>NC_140591.1:1186855490-1196855490 GCF_964204655.1 Triturus cristatus
TTTTTCCACAGTTGATATATAGAATGCCAGGGGTCAACCCACTTCAGGATTCATTTCTTAGGATTATCTAGGAACCAATTCCTAGAAGCTTGTGATAAGAAGGGATGAAAGAAGCCGGTTCTATCAGGAGTTTCCAAACAAGGCTAAGATTCAAATGTTTAAAAGTGCTGTGAATAGTGATAGAATCACAGAAGAGTGAGTGTCTAGCGGATTAGTGCATTCAGATTTACAAATGAAAGCAGGATTCTTTTGTCCGGCAAATACACTCAAAAGAAAATTTCTCGGCATGTTGTAAAAAAGTATAGTGAAGGCTTTGATCCTCTCTGAGACAGTATGTTTCTGACAGTCATTGGAAGGACAAGCCGTGATTGGCAAGGAGATTACTCCAAAGAAGAGTCTGGTAAGAAGTGGCTTGGCCATCTTACTGCGTAAATGCTGTAATCTGATCTTTTCTCCATTTTAAAGGAATCGCATCTTCTATTAAGAGATTGAAAGTGGAGGAGGTGATGATCAAAATTGTGTAAATGCATTTAGGAAGAGTCAGGAAGCCATTGTCAATAACTTTGAAAGGGGCTAGCATTACTTCTTTATCCGTTTGATTAGTTCTTTCTGTATCCTTCCCTTTCAGAATAGGCCTCATCTTCTTATATATTTTTTTACGTATTTTATTGGATTTTCCCATTACAGATGCATCAAAAATCATTGCAGGTGCTTCACATTACTCCGCATCAGCCAGGGTTGAATTATAGGCTTGATCAAGTATGTTAAGTTCTCATACCATTCATAACTATGACAGCATTTAGATCCTTGCATGAACTGGAGGTAGTCGATGCATATATGAACAAGCATTTTCTATGCAATAGCTCTCGTATTTTCGAAACTTTGACCTAATGGTATTGTAAATGACAATGCCTTTTATTACTGCACGTTTTTTAAGCACATAAAGAAAAGGCATTGCCTTTTATAATGCCATTAGCTCAAAATCTCGCAATTGCGAGACCTATTGCATTGCAAATGCTTGTTACGTTTGTTGCATGATATAAATGCCTACGTTGTAGCTCGGCTCCGCCCCGTTAATTTCCTGCTCCGCCCACCTCTAGGTCTGCAGATGCTGCCCCGAAAGACCCGCCAAGTGCTCTCCTTTACGGATTTAGGGCCAGGTAGATTTTCCATTGAAAGCATCAATTCTGTGCAAGAAGTATACAAATCATCCAGTGTGTACCGTAGTCTGAGTATGTATCTATCTAATACTACTCTCTTTGAGTGCTAACACGGTAGGGTGGCTACCAAGAGCGGTTGCCGTCCAGGTTGATCCTAGGTTGTTTCATTCATTTGGCTTACACTAAGTTGGCGGAGCTCCTTATGCGAGCACTGCTCATCGTTTACTCGTAGGAGTTAGTGCCGAGTCCTTTCAGCGCACATATCTGTTTGTGTTAAAACTATGAGGAATACATAATACCTTTTGAAGTAAGCAGCTCATTTCGATCATGGCCAGTGGTGCTGAAAACCCAGGTACAGTGTGCTGTTTTGAAGTCAAGTGGGAAGTTCGGCCCGAAAGTGCATAAAAAAAATATCTGTACCAAGTTTGAGAATGTTGAGCCAGCGCCGCAACCTGTGCCTGCACTTCAAGTGCTTATTTTGAGGCACTGAGCAATGCCATTTGCTGAACAGCAGAGGCAGTGTTTTTATGTTTTGTCTGACCATAACTGTGTTTGGATAATACTTTTGTGCCTTATTTCCATTTGTGCTATGTCTTTTCCTGTTTATGCCTTTTTGTCTGTTGTGTTGCCAGTGTCTTCATGTATTCTCTACGTTGGGTACGTGTTCGCATACAATGAGATGACAGGATTGAATTTCTTCCCAGGGACGAGCTTTGTTCGAATACCGATGCACTGCAAGTTACAAGTACAGCTGAGGTTTTGTTGTCTTTCAGGCTTGTGATCTTGTGACATTAGACTTAGTTCTGTGCGTGTTAATCAGGGTTTAAGTAGGGCAAAAAACGGGGGGGGCGCCTCAAAGGGGCGTTGCCTCTGTAACTAAGGGCGTGGCTTAAAACACCCAAGCTAAAAATATGTGTTTATTGGCTTTGACAATGGTCGTTAGTTGCGTAAGATGAATGAGCCGCAACTATGGCTTGTATATAATATTGAACGAGTGGTGTGTGCGCGCGCGCCACAGCAAAACATGTGGTTTCACTTATCGCGCCCGTGTTTGGGCACGATAATTGAAACCACATGGCCTTTGGTGCGCATAACAGACACCAATAGTCCATGGGTGGAGCAATGCGCCCGCCTTTAGCCTATTGCGTGCTGTCTTAGTAAAAAACATGCACGGAAAGGCCAATAGCGGGCCACCAAAGGAAAAGCACACGCACAAGTGTGTGCGATTCCAGGCTCCGTTTCTGAACCCCGTGCAAAAGGACTCTCGCTGCACGAGCAGTGCTGCGCACTGCATCGCTTGGCGCTAGACCTAAAAAGCAAGTTCTCATGCTGTAGGTCAAACTAACATCCAGATAACATTTAAAAGATGAACCATCCCTGTGAGAGTGCAGGTGGTGCTAGGGATAGAGCCACATTGTAGTGAGAGGGATATGCTGTCTGGGGAATTAGCCAAGTTTTCTCATACTAGAGGACCAAGTCTCCCCTTGCTTGGTGTTATGGTGTGGAAGGTGCGAGTTATAAGTAGGCATTATGGTTTGGGAGAAGAGTTTCAGGGGACATCCGAATGTTCCACCTCACTAGCTGTCCATCCTTCCCTATTTATAGCAGATTGTCCAATATTTGTGTCCAGGACTTCTCCCATCTCCCTGGATGCAACTCTCTATCTGCTTCCCCTTTCAGTGCACATTCTCGCAGCTGGCCCATTTCTGGAGTTCTGTGAGCCAACTCTGAATTCTGGAGCCCTCTGGGGACTTCAGGACAATTTCAACTGACACTTAGCGAGGATTAATGCCATACGTACAAACCTGGTTGTGACTGCACCTGTTTTAGGATGGGGAAACCAACCCAAGAGGCAGGTGATGTAGGTTGTGGATGTTCTAAAGCCATTGATAACGCTTCCATTTCTTTGTTCCAGTAGGGGATGACTGACTGACTGTATTTGTAGAGCGCACTTATGCTGAGGCATCTTGGCGCTAGGTAGCAAGATCTGGGGAAGCACCGAGGTTGGCCTTGTATGAAAAGCCTGTTTTTTATAGCCTTTCTGAAGATGGATCGCGATGGATGGAGACGGAGGGAAGCAGGGAGGGAGTTCCATAGTTTGGCCGCCAGGAATGAAAAGCGTTTACCCCCCCCCCCCAGCTTGCCCTCTTGATTTTGGGAGGATGGACCAGCCCAACGTCCGAAGACCGTAGACAGCGCGCCGGGATGTAGCGGGGGAATAGAGATTGAACGTCTTCTGCCCCATCTCCGTAGAGGGCTTTGTGTACAAGGCAAAGAGCCTTGAACTCTACCTGACGTCTTACCGGAAGCGAGTGAAGAGATTTGATGCTCGCAGAGGTGGGATGATGTTTGGGAAGGCCATACAGAACTCGGGCTGCAGCGTTTTGAAGTGATTGGAGTTTGTTGAGCTGTTTTACCCCCGTGCCCAGATAGAGTGCGTTGCAATAGTCTATCCTTGATAGAATAAGGGCGCCCACTACTGTTTTCCTGAGGGAAGGCGGAAGGAATGGGAGAATTTTGTAAATAATCTTGAGTGTAAAAAAACAGGCAGAGACCCACTTGATTGATTTTTGGGGCGCAGGTGAGCCCGCCATCGAAGAGAAAGCCAAGGTTTCTAGCCTTGGTGACTGGCGAGGGGCATGTGCC
This sequence comes from Triturus cristatus, assembly GCF_964204655.1. Taxonomy (NCBI): domain Eukaryota; kingdom Metazoa; phylum Chordata; class Amphibia; order Caudata; family Salamandridae; genus Triturus; species Triturus cristatus. The sequence continues at coordinate 1,186,859,297 of NC_140591.1, forward strand.
AGCTTCAGGGGGCCACCAACATTGATTCCAGATGGAGGGTTTCTTACCGATCTCGAGGATCTCGTTTTTTTGGCTATTAAGCTTTAAAAAGTTGACCCTCATACATGACATTATGGAGGAGAGACAATCGTGGAACCGCTCGGCTGACATATTGTCGTTTTGCGTAACCGACACCAGTAGTTGTGTATCGTGAGGGTTGGGCACTCCCAGACCATATGGAGGAATGCAGCTTTACGTTCTCCGCATCTTGGACAGCCTGAATTCCCTTCTAATGATATGAGATTCATCCTTTTGGGCATGTCGTATACCCTATGGCTAAAGTAATATTGAATGAGTTTAAAGTGTACATTGCAGGAACATTTCTGGATACACTTTATGATGATGTCACATTTTGCTTCACCAATGCGAATTCCAAGTTCTGCCTCCCATATGTCCAGCAATGGTCAGCAATCTGTTTTCGCTTGCCCTGGCAGTGCGCTGTATAGGAGCAAGGTTGCATGGTGCACCATGTAATGAAAAGTTCCGAGCAGGAATCCAGTATTGGTCCTGCAGATTGTCAAAATGTGCTAACGTGTCAATTATATATAAATTACCTTCCTTGGTGAGATCAAGTGCTGGCCAGTTCCTGAGCTCCTACCATTCGTGCTAGCATGTTAATTATGTATAAATCACCTTCCCTGGTGAGATCAAGTGCTGGCCAGCTCCTGAGCTTCTACCATTTGCGCCTATGGGGAAAGGCGTAGTGCATGAGCAGTGGGAGATCGCTGGTGTAGGGAACTCGTGTTTTTGTGCACTGCAGTGCACATTGGCACATATATTGACATATATGATCCAATGATGAGGTGGGCCAGTTGGTGCCAGTATTAAGTGCACCAAAATGTTTACCGGGGTGGGGGAACAGTCTCCACCCCATTGATCTCCTCAACAATTCTCCCACCAGTGCTCTGCCCACTACAGCTGCCCGCCAGGTAATGCTCTTTCGAAAGCTGGGACTGCTAGACCCTCCACCCCTCTATCGCAGGGAGTCATAGCTTCTCCAGTTCCATTCTTTTTCTGCCAGTGTCCAATATTAACTGCAGCACTAAAGCATCAACATCTAGGAACACTCCTTAGGGATCTGCATGAGAAGGGCGGTAAAGTAATATAGCAATCTTGGAAGAATGATCATCTTTGTCAGGGCTATTCTTCCCATAATCGAAAGTGGGAGCGTTAATCAAAACCTGACTGCGGGGCACAGTGGTGCCACTGCCGCCTGTACATTGCTTTAAAAGAGTTGGTCCGCCATGTGGTATATGCAGCACTTAGATATTCGATCATGGTGGGTGTCCAGTGTAGCTGGTCACCCAGTGTTACCAGGAAAGCCCCCCCCCGCCCCACAGTAGGTGTCAACAAGAGTGCACTGGATTTTTCTCAATGTACTCTTTAAGCCAGAGAGTGCACTATATTGCTCAAATGCAGCAAAGGCTCCATGGATATCTGCCATGGTACCCCGACCATATAGTATCATGTCATCCGGTTATAATGATATATAAAGCATTGTTACATTAATGCAGAGGCCTTGATATTGTGTTCCTTGGCAGATCATGTTGGCAAGTGGCTCTAGGTCTAAGGCAAACAGCATGGGTGATAGAAGGCACCCTTGCGGGGTTTCCCTACCCACCCCGTAATTGTTTGAGATGATTGCGGCAGTTTTTACTCGGACTGTCAGGTTTGTATAAAGTAGTTTGGTCCAGCGAAAGAATCCACTGCACAATCCCATACCCGTCATTGGTACATAAACGAAATTCCAGGATAGGGAGTCTACATCTTTCTCCATATCACTGGCTAGAGTCAAAGCTGTTGGAGGGAGCTCTGCAGGGCATTCCAGCACCTTTATGAGCTGTCGGACATTTCAGAAGGTACTGTATGTGGGCATAAACCTTACATTTAATAGAGAGAGGGGTCGGTATGATCCAACTTTTTCCGCATCACACCACGGTTTTGGAAGTGCTGTGATCAGTGCTTCCTGCTTGCTGCCAGGTAGTTCCCTAGTCTCCATGGGTGCATCGAACAATGTTGTGACCCCGGGGACCAAGTGATCCGAATAGGTCGCATAGAAATCATTTGGGAACCCATCCGTACCTGGTGCTTTTCCCCGCTCCATGGCCCTAATCTCCCCTCTACCTTCCTCTCAGAGATATCTTCTCCCAATTCCTTTACCTCGTGTGCTTGGAAGCTTCCCATTGGTGCTTAGAGGATGTAATCATGGATCAGCTATGCTCTACACTTTTCCCCCAGTTCGTATAATTGTTTATAGTATTCTAAGCACACCTGATTAATCTCTGCTTGCAAGTAAATCACTTTGACCTGTTCCATTCTAATGTTCATTATATTTGCGCCCCTCTTTTCCGAGTTGAGTTCATGAGCCCTGGCGATGTATGATCAGTAATCTTATCCCCTCAGTTGCTTAATCAGTGCTAGTAATGATTCTCTCTTCTCACTCAACCTATTTTTGGCAGTGGGGTCCCCATTCTGCATCTTTTACAGGTGCTGAAGGAGGTTGTCTTGTAACTGGATGTCTGCATGCAATTGTGCTCAGACCCCACTCATTGTTGCTATGCATTGCCCTGTAACACCGCTTTAAAGGCATCCCATTCTAAAAGTGGAGGAGGCAGTTCCCTCATTCTTTATAGTTTGTCTATCTATAGTGTCTTCCAGCTTATCGCGAAAAACTGGGTCCTCCAACAACAATGGTTACGTTTCCATTTTGGTATCGATGACCCTAGTCATTTCCCAAACAAATGTCACCTTCAGTAGGTTGTGGTCGGGATGTGTTCTGGCCAGATAGTCCACTGATATGTCCTTGTTCTGTAAGGGTGCAGTTCATTAACCCTTATGAGTACACCCCAGATTAAAGAGTATTCCCTCTTTAGGGGCTATCGGAATCGCTATGTGTCCCCTAAGCCCCAGTCTTGCATCCAGTTGCTAAAATCCTTGGCAGTTCTGTGTGTAGGGTTGTTGGGCAGAGGGGAATGTGATCTATCAAGGAATGTGTTGGCTACACAGTTAAAGTTCCCTCCGACCAATAGGGGATAGTTGGTAACTCTAGCTAACAGTGATGTCAGGGTATCTAGAAAGGCGCATTGATCCACATTTGGTGCATAGATCCTAAGAAATGCCATGCCCTTCCCATCCAGCTGCCCTGCCAGTAGGACATATCAACCTTACCTATCTATCACCTCCATATGCGGGCTGAAGTGGATCCCCAGTCGTATCCATATAAGAACTCCTCTAGCATATGCTGGATATGTCATAAAACACACCCTGCCTCCCCATCGTTTATGTAGTGCCTGACACTTCGGCTTAGTTATGTGAGTCTCTTGCAGCAACGCCACCTGTACCTTCTGCCTCTTCAGAAATGCCTGCACATTGTATCTTTTCCTTGGGTAATTAAGTCCCAGCAAATTGCATGTTGAGACTTTAATAGAGTACATCATGTAAAATGTGGATGTTCCCATAGAGTGCCTTCCCTGATGTGGATTTATAATGCTAGCTCTTCAGGGCAAGTAAAATAAATGTAAACATGTTAAAATAAATTGAACCATAACCTCTCCAATGCCGTCTCCCAGGACTGAGACTCCTAAACACACTGTTCAAGCAAACCGTATGTCTTTGTGATGCAGCAAGGGTCGAGACCCACCACACACCAATGCAAGTAGGGCCCTGTCTCCTTGTGCTGGGGGGATTGGGACCAGCTTCATCTGGGAAGATGTCCAGCAGCCGTGGTAGACCAGGCACTCCGAATGGTAGGCCCCTTGTGCACCACCTCCTCACCGTAACCCTTCTGTACCTGACAACCACATAGTTGCCGGACACGTTCCAATCTTTAACCTCCAAGGTCGTCTACCAGGCGAGGAGTCCGAGCCTCGCCCTGCTGCTGGAGTCCATCTGAGACCTCCGACCCGCTTGTCCTTCCCTTCTAATCTGAGCCTTATTCCTGCACCAACTGGTCAAAGTGTTTTTTGTGATAGTGCAATACTTCAACTGCCACCTATGCTCTGGCCCCGGATGTCTGTTCCTCCAAGAGGCAGTTTCAGGACTGGCAGTTCGGCCACATCCTTATCTTTATACACTTCCAAACACAGTCTTCTTTCTCTCCCCCCTGGGTCATGTTTGCACCTGTAGAGCAGAGCCAGTTCCAGGCATCCTCAGGAGTGCTGATGAAATGGGTGGAATATCCTTCCACTACGTGGGGTTTAGTAGTAAACAGGAGAGCGCATTTCAGGCCCAAAGTGCATAGTTGGTATTTCAGTGCCATGTAAGTGGAACGTTACTTGTGGACCATTGCCAAATAATCTGGGTAGGCCGTGACATTTGAGCCCTTCACCTTCCAGGGCCTTGTGGTACGGAATAACTGCAAAATTAAGTCCCTGTATCTATAGTTCAATAGTACACTAGTCCAGCGTGGGGCTGCCCCTGGTTGCGGCAGATGTCCTGGAATGCAATGTGCACTTTCGATGGAAAAGAATCAGGGGGCAGAGGGATTGCCAGCCAGTACTCTTTCCGTCAGCCAGCTCTGCAGAAATAGTTTGACGCTCTGGATTCCCTAGTAGTAGAATGTTATTGCGCCTGAAGCGGCTTTTGGTGTCTTCCACTCACTCCTGCAGGTATTGCACGTCTCACTTCAGCTGACACACTTGATCTTGCATCTCATGTACTGTAGGTTGGAGTGCCTTGAGAGTCTCCTCGGCATCCTCAACTCTTTCTGTCAACTTCTTATGGTCAGCGCATAGCAGGGACTTCTCTCTAGAGACAGTATCAACCTCTGACTCCAGTGCAGTTTTAGTCTCCTGAATGGCCAGCTGGATCCATTCAAACTGGCTGGAGTGTTTATCCAAAGTGAGCTCCAGTTGGCCTAGTGTATCTGACCAGGGCATGGAGCACAGAGGCATCACCAGCATTTTGGGGGGTGGAGGGCATCAATCTGGCTGTTTTAGGTTTCACCATCCTGCCCCAGGCTTGTGTTCTCTGGCTCGTCACTCAGGCCAGTGCTAGTGTTTACCCCACAAACTTCCTCAGGGCTTCGGCAGTCCTCCAGTTCAGTATGTGTGAATGGTGGCCAGGGGGCTCAACAAAGTGCATTTCATCCAGCAGGGTCCCCCCTCATTGTGAGGCCAGTAATGCCCTCTTACCTCTCCGTCAAAGTCATCCGAGAGACTGTTCTCCAGCCCAACTGCGAAGGGTGCTGTAGAGGTGCCGCTTAACATCACGCAGAAGGCCTCTTGCCATGAATGGAAATGCAGTGCTCAGTTTGTGTGCTGCCCCAAGGAGACAATGCTTCTTGTCTACCAGTCCCAGTGAGTGGGCATAGCGCTGTGGTAGAGTGAAGGTGGGGTCACAGGAGGGATCGGGGGGGGGGCCTAGGTTCCTCTTCAATCCGCACCCCGAGTCATGCATGCCCTGAGTACCCTAAATTTGCCAAAATGTACACCCTAAGCACCTTTCTCAAATATTTTATTAGTAATCAAAATCTTTTTCAGCCAATCAGGCTCTTGAATATAATAAAATGCAAGTATTTCAGATCTGTTCATACTGTTAAAGTAAGCAAATCTTTCCTGAAAGCTTTTAGGAATATTTATTGCGGGAGTCCAGCAAAGCTCTCACTGTGTAACGTTATATTCTTCCATTGTGCTGTGATATCAATGAATATAGTGATGCCAAAAATCATGAAAACAAAACAGCTCCTGATGATTTTCTGCTCAAAACCCCAATCTTCATGATCAGCATATGAACCCAAGTCGGAAATCAATTGTTTCACAGAGTGTCCCCATGAACTTGCAGATAGACTGGGAACAATAATCTCATACTAAGAGATTTTTAAAACATAAGGCAGCTGCATCATTTCTGTAGGTTCCAAAGTTTAATACGGAACTTCTTCCAAATAACACCTTCGAGCACCGGCTATGCAGTGGTGTTTTTAGCATTATAATCCCTTTTGACTGTGTGAAGAATGCAGGTGTAATTCCTGAACTACAGGAGACAGTGTTATTTGTTTAGGAGTATAGTTCCTATTTACCAGCAACAAAACTATGATAAAAACTATAATCCATAAGGATTGATATTCTTGCATTAGCAATCCAAATGTATGTGCATAGTGGTAACCTATATCTGTCATGGACTCATCAAGAAGACATCTATAACATCAATTAACTGGAGAGACATGCATTTCTTGTGTTTCCTGAAATTCATGAGTTTCAAGGTATTATTCTTTTTCGTAAAATGGGATTTCTTTCATCTGTATAATTAACAGTAACAGTAATAAGTAACATGGACTCTATTTATAGTGCATCATAGATTGTAGTTAAAGAGGAGTCAATTGTTAATGTAGCAGCAGGTTCTCTTGTTGAAGATAATGCACCACAAATTATTACTTTATATAGTTTGTACCTGGTGTAAAGCTGGAGACACAGCAGGCTCATCAGTCACTCAAATGGGGCAAATGATGTCAATGCGGCTGTGCCTTTCTTGAGATTAACTCCATAATAGGTAGAGAGGGAGAGGCCATACTGGTCTAATCTCGGGGGGATTTTGGTGTTAGCAGAGGACTGCTGTACAAAATGGGCAACATAGTGCTTGATAATGTGGTCAATCGACACCTTCCTGGTTTTTTTTGCACTGGGAAGTTGTGGTAGGGTCCTAGTGCACGTGTCTTTTACCTCAAGAACTGGAGCAGGTAGGAGGGCGCAGCTAAACTGCCAACATAAGACTGTTTTTAATGTCGCTCCAGCCACTGCCCTTACAATCCTCCAAAATCCTGCACGAAATGGTGAAACAAGGCAACAATCCTGATGATACAGTCTGTGGCAGTTCCCTGCCCCCCTGATTTGGATAGATGAGGACCTTGCACAAGTAGAGTGGGCTGAACAATCCACAGGGACTACCAGAATGGTGGTGGCAGCAGAGACAGATAGATTGAGTTCCTCCTTGTGCCTGGTCGACCTGGGGTATCCGAAATGGATTTGGTGTGAACCAGGGCCTGGGGTGCCTTAGCGACCCTCCATGCGACCCTTGAAGGATGTGCTTCTGAGGATGACTGATCAACGCACCGCACCCACGGCCACTCGTGTAGCTGCCCCCACTGATCTTTTTTTCAGGTGGTAAGCGGGTCGGGGGCAACTAACATCCATGGCTGCCCATTGGGGAAGCAGACTCGAACAGCGCTGCTGTGGGTACCTGCTGGGGGAGGAATTATTTAGACTACTGGTGGACATGGCCTGGACTCCCTAGCCCTCGACTACTACAGATTGTGTGATCAGCATGGGACCTATACATCCATTCATGGACCTGAATTGCGCAGACAGTGCTTACTGCCCCTTACAGGTGGAGATAGCCACCATAACCTATTTGCTTTTGGCTCAGGGCTGGCAGTTGGACCCTTCATCACTGTTGTTCAAGACCCTGTTTCCATGTAGCCCTGGTTATACCCTTAGGGATAGTATTTCCCCTGCTGCTTTATATGGATTAGACTTGCCAGACTTTGGAGGGGACCTGAGACCTTCCACCTGTCACTGTGAGACTGTCTCTCCTGCTGTCTCTTCCTCCCAGCCCAATGAACTGTGACTCCAGCCTGCCTTTCACTGCTTTGCTGCGTCTGGAGACCTCACCCATTCACACATGGTTGACTAGGTCACTTTTGGTCCTGGCACAACAGATGAAAGTGACTGGCAAATGTGGAGGTAGGGAAATTCTCCCCCCCCCTGCATGTGTGGTGCCATGTGGAGACCACACTGTTGGTTGTGGCCCGTTGTCTCCCTGTTGGCCTTTGTTTGTACTCCATTTGACATGCCAGATGGGAAGAGAGGTTGGTGTCAGTCTCCGTACAGTGAAAGATCTATAATAAATACATGACATGAAAAAATACAGATGTGCCACTGGGGGGTACTGGTGTGGATGGTACTCCATAGGCTGCACCTAACCTCTACTTCATTTGTTGTATAGCCCATAAGTGACTGCTCTAGAAACGAAGATTGGTGAAGTTACAACTGATGCCTGTTTTCTCCAACATCTTCAAAATGCTGTTGAGAGATTCACGGAGGCAAAGGGGCACATTTCTGAGCATGAGGACACTATAAAAGAGCTCAACAGTGCAGTTATGTGACTGATGTTCCTCCAGTTGGTAGTGGAAGATGCAGAAGGCTGCCCCCACTGGAACAATCTGAGATTCATGGGCTATAAAGAGGGAGTGGTGGGACCAGACCCCAGCCAGTTCCTAGCATCCTGGTTTAAGACTTTCACCCCTACACAATAGAGGTCTTGTTTTTTACTGGAGTGTGCCCACTAGACCTTGGGGCCAAGGTTGTCTCAGGAAGCCACTGCTAGACTACTCATTGTCAGATTCTTGAACTTTCAGGATCAGGACCTAGTTTTTTGTACTGTTTGTATAAATGGCAATCTCCTGTATAAATCCATCACAATAATGGTTTCCCTCCATTATACAAGAGATGTACACAAACAGCAGAAAACATTTGGCTCTGAAACAAAAATTACATGCTGCTCTTCCCAGTCAAATTCTGTCACTTTTAAATCATGGTAGTTCTTTGACACCCCAGAACTTGCCTGGCACTGGGTGGAAGAGACCCCTATTATGAAAAAGGGTTACTATTGGGCAGAGGCAGACTCCTCAATGGAGACGCACAGCCAGGACGTTCACTGGTGTAGGAGATAATGAAATTGTGGAAACATGCATGCTGACGGTCTGGCCTGCTGAATATGCCAAAACCCAATGTGACTGACAGTGGGTGGGAAGAGACGATGGGTTCCTTTGAACTACAGTCAAATCAATCCCAAGAAAGTGCTCCATCGCCTGGATGTGACTCTCACATGATATCAACAGCCCTCATGTCAATGCGGTCATTAACTAGTCAGCTCTCAGAGACCAGTTGCAATAAGTGGAGTTATAATGCCTCCATTCTATAAATGCAGTATAATACCTGGTTTTGCTCTTGGTCCCCTCTCTGCTCACACATGATGATTAAGAGCAGGCGGTTCAACTCCTTTATGTGCTGAAAATCCTATAGGGGCTGGCTGGACATTTTTTTGGCCCCTCCTCTATGTATAATATGGTTAATTTGTTTTCACATGGGATCTGAATGCTTTGTCATTGCTTTGTGGGGTTATACTAGATGGAGCGTCCGTATCTAACCTACCTGCGTGAAGGGCATGGGCCCAGTTTATGTACCACAGGTACTTCACTGTTTGAAAAATGGGGAAGGTGAATGGAAAGTTGTATGTGCTAGTTGTGTTCACTCCAGTATCTTGTTCCTCAATGAGTTTGGGCTCAGATCCAATTCACGCCTCTGATTGTCTTCTCAACCTCTAGTTATAACACCACATAACAATTACACCCCCTCCCCTCCGCTGCCTTACATGGAAGGTCAATGGGCTCCAAGATCAAGCGATCGAGAGGAGCTGGGTCAAACAACTAGGCATAGACGTGCTTCATCTTCAAGAGAGACACTTAGCAGGAAACCATTGTTGCTTGCAGAGGAATGGTTTCAACTCAACCTAGCACACAAGAGTTCATAGGTGATTCAGAGGGGCAGCTATTATGATCCATACCTGCCTCCCTTTCATAATACTGAGTGCACCTTATTGATTTGTGGAGGTATCTTTGAGTGACAGATCGCTGTGGGATATCTACATACTATTTTACTCTGTTTATGCACTTCCCCTCCTCACACAGTCTTTCCTCACACACTTTGACAAGTTTTTGCTCTCTTCTCCATCGGAACTCAACATTATTGGTGGCGCCTTCATTGGCCTCATGAATGGTACCCTTGGTCGGGCTGGACCGTGACCACAAACTCTGGCCTTGGCTTCCTATTTGTGCCAGTTATTGAGACACTGGGCCTCAGTGATATTTGACGCTATTAGCACAGCGAAGTGGGAAGTTATACCTTCTTGTCTGAGGTGTATAGTATCCTTTCTCGGATTGATTAGTATATGGTACCCAATGGTCATTTACACTTCATGTTTAAAATACTCTTACATGCATACAGGTTCTCTTGGACCTCACCACCTTGGAATTACCAGTTACCTGTGGGCGTCAGCAATCTTCGATCCCTTGGCTCATCAGGGCTTGGTGGTTGATTCAGCAGCCTTTCCAACGGCCTTATGAGATGCCTCAGCACAAATTTACCAGGAAAATGAATACAGTATCTGTGGGCTTCACGGCAATACTATAGGGAGCATAGGGTGTGGGGAAGAGGAGAACAGTGCTCTTTAAGGTGACCCACAAAAAGCAAGAGAGGTTGTGAGAGATCACCTCCCTTGATTTGGCTGTACATACTGCTGAGTGTGACTATCTGATTGAGACCACAGAAGAGGCGTGGCATACGGTTACACATGCCACGTTAGTATTTAAACAACTCCAAACCAATGAAGCGAGAAAACTCTGGCAAGTGTCCCAATGGCAGCTTTGTGAGCATGGCAATAAAACAGGCAACCTCCTTCACTGGTTATGCCAACTCACGGATAGAGATCGACACATGACACAAATTCAGGACAGGTCGAATTAGGCACACGACCCCTGAGGGGATGGCGAATGCATTATCTGCCTTTTATGCCAGGCTATATGCGAATACACAGGTTTGCTCTATGGCAGAAATCAAAACATATCGTTCAACTATCCAATCACCGCGACTTGCCAATAAACAATGACATGTGCTTGACATCCCAATAACTTTTGAGATTGCAGACATTTCTCAGCTATCCATGAGAAAAAGCCTGGGTCCTAACCAACTCCCATTGGAGTTTATTTGTAGTCAATCCAATATCCTTATACAACTCCTACTAGAGCTTCATCTAGAAGCACGGAAGACTAGCCATCTATGAGGGGACATGGAAGAGTCCCATATCATCACTAAAGATAAACCAGATTGCCCTGCACATCTTTGCTCATCACACAGGATCATAACACTGATCAACTGTGAAACAAATGCTAGGCAAAGTGCTGGCAACGTGGCTGACCACAGTCATTACACACTTAACCTGCGAGGACCAGAGTGACTTCATGCTGCACAGATCCACTCACCACAATATTCGCTGCCTACATAATGCACTGTCGGCGGCTGACAAGTTGTGACAACCACTAGCCGTGATGCTCATAGACTTTGAGAAAGTCTTTAACTGCCTGTCATGGGCTTACTTGTTCTCACTGCTTGCGCACCTGGAATTTGGCGTACACGACTTGTCATTTTAATATGCTTTATAATAAACCACACACCCTTTGCTTAAACGGGGACACTGCAGGGGTCTCTCTTCGCACTGATCCATGAATATGGAGCTTTAAATGGTCAGACACACATGAAAATCCTGTGTCTAAATACCTCTGGGCTCTCATACGTCTGGGCCGGGCACTATGGATACACTCAATCTCTTTGGACACCACTCTGGATTACATGTCAATTGGCATATTACACATATATTTCAGGTGGGTCTACCAGGATGAACCGTAGAATGGGTACGTCAGGCAGACATGACTGTGGGTAATAGATAATTTTGCTTCCTTGGCATACATATGTGGGACACGATGACAGACTAAAGCTGACAACTTTACCTCTCAATTCACCACAAATCGATGTGACCTACAGCACTGGTCTGTTGCCGCTGTCAATACTGGATAATGTTACGTTGAAAATGGTCACTCTCCCCAGGCTTATAAACATAATACTAAATTGTCTGTATTATATAACTAAGGCAAATTTTGCATAATTGACTACTATTCTTAGTGCATTTGTATGGCGGGATGTCTCCAATGGGTGACCTTAACTAACTGCTGTAAATCAACCTATGATCAAGGGTTAGTGATGGTAGACCTATGATATTACAGTGTGTCTCATTTACTAGTTCTTAATGATTGGATATATGATCTCCAGACAATCACGCTTACAGACTACTAGATCCTTGGCTCATGGGAAAACATTCCCCCTTCACTACAGCTATGTGGGGAGGCTACCACAACATACACACCCTTTGACACTTGTAGTCTTGAAAATTTGTAGAGCTATGCTCAAGGAACTCCAGTGGGAAGGTAGATTGACAGGTGAGCCACCCTGTGGGATAGAGAGCTACTGCCCACTGTCTCCTCACTGGACTTTTACAGCGATTGGGAATCCCTCGGTACCACTTCCCAGTTCCATGTGGTACCGATATCAAATCAATAACTGATGTCCAAGAGGAACTTAGGCTGGGCTATTGCCGGTTTTACAGGTACGTGCAACTGTGTCATGCCCTTTTGCCATTTAGGACGGTATTAACTGATTTGCCTGAATATAGTCACCTAGGAGCAAGATTAACTGACTGTGGCTCCTCTTTCTGACAGGGGCTGGCTATCTGTTATATATGGATTCTTAGTAATAAATACACCAGGCTTCTTCCAGGAATTAGACAGATGAGGATGACCTTGGGAGACTATATGATGGTGAATTGACAGTAGCTCTGATGGGACCTCAAGAATGAGCAAGAACTGCACAATTCCACATGATACAATTTAAATACATTGGATTGTATGTACCGGACCCTATAATGGTTGTAAAAGACACACAATTGATGGACGGAATGCAGAACAAATCAAAACATTCACCCCCAGTCAAGAGATCTGGGTTAAATCCATCATTATTTTGCTCACCATGTCACCCCAGTTTAGACCTGGCCATAGGCAAATCAGTCATGACCCTGTGCCTCATGGGAACAGTCCAGCCCGAACTGCCAAGCCAGGTCCTCTCTGGACCGGAAGAAAGCATCCTAGGACTGGTTTCGGGGTTTCACCCCATATCAGCTAGGATAGCTTAAATCCAGCGGCACAGTGAGCCCGGGATCCACTGGCCATACCCGGAGCACTTAGGGCGAGAAAGCAAAAGAGACACAATTGATGGACGGAATGCAGAACAAATCAAAACATTTACCCCGAGTGATAAGATCGAAACATAACGGTTGTGGCACATCAACAGGGCAGCCAGTCAAACTTGTCTTCAATTTGGGATTGCACTGGGTGACTTCCTACATATGGTATGGAGCTGCACAACCCTTTGTCCATAATGGGACTCTATTAATACCACACTCCATGCCATTGTAGGCTGCCCAATAGACTTCACTTCCAAGATGGCCCTTCTAAACAGGGTAGCTGATGAGGGGTTTACAGATGCGGAACGGAGATTTGTAAGACTGGGCTTGGTTATCAGAAAAAAGGATATAGCCCAAAAGTGGCTACAGACTGCAGCCCCTGCTAAGGGGACAGGGAGGGTGGAGATGTACATGTGCTGTTTTTGAGAGAGGCCTGTGTACGAAGGTCAGGGGTGCCCCATAAAATATGAGGAGATGTAGAGGAACTGGCAACAATACCATGACAGGGCTGAATAATTACATATATGCTATTCTAGGTCTGATTGGTTTTGGATGGTGGCACAGCAATACTATATGACTATAATGTTGCTACATTGATGCTAAATGAGATGTACTGAGTGAATGTGTATTCTCGTTTGCTATTAAATTGAAAATCAATTAAAAGATCAGTTAAAAAAAAAAACTGGAACAGGTGGTCTGGATGATGGTCTGAAAACTTGCTTATCAAGAATCTGTTCCTGAACTAGCTCTCCCACTTTGGGGAGCCCCCCGTCAACCGCTTTATCTTTCTTAGTACCAGAGTCTTTTATGTTTATGAAAGGTTCCTCCTCATTTCTTGAATATTCTGCAACAAATTTAATCGTCAAACAGGATCAGATGAAATATTTTGACTCTGTCCCCCTTCCAAGATGACCGAAATCAGGCACATAGGTAAGATACTTCACGGAGTAACTTGTAATGGATGTGTATGGGATGTGACTACCTAATACAATCATTTGGTAATTTTTTTTAATGCTCTCTGTATCAGAGAAAGGCTATGTTGCCATGTCAATCTGATATCCAATACCCTAGCAGTAAAGGCTTGTTTAAGCATGCCCTTGGCTCACTATACAACACAGTCTGATTACTGATGAAATAATTGAGTATAGCAGTCCTACTCCCAGACATAGCGTCCATAAACTCCTTGGCAGCAAACACAGGCCCACTGTCTGAAGGATACGTCTGAAGTGCTACCAGTGATACTGCTTGAACAGTGACCGTTTTATGTGGGCAAACCCAAAAGAAATCTAGAGCAAAATTCAACCACAATCAATATGAACGTATATTAATTTATATTGCGGAGAAACCCAATATGGTGCAGGAAAATTGCACCTAACAGTTTGTCTGATATCACAAGGGGAGTGTGTGCAGGTCATACTACAGTTGAATGCTTTAATTTTTTTTAAATGTTACATTGCTTTACATACTTTCTTAAATTTTTGGGTAAATATGGCCATCAGTATCATTACTGTAGCATTGAATCAGTAGCACTGATGCCAGCATGAGCTGAAGCTATCCCTTCAATCAATCAATCAGGCAGAATTTGTAAAGTACGGCTATTCACCCGTGAGGGTCACCAGGCGCTGAGAACCCTACAGTGGAAGCGGTTCAGTTGAACAGCCAGGTCTTAAGTCCTTTCCTGAATTCCAGTAGACAGGATGAAGTTCAAAGTTGAAGGGGAGGTTGTTACAGGACTTAGCCGTGAGATAGGAGAAGGATCGACCTCCACTGTTGTTTCAGCAGATGTGGTGGCCATGAGTGAGGGAGGTGGAGCACAGGTTACTACTGTGCTTGTGTAAGTTGATACAGTGGTTGATGTATGCTGGTCCTTGGTTGTGAATGGCTTTGTAGGTGTGGATCAGCATCCTAAATTGGCATTTCTTCTAGATGAGCAACAGTGACGTTTATTGAGGTGGGGGCTGATGTGCGTTCATCTGGGGGAGGACGAGTCAGGCCACTGCGTTCTGCATGGTCTGTAGTCTTTTCAAGAAGTTTGCGGTATTTCCTACGTAGAGTGCGTTGCTTATTCGAGCTGGCTGGTGAATAGGCTTGGTGACGTTTCTTCTGGTTTTGACAGGGAGCCATATGAAATTCTTCCAGAATATGCAAAGGAAGTGGAAACAGGCGGCGGAGACTGCATTGATTTATATTTTCATGTTGAGCTTGCTGTCAAGTATGATGGCAAGGTTTTGGGCTTGGTGTCTGGGAGGGTCCAAGCTCGGAAATCCTCCAGGAGTCAATCCATGATGATGTGTTGTTCCCGAAGATCAGAGTTTCACTTTTGCCTGTGTTGAGTTGGAGGCAGTTGTCTTTCATTAAGTTGATGGTGCAAGTAATGCATCTGTGGAAGTTGGCCCTGGTGGAGGATGGATCTTTGGATAACGAGAGGATGATATCTCTTTATGAGCGGCCTTGATTAAATCGAATCTAGCTTGCTCATTAGATATATACCTATCCTGATCCCAGGTATAAAACCCACAGTAACATTGTCTTTGAGGCTATAAGAATATTTGGAAGGGAAACCGTCAAGAGGTTTTTCACCTTTCAATAATGCTTGTATTGCTACCATAAAGCCTGCATTGATCTTAATCTTAGATCAAGTTACAGCAGCTACCTTAAGGGTTTGCACTGTTGTCTATGCAACTAAGTCTGATGGCCAGATCCCTTTAGAGTGAATTCCTTCATTTTTATGGGCCATGTTGTGGTGTACGTGGACTCAAAAAGCTTGTCCTGGAGAACAGCTGACTTTCCCCAAAGTTGTTTGGTTTTTATCAATAACCTTTGAATCTCTAAATCCATTTGGAAACCAATGTCGCAAGTCCACCTTTTATGCCTGTACACAAAATCCGGAATCCGACACCGTGTGGAAACTGACAGATGAGCCTTCTGAAGAGCAAATAATAGGGCCTGAATTTCTGCTATTTGTGCAATGCAATCACTTAAAACGTTAGTTTGTGTAGCACTTTGAAATCGCCTTCTTCAAAAATTCCCTGCACTGCAGCGTGATGCGTTGAATATTTTTATTTAGTACCAATAGTAGGCAGTGTAGAGCCGTCCGTGCTCCTCTACCGGTAGGATGTTTGGAGTTTGTGGAATGATCAGGGCATACTGTAGAAATTCTTGAGTCCAAAGTCTTGTATTATATTCAAACTTTACATCAGTAGCATTTAAAGACACAGCTCACTGCACCCAATGGAGATGCAAAGTATGTGCGTTGGTGATACTAAACTTCATAGCTGCGCCGAATGTAGGTATAGGGGAAACACTCATTATTTAATTTCCATGTTCAAGAGGGCCCTCCCATGAGAATTTTCTCAATAGGAGTAAATCATTCCTATATAGTTGAATATAAAGTTGATTTATATGCTATGAGGGTCTTCTGTCCCTCACTGTAAACTACCTATGTGCAGCCTGAAGTGCTAGGAGCAAACCTAATTACTTTGTCCTCTTTCTGTAGGAACGTGGACTGTGACATTCCACATAAAATAGCGGAGTGTATTTTTGTACAGTATTTTCAGAAAATGTGAGCTAAGTTCTTTACTTGCCCAGACTAATGTGGCAGGCAAGCTCTTCCAAAACAGAAAGAAAACGTATTGGTTTTTTTCTGGTAAAATATTTCTTGTATGATTAATTAAAATATTTTACAATATTGTGATCACTAGTATACAAATATGTGTTAGTCACAAATCAAACAGCAATTATACAATGGCTTAAAAAATATAGCCGTGACGGACCTAAATTCTACAATTCTACAATGCTAAAATAAGCTTTATTACTTATAACATGATGGCCTTGATATGGCAAAGTTCTTATAACTGATAAAGTGCTAGAGACAAAAATAAAGTGCGAGTAAGGTGTCTAATGGAGTTTGTATAATTTTTTTTTTTTTTTTAAATCCTGTTTGGGAACACAGGGAAATTGGTATGCTGATCCTTGCAAGTCACCATCCCTGTGTTTGTAACCAGTCAAAGGGGTTGCAAATAGTGCCCTGCTAATAATATATTCATCTGAAAGAGACAATTAGTTATAGATTCCTTACCTTAGAATTACCTCCAGGCGTCAGATTGGATCCGGAGAATTGTTTTGCCCGCATTACCCCTGCGCGTCGAAAGGTGGCATCGGTCGGCTCCGCGTTAGTCGTTGGCGTCGCCGGGATGATGTCGCGGTAGCTACTTAGATGCCGCCCTCGTGTGCTGACGGCAGTTCTTTCTTTTTCCGCGCCACCCAGCGCAGATCCGAAGAGAGCTGTACCTCCAGTCACTTTTTGACTGACTTTTTTGTGACTTTTGTCGACACCGTTGTTGAGCCTATCGACTCCTGGTGCACGTAGGGATGCCTGGTTTCAAGGCTTACGGATCCTGCCTAAAGCTGATGTCTGTGACAGATCCGCACCGCTTGTGCCTGTGGTGCCTTGAGCGCGACCACGACCCCAAGTCGTGCTCCAACTGCCGGACCATGAATCCGAAGTCTTTGCGGGAGCGGTCCAGAAAGCTTTTCGAGACCCGGCAGACCGATCTGTGCCGTTCTAGGTCCCGGTTGCATGGTAGGTCGAGGGACCGGTCGCGGAGTCACCACCATTCGTCCCTGAAGTCTTCACACTCCTCAGGTAAGTCGAAGCACAAGAAGATGTCTAAGAAGCATTGTCGCTCTTCGACTTCTCCCTATCCATCAGCTGATGCAACGAGGGATGCAGACGGTGCCCGTCCTGCGGCTCCGCGTGCGGAGCTTGAAGGGTCGGCTCCGAGTTTCCCTCTTTTTCTGGGAGCCAGAGCGACCCCAGCCCAGCTTTGAAGCTTTTACGAAGCGATGTGTGCCATTTGGGCAGCCCAACTTGGCTGGTGTGCCCACAGGCCCCACAGACTAGGCAGGTGGCCCTGGGCCTTTGACGCTGGTGGCTTCAGCCCGGCACCTCAGAGTCCCCTTGGATCTAGGCCTGGTTCCGGATCGGCACCGGTCAACCTTGTAACACCTCCCCAGGCGTCGATTCCACCGGCACCATGTCCACTGCTTAAGCTGGTTGTGACCCCAGCTGGCGTCGACCCCGGCCTCCACCCTGACTTGGACACAGGGCCGGACCAGCATTGACCGAGACCGGATCTGACGCCGTTGGGTACTTTTGTACCCCTGTTCTACCCTGGTGCTTCTTTCAGGCCAGATTGGCAACCAGAGGACGGTGAGGAGGACTGGGAGGGGTCTAGAGACCCTTTAACTGACCAGTTGGATGACCCAGACTGGAAAGAGGAGTTGGGGGAAGCCAGTGGTCTGGATATCTCCCCAGACCGTAGCATGTTGTCTCCTCCTACCGTGGCTACCGAGGAGGGAGCTTCTTACGTAGTGGTGTTGCGTAGGGCAGCTGAGGCTCTCAACGTTGAGCTACCTATGGTGGCAGTCAGGACTAAGCTCCTGACAGAGGTACTTAAGCCGGCAGCGAGCTCTTCGGAGCCCCTGCTGCCATTCAATAAAGCTCTAACTGACATCCTTTTAGGCACCTGGTCCAGGCCCAACACAGGGGCTCCTGTGGATAGGATGATTGTCTGACGCCACCTTCCGGCTCTGGGCGACCCTACTTTCCTCTCCCAACACCCCACCCCTGAGAGCTTGGTGGTCCAAGCCTTAACATCCAAAGGCGCATTCCCTACCGCACCACCTGATAGGGAATCCAAAAAGCTGGACCATCTTGGGAAGAAGATGTTTTCTTCCTCCAGCTTGGGACTGCGGTCGGTAAACACCGCAAGTCTGTTGGCCCGTTACACCCACTCCGTGTGGGATACAGTAGCACAGGTGCTGCCCCAGTGCTAGGAGGAGGCCTGGGCCATGCTCTCCCATGCTGTCGCCAAGGGGAGAGATGCAGCCAAGTTTACCATATGTTGTGGACTGGACACCGCCGACTCGCTAGGCAGGACGATTTCAGCGTCGGTAGCTCTTCGACGCTACCCCTGGCTGAGGTCGACTGGTTTTTACGGGGATGTCCAGGTTACCCTGATGGATATGCCCTTCGATAGCCGTCACCTGTTCGGTGACAAAGCAGACCGTGCGCCAGAGCGCTTCAAGGACTCTCGGGCTATTGCCAAGTCCTTGGGCCTCTCCACTACCCGCCCTGCGCAGTCTGCTTTCCTCCCCTTTCGTGGCTACGGAAAGGGTGCCCCTCCACATTCCACCCAGGGTACAGGCCGGTGCAAGCCGCTCAGCCCCTGCACGGCCGGGGACGTGGGACCCACCGTCGTGGGTCTGGGGGCCAGGGTGCGGGCCAGCCCACCACAGCCCCCTCTGCAGCAGGCTCAAAACCCTGCTAATCTGACCTTTCAGGCCCACCAATTGCCAGTGGGTGTCTGGATTCGCCATTACCTCCCCCACTGGTGCACCATCACGTTGGACAGGTGGGTTTTGCAGGTAGTGCAAAGGGGCTACTCCCTTTGAGACTACCCCCCCCCCCACCAGCCCTGCCACCTCAGTACCATCGCATGTCGAAGGATCATCTGGCCCTTCTCCAACAGGAAATTACGGCTCTCTTGGCCAAGGAAGCTATCAAGCGAGTTCCTACCCCAGAAGTAGGTTGTGGTTGTTATTCCCACTACTTTCTGGTGCCCAAGAAGGACAAGAGCCTGTGTCCTATCTTGGATCTCAGGAACGTCAACTGCTTCTTCCGTAAGGAGAAGTTTAAAATGTTGACATTGGCTCAGGTCCTGTCTGCCCTCAACCCTGGAGACTGGATGGTAGCGTTGGACTTGCAGGACGTTTATTTTCACACCCCCGTCCTGCCAGCCCACATACATTACCTATGTTTTAAGGTAGGCCTTGAGCACTTTCAGTTTACCGTGCTCCTCTTTGGCCATACCAGCGCCCCTTGGGTGTTCACGAAAGTGATGGTGGTGGTTGCAGCTCATCTGCACAGATCAGGGTTCCAGTCTTCCACTATCTTGACTGGCTGTTGAAGGTGGGCTCGCCCCAGGCAGTCTTCTCCCACTTCCAGACTACGGCGAACCTGCTGCATTTGCCGGGGTTCACTTTCAACGTGCCGAAGTCACAACTGACTCCCTCTCAGAAGCTCCGGTTCATCGGAGTGGTTCTGGACACGATGCAGTTTCGGGCTTATCCTCCCGAGCAACGAGTCCGGGATATTCGGGTTATGATTCCGATCTTTCAGCCTCTATCCCAGGCTTCGGTCAGAATGACCCTGAGGCTGCTGGGCCTCATGGTCTCCTGCATTCTGCTGGTAGATCATGCCAGGTGGCATATGAGGGCTCTGCAGTGGGATCTGAAGTTCTAGTGGGCACACCATCAGGGGAATCTGTCAGATTGCTTTCAGATCTTGGAGGGCACCGCACGACAATTGCAGTGGTGGCTAACGAACCAGTATTGGGTCAACTGCAGATCCCTTTCCCTTACCCAACCGGAGTTCACAGTGGTGATGGATGAATCACTTCTGGGGTGGGACGGCCACATGGGCGAGGCGGAGATCAGAGGCCTTTGGTCTCCGGTGGAGTCTGGGCTCCACATCAACCTACTGGAGCTCTGGGCGATCCATCTTGTGCGGAAAGCATTCCTTCCTTCTGTCCGGGGAAGAGTAGTGCAGGTGTTCACGGACAACACTACAGCCATGTGGTACTGCAATAAATGGGGTGGAGTCATGGACCCTATGTCAAGAGGCTCTCCATCTCTGGACATGGCTGGAACATCAGGGCATATCCCTGGTGGTTCAACACCTGGCAGGTTCCCTTAACCCCAGGGCGGACAAATCAGCCGCAGGTGCATGATGGATCACGAATGGCGTCTTCACTCGGAGGTGGTGCAAGGTCTCTTTTGGCAGTGAGGAGAGCCTTGGTTAGATCTATTCGCCACCGAAGAGAACACGCAATGTCAGCAATTCTGCGTGTTGGAATTTCCAAGGAGGCACTCGCTAGGCAACGCTTTTCGTCGTGAGTTGAGTTGCGGTCTTCTATATGCCTTTGCGCCTATACCAGTTCTGCTCAGAGTGCTGAAGAAGATCAAGGGTGACCGGGCCTGAATCATTCTTGTCGTTCCTGATTGGGCACGGAGAGTCTGGTATTCCGAGCTCTTACACATGGCCATCGATCCTCCAATCAGACTGCCTCTTCGGGAGGATGTTCTGTCGCAGCAGCATGGGACGGTCCTCCACCCGATCCTGTCCAGCCTCCACCTCCTTGCGTGCAGATTGATTGGCGACAGTTGACAGCCTTCGACCTTCCTCCCGAAGTCTGTGATGTTATCTTGGCAGCCAGGCGTCCCTCCAATAAGACGGTATGCGCCTGCAGAAGGAACACATTTGTGGCATGGTGCTTAGCCACTTTCTGAGGTTCTCTTGTTCCTCCTTTTTTTGGCCCAGTGGGGCTCTGCTCTGGGCACTCTTAAGGGCTATCTCTCTGCAATTCAGCCTTTCTTAGGCTTCCTGATCAGCCTTCCTTTTTCAAGTCCTCTGTTGTAAATCGCTTTCTTAAGGGCATTACTCATCTTTTTCCTCCTGTTCCCTTTGTACTGCCTAAGTGGGACTTGAACTTGGTGCTTACTTTTCTTATATGCTCTCCCTTTGAGCCGCTACATAACTGCCATCTCAGACTTCTCACTTTGAAGACTGCTTTTCTCGTTGCCATCACTTCTGCTTGCAGAGTGAGTGAGCTCCAGGCTGTTTTTTTAAAACCTCAGTTTCTGGCGGTTCATCCGGACAAGGTTGTCCTTTGAACTTGACCCTCTTTTCTTCCTAAAGTGGTTACTTCTTTCCACATTGGTCAAACCATCACCTTGCCCACCTTCTTTCCGCATCCTTCTAAGGAGGAAGAG
Source organism: Triturus cristatus (assembly GCF_964204655.1). Taxonomy (NCBI): domain Eukaryota; kingdom Metazoa; phylum Chordata; class Amphibia; order Caudata; family Salamandridae; genus Triturus; species Triturus cristatus. The sequence continues at coordinate 1,186,881,014 of NC_140591.1, forward strand.
AGGCTCCACACTCTGGATCCAAAACGTGCGCTTTCCTTTTATTTGGATCGCATCAAAACAATTACAGGTGGATGACCAGTTCTTTGTTGGCTACTTGGGCGCCAAAAAGGTTGGACTGTGCACAAACGGACCATCTCTAGGTGGGTCGTTTTGTGGATTAAAGCTTGCTACTCTTTGGCCAAGAAGGAGCCTCCAGTGGGATTGCGCGCACATTCTACCAGGGCGACGGAAGCTACCACTGCTTTGGGATGGGGAGTCCCCCTCAATGACATCTGTCAGGCCGCTACGTGGGCATCTCTGCACATGTTCACAAAACACTACTGCCTGGACAGCCAAGTCCGGAGAGACGGCTTCTTTGGCTGTTCTGTTCTCCAGGACTTTCTGGTATGAACTTGGTTCCAGACCCACCTCCGGGGTTGTTATTGCTGGGGTATCTATTCTAAGGTAAGGAATCTATAGCTTATTGTCTCTTTCAGATGAACAAGTTACTTACCTTTGGTAATGATATATCTATAAGTGACCTACATTACTTATAGACTTATAGATTTTAGATTCCTTACCACCCCACCCATCCTCCTTTTTCTGCTAACTGACTTATAGGGTCAGGAAATCAATTTGAGGTCCATAGATTTGTGCACCAGTGGTCAGTGTCTTGCATGGCTCTGCGCTTCTGGCGTGGAATGTCGTGTAGAAGAGCTGACGTCAGCGAGCAATTGCGGCGTCTAAGTAGTTACTATGACCTCATCCCGGCGACCACGATGCCAACGACAAATGCGGAGCCCACCGACGCCACCTTTCGACACCCAGGGGTACTGCTGATCAAAGAATTCTCCAGATCCAGTCTGACGCCTTCTAAGGTAAGGAATCTATAACTAATCTATGTCTATTACAGATATATCGTTAATGAAGGTAAGTAACTTGTTCATTAGGCATGTGTTCTGTGACCCTTGTGACTGAAGATTTTATGATGCAACCTAATATTTTGCTCAATGTGGACCACTTTTTTTCTCCCTGCTTCTAAGTACATATGGCCTTAAATACTTTCATGTAAACAAAGAGTATCCCACATTGTTTACATCGAACACGCAGTGGCACTCCACCTTACTAATGGCGGAGGAGGAAAGTATTCCTTTTCTATATATAATCCTCACACACTCTAATAGTGTCATGCTTCATCATTGGGTTCACCCTGACTCCTAACGGTCAGGGTGGGCTCAACCACATTTCAGGGAGCACTTAACAGAAGTAGACCAGGGGACATAAAAATTAAAAATTCTCCAACCTACTCCAAGGTATCCCTTTATTGATAGAGTTGTTGGGGATATTAAAAGTTAAAATAGATAAGTCCGGTATTGAGGATTTAATGGTCCTAAGAACCTAAACCAACATGTTTCAGCCCTATACTATGGCCCCAAATGGTCCCGTTCTTTCATCAGAGTGATAAGTCTCACCTCCCTGGTATGTAAGCTCAAGAATCTTTCAAAATTATACAAATTAGATGCAAGTTCCTGACTGCATCTGAGGGCCAAGTGTATACTTAACCTTTATTTTGTTGTTTTTTGTTCTTTTTTGTAGGTCCAACCCGTTGGTGTTAGGCCTCTTAGTCCACGAGAACTCGCGGCTGCGGGGGTCGCCCTGTAGTCACACTTACATCAAGTGTCCTACCCCTCAGGTGCACCTGTTCGCCCCGTGATTCTCAGCTCTATAGATAAATAAATATCCCCAACAACTCCATCAATAAAAGAATACCTTGGAGGATTTTTTACCTTTATGCCCCCTGGTCTACTTCTTGATAAATTAGACTATAATGGTTGAGACTTTTAAAGCATCCAACAACTGACATTTCGGAGATGAACCCATGCAGTAAATGTACACTAATTGAGTAACATTTTTGTAAGAACGTCCAGATTTATTGTAACTTATATGATTTGTTGATTTGCTTTTATTTCATTCTTAGGTTGGGATTCCCAATGATGATAGTCTCCACTGCCATTGGAATGTGCTACCTTCTTGTTGCTCATGTCGTTCTGGGGTGGAATTCTTAGTCAAGTATAATTTCGGACTACTGCGGAAGGCGTGCCTCAATCTATCATCAAACCTGGACCAAAGAAAGCACTTTTGAAACTGGAACAAAAATGTTGTTTGCAAAAGATTCATTGGTCAATTGACTGGTAACCAAAGTGTTGCCATTTATTGCCCTATTTTTGTGGCAGAATTGCTAATGTAGGTACTGCATCTTGCATTAAATGTCTTGTAAAATTCAGTGATGCTAAAAATATTGATATGTATTAAAAATTGCGGTTTTGGAAATACCGTTTTTTAAAATATATTGTAAAAATAACACTTTAAATAGCGCATATCTATGCACATCATAATAGCCCATTAAATTTATCAGTAGCAAGTAGTTGATCTTTGGACCTTCTGTATCTTGAACTGAATGCAACCTGTTTTGTATACTGAAGATAATTGATATCTGTATATACCCAAAATAATTATAGATTGACTAGCCTGTGGACTAAATTTGATGTAGCATTGTCTACAAAGAAAAAAATAAACCGGTTACAGAAAAATATAATTAAGTGTGTCGTTTCTACTGCTGAATGAGTTTCCTATTTTTAGTTAACACTTTGTTTATGCTGTGTTTATATATAAAATCAAACTCCCTTAATTGTATTTATTGACTTTATTTTTTTTATAATTCAATAGCAAATAACAAATTTAAAGCAAACTAAGTAAGACAGTTAACTAGTGGAATATTACAGTACATATTGTCAGTAATATACTTTAAAGATTATTATATAAGATTAGGTGTTTCTCCATGAACAAATTAGACTATGCATTAACGTTCTTTCATTGATATTATATAAACAGCCACAAGGGATGAAGATAATTTTATACATTTCTTTGGATATGCTCTAAAAAGTTGTTAATTATGCATCTCATTTTGCCGTGTTATTGTTCTATTTCCAAGTCATATTGTTTCCACCATAGTATTTAAGGTGGAGTTCCTATTTCTTTTCCAGAGTTAATCTAGGGTAAACTTTGTTGCTAGCATTGTCTGATGGTATAGGCCGATGATAAATTTCCTGGCAAGTGAGCAAATGGTCTAAATGTGTCAGAAAACCAGTTCTGAGGATTAAAGTATCTCATTCATTAATCTTATCCCAATAATGTCCTAAATCTTATTCAAGAGAATTGTCTTTTCATAGAGTTGCATTACATGTGGACCATATTGTCAAAGAACATTTGAGAGAACCAGAAAAAATTTATATACAACCTATAGGGAATTAGTTTTTCGTTTTTTTTGTTGTTTTAAAAAAATCTCTTTATTGATCAGCTTGCAACAGAATGATACAGAGCCCGGAGGCTGGGGCAAATCAATTTGGATGGAGCAAATAGGCAATACAAGCATTTCTTAACCCAATAAGAACAAACCCACCACCCTCCCCACCCCAGAACTCGGCACTGAAAAAGTTATCTTTGAACCCAATGTCTCAGACAATCTAGACACAGAGCAATCCTCAAAGGTGGCCCCTGTCCCAGCTCCTCGAGCAACCAGGATGTCATTCCTACTGTCTACTACAAATCAGGATGTCCAAGCAGATACCCCGTGAGTGGAGCCCAGAAGTCTTTGGGCCGCGAGGCCTCTGGTAACTCCTCCGCATAAGCCGCCAATTGTTCCCTGCAGTACAGCAGCTCACGGACCCATTTTTTTACTGTCGGGATAGTTTTGGCACCCCAGCATTGCGCAACCGCATGCTTAGCAAACAGAAGAGACAGCCACCAGTCTGCGATTACCAGGCTTTAAGCGCTTCACCCAACCCAGTAGGCAGACATCCGGCACACACACCATAGTCTCCAGCACCTCATCCGTGAGTACTCTTGTAACCTGGTTCCAGAATGCAAGTATACCAGCGCAACGCCATGCAAGATGCAAAAAATCTGTATCATCCTGTCCACATCTCACGCAGCGAGCACTCTCCCGCATACCAAAGTTGCGCAGCTGAAGAGGCATATAGTAGAGCTGGTGTAAGTATTTGAAATGAATAATGCGGAAGTTGCAGTTCGCCATCAGGCGACCTGTCAACATGCAACAAAACTTCCAGACCTCCAGTGTATATGAGGCCCCTTGCGCTGCATGCCACTTGTTGTAGGAGGGAGTTTAGGTAATGTCCAGTTCCCTCAGAGACATATTATATAATTTGTTTATAAGGCCCTTACGTGCTTCGCCTGCCAGCACCGCCTGCAGTGTCTCCAGCATTCTCGGTTCCGCTGGATAATCAGGATAGATATCTCGGACAGCCTGCCTCACACGTACATATGTGAACCCCAGCATCATATTGTGCTCCCACCCAACCTGTATCTCTGACAGTGGCCGGAACTGGCCATGTTTATTCAGGTTGCCCAGCTGTGTAATTCCCGCAGTTCTCAGCGCCCTCACTGCGGCTTGCTCCTGTGTGGTGGGAATATGCGGATGAGCCGCAAGCAGCAGTGCAGGAGTGTAAACATAGTCTAATTGTGCCCTTTTGGCAAGAGCTTTCCATGCCCACGCAGTGCATTGAACAGGGTTGATTTTGGTCCTCAGCACACCACCTCTGCCCGATAGGGCAGCCGCCACCAGCGGCACAGGTAGCACCGAACCCACCTCCACTGCGACGTGTGGCTGGAACCGCTGCGGGAAGTACCAATAGTGCGCAAACTGCGCCTGAGCACATAAATAGTAGAGCCTCATATCAGGTGTTTCAAAGCCACCTCGCTCAAATGGTTGCACCAGCAGGTTCCAACTGCACCTAGGCATTTTACCACCCCAGACAAACGACAACAGAGCTGCAGCGTATTGAACAATGCAATATTCAGGCGAATCGGGATGTTGATGAACAAATAAAGAAGTTTAGGCAGAATTGACATTTTAAGGACTGATATTCGATCCGCTAGAGAAAGTGGTAATTTAGCCCATCGTGCAGCATGATCGGTAATCTTAGTGATAACCCTGCCATAATTCATAGAAATCACCACATCGGGATCTCTATGTAGCCATATCCCTAAATAACGTACCAGGTCAGTGGACCACATCAGATGGAAGTCCAAATCCACCTTGCGGGTACCAACCATCAGCGGGAACACCGTCGATGTTGTCCAATTGATACCTAAACCAGATAATCTTTCAAATTTTACATATTCACGGAGTAATTTTGGCAAAAACGTGGCTGGCTTGCGGATATACAGCAGCATGTCGTCCGCGTTCAGTGAGACTACTAGCGGCCGCTGATGAAAACTCAACGCCGCCGGGGCATGTCGCTGGTGAAGTTTACAAGTCAGAGGCTCTTGCGCCAACGCAAAAGGTATTGGTGACAGAGGGCAACCCTGCCGCGTACCTCTATTTATCAGAAACGTTTCAGAAACCCATCCATTCACGTGTATCTGCGCCACCGGCGCAGCATATAGGAGGTGGATCCATTTAAGAAAGCAGGGTGGCAGGCCCATGCGCAGCAGCAGCACAGTAAACATAAACTCCCACTGCAGAGAGTCGAACGCTTTTGCGGCGTCAAGTAGCACCGCTACCGCTTGAAAATCGCCTCAATATAGTGCAGCATGGCAAAAACAGTACGCAAGTTGTGCGTTTTCGACCTACTGGGCACAAAGCCCGACTGATCCGGGAGTACCAAGCTAGGAACCAGGGGCTGAAGTCTACTGGCTATCATCTTTGCCAGAATTTTGGCATCCATGTTAATAATGAATAGGGGCCTGTAGGAGTCGCACACATTGGCAGCTTTGTCCGGTTTCAAGAGCATAACAATGAGCACCCCTCTGAGTGTGGGAGGGAGTGTGCCGGAGTCATACGCTTCCGCAAAGACGTCCAATAGTTTGTCTGCATAGGCCTTATAGAACTCGCTCGGGAATCCATCAATGCCTGCTGCCTTGCATGTTGGGAGTAACATGATAGCAAGTTTGACATCATCGACATCAAAGGGCTGTGTGAGATAATCACGCTGGGTGACGGACAGCCAGCCCAGCGCAATGTCATCCAAATATAGGTTGATGACGTCTGCCGGCACCTGAGGCCGACCCCTATAAAGATCAGCATAGAAGTCTAGCTCAACCTACTAATCTCTGGCGTACTGAAGTGTGCATCTCCCTCTTTGGCTAGCATTTCGGTGATGTATTTCTGCCCTCGGGGCGCGGCCAACTTCTGCGCAAGGGAACGGCTGGGCCGTCCCCCTTCCCCATAGTAACGGGCCATATTGCAATGTGATCTATGTGTCAACTCTTGGTCTACGGTCTCATTGTGTTCCGAAACCATATCATGAATCAAATCGGAGAGGACTCCCGCACTATCCACTGTGCCAGTGTTTTCCTTAAAATAGTTGCGAATCGCCTCGCCAACTGTGCACTTAAAAACCGGATCTGTCGATGAAGTTGGTTGTAGATGCCACACAAATGGGGGCCTCTCGCACCCAGGGACTCACAGTTCAAGCAGTACTGGGGAGTGATCAGATAGCGTCTTAGCCAAATGACTGACATCGACCACCTAGGTGCAGGCAGTTTCAGAGATAAGACAGTAGTCCAAGCGGGACCACGTACCATGAACCGTAGATATAAAGGTGCTTTCACGTGCCTGAGGGTGTCGCACACACCAAATGTCAGAGAGATTCCCAGCTTCCAAGAGCCCCAGTAAAGCGTTGGTCGCCTACCTGCGTCTTGCCTCCCCGCTGCCCACTCTGTCCACAGTCGAATCGATGCAGGTATTAGTCACCTCCCCATATAATTTCAGCACAAGGAAACCTAGATATACGGTGCCACACATCCGCAAAGAAAGAATGGTCATCCACATTCGGGCCATACATATTAACAAGCAGTACTTCCACCCCGCCAAGCTTACCATGAACAAGGGCCACTCTGCCCTGATCGTCTGACTAGGAGCTGAGGACAGTAAAGGGAACCCCCTTCTTAATGGGAATTAGCACTCCACGAGAGTAGGAGGTGTAGGAGGAAGCAATTCTAACCCCAGCCCACCGCATACCCACATTTAGCTCAGAGCTCTTTGTAAGATGCCCCTCTTGCAGAAAGGCTACCTGGACATCCAGTCTGTCCAGATAGGCCAGAACAGAGCGGATTTTCTTGGGATTGTTTAAGCCTCGTACGTTCCAGGTAACGAGCTTTAGGTTACCACCTGTACTCTGCAGTTAACAGTATATACGTAACAGTGTGATGTCTGATTACAATAGTGCGTTTCCCGGGTTCAATGTCAGTGCCATAACAAAGTGCCATCCCGCCACCTCCCTCTACCCCGGTCCCCCTCCCACTTCAGCATTCCCAACATGCTAAAGCCATCCCTGCCCTGAGTAAACATTGACCAACAACTGCAGCAAACACATCGTAACTTGTGGGGAGCTCCCATGTGGGGTGTGTCAGAGTGCTACTAGCCTCCTACAGTGTAGGAGGTGGCTTATTAGGTCTAGTACCTGTGCTAGGATAATATAATCAAGCGGTTAAGCATAGTGCATCTGAGGTGTCTCTCCTGTAACGATGTACCCAGCTCCACAGGCAAATGTCAGAAACAGTAAAACTCAATACATGTGCTAGAAACATTGCCCATATTTAGTTTCATGCCAAATGCACTTTACGACAAACCCGTCCACCCTACTGTTCCTCCACCTCAGGATCAGCCGAGGTCTCAAGTCGACTACGCTTCAATTTTTTCACATGTTCCAACGCCGCCTTAGGGGTGGTGAAAATTTGAAAGTCCCCCTCCTGGCCAATTCTCGGACGGGCAGGGAACAACATGGCATAAGGGATACCCTCTGCTTGTAGGAGCTTCTTCACTGTGCCAAACTCCCGTCTTGCCGCCTGTACCAAGACCATAAAGTCAGGAAAGAACACCAGCTTGTTCCCTTGGTGGTTAATGGCGCCTTTTTCCCTAGCCAAGCGTAATATGGCATCACAGTCCCTATAATTTAAAATTCTAGCAATAATGGGGCGAGGTGGAGCGCCAGGTATTGGTCTCGCAGCCAGAGAACGATGGGCCCCTTCGATGATAAACATGCTGGACAGATTTTCTGGGCCAAAAACATCTTTGATCAAGTTCTCAACGAAGGTCTCCATCCTGCCAGTGTTGGTGGTCTCAGGAAGACCTGTAATTCTGATGTTATTACGCCTGTACCTGGCCTCTAAATCCTCGTTCTTTGCTTGTATAAGTGCCAGCACCTTTTCCATGTTGAGTGTTTTACCAGAGACCTCACTTAGATCATCTACCGTGGCGGAGACTCTGTTCAACTTCCCCCATTCTTGTGTTCTGCTTCTCCAGTTGTGCCGACATATGATCCAGTCTGTGGTTCACTGCTGCCATAGTTCCCGCGATGGATTGGAGGCTTCGCTTGCATTGCCAAAAGCGTTGTTTCAAGTGTGGATGGGCCATCCCTCTGGGCTTCTGCCTCCGAATCAGAGGCCGCTTTTTGCTGCGTTTTACTGGTCTTTCGTGCCTCAAACGAGAGGCGAGGCTGGAAGTTATCCGTTTTCCCCATTATAGATGGTAGGCAAGTAATGCTGCAACTGCAATCTGTAGGTGTAGTAAGGACTGCAACTGGTGACCAAATCTCTGGCCACTTACGAGCACAAGCAAACAGGCCGCTTCCCACCAACGGAGCCCACTCTGCCTATGGTCTTCCCCACAGCCTTCCGCAAGCCACCCCGCATGTGCTCCCAGAGAGGAGCACTTCACACTCCCTTTCCGCTAGTCACGACTCGCAGGACACAGCCTTGCAACCAGGCCCGAACCCACCGCCGCAGGCGCAGGCAAGGCCGAGCCCCTACTCACCGCAACCAGCTCCAGGTACGACAACCCTCTTGCGGAGTGAACAGGCGGCTCCAGCCAGCATCCGATCCGCGCCGCAGCTCCGCTGTCAGCTCCCCCAGTGTGCGTGGGCGACAGGCCGCACCGCAGGTATTACTTCAAGGTGCCGCAGCCACAGGAGCTCCAATGAGGAACCAGGCCGTCTGCAGCAAGCAGGTCAATCTCCGCCCACCAGCTCAGTTTATGCCTTCTGCCTCTAAACACATGCCAGTATAACCTGCCTTTATATGAAGCCTTCACCATCAAATGTATCATCGTGTCCTCTGATTAAAGAACAGATTCCACCCTTTCCTTCAGAATTCCTCTTTACTCTGCTCATTGCTCTGATGGTCTTAGCTATTGGCTTTTCATAATGAGAATTCAGTCTCTATAGAGTTCCAGCTGCACATTGGAGTTTAAATATTTATCTTACACCCAGCACTGCTTGGAAATCAAATCCTTACCATGTGACTCAAAGTAGAATCACCCCCTTTCGCCACATTACCTTCTACCCATTTAATTGGGCAAACAATCTCAAACATTTTAGTCCTATCAAGTCACCAAGTATGAGCTTCCTACTAGGACAAGCAAATTAAATTACAGCCCTGCTATCTGTGGAACAAACAGTTGGTTACTATCATCACTGCCGAACTATAAACTCCTAGCAGATCTGACAACCTTGGTGTGGTATACCACAAACTATTTGCCTTCACTTCTCTGTTGCTGAATTCGTTTTCATTTGCCTTTAGGTCTCTGTACAATTTACCACTGCTAGCCAGTGCTAAAGTGCATATGTTTCTTCCCTAAAACATGGTAAAAGTGGCCTACAACTGATTTGCACGTTTATTTTACTTGTAAGTTCCTATTATATTGTACTACATGTAACCAGGGACAGTAAATTTAATTCTATAAGTGGGCCTGCCATACTCCTTGTGGAATCCACTAAAGTAGCACTTTGAAACATGTCTCAGCGCTACCGGTGAAGCCTGTAGTACACTTTTACATTGCCTATTTGAACTGTCAAAACAATCCTTTTCGCAGGCTTAAACCTTCTTTTTTTTAATACTTATGAGTCAGCCTTAAGGTAGGCCCTAAAAGCTACAAGGGCAGGGTGCATGGTATTTAAAAATTAGGACATGTCGGTTTAAGTTCTACATGTCCTGGTAGTGAAAAACTCCTAAAATTGATTTTCACTGCAATAAGTCTTCTCTCCAGATGGATAACACCGGGTTACCCTATTACATTTAATAAGTGCTAACTTTGGATTGGGAGCAGATAGAGATATGATGTTTACATTCAAATACATTGTTATTTAAGATCCTTTTTAAAGGTAAGGTCACATTTTAAGTCACAGTTCTGAAAATGCCACTTCTAGAAAGTTGGTATTTTCGTGTCCTAACCATTTGGCCTTTGCCAGTGTATTGGGTCACATGACTGTAAATTGACCTGCTTATGGGGTTTGTGTATTGCTTCCAGACAATGACACAAAGAGGATTAGGTGTTTTACAGGATGGTCCATCCTGCCACGATAGCTGGAGCTGTACCCTGACCCACTTACACTTCAAAGTGGCTGAGCTCCAGCACACACAAAGGAACCTGATACCAGCCTTCTGTCACACCAGGCACTTTGGAGCCTTGACAGGAGAAGGGGAGCACTTTACATAACCAGATGTGTGGGTAGAACATGTTACCCCCCCAGCAGAGACACACACACAAAGGCTGGCATCAGGCATACGGTTGGACTCTCAGAACCACTCTTCAGATCACGTCTGGTCCTGTGGAAGACTCCAAATGAGGATTACATTGCTGCCCTTCTGTTGGAATGACTGCCTTGGTGCTGGAAGGACTGCCCCTATGCCTGAGGAAGGAAGATTGGACCTGCTACTTAAACTCTGGACCTCCTAAGTGACTCTAAGGGCTAGTTAGCTGCCCCCTATGTTAGCTACAGGGACATAACAAGCTCCTGAGGCCTTCACTCCTGTGGCTGGCCTTTGGCTGGAGTTGAGTCCTAACCCCCTAAGCTGTGCCCCCATGTCCTGGACTCTTGTTAGGGGTGTTGGTGGTACTTCTTCAAAACCTGGACTTTTAAATTGTATCTGGCAAAACTGCCTGGAAAACCAACAGAAGACCGGGACCTACCTGCCAACCGATCCACCCAAGGTGTATCGCCAGTCGGCTTAACTTTGTGAAAGCCTCCGCTACGTTCCTCTCCACAGCAGGAAATCCTTTTCAATAAAGGTGTTTTCCTTGCATTTTCACTTTATTGCTGTTTGGGTGCTGTATAAATACTTAACACATTTCCTCTAAGTTAAGCCTGACCGCTTTTGTACCAAGCTACCAGAGGGTTAAGCACAGGTTAATTTAGTGACTTTTGTAGTTTGTGGTTGTTGCATGAGTGGGGCTTCTACCCACACCTTCAACCAATAACTACATTTTTACTACTCCCTTTACTTACCCAAAAAGCTCATGTTTGGTCTGGAGCAGTCCATCCTGCCCTCGGGTGGCACTACATTAAAGCTTTCCATTACCCTGGCTCAATCATATACACTAGTTGGGAACCTGTGTCACAATACATTGTTCATTCATGAACTTTACAAATCCTGTTGAAAACCAGATCCAGTCCAGATTTCATTCCAAGGTTTTCTTTCCAGCTAATGATGCATTCTGGTACTTGCATACCTTTTCTGAGAGCTGGGGAGGACATCATCAGTGAATCTAATTATATTTTAAACATAGAGTTGTCTTATACAGCATGCCTATATTCTCCCTTGCATGAATTCCTGCCATGGTTCCAAACAAGGTCCATTTCATGTGACATTCTGGAGTTTACTTCTGTCCACCTTTTACTTCCTGGAATTTCCATGCACTCCATCATTCAGAGAGCTAGAGAACGGACTTAAAGTGCTCTCATCTGCAACATGCTGAAGCGAACTCCGTTTTTCTGTGTTCCAATCCATCCCACTCTGTGTGGTTGTGGGCTGGAAATATGGATTTCAATCTGGCGTCTCAATTCAGACTTTCTGCTGTTGCCAGAAGCTTCTACTTTCTACTACAGTTGCCTGTATTAGTGAATCTTTGAAAACCTGAGAAGCATCCTAATTCCTTTTACTGCTTTTGCAGTTCCAACCTTCTTTCCTATGGCTGCCTTGTGCTTTTTCTGTTTATTTCTTGCCTCACAGTCTCACATTGTTTCTGCCTTTCCTTTTTATCCTGAATGTCTGTGTTTTCCCTGTTGGAGATTTGGCCATATGTTCGCGGAGTTGGCAGCAGTTCCTTTGGTTAACCTTGTTCTGAATTCCTGATTTAATTCCATGTACCAGCATGGCATTACTTACTCCAGTGCCTTTTGGATACATCTTTGAGTTCTTAGTTCTGAATCAAGTCTTACTTCACGTTCCTGTATCAACTGGATATTGTGTCCTAGTGTCTGTTGGGTACAGCCTGCCCTTCATCTCATAATTCCTGTTCTTTCAGAAGTTTGGTAAGAAGCTATGTTCATATTTTCTCATCTTGGTTTTCACCCTTTATCCTTGCCATCTCTGTTCCCTAAACTAGTGTAGTTTCTGCCTTCAGCCACTTGTGCCTGTTTTATTTTGTTTAGTTTTCTGCTCTTTGATCTTTGTCTATTCTGTGTTCTCATAATTTTTTTTGTTCTGGTTTCCTTTTCCATTCCAAAGTTGGGAAACTCTCGGATTGAGTCTGGTATCTGTTTACAGTGTAACCCCTGGCCTGGTCTCTGTTCCAATCAGGTAAAGGAAGCACTCCAGTTGCACCCATGTCCTTTGAGGTCTTATCTGGCTCAGAGTTGTTGTCAGCCTTGGAGTGTGTACACCGTGTACAACAGGGGTGACCTTACACTGTGCACAAGTCTCTTTAACAGAAGGTCCAAACTATGTGTTTATAACTTTTGTTAAAGAGTCTGTTGGTATCAGTACACACACCATACTTTAATCAAACAGTGTTACTCTGTACTCTTGCTTATCTAATTTCTTTCTCCTATTCCAGAGTCCTGTCCTCTACAGTCCTATGACCACTGTCACTTCTTTTGAGCAGCCTATTAACCTTGCCCTATTACGTTTAGACATGTCTATGAAAACTGTGATGTATAAAACTAGCAAAATACAATCGTAATTCTTGAGGAAAGGTGAAAGTATAATGGACTCAGTGCAGGTAGACTTGGATTGAAGCGCTCATTTCATGTATGCCCTAGGACACCAGACTGTGATAAGGACAGAAGCGACATAATAGGACTGGGCTGAGGAAGAAAAGAGGTGTAAATGGATGATGTAAGCCAGTGGCTAATTTTCAACGGAAACATAATAGTACATGCGTAGCCCTCCTGCAACAACTAATTTTGCCACCATATCAAGTTATCTGCTTGATGCAGAGATCTGTAGGGAAAAGTAGACATTAATGAACATATAGCAGTACCAGTACGTCATTTAGAAGCTCATTCACCCCAATAAAAGGAAAGTCTCAGGAATGTTTAAACATTCAAGTACCATAACTGTTGAATGCTCTCACAAGATCTTAGAATGGAATATTTCCTTCTAACATTTAGAACCTCACCTATCAGCCCCTGGCAATGTTTAACTTTGGTTAAAAAAAATTAGTGATATTGAGACAGTGTTTGCTATCCAAGAAATGGAAATATATCCAAACTGCACCCATAAAATTACATTTTGGCCCAGTGATGTTGGCATGGATTTTAAATTTTTCTAAGCGAGCCCTACACACGGCAAAATGATTTTGGCACGTGGAGCCATTAGCCTGTTTAATCCATAATATGCATTTTACAGGAACGGTAGTACTAAAACACCAATGGCTTTTGATTTTGTAATAGGCTGATGCTGTGTTATTAAATGGGCAGAACCCAGTAGATGTTGCCCTGCCTGAGAGATGGAAACAAGAATAAAAACTCAAAGTTGCCCAAGGTGAATGGTATTGGAGGTTAAGGGAAGAATCATCAATGTGATAAAATAGAATAGAATGGAAACATAATCACTATCAGCTGTACAAGGAACAACAAAAATCCTGTGCTCCATGCTGCCGAATTCTTGTAACGGGTAATTAAAATTTCATGTGGTTCTCTCTAGATTAATTGGTACAGGAAGCCACTCCAAACAAACAACTTGTGTTGCAATCCCACCGCACAGATGATGCTCCATTAACCAAAGTTAACATCCTTTATTCATATTATTCTTTTGATTCCTTAAATTCATTTACATCAGCTCACATACCGTAGTAGCAGCAAGTGTTTGAAATCGTCCAACAATCTCCCGACCAACACAACATGTTTTGAAATGGTGAACAGCCCTTCCTTATGGGTTCAATGGAGTGAAAACTTATAAGGGGGACCTAGTTTCGAAGTTTGAACAGATCTCATGTACCTTTTAAACGTATTGGTAACAAGTTGAATGAGTAAGTTGGCTGGATTACTGCTGCACCAAGGCAGCAACAAAAGTTGGGCATGACCCTGGTTGATTGAATGTGATATCAAGTGTCTTCTCCATGAGCTTATTCTATGGGAATTCTAATTCATGGTGTAATGAGGACACTTCAATTAAACAATCAAAATGGAGAAAGATGAATACTACCAACAGGCCAGAAATGTGGAGGTCATAAAACAAATGTAAATTTTGAAAGGGAAAGCTGTAGAAGGAGAATCTAGAAGTGTGTGAACAGAACATCTGCATACCTTTATTCTGCTTTCAACTGAAAACTGACAAAACACCAAGCCCACATCCAATACAGTGCAGCTACTCTATATAGGTGCGTATCACCAGGCCCACAGCAGCACTTTCCTCCTACAAACCGACTCAACATAAAACATTACAGTTTGGTGTAAATCCTTCAGAACCCCTTTAATATACCATACATTTGGGTATCACAAGATCACTAAGCCACAGATAATGAGGAACACTCAACTGCAGGTGTGTCTACTTAGCCGAGTAGATGCTACTTAGAAGCAGCTGGGTACAGAAGAGTGCATTAACTAGGTAACATCTCACAGAAGACTTAGACAGAATGTGGCACACTTACAACACTGCTCAGATATTCCCTATTTTCAGGTATCACTGAGTTTACAACACTACTAAATATAATATTACGCAATCACAACTGTCAACCGAAGATTAGTTCAAACAATTCACACACATCCAGCACTTACTGCATGCACATACATAAACTTAAGACAGGCAATGCACATTGGAAACTTTCAGAGAGTACCCAAGTTAGTAAAGAACTTGGACTATATTCAGCAAACAAACCAAACAACTAAATGAAATATTAATGAAACACTGCTAATGATCATACTCAATTGAAAACAGAATCCAGCGTGTGCTGGATCCTCAAGATCAGGGCTTTGAGGAACCTGAATGTATTCATATGGAATGCATGTATGTGCTATTTGTACAGTGCAAAACTAACAAAGGCAGTGTAGAGTTGTACATGGTCATATGAAAACATACAGCCAAGGTGTGATTGGGGAATAGCTGGTTTCAGAGAGCAAGCATGGACTCTTACTAGATTGCAATGTACTAAATTGGAACAGGGTTGGGGAAGTCCTCAGGGATATGGGGATTTGTTGATTTGTTCCATATCCTGAGTGCATAGTGCATATAAAGAGAAGGCCTGTAGCCTTGAATTTTCTTTTTTGAACTTCCCATTCTTATGTTGTCCTGACTGTAAGTGTGCAGAGAGCCACCGGAGATGATGAGTTTGTCAGTCAGATAGGCAGAGGTGCCATTTGTGATGGATTTCTTGATAATGCAGCTGGTTTTGAAGATGGTGCTGACTGGTAAGAGGCACTAGTAGGGTTCAGTCAATGAGCTAGTGATGTGAATAAATTACTTCGGTCCCTTGATGATGCTTACTGTGGCATCAAGGATGGCCCTTAAGGGGATCAGTATGCAGTTTGAGAGATGTAGGCATCCTACACGATACCAGCCTCTGTAAAGTGTCTAGCAACGACGGATCTTTAAGCAGATGGAAGGTATCTTATATCATTTGTCACATATTGTTAGAAATTGGGTCTCTAGTTGGCAGAGGTTTGCACACTGTCCAAGTAGGGACCACAATCCTAGTCCGGGTAGGCTAGATACGCACTTTAAATTAACCTGTGCTCAGCCTCTTGTAGCTTGGCACAGAGCAGGCAGGCTTAACTTAAGAGGCAATGTGTAAAGTATTTGTGCAACACACACTCACAGTAACACAATGAAAACACGACAAAAAGACTCCACTCAGCTATAGAGAATATGTATCTGAGTAGAAAAAGACCAAACAGCAAAAATCCAATTGGTAGAATCTAACTTTACCACTAAAGAGGATTTATCATTACCATTCCAAAGATACAAAACATTATTTAGCTGCTCCTTTCTAACCAGGAATTGCAACTTAAGTGTTTTAAGGAATTTCCAATACTAGTTTATTAGAGGAGTCCGCCTCACAATAGTGAAAAATTAATTGAGCGACTTTAGTTACACAGCACTGTGCCCTAAGGGCTATTTAGGGCCTACCTTATGGGTGACCTATGTGTATGAAAAGGGGAGTTTAAGGCTTGGCAAGTGGTTTTAAATGCCAGGTCGAAGTGGCAGGAAACTGCACACACACAGGCCCTGCAATGGCAGGCCTGGTACAAGAATTGAAAGGCTACTTGTGTGGGTGGCACAACCAGTGCTGTAGGCCAACTAGTAGCATTTAGATTAGAGGCCTGGGTATATGGTATACCACTTTACAAGGGACTTATAAGTAAATTAAATATGACCAAATACCAGTGCCACCATGTTTCAGGTGAGAAACACATGCACATTAGCACTGGCTAGGAGTGGTTAAGATTAAAGCGGCCTAAGGCCAGGAGTGATACAGCAGAACAGGAAAGTAAGCAGGCAAAAAACTGGAGGAAGATTACCCGAAAGATGACAGGTCTAACACTATTCCATCCTTGCTTTATTAACCGTGTTTCCGGTACATTTATACTATTTGATTGCCTTTCGCACAGTAAACATACGTATACATTTTTAGATACTACAGTGTAGAGTACTCTGGTTGGACGTTGCCATCTTTATTTCAATGATCAATTGTGCTAAAATGTGCCTGTATTCCCCCTTCATCATTACTTTCTTAAGCTGTTCCTTGAATGCTCATCAATGTGTTCATTGTGAGTCAAGGAGGCATAGGAGCCAACTTCCAGTTTCCCATTAAGTACTAACACATATGGATGCAGATGAGCAACAAACAAATGTTGCATACAGCAAGCTCTCGAAAGAATCATTCTTTAGGTGAACAGGCAAATGTTTGTAAAGCATGACCCTTTGGAGAAAAATAGGTGGTTGAAAGAGGCTGTGGCCAATGACTGGCTCCTGTCCTGATTACTTAGTTATCTAATTTTGGATTTCATTCATTTACCAAACCACATAGTTTTAAAGAAGTACACAGAACTGCTCTGGTAGAAAAGAGGAGCAATAAAGATCACATGTGCAAGTATTGGGATACTACGGGTTAAACAGCAGGTCTGTAACAGTAGGGGAATTACATTCTCTGCCACAAACAATAAGAAAACCCCTGTCCACTCACCTCTAATTAGTCAAAAAAGAGTGGTCCTGATGAAGGTGGTAGCCATTTATACCCACCGAAACGTACGTTGACCAGATTGTGGGAACCCCCTCCAAGACCACACCAAAGTGGAATAAACTGTGATTTGCTCAGTCCGCTTCTTTCCCAACGGTGTATGTCATACAAGGAACAGAGGGTTCCCCCTCATTTGTTTTCTTTTGAGTGGGATTGTTTTGACTGGGAGAGTGTGGTATGTTAGGTGAGACTGGTTGGCATGAGTTTGTTTGGGGGTTACGAAATTGTATTATTAATGTGAATACAATTGTCTTATCATGTTTTTTCTTGTAAATACATTTTGTGTATGTTAATTATATAAGACATAAAGTGAAATGTCAATGGTTTGTATACATTTTTATAAACTCAGATCTTACCAAAACAAAAGAGAAAAAAAAGCAAATGCTGAATACAAATGTAATGTTTTTTATATTCCTGTATAGCAAGACTGATTATTGTGGGACAGTCTGTACTGAGCCTTCTTCAGGCCAGTAGATAAATGATATAGGTTAGACAGGAGTACTTTTTGATAGGATTACACTGTGGTGCATGGCATAATGGGTGGTGCAGTCCACTTGTGACATTTAACTTACAGGTCCTGGGTACCCCTTTGTACCATGTACTTGGGATTTATAAGTTTGTTAAATATGCCAATTAGGGGTATGCCAATTTCATCACGTTGAAAGGGGTAGCACAGGCACTTTACCCCTGGCTAGCAGGGGTAATGTGCATACACCAAACACAATTAGTCAAGGCAATAATCTGAGGGTATACCATGCAAAAGATGGTCCTTTCTAAAAATCATTGTTTAAGGAGTTTATTTATTTAGAGAGCGCCAGAATTGACCCCCGAAGGGGTATCTCTGCGCTTTGACGGGCGTCGTATGGCGAACAGTCTGTTATAAATTAAAAACAGAAGAGGGAAGTCTTAAGCTGCTTCCTAAAATGGAGATAGTCCGTGCACTGTCTCTATTGTAAAGGAAGTTTATTCCAATAGCGGGGGCCCAGATAAGATAGTGACTTGCCACCCAATCGGGCCTTTTTAATTCTAGGTACCTCAAGTAGGAATTTAGATTCTGAGCGGAGAGACCCCGAGGCCTGTAAAGGATGAATTTGTCCACAAGGTAAGTAGGGCCAGAGTTGGCCAAGGCCTTATGTATAATACAACAGACCTTGAACTTTACTCGCTCCCGTATAGGGAGCCAGTGAAGCTTGTAAAGCAAGGGACGGGAGGCAGTCCTGGGGGGGCGTTGACGATAAGGCGTGTCGCCGTATTCTGGACAACCTGCAGTCTGTCAAAGACGGCCTCGTTGGCGGAGGCCAGCAGACCGTTGCAATAATCCAGACGGCTTAAAATAAGTGCCTGGGTCAGTGTCTTCATTCTCGAGTCAGGGAGCAGAGGGAGGATGCGGCGCAACAGACCCAACACTTGAAAACAGATGCCAGCTGTCTGAGCAGCGTGCTCCTTCATAGTGAGGGTCTGTTCAATGCGAACGCCAAGATTTTTGACGCAGGTTTTCGGAATGGGGGGTACCCAGATCAGTTGGCCACCAACTAGGGGTCCATAATAATTGGGCCTCCCCAAAAAGTATGATCTCCGTCTTTCCCACGTTGCACTGAAGGAGAAATAGTTCTCATTCCCGAAGAGGTTTCCTGCACTGATGGAGTGAACTTTGCAAACGGAAAAAGCAGCTGAGTATCTTCAGCATAGGAGATGGGAATAAACCCACAACTCCTTAACAGGTTGGCCAAGGGAGCCACGTAGATATTAAACAGAGTTGGGCTCAGACAAGAGCCCTGAGGTACACCCTTGGTCAATTCTGGTGGGGCTGAGCGATATGGGCTGAGGTTGACAGCCTGCGAGCGGGAGGATAGAAAACTCGTCATCCACTGAAGAGTCAAGTCTCTAAGTCCAATCTCCTCCAGCCTCCTGAGCAGTATCTGATGGGAAACTGTGTCGAACGCGGCGGATAGGTACAACAGCACCAGAATTGTGGAATGGACCCTATCTAGGGTCATCCTGATGTTGTCGGTGACCGCTAGTAGGGCTGATTCTGTGCTGTGGTTAGGCCGAAAACCTGACTGAGAAGAGTCAAGGTTACCCGTCCGTTCGAGTTGGAGGCAATAGTTGTGTGTTATCAACACATTGCTAAATTTGATTGATATTGCCAGTGAGTAGAGTCCCAGGTGGCAACATGTAGAGGTTGAATATGATGGGGGACAAGATAGACCCTGGGAAACTTTGCTGGTGATATGGATATTCTAGACTGAGGGATCTGGAGGCCCAGTATTTAAAAGCCATGGTAATGTCAATGCAGTTAAACGGAAAGGGTATACAGTTCCTCTGTTCGTAAAGGAGAGAGTGGAGGATACTCTCCTTGAAATTAGACTAAGTGGGGGGTAGTGTTCAGTAAGCCTTAAGGGTATAGGACTGTGTGGGGTGGGGGAACCCACATTGGTGGAACTAAAACCCTCACACACCCAGCAAGCTAGGTGTCATGCTTCATCATCTGGGTTTTGCTCCTCGTCGGGTCGGCGCTGCAATTCCCGACGGGCACCCAGGGATGGGGCTCTTTGGCGGAGATCTTTTGTTCCTTGCCGAGGGTGAGTGCAAGTGAGGGCCAGGGAGGTGTAGATGTTTGTGAGTGTGGTTAAAAAGGGTTGGTTAGTCTGGATAATAGATTTATTTGGTCAGTAAACCACCCTGGTAAAATGAAAAGAGAGGCGGTAGTCTTGACTAGATGGGTCAGGGACTACTCTACTCTGCTCTGGTGGTCGACATGTTTCATGCCTACAAGGTCAGGGGGATCCAGCGGCAATTCATCAGGACCAGTGATTACAACTATCTACAAAAATGTGAGGGTGTGATACTAATTATTTACAGTGATGTAAAAACTACCCTAAGTAAGTGTCGGAATAACTAGACTCTTACATACTGGACAGGCCTAACGTATAGAAAGTGCCACTCCAGTCGGTACTTGGCGAGCCTCTTGGGGATGCGAACTTGCAGTTTAGTCGCCCAAGGGTGGTTTATAGACCTACCCCGCTCCGCCGAAACCGGGAAATGTCAATGCAGTGCAATGCAATTCCCTTTATGTTAAGAACAGTATTTGACAAATGTCACAATTAGTTATGCCAGGATCAAAGAGGCATAGACAGTGATTACTGAACTGGTTTGGATGCAGTCATTCTTTGTATATGGTTAAAAGGTATTACACGCCAAGGAAGGAAATTATCAGCAAGTCCACAGACAGAGCCTTTCTTAATGAGGACAAAAGGCCCTAGGAATGGGAGAAATCACGCCGACACATGAAATTAACCACCATGTTTAATGTGAAATTTTAAATCCTGCAAAGAATGACATCAACTTATGTGCTGGAGTATCTAAAATCTATCAAATTGAAGGAGATTTGTTGTCATAAATGCATGTCCGCAAACGTAAAGGCTTATTCACAGGAAGCAAGAATTCAATGGAAAGTGAAAATGGAACAATATTTACATAGAATAGTTTTACCTGGGCTCCCAAGACTAATCCCAATAACCAATATTACTAGACTAAACACTAACCATGGGTTCCAGAGCAGCATGCTGACCACTGTAATGCACTTCAACTAATTGCAATATTTGTACATGTTCCATGAAGCTGAAACAAGCACATGCACACTTGATTCATCTTGCATGGAAGACAAGAACTTAGGAGAAGATGACTGAAGCACTATATGAGAAGATAGAACAGACTTAATTACCTAACCATTCAGAGATCAGCATCCATAGGCAGTTGTGAGTAGATCAGTGCAGTGTCTTCTCAGTCTATTAACTAGCTTTAAAATCCAGGAGTGCAATTCACTAGCGGGTACTGCAGTAAGTGTTTTATTCCAAATCAATCTTCCTGTTCAAAGAATTCACAACATCATTAATCAAACCTGATACAATACATTTTTCATAAAACATAATTCTAAAATTTACTGCATGTTGTGTAACAGAATAATCGCCTCCTAATTCTCATACTTAATACAACGGTTAATGAATTTCAAGCTGCGTGGAAAATGTGAATGTAAATGACTGCATTATGAAATGCGTTTATGCCGTGCCTACTATTAAAGTCTTAATAAATGCCTGCCTTGTGAATTTAGAATTGTTTCTTAGCCACTTCCCAGCGTGTTCGTGATGTTAATCTAACGTTTATCTTTTATTTGGACTTACTGCACATTTAATTCATAATGTCCCCTCCCTTGCAGTGGATTAGGACACATTTGAAGCTATTTATGCTCCCTTCTAAAGAGGCTTTGTGAACATTTTGGGAAATTAGTGGTAAACACTGTGTAGTAAACATTTGCGGATGCAACAAGGGTGAAAACTAAATAGAATTGCAATTCCATTTGACAGGAGAAGTTGGAAATGTCATTCTGAGGCTATGACACAAGATGGATAGTTCAATTACATGTCATCAAAAGCACTAGTGAAAACTGTATGGATTTGAAGCAGGCTCAGACATTGCTATACAGCCCTCATAGTTACAAGCCGGTTGTGCGAAAGGTATTGTACAATAGGAGACCTTTATTGGACATCGGCCAGCAAGACATGTAGGCATGGTAAAGTATAGGTGAATGACTGAGCCTGGGATGGGTCCATTTGTGACTTGTGGCCTGGCTGAGAATGCTAGTTCCATCTTCAGTTAGAGGAGCCGGGGTTGGGCATGAAGCAGCTTGTTGTCAATTCCTGTTGGGCAGGACATTAGGCTGCCTGGATTTGCTGGATTTTAACTGCTTTAGAGTAGATTATGACAAGTTGACGTCCACCGCTCAACTGTCACACCACCCTATATGGCATAGCTTGCTGCCAAGTAGATAAGTGCTCCAGTGCCACAAAAAGGAGTAATAAGCACTATACAAATGTGCAATACAATATAGCAATTATCATTTGTGCATCATCAAGATTTTTTTTTATTCTGTTTCATCACACTTCAGAATTCTAAAACAAAACGTGTTTCATTTGTGCTTTCATAACTGCTGATATATGCTGAAATAGTTGTACACTTCCTTTACAGAAATAAGATATTTTGGGAAATTGGAAACAAATTAACATCCTACAGTATTGTACCATCATCTGCTGCATAATCTGCATAGTTAAAAAAATTTCTTTAACTCAAACAGATCAAAGGTTACTAAAAATTCTGCAACGTGCTGCTGGGCAGTTTAAGGTCCTTCGCAACGGTTAACTGGTCACCTTTCAGTTACTTACAGCTGTATTTTTATTTGAAATTGGAACTAATAAAGCAAAAAAAGTGTCCAGACAGTGCTTATGTGTAAAAATGAGAAGAAAAGAAAATCAATAATATCACAAAAATGTGTTGCCTTAAGCCGTATAATTTGTTTTCTTGCCATATAATTTGGTCAACATTGACGTTTAATTTAGTTTTAACTGCTGCATAATTCCAGTGGGCGTGCTTGTACCCCAGAGACATTGTCACACAGTTCACTATGCAAAATCCTCTCACTTTGCTCTCAGGGAAAGAAATGTAAACAACAGCTTCATGTTAAAAGAATAGGCAGCAATTTATCAGAAGACATAGCCTGACATTTAACCTGTCTTGAACACGCAGCAAATGTAACAAGATAAAGACACAAGTTAAAGGCATTTTTATTGCTCATTCACCTTCTGACCTCCCACACTTCTATACTGTGCAGCTGCATCCCTCATTTGGGGGGGCAAAGCTTATTATGGACTGGCCTGGCCCTATTAATCTGCCATATTAAGCAGGGGAGCAGTGTTCAGCCCTACCATACCCTTCCAGTCATCAGGCTTCGGAATAGCTGATGACTGGCTCAGTCATCAGCACTCTGGGAATAAAAAAGCGTGGGACTTCTCATATAACATGCTGTATCTTCATCCCAGTTCTCTGTCAAGAGGGCATAGCAAGGAGTAACCAACATATTTAACATAAAGCAATGACACTGAACCTGAAAATAAGCAAACTTAAGGAAAATTTTATTTAAAGAATAATGGACCTGAATCACTTTTAAAAAACGCAGTCGCACTAAAAATGTCAAACAACAGACCCCCCAACCAATTTGTGTTTTTATAAATAAAACTGTGAATATCACTCATGGAAAGACCCACAGGTATGGGCTAAGAGGCAGCAACACACCTAGTAGGTAGATCTTGAACCAAGGGACAGAAAAGCATCTTTATGATTTCACATGTCAAAGAATGTAACCCCTTGATCTGTGCCCCGAGGGTAGCCGAAGAGGGACTTCCACCTGTACCAACTAGTCCAAACAATGCATATGAAAGATGGAATGAGTTTTGTAACGCTGCAAAATCAATTTGAGATTGCTCTACCCACATCCAATGAGGAGCGTATGCTAGACTCTTTGATTCCAGGACTTAGTAGAAGGGAGGTAAGAGAATATCCTAGATGAAATGGAAATCTGACTGAACCCTCTGGACAAGTAAGAAGAGTTTGAAAGATTAAGCCCTTAGGAAGAAATCTAAGGTAAGTGTCATCAAAACATAAACATCCTGTTCCTCCCATGCATCTGGTGGAGATCATAGCAACCAAGGAATTCACAAAAAATCTTCTAAGGGGCATATATTCAGGGGTTTTGAAAGTTGGGCCTTGTAAAGCTTTATAGGCAAGGCATGTTCTAGAAGGGCACCAGAGAATGACCACAAGGACGTGAAACGGCAAACAGGTTCAATAGCACCCAAGGGTTCCCTCCCAGCTTGGAGAGCTGCTCACAAGTCTCAAAGGAAAAAGAAACAAAACCCATTACAGAAAAGAGGTATATTCCTCTGAAGAGATTGACGGATCACATCCACCACCATGATTCTATTGTCTCTAATAGAGATGTTGGAACTGAAGGATCTTCTTCCTTCATATCCCATTACAGTGGAAAATGCCATGTCTCATTAAGGAATGCATGTGAAGCCTGGCATAACGGATGATGAACAGCCAGGCTGCCTGAAGCTGGTCACTGTTTTGCCGGAATGATTGAGACTGATAGAAGGGCACACATGAGTGTAGTTTCCATGCTGATTGAGCAGGGATTTCTCAACCTCAATCTTTTGTTATAATCAACAAACGGAACCCCCACTGGTCATTTGGACTGTTGGTAGTTGAGTTGAAGTGTTGAGGGAGAGCTAGCATTAATTTACCTTTCAATGTATCCAACACAAGTCTACAGTAATGACGGAGAGGATGGTATGCCACCTAAA
The DNA here is from genome assembly GCF_964204655.1 of Triturus cristatus. NCBI lineage: Eukaryota > Metazoa > Chordata > Amphibia > Caudata > Salamandridae > Triturus > Triturus cristatus. The sequence continues at coordinate 1,186,905,668 of NC_140591.1, forward strand.
GGTTTATTTTAGAATTAGCATTTCATCACAATCCGCATAATTGCCATTGATTAATTAAATATATAATTATAGGTAAAATGTTAGGTGTTCAAGCACTATGAATTTAAGCATTATACAGTGCAGAATGCAAAGAATCAATATGTAGAGAATACAAAATGCCCAAACCAAGTTCCATAAAGAAACTAACCCTAATTAATTTAAAACATAGAAGTGTGAAGGGGATTTCTAATGGGGAATAAAGGACGCTGTCAGCATCATATGAACCTCTGTAGAAGTTCAGAGGATCTTCACACTCGGGGAAGTCAGAAAGGTAGAGAGGTCTGCTCTGTTTCAAGTCAAAAGAGGGTCTGTGCTCTAAATACTATGGAACACCTATTAAAAGCACAATCGGAAGTCCCAGAAAATCCATATCTTGCTGCCAGAGTCCACAGCCTATCCAATGGCGGCCTTTGCCAGCAGTCAATATCCCTCTAAATTTCCATCCCAACACAGGTAAGTACAAACTGCTGGTCCTTGGGAGTTGCAGCTTCCTGGTATACCGGGTACAGGAGACTCCTCTCATTGTCATTTTTCAACATCTGCTGCCAACTTTTCCTCTTCATGCTTCACTATTAATCTAGAATAAAATAATTAGCCCTTCTCTAGTTAATGAGGGACTTCATAACGCACCTGCAAAGAAAGAAGAAAGAAACAGCATACTAACACTTTTAAATTTTGTAACACTCCGCTAAGGTCTAATGTCATGCTAAGTTAGCTTGAGAATCAAAATGGAGGCCCACTGTAACATTATTGACGAGAGGAAAACAAGCGGCCATCATCATAATGTGAATATCAAATAAATGGAAATACGTGGGCTATATATTCACTCAAAACACCTACGTGTGATTTCTAAATGTGCAGAGCAATTCTTATCTACTATAATGCATAAAGGTGAAACTCATGAGTTAGCAAGTTAAAGCACACGTGGAACATATAAGTTATACTTGTATTGTCACAGTATATATAGGCAGTGGAGTCTAAATAATGCTGCTCCAATTCCCCCTCTGATACCATCACAAAGATTTGAATGTTTCCGTTTGAGACCATCTAAATCTTGCATCTAGAAATCTCCAATTCTTTTATCTCATAGAGCTTATCCTGACTCTCCTCTAATTCTATTTCGACCCTCTTTCTAATAATTCCCCTTCCATCAATCAGCTATTTTGATCTCATTTACATGAATGCCTTAAATGTAGCAAACAAGCAAATCAAACAAATAGCAATAGTCATAATAGGCCTCAATATAGCACCTAAAAGCCACTACATAGATTACTAAACCAATTATCTACAGCACGAGTTAATGAGTTAAAGAACAAGTTAAGTATGCAGGTTATATTGTAACACAGCATATGTAGAGTGGAGTCTAAATTATGCTGCTCCAATGCCTAAGAGTGACGTTGAAGCAACTTTTCTGTCCTGCGTCGAGCTTTGTACCACTAAATGCACCATCCATAGTAGCATTTCAGCATTTCTCAGATCCTATTAAAAGAAAAGAGTTTAAACCCAAGTATCTAGTTTTTTTTACATTAGACTGTGTGGTCATATGGACAAACAATCACTACCAAAAGTGAGTCTAACTAGGACTCTAAGGAACAAACTATACAAAGTACCCCAGGGGCGCAAGGGGCACGTCCACTGTCGTTTTGCACCACTGGTGCAAGTTACTTTTACAACAGTGGCTACAAATGCTTTTGCAGCCCCTTCTGTTATTTGAATGATAGTGGTGCTTGCACGTGGGTCTGGCCCTATGTAAATGTGGTGTTCCTTCACCATTGAGCCTGCGCCATATTAGACATGGCTACAGGGGGCAAAGACTCTGTCAAGTAGCACAAAGTTACTCAATGCACCTACATACAATAAGATCCCTACCTCCCTATCAAAGCAAGGGCCACTCGCCTCCTGCGTTGAAAGACAGACCAGCAGCTTCAAACAGCAAGTTTGCCTTTCACCAATATACTGTTTCCTGTAGAGGCCCTAGTTAAATGTAATAGGGCACACTGTCCTGGTCTCTGCAGGGAATACCTAGTTAAGGATGTACCACAAAGAGAGACAGTGTACCCAACTAGTCTAAGTACTTGACGGCAACAGAAAGTTGGCTCCTAAGCCACCTTGTCTCACAGCGAACACATTGGTGAGCAGTCAAGGACCAGCTTAAGGGAAGTGATGATGAAGGGGGAAACACAGGCACAATAAAACATAATTGATCATTGAAATGAAGATGGCAATGTCGAACCAGAGTACACTACGCTTTAGTATCTAAATATCTATACATTTGTTTACTTAACGAAAGATTATCAAATAGTAGAAAAGTACAGGAAACTCAGATAACAAAGTGAGGATGGAATGGTTTTAGACCAATTAGGGTGACCTTAGGGTGACCTTCCCCCAATGCTTTGCCTGCTTACCTCCACTTTTTGTTGTATCTTTTGTTGGCCCTAGGACACTGTGCACTTTACCACTGCTAACCAGTGATAAAGTGCATGTGCTTCTCCCCTAAACATGGTTATATTGGTATATGCCTGATTGGCATCTTTAGTTTACTTATAAGTCCCTTTTAAAATGCTATACCATATACCCAGGGCCTTTCATCTAAATGTTACTAGTGGGCCTACGGCACTGGTTGTGCCACCCACACAAGTAGCCTTTCAAACCTGTCACAGGCCTGCCATTGCAAGGCCTGTATGTGCAATTTACTGCCACTTCGACTTGGCATTTCAAACCACTGACCAAGCCTTAGACTCCCCCTCCCCTTTTATTACACATAGATCACACATAAGGTAGGCCCTAGGTAGCCCTACGGGCAGGGTGCTGTGTAACTATAAGGTTTGACATGTACATCTTAAGTTTTAGATTTCCTGGTAGTGACAAACAGCTAAATGTGTGGTTCACTGCAGTGAGGCCTACTCCTCTCATAGGCTAGCATTGGGAGTTTCTTAAAACACATTAAAGCTGTAATTCCTGATTAGAAAGAAGTAGCTAAATCATGTTTCATATCTTTGGCATGGTAATGATAAATCCTCTTTCGCGTTAAATTTGGATTTGACATTACTATTTTAGAAATGCCGTTTATAGAAAGTCAACATTTCTCTGATCTAAACTTTGCTCTGTGTGCCTGCTACCTGTCTCCAATACATGTCTGGATGACAGCTATGCTTTGTGCATTCCCTCTAGACAGCCATAAACACAGGAGGGTGAGGCTCATCTGCATTCCAAGCACTCATCTGCTTTCTGATGGGTCTTCCTGGATAGAGAAGAATGGTAGGGGCTAACACTTACACTTTCATAGGTAGTGTCCTCTCCGCTCACAAAGCACTGTTTCACACCCCACAGTTAGCCTGGCAGATAGGACTGGGTTGAAAGGTATCTTTGTGAACTTCAGAGAGCTCCTTTGAAGTCATCCCCTACATCAAAGGCACTTTTGGGAATAAGTAGTGGGGCTTTGACCCTACAAAGACCGTACACTACTGGACCTGGTAAGAAGAACTCTGCTGGAGTAAAGGCTGCTTACTGTAAGGATTACCTTGCCTGACAGAATTGAGGAACTGCTTCTCTGCTTTGCTGAGCTGCCCTGCTGCCTACTGATCTCTGCCCTGCTGAGGACAAGGACTGGACCCATCTCACTTGAACCCAGTGTGACTCCAAGGGCTTGCTGGCTTGCCTTCTGTTCTCTGAGGACCCAGGGACACAAAAGACTTCCTGCAATCCTGCTGGTGCTGCTGGACTCTGCCATCTGTGAGTCCTACCAGTGCCTGAGGTGCCCCCTCCAGTCTTTGGCCTCAGAAGTGGGTTCTGCAGCTGATTTCTGCAAAAACCGAAACATTGCCTCGACTGCAGGAGAAATTCCGCTGCATTGCCCTTCGACACCGTTGCAGAGGTTGCCTGATGACAGCGTTTACACAGCCTGCATGGCTTGACAACAATGCTCTGTGTGGCTCTACCACGACACATTGCATTCACTTCAACGGAGCTCGACAATGACACGGGACCCCCTTTGCGCAGCTCGACAATGACGCAGTAGGATCTTGACTTTGACACTTGCTCCAGCCAAGGTATTTCTTCAGCAGATCCTGTCTGGGATGGTCCTCCATCGCGTCAGCTTGAACTTTGGATTTGTACCCGTCCCTCGTGAACTCAAGAATCCTTTTGACCACTAGTGAGTTCAAAGCACTATTTTTGGTTTATTATTTAAAACGTCATAGTTCGACTTCTACTTATTGGATTGTTGTCATTTTGGTCTTGTTTTAGTCAGATAAATATTCCCTGTTTTTCTGAAACTGTATGGAGGCTTTTAGAGGTGTTTTCATTGTGTTATTGTGTGTTTGTGTGTCTGTGTGTGTGTTTTGCTAAAAGCTTTAAACATTGTCTCTTCAGTTTAGCCTGCCTGCTCTGTGCCAAGCTATCAGAGGGTGAGCACAGATTAATTTAAAGTGTGTATCCAGCTTATCCAGTTTAGGATTGTGGTCCTTACTTGGACAGGGTGCAAACCTCTGCCAACTAGAGGCCCAATTTCCAACAAATGAAAATTAAAAAGTCTTTTGGTTATGCAAATGATATAAGATCGCTAAATAATTGTGAATATGGGCATAATCATAAAAGAACATTAAAATAGTTAAACAATTTTCATTTGCATTAATTTATTTATCAAGCACATTATATATACCAAGAAACAATCTAGTTTCAAAGTGTGAGGAAAAGAAGAATGGGGATGCTGAGAGGCAGCATACTGCAGGGAGAGACAACTTGCTTGAAGAGAACAATATACATATTGCAGGCTCTCTTTAAGCATCAGGAGAGAGCCTTTTAATTTGAAGCCTTTTCATTGCAGTATTAAAAAACTTTAGTATCGGAACATTTTTGTACTAGGAATGAGTTCATGCCATAATTATGTGCTCATTGTGGTGAATCATTTTCCACCTGGTCTTTCAATTTTCATTTTGATGGTAGAAACAATGCCTCATTTAGATTTTGGTGAATGTCATCCTTTATAAAACTTGATGGATCTCCCGTTCGACATAATACAAGTGCCATAGGCTATATATGCACTTGTAATGCACCAAATAGGACATCCGTCACGTTTGTGATAGAGTATCTCATCTCCCAAACTCAAATAAGACCCTTAGTGTCGTTGCTGGAGTTTTGATTTCTTTCAGTCTTCATCCCTATGAACAGACCTTTGAGATATATAGAGGTGTTTAGGTTTGTGAAGTTCCAAATGGTATAGAGGGCGTTTAAAATAACTTGCTGATTGATTTGTAAACTGTTTAGCTTGGTTTAGGTTGGTAGACAAATATGTGGTCATGTTTTATGAGACTCAAGAGGATTAAGATAGCTCTGTTTTGGACCATTTGTAGTTTTGTCAGCGTCTTTATTGGGGTGTTGAGAAAAACTGATAGGAGGTAGTATAGTCTGGATAGGACTATTTGAGTGAGGAGAAACAGTTGGAGCATGTTATAGAGACGTCAATGGGCATTTATAAGTATTGCTTGGGCTAGTGGGTGCAAGAATGGTCTAAATGAAAAAAGTCCTAAATTACATGCATCCTAGATTACATGCTTCTCCTGCTCCTCTATTGACAGGACCAGGAGTAGAATTACTATATGCTTCTTTGTCTCAAATGTAGGGATTTCAGTTTGTTTGGGCATCCAGGCAGAGGACATTTTTGTCAATCCATGTTTTTGCGGTTACCAGGCATGTGACAAGGGTTAAAGTGTGTACACTGTTTTAATGGAGATGTATTAGAATTTGAGTGTTGTCTGTTTACATTTAGAAATGTGACCCAAACAAGGTCATTAAATTTGCTAATGGGCACATGTAGATATTCAAAAGTAGTGAGGAGAGAGATGAGTCCTGGGGAATCTCGTAACTGGTGTAGGTATACACATTGTGTCCTATTTGTGGGAAAAGATTATATTCAGTAATGGTGTTTTTCATGAATACCAATATCTATGCCTAAAAAGCCAGTAGCAGCTCATTATCAATTGTACCAAAAGTGGCACAAACGTTCAATAACTTTAATGTTGCATTGAAACTTTCGTCATCGATATGAAGTAATTGTTTTCTGATGTATAGGGTAGCTGTTGCAGTGCACTGGTCTGGACCAAAACCTGAGTTGTCTGCGAGTAAGTGGTTTTATAATAGCAATCTTTTTCATTTGAGAAGTAGCTATAGATTCAGTGATTTTGGGCAGAAAAGAAGGGGATGACATAGGTCCACAGTTAGCATGTTAGATTGCATTAGGTTTGTATTTTTTCAGACAGTCCGTTATGAACGCTTATTTAAAATGTTCAAGGTATATTCCTCACTGTAGTGAAGAACTGCTGATCTGGGAAATGTCATCTGCTAGAACTGTGATACGTTAATTGTTTAGAAACGAGGTTAGGGGATCAAAATTTAACCAGAGGTAACGGGTTTGCTGATAAGAACTGTAAGAAATTGAGTTACTGAATGAGGGGATGAAACCCTACTCAAACAGCAACCACAATCCTTGACAGGGTGAGGCACAAGCTATCCCCAAATTAACCTGTGCTCAACCCTTTGGTAGCTTGACACACTGCAGTCAAGCTTACCTTCGAGGTAATGTGTACATTATTTTTGCAGAACTTCAAACAGTAATAAAGTGAAAACACAACACAAGAAAAATTCCATTCCAATTTAGAAAAATAGAGAAAAATGTAATTTATAATTTGACACCAAAACACCAAACATCAAATCAGTACAACCAGAGATATGCAATTTGAATGATATAAGTGAAAATATCGCCAAATATCCCAAAGTGCCACTTGCGGCTATCTGGTCGCGCGAGGCAGGGAGAAAGTCACATGTTCAGGCCGACTGTGATGGAGCGCAGGTCTGATGAAGGGACCAGGCTAGTTCTGCTAAAATAAAGAGTCCTGTTTGTGGTAAAAGGGGCAATGAGGAACAGGTTATCGTTGTGGAATTGTCATCCGTATAGCGTGGAGAGCAGGCCTGGTGTCGCAGACGGTTGTCCCTGTGTTGGAAAGATCTTGCTGTCATCACGAACGGTAGGGCCGGTGCTTCGCGGTGACACATCAATCGTTCGATCCTGTAGTGTGAAGTCAGGTTTATGAAGCTTTGCTTTGGTGGGCAGTGCGAGCAACAAGGTTTTGGCACAAACAGGCCAGGTTGCAGTCACAAATGGACGAAAAAATTAAATGGAGCTCCACTGAGGCCACACCAAGGGTCCAGGCAATGAGGGGCACATCTTGGGGGTCAAGGGATGGGTCCAGCTAGTTTAGGTGGTTGGAAGGCTGTTATGTCCCTGTGGCTCTGAACAGGAAGCGATCAAACTAGCTATTCGAGTCACTCTGGAAATCCTGGGTTGAGGTGCAGATCCAATCCCTCTGACTCATGCAGGAGGGCGGCAGGGCAGCAATTTAACAAGGCAGCAGTCCAGCACTGCAACAGTCCAGCAAAGCAGCAGTCCAGCAGAGTAGCAGTCCTGTCAGCAGCATATCAGTCCTTCCTCCTGGCAGAGTCTTCACAGGTCAAGAAGTGTATTCAAGAGATGGTGTCTGAAGTCTGCCAGGTGCCTGCTTTGAAGTGGGAGGTGTCCCTTTGAAATGCACAGGATTCTTGCCTCCCATGCGCTGTCCCTGGACTAACTACAGGGGGCAATCAGCCCTTTGTGTGGAGGCAGGACACAGACTATTTCAGTGTAAACAGGGCTGTGCCCAGCTCTGCCCTCCCATCCTTCCAGTGATGGCCCATCCAGGCACAGCAAAGCTTTCTATTGTACGTGACTGTCTAGGAGGAAAACAGAAAGCCCAACTGTCAGCTACACCCAGCCATGTGACACAGAGATAGACTGCAGGCACTAAATGGCTAAGGCAGAAACAATGCCAACTTTCTAAGACTGCCATTTCCAAAATCATAAAATAAAATCCAACTTTACCTTAAGAGAGGATTTTTCATTACAATTCCAAAGACACCTAACATGAACTGGTTGCCTGGTCCCATGTAGAAGTTACAATTTATTAACAGTAATACGGTTACTACAATGTTATCCCATGGAAGAGTTTGGCCTTTCAGTAGTGAAAAAATGAATTTAGCAGTTTTTCACTACCAGGACATGTAAAAGTCAAATATACGTGTCCTACTTTTTAAATACATTGCACCTTGCCCAATGGCCTGTTTAGGGCCTACAATAGGGGTGATTTATATGTATTAAAAAGGAAGGATTGGGCCTGTCAAAAGGTTGATATGGGCAGATCAAAATGGCAATTTAAAACTACACACATAGGCTCCAATGGCAGGTCTGAGACGTGTTTAAAGGGCTACTTAAGTGGGTGGCACAATAAGTGGTGCATACTCACTAGTAGCGGTTAATTTACAGACCCTGGTTACATGTAATACCACTTTACTAGAGACTTCTAAGTAAATTAAATATACCAATTGGGGATATGCCGATGTTACCATATTTTAAGGAGTGAATACATGCACGTTAGCAGTGATAAAGTACACAGAGTCCTAAGGCCAGCAAAAACTAGATCAGCAAAAATGGAGGTGGAAATAAAAAAAAGGTTGAGGCAAGACCACCCTAAGGCTGAGAGGTCTAACAAGAACTATGGCATCATTTGTTGATAGGAGTTTGAAATGGATGAGAATGAGTAAAGTGAGATAGTTGTTGGTTTGGTGTACTATTTGGGGAGCGTTGGTGGTGAAAGCTTGGGGGCTGTTTGGGATATTTCTTCTAATATTCATTATTTTTTAGGGAAAATGATTGCTGGTATTATCACTTAGTTCTTGTGATTCTGTAATAGGAGTGGAAATTCCTTGTGAAGTTGTGAATATTTGCATATATTTCAAAACATGTACTGATCATAGTTATGATGACAGCAGTGTGAAATAAAAAACTGCAGTCCTCTTTCAAGTTTGAAAACATATACGTTTTATAATCCCTTATGTCACAGAGACTGATATACAAGCTGTAATGACAAAATCACTGTATAGATCGATAATACGTTGTGTCGGCAACTTGCTAAGCAAAGAGGCAACTCTCAGTATTTGGTAATGTGAGTTACTGCAGCTACCCAATGGTATCACTTGGAATAAGCAATTCCTTTAGTGTTGCGTTGCATTTATAAATGATCTGTGGTTTATTTAATACATAGTTATTCAAATGTGTATCTCGTTTCAGTAAGCTTCTTTATTGGTTCCATGTCAGGGTAGTATCAATCTCTATCCAGCAAGCTTTAGTCAGGTACTAGCCATGTATCAGCTCCTACATCTCCTACACCAGCCACACCAGGAGCAGCCTGCCTAGCTGCTCAGCCCATCTCCAACTGTCACCACTCATCCACACAGGCACCCAGGCATTCCATTCATCACAGTCACACCAACATTCCGTTACCATCTCTCACTCTGGCTGAGCAGCTAGGAGGACATAGGCTGGTTACATATAAATGTATTACTTAGGATATAACACAGTACTTTTTCAAATTGTTATAAACCTTTTCTGTTTCAATCGAATGCTTCATAATCAACTGAACTATGTACTCTCTAGAGTTTTCCTGATACTCAATTAATTTATTGATCAACAGATCTTCTCATTTTACTTTCTGCACTCTCGACTTAGTCTTCTGACTGACATTTTTTTTATAGCCTCTGTCTTTAAAACATTTGCCAATTATTTCTGCCACTTTAATAAAGTCTTCCTCTATACTATGAAGCTTTTTCGGTCTTGGTAATTTCCCATGGGGTTTATTGTTTGTTTGATGCTTAGGATGTGAAGAGGTGGCATATAAGAGACTATTAGTTGATCTTTCCTAAATGGGCACCTACTTAGTGTTGCACCTTCTATCAACAATTCACAATCTAGAAATGTTATCTTTTCCTTACTGTCTAAACTGAGTTCTACATTATCAATATTGTCATTCAAAATGTTATGAAATGTCTTTAAATTAGTATCTGACCCTTTCCAAATCAGAAAGATGTCTTCAATAAAACAAAAGCACATTATCACGTAGTTCTCAAAACACTGCATTAGAGACTTCATCATTGAGTCTCTTTCAAACTTCCTCATGAAGAAGTTAGCATACGATGGTGTATATTTTAAACCCATTGCAGAGCTACTGGTGTGTCTGTACAATGACATTCTTGATATAAACATTAATTATTTTCCACAATGAAATCAGCTTGTTCCAGCAACATCTTGTAAATTAAGTAGTTTGCTGGTCTCATTCCAAGAAATGATTGCATTACTCTTAGTCTTGCATCATGATCAATACATGTATACAGTTATTTAACATCCATCGATCCATAAGAAAATCTGCTTCACTGGGAATCTAACATATTATTTTGGAAAAATCATAGGCTTAATGTGAGAATGCAATGAACTCATTCAAGGTTGCAAGAATGATATGTATATTTATTTTGAAAGGTGTTCTGTGAAAGACACAATTGAGCATTATACCCCTGAGAGTTCACATAACATCACAATACTAGGTACTCATTTCACATTCAAGATAATCCAGACTTGGTATGTGAATTTGCCAAATAAAGTGATTGAGAAAGTCGAGTCCCAGAAAGAACTAGCTTCTGCAGTGGCAAGTTTATGACTTGGTGTAATCCTAATGTGAATTTGCAAGATTCACTTTAACAGCTGCGAGGTCATTATCCTGACTTTGGAATATGACTTAATTTGTAACACAATTCAGAGTTTCTGGTACTTGTAAATTTGGCTCGGGGACTCCGAAAAACATTTTCCGCAGGCATCTTGGTTCCAAAGCTTTCAGAGAACAACAAAGATGATGGAAGCCCATTTTAAGTCTCAAGAGGTCCTTATCACAATTAATACCCTGAAGCTCCGGAAAGCACCTAGTCGAGATTAAATTGCAAATCTTTTGTAGATGTGTTCACAAGAACCTTTGGGTTTGTTATTGATTACATACCACAAAATTAATGAAAAGAGATTTCGACAACATACAAAGATACTACTAATGCCTAATCCCTAACCCTGGCAAAGAGCCACTGGAGTGCATTACCCAAAGCCCCATATCACTAGCTGATGGAAATACAAATTGTTGGCTTATATTTGGGCAGAAAGGTTACAAGGAAGGATAAAGAATTCTTTAAGATTTTCAGGCGGTACTAGTCACAAAGATGTGTTGATGGAACAACATTCATCAAGAAATAAATATGTTTAATATCACAAGAGAGAGAAACAAAAGATGCTTTTTTGGGTAATAATGTTCCATTGGATCTCCAAAAGATATTTCCACTGAACATAAATCCATTAATAACACAGGCCAAATTGAACCTTTTGAGATGGAAAACTGAATTTAGATCATTTGAGAAAAAGCATGCAATAAACCTGATGGAACCTCCCAGATAGCTTTTATACTGTGTAACAAGCTAGTGATTTGTCCAAGAAAAGATTCAAGCAACAAGACAATAATTTGATCTAAGTTTTCCAAATCTAGAAAATGATCATTAAGCATTTGCCCTACAACAAGTTGTGAATGGGAAGTCTTTCCAAGTCTGAACTGACAAAAATAAAAAATCTAGAGATGTTCACTAGCATATAGTAGAATTTAAATGAAAACTTCCCTTGATGTGCGACGTTCAAAAACTAACCTTAATTTAGGTGAGTAGATAAGGAAGAAAGGGAGCTTATGCTGTCTTTAGGGTTTTCCACACTTGGTCTTCCCAGATTGTCCCCTCTTGTTGAACTACTCTCTAATGATGGTCAGCATCGTCTATATCTATGCTTCCCTTGATGCAAATTTAGCACACTTTCTTTCAGTCACAAGTCATTTCGTAAAAGCCTGATGACTCCCATAATCAGCCAGCTTGCCCCGCCATCATTTTCTTCTTTTCTTCATATCACATTTCCCATCTCCTTTCAGGGAGCAGCTGTCATGGCTCCCATGCTGACATGAACTGCATTGGACCATGCTGTCTCCCCCTCATTCCAACAACACCTCTTGCTGGGGATTTTACTCTCAACACGTTGTTCACACCAGTGTAGTGTCAAGTGTCTGATGACCACCATCTTATGTGTGGATTGCTAGGACAAAGGGACAGATACCAAGATGCAACAAAGAAAGTCAAACAAATTGCACAAACACGCATTTCTGCTTCTTCCAACAGGACAGATTTACAGTCAGTCAGTAGAGAATGGGAAATGTGAAAAGCAGTAGTTAAGGCATAATTCATGTAAGAGGCCTTTTATTTCTCAATCTGTTTCCACTATGCATCTAGGTTCTCTGTCAGCCCTTTGGCTGTCATCTCTCTTCCTCTAGTCCCTTTGTCTCTGATCACTCAATCACTCACATCTGTGCATCTTATCTCTACCCCTGTCATCCCTGTGCCTCTGGCCTCCCTGGTTCTCACTCTTACTTTCCTCCTCCTTTGCCAGGAGAAGAAGCAGGTTGGAGTGAGGGTAGGAAAGTTTGCCCTAACACATAAGTGGACCTCATGAGGTAGGTACTAGAGAGCAGAGTGCAGGCATTGTAAGAGTATTTCTGCAGGCACCCTGCCATATATCCAGATGCCAATGAGCTCTTTTTGTTTAGGGACTGAGGAGAAGCTAGGAAGGTGAATTTGACAATTCCCGCCCTACATAAAATAATAAAGGTTGTTGGCCTTCACATTTTACAGTTCGAAAAGTAGACATTGACGTGGTGATTGAGAGAAAGACTAGAGATAAAGTCTAACCTCCCATTGTAGCCCCCTTCCCCCACCCAATATTGTGGCTGTGGAGGGGATTCCATGCCACCATCATGCTCCACATTCACACAGTGAATAATTGTGTTTGAAGGTGTCAGAAGGAGGGAGACTAATCGTATGCAAAAGCATTTCATTTTTCTACACAGGAATAATCTTGCAGGAATCTCATTTAGTGGGTTGATGTATTTTAAATACTTTTAGGGCCTCATGTAGGTACCTCAATACCGGTTGGTAACGGCCGAAAATCGGTAAATATCCCGTTACCGACCGGTATTGAGGCACTTGAGATGTAGGTGGCTGATTTCTGGATTCGGTATTTACCGAATCGGAATTTTAAGAAATCGGTAAAATACCGATTCGGTAAATACCGAATCCAGAAATGCAATGTAGGGGGCACTCAAGTGAGTGCATTATTGGTGTCTGGATTCGTTATTTACCACCAACTACAAGTTGATGGTAAATGACGAATACCTTACAAAAAGCATTTTTGTGCTATTTGTAAAGTGCCATGTGGCAGACTTACATGCATTTAGGGCATGTATGTGCGCCACATGTGCACACATGCACGAATCAGGGGTGCAATAGGGTGTCAATGTGACACCCTGCCACCCATGATAATGCCTCCCCTATTACCGATTCGGTATTTACCGAATCGGTAATAGTAACTGGCTTCCCATTCATTCCTATGGGCCTCTAGGCCCATAGGAATGAATGGGAAGGGATGCAATATTACCGAGTCGGTAAATACTGATTCATAAATACCGATATTTACCGAATCGGTAATAATTACCGATTATTTACCTACATACTATTTACCGATTCATAAATACTGAATCGGTAAAATTCGGTATTTATGAATCGGTAAATAGTATGTTACCTACATATGGCCCCAAGTTTTATCATAAGCTTAGGCTCTTAAGAGAATCTTTCATATGTGAGGGCTGTTTGAGTAGAACGTGTCAAGTAGATGAATGATCGATTCATTGAGCAGGTATATTAAGCGTTTTTATTTTGTACTTGAGGACTGAAAATGAGTAGCTATTGCATGTGCCTTCTTTACGCAAGAATATTCAAAAACAAAGAAACCTCTGACACCATAGATTCAGATATATTTTTACTCCAGATGGATTTTTTATTCATCCCTGGGTTATATTTAACCCCTTCGATGCTCATGACGGAACGGTTCCGTCTTGAGCATCGGTTGAGCTGTGCTCATGACGGAACCGCTCCGTCATGAGCACAGCCCCTGGGGGAAGCGCTGGCGCTCCCCCCCTGGGGCATCGATCGTGCCCCCACAGATGGGGATGGCAGCGGAAGAGTTTCCGCTGCCACCCCCGAGCCCCCCCACGCTTCCTGGTGACGTCAGCGCGCACAGCGCGCGCTGGCCTCATCAGGAAGCGTTGGACGCGCTGGAATTCATTTCTTCCAGCGCGTCCAACGGATCAGGTAGGTGTTTTGCTGCGGTGTGGCGGGGGGGGGGCGGAATTCCAGGGCCTTGAGGCATCGGGGGAGAGGAAAGAGTATTTCCTCTCCCCTGATGTCTCAATGCTGGGCATTCCTGTCCCACGATCGCGCACAGCGTCGCGATCGTGGGACAGGAATGCCCCCACTAGACCCCAGGGATGTTGTTTTCGGCCATTTGGGAAGCGACCCCTTGGGCAAGGGTCGCTTCCCTGGGGGACAATTTTTAGACAGACTTTTCTGCCCCCCCTGGGGCAGATCGGTCCACTTTCGGTCCGTTTCTGCCCCCAGGGGGGGCAGAAAAGCCCACTAGACACCAGGGATGTCGTAATGGTGATATGGGAAGCGACCCCTTGGGCAAGGGTCGCTTCCCTGGGGGAGAAATTTTGCAAAGACTCTCCTGCCCCCCCTGGGGGCAGATCGGTCCACTTCCGGTCCGTTTCTGCCCCCAGGGGGGGCAGAAAAGCCCACTAGACACCAGGGAATTTTGATATATTGATATGGGAAGTGACCCCTTGGGCAAGGGTCGCTTCCCTGGGGGAGAATTTTTGCAAAGACTCTTCTGCCCCCCCTGGGGGCAGATCGGTCCACTTCCGGTCCGTTTCTGCCCCCAGGGGGGCAGAAAAGCCCACTAGACACCAGGGATGTCGTAATGGTGATATGGGAAGCGACCCCTTGGGCAAGGGTCGCTTCCCTGGGGGAGAATTTTTGCAAAGACTCTTCTGCCCCCCCCTGGGGGCAGATCGGTCCACTTCCGGTCCGTTTCTGCCCCCAAGGGGGGGGCAGAAAAGCCCACTAGACACCGGGGAATTTCGATATATTGATATGGGAAGCGACCCCTTGGGCAAGGGTCGCTTCCCTGGGGCTGAATTTGGGAGAATTTGTGCACAGACTTTTCTGCCCCCCCTGGGGGCAGATCGGTCCACTTCCGGTCCGTTTCTGCCCCCAGGGGGGGGCAAAAAAGCCCACTAGACACCAGGGAATTTCGCAATTTTGTTATGGGAAGCGACCCCTTGGGCAAGGGTCGCTTCCCTGGGGGAGAATTTGTGCACAGACTTTTCTGCCCCCCCTGGGGGCAGATCGGTCCACTTTCGGTCCGTTTCTGCCCCCAGGGGGGGGCAGAAAAGCCCACTAGACACCAGGGAATTAGTGTAAATAAAAATGGAAGTGACCCCTTTGGCAAGTGTCGCTTCCAGGTTGCAATTTTTATAATATGTATTTGGCCCACCCGCCCCGGGACAGAGTAGCCTTTTTTTTCCTGCGGTTTTCTGCCCCACCTGGAACATAACGATTGACCATTTGGGTAGTAACATAGAATGTTGTTATGTTTATTGTTTTTTTTTTGTGAATTGCAATAGTAATGTTTTTTTTTTTTACTTTTTTGTTCTAGGTGAAGGCTTTTGCTCTTTTCAGTTTGCCGTGTTTCTGGCGGTTCTGCTGTTTGTGTAGTTTGGTAAGAGACTCTTTTTTGTACAATGTAAATGTGTTTGATTTCTCTGCATGAATTTTTTTTGCAAATGGTGTAATAATAGCAGTATGTTTGTTTTTTGAGTGTCAAAAACTTTTTGCATTGGTGCTCGATGTGTATTTTGTTGTCTTGTGAGTAATGTGTTTTTTTTTCTTCTTTCTAGTTTGATATCGTTGGTTTTTGCTGTGTCACTGCAGAGTTAGTTTCTGGTGAGTGCAGCTGTCTCTTGTAATTGGATTGTATAGTTTTTGAGTACATTGATCTTTGTGATAAAGGTACACATTTCTTTACTTACTTGGTTTGCACATTGTTGGTTGTTGTTGACTTGGTTGTGCAGTCTTCTATCTTAGTAAGTATAATGGCTAGCCGCAGGATGACTGCTCTGCAGGTTTTTGGTTTGCTGTTTGAGTCTTCCTCTGATATTGGTTCAGAGACTGACTCTGCATCTGAGGGAGAGGAGGCAGGGGACGATTCTGGCAGTGAGTTGTCTCTCCGTATGGAGTCATCGGATGATGAAGATACTCTTAGTGCGGATGAAGTGCCTGTGTTAGAGGAGGAGACTGATGTGCCGATAGTGCGGCAAGAGGCATCTGGGTTGCAGGCTGGGGCTGCAAGGCTTCCCGTTGGTGTAGTGCGGCAAGAGGCTTCTGGGCTGCAGGCTGGGGCTGCTAGGCTTCCCTTTGAAAGTGATGACCTCTGGGTTGCCCCTGGCATGGTGCAGCCGGCATTGCCAGAGTTTACTGGTGTTCCAGGGTCTAGAGTGAATACTGAAAACTTTTTGCCGGTCAATTTTTTTCAGTTGTTTATGGATGATGTGTTTTTTGCAGAGATTGTTGAGCAGACTAATTTGTATGCCGAACAGTTTTTGAGGGACAACTGTGCCAGTCTTAAGCCACACTCTAGAGCTACCCGGTGGACTCCCACAAATGTTGAAGAGATGAAGAAGTTCTTGGGTTTAACTTTTTTGACGGGCTTGCTAAGGAAGCCATCAATGTCTTCATATTGGTCTAGCAGTCCCTTGATGGCAACGTCTATTTTTCCGGCAGTCATGAGTCGTGACAGGTATATGCTACTGCTTCGGATGATGCATTTTGTTGATAATGGTTTAGCGTTGCCACAAGATCACCCTGACTGTGACCGTCTTTTTAAGATTAGGCCTGTCCTTGATCACTTTGTTGATCGATTTCCTGAGATCTATGCTCCTGGGAAACAAATTGCAGTGGATGAGTCTTTGGTGTTGTTCAAGGGCCGCTTGGTTTTTAGGTAATACATTCCTAGTAAGAGGACACGCTATGGAATAAAGCTGTATATGCTGTGTGACAGTAGGACTGGATATGTCTCTAATTTCAGGGTGTACACCGGTAAGGAATCTAGGTTTAACCTCCCTGGTTGTCCGTCCACTTTTGGAGTGACTGAGAAAATTGTTTGGGAACTTGGAAGAGGATTTTTTAACAAAGGCCACCATTTATATGTAGACAACTTCTACACTGGTGTGCGGTTGTTCAGGGAATTGGCCAAAGTGGACACTCTTGCTTGTGGCACAATCCGCTCTAACCGTAAAGGTTTCCCGAAAGAACTTGTGTGTCAAAAGCTTGTGCGGGGACAGTGCAGTGCGTTGCGTTGCCAGGAGCTTCTTGCTGTGAAGTTTACAGACAGGAGAGATGTCTACATGCTGACTACCATCCATGATGAAAGCACTGCACCTGTGACTGTTTGGGGTCAGGTCGCTGAAGCGCGCAAACCTGTGTGCATTTTAGACTATAATAGGCACATGGGTGGTGTTGACAGAGTAGATCAGAGGTTGGAACCTTACACTGCTCTTCGTAAGGCTTACATTTGGTACAAGAAGTTGGCTATCCATCTTTTCCACATGGCAATGTTTAATGCTTTTGTTGTGTTCCAGGATTCTTGCCCTGAGTCAAAGATGACTTTTTCTAAGTTTCAGGAGTCTGTAATAGGCAGCCTTGTTGTAGTGGAACAGGCAAGTGTTCCTAGAGTTGGACTGGTGGAGGATGTTGCTAAATTGAAAGAACGCCACTTTCCAGATCACATTCCTCCCACACCCGCAAAAGATTTTCCCAGTAGGAGATGTAGAGTCTGTTGGCGAAAAGGTTTGCGGAAGGAGAGTCGTATGTACTGCCCCGACTGTCCTTCTCATCCTGCACTGTGTCTCTCTGCTTGTTTTAGAGCGTACCACACACGGAAAAAATTTTGGGAGGATTCTTGAGTGGTAAAGTGAACTGCCTGGTCTGTATTCTTTGGATAATTTGATTCTGTTTCAAGGTTGGTGTTAGTGCAATGTATTTAGTTGCTGATTTTCTGTTAGAAGATTTGTATCTATTTGCAATTTGTTTGTGTTTTTATTTTTTATTTTTTTTAAAACCTAAATGTGATGGCGGTGTGTGTAGGCTTGCGCTTGGCTGTTGGTGTGTGTGGACTGGCACTTGGTTGGTGGTGTGCACGGAATGGTGCTTGGCTAGCGGTGTGCATGGACTGGCGGTGTGCGTGGACTGGTGCGTGGCTGGTGGTGTGCGTGGAATGGTGTTTGGCAGGCGGTGTGCGTGGACTGGTACTTGGCTGGCGGTGTGCGTGGACTGGTGGTGTGTGCGGACTGGTGCTTGGCTGGTGGTGTGCGTGGACTGGAGCTTGGCTGGCAGTGTGCGTGGAATGGTGCTTGGCAGGCGGTGTGCGTGGACTGGTACTTGGCTGGCGGTGTGCGTGGACTGGTGGTGTGTGCGGACTGGTGCTTGGCTGGTGGTGTCCGTGGACTGGCGCTTGGCTAGCGGTGTGCGTGGACTGGTGTTTGGCTAGCGGTGTGTGTGGACTGTTGCTCTGCTGGCTGTGTGTGAGTATTGACTTTCTGCTGGTCACTACACACACTGCTAGCTGAGTGCCACTCCATGCAATCCATCAGCCTGTGTAGTTGCTGTGTCTGGATTGTGGGCGTGTGAAAGTGATGGGCCCTTAAATGGCGCTGTGTGCTGGTGTGAGTTTTGTTATGTGATGGGCCCGCGGCTGGCGGTGTGAATGGTTTTGTATGTCTCACACGTATGAAAGGTGTATGAATGGCCTGTAAAGAGGTTGGTGCCTTGTCGTGGCTTTACAGCTCACGAGCTGTGAGTCAATGGTTCAGTTTCTCGCCCTTTCAATTATTACCAGTGATTTTCATTTCTGTGAAATCACTTGCTAATACAATTGTATCTACTGAACCATCACTCACCCTCGTGCCAAATCCAAAATCCAACCAGTATGTGTGTGTGCTTGCGGATTAGATGGCTGTGCAGTAATATTTGTCTTTCTGAAGCAGGGTGTACCTTGTCCCTTTTTGGTGAATTTTGTAATGTGTTGCTTTTGTGCCTGGTGGTGTGAATGGTCTTGTTTGTATCACGTATGAAAGGTGTGTGAATGGCCTGTAAAGTGGTTGGTGCCTTGACGTGGCTTTACAGCTCACGAGCTGCGAGTCATTGGTTTGGTTTTTTGTGAATTTAATTATTGACAGTGCATTTCATTTTTGTGAAATCTCTTGTTAATAAAATTTAATACACTGAACCATGACTCGCCCTCGTGCCAAATCCAACCAGTATGTGTGTGTGTTTGAGGAATAGATGGTTGTGCAGGAATCTTTGTCTTTAGTTTCTCTGCCAAGTTACACTTTCCATGCAAGAATAACCTACCAACTTTAGATTTTGTCGGAAACCCATGGGAGTTCATGGTGATGTCTCTATTGTGAATTACAAATTTTTTTTTATCCCCAATGTCCTGCAAACCTCAAAATGTCTGCCACATTTTCTTTGCAATATTATTCCAAAATTCTCACGCTGTAGGAACAATAGATAATCTGGTTTTGCAAGGGGGGTCACTTAGGTTTTTGGCCCGGTGCTCGGCGGCCATCTAGGGAAACCTACCAAACCCATGCATTTCTGAAAACTAGACACCCGGCGGCTTCCAGGGAGGTATGGCTTGCGTGGATCCCCCAACGTTTCCTTACCCAGAATCCCCTGCAAACCTCAATTTTTGCTGAAAAAATCACTTTTTTCACACATTTTGGTGTGGGAAAGTTGTGGCATCACCGGACTCACACAAATTTACCACCACCCAGCGTTCCCCCAGGTCTCCCGGTAAAAATGGTGCCTCACTTGTGTGGGAGGCCCAAGTACCCGCGGCAGGCAAGGGCCCAAAACGTAGTGAGGCGACATCAAAATGGTCTATCGCAAAACCACCTGGTTTTGCAAGGGGGGTCACTTTGGTTTTTGACACGGTGCTCGGCGGCCATCTAGGGAAACCTACCAAACCCAAGCATTTCTGAAAACTAGACACCCGGCGGCTTCCAGGGAGGTATGGCTTGCGTGGATCCCCCAACGTTTCCTTACCCAGAATCCCCTGCAAACCTCAATTTTTGCTCAAAAAATCACTTTTTTCACACATTTTGGGGTGGGAAAGTAGTGGCATCACCGGGCTCACACAAATTTACCACCACCCAGCGTTCCCCCAGGTCTCCCGGTAAAAATGGTGCCTCACTTGTGGGGGAGGCCCAAGTACCCGCGGCAGGCAAGGGCCCAAAACGTAGTGAGGCGACATCAAAGTGGCCTATGGCAAAACCACCTGGTTTTGCAAGGGGGGTCACTTTGGTTTTTGGCCCGGTGCTCGGCGGCCATCTAGGGAAACCTACCTAACCCACGCATTTCTGAAAACTAGACACCCGGCCGCTTCCAGGGAGGTATGGCTTGCATGGATCCCCCAACGTTTCCTTACCCAGAATCCCCTGCAAACCTCAATTTTTGCTGAAAAAATCACTTTTTTCACACATTTTAGGGTGGGAAAGTAGTGGCATCACCGGGCTCACACAAATTTACCACCACCCAGCGTTCCCCCAGGTCTCCCGGTAAAAATGGTGCCTCACTTGTGTGGGAGGCCCAAGTACCCGCGGCAGGCAAGGGCCCAAAACGTAGTGAGGCGACATCAAAATGGCCTATCGCAAAACCACCTGGTTTTGCAAGGGGGGTTACTTTGGTGTTTGACACGGTGCTCGGCTGCCATCTAGGGAAACCTACCAAACCCACGCATTTCTGAAAACTAGACACCCGGCGGCTTCCAGGGAGGTATGGCTTGCGTGGATCCCCCAACGTTTCCTTACCCAGAATCCCCTGCAAACCTCAATTTTTGCTCAAAAAATCACTTTTTTCACACATTTTGGGGTGGGAAAGTAGTGGCATCACCGGGCTCACACAAATTTACCACCACCCAGCGTTCCCCCAGGTCTCCCGGTAAAAATGGTGCCTCACTTGTGTGGGAGGCCCAAGTACCCGTGGCAGGCAAGGGCCCAAAACGTAGTGAGGCGACATCAAAATGGCCTATCGCAAAACCACCTGGTTTTGCAAGGGGGGTCACTTTGGTTTTTGGCCCGGTGCTCGGCGGCCATCTAGGGAAACCTACCAAACCCACGCATTTCTGAAAACTAGACACCCGGCGGCTTCCAGGGAGGTATGGCTTGCGTGGATCCCCCAAAGCTTCCTTACCCAGAATCCCCTGCAAACCTCAATTTTTGCTCAAACAATCACTTTTTTCACACATTTTGGGGTGGGAAAGTAGTGGCATCACCGGGCTCACACAAATTTACCACCACCCAGCGTTCCCCCAGGTCTCCCGGTAAAAATGGTGCCTCACTTGTGTGGGAGGCCCAAGTACCCGCGGCAGGCAATGGCCCAAAACGTAGTGAGGCGACATCAAAATGGCCTATCGCAAAACCACCTGGTTTTGCAAGGGGGGTCACTTTGGTTTTTGACACGGTGCTCGGCGGCCATCTAGGGAAACCTACCAAACCCATGCATTTCTGAAAACTAGACACCCGGGGGCTTCCAGGGAGGTATGGCTTGCATGGATCCCCCAACGTTTCCTTACCCAGAATCCCCTGCAAACCTCAATTTTTGCTCAAAAAATCACTTTTTTCACACATTTTGGGGTGGGAAAGTAGTGGCATCACCGGGCATCACCGGGCTCACACAAATTTACCACCACCCAGCATTCCCCCAGGTCTCCCGGTAAAAATGGTGACCCCCCTTGCAAAACCAGGTGGTTTTGCGATAGGCCATTTTGATGTCGCCTCACTGCGTTTTGGGCCCTTGCCTGCCGCGGGTACTTGGGCCTCCCACACAAGTGAGGCACCATTTTTACCGGGAGACCTGGGGGAACGCTGGGTGGTGGTAAATTTGTGTGAGCCCGGTGATGCCACTACTTTCCCACCCCAAAATGTGTGAAAAAATTGAGGTTTGCAGGGGATTCTGGGTAAGGAAACGTTGGGGGATCCACGCATGTCATACCTCCCTGGAAGCGGCCGGGTGTCTAGTTTTCAGAAATTCGTGGGTTTGATAGGTTTCCCTAGGTGCCGGCAGGGCTAGGGTTCAAAATCTACAGCTAGTCACTTTGCCAAAAAAAGGGTCATTTTTCACTGCAAAACCACGTTGCGTTTTGCGCCGTTTCCTGTCGCGGGCACTAGGCCGACCCGCACAAGTGAGGTACCATTTTTCTCGTAGGGCTTTGGGGAACGCGGGGTGGGTGGAAATTTGTGGATCCACGCAGATTCCAGAACTTTCCATCACAGAAGTGTGGGGAAAATGTGTTTTTTTTTGTCAATTTTTTATGTTTGCAAGGGATTCTGGGTAACAGACCATGGTGGGAGGCAGTCAAGTCACCCCATCCTGGATTCCCCTGGGTGTCTAAGTTTCAAAAATGTATAGGTTTGCTAGGTTTCCCTAGGTGCCGGCAGGGCTAGGGTTCAAAATCTACAGCTAGTCACTTTGCCAAAAAAAGGGTCATTTTTCACTGCAAAACCACGTTGCGTTTTGCGCCGTTTCCTGTCGCGGGCACTAGGCCGACCCGCACAAGTGAGGTACCATTTTTCTCGTAGGACTTTGGGGAACGCGGGGTGGATGGAAGTTTGTGGATCCACGCAGATTCCAGAACTTTCCATCACAGAAATGTGGGGAAAATGTGGTTTTTTTGTCAATTTTTTAAGTTTGCAAGGGATTCTGGGTAACAGACCATGGTGGGAGGCAGTCAAGTCACCCCATCCTGGATTCCCCTGGGTGTCTAGTTTTCAAAAATGTATAGGTTTGCTAGGTTTCCCTAGGTGCCGGCAGGGCTAGGGTTCAAAATCTACAGCTAGTCACTTTGCCAAAAAAAGGGTCATTTTTCACTGCAAAACCACGTTGCGTTTTGCACCGTTTCCTGTCGCGGGCACTAGGCCGACCCGCACAAGTGAGGTACCATTTTTCTCGTAGGACTTTGGGGAATGCGGGGTGGGTGGAAATTTGTGGATCCACGCAGATTCCAGAACTTTCCATCACAGAAATGTGGGGAAAATGTGTTTTTTTTGTCAATTTTTTACGTTTGCAAGGGATTCTGGGTAACAGACCATGGTGGGAGGCAGTCAAGTCACCCCATCCTGGATTCCCCTGAGTGTCTAGTTTTCAAAAATGTATAGGTTTGCTAGGTTTCCCTAGGTGCCGGCAGGGCTAGGGTTCAAAATCTACAGCTAGTCACTTTGCCAAAAAAAGGGTCATTTTTCACTGCAAAACCACGTTGCGTTTTGCACCGTTTCCTGTCGCGGGCACTAGGCCGACCCGCACAAGTGAGGTACCATTTTTCTCGTAGGACTTTGGGGAATGCGGGGTGGGTGGAAATTTGTGGATCCACGCAGATTCCAGAACTTTCCATCACAGAAATGTGGGGAAAATGTGTTTTTTTTGTCAATTGTTTACGTTTGCAAGGGATTCTGGGTAAGGAAACGTTGGGGGATCCACGCAAGCCATACCTCCCTGGAAGCGGCCGGGTGTCTAGTTTTCAGAAATGCATGGGTTTGATAGGTTTCCCTAGGTGCCGGCAGGGCTAGGGTTCAAAATCTACAGCTAGTCACTTTGCCAAAAAAAGGGTCATTTTTCACTGCAAAACCACGTTGCGTTTTGCGCCGTTTCCTGTCGCGGGCACTAGGCCGACCCGCACAAGTGAGGTACCATTTTTCTCGTAGGACTTTGGGGAACGCGGGGTGGGTGGAAATTTGTGGATCCACGCAGATTCCAGAACTTTCCATCACAGAAGTGTGGGGAAAATGTGTTTTTTTTGTCAATTTTTTACGTTTGCAAGGGATTCTGGGTAACAGACCATGGTGGGAGGCAGTCAAGTCACCCCATCCTGGATTCCCCTGGGTGTCTAGTTTTCAAAAATGTATAGGTTTGCTAGGTTTCCCTAGGTGCCGGCAGGGCTAGGGTTCAAAATCTACAGCTAGTCACTTTGCCAAAAAAAGGGGCATTTTTCACTGCAAAACCACGTTGCGTTTTGCGCCGTTTCCTGTCGTGGGCACTAGGCCGACCCGCACAAGTGAGGTACCATTTTTCTCGTAGGACTTTGGGGAACGCGGGGTGGGTGGAAATTTGTGGATCCACGCAGATTCCAGAACTTTCCATCACAGAAATGTGGGGAAAATGTGTTTTTTTTGTCAATTTTTTACGTTTGCAAGGGATTCTGGGTAACAGACCATGGTGGGAGGCAGTCAAGTCACCCCATCCTGGATTCCCCTGGGTGTCTAGTTTTCAAAAATGTATAGGTTTGCTAGGTTTCCCTAGGTGCCGGCAGGGCTAGGGTTCAAAATCTACAGCTAGTCACTTTGCCAAAAAAAGGGTCATTTTTCACTGCAAAACCACGTTGCGTTTTGCGCCGTTTCCTGTCGCGGGCACTAGGCCGACCCGCACAAGTGAGGTACCATTTTTCTCGTAGGACTTTGGGGAACGCGGGGTGGGTGGAAATTTGTGGATCCACGCAGATTCCAGAACTTTCCATCACAGAAATGTGGGGAAAATGTGTTTTTTTTGTCAATTTTTTACGTTTGCAAGGGATTCTGGGTAACAGACCATGGTGGGAGGCAGTCAAGTCACCCCATCCTGGATTCCCCTGGGTGTCTAGTTTTCAAAAATGTATAGGTTTGCTAGGTTTCCCTAGGTGCCGGCAGGGCTAGGGTTCAAAATCTACAGCTAGTCACTTTGCCAAAAAAAGGGTCATTTTTCACTGCAAAACCACGTTGCGTTTTGCACCGTTTCCTGTCGCGGGCACTAGGCTGACCCGCACAAGTGAGGTACCATTTTTCTCGTAGGACTTTGGGGAACGCGGGGTGGGTGGAAATTTGTGGATCCACGCAGATTCCAGAACTTTCCATCACAGAAATGTGGGGAAAATGTGTTTTTTTGTCAATTTTTTACGTTTGCAAGGGATTCTGGGTAACAGACCATGGTGGGAGGCAGTCAAGTCACCCCATCCTGGATTCCCCTGAGTGTCTAGTTTTCAAAAATGTATAGGTTTGCTAGGTTTTCCTAGGTGCCGGCAGGGCTAGGGTTCAAAATCTACAGCTAGTCACTTTGCCAAAAAAAGGGTCATTTTTCACTGCAAAACCACGTTGCGTTTTGCGCCGTTTCCTGTCGCGGGCACTAGGCCGACCCGCACAAGTGAGGTACCATTTTTCTCGTAGGACTTTGGGGAACGCGGGGTGGGTGGAAATTTGTGGATCCACGCAGATTCCAGAACTTTCCATCACGAAGTGTGGGGAAAATGTGTTTTTTTTGTCAATGTTTTACGTTTGCAAGGGATTCTGGGTAACAGACCATGGTGGGAGGCAGTCAAGTCGCCCCATCCTGGATTCCCCTGGGTGTCTAGTTTTCAAAAATGTATAGGTTTGCTAGGTTTCCCTAGGTGCCGGCAGGGCTAGGGTTCAAAATCTACAGCTAGTCACTTTGCCAAAAAAAGGGTCATTTTTCACTGCAAAACCACGTTGCGTTTTGCACCGTTTCCTGTCGCGGGCACTAGGCCGACCCGCACAAGTGAGGTACCATTTTTCTCGTAGGACTTTGGGGGACGCGGGGTGGGTGGAAATTTGTGGATCCACGCAGATTCCAGAACTTTCCATCACAGAAATGTGGGGAAAATGTGTTTTTTTTGTCAATTTTTTATGTTTGCAAGGGATTCTGGGTAACAGACCATGTTGGGAGGCAGTCAAGTCACCCCATCCTGGATTCCCCTGGGTATCTAGTTTTCAAAAATGTATAGGTTTGCTAGGTTTCCCTAGGTGCCGGCAGGGCTAGGGTTCAAAAACTACAGCTAGACTCTTCGCAAATAAAGTGTAAATTTTCAGTGTGAAAATGTGGTGCGTTCACCTTAGGTTTTGAGCCACTTCCTGTCGTGGGCACTATGCCTACCCACACAAGTGAGGTACCATTTTTATCGGGAGACTTAGGGTAGTTCAGATTTGTAAAGCAACTGTTATTACCTATTGATTTTTGATGCATTTCTCCCTTCCAAATGAAAGACATTGTGTAAAAAAAAAGTCATTTTGAAAAATGACCAATAATTATCATGCAAATATGAGTATTCCCAATTTCGAAAATGTGCAAATATGCACTGTTTCTAAACTCTGTAATTTGTTCCCATTTCAGAAATACATAGGTGTCTTTCATACCGATTTTTCCATGTATACATTTTCCCACAATAATTGCTATATACCCGGAACAAAAAAAAAAAAACATTACAAAATGCTGCTCAGTTTTCTACTCTGGGTTCGTTGGGCTCTTGGTGAACCTACAAGTCCTATATGTCCCCACAACCAGGAAGGTCCACCGGATGTAATGGTACATTGCTTTCAAAGAGATGTCATCATTCGAAGAAGTTACAGGTGAAAACGTTGACTCAAAATGCTGCTTTTTTCAACAAATTTTTAATTTTTCCTATATTTACCTGTAAGTTTCTATAAAGAAACCTTGATGGATCTACACAAATGACCCCTTGCTGAATTCAGAATTGTCTACTTTTCAAAAATGTATAGCTTTCCAGGATCCATTATTGTTTTTGTACCCATTTCTACCGTTAACTGGAAGGAGGTTGAAAGCACAAAAAATAGCAAAAATAGGGTATGTCCCAGAAAAATGCCAAAACTGTGTAAAAAATGTTGGTTTTCTAACAAAATTCTGTCATTCCCTAAAATCTGGAGAAATGGTGATTTCAGCCCCACAAACCCTTTTTTGATACCATTTGCAGAGAAAAACCCAGAAGCTTTCATTTGCAGCCCGTTTTTCCAATTTTTCACAAAAAAAACAAAATTTTGCTGTATTTTGACTAATTTCTGGGAACCCTGTAGGAGAATCCACAAACCCTG
Organism: Triturus cristatus; assembly: GCF_964204655.1. NCBI lineage: Eukaryota > Metazoa > Chordata > Amphibia > Caudata > Salamandridae > Triturus > Triturus cristatus. Next base: position 1,186,932,517 of record NC_140591.1, read on the forward strand.
GGTACCTTTAGAATCCCCAAGATGTTGGAAGAAAAGGACGCAAATTTGGCATGGATACCTAATGTGGTCAAAATGTTACAGGGGCCTAAGCGCGCACTACCCCAAATAGCCCAAAAAAGGCTTAGCACAGGAGGGGAAAAGGCCTAGCAGCGAAGGGGTTAAACATACAAAGTGTTTTTTGAATTTTTTGTTTTCCCAAAACACATTGCCCCCATGCAGAGCCAACTAAATAGAAACCTTTTTACTGTGTTTAACATGTAAAAAACAAAACATTCATACATTTAGACCGTGTTTACAGTAAACAACCATAAAGAGACACTTTTACAAACATAACTCATTTTGATACGCACATGTAACAAACAATAAACATTTCTCCAAACATGGAATAGTCCTGCTCTTTTCACAATAAAAGGTACAGGAAATATTATGGTTTAAATCCTCAAAGTACACCAGTGACTTGCGCCTAGAAGAGGGGGGTCTCACTACTATCTAAACCCTAGTATAGAGCCATACTCAGTGGGCTCTAAAGTGTCCAAATCCAAAAACCACGGTTGAAACTAGGTTAATAGAACGAGCCTCCCATCTGATGTAACCAACGCGTTTCGACCTTCTCTTTGGTGCTTCTTATGGAAGAGGTCTATATCATGGGGATACTTTATGGAGAGGACTTTTGATGCCTGTGTGGTTAAAAATCAGGGACTAATCAGCCGCTTTCTTTAATATATAATGTGTAGAAAATATTGTATTATCGTTGATGAAAGTATTACATACCTATTTTCCTTTTTATACTTTTTGTAGTAACAAGTAATCTTTTTGTATACTTTCAGCAAGGGCGTGAAGCTTCTTAGTGGCGTGTTCACAAAGCTAAAAAAGAATAAAGGTAATAATGTATATATATTGCCGCTAGAATGTATGAAGCAGCACATTGAGGCTGTCAATTCATTGAGGTTTTAATTTGTGTGGCATATTCTATAGTTACCACCATAATTAATGACTGCCCGAGCGTGAGGTGTGCACATAGAGAGAAATGCTCCAAACGAGTGATTAATTGTATACCACTAAAGATGCCCAACTCTTATCTATATGGTGCACAAAAGCATCCACTTGTGGTATCGTGATGGTACAAGGGTGTTCCATGATTAAAACTACGCGTGCCATCTCAGTAGTGTTAACATTTACAAAAAGGTATGAAATACCTGTATTTTGTTTGAGTAAACCTTTACTCGTTGTTCTTGGGGCGGTCACTCTCTTCAGTTTTGGTCACCGCGCCTGCTATCGGTGCTCGGTTCCTATCTCCGAGTTAGCCGCTGAGGTACTACACTAACGCGGTCATTGGATCCGCGTAGGCAAAATTAAATGTCTCGTACCTGGAGCTCAAAGACGGGGGACGTTACCTACACGGGATTCGCCATCGTATCTACTCGTAGCGGTACTTCCGTATTTTAAAACATGGACTGCCCTGCCTGACTGTGTCTCGCTTCCTGTTCACAACGTCAGGACAGGTGGTTCTCAAAGGTGAAGCACACTCGTATTAAGCTTCATTCGAGGAGCAGTTTTTTTAAACACGTTACTGTAACACGTACTCATTTAGTATCCAAACTCACATAAGGGCAGTCATAAAGAACGTGGTCATTTAACATAGCATTAGTACGCAAACCTATAAAGGCTGGAAAAATAACCAGCGAAGCCTCAAGAGCTATATGGTATGTTTTAAAAAAATAAAAAATTCACTATTCGCCGTGTAGGGCCGTGCGCACTTGTTTCTTCTTCAGTCTAGTGATTTTCTGTAAATCAGACTGTTGTCCAGGATTCGTCAAGGTGTTATTCGGATTCAATTTAGACGGGCGCTTCAATAGTTCCTCAATTTCCTCTTCCCCTATACTTAGGGTTTTTAATTCTGCCATATGATAAAATCAAGTGAATTTCTTATGCGAGTATAGATATTGAGGTATGATGCTCACTTGTCACCAAGATAGTGTGGTATAAAAATTAATGGAATTGATCCTCCCTTCTCATTGGTAATGCACGGGGGGCAAGGGCGGTTTTGGGATATTTTTTTCAAGAAGTTTACAAATACCTGCTTGCTAGCTTCTGCAATGAAGCCAGGGACTCTTCTCAATATGCCTTCCTTCGTAGGGGTGGTGCCTACTTGAAGTGTGAGTAAAAAGACAGGGGAATGATTCTGTTAAGGGGTACAGAGGTATGAATCGTAAACTATATTCAAAAACAAAGAAACCTCTGACACCATAGATTCAGATATATTTTTACTCCAGACGGATTTTTTATTTATCCCTGGGTTATATTTAAATATACGAAGTGTTTTTTGATTATTTTGTTTTCCCAAAACACATTGCCCCTATGCAGAGCCAACTAAATAGAAACCTTTTTACTGTGTTTAACATGTAAAAAACAAAACATTCATACATTTAGACCGTATTTACAGTAAACAACCATAAAGAGAAACTTTTACAAACATAACTCATTTTGATACGCACATGTAACAAAAAATAAACATTTCTCCAAACATGAAATAGTCCTGCTCTTTTCACAATAAAAGGTACAGGGAATATTATGGTTTAAATCCTCAAAGTACACCAGTGACTTGCACCTAGAAGAGGGGGGGTCTCACTACTATCTAAATCCTAATATAGAGCCATACTCAGTGGGCTCTAAAGTGTCCAAATCCAAGACCACGGTTGAAACTAGGTTAATAGAACGAGCTTCCCATCTTATGTAACCAACGCGTTTCGACCTTCTCTTTGGCGCTTCTTATGGAAGAGGTCTTCATCAGGGGGATACTTTATCGAGAGGACTTTTGATGCCTGTGTGGTTAAAAATCAGGGACTAATTAGCCGCTGTCTTTAATATATAATGTATAGAAAATATTGTATTATTGTTGGTGAAAGTATTACATACCTATTTTCCTTGTTATACTTTTTGTAGTAACAAGTAATCTTGTTGTATACTTTCAGCAAGGGCGTGAAGCTTCTTAGTGGCGTGTTCACAAAGCTAAAAAAGAATAAAGGTAATAATGTATATATATTGCCGCTAGAATGTATGAAGCAGCACATTAAGGCTGTCAATTCATTGAGGTTTTAATTTGTGTGGCCAAATTCTATAGTTACCACCATACTTAATGACTGCCCGAGCGTGAGGTGTGCACATAGAGAGAAATGCTCCAAACGAGTGATTAATTGTATACCACTAAAGATGCCCAACTCTTATCTATATGGTGCACAAAAGCATCCACTCTTGGTATCGTGATGGTACAAGGGTGATCCATGATTAAAACTACGCGTGCCATCTCGGTAGTGTTAAAATTTACAAAAAGGTATGAAATACCTGTATTTTGTTTGAGTAAACCTTTACTCGTTGTTCTTGGGGCGGTCACTCTCTTCAGTTTTGGTCACCGCGCCTGCTATCGGTGCTTGGTTCCTATCTCCGAGTTAGCCGCTGAGGTACTACACTAACGCGGTCATTGGATCCGCGTAGGCAAAATTAAAGGTCTCGTACCTGGAGCTCAAAGACGGGGGACGTTACCTATACGGGATTTGCCTTCGTATCTACTCATAGCGGTACTTCCGTATTTTAAAACATGGACGGCTCTGCCTGACTGTGTCTCGATTCTGGTTCACACCGTCAGGACAGGTGGTTCATAAAGGGGAAGCACACTCGTGTTAAGCTTCATTCCAGGAGCAGTTTTTTTTAACACGTTACTGTAACACGTACTCATTTAGTATCCAAACTCACGTAAGGGCAGTCATAAAGAGCTTGGTCATTTAACATAGCATTAGTACGCAAACCTATAAAGGCTGGAAAAATAACTAGCGAAGCCTCAAGAGCTATATGGTATGTTTTAAAAAAATAAAAAATTCACTATTATTTATAGGGCAAAGGAGGAAAGAGGAACAAATTGATTCACACCCAATGGTTTATCTCACTCATTTCGTTGAGGCCATTATCAAGGGTATTCAAATACATGATGGTGTTAGCTTCAAATCTAGACAATAGGCTGTCAATGTTATTGCCAGTCACGTGTTTCAATATTGTCCATTTGATATCATTGGGGCCATGTTGGTATTCCATACAGTGGGACACTATCGGTGCACTGGTTATTTTGCAACAAATTCTGGAGCGATGTTGTGTAATTCTCTTTTTTATAGCATGAGTTGTTTTTCCTATGTATGCTTTCTGGCAGGGACAGACCACGCAGTATATTACATTATGGGTATTACAGTTGGTAAAAGCTTCATGGTTTACAAACTTGTTACCATATGTGAATTTTGAGCCTTCCAGTGTGCTTTCGCAGGAAGAGCAATTGCCACATCTTCTGTGTCCTTTGATGGGAGGTAGTGCTAATAAATTTCGAATTGACATGGTCTTTGTTCTCTTTGAGGTGTCAGCATGAACCAGTTTGTCCTTTATACTTCTATTTTTCTTCAAGGCAAAAATAGGAGGATTTTTCAAGGGTTCCAATGCTTTTATAGTAATCCAATTTTTTTGCACTATTTCTTTCACATCGTTAGTGCATCCCGAGAATGTTGTTACACATACGAGGGGTACAGAGTTGTTTCTTTCTTTAGGTACAAGAAGTGTTTCCCTTGGGGTGTACCAAACTCTCTTCATTGCCCTCTTAAGGAGTTTTCTTGGATAGTTGCGTTCTACAAGATTTTCAATAAGTATTTTTGCATTCGCAAAATAATCCTCCTTTTTTTGTACAATTTCGTCTTGTTCTTAAAAACTGACAGAAGGGCAGATTTTCCCAGAGGTTTTATCAACCTAGTTTCAACCGTGGTCTTGGATTTGGACACTTTAAAGCCCACTGAGTATGGCTCTATACTAGGATTTAGATAGTAGAGAGACCCCCCTCTTCTAGGCGCAAGTCACTGGTGTACTTTGAGGAATTAAACCATAATATTCCCTGTACCTTTTATTGTGTAAAGAGCAGGACTATTCCATGTTTGGAGAAATGTTTATTTTTTGTTACATGTGCGTATCAAAATGAGTTATGTGTCTCTTTATGCTTGTTTACTGTAAATACAGTCTAAATGTATGAATGTTTTGTTTTTTACATGCTAAACACAGTAAAAAGGTTTCTATTTAGTTGGCTCTGCATAGGGACAATGTGCTTTGGGAAAAATAAATAATCAACAAACACTTTGTATATTTAAATATAACCCAGGGATAAATAAAAAATCCATCTGGAGTAAAAATATATCTGAATCTATGGTGTCAGAGGTTTCTTTGTTTTTTTTTTTTAAACCGTTTATTACAGAATCCAAAAAATATACAAAGATGGGCCTACAACCTTCAGGCCGGCCGCTAGCAAACAGAAGGAGCATGTAATACAGACAATAGAACGCACGCTGCGGCAAAAGGGAATTCACAGGAGTTGAAAGAGGCGTTGGCAGCCACACCATCCGGACCCCACACGACGGTTTCATTTTTATATAAATAACAACAAAAAACAAGTCCACAAGGCAACCCACAGTCGGAAACAACAGCATGTGCTCCCCTAGGGGGGAGACCCCACCGATTATTAGGAATATCGAGGGGGGGAATAGGTCAGGTCGGGGACTAAGTAAACTCATTGCCCAGAACTGGGAAGACAAACAGGCTAAGGAGACGGGGCCGGTGACGGATCAGGCAGTAGCGGCGGGGTACAGATTCCCCCACGGTAAGCGTTCCAGGGGCCCCATACTTTCACCCATGTCCCAGGCTTACCTCTCGCAACATACACCACCTTTTCCCGAAACATACGCCAATCCATGTTGTCCTTCCACGCCGAGACAGTCGGCGACCTCTGGGAACCCCACAGTTGCGCAATGTCACGTTTGGCCACCATATATCCCAGAGTCGCCCACCACGTCTGCGGCACTGAGTAGTCGGTTGGCTCCCATACATTCAAAAGACATCTCCTCGCCTCAGGCAACAGCGGCACATGCGTAACTACCTGCAAAACCTCATGCACCCCACGCCAGAATCGCACCACCTCCGGGCATTCCCACAGAATATGGAGAAAGGTTTCCAAAGAACCACACCCACGCTTACACAACCCGTCCACAGCATAGCCCATACGCATCAGCCTCGGCCCCGTAACATAGACCCTATGGAGTATCTTGAGCTGGACGAAGCGAAGGCGGGCCGGTATGGCCACCTCTTTCGGGGAGGCCACCGCAGACACCCAGTCCTCGTCATCCAGCTCCAATCCATCAGCCCCCCATGCCTCACGAAGGCCGGTCAGCAGTCCCGAACGGTCATTGATGAGCTTTTTGTAAATTAATGAAATCGTGCCGTCCGGGACATGCCCATCTAGCACTCTATCCTCCAGAGGGGAGTACTCCGGGATGGAGGCAACGTCCGGAAATACGGAGCACAACGGATGACGGATCTGCATATAACGAAAGTACTCCCTGTCCTGCAGCTGGAATTCTGTCTGCAGCACATCGAACGTTTTGAATCCCCCCCTCGTCCAGAGATCTCCCACCCTACTGATGCCTATCATGTCCCACTTCTCAAAGCCCTTCGAGGTCCACAGGGAGCCCAGCCGCTCAGATGCGTATAGTGGCGTCGCCCGGGTCAAGCGATCCTTCCACCCCATCGCCACGTTAGCCGTGTGCCACACCCATACCATGACCCTCGTGGGGCCCGTCAGCCGCGCGTCATGCGAGCTAGAATAAAGCGCCCGATTATAATCACCACCCGGCAGTAACATTTTATCCATCTCAAAGGCCGGGTTTAGGGCGGGCCCGTAAACGCCGTGATTGATCGCAGCCAGCTGGGAGGCCCAGTAATATCGCTTGATATCTGGGAGGGCAACCCCCCCGTCGTACCACGGGAGCGTCAGCTTCGCCAGGGCGATACGCGGCCTACCCTCCCAGAACAGTCGGCGCTGCAAACTCTCCACCTCGCGAAAGTAGCGCGCCGGGACAACGTCCATCGTATTCTGCAAAGCATACAGGAAACGTGGCAGCGACATCATCTTAAACAATGCCGCCCGGCCGAGCGGCGAGAGCGGCAAGCGCCTCCAACGCGCGACGTCCTCCTTCAGGCGCTGGAGGGGGGGAAGCAAGTTCTGGTTATATCGGGCCTCCGCGTCCAGGGTAATGAAGACACCCAGGTACCTAAATCCCCGCGGGGCGATCTGGATAGGACAACCCCGCGGAAGGATAGGATCCTCCCCAGAGAGGACATACACACACGATTTAGCCCAGTTGATGACCAGGCCGGAGTTGAGGCCAAATGAGTGCAATACATCAACCAGTACTATCAGTGATTTACGTGGGGAAGCCAGGTACAGAAGAATATCATCAGCGTAAAGAGATACGCGGTCCTCATACTCGGGGGTTCATCGGAGACCACGAATAGAAGGATCCCACCGCAGCCACTCCGCCAGGGGCTCCAGGGCAAGCGCGAAGAGGAGCGGTGATAATGGGCAGCCCTGCCGCGTGCCCCTGCCCAGCTCAAACGGAGCCGACACTCTACCGTTCACAACCACCTGCGCCAGCAGTCCTGAGTACAACAATTTCACCCAACCGATGAATCCCGGGCCAAACCCAAAGTTCGCCAGTGTCGCCCAAATATATGGCCACTCAAGTGTGTCAAACGCCATAGTGGCGTCCAGGGATGCCAAAATGGCCGGTTCCCGTATAAACGGGACACGCGCGAGCACCCCATGCAAGCGCCGCAGGTTAAGCGCAGTGTTGCGATGAGGGATAAAGCCGGACTGATCCTGCTGAATCAAATCGCACACCACGCCAACCAGCCGATTGGCCAACACCTTGGCGAGAATTTTGGGCTCCGCATTCAGCAGCGAAATAGGCCGGTAGGACGTGACCCGGTCCCGCGGCCTCCCCTCCTTGTGAATGACCACGATAGTAGCCAGACGCTGGTCTAGCGGGAGGGAACCCGCCGAACGGGCCGCGAGGAACATCGCACGGAGATGCGGCGCCAGCGTATCCGGTCGCAGCTTGTACAATTCGATGGGAAGACCATTAGGACCCATGGCCTTGCCGGAAGCGACCGAGCGTATGGCGAGGGCAATTTCTTCAGAGGTTGGGGCGGCGTCCAACAACACTCTGTCCTCCTCCGAAAGGGAAGGCAGCGCGATATCCCTAAGCAGGGCATGGGAATCCTCTTCCGAGCGGGAGGACACCGGGGAATACACCCCACGGAAATATTCTGCAAAGCAATCGACTATTTCTTCCGGTTCCGTGACACACACACCATCCAGTTTCTCAATCGACGGGACAACTCGACTCGCTCTCTCCTTTTTTTCCAGCCACGCAATCAATTTCCCAGCCTTATCACCCACATCATACAGTCTCCCCTGTTGCTCTCTACTGAGGCCCCTGGCCGCCTCCGTGACGAGGGCCTTATAGGCCGCCTGCTTGAGTCGGAGAACATGTAATTTGTCATCCGTCACCCCACATTCGAGGTCGCCCTCCAACTCAGTTATTTCAGTTTCAACACGGGTCACCTCCTCCCGCTCGCGCCTCCGGGAATGGGAAATAAGGGACAGGGCATCCCCCCGAATCACCGTCTTAAATGCCTCCCATAGCGAGACCGCAGATGACACCGACCCCACATTATCATCAAAATATCGCTTAAGGGACTTAACCAACTCTGCGCGAATGGTGGGGTCACGCAGGTACCAGGGATTAATCGGGGCCACCCTACCCTCTCCCCTCGGGAGAATATCGAAGTGCAATAAGAGCGGGGAGTGGTCTGAAATACCCCGCGCCAAATGGCGCACCTCCCCGATCCTCCCCGCATGCACCGCCGGCACCAGGACATAGTCTAGCCTTGATAGACTGCCATGGGCCCCGGAATGAAAAGTGTACTGTGTCTGCGTAGGATGTTTCAAACGCCAACAATCCACCAGCCCCAAGGCATCCAATAGGCCAGACAACCACGCTTGGGCACGGGGGAGATCCCTAGGGGGGTGACGGTCCTCAGTTCCGGAAACCACAGCGTTAAAATCCCCCCCAACCACCAGAATCCCCTCCGGAAGGCCAAGGAGGAGGCGCCCCAGATCCGCAAAGGTGGTCGTCTGCAACCCTGGCGGGACATAGACAGAAACAAAAATAATCACTCTGCCCTCCATTCTACCCACCAGAACCGTGTAACGTCCCCTGTCATCATGGAGCACCTCATCAACTTCCAACGGGAGCGAGTTCTTGGCCATGATGCCCACACCCCTTGAACCCGACGTGAAGCCCGAATGGGCTAGAAGGCGGTAGCCCCGTCGGTTCATAGCACAAAAGGAGTTGCCAATGAGGTGCGTCTCCTGCAGAAAAACTATGTCAGGTGAAATTCGTTTCAGGAACTGCAGGACCACACCTCGTTTTATCCTGTCCCCCAGTCCATTAACGTTCCAGGACAAAAGACTCAGTCCCCTATCCCCCATCATAAACGAAAGCAATCACTCGTCCCCCCGAGAGCACTTTGGGAATAGCACGACGATACTTTTGCCTTGTGGTACAAATGAACAACACCCCACCCCAACCCAACCGCCCCAACAAAACTCCCCCCTCCCTGCACGAGCCCAAACAGCCCCCCCAACTTGCAGTGTGCCTGTCGCCCCTATATAGTTGAAACTAGGTAAACCCCCTAGAGGAGGAAAGAGTACCCCTTCGAGACCCCGCACCACCTACAAAGGAGGGAGAACGAGTACAAAAAACGAGAGACCCTAAGCTTGGCCGAAAGCGGCAGCATCTTCGTCCAGAGTGAGTCCCAGTATCAGCACCTCAGTCCCGGTCCAGTGGGCCTTCTCCTCCCGCAGATCCCCCCCCGCCATCCCGATCCCGACCCCCAGACAAAGTGTCCAGCCAGTCCCCGGCCGTTTCAGGACGGTCAAAAAAGTGAGTGCGACCATCCACCTCCACCCGCAGCCTGGTCGGGAAGAGCATGGCGTATTTTAAGTTCATGTCCCGAAGCCGCCGCTTGACGCCCAAGAAGCTCAGTCTCTGCTTCTGGACCGCTTGGGTGAAGTCAGGATAAAAGTTCACCTCCATGTTCTCCAACTTAATCGGCCCTTGCAGTCTGGAGGCTTGCAGAATCGCATCCCTGTCCCGAAAATTAAAGATACGGGCAATAAGAGGCCGCGGAGGGGCTCCGACCTTCGGCCTTCCCCCGGGAACTCTATGAGCCCTCTCCACCGCAAAAAATTTACTCAGTCCCCGAGGCTGGAGATGGGTAGTGATCAGGTCCTCCACAAAAAGATCCGCCGCCGACTCCTCCCGTCCCTCAGGTACTCCGATGATGCGGATATTATTCCTCCGGGCCCGGCTCTCGGAATCCTCCAGGCGCCGATCCATGAGCGCACTCGCCTGACGAAGCCGGTGTACCTCCGTCTGAAGGGCCGCCACCTCAGTCGTGAGGCCCGACGCGGTGTGGGCCAAAGAATCGACCCGGTCGTTGGTCTTCGAGAGATCAGCTCTCACCAGGTTGACATCAACGAGGACCGCGTCGATTTTATGCGCTAACGTGTCAAACCGCTGGCCCACCGAGGCCTTCATCTCAGCAATGGCGCCCATGACGTCTTGCAGAGTCAGATCTGTGGGCAAATCCGGGGCATCCGGGGAGCACTCAGAGGACTTGTGCGGTCCACCGGGAGATCCCTTCGGGAGGGTGTAGCGGTCCATGATGTTGGCCTGATGTGCGGCGCTACGCCGGGTCGACTTGGCCTTCAACCGATCTCCATCTTGTTTAGTGGCCATCGTCGCGGGTCTCACACCCTCACCAGCCACGCAGTAAAAAGCGAGCAATCAAGGCCACGAGCTCCGGGGGGCCACCCCAGGACAGCGGAGCGGGCCACAGCAGGCAGGCAGGCAGGGTCTCCCAGCGAGGCCACCCCAACACAAAGAGCGCCGCGATCCCACTTGCAAAGACAGCAAGGGGGCGCGAAAGTGAAAGTGAAAGTGCGGGGTACGCGACTCGCCAGGCCCAGCCCGCCGATGTTGTTCACTTTGCCACCGGGTCGCCCCCAAGCGCGAATCCGGGGTCAGGAGAGAAGTAGGCCGCAAACTTCAATCGGTGCTCACTCCGGCACCCGAGGTCCGATTCGAAAACGGGAAACGGGTACCACCTCGGCTCAGGCTCACCGACACAGTTCCCTCAACCGATGCAGGATGAAGACAGGATAAATGTAGGAGGTTGCGGAGGTCCTCGGGAGCCTCGCACCTACGCGGCCATCTTGGTTGCGCGCTAGGCTCCTCCTCCGTTTCTTTGTTTTTTAATATAGTTTACGATTCATACCTCTGTACCCCTTAACAGAATCATTCCCTTGTCTTTTTACTCATACTTCTTTACACAAGAAAACACCATAGATTGCTCACATAGACGACGGCCCAGGCATAGATTGTGTATTGGAAATAATATTGTGAAAATTATGAATAATATGTATGGAAACCATCATCCAATTCATCCCACCCTTGCTGAAGCAGTGCTAGTCTTCAGCTCCTAACCCTCCTCCTTCTTGTTGTAGGGTACTGGGAAGAAGGACTAATAATTTTCTGTCTTGTAATAATGTTTGTTCAAGAAGCAGAATACGTTCTTAATTATTCCATTATTGGCGTGGGTTTATTATAGGAACAGCATCAACAATTTTAGAATTTTAAACCTGGCACCACAGAAAAAATATACCTAATGTTTCACGTTATGATTTCTGTTTTAGTACAGAAACCGCTTGTTTTACCTTTCAGTTTAAAGTGTCTCGCATAAAATGTTGATATTTTTATCATGGTCTGCAAATGGAATTGCGGTGTAATCCACAATGGGGGAAGTCTGTAGAGCTATATTACAAATTTTGAATTGATTGACGTGGATAGCTGATCATTGTTATTATTTTTCTCCTGCAATAAACTCAACTCCTCCACGGTTCCATTTTTCTGCCATTAACACGACATTGCGCGCTAAATCGGTTTGCAAAAGACTTGTATCAAGGCTGGCAGTTTTGGAAGTTGTCACTTGCAACAATTTATATTAAGAACTGCAAATTTATAGGTCATGCTTTTCACAGTTTGATGCAGTTCGTGATTACTGGGGCAGCAAAATGTTTGTCACCAAAGATGGTGAATGTGAAAGAATATATTGTGACTTAAGCTGAAAATTTGCATCTTTTTGTAAAGCATTTTAAAAGGCATTGCAGGTACACCATTAACGTAGGCTGATGCTTAATAAATGATTTTTTTATTGTATTATTTTTCCAGCCCAAAACAGATCAATGGAGCTGTGTGTGTGTGTTTGTGGGGGGGAGGTTTGAATATATTCCTTTCCTCTAACAGAATAATTATTACTATCTTAGGCAAACTTGCAATGGCGCCACATTTTCTTGTTGCCTGGGCAATCTGGTGCTGCCTACTCAGGATTCCTAAGGCTGACTAAAGTTGCCGTACTAAAATACCTGCCCTGCCTCATGTAGAAACTCACGAAACACATGTTCAGCCTTTTTAGGTCTTGCCTGCGTTGCAGCACATGCGCTGCTTCACCTTGGCGAGATCTATAGTCGTTGCTTTTTTGTCCCGTTTCTTTGGAAGCGGGGTTTGTGTCCGCCCTGTCGCCCTTAGGCTCTGCCCACCCAGACTGGAGATTTAGCTCGTGCACGGCATCTCTTCCAGACACTCTTGTTTATATTTGCATCGTGCTTTCACTTAATGTTAAAGCGCGATGCATATATAAACAAGTGGCAGACACGCGCGATGATTTGCACGCGCACGGCGTCTGTTGTGCACGGCGTCTCTTCCATCTTGTTTGTGGAAGGCCTCACTGTGTTTGATTACGTCCATTTCATTCATCGAGCTGTAAGAAGCGTCACAGGTGTAGTGACGTGTTGTGATTCCTGCCAGACTGCTCACACTAGCGCCAAATCCAATATGGGCTTTTGGCCAGATTTTCCCTAAAACACAGTTAGAAGCATCTTTAAATGGATGAGAGGCGCTGTGTATTTGGTCGTTAGCCATTATTTCCTGTAGCCCAGCTTTTGCTGTCCTCTGAGTCTTATCTCTGACGAGGTCGGGCACCCATTGTTTTGATTAGTTACGTATCACATCGTGAGATTTGGTCCATTTGAAAACTAGTACGCGAAACACTCCCGGCATACTGCTTTCCGTTGTACTGCTTCCTTTTGCAGCTGTAGGAAACAAGAGTTACAGATAGACGGTAAAAAGGCACAGCAATCGGTATAATAGAATTTAAATGGGTAAACCTTCTCCTTACGATAATGGTATAGTAATTGAACCTCCTTTTCTCAGAATAGACATAAGACCTTGAAACCCGGCTACGAGTGATAGAACCTACTACGAAGCCCAATTAGCAACAGCAGCAGGTAGGAACTTTATTCTTTTGTTGTGGAATGGTAAACTCAGAGCTCTTTGAAGAAAACACATTTAACTAGTGACTGTTGACTAGTATTCGTGTATTACATTGTCCTTAGGTTTCGGAATATTCTGGTGAGCCAGGAAGCACTCTGTGTCTAGTGGCCTCTTTGTGTAAGTGTTTACTTGTGTTTTTATCTTGTGGAGATATTTGCATAACAAGTCATTAGGTGCGCAAAAGTGGTGACGGCAATTTCAACCATTCTTTCTGATGATCAATAACGAGCACTCATGTATTTCTTTATGCTTTCAAAACCATTTACAGAACCAACCTATTTTTTCATGCTACCATTACTATCTACTGAAACTATCCATGTTGCACAAAAGAATTCTTTTAAGCTATAAATGGAGCCATTGAAGAACACGATCTGCTATTTATTGTACATACATTTTGTTTTGATTAATAGGTTATGCCCCTGATGAACGGACTGTCTGTCCGGAAATGCATTAGGCATGGATCTCCTTCATTTTCTGAATGTACAAATTGAGAGTGAATCCATCAACTGTTATATTTTTGTAATGTCTATAACAATTTTTCTGTTCATGCTTTGTTAAAAAAACACAGAATAAATTTATGAAAACACATGATGATTTTTTAATGGGTACAACCATGTACCATTGATGTATAACATTTAATGCTGTGCACACTTTAGCCCAGTTAGAGATACCGGGCCACATTATAGAGTTTAGTTACATGCTTGGCAAGCATAAGTCAAGTGTAGCATGCTAAAACGTTTCACAGGACAAATAGGTCTAATCTCTGATTTAACTGGAGTGCACAATCTCCACTCATAAATATCTGAGTTCATACCATATGGCTATTGAGCCCACTTTCTTAATGGGTCCGAAGGTTTATGTAGCCAGATGGGATGGGCTTTGGGTAAAATATTTGTTCACTCAAAATACAGTCTCTCCAAAATGTTGCCGCAGGCCAGATCTTGAGTACTGTATTGCCCCGGGCGTTTCTGTATACTGCTTCAAGTCAGTGCCTGACTTTACATTAACTATACAGATATTACGTTTCAGGCGCACCAGACTTCTATCAGAATCACTGATTTGCCGAGCGGAAATGAATGGGGTCTTTACTTTGTGCAGCCCGCCCATACTTGCTTGTCAGCACATAGCCGATCCGCACCTGTCTGTGTCCGTGTCGCCAGGCCTTTATGCCTCTCCCCGTAACACGATACTGTGTGCGCATAGAGGGATGGCCTGGGTGCACACAGGAGAGGGCGCCTGGCAGCACTGCCTCGTACGGGCCTAGCCCGGGGTGTGTGGGAGGTGTGCAGAGAGGGGAAGCGCCATGGGAAAGGCTGTGAAGCACTATAGGAGATGCCCGATACGGTGGTGAACTTTGCATGAAACCATCTGGCCAAAGGTGACAAGGGTGGGCACAGGTACTGCTGCGGTGGAGAACACAACTCATGTGCTGCAGGTGCCAATTTCGGTGACAGACCCATTTTCCCTATTCTTCAATTGAGAAACTAAACTAAATAACCATTGTACATCAACCCCTTTCTTCTCCGCAGCCATCATCGCTGTCATCTCTCTGTACTTGGTCATCGGCTATGGCGCCACCCTGCTCTGCAACCACAATGGATTAATCTACTTTGCATACATGTTGTAAATGCAGACTTTGGAGCGTCGACACCACATCCTGTGATTCGGGGCAATTCACTTAATTTCCCCGTGCCTACCAAAAAATGAATGTGTCCTTGTGTAATGTAACTGGTGCTCATGTTAAGTGCGCCAATTCCTTCGGGTTCAGTTCGCGCTGTATAAAACAGCAAATTGCAATGCAAAATTCTCGCATTTACATGAGTTTAAGCTATTGGCATCGTAAATCACAATGCCTTTTATTTATGTTTCAGAAACCAAAACATAAATAAAAAGCATTGTCATTTGCAATGCAAATGCTCAAACTTGTGTAAATGCGAGACCTATTGCATTGCAAATGCTGGTTCTAGGTCCTCCCACCAGTTGATTCTTTGCTGACAGATCCCCGCGCATGAGAACATTATAGAACAGGGGTACTCACAAACTTTCTCTTGGGGGCCAAATTTACAGTGTCAGTCAGTCAGTCAATTACTTTTATTCGATCAATAAAAGATCATAAAAAGAGACAAAACAGACATGAAATCACAATACATAAAATACAGGGCAAAGATACATCAATTACAAATCTGATAATGGAAAACATAATCAAAATTTAAAAATGTGAAGAGAACATATTTCATAGGTTCTATTCTAAGTTAAAAAGAATAAATAAGGTGTAAAGATAAAATTTCCATCTAAAAGACTAACAGGGATGGAATACTCCATAACTACGGGCCACCGTCCGTCACAACCGCATCAATTATGTTAAAAGTAGGCCGCTCTCTAGCACGCTTCTTACTGATGCGAACAGCTGCAACTAAAAAGTTTGCTACATGAAAAGCAATAGTAATGTTAGGCAGGAGTTGCAAGAACAGAAGCGCTGGCCGAACCTGAACATAGCCAGCCCCTTTAAGTAGAGGTAACAGGTATTTTGTCCTAATCTGTGCAAAATGCTCACAAAACATAGTAAAATGTAGTGTGTCTTGACAAGAAAAATTATCACAGTCACATGGGGTAGCATTATCAGGGGTAGCCCATGTGGGATAAAAACCTAGCACATAATGTATCAAATTTAAGCGGAATTTAATCAGGAGAGACCTGTGAAGTGGGCTGGTTACAAATGCCAGGTAGGGTTCAAGGCCAGGAACGGTGATTAACCCATAGTTCCTTCTCACTACCGGCTTGTTTAATTCAATGTCCTCCCTCTCGGCCATTAATCTTGTCAAAAGTGCGGTCTTAATCCCCATGATGTCCTTCTTATTGATACGGTCAGGGGAATCAAATAGCTCTGGTCGGCCCACTATGCTCAACATCTTTTTAACATATACTAGCCATGGAATTGTGTGGGCTCTATCCAGGGCAAGGCAGTCCTTAAGTATTAAATGGGTTAAAAGAATGTCTTGGTTAAGCCAGGTTTTTAACCAACATATAACAGGTGCCATTTTGATTAAGTCAACAACAAACCCCAAACCCAATTCTGAATGTGTTGTAAAAGTGGGTGTGGACTGGGGAACAGACAGCAGGGATCTTAAAAACTTGTTTTCCACCCTCTGAATGGTGACATTATTAGAATAGCCCCATATGGCAGAGCCATAGGTGGCTATTGCCAAAGATTTAGCTTTATAAACTTTCAAAATGGCCTCCAGGGGGCGAGTACCCAGCCGTTTGGCAAAGCCAAGTATAGCTGCGGCAGATCTTGCCATTGAATTGCCTTTTAGTTTATGTTGAGGGCCCCACGTGCCTTTCTCGTCGAAAATGACCCCTAAATAGGTAAAAATTGGGACCCTTTTGACCTCGTGGCCTAAACAAAAAAAGGATTTAGATTTCTTTTTCCTACTGGCCTGGCCAGTGATCATGACCTGTGATTTTTGGGTATTAATTTTCAGGTCTAAAGATGTCATGAAGTCACCGAAAGAGGCCAAAAGTCTGTCGAGAGCCACCCCTGAACGCGCCAAAAGCACGGCGTCATCCGCGTATAGGAGAACTGGGATCTTGGTGTCCACCAAATTTACAGTGTGGTTTGTGACCGAGGGCCGCACCTTGGGGGCGGGGTCATTGGGGGAGGGGGCGGGGCTAGAGCAACAAAAAAAAACTGTGACCATGAGGTGGAACACAGGTCCCTGCAGCGGACGCCTTCGTCCACTGAGCCACTGGACCCGGCATACACATATCTCTCTCTCTCCCTCTCTCTATCTCCCTCCCTCCCTCCTCCACCTCCCTCCCTCCTCCGTCTCCCTCCCTCCTCCGTCTCCTTCCCTCTTCCGTCTCCCTCCCTCCTCCGTCTCCCTCCGTCCTCCGTCTCCCTCCCTCCTCCATCTCCCTCCCTCCCTCTCCCTCCCTCTCCCTCCGTCTCCCTCCCTCTCCCTCCCTCTCTGTCTCCCCTCTCTGTCTACCCCTCTCTGTCTCCCCCCTCTGTCTCCCTCCCTCCCTGTCTCCCTCCCTCTCTCTCTCCCTCCCTCTCTCCCCCTCTCTCTCTCTCCCTCTCCGTCTCCCTCCCTCCCTCCCCCTATCCCCTCTTCCCCTCTCTCCCTCCCTCTCCGTCTCCCTCCCTCTCCCCGTCTCCCTTCCTCTCAGTCTCCCTCCCTCTCAGTCTCCCTCCCTCTGTCTCTCTCCCTCTCAGTCTCCCTCCCTCTCCCTCCCTCTCCCTGTCTCCCTCCCTCTCCCTGTCTCCCTCCCTCTCCGTCTCCCTCCCTCTCCCCGTCTCCCTCTCTCTCCCCGTCTCCCTCCCTCTCTCTCTCCGTCTCCCTCTCTCTCTGTCGCCCTCCCTCCCTCTCTGTCGCCCTCCCTCTCCGTCTCCCTCTCCGTCTGTCTCTTTGCCTCTCTGTCTGTCCCTGTTTCTGCCTACCTGTCTCTGTCTGTCCCTGTCTCTGTTAGTCTCTATCTCTATCTGTCTCTGTCTGTTTCTGTCTCTCCCTACTGCCCTCTGTCACCCTGTCCCCTTACCCGACTCTCACACCCTGGTGTTCTCTTGTCATTCTTTGTCACCTCTCCCCCCCCGGCCCCCCCCCTCCGCTTGTGTGGCAGCTGAGGCAGCTTCCCTTCCAAGGCACACACACAGCCCCACCCGAGTACTTCACAGGTCTTTAAGAGACCATTTGCATGATAACGAGGCTTTGTTGTATTTCACCTCTTAGCGCCCCAGCAGCTCCACTCGGACTATCGCTTGAATCCCCGGGCCCCCACAGAGCAGAGTCTGTGTTTGCTGACACTGTTAAAAAAACCAAAAAACACTGGTACGATGTCTGCAAGGTCCGCGGGCCGCCAAGAAAGGCTTGCCGGGCCGCTGGCGGCCCGCGGGCCGTACTATGAGTACCCCTGTTATAGAACATTAGAAATCAATTTGCATAAAAAGGAATCAGAGCCTGTGGGAAGTGAGCTTAACATGCAAAATAGGGTGTGTGCCTCAGCCAACATGAACAACCTTTTGAACCACTGCCACATACATTAATACATGAACTCAAACATAAACTAGACATGAAGATGAATGCAGTGCAAACATCAATCCAGATGTTTGTAACCAAACAACCACAGTAATATGGCAAGAGTGTTCAAAAACTCAACCTCTTCAATGCATCTTCTACGCAATTGCCCACATTCCTTTTATTAATTACCAAAACCCATCCCTCCCCCACTGACTTCCACTAAACTAATTTATTGCCCTCGTAGGTGTCCACAAGATGCATACCTTTTATGACCCCCGAAATATACCAGTGTCTATACCATTTTTGACTCCCATCAGAGCACTAAGCAACTTCAGTCTAAGTACCAACAATCAGCTCCAACTCCTCCTCAGCGAATTCTCTATTACCACTCAACAAAACCACTTTCAGTTAAACTCATTCTCACATCAACTTCCCTTTCCCATTCCCATTTAGGTTTGCTTCTTACATCTCCTCAGTACACCATGATCTCCCTCTATTTCTTGTTCACCAGACTGACTTGGCTAACTTCAAAGCCTTCATAAGTAATGCACCATTTCAGAGCCATCTCAGTCTTAGCCCCCACAACATCGAAATGATACACATCAGTCAAATATCAAATAATTCAGCACATCATGTACAAACTCGTTTACGATTGTAAAGACAGAAAATCACATACAATGTACTTTGCGACTGCAAAAGTGTATCTTGCAATGTACAGAACCCCATACACGAATCAGGAAAAGCTTCCCAATTCATAAAATGAAACCACTTACAAATTGCAAATAGGAAATGTTGTCAAAGGGACCCTCCCCTCTCATTTAGGAGTTTCATGCAATGTATCATTGTTTCTGACCATGTTTACTGGGTGTTTTGTAGACTCAAAGGCAACACAAAAAGTTAAGGTGGTAAAAAACAAGTGATCAGACAATTGAACTTTTCTGGGGAAAAATGAATGGAGAGAAACAAATGTAACATTTTGTTGAATCTCAACTTGTAGATCCAGGAATTTTGATCCAAAGGTGACCAAGCTGGATAAAAAAAAACTCTGTGATCTTGAATTCTGTTCTTCTTGGTGTGAATGAAGAAATTTTGCGTTAACCTCAGGGGACATAAAACTGGGACTAGGACTACGCTTATAGGTATTCTACGAGGCAAAGAATACAGTAGTGGACCCTTTAACCCAGGTGAGACTGGGTAATTAGTGTAACAATACAACAATGTCTCAACTGGGAATCATTTAAAGAGGGCAGTTAAATAAGTAGTATACATCATAAGAATCAGGGAGAAAAAAGAAAAAGGAGACCACAAAAGGAAGGTTGAAGTGAACCAATTGTTATTGTAGGTAGTTATATCAGCACTACAATACAATTAACATGTATGGTGACCATAACACACAAGTGGGCACTGGGCGTACTAGTGATAAGTGACGGCACAGTGACACAAGGTGAAGGAGTAACAGCGTGAACGGCGATAGACAGTAACAAAAAGTGCTCAATAATAAGACAGATGTATACAATAGCTGGTTGTAAATTTGGGTAAAGTCAATTGACCACTACAGCGCCAAAGTCTGTGCTGGGTAGTAGACGGCGTTTCAACCTGATTGATTTCAGGTCATCATCAGGACATATGGTCACTTATTATCAGCAATAGTGCTGAAGAGTACAAGAAATTTTTTTTAGTGGGGCCAAGGGTCCAGCCAATGATGAAAGGTCAAAGGTAGTCTCCAGAGTACTGCGAGAATAAATCAAGGAATGCCAGAGCAAAAATCAAGCAAGGGCAGCTGAGTGTCTTGAGTGGGAATCACAAAGGCAGGAGCAAAGAGTTTCCAGGAGGAAGCAATCCTCTCAATGGATGCGTGAAGGACGAGTCCTCCACACCTCAATTGAGAGGATTGCTTCCTCCCCACCCAATTAATCCCCTCGCTCTGGCTGAGCATACACACGTTCATCCCTCCTGTTATACTCCAGTTTTTTCACGCTCTGGACCTCTTCAATCAGTTTGGCCAGACCTTATTACTCTGACCTTGGATACCTCCTGGATCCAACAGGGAAACTCCTTCCTCCTGCCTTCGTGCTCCCCACTCCAGACACTCAGCTGTCCTTGCTTCATTTGGTGGTTCACTTCAACCTTTACGTTGTGGTCTCCTTTTTTTCTCCCCCTACCCCCCAACCCACCGGGGGCCCGCAACGGGCCCCCTAGGCAAGTCCCCGCCAGCCATGCCGCCATGGAAAGGCTTTTAAAAATCAACATCATAATATGGATGGCATTGCTTGCTAGGCACCGCCATCATATATGTGCCCAAGCTCCGGCCGGTAATCATAACGATTGCTGACCGGTAGAAAAGCGGCGGACGGACTTTCCATCCGCCGCGATACCCACCGCCATCTTAATATGGCGGTGGGTAATTCATGTTACGATGGCGGGCGGATCGCCCCCGCCGGGCCGGCGGAGGTGATCCGCCCGCCATAGTAATCAGCCCCTTAGTGTTTGCTCTCGCTAGGTGGGATCTTTCAAATAGCTCCTGCCAAGCAAGCGAAAACAGAGGTTTGCTTGCCTGCAATGTGGTCACCTCAGGACACAGCAGGAGACGGCCTAGGGAGTGGCAATCCCCAGGGCCATTAATGGACCCAGGAGGGGGCCGTGTGGTGCCCCCTTTTGAAAGTGCACCGCCGTTTCCCTGAGGGTGGCGGTCCCCAGGACTGAAAACAGCCCGGGGAGGGGGGCTGTGCGAACCCCCTCCCCATTCCTGAAATAGGCCTGGCCTCAGGAAGGTGGTGGTCCCCAAGGCCAAATACGTCCCGGAGTATTCTTATCTCAAGAAACTATAACTTGTGCCCTAAGGTAACTAAAACTCACACCTTCCCCATGCAAAACTAATACCCCACGTATTACATCAGTCCTGACATCTTCTATGACATCATTGATAATATCACTGCAACATTTGCAATAAAATTATTCATTAAAAAACTGTGGGAGTTATAGTTACTGTAGGGCACGAGTTATAGTTTCTTGAGATAAGGATAACTATAACTGTTGAATTCTATGGTTTTGTGTGTGTAAAATCTGAACCTTACTAAAACATCCAGCTCCTCCCCCAGGCCTTTATATTTGGCTGCGAGCTGCGCCCAACACCACCAGACCCCCCCCAAGCTGGCACCGCAACCTTAGCGGAAATGTGCAATATATATATGTACATATATATATATATATCACTGAAAAAAACATAGGTTTCACACATGTTATAGTTAGCTGGACATTTTACTGATAAAAAACCAATGAAATTCCCCCGTTATAGTTACTGTAGGCAACTATAACTCACGCGACCGCAATCCTCTGCTGATGCTAATACTGTATTTAGACACTTATTTGCCCATGTCTTCTTCCATTAAATTTTAGCTATACATAAATTACAAATATTTTTTTTTCATAAAGACACATATGTCATCAGCAGAGGATTACGGTCGCGTGAGTTATAGTTGCCTACAGTAACTATAACGGGGGAATTTCATTGGTTTTTTATCAGTAAAATGTCCAGCTAACTATAACATGTGTGAAACCTATGGTTTTTTCAGTGAATTTGTACGGTTTATTAAATGCTAAGTTACTTTACGCCATTTGTGGCGTGCGCGCCCACTTAACGCAGTTCGTTCCGTGCGCGCGCACCGCGTGCCCACGTTACGCTAGATGGGCCATGAACGCACGATGCGCTTCGCGCACCGTGCACACATGGAGGACATATGATGAGCATCGTTGTGACAGGTAATATATATGTGTGGTTTACAAATAATAAGCCATGCACAAAAGGTGCCCATCGGGCACCTTTTGCACACGGGGTGGGGAGAATGTGGATATATATATTTTTTTTTTATTATTTATTACCGTACGCGTACGGTAAGCGTAATCGGCGAAATTTTCGAAAAAAATAAAATTGTTTTTTTTCACTTGGGGGATCGTTGGGGACTCCCTCGACATGGCTAGGTGCTTGGGAGCTGTCTAAACAGACCCTTTACATGTTTTTGCACTTTGTTTTTCAACCCCCTGTCAGAGTGCGAGAGAGAAAATGGCGGCCGCCGCTTCCTGATTTCGACCGATTCGAATGTTTACTAAGATCTAAGGGCCAATCAGAATCGCGCTCGCGCACGCCACCGTACGCGTACGGTAAGCGCACCGTAAGCGCACCGTAAGCTGGCTCAGATATATATATTGATTTAAAGGCTATTTTCTCAGAATCTACTGAACAGATTTACACCAAACCTACAAAAGGCACTTCCTTGACCTGAGGACTACCTCTCTGCCAAATTTCATTAAATTCTGTTCAGCCGTTCGGGCTGTAGCTCTGTCTAAAGGTCCTATGGAAAAATGCATGGGAAAAACGCGTTTTGGGACCCCCCTTTTATCTCAGCCCCCGCTTGACGAATCCCCCCCGAGACTTTCAGGGTAAGAGCGGAGCTCAACGCCCCACCTATTTTGAAAATTTCGCGAGGATTCGTCGACCGGCGCCAAAGTTATTCAAAATAGAATGTTGCGGATTTCCTATGGAAACGTGGTCCTAACTATAACTATCTACTGGCGACCGCCAGTAGATAATATATATATATATATATATATATATATATATATATATATATATATATATATAGATCACACCGCGCCGGCAGGCTTAACATAACGCTCATTATTATTTTAGCTCTGTTTTTAACAAAAGAAATGTGTTGCTGAATATTTTTTTTTAACTTGTGATGGATGCATGGTGAATAGGTTTGGGAGAAAGACTTTACCGTACATCTGCTCGATATAGTTTACCGCTCCCTGGTCCACCGCGGCTTTTGGTGCCGATCGTGTGGAGGGACGCGGCTCCTCCCCTTGGCCTGGCATTTCCAGCGGGGTATTTAAATCGGATCCCTGCACGGCCGCGCAGCAATAGATCACAGCGCGCCGGCAGGCTTAAGATAATGCTCATAATTATTTTAGCTCTGTTTTTAACAAAAGAAATGTGTTGCTGAATATTTTTTTTTTTTAACTTGTGATGGATGCATGGTGAATAAGTTTGGGAAAAAGACTTTACCGTACATCTGCTCGATATAGTTTACCGCTCCCTGGTCCACCGTGGCTTTTGGTGCCGATCGTGTGGAGGGACGCGGCTCCTCCCCTTGGCCTGGCATTTCCGGCGGGGTATTTAAATCAAATGCCTGCACGGCCGCGCACAGCGGGCGCGCTGCTGGCGCGCCTAAAGCACAATTAAGGCAAGCCCGTCTGCGCCCGTCCGCTCCAGGACGATGCCAGATGCTAGAATTACTGCGGGGGTGTTGAACGCTAATGTTCCTAGGCTTTACTTTACATCTTCGTAGTTGTTTCAGGTGAGACAGGCCTTAACACCCTGTCCTTTTGCTCATGACGTTGTGAATCTGGAAGGTCCTTTTTCCTGCCCATACTGTTTTTTCTCATGCACTATTTCTTTGCCAGATAGGGGTCTAACTGTTAATAATTGTATAAAGCCCCATCCTCTCAAACAGGCTTGTTCCTGGAAAGGGTTTCTGGCAAATGTGCGGTCCTTGCCCTAAACACACAACTGAAATTTGGGATTTGTTGAGTTCGGCCTTATTTGATTTTGGCTTTGTCAGTGAAACATGGCTTAAATCTAGTTGTATGCTGGATATTGCCCTTGCTTTGCCACACTATTACCGTATCCTCAGATTGGACAGAGTAGGAAAAATAGGAGGAGGGGTGGCAATTATATATAAAGAGGCGATAAAAATAACCATGATTGATTCCTTCCAAGATCACACAATGGAAATGTGTATGTTTAAAATTGAGATTATGTCCCAAGAAACTTTTAAAGGCGCTCTTGTTTACCGCCCTCCAGGGCCATTAAAAGACTTCAATTTAAAAATAATTTAAAAAATGTGTCCTTATATAATTGCATCAAAGCAATTTTTGCTACTTGGAGATTTTAATGTTCATTGTGAGGAAAAGGAAAATCTAGAGGTGTCTATTTTCTTAGCTGACATGGCCTCCTTAGGCCTTAATAAAATTAATTCTGGGCCCACACATTCAGCGGGTCACACAATTGACATCATATTTTCTACATCTCCACATATTGTTGCTGATCCCGCCTATCCATTATTATGGTCAGATCATTTTATGATTCCTTTTAAAATTTTTAGTAAGTCTAGATCTTTACTGATGGAACATTCTGTGATAGTTCCACAAAGACAATGGCCTAAGGTCACACTTGAATCTTTTAATAAAATCTATACTCCCCCTATGTTTAGTGAGTGCATGGACAGCTCTGCAAAACTTAAGATTTTCAATACTTCCTTAAGTGAGGTGATCGACACATTGGCACCTATGACAAACCACCTTGGTAATACCAGGAGAAAAAAGAAAAGTGAGGAATGGTACACGGATGTATTGCGCTGTGAAAAGTCCAGGTGTAAATACATGGAAAAGTCTTGGCGCAAATCCCAGCTGGAGACCGACAAACTAATATTTAAACTGGCCCTTGCTAACTATCATAAAAATATTTTAAAAAGCACGCAAAGTTCATTTTATAACCAAATTGGATCAGGCAGGCAATACATCAAAAGACCTTTACAAAATTCTTAAAACCCTTACTCATCCGAAGGCATGTGTGCAGGTGAACATCCATTCGCAGGGTCTGTGTGATAACCTTGCTTCATATTTCGATGATAAAATCACCTTGATCTATAAACAATTCCCTCAGGGGAAGGATCAGGGATCTTTGGTTAATTCGGACTTAGTACTGCGATTGGACTCAGGAGATGGGTTGAAACGATTTAGATATATGGACGTTTCACAAGTGGAAACTATGTTAAAAAAGGGTAAATCTGGCTCGCCTTTGGATATTATGCCTGCACATAAATTCGCTCTCTTAGCCTCTTCTCTGGCTGCTCCTATTGCTGAGATTCTAAACTCATCATTATATGAAGGCAGTGTGCCCTCAGACTGGAAGGCCGCCCAAATAATTCCCATTAAGAAGAAAGATCAGGTGTCTAATGAAGTGCTCTCCAACTACTGTCCCATTTCGCTTCTTCCTTTAATGGGTAAAATAGCAGAGTGCCATGTTAACATGCAGCTAACGGAATATTTGGAAATCAATGGCATTCTTGACCCGTCACAGTCCGGATTTTGATCTAACCATTCTACAGAGACAACCCTTATTGGGGTTACGGATTATATTAAAATGGCCTTAGATGAGAATAAAGGAGTGATGCTGGTCCTATTGGACTTAAGCGCAGCCTTTGACACGGTCTGTCATCAGAAATTGATATTTCGGCTAAGAGAGATCGGTCTACAGGAGTTGGCGCTTAAATGGCTTATTAGTTTTTTGGACCAGCGTTCACAAACTATTAATCTAGGCCCATTCCGCTCACGTACTGTGAAGCTTAGTAAGGGGGTGCCCCAGGGCTCGTGTTTAAGCCTGACTGTATTTAATATCTATGTGGCCCCCCTTGCTAAAATTATTCGAAAGATTGGATTTGTGCCATTTTCTTATGCAGACGATACCCAATTGCTCCTATCTTTTGATAAGGAGTTAGTTGATCAGCGGTTTGCGGAAGGCATGACTGCCATAGCAGAATGGATGACGGATCACTTTCTGCAGCTGAATGCGGCCAAAACTGAAATCTTGTTATTTGGTCCTGCACTTACCTCCTGGTCGCCTGGATGGTTGCCGGCGGTGTTGGGCCCCGCCCCCTCTCCTACTTTGGTGGCAAAAAATGTAGGAGTTCAGTTGGATATACGGTTATCGATGAAAGATCAAGTTATGACTACTGTTGGGACCTGTTATCGCACTTTGAGCCTGCTGCGCAGTGTTCATTTGGTTGCCTCTGACAGCACGTAAAACCTTAGTTCAGGCTCTGATAATCGGTCGCCTTGATTATTGTAATGCCTTATTAGCATCTGCAAATGAGGCTCTTCTTAGCAGATTACAGGTTGTCCAAAATGTGGCTGCACGCTTAGTCCTTAGTAAACCACCTCGCACCACCTCCGGGCCACTTCTGAAGTCGCTTCATTGGCTTCCTATTCGCCAGAGAATAAAGTTTAAGCTCTGTTGCTTTGCGCATAGCGCCGTCTTTGGCAAATGCCCTAGTTATATGGCAGATAAGTTTAAGTTGTATCGCCCGAACCGGAATCTTAGGTCAGAAAATAGAGGATTGCTGGTGGTTCCACGTTTTAAGAAAAGTCGAACTGGAGGCAAAACAGTCGCCTTCCTGGCCTCTAAACACTGAAACTCCCTGCCAGAGGACCTTCGGAGATGCTCTAGCTTGATGCGCTTCAGAAAACTTCTGAAGATGGAATTATATAAGATCTGAGCTGTTTAAAGCTATGTCAGTCTGTTCTGTTCTCTATGCTAGCGCGGAGATACCCCTATGGGGGTGATTCCTGCGTTTTATAAATTTCTTACATACATAGAGAGAGAGAGAGAGAGAGAGAGAGAGCGATAGATAGATATACCGTGAAAAAGGCCTGGTTGGCCGAAACGCGTCGGTGTGACAGACTGGCTCTGTATTCTAATTAAAACAGATACAGCACAATACTCCAGCGTGCGGCGTCCTTTGTTTCTAAAACTTCAACTTTGGCCACTGGTTCGGCCCAACGCCTGCACCCGCTGCTGCGCGCTCCAGCTGCAACCACATTGTTGAAAAAAAATTATATATATATATTATATATATATATATATATATATATATATATATATATATATATATATAGCTAGCGCCTCAGGGTTTTGCACATTTGCGTGCAAACATTAGAAGGAGCCAGCAAAAGTGGACATTAAGGGCTATAGCTGTAAATTAGTTCCGCATGCAATTCAAGGCAAGAACGGAAGTGGAGACAGAAGAATATACCCAAACAGCAAATATTAAATCAAAGATCAATAATCCTCAAGGCTGTGCTAAGGTGTGGTTGACAATTTTCAAGCTGAAGGCTGAAAGAGGCTTGTCGAAGAAAGTCAATAGTTGAAAGGGCTGTATCCAAAGACTTCTCAATGTGTATTGTTATCATTAAAGCTGCTTGACTAAAAAAAAAAGCATAGTCATGGTTTTATATAACTTGCAAACCATCTTTTCGTATCCTATGAAGAGGAAAAGGTGAATCTAATTATTCGAGATAGTTCTAAAAATTATATATGCTGATGTATCCAATTCAGACTTTTTTGTAACAATTTTAATTTCCCTGTTTTAAGTTGCTTAATGCTTAACTGCTATCAGAATTATCAGGAGACTTTTAGAACTTCTTTGGATGCATGGCAGTAGGGAAGAGGTTGGCGCCACGGCCAGGGCGACTGACTCCGGAATCTGGGGATCACGGTTCGATCCGCGGCGCCGGCGGCAGATTAGCCCCACACCATGTGACTCTGGGCAATAGCTTGCTTAATCTTCCCGACAGCCCCCAGTGCCTAGAGACCCTTACGGGTGATTGTTCGCGCTTTACTAATGTGGATTATTATAGGGTGACCATATCACTCCAGGTCATTATGGGCACTGTCTCCAGTCATGAACTTTCCATAAACACCGCTTTGATTTCAGGTATTTTGGTCTAATAAATACCGTGGAAGAAAAACCAGAACACAACACTCAGTATGCTATAGGCTGTCACACAAAAGTCCAGGACTGGTAGCAGTGTCTGTAGTGACCTGAAGGGAGGTGATCACCCAACCTGGCAAGCAGTTTGCATCCAGAGAGCGACATATCATCATGGGAAGCCTCACCCTTTAGTTTTTGGGGATAATCCTGCCATATGGGAATTATGGACACTTGAGGATTGATACGTTTGACCCTAGCTTCACAGGAGAACAATCCAGTCTGTTGCTTCATCACTTCCTGTGGCCATTGTTGTCTTTTACCATCAAATCTCATTCTGTTCTCAAATGGTTTATGCCACTATAATCCTTATAGGATGAGGCATTCATCTGGCCTGGAGGGGTCACATGGTTTGCCCCCCTTATACCTGGCACATCAGTCTCTAAAGCAAAACATCAAGTGTATTGACCCAGTTTTTATGGGAAGGATCATTTCAACCCATAAAGGTTCCATCAATGTTGACCATTCTCATTGCAAACAGAAATGCTGACCATGTGAGGTGATGTGTCTTAAGGCTGCTTAACTCACGTTTACCAAAGATTACAGGTAAATAATCAGGGCATTAGATTTCATATGATGATAATGTATAGGCTGCCTTCCATAAATACCATAACTAAGAGCCGATAAACTCAACAAACTGTTTTTTCACAGCTAATCCAATATGCAGAACACCTCCTTCACTGAGCGATTTAGTATTTCTCCATTCTGAAAGCAAATGTAATATCTTCTCTCAAGAGCATATTATTAACTCGCAATGCAACATTTTTAGCAATTAACCTTCAATTAAAGGTTAGAAAAGATGTGGCAGTGGACAGTGATAAAATAGATGTAACATAGTGCAATGAAATAGATCACATTTTGGGCAGCAGCCAGACATTACTTCTTGATAAAATACACTTCAAAGCCATGTTTGTGAGAGAAAAAAGGTCTAGGTTTAACTATTTCATTGCCAGGATATTTTGGAATTGTGCCCTTTCGCTTTTCTAAGCTTTCGCTATGATCTATTTTAACGTTTATTTCAGATGCCAAATGCATATAGTTTTTTGTTACCATTTTGTGGGTGTACCCATTTGTGTTGTGCCGAACATAAATAATTAAAGTTGTATGTGTATGCACCGATGAAGGAAGCTTTTGAGGTCAATGTATCACAGCTAATTTTTTGATTTAGGGTATCACATGACCTTGAAAGTTTCACCATTCGAAAAAGTGCATTTTTTCAGAAATAAAATACATTAAAGGACATATTTAGTAAGGAGTTGTGCAATTGAATAAGGCAGCCAAAGTTGATGGGCTGTGTTGTATGAAAGGGGTGAGTAGGACAACAACATGTCTACTGGGATATGGCACTGTTGCATTCTGCCGCTCTGCTGTCACCCTTTAAGCTGCCTGGCACCACACACCCCGGTACCATAGTGAGGGGTGTCTGCATGATGTCTAGCTTACGTTTTGTACTCGAAGGGTGATTTTCATGCTCAAAATACTAGGCCTAGACATAGTGTAAAACGTTTCTAACTATGTACATGTGCTGTACTTTACAACACCCATGCAAAGTTGGGAGTAGTTAGTGTAGGTAGTAACTTTAAGTACAGATTCATTACAATGATTACACAATTTTATTTTTATTTGTTATTTTTATTTGTGGAACCAGTACTAATTGTGATCCTTTTTGTAGATCCTTCTATCTTAAGTGCTTTTTTGGAGAAGAAAATTGTAATATCGGTTGCATTTTGAAGGGAGCGTGAAATGTTTGACTGTAGTCGGGTTGCTGCAGTGTTTATTTCAAAGAAGGCTTTAGGGTGCTTGATGCATCATTTATCTGATATTTGAAGACACAGGCTTTAGTGTGGAAAATCGGGCTTTTAATGTTCTCTCAGTGTTTGTCGTGCTCTGGGATTGTGACATTTTCTCCAGGTTTTTTTGTCCAGATTTGGGGGCACATGCATCAAGCTAATTACCGGTCGCAAATGGGCCGATTCGCCGAATCGACCCCTTTGCGACCGATAATTAGTCATTGGGATGCATCAAGCCCAAAGCCATTCGTAAAATAGGTAATCGCAAAATTTGCGATTACCTATTTTGCGAATGCAGTTAGGGAATCGCAATTTCCGATTCCCTAAATGCAATGCAAGAAGCAATCTCAGATTGCGACTTTAAATTAATGAATCACAAAATTCCTTAGAAAAATGCAAAAAATATCATTTTTCTAAGTGCCATGTGTTGCACACACATGCCCTTGAGGCATGTGTGTACACAACATGTGCACACATGCCAATTTCGGGGGTGCATTAGGATGGCCTTTTGGCCCCTAGCACCCTTGAAATTGCATTCGCAATTTGCAATGACCTATTAGGTAATTGCAAATTGCGAATGATTTCCCATTCATTCCTATGAGCCTCTAGGCCCATAGGAATGAATGGGAAAGCATTCCCTGTTAGCGAATCGCAATTTGCGATTCACTAATAGGAAATGTGTAGGAATCGCTATTTTTTAAACGAAACCTACATACATAGGCAATTGCGATTCCTTAATAGCTATTCCTTAATAATCGCTATTAAGGAATTGCAAATGCTTACCTTGATGCATGTGCCCCTTAGTATGGTACTTGTGCTGGTATTATACTCTCCAGTGCATGGTGAGGAGGAGGGTTTCTCTTTGATGTCTTTTCTTGTGAAGATAGAAATATCATCTATGGTGTTTTGGGCAGCAAAACTATAATTATTTGGAAGATCTTCAAAGGTTTGAGGGATGTTCACAAATAGTTGATAAAGATCAAAGTAATTCGAAGAGTTGATGAATGGAAATCATTTTGGGGTGTTCTACTTTTCTAAGTTTTGATTTGGCCATTATATGGCGCCTGATGGGACTTGCATTGGGAATGGTAAGGCAGGGTGGTGTTTCCAGTGGAATTTGATAGGCTTTTCAATGTTGAAGATGATCCGACAGAGATTTTTTGCTCGGAGATGTTCCCTTTGTTTTGATTTTGTAGGATTTGTGCCTTGGGAGAGATAATGTAATGCCCACGTTTTAAATGTTGAAATCACCTAGGAATATATTTAAGCATACAGCATGTACCAACACTTATTTATCGAGCTTCTAACCATTCCAGGATGCCACTTGCACGTGCTCACTCTGTAGGGGTCACGCAGCAAAAGGTGGTTGAGAAGAGGAGGGCTTGGTGATCACCACTGCCCTGACCCATGTGGTCCCACACATATTCACAGTAATGGGGGTCATAAGCATGAGACAGTGTCAAGGGAGGGTTCTGTTTGTGGTGGGATCTGCAAACACCTGCCACTACGTCTTGTCATGCAGGGTCCTGGCTGGCTTTCATTTTGCACTGGCAGTGAGACCATACTAGTACTCTGCTACACACCCAGGGGGTGGGGAAATTTCTGCTGGACATGGCGTCCTGATAGTCGTTTATCTTGTGCTGACACTGGTTCAGGCTAGGACTCTGGCCCGCGCCACCAAGGCTCTATGCCTGTCGGTGTTGGGGTCCCAGCAGGCTCTCATATTGGGTAGGCCTGGGTGGTGAACTCCACTCGGTTCGCGGAGCGGAGTTTTCCCCCCGCTCATGCTCGTCAGCAGCCAGTTGGCGAGCGTGAGCTCTGCCCAGGCCTGATATCGTGCTGAGGCATGGGACATCCTAGCGCACTGCATCCCCCTGACCGAGGACCTTGCCTGCCAGCCTTGAGTTCTCGTCAGGCTGAGATATTGTGTATGTATGTGGTTATGCTGGCTGTCTGCTTGCTACCCTGAGTAATATTAAACCCCTTAAATTCTTTATAGTCCAACAACTGGGTCCAAGTCAAATTCAGTAATGAAGGAACATTGTCTTAGAGAATTTGAATTGATAAAGCAAGGCTGCATTTTAGCCCCGATTCTGTTTTAATTTTCTACACTGCTGAGATCGAGTCTGCTCTAAACAATGTAAAGTCTTGTCCGCCGAGACTCTACGGCCAAAGCTTGTTTATGATGCCAAATGCGAATGATACAGTACCTTCTGGATTTCTCTGAAATTGGTCTTCAATTCCCGCTTAATAACCAGAGTACTTACTGTAAAAAAAAAAACGAATTGAAAATAACCCCCCCCTCCAAAGAATTATTACGTTCATGCGGTCCCATAAGTGGGAGCAGTAAATATGGAAATTAATATTACCAACTCCTATAAATACTTGGGGGTTGAATTTCAATTTCCAGCGCACCAAACAACCATAGTGCAGCTCTGCAAAAACGTGTCACAGAGATAGCGTTTGGACTCTGCAAAATAGCGAGCAACATCACAGGCCCTTCTCTACTTACACCATTGCAGGTTATTAAAACCAAAGTTTTACCTGCTCTGACCTATGGTTTTGAAGCATCTCCAGATAAACTTGGAGACTGGATAAAAAAAACAATTAAGACTTTTTAGAGTCATAAATTCTGTTAGAGGCCCTCAGATAAGTTTAGAATTTGGCCTCACAGAACAAATATTGTCACAGAGGGCTGTGTTATTTAAAATTTGGTTGAAATCAAAGAAGGCCAAAGTAGGGAGTCTCAAATTCCTCTTGGGCAAAGAGCTGTGTAGCCAGCCAGCATCCTCTCGGCAGAGGGTGGTTCGGAAAATCATTGAAGAACCTGAACTGATCCTCCCTATGAGACCGTTTGGTGATATGCGCGCTATATAAAAATATCTGACATTGACATTGACAAAAAATATCTGACATTCGAATTTATCGTATGGCCCCCTCAAACTTTATTCTGGATATAGCTTTGAAAAACAATCAGCAAATAAGGATCTTACAGTCCTTCGATCAAAAGCCCACAGTCAACAAGTGCTCGCAATTTACAAGGAGGTGAAACCAAAATGTTATATGTCACTGCCCACATCACAGAATTATAAAATATAGTTTTTACAACTATGGATTGGGCTATTTGATGCGGGGGAATGGGCCCACAGCTGGACGTATCTGTGGGTGAATACTTGCTATCGGTTGTGCCCCTTCCCCAAAGAAATCTTTGGCTCACATACTATACATATACCCTAACTTTGATTGGGAATCATGCTACTAGTTAAAACCAGCATTCAGGGAACTCAACTTATGTACCCTTGCGAGGCTGATTGATTCCACAAAGTCTTAATTGTTGCCCGAGAGAGGGAAATATGTTTTGATAAATAATTTATTGTTTAAATGGTACTTTAAGTATTGAGGAGTTTGTGTTAATTGTTTGAATTATATTACAAGTTCTTCTGCTACCCAGTGACGTACCGTGCCTGCCAGATTTGTGTCAGCAGTCTGATACCTTGTGCTGGGATTAGGGACACTGTCTGCCTCAAATGGTTTTGGACCTGCAGACCCATTCCCAATTTGTTTTCGAGGATGCCTCTCTGCAGCAGTTTTCATTCCTCCTTATTAGCATCCTTGAAGAGGAAAAGTGTCTCTAAAGCAGTTTTAACGAAGATAAGAGTGTGAGTGTATGCATTGGCATTAATGTGTGTTTGAGAAACGTTTGCTACATGATTCATGTATGCTATCCATTTGAAACTCCTAGGCAACTGTGCAAAGACAACTATTTAAATCTGTCAGTCCCCTTGTATTCAAAAGTTCAATGAAGAGTGTATGATTGTTCACCAGGCCATATTTCATGCAACGTGTTGTTTGGAGTTCATAGGAAGAGGATGCATGAAAAGGATGTATTCAGCTAACTGATATGTTTGTCAAAGCAGTTCATATTTGAGAAGGGTCTTTAATTATCACAGCTGCCTTACCCTATGGCTGGTAAAGGAGGGGGTGAAATGTGGCCCTGATACTGAGTGCATTCTGCCTGTGAAATTGATTGATACATATTCACACACAAAACAAACTCACAAACACATAATTTATTGGCAGCAAAAGACAAATTAGTCTCTTATGTACATCAGCTGAAGTTAGAAAATGGTCCTGCTAAAATAAAAATGTTAGGTATGAATGTATCCTGCCTCTTTTGCCCTTGCTCCAAGCTGGCTTTAGGAATAATGCAGTGGTGACAAGTGCATTGAGTGAAGGAAGGGCATAGCCTATTCAATTGCAAGTGGGGCTGTGCCTAGCTCTTACCCCTGTTGTTTTAGAAAAACAATGGTTCTTATGTGGCCAAAAAGGTCATAGGAAGGAAGTGGTGTCAGAATTAGTGACAATGCGCTAGAGTCGAGATAGATAATAAATATCTCAGGGAGCAAAAAGTAATATGAACAGGGACATGTAAGTCAAAATAACGTTTGTTATTTATTTTATGAAATTATGCAAGAAAAAATTCAGGTGCTCAGATAGTAAAGTGACAACAAGCGTGGCAGGCTAAGTGGGGTGACTTTAAAATATAAACATCGGATTTACAACACATAGGAGAATCCCTCAAGAAAAAATTATACAAAGTGTACAGAGTTCTTGTTGTAGGGGGTCGACGACGTTTTTATCTCAGCTATTCAAGATCATCTTCAGGACATAGCAATTGTGAGCAAGCTGAATTCAAAACCGTGCGGAGGCGGTGCCGGTGCCGATGCCGGGGAGAAAGGTAGCGAGAATGTACGCAGAATGCCGCAAGGGGCATGAATTCCTAAAACTTGAACTTGAAAGTGTGGAGCTATTCCAACTATGACAGATGTCCGCCCGTAAGGGTGCTAATGAGTGAAGTAGTGCACAATTGGTGCAATTACTTGAAACTGCGCAAGAGGGGCGGCGTATTCCGACGTTATCCAATGCAAAGGAATGAAAACCACAATGTGGTGCAGCGGATCAAGGCTGCCATGTGAAGTATGAATCTTCGATTGTCAATTATTTGCTATTCAGGACTGCATTAGTAAGCCTGACAGAGGAGAGCAGAGCTGCTTGTCCTGCTTCTCTGAAAGGCGCGTTGAATGTGGAACATTCAACTCGCCTTCTGGAGAATCAGGACACGCATTGTCAGTAATTCTGGCACGGCTTCCTTCCTTGGACCTTTTTGGCCACATAAGAACCATTGTTTTTCTAAAGCATTAGTCTACCCCAGGTTCACTTATTGGGGTCCCCTTGTTTTCCTTACTACATAGCTCTTACCCCCATCTTGCCAGTGATGGTCCATCCAGGCACACCTAATCCTGCCATTGTGTAGCTGTCTGAGAGGAATAAACCAAGTCCACCTGCCAACTACACCAAGTCATGTGACGCAGGAGCATGCTGCAGGCACCAAATAGTTAAGGCTGGAACATGCCAACTTTATAAAAGTACGCAAACCTAGTCTCCCTAGCTGACATTTTTAAATCAACGACAGTTTAAATTGTGGGTCAAGTAAATTAATTGTCCTGACCGGTGCATTTCTTCACACCTATTTCATAATCATTAAAAACAATTGTAATATACACTTGTGCATGTCCTGAGGACCACCTTCAGACAATTGTCAAACACATTAGTATGTTCTATTATACATAAATAAAATATCAAAACAAACAAATTGTGGTGTACTGCAGTTACACATAACATACAGCAACTCAAGAGTGCTCTTGTGACCAGTCTATTATTCAACATAATGCAGGTGGCTGTAATCATAGAAACTCTGTTGACCTCTTGCTCACAAGTCTTTTGGATGTTCAAAGCTGTTTGATTGAAGTAGGCTTTTCAGTTCTTTCTAATTGCCTATAAGACCACTTAAATACAAAAATGGAACACTCCCCAAAAGAAAATCCGCAGACGCATTTCGAACCTTTAATTATTTTGAGGTTCTTTTCAGGACCCTGACTGGTGACATTCTCATTTTTCTTTAGAAGTGGGCGCTTTCCTGGTCTTTTGCAAAGCACCCCAATTATATCCTTTTAGATTCTGCCAAGTTGTGTCCTCTTATTTTATTTTTCATTTGTTATTGGATGTGGAAACTTCCACAATGTCAATTTCTGTTTGCTTCAGCTTGAAGTTAACTCCGTTATGCTCCAACCACTGATGGACCTCCCTCCTTGATATCCCTGTACATGTCAATTTTCATATCCTTAGGGTCGGATTCTTTCAAATGTCTCCAGGGTTTCATTTATTTTGCTTCACACCCACCAGGAAGTTCACATAAATTTCAGAACTTTCCACCTGGCAAAACACATGTTTTAACATCCATTACCACACATATTTTAGCAGGGAGCAAGATTGAGGCTTGGGCACCCATCTGCCTCATCTCCTCCTGCAAGTTCTACATCTTTTTTGACTGTGAGCGTTGGTCATGGATAAAATAGCCCTGATTTTGAATCAGCTTTAAAATCTTGAAATTCTTAAGACTAGAATCTCCCTACCTTTGCTACCACTGTCCTCAGCACTTCTTGTTTGCATGCAGATGAAGGGGCACACCAATAGCTGTTGCCTTTCTATGTCTGGTTTAACCTCCTACCAAATGACCTCGTGTCAAACATACTTTCTTTTCTCAGGGCCCTGCTCAAGACATTAATCACCCTGGATTTTCTCAAGTTCTGCAAGTGTTTCATCTGGTTCTTGAAACAGCTGATAGTGGCAAGCACACAATGTTAGAACATGGTAGACTTTGTGGGTTCTACCTTTAGGGTCTGCTTAAAGAGGTCCACAGTATTCAGTCACATTTTGGTGGAGACGATCTTCCGATTGTTATCTTTCAAGTGTGTCTCCATGCTTTCCAACCCATCCTAATAAACTACCCCTCCTGATCCTGTTTCTTAGTTATTGCTGCCAGGAGTCTCTCTCCTTTTACTGTTTAAGCTTCCTCCTCTACAGGACTGTCCCAAGAACTGGGTGTGTGACTCTATAAACACTGTTCTGCTGTCAGCTCTCCCTGCTCTAGTATTAATGCCATGGGAACTGGACTGTCCTTACTTTACTGTCTTCTTCAATGTGACTGCAAACTTTCAGGAGTTACTCACCCCATATGGCAGTGCCATTGCGGCTGTCTAAGAAATTGCTTAGTGTCCTCCTTTTTCAGTAGCCACCGCAGTTCAACCCCAAAACAAACCCCCCAAACTAGGGAAGAGGATGGGTTCATCAAGTTACCTTAGTACCCTGGTCAATCTGCCCTAGGTAACAGGACTTTGTCACCACAGTGCATTGAGCTGGCAGCCTGACAGTGAAGCTCCTAATAAGGCTACAGCTGTCTCCCTGCGTATACCACTCAGCCCTCTATGCTCTCAACAAACAGGAGGATGAGTTCCATTGTAATGTCATATAGTCTCCTCCCCCCTGTGATGTCAACATCATATCAGGCCACAGATCTCTGCTATGATCTCCAGGACTCCACTATCCTCTAAATGCTGTTGCGTTCCTCAGGTGCTACAGGTAGTTCATAAGACTTCTACAGCCATTGGCGCCCAAACACCAATTCCCAGAGGAGGCCAGAGGCAGAAACCCCAGATGTCCTTACAGAGTTCTGGAAACCACTGCAATTGCTGGGCTCTTCCAGCCATTGCCTGAAGGACTTTTGTTTATTTAAATAAGAGTCCAGAAATGTACTGTGAACACAGCAATAAAATGGGACACCAAGGCAAGGAGAAGCCTTTATCTTATTGCACTAACTGTGATGTTTTCCTATTTGGCAAAGTGATTATTGGTTTATGTGGGTTTGGACTATGTTTATATGCAATACAGAAACCGTTTTTTTATACAATACTGTGTGCAGTCTCTTTTGTGGTGTATTTATTGTGTCACTGGTATGTGTGTGCGTGTGTGTTGCACAAACGCTTTACACATTGCCTCTGGGATAAGCCTGACTGCTCTGCCAAACTACCAAGATGGTGAGCAGGGGTTATCTTGGGTGTGTAACTCCCTTACCCTGACTGGAGTGGTGGTTTCTGCCTAGCTTAGGTGCATAGCCTAGCCAACCAGAAACCCCATTTCTAACGGTGATATTTCCCATATCGTGGGAACTCCCCATCGCAGTTCTGAACACATTCATCATGGAACCTCCATGCAGGTCATCTGTTAGGTCCAAGTTGCCATGGGATCCCATCCCACATCTATTTCACTCTTCCACTCCACTCAATTGATCAGATGTAGGTTGAGTCTGACCAGGGGACTCCAGTAGGGCCTGGGTAATTGCACTCCAGGCAAGCAGGGCGTCCTGTGACTTCTCATCTCTTCTGGCCCTTCAGTTTTTATTAGGTTTGCTCCAGCGTTAGCTCTAGCTTGGTTGCTAGCCTCATGTAATCAAAGAACTTCATATAAAAATACATTCATATATAGTTACATGGAGGAGTTTTGGGTCAGCCCTTTTCTCCCATTGACCTTTTCAACTGCCACTGAAGCATAAAGCATGGTGCTCATTTAAGCCATTAGCTCTTGCACTTTCAGTGACAATATTTACCTGATCACGTGCGCACATCAGCCTAAAAACACACTTCAGTGCTAAGACTGTTGGTAAATGTTTACCTTGCCAGTGTTTGTTTATTCTCTTTTCTTTTTGGTTGTTTAAGTCATAATTTTTTGTTAAACTATGCCCAAATGAAAAACAAGAGTACTCTTTCTTTGCAGCATTGAGAATCACGTGTTCCAGTGAGATGTGCTCTGACACTAAAAAGGGTGTCTATAACTGTAATTTCTAGCGAAGCATATGTTTTAAAGCTGTCACATTGTGTTCTTATTTTTTGCAACATATGCTCAAAATAAAAAATACAAAAAGTAACTGTCGTAGCAGCTTGTCAAGGCCAGACCTATTTCTTTGCTGATAATTGTTAAATAATTACTGTCAATTAAGAAATCACTCAGTCATTAGTGTAGCAAGTGCAGAATCTGGAAAATCCATTTGCTGGAAGCATGAACCCAGTGTCTTATTTGTCTAGAAAATGAAATGTTGATTTAAAATATTTACTACTAACATAATCCGCGTTATCCATGAAATGCTTCTTTATTTAATATTTATTTAGAGAATGTTATATGCAGCTAGTTGCTCCCACACCAATTTTCTTGCACTCCGTTGAGCACCTTGCAGTTTTGAACTTTTTATATTGTTTGACCTGGCATCTTTTGGCATGTTTACCCTGTCTTTTATCTTTCTGACCTCCCAGTTTTGACTCTGTTTTTGCAGGTTTAGTGTCTCTGCACACTTTCTCACTGCTGTTCAGTGTTAAAGTGCAAGTGCTCCTATTATAATTTGGATTATGGATTGGTGTTTCCATGTTTGGCATATTTGATTTACTGGTAAGTCCCTAGTAAAGTGCACAGCGAGTGCCAGGGCCTGTAAACCAAATGCTGCCAGTGGGCCTGCAGCACAGACTGTGCCACCCACATGAGCAGCCATTTAAAGGGTTCTCAGACCTGCCACTGCAGTGTCTGCGCACAGTTTTTACTGCCATGGCGACTTGGCAAGTTCACCCACTTGCCAGACACTAACCTTCCCTTTTCTTACATGTAGACTCCCCTAAGGTAGGCCCAAGGTACCCCTGTGGGCAGGGTGCAGTGTATGTGAAAGGTAGGATATGTCCTGGTTTGTGTGACATGTCCTGACAGTGAAATATAGTGTCGTTGGTTTTTTTACTGTTGAAAGGCTATCAGTCCCATAGAATAGAATAGGATAGGGAATACTCTGTAACATTTTACGAGTATATCTTCACTTTGAGACAAGAAAGAAAAATGAACTTTAGTGTGCCTGCACTCAGAATGTAGAAATGCATCTTTTAGTAAAGATGATTTTTATGTTCTGTGCTTGAAAATACCACTTTTAGAAAGTAGGTATTTTCTTGCTCAGCCATACTGTGTGCCAATGCTGGGTTGTGGATTGACTGTCTGGCTTTTGAGTCAGAGGGGCTGGGAATGTGCATTCACTTCAGACAGCCACTGGGGGGGGGGGGGGGTCAAGGTTTGTCCTGCCTTTCCTGGATGAGTCAGGTCTGGGCTGCATAGACCTGGGCTGCATTTACAGTAGAGGGAGTTGCAGCTGGTAGAATTACCAGGACGAGTACTGCCCCTTTAATGTGTGGTTGCTTTGCTGGTTTGGCCTGCAGTTGCTGCTTCTGCCTTGGCCAGTGAAAGGACTGGACTGAACTTTCTTTACTTGTTGCTGAGTATCTCCAAGGGCTTGAAATAGAGCTTGACTCCTGTTCGAGAAGTCTCAGGGACAGCAAAGACTTCACCTACCTTTGGGTACCGCCTCTGGAACCGCAGTTTCAGTTGCCACAGAGGGAGAAAAGCAGCTGACATCACTGACACCGCTGTTGGCTCTGTGTCCTGAAGGCACTGCAGAGGGCATCGCCACACTTCGCACCACAACCCTGGTCTCACGGACGATGACGACTGCCGCCTCCACCATGCCACTGCTTGCACCGCGACCTGTGAGCACCACACTCCGCATTGCCTCTCTTCACTCTGCCGCCCTGGTCTCACTGACGATGTCGCTGCCTGCTTACTGCAACACCCTTGACCGCACTGTGGTTTGGGGGCACCACTTCTAAGTTACATGACATACTGCCCTGTCTCACACCACAGTCTGGGCCGACTGACGCCAGCTCCCATCAACCCGCAATGTCACTTGATTGTGACCTGTCAGCACCACCACGAGCACCGCCTCACTATGTGCCACAGGCCTGGTTTCCCCGGCACCGTTGGACGACCATCACCGAGCCGTTGCCTGCAGTGCAACTTGAGAGCACCACACGCTGCACCGATATGCTCCACACTGCACCGTGATGGTTGTCATGACCGTTCTCGACCGCCCTCCACCGACGCAGTCGGCTGGAACCAAAGGTGCTGTTTACTAGTCTGCTAACACTAACGCCGGTCCGTACCAACGCGGTCTGCCGGTATTGTTGGATTCTGTTGTTTTCAGACCGCGGTAGAACCAGACAGACCTACTGACTTCAAGGAACTGCATTGTTTAAGTCATACTTGCAAAGTGCCTATTTTTGATTACTGTAAGTTGGTCTTTTATCATTTTGGTATTGTTTGCACAGATACATTTTGATCATTTTTCTTAAGCTGGTGTGGTGTCCTTTTGTAGTGTTTTCACTGTATTACTGTTGGTTTGGTGCAAATGCTTTACACACTGCCCTTGAAATAAGCCTGACTGCTTGTGCCAAGCTATCAAGGGGGTGAGCAGGGGATATTTTAGGAGTGTCTCCCCCTTATTCGGACTAGAAGAAAGGGCCCCTATGTGGACAAAGGTGCAAACCATTGCCAACTAGAGACCCCCATTTCTAATGGATATGGAGCAAAAAAATTATTACATTATTCGATCTTTCCAATACGATGTCTGCATTTCATGCTTTCCACATTATATCACTGTAATAATATGGGCATTTCCAGGGATTTTACTGTGGAGATTTAAGTGAAAGCTTACAATTGCTTTAGAGTAATAGTCGTTTTAACAAAACGCGGCAAAGATAATCGTAGGTTGAGCGACGGTTAAGGATAGAGTCTTGCTGTCACTTATTGGAAGATCAGCTGTTCAGCATGTTAGTCTCCAGCAGAATCTTAGTAGTGATGAGAGAAGCTTGTAGGTAGTAGTCAGAACTCAAAGAACAGTTGCCTTTGAACAGGTCAGGTGTGCTTGGCAACTGAATTATTTCAAGTTTGGGAAGATGTATTCTTATTTCTTTAGTTTAGATGCTTTTTAACTGCCTTGCTTTACAACCTGTGAAACATCTGGAATAAAGGGCGGTGCAGCTCGTTAAGTTGAGTTGGAGGGTCCAGAACAGGATGACCCTTGTGTCATCTCACATTCTACACTTAGGTCTCACTAAGTTTAATTTGCAAACTACTAATGGAGAAGCAGGGTTCTAACAAGTTGAATGCCTTTCCAGATAACCCTCCCAACTACGCAACCATTCTAGAGGAATAAAAACATCCCTCATGTCTTATGCATCAAACAGTCCTACTAAGCCAAGACTGATCAGGTCAGGGTAGGTCATCAGCAATGTCAATTAGAAATTATTCGCTACAGTACTTGGATAAGAAACTGAAGGACAGAAATGGAAAATGTTGTGCACCCCCATGTTGTAGTTGTTTGCCAATCCATGTCTCAAAGACCTTGCTTGGGAAAGATAGGTTGAAG
This sequence comes from Triturus cristatus, assembly GCF_964204655.1. Taxonomy (NCBI): domain Eukaryota; kingdom Metazoa; phylum Chordata; class Amphibia; order Caudata; family Salamandridae; genus Triturus; species Triturus cristatus. The sequence goes on from NC_140591.1 coordinate 1,186,974,490, forward strand.
ATTGGTTGTTGTGATGATGTTATTTAACTATACTGATAGTTTTTAAAGGATAGTCTAATTACTGTTATTGTTTAGAGGGCTTAGGAACATTTATTGGTGACAGAAAATGTCAAGATGAATTATCTATTTCATTGCTGCATAGAATACCACTGGCTGATTCATGCTTTGAGGGATAGGACTGGTAGAAATGGGCTGGACTGGTATTCAAGATCCTTGGTGCATAGCTGGTGCATGCCTGGTGAGAGTGTTACTTCACACCAAACTTGCTCAACCACAGATCTTATTCTGTAGTGCTGGTCTTGAATGTTACAAGGGTTTGCAGAAGGAGTCAGCAGATTTAATTGAGGCTCGATGTGATCGTGTCTTACTTGCAAATATTTTTTTATGAGGTAGATAGTCACAAGGAGGACACTCTTCAGCAGTGGTGGCTGGTAGGGAACAGTGACGGGGCGTGGGATTGTGAGGGGTAGAAAATAAAAAAAGGAACAAAAAATAAAGAAAATGTACCTGCGTGTAGCATCGCCAGACGCTGCCTCTCCTTCATCGCAGGAAGCACATTGGCTCTCTACGCCAATGACAACGCTGCAGTGCAGTGTTGATTGGTTCCCTTAAGCCAATCACAATACTGCAATGCAGCATTGTGATTGGTCTGAGCAAGGTGGTTAGGCGCTCCGACGGGGACAGGGAGCCTGTGCATGTTCCTCACCAGGTTGTGTAATGCAGCCTGGTGGGAAACATGCAAAGTGCGCATGCCAGTTTGGCCGGCCCAAGACGGCCGGCCAAACAGTCATGGGTACTTTGAATGTGCTCACCACTCCTCCCCCTGGCCCCTGCTCTGGCCAGTCCCACCCCTCCCTGCACTTAGGAACGGAAAAATAAAATGATAATAACGGTCCGTTATTGTCATTGAATGTTTCCTCTGCACTGCTCTTCAAGCAGTGGGACGAAGCTCCTCCGTCTTAGCGGAGGAGCCACCGCTGCTCTTCACTGGATTTAGTGGACCTAAGTGGGCAGTAATTCTGAGAATTGCTTTTCTAGGGAGTATTTATTTTTGCAGAGGAGGGTCTACTGGTGCGAGTACTGACATATTGTTGTGCTGACAAGGTTTAATCGGTTGAGTGCAACAGGTACCTACTTACATGAAGTTAGACAGTGTCATTGTAAGGAATTACACTGCCAGCTTAGATATCCTCTTATTTTAATAGATCATTGAGGTATGCAAGCTTCTTCGAAATTATGAAAGCAATCACATCTTTTTTTAAATGGAGTAACATTTTTCTACTTTTTTCCCCTCTATCTGTTCGACAAACAGAGAAAACAAAAACAACACTTACGATTTTTGAGATGTTTCAATATCGTATCATAAGTTGATAAATCTATTAACTATGAATAATTGTTTGTCCTGTGTTGGACATGACATCTTTGGTGTGGTTTTTTTCCCCAACTCTTTGCTTTCCATCCTTCTTTTCTTGCTGACTTTGTTTTTCTGGCTTTAAGACTTTGTTCACTTTACCATTGCTGACCAGTGGTAAAGTGCTTGTGCTGTCTCCTTTAAATGTGGTAACATTGGCTTACACCCAAATGGCACATTTACTTAGCTTCTAAGCCCATAGTACAGTGGTACTACATGTACCCAGGGCATGTAAATTAAATGCTACTAGTGATTCTGCAGCACTAAATTGTGGCACCCTTTTAAGTAGCCCGTTAAACATGACTCAGGCATGCCATTGCAGCCTGTGTGTTCAGTTTAAACTGTTATTTTGATCTGACAAAATAAACATTTTTTCCTGGCCTAAACCTTCTTTTTTAATACATATTAGACAACCCAGGGTAAGCCCATAAAAGCCCTAGGACAGGGTGCAGTGTACTGAAAAAGTTAGACAAGTACTTTTAGCCACCAGGCCCAGGAGCCGGTGGCTCAGTGGACTAATGCATCCACTGCAGGGGCCTGTATTTGATCTCCTGGTCACAAGTTCAAATCCCAGAGGGTCCACTCAGCCTTTCATCCATCTGAGGTCGATAAAATGAGTACCATTGGGTTGGGTAACAATAAACAATGGTTATTCAGCACCAAGATGCATCCGGGTAAACATGCGCTTTACAAATACACATGTTATGTTTTACGTTTTTGTGTCCTGGTAGGGAAAAGCTCTTAAGTTAATTTTTCACTACTGCAAGGCCTACATCTCCCATAGGATAACATACCTTATTACATTTAATAAGTGCTAACTTTCATTTGAGAGCAAGTAAGAATATTGAGTTTGGTGTAATGAATTATAATTTAAAACTCTCTTTAATGGTAAAGTTGGATTTTAAGGCACATATTTGAAAATGCCACTCTTTGAAATTCGGCAATTTATTGTTCTAACCATGTGATTCCTGCTGCAGCTGGTATTCTGGGTCACATGTCTAGGTGTAGTTAGCAGTTTGTCTTTGTGTATTGCTACCAGACAGTGAGACAAAGAGGGAATAGGTGTTGGCAGGATGCGCCATCTCTGACTTAATAGGGGGAGGAGATGTCACCTACCACACTTTCACATCACAAAGCCTTTGCATGAGCACACAAGAAAAGGATTTGACACTAATCTTTTGTGTCCCCCGACAAACTGGAGCCTGGACAGTGAGGTAGGAAATTCAAAGCACCTCTGAAAGTATTAACCTCCAGGGTCTTTCCCTATTTCAAAGCTAGCACCAGGTATACATTTTGGACCTTCAGACCCAACTCTTGAGGAGACCTCTGGACCTGTGGAAGACTTAGAAGGACTGCTACTCTGTTGTCCTGCTGCCCTTCTCCCTAAAGGAAAGGTCTGGACCTGCATCTTGAACATAGAACCACCAGAGTGACTCCAAAGGCTAGTTGGCTGGCCTCCTGATAAGAGCCTCAGGGACAGAAAAGTCTCCAAACACCTTGAACCCAGCACCTGAACTCTGAGTGCTGTGAGTCCCACCCCCCAGGTTGTGCCACGCCAGCCCTAGATGATTGAAAGTGAGCCTGAAGGTACTCTGCCTTTCCAGCTGTGGTCCTGTGGGCAGAACAGACACAGAGTGCCGCAAAAAAAAAAAGTTCGGAAAGCCCCCAGTAACATATCGTATGGGGAGGGACTGGGCAAAAATTTTGGGAAGCGGGGCAAGAGTCCTCCTTTCAAAGTCTGCCTCCTTTCGACCCTCATGAGTCAGTGGATACGAATTATCATCTTTACTGCAATTATATCCAAGAAGTACTAGATAGGCTTGTGCCTTTGAAACGTCTGAAGGTCAGGAAAAAGCACTCCGCTCCTTGGTACACCGAGGAGTTGAGAGATGCTCGTAGGACCTGTCGGCAGACAGAGAGGATTTGGCGCAGGCACTATGCTGAGCCTGACAAAATAGTCTTTAAAAGGGTGCAAGCTCAATACAAAGAGATGATTGCCAAGGCCAAGGCGGATTTTTTTACCAACACCATTATGTCAGCACCAAACAGAGCCAGAGCCCTCTTTAAAGTTGTTAGTGACCTCTGCTCCCCCACCAGCCTAGGGAATAAAGTGGTCGCCTCACAGGAGCTGTGCGATAAAATTGCCTCCCATTTTGAGGAGAAAATTTTAAAAATTGTCAGAGGACTAACTGTGCGGGACCCTACCACCCTAAAATCTCTTGATCAAATGCCTACGGAGGTATACGGGGGGGAAACCACCATGGAATATTATACTCCCCTCACAGACGAGCTGTTTTACTGCTGCGCACAGAAAGTCAGGTCAGGATCCCCACTTGACCCCCTCCCTAATAAGATTTGGAAAGAGCATATACAGACACTGTTCCCCAGAATGAGGCAGATTTGCTGCCAATCTCTGGAGGAAGGGGTGGTGCCTGAAGCTTGGAAGATGGCGGTGGTCACCCCACTACTGAAGAAACCCTCCCTGGACCCGGGAGATCCTAGTAACTTTAGACCTATCTCCTTGCTACCGTTCCCTATAAAAATCCTGGAAAAGGTAGTAAGTAGATCTCTCTCGGAGTACTTGGAAGAGTTCCATCTCCTGGACGAGAACCAGTTTGGTTTTCGTCCGGGCCATGGGACGGAGACAGCCTTGATCACCGTATTGGACAATCTGCGGATGCGGGCTGACAGAGGCCTCTCGTCGGTATTGGTCCTCTTAGATATGTCAGCCGCGTTCGATACGGTTAACCATCAAATTCTGTTGAATAGGCTGGAGCACTTGGGAGTTGGTGGCCGTGCCCTGAGGTGGATGCAATCATACCTCACAGGGAGACAACAGGTGGTTGCTCTGCCTCCGTTCACCTCTGGCAGGACTTTGGTGGAGCATGGGGTCCCTCAGGGATCGGCCATCAGTCCCATCCTTTTTAATATCTACTTGCAGCCACTAATGTCTATCATCAAGTCGCATGGGATTGATTTGGTTAACTATGCTGATGACACCCAATTGGTGTTCTCTCTGGAGGGGAAGGGCGCACTGACGGTGGACAGCTTTCAGGAATGTATGCAACAGACCTCAGTATGGCTAAGGGATAACTCCCTGCAATTTAATGGAGGAAAGACGGAGGTGATCTACTGTCCCTCGGCGGGAGTGAGAGACATGCCTTTTGACTTCAGACTGACCCCAGAGGCGGATCCCATCGCCCCTGTGACAACGGTACGGAATCTGGGGGTCATGTTTGATGACAATCTTCAAATGGCCTCCCAAGCCAAAAAAAACACTGGGGTGTGTTTTGCTCTTTTGAAGGCATTACGACAGATCCTGCCTCTTTTGCCTGTAGAGGACAGACCGTTGGTAGTACGCAGTATTATCTTGAGTAGGCTGGACTACTGCAACTCTTTATATCTGGGAGCTCCTCTTTATATCTATCAGAGTCTGCAGAGGGTCCAGTCTATGGCAGCCAAACTAGCACTGAACAGGAAACGCTGCTCATCAACCACCTTGGCGCTACAAGAGCTCCACTGGCTCCCCATAAAAGAGAGAGTCATGTTTAAGTCTCTGTGCATTGCCTTTAGAGCGGCACATGGCCTGGGCCCTATCTCCCTGCAGGAGAAACTGTCCTGGTATAAGCCTCAAAGAACCTTACGCTCCTCGCATGCCTCTCTGCTAAATACTGGCAGAGTTAAGAAGGCTAGGATGGGGGGTAGGGCCTTTAGCACTGTGGTTACGCGCTGCTGGAACGACCTCCCTCTGAATATCAGACAAGCCAACTCCTTGATGGACTTTAGGCGGAGCCTCAAAACCTGGCTCTTTCCGAGGGAGGGACCTATGACCTCCTAGTCCGGCACCCCTGGTTAGCTGTCCTCTTCCTCTGTTCTCCTCTTCTTTTTTGTTCTAAGGATGCGAACACTGGATTGGTTAAAGCTTTTCTTCCTCCATCTTAGTCCTAGCGCCAAGATACCCGTAGGGTGATAGATGCGCTCCACAAGACTGTCTTACATTACATTACATCTCCTTGCAGCTCTGCTTTGGAATTGCAGCTGCGAGCCGCATACCATATGCAGGACCTTGTATCACAGCCCATAGCTTGCCAAGAACCACCATGGTGGTACACATCCTTGCCACAGGCCTTGATATTGCAAGCCCCTCGGCAACGCTTAACAACAAACGAGGACTTCACATTGCAGCCCTGCAGCTAGCTCGGAACCGCCGCTGCATGACACATCCTCAAAGCAAGACTTTGCATCACAAGCCCCTTGTCAATGGCATCCTCAAGATTATGCAGGACTCCTCATCGGAGCCCCGCAGCCTCCTCAGAACTGCCGCTGAGCAACGCATCTTAGACTTTAGATCCTGCAATACTACCCAGCCATGATTTCAGGTACTTTATTTAGCGGGCCTAGCTTGGTCCCTCTATCCAGCCCACATTTCATTGCTGTTGACTTGAAATTGTGGCTTTGTCAGAGTCCTGTAACCACAGTTGGCGCTTTGTGCTTCTAGGCACTATTTGGCTTAACCTAGTCCTAGTGATAATTTTTTGTCATTTTTATCTCAAGTAATTTCTTACAATTTACTCTATTGTTCTAAATTAGTGTGGAATTGTTCACCCTATGTTTCACCCTCATAGATATTGTGGCTGCTGCTTGAGCAAGGTTTCACCCTAATAGAGATTAATCTTGCTGCTTGAGTAGGGTTTAACCACTAACCCAATTTCCCAAATTGGAGTTTGGCAGTGGGATTTGGACTTGTGTTTGTGCAATGCCATACAGTGATTTTTGTGTAACACTAAAAATCCCAGATAAATATTTCGATACCAATATGAGTTTTTTAAAATTCTCCAGGTTGGCTCTTCTGCTTTCTCCAATTTCACTCTCCTTCTCCCTATCTGCGGCTACACCTGCAATAATGGAATATGAGCTTTCCAACCTGGATAAATAACTGTGGTTGAGCTCAAACAAGCCTATGAGGTTTCTCTGGAGATTATTAGAGTCCCTGAGAAGGCTTGGTCACCAGTCACTGGCGGCACCTACATAGTGAAGGAAGGGACGCCCTGCTGGCCTTAGAGAAGGCGGACAGGATGAGGTACCCCCTATGAAGGACTCCCTTGTCAGGAAGTTTGGCCTCACCCGAGAAAAGTATGTGCAGAAGTTTAGGGACAGCCAGATGCTGCCTTATCAGTCCTGGATTGTGTGGATTCCTTTGCAAGGCACTGGATAGTTGGGTGAAGGACAGGGAAGTAAAAGATTACCTGGGGCTGTACAATTTGATGGCAAGTGAGCACATCTTCAGTCTTTGCTTTGCAGAGCTGTGCCAACACCTGAATGATATCAAGCTCACTCACCCCAGAGAGCTTGCGAAGGAGGCACACTGCTGGCACAGCACCAGGGTCCACAAAACAGTATCTAGGGGGGTCATGTTGGAAAATGGCACTCTCTGAAGGGTCACCCCAAACTTTTTGCCTCACCCTCCTCTTTTTCTGACCATCTTTTTGTTGGCTTTAGGGCTCTGAGAACTTTACCACTGCTAACCAGTGCTAAAGTGAATGTGTTATTAACTTTTATTTGCATAATTAATTAAAACTATTACAAAATTTGCATGGTAAATTACAATTACAATAAGTAAAACATTTATCATTTTAAAACAGTTAATACTGGGAGTAAAATACTCATTACTTTCAGAAAATGTACTTAAATTGTCCAGTAGTTAAGAAAGGAGTTTTATTGCTTCTTCAAGGAATTTGACTCCACGACAAGCTAAGATTATGGAGGAGCCACTGAGTCAACATATGACTGCCTGTCTGCAAGAACGAATGTTTAGCACGTTAAAAATAGGTTTCAATAAAAGTCGTCTCTGGTTTATCAGGGCCGGGCATATTCAGAAAAGGTGAACCAAGGTTTCTGTGTGGTACCCGCCAATGCGGCATTCTTTCGTCTGATGCGGCGGTTTCCAAGATGGTAATAAATCTTTTGAGACATGTATCCCCATCCAAAAAGCTGTAAATATCTTTTTGAGGTGTACATTAAAGTGGGATGCTAGGTAGGGCAATGGTTTTGAAGGTATAAAAGAGTTCATGATTGTCCAACCATGCCGACGTATTGCCAATGTCTCTTTATCCTCCGCAAAAGATTTCCTTTTTGCCGCCGCATTTGCTAGTTTGCTTAACGTTGCCTTGTCAGATCCTGATTTCCATACTGATTCCAACTCCAGCATTTCCACACAATATTTCAGGTGTTGGCCCCAAATGTTCAGCTTTTCAGATTCCCCGCTTTGTTTTATTTCCTCCCAGCTTAGCCAGTCCAGTGTTTCTGAATGAGCAGATCAAAGTTTATGGCAAAGTTTCACAAACCTGCTCATACTCCGATATTTCTGGTTTTGCAGACCAAATTCAAGCCTGACTTGTGCTGCTGATGCAGATTTTGGCAGGTTAAAGACCGCTTTATAAATTTTGGTCTCTAAGGTGTTTAAAAGTTCAGCTTCCTTCCCACACCATGTTACCAAGCCGTAAGATAGAGTCGGCATTATCTGTGCTGCCATAAGTTTTAATTGGTGGCTATAGATGGGACAGTCCATTTTACCTTTTATGGAGCGATGGGCAAAAATAAGTGATTGAGCCTTTGTTTTTAAAGCTGTTTTGTGATCATTATGAATACCTCCTTTTGTTATGATTAGGCCCAAGTATTTGTAGTTCACTTGTTCTTTTACTGTTTTCCCTTGAGCCATCCATTTATATTTTAATTTCTTCGGATCAACCAACCGGACCACTTTTGTTTTTTCTTTGTTTGATTCCAAACTTTCCTTTTCCAGATATGATGTTAGTTTGTTGATGGCTCTTTGTAAGCCGATTGGGGTTTTACTCAACAACACTATATCATCCGCATATTGTAAGTAGTAGATTGGGTTGTTTGCCAAGAAGGGGGGATGACTATCTGCTGAATCAATAGCCTTAGTGAGGTCAGCAAGAAAGAGATTGAAGAGGGTGGGGGCTAAGACACAGCCTTGTTTTAGACCTTTGTGTGTTGGAATATTCCCTGTGGTGCTGCCTCCGTTCCCCAGTTTCACCATTGTCCAAGTGTTTTGGTATAGGGCTTGGATGGCTATTAATAGCTGTTGTGGCAGCCCCCAGCTCTGCAGCTTACTCCATAAGCGCTCTCTATTTACTCGGTCAAAGGCAGACTTGATATCAATGAAACAAGCGTACAGTCGAGTACCTTTTGTTACAGCTTGGTCTATTAGAATTGACAGACAGGTTAGGTTGGTTGTAGTTCCAGTGAATGTGTTCTTTACTCTAAGAATGGTAACATTGACTCATACCCAATTGGCACATTTAATTTATTTATAGGTCCTAGTAAAGTGCTCTACATGTACCTATGACCTATACATTAAATGCTACTAGTGGGCTTGCAGCACTGATTGTACCACCCACTCATGTAGCGCTTTAAACATGTATCAGGAATGCCATTGAAGGGCCCATGTGTGTGCAGTTTACACTGTTGTGCCAACTTGGTATTTAAAACCCCTTGCCAAGCCCTAAAATTCCCTTTTATTACATGTAAGTCACTCATAAGGTAAGACCTAGATAGCCTGTAAGGCAGGTTGCTGTGTAATCAAAAGATAGGACTGGTACTTTTAAGTTTTGCATTCCTGGTAGTAGAAAACACCCAAATCAGTTTTCCACTACTTTGAAGCCTACCCCTTGGAATTCCTTATTTAAACTTATAAACTCTAATTAGTGATTATGAAGGATTAGCTCTGTCAGGTTTGAGATCATTGGAATGGTAATGATAAATCCTCTTTGTTGGCAAAGCTGAATTTATCATTACTATTTTAAGAAATGCCATTTTTCCACACTCTGGATTTTAGATACGTTGCCATTCACCAACCTCGCAGGTCTTGATCTTTGAGACACGACCCAACTGTGTTCCACAAAAAAAACTAGTCGTCTGAATTGGATGTTTTTTGGTGTGGTACCTTGGTCCAAGAAAGTGATAAAGGTGGTATGAGACCAAGGGTTGTTTGTGATGTGTGCATGTGTGTTATGATACCAGTGTGATATGAAGGTTGTGGGTGATTGAATTAGTGCAAATGAGTTGGACGAGAAGACTCCAGACTGTAGGGCTTCTTGTTCTGTTGCTGGTTTCTTTAAGAAATGTGGTCGTGTTGTTGTAATTTGTGTACATAATTGTTGAACTGTGGAATTTCAAAAAAGATAACATTGATAAAGAAAAAATATTGAAAATAAAAATTATTTAATAATTCCGGCTGTCAGTGATAAGTGGTCATGCGCCGTGGTACAACTCTTTGTTAGAAAGAATAATCAGTATTGGCATTTTCATTGTTTTGCTGCTGAATGGGCACAGCCTTACTGATTAGAGCCAATCCCCATTGTCGTTTTTCGATTTTTAGAAAGCTGCCATTTCTTTGCTCGTAGCTCTGTGTGCTTGCAGTCTGTTTACAATACATGTCTGGGGTGGGTGACATTCTCTCTAGAAAGCCACAGAGAAAGAGAGGTTAGGTGTGACTGAGTGACCATCCACATCCTGATGGGTCCTCTTGGCCAGCCTGGGAGGGAAAAGCTGACACTTACACCTGAAAAGGCAGTGTAATGTCCCCATACAAAGGGCTGCATAACCCCCGTAGTGAGTCTGGAACCACAGCTGGGAGGAAGGATTTCTGTGCACTTCAAAGCCACTTGTTGAAGTCACCTCCAATTCAAAGGCACACCTGGGTATAAGTACTGGGTTTCTGACCCCACCAAATCAGACACTACTGGACCTGTGAAGAAACTATACCAGGAGGAAGGACTGTTCTGCTGCAACAAGGGCTGCCACTCTGCTGAACTACTGCTCTGGAAGAACTACTTTTTTGCTGTGCTGCCCTGCTGCCTGCTACCCTCTGCCCTGCGGAGGAAGTACTGGACTAACTTATTTGAACCCAGAATTTTCTCCAAGGGCTTGCTGGCCTGCCTCCTGTTTTGATGCTCAGGGATTTCATAGTGTTACCCCCTGCTTCTGTGCCTGGTCAATTGGAAGTGTATCCAGGTGCTTGCTCCAGTGGAACCGGCACATCCTCTGCTGCCTGAAGCAGAACTGAAGCATTGCCGCTGTTGCGGAAACAGAACTGGTGTATCGTACCAGTGCATCGCCATCTGAACTGACGCATCGGAACCACTGTATTGCCGCTCCTGCAGTGAGAGGCGATCAATGCATCCCCTAGACTGCATGGAGAAACCCTACGCCACGACTTCTGAACCAACGCATCTTGAAACTGGCACTTCATCTTCAGAACTGGTCCATTATCATCATTGCTCGGAGAAAATTAATGCATCACCTCGAGTGCTGCATCAAGAACAATGCATCGCTTGGCTGCACCCCTCATCTCACTATTACGACCAGGATCAAGGTACTTTTGAGCGGGCCTTGCGTGTCTCTGGAACTCGGTCTGCACTCCATCGCAGTCAGCCTGAAATCTTGACTTTGACCCGGTCCAGCGTGACCATAGGCGCTTATTCTTCTAAGCGCTATTTTTACTCTTTAATAATGTATTTCTTGACTTTCACTTATTGGATTTTTGTCGTTTTGCTCTTGTCTTATTTAGAAAATTATAACCTATTCTTCTAAACTAGTGTGGAGTCTTTTTGTGGTGTTTCCACTGCGCGTCTGTTTGATGTGTTGTACAAATATTTTACACATTGCCTCTTCAGTTAAGCCTGGCTGCTCTGTGCCAAGCTACCAGAGGGTGAGCAGAGGTTAATTTACAGGGTGTATCTGACTTCCCTAACTAGGATTGTGGTCTCTGCTTGGACAGGGTGCATACCTCTGTCAACTAGAAACTCAGTATCTAACCGATCACCTCAAGGGAGGGCAGAATCCCCTCCAGTAGAAGAGAGATACAATTAAAAACAAAAAGTTCCTTACAGGTCCCCAAAATAGTTCCATGGGGCAGGATTCCCAATCACCACCCTGAACAGAAGAATAGGTTTTCTGACCATAAATCCTCAGGGAACTTCACCCCCATGTGTTATGAGTGCCATTAGTTTGGACACTTCCAGGGTGATGTCAAGTGTCCCAAGAGGGCACTAGACCCCACTGGTGGGCAGACACCGGGGTTTGGGAATTTGGGGAGGAGATTGCCCCTGTCAGTGTCAGTGAAGTGCAATGGTTGACACAGAGATGGCGCCAGAGGCCCACATGCCTCAAAACTAAAATGTACAGGCAGTAGGTCACCGTCAATGGGCAGCGAGGGAAGGCTCTGAGACAGACAGTAGCCAGCATGACAACCGTCAGGTGTCAATTGCTGTACTCAGAGCAGGAAATCCCTGATGTAGTCCACCAGGTTGTAGTTGCTGACAACCATGAGAGTCACTTAGAATGGGGGGTGGGGAGGTGGCAGGTTACTGGAGGGTAGCTGTAATTCCATCCATGCATGTGGATTGCCTGCTCAGTAATGATCTAGATGGCACCATCTGGAAAGAGGTGGAGCTGTGGTCCCACCTGGAGATGTTGGGGTTGCCTGAGTGTAATGGCATAGTGAATCCTCAGCTTTACCAGTTTAAGTCGGGTGTCACTGGGTCTAATGGGCTAATGAACTAACTCTCTCTACACCATTATTTCTGGGTCTGTTTGTCTGCAGTTTTGCAGGGAAAGGCTAATAAATAACACTTGTGGGGAATATTATGACAGAGGGCTGTGTCTTTGGGCTGGCATGCACATTATAGAGAACAAATGGAGAAATGATGAAAATATGAAACACAGGGAGAAAGTAACATGTAAGGAGTACTTGAGAGAGATAAATAAGAATGTAAAAGTAAGGATGGGGAAACAAAATGAGTAGATGCAAAGGAGAAATAAAGGAAACAAGGATGAAAAGGTAAAAGGTATGATAAAAGGATGAAAGGAAGAATGAATGAAAGGGTGAAAGGAGGGACAGAATGCAACTGTTAAAACATGGATGGAAAGGTAAAAGAAAGTATAGAGGGAGGATTAACAGATGGCCTGAAGAGTAAAAGGATAGATATTGAAAAGTCTGAGTGAATGGAAGAATGAGCAAGTAGGTGAAAAGATGGGGGATGAATAGAGAAAAATTGATGAGTGGAAAGATGGATAGAAACATTTATATATTGATAGGTGAAAGAATTAATGTATATATGAAACGGTGAAAGGATGATGAAGAAACTATAGTTGGATGGTTGAGCAGAGATGAAAGGAAGAACAGGTAGATGGATGGATAGATGGAAGGGTGACGCCATCAATGCTGGAGAAAGATTCTGGCAGAGGTGGTGGGACTGCGACGGTCTTCCCTCCCGTGACCCGCCAACATGTAAATCGAGCGGGTGGACCACCAAGGCAGCGGGTGGGAAGATGGCCGAAAACGTGACTGCGAGACCAGTCCTACCAAGATGTAAATCAGGCCCTGAGACTGACACTAACCCAATCCCCTAAGCTGATGAGCTCATTGATCAGTTAGGGGCTGCTAAGTTCCTCAACATGCTTGATCTGACATCTGGGTACTGGCAGATTGCCGTAACTGAGGGGGTCAAAGAGAGGTATGTGTTCTCTACCCAATACAACCACTTCCAGGTTTGGGTGATCCCCTTTGGGTTGAATAACACCCCTCTCACCTTCAAAATGTTGGTCAATCAGGCCCTGGCTAGATTTGAGAACTTCAGTACCACTTAACTAGATGACATTGCATTCTCCAGTTCCAGCTGGGAGGATCACCTGTACTACCTCAGAGAATGGTTTCAAGCTCTACAGGGAGCAGGGCTGACTATCAAGGCCACTCTGTGCCAGATAGGGCAGGACTCAGTGGTCTACGTGGGTCACCAAGTTGGAGGGATCAAGGTGCAGCACCTCTAAGCCACAATTCAGACAGTTCTTGCTTGGAAACCCCCCACCCCAAAAGACACAGACAGAGAGCAGGGACTTCCTGGGCCTCACTGAATACTACAGGGGATTTGTCAAGGGGTATGACACCATTGTTGCTCCCTTGACCAAGATGACTTCTGAGAATTATCCCAGACAGATGATCTGAACAGAGATGTGCCAGACTGCTTTTGTCACCCTGAAGAAAGGCATGTGCATGGCACCCATACTCAAGGTCCCTGTATCTCCCAGGAGTGCATTGTGCAAACATATGCCTCAGAGCATGGTATAGGGGCCATGCTCTCACAGCTAAACAAAGAGGGCTAGATTCAACCAGTAGACTTAAGTGAGGAGTTTACTTCCCACTGAACAGAGAAGGAGTGGAATAGAAAGGGATTCCTTTGCAGTGGTCTGGGCACTGAAGAAGTTGAAACTATAGTTGTTTGGGGCACACTTCTGGGTTTAGACAGACCGGAGACCCGTCAGATGGCTAATGCAGATGAGGGGTGAGAATCCTAAACTGCTCAGGTGGTCTATCTCCCTACAGGGAATGGACATTGATGGGGAGCATTGCCTTAGAACTGACCTCACCAATGCTTATGGTCTCTCCAGGTTCTTCTGCCTTCGTGCCGAGCACTTCCATGAGGATAGGTAGTGCTCTCTGCTTTCAGCTGGGGTGGCACATGTTGGACCGGACTTCCTTGGTGTGGTTTTCCCCCAACCTTTTGCCTTCCATCCACCTGTTTTTGCTGACTTCATTTTTGCTGGCCTGGACAGTTTACCACTGATAAGCAGTGCTGATGTGCTAGTGGTCTCTGCTTTAAATATTGTAACATTGGCTTACACCCAATTGGCACATTTTCTTTACTGGTAAGTCCCTAGTATAGCGGTACTACACATACCCAGGACCTGTAAATTAAAAGCTACTTGTAGGCCTGCAGCACTAAATGATGCCCCCCACTTAAGAAGCCCTTTAAACATGTCTTTGGCCTGCCATTGGAGTCTTGTGTGCAGTTTAAACTGCTGTTTTGACCAGGCAAAATAACCCTTTTTGTGATGGCTAAGCCTCCCTTTTTAATACAAATAAGACACCCCAAGGTTAAGCCCTAAAAAGCCCAGAGAGCCGTGTGCGGTATATTGAATACGTTGGACATGTACTTTTAAGTTTTCCATGTGCTATTAGTGAAATACTCTTAAATTAATTTTTCACTACTGCAAGGCTTACCTCCCATATAGGATAACATTGGGTTACCCTATTACATTTAATGAGTGCAAACTTTCAATTGGGAACAAGTAGGAGTGTTGAGTTTTGTGTCTATAGAATTGTCATTTAAAGCCGCTTTAATGAGTAAGTTGGATTTTAAGTCACAATTCTGAAATGCCACTTTTAGAAAGTTTGCATTTTCTTGTTCTAACCATTGGGTGCCTACAGTCTGTATCTTGGGTAAAAAGGTGTAGCTTGCAGTTGGTCTTTGTGTATTGCTCCCAGACAGTGAGACAGATGCAGAATAAGTGTTGGCAGGATGGGCCATTTCTCACTTGATGGGGAAAGGAGCTGTCACCGACCACATTTGCACATCACAAATCGTCTGCCTGAGCACACTCACAAAGGGTTTGCCACTAGGTTTTTGTTTCCCTAGACAAGCTGGGACCAGGGCAGGGAGGCAGGAAATTCTAAACACCTCTGAGGCTGGAAATCTCCAGAACCTTCTTCTATTTTAAAGCTGCCACCAGGTATATACATTGGACCCTTAGACCCAACTCTTCAGTATACCTCTGGACCTGTGGAAGACTCAGAAGGACTACTGTGCTGCTCTTCAAAAAGGATTGCTTCTACATTGCCCTGCTGCCTGAGGGCAAAGGATTAGACATGCATCTTGAACCCAGGACCACCAGAGTGACTCCAAGGGCTAAATGGCTGGCATCCTAATCAGAGCCTCGGGGAGAGAACCTGGAGTATGTCTGCTGTGAGTCCTATCACCCAAGTTCTGAAAGCACACTGTCAAGCCCCTCTTCAACGGCACCATCAATGATGATACAGGACTTTGCATCACAGCCACGCAACTTCCTCTAAACCGCCACTGCATGATGCATCTTTGAGATGGTACTTCGCATCCCAAGCCCCTGTGGCATCATTGACAATGATAGAGGATTCTGCATCACAGTACTGCATCTTTCTCTGAACTGTAGCTGTGCGATGAATCCTAGACATGGGATCTCAGTAGCCGTTCGATGCTACACCTGGTTGCGTTTGACTGTTTTTTTCCAGAGATGTCCAATCCACACTTATGGACATGCCCTTTGATTGCCATCACCTTTTCGGCGACAAGGCAGACAACGCGCTAGAGCACTTTAAGGACTCTTGGGCTACTGCCAGGTCCTTGGGCCTCTCCACCACCCACCCTGCGCAGTCTGCCTTGCGCCCCTTTCATAGCTACGGAAGGGGTGTCCCACTATGTCCCGCCCAGAGCCACAGGCCGACACAGGCTGCTCAGCCCCAGCACGGCCGGGGACGTGGGAACCACTGGCATGGTTCTGGGGGCCAGCGAGCGGGCCAGTACACCACAGCCCCCTCTGCATCAGCCTCCAAACCCTCCTAGTCCGACCTTCCAGGGCCACCAAACACCAGTGGGCGACAGGATCCGCCATCACCTTCCCCACTGGTGCACAATCATGTCGGACAGGTGGGTTCAGCAGATAGTCTGAAGGGGCTACTACTTCCCCTTCGAGACTACCCCCTCCCTCCATGCCACCTCAGTACCTTCGCATGTCGGAGGATCACCTGGCCCTTCTCCAACAGGAAGTTTCAGCCCTCTTGGCGAAGGGGGCCATCGAGCGCGTTCCTGCCCCAGAAGTAGGTCGTGGTTGCTATCCCCACTACTTTCTGGTGCCCAAGAAGGACAAAGGTCTGCGTCCTATCTTGGATCTCAGGAACGTCAACCGCTTTCTCCGGAAGGAGACGTTCAAAATGTTGACGCTCGCTCTGGTCTTGTTTGCCCACGACCCTGGAGACTGGTTGGTAGCGATGGACTTGCAGGACGCTTATTTTCACATCCCGGTCCTGCCGGCCCACCGGCGTTACCTGCGGTTCACGGTATGCCACAAGCTCTTTCAGTTTACCGTGCTCCCCTTTGGCCTTACCAGCATCCCTCGGGTGTTCACGAAAGTGATGGCGGTGGTCGCAGGTCATCTGCGCAGATCAGCAGATCAGGGGTACCAGTCGTCCCCTATCTCGATGACTGGTTGTTGAAGGCGGGCTCGCCCCAGGCAGTCGTCTCCCACCTCCAGACTACGGCCGACCTCCTACATTTGCTGGGGTTCTCCATCAACGTACCGAAGTTGCACCTGATCCCTCTCAGAAGCTCCTTTTCATTGGAGTGGTTCTGGACACAACGCAGTTTCGGGTTTATCCTCCCTAACAGTGAGTTTGGGATCTTCGGGCTATGATTCCGATTTTTAAGCCTCTATCCCGGGTTTCGGTCAGGATGACCCTGAGCCTAATGGGCCTTATGGCCTCCTGCATCCTGCTCTTCGATCATGCCAGGTGGCATATGCGGGCTCTGCAGTGGGACCTTAAGTTCCAGTGGGCGCAGCATCAGGGGAATCTGTCAGATTGCGTCCAGATCTCGGAGGGCACTGCACGACAATTGCAGTGGTGGCTCACAAACCAGGATTGGGTCAGCTGCAGATCCCTCTCCCTTCCCCAACCAGATCACACAGTGGTAACAAATGCATCCCATCTGGGATGGGGCGGCCACATAGGAGAGGTGGAGATCAGAGCCCTTTGGTCTCCGGCGGAGTCTGAGCTTCACATCAACCTTCTGGAGCTTCGGGCGATCCGTCTTGCACTAAAGGCATTCCTTCCTTCTGTCCGGGGAAGAGTAGTGCAGGTGTTCACGGACAACACCACCGCCATGTGGTACTGCAACAAATAAGGCGGGTGGGGTAATGGACCCTATGTCAGGAGGCCCTGCACCTCTGGTCATGGCTGGATCATCAGGGCATATCCCTGGTGGTTCAACACCTGGCAGGTTCACTGAACGACTGGGCGGACAAACTCAGCCGCAGGTTCATGATGGATCATGAATGGCGTCTTCACTCGGAGATGGTGCAAGGTCTCTTTCTGCAGCGAGGAGAGCCTTGGTGAGATCTATTTGCCACCGAAGAGAACGTGCAATGTCAGCAGTTCTGCGGGTTTGAATTTCCAAGGCGGCACTCGCTAGACGACGTTTTTCATCGCGACTGGAGTTGCGGTCTTTTATACGCCTTTCCGCCTATACCACTTCTGCCCAGAGTGCTGAAGATCAGGTGCGACCGGGCCCAAGTCCTTCTTGTGGCTCTGGATTGGGCATGAAGAGTCTGGTATCCTGAGCTACTCAACTTCTTCCGATCCGAATGCCTCTTCGGTAGGATATTCTGTCGCAGCAGCCTATTTCAGTAGTATTACAGCCCAAACAGCCTCAAATATACTCCAGGCATCCTCAAAGTAAGTCCCACACCATATATGGCCACTCACTGGTACTGCACATAGAGCAAATATTAAAAATGAAATAGTTCCTTTTATTTCTAGCATTGCCTTATTTTTATTGTAAAATCAAAATACAGGGACATAACAATAAAAATTAGACTTGATAGAGCTCACTTATAGCAACAAGGCTTCATTCTCATTTAACACACCTGATATTGAAAGGCTTTGGGGGTTTCAACAGTTATTACTCCATCATACTGACCATCCGCATATAGATTTCCCTCAATGAAAAGGGCCAAGTAGTTTTTTTTATAGATTTCTCTGTTTCAGTGCCCTATTTGAGCTCCCAATGTACATTGTTACTTGAAACCTTCAATTGTTAATAGCTTTACAGCTGGTAGCAGTGGATTCCATTAACCATACATTCAATGAAGTATAGGGCAGTACCGAAAGAAACATATAATATAGAAGTGGAGGAACTATAGGTGTTTTCGTGCCACGTTGGACCGCTCCATTGTCACTATAGGGTGCAGTGTGGTCAGATACCATGCTCAACATAATTGTAAGATGGCCTGGAGCACACCAAATCCAGTATTATAGTCTGAAAAACAGGAAATAGTAACACAGATATTGTCCATATAGAGTGCAATTTTCACTTTTTATTCAAAATTCATGTTTATAATAACCCAGTTTCCGACGTTGGCATAGCTGTATACACAATAAAGCCCATTTACAAAGAAGGCCAGCAATATCCAACTGCAAATATAAGTAGTTGCAGACTTCTTAACATATGGTTGACCATTCTATGGTCCAATGTTTGTGCAGTTGAGGATTACTTGAGTGGTAGATACAGCTGACACGTGTTTGTCTGAGAGACTTTTACACATCTGTAACATATGTGAGTATTAGGAATCAGCAAGTCAAAATTAGTCAGAGCCAAAAGGCTAAGAGGCAGTGTGCTGTTCCCAAAAAAAACTATGTAACAAATTACAGATAAAAGGTGTGTGAAAGTTGTGTTTGATAGGGTGATAGAAAAAGTACAATTTCCAGAGTACATCAATGCTTAGTGTTAACTAAATAAAGGGTTTCTGAATCTAGACGGACGTATAAACACAGCTAGGGGTAATATTTAATTAGGGATCTCGGTTTTATGGTATTTATATTTTTGTCATTTCCGTCTGTATTTATCCATATTTATTTTTTGCTAATTTTACCTGCATTTATCCATATTTATTTTGGGTTTTGTGAAACAATGAAGCTGAAATGTGCATTTTTCTGCATTTATTTAACCAGTTAATGTACACTCATGTCTGAACGCCTGACAGGTCCAATGATATATACACACTCAGGTGATAAACTATGTACTTATAAGAAAACTTTCACATTTTAGTCTCAAGGTTGTGCAAATCTACTGCTGGTGAAGGCTGTTTACTAAAGTTCCTTTATTTGTTTAATCCCTTGCCTGTCAATCGCACAGCTTTTGGCCTGACAGTCATGATTGACAGCATTCAAAATCATTAAAAAACAACCCAATTTCGGTTTTTATCCACATTTAAAAACAAATACAGACAGGAAAGTAAATGGTTTTCTGTCTGTATTTATCTGTAAAAATCTGTAAAAACGGAAAACAGGGAGCCTTATTTACAATGAAATTCAGTGAATAAAAGGAGTAGGGTACACAAACTTTTCACAAAAAGTGAAAATTGCACTCTATATAGACAACTGTCGTGTTACTGCTACCTATACTTCGGACTGTAATACTGAATTTGGTGTGCTTCAGGACAGCTTACAATTACCCTTAGTAGCTAATATATGGTCTTTGAGAGGACCGTACATTTTCAGCTGCATAAGAAGCAATGCTGGCCCTGTCTATGATAGACTCCTGTATTCATAGGACAATCTCTAGTATGAGATCTCTCCATTGTGTCTGTGAACTATAAAAATGACAATGCATAAGAGCACACAGGATGTAAAATAGGGCACATGGTCTTCATAAAAAGCGGAGTGAGTAATATTATGTCTCTGTAGAAAGACATAAGACATCCCAGCCACTTACTGACAGGCGCTCGGAAGGTTATGACTGTATAGGTAGAAGTCGTCCTGTTGACCCACTAAATAGAAAACCCAGGTGAGCTGTCAGGGTGACCAAAACTGTGCAAATAATCACCATTTAAATGAATTATATGGACGTAGTGAAAAATATGTATTGTGAATATATTTAAATAGTAAAGAATCTTACTATTCAGTGGTAAGCTTAACCTAGGTCACAAATGTAGCCCTAGAACACTTGCCAGCTCATTTATACACGTGTAAATAGCCTCTACACTGTCAACAGGTGTTGTTAGTGCCCAGTGCACAGCTTTGTAGAAATAATAAGTGGAATCACAACAAAGACTAGTGCCAGGAGGGGTCCGATAATGAAGCATGCCACCTGGAATGGCTCGTGCAGGTAAGCGCGGTGGGGCAAGGTGGGACGGGTGTGGTGGGAGTCAAGAGACGATGACGAGGTAAAGTTACATTAAACAAAGTAAAGCCACTTACCTTGCGCTCGCCACATCACCAAGTCGGTGATGCAGTGAGCGCAAGGTAAGTGTTTTTCTTCCTTTTAATTTAACTTTACCTCGTCATCGTCTATCGACTTCCTCCCCACCCCGCCCTGCCACACTTACCTGCACAGGCCGTTCCTGCATGCCACCTATTGGGTGGGTGAGAGCTTTTCATCCTGAAAACAACAGTACCTAGCTATGCAATCCCTAAGTTAACACACTTTTTTTTACTTTTCACCAAGGAGTATTTGATGTCATTACACTTAATTGGATTATGTATGTCCTTGCTTTATTCTCCTCCCCTTACCCTTATTGTGATATGATGATATAAATAAGTGCCAACTGTAACTGATTTTGTTGTGAACAAGTTCTTGTTATTAAAACACATCTGCACAAACAGTTACCACAAGGTAGTAATTTGTGCTCAAATCTTCATAGGCACTAGCGTAAAAAAAAATACAGATGCCCAAATTGCATTTGTGGACTTGCACTATTGGTTGTGGGTAAGCACTGGATACAATGAATTCTGGGTAAATTTCTGACATTCTACATTTATCATGAGTAAGGTGTAGTATACTTATTATAAGAAACCCTGGTGATTCTTTGTTTCCCTATTAGGCACAGCGTTTCTATTAATTGGACACTCTGATAATTTCGCACATATGCAGTCTCCTTTAGTACAATGTTCCACATTAAAGTTTATGAACTGCATGTAGCGCTATTACTAAAAAGTAATGGGTTGGCTTAGCAACAGTAATGTGACATTTCAAATAACTTTCCCAAGTTTTTCAATTTTTCAATACCAATTATAAAGCAGCGACAGCAAGCTGCCACTAACAGATGTCCCTACATTCTGAGGTTGTTGCTTAACCTAGAGTCAATGACAGCTGTAAGTTACAGCTGACCCTGTCCAATGAAAACACAGATTTAATTGGAACTCTGTACAGCAACCGCCAAACAAAATGTTAAAAGTGTAATTTGCATGAACATGTCTACTGGCTATGCTTTCATGGAGAGATTAAAGAATTTCAGAGTCTCCGATTTACATGTCGCAGTTTCCAAAGTAAAAGGGACTCCCTTCAAGCAAGCTAAAAGTGAATAACTGAACCATAACGACATGGCACAGATCACCTCCAACTAGAAAACCAAGCCCAACAAGCATTTGCAATGCAATAGGTTTCGCATTTGTGAGAGTTTGAGCTATTGGTATTCTAAGTGACAAGGCCTTTTATTTATGTTTCAAGTTTATTTTATTTAGCACAGTTACTTAAAACCATTGCTACAAAATGTCTCATTCCATATCATCAATTTTTAAAATATTAAAGCCAATTAAAAGTCAATACATACTAATTGATGTGTTTAGGCATTTTCTTCTCCACTTGTTTTAAAAATTTTACAAAGCAGCAATTAAGCTGCGTGTCCTCTGGTGCAACACACGTCAGCACAGCCTGTCTCCGTGTGCGGATACCTCTCTGATTAAAAAGTGGTTTTAAAAGCTGTTTCCTTTCCTTTGTTAGTTCTTTGCATGTACAGATAAGGTGCAGCATATCTTCTTGCGATATACCAGAAAGGCGACAGGTAAAATCAGATTGGTTTTTCAGCCAGTGTGAAAAGTGCTTTATGTATGGCAATAGGCCTAATCTGTATTTTAAAAATTGAATTTTAGTATATTTGGCAAACCCCAAAGCTAGATACTTTTGTGCAACCAAGGAGGAAT
Organism: Triturus cristatus; assembly: GCF_964204655.1. Taxonomy (NCBI): domain Eukaryota; kingdom Metazoa; phylum Chordata; class Amphibia; order Caudata; family Salamandridae; genus Triturus; species Triturus cristatus. Next base: position 1,186,996,491 of record NC_140591.1, read on the forward strand.
AAGAGCTCAAGACCATCCAGCCATGTGACCTTCTTGTTAGGGCTGCCTTGTCTTCAATCCAAGATTGATTCTTTACAATTTTTTTATTGCTTTTTTATGGATGCAGTGACTTGTAGGAGTTTCCCAAAGTTCGGTGAGACCTAATGTGGACAGACTAGTTGCTAAGTATTTTGCCACTGGTGATGCTTGTTTCTGTTTTAACTCAGACCACAAATGCCAATTTAGGGTGCCTGGTTTGGATTTCCTTACTTTGTCCCAGAAGATAACTATCGCACCTTTTCTTGCAATGGTCTGTTTTTGAATACCAAACTCGAGCCTGATTTGTGCTGGGGAGACTCGTGTTGGTAAACCAACAATTATTCTATGCACTTTTGCGACCACAGCATCCAAGAACTTTGAGTCCCTTCCCCTCTGGCCTCACTCCCGTAGGTTAATGTAGGTAGAAGTTGTGCTCGTATATCTTCAACCAATGGGGCAAGTGATAGGCCCGTCAGTTTGGTGTTGAGGTTTCTCATTGAGACAGCTAGGGCTGTACCCTTTCTTTTAATTGTATCCCTTTGGGTTACAAAGTACCCACCTTTATCGATAATCACCCCCAGGATACTTTGTAACTGAGTCTATGCAAGTCTTGTCCCAAAACCAGACAGGTGTTTTCTTAAGGTTCTTTTTAATTGTCATGGTTTTGGTTTTTTCCAGGTTGATGTTTAAATTGTTAGCTTCAGAGTACTCAAACGTGATATCAAGAAGACGCTGTAGACCCACTTTCGTTTGGCTAATCAAAACTAAGTCATCAGCGTAAAGTAAGCATGGTAGTACTAGGTTCCCAATCTTTGGAGAGTGTGAATTACTGGCATTTAATAGCGGGATCAGATCTGCAAGAAGCAGATTGAATAGCATTAGGGACAATACACAGCCTTGCCTGAGGCCTTTCGTTGTTGAAATTTTCCCCGATAAAGTTGACCCATCACCCAGCTTTACTTGAACCCAGGTCTTAGTATGCAGATTAATTAACAGATTCAGTAAAGCCTGGGGAATGCCCCAGCCTGCCAGTTTCAACCAAGGTCTATGACGATTTACATGATTGAAAGCCGCCCGGTAATCGATAAAGCACAAATATAACAGCATTTTTGTAATATCGGCCTTATCAATTAGCAGAGCCATAGTTGTTATGCATGTTATGGTCCCAACAGATTTGGAGAAGCCAGTTTGATTTAGGGGAATGATCGAGTTGTCTTCCGCCCAGAGTTGCAGTTCGTCCAGCAAAGTGCTGGCAAAGTATTTCGCCTCATTGTCCAAGAGGGCAACTAACCAATAGCTCTTAGGATGAGTCTTGTCACCTGATTTGAAGATTGGTGAGATTATCGAAGTCCGCCAGGATGGAGGGAGTAGGCCTGTCAATCTTATTTCCAAAAACAGAGTACTGAGTGCTTTCGCCCAGTATTCTATATCTAGTTTGTGAAGCACAGGTGGAATTCCGTTGGGTCCCGGTGGCCCTTCTTGACTTCCCTTATTGATGTAACTGTTGATTGATTTCATTTAAGGGTGTAACTCCCGGTGATTCTCCTTCATACCATTCCTCTGATATTGCATTTCCCTCGATGGGTTGATGTTTCAATTTGATAAGGCTCTGTTTTGAATCCATGTTAGTTTCTGTGTGCAACAAGGTTTTTTCTTGATGAAAGTGATTTCCAAGGTAAGTGGTCCAATCTTCCTCAGATATATTTGAAGACAGACCCTCGTGCATTGGATGCGTGAATCTTTTTATTGTTTCCCAGAATCTTGCACTGTTGTTCATCTTGGAGTCCGCATTTAGTTTCGCCCATAGAATATCCTCGTTGTCATGCCTAGTTTCCCAGATTGCTCGCTTCAGCTTTGTTTTCTGCTGTCGCAATACAGATAGTTTTGAGATGTTAGTCGGAGACCGGCGCACCTGCCGCAAGGAGTGATTAATACTGTTTTTGATGGATTTTATCTTGCTCTTTTTTGCGGTATGGTGAAGTTGGTGTGGCCTCTATAACCTTGCTGTGATTAAAATTTATTTGGGGTAGAGAAAGTTGTTGTCAAGGCATTTGTAAAATTTGTCCGTCTCTCTATTTCATTGTCACCTTCCCGTGATTCAAATAGAAGTTTAGTGGCTAGCTGAAAGTTATCATTCGTCGCTTGCATACATTTTAGTTTCCTATAGTTGATTGTAGTAATTGTGCCTGGTTGGCCCTTCCATTTCATTAGTCTTGGCATATTTGTGCAGAGTATAAGCTCCTGGGGCCGGTGATCACTATCAGCTTTATTGGCCATTCTAAATGAGAAAATTTAATTAAAGAGGGTATAGTCCAGCGTTGTGTTTTTGGTTGATGAGTGATAGGTGAATGAAGGGGGCGTATCACCTGTACTTCTGCGGTTCGCTGAGCGCGAGATGTTCAAGATCCTCTATAAGGCGCTGGCTGATTTAGGAGGGTGCTGCTGATGAATTGGTGCCCTGTGGCAGGATATTCTATAACTGGTTGTGTATTAAAACTTCCTCTGCTTTCGATGGGCCAAGTAGATATAAATTAAAGTCCCCTGTCAGTATCATATCTGATGTATTGACCTCACTCATGTATGACTCTACAAAGTTGACCAGTTGTTTTGCATTGTTGGATTTCCGGTTAGGGTGTATGTACATGTGCCTTGTGCCCATTCCCTGATGGCCCCTTTGTGGTGGAGATTTTTATAGCGATGGATTCTGGTGTTGTTAAGCCAACTGTATGGACTGAGGTTGAGCAGATACTATTTACGTAGATCACCAGGCCTCCCTGCAGGTGACCAAATCTTGCCCTTTTGAGGGCCGGTGCATAGAAGCGTAGATATCCTTATAGATGCGGTGGATTCGTCATCCATGTCTCCTGAAAAGCAATGATGTGGAATGATTTTGATAGTTCATGAAGGCATGGTCTAACCGCTTGCTGCTTAGCCCATTGATATTCCATGAGCATATCCGTAGTAAGTTTATTTCACCTTCTGGCAAATTGTACCTGCTGTTCTGTCAGTTGTTTCTAACTTGGTTTGTGACTACCCTCGTGGGCCATCCTGAGCCTTCACTGCAGAAACCTTGATATGAGTGATTCGGGCGATATAGCCCTGTGTCCTGTGGCTGCCTCATGGTGACCGGCGAGGCCCCCCTTGCCCCTCTCAGTATTGACTTAGAGGTGTTGAACCGCTCTGTTATCCGCGTGTCCCCTTGCCACTGTGTTAATGGTGCTGGATAACCGGGTGTGTTGATAGGTTTTATTTTTATGCCCCAGTTTTCAAATGTTGATCTTTCCAGTGATATTTTTTGTGCAATGTTTTCCGACCTCCATGTTGTCCATGTGACCTCACACGCCCAGGGGTCTCCTTGGCTAACAAACTCTACTGAGTCCAGATCTGTTAAGTTTACCTCCGATAGTGAGGGTATATGTGATTATAAACTAAGAATATTCCCTCTGTTTAATTTGCCGTGAGCCCCTCTTGACCTGTATACTGGTATATACTCCTGTGTTTTCACATTCTTATTGAGGTCATGTGCTCGATTGTCTAATAGTGGTCTGTTAGTGGGTTCATGGTTGTTTGTGCTAGCTTGAGCTGGTTTTGTAATTGCTTCTGCCCTGCTCTGGTCGTCAAGGATTAAATTTGTAGCTGGCCCGGCGCAGGCCAGCTCCATAACTTCCACCTCGGCGGGCTTAATTCTTATACTATCATGTCTGGAAACTATATACTCATCCCCTCCAGCATTAGAAGCAGGGATGGGCGGATAATTAAACACCCTTTTTATTCGATGATCTGGCTGGGTTGTAGAGATGGCAATCTTAGAGATTTTGTTATCTTCGACCATGGGTCCTGCGGGTGTTTGGTTGGAAACATGATGCTGTGTGGTGGTTTCTTCCAGTTTCGTTCTACACGGCAGTAATTGATTTTCAGATTCCTCCCTGACTAATTTGCAATCCTTGTGGGAGCGGGTGCCTCCTTCCCCTGGCGATGATTGCCGCAAGGAACCCGTGGTGGCTGGTTTTTGGTTAGAGTTTGAGACCAACCCTTGCCCAGGACGCAATGTATTTGATTGTGTGTTGCCTGTTTCCACTGGGGATGCTTGATTTGAAAGGTCAGATATTTCAGGTAATGTCTGTCTAAAAAGGCGGGCAAAATCCTCCTTTTTTGAGGTAGGTTTTTGATTCCGACCCTTTCTCCTTTGGACTCGCCTTTGTTTAGCATCATAAGTTGCTCCTGGGTCAGCTGGCTCTGTCTCTGTCCTCCGGAAAGATTCTGATGTTGATGCACGTGTCTTGGTGCGCCCATCTGTTTTGGCTTTTCCTGTTCTTGTCGACTTTGAGATAGGCGGTTTAGGACCTAGATTTCCTGTGATATATGTGCTTGTTCTATACTTATCCTCAACGGAATGGGTTCCCTTTTGGTTAGACTCAGTGGGGTTCCGCACTGAGTCTTTAATTTGGACGCACAAGTTGCTCAGTATTGAGGGGAGAGAGGTGAGTTTATCGACTATTGGGCCGCAACCAAAATTTAGCTCCTGTTCTTGTAGTTTTCCTTGTGAGCTCTGGAAGAGTGAATTCAGAGCACCAATTGCCACCACAAACACTGCCAGTGTGCTTAATAGAGTTAGCTGAGTGTCTATTTTGTCTGATTGATACCGGAGGGCTTCCACTAGAAGTTGTACTGTTTTGAGTAAGCTAGCCCAGGCATTTTCAGAGTTCAGTTTTTGATGAAGATTGGTTAAATTTCCTAAGTCGGGTGTCAGTGATAGACCCTTTCAGCTCTATGTTCTCTGTTAAAGGAAAGTTTTGGGGGTCCAACCTGGGTCTCAGCGGTGTTTGTTGTGTGGAATTTATCAGTAAATCATCCCAGTCCCCTTCGACCATTTTATATAATTCCTTTAGATTTTCCGACTCTTGTCCGAGTACTGGTTCCGTGCTGTGGGGCGTAGATGACACTAACAAACGGGAATTTGGCGGTGGGGTCCAACCGATCCTTGATTTTTTGGTAGCAGTAGGTGGTGTGCCTATCTCTATTATAGACAGTTCCTTGTTTGTGGTACACTTATTCCCTTTTTCCCCACTGCGACCTCTCTCTTCTTGCTGGTCTTTATGCTCTCTTCCAACTCGTCCAGGAGGCATTGCCAGCTTTTTTGTTGTTTCTAAATTGCTTGGTGTAATTGCTTTTAGCGTTTCAGCTGCTAAATGGCCCTGGGGCCCTTGTGACAGTGTTTTGGAGTTACTTTGCGCAGCTAGTATTGAAGCCAATATAATGTCACGCTTTGGTCATTGATTTGAGTCTCGTTCGCCCCCCTATCCAATAGTTTGAGTGGTGAAATCGGAGTTTTGAGACCTTGTGCTGCAATTGAACTTGATAAGAGGGTGTCTCCCGGGTTTTTCACAAAATGAAATTTTGTCTAAATCGTAGGCTGTGTCCATTTGTAGCAGTTCTGAGATGGTTCTGTCTCCAAATTGGTGTCCCTTGTAGTGGGGCCAATGTCAGGGGAGGTAACGCCTGCTCTAATTTTAGCTTTAGGATGGGGCTCGGCCATGCAACCCCTGGTTGACAAGGATTCTCTTTTACTCTTATTCATTTTTGTCTGTTTGTTTGTTTTAGAGGGGCACCCCCTGATCCTGCCAGATCTAATTTACTCTTTGGCGGGTCGGCTGGTTGGCTAGTTCTCCTCTTAGGCCTCTATTCAGCACTGCGCTTGCTCGGTGCCAACCCAACTTGCAGCGACAGTGCACAGCGCCAGGCAAAACAGGGGGACAAGGAGACAGGGAGAGCAGGCTGTAGGAAGTGAGTTGGTTTAAGTTCAGTAACACCATGCACCATTCACCATTCACCGCTGTGCACCGCAATCCAGGGTCACACCCCCAGCCACACCAACCTGGTTCTACCAGGATTGAGGACTCTCACCTGACTTCTTCTCCCTTCTCTGTCACCCTGGTCAAACCTGGGTGCAAGTTGCAGGTAACCCGTGGGTAACAAGCGGGTAACAAGTGAGTGGCGGATGGCAGAAGGCAGACTGTGGCAGGAGGAGGCAGGAGGCGGCGGGTGGCAGTCAGTAGGTCACCTGCAAAACCAGTCTAAATTCGCCTCTTCGAGGAATTGGGGTTTGTTGTTGATTTGGCAGCTTGATGGCCGATTAGATGTCCAAGCGGGAGGTCAGGCGGGCCTTGCAAATCTGTGGCGAGAATTCAGGCGGGGCACCCGCAGCACTCGCAAATTCGCGGTTCCTGTGGTTCGCGGCACCCGCAGTGCCTGCGGGACCCGCGGCTCTGTGGCTCTGCGGTCTCTGTAGTCTCTGTAAACCCGCGGCTCAAGCTCGCAGTGCACAACGTACCCGTGGTGCTCAGTCGTGGTACCAGAGCCGCCGAAGCCGGAGTCGCCACTTCTCTCCTGCTCTCCTTCTCATGGCTCACTGTTCCTGTTTGCTGCTCTCTGCTACCTTTTATTTATGTGTTTGCTTTTAAAACATAAATAAAAGGCATTGTCATTTACAATGCCAATAGCTTAAACTTTCACTATAGCAAGACCTATTGCACTGCAAATGCTTGTTTTTAAAAGTTCCCCATGCCACGCTTTCACTTTAATGGCGGCCACGCCCCTTTCTTTAGACGACCCAGGTCAAAAGAAAGGTGCGCAGCCACCATTAAAGTGAAAGCGCTGGGCGCTTTCACAAAAAAAAGCATTTGTTAGGCAGCATAGCGCAGGGAGCATTTTTCAAGGATAAAACGCAGCGTCCATAACAGGGAGGGTTAAGAAGGGCCAGCTGTGCCTGCAACATTAGCTAGAATACAGACATTAAAGAAAGTAGTGATCACAGACTGTAGATAAAACAGACCGTGTAACAACACAAGTAAAAAGTCAAGTCCTCATGGGAGGTTACAAATGCAGACAAGGCAGGACTAAGGAGGGACTATTAAGCCCTATTCATGAATCAAAAGCAACCATTTAGAAAGGACAGTAACAGGAGCCAATTGAAAAGATGAGCGGAGAATGAGTGGAGCATCAATACAGCATGCCTCGCAGAGCAGCGCATGCGCTGCCCAGGCTCGACCTAAAAACTGGTGTGTGCAATCAAGCAAAAAGCCAAACTATAACGTTAATGAGGGGTTAATGAAGGGTACAAAAGAAGATTTCTATCAAGGAACCAATTGTAGACACCCACAAATGAGCCCTTACTCTCAGAATAAATTGGCGAACAGGATGCCAAACGATAAGATACCATATTCATGCCTTTTTTCACCAAAAATGTCTACATCTGGTCAGAAATAAACTTTAACATACAATGAACTGTAATGCAGCTGAAAGCGGGTCAAAAATGTCCTTTCTATTTATCTCACATATAGTTCATCTAAATGTATTTCTTCTCTGGGCCCATAACATAATGCAAAACTACCATCGGTCCTCTGATGGATCTTTTACGTGAGCTAACAGGGACTTTGATGTCTAGAGGTAGTGAGAAAAATTGTTATGAGGACCTGGAATAAGAAAATGCCAAATGTCATGCTAACACCATACAACCATTTCCCTTGATCTTACCAATGATAAAACTTTCGGTAAGAAGGTTCACACCAAAAATTACTCAAATACAATAATTTTATCATATAAACCATTTATCTAAAGCCTCAGTTTGAATGATGAAGAACATAAATCACATTATCGTCAGATTTAATGGAAATCTTTCAGTACAATTAGTCTCAAAATGTCATACATCTTCAATAGGAAACATTGCTGGTTACCTAGGAAAGAAATGAGAGAAAGACCTAGCTCTCCGCCCCAGCAGCTCTGCTGTTGTGCCGCTGCCCCCTACACCTCTCTGTGAATGTAGGTGTTTGAGACCCTCCTCCACCCGCAGGCTCCTGCCTGCACCTCATCCCTGGTGGTCCAGTGGGAGAACCGTGCTCTTCTGGCAGCCCTCTGGTGTCTCCTTTCATGTTTGTGCCAGTTTTTCTGTTTTTTGTCTGTCTTTTTTTTGTTATTGTGCCTTTTAATTTCCTGCCTTTATTTGTATTTGTCTCTGTACCTGTGCCCTTTGTTTGTGTCCTTCATGCCTGTTTTTTTGCCGCCCTTTTCCCGCCGCTGCTGTCCCCGCGGGCCCTTCTCCCTGCCGGTTCTCGCTCCCGCCTCCCAGCTGCACTTCCCTCCCCCTTCCCTATTTAATGGCGGCTGCTGTGCGGGCACGCCGTCCGTCTGTGCTCGTCCGCGACCCGACCGCGACCAGCACCAGGGACCCTGGTTCGCCTACCACCCACCACTACGACTCAGCTGCCCTCCTCGCACTCAACCCCGGAAGGAACAACAACTGCCAGCTGTCTACGCCAAACAACACCCACAGCCAGTTCTCCTGCTATCACTGCGGAAATCCTTCACCATCCTCTGCACCCCCATGGCCGCCGCACCCACTCCAGCTTCCCCGAAGCCCTGAGATGCATCCTTCTCAATGTGCTCTCCCTGCACAGACATGCTATAGGGTTCTGGGACCTCCTCGTCACCCTCTTGCCAGACATTGCCTTCTTCACGGAAACCTGGACCAATGCCACCTCCGCCACTGACATCGCCACCGCCATCCCCGACGGATACAAGATCCAGAGAAAGAACCGCCCAACCGCTCAGGAGGAGGGCTCACCATCGCACACAAGAGCTCCCTCCGACTCTCCACCTCCAGTACAAGCAACTCCCCTTCCACCACCAAACACCTCCATTTCCTGATCCAGACCAGCCCCACAATGACCCTATGTGGCACCTTCACCTACAGACCCGCAGGAACCTCAAACTTCATTCACCACCACCATCGCCGACCTCATCGTGCCCCACACCATCGCCTCCATGTACTACATACTCATTGGGGACCTCAACCTCCACCTCGACAACCTCAGCGACCCCACCTCCACCACCCTCCTGGATAACCTCACCAACCTCGGACTGAAACAGCTCATCACCACCCCCACCCACAAGGCAGGACACACCCTCCACTCCATCTTTGGAGGAGGCAACAGCATACACTCCAGCCACACCACCAACCCCACTGGACAGACCACCACTGCGTACACTTCTCTTACAACAAAGCCACCGCTCACAAAGCTACTCCACACCCACCGTGAAGGAACTGGAGCAAGGTCATAGAGGAGCACCTTAACTCCACCCTCAACCATGATCTCCCTCCTGCCTCGAACGACACCAACTCTGCCGCCAAAGAACTACACCGGTGGATCACCAACTGCTCAGACATGCTCGCCCCCCTCTGCAACCCTGACAGACAGCGCCCCACGAAAGCCATGTGTTTCACCACCGACCTCTGAGAATCCCAACGCATCTGCAGACGTCTCGAGAAGCAATGGAAGAACAGCAAAACCGCCAAAGACCAGACCACCTACAAGAACACCATGACAGAATACCACCAAATCATCAGATCCACCAAAAGAACCTTCATCCGGAACAAATTCCTCGCTAACTCCAGCAACTCAAAGGAACTCTTAAGCATCATCCAGGAATTCACCAAACACCCCAGCGGAGCCACAGACATCACACCCTCTCAGGACCTCTGCAACAAGCTCGGCTCCTACTTCCATCTGGAAATCAAGGCCCTCTATGACAACTGCAGCGAATAGACTCCAGAAACCACTCCCTCCTCCAGCAATGACAGCCAGCCTACCATCGCCGCCTGGACCCCGGTCACCACTAGAGATACCACCACGACCATGAACAGCACTCACTCCGGAGCTCCCTCGGACCCCTGCCCGCCACACATCTTCCACAGAGCTGCCACCGCCTTAGCACCCGAGCTACAATGCACCATCAACGCCACCTTAAAATCCGGCACTTTTCCAGACTACTGGAAACGTGCAGAAGTCAAGCCCCTCTTCAAGAAACCCTCTGCAGACTCAACAGACCTGAAAAACGACTGACTCATCTCTCTCCTTCCCTTTGCGGCCAATGTCATGGAAAAGATCGTGAACGCTCAGCTGACCAACGTCATTGAGGAGTACCCCATCCTTGACCCTTCCCAATCCAGATTCTGCAACAACCACAGCACCGAGACCACCCTCCTCGCCACCACAGATGACATCCGTACACTCCTCAATCAAGGCCACACCGCGGCCCTCATCCTTTACGACCTCTCTGCAACATTTGACACCGTCTCCCACCGGACTCTCACCACCAGACTCCATGACGCCGGCATACAGGGAACCGCCCTTGATTGGATCCACTCCTTCCTCACCGGCAGAACCCAAAAATCAGACTCCCGCCTTTCCTGTCCAAACTCGCAGAGATCAACTGCAGAGTACCCCAAGGATCATCACTCAGTCCCACGCTCTTCAACATCTACATGGCCCCTCTCGCTGCCATCGTCAGACAACATGGACTCAGCATAGTATCCTACGCTGACAACACCCAGCTCATCCTATCCCTCATGAAGGAACCGGACACTGCCAAACTCAGCTTCCAGGAAGAAATGAAAGACGTTGCGTAGTGGATGAGCAGCAGCTATCTGAAGCTCAACTCGGAGAAGACAGAAATCCTCATCCTCGGGCCCACCCCCTCATCTTGGGACAACACCTGGTGGCCCACCACCCTCATCAATCCCACACCCCCACGGACCATGCCCAGAACCTCGGCATCATACTCGACTCCTCCCTCACCATGAATCGCCAGATCAATGCTGTTGCCTCCACCTGCTTCAACACCCTCTGCATCCTTCGCAAGACCTTTAAATGGATCCCCCCCGAATCCAGAAAGACTGTCACCCATGCACTCATAACTAGCAGACTGGACTACAGAAATGCGCTCTATGCCGGAATCAACAAATCCCTGCTACCCAAACTCCATACCATCCAGGACACCGCGGCCAGTCTCCATTACAACACATGATTTTACATCGCATGCCATCACAACGCATTTTTAAAAACTACATTTACAACTCATTCCATTACAACGCATACCATTACAACGCATAACAATACAATGCATATTACTTTTAGGGCAACAGTAGGGTAAGTGTTGGATAGTGTGGGGGTAAAAACTATTATTCCCACTCCAGTGAGTGCAACAATGGGGTAAGTGTTGGATAGTGTATGGGTAAAAATTACATTTCCCACTACAGTGAGTGCAACAGTAGGGTAAGTGTTGGATAGGAGAGGGGTAAAAATTACTATTCCCTATTTCTTACCTTATATTGCGTTGTAATGGCATGCTTTGTAGTGACATGCGATGTAAAGCTGCGTTGTAATGGCAGGCGATGTAAAGGATGTTGCGTTCTAGTGACTGCGTTGTAAAGGTAGTGCGATGTAATGACTGTGTTGTAAAGGTTATTTCCCCGCTCCGCCAACCTCGCCCTCACCGAAGCGGGTGGAAGAGTTTTTTCCTAAATCGCGGCAAAGACCTGGAAGGAGCTCCCGATCAACGTCAGGCGCTCCCCGAGCCTTCACACCTTCAGGAAGAGCCTCAAGACCTGGCTCTTCGGCTGACACGGAGCTGCACCACCCCACCCCCAGCGCCTTGAGACCCTCACGGGTGAGTAGCGCTCTTCAAAATTTCCTGATTGATTAATTGAGAACATGGGAATTTCAAGTTATAGCGTTTAGGTTATGCAAATAAAAGATGCAGAGTTTAAGCGCAAGGAGTCACAGGAAAGAATCCATAAACTCTTCAGCCTAATGCTTTACCAACCGGCAAAGTACAGGTTTGAGTTAGTTCGGAAGTTCAGTTCAAATGGGATTGACATAAGAAATCAAAGTTCAGTCTGACAGCACGCCAGGCAGGGAAGTTGAAAATGACAAACAGCCGACTCCTCCTCCAAGGGGGCAAATATACTTCCAAAAGTTCACAGTTTACAACCACAATGTATCTTCTGAACCACTCCATATTATTTCCATTGGTTATCCACTGTGGGCTACTCATGGTGTGATCAATACCTCACTAAAAAATCCGGAAGCATTAAGTAATCCTTTTTGCAAAAATCATTGAATTCAATAATGCATTATTTCCATCCTTTCATCGTAAGTAAGAAGTTTGACTTTGTTCACTGTCTGTCCATTCCCAGACGCTCTCTCTGGATTTGCAATTTATTTGATACATTTCTGTCAAAAGTGTTGCTGAATCATGAGAGAATCTTTTGTTTGTGACCATAAGAAAGAACCTTCATGAAAAGTTCTCACAGCGTCTAAAATGACTGCTTCAGTTAGATTCTGCTTTTCGAATGAGGAAAAGAAAGCATTTGAGGCCTATATGATTAATATGAAACACACATAAATATGAATAATTACGTTTTCTTCGGTAAATCTCTCATTGTTCTTCTCTTAAAATTTATATGTCAATATTGGGTACTACTAAAAAAAATATTCTGCACTTTTTTATTTTCAAAACAGATTAATATATTTGTCACTTTTGGTATACACATTCATATTCCAAAATACTAACGAACTTTATGTTCTCAAGCTTTCATTTACTAAGCATTCTAACCATTTTCGAGTGTTCATTGTGTAAGCATTTATTTAATTTAGCACATTTAGAAGTCATCAACAGCACATTTTCTAAGTTGACTTATGTTCAGATTTTCAAACTCATGATTTCATTGCATAGGCAAATAACTTTTTCTCTCTCTCTTATTTACGTTTTTCACATTTTTCACGATTCAAAACATGTGTGCATACTTTTACGATGCACTATAAAGTCTCACCTTTATTTTTGTTTAATCTCAACCGTTTTACACTTTTTATCAAGAATTTATTTTTGTAAATCTCATTTGATGGTGAGAATTGATAGAGGCAGCTGTCATCAGACTTTTATGCTCCATCAAATGCAAAGAATAAATCACAATGGGTTGACTTGCACACGTACACACACATATACATACACACTATGCAGACAAAAGAATGATACCACAATGATGTACAACCCAACTGTAGCCCAATCAAACCTCATCTGTACTGAAGTACGCACAGGCATCTCATATGAGGACAAGCAGATCAAGCTAACCTAAAATGAAGTTCAGACAATGCAGATATCAAGCAAATAAAGAGGAAAGAAATATTGAAAAATTTGAACCACCCTCTGCTTAGCACCTTGAGTTACAAAATTCAAGGAGCTTAAAATTAGAAAGTACAGCACCCAAAACTGGGAATATGAGATGTACATAAATAATTTGATTTGGTGAAACATGATGCATAAGGGAAACATGTGGCACCATCAACCAGACACATTGCTGTACATGTTACAATGGTACCCTCACAACTAGCCCCATAGATTGCAATACAACAGCAACTATCACTAATGGTCGCACACCTACTGATCGCTATGCTGGCTTTTGTACTACAAAGTATTAATCCTGTAAATCATTACAGCCATACCAAACACTCAACATCACCTCCCAATCATCATATCATATAGGAGAGCATACTTACCCAAGAAGTGTCGAGGGTCCATGACCGATTGCACACCCACAACACATCTCTACCAAGTAATTTAAGTTGCTGGATTTCATCAGGTCAATCCAGTAGCATGTTACTTGACCAAAATGAAAGTTCAGTACAGAGACAGTCTATGGCACTTGCCAAATTATGCAGGACTCCATCAGATGTTTAAACTATGCTCTCAAACCTAACATAATTGCGTCTCGAAAATACCCCTCTTTTTATGTGCATTGTCTTCACATTGTCCAGCTTCAGCAGATAGGCTCAAGATTATTAGTTTAGTCAATTAACTAATGCATGGCTAGAGAGTGGGTGAATGCAAACTTACATGGAGTGGGATAAGGCTAATGCCGGGACCATGTATGAGGGATCTGGAAACGTGTTTTAGGACTATCAAGTGAAGGGCATCCAGCATGGAGATCATTACCAACCCCTCTGTTTGAAAGCTTTGTCAGTGGAGGGGCCAGATTCTGCTCAAGTTCTTGTAGAAACCTGCTGTAAAGCCATCAGGGCCTGGCACCTTCACCAGTTTCATTCTCCCACTTTCCATTGTTAACCCCTCAATCCTCACTGCTCGTCAATTCTTTTGAAAGTCCTCTTTTTTTCCATGCCAGCTTCATATGACACTTGATAAAATGCCCTGGACTTGTCTGTTTTTCCATGTCGTCAGAGACCAAAGCATCGTATCACCTCCTAAGCAGGTCTTTCCTAGTTTGTGCCACTTTGGTTGGCCCAGAGTTTCTTTGCTAGTAACTTCCCTGCTTTATTTCCTCCCTCATAGACGAGAACTCTTCACTCTCCATAACCAGCGCTCATAGTGTGTACATGTTGATGGTCGGTACCCATAAAATCCTGAGAGGGGTCTCAATTGCCAATGAAAAGTCAAGAAGTGAAAAATTTAATTTTTCAGGCCATTGATGTTGTACAATAGCCTACAAAAATGTAAATAATAAAATTATATATGACAAGGATGCTTATGGATGGAACATAAACAAACTACGTTGACAATGAGGGATAGTGCAAATACAACGAATAAAGTTACAGAGAATTTAGAGGTAGCGGGAAACAAATCCTCCCTTATCAATTGGAACGGGACAATTCACTCAATACATAAACGAGTTCCAACTGTCAAAGAAAGGCCCCGCAGAAAAGCAAAAATTCTGGGCAATATATGCACACTCATATTGAGGTTCAAAAATTCTCTTGAAACAGTGAAATGATTTGCTGTCTATATTATTTAATGTGCATCTGCCATACCTTCCCGAGGATAGTACTAATGCAAACTATGTTCTTTCAGTTGCCGCTACTAACATACGCTTACATATTTTAAATATTTTCAAATACTTGATTAAACTGTTATTGTAATACCGATTGGTGCAGTTGCGCAATAGTAAATGGTTTAATAAATGGAAATACAAATAAATGCTAATGGAAGAGTTTTACTTGCCTGGACCCCACTCAAATTCAAATATTCAGACTGAACTTTGTGATGGAATTATGTACCAGAAAGAAAAATCTCCTGTAGATTTTGTCAAGGCTTTGTAGAATCCTTATTCCATAATATATCAGAGGATACCTTTTAATAAATGGAATAAACAAATAATGCTAATGGGAGAGTTTTACTTGCCTGGGTCCTACTTGGTTTGCAGCAGGCCATTACAACCTCTCTAAGATACTCAGATTCAACAGTCAGACTGAACTTTGTTAAAACAAACGTGATGGAATTATGTACCAGAAGGAAAAATCTACATATTTTGCTAAAGAGAATACATTGGAAATAATTGACTCTTATGTCTATGTAGAAGACACTTTTAATTGATGTTATAATTGGTGAAATGGTGCGAGGTTACTAATGTTGCAGTAAAAAGTTGAAGGTGTAAGATTTATTTTGTGTGTGGTGCACTACGAGCCTTATCAAGAAGTCACCATTCAGCAACTTGTTTGTTAGTCCAAAAAAACCATTGTTGGCAATTCTTACCATGATGAACATTTTTCTTTTTCAAAAAACAACAAAAAAACCACAGGTCTACCTAAAACAGATAAGTGCTGCGAAGCCAGTTTAAATTTACCAAACAAAGCGAATTCTAAGTGAATCTTTCAAGGGCTGTACAACCTCAATATCATCCTTGTAAATTGCATGTTCGTGCTCCTCATCTAGCTTATTTCAGATTTTGTGTTATGCATTTTACTATTCTATTCAGATAAGTTATTTTTGAACAACACTACTGTAGATTTTGTTTTGGCTCAGTAAATCTTTCTTCCATAATGTATCAGTGGATACCTTTTAATAAATGGAATATAAATAAATGATAATGGAAGCGTTTTACTTGCGTGGGTACTACTTGGTTTGCAGCAGGTCATTACAACCTCTCTGAGATACTCAATTCAAATAGTCAGACTGAACTTTTGTTAAAACAAACGTGATGGAATTATGTACCAGAAAGAAAAAGGTTATAAATTGTAACTAATTGACTGTTATGTCTATGCAAAAGACACTTTTTATTGATGTTATATTTGACGATATACAAGGCAGGCCGAATGGAAATTTAATCGATACTATAGTGGACTCCACCTATAATCGATTGAAGTATTTAATGGAAAAGCAGTTTAATACAATTCTTAAAAGACTTGATAGATTGGAGAGCCTGGTTAAAAAAGAGGAAACAAAGAGAAAAGGGACTATACCTATAGAACAAATCAGGGGCGACAGGCTATTAAAAGATCTGGAAGCTATCAATAAAGGAATTGCAGAGGGTATTAGCAATAGTGCACCGCTTGGACTTACTAGTGTGTGTAAAAAATGCACAGGGGGGGCAAATTTAAATTTATCATCAACTAATCCCCCGCTTAGTACTGTGGCTAGTATGTCGTCATTACAAAAGGTGCACACTGTGAACAACCCTCCTGGCAACTTGGCATCTCCCTCTATAGTACCAACTACAGCACCTATGTTTGGTTCTGCGAAAATAGCCTCTGAGATAATCAGCAGACCAGTTACTATCTCACAGGCTAACAAATGTGCGGAAGCTATCCTTCAGTTGCCCCCAGAAGCTTGCCCTTACGTAATAATATTAGCCGGCGTACCCTCCCTTAGGCATGATCAATCTGAATCCTGGGATCAGCTCAAAAATAAATGTATAGACTGGTTGTGCAAGCATAAGGGTGTTGGGCGGGAGATTGCTAATGACATCCTAATGGTCCGCAGGGTGGCCTGGGTGGGACCCTCTATTAAAAACATCGTGGGAGATTGTATAGTTGTGTCCTTAAGGTTTCCCTCATTGGCGAAATGGCTGTTGAACGCCTCATTTGATCCATTCACTAGTCCCACAAACATCATCCTAGTACCATTGGGTATCTTCTATAGACCTCGACCAAGGACATATAATATTGCCATCCAGACACCTCAGACATCTAATAGGTTTAGTATTTTATCTGATTTTGAAAACCAGGATTGACCAACGTATAGACCCGTTAGTGTTGAAATAAAACAATTGAGCCCCCCGTATGATCATTTAGATATAGTTGAATGTAGCTCTATCGAAAACTCCCAAGAACTACGGCAGGCAGAACCAGCATCGGTCACTCCTCCTGTGACCATTATACCAAGATTCAATGAACAAAATCTGAATATACTTAGCTGGAACATTGCAGGCCTAAAAGCCAAAATGACCATAAAAGAATGGGTTAACATGGTTGGTCGATTCGATATCTTGATGTTCCAAGAAACCTGGTGTACCAGTGGTCTATTACTCGAGGGATTCACCTGCCATAATAAAATTGTACCCACTCCTGATTTTGGCAGACCAAGTGGGAGCCTATCTATCTGGATAAAGATTATTAAAGGCAATAGCATAACACCTATAGAGACCAATAATGACAATGTCCAGGCCCTGATTTATACGCATGGAATTAGGGTATGCCTAATAAATTTCTATAACAATGATTTTACTTCACTGCCCAACAAAAATTTCATTAAGCTATTTGAATTCATTGACAACTTGGTGGATGAAGACAAATATGGTAAATTAGACGGTGTCTGTTTGGGGGGGGATTTTAATGCCCATCTGTATAATAGTACAGATATATTTGCTATAAGATGTGCTGGGAAAACCCCCTGTAGAAGAGGTGAAGAACTGTATAATTACCTATCTACTCACGATCTAGTTTTTTTTGGATTTTCTAGAGCGCGTAGTCACCCAAAAGGTATCCCAGCGCTGAACCTCTTACTCACAGGGGGGAGAGTCGGGAGAGAAAGGAGAAAATAGCTCAGGGAAAGAGTAGGGTTTTGAGAGATTTTCTGAATCTCAAGAGATTTGGTTCTGCTCTGAGGCTCAGGGGAGTGCGTTCCATTTTTTTCCCGTGTTGACCGAGAAACGGCGGCCACCTACACGGGCATTCTTTACCTTGGGGATCGTGATGAAGTTTCCATGTTCGGAACGAAGAGCTCTCGTGGGTCTATAGGGTTTGATCCAGTTATTTAGGATTGGGGGGCCCGAGTTGTGAAGTACCTTGTGGGCCAGGCAAAGGGCCTTGAAAGTTACCCTTTCCCTGATGGGGAGCCAATGCAGCGTCCTTAATGCGGGCTTGGCAGATGTTCTGGCCGGGGTGTTAGTTAGAATTCGGGCTGCGGCATTTTGAGCTTTTTGCAGAGTTTGGAGAGTGGATTCTGGGGATCCCAGGTAAATGGCGTTGCTGAAATCCAGCCTAGATAAAATTAGGCCTTGGATCAGCAGGAGACGCGACTGGAAAGGCAGTAGAGGGATCACCTTTCTGCAAGATCTAAGTAGTCCGTAGCATATGCCGGCCGTCTTTCTTGCCTGTGTCCTAAAGGTGAGATCAGTCTCCAGCCACACTCCGAGACTCTTGACTTACGTCTTGGGGGTGGGGGGTTCACCCAAGCAGGAGGGCCAGGTGTAATGGGGGAGGGTCGTGGTGTTATGCCCTAGGAGCAGAATCTCTGTTTTGGAGCCGTTTAATTTAAGGGCAGAGTCACTCATCCACTGATGTATGTTGGAGAGGCAGTCGTGGAGATTGGAGGGCTCTAGCTTGGGGTGGGAGAGCGTCACCACCAGCTGTGTATCGTCGGCGTAGCTGACGATGGTGACTCCAAAGGGTGAGACCATTTTCTCCAGTGGGGCCATGTACACGTTAAACAACGTGGGGCTCAAGGATGCGCCCTGTGGCACACCACACTGGAGGGGGATGGAGGGGGAGCGGCTTTCACCTTCCCAAACTTGAAAGGAGCGTCGGGAGAGGAAAGACGAGAGCCATTTCAGCGCCATGTCTTTTACCCCGATGTTATCGAGGCGTTGGATTAGGACCTGATGACTGACCGTGTCAAAGGCCGCGCTCAGGTCTAGGAGGACCACTGCCACTGATCCTCCTGTATCGATAATTTCCCTGGTCTTTTCTACTGCTACGAGAAGAGCAGTGTCCGTACCCTGACCTGGTCTAAAGCCTGTCTGTGAGTCATTGAGAAGTTGATTTGACTCCAGGAAGTGCGACAATTTTTTATTTACCAGTTTTTCGGCGACCTTACCTATCCAGGGGAGGAGTGAGATAGGTCTATAGTTGGATAGATCTGCCGGGTCTAGAGAGGGCTTTTTGAGGAGCCCTTTTACGACAGCCTCCTTCCAGTTTGAAGGGACCTCTCCCTGTGTCAACGAGATGTTAATGAGGGCTGTCAATTGGGAGACTATGGTCTGAGAGATGTTTTTGACGAACCGTATGGGGACTGGGTCGCTAGGGGCTCCGCTCTTGGTTGATGTGAGTGTAACCATCACTTCCTCTTCTGTAACTGGACCAAACGACGCTAGATAAGGTTTGTCGGGTGGGGGCGGCTGTTCCTTAGCTCTCTCTCTGGAATCAGGGTTAGCGGCAGGAAGGGAGGTGAGGATTTTTTTGATTTTTTCGTCAAAGAAGGTGGCCAACTTGACGCATTTTTTCTCCGCTGCTTGGGGGTCCATGGGTTCCTGCGGGGGGTCAGGGACATGGAGGAGCTCTTTGAGAATGGAGAAAGTCTCCTTGGCTGAACAGGAGGAGCTTTTTATGTTTTCCTCGTAGAAGTCACATTTTGCGTTGTGGAGGGCACGTTTGTACGTTTTCATGGAGGATTGGTAAGCACTTTTCTCTGCCGTTGACTTGTTTTTCCTCCAGGAACGTTCTGACTTTTTGCATTCCTTCTTAAGGGCGTTGAGGGCAGGTGTATACCAGGGAGCGGGGATGATTCTTTTGACATGTTTTAAGGTATTGGTAAGTGGGATGAGACTGTCTAGGGGGTGGGCTAGCCAATTGTTAAATTCTCTGTCCGCGGTGTTCGGGTCCGTGGATAGAGGGCCGCTAGTTTCACGTAATTTGGCTTCCCATTCCTCTGGTACTAACTTGTACCACCGTCTAGTTCGGATCCTAGTTTTCTGTTTGAGTGCTGGTGTCGTTTTGAGTGACCGGAGCATAGGGATTAGCATATGGTCTGTCCAAGGTAGAGAGGTGGGATCCTGGGCATTTAGGTTTTTGATGTTGGTGAAGATTGGATCCAGGAGTTGTCCTTTCTCATGGGTGGCCTTAGAGTTTCGAAGATGGAGATCGGCTGTGGTGAGATCAGCCAGTAAGTTGGCTGCGGCGTTGTCCGCGGGGTCGAGAAAGTGCATGTTAAGGTCCCCTATGAGGAGGAAGTTAGAGACTGAAATAGTCTTGAGTGAAATGTAATCCATCAGAGTACTGGTGAATTCTCCTAGAGAGCCTGGCGGACGGTACACTAACAGTCCCGAGAGGGAGATAGATGGTGAGATCTGGATGGTGAAATTACAGTTTTCACAATCTTTGACGGTTCCACATTCAATTCTACATTTGAGATGGTCTTTGTAGAGTATGGCTAGACCACCACCTCTCCCGACTGGTCTATTCAGGCAGCAAATTTGGTAGCCGGGGGGTGTTGCATTGACCATGTCGAAGTCGCTGTGCGGGGTCAGCCATGTTTCGGTCAGGAACAATATGTCTAGCATCAGATCCTGGACGAGGATGTTGGTTTCGTGGGCGTGTTTTACTAGGGATCTGCAATTCAGGAGGCCAAGCCGGAGTTCTTGGTGGCGTTCCGTTTCCTCAGATTTATTACAGAGGATACATCCTGCAAAGGGGGCGTCTTCCTTGAGGATGTAATTGCACTGGGGATGTTTTTTTGGATTCCAGGCAAGCAGTGTATCTTGGGTGTAAGAGATACGTTTCTGCGGTTTGGGCATAGTGTCTAGGCCTGAGGCCGTCTGGGCCCGGACGGGCCCAGACGGGCTTGCCTTTGGCGCACCTTCGGCGCGCTGACGGCGCGCCCGCTGCGCCCGTCCGCTGCGCGTCCGGTGATTGCACATCCTTATAGGTGGGGAAGGGGGCGGGTGGGCGTGGCCTAAGGTAGGCGTGGCCTCGGTTCCTCGCCGTCAATGGCGGCAAAAAGTGAGTTTTTGCTTTGTTCGTTGCAGCGAAGGAGTCGCTGTTTGAGCGTTTCTCGAGCCCGCTGCTGAGGTGCCTGCCGGGTGAGTGCGCTTTAAAATACAGTTTTATCAATGGTGACACAAGAAATAATCAATTTTAAAAACACGGAGGTCTCCCGGCTTCCGCCTCAGGAGATTGTAAGGTTCTGATTGATGTACGCTGTCAACAGCGTTTTTATATTGTGGCGGGTGGGTGTGGCCTAAGGTAGGCGTGGCCTCGGTTCCTCGCCGTCAATGGCGGCAAAAAGTGAGTTTTTGCTTTGTTCGTTGCAGCGAAGGGGTCGCTGTTTGAGCGTTTCTCGAGCCCGCTGCTGAGGTGCCTGCCGGGTGAGTGCGCTTTAAAATACAGTTTTATCAATGGTGACACAAGAAATAATCAATTTTAAAAACACGGAGGTCTCCCGGCTTCCGCCTCAGGAGATTGCAAGGTTCTGATTGATGTACGCTGTCAACAGCGTTTTTATATTGTGGCGGGTAGGCGTGGCCTAAGGTAGGCGTGGCCTCGGTTCCTCGCCGTCAATGGCGGCAAAAAGTGAGTTTTTGCTTTGTTCGTTGCAGCGAAGGGGTCGCTGTTTGAGCGTTTCTCGAGCCCGCTGCTGAGGTGCCTGCCGGGTGAGTGCGCTTTAAAATACAGTTTTATCAATGGTGACACAAGAAATAATCAATTTTAAAAACACGGAGGTCTCCCGGCTTCCGCCTCAGGAGATTGCAAGGTTCTGATTGATGTACGCTGTCAACAGCGTTTTTATATTGTGGCGGGTGGGCGTGGCCTAAGGTAGGCGTGGCCTCGGTTCCTCGCCGTCAATGGCGGCAAAAAGTGAGTTTTTGCTTTGTTCGTTGCAGCGAAGGGGTCGCTGTTTGAGCGTTTCTCGAGCCCGCTGCTGAGGTGCCTGCCGGGTGAGTGCGCTTTAAAATACTGTTTTATCAATGGTGACACAAGAAATAATCAATTTTAAAAACACAGAGGTCTCCCGGCTTCCACCTCAGGAGATTGCAAGGTTCTGATTGATGTACGCTTTCAACAGCGTTTTTATATTGTGGCGGGTGGGCGTGGCCTAAGGTAGGCGTGGCCTCGGTTCCTCGCCGTCAATGGCGGCAAAAAGTGAGTTTTTGCTTTGTTCGTTGCAGCGAAGGGGTCGCTGTTTGAGCGTTTCTCGAGCCCGCTGCTGAGGTTCCTGCCGGGTGAGTGCGCTTTAAAATACAGTTTTATCAATGGTGACACAAGAAATAATCAATTTTAAAAACACGGAGGTCTCCCGGCTTCCGCCTCAGGAGATTGCAAGGTTCTGGTAAAAGCTGGACATGACCCAGACAACCGTCTACTGCCTACCTATAGAGGTCGTGGTTGTTCATCCACCATTGATTACATCTTCATTTCATCTTCCCTTGAGAATTTTTTAGTACAGGCCGAAGTTTTAGGCACCAGTTACAGCGACCATAACCCAATTTTTACCACTATTAGATTTTTTTATAAGTTTAGGAAACGAAAAGAAAAAGGGGCAAAAGATCTGACACCATCCACTGACAAGTTGAAAGTGATTTGGAGAGGTAAAGATAATAAAGTTTTACTGGCTCGTACCATAAAATCCCACCGATCACTCATAGAGACGTGCCTGTCTAGCACAAGCCCTGGAATTGATATCATCCAGGCTTTTACCAGGTTATGTGCCGGAATTAAACATGAAATTTCTAAACCTGTTACGATCCAGGGCAAGAACCCCAGATGGTTTGACGGCACTTGCTCCAGGGCTAATAGGGCCCTACGTGATGCACTTAAAGCCGAACCAAGGGATACGGCACTAGTAAAACGTTTGAGAGAGTGTTACAAGAAAGCAACCAAAACTCGCGCAGAGGTGGTGTTAAAGGAACGGTGGGATTTCCTTGCCTGCGCCGCTGCCATTAAAGACGTAACGGGGTTTTGGAGAGAGGTGAAAGCGTTCAGATCTTCAGGATCAAATATCACTCCCAAATCCATCCTCCAACTTGATTATACTATTATCTGAAGTTGAAGATGCTATACATGAAAGCGCAGGGAATAAAGCTCCAGGCCCAGACGGCTTGTCAATTGATCTTATCAAATCTGAACCTGATTTTTGGTCCCCCCTTTTATGTAATGTTTTTAATAATCTGGTCAACACCTTAATTCCAGAAACTTGGACCACGAGTATAATAGTACCTATTTTTAAGAAAGGGGACAGATCTAACCCTAGCTGTTACCGCCCAATATCTCTGATAGACAACACTTTGAAGATTCTGGGCCGGGTTGTTTTTAACAAAATTAGGAATTGGGCAGAAGAAAAACAAATTCTAAACTGTTGTCAATTGGGTTTTAGGAGTCATGTTGGAACTGTTGAACAGTGCCTAAATCTAAATCTTAAATTGTGGAAATATACAGTAGCAAAAAAAGTACATTTATATTTGGGTTTTATGGATTTAACTTCGGCCTTTGATTTTGTTAACCGATCACGTTTATGGGAGATTCTTTTAAATTATGGGCTGGATGATGCACTCGTGCACTTTTTGGCATATTTTCACAGAGACCTGAAAGCGCGGGTGAGGATTAATAATGAAGGAGAGGTTTCCAGGGATATTTTAATTGCCAGGGGGATCAGACAAGGGTGCGTTCTGGCCCCCTGCTTTTATTCTTTATATTAATGAACTGAATAATTCCCTGATTGAACTAACCAGCGATGTACCAAAAATAAATGGTCAACTCTATCCCGCACTTTTATATGCAGACGACGCGGTCCTTATGGGCCGCACACCTAAAACATTACGTATTTTAATCTCAGGTTTTGTCTCTTTTATGGCAGAGCTGGGACTTTGTACCAATTTTAATAAATCTTTCATAATGTCATGTGGACCCAAAAAGTACTGTATAAAGAATATAAGGATCGGAAGCGATCTCCTAAAAAGCACCAGCCCTATTTGGGTCTAGTTTTCTCCGACACGGGCTCATGGCGATCGCACGCAGCTAGAGGCAGAAATAAACTCGGTACGGCAATTAATTCTATAATTAGCCTGCGACAGCCCAGAAAGGCAGAAGTGGTGACCCCACTACTGCAGATCTATAGAACCCAGTGTCTGCCTACTGCGACCTATGGTTCTGAAGTGTGGGGCACGTAGACTGCAGTGGCATACAAATGGAGGAAAATAGATTTTGCAGAAGGTTACTTGGGGCACAAATTTCATCACCCACTTTCATATGCCACAAAGAACTGAATCTACACTATGTGGAGGACTTTATTAAATCTCGTCCTGCCTCATTTTGGTTAAAGATATGGCGAAATCCTGCTGCAATTCTAACCCAACGAATCATCACAGATTGCCTTAGATGCGATAGGGGTAAATACATACCTTGGCTTAGTGCTGTACATAAAAGCCTAGCCAGCATTCACTTAGAACACCCTTTCTTCCTTCCCTCTGCTGCCGAAAACACAACTTTAAAAGCAGCGAGGGGCGCACTATATGACCTATATTGTAAAGACAGGGCAAAGACTGAGCTCCGTAAGCCATCCATCATTAGATACGTGTCTATCCTGAGGACAGTAGGTAACAACTATTTTAAGCCACAGGAGTACCTAAGGAAAAACATTGGGAGATGGAATAGGAGCCTGCTCTTTCGTCTTAGGGATAACAGTGTAAAATACCTACTCTGCTTCCCGATTGGTTTTAATAAAAATTTGGAGGAGACATTTTGCCCATGTGGCGATGGTTGCAAACAAACATTACCACACTTCTTGTTTTCTTGCAAATTTTATGTAAGGTATACAAAACAATATCTAATCCCCTATTTTAAGGCAAATGAGATGACTAATCATAACTCTGCATATCAAGAAATATTGCAATTGGGTTGTGAGGATATGATCTACCGTGTAAGCTCCTTTTTACGAGCAGCTGTTAAATCTCGTGCCTCTATGATCGCCCCTTGAAACAGTGTATTAATTTGCAACATTTTCATTTGACTATGTTTATTCATAATATGTCTACTTCGTACAAGGTCGGTTGTCACAAATTGTTTATTTGCACTATGATCAATGTTTACATCTTTGCGATTTTTGCACAGTAATGCTGGCGACACTTGCACAATCTATATAATGTAAAATTATTGCTCATTTGCACTTTATTAACATAGGTACATATAGGGCTTATGGTACCCAACAGACTGTAACAAATGTGATAAACCTGTTTTCTACATAGTCGGATGTTTACAAATTGCCTATCTTGCACAGTCCCTAAAAGTTTACATTTTGCGTTTTTGCACAGTAAGGCTGCTGGTCTTTGTATGAATTATTGGTCAATCTATTTATTTTTAAATTGCATTTACAAGTTGTATGTACAGGTTTTATGATATTCAATTTTACAAATTCATCACTTGATTTTATTTTTTAACTATTTTTATGTTTGAGAGAAGATTGTATGTTTATGTACATTAGCAGTGATGTTGTACTTTTATGGATATATATTATATCCGAATAAAGATAATTGAATTGAATTGAAGTTATATTTGCCCAAATTGTGGAAGGTTACTAATGTTGCAGTAAAGTGTTCTAGATTTGAAATATTTTTTGTATGTGGTGCACTTAGAGCTTTTGAGAAAGTCACTACTCGGTAATTGTTGGAGTTGGCCCACTCTGCAGGGTCACACTCAAATGTTTTGCCTCCCCCTCTCCTTGTATCCTGAATTGTTCTTGTTGGCCTTAGGACTCTGTGCACTGTACTACTGCTAACCAGTTCTAAAGTGCTTCTGCGCTCTCTCCTAAACATGGTAAAATTGGCTTACACCTGATAGGCATACTTAGTTTACTTTAAGTCCCTTGTAGAGTGCCATACCATATACGCAGTGCCTGTAAATTACTTGCTACTAGAGGACCGACAACACTCATTATGTCACCCACTTAAGCAGTTACTTAAAGCATGTAGCAGGCCTGCCATTGCAACTTCAATTGGCCATACAACCACCTTGCAAATCCTTAAACCCCCCCCCTTTTGTTGCACATATGTCACCCCAAAAGGTAGGCTCTAGGTAGCCCATAGGGCAGGATGCATTGTAATTAAAAGGTTGAAGTTTTACATTTACATTTCCTTTTGTAAATGTTCGTTTAGTGAAAAACTCCTAAATCCTTTTTTACTACTGTGAGTCCTACCTCTCCCATAGGACAACATTGGGCTGCCTTCTTAGATTTAATTAGTGCTAGCTTTGGATTGGGAACAGGTAAGCATTTCATGCTTGGCGTCTAAGCCTTTCTAATTAAAAATCCTCTTTGATTGTAAAGTCGGATTGTAAGTTATAATTTTGAAAATGCCACTTTGAGAAAGTTAACACAAGGAGATGATGGACGGAGCGCTGAAACTTTTCAGACACTCACCCCCAGTCTCAGATCTGGGTTGAATGCATCATCGTTCTTTAGCTCACTTTGCCACCCCAGTTCAGACATAGCTATAAGCAAATCCATCTTGACCCTGTGCTTCATGGGAACAGTCAAGCCCGAACTACCTGGCTTGGCAGTTCCGTCTGGACTGTTCCCATAAGGCACAGGGTCAAGACTGATTTGCATATGGCTGGGTCCAAACTGTGGTGGCATAGTGGGCAAAAGAACAATGGGAGGGTATGCCCAGACGTGGGTCCCTTGCTCACTTTGCCACTAAATGCAAGCTAGCCTGGCTGATATACCCCAAAACCGGTCCCAGGATGCTTGTTTCTGGTCCAGGGAGGACCTAGCTTGGCAGTTTGGTCTGGGCTGTTCCCATGAGGCATAGGGTCGAGACTGATTTGCATTTGGCTGGGTCCAAACTTGAGTGGTGTAGTGGGCAAAAGAACAATGGATTTAACCCAGATCTCTTGACTGGGGGAGAATGTTTGAATCATTCAGCATTCCGTGCATCATATGTTGCAGTTGCACTTTGAGAAAGTTGGCATTTTCCTTCCCTAAACTATTTGGTGCCTGCAGCCTCCCCTGTGTTACATGGCTGGATGAAGGGGTGGAGCAGGGACAAGCCCCACTTGCAACTTAATAGGCTGGGTTTGCCTTCACACAAAGGACTTGTCACACCTGCATTGTTCATGCAGCCAACTCGGAGCCATGGCAGGGGAGTCAAGAAGCTTCAGGCTCTTCAAAGGGAATTCTCTAGAAACGTCTCCTACTTCAATTAAAGCACCATGTAGAAGGAGGAGATCCTCAGACCCACTCTTCAGTTCACTTTCTGGACCTACAGAGGACTGTCTGCTGCTCTGGCTTGCTGTGTACTCCACAAGACAGCTTTCCTGCACCTGGAAGGACTGCTTTGCCTCCAGGACACTGCCCTGAACCTTCAGAGGCCTGCCCTACTCCTTGAGCCGTGCTTTTTCACCTGAACCCAGCACTTCCAGAGTGGCTCCAAAGGCTTGTTTGCTGACCTTCTGCTCAGAATCTCAGGGACAGAAAAGGCTCCCACCATCTTGAACCCGCTCCGGAACCCAGCTTGTGTGAGTCCTAATCCTCCAAGGGGTGCACCTCCAGTCCGGGACCTTTGGTGGTGGTGCTAAAAGTGCCCAGAGAACCAAAATCCAAAACTTGGGACTTTGAACATTTTGGCCTAAAATCTGCTTGAGAAACTAGAGGAGACACGGACCTACCTTCTCACTGATCCACTCAAGGTGCATGACTGACATTTGGCCTGGTTTTGTAGTAGCTCCCGCTATGTTCTTCTCCGCAGCAACAAATCCTGTTCCACAGAAGGGATATCAGGCCTCGTGGAGCCCTCCTTGGCAACAGCTTGCAGATTTGTCCCAATGGAGTTTTTTGACTTCCAAAAAAGAGACATAGTCGGAGTGTAGAAATCTTCACCGCAAATTCATCCAGCAGCTCCCTGATGATTACGCCTCCACCTTGGACACCACTGACTGCCTTGCCCACTGAACTTTACCTTCTCATAACTTTTTCTTATGAATTTCTTCTAAGTCCGCTGCTAACTGGGCCTAATCCACTACGTGTATCTGAACCGCATTCCATCCTGGTTGGCCATAGTTTTTTACTGTGACCTAGTCTCGCGCAACTACCTGTCTGTGGTTGGCGCTCTGATCTTTTAGGTGCTAGATTTGAACTAAAACATAAAAAATTCACACGTACGGTTCTACTGATTGGATTTTTGTCATTTTTGGTGTCCAATAATTTATTAACATTTACTGCATCTTTTTAAGCTGGTGTGGGTTTTTCTTGTGTTGTGATTTAACTTTATTACCGTTTGTGTGCTGCATAAATGCTTAACACATTGACTCTAAGTTAAGCCTGACTGCTTTTGTGCCACGCTACCAGCGGGTGCAGCAGAGGTTAATTTAGCGAATTACATTTCAAAGTTTATAGTAAAAATAGCACCAAAAGCATAAATGATGCAGAGTCCTGGCATCAGGGAGGCGACACACAGCTGGTGATGCATCAGTTCTGAGGAGCTGTGAGGCAGAGTCTGGCAATGTCGAGGCTGCCGTCGGCGAGAGATGCAAGGATCTTGCCTGGAAATGCACCGTGCTGTCGGCAATGCGTTGGTTCCAAAGACTATGGAGGTGACATGGCCCTTTGCGTCGGGTCAAAGCAACACAGCAGTGGCGATGCATCAGTTCTTTTTGAGAATACGCTGCTCAGCTGAGGAGATGTGTCAGTTCTGCTTGGGGGTGCACCACTCAGCAGAGAAGATGCATCGGTTCCACTGCTAAGCACCTTTAGGCTCACTTCCAAGGGGTGGCTCCAGATGACCGTAAGCCTGTTTTGTCCCTGGAGCTTCAGATCAGAAGGTCAGCCAACTAGTCCTTGAAGTACCTCTGGGTTCAAAAGATGAAGGTCTAGTTCTTCTCACCCAAGCAAGAGGGCAGCAGTCAGCAGGTTAGCACAGCAAAGCAGGAGTCCAGCAGAGTGCAGTTCAGTCAGTGGCAGTCCTTCAGTGGCACAGCAGTCCTTCTTCCTGGCAGAGTATCCATAGGTCCAGAAGTGTACTGAAGTGGTGGTGTCTGAGGTCTTTCATTTATATACATTTGCACCTTTGAAGTGGGGGAGAAGCTTCTAGAGACATGCCTTTGAAGTGCACAGATGCTCTGCCTTCCCTGCACTGACTCCAGAGTAACTACATGGGGTATGCAGCCCTTTGTGTGGAGAAAAGATACTGCCTATTCAGGTGGTAATGAGACGGGGCCCAGCTCCTCTCTCTCATCCTGCCAGTGATGGCCCATTCAGTCACACCTAAGCTCCTATTGTGTGAGGCTAGCTAGGAGGAAAACACAAAACCCAACTGCACCCAGTCATGTTTCTAGCGACAGGCTGCAGGTACCAACTGGCTAAGGCAAGAAAATGCCAATTTTCTAAAAGCAAAAAGAACAAATGATGGACGAAATGCAGACCAATGCAAACATTCACCCCCAGCCACAAGGATCTGAGTTTAATCCATTATTTTTTTGCTCGCCACGCCATCCCAGTTTGGACCCAGCCATATGCAAATCAGTCTTGACCCTGCTCCTCATAGAAACAGTCCAGCCTAAACTGGCAAGCCATGTTCTCCCTGGACCAGAAGCAAGCATTCTAGGACTGGTTTCAGAGTTTCACCCCATATCAGCCAGGCTAGCTTGAATCCAAGGGTACAGTGAGCATGGTACCCACGTCTGGGCAACCCCTTTCCTACTTAGGACAAAAAAAATCAAAAAGAACAAATGATGGATGGAATGCTGAATAATGCATCCGTTCACCCCCCAATCACAAGGATCTGGGTTTAATCCATCATTTTTTTGCTCCCGATGCCACTCCTGTTTGAACCCAGCCATATGCAAATCAGTCTTGACCTTGCTTCTCATAGAAACAGTCCACTCCGAACTGCCAAGCCAGGTCCTCCCTGGACTAGGAACAAGCCACCCGGGGTCCGGTTTTGGGGTATCACCCTTCGCCAGCCAGGCTAACTTGAATCCAATGGCACAGTGACATTTTCAGAATTATAATTTAAAATCCAATTCAACCATAAATTAGGATTTTAAAATAGGATTCCAGAGACACCAAACTTGAAGTGGTTATCTCTTCCCAATTAGAAAATTACACTTCTGTAATATAATAAAGCAATTCCAATGTTATCCTATTGGTGAGATAGACCTTTCAGTAGTGAAAAATGAATTTAAGAGTTTTTCACGACCAAGACTTGTAACACTTAAAAAGACATGTCCAACTTTTTAAATACTTTGTACCCTGCCCTTGGGGCTGCCTAGGGCATACTTTAGGGGTGACATAAATGTAGTAAAAAGGATGGTTTGGACCGGGCAAAAGATTGATTTTGCTAGGTCATAATGGCAGTTTAAATTGCACACAGGCTCTGCAATGGCAGGCGCTTGAGACATGATTAAAGGGCTACTAAAACAGTGCTGCAGGCCCACTAGTAGCATTTAATTTACAGGCCGAGGGCACATGTAGTGCACATTCCTAGGGACTAATAAGTAAATTAAGTATGCTAAGTGGGTATAAACCAATTTTACCATGTCTTAAGGAGAGAGCACAAGCACTTTAGCACTGGTTAGCAGGGAGGAGGTAGGAAAAATGTTTGGGGATGATCCTGCTGAATGGGCCATTTCCAACAGGGGTCACCCACCCACCAACCACCAACTTTAACCAACAACCCAGTTTCTCACAGTAACCTTTTTGTCTGTCCAAAATTTTTTTGCTGCTAGGTCTAACCATGATGAAAATGTTCCCTTAAGTAAGAAACAAATGAAGGCCTACCTAAAAACTTAAAGGTAAAGTGCCATGAAGCCAGTTTAAATGTACCTTAAACAAAACGAACCAAGCAAATTCTTTCAAGGCCTGCACAACCTCAATGTCATCTTTGTAAGTTGCTTGCTTGTTCGCTCTTATTATCTTGCTCATTTCGAATTTTGGGTGATATATTTTCCTATCCTGTTCACACATGTTCTTTTTGAAGAACACTGATGTAGATGTTGTTATGGCTCAGTAGAATCCTTACTGCAGAATGCATCAGAGGATAGCTTTTATAAAATACCATGTGCAATCTTGTAATCTCGCTCTCTTTTTGGCGGAGGGAGGTAAAATACATTTTGTCATAAGATTTTTAAATTTTGGATTTGTTCTTTGACTGAAAATGAAACATTAAATGCAAAATCAACTTACTTCAGTTAAAGTCTGCTAATTATACGTTTCATAGAATTTGAATGCAATTATTTTAGTACTATCTTTTCTCCAATTTTCTTTATTTTTTTGTAAAACCTCAGAACAGAGCTTTAAAAACCATAAAAAATGACTGATGCCTCATAGTAAGCCTTTAATGTTCATAAGAAAATTATTACCATTTCATAAAATAAGTTGGGGTGAAGGTAACTTGTGATGCAACTGCTCGTACTCTATCTGTTCTGGGATGAGGGAAGCTCTCGCACCTGCTCTGACTGATGGACATGAAGCATGTGTATGTTCAAATATGCTAGTTGAACATTAGAGTACAAGGT
Source organism: Triturus cristatus (assembly GCF_964204655.1). Classification (NCBI taxonomy): domain Eukaryota; kingdom Metazoa; phylum Chordata; class Amphibia; order Caudata; family Salamandridae; genus Triturus; species Triturus cristatus. Next base: position 1,187,027,852 of record NC_140591.1, read on the forward strand.
TTTACTTGGGTATTGAAGTCTGCAAATTGGCACATAAAATTGAATCTAACAGGTGAGGGCAATATGTAGGATATACGGGTCTTCCACCAGTATGTGAAGCTATCTTTGGGAATGTGGGCCAACCATGACCACTGAAAATGGTGCATTAATGCTTTGGGATGTCCTGTGTATTTTCATAACATGACACAGTTGAGTCTTGGTTAAAATGAGGTAATGTAATCAAAATAAAATATTAGTATTGTGGTACACAGAGACAGTGTATTTACTTAAACACAATTTTGGGATAAAAAACACAGAAGACGAATGGAAGCTTGGCAATCAAAGACTGTAAAATCTGTGTAACCTGATGGACAATTCTGCTGTTTAAGACCTGAGGTTGTGAACCTGGGATTGTGAAATCTTTAAAAACCTAATTTCCCATTTTGCACTTTCAAAGTAGGTTCTCTAAGAATCTACTTGGAAGTGACACAATGGAAAAATAAAAGATGGAGCCACAGAAGTGAAGGTTGGTGTTTTATACATTTTTGAAATTGATAAGAGGCCATGTCAAATTGCTTAACCAGAACATTTAGAAGTTTATTTGGGGTATAGTGCCATAAAACACAGCATTTGGATCAATGTTACAACCTTTTCTTGACAACCACTCATATTTACTCTTTGGTGTGGCATGGCTCGCACAGCAACTCAAGACTTTTCGGAGATTTTCTTGAGTGCACTCCACACTTCCCCTTCTATCTTTTAGTAATGTTATTATGTAGTAATCTATATTGCAGTTGCAAACACTCTGATTCTTTGACTACAAATTAGTTAGTTCTTATACACTATACCCATGTTAGGAGTCAGAAATATTTTGCTGAGTTCTAAAATAGGTATGCAAATGTTTACCGATTCACAATTTGTAGAAGTGTGTTGTGGGTGCTCCTTCCAAACTGCCTATCAGTGACATCTGTATGAATGGTTTGCACTTGGAAATCCAGTGAAAACCATGGAAAAGTTACCCAATCCTACACTGGGGTGGTAAACTATTTTCAAAAGAGGGGGCCCATTTGGAACCCTTACGCTTTGTGAATTGTGATACAAGTTTGAGGGAGAGTAGGCAGTTGTCCAGGGGACCACTGCCAATCTTAATGAAAAGTTTAATAAAACAAAGGATTTTTGAAAAGCAGCCCTGTTTCCTTTAAAAACAATCATGTGCATGGAGGTCTGCTAACCCTTTCAGGCCACCATTCCTGTGATTGTGACCAATTGAACTGAGAAGGAATTTATGAGCTACATAATGAATATTAATCATGGTGGTTGGATTGTGACTCAATCCAAATTCTTATTTTGCAAACTGACCCATTAGTACATAGAAAGGTTTATAAAATAAGTTTCTGGTCACAAATTGCGACCACTTTTTGTAACCAGAACCTAAGTACATTGGGTCCATGGTGCTGTAAAATGGACATATTTACTACATTGTATTAAAAATGTTTTTGGTGGAAGAACTCAGTTCAATTTATTTCATTTCGGCCAAAGTCCATAAATGTACTCCTAATACAAACAAACATGTAAAACACATTTTATTATTATTAGTTTGTACACAGTATATATGAATCCCAGTAGATCCCTTTAGAACTGGTTAATCTTGCACTAGTTCACAGATGTTGACTAAATCAACAGTACAAGCATACTTCTATCTGGTCTCTCAGCTAGTAATGTGTTAGGCAATGCTTAAAATCTAGTCAATCTTTCTTTAAAAGAAAGCTCTTAAAAAGGTAATTGAAGGAAAGTGCATCATAGCATGCACATTTTTTATGAATATTCAATAAAACTGCACAGCTTTAACTCTTCACTACTAGGCCTCCCCCAGGTGCTAAGCTTTGATTTGGCTATTTGGGGGGGTTCGCGCTTAGGCCCCTGTAACATTTTATCCACATCAGGTATCGACGCCAAATTTGCGTTCTTTTGTTCCAACATCTTGAGTATTATAAAGGTATCCCCCAGGGTTTGTGGATTCCCCTGGAGGGGACCCAGAAATTATCCAAAATACAGCAAATTCTTTTTTTTTTTTAAATGGGAAAAAAGTGCGGCAGAAGAAAGCATCTGTTTTTCCCCTGCAAATGGTATCAACAAACAGTTTGTGGTGCAAAGGATTCTGGGTAACAGAACCTGGTGAGAGCCACACAAATGTATAGGTTTGCTAGGTTTGCTGAGGTGCTGGCAGAGCTAGAATCCAAATTCCACAGCTAGGCACATTAGGAAAAAAAGGCCAGTTTTCAATGAAAAAATTTGATGTGTCCATGCTGCGTTTTGGGCCGGTTCCTGTCTCGGGTACTAGGCCTACCCACACAAGTGAGGTGCCATTTTTATTGGGTGACTTTGGGGAACGCTGGGTTGGTGGAAGTTTGTGGATCCACACAGATTTCAGAACTTTCCATCACAGAAATGTGGGGAAAATGTGTTTTTTTTACAATGATTGGGGTTTGCAAGGGATTCTGGTTAACAGAACTTGGTGAGAGAAACACAATGCACCCCATCCTGGGTTTCCCAGGCTATCTAGCTTAAAAAAAATGATAAGTTTGCCTAGATGCTGGCAGAGCTGGGGCCCAAAATCCACAGCTAGGCACATTAGTATAAAAAAGGTCAGTTTTCACAGAAAAAATGTGATGTGTTCACGTTGCTTTTTGGGCCGTATCCTGTCGCGGGTACTAGGCCTTCCCACACAAGTGAGGTACCATTTTTATTGGGAGACTTTGGGGAATGCTGGGTGGTTGGAAGTTTGTGAATCCACACAGACTCCAGAACTTTCCATCACAGAAATGTGCGTAAAGTTTGTTTTTTTACAATGTTTGGGGTTTCTGGGTAACAGAACCTGGTGAGAGCCACACATGAAGCCATATCCTGGATTTCCCTGAGTGTCTAGTTTTCAAAAATGTATAGGTTTTCTAGGTTACCGACAGAGCTAGGGTCCAAAATCAACAGCTCAATGCAAAAAAGGGTCCGTTTTCAGTGGAAAGATTTGATGTGTCCACATTGTGTTTTGAGAGACTTGGGGGAATGCTGGTTTGTTGGAAGTTTGTTGTTCCCCTTAGATTCCAGAACTTTCCATCACAGAAATGTGAGGAAAATATGTTTTTTTTTTACTAAGTTTGAGAACAGAACCTCGCGAGAGGCACACAAGTCACCCCATCCTGGATTCCCCTTGGTGAGTAGTTTTCAAGAATGTAATAGTTTGCTAGGTTTCCATAGGTTCCGGCTGCACTAGGGCCTAAAATCCACAGGTAGGCACCTTGTGAAAAAGGTCAGTGCCTAGTGGGCTTTCTGCCACCCTGGGGGGGGGGCAGATTGGGGGCTATTGCCCCATCTGCCTTCTGGAGGGGCAGAAAGTCTGTGTCATTTTTTAAGGGGGGATGGAGCATTGGCATGCCCATTCTGGGCAGCCCCCACCCCTACGTCCCAAATAAATTCCTGTTGCCTAGTGGGTTCCCCCCCCCCCCCCCCCCCCCGGTGTACAGATCAGGAGCTATTGCCATGCAACACCCATGGAACCTGACACATTACCAGATTTACAAGAAATCGTAAACCTGGAAATGGGTCTGAATGCTAATGAGGAGAAATGTATTCATTTCTCCTCGTTTTTTGACCTCTTTTTGTGCTTCTGCATTCTGTAGCACACATAGAACAAGGAAATCACCTCTTATGATTGATTATGTGCAGGAAGGTGTCCCTTCCTGCACATAAACAATCATTAAAAAAATTATGTTTTACAAGTTTTATGTGTGTTAATGCAGCACACATAGAAGTTTAAAAATGCCATTTCAGATTGTTTATGTGCAGGAAAGGACACTTTCCTGCACATAAGCAATCATCCCCGTAACGCAGGCGAGTGGAAAGAGATCAGTCATATCCTTGTAAATTCGATGAATCCCTGTGCTTTGAAAATGCCGGAGTGTGGCACAGCCAAAGGGATTGCGCTAAATGAGGACCCAGATACCTAAGTCTTGCTTGAACACCAAGGGAGTGCTGCAGAGGACTTTGAGGACTGCTCTCAGGAATTTATTTTCAGCTAATTCTAAGATGTTAGAGTTGCCGTAACCCCAATAGGTTGATGCGGCAGCAGCTTGGGCCCTCCAAACTTCAAGGAGGGGAAAAATGAGATGGAAAAAAGTTTTGTCTGCAAATTTTAGGATAGTAGCTGCTTTATAATTGAGGATTAGTATGCTTTAAGTAACCTGGCTTGTACAGGAATTGGCACTAGATAGATGGATGCCATGGCAATCAAAGTTGGGCACACGTTTCAACATTTCCCCATCCAATACCACTACCCTCCTTTGTTTTATGTGGGGATGAAAGGTCATAAACTATAATTTATTTACATTGATTGCTAGGCCATGATCAAAATAAAATAGATTGAACTTTGGGAGAACCCCTCTCAAATGAACTGGCAGCCTTGCATGTTTGCTCAGTGCAATTCGAGACAGGAATTGTCACACCATTAATTCAAAAGTTCCCCAGTGGCGAGGGTAAGGAAATGAAATTGCAGAAGTCTTTAGTGTGGTTTTGTGGTGGATAAGGTTGGGAAAATGAGCAATGCTATTGATAGGCTTGTTGAATTTAGATGAGCAATTAGTGTTATTAGGGTTATTCAGGTCTGTAGGTCAGTAAAGTGTCAATAATGGGTGCATGGAGGGTGAAATTCATGTAGACCTGGTTGGGGAACCACCTCTACCGAGCCCGTAAAACAACCACCACTTCTATTCTGATTTCTGTGTTCTCATTATAGAATGATCAGGACCGTCTGACAGGAATGGCACCCCTTAGAGGCACCCTTCCCTTGGGAATCCCTCTGGATTGCCTTGGCAGACCTGTGCATATGAACAGTACTAGCAATAGAAAGCCTGGCTTCCAATATGCACTGATTAATGCCCAAGATCACCTTTCCTGGAATGCGCACACACATCTGATAAAAGGGGAGTACTACATGTGCATGCAATGTCAGCGAGAGACTCCCTGGATTTTCCTTTTGAAAGAGACTGTGCACACACCCAATGGAGGGTATTCTTTGGGTTACCAATGCATCTCAAAGGAGTGACCGAAGTCCTAGTGCTGAGGGAATCCTGGGGATTGCCCCATCCACTGTGCATGTGTGGCAAGCCAATGGTGGAATCCCCAGAGATAACCTGAGCCAAAAGGAAGGGTAGATGCCGAACTATAGCCACCCACCAGCATCCTTCCCCTCCACCTGCCCAATCAGAATCAGGGGATTGGTTCTGTCGTGGAGTGGGGTGTGTAGACTGCTGACGATGGCAGAGGTGGTAAAAATGCCACATTAGAGGTACTACTTCTCCCTCTATCACTGCTTTGAGATTGACATGCTGGTGATGGGACCTGGTACTTTGTTAGAGGTAAACAACTACCTTCCTCATCCATGGTTGAATAAAGGCCTCAAGGGATCTACCCTGTGGTTGCAAGCCATATGCCCCATGGCCATATCCTGAATTGCCCTTTGCAGGTTTTACTCTTTGGAAAGATGTGTGGGCTGGACACCCTAGAAATCTGAATTTAGGGAGAGGAAAAGGCACGTGGCAGCGATCCCTCTAAGAAATCCACCTTTAGAAAGGAAGCTTTCCTTGGAAAGCTTTTGGTTGTTTACCTTTCTCAAACACGTTATGTTAATTGGCAGCAATGTATGTAATTTTATGGAAGCCGTATAGCATTTTTTTTAAATTAGTGCTTATAATCACAGTCTGATAACATTTTGAAACATCTTGCAAACAGCCCAAAAATGAAAACAGCATTCAACACACTGAAAAAAGGAAGACGGGCAACTTTCAATCTGGACTTGGAAAGTAATTAACCTCCTTGATTTAATCCTTCCCCTTCTGAGAATACTAAACAGAAGCTCCTGTAATAGCCATCATCAAACAGCAGGCGCGCGTTGTGCTCCCAGGGCAGAACATGTGTAGAACGCCTCGGGAAGCCGCTTACGTCTCTAAAATTCCACCAAAGACTATTATATCTCAAAACATCACCCCAGCACTGACAGCCAATTAAAAACGTTATTAGACTCCTGACAGAAATCTTTCAGCTTTTCGGCCCTATTTGGAGTTTTAGCACAACAGGATGGCTGTAAATTTAAATTAATACGAAGTGAGGCCTGCAGAGAAAGTAGAGTCTTGGCTTGCATAGAGCTCAGAAAATTAGGAGTGCTGAGCGGAAAATGAAAAACGATTTCCACGGTTGCCTGAAGTTGAAGAGAAGATTGAGAGACGTTGACATTATCTGTGAGTCTCCTCGAAGGACGAGCCATTTTCCATCTCTGACGCAGTTCTCATATTTTATAATACGGCAAAAGGCCAGTCAGTAAATGAACTACTGCAAGTAACATTTCACTTAACCCACCTGCGTAGAAGTTAATCAGTCATATTGACCTGGGCGCTCCCCCTTTGATATCTAAGGCAGTAATATCTCTGAATTCAACAGTCTCCAATTAGAAAATAAATAGATTTGGTCCCAAGGACTCTAGTCTCTTTTACAAATGATAAGAAATATATTTCATTAGTAAATCAATAACATATTTTGTAAAACGTCCTTAAAATTGTAAATATGCTTCCAAGAAAAGTTCTTCATAAAATGGCAATGCGTATTAACAAATGAGGCAAGGGCTCGGTTGGAGTCGCTGGTTGCATGCAGGTGGATCTCACCTGCACTTGTTTTTGGGGACAGGCGTTTGTTTTTCCTCAATAAACGTTGCTCAGTAGCAAGAAAGAAAAAGCACACAGGGAGGAAAGAAAAAGGAAGAGAAAGAAGAAAAAACAGTGACAAAGGGAGAAAGGAGGGATGAAAAAGAAACCTGCAAGATGAGATAAACAGACAGTGAGTGTCTGGTGATGGATTAGGGAGTCATGTGGTGGAACCAAGACTACACTACCTTAGTATTTGGCACCACAACCTCTGTTAGCGCTTGTCGCAGGCTTCTGAACAAAACCTGGAGCTTCAGCATTACTTCTTTTACAAATTTAGCAATAGATAAGGGCCCGAGTCGCTGGTGTTATAGGGTGCTCTATACAGGTGCTCTCCAGCTAAACTTGTAAACTACGCAGAGTTTTCTGCTTTGTATATATATATATATATATATATATATATATATATTCAATGAAAAAACCATAGGTTTCAGGGGCGTTATAGTTAGCTGGACATTTCCTTCGTACAAAACCCTAGAAATTCCCCCGTTTTAGTTAGTTCAGCTAACTATAACTCGCGCCCCCGCAATGCACTGCTGATGACGTCACATATTACATCACTCATGACATGGTCAGTGACATCACTGATGACATCACTGATGACATCTCAAATGACATCACTGATGACATCCATGTGATAAATTAGTGCATCTTCTCACACCCTAATATAACCTTTGATACACCGACTCAAAATTTCAGACGGCCATTTTGAAAACCATAGATACTCCAATACCAATAACTACATACCCACTCATTGACTCTTAGGTCTACATACATTTCCACTCACTCACCTGTACAGTCACTCATACTTACAGTCACTCCGTACAGGACTATCATATGCATTTATACACCTATATAGACACTCACACACCGCCAATCATCCATTGAGGTACTGACACACCTAGTCAGTCATGCAAATAATTAATCACAGTCCAATCTACTCACCTATACAGTTAAACACACTCAAGATCACTTACTCATAAAAATACTAACAAATTCTGACGCTCTTATACAATTACTGATACAAGCACACACTCATCCATACAGTCACTCCCGCAATCACACACTCTCACATATAGATAGTTATATACTCTTACACACATATACACTGCGTTTCACATATGTAGTTACTGACACATGTACAACTGAGATATACATTCAATCACTAACACACCCATACATACACTCACCCAACCATACAGTCCATCACAGTTGCACTCTTAAAACCATGCACCTATAGAAACACCCACTCACTCATCTATGCACAGAGTCACACACACCCTACCCACACAAACACTCAGGCACCCATACAGATACTCAGACAACCAATCAATAACCCATATAGACACTCATATAGCTATTCACAAAACCATGCAGCCACTTATACACCAACACACAGACACATACAGACATTCACACAGTTTAGTCACTAGTTTGCAGTAAGATACATTCAATGACTCACTTATAGAGTCAGTTACGCACCTAGAAAATCATCCATTCACACACTTGTACACCCACTCATTCTTCAACAGGCCTTTCCCTATATATATTAAACATATTAAAACTTTACAGAAACACAGACTCACTGGATGACGTCATCAGTGATGTCATCAGTGATGTCATTAGTGATGTCACTGACCATGTCATGAGTGATGTCATATGTGACGTCATCAGCAGTGCATTGCGGGGGCGCGAGTTATAGTTAGCTGAACTAACTATAACGGCGGATTTTCTAGGGTTTTGTACGAGGGAAATGTCCAGCTAACTATAACGCCCCTGAAACCTATGTTTTTTTCAGTGAATTTCTAAGGTTTTTTAAATGCCAATTCCTAACTATAACTCCCCTGAAATCTATGGTTTTTTCAGTGAATTTCAAAGGTTTTTTAAATGCTAATTCCTAACTATATCAGGCCTGAAACCTATGGTTTTTTCAGTGAATTTCAAAGGTTTTGTAAATGACAATTTTTAATGTATTAATTGTTATACTGATTTTTTTGATACTGATTTACTACATTTTTAAAACTATTTAATTGTAGATATATTTTTTTAATTACATTATAATTACATTATACATTACAATGCAAAATATACTTTCTCAGAATGAATTACTTTAGTTTAAATACTTGGCAAATAGGCAACAGACTTTTAAGTACAGTAGTTACAGTTGTTGCAATGGGCAACACAATTTCAACACAAAGCAACATTGAGCTCAATGTGAATTTCTAATTAAATGCAATTAGCTACTTTATGTATTACTTTTCTAACCACAGGACTGGATCCTAGATTCAGTCCTTGGGCATCACCTCTAAACAGTTGAGTAAAAGCGCTTTGGTTACAGTAGTAATTTTTAAGGAATATTATTGTATTTTAAAAGTTGACAGAAACTTTTTCCCACAGAATCACCAATGTTATCCTATGGCAGAAAATTCACTTAGCAGGTAAGTAGTGTTATCGTTACTTTTTCTTACTCAGTGGTGGATCCTGGATCCAGCACTGGCCAACCTCCTGTAAACAGTTGAAAGAATGTCTTTAAGTCATACAGACGATTTTTTAGGAATATATTTAGTTTGTGAAAATAGACAGAAACTTTTCTGGTGAAAACCACACAATGGATTCCTATGGAAGGAAATACAAGTACGCTTAGAATTACTTTTCAGGGTCAGTGCTGGGCTAAAAGATGCAGCCCTGGGTTCTCTCCTGATAACAGGTGAGTAAATCAGAATTCATAGTTCGGCTGATTTTAGAGGAATATTTGTACGTTTCAAAAATTGACACTTAGAAAATTTTCTGGTGAAAACCACACAATGGATTCCTATGGAAGGAAATACAAGTTACTGGTAAGTACGCTTAGAATTACCTTTCAGGGTCATTGCTGGGCAAAAAGATGCAGCACAGTGTTCTCTCCTGATTACAGGTGAGTAAATCGGAATTCGTAGTTCGGCTGATTTTAGAGGAATATTTGTACGTTTCAAAAATGGACACTTAGAAAATGTTCTGGTGAAAACCACACAATGGATTCCTATGGAAGGAAATACAAGTTGCTGGTAAGTACGCTTAGAATTACTTTTCAGAGTCAGTGCTGGGCTAAAAGATGCAGCCCTGGGTTCTCTCCTGATAACAGGTGAGTAAATCGGAATTCGTAATTCGGCTGATTTTAGAGGAATATTTTTAGTTTGTGAAAATAGACACTTGGAAACTTTTCTGCTGAAAACCACACAATGGATTCCTATGGACGGAAATACAAGTTACTGGTAAATACGCTTAGATTTACTTTTCAGGGTCAGTGCTGGGCTAAAAGATGCAGCACTGGGTTCTCTCCTGCTAACAGGTGAGTAAATCGGAATTCGTAGTTCGGCTGATTTTAGAGGAATATTTGTACTTTTCAAAAATGGACACTTAGAAAATTTTCTGGTGAAAACCACACAATGGATTCCTATGGAAGGAAATACAAGTTACTGGTAAGTACGCTTAGAATTACTTTTCAGGGTCAGTGCTGGGCTAAAAAATGCAGCCCAGGGTTCTCTCCTGCTTACAGGTGAGTAAATCGGAATTCGTAGTTCGGCTGATTTTAGAGTAATATTTGTACAATGGTGAAGGAAGGGGGCGGGGCCTGAGGTGATATGTGTGCAAACACGCCCTGTGGCGTGTTTTAAGTTGGGGAATTAATTCCTCTTCAATCCTGAGGTCCCCTGGGGGCCAACTAGCCCACCAGGTACCTCCAGTATGCGCCAGGCGGCTGCATAGCAGAGAGGTGTTCAGAGGCCACGCCCCTTTTTACAACACTCTGCAACGCAGCTGTCGTACTTTAATCTCTGTGACCGCGTAGGGGACAGGGCCCTACCCCTGTCTATCCTGGTATTGGCGAACCGCAAATGATTAATGCGGTATGTACGGGTGCTTTATATATCGTTCTAGCTATGAATGCACTGTGTACACGTTATTCTGCTTCACTACGCGGGTTCCATTTTGAGAGCGGTGGCCATCTTGTCATTGCCCTCACATAGGCTCTAATGGAGCAAATACGGGCCTCACAGTACATGTGCTTTCCCGTGACTTCTCTGTGACCTGGGCAGCTGGCTCTGCTGCCCCAGGTCAAACTGGTCTCACGAGCTCCCCTTCCTCCGTCCACCTGTGATTAGCATCAGGGTTTGATCCATCATAAAACCCTTTCATTCTACACGAGCCTCCGGCTAATCTCTTTCACACCTGACTGTTCCTGCTTTATGACCTGTTTCCCAAAACAGGAGCTGCCCGTGTTTTATTGGGGCCTATTGATATCAAATGTGGGATCTGAACCTTACTGTGTAAATCATTGTGGGCTGGCCGAACTGGAATGTGGGATGGTCATCATGACTCTGCCTTTTCTTTGTAATGTACACTTGTATATTGCCGTATCATAAAACCTAGGAATGTATGCTTGAGGCAGGGAAAAGTGTATTTAAGATGAAGTCCGTTTCTATGATTTGCAGCAGTCTCCTGAGAACATACACGCTGTTGTACTTCTAGGATACCTGTAATTGGTCTGCAGCCAATAAACGATCTTTGACTTCACCCAGAAGACTCTGTGTTTCTGTAGGTCTGGAACAGGGTGAACCCAGAAGTCATAGGGTGTGTGCCCCTGCACCGCTGGGTCTAAAATACCCAGTACTTCACAGCTCCGTGGTGCTTACTGGAGGTATCTGGTGGGCTAGTTGGCCCCCAGGGACCCTCAGGATTGAAGAGGAATTAATTCCCCAACTTAAAATGCGCCACAGGGCGTGTTTGCACACATATCACCTCAGGCCCCGCCCCCTACCTTCACCACTGTGCAAACGCGCCCCGTGGGGTGTTTTAAGTTGGGGGATTAAGTCCCCTTGAATCCTGAGGTCCCCTGGCGTCCAACTAGCCCACCAGGTACCTCCAGTATGCGCCAGAGAGCTGCGTTGCAGAGAGGTGTTCAGAGGCCACACCCCTTTTTACAACACTCTGCAACGCTGTTGTAAATTGAAACAACGATGTGATTAAGCATTTACTAAAGACATTAATTCCCCTTTTATAGATCGTGTTTTCTCTGTTATGTTGGCCGAAGCTTGGACTCCATTTTTGTATTGTCATGCTTCCACGTGTTCCCCACGAGAAGAGTCCAACCTCTGAGTTAGTCGCTCTTGCAATCTGCCTAGTAACAGTCTATAAATAGCTCTTTTGTCCATCTGGCACATGCCCAGACTTGACCACATCTGTTATCAGTTAGCCTTGCTTGACCATGTTTTCGCGGGCTCAAGGAGTGTGTTAGCTCCGCCCACATATTGATTCAGTATCGAAAATGACCGTAAATGGTAATGTTCCTCGACCTCATGTTGTATCCACCCACTTATGAGCCCCTCTACTGTGTATAAAAGGGGACCATGTACGTAAGTTCTTTGTGCTACTCTATGCAATACTGAAGAGTGTTGTGTGGATTGTAGGACCACCCTTAAGGGTTAATAAATGCTGTCTTTGTACTTTGCAGTTTCCGTGCCAACTTCCTTATAGATTCCATTACAGGAGAGCGAACCCTTGTGTCCTGCGGGCCTAGCTGGGGCCTGTATTCATCAATTGGCGCCCGTCACGTGGGGCTCATCGGCGACTCAGATGCTCGAAGGACTGGTCGCGACGAAGGTGAGGAATTTGGCCGGGGACGTGATCACTGCCAGCGGCGTCTTAGCCCTGGCATCCCGAGGTTTTTTCTTCCTTCCCTTCCGAGCTGACCGTCTGGGTGGCGCCGGTCCTCGACTGAGACCTCTTCTGTCGGTCTTGCCGTGAAAGCCGTTAGGGCGATTGTGGAGCTTGGCAGTTGGAATCTGGACTCTTGATTGGTAAGAACCGGTGTACGGTACTTGCTCCGAGTTTTTGAAGCCTGATCTGGCTAATTGAGTTTGATTTGTGATGACTAGTCATATTTTGTATTTGTCTTTGTGAATATATATGCGTTGCAACACATATAGGCAGGTAATGTGGAGAGATTTCTCCGGAGCTGTGTAACTTTGAACGGCGCAACGATTAAGTGCCATTTTTTCTATAATATTGCATATTCTGCATTATTTCTGAGCATGCCTGCTTTCAGCGCACTCCGTAAGTGGTGTTGCTGTTTCGGAAACTGGTTGAACCTCGAGGAATCTGCTCCAGCTCCCCCAGAGGGGACTCCTAATAGGGATATGTATGTGAAGCATGGTCTTTCTTCCATAATGTACAGCACAGTATGGAGGAAATATACAAAAAAAGATCCTGAGTTGCGATGGCCTTTGTATGGATCGTTTGATATACGTAAGATTGAGTATGTGGAACAGTGTATGTGTAAGCGGCGTGCTCGTCAGGATATGTTTGAGTGTGTACGGTTGTGGGTGAAGGAGGTGCGTGAGCGAGAGAAGCGCGAGAAAGCGCTGTTTGATAAGGAACAACGGAAGAATGATCATGTGCGAGCACAGGAAGCGAAGCGTCGGGAGGACAGAGAGCAGACGGACAGGCAAGAGAAGGAGCGTAGGCTACAAGTTTCGGGTCAATATGCTGTTCGGCAGCCACTTTATCCTGTCCTTAATAATCTTGATGATGATTTTTATTTACTAGATCGTTCTCCGCCCCCTTATGTCGGCGCATCTGCTCCGAGGCCGCAAGATTCTGTCCCGGGTCCGGGTAAGGTAGATACGCGGTCCATGTTATCAGCCGAACAAATGGCTGAGCTTCGGCAAATTTCCTTCCGTGCACTTAAAGGCAAGATATCCATAGAGGAATTATTTCATACTTGGGGGCCGTGGCAGGAGAGAGATAAATTGTATTTTCTGGGTCATTTCGCGGAGGAAGTGATTGATGCTTTCCGGAAACGTTCTGGTGTTTTTGAGCCCGACGAAGTGTCATCGGATGCTAAAGCATTGCGTAATGGTGTTTTCTCTTTTTCTAAGGCTCCAGATACGGCTCGGCGGCTGTTCGCCTTGCGGGACGAGGTGCTGGTCTTTAAAGAGAAAGCGCGCCAGCGAGCAGGGGAGGAGAAGCAGTCGGATTCGTGCACAACAGAGGGCCACTCATCCACCTCCCAGTCAGATAAGGATGACATAGTGCATGTTAAACCAATGCGAGAGGCGGCGCCTTTGTATGTTCCTCCTAAAGGAGCGGGGACTAGCTCGGACATTACCTCCGCCGATGCTAAGGGATATTTTGTGTATAATTGGGTTTACACTCCGTGGCATAGGGCTGATGTTATGGCGTTGAAGAATGCGCTGCCCGACCCCCGCAAGAATCCAGCGGCCTTCTATGAAGAAGTTGAGGGGGCCTTGAATTCTTGCGTTATGACTTTAGCAGATATAGATCTGTTCTTTGGGCTTATTCTACCACCAGATATGTGGCGATCTGTGCGAAAGGTAGATGATGTTGCCACTTTTAAGGCTCGATGGTCTGAACTGGAGGATGAGGATAGGGAGAGGAAGCCTGCGCAGAAACCGCCCCAGAATATTTTAGATCTCCCTGCTGCTATTGTGGCTAAGTTGAAGACAATTATCCCCCCTAAAAAGATTGACTGGAATATGTTAGCTGCATGTAAACAGAAAGTTGACGAGTCAGTTGCGGACTTCTTTACGCGCTTTGAGGAGACGTTTCATGATTTTAGTGGACAGTCGCTTACCGACGATACGGGACGCCACCTTTTTGCGGATAAATATGTAGCTAATCTGCTGCCGGCAGTTGCGGCCCGTCTAAAAGCGAGTGAAAGTTCTTGGTCCTCCGCTACACCGACGGCCCTCCTGACTATCGCCCAGTATTATGAACGTCAGGAGCAAGAAGCAAAGGGCCAGGAGGAAAAGAAGTCGAAAGATTTGAAAACAAAGGTGATGTTGGCGCAAGTCTATGGCCCGCCCCGACGGGGTAGTAATAGAGGTAGGGGAGGAACTTATGGTCCTCCCTCGGGCCGATCTGATTTGAATAGGAACCAATGTGCGTATTGTAAGCAATCGGGTCATTGGGCTAGGGACTGCCCGGTGTTGCATGCATCGCGCCAGGGGCATACCCATGGCGGCCCGCGAGGTAGAGGGGGTTTCTCGAACTTTCGAGGGAACTCTAACGAACAGGCTCGTTTTGACTCTGCTGGGCAGCACCGAGATAGATCAAATGTTTTCGATCGCCAGCATCAGTATCAAGCGTCAGGGATTGACCGGTCGGGGTACCATGACTCTCAGCATGCATAGGAATGCGTTGGATGGGGGTTAGAATCAGTTGAGGTGCCGGTCGATCAGAAGGGCCCTTATGTATCGGCTGAGGTTTTGGGCTCTACTGATCAGTTTCTAGTGGATACTGGAGCGACACGTAGTGCGCTATCTAAGCAATTGGTTCCGGGGGCTCCCCCATCCGGCTTAATGGTCACATCGGTAGGGTTTGA
Source organism: Triturus cristatus (assembly GCF_964204655.1). Lineage (NCBI taxonomy): Eukaryota > Metazoa > Chordata > Amphibia > Caudata > Salamandridae > Triturus > Triturus cristatus. The sequence goes on from NC_140591.1 coordinate 1,187,042,957, forward strand.
CGGTACACTCTCCCGAAGCCCTCTTTCACAGCCCCTCATGTTTAAGGTTGATTCTTTTTCTGCACCTTGTCCGTTTCTGCTTGCCCCGTACACACCGGACAACATTATGGGTCTTGATATGTTAAAGCATTTTAGGGCTACGATCCGTTGCTCCCCTGCTGGGGTGCGGGTAATATTGAATGACAATTACCCCCGATCTGAACGGATGTGTGCGATGTCAGAGGATGCGCTGTTATCTACCCTCCCTCGTGCTTTGTGGGCAACTTCGGATACTGATGTAGGACAAATGGTGATTCCACCGGTCCACATTAGCGTCCAGGAGGGGGCGGTGTTACCACGCCTCCCACAGTACCGTATTTCCCAGGAGGGTGAGGAGGCTCTCATACAGATAGTGCAGGATTTGATAACGGTTGGGGTCGTCGAGGAAGTCCCCTACAATGTTTGTAACAGTCCGATTCTTCCCATACTGAAAAAGGATACGGATGCCAGAGTTTATCGGTTTATAATTGATTTGAGAGAGGTGAACAAAATCGTGATACCTCAATACCCAGTGGTTTCCGATATCACGACGTTGCTCACCTTGGTCCCGCCTACGGCGACCATGTTCTCAGTGATTGATTTGAAAAATGCCTTCTTTTCCATTCCCATTCACCCTGATAGCCGATATCTTTTTGGGTTTACATTAAATAATAGATCTTATCGTTTCTGTAGGATTCCCCAGGGCTACACAGAAAGCCCTAGCATTTACAGTCAGGCTTTGAAACGACAATTGGATTCCTTTGTTCTGCTCGAGGGGGTCGCCCTCATTCAATATGTTGATGACATCTTGCTGGCGGCTGACACCCTAGAGTTGTGTGAAAAAAGTACGTTATCCTTACTCTCCTTTTTAGCGTCCCACAATCATAAGGTATCTAGGAAGAAATTGCAATTCTGTAGACCAAAGGTGACTTATTTGGGTCACCTTTTGTCTAAGGAGGGACGTGCACTCACACCGGATCGTATCCAAGTAATTTTGGATACACCGAGACCGTCCACACAGAAGGATGTGCGTGCATTTTTGGGCCTTGTTTCTTTTTGTAGACAGTGGATATTGGGGTTTTCGCACATAGCTAAGCCATTGTTAGCCCTTTTGACAAAGGACACGCCTATCCCAATCCCTTGGTCAGACGAGTGTGATGCTGCTTTTCAGCAACTACGACAGGCCCTTTGTTCAGCACCAGTGTTAGGGACCCCTGATTATGCAAAACCCTTTTCGTTGTATGTGCATGAGAAAGATGGATGTGCATTGTCAGTTTTAGTGCAGATGCACGGCGATAAGCAGCGCCCATGTGCATATTTTTCGGCTGTACTTGATCCTGTCGCCCGAGCATTACCAGGATGTTTTCGCTCGGTTGCGGCGACAGCTGTGTCAATACGCCAAAGCGAGGGAATTGTGTTATCTCATAAGCTGTTGGTATTAGTCCCCCATGCTGTCGATGCCCTGCTTAATCAAACAAAGACGCAGCATTTGACCAGCGCCCGTTTAACGGGATATGAGTTGACGCTTTTGGCTCCTCATATTACGTTGAAAAGGTGCGTAACGTTAAACCCGGCAACATTGTTGCCATACCCCGAAACCCAGCCTGAGGCGCGGAAAGCGCATGATTGTATTCTCGTGACTGAGGAACAAACAAAGGGTCGTATTGATCTCCAGGATACGCCCTTTCCAGATGTAGATGGAGAACTGTGGGTGGATGGATCCTGTCTGAAGCTACCAGATGGTACGACTTCAGCAGCATATGCAATTACCACATTACAAACGATAGTGGAGACAGCACGCATACCACAGAAATCAGCTCAAGCAGCGGAACTGATAGCATTAACACGAGCATGTGAGCTCAGTACAGGACTATGTGTGAATGTTTATACAGATAGCCGCTATGCCTTCGGAGTAGCGCATGACTTCGGCCTACTCTGGAAGGAGAGAGGGTTTTTAACGTCACATGGAGTACAGATAATGCATGGAGAGTTAGTTCATAATCTTTTAACTGCATTGACATACCCAAAGAAAATTGCCATCGTTAAGTGTAGCGCCCATAGGAAAGTGGTTGATAAAGTTGGAGAAGGGAATGCGTTAGCGGATCGAGTAGCACGGGAGACTGCGATGCAGCCCGGTACTACTGCCATGTATGTAGTGAAGTCACAGGTGGAGAGATGGCATGATGCGAAGGAAGAAGTGCGAGAAATGCAGAGGACCGCTTCTGACAAAGAGCGGGAACAATGGGCTAGCGAGGGAGAACTGGATGACGAGGGCTGCTGGAGAAATAAGCAGATGGATAGATGGAAACTACCCACGGCCTTTGTACAACCTATGGTTCAGATGGCACATGGGCTAGCACATGTTGGAGCTTCCGCAATTGTAAAATTGCTTACCCAAGTCTGGGAGCATCCAGAGATTGCTAGCACAGCAAAGAGGGTGGTGCAGACCTGTATGATCTGCCTGAGGTATAACCCAGGAAAAGGTACTCGAACTCCAGCAGGAGGATTTGTGACACCCACTGCACCCTTTGAGGTTCTGCAGATGGATTATATCCAGCTGGAGCGCTGTAATAATCTGAAGTATGTTCTAGTAGTGGTTTGCGCTTTCAGCAAATGGGTTGAAGCGTACCCTACGAAAGACAATACTGCAATGACTACTGCGAAGCTGCTGCTGAAGGAGTTTTTCCCCCGATATGGCGTTTGTAGACTTCTGTGGAGTGATAATGGCCCTCACTTTGTAGCGGATGTTATAAAGTATGTCTTGAAGGGCCTAGGCATCACTCAGAAGTTCCACGCCGTGTTTCACCCTCAGTCTGCAGGCCTAGTTGAGAAGTATAATGGTACACTGAAGCTTAAGATCGCCAAAATTCAAGCTTCGACGTCTTTGACTTGGCCAGACGCTCTGCCACTGGCGTTATTGTCAATTAGATCAGTACCGCACTCTCGAACTGGCCTTACACCATATGAGGTTGTTTTCGGACGCCCAATGAATATTTGGGGTCCGCCAAAACCTAAGGCTGTGTATGATGTACCTTGTGTGATGATGAGTGATTATCTGGCACAGTTAACGGATAACTTGGTTTCTATTCATCAACAGGTCCGGGAGGCGCTCCCTGATCGGTCTACCGGCGAAGGACATGGTCTCCGGCCTGGTGACCATGTCATGGTGAAAGTCTTCGACAGAACGCACAGTTTGGAACCGAGATGGGTGGGCCCTGAGCAGGTCCTCCTCGCAACGAGAACGGCTGTGCGAGTCTCCAACAGAAAGAATTGGATCCACTCCCTGCACTGTAGGAAGGTGCCGCCCGGATTGGTGGAACCTGCCGTGCTGACCGATCAACGAGAAATTTTGGCTGCAGAGACAGGCCGTGCTGCGGAGCCAAATGCCACTGAGGAGCTCTTTCCGGACCACGCGACTCCTGGAGGAAGGCGATATCATCTTCGACCAAGGAAGTGAGTTTTCCAGTACCGGGACATACTGTCAGAACGGCCCTTGGGTTAGTGAAACGGAGATCCGATGAGGCAAGGGGGGGGGATCAGCCCTGCATTAGTGTAGCGACACCCGTCTTGGCCCGCTGGTGAAGAAATCAACCGCTGCCCAAGGGGAAGAGTTCTGACAGACTTTTAGTTTCAGGAAGATATTGGGTTTTATTCTTTTATTTTTTGCTTTGATATGGAGAAAAAGAAAATCCTTTGTGCATTAGGGTTCATGTTGACAGTAGCCATTGTTGGGATAACCACATGGTTCGTGGAGGATGTAACTCCCGCTCGGAAGATTCTTGTATTGACAACTCCGGTGCCTGAGGAGCACTACTTTTATACATTACCGTATCAAGAGTTGAAGCATCGACAATCTTACTTGAATAACACTTTCATCCAGATGTTGCATCATACCCACGTTGCTACGAATGCTACGAACTGTTGGATATGTGGGATGATGCCAGCTCATCAGAAGAAAGGAGGAACGCCATTTATACCACTTCCTTTCTCTCATAATGGCTCTTGTAGAGCATGGTATACTTTGCTTTTTGCCACTCGGAAACCGACAGTGGGACGATTGCTCTTCAGACTCAATAAAGAATGCCATCAAGACAAAAATGGGTATCCACAAGCGAATGGGACAATTTGGGAGTGGGAAGAGTACCGACCAGACAATGAATCCATTCCCTACATCTTCACGAACACAAGAGACACTGTGGGAAAAGATAAATTTGTGATTCAAGTAGCACAAGCTCAAGCGGACCTGTGTGTCCAGAGTGTGGGTTTCATCCCTGTTGGTGTTAGTGATTGCATTACTGTTTTGAATATTGATGGGTTGAACAATAGTACCTTCTTAGCCTCCCATAATACGTACTTTGTGTGTGGAAATAAAGGTTATTACCGTCTGCCGGCTGGGTGGTCTGGGGTATGCTATGTATCATTTCTACTACCTCCTGTATTCCTAGAACCCGCATCTTATCATAAGGATCTGAAATTATTGAATAATGTGACTGTAAATAGGTATAAACGTACTTTATCAATTGACGATGTAGATCAGACTGACACCAGTCTGCAGCAGTATATTGATTTTAACTTAGGACTGTTTTTCTTTGTTGGAGCTGCCCTGAACAGTAGGAAGATCCGAAGATTAACAAGAGTGGTAGAAGCTGTGACAAATCAGACTGCTGCTGCTCTTGGGAATCTTACGGAGGAATTGCAAATTACTAGAATTGTTGCATTGCAGAATCGTATGGTATTAGACGTTATGCTAGCTGACAGAGGAGGAGCATGTAAAATTATTGGAAGTAGCTGTTGTGTGTTTATCCCTGATCATACGCCATCAGTTTATAATGCCATCAATAAACTGCATAAAATTGCAGCTGAGATCCATACAGAAAACGGCACTTGGTCCTTTTCTGGATGGTTTTGGGCGTTAATTACCGCCTGGGGATGGAAGGTTCTAACTGGTCTCTGCATTATTGTGGCGGTTCTGTTTTCGTGCTGTATCTGCGTTCAATGTGGTCCCTTGCTCTGCTCATTATGTGTATCATTCTGTATCCCTGATAAGAAAGCTATTGCCGATGTTGCCCACCAAAAACGTTTAGCTAAAGAAGTTGAAGAAATGATGACAATTGACATACATGATGATTATCCTAACAAACCGGATGTCTTCAGTAAATGCTGAAAGGGTCGTCTGTTGTAAATTGAAACAACGATGTGATTAAGCATTTACTAAAGACATTAATTCCCCTTTTATAGATCGTGTTTTCTCTGTTATGTTGGCCGAAGCTTGGACTCCATTTTTGTATTGTCATGCTTCCACGTGTTCCCCACGAGAAGAGTCCAACCTCTGTGTTAGTCGCTCTTGCAATCTGCCTAGTAACAGTCTATAATTAGCTCTTTTGTCCATCTGGCACATGCCCAGACTTGACCACATCTGTTATCAGTTAGCCTTGCTTGACCATGTTTTCGCGGGCTCAAGGAGTGTGTTAGCTCCGCCCACATATTGATTCAGTATCGAAAATGACCGTAAATGGTAATGTTCCTCGACCTCATGTTGTATCCACCCACTTATGAGCCCCTCTACTGTGTATAAAAGGGGACCATGTACGTAAGTTCTTTGTGCTACTCTATGCAATACTGAAGAGTGTTGTGTGGATTGTAGGACCACCCTTAAGGGTTAATAAATGCTGTCTTTGTACTTTGCAGTTTCCGTGCCAACTTCCTTATAGATTCCATTACAGGAGAGCGAACCCTTGTGTCCTGCGGGCCTAGCTGGGGCCTGTATTCATCAACGCAGCTCCGTGGCGCTTAGTAGAGGTACCTGGTGGGCTAGTTGTCCCCTAGGGGACCTCTGGATTGAAGAGGAATGAATTCCCCAACTTAAAATGCACCTCAGGGTGTGTTTGCACAGTATCATCTCAGGCCCCGCCCCCTACCTTCACCACTGTGCAAACGTGCCACGTGGCGCGTTTTAAGTTGGGAGATTAAGTCCCCTTCAATCCTGAGGTCCCCTGGTGGCCAACTAGCCCACCAGGTACCTCCAGTAAGTGTAACGGAGCTGTGTTGCAGAGAGGTGTAAAAAGGGGCGTGGCCTCATTACACTTCTCTGCAATGCAGCCTCCTGGCTCATACTGGAGGTTCCTGGTGGACTAGTTGGCCCCCAGGGACCCCCAGTATTGAAGGGGAATTCGTTCCCCCTCTGCAAACGCGCCAGGGGGCGTGTTTGCAGAGTGATGAAAGGAGGGGGCGTGGCCTCCTCCCGATCCCGTTTTTTTTTTTCTTTTTAAGAAGGGGGGCTGTGTAGCTCCCCTTCTTTTTCTTATTTTATGGCCCTGGGGACCCCATCCCCCAGGGCCTGCCCCCTATTTATTTTTTTATTTTTTTGGGGAGGGGGGCCACGTGGCCCCCCTCCCGGGCCACTACTGGCCCCGGGGACCCCATTCCCCGGGGCCTGCCCTCCGTTGGGGACCGTGGGGGGTCCCCAAACACCCCACGGCCCAGCCAGCTATCCGCCTCCTGCGGGAGCCGGCATTGCTTTTCCACATGGGGAGCAGCTAACATGCTGCTCCCCATGTGGAAAAGCAATCTGCTTTGCTATTTGGAAGAGAGAGCAGGGAAACCTGCACCCTCTTCCAAATAGCAAAGCAGTTTGCAAAGGCAGGGTGGGAGCCCCCCTCCCACTTAAGTTAAAGCCCCGGGGGGTGGTGGTCCCCGGGGCTTGGGGGTCCATATCGGACCCCCTACTTTAAATATGTAGTGCCCCGGGGAGGTGGCGGTCCTCGGGTGTGTGGGAGTTCTCGAGCCCCCCCACACAGGTTTTAAAAAAAAAACAAAAACAAAAAACAAGCCCCGGGGGGTGGCGGTCCCCGGAGCTGCGGGAGGGCCATGAGCCCCCTCGCATACATTAAGATAAGCCCCGGGGGGTGGCGGTCCCCGGGGCTGGGCCCTGAAAAATTGCCCCCGGGGGCTAATTGTAAATGAAGCGCGAAGCGGGTTTTTTTTCCCCAGCAGGATGCGCGGATCCTACGCGCATCCAGGTATTTTTTAAAACAAAAAAAAAAGTTTTTTTGGCCTTGGGGGTCCTTGTGGGACCCCCTGAGCATGCCTGCAGGCCTAGGGGGTCAGGGTGTTTCTACCCTGCCCCCTTTTCGCGTTTTGTGATGTTTTTTTGGGGTCTTATTGTGCCTCGGTTCTACCGAGGCACAAGATGGCTGCCAGCACTTCCTGATCTGGAGTGTTGACAGCCAATTAGCATTCAGCTCGTGCATGTCAGGGTGCGCGCTGGGTGCGGGGAGGGTCCGCGGATCCTCCTCGGCCATAGATATCACTAACTTTTAACTCTAATTTTCTCAGGAACTACTGAACGGATTTACACCATTTACGCAAAAGGCACGAGTCTGAACTGAGGACTACCTCTTTGCCAAATTTGGTGTAATTCCGTTCAGCAGTTCGGGCTGTAGCTGCGACAATAGGTCCTATGGGAAATTGCATGGGGAAAACGTGTTTTGGGAACCCCCTTTTTTCTCGGCCCCCGCTTGACGAATCACAGTGAAACTTTCAGGGTAGGAGCGGAGCTGGCTAAAAGTTTGGAAAATTTCGCAAAGATTCGTCAATCGGCGCCAGACTTATTGGGAATAGAATGTTGCGGATTTCCTGTCTACTGGCGACCGCCAGTAGATTATATATATATATATATATATATATATATATATATATATATATAAATATATATATATATATATATATTATCTACTGGCGGTCGCCAGTAGATAGTTATAGTTAGGACCGAGTTCCCATAGGAAATCTGAAAATTCTATTTTGAATAACTTTGGCGCCGGTTGACTTATCTTCGTGAAATTTTCAAAACTAATGGGGCGCTCCGCTCAGCTCCTACCCTGAAAGTCTCAGGGTTTAATTCATCAAGCGGGGGCTGAGAAAAAAGGGGGGTCCCAAAACGCATTTCCCCATGCATTTTCCAATAGGACCTTTAGTCGAAGGTACAGCCCGAACGGCTCAACAGAATTACTTGAAATGTGGCAAAGAGGTAGTCCTCAGGTCAGGCATGTGCCTTTTGCTTAAATGGTGTAAATGCGTAAAGTAGTTCCTGAGAAAATCAAAAGTAAAATCACATATATATCGTGAGATCTGATTGGCTGACAGCACTTCATCCAAGAAGTGTTGGCAGCCATCTTGGGACCAATATACATGATAGCACCTCATTAAAAAGCATTGCAGTTAATAGAAGGTTTTAAGACTTTAGTTACATTATAAATCAATTGTTGATGGTACCATACTCATTTTAGGAATTGTGGTGTGTTCTAAGGTGATTTTACCATGTGAAAAAAGCCTTCTGCTGTGATATCATGAATCATGTTTGAGAGAAAACTATTTTCTCATGCTTTTCCCACAGAGGTTTGGAAGGTGATCTATAAGCTAACTGAGAGCATATTTTCTGTAAATTCACATTATCTTTCTCAGTCATGTGAGAATGAAGTCTGACATTCTCAGTAAAACATGTACATCCAACATGGGCAGAGACTGTCAGTTAATTCCTTTGTGTTCTACTGCAGCTCACCAGAGTGTTCTAAAGAACAACTAGAGCGCTAACAGTCCTACTTATGACAAACGTATGGCACACCTGAAGCCATCTTGGTTGGAATAAAGTGGTAATTCTTTAAACATTTAATTTAAAAAGGAACAAAATGAGGGGGTTCATTTTTCCAAAGAAAGTATGATTAGTGCTGCAGAAAGAAAAATTAGGGCACATTTTGAATGACTTCTCAAATCCTCTTCTATTTCATGAAAAAATTCTGACATGCAGACTGAAACATGCACTTTCAATACCAGCAGCAGACTTCCCTGGTGAGCAGTAGCTTTACTACAGTGATCTAATAAGCAACTAGAGTGCTAACATTCTGAATTTATGGCAAATTTGTGACACATCTGAATGCCTTTTGATGGAATCAAAGTAAAACACTGAAAGTATTTCCTACTGAGGAGACTGTAGTAAATAAGGAAATTAGGAAACATCATAACAAATAAGTCTCCGATTATGGCCACCAGAGACAAAAGAGCCCAAATGTAGCCCAAATATCACCCAGCTGTTGCCCAAGTATAGCCCAATGACAGAATGTCCCAGAGTGTTCTAACGAACAACTAGAGCGCTAACAGTCTTACTTATGACAAAAGTATAGCACACCCGAAGCCATCTTGAATGGAATAAAGTGGTAACACTTAAAACATTTAATTTACAAAGGAACACAATGAGGGGATTAATTTTGCCATAGAAATTATGATTAGTGCTGCAGAAAGAAAAATTAGGGCACATTTTGACTTCTCGAATCCTCTTCTATGTCATAAAAAAATTCTGACATGCAGACTGAAACATGCACTTTGAATACCAGCAGCAGACTTCCCTGGTGAGCAGTAGGTTTACTACAGTGATCTAATGAGCAACTAGAGTGCTAACATTCAGAATTTATGGTAAATGTGTGACACATCTGAATGCCTTCTTGATGGAACCAAGTAAAAAACTGAAAGTATTTCCTACTAAGGAGACTGCAGTAAATGAGGAAATTAGGAAACTTCATAACAAATAAATCTCCCAAGATGGCCACCAGAGACAAAAGAGCCCAAATGTAGCCCAAATATCACCCAGATGTAGCCCAAGTATAGCCCAATGACAGAATGTCCCAGAGTGTTCTAACGAACAACTAGAGCGCTCACAGTCTTACTTATGACAAAAGTATGGCGCACCTGAAGCCATCTTGATTGGAATAAAGTGGTAACACTTAAAACATTTAATTTACAAAGGAACAAAATGAGGGGGTTCATTTTGCCATAGAAATTATGATTAGTTCTGCAGAAAGAAAAATTAGGGCACATTTTGACTTCTCAAATCCTCTTCTATTTCATAAACAAATTCTGACATGCAGACTGAACCATGCACTTTGAATACCAGCAGCAGACTTCCCTGGTGAGCAGTAGTTTTACTACAGTGATCTAATGAGCAACTAGAGGGCTAACATTCAGAATTTATGGCAAATGTGTGACACATCTGAATGCCTTCTTGATGGGACCAAAATAAAAAACTGAAAGCATTCCCACTGAGGAGACTGCAGTAAATGAGGAAATTAGGAAACTTCATAACAAATAAATCTCCCAAGATGGCCACCAGAGACAAAAGAGCCCAAATGTAGTCCAAATATAACCCAGATGTAGCCCGAGTATAGCCTAATGACAGAATGTCCCAGAGTTTTCTTAAGAACAACTAGAGCGCTTACTGTCTTACTTATGACAAAAGTATGGCACACCTGAAGCCATCTTGATTGGAATAAACTGGTAACAGTTAAAACATTTATTTGAAAAAGGAACACAATGAGGGGGTTCATTTTGCCATAGAAATTATGATTAGTGCTGAAGAAAGAAAAATTAGGGCACATTTTGAGGGACTTCTCAAATCCTCTTCTGTTTCATTAAAAAATTCTGATATGCAGACTGAAAAATGCACTTTTAATACCAGCAGCAGACTTCCGTGGTGAGCAGTAGCTTTACTACAGTGATCTAATGAGCAACTAGAGTGCTAACATTCAGAATTTATGGCAAATGTGTGACATATCTGAATGCCTTCTTGATGGAATCAAAGTAAGAAACTGAAAGCATTTCCTACTGAGGAAAATGAGGAAATTAGGAAACTTCATAACAAATAAATCTCCCAAGATGGCCACCAGACACAAAAGAGCCTAAATGCAGCACAAATATCACCCAGATGTAGCCCACATGTAGCCCAATGACAGAAGTGTGCAAAACACTTATTTTTTGTGTATTTGCAGGTTTATATAGTGCAGACTTGTCAGGTATTGGAATGCTTTAAATGAGCATTGGTTACATCACACAATATCAAATTCATTTTGGTTGTAGACATGGGGAGATTAAGTGATTTGATCACAATCACAGAATGTTGAGCTGAAGCAGAAACTCCAACCTGGTTCCCCAGTTGCAAAGTCTGCAGCTCTGGAAGTAACACCACATCCTCTCGCCAAGGTGCAACATTTAATCAAGTGGTCAACTGGATAAAAAAACATAAAGATTACAAATTAAAAGTTCTTTGTCGCTATTTGAAAACTCAGAAAATATGTCCTCATTTTAGTTTTTTAGAGCACTAACCATAATTTTGATGCACATAAGACCCTCTCATATATGTCATTTCTAAAGGAAATACTCTAGGTATTACAGTTTTGATTACATCAAGATGACGTCAGGCGTTCCACACTTTTGTAATAAATATAGAATGTTAGCAATCTAGTTGTTCATTGGGATACTGTTGAGAGGCAGATGCCAGGGGCACGGACTCTGAAAATTGAAGGCAGGCAGGAGAATGCAGAGGCAACAATTTGACCACACTGGGCAGGCAGGAAGGGCAGTGGCAGCACAACAGACTATGGAAGGCAGTGGAAAGGGGGGCAGGAGCAACAAACCAACAATACAGGACTGGCAAGAGAGGCTGTGGCAATATAATAGACCATTGTGGGCAGAAGGAAGAGGCAGTGGTAGTACAACCATACATGCCAACAGACCCGTTTCAGCCAGGAAACGTCCAATGTTTTTAAGCTCAAATGGGCTTTATTTGATCTGTCTCCTGTCTACAATCTCCTATTTTTCAATGTAACTCAAAGGGGAAAATCAATACCCCAGTTTTTTTTCAAAATCTCGCTCTTACCAAGTTCAAAATGTTCGCAAGTATGGTACATTGAATCATGGTAGGGAGGAGGAATTGGGGTAGGGACATGGACTCGGATAACAGAGGACAGGAGGGACATGGAGAGGTGCAACAAACTGATTCTACAGGGCAGGCATCAGGGTTTGCAGCAGCACAATACACCACACAGCGCATGTGGGATGGGAGTGCAGCACAACAATCCATAGAAAGCAATAGGGAGGGGACAGGACCATGCACATGGACAACAGAGAACAGATGGGAAAGAGGCAATGGTAGCTAGCTGACCATAATGGACAGACAGGAGAGAAAGCTGCAGCATAACAGACCATAAAGGGCAGGAGGGACGGATCAGGGGCATTACAATGGAACAGACAAGCCAGGAGGGAGGGAATAGGGGGTCTGCACATGGAAACAGAGGGCTGGGGGCAAGGTGGCAGGGCAGGAGCTGCAAGATGACCATGGAGGTCAGGCAGGATGGGCACTAGAAACAAGACACACCATGGAGAGCAACAATGAGACTATGGTGGCATACACACAGACCATGGAGGGAAGGTGGGAGGGGGTCAGGGGCAGCTAGCTGACCACACAGGGAAGGTGGGAGGGGCCATGCCAGCACAGAAGACCATGCATGGCAAGCGGGAGGGTTAGTGGCAGCACTATGGCTATGATGGGCAAGAAGGAGGGTGCAGGAGCATGCACAAAGGAGGATAGAAGGGAGGGTCAGGACCTGGGCACAGACAAGAGAGTTCAGGGGAAGGGGCCGCACAATAGACCGCGTGGGGCAGGCAGGAGGAGCAGTTGCAGCACAACAGATCAGGGAGGGCAGAAGGGTGTGGCAGTAAAATGGACCATGGAGGACAGGAGGAAGGGGATAGGGGCATGGCATGTGGACAGGCCGGGTGGAGGTGGCAGGGACAGGTTACAGTCATCTGACAATGCTAGGCAGGTGGGAGGGGAGTGGCAGCTCAACAGAACACTCAGAGTAGATAGGAGTGGCAGGTCCATGGAACATAGCGGGCAAAAAGGATGGAGCAGGGGCATGCACAAAGACATCGGAGGGCAGGGGGAAGGAGAATAGGGGCAGCAAGCTAAGCACAGAGGCTAAGCAGGAGGTCAATGATGGGCCATAGAATTGGGCAATTGAGGGCAGGAAGAGTGGACTGGTACATCATGCTAAATGGAGGGCAGTGGCAGCACATCAGACCATGCATGGCAGGAGGGAGGAGGCTAGTCCATGGATTCAGACAACAGAGGATAGGGAGGAGGTGGATGGGGCAGCAAGCTAACTGCTCAGAGAAGGTGGGTATTAGGAACTTTATTGTTTTTAAAATGTGTGTCTGTGCGAACTACTTAAAACATGAACAAGTATGCAGCATAATCTCACTTTTATTCAGGAAGAAGAGGACGTTTGTGACTGTGACTCCGGGCTCACTTGGCAGAAACACCCCCTGACCCTCCACCCCCATCGCAAAATGTAATGCCCGTGAAAAGGGTAGGTGTACGCAGTGTTATATAGAACATAGTCCTGAGAGCACGATTGAAAATGAAAACTAGATGTGGTATATGGTATAAACTATTCAACAAAAAGTGTGATATAAGATGAACCGGGGCGTGAAATATAATATGCAATACATTTTGCGCAGTGACAGATTCATTGGAGAGTGCGAGATAGCACAGGCACTAGCGCGTGCTATGCGATATGCGCCTTGGAGTGTAATATGCACAGGGCAGTGTTGTGTAACATATCTAGTCTCTAAAGTTGTAATATAAAATATGTGCTGGGGAGTGTAACGTTGCATATGCACTGTGACTAAGATATGGATCCCAGATTGTAATATGTATGGCATAGCGCTGTGCGTTATAACATACACATCAAGGAAGGCACGTTAGATGGGGCAATATAACCCGTGTGAAGGCAAGTGTGGCATGACATATTCACGGGGTGGTATTACAGTGCACATGGGCTAGAGAGTGTCATAGCATACTCACTAGCTGGTGGAATACAACACAGAGGTGTGAGGCAATCGGTGGGCACTGGTGGGTGTAACACAGCATTGGGCTCAGACAGGAGCACGCTGCGACTCTCAAGTGAGGTTTGTCTCCTTTCCAGAGAGTAAAATAAAAAAATATTACACATCCGGCAGTGGATGTGCTTTTAATAACCTTGAGGGGGGTTTCTTGCATAGTTTGGTCGAATTTTTGTCGAATCCCCTTTGAATGGCTTGGTGTGCGTGTATATTAAATGTGCCCGTCAATAGCTACCCATGTTTGTATAAATAAACGACAAGGGTGTCTACTTTGAGAGTACCCACCGGCGGGGGCGCCGGGATTAGGCACGGTAGGGCGTCAGACACGTCAGAGCTTCACTAGAGGTGTAAATTCATTCCATGTGGATTCATTCTATGCATAGTCGCCTTTTAATGAATATCACGCAAATCGTCATGGTGATAGGTACATGCGGTTTGTCCAGCATGTCCTAGGTGTTTCTATGAATATATATATATTTAAAATAATAAAAAACAAAGGCCGGCCCCGGGGGATGGGGTCCCCGGAGCCATAAGTGGCCTGAGGAGGGGGGCAACGCAGCCCCCTCCTAAAGAATTTAAATAAAAAAAAGTCTGTCCCGGGGGTTGGGGTCCCCGGGGCCGATTAAGGCCTTGGGAGGGCCAAATTAATTTTTTTCAACATAAAAAATTAGGGTGCAGGCCCTGGGGGATGGGGTCCCCACGTCCAGTAAATTAGAAAAAGAAGGGGGGCCACACAGCCCTCCTTCTTAAAAAAATAAAATAATTAAAAGACCGGCATCACGCTGGAGGCCACGCCCCCTCCTTGCAGCACTCTGCAAACACGCCCCCTGGCCAGTTGTAAGTTGGGGAATTAATTCCCCTTCAATACTGAGGGTCCCTGAGGGCCAACTAGCCCAACAGGTATCTCCAGTGTGCGCCAGGGAGCTGCGTTGCAGACAGGTGTTCTGAGGCCACGCCCCTTTTTACACCTCTATGCAACGCAGCTCTGTGGCGCTTACTGGAGGTACCTAGTGGGCTACTTTGACCCTAGGGACCCTTAGGATTCAAGGGGACTTAATCTCTCAACTTAGAACGGCCACAGGGCGCGTTTACACAGTGGTGAAGGGAGGCGACGGGGCCTGAGGTGACGTGTGCAAACACGCCCTGTGGCGCGTTTTAAGTTGGGGAAATAATTCCCCTTCAATCCTGAGGGCCCCGGGGGGCCAACTAGCCCACCAGGTGCTTCCAGTAAGCGCCACTGCGCTGCGTTGCAGAGAGGTGGTCTAGGCCGTGCCCCTTTTCACATCTCTCTGCAACGCAGCTCTGTGGGGCTTACTGGAGGTACCTAGTGGTCTAGTTGGACCCCAGGGACCCTCAGGATTCAAGGGGACTTAATCTCCCAACTTAAAATGGCCACAGGGCGTGTTTACACAGTGGGGAAGTGAGGGGACGGGGCCTGAGGTGACGTGTGCAAACATGCCCTGTGGCACGTTTTAAGAGGTAGTTTTAATCCCCTGCCCTAATATATACTAGGGGCTTACAGAGGAGGTCATGCTGATCACAGGGGGACCCCAACGCATAGTGTTCCCTAGTGTACGTAGGTTTTTTCACTGTATTCTGAGTGTCTTTTAACATAGCACTGGCTCTGGGACTGGTTAGTCAGACTCAGTTACCACCAGTATCTGGCTGAAAAAGTTGAGGGTACAGGATGATTTTGCAAAAGGCTTCTTTCTGCTCTTCTGTTTGTTCTTTCTACACGTTATCCTTCTTTCTGCACTTTTCTTCGTCTTTGAGGACTTCTGTTGCTTCTTTCTGCATTTCTTTTTTTTCTTTCTGTGCGTTTTTTCTTCTTTCTTCACATGTCCTATCTCTGTAGGCATAGTTAGAAATTAGCATTTAAAAAACCTTAGAAATTCACTGAAAAAACCATAGGTTTCAGGCACGTTATAGTTAGGAATTAGCATTTAAAAAACCTTAGAAATTTACTGAAAAAACCATAGGTTTCAGGGGCGTTATAGTTAGCTGGACTTTTCACTCGTACAAAACCATTGAAATTCCCCCGTTATAGTTAGTTCAGCTAACTATAACTCGCGCGCCCGCTATGCACTGCTGATGACGTCACATATTACATCACTCATGACATGGTCAGTGACATCACAAATGACATCACTGATGACATCTCAAATGGCAGTTCGGGCTGGACTGTTCCCATGAGGCACAGGGTCAGACTGATTTGCATATGGCCATGTCTGAACTGGGGTGGCAGAGTGGGCTAAAGAACGGTGGTGGATCAAACCCAGATCTGTTGACTGGGTGTGAGTGTTTGATTGGTTCTGATGCTCCCTCCATCACCACCCCCTTTTGTACCGCTTTGTTCGCCATAAGTTGGCAGGGTATGCTCAGACGTGAGTCCCTTGCTCACTTTGCCACTGGATTCAAGCAAGCCTGGCTGAAGACAGCTGAAATGCCAGAAACCAGTCCTAGGAAGCTTGTTTCCGGTCCAGGGAAGGCATGGCTTGGCAGTTCGGGCTGGACTGTTCCCATGAGTCACAGGGTCAGACTGATTTGCATATGGCCATGTCTGAACTGGGGTGGCAGAGTGGGCTAAAGAACGGTGGTGGATCAAACCCAGATCTGTTGACTGGGTGTGAGTGTTTGATTGGTTCTGATGCTCCGTCCATCACCACCCCCTTTTGTACCGCTTTGTTCGCCATAAGTTGGCAGGATATGCTCAGACGTGAGTCCCTTGCTCACTTTGCCACTGGATTCAAGCAAGCCTGGCTGAAGACGGCTGAAATGCCAGAAACCGGTCCTAGGAAGCTTGTTTCCGGTCCAGGGAAGGCATGGCTTGGCAGTTCGGGCTGGACTGTTCCCATGAGGCACAGGGTCAGACTGATTTGCATATGGCCATGTGTGAACTGGGGTGGCAGAGTGGGCTAAAGAACGGTGGTGGATCAAACCCAGATCTGTTGACTGGGTGTGAGTGTTTGATTGGTTCTGATGCTCCGTCCATCACCACCCCCTTTTGTACCGCTTTGTTCGCCATAAGTTGGCAGGGTATGCTCAGACGTGAGTCCCTTGCTCACTTTGCCACTGGATTCAAGCAAGCCTGGCTGAAGACGGCTGAAATGCCAGAAACCGGTCCTAGGAAGCTTGTTTCCGGTCCAGGGAAGGCATGGCTTGGCAGTTCGGGCTGGACTGTTCCCATGAGGCACAGGGTCAGACTGATTTGCATATGGCCATGTCTGAACTGGGGTGGCAGAGTGGGCTAAAGAACGGTGGTGGATCAAACCCAGATCTGTTGACTGGGTGTGAGTGTTTGATTGGTTCTGATGCTCCGTCCATCATCACCCCCTTTTGTACCGCTTTGTTCACCATAAGTTGGCAGGGTATGCTCAGACGTGAGTACCTTGCTCACTTTGCCACTGGATTCAAGCAAGCCTGGCTGAAGACGGCTGAAATGCCAGAAACCGGTCCTAGGAAGCTTGTTTCCGGTCCAGGGAAGGCATGGCTTGGCAGTTCGGGCTGGACTGTTCCCATGAGGCACAGGGTCAGACTGATTTGCATATGGCCATGTCTGAACTGGGGTGGCAGAATGGGCTAAAGAACGGTGGTGGATCAAACCCAGATCTGTTGAATGGGTGTGAGTGTTTGATTGGTTCTGATGCTCCGTCCATCACCACCCCCTTTTGTACCGCTTTGTTCGCCATAAGTTGGCAGGGTATGCTCAGACGTGAGTCCCTTGCTCACTTTGCCACTGGATTCAAGCAAGCCTGGCTGAAGACGGCTGAAATGCCAGAAACCGGTCCTAGGAAGCTTGTTTCCGGTCCAGGGAAGGCATGGCTTGGCAGTTCGGGCTGGACTGTTCCCATGAGGCACAGGGTCAGACTGATTTGCATATGGCCATGTCTGAACTGGGGTGGCAGAGTGGGCTAAAGAACGGTGGTGGATCAAACCCAGATCTGTTGACTGGGTGTGAGTGTTTGATTGGTTCTGATGCTCCGTCCATCACCACCCCCTTTTGTACCGCTTTGTTCGCCATAAGTTGGCAGGATATGCTCAGACGTGAGTCCCTTGCTCACTTTGCCACTGGATTCAAGCAAGCCTGGCTGAAGACGGCTGAAATGCCAGAAACCGGTCCTTGGAAGCTTGTTTCCGGTCCAGGGAAGGCATGGCTTGGCAGTTCGGGCTGGACTGTTCCCATGAGGCACAGGGTCAGACTGATTTGCATATGGCCATGTCTGAACTGGGGTGGCAGAGTGGGCTAAAGAACGGTGGTGGATCAAACCCAGATCTGTTGACTGGGTGTGAGTGTTTGATTGGTTCTGATGCTCCGTCCATCACCACCCCCTTTTGTACCGCTTTGTTCGCCATAAGTTTGCAGGGTATGCTCAGACGTGAGTCCCTTGCTCACTTTGCCACTGGATTCAAGCAAGCCTGGCTGAAGACGGCTGAAATGCCAGAAACCGGTCCTAGAAAGCTTGTTTCCGGTCCAGGGAAGGCATGGCTTGGCAGTTCGGGCTGGACTGTTCCCATGAGGCACAGGGTCAGACTGATTTGCATATGGCCATGTCTGAACTGAGGTGGCAGAGTGGGCTAAAGAACGGTGGTGGATCAAACCCAGATCTGTTGACTGGGTGTGAGTGTTTGATTGGTTCTGATGCTCCGTCCATCACCACCCCCTTTTGTACCACTTTGTTCGCCATAAGTTGGCAGGGTATGCTCAGACGTGAGTACCTTGCTCACTTTGCCACTGGATTCAAGCAAGCCTGGCTGAAGACGGCTGAAATGCCAGAAACCGGTCCTAGGAAGCTTGTTTCTGGTCCAGGGAAGGCATGGCTTGGCAGTTCGGGCTGGACTGTTCCCATGAGGCACAGAGTCAGACTGATTTGCATATGGCCATGTCTGAACTGGGGTGGCAGAGTGGGCTAAAGAACGGCGGTGGATCAAACCCAGATCTGTTGACTGGGTGTGAGTGTTTGATTGGTTCTGATGCTCCGTCCATCACCACCCCCTTTTGTACCGCTTTGTTCGCCATAAGTTGGCAGGGTATGCTCAGACGTGAGTCCCTTGCTGACTTTGCCACTGGATTCAAGCAAGCCTGGCTGAAGATGGCTGAAATGCCAGAAACCGGTCCTAGGAAGCTTGTTTCCGGTCCAGGGAAGGCATGGCTTGGCAGTTCGGGCTGGACTGTTCCCATGAGGCACAGGGTCAGACTGATTTGCATATGGCCATGTCTGAACTGGGGTGGCAGAGTGGGCTAAAGAACGGTGGTGGATCAAACCCAGATCTGTTGACTGGGTGTGAGTGTTTGATTGGTTCTGATGCTCCGTCCATCACCACCCCCTTTTGTACAGCTTTGTTCGCCATAAGTTGGCAGGGTATGCTCAGACGTGAGTCCCTTGCTCACTTTGCCACTGGATTCAAGCAAGTCTGGCTGAAGACGGCTGAAATGCCAGAAACCGGTCCTAGGAAACTTGTTTCCGGTCCAGGGAAGGCATGGCTTGGCAGTTCGGGCTGGACTGTTCCCATGAGTCACAGGGTCAGACTGATTTGCATATGGCCATGTCTGAACTGGGGTGGCAGAGTGGGCTAAAGAACGGTGGTGGATCAAACCCAGATCTGTTGACTGGGTGTGAGTGTTTGATTGGTTCTGATGCTCCGTCCATCACCACCCCCTTTTGTACCGCTTTGTTCGCCATAAGTTGGCAGGATATGCTCAGACGTGAGTCCCTTGCTCACTTTGCCACTGGATTCAAGCAAGCCTGGCTGAAGACGGCTGAAATGCCAGAAACCGGTCCTAGGAAGCTTGTTTCCGGTCCAGGGAAGGCATGGCTTGGCAGTTCGGGCTGGACTGTTCCCATGAGGCACAGGGTCAGACTGATTTGCATATGGCCATGTGTGAACTGGGGTGGCAGAGTGGGCTAAAGAACGGTGGTGGATCAAACCCAGATCTGTTGACTGGGTGTGAGTGTTTGATTGGTTCTGATGCTCCGTCCATCACCACCCCCTTTTGTACCGCTTTGTTCGCCATAAGTTGGCAGGGTATGCTCAGACGTGAGTCCCTTGCTCACTTTGCCACTGGATTCAAGCAAGCCTGGCTGAAGACGGCTGAAATGCCAGAAACCGGTCCTAGGAAGCTTGTTTCCGGTCCAGGGAAGGCATGGCTTGGCAGTTCGGGCTGGACTGTTCCCATGAGGCACAGGGTCAGACTGATTTGCATATGGCCATGTCTGAACTGGGGTGGCAGAGTGGGCTAAAGAACGGTGGTGGATCAAACCCAGATCTGTTGACTGGGTGTGAGTGTTTGATTGGTTCTGATGCTCCGTCCATCATCACCCCCTTTTGTACCGCTTTGTTCACCATAAGTTGGCAGGGTATGCTCAGACGTGAGTACCTTGCTCACTTTGCCACTGGATTCAAGCAAGCCTGGCTGAAGACGGCTGAAATGCCAGAAACCGGTCCTAGGAAGCTTGTTTCCGGTCCAGGGAAGGCATGGCTTGGCAGTTCGGGCTGGACTGTTCCCATGAGGCACAGGGTCAGATTGATTTGCATATGGCCATGTCTGAACTGGGGTGGCAGAATGGGCTAAAGAACGGTGGTGGATCAAACCCAGATCTGTTGACTGGGTGTGAGTGTTTGATTGGTTCTGATGCTCCGTCCATCACCACCCCCTTTTGTACCGCTTTGTTCGCCATAAGTTGGCAGGGTATGCTCAGACGTGAGTCCCTTGCTCACTTTGCCACTGGATTCAAGCAAGCCTGGCTGAAGACGGCTGAAATGCCAGAAACCGGTCCTAGGAAGCTTGTTTCCGGTCCAGGGAAGGCATGGCTTGGCAGTTCGGGCTGGACTGTTCCCATGAGGCACAGGGTCAGACTGATTTGCATATGGCCATGTCTGAACTGGGGTGGCAGAGTGGGCTAAAGAACGGTGGTGGATCAAACCCAGATCTGTTGACTGGGTGTGAGTGTTTGATTGGTTCTGATGCTCCGTCCATCACCACCCCCTTTTGTACCGCTTTGTTCGCCATAAGTTGGCAGGATATGCTCAGACGTGAGTCCCTTGCTCACTTTGCCACTGGATTCAAGCAAGCCTGGCTGAAGACGGCTGAAATGCCAGAAACCGGTCCTTGGAAGCTTGTTTCCGGTCCAGGGAAGGCATGGCTTGGCAGTTCGGGCTGGACTGTTCCCATGAGGCACAGGGTCAGACTGATTTGCATATGGCCATGTCTGAACTGGGGTGGCAGAGTGGGCTAAAGAACGGTGGTGGATCAAACCCAGATTTGTTGACTGGGTGTGAGTGTTTGATTGGTTCTGATGCTCCGTCCATCACCACCCCCTTTTGTACCGCTTTGTTCGCCATAAGTTTGCAGGGTATGCTCAGACGTGAGTCCCTTGCTCACTTTGCCACTGGATTCAAGCAAGCCTGGCTGAAGACGGCTGAAATGCCAGAAACCGGTCCTAGAAAGCTTGTTTCCGGTCCAGGGAAGGCATGGCTTGGCAGTTCGGGCTGGACTGTTCCCATGAGGCACAGGGTCAGACTGATTTGCATATGGCCATGTCTGAACTGAGGTGGCAGAGTGGGCTAAAGAACGGTGGTGGATCAAACCCAGATCTGTTGACTGGGTGTGAGTGTTTGATTGGTTCTGATGCTCCGTCCATCACCACCCCCTTTTGTACCACTTTGTTCGCCATAAGTTGGCAGGGTATGCTCAGACGTGAGTACCTTGCTCACTTTGCCACTGGATTCAAGCAAGCCTGGCTGAAGACGGCTGAAATGCCAGAAACCGGTCCTAGGAAGCTTGTTTCTGGTCCAGGGAAGGCATGGCTTGGCAGTTCGGGCTGGACCGTTCCCATGAGGCACAGAGTCAGACTGATTTGCATATGGCCATGTCTGAACTGGGGTGGCAGAGTGGGCTAAAGAACGGCGGTGGATCAAACCCAGATCTGTTGACTGGGTGTGAGTGTTTGATTGGTTCTGATGCTCCGTCCATCACCACCCCCTTTTGTACCGCTTTGTTCGCCATAAGTTGGCAGGGTATGCTCAGACGTGAGTCCCTTGCTCACTTTGCCACTGGATTCAAGCAAGCCTGGCTGAAGATGGCTGAAATGCCAGAAACCGGTCCTAGGAAGCTTGTTTCCGGTCCAGGGAAGGCATGGCTTGGCAGTTCGGGCTGGACTGTTCCCATGAGGCACAGGGTCAGACTGATTTGCATATGGCCATGTCTGAACTGGGGTGGCAGAGTGGGCTAAAGAACGGTGGTGGATCAAACCCAGATCTGTTGACTGGGTGTGAGTGTTTGATTGGTTCTGATGCTCTGTCCATCACCACCCCCTTTTGTACAGCTTTGTTCGCCATAAGTTGGCAGGGTATGCTCAGACGTGAGTCCCTTGCTCACTTTGCCACTGGATTCAAGCAAGTCTGGCTGAAGACGGCTGAAATGCCAGAAACCGGTCCTAGGAAACTTGTTTCCGGTCCAGGGAAGGCATGGCTTGGCAGTTCGGGCTGGACTGTTCCCATGAGGCACAGAGTCAGACTGATTTGCATATGGCCATGTCTGAACTGGGGTGGCAGAGTGGGCTAAAGAACGGCGGTGGATCAAACCCAGATCTGTTGACTGGGTGTGAGTGTTTGATTGGTTCTGATGCTCTGTCCATCACCACCCCCTTTTGTACAGCTTTGTTCGCCATAAGTTGGCAGGGTATGCTCAGACGTGAGTACCTTGCTCACTTTGCCACTGGATTCAAGCAAGCCTGGCTGAAGACGGCTGAAATGCCAGAAACCGGTCCTAGGAAGCTTGTTTCTGGTCCAGGGAAGGCATGGCTTGGCAGTTCGGGCTGGACTGTTCCCATGAGGCACAGAGTCAGACTGATTTGCATATGGCCATGTCTGAACTGGGGTGGCAGAGTGGGCTAAAGAACGGCGGTGGATCAAACCCAGATCTGTTGACTGGGTGTGAGTGTTTGATTGGTTCTGATGCTCCGTCCATCACCACCCCCTTTTGTACCGCTTTGTTCGCCATAAGTTGGCAGGGTATGCTCAGACGTGAGTCCCTTGCTGACTTTGCCACTGGATTCAAGCAAGCCTGGCTGAAGATGGCTGAAATGCCAGAAACCGGTCCTAGGAAGCTTGTTTCCGGTCCAGGGAAGGCATGGCTTGGCAGTTCGGGCTGGACTGTTCCCATGAGGCACAGGGTCAGACTGATTTGCATATGGCCATGTCTGAACTGGGGTGGCAGAGTGGGCTAAAGAACGGTGGTGGATCAAACCCAGATCTGTTGACTGGGTGTGAGTGTTTGATTGGTTCTGATGCTCCGTCCATCACCACCCCCTTTTGTACAGCTTTGTTCGCCATAAGTTGGCAGGGTATGCTCAGACGTGAGTCCCTTGCTCACTTTGCCACTGGATTCAAGCAAGTCTGGCTGAAGACGGCTGAAATGCCAGAAACCGGTCCTAGGAAACTTGTTTCCGGTCCAGGGAAGGCATGGCTTGGCAGTTCGGGCTGGACTGTTCCCATGAGTCACAGGGTCAGACTGATTTGCATATGGCCATGTCTGAACTGGGGTGGCAGAGTGGGCTAAAGAACGGTGGTGGATCAAACCCAGATCTGTTGACTGGGTGTGAGTGTTTGATTGGTTCTGATGCTCCGTCCATCACCACCCCCTTTTGTACCGCTTTGTTCGCCATAAGTTGGCAGGATATGCTCAGACGTGAGTCCCTTGCTCACTTTGCCACTGGATTCAAGCAAGCCTGGCTGAAGACGGCTGAAATGCCAGAAACCGGTCCTAGGAAGCTTGTTTCCGGTCCAGGGAAGGCATGGCTTGGCAGTTCGGGCTGGACTGTTCCCATGAGGCACAGGGTCAGACTGATTTGCATATGGCCATGTGTGAACTGGGGTGGCAGAGTGGGCTAAAGAACGGTGGTGGATCAAACCCAGATCTGTTGACTGGGTGTGAGTGTTTGATTGGTTCTGATGCTCCGTCCATCACCACCCCCTTTTGTACCGCTTTGTTCGCCATAAGTTGGCAGGGTATGCTCAGACGTGAGTCCCTTGCTCACTTTGCCACTGGATTCAAGCAAGCCTGGCTGAAGACGGCTGAAATGCCAGAAACCGGTCCTAGGAAGCTTGTTTCCGGTCCAGGGAAGGCATGGCTTGGCAGTTCGGGCTGGACTGTTCCCATGAGGCACAGGGTCAGACTGATTTGCATATGGCCATGTCTGAACTGGGGTGGCAGAGTGGGCTAAAGAACGGTGGTGGATCAAACCCAGATCTGTTGACTGGGTGTGAGTGTTTGATTGGTTCTGATGCTCCGTCCATCATCACCCCCTTTTGTACCGCTTTGTTCACCATAAGTTGGCAGGGTATGCTCAGACGTGAGTACCTTGCTCACTTTGCCACTGGATTCAAGCAAGCCTGGCTGAAGACGGCTGAAATGCCAGAAACCGGTCCTAGGAAGCTTGTTTCCGGTCCAGGGAAGGCATGGCTTGGCAGTTCGGGCTGGACTGTTCCCATGAGGCACAGGGTCAGATTGATTTGCATATGGCCATGTCTGAACTGGGGTGGCAGAATGGGCTAAAGAACGGTGGTGGATCAAACCCAGATCTGTTGACTGGGTGTGAGTGTTTGATTGGTTCTGATGCTCCGTCCATCACCACCCCCTTTTGTACCGCTTTGTTCGCCATAAGTTGGCAGGGTATGCTCAGACGTGAGTCCCTTGCTCACTTTGCCACTGGATTCAAGCAAGCCTGGCTGAAGACGGCTGAAATGCCAGAAACCGGTCCTAGGAAGCTTGTTTCCGGTCCAGGGAAGGCATGGCTTGGCAGTTCGGGCTGGACTGTTCCCATGAGGCACAGGGTCAGACTGATTTGCATATGGCCATGTCTGAACTGGGGTGGCAGAGTGGGCTAAAGAACGGTGGTGGATCAAACCCAGATCTGTTGACTGGGTGTGAGTGTTTGATTGGTTCTGATGCTCCGTCCATCACCACCCCCTTTTGTACCGCTTTGTTCGCCATAAGTTGGCAGGATATGCTCAGACGTGAGTCCCTTGCTCACTTTGCCACTGGATTCAAGCAAGCCTGGCTGAAGACGGCTGAAATGCCAGAAACCGGTCCTTGGAAGCTTGTTTCCGGTCCAGGGAAGGCATGGCTTGGCAGTTCGGGCTGGACTGTTCCCATGAGGCACAGGGTCAGACTGATTTGCATATGGCCATGTCTGAACTGGGGTGGCAGAGTGGGCTAAAGAACGGTGGTGGATCAAACCCAGATTTGTTGACTGGGTGTGAGTGTTTGATTGGTTCTGATGCTCCGTCCATCACCACCCCCTTTTGTACCGCTTTGTTCGCCATAAGTTTGCAGGGTATGCTCAGACGTGAGTCCCTTGCTCACTTTGCCACTGGATTCAAGCAAGCCTGGCTGAAGACGGCTGAAATGCCAGAAACCGGTCCTAGAAAGCTTGTTTCCGGTCCAGGGAAGGCATGGCTTGGCAGTTCGGGCTGGACTGTTCCCATGAGGCACAGGGTCAGACTGATTTGCATATGGCCATGTCTGAACTGAGGTGGCAGAGTGGGCTAAAGAACGGTGGTGGATCAAACCCAGATCTGTTGACTGGGTGTGAGTGTTTGATTGGTTCTGATGCTCCGTCCATCACCACCCCCTTTTGTACCACTTTGTTCGCCATAAGTTGGCAGGGTATGCTCAGACGTGAGTACCTTGCTCACTTTGCCACTGGATTCAAGCAAGCCTGGCTGAAGACGGCTGAAATGCCAGAAACCGGTCCTAGGAAGCTTGTTTCTGGTCCAGGGAAGGCATGGCTTGGCAGTTCGGGCTGGACCGTTCCCATGAGGCACAGAGTCAGACTGATTTGCATATGGCCATGTCTGAACTGGGGTGGCAGAGTGGGCTAAAGAACGGCGGTGGATCAAACCCAGATCTGTTGACTGGGTGTGAGTGTTTGATTGGTTCTGATGCTCCGTCCATCACCACCCCCTTTTGTACCGCTTTGTTCGCCATAAGTTGGCAGGGTATGCTCAGACGTGAGTCCCTTGCTCACTTTGCCACTGGATTCAAGCAAGCCTGGCTGAAGATGGCTGAAATGCCAGAAACCGGTCCTAGGAAGCTTGTTTCCGGTCCAGGGAAGGCATGGCTTGGCAGTTCGGGCTGGACTGTTCCCATGAGGCACAGGGTCAGACTGATTTGCATATGGCCATGTCTGAACTGGGGTGGCAGAGTGGGCTAAAGAACGGTGGTGGATCAAACCCAGATCTGTTGACTGGGTGTGAGTGTTTGATTGGTTCTGATGCTCTGTCCATCACCACCCCCTTTTGTACAGCTTTGTTCGCCATAAGTTGGCAGGGTATGCTCAGACGTGAGTCCCTTGCTCACTTTGCCACTGGATTCAAGCAAGTCTGGCTGAAGACGGCTGAAATGCCAGAAACCGGTCCTAGGAAACTTGTTTCCGGTCCAGGGAAGGCATGGCTTGGCAGTTCGGGCTGGACTGTTCCCATGAGGCACAGGGTCAGACTGATTTGCATATGGCCATGTCTGAACTGGGGTGGCAGAGTGGGCTAAAGAACGGTGGTGGATCAAACCCAGATCTGTTGACTGGGTGTGAGTGTTTGATTGGTTCTGATGCTCCGTCCATCACCACCCCCTTTTGTACCGCTTTGTTCGCCATAAGTTGGCAGGGTATGCTCAGACGTGAGTCCCTTGCTCACTTTGCCACTATATTCAAGCAAGCCTGGCTGAAGACGGCTGAAATGCTGGAAACCGGTCCTAGGAAGCTTGTTTCCGGTCCAGGGAAGGCATGGCTTGGCAGTTCGGGCTGGACTGTTCCCATGAGGCACAGGGTCAGACTGATTTGCATATGGCCATGTCTGAACTGGGGTGGCAGAGTGGGCTAAAGAACGGTGGTGGATCAAACCCAGATCTGTTGACTGGGTGTGAGTGTTTGATTGGTTCTGATGCTCCGTCCATCACCACCCCCTTTTGTACCGCTTTGTTCGCCATAAGTTGGCAGGGTATGCTCAGACGTGAGTCCCTTGCTCACTTTGCCACTGGATTCAAGCAAGCCTGGCTGAAGACGGCTGAAATGCCAGAAACCGGTCCTAGGAAGATTGTTTCCGGTCCAGGGAAGGCATAGCTTGGCAGTTCGGGCTGGACTGTTCCCATGAGGCACAGGGTCAGACTGATTTGCATATGGCCATGTCTGAACTGGGGTGGCAGAGTGGGCTAAAGAACGGTGGTGGATCAAACCCAGATCTGTTGACTGGGTGTGAGTGTTTGATTGGTTCTGATGCTCCGTCCATCACCACCCCCTTTTGTACCGCTTTGTTCACCATAAGTTGGCAGGGTATGCTCAGACGTGAGTCCCTTGCTCACTTTGCCACTGGATTCAAGCAAGCCTGGCTGAAGACGGCTGAAATGCCAGAAACCGGTCCTAGGAAGCTTGTTTCCGGTCCAGGGAAGGCATGGCTTGGCAGTTCGGGCTGGACTGTTCCCATGAGGCACAGGGTCAGACTGATTTGCATATGGCCATGTCTGAACTGGGGTGGCAGAGTGGGCTAAAGAACGGTGGTGGATCAAACCCAGATCTGTTGACTGGGTGTGAGTGTTTGATTGGTTCTGATGCTCCGTCCATCACCACCCCCTTTTGTACCGCTTTGTTCGCCATAAGTTGGCAGGGTATGCTCAGACGTGAGTCCCTTGCTCACTTTGCCACTGGATTCAAGCAAGCCTGGCTGAAGACGGCTGAAATGCCAGAAACCGGTCCTAGGAAGCTTGTTTCCGGTCCAGGGAAGGCATGGCTTGGCAGTTCGGGCTGGACTGTTCCCATGAGGCACAGGGTCAGACTGATTTGCATATGGCCATGTCTGAACTGGGGTGGCAGAGTGGGCTAAAGAACGGTGGTGGATCAAACCCAGATCTGTTGACTGGGTGTGAGTGTTTGATTGGTTCTGATGCTCCGTCCATCACCACCCCCTTTTGTACCGCTTTGTTCGCCATAAGTTGGCAGGGTATGCTCAGACGTGAGTCCCTTGCTCACTTTGCCACTGGATTCAAGCAAGCCTGGCTGAAGACGGCTGAAATGCCAGAAACCGGTCCTAGGAAGCTTGTTTCCGGTCCAGGGAAGGCATGGCTTTGCAGTTCGGGCTGGACTGTTCCCATGAGGCACAGGGTCAGACTGATTTGCATATGGCCATGTCTGAACTGGGGTGGCAGAGTGGGCTAAAGAACGGTGGTGGATCAAACCCAGATCTGTTGACTGGGTGTGAGTGTTTGATTGGTTCTGATGCTCCGTCCATCACCACCCCCTTTTGTACCGCTTTGTTCGCCATAAGTTGGCAGGGTATGCTCAGACGTGAGTACCTTGCTCACTTTGCCACTGGATTCAAGCAAGCCTGGCTGAAGACGGCTGAAATGCCAGAAACCGGTGCTAGGAAGCTTGTTTCCGGTCCAGGGAAGGCATGGCTTGGCAGTTCGGGCTGGACTGTTCCCATGAGGCACAGGGTCAGACTGATTTGCATATGGCCATGTCTGAACTGGGGTGGCAGAATGGGCTAAAGAACGGTGGTGGATCAAACCCAGATCTGTTGACTGGGTGTGAGTGTTTGATTGGTTCTGATGCTCCGTCCATCACCACCCCCTTTTGTACCGCTTTGTTCGCCATAAGTTGGCAGGGTATGCTCAGACGTGAGTCCCTTGCTCACTTTGCCACTGGATTCAAGCAAGCCTGGCTGAAGACGGCTGAAATGCCAGAAACCGGTCCTAGGAAGCTTGTTTCCGGTCCAGGGAAGGCATGGCTTGGCAGTTCGGGCTGGACTGTTCCCATGAGGCACAGGGTCAGACTGATTTGCATATGGCCATGTCTGAACTGGGGTGGCAGAGTGGGCTAAAGAACGGTGGTGGATCAAACCCAGATCTGTTGACTGGGTGTGAGTGTTTGATTGGTTCTGATGCTCCGTCCATCACCACCCCCTTTTGTACCGCTTTGTTCGCCATAAGTTGGCAGGGTATGCTCAGACGTGAGTCCCTTGCTCACTTTGCCACTGGATTCAAGCAAGCCTGGCTGAAGACAGCTGAAATGACAGAAACCAGTCCTAGGAAGCTTGTTTCCGGTCCAGGG
This sequence comes from Triturus cristatus, assembly GCF_964204655.1. NCBI lineage: Eukaryota > Metazoa > Chordata > Amphibia > Caudata > Salamandridae > Triturus > Triturus cristatus. Next base: position 1,187,071,804 of record NC_140591.1, read on the forward strand.
AAGGCATGGCTTGGCAGTTCGGGCTGGACTGTTCCCATGAGGCACAGGGTCAGACTGATTGGCATATGGCCATGTCTGAACTGGGGTGGCAGAGTGGGCTAAAGAACGGTGGTGGATCAAACCCAGATCTGTTGACTGGGTGTGAGTGTTTGATTGGTTCTGATGCTCCGTCCATCACCACCCCCTTTTGTACCGCTTTGTTCGCCATAAGTTGGCAGGATATGCTCAGACGTGAGTCCCTTGCTCACTTTGCCACTGGATTCAAGCAAGCCTGGCTGAAGACGGCTGAAATGCCAGAAACCGGTCCTAGGAAGCTTGTTTCCGGTCCAGGGAAGGCATGGCTTGGCAGTTCGGGCTGGACTGTTCCCATGAGGCACAGGGTCAGACTGATTTGCATATGGCCATGTCTGAACTGGGGTGGCAGAGTGGGCTAAAGAACGGTGGTGGATCAAACCCAGATCTGTTGACTGGGTGTGAGTGTTTGATTGGTTCTGATGCTCCGTCCATCACCACCCCCTTTTGTACCGCTTTGTTCGCCATAAGTTGGCAGGGTATGCTCAGACGTGAGTCCCTTGCTCACTTTGCCACTGGATTCAAGCAAGCCTGGCTGAAGACGGCTGAAATGCCAGAAACCGGTCCTAGGAAGCTTGTTTCCGGTCCAGGGAAGGCATGGCTTGGCAGTTCGGGCTGGACTGTTCCCATGAGGCACAGGGTCAGACTGATTTGCATATGGCCATGTCTGAACTGGGGTGGCAGAGTGGGCTAAAGAACGGTGGTGGATCAAACCCAGATCTGTTGACTGGGTGTGAGTGTTTGATTGGTTCTGATGCTCCGTCCATCACCACCCCCTTTTGTACCGCTTTGTTCGCCATAAGTTGGCAGGGTATGCTCAGACGTGAGTACCTTGCTCACTTTGCCACTGGATTCAAGCAAGCCTGGCTGAAGACGGCTGAAATGCCAGAAACCGGTCCTAGGAAGCTTGTTTCTGGTCCAGGGAAGGCATGGCTTGGCAGTTCGGGCTGGACTGTTCCCATGAGGCACAGGGTCAGACTGATTTGCATTTGGCCATGTCTGAACTGGGGTGGCAGAATGGGCTAAAGAACGGTGGTGGATCAAACCCAGATCTGTTGACTGGGTGTGAGTGTTTGATTGGTTCTGATGCTCCGTCCATCACCACCCCCTTTTGTACCACTTTGTTCGCCATAAGTTGGCAGGGTATGCTCAGACGTGAGTCCCTTGCTCACTTTGCCACTGGATTCAAGCAAGCCTGGCTGAAGACGGCTGAAATGCCAGAAACCGGTCCTAGGAAGCTTGTTTCCGGTCCAGGGAAGGCATGGCTTGGCAGTTCGGGCTGGACTGTTCCCATGAGGCACAGGGTCAGACTGATTTGCATATGGCCATGTCTGAACTGGGGTGGCAGAGTGGGCTAAAGAACGGTGGTGGATCAAACCCAGATCTGTTGACTGGGTGTGAGTGTTTGATTGGTTCTGATGCTCCGTCCATCACCACCCCCTTTTGTACCGCTTTGTTCGCCATAAGTTGGCAGGGTATGCTCAGACGTGAGTACCTTGCTCACTTTGCCACTGGATTCAAGCAAGCCTGGCTGAAGACGGCTGAAATGCCAGAAACCGGTCCTAGGAAGCTTGTTTCCGGTCCAGGGAAGGCATGGCTTGGCAGTTCGGGCTGGACTGTTCCCATGAGGCACAGGGTCAGACTGATTTGCATATGGCCGTGTCTGAACTGGGGTGGCAGAATGGGCTAAAGAACGGTGGTGGATCAAACCCAGATCTGTTGACTGGGTGTGAGTGTTTGATTGGTTCTGATGCTCCGTCCATCACCACCCCCTTTTGTACCGCTTTGTTCGCCATAAGTTGGCAGGGTATGCTCAGACGTGAGTCCCTTGCTCACTTTGCCACTGGATTCAAGCAAGCCTGGCTGAAGACGGCTGAAATGCCAGAAACCGGTCCTAGGAAGCTTGTTTCCGGTCCAGGGAAGGCATGGCTTGGCAGTTCGGGCTGGACTGTTCCCATGAGGCACAGGGTCAGACTGATTTGCATATGGCCATGTCTGAACTGGGGTGGCAGAGTGGGCTAAAGAACGGTGGTGGATCAAACCCAGATCTGTTGACTGGGTGTGAGTGTTTGATTGGTTCTGATGCTCCGTCCATCACCACCCCCTTTTGTACCGCTTTGTTCGCCATAAGTTGGCAGGGTATGCTCAGAAGTGAGTCCCTTGCTCACTTTGCCACTGGATTCAAGCAAGCCTGGCTGAAGACGGCTGAAATGCCAGAAACTGGTCCTAGGAAGCTTGTTTCCGGTCCAGGGAAGGCATGGCTTGGCAGTTCGGGCTGGACTGTTCCCATGAGGCACAGGGTCAGACTGATTTGCATATGGCCATGTCTGAACTGGGGTGGCAGAGTGGGCTAAAGAACGGTGGTGGATCAAACCCAGATCTGTTGACTGGGTGTGAGTGTTTGATTGGTTCTGATGCTCCGTCCATCACCACCCCCTTTTGTACCGCTTTGTTCGCCATAAGTTGGCAGGGTATGCTCAGACGTGAGTCCCTTGCTCACTTTGCCACTGGATTCAAGCAAGCCTGGCTGAAGACGGCTGAAATGCCAGAAACCGGTCCTAGGAAGCTTGTTTCCGGTCCAGGGAAGGCATGGCTTGGCAGTTCGGGCTGGACTGTTCCCATGAGGCACAGGGTCAGACTGATTTGCATATGGCCATGTCTGAACTGGGGTGGCAGAGTGGGCTAAAGAACGGTGGTGGATCAAACCCAGATCTGTTGACTGGGTGTGAGTGTTTGATTGGTTCTGATGCTCCGTCCATCACCACCCCCTTTTGTACCGCTTTGTTCGCCATAAGTTGGCAGGGTATGCTCAGACGTGAGTCCCTTGCTCACTTTGCCACTGGATTCAAGCAAGCCTGGCTGAAGACGGCTGAAATGCCAGAAACCGGTCCTAGGAAGCTTGTTTCCGGTCCAGGGAAGGCATGGCTTGGCAGTTCGGGCTGGACTGTTCCCATGAGGCACAGGGTCAGACTGATTTGCATATGGCCATGTCTGAACTGGGGTGGCAGAGTGGGCTAAAGAACGGTGGTGGATCAAACCCAGATCTGTTGACTGGGTGTGAGTGTTTGATTGGTTCTGATGCTCCGTCCATCACCACCCCCTTTTGTACCGCTTTGTTCGCCATAAGTTGGCAGGGTATGCTCAGACGTGAGTCCCTTGCTCACTTTGCCACTGGATTCAAGCAAGCCTGGCTGAAGACGGCAGAAATGCCAGAAACCGGTCCTAGGAAGCTTGTTTCCGGTCCAGGGAAGGCATGGCTTGGCAGTTCGGGCTGGATTGTTCCCATGAGGCACAGAGTCAGACTGATTTGCATATGGCCATGTCTGAACTGGGGTGGCAGAGTGGGCTAAAGAACGGTGGTGGATCAAACCCAGATCTGTTGACTGGGTGTGAGTGTTTGATTGGTTCTGATGCTCCGTCCATCACCACCCCCTTTTTTACCGCTTTGTTCGCCATAAGTTGGCAGGGTATGCTCAGACGTGAGTCCCTTGCTCACTTTGCCACTGGATTCAAGCAAGCCTGGCTGAAGACGGCTGAAATGCCAGAAACCGGTCCTAGGAAGCTTGTTTCCGGTCCAGGGAAGGCATGGCTTGGCAGTTCGGGCTGGACTGTTCCCATGAGGCACAGGGTCAGACTGATTTGCATATGGCCATGTCTGAACTGGGGTGGCAGAGTGGGCTAAAGAACGGTGGTGGATCAAACCCAGATCTGTTGACTGGGTGTGAGTGTTTGATTGGTTCTGATGCTCCGTCCATCACCACCCCCTTTTGTACCGCTTTGTTCGCCATAAGTTGGCAGGGTATGCTCAGACGTGAGTCCCTTGCTCACTTTTCCACTGGATTCAAGCAAGCCTGGCTGAAGACGGCAGAAATGCCAGAAACCGGTCCTAGGAAGCTTGTTTCCGGTCCAGGGAAGGCATGGCTTGGCAGTTCGGGCTGGATTGTTCCCATGAGGCACAGAGTCAGACTGATTTGCATATGGCCATGTCTGAACTGGGGTGGCAGAGTGGGCTAAAGAACGGTGGTGGATCAAACCCAGATCTGTTGACTGGGTGTGAGTGTTTGATTGGTTCTGATGCTCCGTCCATCACCACCCCCTTTTGTACCGCTTTGTTCGCCATAAGTTGGCAGGGTATGCTCAGACGTGAGTCCCTTGCTCACTTTGCCACTGGATTCAAGCAAGCCTGGCTGAAGACGGCTGAAATGCCAGAAACCGGTGCTAGGAAGCTTGTTTCCGGTCCAGGGAAGGCATGGCTTGGCAGTTCGGGCTGGACTGTTCCCATGAGGCACAGGGTCAGACTGATTTGCATATGGCCATGTCTGAACTGGGGTGGCAGAATGGGCTAAAGAACGGTGGTGGATCAAACCCAGATCTGTTGACTGGGTGTGAGTGTTTGATTGGTTCTGATGCTCCGTCCATCACCACCCCCTTTTGTACCGCTTTGTTCGCCATAAGTTGGCAGGGTATGCTCAGACGTGAGTCCCTTGCTCACTTTGCCACTGGATTCAAGCAAGCCTGGCTGAAGACGGCTGAAATGCCAGAAACCGGTCCTAGGAAGCTTGTTTCCGGTCCAGGGAAGGCATGGCTTGGCAGTTCGGGCTGGACTGTTCCCATGAGGCACAGGGTCAGACTGATTTGCATATGGCCATGTCTGAACTGGGGTGGCAGAGTGGGCTAAAGAACGATGGTGGATCAAACCCAGATCTGTTGACTGGGTGTGAGTGTTTGATTGGTTCTGATGCTCCGTCCATCACCACCCCCTTTTGTACCGCTTTGTTCGCCATAAGTTGGCAGGGTATGCTCAGACGTGAGTCCCTTGCTCACTTTGCCACTGGATTCAAGCAAGCCTGGCTGAAGACAGCTGAAATGCCAGAAACCAGTCCTAGGAAGCTTGTTTCCGGTCCAGGGAAGGCATGGCTTGGCAGTTCGGGCTGGACTGTTCCCATGAGGCACAGGGTCAGACTGATTTGCATATGGCCATGTCTGAACTGGGGTGGCAGAGTGGGCTAAAGAACGGTGGTGGATCAAACCCAGATCTGTTGACTGGGTGTGAGTGTTTGATTGGTTCTGATGCTCCGTCCATCACCACCCCCTTTTGTACCGCTTTGTTCGCCATAAGTTGGCAGGATATGCTCAGACGTGAGTCCCTTGCTCACTTTGCCACTGGATTCAAGCAAGCCTGGCTGAAGACGGCTGAAATGCCAGAAACCGGTCCTAGGAAGCTTGTTTCCGGTCCAGGGAAGGCATGGCTTGGCAGTTCGGGCTGGACTGTTCCCATGAGGCACAGGGTCAGACTGATTTGCATATGGCCATGTCTGAACTGGGGTGGCAGAGTGGGCTAAAGAACGGTGGTGGATCAAACCCAGATCTGTTGACTGGGTGTGAGTGTTTGATTGGTTCTGATGCTCCATCCATCACCACCCCCTTTTGTACCGCTTTGTTCGCCATAAGTTGGCAGGGTATGCTCAGACGTGAGTCCCTTGCTCACTTTGCCACTGGATTCAAGCAAGCCTGGCTGAAGACGGCTGAAATGCCAGAAACCGGTCCTAGGAAGCTTGTTTCCGGTCCAGGGAAGGCATGGCTTGGCAGTTCGGGCTGGACTGTTCCCATGAGGCACAGGGTCAGACTGATTTGCATATGGCCATGTCTGAACTGGGGTGGCAGAGTGGGCTAAAGAACGGTGGTGGATCAAACCCAGATCTGTTGACTGGGTGTGAGTGTTTGATTGGTTCTGATGCTCCGTCCATCACCACCCCCTTTTGTACCGCTTTGTTCGCCATAAGTTGGCAGGGTATGCTCAGACGTGAGTACCTTGCTCACTTTGCCACTGGATTCAAGCAAGCCTGGCTGAAGACGGCTGAAATGCCAGAAACCGGTCCTAGGAAGCTTGTTTTCGGTCCAGGGAAGGCATGGCTTGGCAGTTCGGGCTGGACTGTTCCCATGAGGCACAGGGTCAGACTGATTTGCATATGGCCATGTCTGAACTGGGGTGGCAGAATGGGCTAAAGAACGGTGGTGGATCAAACCCAGATCTGTTGACTGGGTGTGAGTGTTTGATTGGTTCTGATGCTCCGTCCATCACCACCCCCTTTTGTACCGCTTTGTTCGCCATAAGTTGGCAGGGTATGCTCAGACGTGAGTCCCTTGCTCACTTTGCCACTGGATTCAAGCAAGCCTGGCTGAAGACGGCTGAAATGCCAGAAACCGGTCCTAGGAAGCTTGTTTCCGGTCCAGGGAAGGCATGGCTTGGCAGTTCGGGCTGGACTGTTCCCATGAGGCACAGGGTCAGACTGATTTGCATATGGCCATGTCTGAACTGGGGTGGCAGAGTGGGCTAAAGAACGGTGGTGGATCAAACCCAGATCTGTTGACTGGGTGTGAGTGTTTGATTGGTTCTGATGCTCCGTCCATCACCACCCCCTTTTGTACCGCTTTGTTCGCCATAAGTTGGCAGGGTATGCTCAGAAGTGAGTCCCTTGCTCACTTTGCCACTGGATTCAAGCAAGCCTGGCTGAAGACGGCTGAAATGCCAGAAACCGGTCCTAGGAAGCTTGTTTCCGGTCCAGGGAAGGCATGGCTTGGCAGTTCGGGCTGGACTGTTCCCATGAGGCACAGGATCAGACTGATTTGCATATGGCCATGTCTGAACTGGGGTGGCAGAGTGGGTTAAAGAACGGTGGTGGATCAAACCCAGATCTGTTGACTGGGTGTGAGTGTTTGATTGGTTCTGATGCTCCGTCCATCACCACCCCCTTTTGTACCGCTTTGTTCGCCATAAGTTGGCAGGGTATGCTCAGACGTGAGTCCCTTGCTCACTTTGCCACTGGATTCAAGCAAGCCTGGCTGAAGACGGCTGAAATGCCAGAAACCGGTCCTAGGAAGCTTGTTTCCGGTCCAGGGAAGGCATGGCTTGGCAGTTCGGGCTGGACTGTTCCCATGAGGCACAGGGTCAGACTGATTTGCATATGGCCATGTCTGAACTGGGGTGGCAGAGTGGGCTAAAGAACGGTGGTGGATCAAACCCAGATCTGTTGACTGGGTGTGAGTGTTTGATTGGTTCTGATGCTCCGTCCATCACCACCCCCTTTTGTACCGCTTTGTTCGCCATAAGTTGGCAGGGTATGCTCAGACGTGAGTCCCTTGCTCACTTTGCCACTGGATTCAAGCAAGCCTGGCTGAAGACGGCTGAAATGCCAGAAACCGGTCCTAGGAAGCTTGTTTCCGGTCCAGGGAAGGCATGGCTTGGCAGTTCGGGCTGGACTGTTCCCATGAGGCACAGGGTCAGACTGATTTGCATATGGCCATGTCTGAACTGGGGTGGCAGAGTGGGCTAAAGAACGGTGGTGGATCAAACCCAGATCTGTTGACTGGGTGTGAGTGTTTGATTGGTTCTGATGCTCCGTCCATCACCACCCCCTTTTGTACCGCTTTGTTCGCCATAAGTTGGCAGGGTATGCTCAGACGTGAGTCCCTTGCTCACTTTGCCACTGGATTCAAGCAAGCCTGGCTGAAGACGGCAGAAATGCCAGAAACCGGTCCTTGGAAGCTTGTTTCCGGTCCAGGGAAGGCATGGCTTGGCAGTTCGGGCTGGATTGTTCCCATGAGGCACAGAGTCAGACTGATTTGCATATGGCCATGTCTGAACTGGGGTGGCAGAGTGGGCTAAAGAACGGTGGTGGATCAAACCCAGATCTGTTGACTGGGTGTGAGTGTTTGATTGGTTCTGATGCTCCGTCCATCACCACCCCCTTTTGTACCGCTTTGTTCGCCATAAGATGGCAGGGTATGCTCAGACGTGAGTCCCTTGCTCACTTTGCCACTGGATTCAAGCAAGCCTGGCTGAAGACGGCTGAAATGCCAGAAACCGGTCCTAGGAAGCTTGTTTCCGGTCCAGGGAAGGCATGGCTTGGCAGTTCGGGCTGGACTGTTCCCATGAGGCACAGGGTCAGACTGATTTGCATATGGCCATGTCTGAACTGGGGTGGCAGAATGGGCTAAAGAACGGTGGTGGATCAAACCCAGATCTGTTGACTGGGTGTGAGTGTTTGATTGGTTCTGATGCTCCGTCCATCACCACCCCCTTTTGTACCGCTTTGTTCGCCATAAGTTGGCAGGGTATGCTCAGACGTGAGTCCCTTGCTCACTTTGCCACTGGATTCAAGCAAGCCTGGCTGAAGACGGCTGAAATGCCAGAAACCGGTCCTAGGAAGCTTGTTTCCGGTCCAGGGAAGGCATGGCTTGGCAGTTCGGGCTGGACTGTTCCCATGAGGCACAGGGTCAGACTGATTTGCATATGGCCATGTCTGAACTGGGGTGGCAGAGTGGGCTAAAGAACGGTGGTGGATCAAACCCAGATCTGTTGACTGGGTGTGAGTGTTTGATTGGTTCTGATGCTCCGTCCATCACCACCCCCTTTTGTACCGCTTTGTTCGCCATAAGTTGGCAGGGTATGCTCAGAAGTGAGTCCCTTGCTCACTTTGCCACTGGATTCAAGCAAGCCTGGCTGAAGACGGCTGAAATGCCAGAAACCGGTCCTAGGAAGCTTGTTTCCGGTCCAGGGAAGGCATGGCTTGGCAGTTCGGGCTGGACTGTTCCCATGAGGCACAGGATCAGACTGATTTGCATATGGCCATGTCTGAACTGGGGTGGCAGAGTGGGTTAAAGAACGGTGGTGGATCAAACCCAGATCTGTTGACTGGGTGTGAGTGTTTGATTGGTTCTGATGCTCCGTCCATCACCACCCCCTTTTGTACCGCTTTGTTCGCCATAAGTTGGCAGGGTATGCTCAGACGTGAGTCCCTTGCTCACTTTGCCACTGGATTCAAGCAAGCCTGGCTGAAGACGGCTGAAATGCCAGAAACCGGTCCTAGGAAGCTTGTTTCCGGTCCAGGGAAGGCATGGCTTGGCAGTTCGGGCTGGACTGTTCCCATGAGGCACAGGGTCAGACTGATTTGCATATGGCCATGTCTGAACTGGGGTGGCAGAGTGGGCTAAAGAACGGTGGTGGATCAAACCCAGATCTGTTGACTGGGTGTGAGTGTTTGATTGGTTCTGATGCTCCGTCCATCACCACCCCCTTTTGTACCGCTTTGTTCGCCATAAGTTGGCAGGGTATGCTCAGACGTGAGTCCCTTGCTCACTTTGCCACTGGATTCAAGCAAGCCTGGCTGAAGACGGCTGAAATGCCAGAAACCGGTCCTAGGAAGCTTGTTTCCGGTCCAGGGAAGGCATGGCTTGGCAGTTCGGGCTGGACTGTTCCCATGAGGCACAGGGTCAGACTGATTTGCATATGGCCATGTCTGAACTGGGGTGGCAGAGTGGGCTAAAGAACGGTGGTGGATCAAACCCAGATCTGTTGACTGGGTGTGAGTGTTTGATTGGTTCTGATGCTCCGTCCATCACCACCCCCTTTTGTACCGCTTTGTTCGCCATAAGTTGGCAGGGTATGCTCAGACGTGAGTCCCTTGCTCACTTTGCCACTGGATTCAAGCAAGCCTGGCTGAAGACGGCAGAAATGCCAGAAACCGGTCCTTGGAAGCTTGTTTCCGGTCCAGGGAAGGCATGGCTTGGCAGTTCGGGCTGGATTGTTCCCATGAGGCACAGAGTCAGACTGATTTGCATATGGCCATGTCTGAACTGGGGTGGCAGAGTGGGCTAAAGAACGGTGGTGGATCAAACCCAGATCTGTTGACTGGGTGTGAGTGTTTGATTGGTTCTGATGCTCCGTCCATCACCACCCCCTTTTGTACCGCTTTGTTCGCCATAAGATGGCAGGGTATGCTCAGACGTGAGTCCCTTGCTCACTTTGCCACTGGATTCAAGCAAGCCTGGCTGAAGACGGCTGAAATGCCAGAAACCGGTCCTAGGAAGCTTGTTTCCGGTCCAGGGAAGGCATGGCTTGGCAGTTCGGGCTGGACTGTTCCCATGAGGCACAGGGTCAGACTGATTTGCATATGGCCATGTCTGAACTGGGGTGGCAGAGTGGGCTAAAGAACGGTGGTGGATCAAACCCAGATCTGTTGACTGGGTGTGAGTGTTTGATTGGTTCTGATGCTCCGTCCATCACCACCCCCTTTTGTACCGCTTTGTTCGCCATAAGTTGGCAGGGTATGCTCAGACGTGAGTCCCTTGCTCACTTTGCCACTGGATTCAAGCAAGCCTGGCTGAAGACGGCAGAAATGCCAGAAACCGGTCCTAGGAAGCTTGTTTCCGGTCCAGGGAAGGCATGGCTTGGCAGTTCGGGCTGGATTGTTCCCATGAGGCACAGAGTCAGACTGATTTGCATATGGCCATGTCTGAACTGGGGTGGCAGAGTGGGCTAAAGAACGGTGGTGGATCAAACCCAGATCTGTTGACTGGGTGTGAGTGTTTGATTGGTTCTGATGCTCCGTCCATCACCACCCCCTTTTGTACCGCTTTGTTCGCCATAAGTTGGCAGGGTATGCTCAGACGTGAGTCCCTTGCTCACTTTGCCACTGGATTCAAGCAAGCCTGGCTGAAGACGGCTGAAATGCCAGAAACCGGTCCTAGGAAGCTTGTTTCCGGTCCAGGGAAGGCATGGCTTGGCAGTTCGGGCTGGACTGTTCCCATGAGGCACAGGGTCAGACTGATTTGCATATGGCCATGTCTGAACTGGGGTGGCAGAGTGGGCTAAAGAACGGTGGTGGATCAAACCCAGATCTGTTGACTGGGTGTGAGTGTTTGATTGGTTCTGATGCTCCGTCCATCACCACCCCCTTTTGTACAGCTTTGTTCACCATAAGTTGGCAGGGTATGCTCAGACGTGAGTCCCTTGCTCACTTTGCCACTGGATTCAAGCAAGCCTGGCTGAAGACGGCTGAAATGCCAGAAACCGGTCCTAGGAAACTTGTTTCCGGTCCAGGGAAGGCATGGCTTGGCAGTTCGGGCTGGACTGTTCCCATGAGGCACAGGGTCAGACTGATTTGCATATGGCCATGTCTGAACTGGGGTGGCAGAGTGGGCTAAAGAACGGTGGTGGATCAAACCCAGATCTGTTGACTGGGTGTGAGTGTTTGATTGGTTCTGATGCTCCATCCATCACCACCCCCTTTTGTACCGCTTTGTTCGCCATAAGTTGGCAGGGTATGCTCAGACGTGAGTCCCTTGCTCACTTTGCCACTGGATTCAAGCAAGCCTGGCTGAAGACGGCTGAAATGCCAGAAACCGGTCCTAGGAAGCTTGTTTCCGGTCCAGGGAAGGCATGGCTTGGCAGTTCGGGCTGGACTGTTCCCATGAGGCACAGGGTCAGACTGATTTGCATATGGCCATGTCTGAACTGGGGTGGCAGAGTGGGCTAAAGAACGGTGGTGGATCAAACCCAGATCTGTTGACTGGGTGTGAGTGTTTGATTGGTTCTGATGCTCCGTCCATCACCACCCCCTTTTGTACCGCTTTGTTCGCCATAAGTTGGCAGGGTATGCTCAGACGTGAGTACCTTGCTCACTTTGCCACTGGATTCAAGCAAGCCTGGCTGAAGACGGCTGAAATGCCAGAAACCGGTCCTAGGAAGCTTGTTTCCGGTCCAGGGAAGGCATGGCTTGGCAGTTCGGGCTGTACTGTTCCCATGAGGCACAGGGTCAGACTGATTTGCATATGGCCATGTCTGAACTGGGGTGGCAGAATGGGCTAAAGAACGGTGGTGGATCAAACCCAGATCTGTTGACTGGGTGTGAGTGTTTGATTGGTTCTGATGCTCCGTCCATCACCACCCCCTTTTGTACCGCTTTGTTCGCCATAAGTTGGCAGGGTATGCTCAGACGTGAGTCCCTTGCTCACTTTGCCACTGGATTCAAGCAAGCCTGGCTGAAGACGGCTGAAATGCCAGAAACCGGTCCTAGGAAGCTTGTTTCCGGTCCAGGGAAGGCATGGCTTGGCAGTTCGGGCTGGACTGTTCCCATGAGGCACAGGGTCAGACTGATTTGCATATGGCCATGTCTGAACTGGGGTGGCAGAGTGGGCTAAAGAACGGTGGTGGATCAAACCCAGATCTGTTGACTGGGTGTGAGTGTTTGATTGGTTCTGATGCTCCGTCCATCACCACCCCCTTTTGTACCGCTTTGTTCGCCATAAGTTGGCAGGGTATGCTCAGAAGTGAGTCCCTTGCTCACTTTGACACTGGATTCAAGCAAGCCTGGCTGAAGACGGCTGAAATGCCAGAAACCGGTCCTAGGAAGCTTGTTTCCGGTCCAGGGAAGGCATGGCTTGGCAGTTCGGGCTGGACTGTTCCCATGAGGCACAGGATCAGACTGATTTGCATATGGCCATGTCTGAACTGGGGTGGCAGAGTGGGCTAAAGAACGGTGGTGGATCAAACCCAGATCTGTTGACTGGGTGTGAGTGTTTGATTGGTTCTGATGCTCCGTCCATCACCACCCCCTTTTGTACCGCTTTGTTCGCCATAAGTTGGCAGGGTATGCTCAGACGTGAGTCCCTTGCTCACTTTGCCACTGGATTCAAGCAAGCCTGGCTGAAGACGGCTGAAATGCCAGAAACCGGTCCTAGGAAGCTTGTTTCCGGTCCAGGGAAGGCATGGCTTGGCAGTTCGGGCTGGACTGTTCCCATGAGGCACAGGGTCAGACTGATTTGCATATGGCCATGTCTGAACTGGGGTGGCAGAGTGGGCTAAAGAACGGTGGTGGATCAAACCCAGATCTGTTGACTGGGTGTGAGTGTTTGATTGGTTCTGATGCTCCGTCCATCACCACCCCCTTTTGTACCGCTTTGTTCGCCATAAGTTGGCAGGGTATGCTCAGACGTGAGTCCCTTGCTCACTTTGCCACTGGATTCAAGCAAGCCTGGCTGAAGACGGCTGAAATGCCAGAAACCGGTCCTAGGAAGCTTGTTTCCGGTCCAGGGAAGGCATGGCTTGGCAGTTCGGGCTGGACTGTTCCCATGAGGCACAGGGTCAGACTGATTTGCATATGGCCATGTCTGAACTGGGGTGGCAGAGTGGGCTAAAGAACGGTGGTGGATCAAACCCAGATCTGTTGACTGGGTGTGAGTGTTTGATTGGTTCTGATGCTCCGTCCATCACCACCCCCTTTTGTACCGCTTTGTTCGCCATAAGTTGGCAGGGTATGCTCAGACGTGAGTCCCTTGCTCACTTTGCCACTGGATTCAAGCAAGCCTGGCTGAAGACGGCAGAAATGCCAGAAACCGGTCCTTGGAAGCTTGTTTCCGGTCCAGGGAAGGCATGGCTTGGCAGTTCGGGCTGGATTGTTCCCATGAGGCACAGAGTCAGACTGATTTGCATATGGCCATGTCTGAACTGGGGTGGCAGAGTGGGCTAAAGAACGGTGGTGGATCAAACCCAGATCTGTTGACTGGGTGTGAGTGTTTGATTGGTTCTGATGCTCCGTCCATCACCACCCCCTTTTGTACCGCTTTGTTCACCATAAGTTGGCAGGGTATGCTCAGACGTGAGTCCCTTGCTCACTTTGCCACTGAATTCAAGCAAGCCTGGCTGAAGACGGCTGAAATGCCAGAAACCGGTCCTAGGAAGCTTGTTTCCGGTCCAGGGAAGGCATGGCTTGGCAGTTCGGGCTGGACTGTTCCCATGAGGCACAGGGTCAGACTGATTTGCATATGGCCATGTCTGAACTGGGGTGGCAGAGTGGGCTAAAGAACGGTGGTGGATCAAACCCAGATCTGTTGACTGGGTGTGAGTGTTTGATTGGTTCTGATGCTCCGTCCATCACCACCCCCTTTTGTACCGCTTTGTTCGCCATAAGTTGGCAGGGTATGCTCAGACGTGAGTCCCTTGCTCACTTTGCCACTGGATTCAAGCAAGCCTGGCTGAAGACGGCAGAAATGCCAGAAACCGGTCCTAGGAAGCTTGTTTCCGGTCCAGGGAAGGCATGGCTTGGCAGTTCGGGCTGGATTGTTCCCATGAGGCACAGAGTCAGACTGATTTGCATATGGCCATGTCTGAACTGGGGTGGCAGAGTGGGCTAAAGAACGGTGGTGGATCAAACCCAGATCTGTTGACTGGGTGTGAGTGTTTGATTGGTTCTGATGCTCCGTCCATCACCACCCCCTTTTGTACCGCTTTGTTCGCCATAAGTTGGCAGGGTATGCTCAGACGTGAGTCCCTTGCTCACTTTGCCACTGGATTCAAGCAAGCCTGGCTGAAGACGGCTGAAATGCCAGAAACCGGTCCTAGGAAGCTTGTTTCCGGTCCAGGGAAGGCATGGCTTGGCAGTTCGGGCTGGACTGTTCCCATGAGGCACAGGGTCAGACTGATTTGCATATGGCCATGTCTGAACTGGGGTGGCAGAGTGGGCTAAAGAACGGTGGTGGATCAAACCCAGATCTGTTGACTGGGTGTGAGTGTTTGATTGGTTCTGATGCTCCGTCCATCACCACCCCCTTTTGTACAGCTTTGTTCACCATAAGTTGGCAGGGTATGCTCAGACGTGAGTCCCTTGCTCACTTTGCCACTGGATTCAAGCAAGCCTGGCTGAAGACGGCTGAAATGCCAGAAACCGGTCCTAGGAAACTTGTTTCCGGTCCAGGGAAGGCATGGCTTGGCAGTTCGGGCTGGACTGTTCCCATGAGGCACAGGGTCAGACTGATTTGCATATGGCCATGTCTGAACTGGGGTGGCAGAGTGGGCTATAGAACGGTGGTGGATCAAACCCAGATCTGTTGACTGGGTGTGAGTTTTTGATTGGTTCTGATGCTCCGTCCATCACCACCCCCTTTTGTACCGCTTTGTTCACCATAAGTTGGCAGGGTATGCTCAGACGTGAGTCCCTTGTTCACTTTGCCACTGGATTCAAGCAAGCCTGGCTGAAGATGGCTGAAATGCCAGAAACCGGTCCTAGGAAGCTTGTTTCCGGTCCAGGGAAGGCATGGCTTGGCAGTTCGGGCTGGACTGTTCCCATGAGGCACAGGGTCAGACTGATTTGCATATGGCCATGTCTGAACTGGGGTGGCAGAGTGGGCTAAAGAACGGTGGTGGATCAAACCCAGATCTGTTGACTGGGTGTGAGTGTTTGATTGGTTCTGATGCTCCGTCCATCACCACCCCCTTTTGTACCGCTTTGTTCGCCATAAGTTGGCAGGGTATGCTCAGACGTGAGTCCCTTGCTCACTTTGCCACTGGATTCAAGCAAGCCTGGCTGAAGACGGCTGAAATGCCAGAAACCGGTCCTAGGAAGCTTGTTTCCGGTCCAGGAAAGGCATGGCTTGGCAGTTCGGGCTGGACTGTTCCCATGAGGCACAGGGTCAGACTGATTTGCATATGGCCATGTCTGAACTGGGGTGGCAGAGTGGGCTAAAGAACGGTGGTGGATCAAACATAGATCTGTTGACTGGGTGTGAGTGTTTGATTGGTTCTGATGCTCCGTCCATCACCACCCCCTTTTGTACCGCTTTGTTCGCCATAAGTTGGCAGGGTATGCTCAGACGTGAGTCCCTTGCTCACTTTGCCACTGGATTCAAGCAAGCCTGGCTGAAGACGGCTGAAATGCCAGAAACCGGTCCTAGGAAGCTTGTTTCCGGTCCAGGGAAGGCATGGCTTGGCAGTTCGGGCTGGACTGTTCCCATGAGGCACAGGGTCAGACTGATTTGCATATGGCCATGTCTGAACTGGGGTGGCAGAGTGGGCTAAAGAACGGTGGTGGATCAAACCCAGATCTGTTGACTGGGTGTGAGTGTTTGATTGGTTCTGATGCTCCGTCCATCACCACCCCCTTTTGTACCGCTTTGTTCGCCATAAGTTGGCAGGGTATGCTCAGACGTGAGTCCCTTGCTCACTTTGCCACTAGATTCAAGCAAGCCTGGCTGAAGACGGCTGAAATGCCAGAAACCGGTCCTAGGAAGCTTGTTTCCGGTCCAGGGAAGGCATGGCTTGACAGTTCGGGCTGGACTGTTCCCATGAGGCACAGGGTCAGACTGATTTGCATATGGCCATGTCTGAACTGGGGTGGCAGAGTGGGCTAAAGAACGGTGGTGGATCAAACCCAGATCTGTTGACTGGGTGTGAGTGTTTGATTGGTTCTGATGCTCCGTCCATCACCACCCCCTTTTGTACCGCTTTGTTCGCCATAAGTTGGCAGGGTATGCTCAGACGTGAGTCCCTTGCTCACTTTGCCACTGGATTCAAGCAAGCCTGGCTGAAGACAGCTGAAATGCCAGAAACCGGTCCTAGGAAGCTTGTTTCCGGTCCAGGGAAGGCATGGCTTGGCAGATCGGGCTGGACTGTTCCCATGAGGCACAGGGTCAGACTGATTTGCATATGGCCATGTCTGAACTGGGGTGGCAGAGTGGGCTAAAGAACGGTGGTGGATCAAACCCAGATCTGTTGACTGGGTGTGAGTGTTTGATTGGTTCTGATGCTCCATCCATCACCACCCCCTTTTGTACCGCTTTGTTCGCCATAAGTTGGCAGGGTATGCTCAGACGTGAGTCCCTTGCTCACTTTGCCACTGGATTCAAGCAAGCCTGGCTGAAGACGGCTGAAATGCCAGAAACCGGTCCTAGGAAGCTTGTTTCTGGTCCAGGGAAGGCATGGCTTGGCAGTTCGGGCTGGACTGTTCCCATGAGGCACAGGGTCAGACTGATTTGCATATGGCCATGTCTGAACTGGGGTGGCAGAGTGGGCTAAAGAACGGTGGTGGATCAAACCCAGATCTGTTGACTGGGTGTGAGTGTTTGATTGGTTCTGATGCTCCGTCCATCACCACCCCCTTTTGTACCGCTTTGTTCGCCATAAGTTGGCAGGGTATGCTCAGACGTGAGTCCCTTGCTCACTTTGCCACTGGATTCAAGCAAGCCTGGCTGAAGACGGCTGAAATGCCAGAAACCGGTCCTAGGAAGCTTGTTTCCGGTCCAGGGAAGGCATGGCTTGGCAGTTCGGGCTGGACTGTTCCCATGAGGCACAGGGTCAGACTGATTTGCATATGGCCATGTCTGAACTGGGGTGGCAGAGTGGGCTAAAGAACGGTGGTGGATCAAACCCAGATCTGTTGACTGGGTGTGAGTGTTTGATTGGTTCTGATGCTCCGTCCATCACCACCCCCTTTTGTACCGCTTTGTTCGCCATAAGTTGGCAGGGTATGCTCAGACGTGAGTCCCTTGCTCACTTTGCCACTGGATTCAAGCAAGCCTGGCTGAAGACGGCTGAAATGCCAGAAACCGGTCCTAGGAAGCTTGTTTCCGGTCCAGGGAAGGCATGGCTTGGCAGATCGGGCTGGACTGTTCCCATGAGGCACAGGGTCAGACTGATTTGCATATGGCCATGTCTGAACTGGGGTGGCAGAGTGGGCTAAAGAACGGTGGTGGATCAAACCCAGATCTGTTGACTGGGTGTGAGTGTTTGATTGGTTCTGATGCTCCGTCCATCACCACCCTCTTTTGTACCGCTTTGTTCGCCATAAGTTGGCAGGGTATGCTCAGACGTGAGTCCCTTGCTCACTTTGCCACTGGATTCAAGCAAGCCTGGCTGAAGACGGCTGCAATGCCAGAAACCGGTCCTAGGAAGCTTGTTTCCGGTCCAGGGAAGGCATGGCTTGGCAGTTCGGGCTGGACTGTTCCCATGCGGCACAGGGTCAGACTGATTTGCATATGGCCATGTCTGAACTGGGGTGGCAGAGTGGGCTAAAGAACCGTGGTGGATCAAACCCAGATCTGTTGACTGGGTGTGAGTGTTTGATTGGTTCTGATGCTCCGTCCATCACCACCCCCTTTTGTACCGCTTTGTTCGCCATAAGTTGGCAGGGTATGCTCAGACGTGAGTCCCTTGCTCACTTTGCCACTGGATTCAAGCAAGCCTGGCTGAAGACGGCTGAAATGCCAGAAACCGGTCCTAGGAAGCTTGTTTCCGGTCCAGGGAAGGCATGGCTTGGCAGTTCGGGCTGGACTGTTCCCATGAGGCACAGGGTCAGACTGATTTGCATATGGCCATGTCTGAACTGGGGTGGCAGAGTGGGCTAAAGAACGGTGGTGGATCAAACCCAGATCTGTTGACTGGGTGTGAGTGTTTGATTGGTTCTGATGCTCCGTCCATCACCACCCCCTTTTGTACCGCTTTGTTCGCCATAAGTTGGCAGGGTATGCTCAGACGTGAGTCCCTTGCTCACTTTGCCACTGGATTCAAGCAAGCCTGGCTGAAGACGGCTGAAATGCCAGAAACCGGTCCTAGGAAGCTTGTTTCCGGTCCAGGGAAGGCATGGCTTGGCAGTTCGGGCTGGACTGTTCCCATGAGGCACAGGGTCAGACTGATTTGCATATGGCCATGTCTGAACTGGGGTGGCAGAGTGGGCTAAAGAATGGTGGCGGATCAAACCCAGATCTGTTGACTTGGTGTGAGTGTTTGATCGGTTCTGATGCTCCGTTCATCACCACCCCCTTTTGTACCGCTTTGTTCGCCATAAGTTGGCAGGGTATGCTCAGACGTGAGTCCCTTGCTCACTTTGCCACTGGATTCAAGCAAGCCTGGCTGAAGACGGCTGAAATGCCAGAAACCCATCCTAGGAAGCTTGTTTCCGGTCCAGGGAAGGCATGGCTTGGCAGTTCGGGCTGGACTGTTCCCATGAGGCACAGGGTCAGACTGATTTGCATATGGCCATGTCTGAACTGGGGTGGCAGAGTGGGCTAAAGAACGGTGGTGGATCAAACCCAGATCTGTTGACTGGGTGTGAGTGTTTGATTGGTTCTGATGCTCCGTCCATCACCACCCCCTTTTGTACCGCTTTGTTCGCCATAAGTTGGCAGGATATGCTCAGACGTGAGTCCCTTGCTCACTTTGCCACTGGATTCAAGCAAGCCTGGCTGAAGACGGCTGAAATGCCCGAAACCGGTCCTAGGAAGCTTGTTTCCGGTCCAGGGAAGGCATGGCTTGGCAGTTCGGGCTGGACTGTTCCCATGAGGCACAGGGTCAGACTGATTTGCATATGGCCATGTCTGAACTGGGGTGGCAGAGTGGGCTAAAGAACGGTGGTGGATCAAACCCAGATCTGTTGACTGGGTGTGAGTGTTTTATTGGTTCTGATGCTCGGTCCATCACCACCCCCTTTTGTACCGCTTTGTTCGCCATAAGTTGGCAGGGTATGCTCAGACGTGAGTCCCTTGCTCACTTCGCCACTGGATTCAAGCAAGCCTTGCTGAAGACGGCTGAAATGCCAGAAACCGGTCCTAGGAAGCTTGTTTCCGGTCCAGGGAAGGCATGGCTTGGCAGTTCGGGCTGGACTGTTCCCATGAGGCACAGGGTCAGACTGATTTGCATATGGCCATGTCTGAACTGGGGTGGCAGAGTGGGCTAAAGAACGGTGGTGGATCAAACCCAGATCTGTTGACTGGGTGTGAGTGTTTGATTGGTTCTGATGCTCGGTCCATCACCACCCCCTTTTGTACCGCTTTGTTCGCCATAAGTTGGCAGGGTATGCTCAGACGTGAGTCCCTTGCTCACTTTGCCACTGGATTCAAGCAAGCCTGGCTGAAGACGGCTGAAATGCCAGAAACCGGTCCTAGGAAGCTTGTTTCCGGTCCAGGGAAGGCATGGCTTGGCAGTTCGGGCTGGACTGTTCCCATGCGGCACAGGGTCAGACTGATTTGCATATGGCAATGTCTGAACTGGGGTGGCAGAGTGGGCTAAAGAACGGTGGTGGATCAAACCCAGATCTGTTGACTGGGTGTGAGTGTTTGATTGGTTCTGATGCTCTGTCCATCACCACCCCCTTTTGTACCGCTTTGTTCGCCATAAATTGGCAGGGTATGCTCAGACGTGAGTCCCTTGCTCACTTTGCCATTGGATTCAAGCAAGCCTGGCTGAAGACGGCTGAAATGCCAGAAACCGGTCCTAGGAAGCTTGTTTCCGGTCCAGGGAAGGCATGGCTTGGCAGTTCGGGCTGGACTGTTCCCATGCGGCACAGGGTCAGACTGATTTGCATATGGCCATGTCTGAACTGGGGTGGCAGAGTGGGCTAAAGAACCGTGGTGGATCACACCCAGATCTGTTGACTGGGTGTGAGTGTTTGATTGGTTCTGATGCGCCGTCCCTCACCACCCCCTTTTGTACCGCTTTGTTCGCCATAAGTTGGCAGGGTATGCTCAGACGTGAGTCCCTTGCTCACTTTGCCACTGGATTCAAGCAAGCCTGGCTGAAGACGGCTGAAATGCCAGAAAGCGGTCCTAGGAAGCTTGTTTCCGGTCCAGGGAAGGCATGGCTTGGCAGTTCGGGCTGGACTGTTCCCATGAGGCACAGGGTCAGACTGATTTGCATATGGCCATGTCTGAACTGGGGTGGCAGGGTGGGATAAAGAACGGTGGTGGATCAAACCCAGATCTGTTGACTGGGTGTGAGTGTTTGATTGGTTCTGATGCTCCGTCCATCACCACCCCCTTTTGTACCGCTTTGTTCGCCATAAGTTGGCAGGGTATGCTCAGACGTGAGTCCCTTGCTCACTTTGCCACTGGATTCAAGCAAGCCTGGCTGAAGACGGCAGAAATGCCAGAAACCGGTCCTAGGAAGCTTGTTTCCGGTCCAGGGAAGGCATGGCTTGGCAGTTCGGGCTGGACTGTTCCCATGAGGCACAGAGTCAGACTGATTTGCATATGGCCATGTCTGAACTGGGGTGGCAGAGTGGGCTAAAGAACGGTGGTGGATCAAACCCAGATCTGTTGACTGGGTGTGAGTGTTTGATTGGTTCTGATGCTCCGTCCATCACCACCCCCTTTTGTACCGCTTTGTTCGCCATAAGTTGGCAGGGTATGCTCAGACGTGAGTCCCTTGCTCACTTTGCCACTGGATTCAAGCAAGCCTGGCTGAAGACGGCTGAAATGCCAGAAACCGGTCCTAGGAAGCTTGTTTCCGGTCCAGGGAAGGCATAGCTTGGCAGTTCGGGCTGGACTGTTCCCATGAGGCACAGGGTCAGACTGATTTGCATATGGCCATGTCTGAACTGGGGTGGCAGAGTGGGCTAAAGAACGGTGGTGGATCAAACCCAGATCTGTTGACTGGGTGTGAGTGTTTGATTGGTTCTGATGCTCCGTCCATCACCACCCCCTTTTGTACCGCTTTGTTCGCCATAAGTTGGCAGGGTATGCTCAGACGTGAGTCCCTTGCTCACTTTGCCACTATATTCAAGCAAGCCTGGCTGAAGACGGCTGAAATTCTAGAAACCGGTCCTAGGAAGCTTGTTTCCGGTCCAGGGAAGGCATGGCTTGGCAGTTCGGGCTGGACTGTTCCCATGAGGCACAGGGTCAGACTGATTTGCATATGGCCATGTCTGAACTGGGGTGGCAGAGTTGGCTAAAGAACGGTGGTGGATCAAACCCAGATCTGTTGACTGGGTGTGAGTGTTTGATTGGTTCTGATGCTCCGTCCATCACCACCCCCTTTTGTACCGCTTTGTTCGCCATAAGTTGGCAGGGTATGCTCAGACGTGAGTCCCTTGCTCACTTTGCCACTAGATTCAAGCAAGCCTGGCTAAAGACGGCTGAAATGCCAGAAACCGGTCCTAGGAAGCTTGTTTCCGGTCCAGGGAAGGCATGGCTTGGCAGTTCGGGCTGGACTGTTCCCATGAGGCACAGGGTCAGACTGATTTGCATATGGCCATGTCTGAACTGGGGTGGCAGAGTGGGCTAAAGAACGGTGGTGGATCAAACCCAGATCTGTTGACTGGGTGTGAGTGTTTGATTGGTTCTGATGCTCCGTCCATCACCACCCCCTTTTGTACCGCTTTGTTCACCATAAGTTGGCAGGGTATGCTCAGACGTGAGTCCCTCGCTCACTTTGCCACTGGATTCAAGCAAGCCTGGCTGAAGACGGCTGAAATGCCAGAAACCGGTCCTAGGAAGCTTGTTTCCATTCCAGGGAAGGCATGGCTTGGCAGTTCGGGCTGGACTGTTCCCATGAGGCACAGGGTCAGACTGATTTGCATATGGCCATGTCTGAACTGGGGTGGCAGAGTGGGCTAAAGAACGGTGGTGAATCAAACCCAGATCTGTTGACTGGGTGTGAGTGTTTGATTGGTTCTGATGCTCCGTCCATCACCACCCCCTTTTGTACCGCTTTGTTCGCCATAAGTTGGCAGGGTATGCTCAGACGTGAGTCCCTTGCTCACTTTGCCACTGGATTCAAGCAAGCCTGGCTGAAGACGGCTGAAATGCCAGAAACCGGTCCTAGGAAGCTTGTTTCCGGTCCAGGGAAGGCATGGCTTGGCAGTTCGGGCTGGACTGTTCCCATGAGGCACAGGGTCAGACTGATTTGCATATGGCCATGTCTGAACTGGGGTGGCAGAGTGGGCTAAAGAACGGTGGTGGATCAAACATAGATCTGTTGACTGGGTGTGAGTGTTTGATTGGTTCTGATGCTCCGTCCATCACCACCCCCTTTTGTACCGCTTTGTTCGCCATAAGTTGGCAGGGTATGCTCAGACGTGAGTCCCTTGCTCACTTTGCCACTGGATTCAAGCAAGCCTGGCTGAAGACGGCTGAAATGCCAGAAACCGGTCCTAGGAAGCTTGTTTCCGGTCCAGGGAAGGCATGGCTTGGCAGTTCGGGCTGGACTGTTCCCATGAGGCACAGGGTCAGACTGATTTGCATATGGCCATGTCTGAACTGGGGTGGCAGAGTGGGCTAAAGAACGGTGGTGGATCAAACCCAGATCTGTTGACTGGGTGTGAGTGTTTGATTGGTTCTGATGCTCCGTCCATCACCACCCCCTTTTGTACCGCTTTGTTCGCCATAAGTTGGCAGGGTATGCTCAGACGTGAGTCCCTTGCTCACTTTGCTACTAGATTCAAGCAAGCCTGGCTGAAGACGGCTGAAATGCCAGAAACCGGTCCTAGGAAGCTTGTTTCCGGTCCAGGGAAGGCATGGCTTGACAGTTCGGGCTGGACTGTTCCCATGAGGCACAGGGTCAGACTGATTTGCATATGGCCATGTCTGAACTGGGGTGGCAGAGTGGGCTAAAGAACGGTGGTGGATCAAACCCAGATCTGTTGACTGGGTGTGAGTGTTTGATTGGTTCTGATGCTCCGTCCATCACCACCCCCTTTTGTACCGCTTTGTTCGCCATAAGTTGGCAGGGTATGCTCAGACGTGAGTCCCTTGCTCACTTTGCCACTGGATTCAAGCAAGCCTGGCTGAAGACGGCTGAAATGCCAGAAACCGGTCCTAGGAAGCTTGTTTCCGGTCCAGGGAAGGCATGGCTTGGCAGTTCGGGCTGGACTGTTCCCATGAGGCACAGGGTCAGACTGATTTGCATATGGCCATGTCTGAACTGGGGTGGCAGAGTGGGCTAAAGAACGGTGGTGGATCAAACCCAGATCTGTTGACTGGGTGTGAGTGTTTGATTGGTTCTGATGCTCCGTCCATCACCACCCCCTTTTGTACCGCTTTGTTCGCCATAAGTTGGCAGGGTATGCTCAGACGTGAGTCCCTTGCTCACTTTGCCACTGGATTCAAGCAAGCCTGGCTGAAGACGGCTGAAATGCCAGAAACCGGTCCTAGGAAGCTTGTTTCCGGTCCAGGGAAGGCATGGCTTGGCAGTTCGGGCTGGACTGTTCCCATGAGGCACAGGGTCAGACTGATTTGCATATGGCCATGTCTGAACTGGGGTGGCAGAGTGGGCTAAAGAACGGTGGTGGATCAAACCCAGATCTGTTGACTGGGTGTGAGTGTTTGATTGGTTCTGATGCTCCGTCCATCACCACCCCCTTTTGTACCGCTTTGTTCGCCATAAGTTGGCAGGGTATGCTCAGACGTGAGTCCCTTGCTCACTTTGCCACTGGATTCAAGCAAGCCTGGCTGAAGACGGCTGCAATGCCAGAAACCGGTCCTAGGAAGCTTGTTTCCGGTCCAGGGAAGGCATGGCTTGGCAGTTCGGGCTGGACTGTTCCCATGCGGCACAGGGTCAGACTGATTTGCATATGGCCATGTCTGAACTGGGGTGGCAGAGTGGGCTAAAGAACCGTGGTGGATCAAACCCAGATCTGTTGACTGGGTGTGAGTGTTTGATTGGTTCTGATGCTCCGTCCATCACCACCCCCTTTTGTACCGCTTTGTTCGCCATAAGTTGGCAGGGTATGCTCAGACGTGAGTCCCTTGCTCACTTTGCCACTGGATTCAAGCAAGCCTGGCTGAAGACGGCTGCAATGCCAGAAACCGGTCCTAGGAAGCTTGTTTCCGGTCCAGGGAAGGCATGGCTTGGCAGTTCGGGCTGGACTGTTCCCATGAGGCACAGGGTCAGACTGATTTGCATATGGCCATGTCTGAACTGGGGTGGCAGAGTGGGCTAAAGAACGGTGGTGGATCAAACCCAGATCTGTTGACTGGGTGTGAGTGTTTGATTGGTTCTGATGCTCCGTCCATCACCACCCCCTTTTGTACCGCTTTGTTCGCCATAAGTTGGCAGGGTATGCTCAGACGTGAGTCCCTTGCTCACTTTGCCACTGGATTCAAGCAAGCCTGGCTGAAGACGGCTGAAATGCCAGAAACCGGTCCTAGGAAGCTTGTTTCCGGTCCAGGGAAGGCATGGCTTGGCAGTTCGGGCTGGACTGTTCCCATGAGGCACAGGGTCAGACTGATTTGCATATGGCCATGTCTGAACTGGGGTGGCAGAGTGGGCTAAAGAACGGTGGTGGATCAAACCCAGATCTGTTGACTGGGTGTGAGTGTTTGATTGGTTCTGATGCTCCGTCCATCACCACCCCCTTTTGTACCGCTTTGTTCGCCATAAGTTGGCAGGGTATGCTCAGACGTGAGTCCCTTGCTCACTTTGCCACTGGATTCAAGCAAGCCTGGCTGAAGACGGCTGCAATGCCAGAAACCGGTCCTAGGAAGCTTGTTTCCGGTCCAGGGAAGGCATGGCTTGGCAGTTCGGGCTGGACTGTTCCCATGCGGCACAGGGTCAGACTGATTTGCATATGGCCATGTCTGAACTGGGGTGGCAGAGTGGGCTAAAGAACCGTGGTGGATCAAACCCAGATCTGTTGACTGGGTGTGAGTGTTTGATTGGTTCTGATGCTCCGTCCATCACCACCCCCTTTTGTACCGCTTTGTTCGCCATAAGTTGGCAGGGTATGCTCAGACGTGAGTCCCTTGCTCACTTTGCCACTGGATTCAAGCAAGCCTGGCTGAAGACGGCTGAAATGCCAGAAACCGGTCCTAGGAAGCTTGTTTCCGGTCCAGGGAAGGCATGGCTTGGCAGTTCGGGCTGGACTGTTCCCATGAGGCACAGGGTCAGACTGATTTGCATATGGCCATGTCTGAACTGGGGTGGCAGAGTGGGCTAAAGAACGGTGGTGGATCAAACCCAGATCTGTTGACTGGGTGTGAGTGTTTGATTGGTTCTGATGCTCCGTCCATCACCACCCCCTTTTGTACCGCTTTGTTCGCCATAAGTTGGCAGGGTATGCTCAGACGTGAGTCCCTTGCTCACTTTGCCACTGGATTCAAGCAAGCCTGGCTGAAGACGGCTGAAATGCCAGAAACCGGTCCTAGGAAGCTTGTTTCCGGTCCAGGGAAGGCATGGCTTGGCAGTTTGGGCTGGACTGTTCCCATGAGGCACAGGGTCAGACTGATTTGCATATGGCCATGTCTGAACTGGGGTGGCAGAGTGGGCTAAAGAACGGTGGTGGATCAAACCCAGATCTGTTGACTTGGTGTGAGTGTTTGAT
Source organism: Triturus cristatus (assembly GCF_964204655.1). Lineage (NCBI taxonomy): Eukaryota > Metazoa > Chordata > Amphibia > Caudata > Salamandridae > Triturus > Triturus cristatus. Next base: position 1,187,097,522 of record NC_140591.1, read on the forward strand.
TGGTTCTGATGCTCCGTTCATCACCACCCCCTTTTGTACTGCTTTGTTCACCATAAGTTGGCAGGGTATGCTCAGACGTGAGTCCCTTGCTCACTTTGCCACTGGATTCAAGCAAGCCTGGCTGAAGACGGCTGAAATGCCAGAAACCGGTCCTAGGAAGCTTGTTTCCGGTCCAGGGAAGGCATGGCTTGGCAGTTCGGGCTGGACTGTTCCCATGAGGCACAGGGTCAGACTGATTTGCATATGGCCATGTCTGAACTGGGGTGGCAGAGTGGGCTAAAGAACGGTGGTGGATCAAACCCAGATCTGTTGACTGGGTGTGAGTGTTTGATTGGTTCTGATGCTCCGTCCATCACCACCCACTTTTGTACCGCTTTGTTCGCCATAAGTTGGCAGGGTATGCTCAGACGTGAGTCCCTTGCTCACTTTGCCACTGGATTCAAGCAAGCCTGGCTGAAGACGGCTGAAATGCCAGAAACCGGTCCTAGGAAGCTTGTTTCCGGTCCAGGGAAGGCATGGCTTGGCAGTTCGGGCTGGACTGTTCCCATGAGGCACAGGGTCAGACTGATTTGCATATGGCCATGTCTGAACTGGGGTGGCAGAGTGGGCTAAAGAACGGTGGTGGATCAAACCCAGATCTGTTGACTGGGTGTGAGTGTTTGATTGGTTCTGATGCTCCGTCCATTACCACCCCCTTTTGTACCGCTTTGTTCGCCATAAGTTGGCAGGATATGCTCAGACGTGAGTCCCTTGCTCACTTTGCCACTGGATTCAAGCAAGCCTGGCTGAAGACGGCTGAAATGCCCGAAACCGGTCCTAGGAAGCTTGTTTCCGGTCCAGGGAAGGCATGGCTTGGCAGTTCGGGCTGGACTGTTCCCATGAGGCACAGGGTCAGACTGATTTGCATATGGCCATGTCTGAACTGGGGTGGCAGAGTGGGCTAAAGAACGGTGGTGGATCAAACCCAGATCTGTTGACTGGGTGTGAGTGTTTGATTGGTTCTGATGCTCCGTCCATCACCACCCCCTTTTGTACCGCTTTGTTCGCCATAAGTTGGCAGGGTATGCTTCGACGTGAGTCCCTTGCTCACTTTGCCACTGGATTCAAGCAAGCCTGGCTGAAGACGGCTGAAATGCCAGAAACCGGTCCTAGGAAGCTTGTTTCCGGTCCAGGGAAGGCATGGCTTGGCAGTTCGGGCTGGACTGTTCCCATGAGGCACAGGGTCAGACTGATTTGCATATGGCCATGTCTGAACTGGGGTGGCAGAGTGGGCTAAAGAACGGTGGTGGATCAAACCCAGATCTGTTGACTGGGTGTGAGTGTTTGATTGGTTCTGATGCTCCGTCCATCACCACCCCCTTTTGTACCGCTTTGTTCGCCATAAGTTGGCAGGGTATGCTCAGACGTGAGTCCCTTGCTCACTTTGCCACTGGATTCAAGCAAGCCTGGCTGAAGACGGCTGAAATGCCAGAAACCGGTCCTAGGAAGCTTGTTTCCGGTCCAGGGAAGGCATGGCTTGGCAGTTCGGGCTGGACTGTTCCCATGAGGCACAGGGTCAGACTGATTTGCATATGGCCATGTCTGAACTGGGGTGGCAGAGTGGGCTAAAGAACGGTGGTGGATCAAACCCAGATCTGTTGACTGGGTGTGAGTGTTTGATTGGTTCTGATGCTCCGTCCATCACCACCCCCTTTTGTACCGCTTTGTTCGCCATAAGTTGGCAGGGTATGCTCAGACGTGAGTCCCTTGCTCACTTTGCCACTGGATTCAAGCAAGCCTGGCTGAAGACGGCTGAAATGCCAGAAACCGGTCCTAGGAAGCTTGTTTCCGGTCCAGGGAAGGCATGGCTTGGCAGTTCGGGCTGGACTGTTCCCATGCGGCACAGGGTCAGACTGATTTGCATATGGCCATGTCTGAACTGGGGTGGCAGAGTGGGCTAAAGAACGGTGGTGGATCAAACCCAGATCTGTTGACTGGGTGTGAGTGTTTGATTGGTTCTGATGCTCTGTCCATCACCACCCCCTTTTGTACCGCTTTGTTCGCCTTAAATTGGCAGGGTATGCTCAGACGTGAGTCCCTTGCTCACTTTGCCACTGGATTCAAGCAAGCCTGGCTGAAGACGGCTGAAATGCCAGAAACCGGTCCTAGGAAGCTTGTTTCCGGTCCAGGGAAGGCATGGCTTGGCAGTTCGGGCTGGACTGTTCCCATGAGGCACAGGGTCAGACTGATTTGCATATGGCCATGTCTGAACTGGGGTGGCAGGGTGGGATAAAGAACGGTGGTGGATCAAACCTAGATCTGTTGACTGGGTGTGAGTGTTTGATTGGTTCTGATGCTCCGTCCATCAACACTCCCTTTTGTACCGCTTTGTTCGCCATAAGTTGGCAGGGTATGCTCAGACGTGAGTCCCTTGCTCACTTTGCCACTGGATTCAAGCAAGCCTGGCTGAAGACGGCTGAAATGCCAGAAACCGGTCCTAGGAAGCTTGTTTCCGGTCCAGGGAAGGCATGGCTTGGCAGTTCGGGCTGGACTGTTCCCATGAGGCACAGGGTCAGACTGATTTGCATATGGCCATGTCTGAACTGGGGTGGCAGAGTGGGCAAAAGAACGGTGGTGGATCAAACCCAGATCTGTTGACTGGGAGTGAGTGTTTGATTGGTTCTGATGCTCCGTCCATCACCACCCCCTTTTGTACCGCTTCGTTCGCCATAAGTTGGCAGGGTATGCTCAGACGTGAGTCCCTTGCTCACTTTGCCACTGGATTCAAGCAAGCCTGGCTGAAGACGGCTGAAATGCCAGAAACCGGTCCTAGGAAGCTTGTTTCCGGTCCAGGGAAGGCATGGCTTGGCAGTTCGGGCTGGACTGTTCCCATGAGGCACAGGGTCAGACTGATTTGCATATGGCCATGTCTGAACTGGGGTGGCAGAGTGGGCTAAAGAACGGTGGTGGATCAAACCCAGATCTGTTGACTGGGTGTGAGTGTTTGATTGGTTCTGATGCTCCGTCCATCACCACCCCCTTTTGTACCGCTTTGTTCGCCATAAGTTGGCAGGGTATGCTCAGACGTGAGTCCCTTGCTCACTTTGCCACTGGATTCAAGCAAGCCTGGCTGAAGACGGCTGAAATGCCAGAAACCGGTCCTAGGAAGCTTGTTTCCGGTCCAGGGAAGGCATGGCTTGGCAGTTCGGGCTGGACTGTTCCCATGAGGCACAGGGTCAGACTGATTTGCATATGGCCATGTCTGAACTGGGGTGGCAGAGTGGGCTAAAGAACGGTGGTGGATCAAACCCAGATCTGTTGACTGGGTGTGAGTGTTTGATTGGTTCTGATGCTCCATCCATCACCACCCCCTTTTGTACCGCTTTGTTCGCCATAAGTTGGCAGGGTATGCTCAGACGTGAGTCCCTTGCTCACTTTGCCACTGGATTCAAGCAAGCCTGGCTGAAGACGGCTGAAATGCCAGAAACCGGTCCTAGGAAGCTTGTTTCCGGTCCAGGGAAGGCATGGCTTGGCAGTTCGGGCTGGACTGTTCCCATGAGGCACAGGGTCAGACTGATTTGCATATGGCCATGTCTGAACTGGGGTGGCAGAGTGGGCTAAAGAACGGTGGTGGATCAAACCCAGATCTGTTGACTGGGTGTGAGTGTTTGATTGGTTCTGATGCTCCGTCCATCACCACCTCCTTTTGTACCGACATCTCAAATGACATCACTAATGACATCACTGATGACATCATCCTTGTGATAGAGTGGCAGACCTCCTCTTCCCCTAATATAACCTTTGAGACACACATTCAAAAATAGAAACTACAATGTTCAAAACAATGGACATACCAATACCAGTTACAACAACCTATTCAGTAATTCTAAGATCCACATACACATCCACTCATTCACCAACAGTCCTATACAGTCACTCATACATGTACTCACTCATCATATGTACTCACACACCTATACATCCTTTTACACAACGCCACTCATCCATAGAGTTACTCACACACATAGTCACTCATGCTAATAAAGAATCAAACATCCATTTACTTGCATATACAGTTATACACACACCACCACACTTACTTCTACAGAAACTTACACATACTTAGTCTTTTAAACAATCACTTATAGAAACACATACTTATTCATACAGGAACTCTTTCAATCTCTCACTCTCACATATACTCACTTATATACACCAATAGTCACATATACTAGTTTAAAACATATGTAGTTACTCATAAAGACACTATTGAGACAGTCTATCACTCACTAACACACCCATGCACACACTCATCTACCCATACAGTCCTGCACACATGCTGTCTTCAACACATACAGTGAGTCACTCATTCATGCACCTATGCACTACGTAATACCCCCAGGAACCATACAGACACTCAGACACGCATACTGATACTCAAAAAAACAACTAATAACCTATATAGACACTCATGTAGCTACTCACCAACCCATGCAGCCACTTATACACAAAGTCAGAGACTGATACAGATATTTACACATTTAAACATTACTCACTAAGCCATGTATTCACTAAGATACACTTAATCAGTCAGTTATACAATCAATTTTTCAAAAACAAATCATCCATTTAGACACTTATATACCCATGTATTCCTCCATCGACCTGGAGATATACATATATAAAACATATGTAATTTTCAGAAAAACACACATTCGCTGGATGATGTCATCAGTGATGTCATTTGAGATGTCATGAGTGATGTCATGAGTGATGTCACTGACCATGTCATGAGTGATGTAATATGTGACGTCATCAGCAGTGCATTGCGGGCGCGCGAGTTATAATTAGCTGAACTAACTATAACGGGGGAATTTCAATGGTTTTGTACGAGTGAAAAGTCCAGCTAACTATAACGCCCCTGAAACCTATGGTTTTTTCAGTGAATTTCTAAGGTTTTTTAAATGCTAATTCCTAACTATAACGTGCCTGAAACCTATGTTTTTTTCAGTGAATATATATATATATATATATTTCAAACAATGGCCCTTACGCTTCGGGAGATCACTCGACGGCGCTCGTATGCCATGCAGCTTGCCTTCTTGATTCACAATTTATTAGTTTGCCCAACGCGTTTCAAGGTAAAACACCTCTTCCTCTGGGGCTGCAAATTATACATCTGGGGCTCGCATCATGTGTTTCACATCTGATTTTATTAGCTTCTCACACCGCCCCCAGTGGGCGTGTGCACAGAGCCTGTTGTTGTAATGCATGATGGGACATTTAGTCCTTGATGCGAGAGTCAGTGATAATTTCAAATGTTCATTTGCATATTTTTTCTGTATATTGGCACCATCGTCATCTGGCAGCGAAATGGAAACCAGATGAACGAGGCTGCATGTCTGCACTGTCTGAACCTGCTGAGCACGACGCTCCATATGCAAATTTAACTTGCTGGAATGAAAAACGACCTACTAAGGTAACAATATACAGAAAAAATATGCAAATGAACATTTGAAATTATCACTGACTCTCGCATCAAGGACTAAATGTCCCATCATGCATTACAACAACAGGCACTGTGCACACGCCCACTGGGGGCGGTGTGAGAAGCTAATAAAATCAGATGTGAAACACATGATGCGAGCCCCAGATGTATAATTTGCAGCCCCAGAGGAAGAGGTGTTTTACCTTGAAACGCGTTGGGCAAACTAATAAATTGTGAATCAAGAAGGCAAGCTGCATGGCACACGAGCGCCGTCGAGTGATCTCCCGAAGCGTAAGGGCCATTGTTTGAAATATTGTCACACGGCAGCCTGGCCGTGGGGAGAGGCACCATCGTCATCTGGCAGCGAAATGGAAACCAGATGAACGAGGCTGCAGGTCTGCACTGTCTGAACCTGCTGAGCACGACGCTCCATATGCAAATTTAACTTGCTGGAATGAAAAACGACCTACTAAGGTAACAATATACAGAAAAAATATGCAAATGAACATTTGAAATTATCACTGACTCTCGCATCAAGGACTAAATGTCCCATCATGCATTACAACAACAGGCACTGTGCACACGCCCACTGGGGGCGGTGTGAGAAGCTAATAAAATCAGATGTGAAACACATGATGCGAGCCCCAGATGTATAATTTGCAGCCCCAGAGGAAGAGGTGTTTTACCTTGAAACGCGTTGGGCAAACTAATAAATTGTGAATCAAGAAGGCAAGCTGCATGGCACACGAGCGCCGTCGAGTGATCTCCCGAAGCGTAAGGGCCATTGTTTGAAATATTGTTACACGGCAGCCTGGCCGTGGGGAGAGGCACCATCGTCATCTGGCAGCGAAATGGATTCCAGATGAACGAGGCTGCAGGTCTGCACTGTCTGAACCTGCTGAGCACGACGCTCCATATGCAAATTTAACTTGCTGGAATGAAAAACGACCTACTAAGGTAACAATATACAGAAAAAATATGCAAATGAACATTTGAAATTATCACTGACTCTCGCATCAAGGACTAAATGTCCCATCATGCATTACAACAACAGGCACTGTGCACACGCCCACTGGGGGCGGTGTGAGAAGCTAATAAAATCAGATGTGAAACACATGATGCGAGCCCCAGATGTATAATTTGCAGCCCCAGAGGAAGAGGTGTTTTACCTTGAAACGCGTTGGGCAAACTAATAAATTGTGAATCAAGAAGGCAAGCTGCATGGCACACGAGCGTTGTCGAGTGATCTCCCGAAGCGTAAGGGCCATTGTTTGAAATATTGTTACACGGCAGCCTGGCCGTGGGGAGAGGCACCATCGTCATCTGGCAGCGAAATGGAAACCAGATGAACGAGGCTGCAGGTCTGCACTGTCTGAACCTGCTGAGCACGACGCTCCATATGCAAATTTAACTTGCTGGAATGAAAAACGACCTACTAAGGTAACAATATACAGAAAAAATATGCAAATGAACATTTGAAATTATCACTGACTCTCGCATCAAGGACTAAATATCCCATCATGCATTACAACAACAGGCACTGTGCACACGCCCACTGGGGGCGGTGTGAGAAGCTAATAAAATCAGATGTGAAACACATGATGCGAGCCCCAGATGTATAATTTGCAGCCCCAGAGGAAGAGGTGTTTTACCTTGAAACGCGTTGGGCAAACTAATAAATTGTGAATCAAGAAGGCAAGCTGCATGGCACACGAGCGCCGTCGAGTGATCTCCCGAAGCGTAAGGGCCATTGTTTGCAATATATATATATATATATATATAAAATAGCAATTCGAAATGCGTTAAGCCTGCTTACTTTGGATGCCAGCTCTGAACACTTGTGCTCTGTGGTCCTCACTGCAACGAGTGCTTTCCTGAGAGGCGCCCTCACTTAGGGCAACCTTTCTTTGTGGTATATATATTACCTACTGGCGGTCGCCAGTAGGTAGTTATAGTTAGGACCAAGTTTCCATAGGAAGAGCATTTTTTGTTTTGCTTATAACTTTGGCGTCGTTTGATGAATCTTCATGAAATTTTCCAAACTAATTCTTTGTTCATATAAGCTCCTATGTTGAAAGATTGGGGGTGATTCGTCAAGGGGGAGCCGAGAAAAAAGGCTGTCCCCAAAACGTGTTTTCTCCATGGTAATTTCCATAGGAAACTTTAGACAAGGCTACAGGTCGAACGGGTGAACGGAATTACCCCAAATTTGGCAGGGAGAAGGGTCTTGGTCTAGAAAGCACGCTTTTGTTTATTTGGTGTAAATCCGTTCAGTAGTTTTTGAGAAGTATCTAAATGTACAGATATCGATATTTGGAAATTCTGCCATCTGATTGGCTGAGGCGTTACGAGCACGAGCTTGCTGCTTATTGGTTGGGAGCGCTGCGAGCGGTTGCAACTAGGAAGTGTTGGCCGTCATTTTGTGATTCCGTTGAAGCGAGTAAGGGGAAAAAAGGGGAAAAAAGTAGGAAATAGGAGGGTAGGAGCACTGTAGCCTCTGTGGGGTGTTTAGGGTGTGCTATAGAGGTGGTGCGAAGCGAACTACTCATACCTACCGGTCTGAAAGTGCTGGGTACGGAAATTAAGTGAGGTATTGCGTAGAGTCTGATGCTGCTAAGGTGAGCTGCTGCGGGAGTCGGGGTTGAAAGCGTGAGCCTAAACAGTGTGTCTTATGGTGTGAAGTCATGTGCCCTGGCCGCTGCAGCACACCAGTAGAAGCATGTGTTTATACCTACTAGGAAGAACTACTGACTCCTGAAAGTCTGAAAGGGGTATGAAAAATATGTGAGGTATTGTCTAGAGTCTCATGGTGCTAAGCTGAGGTGCTGCCGGACTTGGGGATGAAAACGTGAGTCCAAACTGTGTGTCTTGTGCTGTGAAGTCATGTGCTCTGGCCACTGTGCCACATCTGTCAAGTAGTGTCAGCATTTAGTTATACCCACTTGGAGGAACTTTTGTTTCGAACATTGTAACTTGTGTATGGTGCTTAGGGGGTGTTATACAGGGAGTGCGAAGGTAAATTTGCGCGTATCAAATCAATACGGTATTTGTAAAGCACAAACTACTCACCCCTATGGGTCTGAAGGCTCTCGAGGCCAGCGTGGAAATTATGTGAGCTATTAAGTGAGCGATTGCCCAGAGTCACATGGTGCTGAGCTGAGGTGTCCAAAGGTGTCCTTCATAAGCACTTCCAAACCTACCCCAGTCAATGTGCCTAGGTCATTTCCACCACAATGCACAATCATGAGGTCAGGTTGTGGAAGATGCAAAGAGGTTTTAACCAAAGGTAGCAATTAATGCCACTTCAATCCTCTCTGTGCAAACCATTTAATGCCCACATTTTGTAAACCTAGGTCTAAGTCAATACGTCTGTGTTCTGCATACCTCTTGCACCAGAAAATATAGCTATGTCCTACGATCCACACTAGCAATTTGAAGGTATGGCTGGAAGGTATGGAAAGATGTCTGTAGCTCATGCAGTTCCTTGGTAGAATAAGAGATATGTTTAAAGAGGGGGAACTACTTTTTTTTGCCATACAAAACGATACGTGATTAGGAGATGAAAAGCATTCTTTTTTTAAAGTAGGGTGCACATTTGTTTTGAGGAAAAGCCTCTTTGTGATTGGTTAAGAAAAAGCAGTTTCAACGTGGAGTACATATCATGGGATAAAATTTGCTCAACTCAACCACACCTGCTACTTGCATTTAGAAGGCACTGTTCGAACTTAAAACAATCGTGAACTTTTAACCTGCACGTGCCGATGAATGTTCGAGAAAATGTTGCAAAAAAATATCGTTAGGTTTAAAAAGATTGATGAACTTTTAACCTGCACGTGTTGTAGAATGTTCTAGAAAGTGTGTTGATAGAATACGTTGCACTTCTGACTTCTATGTGTTGTTGAATATTAAAAAAACTGTTTATATGTAGGGGTGGGCGGAATTTGCGGAATTAACTTCCGCAAATTATCGCGAGAATGCAGAAAATCTCCGCAAACACGCCGGAAATATCGCGAAGACGCGGAAGTTTTTTGCCGCCTGTTCGCGGTATTTTTTGCGTGATCGCGGGTCGCGAACTTACCCATGCGGTTGCTCACGGGCGCGGCCATCTTGTTTTCACTTGTCCTGCCCTCTGGCGATGTTTACTTCCTGTTCCGGGTCGCGCAATGCATGTTCGCGGTCGATATTTCCTGTTCGCAACCGCTTTTACTTGATCGCGTTGCTTTTTGCTTGCTCAGGGAGAAAATATCGCGCGAACTTGCGCACGTGGTCGCAATGGGCGCGGCCATCTTGTTTTCCACTCTATTGCATGGTTCTGGGGCCTGATATTCAACCCTCCCTAAATCTTTTCAATCCTTTGTTTATAGCCACTTTTTTTGGATCTTTATTACTTATTATTTCTCTAACTATTTTCCTGCCTCTATATTTTTGGTTTTTGTCTACTTTTTTTTTGTTTTTTAGCTACTTTTTCTCTTTGTATTGCCCGCTATTTATTTCCTTTACTCCTTTATTTATTTTACCTTTTCTTTCCCGCCCCGTCCCCAGAACCATGTCCAAGGGCAGGGCTGTTCGCCGGCGCAGCCAGAGCCGCGACCGCCTTCCTTGCGGAAGGCGGCGCCCACAAGGGGTGCATGCACGGGCCTTATTTGGGGAGGCGGAGTTGGCTGCACTAATTTTCTTTGTGCAACGCCACCTCCCCTCAACCCTGGCAGCAGGTGGCAGGCCTGGGTCCGGGTACGGCCTCCGGGAGCGTCGGCAGCGGTGGGGGAAGGTACGCCGGGCAGTATCGCGCATCTCTGGGGTCCGGCGCACCCAGGCACAGCTGACGCACCGGTGGTCCGACATCCTGGACCGTGAGCAGGACCTGCTGGACCTGGTAGGAGTGGAGGTCCCGGGGCTTGGTGAGTACCTATTTAATTATTACAACTTTGTGTCTGTTCTTCTGCTCTATGTTATATATTGCGAATATCTTTTTTTCCTTCCAACCAGCTAGAATGTTGCTGCTTACAATACATTCCAGGTTAATAACGTTTAAAAGTCTTCTGTGATTATGACACAGGTGCTCTTCTGCGCTGCTACTAATCTTACTTGTTTGCAGCTTTGCGTTTGCGCTTGCTTAGCGTGATTCTTTACGAGTTTATTTTAGAGAAATTAAGTTACGTAATGCTACAGTGACTCACGTCCACTCCTTACTTTGTCCTGTCACTAATAGATAGGGGCGGAGGTTTAGGTACTTTGTATGAGCTTCTAATTGGTTAGTGGTATGCGTGATGCCCCCCCTCACTCAGTTACGTGATGTGCTGCTAGTACGGCAGTCTTTAGAACCTTTTCTAGTTTGTTCAATGAGTGGAGGTAGGCTTTGCAGTTACTTAGCAGTAGCAGATCAGCATCAATCAAACCAAAATTTGGTGTATACAAAAAATGTAGTCATGTTCATGTGTCCTCCATGATTGGATCATACACATTGTTGAGGAATACAGTGGAAATGCATACTTAATGTACAATTGGCATGCCTGGAATAGGTGGGCTAGGTTGGGTGGTACGTTGTACTAATACTTAGGCTTACTTGTAACTTAGTTTTCTGGAATCAGAATGGAAGAATGGATTACTGTTGATAAATAGTAACTTAAGTAGTCGAACTGCGAATCCCACGATATTACATGTTGACCAGATGAGATCGGTCAATGTAGTTATTGCAATTGTTGTTTACATAAGTGTTTTTTGACCGTTGTTGAAAAATATTGTATTTGTTTGACACCATCCATCAATGTTTGTCTCTTTCTTAATTCTTATATCTCTCCTGTCCATCAGCACCCAGGGGCAGACCGACAGGGACTGGACAGTCGGCGGGACAGGAACACCACCAGGAGGACACCGCTGAGGGCTCCTCTGCTGGCCCCAGTAAGTCTTCTTGTTTTTATTAATATTTCTTATTCCATAACTTTTACTGCCCCATTTCTCCCGAACTATAGTGTGTTTGCAAATGCTATTTTTTTACCACCAATTATCCTTCGATCTGTACGGTTTCAAAAAGCTTATCCCTGCCTCCGCTATGATGACTGAGTACTACTACATACTATCAGTCTGTCTGTCTGTACTGTAGTAGCTAGTCTTGCCCAGTTGGCCAGTGCCACTCTTTGTGAAAGGTTGCAATATAAAACTCATATTCACCAGTAGCTCGTACAATCCGTTGGGTCGTTGTCTTGTACTACTTTTTACTCTTATTGATGTTGAGGCTTTGAAAATTCACAGCAACAACAGCCCTACCAGATTTCTTAATATTTTGATATGATACCCTATAGGACATACCACTGTTGTAGGGATCTTGCACATACATTTGCACCAGAAAATAGGATGTTGGTGATGGTAGGTTGGACCTTCCTTGCACACCTCAATCAGAAATTCCGCACCCACCACAATTCCACTGCTTGACTATAGTACTGTCTTGTCATACCTATTAGGTCTCGGAACCCTCCCCCCAAGATAACCAACAAGTAGACAACCCAGAACATAACACACCCAACCTCTGTCGTGGAAGCAATTCACATGCACACCCTTACTTTAATTTGCTCACTCGTGTAAGTTAGTCCACTCCACACCAAATACCACGAAGTCTATGTAAGTTTAAAATGTTTATTTCAATTTGAGAAGGTCTGTACACTGTTTTCTTAGCAGCACCAACTGGCAAATCAATAACATTAAAACAATATACATTGTTACACTTATACAGTTGGGAATTAAATCATGATAACTGAACAGTGGTGGAAGGCAGCACCACCATCCCATAGCAATTTAGTTTATATACATTTATAAATGAAGATGTGAGTGAAGGGACCCCTCACCTCAGAAGAACCTAGTACTGGTAGTTGGTGCATCGTTCAGAAGCTCTGGTTCGTAGAAGGGAATCTTGCGTCTGTAATGCGAAAAAAGAAATGGTGTGCGTTAGTATATTGCAACTTGCAAGCATTTCTCAGCCGTGCCAAAAAGTGTAGCATCTATGGATAAGCAATATGGACTAACAGTAACAGTAGTACACCAGTTCTTCCTAAAAAAGTGGCTTGTTAATGTTTGTTGACCGCTTGTACGCAGCGCGTAGACTAACAGTAACAGTGTGAGGCAGGTCATGTGGGCTCAAAGGTGTCTTAAGAAGCTGCAAGGTAAAGGTAACGTCACATGTGCATGGCTAGGGCTAATCAAGCAAATGCTACAATGATCATATAACTTAGTGTCTACTCTACTACTACCTGATTTGTACTAGTGATGTATGTTAGTATTAACTCATTTTTCAACCTTGCTACTGATCAATAGGGGGGAGGTGTATATGTCGCCTAATAAATGTGTAATGTTTTCTAGGCGCACTACCGACCACCATTGCTGGGGCCAGTGAAGGCGACGCCGAGGGCGAGGATGCGGCAGTTGCAGATAGCAACGGAGGGGGAGTGGCAGCACCAGTGGCAGGCGGTGGTAAGTTAGATTCATAATCTTTAACTATTGTTGAACTTGACAGCACACTCACTGCAAAGGTGTACTGTATGTATATGTATACTGTACAGTTGTGAATTAGGGCCCCATTAGGATGGTGGGCGTATTGCCCCCGCCGGGCCGGCTGGAATTCACTGCCGTCACCGCAGGGGCAAACCTCCCGCCATCCCTGTAGAAAATATTCAGACATGTCCAGGCGGAAAAGGGTTCAATATGGCGGTGGTGTCTCTCTCACCACACCGGCAGCCATATAATCTGCATTTTGGAATGCCTTTGCGTGGCGGCATTGCCGTCCGCCACGGAAAGGCATGCACACATTGCAGAGTATGCTTGGGGGCCCCCATGGAGGGTACCTACCGATGCTATGGTACCCCCCGACTTTCAAAGCAAAACGTGACAGGCTCCGTGCGAGGCCCGTCATGTTGTGCTTGGAAAAGCAGCACAACATTTTAGCATTGCTTTCAGCAAAGCCAACCAGAATTTAAATTTAAAAAAACAGGGTGCGCCCGCCACTGTGCCGGGCGCATCATCCTAATTAATTGTCCCAACGGGACCCCCACCCTTTTTAGCAGTCGGATAGCGGGCGGACAAAGTCCGCCCGCTATCCGATGTCGTAAGTAAGTATGAGTTCTTGGGGACGTTTGAAGAGTGAACTAAAAGACTAGAATTCCCTTTAATTGGTATAGGACTAGGAGCCGGAGTATTGAGTAACCAATGTCCTCATCTATCTGATTTCAACTCCGCTTTGAAAGTTTTATGGAGAAGAGCACCTGGTGCACTGTTCAACTAAAAAGTGTAAGACAGGTGGAAGGAAGAAGGACGGGCGACATTTAAAATGTTATGTACTACTGTGCTTTATTTTATAGTGCTACTCTACCATGCCACTATGTGTATAAATAATTACCTTGTCCTACTGTTTTATTAAGACTATATTTTACAATTGTCTTGTTTTTTTCTTTTTGATACACAGCAACTCCGAAACTCAACCGTAAGGAGTTGGCCGCCAAGGCACGGTGCCAGAAGCTGGAGCCAATCCAGCAGGAATACCGGCGGCTGGTGGTCCTAGCCGAGGAGGAGGAGGAGGCTGCTGCAGCTATTGAAGCCTCCTCCAGTGCCCCGGGCCCCAGCCACCGCCCTCCAGCGGTACGGCGCCACCGCCGGACGGCTGCCCGCCGCCACCGTGTCATCTCCGGTGCCCCCCCCACTGTGGCTGCAACTGCCGCGGCCTTAGACGCCGCGTCGCCCATTTAGAGGACCAGATGCGTGTCCTCCTCCAGTCCCGCCCCACCAGTTAGTCCCTGTCACTGCCCCTTTTTTAATTCCTGTTCGTTCTTCACTCGTTTGGGCGTTCTCTACTTCTATGGACAGTCGTTGGGGTTAGGGAGGTGGGTGGGTCAGCTTTTGTGGGTTTAGTTTATTTGTTAGGGTCAATTAAATATATTTTTCTATGTTACATGCAATGTTGTTAATGTTTTGTAGGTGGGGTAACTGTTTTACATCACACTGTTTCCTTGCTGGTGCATGGCCGCCCATAGCGTGTGTTTGATTTCAATAATTTGCTGACTATATAAGACACAAACAGATAGATGCGACACACCTCACTCATTGACTGGGCCTACTATGCATTCTTTGGAGTGGTGTTTGAAACTGAAATCATTGACAACATGTCCATTATTAATTCTGCCTCCCCCAAACTTCTCTCTTACCGGTGCTTGATGTTTATGTCCAACTGTGGCACAGCACTGGCTGCATGGTGAAGATGGTTTCCTTTTTCATACATGCCATGATTGGGGTGGTGGTGGTGGTAGTATAGTAGTAGTAGTATACACTGGTAGGGTGGCAGCATTTCCAAAAAAAGAAAAGGAGATAGTCAATAGCCTTTGAGAGACTGTTAGAGGAGTAGTTGAATGAAGTTCCTCACAGAATTTACAGAGCCACAATTATATGCTCAAATATTTGACAAAAAAACTGAATGCTGGTTATTATGAGGATAGCCTACTAGACAGAGTTACAAACTATAGTTTTGTCGACTCGAGTCACTTGACTATGCCTACAGTCTAACAGTTAGTGCTGTATATGAGGAATGACAACAAACAAATCCAATCAATGCCGGCAATTCATGCTGAGGTATATGTTCCTTTGTTAAATAAAATAACCTCTGAAATATCCTACTCATGGGTGGGCAAGCAGAAGAAGATCGCTCTGCATTGAAATTGAAGTAGTGTTGCTTTCACCACATCCGCCCCAGCAAGTGTGTGATTAAGTATTGGTGTACATTTAATTTAGTTACACCTCGACAATAAGTCACTCAGCCCGGGGGAAGAGGGTTAGGGTCCGTTGATTGGATGGGAAGGGGGATTTTGGGAAAGGTTTGACATAGAAAAACAGTACGCATACATAGACAAACAAACGACAATCATTGAAGACTACCATACCATATCCATTCCATATGTTAAAGGAGAAAAAGGCAATGCATGCATGATGATGAGACCCGGATTACATACACTTCTATTTCTTGTTCTGTTCCGGCCTTAATACTTTAACAGATAGCAAATAGAAATTTTAAATATTGGTAGTGAAGAATCGTAAACACAGAGCAAACGTAATGATGATTGATAATAACAACTCCAAGAACACACTGTTGTAAAGAATGTATACAAGATATTAATCAAATTATTTAAAAGAAGTGAAAAGTGGATACTGTTACTGTCTTATCCTGGTCAAAAATGTGGACTGGTTTTTTGCATCTCGGCATTCCTCTTGCTCCTCTCGCCCATCAATCTTGGGTGTGTCGCCTCGCCACTCGCCACTGCCCGGCTGGAATAAAAAGGTGATTGATTGGTAACGTAATTAATATGCATTGTAATGTTTTACAAAGTTTTGGACAAGGCCCGGCCTGTAATTTTAGATTGAAAACCAAAGGGGATATTCAGAAAGAAAGTGAAAACAAATGCACAAGTGATGGTGTAGTGCAACAAGAACACTTTCCGAGGTGGCATGTATGCATATGCATCATCTCTACTGTAGTCTGTTTCCAGCATAGACCTTCAACAGTAACAGGAGAGATCAGGCCCACAGTGCTTACCATTAGCACATCCTACGTTAACACTTTAGAGTCCTTTTTTTTTCTCTCAAAGAGTTGGACAAACGCAAAGCACATTATCCATTCCAAACATAGCATTTTACAGTTAAAGTTAGTAAAATCAATGCACTGCAGTCATCCCACCGCTACACTCTATTCAACTTCTACACAGACATTTGGGTGTGCTGTGGTTGTTGTTGACGTGTTTACCTTTAGGCTTTTCCGTTTTATGCCACTCATGAAACATCCTCCTGACTTCATCATCAGCTCTGATACTTCTACTGACTAACTGGAGATTGGCCTGCAGTACAAGTGTAATTTTTATAACACAACAAGAGTAGAAATATAAATATTACTGACTTGAGTCATTCTTTATTGTGTACAGAAAGATAGATTACCACTAGTACACTTTGACATCACTTTGTGCACAACAAACAACGCAAACACAAAGACCAATAGCTCAGAGTCAGGTGTCCAATGCATGCCATTAATTGTCATCATTCATTACCTGTTCCTTCTCATCTTAAGTTAACGGGCCGTCTCTTTCGCCATCATCATGATGGACGGTGCTGTTAAGTCACAGTCATTTGCATTGCGCAGATTGAGTGAGTCCCCTTCCTGTATTGAATTAAAAGCAATGTATCACCAAGATGCAGGAGAAGTACACATTTCTTGTTTGCCAGAAGGGGAAAATTAGTAATTACTAGTGTGTTCTGTAGAAAGTTGATTAATGGCAGTGCACAATTACATCAATTCATGCGCAACACACACCACAAAATCTACATCATTCAGTCTGCCATTCTGCGGCCAATGCATGGCATCAATCATTACCTGTTGCATCTCATCTCGTTAACGCTGCAGGCCGTCTCTTTCGCCATCATCATGATGGACGGTGCTGTTAAGTCACAGTCATTTGCATTGCGCAGATTGAGTGAGTCCCCTTCCTGTATTGAATTAAAAGCAATGTATCACCAAGATGCAGGAGAAGTACACATTTCTTGTTTGCCAGAAGGGGAAAATGAGTAATTACTAGTGTGTTCTGTAGAAAGTTGATTAGTGGCAGTGCACAATTACATCAATTCATGCGCAACACACACCACAAAATCTACATCATTCAGTCTGCCATTCTGCGGCCAATGCATGGCATCAATCATTACCTGTTGCATCTCATCTCGTTAACGCTGCAGGCCGTCTCTTTCGCCATCATCATGATGGACGGTGCTGTTAAGTCACAGTCATTTGCATTGCGCAGATTGAGTGAGTCCCCTTCCTGTATTGAATTAAAAGCAATGTATCACCAAGATGCAGGAGAAGTACACATTTCTTGTTTGCCAGAAGGGGAAAATTAGTAATTACTAGTGTGTTCTGTAGAAAGTTGATTAGTGGCAGTGCACAATTACATCAATTCATGCGCAACACACACCACAAAATCTACATCATTCAGTCTGCCATTCTGCGGCCAATGCATGGCATCAATCATTACCTGTTGCATCTCATCTCGTTAACGCTGCAGGCCGTCTCTTTCGCCATCATCATGATGGACGGTGCTGTTAAGTCACAGTCATTTGCATTGCGC
The DNA here is from genome assembly GCF_964204655.1 of Triturus cristatus. Classification (NCBI taxonomy): domain Eukaryota; kingdom Metazoa; phylum Chordata; class Amphibia; order Caudata; family Salamandridae; genus Triturus; species Triturus cristatus. Next base: position 1,187,115,126 of record NC_140591.1, read on the forward strand.
AGATTGAGTGAGTCCCCTTCCTGTATTGAATTAAAAGCAATGTATCACCAAGATGCAGGAGAAGTACACATTTCTTGTTTGCCAGAAGGGGAAAATTAGTAATTACTAGTGTGTTCTGTAGAAAGTTGATTAGTGGCAGTGCACAATTACATCAATTCATGCGCAACACACACCACAAAATCTACATCATTCAGTCTGCCATTCTGCGGCCAATGCATGGCATCAATCATTACCTGTTGCATCTCATCTCGTTAACGCTGCAGGCCGTCTCTTTCGCCATCATCATGATGGACGGTGCTGTTAAGTCACAGTCATTTGCATTGCGCAGATTGAGTGAGTCCCCTTCCTGTATTGAATTAAAAGCAATGTATCACCAAGATGCAGGAGAAGTACACATTTCTTGTTTGCCAGAAGGGGAAAATTAGTAATTACTAGTGTGTTCTGTAGAAAGTTGATTAGTGGCAGTGCACAATTACATCAATTCATGCGCAACACACACCACAAAATCTACATCATTCAGTCTGCCATTCTGCGGCCAATGCATGGCATCAATCATTACCTGTTGCATCTCATCTCGTTAACGCTGCAGGCCGTCTGTTTCGCCATCATCATGATGGACGGTGCTGTTAAGTCACAGTCATTTGCATTGCGCAGATTGAGTGAGTCCCCTTCCTGTATTGAATTAAAAGCAATGTATCACCAAGATGCAGGAGAAGTACACATTTCTTGTTTGCAAGAAGGGGAAAATTACTATTAGTGTGTTCTGTAGAATGTTGATTAGTGGCAGTGCACAATTACATCAATTCATTCATGCGCAACACACACAACAAAATCTACATCATTCAGTCTACTATTCTGCGGCCAATGCATGGCATCAATCATTACCTGTTGCATCTTATTTTCAGTTAATGGCCAGTCTCTCTCGGCTCTGAAGGAGGATAGCTATAGAAGTCATCAGATTCATGGTCCACTTGTTTTGGAAGGACGAGGAAAGTTTGAATTTGTTGTTACCATCATCCAATCATCATTCATGAGGGAAATGGAATTGACCAGGAGATGCAGTATGATCGAGCGGAGGAGCTGGATTCTGAGGACTGTAGTGTCAAATGGCAGACACCTGAAACTTGTATCTTAAATTAGAAGAGTAGAAGATGGTGATAATGCATTGGTTGCGATTCACAAGTTTATAACCGGAACGACAGACACAAACAAAGGGGGAAAAAAGGGAGGAAGACAGTAAGTGCGAGCCTAATTGTCAGGGAAGTATAGCTCGTCCTCAAACTCTGGGGGATCTTCCAGTAGTAGGTAATCATCTGACACAATACTTCCGTCACCTGAGCCGCTGTCCTCATCTTCCTCTGTTGATTCATGCATTGTGTAATTCGGTGGTATGAAGTGCTGATTCATTTTGATCATTGTTAACCTCTCCACGTTTTTGGGAGATAGACTGGTCCTTCTCAAGGTTACAATGGAACCAGCAGCACTGAAAACACGTTCGGAAGAGACACTTGCGACAGGGCAAGCCAGATAGCTTATCGCCAGCCTGCTGAGCTGTGGCCATTCAGACCTTTTCCTATACCAATAATGCACTGGGTTTTGATCAACGTACACCTCTGTTGGGTCGTCCAGATAGGCCTGGACCATCCGCTCAATGTTCAGGGTTGCTGCTGGTAAGCTTTTGTGCTGTTTTTTCTGTGCATCAGCACTGTGCTTAAGGCCCATCTTTACATACCAATCTGATAATGATTGTACTCGGCCGAATGATCCAGTTATTGTTTTTGTAGTCGATGGTGATGGTGAGTGTTGCGATTGTGAGCCAACCGCACTGCCCTCAGCCGACGAAGTTGCACTTGATTCTGCATGGCCTGCTTCAGTATCAGTACTTGTTGTGGGTTGATGTGGCGGGCTTTTAATTAGCAGCCCTTCGTTTTCAAACTTGATGGCTGCTTCAGCTATACAACTTTTGTAGCGGGCAACATCAGTGTCGGAAAAAGAAAGGAATAGTCCTAATTTTGCACTTGGATCCAGAATTGTGGCACAAATGTAATGTTCTTGTGACAAAATTTTATTTTGTATCCCTACATTTTCTGATAAGCGCCTGGATAAGCTCTCCACCAAGTCATGGGCTTGCCTTCTGTCCTCTACACCTTTGTAGGATTCAGACACATTATTCAGCTCATGCTCTAGCATTTGCAACAATAGTATAGCTTGGCCCATTGTACAGTCCTCCTTGCTGACTTCACGTGTGAAGACCTCAAAAGGAGACAGCATCTCAGTCAGGCATTGAATTAGGGTCCATTGCTCCCTCTGAAGGGTCATGCCTTTAACACTAGCATCACTGCTTCTGTACCAGACATATTCATTGAGTGACCTCTGCTGTTCGTACAGACGATCAAGCATGTAATACGTTGAGTTCCAACGTGTTGCCACCTCCTGGATGAGTGCCTTGACTGGCATCCTACGCTCACGTTGGAGGATCCTCAGCTGCTTCCGAGCTTTAAAAGAATGGCTGAAATGAGTGCATATTCTTCGGCAGATGGCCAGTAAATTGCTTACTACGGGTTCTTTTTTCAGAAAGTCTTGCACTATAATGTTTATGCAGTGTGCCAAACACGGAACCCTGAAATAGGAACCAAGTTCCATGGCCTTAAGTACATTACTGCCATTGTCTGTGGCAACAAAACCAATACCAAGCCCTCTGGGCCGCAGCCATTCCAAAACCTTGGTGCGGAACTCTTCTAAAATGTTTTCAGCCGTATGAGATTTCTCCATGGCGAACATGGCTACAGTTGCATGTTTCCGAGTACCTTCAAAAATCGCAGCTGTGTCAACAACACCTCGTGCAGATAGTTGATCTCTAACCCCCACAAAAGAGATCCAGTGTGCAGTGATGCACATGTAATCTGTGGCTTGGCAACTGGTCCACATGTCTGTTGTCAGGTGGATATTGTGCACAGCACTCTGCTGCAAACCGTGACCAACCAATTCCAGCACATCATGATGTAGTGCCGGAACAGCAATTCTTGCGAAATAGGACCGGCTGGGAACTTTCCATTTCGGGCAGATGGCAGACACAAATTCAAGGAAACCCACCCCTTCCACAAATGAAAAAGGAAGAAGGTCCAGCGCTAACATTTTAGCCAGCTTCGCATTGTACAATCGTGCCGTTGGGTGGTTGCGTTGGAACTGCCCCTCCAACCTAAACATGCTGTCAATGGTAGGCTGGCTGTCAGGATTGCCGATTCCAGCGTCACCGAGTTGTGAGTGACTTCCCCATAGCGTCTAGCTATCGCGCATGCGCGATAGCAACGAAACAGTAGAAAAGCCTGCCGTTCAGGAACCTCGGGGCTTCGCGTTCTAGTGTTGCCCCGCAGGCGGTTCCCTGAACTTCCTGTATCCTGTTTCCTGGTTTTTCGCTTGGCGTTCGTCTCGGAGGACCGGGACATTCTACACTACCTGCATCGCTTCGAGTGTTTGCAATCCCCTTCTTTTTTCGGTCGTTTGTATGAGAGCCGTCTCTCATATTTCAGAGCTCTGTTTCCCCTCCTTTTTTGTGCGTTCGTTATATTGGTGCCGAGCCTCTGTGTTGGCTGTAACTGGACGCGAGCTGCCCCTAGTTTCGGGACTTTGGTGTTTTAGGGTCAGAGCGCTCCGCCCACCTTGCCGGATTTTGTCCCGCGGGCCGGCCGGGTGTCTCTGCCCTGTCCCCTTCCTCCCAAACTGCTCCCGTGGACCTGCCAGTTACCCCCTAAGGAGGCTCTTGTTCACCTTACGCCGCATTGGTCCTGACCTGTCTTCCTGAGTTCCTTCCCTGCTGCATCTTCCAGATTCTAGCTGTAGAATCCTCTACAGCATTTGATCGGACTCCTTGTTCTGTGAAGACATCTGGATACCCTTGTAAGATAAGTGGTCGGAAGGGGGAAGGGAAGTAGTGTTTTCAGATATTCATGTGGGTGTATTACTATATGGTTGCCTTTATCTATCCTAGGGACATCCTCCTACAGTCCTGAAGGGAAACTACGTCTAGCCTGTACCCTTTCCTGACCTCTTCAGTCCTTCTGTGCAACTATCTAGAATAAGCAAGCTGTTAGTTATAGGTAACTAGATAGCAGAGCTATACATTAAAGAAGGGTTAAACTAGGGGTATTGTAGGCCCTTATTTAGGACCTTATATATAGTTCTTCTTACCTTTTTCAGAACCTTGCTCCAAGAACACAGACACAGTTCCACAGAAAAGGAAGCAAGAAGATTGCAGCTCCTGTGTTTTTCCCCTCTATCCTTGTTTTGTTTCCCCTCTTTCCGCCACCTCCTCTGCGCTCTAGAGTTTGATAGACGCAGTAGGGTGGGGTGGAAGGTTGGGACCTTTCTACGCCTGAAGTTGGGATTCCTTGACGTCCCTGCAGAAATTCGACTGGGTAAGATCCTTACAGAACGCGAAGCCCACGTGGTGCGTTCTGCCCGGACGTCATGGAATTACAACAAGTGACCTTGGCGGATCTCGCCAACATGATTGGGAATCTCCAGGCAGAGACCCAGGCATTGGCCTTGCGGGTAAACTCTATACAGAGGGAAACACAAGGGGAGGGCAGTTCAAGGGCTTCCGCTCCCGTGATACAGGTCACTACTCCTCCCTCAATCCCTCTTGCACCGCCTGAGAGGTTTACAGGCGATTCCTCCAAATTTAACACATTCATTAGCCAGTGTCAATTGCATTTTACTTGCAAAGCTCCCTGTTTTCCCACTGATCAAGCTAAGGTAGCCTTTGTGATATCATACCTAGGGGGTCCAGCTGCCAATTGGGCCATGCCGTTAATAGAAAGAGACGACCCTCTGCTACAGAATTATGGGGCTTTCAAGGATGAATTTAAGAAATTGTTTGATAAGCATACTTACACTCTCACAGCTGATACGGATTTGCTCTCCCTCAAGCAAGGGACCGCTGAGATTGCCACCTACATCACTTCTTTCCAGCGACTAGTAGTAGAGGCGGGTTGGCCAGAGGAAAAACGAGGTACTCTGTTTTATAGGGGACTGAGGGAGGAGATCAAGGATGCTTTGTCTCATATAGTGGATCTCCCTCGTTCTTGTAAGGATCTCATGGACCTAGCGGTACAAATAGACCATCGTCTGCAAGAACGTAAAAAGGAAAGAGGAAAGACAGAGGTCAGGGTAGTGACAGTCAGGGAGAAGAAACCTGATTTCCCATCTACTGGTGAGGAAGCAGAACCCATGCAGATTGGGATTGTGAGAGGACCTCTGACTCCAGACGAGAGACGCCGGCGGCGAGAAAACCGACTATGTCTTTATTGCGGTAAGGCGGGACACTTTTTGAGATCCTGTCCCACCAAACCGGTGCCCAGCAAGAAGTCGGAAAACTAGGAAGCCCGGAGACCTGCGAGACAAGGACTTCGGGTTATTCAGGTTTGAGTGTCTCCTCTTCTGATCCCATAGCGTCTTCTTCTGGTCATTTCTTTATCCCAGCTAGATTGTTCTGGAAACAAGGACAGGCTAACACTCCCATTATGCTAGATTCAGGGGCTACGGGGAATTTTATGGACAAGGCTTGGGCCCAGGAACATCACATTCAACCACTAAACAAGGGGTATGGAGAGACAGTCACCACTATAGATGGAAGTGTGTTAAAGTCAGGACCCATCACACACAAGACAGAATCTATCAAGGTTCTCCTAGAATCTAATCATGTGGAGCAAGTGGAATTCGATCTGATCCAGTCACCGCAGTTTCCTGTTCTCTTAGGCTTACCCTGGTTAAGGATGCATAATCCCCTTATAGACTGGCATAACGCCACCTTACGGTTTCGTCCAGAGTGTTGTCAAGCACATACCCTATCTCTGAGTCCACACAAGGAGATTATGATGACGGAGAAGGAAGAAATGTTGCCAACGGTATATCAAGATTTAAGTTCTATTTTTGACCCAAAGGAGGCCACTTCCTTACCACCCCACAGACCCTTTGACTGTCGCATCGACCTTCAAGCAGGAGCTAAGATCCCATTCAGTCGAGTCTATTCTCTGACTGAAAAGGAGAATCTGTATTTGCGGGAGTATTTGGATAACATGCTTTCCTTAGGGTTTATTCGTCCCTCCAAATCCCCTGCCTCTTCCTCTCTGTTTTTTATCCCTAAACGCGAAGGGGGTCTGCGTTGTTGCATAGACTACAGGGCCTTAAATAAAATAACCATAAAGAACAGGTACCCTCTTCCACTCATCTCTGCTCTCCTAGATAGAGTAAAAGACGCCCGTGTGTTCACGAAATTGGACTTACGGGGGGCTTACCATTTGGTACGTGTGGTAGAGGGGGATGAGTGGAAGACGGCTTTTTGTACCAAGTATGGACTTTTTGAATACTTGGTTATGCCATTTGGGCTTTGTAATGCGCCCTCCGCTTTTCAGTTCTTCATAAATGAAGTGCTTAAGGACATGTTAGACGTCTGTGTGATTGCCTATATCGATGATTTGTTGATATATTCACAGTCACTCAAGGAACACATACCGCATGTCAGACAGGTGTTACAGCGCTTGCAAGACAATCAGTTGTACTGCAAGTTAGAAAAGTGTACGTTCCATGTACAGTCTGTTCCCTTTCTGGGGTTTATCATCTCTCCCCAGGGGTTGCAAATGGATCCACAAAAGGTGGAAGCCATCTCAAGGTGGCCTGCCCCACAAAAGATCAAAGATATCCAACGATTCATTGGGTTTGCCAATTTTTATCGGCGCTTTATCGATGGCTTTTCTAGGTTAGTGGCACCGATTACACGGTTGCTCAGAAAGGGGACTCCATTCTTGTGGTCAGATGAGGCTGAGAAAGCATTTCAAACCCTGAAGGAGGCATTCACCCAGGCCCCAGTACTTCAACACCCAGACCCGAGTTATCCATTTGTGTTGGAGGCAGATGCCTCACAAGTTGCGGTAGGTGGGGTCCTGTCACAAGCAGATAAGCACACCGGAGAATTGCACCCAGTAGCCTTTTTTTCACACAAGTTAAACCCCGCGGAGATGAACTATGCGGTGGGAGATAAGGAATTACTGGCCATTAAGAAGGCTTTCGAAGAATGGCGACAATACCTACTAGGAACCAAACATACGGTGACTGTTTATACAGATCACCGTAATTTACAATTCCTAAAGTCAGCTAAAGCCTTGTCAATGAGACAGCTCCGTTGGGCCCAATTCTTTAGCGAATATGATTTCACAATCCAATATCAGGCGGGTAGAAAAAATGGCAAGGCAGATGCTATGTCCAGATTAGGTTTCGAGGTCCAAGAAGAACAGGCAGAACCTCCGGCAATCATTTCGCCAGACAAGATCATAGGAGTATTATCTGAAAAGGAGTTCCTCCTGGAAGTAGTGAGGGAACAACAGAGTGAGGAAGGGCAGGAGGTGATCCAGACGGTAGAACCTGAGAGTCGAGATGGTATTCAGTATGTACAGGGGGGGATAGTCCTTACTACTCCGAACCTGCAAAGACAGGCTTTAGAATGGTGTCATTCTCATCCTTTGGCCGGGCATCCCGGGATTAAGAAGACCCTTGATAATGTGCGACGCCATTTTTGGTGGTCTACCTTAGGCAAAGACGTTGAGCAATACGTCAAAACCTGTCATGTATGTGCTCAAAGTAAAACATCTCATCAAAACCCCATAGGGCTGCTCCAACCCTTACCCAATCCTCCTCTTCCGTGGCACACGGTGTCGTTAGATTTTATCGTAGAACTCCCTCCTACGTCTAAGGGCCATAACACACTGTTAGTTGTGGTGGATTTGTTCACAAAGACTGCCCACTTCATTCCCTTAAGGGGATTACCCACGGCAGCGGAGCTTGCAGTTGTTTTCTTACAGCAGGTGGTCAGGCTACACGGGTTCCCTTCGGTGGTAATTTCAGATAGGGGTGCCCAGTTTGTTTCTCGTTTTTGGCAACAACTCTGCTCCTTACTACAGATTGATGTGAGACTATCTTCCAGTCACCATCCGCAGACGGATGGGCAGACTGAAAGAGTCAATCAGTGTTTTGAACAGTATGTGCGGAGTCAGTCCTTACACTCACACAGTGATTGGGATAAGATGGTGTGGGTGGCGGAATTCGCATATAATAACAGTCAGCATGCTTCCACAAGATACACCCCTTTCTTTTGTTCATCAGGGTATCATCCAAAGGCTTTCATCTCTCCGAGGTTATCATCTTGCACCGCACCGGCAGTTAGTGAGTTCATTCAAGAGATCCAACAGATACATCAGCTGACACATACCAATTTAGACAAAGCTAAGGCAGCGTACAAGAAGGGAGCAGATAGACATAGACAGACAGAACCAGAATATAAGGTGGGGGATGAAGTATGGCTGTCAACCAAATACATTCCTTTGAAGGGGTCTTGTAAGTTTCGACCTAAGTTCCTTGGACCCTACCCGATCTCTAGAGTCATCAATCCCGTGGCAATGGAACTAAAACTCCCTGAGACCATCAAGGTACACCCAGTTTTTCATGTGTCACTGATCAAACCTGTAGAACCCGGTACTCGCCTGCCTTCTCACCCAGCTCCGGTGTTGGTAGACGGTGAAGAAGAGTACGAAGTGGAATCCATCATTGACTCTCGAAGGAGTAGACGCCGTTTGCAGTATTTGATACACTGGAAGGGGTATGGAATTGAAGAACGTACATGGGAACCTGCCAGTCAAGTACATGCTCCTCATTTGATACGTTTGTTTCACAGGAGACATCCACACAAGCCCAAACCCGTGGGAGGGGTGTTGGGGGGGATGTACTGTCAGGATTGCCGATTCCAGCGTCACCGAGTTGTGAGTGACTTCCCCATAGCGTCTAGCTATCGCGCATGCGCGATAGCAACGAAACAGTAGAAAAGCCTGCCGTTCAGGAACCTCGGGGCTTCGCGTTCTAGTGTTGCCCCGCAGGCGGTTCCCTGAACTTCCTGTATCCTGTTTCCTGGTTTTTCGCTTGGCGTTCGTCTCGGAGGACCGGGACATTCTACACTACCTGCATCGCTTCGAGTGTTTGCAATCCCCTTCTTTTTTCGGTCGTTTGTATGAGAGCCGTCTCTCATATTTCAGAGCTCTGTTTCCCCTCCTTTTTTGTGCGTTCGTTATATTGGTGCCGAGCCTCTGTGTTGGCTGTAACTGGACGCGAGCTGCCCCTAGTTTCGGGACTTTGGTGTTTTAGGGTCAGAGCGCTCCGCCCACCTTGCCGGATTTTGTCCCGCGGGCCGGCCGGGTGTCTCTGCCCTGTCCCCTTCCTCCCAAACTGCTCCCGTGGACCTGCCAGTTACCCCCTAAGGAGGCTCTTGTTCACCTTACGCCGCATTGGTCCTGACCTGTCTTCCTGAGTTCCTTCCCTGCTGCATCTTCCAGATTCTAGCTGTAGAATCCTCTACAGCATTTGATCGGACTCCTTGTTCTGTGAAGACATCTGGATACCCTTGTAAGATAAGTGGTCGGAAGGGGGAAGGGAAGTAGTGTTTTCAGATATTCATGTGGGTGTATTACTATATGGTTGCCTTTATCTATCCTAGGGACATCCTCCTACAGTCCTGAAGGGAAACTACGTCTAGCCTGTACCCTTTCCTGACCTCTTCAGTCCTTCTGTGCAACTATCTAGAATAAGCAAGCTGTTAGTTATAGGTAACTAGATAGCAGAGCTATACATTAAAGAAGGGTTAAACTAGGGGTATTGTAGGCCCTTATTTAGGACCTTATATATAGTTCTTCTTACCTTTTTCAGAACCTTGCTCCAAGAACACAGACACAGTTCCACAGAAAAGGAAGCAAGAAGATTGCAGCTCCTGTGTTTTTCCCCTCTATCCTTGTTTTGTTTCCCCTCTTTCCGCCACCTCCTCTGCGCTCTAGAGTTTGATAGACGCAGTAGGGTGGGGTGGAAGGTTGGGACCTTTCTACGCCTGAAGTTGGGATTCCTTGACGTCCCTGCAGAAATTCGACTGGGTAAGATCCTTACACTGGCTTACTTTCCTTAGTGGTGCCATTAACCCACTAAGGCTCAACGACACAGATTGTCTCATTGAGGTACTCGCCGGTCGCCTTGGTGTCTCTCCCACACTCTGAGTATGGCTCTTACTGCGGTGCCACTCTGATGTTACTGAGGAGGATGTGGGCGTTACCACTGCAGTGACTGCACTACTGGAGACAGGGCTAGAAATGCCTCCCTGTTCTTCACCTGCCACCACAATAATATCGCTCCCTGATTCCTGACCAACTTCAAAGGGTTTAGTTTTCCTACTTTCTTTTAACTTACGTAGGTGATCCTCCCACACGATAGTGTGGTGTATTCTGAGATGACTTGCTTGTCCTCCGGTACCATAGTTTGTACCAAGCTTACCACGCCGAACACCTTGCCGACAAATTGCGCATATAGCAACGTTCTCCTCCTTGGCGCTAACAGAAAAGAAGTCCCAAACTGGGGAGGAGAACTTTCTGGCACTGCTGGATGTGCCACTTTCAACACCAGATGAACTTGAGGGGGTGCTTGAAAATATGTGACCCTGTCCACCTACACTGTAACTTTTACTACCACTTCCTACTGAGATGGTTGAGCTGGATGTAGGTCCCTGCCGGGCCTTGGAAAATATGGCAGCTGGAGGTAGTGGTGGTGTAACCTGTGTTGGTGAGATCCGTGCTACATCCCACTCAGTAGCAGCCTTTCTGGATAGGGTGAGAATGTCGGTCTCCAATCCCTTTGGGGCGGGAGTAATGTGCGTGATGACTGGCTCGTCTTCATCAACATCATCACCCCCCTCTTCTACATCTACCTCCATAACTCTAAGTTTTTCTGGGACCTTCCTTTTCAGAAGCAATGTCTTGTGGCGTACTTCACTCTCAGACCGAGCTGGTGGGACCCAAGTGTCATCACGATCATCAGAAGCGGGGCTTGAAGAAGAAGATGATGGACTAAGCCTCCTTTTCCTTGCTGGTGGTCTGGAAGACAATTGATCTTCTGAAACAGTGGTTTGACTTCGCTCCACTTTGTCTGCAGGAAGCTCGATTTCCTGAAATGCCCCTACGTCAGGAGCAACAACTACTATGGTGGGCTGTTGCGGCGGCTGCTGCTGTTCTGGTTGCGGCGGCTGCTGCTGTTCTGGTTGCGGCGGCTGCTGCTGTTCTGGTTGCGGCGGCTGCTGCTGTTCTGGTTGCGGCGGCTTGACACTGATATGCTGAGTTTGCGCCTGCGTTGAACTTGATTGTGTACTACTTTGCGGTAATGACATTTCTTCAACATCGCTGCCCGTTAGTAGACTGGCTACCTCTGCGACAGTAAAGCCCTTGGGCCTAGGTTGGTGGGGTTGCTGGACCGCTGTGCTGGTCCCAGCTTGGTTCCCGGACAACGCTTTGGTGCCAAAAAAAACCTTGGCCGACACACCACCAGTCGTGGTTAATGGCACTTCCTTTTTCTGTTCCTTCTTCTCACCAGCAACTTTCTTGGTACTGGACCTGGTACCTTTCTTTGGGGCCATCTTCTTCCGATGTCAGGCAGGAGGCAGATGCACAACAAGTTCTGGTCACACGTGGGCGTGATGCGCAGCAGGACTTCAGTCTGGCTGGCAGTACAACGGGTAGCCAGGTGATGCCGATGACACCTCCTACTCTGTCTTTTGTGCACCTAAAAGCAAAGAAGACAGGAGAAGAACATCAGTGAAATGTTGCATTTGTTTTTGTGGTTCAGTTACTTAGTACTGTACTAGTGCAAACAAAAGATAGTCTACCCATTTATGACTTTTTTTTAACTAGAGCTATGTTATACTACTAGTACTGTGTACAGCCACACACTACACTCTCAGGAAGGTGATGTCTAAAAATTCAACAGATCACATAGAAAACACTTGATCAATAAAGCTGTGGCTACCTGCTCTGATCCTAGTGGATGAAAAAGCAGGCCTGTTGGCAGACAAGGCCAGGCAAGCTTGCAGGCCTAGGCCTCAAAATGGCCACCAGCCACGTGGCCAGGCCCAACAACATCAGCAAGGCCACCCCAAAAAACACACTTCCCCAACTCAATCCAATGCCATCCATGCCCTAAATGATGTCTAAATTCACCAGAGCACACAGAAAACAGTAGATTACTAAAGCTGTGGCTACCTGCTCTGGTAGCAGTGGATGAAAGCAGGCCTGTTGGCAGACAAGGCCAGGCAAGCTTGCAGGCCTAGGCCTCAAAATGGCCACCAGCCACATGGCCAGGCCCAACAACATCAGCAAGGCCACCCCCAAAAACACACTTCCCCAACTCAATCCAATGCCATCCATGCCCTAAATGATGTCTAAATTCACCAGAGCACACAGAAAACAGTAGATTACTAAAGCTGTGGCTACCTGCTCTGGTAGCAGTGGATGAAAGAAGGCCTGTTGGCAGACAAGGCCAGGCAAGCTTGCAGGCCTAGGCCTCAAAATGGCCACCAGCCACATGGCCAGGCCCAACAACATCAGCAAGGCCACCCCAAAAAACACACTTCCCCAACTCAATCCAATGCCATCCATGCCCTAAATGATGTCTAAATTCCCCAGAGCACACAGAAAACAGTAGATTACTAAAGCTGTGGCTACCTGCTCTGGTAGCAGTGGATGAAAGCAGGCCTGTTGGCAGACAAGGCCAGGCAAGCTTGCAGGCCTAGACCTCAAAATGGCCACCAGCCACATGGCCAGGCCCAACAACATCAGCAAGGCCACCCCAAAAAACACACTTCCCCAACTCAATCCAATGCCATCCATGCCCTAAATGATGTCTAAATTCACCAGAGCACACAGAAAACAGTAGATTACTAAAGCTGTGGCTACCTGCTCTGGTAGCAGTGGATGAAAGCAGGCCTGTTGGCAGACAAGGCCAGGCAAGCTTGCAGGCCTAGGCCTCAAAATGGCCACCAGCCACATGGCCAGGCCCAACAACATCAGCAAGGCCACCCCAAAAAACACACTTCCCCAACTCAATCCAATGCCATCCATGCCCTAAATGATGTCTAAATTCAACAGAGCAAACAGAAAACAGTAGATTACTAAAGCTGTGGCTACCTGCTCTGGTAGCAGTGGATGAAAGCAGGCCTGTTGGCAGACAAGGCCAGGCAAGCTTGCAGGCCTAGGCCTCAAAATGGCCACCAGCCACATGGCCAGGCCCAACAACATCAGCAAGGCCACCCCAAAAAACACACTTCCCCAACTCAATCCAATGCCATCCATGCCCTAAATGATGTCTAAATTCAACAGAGCAAACAGAAAACAGTAGATTACTAAAGCTGTGGCTACCTGCTCTGGTAGCAGTGGATGAAAGCAGGCCTGTTGGCAGACAAGGCCAGGCAAGCTTGCAGGCCTAGGCCTCAAAATGGCCACCAGCCACATGGCCAGGCCCAACAACATCAGCAAGGCCACCCCAAAAAACACACTTCCCCAACTCAATCCAATGCCATCCATGCCCTAAATGTGCTTGAAAATGAAATATATTCAAAAAACAAAAGGAACAGTTGCTTCATCATGCACACACACACCCATGAGGCCATGCCCATGGCTAGCTCGGGCCTACTACTACAACCCACAAAATTTTAAAAAAATTAAAAAAAAAAGGAATGATGATAATTAATTAATTATCTAAAATAAATTGTAGTTACACAACAACTGCAATGCCCACAATCAAACACAACAACCACTTACTTGTAAAATATCCTATTCCAAAAATCCTGAAATCCAATTGCAATGATGCAGCAGACAAAAAGAGTGATCTTTCCAGCTCCAAATCCAAAGGCAGAATGAGCAGGAGATGGACAAAGCACTGGGAGGAGCCTGCTGGACAGGAACAGGAAGTTGGAGATTCTGTGTCACTTCCTCCCTCTCTCCACCTTGTAAAAAAATGACTCCTTGCACAAAAAGGAAAGCCAAATGTGAATGTAAGGAGTTCTTTTCATCCAAAATCAGTATTTGCACATGGTTTCATGCTGCTAGAGCCGATATTCCTCTCCAAATTGTAAATTTTACGTTGTTGAGTTCTCGAGCTTCACATTACTTCCGCCGGCGTGTCGAAAACGATATGATCGCGTTCTCTTCTTTGTCCCTGTCGCGTTGGATATGACGTGTTCGCGGTCTCTTTCTCCTGTTCGCGTTCGATTTCACGTGCCCGCGTCCTCATCCTCTGGCTCGCGATGTAGAATGACATGTTCGAGATCTCAATCTTCTCATACTCGCGCGGTGCATGATCGCGAGAAGAAAGACGTGATCGCGCGACAAATGACGTGATCGCGTGAAAAATGACTTTAATGCGGCCGCGAACTCTCGCGAGACAGCGCAAAATGGCTACCAAAATTCAACATCTCGTGGAGAACGCGACCGGGTCAAGAAAACTTGTCGGAGAACGCAGGGATTCAGGTAAGGCGATCGTGCGCGCGCGAGAATGTATTGTTTTACAGCTGCGGAATGCGGAAATATTGACATTTTCGCGCTTTCCGCGGAACGCGAAAATGCCAAAATATCGCAATTTCCGCGAACGGAACGGAATTTTGGCCCAGGCCTATTTACATGGAAAATTAAAAAGAAACCAATAGAGAGAAGTTTTCAAACCTAAAAGAATCAAGGAACTATTATAATTTGTTCTTTACATGTATTTATGTGTGGAGCAACAAAATTATAGACACAACAGCACTAGGAAGAGGAAGAAGCAGGGAGTGGGGGGACGGGGGGAGATGGGCAGAATGGCACACATGCACAATTAAGTACAGCACAAGTATAGACAAACAATGGCCAAAATGAAACACACCAACAAGGAGCAAAAGTCACTAGGGGTGGGCGGAATTTGCAAAGTTGCCTTTCGCACAATTTCGCGAAACGGCAAAAAATCTCCGTGAACACGCTGAATTTCGCGTGCTCGCGGAGATTTCAGGGGCGTAGCTTCTTTGCTTTATTTCTGTAAGTGCTTCCTGCTGAGGTTTAATTTTTGTGAAAGGAGCATCTTGCCAGAATGAATCCTGCCCTGCATATTTATCCAAGCAGATGCCACCGTTTTGTGCAATACCTCTACTCAACTGGAGTACTTTCTACTGGCTAATCAGTAAGTGCTAACTCGTTGGGTAAATGTATAGTGCTTTTCCTACACTACAGCTGCATAAAGGGCCAGAAGAGTTGTCCCCCGTGACCATGTGTGTCTGTAACGTTGCCACTGCGCCGAAAGGCGCCGGGGTCCCTTGAGTGAGCTGTCCAACATATTGGAGAAAGGGCGGAAAGCCGTTGCATACTGCTAGTGTATGTGGGGTGGGGCCAAATGGGCAGGGCTTCTGGTCCAGTTCACATGCCTCTTGTTTATAAAGGGTTAGAGCAGGATCTCAGCGGCAGACGAGGAGAAGGAACCTCCTGGTCACAGTTACTACACAAGGATTGCACTCGAGAAAATCAAAGCTGCAAAGACCTCTATGAAGGATAACAGCTAACTTTTCAGGGTGGAAATGGAGAGAAGGCACATCGGCTTAGCCTCGCTCACGAATTCTACACGAGGATTGCGCTCGAGAAACTCAAGGATGCGAAGACCTCCAGCAAGGATTACAGCTATCTTTTCAGGGTGGAAATGGAGAGAAGACACATCTGCTTAGCCAAAACCTTGCTCACTAATTTTTGGGCTGATTAATGCGTTACAGAATTTGAGCTTCAACTCGGGCACCTGCTTTATTTATATCTGTAAGTGCTTCCTGCTGAGGTTTAATTTTTGTGACAGGAGCATCGTGCCAGAATGAATCCTGCCCTGCACATTTATCCGAGAAGATGCCACCGTTTTGTGCAATGCCTCTACTCTACTGGCTAATCAGTAAGTGCTACCTCTGGGTAAATGTATAGTGCTTTTCCTACACTACAGCTGCGTAAAGGGCCAGAAGAGTTGTCTCCCATGACCATGTGTGTGCTACCTCTTTGGGTAAATGTATAGTGCTTTTCCTACACTACAGCTGTGTAAAGGGCCAGAAGAGTTGTCTCCCCTGACCATGTGTGTCTGTAACTTTGCCACCGCGCTGAAAGGCGCCGGGGTCCCTTGAGTGAGCTGTCCATCATAGTGGGGAAAGGGTGGGAAGCCGTTGCATACCGCTAGTGTATGTGGGGCGGGGCCAAACGTGTGGGGCTTCTATGCGAGTTCACATGCCTCTTGTTTATAGAGGGTCAGAGACCGATCAGAGCAGCAGATGAGGTGAAAGAAGCTCCTAGTCACAGGAACTAAACGGGGATTGCGCTCGAGAAAGTCATGGATGCACAGAGCTCCATCAAGGATCACAGCTAATTTTTGACGGTAGATATGAGGAGAAAAGCACACTTGCCCAGCCTCTACCTACGATTTTTTTTGGCTGATTAATGCGTTACTGAATTTGAGCTTCAACTCGGGCACCTGCTTTATTTATATCTGTAAATGCTTCCTGTTGAGGTTTAATTTTTGTGACAGGAGCATCGTGCCAGAATGAATCCTGCCCTGCATATTTCCGTTCCGCCGCGGATCGCGGAAGTTTCGACATTTTCGCATTCCGCGCGGAACGCGAAAATGCCGAAATTTCGCAAGTTCCGCGAGCAGAACGGAATTTGCGGCCCACCATTACAAGTCACACAACCCGCCAACATCACACCACTGAACGAGCATAGAAGTGAAACTCATGCTGCATTCATACAGGATGTGTACCGGCCGGTCGTTGGTGTTGTGGGATATCTGCGTCTTAATTGAGAGGCGGCGGAATACAGCGGCGGTCACAACCGCGTATTACCGAGAGCGCTCTTGTATATCCTTTTGGTTTTCCTCACATGTACTACAGCGGAATACGGCGGTGGTCACAACCACGTATTACCGTTGTAGGTTGGATGACAATTCTTTCTATACATCTGCACAGCTTATGATTTTACAGACTTACCTGGGAATACGAACTATTCACTTTAGAGGAACCTGGTGCATGATAGAGGCTGCAGTAATTCTTTTCTGGATACCTGGTGCCAGTACTGAGGTGTCGTCAACCCAGTATTGCTTTAGGGTTGTGGGCACTTCTTTGCCAGTTGTTGTTCATAGGCCATCTTATGGGACTGCTATCACACTGTTGTGGGTATGTTGTATGAGTGGAAGCATTTCTAACACAGAGGGAGTACAGGGATAGGTGTAATGCTTGTGAACATTTGTCATTACAGGTAAACGCTTGCATGGCACGCTGAGGCCCATGTACAATGCCATCTGCTGTGTTATTCTCCAGGTACATCCATGTTGCAGTACTAGCGAGAAGGGTATGAGAGTAGACAGATTTCTTGTGTTAACCTGTTATCTTTGTTGTTTCAGGTTCTAGTCCCATGCTGTCCCTCCCCCCTCCTTTTCCTCACCTGATAATTCGAAAGCCCTGTCGATATTTCTGTACTAGGGACTTGGTAATATCAGGAGGTGGACCATTTATTCTGTGACGACTGAATCCTGCGGAGCTGGGCCTGACAAAAAACTAGGGAACAACACTTGTATTCCCAATCTTCCCCAGGTAAAAGCAACACGGGGAAAAGTAAGAAGGCAGTCAATGAATTAAGAATAATCCTAGGTTTTAGCAAACAGGAACAAAGCATTAGGAATTTAATAAGACACAAATGGCCCTTAGTTCTCAATGACCCAGTAATAGGGCAATCATTACCGAAAAATGTGGCAATCACTTACAGTAGGGGACCCTCTATGAGAAACAGTCTTGCCAAAACTAATCCTGATGTGGTGGCAGGAACCAGCTGGCTGAAGCAACGAAATGGCTTTTACAAGTGTAAAACTTGCAAATCCAGCCAACAGGGCTCAAAGAAAACAACTTTCACAACCCCCTTTGGCAACAAGGAATGCGAAATCACCAAAATACTGACATGCAAAACAGATCACGTTATTTATGTGTTGGAGTGTCCTTGTGGCTTACGATATATAGGGAGCAATAAGCTACAAGCCCAGAAAAGGGACAACATATGAGGGCAATCACCAACCAAGACCCCACATATCCCGCGGCACGTCATTTCAAAGACAACCACAACTCAAATGTAGATTATCTTAAATATTACCTCATTGACGCTGTATCACCAAGTAGGAGAGGGGAAATAGAGAGAACACTCTACGTAAATTGGAAACACGCTACATTTTAGAGTTAGGTTCCAAACACTCGGGTGGTCTTAACACAACAGAAGGTCTTTATATTTGCCTCTAAAAACATTGAAATCAAATAAAATTAATATTTCAAAATCAGTAATAATTACAATAACATTAACAATTGTGCAGCATGTATGGGCACCGATAAATCGAATAGGTTGTCCAAGTATTGAGTAAAGATGGGAGGAAAGATTTACCCACATACTCGATATCATGAAGATGTTTGATTTGATACATTGTAATGTAAATGTCCAAATGAATGAATGATGAAGGCAACTATGTATTTATACATGTATTGTGAACAGAACCATTGATTATATAGCTGCTAAACCCATCCAGGGGAAAAAGAAATGTATTAAGAACTACCCAATTTTAGTACTTGAGCACTTTCTAATATTGCTAGGGGGTGAAAAAGCACATGCACTATGTAGTATATATTTTTAGTACTTGCACTTTAAGTGGTCTTAATGTTTACATAGGAAAATAACCATGTTACAGGGGCAGTTGAAATCAATCACACGGAATTAATGTTGTGATCGATACCATTAACAGTAAAGAAGGGACAATTAACACGATTAAATATGGCTATAAAAATGTTTTATTGAATTCATTTTATTCACAGTATAGCCCCATCCCCAATCCACACTACCAATACTTATATATTGATTTAGCATTGGTAGTGTGAAGTGGTTTACACAAGTTCTAAATAATGGAATTTTTGAACAGTGTATTCAAACAACAATAGGTGATCAAACTACACCATTTATGTAATGAAGTGTGAAAATATGGTCAGCAAACATCAAAATAAAAAACCACAAAAAAGTAACAAAAGAAGAGAAAAGACAAACAATGTCAACAGTATTTCTATGTCTATGACTGCGTTTTTTTGCACTTTGCACAAGTAAGGGCAGGGCCGAAACACGTAATGTCTGCACACAAATAAACAGATTACCTGCACTGATTTTGTGGTCCGTGCCCGTTTGTGAGAGAAATGAGAAAAAGCAATGGAGTATTCTGGCATATATGTATATATATATATATATATATATATATATATATCACCAGTAGGTAGTTATAGTTAGGACCTATTTTCCATAGGAAATCCGCAACATTCTATTTGGAATAACGTTGGCGTCAATTGACGAATCTTCGCAAAATTTTCCAAACTTTTGGCCAGCTCCGGTCCGCTCCTATCCTGAAAAGTTCACGGTGATTCGTCAAGCGGGGGCCGAGAAAAAAGGGGGGGTCCCAAAATGCATTTTCCCCATTCATTTTCCCATAGGACCTGTTGATGCAGCTACAGCCCGAACTGCTGAACGGAATTACACCAAATTTGGCAAAGAGGTAGTCCTCAGTTCAGACTCGTGCCTTTTGCTTAAATGGTGTAAATCCGTTTAGTAGTTCCTGAGAAAATTAGAGTTAAAAAGATAGATATATTTGGGCGGAGCCTAACCACACATCTCATCGCGAGATCTGATTGGCTGTCAGTACTTCATCCAAGAAGTGTTGGCAGCCATCTTGGGACCAATATACATGATAACACCTCATTAAAAAGCATTGCAGTTAATAAAAGGTTTTAAGACTTTAGTTACATTATAAATCATTTGTTGATGGTACCATACTCATTTTAGGAATTGTGGTGTGTTCTAAGGTGATTTTACCATGAGAAAAAGCCTTCTGCTGTGATATCATGAATCATGTTTCAGAGAAAACTATTTTCTCATGCTTTTCCCACAGAGGTTTGGAAGGTGATCTATAAGCTAAACTGAGAGCATATTTTCTGTAAATTCACATTATCTTTCTCAGTCATGTGAGAATGAAGTCTGACATTCTCAGTAAAACATGTACATCCAACAAGGGCAGAGACTGTCAGTTGATTACTTTGTGTTCTACTGCAGCTTCCCAGAGTGTTCTAAAGAACAACTAGAGCGCTAACAGTCCTACTTATGACAAACGTATTGCACACCTGAAGCCATCTTGATTGGAATAAAGTGGTAACTCTTAAAACATTTAATTTAAAAAGAAACAAAATGAGGGGGTTCATTTTGCCATAGAAATGATGATTAGTGATGCAGAAAGAAAAATGAGGGCACGTTTTGAGTGACTTCTCAAATCCTCTTCTATTTCATTAAAAAATTCAGACATGCAGACTGAAACATGCACTTTCAATACCAGCAGCAGACTTCCCTGGTGAGCAGTCGCTTTACTACAGTGATCTAATAAGCAACTAGAGTGCTAACATTCTGAATTTATGGAAAATATGTGACACATCTGAATGCCTTCTTGATGGAATCAAAGTAAAAAACTGAAAGTATTTCCTTCTGAGGAGACTGTAGTAAATGAGGAAATTAGGAAACTTCATAACAAATAAGTCTCCCAAAATAGACACCAGAGACAAAAGAGCCCAAATGTAGCACAAATATCACCCAGATGTAGCCCAAGTATAGCCCAATGACAGAATGTCCCAGAGTGTTCTAACAAGCAACTAGAGCGCTAACAGTCTTACTTATGACAAAAGTATGGCACACCTGAAGCCATCTTGATTGGAATAAAGTGGTAACACTTAAAACATTTAATTTACAAAGGAACAAAATGAGGGGGTTCATTTTGCCATAGAAATTATGATTAGTGCTGCAGAAAGAAAAATTTGGGCACATTTTGACTTCTCAAATCCTCTTCTATTTCATAAAAAAATTCTGACATGCAGACTGAAACAAGCACTTTGAATACCAGCAGCAGACTTCCCTGGTGAGCAGTAGCTTTACTACAGTGATCTAATGAGCAACTAGAGTGCTAACATTCAGAATTTATAAGTAACAACAAAAATACCAATACTGATACACTTTTACTCCACTTTTTTATGTGGGGACATTTTGAAAGGAAACAAAATGAACAAGGACCTTTTGTTTAGTCGATTTAATCAATCTATTTTAAACGTTTTGTTTTCAATTTACCATATACTTATGGTGTATTTCCACGATTTACATAAAACAAATAACAAAAATTAGTAACTGTACATATATAGACTTATTTACACATAGCACCACAGTCATATCCACATTCACTCCCATACCACACTGGACAGTCCAGAAACAAACATACTCTCTAATAATACAATCAAAATTCACTCTAAAGACACAAATTCGAATAGGGCCATAGGGAAGTGTTATACTCTGTAAAAAACAACACAGAAATTCCAAGTGGTTCTTTGAGTCCTTTAGGCCAAAAGTTTAGGGTCGACGCGTTTCAAGCCCCTTCTACTACTGGGGCTCTCATCAGGACCTGGGAGCTGTAAGGAGAACACAAGGGGAGTCTTACTAAACTGTCACCTCCTCTTAAATGCAACAGCATATTTCATAGTAAAAGATATACCTGTTATTGAAGTTCACTAGTGTGTCCACCAGACCTCTTGTTGTCTGAGATCTAAATGACAAATTAAACCAAAATTCAATACGACTATGTCATCTTCAAAACTACAAATTAGAAGACCACCATACATACAAGTGACATTTTTACTGTTATGCTTACGTGCAGAAGTGTTGGGGCGGAATTAGTCTGAAAAATCAAATGGGAAATGTATAAGATGCAACGTTTGATGAAAACGATATCAGTTCAGCGCATCTAAGGGTTGTCAGTTATGTTGGAACGGGTTACTAGATTAACAAATGTAAGAGGTGCTCTGGGAGTGTCAATTACTCAAGAGCGCCTTGCGCGCGGCTAACAGGCAAGTCGCCTACCTTAGATCGGGGAGCTTTGGAAGGAAACAAATCTTCTCGTATGTTCCGTTTTGTTTGTTCCGTCGTGATTAGATCACTGAACATTCAGAATTTATGGCAAATGTGTGACACATCTGAATGCCTTCTTGATGGAACCAAAGTAAAAAACTGAAAGTATTTCCTACTGAGGACACTGCATTAAATGAGGAAATTAGGAAACTTCATAACAAATAAATCTCCCAAGATGGCCACCAGAGACAAAAGCACCCAAATGTAGCCCAAATATCACCCAGATGTAGCCCAAGTATAGCCCAATGACAGAATGTCCCAGAGTGTTCTTAAGAACAACTAGAGCGCTTACTGTCTTACTTATGACAAAAGTATGGCACACCTGAAGCCATCTTGATTGGAATAAACTGGTAACACTTAAAACATTTAATTTAAAAAGGAACACAATGAGGGGGTTCATTTTGCCATAGAAATTATGATTAGTGCTGAAGAAAGAAAAATTTGGGCACATTTTGAGTGACTTCTCAAATCCTCTTCTATTTCACAAAACAATTCTGATATGCAGACTGAAACATGCACTTTTAATACCAGCAGCAGACTTCCGTGGTGAGCAGTAGCTTTACTACAGTGATCTAATGAGCAACTAGAGTGCTAACATTCAGAATTTATGGCAAATGTGTGACATATCTGAATACCTTCTTGATGGAATCAAAGTAAAAAACTGAAAGCATTTCCTACTGAGGAGACTGCAGTAAATGAGGAAATTAGGAAACTTCATAACAAATAAATCTCCCAAGATGGCCACCAGAGACAAAAGAGCCCAAATGCAGCACAAATATCACCCAGATGTAGCCCACATGTAGCCCAATGACAGAAGTGTGCAAAACACTTATTTTTTGTGTATTTGCAGTTTTATATAGTGCAGACTTGTCAGGTATTGGAGTGCTTTACATGAGCATTGGTTACATCACACAAGATCAAATTCATTTTGGTTGTAGACATGGGGAGATTAAGTGATTTGACCAGAATCACAGAATGTTGAGCTGAAGCAGAAACTCCAACCTGGTTCCCCAATTGCAAAGTCTGCAGCTCTGGAAGTAACACCACATCCTCTCCCCTAGGTGCAACATTTAATCAAGTGGTCAACTGGATAAAAAAACATAAAGATTACAAATAATGTAAAAGTTCTTTGTCGCTATTTGAAAACTCAGAAAATATGTCCTCATTTTCGTTTTTTAGAGCACTAACCATAATTTTGATGCAAATAAGACCCTCTCATATATGTAATTTCTAAAGGAAATACTCTAGGTATTACAGTTTTGATTACATCAAGATGACGTCAGGCGTTCCAGACTTTTGTAATACATATAGAATGTTAGCAATCTAGTTGTTTATTGGGATACTGTTGAGAGGCAGAGGCCAGGGGCACAGACTCTGAAAATTGAAGGCAGGTAGGAGAGTGCAGAGGCAACAATTTGACCACACTGGGCAGGCAGGAAGGGCAGTGGCTGCACAACAGACAATGGAGGGCAATGGAAAGGGGGGCAGGGGCAACAAACCAACAATACATGACTGGCAAGAGAGGCTGTGGCAATATAATAGACCATTGTGGGCAGAAGGAAGAGGCAGTGGTAGTACAACCATACATGCCAACAGACCCGTTTCAGCCAGGAAACGTCCAATGTTTTTAAGCTCAAATGGGCTTTATTTGATCTGTCTCCTGTCTACAATCTCCTCTTTTTCAATGTAACTCAAAGGGGAAAATCAATACCCCAGTTTTTTTTCAAAATCTCCCTCTTACCAAGTTCAAAATGTTCGCAAGTATGGCACATTGGATCATGGTAGGCAGGAGGAATTGGGGTAGGGACATGGACTCGGATAACAGAGGACAGGAGGGACATGGAGAGGTGCACCAAACTGACCCTACAGGGCAGGCATCAGGGTTTTCAGCAGCACAATACACCACACAGGGCATGCGGGACGGGAGTGCAGCACAACAATCCATAGAAAGCAATAGGGAGGGGACAGGACCATGCACATGGACAACAGAGAACAGAGGGGAAAGAGGCAATGGTAGCTAGCTGACCATAATGGACAGACAGGAGAGAAAGCTACAGAATAACAGACCATAAAGGGCAGGAGGGGCGGATCAGGGGCATTACAATGGAACAGACAAGCCAGGAGGGAGGGAATAGGGGTCTGCACATGGAAACAGAGGGCTGAGGGCAAGGGGGCAGGGCAGGAGCAGCAAGATGACCATGGAGGTCAGGCAGGATGGGCACTAGAAAGGAGACACACCATGGAGAGCAACAGTGAGACTATGATGGCATACACACAGACCATGGAGGGAAGGTGGAAGGGGGTCAGGGGCAGCTAGCTGACCACACAGGGAAGGTGGGAGGGGCCATGGCAGCACAGAAGACCATGCATGGAAAGCGGGAGGGTTAGTGGCAGCACAATGGCTATGATGGGCAAGAATGAGGGTGCAGGGGCATGCACAAAGGACCATGGAGGATAGAAGGGAGGGTCAGGACCTGGGCACAGACAAGAGAGTTCAGGGGAAGGGGCCTCACAACAGACCGCGCGGGGCAGGCAGGAGGAGCAGTTGCAGCACAACAGATCAGGAAGGGCAGAAGGGTGTGGCAGTAAAATGGACCATGGAGGACAGGAGGAAGGGGATAGGGGCATGGCATGTGGACAGGCAGGGTGGAGGTGGCAGGGACCGGTTACAGTCATCTGACAATGCTAGGCAGGTGGGAGGAGAGTGGCAGCTCAACAGAACACTCAGAGTAGATAGGAGTGGCAGGTCAATGGAACATGGTGGGCAAAAAGGATGGAGCAGGGGCATGCACAAAGACATCGGAGAGCAGGGGGAAGGAGACTAGGGGCAGCAAGCTAAGCACAGAGGCTAAGCAGGAGGTCAATGATGGGCCATAGAATTGGGCAATGGAGGGCAGGCGGAGTGGACTGGTACATCATGCTAAATGGAGGGCAGTGGCAGCACATCAGACCATGCATGGCAGGAGGGAGGAGGCTAGTCCATGGATTCAGACAACAGAGGACAGGGAGGAGGTGGATGGGGCAGCAAGCTAACTGTTCAGATAAGGAGGGTATTAGGAACTTTATTGTTTTTAAAATGTGTGTCTGTGCGAACTACTTAAAATATGAACAAGTATGCAGCATAATCTCACTTTTATTCAGGAAGAAGAGGACGTTTGTGACTGTGACTCCGGGCTCACTTGGCAGAGACACCCCCTGACCCTCCATCCCCCATCGCAAAATGTAATGCCTGTGAAAAGGGTAGGTGGACGCAGTGTTATATAGAACATAGTCCTGAGAGCACGATTGAAAATGAAAACTAGATATAGTATATGGTATAAACTATGCACCAAAAAGTGTGATATAAGATGAACCGGGGCGTGAAATATAATATGCAATACATTGTGTGCAATGACAGATTCATTGGAGAGCGCGAGATAGCACAGGCACTAGCGCGTGCTATACGATATGCGCCTTGGAGTGTATTATGCACAGGGCAGTGTTGTGTAACCTAACTAGTCTCTAAAGTTGTAATATAAAATATGTGCTGGGGAGTGTAACGTTGCAGATGCACTGTGACAAAGATATGGATCTCAGATTGTAATATGTATGGCATAGCGCTGTGCGTTATAACATAGGCATCGAGGAAGGCACGTTAGATGGGGCAATATAACCTGTGCAAAGGCTAGTGTGGCATGACATATTCACGGGGTGGTGTTACAGTGCACATGGGCTAGAGAGTGTCATAGCATACTCACTAGCTGGTGGAATACAACACAGAGGTGTGTGGCACTCGGCGGGCACTGGTGGGTGTAACACAGCATTGGGCTCAGCCAGGAGCACGCTGTGACTCTCAAGTGAGGTTCGTCTCCTTTCCAGAGAGTAAAATAAAAAGTATTACACATCCGGCGGTGGATGTGTGTTTTATTAACCGTGAGGGGAGTTTCTTGCATAGTTTGGTCGAATTTTTGTTGAATCCCCTTTGAATGGCTTGGTGTGCGTGTGTATTAAATGTGCCCGTCAATAGCTACCGATGTTTGTATAAATAAACAACAAGGGTGTCTACTTGAAGAGTACCCACCGGCGGGGGTGCCGGGATTAGGCACGGTAGGGCGTCAGACACGTCAGAGCTTCACTAGCGGTGTAAATACATTCCACATGGATTCATTGTATGCATAGTTGCATTTTAATGAATATCACGCAAATCGTCATGATGATAGGCACATACGGTTTGTCCAGCGTGTCCTAGGTGTTTCTATAAATATATATTTTTTAAAAATAATAAAAAACAAAGGCCGGCCCCGGTGGATGGGGTCCCCGGGGCCATAAGTGGCCTGAGGAGGGGGGCAACGCCATCCCCTCCTAAAGATTCTTTTTTTAAAAAGGCCATGACCTGGGGGTTGGGGTCCCCGGGGCCGATTAAGGCCTTGGGAGGGGGGCCACGCGGCCCCCTTCCAAATTTATTTTTTTCAACAAAAAAAATTAGGGTGCAGGCCCTGGGGGATGAGGTCCCCAGGGCCAATAAATTAGAAAAAAAGGGCGGCCACACAGACCTCCTTCTTAAAAAAATAAAATAAATAAAAGACCGGCATCACGCCGGAGGCCACACCCCCTCCTTGCAGCACTCTGCAAATGCGCCCCCATGGCCAGTTGTAAGTTGGGGAATTAATTCCCCTTCAATACTGAGGGTCCCTGAGGGCCAACTAGCCCAACAGGTATCTCCAGTGTGCACCAGGGAGCTGCGTTGCAGACAGGTGTTCTGAGGCCATGCCCCTTTTTACACCTCTATGCAACGCAGCTCTGTGACACTTACTGGAGGTACCTAGTGGGCTAGCTTGTCCCTAGGGACCCTTAGGATTCAAGGGGACTTAATCTCCCAACTTAAAATGGCCACAGGGCGTGTTTACACAGTGGGGAAGGGAGGGGACGGGGCCTGAGGTGACGTGTGCAAACACGCCCTATGGCGCGTTTTAAGTTGGGGAAATAATTCCCCTTCAACCCTGAGGGCCCCTGGGGGCTAACTAGCCCACCAGGTGCTTCCAGTAAGCGCCACTGTGCTGCGTTGCACAGAGGTGGTCCAGGCTGTGCCACTTTTTACACCTCTCTGCAACGCAGCTCTGTGGCGCTTACTGGAGGTACCAAGTGGGCTAGTTGGACCCTAGGGACCCTCAGGATTCAAATGAACTTAATCTACCAACTAAAAATGGCCACAGGGCGTGTTTACACGGTGGTGAAGGGAGGGGACGGGGCCTGAGTTAACGTGTGCAAACACGCCCTGTGGCGCGTTTTAAGTTGGGGAAATAAGTTCCTCTTCAATCCTGAGGGACCCTGGGGGCCAACTAGCCCACTAGGTGCTTCCAGTAAGCGCCACTGAGCTGCGTTGCAGAGAGGTGGTCTAGGCCGTGCCCCTTTTTACATCTCTCTGCAACGCAGCTCTGTGGCGCTTACTGGAGGTACTTAGTGGTCTAGTTGGACCCTAGGGACCCTCAGGATTCAAGGGGACTTAATCTCCCAACTTAAAATGGCCACAGGGCATGTTTACACAGTTGGGAAGGTAAGGACGGGGCCTGAGGTGACGTGTGCAAACACGCCCTGTGGCGCGTTTTAAGAGGTAGTTTTAATCCCCTGCCCTATTATATACTAGGGGCTTACAGAGGAGGTCATGCTAATCACAGGGGGACCCCAACGCATAGTGTTCCCTAGTGTATGTAGGTGTTTTCACTGTATTATGAGTGTCTTTTAACATAGCACTGGCTCTCGGACTGGTTAGTTAGACTCAGTTACCACCAGTATCCGTCTGAAAAAGTTGAGGGTTCAGGATGATTTTGCAACAAGGCTTCTTTCTGCTATTCTGTTTGTTCTTTCTGCACGTTATCCTTTTTCCTGCACTTTTCTATATCTTTGAGGACTTCTGTTGCTTCTTTCTGCATTTCTTTTTTTTCTTTCTGTGCGTTTTTTCTTCTTTCTTCACATGTCCTATCTCTGTAGGCATAGTTAGAAATTAGCATTTAAAAAACCTTTGAAATTCACTGAAAAAACCATAGGTTTCAGGCACGTTATAGTTAGGAATTAGCATTTAAAAAACCTTAAAAATTCACTAAAAAAAACATAGGTTTCAGGGGCGTTATAATTAGCTGGACTTTTCACTCGTACAAAACCATTGAAATTCCCCCGTTATAGTTAGTTCAGCTAACTATAACTCGCGCGACCGCAATCCACTGCTGATGACGTCACATATTACATCACTCATGACATGGTCAGTGACATCACTCATGACATCACTGATGACATCTCAAATGACATCACTGATTACATCACTGATGACATCATCCTTGTGTAAGAGTGGCAGACCTCCTCTTATCCTAATATATACACACATTGCGTACTCAGCACAGCCTATGGTAAGGAACCATGTAGGAGTTCCTAAATTCCGTAACATACATTTCAATTCTCCATGGCGTCGGTACCAATATTCATTAGTTCCACGCTGACAAGCCATCAGATTAATCAATTGAGATTCCAAATGATCATCTCGCTGTTGCATTATGTTCATAAAATCCTTTGCAGACACATTATGTAGATGTACTCCAGTTTTTAAAATGTGATTTACTGCATAAGATAGTGCAGACAAGTCACTTTCAAATAAAAGATGGAACAAATAAGGAATACTTTGACGAAATCTTGGATCTTCTGCTTATAATCTTGTAGTCTGATACTCAGAAGCAGGAATCTGAACTGGACGTTCATCATATCGTCCACCTTTTCCTGTAGGAAACAGCTGGGGAAAACAACGAGCTTCCAAGCTCTCCTCCCATACACTCACAGGAGTTCCTTTTGCTTTTTTCATCTGAAACAGGTCAATAGTGTTTCCCATAACTTCTTTAGAATGAAGAGGATGTATGCTGAAATGTTCATAAATTTCTTCTTCTTTTGACTTATCCACTTTTTCAATTTGCCCAGTTGGTATTCCTGTGTCTGCTGGTAAAACTTCTTCATCTTCATCCATATAAATTGATTCATAGTACTTATTATTTCTTTTCAAATATAAATTTGCTCTTTGTACTTTTCGTACATCTACTAGCTCCTGCCAAATTATCTTATTCTTTGTAGGTACACCATTAACCAGAATAACTAATGGTTCAGTTTCCAAACTATCTGCATCAATTGTTTCAATATTTTCTTTTTAAATCTAATGGCAAATAGACAACTCTTCCTTTTAAACCTCTTTGTAAATCTGAAGGAGGTAATTTACCTGTTTTGGGCTCCATAAGAACTATCGTCTGAAACGGATGGACACATTGAATGAGTATAGACTCATACGTATTTAAATCACTAAGTTCTGCAGGAATATCAACCAATTCTAAATTATTATGTACAGCTCTAGCTGGCATTTTATTTTCTTCTAACTTGTTATAACAGTATTTACAAATACGCTGATCTTCACCCAAATCAAAACAATTTTCCAGAAACAAATATGTAGCAAAATCCTTCCACTCATAATTATTTTCTTTTTCACTTTTTTTATAGAGATCAACATTCCTTGTTTGAGTTTTATAATGGCTTCTCCGGCAACAAATACAAGTAATATTTGGTCTTTCATTAGAGATGATAGTAAATTTTGTCATTTGATCTTCAAACTTTTTACTAACAGTGGGTTCTACATTCTCTTCCACATTTTTTCAATAACTGTGTCATTTCCTGCACTTTCTTGTTCTGGATCAAAGTAACAAAACTGAATATCATCAGTAACCTTCTCTACATCTGATACAGATCCACGCAACAGAGCACTATTCAACTCATTTAACTTTAGTGCTGGACTTTTAGCAAAATACAATCTTCTCACAAACTTTCTCATTTCAGTATGATGTACTGCCAGCATCCTAAAATGGTGAAAAACACTTTGACAAATTTTCCTAGAAAGGCAAGCCAGAGAATGTCCTTGCAAACCAGTATTCTTTCTCACTCTGCATGGATCTAGTCTTTGAAGCACCTTAATCTTCTGTTTAAAACTTTTTTTTACTATATTCTCTTAGAAAGTCACGTAATTTATCAATAGATTCTTGTCGTACAGTACAAATACTACTACAATTCCAAGTGTACACTGGGGCTTTAGGACGTTTCCCCACAACCTCATCAGCTAACACTTCTTCCTCATTTCTTGGAACCATTTTCTCCTTTTCCATTACACAACCATCTTTAACTTCATAAGTTCGACCACTGGTGTCAACTGCATGCAGCAAACTATTACTTTGAAGATAACTCTCTTCATTAAAACATGGTTCAGTACTTGAACTATGCTTCCATTCTCCTAAGAACACATTACAAAAGTTAATTTTTTTTCACTACTCTTCTCCTTTTGCTTTTTGACTTCATTACATTGACTATTTTATCTAATGTACGGATCCTGTTCAAAATTAAAATGAATAGTTTTCTTTTTAATTCCAAAGCCTTTGCAACAATTGATTCAATATGTTTCTTTTTCTTATAAAATATTGCTTTCTTCCTATATTTTTTCACATCCTTTAGCAAATTGAACACCACTCTTCTCTGAAACATTTTTTTACGAATGTTTTGAAATTCTGTTTTTCTTTTTAAGTCATTCTTTCTTGCTTCTGATTGTACATTAGCATTTAGTATTTTCTTTCTATTGTCTTGTTGTTTTCTGCTTGAAACACTATTTGCAGTGGATATACTTTGTACATTTTTTCTATGTTTGAGGATATTTTTAAAAAAATCCTTAGTCTGCTTACCAGAAGTCTTTTTCTTTTTTCCAACATGAGGTTCTTCAACTAATTTTTGTTGTCCAGTTGTCTTCAAATATCGATGTTTTTGCTGTTCTTTTCTCTTTCTTGATTTTATAGGCATGTTTAATTTATTTCAGTGTTGTTCAGCAATACCT
Source organism: Triturus cristatus (assembly GCF_964204655.1). Lineage (NCBI taxonomy): Eukaryota > Metazoa > Chordata > Amphibia > Caudata > Salamandridae > Triturus > Triturus cristatus. The sequence goes on from NC_140591.1 coordinate 1,187,145,909, forward strand.
AAAGGAAACTAAAAAAAAACATACCTTTATGTAATTTAAATATATTACTATATTTTTTTTGAGCTTCTCAAATCCTATCATATGAGCTGCCCCTTTCTTACGAGTGCAAGTCTTACAGAACAAGAGCAACACAAATTAAATCTCTGACAACAATTCCTGTGTGCAGATAGACTCATGGTGTGATTCTAGGCACAAAACGATATTTGATTGGCAATTTCAAAGCACATTTACTACTGTGGTAGAGCAAGTGATAATTACTGTAACAGCCTCACACATTTTCCTTATAGTTTAGAGAGGCAGAAAAGAGCACATGTCCTAACAGCTACTTGAGACGATGAGCATGTGGAACCTGGGTGAGTGATTAGACTAGAGCAAAGGAAATGAGCCTTGGTGATGTTGAATGTGTTAGCGTTACACACTGCTATCTTAAATACCACACAGTGCTGAATAGTAAGCATGGGAATGCAGGAGAAGCAGCTGCCTGTGTGCTAAGAGTATGTTTCTGGAGACTGTGTATTGTCAGGTGCAAGAGAAATCTGCATGGACGCTTGCACAACTGCATGAAGACTGCAGAGATGTATGAAAGAGCACATGTGATAAGGGTTAATTTGGCTTATGAACATGTAGGAACTACCTCACTCATTACAGTACTGCAAGGAAAATCTACCCTGTTGTTTTCAAATGTGTTAGCATTTGCCTCTCATCTGTGAGATGGTGATGTGTGCTGCATACTAACCATCACAGTTCAAGAAAACAAGCTGCCCCTTTCCTACGAGTGCAAGTCTTACAGAACAAGAGCAACACAAATTAAATCTCTGACAACAATTCCTGTGTGCACACAGACTCATGGTGTGATTCTAAGCAGAAAACGATATTTGATTGGCAATTTCAAAGCACATTTACTACTGTGGTAGAGCAAGTGATAATTACTGTAACAGCCTGACACATTTTCCTTATAGTTTAGAGAGGCAGAAAAGAGCACGTGTCCTAACAGCTACTTGAGACCATGAGCATGTGGAACCTGGGTGAGTGATTAGACTAGAGCAAAGGAAATGAGCCTTGGTGATGTTGAATGTGTTAGCGTTACACACTGCTATCTGAAATACCACACAGTGCTGAATAGTAAGCATGGGAGTGCAGGAAAAGCAGCTGCCTGTGTGCTAAGAGTGTGTTTCTGGAGACTGTGTATTGTCAGGTGCAAGAGAGATCTGCATGGACGCTTGCACAACTGCATGAAGATCGCAGAGATGTATGTAAGAGCACATGTGGTAAGGGTTAATTGGGCTTATGAACATGTAGGAACTACCTCACTCATTACAGTACTGCAAGGAAAATCTACCCTGTTGTTTTCAAATGTGTTAGTATTTGCCTCTCATCTGTGAGATGGTGATGTGTGCTGTATGCTAACCATCACAGTTCAAGAAAACAAGCTGCCCCTTTCCTACGAGTGCAAGTCTTACAGAAAAAGAGCAACACAAATTAAATCTCTGACAACAATTCCTGTGTGCACACAGACTCATGGTGTGATTCTAGGCAGAAAACGATATTTAATTGGCAATTTCAAAGCACATTTACTACTGTGGTAGATCAAGTGATAATTACTGTAACAGCCTGACACATTTTCCTTATAGTTTAGAGAGGCAGAAAAGAGCACATGTCCTAACAGCTACTTGAGACCATGAGCATGTGGAACCTGGGTGAGTGATTAGACTAGAGCAAAGGAAATGAGCCTTGTTGATGTTGAATGTGTTAGCGTTACACACTGCTATCTGAAATACCACACAGTGCTGAATAGTAAGCATGGGAGTGCAGGGGAAGCAGCTGCCTGTGTGCTAAGAGTGTGTTTCTGGAGACTGTGTATTGTCAGGTGTAAGAGAGATCTGCATGGACGCTTGCACAACTGCATGAAGACTGCAGAGATGTATGTAAGATCACGTGTGGTAAGGGTTAATTGGAGTTTTGAACATGTAGGAACTACCTCACCCATTGCAGGAGTGGAAGGAAAATCTACCCTGTTGTTTTCAAATGTGTTAGCATTTGCTTCTCATCTGTGAGATAGTGATTTGTGCTGAATGCTAACCCTCACAGTTCAAGAAAACAAGCTGCCCCTTTCCTACGAGTGCAAGTCTTACAGAACAAGAGCAACACAAATTAGATCTCTGACAACAATTCCTGTGTGCACACAGACTCATGGTGTGATTCTAGGCAAAAAACGATATTTGATTGGCAATTTCAAAGCACATTTACTACTGTGGTAGAGCAAGTGATAATTACTGTAACAGCCTCACACATTTTCCTTATAGTTTAGAGAGGCAGAAAAGAGCACATGTCCTAACAGCTACTTGAGACCATGAGCATGTGGAACCTGGGTGAGTGATTAGACTAGAGCAAAGGAAATGAGCCTTGGTGATGTTGAATGTGTTAGCGTTACACACTGCGATCTGAAATACCACACAGTGCTGAATAGTAAGCATGGGAGTGCAGGAGAAACAGCTGCCTGTGTGCTAAGAGTGTGTTTCTGGAGACTGTGTATTGTCAGGTGCAAGAGAGATCTGCATGGGCGCTTGCACAACTGCATGAAGACTGCAGAGATGTATGTAAGAGCACATGTGGTAAGGGTTAATTGCGCTTATGAACATGTAGGAACTACCTCACTCATTACAGTACTGCAAGGAAAATCTACCCTGTTGTTTTCAAATGTGTTAGCATTTGCCTCTCCTCTGTGAGATGGTGATGTGTGCTGTATGCTAACCATCACAGTTCAAGAAAACAAGCGGCCCCTTTCCTACGAGTGCAAGTCTTACAGAACAAGAGCAACACAAATTAAATCTCTGACAAAAATTCCTGTGTGCACACAGACTCATGGTGTGATTCTAGGCAGAAAACGATATTCCTGGGTGATACCAATACACCTTAACTTATGGTGAAGACATACTCCATAATGTCTTACAAGTTCAAGGCAGTTAAATATCTTCCAAAACATAAAATGTAAAACACAACTTTAAAAGAAGAAACACATTTCTATTATTTATATCAAAATACCACATACATCCCCTCTCAAATTCAAAACTCACCTTTAAAAGTAGTTAGTTGAGAAAGAAATGTGCCACTCACACAGCAGATTATCAGAGCCAGAATCTCTGAGCTGTACTCCTCTCACCAGAACCACTAAATGGCAACATTTCCCTCTCTTTTTTCACACATATACATGTTAACTTCAAATCACATTGCTTCCCACATTTCTTTAAATGGAAACACACATTTCTATTGGTTGCAAATTTCAACCCTTTCCAAATGATTCCTACCCCCAACATAACTTCTGCCTGCTACCATAGCAACAGATCATGGGACACTGGTGTGAGCAGAGAGGTCAGAAGTTCAGCACACAATGTTTCTAATCCAAAGAGCAAGAGTGCTTGACTTTTCAAACCTAACAGCATATCCAAAGTAATCTTCTGTGGGAACACATTTTTCTAAACCAATACTAAACATGCTTTTAAAAATTTAAACATACAGCCTAGTTTTTAGTGTTGAATGGTCTGAAACAGCCAATGAGTTCTTTTTATTAAAAAAAAGTATGTAAGCCTCCATTTTACAACTATCTTTCTTTTCATATTGCCATTCTACTGAAAGACACCTTCTGAGTGCATCCAGATCTCCTTGAAAGATGTTCACAGTGTGGATTGTAGGTCATAGCTATGTCTACTGGAGGGAAAAGTATGCAGAAAAAAGAGGTATTGTGAAAGACCTTGCTTTGCCAAATGTAGACATTAAATGGATTGGTCAGAGAGGGTTAAAGTGGCACCAATTAATGCCTTTGGTGAAATCCTTTCTACATCTCCCACAGCCTGACCTTATAATTGTGCACTGTGGTGTAAATGACCTAGGCACTTTAACTGGGGTAGGTCTGGAAATGCTTGTTAAGGACACCTTTGTGCAATTGATGTCACTTTTTCCACAAACTACCTTTGTATATTCTAATATATGCCAAAGGCAAAAGTGGAACTGGTCCAACCAATATTGTCCGCAGATTGAGAAAGCAAAAAGGCACGTCAATAAGTCTGTTTCTGCTTTCCTCAGAGACTATGGTATGGGTTCTATATACCACAACAACTTGCGTTACAACATGCAAGGCATTTATAGAGGAGACGGTGTACATTTCACAGATGAAGGGAAAAGAGTCTTCCTCTTGAACTTTAGACTCTGCATCGGTACTTACTTGTAGGTACAAAAAATCACTCAATGAACACAACGGCTCTTTTTAGAGCCAACCAACATCTAAACACTTAAACTTGATTTTTAATTCTATTTTTTTAATGATTTTTTGCAGCCGTGCGCGCACCGCGCAATATTTATAAAAATGTTTTTTTTTTTGGGACCTTAGGGGTCTTTCATGGTCCCCCTGAGAAGGCCTAGGGGGTCAGGGACTCTCTACCCTGCCCCCTTTTCACGTTCTCCGCTTGTGTTTTTAGCTCTCTTCTGCCTCTAAAACTCAAAATGGCGGCTGGGTACAGTGCGCACACACCGCGATTTTTTGAAAAAAAATAAAATGTTTTTTTCACCCTTCGGGGTCCTTCAGGGACCCCCTGACAAAGGCTAGGGGGTCAGGAACTCTGTACCCTGCCCCCTTTTCACGTTCTCCACCTTTCTTTTTCACTGTCACACACAAAATGGCATCCGACACTTCTTGATTTCGACCGATTAGAATGTTGACTGACATCTAACCACCAATCAGAATTACGCTCGCGGACATTTGGTGCGCGCCCCGTGCGAGCACCGTGCGTGCACGGTGCGCGCATATAGATATTTATGTACTTTTAACTGCAATTTTCTCAGGAACTACTGAACAGATCTATGAAATGAGGGACCGGCTGCCCCACTATTGCCTAGAAAAGGACACTGTAAATCATAAGGGAAGTGATACCCAATAGACCAGATGACCTCCTCCTCTCCACAATGCGCAATAATCAATGGTCTTAAACACAATCCAATGGTCCAGCACCCAAAATACAGTTCAAGTGTTAAACATTATTATGACACAGGTAAATGTCAGTGGATTATCTTCCATAAGAAAACATGGACTTTCAGCAGAGTTGTTTTTTTCTTCAATCCTTTATTCAGAAATTTCTTTCAAACATGTTAAAACAGACCATAGCCAACGCGTTTCATCCTCGCGGACTTCTTCAGGGCATTAATTAGTGACTTTATTTTTCTGTGGTCTGTGCTCTACCGGTTAAAATTGCAGAATTCTTTCTTTATGGTCTTTTTGTATACTCTTACGATATCTGAGGGAAAGATATGGCGATTAGACGCTTTCAATTCCTGGTTTTCACAATTCGTTAAATTATTCAGTATCAGCCATCCCTCAATTCAATAGTCATCGAGAATATTGTTTGCTTAGAAATTTCAGCCCGAAGAGAAAAAGCCGTCCGGCTTGTTCTACGACAAACTCCCCAATTAACGTCACCTCCGTTGAGATGTATGCAGGCTGAGACAAAATATGTCTACTATGCCTATTGAACTGCTTTGATAGGCAAAAGTCCAACTCCGACGCAAAGTGACGCGGTCTCGGGCTGCGAAATGTGAAACTTTTAAGTTTCACATTTCGCAGCCCGAGACCGCGTCACTTTGCGTCGGAGTTGGACTTTTGCCTATCAAAGCAGTTCAATAGGCATAGTAGACATATTTTGTCTCAGCCTGCATATATCTCAATGGAGGTGACGTTAATTGGGGAGTTTGTCGTGGAACAAGCCGGACGACTTTTTCTCTTCGGGCTGAAATTTCTAAGCAAACAATATTCTCGATGACTATTGAATTGAGGGATGGCTGATACTGAATAATTTAACGAATTGTGAAAACCAGGAATAGAAAGCGTCTAATCGTCATATCTTTCCCTCAGATATCGTAAGAGTATACAAAAAGACCATAAAGAAAGAATTCTGCAATTTTAACCGGTAGAGCACAGACCACAGAAAAATAAAGTCACTAATTAAGCCCTGAAGAAGTCCACGAGGATGAAACGCGTTGGCTATGGTCTGTTTTAACATGTTTGAAAGAAATTTCTGAATAAAGGATCGAAGAAAAAAACAACTCTGCTGAAAGTCCATGTTTTCTTATGGAAGATAATCCACTGACATTTACCTGTGTCATAATAATGTTTAACACTTGAACTGTATTTTGGGTGCTGGACCATTGGATTGTGTTTATGGTTATTTGAAGCGTTTAGCTTCAGGAGATTTAGGGGTTTTGGATCTCCGGTCACCAGCACCACGTTTATATAAAACTCGACTAGGGATAGGTGCAATTGTGCTTTGCCCCAAACCCTTCTTTTTTCGCTTAAATAAATAATCAATGGTCTGTTCAGAATTATAGTTCATTGCCAGCATGTTTGTATGCAGCACATTATCCAGTTTCAGTCCATCACTCCGTGAATAGTGCCAGCCTTTCTTCGCTAAAAAGAACTTAGAGCAGAGGTCTTCAAACTGTGGGGCACGCCCCTCTGGGGGGGGTGGAAGTGTTCGCAGGGGGGCGCAAATGGGTCTGCAATTACATGTAAATGAAGACAGCTTGGAAGCGCAAAAGGCTCCTTCTAGGTTGTCTCAGTCACATGCAGTAGTTAAAGCCCATTAAACCGGGCCAGGACAGTAATCCTGAGTGACATGGAGCAGGGTCAATGAGTGTGAATTCGCGTCCAAGACAGGCGTGCACCGGCCATTGTGCTGAGAGGGATTTAGCCCCCCCTCCCTCGTCAAGTTCTGTGGCGTGGGCTGGCAGGGCTCAGGGCTTGACCTTCAATTACATCTAAAGTGTTCCCTACAATGATGGTTTAGAGTCCAGACAAGCCACTAGGTGCTTTTATTACTTTTCAAAAACGCTGCTGCCTTCCTGTCTCATATTATATACATGAGTGTTTTAATGCCATAACAAAAAACAATGACCTACCATATTTAATGTGGATTGGTGGAAATCGGCAGGGGTAAAAAGATGCCATTATCACACCCCACACCCATCAACAAGTAGATAGCAGGAGAATCCAGCAACACTTCTACTTCAACATGTAAGCCACAATAAATACCCATCACATGGCGATAAAAGGCTGTGCTATACCAAAAGAATTTTGCTTTCTACAGAAAAGTCCAAACATTAAGACCAGTGTTGAATTATAACATACATCTTAATAGAGTTTTATTTATTTCTTGGTGCTGTTAAGCCAGTGATATCGAGCAGCACTATTAGAAGTAAAATGCACAAAAGAAAGATTACGTTTTGATATCAAATAAACAAATGAACCTTCATTATATAAACCTCCTTACTGCTCATTATAAACAGCTGGGTGTATGTAGGTAGGTATATATGCCATTTTGTGCCATCTACAGATATCTACGAGCAACCTGAAGAGATTAGGGATTCAAGCAGGGCTGTCCAACCTTTCACAGGCTGATAAAGGGGATACCACTGAGTTAAAGTTAGAACATGTTATTAACAATGATGCAAAAATTGGAGCATGACTGGTTCCTGTCAGAGATGGCATGGTGAGCAAAAAAATGATGGACTGGAATGCAGCCTCAAGCAGTTACCAGTGGTAGAGAGAAATTCAAGCTTTTCACCCATTCCTTTTGTGCTTTCTTCAGCTCCACGCTGTAAGAACCTAGACCTGGGTCCTGTGCTCACTCCATCATAGGACTCAATCAATCCGACTGACCAAGGCAAATTGGCCAAAACAGGTTTAGGGCTACTTGTGCTCTTGTTCTGAGGGGCTCTGGCTCTCAGTCTCAGCAAGACTATTCCTACTGAAGCAGGGCCGAGGCTAATTTGCTCGTTTCTGTCTGGGGTGGTATGGTGGGCAAAACATTCATGCACTAGAATGGGGTCCTGAACAATTACCACTGGTTGAGATTAACTCAAACATTCCACACAGTACTATTCTACTTTTTGATAAATCTGCTGTAGCAATCACTACGTAGAACACATTTTAAATGTGCTAAATGACAAAAAAGGGTTCCATGGATTATGCTGGAGTTTGGACCCTGGCCTTCCAGGTGCATGTGGGACCATCATGACATCGTGGCATTTTACATGTTTTGGTCTTTTTTTCACTCCTAACACACAGTGAGAAATGTGTGCTGATTGTAGAGTATTTACCATCTGCTATAGGCTGGGTTTTTTAGCTCCTACCTTGTTGCTTTCTCTGGGCCTCGTAACCTTCACACACGGACTGCCTTTACCAGCTTCTAGAGCCTTCTTTTGTTTTCCGCTGATGGGATTTACCACCACACCTCCCAGGTGGCTGATGGTCTCCTAGTGTCCCAAAAAAAAATGTAATGGGCTGGGCGGTTTGCAGATGATCACTGAGGGAAGACAGGGGTTCTGGGAGATGGCAGAGGCATCAGCAGTTGCATTAGAGAGCCAGGGCATACCTGCTGTGCCAGTGCTTCTTTAAATCCTTGGCGCAATGACTTAAGGGAAAGGAAAAATCAGTGCAGAGGAGACACCTTGATTTGGACATCAGAGAGATGAGAGGGATGCAGAGAGATGGGAGTGAGAGAGAGATGATGAGAGATGGGATTGAGAGGGATGGTGTGAGATGAGAGCCTATGTTGTTGACAAACGTCTGTACCTATCATTCGTGAAATAGGTGCAGTGACACGTTTGCCCAGGGGTCCATTGCATCAGAAGTTTAAATGTTTTACAATAAAAAGGGTGCATGGGGGCTCATTTTCCTTGCTAGCATTAGGACAGATGGTGCCCTTGGCGCACAAAAGGTGGGCAGCATACAGAAGCTCATTTTCTTTAACCCCTTGAGTGCCCCGCCCTTTCCACGCCCTGTGCCGGGCGTTTCATTAGCGGGCGGGGCTCATGACGAGATAGTCTCGTCATGGGCACAGCGCAACCGCGGCCCATGACGAGACCATCTTGTCATGGGCACTCAAGGGGTTAAGAAAGACACCGGGCTTGTTGCAAGATTGAAGTGATGGTCAGAATTTGTGGGGAAGGAATGAAAGAAGAGGAGATAGACTGCTTCTAAGGGCTACAGGCATCATTAATGCGGCAGATGGAGTGCGTTGCGGCCCACAGCACCCCAATTATGGGCAGTAGTGTTTTGGATCAATTCTATTCTTGTTTGATGCTGTTGCATTTTTATAAGTCCCACATTCAGTGTGGATTACGAGCTACAGAAAAGCAATCCTAAAATGATAACCTGATCCCCGCCCCCATTAATCATCCCTCCCCCTCCGCAAATCTTTGCCATATAGTTTTGGAGGAGGGCCCAACTTCAAAGCATTGTGCTTAGGGGGGGCTCAGAGCAAAAATGTTTGAAGACCTCTGACTTAGAGTGAGGAGGTTTGGAGTTTCGTTCCTAGCGCTCCTGCTACATCAAGCTGTAAGCAGCATCTCCATCCTTACTTCATGACAGCATGGGATCATTAATCCCATTTCCTGATCGAGGTCAGCATGCTTTGCCTACCAGTCATATACAGGAAAAATTACATCACAATGTCTGTCCTCAAGCGGCAGATAGTCTGACATCCAACGTCAGTCAGACCAGTAGTTTTAATGGATCTAAACAGAGAAAAGGAACCACAAATGTGGCAAATAGGTTGCAACACCACATTTTTGGTGGGGCACCCTGTCTGCTGTCTCTGAATAAACACTAGAGTTTTTAATTCACAGTGTGTGCATTTGCCCTTAGCTGCTAGACCTCCATAAGAAATTAGTATGTTTACTGTTAAAAAAAGATGAAATTCACTCATTTACTGCTGCTATTTCATTGACCTTGAAAGGGAAAATTACTTTTCGTAAAGTTTGTTAAAGTTATACAGCATGTAGGAAGGAAACTTAATGCTAGCCATTCTTTATGTAATGGGGATAGTTTGCAGATAAATTATTTCTTTTTAAAAGAATTCTGCTGTAATTAACATATTTTAGTTTTTTAACTAAAAGCAGACGAAGAGCAATTTAGAAAAGAACACAATGTCTACATGTATTAAAAGATATTTTATTGCATTTTTGTTGAACATTTGGTTTTAAAATATGTAATGCTTTTTAATAACTAAACACATAAACCAAGACTATGTAACACAAGGTCACACCCATTGCCTTGATTCGTATTTTAGAGTACCTACATATACATATTTATAACATCCGTCTGATACCCTCGAGATGGCATGCTTTAACATGATCATGATACTAGTTGATCTTATCTCAGTAGGGCTCCAGAGCCAGGTCAATAACTGTGCAGAATATTATATTTGACTGAATGTCTACTTTTTGATAAATCTGCTGTAGCAATCACTACGTAGAACACATTTTAAATGTGCTAAATGACAAAAAAGGGTTCCATGGATTATGCTGGAGTTTGGACCCTGGCCTTCCAGGTGCATGTGGGACCATCATGACATCGTGGCATTTTACATGTTTTGGTCTTTTTTTCACTCCTAACACACAGTGAGAAATGTGTGCTGATTGTAGAGTATTTACCATCTGCTATAGGCTGGGTTTTTTAGCTCCTACCTTGTTGCTTTCTCTGGGCCTCGTAACCTTCACACACGGACTGCCTTTACCAGCTTCTAGAGCCTTCTTTTGTTTTCCGCTGATGGGATTTACCACCACACCTCCCAGGTGGCTGATGGTCTCCTAGTGTCCCAAAAAAAAATGTAATGGGCTGGGCGGTTTGCAGATGATCACTGAGGGAAGACAGGGGTTCTGGGAGATGGCAGAGGCATCAGCAGTTGCATTAGAGAGCCAGGGCATACCTGCTGTGCCAGTGCTTCTTTAAATCCTTGGCGCAATGACTTAAGGGAAAGGAAAAATCAGTGCAGAGGAGACACCTTGATTTGGACATCAGAGAGATGAGAGGGATGCAGAGAGATGGGAGTGAGAGAGAGATGATGAGAGATGGGATTGAGAGGGATGGTGTGAGATGAGAGCCTATGTTGTTGACAAACGTCTGTACCTATCATTCGTGAAATAGGTGCAGTGACACGTTTGCCCAGGGGTCCATTGCATCAGAAGTTTAAATGTTTTACAATAAAAAGGGTGCATGGGGGCTCATTTTCCTTGCTAGCATTAGGACAGATGGTGCCCTTGGCGCAAAAAAGGTGGGCAGCATACAGAAGCTCATTTTCTTTAACCCCTTGAGTGCCCCGCCCTTTCCACGCCCTGTGCCGGGCGTTTCATTAGCGGGCGGGGCTCATGACGAGATAGTCTCGTCATGGGCACAGCGCAACCGCGGCCCATGACGAGACCATCTTGTCATGGGCACTCAAGGGGTTAAGAAAGACACCGGGCTTGTTGCAAGATTGAAGTGATGGTCAGAATTTGTGGGGAAGGAATGAAAGAAGAGGAGATAGACTGCTTCTAAGGGCTACAGGCATCATTAATGCGGCAGATGGAGTGCGTTGCGGCCCACAGCACCCCAATTATGGGCAGTAGTGTTTTGGATCAATTCTATTCTTGTTTGATGCTGTTGCATTTTTATAAGTCCCACATTCAGTGTGGATTACGAGCTACAGAAAAGCAATCCTAAAATGATAACCTGATCCCCGCCCCCATTAATCATCCCTCCCCCTCCGCAAATCTTTGCCATATAGTTTTGGAGGAGGGCCCAACTTCAAAGCATTGTGCTTAGGGGGGGCTCAGAGCAAAAATGTTTGAAGACCTCTGACTTAGAGTGAGGAGGTTTGGAGTTTCGTTCCTAGCGCTCCTGCTACATCAAGCTGTAAGCAGCATCTCCATCCTTACTTCATGACAGCATGGGATCATTAATCCCATTTCCTGATCGAGGTCAGCATGCTTTGCCTACCAGTCATATACAGGAAAAATTACATCACAATGTCTGTCCTCAAGCGGCAGATAGTCTGACATCCAACGTCAGTCAGACCAGTAGTTTTAATGGATCTAAACAGAGAAAAGGAACCACAAATGTGGCAAATAGGTTGCAACACCACATTTTTGGTGGGGCACCCTGTCTGCTGTCTCTGAATAAACACTAGAGTTTTTAATTCACAGTGTGTGCATTTGCCCTTAGCTGCTAGACCTCCATAAGAAATTAGTATGTTTACTGTTAAAAAAAGATGAAATTCACTCATTTACTGCTGCTATTTCATTGACCTTGAAAGGGAAAATTACTTTTCGTAAAGTTTGTTAAAGTTATACAGCATGTAGGAAGGAAACTTAATGCTATCCATTCTTTATGTAATGGGGATAGTTTGCAGATAAATTATTTCTTTTTAAAAGAATTCTGCTGTAATTAACATATTTTAGTTTTTTAACTAAAAGCAGACGAAGAGCAATTTAGAAAAGAACACAATGTCTACATGTATTAAAAGATATTTTATTGCATTTTTGTTGAACATTTGGTTTTAAAATATGTAATGCTTTTTAATAACTAAACACATAAACCAAGACTATGTAACACAAGGTCACACCCATTGCCTTGATTCGTATTTTAGAGTACCTACATATACATATTTATAACATCCGTTTGATACCCTCGAGATGGCATGCTTTAACATGATCATGATACTAGTTGATCTTATCTCAGTAGGGCTCCAGAGCCAGGTCAATAACTGTGCAGAATATTATATTTGACTGAATGTTTACAGATCAACTACAAGAAGATAAAAACTATAATTTGTCGGATCAGTATATATAAGAGCACTCATGTAAATTTACCAATATAAATATATCAGCATTTAGTTTTACAGCAAAATGAGCTTAAACCACTTAACTGAAGCTAAGGCGAGCTCATCAAATCCGATCACTAGTGTTTTACAGGGTGTTAATCATGCAAATGGAGGATTGTTAAAAGTACACCATGAGGCAGTTATCTTTTCTTACACATTGTGCACCGATTGGGTTTCCACCTTCATCATTAAATTGAACTCATTAGGTTTGGTATTGGTCTTAGGTTTAACTGATCATCTAGACCTTAACGCGGCTTTTCCTAGTGGGCAGACCCATACTAATAAACTGTCTAAAGGGTGATATGAGGAATAGTATCAAAAACTTACTGGGGCAGGTTTATCAATTTCTTGCATCGCCTTTGCACAATGCAATGGGGGCGCAAGGGTGACACAACACTAAAGTAAGATTTATCAAGCTACGCAAGGCCACCTTGCTTGACCCTGCATGAATTGATAAATATGGAGTAACACAAGGCAGTGCCAATCTTTGCACTGTGTTGCTCTGCCCAAGGGAGGCAGTCCATGGGTGGACCATGGGTGGAGCATGGGTGTTCCCACACATCTACCCATGGATTTTGGCTCAGGCCCAGATTTACCAACACTGGTAAACCTGGGAATGTCTCAATATGCTAGGCTTCCCAGGGGAGGCCCAATGAGGAAAAAATCTTTATTTCTTCTCAAAGAAATATATTTATTTCTCCTCTTAGTTCTAAGAGTGCTACACTCTGGTTCCCCTTCCTGCACATAAAACAATCCTGCCTACAATGTAGGCACCATTGCCACATTACACAAGGGTGCCTGCGTTGGTGCCAGGCAGCCAAAAAGGGTGCCAGCACAAGGAAAGGACATGAGTATGCCGTACAATGTTAAATACGGCGCATCCCTGCCCTATTCTTTTCACAAAGCAGAGCGCAGCAAGGTAGCTTGTTGCGCTGCATGAAAGTTTGATAAATACGCCTCTTCCTATTTCCTGTGTTTCTCATTAGGGGTGGGCGACAATTTCCGTTCTGCTCTCGGAAATTGCAACAAGTCGAAATTTCCGCGATCCGCGAGGGAACGGAAATTGTCGCCTTGAGTCCTTTCCTGTAAAAAAATTAAACCTCAACAGGAAGCACTTACAGATATAAATAAAGCAGGGGCCTGAGTTGAAGCTCAAATTCAGAAACGCATTAATCGCACAAAACATTCGGGAGCTAGGTCGAGGCTGGGAAGGTGTGCTTTTCTCCCCATATCTACCGTCAACAATTAGCTGTGATCTTTGATGGAGCTCTGTGCAGCCATGACTTTCTCGAGCGCAATCCCCTTGTAGTTCCTGACACCAGGAGGTTCTGTCTCCTCGTCTGCTGCTCTGATCGGTCTCTGGCCATTTATAAACAAGCGGCATGTGAACTGCATGGAAGCCCCGCCACACACACCAGCGGTGGGCAACGTCTTCCCGCCCTTTCCCCCACTATGATGGACAGCTGACTCGAGGGACCCCAGGGCCGTTGGCGCCGTGGCAACGTTACAGACACACATTGCCACTGGAGACAACTCTTCTGGCCCTTTACGCAGCTGTAGTGTAGGAAAAGCACTATACATTTACCGAACGAGGTAGCACTTACTGATTAGCCAGTAGAAAGTACTCGAGTTGAGTAGAGGTATTGCACAAAACGGTGGCATCTTCTCGGGTAAATATGGAGGGCAGGATTCATTCTGGCACGATGCTCCTGTCACAAAAATGAAAGCCCAACCGGAAGCACTAATCTCCGCAATCACGCGAAGTATCGCGTGATTGCGGAGATTTTGTGCTGTTTCGCGATATTTTGCGAAAGGCACTTTCGCTAATTCCGCCCACCCCTAGTTCTCATTGATGGGCATTCGAAGCGGTTTTACCAAAGAATCCATTTTAAATAGGCTAAATAAGAGGGCGCTCACACGGATCAGAAGCTTCTTGAGATGCCCCTCAATACATGCTGTTTGACTTTCTAGACGCGCCAGCCTCTGCATGATGCAGCGAAGGAAAGGGCTGCCTGAGTGTGGGGGTAGGAATCAGTGGTGGTGTGATGGGTGGCTGCCAGCTGCCGGTGGTGCTGCTGTTGTTCTTGCTGGAAGGCACTGCCAGTTGTGGCCCTGGGCAGCGGCCTCCTCCTACTCCTGCAGGACCACCAGCTGGTGAAATACAGCCAGTATGACCTTCAGCCTAAGCTGCCACAGCCGGGCTGCTATCTCCTGCCTAGTAGGTGGTGGACCAGCAGGAGTAGCTGCATCAAGAAATAAAAAAGACAAATTGTAAACAATGCTCTGTGCAAAGCACTTGTTTAAAATGATGTAGTGGCACAGTAGCAGTAAATTGCTGGTGCCCTACGGCCAATCAAATTTGATGTGATTAAAGTCACAGACATTTTTAACCAACACATGCCTCAAATCAAATGCCCTAAATCACTGAAAGGAATTAAGGCAGAATAAACAGCACAGCAGTTTAAAAAACAGTTATTGTTTTAATAAGGATTTCCTAGTTAAAAACTAAGCAGACACATTCGGGCACATGCATCAAGCTAGGCAATTACGATTCCTTAATAGCGATTATTAAGGAATCCCTATTAAGGAATTGCAATTGCCTATGCATGTCAGTTTTGCAAAAATATTTGCGATTCCTACACATTCCTTAATTGTGGATCCCAAATTGCATTTCGCAATTGAGGAATGCCTTCCCATTCATTCCTATGGGCCTGAATGGGAAGCCATTCGCAATTGCGAATGCAATTTGAAGGGTGCTGGGGGGCCTTAAAGGCCACCCTGCTGCACCCTCAAATTTGGTATGTATGCTCATGTGGCACACACATATGCCCTAAGGGCATATTTGTGCGCCTTATGGCACTTTGAAAAATGCACTTTTGTGCATTTTTTAAAGTATTTGCAAATTACTTAGCGTCTCCTAAATGCGAAGCCGCATTTAGGAAAGGCTTTGCTGCATCCCAAATAAGGAATCACAATTTGCGATTCCCTAAAAGCATTCGCAATTTAGGTAATCGCAAAATTTGCGATTACCTATATGGTGAATGGGTTTTGGGTTTGATGCATCGGAAATTACATTTTACCGGCTGCAAACGGACCGATTCTGCGAATCCGACCATTTGCGGCTGGTAAAATGTTTGATGCATGTGCTGGATTGTTTGGAAAAATAACAATAAAGTACAAGTATTCTTGTTCTGCTAAATTAATGGTGGCATGCTAGCGTGTTTGTAGTCAGTACTTTGTTACTGTCTTCAGTCTGCAGCTGGGGAAGCTGTAATGGACAATTGTCTTACTTTAATTCCAATGGCCTTGCTCTTCTCCAAAATGCCTTTCAATTTTACCCTGACCCCAAAGAAGCAGATGAATAATAATGATACAACGTCACACACATCCTGTATAAAATGCGCCTATCCTGTCTGCCGTAAATAGACGGTTGGAAAACAGATGCACTGCAGTACAGGGAAAGGATTAAGAAACAGGGATATATAGCTTGTATTTGGCACATTTGTCACAGAGTCCCACAAGATCGTAATTATTTTTAAAACAATATACATTTATTTTCAGCACAGCAGTTATGCCTTAGAGACCTCCTCTCCAGTTCTAGGAAAACAGGATGCATTTCTGCTGCCTCCTTATATAGCTTTTTTACATCATTTCTACAACACCTTCACTTTTTCACAGAAAATATTATTGGCAACTATTTTATTTGTAAATATCCAACAGCCAGCCAATCAAAGCGCTTGCTCTCTCAAAACCAGCGGGTGCGTGAGCATAAAGGCTCACAGGACATATGAGCCTCTCAAATAATCACAGGGCTCCATTTTATTATTCTAGATCTCACATGATGCTCTCGAGACTCTCGTAGGTCCAACCATCTATTTTTTAACCCTTAATATCTAAAAAACCACTAAATGGAATTACACGTAATCACATAAACAAAACAATCTGTGGACCAAGATCTAGCTTCCTTCTGAGTTTGGTGTAATTCGTTAAGCAGTTTTTGCTGTAGCCCATCTTAAAGAAGTCTATGGAAAATGCCTGAGGAGTGTGTGTTTTGGAACCAACCTTTTCTTGGCCCCCACTTAAAAAATCACCCTAAAACGTTCCAGGAAGGAGCTGAAGTGGATAAACATTTTGTGGGAAAGTATGGTGAAGATTTGTCAAAGTTATTAGAAAAACAAAAAACACTCCGCCAAAGGAAAAGCAGAGCTAACTATAAAGCCCTATGCAATATATATACATATATAAATATATTATATATATAGGAGGAATTGCGATTGGGAAAAGACCTGGACACCAATCTATCTGGTGGTCCACGTGAGAATCGGGAAGTATACAGAGTGGCACAGGTGGGTGCACCTAGCCCGTTCACACCAATCTCAAAATTCTACCCACAAACACCGGTGGATGCCATAGACATTTTCTCGGATAATGTCAACAGAGATCTATTAGAATTAAGGATGAAGGAACAACCCCCATGTAAGTGGAATGTATCCTACACACAGAGAAAAGCAATAAGAGATCTAAATTGTGACAAAACGATTGTGGTGAAACCATCCGATAAGGGGGGCAATATAGTTCTGCAAATGAGAGAGAACTATTGTAACGAAGCATTGCGACAGCTGAATGATGAATCCAAATATATCAGAGTGACTGAAACAGAATATACTCAGAGCATACAAGCATTTGAAAGTATGATAGTGAAATTGTTTCAAAAAGGGATTCTATCCACAGAAGAATACAAGTTCCTGCAAAACAAATACCCAAGGATCCCAACATTTTACCACCTACCGAAGATTCACAAAAGTGCCACTAGACCACCGGGACGCCCTATAGTCTCCTCGATAGGAGGCTTAACAGAGAACTTGTCCAGATATGTGGACCACTTCCTGTTCCCCTTTGTATTACAGCTACCCTCGTATACACGGTATACAAAGAATTTCCTGAGACAGATAGAGGGTATTGAATGGGAGGCGGATTTTGTGATGATCACTTTAGACGTGTCCAGTCTACATACCAGCATAAGGCACAAGGATGGGCTGGAAGCAATAAGGGGAGGCCCCTTAAGTTCCTGGCACACAGGAAAATGCTGGAAGAGTATATTCATTTTTGTTTGAACCATAACATTTTTCTTTTCCAGGACCAGCGTTTCAAACAGATACAGGGCACGGCGATGGGCACCTGCTTTGCCCCCAGTTATGCAAATCTTTTAGTTGGCTGGTGAGAGAAGCAGGTGGCCTGGGCCAAAACGGCAGAAGAGTGGGTGGATCATGTTGTGTGCTGGAGACGTTACATCGACGACCTCTTCATAATTTGGAGAGGGTCGATGGAACTAGCCAAGCAGTATGTCTCCAGCCTCAATAAGAACAGTCTCAATCTGGAGTTTTCAAGGGAAATGAGCACCACACAAGTAACCTTTTTGGACCTAAGAGTGTTTGTGAGTGCCAACAAACTACATACAGCATTGTATAGAAAGGAGATAGCGGGCAACTCAGTCCTTCATGGTACGAGTAGCCACCCACGCATTTTGATCCAGAGCATCCCCTATGGGGAGCTCTTGAGGATCAAGAGGAACAGCTCTAGGCCAGAAGACCATCTCAAAGTTTGGGTCGCTTTAAAGTGAGAGGTTACTCGAAGAAAACATTACAGGCAGCTCACCAGAAGGCACTCACTATGAAAAGAACTGACCTCATACAGGGGGCAAGTAGAAACAAGAAGAATGTAGAGTCCAACAACGTCAGGATGATTACTAGGTATTCAAATGCAGCCAGTGAGGTGAGGGTAATCATGTACAGGAACTGGCGTATTGTTAAATATGATGTGATCATCTGAAAAGATCTACCCGAGAGACCAGGTATCACTTTCAGATGATCGAGATCTATCAACGATCATCTAGTAGAGAGTCACTTGGGGGAAGGGAAACAACAACAAGGTCTGAGTAATTTGCGAGGCTCCTTTCCCTGTGGTAAATGCAGGGCTTGCACCACCAGTAAAAGGGTGACGGCATATGAGGTGCCTGGGATGCAAAGAGCAAGGAAGATCACTACATTTATGATGTGCAGTACCACATTTGTGATATATTGCTTGACTTGCCCATGCAACCTCAGATATGTGGGGAGCACCATAAACCAAGTGAAAATGAGGGTCCTAGAACATCAAAGGGCCATCGCCAGCAATGACACAAACTATCCGGTGGCGTGGCATTTTGCCAGCCACCATATGAGAGTTAGATCCCTGTTGCAGTTTCACTGCCTTTACCACGTCTCTAGAGATGTTAGAGGAGGGGATAGGGAAAAGAGACTCAGGAGGCTCAAATCTAGATTCATCATAGACCTCCAATGTAAGTTTCCAGGAGACTTGAATAGTGGGGAAGAACTCGCTGTACACTTGGGGACATAAATACTCCTATAGAGTAGTTGGGCCTATCATAAACATACTGAAGGGACTGGAGTAAGCAGACATCCTATAGGTAAACAGTGGCCCATTCAGGGCAATATAACATCAATGTATGACGGGGTATTGATTGGGAGAGGGAAGTGTACAACTAACTAGTGGATCTTATCAATATTGATTGAATTAGCCACTTATAGGCCCATACAGGGCGACATTTAGGTTTGCGATCCACCTATAGAACATGAGGTTTTGCTTTCAGCATCAGAAATATAATGAACTGAATAGTCCCCACAATGAATTACCGTGTAAATATGTACATAGCAATACTGCAGTAAATGTATATAATTTGAATGTTATACATAAGGATGCCCCTGAATTTAATGTAATTTACACTCTCTGATTCAATTGTATTTACGATATGAGTTGCGAAATTAATTCTATTCCCGAATGAATTATAGAGTTCAGAGAGTTTAATATTGTGTCCCAAAACACGTTCTAAGATGACGCCCATAGCTGTGTATTATGAACTGTCCATTTTCTAATCATTGTCAGAATCATGAGTTTAAATGTCGCTATGACGATGGGGCCGCCGACATTGAGGAAGGCAGGATTGCCGAAACGCGTTTGTTGTGTTTATTTCTTTTCGTCCAATAAATCTACAATCAGTTTATAGTAACGTGAGTGCTGGTCATTTCTACTTAGTGGGGAGCTGAAATATATATATATATATATGTGTACATTTATATATATTCACTGGAGCGAAAAAAAAGGTAACAGGGTCGGTATAAGTCTCAGATTTCACTCCTACAAAACCAGTGAAGTTTAGCAGTTATAGTTACCTGAGCCTACTATAAATTACGGCCCTGAAATGCACAGCTTATGACCTCACATATTACATCACTCATGACATGGTCAGTGACATCACTCATGACATCACTGATGACATCTCAAATGACATCACTGAAGAACGCGCCTCCTGGTGCACTACTGGTTGGGAGATTAAGTCCCCCTGGCTGCTGAGGGTCATTGGGGGCCAAGTACCGCTTTTGTTGCTACAAGTAAGTCTCCCATAGCAGGATTCCTCAGACCTTGTCAGAGGCCCCTCCCCCTTTCTCAACCACTCTGCAAATGTGCCTCCTGGCACACTACTCTTGGGGATGTAGTCTAGTACGGCAGTAAAGTTTTTGCGGAACTCTGCGTTCCAAGTGGCAGGGCATGGCAAAACCCTGCAAACTCCACTAGCGGAGCACAGTTTACCACCCATCCCTATCAGAGACTAATACACATACTCACAGACCTATTCAGACACTTATATTTCCACTCATACTCTCTGACACCCATTTACAAATTTACTCCGACACTCATACACCCAATAAGACACTCATGCACTCACTCACACATTCAGTGCCAAACAATAGTGGTTACGTGGTCTTCGTGGACCTCCGGTCCGCGTTTGACCTAGTTCCTAGGGGGAAACTGTGGGCTGTCCTTCAGGATCTGGGCCTCCCGCACCAGATTTTAGTGTTACTCATGAGATTGCATGAGGGAAACTTCGGCCAGGTTCGCTGTGGCAAGAATGGGACGCTGTCACCAAGGTTCCCCGTTGAGACAGGGTTGTGTCTTAGCACCAACCCTGTTCTGCCTTTACGTCAATGGGGTAATCTCACATCTGGGCAGTGTCCTCGATAATGATGCACCAAGGCTAGCTGCTAGGAGAGTGCCGGTGATCATGTTCATGGACGACACCCTCCTACTCTCCAAATCTCCCATGGGGATCGAGAGGATATTGAACGGCTTTGGGGACTTCTGTCGGAGCAGAGGCCTTGAGATCAACACTGACAAGACAAAATTCATGATCTTTAACCCGCCAGTGTATACCCGCGCAAATCCATCACTGGGCAATGTATGTCTGGAAAGAGTTACGACCTTCCAGTACCTGGGTGTTACTATTCATGAAAATTTGTCATGGGGTCCGCAAAAGGCCAAATCCCACATGAGACTTTCACAGCTGTCGGGTGCTATCTCAAAGGTTTCCAACTCATCAAGCTTTAGACCAGTGAGTCCTGCCCTGGAGGTCTATAAGACGCAAGCAAGGGCAGCTGCTCTCTATGGGGGTGAGCTTTGGGGTCACTGTGCTGCCCCTGAAATCACTAAAGTTGAGTCCAAATTTGCAAGGCGTTTACTATCGCTTCCTCAGAGTACTCCATCAACACAGCTGAGGTTAGACCTGGGACTGACGCCTATTGCAAACGAGCTAGCAGTAAAGCCCCTAAGGTTCTGGCACAGACTATGGACCACTCCAGCTCTTTTAAACTATAGGGATGAACTTAAACAGATCCTTAGTTTTAATTGTGTAAGCAAAATCCCCTGGCTTGCGTTCATTAAGCGTGAACTTCTAAATCTAGGACTACAATCCATGTGGGAAGATCCAGAGAGGGCATGTGGCCGGATATCACGAAAGATGTTTACCAAAATTTACAAAGGGCAAAAGCTGGAACTTTTAACCACGGACCCTAATGCAGGTTCCCTCACTAACTCTTTTTTAGAATTCAAAAATTCTTATTATTTCGAGGACTTCATGGATGTTGTCTTCCCGATTTTAGCGCGCAAACTTTTTATCCAATGGCGACATGGCACTTTACCCGTCAAGGCCGTCACAAGCAAGTGGACGGCCTCCCCTAATAAGTCTTGCCCGGGCTGCAGCTGTGACTTAGAGGATGAGCTTCATGTTCTCTTCTTTTGTCCAGCATATACCAAACCAAGAAAATATTGGTTGATACCATTGTGCAGAAATCTGGGTTTTAAACATTGTCTGAATGCTTTTAGAATTTTTAAAACTAGTACATCGAGCCCTATTGTTTTTGCACTTTCTAAATTTTTGCTAGCTATGTGGTGCAAGCGGCGTAAATTAATTGATATCGATTGCTAGCTTTAATGTTTATGAAATGAGTGTTTGTAACCTGACGTATTTTTAAATATTGTATAGATGAGAGGGTATTCTTGCCTGTACGAAAATATATAAATGAATTTTAAATGTTACTTGCCTTCCCTTTCCCCCTTCTTCCCTTTTGTGTTTTACTCTGTACTCTTTTATGGCCAAATTGGCCGAAATAAAGAATTTTTGATGATGATGAATTCACATTAAGGAAATAAAATAAAAAATAAAAAAGACTCACTAAAAAAACAAAGGTTACGGGGAAGTTATACTTTGAAAATAGAATTTTAAAATACATAGAAATTCACTGAAAAACTGAGGTCACAGGTACATTATGGTAAGGAAATAGAGTAAAAATACATACAATCAACTGTAAAGAGCTTTGGGGGTCATTACCCACAATCCAAATTATGATGAGACCGCCACCACGGCGGTTGCATTACCTATATTTTGTATTGTGATGGGGATGCGGTCAGCAGCCCCCGCCACAATACAAAAAATAGGGTGCAGACGTATCCCTGCACTACGTGGCAGGTACCATGCGCTGCCTGCCAAATGGTGCAGGGATATGTAGGGGGGCAACAATTCAAAGAAGTATCCCACCCAGCAGAGATATCGGCTAGGCACAGTTCTCTAGTCAGGAAGTCTTATCAGATGTTGTTAATATAAATGGGAGCAATTCCTTTTTGTATGGTAACACTCACACACTCTAGGAGTGTCATGCTTCATCATCGGGTTCACCCTGGCTCCTAAAGGCCAGGGTGGTCTCGACCGTATTCCAGGGAGCGCTTTAGAGAAAACGCCAGGGGGGTTTAAAGATTATAAATCCTCCCGGTACTCCAGGTATCCCTTTAATATGTAGTGACGGGGGATATTAAAACCAGAATCGTAGGGTATCTCAAGGGTATAATGATCCAATGACCCTCCAAACAGTACCAACATGTTTCAGCCAGAGAAAGGCCCCTATGGGTCCACGGCTTTCATCAGGGCAAACAACAGAGAAAGATTTCCTCCCTTGATGCAATATAAAACAAGTAGTGGAGCAGAAAACTGATCCACCATTTTCACTTCTTGGAAATACTTATCCTAAATGTGGGCGTTCAGTCCTGATTAATCCAACCTGTAATGAAAGAGAACACAATATGTGCAGTGACTCCAAAAGAGCCTAAGCGCCTAGCTCGTGCTGTGCTCGCTCACCTACTCAGTGTGTGTACAGTGAACTATGCATAATGAAAGCACTCTCGAATATGCTAAAGTAACGTAATTCAAATGCTACATATAGATTGAGGAGGAACATTAACCCACCAGAATCTCGCATGTGATCAGTTCTCGTGATGTGCAAGTATCACCAGTAACACCCACACTGAAATCAATGTTTCTTTGATTCATTAGCCCGCCTCGTTTTATAGAGGAATTATAACTGTCATCTGAACATATACACACATTTAAAAAGCATGTACAATCACACACAATTTAGTTCTCGTCAGTAACCATGGGGATCCCCGCAGTGGGTTAAATCCTAGATCCCATTGTGGGTAGTAGGGAGTATAGTGGACAAAAACCATACCCAACTTGGGCTGACTTCATATATCTCAAAGGAGTGCAGAGAGACGTGGCAGTCCTGTAGTCACACACTATGCATGAAGAGTAGGAAAGCAAGACGATGTTATACTATCAAATGCGCAGTGTTCACATTCCTCGTAACGGGCAGGGCAACATCATTCTCCCAATCATACTTTGTATTAACTCACGTCATCAAGGATCCTGACCCTGCAATATCACTTACTCGGCTCTGCATCTACCGGAGTGTACACTGGGGCCAGGGTCTTCATGCATAGTGTGTGACTTCAGGACTGCCCCGTCTCTCTGCACTAGTTTGAGACATATGGAGTCCGCCCAAGATGGATAACGTCCTTGTCCACGATACTACCTACATTTTAAACCTTTTTAAACAATTGAAAAAGTTCTTTAATTAATTAAATGTATAACTTTAACCAGGCATTAAACATGAATACAAATATTAGTGATGGTGAGTAATTTTTGTAGTTACTGGTAATAATGTATATTTATAAATTAAATTCAAATATTTAAATTAGTTCATTATTTAATACACATTTCATTGATGCGCGAATGCACTGTAAAATATCTTATTGTTTCCAGATTAATAATTCATATTTCAAATTAATTTTAATTAAAATAGAAATTTATTGAACGAGTAAACACTTTAATAAATGTCCTTATATATATATATATATATAGCTATGTCGGGGATTTCACCTGAGAGGCTCCTGAAATCCAGCGATCTTCTAGAACACAGGAACAGACGATAGCTGACCCAAAGTGCGAGTGAGTAATAAGATTATTTATTTATTTTTTTATTTTTTTTGTTGAAACCGTTTATTTCAATCTCAAGTATATACAAGTATGGGCCTACAACCTTCCGGCCGGCCGCTATAGTGACAGGAGCACCTGACAAACTTACAAAAGGGCACTTGGCGTTACAAAGAAGCAAATCAGGAGACATCAACGACGTAAGCCACATGACTCGAAGCCCACAATACGGTTTCATTTTATACACACGCAACAACATAGAAAAACACACCCGCAAGGCAACCCGCAATCGAAGGTAACACACGTGCTCCTCGAATAAGGGACCCCGACCATCCACAGGAATCTGAAGAGGGGGAAGGGAAACAAGTCCAGGACTGGGGGAACTCTGTGCCTGGGGCTGGGGGAGGGGGTCAACTAGGGGGACGGAGCCAGTGAGGCAGCAGGGAGCAGTGGTGGCTCGCAAATACCCCCGCGGTAGGCGTTCCAGGGGCCCCATATTTTCACCCACGCCCCAGGCTTGCCCCTCGCCACATACACCACCTTTTCTCGGAACATGCACCAATCCATATGTTCTTTCCAGGCCGACACCGCCGGGGGCCGCTGGGATCCCCACAGTTGAGCGATGTCACGCTTAGCTATCATATATCCCAGAGTCACCCATCGCGTCTGCGGAACCGAGTAATCAGTTGGTTCCCACACATTCAGCAAGCATCTCCTCGCTTCAGGCAACAGTGCGATATGCGTAACCAGACGCAGGACCTCATGCACACCACGCCAGAATCGCTCCACCTTCGGGCATTCCCACAAAATATGCAAAAAAGTCGCCAAAGCACCACACCCACGCTTACACAACCCATCCTCAGCATAACCCATACGCAGAAGCCTCGGCCCCGTCATGTAAACCCGGTGGAGTATCTTAAGCTGGACGAAGCGAAGGCGAGCCGGTATGGCCACCTCCTTCGGAGAGGCCACCGCGGAAATCCAGTCCTCGTCGTCCAACTCCAGCCCGTCGGCAACCCAAGCCTCACGGAGGCCGGTCAGCAGGCCCGAGCGGTCATTAATCAATTTTTTGTAAATGAGGGAGATCGTGCTATCCGGAACGTGGCCATCCAGAACTCTATCCTCCAGGGGGGAAGACTCCGGGATGGAGGCGACGTCTGGGAAGACGGAGCCCAGCGCATGACGGACCTGCAAGTACCGAAAGTATTCACTGCCCTGCAGCTGAAACTCCGTCTGCAGCGTCTCGAATGTTTTAAATCCCCCTCTCGTCCAGAGGTCCCCCACTTTACTGATGCCAATCGTGTCCCACTTCTCGAAGCCCTTCGAGGTCCACAGGGAGCCCAACCGCTGAGGCGCATACAACGGCGACGCCCGGGTCAAACGGTCCTTCCACCCCATAGCTGCATTGGCCGCGTGCCACACCCGCACCATGACACGCGTGGGCCCCATCAAGCGGGGATCCGGCGCGCCAGAGTAGAGTGCGCGATTGTAGTCGCCACCAGGCAGGAGCATCTTGTCCATTTCAAATGCCGGGTTCAAGGCGGGCCCATAGAGGCCGTGATTAATTGCAGCTAGCTGGGAGGCCCAGTAATACCGCTTAATGTCCGGGAGGGCAATCCCCCCGTCATACCACGGGAGCGTCAACTTCGCCAGGGCTATACGCGGCCTCCCGTCCCAGAACAGGCGGCGCTGTAGACTCTCCACCTCACGGAAGTAGCGCGCCGGGACTAGGTCCATAGTGTTCTGGAGAGCGTACAGGAAGCGCGGCAACGACATCATCTTAAACAATGCCGCCCGGCCGAGCGGCGAAAGCGGCAGGTGCCGCCAGCGCGCGACGTCCTCCTTCAAGCGTTGGAGGGGGGGAAGCAAGTTTCGCTCATAGCGGGCCGCCGGGTCCAGCGTGATATAGACACCCAGGTACCGAAACCCCTGCGAGGCAATCTGGATCGGACATCCCCGCGGGAGGACGGGAGCCTCCCCGGAAAGCACATAGACACATGATTTAGCCCAGTTGATGACAAGGCCTGAGTTACGGCCAAAGGAGCGCAGGACATCAACCAGGACAATCAGTGATTTGCGCGGGGAGGCTAGGTACAAAAGGATATCGTCAGCGTAGAGGGACACGCGGTCCTCATACTCGGGGGTCCAACGGAGACCACGGATGGAAGGGTGCCACCGCAGCCACTCCGCCAGGGGTTCCAAGGCCAATGCAAACAGGAGCGGCGACAAGGGGCAACCCTGTCGCGTGCCCCGTCCCAGCGCGAACGGGGCCGAGACTCGCCCATTCACTACCACCTGCGCTAACGGGCCCGAGTACAACAATTTGACCCAGCTAATGAATCCCGGTCCAAAACCAAATTTCGCCAGCATCGCCCAAATGTATGGCCATTCGAGCGTGTCAAACGCCATGGTGGCGTCTAAGGACGCCAAGATGGCCGGCTCCTGCACAAACGGAACACGCGCGAGCACCCCGTGCAAGCGCCACAGATTGAGGGCCGTGTTGTGATGGGGGATAAAGCCAGACTGGTCTTGGTGGACCAAATCGCCCACCACGCCGACCAGCCGGTTGGCAAGCACCTTGGCAAGGATTTTGGGCTCCGCATTCAAGAGCGAGATTGGCCGATAGGAGGTAACCCGGTCTCGGGGTTTCCCCTCCTTGTGGATCACCACGATTGTAGCCAGACGTTGGTCCGGCGGGAGGGAGCCCCGCGAGTGGGCCGCAAGGAACATCGCGCGGAGGTGGGGTGCCAGTACGTCCGGTCGCAGCTTATACAACTCGATAGGGATGCCGTTCGGGCCCATGGCCTTGCCAGATGCAACCGAGCGTATAGCGAGGGCAATTTCGTCCGAGGTAGGAGCAGCATCCAACGACTCCCTGTCCTCCACCGAAAGGGAGGGCAGCGCGATATCTCGAAGCAGGGCCTGAGAATCCGCCTCCGAGCAGGGAGAGACCGGGGAATACACCTCGCGGAAATAATCCGCGAAGCAAGAGACAATGTCTTCTGGCTCGGTGACACGTACACCATCCATCCTCTCAATCAGCGGAACCACACGACTCGCTCTCTCCTTTTTATCCAACCACGCAATCAATTTACCAGCCTTATCACCCACATCATACAGTCACCCCTGTTGCTCTCTACTGAGGCCCCTGGCTGCCTCCGTGACGAGGGCCCTATAGGCCGCATGCTTAAGGTGTAGAACATGCAGTGCAGCATCCGTCACCCCACTCCCCAAATCACCCTCTAGTTCAGTAATTTCGGCCTCCACTCGGGTCACCTCCTCCTGCTCGCGCCTCCGGGCATGGGATATGAAGGAGAGGGCCTCCCCCCTAATAACTGTCTTGAAGGCCTCCCAAAGGGAGATAGCCGAAGGGACAGACCCCACATTCTCCTCGAAATACCGCTGCAAGGATTTAATCAGGTCAGCGCGAATAGTGGGGTCGCGCAGATACCAGGCATTGATTGGAGCTACCCCGCCCTCCCCCCTCGGGAGGACACCAAAGTACAACAGGAGCGGGGAGTGATCTGAAATACCCCGCGCCAGATGGCGCACCTCTCCCACCCTCCCAGCATAGGCCGCAGGGACAAGGATATGATCAAGCCGCGGGAGGCTACCATGGGCACCCGAATGAAAGGTGTATTGCAGCTGCGTAGGATGTTTTAAGCGCCAGCAGTCCACCAATCCCAATGTATCTAAAAGGCCGGACAGCCACGCCTGCGCCCGGGGGAGGTCCCTAGGGGGGTGACGATCCATAGTCCCAGAAACCACCGCATTGAAATCCCCCCCAACCACCAGAAGCCCCCCCGGAAGGTCAAGGAGGAGGCGCCCCAGGTCCGCAAAAGTAGTAGACTGTAGCCCCGGTGGGACATACACTGAAACAAAGACAATCACTTTGCCCTCCATTCTCCCCACCAAGGCAGTGTAGCGTCCCCTCTCATCATGGCGCACCTCATCTATTTCCAGCGGGAGCGAGTTCTTAACCATGATGCCCACCCCCCGCGAGCCAGACGTGAAGCCCGAGTGGGCCACCAAACGATAGCCACGCCGATTCATGGCAAAGAAGGAATTACCAATAAGGTGTGTCTCCTGCAGAAAGACCACGTCTGGCGAGATGCGTTTCAGATACTGCAGGACCACACCTCGCTTAATCCTATCCCCCAGTCCATTAACGTTCCAAGACAACAAAGTCAAGTCCCTACCCCCCATCACATACAGAAGCCATCACTCGTCCCCCCGAGAGCACATCAAAAACACCAATACAGTAAAGGGTTTGCCTTGCGGTAAAAACGAACAACACCCCACCCCAACCCACCCGTCCCAACAGAACTCCCCCCTCCCTGCACCCCTGCATGAGCCCGAACAGCCCCCCCAAAGTGCAGTGTGCCTGTCGCCCCATAGATGAACACTAACTAGTCCCCCAGAGGAGGAGGGAAAGCCCCCAAGAGACCCCGCACGACCTCCACGGGAGGGGAACTTACACAATCAGTCAATGATGACAATAATGTTGTCCAGAGCAAGGCCTACTATTAGTCCCTCAGTCCTGATCCGGCAAGCCCTCCCCACCAACCGCGCCCCCCCCACCCCCCCGGCCCCGGTCCCCGGGCAAAGTGTCCAACCAGTCCCCGGCCGCCTCGGGACGATCAAAAAAGTGCGTGCGGCCATCCACCTCTACCCTCAACTTCGCTGGAAAAAGCATCGCATACTTGAGGTTCAGGTCCCGTAGGCGACGTTTGACTCCGAGAAAACTCAGTCTCTGCTTCTGGACCGCCGGAGTAAAATCAGGATAGAAGTTTACGTCCATATTGTAGAGTCTGACCGGTCCTTGCTGCCTAGAAGTCTGCAGGATAGCGTCTCTGTCCCGAAAGTTGAAGATCCAGTAATAAGATTTTTAATTAGTTCACAGCACTGCCTGCATGACGCGTTTCAGCCTTCCAGAGGCCTTGATCACATGACATATATATCTATATATATATACATATACATATATTTCTACTGGCGGTCGCCAGTAGATAGTTATAGTTAGGACCGAGTTCCCATAGGAAATCTGAAAATTCTATTTTGAATAACTTTGGCGCCGGTTGACTTATCGTCGTGAAATTTTCAAAACTAATGGGGCGCTCCGCTCAGCTCCTACCCTGAAAGTCTTGGGGTGATCCGTCAAGCGGGGGCTGAGAAAAAAGGGGAGTCCCAAAATGCGTTTTCCCCATGCATTTTCCCATAGGACCTTTAGTCGAAGGTACAGCCCGAACGGCTAAACAGAATTACTTGAAATTTGGCAAAGAGGTAGTCCTCAGGTCAGGCATGTGCCTTTTGCATATATGGTGTCAATCTGTTCAGTAGTTCCTGAGAAAATTGCAGTTAAAAGTACATAAATATCTATATGCGCGCACCGTGCGCGCACGGTGCTCGCACGGGACGCGCACCAAATGTCCGCGAGCGTAATTCTGATTGGTGGTTAGATGTCAGTCAACATTCCAATCGGTCGAAATCAGGAAGTGTCAGACGCCATTTTGTGTGTGACAGTGAAAAAGAAAGGTGGAGAACGTGAAAAGGGGGCAGGGTAGAGAGTTCCTGACCCCCTAGCCTTTGTCAGGGGGTCCCTGAAGGACCCCGAAGGGTGAAAAAAACATTTTATTTTTTTTCAAAAAATCGCGGGGTGCACGCACGGTGCGCGCACCCCTAGTCGCCATTTTGAGTTTTAGAGGCTGAAGAGAGCTAAAAACACAAGTGGAGAACGTGAAAAGGGGGCAGGGTAGAGAGTGACTGACCCCCTAGGCCTTCTCAGGGGGACCATGAAAGACCCCTAAGGTCACAAAAAAAAAAAAATGTATAAATATTGCGTGGTGCGCGCACGATGCGCGCACGGCGGCAAAAAATTCATTAAAAAAATAGAATTAAAAATCAAGTTTAAGTGTTTAGAGGTTGGTTGGCTCTAAAAAGAGCCGTTGTGTTCATTGAGTGTTTTTTTTGTACCTACAAGTAAGTACCGATGCAGAGTCTAAAGTTCAAGAGGAAGACTCTGTTCCCTTCATCTGTGAAATGTACACCGTCTCCTCTATAAATGCCTTGCATGTTGTAACGCAAGTTGTTGTGGTATATAGAACCCATACCATAGTCTCTGAGGAAAGCAGAAACAGACTTATTGACGTGCTTTTTTGCTTTCTCAATCTGCGGACAATATTGGTTGGACCAGTTCCACTTTTGCCTTTGGCATATATTAGAATATACAAAGGTAGTTTGTGGAAAAAGTGGCATCAATTGCACAAAGGTGTCCTTAACAAGCATTTCCAGACCTACCCCAGTTAAAGTGCCTAGGTCATTTCCACCACAGTGCACAATTATAAGGTCAGGCTGTGGGAGATGTAGAAAGGATTTCACCAAAGGCATTAATTGGTGCCACTTTAACCCTCTCTGACCAATCCATTTAATGTCTACATTTGGCAAAGCAAGGTCTTTCACAATACCTCTTTTTTCCGCATACTTTTCACTCCAGTAGACATAGCTATGACCTACAATCCACACTGTGAACATCTTTCAAGGAGATCTGGATGCACTCAGAAGGTGTCTTTCAGTAGAATGGCAATATGAAAAGAAAGATAGTTGTAAAATGGAGGCTTACATACTTTTTTTTAATAAAAAGAACTCATTGGCTGTTTCAGACCATTCAACATTTAAAACTAGGCTGTATGTTTACATTTTTAAAAGCATGTTTTGTATTGGTTCAGAAAAATGTGTTCCCACAGAAGATTACTTTGGATATGCTGTTAGGTTTGAAAAGTCAAGCACTTTTGCTCTTTGGATTAGAAACATTGTGTGCTGAACTTCTTACCTCTCTGCTCACACCAGTGTTCCATGATCGGTTGCTATGGTAGCAGGCAGAAGTCATGTTGGGGGTAGGAATCATTTGGAAAGGGTTGCAATTTGCAACCAATAGAAATGTGTGTTTCCATTTAAAAAAAATGTGGGAAGCAATGTGATTTGAAGTTAACATGTATATGTGTGAAAAAAGAGAGGGACATTTTGACATTTAGTGGTTCTGGTGAGAGGAGTACAGCTCAGAGATTCTGGCTCTGATAATCTGCTGTGTGAGTGGCACATTTCTTTCTCAACTAACTACTTTTAAAGGTGAGTTATGAATTTGAGAGGGGATGTATGTGGTGTATTTTGATATAAATAATAGAAATTTGTTTCTTCTTTTAAAGTTGTGTTTTACATTTTATGTTTTGGAAGATATTTAACTGCCTTGAACTTGTAAGATATTATGGAGTATGTCTTCACCATAAGTTAAGGTGTATTGGTATCACCCAGGAATATCGTTTTCTGCCTAGAATCACACCATGAGTCTGTGTGCACACAGGAATTGTTGTCAGAGATTTAATTCGTGTTGCTCTTGTTCTGTAAGACTTGCACTCGTAGGAAAGGGGCAGCTTGTTTTCTTGAACTGTGATGGTTAGCATTCAGCAGAAATCACTATCTCACAGATGAGAGGCAAATGCTAACACATTTGAAAACAACAGGGTAGATTTTCCTTCCACTCCTGCAATGGGTGAGATAGTTCCTACATGTTCAAAACTCCAATTAACCCTTACCACAGGTGATCTTACATACATCTCTGCAGTCTTCATGCAGTTGTGCAAGCGTCCATGCAGATCTCTCTTGCACCTGACAATACACAGTCTCCAGAAACACACTCTTAGCACACAGGCAGCTGCTTCTCCTGCACTCCCATGCTTACTATTCAGCACTGTGTGGTATTTCAGATAGCAGTGTGTAATGCTAACACATTCAACATCACCAAGGCTCATTTCCTTGGCTCTAGTCTAATCACTCACCCAGGTTCCACATGCTCATGGTCTCAAGTAGCTATTAGGACATGTGCTCTTTTCTGCCTCTCTAAACTATAAGGAAAATGTGTCAGGCTGTTACAGTAATTATCACTTGCTCTACCATAGTAGTAAATGTGCTTTGAAATTGCCAATCAAATATCGTTTTGTGCCTAGAATCACACCATGAGTCTATCTGCACACAGGAATTGTTGTCAGAGATTTAATTTGTGTTGCTCTTGTTCTGTAAGACTTGCACTCGTAAGAAAGGGGCAGCTCATATGATAGGATTTGAGAAGCTCAAAAAAAATATAGTAATATATTTAAATTACATAAAGGTATGTTTTTTTTTAGTTTCCTTTAGGTATTGCTGAACAACACTGAAATAAATTAAATATGCCTATAAAATCAAGAAAGAGAAAAGAACTGCAAAAACATCTATATTTGAAGACAACTGGACAACAAAAATTAGTTGAAGAACCTCATGTTGGAAAAAAGAAAAAGACTTCTGGTAAGCAGACTAAGGATTTGTTAAAAAATATCCTCAAACATAGAAAAAATGTACAGAGTACATCCACTTCAAATAGTGTAAAAAAAGTGTTAAACAGAAGATTAAGGTGCTTCAAAGACTAGATCCATGCAGAGTGAGAAAGAATACTGGTTTGCAAGGACATTCTCTGGCTTGTCTTTCTAGGAAAGTTTGTCAAGGTGTTTTTCACCATTTTAGGATGCTGGCAGTACATCATACTGAAATGAGAAAGTTTGTGAGAAGATTGTATTTTGCTAAAAGTCCAGCACTAAAGTTAAATGAGTTGAATAGTGCTCTGTTGCGTGGATCTGTATCAGATGTAGAGAAGGTTACTGATGATATTCAGTTTTGTTACTTTGGTCCAGAACAAGAAAGTGCAGGAAATGACACAGTTATTGAAGAAAATGTAGAACCCACTGTTAGTAAAAATTTTGAAGATCAAATGACAAAATGTACTATCATCTCTAATGAAAGACCAAATATTACTTATTTGTTGCCGGAGAAGCCATTATAAAACTCAAACAAGGAATGTTGATCTCTATAAAAAAAAGTGAAAAAGAAAATAATTATGAGTGGAAGGATTTTGCTACATATTTGTTTCTGGAAAATTGTTTTGATTTGGGTGAAGATCAGCGTTTTTGTAAATACTGTTATAACAAGTTAGAAGAAACTAAAAAGGCCAGCTAGAGGTGTACATAATAATTTAGAATTGGTTGATATTCCTGCAGAACTTAGTGATTTAAATACGTATGAGTCTATACTTATTCAATGTGTCCATCCGTTACAGACTATAGTTCGTATGGAGCCCAAAACAGGTAAATTACCTCCTTCAGATTTACAAAGAGGTTTAAAAGGAAGAGTTGTCTATTTGCCATTAGATTTGAAAAAAAATATTGAAACAATTGATGCAGATAGTTTGGAACCTGAACCATTAGTTATTCTGGTTAATGGTGTACCTACAAAGAATAAGAAAATTTGGCAGGAGCTAGTAGATGTACGAAAAGTACAAAGAGCAAATTTATATTTGAAGAGCAATAATAAGTACTATTAATCATTTTATATGGATGAAGATGAAGAAGTTTTACTAGCAGACACAGGAATACCAACTGGGCAAATTGAAAAGGGGGATAAGTCAAAAGAAGAAGAAATTTATGAACATTTCAGCATACATCCTCTTCTTCCTAAAGAAGTTATGGGAAACACTATTGAACTCGCGTGAGTGTATGGGAGGAGAGCTTGGAAGCTTGTTGTTTTCCCCAGCTGTTTCCTACAGGAAAAGGTGGACGATATGATGAACATCCAGTACAGATTCCTGCTTCTGAGTATCGGACTACAAGATTATATGCAGAAGATCCAAGATTTCGTCAAAGTATTCCTTATTTGTTCCATCTTTTATTTGAAAGTGACTTGTCTGCACTATCTTATGCAGTAAATCACATTTTAAAAACTGGAGTACATCTACATAATGTGTCTGCAAAGGATTTTATGAACAAAGTGCAACAGCGAGATGATCATTTGGAATCTCAATTGATTAATCTGATGGCTTGTCAGCGTGGAACTAATGAATACTGGTACCGATGCCATGGAGAATTGAAATGTATGTTACGGAATTTAGGAACTCCTACATGGTTCCTTACCCTAAGCTGTGCTGAGTACGCTTGGGATGATTTACTGGATTTTCTTCGAGAGGCAAATTCAAATATTGAAAACATCCAATACAAGACAGCAGGAGAATTGTGCTCATTGGATCCGGTTAATGTTTTCAGATATTTCAATCATAGATTTGAGGCTATGATGTCCTTCATCTGCAATAAAAAAAATCCACCTCTTGGAGAAGTTGTGGATTTCTTTTGGAGAAAAGAGTACCAAGCAAGAGGTGCTCCTCATATTCATATGCTGTTTTGGATCAAGGATGCTCCAAAATTTGGAACAGATTCTGATGATGCAGTTTTATCTTTCATTGAAGAATATGCAACATGTGCTATACCTAAAAGCACAGAAGAAAAAAACTTAAAAGAGCAAGTTTCACGTTTCCAAAGTCATCGGTGTGGAAAATACTGTTGACGAAAGTACAAGAGTAAAGATAAATTCGACACAAAATGTCGATTTGGATTTCCATGACCTGTTCTTTCAAAAGGAAGAGTAAACAGTTTTATGTCATCTGTGCGACATACCATTACAGGAAAATCTCCGAAAAATACCTACAACCTAAGAAGAAAAGAAGAGTCAAAATATATAAATGACTACAACCCAGTCATTTTATCCATGTGGAATGCTAACATGGATATTCAGTATGTAGCTGACAATTCTATTGCTGTTGCTCGGTATGTCACATCTTACATCACTAAATCTGAGAAAACGGAATTGAAAGAAATGTGGGAAGAGATTTCTCACGAGAAGACTGTCAGTAAAAAGCTATACAGTTTCAGTTTAAAGATGTTATCGCATCGAGAAATTGGGTCATACGAATGCTCAGATAGGTTATCATCTGCAAGTCTGTACTCCAAATCCAGAAGAATAATTTGGGAAAGTTTAGGCCTTGCAGGAATGCGAAATCAGGTACTGAAATCTATTCGAGAAATTGAATATTTAGTAGAGAATGAACCAGAAAGTACAGACATTTTGAAAACAAATATGTTGGACACATATTATCCAAACAGAAGTCATCATCTTGAGAACATGTGTCTCTATGAAGTGCTACAGAACTACATTTTTACACAGAATGCCACAGAAGACATCAATAATGGAAAATATAAAGTCATTGGTGAGGAAGGATGTTTGGTGAAACAAACAAAAGGAAGTTTGATTAATCACAGGAAGCTGAGTTGCGACACTACTGATAAAAAGGAATTTTACTACTTAGCACTTTTACAGCTGTTTAAACCATGGCATTCAGAGGATGAATTACTTGGAGATTTTCAGAGCTATGACTTTTAATGCATGTAAAGATAGCATAGAATGCAGTACTTTCACAAATTATGTACAAATGTTAAATGAAGAAATTGAACAAGAAGCTACAATTGCAGCTGAAGTAGCTATAGACAGTTCTCAAGACAGTCAAAGTTCTGGTACGCTCAGTCAAGATCCCCTATGACAACCAATCGTAGAAAATGAAGCTGCAATAGCCATGACTGAAGTGGAAACAGCTATGAATCAAGCTCAGGAAGATTTAATAGACTTACCAAATTTGGAACAACAACTGAATGATGAACAACAACAAATTTATGAAGAAGTCACAAAACAAATTGATCATGGATTACTACATGAAAATAAAGAGTGCTCATGCACATCATTTGAACCAATCAGAATGTATGTGAGTGGACACGCTGGAACTAGAAAAAGTTTCTTAATTAAAGTAATTAGAAGCTATCTACAGAAAAAAACTGATTCAACTTTGTCTTGTGTTGTTACTGCTCCAACTGGGTTAGCAGCATATAACATAAAAGGAATTACCTTACATCGTTTGCTAATGTTACCAGTAGAGCATGAGAACAAAATAGAATACCACAAGCTAACAGGAGAAGCATGTTTTGAAGTTTCAAGCGTGTTGAAGAAAATGAAAGTTCTCATTATTGATGAGGTAAGCATGGTATCAAACTTAATGCTTGCCTTTGTGCATTTAAGAATGCAGCAAATTCTAAAGACAGACTATGACGTGTTATTTGGAGGAAAACATGTTATAGTTTTTGGGGATCTACTGCAGCTCACTCCAGTTAAAGGACAACCAGTATTTAATACTCTTGCACATGAAGACACGAAAAAGTCATTAGGAAGTATAGGTAATGTGAATATTTGGTCATACTTTGAGTACAAAGAACTCATTACCAATATGCGGCAAGCAAATGATGATGATTATGCAAGTATTCTCAAAGATATCAGAATTGGACTACTCACAGAACATGGCAGTAAAGCTTTACAGAGTCGATTGCTATGTAATTTGTTTCCAACAGAACAAATAGTCCCAGAGAAAATATACAAGAAAATTGCAGAAAAAAATACTGTAATCTGCTTAATGCCAACACTACATGAATGCTCTATATTCAATGAAGAACTTTTGAAATTGGAAAATGAAGAGATTATGAAAATGGAAGCCGTGGACAAAATACAGCATGAAGGAATAACTATTATATTGACAGGCAAATTGAAAACTAAATTGGATTCTCTAGAGAAAAAAACATATCGAAAACAGCTGGTTTAGAAAAGAATCTTTATGTATGTATGAACTTTCGAGTAATTTTAAGACGCAATTTGAATGTAGAAAAAGGTTTAGTGAATGGAGCTATGGGTAAAGTTGTGGGTTTTGTTAATTACCAGAAAAAAGATGGAATTGAATTTTTAAAAATAAAATTTGATCAGATTGAAGAGGTTAAAGACATTAGTCGTTGTTCAGTTCGTTTTTTGCTTGTGAAAGACTTATATTTACGTAGGAAGCAGTTTCCGTTCTCTCTAGCATATGCTGTAACTATTCACAAATCTCAAGGATTAACTGTAGATAGTACTTTTTTAAACATAGGATCTAGTGTGTTTAAAGAAGGTATGGCATATGTTGCTTTGTCACGAGTGAAAAAATTATCTGGTTTATTCATGATAGACTTTGATGACTCAAAAGTTAGTGCTGATGCAAATTGTGTAAAGGAGTATAATAGAAGCTATGAAGCTATGCTCCTCATTTAGGTCAGTATCCTGTTTTTGAAAAACGTGTTGTTTGTCGGAAAAGGAGAATTGAGAATATCTGTAATGAGGATGTACAGAAGAGAAAACAAAAAGAGAGTGATGTGATTGCAAGCAAAAAGAAAAAGGACAATGTTGAAGAGGTTGTTGGTTGTCATTTTGAAAATAGCTCTGGTGTCAACTGCTACGCTAATGTAGTGCTGAATGTTGTATTTTATCTTGAAAGTTTGCAAGAGCAGATAATACTAAATCATGAAAAAAGATTTTGTTCTCCGCTGAGTTTCCGTTATGAGAAGTTGAGTAATGATAAAACTAAAATAGAAAGTGCTTCTGATGTTAGAAATCTTTTAGATGTATGTTCTGGATGTACACAGCTTACACAAAATGTCCAGCAAGATGCACAGGAATTCTTAATGTATATGCTTATGGTACTGGAAGATGAAGGGGTAGAAATAGAAAATATGTTTGGTCTCTCTTATAAATGGGAACATTGTTGTGAAACCTGTATGAACACATGCAGCACTAATGTTGATTCTGAAAGGTTCATACATTTAACATTACCAGAGAGTAAATCAGTGACTTTTAGTAAATTAGTTAAAGATGCAAATCACAACAGTCTCCATATGTCTAAGTCATTCTAACTGCCTTACTCCTTCTCAGTTCCTTGCTCTCTGTCTCTGTTTCTGTCTCTCTCCCTTTGTCTGTCTTACCTTTAATTTCCTTAACATCTCTGTTTCTACCACTCCTCTTCTCTCAATCACTCATTTTCCATCTATGTTAATTTTTTAACCTTCTCTGTCATTCTCCTGACCTCACCTTCCCTAACTGATTACTATCCTTTACTCATAGTCACTCCTATTCTCCTACTTCACTTCCTCCTGTCTGTTTCTCACACCCCTTCACCTTTTCGCATTCTTTCCTTCACTCTCCCTCACTCTCCTTTGCTCATTGAAATCCTGACTCCCTTTCTCTCACTCCAGTTTCCTAAATCCCTCCATCCCCTCACTCCCCATCTTTCACTTTCCCTTACCCCCTTTTCTAATCCTCATACCCCTTCTCTCACCATCACTCCACTTCTCTTACTTTCAATCCCTTTACCCTGCTGTACTTCATCCGCTTCATCTGTTACTCCCTTTTCCTATCTCCGTCCCTTACTCCCCTTTTCTCACTCCCCCTCCATCACTCTCCATTACTCACTGCCATTTCCTTACTCATTCTCTCTTCTTACCTGTATCCTCTACCCTTAGTCCTTTTGTTACAGTCAGTCTTTCACTTCCCTTTCATGACTGATCATACTTTCCTTTTCTCACTCATTCTGTCTGTCCTTTCCTCCTCTTCACTCAGTCATTTCAATCATTTCAATCATTCATGTATACACTACACATTCATTCAATAAAATTACAACACAGTATATTAGGAATATAGCTCTTCTTGGAGAAGTGAAGTGAGTTCTGAAAAGAACTGTTTTTTTTGTCTTTTTTGTTTTGTATTTTTTTTTAGTTTTTTAACAATCTTGTATTTTTTTTGATTTTTTTAGAGCACCAAAAAAAAAACTGGTAATGAAAAACTGTTCAACGGGAACAAAAACAATAAATTTAAAAAATGATGGGCTGGAGCATGTGTGCTGCTGTATTTTGTTTTCGATCAAGTTAATACTGCTCTCAGCGTAGCAAAGAACAGCATTGCACACATTACAATGTATGTGCACCTTCTGGAAAAGTGGGCGGATGTCCAGTGACCTGGTACACGGAGAATCTGCGGCCGCAGATGATGTGCTCGGCTGAGCAGGTGGAGGGTTGTCTCTTAGGGCTCTAGTTGACTCTCGAGCATAAGGTACAGGATACACGGTTTTGAAGTGTCTCAACATTGAATAAATACTAAACGAGTATTTCTTGGTGGGATCTCCTCTGGATAACACACTTCCACAATAGTGCATGTCACCATCGGGGCATTGACCTTCTTTTGGCCCTCTGGAAAGGTGAAGAATTTCCAGATAAAAGAGTCTTTTTGTTTGGTCTGCCTTGGTGGTACCACAAAGGTCTCCTCCTCACTCCCTGAAGTAGACTGCTGTTCTGCCATTTTCAAGTAAAATTGTACTAGAATAGCTGTTCAGCTCCTTGTCCCAGGAAATAAGAAGAAATAGTGAGGGGAGTGGGTGTGGTGTTTGAAGATTCTGGAATAGAAACTACTATGAACCAATGAAAAGTGTTGTTTCGTAATCACATGACTTGCTGTGCGCGCATGGTGCTCGCACGTATGCGCGCACGGTGCTCGCACGTATGCACGCACGGTGTACGCACGCATCAGAAATGAATTACTTTTAACCCGATTTCTAAAACATGAAAAGGAGGCAGGGAAGACACTCCCTGACCCCCTAGACCTTCTCAGGGGGTCCCTAAAGGACCTCGTAAATAAAAAAAAAACATTTAGTTTAATAAAAAAAATTGCCGTTGCGCGCACCGTGAAAATCCCTTAAAAAAATAAAAACATTTTAAACTGTTTAGAAGTTTATAGAAGATATTAACTATGCTGTTCAACTTTATCCAAATTCAAAAAAAAAAGAGCTGAGCCATTCCATATTACAGGATACAGTCAATCTATAACTATGTACATAGGTAGTTTATTGTAAAATATATATATAAAAAATATAATAATACATACATAAATTAGCATTTAAAAAACCTTACAAATTCACTAAAAAAACATAGGTTTCACACACGTTATAGTTAGAAATTAGCATTTAAAAAACCTTGCAAATTCACTTAAAAAACCATAGGTTTCACACACGTTATAGTTAGGAATTAGCATTTAAAAAAACCTTGCAAATTCACTGAAAAAACCATAGGTTTCACACATGTTATAGTTAGCTGGACATTTCACTCGTACAAAACCATTGAAATTCCCCCCTTATAGTTAGTTCAGCTAACTATAACTCGCGCGACCGCAATCCACTGCTGATGACGTCACATATTACATCACTCATGACATGGTCAGTGACATCACTCATGACATCACTGATGACATCTCAAATGACATCACTGATGACATCATCCTTGTGTAAGAGTGGCAGACCTCCTCTTATCCTAATATAAACTTTGATACACACATTGAAAAATACAAACTAAAGTTTTGAAAACTATAGAGATACCAATACCAGTTAGAACAACCTATTCAGTAATTCCAAAATATACATACGCATCCACTCATTCATCAACACTTCTATATATTTATTGCAAAGATCTAACAGTAGTGAGACTGACAAAGCATGTGATGAAGCCCAACAACCTACTTGGCTTATTTTATCGTTTTCCGAGCAAGAAAGGCAACTTAGGGCAATAGTCAGGCGGAATTGGCCCATAGTAAGAGATGACCCTGTGATAGACAAGCTTTTGCCATCAAGTTTGGCAATCACATTTAGAAAAACAACAAGTATGGGCGATATGCTGGATAAAAGTAGCCCAGAGGATCAGAGCAGAGGCATGTGGCTCACGGCTCAAAAAGGATTTTTTTAGGTGCTCCACATGCAAAGCGTGCCAATATGGCATTAATACAACTTCTTACAAAACGGCATTCAATAGCAAAGCACAGGATATCAAACAGCATTTGACCTGTAAACCAGAGTATGCGGTGTACATACTAGAATGCAGCTGAAATCTCAAGTATATTGGAAGTACAAAGTTAGCTGTACATATGAGAATCCTTCAGCATATTAGGGCCATCTCCAATACTGATGCCAATTATCCGGTGGCAAGGCATTTTAAAATATGCCACAATAGTAATCTGAGACATTTTAAATATTATGTCACAGTCTGTTCCGCCTCAGAAAAGAGGTGGAGACCGCGAAGCCAAACTAAGACGCCTGGAATCAAGTTTTATATTACAGTTTGATTCGAAACACAAGGTGGCCTCAGCATAAGCACAGATTTGTATACATATTTATGATACAGTGCCGATAACAACTACATATGGTATAAGAAACAATCTAAGTAATGTGATTTACAACATATGTGGTAGAGGTAAAGATGTTATAAGTTATGACAGTCAATTCCATGGACCATGGAGTCTCTGGGATGAGAGAAAGCTACATTTTTATATATATATATATACGGCCTTGATCACATGACACGCTGAGAGCCAACCATGCAAGATATAGTGCAAACTAACTTCCCTCCTCCCACATAGACCAATGGAACTGCGATAAACAAACAGCAAACTACAGGTGTGTTCAAGGCAAAAAATAGAAGAAATACTCAATCTCAGAGTACAATGTCGTTCCAAATAAAAAAGAATTGGAAACCACTCACAATTAAACCATAGTGGTTAAAATTAACATCATGCAGCCCTGATTTTACACTAATCACAATTCCACAGGTAAAATAGACTGGCCTCTATTTCATACATAGATGGGTCCAAAGAGTGAGAAGCTAAATATACAAGAATATGTAAAGGGGGAGGAAAGAAGAAATCATGAAAGTGAGTAAATAAAATATATGAGGCCATAGCGTTCCTCTCAAATAAACATTCAAATCCAAAAACTTAATTTTAAATAATTATTAAGTTTAAACCAAAAAGAACCACTCACTTTTTGTCATGTCACTCAACACTGCTGATTTCATAATGCTTGTGATTTAGGACACAGTAATGGTGTATTGATAGATCTCATGAGGTTTATAACCAAATTCTATACATGAAGGACATGAAAAAAGGTATATGTATCACTATTCTCAATAAATAGCTGATTGTTGCATAAAATGTCTCATCCAATAACAATGAATTGAAAATGGGACTATGTTAATACCCAATAAAGTGCAAGTGCAATAAATATTGGGGTTAAATCAAGCTAAAAACATTTTGACTATTAAAACATCCTCCAAAAGTTATTAATGTACCACAGGATAAAATCAACTATACATATCATAAAGTGCAAGTGCACCTGTGCAAAATCAGCAAAACATGTGCAAATAGCAAAGTAATAGCAGCAAAAAAAGAGTAGTCTCATGGATGAGATTTATGCTTTAAACTAAGTGCTAAAAAATACTGAGGTAATAAATATTGCAGCACCCATAAAATCGTAAAAAAGTCAAGGTACACAACCTCAGTAAAAGCCCAATTACAACCGATAGGTTAAAATTAGGTTAAAACCAAAGCATGGACCGGCTAAAAGAACGACAGAATGAAGGCTAACAATAAAATATTACATTGTAAATACAGATAAAATAATCAAAAAATAATGCATCAATCATGTCACAGAAGCTAACGATAACTAACTCTCACAGTATCATAAAAAAGATGTTATAAGACATGACAGTCAATTCCATGGCATCACGGGGATGAGAGAAAGCTACATATTTATTTATATATATATATATATATATATATATATATATATATATATATATATATATATATATATATATATATATATATATAAAAAAACATAGGTTTTACAGACATTATAGTTAGGAATTAGCATTTAAAAAAACCTTAGAAATTCACTGAAAAAACCATAGGATCAGGGACGTTATAGTTAGTTGGACATTTGAAATTCGCCTGTTATAGTTAGTTGAGCTAACTATAACTTGCGCGCCCGCAATGCACTGGTGATGACGTCACATATTACATTACTCATGACATGTTCAGTGACATCACTGATGACATCACTGATGACATCTCAAATGACATCACTGATTTTTTTCAGTGAATTTCAAAGGTTTTTTAAATGTTAATTTCATATTTAAAAATGTATAAAACCTATATTTTTTCTATTTTTTGGGGTAATATTTTGCATCTCTATTATCCTTTTTTTTTTAATAATTGAAAAATTATGTAATTCCCAAAAAAGTATGTATATATATATATATTTTTTTTTAGAAAACTAGACTCTTGTACCGGTAGTGTACCAAGCTCCATCACTTCGCGAATCCTATCTGCGATATTGCGAAACTCGTTAAGGATGCACATTTCGTATCCGAATGCTTCGTAGCACCGTGTCCCACCTAACATCATATATGTATAAGGTCACACCAGCTCCTAGTTTGGTATGCGACGACTGCGCGGTACCAATACGCGCGTTGCGTCATCTACGTATAGGGTCGTGCCGGCTGTGCGTTCCGTATGCGACGAGTGCACGCTGCCAGGTCCTGTGTTATGGCATAGACGTATGGTATTGCGCTGGGTACGCCATTCCCTCGTGTATTTTTTTATGCCTCAAAACTATATCTAAATAAGTTTACAGTGTATATGAGAGCAAGCGATAATCTAAAATATTTTCCACATTTATACATTTCTAACTGTAATAAACTTATATTATGGCAAATATATTTTCTCAAAATCGCGTCAGGTGCGGCCTCCTTGCGCGCTCGGTGCGCGCTTGCCATGTGACCTTAAAAAAAAGCTTTGATTGGTTCATAACATTTCCCATTGTAACAGTTGGAGGACCCCACCCATTTTAGTCATTCTCTCTACACCGTTTGATGAAAGACACCTCTTCTGCTTACAGAGCTTTTTTGAAAACATTTTTGCTGTGTACATACACATATCTTATAGTACACACAACATGCAACGATCATCTTGATCAATAATCATGCTCTGTACAGTAGCCTTCCACTTGTGATAGCCAAAGCGGCAAACTTTGAGCTGGACCTGCATCAAGGGGGCCATTTCCTCTCCCGAAATTACATAACCGCCGTGAGGGCAACGGCAGCGGTGGGCGCCGCAGCTAACCACAGCTATCGGCCGTGAGGGGAACAGCCCACCGGGATTATCGGAACTACACAACCCAGCATTCCATGCCTCTCCCTGATGTCGCACAGCGCACCTGGAGGCGCCATATCTTCACCGCCAGCCTCAGCAGCGCGGGCAAAGCCCGGGCAAAGCCCGGGCCAAGGGCGGGCCCGTCCTAACCCATCAATGCCAGGAAGATTAGCTGGATTGGGCTGTACACCCCTACTAAAACAAAGGTACTGTGTTATATGTCTCTGACCCCTCCTGGGTAAACCATAATTTCTCATT
The DNA here is from genome assembly GCF_964204655.1 of Triturus cristatus. Classification (NCBI taxonomy): domain Eukaryota; kingdom Metazoa; phylum Chordata; class Amphibia; order Caudata; family Salamandridae; genus Triturus; species Triturus cristatus. The sequence goes on from NC_140591.1 coordinate 1,187,190,285, forward strand.
TTCTTATAGCATTGCATAAGTGTTCGGGACATATTGCGGAAAAACAGGTTCAAATGAACATTTATTCCTGCATTTTGCGGGTAGTATAATCTGGGGTCATACTGAATTATATTGCCCTTGTGTGTTGCACCATTTTAACTTGGCAATAGCATGGGCAAAAAGAAACTAATGGAAGGATCGGGGATAAGCAATGGCCTACAGGGGGGGGGGCAGGGATGGGGAAAAAAGCCAAAAGGTCAAAAAATGTGTCGCCAACAACTGCATGATGGATAGGATTGATACCCTTACCCATGAGTGTGAAGATATCCTAGGCACAGAAAGACTGTCACCGAATACTAATGCGCAATCGCCACCCCATAGCTCTAGCTTATCCTCCATACCTATTATTCCCTCAGTGTTTAGTAAACAGCCTACGAACAAAGTATCGAAGCATAATGACAAAACACCACAAGTACTTACAGGGGCACAGATGACAGACTCTCTGGCTAAAGACATACTTCCCCTTCCCATAAACTCGCCACCTAAAATCAGCCCACCAGAGCCTTTAATTCATTGCGCAAACAGGTTTTCAGTTTTGGCAGACATCACTGATACCTCGACGTCCCAGACTTTTACATCACTGCCCCGATCCCAAATTGCGAGTAGCGAGGAGGCGCATATATCATTGCAAGGGCTATATCAGCTTGTCGCCTCGCTTAGACATGACATAGGAGCCATGAGAGTCAAGATCGAAGAATTAGTGGATGTGGTTACAATCTTGACCCCTAGTAATACTCTCTACAAGCAGCTCCTATGCTCTGCGGTAGATGAGCACCCATGCCCCCAGCGACCCTCTTTCTCTGCTCAGGTCGAAAGAAAACAAACAGGTGGCTGACCACTCGCACTTCTTTCTACAAAGAACGATGTAGTTTCCCCTCCCTCTAACAGCGGACAGCCCAAGATCTCAAATCCTTGTCCCCAGAACTCAGTCCCAGCACAAATCCCTGCACATCGCATTACACCTAGAAATGACTCAGCATTAACGCATTCAATGGCCATTAACATATCAAAGGGGAATTATCCTATGCAATCCTAAAAGTTTATATGGTCAATGTCCCCAAATTAGATATTGCGGCTGGTCATGAAAGTGAGGAGTCACTAATCAACAAATCAATACATTGGATTCGTCATGTCAGGGGATGCCGTTCTCTTATTCGGGAGGACATTGTCAGGGCTAGAAGATGTGCAGTACGTACACATCCACAGGACCATATTGAGCTTACCCTGACCAACACCAACTTGGCAGAAAATCTTATTTAACTCGAGTTTCGTACTTGTTCCCCTGACTCATCATCAATACAGCTTAGGCGATTTCCAGTAGCCTTATCTCTAGAAACATCAAGCGATAAAAATCAGACAAGGGTGACGAGAGGCTCCTCATATCTAGAAGCCAATGATTGACCACTAAATGAGACTCGGGTAGAGCAATCATTACAGGCCCTACCCACATTCACTGATCAAACTCCCCCAAATGACCTAAGCCCTCAACAGGTATTAATTAAAGCTTCAACACAAGACTTGTCCCCGTCTTGCCAGTTAAAAATCATTTCGTGGAATGTTGCTGGCCTTGGTAGCAAGCTATCATTACCCCATTGGAACGATCTGGTAGAGGGCCACGACATCTGTGTTTTTCAAGAAACATGGAGTGCGGTCCCTCTATACAAATTGGGTTATAGCTGCTACCATATACCAGCCACCACCAAAGGGAGGGCTCGTCCTTCGGGAGGGCTGATCATATGGGTCAACATTGCCCTCAACTGTAGAATTTCCAGTTGCCAAACCTTGAGCCCAGACATCATGAATATCACTATTAAGGGACCAGGAGGGGGGATAATGCTGGATCTGTTCAATGTTTACATAAGGGGGACAATTGGGGGCAAAACCTCTCCTGTTCTCACGCTACTTCAACAAGGCTTATCAAATTGTCCACCCTACTCTAGAATAGTAGTTGCTGGTGATTTTAACAGTACTTTTGAGCCTCTTAGCACAGAAGATAAAATAGGGCTGAAGGAGGAGGACAACAAAGGGGGTGTTCCTTCACTAACTATACCCCCGGTGAAACGATAGACACAGGTGGCCATCCAACTAAATGCACTTACCTTAGAATACGGGCTAAGGGCTGTGAATGGTAGGACCATTTCAGATGCTCAGAGATCCTTCACCTACAACAGAGTAACTTGTCCATCCCGTATTGACTACATCTTAGTAGATGTCAGATTTTGGGGGCATGTCCTAGATATGGAGGTGGGTAACACAATCGATAGCGACCATAACGCTCTTTGTATGTCACTGAGGTTCCCATGGACACTCATCTGTTCTATACTACCCAATCGCATGCACCTTGTGACCAAAGATGTGATACCCTCAAACTTGAGAAGAGCTTTGAAATGGCAAAAGGTTGCCTTAGAAGAAGCAAAACTGGAGGCCATCAGACAAGTTCTTCATAAAAACACAATTGAGTTAAGGGAAGGCAATACAGCGGGGCTTAATTATGCTCTTAGCATACATTCACGCACCATCGACCAAATTTCTATCCACTTTCAAGCACCGAAAGGGCCCACTAAACCTGTTGCACAAACCAGAAGATGCCAAAAGTGGTATACAAAAGAGTGTAGACTCAAGAGGAAGGCTTTGGTAACAGCGATTAGAGCCAAGAATAATTCAGCCATCAAAGTTGCAAGACAGGAATATAGAGAGACTCAGCACCAAATAAGGTTGGACTGGGACAAAACCCGATGGCGTGATGTTCAAAACGCCAGCCTAGCAAGGGACACTAATCTCTTCTGGTCACTGGTCAGGCAGGCAAACAAGGGTGAGGCAGATCAAAACCCCAATCATAATTCACCCCAGGTCTGGCACAACCACTTTTGCGACTTGTACTCTGGGACTAACAACACAAATGCGGAAGGAAAATGTGGTCACTTCCCATTAAGTTTTGGGAAGGGCAGCGACGATCTATTCATTTTAAAAGAAGTTGAGTCAGCTATAAGCAAGATAGTGCCCGCCAAAGCCCCGGGATCTGATGGTCTCCCAGGTGACCTGTTCCTTACTGATCAGGGTAATTGGGCTGAGTATGTCCTCCTCCTTATTAATTCCATCTCAAGAGGATGTCCAATCCCAGATTCATGGAAGGGAGCGGAGGTAGTCCCAATTTACAACAAGCATTGGCATAGCCAATAGGTCTCGCCTTTGGGACCTTATAAGTGTTTAGCTATGCAACAGTTGATGTTGCACCAAGGATATTGTGCTGCATAATTAAATACTTATAAGGTCCCAAAAGCGAGAACTATTGGCTATGCCAATGCTTGTTGACACCAGGGCTGCAAATTTGTATTTCATTCCTAATAGTATCCAACCACCAACTTTCCTCTGGAAACACAGTTGATGAAGTAAGAGCTTCCCTTGAAGTGGGAAAAGGAAATCATTGTTTGCTATTGTGCAACAAGTTATTTCGTAGTTGCTGGAAGTATGCTGATAGTCATGACCAATTCAAAACAAAGATGTGCTTTGAAATTTATTGGAGGCTATTCCTAATGTGCCAGTATACTACCTGAGGGATTTATTTTGTGCTGCATAACCAGGTCAAATGTACAAAAATATCATCCACGCATAAATATAATACGTTTCTGTACTCTAACATTTACAGACTTGTAGCTCTACAGTAGATTGTAGTACTGGAAAATATTTTTTTTTGTCAAAGAAATTGAGTTGACTATTGTTTTAGTTACAGCTTAAAAAATATATAGAATGCAGTTGCTGGAGCAAAGTATATTTTAGTGGAGAGTGACATCTTGTAAGTTCCAAATCCTGCCCATACTTTCCACACTGTCTTACCCAAGAATAAATGCATGGATGAGGCATCTGTATTAAATAACATTAATATTAGTGTTGGGGAAATAATTAAGAAAGAAAGCAAAATGAGCATTCCTAGCATACACCTGCTATATGTAGACCCCCCTCCCAAAGCATTCTGTATGCTCTGCATTAGGTGTTACTTGACATAGTGTAAAGCCTATAGTTTATTACAGAAAGGTGTATCACCAAAGAGATCCCAAAATCAAGCAAAACAGATACACTAAAGGTGAATGCTCAAAAGACAAAATCTACACCACAGCAATCTTTCTCTGTAAACAAATCAAAGATCTTGAATGTTTTATCCACCATGATGTAAGCATGGCCCTGCTTTTTTCATCTTCTAGAAGATCATTAAAATATCTGATCCTGTGCCACAGAATCGGGGTATGTACTACTCTCTAAACACATCTCACTTATCGCCTCTTCTGTGCATTTCAGATGCTGCACTGCATGAAGTTACCAACTTGCAACTAACCGCTTCAACGCTCTTGTACTTTGTCAGAAACTGTTGTATCATGTATATGTAGCTTAAGTTTTTGTAATATTCTGCTTTCAGACTGGTATGTTTCATGTACGCTTTAGTTGTGCTGGGCCAAGAACTCAGTCAACCTATATTTTGTGGATCTAATTTGTGCCACACAAAAACAAATAAATATGGAGGACTTCGAGTCAAAGGAGCATAGACTCAAAATATGCTGAACCAGCCAGGAAGATGCAAACATAGATCATCTCAAATGCCATCTGCAAGTAAAGCCATCTATAACCAAATATTGCAGTACATTTGGCTCTCAAACGGTGGTTGTATGTGTACTATCAACTATACCCTGTAACTCTGTTATGGGAGCTCTACTTGTACTGCATCCATCACCCTCTAATAATATGCACTCATCCGCAGTGCACGCCACGGTATCTTGAAAGCATTGCACACCACGGTGTCTTGAAAGAGCCTCAGCATTATAGGACACTAGTGGCAGCGGTAAATAAGCCTACAAGTCTGTTATCAGTGAATAATGCCTGGAGGCAATGAGAGAGACACACGCACACCCCACTGTTCTATTTTCCCTTTATTATGGGCAGTTCCCACTAGCGAAAACCATTGGCACTCAGCTCTTAACAGCGCTAGTGTTAAACATGTAAAAGTACAATTTGTGCTCATTTCATTTCTGCCTCTCACTAGGGACGACTCCGCCTTTCATGATGCTGACATCGATAAAATGAGTGCCACTAGCTTAGATGACCATAACAATGCTAGAACAATATATTTGCTAGAATAGAGAATGTATGACTCCAGATGATATTGTTTAAAACACGACTTTAAAGCGAGTTGGGTGATATATTTGTCTTCCAATAAAGCAAGGAGGCCTCTTTGGAGGAGGTATAATGGAGACTGGGCAAGAGAAGTCAGAGGTAGAGAGGCCTGCTGAACTCATTAGAGACCTCAGCTGTGAAAAGAAGGGCTTTTCCTGCGGCAGAACATAAGGCCTGGGAGGCTGCAGGAATGCTCTCCGAACCAGAGTAGAACAGAGCCTGGAAAACTTCAAACTCTGCCTCCTTCCCGTCCGAGCGGGGTGGGTCTCTGGCCATCACGCAGAACGACCCCTCCCTTCAAAGGGCCGACAGCTACAAGTCAACTAGCGGCCGGTGGGTAGGGGGAAGGCAGCATCCATTTGGAAATGCTAATGGATTCAAATGTTAAAATGGCAGACCACTAAACTGCTGAAATACACAGTAAAACCCATGGGTAGTGTCTTAAGTAAACAAGAAGCTCGGGGTGGTTGCAGGCAAGCTTTAAGGCGTCATTTGTGGCTGTGTGCTGGGACAATTGCAAACCTGTGTAAATTGCACACAAAGCAAGGCAGAATCATTGGAATACAATGAAAATAAACTACGATGGACCATACAATTTTCTCTGCGGAAAAACAATGAGGCAAAGGAAGACAAATTGAACTAATTGAGTGAACTAAAACTAATTTACTCTGAAAGACATGCCAAGGACAACATCAACAAGCATTGGCCGTGCGGCTGAGAAAGTGATCGCGATCGCATGGCGGCTGCGCGCGTGCAAGCTCACGTGCACGCAAGCTTGAGGCCACCAAAAACCTGTGGTGACACTTTCAAATGCCGCTTACTAAATTTCTTGCAGAGCAGCACATGCGCTGGCTCAGCGAGACCTAAAAAGGGGGGCAGGGAGGACCCTTCCAACTATCGGCCAATTAGCCTCATAGATGCAATGCAGAAGATAGTTGGCATGGTCATATTGCAGAGAATCCAATCGTGGACTGAGGAGGAGGACATCCTGTCTCTGTATCAGGCGGGTTTTCGGACCAACACAGGAACGGTCGACCAGGTCTTCAGACTTCTCCTGATCCACTGGAAGGTGGTGACGATTGGCAAGGGCAGCCTTTACCTTGCTTTTATCGATCTAAAGACTGCCTTTGACCTGGTCCCCAGGGACAAGTTATGGCAAACACTGCAAGGCATGGGCATCCCTCCAATGATCCTTAACCTCCTAGTAAGGCTACACGAGGGCAATTATGCTCAGATAAGATGGGGGTCCCAGGGACAGCTCACTAATAAGATCCCAGTAAACAGGGGAGTAAGCCAGGGCTGTGTGATGGCACCCACCCTGTTCTCGTTATACGTGAACGGGGTGGTTAGATTTTTGCAAGAAGTACCAGGTGATGCCCCGGCCCTGGCAGGTAATAAGGTACCAACTCTCCTGTTTGCTGATGACACACTGCTGATCTCAAAAACCCCGGTAGGCCTCCAAAAGCTCCTGAACAGGTTCCAACTCTTTTGTAACACCCAGGGATTAATCATAAACACATCCAAAACAAAATTCATGACTTTTAATCCCCATAAATCCTTTAGGAATAACATCACTTTAGATAGAATCCATTTTGAGAGAGTTGCTACTTTCGATCATCTTGGCATATGCCTTTCAGAAAAAGTACAGTGGAAGTTCCATCTTGAAAAAATGCTCCTGAACCACAAACGTGTTGCCGGGGCACTGAGCAAAGAACATCGCTCATTATTTAGTAGACCCATTGCCCCGGCACTTACTTAAGGCAGCTAGCTCGGCCCTCTACAGAGCCGAGCTGTGGGGTTTTGATAACCTCGATGAGCTCAGCAGATCAGGAAATAAGTGCTTTAGGGACCTGATTATGCTACCGCAGGGCACACCCTTAACCCCTCTGATATATGATCTGGGTAGGCGCCACATCAAAGATCTGGCCAAACTCCGCCCGTTGTATTGGGCACGCCTCAGGCGCACTCCTGAACTTGTCAATTATGCCGAGGCTTTCACTGAAGTAATGGGGTTGGACATTGGTAAAAAGATAAAATGGATCTCTAATGTTAAGGTGTTGATGACAATTCTGGGTCTCGAGGAGTCATGGGATACCCAATCCCCGCCAAGCAAAGCTGAGCTCAAACGCATCTCTTGGGACTGGATAGATGCCAGAGACCTCAGCAACCCAAATTTAGGAAGGCTGACAGAAGAGTAACTCCAACATAAACCATCTAGAGACCTTGAACCCTACCGGGATGTAATTCAGATCCCAAGGGATAGGGCATTATATACCCAATTTAGATTCGGCTCACTTCCAGTCCACGAATTCACCGCGAAGTGGAGCCCCTCCAATCAGATCACCACAGAATGCCCATCCTGCGGGATCTCCAAAGAGAGTATCGCACATTTTATGTTTGCTTGCCCTGCTTATGCTAGTGCTAGGTCCTGCTGGCTTGTGTCAATTTGTAAACAACTAGGCACTTTAGACCATCGAGTTGCCCTATGTATACTAAGAATTGACCCGAGAACCTTATATGTTTGAGGAGTTGCCAAGTTTTTGGGCCGAGCCTGGCTAATCAGGTTCAGGGCTATACGAAGGGCGTTCCAAAACTGACATGGATTACCAAAGAGCATGAATATAGGACAATTGAAATCTGTAATGCGATACTTCGCCCTCGATAACGAATATCAATTACCTCAATTTTAACCACTTGTTATTATCTTAAATTGTATTAACCAAAATGATTTCTCAAATGCATCAAATAGCTTTAGTTTTTAACTGTTGGGGAAAATTGTATTGTTACATCTTAATTATCACGACGTGATGAACTACATTTTATCCTGAAACTGTTTTGTATTGTGATGCTTTTATGATTTTATATCGAAATAAAGATATTGACTGACTGACTGATAGCCATGCATCTGAAACGTTACATCAAAAAACAAATGTGTGTTACACAATGCCCCTGGTGTGTGGGTGCATGCATTATTGTTCTGCCTTCCGGCCTGGGTATTGGTGGCTCGAAGGGGTATCATCAGCCATGGGCAGAGTGCACATCCTAGATCACATATGACAAACAGTAAAGAGTAATGTGTAGATTTGTGTTGCAGTATGCTTTGTTGTCAGGCTTTACCAGTATAGTAGTGTGTCATATGTGAGACTTTCAGATTCACGTTTGACATGCATTGCTTGACTGTAATGAGCGTTATCACTGTGTATGACGTAGCCTCACTGCTGATCCTCCCTACATCCAAGCACATTCACATGTGTGTGCTTTGTGATAGCAACACTTTCAATAATACCGCACACTATTGACATGCGTGTCTGCGCATATCCACAAGCTAGAAAACGACATGTGATGTTGTCCATTCAATGTTTTCGGACAGCATCTCATTAGCGATAGCTGGCACCCTCCCAGTACATTCTACATTAATGTAAATTGCGGATTTTGCGACGTCAAAACTGCAACAGACACACACACATAAGTACACTTCCTGCCCAGGCAGGAACTGAACAACGCCCAGGTCCCCGGAATAAATTATTCACACCCCTTCGCTGGCCTGGCGTACGCAAGCCCAGCCCACTTTGCGTACGTATAAATAGGATGACGACGATGCCACATGTCCCAGTTCTTCCACACTGCTTCAGGTGATATGGCTGCATTCTCCCCGCATATCACAATGCGCAAAGAAAAAAAGGGATCCATGAGGTGTATTTCATCCTGGCAATCAAAACTACATCTGAGTTGTGAACCTTGCTGGCCGTCGTGTTTGGACACAAACCAATGACAGCAGGTGAGCAGTGGGGCCTGGGTGCACAGGGTCTGCAATTGAGTGCGGTGCGGCGGAAGGGATGGGGTGCATCAGCCTGGGTGCACAGGTGCCAACAAGCGATGTTGCCGTGCATAATGATGTGATCTCTGACCTCATTCAGTCACATCTCTGTCTCATTTTAAGGACCTGCTGGACCGTACTGTAGGCCTGAGCCAGCGGGCAGCGCTGCCCTACAGACACATGGCGTTGGCTTTTGGGGCACTGTAGTGAGCTGATTACGAAGTGTACATGCACACAGGCTTGCCCAACTGGATTGCACGGGCACATTATCCTTCTAGCATGCGCTCTGTTCCTTTGTATGTGAACGTTGGCATAATATATTATTATTTACCCTTGTGTATTCTCGTGCGCTCCAACTCCTCTTTGAACCACGATTACCACTAACAGTTGGTATATCGTACTTCAAGAAGGAAGGATGCACTCCACTGGTGTTAGTTGCACAAAAAAGCACGCAGCAGGTACTCAACCGGTGCTGATGCTCTGGCCTTTCTGACGCCTTCCATCGTGATATCAAGACACCGTCCCCGACCTCTGGCCTCATTCATATCTCTGTATTATTTGAAAGACTTGCTGGACCGCACTGTTTCTCGCGGACCCCAGAATCCCAGACACACAGGTGACGGGAGGTGAACAGTGAGGGTTCGGTGCAGTAAGCCGACGCTCTGTCTCCTCCTCCCTCTGTTCTTTTGACTCTCCCTCCCCTTCTCCCTTCCACCCACTCGCTCTCTGTCCCATTCTCACTTTCTTCCTTTCATTCTGACTACATTTCTTTTTAGGTCTCACCTATGCAGTGCGCATGCACTGATTAGGAGACCTTTAGTCGTCGTGCAGCTCTTTTTACAATGCACATACTCGTGCTTGTGGCGGCATACGGCTTGCGGGAGTGCACAGCCACGTGCCACAAGCACGAGTATGTGCTTTGAAAAAGAGCAGGATGCGCGATCACGCAACCGCTCATCGCCAGCTCACTCACTCAAGTGCCTCTGAGCACCACTCGCGTGCTTTTTAAAATGTTCTTTTAGCGCGTGCGCGCGCACACAACTTCCGGGCTTGTTATTTCATTGTATTTATTTTTGACATTTTTAGAGCACCTAAGTGGCGCCTTACGAGATCTTCAGGGCACGTGCTGGTATTGACTCTTTTCTGATGCCAGCTCATGAGCGCGGCTTAAGGCTACCTCTGGTCTCATGCGGTGAGCCAAGGGTGGTGAATTTTAGGGATAGGAACCTCATACTGTGAGCAGGAGCCAGTGTCACTTGGCAGGGTGCCTTGGGTCAAAGGGCAAGGAGCCTTTAGTCTCATGCAGAGGGCACTTGCTTGAAACGTACAGTGCGCAGGGCTTTAAGTGGGCCGGGTCTCTCCTAGTTGTAGACCTGCTAGCAATTAACAAGCATATGCAATGCAATAGGTCTTGCATTTACGCGAGTTTGAGCTATTGACAATGCAAATAACAATTCCTTTTTTTGTTTTTCGTTTTTAAAACATCAATAAAAGGCATTGTCATTTACAATGCCAATAGCTTAAACTCGCGTTAATGCGAGACCTATCGCATTGCAAATGCTTGTTCTCTACTGGACATGGCACACATACTTATGTTTCTTTTTTCTCTTGCAGGTTTTGTATGCTGCTTCTGTAGGAGTCCCACCCACTTCTTTCATGTTTTACTGTTGTCCGAATAAAGTGCCGTTTCCATTTATTTGTGTTGTTTTAATAAAAGTTATTTTTTTACCAATAAATAAGTGAGTGTATGGGTCTTCTTTTTCTGACAACACTTGTCTGTAGTTTATTGGGAAAATCATCGTTTGATAGTAGGTTATGAGAGAAAACATTTTTAATTTTGCGGTGCAGCTACCAAATGTAAACCAACAGACTATTACATAAATGAAGCCTGGGTAATTCTACAACGGCAAGGGTTCTATGAGTGCATCACTTTATAACACCATGAGTACTGTCCGTGTGATTTCAGAACCAATAAGGCACTGCCTAGGGCCACCGAGGCTTCAAGGAGTGGCAAGGCCCACCCTGCATATTTGAGGAAAGCCCCGGAGGTTGCCGATTCCCGGTCTTGAGTTGGCCTCAAAGCCCCCCGAACAATTCGTAAACAATACCCGGGGAGGTTTTGATCCCCTAGTTTGCGAAACGTCTCTGTGCCCTCCCACACCTAATTTACATATGAGATTAAGGTACCCAGTGCTGCAGAGACCCCGCAATATAATAATAGGATTGGCCCAGGAACATTGCCCACCAGTGGGCTCATTTAAATGAACGGGTGAGACCCCGCTTCATTTTTTTTTCTACACTTTTACCATCCGGATCCGCTTTATTGAAGCGATACGAGGTTTTCCTCCTCTCGCTTCAACGAGGCAAACAAGAATTTACTATCACAGGGTGGAAGCAATGCTCCCGCCCTGTAATAGAAAACATAAATGTCCCGCAGATCCACACCCCGGGACATTGTATGACCTGCGCCTGGGAGGTGGAACTCCATAGGGCCATGATGCATTGGTTAATGCATAACTACAGAATTAGTATAAACGCATACTAACACTATTTGCACACGTGTAGTACAGCAACCAGAGTGTAGTGAAGAGGCAGAGGAAGCCCAAAATCAAAAAATATAAATCCTACCAGAGGTAGGATCACATAGTTCGATCAGCCGACGACCCTGGGATGAGTCGAAACAGCTTCACCAAGAAAACGGGTCTTCAGCAGAACGCAAGCAACTTCAAAATCTTGGTGAGTGCTCCCTTCTTTTTACCTTCTCTCGCTCGTCGCCAAATTTATGTAGTGAAGAGGAAGACAGCAGTGGATCCGATAACTAGATTTATTGCAGGAAAAGAAGACAGCTCTCGGTTTCATACCCGAGTGTAGCAGCATCTCATCTCAGTACCATGTCACTCTGAGCAACACCGCACTTTCAGTCCGGTAGGAGTGACTACTTCGCTTCGCACTCCCCCACAGAGGTTACAGTGCTCCTATCCTCTTCTTTCCTACTCATTTCGCCCTTTTCCCCCCTTACTCGTTTCAACGGAATCACAAAATGGCTGTCAACACTTCCTAGTTGCAACCGCTCGCACAGCTCGCAGCCAATAAGCAGCAAGCTCGTGCTCCTAACGCCTCAGCCAATCAGATGGCAGAATTCCCAAATATCGATATCTGTAAATTTCGATATTTCTCCAAAACTACTGAACGGATTTACACCAAATAAACAAAAGTGTGCTTTTTAGACCAAGACGCTTCTCCCTGCCAAATTTGGGGTAAATCCGTTCATCCGTTCGACCTGTAGCCTTGTCTAAAGTTTCCTACGGAAATTAACATAGAGAAAACACGTTTTGGTACCCCCCTTTTTTCTTCGGCCCCCCCCCTTGACGAATAAGCCATTTTGTGATTCGGTAAAACCGAGTCACAAGAAAAAAGGGTACTAAAGGATTCAAAAAAAGGAAAGGGGGCAGGATAGAAACACCCTGAACCCCTAAGTCTGGTCAGGGGGTTCCACAGGAACCCCCCAGGGCCCAAAAAAGTGTTGTATTTTTTATTTTTTGGGCAGAATTTGACCTGAGTGCACGAATCCCGATGAAAAATAACAAAAACAAAGTGCGGTATGCTGCGCTTTGTTTTAATGAGCCCCTGGGTGGGCCATGTCAAGGGGGGAGTGATTAATTCCCGCCACTTCCCCGGGACTTTATCAATAATGTGCAGGAGGGCACACAGCCTCCCCGCAACCTGGGGGACCGCCACTTACCCAGGGCTTTACTGAATTATTCGGGGGGCCTCGTGGGTCCCCACAAGCCCTGGGGACCGCCACCTCCCTGGGGCTTTTATAGTAAATAAATGTAGGGGGGTTCCAATGTTGGGAGGAGCCCTCTTTGGCCCTGGGGACCGCCACCCCCCAGGGCCGGCTCCAGCAATGTCCCGGGGTACCCACCCCTGGGACATTGCAGTTTGCAATGACAGGGCGGGAGCCGCCCTGCTCCCACCGTATCATTGCAAACTATGCTTTGCTTCATGGATGCGAAAGCATAAAACCTGCTCTCACTTCCATAAAGTGAAGCATATAGCTTTTGGACAAGGGGAGCTGCATGTCAGCAGCTCCCCTTGTCCAAAAGCAATGCTGGCTCCCCAGCTGGGACCATGGGGGCATTGGGGCTCCCCCCACCATCTCCAATGTGAGGGCATGTCCCAGGGGATGGGGTCCCCGGGGCCCCCAGGCCAGAAAAAGCCCTTAGGGGGTAGTTTTTTTTTAATATATAAAATGGCTGGGCCTCGGGGATGGGGTTTGAGTTATAAGAATGGGAGGCATTTTGTTTTTCTCACATGCCTGGAGTCGCAACTCCATTGCCGCTCTCCGTGCTGCTCCCCGTGTAACCGCGATGAGTTCGCGACTCCAGGCAAAATTAAAAAAAGAGTGTTTATGTAAGATTAACTGTTGGGTTATAGGGTGGCTCTAAAAAGAGTCCTTTTTTCATTATGAGCTTGTTGTAGTTACATGTAAGTGTGGATGCACAGCTTTAGGTTGTTGAGGAAGACTCTGTTTCCTGGATCTATGAAGGGCACTCCATCACTTTTGTAGATGTCGTCAATATCAAAATGTAGATTGTTGTTGTAGATGGACCCCATTCTATGATCTCTGAGGTATGCAGAAACAGCTTTATTGACATTCTTCCTAGCTTTCTCAAACTGTGGACAGAATTGATTTGACCACTTCCATTTCTGTCTTTGGCATATATTAGAGTATACAAAGACAGTTTGAGGCAAAAGCAACATCAATTGTGCAAATGTGTCTTTCATTATCATTTCCAGTCCTACCCCAGTCAATGTGCCTTACTCATTACCACCACAGTGCACAATCATGAGGTCTGGGGGTTGGAGATGCAAAAAGGTTTTAACCAAACGCAACAATTGATGCCACTTTAATCTCTCTGTGCAATCCATTTAATGTCCACCTTTTCCAAACTTAGGTCTTTGGCAATACCTCTACGTTCAGCATACCTTTTGCACCAGAAAACATAGCTGTGCCATAGAATCCACACTGTGAGTATCTTAAAGGGATGTCTGGAAGTCATCAAAAGATGTCTGTAGCTCAGGTAGTCAGTTGGTAGAATGAGAGGTATATAAAATGGTGGAGAACATGTTATTTTTTTTAAAGTGATTGGCGTTTCATCAAGATTGTGCACTCAAAAATAGGATGCATGTTCCTTTGCTGAGGTATCAAGTTTCAGATTCATTGTTAGAAAATGTTTGAAAGGTACAGTTGATACCATAAGGTAATATTTTGCAAAAGTCAACCACACCTGCTGTATGCATTAGTATGCTTGTGTGGTGAACTTGAAACTACGGTGAAATTGTGACCTGCCAGTAAAGTTGAATGTTCCATGAACTGTTACTATAGAAACTGGCATTAAGTAGAATGAGGGAAGGGTGGAAACTTAACTGTGGACTTAAAATGTGAAATAGATACTTAAATTTAAGTGAAAAGTTTGTAAATTAAGGTTTAAGGTTTTCTAAGACAGTAGGATGTGGAGAAGTAGTGTGTTGCTGAAAATCTAAACTAGTATTATTAAAAATAGGTTTTTGAACTCCCGTGTGGATTCGCAGTTTGGGCACCATTTGAAGACAGTTAGAAAGGGTTAATATGTCTAACCAATAGAAATGTGTTTTACAATTTGAAATAATGATGGAAGCAATGCGATTTGATACTTACATTTATTTAAGTGCAAAAAGAGAGGGAAAGTTTGCCATTTCTAGTTTCACCTTTCTGAGAGAGGTGCATTACTATTCTTGTGTGGAAAAGAAAATCTGTTGAGAGTTTCTGATATTTGGTATTCTGCAATGCTACCTCAAATGTGTGTAACCAATTTGTAAGGTGTATTATATATTATTCAGCACTGCTTTATAGTTTCTAGTGATATTTTTACTTAGAAAAAAAAAATACAAGTGTTGAAATTGTAAGACAAATGTGATGTATGGAATATGTTATGAAATGTACAGCTCTCTTTGCATTATTGTAATGAAAAGAGTTTTGAAATAGTTTGTAGATGGTAACATGGTAGAACGATTAGTGTTGGCTTTCTGAGATTATCCATGCCTTTTCACTGAGGCACTACTCATCTAGTCATGCATTCTCTCAGGCACTACCCACTACCCATCTATTTGTATGTTTCTTTGATATATGATGGCACTTTTAAAAGGTACAGACATGTGCAAGCATGCTTTCTGGAATTTTGTGAGACTTTTAACAGATAGATTGAAAAGGTTGCTGCTTTGTATTTGCTTAGGTCCAACACTCTGAGTAATTAATGAATAGTGAAACTGCAGTTCAAAACTGAGATTTAAGACATCTTGGCATAGGTATTAGTGATTAGCTTAGCTTGTATTGGTCTGTGGCGATATATACTTCAAATATGCCACATAATTTTAGGTGTCTTTTTAAAATGGGAAGTGCACTCTTTTAAGTTTAATGACATTTTTAGTCTGACTGAAGTATGTGTCTGTTTGCACATGTAGTCTCCCACGTGTTATGACTAAATTATAATAGAGTTATAAAACTCTGGTATACATGTATCTGTATGTTTCTTTTATATATGATGCCACTAGGAAAAGGCACAGACACTTGTATACCTGTAATCCCTCAGACATTAACCATAGATTTGTGCCTTCATCCAGGCACTACTATCCCACTCAAACATTCAGTCAGGCACTACCCATTCTCTTATCTACTCACTCAGGTACTACTGATGCACTCATGGAATGGCCTAAGCATTTCTCTTACACTCATATTTTTTCTCGGGTTCTTCCCATACACTCATACAATCATCCCGTTACTGCCACTGCTGTCATAGAATCACTCAGGCAGTACCTAGGCATGTTTTTATTCTTTCAAGCACTACTCATACACTCTTGTCTTCAACCATGCGTTAGTCTTGCACTCATGGTTTGTCTAAGGTATTTCCCCTGCACTGTTCTAATCACCCATTCAATACTGCTGCTCTCATGCAATCACCCAGGCAGTAATGTTGCACTGAACTATTCAGTCAGGTGCTACTCATTCAGTCATTCATTCTCTCACGCACTACTCACTACCATCTATTTGTATGTTTCGTTGATGTATGATGCCACTTTTAAAACTTACAGACACAAGCCTGCATGCTTTCTGCAATATTTTGAGACTTTTAACAGACAGATTGAAAAGGTTGCTGCCATGTATTTGCTTAGGACCAACACTCCGAGTAGTTACTGAATAGTGAAGGTGTAGTCCAAAACTGAGGTTTAAGACATGTTGGCAGAGGGATTAGTGATTAGCTTAACTTGTATTAGCCTGTGGGGATGTATACTTCAAATATGCCGCATAATTTTAGGTGTCTTTTTAAAATGGGAAGTGCACTCTTTTAAGTTTAATAAATATGTTAGTCTTCTGACTGAAGTATCTGTCTGTGTCTACATGTAGGGTCTCACGTGTTCTGACTAAATATATGATAGAGGTATGAAACTCTGGTACACATGTATTTGTATGTTTCTTTTACATATAATGCCACTAAGAAAAAGGCACAGACATATGAATGCCATGTAATCCCTCAAACTTTAACCATAGAGTTGTACAGTCATGCAGGCACTACTATCCTACTCAAAGATTCAGTCCAGCACTACCCATGCTCTCATCTACTCACTCATGTACTACTGATGCACTGACAGAATGTCCCAAGCATTAACTTTATACTCATATTTTCTCTTCCCATACACTCATCCATTTACTACCACTGCAATCATAGAATCACTCAGGCAGTATCCATGCACTTTTTTTTATTCTTTCAAGCACTACTCATACACTCATGTCTTCAACCATGCTTTCGCCTTATACTCATGGTTTGTCTAAGGTATTTCCCCTGCACTGATCTAAGCACTTTTCAGTACTGCTGCTCTCCTGCTACACCCAGGCAGTGCTCTTGCAGTGAACTTTTCACTGAGGCACTACTCATCCAGTCATGCATTCTCTCGGGCGCTATCCACTACCCATCAATTTGTATGTTTCTTTAATATATGATGCCACTTTTAAAAGGTACAGACACATGAATGCATGCTGTCTGGAATATGGTGAGACTTTTAACAGACACATTGAAAAAGTTGCAGCCCAAAAGTGAGGTTTAAAATATGTTGGCAGAGGGATTAGCGATTATGTTACCTTGTATTGGTCTATGGAGATGTACACTTCAAGTATGCTGCAGAATTTTAAGTGTCTCTTTAAAATGAGAAGTATAGTCTGTCAAGTTTAAGGGACTTTTTAGTGTTAAACTGAGGTATGTGTCTGTGTGCTCATGTATACTCTCATGTGTTATGTTGAAGAAGAGATGGAAGAGTTGTAAAACTCTGGTACACATGTATCTGTATGTTTCCTTTATATATGATGGCATTAGGAAAAGACACTGATGCATACATGCTATGTAAATCCTCTGATATTGACCATGGATTTGTGCAATCATGCATGCACTACCATCCCATTCAAAAATTCAGTCAGGTAGTACTGATGCTCTCATCAACTCAATATGGTACTACTAATGCACTGATAGAATGTCTTACAGTCTTATTTTCTCGCAGGGCTTCCTATACAGTCATACACTCATCTAGTTGCTACCAATGTTGGCATAGAATTACTCAGGCAGTACCTACGCAGTTTTCTATTCTTTCAAGCAATACTCATACACTCATGTCTTCAACCATGTGCTAGCCTTGCACAAATGGTTTGTCTAAGGTATTTCCCCTGTACTGATCTAATCACCCATTTAGTACTACTGCTTTCATGCAAACACCCAGGCAGTACTCTTGCACTGAACTATTCAGTCAGGCGCTACCCATCCAGTCATGTATTAGTTCAAGCACTGCACACTACCCATCTATTTGCATGATTCTTTGGTATATGAAGGTACAGATACATGCATGTATGCTCTCTGGAATATTGTGGGTCTTTTAATAGAGACATTGAAAACCTTGCTGCTTTGAATTTGGTAGGCTTAACACTCTGAGTAGTTGTTGAACAGTGAAGCTGCAGCCCAAAAGTGCGGTTTAAAACGTGTTGATAGAAGGATTAGTGATTAGGTTAGTTCATATTGGTCTATGGAAATGCATACTTTAAATATGCCGGATAATTTTAAGTGTCTCTTTAAAATGGAAAGTGGACTCTGTCAAGGTTAAGGGACTTTGTAGTCTTATGCTGTCAGCTTGCACATATTATCTTGCATGTGTTATTTCTATAGAGATGGTAGAGGTATAAAACACTGATATATATGTATTGGTATGCTTGTTTTTACATATGATGCCATTAGGAAAATGTACATACATATGCATGCTAGTTTTTAGGAATATAGTGAGAATTACATCTATATACCCAATCACTAGGTGTGCACTGATGAAAAGATGTTCATATCTCTCTTTGACTCATGAATTCACTTAGGCATTCTTATTCAGTTATGCAATCAAGGAGGCACTACTTATACACAGTTTTAATCACTTAGACATTAACCATACATGCATATAATCACCTAGACACTACTATTCCACTCAAACATTTACTCAGCCCGTACCTATACACTCATGTATTCACTGAGACACTACTGATGCACTTATGTAATGGTCCAAGCATTTCCTTAATACTCATACTTTCTCAGAGGTATTTCCCATACATTCGTACATTCATCCAGGTACTACCTCTGCAGTGATAGAATCACACAGGCAGTATTCGTGCATTCATGCATTATCTCAAGCACTACCCATACAGTCATGCAATGAACCATGCTTTAGGCTTTTAGTCATAGTTTTTCTCAGGTATTTTTCATGCATTGATGCAATCACCCTGCCAGTATTGGTGCACTCATTCAATTATTGAGGCACTACTCTAGCACTGGACTATTGACTTAGGCAGTAGCCATTTAGTGATACATTTTGTTAAGCACTACAAATGAACTAAACCAATGATCCTACCATTACTATTACATTCATCCTTTTACTTAGGCACTACCATGCAGTCATACAGTTAAGGAGAAACTACCTATACACATACTGCTCTTCTTCCCTCTTTCAGCATCTCCCTAGCCTCTTTGTGTACTTCTCTTGCTTATTTTGCACTCCTCGTGGCTCTTTCTACACCCCTCTTCTGTAGTTCTGTTGCCTCCTTCTGCACCCCTCTTCTGACTTTCTGTACCTCAGTTGCCTGTTTCTGCAAATCTCATGCCTCTTTCTGCAGTTCTCTTGCCTCTTTTTCCATTTCTATTATTTCTTTCTGCACTTCTCTTTCCTCTTTCTGTACCCTTGTTCACTTTTTCTGCATCTCTTTTGCTTCTTTCTGCACCTCTGTTCCCTCTTTCTGCACCTCTTTTTCCTGTTTCTGCAACTCTCTTGCATCTGTCTGTACTTTTCTTGCCTTTTTCTGCACCTTTGTTGCTTTCTTCCTTACTTCTCTTGCTTCTTTCTGCACCTCTCTTGCTTGTTTCTGCACCCATGTTGACTCTTTCTGCACCACTGTTGTCTCATTGTGCATGTTTGTTGCTTCTTTCTGCACATCTCTTGCTTCCTTCTGCACCTGACGTGCTTCTTCTGTACCTCTTTTGTCTCTTTTGAACCTATCTTGCTTGTTTCTGTACCCCTCTTCCCTGTTTCTGCACCTCTCTTCCCTCTTTCTATATCCCTGTTCCCTCCTTCTGCACTTCTCTTGCCTCTTTCTGCACCTGTCTTTCCTTTTTCTGAGCATCTTTTGACTCTTTCTGCACTTCTCTTGTTTCTTTGTGCACTGTAATGTGGGTGTAACTGGTAGGCTGACACCTGTGAATTTGATTACGCTTACACAGATAAGTTAACAAAGCTGTAACATTAATTTTAACTGACCTTAATCCTTGACCGAACCCACTGTTTTAATCGGGCACCGTGAATTGTTTTGAACTGTTGATTGCACTTTGTTTCACCGTTGCGCTGTTTAAACTGACCTGTGGTGCCCGTATGTAAGATTGTGCCCGCTTCTAAAAGGTCAGTGCTCCAGTTTTTGGGTAACGTGGGGGATAAAAGAGCATGCTGACACCTGTGAATTAGAATTTGCACAGCGGACACACCTAGCGCGTGCGTCTGCCGGCGCGCCCTGTCTGTGCCCAGATGGTGCCTTGCGTCTGGACCCCTGTTTATTTTCCCCCTCATGTCTACACAAGGGAGCAGCTGCTTGCATGAGACAAAGGTAAGGGCTGCCATTGCCCCATTATGGAACGGGAAGAAGGATATTGAACCCTATCACTTCAACGGTTGTGAATTCTCATTCTCTTGCAGGGGCTCAGCACCGTAACCTACGCAGGGTCGTGAGCTTAGACCCGCTAAATGAGCCACTAATTGCTTAGATCGTGCTGCTGCAGCCATTCGTACATCAGATCACCCACACTATCCCGGTCTGGGGGGAAATAAAACAAATGAGATTTGGGGTAAAACATTAACTGGCTTGTTGTTGAATACCAGATCTCTAATAAAACACAAATATGGGTTTGAGCACCTGATGCAGACTTCTAACTCTGACCTGGTTTTCCTAACAGAAACCTGGGCCACAGAAACCTCAGAGCCAGATTGGAGCGAGGCATTGCCAGCTGGCTACCAACTGGTTAGCATTGATAGGAAAAGCAATAGAGGAGGCGACATATAAATCATCTACCGCTCTTGCTTCAAGTTCACCTTTGACCCCATTCAACTATCAAGAGCAGAAGCAATGATGTTTAATATTAAAATTGGTAACACCCTGGCCTTCCCTGGTCTACTGCTCTACCGGCCACAGGGGCCTAGAGTCCCTTTTATACAAGTACTGAAAACACTCCTGGAATCCTGTTTAGACTTCCCTACACTGACAGCACTCTGTGATTTTAATTTTCAGCTGGAGTGTGGGAACAGTGCAGACACGTCCACCCTGTTAGACAACATGGAAGGATTTGGGCTTACTCAGATTGTCATTGGACCCACTCACAAGGTCGGCCATACATTAGATGGCATCTTTATGAACAACCCCAATATTGGTTTGGATAACATTTTACCACTAACATGGACAGATCATAAGGCGGTTTTCTTTACACTCCTGTGTCCAGAGAGGAAAGTGACCTCCAAAAGCCAATTGCCGTCGGTTGAGAGTTGACCCTGGTATAAAATCAACAAAGTAATCCAAAGGAAGCTCTTGAAAGATACCCACCTAGCCTAGCTCTAGACAATAATAGAGCTGCTGATAATTTTGATAATTGGATTAGGTCAGCAGTTAACTTACTGGTCCCAGAAAAAACTTGCAAACAACGAAGAGCTCAACCTACAGTACTCTAAACCATTAAATCCAAATGCAGGCGCTTTGAACGCATCTGGAGATATGATTACAGTGAGCAGGGTAAACTAAACTACAAGCGAGCCCTAACGTAATATAAGGAAGCAATCATTGACGCTAAAATGAATTATTTTACCATTAAAATCGAAGCGGCTATCAGCTCATCGAGAGAACTGTTTAAAACCATTACCACTCTGTCCAAAATGAAGCGGATTAATCAATTCTCTCCAGACCAAGCATTCTGCAATAAGATGGCTAACTTTTTCCAAGCTAATGTCCAAAGTGTCTATAGCAAGCTTGCAGTAAACTTCCCCCGACTCAAATAACAGGAGGCTAACTGAGACCACAAGCCAGGATTATCCCCCATCCTGCCAGCTGTTAGGTTTCCCACCACTAACTCAGGAGATAGTAAGTAAACTGGTACAAGCTACGAAATGTGGCTCCCCGATGGATCCCTGTCCCCCCAGCATACTTCATATGGCTTCGTACAGGGTGAGCACCTACCTGGACCCTCTCCTAAACAACGTTTATATGGCAGATACTTTCCCCTCTTCGTGGAAGAAACCCTGTATCAGACCCATACTGAAGAAACCCTCACTGGAACCCACAGAAGTAAAAAGCTAACAACCTATATCCTGTCTACCACTGGTTGCCAAAATTCTGGAAAAATCCATCAACAGGAGTTAACTGGATACTTAGAATCCAACGACCTCCTAGTTCCCACCCAACATGGTTTCAGACCATGTCACTCAACTAAGTTAGCTTTAGCCATGGCCACCAAGGAGATTAAAAAACAATTGGACAGCAGGGGGAGAGCTATCCTCATTCTATTGGACCTCTCAGCTGCGTTTGATACTGTGAACCATCAAGTATTAACACAGAGACTGAAGGAAAGAGGAATCAATGGGATGGCTCTAACCCTACTCACCTCGTTTCTAACCTCCAGGGAACAGAGGTTGTGCTGGGGTAACCTTACATCTGAGGCATTCGCCCTCCCTTATGGAGTCCCGCAAGGATCAGCTTTATCACTGACCCTGTTCAACATTTACGTCACACCGCTGGCTAGACTGATCAAAGCACATGGTTTCTCGGTGATCTTAAACGCTGATGACCCTCAGATAGTAATATCTATATCTTCAAGTGTAGAAACAGTGGCAGGAAGGTTTCACAACTGTCTGAAACACATTATTGAATGGATGCACTTGAATCTTCTCAAACTAAACACCGATAAAAGAGAGGTGCTTGAGTTTGGAAAGGGTCCATCAATCTGGAATCAGTCATGGTAGCCAGCGGAGGCTGGGCAGTGCCATGGACCTACTAGGAAGACTAGGAACCTAGGAGTCGTGTTTGACGATCAGTTGAATTTTGCAGGCCAGTGCAATATCCTGATCTCCTCCTGTTTCCTCCTCCTAAAGGTCCTAAGCAAAATTCTCCCATTCATTCCCCAAGATAGACCTTTGCAAAATTGTGGTAGTAGCATTGATTCTTTTGAGAATCGACTACTGCAATGTGCTTCTTCTATTAATTAACAAAAGCCAATTATTAAAACTGCAATCCCTGCAAAACCCCGCAGCTCGGGTCCTATTAAACATCCCAAAATGCCAAACTGTCTCCAACAGTATAAGCAAGCTTCGTTGGATTCCAGTACAATAACGCATTGAATTTAAAGCTCTGTGTTTGGTGCACAAGGCACTAAATGGAGGGGGTGCATTGGACCTATATTAACTTTATCACTGGCACATCCCACGCCGCAACCTCAGATCAGCTATTAAAGGATTAGTCCAGGTCCTAAAAATCCGGAGAGCCAGATGGAGGGGAAGAATCCTCTCTTATGGGGCAGCAAAACTATGAACTCGCTGCAGAGTGCAATTAGGCTACAAGGACGCAGACCCCTGTTTAGGAGAATGCTTAAAACATGGCTGTTTTTGACTAAGTGAATTTAATCAGGTTCACTCTGCAAAGTCACCAAGATTCATTACAGCTCAGGGCAAAGACGCCTCTGCATTTGTAGCACTCTATTAATGCTTTACTTACTTAATTACTGACTTCTCTTGCCTTTTTCTGCACTTCCCTTGCCTGTTTCTTCATTTCTCTTGCTTGTCTCTGGACTTCTCTTGCCTCTTTCTGCAAGCAGGTTGCCTCTTTCTGTATCTCTGTTGCTTCTTTCTGCACTTCTCTTGTTTCTTTCTGCTCCTCTCTTGCTTATCCCTGTTGCCTCTTGCAGCATTCGTCTTCCCTGTTTGTGCACCTCTCTTGTCTCTTTCTGCACCTCTGGTGTCTTTTTCTATATCTCTTAGCTTCTTTGTGGACTTCTTTTGTCTTTTTCTGCAACTCTGTTGCGTTTTTATGGACTTCTCTTCCTTCTTTCTGAACGTGTCTCATTTCTTTTTTAACTAATTTTGCCTCTTTCTGCACCCTTTTTATTTGTTTCTGTACCTTACTTGCTTTTTTGAACTACTGTTTCCTCTGTCTGCTCTTCTTTTGCCTCTTTCTGCACCTGTCTTTTTTCTTTTTATACATCTGTTGCTTCTTAATGCATTTCTTACATTTTTCAGTAGCTGTGTTGTTTGAGAACATTTCATTTTGCTGTTTGTAAACCTTTTGTTTTTTTCCTTTCTTCTTTTGGCTGTGTGACCACCTATTATTGTTTTTGCAGATGTTTTGCTCATTTTTATACTTTTCTCTTCTTATGAGTTTATAATTGCAATAGAAATGTAATTGTAATTTTGCGCTTAGTTATTTTCAAAATATAAATGTTATTAATTTAGAAATTTTAATTATTATACTAAAATAATTAAATTATTATTTGTTTTTAGAAAGATATTTTATTTGGATTAGAAATAAAAGATGAAAAGAAAACATGAAAAGAGAACAGAACAAAGGAAACAGAAGAACTTAATGAAAACTAAAATGAGTGGAGTAAAAAAACACCAAAAGGATGCTGAGGATAAAGTGGCTTCTGGAGAGATTGAAAAATCAAAATACTAACCAAAGGAGGGAAGAAGTTTTTTCGAACAAAGGAGAAGCAAATGATGAAACACAATGGAAAAGAAGCACATGTGACAAAAAGACACATACATTTTAAGGACAAATATTTACGTATGTTTCGTGATAGAGTATTTCAAAATGTATTAAAAGATTGTAAAAAGTATAGAAAATAATCTGCAGCATATAAGAAGAAGCAACAGATTGAAAGTGTAGTATATACTGCTATTGAATTGAAATGGAAATTATTTATATTGATATTGAAGAGAATAAAACCATTGAATAAAACAATGCACTTTATGAAGGAGAAAAGCAATAGAAAAAGACTGGTTAATAGAAGTAGCTTTTGCAAAGCTTTTTCTGTTGAAGGGAGTATACTTCTACTACTGGGAATTTTTTTAATGAAGGAAGTTATTTTCAACAAAATACATTAGTTCACGCAGTTGATACCAGTGGTCCTTATTACGAGATAAAGGATGGTTGTCCAATTGAAAAAGAAAAGATGGTTCCTAAAAATGTTGAAGAAGTAATAGCTTAAGAAGTTCAAGGGAAACGTGTACATGCTCCAGTGTATAAGTGGGATTGTAGTAGTATTTGTAGTATTCAAAATCTATTGATATATTATGAGTTTTCTTGCTACAATATGCTAAATAAGTGTTAAACAGACGATTAAGATGTTGCAAGGACTAGACCCATGTAAAGTAAGAAAATATACTAATTTTCAGGGTCATTCTCTGGCTTGTCTTTCTAGAAAAGTGTGTAAAAGTACTTTTCATCATTTTAGAATGTTAGCAGTACATCATTCAGAAATGCGGAAATTAGTAAGGAGATTGTACTACGAAAAAAGTCCTGCATTATCTTTCAGTGAAATGAACACAGCTCTTTTGCATGGTTCAGTTTCGGATGTAAAAAAAGTTTATGATGATATACAGTTTCGTTTCTTTGAATCACAAGAGGAGTGTAGAAAACGTGAGTGCTTGATAAGTGTAGGTGTTGAACAACAGTTGGAAGATACTAGTAATGAGAAGTTTGAAGAAGAAATTACAAAGTTTAAGATACTTTCATGTGAAAAACCAAACTATGTTTGTATTTGTTGTAGATATACTCACTATAGAAGTCAAACTAGAAATGTTGATATATATTTAAAAAGTGAAAAGGAAAATAATGATAAGTGGGAGCAATTTGGTGCTTATTTGTTGGTAGAAGGTCGTTTTGAGTTGGCTACTGATCAACGTATTTGTAAATATTGTTACAACAAATTAGAAGAGAACAAAATTCCAGCTAGAGCAGTACATAACAACTTAGAGTTGATAGCTCTTATGAGCCCATTCGTATTCAATCTGTGCACCTGTTTCAGGCTATTGTTCGTATGGAGCCTAAAACAGGTAAGCTGCCTTCCACAGATTTACAAAGAGGTCTGAAAGGAAGAGTTTTGTACTTACCTTTAGATTTAAAAAAAAAATATTGAAA
The DNA here is from genome assembly GCF_964204655.1 of Triturus cristatus. Taxonomy (NCBI): domain Eukaryota; kingdom Metazoa; phylum Chordata; class Amphibia; order Caudata; family Salamandridae; genus Triturus; species Triturus cristatus. Next base: position 1,187,216,078 of record NC_140591.1, read on the forward strand.
CTGCTGGTATAGAGAGAGAGGAAAGTGAGCCTGTAGTTATTCTAGTTAATGGTGTACCAACAAAGAGTCGGAAAATATGGCAAGAGTAAGTAGATGTCACCAAACTTCAAAAGGCTACATTATATCTTGTACAGAACAATATTTATTATAAAACTGTAAATGTTGAAGACCAGGAAATATGTTTAGAAAAAGATACAGACATTTCAACTGACCAAATAGAAAAAGTGGACAAGATCAGGAGGGAAGAGATTTACGAACATCACAGCATACATCCTCTACGTTCAAAAGAAGTGATTGGAAACACTATTATATTATTTCAAATGAAGAAAGCAAGGGCAACTCCCATGAGTGTATGGGAAAAAGATTTAGAAGCTCTTTGTTTTCCACAGCTGTTCCCCACCGGAGATGGTGGACGATATGATGAACGAGCAGTACAGATTCCAGCTTCAGAATACCGGACAACACAATCGTACTCAGAAGATCCAAGATTTCGACAGTATATTCCATATATATTTCATCTTCTATTTGAAAGTGACTCGTATGGACTTTCATATGCAGTGAATCACATATTAAAAACGGGATCATCTTACACATGTTTCTGCAAAGGAATTTATGTACAAAGTTCAACAAAGAGACGATCATTTGGAATCTCAGTTAATTAATTTGATGGCGTGTCAACGTGGTACTTATGAGTATTAGTATTGTCGTCAAGGTAAATTTAAATGATTGTTAAGAAACTTAGGTACTCCTACGTGGTTTCTAACACTTAGCTGTGCTGAATATGCTTGGAACGATTTACTTGAATTTGTTCGACAAGCAAATTCAAATGTCAAGAATATTGAATTGAAGACAGCTGGAGAATTGTGTTCTTAGGATCCTGTGAATGTGTGCAGATATTTTAATCATAGGTTTCAAGCTATGATGTCTTTTGTCTGCAATAAAAATATTCCACCTCTTGGAGAAGTTACTGATTTATTTTGGAGAAAGGAGACCAAACCAGAGGTGCTCCTCATATACATATGTTTTTATGGATAAAGGATGCACCTAAATTTGGAATCGTTTCTAATTAAACTGTTTTGTCTTTTATCGAAGAGTATGTTACCTGTGCCATTCCAAAAAAAAAGGAGAAGAGAGCTTAAGAGAACAAGTTTTACAATTTCAAAGTCATCAATGTGGAAAATATTGTCGACAAAAATACAAGTCAAAGGGAACATTTAATACAAAAGGTTGTTTTGGATTCCCACATCCAGTAATTTCATGAGGAAAAGTCAATAGTTTTATGTCAGCAGGAAGACATACTATAACACGAAAATCTCCGAAAAATACATACAACATAAAAAGAACTAAAGATTCAAAGTACATTAATGACTACAATCCAGTGATTTTGACAATGTGGTGTGCAAACATGGATATCCAGTATGTTTCAGATAATTCAATTGCTGTTGCTCGCTACGTTACTTCATATATATCGGAATCTGAAAAGACAGAGTTGAAGGAAATGTGGGAAGAAATTTCACAAGAGAAGAGTCTTAGCAACAAATTGTACAGCTTTAGTTTCAAAATGCTTTCCCATCGAGAGATTGGATCCTACGAATGCTCGGATCAGTTGAGCTCTGCGAGTTTATATTCAAAGTCAAGAGGAATCAATTGGGTAAGTCTAGATCTTGCAGCTATACAAAATAGAGTTTTGAAATCTCTACAAGAAATGGAATACTTAGCATTGAATGAACCAGAAAATACAGATATTGTTAAAACTAATATGTTGGATACGTACTATCCCAAAAGGAGTCCACATCTGGAAAACTGATGTCTCTATGAAGTACTGCAACATTACAGCTTTAAGAGAAATGTTACTGAAAAAATAAATGAAGAAAAATATGCAGTAATTGGATGTGAGGGATGTTTGGTAAACCATTCCAAAGGAAATCTTATTAACCATAGAAAACGGAGTTGCGAAACTCCAGAAAAAAGGGAATTTGTCCATTTAGCACTACTGCAAGTCTTCAAGCCTTGGCATAGTGAAGTGGAATTACTTGGAGTTTCGACTGCTATGAAGATTCTTTTACTGCACGTAAAGATAACATTCAATGCACATTTTTCTCTACTTATCTACAAATATTAAATGAAGAGATTGAACAAGAAACTAAAATTGCAGCTGAAATAGCTAGAGACAGTTCTCAAGATAGTCAGAGTTCTGCTCCATTAAGTCAAGATCCACTAAAACAACCAATTATTGAAAATAAAGCAGCAATGGTTATGAATGAAGTAAAAACAACAATGCAACAAGTACAACAGGATATTATTGATTTGAGAACGTTGGAAGAACAACTAAATATTGAACAAAAAGAAATATATGAGCAAGTGACACTACAGATACAGCATGGTTTGCTACATGAAAAAAAAAAGAATGCCAATGCATACCGTTTAAACCTATTCGAATGTACATCAGTGGTCAACCTGGAACAGGAAAACGTTTCTTAATCACCAGTTATCTACACAGAACTACTGGATGTCATTTAACTTGTGTAGTAACAGCTCCAACTGGATTAGCAGCACACAACATTAAAGGAATTACTTTACATCGAATACTCATGCTACCAGTTGAACATGAAAATACATTGGAATATCACAAGCTATCTGGAGAAGCTTGTTATGAAATGTTAAGAATGCAACAGATTTTAAAAACAGATTATGATGTTCTATTTGGAGGAAAACATGTAATTGTATTTGGCGACCTACTACAACTTACTCCTGTGAAAGGGCAACCTGTTTTTAAAACACTTGTCCATGAAGACAAAAGGAAATCTTCAGGAAGTATTGGAAATGTCAACATTTGGTCTGATTTTGAATATAAAGAACTTCTTAAGAATATGCGACAAGCAAGTGATGAACATTATGGAAAAATTCTTCAAGATATAAGAATTGGTGTTTTGACAAAACGTGGCAAAGAAGCTTTACAAAGTCAGCTTTTAACACACTTGTTTGCAAACGAAAACATAGCACCTGAAATAATATACAAGAAAATTGGAGAAAAGAAGTCTATAGTTTGCCTAATGTCAACACTGCAAGAGTGTTCTACGTTCAATCAAGAACTTTTGAAATTGGAAAAACAACCATGAAAATGGAAGCTATTTATAAAATAGAACATGAAGGAGTTATTATTCTTCTCTCAGAGAATTTTCAGTCAAAACTAGTTTATTTGGAAAAGTCGGTGTCTAAGACTGAAGCTTTAGAAAAGACTTCATATGTATCTGTAAACTGTCGGGTAATTTTACGGCATAATTTAAATGTAGAAGAAGGTTTAGTAAATGGAGCAATGAGAAAAGTTGTTGATTTAGTAAATTTTCAGAACAGAGATGGAATTGAATTTTTGAAGATTAAATTTGATCAGGTTGAAGAGGTAAAATATATTGGACGTTGTGCTGTTCGTTTTTTGCTTGTAAAAGACTTGCATGTTCTTAGAAAACAGTTTCCTCTTTCTTTAGTAACCATTAGTTAATCTCAAGGTTTAAGTGTAGACAGTGCTTTGGTAAATGTTGGAAGTTCTTTGTTTAAAGAGGGTACGGCTTACATTGCATTGTCTCGAGTAAGAATATCATCTGGTTTGTATTTGATTGATTTTGATGAGAAAAAGATTAGTGCTGATGTAAATTGTGTAAAAGAGTACAATCGGTTAAGAAGACTTTATGCTCCTAGATTAAGTGAAGTTCCCGTGTATGAGAAACCTGTAGTGTGTCCAAAAAAAATATGACAAATATTCTACTGAGATTTAAAAAAAAAAAAATTCAAGAGAATGATGAAACTGCAAAGAAAATGAAAATGGACACTGTAGATGATCTTGTAGGATACCAGTTAGAAAATAGTTCAGGCATCAACTGCTATGCTAATAAAATTGTGAATGTTGTCTTTTATCTAGAGAATCTTCATCATGAAATTATGGAAAATCGAGAAAAAAGATTCTGTTCTTTAATGCATTATATTTTTCAAAAGTTGGTAACTGATAGAACTAATATCCATACTGCTTTTGGCATTCGGCATCTTTTGGATATATGTACTACTTCATTGAAATATACAGTGAATATACAACAAGATGCACAAGAATTTCTTATTTTAATGTTTGGAGTATTGGATGATGAATGAGTAGAAATTGAAAATTTATGATGGACCTACTACAACATCTGGACACTATACTGTGTATTTAAAGTGCAATAAAGGATGGACACACTGCAATGATGCTTATTTGGAATTCAAATGTAGGTTGCCTTTCGAATTACCAAATTAACATCTCATATTTTTGATGCCAAAGTTTTGAAAACATAATTCATTCCTATTGGGAAGATGTGAACATATTTTCAATGCAAATGGATTTGGAAACATTATTCGGCCTATTGGGGAGATGTGAACAATTAGTTTTTGGATTATTGTTTGTTCTAATTCATATTGCATTAGGAAAATTGTGTTTGAAAGAAGTAGTTTACATATTTTATCTTTATATTATACACGATGTAAATGAGAGTGTATATTTTACAAAATGTACTTGAGAGAAATAAAAGACTTAATGTAGTTGAAGAATGTAATTTAGAAACTGTTGATAGGTAAAGAGATAGTTACACTTGTTCTAAATAATGCTCAAAGCTGATTTGGTTATTCTTCTTTTACAATCTCATTGATTGTTTTTCCCCCACTGTTGCAATCACTCAGGTACTATCCATGCACTCCTTCAATCCACCAGGCACTACCAAAGCACTCATGCAATTACTCAGGTACTACATATGCACTCATACATATACTGAGGCACTTATGCTGCACTCATGCACTATCCATGCAGTCTTCCTATCATCCATGCAGTAGCTGTACACTCATGCAATCACACAGGTGCTACTCATGCGCTCCTTCAATCACACACTCACTACCTATGCAGTCATGCAATAATACAGGTGCTACCCTTAAAGTCCTGCAACAATCCAGGCACTATCCATGCTCTCCTCCAATCACCCAGGCACTACTCATGCACTCATGAAATCACCCAGGCATTATGTATGCACTCCTCCAATCACTCAGGCAATAGCTATGCACTTATCCAATCACCCAGACATTACATCTGCACTCATGCAATCACCCAGGCATTATCTATGCACTGTTTCAATCAGTCAGGCAGTCTCAATGCACTGCTCCAATAAACCAGACACTACTCATGCACTCAGGAATTTACAGAGGCACTACCCATACACTCATACATGCACTAAGGCACTTATGCTGTATTCATGCAATCATAGAAGCACTACCCATGCAGCCTTCCTATCATCCACATCCACACACTACCCGTGCATTCATGCAATCACCCAGGTAGTACTCATGCACTCCTCCAATCACCCAGACACTACCATTGCACTCCTCCAATCACCCAGGCACTACCCCTGTACTCATGCAATTACCCAGCCAGCACCCATGCACAAGTAAAATAACACAGGCACTACATTTGCACTCCTCCAATCACCCAGGTACTGCCCCTGTATTCCTGCAATCCCCAAGCCAGTACCCATACACTTATAAAATCATCCAGATACTACTTATGCACTCCTCCAATCACCTAGGCACTGCCACTACACTCAATCAACCACCCAGACATTACCCCTGCACTCATGCAATCACCCAAATGTTACTCAAGCACTCCTCCAATCACACAGACATTACCCTTGCATGAAAACAATCACCTATGCATTACCCATGCACTCCTTTAATCACTCAGGCACTACCCATGCACTTAGAATATCACCCAGGCACTATGTATGCACTCCTCTAATCACCCAGGCACTACCCCTACATTCATGCAATCAGCTAGACATTATCCCTACACTCATGCAATCACCCAGGCATTACCTACGCATTCCTCTAATCCCCCAGACATTACCCCTGCAGTCATGCAATCACCAAAGCATTAGCTATACACTGCTCCAATCTCCCAGGCAGTACTCTTGCACTCCTTCTATCGCCCAGGCTCTAACTATGCACTCATGCAATAACCCAGGCTCTACCTATGCACTCATGCAATAACCCAAGCACTACCCTTACACTCATGCAATCACCTAGGCAGTAGCTATGGACTCATAGAAATAACCCAGGCACTACTCTTGCACTGCTCCAATCACCCAGGCACTATCCAGGCACTCCTCCAATCACCCAGCCAGTACCCATGCACTTATAAAACAATGACCCAGGCACTACTTATGGACTCCTCCAATCACCTAGGCACTACCACTACACTCATGCAACCAGCCAGACATTACTCCTGCACTCATGCCATAACTCAGACATTACTCATGCAATCCTCCAATTATACAGAAATTAACCGTACACTCTTGCAATCACCCAGGTATTACCTATTCACCTCTCCAATCCCCCAGACATTACCCCTGCACTCATGCAATCACCTAGGTATAACACGTGCACTCCTTCAATCACTCAGGCAGTTGCCATGCACTTATAAATAACCCAGACACTACCTATGCATTCTTCTAATCACTTAGGCACTGCTCCTGCACTTATATAATCAACCAGGGACTACCCTTGCACTCCTCCAATCACCCAGGCACTACTCTTGTACTCATGGATTCAGCCAGGCACTACCTATGCAGTCATGCAATAACCCAGGCAGTACTCTTGCACTCCTCCTATCACCCAGGCACTATCCATGCACTCCTCCAATCACCCAGACATTAACCCTGCAATCATGCAATCACCCATGCATTACTTATACACTCCTCCAATAACCGAAGCACTATTCATGCATGTCTCCAATCACCCAGACATTACCCCTGCAGTCATGCAATCACCCATGCATTAGCTATAGACTCCCCCAATCACCCAGACATTACCCAAGCACTAATGCAATCACCCATGCATTAGCTATGCACTCCTTCAATCACCCAGGCACTACCCTTGCACCTCTCCAATGACCCAGGCAGTAACCATGCATCCTCTAATCACCCAAGCATTACCCCTGTACACATGCAATCACCCATACATTACTCATGCACTCCTTGAATCAGTCAGGCAGTACCCATGCAGTCCACCCATCACCCAGACATTACTCCAGCGCTCATGGAATCACCCAGGCACCACCCTTGCAGTCCTCCAATCACCCAGGCTCTACTCATGCACTCATGCAATCACCCAGTCATTACCCATGCGCTCATGCAATAACCCAGGCACTACCCTTGCACTCTTTAAATCACCCAAGCACCATCAATGCACTCCAACAATCACCCAAGCAGTATCCATACACTCACAAAATCAGCCAGGCATTACCCATGCATTCATGCAATCATTCAGACACTATACAAGTATTCCTGCAATCACTCAGGCAGTATCCTTGCACTCATGGAATCACTCAGGGAATTTTTCTATTTTTAACCAGTATATGTGATTCCGTAAGAACTGTTTTTTTTTTTTTTTTTTTTTAAATTTAATTTTTTTGGTCTTTTCTAACAATTTTTCCTTTTTTGGGGTGTTTTGGACTTTTTTTTAAACAAAACAAAATTGAAGACTCCAATAAAACTGTTTGGGAAAAAAAAAAGGAAAAGAAAATTTGGGAGCAGATAAAAAAAAATGAACACTTATGTGTTTTAATTGCATTGGTAATACCGTCAATGAACTGCACCCCGATGCAGAGTTTTGCATCACATTTTTTACAACGAATGGTCGCATCCAATAGATCCGGAAAAATGTGTGGCCTTGGTGTTGGTGGAAGTCCTTGAGAGGATGTTGAAGGAGCATTAGGATCTTGTTCTGCTGCTTATTTCTTCTCCCTCTGTGTAACTTCTCTCGCCAGATGCAAAGGGTGGATAGTCTCCAAATGTTTTTTCATGGATGACGTTCCACATGCGTACTTCTTTTCTGAGCCTCTCAAGAGTACTCTTTTGCAGATGTTACAGGTAACTTTCCTTGCATTGACCTTCTTTTCTCCCTCTGGCACACTGAAGATGGCCCCCACCACACTTTCCTTTTTTTTCTTTACTGGCTCCACGATGTCTTCATCTTCAAGTTCCAGAGGGTCAACATCAGGATGGATGACTAGATGCCATTGTTTAAATTAAAAGTCAAGAAACACACAAAAATAGAAAAATGTAGGAAAGTAGAAGAAGGAGGTCTTGTCAGGAAAGCAGACAAATAATAAGAGGAATAAAACAAGTGTTGGGTCCTCCCTCTTACAGAATGAAAATTATTTAAACCGATCAGCAGCTTACCTTTTAGGGTCACATGGAGTTGCATAGGGTGCGCGCATCCACCGTGCACAAGTCGCACACCCGTTACATTTCATATACATCATTTTAAAGTATAAATAGTTGTATATGAAATATTTTTTAAAGTATATTAGTGAAAGTGTTTAAGTAAAACTGATATTTAAACTTTGTATAGTGATATTTACACTTTGAAAATTTCTTTTTTTTAATTTTTTATTATGCAAGGTGAAAAATAGATACATCAAATATAATTTCATTGTCATTTCATATTTGATTATATACACATCCTTACTCCTTATGGTGGCCACAAAATGAAAAGTAAGAGAAAAAAACAATACAATACAATACAATACAAATCATTTTACAGTAATCCACCTTTCCCCGCTCAACAATTATATTTAAAATATTTACACTATTTAACAACATTTTACAAGAACGTTCCATAGCTCCTCTTTAACTCCCTTGTTTTTCCCTAAGCCGATAAATCATAGGAGCCCAAATCTTGTAGCCTTGCTCCTTTGCTCGTCGCCCCTTGTTCTCATATAGTGCTATTTCTTGAGTATATATATTCAAAAGTCGATAGAACCATGCAAAGTACTCAGGTGGTGCAGAGTCCTTCCAAGCCATGTCTATCAATAATCTAGCTACTGCCACTGTAATGAATACAAAATCTTTTTGAGATGATGATAGCCCAGCTCGATTGTCATAACCAAATAGCATTAGTGGCGAGTTTAGATTTATTTTCTTATTGATTGTTTGCACCCAAAATTCTTCGATACCCGTTTTTAAAGATGCCAATTTACTACATGTGGAAAACATATGTATTATATCTGCTGGACTAGGGTTTTATAGTGCTGACTCTTAAGATTTGCTAAGAGAATTTTTTTTTTGTCAATTCCAGTGACATATCTAGGTCAATTTCCTCGTCCCCTAGCTTTTCTGCCCATTTAGTCTCAATTTTTTCCAAATCATCAGGTAGGGTTTCCATCAAGATATTATGCTAGTCCCCAATCTTCGCATTCCTCCGATAAGTCATATCTAATACCGGTATAGCGCCATGATTAAGGGTCCGTTGGGCCAGAGTCTTTAAGCAGCCTCAAATGTGTATATATTTGAACTGGGACCGCTTATCTATCCCCTTTTGCTGCACCAGTTCTGAGAAGGGTATAGTCTCTAATTTTTCATCTAACGGATTGCCAAATATTTTGATTCCTGCCTGTTCCCACCCATTCGCCATACCATCATCAATTTATGCTGGAAATATTGATAACCCCTATAAAGGGGTATACCTATTATACCTTGGGACTTTCAGTACTTTACTAACTTTCGTCCACACCCTCCAAGCAGCTTTTATACATTTAAATCAGGTCTTTTTATAGTAGCTGGGTTCTAGTTTTTTTAGAAACAAACCCGAAGCTTCCTTACCTACAGCATGTCTATGGGTCAAATCAGGATGATCCCAGAATCTGGCGGGATCTCGAGGTTGAGCTTGCTTCTTGGCCAACCCCAGTAATAATATGTGGGGATTTTAATATACGATTTGGGAAAAAGGGGGTGGTGATGGACAGAGTTTCTGAATGATGCAGAATACTCTTACCAAGTCAAGAGATCATGGTTTTAATCCATCACCGTTTTTTAGCTCACTGCACCATCCCAGCTCAGAACCTGGCTACATGCAAATTAGTCTGTACCTGTCCCAGTGCATGATGGGAACAGGGCAAACCAAACTACCAAGCCAATTCTTATACTGGGAAGGAAACAAGCTTCCGGGGACCGGTTTCTGGCATCACAGCCTTCGTCGGCCCGGATTGCCTGAATCCTGATAGTGCAATGAGCAAGGGACGACGTCTGAGCATACCCTCCCACACTGAGTGTGGATAAAATCGATTTGGGAAAAAGGGGGTGGTGATGGACAGAGTTTCTGAATGATGCAGAATACTCTTACCAAGTCAAGAGATCATGGTTTTAATCCATCACCGTTTTTTAGCTCACTGCACCATCCCAGCTCAGAACCTGGCTACATGCAAATTAGTCTGTACCTGTCCCAGTGCATGATGGGAACAGGGCAAACCAAACTACCAAGCCAATTCTTATACTGGGAAGGAAGCAAGCTTCCGGGGACCGGTTTCTGGCATCACAGCCTTCGTCGGCCCGGCTTGCCTGAATCCTGATAGTGCAATGAGCAAGGGACTCACGTCTGAGCATACCCTCCCACACTGAGTGTGGATAAAATCGATTTGGGAAAAAGGGGGTGGTGATGGACAGAGTTTCTGAATGATGCAGAATACTCTTACCAAGTCAAGAGATCATGGTTTTAATCCATCACCGTTTTTTAGCTCACTGCACCATCCCAGCTCAGAACCTGGCTACATGCAAATTAGTCTGTACCTGTCCCAGTGCATGATGGGAACAGGGCAAACCAAACTACCAAGCCAATTCTTATACTGGGAAGGAAACAAGCTTCCGGGGACCGGGATTTTAATATACACCAGGGAATCTCACGACAGGATGGCTCTCAATATAAGGGTAGAAAACCACAGGTCTATCGTGCTCTAAAGGCTTGTAAGGAAACACAAGGGTTGTCGGATGCTTGGATATATAAAAATACTAAAGATCCTGGATATATATATTATTCGAATCCACACCAAAAGTATGTGCGCTTTGAATATTTTTTGGTTCCTACGATGATACTAGAAATATGGGAAAAAGTAAACTGCCCCAAATATTTTCCGATCACAATCCATTGTTATTGGAAATGAACTGGCGGGACATAGAGGTAAGGAAAATACGGCAATGGTCATTTGATCGTAAACTCCTAATAGATGAGGCATTTAGGTGCCATATTAAAAGATGGGCTAGAGAATATTTCAATATGAATAGATAAAGTGCCCCACGAACCACCGTATGGGATGCTTTTAAAGCAGGTTTACGGGGTGAAGTGCTAAACTTTGTAGGACATCATCGAAAAGAACGATGCAATATGGCAAACCTGGCCCAATTAGAGATATTACACACCAAATCAATAGCTCAAGGGGGACAGGAGATATCAAGAGAAGCGTGGATTAAAATAGCAGTTGCAAAAGCAGAAATAAATAAGCACTTTCAGGTACCAGTTGCTCGGAAAAGGAAGGTAGATTGTTGGCCCTTCGAACCAGGCAGAGAATGGTTAGAAACAACATAATGAAAATACAGAATAGTGAAGGCCAATATGAAACTAATACGGAAATAATTATAGGGGTTTTTGAGCAATTCTATCAAAAACGATATCAAGCAGATCTGATTGATTTACCTCATCAAATTGGGGCGGATGGCGGAGGATATATGAATGAGCAAGATCGTGGAAAGTACAAGATCAGAATTGGAAGCAGAATTTACATTGGAAGAAATAATAACCGCAATAAACTCTTTATCCTCAGGAAAGGCCTCTGGCCCAGATAAAATCCCTATTGAAATCTAAAAGCTGCTCCAGTCTGACCTGGCTCCAATACTACATGATTTATTTTTGGATGTACAGTATCGGGGAATTCCACCTAACTCTTTGCAGGAAACAGATATAATAATTTTCCCCAAAAAAGGAAAGCCACCAGAGCTACCCGGTTCTTACCGCCCCATTGCATTAATAAATTCCAATACGAAGATGTATTCTAAAGCCTTAGCAAACCGGCTGCAGAAGTTTATAGCCAAATAAGTTTCGCCATGGCAGCATGGTTTTATTCCTGGCCGGGGAACCACTGATCATATAAGACGGGTGATATCATTACTGGATATAGCAGAAGCTAAGGGGTAAAATATGGCTGTAATTCTTTTAGATGCTGAGAAGGCTTTTGACCACGTGGTCTGGCAATATCTGTGGGACTCGCTATCAGAGCGAGGGCTGGGCCCACGGATAATTATAGCCATTCAGGCAATGTAATATAGACCTACAACTAAATTACAAATTATGGGAAATACTTCAGGAACAATAAAGGTAGCCAGGGGGACAAGACAGGTGTACTCTTGCTCCCCAATTCTTTTTGACATTTATCTAGACCCGTTTATTAAGCTACTACTCTTAAACACCGAAATTAAACCAATAATAGCCAATGGTTATGAAACTAAGGTACTGGCTTATGCGAACAATATCGCCATCACTATGTCCGAGCCAGCCGTAGCAATTAAAGAAATTGAAAGGATGGCGGGGGGAATTCGGGAATAGATCAAGATATTTGCTGAACAAGGGCAAGACACAGATCATCTGCTCGAAGCAATATAATATTCAAGATCAACGGCAAGTTGAATCAGTAGTATATCTGGGGGTTAGGATAGAAGCCGATTTGGACACGCTATGGGCAAACAATCTTGATCCAGTGGTCACATAGGCATTATTATGCCACTGCCACTATGACGTTCACAATGGCGGTCGCAATGCCTATCTTTTGTATTTCAGTGGGTGATGCTGGCTGCAGCACCTGCCGCACTACAAAAAGGGGTCACTTGACATATTCCTGCACTACTTGGCAGGCACCGCATGGTGCAGGGATATGTAGGGGGCACCATAGGTGCCCCCCAGTGCCCATATCAGAGGGCCAGGGGGAAAGGGGGCCCACTATGGGCCCTGAATGTCCCTTTCAGCCAGCCTTTCCATAGCGGGTGAACCACAATGAAAAAACTGGTGGGGAGGGGAGGAAAATCGTAATCTCAACGGCAGTGCCTGGTAAGCATCGCCACCATTGCAGGGATTCCGAGGCCCTCTGCCATACGGTCGGGTTCAAGGAGCCGACAAATGCGTGGTGTTCATTGTTTCTGACCGCCATCACACCGCCCACCATCCTAATGTGGTGGGCAGTGAAGGTGGTTCAAATGGCGGTGAGACTGCCACTGACAGCCAATCGGTAGCTGTTTTGCCGCCATCGTAATCAGCCCCTGAGACTTGCATTTTAATTTTACCCAAACTGCTGTGTGATCTGAGATAAGAGCTGGAAGGTGTTTAAGGACAACAATGCTATCTTTCATTATTACATTTATTAATCATAAGTCAGTTCCTGAAAAATGGCTGTATTTTTTGTTATGCAATGTGTAACTACTATGTTTTCCTACCTTCCTTCATCATGCATCGCGAAGGCATAAATCTTGCCTCATGATTTTTAAGACTCAAACTAATTTTGGTGAATTCATATGGGGCTGTCTTGTAGATCTGTCTAATTCAGTGTTCCCTAGTGTGTTAACCCCCCCAACCCTGTTGAATATAATACTTCTATAATAGCCCCAATTATTAGAATTACAACACCCTTTGTGTTACGTGATTGCTTCCTCGAAATCACCTCTTGCATCCAACTTTCACTTTTGAAGAGGCTTTCAAATTCACTACTAATAAGGTGTAAGATTCCTATGTGAGTTTTGCTACTTTTTAATTTATTTCAGAAGTAGTCTGTTTCCTCCTGAGTTGAAGCCCCTCTTCACATTCTGCCCCATCATTTTGTGTTACACCACCATGGAAGCTCATTAACATTCCTTGTCATTAAACTTATTTTAATTTCTTTACCATCTATCTATTCTAAACCTATACCCTCCTTTTTTTCCAAATGAGTATGCTGCTTTCTGGAGGTGTGAAAACGAGGGTTATCTCAAAGCCATTACACGAAACGGTCTATTCTGTTATTCTGTGTGTCAAAGAAGTTCAGCCTGATTTTTCTAAAGAATGACTGTATCTCAACTTGTGAATTAAATACGTCTTCCCATGGCCATGTAGAACCGTACATGACACACGATGTATTAATAAAGTAAACAAAAAGCCTTGACTTTGTTTTCGTGTTCCAGCTGATGGGGTTGTCCTCTCTGCTCTATCACGCTGCCTGTTCACATGTCCCTGAACTAATCTGCTTCCAATGCCTTTTTAGCGGCATGGAATGTCCACTCTGTTTCAGGATTTCACATCTCTCTTCTAAGAGTCTGCAGCACACATAATTTGCTTTGCAGATTTTTATAGTTTAACACAGCAAACCAACCCACTTCTAATATTCTTCGAGACTAGAGGCATTGATTCAGATTCCTTAATGGCACCCTATTGTGGATGCATCGCAGGAGTCCAGACACTTTGGGCCTGATTACGATGACAGTGGGACTGCCACTGACAGCCCGTCGGTGGCAGTCCCACCACCATTGTAATGGTGTTTTCCGCCCGCCATCTTAGGATGGCGGGCAGATGAGTGGTGGTTGGAAAGACTGACCGCCATGGATCCGAAGGGCTGAGCCCGTCGGTCCATCGAAGGTGAAGTAATACCTACAATGGTGGCGTGCATGCCTGGCTCAATGTTCCTTTCCGCTGGCCCTTTCAGGGCAGTAAATTCACCATGAAAAGGCAGGTGGAACATGGACCCTGGGGGGCAACTATGGTGCCCCCTACATATCCCTGCACCATGTGGCAGGCACCGCATGGTGCCTGCCCCGTAGTGCAGGGATATGTGTAATGTCTATTTTTTGTACTGTGCATGTGCTGCAGCCCACAGCACCTGCCGCAATGCAAAATATAGACATTGCGACCGCCGTGGTGGCAGTCCCACCCTAATTCGGCTTGTGGGACCACCGTCTTGTAGTCAGGCGGTCACTATTCTGAACGGATGGTTTTCGGACGTAAGTTCGACCGCCATCCTAATGAGGCCCTTTGTTCTGAAGCACCAGAGACCTGTTATAGATGAGCATGACTGTACTAGGTAAGACACTCTGAATGTGGTTTGCAGATTTGAATTTCCATGTCTGATTCTAGCTTTGATGCAAGAGTATGACCTCTTTATCATTTAGGGCCAATGCCTTTTACTCAGTGTATTAGAAAATTGAAGGTCTGAGGTCTGTCAGATATGTTATTTCAATTGTAGCACCTGCCTGTGTCTGCATATGTGGTGTATGTGTGCATGCAAACGTTACTCAGCATACCTCCATTACTTAAAGATAAATAGCCCATACTGAGTGTCTTTGTCAATGCATTTCGTTTTAATACACTTATGTTGAGCACTTCCTGCATCAGATCAATATTTTTCACTTTTACTTCTGTTTATATAGCTAGTGGTGCTCAAAGTCAATGCCCACATACAGCAAGAGTAGGCGTTCAAATGTTACAAACAACTGAGAACATGAAGGGACTTTCACTGTGATGAGCGGTGTGTGCAAACTTAATTGCCACAAAAAGCTCTAACCTTACAAAAGCATTGTTAGAAACATGTATTTAACTCAGAATGGCAAGTGAATGTCAGACTTTAGGGATTGCAGCACTCACAAAAGTAGGGAAATATAGCTGTTCAAATAAAAGTGTAAGAATATGGGTGGAACTTAAGTAGTGTTTGATAGACTGTAATCACACCTTTATTCATCTCTAAGGGTGTCGGAAAGTGGATTATTAGTAGTGGTCAACATGCATCTACCACTGGCAATAATGCCACTCACACAATATAGGGCTCTGAATAGGTCTCAGAAAATTATTCCCATGCTCAACCCTTGGTAGCTTGGTTGTGAGCAGGCAGGCTTAACTTCAAAGACAGGTATGTAAAGCATAATACACATCCAACACCAATTTTTAAAAATAGGAAATATTTATATCTTTAAAATGACACTACAACAGAAATAATCTAGTGTAGGGAACCGGAGATATGAATTTTTAAAGATTTAACACTGTATAGCATATAGAAACCTATAGCACCTATTGAGAAATCTAGTTGTGCTAGACCCGGGTCAAAGTCAAAGTTTCAGGCTGACCGCGATGGAGCCCTGCAAGGCTACCCCTCATGGTAGGCCTCGGAGCTTTTCGATTTGCGATTTGGTGAGGGTTCGCCAGCTTGCCTTGCGACGAGCTTCCGGTCAAACGTATGGAAATCAGTCCTCTGGAGCTTTCCAGCGGGGTGAACCAGAGATCCAGGCCGGCTTGCAGTTGAAGTTAGGCGGCTTGACTCTTGCTGTTGGTCCCTGTCACCTTTTTTACGTGCGTACGTCAAAACTTTTATAGTGCTTTTATTCTCCCGGGTCCCTTAATGCTCTTCACCACGCTGGATTCAGTGAGGGTTCGCCGGCTTGGGTTGTGACCAGCTCCCGGTCAGACTCTGGAAGTCGGACCTCCGGAGCTTTTTACCGGGATGAATCTGAAAGGCAGGCTGGCTCCCGGTTGAGGCTTGCCAGGTCAAGTCGGTCCACTTATGGAGCTTTTTTCCAAAGTTGCTCTAAACTTCTTCAAACTTGGGGAACTTCGTCCTGAAGTTTCTTTAAGGGTACCAAAGTGACCAAAACTTCCTCCAAGGGTCTGGAAGCTCCAAGATGGTCATTGAAAGTTTGGGATTGCAATTCCCACAATTCACTTGGACAAAAACCTTACAAATCCACTGGTAGAACTCCAGGCTGGGGATTCTTGGTAATGATTGTCCAGGTGAGCTCTGTTAACCTGTAGCTGCAGGAAGTCCACTCTTCAATCCATTCGAAGCAGGGTTGATACACAGGGTTGTAGTTCCAGATTGTGTAGCAGGCGCAGTCAGTCAGAGTGCAGGACCTGGTTGGTGCAAATTAAACTTCCAGCATGGATCCTTCTTCTTCTGTAGTTTTAAGCGGCAGATCTGCAAAGCACTGCCCCTCTCAGTTACTTATTCAGTGTTCCCTGGAGTCACACAGGATTGTACTCCTGTTCAATGAGGTGCAGGAAGATACCCCAGAGCATGACCATTTCCTCTAAAGTGTGGCACAATGGTCCCCCAGAAAGAACTATTTCTCCAAAATTCAATATGAGTGAATTCCCAGCAGAGAGGCAAGCGCTAACTCAACCACCCTCCAGGATGGCTCATCTCCATATTTTCCCTCCCCCTGGCATCTGCACATTCCTTCCTTAAATCTGCCATCTGGCTGGGTTCAAAGAGTAGGGGTGTAAAGTAAACTGGTTTCTCCTGCCTGTCTCCTCCTTCTATTGAAGATTATTGTTTACGACTCTGGCATTCCAATGTAGCAGAACTCTCTCCTCCCAAAATCGCTCCTTCACCCCCGGGCTACTTACCACCTCATCAAAGCAGCCTGGCTAATCTACTTAACTAGGGCCAATCAGGACAGAGTGCTGGAAGGTTGAATGTTGGCTTACGGACAAGAAAGTCTTATAACTTCTTGTCTGTACATTTTAGGATAAATTCAACAACAGCATATTGTTAAATTTATCCTTACCATTCTAGTAAGTCCTTGAATTATATTTTATTATTCTCCTGGCAGGAATTATTAGTTAATAACGTCTTGCCATGTTAACCTATGTGGCTGGGGATCTGCAATGAGGAAAAATAACTGGGCAATTTCTCCAACATCAGCTCTAATAAAACATATTTGATAAGGTCCCTGCCTATTGCAGATTCTCAATTCACAGTGCTCCTAGCACAAGAGTCGATTTTGGGAAGCACTTTACTACAATGTGGGAAGTGAAATGTGCAATTTCACTAAACCCAAGGCATATAATCCCCATTTTATAAGGGTCCTCCTTGTAAATACCTGACCCTCCACTACTGTGACACCTAGGGGAGACCTTGCGAGTACATAATGTGGCAAAACATTGTAGTTTATTGATTTGTAAGTGCCCCGAAGACCAAAGTCGAGTTGGGGCAAATTTTCATCTTAAAACCAGTCCTGCAACACAGGGCCACTTTTAAACTGACCTCAGGCGTCAGCAGTGCACACATGCAAGTGCAGAAAGGTCTGCAGGCCTCTAAACTGCCATACCCTATTATATACTAGGGACTTAAAGGTAGTTTTGAGCCCCCTGCCCTATTATGTACTAGGGTTTTATAGGGGAGATCATGCCAATCATAGGGGTACCCTAACCCATAGTGTACCCTAGTGTATGTAGGTGTTTTCACTGTATTCTAAGTGTGTCTTCAGCATAGCACTGGCCCTGGGCCTGGTTAAGCAGAGCCAAGGGACAGTCCAAGTCAGTTACCACCAGTACCAGTCAGCAAACCAAATGGGGGTGCCCAAGGCACGAGGATGACTTTGAAACAAAGGGACTAAATCATGAATGAGTGCTGTTTCAGAGCGTAGCTGTGCGCCTGCTTTTAAGACATTGCACCACCAAAAGATTGCTTGCTTAACTCGGAAATTCAGCATGTTTGCAGACATCACAGCTTGTAAACAGGGGATAGCGGGTGTCTGTTCATATTTCTGACTTGTGTTCTATGCAGCTTGTGCACTAACATGGGGAATTTCTGATTCAAGTGTATGCGCTTTAGGAAATGCCATATCTTAAAACAGTCACGCAGTTAAAATTTGCACCAATGCAAAAATGTATCATAGGACAACCGTTGTATATCAAAATATCAAGTACAAAACTAACCTCCTATCCAGAACATTGACTACCATAATATCATGAAGGTCAGTATATATAAGTATAGTTTTATTGTTCTTAAATCCACAGTAAAGCTATTCTTATCCGTATGAACCCACATGCACAATATTGTGGTAGTTGATATCTCTGTACGTTATTTTTGTTGGGTGATTGTTAGAATTTTTGTTTTAGATTGAGGGGGAATGAGTTCTCCTCAAGCAACAACCATGATCCCAGTCAGGGTGAACAACAAAAAGTCACAAAATTAACCCGTGCTTAACCCTCTGGTAGCTTGGCACAAAAGCAGTGAGGCTTAACTTAGAGGCAATGTGTACTGTATTTATGTAATAAAGTGAAAACGCAACACAAGAAAAATCCCTTAAAAATTTTGAAAATTTGTAACATGTCACAAATTATTTGATACCATAACGACAAAAATCCAATCAGTAGAACCAGAATCATGAATATTTAAAGTTTTTAGTAAAAACTAGCGCCTACAAAATCAAGGCGCCAACCGTAGACATCTAGTCATCCAAGACCGGGGCAATGTCAAAAGTTATGGCTGACTGCATTGTAGCATGTTTTGGATACATGAGATGGATTGGGCCCAGTCTCCGCTTACCTTTGGACTTAAAAGCCTTTTTGAAAAAGAAATCTGAGAAGGTAAAGTTCAGTGGTGCAAGTCAGCCAGCTGTGGCTGAGGAGGTAGTCGCCACGAGCAGCTGGACAAATTCACTGTGAAGATATCTACATTTGTATTTAGTCTCTTTTTTGGAAGTCGAAATTCTCCAGTGGAATGCAGCTGTAGGCTGTAGCCGATGAGGTCTCCACAAGGCTTGAGGCCCCTTTTGCGAGGAGCTGCTGAACAGGATTTGCTGCTGTGGAGAAGACCGTAGTGAGATCTACCACAAAGTCAAGCTGATCGGCTGAGGAAATAAAAATTGTGAGACCTATGTGTCCCCATGTGCCCCCCCCACGCTTTTTGTACACATGCATGTATCCCATGCATTTCCCCTCCATGGTCTGTCTATCATTATGCTTATGCTATAACGTGGCCTGCCATCATCCAGTCTCCCATGAGAGAAACGACAAATCTGCATTGAGGCCTACACGTTTTGCATCATGTTTTCCTGTACTCGTGTCATTTCATGAAAGCCCATTATTGTGGCTCAGCCAGAGCCGAAAAGAGGTTTCAGGCCTCAGACGCTCTGAGAGCTGCAGCTGCGTATCCTTGGCCTTGCACACTTGGGCCTCAGCCAAAGGGGCCCTGTCCGAGGTGCCGAGACAGTATTGAGCACGGTTATCTGCTTACTCCTACTGAACCACATTCCTGCCTGGAGAAGGAGGAATAAACACCACCCGTCTGCAAAGGAGAGAGCCTAGCCTTTCTGTCTCTTTTCGTGTGATTGCAAAACTCACGTCAGTGAAAAGCCCATAGCCCCCATGTAAGGCCTACGCAGTGAATGAAGAAATAGATGCCACATTGGCTCTTGGTGATGGGTAACCTATGTCACAAATCAGTCCCTGCCCCAGACTTTAGATATCAGATAATACAAGATGTGCTGGTCGTCCTGACACTGAAGGCCTCACTTCCAGACTCCCCGATTGCACAGAAGCCCTTCCCCCCGTCAGTTACACGTCATGCTCGAGTTGAGCACAAGTAAGGCAAAGTTCCAGTAAAGTTCCAGCTGATCACGCAACCCCCTCCAGGTATCCACCCACCTATGACATTCACCAATGATCATCACGTGGACGCCCACATGGACGCCCACCTTCATGCCTACTTACACACCCACATGCTCTTATCTCATTCTCTCTTGCTCTGCCTGAAGCACTCCTGCTTACGTATAATATAGAATGTATATATACTGTACTCTGTGAATAAAAGATGGAGAATATTTTGAGAATTCTGATCAGAAGACCCTTCCTGATCCCTTGTGGTGATGGAACTATTCTCCCTATAACTCGAGTTATTGGAATAAAGCCCTTTTGAACCTGATACCACGGACTCTGCCTCTTGCTTTATGCATGATCATATTGATATTATAGAAATTCTGAGTGCGCAATACTTTATTTCGACTTTTGGAAGTCGAAATTCTCCAGTGGAATGCAGCTGTAGGCTGTAGCCGATGAGGTCTCCACAAGGCTTGAGGCCCCTTTTGCGAGGAGCTGCTGAACAGGATTTGCTGCTGTGGAGAAGACCGTAGTGAGATCTACCACAAAGTCAAGCTGATCGGCGATGCTCCTTGGGCTGATTGGTGAGCAGGTAGGTCTCAGTCTTCTCTTCATTCTCAGTGCACTTCTTGGCTGAAAAGTTTCTGACTCCCAAGTTTTGGATTTAGCCTCTTTGGGCACCTTTAGCACCACTTCCAAAGGTCCAGGACTGTGTGGGCACCACTTGGAGGGCAGTACTCACTTCAGGCAAGGTCCAGGTGTAAGATTCAAGGTACTGGAGCTTTTTGTGTCCCTGTAGCTGAAAACAGGATGCAAGCCAACTAGCCCTTGGAGTCACTCTGGTAGTCCTGGGTTCAAGCAGCAAAGCAGTCCTCTAGCAGCAGGGCAGTCCTCAGGCATCAGGGCAGTCCACAGAGCGTTCAAGACAGTCTTCGGCAGCAGGGCAGTACTCTGAAATATAAAGCAGGGGTCAAGCAGTCCGGACACTCCGCTGACGTGCAGGGCAGGCCTTCTGAGTGCCCTCCGCAGGTCCAGGGTGAGGGGGGTTTATTTTTATACCTGGTTCCAGCTTTGAAGTGGGAAAACTTCTGGAGTATCCCCTCCACAGATGGTTCTGGGATTTCCTTCCTCCCAACTCAGGCTCCAAAGGGCCTGGGGTGAGAAAAGGCTAGTGTGAAGTTCTTTGGGAGTGTGATTAGGCAGTGCCTTTAAAATGTAAGTGGGGCCGGGAACAGCTCAACCCCACACATCCTAGCAGGATGGCCCATCCTGACAACACCTAGTCCCCCTTTGTCTCACTATTTGGGAGAAATACATTAAGGCCAACTGGCATGGGAATCACAGTCATGTGGCGTAGGACATAGGATACAGGCTCCAAATGGTTAGGACAAGGAAATGACAACTTTCTGAAAATCACCCCCCGGTAGACCCATTGTGTCGGGTTGTGTTTCCATACTCGAACCATTAGGAAAGTACATTGATGCAGTGATTAAAGAATGTGTGCCCCTTATAAGCACTTTCATACAGGACAGTATGGATTTCATTACTCTAATTGAAGATAGGGATTTTGATCCTTCGACGGCCCTCCTGGTGGGACTCTATATCGAGTCCCTACACACTAACATCCCCCAGATGGAGGGGATGCAAGTCATCCAGAATCTATTGGATACCACAACAAAATCAACATGTAAACCTACCGACTTTGCTATGGAACTGTTACAAATAGCTTTACAGCATAACTATTTTTTGTACAAAGATGGATTTTAACTCCAAAAGGAGGGGGTACCCATGGGCGCCTGTTTTGCCCCGAATGTTGCCATACTTTATGTAGACAATCTGGAACAGAACAGTATCCTCTCATACAAAAATCCATTTCAGAACCAAATCTCACTGTGGCAACATTATAAAAATGATGTCTTGCTCATTTGGAAGGGCAAGGAGACATCTCTTGTTAACTTTATTATTTGGTTCAAGACCCATCAGCCTCATCTCAAATTCACCTTTAAGGCCAGGACTAAAAATCTCCCTTTCCTTGACCTCTCTTTACAAGGAATGTATGATGGTATTCCACATGCGTTTGGGACACCTTCATTCCGAACGCCGTCTTTAGTACGAACGTGTCTTTAGAATTCATTTGTCTAGCACACAAGTTGTTTTAACGACTTGCCTTAGGGGGGTGCTGGATGTTGGAATAGTTTAATTTACTATTCCAACTCCAGCCTGCGCAACAGTAGGGAAGGTGTTGGACTTTAAATCCAACACCATTCCACCAATGCGCCCCCCTAAAAGCAAGTCATTGTTACGACTTTCGTGCTGAATGAATGTGTGCTAATGACGCATTTGTTCTATTGCCAGTGCTGTGTTGGCACAGCGTGATTCTGGCTTTGTCCGAAAGAACGTTTGTCCTTTACAAGTCCACGATGGTAAATTTGGCACATAACTCTTTTGTAAACCAACAGAACAGAACACATTGCTACTATATTCCAGCATCCACCCGAGAGGTCTTAGGGATGGTTTACCATATGGCCATTTTCTGTGCATCCGCAGAAATTGTAAATGGAAGAAAGATTATTTCAGGGAGGCAGCGATGCTAAAAAGACAAATTTATTTCCTGAGGTTACCCTCGCCGTCTGGTCAGAAGCTCACTGAAGTGGGCTTGGTGTTGTAACAGAGACACGCTTTTGATACCGCAAGCCAAAAAAAGAGAATAAACAGATTCCGTTTGTTTCCACATTTTACCCTGCAAGCAATAAAATCATCAAAATTATCTAGAAATACTGGAGCATATATTACGTGGGGAATCAATTTTCTCTGACCATCCTTTATTCTCTTTCAAAAGAGGTAGAAATCTTGGCAACTATCTTTCCCATGCCATTACATGAACACCTAAACCTAAGATCAACCAATCTATTACCGCTGCATGGTGTCTCCCTCTGATATTGGGCCATTTGAAAATGCCATATGTGGGCACCTAAACCTAAGATCAACCAATCTATTACAGCTGCATGGGGTCTCCCTCCAGTTTTGGGCCATTTTAAATGCCAAAATTACACAGTGTGTGCACAGACCAGTGATATAAAAACATTTGACACAGGCAAACCACATTTGTTATGAGACAATTGAGCAATTGTCGCTCTACAAATGTGATTTATGCCATAAAATATCCGTGCAAGTTAATCTATATCGGACAAACCACACAGATGGTAAAGGCAAGGATCATACAACACAAAAGTAGAATTAAGTGTGAAGTTGAAAATGCACCATTAGTAGCACACTTCAAAGCCCAACACCACCATGAAAATTATCTGAGGTGGCAAGTGATTTTCCATATCATTTTGTCCTTACGAGGTGGTGAACTTGCCCAGACTCTGTTACGCTGCAAATGCCACTGGATTTCTTGTTGTGATAAAGTAGACAATGGGCTCAACACCTTAAATGAATGGAATATTATGGTTTCCACTTAAACACATTGATTGTTGACCGCTCCTCCCGTTCTCTCCTTCCACTATCTGGGACTCCCAGCCCTCCATTCAGTATGCAATTATATGTACAAGATACCATGAACGTTTTTTTCTGACTAATTTCAATTTGACATTTGATGCAGACATAACCGCAGACATTGATAGTCTGGTTCCCTCAGCTACCCCTTCCTCCCCTCCTACCCACAGATTCACACATTCCCTTTACCGTGGAGCTGGCTACCCCAATCTTATACATCACACTAAGGAGCTATCTTACAGCAGTAGCACCTACTTGCGCAGTTTTTGCAATATATATTTTTCCTCAATGTTGTATATATTTCTTCAATTTATTTTCTTCATCATACAAAAGCCTTTATTTTCGGGTTCTAAATGTCAATTGTATTTGAATTATGTATGTGATAAACTGCATTTGTGTACTCTGGCTAGTTGTAATACTTTTCTAGTGGACACATTGTAATCGCGTGCCAGGATAAATGAATAGATTGTGAGCCAACATGGATCACTGTCCCTATCCTATCTTTCTTTACTCTGCCTTCCCCGGGGGCACTGGGCTACCGTTCTCCTCTCAGCCTCATTTCCCCAGGGGCATGCTGTAAATCCTGCTGGCTACTTTTCCTAGCGGAACCATTTCACAAATAGCTCCGGCCCCTCCTCCTACCGATGACCCGGTCCCAATTTATTGATGGCCAACCGTCCATTGGAACAGGTAGGAGAGTGGCTGCTTTGTGACTCCGAGGCAACTACAAGTGCAGGCACTGATACGCACCAGCTTATGCAGGCTGTCCACAGAGCGGATGTCTACCATGGCGCCCATACTTGGTGCCACCACTTTCCCCTGTCAGCATCTTTGGCACAGACTGGATGCGCATATAAGACACATCTGCAGTGACCAACAAGGTATAATGTTCCCAGCGCGGCCCTATTATCTTTGTTGCATGCTCCCTACGACTGGGAACGGCTAACTCTTGTGCCACCCATATGCAAGGCTTTTAATTAACCTAACACGCTTCGCTCTGCTTACTTAATTATGCACTCCCTGGGAGTTTGAGATAGAGAGCGCTGTTACCTCCTTACGGAACTTGCCACCCTGACTCACTTTGCTCAAGTCATTCCATCCCCATGGACATAACCTTTTTTTTCTTTCCCCCTACAGTTGCTCCTTGGGGTCGAATTGCCTTCACCCCACTATCATTAAATGAGTGAGGCCCTTCATATAAAGTGCTTTGTTATTGCCCTTCCAGCAGGAATGAGAGATCCATGCTAATTTATTGGGTCAGTAGTTCCTCTGTGTTCTTCTCCTTTTTGACAGATGCATGGGGTATAGCGCTGGCGCATTATTTGCTTTGTCCTATTTATGGTTTTAGATTCCTTCGCTTTCTCCATGGTACCTCTTTAGGACCCTTCATTGGAGTCTCTGCCTGAACTACCTCTATTTTTACCACCCTGACTTTGCCCCAATTCCGTTGAGCTGCCTCTCCATTGGGCACTGGTGCCCACTTCTTGTGTATCCCAGTCTCATAATCTGGACATTTTCACCCTTCCTTCACAGTCTGACTCGTGTTTCATGTTTGAATGTCTGTATCTTACTGTACGTGCTCCTTTAAATGATGCCTAGATGTTTGGATTCACCCTTCTTGGGAGTCCCTCTACATACGTTTTGTGTTGTTCCTACTCCCCAAGGCCTTTTAAGTACTCACTGATACCATTCCCCTTTGAGTCTTCTCCTTACTCATAGGTACTCATAACTATTGTAGGTACCTATTTATAGTCCCTACTAATTCTTCTGTGCTTGCTTTAATCCGCTTTGCAATTCCTTTCACTATCCCTCATAATTTCCTCTTGTTCATCCATTAGGCAGCTATCACTGACTATTGTGTTTTCCAGGTACTGACGATGACCTCAAGTCATGAAGGCCGAAACACTATTGACTTTCACAAGCGAGAATTTGGGTTTTTGAATTATGACATGTTTTTATATCTTTCTCCAACTGTATTGATTCATGCATAGTTTCAGTTTGAATTTTGGTCCAATACGCTAGCAATTTTTCATTTTTCCCTTGTTTCACTTGAGCAGTTTCTATGTTTGCATAAGCTCAAAGTGTTCACCATTTCACTTTGACACACAACCGTAGAAGCATAGTTGATGCTGCCATTTGTTTCATGAAAAAACTGATCGGATTGTTCTCTCTGAGAATATTTCTGCATTAAGTTATATCCCTGGGACAATTTTTATTTAATGTGAATGATAATTTCGGGACTATTTTCATTTAATGCTCATGATAAATAAGTTATCCCTCAAGTTTAACCCTTATTGATTCCCGTCAAGTATTTGTTGTTTGTTACAACTTTCTGTAATGGGCATTTTCAGAATTGTGACTTTACATCCAACTTTACCATTAAAGAGGAGTTCTAATTACAATTATTTAGACATCAAACATGAGATTTCTACCTGTTCCCAAACAAAGGTTATCACTTATTAAAGGTAACCCAAGATTATATTGTGGGAGAGGTGGGCCTCACAGTAGGGAAAACGAATTTATGAGTTTTTCACTACCAGGACATGTAAACTTAAAAGTACAAGTCCAATTTTTTTGATACAATCCACCCTGCCCTATGGGCTGTTTAGCGCCTACCTTAGGGGTGACATATATGTTATACAAAGAGACTTTTAGGCCTAGCAAAACGGTTACCTTGCCAGGCCAAATTGGCAGTATAAAACTGCACATAGGCTGTGATGGCAGGTGTGAGACATGTTTTATAAAGGCTACTTAAGTGGGTGGCACTATAAGTGCCACAGGCCCACTAGTAGCATGTCATTTGCAGGCCCTGAGTACATGTTGTAACTCTATAGTAGGGATTTATAAGTGAATCCAATCAGGTGTAGGCCAATTTTACCATGTTTTAGGGAGCAAGCACTAGCACTTTAACACTTCTCTGCACTGGTAAAGTGAACAGAGTCCTAAAATCAACAAAAACGAATTTCAGCAAATAGGAGGGGAGTAGGCAAATAGTTGGGGGAAGACCAACCTGAGGCTGACAGCCCAAACAGTGATATTTAAAACATAGTATTCTGGGAGAACGCTGTTGTCGCAAAGTATTTATGACTAGAAAACAATTATGATAAGTGCTCTCCTACAGTTTCTTTCATGGCAGGAGAGTAATTCAGAACTACGAATGCTGGACAAATCTCCCATGTTACACCTAAATGAGTGACACAATCAACTGTTGTCATCTAGGTGCTTTTCTCCACTCTTAGTAGCTGTCCATCAAAGCCATGCCGGTAGATTTCGGTGGTACGGTGCTTTCATGCAGGCACAAGCAAATTTTGAAACCCCCTCTGAAGCACAGAGACACTGACTAGGTCATTCTCCTCTTCTGCTGAGTCACATATGAATTTCCATAACTGTCTAATCGGCAAAGCCTTTTTTGTAGTTACATCTTTCTTAGCCCTGCAGTGCTAAGGTTTGCAATGCAAGGAATATTTTCAGAAAACGATTTGCTGATTCAGATAACTGCAACTAAAAGTCAGAATTGTACTTCTCAAGAGTTATACCTACATTTTCAGAGCAATTCTGACATTCTTTGAGTTAACAAAAATTCCAGGAACACTGACATTCATATCAAATTGGGCATATGGAAATGCACAGGTACATGAGTGCTTCCTAAAAATGACAAGCTTATGTTTGGGAGTGTGTATTTCTTAAAAATAAAAACGGATATTTTGAAGAAAAAAAATAAGTTTTTTAGAAAATGGTTATTTTCTGGAAAACTGAGGTTTTTTGCACAAAATGGAAAGTGGCATTTGTTAGAAAAATGTGTATTTTCAGAATCTGATATGTTGATTAAGATAGAGGATTGAATTCCAAAACATATGTAAAGTTGACAGTTACATGATAATAGAAACTAAGGTGGGGCATACTTATTGCTCTGGTTATGTCTTTTGTGGCAGTGGGTGTGTGATGCTTTGGCTGTTTTCATTAGTCATGTGCAGGCATTTAGGGCCTTATTTATGAGCCTCTTGCGTCACTTTTGCAGCACCGTAGAGTCACTCTTTGTGATGCAGCTGTGGCATAAATAATGCGCCATGTTGCGCTATATTTACGAAGTGACACATCTAGGTAGATGCGTCACTTTGTAAACCTCTGCACTACATTATACCTGCGTCAGGTATAATGTATGCAGGGCGGGCGTCCCCCCACAAGAAAGGTTTGCAGAGTGGCGCAGTGAAATCTATAAGATTCCACTGCCCCACTTCTAGAATGCCAACGCGTCAAAACCTTACGCCTGCCTCATGGCAGGCGTAAGGTTGACGCAGGCCCTTTCAAGTGGGGCTTGCCCCATGTAAAAGGACATATTGCTTCTGTTTTCACACACACCCCAGCAATGCAAGTAACTGTCATTTCTTGCAACATGATGCGTCATACAGGAAATATGACGCATCCTTCATGTCGCAAGGAGGGATCACTGAGAAGTGTTGCATTGCTGCTTTCACGGAGCGATGCAACACATCTCATAATAAGGCCCTGAATATTTATGAGGTTTCCCCTGGCATTTTTGCTGGTAATATCAACTGAAATGCTTGGGTGGTCACTACTGATAATCCTGCTTAGACTACTCATAGGCGTAATGTTAATATATGTGGTCACTGTTTTACAGTGCTAGAATGTGCTTGTGGCTTGGGAGGACTTTCCATGAGCAGAAGTAGTTCTCACTACAGAAAAGATTGCAGCTCCTCCTAGCAGATGGGGGGTATTCATTACAAACCTGTCCATATGGGGCCAAGGTACATTGTATTTGTCTCAGGGCAAATAGTAAAGCTTGGGACACCATTTTGGACCAGTCCAATGTCATTTCACGCCAGAGGTGGTTTACAGATGATGGATTCATAGTCAATAACCTGTGCCAAGGAGCAGATGGATCTTGCCTGCATGAGCCAAGAGTAGAATTGAAAGCACTGCCAATCGGACATCTTGGTAGCCTCCGCGGCTCCCTGTTGGCATGGCAGCTTTAATAAGTGAGATGCTGTTCTATACCAAAGCAGGCAAAATTCTTGGGTGTAGCTGCAGGTATACAGAGGTTCTGCAATGACAGTATGCAGCATTGTTTGTTTCTATTGTGCTTCAGCTTAGATAGTGAACCGGTGGGTGAAGAGCCTGTATCCAGCACAGAGACAGGAAAGGGGCCAGGCGACCCTTTAAAGATGTGTGGCAGTCAGCCATCTTTGAATCCTCCCTCCTGACCCAGAGAATCAACGATCCGACAAGCAGCACAGTATTCCATGAAGGACGCCTCCTACCGATGCTCTGTTGAGGACGGTGCTGTGAAATCACTGTCAAGTCATCCTTTATTGAACAGTATTGATTTACAGTCGAATGAGGTGAAAAAGGTCATTGCTTCCTCTGGTACAGATGGTGATCCAGAGGCAGGGTGAAGCGGAAACATTGATACATTACAGACAGGGCTGCAGGGTTTAACTAAAACAAGTGGGAGCAGTGCAAAGATTTCAAAAAACCAAATTAATCATCCGTCTCTCATTAGCGAAAATGAAAAACCTTCCGGCTGATTTTGTGGACAGTCTGCCCACCCTAAATAAATTGAAGCAGATATGAAAAAGAGAGCCCTGCTGACGCTGCTAGCTGAGTGGTGAGTGCGCTGCAGCATTTCAAAGTGAAAGAAGAAACCTGATCCGTGCCAAAAATACGTCTGCAACTACGTATTCTTTGACTTACACCAGTCGTTGACGGTGTGAGCAAAATGTAGGTAAATCTGAGGGAAAGGCTCCTCTTAAACCAAACGAAGGCCTTTCATTAAAGCAGGAATCCTTGAGCTGAGGGCGATTTATGTACCAAGGAGGAATTACACGCTAAGCCTTCGATCAGTTTCATATAGTGGCATCCTCACTGAAATCAGGTCCGTGATGGTCCTGTGCCTATTAAAACAAGCATTGGCATAGCCAATAGGTCTCGCCTTTGGCACCTTATAAGTGTTTAGTTTTCCAGCACAATATCCTTGGTGCAACAACATCAAGTGTTGCATGGCTAAACACTTATAAGGTCCCAAAGGCGAGACCTATTGGCTATACCAATGTTTGTTTTAAAAGTCATGACTAATGCCAGATCTAAAAACAGAGGTGCTATTAGGAGAGACTCAGAAACAGAAATTTATATTAACTGTACACCACAAAACACAAGTATCCTTGGGGGTAAAATTGCACATAGTACCAAGGTTAACAATTTGTGATGGTACGTGGCAGAACTGGGGGTAAAAATAGAAAATATTATTTAATATATAGAGTCTTGATTTCACTGAGCAACTAGAAGCATAAGAGGTTGAGTCTAAACTAAAAACTGGGGTGTCAAATGGTCATAGATTGGACATGCCTGCACTAAATACATTTCGACTTTCCTGGAACAGTTAGAGTGGAATATTAAAAGTAACTGTATAGCTGTGGTAAAGTGGAGGTATGCAGTCTGAAAGTTAAACTTACCAAGAAAATAGACCGACTGCCTGCCTTTACGTGTAGCTGACACTACTTCCGCTAGGAAGAGGCCTGCTGCCGAGTTTATGTTTCTACTCTGAGTGGTACTACGCTGTGGAATGGCTGGCATCAATCTAAGACGGGTGGGAATCAAGTAAACACTGTGTCCCCACAAACACACACAAAAGAAGCAAAAGGCGGCAGTCTGTTCAATTCTAAGCTAGGGAATGGAAGCCCCTTTGAATCCTGTGAACTCTAGACCCGATAGGCAGGTCTGTTTACAAAAAGTCCCGGGCCTGTTCTATCTGTCTCAGCAGCTCGTATTCACTGCTTGGAAATACTGCGCAGAGGTATGAAACTTCCAGTGGGGGGGGCTGTGGGTCGGCAGTATTAACAGAAGACTTCAGATTCGGAAGTTAAAAGAGGGCCGCTTGGAAAAACAATGCGCCAGTCAACGACAGGCCTCGTCTATTAGTGCGCTGTGCCAAGACCTACGCTGTGCTGGGTGCCGAGATAAAGGATAGGGCATTGGGACGCTTGTTTCTCAGCTACACGATTGGTGACCACGCTGACGTGGCCTGCATCGGCATCAGGTGACCAGAGCAGTTGTCTGTCAGGCCATACCCCGAGCAAAACAACAACAAGCAGGAAGTGGGATAAGGGAGGGGGTAGGGGAGAGAGGCACGCAGGCTGGCAAATGGTGAGCACTTTCGCGGCCGCTTTGATGTTCTCAGTGGCCGCGCGGCTCACTGAGAACATCAAAGCGGCCGCGAAATGATCACGCAGGCTGCCAAATGGTGTGCGCGCCCGGCGCACATGCACTGTAGTTGGAGGCCTGAAAGCACTAGTTTGCACTTCCAAATCCTCCGTTTACTAAAGCTCTCGCCAGAGCAGCGCTAAAGCGCTGGCTCAGGCGAGACCTATAAATGCACTGGCAAAGACAATAGGTCAGACTTTTAACAAAGAGACTTTGCACTGGCGAGCTTGTGTGTGTAGTGTTGTGCATGGGTGACTGGGTGAAT
Organism: Triturus cristatus; assembly: GCF_964204655.1. Lineage (NCBI taxonomy): Eukaryota > Metazoa > Chordata > Amphibia > Caudata > Salamandridae > Triturus > Triturus cristatus. The sequence goes on from NC_140591.1 coordinate 1,187,247,282, forward strand.
GGAAAAATGAGTCAATGGGTGATTAAAGAATATATGACGTTGCATGTTGCAACGCATGCGTTTACAATGCATGCCTTTACAACGCAGTCAGTACAACGATCACATTGTTACCACGTGTACCATTGCAACGCAAGTCCTTACAACAACTTGCTGGAGGGAGGCGCTGTAGTTTGGAATAGTATTATTTACTATTCCAACTCCAGTTTGTGCACCAATAGGGAAGGTGTTGGATTAAAGTCCCCTACAGCAAGTCGTTGTAATGACTTGGGTTGTAATGGTATGCATGGTAACAACACGTTTGTTGTACTGACCTCGTTGTAATGGCACGTCGTTGAACCATTAGCATTGTAAACGCTGTTTCCCGTGAATAAATGGTGGTTGAATGGATGCATAAGTGTACAGACAGGTGACCGAGGGCATGGATAATAGATCACTGAATGCAATAAAAGATGGATGAATGAGCATATGGAATAACGCATCCATTCATTTGTTCTTGCCCAACCAACACCCATTGACAATGTATAAAATTAAGTTATAGACTAGGCCCATTGGCTAATACAGTGATTGTTTCATAAACAAACGTTTCGTTTGATGTAGGGGTGGTGGCATTAACGGGTAGCAGTTGCTACTCTTATATTGATATTTGCAACCCATATGGAATGCTTTGTAGCTCATATAATTTACTCATTCTGATGACTAACCTTTGAAAGTAAGTACACATTTACCTTTACACAATACGGATCGACTTGGCACCTACGCCTATCTCCTCATAGTAGTACCTGCGCTTGAAGTCCCTGACATTGCCTACACGGCCCACTCGATTGTGGTTTTCCTGCTCCCGGTACATTTACAGCAGCTGCAGCAACATCCAGCTGCAGCAACATCCCTCCATTAAAATCAAAATGCATAACTCTCAACTCACCGAATAAATCTGCGAAAGCTATAATTTTACTGCTGTCGCTTTCTAAAACATTCCTCCTTACTGTCAAGTGATTCCATGTCATGTGTGACACCTTTAGACAGTCCCGGCATTTTAGTCAACAACACTTTACATTCTACAATGTGCAGTTTTCTTTTTATCATTATAAGCACACACCTTGATCTGGTTCAAAAGCCAGGATTCGTTGATGGTGTCACAAGTCACGTGGGTCACTTTTCACCTATGTGCATTCATAAGGAGATCATAGACCACCGTGTTAATGCTAATCAACGTGCAGAAACTCTATGGAAATACCACTTTTAAGAAGACCACCCTTACCTGTGTGTTTGCACTGCCATCACTGTACCTACATTAGATCACTCTACATTCCCTGGCCGCATTCCCACGTTCCCGCCACTTCAGTCTCTTCTACTGGCTTCTGAACCCTCCATGCATTAGCAATGCAGGCACCTAATACCTCTCTGAGCTTTTCTCTTTAAACTGTGGTTTCAAGGTGAGCTGTTGAAATGGATTTTGGGGTGCCCAGGAGACAGTAAACGGACTGGCGGCGCTTGTTTGAGGCTCACTGCTTTGAAACCGCCATCTTTGATCAAACTAGTATATCACCCAGAGTGCTGGGTTAGCAAATGTATGGTTCAGTTGCTACACATAATGAAGGAATATTATTTGTCTGCAATTTCATTTGAATACGTAATTATGACTATCAATAACCCACTTTATCTATTTTCGCTTCTGCCTTTTTATTGAGTTAGCTTGTACTCATTGATAGCAATGTAAGTCTGATTCTTAAAATGATGGACTAATTACTTCTAATATTTCTAATAACTGTGTTTTGCATAGGGGGGATGTTACATGTTTTTCATTGGAGAGGGTAGGGCTTTGACTGCTAGCTTACAGGAGGATACATGGCTGTATTTACCATTTTAAAATCTAAGGCAAAAAACGTCGAGCAATCACCACTCGGGACGAGAAAGCGTAAGAGGGGTGAAAGAAAGAGAGTGAGAGGAGGAAGCAAAGGTAGAGAACGTGAGAACGAAAGCCGTAGCAGAGAAACAATATATTTTACATAAAATAATCCCTCTATGCAGAGTGCGTGATGTGCTACCCTGTAATTGATGCAGGGACTTCTACCTGATGTGCCAGCCCAGGACACTCAGAACAGTGTGTGTGCCGTTTTATTGCACTGTTTGCTGGTAAGTGAGGCGGGTAGGAGTGCTCACACGATCAACAGCATCCATAAAAAAGGATAACAATAGGCTTCAATTGCAGTGATAATTTGTGAACGACTGATAACCTAAACTGTCAGCCCAATACCAGGGGCCGATAAATGCAAAAAGAACAATTGATAGACTGAATGCAGAACAATGTCATAGATTCACCTCAGTACAGAGATCTGAGCCTAAATCCATTGTGTTTTTTGCTCCACATGCCATTTCAGTTTGAACCCAGCCATATGCAAATCAGGCTTGGCCCTGCGCCCAATGGGAACAGTCCAGCCCGAACTGCCAGGCCAGGTCCTCCCTGGACTAAAACCAAGCATACTAAGACCGGTTTCGGGGTTTCACACCCTCCTCAGCCAGAATAGCTTGACTTCAGTGCTATGGAGAGCACAGGACCCACGTCTGGGCATACCCATCCCACTGGGGGTGACAAGTGCAAAAAGAACAATTGATAGACAGAATGCAGAACAATGTCATACATTCACCCCAGTACAGAGATCTGGGCCTAAATCCATCGTGTTTTTTTCTCCCCATGCCATTCCAGTTTGAACCCAGCGATATGCAAATCAGTCTTGACCCTGCCAGTAAGGGAGAAGTCATCTTCTCCAATCCAGGTCAAACAAGATTACTTTAGATGCAATCCCAGAGTCATCGGATGATCATCCAATTACTGTTGAAATCATTTTCACATCATAAGACATCATCCAGATCTTGAAGTCATCAGCAAAGTTTAGAAACTTGAGCCTGATGCTTTTAGAATGACTTAAAATGACCATTTGATTGCTTCACAAGATGAGAACCTTACTGATGACTGAGAATGAGTTGAAATTTACTTTATGATTACTTCAGAAGGATTTAACAACATGGAAACAATTCCTGTCTAGAATTTTGGTTGAAGTTTCATCAGGAATGCTGAGTCTTTTGGCAAAAAGATGTGCTTCTGAAAAATGTGTCATAGCTAATTTGCAGGATGATATTTTTACAGTTTTTATTACATTTAAGTAGACTGGGGGAAAAATTAAATGTGCGAGTGCAGGCGTATTTAACAGTAATAAAAGTTAGTAAATCTTGATTAGTGGGATGTGTGTATTTCTTAAAATTCTTACTTTTCTTACATTATAAATTAGTTCTCACTTGCTGTGTACTCCTTGACGCAGAAATGCCCTAAAGCATCATCCACCAGCTGCTGATAAATTGAGATTTCAATCAAAATAATGTTTCTTGCTCAAAAGGACCCTAAAAGCACACAGCAGACTTGGTGCATGCAATACCATGGGGTGAACACTGGAAAAGGTAGCTGGCGAACTTTCAAATGTTCATTGCTGTATGTTTACATTAAACACGTAATAAAGAGGTGAAAATATTTATAAGTAGTATTAATGACCTCAACTGAAGGTCAAGAGAAGGAATTTCATACTTGCTAATGTTTTACAGCTGGAAAGTGGGAGATATAAAAAAAAATCAGGAGAATACATTTTGCTCAATGACATACAATAAAACAGAGACAATTTTTAGGTGAGAGACAGGTAAAATAAAGCCATTTCTTGCTTCAAAAATCATGAGTCTCCCGTCTGAATCAGGTCTGTTGACTTGTATGGGCCTTTACCTACAGTATTACAAAATATTTTCATATTTAAAATTAATCAGACGAAGTAGAAATAATGAGCCCTTCTTTGTCACAAAAATACTCTCACTGGAAAGAGTTGCTTTAAGAAGCCCATACTAAACCTGAAAAGGAACACAAGTTATAAAACATATTTGGAATGCACAGAATAAAAGAAGCATTCCTTTTATTGTAAAAAGTGTATACAGGTAGATAGTCTTGTTTTATGCTAATGCAATATGGTTTCTTTTATGCAAACTATTTTACTATGCAAGTTGAAAAATATATTGTTAGGAAAATGTTGCATCTGTGATTTCATGCATGGCAAAGCATTATTTGTTGGTGAATAACGCTTTAGTTAGAGTTACTAGGGTAGTATTGGCGAAATGTAATGCTAACCTGACTTTACTTTGCACGCTTTCTGTCCCACTGTAGTGGACATGGGAGAACCCCAAGTCAAAATGGAAGATCATCCTGGAGTCATTCTGAAGTCATTCTGAAGTCATCCGATGACATCAGCTGAGCTGTTCCTGTAATGATCTGGGAAAGTCATCCTAAACCATCCTGAAGTAAATGTATAGTTCAAGATATTTTAAATGACATGACTCTAGTGCCATCACAGAAACTACTCCAGGATTGCTTACTGATTACTTCAGTGGAAAGCATGTGATTATCTTTTACTACTATAGGGTGATCCAAGGATGATTTCAGGATTAGGTTGGATTACTCCATGATCGTTTCTTGATTACTTATCTGGAAAACATGTGATGATCTTGTACTACTGTAAAATGATCCAAGGATGATTTCAGGATTAGGCTGGATTGCTCCAGGATGATCTTAAGAGCATTTCAGAATAATGCTGTATTATTACTGAATGATCTTGTGATGACTTCAAAGTGAGGCTTTATTACGCAAGTATGATCCCAAAATATCTTTAGAATGGGACTGTACTAGTCGATCATGACTTCATGATAGGGATGCATCACCCTAGGATGGGTTCTGGCTGTATTACTGCATGACAATTTCAATATGCAGATGTATTATTCTAGGATGATCTCATGTAGTAATGTGTACACCTTGGCCATACACAGGAAGTTAAGTAATCAGCAGTTTTATTAGTTTGATGGCAGAGCAGATTACTCCTACAAAAAAACCCACCAATAAATGCTTCAGTGGTAGACTACCACAAAGAGCGGATTCCTTGTCTGAACACAAGTAAACCTCTCACTATTTTACGTGTGCACAGAAAACAAAAGAGGGAACTGGAAAAGGCACACCTGGCATGAAATTTACAACAGCTTGACACATAAAAATTTCCCAGCCCTACCGGTAAGTACTTCAAGATATTTTCATGTTACTCCAAGGTAATTCCACTATTACTTCTTTAAGAGTTTACTATGAGTGTCACTTACTACTGCAACTTAATAACACTGGTGTGGTAAGCTATTGCACTAAGCAGCAAGCCGCTAATACAATTATTGCACTCTGTTTAATTATGCCTCATCCATGTTCCTTTATTTTGAGCATTGTTATTCCAATCAAGTAATTGTTTTGACAGCAGCAGATGTAAAACAGCGACTGTAAGTGCAGAGGTTAGTACCATCAGTGCAGGACTGGTCTTGAACGCGTCATTGTGCTTGTATGAGACTGCTCAAGAAGTATGCTGTGGTTAAGTGACTGTAAGTAAGCCTTTCAGTTGTCAAATGGGTGCTGCAGTTCAGTAGTGATATGAATGAATGCTGCTGTAACAGACTATGGAGAATGGCAGTGGTGGGTGACTGGTCTTGTAGATTTGAGCTGTATAAGTAGCTGGTGGATTGCGGTTTGATTAAATGAGGCGAGTGGCCATGAATCTTGTGAGTGTTTTGTGTGGTTCAGAGGCATTTTGAGTGACTTTAGATAGCATGTAGTTTCAGGGAAGTCTAATACATGACGATGTGCTGGATATGTGTGAATGATAGCTTGGGCTCAATAGGCTGGGAATTACTATGATAGATGTGGGTGAAGGCAAGCATTGTTTCGTGGTCATTGATGCTCTGAGTGTGTGCTGTGAGTGACTAGAGCAACTGGGTTGCATTAGGAACATGGATGCATAGTGAGTGTGGGTGCAGTGTGAGTGTGCAGTGAATGATTTCAAGAATATTGCAAGGATCATTGCAACTGAGTATATTGCTGGTGAGGGTGTGAGTGAATATGGGGTGGGCCAGTGTTGCTGAATGACTGTGGGTTACTTTAACAAATCGCTGGGGATGAATTATGGGTCGTGTTGTAAAGGACTTTGGTAAGTAATGAGTGGTATTGACTGCAAATGATGTGAAGTGGTGAATGAGTGTTGCAAGTGGCTGAGTTTTGAGTGCTGGCAGGTTGAGATCTGAGATGGGAAAGAAACATGGAGAGGCTGGGTCACGCCGTAAGGCAGAGTAGGGTTATACATATCTGTGGGTGAGATGTCCCTGAATGGTTTATGGAACTGATTGCATGGGTGAGTGATGTTTAAAATGTCTGGGATAGGTGAATGGTGTGAGAAAGCTGGACAGAGAGTGACTGCAGATCCTTGCTGGTGTGAGTAAAGGATGTGATTGTGGATGTGGTTTTTGGTGCTGGCCGGTGGTATGGAGGACTGGTGTTGTGAATGGCTGAGAGTGAATGAGTCATTCAGCTGAAAAAGAGTGGTTTGATCAGGAGGTGTTACAAGTTTTGAGGTAGTAATCAAGTGATGAGAGTTCTTGAGAGGAATGGTGTAATGACTTAGTAGTAAAGTAGCAGAGGTGAATGGCTACTGAACATGCATGGAGTAAAAGTGGTTTTGTTAATAGTAGTGAGTGGGAAAGTTAGAGGTTGGGATGAGAGGTAGTTGGGCAGACAAGTTATCATGTGTTTGTGTAATAGTATGAGTGGTTGTTGCTGAAAATAAGTACTGCTGCAACTGCCTGCAGGCTAGAGAGAGGAGTGAGTGACTGGTTCAGTGCGTGGTTCTGCAAGTGTGTGTCATAGTGGTGTTCTGAAGGTATGACTTGTATTGAATGCAGCTGAATGTGTGTTTTGAGGTGTCAGTGAACGGGTAATAGAAGCAAGTGTTATTGCATTTTATGTGTTTGGTTTCTCAACTGGTGTAGTGGGATGATGGGAGTCAATGATGTAAATAATTAGTTCTGTGAGGGGGTCATTCAGTCAGTTCAACACTTTGGGCCAGATGTACAACCATTCCATTTTGCGAGTCGTAAATTGCTATTTTTTGCGACTCAAAAAACAATGTACTAATGTGTTTTAGACACATTTTGCGATTCCCAATGGGGTCGCAAATGACCTGCGTCATCAATATTCATGAGGGAGGTCGCAATTTGTGACCCATTGGAAATGGGAAAAGAACACAGGGATGGTGGCCTGCTGGAGACAGCAGACCACCATGTCTGTGTTTGCTTTTTAACTAAAGCTACTTTTTTTTTCAAATGCAGACCATTTTCCTAAGATGAAAACAGGATGCGCTAAAAAGAAAAAAATGAAAAGTTTTCTTTTTATTTTTTAAGTGGACCGTGGGAAAAATATTTTTGCATACATTCACAAAGGTTTCCCTAGGCACCCCTTCCTATTTGCGACTGGTTTACCACCTACATGAAGTCAGTGGTAACTGCGATTGTTTTGCGACTGCATTTGCGGTGGCAAAACAATCGTACATACCAGTGCGACAAGCTATTAGGAAGAGGCACCTATGGCACGTCCCTTGCTAATATTGACTCACAAACCCTATTTTGCGAGTTGGGAATAGGTTACTGACTCGCAAAATAGGGTTTATACATACCACAAACCTTTTTAGCATTTGCAAACGGGTCAATTTCCTGTTCTTGACGACCTCTAAAAAGGGTCGTACATCTGGCCCTTTTTATTCTGTCACTAGGACCATAAAAGTCAATACATAAAAGACATCATTATAAGCCGCCCATATGCTCAGAGTTACAGGGGTAAAATAGCAAGAATAAAAAAAATATAAAAACGACTGCATGACCCTCGATAACACAGTATACAGAGAACTATTCATGTGCATCCCCGTGCAATATAATGTGCATATCCAGCAAGGTATCACCTGTCAACCATATTAGTAAAGTGCAAGTGTGGTAAACAGATCTACATTAAAACATCATAAAAACATGGGGCCAGGAAAAATGTAATCACATCACTTTGCAACAAATCAGGAAACATACAACCAGTTATCAGCCCAGGATTGTACAGGGCTGCGGGTTAATTCAATGCCTCATGACTAGGACACGCATCTACTAGAGCGGAAGACCCAGGTATTTCCTTGTCACTCCCATTGCTGGCAGGAATCTGCTCAGAATTAAACCGTTGTCCTGCTCGTATCTGTAAGTGTGTAATCAGTTTTTTCTGATATTGATGTGTAGTACTGCAAGTGCCTGAATGGTGTTTTGTGACGGTGTTATGGTGAATGAGTAAGATAAGCAATTAGTAATGTGATTCAGTTATTTGAATGGTGTTAAAGCCAAGTGGAAGGTGCAGTCAGCATGTACACAGGTGAGCTTTGTTGCACATGGCTTAGTGTGAAGTTAGATGCCATGGCACCCCTAAGGAAAAAAATGTCTCACAAACGAGAGCCCATGCGCTGTCTCAGGTGACATCTACAAAGTTGTTTATGTTCAATAACTAGATCACATCATTGCTACAACTACCAGTCTGGTTTCAGATAATGCTGCAGCATGAAAACTACTACCTTATGCATCGTAGACAATGCCATTTTTGACCATAGAAGAAGAGGACCCTGCCTTCTGATATTACTGGACCGCTCAGCAGTGTTTGACAGCCTGCCATCCCACCCTCATATGCACCCTGGAGTCTCAAATTGGATTCTCCAGCAATGTCCTTAACTGGTTCTCTTCCTACCTTTCCATCCAGCACCAGTTTATTCACAAGTGCACCTCCAGGTCACAAAAGATCCTTATCATCAATTGCGTGCCCCATGGCTCCATACTGTCTCTTGCCATCTTCAACCTATACATACAGCAGCTGGCTCAAAATCAGCTGCATCATTTATAAAGCTATCGCGAGCAGCACCCCTGCTTATCTTGCAGATAAGCTCACCATCTCTGGTAGATGTCTGCACACCCACAGCCAGGACACCATCGGACTGCAGACTAAGTGCCAGATGTAGAATCATTGACTTTTGCAACTCGCAAATTGCGACAAATTGCGAGTTGCAAAAGTCAATGTACAACAGTGTCTGAGACACTGTTTGCGATTCCCAATGGGGTCGCAAATTGCATGCCTCATGAATATTAATGAGGTTGTCGCAATTTGCGACCCCATTGGGAATGGCTTGCACTACTAGGGATTATGGCTTGCTGGGGTCAGCAGACCTCCATGTCTGGGGCGGTTTTAAAATAAAGCAGTTTTTTTTTAATGCAGCCTGTTTTCCTTAAAGGAAAATGGGATGCATTTAAAAAAGAAAAATTTAACTTTTCATTTTTTAAGGCCAGGCAGTGGTCCCTGGGACCACTGGCTACCCTTAACAAATATTTGTGGATGCATTCCCAAAGGGGAAGGGGTCCCCTGGGGACCCCTTCCCATTTGTGAGTGCTTTACCACCCGTCTGAGAAGGGTGGTAAACTGTAAGTGTTTTGTGAACGCAATTGTGGAGAAGATTGTGAGCGCCATGTTGGAAGACGAGTGTTTGGAGCTAGCCATCGCTGCTGTGACTTCAGGTAGATGGCACCGGTTGCTTGAGAAACTGCCCTGCAGGACCGAAGAGGCAAGCACAGCCCTAAGCGCATTGCACAACATTTGTGCCAAACTAGCAGTGTCTCCAGAAAGCTGCCTCATGAGAGGTTCCGGTCTAGTGATTTCCAGGATACTACAGCAGCGGGAGGTCGATCTAGCGCACATAGCCCATCAAGGAATCGTAAAGGCTAAATCTTGTTTGTGCAGTAAAGTGTGGTTTCCCATCCTGGACAACGTTGTGGAGCAGACTGTTCGCCAGTGACCCCTGTGTCAAGCGACTGGCCCAGCTGAACCTCCTGCTCCAATCATCACAAAAGAAATACCACCTCACCCCTGGCACAGGGCCAGTGCAGACTCTGGAAGTCTATTCAGGTGAGAGGCACATTTTAGTTGTTGTTGATGACTTCTCAAACTATTCAGAGGTCGAAATCCCGGAGTCGACAACGGCGAGCAACACTATACCACGTCTGGAGAAGATAATGGCCACACATTGACTTTTCAAACAATTGTGCATTGACAATGGCCCTCCGTTTTCCATCCATGAATTCTCTGAATACTTACTGTCTCTGGGTGATCAGCATCGCAAAATCACCCCACGCTAGCCCCAAGCCAATGGGGAGGCAGAGCGCTTCATGCGCATGTTGAACAAAGTTCTTCGGATTGCTCTAGCCCATGGCCAGAATATGAAGTGTGCACTGTACACTTTCTTGAGAGAATATCGGCTCACACCCCATTCAACAATCCAAGTTACCCAGGGTCCCTCTGCATCAACAGAGCGGTGAGTGATGTCCTCAAGTGGAAAATCTACAGGAACATGTGGCAGTGAAAAATAATCACATGTACAGGATTTGGGGAGCAAGAATAAGATGGTTTGCTCTTGATGATGTGGTCATGGTGCAGAACCGAAATCCATGGGGAAAATTCACGCTCCCATTTGAGGTAGATCCATGGACAATCCAAGCTGTGAAAGGGACAATGGTCACGGCCCAGGGGGCAGGAGAGAGCATCAACAGGAACCTATCTTGTTTCAAGGAGTACAGGAGTCCTGGACGCCCAGGGAAGGAGACACCCTCTGGAATGACAGACAGGGGAAGAGGGCCTGATGGTGTCTCCATGTCTCCAGAACCCACTGATGAAGGGGTTTTCTCACCTGTTGCACGAGGCGTAGATCCTGTCGGAAATTTCGAGATTGTCACCTCCCCCGCATTGGAACCATTTCACCAGGAAGTCCCTGATGACTGTCAGCGCTCACAAGTGATCAGAGGAGGTGATGGTCGAGAGAGCGATGGTCGTTGCTGAAGTGGGAGGTACCACCTCAGACTAAGTCCTACAGCATCTTCCTGCCTGAAGGACTTTGTGTTAATCTAAAGTATAGACAAATGTTTTGGTGTATCTCTCTCTCTGCATCTGTCTCTCTCTCTCTTTTTGGCCTCTCATTTTGGTAGTTTGTTTGACAATGTTTTTTTCCATTTAAAATAAAGGAGGAATGTTATGTTTGGTGGGCTGCCCCACCTTGCTGAGATCCGAGGGGAGTGCCACTCTCACAGCATCAGAATCTACCTTCAGGAAAAAACTAAAAACCTGGTTGTTCAATGAGTGTGACTAACCTCCTCTACTCTCGCTTCTCTGTGTTCATGCTTAGCGCTAGGAGGCCTTCGGGTAGCATGCGCTCTACATATCCTAATAACATAACTGTCGGCACCCTCTCGGAGTAACAATGTGATGGAGGCCAGAAAAGGGTGCGGCCATAAAATACAAACCAATAAATGGGAGCTGGACCCAACCTCGTGGTTCAGTGACCGGACAAGCATTCTCTGTGCGTGTCTATACTTCTTTCATATAGTGTCCCCTCTCTCCTGTAGCACTTTCCGTTACACCAATGCAACAGTGAGAAGTGTTATTCGAAAGGTACAGCATTTGCCAAATAAACATTTAAATACAGCACTCAAATTAACCAGAGCAAATTAAATTAAGTTACATTCCTGGTAAACAAATCCACCCACATCTAACGTGTGCATCCAAACTGCACTAAGTAAATAAATGTAAATCCGTATTTTTAAAGCACAAACTACTCACCCTTATGGGTCTAAGGCGCTGGGGGCCATTGTGGAAATTAAGTGAGCTATTGTCCAGCATCACATGGTGCTGAGCTGAGCTGCCACCGGAGCCGGGACCAAACCGTGAGCCCTGTGCCTCGAACTCAGGTGCCCTGACCACACCTCTCTACCTTGATGACATGATCCCTATAAGTTAAGCCGCCCGCATCGAACACAGGTAAATGCAATGACAATTTATTTGTTGATAGTGTGACATTAAATAGACCGGCACCAATGCAGTAGTAATTGCTAAAACATTCGCACATAGAGAAGAACAATCTGGTTCGATGTAACATGTCTTCCTTAACCTTGAAGGTGTGAATGAAAACATCCATGTTAAATGCCATCGAATACTTAAGCACGAATTGTTTGTTGAACATTGATTGCCCTTGTACGTTTGAAAGAAAATGTATAGATTTGTTCCTGGACTAGAGAAACCATAAGCAAATTTTTGCTTAGACGTAGAGGATTCGGAATAGTGAGAGTCAGTATTCCTTTAAAATTATTATTTTTCAAACAGCACAAACACAACTAAAGCGCCATTATTTGGGGAGGAAGAGTAGTTCACAGTCAGCCTGCATGAGAAATCACCCAGCAGTCTGTTTTCTGTGGCAACTACTACTGACTTGAAAATAAGCCCCGATTTCTTTACCGTTCGCCGTGCCAGCCATACTCTGTACGTTTTTATGGTCAGCTCCCCTCCAGCTCTTCTTCAGTAAAGGTATTTTGTAAGCTCTGGGGTAAACCAGCTTCAGCCACAGGCATAATACACCTACAAGCATCCAGGTTTTCAGTTTGCTTATGTGAGTAATTTCCATGTTTTTAATGTGCTTATATGGTGTGACACCTTGAGTGATAATTTATTGCAAGCTTTCTCAGTAGACAAATTGCCCCAGTGGTATATAATCTATGAACACAAACAGAGGAGCCACCCCACACAAGAGCGGGAAATGCCCCAGCTGTAAAATGATCTAAATGCCCCAGCAAAGCTTGTCTCCAAGACTCTCCTGCTAGCAGATACTTGAGGCCACTGGCAGCATCTCAGACCCACAGCCGTCTATCTCTTCCTTTATCCGGGTTCTTGCAACGATTTATGCCCAGGCTATTGTAGCAATTTCCCCCCTTCATGCCAAGCCGTCAATCCTTCCATTCAGGCTTCTGCAGCACCTCTAATTCAAGCCCTGCTGTAATTGTTTTATTCTTCAGCACTCCCTCAATTACCAGCCTATTGTCAGACTCTTAAATACATTACATTGAGGCTCCCCTCATTAACTTCTGTTGGTGGATCGCGAAAAGAGGTCTCAGTTCACTTCTGACTCACCACATACTGCTCTTGCCTCTGCCTACGCTGCTGTTACTTTTATTTAGTAGTGTTGAAGAAAACACAACGTTTGTGGTTTCAAAAGACTGCCAGTGCACAGGTCAGTCCCCTTGGCCTCTCCGGACTCTTGATGACAGGAGGAGGAGAATACGGCTAAGGGAGCTGATCAAATCCATCTAAATAGGCTGTTTAAGAACATAGCACTGTCTAGTTGGATGTCTGGATTGTGCATTCGCGAGGGACGTCATTCAAAGAAGGTCTCCTCACACAGGCACAATCAAATGTATTTAGCAGACATACCCTACATGCCTTGGGCACAGTGCCGATTAAACCCTGTGGAATCCCCTAGGCAGTCAAAATGTCGGCCCCCTCAGCAAATTATCTCTTAATACCCAATGCACCAGATTTGTTTAAAAACTGACCGCTGCGAGAAGATGAGCTTTTAAGAGACAAACCCTTATGTGAATCTGATGTCTCTGTTTATGTACTTTAGGTTGTTAATGGGTACATTACATTAATACAGTATTTTCCCTATAAAGTCCTTAATGTAAAGTTTTCGTTTCTTTGAGTTGAATATTTTTTTCTATCTTTTGGAAACAATATTTAAGAAAGCTTGATTGTAATTTTCTTTCAAGATCAAATCAATATTATTTTGATCCATTGTTGCGGGCCCCTTAAAAGAGTGGGGCCCATAGGCCGGTGCCTACTCTGCCTATTGGGTAATCCGGAACTGCCTGAGCAGCAGGCAGAGGGGAAGTATGTGAGAGTGAGTATACATTTGAGTGTCTTAAGGTGTGTGTGTGAGTGGGAATTGGTGAGCTAGAGTAAGAGAGTGAGTGTGAGAAACACAGTGTGGGTGAGAGGATTGGTTGATAAGAGTGCATGAGAGGGAGCACATTTGAGAGTTTTTGAGTGTGATTTTGTAAGAATGAGATTGAGTGAGAATCAGTGACATTGAATGAGTGAAAGTGAGTGTATGTGTGAATGTATGTAACTTACAGTGAGTGAAAGCATATGCAAGAAGGAATAAGTGAGAAAGGGAAATGGAGTGAGTGAGAGGGGGAAAGTGACAGACTGAGTGTTTGAGTTTTTTGTGTATGTGGGAGTGAGAATGAGTTATAATGAGGGTGTGAGGGTGAGGGAAGGTGAATGAGTTAGAATGAGTGAGTGAGAGGAAATGAGTGAGTGTGAGTGAGCATGAGTGAGTGTCAGTTATTCCTGTGAGTCAGTTATTCCTTTATTGTATGGAAGCCCACCATGGCAAAATGCAAGGCCTGCCATACTGGAGATATTTTTTGGAATAAAAGGGCATACTTGGAACATTTCTGGTACTAGCATACTGGAGGTACTTTTTGGCATAAGCAGAAGGCAAAGAACCACAGTTACACCCAGGGTCTGGCCCGGGGAGGGAACTAGAGGCGTTAGGGCACTAGAGAACGGTCAGCCTCCAACCAAAGCTATGAACCACAGAAAGGACCGTCCCTAGTTGTGTCTTAAGAGATGCCCAATTTAGTGGGGGCAAATCACAAAAATTGACGGACTGGCATCACACACTTCCAGGTGTCATGCTTCATCATCTGCCAGTCCTCGCCCTCTAAAAACCGCGTTTGATAGAGGGCGGGCATACACCTGAAGACAGGGATGCACTTCTAGACTAAGTGGGGGCCCAAACAAAAAAAGGAGTGAGTGAATTTAAAAACCATCATAGTATACCTGAACAATTTTTATTCTATGGGGTTACTATGTGGGATTAAAATATATAAGTGCGGTGAGTGGGGACCTTATCATCCCGTCGCCGATGTGAATCAGTGATTGTTAATAGGGGGTCAACATGTTTTTGCCTGTATTGTCCACTTGGGTACGTGACATTCGTCAGGACCTTAAATATTGGGCTCCAATCTTACCACTGGGGGCGTAGGCCTATAGCCAGCTGCCACCTGTTTAGAGAAACCTGTAAGAGAGAGGGGGTGAGACAAACATAAAATACTCAAAATGGTTGTCATTCGGTAGACCTTGATGTGTCACAGTCACGCTCCATACTTACTGCTCTCTCCTAAAGTGAAAAGGTGAAAAATGTATATGAGTGTCAGGCATCTGTGTTCACTCTGACATTCATGTGAAACAAATATAGAAGTCTTACCCTATTGGAAAAACCTATTTGCCCCATGGGAGGGGTAGGGGGGAATCCTTGTGGCCACATTCTGGTGGGAGACGATAAAGGATGAAGACAAAAGGGTTAAAAAACAGACTGGTTGGGAAGGTATATCAAAGATACTGAATTAGTTAGCAGAAAAAACCGTCAGGGCGTGCTTGGTCTACTATAGTTTCAACCTGTTGGAAGAAGAAATCAGAACAATGACTTACAGTTCAAGGCGTACTCCCCGCTAGAAAACCTAGTGCTGCATGCGTCCAGCCTCCTCCCCGGTGACATTAAGTGTAGTGCGCAGCAAGCTTTTATACTGTTGGGTGGGGTCGGGCATGCGATATGGGTTTCAGGTGAGCGTGGCGCACAGTGATGATGCTGCATTTCCTGTGTCCTGAGCGAAGCATGCAGAAAGGACTGCACGTTGCCTGTTTGTTGCCTGACCCTCGTTGGGGTGTGTCAGCACATGGCGCTGCTCTATGACACGCCGCTTCCTGTGTCCCGTCATTACCTCAGATGATTGCCTGGGGTGGGGCGGGACCAGCTGTGGTCCAACGAGAGCGCCTGCCATAGTTTCTGGAGATATTTAACGTGTGTAGACAAGTTATATAGAAATATGGGGAACATGTGCCCTGCTCATGAGTATTATTTCATGACGGGAGCAGTTACGAGTATTTACACAGAAGAAAATTTTACAGCTACCGCATGATTGCTGATCAAGATGATTCTAGTTTTAGGGAGTAAGGGAAACTGCGTGTAGCTCTATTCACATGTATTACTGTGTCTATTGTTTGTGTTTTTGTCTTTATAATGGGTACTGTTAAAGTGTATGTTTTAGTGAGCGCTAAGGGAAGTTACTTCATTTGTAGCCATGGGATATCATCGTTCAATCCGTTTTTACATGTCCCTAGGCGAAACACCCAACGCTGTTCTCTAACATGTAAGACATGTGAGAGGCAGCCATTGCGCTTCTGTACTACTTCCAGTACCGTCCATCTTAGATCTTTATCATAGTGTTCTTTCTCAAGGAAGTGTTTTGTTAATTTGGTGTTATCTTTCTTCCTTCTGATAGTGCTCCGGTGCTCACTAATTCTGATCTTTACACGCCTAGTAGTCATGCCAACATACATGAGTTGGCAAGGGCATTTGAGTAGGTACACTACATTTTCTGTGTTGCAGTTAGAGAAGTTCTTCTGAGTCCATGGCCGCTCAGTACCTGTGTCCACTTCTTTTGTGGTGGCTGTGAATTGGCATGATACGCAATCGCCACAGGGGTAATGTCCAGTTGATCGTTGGTGGCCCCATAGTGTCAGTTGGTTGTCATCTGTAGCGGCTGGTGGTTTTGTATGGACTAGTTCATCCTTGATGTTCCTACTGCGTTTGTACGCAAATAGGGGTTGGGTCCAGACTTTGTCGCTGGTGTTTAATATGCGCCATTTCTTTTGAATAATGTTCTGAATTTTGTTGGACGCTGGGGTAAAGGTGGTGACACACACCATCCGGTTCGCCGGCTCCTTTGGCGTATTTTCTAAAAGAGCTGCCCGGTTGTTGTTTCGAGCTCTTTTTTTGGCATTCTTGACCAATTTTTTGGGGTAATTTCTTGCTCTGAGTTTCATTTCCAGGGTGTCTGCTTGTTCATGAAAGTCTAAAATTTCTGAACAATTTCTGCGGATGCGCAGAAATTGCCCTACCGGGAGGTTTTGTCTTAGGGCTTTGGGATGGAAGCTTTCAAAAAGCAGAAGGCTGTTTTTGTCGGTTGCTTTGTTGTGAACTCTTGTGCGTAGGCCTTCTGAAGATAGGTTGATTTCAAGGTCCAGGAATATTGCTCTTTCTTTGTCGATGGTATGTGTGAATCTCAAGTGTGGATCAATGCAGTTTACCCATTCCACGAATGATTGTGCTTCTTCATTGGTACCCCTCCAGACGATCAGAACGTCGTCGATGTACCTCTTCCACATTTTGATTTGATCAAGGTAGGGGTTGGTTTCCTTAAAGATATAGTCCTCCTCAAATTGGTGTACGTAGAGGCATGCCAGACTGGGAGCGAATGTGCTCCCCATTGAAGTACCTTTGATCTGGTGGTATATCACGTCCTTGAATTCAAAAAAGTTCTCACATAGTGCCAGTTCTGCGCATTCCATTATGAAGTGTTGTGGTGTGACATAGTTCCAATCTTGGTTTAGAATTATTTGCTCTACCACTTGTAAAGTGCGCTCCTGTGGTATACTGGTATATAGCGCTTCAACCATTTTGAGCGACAAAGTCTGGACCAAACCCCTATTTGCGTACAAACGCAGTAGGAACATCAAGGATGAACTAGTCCATACAAAACCACCAGCCGCTACAGATGACAACAAACTGACACTATGGGGCCACCAACGACCAACTGGACATTACCCCTGTGGCGATTGCGTATCATGCCAATTCACGGCCACCACAAAAGAAGTGGACATAGGTACTGAGCGGCCATGGACTCAGAAGAACTTCT
Source organism: Triturus cristatus (assembly GCF_964204655.1). Lineage (NCBI taxonomy): Eukaryota > Metazoa > Chordata > Amphibia > Caudata > Salamandridae > Triturus > Triturus cristatus. Next base: position 1,187,264,820 of record NC_140591.1, read on the forward strand.
CTAACTGCAACACAGAAAATGTAGTGTACCTACTCAAATGCCCTTGCCAACTCATGTATGTTGGCATGACTACTAGGCGTGTAAAGATCAGAATTAGTGAGCACCGGAGCACTATCAGAAGGAAGAAAGATAACACCAAATTAACAAAACACTTCCTTGAGAAAGAACACTCTGATAAAGATCTAAGATGGACGGTACTGGAAGTAGTACAGAAGCGCAATGGCTGCCTCTCACATGTCTTACATGTTAGAGAACAGCGTTGGGTGTTTCGCCTAGGGACATGGAAAAACGGATTGAACGATGATATCCCATGGCTACAAATGAAGTAACTTCCCTTAGCGCTCACTAAAACATACACTTTAACAGTACCCATTATAAAGACAAAAACACAAACAATAGACACAGTAATACATGTGAATAGAGCTACACGCAGTTTCCCTTACTCCCTAAAACTAGAATCATCTTGATCAGCAATCATGCGGTAGCTGTAAAATTTTCTTCTGTGTAAATACTCGTAACTGCTCCCGTCATGAAATAATACTCATGAGCAGGGCACATGTTCCCCATATTTCTATATAACTTGTCTACACACGTTAAATATCTCCAGAAACTATGGCAGGCGCTCTCATTGGACCACAGCTGGTCCCGCCCCACCCCAGGCAATCATCTGAGGTAATGACGGGACACAGGAAGCGGCGTGTCATAGAGCAGCGCCATGTGCTGACATACCCCAACGAGGGTCAGGCAACAAACAGGCAACGTGCAGTCCTTTCTGCATGCTTCGCTCAGGACATAGGAAATGCAGCATCATCACTGTGCGCCACGCTCACCTGAAACCCATATCGCATGCCACGACCCCACCCAACAGTATAAAAGCTTGCTGCGCACTACACTTAATGTCACCGGGGAGGAGGCTGGACGCATGCAGCACTAGGTTTTCTAGCGGGGAGTACGCCTTGAACTGTAAGTCATTGTTCTGATTTCTTCTTCCAACAGGTTGAAACTATAGTAGACCAAGCACTCCCTGACGGTTTTTTCTGCTAACTAATTCAGTATCTTTGATATACCTTCCCAACCAGTCTGGTTTTTAACCCTTTTGTCTTCATCCTTTATCGTCTCCCACCAGAATGTGGCCACAAGGATTTCCCCCCTACCCCTCCCATGGGGCAAATAGGTTTTTCCAATAGGGTAAGACTTCTATATTTGTTTCACATGAATGTCAGAGTGAACACAGATGCCTGACACTCATATACATTTTTCACCTTTTCACTTTAGGAGAGAGCAGTAAGTATGGAGCGTGACTGTGACACATCAAGGTCTACCGAATGACAACCATTTTGAGTATGTTATGTTTGTCTCACCCCCTCTCTCTTACAGGTTTCTCTAAACAGGTGGGAGCTGGCTATAGGCCTACGCCCCCAGTGGTAAGATTGGAGCCCAATATTTAAGGTCCTGACGAATGCCACGTACCCAAGTGGACAATACAGGCAGAAACATGTTGACCCCCTATTAACAATCACTGATTCACATCGGCGACGGGATGATAAGGTCCCCACTCACCGCACTTATATATTTTAATCCCACATAGTAACCCCATAGAATAAAAATTGTTCAGGTATACTATGATGGTTTTTAAATTCACTCACTCCTTTTTTTGTTTGGGCCCCCACTTAGTCTAGAAGTGCATCCCTGTCTTCAGGTGTATGCCCGCCCTCTATCAAACGCGGTTTTTAGAGGGCGATGACTGGCAGATGATGAAGCATGACACCTGGTGGTGTGTGATGCCAGTCCGTCAATTTTTGTGATTTGCCCCCACTAAATTGGGCATCTCTTAAGACACAACTAGGGACGGTCCTTTCTGTGGTTCATAAGCAGAAGGCAACCATGGCATACTGAGACGAGAAATTACTCATAAAAAAAATGCTGGCTTGGCGTATCAGAGGCATTTTTTGACACATGGAGCACCAAAGACATTTGAGTGGCAAAAATGGCAAAATTCTGTTTCTGTCTAATTGCATGTAATTCTTGGCAAAAATGGGGTACTCGTCACAAAAATCTAGCAGTGGCACGCTGAAGGTAATTCTTACCACATAGGGTGCACCCCATAGCAAATTATGAAAAACAATGGGTGTGCACCTGGCTTCTGCGGGGCAAGCAGGAGCTACTGGGCTCAAGTTTGGTGGCAAAGGCCTTTTAATCTTGATGTCCTGGGGCCCAACCTACTGTGGATCCTGAGCAACTAGGCCAAGCACCCCATCAGCAATTAGCTTTCATTGGGGTAAACACAGGCTCATAGCTCAAAGTATGTTCAATAGCATCAATAATTGATTGTCCTATCAAATTCTGTATTTTATGACAAAAGTAATACCTATACATGAACACAAAGTGAGATATGGCATACACAAACAATATACACCAACCCATGATGGCAGGGGTTGAGTGTTTAATAGGCATGTCTCTGAGTCCCACTTCGCTCTCACTAGTGGTAGTGTTTTTCCCCATTCACTGTAAGCAAAATTCAGGTTCGGCCCGCTAGCAGTCTGAGTCTCAGGAGCCCCACTCCGACTCTCCTAGAAAAGTCAGAAGTACTCCAGTACCAAAGCGCTATCTGGCAGAGCAGTACCCCCAGCAGACAAGTTACCATGGGGCCTTCTGGCCCTTCGGTCAATCTTATCTGCACCAGCAGGGATTGCAAAACCGGAGTCTCCAAGAGTGTCTTACTCGCAGGTGAGAAGCATACAGCGGCTGATTTCGGTAAGTAACACTTGTGACTCTGCAGGCACAGCAGCGTGGTATCTTCGGTGCTCCTCTAGTGCCACAGTACGATTCCTTAGATCCGTCCCACAAGTGATGGTGGGGGGGTTGATGGCTTTTGGTTCCGATACTGAGTTAGCGTCCAATACCTCATGGGTCAAAATCGTGGCGTCTCCTCTCGATAATGGAATCAACCAGGCTTTGATTCATGCCCTTTTCGGTAGCCCCCTCTGGCATACAGTGTCACCATTCCTATTCTCCACTCAAGCAACAGCCGGATCAGCAAGGCAATAAGGTCCTCTTCACCGTAGCCCCCTCTAGGAGACTGGTTTGTCAACTCTTTTGCCACACACAAGCAACGGCCTAATTGGCACAGCTAAATATACATGGCCACTGGACCTGTGGGGTTGTCCACTTTTCCACAGTACATGGGCAATGGCCTGATGTGCATGGTTAACTTCACGGCAACCTTCTTTTGTGTACAGGGTTGGGGACTCACACACCGCACACAGGTGATGGCCTGATCAGCACAGCTAAGTTCATAGCAGCCCCCTGTGGCATACAGGGTTGCTGACTTACACATCGCATTCAGGCGATGGCCTGATTGGCACAGTTAACTTCACGACTGCCTCCTGAGGATACTGAGTTGCTGACTTTCTCACCACATACGGGCAATGGCCCAATCAGCATGGCAGTCCTCTCCTTACACCTCACTACAGAGACCACCCATTGGACCTCGCATCCTTCAGCAATCTCCTCTTCCTCTCACGGCACACTGATCTTGGCAAGCAGGTGGTCCTGGTGCTCCAGGGGATGGTGGTCTTGGATTTTCCTTGGGTGATGTCTCCTCACCCAGCTAGGAGACTGGCATGCTTTAACCTACAGTCCCAGTTGGTCACAGGCAGGGGTTTTGCAGAGCTTCTCCTCCTCACACAGCCTGACTGGCTTCTTGACAATTTTGTTTTGTGGGCCTCATCAAGCTCCCGTTCTTATAGTTCATTTCCATACACCAAATTTGATTTAGTATGTGAGTCTTTAAAGTTTGTGTTGGGGGTCTGTTCCTTTTGAAGTGCCCTCTCCTCTGTCCTGTGCTTCCTCCGGAATGCAGTCTGTCACAGCAGAAGTGACTCCAAACCTGATAGCTGCACAACGCATGCCATGGGAGTGTTAGAGGTTCACATCTGGATGTCAGCCACACTGAAATGTGAATCAAAAGGTTACCCCAGGGCGCAAAAGTCTCTCTCGGTGTGGGCACAAGCAGAGAGCATAACATTAAACAAGGAAGAAACAGCTGGGCTGCGCAAATACCCAATAGCACAATACTGGGACACGATCCTCACCAATTTCAAACATGGTAATGGGGAAGACAGTGATTCTTCCTCACAGGACGTTCATGAAAATGATGAGGCCGCTCAGACGTAGACGCACAACATTTCCAAAGCTAGAACCAGTTTAGAGTCCCCTCTGGCACATTATCTACACTCATGTAATGAATTCAATACCTTCGACATTTACCTAATTCCTGCTGTACTATGCACCTAGTTGCGTAGAAGAACCTCCGACTTGCCCTGAGGGGCCAACAGTCATCCATGCCCACGTCACAGACACCCTGACCCAGTTGTAATAAGTTAAGGACAACACTTTTTGTTAGGCAATTTAAGTTAAAAACACAAACAGATATATCTTGCTTGCAATCCTAGTTATCCAGCTGAGTGAAAATGGGAGTGACCCCTCGTGGGCCATGTATTTTCCCCCTTTTTTTTGTTTTTTTAAAGGATATAAGGCACAGTGTTGCATATAACTACCGGGACCACAAGCATGCTTTGTTCAAATATGAGCTACAGGGGTATTCTCATTCAGAACCTACAAAGTGCTATGAGACATAATGGTCGCCAAGTACAACTGAGTACCTTATTGCGATGTATGACCACCGACCCTGGAATGTTTTGTCAAAAAAACTGTACCGGAAACTTATACCTTTTGATTTCTAACGTACTACCGGAAAGTGTATGTCATTTTGTGACTCCAAATGACCCATGTATAACTGTAATACAATATAATAACCAAAGTCATCAAAATGAAAAAATGCAATAAAGATATTAAAAATAAAAATAAAAAGTTACCCCAGGGCTCTCTGCCCTACTCTGTATGATTCTCTTACCAGCCCCATCTCCTTCCTGAAATATGCCCAATACCGTTTCCAGTGACCTCTCTCTGAATCAAAGCTCACCATTTGCAGTGTATTAAGTGCACCCTTTGAAGTGTATTAAGAAGCCTGGCACTTCTTCCACTAATGTGTGTCCCACGCAGCTCACAAGAATGCAGAAATTCAAAAATCTCTCTGGGGGGATTCCTCTACCTCTTCACGCTATACAATATTTACAAATGGTAGTGGTGGTCTTATTGGTAGCACATCACTCTCTATGTGCATTATCCATTAATTCACAGCATTGGTGCCCCTCAAGGTTAAAGATCCACACATCACTACCTAAGGTGCCAGTTCACTGAGGCCCAAATGAACCCAGTGGTAATGTCAAAATATATACATAAACCTCGGCACTCTAATCAATTTTAACATTGATTCATACAATTTTTTTTTTTAATGTGGGTCAATTTGAAACAGCAGCAAACAAAAAGTTTTTTACTTGCTGTTCAATTTAATATACATATAGAACATGCAGATTTAGACCATATATTTGGATGCAATAACATTATATTTCAACGATGGAAAGCTTGATACAATGATCCTTCTGTCAGACGTTGAACCGGCAGCCGTCACGTGTTTCGTTTCAAATAAACTTTTTCAAGGCTTCAGTGGATAATAAATAAATTCAACAACATCTGCTTGTCCTGTCTATTGGCTGAGATCACTTTCCGACATACAGTTTCAGTTTCACCATGATATGAAAGTGTTTCCAAACCTAGCAATCAAAAGGCTGTCAGCTAAACAGCTAGAAATGACAGAAGGAGATAGTGCAGACCATCACTCATCCATTGCAGATGCCAGATGCCTAGAGCACCACATATCCTGAAACTTTCGATGCATAGTGAAGAATACAGCAGATCGGTTGATCTAACGATGCACAATTGCAGACAATGCATAAGCTGCAAAAACACGAGGTGAACTGTCCTTTATAGCTATTATACCCATTAACACAATCTTATCATGCACCCCATTCTCCTTTCACTGGCATCCTCTCCTCACCCAAATAAACTTAGCAAACAAAGAGAACTTCACATTTGACCTGTGTCTTTAGTTTTCTGCTGGATATGCCAGCTCAGTTCATCATGTTTTTCTAGTTGTGCTCAGGACTTGGGTCAGATACTGCTGGAGCGGGTAGTACAACATTTTGTATACCCCATTCTGCATGTTTATATTAATCCGAATAATCAATTAATTGTAATATTATTAATCTGTTTGAAGTGTTAACTCACCAACTATATTAACAAGAGAAATATACGTGGGAATTGCACTTTGCAGGGCTATATTAATTGTGAATTAACTTGTGTACGCATATTAATGGTAGAAAATTAGAATATATATGTTATATGTTGCTTTAAGTGATGTATTTGTGATTTGTGCTTTATTTAGTGAGTGTAAACCGCTCTGAGTGTTGCTTCTGCTAGATAAATACACACACATATGGGTATTAGTAAGGGGATAACATTTTATTAGTCATTTCCATCTTTTAATTACGTTTTTGTGTTTCTTTTGCTTAAGTTGACCATTTCGGCCGATACAAGATGGCTGAACGGGACAGTAAACGTGACTGCCTTGACAACACGAGGTCCTGGGTGAAATGTGCATGCGTCACCGCCAGCAACAGTGGCCTGGACCTGACCCCTGGTGAACATGTACCCTCCAAGGTCATTCCGGAAACCCATCCAAGACTAAGAGACAATGCCCAATTTAAAAGCCGGAACAAGCAAGTTTGATGACTTCAGCTACGACACCCTGAGAACAGCTCATCACCAGTCGAAATTGACCAATCAGAACTCTCTAAACCCAATCTTGATACATATTTGTTAGTATTTTCATTATAAAAGTAGGTAGGGAATTAGGGTAGTATTTGTTACGACCGACTCGCTCTTCTTTGACGAACTCGATTTCCTGACGTTATGCTGACGGAGAGGACTGTGACACTGCGGGACAGCTGTTATCCTGAATCTACAAGAGACTGAATTGCGGCCTAACTTTGCTCAATAAATTCTTCTTTGACTGATTGACTTAGAGGATGACTTAGCCAGAATAGGTAAATATTATGCTCTGAAATGCTGATGATGATGATTTCTAATTTTCTTGCAAAGTAATTTAGATAAAGGGTATTTGATTAATTGACAAATGTGTTGTGTCAGTTATTTGAATAAAAGAAATGTGGTAAGAAAGTAATGTATAGCTAGACGAGCATTATTCATTAAAACCAAGTAAAACAACTAAATGATCCATCTCCGTATGGGAGGGATATCTTAGGTTTGACGTCAAAGTATTTAGGGTAAAGTAAAGGTATTCCTCTCATGTCAGCGTTGAGAAACGTATTTTCCCTCAGAAAGCAGGTAAGTATATTGGTGTTATGGGCCCCACCAATGAATGTATGTGAGTAAATTGAATGACGAGGTAGTTGGTCTGTGCTGAAGGGGGAATTTGACGTTCAGCGCTGCATCATTTTTTCTGGTAGCAAGACGATGGTTTTATTGTTTTGGTTTGGTGATTGTTGCTTGTAAATAGCTTATTGATTATTGGTTATTGATATTCATTTATGCACTAACACTCTATATTGAGTCGTGTTGAGTTTTATGATGTTTGCACGACTTCTGGGATGTAGGAAGTCGGAAGTTTGTAACGGTTCCGTAGTAGAGCAGAGGTAAGCGCTGTTCTCGGGAAAGACGGAATTGTTGTTATCCTGTAGGTACACAGGACAAAACGTGTGACGATTGAAGTTGCACGACGCATTGTCTGGGTTTGATTCGGTGACATCGCCGTGTGTTGCCATTAGAGACATTTTCTGTGTGAGAGAAGTGTGTATGATAGCGAAGGTTACCTGTGAAATTCTGGTCTTAGGTACCAGGGATCCAACTGGCATTTCGATAACGCTTATCACTCGAAAGGTAATAGGTACTCTCTGAGCTTGTTAGAAGGACAAAGGAGAGGTAAGCGCTGCTTTGTTAACGTGTGTTATAATTCTGTAGTAGAACAGACTGTTCGCTGTTCTCGGGAAAGACAGGATTCTGTGTGAATGTACTACATTTTCAAGTGTGAAAGTGCGTGAACGAAATAGCATTCAGGTTAATTGTGAGACTCTGTGTTTATTTCTCAGGAGCATTGGGTCTCCAACTATGTGTCTTAAATACTAGAGAAACAGTTAGCTAATGCTTGTTAGAAGGGTGAAGTAGAGGGATGTGCTACTTTATCAACGGAAGTAACAATTCCGTATTAGGGCGAAGGTAAGCGTTGCTCTCGGGAAAGACGGAATTCTCGTGAGAAAGGTCTATTGCTATTCTTTGGTTAGCGAAGCGGACAATGGAGATGTATTTACGTTGTTACTAACAGAATTGTAGCAATTGAAACAAAAACTTACAGCGGATTTGTAAAGGAGGGGTAGACAGGAGCAGGAGCTGCCGCAGCAGCTGCTGATGTCAGAAAGACCGCGCTGGGATTGAACAGTCGGTCAGAAACGTAAAACGCTCTGGATTGGTGCGTTAGTGTGCGCCGCGCTAGGAATGGAGAAATACAGGGTGACGTAAAACGCTCCCTATTGGTGCGTTAGTGTGAGTCGCGCTGAGATTTGAGAATTGTGACAGTGACGTAGACGCTCCAGATTGGTGCGTCAGTGTGAGTCACGCTGTGATTGGATAGAATAGCGGTACAGTTTTAGGGAGAAACTAGTGAAACCCAAAAAGAAAGGAAAATGTATTACGATCCACCAGAAAAAGAGAAAAAGTCATGGTTCGGGAAAATTAAGAAGTGGTTTAAGAAAGACAAACCGGTAAAAACTAGGGAAGGACAGTTACTTCCTCTGCCGAAAACCCCTGCATCTTTAATGATTGCAAAATATGGATATCACACCTGTATTTGGTTAGACAACTGGGTTAAGTATACAAAGGAGGACGGAATGTTAGCTTTTCCAGAACATGGTTTATTTAATTTGGCCGTTTTGAGAAATTTAAGAGAGAAAATGATGAATTTAGAACCGAGACCTAGACCGACTCAATTTGAAGCTTTGACGGAATGGGAAGACGAAATGCATGACCGAGAAAGACAGAGAAATGGTAGAGGATATAGGTACTTGCTTGGCAGATCGTACGGACATGAGACACATGATGATCAAATGAGAAGGTGGCGGAATGTAAGTATGACTGAGGGTTTGTTTCCCGTAAGAACTGCAGGAGAGCATGAAGGACGAAAGTGTGTAGAAAAGAGGCATAATGTGGAATCGGGAGGGTATGGAGTGAATGAATCTGAGGATGATGTTCTTGATGATATGTTCTATAAGAATCCACCACCATACCGACCAGAACCAGAAATATTAACTCCAAGTGCCTCAATGAAAGAAACAGTACGAATCATAAAATCGGAACCAGAGTTCCAAGATTTAGGAAGAAACAATCCTACTAGAGAGGTAGAAAAGAAGTCTGGAGGAAAATTGGATGGAGAAAATTCAGCAGAATTAGCCAAAACAACCCTTGAATTAACGGAGAAAATAAGAGAATTAACTAAGAATCTGGAAGCAGTAACCGTACCAGTAACGATAGGTCCAGTAATGCCTATTTTTGATAAGCAAAAAGACAGTGAGCATTGTTTGACAGTCCCTTATAAAAGTAATAAACCAGTTGAACAACCAAGAGTGAGTCAGAGTGAGAATCCATGGAGACAGACTATGAGTATGATTGAACCGAATTTTTCAAATAACCTGTTTGTAGGTCAGAACTGTGCAGAGAAACGTATGACAATGATAGAGACCATGTCAGAAACACAAAAAGATTTTGGACAAGGAAATGTAGAGAAGCCAGTAGGACCATCTACAGAGGAGTTGAGTAGTTTGCAACAGAAAGACAAGGAATCTCAGTCAATAGATGTAGCTAAATTACGAATGGTACTGGAAGAATTAATAGTAGGAACTATTCCGACGGAGAAGTTAAAAACGTACCAAGATGAGGAATTGTTATTTCTGTGCAAAAGCGTAACATGGAGAACGAAAAATTTTCATGAAAGATTAGGAGAAGTGGCAAATGAAATGGATATTGATATTGAAAAGGTAAAAGCCTTACAGAAACCCTATCGAGGAGATTTCACTGAAAAAGACATTGAAAACATGAATACTACAGGACGAATAGGTCAGATTAAGGATATAATTATTTTATTGAGAAAATGGGGAGATGTGGACAAATGGAAGAGCAGATGGTATCGTAGGCGAGACGAAGTTTCAGACAAAACATTTTCAGCCTATCCGATGAGAGAAAAAGAGAAAGTTGTGACAGAATGCCCTATGAGAGAGATTCCAGGAGGAGGATATGTTCATGTCCCATGGACTAGACAGGATATTTTGTCATTTACGAATGACCCCCCTCGACTGCGTGAAAAGTCAGTCGAGTGGTATAGACAGGTGGACAGATTTGTGAAATTATCCAAAGTATTGTGGATTGATTTGAATAGCCTGTTTGACATAATTGTACCAGCTGATTTATGGACAGAATGCAAAATCGTAATAGATTGGCCAACCCAGGAATACCCAAGGGACCCTAAAACAGGAGCTCCAGACCCTGAGGTGATGAAGAAATACAAACAGGTTATGGCATTTTTGAATAACAAAGTACCCCCTAAAGAGACAGATTGGGTAAAAATAGACAGAACACATCTGGAGAGCAAAGAATCAGTACATGCCTATTATGAGAGGTTAATTTTAGCCTTTAAACAATTCAGTGGAGATGAGAATTTGAGTGACAAGGATTTGAGTCATTTCGTATACAGGTTTGTATATGGTCTTCGTCCAGAAATTAGTGAAATGATAAAACAGCATACGGTAGATTGGCAAAACAAGAAAATAGACAAAGTATTGAGACATGCTAAAAATTTCAGTGATGAAATTGAAGCAAAACAGCGAAAACTAAGCGAGAAGGCAATGTGGGCACAGGTAAAAGTAGCAGAGAGACAAGAAGCACAATTAGTGGAACAAGCAGGGTCAAAGCTGAGATCTAATCCTGGGAAAAATAAAGGGAATATTGAGGAAGCTAAAAAGAAATTTCCGTGTCATAATTGCGGTAGGATAGGGCATTGGAAATCCGAGTGTAAATTTTCTCCAAGTATTAACGATGAAAATGCGTCATTGAATCCACAGGTGCAGAATGAGGTGAGTGGTCAACAGCAACGACAGCAGCAGGGTGTAACACAACAGAATCAGGTACCAAAACCACCTTTTCCACAGAACAAAAATTGCCAGAAGTATAGTAAGGAGAATGGATTCTACAACGAAGAACAGGTAAATAAGCCACAACGCGCTAACGCTGCTTCGCAGTATTGGCTGCAACGCGATGAAAGCGATTCAGAAGAAGGTTACTGACGGTGCCGAAGGGAGGAAGAAGAGTGCGTACTTGGCGCAGCTCTAGAAGTAGACCAGACAGGCCCATTTGTAGATGTAAAAGTTAATAATGAAAATATTACTTTCCTAGTTGATACTGGTGCTACTCGATCAACTGTTAGATCAACTGATGTTAAGAATCTTCCTCTCTCGTATGAAATGATCCAAGTAGTTGGGATCTCCAACAGACAGATTAAAACTTACCTTACAGAACCAGTTAAATTTAGTATAGGGAAATTTTCTGAAATGTACAGATTTTGTTACGAGGCACTCACCTGTGCTCCAGATTGTTTCACCTTGATGACGATTAGAGGACAGGTCCCCAATCCCTCTAGAAACTAGCAGCGTGATACCAGGATATAACTTAGGATCAGTCCGGTAGTCTCAGGGGGGAAAAGGGGTTGGGATGACAAGAGAAGAGAAACAAGAAGATTCCAGCGGTCTGCTTTTAGGGGGACCAGGGCTTCAGGGGGCTTGAGTATTCACAGGATACAATAAACAGGAATGTAACTCGATAGTGGCTTGAGTTTTCTACTAGACTCCTAAGTACAAAACACAGAAGATAAACAATGTGTATATCTGTGAGGCAGTATCTTCTTACACTTATCATAAACTTGTAACCAAAAGTCTCCAATAATTCTTACCTACAGACTACGTAGGTTTTGGGTTGATCTAACAATCTACTTGTCGATTTATGCAATCTGCAATAAACAATACAATCATTAACATACTGTCAAATAAGTTTAACAATCATGATAGCATTTAGTTATGTTCATCAGCATAGGTACCTGAATCCTTATATGCCCAGCTTAGGATCAGATGCCTTGAGTGCACAGAAGTTCAAATGCTGCCAAAACAACCTTCTGCCATAAAGAAACACAATACTGCATACAAAATAATAGTAGTCAAAACCACATCTGTGCTGTTGTGATTCTTAAGGCTAACTTTGCTTTGCGATAACTAGTTTCACACTTTTAAAAAGGCACAATCTTCTTTGTTTTATAAATGTCAATAGTTTCTGGGTACTACGGGAAAACTCGCCGTAACACTTGAGATGAAGTGTTTTCCTTCTGTCCAAGAAATATAGTTCGGATAATTTGCGCAGTTCAAAGAGCAATGTTCCAAGTTCTAAAAACAATGTTCCAAGTTCTAATGTAAGCAGACTCACCGTGGGGTAGTTGTCTTCAAAAAAATACCTTAAAGCATGTTATCTCTGTGCGCTTCTTTTCAAGGAACACGACACGGAAGAAGACGTCGGACCGGAGACTCAGCCCGGAACCAGGAAGCCAGGAAATTGCTGATGCAAGGCTGTCAAGCAGGAGATGCCGATCGGAAAAGCTGGAGCCAGGTAAGTGTGTTGAAGCAACGAGGCCAAGCACTGAATAGTGAAGAGGAGTGGTTTAAATAGGCTCCTAATCAGGTGCGGGGTGTGGTCCTGGGTGTGGCCCAACTGTATTTCAGGCCCAGGGTATGTGGCAAACTGGGTGTGGCTTTCAACTGTCTTTCAGGCCCAGGGATTACTGGGTGTGGTCCTGGGTGTGGCCCAACTGTCTTTCAGGCCCAAGGTTTGCACAGAATAACTACACATTATTCTATTACTTATGGCATGATAGAGCCACAGTTTAAGAACATGACATAATACATGAACATAATTTACTGTAAACACATATATGAACAGGATGGTATTCCATGATTTGAAATGGAAGAAATCCATACATTAACAGGATGCCTTCTACAAGATACCAGTGTTATATTACCATTTACTCTGTTTCTGCTGATATGTGTTCAAATCAAGGTGGACAGGGAAGGAGACGTGCATGGGACAATGCACCTGTAACAGTTCCCCCCCGCAAAGGCCGCCTAACTGGACGTGGTTTATCAGGATGGAGGGCATGAAAATTCTGGATGATTATTTATGATAATTGGAGGTGGAGGGATATCTTTCCTTGTTAAGGGATGGTGTTTCACTAGGGACACATGAAAAGTGGGATGAATTGTGAGATCATCTGGTAACTGTAATTGTATGGTGACTGGGTTTATAACCTGCTTCACTGGGAATGGTCCAATAAATGTGGGCTGTAATTTTCTAGGACCTTCTAACTGTATATTTCGCGTGGACAACCAGACTAGGTCTCCTACTTTGTACACAGGCTCGGGTGACCTATGTTTATCTGCTTGGACTTTGGACTGTATTTTATGCTTAGCAAGACATAATTTAGCTTTCTCCTGCATGGTATGTAGTTGAGCGAGATGCTCTGAGACTGATGGTAGAGTTATCGTGGATGGCAAAGATAAGGTAGGAAGGGACCGTGGATGCTGACCAGTTAAAAAATAAAATGGTGAACACCCTAGTGCAGAATGAATACTATTATTGTATGCAAACTCTGCTAACGGGAGGCCTTCTTCCCAACTTGACGTCAGAGTAGATGTTAAACAACGTAAACTTTGCTCCAAGTACTGATTAACTTTTTCAGTCTGTCCATTGGTTTGTGGATGGAAAGCGGAACTTAATGCCACATCAATTCCTAATTGAGAACACAGGGTTCTCCAGAATTTGGAGTTAAACTGGGGGCCTCGATCGGATATAATTTTACTGGGCAGACCATGCAACCTTACCACGTGATTTAGGAAAATAGTACTAAATTCCACGGCTGTAGGTAATTTAGCGAGTGGAACAAAATGACTCATTTTGGATAGTAAGTCTACAATTACCAGGATGGTTGTGCATTTATTTACTTTGGGTAGGTCAGTGACAAAATCCACACTAATAGTGTGCCAGGGTACCGGTGGAATGGGTAAGGGATGTAGCAAACCCGCAGGTGCAATATGTTGGGTTTTATTTCGTGCACAGGTTGGACATAATTTGACAAATTCGCGGACATCATCTTGAATGTTTTCCCACCAAAAGTTTCTTGTGCATAACTCCAACGTCTTGTGTGAACCTGGATGTCCTGCTAAACCTGAATCATGGTGCCAGGCAATGATTTGTTGTCTCAATACTTTTAATGGAATAAACAACTTATTATTATGAAATAGATAGCCATTTGTTTTGGAATTCCTGGTGTTTTGTAACCATTTTTGTGTATCAATTGTTTGAGATGCTGTCCTAATGTCTTGAAATAACGAATCAACCTGAGTCAGGGCAACTATCTTGTTTTTGGGTATGATGCTAGGTGCCGTGGTGGAATTTCCTTTATTTTCTTTTTCACTAATTCTGGACAGCGTGTCAGATACCAATTGTTGTTTACCAGGACGATAGGTCATAATAAAATCAAACTCACTAAAGAATAGTAACCATCTCATCTGTCTGGGAGTTAGGGTCTTAACAGACGTAAAAAATTGGAGATTCTTATGATCTGTGAAGATGGTTATTGTATGTTTGGCCCCTAGAAGATGATGTCTCCATTTAGTGAAAACAGCCTTAATAGCTAACAGTTTGCGCTCTGCTATTGTATAATTTCGTTCTGCCTGTAATAATTTTCTGGAGTAGTATGCTATTGGACGTAGGTGTCCTGTGTAAGGATTCTTTTGTAACAGAACTCTTCCCAAAGCAGTCTGGGAAGCATCCGCTTCCACAAAGAATGGATGATCAGGATCTGGATGACACAGAATAGGGGCTGAGGTGAATGCTTGTTTTAATTTTTGAAAGCAGTTTCAGCATTGTCAGTCCAGCAAAACGTTTTTCCTTTTTTCAATAACTGGGTTATAGGTGAGACAATTTCAAAAAATTGGGCAATAAACCGTCTGTAAAAGTTTGCGAAACCAAACACTCGTTGAATATCTTTTATTGATTTAGGGGATGGCCAATTAAGAATTGCGTCTACCTTTTTTGGATCCACAGTGATCCCTTCAGGGAACAAGAAATAACCCAAAAATTCTACTGTGTTGGTGTGAAATATGCATTTTTCTAATTTAGCATATAGAGAATGTTCATGCAGTCTTTGTAGGGTGGCGCGCACATGTTGGATGTGTTCTTCTTCATTCTTAGAGTAAATTAAAATATCATCTATATAGACGATGGCGCAGACATCCAGAAAATCATGTAGCACTTTGTTAATAAAATATTGGAATGCCGCCGGAGCATTACACAATCCGAACGGCATTACAGTGTACTCGAAAAGTCCAAATTTTGTGTGGAAGGCGGTTTTCCACTCGTCGCCTTGTTTGACGCGGATGAGGTGATAGGCCCCCCGCAAGTCCAATTTAGTATAAATGGTGGACCCCTTGACTTGGTTTAACAATACAGGGATCAGGGGCAAAGGATAACGATTTTTTATCGTAGCCTTATTTACTGCGCGGTAATCAATACATGTGCGGAGATCTCCAGATTTTTTTGCCACAAAAAAGAGTGGTGATGAGACAGGTGATGTGGAGTGTCTAATAAAACCTAGTTGCAACAATTCGTCAACATTTTTCTTAAGATATTGCGTCTCAGGGTCAGTTAGAGCATATATCCGACTACAAGGCAAAACTGCCCCTGGCACTAGATCTATTCTGCAATCATACACCCTGTGGGGTGGCAATTGCGTGGCCTGAACTGGGTCGAATACTGCAGAGAAGTCTCTATACTGTTCTGGTAGAGTAGTAATTTGTTCCTGCGTGGAAGCACAATATAATGGATGGATGGGTTTTGTGTCTCTTTATAACAATGTGTTCTACAGAAAGCAGAATCCAAAGTTACAGTCCTTTGGACCCAATCAATCTTTGGATTGTGCAATTCTAACCAAGGAATTCCTAGAATGACACCAAATGTAGGGGTGTCAATAAGGTCAAACATGGTTTGCTCAGTATGACCATTTTCTCCAACAAGTATCAAAGGCGAGGTATGGAAACGAACCAAACCAGAGGACAAGACAGAGCCATCAACTGCCCTTACAGGCTCTGGTTCTGCTTTTGGAATGGATTGGATGCCACATTTTTTGGCCAGGGCTTTGTCAAAAAAGGTCCCTGTAGCACCAGAATCAATTAAAACAGACAAACTATACCTTTGTGGGTCAGAAATAATAACAGTAAGTCGTATAGTCATATGGCGAGGGACACGATTAATGGTGTTTGTAGCATATTGAGAGATCTCGATGTCATCACTTCCCAAAGGAGCGATCTCTACATCCTTTGAGACATTTAGTATTCCGACTCAATGGAATTTGGGAGTGAACTAGCTATCGCTTTTTTCTTTTGGGGTTTTATTGGGCACTATCGAGCAAAGTGCCCTGCTTTGCCACAATAAAGACAAAGATTTCCTTTTCTTCGTCTATCTTTCTCTTCTGCAGTCAATGGGCCTTTAAGACCTCCTATTTGCATGGGTTCTGATTTGTCGTCAACCTCTTTTTTCTTAGGCTTGATTGAAATGATTCTTGTGTCAAATCGGGGTTTGTCGTGTTTTCTTTCACCAAGTCTGTGATTTAGCTTTACCACCAAATCCAAGAATTCAGAGTAATCATCAGGTAAGTTTACAATATGGGATAAAGAGTCTTTTAGATCGTCTCTTAAACCTCTACAAAAAAGAGAAATACGTTTCTCTTCAGGCCAATGAATTTCAGATAAGAGGCGATTAAAGGTGGTCCTGTAAGTAATGAGGTCCTTAGAACCCTGTCTCAGATTTAAAAGTTCGTTGTCACTAGCTTGCATGATCGTATGACGTGCAAAGAGGCAGGACATGGCATCTTTAAACCGAGTGTAGTTGTGTAAAAGGGAATCATCATTTTCTATTAAGGGTATTGTCCAATTTGCGGCTACACCACCAAGGTAAGAAATAATGAATGCTATTTTCTCAGTATCAGACGGGAAAACCTGCGGCTTACATAAGAAATGCAACTGACACTGACTCATGAATGAAGCAAACTGGGAAGTATCACCTAAAAAACGCTCAGGGTTAGCCAGGGGAACTGGACTTGGTGTAACCACTGTTACCTGGATATTTTGATCAGGACGTTGAGGACGAAAACCTGTTGCTGCTACAGGACTTTGACCAAATCTAGTTGGCGCTATGAATGGGCGAGGTTCGGTCTCTTTGGGTTCTCTCCATTGTGTGAAGCTTGCTCTACTCTTTAATACTTCCTCTCTCAGTGTATGATTTTCCTGTTTTATTTGCTGCATTTCTTCTTGTAATTTTCTAATGATGTCTGCTAACTGTGCTGTTTGATCTGGGACTTCCATACTGAATCGTTATCAAGATGAAACAATTGGTGGGCTTGGCCTTCTGTTACGAGGCACTCACCTGTGCTCCAGATTATTTTACCTTGATGACGATGTGAGGACAGGTTCCCAATCCCTCTAGAACAGAGGTCTTCAAACTTTTGTAGGTTGAGCCCCCCAACTGAATTTTTTGAAATGTCGGGCCCCCCCACCACCTGACAGAAATTTCTGGAATCTTGTACACTACATAATTGACTGCCACCCGCATATCCCGGGCCATATCCGGCAAATACTGTTCAACGCAATGGGAGTTTAGTGAACTGTAGGTCTGTGAGTGGGTGTGGTTAATGACAGGCTTATTACACAGCTCAAAACAAACAAAATGTTCCAAGATAAAATGTGTGCAAATTGTTTTTACTAGGATGCTTTGTTTTACACATGACAGATTGATAATAACACCACCAACATTAATGTGACGGGTGTGCCTGTTTTTCACCACAGAGACGGTCAATCTGTGGATGGATTTTTGCTACTGCCGACGGTGAGTGTAAAAATTCAGGACAAAGGGTCAAAATTCAGGACACAAATTCAGGACAGGAGGTCAAAATTCACGACAAAACTTCAGGACAATAGGTAGGTTTTACAGACACATCAGAGGAGGTCACGCCATAGTATATAATTAAGCCCAGCCAAATCCAAACATATTCAACCATTTGCAAACCTATCCATCACGTACCCTTCCATCTATCATTTCACTCAACCACTCCTTCATCCATCCTTTCACTCATCCATCATCCATCCATCCACCCTTTCACCCTATCCATCTGTACACTCATCCATTCACTCTTCTACCCATCCATTCACTCATCCATCCATCCATTTACCCTTTCACCCATCCAGCCATCCCTTCACTTACTCATCCATCCACCCAGTCACTCATCCATCCACCCATCCACCCTTTCAGTCATCCATCCATCCTCCCTTTCCCTCTCCATCGACCCTTTCACTTAGCCATCCTTCCTTCCATCCATCCACCCACCCATCCATCTACTCATCCACTCATTAATCCATCCATTGACCCTATCACTCATCCATCCTTTCTCTCATCCATCTATCCTTTCACTCCTTCACGCATCTATTCATCCTTTTGTCCATCTACCCTCCCTTTCACTTACTCATCCATCCTTACATCCACCCTTTCACTCATCCTTCCATCCATTCACCCTTGCACTTATCAATTCATCAATCCATCCATCATTTCACTCATCCATCCACCCACTCACTCATCATCCACCTTTTCACTCATCCATATTTTCACTCATCCATCCACCCTTTTACCCATCCAGCTACCCTTTCACCCATACATTCAGCTATTTACCTTTTCTCTCATCCATCCTTCCACTCACTCATCAATCCATCCATCCTCTCTCATTCTCCATCTATTCAATCTTTCATTCATCCATTCACCCTTTTACTAATTCATCCAGCCATCCACCCATCCCTTCACTTACTCACTCGCCCACCTTTTCATATTAATTTTGAGCTGAGCCTTTTTGAGAAGAGGCCCATCAAGAACCTCACCCTCGCTGCAGGAGCCATTCCAGGACTGGGACAGGATCCACCAGGGTGGGCACAGGGGTGGGCATGCAGTTTTCAAGTATTCCAGGGAGGGGTAGGGCTCCTCACCCCCTTCTGGACAAGACAACGAGAAGACAGGCTCTCTTTCCAAAATGTTAGTTTTGCCATCCCCCACTGTGATGTACAGTACTTAAAGGAGATACCCCAAAAGAACTGATTTAACTGATTGTCCTCCATGTTTGTTTAATCAGTGTGGGTGCGATTGTGCCATTTCTTTATTTTATTCCAATTATAGACTGCATGTTTGCAGAACCGAGGTTTGCTTACAATTTAGTGACAGTAATTAAGCTCTGTGAAGAGAACCACGTGCTGCCTCGGGGTAATCAGGGCCGGTTCTAGGATGTTTGGGGACCTGGGCAGAAAGGGAATGTGTGAGGCCCCTCTAAATTGCAGAGACGCATTCAGCGCTGTTTGCATCTGAATAGATGCCCCTGCGCCTGAAGCTGCAGCCCCTCCCTCTCAGTCACCTTCAAGCACCTCTTAACAGCTCATCAAGGGCTGAAGGTGTGAGGGTTGCCATCCCGCTGTGTTCAAAACCTCCGTTACGGCCGAATATCAGCCATCAGATTTTCGGGTGGCGTGCGCGCCCCCCCTGGGATGGTGGCGCGCCCCCCCTGGGGGGCGCGCCCCACAGATTGAAGAACACTGCTCTAGAAACTAGCAGCGTGATACCAAGATATAACTTACGATCAGTCCGGTAGTCTCAGGGGGGAAAAGGGGTTGGTATGACAAGAGGAGAGAAACAAGAAGATTCCAGCGGTCTTCTTTTAGGGGGACCAGGGCTTCAGGGGGCTTGAGTATTCACAGGATACAATAAACAGGAATGTAACTGGATAGTGGCTTGAGTTTTCTACTAGACTCCTAAGTACAAAACACAGAAGATAAACAATGTGTATATCTGTGAGGCAGTATCTTCTTACAGTTATCATAAACTTGTAACCAAAAGTCTCCAATAATTCTTACCTACAGACTACGTAGGTTTCAACAGAATTTTGGGTTGATCTAACAATCTACTTGTCGATTTATGCAATATGCAATAAACAATACAATCATTAACATACTGTCAAATAAGTTTAACAACCATGATAGCATTTAGTTATGTTCATCAGCATAGGTACCTGAATCCTTATATGCCCAGCTTAGGATCAGATGCCTTGAGTGCACAGAAGTTCAAATGCTGCCAAAACAACCTTCTGCCATAAAGGAACAAAATACTGCATACAAAATAACAGTAGTCAAAACCACATCTGTGATGTTGTGATTCTTAAGGCTAACTTTGCTTTGCGATGACTAGTTTCACACTTTTAAAAAGGCACAATCTTCTTTGTTTTATAAATGTCAATAGTTTCTGGGTACTGCGGGAAAACTCGCCGTAACACTTGAGATTAAGTGTTTTC
This sequence comes from Triturus cristatus, assembly GCF_964204655.1. Classification (NCBI taxonomy): domain Eukaryota; kingdom Metazoa; phylum Chordata; class Amphibia; order Caudata; family Salamandridae; genus Triturus; species Triturus cristatus. Next base: position 1,187,285,317 of record NC_140591.1, read on the forward strand.
CTTCTGTCCAAGAAATATAGTTCGGATAATTTGCGCACTTCAAAGAGCAATGTTCCAAGTTCTAAAAACAATGTTCCAAGTTCTAATGTAAGCAGACTCACCGTGGGATAGTTGTCTTCCAAAAAATACCTTAAAGCATGTTTTCTCTGTGCGCTTCTTTTCAGGGACCACGACACGGAAGAAGACGTCGGACCGGAGACTCAGCCCAGAACCAGGAAGCCAGGAAATTGCTGATGCAAGGCTGTCAAGCAGGCGATGCCGATCGGGAAAGTTGGAGCCAGGTAACTGTGTTGAAGCAATGAGGCCAAACACTGAATAGTGAAGAGGAGTGGTTTAAATAGGCTCCTAAGCAGGTGCTGGGTGTGGTCCGGGGTGTGGCCCAACTGTCTTTCAGGCCCAGGGTTTGTGGCAAACTGAGTGTGGCTTTCAACTGTCTTTCAGGCCCAGGGATTACTGGGTGTGGTCCTGGGTGTGGCCCAACTGTCTTTCAGGCCCAAGGTTTGCACAGAATAACTACACATTATTCTATTACTTATGGCATGATAGAGCCTCAGTTTAAGAACATGACATAATACATGAACATAATTTACAGTAAACACATATATGAACAGGATGGTATTCCATGATTTGAAATGGAAGAAATCCATACATGAACAGGATGCCTTCTACAAGATACCAGTGTTATATTACCATGTACTCTGTTTCTGCTGATATGTGTTCAAATCAAGGAGGACAGGGAAGGAGACGTGCATGGGACAATGCACCTGTAACAGATTTGTAGTGTGTGACACTAGTCCTGTGAACTTGTTAGGTAGGGATTTATTGTGCAAGATGAATTGCACTATATTTTGTAATCCAGATGGAATAGCCTTTGAAACACCTGATGATGATATGTTATATAAGATGACATTGGCAAATAAAGAAAAGGAGGTTACAGGAACATATGCTGTATTCAACCCTGACGAACTACCAAAAGAATTGAAACAATCAGTAAAAGCAGAAGTTTGGGACTTCACAGGAGAGGATGTAGGATAGATGAGGAATATAGATCCAGTAAAGATAACTGTAAAAGAAGGAGTAAGTTATCCAAATGTCCCACAATACAAATTGACTCCTAAAATAATCGAAGGAGTTACTCCTGTGATTGAGAAAATGATAAGGCAAGGAATATTGAGAGAAATAATGAGTAGCCCATGTAATTCACCGATAATGGGACTGAAAAAGCCTAGTGGGAAGTCCAGAATAGTGCAAGATCTGAGAAAGATAAACAAAATTGTTTTACCATGTTGTCCTATTGTACCGAATCTATCTGTCATTTTATTTCAGATTACTCATGATGCAGAATTGGACACAGTGATTGATTTGTGCCATGCATTCTTTTCCATCCCATTACACCATGACAGCCAGCAAATTTGTGCGTTTCGTTTCGGTGAGCGTATTTTGGCGTGGTGCCGAATTCCACAGGGGTATACAGAAAGCCCCTCAATATTTAATCAGCTATTGAAGAAGTCTTTGGAGAGTCTGGAAATGCCTGAAAATTCAGTACTAGTCCAGTATATCGATGACCTACTTGTGGCATCGAAAACTTGTGAAGCTTGTGAGGTAGACACGGTAGCTTTGTTAAATCATTTGACAGATGGAGGGCTAAAAGTGTCACCATCAAAATTACAATTTTGCAAAAGAGAAGTCCAATATTTGGGACACAGCATTGAGAAAGGACACAGGAAAATAACTGTAGATAGAATCAGGATCATAAAAAGAATGAGTCCACCAATGACCCAAAGAGAAGTGAGAATGTTTCTGGGAATGGTTGGATATTGTCGGCAATGGATAGGAAATTTTTCCTTGATTGCCAAACCTTTGGTACGACTGACAAGAAGTGATGTGAGAGATCCAATTGATTTGAACAAAGAGGAGTTGGCAGCATTCAAGAAATTAAGAGAAGGATTGTGTGAAGCGCCTGCATTGGGCATGCCTGACTATGACAAGGAGTTTGAGTTGTATTGCAGTGAGAGAAATGGATGTACACTCTCTGTTTTAGTTCAGAAGCATGGAAAACTAAGGAAACCAATTGCATATTTTTCATCCATGTTGGACCCAGTAGCTGTAGCCCTTCCTGCGTGTCTGAAAGCAGTAGCTGCTACATGTCAAAGTTTGGAACAGAGTGAAGGAATTGTGATGGGGTATCCTGTGAAAGTGTTTGTGCCTCATGATGTGGCGATTCTTTTAACAAGGAGTCGTACTCAGTATATGACGCACAGCCGACTGACTAAGTATGAAAAGGTCATTTTGGGCGCAACAAATGTGAGTCTTGTGAGATGCGTGAATGTGAATCCTTCAACATTGTTGCCTGATGTGGAGGTAAGAGATGAAGCAGATCATGATTGTTTGGATGTACTTGATTTTTGTACAAAACCAAGGCCTGACATAAAAGATGACCCTTTACCAGAAAGTGATTATGTCATGTTTGTTGATGGATCCTGTTTGCGAACAGATGATGGAGTGCTAAGTGCAGCATATGCAGTATGTACAGTTGCAGCAGTGATGGAAGCATCCTATTTGAAAGGAGTAAGGTCGGCCCAAGTAGCTGAACTTATCGCCCTGACCAGAGCATGTAAGATTGGGAAAAGTGTGAGAGTGACTGTGATATCCGATAGCCAGTATGGCTACGGGGTGGTCCATGATTTCGGCCAAATTTGGTTGCACAGAGGTTTCCTGACCTCAAGTGGGACTCCCATTAAGAATGCTGAAGTGGTTGGAAGGTTGCTTGAGGCAATACAGCTGCCCAGGCAATCGGCTGTGGTAAAATGTGCTGCTCATAGCCGTAGTGGTGATTACATTGCCACTGGAAACAAGTTTGCCAATGACATGGCACAGTATTGTGCACGAAATGAGAATTCAATCAATCGGGCAAAGGAAAAAGAATTGTTTTCATGTTTCCCAATGTTTACTAACACTGTGGGAACCTGGGATGAGGTAAGACAATTGCAGGAAGAAGCAGGAGAGGAAGAAGTAAAACAGTGGGTAAAAGCAGGATGTGCACCAAGAGAGAAGGATCATGTGTGGGTCTATCGAGATGGAAGACCAGTAATGCCTGATAGCATGATGTCTGCCATGGCACGGATGTATCATGGACAGGGCCATATAGGAAGAGATGCCATGATTCGGTCCTTTAAACAAACTTGGTATAATGCCAAGTTCAGGCTTTTGGCGGAAAGTATCTGTCAAAGATGTATAATTTGTCAGCAATACAATCCAGGAAGAAAGACAGTGGTGAGTCTAGGAACAATAGGCCGAGAGGGAGGGCCTTTTACCAGAATGCAAGTAGATTTCCTTGAGATGCCTCCTAGTAACAGATTGAGGTATGTTTTGGTAATGGTATGCCTATTCTCTAGGTGGGTAGAAGTGTTCCCAACAAGAAGAAATGATGGAATGACAGTGGCAAAATTATTGTTGAGGGAATTTATACCTAGATTTGGGTTCCCAGTAACAATTGAATCAGACAGAGGAGGACATTTTCATAACGAGATCATAAAACTGATTTGTGAAGCATTGAATGTACGACAAAAACTGCATTGTGCCTACCGACCAGAGGCTTCTGGTGTAGTAGAACAAATGAATGGTACTATCAAAAACAGAATAGGGAAAATGTGTTTATCCACAGGTATGAAATGGCCCGATGTCTTGCCTCTAGTACTCATGACTATTAGATCAATACCAGACAGAACTACTGGTTTGAGTCCTCATGAGATCCTCATGGGACGTGCAAAGAGACATGTATTTATACCAGTCAACAAGCTGATGACAATAACTGATGACATGGTATTGGAATACTGTAAAAGCCTGGCTGACGCAGTTCATTCTGTGTTTCTTCAGGTTGGAGCGGATGCCACCACTCTTGAAAAGAAGCCAGCTCATGATCTGAGACCAGGGGACTGGGTAAGGATAAAAGTACACAGAAGAAGAAACTGTTTGGTTCCCAGGTGGGGAAAACCAAGGCAAGTCATCTTGACTACGACAACTGCTGTGAAGTGTGCTGGATTGAAGAACTGGATCCATGCAAGTCATACCTTGAGAATTCCAAATCCAGTGGATTGTAAAGAGAAAGAATATTTTGATGAGTTATAATCCAGTACTGAATCAGATGATGGAGAGCCAAAGGATAAGGAAGGAGAAAACTCTGAAAGAGGGAAGACAGAGCCATGGTTAACTTTGGTCCCCAGAAGTGACTCCCTGAGGAAAAGATTGCAGATTTCTGAATCCAGTTCAGACTCAGAGACTGAACAAAGAGCCCATTCATCCAAGAAAGAACAAAGGAAGAACAAAGAAAAGGACAGTGGAGAGACAATAAAACAAATCTGTGAGAAAGAAGTGTCAGATGAAAAATTGAGAGACATTCCACCTGAAACAGCACCTTTAGATGGACAGGTGCCAGATACAGAGAGAGAGGGAAAGATTATTGTGGAAGACCCCCGAGGAGGTGTAGGGAACTCCAACATCCAGTTAGAAGCAGGGACAAGTAGTCAGCAGGAAGATTGCGTGACAGAGATTCGAGGAGGGACAGAAGTAGGGAAAACAAAAGAGGTGGAGAAAGAACTCGTTGAAGGTAAAAAGCAAGTCGAAGCAGAGTCTGAGGAAAGCGAGGATGAAATACCAGAAGGCCGAGTTCTGAGAAAGAGAGCTTGGAGAACTGAAAAGAATGATAAAGGGAGAAAACTGAAAAGAGCGGCCAAAGATGAAGTGTGGCCAAACAAAATAAAGAGACTGAGATATCGGCTGACACGTGTAAATTCGCCAAGAGCTGAACAGGTGAATGAAGTAACGAGTCAGGAAAAATCGAAAGAAGAAGAACAGACAGTAGTCAAAGAAAACAAAAGAACAAGAAAACCTAACCAGAAGTATAAATCACCGGAATGGACATATGTGGCCCTGCCTGAAGTGAAGGAAGAGGCGGATAGCCAAGGAAATCCAGAGGGGGTTGTACCGGAAGTGGTTGAGGAAGACGAAGAATCGGAAATCCTGAGAGTTATCTTGTCCGATATTGGCGAAGAAGTGGATATTCAGGACAACCTGTATGTTGAAAACGAAGGGAAGGTGAAAGATGATGAGATGCCAAACTGAATGAGAAAAGAAAATTACTGATGGAAAAACAATAAAATACTGAAAGAGACAAAACTGGTAGAATCACGTAGGTGCTTAGAAGCCTTGGGTTAGAAACTAGTTGTGAAGTAGAAGAGGCTAAGTCAAAAGACACGGCTCATTTTAGAAAAAATGGCAAACATAGAAAGTAGCAAAAGTAGATGTACCTTCCTTAGAAGATGGTGCAAAATGTGCTGTTGTTGTACAGGATTATTAATGCTTCTTTGGAGTATTCTTGCTCTAATAATTTCATTTAAAGTTACTGTTGATACATTAGAAGGACATAGTGATAACATAACTAAAATAGGGAAGGTTCAAAAGGTAGTTTCAACTAGAATAGATAAAAACTATTTACATAAAGACAGGTCAATAACAGATTTCTCTAACAATGTGTTTTCAAAGTTGTTGTATGAATATGTAAAAACTATGGACGTAAGGGATTGCTACGTTTGTATGCAATTACCTGCATCTGTATCTGAAGGAGTGACTTATTATCGCCTCCCTGTAACATATGGCATAACATGTAGTGTAATAGCTAGTTTGTTTTATCAAACAGGTAAATTAGAGTATTATTTTTCAGATGTAGATACCATATTTTCACAAGTACCAGCAATTAACAAGCTAAACAAAGTAAAACCTGCAAAGGTATTAGGTGAATTTTTTCTAGAGACAAATGAACTAACGTTAGAATATATATTTAGAAATAACTTGACTTGCAGTTTAAAGAAAGACGAGAAGACATTTTTGGATATGGTTGAAGAAAGGAGATTGAAAATGCAAAGGAAGGTTTCAGAAGGGAAAGTGGAGAAAACGGTTTGGGATGTAGAAACGGAGAAACATTTAAGAGGAAAATCGAGTCCAACTATGGCCTTAGATTGGCCACAGAAAGGGAAACTGTGTATAAGAAGGAATCGGATGGCATATGACAATTATTTTCTAGGGAATAGTGAGTGCCATGATACATACTGGATCATGGGAGGATGGGGATTTAAAGGTGGAAGAGATCCGGTCTTTGCAGGACTGTATTTCATTTGTGGGAACAGGGCATATTATCGTTTGCCAGACCATTGGTATGGCACATGTTATGTTGGCCTGGTTTTTCCAAATATTTTTCACATGGATAGAGGAGAATATGGTGTACATAGTTTAGGTAATCATTTAGCACGGAGTAAAAGAGAATCTTGGGCTGAAATTGTAGGTGACATTTTTAGAGCACTGATACCCGCAGTGGAAATATCTCTGAATGCGAACAAAATTAGAAAACTTTCAACAGTAGTGGATCGCTTGTCAACAAGCACCACTGGAGGATTCTTAGTGGTAAATACTGAAATGGTTGCCATGCGTGCTATGGTAATGCAAAATCGACTTGCCCTTGATATTTTATTGGCAAAAGAGGGTGGAGTCTGTGGAATGCTGAAAGTTCAACATTGTTGTACTTACATTCCTGATGAAAGTAAAGATTTGAAAATTTATATTAAAAATATAACAGAATTGCATGACGAAATTGTACCACTGGAGGTTGAAGGTGTTTGGGAGAAGATCGGTAAGAAAATAACAGCTATCAAAGACTTTGTAGTAAAACTAGGTAGTACATTTATAGGTAAGATATTATTTCCATTAACTTGTGTGATTTCCTTAGTATTAATAATAAGACTAGGTTGTATTTGTTGTAGAAAGAATAAAAACAAGAAAATAATAAAAAGAGAAAACCTAAGGAGAAGGGATAAGAAACAAGAGAGAGAATTTGAAGAAATAGAACTAGAAGAGTTAAAAGATAGCATGTATAAAACAGCAAAAAGAGAAGAAACAGGGGAAACTGAAATATTAATGAAACAAGAAATCAATTCGAAATTTCCGTAAACAACTACTAAATTTTATGTTAGTGTGGTGATATAATCACCAAAGGGGGGATTGCTGGAGCGGGTAGTACAAAATTTTGTATACCCCATTCTGCATGTTTATATTAATCCGAATAATCAATTAATTGTAATATTATTAATCTGTTTGAAGCGTTAACTCACCAACTATATTAACAAGAGAAATATACGTGGGAATTGCACTTTGCATGGCTATATTAATTGTGAATTAACTTGTGTACGCATATTAATAGTAGAAAATTAGAATATATATGTTATATGTTGCTTTAAGTGATGTATTTGGGCTTTATTTAGTGAGTATAAACCGCTCTGAGTGTTGCTTCTGCTAGATAAATACACACACATATGGGTATTAGTAAGGGGATAACATTTTATTAGTCATTTCCATCTTTTAATTACGTTTTTGTGTTTCTTTTGCTTAAGTTGACCATTTCGGCCTATACAAGATGGTTGAACGGGACAGTAAACGTGACTGCCTTGACAACACGAGGTCCTGGGTGAAGTGCGCATGCGTCACCGCCAGCAACAGTGGCCTGGACCTGACCCCGGGTGAACATGAACCCTCCAAGGTCATTCCGGGAACCCATCCAAGACTAAGAGACAATTCCCAATTTAAAAGCCGGAACAAGCAAGTTTGATGACTTCAGCTACGACACCCTGAGAACCGCTCATCGCCAGTCGAAATTGACCAATCAGAACTCTCTAAACCCAATCTTGATACATATTTGTTAGTATTTTCACTATAAAAGTAGGTAGGGAATTACGGTAGTATTCGTTACGACCGGCTCGCTCTTCTTTGACAAACTCGATTTCCTGACGTTATGCTGACGGAGAGGACAGTGACACTGCAGGACAGCTGTTATCCTGAATCTACAAGAGACTGAATTGCGGCCTAACTTTTCTGAATATATTCTTCTTTGAATGATTGACTTAGAGGACGACTTAGCCAGAATAGGTAAATATGATGCTCTGAAATGCTGATGATGATGATTTCTAATTTTCTTGAAAAATAATTTAGATAAAGGGTATTTGATTAATTGACAAATGTGTTGTGTCAGTTATTTGAATAAAAGAAATGTGGTAAGAAAGTAATGTATAGATAGACGAGCATTATTCATTAAAACCAAGTAAAACAACTAAATGATCCATCTCCGTATGGGAGGGATATCTTAGGTTTGATGTCAAAGTATTTAGGGTAAAGTAAAGGTATTCCTCTCATGTCAGCGTTGAGAAACATATTTTCCCTCAGAAAACAGTTCAACCGAGTGTAAGTATATTGGTGGTATGGGCCCCACCAATGAATGTATGTGAGTAAATTGAATGACGAGGAAGTTGGTCTGTGTCGAAGGGGGAATTTGACGTTCAGCGCTGCATCAATACCATTCGATGAACCAGCCAGGCCTAGGAGGTGGCATGCCGTAATCCAGTTTCTACAAACAGCCTAAAGGTGGGAGTCCGGGACTGCAGGTGGGGACTGCCATCTGCCTTTGGTGCAACACAGGGTAGGCTTTCTTGCCATCAGACCATTATTTCACATAGAAATAAAAATTGAAATGTAGCAAAGGCAAGGAAGCCTTCAAAATAGTCCACTGTTTGTTACTCTAGCTTTTATGTACTTACGCTGCATACATTATCTCACTAAACCTAGTCCTACTGGCTTTCTCAATGCTTTGTATCATCTTCACTTCTCTTCAGTTTCAGGTACGTTCTGAGAGGAACATTTCTATCAGAAGCTTAACCATTGATTGAACGGGAAAATCTAGCTTAAAATAAGTGCCTTAATTTAGATTAGACGTTAAAAAGAAAAAGCTTAAAAGAATTAAATATAGGAATACGTGCCTTTTCTTAAACATGAACAATTAACATGTAGCATGATTTTTTTGTAGTAAGCACTAATTGTTATCGTAATTGCACTACTAGGTCAGACTAGGCCTCATTCATCTTTCATCTTTTTATATTTTGGTTAATTTTCTTCTTTCATAAATAAATACTTTTAGGAAATGCTGATCTAAGCAATATTATTTGACAAATGTTTCACACTTGACTTGCTTAAACATCTCATCTCTGTAGAATGTGCTGACTTTAAAATGTATTTCTTCTTCTAAGCTACATGTTCTCATCGTTTTTAGTTAGTTTCTAGCTGCCACATTTTCACAATGCTCAATATCCACTAGTGTATTAAACAATAATGCTTACAATAAAACGCAGATCTCATGACTTAGGGTCTGATTATGAGTTTGGTGATCAATATACTGCCAACTTCACTGTGGTGCAACGGCGGCGGTCTGGCCACTGCTGCACTGGTGGTCTGACCGCTATATTACAACTTTGGTGGTCTGACCCCCATTGGACCACTGCAACTGCCAGGGAGCCGCGTTCCCTGGTGGTGGCACAGTGGTCTGGAGCAGCAAAATGTTTGGCAGTGCCACTACAGCACAGCCAAGCCTATTCTGAGTTTCCTCACAGCCAGCCATAAAAAGGCTGGCAGTGGGGAAACAAAGAGGGCCCTATAGCACCTTTGTGCACTGGCATGCATGTTAATGGGTGCATGCACGCCCAGTTTCTGCACGGCATGGATTTAGCAGTCCATGCTGCAGGAATTCTTTGGCGTTCCCATTGCAGTGCTTTTGACCAAAGGACCGCCAACCAGACCAGGAGGAAACTCCTACTCTGACAGGTGGCCAGTGGTCAACTTTGGCGATGCGGGAGCAGGCATTGCGTGCCGCCCCACTTCCACACTGCTAAAGTCATAATCACCTCCTTAATCTTGTAGGTTACAACTAGAATGTTTATGCTTTAGAATAGTTCATGGTTAGGCAGTGGAATACTGAATAGCTAATAGTTTTGACTGAAGGGTTCTTGTGGGCTCTCAGATTGAAGCTAAAGCACATGAATGTTCAGCAACTAAATTGACACTTATAGATAGCACCTTGCCAACTTCGGACATTTACGATGGGAATGAAGAAAGAAGCAGCAGACCATCGGACAATGTTTCCTCATTGGCTTAGGATGACCTTAGAATAGCATGGATTGTTACATGTGTTTTTGTCTTTATAATGTTTGTGTTCCTAGTTAGAATTGGAGTCGGTGCCTCCCAGACTGGTCCTGGCTATTCTTCTGTGATCATCCTTATTTCCCTTAGCACTTTTTGACTCTTTGCTGTGAGATACTGCTGACTGTTATTTCTGTGACTTACTACTTTGTGGGTGTCTAATTTCTTTAACGGTGATGGCTACTGCTTTGACTATTTTCTTAACTGAATTTTGAACAGTTGTTACTACTACTGTTAGCTGATTCTGTTTGAGAGAAGAGACTCAGACAAGTTTCTGGAGCTACTCTTCCCGAGAAGATGATTTCGGTGTGGACCTGGAGACCCCTATTGTAAGTTATGGTTTGAACTGATTAAATTAAAGAAAAACATTTCTGCTCCAGCAGTTTCTGGTAGAAGAGATATGGTTCATACTCTGAATGAAGCTATAAAATAATTCCCAAGTCAGAATGAAGTTCTTGATTCCTAAATCCAGTGTCCAGAACTTGAAGATCTTACAAGGTGGTACTAGAAGGCGGTTTCGGTTTGAAGGTGTGGGGATTAATAGGATAATGTGTTGTTTATGGTAATTGTGTTTTAGTTTAGACAGTGGTGTTGTGAGTATGAATGAGTGAATAAAAGAAGTATTAAGAAGTTGTTGAATAAAAGAGATTGAAGAGTTCAGGCCTGCTGTATTCAAAAGATCTCTGAATATACGCAATAGAAGACTTGTTTGCAGGACAGATTGAAGTGTGTGAGCTATCATCACCTATACTATTGACATACAGAAATTAAGCATTGTTGTGATTGATTAACATTGAACAGAGTTAGTGGAACCTAATTGCGCAAACGGGTGTAGCTGCAGTAATTTGGGTAATTTCATACTGGTTGAGATTCCACTTGTGAAAAATACACTTGAGGGATTGTAATACTGTTATTTATTTAGTCGGAGCAAACAAGAAGGAGTTTTACGGTTATTGTTGAAATTGTTTGACCGTAAGAGAAATTGTGAAAGAGGGTGAACTGCTGTAAGGAGTGAGATCATGCATCATATTGTTTCGCACTGAGATTGGTTGGTTGGTGTACTTTATACTGGGATTGGTTGGTGACATCAGGGTGACAGCTGGGACTGGATTACAAGAAAGTGAATAATGTGTTTGGATTTGACAACAAAATTGGAAAACAGTAGTCTTAATTGGATTGGTTTATTGAAATTTGACGTATACAGAACAAAATAATAAGATTAGATTGAAATTTGCCTTGTCTCTCGTTGCAATGCAAAAATGAAATGTTTTAAGGAATTTAAGAGTTTAGTACTATTCCAGTACGGAAAGGTGAAGAGGCAGCTCCTGAAGGTACGCCTACACATTTTATGACAGCTGAGTATGGGTTACACACTTGTTTTTGTCTTCGCCAATGCAGCAGAATCACTGAGAAAGACGGTGCATTGAGCTTTCCAAGATACGGGACATTTAATACCAGTATTCTTGATAATTTGAGAGGAAAATTGCACGAAATGAAACCACCACCTAGACCCACTCAATATGAAGCTCTGAATGCATGGTTTGTTGCAAGGAAAAGGAGAGGCAAAAGTACCAGAGAAGGGCAAAATGAGCGGTGCAGAATTATGCAGATGCTCGATGGGATGAAGAACTTCATAGGTGAAGAAAGGCTATCATCTAGGGAACAAGATTATATCCAGCTATTACTATGGAAGCAGCTAAGAAGGGAAGTGAAAAAGATCACGGAAAGGAAGATGGGGATGAGACCAATACTGATCCAGGGGATGAGATTCTAGATGCTAACTTCAAGACCTCTGCCATATACAACCCCTACTGATCACAGAGAATCAAGGAGTGATGTGAGTGCCACAGTGCCAACTGCTCCTGTAGATCAACCTTTAGTACAAATTGAAAGGTCCATACATATATTCTAAATTATACCACCAGTTGTGATTCAACCACAGGTTGCAGTTCTGACTGTGACTAATACAACTAGAATGTGTACCACAGCCCAAATAACCCCTGCACATGCCCTGATATTGCTCAGAGTCATGGCAAATGCTCCTCCAAATGTGGAGTCAAGGCGAGAAGTTCATCAAGCCGCTGGAGGTGTTCCTACCACAGAATTTGTTCCGACTTCACAAAATTCTCAGATTGTTGAATAGAGACCCCCACAAACAGGACAAGCAATAATAGATGGAGGGACATTTGTCTTCACAGCCCCTATTATCCCTAGTGACATAAATTTTACTGAAGAGTGTTATTTGCCAGCTTAGTTAGAAGAAGAAGTGGGATTAGAAAGATAGAAAACCTAATGGTCCGGCAGAGGCCAGACATGGAGAGGGAAGAAAGTTTAAATGTTGCTCAATTGAAGGTGGAATTATAAGAAATAAAAAGGGTATGTTTAGAATTTTAACATATTGAGCAATATCAAAGAAAGGAGTTCATTTTTCATTTTCTTGTGCAAGAAAATTACATGAAAGGCAGCATGAGTGCATGACACATTGAGAGAATTGGCTCATAAATACAAATTTCATCTTGCCAAAAATGTTTATTTGCACAGAAACTATCGGGTTCGATTAGATGATTCAGCATTGGAGAACGTAAGCATTTTTAAGGAATGTGTTTACACATTATGGAATTAGTCAAATGCATTCACAAATGGAGTGAGACTGAGAAGCTAGAAATTAAATGGGCGAAGAAGCATGTAAAGAAAAAGAGACAAGCAGCTACAGTAAGGAAGCAAGATGAGGGAATCTAGGGTGAAACAACAGCATACCCACTCAGAGAAATAGCAGGATGAATGCATGTACATGTAGCTTGGAGTTTAGGTGATGTGGCTGCATTTACAAACAATTTCCCAAAATTGAGAGTTAAACCAGTGCAATGGTCTTTACAAGTGGAACCATTGATGAAGACCTCAAAGGTGTTGTGGACAGATTTGAATATGTTTTATGGTTTTAGTACCTACTGATTTATCGGCTGAATGTAAGACTTTGGTACAATGGCCGAAAGAAGAACCTGTGAGGGAGACTAGGACAAATGTACCATCACATGTATTGGGGAGAAATATGAGGCAGTAAATACTTTTCCTGAAAGGTAGAGTGCCACCAAAGTATATTTGGACTGGCTTAAAATTAAAATAATAACCCGAGAGCCAAAAGAAAATGTGCCTGAATACTGTGAATGATTATTACAGGTGTTTTAGCAGCAAAGTGGATGAGAGTATCAAGATGAAAAGGATACAGGGATTTTCGTGCCATAGTTTTAGGACTAAAGTCAGAGATCTCTATGCACATAACTCAAAGCCTGATCTGAACAAGTCTCTCGATGAAATCTTGAGATATGCCAAATATTGTAGTGACAAGTTTGACATGAAACTGAAGAAAATTAAAGAAAAATTTATGGTGGCACAAATTAAGTTGGCTCAGAAAGGTTTTCAGAATCCTTCCTTTGCAGAAAATGTAGGGAATATGCAAGGAGTTGCAATTGCACAGGTTGACTTTCAGGGAAATCAAAAAGGGTTTAACATGTCTCAAGGTAGAGGTAGAGGATTTCTGTGCAGGTTCTGGAGCAGATTTTGCTGCGATGAAAAAGATTACTCCCTGTGACATCTGTCATAAAGTTGGAAAAGAGAATGTTGATATAGGGCCTAATTACGATGCTGGTCGGACAAGCGTCTGACCGCCATTGCAGCAGGTTGGAAACCAACCGACATGTAATCAGCGGTTCCGCCGGACAAATTAAGATGCGACCACCGTGTAGGTGGTCAGAAACATCCCCTTCTTTATTGCGGCTTGTGCTGTGGACTGGAAAAGTGCTGTAGTGGAAAAGGGGATGTTTTGAAACGTCCATGCACCGTGTGCCAGGCACCATGTGGTGGCAGTCACACGGGGCATGGAAGTTTGGGGGGGCACCACAGGTGCTCCCAGGCCTCATAGCGGAGGCCCACGGGGGACAGGGGCCCTGCTAGGGCCCCCAAAGTCCCTTTCCGACAGTCTTTGGACCGCCATGGAAAGCTGTTGGAAAGGGACATAGTAATCCCTATTGTGATGCCTGCACAGGCACCTCCCCTATTGTAGGGATTATGATCCGACCAATGGCCTGATGGGCTCCTTGAGCCTTTGAGATGCGTTGGTTGATCCCTCCGACTGCAGGGGTATGTCCGACCGCATCCTTATGTAGCGGTCGGACAGCTATCCTTGATGGTGGTTGGACCGCCACCAACATTTATGGAAAATTTATGCCCGATCTCACTGCTGCCGTTTGTGGCCAAAGTTGCAGAAAAAGCCACGAATAAACAACTGATAGACCACATTAACAAAAACGACCTACTGCATCCCTCTCAATCAGGTTTAAGAGTGGCCCACTCCACAGAGTCAGCATTACTCATAGCCACAGAAACACTGAGGAAATATGCTGAAGTATATGGTCAACCATATCTTTTTTGATCCATACAGATACATAGTTAGAACAGTGGAAGTTCCAGATCAACCTCTCTTGGGGGATTCACTTGCCACACGGTACATGTCATTTGCCATTTACCTCTGGGTTCAGAAAATGGCAGGTGAAGACCCAAACCTAGTCATGCCTGAGCAATCATCTCCTTTATCTCTTCCATCAAAGGAGCACTCAATGGTTATGGCTAACTCTCAGTGAGCAAATAATTTGAGGACTCTGCACGACCCTGGCAATGCAACCTTCTCTAAATGGGGGCTCCACACCCTTTGGAGCCCTAACTCCGCAAACAATCACTCACCATGCTAACCAAGGTCAACTCAGAGCCAAACAGTTTTAAGTTCTACAGGAGATACTCAACAGCTTGACTTAACAGCCTCCATGTGGCTGACTCTTACTCACATGGTAGAGAAACGGGGCTGGCAAAGGGCATCATAAGTATTATCGCTACACCCATGGTCGGACCAGCCATCTGACCTCCACGCACCCTCTTACCCGTGGCACATTTACCACCAAAGGCAAGTTCATCAGGTGACGAGATCTCAGAAAGTAGCAGTAGCTCAGACACTTGGTCCCTGTGACTAAAGACTTTTCAAACATCTATAGACGCCCTAAAATACTACTCAGTTAAGCTGGCCCTGAAAGTAGACCTCTTGAACATCCTCACTGTACAATTATCACATATTTGCTCTAAACTGTCCAAACTAAATAACTTAATCATTGAAGCCCAGACAGTTACGTACCTCCAACAAACCACATGCTTGTGTTCCCATATCATCAACAGACTTGGAACTCTATCAGACACCTCAAACTCACTCTTCACTGCCCTAAAATCTAGTATGAGCCACCATCACAAAGTATTCAGGCAAACCAGTGACACATTTAATAACATAGAAGTAACACAGGGTATCATTTTTAGTCCCGGCTCCCAAAACATGGGTAACCAAGGTCAGCAAGTGCCCGTGACCAGGATCTCAACCCGGCAGGGAACCAGAAAGCGACATGTCCCTCAATGGTCTCTCCACAATCTTACCTAATGTTCCGATCTTCAAACATGCCACTCATGAAGTGACAAAAGAAAAGACTAAGGCAAGCCAGGAATAAGTCCATTGTGCAGTCCTTGGGCCCCCCAAGACTACCAACGTGTATGCTTCCAAAGAAGGTTTAGCCCATCTTTGCTCAAAAGAACTCAGTAATGATTCCCTCCTGAAAACTGAACAGCACTGCAATTCATCCAGCACTCCATATTACACCAAGAAAACAACAACCTTCTACCTGTCCTTCAGAGGGGTCCAAGACTTGCAACACTGAACCAGCGTCCTTCCAAGTTGCACCACTCGACGGGCAGTCTTGCAAGAACGGCACTGTCTCAGATCTACAGCAGAGTTGCGCTGAAGCTCCTTGGCTCAGACCAAGCTCTGCACATACAAAAAAACATGTGTCTCATTACTCAGGAAATTGAAACATATCCTGACGCAACCCCTTGACCCAGCACTACAGACGTGGAGACAAACCCTCTCCATCTTCGTGCCTTAAGACCTGCTCCTTGTGAAGGAACCCAAACTAGGAACTCTACTACAGATGCTGTGCAACATAACACTCAATGTTTTATACCTACTGCACCAAGATCAAGGCATCAACCTCACCAGGGCCAGTCCCTTCTCATTGTTCAGTACTGATGAAGGGGACGTGAACACAAATGGTCCTGTCTTCATTTCAATACAGCACAGTAGCCTTTACAATTTTAACTGTCCCTGGATCCAGGAGGGTACAGCTTCCATATAGGACCATTACATTCACCTACTATCTTCGACTAGAGATAATCAGACTTATTCACAAAGCCCTGATGAAGTCCACACCAGTTGGACGAAACGCTTCAGCTGTTTGGCTGTTATTTGATTGAACTGGACGAATAAATAAACTGTTTATATACTATCAACATTGGATGGACATAATCTTTCTTGGTGTTGGTGGTGCATTCCACATTTGTGTGAATTAAGGCCATCATTTCTTGTCTAGAGCTTGATGACCCTATCCTGAATTGTCGCTTCATGAAATACTTAAACAACTTTGAACAAAAAATCTCCCCAACAAGCAACTGAGTGCCCTAAGGCGTGCATCAGTCAGAAACCTGGGTCAGGCTGCTAGCCACTGGTGAACTGCCATCATGACAAACTAGAGTCTATCCTGGCCTGCCTGGGGTTTATTCACTACTTTCAGACTGCACACAAGAATTTTTAATACCACTAATTTGCAGTTTAATCTGCTCTTAATACAACCTCCCTTATGGAACAGTCAGAATCATGGGCTAGGCTGCCAGCCAGAGTGGAAACAACAACCTTAAAACTATAAGCTAATATGGTATCCCATGATTTTCTGACAACTTTCAGACAGTGCACGATGCACTTTTAAAATGTTAATTGGCATGTTTGACTTCTGCTTTATTAGTTTTCCATATCTAAACCTTTTACACAATTTTAACTACTGTCTTTTCTTTTGTACGATTTAATGAATCGAAACAAATAAAGTTACTTACTTACTTACCTCTCTCGGGGAAAACTATCCATGTGGTAGGAGTTACAAACAAACAGTTCAGGATTCCCATTTCAAAAAGGGTCCCAGTAAATATAGGTTCATGTGAAGAAAAACACCAGTTCGTTGTCTGTGATTCCAGCCCTGTGAATCTACTAAGGAGGTGTTTGCTGTGCAAGTTAAATTGCACCATTTCCGTTCACGCCGGATGGTGGTACTTTCCAGACCCATGATGAGGATGTAGATTTTAAAGTGCTTAGACATCAAGACGTGACAGAAATATTCCCTTTGTTTACCATTGAAGAATTAGTTGATGATTTGAAAGAGACGGTTAATGTTGAAGTTTGGGATCTCACAGAGAAAGATATTGGATTTAAAAAAGGTGTAGAACCAGTCCGAATTGATGTAAAGTCAAACTCAGTGTTCCTCAAAACACCCCCATACCATTTGGTAACAGATGCTATTGCAGGAATAATGGCAGTCACAGAAAATATGTTGCAGACAGGAAGTTTGAGGGAATTGATTGGAAGTCCATGTAACTCTGCAATTATGGGTTTGCAGAAGCCCAATGGAAAGTACAGAATAGTACAGATGCTAAGGAAAATTAATGAGATCGTTGTTCCTGTGATACTGAATCCAGCCACAATATTGTTTCAGATCCTGTGTACTACAGAGTGGTTTATTGTATTGATTTATTTCAAGTTTTCTTAGTGCAATGCACAAAGAATGTCAATCCCTTTTTCCTTTGTGTTCCAACAGAAAGTATTAACATGGCGTTGTGTCCCACAAGGGTATACAGAGAGTCAATCCATTTTCAACCAGATTCTGAAAAGAAATCTGGAGACCTTACAAATGCCAAGCAAATCGACCCTTGTGGCATCAGAAACATGAGAAGTTTGTATACAAGAAACTATTGCATTATGACCTGGCTGAGAATGGACACAAAGTGTCTCCAGAAAAGCTGCAGTACTGTCAGAAAGAAGTTCAATATTTGGGACACATCACTGTGAAAGGAGCTAGTAAGGTGTCACCAGAGAGAGAGGAAGCAATCTTACATATTAATCCACCATGAACTTAAAAGGAAGTCAGGTTGATTTTAGTAACAGGTGGCTGCTGTAGACAGAGGATACCAAACATTTCCTTAATGGCAAAACCTTACTAAGGTTGACACACAGGGACATGTCACATCCGATTCCATGGGATGACTGTTCATAAGCTTTCCTAGGGTTGAAAGACAAATTGTGCCATGCCCCGGCACTAGGAATGCCTGATTATTCAAAAGAATGCACTCTATTTTGCAGTCAGGGAGATGAGTGCGCTCTCTCAGTGTTGACACAGATGCACGGAGTTGCCCTAAAGATAGTAGCATACTTCTCTATTACATTTGATCCTGTAGCTGCAGGTCATCCCGGTTGCCTAAAAGCAGTTGCCGTGGTGAGCACTAGTCTGGAAAAGAGTGAGAACCTAGTGATAGGTTACCCCTTAACCGTTATGGTCCCACACTCTGTGGAGCAATTGCTGGCAAGTACGAAAACACAGTACCTGAACCATATTCGCTTGACAAGATATGAGCAGACCATTTTATCCTGTGATAATGTAGTTCTCAAAAGGTGTCATGTGCTTAACCCCTCAACTTTGTTACCTGTAAAGGATGCTGATTGGGATGAAATTGAACACGATTGCCTAGATGTCATGGACTTATGCCCCAAACGAAGACCAGATATTAATCATGAACCTCTCCAGGTCCCCCTGCTGCAGGGATTCTGCCCAAGAACAGAACTATGCACAGGATTATAGGACTTTGGTGTATAGGGACTGAGTCATCCTACCACCTTAGTACCCACGAGCCCAGGGCCAACTAGCTATAGTGTCTCACTTGCTCTCCTACTCACTCACAGAAAAATACGCGATTAGACACCCCAGAACACAACAATCCCAGATCTCTCCGGAATCGCTGTAACAAGACACACCGTTTAGCTCGCACTCTTGTACTTGTCCACAATAAGATCTGACAGAGACACGAAACAGTTTAAAATATTTATTTTAACTAACGTGCCCTAACATGCAGAATACGTGGCACAAAAAGCAGTAAAATGCATAGTACAAATACAGTCTGCTTCGCAGCAAGTCCATATATCATGAAGGGAGATGTCATCATGAAATTACAATAAACAGACTATCGGACCCAACCTCCCTCCCCTTGCTAAGAAGCAGTATTAATATATATTAGAAGATCTCTGGGCTTTGTCAGCAGACCCCATACCTTAGCCTATAGATGGTGGATCTATATCATAGGTGCTGTCTCACTCTTCTCCCTGGAAAGGTCCCTCTCCAAGTGTGTGCTACCTATGCATGTATCTCCCTAATACCAAAGTTTCGAAATCCGCTTGTACGGCCGAAACGCGTAATGGCAGAAGACTGAAGAATAAAAAAGAATAAAAATAATTGCACAATTGAAGGTCTGCACTCGTCTTTTTCAAATTGGATGCATCACGATTTAAAGTGATAATATAGAAATATATATATATATATATATATATATATATATATATATATATATACACATACATATATACATATATGACAACCAGCTCCAGTTCCCATCCAGTCCCTGGATACCAACATGATGACTCAGTTTTTTAATTAAAAGAGATTCTCTTTATTTCTTACGGTTTTTGGTAACGCGTTACGCCTGTGTCCACAGGCTTGCTCACACCAACAACGCAATTGCCATTCCTTCGTTTTAAAACCACAAATACCCGATCACGTGGGTTGCTGTTTTCATTGCAATGGAAAACAGACTCCGTCACACATTGTGTTTAATCCAGTTTCGGTAAATGTTTGTCGTGTATAGCAATATAAAACATTACAAATTCATGTTTTGCATTTAAAGTTATATGCTTCAGATTCACAATGCTGTCAGAAAATATGCATTAACACAGGAATATTTTGTATTGCTTCTATTACAATTAGGTTAAGGATTTCAGACAAGTGTCTATTTCATCCTACAACTTAATAGCATTCCTCAAATAATAGAATGTGCAAAACCCGCTTAAAAAATCACGTGCATTTTTCTTTTTTTTTTAAATTCATATCCAAATTCATACGTATTTTAAATATTTACACAGCTAAAAACCTGAAAAAATGTTTTTTCTTTCTTTTGGAGACATTTCGTATAGCATTCAGAAACTTATTCAGTTTGGATAAGAACACAGTACACCGTGCAGTAGAAATTTGAAATTTTCTAGATTAAAAAAAGTCAATCCATATTGATAATAAAACCGATAAAAACTGATAACAAACCACACGAGTAAATGAATACTATTCAAATAGACAGTCAACTCTAAAGTGCTAGTGAAATGTGCAAAATGCAATGTGCAAATATAGTCAATACAGTACATTGGTTAACAATGCAGTGCAAAGTTTGTTAAAGTGCAAGTGCAAATTACCGTGATTTACTCATGATTCCTCATAAATTCCAGCATATTTAAATCCTTTGACATCTAGAAAAAGTGCTAGTGCATTTCAGAATTTAATACCTTCAGACCCAAGTACTGAATTGCATTATAACAATAGTACAGCATATTGACATCTAAACTCCAGGTGATGCAACTTATCTTAACACGGCAGATTTATTCATCTAAAATTTGATTATGGATTTTCGGGACTTGATTAAAATGAGCCATTTCTTTTAGATACTGCTAGTAGCTTGGGTGCACATGTAAATCCTCATCTGTGTTCATACCTGACGGAATTCTTGTGTTCAAAAGCATTATATATTTAGACTCCAGCTGCTGCAATTTCTTTTCTCTATTTCCACCCCTTCTCATTTTGGGTACCTGGTCCATTGCAAAGTAAGTAAAATCTTGCAGTGTGCCTTTATGAATCTCATTGATATGACATGTCACCGAATACGTTTTATCATTTTTTTTTACCGCTCGCGTATGTTGCAAGATGCGGACATGGACCATGTGGATGGTGCTTCCTACATATAGTTTTGAGCAGGAGCGTTTTAAGATGTAGACCACATGGTCACTTCGGCAGTTAAAGAATAATTTAATTTCCATGGGTTTGCCATTAGTGGGGACATTACTTGTTTGGTGTTTTGGGCAATTGTGCAAGCTTTGCACTTTTGGCATTTGTAAACGCCCAGACTTGCCTTTAGCCAGTTCTCAGATTTATTTATTTCTGGACTGCTGTCCACCAACTCTTGCCTCATGGATTTAGCTCTTTTGAAGGTTACTTGGGGACTCCGTTTTACTACTGCCCCCAACATTGGATCACTTCTTATTAGATGCCAGTGCCTACTCACACAATCTCTCACTTTTGTGTGGTAGGCACTGTATACAGTGATTAGTCTTATTTCCTCCCTATCCTGTTTCTTGATTTCCTTTTTTCCTTCTTTGGGTTTTAACAAGACCTCTCTTTTGATGCTACTGACTTTATGTAATGCTTGGCTCAGGACCTGCTCTTTATAACCCCTTTCCCTAAATCTCTTTGTTAGGTTGCTCTGAGCTTCCTCTACTGACTGCCTTTCGCTACAATTCCTTTTCATCCTGAGACCCTTGGCATAGGGGATGCTCATTTTTAGTTTAGTGGGGTGAAAGCTGTTCGCATGCAGGATGGAGTTTACTGCTGTTGTTTTTCTGAATGTACGTGTATGTAGTATGTTGTCTTTTACATCAATTTCCAGGTCTAAAAATTTTACTGACAGCCTGTCTATGGTATCTGGGAATTTTAGGTTAAGTGTGTTGTTATTTAATTGCACTACAAAGTCTTTTGCAGACTCCGCTGAGCCTTCTCAGACCACAAAACGGTTTTCCACATAAATACATTTTTGTCCCATTCCTTTGAATGATGGACTCCTCCCACCTGCTCCTCCAACCAGCCCTTATGCAAATTAGCATAGCTGGGGGCGAAGCAGGTGCCCATCGCCGTTCCATGAACCTGTTTTTACGTCTCATTTCCAAATAAGACACAGTTATTTTCTAGGCACATTCTATCCATTTCAATTAGCATTCTAGAATGCTGCTGGTAGGAGATGTGTTGTGTGTCCAAAAAATAACGCATAGCATTTAGTCCAGCCTCATGTTCAAAACTTGTATACAGCGAGGTAACATCAAGCGTAATTAACAAATAGGTGTCTTTCCAAATCAGTGTCTCAATTTTACTCAAAAAGTCTTGAGTATCTTGTATGTAAGCTGGTAGTTTTATAACAAATTCCTGCAAGAAGTGGCCTAGATAAGTTGAGGTTGTTTCAAATAAACTTCCAATAGCAGAAATGATGGGTCTGCCCGGTGGCTTCTCTTTCTTCTTATGGACTTTGGGGATTAAGTATAAAATCGGTGTTACAGGATTACCTTTAAAAATAGCTATTCCCCTTGAGATAACAAACCTAGTCCCCTCCAGCGTGCCAGTTCTTTGTGCAGTTTGTTCTTTATTTCCATCAAATTGCTATGCAGAACCTTTCTGTAACAGCTGTTGTCACTGAGTTGTAATTTTGCCTCCAGGTTGTACATTGTCAGTGGCCAGAGGACCACATTTCCTCCTTTGTCCGATTCTCGGACCACTATGTTTTTATTTGTCATGGTTAGGGACTGCAGCTCTAGGGGCTCGAACACTGGTTCCTTTGGACATGGCGTTGGTACTGCGTCTCACGCATGTGTCCGTCTTCTGAAGTGTGCAGCAACACGGACTATCTATTGCAAAATGCATGGCCCCATCCACACAGCACATTACTGGTGGCATTGTAAGCATCTCTCTCACACCACTCCCTTGTTTGCCTCCCCCTGTGTATTGTGATGGGCGTTCCTTTGGTGATTTTTCATACTGCACGAAATAACTGCACAAAATAACTGTTCTTTACATTGATGCAGATAGCAGCGCTTGGCCCCGCCTCCTAGAAATGCCATTGAACGTGGAGGCCATCTTGGTTGGGGCTCTCCTATAAAAGAGAGCCACACTCAACCTTGACTGCTCATTATTCTCGTCACCTCGAGTGAACCGCTTGCGGAGCCCTGCCGGTAGAAGTCGAGGAGCCCTGCTGATCCGGTCTGACACAACGTCCTGCGAGCGGAGCCCAGCTGATCCCAGTTGAGAGATTAGCAAAGCAGACGTCCCGAAGCAGACACAGGAGTTCGTAGCAGGTCAGGAGTTGAGACGTTCGTTTTGGAATTCGGGTAAGCGTCTTTCTTCAATGCTTGCTTACTATTTAAACCCTCGTTTTGAATTGAAGGCCAAAGAAAACTGAGTGTCTGTTGCAAAGGTGCAACGTGAATCCATATTGTTTAGCTGGGACAAAAGACTTGATATACGCATTAATGAGACTTCGTCGCTACTTTGTGCTGAAAGAACCTTGATCCTAAGAAGGTGTATAGACACTTATACTTGTATATGTAATCGCTTTTGAGAACTATGAAAGTGTTGTACATAGTTGCGAGGCAGGTCCCGCTCCAGTTGGAAACAGAGTGAACAAAAGAAGAAGTGCATAATAAGGATATTCTTCCTATTTTCTCATTACGCAGCAGAACATGGAGCTGTGTATCCACTGAAAGTACAAAGAAAGAGCAATGGTAGGTCTTTTCAGTAATCTCTTAATACAAGAGAAGTGTGGAAAGAATTGAGGTTGTTAAGGAACTTTGGTGTAAGTAGCCAGCGCTAAAATTGGGATATGTTCAGCCTCAGCGGCATCCTGTCACAGCATAAAATTACATGAACCGTTTTATCAGGACTAAATGGTGGAGAACAAATGACCGTTGTGTTGCTTGCTAAAACAGGAAAGACTTCTAAACACAGGGTATTCCGTATTTTAAGAGACAGAAAGGGCCAATACTATCTTGTGCTGCTTACAAAAATGAACAAGTTTATACTCCTTTGTGCAGATCAAGGAGTACAAGTTGTTACATACATATTACAGGTGTCCTTTTAAAAAAAAGAAATTGACACGGTATAACTAGCTGCACAGAATAGTCTGAATTGTAAAACTTTAAATTGTCAAACTGACAATAATATCTGACTTAAAATGAACTCTGACTCCAACACAAGCTGGTCTTTATCTTACTTTGTAGAACTCAAAGCATACCGTATAATAGCGCCCTTACATTCCGTCTGGTATTGAAAACAGTGGTATAACGAGGGTAACAGAAGTAGCGAAAGCAGTTCACCGGGAACATGCAGCTGTGTAGGAGAAGGCGTTACTTTTTAGGAAAGGCATCTTTTGGAGCAAAAGGCCAACCCGATATGCATTCAGTTAGATATACAATCTAAACGGTTATGTATATAAAACATTAAGGTAAGCTGTTTTACGTCGCACCAGTGGGTATGCACGGTTAATCTTTACTGCACTATGCTTTTTTTGTTGGACTTGTATATAGAGCGAACTCGACCATATGGTATCTGAGCGCTTTATATGAGCATAAGTTGCATTACAGATGGACACATTCATTTTGTTAGGTAAAGGGGATATTAAGTGATTTGCCCAGAATCACAGGGTGCTTGAGCCTCCCGCCAGACTCGAACCTGGTTGGTTCCCCAACTTGAAAGTCGGCCGCTTAGCTACATCCTCTCCTTGACCAACAATATATTTTTACCATTGCCAGCGACAATTATTGAGCTCGGAGCCCACAGTAGTCCTCTCTGTGCCACCCCCTAAGGGGTAGGAGAGCCCGCCTTTCAACATCCTGTGCAGCCTCTCGTGCTGGTGGTATACTCTGCAACACGCAAGCAGCACATCACCCGGCCCCACCCCTCTTACGCCTGCACTTCCGTGTTTACAACTAGAACAGAACGCCTTCCCTCCAATTCCATCCGCGTGGTCATCGGCGCCACTTGCCAATCACGGTGTTCTGTAGACGCCCTTGCTCCGCCCATTCGCTGAACCTGCTGCCTTTAATAGGGAAAGTCAATCTGAAAAAAAATAATAAAAAACATAATTAATAAACGCAGTACCCTGTAGACCCATTTCGATATAATCTGAGAGATACAAAATAGGCGGAGTGAGACTACGGCACCCGGTCTTGCACAGTTCGTTTTTCAGAGACTTTCGACGTGCCGTTAGAAGGATCACAGCCTCGAAAGAGTGAGCGCCCACTTTACCACCTCGGTCCGCTACACTTGTAGTTTAGTTTTACCTATAAATAAACACATCGTACAGTATCACACAAGAGCGGGCTAAACAACACAAGCACTTGATTAGGCACTTCAAATGATTAAGACGCGTGTCCCAACATTCACCTAAAGTACCCAAGGCTACTGATACTGCGAGGTGGAGGGCCCGAAGCGGCGTGTGATGCGCGGGCGCCATTGCAACCCTCGCCTTTTAAGCAGAAGACATGAGGGAGCCATTACGGTTGTCCCGTGCTGTGAAAACCAAAAAAAAGAAAAAATCAAGGCACATTAAAAAAAGAGATCCCCCAAAAACAAGAGATCCAAAAAAAATGGACTAATACCAGTAAAGGGGCCAATAGCCATAGGCGTGCCCAAAAGGGAAAAAGGAGGGACATAAAGCCTGCTTAGCCAATAGCAAGTAGTAGATTTTTAAAGACATACTCAATAACAAATAGGAAAACAGAGACGGGGACTCACCTAGTAAAGCATATACTGCATGTCTCAATGAGACAGAGCATGCGCTGCCTAGGCGAGACCTAAAAAAGCACAGTCTAAACCAACACCTATTTTTTTGCCAAATTTGGTGTAATTCCGTTCAGTAGTTCGGGCTGTAGCCTGTAATAAAGTTCCTACAGAAATTAACATGGAGGAAAAGCGCTTTGGGACCCCCTTTTTTCTCGGCCCCTGCTTGATGAATCACCCTGTAAGTTTCAACACACAAAGTGAGTGGTCCAACCCTGTTTTTTTAAAAAAAATCACAAAGATTCATCAAATGGCGCAAAAGATATGGGCAAATCAAAAAACGCTTTTCCTATGGTAACTAGGTCTAACTATAACTACCTACTGGCGACCGCCAGTAGGTAATATATATATGACACGCATATATGATGCACAAAATGTTTGAAGAATGTTTTTATTTGCCTTCAATATAATTCACATTGTACTTCAGTAATGAGATGGACCATTTCTTTAAAAGAATGTCGGCCGGTATTACAAATCAGTATATTCCAATATGATTTCTGATGGTACATAGGAATAGAATAATAGGAACAGTCTTTCTTCCATGTTTGGGGTCACGTGATGCACAAATGAAAAAAACATTTAAATTGTCTCACCGCAATGCATTTCCGCATGTGATCAAGGCCGTTTCACCGGCCGAAACGCGTCATAACTGAAAGATAAGAGTAAAATAAATCTTTATCGCACAAGCAAGAGGAGTTTGTGCATTCTTTCTCGCCATCACGGAGGTTAAGGAGTGCTGCACATTTGGATATATATATCAAAAGGTTTGATTGACGCAGATGAATATAATTTTCTTCTCTGTGAATATCCAGTAATTCCTACATTCTACCACCTCCCAAAAATTCACAAGAACGCCAGTCGACCACCAGGGCGTCTAATTGTAGCATCTATTGGCAGTTTATTGGAGATTCCTTTCTGGCACCGTGGGTGAGGGATATTAGTTCCTACATCAAAGACACTGGTGATTTTTTAAGAAAAATGGAGGGTGTCATTTGGGAGGAGGACATGCTCCGTATCACGTTAGATATCACCAGTCTATACACCTGCATTAGACATAAAGATGGGGTGGAGGCTGTTAGGTGGTTCCTAGAGAAACAACCGCTCAAATATACCAAACACGAGATGCTCTTGGCCATGCTTACTTTTTGCCTTGAGAATAATATTTTTATTTTCTCGGGGCAATTGTATAAACAACATCAGGGAACAGCTATGGGCACGTGCTTCGCCCCCAGCTATGTGAATCTTTTCTTTGGCTGGTGGGAGACGCACGTGGCCTGGCGAGACTTCCCAGAACGGTGGTTGGATCACATTGTATTATGGGCCCGCTACATAGATGATTTATTCATCGTGTGGAAGGGCACAGGTACAGCTGCTGAAGATTATGTTGCCTCCCTGAACAACAATGATTTCAATCTACAGTTTAGTGGCCAAATTAGTAACAACAGTGTCTGCTATCTTGATGTAGAAGTCTATATAGACAATGCCAAGATTGCAACTCGCCTATATAGAAAACCCACGGCTGGTAATGACCTGCTCCATTCCAACAGTTCTCACCCTAAGAGCATGATCAGTAAAATCCCATACGGAGAACTTCTCCCTCTAAAACGAAATTGCACGACCCCTGGAGAATATGAAAAGGCTATAGATGCGGCTCTCCAAAGATTCAAACATAGGGGGAACTCTTCAGGGGTACTACAGCAGGCATCCCAAAAAGCAGAGAAGGTAGAGAGATTGCAACTGCTAATACCTAAAGTCTACAATTCTGTCAACGCATCGAATGTTACCCCAGTGAGGATGAGTGCATGTTACAATGCTAAATCATTAAAAGTAGCTCAAATTTTCAAAAGAAACTGGCATATCTTGAGAACAGATTCAATTTAAAAAAAAGTAACTCCAGAGTATCCGTTGATTACATACAGACGTTGCAAATCAATAGGCGATCAACTGGTACACAGTCACTTCCAGCCATCTATACTGCCAGCAAATACGCTGAGAGGTTTCTTTACATACCTTAGCTGTAAGGCATGTAAACAAAGCCATAAAGTATTGGAATATGAAACCTTAGAAAGTGGGGTTACCAGTAAAAAAGCTATAAAGATCAATCGCTTGCTTAACTGCAACTCGGAATATACTGTTTATGTATTAGAATGCCCCTGTCCGAAAAGGTATGTGGGCAGTACCATCCATCCAGCAAAGAAACGAATCCTGGAACACATGCGAGCCATCTCTAAAAAAGATCAGACATACTCCATGGCTCGCCATTTTGAATCATCGCATAAAAGTGATCCTAAACTGCTTAAATTCTTTTGTATTGATCAGGTGGTTAAGAGTGAAAGCGGTGGAGACAGAACAAGGGCACTAAGGGCCCTGGAATCTAAACATATAATAGACCTCCAAACCAGGGTTCCCCTAGGTCTCAATATCGATGAGGAACTGCGGTCTCATCTTGATTCATTTGATGTAATTATTTATTTTATTTCATTCTTTTCTGTACTCTTCACCTGTGTTTGAACTGTTTATTCTTTCCCCTGTAATATGTCGACTGTATGTGAAGATTTGAATTGATTCATTCTCAGTCCCCATTCCCTTGTAAGTTTACGTGTATTGTTTTTAAGACTTCCTCACGTACTTGGCTTTGTTTTAGGTCCCCACTTAGGGCGCAACTCTGTATAGCACACAGTACTAATAGTGGTAAAAAATACCCAATTGGGTTAGATTTAGGACCGTATGTCATCATTTTGTATAGCTATTAGGTGATAAGATTAATTGACATCTAGGCAGGATATAGGTATTCAACCTTGCCACAATCTGGTATGCTAGAATGACAGATTTAGCTAATGGGAGTAACATTTAGGACTTTTGCTAAGAGCATTAACTTTAAGACAAACCCATCATGAAATATGTATATACAGATTGACTTTTTGACCACTTGTAAAAAATTGTATATAATGACATACAAATTTTAAGTACTGATGAATTCACTTTGACTATATTGACTTTGGAACACATTTTAAGATGGCCGCTAAGCATTCTGCATTATGCAGTAACTTCACGAGCCCCTCTTTTGTTTTGATGTTTTTTCTTTTAACCTATTGAATCACATTTATCACTTTAAATATGTGTCATACACTTGGGGTCACTGACATCGAAAAAGGCAGATTGCCGAAACACGTCTGTCAGTGCGCGTCTGTGCACCAAATAAAAAACGTACAAGAAGGGCCTGTGAGTGCTCTCCAATTTATGCCGTGGGAGCTACTGTGCATGTGGATTAAAATATAGTCGCCAGTAGGTAGTTATAGTTAGGACCTATTTTCCATAGGAAATCCGCAACATTCTATTTGGAATAATGTTGGCGCCGATTGATGAATCTTCGCGAAATTTTCCAAACTTTTGGCCAGCTCCGGTCCGCTCCTATCCTGAAAATTTCACGGTTATTCGTCAAGCGGGGGCCGAGAAAAAAGGGGGTCCCAAAACACGTTTCCTCCATGCATTTTCCCATTGGACCTGTTGACGCAGCTACAGCCCGAACTGCTGAACGGAATTACACCAAATTTGGCAAAGAGGTAGTCCTCAGTTCAGACTCGTGACTTTTGCTTAAATGGTGTGAATCCGTTCAGTAGTTTCTGAGAAAATTAGAGTTAAAAAGATAGATATATCTGGGCGGAGCCTAACCACACATCTCATTGTTAGATCTGATTGGCTGTCAGTACTTCATCCAAGAAGTGTTGGCAGCCATCTTGGGACCAATATACATGATAGCACCTCATTAAAAAGCATTGCAGTTAATAGAAGTTACATTATAAATCATTTGTTGATGGTACCATACTCATTTTAGGAATTGTGGTGTGTTCTAAGGTGATTTTACCATGTGAAAAAGCCTTCTGCTGGGATATCATGAATCATGTTTGAGAGAAAACTATTTTCTCATGCTTTTCCCACAGAGGTTTGGAAGGTGGTCTATAAGCTATACTGAGAGCATATTTTCTGTAATTCACATTATCTTTCTCAGTCATGTGAGAATGAAGTCTGTCATTCTCAGTGAAACATGTACACCCAACAAGGGCATAGACTGTCAGTTGATTCCTTTGTGTTCTACTGCAGCTTCCCAGAGTGTTCTAAAGAACAACTAGAGTGCTAACAGTCCTACTTCTGGCAAACGTATTGCACACCTGAAGCCATCTTGATTGGAATAAAGTGGTAACTCTTAAAACATTTAATTTAAAAAGGAACAAAATGAGGGGGTTCATTGTGCCATAGAAAGTATGATTAGGGCTGCAGAATGAAAAATTAGGGCACATTTTGAGTTGACTTCTCAAATCCTCTTCTATTTCATTACAAAATTCTGACATGCAGACTGAAACATGCACTTTCAATACCAGCAGCAGACTTCCCTGGTGAGCAGTAGCTTTACTACAGTGATCTAATAAGCAACTAGAGTGATAACATTCTGAATTTATGTCAAATGTGTGACACATCTGAATGCCTTCTTGATGGAATCAAAGTAAAAAACTGAAAGTATTTCCTACTGAGGAGACTGCAGTAAATGAGGAAATTAGGAAACTTCACAACAAATAAGTCTCCCAAAATGGCCATCAGAGACAAAAGAGCCCAAATGTAGCCCAAATATCACCCAGATGTAGCCCAAGTATAGCCCGATGACAGAATGTCCCAGAGTGTTTTAACGAACAACTAGAGCGCTAACAGTCTTACTTATGACAAAAGTATGGCACACCTCAAGCCATCTTGATTGGAATAAACTGGTAACACTTAAAACATTTAATTTAAAAAGGAACAAAATGAGGGGGTTCATTTTGCCATAGAAATTATGATTAGTGCTGCAGAAAGAAAAATTAGGGCATATTTTGAGTGACTTCTCAAATCCTCTTCTATTTAATTAAAACATTCTGATATGCAGACTGAAACATGCACTTTGAATACCAGCAGCAGACTTCCCTGGTGAGCAGTAGTTTTACTACAGTGATCTAATGAGCAACTAGAGTGCTAACATTCAGAATTTATGGCAAATGTGTGACACATCTGAATGCCTTCTTGATGGAACCAAAATAAAAAACTGAAAGTATTTCCTACTGAGGAGACTGCAGTAAATGTGGAAATTCGGAAACTTCATAACAAATAAATCTCCCAAGATGGCCACCAGAGACAAAAGAGCCCAAATGTAGCCCACATATCACCCAGATGTAGCCCAAGTATAGCCCAATGACAGAATGTCCCAGAGTGTTCTTAAGAACAACTAGAGCGCTTACTGTCTTACTTATGACAAAAGTATGGCACACCTGAAGCCATCTTGATTGGAATAAACTGGTAACACTTAAAACATTTAATTTAAAAAACTGAAAGCATTTCCTACTGAGGAGACTGTAGTAAATGAGGAAATTAGGAAATAAATCTCCCAAGATGGCCACCAGAGACAAAAGAGCCCAAATGCAGCACAAATATCACCCAGATGTAGCCCACATGTAGCCCAATGACAGAAGTGTGCAAAACACTTATTATTTTGTGTATTTGCAGTTTTATATAGTGCAGACTTGTCAGGTATTGGAGTGCTTTACATGAGCATTGGTTACATCACACAAGATCAAATTCATTTTGGTTGTAGACATGGGGAGAATAAGTGATTTGACCAGAATCACAGAATGTTGAGCTGAAGCAGAAACTCCAACCTGGTTCCACAGTTGCAAAGTCTGCAGCTCTGGAAGTAACATGAATCAAAGAGGGGAATGGATCACTTGTAACTAGAAGTAGGGGTTATTAAAACTTTGTTTGAACCTTTAACACCTAAATAGGTATTATGAGAACCCTCAATCGCGCATTTTAAGGTGGTGTTGGCGGTTTATCTTGATTCTCCGCCTTCAGAATACGCGTCAGCATTATCATTGGGTCTTTTGTGTTCCATGCTGCCTCCACCTGGAGGGAACCACTACTTCTTAGTAGTGATCAGTAATATTGGTGCACAAATGGTGATAGTGGAGTTAAAAGTGTCTTTCCCACACTGCCCTCAAGGAACAAAATTTAATCTGGTGGGTGTGTGGGGAGACTATTAAAAATAAGAAAAAGTGGTGCTGTAGGTTAAATAATGTAACCAGAGCACATTAGGTGTCCATATCAAAAGGTCGACATGTTTCTGCCCATCTAGTGCCCCAGGAGGGGGTCGTGGGGCATTCTTCAGGACCTAATCGTAGTAAGAGCCGGTGATGCCCAGTTCTAAAATTTGGAATTCAGCTGTCTTCATAAATATGATAGCTAGCAATGTCTCAAGGTTATTGTTACCTACAAGAAAATAGGAGTGAAGTTAATAAGAGACAATCAATGATACGAGCACCATATTTGGTGTTTCTGAATGGAGAAAATTTGGTGAAGAAAGTTAAGGAAAAAATGAAAAAATGGCAATTCTTTGTGATACTGTAGAGCAACATATACAATGGCAAATCTTTAATATACTTTGTAAGAAAAAGCCCTAGAAATGGATACCTATTGGTACGGTACGTAGATCAAAGTGCCGGGCATGTTTATCGATATGTTTCCCTTTGTCTGTAACCTGTTTGGTTCGATAAAAAACATTGTTCCAAAGAGTAGGGTTCGTACAGAGCATAGCGCTGAATCGTCAACAACACAATTCGGTGAAGAAGATCATTCTGTGATGTGGGCGATGTTTGCAATTAATACACTCATAGATGGTAAAAAGCATTAACTCAAATGCAAACAGCGAGGAAAATAAGGAAAGGGCGGGTTACCTTAAAACGTGTCCGGATTTCGGCTTTGCTTTGCCAACGTTAGCGTCTCGCCTATATTGGTAAAGAAACGGGGAAGGGCAGGGAAGAAAGAGGAGGGGGGAGGCAGGGAAGGGAGAAGGGAGACGAGGGCATGGGAAGTTACGAGTACCGTTAGATTGTTGTTTGTGAAAGCGGCTGATGATCGTCATGAGGATTGTCCTTCCGTACCTCCTTTGCGGGCTGAGCACGACTTGTGCTGACGCTGGCTTGCAGGGCTCGCGCTGGACGAGATCCCGTGTCTCGCCGATTTTTACTCTGTGGGTAAAAACTAACAAAGGACTCAAGAATTGTTTGTGACAAATGTACAATAAAGTGTAACTTACAGAAGTTCTTATCGGTTGGGAAGATAAAGCCACTATGCATGGTCTGGATAAACCAGTAAAATGTTTTGTGGATTGGATATGTGAGATGCCTGTGTGGCCTATATATGTATTTGTTCCATTCTGAAAAAAGAAGAAATAAGGAGCGAGTCAGAAAAACCGTCTTCTGACGTGTAAACCAAATCACAGCAACTGGTCAGGTGACATGTACATTACTTGAAAGTAAGCCAAGGTATATTGTCGTTCAGACCTTTAGTATCTGTACTAAGGCGGTGAACCCACCTTTGTTCTCTTTCAAAAAGAATTCTTTCAGCATTGTTCTTGGATCCTACCAATGTTTCAATTATGATCCATTTCAAATCATCCACAGAATGTTCCTGTTCAATGTAGTGACGACTCATTTTGGTAGTTTCACGCTTACATTTCACATTACTTCTGTGTTCGCAGATTCTCACCTTTGTTTTCCTGCATGACATTCCGATGTACCTAAGATTGCACGGACATGTAATCATATAGATAACAAAGGCTGGATTACAGTTGGTGTGCTGTTTTATAGTCCATTTTAGGTTTGGTGTCAGTTGGATAGTCTTAGTTGGTGTTGGGAGATGACATACTGAACACTGTCCACATGGGTAGTGACCTGTAACTGGTTGTAAATCCCATAAGGTATTTTTCAATTTTGGCGGAGCTGAAGGTCGTGTATGCACCAGAATATCTTTTAAATTCCTGGTCCTCTTATTCGCAAACCTTGGTTTTTGCCATTTCAAATCTCCTGAAATCAGAATTTGCCAGTTTCTGTTAATTATTTTCTTAACAGCGTTGCTCGCTGTGCTGTAGGTGGTGACACAGGTCGGTGTGTTATATGCGGCGTTCCTTGGTATGGTTTCTAGTAGACATTCCCTAGGCTGGTTCCTAGCTCTTTTTTTGCATTTAGAGATGATTTTGGTTGGATAATCTCTTTTCAAGAGTTTGGAACTCAGGTCGTCCGCTTGTTTTTTATATTCTGCTAAATCACTGCAGTTACGTTTGAGCCGTAAGAACTGGCTGTATGGTAGGTTTTCTTTCAGTGGGCGTGGATGAAAGCTATTGAATGACAGGAGACTATTTCTGGCAGTTGGTTTGAAGAATGTTCGTGTTTTGATGGTATCATCTTCAATATAAATAGTGAGATCCAGAAAGTCTAGCTGTATGTTGTTAGCTATGTAGGTGAATTTCAGACATTCATCTTGTTCGTTCATCCATTGATGAAAGTTGCTTAGACTTTCCTGGTCACCTTCCCAGATCACCATGATGTCATCATTGTATCGTTTCCAAAAACGGATGTTTGTGTTATATGGGTTTCTTGCATTTTTATGTACATTTGTTCAAATGCGCTAACGTAGAGTCCCGCTACGCTAGGCGCAAAGGTACTACCCATCGAAGTTCCGTGTCGCTGTTGGTATAGTCTCCCTTCATATTCGAAATAGTTCTCCTTGAGAGCCAAGGTACAGCATTGTAGGATGAAATGCCTCGGGGTTTGATATGTCCAGTTTTGGTCAAAGAGTATTGTCTCTAAAGTTTCAAGGGTTTTTTGTTGGGGTAAGCTGGTGTATAAACTTTCTACATCGAAACCTACCAGAAGCATTGTGTCAGAAGAGAAGTTTTCATTCTGCAAGAAATTTAGTAGGTCGCGAGTGTCCTTCAAATAAGTTGGTGTTTGTTGGACCAATGGTTTTAAAAAATGGTCCGCAAATTGTGAAAGCGGTTCTAGGACTGATCCTATACCCGACACAATGGGGCGACCTGGAGGTGGTCTCCTCTCCTTATGTATTTTGGGGAGGGAGTAGAAGTATGGTATTCTTGGCGAGGTCGTTCTCAGAAATTCTGCTTCGTTATGCGATATCCATCTATTGATTTCAGCTTCTTCCACCATGATCTTAATTGTCTGCTGCAATCTTGCTGTGGGATCAATAATGATTGGGGTATAGAATTTCTCATCTGACAGTAGGTCAAGGCATTGATGGTTATAGCCTTCTTTACTTATCAGAACAATACCTCCTCCCTTATCTGCTGGCTTTATTATCATGTCTTTGTTGTTTTTCAATGTCTCCAAGGCTTGTTTTTCTGCTTTAGTTAGGTTCATAAATGTTTTTTTCAATTCTGTTAGTTCGCCGATTTCTTTCATTATGGCCTGTTCAAAAGCTTGAAG
The DNA here is from genome assembly GCF_964204655.1 of Triturus cristatus. Taxonomy (NCBI): domain Eukaryota; kingdom Metazoa; phylum Chordata; class Amphibia; order Caudata; family Salamandridae; genus Triturus; species Triturus cristatus. The sequence goes on from NC_140591.1 coordinate 1,187,320,280, forward strand.
TTCAATGGGAACCTGGTGGTTTAATGGGCAAAAGGTAGATTTGAGGCGTAGCGACGTATCACCTTCTTTTTGCTCAGTTTCTTTGTCAGAAAAAAAGGCTTTCAGTTTCAGTTTTCTACAGAATTCTGCGACTTCGCATTTTGTTTTGAAAACATCCAGATTAGGGGTTGGTACGTATCCGAGTCCTTTGTTCAGCACTTTTTCTTGAGCTTCTGAAAGGGTTATGTCTGTCAGGTTGATTACTAACGAGTCGTGCTCGTTCCGGGTTTGTCCTTGGTTATGTTGGACATGCTCCTGGTTTGGACTTGTCTTTCTTGGTCTGTCCATGTAACACCTTTTCTTCGTCCCCTCTGATTTGTCTGGCCACGTCCTAAAAAAGGCGGTTGCTGCATGTATGGTCCCATATATTGTCCTATTGGTGGAGGCCCTGTGGTATACGGATTCATCCAGCCTTGGAAGTTTGGTGTGTATGGTTGGAAAGGGATTGGATGTTGATTCCCAAATTGAGGGGTACGCCAAAAGTTGGGTCTCCGCTGTTGTTGGCGTCTATAAGGGCCACGGTTCCTTCTTGATTGTCTCGTGTCGGTGGTATTCCAGTCAGAGTTATCACTTGAAGTTCCACTATTATCGGTATCAGACTGATAGTCCGGTATCTCGTAATCTTCTTTGCTATATGGATGCATCTTTTCCATGGAGAAGCGTTTCAGGTCTTTACCCAATTTTTTTATTTTGTTATTGGTGATATAGTCTTTGGTCTCGTTCATGTCTTTGTTAATTTCTTCAAGTCTTTTCTTATAGACTGACATTTGTACCATGTTCTTGATTTTAGTTTCAAGCAGTTGGATCTTAATGGTAAGGGCTTCTGTCAACCTTGTGGCTGTTTTTATTATTAGGACTAAATAGTCTCTCGTGCACTTCCACGATATCGCGGACCAGTCTTTTCGAAATGCCAGATCTTTAAGAAAAATTTGTGGTGCATTATGTACCCAGAGTCCCCTCGGGGCTGCATTGGCTCGCAAATATTCCGTCATTATGACGCCATGAATGGCCGTCCTGACTTGCTCCTTCTTTAATTCAGAAAGTTCTTCCCAGTCTGTGTTTTGTTCTAATGTTTGTTTGAGATCACTACTATGTAGTAGTGATGGTAGAGAAAGAATTGCATTAATTTCATCCGCTGAATAACTCAAACCCAAATTTTCAGCCATGGTTGGTTGAGTAAACACTGAATATTGTATGAAATCCTAGTCGTCGTTGACCTTGGTTCCTTTATATAAAGGAGAAAACTTACTTAATGTTCCCAAAATTAGAGAAGGTAGTAAGTAAAGGCTCCCACAGCTGTGCGCTGCGAAATATCATCCAATCAAGAGAGAGGGGAGCTAGAAGAAATAGTCATCCATTCTTCTTCCTTAGCTAATATCATGAATCAAAGAGGGGAATGGATCACTTGTAACTAGAAGTAGGGGTTCTTAAAACTTTGTTTGAACCTTTAACACCTAAATAGGTATTATGAGAACCCTCAATCGCGTATTTTAAGGTGGTGTTGGTGGGTTATCTTGATTCTCCGCCTTCAGAATACGCGTCAGCATTATCATTGGGTCTCTTGTGTTCCATGCTGCCTCCACCTGGAGGGAACCACTACTTCTTAGTAGTGATCAGTAATATTGGTGCAAAAATGGTGATAGTGGAGTTAAACGTGTCTTTCCCACACTGCCCTCAAGGAACAAAATTTAATCTGGTGGGTGTGTGGGGAGACTATTAAAAATAAGAAAAAGTGGTGCTGTAGTTTAAATAATGTAACCAGAGCACATTAGGTGTCCATATCAAAAGGTCGACATGTTTCTGCCCATCTAGTGCCCCAGGAGGGGGTCGTGGGGCATTCTTCAGGACCTAATCGTAGTAAGAGCCGGTGATGCCCAGTTCTAAAATTTGGAATTCAGCTGTCTTCATAAATATGATAGCTAGCAATGTCTCAAAGTTATTGTTACCTACAAGAAAATAGGAGTGAAGTTAATAAGAGACAATCAATGATACGAGCACCATATTTGGTGTTTCTGAATGGAGAAAATTTGGTGAAGAAAGTTAAGGAAAAAATGAAAAAATGGCAATTCTTTGTGATACTGTAGAGCAACATATACAATGGCAAATCTCTAATATACTTTGTAAGAAAAAGCCCTAGAAATGGATACCTATTGGTACGGTACGTAGATCAAAGTGCTGGGCATGTTTATCGATATGTTTCCCTTTGTCTGTAACCTGTTTGGCTCCATAAAAAACATTGTTCCAAAGAGTAGGGTTCGTACAGAGCATAGCGCTGAATCGTCAACAACACAATTCGGTGAAGAAGATCATTCTGTGATGTGGGCGATGTTTGCAATTAATACACTCATAGATGGTAGAAAGCATTAACTCAAATGCAAACAGCAAGGAAAATAAGGAAAGGGCGGGTTACCTTAAAACGTGTCCGTATTTCGGCTTTGCTTTGCCAACGTTAGCGTCTCGCCTATATTGGTAAAGAAATGGGGAAGGGCAGGGAAGAAAGAGGAGGGGGGAGGCAGGGAAGGGAGAAGGGAGACGAGGGCATGGGAAGTTACGAGTACCGTTAGATTGTTGTTTGTGAAAGCGGCTGATGATCCTCATGAGGATTGTCCTTCCGTACCTCCTTTGCTGGCTGAGCACGACTTGTGCTGACGCTGGCTTGCAGGGCTCGCGCTGGACGAGATCCCGTGTCTCGCCGATTTTTACTCTGTGGGTAAAAACTAACAAAGGACTCAAGAATTGTTCGTGAGAAATGTACAATAAAGTGTAACTTACAGAAGTTCTTATCGGTTGGGAAGATAAAGCCACTATGCATGGTCTGGATAAACCAGTAAAATGTTTTGTGGATTGGATATGTGAGATGCCTGTGTGGCCTATATATGTATATGTTCCATTCTGAAAAAAGAAGAAATAAGGAGCGAGTCAGAAAAACCGTCTTCTGACGTGTAAACCAAATCACAGCAACTGGTCAGGTGACATGTACATTACTTGAAAGTAAGCCAAGGTATATTGTCGTTCAGACCTTTAGTATCTGTACTAAGGCGGTGAACCCACCTTTGTTCTCTTTCAAAAAGAATTCTTTCAGCATTGTTCTTGGATCCTACCAATGTTTCAATTATGATCCATTTCAAATCATCCACAGAATGTTCCTGTTCAATGTAGTGACGACTCATTTTGGTAGTTTCACGCTTACATTTCACATTACTTCTGTGTTCGCAGATTCTCACCTTTGTTTTCCTGCATGACATTCCGATGTACCTAAGATTGCACGGACATGTAATCATATAGATAACAAAGGCTTGATTACAGTTGGTGTGCTGTTTTATAGTCCATTTTAGGTTTGGTGTCAGTTGGATAGTCTTAGTTGGTGTTGTGAGATGACATACTGAACACTGTCCACATGGGTAGTGAACTGTAACTGGTTGTAATTCCCATAAGGTATTTTTCAATTTTGGCGGAGCTGAAGGTCGTGTATGCACCAGAATATCTTTTAAATTCCTGGTCCTCTTATTCGCAAACCTTGGTTTTTGCCATTTCAAATCTCCTGAAATCAGAATTCGCCAGTTTCTGTTAATTATTTTCTTAACAGCGTTGCTCGCTGTGCTGTAGGTGGTGACACAGGTCGGTGTGTTATCTGCGGGGTTCCTTGGTATGGTTTCTAGTAGACATTCCCTAGGCTGGTTCCTAGCTCTTTTTTTGCATTTAGAGATGATTTTGGTTGGATAATCTCTTTTCAAGAGTTTGGAACTCAGGTCGTCCGCTTGTTTTTTATATTCTGCTAAATCACTGCAGTTACGTTTGAGCCGTAAGAACTGGCTGTATGGTAGGTTTTTTTTCAGTGGGCGTGGATGAAAGCTATTGAATGACAGGAGACTATTTCTGGCAGTTGGTTTGAAGAATGTTCGTGTTTTGATGGTATCATCTTCAATATAAATAGTGAGATCCAGAAAGTCTAGCTGTATGTTGTTAGCTATGTAGGTGAATTTCAGACATTCATCTTGTTCGTTCATCCATTGATGAAAGTTGCTTAGACTTTCCTGGTCACCTTCCCAGATCACCATGATGTCATCAATGTATCGTTTCCAAAAACAGATGTTTGTGTTATATGGGTTTCTTGCATTTTGTATGTACATTTGTTCAAATGCGCTAACGTAGAGTCCCGCTACGCTAGGCGCAAAGGTACTACCCATCGAAGTTCCGTGTCGCTGTTGGTATAGTCTCCCTTCATATTCGAAATAGTTCTCCTTGAGAGCCAAGGTACAGCATTGTAGGATGAAATGCCTCGGGGTTTGATATGTCCAGTTTTGGTCAAAGAGTATTGTCTCTAAAGTTTCAAGGGTTTTTTGTTGGGGTAAGCTGGTGTATAAACTTTCTACATCGAAACCTACCAGAAGCATTGTGTCAGAAGAGAAGTTTTCATTCTGCAAGAAATGTAGTAGGTCGCGAGTGTCCTTCAAATAAGTTGGTGTTTGTTGGACCAATGGTTTTAAAAAATGGTCCGCAAATTGTGAAAGCGGTTCTAGGACTGATCCTATACTCGACACAATGGGGCGACCTGGAGGTGGTCTCCTCTCCTTATGTATTTTGGGGAGGGAGTAGAAGTATGGTATTCTTGGCGAGGTCGTTCTCAGAAAGTCTGCTTCGTTATGCGATATCCATCTATTGATTTCAGCTTCTTCCACCATGATCTTAATTGTCTGCTGCAATCTTGCTGTGGGATCAATAGTGATTGGGGTATAGAATTTCTCATCTGACAGTAGGTCAAGGCATTGATGGTTATAGCCTTCTTTACTTATCAGAACAATACCTCCTCCCTTATTTGCTGGCTTTATTATCATGTCTTTGTTGTTTTTCAATGTCTCCAAGGCTTGTTCTTCTGCTTTAGTTAGGTTCATAAATGGTTTTTTCAATTCTGTTAGTTCGCCGATTGGGACCAACACCACAGAGTGCAGCCGGATCGCAGGAGGTCACGCTATTTCCAACTCCTGCCTGCCTACCTGGGATAATCGTAGCGGAGCAGCAAGGGAATCTCGCCGTTGTGGTTGCACCCGCCGCCGTGCCCTGACATCGCGCGGCCGCGGAGCGGTGCATACTACAATCCCCAGAATGCCCAGTGACTCCGCCCACTGACTGTTTCCCGCGCCGGAGGAGCTGAAAAGAGGCCAGCCCCCTCCGCCTCGCGGACCCGCGCGGGCGACGCCGGGCTGAGCCCGGGCAGAGGGCGGGCCGTCTGAGGCCGTCGGAGGACGAAGGAGGACGGGCCGGGCCAACCCCCTTGTCACGGCAAGTTATCACCTCTTGTGGAATATCAGTTGTGTAGCCCCACCACATATTTTGCGAAGTAAAGAGGTACGCTGCATCCGCAGTGTGATATAGGGATCAGGAAGCAGGCTTACTAAATCCTCAGTTATGGTGAAACGCAAAGATAAAGTTATAGCAGACTCCACCTGTAACACCATCGATACTTACTTGGTAAAAGCAGTTAGCGCACTTACCGAGGAAATTGACCGTACAGAAAAAAGACTGTCTATGGGTTCAAACGCACTACCCCCAATCATTCATGGAAATCGAAACTCCTCTAGTAATAGTGAGGTATCTTTAGCGCTAATCCCTACCGAAAGAGATGCCACTACTACTAGTACCCCCTCTAACATCTCCAAGTCCCCTAGACTGTTTGCCACTGATGTCAGTTCTGCCTTAGTTACGCCACCTTTGGGAAACAAAACAGGAGCCCGTAGAAAAACACCGGGGTTACTCAATGGACCTAAGAAAAAAGGTAAAAAACCTATTCCCGCAGACAGTAAGGCTGTTACACGCTCCAGGGCTAATCTATGCATCTCGGAAACATTGAAACCGGAGTTGATTTATGACAAACTCGCTGAACTGATTAAACCGCTGTATGAAAAGGTGGATAATTTAGTCAGGGAGGTGAACAAACTAAGAGGAGATATTGATAAAGTCAGGTTACGGGGCCCACTTAAGTCAGGTATAGAAGCTTCAACCATATCCATGGATATGCCTATAAGGAACACAGAGGTCTCAACCTGTATTAAAGAAAAGACCACTACAACCCAGCCAAGCAGAGAACTAAGTAATCCTCCTACCATAGCTTTGGGTGAGAAACCAATAGAAACAGTCACTGAGAAAGGTCAACCAATTAGTAAAACTATACCTACGGAACAAGTGTGCTCGGAGAAAGAAGTCTTTATGGCTTCTAATAAGGCTGGAAAAATAGCACCTTGCATTAATTTGCCCCCAGAATGTAGCCCATATGTCGCTGTACTTGTGAATATTCCCAAGCTAAGAAATGGCCAAGAGGAGAGCAATGAAATACTCAAGAATAAAACACTTTACTGGCTGGCCAACAATTGCAATTTTCCTATGATAGGGGCTAACCAGATTATATTAGCACAAAGAGTAAGCTGGATAGGTCCCCTTAGAAAAGAGTTTGAAGGAGATTGCGTTGTAATAAATTTTAAAACCTGTTCTTGGGCGGAAAACACTCTTAAACATGCCCCTGCTCCCTCAGCCTGGGAATATAATACCACCTTACTTCCACTAGGCTATTTCTATAGGCACTTACTGGAATCCAGTTTCCCATTTAAGTTTCATCACCCAACGAATTCCCGCTTTGTAGATAGTCTGAGATCAAGTTACTATACCCCTGTTCCCACACATAACAGATTCCAAGTATTTGAATCCATGGAGGACATTGATTGACATAATCTTGGCGAGGGTACTGTCTTTGACCATAACTCCTCCCCTCACATAATGAATGAAGCCCTGAAAACTGTAAGAGGAGAGAAGGCTCATCAAGACATTTCCTATACATCCACATTTGTGGAAGCCGTTCAGCCTCCCATCATTCCCCAACTAACTTTGGTAGCTGTTGATAAAGGGATTGTCTGGACTAACAGGAACAATAATACTGATATTATCCCATCGAACCTGGCAATTGATGAAGAAACAGTTGATGGCATTTTAATTCCCGAACCTAATCTGGACCGTGGTCTCAGTATAATCACGTGGAATATAGCTGGCCTGAATAAAAAATTGGATACTCCCTTTTGGAAAGACTTCATCAACATAGGTCATGACATAATATGCCTCCAAGAGACTTGGAGTGAAGATTCTATTTTTATTGAGGGTTATTGTGCTTATTGTTTGAATGCAGTGAGTTCCATTTCTGGCAGAGCAAAGGGAGGTCTCCTTGTGTTGATATCAACCAAACTTTACTCTTGTAAAATTAGAAGCTGTGTGTCTGTGGGTGTCCATGCCCAGGTATTATGCCTTGAGTTTGAGGGAGAAAAAAACCTAGTTTTGGTTAATTATTACAACAACATATTCTCCAAAGAGAGAGACAAGATCCTGACACCCCTGGACGCGGAATTAGAGAGGGTACTGGAACTTCCGGGTAACCAATCAGTCATTCTTTGGGCGGGTGATTTTAATATCAGTCCGTGTATGTTTGCTATGAATGATCTTTGTGGCCTACGCAGGGAAAGTGGAAACACTCAGGATGCCGATTTTTTACACTTCTCACACTGTACGTATGGCACGGCCTTGAATCAGATGTTAGCAAAATATGACTTGGATTTGCTAAGTTGTAATAAAAATAGTGATAATGTCAGCTGCCCCACTTTTACTGGTAGAGATGCCAATACTTTTATTGACCATTTCTTACTCTCAAACAATACTGCTTTCTCTAATTTATGGGTTAGCGAACAATCTTTGAGTGACCACAATAGCATTTCCATTTCGCTGCATTGTTGGGGTGATGAATTGAGGAATGCTAGTAACTGTATTAACTCTGTCGAAGCCGTAAGACCAAATGGTATGAGGATAAGATGGTCAAGGATTATCCCACATGAATTTTTAAAGGAATTGTTAGCTAAACGCAGCAAAGAAATAGAGTACTGCCTTAGCGAGGATATTTCACCTCCTATTATACTTAATAGTGTTTCTATGATTAACGAAACAATAGACAGTTTATTGACCAGGAACTTTAAGAGGGGAAATAAAACGAATTCTGGTTGGTTTGATAATATTTGTACTCGCGCTTTACACGAGCTAAAAATAGCCTTGAGTACTAAACCACGAAACCCTTTAATTATTAAGAACTGTAGAATTTTGTACAAACAATCACTCGCTAATAGGAAAAAAGAACTCCAAGAGGAGGCCTGGGATAATCTCAGCCTGGCCGCAGACACAAACAACAGCAAACTATACTGGGAGACCATCAACAGTACTTTTTTAAAGAATGATAGCGCCCCAGAGTTAACTTCACATGTTAATTGTAATTCATGGATGGAACATTTTTTAAACATTTTTAATCCAGATGGGATTGTTTTAGACTCTACATTGGACAATGACCTTTCCTGGCCTAGGTTACCACTAAACATAACCCTAGACGAGGTCTTTGAAGGATTAAATAACAGTAAGGGAGGAAAAGCTCCTGGCCCAGATGGGGTCCCGCCCGACCTCTATAAATCTGAAAAGAATTTGTGGGCCCCTCTTTTAACTAGATTTTTTAATGCAACCGCAGAGGGTCAACTACCCACATCATGGGGCCAGTCTTTAATAATTCCTCTTTTCAAAAAAGGCTCAAAGTCGGAGGCAAGAAGTTATCGTCCTATTTCCTTATTAGATTCCTCCATTAAAATTTTGAGCAGAATATTGTTAAATAGACTCGAAAATTGGGCCACAGATAATTCAATCCTATCAAAGGCACAATATGGCTTCAGGAAAGGCCTGGGTACCCTGGAGCAGTGTGTAAATCTTGATCTTTTGATCAATAAATACACTATTGCTAAGGAGGGTAATTTATTTCTTTGTTTTGCTGATTTGAGCAGCGCTTTCGATCTTGTGGATCATCAAATTTTATGGGACGTTTTACTAGAACTAAATGCCCCAAAGGAGTGCGCCTATTTTCTGGCGCGGCTATATTCCCAGTTATCCTGCAAGGTTCGTTATGGACCCCAGGGCGAATGCACACCTTTTTTTAAAGTCGCAAGAGGCATCCGTCAGGGTTGTGTTTTAGCTCCGTTTTTATTTTCACTTTTTATTAATCAGATTGACTCAATTTTATGTAAACTTCCCTCGGATGCTCCAATCATCAATGGGAATGTAACCCCAATTTTATTGTACGCCGACGACGCGGTACTTATGTCAAGAACACAGGTAGGGCTACAGCGTCTTATGGACAGATTTGTGACTTTCGTTAAAGAAAGAAAATTGGTAGTCAACAAGTCCAAGACATTTGCAATGGCATGCGGAAGGAAAGCAAAATTAACCACCGCCTCCTTTTATATTGATAAAGTCAAGATCGAAACTGTCAAATGGTTCTGTTATCTAGGAATAACATTTTCAGGAGATGGGAAATGGAACCAAGAAGACGAAAATGTTAGATCCAAGATGATCAGAAATACTACTAGTATTTTTAGATTTGCTGCAAAATTGGGTCAAAGAAGAATAAAAGAAATGATGACTATTTATAATGCTAGATGTATTTCTGCAGCCTTATACGGGGCAGGTGTGTGGGGACACCATAGTGTAAATGCACTACAGAATGATGAAAACAGATTCTTAAAAAAACTTTTATGTGTTCCCCCATCAGCTTCCACCTTGTTGATTCACAAGGAAGTAGGTATTGACTACGTTGAGGACCTAGCCTCTCTACGCCCATTATTACTCTGGCGCTCTATTTGGTCGAAAACAGAAACGATCTTTACACAATCAATTATTAAAGATTGCTTGAGGCTTGATAACTCATCATGTATACCATGGCTGAATTACATCTGTTACTGGTACGATCTTTTGTTTAAATGTAATGTCCGCCTGAACCCTGAGGCCTCAGGATTGATTTCTAAGAAAGACCTAAAATCGAAGTTTCTCTCACACAAGAATGCAACCAGAGAAAAGCAATCTAGAAATCTAACAACTATTGCACAGTATAATGATTTGAACCTAAGTAAAGGCTTCCAGGCCTACCTCTCCTGTGTCACATGCTCTTCTCACCGTTTTGTGCTAACGCGTTTAAGATTGGGGATAGCGCATCACTTAGTCTCTTTTCCACATATGAAAATTAGATCGGACAAGTTGTGCCCTTGCGACAACGTCTCAAAACAAAGCTGCTGCCATTTTTTACTGTTTTGTAAATTTTATACTCATTTTAGGAGATTTTATCTAAAACCCATCTTTTTAAAATACAATGTTCGGTCCACTAAATCTGCACTGAAATTATTAACTACTCTGGATAGCCCCGACATTTGCTTTTTTACTGCAATGTACATGATAAAATGTGTTTTTGTAAGGAAGAATATAGTCATTCCCGTATAATTCTTGTTGTTCTGCGTACTTTTGCACTTCTGCTTAACATACTATGCACTGTAATAGTTTGAGGTCTGTATGAGCTGCACCTGTACTTTTGGCCCTTACTGCTTTTATAACATTTCACGCACGGCACTTTGCCATTTTATGTGTATTTGCACTTTTTTAAAGGTCCTTCTATTTTACCATGCAAAGCGGTTTTAGTTATGTATAAAATATTGTGCATTTCATGTAACAGGTCCTCTTATATAACATGTACATATTTTTAAATTGTCTTATATGTTTATGTGCTTATATGGTTGTACTTTTCCAACCGAATAAAGCTTTTTGAATTGAATTGAACTTCACTCCTATTTTCTTGTAGGTAACAATAACCTTGAGACATTGCTAGCTATCATATTTATGAAGACAGCTGAATTCCAAATTTTAGAACTGGGCATCACCGGCTCTTACTACGATTAGGTCCTGAAGAATGCCCCACGACCCCCTCCTGGGGCACTAGATGGGCAGAAACATGTCGACCTTTTGAAATGGACACCTAATGTGCTCTGGTTACATTATTTAACCTACAGCACCACTTTTTCTTATTTTTAATAGTCTCCCCACACACCCACCAGATTAAATTTTGTTCCTTGAGGGCAGTGTGGGAAAGACACGTTTAACTCCACTATCACCATTTTTGCACCAATATTACTGATCACTACTAAGAAGTAGTGGTTCCCTCCAGGTGGAGGCAGCATGGAACACAAGAGACCCAATGATAATGCTGACACGTATTCTGAAGGCGGAGAATCAAGATAAACCACCAACACCACCTTAAAATACGCGATTGAGGGTTCTCATAATACCTATTTAGGTGTTAAAGGTTCAAACAAAGTTTTAAGAACCCCTACTTCTAGTTACAAGTGATCCATTCCCCTCTTTTATTCATGATATTAGCTAAGGAAGAAGAATGGATGACTATTTATTCTAGCTCCCTCTCTCTTGATTGGATGCTCTGGAAGTAACACCACATCCTCTCCCCTAGGTCCCCTAAGTGCAACATTTAATCAAGTGGTCAACTGGATAAAAAAAATAAAGATTACATATAATTTAAAAGTTCTTTGTCGCTATTTGAAAACTCAGAAAATATGTCCTCATTTTCGTTTTTTAGAGCACTAACCATAATTTTGATGCAAATAAGAGCCTCTCATATATGTAATTTCTAAAGGAAATACTCTAGGTATTACAGTTTTGATTACATCAAGATGACGTCAGGCGTTCCAGACTTTTGTAATCAATATAGAAGGTTAGCAATCTAGTTGTTCATTGGGATACTGTTGAGAGGCAGAGGCCAGGGGCACGGACTCTGAAAATTGAAGGCAGGTAGGAGAGTGCAGAGGCAGCAATTTGACCACACTGGGCAGGCAGGAAGGGCAGTGGCAGCACAACAGACTATGGAGGGCAGTGGAAAGGGGGGCGGGGGCAACAAACCAACAATACAGGACTGGCAAGAGAGGCTGTGGCAATGTAATAGACCATTGTGGGCAGAAGGAAGAGGCAGTGGTAGTACAACCATACATGCCAACAGACCAGTTTCAGCCAGGAAACGTCCAATGTTTTTAAGCTCAAATGGGCTTTATTTGATCTGTCTCCTGTCTACAATATCCTCTTTTTCAATGTAACTCAAAGGGGAAAATCAATACCCCAGTTTTTTTTCAAAATCTCCCTCTTACCAAGTTCAAAATGTTCGCAAGTATGGTACATTGGATCATGGTAGGCAGGAGGAATTGGGGCAGGGACATGGACTCGGATAACAGAGCGACATGGAGTGGTGCACCAAACTGACCCTACAGGGCAGGCATCGGGGTTTGCAGCAGCAAAATACACCACACAGTACATGCGGGATGGGAGTGCAGCACAACAATTCATAGAAAGCAATAGGGAGGGGACAGGACCATGCACATGGACAACAGAGAACAGAGGGGAAAGAGGCAATGGTAGTTAGCTGACCATAATGGACAGACAGGAGAGAAAGCTGCAGCATAACATACCATAAAGGGCAGGAGGGACGGAACAGGGGCATTACAATGGAACAGACAAGCCAGGAGGGAGGGAATAGGGGTCTGCACATGGAAACAGAGGTCTGGGGCAAGGGGGCAGGGCAGGAGCAGCAAGATGACCATGGAGTTCAGGCAGGATGGGCACTAGAAACAAGACACACCATGGAGAGCAACAATGAGACTATGATGGCATACACACTGACCATGGAGGGAAGGTGGGAGGGGGTTAGGGGCAGGTAGCTGACCACACAGGGAAGGTGGGAGGGGCCATGGCAGCACAGAAGACCATGCATGGCAAGCGGGAGGGTTAGTGGCAGCACAGTGGCTATGATGGGCAAGAAAGAGGGTGCAGGGGCATGGACAAAGGACCATGGAGGATGGAAGGGAGGGTCAGGACCTGGGCACAGACAAGAGAGTTCAGGGGAAGGGGCCTCACAACAGACCGCGCGGGGCAAGCAGGAGGAGCAGTTGCAGCACAACAGACCAGGGAGGGCAGAAGGGTGTGGCAGTAAAATGGACCATGGAGGACAGGAGGAAGGGGATAGGGGCATGGCATGGCATGTGTACAGGCAGGGTGGAGGTGGCAGGGCCAGGTTACAGTCTTCTGACAATGCTAGGCAGGTGGGAGGGGAGTGGCAGCTCAACAGAACACTCAGAGTAGATAGGAGTGGCAGGTCCATGGAACATGGTGGGCAAAAAGGATGGAGCAGGGGCATGCACTAAGACATCGGAGGGCAGGGGAAAGGAGAATAGGGGCAGCAAGCTAAGCACAGAGGCTAAGCAGGAGGCCAATGATGGGCCATAGAATTGGGCAATGGAGGGCAGGAGGAGTGGACTGGTACATCATGCTAAATGGAGGGCAGTGGCAGCACATCAGACCATTCATGGCAGGAGGGAGGAGGCTAGTCCATGGATTCAGACAACAGAGGATAGGGAGGAGGTGGATGGGGCAGCAAGCTAACTGTTCAGAGGAGGCGGGTATTAGGAACTTTATTGTTTTTAAAACGTGTGTCTGTGCGAACTACTTAAAATATAAACAAGTATGCAGCGTAATCTCACTTTTATTCAGGAAGAAGAGGACGTTTGTGACTGTGACTCCGGGCTCACTTGGCATAAACACCCCCTGACCCTCCAACCCCCATCGCAAAATGTAATGCCCGTGAAAAGACTAGGTGGATGCAGTGTTATATAGAACATAGTCCTGAGAGCACGATTGAAAATAAAAACGAGATATAGTATATGGTATAAACTATGCACCAAAAGGTGTGATATAAGATGAACCGGGGCATAAAATATAATATGCAATACATTGTGCGCAATGACAGATTCATTGGAGAGTGCGAGATAGCACAGGCACTAGCGCGTGCTATGCGATATGCGCCTTGGAGTGTAATATGCACAGGGCAGTGTTGTGTAACCTAACTAGTCTCTAAAGTTGTAATATAAAATATGTGCTGGGGAGTGTAACGTTGCATATGCACTGTGACAAAGATATGGATCCCAGATTGTAATATGTATGGCATAGCGCTGTGCGTTATAACATAGGCATTGAGGAAGGCACGTTAGATGGGGCAATATAACCCATGAGAAGGCAAGTGTGGCATGACATATTCACAGGGTGGCGTTACAGTGCACATGGGCTAGAGAGTGTCATAGCATACTCGCTAGCTGGTGGAATACAACACAGAGGCTTGAGGCACTCGGCGGGCACTGGTGGGTGTAACACAGCATTGGGCTCAGCCAGGAGCATGCTGTGACTCTCAAGTGAGGTTCGTCTCGTTTCCAGAGAGTAAAATAAAAAGTATAACACATCCTGTGGTGGATGTGTGTTTTATTAACCGTGAGGGGGGTTTCTTGCATAGTTTGGTCGAATTTTTGTCGAATCCCCTTTGAATGGCTTGGTGTGCGTGAGTAATAAATGTGCCCGTCAATAGCTACCCATGTTTGTATAAATAAACGACAAGGGTGTCTACTTGGAAAGTACCCACCGGCGGGGGCGCCGGGATTAGGCACGGTAGGGCGTCAGACATGTCAGAGCTTCCCTAGCGGTGTAAATACATTCCACATGGATTCATTGTATGCATAGTCGCCTTTTAATGAATATCACGCAAATCGTCATGGTGATAGGTACATACGGTTTGTCCAGCATGTCCTAAGTGTTTCTATAAATATATATATTTTTAAAATAATAAAAAACAAAGGCCGGCCCCGGGGGATGGGGTCCCCAGGGCCATAAGTGGCCTGAGGAGGGGGGCAACGCAGCCCCCCTCCTAAAGATTTTTGTTTTTAAAGTTCATGACCCGGGAGTTGGGGTCCCCGGGGCCGATTAAGGCCTTGGGAGGGCCAAATGTATTTTTTTCAACAACAAAAAATTAGGGTGCAGGCCCTGGGGGATGGGGTCCCCAGGGCCAATAAATTAAAAAAGAAGGGGGGCCACACAGCCCTCCTTCTTAAAAAAATTTAATAACTAAAAGACCGGCATTGCGCCGGAGGCCACGCCCCTTCCTTGCAGCACTCTGCAAATGCGCCCCCTGGCCAGTAAGTTGGGGAATTAATTCCCCTTCAATACTGAGGGTCTCTGAGGGCCAACTAGCCCAACAGGTATCTCCAGTATGTGCCAGGGAGCTGCGTTGCAGACAGGTGTTCTGAGGCCATGCCCCTTTTTACACCTCTATGCAATGCAGCTCTGTGGTGCTTACTGGAGGTACCTAGTGGTCTAGTTTGACCCTAGGGACCCTTAGGATTCAAGGGGACTTAATCTCTCAACTTAGAACGGCCACAGGGTGCGTTTACACAGTGGTGAAGGGAGGGGACGGGGCCTGAGGTGACGTGTGCAAACACGCCCTGTGGCGCGTTTTAAGTTGGGGAAATAATTCCCTTTCAAACTTGAGGGACCCTGGGGGCCAACTAGCCCACCAGGTGCTTCCAGTAAGCGCCACTGCTCTGCGTTGCAGAGAGGTGGTGCAGGCCGTGCCCCTTTTTACACCTCTCTGCAATGGCGCTTACTGGACGTACCTAGTGGGCTATTTTGCCCCTAGGGACCCTCAGGATTCAAGGGGACTTAATCCCCCAACTTAAAAAATGGCCACAGGGCGTGTTTACACAGTGGGGAAGGGAGGGGACGGGGCCTGAGGTGACGTGTGCAAACACGCCCTATGGCACGTTTTAAGTTGGGGAAATAATTACCCTTCAATCCTGAGGACCCCTGGGGGCTAACTAGCCCACCAGGTGCTTTCAGTAAGCGCCACTGAGCTGCGTTGCAGAGAGGTGGTCCAGGCCGTGCCACTTTTTACATCTCTCTGCAACGCAGCTCTGTGGCGCTTACTGGAGGTACCTAGTGGTCTAGTTGGACCTTAGGGACCCTCAGGATTCAAGGGGACTTAATCTCCCAACTTAAAACGGCCACAGGGCGTGTTTACACAGTGGGGAAGGGAGGGGACTGGGCCTGAGGTGACGTGTGCAAACACGCCCTCTGGCGCGTTTTAAGAGGTAGTTTTTATCCCCTGCCCTATTATATACTAGGGTCTTACAGAGGAGGTCATGCTAATCACAGGGGTGATGAGTACAGGCCCCAGCTAGGCCCGCAGGACACAAGGGTTCGCTCTCCTGTAATGGAATCTATAAGGAAGTTGGCACGGAAACTGCAAAGTACAAAGACAAGATTTATTAACCCTTAAGGGTGGTCCTACAATCCATACAATACCCTTCAGTATTGCATAGAGTAGCACAAAGAACTTGCACACACGGTCCCCTTTTATACACAACAAAGGGGCTCATAAGTGGGAGGGCACGACATGAGACGAGGAATGTTACCTTTTATGGACATTTGCAATACAAGATCGATATGTGGGCGGAGCTGACATACTCCTTGAGCCCGCGAAAACATGGTCAAGCAAGAACTAACTGATAGCAGATGTGGTGAAGTCTGGGCATGCGCCAGACGGACAAAGGAACTATTTATAGACTGTTACTAGGCAGATTACAAGAGCAACTAACACAAAGATAAGACTCTCCTCGTGTTGAGCACGTGGAGACACGACAGTGCAAAATGGAGTTCAGACTTCAGTCAACATAACAAATGGAACATGTGTAAGGGAGGAGAATTCATGTCTTTAGTAAATGCTTAATCACATTGAAGTTGCAATTTACAACAGACGACCCTTTCAGCATTTACTGAAGACATCCGGCTTGTTAGAATAATCATCATATATATCAATTATCATCATCTCTTCTACTTCCTTAGCTAAACGTTTCTGATAAGTGACATTGGCAATAGCTTTCTTATCGGGGATACAAAATGATACACATTCGGAACAAAGCAAAGGACCACATTGAATACAGATGCAGCAAGAAAATAGAACTGCTATAATTATGCAGAGACCAGTCAAAACCTTCCAACCCCAAGCAGTGATCAATGCCCAAAACCATCCAGAAAAGGACCAAGTGCCGTTTTCTGTATGGATTTCAGCTGCAATTTTATGCAACCTGTTAATTGCTTTGTAGACTGAAGGTGTGTGGTCAGGAATAAACACACAGCAACTACTTCCGATAATTTTACAAGCTCCACCTCGATCAGCTAACATAACATCTAACACCATACGATTCTGCAATGCAACAATTCTGGTAATCTGTAATTCTTCAGTAAGATTCCCAAGAGCAGCAGCGGTTTGGTTCGTCACAGCCTCTACCACTCGTGTTAATCTTCGAATTTTCCTACTATTTAGGGCAGCTCCAACGAAGAAAAACAATCCTAGATTGAAGTCGATATACTGCTGTAAACTGGTGTCAGTTTGATCCACATCATCAATTGATAAAGTACGTTTATACCTATTTACAGTCACATTATTCAACAACTTTAAATCCTTATGATAGGATGCAGGTGCCAGAAATACAGGAGGTAACAAAAATGATACATAACATACTCCAGACCAACCGGCTGGTAAACGGAAATAACCTTTAGTTCCACACACAAAATACGTATTATGGGATGCTAAGAAAGTACTGTTATTCAATCCATCGATGTTTAATATGGTAATACAATCGCTAACACCGACAGGAATATAACCCACACTTTGGACACACAGGTCCGCTTGAGCTTGTGCCACTTGAATCACAAATCTGTCTTTTCCCACAGTGTCTCTGGTGTTCGTAAAAACATATGGAATCGATTCATTGTCTGGTCGATACTCTTCCCATTCCCAAATTGTCCCATTCGCTTGCGGATATCCATCTTTATCCTGATGACATTCTTTATTGAGTCTGAAGAGTAATCGTCCCACTGTGGGTTTCCGAGTGGCAAAAAGCAAAGTGTACCATGCTCTACAAGAGCCATTATGAGAGAAAGGAAGAGGTATGAATGGCGTTCCTCCCTTCTTCTGATGAGCTGGCATCATACCACATATCCAACAGTTCGTAGCATTGGTGGCAACATCGGTATGATGTAACATCTGGATGAAAGTGTTATTCAAATAAGACTGACGATGCTTCAATTCTTGATACGGAAGGGTATAGAAATAGTGCTCCGCAGGCACTGGAGTGGTCAATACAAGCAACTCTCGGGCAGGAGTCACATTCTCCACAAACCATGTGGTTATCCCAACAATAGCTACTGTGAGCATAAAACCTATTGCACAAAGGATCTTCTTTTTCTCCATGTCAAAATAAGAAATCAATATCTTCCTGAAACTAAGGGTTTGTCAGAACTCTTCCCCTTGGGCAGCGGTCGATTTCTTCACCAACGGGCCAAGACGGGTGTCACTACACTAATGCAGGGCTGATCCCCCCCCCTTGCCTCACTGGCTCTCCGTTTCACTAACCCAAGGGCCGTTCTGACAACATGTCCCGCTACTGAAGGATTCACTTTCTTGGCCTCAGATGATATCGCCTTCCTCCAGGAGTCGCGTGGTCCGGAAAGAGCTCCTCAGCGTCGTTCGATTCCACAGCACGGCCTTTCTCTGTGGTCAGAATCTCTCGTTGATCGGTCAGTACAGTGGGCTCCACCAATCCGGGCGGTACTTTGCGGCAGTGCAGGGAATGGATCCAATTCTTTCTGTTGGAAACTCGCACAGCCGTCCTTGTTGCCAGCAAGACTTGCTCAGGGCCCACCCATCTCGGCTCCAGGCTATTCGTCCTGTCGAAGATTTTCAGCATGACATAGTCTCCAGGCCGGAGACTATGTCCTTCGCCGGTGGACCGATCAGGGAGCGCCTCCCGGACTTGTTGATGAATGGAAACCAAGTTATCCGTTAACTGTGCCAAATAATCATTCATCATTACGCAAGGTACATCATACACAGTCTTAGGTTTTGGTGGACCCCAAATATTCATTGGACGTCCAAAGACAATCTCATACGGTGTAAGACCGATTCGAGAGTGCGGTACCGACCTAATTGACAACAATGCCAGCGGTAAAGCGTCTGGCCAAGTCAAAGACGTTGAAGCTTGAATTTTAGCAATCTTGAGCTTCAGTGTACCATTATACTTCTCGACTAGTCCTGCAGATTGAGGGTGGAATACTGCCTGAAACTTCTGGGTGATGCCTAGACCCTTCAGAACATACTTTATAACGTCCTCTATAAAGTGGGGCCCGTTATCACTCCACAGAAGTCTACAAACGCCATATCGAGGGAAGAACTCCTTCAACAGCATCTTAGCGGTAGTCATTGCAGTATTGTCTTTCGTAGGGTAGGCCTCAACCCATTTGCTAAAGGCACACACCACTACTAGGACATACTTCAAATTGTTACAACGCTCAAGCTGAATGTAATCCATCTGTAAAACCTCAAAGGGTGCAGTAGGCGTTACGAACCCTCCTGCTGGGGTCCGAGTCCCCTTTCCTGGGTTGTACCTCAGGCAGATCATACAGGTCTGCACCACCCTCTTTGCAGTGCTAGCAATCTCTGGATGCTCCCAAACTTGGGTAAGCAATTTTACAATTGCGGAAGCTCCAACATGTGCTAGCCCATGTGCCATCTGAACCATAGGTTGTACAAAAGCTGTGGGTAATTTCCATCGATCCATCTGCTTATTTCTCCAGCAACCCTCATCATCCAATTCTCCCTCACTGGACCATTGCTCCCGTTCTTTGTCAGAAGCGGTCCTCTGTATTTCTCGCACTTCTTCCTTCGCATCATGCCATCTTTCTACTTGTGACTTCACTACATACATGGCAGTAGCACCGGGCTGCATCGCAGTCTCCCGCGCCACTCGGTCTGCTAACGCATTCCCTTCTCCAACTTTATCGACTACTTTCCTATGGGCACTACATTTAATGATAGCAATTTTCTTCGGATATGTCAATGCAGTTAAAAGATTATGAACTAACTCCCCATGCATTATTTGTACTCCATGCGACGTTAAGAACCCTCTTTCCTTCCAGAGCAGGCCGAAATCGTGCGCTACTCCGAAGGCATAGCGGCTATCTGTATAAACATTCACACACAATCCTGTACTGAGCTCACATGCTCGTGTTAATGCTATCAGTTCCGCTGCTTGAGCTGATTTCTGTGGTATGCGTGCTGTCTCCACTATTGTTTGCAATGTGGTAATCGCATATGCTGCTGAAGTCGTACCATCTGGTAGCTTCAGGCATGACCCATCCACCCACAGTTCTCCATCTACATCTGAAAAGGGCATATCCTGGAGATCAATACGACCCTTTGTTTGTTCCTTGGTCGTGAGGATACAATCATGTGCTTCTCGTGCTTCAGACCGAGTCTCGGGGTATGGCAACAATGTGGCAGGGTTTAACGTCACGCACCTCTTCAACGTAATATGAGGAGCCAAAAGCGTCAGCTCATATCCCGTTAAACGGGCACTGGTCAAATGCTGCGTCTTTGTCTGATTAAGCAGGGCATCAACAGCATGGGGGACTAATACCAACAGCTTATGAGATAACACAATTCCCTCGCTCTGGCGTATTGACACAGCTGTCGCCGCAACCGAGCGAAAACAACCAGGCAATGCTCGGGCAACAGGATCAAGTACAGCCGAAAAATATGCACAAGGGCGCTGCTTATCGCCGTGCATCTGCACTAAAACTGATAATGCACATCCATCTTTCTCATGCACATACAACGAAAAAGGCTTGGTATAATCAGGTGTTCCTAATACTGGTGCTGAACAGAGGGCCTGTCGCAGTTTCTGAAAGGCCGTGTCACACTCATTCGTCCAGGGGAGCGGGATAGGTGTATCTTTTGTCAAAAGGGCTAACAATGGCTTGGCTATATACGAAAACCCTAATATCCACTGCCTGCAAAAAGAGACAAGACCCAAAAATGCGCGCACGTCCTTCTGTGTGGACGGCGTCGGTGTATCCAGAATCACTTGAACACGGTCTGGTGTGAGTGCACGTCCCTCCTTAGACAAAAGGTGACCTAGATAAGTCACCTTTGGTCTACAAAATTGCAACTTTTTACGAGAGACCTTGTGATTGTGGGATGCCAAAAAGGAAAGCAAAGACAACATACTCGTTTCACACACCTCCGGGGTGTCAGCCGCCAGCAAGATGTCATCGACATATTGAATGAGGGCGACACCCTCGGGCAGAACAAAAGAGTCCAATTGTCTTTTCAAGGCTTGACTGTAGATGCTAGGGCTTTCCGTATAGCCCTGGGGAATTCTACAAAATCGGTAAGACCTATTATTGAGAGTGAAACCAAAAAGGTATCGACTATCGGGATGAATGGGAATTGAAAAGAAGGCATTTTTCAAATCAATAACAGAAAACGTGGTCGCCGTAGGTGGGACCAAAGTAAGCAACGTCGTGATATCCGAAACCACTGGGTACTGGGGTATCACGATCTTGTTTACTTCTCTCAAATCAATGATAAACCGGTAGACTTTAGCATCCGTATCCTTTTTCAGAATGGGTAGAATCGGGCTATTACAAACATTATAGGGAACTTCTTCCACCACTCCCACCTTAATCAAATCCTGCACAATCTGTATAAGAGCCTCTTCCCCCTCCTGCGAAATACGATACTGTGGAAGGCGTGGTAACACCGCCCCCTCCTGGACACTAATGTGAACGGGCGGAATCACCATCTGTCCCACATCAGTATCCGAAGTGGCCCACAGAGCACGGGGAAGGGCAGCTAACACAGCATCTTCTGTAGCCACACACATCCGTTCAGACAGGGGATAATTGTCATTCAATATCACCCGCACTCCAGCAGGGGAACACCGGATCGTAGCTCTGAAGTGCTTCAGCATATCAAGGCCCATAATATTATCCGGCGTGCTCGGAGCTAACAAAAACGGACAGGGTGCAGAAAAGGAATTAACCCGAAATGCAAGGGGCTGCGAAAGAGGGCTTCGGGAGAGTGTTCCATCAAACCCCACCGATGTAACCATTAAGCCAGATGGGGGAGCCCTCGGAACCAATTGTTTAGACAGCGCACTACGAGTCGCTCCTGTGTCTACTAGAAACTGATCAGTGGAGCCCAAAACCTCAGCTGATACGTAAGGACCCCTCTGATCAACTGGCACCTCAACTGATTCCAACCCCCATCCAACGCATTCCTATGCATGCTGAGAGTCATGATACCCAGACCGGTCAATCCCTGACACTTGATACTGATTTTGTCGATCAAAAACATTAGACCTATCTCGTTGCTGCCCCGCAAGGTCAAAACGAGCGTGATCATTAGAATTCCCTCTAAAATTCGAGAAACCCCCTCTACCTCTGGGGCCACTCTGAGTGTGTCCCTGACCGTGCCCCTGCCGTGAAGCATGCAATGCTGGGCATTCTCTGGCCCAGTGCCCCGATTGCTTACAATACGCACATTGATTCCTATTCAGATCAGATCGGCCCGAGGGAGGACCATAAAATCCTCCCCTACCTCTATTCACACCCCGTCGGGGCGGACCATATACTTGTGCTAACATCACCTTCGTTTTTAAATCCTTCGATTTCTTTTCCTCCTGCCCCTTCGCTTCTAGCTCCTGGCGCTCATAGTACTGAGCTATAGTCAGAAGGGCTGTCGGGGTCGTAGTGGACCAAGAACTTTCACTCGCTTTGAGGCGAGCTGCAATTGCCGGTAATAAATTCGCCACATATTTGTCAGCAAAAAGGTGCCGACCCGTATCATCCGTAAGAGACTGACCGCTAAAATCATGGAACGTCTCCTCAAAGCGCGTAAAGAAATCTGCAACTGATTCATCGGCTTTCTGCTTACACGAGGCTAGCATATTCCAGTCAATCTTTTTAGGGGGAATGATGGTCTTCAACTTAGTCAGAATAGCAACGGGGAGATCTAAGATAATCTGAGGTGGTTTCTGCGCGGGCTTTCTCTCCCTATCCTCATCCTCAAGTTCAGACCATCGAGCCTTAAAAGTGGCAACGTCATCTACCTTCCGCACGGATCGCCACATATCTGGTGGTAGAATAAGCCCAAAGAACAAATCTATATCCGCTAAAGTCATAATACAAGAATTCAAGGCCCCCTCGACTTCTTCGTAAAAGGCCGCTGGATTCTTGCGGGGATCAGGCAACGCATTCTTTAATGCCATGACGTCAGCCCTGTGCCAGGGAGTATAAACCCAATTATACACGAAATATCCCTTAGCATCGGCGGAGGTAATATCCGAGCTAGTCCCCGCTCCTTTAGGAGGAACATACAAAGGCGCCGCCTCGCGCATTGGTTTAACATGCACTGGATCACTCTTATCTGATTGAGAGGTGGATGAATGGCCGCCTCCAGTACGCGAATCCGACCGCTTTTCCTCCTCAAGATGTTGGCGCGCTTTCTCTTTAAGGTCTGCTGCTGCATCCCGCAACGCAAACAGTCGCCGAACCGCCTCAGGCGCCTTAGAGGGAGAGAAAACACCATTACGCAATGCTTTAGAATTTAATACCACATCAGCAGGTTCAAAGACACTGGAATATTTCCGAAAGGCAGTAATTACTTCATCAGAAAAGTGTCCCAAGAAATACAACCTTTCCCTATCCTGCCACGACTCCCAAGAAGCCAACAATTCATCATGGGATAACTTGCCCTTATGTGGAAATATGGATTTTTCTGATCAGTTATGTCCCCTATCTTGGACCCCAACGGTTCCATGTATGAATCACAAGTACATGTATGTTCCCTCCAGTTTCAGTTATGAAGACGCAAATACATGTGCGTCCACCGTCAACATGTCCTCTGTCAGACCCGCCATGAATAGGCCGGATATTCCACTCCTAAGTATGAAAGGCCACCGGCTTTATATGGTTCACTTATGCCATTTTACAGTCCAGGCAAGTAGGCCCTGATTCTGTCATCAAACTCTTCTTGCCTTCTGCCTCTGAAAGCTCCAGTCTGAGCCTGCATCTGTGACCATGAACTTTGCCTCATCCTCTGCGCGGCTCACGAAGCCTGACATCAGCCTATTCTCTGCCAAAAACTGTATTTCACCTTCGAAATTATCTGCTCCGTTCCCTGGCCGATGCATTCCTGTCTAGTAGTTTAGATAAACATTCTTCCAGCTACCGAGCAAAGGCCCGGCTTCTCTGTCTTTATACAAGTAATTCATAGCCCTATTTCTGTGGAAGATTCCCGCCCTCGCATCTAGTGCAGACACTTAGACGCTTGTACACGCATTAACAGTCAGTATAGTCAGTATAGAATAAGATTCTACTCGAAGAGACCTCTCTTTTGGATAACATAGTTCTTTAAACATAGGATGTTAGATATGATTTGGGATTAGGTTGACTTGACCCTCCAGACTTCTGTCGCCACATGTAGAGCTAAATGTCAAGTCCCCTTCACCCCCTAGTTGCACGTCAATTACACGTCATGCTGCTGCGCGCGCATTTCTGCCAAGTATTTCTGCTGACATTGCGAAATTCTTTCATAGAACCACCCTATTATGACATCACATCTAATGACGTTCTTTCATCACTCCCAGTTACGCCTATTTTTACTACGCACGAATATATTATCCGTATTATCAATTGTTACGCCTCTTGTATTTGCCTCACTGTAATGCCTATTGTATAAAAGTAATTGATTGTCAATAACGTATGTACTTCACTTCCTGAACCTTCGTGGTGATGGAACTTGGAGCAACCGATTATAATCGACCATTGGAATAAAGCCCATTCCGAACCTCTAATACCACGGATTCTGCCTCTTATTTACTGAGCTATTTTATTATGTTTCTGTATCAAATTAAGTCCCGGTAATTAAATTATTTACCACATGAATGGCGCCTGAATAGGGACACTTTCTCATCTCACGCGCCGGTGGTGAGTTGCAGGCCCGGTCTCCTGCCACAGCTGGACGGACAACAACGCGTACCAGCAGGATTTCCTGTATCTCCCTCCGGTCAAGCGGGGGCGACTGAGGCTGCGATCAACACCCAGACGAGGCGGTGAGAAGTGCGAAGTATCCCGACCAGAGCCTAGCTGAGAGAGCAAGATCCGAGGTATACAGAGGCCCACCAGTTTTCGAAGTCCAGAGTCGAGACCAGTTTTCCGAAGTGTTCGAGTCGAGTCCAGTCCGGTTCAAGTTCAGTTCAGTTTCCGAGGCCTTCCGTTTCCGAGCTACCCGGTGAGTACCATTACTGGGGAGGCGTTCTGACGTGCACATAGGTTGTGCCGGTCAAGACGGGTTTGGGTACACAAATCCGGTCTGCACTGTTTCAGCAGTGTATCTGTACTGTTTAGCAGTATATCTAGTATATCAAGTATATAAATTCAGAATAATTCAGTTAATGTCGAGTATTATGTTTAGTGATTAAGTTTTCCTTAGATCGTCATCATCATTGTTGCTCAGTTAAATGTTAAATGTTAAATGTTTTAAGTACGTTCTGCATATTGTGGTATGACTGACTGTTCATTATCGTGTTTACTGTATTAAGTTGTTCAAAATCAAGTATCAGATCAGTTCTCAATATGCCGCTCTTTTCGAAACTAAGACAGATCACAACAAGAAAAGGGGTACTCGAAGAAGCCGTTCCTATTCCTCCTAGGGACACTCCAGGGTACTTCATGTATCATAAACATGGCTTAGACGCTATATTATTTCTTGATTTATGGGTAGACTACACCAAGGAATTACCAGAAAGTCAGAGGTGGCCCACAGCGGGAACCTGGGATGCAGAGTGCATCATGAAAGTAGAGGAAGAGTTATGGAAAAGGAAAGTCAGACAGTCACAGAAAGACGCCATTGAGTTATGGCGTAAAGAATCTCATAGACGTACAGAAAAAGCACTCCGACAGGAAGAGAAAAATAGAGAGAGTTCAAATAGAGTCCGAGAAAATCTATTAATTGAAGAAGGTACCCGAGTGAAATCAGAACAAGTAGACAGACAAAGAAATGCCCTTATGAATGGTATGTATCCCCTTCTGGCCGAAGGATTACCTAAAGCTACTCCGGAGATACCAAAAGACTTGCCACCCCCATTGTTTCCAATAAAAGCACACCCTAAGGGGCATCCTAGAACCGCAGAAGACGTTTTTCTTTCCTCATATTTAGATGACGCAGCTCCCGAGTATGCTAATTCCGCCCCACATAGACCGCCTGCCAGGGAGGTTCAACGCCAAGATCCAGTACCCGTATCTCTACAGCAACAAGTCCTGACACAAGTTCCGGCAAGAACATCTGTTTCTACCTCTGCTCCTACAGCTACTTCTATAGCTGTGTCCACACCTATAGTTGCTGTATCGCGTTCAACGAATCCTTTCACGCCCGATACCCCAGACTGGGCTACGGGAGGTGCTACCAACATTTTTTCTACGCCACCCAGAATAAATAAACTTACCTTTCAAGAGTCAGCACATTCACGTACCCCCAAACTCATAAATGCCCGTACGCTTAAGGAACTTCTTGTAGATTGTAGATATGACCCTGTGCCCGGCAAAGAGGACGAAATGATCATGGCATCATTACGTATCAGACGAGCCGCGGTGTATTTAGGGAAGTTACCAGGAATGACTGCGCATCTAGATAATATATACCATTTTGTTCAAACAGGGCGAGATTCAGAATGTATTAACAGAGCTATGGAATACCAGAAAGTGGAGATACAGGGGGAACTGTTACGTTTCCTTATAAATTGTGTGATCAGAAATCAAGACCGACCGGGGGTAGACCCGGAAGCAATGCAAATTCTTACCAGATGGAGCCAGAATATATCAGAAGGGAGACATGATAAGCAAAATTGTATAATAGCCATGTGCCGAAAGATCCGTAAAGAAATAGAACGCCTACACGAAGAAAGATTAGCGGTAGACCAGTTCGAACAAGGCGAGGAGGAAGGATCAGGACTGCCCACAGGACAGTCAGACACCATAGCTTATGTAGGTAGAGGAAGATCTTGTAATAGTAATAGATGTCTTATTGATCCGATACGTCCAATATGTCCAGATAATAACAGAAATTTCCAAACACCTATAGTTCATATAAGGTCTAACGAGCATTCGTTCCAAGCCGCTGACAAATTACTCCGAGAACGAAGGGGCTATCATTTTCTCGATTCTATGGATGAACAAGAATTAGCCAGGTCAGCTGTCCATTGGGTTGACAGTCCCGGAAAGTATGGTGATGATACAGTAGCACGCACATTTTTGAATCTCACCCCAGATGAACAGCGTTTAGCTGGGATTTATATGATTCAACAACTCCTTATACTATATCAGAGTCAGCATTCGGATCCTGGTCCCTTGCCTGATATATTGACTGAATTACTCATGAATAGATGGAGAGGTTCAGGTACTAAATTAATTAAAGAAATACTAGAATCAAGAAAGCAGTACATTCTTTTTGTATGCTCAGAACATGTCTCACTGCCCATTAAGGAAAGAACCACGTATTACATGGACAGACAGAATCCTTTACGAGAAGTACACCCAATAAAAGGCGAGGACAATGAGTTTAAACGCGTATTTGTATATACGCCCATATCGAAAATAGAATTGTTAGAAATGAAGAAAGTGGTACCCAGTCATGACAAAGACCCAGCGGGTTTTCACAGAGAAATTAAAGATATGTTACTCATGGGAGAGTATACCTATCCCGACATTATGACAATATTAAAGGTATTAATGCCTGCTGGCATTTATGAAAAACTCAGGGAAAAAGAGTGGGAGGTAGGAGACCAAAAGATAGAATGGTCAGCATTAGAAGCAGAAGAAAAGGCCCGAACTGCAGGAGCAGGGCTTGGGGATAAAACTAAAGCACTACCAGGTTTACTAGTACAGGTACTGCCACGTTTATTAACTACGAAAAAGGAAGATTGGGGTACAATTTCAGCCTGTAAACAGAAGCAAGACGAAGACACTAGTGATTTCTATGCCAGATTTGAAAAATGTTTTGGTATAAATAGTGGCATAAAAGCAAGTAGCGAATCATACCCACACCTGTTTGTGACAAAATTAGTAGAAAATGCCTTGCCGCAAGTGAAGAACAGAGTATTAAAATTTGAGAGTACCTGGCAAGGTAACACTCCATCACAAATGTTACAAATGTTACAGTACCATCACAATAGAATTAGAGAGGAACAAGAACATGAACAAAGACGCATGAAAGACACGAAAATGAAAATGCTAGTCTCCCAGACAGTTCCAGCTGAAGGACATAAAAAGGGTACAACACATTCCGGTGATTCAACAGGACCTGTAAAAGGGACATGTAACTATTGTAAAAAGCCAGGTCATTACGTACACGATTGTCCAGTTTTGAAACATAATATCGCCATAGGTAATACAAAAGAAAGACCACGGCCACCTGGACAGGATCAGAATGAACAAGGAGCCCCGCAGCATGCACAGTCCATGCCAGCTCCACCACAGTCTATACAGTTTGTGCCGGCTGCACCAGCGTTGCCTGTTGCTGCCACCCAAACCACGACACGACAACTGTACCAGACCGCACAGTACGACTATCCTGAGTATCAACGATACGCATGAACAAGCCTAGAGAGGGAAGTTGACTTACCCCTTATCGAGGTCCCTGTAGACCAAGAAGGACCTTATGTACATAGTGAATTATTAGGCCAAGACAGAAAATTTTTACTCGATACAGGGGCAAGTCGAACAACCATAAAACGTAGTGAAGTTCCAGGGGCACCCCTCTCAGGCTCACAGAATATTTCCCTTGGTTTTTCAGGAAAACCTATTGTTAATGAAGTGTCACAACCTCTTCCACTTACGATAGGACCTTTGACCCGAACTACAGATTTATTGCTTACTAAATCATGTCCAGAAAATTTGTTAGGAATAAAAACACTGAAAGCTCTAGGAGCTATAATATGTTGTTCTCCGGAAGGAGTAAGATTGTTTTTACGTGATTTTAAAGGTCACTATGTGTCTAGAGACATGGATCCCCGACTGCAGACTTTACCTACACATCTATGGGCACAAGGCCCTACTGATGTTGGTTGCATGAATATTACACCATATCGAGTCACACTAAAGGCAGGAGTGGTACTACCACGAATGCGACAATACAAGTTACCACCAGATGCTGTAGTGGCTTTACTGCAAATCATTGACGAGCTCATTGCCCAAGGAGTGGTTGTGGAAACAGACTCCAATGTATGTAATTCACCGATAATTCCGATTCTTAAACGAACAGATCCGAAGGCCCCGCCAGTATATCGATTGGTTATTGATCTGCGCGAATTAAACAAATGCATTGTGCCACAATTCCCTGTGGTCCCAGATATCTCGTCATTACTGACAGCTATTGATTCCGAAGCAACATTCTTTACTGTAATTGATCTCAAGAATGCCTTTTTCAGCGTCCCAATAGATCCGGAAAGCCAATATTTGTTCGGATTTAGTTTAAATGGACGTAGCTTTAAATTCTCCCGCGCACCTCAAGGATTTACAGAAAGCCCCAGCATCTATAGCCAAGCACTGAAACGAGAACTCGACAGTATCCATATGCCAGTTAACACTGCTCTGCTTCAATATGTCGATGATTTGCTGATCACCGCTAGAAGCGAACAAGAATGTGAGAAAGCATCACTGACAGTTTTACAATTTCTAGCCGAAAAGGGTCACAAGGTGTCCCCTTCTAAGCTGCAATTCTGTGTCCAGCGAGTTGTTTATCTTGGACACTCGCTGTCCAAGGAGGGAAGGCAGCTTACACCCGACCGCATTCAGTTAATAGCTAACATGCCAATACCCAAGACACAAAAGGAGGTACGGGCTTTCATAGGCCTCACTTCATATTGTAGGCAGTGGATCCCTCAGTATGCATTTCTAGCTAAACCACTCATTCAATTGACAACACAGGAGGCAGCCACATCGACTGTTCTCCCTTGGACTCAGGAACATACACAAGCCTTTGAAAGCTTAAAGAAAGCTTTATGCCAAGCACCTGTCTTAGCAACGCCATGTTACAGAAAACAGTTTACACTCTTTGTTACAGAACGCGAAGGTACTGCTTTGTCAGTACTCACACAGGAACAAGCAGGAGCACACAAACCATGTGCTTATTTTTCTAGTACATTAGATCCCGTAGCTCAGGCTTTGCCTGCATGCCTGAAATCAGTGGCAGCAACTGCTTTAGCAATCAGACAAAGCGATGCCATAGTGTTAGGACATCCATTGACAGTACAAGTACCACATGCAGTAGAGGTTCTTGTGAATAGAACGCAAACACAACACTTGACTATAGCGCGCCTTACAGGGTACGAGTTAACATTGTTTCAACCACATATAGAAATCAGACGTTGTAACACATTGAATCCTGCCACACTTTTACCTGTAATCGGAACAGACCCACTAGCCCATGACTGTATTGAAGTTATTACAATCACGACGAAACCCAGACAAGACTTAACCGATGTCCCATTGTCAGACCCAGACTTGACGTTGTATGTAGATGGTTCATGTATGAGAACAAGTACAGGAGACTTAGTGGCCGCTTACGCAGTCACAACAGACACTGAAATCATTGAAACAAATTGCATAAATACCTTGTCAGCTCAAGCCGCAGAGCTCATCGCTCTGACCCAAGCCTGTATTCAAGCCACAAATAAAAAAGTCAACATATACACTGATTCAAGTTATGCATTCGGAGTTGTACATGACTTCGGCGTGCTGTGGCGAGAGAGAGGTTATTTAACTTCCCACGGTGCCCACATTCAGCACGGACCCCTCATTCATGCCTTATTAGATGCGATACATCTACCCACTGCAATATCAATCATGAAATGTAAAGCTCATACGAAAGTTACTGATGTCATTTCTCAAGGCAATGATCTAGCCGACAGAACAGCTAAACAGACTGCTCAAACACAAACATCCGACATGACAAAGACAATAGTCCCGATGCCAACACATTGTATGACAGTCAAAGATCCTACTCTTGACGTAATTGACATACAGACACATGCTACACCAGACGAAATAAAGAAATGGACTGAATTAGGAGGGATCCAAACGGATCAAGGATGGATGATGAAGGAAAAATCTGTGTGGTTCCTTCCTGACTCAATGGTCCAAGTTATAATTAACACTATACATAGTCCCGCACACCTAGGAGAAAAAGCTATGCTAGATAGCATTCAACACATTTGGTTCAATAAACATTTACGAGCAGCAGCCAAACAAAAGGTTCGTACCTGTATGATCTGTTGCCAGTTCAACCCAGGAAAAAGCGTTCCCGTAGAACAGGGTGGATTTCAGCCTCCTGATCACCCTTTTGAAGTCCTCCAGATGGATTATATCCAGATGGAACGATGTCGAGGATTCAAATATGTTCTCGTAGTTGTTTGTGCTCTTTCCCGTTGGACGGAGGCATACCCGGTTTCAGATTACACTGCCCCGACTACTGCCAAACAGTTGGTTCGAGAATTCTTCCCACGGTACGGTTTACCACTCAGATAACGGCCAGCCGTTCTCATCCGAATTAATGAAACACGTTTCACTTTTGTTAGGCTATCAGTGGAAATTCCACTGTGTCCGACACCCCGAGGCAGCAGGTCTCGTAGAAAGACATAATCAGACTCTGAAAATTAGATTGTCCAAAATATGCCGAGAGAAAGGTGTCGACTGGGTAGTAGCATTACCAGTTGCACTCTTTTACACAAGAATGGTAGCACACTCTCGAACAGGGCTATCCCCGTATGAAGTGATCTTCGGCAGACCACCAAACATGTGGGGGACGCCCATACCTCGCAAAATAACTGATATTGACTGTAATATGCTGACAGATTACTTGGCTTCCTTGATGTCTGCACTACAATCTTGTCGTTCACAGGTAGCTGCAGCTTTTCCTGACAACACGGAGGTGAAACCCCATGACGTAGTCCCGGGAGACTTGGTCCTGGTGAGGAACTTTGATCGAAAGACTCAGCTGGAACCTAGGTGGAAGTCGCCTCAGCTGGTTTTGCTCACCACAAGGACAGCCGTGAAGATCGAGGGCAGAAAAGGCTGGATACATTCAAGTCATATCAAGAAATTTCATGGACTACAATCAGATGTGAATACCACACCTTGTGTGTCTTCACCCATTGACTCAAAACTTCCTTTTGTTGAAAGAGTAAATCCGAACTGTATAAACTGAAACTCAGGCCCAATCAGTCAAGCAATTTGATTGTTTAAGTCCTCTCCAAGGTGAAGCGGTTGAATTGTCTCTGACATGTATCCCTTGGACCTGAATAGAGAAAACACCCGAAAAATGTTAAAACGACAGGCGTACTGTAAATCACTGCGTAGTCATTGCACAGTGACGTTATTAATTTTGTTTTTCTTAAGTCTTTTAATAATTACTGCAAGTATATTGTTGCACATATATTATCCTATTTCTAGACATGTTTATAATATTACTGCTGAACATTCTTTTAGTGAATTACCTCCGCTTGAGTTGTCTTATAGATTTGCACTGCGCAATAACACGTTTATTAGTATGTTACATCATTCCCATCAGGTTAGCAATGCTACAAATTGTTGGATATGTGGCCGACTCCCTCCCTATCAGAATTATAAAGGAATTCTACCTCTCTTTCCATACCCGTTCACACACAACGGCTCCTGTGGAGCATGGTTTAGTTTAATTAATTCTCTAGATTCGAATTCTGCAGTTTATCAAGATAATTGGGTATGGGGAAATTTGAACTTAGTTTTGCTCAAGGTCTGCTACCCTAACAAGGAGGGACTTCCCCAGAGAACAGGAACTGACCTAGAAAATGAAGTGTATGGATTAGGTAATTTTACGCTTAATCTTATGATCCTAAATGTCGAATCCGAAGCTACTCCAATTTTGCCCGCCATGTCAATATTTCCAGTAAAGGGTGAACTATGTGTAAGAAAGAATGGTTCCATACATATGGGCCACAGTAGATGCACCACTGTAGTAGAATTTAGTGATCAAGGCAAGTCTACATTTAGAGCTTCCCGCCATTCCTATTTCATATGTGGTCAGACGGCATATGTACGTTTGCCTCTAGATTGGGATGGTACTTGCTATATTGGATTCCTTTTGCCACCTGTTTTTCTAGCTCCTCCTGATTATCACAGAAACACTCATTTAGTATATAATAGAGTAAGGAGAGATCTCCCGATAGTCGATTACACTGAAACAGCATGGGAAAAATACACAGATTTCAATAAAGGTCTCTTTCCCTATATAGGTACGGTTACTAATAGTAAGCTGATACGTAGATTAACTAGAACCCTTGAAGCAGTAGTGAACGAAACTATTTCCGCCTTAGGCAATTTAACAGAAGAGCAGTCTGCTATGCGGATTGTTGTGCTTCAAAATCGTCTTGTCCTTGACGTCATCCTGGCCGATAGGGGCGGAGCCTGTAGGGTCATCGGATCAAGCTGTTGCATTTTCATACCAGAAAATTCGCCATCTGTATATAAAGCCATAACTCGCCTTCATAAGATTGTAAGCCAGATACATCAGAACCCAGGCACCTGGACTTGGTCCGGTTGGTTTTGGAGTGTATTATCTACCTTTGGATGGAAGGTCCTATCTTTCCTAGGTATTGGCCTTCTCATACTATTCAGTTGCTGTCTATGTCTACAATGTGGACCAGCGATCTGTGGCCTGTGTGCCACATCGTGTATTCCACCACCAAGATTTCATTCATCACGGAAGAAGAAAGAAGAACAAATGATGCTATATGAACAGATCAATGGATTGATGAAGATTGATATCTCTTAACGGGCAAGTAGGGGACAAGGAGGGAATGTGGAAATATGGATTTTTCTGATCAGTTATGTCCCCTATCTTGGACCCCAACGGTTCCATGTATGAATCACAAGTACATGTATGTTCCCTCCAGTTTCAGTTATGAAGACGCAAATACATGTGCGTCCACCGTCAACATGTCCTCTGTCAGACCCGCCATGAATAGGCCGGATATTCCACTCCTAAGTATGAAAGGCCACCGGCTTTATATGGTTCACTTATGCCATTTTACAGTCCAGGCAAGTAGGCCCTGATTCTGTCATCAAACTCTTCTTGCCTTCTGCCTCTGAAAGCTCCAGTCTGAGCCTGCATCTGTGACCATGAACTTTGCCTCATCCTCTGCGCGGCTCACGAAGCCTGACATCAGCCTATTCTCTGCCAAAAACTGTATTTCACCTTCGAAATTATCTGCTCCGTTCCCTGGCCGATGCATTCCTGTCTAGTAGTTTAGATAAACATTCTTCCAGCTACCGAGCAAAGGCCCGGCTTCTCTGTCTTTATACAAGTAATTCATAGCCCTATTTCTGTGGAAGATTCCCGCCCTCGCATCTAGTGCAGACACTTAGACGCTTGTACACGCATTAACAGTCAGTATAGTCAGTATAGAATAAGATTCTACTCGAAGAGACCTCTCTTTTGGATAACATAGTTCTTTAAACATAGGATGTTAGATATGATTTGGGATTAGGTTGACTTGACCCTCCAGACTTCTGTCGCCACATGTAGAGCTAAATGTCAAGTCCCCTTCACCCCCTAGTTGCACGTCAATTACACGTCATGCTGCTGCGCGCGCATTTCTGCCAAGTATTTCTGCTGACATTGCGAAATTCTTTCATAGAACCACCCTATTATGACATCACATCTAATGACGTTCTTTCATCACTCCCAGTTACGCCTATTTTTACTACGCACGAATATATTATCCGTATTATCAATTGTTACGCCTCTTGTATTTGCCTCACTGTAATGCCTATTGTATAAAAGTAATTGATTGTCAATAACGTATGTACTTCACTTCCTGAATCTTCGTGGTGATGGAACTTGGAGCAACCGATTATAATCGACCATTGGAATAAAGCCCATTCCGAACCTCTAATACCACGGATTCTGCCTCTTATTTACTGAGCTATTTTATTATGTTTCTGTATCAAATTAAGTCCCGGTAATTAAATTATTTACCACACTTACATGCACGATAGGAAACCTGCCGAAGCTCACCCATTCGCTCAGCCGATAACATGGATCGCATGTCTACCTTACTCGAACCCGATCCAGAATCTTGCGGCCTCGGGGCAGACGCGCCGACATAAGGGGGCGGAGAACGATCTAATAAATAAAAATCATCGTCATGATTATTAAGGACAGGATAGAGTGGCTGACGAACAGCATATTGACCCGAAACTTGTAACCTATGTTCTTTCTCTTGTTTCTCCGTCTGTTCTCTTTCCTCCCGACGCTTTGCTTCTTGCGCTCTCACATGATCATT
This sequence comes from Triturus cristatus, assembly GCF_964204655.1. Classification (NCBI taxonomy): domain Eukaryota; kingdom Metazoa; phylum Chordata; class Amphibia; order Caudata; family Salamandridae; genus Triturus; species Triturus cristatus. Next base: position 1,187,355,310 of record NC_140591.1, read on the forward strand.
CTTTCGTTGCTCTTTATCAAACAGCGCTTTCTCGTGTTTCTCTCACTCACGCACTTCCTTCACCCATAGTCGCACACATTCAAACATATCTTGCCGCGCACGCCGTTTACACATACACTGTTCCACATACTCAATCTTACGTATATCAAACGACCCATACAACGGCCACCGTAACTCAGGATCCTTTCTGGTATATTTCCTCCATACTGTGCTGTACATTATGGAGGAAAGACCATGCTTCACATACATATCCCTATTAGGAGTCCCCTCTGGGGGAGCTGGAGCAGATTCCTCGAGGTTTAACCGGTTTCCAAAACAGCAGCACCACTTACGGAGTGCGCTAAAAGCAGGCATGCTCAAAAATAATGCAGAATATGGTTTTGTACGAGTGAAAAGTCCAGCTAACTATAACGCCCCTGAAACCTATGGTTTTTTCAGTGAATTGATATATATATATATATATATATATATATATACACACAATCCACTATTAGTGTAATATTATAATTGACAGAATGCAAAGAAAGTGGAGCCCAAACTGACGTCCATAAGGACGAGCTGATTCTATTCCTGCCACTGATAATGCCTCCTCTGAGGCCAGGGGTCTCAAAGACAGTGCAAGGGGTAGCAAGGGGCAATGACGTCCATGAAAGGGCCTCAAAGCAGGCACCTCACAAATGAGAATCCCAGAACGGGGGCCTGCTATGTGTTTTTTACTATGGCCACAAGCCGATTCCCACCCACTGATATCAATGGGGCGACATTTTTCAATTTTTCACAACAAATTCAAGTTTCAAGTTTTATTTATTTATGATCTTGGAACTCCAAAGAGATCCCCATAAACTAAAAGACCAACAACATATAAGTAAGAAATTATGTATAGCAAAGTTTCTACAATCATTAGAGAAAGCTGACATGAAAATCTCTGAATACAAAACATTAGAATATTTTATACAATAAAAGAGTTCAAATATCCCTTATGCCCTAGGTACTATAAAACATCAGATAAAACCAGAGTTGATAATTATATCCTTCATATAAATGTGTTTTAGTACATATTTAAAAAACATTTTAAAAAGTTAAAATCCTATGACAAAACATTTCATTTGGTGGTTCATAAATAGAATCTGTTAGTGCAGAGGCCGAAAGGATAGATAATTGTAGACAGATTGGTCTCATCCATTTACGCCGATACAATAATAGAGCGGGGGAAATAAATAGCACATGGTTAGCGTCCTGGATAGAAATATTACACAGATTACAAATCGGAGAAGAACCATACTATAAAGGGAACATACCCTGCCTCAATAATAGCCCAAAGCGGCGCACTCCAAGGGGCAGGTTCCAAGAGATATAAGCCTGTACTTTATTTATCACACAGGTGTCTATGGATGGGTGGGTACCTCTCTTTAAAATACGAACTTCTCTATCCCTGGTGAAACTTAATTTCCAAGTGGCCTGCTTCACAACAAATTCCTTCCATCCTCTCGCTTCAAATGGCGACATTGGTCACAGCTAATCAAGCTGAGACCAGCATTTTCTGCGTCTGGCCCATGGTTTTTTATTGTTTGTTTATTGTTGAAAATGCCCTGAAAATCGACAAAACTACATTTAAGGCATTGCCACGGCATCTACAAGGAATGAAAACTCTTCTTGTAGATGCCTCATCTCATAGAAGAAGCAACTGAACAGCTCTGATCCATTTTAGAATGTTTCAGACACCACCACAACTCATGTATTATTGTCCAGTAATTACACCTGTCAGAAGATGAAGTCACCCAGCCTGTGGTCCCACACCTCAGCGCGTCTGAACTGTGTTATTACAAAACGACAACACGCCGTGAAGCAATTGCCCTGTTGTGATCAGCATTGCGAGCGCGCAGCCTCTCTCCGGTTCCCAGAGCCTTTTCTCAGTTTAATTTAATCTCGCACAGACATATTTACTCAAACATGTTTCTCCAAACTACGAAGCACAAACTACGCACCAATGAAAGGAAATGTAATATAAGCGCTCCTCATAACGGTCTCCCCACAGAGCGCACGTCTGACGGACGCTTTCAAATGACGCCAAATCGAGCGCACTGAAGCCCTTCTGTTGCCGAGTGTGGGAAACGGCCTTCTTCGGTGGCGAGCATGGAATATTCCAGTTTACGCAGCTACTTAATATGGCGGGCACGAAGAAGCCCAAAACATCTGGTTATTAATGTTACCACTGTCAACACAATCAATCCCACTTTCAATGAACACAATAAGAATAATGTTCAGTCACCCTGCGATGACGAGGGAAGGCATTACAATAAATCATTCAGTGGGACCGTGAGTTGCTGCATTGCAGGTTTGAACGTGCCAGGCAGGGTGATTTCCACTCAGCATAGAATCATCAAAGGTAGTCATATTTTGAATATATTATTTATATTGTTATTACGATTACTATTACTGCTGCTGCTACTACTACTGCAACTACTAAAACTAATGATAATACGAACAGGGTTGCCATCGTACTTCTGGGAATGCCATGTCACTTATTCCAAGGGCTCCGTACCCACCAGTCCAGACGGTGCAAAGGGGTCAGACAGGAATACAGGAATGGCCACTAAACACGTTTGTAGGCTTTCCAAATCGTCCAAGCAAAACCGTGCCATGACAGAAATCTCCACACTCATAAAGCCATTTATGCATGCCAGAATCCCTTTGAGAATTCCGGGCAGGCATAACAAAGGTAAGTTCATCAGTAAATTTACATTTATGACGACATTTTTCTTTGTAAATTGGGCCAAATGAAAATTTATAGCAAGTGAACGAAACGTAAACTCGGCCAAAGCTTTCATTTACAACTGAATTTACCTTTGTGAATGAGGCCCCATATGTATATTACTGCACCCTTACCGCCTCTGCACTAAAATCATGTTTTCTGCAGCTTTTGATCAGTTCTTACAAACTTGACAAAGTGAATTACACCAGAGCTCTTACAGACCCTTAGACCTGGATTCAAGAACTGGACCAGCCGTCACAGTAGCTCAGTTTTTTTTTTATAAATAAGGGGCTTCTCGTGCTACTGGATGCCAGCCCTTATTTCCATGACGCAACTGTTTAAAACTCTTGTTGTTACTGGCTCACAATAACCTCATTAAGATTAAGGCTCAACCTTTGCATCTAGTGCTTGGCAGCTGTACCCATTACTGCCGTTTGCGAGATACATGCTCTTCTAAATACAGCATCTTTGTTGTCCGCCATTTTAACATATACTTCGGGGCAGATTTACAAGAACTGATGCATCTCTGCATATTAGCAGCGATGTGTCAGTTCAATTGTGTCACGCAAAAAAAACCTTGCGACACTGTGGATGCGTCGCATTAACAATGCAGCGCACCTTGGCGCAAGGATTGACAGATGTGTCTCGCATCTGTTCGCGGAAAGGTAACACATTGCTGGAGTTGTGTCGCAAGCACGACGCAACTCCAGCAATGCTCAGGAATGCCTATTCCTATTGTGCTGCATCACTCCTTACGCCTGGTTCAAGCAGGCATAAGGTTTTGATGCAGTGGCGTCATAGTAGTGATGCAGTGAAATCATGTAGATTTCACTGCGTCACTTTTACGAGGCTTTCTTGCGTCGGAACGCCCACCCTGAATACATTATACCTGACGCAGGTATAATATAAAGCAGGGCTTTACAACATGACGCATCTCCCTAGATGCTCCATGTTGTAAATGCGTCGCAAGATGGTGCATTGTTTACGATGCGGCTGCGTCACGAACGTGACGCAACAGTCTCGTGAAAGTGTTGCAAGGGGCTTGTAAATCTGCCCCTTCATGTTTACCTATAACAACTAGGTGTTGTTTTTTCATACCTTTAAAAGGCCCTATAAGTAAAGTCAAATGAGAAGTCTAAGTCATACCTTCCTGTTGGGTGTCCAAAAAATGTACACTTAGTAGTAGAATAAGAAATAAGTTACTTATAGTTCACTTCAGTTCTCCAATGTTGGTATGCTTTATATATTTACGAGGCCAGAGCAAAATTTAAAATTACACAGTGTAATATGCGTAATTTGGGTAATTTTGTGTTATGCTTGTTAAGCGAAATTCCCAAAATTACAGCAGTAACTGTAAAAAGAAGTAAACAGTGTTCAAATTGCCCATGGCCTCAACAACAGTCTTTGTTTCGTTGGATTTCCACCCCACTGGCCTGATTCATTTCTTGACAGGAAAAAGTCTGGAGTAAAATAATTAGTTTTTCTGGTTACTTATAAAAGGGGGAGGAGAAACTCTTGCTATAGTTTCTGCAAATGCAGGTGATGTGTTTTTTCTGGGAATTTCAGTGTGTGATTCCTGTATAAATTCCAGAGGTTGAGCAGACTGCATTAGTTCAAGCACCCGGGGATCTGTGGTTATTGTTTGCTAAACGGGGCAAAAGCAGATATTCTTCCTCTGATTAGAAACACTTGGATAGGTATGGCAACTGACAAACGTCCAGAACTCTGCTGGTTGTCCTGGAAACTGGTTTGGGATGCTCCCTTTGTCTTTGTCAGTGTTCTGCTGTAGCCTTGACACTGACCTGAATAGTAGCCTTGATCATCCCCTAATTGCCTTGGAGGGTAGTAAGGCCTTCCTTGGCCTCTTTACTCGGAGAAGTGCCCTCTTTAGGCTTGACATCTTCTTGAGCCACAAAAAGGCATAGGGGCATGCCAATCCCGTCATGATGTTCTACAAAGCGTTGTCTACATGTTTTCCAAATAAAGTTTGGACATCCAAAAGGTATATTCAAAATCTTTGCCTAGTCTTCTGGATAGAAGAAAGTTGACCAAAGCCATCAATGCCTGCAGCCTGAGCTCACAAAGTCTCTTTTAGAAGCATTCATTGCTGCATCCATAATGGCAAATGACACTCAATTGATGGACGGAATGCAGAACAAATCAAAACATTCGCCCCCAGTCAAGAGATCTGGGTTCAATCCATCATTCTTTCCCTCGCCATGCCACCCCAGTTTATACCTGGCCATTTGCAAGTCAGTCTTGACCCTGTGCCTCATGGGAACAGTCCAGCCCGAACTGCCAAGTCAGGTCCTCCCTGGACCGGAATCAAGCATCCTAGGACCGGTTTCGGGGTTTCACCCCTCTTCAGCCAAGATAGCTTGATTCCAGTGGCACAGTGAGCCCAGGACCCACGTCTGGGCATAGCTGGCGTACTTTGGGTGCGAAAGCAAAAGACACACAATTGATGGACGGAATGTAGAACAAATCAAAACATTCACCCCCCAGTCAAGAGATCTGGGTTAATTCCATCATTCTTTCGCTCACCATGCCACCCCAGTTTATACCTGGCCATATGCCAATCAGTCTTGACCCTGTGCCTCATGGGAACAGTCCAGCCCGAACTGCCAAGCCAGGTCCTCCCTGGACCGTAATCAAGCATCCGAGGACCGGTTTTGGGGTTTCACCCCTCTTCAGCCAGGATAGCTTGATTCCAGTGGCACAGTGAGCCCAGGACCCACGTCTGGGTATACCTGGCGCACTTAGGGCGAGAAAGCAAAAGACACACAATTGATGGACGGAATGCAGAACAAATCAAAACATTCACCCCCAGTCAAGAGATCTGGGTTAAATCCATCATTCTTTCGCTCACCATGCCATCCCAGTTTATACCTGGCCATATGCAAATCAGTCTTGACCCTGTGCCTCATGGGAACAGTCCAGCCCAAACTGCCAAGCCATGTCCTCCCTGGATCGGAATCAAGCATCCTAGGACCGGTTTCGGGCATTCACCGAGAATGTAGAACAAATCAAAACATTCACCCCCAGTCAAGAGATCTAGGTTAAATCCATCATTTGGTCGCTCACAAAGCCACCCCAGTTTATACCTGGCCATATGCAAATCAGTCTTGACCCAGTGCCTCATGAGAACAGTCCAGCCCGAACTGCCCAGACGTGGGTCCCGTGCTCTCCATGCCACTGGAATGAAGCTATCCTGGCTGAAGAGGGGTGAAACCCCGAAACTGGTCCTAAGATGGTTGTTTTCAGTCCAGGGAGGACCTGGCTTGGCAGTTCGGGCTGGACTGTTCCCATGAGGCACAGGGTCAAGACTGATTTGCATATGGTTGGGTTCAAACTGGAACGGCATGGTGAGCAAAAAAACGATGGATTTAGGCCCAGATCTCTGTACTGGGGTGAATGTATGACATTGTTCTGCATTCTGTCCATCAACTGTTATTTTTGCATCCATAATGGCAGCAGGTGCTTTTGCACCTTCTTGATAGCATCCTCAACATCTATCTCTGGGATGAGATTGATAAGGGGTGAAATGACATGCTACATCTGACAATCATATCGTCCCAGGATGTCATGGCTTTTAGAGCTTTTCTAAATGCTGCAGCCATAGAGATGAATCTGTGTCCCAAGTTGTCTATGCTCCTGCCATCCCTGTTTGGAGGAGATGAAGCCAGAATGACAGTATTTTTCATTTATTCTGAGCTGCTGCCACAAGGATGGAGTCAAGCTGTGAGTGGCCAGTCAAGCATGCTGGTGCAGGTTCTGGTGCTATTTCACCTCTTCTCCAGGCAAGGTATGACTGATGAGCTGTGGTTGGCATATACTTCAGTTTGAGATCCATCAAACAGATAAAATCCAGGAACTGGTTGGATCCTGTATTTTTCCACGGTTGTTGTTTAAACTCATATATAAACCATTGCTGCTCCATGAAAGTCATGTGAGAGGAAGCTGAAACTTTTCATGCCTTTTCCAGAAGGGTTTTAAAGTGAGTGATGTCATCTGGCGGTGAATTCAGCTGTGTATGCAAGTTAATGCCATCTTTAGGAAGAATGTAGTCTTTCCTCTCTTCATCATGTTCATCGTCAGCATCCAGATCTTCCCCAAAAAGTTTGCTCCTTCTTCCTAATCTGACCTGCTACCTGAATCAGATATAGTCTGTTCTCCCATGTCCTTACGTTTCAAAGGGATAGGGCTGGGAACAGGAATGGATGTTGTGGGAACAGGCGGAGGTGAGGAGAAAGGTATTTGTGGCTGCCAATGAGGTGGCACTGGCGCCCAAGCAGGAGAAGATGGCATTTGTGATGTCAGTGGTTGAGTGTGCTGCAGATATAATCTCTGAAATGTGTCCATCACCTATTGGAAAACGGTCATAAATACCACAGGAACTTTGCATTGTAGGTGGCTTGCTGTACTGATACAGCGAATAAATCTGGTCATATCTGATTGGGTGGCCTTCATCCATGGGATGATACTCATGCTGCTGGTATTCCTCTTGCTCATGAGGTCCCTCCTCAAATTCAGGTATGTAGCGTGCATCTAATAGCTCAGGACTCTCGGCAGTGTCCTATGCTTGCTACTGGTCACTGACATCACCTTCCCATTCTGAATTCAGTATGTGCACAGAAGAGTGCACAGAAATCTTCATCATTGAGATAGGGAAAGTTAAATGAGTGATGTCATAAATGACGTCATAGAACATGTCATGAGTGATGTCATATGTAAGGTCATAAGTAGTGCATGGCAGTGGTGCAAGTTATAGTGAACAATGCTATCTATAACTGACAAATGCCTGTGTTTTTTTAGTTCAAAATGTTAATGTTTACACTGACAAATTCACCTAACTATAACACTACTTTAACTTTTGTTTTTTTCCAGTGAATTTCTAAGTTTTTATTTTAATAGAAAACAGATATTTTTTTACACTTAACTATAATGTTACTTTAACCTTTGTTTTGGTCAGTGAATCTCTAGGGTTTTTGAAAGTAAATTAAGTATTTATATGATTGTATTTATGGTAGAATGACTTTAAAATATATTGATGTGATCTGACATTATTTTAGTAAAATAATTTTTAAGTTAGAAAACAGGATATGGTTCACAGTTTGCAACATCTTTGTAAAATGTGCGTGAGTATTAAACAGATACATATTCAATAGAAACTGTTGATTTGCTCAGGCACTGTAACTGTGATATCAAGAAGTCACCAGCATTCCTCTTTTTTGAGGTGTCATTACTCTTGCAATGACTGGTGTGAAAGTAGGGTGTGGAAAGGGACTGGCCTCTCCTTTCAGACCTCTCTCTCAGATGCTGGGGGTGCATACTAGGATGTGTGGAGGGACTGCCCTCTACTTTTAGATTCTTCTCTCTTAGGATGTCTGTGCATAGTAGTGTGTGTGGAGAGACTGGCTTTCGGCTCAGACCCCTCTCTGTAATGATAGGTGTGAGTAGTAGGGTATGGGGAGAGACTGCCTTCTCCTTCTAGACCTCTCTCAGATGACTGGTGTGCACAGTAGGGTGTATTGAGGGACTGACCGCTCTGCTGAGACCTCTCTCTGTAATGATAGGTGTGCGTAGTAGGGTGTAGGGAGGGATTGGGCTCTCCTTTCAGAACTCTCTCTCAGATAACAGGTGTGCACAGGGACTGGATTGGCCTCTCTGCTGAGACCTGTCTCTGTAATGATGTGTGTAGTAGGATGTGGGGAGGGACTGTGCTCTCCTTTCTGAACTCTGTCTCAGATGATGGGTTTGCAATGTAGGGTGTATAGAGGGACTGGCCTCTGTGCTGAGACCTCTCTCTGTAATGATGGGTGGGGAGAGGGACTGGCCTCTCCTTTCAGGCCTCTCTCTCAGATGACGGATGTGCGTAGTAGAGTGTGTGGTTTGACTGGCTTTCTTCTTTGTGACCTCTCGCTCAGATGATGGGTGTGCATAGTAGGATGTGTGAAGGGACTGGACTAGCCTCACTGCTGAGCCCCTTCTGTAATGACAAGTGTGCATAGTAGGGTATGGGGAGGGACTGGGTTCTCTTTTCAGATCTCTCTCTCAGATGACGGTTGTGCGTAGTAGTGTTTGCAGAGGAATTGACCTCTCCACTGAAACCTCTCTTTGTAATGATGGGTGTGTGTAGTAGGGTGTGGAGAGGGTCTCGGCTCTCCTTTCAAACCTCTCTGTTAGATGACAGATGTATATAGTAGGGTGTGCGGATTGACTGGCCTCTGCTTTGATACCTCTCTCTCAGATAACAGGTGCTCATAGTAGGGTGTGTGGAGGTACTGGTCTCTCCCTTCAGATCCCTCCCTCAGATGATATGTATGCGTAGCAGAGTGTAGGGAGCAGTGGCGGCTGGTGAAATTTGAAAGTGGTGAGGTGCAAATGTTGAGGATGAGTGCCCTTTGGTGAGCGGGTGCAGTTCGCGAGCCCGACCTACATAAGGATGGTGGGGGGGGGGGGGGGGTCTTCCCTCCAGAAAAGTTTGAAAAAAGTGTAAGCAAATGGTGCATTGTGAAGCAAATTTGAGGAGGCAAGAAAGCTATTTAAGCAATTGTGAAATTGTAGTAATGACATCAATAAAGAGATTTCATATGATAATGACATAGGTAGCTGCTTATTCAGTATAAAGAGAGAACTGCATTACTGAGTTTGAGATAAAAATGCATCTTATAAAAACATATTACCATCGATTTTCCCCAAAAGATTGTTTTTCCCAACCGGAAGGTAGTACAAAGTTTAACAGTAAATTATTGTGTGCCCAACTGTAACATTTGGCAATGAATGTTTGTGCTATATCCCACAGTTCCCATGTGTAAAAACTCACCTCACAAATAGATGTCTGATTTCTCCTTTGCTTCTGACTAATATGGTTCTCACTGAGGGAGAGCTTCTGAATGAATCATTCATTCGCCTTCGAGCAGCCCTCATCGCCTTAATGTCAGTGTGCCTCAGAAGCGGGCTGCCCTGCTCAGTCACACCTCCTGCAGCCTGCAGGGCAGCGCGTGCCCAAGAAAAATTCACACTGCCTAATGGCCAGCGGTAACAACCAGAGACAGGCCACAGTATCACATTTTCCTAAAGATATACTTGTTGATGATTGCTGTGTAATGTAATGTCACATGTGGGGGTCTGCTATTAGAATGAGTAGGGTAAATTGGCATGAGCCAGGATAGTTTCTGAAGCACATAAAGTTACCTGAATAATTTACGAAAATCCTAAACCCGACTCGAAGGAGGTAACCAGTCTGAAATGTCTGCAATGGATAAGCGTATGATCCACATTTCGATAACTTTCTCTGTGAATCTGTCCAAAAGTTTTATGAGGATAGATTCCATACTCCTGGGCCAAAATGACCCTTTCCGTGGTTAAAATAATCCACTAATATAACATTTTGGTACACACGAAAAAGCCATTTAGGAAGATTTTTTTAAATTGTTTATCATTTAGACCAGATTTACAGTTTTTTTTGTGTGAATTTAGGAGTAGAATGTTTACCAGATCATCTGGCCAGGATTAGCAATTTTTGCCAAGCTGTGATGTCATTTTGTGGCTCAGCTTGAAAACGATTTTGCGTCTAATGCATTCTCATTCTTTAGATACTGGTGCTCCTGCCTTACTTGCGTTGCCTGCTGTACCAGGAAACTAGACGCCTTGGTCCCTGCTGTTGTTTCATTCAGCATTGACTATCTTAGAACAGCCCTTTTAACACCTCTGAAATCACACCCATTAATTTTCTGCAAGTTTATCCCCCCCAGCTAAGCACCTCCCCCCAGCTTTCATTCTGTTCCTTAAATGGTAAATAAATCTTTTTGAAGACAACTTCCAAGCGATGAATTACCAAAAGGGCTTTGGAATTACTTGATATTGAGTTTGATAGACCCAAAGCCCGGAGATATAAGCAATATCTTTGATTTCATTAGGGAGAATGTTTTTCTAGAGTGGTGTTTCAGGCTCTGTTATGTAACATCAGTAAGTGCTATTGGCCATGAAGCAGTATTGAGTTCTGTTTAATAAAAACATTTGCATACTTTCACTTCTGTCTTTAGCACTTACTATGTCAGACATATTGCGTCCTGTGTCTAGTTCAAATAAGCGAATACGTGAGTCAAGGATGATGTGTCTTATGTTTTACAGGTTAAGTAATTTAAAGCATCTCACACACAAAATACTCCCCTTTCTGCTGCCTGCAGCTGAATCCTTGCCATCTGTGAACAATAGGGCAGCTCAGTGGAGACATACAATCCGGCTACTCCAAGACATGCCTGCTTTATACCTTCCCAGTACAACACTGGATTTGATTAGTGCATTGAGATAAGAACAGTCTAATAAAAGATGGCCCTCTTCTCTCATTACTTCCGCTTTAACCTCTGTTGTTGCATTGACTGCTCCTTGCGATGTATTACACCTTTGACTTGCTTCACTCAAGTCCACCCTTTTCCACATGCATTCCTTATCATTCCCAGGTGGTGGCCCCTTCTCGTTGGCATTAGCCCTTTTCTGCCTCCTTAACAGAGCACAGTCTATGAAACAAAAGAAATCTATGATCGCATTCAAGAGTACCATATAAGAGTCCTCAAAGTGCAATCTTCTAGAGGCACAGTTACTATTTCATACAAGAAGAATTTCCAGAAGAATATAGTTTTTTTCAGTAGTTTTATATAGCGTGAACTTGACCCTATGGTATCAGAGTGCTTTTCATGAGCACTAGTTGCGATACACAAGGGCACATTCATTTTGTTAGGCACGGGGAGGTTAAGTGATTTGCCCAGAATCACAGGATGTTGAGCATTATTGCCAAGACTTGAACCTGGTTCCCTAGATTTGAGATCCACCACCCTAGCTGTTAGGCTACAGCCTCTCCCCAAGTTAGGCATGATCACCGAGGGAGATGGTCAGTTCAAATCTTTCTGGTCTTAATATTGAATTTTCAATCTGAGAGCAGGAGATCCTTAATCAATACCCAGATACAATGATGGCATCAGTATGATTCAGACATCTATTCAATTACTAAACAACAGAATGAACGTGACCCAACATAGTGCTTTTTAAAGAGTTGGGGTAGATTTATTTCCAACCATTTTTGCAATTAGTATGAGAAGGTTGATAGACATTTGATTATCGAGAAATATTAATTAAGGGTGATTTTCTAAATCTATGTACTGTGACATTACTATGATTTATTTCAATGTATCAACTGCTTGTGCTAATAAAAAATAATAAATAAATAAAACAATATCACATCATCATATACTACAAAATATAGCTTTAAGAATACTACTCAGATCCTGAAAATTCAGACACATTAACCCAGTCCTTTCTAGTCGATCATTTCAATTTTTACAATAAAACAGCTTGTTATGCCATCTCACAATCTTGCCACATATGGCTGGCATGGCCTTTCTGTCCAAACCGTCTTCTCCTACAAACTTTTTAGGCTTATCCCTCCAGTCGAACAATACAACAACAAGAGAGAGATGGTAAAAGCACACTCTTAATCCCCCTGAAAAGATACTGTTAAACAACAAAAGAGTATGGACGAATCAAAAAAGAGAGTAAAGCCAGTACACAAAATCCATCAGATTTGTTAAAAGAGTCCTCACTCACCAACCTAGTTGGTGACATGCTTCATCATTGGGCTCCCACCAGGGAGGTTGAATACCTCCCCGGTGTGCTACTACACCTGTTTACAGCGGAGCTGGTGATTGAGTGTAATGTGCAAGTGCAAAAAGGTGAGTGCAAAGTGGATAAAAAATGCCTGGGTTTTAAACCAAAACTATTTATTGTGGTAAATCCGGCCTTTGTTGAAAAAGGTGTTTAAATAACTGTTACCAGATCTGGTTAGTTATCCCTTAAAGTGCAAAAAATAAGAAGTGGTCAACATGTTTCTGCCTTTATAGTATGTTTACCAGGCATTCGTCAGGACCTCGCTACCCCGGTGAAGCATGTCACCAACTAGGTTGGTGAGTGAGGGCTCTTTTAACAAATCTGATGGATTTTGTATACTGGCTTTATTCTCTTTTTTGATTCGTCCATACTCTTTTGTTGTTTAACATTATCCCTCAAGTCTACAAGGAAATTTGTAAAATATACCAGAATGTGATGAGCCTGTGCACCCAAATGACACAAAAGACAAAGCATGTTGAAGAGTTCTTTGCTGTTGTGTGCATTGTTGTCGATGCATTCCTTGAAGGAGGTTCTTTGGGCGGATCGGATGAGTTGGTGGTGTTTGCGTCTGGCGTTTATGAGGGCTGCATGGTTGTCTGGTGTCTGGTCATTGCGCCATTGCTTCTCGAGTCTTCTGCAGGTGTGCTTGGAATTCTGGAGGTCGGTGTTGAACCAGATGGCCCTCGTGTCATTGGGTCTGTTGGAGGGTTTCCTGATTGAGGCAAGGGTGTTGGCGCTGTCATTGATGCATTGTCTGAAGTTGAGGGCTGCTATGTCGGTCTCGGCGGGCTCGGGTGGGGGGTCTCGGGTGAGTGCGCCGATGAGTTGGTCTTCGTTGACTTTTTTCCAGTTGCGGTGTTGGATACGTTGCTGTTGGTTGTGAGAGGTGTGTTTCTAGAAGGAGAAATGGATGCAGTGGTGGTCGGTCCAGTGGAGTTCGGTGGTGTGGCTGAAAGTGACGTGATCGCTGGTGGAGAAGATGGGGTCAAGCGTGTGTCCGGCGGAGTGGATGGGTGACGTGACGAGTTGTTTGAGCCCGAGGTTGGCGAGGTTGTCGACCAGTGTTGTGGAGCTGTTGTCATTGGCGTTGTCGAGGTGGAAATTCAGGTCTCCAAGGAGGAAGCAGTCTGTGGAGGCGATGGCGTGCATGCTGATGAGGTCGGCGATGGCTGCGCTGAACTGCGGTCGGGGTCCCGGGGGTGGTGTTGTTATTGACGTGGATCTGGAAGTGAAGGAGTTCGGCCGTGCTGAGGGCGTCTTCGGGACTGGTTGAGATTCTGATGGTGTTCTTGTGGATGATGGCGATTCCTCCCCCTGGTTTGTTGTTGTTCCGGTCCCTGCGAGTGATCATGTAGCCGTCAGGGATGGCTATGGCTAAGTCTGGTGCCGAGGAGGTGTTCATCCATGTCTCCATAAGGCGACGTCTGGGATGGAGGAGTCGAGTAGGTCCCAGAGTTCAACGGCGTGTTTGTGGACTGAGCGGGTGTTGAGCAGTGTGCAGTTGAGATGGTTGTGGCCTGAGGTGTTGGGATGAGCAGGGCGTGCCGGAGCACGCTGGCTGGTGTAGCTGCAGCTTCGGCAGGTGAAGGGTCCTTGGGTGAGCTTCAGGGTGGCCTGGAAGCAGGTGGTATTTCGGCCGGTGTTGAGTGCATGGAGGGTGCTTGCGTTGTAGTGTCGGCGGGTCCTGTGGAGGTCACGGTGGCCAGGGGTTCTGGTGCTGGGCGCGGTCCAGACGCGGACGGGCACAGACGGACTTGCCTTAGGCACGCCTTCTGCTTAGCGGTCGGCATTTGAAGGGGAGGGCCGAGCAGCTGGGAGGCGGGAGCGGGCAGAAACTACAGGAAAAGCAGAGGGGAGGAAAAAACAACCACACGAGGGGGAACAGAGAAAACGGCAAAAATACAATATGTACACAACCACTTACAGTACAGTTAAGGAAACAATGGCAGGCAAAATCTGGAGACAATCACTCAGGTTGGGAGAACAATAAAATGAACAGGTTAGCCTCGAACCCTGGCACGGAGGTCTGCTAGGACCAAAGGCGATGCAGAGCACCGCTGGGCTGCCGGGGCGGGTGATATCCTCTGACCACGGTCTGAGGGCTCCCGCACGCTCCCCGCAGTGGACGGCTTTTGAAGGGGAGGGGGGAGGGGGGGCAAAAAAGGCAGGAAAAACAGAGGGGAGGAAAAAAACAACCACACGAGGGGGAACAGAGAAAAGGGCAAAAATACAATATGTACACAACCACTTACAGTACAGTTAAGGAAATAATGGCAGGCAAAATCTGGAGACAATCACTCAGGTGGGGAGAAAAATAAAAGGAACAGGTTAGCCTCAAACCCTGGCACAGAGGGCTGCTAGGACCAAAGGCGATGCAGAGCACCCCTAGGTGATGTCCTCTGACCACGGTCTGAGGGCTCAATGGCTGTATTAGTGAGTGGGTGTATGCGTGGCTGTATGGGGGAGTGGATGTGTGTGTAGATCTATGAATTAGTGAGTGGGTGTGTAAGTAGTGGTATGGGTCTGTGAACAGGTTTGTGAATTATCATGTGGAAGTGGGTGTACAAACGGTTCTATGGAGGTGTGAGTGGGTGTGCTAGTGATTTTGTGGATGATGTCATCAGTGATGTCACTGACCAGGTCATGAGTGATTTAATGTGTGAGGTCATAAGTGGTGCATTGCAGGGGCACACGTTATAGTTAGCTCATCTAACTATAACTGCTGAATTTCACTGGATTTGTACAAGTGAAACCTGAGCCTAACTATAACGTACCTGTAACCTTGGTTTTTTTCAGTGAATTTCTAAGGCTATTTCAAATTCCATTTCCTAACTATAACGCCTGTGTAACCTTTATTTTTTTCAGTGAATGTCTATAGTTTTTTTAAAGTAGTAATGGCGTTTGCAGGGTGGTGGAGAAAGGTGGATGGTCCTCCAACCAGCTCTCAGGAATCCTGCTGTGTAGGACTTACAGGAGGTACAAAAAGGGCTTCTTGGCCTCCAAAGGTCCCTCAGGAGTAAAGTGGACATCATCCCCCAACCAGTAGTGTGCCAAGAGCCTATTATTCGGAGTGGTGTAGAAATGGGGCATGGTCTCCGAAGACCTCTAAGCAATCTCGGTGTGTGGGACTTACTGAAGGTAACAGGATGGGTAGTTGGTCCCCAAAGACGTCCTTAGGGGGCAACTACTCCTCCTGCTCCCTCCCGTAAGTCTCATACAGCAGGGTTGCTGAGATATTGTCAGAGGCCATGCCCCCTTTCTCCACCACTCTGCAAACATGCCTCCTGGCTCACTACTGATAGGAGGATGAAGTCCTATTGGCTATTTTGGGTCTTTGGGGGCAACTACCCCTCCTGTTACCTCCAGTAAGTGCCACACAGTGGGTTTTGTAAAAACCCGGCCTCGTTGCGTGGCCCATTCAGACCCATAGCGACACCAGACTGACCTCTACACCCCACACGACCCTGATTAATGCATCCTACCCGACCCAGTCCACCCCTGGTCCCCCACAGAACCCGGGGCTACCCACGTCCTTCCCTCCATCTTCCAGACACCGGGCACCCTTCCCCCTCCATCGGCCTCGTGGCCTCCAGTGTCCCGGCCCCGCACCCCAGATGGCCGCCCTCGATCCAAGCGCAACCTCCCGACCCCACCTTGAAAGGATCAAAGGGCCGCGTGGCAGGAACCCCCAACAAATGACCCCCAGTCGCTAAGACCCCTGCCCGTGAGGACTCCGGACATCAAAGAGGAGTCGACCTATAACAAGGGGCGCTCTGGGACCCTCGGCAGTTGAATCCTGGAATGAAACGAGCCCTGCTGACGTGGTCGCGGCTGAAGAACATCCTCCCAAGGTCCGACGGACCTCTTGGACCCTCGGTGAGCCCTGCAGACAGCATCGCGGCTCCACCTGGCAGAGACGGACTTCTGCCTAAAACATCCGAGCGCTGCTGACGTGGTTGCGGCTCCCCCTGCATCCCAAAGATCGTATCATATCCCCCAGCTCGAGGATTGAGAGCCGTGCGCCGGATACGCACCTGCATTGACCCAGATCCTAAGACTACCCCTACCCCAACCGAGACTTTGTGAGCCCTTGCTCTACTTGTACAGACGCCTCTGCGGATCATAAAGGTCCTGATATTTCTAGATAAAGAATACGTACTTCAGAATCTACGGTGTGGTGTCTCTGTGTTACATGGTGCTAAATCAGCGTATACGCTCTTAGGTACGGGACCCAGCCCTGAAGGGGTCTCCTGCCAGTGCTTGGCTACCTCTCCCGGGAAAGGTGGGTCGCAGGGTGGTCAGGTACATATTCTGTCCTTCCCTGAGGCTGGCCCTTCTAACATTGGTGGCAAGCGACGGGATCCGAGCCCGCAATCTAGAGATCGTACAGCGAACGGCTGACGCACTACCGAACAAAGACGGCAGAAGAAACCACCATGAGCACCACTGAAACCGACGCGAGTGCTACGTTTTGTGTACAGTGGTTAGGAGAATACACACACAAGGAGCTGAAACAATTTTGCAGACAACGGAAGATCGCTACCACTGGTCTGAACACCAAGGAAGACATGCAACAAGCCCTGAAAGCCTGGGTGGAGTCCGGAGCCTCCCTTACCCGACTGGACAAAGTCGGTGAGGAGACAGAGAGGCCGGACGAGCTCAGGAACTTCCCGAGAACAAGCAATAACCCCCAGGCACAAAGCAACGCAGCGGATGGGGGCTGTTCCCCGGAAGACGTCACAGACAGGGAAAGGGACCGAAGTCATGAACTAGAAATGGCCAAACTGAAAATAGAAGGCGAGATAAGGCTAGCTGAATAGAGGCTAGCGGTGGAACAACTCCGGGTACAAGGAGAGCTAGAAGAAAAGAGGTTGCAACGGGAGCACGAGGAAAAAAAACTTCAGCTGGAGCACGAGCGCAGCTTGAAAGAAATAGAATTACGAGCAAGGAGCGAAGGAGCTTGACCCCCGGGGGGCCAAGAACCCGCCCTCCTGGGAGAGCCAAAAGTCCACATCCCCAAGGATGTGGTCAAAGAGTACTATCGAAATGATGACATCCAGCAGTGATTCAATGCCTACGAGGTAGCCATGACCTCCCACCGCGTCCCACAGAAGGACTGGGGGGCCGGGTTGTGGGGGCGATTCCTGAGCGAAGGACGGGACACCCTCCTCGACCTACCGGCCTCTGTGCAAACATCCTACAGCCACATAAAGGAGGCCCTCCTCACGAAATACGGCCTCACCCCCGAAATGTATCGGCAGCGGTTCCGGGACTGCCGAAAGATCCCAGGCACCACCTGGGTGGAATACGTAAACTTTTACAGCCGAACGCTGGAAGGGTGGATCAAGGGCAGCAAGGTAACCACCTTCGAAGAACTGACCGACCTCATTGCCTAGGAACACTTGTCCACAAACTGTTTTGTAGAACTGCGCCAGCACCTGCTCAACAGCAAGCTCGCAGACCCGAGGAAGCTGGCCGTTGAAGCAGATCGCTGGGTGAACACCCGGGTCCCCCGGAGCCCCGTAGGAGACTACCCCCGCAGCCATCAAGGACCTCCCCATCAGAGAGGGGGTGGGAATCAAGGGAAACAGAGGGAGTTCCCATCCGGGCCCCCACGTAGCCCCCCAAGAAACCCACCCCCGGGGTTGCCAGCTCCTCCGCCAGGCAGTACCGCCCCCCCCAGGTAGACAAGGACCCCGGGTGAATATCACATGTTTCCACTGTCAACGGCTGGGGCATTACGCCAGCGACCCTCAGTGCCCCATGGCCCAGAAACCCCCCACGACAGCTCCCCCAGCCCGACACATGGCCACCGTAACCCTAGGGGAGGAGTTTGAGGACCCCGAGGGATGGGAACCTGCAGCCATGGCCCTAGTCTCTCTAGGAGATCGAGATATGATTCCCGGAGCACCCCTACCTGCAAACACCAAGAAGTACCGTCAGCTCGTAACGGTTAACGGCCACCCGGTGGAGGCCCTTCGTGACACCGGGGCGAGCATCACTGGTGTCCTCAGCCACTTAGTCCAGGCGGACCAGATCATCCCAAATGTCTTTTGCCCTGTGATAGCTTCCGACAACACTGAGAGTTTGTGTAAGGTGGCCTTGGTACCATTCGAATGAGGGGGAGTAACCGGAACATTGCGGGTGGCTGTCCGAACCGCACAACCTGTAGGCTGCCTCCTGGGAAACGACCTGGAAAGTTCCCCCTGGAGACAGGTCGAGCGCAAGACCCACCTCGGGATGATGGGTCTACCAGAATGGGTGTGCGCAACCACCCGATCCATGGTGGCCCGACTACCCCGCGGGGGAGTCGAGGACGAAGCCCCCAGCACCACCTCCGTTGACAAAGCCGGAGACGACCCCGTTGAACCTCACGACCTATCCCCAGGAAGAGAGCCCCTCACCGACGGCGGACCCGTCCATCCCGACCCCGCGCAGATCACAGAGTTAGGTGATCTGCCCGAGTTGGCCCAGTGGCGCCACAAAGGGGGCCCCTCCCGAGAGAAGTTCTGCCAAGAACAAGCGACCTGTCCTTCCCTGGTTGGACCCCGGCAGCAGGTCGAAGCCCAAGCCGCGGGCGACCAATCGGGAACCCACTTATTATATTGGGAGAATGACCTCCTGTACAGCGAACAGCGGTCTGCCGAGCTAGGGTCAGCCCGGGTGCTGGTGGTACCCCTACGCTTTCGAGACTTCCTCCTGGGCTTGGCCCATGATGTACCCCTGGCCGGCCACTTGGGCCAGGACAAGACCTACCACCGCCTAGTAACGCACTTTTATTGGCCAAAAATACGAGCCCACGTAGAGGCCCACTGCAAGTCCTGCCCCACGTGCCAGGCCAGTGGTAAAAGTGGAGGGAAGCGCAAGGCTCCCCTTCCAACCCTTCCCAGTCGTCAGTACTCCCTTCGAGCAGGTTGGAATTGACATCGTGGGGCCCCTGGATCCCAAGACCGCCCAGGGTCACCGCTTTATCCTCGTCCTAGTGGACCATGCCACACGATACCCGGAGGCCATCCCCCTCCGCACCGTCACGGCCCCCGTGGTGGGCCGGGCATTAATGGGGATCTTCTCCCGGGTAGGGTTCCCCCGAGAGGTCGTGAGCGACTGCGGCAAAAATTTTATCTCAAAATATATGAGATCCCTGTGGAAACAATGTGGAGTATCTTATAAATTCACTACTCCTTACCATCCCCAAGGCAATGGCCTAGTGGAACGGTTTAACCGGACTCTGAAGGGGATGATCATGGGTCTCGAGGAGCCCCTGCGGTGTAAGTAGGATGTCCTTCTCCCCTGCCTCCTGTTCGCTTACAGGGAGGTCCCCCAGAAGTCCTTGGGGTTCAGCCCGTTTGAATTACTGTATGGGCACCCAGTCAGAGGTCCCCTGAGCCTGGTCAAAGAGGGATGGGAGACGGCCCCCCGGGACTCACCGCAGGATGTGTTCCGGTACCTGTTGACTCTCCGGAACCAGACTCGGAAATCCCGAGAGCTGGCCGAGGCCAACCTCGAGGCGAGCCAGGAAGAAATGAAGCGCTGGTACGACCAGAATGCCATTCTGGTCGAGTTTCAGCCCGGCCAGCAGGTCTGGGTGATGGCCCCAGTGAAGCCGTGCGCCCTCCAAGACAAATGGACCGGGCCCTTCAAAGTGGTAGAACGAAAAAGTCAGGTTACATATGTGGTGGACGTCCAGTCCCCTCGGAACCCCCTTCGGGTCCTCCATGTGAACCGCCTCAAGCCTCACTTCGTGCGGACGGAGTTGAGCTTGCTCCTGGCCACAGACGATGGGGCGGAAGAGGAAACGGAGCCTCTCCCTGACCTCCTGCGGGCCAAAGAAAAGGACGGCTCCGTGGAGGGGGTGATCCTCTCCCCCTCCCTCACACCCCAACAACACGAGGACTGCCGCCGGCGCTTGGGGCAGTTCTCCGACCTGTTCTCTCTCGTCCCCAAGGTCACCGACTGGTGTGTCCACGACGTGGACACCTAAGACACCCCACCGGTACGGCACCGAGCCTACCGCGTCCCCGACCGACTCCGGGCCTGCATCCAGGCAGAGGTCTCGAAGATGTTATCTCTATGGGTGATCGAGCCCACAGACAGTCCTTGGGCCAGCCCGTTGGTACTAGTCCCGAAAGCAGCTGCCCCTGGTGTTGCCCCCAAACTACGGTTCTGCGTGGACTACTGGGGGCTCAGCGGTCACCCGAGCCGACGCTCACCCTATCCCCCACGCAGATGAGCTCATTGACCGCCTTGGGTCTGCTCATTTTCTCAGCACCTTCGATTTGACCTGCGGATACTGGCAAATTGCGCTCACAGATGGAGCCAAGGAGCGGTCCGCCTTCTCCACCCCGGATGGGCACTATCGCTTCAGAGTGATGCCCTTCGGGATGAAAAATGCCCCGGCCACCTTTCAGAGACTGGTGAATAGAGTCCTGGCCGGGCTGGAAGAGTTCAGCGCCGCCTATCTGGACGATATTGCGGTATTCAGTTCCGAATGTGGTGAGCACCTCCGGCACCTCCGGAGGGTCTTGGGGGCCCTGCGCCAAGCCTGCCTCACAGTGAAAGCCAGCAAATGCCAGATTGGGCAAGGATCGGTGGTCTACCTGGGGCACCAGGTTGGCAGCGGGCAGGTCGCCCCCCTCCTACCTAAGATTGACGCCATCCTGGCCTGGGAACCACCAACCACCCAAACCGAAGTCCGCGCCTTTCTGGGCCTCACTGGTTACTACCGGAGGTTCATCCAAGGTTACGGCAGCCTCGTAGGACCCCTCACATAGCTCACGTTTAAAAGATAACCTAAAAAGGTGCAGTGGACCCTGCCTGCCAGGAGGCATTCGACGCACTGAAACTCGCCATGTGTACAGCCCCTGTGCTCCAAGCCCCCGATTACTCCAAAGAGTTTGTGGTGCAAACGGATGCTTCCGAGCATGGCATTGGAGCCGTCCTATCCCAGCTCAATGAGAAGGGCCTGGATCAGCCCGTGGCCTTCATTAGCCGAAGGCTACTGCCCCGAGAGCAACGATGGAGCACCATTGAACGCGAGGCATTCGCCGTAGTCTGGGCTCTTAAGAAACTGCGACCCTACCTCTTCGGAACCCACTTCCGAGTCCAGACAGATCATCGACCTTTACGGTGGCTCATGCAGATGAGGGGAGAGAACCCCAAACTGCTACGATGGTCAATCTCCCTTCAGGGGATGGATTTCACAGTAGAGCATCGCCCTGGCACCGACCGCCCCAACGCTGACGGCCTCTCCAGATTCTTCCGCCTGAGCGAAGAGAACCCCCAAGAGGATGGGTAGTTCTCTTCGGCTTTCAGCTGGGGGGGACGCATGTTGGACCCGGCCTCGTGATGTGGCCCATCCAGACCCGTAGCGACACCAGACTGACCTCTACACCCCACACGACCCTGATTAACGCAGCCTACCCGACCCAGTCCACCCCTGGTCCCCCACAGAACCCGGGGCTACCCACGTCCTTCCCTCCATCTTCCCGACACCGGGCACCCTTCCCCCTCCATCGGCCTCGCGGCCTCCAGTGACCCGGCCCCGCACCCCAGATGGCCGCCCTCGACCCAAGCGCAACCCAGGCCTAGTCGCGCCATGCCGGCTGGGGGGAGAGAGAGCTCCTGGTGAGCAGGAGAGGGAGGAGTAGTTTCACTCACACCGGGCCTCCTCTCAAGAGATAGTTTCGATCGCCCCTCCGGCCACCCTGAGGGCTGGCTCCACGCCTGCTGCGTGTTTGGGATCCCTCCCGACCCCGCCTTGAAAGGATCAAAGGGCCGCGTGGCAGGAACCCCCAACAAACGACCCCCAGGCGCTAAGACCCCTGCCCGTGAGGACTCCGGACATCAAAGAGGAGTTGACCTATAACAAGGGGCACTCTGGGACCCTCGGCAGTTGAATCCTGGAACAAAACGAGCCCTGCTGACGTCTTCGCGGCTGAAGAACATCCTCCCAAGGTCGGACGGACCTCTTGGAACCTCGGTGAGCCCTGCAGACAGCGTCGCGGCTCCACCTGGCAGAGACGGACTTCTGCCTAAAACATCCGAGCCCTGCTGACGTGGTCGCGGCTCCCCCTGCATCCTTGAGAACTCTGAGCCCTGCTGACCGACTCGCGGCTCCTTGAAGATTGTCCGGCCTCCAACACCCTTACTCGAGCCCTGCAGACTTGGTCGCAACTCAAGAGACATTCTGGTCCGGCAGGAAGTCTTGTTGGCTGCTAAGGTATGGTCCATAAGAAGCCAAGGGGACATCACCCCCAACAAGCAATGCGCCAGGAGGCGTGTTTGCAGAGTAGTGGAGAATGGGGGTGGGGCCTCCAGCGAGTGGCGGGGCTTTTTTTTCTAAAGGAAGGACGGCTTCGGCCCAGGGTCCCCATCCCAGAGGCCAGCATTTCAAGGAGGGAAGGGGGCAACGTGGCCCCATAGACCCCATTCCCCCGGGGCCTGACCTTTATTTTTTTATTTATTATTTTTACATAGGAGGCGGGACACGCAGCCCCCCTCCAGGGGCTGATTTTTACCTCGGGAAACCATCGCCAGGGGCCTGGCTTCTAGACTGGGTGCCCTAGTCCCACCCAAGGCAACCATGGGGATCACAGGGGGAGCCTGAAAGTCCATGTAGTCCCTGCCGGCCCGCCGGCTCCTGCGGGAGCCGGAATTGCTTTGGTCTCGAGGAAGGCGGCTAGCTGTCTGTTGACGGTCTTCTCGATGACTTTGGCAGGAAACGGGAGGAGCGAGATGGGGCGGTAGTTCTTGAGGTCGGAGGGGTCTGCAGTTGGTTTCTTCAGCAGGGCACTGATCTCGGCGTGTTTCCAGCACTCCGGGAAGGTGGCGGTGTTGAAGGTGGCGTTGATGATGTTGCGGAGGTGGGGTGCGATGATGTGGTCGGCCGTGTTGAAGATGTGGTGTGGGCAGGGGTCCGTAGGGGATCCGGAGTGGATGGTGTTCATTGTGCGTCTTGTGTCTTCGGTGCTGACTGGGGTCCAGGTGCGGAGGGTGGCGGTGGGGGGCATCGGTTCGGTGGTGGGGTTCGTGGTTGGTGGGCCGAAGCTGTTGTGAATGTTGGCGATCTTGTCGTGGAAGAAGGCTGCGAGGGAGTCGCAGAGGTCTTGCGAGGGAGTGATGCCATTGTTTCCGGCGTCGGGGTTGGAGAGCTCTTTGACGATGCTGAAGAGTTCCTTGCTGTTGTGGGTGTTGTTGTCCTGTTGTTCCTTGAAGGCTGTCTTCTTTGTGGCGCGGATCAGTTGGTGGTGTTTGCGGGTGGCGTGTTTGAGGGCCGTCATGTTGTCTGTGGTCTGGTTGGTGCGCCAGGCGTTCTCCAGGGAGCGGCAGTTCTTCTTGGAGGTGATGAGCTCGTCGGTGAACCAGGAGGCTTTCTTGCTGCCGCGTCTGCTGGGGGGGTTCTTCTTCAGTGGTGCGAGGGCGTCTGCGCAGTTGGTGATTCACTGTGTGAGGTTGTTGGCGGCTTCGTTGGGGTCCGTTGAGCTGGTGGGGGGGTTCTGGCTGAGGAAGGTGGTGAGCTGGTTGCCGGTGATCTTGTTACCGCTCCTGCGGGGGGCTTGTTGAGGGTGGTGGTGGGTCGTCGTTTTACTGAAGCTGAAGTGGACGCAGCTGTGGTCAGTCCATTGGAGATTGGTGGAGTGGCTGAAGGTGACGTATTTGCTGGATGAGAAGACTGGGTCAAGCGTGTGGCCGGCGTAGTGGGTGGGGATGGTTACCAGTTGCTTGAGTCCGAGGTTGCCCAGGTTGGCCAGCAGAGCAGTGGTGTTGCGGTCCTTGTTGTCCTCCAGGTGGAAGTTGAGGTCCCCCAGGAGGATGTAGTCGGTGGAATTGATGGCGTGCAGGCTGACGAAGTCTGTGATGTCTTCACTGAACTGTGTGCGTGGTCCCGGTGGTCTGTAGACGAGGGTGCCTCTGAGCGTGGTCTTGGGGTCGGTGTGTATCTGGAAGTGGAGGTGTTCGGCGGAGGTGAAGGTGTCATCGGAGTTGGTCGTGATGCGGATGGTGTTCTTGTGGATGATGGCGATGCCTCCTCCTGTCTGGTTGACGCGGTCCTTCCTGGTGATTTTGTAGCCTTCTGGGACGGCGATGGTGACGTCGGGCGCTGAGGAGGCGTTCATCCAGGTTTCCGTCAGGAAGGCGATGTCTGGTGCTGTCGAGTCGAGGAGGTTTCAGAGTTCGACGGCATGCCTGTGAACGGAGCGGGTGTTGAGCAAGATGCACATCAGGTGTTTGTTGCTGGGGCTTGGTTTAGCAGGTGCGGTGTTGGGTCGGAGGCCGGTGAAGTGGCAGGTCAGGCAGGTGAAGGGTCCGTGGGTGCGTCTCGGGGTGGCTCGGTAGCAGGCGGTGTTTCGGCCGGCGTTGAGTGCGTGAAGGGTTTTGGCGTCGTAGATGTGCAGGGTGTGCTGGCGAGGGCGAGGACCAGGGGGTCTGGTGTTGGGCGCGGTCCAGGCGCAGATGGGCGCAGACGGGCTTACCTTTGGCGCACCTTCGGCGCTCAATCGGCGCTCCCGCTGCGCGCGTCCGCTGCGCGGTCGCTCTGGGGGCGCCATAAGTAAGGTGCCGGGAGGGAGGAGCAGCTGGGTGGCGGGAGCGGGGCGGCGAATGGAATCACAGGGGGGCGGGCCGCAGGGAGGCAGTGGCGGGAAATTCCAAGAAGCAGCGGGCAGCGGGAAATTCCCAGGAGCAGCGGGAAATTCCCAGGAGCAGCGGGCAGCGAGCGAAGGAATCTGCAGGCAGGAGGCGGCAAAGGCAGGCAGGAGCGGCAGCAGTGAGTGGGGCGACCAAGCCCTGTGGAGGGCTGAGCGGTCACACTCTGTGCTCCCCTACGGTCCCCTTAAGTAAGGAGCCGGGAGGGAGGAGCAGCTGGGTGGCGGGAGTGGGGCGGCGAATGGAATCACAGGGGGGCGGGGCCGCAGGGAGGCAGCGGCGGGAAATTCCAAGAAGCAGCGGGCAGCGGGAAATTCCCAGGAGCAGCGGGAAATTCCCAGGAGCAGCGGGCAGCGAGCGAAGGAATCTGCAGACAGGAGGCGGCAAAGGCAGGCAGGAGCAGCAGCAGTGAGTGGGGCGACCAAGCCCTGTGGAGGGCTGAGCGGTCACATTCTGTGGTCCCCTACGGTCCCCTTAAGTAAGGAGCCGGGAGGGAGGAGCAGCTGGGTGGCGGGAGCGGGCGGCGAATGGAACAACAGGGGGGCGGGGCCGCAGGGAGGCAGCGGCGGGAAATTCCAAGAAGCAGCGGGCAGCAGGAAATTCCCAGGAGCAGCGGGAAATTCCCAGGAGCACCGGGCAGCGAGGGAAGGAATCTGCAGGCAGGAGGCGGCAAAGGCAGGCAGGAGCGGCAGCAGTGAGTGGGGCGACCAAGCCCTGTGGAGGGCTGAGCGGTCACAATCTGTGGTCCCCTACGGTCCCCTTAAGTAAGGAGCCGGGAGGGAGGAGCAGCTGGGTGGCGGGAGCGGGGCGGCGAATGGAATCACAGGGGGGCGGGGCCGCAGGGAGGCAGCGGCGGGAAATTTCAAGAAGCAGCGGGCAGCGGGAAATTCCCAGGAGCAGCGGGAAATTCCCAGGAGCAGCGGGCAGCGAGCGAAGGAATCTGCAGGCAGGAGGCGGCAAAGGCAGGCAGGAGCGGCAGCAGTGAGTGGGGCGACCAAGCCCTGTGGAGGGCTGAGCGGTCACACTCTGTGGTCCCCTACGGTCCCCTTAAGTAAAGAGCCGGGAGGGAGGAGCAGCTGGGTGACGGGAGCGGGGCGGCGAATGGAATCACAGGGGGGCGGGGCCGCAGGGAGGCAGCGGCGGGAAATTCCAAGAAGCAGCGGGCAGCGGGAAATTCCCAGGAGCAGCAGGAAATTCCCAGGAGCAGCGAACGAAGGAATCTGCAGGCAGGAGGCGGCAAAGGCAGGCAGGAGCGGCAGCAGTGAGTGGGGCGACCAAGCCCTGTGGAGGGCTGAGCGGTTACTAGACCTAATAAAGCTATGAGTCAGGTAGGCTCTTTGTGGTGGCAAGGAGTCCTATTAGTTTCAAGGGCGCCATTCTCATTGCAAATAATTCTGCAGTGAAGTTAGGGTACCATGTGGTGATTTTTCTTACATTAAAGGTCTGCTATCACCAAAGTATACATTGTTATACTATACCTCCTTCATTTAAGCGCTATATCTTACAGTTGTTACTTTTACACTCTTTCATATTTCTCCATTTACCAGTCTCAGAAGGATGGTAGACTAAGTTTGCTCGACACCTCTATGCCACTCCACTCTACTCTCTGCCCCTCCACAACACTCTACTCCACTCGACAACACCACTCTGTGTCACCACTTGACACCACTACTCTATGACACCACCACTCTGCTACCACTGCTCTCAACACCCCTTTACTCCCCACTCTAGGCCCTTGGAATCCATGCCAATGTATTCTACACCATTCTACTATATACCACTTCACTCTTAGACAGACTAATCTGAAACACTGCACTCTCTGCCAATGCACTCTAAGCTGCACCACTCTCTGTAGCAACACAATTTTACTGTGCCGCTGCACTACACACCACTGCACTCTGACACTCAGCTCTGCAAGACTGCATTCTCTGCCACTGAACTCAATGCCACGCTACTGTGCACGACTGCACTTTTAAGTCACTGCACTCTGCACCACTGCACTTTACCCTGCACCGCTCAACTGTACTGCCCTCTGCACCACTACACTCTGCCTCGCTCCACACCACTGTATTCTATTCTGTACCATTGCACTCTACATCACTGCACTCTGCGCCACTCTGGTCTTCACCTCTGCAGTGTTCCCTGCACCACTCCACTCTACGCCACTCTTCTCTGAGACAATCTACTTTGCACCACTGAAATCTACTCTGCACTCTAAGTCACACTACTCTGCGCCAATGCACTCTACACCCCTTTACTCAACCAGTGCACTCTAAGCCAGTCTACTCTGCGCCACTGTGTTTTACACAGCTTCAATCGAGGCTACTGCACTTTACGACTCTATAAGCTATGATACTCCACTCTGTGATGCTTTAATCCATTAAACTCTCCTCCAATATCTGCCACTCCACTCTACAACACTTGTGTTGGACTTGGCCCTTCTGGCAGGTTCACCCCCGAGATTTTTTGCTTTTCATTGATGACTTGGTTTAGTGATTTTTGGGTTTCTGCGCACTTTACCGCTGTGTCCCAGGGTAAAGTGCGTGCGTGTTGTGAGGTTGGCCTGCCCTCCCATAGGAATGCATGGGGGAATGTATGTGTCCTGGTAGTTCCTGATGCGTGGGGTGTGCAGGCCCGTGTTTGGTATGTGCAGACTCGTGTGAGTGAATGCTGCGCGATGATGTGTGCGGCGTGCATGTACCTAGTGTGGAAGGGCCACTTCTAGAAGTGGGCACTTCAGTGTGCAGTATGAAATGTGTGGCTTGTCTGGCGATTGGCTGGTGGAGGTCATGTGACGGGCTAGGGATTCCCCAGAGTCAGGAGGAGTCACCCAGTGGTGAATGGGGAGTTAGCATGCTGATGGCTGGGGAGGAGTATACCTGGGTCCTGAATAGGACAGGGCTTTCCCCACACAATGCTGGCGCCGGCCCCTGTGGTGCGTCTAATGACCCTAGCCCTGCCAGTGAATAGGGAGAGGGGCTGAGCAAAACAAAGTGCTCAGGAACCTGTTGTAACTGGTTCGCCCCTTCCCTGCACCTTTAGACAAAGAATTTACTGTATAAAAAGGGGCTATGTCCCCTTACAGTTGGTGTTCTCTTGCAGGATCATCTGAGGGGGGCCTGCTGCTGCTGGGCGCCAGGAGAAACCGCCACTGGGGACTGCCTCCCTGCTGGAGGGCCCTGTGTGCTGGCTCTGGGCCCAGCCTTTGCCCCCCTGCTCTTGAAGGACCTTTTGGTTGCTGGACGTTGCTTATAGCGCCTGGGAGCGCTTTTATGGGCTTAATAGCGCTGTGAGCGCTGGCTGACTTTATAGCGCTGTGTGCGCTTTGATTTCGCTGGCGGGTGCCCACCCCGCGATTTTGCCGTTATCTTGACCAGGTCGGCGGGTGCCCACCCCGCCGTTGTGTTCGTTACGAGGGAGCCTACCCCTCATTTCCGCTGTGAAGGAGAATCACCGCTGCGGCCCGGTTCGTAACCGGAAGTCAGGCAAGCCTGGGGGCGTGCCGCGGGACGGAAGCCTCGTTTCCCGATCAGGAAGCAGACGGGAGCCTACCCCGCGCTCCTGTACAGCGAAGATCCAGGCGGGAGCCTACCCCGCGCTGGACGGAGGGAAGGAGTGCGGATAGAGCTGGTGCGGAGGGGGCGCGAGGCACATTGTCGGTGCCTGCCCCTCCGCGTTACTGGAAGCCCTGACGTTCCCAGAGCCGGAGAGCGGAGACGACGCGGGAGTCCCCCGAGCAGCCGGTGAGACTCCCACGAGTGGCCCAGTATTTGTCTAGGCCACTCGTGGGCCACTTGTGAGGCTGAGGGGGCATTGCCTGTTCTAAGAGCCCAGAGAGGCTCCCCACGAGAGCGACAGATTTGTGTTTGAAAGGGCACAGTGGTGCCCACGCTCCTTCCTACAGCTGCCCAGCACTTAGTGGGCAGCTGCAACGTTTAGGTGGGGATAATTACGTTTTGCTTTGCGCAGCTGGCGCAGTCTGACTTGAACACAGGGCGTCCTAGCCCGTACAAGGCCAGTTGGCCTAGGGACTGCCACAGGTGGTGGCATATGAGTTCTTGCGCAATTGTTCCTTTCCTTGCACCTCTGAATGTGTTTTTTTATGCGTCATGTGCCATTGCTTTACACCTCTGAATGTGATGCATCATGTGTAACGTTCTATTACCCCTACAGGTATTGTGATACTTAGGTGGTTGTTTGCTTTCTCCTAGTACAGGTGGTGCTAGTGAGGTCCTAGTTCCCTGCGCGATAATTTCCTAAAGCAGTTAGGGTTGCGTAGGTGAGACTACTTCCCTGTTACCAGTGGCTACTGGTTGTGTGCTATGCTCTAAAGTATTATTTCTAAAGTATTACTTCTAAAAAAAGTGCTTATTCCTGACAGTGGTCCAGGTGGCCCTGTCTTGTACATATCCCCTGTAAATTCTGCCCGTGCCTGTTGGCACAGTGTAAAGTGTGTGTTTTTATCTAATGTGTTTTGCATAATACAAAGGCTATTTTTATAGAATACCTTGTGTGGAGTTTCCTTTGTGGTGGGCCTTGGGTGTTGTTGCTGGGTGCGCGCGCAAACGCTTTACACATTGCCTCAGAGATAAGCCTGACTGCTCGTGCCAAGCTACCAAGGGGGTGAGCAGGGGTTATCTTTGGCGTGTAACTTCCTTGCCCTGACTAGAGTGGTGGTTTCTGCCTGACTTTGGCGCAAGCCTTAGCCAACCAGAAATCCCATTTCTAACAACTACTCAATGCTATGCCACCCAACAACACTACTCAATAAACGCTCTATGTAACCTCCTCTATGCCATTTTACTCCACTCTATTCTACAACACACTACTCCGCTGTACTCCATGCCACTCTGCCACTCGATTCTACAACTCTTTACTCTGCTCTGCCAATCCACTCTTCTACACTTATCCACTTTATGGCACTCCACTCTACAGCAATCTACTGTACACCACTCTACGCAACACTCTCAATTGCACTCTGTTCTACACCACTCCATGACACTCTGACGCTATAATCAATGCCTCTTAATCACATTGCACCTTTCGACGTGCAACTCTCCTTTACCCCACTAACCTTTAGCCATGCAGAAAAACAGCCATGCTTGTGTACAATATGGCTAAAACATATTGGCAAAGCCAATAGCTTTTGCAAAGGCCAGACCTTTTGGCTTTGCCAATGCTTGTTTTTTTTAACAGATACAGCAGACCATTGGCAGAAGACATTGGAAAGCCACATGGTGAAAAAGGCAAGACCTATTGGCTTTGCCAATGCTTGTTTTTGTAGCAATAATTTGCTCTGCTCACGAAATAATGAAACTGTGTATTTCCTAAAATCCTGTGTATGTCAATCAAGTATTACTACTCATGTTCATTCTATAGTAATAAATCTGCATATTGAAACCACCATGCAGTATCACAGCGAGAACCCATCCTTGGGTAATGCATCCCAATCATTAATTCATCGACTAGTACGGTCGCCAGTCCCATTCTAAAGTTATCCTTGGATCATCCATGAGTAATGCAGCCTCATTCTGAAGTCATCACAAGATGATTCTGTAATAATACAGTTCCATCATGAAATACTCATAGGATCATCCTAGAGTAATCCAGCCTAATTCTGAAATCATCATGGGATGATTGTGGATGTAGTACAAGATCATCACATCTTTTCCACTGAAGTAATCGGGAACTAATCCTGAAGTAGTTTCTCTGATGAGTCGAGGAGTCATCTCATTTAAATATTCCACCCTGTAGGCTTACTTCAGGATGGCTTTGGATGACTTCCCCAGTTAATTGCAGGAATAGCCTGGCTAAAATCATCGAATGACTTCAGAAATGACTCCAGGATGATCTTCCTTTTTGACTTGGGGAGAGGCAGCTTTGGAATTGATATGCAGCCCCGGAATTACAGGGCTGACACAGTGTACGCCCGGGGCTGCTTAAAAAATGTGGCAGTGCATTGTGTCATAAAGGGGCGGTTCCTGGGGATCCCAAGTATTACAGACCTGGACTCACACCATGTCAGCCCATAGACTGCTTAAAATTCAACCCTGCCGATATATAACAGGTACATACATGTGTCTAAGATAAACTGCCTGACATCCGTTTCAATGAGCATCAATCCAGGCAGGCAATGGCACCGTAAATTAATGGAATTATGGATGGTAATTGCTTTTTGCAAATGCCATCCATCAGGCTTGTAAAGTTGGAGGGGCGTGGCCCTTCTACCCATCATCAGGAACCGCCCCTGGTGGGGAGGGACTGGCCTCTCCTTTCAGACCTCTCTCGCAGATGACAAATGTGCATAGTAGCATGTATGGGATGACGGACCTCTTTGCTGAGACCTTTCTCTGTAATAATGGGTGTGCCCAGTAGGTTGTGGGGAGGGACAGGCCTCTCTCTCAGCTGATGGATGTATATAGTAGGTTGTGGGGAGGGACTTGGCTCTCCTTCCAGACCTCTCTCTCAGATGACAGGTGTGAGTAGTACAGTGTGGGGAGGGACTGACCTTTCGGGTGGGACCTCTCTTTGTAATGATGGATGT
This sequence comes from Triturus cristatus, assembly GCF_964204655.1. Classification (NCBI taxonomy): domain Eukaryota; kingdom Metazoa; phylum Chordata; class Amphibia; order Caudata; family Salamandridae; genus Triturus; species Triturus cristatus. The sequence goes on from NC_140591.1 coordinate 1,187,386,917, forward strand.
GCATAGTGGGGTTTGGAGAAGGGATGACCTCTCTTTTCCGACCTCTCTCTCAGATGATAGGGGTGTGTGTAGTAGGGTGTGTGGGGGGACTGGCCTCTCTGCTGAGACTGCTCTCTGTAATTATAAGTGTGCATTGTGGGGTGTGGAGGGACTGACCTCCTCTTTCAGACCTCTCTCCCAGATGACAGGTGTGTGTAGTAAGATGTGTGTTGGACAAGCCTCTCTGCTGAGACCTCTTTCTGTAATGATAGGTGTGCGTAGTAGGATGTGGGAAGGGACTTGGCTCTTTGTTTAGACTTCTCTCTCAGATGACTGATGTGCTTAGTAGGGTTTGTGGAGACACTGGCCTCTCCTTTCAGATCTCTCATTCAGATGGCATGTGTGCATAGTAGGATGTGTGGAGGGACTGACCTCTCTGCTAAGACCTTTCTCTGTAATGATAGGTGTGCATAGTATGGTGTAGGGAGGGACTGGGCTCTTGTTTCAGTCCTCTTTCTCAGGTGATGGGTGTGAGTAGTAGGATGTTTGGATGAGCCGTAACTCTACTCACAACTTGTCTCAAACCAATGAGCAGAGATAGTAGAGTCTGAAATAACACCATCTCCAGTAGGACTCCTTCATACAGTAAAGTGTGTGCATAGAAGAGTTTATTCAAACATCACCTTCTTCTTTCTACTTTTCACGATTTCGCAAGAGCACCATAGCATTAAAAAAAAACATGATTTAACCATCTAATATTCACTGTACTTATCTCTTACACACTCTCAAAATCAAGGACCACAATATGCATTCCTACTAATAGAATGTTTCGAGAGCTCATCTACTCTTTTCTATTATTCACGATCTCACGAGAGTCCCACTAGATCGCAAAAATTAGTTAAAATTAATATACATTTATTATGTTCACAGTAGCTATCCCTTAGACACATCCTTTCTAAATCTAGGGGGACAGGAGGCCTTTCTGCTGCCTCCTTATATAGCTTGTTCATTTCATTTCCACAACACTTCCAATTTTTCAAAGTAAACAGTAATGGTGGCCATTTAATTTCTAACATTCCAACAGCCAGCCAATAAGAGCACTCACTCTTGCATGACTTGCGAGTGCCTCTCCCTTCTACCAGTGAATGAGGTGAATTGGCCTCTCGATTACTCACAGGGCTTATTTTTTGTTTCTGTGCTCTTGGGGGGACTGCTAAAATATGCACTATTTTTTAGCATTAATATCTAAAAAATGATTGAATGTATTTAGAGGAAATCAGAAAGCGCACAACCTGCAGACCAAGATCTAGCTTCCTGCCAAATTTGTGTAATTCCATTCAGGAGTTTTTGATAAAACCTGTCTTAAAGAAGTCTTTGGAAACTGCATGGAGTTAGCTGAGCTAACTAGAACTTATTCCCCTGCAATGCACTTCTTATAACCTTACATATTACATCACTAATGACATGGTCAGTGACATCACTGATGGCAACACTGATGATGTCGTCATGTGAGTGTGTTTCATAAATATTTCTGAGAGTTAAAGATATATCCTAAGCTACAGCATGCGTTAATTTACTGTTCTTTCTGCACTAGTAGTTAGTCATACTATTTCAAACATATCTCATCTGTGTGTTTGTGTGACTGTCTGTATCAGTGTGTGAGTGGTTGTATGGGTGTGTGAGTAGGTGCATGAGTGGCTGTATGGATGAATGAGTGGGTGTGTGAGAGGCTGTATGGGTGAGTGAATGGCTGTGTGAGAGTCACTGATACAGATACTCACTCACCTATGCATACACTCACACAGCCATCCCTCACCCATACAGCCACTCAGACACCCATACAGCTACTCACACACCTATTCACCCATTCATAGAGCCACTCACACAGCACCTCAGTCACTGATACAGATACTCACTCACCTATGCAGACAGAGGTGCTGTGTGAGCAGCTCTATGAATGGGTGAATAGGTGTGTGAGTAGCTGTATGGGTGTCTGAGTGGCTGTATGGGTGAGGGGATGGGGGTGTGAGTTGCTGTATGGGTAAGTGAGTAACTGTTTGAGTATATGTATAGGTAGGTGAGTGGGTATAAGTGGCTGTATTGGAGAATACATGTGTGAGTTGCCTTAAGGGAAGGTGAGTGGGTATGTTTGTGGTTGTATGGATGTGTGAATGGGTATGTAAGTGGTTCTGTGGATGTGTGACTGTGTGTGTGAGTAGTTTTATGGGTGAGTGGCTGTGTGAGTTTCTGTATGGGTGATTGAGTGGCTGTATGAGTGACCGTAAGGGCATATGAGTGGATGCGAAAGTGTCTGTATGTCTGTATGACTGGATGTGTGAGTCGTATTGGTGAGTGAATGTGTGTGTGAGTACCTTTATCAGTGACTGAGTGGCTGTTTGAGTGGCTCTATGGATCTATGAATGGGTGAGTAGGTGTGTGAGTAGCTGTATGTGTGACTGGGTGGCTGTATGAGTGGCTGTATGGGTGAGTGAGTAGCTGTTTGAGTGTATGTATAGGTAAGTGAGTGGGTGTGAGTAGCTGTAAGGGTATATGAGCAGATGTGTAAGTGTCTATATATACGATTGGATGTGTGAGTGGCTGTATTGATAAGTGAGTGGGTACATAAGTGACTGTATGGGTGAGTTAGTGGGTGTGTGAGTGGCAGTATGAGTGAGTGTATGTGTGATTGGCTCTATGGATGAGTGATTGGCTGTGTGAGTACTGGTATGGGTCTGCAAATGGGTATGCAAGGGGTTGTGTGGGAGTGGGATGTGGTGTGTGAGAGGTTGTATGGGGTGTTAGTGGGTGTGTGAGTGGTTCTGTAGATGATGTCATCAGTGATTATTTGAGATGTTATCAGTGATGTTATTAACCATTTCATCAGTGATGTAGTATGTGATGTTATCTGAGCCTAACTATTACATCCCTATGACCTTTGTTTTTTCAGTGAATTTCTAAGGTTTTTTTTTTAATTCTATTTCCTAACTGTAACATACCTTTAACCTATGTTTTTGCAGCGAATTTTTAAAAATTGTATTTCCTAACCATAAAGTGCCTGTAACCTTGCTTTTTGTTTGTGAATTTCTAAGGATTTTAAAATCAATTTCTTAACTACAATGTCCCTGTAACCCTTTGTTTTTCCAGTGAATTTCTAAAGTTGTTCTAAACTTTTTTCCAATACTATAACCTGAAATGTTTCACAGTGCATGTGAAAGTACCCATGTCGGTCTGTTAATGAGTGCATGAGTGTGCGAGTGGATTTCTGAGTGGGAGTGTATATGTGTCAGTGGGTGTCTGAAGGGGTCTATGAGTGCGTGACTGGGTCTGTGAGTGATTGTGTGAATACCTCTATGGGTTTGTAACTAGTTGTTTCAGAATCTGTGTGTGTGTGTGTGTGTGTGTGTGTGAGTGGACGTACAAGTGGTGCGTTGGATCTTTGGGTGGGTATGTTAGTGTATTTATGGGTGTGCAAGTGTGTGTGTGTGAGTAGTGTCATTGTTTTTGTGCATTTCCATACTTAGTATATTTAAAAAACAACAAAAACCATGGTATCTGCTCTTACAAGGAGATGTCAGTTTAAAATACATTTGCCACACTCAGTGTAGTTCAGATTTTAGTTGAATGTATTTATCATGTATCCACGTCTGTTAAGGATTTCAGGTTTTTTTAAATATGGATTTTCTAGAGAGAACATTTTTGGTTTCTATTTGCAGAGCTTTAAATATAGATTTGTTTCCATTTTTATGAAGTGGAGCTTTACCTAGGGTTTGTGCAATCTGTATATTTGTAAATGTTTCATGTCACGGTTTAATTTTTCTAAAATGAACATGAAGATTTGAATGAAATCACATTTTTTAAGCAAAGTCAATGGATTTATGGAAATTGTGTTCTCATCTGTGTTACTTTTTACTGGGAATCACTTAATATTTTGTTATTCTCAAATGTCTACTACATAATATACACTACACTTGCATAATGGACCACTCATTTATGTGTTTCTCTTTGTCAATCCTTGCCATTTGGTTCAGTAGATTATTAATTGTGTGTTTTGTTTTCTAATTGTTTTAATTGTTGCAAATTCATCACAAATTATTGTGTAGGAAAGTTCGAGCACCGCGTGTTTTTCAAAAAGTGTAAAACACATATGTACACATATGAAAACAATGTTTCAACAATAGTTCTTTACCAACATTGTGTTTAAACTTCTATTTCTGTAATCTTTTTTTACTGATTACCACTTTTTAATTGTATTTACCATTGTCACGAGAACACTGGTAGTTGCGACGATCATTTGACCATGTGAGAAAGAGATTTGATTGGAGAAGACAGTTTTCATTAATCTTCATGGGAAGTCCCCATCCATTTCTCTGTTTGTGAATCTTCAATACATTTTTTAATGATTCTTAGGAGCTGCCGTGTGTTTTTTCTACAGCACTCTTTTTAGTGTTTTTGGATTGCATTTTTTATCTACAGAATAGCAATAGGAGGTAATGAGAGGCAGGAGGTGCCACAGCAGCCAGAGGAGCAGGAGCTGGAATTCCAAGATTCTGGTGATGAAGGACCTGAACCCAAAAAGCTGAGTAGTGCGTTGGAATTCTTTACAATTCCCTCTGGAGAGTCAAAGACTGTTGCCAAATTTGTAAATGTACTTTGTGTGGCAAGGCCCTCTGAAGAGGTACCGACAAATAATGTTCCTATGGTACACCTTCAGTGTTGTACCAATTGAAAACTTACCACTTCAACAGCTTGAAAAGGGCATGGGAGAAAAGAGATGGAGAGTGATCATCATCTTCAGCTGCACCATCTGTCCCTGGGGGGAGAGTGCCCAGTGAAGTTGAGAGACGTTGTCCTCAAATTGCTCCAGAGTTAAGGCGTGTTGGCACATATTACCTTGACAACTGCTACACAACACTCACAGCTGATGCCCCCGTCCCCTTTGTCCACCACTCTGCAAACATGCCTCCTGATATGTTGCTGGTTGGGGGATGAAGTCCCGTTGGCTGCTGAAGGTCCATAGGGACCAACAAGGCCTCCTGTTGCCTACAGTAAGCCCCTTACAGTGGGATTGCTGAGAGGTCGTCGGAGGCCACGCCCTCTCTCTCCACCACTCTGCTAATGCACCTCATGGTGCACTGCTGGTGGGGAGCTGAGGTCCCCTTGCATCCTGAGTACATCAGGAGTAAAGTGGACGTCATCCCTCAAGCAGCAGTGCGCCAGGAGACATGTTTGCAGAGTATTGGAGAAAGGGGCATGGCCTCTGATGACCTCGCAGCAATCCAGATGTGTGGGTCTTACTGGAGGTAGCAGGAAGGGTAGTTGACTCCCAAGGACGTCCTTGGGGGCCAACTGCTCCTCCTATTATCTCCAATAAGTTTCACACAACAGGATTGCTAAAATGTCTTCGGAGGCCACGCCCCCTTTCTCCACCACTCTGCAAACGTGCCTTGTGGTGCACTGCGGGTTGGAGATGAAGTCCACCTTACTCTTGAGGGACCTTGGGGACCAAGAAGCCCTCCTGGTGCCTGTAAGTCCTACACAGCGGGATTCCTGAGAGCTGGTCTGAGGCCCTGCCCCCTTTCTCCACCAGTCTGCAAATGTGACTACTAGTTAAAAAGCCATTGAAATTCACTGAAAGAAACAAAGGTTACAGGGAAGTTGTAGGTAGGAAATGGAAAAGGAAAATCTTAGAAATTCACTGAAAAACCCAAAGGTTACAGAGACGTTATATTTAGGCTCAGGTGTCACTCTTACAATACCAGAGAAATTCAGCTGTTATAGTTAGTGAGGTAACTATAACTCACGCCCCCTGCAATGCACTGCTTATGACCTTACAAATTACATCACTCATGACATGGTCAGAGATGTTACTAATAACATAATGTATACCCCCTCCCCGGGACCCCATCTCCCAGGGCACGGCTATATTCTAAAGGGGGCATGAAGCCCCGCTCCTGGGCTAAATTTGGCCCTAGGTACTCCATCCCCTGGGGCCCAGGACCTTTTTAAATGGGGAGTGGGCATATATTCCCACTCTCAGGACCCCATTGCCCGAGGTCTGGTCAATATCTAAAGGGGGAAGAGGGGTGATTTCGCCCTAGGGGTCCCCATCCCCTGGGGCCCGGCCAACAAAGGGTTGGTGCCCACCTATTGCAACCACCATATCCTGAATAGGCTCCATGGGGGGCCCTAGCCAGCTCCCCGCATCCAGCAGAAGCCATCACACAGGAAGCAGCTAAAAATACTGCTCCCTGCAGATGGGAGCAACATTTAGATCTGCTTTCCGACCCACATTACTGCTGGCAGAGAAACAGATCTGAGCTCCGTCCACAGCCGGGGGAAGCATTTTTAAAGCTCCCTCCAGCTGAGAGTGGACTTCGTGTTTGTTCTAGCATTGGCGGGCGATTTTACATTGCTTCCGCCAACCGAGAGCAGACACAGGTTTTCCTGCCCACACCGCTGAGGGCAATGGAAACCGCAGTGTCCCTTGGTTGGGCACCCCAGGTCACAGCAGGAGCCGGCCCTGAAGGATGAGGCCCCCAGGGCCATCAATTACTCCAGAAGGGGGCCATGTGCCCTCCCTTCCCATTACTAATACGGCTGGGTCCTGGGGGATGGGGTCCCCAGGGCCAAAATAGGCCTAGGGATGGGGGCCGGACCCCTGGAAATGGAGTCCCTGGGGTGAAATCAGCCTGAGGTGGGGGCAATGTGCACCCCCTCCCCCAGAATATTATAAATAAGTGCCCCCCAGGACATGGCCCACCGGGGGGCTCAAAAAAGCAAACAAGCACAGGAGACTGCACCTGTTTTTTTTTTTTGTTTTTTTTCTGCACATCAACCGCGAATTCGCACCAATTTAAAAAAAAAATGCTTTTGGCTCCAGGTGGTGTCTGTGTCTCTAGATATACATACAACTTTTTTTTAATTACTTAAAAACTACTGAACGGATTTACACCAGATTACAAAACGCACTTCTTCTGGACTAAGGCCTAGCTTTCTGTCAAATTTGGTGTATTTCGGGCTGAAGTCGAGCCTGTGATCTCTATGGGAAATTGCATGGGAAAAAGCCTTTCGGGCCCCCACTTTGTGTAGGCCCCACTTGACGGATCACCCTGAAATGTTCCAGACAGTAGCTGAAGGGAGCGGCAAACTAGTTTTGAAAACTTTGTGAAGATTCATAAAGCGGCACCAAATGTATCAGTAAAACAAAAAATGCTGATAGATAGATAGATAGATAAATTGATAGATAGATAGATAGATAGATAGATAGATAGATAGATAGATAGATAGATAGATAGATAGATAGATAGATAGATAGATAGATAGATAGATCAAAAATTATTACTGTGAAAACCTCAACCCGTGGCTTTTGTCAAAGAGGTTAATGACACTACGTTCCTTGCCTACAAAGGGAGTCTATGAGATTCCATTTAACACAATTCATATCTGCAAGTTTTCACACTGGGTAATAACAATTCCCCCATTATGGCCTTGTGGTTTTAACATATGTGTTTCATAATAAATAAAGCAGGCCTGTTGCCTTAATCCAATCCAAAACAGCTTTATTCGACAAAAGTCATAACAGCAATACAAAACAAGTACAGGTACACAGAACATAAAGGGTCAAAAATAAAACAAAAAACAAAACACATTAAAATCGAATACCTTATAAAATATATACAAGATTAAAATACATACAATCTATACAATTTCACAGTAGATCGTGGGGGGAAGCATCTAGGGCAGCTAGCACTTTACTGGCAGATACTCTGGTTTCTTATAATCCATGCCCACGCCAGAAATTTAGCAACAGCCACAACAATGGCCGGGTCAGTACTAGTACGAAGAATTCTCCCTGCTTCACCACTCAGTTTAGTACCCGGTAATTGGCAGATGGGTCTCAACCAAACACACCTCGGGGTCAAATAGGCAGGGCATACAAAAAACATGTGGGCAATTGTTTCTTCGTGGGATTTACACAAAAAACATAAATTATTAGTATTAGTGTCCCACTGAGCGGTAAATGATTTTAAAGGCAGAGATCCCACCCGCATCTGGAAATATAGTTTCCTCTCTAGCACTTTCGTGACAAGATCCCAGAAAGGTTCTAACCTTGGAGCGGGTTTAATACTCAAAATGTCATCAGAAAGAGAGAAGGATTTACTGCCAGAGAGTACCATAACGTTAACTAGCTCACAATATTTCTCCTTCAACAGTGCTTTAGATGGAAAAGGGACACCCGAGGGGTTCTCCCATAAATCACTCATTCCCAGAGCCACAAGACATCTTCTAAGTTTAAACCAGCCAATATTACAGGAACCAACCAAAGACATTACGTCGAGGAAGCCCTCAGCATACTGGGCTAAAGCCGGGGTTGTCCACAATCTACGCCAATAGAGAATGGGTCGTAGCCTAGCTACATCGGCAATGGGTTTCATACCCAGGTCATGTCTTAAGGGAACTATAGGCGTGCTCTGTGGGAGAGAAGTAATACTACGCAGAAACTTGTTTTCCGAGATGGTTAAGGAAGACAAATTCTCGTATCCCCACAGTTCAGCACCATAGAGAGCTGCACTTACAGCTTTAGCACTGTAGACCTGGAGCACGGGTCTAATCGGTTTCGTTAACGATTTTTTAAACTCACCAGATATTGCTCCTACAAGCTGCCTATGTTTTAGAGTAGACAATTCCAATTGTTGCCTTTATAGTAACCAAACCCATCAAATACACAGAACAAACCTGTGGAATCTGACATATCAATTCCCAATGAATCACCAAGGCCTCCAGCTGTTACCATTGGCTTAACTCCAGGGCAAATAAAAGTCTCCTGGCTACCATCATGCTTTCAATTATAATGATAAAATATGTACAAAATGACAGTTGGCAAAATAATATAAAACTTCTCTGAGGAGAGCCTGACAAGGATCAACACAATAAAAATAGTGCACCCCCAGCGTTTGGCAGAGGGGGCCACCAACTCCAAACCCTTTGCCTACTACAGTAATCTGTGAAGCCTAAACATGGTTTCTATCCTGATGTGATTTCTTCTCTTTAATTCGAATACAATAATAAATTACTATTTACAAAAGGACACTTTTCCTAAATTTATGACAAGCATGACAGATTTCCGCTCACTACAGTGCTCGAAAGATAGAGACTAAGAGAGAAGAAAAGGAATAGATGGCGTGTGTATGTGTGCGTGCATGAGGGTGCCCTCAGGTGCACGTGTGCCTTTATTTGTGGGCGCTAACAAGGTTCTGTCCAAAACACGTGACTTAACTTTCACTTGAAACTCACTTCATGATGGTTAAGTGGTTTGTCCATGAACACCTGTCTCTTTGTATGAAGGAATGAGTCATAGACAAGACATGGCCATGTACTAGTTGTTTGGCTCATTAATTGCCAGGCACAATGTTTCTAGTTCGAAATAATTCAAATTAGAAGGCACACGTTTGTCTTTTGTCATTTGCATACAAAGAATCTAATTAGGTTGTATCTTTTGAAAATTTACAATGGCTTATGTTCCTAATTTATAGATAAACCAGCAACCTCCATGTTGCCTAGCATTGATTCATATCATAGAAACAACATAGGGCACTATGGGGATACATGGTTCAAGGAATTATTCAGCCTGAACTATGAATGTTGTAAAGTCTTTTATTTTATACGAGTGTCGTTAGGCAATTATGTTCTTCTCCTATCAAACACCGATGCTTCCGATTTCCTGAAAATAAATATTTGATGAGTGTTTTATTCAAAGTATTTCCGTGATTTTACTAATAGGTGTTTTAAAATATTATAAGGCCTACTCTGTATATATCTAAATCAGTAGCTTGTGCTAATTAGATTAAGTCATCAGGACATTGTGTAACATTTAAGGGAGCTGTGAGCAACACTTTATATTCTGGTGATATTTTGTTTTTATTGTATGGTTACTTTTTTAATTAAAAATGGATAATTTTCGTGGGCTGAATGCATAGCTCCCTTCTTTTGGTGACGAAGACAATACACAGGTTTCGCATAAAGGCATTTAAGTATAGGAATTGATTGTAGGAAATTGGGTTACAAGTTGAGGGGGAGTGAAACCCTACTCATGCAGCTACCACAATTCTTGTCAGGTTGAAACACAAGCAAACATCAAATTAACCTGTGCTCAACCCTCTTGTAGCTTGGCACATAAGCAGTCGGGCTTAAAAAGCAATTTGTGAGGTATTTATGCAACCCTTCAAGAGGTAATTAAGTCATGACACACCACAAGAAAAATCCCACATCAGTTTAGACAAATAGAGTAAAATGTACTAAGTTGTTTGACACCAAAGCAACAAAACTCTATTTAGTAGAACTGAAGATATGCAATTTTAAAGGTTTAGGTGAAGATAGTGCTCAAAAACACAAAGTGCCTAGTGTGGTTATCTGTTCGCGTCGGACTGGGACAAAATCACAGAATTAGGCTGATGAGGCTGATAAAGCCTGTGCCGGATACAGTGGCCAAGTTAGTCCTGCTGAACAAAGTACCTTAAATCCTGGTTACAGGGTGCTGAGAAGTCCTGCGCCAAGATGCATCGAGCAGCGGCAGTTCCAAGAGCTGCAGGACTGTGATGTGAGGTCTTGCATCGAGATGTGGAGTGCAACATCGGTTCTAATGAGCTGTGTGGCGATGCATCATGCAGCGTCGGTTCTGCTAGGACCACAGCTGCACTGGCAGAGCACCTTCAGGGCGACTTCCAAGGCCCTGAGTACATGTATTACCATTTTACTAAGGACTTACAAGTAAATTAAATGTGCCGATTGGTTGTAAGCTAATTTTACCGTCTTTAAAGGAGAGAGCACAAACACTTTAGTACTGGCTAGGAGTGGTAAAGTTTGAGGAGTTCTGAAGGCCTCCAAAAATGGGTTCAGAAAACAGGACGATTAAGGCAAAATGTATGGGGATGACCCATGCAGAGAGGCCCAAGTCCAACACCAATAAAGAGAAAAACAATATTTATATATACCCAAGTAAGAATGGGTCAATCAAAGTTACAGCCAAGTGTAAATAATACCCCAGTATGGTAACTGTTAGACCTGGGGGTCTCTAGGTGGCAATGGTATACACCTTTGTCCAAAAAGGGACCCTGTAGTCAGGGAAAGGGGGATACGCTCCTGAATAACCCCTGCTGACCCCTTGGTAGCTTGGCACGAGCAGACAGGCGTATCTCAGAGGCAGTGTGTAAAGCATTTGTGAACATATACAGAAATACAGTGAAAACACTACAATGGACACCAATTTAGAAAAATAAGTAATCTTTACTAGACTTAACACAAGATCAAACAGCAAAAATCCATAATACTGTAATAAATATATGACTTTAAAATGGTAGAAATAGCTTAGTTCAATGTAGATGGTAAAAGCAACACTTTACTCTCAAAGTACCTTGGATGCGTCATGCAAAACAAACAAATGGGTCACAGGGAAGGTGATGCGTTGGTTCCTAGCTTCGGGGGAGATGATGCGTTGGTTTCTTACTGCAGCGCAGGGGAGGTGATGCTTCGGTTTCTTACCGGAGAGGAGGTGATGCATCGGTTTCTTACTGTGATCCGGTGCGATGCGACAAGATGGCGCCTCGATGCGATGCGACGATCCGGTGTGATGCGACAAAATGGCATCTTTGATGCGACGTGACAACCTGGATGCAATGCGTACACTCCCGACTGCCGTGCGGTGAAATCGATGATCTTTGGAGCCGCGACAGGCCCTGCGACACGCTTCTCCGGTGATGCGACGGCGACCTCTTCGGCGGCATGCTTCTCCGGTGATGCGAAACGCTTTGTCAGCGATGCAACGGCGAACAGCTGCGGCGGCAGCACGCTTCTTCGGCGATGCGACGGCAACTGCTGCGGCGGCGACACTTCTCCTCTTTGCGTCGCGCTTCCAGCTCCCAGCGACAAACAGTCTCCAGAGGTCCTAAATAGCTGCAGGCACCTCTCTGTAGGTTAGAATTCCCAGCAAGGAAATTCAGGGGAGCTGGTAGTGTAGTCTTTGTGTCCCTGAGACTTCAGACAGGAGGCAAGCCCAGTTCAAGCCCTTGGAAATCTTCCTCAAGATGACAAAGCAAACAGCAAAGTCCTTTTCTCCATTCCTTGGCAACAAGAAACCACTGCAGGCCAACCCCAAACATCAAACTTTACAGGGGCAGTAATCCTCCTTCAGCTTCTCTGGTTTCTTCTCCTTGGCAAAGGTTCCTCTTGATTTCCAGAAGTGATCTAACGTTTTTATACACACAAATCCTTTGTCTCTGAAGGCAGAGAGTGTCTGTACCTAGTCCAAACCAGTTCTGGGTGCATTCTGCCAGTGCACAACTTCTTTCTTTGTCAGTGTGGGCCAGGGTCATCAGACACACCACAGGAGGTGGAGCCAGCATTGTGGAAGTCAGGCACAGCCTTATTCAGGCCAAGGTGCTACTCCTCCCACCACTCCCAATGCAGATAGGTCTATTTTAGGTCTATTCAGCCTGGTGCTGACTCACCCTGTCTCGTGGAGCCACCCCAGCCCCTGTCACTCACAAACCAGACATGCAATACACAACCTAGCAGAGGCAGGCTGGATGGTTAGGTAAGAAAATACCTACTTTCTAAAAGTGGTATTTTCAAACACAGAATGTTAAAACCAATTTCACTAAAAGATGCATTTTATCATTCTGAGTTCAGGCATACTAAATTCGTTTTTCTACCATGTTCCCTGGGTCAGTTAGAATTATAAGTTGTTATAATCAAACTGCCCATTCTGGCCTATGGTGACAGGTAGCCTTGCAATAGTGAAAAATGGAATTGGCTGTAATTCACTATCAGGACATGCCACACACATCAGGGCATGTCCTACCTTTCACATACCATGCACCCTGCCTATGGGGGTACCTTGGGCCTACCTTAGGGGTGACTAACATATAGAAAAGGGAAGGTTTAGGGACTGGCAAGTGGGTGCACTTGCCAAGTCGACATGGCAGTCCCAGACTGCACACAGGCCTTGCAATGGCAGGCCTGAGCCACATTTTAGAAGCTGCTTCTGTGGGTGGCACACCCAGTGCTGCAAGCCCACCAGCAGCATTTGATTTACAGGCTCTGGGCACACATGGTGCACTGTACTAGGTTCTAACAAGTAAATCAAATAAGTCAATCATGGAGTCACTAATCCATTACAACAATTTACAATAGAGAGCATATGCACTTTAGCGCTGATCAGCAGTGATAAAGTGCCCAGAGTCATAAAACCACCAACAACAGTTCAGAAAAAATACAGGAGGAAGGCAAAAAGTTCAGGGATGACCCTGCAAAAGGGCTGAAAGTCTCCTTGCACAAATGTTCAATTGGTTCTTAGTTGCTGAGCACCCTGCTTTCCTTCTGCTTATCCCTATCGCACCAGACAAACATTCTAAAGTGGCCCGAAGCTTCATTAAAGCACGAGATGCTTTAAAAATGTAACCAAGTAATCAGGAAATCAGGTGCAAGTTTTTTTTTTTTTTTACATTGGCTATTACGAAGGGCTTCGGTATGAGTGGTAAGTAATGAAGGACAAACTTAAAGAGGGACGTGGTGGTGGTATGGGCGTGGTTTGTGGGCCTGCGGACATGCTGGCAGGAAGGTGAGATAGGCTTACTGAGGTCCTGCCAAGCCTAGATTTGCTGATGGTCCCAATTCTGGGTTTAATATGTATGGCAAACAAATTGGTGTGTGCCTGTGTGTGGTGTGCATAGTGTATGCTTTTGTGTGTGCGTGAAAGGAAGTGGTGTGATGGGGAGCAGAAAAAGACCCCTTCTCTAGTTCCAGGTAAGAGCGCGTTTCAACTCTCTCGTTTGTGTGGGGTTTGTTTTAAGTGCCGACTGATGATGACCCCTTCTTCCTAAGGAGCACGGCCCAGTTATCAGACATGCTATTATAAGAGGGTTTTTATAGTGCCTAACTCACCCCGAAGGGGCTTTCAGGCTCCCAAACTCCCTCTCTGAGCTCCACCGCTGACGGGTGCGGACGCTGTTAGTATACATTTACAATGCGCATCTCGAATTCACGCTGCACATCCACACTTCAGGCTTCTCCCCTCCATTGTATCTTTCTTCCTTCTTTACAGATTGTAGCTTCCTGGTTTAAGGGATCCTAAAATTAAACGAGGTACCTGAACCAGCACTTACCGGTGGGACCTTTATACTGTAAGGGGGGGTCTGCTGGCAGTTCTGTGGCCCCTGTACCTTTAAGTGAACAGTACTGCAATGTCCCAGCAGGACCTCTGTACTTTCCTGTTATAGTGTCTAGTTCCACCGCTCCCCAGTATTTATTGACATCATGATAACGGGGCACCATTGGGCATTCTCACTAGGGACGCAACATTGTACTTTAGTTTGTGTCAGCAACTGAACTTCCAAAAGTACCCCTACTAATATGTTTGTCAGACCTCTTCAGTAATTACCAGAAGTACACACCTACTGGGGGTCGTAGCCTCACCCACCCAGCGAGGCATAACTTCAGCACTAGGAGGGACCCTGTCCCGCTGGTAAGCACACTGTCATGGGGTCACTGCATATGGCTTTATATGATCTCAGACCTCACAAGCAGGGTCTTCCGGACTGAAAAAAGTGGTGGGGGCCTCTAAAATGGGAACGGCCTATGTAATGAAAGTCGTGGCTTGAACAGGTAAACTAAACCTCTGTGATTTCCATAGTTTGACGCGCAACCATAGGCTGGTGCGTCTATGAACTTTTAACTCACTCACTTCTGCCAATTATTGTTAGCTCTTAAAGATGAAGCAATATGCAAGAATAACATGTGACACAACACATTTACAAAAAAAAAAAACATACTGGAAATTGCTAACTCTCTTAAGGAATGCAAGGTTAGGTAAAACATGTGAAATTGAAACATAAACAGCAACTAACTTGCTGACATTGATTACCTTAAAGTTAGTTAACATTTATTGTTAAGAAATCGATCTGTGTTTTTACCAGTAAGGTTACAGACAATTATGTGGGACCTGATAGGGACCGTTTCAATATCCCTTTTTATTTACTACTAGGCCTGTTAACCGGGGGAATCCAGTTCATGCTAACACTTGCAAGGTTGTTATGCCTGCTTCAATGACCACGTGTGCACAGCCGTCTGACAAGAAGCATGCTTAAGTTACAGTCTGTGCCAGAACTAGTGCTGCTTGGTACTCCTTTATTTTTTTTTATAATTTATGTGTTTCCAAATGTAAATTTGCATAGGTTTTCACAAGATATTTGGCAAGAATCCATGTTTGCCAAGGCCAGAGCTCTTGACTTTGCCAACGCTTTTATATTTTATTCTTATGCTGGTACTTGTTTAGCCCCAGTGCAAACAACTTTAGTTTTGGTCTACATTTCCCTGCGTAAGAGAGAGGCTATACTGTTGCTGGCTGTTCCCTCTCTGCTTTTCAGCTTCCTTCCAGTGCTTGCATTGAACTGCAGGAGGGATACATTACAGCTGTGTGCTCTCCTTATGTCTCCTCCCTGTGTGGCTCACTCTTATGCGGTATGTATTACCACATTAAACCAGACATACTGACTTTTCCAATGGTCTTGGTCACAAGGTCAAGAAAAAGGGATACACTGCAGATTTGCAAATGGACCACAAATGATGACTGTTTTTTCACTAGGATTCCATTTCAAATCATTTGATGTCGAGCGTGGGACCTTCTTTCATTAAAACCTTTGGGTGCATGCCTTCGGCTGCACCCCCATGTCTCATGAACTGGTGACCGAAGCACCCTAAGGAGGCAGTCGGGATCTGTCTCTAGGGGTGGCATTATTTTTATACAGGAGACTGGGCACCATGGCTAAGACTCCCGAGGCAGCGTCAAGATCCTGTAACTGCCACCCATTGTAAACCAAGAAACAGACGGCTGTATGTACAAGAACCGCCGCTAACTAGCGTTAGCGTTAGTTAGCGTCAGTATTCCAAAAGCGGCCTATCGCCGAAAACTATCGCCCTGTTAGCGATGTATTTACAATACTTCGCTACATGGCGATAGTTTCATTTACTACTAGCATGAAGGCGATACGAATTCTGCCTCTGGAGGGAAAAATAGCCTAAAAATCCACCTCCAATGAAAAATAGGAAACAAAGCTAATGGAATGCAGAATGGAGCAGCCAGGGCCAAGTGCAGCACATATCAACAACACCCCTCCAAGCCCCCCAACAGCCAGGATGACCAGCCAGAGTCCCTAGGGAAGAGAAATTTCAGGGCTACAATCATGAAAAAAGGTGCATCGCTGGGCAAAACCAGTGATGTATAACTTATCATTGCACACTCCTAGCAACATCATGGCATCCAAAACCTTGAAAGCGCGGACAGTCCCCTGGGCCTGGAGGCCTTGCTGGGCAGGCATCTGGAACTGAAGTGGGAAGCGGAGGTGCTGTGGAGTTGCTGGGCCGTGGTGGTAGACATTGAGTCGTAGGCGATCGCCCTTACCTAGTGGTAAAGTCTTCTAGGTCGCCCGCTGACACGTTGTTGACCTGTGGGAGAAGACCGCCTGGTGCCCCGTGGAGCTGTGAACGGTAGAAGCGCTCCTGCACACCAACATAGAGAGGTCTGCATCGCATACCACATGCCACCACTACACCGGGGTGCACGTAGGAGAGTACCAATGGTGAGCCGTGCCTCTCTGCATCACAGGCCGGAGGATGTTGCGCTGGCCAGACTCTGTGGAGGGTGAGACCCCTGAGCTGCGGTGAACGTGTGGAGCGGGAGCCCTGCAATGTTCTGCTTAAGGTGGCCCTGTTGCATCACCTGCATCGGGAGGTTCCCCAGCGGACCTGGCGGCAACTGCTGTACCCAGGCTTGTGAAATCCTGCCTGGCTGAGGCTCCTGCTGGCTGAGTCACAGATTTGAAGAGAGTGCAGTGGATTGTGCCATGGTGTCAATGTCCAGGTAAGGAGAAGGTGGGATGCGTAGTGGAGGAGGCCATGGGGGCGAGTCGGGCCCAGGCCTAGCAACTGTCGGTAACGCACTCCGAGTGGCAGTTTATCCACTATGGCGGAAGAGTATCACGTCACTGGTTTCAAGCAGTGCAAGAAGAGGAAATATTACATGAGATAACTTTCTGATGTACTCATGCTATGTTTCCTTTGCGGGCGGGAGGGTGGGTGGGGCTGCTCTACTCATGGAGCAAGGCAGGGGCGGAGTGGTATGCCCACTCAAGTGCCCAATGACTGTTAAGCAGTAATGCGCACATCCCTGTTCGCAATGCAGGCTACATTAAAGCCTGCATGGTGAACATGCCCACCCCTCCAGCCCCTGACTGAATGCCTTGTCACAGCGCTAAAGAACAATCACAATTCTGCATTGCAGCATTGTGATTGACTTAGGGGAGGTCGCCTGGCTGCCTGCTTCCTGTTCCTGGACGCAGACTCAGGAGAGCAGGAGCACAGAGGACGCGTGACCCGCCTCGAGGTAAGAATTATTTGAAAAATATATGGACAACCCCTGCTCCCCCCGCGTCCCCGCCCCCGCAATTGTACGTTTCAGCGTTTCCCACCTCCTGGGTGTCCAGTACCCCCCCTCAGCACTACATAATTGCGGCCGCTGTGTGTCTATGCCCAGCGGGCGTACCACTGGTGTGCCAAAGGCAAGCCCGCCTGTGTCCATCCGCCCCTGGACTGCCCCCAGCACTAAGGACCCTTCCTTCCAGACACTCCACCACTACGACGCTAGCACCATCCTTGCCATCAACCCTGGATGCTACACCACCTGCCATCTAGCAACACTGTAGAATTCTCTTGCACCCTGCGCCTGTCGAAACTGCAAACGCACCTTCTGCCACATCAGCACACCAATGCCTCCTGCTGCCCATCCAACCAACAGCACAACCGACCGGCTCAACTGCATGCTCCTCAATGTGCGGTTCCTCCACAAACACTCAATAGAAATCTGGGACCTCCTCAACGCCACCTCTTCTGACATCGCCTTCTTCACGGAAACCTGGACCAACCTCTGCTCCGGGCATCGCCATCACCATCCACGAATGCAACAAATTAATTTGCACGGACCACCCCGAGCGGCCAGGAGGAGGCATTGCCATTGTCTAAAAATGCCACACTCCGACTGACCACGCACTCTAATGTGTCAATGGTGACCATGGAACATCTCCACTTCCAGATCCGGACCAACCCCAACACCTCCCTCTGCAGCATCCTCATCTACAGGCCCCGGGCCATGAACCCCCATTCACTGATGCCATTGTAGACCTCATCGCACCCCAGGCTGACCTATCCACCAACTACATCCTACTTGGAGACCTAAAATTTCACCTGGACGACCCCAGTGACTAGAACACCACCCCCCTCCTGGGGAACCTCGCCAACATCAGACTCAAGCAGCTAGTCACCGCACCAACCCACATATCCTGACACATGCTTGAGCCTGTCTTCTCCACCAGCAGGAACTTCAAATACAGCCACACCACAGGACTCTCCTGTACCGACCATCATTGTTTACATCACACCTTCACCACGCCCACCATACACCATCACCATCATTGCCCCCCCATCACAGCTGGATCAAGGCCAATGAGAAACTTCCAGTCAACTCCCTCAGTACCACCACTCCGCCAACACTTACAGACGCCAACACTGCAGTGCGAAACCTCCACTGATGGATCTCCAACTGCGCCGACACCCTGGCACCCCTCAAGAAAAGACCAGGTGAACAACACTCCAAGAAGGCCAACTGGTTAACTCCTGCCCTCCACTAGTCCAGCCCCACCTGCAAGCATTTCGAGAAGAGATGGAGCCACAACATCAGTCAACTCTGCAACACTGTCACCCTTGCACCATGGCGTAAGGGTGCCTGCGTTAGCGCGTGGCAGCCATTGTGCACCGACATAGGGAAAAGAGACAGGGGGGATTTATTTATGAGCCCCTTCTAACAGTTTTATCCCACCGGTGCGTCATTTTCTTGATGTACTTCCAGCGTGGTTCTTGCACCACGTTGCGCCGTATTTCATAGTGATGCATCTAAGCATATGCATGACCTTGTGAAGCCCTGTGCCACATTATACCTGCATCAGGTATGATGTATGCAGGGTGGGCGTTCCCACGCAACAGAGCCACATTGGAGTGGTGCAGTGAAATCCATCAGATTTAACTGCAACAATTGTAGGATGCCACTGTGTCAGTACCTTACTCCTGCCTCATGGCAGGCGCATGGGTAACGCAGTGCCAGAGGGATAGGCTGGCCCCATGCATTGTTGGAGTTGCGTCATGCTTGTGACACAACTGCAGCAATGCGTGACTTTAGTGCTGACAGATACTTCAGGATTCCAGACGTATTGTCATTAATTGCGACACGGAGTGCCGTACAGTGAATACAGTGCATCCATGGTGTCGCAAGAAGGGCGTAGTGAAAAGTGTTGCATCGCTGTTTTGTTGCAACGATGCAACACTGTTCATGAAAGAGGCCCAAAAATGCGCCCTATTTTATTGATGGTGCGCATTCCTGCCCTGCAGTTTTGTCACAGGGCAGCTCAGCAACATTCCTTGCAGTGCTGTCCAGCACCAAAACCTTCTGAAATGAGGCCCCTAGTGTTTGCACCATTTTTAAGACCAGCTATTTTCTGGTCTTAAAAAACTGCCTCTAACTGGAGTTAGAGGCAGTTTTGGGGGTTTTGCACGGAAACGCCACCTTGCATCTCATTTTCATTAAGTCCCGCTAACAGAAGTGGCGATCTTAAAAATTAACGTTTATGCTGGAAAGGTGCCGCTAACTGCAGTCAGCGGCAACTTGTAAATACGGAAATAGAAAAAAGCCACCGTAACTTAAAAAAATTGACGCTACGGTGGCGTTAAGTCCTTGTACGTATGCCCCAGAGTTTACAACTCTTGTGAGGCGTGAGGGGGGCTATGACTTAGTAGCGCATTGAGGTACATGTTGGCAGTTGGTCATTTCTGCAGGTTCTGCATAGGCTGCGCAGTTCTGGTTTACACTTTGAAAATATCTGGCTGCACTACTGCCATTTTCATTCTCTCTCTCTCTCTCTCTCTCTCTCTCTCTCTCTCTCTCTCACACACACACACTAACACAAACACACTTTCTATCTCTTTCTCACACTCCCACTCTCACACAGACACTCCCCTCTCTCTCATTCACACACAAACACACTACACTTTCTCTAAGAGACATACATATGAACTTTTATTCTAGTGGTCTTGTGACGAGGAGGCCCGGACAGATGAGGATGGGTGCCTACCTCTTGTAAGAGAGTACTTGAACTATCCCCTCTCCCCTCTCTCCCTCCAGCAGCCTGAAGCCTGGAAAGCTGAACTTCAAACACGAGCCGCGGGAGAAAAAGGGGGCCCGTGTTTCTTTAACTGGGCCGAGTTCTCATCATACCCCGCCTACACCGGTGACGTAGGAAAGGAGAGGAGCTCAAATCCAGGAAGTAGGGAGAGGCGGAGGTGTTCCTTTACCAGCGATGACGAGAACGAGAAAAGAGAGATTCCTGGGGATGAAAGTGAAAGGGAGGCAGACGACAGAGGAACGTGTGCAAAACCGACCCCGAGGATACCGGAGGCAGGTGGCCAACGACTCTGCGACTCGCCCAGCCACGTTTCAGGAGAAGCGTGGCTCAAACAGGTATGATCAAGTATCTCGGGTTGGGCGGGTCAAAAGGGGCTGACAAAACCGTAAAAGACATGTTTCGACTCCCCTTATACCCCATCCCGAACACCAGTGACACCTAGAAGTTTGGAAAGAGCACTGTGTGTCTCCTCACTACCCTTCCCTCACTTAATTCACGAAGTGGGCACCCGACTGATTACAGTCTCCCTTTTCTTTTTCTTTCTGTTACGCCGCTTTACTGAGAGCTGTCCTCCGGAGACGACGTCATCCTGGAGCAGACCAGACGAGGAAAGGCATTTGGCCGTGTGTCCCCGGAGCAAGAGTCGGACTCCCCCTTACCTTACTATAGACCGGCGAGTTACAAACAAAAGGTCTTAAGACCAATAAAACCTTTGTTACCATCTAACACTGTCTCTGTGTTTCCATCGACCCCGCCACAGGTCTATAAATGGTAGTCGAAGGTGTATAAAACCCATTTGGGCCCGGGTTTGAATTAAGATTTTCACTTTAAAGAAGTGGCCAAGGCTTGTAGCTGGTACCAGGACACAACATGTAAGCCACAGAGTTCAGATCTGGCTAGTGCACTAACTGCGTTTGCCTGTTAATCATCATCAGCGCTACGAGTCAACTACTGGAGTAGATTGTGCTAATCACAAAAATAGCTGTTGGTGCATATGCTATATTTATGTGGACACATGCATGAATTTGAAATCATACAAGGGCTAATGACCAAACCAAAGAACATATGTTCATTATGGACTTTGTGCACAATGGTTTTATGTGTATGCTCAGGGACATCATCAACCTCCCCAAGCCCCCTGCTTTAGAATCTACAGCAGGGGTGGACTTCTTGGTGGGCCTCTTCTACCTGCAACTCCGCAGACATCTCATAAATGGCATGAAAAGGTGGGTGAGTGGGTGCGTGAGTGAGTGAAAGTGTTAATGGGTGTGTGAGTAAAAGGGTGGAGGGGTAGATGGATGGTTGAATGAGTGTAAGGATGGATAGGTGAAAGAATGGATGGATGACTGAGAGATGTTGGATGGATGAAAGGATAGATGGATCAGTGAAATTGTGAATGGATGATAAGAGAAAGCATGGATGCTTGAGCGAGTAAAAGTATGGGTGCCCTTTCCCATTTTTTGCCCCTTTCTTGTGCTCTGCTCTCTCCTCTATCTCACTTCTGTATTTCCATTCTTCCATCCTGACTCTCTTCTTTTTCCCTTCCAGTCTATTCTTTCCCCCTCTCCACACTCTTTGTTACAAATGTTTCTTCTGTTTCTCTCCCAATGTGTGTTGGCATTCCTGACTTGTCTCTATCCAATCTCTTGCTATCATCCATTCCTGAACTTGTTCTGTCCTTCTCTTTCCCTTCCTCGCTTGCTCCCCTCTTTGAACTCTCCTACCCCCACTCTGTCTCTTTGCAAGTATCCTTAAATCTGTAACAGAAGACTGACCTTAAACTGCCCTAGTGAATACCAGTTCCCTAATTATTGTGCAGATTTGTGTATATTTTCTCATTCATTGGGCTAGTTTCTGTTAAATCAGCTTAATCGTTCAATAGCAATTGACTTTCCAATATTAAAAAATACAGATATTTATACTTGTACAAAGAAAACCTAAAACAAAAATTTGAAACAAACATAAAGGAATAAAATTATCAAAAGCATCATAAATATGTATCATATATCCATTACCTCTACTCTTTGACTAATCCCAAACCTCATTCTACTACAATGCTCTTCAAAATAAACCTTTCTTGACTCTTCCCCCTCTATCCCTCCTTGGCTTACCCAAAACCTTATTTTAAAACTATGATCTCACAAACAACCCTCACTGAATTCATCTGTCATGTATACCAAACCTCATTTTACTACTTTGATTTCCCTAATTCCTTTCTAGAGACTTGTCCTTCCTCCATCTCTCCTTTTTCCATTCTGAGCCTCATTTTACTAATATAATCTCCCAAATAACATCTTTTAGACTCTTCCCTCTTCTATCCCTCTATTATCCTATTGATTTCAACTAACAGACGCATATGTCCACCGCTCAAATTAACATATTTCCCTGTACTAACCCACCACTGATTGTTTTTGCGTTCCGGAGTAGCGTGCTACTCGCCCAAAAGCGATTTGACCCTTCATCAGGGCTGTATAAATACAATTACAATTCATAGACTGCAAAAAACATATTGGCCTGGACGAAGTACTCCCGCATGAATCAGGAACCTTGAGAATGTTGATATTTACACTGACGAACAGCCACGAACACGCCACCTTTTAAATGTGCACTGACCCAGAGGCGCTCGCTCTGCTTCAACTTCCTTACGAATGCATTGGACTGAAGGGGTAACTTGGAGGGGCACATTAGAATTTTTTTTTTTTTAATTAAATTGTAGGTATATATTTTCCTAAATGCTTTTTATATTTTACATTTTGTTATGTGGTGCACTGATTTGTATGTGTATCCCTGTATGTGGATTTAGAGAGTGAAGCTAACCACAAGGCAGCCATGCACTCTGTTCATTAATATTCCACTTGTTACTGTTATGTAGTTGATTGTTGACTCTTTGAGGCAATACTTGAGTGTCTATTGCAGAACAATTGCTTGCATAACCTGCTGTGGAATGGGAAGGGACACTTGTTGGAATAGGGAACAGGTGTGCCCTCTACCTGGCCTTAATGAATCACAACTAAGAAATGGAGAGAGCGATTGCTTTAAAAAGCTGTGCACTCTTACGGTGTTGTCATTTATAAGTCAAACTCATCAAGCTGGTGCCAGGAATGCATTAAGAAAATGTGACATGGCGTGACATTTGTGATCATGACTGAGCGTTTACACAGTGATACATTTCCATCAATAAAACTTTATTCGAATTCTTAGATAAGACATTCATAAAAGCACATAATATACAATACATGTTTCCATTCCTAAAAATATATAAAAAGTACATCTATAATTAATACTGATTAAAAACCATTCCCTTTTTAGTTGATCAAAATCATGACTTATCATATAATAATTGTTTTTCTGCATTTATACATTTATAGCCTTTCCCTCAATGGTAACCAGACAAAGCGCTTCGCTAAATTACCATCACAGTGCAGAGGCGAAGCTGCGCATGTGAAGCATTATGGAGGCCATTGTGATCGGAGCTAACAAGATAGGTTTTTGATGTGTTCTCGGTGGCTGCAGAACGTTGTCCAGGTCCCACCCCTGGCTTTCTTCGTGAGAGGAAAGGCTTTCTGCAAGCTTTCACTAAAAGCTTTTACTAAAAGCATGCAGATTGGTACTGGGCACACGGGCACGGCGGCCTGCACACAATCTGTCGAAGTATTCAATTTGAGCTGCTGGATTTATCCACAGGGAGGCAGTGGCATCGGCTGGTCGCCTTCCATTGAAGTCACGGTAAACTTCTAAGGGGCATATTATCAAGCACGGCGTTAACATTATGGCCGGTTTAGCGGCAGAAAACTGCTGCCAAAGTGGCGATAACGGGCTTGATAATATGTCCTTGAGAATTCCAATAGAAGCCCATATTGTCACCAAAACATGGGCTTCTATTGGAATTCTCCAGGGCATATTATCAAGCCCACTATCGCCGCTTTAACGGCAGTTTTCTGCCGCTAAACCTGCGATAAGTTTTATACCCGTCCTTGATCATATGCCCCTTGGTTAGTACAGCCCTGCTTCTCTCGTGAGCATCATCAATAGGCATTCAGAATGCTGCTTGCTTGATGACATCAGCTTCAGTTTTTGTTCTTTTCTGACATTCAAGCAGTGCCCCTTTAAAGCTGGCTGTTTTGAAGGAAGGCAACAGCTTCTCCACACTTTATTTACTCTCCCCATGGGTGTACAATTTTACTTCATATTAACCGCTAAACTCCCGCATGGTGTCGAATTTCAGAGGGGGCTGCATCTGATTATTTGACGGACCACTTACACAGTGATACATTTATAGCCATGGAGATCTACTTTGCACTAATTTGCAATAATATGCTGCGTCACTAAATACTTGTAAGGTCCCAGAGGCGAGACTGATTGCATAGCAAATGCTTGGTTATATTGCAGAGGGTACAGCAGCTTTCCTAACAATAACGTTTTGTAAAAACCACGACAAAGCAAAATAAACATCAACACAGCCAAAAGGCTTTCAGCTGACGCCAAACCTATTGGCTTTGCCAATGCTTGTTTCCGTTCAGGACAGGGAACCTCGATTTGAGGCTATTCCTCATGAGGCATTGATGTTCTTTTTGCCAGATTAGGGGATGATTTCTAGGTTCAACATTCGTAGGACCATTTAATTGCTTTCCTTAAAGTCTGGGAAAATGTTCAAAGTCTTTCAGACCAAGAGCCACCCTCATGCTTGTCTTTCTACATGATGAACAGCATGTCATCTAAAGCACAGCTGAGCAGAGGGAGGCAAGCACAAAGATGTCAACTTTGACCAAAGGATGCATAGAAGAGTAGGGCTTACCAAGGAACATTTGCACAACATTCCATTGATGGCAGTGAGCATGTTTCTGCCTATATGGCACAGTTTTTGGGATTTGAAATGTGACAAGTTTATGCTAATATATTAGTGCATTGGCGAGCAGGTTAGTGGTGTTTTTTGCGGTGTCCTTCTCGACTTTCAGTTGTGAATGCTGATCACCATGTACAATCATTGTTATAAAAGAAGAAATTCCTCCTCCTCCTGAACCTGATCTCACTGAAGCACAAATAAAGACCTTTAAAAACAGAAGCCCAAATTTATCAACACTTTGTGCAACTCAGAAGGCTAGTTTCCTACGAATGTCATTTTTAGGGGTCATGCTCTTTCTGGGAAGAGATCAAAGACAGGTTGCATATGATTTTTTGAAGAGCAGGAAAATGTATCCTTTTTTTGTAAGCAGCAATCTTTAGTCCTCTCTTTGGCTGTTGGTGAGAGAAAATATTCCTTCAGATAAGCCAAAAGGTAGCAGCATTCATTATACAGTCAGAAGAGTTTGACAGCACAGGATAAGAATCAGTTATCCTTCTCTGTACCTAAGCGCTCCTGTCTTTAGTGCTCTTGGCAGAGAATGGTCCAGGGTGACCGCTTGGTGAACAGATGTCACACTTCCTGGGAAAATGGCAGGTATCCACTTCCTACTCATAAGTCACGATAATCATACAGAACATATAGGGCCTCCAGAGATTAACTCTCTCTTGGAAGAAGGGATTAAGGGCCTGCAAGCAAAGAATGCCCTGAGTCCTCTTTCTCCAGCAAATGTCAACAAGTTGCGCACTTCAATGTGCTTCTTGTTCCCAAAGTGCCTGAGGGACAACGGATGGGAATATACTTGAAGAATTTAAATTTGTGGATACAGTCAGTATTTTTTGATATTGAGCAATTACAGAGAATTATTTCTCGGTGTTTCACGGTGAGCCTGGGAAATTTCATGTTTGTACTCTATCTTCTAAATGCATAGTTCAATGTTCCAGTATCTGTATATCATCAACCACATCTCAGATTTTCCATCCAAGATTACCTCTAAATCTCCATAGCTGTATCAGACTGAAGAGGGCACCTGACATCCTCAACAAAGCACTGGCACCAACAGTGGTCTTATTGCATCTACATGATGGAGCTTTGTACCTTCTGCATGGCTCCTCATGGTAGAAAATTGACATATTGCAGTGGATTCATATCTAAGGCATCAGTTTCTTGATTAATCTCAAGAAATGCCAGTGGTCCTTTCCAGTACTGTACAGGCATTTTATTCCACTGGGTATTTCCCTTGAAGGCTGCAACCCCTGGAGGCCAGTTTTGAATGCCCAGGGCCACCCCTTGTGCCTCTGTCACTTTTCCCAGTTCCCGGCAGATTATTGCAACAAACAAGCATGAGGAGGTTTCAAGAGAGAGTGAAACAGAGGGAAGGAGGGGGAAGGTGGAGTGAAAGCAATCAAAGAGGAAGAAGTGAGAGAGGAGAGAGTGAGAGAGGAATGAATGAGAGAAAAAGAATGAGTAGACATAAAGAAAGAGGTTGCATAAAGAGACGAGGAGAATGGGGCTGGTTTGATCATTTTCAAATAAGTACATAAATGGCAAATTTCTGTTTAGCCTACATAACCTGTTGACCAATTGCTGTTATTGCTATATGACAGCATCTTCAGTGTGCAGTGTGACTGGCAGAAATGTTTGCCACCATCTGTTAGAGTGTTCTGCCTCATAGTTTTCAGCGATTTCAGTAATCCAGTTCTCTAAAAACAATAATAAAAAAGGTTGGGCTCAGCTTTGCAAACTTCCTGTCTCCATCTTGAAAATTCCACTGTTTGCCTTTCTGTCCATGCTTCCCTCCAGCAGGCAGGTTACCATGCATTCATTCCAATGGTTCCACTCTTATTCACGTAGTCAAAGGCCATGGTGAGATCTCTTCCGGCCAAATGCCACAAGCCCTCAGTGCCTTCCGTGAATACAGTTTGCATGTCTAAACATTGTACTACGGTGCCCAATTTGGCTCAGAAGCCGTACTGAGTTTCAGTCAACACATCATTTCCATGAGCCTGTGTCTGCATTATTTTTAATCAAATCTGCCTACCACCTTGACTACTGAGACTGGTCAGGTGATCATTTTTTGGGTTTGCTTTGCTTCTCTTCTTGAAAATAGGGATAAAAACTGGAGCACGAACACTGTTGGAAAGGTTGTTTCGTGTGGCGTTGAGAAGGCAGAGAATCAAAATAGACCAAATATCTATATTTCGTTTATAAAGATCAAATGGGACCCCCTCAGGCCCTAAAAATCACTTGAAGAGCTATTAATGACTGTTTCAATTGCTTCCTTGTGAATATGACCCTCCAAAGGTGAAGGTGGATACCTTTTTGAAGCTTAGGTTGTGTACATTTTATGATAGCGCAGAAACATTTGGGGACAACTCTGTTTCCAAATTCACCCATCCCTCTTCTCCTCGCATATTTTATTTCTTTACTGGGAAGATTTTAGAGTGCTGAGAAGCGATTGTGTAGCTTTCAAACAGGAGTCATCAAACCACTCAGTTTATCTTCGTTTTGCTGACCGCTTTGGCGCTGAGGGTAGATCTAATTTACATGCAAAAATGCAGGATCCTTTTCTTATCTATATTAGATTTTAAGTAAATGTAGAAGTCCAGTAAAGATGATTTTATTATCCTGTGAAAAAATATCAACGCAAACCACAGAATTCAATGGCAGTCTTAAGCCACCATCTATAGCTCTTTTCCTATAACTCTTTTCCTACTGCTGTGATTAGCTAGGTTTCGAAACAGCTGCTGTGTTCTATATATTAAAATCTCGGGGACTGTGATCACTAAAAGATATGGGTATTATTCTTGTCTCCGATTCTCTGCAGCATATTACTGTTTAAACAAGCATTTGCAGTGCAATAGGTCTCGCATTTACGTGAGTTTGAGCTATTGCCATTGTAAATTACAATAGTTTAAATTCTCACAAATGCGAGACCTATTGCATTGCAAATATTTGTTGTTGTGTACAAGCACCTCAGGCTGCGCTTTCACGTTAATAGAGGCCACGCCCCCTTCTTTAGATAAGCCGTGTCTGTCTAAAGAAAAGTCAGCGTCCGCCATTAAAGAGAAAGATCGGTAAGGGGCGCTTTTACAGAAAAAAGCATTTGTTTGTCAACTTAACAAACAAATGTTTTTTTT
Source organism: Triturus cristatus (assembly GCF_964204655.1). Taxonomy (NCBI): domain Eukaryota; kingdom Metazoa; phylum Chordata; class Amphibia; order Caudata; family Salamandridae; genus Triturus; species Triturus cristatus. The sequence continues at coordinate 1,187,415,155 of NC_140591.1, forward strand.
TGTAAAAGTGCCCAGTGCCACGGTTTGACCCAAATGGCATCTGCAGACCTTTCTTTAGACGCAGCTCGTCTAAAGAAAGAGGCGCGGACTCTATTAACGTGAAAGCATGGCATGGGGCGCTTGTACATAACAACAATAAAAGTGAATGCATTATTGTATTGTCCCCCTTTCTCCATTTGCTCTGTATCATTTATGATACCTTGTGACTCTTTCCCTTGTCTTAGCAATGTATTCTCGGATCTTTCTTCTAATTCTACTCATCATCCATTGTGTTTTTCCTTTTTATTTCAATATATGATTTTCCAAAATACAAATGGATGATTAATTATTCACACAAAAATATTTTTAGGGACCGCATCCTTTTTTTAAACCAGCATTTTCCCTGCAATGCTTATCAATAGGTACTTATGGCTCTGGAGAATTAAGGACTATACGGTAATTCAGAGAATTAAGAATGGTTACCACAGAAGTCTCCTGGCAGTCCCTCAGAGTACTGACATCTATATTTGTCATTTAGAACTAAGCCTTGATTATATGTTTGTTCATATTAAACTCCATCCATCTCTCTTCTGGCTGTCCATATGGACTAAGCTTGAAACCTGTTTCAAGTGCACTGTAGTACAAGACTGCATAAAACCCAACAAGGTGATGAAGATCCCTTGGTTTGCCTACACAAAATGATGCACCAGCTATAGTTTGATATTCCTGAGTTGCACACCAACCCTCAGGCAGCTTTACCCTGGTGTTAACAAAGACTGAAGGCTTGCTTCTGGGCATGGAATAGGTATAACAGGGATTGCACCAATAGTCTTAAAAATACTGTATAACAGCATAGCTCTCTAAAATGCAACCCAGGCATGGCATTGTATCTTCCTCGGGTTCCTAATAATTACTAAAGAGCTTTACTTATCAGATTGAGACTGAGCACATTACACCTTTTGGTTTGAGTCCCAGAACCAGTCTCACACTCTACTATGCTGATAGTGTATCCATGAGATGGCTCCACTTTGCACTCTACTATTCACTTTATGTTATTCTGGAAATATTGTACAAATATGAATACACAATTTTTATAACTTTTTTTTATCCTTCTGTCACCATCAGCACTGTTAGCGATTGAGCCCTTGGTAACTGACCATGATTGGTGAGGCTGTCTTAGTTGTTTAAAAAATGAGCACAGATACAGTGAGTCGGGTGTAACCTCAGGCACCGCAACCTTTACGTGTAATATTCGGACAGATTGCCATACCCAGAAATCATTCAATACCAACTCTAGACTTTTGGGGTCACCTGCAAAATCCAATTGGCTCACTTGATTCTCTGTTTTAATCCAATCTGTGGCCAGCAGTGGATCAGCCGAAACCCATATCTTACAATTTTCTCTCCTTGCTAGCAGTAATAGATAGAACAGTAGCCTTTGCTAGGACTTCCTCATCCGCTTGGTAATACATGGATCAATCACTATTGAGATCAAAGTGGGTCTTAGCTTGTTTGTTTGATTCATGATTTTATCAAGAGTTTTACTTATGGCTTCCCAGTATGCTTTTAGCCCGACACTCAACAAACACATGTCTATCGTTAGCTCCAGGGTAGTTGCACCTCTTGCAGCGTGGTATTACCTGTGTGAATTTGGCTTGTCTCCAGGGCATCCATTATACCCTATGGAGAGTAAAGAAATGGTTTCGCTTTATGTGGGCAGACTTTACTGTGGAATAAAGTTTTAGAAACCAGGCTTGCAAAGGCGATGTGGACTGTGATTCATCCACACCAGAAATGGTTTGTGCCACGGAGACAACTAAACAAATTTACTCATCTTTTGACTAGGGATATTGACTTGGCGAAGCATATGAAAGCCTGCTGACAGTTGTAATTCTAGATGCTGCTAAGGCGTTAAATCGAGTCAAATGGACATATATATGGGAAACTTATGGGCAACAAGTCGATTAGTACTATTCAATCTCTTTAAAGGGCACCTATGGCATTGATAGGCAGAAAACTAACTAGACCCTTCATTATAACCAGAGGCACTAGACAGAGTTGCGCCTGTCCCCTCTTTAGTTTTATTTTTGCATCGTGCCATTTGCTCATTCTATTCAGCAAGTTAGTACTATTCTGTCTTTTGGGGTCCCAGGTTTAGTGAATAAGATAGCACTCTATACAGATGACATCCTTCTATACACAGCTATCTGGATATTAGATTTCTAAACTCAAGGCACACACAGAAGAGTTTAGAAGTAAATCAGGCTATCAAATCAAAAAGGACAAAACAGAAGTTATGTCATGAGCAGTTGGGGGAGAAGCACAGGAAATTCAGGGGATAAAACAACTGATAAGGTACTTAGAAATTCTAGTCCCAAAAAATCTTGATCAACTCTAATTATTAATCTGAATAAGGTCAATAATTAAATAAAAGCATGTTAAAGAAGATGGGAAAATCTTTTGTTAGGTATCCATGGCAGAACAAATTTGATCAAGATCATGTCCCTTCCAAAGCTGACCTTTCTGTTTAATATAATCACTTTCACCTTCCTCAGTTCTCAAATTAAGAAGATACAAGGGAGAGTAAGTAGTTTTGTATGGGCATCCAAAGGTATTCGGCTTTCCTGGATGAAAATCAGGAGGAAGCAGAGAAAGGGAGGGCTCACCCTTCTCGACTTTCAAGTATAGTGCTAAGCCTTTCAATTTAAAAACAGTAGGATGCTGGTTGAGAAACCAGACAGATCAGACATAGGAAGAGTACATGCAGCTATGTTGGAGAGCCATGGGCAAGACAAATTCCAATTTAGGCTTGCGGAGGCAGAAATTGTGAGGCTTAAGGTCCTAGTAGCAGCATTAAAATTAAGGTATCATCTGAGGAAAGCTTCTGACATCCCTTATTATGCAGCACTAGCACTAATATGGGACTCCCCTGGAACACCAACATGTCTGATGGACAAGCTCAGTAACCCTCTCAGACAAGCAGGCCATACCATCTGTGGCGACTTTAGAAAAGGAAAGACGTTGGTGGATTGGGAGGATATGTATGTAGCAACTAAAGGAAAAATCTAAATATTTAATTACCTCCAACTGAGCTCAAGGTGGTCAGCGCATGAACAGAAGAGCATGCCTGGGAGCATGATGACATTTTAGTGACCAAGGTTAAGCTAGAAAAGTAGCTAAAGTTTTTGTACTGGGAAATCATCAGAGCAGAGGAAAAACATATGACTGAATTATACCAAATGTAGAGTCCGGATTTACTAGCGCTCGCAACGGAAGACCTTTGGCAAACTTATTACAACTTCTGAGGGAGACTAATTTTACACGCTGCAGGCAAGCCATGCTTTATGTACAATCACTGCCTTCTATTTACATTTATCTGGCATTAGCCAGTTATATCCAGTATGGAATTAAATTGAGGACCACATTTTAGATTCCTTGATGTTTATAAGCTAATTGCACTGGATGTATTTTACATTTATTGTGATAGCCTTTTGATGATTTTAATGTGTTTATTAACCGTGATAAGGTTTTAATCTATTTATATGATCTCTTTTTAATAACGACTTGGATGTGCTTATTCACTGCTTAAGTTTTATGTTTATATTAAATGTGAAATGTTTATATCGATTTTCTATGCATGTTTGTGTCTTTTATGGCTTATTTGAGGCTGAATAAAGAATTACCAACTGAATGCATCGTTCAGCGCAACTTGCATAGGTAGCCCGCTGAAACCTTTTAGTCTATGTGAGAAATTCGGTTGTTGATTGAATGGGGGGGGGTGGGGGGGAGCTGTTCAAGCAACAGCCACAATCCCTGTCAGAGTGAACCACAGAAATTCACTAACTTAACTGATGCTGAACCCTATGGTTGCTTGGCACGAAAACAGTCATGCTGAGCTTAGAAGCAAAGTGTAAAGTATTTACACAGCACACAAATAGTAATGAAGTAAAAACACAACAAAAGAAAAATCCCACACCAATTTAGAAAAATAGAGTAAATATTAATAAATATTTGAGCACCAAAATGACAAAAATCTAATCCGTAGAACCGGAGATATGCAATTTTAAATTCTTGAGTAAAAATAGGGCATAGAAGCTCAAAGCACAAACTATGGTTATCAGGTAGAACAGGTCTGGGAAAAATCCACATATTCAGGCCAACCGCGCTGGAGCGTAGGCCTGATATAAGGAGCAAGTAAGGCCTGCTGATCTATCTGGTCTGACAGGCTAGCGGAGAACACAAGCCACTATCCTTCAGGAACAACACCAGCGAGATAGATGACAATTTTCCCCACTCCTCCCCACGCAGACCCACAGAGAGGAACAGAAACCACTCCCCTGCAAGACTGCACGCAGGGGATAAGAGAAATAGATAAAACAATAAACAGATATGGAAAGTCACCGGGAGGTCTCTTCAGTCTTCACTCTCATCGAAGAGAAATACCCCTTTCTCTATGAGATGTATGCTTTACATGCGACCCTGTATGTGAGAGAGAACAGAAGGCAGTAATAACATTCGGCATAAACCTATCTGTTATGTACTCAGTATTCGGAATGTATCCTCAACACCTATCATCTCACATGCATTCCACAATAAAGCAGCTTGTACGAGGAAAGTATACCGGAAGAAAAGTCAGTTGAATTCCGTAGGCAAAATACAGGCAGTCTATTAACCTTGAAGACAATTCCAGATCCTCGTAACTGCCTAGATAATACCATGAATAAAGTGAATAATCATAAAAAAGAGTGTGTCTGGTACTTATCTTCCCATTACATAACAAGACTCTTTCTCCTCCTGTTACTTCACAGGAGTCAGAAGAACAGAGGCGAAACGCCCTGCATCCGCAAGCATCGAAAACACTTCCGAGCAGGGCCAGACTGGCCGTAGCGGGCACTGGGCAATCCCCCGGTGTGCCGCACGGGTGGGGGCCGGTTTTGGCCCCTGGGGGCCGTTTTTGTTACAGGGCCGTTTTTGTAGCATAGCTGCAAAATCAGCCCTGTAACAAAATCGGCCGAATACCGGCCCTGGCAAAGAGCTCGGCGGCCCCCCCAAGCCCCGGGCAGGGGGGTGGGTGGGGGGGGGAGCCGGCTGAGCACTTTGCCAGGGCCAGTTTTGGTTCCCAGTCCGGCCCTGCTTCCGAGTGGTAGTCAAGTAAACCAAAAAGAAAGTGCTCCACACAGAGACAGTCAGTCTGTGCAAATGTAAACCAAAGCAAATATCCGCTGTTACAGACTATGCCCTTTCCTTCCCGAGAGACTCAGTTTCGGTGAAGTGGAAGCACCTGATGCTGAAGTCCTGCTTTCAGGAACGAAAGCGCTGCATAGTATTCTTGCCATGCCGAAAGAGCATGAGCTGAAGAAGGCGTTCGGCAATGCTCACACTGAGAGTAAGTAGGACAAGATCCTAATAACATGGAGACAGGATCCATGGGAGGAAGCTTTCAGTAAAGAATGCGCTGGGGTCCTACACTCGGGAGGCTTCTTGGCAGTTTGACAAGCACCAGCCTACTCTAAGGGAGTGGTTTATGTAAACAGGCTCCTCCAGTACTCAGGTCTTCGAGGGTTGACTTGTCTGGTGGCTTCTGGGAAATGAAGTTCACACGCTGTTAGTTAGCAGACAATTCCTCACTCAACACTCGCAATCCAGTCACACGTTGGTATATCGAAGGGATGAGTCTAGGGAATGTCTGTGTGTGTATCTTCCTCACATCGGGACACGGTCTACAGTGGATAACCATGACATGATCAAAACTACCTTAAATCCTGGCTTGTGGAGCCTTTTCTGTCCTTGAGGTTCTGATCTGGAGGCCAGCCAACTAGCCTTTGAAGTCACTCTGGGGGTCCTGGGTTCAAGATGCAGGTCTAGACCTTTCACTTAGGCAGCAGGGCAGCAGGGCAACAGAGTAGCAGTCCTTCTTACTGGGTAGTACAGCATTCCTCAAGTCTTCCACAGGTCCAGAGGTGTACTGAAGAGTGGGTCTAAGGGTCCCTTTTTTATACCTGGTGCCGTCTTTGAAGTAAGGGACGTTTCAAGAGAATTTCCTCTGAAGTGCTTTAAGTTTCCAGCATCCCCAGCACTGACTCTGATCTGACCACATGAACAATGCAGGGGTGAAAAGTCCTTTGTGTGAAGACAGAGCACATCCTATTCAGTTGCAAGTGGGGCTGTGCCCAACTCCGCCCCCCCATCCTGCCAGTTAACGGCCCATCCAGGCACACCTAATCCCTCTATTTTGTAGCTGGCTGTGAGGAATAAAATGCCATTTACATCCAGGTATGTGACCTAGTATAGACTGCAGGCAACACATACTTTAAGAAAGGAAAATTCTAACTTTCTAAAAGTAGCATTTTCAAATTTATAACTTAAAAACTGACTACCAATAAAGAAGTTTTTTAATTACAATTTATAAGACACCAAACATGAAATGTTCACCTGTTCCACTCAAATGTTAGCACTTATTAAATGGAATAATGCTACCCACTCTTATCCTATTGAGATGTAGGCCTTACAGCAGTGAACAATACATTTAATAGTTTTTCACTGCCAGGACATGTAAAACTTAAAAGAACATGTCAAAAACTTTATTTACATTGTACCCTGCCCTGTGTTCTACCTAGGGCTTACATTAGGGTTGACTTATATGCAAGAAAACGGGAGTTTAATGCTTGGCATGGGGTTATATTACCAAGTTGAATTGGCAGTTTAAAACTGCATTCGGGCTGCAATGACAGGCCTGGGACATATTTTAAGGGGCTACTTAAGTGGGTGGCACAAAAAGTATAAGTGAATCAGCCTTACTAAAAGCACTTAATTAATGTGCCCTGGGCACATGGTATACCACTCTACAAGGGACTTATAGGTAAATTAAAAACGACAATCAGGTATAAGCTAATTTTACAATGCTCAAAGGAAAGAGCACTTTAGCACTGGTTAGCAGCGGTAACGTGTAAAGAGACCTAGAGCCAACAAAAACAAATTCAGCTGAAATAGGAGGGGTGAAGGCAACACGTTTGGGGAAAGACCACCCTAAGGATGACAGGTCGAACAGTTTATATTTTATCATTCACTTGAATATGAATATTTATGGATGAATCTAATGACTTCATTGTGTTCCAGCCTTTGCACAAGTCAGTGAACCTGAATCTCAATTAGTACAATGGACTTGTTTTTAGCAATTACATTTTTTTGATGTATTTAAAAAATGTATTTTCCTCTGACATGACGTGGGACAATACTAAAGACATATCTGTCTATTTGTATATATATAATGTGGTTCAAGTGGAAGTCTCTGAAGGTGTTGGTGCCAAATATGCTCTGCCACAAGGAGGGAGGCGGGGCACACTGGTCACCCTCATGAGAACGGCAGGCTCTCACCGAGAGAAAGAGGTCTCAATGTATTTTTGCAGTTTGATCATGGCAGCAGAGTTGTGGATCCATAACGGTGGTCCTTTTACCATGAGATAAGATGAACCATAAACAATAATTATCATGTTGCTCATCACGTTATCACTACAAGAAATCCAAATTGCATAATCCAGATGGCCCTTTGGGTTAATTTTTTATAGTTAAGAATGTATAACCTCAGTTACCAAAAAATATTTAATATACTTTGAATCCTATTTATGTTATAATACAACAATCTTACTTAAAATGTCAACATGCAAAATGAATCCGTTCATCTGTAACTCCATTTGAAATGTTCTTGTGTAAATTGCTATTTTGGGTCGTGTAATTGTTCTTATGTGAAAAATATGAAATGATCGTATGTACACTGTTTTATTGCAGTATGTAACTGCCCTTATATAAAGTGCTCTAATATCCATTGGGTTTTGTTTGTGTGATAGGAAATTGCAAAATTAAATAAATAAATACATTATTTTATCCCCAAATCTTTATTATTCTAGCAACTTTTCCTGCAGTACGACCATAGAATGATCAGTGAGTCCTGCTTTTCTGTAAATTATTTTCTTATGGGGCACCTCACCATTGTTTCCTTTCATGTTGCTTTCTTTAATCATTTTATCATTTTCTATTGTTCTTTTTTTAGTTATCTCAGATGCTTTCAATTCATTTTTCACCCTGATGATGATCCTCTTTCCCTTGTGAATTGGTTGAAATTTCAACTTCTCTATAAGTGGTGGTATTTATATATTGAACTTATGTTCCCTACTTGCTTAAATCCCTAGCCTTAAATGAACGTTGGACTTATCTTGATTGCTATATTCAAGGCAAAGATATGCTTATTATCAGATTGCATAGAATCATAGGGCCTGACTCTCAAGCTGCACTTTGTACAACGTTTTGTACTACGAAAAGAACTTCAAAATGTAAATTTTGCCAATAGTTATGTGTGCAGAACTCTCTGCCCCAGTAGTGGAGTATCCGCACATGCACGTATAGACTTTAGTAGTAAATGTGAAAGGGTACAGGGGCGTGGGTGGCAAAAGGGGCAGACTTAAGACTAAAGTGGTGGTATTAGGGAGGAGGAAGAGGTGTTCAGGTAAGGTAAGGGAGGGATTTAAAAAGAGATGTCACCCACCCACACAACAGTAAGCCAACTGCATTACTTTGGTGGTAAAGACATGTAAGTTACACATTTATATTAGGTTTACACTCAGAGTTTGGAATACAAAAAATAGTAAACTTAGTACAACGTGTAAACTTACTCAAAAGGGTAACTTACCTTTGTGAATCAGGCTCATACTTTATTCTAAGTGTGTCGCACGATCACTGCACTGTTTTTCATGCTTTTCCCACTATTGTTATGCATTATTTAATAACAATGGGTTAACTTTAAAACCCACCACATAGGCATGGGGGTCAGAGTAAAATCACCCTGCCCCCTCATGCCCTCTTTGTCCAGAACAAGGTGTACAGTGCATCATGTTGGGTAAAGGTGAATGCAGCAGAACATTTTCTGCTATGACCATCCAATCAGAGTAGGGCGGATTCACAAATCCAACGCCAGATTTGTGAATCTGCAAAGGAGGACAGGAGTAAAATCTCCATAGTCCAGTGATGTAACTTAATTTTTTTATTTGACTTATGAATCCTCCATGGTTTCTCGAATCAATGAGGTTATCAACAGATTAATTATCCACATATCTTTCTATTTTAACCTCTTCACGCCCAATCCAAAACACGTTTAAATCGCTAATTTCTCAACTATTATTTAACTGATTATACCAAACCAAGCAAAAGCCAATTCCTTGATTAAAGTCCTACTATCATTTCAAGCTTCATGTAATTCTGTTCAGAAATTGATTTCCGCACAGGAGAGCAAAGAACTTTATGGGAGTTAAAATTGGCAATGTCACTTTCCTAACACTTGTTCCACGCCCCTAATAGATCTGCATGGAGCTTACTTTGCCAAATGCAAATCAGAGATTTTTTTTTAAAGTTTTGTGCAGATTTGTCAAATGATGCTAAAGTTATTAAGAAAACAAAAAAAAGATTTTCAATGGAACCTCTGATTTAGTTTGTTGCACTCTCCTGTCACCACATCAGTAGGATATGAGGTTTACATTTCTCAGAATCTTAAAGCATGGTTTTCTTCATCAAATTGTGCACTGCTTTTTATTTTTGTATATGCTTTGCCAATTAGGGCTCCATGAGAATTTTGTAACCTGGACCTTTTGGTTTGGCCACACATGGGTCATTAACACACCAGCGAGTATCTGTCTTGGGGATACCCACAAGTAGGGCATAGATTGGAATATGTCCAGGCGTGGCCGGTACAGGTAAGAGAGGTGGTGGGGATGGGTGAGGCAGAGGTGTGGGGGGGCGGGCGGGAAGTTGAGAGATGACCAGGGGAGAGGATGTAGCCTTACTACTAGAGCGGTCGACTTTGAACCTGGGGAACCAGGTTCGAAACTCGCAACAACGCTCAACATCCTGTGATTCTGGGTGAGTCACTTAATCTCCCCGTGCATAACAAAAATGAATGTGTCCATCAGTAGCAAAACTGGTGCTCGTGTAAGGCGCTCTGATACCGGATATCTTCGGGTCGAGTTCACTCTATATGAAATGCTACAAAAAAATATGATGGAATAGGGAAAAAAAACAACAAAAAAAACACTTACCTTGCGCTCACCGCATCGCCGATTCTGCGATGCTGTGAGCGCAAGGTAAGTGGTTTTATTTATTTATTTTGTTTTACCTATTCCGTCGTCTGTCGACTTCCGCCTCCCCCCCGCTACCACCCCCGCCCCACTGCTCTTACCTGTACAGGCCGCTCTTGAATATGTCATTTTTGATCCTGGATACTGCTGAGGAATAGCAGACTAACATTATTTTCCACTGTTGCTATAGCACCAAGGTAAGTGCTCACTTCTGTCACGTTGCCTGGGTCTGTGCAGACTCGAGCAAGGCAGTGGGAGGATGGCAGTTGCTCTCACTTGGCAGTACACTGTCCGAACCAACTGCCACATTCCCCTGTCTGTGAATGGTTCTGCAGACCCACACTGCCAAGGAAAAACATGCCGGTCTGACCAGTGGCTCTGGCGGAACAGTTGGCAGCGAGGCACCACCCATTGACTTTCAATGTGTGAATGTAGAGTGCAGAGTAGGAAGAGGGAGATAAAAGTGAATAACAGATGCTTTTAACCTTGAGGTTCGGAGTAACATGGTAGACAACTTGCGCTTCACTTTCATTTTCTATTTGATGTCTGTGAAAAATCCAGGCCATGTATTATTTTTTACATTTGACAGGGGAAGGGAGGCAATGTTATGTATGACTCCCCCATAACTCCTCTGCTTTCATTGTGCTTATTAAATGCAGGGGCAAATGTGCTGATGGCACACATAACATAAAATAATAGATGGGCACAAAGTAAATGACGGATGCCTTTCACCTATCTTTATCTGTCTATGAAAAAACTGCATTGAAGAGTTTCAAGAGTGAAAAGCTAGGGGCCCTAATTGTGACAACCAGGGCTTTTCATCTCTTGTGTCCTGGGGCCTCCAAACTGTTGACCCCAAACTGTTAACCAGTTATCCATGTTAGTACTTTACTCTGAGCAGTGGGGCAGAGCAGTAAAGGTATTACTCATTGGATGACGTGTGGTCTAGAAACTCAGAACACCGCAATGCAACAAAAAATACTCAGTGATTCAATGTTGAGTCAGTAATGTTTTTTTTAAAGGGAAAAGTATATCAATGCATAATTAAATACTACACGCAAAATTACCAACATACTCAAAACAGCAGGTGGAAAAACCAATTGGAACACCCTGTAAAAGGAACTCACAAACTAAAGGCAGTGCACATTAGAGATCACAGAACCCAAATACCCACCTAAATGTGGAGTAAACCTTGTAGGTCTGACAAACCCATAAAGGTGGCGCACCAGCAGACCCTAACCCCCTAAACATCAATACTCACAGTTCTGCCTAAAACAAATATGAAGAATGGCATTGCAAAAAGTCAAGCCTACTAGCTTTGTCACAGGGCATCACCAAGCTGTGTGGTACCAGACCACATTTTAAAATGTATCCTCTGGTGGTTACAGCTCAAATGCATTTTAAACAGAAGTTTAAATTGAGGGACTCCTCATAGCAGAGGTCCAAAAACTAGAGGTCCAAAAGTAAGATAACTGGGACTGTAACCACTTTCTCACAATATCACTCAAAACTCCTTGGTAAAAAAAGAATCCCTGTTGTTTACTGTTACCCATCTATTATTCTGTATGTTTGTAATGTTATGAATATTACTTAAACTTTTCTGCATTAATTTAGCTTAAGTTCAGTTTTCTTACGTGAATGAAGATTATGGTAGAGCCTAAAGCCCGATTTGATCTCGTCTTTCGCTACTGGTTCGATCAATGCAAATCTTAAAAAGCAGTATCAGCTCAGTTTGGTTGATGTTGAAAGATGTGATGACTGATGCCTTAAACGTTGAATTTCACATCTTTTAACGTTTTGTTAAGTTATGTGTATTTGTAAAGTGTGCTATCACCTGTAAAGGTATCTGGGCACTGAGCAGGTGCAAGAGTCTTGTCTCAACGGTGGAGGTTATTCGAAGAGGCAAGTCTTCAGCTTCTTGCAGAACTCAAGTAGAGAGGAGGAGGATCCGATGGGTAATTTTTTTAATAGCATAATTTTTAATGTTATTTTAAAAAAGGCGCTAAAGTTGTGTATAGTAATAAAGAGTGATTTTAGGGTTACGGGGTTGGCAGAGGCAGCGGGAGGTAAGGGTAATTTCAGTTGATAGTGGTAAGGGGAAGGAAGGATAATTAAATTGAAGGGTTTAGGGTGGGTAGAGATAAAGGGTGGGAAAGGTAATTTTAGGATTTTTGGAATTGGGAAGATACACAGGGTGGTAAGTGTAATTTTAGGGTTCAGGGTGGGTAGAGGTAAAGAGAAGTAAGGGCTAAGAGTGCTGCATAAATTATGTAAAAGATGAAGCAATGAATTCTGGGTAGTTCCCAAGTTTAGGTGGAGAGCAGCTCAGTTATACGGAGCAACCTACAATTCCACAGACACTCTGAATATGCTTACCTCAAATGCCTGTTTTTCTAACAGGGTGTTTCAGCACAGGATTAGCACAGTGCTGTACACTCTGAGCTAGAAAGTAACAAAGCCTTTTTCATCTTTTCAGCAAACCCTTTAAGCCTAGGATTAGCTAGTGCCATACACGCCCCACTAAAAAAATGACAGAAGCCTTTTACTACTCCAGGCAGAGTATTACAGCTTTGGATTGGTAAAATACCATTTAAAGACTTTGCTGTGAATATGGCAAGGTGTGTTGGGCATGGCCCTTTCTGTAAGGTCACCTTTAATCTTTTTGCCTTCACTCCTGCTTTGCTGAATTCTTTTTTGTGGCTTTTAGGACCCTGTGCACTTTATCAATGCTAACCAGTGCTAAAGTGCTTGCAGTCTCTACCTTAAACATGGTAAAATTGGCTTAAACCCATTTGGCACATTTAATTTACTTTTAAGTCCCTGGTAATGTGGTACTACCTGTACACAGGGCCTGTAAATTAATTGCTGCTGGTGGGCCTGCAGCACTTAATATGCCACCCACGTAAGTAGCCTTTTCAACATGTCTCACCTTTTGCATTGTAACCTGTGTTTGCAGTTTTAAAATGCCATTTTGACATAGCCAAATAAACTTTTTGCCTGGTCTAAACTGTCTTTTTTAATACATATAGGTCACCCCTCGGGTAGGCCCTAAACAGCCCAAAGGGCAGGGTGCATTGTATTTAAAATGTTTGACATGCACTTGTAAGTTTTACGTGTCCCGGTAGTGCACAAACTCTCACTATTAGTTTTCATTATTGCAAGGCCTACCTCTGCCATAGGATCACATTGGGCTACCTTATTACATTTAATAAGTGATAACGTTTGATTGGGAGCAGGTAAGAAATTCATGTTTGGTGTCTGAGGAATTGTAATATAAAATTCTGTTTAATGGCAAAGTCAGATTTAAAATCATAATTCTGAAAATGCCATATTAATAAAGTTTGTATTTTTTTGTCTTAACCATTTGGTACCTGCAGCCTGTTTCATGGGTCACGTGACTAAGTGAAGTTGGCACTTGACCTTTGTGTATTCGTCCCAAACATTACCACAATAGAGGGCTAAGTGTTGTCAGGATGGGCCATTTTGACTTGAAGGAGTTGGAGCTGGCATTATTCACACCTGCATTTGAAAAACACTGCCTCAGATCACACACAAAGAATTTCACACTGGCTGCAGACAGACTGGGACCAGGGCAGGGCGGCAGGAAATTCCAAACACCCCTGTAAGGGGAAAATTCCAAAAGCTTCTCCCACTTCAAAGGGGGCTTCATCGCGGCCAGTCTGAACCTATACATTTTTCCCAGTCCAGGGCAACCGGATAACCTCAGTTGGTGTTTTGCACCTTTTGGCACTACTTTTATCTAAGCCTTTAAAATTCCATATCTCCAGTTCTAATCATTTGTTTTTTTATCATTTTGGTGTTATATAATTTATTAGTCCAGTACAGGGCAATCGGATAGCCTCAGTTAGTGTTTTGCACCTTTTGGCACTACTTTTATCTAAGTCTTTAAAATTCCATATCTCCAGTCCTACTGATTGGATTTTGTTTCATTTTGGTGTTAAATAATTTATTAGTTCATAGTCCAAATTGCTTTATTTTGATCGCCAGGGCCATAAAAGTACAGCCAATATAAAAGAGAATAAAATGGATTAAAACATGCATACAAATGTTTTTAAAAGCAAGACTAATATGAAAGAACTGAATACAATATATAAAACAAGGTTTACATGAGCATGTGCATAAACATCATACATTATGCTAACAATAGATGTCTAGGCAATACATATGGCTGCCAGGAGAGAAAAAGAAAGTCTTCCAACTGGGCATTTAGAAGACAGTAGAGCAAAGTAAAGCCTGGTAGGGAATTTGAGCAAAGTCAAGTAACAGAGGTGGGAAGGGCCTTCCTTCGGAGCACCCACATAGCACTGAGGAATTTCACAATGGAGATGGCTTTTACTGGAAGACAGTCTGCCCTAAGAATGCGAAGGACGACTGAGTGGCTACGTACTCCAAGTAGCGTGCACATAGGGGCTAACCAAGTGCGTCGAGGAGAGGCATAGCCTGGGCACACATACAGAAAATGTGGGACACTCTGTTCTCAAATTTTACTCTCTACTTTGTTTCTATATTGGTGTTGGATTTTTTTTGTATTTTCACTTTATTATTTTCTGTGTGCTGTATAAATACTTTACACATTGCCTCTAAGTTAAGCGTGACTGCTTTTATGCCAATCTACCAGAGAGTTAAGCACAGGTAAATTTAGTGACTTTTGTGGTTCACTCTTATAAGGATTTTGGCTGTTGCTTGAGAAGGGCTCACATACTCCTGATCCCACAATCTCAATTTATCCTGATATGTTGTAAATGTATATATATGTAAAAAAATATAAGCCACTACAATGGGTGGTAAAGTTCAATGAAGTAATGTAGCATATTGTAGACATGAAAATGTTGTATTATGTGCATGGTAAAGGCATGCATAGTAATGGCATGTGTTGCGATGTCTGATATTTGTGCGGAGGGAGGGAAGTTTAGTGTGATAGATATAATATATCATGTATATGGAGTAATCTCTCCCTAAATCTATTATATCTGGTTGGGTGGATGAAAAATGTGACTCTCTTGGCCATCCAACATCTCTTGATAGCAGTAGCTCTGGAACACCTTAAAGAGATATTCTTTAGTGCAGTCAAAAGTACATTGTGGTGAGGAACTTGATTTTGAGCATTGATAGTTCCTTACTGGGGGGAGCCAGTGCAGAGACTTCAAGGTGGCCCTAATAGTATTGTAAATTTGCAGATTAAGCATGAGTTTGTCCCTATGGGAGGCATTAGAATAGTCAAAACCAGAGTGTAACATTGGATGAGCTAGGTTAATTTTGGGAGGGAATTGCAGACAAGTAAAATGTTTTCATTCCAAGTATATGCTACGTTCTTTGCAGTGGTTGGCTTTTCTTGAAAGGAGAAGCCACTGCCAAGGAGAGGCAGCTGGGTATGTACAATATGGATCACTACTGAAGGTTGCAATGAGTCAGGCCAGGTGAATAAGAAACGGTAGGGGTCTCATATCCTCATATGCAAGAGAACAGGATTGCTGCCTTCTCCCTGTTAAGAAAAAGCTAGCTTACATCCAAATGTATGCTTCCTTCAGTCAGTTAGGGAAAATGGAATTTGCCAACAGATTCCTCCTTCACCTAGAGGTAGAGCTGAGGATCAATATCAAGGTAAAGTGGTAGCCTTTCAGGATGTATTCAGTTCATAGATGCTCTTAGTATGTTTCTCGGGAATCTTATTTTGGCAAATATGGGACCTAAAGCAGACAGTGACAAATAATGTGACCAAGACCTTTCAGGGTGGTCATATGGAGAAGCTGAGATTAGTACAGAGGTCTACTGGATCTGAAGTGAGCAATTTAGCCAGTCAGACAATATCTCCTCCAATTATGCATTGTTTTGCTTTTTGTCACATATATTGTCGGATAATCTGCAAAGTTGCTTCCTGTGTGCAAATGAACTTCACCTATAATGTTTTACAAAATATGCATGGCAAAATGTACATGATTACCTACAACAAAAAAGTGTGAGGTATGCACTGCATGAGTATTCTGGTGTGCTATATGCACTCTGTGTGGGTAGAGATATCTGACCTTGAGTTGATGTGAGTCATGTGCTATTTGTCGCAGTCCAGGGCAAACCAGATAGCCTCAGCCGGCATTTTGCACCTTGGTTTGCCTACTGATGGCTGCCTGTCTGACAGTGGCAGCAACAATGTACTCAAGTCTGCGGGCATATTGATGACACCTGAACCTCAATGTAAGAATTGATCTGCTTGAACAAGTTGATATTTGGATTTGCACTCACAGATTCATGACCTGAAGAATCTGCTGAGCCACTTTATATACATTTCTGATTTTTTGTTGCTGCCATTTTTTATTATTGAAAAACGAGAAAGAAAGTTGAAAAATACGTGTGTGCATAGCGTACTCGGTGTGTACCTAAAGTATGTAAACAGAAAATGGGTGGCAAAATATATAGAGAATTCAATTATCATATTTTCATAGGAGACGTTTGAGTATTCTAGAAGTATGTATGGGAGCGAAATGCAAATTATGTTCACACTTATAAATGAGCAAATCCCATGAAGGAATCTGCAGATTCACAAACGAGGAGCAACTGACTCCTATTGTTTACTATAGAAGTAAGTTACACCTGTTTCAAGACTGCTAATACACTCCAATTTAAGAGAGGCAAACTGACTTTAAAAGTTTTGGTTTTTAGGTCTCGCCTGAGACAGCGCTTTAGCGCTGTTCTGGCGAGACTTATAGTAGGCACTTTTGGAAGTGGAAACGAGTGCATTTCAGGCCGCCAACTACAGTGCATGTGCTCCGGGCGCGCGCACCATTTGGCAGCCTGAAAGCATTCGTTTTCTTTCACTTTCGCGGCCGCACGGCCGCCCGCGAAAAGTGCTCACCATTTGCCAGCCTGCATTGCCTCTCTCCCCTACCCCCTCCCTTATCCTCTCTTTTATCACACCCTGTAGTGTTCCAAAGAATGTAAACAGGACCCCGCTTCCCAGAGCCTAATTGAAGTCATGCAGATTTTTAGAGCCACTGCCCTTTCCCTTCCCCTGTATCACTGCACTCGCTCTTCCTGTTTCCACTCACTGCACGCTCCTTTGTCTGTGCACTGCACTCTCTCTTCCTGTTTTCACTCACTGCACGCTTCTTTATCTGTGCACTGCGTTCTCTCTTCCTCTGTTCATTTGTTCACTCGCTGCACTCTCTCTTCCTCTGCTTCACTGCTCTTTCCCTTCCCCTGTATCACTGCGCTCTCTCTTCCTCTTTTCACTCACTGCACGCTCCGTTCTCTGTCACTGCATTCTCTCTTCCTCAGTGCACTGCACTCTCCCTTCTTCTGTTCACTCACTGCACTCTCTCTACCCCTGTGCCACGTGCACTCTCTCTTCCTCTTTTCACTCACTGCACACTCCTTTCTCTGTCACTGCGTTCTCTCTTCCTCAGTGCACTGCACTTCTCTGTTCACTCCTTGCACTCTCTCTTCCTATGCGCCACTGCTCTCTGAGCCTCTCTCACTTCCCTTCTACCACTGCACGGTACTCTCGACCTCTCCTCTTGCCCCCAGTGCACCCACCAGCCCCCCAGGACGGACATCCTGTAGAAAGCTCTCTGGTTGCATGGATTAGAGTCAGACGCGGTGGCGTCCAGCAGGGTCGTTGGGGGGTGAGTGAACATTTTTCATGGAGCACTACATAGAGTGCTCACTGTTTGCCGTTTAAAAAATACATTTAACGTCAGAAGTCATTTGATGCGCAAACTTGTAAGGTTTGGTTTAGGGTTTGAAAGCTGGCATCGCATGGCAGTGTTTCCTCCCCCCTCTCTCTCACACGCTCCTAACCCTCCCTTACAGTACGGAAAAGTTCTAACAGACAACAGACAACAGGCGCCCCTAAGATCGAAACCAGACAGAGCCTTCTGCCTTGGTTAATGGCCCATTCGCAAGTGTTACAATTAGAGACAACGCGGGCGCCAGGAGAAAACAATGCCACACATCCTTACGATTTGTAGGTGCTAAGCCGTGTCCTGTTCTGCTTATAACACAGGATACAGTGGGCAGATTGAAGCCTTTAATTAAAAATATATATCACTAGAGCAGTGAACATTTTTCATGGAGCACTACATAGAGTGCTCACTGTTTGCCGTTTAAAAAGTCCATACAAAAGCACTTTGGATTGTAGGCACTTTTGTAACAAAAGGAACACTTCATTGAACTATTAATACAAGGTTTTATATGCCATCCCATATTTTACACACTATGTGTTCATTTTCCTGAGTGACATTAAGGATCAGCGAGTTGATTAACAGCACAGCCTCCTGTGTCCATGCAAAGACACAAAGACATTTAAAATTGCGTGCAGTTATGTGTCTGTAGAAAGCACGTGAAACAAACATTGAAGGCTCGTGGGGTGGTAGTTTACGCTACTGACATTGTAAATGACAATGCGTTTTATTTGTATTAAAACCAAAACATAAATAAAAGGCATTGTAATTTTACAATGCCAACAGCTCAAATTAATTTAAATCGGAGTTGTATTTTGATTATAACTCAGAGCAGTCTTTAGTTGTTAATTTGTATTATAACTCAGAGCAGTCTTTAGTTGTTTTATAGTTGTAGTCTTGTTGCACAGTGCATTTTATATACGTTTTTCCTTCCAGCAAGATACCAATTTCGACAACGCCCGTAGATTTTCATTGAAAACCCCAGGCATTGAAGTAACTAGGCTGACAATTTACCCCTCCTAGTTTTGTGGGTATTAAGCCCCTTACATATTTATTTTTTTTGTCCCCCTTTAGCTCTGTTCGCGGTGTACATTGTAATGACCAGGAAATCAGATTGGCTTTTAGCGGACCGCTGCAAACGGACAGGAAGGGGGTCTTTCAGGAGCTTGGGATACACAGCCTTTCCTGCCATTGTTTGTTCTGTGAAATGTTTGGGATTGTCTCTGAGCCGTGCACTGTTTTGCTCTTGGTTGCCTTCCGCTCTTATATTTGGGTAGAGGATTGTTTGCTGTCACACACCTACCTGAGGTGAAGATTTTGGAGTTGGATGTCTGTGAAGTTATTACTGGAATGTGCATGGCACGGCCAAAGTATGGAGGTCTGATGTATTTTTTTTTTATTTCACGACATATTTCACACAATGGATTAGTGCCCAACAGGTTCCATTAAAGACTAAGTGCCACACACACATTTTCGACATGTTGCAGAAATGTCTCTTTACGCGACTTAGAAGCACTCTGTGATTGCTTGGCATGCACACTGGTGCACGCCGCACAATGCTACACAAAACACTGCTGCACGCCACACACTGCTGCACGCCACACACTGCTGCACGCCACACACTACTGTACGCCACACACTGCTGCACACTGCTGCATTACTGACTGCTGCATGCTGCACGACACTGATGCACGCAGCACACTGCTGCACGACGCACACTGCTGCACACCGCACACTGCTGCACGCCACTGCACGGCACACAGTACTGCATGCCTCACACTGCTACACGAAACACTGCTGCACGCCACACACTGCTGCACGCCGCACACTGCTGCACGCCGCACACTGCTGCACGCCGCACACTGGTGCACGCCACACACTGGTGCACGCCACACACTGCTGCACGCCACACACTGCTACACAAAACAATGCTTCACGGGACACACTGCTGCACGACACACAGTGCTGCACGCCACACACTGCTGCACGCCACACACTGCTGCACACTACTGCATTACTCACTGCTGCATGCGACACGACACTGCTGCACGCCACACACTGATACACGCCGCACACTGCTGCACGCCGCTCCACGCCACACAGTGCTGCATGCCTCACACTGCTACACAAAACACTGCTGCATGCCACACACTGCTGCATGCCGCACACTGCTGCACGACGCACACTGCTGCACGCGTACACTGCTGCACGCCGCACACTGCTTTTACACAAGTTTACGCTACTGACATTGTAAATGACAATGCCTTTTATTTGTAATAAAACCAAAACATAAATAAAAGTCATTGTAATTTTACAATGCCAATAGCTCAAACTCTTATAAATGCGAGACCTATTGCATTGCAAATGCTTGTTGTAAATTGTTACTAAAAGAAACACTTATTCCAGTGTTATTCTGCTCTTTTGTCGATTTTCCCATGGCAACTTTTCAGCTCCTGGAGAAGGCTGAGCGCTAATTAGCGCGCGCCGCCATTATGGCGGTCGGACCGGTCCCCGGGGGAAAGGAGGAGGTGGGAGCACTCCCATCTCCCCATTATGCGCCCAATAGGGGCGTGGTAGCGGGGCGTGAACCGGAAGCACTTTAGTGTTTCTGGTTCACGCGGGCATCCAGCGTGGGGGTCCGGCTGGTTTAGACCGGTCTGGCCCGTGCCCCCCTTCTTTAAAAGGGGGTGGGGGGAGCAGAACAGTCTCTTGTTCTGCTCTCCCCACGGGCACAGCACCCGGGCCACCAGGGCTCGTAACGTATTTTCGTTTTTTCTCCTGTTACAGGTTGTGAATTCGTCGGGAAGATGTGAAGCGGCGAACAATTGCAGGTCCCGATGGTGCTCGGAGGCCAGCAGGCAGAGAGCACGAAGAAGGGACCAGCAGAAGGGGCAGTGCTTCGAGCTGAGGAAGGATCTGCAGCGGGAGTGGTGTGCGCTATCGGCGGAGGAGTGTGGATCGGTTGAACAGTTTCAGGTCCCGATGGTGCTTGGCAGTGGAGGACACAAGGACGAGATCAGTGGTGGTACACGCATGCTGGCGGTGGGGTGCTCGCGCTCTGGGTTAGTTATAAACAAATGTTGCTAAGCGTTTAGCAAACGGGGCTTTGGGGGACTCTGCATGCTGATTCGCCCCACTGGAAATTAGCAGATTAGTATTTCTCGGCTCAGAAGGAGTTAATTCAGTCCAGGGTGATTCCAGGGCACAAGTGGGCACTATTCTTAGGAAGGGGACTCCATTCCCTTTAGTCGGAACCAAAGAGGTGTGATCTTCTGGCCTAGCACCACAGCTGCTTGTGTTTTGTAAACATTTCGCGTGTAACCTGATCTGGGGATGTTTGTAACCTCCGTCCCACTCGCAGCATCCTCTTTATTGGTGGGGTGGCCCTGTAGAGGGTTATGTTTTAATCTCATGGCTGAGGAACAGAGAACTCGCAAATGTGAAGAGCCCGGTCTCCACTAGTTTTGGCACAAAGGCATACATGCCAACATTTCAGAAGAGCAAAGTGGGAGATTCTTTGAAAATCAGGAGAATGGGGCCTTGAACCGGGTTACTGTTGTGTATGGGCCCTGGAAGTGTGCTGCTGCAGGATCGGACATTTGGGGTAATGCAAGTGTTCTGTACACACTGGCCTGGCAGGTTGCTGGCAAATCTTTGTTTAATGAACTGTATGCATGTTTAAACACATACAGTGCATACAAAAAGCATGGTCAGTGCCTTTTCTCTAGTAACTTGTGTATGTAGAGGGAGTGGGAATTAACTGATGCAATGTGGCATCCAAGCATTTATCCGACTGAAGTTCCTTTTCCCAGCTAGGCTTCTTTAACATCTTAACACCTGAATTGTTTCTGATCTAGAGCAGAGCGCTTTCTGGATAATTTTATTGCAAAACTGCTTCTGCAGTTTTACCATTTCAAGGCACAACTGAAATTGTATTTACGCGGCATGATCTTGTGTAATTTATGGTTTACTTTACGCCTGCTAGACGACATGCCACATCGCATAATTTCTTCTCTGTTGGAGCAAAACTCTTATTGCAGGAGTATGAAATTAACAGAATGCTTGTGGATGTTGTTCACATCAAACTGATTTTTCACTATTTTGGCACATATTGTGCAGATTTGAACAGGCCTAAATCTCTTCCAATCAAATGAGATATAATCCCGCCTGACAAAGGGCTCCAGATGGAGGTTATCACGTAACGTTCAGGTGATAAGGGGTATATTCCATTGCATGCTGCATGTGAATTTGACATGTGGAACACTCTAATTGTATGTGTCTCTCTTCTTGAATGAAGCTATTTGCATGCGTGACACTTTGCGTTTGGGAAGCACCACAGCACTAGCCTTGCCGTCAGGGTGCAGTGATTTTGTAGCATCAGGCTCCAGTGTCCTTTCTGGTGCATGCAGCTGCTGTTTCACATGAGGCTTTTACGGCAACAATATCCAGAAAGTATTTATCAACGTTGCCATTGCTTCGTTAAACTTCAGTTCCAGGAGCGATACGATTTGTGCAGTCTTCGGGCAATTTTAAACCTTTCACGTGGGTAGATTGAGCACAGCGGGGTGGTATGAGCACCCATTAGGTATAGTGCTTTTGAAACTCCAAGATGGTGAAGCTAGTGCACCACAATAAGATTTGCATAAGATAGCACAGGAGGCGCAGTACATCCACGTGCGTGTTTCAGAGTCTTGTGTGGCTCACTGGTTAAGGTCCTAGACTCCAATTTGGATGGTTAAGGGTTTGAGTCTCTGATTTTCAAGGGGCATGTGTTTTTTAAAAACCGCTGAATACTTGTCAAGCCTCTTTATATCGCCCAGTTAAAACTACGCATTTCCGCGTTGGGCAAGCAATGTTGAGAAGTTATTTATTGTTAGAGGGTTTCGCAATAGATTGGAAAGTTTTTTCAAAAAATCGAATGTGTGGGAAGTTACTATTCACATCAAACAGTAAGTGTAGCTTGATGTAACCTTGATGCACACCGGTAACACTTGGCATTTGTGGGAGGCGCCATGCACGGTATCATTATCAAGCGGTGTGATATGGGTTGGATGTTCTAGAAGTGCAGCACGCTTTCACACACATTCAAGTATGGATGACATTCGTAACAGCAGGGTTCTCCGCATGCACTGAAGGCTGCCTTTGTAGCGCATAACATGAGTATGCAACTATTCCCTTTAATAAGAGCATATTGGAGTCATCCCATTTACCATCACGCTAGCGCGCGACCTTGTGGGGAGGCAGACTATACAGCGGTTTATGAAAACACGCATGGCTGATTGTTTGGACACTTATGTCACGCCCAACGATACAGGCCGGGGGGGGGTGTCAGCAAATTTTTGTGTAACTCCCGGTGGGAGTGATTTTGAAATAAGAAATTTATCAACAAGCAATAAGGTCAGCCTATTAATAGTCTAACAGTGCTTGGGCAGGGGACATACAGTGATATTGTTGGCCACCACATACACCAGCCCCTTTTTTAGATATTGTTGAATCTATGCAGAACACATATCATATAAGTCAGGCGGATGTGTTTCTAATACAGACTAAGGTTGGGTCTGCTTTTTCTCACCCCGTGTGTCCGTGAATAACTGGAAAGCTGATGGTTTAAAGGCAATGTTCCTTTTTCTCTCCTGTGGGTGCCTGGCGTGAGCCTAGTCTAAACAGGCTTCAGAGAAATGTGGTTGTTCTTGCATAAAATGTATAAAAGTTTCTTTTAGATCAAAATCAGGATGTCATATAAAAGAAACGGGAGGGGTCTTAGAGGCTAATTTTTGGCAGCACTATTAATGATCTGCAGCTGTCTTCTATATTGGGTTGGGCCTGGGGGATTAAGGGACTAAGGTGTCCACTTTCGGGGCCTGTGTTTGACCTCATGGTCCCAGGTTCAAATCTCGGGGGGTTCATTCAGCCTTTATCCTTCTGAGTTGATAAGCTGAATACCGTTGAGTTGGGTAACACTAAACATCTGTGATTCAGCGCCAAGTTGCCCTCTGGTGAACGTGAGCTCTGCCAAACTCTACGGAAAGAAGCTGAATTTAACGCGGCCGGGGGGATAATACTGTGCGTAAAAGGTACTTCTCCACACCACAATGCCTCACTATCTCTGTTCTCAGGGTAAAGCAACATCATGGGCAGAGGCAAGAGGCCTTGAGATTCAGGGGCACTACTGAGCAGTGCCGATAGGGCATAAGCTCTCTACCTGATGACAGAGATTGGTTTTACCATGGGTGGCATATGGGATCTACTGGCAAAACACTTAGAAAAGTGCAGTGTGTGTGCCAGACACTCTCATTGGAAGTCACATGCAATGTTCCCTATGTAAGCTATGCTAAGCGGTCAGAATTGAAAGTCCGTTTTCAATATTCCTCAAGTAAAAGCAACTGGTGTTATACTAGGCTCTCTTAATTGTAACATGATTTTCAAAGTGCCTCACATGATGCAATTGGCGCTATGCAGGTTATGCTAAGCGGTCAGAATTGAAAGTCAGATTTCAATGTTCTTCAGGTAAATACAACCGGTGCTATGCTAGGCGCTCTTAATTAGGAATATGATTTCCAATCTTCCTTCCCTCAATGTGAATGGCATGATGCTAGGCACTCCCGTTGAAAGTCACATGCAATGTTCCTTATGTAATAGAACTGAGGCTATGCTAAGCCGGCACAATTAAAAGTCTGATGCCAATGTAAAGTTGTAAAAGCCCTGCTTCAGGTCAGCCAGCAAGGTGCGTATATATACGGTATATGACCCGTTATTCTTGTAGTTCCACAAGTAAAGCCTTGCGAATGCGAACATATCCCTGCTTGTTAAAGCATGGAGACGGCATGGTTAGCTCGCCCTAATAACTAAATGATAGAAGCATGACTGCTTACTATGGGCATTACAGCAAGGCATTTCAAACCGGGGTGACGTCACGTCAATATTATACAAGTCTTTTGATGTCAGTCTCGAGAGGCGCCGGCCTCTGTGTGGTCATTTACATACATTATCAGTACTTATGATGTCACTCCATCCCAGACCTCATGGTTACACCTTCGAGAGTCCCATAAGCAAGCGGGTGCTGTTACAGATATGAATATGAATTAGGAGTCGGTTGTCAAATAACATCTATGCACCCATCACAGGTACACGTATGCATTGGAAGCTAGTATGTCACCCTATAGCTCTGCACCTGTGTGCTGGTACACGTACAGAAGACAGGCCTGTGATTTGTCACACAGTACCTATGCACCCTTTGTACGCATATACTTATGATGAGTTATGTATGGTAGCAAGAAAAATCTCGGCACCCTTGTGCCTGAACGCAGAGACATTGGGATGGCCGATGGCCGTGTCACACGGTACCTATGCACCCTTTGTGCTCGTGCAATCAAGATTTACATGCCTGTGGTTTTGTCACCCCCTTTTTGTGCTTGTACACTTATACTATTAATGTATTGCGTCACACAGTAACTCAGCGCCCTAGTGCCCGAACACTTATGCAACGGATGTCAATGCTTGTATCACGGTACCTATGCTTGGGCACCTTCTGGCATTCGATGCCCAGGTCGTATCATACAATACCTACGCACCCTGTGTTTTCTACATGTTTCAAACTAGATACTATGGGGTAGCCAATGGGCCTGGCATGTAAACCGCATCTTTTACCCAAAGGCAAGGAGCACTAATCATCAGTGTTTTATGTATGGTGGACCCATGTGGGTGACACCTGTGAGGTGACCCACACCGCAATGACGGCAAGCTGTCAGGGCCACTTCTGCTACGTGGCGATGGGTCACGCCTCACCATCTTCCAGTTCAAGAGTCATGAGTTTCGCCATCCATGACGCCGGGTTGGTTTCGGCTGATTTGCTGTAGCCCATCGGTTCTGTTCATATGAATTGCAATTTTTATCCTGTAACTCAGGGAGAAGTTTGCATCGGTGCACTGGTACATAGTATCATGCACAGTAGTGTAAGTTTTTAGCCTGGCAGTAGGGCAATGCACGGACGGATGTTCTATTTTCATGTTTGCATACAGTTTCACGAGGTCATGTGGCGTAAGTTGGGAACAAGAATAGAGTTAGCCCATTGGTTCTGTTTCACGTGAATGGCAAGCTTCTTTACCCTGTGACTCAGGGAGAAATTTTGCTTCAGTGCACGGGTACATAGTATCATGCACAGTAGTGTACGTCTTTAGCCTGTCAGTAGGGCAGTACACTGACGGATGCGCTATTTTTATGTTTTGCTTGCAGTTTCCCGAGGCCATGGTGCGTAATATGGGAACAAGAGTATAGTTACATGGACATGCAACTAGGGGGTAACGACCCGGCTCGCCTGGGACAAAGGGTTGTAGTTGTGTCTCGGGGCAGGCGAGTTACAGGGCATGACCTTTCTGGTGGGCTGAGGGGGAGGACAGATAGTCGGGCAACTGTGCTGTCCTGTGGCGGTAAGGTCATGATTGGTAAGCATAGTCTTCGGTCCTTAGCGGTCAGAACCATGTAACTCCAGGGGCAGTGACAGCCGGTAGGTAGGCTGTTGGGGTGCGGGGGCCGGGGGATTCATTCTTTCCAGTGGGCCTGTGGCCACCCCCGCACACGCATGCGCATCAGGGCGCAAGTATGCATAATCTCTGCAGCCCCCGTTATGGAGTTTAAGGCACCGGGCGCAGGGGGGGCCCGGGGGAATGTATCCGTCCAATAAGCTGTACCCCCTGCGCAAGCAAACTCCAGTGAAATAATTTCACGTAGTTTTCTAGTTTGCTGGGATCTGGAGGCTGCCAGTCATTGACCGTGCCGTAGGCTCTAGAGGGGACACGCAGAAAGTGAATATATGCATTGTTAGATTTACGGTAGGAGTGTTGTGTGTATTAGAAGTTAAGGATAGCCATGTGACATCATCTGTCTAACACTGTATTTGGCCTTTCTGCGTAATTGTACATAATGTTAATAAATAATGTTTTTTAATTTTGTAATAAATACGGCCGGGGGGTTACACCCCCTAATCCCAAAAATCCAAACATTGGTGTGGTCTCAATACTTGCCTTGTAGGAGGGAGGGAGACCTCATCTGGACAAGGGCTGTGGGTACCAAAGGTAAAGAGGGGACTTGGGGGAGTACCAGGCCATATGGACAAGAATGAGCGCTAATTAGCGTGCACCGCCATTATGGCGGTCGGACCGGTCCCCGGGGGAAAGGAGGAGGTGGGAGCACTCCCACCTCCCCATTATGCATCCAATAGGGGCGTGGTAATGGAGCGTGTACCGGAAGCACTTTAGTGCTTCCGGTTCACGCGGGCATCCAGCGTGGGGGTCCGGCCGGTTTAGACCGGCCTGGCCCGTGCCCCCCCTTCTTTAAAAGGGGGTGGGGGGAGCAGAACAGTCTCTTGTTCTGCTCTCCCCACGGGCACAGCACCCAGGTCACCAGGGCCCGTAACGTATTTTCCCCACCCACCATCCCCTAAGGCAGGCAATTCAATTGTGTTGGTCAAGAATGTATTTTTAAGGCACAGGGCGCAGGGGGGGCCCGGGGAAAGTATCCGTCCAATAAGCTGTACCCTGTGCGCAAGCCAACTCCGGCGAAGTAATTTTGCGTAGTTTGCTAGTTTGCTGGGATCTGGAGGCTGCCAGTCATTGACCGTGCCGTAGGCTCTAGAGGGGACACGCAGAAAGTGAATATATGCATTGTTAGATTTACGGTAGGAGTGTCGTGTGTATTAGAAGTTAAGGATAGCCATGTGACATCATCTATCTAACAATGTATTTGGCCGTTCTGCATAATTGTACATAATGTTAATAAATAATGTTTTTTAATTTTGTAATAAATACAGCCGGTGGTTACACCCCCTAATCCAAAAAATCCAAATATTGGTGTGGTCTCAATACTTGCCTTGTAGGAGGGAGGGAGACCTCATCTGGACAAGGGCTGTGGGTACCAAAGGTAAAGAGGGGACTTGGGGGAGTACCAGGCCATATGATTGCAGCTCATGTCTCTGGGCAAATGCCCCTTCTTTTAGGACTTTGGCTTCAAGTGTGCTGGAACAGGGCGTGGTGTTTACTGCCCCTTATAAGCACCCACACTCCAGGGTTCAGTATTTAAGAGTGCAGCAAATATCTCAGATTCGTGCTTCCCTCAGCAAAATGAGGAAATTTATTTAGACCGGATATAGTTTGCTTTCGGCACCAAATTGTGCATGTGTTCATATGTACTGCCCATATTTCCCCCAGTACATTTCGACAGGTTTAATCTGCCAAAATGTACCTCGGGCACATTGTGCGACGCTGAGGTGATTGCTGTGCATCTCAAAATTGATATCTCTTTCCAAATAGAGAATTGATGCCTAGGGTTGAAATGCAGGGCCCACTAGTAACAAGCATTTCAATGAGGATTCAATCCTTTGTACAATTTACAAATGATGAAGATACGTTTCAATGAGCATTTACCCTCGGTACAATTTACACATTGTGAAGATACAAAGGTTTGTGAATTAGAGACGAATTGCACCTGCTGCAGCACGCCTGAAACATATTTTATTTGTTCATCACGCACATTGTTTTTCCTCTCATGTCTTTCAAATATCCGAGTGCATGTGTTTGATTCAGTTCCACTGGTTCGGAATCACTGTGCTAGAAGCAATCGCCAGAATTACATCTTTAATACTACACTGCCTCATCATAATAATTACCTTATGTTTTTTTTTCTGCAGGTGTTTTTAGAGAAAATGTGTACAAAAATGCAAAGAATTCAGTTCCTGCCATGGAAAATACCCAGGACACGAGAATATTTGATTGGATCTATTATTTATTTTCAAGATAAATATACCGCTGTAAAAAACCCTGTGTAAGGATTACCCTGGATGTTTAGTGTTACCTCTGCTTGGTTTAGGAGTAGATTTGTCATATGTAGAGATGTCTGGTAAACAAAATGTACAGATCAGGTCTACAGTTCTCGTCTGTTTTCACATACTTTTGTCATTTTTCCTTAAAATGCGCCAGCAATGCATTTTTCAGCGTCATTATTTTATTTTCAAATAGTGGTTCGAAAGAATGGGCGAAAGTTGCGTCATTTCCTTGTGCGTAATTTTGCAATTTTTTTTTTTTAAATGTGTGAAATATCAATCTGGCATTTAGCTCTAGATTTTAGCACGAGATGTATCTTTGCATCTATTGGGATGGAAAGACGCATTTCAGGCAAAAAAAACCACAAAAAAGGCAGCTGCCGCTGTCAACTTTCGCTTGTGTTCTGCACATTGGCCTTGTCCCTGCGCTTCCGCAATAACATTTTTACTAGGCCTGGGCTCGCGGAAATTGCGATAATTTGACATTTTCGCGTTCCGCGGAGAGTGCGAAAATGTCAAAATTTCCGCAATCCGCATTTTACCGGAAATTTTTTGCTTGCTCGCGCTGTAAAATATTACATTCTCGCGTGCGCGCGATCGCCTTACCAGAATCCCTGTGTTCGTCGACAAGTTTTCCCGGTCCGGTCGCGTTCTCCACAAGATGTTGGATTGCTGGTAGCCATTTGCGCTGTCTCGCGACAGTTCGCGCCCGCAGTAACGTCATTCGTCGCGCGATCACGTCTTTCTTCTCGCGATCATGCACCGCGAGACAAGTGAAAACAAGATGGCCGCGTCCGCGAGCAACCGCATGGGTAAGTTGGCGAGCCACGAACACGCAGAAAATACCGCGAACTGGCGGAAAAAAAACTTCCGCATCTTCGCGATATTTCCTCGTGTTTGCGGAGATTTTTAACATTTTCGCGATAATTTGCGAAAGTGAATTTCGCAAATTCCGCCCACCCCTAATTTTTACCTAAACACCCTTGGAAGCACTCAACAATAGCTTAATGAAGTCATTTGTAGCATTGTGAGTAACCAGCACTATGCAAAATGCGGAAAATTATGCCCTATTACTCCAGTCTTACGAACTATTTCTCCCGGGCCTTGTGTTTTTGTCATTCAACGTATATTTTAATAGAGTGATGTGGATTCTTTACATGATTGGTCTGAAGGTAAAAATATATTTTAGGACACGCATTTGTATGTATTTGAGAAATATAAAATGTTCTCTTAATTAACAATTTTTATTTACTATGGGCAACAAAATGATATGCAGGTGAGGAAGATGCTAATCTGGCCTCATTGATGATTCACAAAGATGCGGGTTTGCGCCTGCAGCACTTTACATTCCCCTATGCCCGTCCAACTGTGCAACATGGGAAAGCACCACAATGACAGGGAGCAGAATATGCCAGTATTGCAGTACCCATGTACTCTGCTAATAATATAAGCCATAAGCAGTGGGGTACAGATTTACACTTCTATAGCTAAAGTATGGGTAGAAATGCAATTCACTGCACTGAGATGATTGGGCTATCTAACGCCCTAACACCAGGGCACAAGTCCTAAAAAAAGAAGTGGGGGGGGACTAACCAGGTTAGGAAGTATGCAAGTGAAATCATGACGCGTGCCATCACAACGCATGATGTCACGACGCGTGACATTGCACGTCACATCACAGGAAGTGACCTCACTGGAATTGACATCACAAGAAGTGACATCAGATATTAAGACCTCACGCATATGTTTATCAGGTATATCATGAGTACATTTAAGTGCATTATGATTTAACAAATTAGATTTTGCTTTGGGGTTGTGCCAAAAAATCAGAGCAATCCCAACGCAAAATCTGGGCCTCAACTAATACATTTATTTTGTAAACCCTCCCACAAAGAAATCAGCAACAAGAAAAGGCATGATGGTAGATCTGTTATGCTTAATTGATTGCAAAGTCTACATTTTTAAATATTTGATTGGGTTAAGGCATCTGCTGTGAAGGTGCCCAGTAAATCTCAGGGAATAGTAATAATGGTGAGATAACTCTGGTAGTTTATGCACTTGCTGGAGAGATCTGTGTTCTGTGAAGTCCCAAATTGAATCAAAGTAGTAGAGAAGGTAAATATGTCTTCTGCAAAGCACATCATCTAACATCATCTAACAGGCAGAATGACAGATTTTTATTTTATGTAGATAGTAAAGTGGGCTACTGCTTTTAACACAACCAATCAATCAATCAAAGAGCCAGGTCTTGAGGATCTTCCTGAAGATGTGCAGAGTGGGGGTGCATCTGATGTTGATTGGAAGCTCATTCAAGGTCTTTGCTGCGAGGTAGGAGAAGGCTCTTCCACCCGTTCTGGCTCTGCGGATGCGTGGGGTTTCAGCGAAGGCGAGGTCAACGGAACGGAGGTTTCTCTTGGGTATGTGGAAGGAGATTTTTTCGGTGAGATATTGGGTCCAGTGTTGGGGAGGCATTTGTAGGCGTGGGTGAGTATATTGAAGTTTACTCTCTTCTCGACGGGGAGCCAGTGGCAGTCCCGCAGGTGTTGGGTGATGTGTTTGTGTCAGAGAATGCAGAGAACGAGTCTGGTTGCTGTGTTCTGTATGGTCTGGAGCTTACGGAGTAGAGATATGTTGATCCCGGCGTAGAGGGCATTTCCATAGTCCAATCTGCTGGCTATGAGTGTGTGGGTGATGGTCTTTCTTGATTCAGGGGGATCCATTTGAAGGTCTTGCGAAGGATGCGGAGGGTGTTGAAGCAGGTGGAGGCGACGGCGTTGATCTGCCGGGTCATGGTGAGGGAGGAGTCAAGTATGATGACGAGGTTTTGGGCATGGTCCGTGGGGGTGGGATGGGTTGCCGAAGGCGGTGGGCCACTAGGTGTTGTCCCATGTAGAGGGTGACGGTCTGAGAACGAGGACTTCTGTCTTCTCCGAGTTAGAGTCAGAGATCCTTTTGTTACATGCAGTTCATAAATTGTAATCCTTCTAAAAGACCACAGTGAGGTATGAAGAACATTTGACTCCTACACCTTGCAACCCTCACTGTCTTATGTAACTCATCTTGTACATTGATTTACTCATGTACATGATTTATTGTCAAGGTATAATGTGTATGTTAAGTAAAGAGCTCTGACACCCTGCATCGGGTTGCACGGCACTATAAAAGAAATACATTAGTGCTATTGAAATTGTTATTTGTGTAAATACTGAGACAGACAAACACATCTGACAATGTTACAGTGCATGCATCTATTATATACAGGGACTGAACAAAGGCAAAAGCTGCCTCTCTTAAGTTCTGGTGAAGAGATAGCAAGCTGTGTCTGCCTTTGTTTCCTCTTCGTGGCATTTACCTTTAAGTGTGAGGTTCCAGGCCAACTCCAGTCAGGATTTTAAATAAAAGAAGGCCTGATGTCCCCTTAACTTCGGCCCAGCTGGAGGTGAAAAAACCTCCCTTCCCGTCTACACGTAGCTTCTGGGAATCGAAAGCAGACAACGCGCAGGTGCTGCTGAACGTGTCCCGGTGTCTGAAAATTACACCTCGACACGTTCAGCATATTTCTGTCGGGCACAACTTCTTGGCAGGGGGGACGGCGTCCACCCTGTGAATAGAGTGGGTGGCCCCGTGTACCTGTGTGTACCCCTGACTTGTGCCCTGCCTAACATGCCGCCAATGCTTCATTCTGGCGAGAGCCTGCTGATATCAGCAGGTCCCTTGATTTACACTCAAGTGACATCAGCCCCGTAATGGTGGCCCTGCAGCCCCTGAATCACAGCGGAACCCTGCCATTCAAAGGCCTCCCATTCTGCCCAAGGTGTATGAGTATCTGTGAGGTGGGAGCCAGCGGTGTTGCTTGGTCATTAAGATTTTGGGTGGGAGGGTATGAGCTTCAGATTTCCCGACAAGCACGCTGGTATATAATGTTAAAATAGGTTATATGACCAGCAGGGTGCATGCATGAGAGGGACCTAAGAGGTGGTGGAAAGGGAGAGGAATGCAGATTGGTAGCCACACTAAATGAGAGAAAACACAATATTTTTGCAAAAGAAACAACATTTCAAGGAATTTAACAATAGAGGGAGGGAGCATACGTGTGCGTTTTTGTCTGTGTGCATGTAAAAATTCCTTGTGAAATCTGACAGACACCTCACCATACCCGACTGATGGCACCAGTTCCCAACTATTTATCAGAAACAACATTTGTTAGGGGGGTGTAACACCCCAAACACCCCTCTGAAGCTACGAACCTGATGGGAGCCTGAAGTTCCCATTTCCACATTCGATAGGTGGTACCCCCCGTGGGAGATTTGGGAGCTGAACCATACTGGAGCAGCATGAAATGACACCACATGAACTACATTTGTGGTGTGATCTTCTTTTCTGCCATAGATAACAATATCATTTGGGCCAGGTGAAATGCAGAAGTATATTTGTGAGATACAACTTTTGGCTGAATTTTTGGGAATCAGGCACCACAAATAGATATGTTTGCAATCTGTGAAGCCAGGGTTTGCTTGAGGTTTTGTTTCAGGAAAGGAAGTGCCTCGGCGTTCTGTACAACAGAGAATTTATGGAGATTCCAGTGGGGTCAGTAGAAGAGTTAGGAGGCTACCAGTTAGATTCATAGCACAATTAAGCCTGATTATTCAAATGATTTTGTATGTGGTTGCGATTAACGTACAGTTTCTTGTTGGATCTATCTCAGATGTTTTGCCCTATGGTGAGATTTGTTATCATTGTAACTCCCAAGTAAAGACATGTTTTGTCCCAATTTAATTTCTGGCATGAATTACATCATTTTTCTACTTATTTCCCTTTCCTGGATATCTTCATCTGTTATATTCTGATTATGTGTTTTTGAGCAGGCGAAACTGCATAAATATGTTCTTTTGCATTCTTGGGGAGTCTGATCAATCAATATGTGTTTTACAAGTTATAAATTAATGCTCTAGTAACTCCTGTAGTGGTACCTAGAGAATACAAATATCTGCTGCATTGTGGACCAATAATACAGATTAGCACGGGCATTGACTGCTCAGATTGACAGTATTGAGTGAAAGACCTCATGCCCCCAATTGAAAATGATTTTCCTACGATTAATGTAAATGATTTCACAAAAAAGTTGTAATTTAGGCCTCTGCATTTTTACACCCCATATCCAAAGTAGGAAAATATGCATAAAATATGTGCAACATATAAGCCAAGTGTAGTCACTATCTCTATATCACACATTTATATGTGTGTATTTAGATTAGCGCAATGGGCAATCTCTGCCCAGTGTCAAGGGAGGGGTCAAAGAAATCCACTGCAGATAAAGTGAACACTCAAACCATCTTTGATGCAGCATGCTGGCATTGAGAAACAATTTGCAATGAATTGCACACATTTATCTGACACCTACTTATACTTGAATGGTTTAGTTTTAAGTGTTACAGCTAATATGACTACTTCACGAAGATTGGTGTATGGGTAGGTGTGGCATACTCTTGTATTACCCCTGTATTAGTCTTGGGCTTCAGGGGCAGGCCAGGAGTAGTCTCCCCAGGAATTCAGGAGTACTACAAGAGCAGGGCACATTAATGTCTTGTGGATTGGGCCTTTGGTGTGTGTCAGTCACTACGTTTGGGTCCTGCAGTAACCAGATTATGAAGCTAGTCAAGCAGAAATGGCAAATAAAGATCCAGCATTCCAAAACCCCAAATGTAATAATAACCTTAGACTGGTCAGAGATTATCCCCAAAAGCTAGCACCACAGAATAGTTTCATCCTAGCGTGTTACTTCTTGTTAGTACTGTTGATATCACTGAGGAACAGGATGCCCATTTTCAGGCGGCCCAAATCAATCCTGATTCAAACATGATGTGCACAAAGACTAGTGTTTGAGTAAGCATGACTTACTCTTGTATTATTCTTAAATTACTCATGAATTTTCAGAAGTAAACCAGTAGCTGTGCTGATTCCTGGCTTACTCCTAGATTTCAGGAGTACTGCTCAAGTAAATAACAGCAAAGACATTGGTCTGTATCCAAAACACACAGATGAACTGTATTACTGTGTGTCACATGTGACATAAATGTAAATGACCTTATTGCCTGCTAAGTGTAGCAGCTGTAAGGTGTGCAGTTGGGTTTTCTGTGTCTGGGAAAGGGCTAGATTAAGTGGAAAATGGATGTAGCTGGTTTGTGGCTTATTTTACTTTAGACTATATATGTTTTCAGATCATATTTCTGGTTAGTATGCAGTGGTCTTCACATTCTAGCTGGGGTCTATCAGTGTGATTTCTATGTGTATTTTCACGCAGGGAATGAAGCAGGGTCTAGTTTTTACCATATAGTGCCCCAGGCCCATTCTGTCCACATCTGAAGCATAAGCGTCTCAATTGTCCCTTCCAGCCCACAGACAGGGTTGTGTTAAAATTGTCCACACTGTCTTGAGCGTCTACAGAGGCAGGAGGCCCCATGCCCTCCTGTATACTCAGATGTATCTTTCCTATGACCTCTTCTTGTACATCTTTATGAACATCAAGATGTAGCAATAAGAGGAAGTGTCTGTCATTTAGAAGAACAAAATTGGCTAAGAGTAAGGAGTGGGGGCCAACTGGTCCAACTTGGACTTTCCACAGCTTTAGAAATTACAAGTGACCTATAACCTTTTGTAATCTTCTGCTTTCTTAAAAAGTTTACGAGAAGTGACGCAAATCATTTTCAATAAATGTTTAATTTCATTATGTTTTACAGTCAAACATCAATTGACCTTTTGGTACACTTTTGTACTGTTGTGTCACTTCTGTGTTCCTAATATTTCCAAGAAGTGGCCAAAGATCTGCGGTTAAAAGCACCTG
Source organism: Triturus cristatus (assembly GCF_964204655.1). Lineage (NCBI taxonomy): Eukaryota > Metazoa > Chordata > Amphibia > Caudata > Salamandridae > Triturus > Triturus cristatus. The sequence goes on from NC_140591.1 coordinate 1,187,450,603, forward strand.
CCAATGTTTTGATTCTGTGGTCAATAGTGCTTCCTTAAAAGAGTATAAAAGAGCTGCCCTCACTCCATTCGACACACACACCCTGGTTCAGGAACAGTGGAGGGTCAGCTATGTCTTCAGACTTAGGACAGTTATGTGCGTTTATTGGTCGCTGTAAAACCCCGATGTAGTAGATTTTCATCCTTGATAACAACATCAACAAAGTGGGCTTCAGATGTTCAGTCAGCTGAACAGTTATGCTGCTTTCAGTTAGCTGTACAATACTCTTCAGGGTCACCCCCCCAAACTGTTTTTCCTTCACCAATTCTCTTTTCTGAAATTTGGTTTTGTTGTAATTAGGCCTCTGTATACTTTAACACTACTAACCACCAGTGCTAACGTGCACATGTTCTCTCCGTAAAAGATGATACAATTGGCTTACACCTGATAGGCACATTACATGTACTTATAACACCCTAGTAAATGGTACTACATGTACCCAGGGCCTGTAAATTGAATGCTACCAGTGGGCCTGTAGCACTCATTGTGCCATCCACTTAAGTAGCACTTTGAAACACGCCCCAGGCCTGCCATTGCAGCCTGTAGTGCAGTTTTAAGACTGCCAATTCAACCTGGTGAAATAATCTTTTGTCAGATCTAAACCTTCCTTTTAAAATATATAAAGCTTTCCTATGGATGGCCCTAAACAGCCCATAGGACAGGGTGCATTGTATTAAAAAAGTAGAACACGCCTTTCCAAGTTTTACATGTCCTGGTAGTGAAAAACTCCTAAATTTCTTTTTCAGCACTGCAAGGCCTATCTTTCCCATTGGATAACATTAGGTTACCCGATTACATTTAATAAGTGCTAACATTTGATTGGAAAGATATACGAATGTCTAATTTGGACTTAAATGATTTGTAATTTAAAACCCTCATTAATGGTAAAGCCGGATTTTAAATTACAATTCTGAAAACACCCCTTTTAGAAAGTTGGCATTTTCTTGTCCTAACCAATTGGTGCCTGCTGTCTGTGTCCTGAATTACATGACTGTGAAGAGCTCCGCAGTTGGCCTTTGTGTATTCCTCCCATATAGTGAGACAAAGGTGGACTAGGTGTTGGCAGGATTGGTCATCCTGCCAACAAACACAGGTACAATGTGGGGAAATTGCTATACTGTCAGACGGAGGTCCACAGTGGCACATTGGAAGTCTCTGGGTTGCTGGAAGCTGCCTAGTGGAGATCCTCATAGAAATTACAAAAATATATGGGCAGTGCAATCATATTTATAAGGCTCAAATGAGATTAGGTAGACAAGGCTTGTACATTTGCATCTAATTTACCAGTGATATAATTTAGAAAGAGAAGAGGGAAGTTCTCCACAGGGACATCACAGACGAAGAGATTTCTGAGGTGAATACACAAGTGCTAGACACGCCTGATGGCCCTTAACCTACTGGTGATATGCACTTCCTCGTGAGTGGAGGATTAGCTGTTGGCAGAAATGGAAGAAACTGTTTTAGTTCCATTCATAAGCAAAATAAATCACCAAATCAATGAGGATTATATAGACCGATTTCGTTGATCAATATGGAATGAAAATGCTAGCCAAAGTCCTGGGTAATAGACACATCACATTGATTTTCTCTCTGGTTAACATGCACCAAAGCAGATTTATGGAAGGCAGTGGTACTCACCACAGCATCTGAAGGGCATTCAATGCTGGTTGGTGCATAAAATCAACACATCCATTACACTCCTCATAGTTGATATTGTGAAAGCATTTGATAATCTTAAATTTGATAGTCACTTGCAGGCCTAAACCAGACAAATGTGGGGCCCATGTTTGTGTTGTGCGTTCCACTGTTATACCACAAACTAACAGCACATTAACGGGGGCTGCCCTGGAGCCCTTTGTCATTGGGTGGGCCTCTCGTAGGGGCTGTACCCTCTCAAAATTACTTTTCATGCTACAAATTGAACCACTGGCAGAGAGTATCAAGAGGAAAGCAATATTTAAGGCTTATATTGGAGTCCTGGACTAGAAGAAAAGGTTTCCCTCTAAGCTGAGAATCATCAGCAATTTTCAGAGCACAACACAGAAATGTTCCTTCATGATTTTGTGGATTAGACTGGATGAAGGGTGAAATGAAATAAATCCACTGTTTTCCTACTGCAGGTGTGGAAAAAGGTCGTAGTGTGGATGCAAACATCTAGCTTACCATTGGATTTGAAGGTTTCTACTGTCTTGGGAGATAGGTGGCAAAGACAGAAGCTCAAGTCTGGGTGGTAAATATTACACTAATGATGGACAGGTTGAAGAGGGATACTGAACACTGGAATCCCCTGCCCCTGTCCCTTATGGGTAGTGTGACAGTGATGAAGATGGTGGTGCTGCTGTTGCCTCTTTATTTTATGCCACATTTCTCATATAAAATGCCCCCCATTACTTTCAGAGGATATACTCGGGCTCAGGAATTTGGAATAACAAGAAGTCAAGACTGTCTATGGCCAATGTTGCAAGGCGACATATGATGGTGGTGATGGAGCAGGTAGTGCAAAATGTTTTATACCTCCTCTATTTTGCATGAAAGTATTAACTGAATAACCTACTTATTATAATTTACTAATAGTGTGCTGTGATATATTAAAATTAACCAACCTGCATACACAAATTATACGTGGGAACTTGCTATTTGCATGGCAAAATAACTCTAAAAACTAAAATACGTACGCATATTAACAGTAGTGTATGTAATAATTAGATATCGCATGCTTTATGTTGCTTTTGTGACGTTTGCACCTTCGTGGAGGACCGTAAAGGTGAATATACTGATTTAAATGTCGCTATATGCTAGGAAAATACTAATACATAAAGGGATTAGTGAGGGTATAACATTAGTAGCATCATTTCTTTGTATTAATTACTCTTTTGTGTTTGTTTCGCTTAAGTTGACATTTTGGCCTATCGAAAGCATGGCGGCTGAGACCGAGTTCAGAAGTGGCCACCTTCTCATGAAGCGCGAAGTCTACTGCGCAGAATCGGATGGCTCCGTGAACTTCCTAACCACCTCTGTACACGCCGTTCCTGTCAAGGAGAGGTTATTGGTGGACTTCCAAAGGACCCCGGATATTAGAAACTGGTATAAATGAACAATGTACCTTTTAAACTAGAAGTCGAAATATTGCAACAATCAGAATTTGGTCATAACCGGAAACATATCAGCAAAATCCATGTGAACCTGGACTATACAAAATCGGACGTTTTTCCCCGACCATTTGGAACCTTTCTCCATCCAAAAATGTTTCATGTTATCCCGAAATTTATTATAAAAAGAGTAGTAGAATAGGGAGGGGCTATCTAGTCTATTCTTTCCAGACCTTTTCGATCACATTCGGCGGTTATTATGACTGCGTACCCTCTTAGACCCCACAGGCGATGACGGATGCTGGCACAATTTCTGGTCCTCTGATGATCTTTGGAACTGTAACGTGCTGAGCAAAGGACTTTCGGACTTTGAGATCTGGCCTGCTTTTGGACAAATTAACGACAAAATTTGGTTATGCAGAGCCAATGAATTAGAGAAAACCAAGATAGCCAGAATAGGTAAATATGATGTTCTGTGATATGATTAAATTGATCTAGAAATTCTAAACTTTTGAAGAGACAAATGCTAATATTAATGAAATTTAGATAAACAAATATTGATTAACAGACATAATGAGTTTGTGGTTCTTAGTTAAAGAGAATAAGGATTCTGAGTCTTAAATGTGTTTTAGCTGGTTCTAAATCACCAAAAACCAATCCAACTAATTGGTCTGATCGACCAAGTGGGCGGAGTGCCTTGATGTTTTGGATTAGGAATCTATAGGTGGCGAAGGTTAATGTATATGATATAAGATAACTTTTCTTTCCCAATAGGTTATAAGGTACTCCCACCCACATGTCCAGCGCATCATTCCCCCTTCTGTGTGCAGACCTGTGAATGAGAAACGTACGAGTGTTGGTGTTATGGGCCCCACCAATGAATGCGTGTGTGAATGAGTTTGTGTGACGGCGGGTCTGCTCTCATTTTTTCTCAGAGTTGTTGTTTGCGCTGGATCAGTGGTTTAGGCATAGTTGACATATTTGTGTATTACTGAACCTCCCACCATATTGTAATAAATTACTCAATGTTAATCCTGAACTTTGACTGTGTGCACCATGGTGGACTCTGGACACTTATGGTCTGCTTGCCTTTTTACTATTGTTATGGGGCTGACTCGCTGGGCCTTTCCTTGGAAAGAAAGGTAATTTTATCCCCCTAGAGAGATGTGCTGTGTTCAGATAGATGTACTGGAAAACTGACAGGGACAACTCCTTCATCCTTCTCATGTGGTGGCATTGGCTGTGTTTGAGGGATGGAACATGGTAGGAATTTCCACACTGAATGATGTGCTCACATCTGTCTATGTTAAATATTTTGCTGATTTTCAGGCAGAATTTTTGCTCTTTCCAATTCTCCTAATTCTCCAGATATTTGCAAATGAGTCAAACGTAGCTGGCATACCTCACCACAATAGTGCCCTTGGCAGAGTTCAATCCCCCACAGCCCAAACCATCTATCACATGGATACCAGAAATAAATGTTTTTAGAATGTATAAATTGCTGGTAATTAACACACCAACACATGCTCAGCTATGTGGGAGGTGTGATAGGCTGAAACAGGGATCATGAAAGGCATGGGTTGCAGACAGCACTTACTGCCCTGCAGCAGGGTGACATTTCTGCACAATACAAAAACATACAAGTCGAATACCTGCTTCAAATTTACCTCACCAGACCATGCTATGGCTTTTTCAGAGGCACTCTTCCAATTGCTTGAGATGTATGACCGCATTGGGAGATTTAATCTACACTGTATGGGGTTGGAAATTGTCTGGATAATTTGAGAAAAGAGAGCGCCAATCATTTCCTATACAGTGGGGAAAATAATGTTGATGCCTTGCATAGTATTGTTAAATATCATAGATGCCCTTGACATTAACTGACACTTGTAATAATGTGTGGGGTAGGGACTAATATTTGTGAAAAGAACAGAGCAATACAGAGCTGTGAAGAGCATCTATGCGCCCAAGGCGAATGAAGTGGCATGGAAATATATGTGGTCTCTCGAGGGTTGGTGGAATAACAAATATGTGAGGGAGATATACTGGTGAAAGGGAATATTGGGGCTATTGCATGTGTACCTGATGCTCTAATTAGTGGATGGAATACATACTACTGATAATCGATTTGGTACAGTGCATTGGTTAGAGAGATGGCGAGTGTTTTTGAAACCATCAATGAAATATTTTTTTTGTTAAAAAATTCAACATCCTCAATCATTTTAATTAAAGAATGAAAGCAAATTGAGAAGTGCAAAACAAAAATTAGGCGACTAGCTAAGGGCTTCAGACGTTCTGGGCAAAATACAATAAATTGAATCAAAATATAATAATATTTTAACTTTCAATGACCTCAAATTCAAAACTAATAACAATTTTTATTGCAATTTTTTTTATAACATATTCATGCAAAATAAAAAAAAGCAAAAAGCAGCAAAAAAGACAGCAAGTAAAAATGCTGATAACCATATAGCATTGCAATCAAGAATATCCTAAAAGAATTACAAAACAATGTTACCTTAAAAACACTAAAAATATCCTGAAAAGAATACATACAGTACATTAATACCCCATGGGAAGGAAGATAAATAGGAAATATTAAATTGTTGTAAATAGCACTTGAATAAAACTAACTAAGATCTCCCTGTAGGCATCTTACAGTGCAGTTCTAGTTCTACAAGGAGGAGGACTGACAGATTTTAACATCACACATGAAACTTATATGAAAGTCACAAATCTTGATCAGGATTCTGGGCTATCCTGCATGCTGTATCCAATGTGAGTACTAGAGGCCAATTAGCCCAACTGCAAGATCTAAGGGCCTGATTTAGATCTCGGGTTACTCAGTCAAAATGGTGAAGGATATCCCGTTTGCCGAAAGATCAATCCCATTATATCCTATGGGATTTATATTTCAGTGGACAGGATATCTGTCACCGTTGTGACAAAGTAACCCGTTTGTCGAGATCTAAATCAGGCCTTTAGTCAACAATGAAAGTTGAAATCCTCCTTGGACTTCAGAAGATCTCACTCCATTTAAGGGAACTCCCAATTAGTTACTCATCTATTATGTGAACATTTCCAAGGGGTCCTTGTTGTACCTGGCTCTTTTAGCAGTGTTATCCCCAAACTTTTTTCCTTCCTCTGCCTATTTTTCGGACCTTGATTTTGTTGGCTTTAGTACTCTGGCCCCTTTACCACTGCTGATCAGTGCTAACGTGCATGTGCTCTCTCCTCTAAACATGGTATGATTGATTTACACTTGTTTGGCATATTTGATTTACTAGTATGTCCCTTGTAAAGTGGTATACCATATACCCAGGGCCAGTAAATGAAATGCTACTAGTGGGCCTGCAGCACTGATTGTGCCACCCACAGAAGTAGCCTTTCAAACCTGTGTCAACTCTGCCACTGCAGGACCTGTGTGCACAGTTTTCTGTCACCTTAACTTGGCATTTAAAGCTACTTACCAAGCCTTAAAGTCCCCTTTTATTTCACATTGGTCCCCCCTAAACAGGTCCTTGATAGCGCTATGGCCAGGTTGCCGTGTAAGTAAAAGGGAGGACATGTACCTTTATGTTTTGAATGTCCTTGCAGTGACAAAAAGCCTATTTCTTTCTTTCACTGTTGTGAGGCCCACTCCTCTCATAGACTAGCATTGAGAATTCCCTCATATTCCTTTAAGTGGCAATTCCTGATCAGACAGGAGTGGCAATTACATGTTTGGTATGTTTAGGATAGTAGTGATAAATCCTATATACTGGAGTAGTTGGATTTCACATTACTATTTTAGAAATTTCCACTTTTAGAAGTGAGCATTTTTCAGTTCTTATAACTCTCTGTGCTTTGCAGCCTGTCTCCAATACACATCTGGGATGGTTCACAGCTACGCTTTGTGCATACTCTCTAGACAGCCACAACACAGGAAGGGCTGGGTGTGACAGGAGATACATCCACATTCGTCTGCATACGACAGTCTTCTTGGGCTGGGAGAGGTGGTTCACTTTGAATAGGTTGTGTCCTGCCCTCACACAAAGGGCTGATTTACCCCCTACTAATTGTCTAGAGCCAGGGCTGAGCTGAAAGGGATTGTTGCACACTTCTGAGGGTACCTTTGAAGTCACCCGTTCATCAAAAGCATTTTGAGTATAAGTACTGGGTCTCTGGCCACATGTTTTTAGACACTGTGTGTGACTTTTAACCAGATGCTGCTAGCTCTACATGTTTGCATAGGCAGGAGCGCTGCTGTGCTACCAGATGGAACCACCATTTTGACTATCTGCTTTGTTGTGTTGGCCTGCTGTGCTGCAGAAGGGACTGACACTTTGCAATCTGACTTTATGTTCTGACCTGCTGCCTCTAACCTCTCTTTGTGCCACCAAGCTATCTCCAAAGGCTTGTTGGCTTACCCAGAGACTCATGGCCAGAAAAGACTCTGCAGCCGCCTGATTTCCATAGGACTCTGAGTTCGGCACCATGCAACTTTCAAATGACTGAGCACTTGATTTGGCTACAAGTCCACCTCCTTGACCAGGGGAGTGTGTCATGTATTGTATGACAGAGTGCGTTGTGTCCTCCACCACCAACACAACACTCTACAAGGGGAAAGAGATCAGGAGCTTCTCTGCTCTGTTTGCTGCCTGTGTGTGCTCTATTTCCACCGACGATCATGAGCCTGGTGGTGCCGTTTTCTACATGAGCAGTTATCGGGAGAGAGATCAGGTACTTCTCTGCTCCGTGGGCAGCCTATGTGCGCTCTGTTTTCACCAACGATCTGGAGCTTGGTAGCCTATCTCTCCAGGTGGAGCATAGAGGTGCCTGACCCGGAGGACGATGCAGCTGCCCCATTGCCAAGCAACGCAATGTCCTGCTTCCAATGCCGATGCCACAGCACCACAAGGACAACTGACTCAGGGCAGCAAGCCTTGCCCATGTTCAAAGCACCCAGAACAGGTAATGTATTTTCAAACGGACCGGAGAGGTCCCTGAAGTTCCCGGTGCTTCCTCTGAATCAGCTGGGATTACCTCTGCAGCATGGTCTCACCGGATTGGCTGTGGACTTACTGCACCCTTATTTTGTTGGAGACTTTCTCTGACAAACGTGGCTATGGCCAACTTTTGAATCAGCCCCTGCTTTGAAAATAAGGAAGTGCGAAGTGGTCGAGGTGACTGGATATCTCTGATTGAACGTGAGTGCTCTAACAGCACTCAAGAATTTTTAAGCACTGGAATTTACTGTGATAATTGCTTAACCCCACATGACTTGAGAAATATAAATTGTATTTTTATCATTTTGTTTTTGTTATGCGCAAAATTAAATGACCTATAATTCTAAACTTTTGTGTTGTATTCCTTATGTTAGTATGTGTGTGTGTGATGCACAAATGCTTTTCACATTGCCTCGTCAGATAAGCCTGACTGCTCTGTGCCAAGGTACCAGAGAGTGAGCACAGGTTATATTGGGTGTGTATCTGACTTGCCCTGACTAGATTGGTGGGTTCTGCCTGACTTAGGTGCATACCCTAGCCAACCAGAAACACAATTAATAACAGTCCTAAATCAAAATTAATGCAGTGGTTCACATCAGCTCTCACAGCTCAAGTGTAGGAGGTTCTTCTGGTCTAGATTTAAGGTGCAAGGATTAGATATTATAATTGTAGATCCATAATAAGCCCTCAAGGAAATACTTCACCATCAGAGAAATTCATTATTTACCGTGAGTGGTACCCGAAGTATCCAGTCACAAAACCACCTTTAGTTATTTGAAGAAATATTAAGTTTTCTCAACTTCATTAATTTTTTGTAATTTTGTGAAATTATGTTGATGACAATGAGGCACATGCAGAGGATAAACAATCGTAGATATTTATTCAATTATACAAGTGGTTATACACTTTTTTAGATTTTGTACATCTGGAAAAAACAGTGAGCCACATAAGAGACTCACTACAACTTACCTAAAGGACACCAACAACCAGTTTACAATATGGTGGTGACTATGGTCAGCAATAAAATCCACTAAACCAGTCCCAAAAACACTAACACAGTCCTGTAAAATCAATATTCAATAGGCTTGAAATTATAGTCCATTTAGTTCATCCAAGAATAGTTGTAGTGGAATAATGTCGACTTTTCGGGTTCTGACGTCGGCTTATTTTTTTAACTCCCTAGGAAGCAGACAGTCAGAGTTTCTTCTGCTGCTTTCCTTGATTGGTTATCTAAAATGGTCTGCAATGAATAGAGGTATTAGCTACATTTGTAATGAGATTGATGTTAGTCAGCTATTCCTTTTGTGAATTTGAGTCATTTACGAACACTGACCTGAAGATTGTCCCATATGCTATATGCTTATGACTGAGACCAAATTGTCGACATCATTCCACTGCAACTATTTGCTTTGACTCACTGTTGTAGTACTCGTGGAAATTTAAGAGTAACACAGGAGTGTACCTGATGTACCTATAATAGTCATGAGTAAGGAAGGAGCACCATATGAGTAAGTTATACCTTCTTATGCACTAATCTTTACACATTAGTCTCACAATTTTTCCTGAAAACCAACTGTTCCCAAATCCAGATGATATGGACTTCAGTAACGGAGAAAGTAACCCTCTGTCCTGGTAGAAAAAAGTTTAACTGGTAGCGAATGACAGTCCAAATGGCTCCAGTTTATTTCTCAATACTGGCCACAGAAGGATTTGGCTGCATGCAGTAAAGCAGTCATCCCACACAATTCACAGGTTCTTCTGGAAACACATTACATTTGTGAAGCCTCATCTTTCCTGAGTTGAAAGTTTCCAACAAGCAAGCAATATTTTGCAATGGACATAGGCCTCATGTGCCTGGTACCTAATTTGAAAAGCCCTTTTGGACAACAGAATTGCAGTGTGTTGGGTTTGTTTTTTTAACTAATTCCAAGTTTCCTTCTACAGATGAGGAGGGACTAGTCATACTTGTATTCTACTTCTTTGAGTCATTATCAATCAAACATTGTTGTGCTGGGCCATTCATCGAAAAAAAATCCTGCTAAGTCACTGAATTAATGAAAACTACCTAAAGCTACCATATTTCTTACTCAAAAAGAATTTCCATTCCGGATAACTGATGTAACTTAAATCTTATCCTAATTTTAAAAAGCGACAGAAAAATGACGGTTTTCTATACCAGGGGAAACATAAAAACATCTGCAGGCCATAGTATATAACAATTAGTCAGCCATTCTCCAGTTCTTCAGAAATGAGATGTCACAGGTGGAATACTGCTCAATATTTGGGTTCTTAACACCTCGCGGTGAGGCAGTCATTTCCTTAATAACTTAAGGAGAGATAACTTATGAAAAGACGAGGAGAGCCTTGAGGGGTTATAAATAGAGAAATAGATATACCTCGAGAGACATTAATGTTAATATATTTTTCTCTACATTTTTACAGACATAGAAATGTAAAAGTGCATAGCATAAAATAGGGTATAAAAGAATCTAGACCTTTAACAATATTTGATACCGTTCAAAATAATTGCGGTCACGACAAATACTGAATTTAAGAGGAAATGCGGTAAACATTGAGGGTTAAGGTGAAATGTAGAACAATGGATTTTAGAAAAGCTGAATTATGAATGTAGAGTACTTAATTTTATTCCGACAGTAATGTGGAAGAAGCAAGGTATCCCCTGACTAATTTCAGAACTGTTTTTTCAGCAGAAGAGCTGGTGTTGTCCATAGTATAGAGATAAATATCTGGCTAAAGAACTTGACTTTAAATAAGTTGAGAAAAATGAGTGTCCCCACATGGAGAACACACGAGAGAACGAGAAATCACCAATGTCAATACAGTGAGTGAGAGTAGTGCCTGTCAGGGAACGTAAGGGTCATATGACTTTAAGACAAATCATGCAAATAATGCATAACACGATAAAATAGTAAGCCATAACAAGATAGAAGAAAAAAATATTTCGCGACTGTAGAAAAGCAATAACGGTGCTTTTGATAAAAGAATGATCATGCAAAAAATTTGAATTAAATGATGATAAACATGATGACATTCGGAGTTTCCTAATGTCTGTTGTATTGAGTTAACATGAGACGTTTTCAGTAAATGCAATAATTGTTTTTGACTAAGTGGCCGACTGCGATCCGGGTCGGAAGGCCACCGAACGCGATCCGGCCGGAAAAACTGCGAGCCGTACGCGTGTTTTCCGGCCGACTCATACAGCTGTACAATGCGACCTACATGAAATTTACCGACCGAGTCGTTTCCGGGTCCGAACCGCTCCGTACGTCTCGGTCGTAAGCTAACCGTGGCATGCAATGGATGCGATTCACGACCGAGCCAGTACGATGCACGCGTCAGACGGCCTGTGCGAGCCGGAGTGTCCGGCTCGCAAATTGTCCGGGTGGTTGCCTTTGGGGGTCCGCGTCGGACCCCCTGTCACCCACAGCCCTAAGACTCGGACATAGGAGGAGACCTATGGGTCTCCCCAACACAGGCATGTAGGCAGTGGGCACCGATGCGTACCCACTGTAGGGGGCGCACTTGTCCGTACACATTCAGTCAATGGGAGCCCATGTAAGCGTCGTACGACCGGCTCCCATTGACTTCTATGGGAGTCCGACCGAACCGAGTCCGGCAGCACACGGCCGCATCGTACTCGCTGGGTTGGACTGCAGGACTCCGGCTCTGTCGGAATACACTTCGGATCCGGTTCGGGCAGAGTGCTTTCCGAACCGGATCGGAATCGGCCCCTAAGTAGGTTTGATAGTACTGCTCACAAAATATTGATGCATAAAATGAGGAACAAGTATTGAGTCAAGTCTGGCAAATTAGTTTAGATATGAATGCTGAAAATAGCTTAATTTGTATTTTCATATACATCCGTGAACTAGAAATGAACTGTCCCCTTCCAGGCACATAATCTACCATCCTGATAAAGGCATCTAAATAGAGGCTACCAGCCTATGATATCATAGTCGATGTTTAGGAGAAAATGCTAGGAAAAGAAGAATCCTTTGAAATAATGATATATAAACCCAAAGGAAGTTTAAGAAGGCATCTTGGGGTTCTAAAAGGAATTCCCAGGCCCAATGGCTATTACAGAATTTCTTTATGAATGTGGAATGTTTGGGCTCGGTTTTAATAATACATTATGTGGTCTAGATGTGATTAATAAATGTTGAATTTCTCATGATGGAATAATTTTTGGTAAAATGAAAATAATCGTATAATACAGATTTAGGGGCATATTTACAAGCCCCTTTCGCCACCACAACATCACTTTTAGTGACGTTGTGGTGGCGATACGGGCTTTGCCTGATTTACAAGGCAGCGTTAAGCCTCTTAACTTGGCTTAACGCTGCCTTGAAAATAAGGCACCCTTTCACCCTATACTTAGTGTAAAAGGGGAGGGCAATGGGTGTTGCAGTGGGCATTCCACCGCAATACCCATTGATTTTGAAGCTGCCCCTATTTACAAGGTGGCATAAATATGGGGCAGCGCCAAAATTAAGAGAAAAAAACAGTTCTTACCCTGGCAAAACGAGGAGAAATGCTTTATTTCTCCTCGTTTTTGCTGTTTCTATGTGTGCTGCTTTGTGCAACACACATAGAAACAGCAAAACGCCATTGATTGTTTATGTGTACAAAGGTGTCCCTGCATGCAGATAAACAAACTTTTTATTTTAAATTAGGCATTGCAACTTATATGTGTGCTGCGTTCTGCACAAAAGATAGAAGTTGCAAACCGCCATTGGTGATTGTTCATGTGCAGGAAGGGTCACTTTCCTGCACATAAACAACCTTTCCCTGCAACACAGGCACCCTTGCACAATGGTGCTAGAGTACCTGTGTTGGCTCGAGGCAGCCGCAATTAGCGCATGCGCAGGGAGAAATGCAGGGCTTCCCCGTTTTGTTGTAAATACGGTGCAGCTCTGCGTTTCTGAAGTAGTGGAGCGCGGCGTTAAGCCAACAAGGCTAACGCCGCACTCCTTCGCTTCATTGAGAGTATGCTTCTTGGTCCCCTGTGTGGTAGATAAAACCATAGTTTGATACTATATTATTTGTTATTCTGAATAGATGGGCCAAGATATTTGAACTTTAAGATGGCCTTTCCATGATTTCTGAATAGTATTCAAGCTGGTATTTGCCTATGGGAGGCACATTGCAGTCAGTCAAATGTTGACAAACACCCTTCTATATACACTAGGTCCCACCCCTTTCTGTCAAAGTGACATTGTGACCAATCTAGGAACCTTGGAGGACCACCGCCCCCTCAATTGCCATATTGGGAGTAACTCCTTGATTTCCCTCACTGTAGAAAGAATCTTGGCTCCCCAAGGAAAATTCTATTGAACTTCACCCACACTTTTTTAAAGATTGCAGACAGCCCCCACATCAACAAGGTGGCCAGCCTAGATTATTTTTTAACACCCCAAAACACATCTGAAAGGTCTACTGAACTCTGGAGATTTGGCTGCATCAATGTGTGAAGCCACTTTTAAGCAAATCAACAACAAGTTTGCTCTAGTACACTCTCATTGCACACCTTTCATGGCACTGATATGCATGTGGGATCACAAATGCATTTTAAGATATGTTTAATGAAGCATATAATGGAAATATTTAATAGAACTTAACTTACGGCAGCATTTTAAATCATTGAATAACAAAGACACAAAAATTGAGAAAACAAAACAAAAAAGTGGTAGGAAGCAAAGGAAAATATGTGGTTATTAGAGTTCATCAAGGGGTTTTGGGATTGTTAGTCCTTTCATGGCAGCCTATCTCTGGCCCAACTATAGTACATATCCCCCAGCCAAGAATCAATGTAAACTCAAAGCTAAAACTGTGAGGTTTCTAAAGTCCATTTTTGGGCTTCTCCTGCCCTGTACGATATGCACACCCACAGAAGCAGGGCACCGTTTTTATCAGGAGAAGGGGATTATCTGAAGTTTGATGTTTGCATGGAATTCTGGGTAAGAAAAAGTAGTGGGATCCATGGCAGTCAAACCAGTCTCTACTGCCCTGGTTTCTAGTTTTCAGAAATATCTGGGATTGTTATATATCTCTGAGAGCTCGCCCATCGCAGGCCCAAATATATAACTGCCCACAAACTCAAAAAAGAACAAATTGAAAGGATGCTTGCCATCCTTTCTTGGGCCCATTTTGTCCTGGGCAGTAGGCCAAGTTGACTGCCTATTTTCTATTTTACCCAAACATAAACTTCCTTCACATGGTCAGAATTTTGGGCATTTCCCGTCCCATAAGATAATACAAGTGTTGTGCGCCTATCAGGAGAAGTGTTGTAATGCAGAACAGCAGGGCATTAGTTATGATCTATTGAATTTCTCTATATGTTGATTCCCAATTCTAAGACAGTGTGTATTGCAACAAATAAAAATAAAATAAGTTCCTGGCATTATGTATAATCCAAAATGGAGAGAAGTGCAAATAACACCTATGCCTAAACTCAGGTTCCTGGGGACATTTTAAACATGTAGAACTTTCATTTGTACCCATTTGTAGGCCTAAAGTGACAGTATAGCTCTTAGAGGCATAAGAGTCTTGATTCTTTGGGTGGAGGCACAGCATGCTGTTTATTTTATAAAATTGATAACAGTAGGTCATGCCGACATCTGCAGGGCCTTCAACAAAAGGCAGATAGCAAGAGTTCCAACAGGAGTGTCCACCCTTCCCAACGAGTTCTTTGTTATGGCCGAAGAAGGTTAAGAACCAGCGATTTGGAACAGAGAGCCCACCCCTCCCCCGCCTCTCCTATTCACAGAGATTCATTTGGGCTCTCCATACTGTAATCTGCCTGTGAAACTACATCAGTTCCAGCTCCTAAGACTTTTAATTAGAAGCAAGCATCACAATTAACTTAATTCTAGCAGTAAAGAAAATCATGTTCTTCCCGTATTCATTACCCTCGCTAATTCCATTCCTTCGCGACAGAAGTGTGGTTCTGCAGAAAGGATGTAATTGGTTCTTTTTGAGTCATCAGCTTTCCCTTGACAGCCGAGCAAGGATGCAGCCTACCCTTAGGTCATCAGATCCAAAACCGCATAAAATGAGAAATTGGACCAATCAAAACAGTTCCCTGATTGGTACCTATTAAAATCCCATATAGTCTTGCAGTCGGGCGGAAACAGAGGGCAGGCAAACAAAGGGGTCATACCGCTACTGATGTTTTCGATTAACAAATATGTTTCTTGTCAGGACATTAAAACAGAGCTCACGCAGAGGCAATATTTTATCTTGAAAGAAAAGATTGCCGTATCAATTTAACGTGAGCGAGTATGTTTTTTATCAACTGCGGGCGGATGAGTCAATAATGAAAAAAAGCTGATAAGACGTAGAGGAGGGAGAGGGCAGAAAAAAGCAAATATCGGTAACCTTTCTCGCCGAAAGAGATGACGCGGCGACAGGAAATGAGCCGTAGATTTAAGCCCCAGTACACATAAAAGTTCCCACTGATTTCAGCAAATGATTGTCATTAAGAGTGCTTTCCATTTCACGGAAGCCTCTTGTCAGTTATAATAATACTTTTCATCACGGAACAATTTCCATGGCAACCCCAAGCAACAGCAATCAATCCAGACACCAGTTTTTTTTTTTTCGAAATTCATCAGCCACCGCATGGGAAGCCAGTTACGTATGTGGTACAGTGCCAGGCCTTCAAACGCACAACACTCAGGGCTCATTTATGGGATTTTGGTGTAGGGCAGTGAAGCGAGGGACCTTACAGCGCTGCCCTACGCCAAAGTGAAAGGGCAGGAATGCACTGTATTTAAGCAATACGGTGCATTCCGGTCCTTTCTGCCTGCGCCGCTGGCACCGTTTCGGCAGACTAGCACCAACGTAGGCACCCTTGCACCATGTTGCAAGGGTTCCTCCATTGCAGGCAGGATTGTTTTTGTGCAGGAAGGGGCACCTTCCTGCATATAAGCCTATGAGGCATTTTCCTCTTTCTATGTGTGGTGCATTCGGAAAGAAAAATAAACAAGTTGGAATAAACATATTTCTCCTCGTTATGTTTCACCTCTGGAGGCGTACGGATTTGGCGCTTCTCCAGGCTTACATGTTTTGCAGATCTGGGGCAGCGTCAAATTCTATGGGTGTTGCGTCGGAAAACTCACTGCAACGCCCATGGAACGTCTCCCAGGTGTAGAATAAGGTGACAGTTATTTGAGCTGCGTCGTCTTACTCATGATTTATGAGGCCACTCAAAGCCCCACAGCGTGACTTTGCGTGGCTTCATAAATCTTTGAGAGCCCTGCGTCATGCATGTACCACTTTACATGGTGCAAAAGTGACGACGGGCTCTCATAAATAAGCCCCCTCAGTTGCGGCCACCACACATAATGTTAATACACTCATTCTCAGCAAGAATCTATGGGGCTTATTTACAAGCCCCTTGTGCCACCGGTGCGTCACTTTTTGTGATGCACTGACGGCGCATTTTGCTGCCCCATATTTACAAGGGCACATAAAGCCACCCTGCATGGCTTTTCATGTCCTTGTAAATACGGCCCCTTTTCACGCAGCACTTTGCATGAAAGGGGCGTTCCATGAGTGTTGCTGTTGGTGTTCACAGGCGCCACCCATGGATTCTGTCACATTGCCAGATTTACGACCTTTCGGAAACCTGGGAATGTGTGTGAAACCTATGCCTCCAAAGGAGACATAGGGAGGCGCAACAAGGAGAAATATTTTCCTTTCTCCTAGTTTTTTCTCTTTCTCTGCATGCTGCGTTCTGCAGCACATGTAGAAAGAGGAAAACACCTCTTGTGATTGTTTTTGTGCAGGAAGGTGTCGCTTTCTTCACAAAAAAATCTCCCCTCAACGCAGACACCCTTGCACCATATGTGCAAGGGTGCGTGTGTTGCCTCATGGTAGCCTATGACGCGCTTGCGCAGGGGAAAGCACAGGGATGCAACATATTATTGTAAATATGACACATCCCTATGCTTTGAAAGTGACTCAGTGTGGGGCAGCCAAATGTATTGCAATGCCGGGCTGAGTCATTTTCTTGTAAATTTGACCCTTTGTCGTAAACAACTCAAACTCAAAGTGCTCCCCCCTCAGTCCAACTCTAGAGACAGCCTTTCCCCTAGGGTGTTCAGAGATCTTCCCTCCTCCCCCCACCAACCTCTAGCATCAGCCACTAGGTTTTCGCCTCCATCCCCGCTAGTCAACCTCACTCCTTGCCCTCTCACCCACCAACAAACAACCAGCTCACCCCCAGTTCACCGACCCTTCCCCCGCAACATTAACGGATCCCCCTCCTCTCGGAGATTGCCTAGCCCTCGTCTCTCCTGGCCTGCCGGTAACCCAACCGTAGGGAGGTCGAGCTCCCTCGCATGGCCTCCAGCACTCGCCAATAGCCCCTGTGCTGACTCCCGGGTCCCCTGCCCGCAAGCTCAACCCTTACCCTTGGACTTTGAAACCCTGAACACCAGAGTATCCATCATAGTTCAGAGAATCCAGAAATCCCTATCTGATCTGAAGAACATCCTTCTCCTCACTGAACCCTCCATCGCCACCTCCAAGCCCTCTCTTAACTCTGTCCCCCCCTCCCTCACCTCACCCACTCTCCAGCCCATGCCGCTGGCAAGCCGACACCTTCACCCTCGCAAACTTCCTAATCACCTCTCGGAGGAGGAGACCCTAACCCTCCTCTCACCCTACTTGAGCCCCCCCGACGCCCCCTGTCCTCCTGACAAGGAAGGTGACTGCCTGATTCCTACTATCGCAATCAACACAACCATGTTATCATCCCTCCATAACAGAGGGGTAAACAGTAACAACTTAACAAAAGTTCCCTTAACTTTCTCACCTTACAACACTCGTTCTGCTGCCCCACTCTCCGGCCTCCTTCTTAACTGCTGGTCAGCTACGAGACACGTCTCGGACATCGCCGCCCTCATCCTTAACCACAACACCGATGTAGCTATCCTAACCAAGTCATGGCTCAATGAATCCTCATCACTGCACCTTGACCTATTGGTCCCGCCCAACTATAACATCACCAGACTTGACAGACAAATTAAAAAGGGGGGAGGCAGTTCAGTTCAGTTCAAATAACTATTCGATTCATTAGAATCATAAAAGTTTACACAATAAAACATCTAAAAACAATTACAAAATTCACACATATTCCCTTCCATAGATGTTAATAAATCAGCAAAATTAATCAATTTAAAAATAATCATAGCTATCCCCACCTCAGTTTCTATAGTTGAGTAAAAAGAAAATTCTTAGTAAAATAAATAAAAGTAGATTCATTTTCACACTTCATAGCATTTCCTGATTATAAATGCAGTTCTAATAAAACTAAGTACAGCACTAGAGATTACAGCCGTAGATAGTGCCCTTAAATAGGCATAGCCCTCTTGATAAGAGCAGGGCCTAATAGCATTCAAAATAGGTTTAAGAAAACATACTCTAGGGTATTTATACAGGGAGCAGAACAACATAAAATGCATTGTACTCTGTTTGGCCAGATTATTACAAGGACAGGGGGCTAGTCTCTCACACCGGCCAGCCTGTTTAGGATAGGCCACGAAAAAATGCAGTGTTCCTAATCGAAATCTGGTCAACAGAAAACGCTATTGTACATGCGAAGTAAACGACAAATAATATTACTGGGGACCTAATGCCCCATCATCTAACGTTCCCCTACCCTGGTCAGACATCCTTAATTCAATGCGGTATGCATTTATAAAATCATTTTCATATTAGACTCAATAGTATCTGAGTTATTATAACATTCCTCCCGGCCAATCTTATAAAAAGTATCCCTAACATAACGCAGCCAAGGGAGTGACATTGCATTATCCAGATTCATACAATCTTTAAGGATACTCCTAGTGAATGTCAAAGTCTCTGAAGACCAGATTTTCGCCCATAGGATAAGGGGTGCAATGTTTATCCTATCTTTCACGTATTCGAGGCCCACCTCTGAATGACAAAATGAGGTTGAAGTACTACTCGGAGTCATTAAAAGCCTTTTAATAAAATTATTCTCTAAAACCTGAATCTGATAACTCTTATGATAACCCCATACTCCGGCCCCAAAAGTAGCTACAGATAAACATTTGGATTTATATAAAATTACAATTTCTGTAACCGGTATATGTCCCAATTTACAGGCAAAATGAAACCGCCCCTCTGCTATTCTACTGGTCTGTTGGGCCTTTGTCATAATTTGTTTATCTCTACTCAATTTGTAGTTAAAAACATTACCTAAATAGGTAAAATTGGGCACCTTCTCAATGATTTTTCCATTCACAATGAACTTCCTAGTTTTAGTTTTTCCTGGACCACAAACCATAATAAATGATTTACCAAAATGTACTTTGAGGTCCAGTCCTAACATAAAATCAGTGAAGGCGGTCAGGGCCCTTTGTAAACTATTGGCCGTCAGGGTCATTAATACTGTTTCATCGGCATAGGACAACAGAGGGACCGGTCTACCTCCTACTCTTGGAAAATCCAGTTGCTGTTTAGTCAAGAATGACTCTAGACCATTAGTATATACAAGAAATAGGAAGGGGGCCAGGATACAACCCTGGCGCACCCCTTCCGTGGAGGCAATGGGCCTGTTCTTCTCACCTCCTGGTCCAAAGCGCACAGCCACAGTGGTGGATTCATGTAGCCTGCATAATAGGGTAATAAGGGGCTCTTCAAAGCCCATTTCCCCCATCATTGTCCATAGCTTTCCCCTACAAACAGTGTCAAATGCGCTGGACAAGTCCATGAATGCCAGGTGAATCGAGACCCCCCCTGGCCTTCATGTACTTGCTCATAATCAGGGACAGATGCAGACACTGTTCATTTGTGCCCATCCCCTTTCTAAAACCATATTGGGTATCGGTTATTAATCCGGAAGCATTAGCCCATGACTCCAAACGTGCTAGAATCACCCTCCCCATAACCTTACATGTGGCGTCGGAAACATGTGGGGTCATTCCTATTTTCTTTTTTAAAAATAGGTACCACAACTGCTTCCTTCCGTGAAGATGAGATTTGGCCGAGTATTGCCGCCTTAAAAACATGCGACAGCAAGGGTGCCCACAGGTGAAGATTACTTTTGATCAAATCTAAGGGTATCCCATCTGGACCGGGCGCTTTCAGAGATATACCCTTATGCATTGCATCTCCCACCTCACTCACGGAAATACTTTGGCTTAATTCATGAGAAGTTTTAGAATTAATAACTGTCTCATCCCTTTGCGCTTGTATTGTTATTCCCTGTGGATTAAATATTTTTAAGAAATGGGCTTCCGAAACCTCTCCTGTTATGGTCGAATCGATGGCCCTTGCATCATTAGAGAAAAGCAGATGATTTATAATCTCCCAAAAGCTCTTAGAGTTCTTGAGTCCTCCCATGCTATACTTCTTAATTAATTTTTCCTATTGTTAATATCTTGTTTATAAGACTGTCTCGCTATTTTTATCTCAGCCTTATTTCAGGGGACTACTTGCAGAGATTTCCTAAGATTTCTTTGCGCCCTGGAACACTCTGCATTATACCACCTAATTTCGGGGGTATCCCTTTTCCTAATTGACTTATTTAGTTTTTTAGCCACATCGGCACAGATAACTTCAAAGGACTGTATTACTATGTCGGGGGGGGGGGGGAGCCGACAGTTAGGCAGGTCATAAATTTACCTAACTTTTCTTTAGCAATGGGGGGAGGCATTGCCTGCATCTACCGCTCAGACCTCTTCGTCACAGAACTCCACGCTGAGCCTACGGATTCTTGCGAATATCTTGCCCTCTACATTAGTAGTACCACTTCTCAGCTTTGCAAACTGCACATCTTCTACCACCCCCAGACAGGAACACCACTTTCTTGGACCTCCTCATGGAAATCATCACTGCTAAAGTCTTGCCTCACTCCAATGACATTTTCCTCGGTGACTTTAATATGCACTGGAATGACCCCAATAACTCCCAGGTCAACGCTGTCAAAGTTTTCCTTGCTGATCAATCACTCACCCAGGCCTGCACCTTGCCTACCCACACAAACGGCGCTTCTTTGGACTGGATTATCGCTAAGACTTGGCGGTCAAGCTGAACTCAATAGAGCCATGTGATTGGTCAGACCACCACATCATCCCCTTCACTATACCTGACTACCGCCTGAAAAAACTTGGGCAACCGGTGAAACCAAAACGCTGGCTCAGAGACTCTAAGAGCCTGGACCTCAAGAAACTGACTGCCCGCTGCGAGAATGAGCTTCTCCCCCCCCGAATCTATATAAGGTCAACGACCTCACAGATCACTACAACTCGACTTTGACTAACATTTTGGACGATCTGGCCCCGCTTAAGTTCAAAAGGTCCCAAATCAAAGACAAAAACCCTTGGTTCAGCGGACCCCTCAATGACTAAAGGAGAGCTCTCCATCTGAAAGAAAGGAACTGGAGACAGCACCCCTCAGCCTCCCACCTTAAACTCCTCCGTCAGGCCAGAAATACGTCCAACAAGAACTTCCTTTTGTCCAAAAAAGAGTTCTTCAATTCAGTGCTGGAAAATGCCAAGAACAGACCACGCAAACCTTTTGAAATAGTCAAACTTCAATCAAACAAATTAGCGAAATCATCAAAAGAAACCACTAAATCCCCAATTTCCTGCGATGAGTGCTCCTTCTTCGCAACCAAAATCAACTCGCTGGGTAACAAACTCAAGGCCTCCTCGAACTTCCCTCCTTCTCCATCTGGGACCCTTCTATCCTCTCGTCCCCACCAAGCAACACCCAAAAACAAGGCTCGCTCGTCCAAATTCAAACTTTATGAGGACCATTCCATCTTGAAAATTATATCCTCCTTAAAACCAAATAGCCACTTTAACGACCCCCTCCCCGCCAACTGCTTGGCAGCGACCGCCTCACTCATTGCTCCCATCTGGACTACCATTATCAATGCTTCCCTTCTCCAAGGGACCATACCCGACTCACTGAAAACCGGGCAAGTCATCCCCATCCTAAAAAAACCCACTCTGAATCCAGAAATTCCAGATAACTTCAGACCCATCTCGAATATCACTCTTCTCGTGAAAGTACTGGAGAAATGTGTGCAGCTACAACTAAGCCAACACATTGCCAATTTCAATCTACTCGACGAATTCCAATCTGGGTTCAGGCCTGGGCACAGCACTGAAACTACTATTCTTCACATCGTTGACGATGTTCTCCTAGCCTTTGACCAAGGCAAAACATGTCTTCTGATCTATCTGGATCTCTCCTCGGCATTCGACACGGTCAACCACGAGAAACTCCTTGAACGCCTCGAACACAGGATGGGCTTAGGAGGTACCGTCATCAAATGGTTTGGTTCCTTCCTCCATAACCGCACACAGAGATTCCTTGTTAACAACAACCTATCTGCCCCCACCCCGATCTCCATCGGTGTCCCGCAAGGCTCCACTCTGTCCCCTACCCTCTTCAATCTCTACCTCGAACCTTTAGCTGAAATTCTCCACTCTGCCAACATCTCCTTCCACATGTATGCCGATGATTCCCAGATCCACATTAAAATCTCCTCTCTTGAGGAGATCACCCATCTAAATGATGCCCTGAAACTGACTATCCATTGGCTTGCCAACAACCAGCTCAAACTGAATGCCCAAAAAACAGAGTTTCTTCTCATCTCCCCTCCAAACAAATCTGCTGACATCCTTGAATGGACTAACTCCATCACAGCACTAAACTGCAACCCTACCATTGTGGATTCTGCCAAATCTCTTGGGATTATTTTGGAACGCAACCCGAATATGATTGAACACATCAACGCAATGGCCAAAACTGCCAGATTCCATCTGAGCTACTTGAGACAACTAAAACCTTTCCTTGGAACTGCCGACCTAAAAACCGCTGTGCAGGTGTTAGTTATCTCCAGAATCGAATATGGCTGCTCCACACTATCTGGCCTGCCTAAGACTTCGACTGCCCCCCTAAAAGCTTGCCTCAACGCAGCAGTCAGACTGTTATACAATTCTAAACAATTTGACCATATCTCTCCACACCTGAAGGCCTTGAACTGGCTTCCCCTTGAAGGCAGAATTCATCTCAAGCTGGCCTGCATCACTCACAAAGCCTTGTACACGAACACCCCGGCATATCTCGCCCAGAAACTCGTGTTATCTGGGAAATCCAGAAACTCCTGATCCGCCAGAGTCCGTGTGCTCCAGCTACCCCGCTTCTGCAAGGCAAAAACATACAATCGAGCATTCTCCGGAGCTGCACCAAGAATCTGGAACTCGCTTCCTTCCTCCATCAGAAGAATACCTTCTCTGGCGCTCTTCAAAAAAGAAGCTAAAACATTCTTAATGAGCAAATTACTCCAATAACGCTTCCTTGGTGCACATTCATATGACCTACTATTTGTATAGACTCTCACTCCTTCCAATGCTCTCTGTACCCGTTTTTGCACATATCTTTTTCATCCTATTGTTATCAAATCGCCCGCCGAACTTGGAACTGTATTGACACTTGTATATATCCACGGCTTTGCCCTACATTTGTCATTTCCCCAACCCCCATCCCTGTATTCTGCCCACGCCATCCTGTACTTGGATCTGTACCATTTATTATATATATATATATATATCTTCTCCTTGTGCCCTATTGTACTCAAGTCATCGCTGATTTTGGAACTGTATTGACTCTTGTATATAGCTACAGCTTGTCCTTCTATTGACTTTTCCCTATCCCCCATCCCTGTACTTTGCCCATGCCTTTATGTATGTAACATACTTTTCCTTGTAAAGCGCTCTGATACCCTAACGGGTCATGTTCGCGCTATATAAAACTTCAAATAAAATAAAAGAAATAAAATATAGATCCACTATTTCGATTTATTTTAGGGGCATAATTCAATAAAATTAACCCTAATTCCACACAGGCATAGAATGAGTTAATACACATTAATATAACAGGAATTGAGTGCAATTCCACTAGTGAAAATCTTTCCATATCCTCATCTCCGAATTCTCACCAAATGTATGATGTTTCTCCTTAGGTTTGTAACGTGCATGGGACTCTGAGTTAACATGCATTGGCAAAGGCAGTAGGTCTGTCTGTAATGAGCTAACACATGCAAATAGAGACATGAACAAATGCAGTTTGCACGTTATCTCACTAAAGTCAGCCCTATTGGATTTGCCAATGCTTTCTTCAGAGTGCAGGTATATGAAGGCATTAGTTTCTGGATAAGCAAAAGTTCAGATGTTTTTATATTTTTGGATACACTAACATTCCCCACGTGATCACTTCATTGATCATAAATCATGGCACGATGCACAGCATTACATACTTAATGACATGAACACATATTCAGATAAAAAGGGGCACATTCGGTAAATGCTTCTTATCTATCATTGAAAATGAGACCTTGCTCCACATTCTCCACCCAGCACTTCCCTGTAAGGCAGAGAGCAAGAGTCAGTGTTGGACTTCCACTAGAAGTGAGGCCATTTATTCATGGGTTTCCATTTTGTTATGGCTGGCGATTCCACCTCGGACAATTTTTACTGGCTTGGCCAGTGTTCTTCTTTGGAGGCCAGCAAAAATAAGTGGCAACCATAACTTACGGCATGGACAAATATTATATCCTCGGTTGTGTTTTTTATGATTTTAAGATGACTTGTTGAAAACAATGAAGAAAGTATTGAGATCATTTAATTGACTCTCTTTCCTCCTGCACAAATTGGATAGGAGAGAGATGGGGCTGGGGTTGAGGAGGAGGGGGAGGCAAATCTTCAGCAGGAGAGAAAAAGGAGGAGCAGCAGGAGGAGGTGAAGTGGAGGTGGAGAGGACTGAGCAACGGAGAAAAGAGGAGGAAGGAGGGCTGCATTCACACCTAAGATGATGAGACAGAGGCGCAGGTGAGAAGAGTTTCGAAAGAAGTGTTGTTTTCCAACATGTGCTTGCCACCAAGATTGGCACCAAAGTCTTTTAAGTGTCAAGACTTTGGGATGACCATTTTGGGGCCAGGTGTCTTGATTTGTGAAGGGAGAATGCAATAGGATGATAATAATGACAGACTGACTCTCCATTATTAGCAAAAACATCGAAAAAGGCTGCTGTAAGGGTAAAAAACAAAAACCTCTATGCATGCATATGTATAGGGGTTTTTGGACGCAATGTATGTATTCCATAAACAATGGCGTGTTTGAATACTGTACTTCCTAGTTGTAAAATAGCCCATCATTCATTGCAATATGAGCACGCCAGGGGCCCTGGAGTTGTTTACCAAACAACCGATAGTATGTGGTGACAGAGCAACATTCTTGTGAGGGGGGGGCAGAAGCCCAATGTTTTTTATTTTTATAAGAATTAGTAACAAAGACACCTGCCATCTGTAACCAGGCGTAAAAATGACAAGAGGCAGACATTAGGTATAGAAGCGATCTGGTGCCCACCAGTTCTTTCACAACACCCCACAGATAAACTTAAATGGGACAAATATAGGCTAGAAACTGGGCGGAGTTGTAAATGTTTCGCCGACCTGTTTCCAGTTTCAGTCTTTCAACTCAGGATTAGTATTCCCTTTACTTGACAGTTTATATAGGTAGGTGACAAATGATTAAAATGTTGTGAGAAATTGGATTGTTGGTTGAGGGGGTTGAAACCCTATTCAAGCAACAGCCACAATGCTTGCCAGGGTGAGCCACAAAAGTCAGTAAATTAACCAGTGCCTAACCCTCTGGCAGCTTGGCACAAAAGCAGTCAGGCTTAACCTAATGGCAAAGTGTGAAGTAACTTTGCAGCACATAACAACAATAAAGTAAAAACCCCACACAAGAAAAACCCAACATCAATTTAGATCCATAGAGTAAAATGTAATGGATTATTTGACAAAAAACCAGCAAAAATCTAACCAGTAGAACCAGTGATATGCAATTTTAAAGATTTAAGGTAAGTATCACACCTAAAAGCACAATGCACCTCTCACAGGTATCTAGTTGAGCAAGACAAGGTGAAAGTAACAAGTTCAGACTGACAGCGAAGAAGTGCAGACTGGATATGGGGACCAGGTTAGTGCCACTGAAAATGTTCCTTTCTAAAGTCTAGAGGGAAGAGTTCCGTTTGCAGTGAAGGATGCCGCAAGGAGCAGGCAGGGCAACGGTGATGGTCGCCGCTGCAGCGTAAAGAGCAGGCCAGGCGTCGTGGATGTTTATCGCTGTAGTGCAAAGATCCTGTAGAGCGTCGCAGATGTCATTGCTGGAGATTCACTTTGGTGACCACTGGGGCTGTCAATGCTGTAGCACGAAGTACAGATCTGGTAGTCACTGCAGCACAAATGGTGGCGGTCACAGGAGTTTCGCGTTGGTGGGTGGCGCTGGTGGCAAGATCTTGGTGCAAACTAGTTCATCCCCAGTCACTAAGAGCCCACAACTTCATGATTTCTCCATTTCCTCAAGGGAAGTTTATCTAACACCACACCAAGGGTTCAGGACTTGAGTGGTACCTCTCGGAGGTCGGGAACTTACTCTAGCTGAGGCCAGCAGGGCTCAGGCAGGCAGCAGGTCAGCTGGCAGATGCAGGGAGGCCTCTGGAGCTTGTTATGTCCCTGTAGCTCAAAAGGCTGTCAGTCAGCTGACCCTTGGAGTTCCATCAGACTGGGATGAAGAGTGCAAGATCAGTCTTCCTTCTTACCAAGCAGGGCAGGCCTCAAGCAGCGGGGCAGCAGTGCGACCTTCTTCTGTACTATCCACAGGTCCAGGAGTGTACTGAAGAGTGGGTCTGAGGGTCCCATTTTTTACCTGGTGTTCACTTTAAAGTGAGCAAAGCTTCTGGAGTTTTCCTATACGGAGGTGTCTTGAATTTCCTGCCTCCCTGTTCTGGTCCCTGTCTGTCTGGGGGCACAGAGAAGCTAGTTTGAAGTTCTTTCTGTGTGAGATGAGCCAGTGCCTTTGAAGTGCAGGTGTGTTAGGTGATACACCCCCATCCTGCCAGAGAAGGCAGTTTCTTCCAACACCCAGACCCTCTATTGTGATGCTGTCTGAGAGAAATACACAAAGGCCAACTACATCTAATTTTGTGATCCAGTATGAGAAGCTATCTTGGTATATGGTGTACACGTATGGAAGTGGGCACCTTGCACCAATCCAGACAACCTTTGTGGTGAATTTAGTGGTCTTAGACAACCTCAGAAAGTTCTCTAAGTGGTAGCTGTGGAAAGCAGCCTTCAGGCTTAGCCCAAAAGGAGTGTAAAGCAGCTTGTTTTAACAGAACATAATCTTATTGATATAGATTAAGTGAAAAAGAAACACACAGTGTAATTATAAAAATATTTATTTATTATATAACACTCACTAACACATACAGGTATCTCCTAGCCGGAGATACACACAATGGACACAATACTTTTCAATAGAAACAGGTAAGTAGCACGTAATACACAGTGGTCACCAGGGGTTGACCAAACTACATACTAAAATGGTGGTGCGCGAACCACGACTCAAGTTAAGACTATACCCAGAAGACATAGAAGAGCTGGGGACCCAAGGAACCACCAAAGGGAAGTAACCAGGAGCCCCACGGGGACTGTGTGCAGAGTGGGAACACGACCGCAGGATCAATGCAAGTCAATGGGTAAGTCGCGGTTGCAATTTCAAAGAAGAAGGACCCTTCCCAGTGGACCCTGAAGAAACCCTGTGGAAGACAGAAGGTCGGAGAGCCACCCTCCCTGTGGATACCTTAGGAACCAGGATACCTGCCCTAGGGGAGCAGGGTGCATAGGTGGGAAGTGGCATCGGAAACCGCTGTTGATCCCAATGGAGGACTTCAGGAAGACACCGCTGCTGGAGAAGATGAAAGTGTCTGATGGAACCCAAAGGTGGATTCAAGTGGAGAAGTTCCTGAAAGCAGAGGGGACAGAGTCTATGCAACTTGGAAGTGACAATGAGGCACGGAAGATGAATGCCCACCTATGTCAGGGGCTGCAGGAGAGTTGATGGTGACCTTGGAACTGCAGCTGTGAGGACCAGGCAAAGCTGCGGAAGACCAGGAGATGTTTACAAGCTGTCCCATGTCAGATGTCGAGAGTTGAGGGGTCGGTGTCCGTCGGGCGCACCGACAAGCCTTGGCAACTGCAACCAAAGTGGAAACCGAAGAAGGTGCAATGTCGGGACCAGCAAGGTCCAGGTGACTCACCACGAGTAGGGGAGTCAGGGCAGGCCCGAGCAATCAGGGGAGCCCAAAGAATTCAAGGATGACCTTCAAGAGGACTCACAGGCCGGAGGCACTGGAGTTGCTAGAGGACCGCAAGCAGTTCACCAAAGAAGCAGGCCCACGATGGAAGTGTTGTGGTGAGGATGAAGATCTTGGACACTGGAGATGCTTGATGTTGGGGCTACTTAGAGCCCGAAGAACTTGGTGGACAGAAGCCAACA
Source organism: Triturus cristatus (assembly GCF_964204655.1). Taxonomy (NCBI): domain Eukaryota; kingdom Metazoa; phylum Chordata; class Amphibia; order Caudata; family Salamandridae; genus Triturus; species Triturus cristatus. The sequence continues at coordinate 1,187,479,127 of NC_140591.1, forward strand.
ACCCTTTTCAAATGCAAGTCAATGTGTTGCACAGGGGTTCAGTTCCTGTGGCTCTGACAAGGGATACCGGCCTCAAACCTGGTGAGAGGACAGGGCAGGCCTCCTGGGATGAGTGGAACCACAATCTGTGTTGCGGAGTCTTTCAGAGTCCGTGGAAGCTTAGGATCAGCAGACCAGTCAGCTTAGTTGCAGTGCCTGCAGATACAGGGAAGTAACTCCTTTACTTCAAGGGAGATTCCTTCAGGTGTTTTGGATGCCCACAGGTTCCTGTATGGTGCACAGGCACGGACATTACAGAAGACGAGCAGGGTGAGGAGATCAGGAGCAGCTGGAGTCTTCCCGGTTGTAGCCTTGATGCCCAGACCGAAGTCCAACGAAGTCCAGAGTGCCCAAGCTATCGAAGAAGAAGTGGTGTCTGAAAGGAATCTTGTCCCACGCTGAATTTAGTGAGCCATCCTCAGGTAAGGCATTATGGGCCATATGTATGATTCTCAAATTGCGATTTTTAGGGAATCGCAATTAGAGAATCGCAAAATGCAATGTATGTAGGATTTGCTAAATATTTTGCGAATCCTACATATTCCTTATTAGCGAATCGCAAATTGAGATTCTCAAATAAGGAATACCTTCCCATTCATTCCTATGGGCTAGAAGGCCCATAGGAATGAATGTGAAGACATTCTCAATTTGCGTTTCCCAATTAGAGAATCGCAAATTGAGAATGCAATTTCAAGGTTGCAAGGGTGTCAATAGGACATCCTGTTGCACCCCTGAAATAAGCATGTGTGCACATGTGGCGCACATACATGCTCTAAGGGCATGTATGTGCGCCACATGGCATTTTGAAAAATGCAAAAAAGTGCATTTTTCAAAGAGATCGCAAATTACCAACAACCTGAAGTTAGTGGTAAATTGCGATTCCTTAAGCCAAAATCACACAACTTGGGTGCTTCCTACATTGCATTTAAGGAAACGCAATTTGGTATTCCTTAAATGCATTTGCAAAATAGGGATTCGCAAATTTTGCGATTCCTTATTTTGCAAGTGGGTTTTTGTTTGATACATTGCAGACTGCCTAAATTGCAATCACACACGCTGAAATTCTGCAAATTGCATCGTTTGCAATCGCAATTTGGCTTCATAAATATGGCCCTAAGTATCCTAAGGAAAGGGTGGGGATTATTCAGGTGTCCCAACTCAGGAGGGGCTGGACTAGGGGGAGGATACTGCCCTGTCCTTTATCCAGTTTCACGCCGGAGCAGGAGCTAATAGCTACCTGAACTGGTTTGGACTGAACCATGCATGGAGGGCACCAAGTGTGCCCTGCACGCAGACTACGTGGCGCTGGCAAGTGGCCCCACCCTACCCCAATACACTAAACCCTGTTTGGGAGGTGGTCACACCTCCCTGTGACAGGATACCTAATGTTCTGCCTTCCCCTGCCAGAGCTTGCTCAGCAGCAGAAGGGAAGAAACATGTGTCTGGCCGGCAGCAGCCCTAGCTTGCTGTGCGGGTCTGGAAGACTGCTACTGGGAGCACAGAGGGCCTCCCAAAGGAGCATTACTGTGCTTTGATACGAAACATGATAGGATCCGTTACAGCCAGTCTCGAGATGGTCATCGCGTAATGACTCGGTGCCCCTCTATATGTTATATGGCTATCTCAATTACAACCCGGTAGAATGGACTCCGTAGGTTGTAGGGGTGTCTTGCTCATGCAGGGGCACCCTCACACTTAGAACCGAGCACCCTGCCTTTAGTATTGAGAGGCCTGCCGTAGGGGTGACTTATAGATTTTAAGTGCAGTGACCTTTGATATAGGGAAATCTATATCTTTCGTGAGTGGTGCTAGCACCAGCTTTCACAGGCTGCAATGGCAGGCCTGTAGTTACAAATTGAGTGGTCTCCCATGGGTGTTATAATACATGCTTCAGGCCATGGGAACCCTGGTGTACCTATGCACTGGGTACCTTAGTACCATATACTAGGGACTGACAAGTGTACACCAGTATCCAATTTGGAATGTACCGAAGTACGTACAATATCAATTTAGGGGAGAAAGCACAGAGACTGGAGTCCTGATTAGCAGGATCCCAGTCAGACTAGCCAGAAACAGCATTACATCAAGCAAAAAGTGGGGATAACCATAAAAGCAGATCCTTCTTTCCTACACCCAGGAACAGGATGCAGACACTAAACGCCAACTTTCTAAAAGTGTAATTTTCTGAATTCTGACTGAAAATACAAATTTACCATTAAAGAGGGTTTTAAATTACAATTCCTCAGACACCAAAAAGGACTTTCCTACATGCTCTTAATAAAACGTTATCACTTATTGTTGGACTTGGTCCTTTTTGGCAGGTTTACCCCTAAACTTTTTGCCTTTTTCTCTGACCTGGTGTTGATGGTTTTGGGCCTCTGGGCACTTTAGCACTGTGGTCCAGTGGAAAGTGCGTGCACTCTCTGCGTTACATTGGTGAGATTGGCCTGTCCTCCCATAGGAATGCTTTGGGGATTCCATGATCAGTGTGTCAGTGGTAATTCCTGGAATGAGAAGAGCAGCGTGGTCGAGTTTAGTATGTATGAAATTGTAAGAATAAGTGCTGCACGATAGTTTGCGCAGGTTTATTATGACTATGGGAGAAATGCCACTTTTAGAAGTTGGAATTTCTGTGTGCTATGTGTCTGCCTGCCTGATGTGAATTGCATGTCTGGCTTGTGAGTGACAGGGGCTGGGAGGTGTGTGTGTCTCCAGGAGGGGCAGGGTGAGTCAGCACTAGGCTGAATGGGACATCTGTGCTGGGAGTAGTGGGAGGAGTAATCCCCTGACCCTGAATAGGACTGTACCCAGCCTGGACAATGCTGGCTCTGCCCCCTATGGTGTGTCTGATCACCTAGCCCCCACCTGACAAAGGGGAAGAGGAGCTTGGAAAATAAAGTGCTCCAATTCTCCCCTGAACCAGTTGCATCTGGTTCCCCATGCCCTCTACTGCAGACAAAGAGATGGTGTAGTATAAGTATAGGGGCTGTGACCCCATTAAATTGTTCTTGTTCTGTTCTGTGCTGGGGGCGTGCTGCTGCTGGGGTCCAGGAGGAACCGCCATGGGGGCTTACCTCCCTGCTGGAGGGCCCTGTGTGCTGGCCTCCATGGGCCCAGCTATGCCCAAGGACCTTGAGGACTTTGACTGCATTTAGCGCCTTGTGAGCACTTTATTTTTATTGCCCCAAGAAGAGGAGCATGTGGGTTTTGCAGCACTGAACTGCAGCCCCTTTTAGAGGGAATCCCGATGTGTACCCACTTGTCAGGCCAAAACTTCCCTTTTAGTAAATGTTCACATTTTTGGGAATGCATTTTCCAATATTTAGTATGGTCCACTTTCACATATTTAACGTCCACTTCTGTGGGCCTACACAGAACATCAGCACATTTTGAGGTGGCTTATCGAAAAAAAAAAATATATATATATTTTTAACAGGGTGTTCTGACATGGATACGTTCGCTTGCCATGTGTCATTGTAACACTTTTAAAACATAGCTAAACCACAGCACAATGGTGCACTTTGAGTCATCCATTTTGTCATGTATGTAAGTGGCGTAAATGCACACCGCCATCCACTCCACACCATAGGTACATTTCTGCACCCTCTATATGGCTGACTGAAAAGTTAAATAAGCCAATTGGGTAAAAACAATGTATAATACATATTTTAGATGCAAAGTGCATGTACAGTTTCATTGTTTTGCAGTGTCATAGTGCACAGAGTCCTAAAGTCAGCAAAACCAACCATTGAAAATTGTGAGATCTCCTTTCTAACACCAGGCAAAACAATTGTAAAACATTGGACTTCAATTTCAGCTATGTCCCCCTTTATGGCTGATTTTTGCACACAAGACCAAAAGGGAGAATGCATAGAAACCCTCATCCTACGATATGCAGTGCTCGAGAACACAAGACCATTATTCCTATAGTTTATGTTAGAGGTATAAGCACACATAAGCATCAATATCAGTGGATGTAGGTCTGTTAATTTCATGGGAGCAGAGGCTTAACTAACTAGAACCTGGATTTATAGTGTATACATGATATTATGCCTCTGTGACCTCAGGCATAACAAAATACAATGTGAGAGTTCAGATGGTAGAAAACAAGAGAAGTCTTGTATCAGGACACACAACAAAGTTAGTCACATATGATACAGAGAAGAAGCACACAATGGAGGCCCTTTCCATGGATAACTAAAAGGTTGACTCTGAGTTGTGATGAATCTTTAGTCATGCACATACTTGACATGAAAGAACGCAAATGGGTTTTCAAAAACACGTACATATTGTACTGAAGAAGGAATTTGTTAAATGGAATCAAATGTTAGATAGAGCACACCATTCTTCTTTAAATAATGTTTTTATACGGGGAGCTTAAAATGCACACTGACCTCAGCCTGCCTGCAGAACAAAAGAACAGCTGCACCATATACTGTTTATACTTGCTAGTGAGTGGTTGTATCAGCAGATCAGAGCGAGCTGATGGCATTTGAAAGGGTAAGAATGGTGACCCCCTGAATAGCAAAGCAAAAAGTGCTCCAATAACACACTTAAAGAACAATCCCAAATGCTTCCTATTAATAAGCCCTGACTGTAGTGCCTCTGCAAGCACGCATTCCCAGCTGCCTTTCTCAGCTGATTTCTCGCCAGGTGGGAGGGACGGGCTGCTAACCGCCGAGAGCATGGAAGCTAGCATTTGTGATGACGGGCCACAGTCTTCCTCTCCCACACTTACCATTTGACTGCCTGTTCAGTCATGCACCCTGGTTCTCTTCCTGATGGAGGAGTTTCTTCACCATGGAATGTTAACATCGTTTCCTCCGGCCTCATGTGACTCTTCCCCAAAGTTTACCATCAGGAACTTCTGGGAAAGGATATACATTCCAAACCAAGATGGCCACCACATGTTAAAAAATCATACCAGGGTAATTCACAATCCTTTATCGAGGGTTTTTTGGTTTTGCCATAATTTCCTGTCTCCAGCCTATGAAAGGTAGAAGGTACTCCCACGCCTTGTGTCACAGCCCTTTGAGTAGTTTCTTCATCTTGTTCCACACTCATGAATGATTTTTGACCAGTCTCCTCACCTTTCGCTTTTCTCTTTAGCTTTTGCCTTGGTACTCCTCCTTTTGTCTCAGTCCAGTAGATGGCAACCACTTGATTTCAGCTAGACTAAACCTCCTGACTTTTTTCCTCCTGATGGGGTTTCTTCTGGAGGATACGTTCTACCAGGCGCTAACTAGCATTGGCAGCAACGTTGCTACTGGAAGGGGTTGCCCTTACCTATGGCAGTTCTTTGTCAAAATCATCAAAAACTCAAATGGGCCAAAGTCTATCATGCATTTTTGGCTACGACTCAGATAACCTTTATTGATCTGTGGATATAAATCATTTACTACTGAATGAATCAAGTTTCTCTTCCTGACTCTCTTAAACATTTGACTGCTAGAGGTTCTCCCCCCGGAGCTGAGAATTCTTTTGATTTTAGGGGAATTTTACTCTTAAGTTGTCATACATTTCTTCCACAAAAGCTATCCACATAAAATGTGCATCTTTTCTCCCACATCTTGGAGATTCTAATGGAACACGGAGTTTGAACCCGGCTGGGTAGGCGAAGCCAGACCCAATGGAGGCCCGGGTAAAACGCCGTCCGGGGGTGGGAAGCCATACCTCGCCCCCTCCCCCCCATTTGCAGACCGGCCAGGCCGGCGGGGGCCAGGATTGACCCGCGGCAGGCTAGGCAAGCCCCTCCCCCCCAAGCAAGGGACAAGCTAGAGAGGGCGAGGGGGGATAAAAGGGGGCCAACGGCCCAAGTAAGGCACACTCATCCCCCACTCAGTAGGAAGGAGAAGAACCCACCCACCCACACCTAAGATACGGGCGTCGCAGCAGCAAGGGTAGAGGGTTAGCAGACCAATCTCAACAAAATTTAGTAAAAAGAGAAAACTTACTAGAAGGTAGATGCAAGGCTCTCACAGTCTCCTTGGGATGCCTCATGGCAGGGGCACTGAGGGAACCAAAGGGCGGCATGCCGCCATAGAAAGAGTAAATGTGATGCTCCTGCAGGACCCTTGGGATGCCTCATGGCAGGGGTACAGAGGGAGAAGATGACAAGGACTCAGCCTCAAGAAAAGTAGAGTAGATGCTCAAGTAAGGTCCTTGAGATGCCTTGGACGGCAGGGACCCCCGGGAGAAGGGAAGGCCCACAAAAGGGTTACAGGGTGAGCAGGACGGCACTTGCGGCCCGGATAGGTTTAGATGGCCTAGACCTGTGAAATGGAAGCCCTAAAAAGGGGCTCACCCCCTCCCAGGTTATTGAGGAGGCTGTGTCCAGAATGCAAGAAAAAAGTTCAAGGAGCAATATAAGTAAAGTAAAGAAATAACATGGACAATAAATGTGTATATGACCATGAACTATTGAAATGTACAAAGTTATGTTTGATGAATAAACTGCGACCTTTTCAGGCACCCAAGAAAGTTGTCAGTGGTGATTTAAGGTAAAAGCGCGCAGTTGGTGGTGAGGGACAGGGGGAGCAGGGCGGGGCGACTCGCCGCCTAGAGGGGATTTGTGGATTCCCCTCAAGGAAAAGGAGAAAAAAGCCAAAATACATTGAATTTGGCAGACAAAAAGTCCTATTTTTTCCTAAATATTGCGTCTACAAAAGGTTTGCTGTGCTAATATATGCATCTTCCAAGCTTCCAGGAGATAACAGAGTTGTAAAAGCAAACCATTTTAACCACAGCTCTTACGTTTTTCAAAGTAGCAGTCCATTTTTATGGTCTGACAGCACAGCTGTAGTCATGTAAGAATCACCAGGAGAGGGTATTTGGCTCCGCCCACATGCTGGGAGCCAGAAGTACGTTTTAATTGGACAGAAGCTGTGTGCTTCCACCAAACAAATATGTGCTCTCCATGCAGCTGGGGTCATGTTTATTTATCCAGCTGTCTGGGCTTAATTTCATGGGCACACACATGACATTGCAATGGTAATAACGTGCCTTAGATCACTAGATAATTCATGGTGTGTTTGTCTGGGAGCAGCACAAATGGGAGGATTTTACACCTGGCTTGATAGTGCAACTGTCAATTGACCTTATATGATCAACTAATAAGAGATTTCATAGTCCTACTGAGACAGAGGCTTAGGTTCCACCCACATGCTGATCCACCTGAGTACAGAATTAGATTGATCTGAAATTGTCTGCTGCCACTAAAAAACTGCATGTACTGTACTTTTTGGCTTGTGGCAATGTTTGAACTCAATGCAGCAGGACAAAGTTGGTTATGGTGGCAAGTCAACGGTCCGATTTCATAGGTTTGAACTGTTTATTACAAAACATTATGACAAAGCTAGTAGGCCTTATCTACTCATTGTGAAAAGCATGTGATCAAGACAATAGGCTTTTAAGGATGGATTGTTATTACAGTGTGCTAAAGACTGCTAGATTGAATTTCACAGATAACTGTAGCAAGAGATTTGGTGTAGGTGGTCTACCTGAATTAACTGAGGAGATAGAAGATATGTGCTGGAAGATGGTCTACTAGTAGGGGCAGGTAGGTACCTACAGCTTGTAATAACACCACACTCACAAATAAAGACCAGTCAAATCTCAATAAATGAATCCTTGCTCAACCCTTGGTAGCTTGGCTCACAAGCAGTAGGCTTAACTTAGGAGGCAGGCGTGTAAAGCATTTAAAACATCAATAACAGTAAATAAGTAAGACACAACACATAATACAAATACAACACCAATTTATAGAAATAGGAAATATTTTTATGATTAAAATGAAACCAAAATGACAAAAATACAATGTGGGGAACCAGAGGTATGAATTTCTAAAGATAAAATGCTTTCTAGTGCCTAAGAGCCAAAAGCACCAACTTGGGATGTCGGGTCGCGCTTGACCTGGGACAAAGTCAAAGTTTCTGGCTGACCGGGATGGAGCGCGGGTTGGATATGATGAGCAGTAGGGCGTGGTCAAATTTTGACCATCTGACGTAGTCCCTTTTTTGGAGCTTTTTCTCTCGACGTCGAGCAAGGCTTCTCGGCAGGCCAGATTGTGAGTCGATGATGGAGGCTTGCTGGAAGCTTTGGTAAACTCTTGGAGGTCTCGTAGACAGAAAAAATCTCTGGAGCTTCGGCAGGGCAAACCTGAATCTCAGGACGAGCAAGATTCAACGTCGCCGGCTTGACTCTTGACGGTGTGATCAACTTATGGAGCTTTTTCATGAAAATTCCCCAAATGGTCTCAAACTTCTGGATCTTTAGAAGGTCCTTTTGGGATTTTGAAGTGTTCACAACACCAATCCAAGGTTCCAGAAGCTCTGAGTTGCTCCTTGGGAAGTTGGGACTACAAGACTCCCAATGTACCTGGCCAAATCCTTCAAAGTCCAGGTGAAGCAGGTCAGCTGAGTTCTTCTTGGTGGAGGTGATCTTTTCACCTGTTGCTTTCAGGGAGTAAACTCCTTAAACTCCTTAAACCTTCAGATCTTCTTTTGGTGAAGCCCAAAGTGTGCAGCAGGTACAGTCCTTAAGAGTGCAGTCCCCTTGGTGCAGACCATGGGCTCAGCAGGGCAGTCCTTCTTCTTCTTGTTTATTCCAGGTAGGGATCTGAGTTGCTGGGCGGCTCTCCCATATTTATCAAGGTTTCTGGGCAGGCAGGAATGGTGGTTACCCCTGACCAATGGGGTGCAGGGTGCCAACCGCTGTGATGACCATGTCAACTGAAGTGTGGCATTTTCTTGTCCTATAAAGAACTTTTCTCAAAAATCCCCTACTATCACCTCTGAAAATCCAAATACAAGGGTTACCATCTGACTATGGGTGCAGAAAGTGAGACGCATGCATAGGCATGCCCGGGCAAATCCCAGGCCAAGGGTGGGCCTGTCCACAACCATCAACGACCATAAAAGGCCAGGCTGGGCTCCCCAATAAACTGTTGCTCCCAGGGTCTGGTTTGGCAAGAGGGACTGACACCAACATTGTTTCTAATGGGTAAGAGGAAAGCTAATCAGCAAGAGCCATGGGGGTGATAGTGCATTTTTGATGAGGGCAGCAAATGTACTGTCAAAAGAGATTGAACTCCCTGAGCATTGCCTTTCTTTTTTTTAGGAGGGAAGGAGAGGCTTGCACTTGACTGCGGTGCCCCCGATTGTGGACCTATTAGCCCAAACTGATCTGGAAGTGAGTGAGGGTCTAATTGTAAATGCTAGCAGCTTTTCTTCAAGCTCTTGTGAAGCTGGGTCACCCCCTCAATTACAGCCACCAGTTAAAAGGAAAAGAGGCGGCAGAAATACCAAGGTGAAGAAGGATACGAAAACACCTAAAGCACCAATGACTATGAGCCTAGAACCGCCTGGGAAAGATAGGTCTTCTAATTGTAATGATGAACTGTGTAAAGGTTTTGAAAATGTGATGTCACTGTTACTGCAACCAATATTTCTTAGATTGACCAAAATTGAAGAAAGTCTATCTGCCCTCACCTAGGGCCCGATGTAGGTAAATATGAAATACCGATTCCTAAATACCGAATTTTACCGATTCGGTATTTAGGAATCGGTATTTCATATGTAGCTAATAATTCTGTAAAAGAATACCGAATCGGTAATATTCGTTATTACCGAATCGGTAATAAGGAATCACCTTCCCATTCATTCCTATGGGCCTCAAGGCCCATAGGAATGAATGGGAAGCCATTCAATTTTACCGATTCGGTAAATACCGAATCGGCAATAGGGGTTGAATATTCAAGGGTGGCAGGGTGTCACATTGATACCCTGTTGCACCCCTGAATCGTGCATGTGTGCACATGTGGCGCACATACATGCCCTAAGGGCATGTATGTCTGCCACATTGCACCTTGAGAAAAGCAAATTATTGCTTTCTTAAAGGTATTCGGTATTTACCATCAACTTGTAGTTGGTGGTAAATAACGAATCCTGAATGCAAAAATGCACTCACTTAAGTGCCACCTACATAGCTTTTAAGGATTCGGTATTTTACCGATTCCTTAAAATAAGGAATCGGTAAATTACCGAATCCTTAAAACATGCCTCCTACATGAGAAAGTGCTAAATACCGGTCGGTAAAGGGAAAATTACCGATTTTCGGCCGTTACCGGCCGGTATTTAGCTACCTACATATGGCCCCTAGTGAGGGGATGTTAACCACGTTGATGTGGGTGCTGAGGAATCCAAAGCTGCACCCTATTGCCAGCCACTAAGGGTGTCTATGTTGTTGAGAGAAGAGGTGAGGGAGAAGAGGATGAATATTCAACCCCCCAACCTAATTCCCAAGTGGACCCAGAATGTTCCACCCAAATACTCCATACTCTTACTAAGCCAGCCTTTTATTGAGGGCTGACAACGGGATCAGGCAATGGAGGCTTCTAGATCCCCTACTATTATAGATGTGACCAATGGGGAAAGAGAGAGGGGAGGGGCGAGACAGAAGGGGAAAGTGGTTTCCAAAGTTTGATATCTTTCCAGCTGCTTCCCTATATGTTCTAGTCTTGGAAAATACCCCAGAGTTGAGGGTGGGTCATGTGGAGATAACAGAGGAGCATATGGCCAAAGCACTCCACTGGATAACCAGGTATGCACGAGGGGTAGGGGGCATCAGCAGATATAATATCATGGCAAGAAGAGTGGGGTGGGTGGGCCTGGGTGGGCCCAAGACAGCAGTGTATGATTGCATAATTGTTAATTTTAACGATCGAAGGGCAGTAGGGGATTTGCTATGGGTACTCCCCAATAACCTCACCCTAGGCTTGCAGATTTTTGCCCTTCCATTGGGATTTTTTTATAGACCAAGTAGGTCACTGGCCCCTGAATCTATGGGGGATAGCATTACTATACTCACCCCACTGTACCTTCCAATGGTGGTCCCGCTAGGTTCTAAGTAAGCGTTGGTAATTGTTTCAGCCCTTTGATAGACTTGGAGTCCTGTAATTGACTGTGTAATGTCAATGTAGCCCCTCTTGAGGCTGCCCAGCATGAAATATCAAGACAGGAGGGGATGTCGGCAAAAGGGGCAGGCAGATCCCATTTAAAAATAGTAACCTGGAATGTAGCAGGTCTTAGCTAGAAGCTGGGCAATTTAGATTGGAAAAGGATTGTGGTGGAAGAGGACATTTTGTGCTTTCAGGAGACCTGGGCAACAGGCCCAATCTTACTGGATAGGTATCGCTCTTTTCAAACTATAGCAGTCCCTTCCCCACCTTGCAGAGCAGGAGGAGGTATTCTGACATTAATAGCAAATACACTTAATTTAAAGGTTAAAAGGTTTTATAGCCCTTCCCATATTTCCATATCTTGTTTTGCAAAGGCCTAGGAGACTGGGACTGGTTGCTGATCAACTTTTACAACAGTAATTTTGCGGGGAATATGGCTTCTGTGTTTGGCCTATTAGGAAAGGAGATTGATGCCATCTGCGAAGTACACCAAAAGAAATGTATAACACTTTGTGGTTGGGAGATGTCAAGGCCCACTGTAGTGAGAATAGGACAAATCCTGCTTGTGGTCTAGTGGATGTCGAGGGAGATGCAACTCCCCATTTTATACATAATGAACAGGATAATTCCTTAAATGGACTGTTAATAACCAGAAACGAGGAGGTAATTAACAAGCCAGATCCAAATACAGGAACATTTGCAAAGATGTTTGGGTGTATTGAGTATATTTCCACCCTAGATTTTGTATTAGTCTCTGAATCCCTGTGTGGGATAATCACTCAAGCTGAAGCTAAATTCTTCGCACATACTGGCCATGCTGCTCTCTTTTTCTCCATGTTGTGGGAGGTTGATCATAACTCTGTGGTGGGCAAGACTCAAAAGCCAGTCCTTGAAAGGAAGAATGGCTTCCTATTAAAGTGGGATAAAATCAACAAGGAGAAGGTGGTACTATTGTTACTATCTAAAAAATGAAGAGCGGTACTAATATGTCTACATCCTGATCTTCATCCGGAATGTTCATTAATAGCATTCTCTGAGATATTGGTTAAAGTTAAAAGTAATTTGGTCCGGGCCAGATCCCCTAAGGAGATTTCACCAGTTCATTGGTTTGATGTAGTATACACAAAGGGCCCGATTCACAGAACAAACTTAAGACTAAATCCTAAACTTAGTACCAATCTGGTATTCACAGAATGCACCTAGTACTTCTGGTATTCACAGAATGAACTTACTACTTTAGCGATTCACAAAATGAACTTAGGACTTTTGCTATTCACAGAATCCATTTACGACCACTAAACTTACGTCCGCACCCGGGCCGGAATTTCCGCCCCCGGAGCGGAGTTTCCGGGCCCGGAGCGGGAAGTCCGCATGCGGGCCGGAAAGTCCGCTTTGAGGGCGGAATACCCGCTCCCGGGCCGGAAACTCCGGCCTCGGGCCGGAAATTCCGCTTTCGGGCCGGAACATCAGAATTTGGACCAGACTACATTACTGTTGCCATTGATCATTTGAGCCAAGGGGAAACACCTGTCCAAGTCCCTACCATCCCCCACCATGCATCAGCTGACGCACTCCAGCCAATCCTAGCTCGGCAGCACGTATAACTGCAGAGCAGACACACACAAACCCTTTCAACATGTCACTGAATGTGTTTGTTGCACTGCCCCTTGCCATGCAGCAAAACCACTTGAGGAGGAGGAGGAGGAGAGCCAGAGCAGAGAGGATCTTCAGACAGAGGATCAACTTATTTGGAATGTCCAGTCAAGATATAAGGGCCAGGTACCGTTTCCCTCCAGAAATCATCTTGGATATGGTATGTGAGTGGGAGCAGGAACTTGACTCCGTGACCTGCTGCTCACATGCAATACCAGCATACCTCAAGATCCTATCAGCGCTCCATTTCTTCGCCACTGGCTCATTCCAAAGGGTCTCCAGTGACCATGTGGGCATATCCCAGGCGAGCCAGTCGCGGTGCCTGCATCAGGTACTGCGATGCATCACTGCAAGATCCCACCTCCACATACATATGCCACCGACACTGGCCCTGAGACAAAGGGCAGTATGAGATTTCTTTCACATTGCACAATTTCCACGTGTGCTGGGTGCAATTGACTGTACCCATGTGGCCCTTCAGCCACCCCGCCACATTGCACACATCTTCTGCAATAGACACCGATGGCATTCCATCAACGTGCAAGCTGTCTGTGATGCCAGAGGGAGGTTCATTGATGTGCATGCGGTGTTCCCCGGCAGTACCCATGACAGCTTCATATTCCGCATGTCACCTCTTGCCCGGCGGATAGCTGCGGGAGAATTTGGCAACATGTGGCTACTGGGTAAGTACCAAGCGTTAGAAAGGAGGATTATGTGTTTTTGAAATGTCTGAATGCCCCCCAAAATTAACCATAGTACTTTAAGATTCATAAAGCTAGATACAGGGCCCACCTGACAATGCATGTAATACAGTATAGATCATGTCCTGTGCAAGTCAAAGAGGGAAATCTAACCAACTGCCCTTTCCCCTCTACTCAGGTGACGCTGGGTATGCACTCACCCCACATCTCCTCACCCCTTACAGGCGTGCAGACACTGTACCACAGCGTAGGTACAATAGGGCACACATACGGACTCGAGCCATCATAGAGCGCACTTTTGGTCTGTTGAAGTCGCGATTCAGATGTCTCGACCGTACAGGGGGGGTGCTGCAGTACTCCCCAGAAGTAGTGTGCAAGATCATTTTAGCCTGTTGTGTCTTGCACAACATTGCCTTAACGCATGGCTTACAGATACCGCTGGAACCTCGGCTACCTATGAATCTGGGAAACCGGGCCATGGCACATAACCGAGGTCAGGGCATGCAAGTCCGTGAGCAGCTTGTTGCCACGTTCTTCACATGAGCAACCTGTAGTGGAATGGACCAAATGTGGATTGCTGTCTGTTGCCAATGTTGAAACTTGGATATACACTACTGTGTCAATAAATTCCTTCCTGAGGCTACTTTGCAAGCCACACTAACTGCATGTTAATCACAGCTCTTGACAGTAGTCAAAACGTTGAGCCTGCATCAGCACATGTGCCCATGTCAGCGATCAGTGTAGTGGATGTCCCGAAATAATCTATAGCCACAGATGCAAGATGATACATGTACTGAGAGACACAGCCGGACCTCATGAGGATGGGTCTCTTAATCAGAAAAGGCCATAGCCATAGCATTGTCGGCCCTGTGCCATCAACAGATGTGACTCCCCCACAAATGATGCGCCCACGACGTGAGTGATGCAATGGGTCAATCAGACACCATGGGTCGGATTAATGTGGGACTTGCGGCCCTTTCACGCTGCCGTTGCGTCACTTTTGTGACGCTGCGGTGGTGCAAAGCCAGCCCCATGCTGCGGGGAATGTACTATATGACGCATCTGGGAGATGCGTCACGTTGTAAAGGCCTGCGCCACATGTAGGCGTTCTGGTGCAGGGGGGGGGCCTTCCGGGCGCAGAAACGCCTCCTAAAAATCTACAATATTTCACTCAGTCACTTTTAAGGCCATGCTGCGTCAAAACCCTGCGCCTGCTTGAAGCAGGCGTAAGGATTGACGCAGCATCATAGGGATAGGGCACCCCCGAGCCTTGCTGGAGCTGCGTTGTGCATGCAACGCAACTCCAGCAATGCGCCGCCTTTCCAACGGGGGATGCGTCACGCATCTGCACATCCGAGCTGCACGGTGCACCGAAATGTCAATGCCGCGCATCTGTGTTGGCGCACGGGTGGGCAGTTGCATCGCAACTCTTCTGACGCATCTCTGCTGATTAGCAGAGATGCGCCCGAAGCCGTAACTCTGCCCCCCTGTGTCTGTGACATATCCACACTTCTCAAACACAATGTTCCGGAACACATCACACAACTCTGCAAATGAGCACCTAATATGGACTACATGTACCATAATGCAAAGCATGAGAAACTGAAACAGAAACTCCAGACATGTCTTGAAATGGTCACTTCACCCTCTTGTCACATTTAATTAATTCTCACATGCACTGTCTTTTCTTTTTTATCCACAACAGAACAGCAGGATGGCAGTAGATGTGATTCCAGATTGTGGATGGATCTGGATGACTACAAAATGGCAGGCAACTACTTCCTGTGATGTATTTGCTGCCTCCCAGTCCCTGTCAAACATTTCCTGTATGGAATTATATGTTCCGGGTCATTTTCGGAATTTGCGGCCAAAAAGCGGAAGCTCCGATTACGGAGCGTACGGCCCGTGTGCGGAAACGCCGATTACGGAGCGTACGGCCCGTGTGCGGACCTCCCGCTCCGGAACCGGAAACTGCGCTTACGGGCCGTAAACTCCGAAAATGACCCGGAACACATAATTTCATTCAGGAAATGTTTTACAGGAAGTGGGAGGCAGGAAATACATCACAGGAAATAGTTTGCTGCCATTTTGTGTTCATTCTGAGTCATCCTCTATCACAGACAGATCCTCTGACATCCTGCTGCTCTCATCCTTCTTATTATCCCCATAATGGCTGAGGGTTACGAAGAGAAGGCACCCCCTTTCACTGAAAGTGAGTTGGACATCTTGGCTGAGGGGGTGCTGGCCAAATTTTCTCAGCTATATGGGGACCCTGAACACCAGCTGAGCAATGCAGCCCGGGCCAGGCTGTGGGCCAACATCGCCGAGCGCTGCAGTGCAGTGGGAGTCCACACCAGGAGTGCGAGGGCATGCCGCAAGCGCTGGGAGGACCTAAAACGGTGGGCCCGGCACAAGGCTGAGGAGCTGGTGGGCCAGTCTTCCCAGCACCATATGCATCGTCCTCGCCTATCCCCACTGTACAGGAGGGTCCTGCGATCAGCTTGGCCGACCCTCCATGCTCAGCTGGAGGAGCATGAGCAGCAGGGACATGGTAAGTGCATCATATGCTAAATGTGTCTGGGAGTATGATGTGAGTGAAACAGTGCTGTACCATTGTGTGTCCGATGCCTCCATTCACAGATTCCGTGTCCATGCAGCAGTAACCAAGCTTAAAAAGGCACACTGTGGCATATGGACTGTACAGGGCAGAGTGCATTTTGGGAGTTGGAGTCTCGCCATGACAACTGGCTAAATGAGCCATATTTGTGCATTTGTACTGAAATCAGCTCTTCCCGCACCACTACAATTGGCACTAGGAAATCATGTGTGCATTGGATGAGCAATGGTACAGACACTGTCCTGTGTGCGCATGGCAGGCCAAAGGGTATTGGATGCTATGACTTGCATAGCATTTTTAGAGTGTGGGTTCCAATTGTGACAAAACATCTTGTGCCATGGAGTCAAGACAGACTTTGACATCCTTTCATCACTCTTAAGCGCTTCAAATTACAAGGGGTGTTCACTGACAGACGTCTCAGCCTCAGTGGCCTGTTTCACATTTCACATGTACAGGTAGCTGTCACAAAATTCCCCCAGTGTTCAGCGGTGTACTGCATTACCATATCAGTCACCAAAGCCAATATGTGCCACTGGATTGTCAGTGCATGTGTGGGGACAGCCAAAGGCTAGACTCACAATTTAGCTACAGAAATAGGCCAGAGCCTCAGTGCATGTGTGACCCAAATTCGCCAATTGTCGTGTCCCATACAATGCTACAAAGCAGATGACCCTTGTCCAGACCTTCAACAGCTGCAACTCCCTATGAATGGCCATAATCTGAGATTCGGGACTTCATGTTCTCCATTGGTGGACTGCTTGTGGAACCTGCACATGTAGCTGTGGCAGGACACACAGATCCCCAGAATGCCAGGTTGAGGGTTGGCCAATACAGTCGTGTAAGCCACACACATCCACGTGAGATGGCCATGTCAGACTCAATCCAGGAACTGACGGTGAACATACACGTAATGTCAGCTCATAGACACTGACAACTATTGAGTGTGATCAGAGGAAAATAAGTCTGACCTTGGCTCCTATGAATGTGTCTCGTCCTGCATGACACAAACATAACATTCAGATTTTGCTTACATTTCAGCAGGCACAGCTGGCGAAACAGAAGGGCAGCAGGACCTGGTCCGGAGCAAGAGGCCACCAGTGCGGCGGCGGCTACACCCACTTTCCACCAGCGAGGAAGAGGAGGATGAGGAGGGACCCTCAACATCAAGAGGCAAGGAGATTGCGCCCACCCGGACTGACAAGGGACACACTGATGCTGGTGCCACATCCCGGGTGGAGGCTGCAGACATTGAATCGGGGGGGGTGAACACGACACCTCGGACCATGAGGTGTTGGAGGGCTACTCTCCTCAGGAATCTTCACCTGTGGTCCCTGAAAAGGTGTCCTCGGGGCAGGCCAACAAACAATCTGGGCCTGACATCAGCCCCTCCCTACCTCTAGAGTTCCCCATTCCATCGGGGGACCCAGCTGCATCCCCTGCAACCAGTCCCCCTCATCGTAGCCGCCAGCTCCCCAACATCATTGGCTCCGGACCTCAGGCACCACATCCCTCCTTTTCCCCCCAGGCCCCTCCCGGTGTTGTTCCTCCTGTGGCTGTGCCAGTGGACTTGATGTGGATGTGTGAGGGTCAGCCAGACATGTCCGCTCGCATCCAGCTACAAGTGTGTATGGAGGTACGCATGATGCGAGAGGACATGCTCCGATGTATGGCCACCCTCACCACCGCCATCAATTCACTGCCCGCAGCCATCTCGTCTGTTGTCTCCCCAATCCCTTCCCATACCACTGTCAATGTCTCCCCCTGTCCGTTGCCCCATACTGTTTCCCCCCGTACTCCTCGTGTGGCACGAACCCAAGTGGTGCCTGTTCCTGCACCCGCCAGACGTGTGCCTGCATCGGACTCTGAGGATCTGGACATTGTGGTCCTAGAGGATGACCAGAAGGACACTTGACTTTTGACGTGAACAACTATTTCATTTTCCCCTTGTAAATAGACTGTTTTCCCTGACGCTCCCTGACGTGTTATATATTTTTTGCCCCACCCCAATCCAGGTTCCCATCTCCCTCTGCATTAAGATCATCATTTGTTTTCCTTTCTCCCTTCCAAACGGACGGTTGTTCTTTTGTACCTTCTCAAAATACAATTCGGAATACTCATAACTTCCACTTGTTTAACTTCATTCTGAATGTCTGGTTCTGAATATGGACACATATTTGGTGGGTCATCTGCTATGCACATAATGGCTGGTTGCAACGATGGGTCACACTTGTAACTGTGTCATACACACACATACCTTCTCACATCTCCAGGCCACCTGCAACGTTACACAGGACATGATACACAACAGATTATTAGTTTTGGTAGGTGTTTATTTGGTGCACACACAAACACGTGATCACATTGTCCTGGGTTCCTGTCACTGGTGAGTGCGACGCCGCAATTTGGGGGGGGATGACCGCTCCGAGTGCTCAGGTCTGGCTCGCCGCCTACGTGGAGGTGGGTACTGTCCAAGGGACTGTCCAGGGTCATCCACATGTGCTGTGGCATATGGTGTTTGCACACTTGATGGCTGTACAGGTGGTGGTGGTGGTTGTGCAGGTGGCGGGAGTGACTGTACAGGTGGTGGTGGTTGTGCAGGTGGCGGGAGTGACTGTACAGGTGGTGGTGGTTGTGCAGGTGGCGGGAGTGACTGTACAGGTGGTGGTGGCTGTGCAGGTGGCAGGAGTGACTGTACAGGGGGTGGTGTTGGGAGTGCCAGTTCAGCCCGCTGGTGTGGATGTCTCCCTTTGCTGTGTTGGTGTGCAGTTGGTACAGGTGTGGGGATGTGCTGACCTGTGGGCAGATATGATGGCTCCCCTCCCTGCGTTGACCGTGAAGGGAAAGGTTGGCTCACTCTCAAAATGCCCTCCATCATCTTCATGGCCAAGGCATGGTGTCTTCCACTCTCTTCCCTCTGGATGGATAGCATGTCTCGCATATTTCTGGACATGTCCTGCCAAGTCCGATCCATCCTATCCAACACTTGGCTCAGCCTCTCCACCGCCTGAGGGAAGTGGACCATGTCCTGCAGGGAGTCCGACATGGTGGACAGGGTAGCCCCTATGGCACTAATGTCCTGCCTCACATCGCTCTGCTGTTGGAAGAAGTCCTGCTCCCACTGGTCATCACAGCCAGGTGCAGGCCCTCTCTGCAGCTGTCTGCCATGGATGGGATGCGCAGGTCCTACGGCAGGGGGTGGGGTGGGAGGTGGGAGCCTGTGGGCAGGTGAATGGTGCCCAGGGGATTCCAGCAGCACAACAGGGCTGGTACTACCCCCAGATGGTGGAGAGGCTGGCAGGGATACACTGTCTAGGGAAGAGTGGGTAGGGGAACCACCATGTTGGTCCTGGACGTGAGGACTGTGAGGGAGTGATGTCTGTGTTGTGATGCGTGTGTGCTGTGGCTGGTTTGCTCGAGTCTGGGGACAGGCCATGGTATGCCTGGGAGGAGGCGGAGGGACGTTGCTTGGCAGAGGAGTTGATGCCCTGACCGATTTAGCCAGTCTGCCACGATATCGCGCATTGGCATCTTCATCGTCAGACATGTAGTCCTCATCATCCACCAAGCAGAGGTCCTCAGGATATTCTTCCTCCTCCTCCTGAGCAGTGCTTGCAGCCGACATCACAGCTTGGAGGATCAGGGGATTCTCCCCTCTGATTCCCCGTCGGCCCGCACTGGTCATAGGCCTGTCATCCTCGTCATCAGCATCCCCTGGAACAGAGGTTGCAACCGTATTAGGGATTGACCTGGTATGACATGTGGTGCAAAACAAGGGTTTGTATCAACTGTACTTTGCATCAACAGATGAGGATCATGTGACCTGTGTAGGGTACCACCACAAAGTACAGCTCACACCATAGCACTGAGGTGTTACACAGATACAGGCAAACTCACCAGCTCCAGCCACAACTCTCTGTCCCTTGGTGTTCCCCCCTAGTGTCACCTGCTGGACCTGTCTCCTCACGGGCCTAGCTGTCCCTGAACCATCAGCTGTAGAGGGAAGTGACAACATTCTCAATTATCTGCATCACCAATTGTCAGACAGGCACATGACACTCCTGATTTGTATTTCACTTTGTACACAACTGCTGATTACATGCAGAGAGGAATCAGGATCTCTGTCATGGCTTTGGAGTCGAAGCCAGTGACACACCTCATGCTAGAATTACCTGGAGGACGGCTGCGCGAGGGTTGGATGTCATACAGTCCCCGGGATGGTGCATGCTGCTGGGGTGTAATCCGGTCAGCATCTGTGATAAGACATACAGGTCTATATTTTGCAACAAGAGATGGTAGCTCTGAGCCAACATGTCATTCTCAATGACCATTTGTGGGTAATCCAGAACTATGTGCAGCATGTTTAGCTCCTGAACTTTACATTTGGGCACCTGCTCACATGCAGCAGTTGCCAGCCGTTCCCTCCACACAGCAGTGACATCAATCAGATGACACATCAACAGACACCTCATGCTAGAATTACCTGAAGGACGGCTGCGCGAGGGTTGGATGTCATACAGTCCCCGGGATGGTGCATGCTGCTGGGGTGTAATCCGGTCAGCATCTGTGATAAGACATACAGGTCTATATTTTGCAACAAGAGATGGTAGCTCTGAGCCAACATGTCATTCTCAATGACCATTTGTGGGTAATCCAGAACTATGTGCAGCATGTTGAGCTCCTGAACTTTACATTTGGGCACCTGCTCACATGCAGCAGTTGCCAGCCGTTCCCTCCACACAGCAGTGACATCAATCAGATGACACATCAACAGACACCTCATGCTAGAATTACCTGAAGGACGGCTGCGCGAGGGTTGGATGTCATACAGTCCCCGGGATGGTGCATGCTGCTGGAGTGTAATCCGGTCAGCATCTGTGATAAGACATACAGGTCTATATTTTGCAACAAGAGATGGTAGCTCTGAGCCAACATGTCATTCTCAATGACCATTTGTGGGTAATCCAGAACTATGTGCAGCATGTTGAGCTCCTGAACTTTACATTTGGGCACCTGCTCACATGCAGCAGTTGCCAGCCGTTCCCTCCACACAGCAGTGAAATCAATCAGATGACACATCAACAGACACCTCATGCTAGAATTACCTGAAGGACGGCTGCGCGAGGGTTGGATGTCATACAGTCCCCGGGATGGTGCATGCTGCTGGGGTGTAATCCGGTCAGCATCTGTGATAAGACATACAGGTCTATATTTTGCAACAAGAGATGGTAGCTCTGAGCCAACATGTCATTCTCAATGACCATTTGTGGGTAATCCAGAACAATGTGCAGCATGTTGAGCTCCTGAACTTTACATTTGGGCACCTGCTCACATGCAGCAGTTGCCAGCCGTTCCCTCCACACAGCAGTGACATCAATCAGATGACACATCAACAGACACCTCATGCTAGAATTACCTGAAGGACGGCTGCGCGAGGGTTGGATGTCATACAGTCCCCGGGATGGTGCACGCTGCTGGGGTGTAATCTGGTCAGCAGCTGTGATAAGACATACAGGTCTATATTTTGCAACCAGAGATGGTAGCTCTGAGCCAACATGTCATTCTCAATGACCATTTGTGGGTAATCCAGAACTATGTGCAGCATGTTTAGCTCCTGAACTTTACATTTAGGCACCTGCTCACATGCAGCAGTTGCCAGCCGTTCCCTCCACACAGCAGTGACATCAATCAGATGACACATCAACAGACACCTCATGCTAGAATTACCTGAAGGACGGCTGCGCGAGGGGTGAACAGCTGCAGCCAGGATGTCATTGAGTGCCCGGGATGGTGCACGCTGCTGGGGTGTAATCCGGTCAGCATCTGTGATAAGACATACAGGTCTATATTTTGCAACAACAGATGGTAGTTCTGAGCCAACATGTCATTCTCAAAGACCATTTGTGGGTAATCCAGGACTATGTGCAGCATGTTTAGCTCCTGAACTTTCCATTTGGGCACCTGCTCACATCCAGCAGTTGCCAGCCGTTCCCTCGACACAGCAGTGACATCAATCAGATGACACATCAACAGACACACATGTATGAGAAGATTACTGATAGGAAGGGATAAATGACCCGGATTCCTCCCCATTACACTGCTATCACCTTTGCCATTCAGACTTACATATTTCCAGAGTCTCATGTTGTTTGTTGTCAAGTCAGAAAGGGTTTCATGTGTGAGATTTGCAATAGTCAGGGACATGATGTTGCTCATTTGTGCTTCCCCACGCATGAAGTCACACATATTTGTATGAGAGAACACAGATGTCTTACGTCCGTCCTTTGAGTGTCCTCTCTTTGCGTACTCTATTTCCCAGATCATGGTACTACTTAGCTGACGACGATTGGTGTCTTGTACAGCAGACATCCAAACCTCTTTTGTCAAACACTAACCTATACATGTGAATACAGTAGGAGAGGAGGCAAGCAGAATGTAACATTGCGGATAGGCTGAAAGGCTTTGATGCCTTCTGCCTGCACTGGATTAGCATGTTGCTCTTCAGCCTAGTCATTTAGCAGGTGTAACTACATGAAGATTCACCTTAGCAGCCCCTACATTCATCTCCAAGGTACACTACTGGCATCAGTGTTGGCCTCAGCCATGCTATTTTTATCGTGGTGTTTCCTATCATTGAATTGCAAGCCGGTTGTGTTTTGGTCATTTCATATGACTCATGATACTATTGAATGTCCATTCTGCACTCACTTGGCATACATTTTGTGTCATCCTTTCATTAGCCACCAGGGTCTGATCTTGCATGGGTTCAAATGCCATATGTGAGCATATTGTGATGCAGGACAACAGTGTTGTAATACACATGCAACATACGGCGGACGTGAAAGGCACATTTCTTGAGCAGTCAGCCTGATATATTCTTGGGTTCCCCTCCCTTGGCCCAGCACCGGAACAGTGTGTGGGCCCTGAACAGATGTCACAGCCAACCTTGTAGCAGAAGTCAGTATGTGTCTTTGATTCTGGGAGGACCTCGTTGTACCTACAATGATAAGTGTGTTTTGCTACTTCACATTCCGGCAGCCACATGTGATGCACTAGATTTCTGGCACAAAGGATGAGCACAAGCAGTTGTGGGCACGAACGTTGCATTAGTGTGTTATACGTAATATCATGATTGCTCCCACATTACTTCGAATGGGCCCACTACCTGGATGCAACCTATATCACAATGACATGTCTACGGATCCTGATGTGCGGTCCACTATCGTGTTTTGTTGATGGGCAACACAGAAGCCAGACAATGTAAGTGGTACATGACCAGCTGTGTGGACTGGGCATTTGATCTATATTGGAAACATTCAAAGTTGGACAGTGTATGCATTGTCAATACTAATGACCCTGGGATCTCACTTGTTCATCATTGCCATATTTCAGTCAATTACTTTGATTGATTACGTCTACAGACACCATTACAACATAGTGGGGACACCCTTTTGAGTAGTTGTGGCACTCGATAACAGGATTGGATTCCCAGGTCTGGGCCTGTTGCTGTAAAACATGTCATGTTCCGCAATTACGAAGGTTTGATGAGCCAAGACATGTAATATATTGTCTTCAGCTGTTCACAATTATAATTAGCTAAAGGTGGAGGTCCATTGACTACTCCAATAGTAATGCAGCGATTTGTACATCTCTGGTTGACTTTCATATGTGGGCACTACATGTCCCTCGGTCACTCCTGGCAATGTATGCATTTTGACCATCTCCTGGCCACTTTGACTTACCAGTCGGTGAGGGTGTACGGTGGCGATGCCTCCCAGTAGATGCAGGGACGTCCGCTACGGCAGTTGTCTGTGCTCTGGCTGAATGTGTCAATGGGTGAGAAGAGAGAAAACTAAACATCTGGAATATGTGCTTGTGGAACATTTCTGTGATTTCCCCATTTCTTCTGCATGCTAACAGTGTTTTGCAGTACTGCTGCTGACTGGGCAGGTAGGAGCAGTGGTGCATTGGGGTCGTAGTGGCGTGGCAGGGTGGGAAATTTTCAACAGAATAGGTGTCTGACTTTTGGACCAGATGGTTCTCTCACCTTCTGCTTTGTGCTTTCAGCTTGCACGGGGTGATTTATTCTTAGAGATTTAGTGGCATGTTTCCACGCCCCTTGTAATACATTAACACCGCAGTTGCGTCACTTCTGTGACACAGCGGTGGGGTAATACAGGTGACACATTTAGACTTATTCCCAATGTTATGCATCTATGTTGATGCCTCACGGTGTGCGGGCCTGCGCAATATTAAACATGCATCAGCTGTGATGTAGGCAGGGTGTGTGTTTATTTGGTTATGCCTCGTACAAGTGATGCATTGTAATCGCCGGCATTTCACGTAGTCACTTTTCATAGGGTGTTGCCATGCAAACTTAAACCAGCTTGAGGCACCTGTAATGAGTTGCCCTGAGCGTTAGGTGTAGGCGGTCCATGGACATAGTTGGAGTTGCGTCACACTTGCGACACTACTCCAGCAGAGCATCCCCCTAATGCCATCAGTTGCGACACCCATCTGTCTATCCCAGCGCCACAGTGCACCGCATTGTCAATGTGACGCATCCGCGGTTGCACAAGAGTTGGATTGGGTGTGGCATTGTTACTGGCGCATCTCTGCTGTTATTTGTCAATTGCTACTTAGCAGGCTGGTGTATTAATGCAACTGGACAGTGGCCATGTTTTCAGAAGTGGAGGAGGAATTTGCCATTTCCATCCCTAAGGATTGTGGGACTTGTAGTGCTACATACAGAGGGTGACACAGGAGTCTCTGACTTACGGATTAATTAATACACTTTGGACTACTTCCTTATTCACACTGACAGTGCAACACAGACCTTCTATTCATGCACTTTCACTTTTCATCCCACTTACCTGGTACCACGTAGCGGACGTCACTGACAGGCAGCCCATGGACCAAGTGGGGGTGTATGGTCGTCAGGATGTCCTCCTCCTGTGTGGTGAGGCGGATGCGTGGTCCAGAGTGTGCGGCTGGGAGGATCCGTTGTAATTCCATCCTGGCGTAGTTATCCTTTACCCTCAGCCGCTCATCCTGCCATTTTTTTTTAACGTCCTGGACAGTGCGCCTGTCCTCCCCCAATGCTGTGACAGCAGTGGCTAATTGCTGCCACAGGGCTGCCTTCTGGGTCCCTCTGGTGCAGTAGGGTGGGAGTCCATAGAGGCGTTTGTGGTGCCTGACAATGAACTCCACAAGCATGGTGGTCTCCTCTGCTGTAAAGTTCCTCTTTCTCTTCATGAGCTCCATTTTCTTGGCCGGTCTCTGCTTGGAAATACAAACTGCGTGTGGCCAAACCGGTTCCTTCACTGTGTGCTGCTTTTAAATGTTTTTTGCTGCTGGTCAATCTGTGTTAATTGGCTTCAGCTGGATCATGGTGGGGTATGGTAGGCACTAGCAACATGATGGCTAACTGGAGCTGTTGGCTGGGATTGGCTGGAGTGCGTCAGCTGATGCATGGTGGGGGATGGTAGGGACTTGAACAGGTGTTTCCCCTTGGCTCAAATGATCAATGGCAACAGTAATGTAGTCTGGTCCCAATTCTGATGTTCCGGCCCGAAAGCGGAATTTCCGGCCCGGGAGCGGGTATTCCGCCCTCAAAGCGGACTTTCCGGCCCGCATGCGGACTTCCCGCTCCGGGCCCGGAAACTCCGCTCCGGGGGCGGAAATTCCGGCCCGGGTGCGGACGTAAGTTTAGTGGTCGTAAATGGATTCTGTGAATAGCAAAGGTCCTAAGTTCATTTTGTGAATCGCTAAAGTAGTAAGTTCATTCTGTGAATACCAGAAGTACTAGGTGCATTCTGTGAATACCAGATTGGTACTAAGTTTAGGATTTAGTCTTAAGTTTGTTCTGTGAATCGGGCCCGTAGACCCTAAGAATTCTGCATAGTGCTCTGAGAATGTACCCAAGAGACCAAAGACTGGTACGAAACATGCAAAATTTATATAGAGGGGCACAGGAAGCTACACTAAGGGTTTTGAGGGAGGAACCTTGGGGGAACTTGTCTCAAGCAGCTGCTACTGAAAATAGCAGGGACATTTGGCTTGTGATACATGCTCCTTTCATTAAAGATGATAGTGACCCAATACTAGAGACCCATGTCATTGAGGAAGCTTGGGTGGCTTACTTTGGGAAACAGTTTGGGGTGGTTGATGGGGCTCTGGCTTCCCCATCTAATACTATGCATATAGCACCTAAGGACAATCTGGTGTTTAATTGATTTAGTAGAGATTAGGCGAGGGCTGGACCAATGCAGCTCCTCAAAGACCCCATACCCTGATGGGGTGCCTATAGACTTTTTCTTAGATCATCAAGATTTATGGGCCCTACTGCTAACTAATACTTTTAATGCAATAAGTAAGGTGGGTCCTCCAGATTCATGGAAAAGTACAATAATAATACCCCTTTATAAAAAGAGGGCTAATTAATTACCTCAAAATTATCGACCTATCTCCTTGACAAATACTACTGCAAAACTGATGGGGTGTTTATTGTTGAATAGGTTTGAGGAGTGGGCCAGGGAGAGGAACATTCTGATGCCAGGGCAGTATGCCTTTCAAAAGGACTGGGGGACAATTGACCAGTGCCTCAACCTGAGCTTTACTATTACCAAATACACGAGGGCCAAGAGCGGGCAGATCTACATGGCATTTATGGACCTTTCAGCCGCTTTTGATTGTGTCACCTACCCCAAGCTGTGGTCGCTCATGGACAATATGTGCATAGATGTCGCGATAATTATCTTTATTCAACAGATGTACTCTCAATCAACTGCTTGTGTTCGATACCACAGGTATGAGGAGTGCACAAGGTTTTTTCAGATTCAGAGAGGCGTATGAGAAGGCTGCGTCCCCTCCCCTTTTTTATTTTCTTTATATACCAAGATTGTGGAGACCGCAGTGTCTGGGTCTACAACAGACATCCATTCCTTTAATGCAGCTCCCCTCCCTATACTAGTCTATGAAGATGACACCGTGCTAATAGCTAGAACCGGAGTGGCTTTGCAGAGATTGATTGAAGCTTACTCAAAGTTTATGAAAAGCCTGGTGCTTTTTGTTAAATAATCCAAATCCTTTGTATTGGTGGCAGGGGTACCGCCGAAGAAACTTAGAGCATTTCATATTGAGTCACGCAGACTGGAGGTGGTGGACACATTTTCTTACCTGGTGGTCCTTTTTGATAAAAAACAATCTTGGTTAAACATGGTGGCCAATAGAGCCATTGTAATGTAAAGAAATGTGATGGCCATCTTCAATGTTATTTAGAAGCTCGGGTCTAAGCCCATTGAGAAAATAAAAAAGGAATACATTGCGAAAGTCATTTCCTCTGCAATGTATAGTGCATGGGCGTGGGGGACGGTGGCAATAGATCCCTTACAACGAATAGAGGATGGGTTCTTCAAAAGGTTATTGGCCCCTCGTATAGTTCTAATTATAATTGTCACATTAAACTTGGTACCTCATACCTATCTGATGCAATTCGACTTGCCCCCATCTTGTTATAACACTCAATTTGGAGGAGGGATACAGTTAATTTGACTCAATGCATTATCAGGTACTAATTAACCCTGGAAAATGGTCATAAGATTCCTTGGCTGCAGTATGTGAATAGTACATTGAGTTCACTGGGGCTGGTTGTGCTACGTGCAAATTCAGCTAGTTGCATGACTATTTCCAAAACAAGAGTTAAGGAGATATTCTTAGTGAAGGCTGTGCATGGGAGAGTGGAGATAAATAGACTTAAATCCTCTGTAAAGCTATATCAGGTGACCCCCATCTATCACCCAGGTTGAACCCACGTACCTAGTGTTTGTGACTAACCATGAGCATTGCTTCAATTTGGTGGGGTTTTGACTACATTTTATGCCCTTGATGATGGGCTTTCCAAGCAAGTTGTATTCGACAGATGATTTGTCAACCTGTCCCTGTGACGGAAGGTAAGCCCAATCTGATCTCAGTATACTGTTTTTTTGTAGCCTTCATAAAAAACAAAGGAAGAGGTATATCCTTCCTCTTTTACATCCATATAATTTTAGGCAATGCCACCCAGCCCTTTATTTTGTTAACCCCTTCGATGCTCATGACGGAGCGGTTCCGTCATGAGCATCGGTTGGGCTGTGCTCATGATGGAACCGCTCCGTCATGAGCACAGCCCCTGGGGGAAGCGCTGGCGCTCCCCCCCTGGGGGCTCGATTTTCGCACCAATTGGGGGGTTGGCAGCGGAAGAGTTTCCGCTGCCACCCCCGAGCCCCCCCACGCTTCCTGAAGACGTCAGCGCGCACAGCGCGCGCCGACGTCATCAGGAAGCGTTGGACGCGCTGGAATTCATTTCTTCCAGCGCGTCCAACGGAGCAGGTAGGTGTTTGGCTCCGGTGTGACGGGGGGCGGGGAATTGGGAGGCCTTGAGGCATCGGGGGAGAGGAAAGAGTATTTCCTCTCCCCTGATGTCTCAATGCTGGGCATTCCTGCTCGACGATCGTGCACAGCGTCGCAATCGTGGAGCAGGGATGCCCCACTAGACACCAGGGATGTATTTTTCTTTATTTAGGAAGTGACCCCTTGGGCAAGGGTCGCTTCCTTGGCGGCATCATTCATTGGAAGACTTTTCTGCCCCCCCTGGGGGCAGATCGGTCGTCTTTCTGTCCGTTTCTGCTCCCAGGGGGGGGGGGGCAGAAAAGCCCACTAGACACCAGGGATGTATTTTTCTGCATGAGGAAGCGACCCCTTGGGCAAGGGTCGCTTCCTTTGGGGCATAAATAATGGCAAGACTTTTCTGCCCCCCCTGGGGGCAGATCGGTCGTCTTTCTGTCCGTTTCTGCTCCCAGGAGGGGCAGAAAAGCCCACTAGAAACCAGGGATGTGTGTTTTTAGAAGTTAGGAAGCGACCCCTTGGGCAAGGGTCGCTTCCTTGGCGGCATAAATAATGGGAAGACTTTTCTGCCCCCCTGGGGGCAGATCGGTCTTCTTTCTGTCCGTTTCTGCTCCCAGGAGGGGCAGAAAAGCACACTAGACACCAGGGATGTGTGTTTTTAGAAGTTAGGAAGCGACCCCTTGGGCAAGGGTCGCTTCCTTGGCGGCATAAATAATGGGAAGACTTTTCTGCCCCCCCTGGGGGCAGATCGGTCGTCTTTCTGTCCGTTTCTGCTCCCAGGAGGGGCAGAAAAGCCCACTAGACACCAGGGATGTGTGTTTTTAGAAGTTAGGAAGCGACCCCTTGGGCAAGGGTCGCTTTCTTGGCGGCATAAATAATGGGAAGACTTTTCTGCCCCCTCTGGGGGCAGATCGGTCGTCTTTCTGTCCGTTTCTGCTCCCAGGGGGGGGGGGGGGCAGAAAAGCCCACTAGACACCAGGGATGTGTGTTTTTAGAAGTAAGGAAGTGACCCCTTGGGCAAGGGTCGCTTCCAGGGTGCAAATTTTATAATATGTATTTGGCCCACCCTCCCCGGGACAGAGTAGCCTTTCTGTTTTTCCTGCTGTTTTCTGCCCCACCTGGCACACAACCCGATTGACCATTTGGGTAGTAACATAGCATGTTATAATGTTCATTGTTATATTTTTTTGTGAATTGCAATTGGATTTTTTTTTTTGTAACTTTTTTGTTCTAGGTGAAGGCTTTTGCTCTTTCCAGTTTTTCGTTTCGTTACTGGTGGTTCTGCTGTTTGTGTAGTTTGGTAAGAGACTTTTTTTTGTACAATGTAAATGTGTTTGATTTCTCTGCATGTTTTTTTTTGCAAATGGTGTAATAATAGCAGTATGTTTTTTTTTTTTTTTGAAACCGTTTATTACAAAACTCAAAAAATATACAAAGATGGGCCTACAACCTTCCGGCCGGCCGCTAGTAGACAGAAGGAGCATATGATACACATTGTAGAGCGTGTGTTGCGGCTGAGGAAGATGCACAGGAGTTAGCAGCGTTGATAGCCACACCATCCGGACCCCACTGTACGGTTTCATTTTAAACTGAAAGAACAACCAAAAAAAAAAAAAAAACCAAACCCACAAGGCAATCCACAATCCGAAATAGCAGCATGTGCTCCCCTGAGAGGGGGACCCTACCAGTCCATAGGAGTATCAAGAAGGGGAAGAGATCAGGACTAGGGCTGGGTAAACTCAATGCCCGGAACAAGGAAGATGGGTCGGCTAAGGGGATGGGGCAGGCGACGGATCGGGCAATAACGGCGGAGCACAAATTCCCCCGTGATAGGCGTTCCAGGGGCCCCATACTTTCACCCATGTCCCAGGCTTACCTCTCGCCACATACACCACCTTTTCCCGAAACATGCACCAATCCATATGTTCCTTCCAGGCCGAGACAGTCGGGGACCTCTGGGATCCCCACAGTTGAGCAATATCACGCTTGGCCACCATATATCCCAGAGTCACCCACCACGTCTGTGGCGCCGAGTAGTCGGTAGGTTCCCACACATTCAACAGGCATCTCCTCGCTTCGGGTAGCAGTACCACATGCGTAACCACACGCAGGATCTCATGCACACCACGCCAGAATCGCTCCACCTCCGGGCATTCCCACAGTATATGTAGAAAGGTCCCCAAAGCACCACACCCACGCTTACACAACCCGTCCACAGCATAGCCCATACGCAGGAGCCTTGGCCCCGTCATGTAGACTCTGTGGAGTATCTTGAGCTGGACGAAGCGAAGGCGGGCCGGTATGGCCACCTCTTTCGGGGAGGCCACCGCAGAGGTCCAGTCCTCGTCGTCCAGCTCCAGTCCATCGGCAACCCAAGCCTCACGAAGGGCAGTCAGCAATCCCGAGCGGTCATTGATCAGTTTTTTGTAGATCAGTGAGATCGTGCTGTCCGGAACGTGTCCATCCAGCACTCTATCCTCCAGGGGGGAATACTCCGGGATGGATGCAACGTCCGGGAAGACGGAGCCCAGTGCATGACGGATCTGCAAAAACCGAAAGTACTTCCTGTCATGCAACTGGAATTCCGTCTGCAGCATCTCGAACGTTTTAAATCCTCCCCTCGTCCAGAGATCCCCCACTTTGCTGATGCCTATCATGTCCCACTTCTCGAAGCCCTTCGAGGTCCACAGGGAGCCCAACTGCTCGGACGCGTATAGTGGTGATGCCCGGGTCAGGCGGTCCTTCCACCCCATCGCCACATTGGCCGCGTGCCACACTCGCACCATGACACGCGTGGGGCCGGTCAGCCGAGCGTCCGGCGCGCTGGATTAGAGCGCTCGATTATAGTCCCCACCCGGGAGTAGCATCTTATCCATTTCGAATGCCGGGTTTAAGGCGGGCCCGTACAGGCCGTGATTAATCGCAGCCAGCTGGGAGGCCCAATAGTACCGTTTGATATCCGGGAGGGCGATCCCTCCGTCATACCATGGGAGCGTCAGCTTCTCCAGGGCGATACGCGGCCTCCCGTCCCAGAACAGGCGGCGCTGCAAACTCTCCACCTCACGGAAGTAGCGCGCTGGGACGGGGTCCATAGTATTCTGCAAAGCGTACAGGAAACGCGGCAGAGACATCATCTTAAACAATGCCGCCCGGCCGAGTGGCGAAAGCGGCAAGCGCCGCCAGCGCGTGACATCTGCCTTCAGGCGCTGGAGGGGGGGAAGCAAGTTCCGATCATACCGGGCCTCCGGGTCCAGAGTAATGAAGACACCCAGGTACCGAAATCCCTGCAGGGCGATCTGGATCGGACAGCCCCGCGGGAGAATAGGAGCCTCCCCAGAGAGAACATACACACACGATTTAGCCCAGTTGATGACAAGGCCGGAGTTACGACCAAATTAATGCAAAACATCAACCAGTACTATCAGTGATTTACGTGGGGAAGCTAGGTACAAGAGGATGTCATCAGCGTATAGGGATACGCGGTCCTCATACTCGGGGGTCCAACGGAGACCACGGATGGAAGGCTCCCACCGCAGCCACTCCGCCAGGGGCTCCAAGGCAAGCGCAAAAAGGAGCGGCGATAAGGGGCAGCCCTGCCGTGTGCCCCGGCCCAGCTCGAACGGAGCCGATACTCTACCGTTCACCACCACCTGCGCCAATGGGCCCGAATACAGCAATTTGACCCAACTGATGAACCCTGCGCCAAAGCCAAACTTCGCAAGCATCGCCCAGATGTATGGCCATTCAAGCGTGTCAAACGCCATAGTGGCGTCCAAGGACGCCAAAATGGCCGGCTCCCGTATGTACTGAACACGTGCGAGCACCCCATGCAAACGCCGCAAGTTAAGGGCCGTGTTACGATGGGGAATAAAGCCGGACTGATCCTGGTGAACCAGTTCACCCACCACGCCGACCAGCCGATTGGCCAGGACCTTGGCGAGAATTTTGGGCTCCGCGTTCAGTAGCGAAATGGGCCGATAGGATGTAACCCGGTCCCGAGGTCTCCCCTCCTTGTGGATAACCACGATTGTAGCCAGACGCTGGTCCAGCGGGAGGGAGCCCACCGAATGAGCCTCCAGGAACATCGATCAGAGATGTGGTGCCAGCGTATCCGGTTGCAACTTGTACAACTCGATGGGGAGACCATTAGGACCCATGGCCTTGCCGGAAGCGACCGAACGTATGGCGAGGGCGATTTTGTCGGAGGTTGGAGCGGCGTCCAACGACACTCTGTCCTCCTCCGAAAGGGAAGGCAGCGCGATATCCCTGAGCAGGGCACGGGAATCCTCTTCAGAGCGGGAAGACACCGGGGAATACACCCCACGGAAATAATCCGCGAAGCAGGAGACAATTTCTTCCGGCTCAGTAACACACACACCGTCCGTTTTCTCAATCAGCGGGACTACACGACTCGCTCTCTCCTTTTTGTCCAGCCACGCAATCAATTTACCAGCCTTATCACCCACATCATACAGTCTCCCCTGTTGCTCTCTACTGAGGCCCCTGGCCGCCTCCGTGACGAGGGCCCTATAGGCCGCTTGCTTGAGTTGGAGGACATGTAATACGGCATCCGTCACCCCACATTCTAGATCACCCTCCAACTCGGCTATCTCAGCTTCCACCCGGGTCACCTCCTCCCGCTCGCGCCTCCGGGTGTGGGAAATGAGGGACAGGGCGTCTCCTCGTAGTACTGTCTTGAATGCCTCCCACAGTGAGACAGCCGACGGCACGGACCCCACATTCTCGTCAAAGTAGCGCTGGAGGGATTTAATCAATTCAGCACGAATGGTGGGGTCGCCCAGGTACCAGGGATTGATCGGGACCACCCTACCCTCACCCCTCGGAAAAAGATCCAGGTGTAACAGGAGCGGGGAATGGTCCGAGATACCCCGTGCCAAATGGCGCACCTCTCCCACCCTCCCAACATAGGCCGCCGGGACCAGGACATAATCTAGTCGTGAGAGACTACCATGGGCCCCCGAATGGAAGGTATACTGTAACTGCGTGGGATGTTTTAAACGCCAGCAATCCACCAATCCCAAAGTGTCCAATAGACCAGATAGCCACGCTTGGGCCCAGGGGATGTCCCTAGGGGGGTGACGATCCACAGTCCCGGAAACCACCGCATTGAAATCCCCCCCACCACCAGAATCCCCCCCCGGAAGGCCAAGGAGGAGGCGCCCCAGGTCCGCAAAGGTAGTCGACTGCAGCCCCGGCGGGACGTATACTGACACAAAAACGACCACTTTGCCCTCCATCCTTCCCACCAAGACCGCCTAACGTCCCCTGTCGTCATGGAGCACCTCATCAATCTCCAACGGGAGCGAGTTCTTAACCATGATGCCCACACCCCTTGAACCAGACGTGAAGCCCGAATGGGCCACCAGGCGATAGCCACGCCGATTCATGGCGCAGAAGGAGTTGCCAATGAGGTGTGTCTCCTGCAGAAAAACTACATCGGGCGAGATTCGCTTCAAGAACTGCAGGACCACACCTCGTTTTATCCTGTCCCCCAGTCCATTCACGTTCCAGGACAACAGAGTTAGTTCCCTACCCCCCATCGTAGACAGAAGCCACCATTTGTCCCCCCGAGAGCACTATAGAGCTAGCACAATAATACTTTTGCCTTGTGGTAAAAACGAACAACACCCCCCCATCCCTGCCCACCCGCCCCAACAAAACTCCCCCCTCCCTGCACCCCTGCATGAGCCCGAACAGCCCCCCCAACGTGCAGTGTGCCTGTCGCCCCATATATATAGTAAAAACTAGCTAAACCCCCTATAGGAGGAAGGAGAACCCCCAGTAGGCCCCACACAACCTCCATAGGAGGGGAAATTATACAGACAGACGCTTAATCGAGAGTGGCATCATTTTTGTCCAGAGTGAAGCCCAATATTACCCCCTCAGTCCCGATCCAGGGTGCCGTCTCCCCCCGCCGCCCCCCCCGCCCCCCAGATCACGATCCCCAGACAGAGTGTCCAGCCAGTCTCCGGCCGCTTCGGGACGGTCAAAAAAGTGCGTGCGACCCTCTACCTCCACTCGCAGCTTGGCTGGGAAGAGCATAGCGTATTTAAGGTTCAGGTCCCGAAGACGGCGCTTGACGCCTTGGAAGCTCAGTCTCTGCTTCTGGACCGCTGGGGTGAAATCAGGGTAAAAGTTCACCTCCATATTGTCAAGCTTAACCGGCCCATGCAGTCCGGAGGCTTGCAGGATAGCGTCTCTGTCCCGAAAGTTGAAAATCCGGGCAATGAGAGGCCGCGGAGGGGCTCCGACCTTCGGCCTTCCCCCGGGAACCCTGTGGGCCCGCTCCACCGCGAAGAATTTACTCAGCCCCCGTGGCTGGAGATGGGTAGCGATCAGGTCCTCCACAAATAGGTCCGCCGCCGCTTCCTCCCGTCCCTCGGGCACCCCGATGATGCGGATATTGTTCCTCCGGGCCCGACTCTCGGAGTCCTCCAGGCGCCGATCCATAAGCGCGCTCGCCTGACCAAGCCGGCGCACCTCTGTTTGTAGTGCCGCCACCTCAGTAGTAAGGCCCGATGCGGTGTGGGCCAAAGAATCAACTCGGTCGTTGGTCTTGGAAAGATCGGCCCTCACCAGGCCAACATCCACGAGGACCGAGTCGATCTTCTGTGCCAGTGTGTCGAACCGCTGGCCCACCGAGGCCTTCATCTCGGCAATGGCGCCCATGACATCCCGCAGAGTCAGATCCGTGGGCAGGTCCGGGGCATCAGGAGGGCCCTCAGGGGATTTGTGCGGTCCGCCGGGAGATCCCTTCTGGAGGGTATAGCGGTCCATACTGTTGGCCTGATGGGTGGTGCCATGCCGGGTCGATTTGGTCTTTGCCCGGTCTCCATCTTGTTTCGTGGCCATGGCCACCAGTCCCCCGGTCGCACCAGCCACGTCGTGAAGGGCAGGCAATCAGGGCCACAAGCTCCGGGGGGGGGCCACCCCAGATCGGTGGGGTGGGTCACAGCCGGCGGGCAGGCCGAGTCTCCCAGCGAGACCACACCAACACAAAGAGCCCCGCGACCCAACCCTGCAGAGACGGGAAGGGGGTGTGAAAGCGAAAGCGAAAGTGCGGGGTACGCGACTCGCCAGGCCCGCCCCGCCGCTGTTGTTCACTTTGTCACTGGGTCACCCCTCAGCGCAAATCCGGGGTCTGGCGAGGAGAAGGCCGCAGACTTCAATCGGTGCTCACTCCGGTGTCCGAGGTCCGATTTGACAACGGGAAACGGGTGCCACCTCAGCTCAGGCTCACCAACACATTCCCCTCATCCGAGACAGGATAAATTCAGGATAGTCGTAGGGGGTTGCGGAGGTCCTCGGGAGCCTCGCACCTACGCGGCCATCTTGGTTGCGCGCTAGGCTCCTCCGTATGTTTGGTTTTTGAGTGTCAAAAACTGTTTGCATTTGTGCTCGATGTGTATTTTGTTGTCTTGTGAGTAATTTTTTTTTTTTTCTTCTTTCTAGTTGGATATCGTTGGTTTTTGCTGTGTCACTGCAGAGTAGGTTCTGGTGAGTGTAGCTGTCTCTTGTAATTGAATTCTATAGTTTTTGAGTACATTGATCTTTGTGATAAAGGTACGCCGCCTTCAGGTGCCGTCTTTGGTGGGTCTAGAGGTGTTTCCTCGCAGGACTCCCGCGCACCGGACAGCATATTTAAGGCACCTCTTGCTGTCTTCAGGTAGACTCTATACCTCAGCACTAACGCGTACTTTGTAGCTTTAGTTTATGATTCTTATTCCATTTTTAATATACTGCAACTCGCGCTGCTAGTTTTGGCGTTTGGCGCTTTTTGTTGATTAATACTGGGGGGCTTTAGCTAGCTCATACTTGCACATTAAAAGTCTGTAAACTCAACTGCACTTTGCGGGAGTTAGTTAGAAGCCAGAAATCGGTGGACTACTTAGGACGCGATCGCGGCGTCCCGGCCGCCATCTCGGGTGAGGCTCCCTGGATCGGGCCGCCTTCAGGTGCCATCTTTGGTGGGTCTAGAGGTGTTTCCTCGCAGGACTCCTGTGCGGATTATCGTCACAGTATATAAGGGATGGGTGTACCAGCGCGCAGCGTTGGCGCGCAGCGAGCGCGACGGCGGCGCGCCGGAGGTGCGCCAGAGGTAAGCCCGTTTGCGCACAGGTTGCGCCGGGAGCCGGGGACCCTGCTCCATCGTCCGATGCTCGGCTGACGTATACCAGAGATATGCTGTTAAAATTTGACTCAGGTACGGCTATGCGCCATCAGCCTCATGCCACCAGTAGGTGCACGCAGTCCCTGTCGTGTGGTCTGCTGAATGTGAGATCTTTGAGCAAACATCACATGGAAATTGCACTGCTCATTGAGTCCTGTGAGCTAGATGTTCTTTTCATGACAGAAACATGGACCAGAGTGGGCTGTGCGGTGGAATTGGGGTTAGCCTGCCCTCCTGGTTATAAGATCAGACATAACCCGCGGGAGGGAGGCAGAGGAGGCGGTGTGGGCTTTATTTATAGGGAATTACTCGATGTCTCAATGCTGGAGACTAAGAGTATCTCGGGCTGTGAGATTCTGGGCTTTTCCATGATCGGGCCGGGAGGCACTCTCTATTCTGGACTGCTGTGTTATCGACCTCCTGCCAGCACTCTGTCAGCCGTGCCTGAGTTAATTGATACCATCTACGAGCTCTCCAATACTCATGCTAGGACTCTGATTCTGGGAGATTTTAATCTTCGGCCTGATGGTCCCACAAGGTCTGCCTTTTCGGATCTGATTCAGGCTTGTAGTGACATTCACCTGCAGCAGCTGGTGCACTCACAGACCCACACTAAGGGCCATACTCTTGACCTGATTTTTGCCGATGCTAGACAAGTAGTGGTTCGGGACATCCTTCCTCAGTGTTGGACAGACCATGCCCTAGTTCTTTTTTCCATTGCACTCCCTATGGTAATAACTGGGAGTGGAAGTACCGTTACCGGTTCCAGGACTAAGACGGGCAGGCAGTGGTCGAGGCTGCTTAAACAATCTTGCCTGCCGTCTTTGCTGGGCGGGGAACTCCCCTTAGGAGATAGTGTGGATGCGAGTTATGAGTGTTTCAGCCGGAAAATCCTTAACTCCTTGGAGGTGGTGGCTCCCCTGCGTAAAATCAGGGATAGATCCAAGATCGCCATGCCTTGGTTTACTGCTGAGCTGTCGCAATTGAAGCTTTGCTGTAGACGTGCGAAGCGAACCTGGAGAAAACACTATCTGGAATCTAAGAAAGTCCTTTTTAAACAGACCTTATTGACTTATAAGACACAGATCAAGGGTGCGAAAGCGCGATTCCTTGAGGAGTCGCTCCTAAATGAAACAAATAAAACGCAGGCCTTGTTCAAGATTGTTAGGGATCTCTCTCGTCCTGCCTGTGCTGCCAATGACATCCCTGCCTCCCAAGCTCTATGTATCTCCTTGGCGCAGGCTTTTGAAGATAAGATCGCTTTGATCTTGAGCAAACTTGCACCGTCGACTATACTTGCTACTCAGCCTGTGCGGGGCCCCGTACTGGTGGCCGACATGGAGACGAAAGGGGTAGACGGTAGTCAGGCACAGTTGGATAGTTTTCCCCTTCCGTCCTTTGAAGAGTTTTGTCTGCTGGCTAACAGTGTATCCTCTGGTTCCCCTTGGGACCCACTGCCACACAAATACTGGAAAGTATTCCAGGCGGAGCTCTTCCTCCCGCTGTATGCTATCTGCTGACAATCTCTTACTATGGCACGAGTTCCGGAGTGTTGGAAACTAGCAGTGGTCTCACCTTTATTGAAGAAAGAAACTCTGGATCCCACCTGCCCAGCGAATTATAGACCTATATCGCTGCTCCCTTTTCCCATTAAGATTCTTGAGAAACTGGTCACTAAACATCTGTCCAGTTTTATGGAGACCAATTTCTGCCTGGACGCGGCTCAATTTGGTTTTAGACCAGCACATGGCACAGAGTCTGCTCTGGTGACCGTTTTGGACGATCTTCGTTCACGAGCCGACACTGGACGAACAGCCTTTTTAGTGCTGCTAGACATGTCGGCCGCTTTCGACACGGTCAACCATGACATCCTGGTCAGAAGACTTGAGGATGTAGGGGTGAAGGGTTTGGCTCGTGACTGGCTGGTCTCCTATTTGGGAGACAGGTGCCAGGTAGTGGCCTTGCCACCGTTTCAGTCGGACATCAAAGCGGTCGAGCAGGGCGTCCCGCTAGGGTCTGCCATCAGCCCTATTTTGTTCAATCTTTATCTTTCGACCGCTGGTGAGTCTGATCAAATCATTCGGCATTTCGGTTATTAACTATGCCGATGATACGCAGCTCATCTTTTCCATCGAGGGCAAGGATGCGGTGTCTCTGGAGACTTTCCATCAGTGTATGGCGTCAACTGCGGATTGGCTGAGGCAAAACTCCCTGCAGTTTAATAGCTCCAAAACAGAGGTATTACACTGCTCGAGGGATCGGGTTCCCCGGCCACTGCCTCCTGATTTCTGGCCTACCTCCTTCCAGGATGCTCCCCTGGCAGCAGTCTCCGCCAGGAATCTAGGCGTGATGTTTGGGCCTAATCTCCAATTAGACCTTTTTGTGAACAAAACTGTGGCCACCTGCATGGCGCTGCATCGTATGTTGTGGAAGATTCTTCCGCTGCTTCCGGCTCATGTTCGGCCAGAAGTGGTGCGTGGCACCATATTGAGCAGGTTGGATTATTGCAACGCAGTACTGTTGGGAGCACCATCTAATCTGGTGGCTAAGCTGCAGCGTGTGCAGAATATGGCGGCCAAATTGGCTCTTTCTCGGTGCCGATCTGATTCCTCCTCCATGGCGCTGGCTGATCTTCATTGGCTGCCTGTCCCACAACGAATTATTTTCAAAGCACTATGCTTAGTGTTTAAAGGGCTCCATGGGCAAGGACCTGCCCCGCTGCAGGAATTGTTTATGTGGTATGTGCCTACTCGCTCCCTTCGATCATTATCAGCAAATCTTGTGGTAACTCCGAAGGTTTTGAGGGCTCGGATGGGCGGGCAGTCTTTTAGATTTGTGGCAGCCAAACATTGGAACGATCTACCCCTGTCGTTGAGAAACCTGGGGGACTTCTCCTCCTTCAGGAAGAAACTAAAAACGTATCTTTTCCCTAGGTTAGTTTAATTCTCCTGTTACCGTTTTGTGTGCTATCGGTAGAATGTCTAAGCGCCAGGATACCCTTCGGGTGGCAGTCTGCGCTATACAAATACGCGATACATACATACATACATACATTTCTTTACTTACTTGGTTTGCACATTGTTGGTTGTTGTTGACTTGTTTGTGCAGTTTTCTATCTTAGCAAGTATAATGGCTAGCCGCAGGATTACTGCTCAGCAGGTTGTTGGTTTGCTTTTTGAGTCTTCCTCTGACCATGGTTCAGAGACTGACTCTGCATCTGAGGGAGAGATGGCAGGGGACGATTCTGGCAGTGAGTTGTCTCTCCATATGGAGTCATCGGAAGATGAAGATACTCTTAGTGTGGATGAAGTGCCTGTGTTAGAGGAGGAGACTGATGTGCCGATAGTGCGGCCAGAGTCATCTGGGCTGCAGCCTGGGGCTGCAAGGCTTCCCGTTGGTGTAGTGCAGCAAGAGGCTTCTGGGCTGCAGCCTGCGACTGCAAGGCTTCCCGTTGGTGTAGTTCGGCAAGAGGCATCTGGGCTGCAGGCTGGGGCTGCAAGGTTTCCTTTTGAAAGTGATGACCTCTGGGTTTCCCCTGGCATGGTGCAGCCGGCATTGCCAGACTTTACTGGTGTTCCAGGGTGTAGAGTGAATACTGAACATTTTTTGCCGATACATTTTTTTCAGGTGTTTATGGACGATATGTTTTTAGCATAGATTGTTGAGCAGACTCATTTGTATGCCGAACAGTTTTTGAGGGACAACAGTGCCAGTCTTAAGCCATACTCTAGAGCTACCCGGTGGACTCCCACAAATCTTGAAGAGATGAAGAAGTTCTTGGGTTTAACTTTTTTGATGGGCTTACTAAGGAAGCCATCAATGTCTTCATATTGGTCTACTAGTCCCTTGATGGCAACTGCTATTTTTCCGGCAGTCATGAGTCGTGACAGGTATTTGCTTCTGCTTCGGATGATGCATTTTGTTGACAATGGTTTAGCGTTGCCACGAGATCACCCTGATTGTGACCGTCTTTTTTAAGATTAGGCCTGTCCTTGATCACTTTGTTGATCGATTTCCTGAGATCTATGCTCCTGGGAAAGAAATTGCAGTAGATGAGTCTTTGGTGTTGTTCAAGGGCCGCTTGGTTTTTAGGCAATATATTCCTAGTAAGAGGGCATGCTATGGAATGAAGCTGTATATGCTGTGTGACAGTAGGACTGGATATGTCTCTAATTCCAGAGTGTACACCGGTAAGGAATCCAGGATTAACCCCCCTGGTTGTCCGTCCACTTTTGGAGTGACTGAGAAAATTGTTTGGGAACTCTGTAGAGGAATTTTTAACAAAGGCCACCATTTATATGTAGATAACTTCTACACTGGTGTGCGGTTGTTCTGGGAATTGGCCAAAGTGGACACTGTTGCTTGTGGCACAATCCACTCTAACCGTAAAGGTTTCCCAAAAGAACTGGTTTGTCAAAAGCTTGTGCGGGGACAGTGCAGTGCGTTGCGTTGCAAGGAGCTTCTTGCTGTGAAGTTTTCAGACAGGAGAGATGTCTACATGCTGACTACCATCCATGATGAAAGCACTGCACCTGTGACTGTTTGGGGTCAGGTCGCTGAAGCGCGCAAACCTGTGTGCATTTTAGACTATAATAGGCACATGGGTGGTGTTGACAGAGTAGATCAGAGATTGGAACCTTACGCTTCTCTTCGTAAGGCTTACATTTGGTACAAGAAGTTGGCTATCCATCTTTTCCACTTGGCAATGTTTAATGCTTTTGTTGTGTTCCAGGATTCTTGCCCTGAGTCAAAGATGACTTTTGCTAAGTTTCAGGAGTCTGTAATAGGCAGCCTTGTTGTAGTGGAACAGGCAAGTGTTCCTAGAGTTAGAGTGGTGGAGGATGTTGCTAGATTGAGAGATCGCCACTTTCCTGATCACATTCCTCCCACACCCTCAAAAGATTTTCCCAGTAGGAGATGTAGAGTCTGTTGGCGAAGAGGTATGCGGAAGGAGGTTCGTATGTACTGCCCCGACTGTCCTTCTAATCCTGGACTGTGTGTCCCGGCTTGTTTTAGAGCGTACCACATGCAAAAGAATTTTTGGGAGCATTCATGAGTGGTAAAGTGAACTGCCTGATCTGTATTCTTATGAAAATTTGATTATGTTTCAAGGTTGGCGTTAGTGCAATGTATTTAGTTGGTGATTTTGTGTTTGTAGATTTGTATCTATTTGCGATTTGTTTGTGTTTTTATTTTTGTCTTTAAAAATCCTAAATGTGATGGCGGTGTGTGTAGGCTGGCGCTTGGCTGTTGGTGTGTGTGGACTGGCACTTGTTTGGCGGTGTGCGTGGAATGGTGCTTGGCTGGCGGTGTGCGTGGACTGGTACTTGGCTGGCGGTGTGCGTGGACTGGCGGTGTGCATAGACTGGTGCTTGGCTGGTGGTGTGTGTGGACTGGAGCTTGGCTGGCGGTGTGCGTGGAATGGTGCTTGGCTGGCGGTGTGCGTGGACTGGTACTTGGCTGGCGGTGTGCGTGGACTGGAGCTTGGCTGGCGGTGTGCGTGGATTGGCGATTGGCTGCCGGTGTGCCTGGACTGGCGATTGTCTGGCAGTGTGCCTGGACTGGCGCTTGGCTTGCGGTGTGCGTGGACTGGTGTTTGGCTAGCGGTGTGCGTGGACTGGCGCTCTGCTAGCGGTGTGTGTGGACTGGCGCTCGGCTGGCTGTGTGTGAGTAGTGACTTGCTGCTGGTCACTATACACACTGCTAGCTGAGTGCCACTCCACGCAATCCATCAGCTTGTGTAGTTGCTGTGTCAGGAATGTTGGCGTGTGAAAGTGATGGGCTCTTGAATGGCGCTGTGTGCTGGTGTGAGTTTTGTTATGTGATGGGCGGTGAGAATGGTTTTGTATGTCTCACACGTATGAAAGGTGTATGAATGGCCTGTAAAGGGGTTGGTGCCTTGTCGTGGCTTTACAGCTCACGAGCTGTGAGTCAATGGTTCAGTTTCTCCCCCTTTTAATCAGTAACAGTGTTTTTCATTTCTGTGAAATCACTTGCTAATAAAATTGTATATACTGAACCATCACTCACCCTCGTGCCAAATCCAACCAGTATGTGAGTGTGCTTGAGGATTAGATGGCTGTGCAGTAATATTTGTCTTTCTGAAACAGGGTGTACCTTGTCCCTTTTTGTGAATTTTGTAATGTGTTTTGCTTTTGTGCCTGGTGGTGCGAATGGTCTTGTTTGTATCATGTATGAAAGGTGTGTGAATGGCCTGTAAAGTGGTTGGTGCCTTGACGTGGCTTTACAGCTCACGAGCTCACGAGCTGCGAGTCATTGGTTTGGTTTTTGGTGAATTTATTTATTGACAGTGCATTTCATTTTTGTGAAATCTCTTGTTAATAAAATTTAATACACTGAACCATGACTCGCCCTCGTGCCAAATCCAACCAGTATGTGTGTGTTTGAGGAAAAGATGGTTGTGCAGGAATCTTTGTCTTTAGTTTCTCTGCCAAGGTGTACATTCCATGTAAGAATAACCCACCAACTGTAGATATTGTTGAAAAACCTTGGGAGTTCATGGTGATGTCTCTCTTGTGAATTCAAAAAGTTTTTTTATCCCCAATGTCCTGCAAACCTCAAAATGTCTGCCACATTTTCATTGCAATATTGTTCCAAAATTCTCACGCTGTAGAAACAAACCAATAATTATGTCTAAACTATCTGGTTTTGCAAGGGGGGTCACTTTGGTTTTTGGCCCGGTGCTCGGCGGCCATCTAGGGAAACCTACCGAACCCACATATTTCTGAAAACTAGATACCCAGCGGCTTCCAGGGAGGTATGGCTTGCGTGGATCCCCCAACGTTTCCTTACCCAGAATCCCCTGCAAACCTCAATTTTTGCTGAAAAAAATCACTTTTTTCACACATTTTGGTGTGGGAAAGTTGTGGCATCACCGGGCTCACACAAATTTACCACTACCCAGCGTTCCCCCAGGTCTCCCGGTAAAAATGGTGCCTCACTTGTGAGGGAGGCCCAAGTACCCGCGGCAGGCAAGGGCCCAAAACGTAGTGAGGCGACATCAAAATGGCCTATCGCAAAACCACCTGGTTTTGCAAGGGGGGTCACTTTGGTTTTTGCCCCGGTGCTCGGCGGCCATCTAGGGAAACCTACCAAACCCACACATTTCTGAAAACTAGATACCCGGCGGCTTCCAGGGAGGTATGGCTTGCGTGGATACCCCAACGTTTCCTTACCCAGAATCCCCTGCAAACCTCAATTTTTGCTGAAAAAATCCCTTTTTTCACACATTTTGGTGTGGGAAAGTTGTGGCATCACCGGGCTCACACAAATTTACCACTACCCAGTGTTCCCCCAGGTCTCCCGGTAAAAATGGTGCCTCACTTGTGTGGGAGGCCCAAGTACCCGCGGCAGGCAAGGGCCCAAAACGTAGTGAGGCGACATCAAAATGGCCTATCGCAAAACCACCTGGTTTTGCAAGGGGGTCACTTTGGTTTTTGGCCCGTTGCTCGGCGGCCATTTAGGGAAACCTACCAAACCCACACATTTCTGAAAACTAGATACCCGGCGGCTTCCAGGGAGGTATGGCTTGCGTGGATCCCCCAACGTTTCCTTACCCAGAATCCCCTGCAAACCTCAAATTTTGCTGAAAAAATCACTTTTTTCACACATTTTGGTGTGGGAAAGTTGTGGCATCACTGGGCTCACACAAATTTACCACCACCCAGCGTTCCCCCAGGTCTCCCGGTAAAAATGGTGCCTCACTTGTGTGGGAGGCCCAAGTACCCGCGGCAGGCAAGGGCCCAAAACATAGTGAGGCGACATCAAAATGGCCTATCGCAAAACCACCTGGTTTTGCAAGGGGGGTGACTTTGGTTTTTGGCCCAGTGCTCTGCGGCCATCTAGGGACACCTACCAAACCCACACATTTCTAAAAACTAGACACCGGGCGGCTTCCAGGGAGGTATGGCTTGCGTGGATCCCCCAACGTTTCCTTACCCAGAATCCCCTGCAAACCTCAATTTTTGCTGAAAAAATCACTTTTTTCACACATTTTGGTGTGGGAAAGTTGTGGCATCACCGGGCTCACACAAATTTACCACCACCCAGCGTTTCCCCAGGTCTCCCGGTAAAAATGGTGCCTCACTTGTGTGGGAGGCCCAAGTACCCGCGGCAGGCAAGGGCCCAAAACGTAGTGAGGCGAAATCCACATTGCCTATCAAAAAAATGTTTGGGCCCTTGCCTGCCGCGGGTACTTGGGCCTCCCACACAAGTGAGGCACCATTTTTACCG
Organism: Triturus cristatus; assembly: GCF_964204655.1. Lineage (NCBI taxonomy): Eukaryota > Metazoa > Chordata > Amphibia > Caudata > Salamandridae > Triturus > Triturus cristatus. Next base: position 1,187,523,919 of record NC_140591.1, read on the forward strand.
GGAGACCTGGGGGAATGCTGGGTGGTAGTAAATTTGTGTGAGTCCGGTGATGCCACAACTTTCCCACACCAAAATGTGTGAAAAAAGTGATTTTTTCAGCAAAAATTGAGGTTTGCAGGGGATTCTGGGTAAGGAAACGTTGGGGGATCCACGCAAGCCATACCTCCCTGGAAGCCGCCGGGTGTCTAGTTTTCAGAAATGTGTGGGGTCGGTAGGTTTCCTTAGATGGCCGCCGAGCACCGGGCCAAAAACCAAAGTGACCCCCCTTGCAAAACCAGGTGGTTTTGCGATAGGCCATTTTGATGTCGCCTCACTACGTTTTGGGCCCTTGCCTGCCGCGGGTACTTGGGCCCCCAACACAAGTGAGGCACCATTTTTACCGGGAGACCTGGGGGAACGCTAGGTGGTGGTAAATTTGTGTGAGCCCGGTGATGCCACAACTTTCCCACACCAAAATGTGTGAAAAAAGTGATTTTTTCTGCAAAAATTGAGGTTTGCAGGGGATTCTGGGTAAGGGAACGTTGGGGGATCCACGCAAGCCATACCTCCCTGGAAACAGCCGGGTGTCTAGTTTTCAGAAATGTGTGGGTTTGGTAGGTTTCCCTAGATGGCCGCCGAGCACCGGGCCAAAAACCAAAGTGACCCCCCTTGCAAAACCAGGTGGTTTTGCGATAGGCCATTTTGATGTCGCCTCACTATGTTTTGGGCCCTTGCCTGCCGCGGGTACTTGGGCCTCCCACACAAGTGAGGCACCATTTTTACCGGGAGACCTGGGGGAACGCTGGGTGGTGGTAAATTTGTGTGAGCCCGGTGATGCCACAACTTTCCCACACCAAAATGTGTGAAAAAAGTTATTTTATCAGCAAAAATTGATGTTTGCAGGGGATTCTGGGTAAGGAAACGTTGGGGGATCCACGCAAGCCATACCTCACTGGAAGCCGCCGGGTGTCTAGTTTTCATAAATGTGTGGGTTTGGTAGGTTTCCCTAGATGGCCGCCGAGTACCGGGCCAAAAACCAAAGTGACCCCCCTTGCAAAACCAGGTGGTTTTGCGATAGGCCATTTTGATGTCGCCTCACTACGTTTTGGGCCCTTGCCTGCCGCGGGTACTTGGGCCTCCCACACAAGTGAGGCACCATTTTTACCGAGAGACCTGGGGGAATGCTGGGTGGTAGTAAATTTGTGTGAGCCCGGTGATGCCACAACTTTCCCACACCAAAATGTGTGAAAAAAGTGATTTTTTCAGCAAAAATTGAGGTTTACAGGGGATTCATGGTAAGGAAACGTTGGGGGATCCACGCAAGCCATACCTCCCTGGAAGCCGACTGGTGTCTAGTTTTCAGAAATGTGTGAGTTTGGTAGGTTTCCCTATGTGCCGGCAGAACTAGGGTTCAAAAACTACAGCTAGTCACTTTGCAAAAAAAGGGTCATTTTTCACTGCAAAATTGAGGTGTGACCACATTGCGTTTTGCGCCGTTTCCAGTCGCGGGCACTGGGCCGACCCGCACAAGTGAGGTACCATTTTTTTTGTAGGACTTTGGGGAATGCGGGGTGGGTGGAAATTTGTGGATCCACGCAGATTCCAGAACTTTTCTTCACAGAAATGTGGGGAAAATATGTATTTTTTGTCATTTTTTTTACGTTTGCAAGGGATTCTGGGTAACGGACCATGGTGGGAGGCACTCAAGTCACCCCATCCTGGATTCCCCTGGGTGTCTAGTTTTCAAAAATATATAGGTTTGCTAGGTTTCCCTAGGTGCCGGCAGGGCTAGGGTTCAAAAACTACAGCTGATCACTTTGCCAAAAAAGGGTCATTTTTCACTGCAAAATTGAGGTGTGACCAAGTTGCGTTTTGCGCCGTTTCCTGTCGCGGGCACTAGGCTGACGCGCACAAGTGAGGTACCATTTTTCTCGTAGGACTTTGGGGAACGCGGGGTGGGTGGAAATTTATGGATCCACGCAGATTCCAGAACTTTCCATCACAGAAATGTGGGGAAAATGTGTATTTTTTGTCAATTTTTTACGTTTGCAAGGGATTCTGGGTAACAGACCATGGTGGGAGGCACTCAAGTCACCCCATCCTGGATTCCCCTGGGTGTCTAGTTTTCAAAAATATATAGGTTTGCTAGGTTTTCCCTAGGTGCCGGCAGGGCTAGGGTTCAAAAACTACAGCTAGGCACTTTGCCAAAAAAGGGTCATTTTTCACTGCAAAATTGAGGTGTGACCACGTTGCGTTTTGCTCCGTTTCCTGTCGCGGGCACTAGGTCGACCCGCACAAGTGAGGTACCATTTTTCTTGTAGGACTGTGGGGAACGCGGGTGGGTGGAAATTTGTGGATCCACGCAGATTCCAGAACTTTACATCACAGAAATGTGGGGAAAATGTGTATTTTGTGTCATTTTTTACGTTTGCAAGAGATTCTGGGTAACAGACCATGGTGGGGGGCACTCAAGTCACCCCATCCTGGATTCCCCTGGGTGTCTAGTTTTCAAAAATATATAGGTTTGCTAGGTTTCCCTAGGTGCCGGCAGGGCTAGGGTTAAAAAACTACAGCTAATCACTTTGCCAAAAAAGGGTAATTTTTCACTGCAAAATTGAGGTGTGACCAAGTTGTGTTTTGCTCCGTTTCCTGTAGCGGGCACTAGGTCGACCTGCACAAGTGAGGTACCATTTTTCTTGTGGGACTGTGGGGAACGCGGGTGGGTTGAAATTTGTGGATCCACGCAGATTCCAGAACTTTCCATCACAGAAATATGGGGAAAATTAGTATTTTGTGTCATTTTTTTACGTTTGCAAGGGATTCTGGGTAACAGACCATGGTGGGAGGCACTCAAGTCACCCCATCCTGGATTCCCCTGGGTGTCTAGTTTTCAAAAATATATAGTTTTGCTAGGTTTCCCTAGGTGCCGGCAGGGCTAGGGTTCAAAAACTACACCTAGTCACTTTGCCAAAAAAGGGTCATTTTTCACTGCAAAATTGAGGTGTGACCACGTTGCGTTTTGCACCGTTTCCTGTCGCGGGCACTAGGCCGACCCGCACAAGTGAGGTACCATTTTTCTCGTAGGACTTTGGGGCACGCGGGGTGGGTAGAAATTTGTGGATCCACGCAGATTCCAGAACTTTCCATCACAGAAATGTGGGGAAAATGTGTATTTTTTGTCAATTTTTTACGTTTGCAAGGGATTCTGGGTAACAGACCATGGTGGGAGGCACTCAAGTCACCCCATCCTGGATTCCCCTTGGTGTCTAGTTTTCAAAAATATATAGGTTTGCTAGGTTTCCCTAGGTGCCGGCAGGGCTAGGGTTCAAAAACTACAGCTAGGCACTTTGCCAAAAAAGGGTCATTTTTCACTGCAAAATTGAGGTGTGACCACGTTGCGTTTTGCGCCGTTTCCTGTCGTGGGCACTAGGCTGCCCCGCACAAGTGAGGTACCATTTTTCTCATAGGACTTTGGGTAACGCGGGGTGGGTGGAAATGTGTAGATCCACGCAGATTCCAGAACTTTCCATCACAGAAATGTGGGGAAAATGTGGATTTTTTTGTCATTTTTTAGGTTTGCAAGGGATTCTGGGTAACAGATCATGGTGGGAGGCAGTCAAGTCACCCCATCCTGGATTCCCCTGGGTGTCTAGCTTTCAAAAATGTATAGGTTTGCTAGGTTTCCCTAGGTGCCGGCAGAGCTAGGGTTCAAGAACTACAGCTAGACTCTTCGCAAAAAATGTGTACATTTGCAGTGTGAAAATGTGGTGTGTTCACCTTAGGTTTTGAGCCACTTCCTGTCGTGGGCACTATGCCTACCCACACAAGTGCGGTACCATTTTTATCGGGAGACTTAGGGTAGTTCACATTGGTAAAGCAACTGTCATTACCTATTGATTTTTGATGCATTTCTCCCTTCCAAATGAAAGATGTTGTGTAAAAAAAAAGTCATTTTGAAAAATGACCAATAATTGTCATGCAAGTATGAGTATTCCCAATTTCGAAAATGTGCAAATATGCACTGTTTCTAAACTCTGTAATTTGTTCCCATTTCAGAAATACAGAGGTGTCTTTCATACCAATTTTTTTATGTATACATTTTCACACTATAATTGCTATATACCCGGAACAAAAAAAAAACATTACAAAATGCTGCTCAGTTTTTTACTCTGGGTTCGTTGGGCTCTTGGGGAACCTACAAGTCCTATATATCCCCACAACCAGAAAGGTCCAGCGGATGTAACGGTACATTGCTTTCAAAGAGATGTCAAAATTAGAAGAAGTTACAGGTGAAAACGTTGATACAAAAGGCTGCTTTTTTCAACTAATTTTTAATTTTTCCTATATTTAACTGTTAGTTTCTATAAAGAAACCTTGATGGATCTACACAAATGACCCCTTGCTGAATTCAGAATCGTGTCTACGTTTCAAAAATGTATAGCTTTCCTGGATCTATTATTGCTTTTCTACCCATTTCTACCATTATCTGGAAGCACAAAAAATTGCAAAAATAGGGTATGTCCCAGAAAAATGTCAAAACTGTGTAAAAAATGTTGGATTTCTGACAAAAATCTGTCATTCCCTAAAAGCTGGAGAAATGGTGATTTCAGCCCCACAAACCCTTTTTTGATATCATTTGCAGAGAAAAATCCAGACGCTTTCATTTTCAGCCACTTTTCCCCATTTTTCAGAAAATTGTTTTTTTTTTTTGCTGTATTTGGACTAATTTCTGGGAACCCTCTAGGAGAATCCACAAACCCTGGGTACCTTTAGAATCCGCATGATGTTGGAAGAAAAGTACGCAAATTTGGCGTGGATACCTAATGTGGTCAAAAAGTTACAGGGGCCTAAGCGCGCACTACCCCAAATAGCCCAAAAAAGGCTTAGCACAGGAGGGGAAAAGGCCTAGCAGCGAAGGGGTTAGAAAACATAGTGACCCATTTGTATGCTCTGCAATGGCATCATTTCTCTGGTCCGCCATGAAATGCAGGAGATCTTGTATAGATTGGGAGTCTTGATGAGCAATAAAATTGCCTTTTGTATGGCATTCTAATGTCTTAATCTGGGTATAATTTTATGGTTTTACGTTATCCTAGTTTAAGTATCAGATTTTATATAGTTTGTTCATGCTGTTTTTATCTTGTGTACTTCGTATACTTTGGAAACATTGCGAATGAAAGGTTTTTGATTGACTGATTAACCAGTTTGGCTACCCAGTCCCCTTCCTGCCTTTTGCTCTTTAGTTGCTGATCTCCTCCCACCAGATGTCTCTTTATTTTCTTTCAGGCCACTTCACACCTCATCAGAGCAGTTTGGCGCAGTCTGTCAAAGGCTGTGCAATCAGGAGAGGTGCTCCAGAGCTGGATTGTGACAAGACAATGGGGAAACCAAGTAAACCTTAGGACCTGGGTAAGTAGTGATACAGAACACAATTGGTCCCAACGCAATTGATTCAAGTAAAATATTAATACCCAAAAGATGTAGATAACATATGTTTGAATGAAATAAATTCTCAATTTTTATATTAAATTTCAATGGTAGGTAAATTTATACAATACAATATATTGTAGTGGAGTTGATCCATAGTGAGTAGAATTAGGGTGCTTGGTAGAGTACAAACATTTAGCCCTGGCTGTGATTGATTTTCATCTTTTTGTTCCACAATTACAAGATACAGCATATATTTTCAAAGTTATCTAGATGTGGAAACAGATCCCAGTACAGGTTGATATATAAGAGAGTATTGACGTTTCAGAACCCAGGCAAAACAGAAAAGCAAGTTCTATAACTTCTTTTCTGTCATAATTATAATAGTTATAATAATTCCAACCTTGGCAAATTGTTAGATTTAGTCTAACTATTTTAGCACTTTGAATTATTATTTAGCTCACTCCTGTCAATTTTCAGACTTTAATAAAGGAGATAATGCACTACAATGGGAAAAAAAGAAATTATCGGAGATCCGTGGCAGCAACGACAGTTTGATAGGAGGGTCCTGGACTCACATGCACCAGTACCCCTGCCGGATACTCATGGGGCTCTAGCAGCAAATCGCTTGTTACTGTCCTGAGAGGGAAAGCCCCTCTTACATATAATGCACCTTAGTGCGTGCAACACATAGTTTGTTTCTGTGTCACTACTGGTAGCATAGTTCACTTAATCACCACTCACATAGGTCCTGAGGAAAGCCAGTTTACATTTCAAGGCCTGGCTGAGACATGTAGACCACCCACTGGATGCAGGAGTACCCTAAATACAACTCCACCCACATCCAACGCCTTGTTTTTACTGCTGCCAGAGGCCCAAACAATAAAGTAATCTTTTGGGGATCACTGGACAGTTTTTAACCTTTCACTCTTCATGTCACCAACACTGCACACTCAGTAATATACCTGCTCCACTGTAATCAGGCGTAGAAGCACACCCGGGACACAGTCGGTGTCATCGGGTGGGCCTAATGATGAAGCATGCCACCAACTAGATTGGTGGGTGAGGGCTTTCTAAAAGGAAAAACACTTTCCTTTTACATACATCATAAAACATACACCCTGCGACTCCCCTACACGTCCTAATAGACTAGTTCTCATTGATTAAAACAGATTACCACAGGGGATCAGGACTAGTCCTTAATTCCTCTCTTTCCTCTTGATATATAATAAAAAACGAAATTGGCAATGTTTCCTACATCAGGGAATATACAACTTCTTTTATAACGTCCCTGCTTATTTTAACATGGCACTCTACCCTTGGGGCACCTAGAGTAGACCTTAGGGGTGACTTAAATGTAACAATAAGGTCGTTTACGTCTTTGGAAGTACCTTTGACTCCACAATCAAATCTAAACATAGTTTTATTTTAAAAGTAGCTTGAAAAGCAGGGCTCACTTTTAAAATGGCAGTGCCCACTTAAGTGCATTAAATCTACTGGGTCGCTAAACCTATGTGCCCTAACATATAATAGGGGCTTACAGGTAGGTTGTCATACCAATTGTAATTATACCTAATTACCATGTACCTTTTAAACAGAGCACTGGCCCTGGGCCTGGTTAGCAGGACCCAGGACAATTTCAGAATCAGTAACCACCAGTATCAGTCAAAAAAATAGGGGTGATCACGGCAAAAATGATTACTTTCTTGCATAGCCATCCATGACGAAAGATTGATGGGTATCTAATCTACACCCTGGTAGTCCTCATCAGCTAAGTGCAAATTCTGGAAAGTCCAAATGCAATGGCATGTCCATTCCCAGGTCTGTGTTCCACTGTAAAGTCCATCCCCTGTAGAGAAATGGACCACCTCAACAGTTTAGGGTTCTCCCCCCTCATCTGCATGAGCCTAAGAGGTGTGTGGTCAGTTTGAACACAGAAGTGAGTACCAAACAGGTATGGTCTCAGGAAGGGGTTTTGGTGTTAGTTACCCTCCTCTGACAAAACTTGGTTTTAGAAGATTTGCACTGTGGGAATCCTTGTGAAGCCCTACTAGGAGAGATGCTATTTTGCTTTGCGATCTGTAATTTTGTATACGTTTGCGATTTTATGACTGTATCCCCGGAGGGTGCCTTGTGGGAAAGCTTATGCTCAGTACAGGAGACCTGAGTTGGTTAAGGGGAGAAGCCAATAATACCAGCTATAGGCTTGATTGGTGTGCTGGGAAAGGTTAAGCTTGATGTAATAGGTCTGGTCTACTTATTATGAAAAGTTATTACCAAGGCAGAAGGCCTGGCTTATTTATTGTGAAAGTATGCTGTAAACCAATAGGTCCTTAACAGTGCACTATTGTCACATTATGTTACAGGACGTAGAAATGTATTTGATTACATGTAATCTCACAAATTTTCATCTAGGCAAGGGTAATGGTTTTGTCACCCACTCCGGCTAACCCTGGAAGAAGATTATCAGTGTAAGGATTCTTGTTAGGTTCTAATGAGAGGGGCTGTATATTATTTTGCTGTTAGAAATGGGGGTCTCTAGTTGGCAATGGTTTGCACCTTTGTCCAAATAGGAACCCTTCCTTCCAGTCATGATAAGGGGAAACCACTACTGGAATAACCCCTGCTCACCCCCTTGGCAGCTCGGCACGAGCAGTCAGGCTTATCTCAGAGGCAGTGTGTGAAGCATTTGCACATAACATACAGTAACACAGTGAGAACACTACAAAAAGACACCACATCAGTTTTAGAAAAATTACAAATATTTATCTGTGCAAACAAGACCAAAATCTGTACTATAACCTTAAAAATTCAGTTGGTGTGTTCTTGTGGTGACAGTGAGGCTGCGGTGTGAGCAGAGTGGTGCGGCATGCAGTGCCTCAGGTTGCAGTGCAGGCAGCGGCTCAGTGGTGTTCGTCCATCGATGTCGGTGAGACCAGGCCTGTGGTGCGATGCGGGTGGTGCTTGTTGCAGTGCTGACGGTCATGGTGCTAGCTTCAGCAGCCATCGAGAATAGGCGGTTGATGGGGCTGGTGTCAGTGGGCTGCAGCTGTGGTGTGGGACAGGCAGGTGCTGCGTGTAGCTTGCGAGCGGTGAACCCAGACCGCAGTGCAGACTACGGCGGCGATTTCAGCTGGCCACGGTGTCGTTGGTGAGATCAGGGTGGCGGAGTGAAGCGAGGCAGTGTGCATTGCAGTGCACACAGGTTGCGGTGCAAGCAGCGGCTCAGTGGTGGCAGTGGTCGTTGTCGTTGGTGAGACCAGGGTTGTGGTGCGAAGTGCAGCAGTGCCCTCTGTGGTGCCTTCCAGTCACGGAATCGCCTGCTGTCTTGGTGCCGGCGTTGACTTGCGGTTTCCCTCTGTGGCAACTGAGACGTGAAGTCCCAGAGGTAAGTGAAGTCTTTGCTGTCCCTGAGACTTCATGAACAGGAGGCGATCTCTATATCGAGCACTTGGAGATACTCAGCAACACGTGAAGAAAAGTTCAGTTTAGTACTTTCATTGCCCAAGGCAGAAGCAGCAACTACAGGGCAACCCAGGAAAGCAACAAAACAGCAAAGGGGCAATACTCCTCCTGGCAGCTCTTCTCCTTGGCAGGTTCCTTGATCCCAGTGAGTTCTAAAGTTCTGGGGTCTGGGCCCCAATATTTATACTCAGTTGCTCTTTGTTCTTTTGGGCAGAGAGTGTCTGTGCTCAGACCAAGCCAGTTTGATCCTCTCTGGCACTGATTCCAGGCAGGAGCAGGAGACAGCATTGTCTAAGGCAGACCAGGCCTATTTAGGTTCTAGGAAATTTCTCACTACTGTAAATGCAGCTCAAGTCTATTCAGCTCAGCCCTGACTCACCAAGCAAAGGCAGGACACACCTAAACTCGCCCACTGGCTGTCTGAAGAGAATGCACATCCTCAGCCCCTGTCACTCCAAAGTCAGACAGTCAATCCACAACCCAGCAGAGGCACACAGAATGGCTAAGAAAGCAAATACCTACTTTCTAAAATTGGTATTTTCAAACACAGAACATAAAAATCCTCTTTACTAAAATATGCATTTCTACATTCTGAGTTCACGCATACTAAACGTAATTTCTCTATCTTGTCCCAATGGGAAGATATACTCATAAGATGTTATAAGTAAAAATCCCATTCCATCCTATGGGACAGATTGCCTTTCAATAGTGAGAAAAAAAAATACACTGTATTTCACTATCAGAACATGTCACCCATACCAATACATGTCTTCCGTTCACATACACTGCACCCTGCCCATAGGGGTGACTTACATGTAATTAAAGGGAAGGTTAGGGCTTGGCAAATGGGTGCACTTGCCAAGTCGACATGGCAGTAAAAACTGCGCGCAGACACTGCAGTGGCAGGTCTGAGAAGCTTTTGAAAGGCTGCTCATGTGGGTGGCACAATCAGTGCTGCAGGCCCACTGGCAGCATTTGATTTACAGGCCCTGGCACTCTCAGTGCACTTTACTAGGGGCTTCCCAGTAAATTAAATATGCTAATCATGGAAACACGAATCCATAATACTAGTTACAATGGGAGCACTTGAACTTTAATAAAGAATAGCGGTGAGAAAGTGTGCAGAGACACTAAACCAGCAAAAACAGAGTCAAAACTAAGAGGTAAGAAAGGAAAAAGACAGGAGAAACATGTAAAAAAATGCCAGGTCTAACATTTGCTGATGGTAATTTCGTACATATTTGCAGTTTCATATACCTGATGGTTCCAAGTTTCTGCACACTTCCCTAGGCCTGGGATGAATATAGTGTCAAGCCATTGGTAAAGGGCAGAGGTCTTATCAATTCACGTGGAAAAGTTATATCATATTACTTAGTTACGATCTGTTTGTAATAAAAAGTTAGGTGAAAAGTGTGTGTTAAATGCAAACAGCTTTTAAGGACAAATATATATTACACTGTGTTAAAGCCTGTAGGCAGGTATTTTGTTACATGGAATCTCGTAGTTCACTGTAGTAGCCAAGGGTTTTGGTGCTGGTGACTCACATGAACAAACCATGGTGATAGACCATCTGCACTATGGTCATCCTTATTTGGCTGTATTAGTAGGGGTTGTTATTGTTTTGACAACTGTATTTTGTACATATTTGTAATTTGTTTATGCTATATCTGATGGTGGCCTTACGGGAAGTATTATGAACCAACACAGTAGGGCTGTGTTGCTTATAGCAACAAGCCAGTGATAAAGGAAATAGATTTGAATTTTTATAATAAAAAGTTACAATAAAGGCAGCAGGCCTGACATATTGTTTGTGAAAAGCATGGGTTAAAGTCCACAGGCATTTAAAAGTAGATTGTTTCTACTCATGGGCCGATTCCGGTCGCAAATCGTACCGACCGACACGGATCCGGACTGGATACAGACCGACACGGACCAGTGCCGTACGACCCGTGCAGTACGATGCAACGCGTGAGAATTACAACTGACACGTACGGAATAAACAAGCCATACGACCGAGCCGTAGGGAAAATAGCGATCCGGCCGGAAAACCGCCGCAAATTTCACCGACCGACACGAACCCGGAATGAACCTGACCGACCCGTACCCGCGATATCCGAGCCACGCAGTACGATGCAATGCGTGGAAACTCAGACCGTCTCGCACGGAGACCAAGCCGCACGACCGACATGCACAGAAAACCGGGCCCACAAGCAATAGAGACCTTCGCGACCGACGCGTATGAAACACAGAAGATAGGCAGCGTGAACGAGGCGGGAAGCCCGCACAAGACAACATCAGCGTCCGTATCCGTCAGATGAACGTCTCCTTCATGCCTCCAAAACCCAAAGGAAAAAAGACAAAAAAAGGACCAAACAATCAATGACAAAGCCAATAAATACCAAATAAAAAAAACCTGGGACAAAGACACACCCACAACTCCAAATATATAAAGGACTACAATCACTACCATCATCCCTTGCAAACAGGAGACACAGCCAGCAGCAAACACCATTACACAACAACCACAGACACAATCACAAATCACCCATCACACAACTCACACACCATCAGCACCTCATCCAACATCACACACACATACAGCCAGCAAAACCAACACCAACCCACCCTCACTCCCTCACTTGCACCCTCACACACACATCCCTCACCACCACCACCCATCACCATGCCCCCAAAGAAGATTCCAAAGTTCACAGATAGTGAGTTAGAAGTGCTGGTAGATGAGATCATCAGAGTAGAGCCACATTTGTTTGATACATTGGTCCAAAGGACCGCCATGTCACACAAAACCAAGATGTGGGCGAGGATTGTGGACAAGGTGAACGCACAAGCACCAGCAAGGCGCACAAAGGACGATATCCAGAACAGGTGGTATGACATGCGCAGGAGGGTCAAGAAACTCATCGAAAAAGATCATGCCCTGAGTCAGTGCACCGGCGGTGGCCCTCCTGCCAAACCAGTCTACTTCAGGACCTGGGAGGAGAAGGTGCGGGACATCCTACCACCAGAGAGAGTCCATGGGCTAGCAGACATCCCAGAGCCTGGTGAGTACACAAACAACATACCCAAGATTGTGTGGCAAGGGGACAGTGAAACTATGCACCGCAAGCAAAGCTACAGTAACCAACAGATAATCAACCCAAGATGTGTATGCCAGTCAGACAAACACAATACCTGCCATCTCATAGTGACTTGGAACTGCGTCATGACATGCACCAACCTACAAACAAATAGAGCAAGGCAGTGGCACAATGCTAAATAGACACTGCCAGACAATTTGCCACCACAAACACACTACCTCACAGTGCAGCTGACTGACAGGAAGGAATTGTGGGGATGCAGGTGAAGTGAGTGTATCCAAAAGCATGATGGGGTTTGTAGTCACAGATAATGCTCCCCCTCCTGATTGGCCCATCAAGACCGCTCTGAAACATGCCCACGTCACAGGGAGTGGAAAATGACTGACAAGATGGCTGACACTGGGTCCTGCTGTGGGGAGCACAAGGCCCTGCTAGGGCATGTGCGCAAATCAGAAGCAGGACACCACTGACTGACATCCTGAAAGACAACTTGCACGACCTACAATGGAAGCACGTTTCATGGTGGGATGTCTGGCCGGGTGGGAAGGAGGTCTGACAGCTCTGACCATACTTACCAGCATGTGGAGACACACACCCCCTCAACACAAACTCCACACAACTCACCAGGTAGAATGCATTGACTCACACCTCTGTGAAACATCATCAAAAGACACCCTGTACTGGGTGCAGCTGTGTGAAGCACTCTTTGGACTTGTAGCCAAACAAACGCCAGGATTTGACAGTCAGCCATCTTGCCATTGCTGTCACACCCCCTCACAGGGATGCAGAGTCAAGAGGGAGGAAGTATGTGCATGCTGGGAAGGGAGGTGTAGCCAAGAGTATGATGGGAGTCGCAGTCACAGACAATCTATACCCACCCACATGGCCCAGCAAGTTCCCAACTGAACCATACTCGCCCCACAGGGAGTGGGAAGAGACTGACAGGATGTCTGACACTGGGTTCTGTTGTGGGAAGCACAAGGCCATGCTGGGACATGGGCAACAACAAAATCAAACTATGTCTGTGACAAGCTGGGAAAAAGCAGTGTACAGGCAGGCATCTGTTCGTACAGTAGAAAATGTCATGTGTGTGAACCATCGATGCATGAAGAAACATAACTCACATCGTGTGTCTCTTCCAAATACAGGTGGTGCTGGGGACCCAGTGCCAAATGAAGAGGATTCCCAGGCCCAGACTCTGGTGGGCACTGAGCTCTCTGGTGTGACTCTGTCTCTGTCCTCTTCGGATGACGACGACCAACCTGGCCCCTCCGGTTTGAGTCATCATGCAGCACCAGCAGCATCAACATCTGCACCCCCTGTATACCCATGCCTCCAGCATCTGGAAACCGACAGGGCACTCCCGCCAACACAGACAGACCAAGGCCACTGAACACCCACAGCACAGGGACACAGAACCCCCCGGAAGCTACAGCAAGCACCACCAGCAACACCAGCCAAGGGGTCCCAGTGTCACCTGTGCGTACCGCCGCTGGTCCTGCCCGTGTGGATAGAGGTAATGGGAGGGGTGGGTTGCAGAGGGCGCGCATTGCAGAGGGGTCTGGACTGCATGATGACCCCCAACTGGCACGCATCATAGATGCGTACCAGGATAGCACCTGAGGATTTGGTCAGGTAGTGGGGATCCTCAAGGACATGCAACAGGAGCAGCCTGCCCACCATGCCCGCATGGAGGCCAAGTGGGATGCCCTTACTGCGGTGCATCGGGACATACTCCAATGCCTCCGCCAGATCAACACAAACCTGTTCGCACCTCCCTGTGTGGCAACAACATCTGTTGTAACACCATCTGCCAGCACCACAGGGAGGGAGAAGGACTCTGGCGGAGAGTCCCCTGCACCGCAGAGGCCCGCACCTGAGGATCCCCCCCCCCGGAAGAAGAGGGGACGTCCGAAGAAGGACATGTGAGAGGCACATGTCCCAGAACATCCCCCAGGGCCTCTAAACCTGTTCTGGACAATGTTCTTTGTGCGCAAACCGTTCACCTTGTCCAATCACACACAACTCGCCCACATGACATGGAGGGTTCATGTTGGGCCAATGTAGCAGATGACTGTGGACTTTACTCTGGACATTTCAGCTACTAGCACTTCCAACTCTAATGTGAACTTTGGATTCCAAAACCAATGTACAGCACCCACCATACTGTGCACTTTCCTCACACATGTTCGAAAATAAACTCATCAGTACACCATACTTGCCTCTGTTGTGATTCCAAATTGTCATGTGTCATGGAGATGTCGATCTGCTACACAACACAGTGCATGCCAAATACTGCAACAATGTGACCAACGTTAGGTGAGTCATGGTGATGTGACACATGTGAGGGAGACACACCACTATGGCACCACAACACATACTCACCATGGCCATGTTACTCATCACACACAATGATGTTGACTTGAAACACATAGGTATGCACAACACCTATCCACAGTTAGTGGTAACAAGTCCACAGGTGAGGTAAGCAAATGTCAGTCAGATGTGGGAAGACAGACAACGCACCTAACAAAGCATAGCACAGGTTCATTACACATCAGCAACATGTTTAATCAAAAATAGTTGCAAGGCAATTGTACGTTACGGTGGACACACGGTCACAAAGTGTCTGAGAATTGTAGTCCAGGGCAGTGTGGCACATCACTTGATGTCACTTGACTACTCCCACACTGGTGTCGGATTCTGGGTGTTGGGGGTCAGTGTTAAACATACAACAGGCAAATTACCCTGTGAAGGACAGACACAAAACACAGTCAAAAGCACAGCAGAACAGGAGAGAAATGCAATACACATGCACAAAACATGTCGCAAGAAACCTACACAAAAACAAGTTAGCAGTACTACCCTATTGTGGAGTACACACCACCTGAATGGACACATCACTGCACGCATCCAGTCAAGTGGCACACAGACACACTCAGACAGCAACAGAGCAGCCACAACACATTCCAGGCTAACTCCATACATTGACATAACAACCCTGGGAACTCACATTCAGGTGAAGAAGTTGTTGAGTAGCTGTGAGCGGACGTCACCCTCATCCTCATCATTACTGGCATCTTGGCCCAGGCCGGGATCCTCCACAAGTGCCGGAGGTTGGTCATCGTCATCCTGGATGAGAGGCACCTTCCGCACTGCCATGTTGTGTAGCATCCAGCATACAAGGATTATTTTGCACATCTTTGCAGGTTCATATGGGAGGGCCCATCCGGTCTTGTCCAGGCAGCGAAAGCGGTTTTTCGGGAGGCCGAATGTCTGCTCAATCACCCTCCTGCTCCGACCATGTGCCTCATTGTAGCGCATCTCAGCAGGTGTCACAGGGTTCCTGAGGGGTGTCAGCAACCACGGCATGTTGGGGTATCCGGAGTCACCTACACACACAAAAATAAACAAGTAGCTGAGTTTTGTAGGAGTGTGGAATACAACATTGACAAACACACACAATGATAAACAGTCAGTACACACTGACAAGCCAGGCATGCTAAGCTGGCATCTGTGACATCAGCATTGCAATGTGACTACTCCTCATTATGTAGGTATCGTGCGCAGACCCAGGGAACCGTGCCCACACATGTGTGATACACATGTCTGCAAGACATACCACCAGAGCATTGATCGATTGGAAATGTTTCCTGTTACGGTATGCCTGCTCATGTGCCTGTGGTGGTATCAGGGCCACATGTGTCCCATAAATAGATCCGATGACGTTCGGCATCCTCCCCAGTGTATAAAAGGCATCCTTTATTTCAGGGAGTTCAGCTGGGCTCGGGAACTTGATGTACAGGTCTAGGAAATGCAACATCCCCTCCAAGACATCGCGTAGCACATGACTAAACATAGTTTGTGACATGCCACCAGCAGTAGCCACAGTGTACTGGAAGGTACCAGTAGCAAAGAAGTGCAGGGCTGCCATCACCTTTGCCTCTGGGGTCAGTGCTGTAGGGTATGTCTGGCCAGGTAGCAGATGTGGTGCAAACTGCTCTGCCAACTCCTCAATCAGTGGCCTGGTGAAGCGGTACCGTCGGATGCAGTAGCGTTCCTGCATGGTTGCAAGGTCTGGGAATGGTCGATGGACAGCTGGTGCCCTGGAAAACAGAGATGAACAAAGGAAGATTGTCAGTTCATCCACCCATGTGGCCAGGCTCAATATCACATGATAGATCATGACATTACACAATGTACTGAGGTGGGTGCTGTTGGGCATGGACACATATGTCACCTACATGACCATCACCTCACATCTCAATTCCACATGTCCACATGAGTCCCATGTAGTGCAATGGCCAATCATCTGGCTGTGTCACCCGAACTATGTACTGCTGTGACGTTCCAAACACACACCACAGTGACAAGTGAGGCCTGACGTCTCCCAGGCATCACAGATCTTTGCCATGCAGAAACCCAGGGTCCCTGTATTGCCACATCGACACTGGCATGGACATAGCATATAACGTACACACCACAAGGCAAGCGTGATTCCCACAGGTAGTGGCCACAGTTGTCCCTGCAGGCCCTACATGTACGTCTCTTAGACACACACACACCGTCAAGGTTGATGCATATACCACATGGATGTGGAGACTGTCACCCATTGGGCACATTTGATCAGACACATCTGAGACACAACATGCACACAGACTGTGGTTGCACATCAGTATTGTGGCTACAGGTCTCACTGTGACGTACATGCCATCACCCCCAGGACTCAGGGTGTATGTGACATGGCCCAAACATATCCAACATGAAACTGTGTCCGTGACTCATGCCCATTACTGTACATTCGCACATCACAGTGGTAATGTGCACCACACACAAAGGATTCTGCCCCCATGTACACGTGCACAGCCTGGGAGTGGCTGCACAAAAGTGCCACCCAACAAACCAAATGTGGTCCCCCCCAAACACCCACGGAATGCAGGCGTAGATGCCATGGGACACTGTGTGGCCAATGCTGTAGTGTGGTAGGTGTGCACAGGTGTTCCTGGCAAGTAATTGTGTGTTGAATCCGTAGAATAGTCACACCAATGAGATCCGATGCGGGTGACAATGCATACGCATTGCACGGTTCATGACCGAGCCGTGCGTACGCTTTGCCATTGCCTTTGCCATTGCCATTGGTAGAGTACAAACATTTAGGTAAATCCCTGGCTGTGATTGATTTTCATCTTTTTGTTCCACAATTACAAGATACAGCATATATTTTCAAAGTTATCTAGATGTGGAAAAAGATCCCAGTACAGGTTGATATATAAGAGAGTATTGACGTTTCAGAACCCAGGCAAAACAGAAAAGCAAGTTCTATAACTTCTTTTCTGTCATAATTATAATAGTTATAATAATTCCAACCTTGGCAAATTGTTAGATTTAGTCTAACTATTTTAGCACTTTGAATTATTATTTAGCTCACTCCTGTCAATTTTCAGACTTTAATAAAGGACATAATGCACTACAATGGGAAAAAAAGAAATTATCGGAGATCCGTGGCAGCAACGACAGTTTGATAGGAGGGTCCTGGACTCACATGCACCAGTACCCCTGCCGGATACTCATGGGGCTCTAGCAGCAAATCGCTTGTTACTGTCCTGAGAGGGAAAGCCCCTCTTACATATAATGCACCTTAGTGCGTGCAACACATAGTTTGTTTCTGTGTCACTACTGGTAGCATAGTTCACTTAATCACCACTCACATAGGTCCTGAGGAAAGCCAGTTTACATTTCAAGGCCTGGCTGAGACATGTAGACCACCCACTGGATGCAGGAGTACCCTAAATACAACTCCACCCACATCCAACGCCTTGTTTTTACTGCTGCCAGAGGCCCAAACAATAAAGTAATCTTTTGGGGATCACTGGACAGTTTTTAACCTTTCACTCTTCATGTCATCAACACTGCACACTCAGTAATATACCTGCTCCACTGTAATCAGGCGTAGAAGCACACCCGGGACACAGTCGGTGTCATCGGGTGGGCCTAATGATGAAGCATGCCACCAACTAGATTGGTGGGTGAGGGCTTTCTAAAAGGAAAAACACTTTCCTTTTACATACATCATAAAACATACACCCTGCGACTCCCCTACACGTCCTAATAGACTAGTTCTCATTGATTAAAACAGATTACCACAGGGGATCAGGACTAGTCCTTAATTCCTCTCTTTCCTCTTGATATATAATAAAAAACGAAATTGGCAATGTTTCCTACATCAGGGAATATACAACTTCTTTTATAACGTCCCTGCTTATTTTAACATGGCACTCTACCCTTGGGGCACCTAGAGTAGACCTTAGGGGTGACTTAAATGTAACAATAAGGTTGTTTACGTCTTTGGAAGTACCTTTGACTCCACAATCAAATCTAAACATAGTTTTATTTTAAAAGTAGCTTGAAAAGCAGGGCTCACTTTTAAAATGGCAGTGCCCACTTAAGTGCATTAAATCTACTGGGTCTCTAAACCTATGTGCCCTAACATATAATAGGGGCTTACAGGTAGGTTGTCATACCAATTGTAATTATACCTAATTACCATGTACCTTTTAAACAGAGCACTGGCCCTGGGCCTGGTTAGCAGGACCCAGGACAATTTCAGAATCAGTAACCACCAGTATCAGTCAAAAAAATAGGGGTGATCACGGCAAAAATGATTACTTTCTTGCATAGCCATCCATGACGAAAGATTGATGGGTATCTAATCTACACCCTGGTAGTCCTCATCAGCTAAGTGCAAATTCTGGAAAGTCCAAATGCAATGGCATGTCCATTCCCAGGTCTGTGTTCCACTGTAAAGTCCATCCCCTGTAGAGGAATGGACCACCTCAACAGTTTAGGGTTGTCCCCCCTCATCTGCATGAGCCTAAGAGGTGTGTGGTCAGTTTGAACACAGAAGTGAGTACCAAACAGGTATGGTCTCAGGAAGGGGTTTTGGTGTTAGTTACCCTCCTCTGACAAAACTTGGTTTTAGAAGATTTGCACTGTGGGAATCCTTGTGAAGCCCTACTAGGAGAGATGCTATTTTGCTTTGCGATCTGTAATTTTGTATACGTTTGCGATTTTATGACTGTATCCCCGGAGGGTGCCTTGTGGGAAAGCTTATGCTCAGTACAGGAGACCTGAGTTGGTTAAGGGGAGAAGCCAATAATACCAGCTATAGGCTTGATTGGTGTGCTGGGAAAGGTTAAGCTTGATGTAATAGGTCTGGTCTACTTATTATGAAAAGTTATTACCAAGGCAGAAGGCCTGGCTTATTTATTGTGAAAGTATGCTGTAAACCAATAGGCCCTTAACAGTGCACTATTGTCACATCATGTTACAGGACGTAGAAATGTATTTGATTACATGTAATCTCACAAATTTTCATCTAGGCAAGGGTAATGGTTTTGTCACCCACTCCGGCTAACCCTGGAAGAAGATTATCAGTGTAAGGATTCTTGTTAGGTTCTAATGAGAGGGGCTGTATATTATTTTGCTGTTAGAAATGGGGGTCTCTAGTTGGCAATGGTTTGCACCTTTGTCCAAATAGGAACCCTTCCTTCCAGTCATGATAAGGGGAAACCACTACTGGAATAACCCCTGCTCACCCCCTTGGCAGCTCGGCACGAGCAGTCAGGCTTATCTCAGAGGCAGTGTGTGAAGCATTTGCACATAACATACAGTAACACAGTGAGAACACTACAAAAAGACACCACATCAGTTTTAGAAAAATTACAAATATTTATCTGTGCAAACAAGACCAAAATCTGTACTATAACCTTAAAAATTCAGTTGGTGTGTTCTTGTGGTGACAGTGAGGCTGCGGTGTGAGCAGAGTGGTGCGGCATGCAGTGCCTCAGGTTGCAGTGCAGGCAGCGGCTCAGTGGTGTTCGTCCATCGATGTCGGTGAGACCAGGCCTGTGGTGCGATGCGGGTGGTGCTTGTTGCAGTGCTGACGGTCATGGTGCTAGCTTCAGCAGCCATCGAGAATAGGCGGTTGATGGGGCTGGTGTCAGTGGGCTGCAGCTGTGGTGTGGGACAGGCAGGTGCTGCGTGTAGCTTGCGAGCGGTGAACCCAGACCGCAGTGCAGACTACGGCGGCGATTTCAGCTGGCCACGGTGTCGTTGGTGAGATCAGGGTGGCGGAGTGAAGTGAGGCAGTGCGCATTGCAGTGCACACAGGTTGCGGTGCAAGCAGCGGCTCAGTGGTGGCAGTGGTCGTTGTCGTTGGTGAGACCAGGGTTGTGGTGCGAAGTGCAGCAGTGCCCTCTGTGGTGCCTTCCAGTCACGGAATCGCCTGCTGTCTTGGTGCCGGCGTTGACTTGCGGTTTCCCTCTGTGGCAACTGAGACGTGAAGTCCCAGAGGTAAGTGAAGTCTTTGCTGTCCCTGAGACTTCATGAACAGGAGGCGATCTCTATATCGAGCACTTGGAGATACTCAGCAACACGTGAAGAAAAGTTCAGTTTAGTACTTTCATTGCCCAAGGCAGAAGCAGCAACTACAGGGCAACCCAGGAAAGCAACAAAACAGCAAAGGGGCAATACTCCTCCTGGCAGCTCTTCTCCTTGGCAGGTTCCTTGATCCCAGTGAGTTCTAAAGTTCTGGGGTCTGGGCCCCAATATTTATACTCAGTTGCTCTTTGTTCTTTTGGGCAGAGAGTGTCTGTGCTCAGACCAAGCCAGTTTGATCCTCTCTGGCACTGATTCCAGGCAGGAGCAGGAGACAGCATTGTCTAAGGCAGACCAGGCCTATTTAGGTTCTAGGAAATTTCTCACTACTGTAAATGCAGCTCAAGTCTATTCAGCTCAGCCCTGACTCACCAAGCAAAGGCAGGACACACCTAAACTCGCCCACTGGCTGTCTGAAGAGAATGCACATCCTCAGCCCCTGTCACTCCAAAGTCAGACAGTCAATCCACAACCCAGCAGAGGCACACAGAATGGCTAAGAAAGCAAATACCTACTTTCTAAAATTGGTATTTTCAAACACAGAACATAAAAATCCTCTTTACTAAAATATGCATTTCTACATTCTGAGTTCACGCATACTAAACGTAATTTCTCTATCTTGTCCCAATGGGAAGATATACTCATAAGATGTTATAAGTAAAAATCCCATTCCATCCTATGGGACAGATTGCCTTTCAATAGTGAGAAAAAAAAATACACTGTATTTCACTATCAGAACATGTCACCCATACCAATACATGTCTTCCGTTCACATACACTGCACCCTGCCCATAGGGGTGACTTACATGTAATTAAAGGGAAGGTTAGGGCTTGGCAAATGGGTGCACTTGCCAAGTCGACATGGCAGTAAAAACTGCGCGCAGACACTGCAGTGGCAGGTCTGAGAAGCTTTTGAAAGGCTGCTCATGTGGGTGGCACAATCAGTGCTGCAGGCCCACTGGCAGCATTTGATTTACAGGCCCTGGCACTCTCAGTGCACTTTACTAGGGGCTTCCCAGTAAATTAAATATGCTAATCATGGAAACACGAATCCATAATACTAGTTACAATGGGAGCACTTGAACTTTAATAAAGAATAGCGGTGAGAAAGTGTGCAGAGACACTAAACCAGCAAAAACAGAGTCAAAACTAAGAGGTAAGAAAGGAAAAAGACAGGAGAAACATGTAAAAAAATGCCAGGTCTAACATTTGCTGATGGTAATTTCGTACATATTTGCAGTTTCATATACCTGATGGTTCCAAGTTTCTGCACACTTCCCTAGGCCTGGGATGAATATAGTGTCAAGCCATTGGTAAAGGGCAGAGGTCTTATCAATTCACGTGGAAAAGTTATATCATATTACTTAGTTACGATCTGTTTGTAATAAAAAGTTAGGTGAAAAGTGTGTGTTAAATGCAAACAGCTTTTAAGGACAAATATATATTACACTGTGTTAAAGCCTGTAGGCAGGTATTTTGTTACATGGAATCTCGTAGTTCACTGTAGTAGCCAAGGGTTTTGGTGCTGGTGACTCACATGAACAAACCATGGTGATAGACCATCTGCACTATGGTCATCCTTATTTGGCTGTATTAGTAGGGGTTGTTATTGTTTTGACAACTGTATTTTGTACATATTTGTAATTTGTTTATGCTATATCTGATGGTGGCCTTACGGGAAGTATTATGAACCAACACAGTAGGGCTGTGTTGCTTATAGCAACAAGCCAGTGATAAAGGAAATAGATTTGAATTTTTATAATAAAAAGTTACAATAAAGGCAGCAGGCCTGACATATTGTTTGTGAAAAGCATGGGTTAAAGTCCACAGGCATTTAAAAGTAGATTGTTTCTACTCATGGGCCGATTCCGGTCGCAAATCGTACCGACCGACACGGATCCGGACTGGATACCGACCGACACGGACCAGTGCCGTACGACCCGTGCAGTACGATGCAACGCGTGAGAATTACAACTGACACGTACGGAATAAACAAGCCATACGACCGAGCCGTAGGGAAAATAGCGATCCGGCCGGAAAACCGCCGCAAATTTCACCGACCGACACGAACCCGGAATGAACCTGACCGACCCGTACCCGCGATATCCGAGCCACGCAGTACGATGCAATGCGTGGAAACTCAGACCGTCTCGCACGGAGACCAAGCCGCACGACCGACATGCACAGAAAACCGGGCCCACAAGCAATAGAGACCTTCGCGACCGACGCGTATGAAACACAGAAGATAGGCAGCGTGAACGAGGCGGGAAGCCCGCACAAGACAACATCAGCGTCCGTATCCGTCAGATGAACGTCTCCTTCATGCCTCCAAAACCCAAAGGAAAAAAGACAAAAAAAGGACCAAACAATCAATGACAAAGCCAATAAATACCAAATAAAAAAAACCTGGGACAAAGACACACCCACAACTCCAAATATATACAGGACTACAATCACTACCATCATCCCTTGCAAACAGGAGACACAGCCAGCAGCAAACACCATTACACAACAACCACAGACACAATCACAAATCACCCATCACACTACTCACACACCATCAGCACCTCATCCAACATCACACACACATACAGCCAGCAAAACCAACACCAACCCACCCTCACTCCCTCACTTGCACCCTCACACACACATCCCTCACCACCACCACCCATCACCATGCCCCCAAAGAAGATTCCAAAGTTCACAGATAGTGAGTTAGAAGTGCTGGTAGATGAGATCATCAGAGTAGAGCCACATTTGTTTGATACATTGGTCCAAAGGACCGCCATGTCACACAAAACCAAGATGTGGGCGAGGATTGTGGACAAGGTGAACGCACAAGCACCAGCAAGGCGCACAAAGGACGATATCCAGAACAGGTGGTATGACATGCGCAGGAGGGTCAAGAAACTCATCGAAAAAGATCATGCCCTGAGTCAGTGCACCGGCGGTGGCCCTCCTGCCAAACCAGTCTACTTCAGGACCTGGGAGGAGAAGGTGCGGGACATCCTACCACCAGAGAGAGTCCATGGGCTAGCAGACATCCCAGAGCCTGGTGAGTACACAAACAACATACCCAAGATTGTGTGGCAAGGGGACAGTGAAACCATGCACCGCAAGCAAAGCTACAGTAACCAACAGATAATCAACCCAAGATGTGTATGCCAGTCAGACAAACACAATACCTGCCATCTCATAGTGACTTGGAACTGCGTCATGACATGCACCAACCTACAAACAAATAGAGCAAGGCAGTGGCACAATGCTAAATAGACACTGCCAGACAATTTGCCACCACAAACACACTACCTCACAGTGCAGCTGACTGACAGGAAGGAATTGTGGGGATGCAGGTGAAGTGAGTGTATCCAAAAGCATGATGGGGTTTGTAGTCACAGATAATGCTCCCCCTCCTGATTGGCCCATCAAGACCGCTCTGAAACATGCCCACGTCACAGGGAGTGGAAAATGACTGACAAGATGGCTGACACTGGGTCCTGCTGTGGGGAGCACAAGGCCCTGCTAGGGCATGTGCGCAAATCAGAAGCAGGACACCACTGACTGACATCCTGAAAGACAACTTGCACGACCTACAATGGAAGCACGTTTCATGGTGGGATGTCTGGCCGGGTGGGAAGGAGGTCTGACAGCTCTGACCATACTTACCAGCATGTGGAGACACACACCCCCTCAACACAAACTCCACACAACTCACCAGGTAGAATGCATTGACTCACACCTCTGTGAAACATCATCAAAAGACACCCTGTACTGGGTGCAGCTGTGTGAAGCACTCTTTGGACTTGTAGCCAAACAAACGCCAGGATTTGACAGTCAGCCATCTTGCCATTGCTGTCACACCCCCTCACAGGGATGCAGAGTCAAGAGGGAGGAAGTATGTGCATGCTGGGAAGGGAGGTGTAGCCAAGAGTATGATGGGAGTCGCAGTCACAGACAATCTATACCCACCCACATGGCCCAGCAAGTTCCAACTGAATCATACTCGCCCCACAGGGAGTGGGAAGAGACTGACAGGATGTCTGACACTGGGTTCTGTTGTGGGAAGCACAAGGCCATGCTGGGACATGGGCAACAACAAAATCAAACTATGTCTGTGACAAGCTGGGAAAAAGCAGTGTACAGGCAGGCATCTGTTCGTACAGTAGAAAATGTCATGTGTGTGAACCATCGATGCATGAAGAAACATAACTCACATCGTGTGTCTCTTCCAAATACAGGTGGTGCTGGGGACCCAGTGCCAAATGAAGAGGATTCCCAGGCCCAGACTCTGGTGGACACTGAGCTCTCTGGTGTGACTCTGTCTCTGTCCTCTTCGGATGACGACGACCAACCTGGCCCCTCCGGTTTGAGTCATCATGCAGCACCAGCAGCATCAACATCTGCACCCCCTGTATACCCATGCCTCCAGCATCTGGAAACCGACAGGGCACTCCCGCCAACACAGACAGACCAAGGCCACTGAACACCCACAGCACAGGGACACAGAACCCCCCGGAAGCTACAGCAAGCACCACCAGCAACACCAGCCAAGGGGTCCCAGTGTCACCTGTGCGTGCCGCCGCTGGTCCTGCCCGTGTGGATAGAGGTAATGGGAGGGGTGGGTTGCAGAGGGCGCGCATTGCAGAGGGGTCTGGACTGCATGATGACCCCCAACTGGCACGCATCATAGATGCGTACCAGGATAGCACCTGAGGATTTGGTCAGGTAGTGGGGATCCTCAAGGACATGCAACAGGAGCAGCCTGCCCACCATGCCCGCATGGAGGCCAAGTGGGATGCCCTTACTGCGGTGCATCGGGACATACTCCAATGCCTCCGCCAGATCAACACAAACCTGTTCGCACCTCCCTGTGTGGCAACAACATCTGTTGTAACACCATCTGCCAGCACCACAGGGAGGGAGAAGGACTCTGGCGGAGAGTCCCCTGCACCGCAGAGGCCCGCACCTGAGGATCCCCCCCCCGGAAGAAGAGGGGACGTCCGAAGAAGGACATGTGAGAGGCACATGTCCCAGAACATCCCCCAGGGCCTCTAAACCTGTTCTGGACAATGTTCTTTGTGCGCAAACCGTTCACCTTGTCCAATCACACACAACTCGCCCACATGACATGGAGGGTTCATGTTGGGCCAATGTAGCAGATGACTGTGGACTTTACTCTGGACATTTCAGCTACTAGCACTTCCAACTCTAATGTGAACTTTGGATTCCAAAACCAATGTACAGCACCCACCATACTGTGCACTTTCCTCACACATGTTCGAAAATAAACTCATCAGTACACCATACTTGCCTCTGTTGTGATTCCAAATTGTCATGTGTCATGGAGATGTCGATCTGCTACACAACACAGTGCATGCCAAATACTGCAACAATGTGACCAACGTTAGGTGAGTCATGGTGATGTGACACATGTGAGGGAGACACACCACTATGGCACCACAACACATACTCACCATGGCCATGTTACTCATCACACACAATGATGTTGACTTGAAACACATAGGTATGCACAACACCTATCCACAGTCAGTGGTAACAAGTCCACAGGTGAGGTAAGCAAATGTCAGTCAGATGTGGGAAGACAGACAACGCACCTAACAAAGCATAGCACAGGTTCATTACACATCAGCAACATGTTTAATCAAAAATAGTTGCAAGGCAATTGTACGTTACGGTGGACACACGGTCACAAAGTGTCTGAGAATTGTAGTCCAGGGCAGTGTGGCACATCACTTGATGTCACTTGACTACTCCCACACTGGTGTCGGATTCTGGGTGTTGGGGGTCAGTGTTAAACATACAACAGGCAAATTACCCTGTGAAGGACAGACACAAAACACAGTCAAAAGCACAGCAGAACAGGAGAGAAATGCAATACACATGCACAAAACATGTCGCAAGAAACCTACACAAAAACAAGTTAGCAGTACTACCCTATTGTGGAGTACACACCACCTGAATGGACACATCACTGCACGCATCCAGTCAAGTGGCACACAGACACACTCAGACAGCAACAGAGCAGCCACAACACATTCCAGGCTAACTCCATACATTGACATAACAACCCTGGGAACTCACATTCAGGTGAAGAAGTTGTTGAGTAGCTGTGAGCGGACGTCACCCTCATCCTCATCATTACTGGCATCTTGGCCCAGGCCGGGATCCTCCACAAGTGCCGGAGGTTGGTCATCGTCATCCTGGATGAGAGGCACCTTCCGCACTGCCATGTTGTGTAGCATCCAGCATACAAGGATTATTTTGCACATCTTTGCAGGTTCATATGGGAGGGCCCATCCGGTCTTGTCCAGGCAGCGAAAGCGGTTTTTCGGGAGGCCGAATGTCTGCTCAATCACCCTCCTGCTCCGACCATGTGCCTCATTGTAGCGCATCTCAGCAGGTGTCACAGGGTTCCTGAGGGGTGTCAGCAACCACGGCATGTTGGGGTATCCGGAGTCACCTACACACACAAAAATAAACAAGTAGCTGAGTTTTGTAGGAGTGTGGAATACAACATTGACAAACACACACAATGATAAACAGTCAGTACACACTGACAAGCCAGGCATGCTAAGCTGGCATCTGTGACATCAGCATTGCAATGTGACTACTCCTCATTATGTAGGTATCGTGCGCAGACCCAGGGAACCGTGCCCACACATGTGTGATACACATGTCTGCAAGACATACCACCAGAGCATTGATCGATTGGAAATGTTTCCTGTTACGGTATGCCTGCTCATGTGCCTGTGGTGGTATCAGGGCCACATGTGTCCCATAAATAGATCCGATGACGTTCGGCATCCTCCCCAGTGTATAAAAGGCATCCTTTATTTCAGGGAGTTCAGCTGGGCTCGGGAACTTGATGTACAGGTCTAGGAAATGCAACATCCCCTCCAAGACATCGCGTAGCACATGACTAAACATAGTTTGTGACATGCCACCAGCAGTAGCCACAGTGTACTGGAAGGTACCAGTAGCAAAGAAGTGCAGGGCTGCCATCACCTTTGCCTCTGGGGTCAGTGCTGTAGGGTATGTCTGGCCAGGTAGCAGATGTGGTGCAAACTGCTCTGCCAACTCCTCAATCAGTGGCCTGGTGAAGCGGTACCGTCGGATGCAGTAGCGTTCCTGCATGGTTGCAAGGTCTGGGAATGGTCGATGGACAGCTGGTGCCCTGGAAAACAGAGATGAACAAAGGAAGATTGTCAGTTCATCCACCCATGTGGCCAGGCTCAATATCACATGATAGATCATGACATTACACAATGTACTGAGGTGGGTGCTGTTGGGCATGGACACATATGTCACCTACATGACCATCACCTCACATCTCAATTCCACATGTCCACATGAGTCCCATGTAGTGCAATGGCCAATCATCTGGCTGTGTCACCCGAACTATGTACTGCTGTGACGTTCCAAACACACACCACAGTGACAAGTGAGGCCTGACGTCTCCCAGGCATCACAGATCTTTGCCATGCAGAAACCCAGGGTCCCTGTATTGCCACATCGACACTGGCATGGACATAGCATATAACGTACACACCACAAGGCAAGCGTGATTCCCACAGGTAGTGGCCACAGTTGTCCCTGCAGGCCCTACATGTACGTCTCTTAGACACACACACACACCGTCAAGGTTGATGCATATACCACATGGATGTGGAGACTGTCACCCATTGGGCACATTTGATCAGACACATCTGAGACACAACATGCACACAGACTGTGGTTGCACATCAGTATTGTGGCTACAGGTCTCACTGTGACGTACATGCCATCACCCCCAGGACTCAGGGTGTATGTGACATGGCCCAAACATATCCAACATGAAACTGTGTCCGTGACTCATGCCCATTACTGTACATTCACACATCACAGTGGTAATGTGCACCACACACAAAGGATTCTGCCCCCATGTACACGTGCACAGCCTGGGAGTGGCTGCACAAAAGTGCCACCCAACAAACCAAATGTGGTCCCCCCCAAACACCCACGGAATGCAGGCGTAGATGCCATGGGACACTGTGTGGCCAATGCTGTAGTGTGGTAGGTGTGCACAGGTGTTCCTGGCAAGTAATTGTGTGTTGAATCCGTAGAATAGTCACACCAATGAGATCCGATGCGGGTGACAATGCATACGCATTGCACGGTTCATGACCGAGCCGTGCGTACGCTTTGCCATTGACTGCAATGAGGTCCGACGCGGGTGACAATGCGTACGCATTGCACGGTTCATGACGGAGCCGTGCGTACGCTTTGCCATTGACTGCAATGAGGTCCGACGCGGGTGACAATTCGTACGCATTGCACGGTTCATGACCGAGCCGTGCGTACGCTTTGCGATTGACTGCAATGAGGTCCGATGCGGGTGACAAGGCGTACGCATTGCACGGTTCATGACCGAGCCGTGCGTACGCTTTGCCATTGACTCCAATGATGTCCGACGTGGGTGACAATGCGTATGCATTGCATGGTTCATGACCGAGCCGTGCGTACGCTTTGCCATTGACTGCAATGAGGTCCGACGCGGGTGACAATGCGTACGCATTGCACAGTTCATGACCGAGCCGTGCGTACGCTTTGCCATTGACTGCAATGATGTCCGACGCGGGTGACAATGCGTACGCATTGCACGGTTTATGACCGAGCCGTGCGTATGCTTTGCCATTGACTGCAATGATGTCCGACGCGGGTGGCAATGCGTACGCATTGCACGGTTTATGACCGAGCCGTGCGTACGCTTTGCCATTGACTGCAATGAGGTCCGACACCAGTGACCAACATGCATGCGCATCGGGCAGGCATGGTCCGAGACCATTGAATCGTATGGAGACGGGTGTGTGTGTATTTTCAAAATACGTGTTGTACAGTCAGTTGACTGAGCCGGGCGCACCCATTGGCTCTGGACTGTCTTGGAGATGGATGCGGATTCAAAACTTGCACGAGTTGTGCGCTGGAAATTCAGTCGGATGCCTACAACAATGTTGTAATTATTAGTGTTTCATGAAGGTGAAGATTTGAACGATGCAGAAGGCGTGTACGAGTCGTACATTTGCATGGATTGGCCAGATTCATAGAATGCAACCGTGTTGGACCTATCACTTGGGACACATGGCACAGATTCTGCCTCTGCAGCACAGATATAAGGCTGGCTGGCCCCCAGGGAGCTCACTTGCCACCACTACATGCTCCTGGACCACATCCCTGCTACCATTGCTGCTGTCTCTGCATCCTCTGGCTCCTGCTATGGCACGTACACTGGAGAGGGCCCCAGCCATCACTGAGGAGGAGAACCAGGCCCTGCTGGACAGGCTCCTTCCACAGTACAGCAAGCTCTATGGGAAACCGGGGGAGCAGGTGAATGTGCAGTCCACTGCCTTCCTAATTATGCATGTTGTCTGACTAGCAGTACTAGCAGTGTGTACACCAGTGGCAAGCATTCTCACTGAATACTTTCATACCCAAAGTGCGTAGTTACATGTAATGAACAGGTGTCCTGCTGCGAAAGTGCATTAGTGCAAGCTTAAACTACCCAGGCATTGTTAACATGTCAGACATGCAGGTGATTTGTCCTTCCCCATGGTTGCACTGCCTGTGTAACTCATTTCCCTTTGTGATGATGACATGTATCTCCAAATGTGTGCAGCTCAAATATGGGGCATGTGTGTTAATGTACTTTTAACTTTGTCATCCTCACAGGTTGATGCCCACCAGAAGCAGGAGATATGGCTGACCATCACCCGGGCAGTTCGTTCTGTGGGGGTCTACAAGCGCGGGATCCGCAACTGCCAGAAGAGGTGGCAGGGCCTTCGGGGATGGACCCGGAGGATACCTAGAGTCCAGCTGAAGCTGTCACCTCCACACAGGAGGGGTGAACACCGGACCCCCCACATACTCCAGATCCTGGCGGTGGTCTTCCCGGACCTGGATAGGCAGCTGAAGGCTAGACAACAGCAGGAAGGGGGTAAGTCCATGCCTAATCTGTGTACTATGTCTGACATGCTAATTGCGGTCTTTTGGCCTGGTCACACTTCCACATTACGTAGGTCTTGTTGTCCAATACTCAGGTCCCTCAATTGTGTGATGCACCCTCCTCGTCTGTTCCACAGGTATGGCCCCTACAGTCTGTTGCTTGTGTCAATAGGGCACTGTGTCCCTGCAGTCAGCTATGCTTCAGCTATCGGTCAGCATCTGTTCCTGTGACTCTATTGTGTGTTTCATGGGTGGTTCAATTGTTTCCCCAATGCCTGAGATCTGACATGTGATCTGTGTGTGCCCTTGAGAAGTGTTCCAATTGCTGGTCTGACTCGCCACATGTGGCTGGGGTATTCCAAACAAATCCATGCAGCAGGGGACTCCAAATTTGGGGCCTCAGGAGTATGTATATCAAGTATGTCACACTTGCTTAGACACCTGACTACTGTCCAGGGCCAAACACTGTTTCATGTAGACCTGGGCAGTCATGCCTCCTCAAGGGCATTTAGAAACATTCTGTAATCCCACTCCTGTGTATCAAATTACAGGTTGTGCTTAGTGACATGTGCCTTCAGGTGTCTGCCTCTGTGTCATTATGGTGTGGCTTGTTGTTACGTACAACTGGGGTGTCCAAGATTTAGAGGGTCAGCAGGACATCTGAGATGTGACTGTGAGAGACAAGACCTGTGTGACATATAGGTGTGTGATCATCTGACAGCGCACAATGGTGTATGCAACTGTGTCCTTCAGGCAGCTGGGTTACATGCATGGCAGACTGTGATGTGTTAATGTACAGGGAGTTGTGTTTGTAGAGACTCATATGTCTGATTTGCATGATGTGGGTTCTTCTGGGTCCTGGATATGTTGTTTGCAGGGGATGGGCAAGTGCACTGGTCATCTGCAGAGTTAGCTTTACCCCTGACCGATGATTGTGAGACAGTGCATACTGTTGTTGTCTGTATGCCCTGCTCCTGTGACAGGAGACAGTGTTGACTGACTTTCAGGGCATGCCAGTGCCATGGCATTTAACTTGCTATGAGTGATCCTGCATTGTGTTCAAGTGTATACCATGCATCCCATTGTGGCATTGCCCATCAGGACATGAGAACATCATAGTGTATGTTGCTGGCATGCATCACAAACATGTGAAATGAGTCTCTGCCCATCTCTTCATCCAGACACCAGTACTGAGTCAGTAGCAAGAGATGTGCTGTGTGTATAGTGACATACTCCTACATGTTCACTAAACTAATGTGTGGGGGGTGCATGTCGGGCCATTGGGGTATTAGCATCCAACATGCAACAGACATATGTGTGCAAGTCAAGGAGGGGTATGTGTGCCATGGTTGATGTTGAGAATGACAATTGGCTTATTCTAAACAGTGTTGGCACTTTGAGCTGTGTTCAGCTGATGATGCCAGGGCTTGCCCTGTGATGTGATGTACTCACTGTGGTGTGTGCCGTCAGTGTTGTTCTCTTACTTCCTATTCCTATCCAGATACATTCACGGCCACAGGAGGGGACAGCTCCACGGACCAGGAGGAGCCACAGAGCCTGACAGGGACAGAAGGAGAGGAGTCGGGGGGTCCCAGTGGCATGGAGGGCGAGTGGAGCCACACAGAGGAGTCGTCAGCACCATCCCCCCCAGCTGAGGGCCACAGCAGCTCTGAGGATGACTCCCTTGTGGAGATGGGTATCAGCAGCCACCAAACCCCAGCTAATGAGGCTGTCCCCGCCACCGCCCCCACCACCACCATCACCACCCTCCCATCGGCTCCCATCCCAGAGGTCCCTGTAGGCTCCCATGTTCAGGAGCATGTCTCCTTTGTGCCAGGCACTGCACCCCCTGCCCCTGTGTCTCCTGCTGTCTGTGGACTTACTTAGACAGATCCATGTAGGGCAGACGTCGATGCTGAAGGTCCTCCATGCACACACAAGTCTGTTGACGCAACTGTTGTCGTTCATGGAGGGCATTTCCTCGGGCATGTCTGCCCTACAGAGGACCAATCAGTCCATGGCCTCCTCCCTGATGGCAGCAGTGTCCCTCCTCCAACAGTCCCGCACCCCTCCTACCCCTGCACCACCCACGATTCCTAGCAGCCTACCTGTCCCAAGCACACACACACCTGCACATTCTCACAAAGCCACAGACACGGGCAGCATACAAACACCCAAACCAAGGGCTAGACGTGCACACAAGCAAGCACAGGGGACTGATACCACACTCACAGGGGCTGGTTTGCAGACACACACACAGACATCCACAACCACTCCGCAGTCCTCCGAAGCCTCTACCTCCCAGCCCCCTTCCCTTGCCTCACCTGCACAGAAGTTCTTTCTCTGTGACCTTGGCCTCTTCCCCACCGACCCAGCAGATCCTGATTACAAGGGGAAGAGGAAGTGCCCACACACAGAGGGGAGTACCCCTCACACCCGGACACCCTCCCCAGGTGCAGTCAGACTGAGACCCCCACCCGCAAGTCCCCCCGGAAGAGCAAGACCCCACCCCCACTACACAGCTCCAAGGCAAAGTCTCCGTCCTCCATCCCCCATGCCACCACTCCAGAGGTTCCCCCACCACTCCCTGCCCCGGGTTCCCCCACCATCCCCAAAATGCTGAGGCCCTCCCCCCTACCACTTGCTCCTCCACACCTGGTCAGACGGTTAGTGCCACTGATGTGGGGACCGTATCGCCCCTCTGTCCTGCCGACCTCACCTGCACCCCATTCCGCTCACATGGATTTAGGCACTGCAGTGGAGTCCACGACCACCCCGTCTGAGGGGACCCAATCCACTCCATCTGACCTGCCCATTGAAGTTGTGCCAGTACCCACCCCATTTGACTTGTACCCCACAGTTGTGACTGCACCCACCACTTCAGTCAGCTCCACTGCAGTTGCAAGTGTCTCGCCTGCATCCACCACCTCTTCACTGCCTCCTTCTGCTGCGCCCTGATCCTGTCCCTGCGGTGCCTGGCCTGCCCCCATGTATAACCCTCCGAGGGGATGTCCCCTGTCCTTAGCAGTGCAGGCAAGCAATGTGTGACAGTTGTTACTCTAGTTCACTCTTTGGCATTTGATAATGGACTGGCCATTGGCCTTTTGTTTGAACGGACGTTTAACTTTTAATATGCTGAATAAGGTTTTTATCTTTATCCCTGTGAACTTGATTTAGCTGTACATTAGGTTGATGATGTTTAACATGCCCTTGCACCTGTAATGCTTGGTTTCCAATGCTGAATACTGATGTGTTGATGTGAGGTACTCCATGTGATCCATGAGATATGTATCCTATTCTGGTGGGTATCCATGTCATCCTTTGCAGCTACCTGGGTGTGTTATGATCAACTATTTGTGGACAGCTTTGTGAACATTTCATTTGCATGGTGACATCTCTGGCTTGCACCCATGCACATATGATGTGCTTCCCATTGTCCAATTTGTCTATTTGACAGACTTTGTGCGCATCACCACTGGACCTACAGGTGTGGGCATCATTGGTATAGGAGCAACTGGGTCCTCTGTGCAACTTGCTGTACATATTTCTTATATTTGTTAAAATGTATGTTAAATCTAAATATTTCTTTAAAAGTTAATATTATTATTTAATATATTATGTAATATATTTAACATTATTCTTATATCAATATTTTGTACATCTATATTTTGTACATCGATATTATTTTTCTCAATATTTTTATACTTACCATTATAAATATAGGATGTCGATATTTTTGATATCGTTACTTACAACTCGATATTTGTGTATTGGGATATTTTGGAGGGTCGATATTCTATGAGTAAACCTAGCACATAATGGAAGCCCTTGTCAAATGACCATGCACTAGGCCAGGGGCATCCTGTGATTAATCTCCCACCTGCATTCTGCCCCTACGTGATAATGCTTACAGAAGTCCCACAGCTGCGAGAGGGAAAGAAGGAACTGCCTGAAGAGGTTACTAATAAATCACTGAATTGGCTAGCTCGGTATAGGGGCTTTCCCCTCTCTCTGGTGAATATTATTCTCTTAACCCACAGGGTGGGGTGGTTAGGACCATGGCAGGTGGACCATCCTGGGGATTGTGTAGTCATCAATTTCCGGATGCCACAGGTGGTGCAGAGTTTGCTCTTTGATCATTTACGTAAATATGTAGGTGAGCCTAGCATCGATCTGCTACAGCTGGGTTACTTTTTTAAACCATACTATTGCTGTGGGCTTGATCACATCACACAGAAACAATGACTTCAGTCACTATCTGCAATGCCTTCCGCATTCAATAGCCCAGCAAGAGTTCAGGTTGTCCGCAGAGTCCCCATCCCCAACCACTTTTAGATTTTAGCGGGAGTTGATTGACTCACACACTACATGTGTAATACGAAAATTGATCCATTTGTATTAACCATGAAGGGAACAGCATAACAACACTATAATTCCAGGGTGCAGTAACTACAGAGCATAAACGACTAGGATTCAGGCCATGCCAGGCTATAGTGGCAACCTAGAAACTGCGGAAAATGTGTCACTGGGGAACAACAATCCAATAGAACTGTCAGGATCTGAGCATACTCTAGCCCCTAGCATGTTAAACAATTCTAATCTTAAGGTACATAAGGTACCAGTACAGCTACGGGCTGACCAAGACAACAGTGAGATGGATATTAATATTAGTGCAAAAGGTGTTTTCCCTGCCCAAACGAATTGACCCGAAGACCGGAGTGGGATAATCAGGTCTGTAATTTTTGGGGATCTTGACACAAATCAGTCACCCCCCCCCCCCCAACTAGGCTGCTTTCTTACAATGTAACCGGGCTAGACTCTAAATGATATAGTCCACAATAGGCTCAGTTTATAGATCTGCATCGATTCTTCCTTTTCTCAGGAGACATGGTCCATGTACCTGTAGAAGTGTTAGGTCAGCTCTCACTGTCACCATTAAACAGCAAGATCAGAGAGTGATAAAAGACCTGAGGGGTGTTAGACCTGGCACCATTGGCGTGGGTCTCCCTTCCATTTTTTGCTGTTGCCACCCACCGGAGCAGCTTGTAAAGTGTGTCTCAGGTCTGCCACCTGTGTGTAGTCTGACCATGACGAGGCAGTGTAGATAACCCAGAACATAGACCTGAGTTACTATCACTTCACCTCATGTTTTTAATCAGGTGAGGAGACATCGTAATAAAACTGTTGAGATAGTACTCCCTCCCCTTTTAAACATTCATCTACATTATTATCAAGCCCCACTATTCCATTTGAACCACCGGCTATCTTGGATATAAAAGATCTCCACAAGAGTGCTCTCTAAATAAGAGCCCGTCGGGTATTGCACCAGCCGACTCGACGTAGGAGCAGCCCGATGATGTTACATTACATCCTGAAGGGTATGTGATTCACAACATCCCGATGGCTGTGTGAGGGCTCCAATATCCATAACAGATACCTTCCTACATGGTACATCCTTCCCTTTAGGAACAGCTTTGTCACTTGTTATTTGTAGTCTGGTACTGCCATGCTGACTGGGCAAGTGCACCCACTTGCCAGTCCCTAAACCTTCCCTTTTATACATATTAGTCACCCCTATGGTAGGCCCAAGGGCAGGGTGCATTGTAGGTAAAAGGTAGGACATGCCCTGGTGTGTGCGGCATGTCGTAATAGTGAATTACAGCCATTTTCATTTTTCACTATTGCAAGGCTACCTGTTCTCCATAGGCCAGAATGGGCAGTTTGATTATTGCATTTTATAATCCTAACTGACTCAGGGAACAAGGTAGAAATTCGAGTTTAGTATGCCTGAACTCAGAATGATAAAATACATCTTTTAGTGAAGTTGGTTTTAACATTCTGCGTTTGAAAATGCCACTTTTAGAAAGTAGGCATTTTCTTGTCAAACCATCCAAACCTGCCTCTGCTAGGTTGTGTATTCCTTGTCTGGAGTTTGAGTGACAGTGCTGGGGGATTCCAGGAGAGAGGGTGAGTCAGCACAGGGCTGAATAGAGAGATCTGCATCTAGATGGGTGGGAGGGGTTGCACCTGGGACCTGAATAGGGCTGGGCCTTCACTCCACAATGCTGGCTCCACCTCCTGTGGTGTTTCTGATGTCCTTGCCCTGCACTGTGAAAGGAAAGTAGGAGACATGTCAACAAAGTGCTCCAGGACTGACCAGAACTGGTTTGGACTAGGCAAAGGTCTCTCTGCCTTCAGAGAACAAAGAGAAAAGGAGTATAAATATTGGGACCCAGACCCAAGAACTTTAGATCACTTCTGGGAATCAAGACAAACCTTTGCTGAGGAGAAGAACCAGGAAGCTGAAGGAGGAGACTACCCCTGTGCTGTGTGTTTGGGGGTTGGGCTGCAGTGGTCGCTTCATTACCAAAGAGAGGAGAAAAGGACTGAGTGTGCTTTCCATCAACTTGAAGAATAATCTCCAAGGGCTTGAACTAGACCTTGCCTCCTGCCTGAAGTCCCAGGGACACAAGACTTCACCCACCAGCTCCCCCTGAATTCCCTTGCTGGAAATTGAAGTACCTGCTGTTGTGCTGGGTTTTCTGAGAGACTGCGTGTCGCTGGGAGCTGGAAGCGTGACGCAACAACGAGAAGCGTGTCGCCACCGCAGCTGCGGTCATCGCATCGCCGAGAAAGCGAGCCGCCGCAGCCGCTGTCATCATCGCATCGCACAAGCACGGCGCATCGCCGGAGAAGCGGGACGCTGCCACATAGGTCATCGTCGCATCACCGGAAAAGCACGAAGCAGGGCCTGTCGCGGCTCCAAAGATCATTGAGTCGCCGCACGGCCATCGGGCGTGCACGCATCACATCAACGTTGTCGCATTGCAACCAAGATTGTTGCATTGCACCAGAGAAGAGTATCGCATCGAGGTACCAGCGTGTCGCATCGCACAGGAGAGCAGTAAGAAACTGACGCATCAACTCGCCACACAGAAGCGAGCATCAACTCCCCTGCGCAGGAGTAAGGAACCAACGCATCCACTCCCCTGCATGTAAGGAACCGACGCATCACCTTCCCTGCAATCCTTTTTGTTTCTTTGCACTACGCATTTAAGGTACATTGAGATTAAAGTGTAGCATTTACAACTTGAGAGAACTGAGCTATTTTATAGCATTTGAGAGACTATTTTTGAGTACAGTATTGTGAATTCTTGTCATTTGGCCTTGTGTTAAGTCTATATAAGAATACTTATTTTTATAATACAACCTGTATGGTGTCCATTTGTAGTGTTGTCACTGTATTACTATTTGTGTTCACAAATGCTTTACACACTGCCTCTAAGATAAGCCTGCCTGCTCGTGCCAAGCTACCAAGGGGGTGAGCAGGGGTTATTTTAGGAGTGTAGCCCCTTACCCTGACTAGACCCAAGGGTCCCTATTTGTCACAGGTACCTACCTATGCCAACTAGAGACCCCAAATCTAACATTGGTGGCAGCGGTGGGATTTTGAATTGCATTTGTGATTCATATACAGTGATTGGTGTGCACTACTAGTTAGTGCAGACCATAACGCAACCACATACTTTTAGAGAATTTTTCCTTGGAACTTCTTTTCTATTTTTGATTCCTGATAACTGCCAGTCTTTTTGCTACCATGAGCAAGTCAGCATCCATAGTATCTGTAGACATTGTGTTGGAACAAGAGAGAATTGATACTTACACTGTGCCTAATCTCAAAGCTTTGTGCAAGAAATGTAAAATCTCTGTGAAGGGCCTCACCAAGAAGGAGGAATTCCAAAAGGCGCTGAGGGCCTGGGTGGAATCTAGGAATGCCCCTGAGCATCCTGAAGAGCCAACAGTAGAGGCAGAGTATTTAAATGGGCAGCTTGAGGGGCCAGTGGGCCTAGCTGGAGGGAAAGCGCCTTCAGGGGCGGGCAGCAGTGTTTCTGCCAAAGGATTGTCCCCAGGAAAGCTGGAGGACAGAGCAAAGGAGAGGATGCATAAGCTGGAACTGGCTAGGCTCAAAATGAATGGGCATAAAGGCATAGAGAGGATTGAGGGAATTGGAACTCAAGGCCAAAAGTTTAGAGGTTCCTCCCTCTGGTGGCAGCATACCGCCAGTGCAGGTAGAAGCAAGAGCTTACATCCCCAAAGATGTAGTGAAAGATTTCCACAAGAATGAGGATGTTGGTCAATGGTTTAGGGCTTATGAAGCTGCAATGTTGGCTCACCGGGTCCCTGAGAAGGATTGGGGAGCGGGGTTGTGGGGCCGCTTTGTTAGTGATGGGAGGGACACTTTGTTGGATTTGCCTACAGAGGAGCAGATGTCCTATACCCACAAGAAGGGAGCCCTAATGTCCAGATTTGGTTTGACCCAAGAGTTATACAGGCAAAGGTTTAGAAATTGCAGAAAACTGGAGTCTACCACTTGGGTGGAATATGTGTCTTTCTTTTGCAGAGCATTGGATGGTTGGGTGAAGGGTAGCAAAGTGGATAAGTTTGAAGCATGGGAGCTTGTTAGCATGGGAGCACTTGTCTAATAACTGTTTTCCAGCGCTACGCCAGCATCTTATTGATAGCAAGCTGACTAACCCTAGGAAGCTTACTGAGGAGGCGGACCGCTGGGTGAGCACCTGGATCCAGAAGGGTCATGTGGGAGACTTCGCCAAAGGTAGGCAGGGTCCCCAGCAGAAGAGTGGGGGGACAAAGGTAAACAGAGGGAGTTCCAGAAAGGGTCCCAAAGTACTCCCCAAGGGAACCAAGGGAAAGGTTCCCAGCCTCCCCCTGAGAAGAAGGCAGTGGCCCCGACAGATAAGCCTGTTCACAAGGGGTCCAAGACCTGTTTTAAGTGTGGTCAGGTAGGCCACTGTTCTTATGATGCTAGATGTCCCTTGTATGGGAAGACAGCACCCATTGGTGCACCACCCCGGCAGTTGGCTAGTGCAGCCCTGGGGGAGGAGATGGGTGCGCAAGGTGGGTGGGGTCCCGCAGAGATGGTTCTTGTCTCTTTAGGAGACTGTGAAGTGGTCCCCAGGACCCAGCTGCCTGATAACACTAAGAAATACAGGCAGTGGGTGACCATAAATGGCAAGAGCGTGGAAGCTTTTAGAGACACCGGAGCCAGTGTGACAGCTGTCAGTTGTCGGCTGGTGTCTGAAGAGCAGGTAGTCCCAAATGCATTCTACCCAGTTGTTGCCTCTGACAACACAGAGAGCCACTGCAAGGTGGCACAGGTTCCCTTTGAGTGGGGGGGGGGCGGTCTCAGGGACTCTTCAAGTAGCTGTGAGGCCAGCCATGCCCGTTGAATGTCTGTTAGGTAATGATCTGGAGAGCTCCCCTTGGGCTAGGGTGGAGCGGAGAGCTCATTTAGAGATGGGGTTGCCTGAGTGGGCCTGCATGGCCACTCGGTCTATGGCAGCCAGTAAGGATGTTCAAGAGGACGTGGAGCCTGAGAAAATGGCCCAGGTGCCTGCCTTAAAGAGAAGAGGTAGGGGGCACGGGAAACCGGCCCCTGAGATTCCCACGGCCCAGGATGAGGCGGACCCTGAGGGGATGCCCTGGCGCCTACCGGGGAAGAGATTGCTGAACTGAGAGACCTGCCTGAGCTGACCCATTGGCAGCAGGAAGGAGGTCCCTCCAGGGAAGAGTTCTGTGAGGAGCAGAACAAGTGCCCTTCTCTTGTGGGTTTGCGGCAGAAGGCTGCAAACCAGGCAGCAGGTGATCAGTCTGGATCACATTGGATCTACTGGGAGAATGGTCTCCTGTATAGTGAGCCTAAGGTTGCTGAGCCTGGGTCAGCCCGTGTGCTGGGGGTACCCCAGCGCTTCAAAGCCTTCCTACTGAGGCTTGCTCATGATGTGCCTTTAGCAGGACATTTGGGCAAGACAAGACCTTTGAAAGGCTTGTCACCCATTTTTATTGGCCCCAAATGCGCAAGAGTTCAGACACTCATTGCAGGACCTGTCAGACTTGCCAGGAAAGTGGAAAGAGTGGGAGGAAGCACAAGGCTCCTCTCCAGCCATTCCCTGTGGTCAGCATCCCCTTTGAATGGGTGGGGATTGACATTGTGGGGCCACTGGACCCCAAGGCAGCCATGGGCAACAGGTTCATCCTGGTCTTGGTGGACCATGCCACCCGGTACCCGGAACCCCTACCTCTGAGGACAGTGACGGCCCCCGTGGTGGGACGGGCACTGATGGGAATTTTCTCGCGAGCAGGATTCCCTAGAGAGGTGGTGTCTGACCGGGGTACCAACTTCATTTCTAAGTATATGAAGTCCCTGTGGCAGGAGTGTGGTATAACCTACAAGTTCACCACTCCTTACCACCCACAAGGAAATGGGTTGGTTGAAAGGTTCAACCGAACCCTAAAAGACATGATAATGGGTCTTGAGGAACCTATGAGGTGTAAGTGGGACATCCTCTTACCATGCCTTCTCTTTGCATACCGTGAGGTGCCACAGAAATCACTAGGGTTCAATCCCTTTGAGCTTCTTTATGGACACCCAGTGAGAGGGCCTTTGAGTTTGGTCAAGGAAGGCTGGGAGCAATCTCACCAGGGTGTATATAGCTACATGCTGGCCTTCAGGAACCAAACTCGGCATTTCAGAAAACTCGCGGAGGCGAATCTGGAAGCCAGCCAGGAGGAGATGAAGCGGTGGTACGACCAGAATGCCACTCTGGTAGAGCTTCAGCCTGGTCAGAGAGTATGGGTCATGGCCCCCGTGGAGCCCTGTGCGCTCTAGGATAAGTGGACCGGACCATTTGAGGTGGTGGAGCGCAAGAGTCCGGTTACCTACTTGGTGGACTTGCGGTCTCAGGAACCTCTTGCGGGTCCTGCATTTCAACCGCCTGAAGCCCCACTTAGAGAGGTCCGAAGTGGGCATGCTCCTAGCAACAGATGCTGGAAGGGAGTAGAAGACTGAGCATCTTCCTGACCTCCTGTCTGCAACAGAGCAAGATGGGTCAGTGGATGGAGTAAACCTCTCTGCCACCCTGACCCCTGAGCAACAGAATGACTGTCACCAGTTGCTGGGACAGTTTTCTGAGCTGGTCTCCCTGATTCCCAGTGTCACTGATTGGTGCGTCCATGAAGTAGACACTGGGGACAGTCCTCCTGTCAAGCACAAAACTTACAGGGTGACTGACAGGGTGAGAGCTTGCATCAAGGAGGAGGTCTCCAAGATGCTTGCGTTGGGGGTGATTGATTCCTCTAACAGTCCTTGGGCCAGCCCAGTGGTCTTGGTCCCAAAGGCTGACGCACCGGGTGTCGCGCCAGAACTGCGGTTCTGTGTGGACTACCGAGGGCTCAATTTACTCACCAGGACTGATGCGCACCCCATCCCCAGAGCTTATGAGCTCATTGATCGGTCAGGGGCTGCCCAGTACCTCAGCACGTTTGACTTAACATCTGGGTAATGGCAGATCACCTTGACTGATGGGGCAAGAGAGAGGTCAGCATTCTCCACACCAGATGGGCACTACCAATTCCGGGTTATGCCCTTTGGGATGAAGAATGCCCCTGCAACCTTTCAGAGGTTGGTTAACCAGGTGTTGGTTGGGCTGGAAGAGTTCAGTGCCGCCTACCGGGATGAAATCGCAGTGTTCAGCGCCAGTTGGGAAGAACATCTGAGCCACCTCTGGGAAGTGTTGATGGCGCTGCGGAGAGCAGGCCTCACGATCAAGGCGAGTAAGTGCCAGATCGGGCAGGGTTCCGTGGTGTACTTGGGACACCAGGTTGGGAGCAGCCAGGTGGCGCCCCTACTGCCCAAGATTGAAACCATCCTGGCTTGGGAACCCCCAAGACCCAGACAGAGGTGAGAGCCTTTTTAGGACTCACCGGGTATTACAGGAGTTTTGTCAAGGGGTTGGCAGCATTGTTGCACCCTTGACAGAGCTGACTTCCAGGAAGCAGCCCAAGAGAGTGATTTGGACTGACACCTGTCAGAGAGCTTTTGATGCCCTGAAGACTGCCATGCTCCTGGCACTTAACTTCTCAAGAGTTTATTGTGCAAACAGACGATTCAGAGCATGGTGTGGGGGCTGTTCTATCACAGATTAATGAAGAGGGCCTAGATCAACCTGTAGCCTCCATCAGTAGGAGGTTACTTCCAAGGGAACAGAGGTGGAGTGCAATTGAGTGGGAGGCATTTGCTGTGGTCTGGGCACTGAAGAAGTTGAGACCATACTTGTTTGGGACTCACTTCTAGGGTTCAGACAGACCGCAGGCCCCTCAGATGGTTGATGCAGATGAGGGGTGAGAATCCAAAGCTGTTGAGGTGGTCCATTTCCCTACAGGGGATAGATTTCACGGTGGAACACCGCCCTGGTACAGAACACGCCAATGCTGATGGTCTGTCCAGATTTTTCCGCCTTAGTGATGAGAACTCCCAGGAGTTAGGGTAGTTCTCCCCACATTTCAGCTGGAGGGGACACGTGTTAGACCTGGCACCATTGGCGTGGTTCTCCCTTCCATTTTTTGCTGTTGCCTCATGTGTTTTTGCTGGTTATAGATGCTTTGGGCACTGTGCCACTGCTGTTTAGTGCCACAGTGCAAGTGCTCCTTATGGTAAATTGATGTATGAATTAGTGACTCCATGATTGGCTTGATTGGTTTACTTGTCAGACCCTAGTACAGTGCACTGTGTGTGCCCAGGGCTTGTAACCAATGCTGCTGGTAGGCTTGCAGCACGGATTGTGCCACCCACTAGAGCAGCTTGTAAAGTGTGTCTCAGGTCTGCCACCGCAGAGCCTGTGTGCAGTCTGGTACTGCCATGCTGACTGGGCAAGTGCACCCACTTGCCAGTCCCTAAACCTTCCCTTTTATACATATTAGTTACCCCTATGGTAGGTCCAAGGGCAGGGTGCATTGTAGGTAAAAGGTAGGACATGCCCTGGTGTGTGTGGCACATCCTAATAGTGAATTACAGCCATTTTTGTTTTTCTCTATTGCAAGGCTACCTGTTCTCCATAGGCCAGAATAGGGAGTTTGATTATTACATTTTATAATCCTAACTGACTCAGGGAACATGGTAGAAATTTGAGTTTAGTATGCCTGAACTCAGAATGATAAAATACATATTTTAGTGAAGTTGGCTTTAACATTCTGTGTTTGAAAATGCCACTTTTAGAAAGTAGGCATTTTCTTGTCTAACCATCCAAACCTGCCTCTGCTAGGTTGTGTATTCCTTGTCTGGAGTTCGAGTGACAGGGCTGGGGCTGGGGCATTCCAGGAGTGAGGGTGAGTCAGCACAGGGCTGAATAGAGAGATCTGCATCTAGATGGGTGGGAGGGCTGTGCATTACCTCCACAATGCTGGCTCCACCTCCTGTGGTGTGTCTGATGTCCTTGCCCTGCACTGTGAAAGGAAAGTAGTAGACATGTCAACAAAGTGCTCCAAGACTGACCAGAACTGGTTTGGACTAGGCAATGGTCTATCTGCCTTCAGAGAACAAAGATAAAAGGAGCATAAATATTGGGACCCAGACCCAAGAACTTTAGATCACTTCTGGGAATCAAGACAAACCTTTGTTGAGGAGAAGAAGCAGGAAGCTGAAGGAGGAGACTACCCCTGTGCTGTGTGTTTGGGGGAGGGCCTGCAGTGGTTGCTTCATTACCAAAGAGAGGAGAAAAGGACTGAGTGTGCTTTCTATCAACTTGAAGAAGAATCTCCAAGGGCTTGAACTAGAGCTTGCCTCCTGCCTGAAGTCTCAGGGACACAAGACTTCACCCATCAGCTCTCCCCTGAATTCCCTTGCTGGGAATTGAAGTGCCTGCTGTTGTGCTAGGCCTTCT
The DNA here is from genome assembly GCF_964204655.1 of Triturus cristatus. Classification (NCBI taxonomy): domain Eukaryota; kingdom Metazoa; phylum Chordata; class Amphibia; order Caudata; family Salamandridae; genus Triturus; species Triturus cristatus. The sequence goes on from NC_140591.1 coordinate 1,187,568,059, forward strand.
GAGAGACTGCGTGTCGCTGGGAGCTGGAAGGGTGACGCAACAACGAGAAGCGTGTTGCCGCCGCAGCCACGGTCATCGTATTGCCGAGGCAGCGAGTCGCCGCTGTCATCATCGCATCGCAGGAGAAGAGGGACACTGCCACAGAGGTCATTGTCGCATCACCGGAGAAGCATGTCGCAGGGCCTGTCGCGGCTCCAAAGACAATCGAGTCGCCGCACGGCCATTTGGCGTGCACGCATCACACCAACGTTGTTGCATCACAACCAAGACGCCATTTTGTCGCATCGCATCGTAGAAGAATATCGCATCGAGGTGCCAGCATGTCGCATCGCACAGGAGAGCAGTAAGAAACCGACGTATCAACTCCCTACACAGTAAGGAAGCGAGCATCAAATCCCCTGCGCAGCAGTAAGGAACTGACACATCCACTCCCCTGCATGTAAGGCACCAACGCATCACCTTCCCTGCAACCCTTTTTGTTTCTTTGCGCTACGCATTTAAGGTACATTGAGAGTAAAGTGTCGCATTTACAACTTGAGAGAACTGAGCTATTTTATAACATTTGAGAGCCTATTTTTGAGTACAGTATTGTGGATTCTTGTTGTTTGGTCTTGTGTGATGTCTATATAAGAATACTTATTTTTATAATACAACCTGTGTGGTGTCCATTTGTAGTGTTGTCACTGTATTACTGTATGTGTTCACAAATGCTTTACACACTGCCTCTGAGAGAAGCCTGCCTGCTTGTGCCAAGCTACCAAGGGGGTGAGCAGGGGTAATTTTAGGAGTGTAGCCCCTTACCCTGACTAGACACAAGGTTCCCTATTTGTCACAGGTACCTACCTATACCAACTAGAGACCCCCAAATCTAACAAGGGGGGTTTACAAAAATGCAGTCAAAGAAGCGAAAAGGGCCTGGGATCTTGGGAAGTAGCTAGGACTTCTGGATGCGATCAGAAAAATAGACCTGCACAATTTTCACTGCAAACCCCTTAACCACCCAATCCCCGGCCTCCCAGATCCAGCCCAAAAAAAAGAAGTACAATTTAATTCTTAGGAAGATTAAATACATCAATACCCAATCAAACCAATCCCCTAAAATGTATCTTCACATTCATATCGCCTGACAAGACATAAAAATCCTCAAGTTTGCCCAAAACTAAATATTCCTGTCCGAGTCCCACCCTAAAAAAACCATAGTACACCATCCCCTCCTGTCACTCTCCCATCATTACACCCTTGTGTCCCTTGAGTTCTCAACCCTCAGCTTGGTGTCTCCATCCACCTCTTTAATCCAGGTACTCAAGGGTGCCCAGATTTCCAGCCCTCTCTTCCTTGCCCGGCACCCTCTCTGGGCATAAACTGCTGATTCTGGCCGATATACAGCCAAAAGTCTGGCCATCCACTGTTGGCTTGTTGGTGGAACCGGATCTAGCCCACCAGTGGCCACACAGAGTCTTAGCACCGTCATGGCAATGAATAAAAATGCCTGAGCATACCATGGAACGTCTGCATCGCCCACCCCTAACACAATTAACTGGAGGGTTATTACTACCTGGAGCCCCAGCTGTCAGTCAAGCATACTACCAATATCTCTTTTAGGAGTATCAAGGCTGGGGCAGGAAGCAAACATATGAATTTTATCCACCGCATAGCAGCCACACCCCCATTTTTCTATCTTAGCCGGGGTAATTTATAGATCAAACCAAGTCTTAAACCATTGCATCTGCAGATTGACCATTATAAAAGAGGATTGAGCAAGCTGCAGAGAATCCTCGCATTCCCCTGTCCCTATATGTAGCAATTCTTTCCACCTCTCAAATCATGCTTAGCAAGAACGTCCACCATTTTATCATTCACCAACCTATACACAGTACCCAATGAGAACTTAGCTTTAAGAAGCAAATCTATCAATTCAACCCTTTCAAAGCCACATATCCCATTCCTTTTTTAACAGAAAATCCCTTATTTGTGTAAATACTGAAAGAATTCCCTGTTACCTAGTCCAAATTTGTTTTTAATCACCTCAAAAGAGAGGATCCCCCCATTACCCATGAGGTAACCAAAATTCTTCAGACCGTGCTCTTTCCACAGCTTCACATAGCCATCCTTAAAAATATCTGGAAGGATATCATTGTTATTCATAGTGGTATAAGAATTGACATGGCCTAGCCTAAATTTCTTCCGAACGGCTGTCCTAACCTAAATGCACAGGTCAAGGTTTTAAACTTGACCCGTTTGAAATATCGAAACTCTATGTAGCAAAAAGGCAGCCCCTGGCTTCACTTCCCAATATTAATTCATATGTCAATGGAGGATCCACCCCTACAACACCTCTTTCACCCTCCCCTTGTAATAAAACTGCCATTTTTTGGAGTGTCGATGTCCAGTAGTACAGCTGGAGATTAGGAACAGCCCAACATCCCTGTTCCCTTGGGAGAGTCAAAAATGTCAGGGCTCGTCTGAGGCACGAGTAGGCCCACACAAATTTAGAAATCAACTGGTTCAAAATCCTGAACCATTGGCCATCTCTCCCCAAGGGAATAGCCCTGAAGAAGTACAATATCTTAGGTAGAAACAACATTTTAACCACGTTACTCCTCCCGATCAATGTGAGCTTTAAGTTGCTCACTCTGACAAAGTCTGATTTAGTTCTCTGAACCAGCAGACTCAGATTAATATCAACAATGTTCCTGATATCAGCCAGATTATCCACCCCAAGATACACCACATGCGAAACTGCCTGATTATCATTCAAATGTGTTGAACTATTAGCAATAATCGGTGTCTTATTTCGATTTAGTAAATACCCCAAGATCTGCCCTAACTTCACCGTCTCTCTCTCAATTTCTCCTAGGGAGTCCTCTGTGTCGGGAGTAGTAACTGCTAGGTCATCTTTGTCTCCTACCCCCTTACTGTGCACAGATAGAATTAAGCTAGTCTCTTCAATCTTCCTGATTAGGGGATCAATATACAAGGCAAACATCAAGGGAGATTAGGGGCAACCCTGTCTTGTTACTACCAGCGAGTCCGACACTCCTTCCATTACTGAAATCGTGGCTACTGGATTGACTGGGTAGCTTTAATGTAACCCCTTCCCAAGCTTTGTTTATCCATTATTGCTCATAAGAACGGTCAGGAGACTCTATCAAAGGCTTTCTCTGTGTCAAGTGGAATTAACGCCATAGGGTCTCCCGCAATCTTTGCAGCGTCAAGCAAGGTAATTGCCTGGCGAATATGGTCAATTGTGCTGCACCCCGGGACAAACCCATGCCGAACAGGGGAGACAAGCTTCTTGATTGCTCCTGCCAATCGCATAGCTAATATTTTAGCGTAGATCTTAACATTACTATTAACCGTGATTGGACGGTATGATCCGAGCTCATAGGTCGGCTTGCCCTTCCTAGGGAACACAATTATATTAGCTGAGCCCCATTAATCTGGTGCCGCCCCATCTGTTTGTGCTTCTAGAAAGACCTACCGCATAAATTCTTGGAGGCAGGGGGCCAACATCTTGTAAAATTCTCCAGGAATTAAATCAGTTCCAACCGTCTTCCCTGTAAGAACCAACTGAATTGCCCTAATGACCTCATGTCCCCTGATTGGTTCCTCTGCCAATTCCCTCTCCTGCGAGATAGCCCTTCCCCAATAATAGCAGATTTCAAAACCGTCACTCTGCATTGGGCCTTATTAATATCCTCCCCCCGTTATTGCAGCAACCAGCTGCCTTTCTGCATTCAGATGTTTTTGATATAAGTCCTGCACCACTTTTTCCCCCTTTTCTGGGATGTCCAGCTGTATCTTAATGTCCCCCCCTTATCCCAGCCTTAAAGGCATCCCACACCGCATCATGCCGGGCACTACCATTATTCTCTGCTATAAATCTCAGAATCCAGCTATTCATATGTTTAATGAATTCCTCTTCATACAGCAGAGCCCTTTCAAATGTCCAGTGGGAAATTGAAGGCGAGGCCACCTGCATTTCAATTTCCAAAACCAGAAGATTGTGGTCTGACATGACTCTAGGTAATTTACATATTTGACTTGAATGAACCAACTTGTGGGATATATAAACGTAGTCTAACCTGGCATGCACCCAATGTGTGGCTGAAAAGAATGTAAACCCAGGTTCCTGTGGTTCTTTGATAGACCAGACGTCAGACAACCCATGCGGCATGCATAAGTGTGTCAGAGACCTAAAATCTTTAGGTTTGCGACCTTGATACAACCTTTCCCCTCCTTTACCCCATTCCCTTTGGAGTTGATGCTTATATTAAAGTCTCCACAAATTATAAGGGGAAGTGGCCACCCAGCCAGCTCATTATTGTGCCAATAAAACAAAGCCGGGTCATCCACCACTGATCCATACACTGAACACATTGTAAATGAATTATTATCAATGCAGCTGTGTGTAATCACCCATCTACCCTATTTGTTAGTGCTGCAACAAGGAAACCTGCCTCTACCCTTACGAGCCATAATAGCTACCCCCTGTGTACGTGTCCCTTGTAAAGTACTAGACACCAATTGATAACCAGCTAGCTCTGCGACTTTCCATCTGCTCTCCTTAATCAGGCAGGACTTAATAAATACACTGACACCCAAGTTTCTGAACAGATGCAATCAACTGCTGCAGACACCGTTTTCTCTTCTTCACAGCCGCATGGCAGAAGTCTGGTCAGGCAAAAAAAGTATGTCCATCGGCTGAGCATGTGGACTCAGGTCTTGCTTTCTCAAACACAGCCTGGTGCAAAAGGAAGTTCCCCCCCAAAAATCAATATGGCCCTGGTCTTCTCATTTGGATAAAATTGACCCCTTTTCTAACTAAGCAGAAGAGGGAACCGATGCACTCTTTGCACCTCTGCCTCCCAGTCCCAGTGAGCCAATTACGGAAAAGCCCCCTTCAGCAAACTCGACGTTCTCCGCAATGCCCAGCAGTCTCAAGTTATTCCGTCATTGATGGTTCTCAAAAGCTTCAAGTTTCCACATTACATCCGTCATCTGTGCCTCGTGCGAGGATACTTGCCACCCCATTGCCTCAACCCCAGCCTCTAATGTAACCATCTGTTCTTCCAGCACAGTTTACGTCTGATATTTCGGTGCAGATTTTATAAACCTTGCACAGGGCCCCTTAAAGTTTTTTGTGGCTAGGTGAGCCCTCTTATTCTCCGCACAAACTTCACTTTGTATTTGCTTTAATGTAGAGAAAGAGGCCCATCGATGGTAGAGGCTCAGACACTATCGCCGTCTCGGGGAACAGCTTTGATATCTGCTGTGGTATTCCATCAGCTGCTGACCCCCCATCTTCCTGCATAAAGTTAGTGGCTGAATACTCCCATTTCAACTGACTGGCCATTCTTCGGTCAGATTCAGAGCCTGCGTCACCAGATCTCCTTATCACCGTACTCTTCTTTCTTTTTTGTAAAGTCGCACATTTCTGAGTAACTGGTTTAGCCAAGGAGCTATCTGGGCTGCCTTCAGAGTAGCCTGGTTCTAAATCCCCATCTGAATGCATTTCACTTACACTAGATCATTCAGATTCATCAGTGGGGGAGAAGAATTTCTCTCCTCCTTCTGGGGTCCCCCCATCCTTTGAGTGTAACCTCCCGGAGTTAACTTCTGACCTCAAAATGGGGCTCCCCAGGGTCGGTAGGCTTTCTGCCTGTTGAAATTGAGATTGACTACCAGGTTATCTGAGAGTGGGTTTGGAGTGTTGCTATCGCCCCCAAGACTGCCCGCCGATACCAGAGGGGCGGAATCCATACTCACTCCGTTAGGCACACCTGAAATGTCATTACCCGCTCCGGCAGCGTGTTGACTCGCCGCTTCGACCCCGGGGGGAATTGTTTTCTTATTCCCAGCTGTAATCTGAACAGAAAACATCCCAGAGTTTACCATCTGCTTCCCTCTCGCTATTTTCACACTCGGCTGCCACTGCTCCTTCACTTTTGCTTCACCGGCAGCCTCCTCCACTTCACGTCTTGCTGCTGTGGGGGGAGTAGCGTCATCCGTCTTGTGTCCACCCTGCATCTTCCGGCTCCCTGCAGTGGCTCCAGCCTCCACCCAGTCCTTAAGAGACTTGCTTTGCTTGAGGGGCATCCCGCTCCACTGGGGCAGTTGCCCACCTTGCCCAAGACCGCCGAGCACCTTCAGCACAGCGTGGATCAGCAAATAGGGGAGTTGCCTAGCTCCAGAGGGCCCTCGCACTCTCCGCCTCACACTGGCCGCTTAAAATCTTTCAATCGCTTGGGGTAGTATCATCTGAGTTGAAACAATATAAAACATAAAATACCAATGGGTTGGGGTGAGGTGCTCACGCAGCATTCACACAGCCGCCATCTCACCTCTGCCCTTTAACTCGTACTTTAATGGGAGAATGTCAAAATAAAATCTTGATTCATTAAATTCCTAGCTCTGAGATTCCTAACTATAACTACAGAGTGGCTACTGCAACTCTGTAATTAAAAAATGCATATATATTTTTTTAAAGTTATAGTTTTTAATAGAGCTACTTTAGAAAATATTAAGACATATGATTAAAAGTAAACTCCAATCTAAAAACTTTAAAAAAATCATTCACATAATTAAAATACACCATTGTAACTATAATCTTACAAACATTAGGAAAACACACGCAGTGTTGGGTGAAAATGTGATTTATTATTCTGCATCAAATCTAACAAACATTAAGAAAAATGCATACATGGGGGGTGTTAACTATATTCTATTTCCAGCCCAACAATCATTAGGAAAAATTCAAACATTAGAGGTGTGATGGGGGGGGTCATATTTGCTATTCTAAATTCAGTTGTTGAGGGAAAATTTCTCCTGAAGGCTAATCCAAGATGTTATTAGCAAAGTGTTAAATCAATGGCTGAAAGAGTCTCATCCAACAAAACAAATGGTTAATGAAGGTGAGTCTGAAGCCCTGCACATGTATATTGTAAGCAATAGGTCTGGTTAGGCAGCTGCACTGTCCAACCTTGACATAAAAACAGAAAGAGGGGAAGGAAATTAGTGGGACATGTACATAGGAAAAGGCGTGAAGCCAAAAATTGAAAAATAAACTTCTTCTATGCTCCATGGGAATACATTTTACTTATTGGATGTTTACAAGACAAGGGTCCTCTAGCTCAACATGCTGGACTATTTGGTAATACACCCCACACACATCATACCAAGTAAAGTTCACAAATTTTGGGGAAAGGAGACTCTTCGTTGAATTGAATTCCAGTGGCGGCTCCTCCACAATGGCAGAGGAGCGCCGCCCCCCTGCTTGGCACAGAGCCAGCAAAGGAAAAATAAAACGTTGCTCTAGCATTGTTTTTATTTTTCGTTTGCTAGTTTGTGCATGGAGAGGCAGGGCATAGGAGGGGGGAGGAGTGCTTGTGTACTCCCTAGTCCCTAAGTGCTCATGTGTGTTTGGCCAGCCGTCTCAGGCCAAAACACACATGCGCACTTAGATTTTCTCCAGTCCAGCTGCATTGAGCAGCTGGACTGGAGAAACCCCACAGACTCCCTGGTCTGAGCTAGGTGTCTTTTCCGCCTGCTCAGACCAATCCTCATGCTGCTCTGCAGCACAGGGATTGGCTTGGAGTCTGTCCCAGGGGCTGCTGGGACCCCGGGAACGGCCAGCAGGAGCAACGCAACACGGTCAGCGGCATCAGGTGAGTTTTTAAAATTATTAATAATCTCCCCCCATCTGCCCCACCACGGTTTGTTACTGGCGGCTGCAACTGTTGAATTCTTAAAAAGCATCACCAATCTGTAACACCAAACTGTGTTTGTGGGGAACACACGGGCGTCACTAATTTTCTCTTAATATGCCCATCATACAACAATTTAAGATGGTATACCATCAGAAGTATCTTGGAAAACGAACACCTAGAAGAATTCATAGTTTTCCTTCTAGGTGACTTCTTTGAGGATGTCAGCAAATGGACGGGTAAGTACCTGATTAAAAGCTGGGACATTAGGCAAATGTATCTCCAAACTGAGGCAGAGAGGGCCCCTCTGTGCCAGAATCATGAAAGACAACTTCAATGAGGACAGTTTCTGAATGTTTTCACAATAAATCAATTGACTTTTATACTGGTAGAACGACCTGTTTTTTTTTTTCCTGGACAATATCTTTGGCTTTAATTTCAATTGGATACTATAACTCGTTTTAATTTTAATTTCAATGTACATTTGCTATTTCTTCTCTGAAAGGCTGCCAGTGTATGCCCAAAGCATCTGTAAATAGACTCAAACTGCAAGATGAGGAGTACCCCTTTAAATTAAGACTATGATGAGGAAGATCCAACCCGTTCACCTTTCACAACACACAGAGGCAGCTACTGGCAGGGGTATAGCTTCCATTGGTGCGGCTGGTGCAGTGGCACTGAGGTTCAAAGGCCTGAGGGGCCCACCGAACCCTGATTATTGCTGTATTTTATAATGCAAACAGTAGCCAGGGAGCCATTTCTTTCCTTGCACTAAGAACCATGACACACTGCCTACTCTAATGGCCACCAGGTGTCTAGTGTGTTATAAAAAATAGACACCTCACAAAAGCAAAGAAAAACATACTATGTGAGTATTATCTTCTGTTTACTTTTCACGTCAACAAAATAAGCTAAATTTCCACTGAGAAAACAGCATATGCCTTTAAAGTTTTGCAGGCAATTAACCATTTACCATGGTCTAAGGCGATGGAATAAAACTGCTCCAGCTATACAACTATTTAAGAGAACAATTCACCTAAAACAATGACAGAAACTACAGGGTTAATTACCTACCAGTTTGTGCTGGGTTTGCACCACAAAAGTGTTGCAAATCCAGCACAAAATGTTTTTTTGGGCTTTAACTTTTCAGTGCAAAACTTGTTTTCTCCTAGAAAGTTGCTTGAAAGTAATGCAAAGCAGCGCTATGCGCTGCTTTGCATTACTTTGAGTTGGGGCATTCCCATTCAACTGCCCCTGGGTTGTGGCACAAAGCCCTATCTACTAACAATAGTGGACAGGGTTTTGTACCAACATAAATAATGCCTTTTTGAGAGTGGTGTTAGCTTGGAGAATTGCTTTTATTTCTCTACTTTGCATGTGTGCTGTATTGTGTAGCACACATCCAAAGTGGGGAACGTTATATAGCTTGTCTAGGCATCATATCCTGTAATGAAAGGTTACTCTTCCAGTACAAAGCCTATGCTAGACATCACTCACACGCCTTTGCACAATGTTATGCCAGGCAGCTTAATTGTGCTCCAGTGCTATGGAGAGAGCAGCACAGTGCCTCATGTCCTGCTCTTTACCTTCATTCAACACAGTGCAACAAGTTTGGGTACTGTACTGTGGTGCGTGACAGCTTTGTAAATCTGGGCCTCTTTGTCACTTCCAGTGCTCACCGCATGTGATTTGACCCAAAAAGTGTAGGGTGGTGGAAGATAGAGGTGTGAAGGAGAATCAAAACTAAACAACCATGGTATTCGGCAAACCTGGCCATAGACGGTGGCGTAACACAGGTCCCCCAGCCTCCGTGGTGTGGGGGGGCCCCCAAGTACCAGGGAGACCCTCAGCACAATGCTCTGCCCATAGAGCTCTTTAATGGGTCCAGAAGGGCCCCCTCCACATACCTTGCAGGGGGGCCCCTCCAGTTTCAGTACGCCAGTGGCCATAGACAGCACCTGTGAAGGGAATCTAAGAAAAACTTTGGGTGCCTGTACTTATTATTATTATTTTTTTAACAAATTGAGCACTGGTGGTATCAGACATAGTTAGCTAACATGAAAGGAACGCAAACAATTATAGTTTCACAAGTAAGAGTGTGTGGATAAAAAGTTTGTTGAAGGTAAATATCAAGAGAAAAAAAGAGCTATCATCAGTTGAAGTAGATTAATAACTTTCCGACAAAAGATTCATTAACGTTTCTTCTACAAAGGGGCTAGTGTAGGCACTGATGTGAAGCATGCATGGGAGATTTTAAAGACTATAAATCAACCTTCATCAAAGTCTGAAGGTAAATTGGCTCTAGAGCCCATTTGCCATTCAAACAACTGTTAGGGAATATGAAATAACTAATGGCTTGTTATAAAAATCCATCTTTCTTTCCACTTAGCTAAGTTCCAACCAGCTGCTGGTTTTCAACAGTCATAAAATCCTGCCGGCTTTTCATCCTTGGGCATAAAAAGAAAGTGTCTGTAAAAAAAAAAAAGAAGAAGGAAATTAAAGCAGACCCTAAAATTGTGTAATGTACAAAATGATGTCTCTGGTCTATCTGCATTCAGAGGAAAGCTCTTGGCGGCGGATTAATGGCTTATCCCTTTGACAATTCACAATATTCCCCCATGTCGAATGAGTCTAATGTGAAGAAGCATGTCATGTATATTGAGCAGAGAAGTTGGCTAATTATCGTTCCGTTTTCATGTTCCTAGCAAGAGAATTAGTAGCCCACGACATGCTGGTGTTCTCAGACAGGCCATTAGTGTCCACAGCTCTCATCTCATTTAATTTGACATGTGTAGATTCTTAGTATTGCTATTTAGTTTCCATCATGAAACAGCTGCAACACTGAAAAAGGTATTTTTTTATTCCCACTTTAATGGTAACATAGAGAGGAAATTTGCCAGCTCATTTTGTAAACAAAACATGGATGCTGGCGGTAGCATGACCAGACCACTGGAGGTAAATTCGATTGCAATGTTAAACCTTGCCATGACAGTGGAAATTTAGAAGCTCATTTAGAGCTCAGTCCACCGGATTAAGGGCCACATGCATCAAAGTCAGGAATTGCGATTCCTAAATAGTGAGTTTTTAAGAAATCGCTATTTATGAGTAGCAATTCTCTATGCAAGTAGGAATTTCCAAGAAAATTGCGATTCCTACATATTCCTTAATAGCGAGTCGCAAATTGTGACTCGCTATTAAGGAATGCCTTCCCATTCAGTCCTATGGGTCTAGAGGCCCATAGGAATGAATGGGAATGCATTCGCAATTTGCGAGTACCTAATAGGTACTCGCAAATTGCGCATGCAATTTAAAGAGTGCTAGGGGGCCTAAAGCCACCCGGCCGTACCCCGAAAATTGGCATTTGTGCACATGTGGCGCACACATATGCCCTAAGGGCATATGTATGCCCCACATTGCCATTTGAAAAATGCATTTGAGTGCATTTTTAAAAGGAATAACAAATAAACATCAACTTGAAGTTCATGGTAATTTGCAATTCCAAATTGCGAAAACGCAATTTGCGAATGCATATTCCATTGCATTTAGGGAATCGCAAATTGTGATCCCCTAACTGCATTCACAAAAATAGGTAATCGCAGAAATTGCAATTACCTGTTTTGCGAATGCTTTGGGGCTTGATGCATCGCAAATAGGATTTTACTGGTCCCAAATGGGCCGATTCGCGTTTGCGACCGGTAAAATGCCTGATGCATGTGCCTCAAAGACTTTCCACCGTCTCAGTGCACAGTTTTCAGGGACCGTGCTCTTGACAACAAGGGGGGAGCGGGGGCACTATGAGTAAAAATACAATGCCTGCCTGGCCTCCATGTCCAGGTGACACAGAGAGTATTTTTACGTCATTTAGAAGTAACCCCAATGAAGAGGTTTGATTCTGAAAATCTAAAAAAAGTCGAGCGTAGAGTTTTCCCCTTGCACATAGCAGGCAGATCCGGGCTCAGATACCTTGCCTTACATGGCAGTCATGACTAGGAAAAAACAGGGTTAAAAGGACAATTCTCATTAAGGCCGGCAGTACAGGTGAGGTTACGGCCCTGTCACGGATGGCCCACCAGAGTGATGATTCAGATAGAGGAGGGGACAAAGGGTCTGATTCACAAAGGGAACCAAATTTACACGGGTCAGAAGTACAATTCTCATTAGGGCAGGCAGTGCAGGTGCGGTTGCGGCCCTGTCACAGATGGCTCACCAGAGTCAGGATTCAGATAGAGGGGACAAAGGGCCTGATTCACAAAGAGAAACAAACCTACACTTTGTGTAAGTTTACATTTTGAGTGAAATTCACTAACTACGTGCAGTGTTTTACAACTCTGAATTTCCTATAGTTTTTGTGTGCAAAGATCTCCATATATGTATGTGCACGGAGACTCTGTAGTTGGGCGGAGATCTCCACACATAAAAAGTTAGGACGTGAAACTTAAAGTGTACATTTACCTTTGTGAATCCGGCACTGAGATGGTAATAGGCAGTCCCCACACCTTGAAATGAGATGGGGAAGTTAGAAGTTGGTACATACCACATCTTCAAATGAGACTTCTGGACTACTGCTAGGAGTGTGTCTGAATTCCACAGTTCCATTGCAAAATGTTGACTTTGCAAGACTTTACACAGTTTATTCCTTATGTGTGTCCATGGCGTTTTTAAATCCCTCCCATTTCGATTTGTTATTATTATATAATTCCTTCACAGTCTGCATGATTACTATAGGGTCAGGGGTGGCTCCTCCACTAAGGTGGAGGAGAGTCACCCCATAAACAGAAAAATACAATTATAATAATGCAATGTAATTATCATTCTAATTTTCTGTGCTGGGGCAGTTTTGTGGAGCGGGGCTAGGCTGCACAGGAGGGAGGAGTGTTGGCACCCTCCTAAGTGCTCATGAATGTTTAGCTGGCCCTCTGTGGCCGAACAAAAGTTCATGCGCACTTTGCATGTTCACCACCCAGGCTGCATTACAGGTTGGGTGGAGAACATGCCCAAGCTCCCATTCCCCATCTGAGCGCTGAACCATGGTGCCCAGATCAATCACAACACAACATTACAGCGTTGTGATTGGCTTGGGCAAGCATATCCTGCTTCCTGTTCAAACAGACGCCAGGAAGAGGACAGAGAGGATGGAAGAGAGGCAGCGTCTGGCCAGCCGGTAAGCCGGCTGGTAAGTGTGTTTTTTAACATTTATTTCCCTCGCCCCGCTACTGTTTTGTGAGAGAAGCTGCAACTGTATAGGATGCCAATATTCTGAGCTGTGTGGGTTTGAAGAGAAAACCAAATCGTGGGCCTGATTTAGATAATGGTAGTCTTACCACCGTCCCACGGTAGCAGCACTCCTTATTACTCCGCTGTGTCAATGGTCTTTTGCCCACCATATTTAGATGCATGCAGGCTGCCTCGCCATCTGTGTCATCAGAGTGTTTCCGCCTCCATCGCTGCACTTTGTAGCCAACGCGGTGGACTTCAATTCTAGCGAATACTACTCTGTCACTGTCAGGGTGGCGGGTTCTCACTGAGCAGATTTAGATTTCACAGTTGTGCTGGCGGTTCCCACACAGAGTGAGACAGTTGCAGTACATGCTCAAAAATACACCATCACAGTGGCCATTGGATGGATGCTATTAGAACACACCTGATGTCCATTGGCCAGATGGAAACACCTGCACACTGCACTATAAAACACACCCAATTTCAGACCATGATTTATGGCCATTCCAGCTCCACCATGACTTTTGCTACCAGAGGCTTTGCCCGTCAAGTGAGGGTTTTGTGTTCATTATCCCTGTCTCCTGTCCTTTAATGCCCTTTTATTTACCACCGTGTGGTCAATAATTTAAGTTAATATTATTTTTTGCACAATGCCAGGCCCAAAGAATCCAGGTTTTACTGAGGGAGAATTGTTAGTCATGGTGGATGAAATACTAAGAGTAGAGCCACAATTGTTTGGAGCCCAAGTCCAAAATACACCCCAATCCCAGAAAAAGCAAATGTGGCAGAGAATAGTCAACAGAGTGAATGCTGTAGCAAACTGCCTACACACACAACAGGAAATTAGGACTCAGTGGAATGACCTGTGGGGGAGGGCGTGTTCCCTGGCCTCTAAGCATCACTTGGGGACCAACAAGGCAGGTGGTGGTTCTCCCGGGCCCCCAATACAATTCACGCCCTGGGAGGAGAAGGCCTTGCAGATACTATATAATGAAGGCATGGAAGGAATACCTGGCAGAGTGGAGTCTGATAAGTTACAATTTACAAAGTCTCAGTAAACCTCAATGTCCTGTTTGTTCTCATCTCAGTTCTTGCCAATGTGTTTTGCACATATTTTCATAACATAGAAACCTCAAACTATCAGTCTCACATAATTCAAATTATATGTGTGAATGTATAGTGTTGTGTCTAAGATTACAGGTGTCAATCTCCATTACATGCAACATGGTGACTATTTGCCTGTTTAGTACAATTGTCCCTCATAATGTCAAACAACATGATGTATATGTGGAGTTTAAGCAGCCACGTGTCTGCTCAGAACAGTCCATTGGTTGTGGACAGGAATTAGGTGGGATCACTATCAAAAAACAATGGACAAAGCACATCAGCATATGAATCTTTGAAATAAATATCATATATGAATCATTGTATGTAATGATTATTGTGATGTTCTACAATGTTTGGACTACAGTGAGAGCCTGCATATTTAGTGAAACCATTTCACAAAGATACAATAAAGTTCAAATAACTAGAGATATTGAGTCAAATGTGATGATGCTTTTGCTCTGTACTGAATTGTATTAGGAATGATTAAAGGGCTTTGTATTTACTTATGTTGTAGAAGTCATTTGTCAATACCCACAAATATTAGTTTCAGACTGTCTTTAACAGCATAGGTATGACATAGTATGTGATACATTGCTAAGCTACTTCAGTACAGAATTCATATATAATTTTTAAGACTTGTCATATATGTTAGTGACTTGAAGTGAGTGGTACCATTGTGAAATGTCCAAATAAAGGTAACCTGCTTTCAGTTGATGCTAATATTGGTACAGCATTGCAGTATATGTTAACAGACATTGATTCATATTCTACTTATTGATAATGATAAGTATGCAAATTTGAGGGTCTAGGGAACATACAGTACAAAGGTATATCCTTTTTAGTGACATCAGTTCCCTAATATGAACAAGATAGGCCAACCATTCTGAGGTGTGGGCCAGTTCCTGGAGAGACATATTAATGTATAAGAGACAGCATAATACATGATATAGCAGCTATCGTGGAGAATGACATGACTGTGACCAAATGTTTTCTGAAAATGTTGCCTACATGCATGTGCTTATGCTAATGTAAATACAAAGTTTGAGAGGCTTGAAGCAGGTGAAATCTGAAACCTTGGTAACTGTTTTGTGGTCAAAGTTCATGATCTGTTCTGTTTACACAGATCCAATAACACTTGTATATGTCACTTCGGCATCATCCGGGGCAGGCGAAAGAGAAGTTGCCAACGTAGGTGGGGAAGCAGCTGGCCACTGTGTTTCAGCACTGATAACACTGACAGCGAGGGACCCAGTGGCTGTGAGGGTGAGGGTAGTGCAACAGAGGCCACCTGTGACTCAACATCTTCTTCAGAGGCCTCTTCAAGTGAGCACTTCCTAACAGTGGCAGACCTTACGGCTCCCGTCACACCTGCACCCTTGTCCATCACCCAGAGGCCCATCTCCACCCTCCCTCTTGCTCCCCCCCAGTTGGCCTACACAGGGCCACTAAAAAGCCTGGATCTCCTTTGCTGTAGGCACCTAGCCCCCTGCCCCTGTCCCCCCAGCTGCGCTGAATGAGGGGGATGTTGACCTGAAAGCCATTTAGGGGCTTAGTTGCCATATGCAAAAATGGTAGCTTACCTGGAAGGAATTCACTGTAGTATGTCTTTCCTACAGCGGCCATTACAAGCTCTGGCCTCCTTATTTACCCCAGCCTTCCAGACATTCCAACCTTCTGCCCCTCCCCATCCCAATTCCTTATTTCCAGCCCTCTTCAAAGGACGCTCACAACTTTTTATGCTCCCACTCAAACAGACACAAGCAGCACACCCCCACAAACAGAAACACCCCAAAAAAATTCATGCAGTCATCCAAACATACAGACAGCACACCCACCACCACACACAAATGCACCACACCCACAGATAGCACACTAACAGATAGCACACTTACAGATAGCACACCCACAACCACACACACATGCACCACACTCACAGGCAGTACACTGACAGACAGCACACCCACCACCACAAACACATGCATCAAATACACAGACAGCACACCTACAGAGAGCACCTGCACAACCAAACACACACATGCACCATACCCACAGACAACACACCGACAGAAAGCACACCCACCACACACATATGTACCACACCCACAGAAGAATACCCACAACCACACACACATGCATCACACCCACCACCAGCACACCGACAGACAACACACCCACCACCACAAACACATGCACCATTACCGCCACCAGCACACCCACAGACAGCCCACCCACCACCACACACACATGCATTATACCCTCCATAACCACACCCATGACATCCACAGCACACGCACCAACAGACAGACCTACCTTAGACTACACACCCAAAAAAAAACAGATGCTCACAATCAAACACACAACAGGCACCTATAACACAAGACACACATAAACATGCACAATGTACACCGGACCCACAGGCACCTCTACCCTCAACAGACATATGTACATCAGACACTGCCAATTCCTCTACCTCCCAACCCCTACTCCCTCCCCAACTGCCTACCCAAGTTTACCATTGAAGATCTCAGTTTTAGCCTTAGCCTAAGTCCTTCCACACAGCATCCCACCCCTAGCAAACACCAAACTACCCCCCACACCCACAACCCACCACTTCCACATCCTATTCCACCCCTACCAAACGGAAGTCCACACATTCAACATCCCAACCCATTCCTAAAAAACCTAGGAGCACCCCTCCCAAAACCACAGTTCCCCCTCCAAAATCCAAGGACACCACTTCCAAACCCAAGGACTCCCCTCCTAAACCCAATGGCACCCCTCCCAAACACAAGGCCACCCCTACCAAACCCAAGGACACCCCCCAAACCCAAACCACCCCCTCCCATGTCAGATCTTTGAAGTGCCTGCTCTGCCGACTAAATGCCCCTTCCTGCGGAGGTTCCCTTTAGCAGTTATGAAGCAGGAAAGCTGAGTGCCATGGCACACCATCCCCCAGGGCTTTTGGGGCGATGAATGGACTGCCATTTGGCTTAAGTTTGTGTTTGAGAGACTCTCATTGGTATGAATAAATACCTATTTTTTGTTTCACCAAGTTTATCCTGGTATTAATTTTCCATAGCAATTGTTTTACTCCTAGCAATGTTTCTGAATAAAATGTGAAGTACTTATTTATCTTTCCCATGATGGCAGGCAATACAACTGCTTTATTTAATGTCAACTCTGTTAAGTGCATACACTGCTTAACATTGTATGTGATGGTCATTTGAATTTAGATGCAGGCATTCATCATAGTAATGGATACTTGCACCAAGTATTTGATGTTACAAATTTTATTTGGATGTGTTGCTACTGGTATGTCTGTGTCATATTGATTACTGATCAGCCTGAGCACATATGCATGACACCATACAAACTCTATTGTGACTATTGATATTGGATACAGTACACACTTGCTCTAGACAAGGGGAAATGTTGCATGGATGTATATGTTGATTACTACTAATTTGTGACTGACATTTAATTTACTGTTAAATTGTAAGGTAAAGGTAACACCTTCTCAAGCGCAATTTCGACATCATGTTACATTGCACTTAGCCCAATGATGTCTGCTGCATTTGTTTTTAATGTTGGACCTTTCAACTTATCTTGAAACACACCTGTATGGTGACTTTTTGATTTTAATTTTGGTATCCTGTTTTTGTGTACGTGTCCAAATTTTGGAAGGCAGCTTGCACCAAATTCATTCATACAATGTGTTTCATAAAATTTCTGTCAAAATTACAGACATATGTATAGCACATTGGTATGCTATTGCTTGTACGAGCAATTTCTAAATTCACTAGTCCTGTGCAAATGTTAACAGAAACGTCAATGGGTAGCAGGAAATAGTGGTGCTTACCGTTGATTGCATCCACAATGGTGTTGTGTTTTTTTTTTTTTTTTTTAAAAACCTTTATTTACACATCGAATATTGACAGTCATGGGCCTACAACCGCCCGGGCCGGCCGCTAATGTAGAGAAAACAACAATACAGCAGTTAGAAGAGCCGAAGCGAACCGCACACCTAACGGCTGCAGCCGCCCACAACTGAACATAGTATTTCAGAAAGGTTTCTTATTAACTTTTTACAAATAAAACACAAAAAGAAGAAACTTACACCAGGCAAAAGAACTCCATTAACAGGGACTTGCTCTCTTATGGGCGGGGGACAACAGTGACAACGAAGCCAATTACACATTTATTTGCGTGAAAAAGGGCACGGGGGCAGGAAGAGGCTCGGTCATCCCTCCCGCAAAGCGACCAGGAACATCAAAGTCAAGGGGACATCGCTACGTCTGGTGCGACCACCAAGGGGGGGGCGCAGATATCCCCCCAATAGGAATTCCAGGGACCCCACATCTTAATGGTGTTGGTTTTGATCGTCATCAAGCAGCAGCGGCAGGACATGGCAGATTGAGTCATGGCAAAACAGGAATTGTTAAAATGAGAAAAGGTGAGTTTCAGCCTTCTGTCCCTTCCATTCTGCCAACTCAGGTTTGGAGGCTTGATCGCCATAGTCACATTGCCAGGAAGGCACATCATGATTGGGCCAGCAGAGAAACTGGCGGTCTGCCCTTTAACTGCCACTATTGCCTATCCCACTGTCAACGCGGTTTCGAGATTTCCTTGTGGTGATGGCAGAATCTCGGTGGTCTTTCGTTTATGGACCCGCTAACATCAAAATAGGGCAGGTGGACCGCTAAGCCAGCGGGCGGGAAGGGCAATGAAAAAGCCACAGCTGGACTTGATCTGCCAGGATCTAAATCAGGCCCTGTATTCTGAACCGTCTGCCTTTCTGTAAAGATTTGTATCTCCTTTTCCCTAAATTGCAGCATGTGTGTAGTGAATATGTTTCCCTTATCATATGTTATATTCCAATATTGTGATGTTGTGTCTTTCTATTTTTTTGCATTGGAAGGCCAGATAGATAAATTCTTATAAAACACTAGCATGCTGGACCTGTTACCTACATAATCACACTACAAATATGTGCCATGTTAGACCTGCCAACCTTAGGGTGGTCTTCCCCCAAACCTTTTGTCTTACTACTCCATTTTTTGCTGATCTAATTTTTTTGGCACCTTACCACTGCTAAATAGCTCTAAAGTGTGTGCTCCCTCCCTAAAACATGGTAACATTAGCTTACACCCAATTGGCACATTTAATTTACTTGCAAGTCCCTATTGAAGTGGTACTACCTGTACCCACGCACCTGTAGATTAAGTTCTACTAGTGGGCCTACAGCACTTATTGTGCTGCCCCGCTCAAGTAGCCCTTTAAACATCTCTCAGACTTGCCACTTCAGGCTGTATGTGCAGTTTACACTGCCATTTTGAGCTGGTGAAACAAATTTTTTGCCAGGCCTAAACCTTCTGTTTTAATCCATATAAGCCACCCTAGGGTAGACTCTAAACAGGTCATAGGGCAGGGTACAGTGTATTTAAAAAGGTGTGCTTTTACGTTTTACATGTTCTTGTTGTGAAAAACTCTTACATTTATTTTACACTACTGCAAGGGCTACCGAATTTCGAGTTTGGTGTCTAAAGAATTGTATCTTAAAACCCTCTTCATGGTAAAGTCATATTTTGAGTACTAATTCTGAAAATACCACTTTTATAAATTTGCCACTTTCTTATCTCAACCATTTAGTGCCTGTAGCCTGTATCCTGAGTCACATGACTGGGTGTAGCTACTCCCCTCCCAGTTAGTGAGACAGGGGATATATGAATTGGCAGGATGGGCCATCTCTGACTTAATGAGGGGGGGAGCTGTCACCTACCACGCTTACACATCACAAAGGCTCTGCCGGAGTACATTCACAAAGGGTTTGACACTAGACCTTTGTGTCCCCAGGAGACCAAAGCAAGGAGGTAGGAAAATCTAAACAGCTCTAGGGGTGGAAACCATCATAATCTTCTCCTTCTTCTGATAACTGGCCCCAAGTATAAATATTGGACCCTCAAACCCAACTCTTCAGTACACCTCTGGACCTGTGGAAGACTCAGAAGGACTGCTGTGCTGTTCTGCAAGAAGGACCAGATCGGACCCAGAATAGCAGAGGCAAATGACCAACCACTGTGAAGCAACCACCACAGTTAAGCTCAGTTTCCCCTGTCTGCCCTATGGCCCCCCAAAAGGGGCATGACAGAACCCCACATTCCAATCGCTCTGCCCTGTTTAATTCGATACCAAAATACTCTCCAAATCTCACTATCCCTTATTTGCTGACTTAAATTGCTGGGCTTTGCCAGTTATTGCCTCCTTTATGTAATATAGGCTTTTCTGGCTGCTGCTTTTGATGTTATGTTAAGAGATCGCTACCATGATAGGTGTTCACAGTGTAGATCACTGACACAATCTTGATGGATCTATGCTTATTACTACTGTGAACAAAAAAAATAAATAGACTATAGGTGATTCACTGAGCATGAG
Source organism: Triturus cristatus (assembly GCF_964204655.1). NCBI lineage: Eukaryota > Metazoa > Chordata > Amphibia > Caudata > Salamandridae > Triturus > Triturus cristatus. Next base: position 1,187,588,521 of record NC_140591.1, read on the forward strand.
GGTAAGTTCATTGAAAAATGCAGTCCCACCCAGCACCACCGTAAAGGCTTTGGCATTGTGATGGGGTTGCAATGTTAACATATATAATTATATGTAGCTATTCACAATGTAATGGAGTTCACCCTCAAATATTTTAATGCCATTGACCAGCAATCAGCAAATTTTCTACCCACTGAAAAACGAGCATGGCCAAGTGCCTGGCTATCATATTTTGCAATGCACCACATGGCCCACATATTTCTTTAGCTTTAACCAAACAACAGGATCCAATTTGAAAATACTTAATTAAATGTGAACTCTTGGTAGGATCTGAGAAAACTGATGTTTCTGTGCAAGATGTCTGTAACAGACTCCAACACATTACCGGCATTAAAAATAAATTAAATGAAAATGATATTGAAAACAATATTGAAAAATTATTCAAGGGCATCAAGCCAGGACTGTGTGGGGAACAGGGACAGATATATCAGGGGCCCCCTGAAAGGCTGGGGCCCTGGGCCAGAGCCCACTTTGCCCATGCCTTAAAATGTCTCTGCGTTTACCTGTTGATGTTTGGTGACTGTCCCGGCTGTGCAGTAGGCATGGGTGGTGTTCCCGCCACTCCAAGGTAGACTTCCCTGTTGCAGAATAACGCAGGAGAATGTACGCAGGTGACATATACTGTGATTGCCTTCATGAAGCTGAAGATTAAAACTTAGGGAAGGGAAGAGGTGCGACACACACTGGGATCCTAAGACAACAGCTATGTGGTCAGGGCCTTCCTAAAAGCAGTAAGTGTGTGATAATAACTTCTCAGCTGTAAAGTCAGATTGAACCACAGTTAGGTGCCAAGCAGTGTGAGTGATTCCCTTCCAGTATGCTGTTGATTTAGCCTGGGGAACTGCAGCTTGCTTCCGGAGCAGAGGGGGCACAAAGAATGTAAGGACTGAATCAATGGTTCAGACAAGACTGTACCGGACACACAACCTTTGTGCTATAAGCAGATGGGTTTGAGTGTACCCTCCAGTGTCAGCCAATACACATGTCTTCATGCATGGGATACATTTTGAATTTCTTTACATGATAAATTAATCATGCTGCTGTGCTCTGTACATCCTGAAATCTTCTAAAGTGTAGGCTGGCAAGCCCAAGTAGAGGTATTTAAAGTAATCCAGGCTAGAAAAATCAAACCAGCTAGAACCAAGTCATCATATTGCTTTAAGTTGTGTTTGCAAACGTAAAACAGGTATTTTCTATATATTAATCCAGTTACTAGAGTTGTGAACTTTTATGGGTGCTTAAATGGGATTATGAATGGATCCGGATTGCAGTTTCGAAGGGGAGAGTTGTGAGTGTCCCTACCAAACTGCAAATCTGTATGTGATGCATCAATGTTTTGAGACTGGTTTACAAAACATTGCTGACTCATGATTTAGGGTGGTGCTGCATTTGAAAATGTAACAAATGTTTGTTGGGGTCCAACGGACCATTGGCAACTATCAAACAAAGTATTTTTTTTAAAAGTAGTTTTGACAAAGCCAGTGCGGCGAAACGCATCTGTCAGCGCTGAGGGGGTGGATCTTAAATGAAATAAACGCATTATTTTTCACGGACTTGGTGTGTGTGCTCCTGCCTGTGTCGGCCGACACTAATTCTGTCTCCGATCGTGAAACGATATATATATTACCACTCGGGGTGATTATTAATTGTCTCTGTACATACATTAGTATTATTGTAACTAGTCACTTGACTCAATACACAACATCCTAAGGTACATCTAGGTCCGATATACCATTTTATCATACTCAGACAAGAGACTGCACAAGAGCTGGGTATACTGAAATAGGAATGCTAAATGTATGTTTTCAATCTGTGTGTGAGATGTCGTGCTTAAGAGTGCACTAATACTCATGAGTCAAGTATATACAAAATTGTATTTATCATATATGTTCTTTTATTTTGTTAATTTAGTGTGCATGGCATTATGTCATAACATTTAAAACTGTTTCATCGTAACAGGATTTTTTCTATGTCTGTGACTAGCAGAGAGTTGTCATGACAACAAGGTCAATATTGTGTCCAGGTGCAACGTTTAAATGTGACAATATGGCAGCGTTCTTGTTGTAGTGAACAAGGCGGCAAGACCGCCGAAACGCATCTAGCCAGCAATGATGGAATAAATAATTTTTGTTTGAAGATACTACCCACGGAGTCAGTGCCTGTTTTAGGTACCTTTGAACCAGGATTGGTAATATATATTTATATATATATATATATATAATGGCTCCAACTGCACCTGGGACCAGCGCACTCACGGACGGGTGCCTTGTAGCGCCGAGGTGCAACCGCGCTAAAATATTCGCTCACTCCTTTTTCACCATCCGGTTTAAGGAAAGCACTCGCAGGGGTTATCTTTCGTATTCTTTATTCAGACCGCTTTAAAACATGACGCGTTTCGGCTTGCGCCCTAATCTGATGTTTTTAGATTTCGCGCCAAGAAACGAACGACATTTTAACAAAGCGTCAATGGTCACGTGATACATCAACGTATGGAGAGCAAAAAGGGACCACCATAAGTCCATAAACAAGCGCCATATTGGAGTGAATAAACCCCCATAGGAACATCATAAAGCAACAATCCCGCTGAATAATTAACAGCATACAGTATATATGTTTACCACAAATGTGTGAACCATATCATGCATAAAATAACATCAACTGTAGTTTGTTGCTAATTAACACAATCAAGCCGTGTATCGGCTGTAAATCGTAGGTGGTATTCTTATTACGCCGTGTATCGGCGAGTCTCTCCATATATCATTCTAGACCAAACAACGTATAAAAAAGGTTACTTCAAGGAGTACATAAAACTGAATTCAACATAATTTTACAGAAACACATTCGTACACAAAAGACTTTAAGAATGAGAAAGACTAATCTCCTAGATGCACTGCTAATTCTTCCCCTACATTCATCCCTTGGGGTATCTTCGTGCCTAGGTCTATAATATATCTCGATTCCAGTCTACGTAACTGTTTAATCCTGTCCCCTCCCCTGATGTTCAAGGGGATCTGATCTAGCCCATAGAAACGCAGCAGCTCCCTGTTGCTATCATGTTTGTCAGCAAAGTGTCTTGCCACAGAATAGGTGGCATCATTTTTCGCTATCGCTCTCATGTGCTCCAAGATTCTTACTTTAACTGGATGGATAGTGCTGCCGATATAACGCAGACCACATGGACATTCCAGGCAGTACACTACATAGGCGCTGCTGCATGTCAGAAACTTAGTTATGGCTTTGGGCTGCTTAAGGCCAATGACCCTATACGTGAATGTTCTTCTACTGTTCACACAAGCCTTACATTTCCCACAAGGGAAGAAACCCCTAAGCTCCCTTAAGGTCCCCCCCTTGGGAAGTTTCGGACAAAATTGGCTTTGGACAAGACTGTCTTTTAAAGATCTAGCCTTTCTGAAGGTTAGTAAAGGGTTAGGTGGGATATCTGAGCCAATGACACTATCTGTTTTCAAAATGTGCCAATTTTTTCTCATAATTGTTCTTAATTCATTGGCATCACTCGAAAAAGTAGTGATCATTCTGAATTTATTCAATCCCATTCCTTCCTTGCTGGCTTTCTCCTTGGTAAAAAGATCTTCTCTAGATACATGTCTAACCTTGTCAAGGGTTATATCCAGAAGATCCCTATTGTAACCCCTAATCAGGAATCTGGAGACACTGGCTTGTGCGGCTTTTTCAAAGTCCACTTCCCTAGTGCTATTCCGTTTGAGTCTTAAAAATTCCCCATAGGGGATACTCTTGACTAGTCCTGGTGGGTGGTTACTTGTCACATGCGACATGATAGCAACAGGGAGCTGCTGCGTTTCTATGGGCTAGATCAGATCCCCTTGAACATCAGGGGAGGGGACAGGATTAAACAGTTACGTAGACTGGAATCGAGATATATTATAGACCTAGGCACGAAGATACCCCAAGGGATGAATGTAGGGGAAGAATTAGCAGTGCATCTAGGAGATTAGTCTTTCTCATTCTTAAAGTCTTTTGTGTACGAATGTGTTTCTGTAAAATTATCTTGAATTCAGTTTTATGTACTCCTTGAAGTAACCTTTTTTATACGTTGTTTGGTCTAGAATGATATATGGAGAGGCTCGCCGATACACGGCGTAATAAGAATACCACCTACGATTTACAGCCGATACACGGCTTGATTGTGTTAATTAGCAACAAACTACAGTTGATGTTATTTTATGCATGATATGGTTCACACATTTGTGGTAAACATATATACTGTATGCTGTTAATTATTCAGCAGGATTGTTGCTTCATGATGTTCCTATGGGGGTTTATTCACTCCAATATGGCGCTTGTTTCTGGACTTATGGTGGTCCCTTTTTGCTCTCCATACGTTGATGTATCACGTGACCATTGACGCTTTGTTAAAATGTCGTTCGTTTCTCGGCGCGAAATCTAAAAACATCAGATTAAGGCGCAAGCCGAAACGCGTCATGTTTTAAAGCGGTCTGAATAAAGAATACGAAAGATAACCCCTGCGAGTGCTTTCCTTAAACCGGATGGTGAAAAAGGAGTGAGCGAATATATATATATATATATATATATATATATATATATATATATATATATATATATATATATATATATAAAAATCCCTTTCAGGCATAGGGTGTCGCATAAATTATGCAAAAAAAAGAAGCAGAGGACTCTGGGTAGTTCTCAAGTTTAGGTGGAAAGCAGCTCCAGCATAGAGCACTCTCAACACCAGCGACACTCTAAGTTTTCTCACCTTAAATATCTGTTTTTCTATCAAAGTCTTTAAGCGTAGGATTAGGACAGTGCCATCCACGCAGAGATAGAAAGGGACAAAGTATTTTACCATTTCTACAGCAAAGTTTTTAAGCATAGATTAGCACAGTGCTATCCTTGCCGAGCTGTAAAATGGCCAACCCCTAACACTTGTTTTGCTCTCATTAGAACTCTTCAGAGAGGTATAGCTTTGTGCAGACACAAGGTAGCACCCAGTGTAAGTAAAAAAAATATTCCCTTTCAGGCATAGAGTGCCGCATAAATTATGCGAAAAAAAGAAGCAGAGAACTCTGGGTAAAACACAACAGGAACGGAAATGACGGCAAACTTAGACTTCTGCAGCTCATGCTAGTTTTGATTAAATCTGAAGTCCTGCGCAACAAGCCTGGGCATCAGCCGTCAAGTGACGCCTCTGTGGTCCAGATCCCATACACAAACATGGGGTGGGCTTGCGCCAGGTAATGAAGTCCCGAGATTGGTAGAGTTTTCAAAAAATTCTTTATTTTCTAAGTTTATTTTCCATATAATAAACACGCAGTGAACTCAGCCAACGCGTTTCGTTCTCTCAAACAGAACTTCGTCAGGGCTCAGGGGGGCAAATGCCCTCCAAGAATTTATTTAAATCTGAATGAACGCGACAATCAAAATTTTGCACATGACATGAGTTGAATAAGGGCCTTGTCCGGCCTAGAGTCTGAATGTAACAGTGATCCTTAAGTAAGGAAAGAAACAGAATTACGCTTCAGGACTTCGCAGCCGGGCGCAACAGGCAAGAATAAGAGTCAGTATTGGCCTCTCAATGTGGAGCACTGATAACTCAAAAATAAGATCAATTAAGATAAACGATGTAATTGCGAATCCAGGCAGTTACACTGGAAGTCAAAGCGGGGTAATACCCAGGGCCTAGTGTGGCCTCACGAAACAGAAACACAGCGTCCAAGGGTCGAACTCTGGGTAGTTCTCAAGTTTAGGTGGAAAGCAGCTCCAGTATAGAGCACTCTCAACACCAGTGACACTCTAAGTTTGCTCACCTCAAATGTCTGTTTTTCCACCAAAGTTTTTAGGCATAGGATTAGTGTCAGGGATTGCTTTTATTCATATCCGGTTGGCTGAATGGTATTTACCAATCCATGTAATACTGTGCCTGGAGTGATAAAACAGCTTTGGCCATTTTACAGCTTGGCAAGGATAGCACTGTGCTAATCCTATGCTTAAAAACATTGCTATAGAAATGGTAAAGGGACCCTCAGTATTCAAGGGGACTTAATCTCCCATTTTAGAACGCGCCAGGAGGGGTGTTTGCAGAGTGGTTTAGAAAGGGGGCATGGCCAGAGTCCAGGTTTCAGCAGTCCCACTATCTGGGAAATACTGGTGGTATCAGGTAGGCTAGTTGGCCCCTAAGGTCCCCCAGCAGCGAAGGGGACTTCAATCCCCATCCAAGTGTGTGCCAGGAAGTGCGTTTGCAGAGTGGTGGGGGAAGGGGTCGTGGCCTGCTATGACAACTTAGCAAGCCTGCTGTGTCGGACTTACTGTAGGTAATAGGAGGAGTAGTGGACTCCCGAGGATGTCCTTGGGGGCAAACTATCCCTCTTGTTACCTCCAGTAAGTCCCACACAGTGGGATTGCTAAGACGTCTTCGGAGGCCATGTCCCCCTTTCTCCACCACTCTGCAAAACTGTGCCTCCTGGCAGAGTACGGGATGAGGGAAGAAGTCCAATTTACTCCTGAGGGACTTTGGGGGCCAAGAAGTCCTCCTGGTACCTCATGTAAGTCCTACGCAGCGGAATTCCTGAGCGGTGGTCGGAGGCCCAGCAACCTTTCTCCACCAAACACGACTACTAGTTAAAGAAGTACTTGCAATGTTATAGATTTCGCATTTCGAGTGTTAGACCTATTGGCAATGTAAATGTAAAAGTTTTTTAATGTTTTTCGGAGTGGAGTGGATGTACATTGTGTGTAGTGGAATTATGTGGTAAGTTGTGCAGTGAAAATATTTGGATAGAAAGTATGCAATATTTATTTTATAGGAATTATGTAGAGTGGGTTTATATGTGATGGAGAGTAATTATGCGGAATGGTAGTCTGTTTTGTGGAGTGGTAATATCAGGTTTCGTCTTCCTCGTTTCCATAGAAGCTCAACTATGAACTCAATGAGACAAAAAAAAGAAGGAATCACTGAGGAGCACTTCTGGACCTAATCAGAGGTATGAGCAGGGACGCTGGAATTATGGGACTGTTTGACTGCACCGACTTTCGCTGAAATATACATTTTCCGCATTAGCCACATAATTCATCATCTGCTCCCTAATCTGTAGATTTGAACAAAAAAAGCCTTGTTTCTAGCTCAAACGGTTCAAACGTTACCAAAAATGCAGCGACAAGTGTTACAGCGTGTTGGAAGGCCCTTTGCAAACCTATAATGGTCACCTGTTACTTATTGCTAAATGTGGGTGTTAAATTAGTTCTAACTGTGTGCAAGTCACTCTTGCTTCCTTCTGCACCTCTCTCTGCTCCTCTTTTGCCTCTTTCTGCATTTCTGTTGCTTCTTTCTGCACATTTCTTTCTTTTTCTGCACTTCTCTTACCTCTTTCTGTAAATCTCTTCTACATTCTACATCTCTCTTGCCTCTTTCTGCATGTCTGTTGCCTCTTTATGCAGCTCTTTTGCTTCTTTCTGTACCCTCTAGCCTCTTTCTGCACCCTGCTTCCCTCTTTCTGCACATCTCTTGCCTTTTTGTGTACCCCTCTTATGTCTTTCTGTACCTTTTTTGCCTCTTTCTGCACCTCTGTTACTTCTTTCTGCACTTCTTTTGTTTCTTTCTGTACCCCTCTTGCCTCTTTCTGCACCTCTATTGCCTCTTTCTGCAGTTCTCTTGCCTCCTTCTGCACTTCTCTTGCTTGTTTCTGCACCTCTCTTGCGTCTTTCTGCACCTCTGTTGCCTCTTTCTGTACTTCACTTGCTTCTTTTTGCACATCTCTTGCCTCTTTGTGCACTGCTCTTGCCTCTTTCTGCACCTCACTTGCTTCTTTCTGCACCCCTTTTGCCTGTTTCTGCACCCCTCTTCCCTCTTTGTGCAACTCTCTTGCCTCTTGCTACAACTCTCTTCCCTTTTTCTGCACCACTCTTGTCTCATTCTGTACCTCTGTTGCTTCTTTCTGCACTTCTCTTCCTTCTTTCTGCACTTCTCTTGTTTCTTTCTGCACCTCTCTTGTCTCTTTCAACACCTCTGTTGCTTTTTTCCATAGATCTCTTGCCTCATTTTGCACCTCACTTGCCTTTTTCAGCACCTCTGTTGCTTTTTCTGCAGACCTCTTGCCTCTTTCTGCACACCTCTTTTCTCTTTCTGTACCTCTCTTGCCTCTTTCTACCCCCTTTTTCCGTTTCTGCACCTTTCATGCTTGTTTCTGTACCTCTCTTGCCTCTTTCTGTACTTCTGTTGCCTCTTTCTGCACTTCTATTGCTTTTTCTGCCTCCTTCACAGCCTGCTACCTTACTACCTGCTAAACACTCGATCAGCAGGTAGGCACCAGCTTGAGCTTTTCAACCTACTGGACACTGAAGCCCGTGATTTTCTGTTTCTTACAGAGACCTGGTTCTCAGCCGACTCTCTCCCTGACCTTTTATCCTCTCTCCCCAATTCTTATTATGCCCTTCGGGCGGACCGTCCTGATGGTAAAACTGGTGGGGGTGTGGCTATGATTACTCACTCCAGTTTTCAGTTTCAGCCTCTTTCTCATCTTCCCATGCCCGGCGCTGATTTCTTAGTTGCCCGCTCAGTTAACCTCTTGGTTCCTCTTACAATAGTTCTTGTGTACCGCCCCCCTCAGAACATGCCCTCCTTTGTCCCTGCTTTGCAGGAACTCCTGGCTACGCTTGTGGTCAATAATTCGTCTGTGCTCCTCTTGGGCGATTTCAATTATTGGCCGGGCGACCCCAAGGAAGATCAGTTTTCTAAAGATTTCTCGGCCACTCTTCAGTGCCTTAACTTCCTCTCTCATGTTCACTCTCCTACTCATGTTCATGGTCATATTTTAGACCAAATATGGTCAGCCAGTCGCACTATTCTTTCCCCTACCATTCTTCCTTGCACATGGTCTGATCACTCTCTGATCTCTTTCTCTATTGAGCTCGGCGTACCAGACAAAGCTCTCTTACCCAGGAATATTTCTGCCCGTAATTGGAACCGGGTGGATTTCAACTCTCTCCGTGCTTCCCTCACTTCTTCTGCGCCGGATCTCTCTAACCTTTCCCTTGACCTTTAAGTTGACGCCGTGACTCATTGGCTGTCCTCCTCTTGTGACTTAGTTGCCCCTCTTAGGAAAGTCAAGGCCTGTCGCCCCCACGATGCCCAAAAGTGGTTTACGGAGAAGCTGAAAACCCTCAAACTGGACCTTAGGCGCTCCGAACGCCTCTGGAGGCGTAACTATTGTCCTCTCTTGCGTGCTAATTACAAGTCTCTCTTAGCCAACTACAAGAAGGCTATTCTTTCAGCCAAAACCACTTACTTCTCGGATAAAATCACTTCATCCGCCAATAAGCCCAAAGAGATTTTCTCTATAGTTCGCAATTTAGTTGCCTCTGATAGGGCCAACCCTAATCTCATTCCGTCTCAAGCTCTCTGTTTATCTTTGAACGACTTCTTTATAGAGAAGATTGCGAAGATCAAATCCATCATCCCCTCAGCTTCCTCGCCATCTTTTCTCCCTGTTTTTTCTTCTCCCCCTCCCTTTCTTGATCAGTTTTCTCCTATCTCTTTGGATTCCTTTCTTGCTCTACTCCAGAAAGTGAAGTCAGGCTCTCCAGCTGACTGTGTTCCAGCCCGCATTCTGAGAGAGCTCTTCATTCACTGCCCTGCCCCTCCCCTTTCCCTCCTCAATGCCTCTATTTCTTCAGGCCTAGTCCCGAATTTTTTTTTCAATCGGCTATAGTCTTTCCCATTTTAAAGAAGCCTGGGTTAGACCCCTCCCTTCCATCTAACTTTCGTCCCATCTCGCTTCTTCCATATTTAGGGAAGATCTTGGAGAGTCATATTACTTCCTGTCTCTCCACTTACATTGAGGACAACCATCGTTTGGCCTCCCACCAAGCGGGATTCCGCCCGGCCCACTCTACTGAGTCAGTGGTTCTGTCCGTCCTAGATGAGCTAAAGAGTAAAACTGATTCCAACCTTCCCCAAGCCTTGGTGCTCCTTGACTTGTCTGCTGCGTTTGACACGGTCGATCACTCCATCTTTCTAGGCCGTGTCAGCGCAGCGGGCGTTCGGGGCACTGCCTTCTCTTGGCTCGCCTCCTTTCTTAAAGAACGGACTCAGGCGGTCCACCTTTCTGGCTTTTCTGCCCCCACCCGCTTGGTTTCATGCGGGGTCCCCCAGGGTTCCTCCCTATCCCCCCTTCTTTTTAATCTTTATATTTATCCTCTTATCCTTTCTATTCTTGACATGGGGGTCTCCGTATATAATTATGCGGGTGACCTCCAGTTGGTCTTTGATCTTTCCTCTCCCTCGGACTCCCTGCCTAAATTCCACTCTACCCTAGTTTTTATCTCTGAGTGGATGAACACCAACCAACTCAGACTTAATCTAAGACAAGACGGAGTTAGTCCTGACTGGCCTCACCGCCTCTCCTTGGTCTGCCGCCTTTTGGCCTTCCACCTTCGGCCCTTTGCCAGTACCGGTGGCCTCTGCAAAGACCCTAGGCATTAAAGTCAGTCGGGACCTCTCCATGCATGCCCAGGTTAGTTCAGTTGTTTCTTCTTGCTTTCTTTCCCTCCGGATCATTCGGAATGTGTCTCGTTTTTTTCTCCCCCGATGCTCTTAAATTTATCATTTTGGCAATGATTGTCTCCCGACTCGATTACGGGAACAGCCTCTATGTGGGCATTCCTGCCTACGAACTACGTCGTCTTCAGTCTATCCAGAATCAGGCCGCTCGTCTTATTTTCCACCTCCCTAAGTCCCACCACATCACTCCTGTTTTGAAGTCCCTTCACTGGCTCCCCATCTGCCAGAGATCCCTTTTCAAGCTGGGATGTCTGGCTTTCATGGCCCGTGCCCGCACTGCCCCGGCTTTTATTAACTCTCTCATTAATCCCTACACTCCCAGCCGTGCCATCCGCTCCTCCAATCAGGCTCTTCTTACTGTTCCTCGTTTCCGTAGATCTAAGACCGGTGGGACTAGCTTCTCGGTATTAGCCCCCCGGTTTTGGAACAGTCTACCACTGTCCATCAGATCTACTCCAAATTATTTACACTTGCGTAAGGCCCTTAAGACCTTCCTGTTTTCCCAAGCATACTCTTATTGATTCTCTTATCGGCAGACTTCTATGCTCCTCAGTCCTCTACCCTAGCGCCAGGAAGCTGCCTGGTCACAGTGCGCTCTACCAAGTACTTTTTAACTAACTAACTAACTTCACACCTCTATCAGCACCTCTGATGGTTCTTTCTGCACTGCTCTTGCTTTTTCTGCACCTCACTTGCCTCAACCTGCACTTCTCTTCCTTCTTTTTGTACCCCTCCTGCTCTTTCTGTATTTCTCTTGCCTCTTTGTGCAACCCTCCTACCTTTTTCTGCACCCCTCTTGCCTCTTATTGAACCTGTGTTGGTTCTTTCTGCACTACTCTTGCTTCTTTCTGTACCTCACTTGTCTCTTTCTGCACTTCTCTTGCTTCTTTCTACACCTCTGTTGCTTCTTTCAGCAATTTTCTTGCCTCTTTCCACAGTTCTCTTGCTTCTTTCTACACCTCTGTTGCTTCATTCTGCACATCTCTTGCTTCTTTCTGCACTGTTCTTCCTTCTTTCTGTACCTCTGCTGCAAATTTCTGTCTGCATCCCTCTTGCCTATTTCTGTACCCTGTACCCTATTTCTGCACCATTCGTGCCTCTTTTGGCACCTCTGTTGCTTCTTTCTGCACTTCTGTTGCCTTTTTCTGCACCTCCGACTTAGAGGTAGTTTTAATCCCCCCTGCCCTATTATGTACTAAGGCCTTAGAGGCAGGTCATGTCAATCACAGGGGTACCCCAACCCATAGTGTACCCTAGTGTACGTAGGTGTTTTACTGTAATATAAGTGTCTTTCAGGATAGCGCTTTCTCCAGGCCTGGTTAGTCAGAGTCAGTTACCACCAGTACCAGTCAGCAAAATGTTGTGGGCACAGGATGACTTTGCAACAAGGCCTCTTTCTGTACCTCTGTTGGTTATTTGTGCATATCTCTTGCTTCTTTCTGCACCTTTCTTCGTCTTTCTGGACTTCTCTTGCATCTTTCTGCATTTCTCTTGCGTCTTTCTGTGTGTTTCTTCCTCTTTCTGCACATGTCCTATCTCTGTAAGAATAGTTAAAAATTAGCATTTAAAAAACCTTTGAAATTCACTGAAAAAAACAGAGGTTTCAGGGACGTTATAGTTAGTTGGACATTTTACTCGTACAAAACCAGAGAAATTCAGCCGTTATAGTTAGTTGAGCTAACTATAACTCTCACATTAGCCACATAATTCATCATCTGCTCCCTAATCTGTAGATTTGAACAAAAAAAGCCTTGTTTCTAGCTCAAACGGCTCAAACGTTACCAAAAATGCAGCGACAAGTGTTACAGCGTGTTGGAAGGCCCTTTGCAAACATATAATGGTCACCTGTTACTTATTGCTAAATGTGGGTGTTAAATTAGTTCTAAAGGTGTGCAAGCCACTCTTGCTTCCTTCTGCGCCTCTCTCTGCTCCTCTTTTGCCTCTTTCTGCATTTCTGTTGCTTCTTTCTGCACATTTCTTTCTTTTTCTGCACTTCTCTTACCTCTTTCTGTAAATCTCTTCTACATTCTACATCTCTCTTGCCTCTTTCTGCATGTCTGTTGCCTCTTTCTGCAGCTCTTTTGCTTCTTTCTGTACCCTCTAGCCTCTTTCTGCACCCTTCTTCCCTCTTTCTGCACATCTCTTGCCTTTTTGTGTAACCCTCTTATGTCTTTCTGTACCTTTTTTGCCTCTTTCTGCACCTCTGTTACTTCTTTCTGCACTTCTTTTGTTTCTTTCTGTACCCTTCTTGCCTCTTTCTGCACCTCTATTGCCTCTTTCTGCAGTTCTCTTGCCTCCTTCTGCACTTCTCTTGCTTGTTTCTGCACCTCTCTTGCGTCTTTCTGCACCTCTGTTGCCTCTCTCTCTACTTCACTTGCTTCTTTTGCACATCTCTTGCCTCTTTGTGCACTGCTCTTGCCTCTTTCTGCACCCCTTTTGCCTGTTTCTGCACCCCTCTTCCCTCTTTGTGCAACTCTCTTGCCTCTTGCTACACCTCTCTTCCCTTTTTCTGCACCACTCTTGTCTCATTCTGTACCTCTCTTGTCTCTTTCAACACCTCTGTTGCTTTTTTCCATAGATCTCTTGCCTCATTTTGCACCTCACTTGCCTTTTTCAGCACCTCTGTTGCTTTTTCTGCAGATCTCTTGCCTCTTTCTGCACACCTCTTTTCTCTTTCTGCACCTCTCTTGCCTCTTTCTACCCCCTTTTTACGTTTCTGCACCTTTCATGCTTGTTTCTGTACCTCTCTTGCCTCTTTCTGTACTTCGGTTGCCTCTTTCTGCACTTCTATTGCTTTTTCTGCCTCCTTCACAGCCTGCTACCTTACTACCTGCTAAACACTCGATCAGCAGGTAGGCACCAGCTTGAGCTTTTCAACCTACTGGACACTGAAGCCCGTGATTTTCTGTTTCTTACAGAGACCTGGTTCTCAGCCGACTCTCTCCCTGACCTTTTATCCTCTCTCCCCAATTCTTATTATGCCCTTCGGGCGGACCGTCCTGATGGTAAAACTGGTGGGGGTGTGGCTATGATTACTCACTCCAGTTTTCAGTTTCAGCCTCTTTCTCATCTTCCCATGCCCGGCGCTGATTTCTTAGTTGCCCGCTCAGTTAACCTCTTGGTTCCTCTTACAATAGTTCTTGTGTACCGCCCCCCTCAGAACATGCCCTCCTTTGTCCCTGCTTTACAGGAACTCCTGGCTACGCTTGTGGTCAATAATTTGTCTGTGCTCCTCTTGGGCGATTTCAATTATTGGCCGGGCCACCCCAAGGAAGATCAGTTTACTAAAGATTTCTCGGCCACTCTTCAGTGCCTTAACTTCCTCTCTCATGTTCACTCTCCTACTCATGTTCATGGTCATATTTTAGACCAAATATGGTCAGCCAGTCGCACTATTCTTTCCCCTACCATTCTTCCTTGCACATGGTCTGATCACTCTCTGATCTCTTTCTCTATTGAGCTCGGCGTACCAGAGAAATCTCTCTTACCCAGGAATATTTCTGCCCGTAATTGGAACCGGGTGGATTTCAACTCTCTCCGTGCTTCCCTCACTTCTTCTGCGCCGGATCTCTCTAACCTTTCCCTTGACCTTCAAGTTGACGCCGTGACTCATTGGCTGTCCTCCTCTTGTGACCTAGCTGCCCCTCTTAGGAAAGTCAAGGCCTGTCGCCCCCACGATGCCCAAAAGTGGTTTACGGAGAAGCTGAAAACCCTCAAACTGGACCTTAGGCGCTCCGAACGCCTCTGGAGGCGTAACTATTGTCCTCTCTTGCGTGCTAATTACAAGTCTCTCTTAGCCAACTACAAGAAGGCTATTCTTTCAGCCAAAACCACTTACTTCTCGGATAAAATCACTTCATCCGCCAATAAGCCCAAAGAGATTTTCTCTATAGTTCGCAATTTAGTTGCCTCTGATAGGGCCAACCCTAATCTCATTCCGTCTCAAGCTCTCTGTTTATCTTTGAACGACTTCTTTATAGAGAAGATTGTGAAGATCAAATCCATCATCCCCTCAGCTTCCTCGCCATCTTTTCTCCCTGTTTTTTCTTCTCCCCCTCCCTTTCTTGATCAGTTTTCTCCTATCTCTTTGGATTCCTTTCTTGCTCTACTCCAGAAAGTGAAGTCAGGCTCTCCAGCTGACTGTGTTCCAGCCCGCATTCTGAGAGAGCTCTTCATTCACTGCCCTGCCCCTCCCCTTTCCCTCCTCAATGCCTCTATTTCTTCAGGCCTAGTCCCGAAATTTTTTAAATCGGCTATAGTCTTTCCCATTTTAAAGAAGCCTGGGTTAGACCCCTCCCTTCCATCTAACTTTCGTCCCATCTCGCTTCTTCCATATTTAGGGAAGATCTTGGAGAGTTATATTACTTCCTGTCTCTCCACTTTCATTGAGGACAACCATCGTTTGGCCTCCCACCAAGCGGGATTCCGCCAGGCCCACTCTACTGAGTCAGTGGTCCTGTCCGTCCTAGATGAGCTAAAGAGTAAAACTGATTCCAACCTTCCCCAAGCCTTGGTGCTCCTTGACTTGTCTGCTGCGTTTGACACGGTCGATCACTCCATCCTTCTTGGCCGTGTCAGCGCAGCGGGCGTTCGGGGCACTGCCTTCTCTTGGCTCGCCTCCTTTCTTAAAGAACGGACTCAGGCGGTCCACCTTTCTGGCTTTTCTGCCCCCACCCGCTTGGTTTCATGCAGGGTCCCCCAGGGTTCCTCCCTATCCCCCCTTCTTTTTAATCTTTATATTTATCCTCTTATCCTTTCTCTTCTTGACATGGGGGTATCCGTATATAATTATGCGGATGACCTCCTGTTGGTCTTTGATCTTTCCTCTCCCTCGGACTCCCTGCCTAAATTCCACTCTACCCTAGTTTTTATCTCTGAGTGGATGAACACCAACCAACTCAGACTTAATCTGGACAAGACGGAGTTAGTCCTGACTGGCCTCACCGCCTCTCCTTGGTCTGCCGCCTTTTGGCCTTCCACCGTCGGCCCTTTGCCAGTACCGGTGGCCTCTGCAAAGACCCTAGGCATTAAAGTCAGTCGGGACCTCTCCATGCATGCCCAGATTAGTTCAGTTGTTTCTTCTTGCTTTCTTTCCCTCCGGATCATTCGGAAAGTGTCTCGTTTTTTCTCCCCCGATGCTCTTAAACTTATCATTTTGGCAATGATTCTCTCCCGACTCGATTAAGGGAACAGCCTCTACGTGGGCATTCCTGCCTACGAACTACGCCGTCTTCAGTCTATCCAGAATCAGGCCGCTCATCTTATTTTCCACCTCCCTAAGTCTCACCACATCACTCCTGTTTTGAAGTCCCTTCACTGGCTCCCCATCTGCCAGAGATCCCTTTTCAAGCTGGGATGTCTGGCTTTCATGGCCCGTGCCCGCACTGCCCCGGCTTTTATTAACTCTCTCATTAATCCCTACACTCCCAGCCATGCCCTCCGCTCCTCCAATCAGGCTCTTCTTACTGTTCCTCGTTTCCGTAGATCTAAGACCGGTGGGACTAGATTCTCGGTATTAGCCCCCCGGTTTTGGAACAGTCTTCCACTGTCCATCAGATCTACTCCAAATTATTTACACTTCCGTAAGGCCCTTAAGACCTTCCTGTTTTCCCAAGCATACTCTTATTGATTCTCTTATCGGCAGACTTCTATGCTCCTCAGTCCTCTACCCTAGCGCCAGGAAGCCGCTTGGTCACAGTGCGCTCTACCAAGTACTTTTTAACTAACTAACTAACTAACTTCACACCTCTATCAGCACCTCTGATGGTTCTTTCTGCACTGCTCTTGCTTTTTCTGCACCTCACTTGCCTCAACCTGCACTACTCTTGCTTCTTTCTGTACCTCACTTGTCTCTTTCTGCACTTCTCTTGCTTCTTTCTACACCTCTGTTGCTTCTTTCAGCAATTTTCTTGCCTCTTTCCACAGTTCTCTTGCTTCTTTCTACACCTCTGTTGCTTCATTCTGCACATCTCTTGCTTCTTTCTGCACTGCTCTTCCTTCTTTCTGTACCTCTGCTGCAAATTTCTGTCTGCATCCCTCTTGCCTATTTCTGTACCCTGTACCCTCTTTCTGCACCATTCGTGCCTCTTTTGGCACCTCTGTTGCTTCTTTCTGCACTTCTGTTGCCTTTTTCTGCACCTCCGACTTAGAGGTAGTTTTAATCCCCCTGCCCTATTATGTACTAAGGCCTTAGAGGGAGGTCATGCCAATCACAGGGGTACCCCAACCCATAGTGTACCCTAGTGTATGTAGGTGTTTTACTGTAATATAAGTGTCTTTCAGGATAGCGCTTGCTCCAGGCCTGGTTAGCCAGAGTTAGTTACCACCAGTACCAGTCAGCAAAATGTTGTGGGCACAGGATGAATTTGCAACAAGGCCTCTTTCTGTACCTCTGTTGGTTCTTTGTGCATATCTCTTGCTTCTTTCTGCACCTTTCTTCGTCTTTCTGGACTTCTGTTGCATCTTTCTTCATTTTTCTTGCTTCTTTCTGTGCGTTTCTTCCTCTTTCTGCACATGTCCTATCTCTGTAAGAATAGTTAAAAATTAGCATTTAAAAAACCTTTGAAATTCACTAAAAAAAACAAAGGTTTCAGGGATGTTATAGTTAGAAATTATCATTTAAAAACCTTTGAAATTTACTGAAAAAAACCATAGGTTTCGGGGACATTATAGATAGAAATTAGCATTTGAAAAACCATAGAAATTCACTGAAAAAAACAGAGGTTTCAGGGACGTTATAGTTAGTTGGACATTTCACTCGTACAAAACCAGAGAAATTCAGCCGTTATAGTTAGTTGAGCTAACTATAACTCTCACAAACGCAATGCACTGCTGATGATATCACATATTACATCATTCATGACATGGTCAGTAGAACCGAGTCACAAGAAAACAGTGAAAGAGACATTAATACAAGAAAAGGGCCTCCAAGGCCCCCCCAGACCCCAGGAACCGCCACCCCCAGGGCTTTACTAAAATATTCACTGGGGCACAAGGCCCCCCACAGCCCTGGGGACTGTTACCCCAGGGCTTGTTTTTTAATGTGTTGTGGGGCCTCCAAGCCCCCCCACACCCCGGGGACTGCCACCCCCGGGGATTTTCAAAAATATTTGCGGGGCACACGGCCCCCCCGCTGCCACCCCTGGGGCTCTTTTTTTTTTAAAAAAACCATCGACCTTGAGATATACATATATAAAACATATTTAATTTTCAGAAAAACACACATTCACTGGATGATGTCATCAGTGATGTCATCAGTGATGTCATTTGAGATGTCATCAGTGATGTCATCAGTGATGTCACTGACCATGTCATGAGTGATGTAATATGTGACGTCATCAGCAGTGCATTGCGGGCGCGCGAGTTATAGTTAGCTGAACTAACTATAACGGGGGAATTTCAATGGTTTTGTACAAGTGAAAAGTCCAGCTAACTATAACACCCCTGAAACCTATGGTTTTTTCAGTGAATTTCTGAGGTTTTTTAAATGCTAATTCCTAACTATAACGTGCCTGAAACCTATGTTTTTTTCTTTGAATTTCAAAGGTTTTTTAAATGCTAATTTCTAACTATGCCTACAGAGATAGGACATGTGAAGAAAGAAGAAAAAATGCACAGAAAGAAACAAAAGAAGTGCAGAAAGAAGCAACAGAAGTCCTCAAATACGAAGATAAGTGCAGGAAGAAGGATAACGTGCAGAAAGAACAAAAAGAAGAGCAGAAAGAAGCCTTGTTGCAAAATCATCCTGTACCCTCAACTTTTTCAGACGGATACTGGTGGTAACTGAGTCTGACTAACCAGTCCTAGAGCCAGTGCTATGTTAAAAGACACTTAGAATACAGTGAAAACACCTACATACACTAGGGAACATTATGCGTTGGGGTCCCCCTGTGATTAGCATGACCTCCTCTGTAAGCCCCTAGTATATAATAGGGCATGGGGATTAAAACTACCTCTTAAAACAGGCCACAGGGCGTTTTTGCACATGTTAACTCAGGCCCCGTCCCCTCCCTTCACCACTGTGTAAACACGCCCTGTGTCTGTTTTTAGTTGGGAGATTAAGTTCATTTGAATCCTGAGGGACCCTAGGGTCCAACTAGCCCACTAGGTACCTCCAGTAAGTGCCACAGAGCTGCGTTGCAGAGAGGTGTAAAAAGTGGCTAGGCCTAGACCACCTCTCTGCAATGCAGCTCAGTGGCGCTTACTGGAAGCACTTGGTGGGCTAGTTAGCCCCCAGGGGCCCTCAGTATTGAAGGGAAATTATATCCCCAATTTAAAACGTGCCATAGTGCGTGTTTGCACACGTCATCTCAGGCCCCGTCCCCTCCCTTCACCACTGTGTAAACGCGCCCTGTGGCTGTTCTAAGTTGAGAGATTAAGTCCCCTTGAATCCTAAGCGTCCCTAGGGTCAAACTAGACCACTAGGTACCTCCAGTAAGCGCCACAGAGCTGCGTTGCAGAGAGGTGTAAAAAGGGGCTTGCCCTCAGAACACCTGTCTGCAGCGCAGCTCCCTGGCGCATACTGGAGATGCCTGTTGGGGGCGCGTTTGCAGAGTGCTGCACGGAGGGGGCATGGCCTCCGGCACGATGCCAGTCTTTTATTTATTTTAATTTTTTAAGAAGGGGGGCTGTGTGGTTCCCCTTCTTATTCTAATTTATTGGCCCTGATGACCCCAATCCCCAGGGCCGGCCACTGTTTTTTATTATTTTTAAAAAATATATATTTATAGACACACCTAGGACATGCTGGACAAACCGTACGTACCTATCACCATGACGATTTGCGTGATATTCATTAAAAGGCGACTATGCATGCAATGACTCCACGTGGAATGTATTTACACCACTAGTGAAGCTCTGACATGTCTGATGCCCTACCGTGCCTAATCCCGGTAGACACCCTTGTCGTTTATTTATACAAACATGGGTAGCTATTGACGGGCACATTTAATACACATGCACACCAAGCCATTCAAAGGGGATTCAACAAAAATTCGACCAAAACTATGCAAAAAACCCCCCTCACGGTTAATAAAACACACATCCACTGCCGGATGTGTAATACTTTTTATTTTACTCTCTGGAAAGGGGACGAACATCACTTGAGAGTCACAGCGCGCTCCTGACAGAGCCCGAAGCTGTGTTACACCCACCATTGCCTGCCGAGTGCCACACACCTCTGTGTTGTATTCCACTAGCTAGTACATATGCTATGACACTCTCTAGCCCTAGTGCTCACCTCGGCAAATTTCACCCTGCTGGGCGATCTTAATTTACACCTAGATGAGCCACTTGATTCAACAGCCAATAGTCTTCGAACAAACTTTCAGTCCATTGACCTGGCTCAGAAAGGCTTTCAATCAACGCATGTTACGGGACATCTCCTAGATCACATCTACAGCAATCTAGATAGCTTAACCGTCGAGGCTCCAGTACCACTATCCTGGACCGATCATTTTTTAGTACCTTTTACATGGTCCACTTGCTCCCCCCCCATCTCACAAAATCACAATAAGCAGCGGGGAAGAAAATGGGCCTCCCTCCCACTTTCTAAGTGGAAACTGGCTCTTATAGAACACCTACCCCCAAATGTGACCAATCCCAATACAGCCATTGTCAATTTTGATAACTGGATCTCCAGTTCCCTTGACCTAGTCCTACCAGAGGAATCTTTGCACTTAATAAACAGAGCCAAAGTGGCCCCCTGGTACTCCCCGACTCTCAGGACTATGAAGCAATCTTGCCGCAAAATAGAGAGAGCCTGGAGACAAGATTACTCACAATCAAAGCAAGTTGAGTATAGAGCCGCAATAAAGCTCTATAAAAATCAAATAAAATCTGCGCAAGCCCATTTTTATGAAGCCAAAATCAATCTAGCTGCAAACTCCCCCAAAGAAATTTTTAAAATAGCCAAATCTTTAATTTCTCCCCCTCCCCCCGAGCGTCTGTCACCTGACGGCGCGCAAACCTGTTGCAATAATTTAGCCACTTTCTTCTCCCAGAAGATCCAGGCCATCTATTCTTCATTTTCTACTGGCAGTGGTGACATGGACCACACCACCACTACAGATTCTGACTTCTTAGCCCCCAGCTCACTGGATGAATTCCCCCTCCTAGATTCCGACACTTTAGACAGAATGCTTCTTAAAGTCATCTCGGGATCCCCCAATGACCCAGCACCCCCGCAAACTCTCAATAAGGTGATGGACATCATCCGCCCTGTCATTCTGGATGTCCTTAATGCTTCCATCTCCTCTAACTCCGTCCCAGCACCATGGAAATGTGTGATGGTTAGGGCCCTTTTGAAAAAACCCACCTTGGACCAGAACAACGTGGCCAATTTCCGCCCCATTTCCCTACTTCCCTGGGTGAGCAAACTGCTTGAAAGGCACATCAATAATATCTTAGTGGACTACTTAGAATCAAATAGTCTGCTATGCGCCTCTCAGACGGGTTTCCGCCCGCAGCATGGAACTGAAACTGCTCTCCTAGCAGTGACGGAAGAAACTAGATTGGTGCTGGACCGGGGAGGAAAAGCATCCATCATACTACTCGACCTCAGTGCCGCGTTCGACACTGTCAACCATGCCACACTGCTACACCGTCTGAAAGGCATGGGCGTGTCGGGCGCGGCCCTGGAGTGGCTGACCTCCTTCCTGGACGAGCGCTTCTTCCAGGTGTTTGAGGGCAAAGCAGTCTCCCCTAAGCAACCACTTAGATGTGGGGTTCCTCAGGGCTCCTCCCTGAGCCCCACACTTTTTAATGTCTATATGCGACCTCTAGCGGAGATAGTCCAGCCCTTTGTTGTGCGTATTGTCACCTACGCGGACGACACCCAGTTGGTGGTCTCTCTGGACCACACTGAGGAGCCGTCCAACACCCTGGGCCTCTGTCTAGAGGCCGTTGCTAAGTGGATGCAATCGTCCTGTCTCAATCTTAACGGGGAGAAGACAGAGATTATGCTATTGGGTAACCCTTCTCCGACCATTTTGACATCAATTTGGCCCACCTGCTTTGGTGCTCCCCCCCCTCCCAAACCGCAGATAAAGAGTCTGGGAATCTGGCTCGATAAAGCGCTGGACTTCTCGGTCCAGGCTACCAAAACTGCCTCCACGTGTGTCGGCCTAATGAAAATGCTTCGCAAAGTACTCCCTCTGCTTCCTTTCCAGGCGAGGAGAATCATGGTTCAGGCCCTGATACTCTCCCGCCTGGATTATGGAAACGCGCTATATCTGGGTGCCCCGGCTTCAGTGACCAACAGGCTCCAAGTCACGCAAAACTGCGCCGCCCGATTATTATTCAACATCCCCCGCTGGCAGTCAGCCAAGAAAGCTCTAAAAGAATTGCACTGGCTCCCGATGGCTGCTAGAGCACAGTTTAAGGCTATGTGCATTGTGCACAAATCTTTCCATCGAACAGGCCCTGCCATCCTGTCCCCCTTAGTTGTGCCCTATGCTCCATCCAGAGCCCTTCGCTCGGGATCATTGCACCTAGTTACCACTTCTAAAATCAACAAAGCACGTTGGGGCGGCCGTTCCTTCTCCCATACTGCTGCGAGACTTTGGAACTCCCTCCCCTTAGCCCTCAGAGAAAATAATAACCGGCTGGCTATTAGGAAAGCTTTGAAAACCCACCTGTTTGCAAAAACGTGCTAGTCTCACCCTGCGGCCCGCCACAGTGATCAATTAAAGCGCTGCGAGGCCTCTGGGTAGTCTATGCGCTATATAAATATAATTTTTTATTTCATTTCATTTCATGTGCACTGTAACACCACCCCGTGAATATGTCATGCCACACTTGTCTTCGCACGGGTTATATTGCCCCATCTAACGTGCCTTCCTCGATGCCTATGTTATAACGCACAGTGCTATGCCATACATATTACAATCTGGGATCCATATCTTTGTCACAGTGCATATGCAACGTTACACTCCCCAGCACATATTTTATATTACAACTTTAGAGACTAGTTAGGTTACGCAACACTGCCCTGTGCATATTACACTCCAAGGCGCATATCGCATAGCACGCGCTAGTGCCTGTGCTATCTCGCGCTCTCCAATGAATCTGTCATTGCGCACAATGTATTGCATATTATATTTCACGCCCGGTTCATCTTATATCACACTTTTTGGTGCATAGTTTATACCATACACTATATCTAGTTTTCATTTTCAATCGTGCTCTCAGGACTATGTTCTATATAACACTGTGTTCACCTACCCTTTTCACGGGCATTACATTTTGCGATAGGGGGTGGAGGGTCAGGGGGTGTTTCTGCCAAGTGAGCCCGGAGTCACAGTCACAAACGTCCTCTTCTTCCTGAATAAAAGTGAGATTATGCTGCATACTTGTTCATATTTTAAGTAGTTCGCACAGACACAATGTTTTAAAAACAATAAAGTTTCTAATACCCGCCTTCTCTGAACAGTTAGCTTGCTGCCCCATCCCCCTCCTCCCTATCCTCTGTTGTGTGAATCCATGGACTAGCCTCCTCCCTCCTGCCATGCATTGTCTGATGTGCTGCCACTGCCCTCAATTTAGTATGATGTACCAGTCCACTCCTCCTGCCCTCCATTGCCCAATTCTATGCCCCATCATTGACCTCCTGCTTAAACTCTGTGCTTAGCTTGCTGCCCCTATTCTCCTTCCCCCTGCCCTCCGATGTCTTTGTGCATGCCCCTGCTCCATCCTTTTTGCCCACCATGTCCCATGGACCTGCCACTCCTATCTACTCTGAGTGTTCTGTTGAGCTCCCACTCCCCTCCCACCTGCCTAGCATTGTCAGATGACTGTAACCTGTCCCTGCCACCTCCACCCTGCCTGTCCACATGCCATGCCCCTATCCTCTTCCTCCTGTCCTACATGGTCCATTGTACTGCCACACCCTTCTGCCCTCCCTGGTCTGTTGTGCTGCAACTGCTCCTCCTGCCTGCCCCGTGTGGTCTGTTGTGAGGCCCCTTCCCCTGAACTTTCTTGTCTGTGCACAGGTCCTGACCCTCCCTTCTATCCTCCATCGTCCTTTGTGCATGCCCCTGCACCCTCCTTCTTGCCCATCATAGCCATTGTGCTGCCACTAACCCTCCCACTTGCCATGCATGGTCTTCTGTGCCGCCATGGCCCCTCCCACCTTCTCTGTGTGGTCAGTTAGCTGCCCCTGACCCCCTCCCACCTTCCCTCCATGGTCTGTGTGTATGCCATCACAATCTCACTGTTGCTCTTCATGGTGTGTCTTGCTTCTAGTGCCCATCCTGCCTGACCTCCATGGCTATCTTGCTGCTCCTGCCCTGCCCCCTTGCCCCCAGCCCTCTGTTTACATGTGCAGACCCCTACTCCCTCCCTCCTGGCTTGTCTGTTCCATTGTAATGCCCCTGATCCGTCCCTCCTGCCCTTTATGGTCTGTTATGCTGCAGCTTTCTCTCCTGTCTGTCCATTATGGTCAGCTAGCTACCATTGCCTCTTGCCCCTCTGTTCTCTGTTGTCCATGTGCATGGTCCTTTCCCCTCCCTCTTGCTTTCTATGGATTGTTGTGCTGCACTCCCGTCCTGCATGCCCTGTGTGGTGTATTGTGCTGCTGCAAACCCTGATGCCTGCCCTGCAGGGTCAGTTTGGTGCACCTCTCCATGTCCCTCCTGTCCTCTGTTATCCAAGTCCATGTCCCTATCCCATTTCCTTCCATGATCCAATGTACTATACTTGCAAACATTTTGAACTTGGTAAGAGGGAGATTTTGAAAAAAAACTGGGGTATTGATTTTCCCCTTTGAGTTACATTGAAAAAGAGGAGATTGTAGACAGGAGACAGATCAAATAAAGCCCATTTGAGCTTAAAAACATTGGACGTTTCCTGGCTGAATGGGTCTGTTAGCATGTATGGTTGTACTACCATTGCCTCTTCCTTCTGCCCACAATGGTCTATTACATTGCCACAGCCTCTCTTGTAAGTCCTGTATTGTTCGTTTGTTGCCCCTGCCCCCTTTTCCACTGCCCTCCATAGTCTGTTGTGCTTCCACAGCCCTTCCTGCCTGCTCAGTATGGTTAAATTGTTGCCTTTGCACCCTCCTACCTGCCTTCAATTTTCAGAGTCCGTGCCCCTGGCCCCTGCCTCTCAACAGTATCCTAATGAACAACTAGATTGCTAATATTCTATATTTATTATCAAAACTGTAATACCTAGAGCATTTCCTTTAGAAATTACATATATGAGAGGGTCTTATTGGCATCAAAATTATGGTTAGTGCTCTAAAAGACTAAAATAAGGACATATTTTCTGAGTTTTCAAATAGCGACAAAGCACTTTTAAATTATTTGTTATCTTTATGTTTTTTTATCCAGTTGACCACTTGATTAAATGTTGCACTTAGGGGAGAGGATGTGGTGTTACTTCCAGAACTGCAGACTTTGCAACTGGGGAACCAGGTTGAAGTTTCTGCTTCAGCTCGACATTCTGTGATTCTGGTCAAATCACTTAGTCTCCCCATATCTACAACCAAAATGAATTTGTTCTTGTGTGATGTAACCAATGCTCATGTAAAGCACTCCAATACCTGACAAGTCTGCACTATATAACACTGCAAAAACACAAAATAATAAGTGTTTTGCACACTTCTGTCATTGGGCTATATTTGGGCTATATCTGGGTGATTTTGGGGTACATTTGGGCTCTTTTGTCTCCGGTGGCCATCTTGGGAGATTTATTTGTTATGAAGTTTTCTAATTTCCTCATGTACTGCAGTCTCCTCAGTAGGAAATGCTTTCAGTTTTTTACTTTTATTCCATCATGAAGGTATTCAGATATGTCACACATTTGCCATAAATTCTGAATGTTAGCACTCTAGTTGCTCATTAGATCACTGTAGTAAAACTACTGTTCACCATGGAAGTCTGCTCCTGGTATTAAAAGTGCATGTTTCAGTCTGCATGTCAGAATTTTTTAATGAAATAGAAGAGGATTTGAGAAGTCACTCAAAATGTGCCCTCATTTTCTTTCTTCAGCATTAATCATAATTTCTATGGCAAAATGAACCCCCTCATTGTGTTCCTTTTTAAATTAAATGTTTTAAGTGTTACCAGTTTATTCCAATCAAGATGGCTTCAGGTGTGCCATACTTTTGTCATAATGAAGACAGTAAGCGCTCTAGTTGTTTTTAAGAACATTCTGGGACATTCTGTCATTGGGCTATACTTGGGCTTCATCTGGGTGATATTTGGGCTACATTTGGGCTCTTTTGTCTCTGGTGGCCATCTTGGGAGACTTATTTGTTATGAAGTTTCCTAATTTCCTCATTTACTGCAGTCTCCTCAGTAGGAAATACTTTCAGTTTTTTACTTTGATTCCATCAAGAAGGTATTCAGATGTGTCACACATTTGCCATAAATTCAGAATGTTAGCACTCTTTTTGCTCATTAGATCACTGTAGTAAAGCTACTGCTCACCAGGGAAAACTGCTGCTGGTATTGAAAGTGCATGTTTCAGTCTGCATGTCAGAATTTTTTAATGAAATAGAAGAGGATTTGAGAAGTCACTCAAAATGTGCCCTAATTTTTCTTTCTGCAGCACTAATCATACTTTTTATGGAAAAATGAACCCCCTAATTGTGTTCCTTTTTAAATTAAATGTTTTAAGAGTTACCACTTTAATCCAAGCAAGATGGCTTCAGGTGTGCCATACGTTTATCATAAGTAGGACTGTTAGCGCTCTAGTAGTTCTTTGGAACACTCTGGGAAGCTGCAGTAGAACACAAAGGAATCAACTGACAGTCTCTGCCCTTGTTGGATGTACATGTTTTACTGAGAATGTCAGACTTCATTCTCACATGACTGAGAAAGATAATGTGAATTTACAGAAAATAAGCTCTCAGTTTAGCTTATAGATCACCTTCCAAACCTCTGTGGTAAAAGCATGAGAACATATTTTTCTCTCAATCATGATATCCCAGCAGAAGGCTTTTTCACATGGTGAAATCACCTTAGAACATACCACAATTCCTAAAATGAGTATGGTACCATCAACAAATGATTTATAATGTAACTAAAGTCTTAAAACCTTCTATTAACTGCAATGCTTTTTAATGAGGTGCTATCATGTATATTGGTCCCAAGATGGCTGCCAACACTTCTTGGATGAAGTGCTGACAGCCAATCAGATCTCAGGATGAGATGTGTGTTTAGGCTCCGCCCACATATATATATGCTTTTAAATGCTATTTTCTCAGGAAATACTGAACAGATTTACACCAGACCTGCAAAAGGCACTTCCTTGACCTTATGGCTACCTCTCTGCCAAATTTCAAGTAATTCTGTTCAGCTGTTCGGGCTGTAGCTGTGTCTAAAGTTCCTATGGAAAAATACATGGGGAAAACACGTTTTGGGACCCCCCTTTTTTCTCGGCCCCCACTTGACAAATCACCCCGAGACTTTCAGGGTAGGAGCTGAACGGAGCGCCCCATTAGTTTTGAAAAATTCGCGAGGATTCGTCAACCGGCGCCAAAGTTATTCAAAATAGAATTTTGAGATTTCCTATGGAAACTAGGTTGTAACTATAACTATCTACTGGCGACCGCCAGTAGATAATATATATATATATATATATATATATATATATATATATATATATATTATCTACTGGTCGCCAGTAGATAGTTATAGTTAGGACCGTGTTTCAATAGGAAATCTCAAAATTCTATTTTGAATAACTTTGGCGCCGGTTGACGAATCCTCGCGAAATTTTCAAAACTAATGGGGCGCTCCGCTCAGCTCCTACCCTGAATGTCTCGGGGTGATTCGTCAAGTGGGGGCCGAGAAAAAAGGGGGGTCCCAAAACGTGTTTTCCCCATGTATTTTTCCATAGGAACTTTAGTCGCAGCTACAGCCCGAACGGCTGAACAGAATTACTTGAAATTTGGCAGAGAGGTAGCCATAAGGTCAAGGAAGTGCCTTTCGCAGGTCTGGTGTAAATCTGTTCGGTATTTCCTGAGAAAATAGCATTTAAAAGCATATCAATATCTATACGCGCGCAGAGTGCGCGCACTGTGCAAGCCCTGTGCGCGCACCCTGCCGCGCGCCAGCGTAATTCTGATTGGTTGTTAGATGTCAGTAAAAATTCGAATCGGTCGAAATCAGGAAGTGTCGGCCACCATTTTGTCTGTCGCACTGAAAAGGAAAGGTGGAGAACGTGAATAGGGGGCAGAGTAGGGAGTTCTTGACCCCCTAGCCATTGTCAGGGGGTCACAGTAGGACCACGAAAGGCCAAAAAAAAGATTTTAAATTGTTTAAAAAACATCGCGGGGTGCACGCACTCTGCGCGCACCCAAAAAAAAACCATTAAAAAAAATAGAAATAAAAATCAAGTTTAAGTGTTTAGATATTAGGTGGCTCTAAAAAGAGCCCTTGTGTTTATTGAGTGTTTTTCGGTACCTACAAGTAAGTACCGATGCAGAGTCTAAAGTTCAAGAGGAAGACTCTGTTGCCTTCATCATTGAAATGTACACCGTCTCCTCTATAAATGCCTTGCATGTTGTAACGCAAGTTGTTGTGGTATATAGAACCCATACCATAGTCTCTGTGGAAAGCAGAAACAGACTTATTGACGTGCTTTCTTGCTTTGTCAATCTGTGGACAATGTTGGTTGGACCAGTTCCACTTTTGCCTTTGGCATATATTAGAATATACAAAGGCAGTTTGTGGAAAAAGTGACATCAATTGCACAAAGGTGTCCTTAATAAGCATTTCCAGACCTACCCCAGTTAAAGTGCCTAGGTCATTTCCACCACAGTGCACAATAATAAGGTTAGGCTGTGGGAGATGTAGAAAGGTTTTCACCAAAGGCATTAATTGGTGCCACTTTAACCCTCTCTGACCAATCCATTTAATATCTACATTTGGCAAAGCAAGGTCTTTCACAATACCTCTTTTTTCTGCAAACTTTTCACTCCAGAAGACATAGCTGTGACCTACAATCCACACTGTGAACATCTTTCAAGGAGAACTGGATGCACTCAGGAGGTGTCTTTCAGTAGAATGGCAATATGAAAAGAAAGACAGTTGAAAAATGGAGGCATACATACTTTTTTTTTTTAAAAGAACTGATTGGCTGATTCAAACCATTTTACAGTTAAAACTAGGCTGTATGTTTACATTTTTAAAAGCATGTTTTGGATTGGTACAGAAAAATGTGTTCCCACTGAACATTACTTTGGATTTGCTGTTAGGTTTGAAAAGTCAAGCTCTCTTGCTCTTTGGATTTGAAACATTGTGTGCTGAACTTCTGACCTCTCTGCTCACACCAGTGTTCCACGACCTGTTGCTATGGTAGCAGGCAGAAGTCATGTTGGGGGAAGGGATGATTTGGAAAGGGGTTGAAAGTTGCAACCAATAGAAATGTGTGATTCCATTTGAGAAAATGTGGGAAGGACTGTGATTTTACATTAACATGTATATGTGTGAAAAAAGAGAGGGAAACATTGCCATTTACTGGTTCTGGTGAGAGGAGAGAGGTGTACAGCTCTGAGATTCTGGCTCTGATAATCTGCTGTTTGAGTGCCACATTTCTTTCTCAACTAACTAATTTTAAAGGTGAGTTATGAGTTTGAGAGGGGATGTACGTGGTGATTTTTGATATAAATATTAGAATTGTCATTCTTCTTTTAAAGTTGTGTTTTACATTTTGTGTTTTAGGAGATATTTAACTGTCTTGAACTTGTAAGATATTATGGAGTATGTCTTCACTGTAAGTTAAGGTGTACTGGTATCACTGAGGAATACTGTTTTGTGCCTAGAATCACATCATGAGTCTGTCTGCACACAGGATTTGTTGTCAGAGGTTTGTTTTCTTAAAGTGTGATGGTTAGCATTCAGCAGAAATCAGTTACTCACAAATGAGAGGCAAATGCAAACACATTTGAAAATAGCATGGTACATTTTCCTACCACTTTAAAAGTTGTATTTTACATTTTATGTTAAGGAAGATATTTAAGTGCCTTGAACATGTTAGATATTATGGAGTATGTCTTCACTATAAGTTAAGGTGTACTGGTATCACCCAGGAATACTGTTTTCTGCCTAGAATCACACCATGAGACAGTGTGCACACAGGAATTGTTATCAGAGATTTAATTTGTGTTGGTCTTGCTCTATTACCCTTGCACTCGCAGGAAAGGGGCAGCTTGTTTTTTGTAACATATGGTCATGGTCTCAAGGAGCTGTTAGGACATGTGCTCTTTTCTGCTTGGCTAAAATATAAGAAATATGTGTCAGGCTGTCACAGTAATTATCACTTGCTCCACCACAGTACTAAATGTGCTTTCAAATTGCCAAAGAAAATATCGCTTTGTGCCTAGAATCACACCATGGGTCTGTGTGCACACAGGAATTGTTGTCAGAGATTTAATTTGTGTTGCTGTTGTTTTGTAAAACTTGCACTTTTAAGAAAGGGCCAGCTTCTTTTCTTCAACTGTGTTGGTTAGCACTCAGCAGAAATCACTATCTCAAAAATGAGAGGCAAATGCAAACACATTTGAAAATAGCATGGTACATTTTCCTACCACTTTTAAAGTTGTGTTTTACATTTTATGTTAAGGAAGATATGTAAGTGCCTTGAACATGTTAGATATTATGGAGTATGTCTTCAACATAAGTTAAGGTGCACTGGTATCACCCAGGAATACTGTTTTGTGCCTAGAATCACACCATGAGACAGTGTGCACACAGGAATTGGTGTCAGAGATTTAATTTGTGTTGCTGTTGTTCTGTAAAACTTGCACTCACAGGAAAGGGGCAGCTTGTTTTCTTAAAGTGTGATGGCTAGCACTCAGCAGAAATCATGATCTCACAAATGAGAGGCAAATGCTAACACATTTGAAATCAACAGGGTAGATTTTCCTTCCAATCTTGTAATGGGTGAGGTAGTTCCTACATGTACAAAACTCCAATTAACCCTTACCAAACATGTACTCTTACACACATATCTCCAGTCTTCATGCAGTTGTGCAAGTCTCCATGCAGATGTCTCTTGCAACTGACAATACACAGTCTCCAGAAACACACTCTTTGCACACATGCAGCAGCTTCTCCTACACTCCCATGCGTAATACTCAGCTCTGTGTTGTGTTTCAGATAGCAGTATGTAACGCAAACACATTCAACGTCATCAAGGCTCATTTCCTTTGCTGAAGTCTAATCACTCACCCTGTAACACATGGTCATGGTCTCAAGGAGCTGTTAGGACATGTGCTCTTTTTTGCTTGTCTAAAATATAAGAAAAATGTGTCAGGCTGTCACAGTAATTATCACTTGCTCATCCACAGTACTAAATGTGCTTTCAAATTGGTAAAGGAAATATCGCTTTCTGCCTAGAATCACACCATGAGTCTGTGTGCACACAGGAATTGTTGTCAGAGATTTAATTTGTGTTGCTGTTGTTCTGTAAAACTTGCACTTTCAGGAAAGGGCCTGGTATCACCCAGGAATACTGTTTTGTGCCTAGAATCACACCATGAGACAGTGTGCACACAGGAATTGTTGTCAGAGATTTAATTTGTGTTGCTGAAAGGGCAGCTTGTTTTCTTAAAGTGTGATGGCTAGCACTCAGCAGAAATCATGATCTCACAAATGAGAGGCAAATGCTAACACATTTGAAATCAACAGGGTAGATTTTCCTTCCAATCCTGTAATGGGTGAGGTAGTTCCTACATGTACAAAACTCCAATTAACCCTTACCAAACATGTACTCTTACACACATATCTGCAGTCTTCATGCAGTTGTGCAAGTCTCCATGCAGATCTCTCTTGCAACTGACAATACACAGTCTCCCGAAACACACTCTTTGCACACATGCAGCAGCTTCTCCTACACTCCCATGCATAATACTCAGCTCTGTGTTGTGTTTCAGATAGCAGTGTGTAACGCAAACACATTCAACGTCATCAAGGCTCATTTCCTTTGCTGAAGTCTAATCACTCACCCTGTAACACATGGTCATGGTCTCAAGGAGCTGTTAGGACATGTTCTCTTTCTTGCTTGTCTAAAATATAAGAAAAATGTGTCAGGCTGTCACAGTAATTATCACTTGCTCCTCCACAGTACTAAATGTGCTTTCAAATTGCTAAAGGAAATATCGCTTTCTGCCTAGAATCACACCATGAGTCTGTGTGCACACAGGAATTGTTGTCAGAGATTTAATATGTGTTGCTGTTGTTCTGTAAAATTTGCACTTTCAGGAAAGGGCAAGTTTGTTTTCTTCAAATGTGTTGGTTAGCACTCAGCAGAAATCACTATCTCAAAAATGAGAGGAAAATGCTAACACATTTCAAATCAACAGGGTAGATTTTCCTTCCAATCTTGTAATGGGTGAGGTAGTTCCTACATGTTCAAAACTCCAATTAACCCTTACCACACATGTACTCTTACACACATATCTGCAGTCTTCATGCAGTTGTGCAAGTCTCCATGCAGATCTCTCTTGCAACTGACAATACACAGTCTCCAGAAACACACTCTTTGCACACATGCAGCAGCTTCTCCTACACTCCCATGCGTAATACTCAGCTCTGTGTTGTGTTTCAGATAGCAGTGTGTAACGCAAACACATTCAACGTCATTAAGGCTCATTTACTTTGCTGTAGTCTAATCACTCACCCTGTAACACATGGTCATGGTCTCAAGGAGCTGTTAGGACATGTGCTCTTTTTTGCTTGTCTAAAATATAAGAAAAATGTTTCAGGCTGTCACAGTAATTATCACTTGCTCCACCACAGTACTAAATGTGCTTTCAAATTGCTAAAGGAAATATCGCTTTCTGCCTAGAATCACACCATGAGTCTGTGTGCACAGAGGAATTGTTGTCAGAGATTTAATTTGTGTTGCTGTTGTTATGTAAAACTTGCACTTTCAGGAAAGGGCCAGCTTGTTTTCTTCAACTGTGTTGGTTAGCACTCAGCAGAAATCACTATCTCGAAAATGAGAGGCAAATGCTAACACATTTCAAATCAACAGGGTAAATTTTCCATCAAATCTTGCAATTGCTGAGGTTGTTCCTACATGTTCAAAAGTCCAATTAACCCTTACCACACATCTACTCTTATACACATGTCTGCACTCTTCATGCAGTTGTGCAAGTTTCCATGCAGATCTCTCTTGCAACTGACAATACACAGTCTCCAGAAACACACTTTTTGCACACACGCAGCAGCTTTTCCTACACTCCCGTGCGTACTACTCAGATCTGTGTGGTGTTTCAGATAGCAGTGTGTAACGCAAACACATTCAACGTCACCAAGGCTCATTTCCTTTGCTCTAGTCTAATAACTCACCCTGTAACACATGGTCATGGTCTCAAGTAGCTGTAAGGACATGTGCTCTTTTCTGCTTCTCTAAAATATAAGAAAAATGTGTCAGGCTGTCACAGTAATTATCAATTGCTCCTCCACAGTAGTAAATGTGCTTTGAAATTGCCAATTAAATATCGTTTTCTGCCTAGAATCACACTATGAGTCTGTGTGCACACAGGAATTGTTGTCAGAGATTTAATTCATGTTTCTCTTGTTTTGTAAGACTTGGACTCGTAGGAAAGGGTCAGCTCATGTGATAGGATTTGAAAAGCTCAAAAAAATTGTAATGAATTAAAATTACATAAAGGTATTTTTTTTAGTTTCTTGCAGGTATTGCTGAGCAACAGTGAAAAAATTTAAAGATGCCTCTAAAGTCAAGAAAGAGAAAAGAAAAGCAACAACAACTATATTTGAAGACAACTGGTAAAAAAAAAATAGGAGGAGAAGCTCGTGTTGGAAAACAGAAAAAGTCTTCTGGTAAGCAGACTAAAGAATTTTTAAAAAATATCTTCCAAAAAAAAAAATTATAGAAAGATAAATTCAAACAGTGTTTCAAGTACAAAACAACAACAGAGTCGACAGCAAAAACAAAATGCTAATGTAGACTCAGAAGTAAGAAAGAGTGACTTAACACGAAAAATAGATTTTAAAAACATTCGTCGAAAAATGTTTCAGAGAAGAGTGATGTTAAATTTGCTAAAGGATGTGAAAAAATATAAGAAGAAAACCAAATTTTATAAGAAAAAGAAATTTATTGAAAGTATTGTTACGAAGGCTTTAGAAATAAAACAAAAAAACTATTCATTTTAATTTTGAACAGGATGCGTAGATTAGATAAATTAGTCAATGCAATGAAGTCACAAAGCAAAAGGAAAAGAGAAGTGAAAAAAAATAAAGTGTTCTTAGGAGAATGGAAGCATAGTTCAAGTACTGAACCATTTTTTAATGAAGAGAGTTATCTTCAAAGTAATAGTTTGTTGCATGCAGTTGACACCAATGGTAGAGCATATGAAGTTAAAGATGGTTGTGTAATGGAAAAGGAGAAAATGGTTCCAAGAAATGAGGAAGAAGTGATGGCTGATGAGGTTATGGGGAGACGTCCTAAAGCCCCAGTGTACACTTGGAATTGTAGTAGTATTTGTACTGTGCGTCAGGAATCTATTGATAAATTACGTGACTTTCTAAGAGAATATAGTAAAAAGAGTGTTAAACAGAAGATTAAGGTGCTTCAAAGACTAGATCCATGCAGAGTGAGATAGAATACTGGTTTGCAAGGACATTCTCTGGCTTGTCTATCTAGGAAAGTGTGTCAAAGTGTTTTTCACCATTTTAGGATGCTGGCAGTACATCATACTGAAATGAGAAAGTTTGTGAGAACATTGTATTTTGCTAAAAGTCCAGCACTAAAGTTAAATGAGTTGAATAATGCTCTGTTCTGTGGATCTGTATCAGATGTAGTGAAGGTTACTGATGAGATTCAGTTTTGTTACTTTGGTCCAGAACAAGAAAGTGCAGAAAATGACACAGTTACTGATGAAAATGTGGAAGAGAATGTAGAACTTACTGTTCGTAAAAATTTTGAAGATGAAATGACAAAATTTACTATCATCTCTAATGAAAGACCAAATATTACTTGTATTTGTTGCCGGAGAAACCATTATAAAATTCAAACAAGGAATGTTGATCTGTATAAAAAAAGTGAAAATGAAGATAGTTATAAGTGGAAAGATTTTGCAACATATATATTTCTGGAAAATTGTTTTGAATTGGGTGAAGATCAGCGTATTTGTAAAAACTGTTATAACAAGTTAGAAGAAAATAGAATGCCAGCAAGAGCTGTACATAATGAATTAGAATTGGTTGATATTCCTCCAGAACTTTCTGATTTAAATACGTATGAGTCTATACTCATTCAATGTGTCCATCCGTTTCAGACCATAGTGCGTATGGAGCCAAAAACAGGTAAATTACCTCCTTCGGATTTACAAAGAGGTTTAAAAGGAGGAGTTGTCTATTTGCCATTGGATTTGAAAAAAAATATGGAAACAATTGATGCAGATACTTTGGAAACTGAACCATTAGTTATTCTGGTTAATGGTGTACCTACAAAGAATCAGAAAATTTGGCAGGAGCTGGTGGATGTACGAAAAGTACAAAGAGCAAATTTGTATTTGAAAAAAAATAATAAATGGTATGAAGCAATTTATATGGATGAATATGAAGAAGTTTTACTAGAAGACACAGGAATACCAACTGGGCAAATTGAAAAAGTGGATAAGTCAAAAGAAGAAGAAATTTATGAACATTTCAGCATACATCCTCTTCATTCTAAAGAAGTTATGGGAAACGCTATTGATCTGTTTCAGATGAAGAAAGCAAAAGGAACTCCTGTGAGTGTATGGGAGGAGAGCTTGGAAGCTCGTTGTTTTCCCCAACTGTTTCCTACAGGAGAAGGTGGACGATATGATGAACGTCCAGTACAGATTCCTGCTTCGGAGTATCGGACTACAAGATTATATGCAGAAGATCCCAGATTTCGTCAAAGTATTCCTTATTTGTTCCATCTTTTATTTGAAAGTGACTTGTCTGCACTATCTTATGCAGTAAATCACATTTTGAAAACTGGAGTACATCTACATAATGTGTCAGCAAAGGACTTTATCAACAAAGTGCAACAGCGAGATGATCATTTGGAATCTCAATTGATCAATTTGATGGCTTGTCAGCGTGGGACTAATGAATATTGGTACCGACGCCATGGAGAATTGAAGTGTATGTTACGGAATTTAGGAACTCCTACATGGTTCCTTACCCTAAGCTATGCTGAGTACGCTTGGGATGATCTTCTAGATTTTCTTCGAGAGGCAAATTCAAACATTAAAAACATACAATACAAGACAGCAGGAGAATTGTGCTCATTGGATCCGGTTAATGTTTGCAGATATTTTAATCATAGATTTGAGGCTATGATGTCCTTCATCTGCAATAAAAATAATCCACCTCTTGGAGAAGTTGTGGATTTCTTTTGGAGAAAAGAGTACCAAGCAAGAGGTGCTCTTCATATTCATATGCTGTTGTGGATCAAGGATGCCCCAAAATCTGGAACAGATGCTGATGAAGCAGTTTTATCTTTCATTGAAGGATATGCAACATGTGCTATACCTAAAAGCACAGAAGAGAAAAACTTAAAAGAGAAAGTTTTACGTTTCCAAAGTCATCGGTGTGGAAAATACTGTCGACGAAAGTACAAGAGTAAAGATAAATTCTACACAAAATGTCGATTTGGATTTCCACGACCTGTTCTTTCAAAAGGAAGAGTAAATAGTTTTATGTCAGCTGTGCGACATACTATTACAAGAAAATCGCCTAAGAATACCTACAACCTAAGAAGAAAAGAAGAGTCAAAATATATAAATGACTACAACCCAGTCATTTTATCCATGTGGAATGCTAACATCGATATACAGTATGTGGCTGACAATTCTATTGCTGTTGCTCGGTATGTCACATCTTACATCACTAAATCTGAGAAAACGGAATTGAAGGAAATGTGGGAAGAGATTTCTCACGAGAAGACTGTCAGTAAGAAGCTATACAGTTTCAGTTTAAAGATGTTATCGCATCGAGAAATTGGATCCTACGAATGCTCAGATAGGTTATCATCTGCAAGTCTGTACTCGAAATCCAGAAGAATAATTTGGGTAAGTTTAGGCCTTGCAGGAATGTGAAATCGGGTACTGAAATCTATTCGAGAAATTGAATATTTAGCAGAGTTCGAACCAGAAAGTACAGACATTTTAAGAACAAACATGTTGGACACATATTACCCACAAAGAAGTCATCACCTTGAGAACATGTGTCTCTATGAAGTGCTGCAGAACTTCATTTTTAAACGGAATGCCACAGAAGATATCAACAATGGAAAATATAAAGTCAGTGGTGAGGAAGGATGTTTGGTGAAGCAAACAAAAGGAAGTTTGATAAATCACCGGAAGCTGAGTTGCGACACTCCTGACAAAAAGGAATTTTACTACTTGGCACTTTTGCAGCTGTTTAAACTATGGCGTTCAGAGGACGAACTACTTGGAGAATTCCAGAGTTATGAAGTTTCCTTCAATGCTAGCAAAGACAGCATAGAATGCAGTACTTTCACAACTTATGTTCAAATGTTAAATGAAGAAATTGAACAAGAAGCAACAATTGCAGCTAAAGTAGCTAGAGACAGTTCTCAAGACAGTCAAAGTTCTGGGACATTCAGTCAAGATCCTCTAGGACAACCAATCGTAGAAAATGAAGCAGCAATAGCCATGACTGAAGTCGAAACAGCTATGAATCAAGCTCAGGATGATTTAATAAACTTACCGAATTTGGAAGAACA
The DNA here is from genome assembly GCF_964204655.1 of Triturus cristatus. Taxonomy (NCBI): domain Eukaryota; kingdom Metazoa; phylum Chordata; class Amphibia; order Caudata; family Salamandridae; genus Triturus; species Triturus cristatus. The sequence goes on from NC_140591.1 coordinate 1,187,625,818, forward strand.
ACTGAATGATGAACAACAACAAATTTATGAAGAAGTCAGGAAAAAAATTGATCACGGATTACTACATGAAAATAAAGAGTGCTCATGCACATCTTTTGAAGCAATGAGAATGTATGTAAGTGGACAAGCAGGAACTGGAAAAAGTTTCTTAATTAATGTAATTAGAAGCTATCTACAGAAGAAAACGGATTCCATTTTGTCTTGTGTTGTTACTGTTCCAACTGGGTTAGCAGCGTATAACATAAAAGGAGTTACCTTACATCGTTTGCTAATGTTACCAGTAGAGCATGAGAACAAAATACAATACCACAAACTAGCAGGAGAAGCATGCTTGGAAGTTTCAAGAGTATTGAAGAAAATTAAAGTTCTCATTATTGATGAGGTAAGCATGGTATCAAACTTAATGCTTGCCTTTGTGCATTTAAGAATGCAGCAAATACTAAAGACAGACTATGACGTGTTATTTGGAGGAAAACACGTCATAGTTTTTGGGGATCTTTTGCAACTTACTCCAGTTAAAGGACAACCGGTATTCCATACACTTACACATGAAGACACGAAAAAGTTGTTAGGAAGTATAGGCAATGTAAATATTCGGACATATTTTGAGTATAAGGAACTCATTACCAATATGAGGCAAGCCAATGATGAGGATTATGCAAGTATTCTGAAAGATATAAGAATTGGACTACTCACAGAACATGGCAGAAAAACATTACAGAGTCGATTGCTGAGTAATTTGTTTACAACAGAAGAAATAGTTCCAGAGAAAATATACAAGAAAATTGCTGAAAAAAATACTGTAATCTGCTTAATGCCAACACTACATGAATGCTCTGTACTCAATCAAGAACTTTTGAAATTGGAAAATGAAGAGATCATAAAACTGAAATCTGTGGATAAAATTCAACATGAACGAATAACTATTATATTGACAGGCAAATTGGCTACTAAATTGGATTCTCTGGAGAAAAACATTTCAAAAACAGCTGGTTTGGAAGAATCTTTATGTGTGTATGAACTGTAGAGTAATTTTAAGACGTAATTTGGATGTAGAAAAAGGTTTAGTGAATGGAGCTATGGGTAAAGTTGTGGGTTTTGTAAAGTACCAGAAAAAAGATGGAATTGAATTCTTAAAAATAAAATTTGATCAGATTGAAGAGGTTAAATTCATTAGTCGTTGTTCAGTTAGTTTTTTGCTAGTGAAAGACTTATATGTACGTAGGAAGCAGTTTCCGATTTCTCTAGCAAATGCTGTAACTATTCACAAGTCTCAAGGATTAACTGTTGATAGTGCTTTTGTAAACATTGGATCTACTGTGTTTAAAGAAGGTATGGCATATGTTGCTTTGTAACGCGTGAAAAAATTATCTGGTTTATTCATGATAGACTTTGATAACTCAAAAGTAAGTGCTGATGCAAACTGTGTAAAGGAGTATAATAGATTAAGAAGAAGCTATACTCCTCATTTAGGTCAGTATCCTGTGTTTGAAAAATGTGTTGTTTTTCGGAAAAGGAGATTTGAGAATATCTGTAATGAGAATGTACAGAAGAGAAAACAAAAATACAGTAATGTGACTGCAAGCAAAAAGAAAAAGGACAGTGTGGAAGAGGTTGTTGGTTGTCATTTTGAAAATAGCTCTGGTGTCAACTGCTACGCAAATGTAGTGCTGAATGTTGTATTTTATCTTGAATTTTTGCAAGAGCAGATAATAGTAAATCAGGGAAAAAGATTCTGTTCTTTGCTGAGTCTCCTTTATGAGAAGCTGAGTAATGATAAAAATAAAATAGAAAGTGCTTCTGATGTTAGAAATCTTTTAGATGTATGTTCTGGATGTACACAGTTTACACAAAATGTCCAGCAAGATGCACAGGAATTCTTAATGTATATGCTGCTGGTACTGGAAGATGAAGGGGTAGAAGTAGAACATTTATTTGGTGTCTCTTATAAATGGGAACATTGTTGTGAAAACTGTATGAACACATGCAGTAGTAATGTTGATTCTGAAAGGTTCATATATTTACCATTACCAGAAAGTAAAACAGTGACTTTTAGTAAATTAGTTAAAGATGCTAATCACAACATGGAATGTTCTGAACGTAAATCTGAAATGTTGTCAACGTTATTTTTAAAGAAATATGGACAGTATGTAATTTTAATGGCACAACGTTGTAGAGCTGATGGAACAAAATTGGAATCTTTACTAAAGAAGTTTGTTGGTAATCAATTATCTATATCTGGAAAAACTTTTGTAGCAGTTGCAATAATTTTTCTTGACGGTCCTTCTATAACTTCTGGTCATTACACAGTTTATCTTAAATGTGAAAAAGGATGGACACTGTGTAATGATTCTCAATTAATTTTCAAGCAACGTTTGCCTTATGATTTACCCAATTGTTAATTAATTTTTTTGAAACCCAAATTTTGCATACTAAATTCAGCATCTGAAGAAAGCATTATTTACATTTTAAAGGATTAAAATTGAATATTTCACTCAAAAAGGATTTTAAACTTACCATTTGGCCTCAAGGAAAGGTAAAACAAACAATTGTGGACTTCTTTGACAGATATTATTTTGGCATATGTTCTTTTGCAACAAGGTTTACAGACGTTATTTCTTGAAAATTGTTATTGTACTTAAAAGGTATTTTTGACATTTCTATTAAGGTATGTTTTAGTGAGGATAGATTCAGGGCTTTTTTAAACAATCTTTCAGATTGTTTTTTTTTTTGCCCGCTGTTAAATGATGAATACAATTGATTTCACTATTTTCAGTGAAAATCAAAACATTTTGAAAACAGCAAAAAAAGGGCAAAAAATTGCTTTGCTAAATATGAAAAAACATGTACTGTTTAATAAAATGTATTGTTGAATATTAATACTTTTTTTCTTTTTTTCAGAACTAGAAAGAACATTTAGAAAATGTAATTCAGTTTCCTTGCAATTAGATAAAAACATTTATTTCTAAATAAGTTACTTTGATGGTCAGGTAAGTTTAAAATATCTGTATGTCTCACTGCTTTCGTTTCATGCTTCCTTTTCTTCACCTCTCCTTACTCTGCTTTTCTCATTTCTCTTCTCACTCTCTCTTCCTGCTTTACTACTCTTTTGTAACTCCCTCACTCCTTCTCTACTACTCCCCTACCTTTACTACCTCCATCACTAATTTTTCATCCATGTTTCTTTCTCTGTATCCATATGTCTTAGTCTTTTTAACTGCCTTACTTCTTCTCAGTTGTTTGCTTTCTGTCTCTGTATCTGTCACTCTCTGTTTGTTTGTTTTACCCTTAATTTCCTTAACATCTCTGGGGCAGATTTACAAGCCACCTGCGCCACCACTACGTCACTTTTCTTGACGTACTAGTGGCGCAGGGTGCTCCTCCATATTTACAAGGAGAGGATAAGCCACTCTGTGTGTCTTTTCCTCTCCTTGTAAATACAGCCAATTCAAACGCAGCACTAAAATGAGCTATTATCTTTTTTGATAGGTTTAGGGTACCTATACGTAAGTACTGATGCAGAGTTTAAAGTTTAATAGGAAGACTCTCTTCCCTTCATCTGTGAAATGTACACCATCTCTTTTTTAATTACTTTGCCACTCCCCTCTCTTTGTCAGGGAGTCCCTGAAGGTTTACTTTTTTTTAGAAAACATCATTGGGTGCGCGCACCCCCCCAAAAAAACTTGACAAATAGATTCAACAAACAAGTTTTTGTGTTTAGATTTTAGGTGGCTCTAAAAAGAGCCCTTGAGTTAATGTAGGGACAGAGGAAGAGAAAAACTAAAAAAAAAATAACAAAACTATGGCCCAATGCAAGAGTGCTCCTCAAATTTTCTCTGAATGAGATCAACACTGCTCTCACCCATAGTAATAAGAGTACCACAATCCATGCACCGTGTAGACATCCTCCCAAAACAAGGACGAATATCCAGAGGTGTGTAAGAAGGTGAAGGCACCATCGCAGAAGAAGTGCTCGGCTGAGCTGCCAAAGATGTGCTCGGCTGAGCTGCTGCAGATGTCGCCGGCTGAGCAGGTGGAGGGTTTGCTCCAGAAGCTTGACGAAAAGTCACAGGATGCATTTTCTCAACGTGCCTCAACATTGTGTGAATACTAAAAGAGTACTTCTTATTAGCATTCCCACGTGATAAGGTCCGCTGACAAAGTATGCAGGTGACTTTTGGTGCATTCACCTTCTGTTGTCCCTCAGGAAAAGTGAAAAACTGCCATATAAAGGAGTCTTTCTGCTTCCTCTGCCTCTGTCTCTCAAGAGTGTCCTGTTCACTCTCAGAAGGTGGCTGGTGCTCTGCCATTGTCTCACAAAAACAGAGTAGCTCCTTCTCCAAGGGAATCAGAACTAACAATGAGGGGAGTGGGTGTGGTTTTGGAAGAATCTGGAACCGAAAGTACTTTGAACCAATGAAAAGTGATGTTTCTTGATCACATGACTTGCCATGAGGGGATTGGGTGTGGTGCTGAAACAATCTGAAACTGAAAGTAATGAAAACCAATTAAAAGTGTTGTTTTATTAATCACATAACTCGAGGTGCGCGCACGGAGCAAGCTCAGAGCGCGCACGGTGCAATTACGCATGCGCAAACATGTACGTGCGCATGCACATAAGTATTATGCGCGTACGTAACGCGCATACGTAGCACGAGCGCATGCGCGAACGTCAGCGCGCGTACTCCACACGTATGCGCGAGTGTAGCGCGCAGAGCACGTACGACGCACGCATGCGTACATACGCATGCGTACTGGGTGCGCGCTGCGAGCGTGCACTAAAATGTACGTATGCGTACGTATATAACATACGCATGCGTACACAAAAAACGTACGCATGCATACTAGGTGCGCGCTGCGAGCGTGCACTAAAACGTATGTATGCGTACGTAGATAACGTACGCAGGCGTACATGAAAAACGTACGCATGCGTACTAGGTGCGCGCTCAGTGCGCGCACCCTAAAAATGTATAGAAAAAAAATAATAACTAAAGTGTACATAAGTTAATAGAACATATTAACTATGCTGTTCAACTTTATCAAAATTCAAAGTAAAAAAAAAACGAGCCACACCAAATTAAAGGATACAGATAATCTATAAATGTATACATAGGGAAATTTTTGCAAAAGAAATATATAAAAAATATATTAAAAAATTCTAAAATTAGCATTTAAAAAACCTTTGAAATTCACTGAAAAAACCATAGGTTTCACACACGTTATAGTTAGGAATTAGCATTTAAAAAACCTTGCAAATTCACTGAAAAAACCATAGGTTTCACACATGTTATAGTTAGCTGGACATTTTACTCGTAAAAAACCAATGAAATTCCCCCGTTATAGTTAGTTCAGCTAACTATAACTCGCGCGCCCGCAATCCACTGCTGATGACGTCACATATTACATCACTCATGACATGGTCAGTGACATCACTCATGACACTGATGACATCTCAAATGACATCACTGATGACATCACTGATGACATCATCCATGTGATAAATTACCACATCTTCTCACACCCTAATATAACCTTTGATACACCGACTCAAAATTTAAAAGTTCCATTCTCAAAACCATAAATACTGCAATACCAATAACTACATACCCACTTATTAACTCTTAGGTCTACATACACCTCCACTCATTCACCTGCACAATCACTCATACTTACAGTCACTCCATACAAAACTATCATATGCATTTATACACCTATACAGACACTCACACACTACCAATCATACATAGAGGTACTCTCACACCTACTCAGTCATGCAAATAATCACACTCCCATTTACTCACCTATGCGGTTATACACACTCAAGTTCACTTACTCATAAAAATAGTATCGCATTGTTACGCTCTTATAGAATCATTGATACAAGCACACACTCATCCATACAGTCACTCTCACAATCACACACTCTCACATCTACCCACTTATATACTCTTACACGCATATATACTGCCTTTCACATATGTAGTTAGTCACAAATGTACCACTGAGATATACATTCAATCCCTAACACACCCATACATACACTCACTCAACCATACAGTCCATCACAGATGCACTCTTAAAACCATGCACCCATAGAATCATCCACTCACACATTTATGCATAGAGTCACACACACCCTACCCACACAAACACTCAGGAACCCATACAGATACTGAGACAAGAAATCAATAACTCATATAGACACTCATATAGCTATTCACAAAACCATGCAGCCACTTATACACCAACATACAGAAACATACAGACATTTACACATTTTAGTCACTAGTCTGCAGTAAGATACATTTAATGACTCACTTATAGAGTTAGTTACGCACCACAGAAAATCATCCATTTACACACTTGTACACCCACTTATTCTTCAACAGGCCTTTCCCTATATATATTAAACATATTAAAATTGTTAAGAAACACACACTCAATGGATGATGTCATCAGTGATGTCATCAGTGATGTCATTTAAGATGTCATCAGTGATGTCATGAGTGATGTCACTGACCATGTCATGAGTGATGTAATATGTGACGTCAGCAGCAGTGGATTGCGGGCGCGCGAGTTATAGTAAGCTGAACTAACTGTAACGGGGGAATTTCATTGGTATTTTACGAGTAAAATGTCCAGCTAACTATAACATGTGTGAAACCTATGGTTTTTTCAGTGAACATATATATATATATATATATATATATATATATATCTATACATATATATATATATATATATCCATCAGAAAGCTGCACCACCATTAAGGCACCACACATGTGCGTGTTTCAAAAATTTTTATTCGGCAAGTTGCAGGGAAAACCAGGCTCACTTCCACCGCACAGGTAAACCAAACATGTTTCGGGCTTCCTTAGCCTTTGCTCACTGGTATCAGGGAGGCACAGCAGCAATGTTTCAAGCCGCACTTGCGGCGATTTAAATGATAGTCCCGCCCAATGGGCGTGCGTCACAACTGCATGTTGGTATCTGTAGTTTGCTGCTTATTTAAAGTCCGTAGTGGATTGTCACTGTGTCTCTCAAAGTTCCTTAAAACCTATAGTAGGTTGCTGTGAATAGCAAGGCTGGGTCCCTGCTCTTAATCTCGCCGCACTGGTCACGCCGTTCCTTTGGACGCTGATAGTTTACCAGCGCACCAGATCCGCTCGTCCGCGGCGGGGTGCCTCGCAACCTGGGCAAGGCCACTACAAATCCATCAGAAAGCTGCACCACCATTGAGGCACCACACACGTGCGTGTTTCAAATAGGGGTGGGCGGAATTTGCGAAGTCGCGTTACGCAAATCTCCGCGAAATGGTTTAAAATCTCCGCGAACACGCAGAAATTCCGCGAACACGCGGAATTGCTTGTTCGTGATGCTTTTTTCCTGTTCGCGACCGCTGTTTGCGTGCTCGAGGGGAAATATCTCGCGAACACGCAGTTTGAGATCGCAAACAAGCAAAAATTCCGCGAAGCTGCGGAAAGCAGAATTTTTGGCAATTTCGCGTTCTCCGCGGAACGCGAAATTACCTAAATTCCGCAAATTCCGCGAGCGGAACGGAATTTACCGCCCAGGCCTAGTTTCAAACCTTTTTATTCGGCAAGTTGCAGGGAAAACCAGGCTCACTTCCACCGCACAGGTAAACCAAACATGTTTCAGGCTTCCTTAGCCTTTGCTCACTGGTATCAGGGAGGCACAGCAGCAATGTTTCAAGCCGCACTTGCGGCGATTTAAATGATAGTCCCACCCAATGGGCATGCGTCACAACTGCATGTTGGTATCTGTAGTTTGCTGCTTATTTAAAGTCCGTAGTGGATTGTCTTTGTGTCTCTCAAAGTTCCTTAAAACCTATAGTCGGTTGCTGTGAATAGCAAGGCTGGGTCCCTGCTCTTAATCTCGCCTCACTGGTCACGCCGTTCCTTTGGACGCTGATAGTTTACCAGCGCACCAGATCCGCACGTCCGCGGCGGGATGCCTCGCGACCTGGGCAAGGCCGCTACAAATCCATCAGAAAGCTGCACCACCATTGAGGCACCACACACGTGCGTGTTTCAAACCTTTTTATTCGGCAAGTTGCAGGGAAAACCAGGCTCACTTCCACCGCACAGGTAAACCAAACATGTTTCAGGCTTCCTTAGCCCTTGCTCACTGGTATCAGGGAGGCACAGCAGCAATGTTTCAAGCCGCACTTGCGGCGATTTAAATGATAGTCCCGCCCAATGGCCGTGCGTCACAACTTCATGTTGGTATCTGTAGTTTGCTGCTTATTTAAAGTCCGTATTGGATTGTCACTGTGTCTCTCAAAGTTCCTTAAAACCTATAGTAGGTTGCTGTGAATAGCAAGGCTGGGTCCCTGCTCTTAATCTCGCCGCACTGGTCACGCCGTTCCTTTGGACGCTGATAGTTTACCAGCGCACCAGATCCGCTCGTCCGCGGAGGGATGCCTCGCGACCTGGGCAAGGCCGCTACAAATCCATCAGAAAGCTGCACCACCATTGAGGCACCACACACGTGCGTGTTTCAAACCTTTTTATTTGGCAAGTTGCAGGGAAAACCAGGCTCACTTCCACCGCACAGGTAAACCAAACATGTTTCGGGCTTCCTTAGCCCTTGCTCACTGGTATCAGGGAGGCACAGCAGCAATGTTTCAAGCCGCACTTGCGGCGATTTAAATGATAGTCCCGCCCAATGGGAGTGCGTCACAACTGCATGTTGGTATCTGTAGTTTGCTGCTTATTTAAAGTCCGTAGTGGATTGTCACTGTGTCTCTCAAAGTTCCTTAAAACCTATAGTAGGTTGCTGTGAATAGCAAGGCTGGGTCCCTGCTCTTAATCTCGCCGCACTGGTCACGCCGTTCCTTTGGACGCTGATAGTTTACCAGCGCACCAGATCCGCTCGTCCGCGGCGGGATGCCTCGCGACCTGGGCAAGGCCGCTACAAATCCATCAGAAAGCTGCACCACCATTGAGGCACCACACACGTGCGTGTTTCAAACCTTTTTATTTGGCAAGTTGCAGGGAAAACCAGGCTCACTTCCACCGCACAGGTAAACCAAACATGTTTCGGGCTTCCTTAGCCCTTGCTCACTGGTATCAGGGAGGCACAGCAGCAATGTTTCAAGCCGCACTTGCGGCAATTTAAATGATAGTCCCGCCCAATGGGAGTGTGTCACAACTGCATGTTGGTATCTGTAGTTTGCTGCTTATTTAAAGTCCGTAGTGGATTGTCACTGTGTTTCTCAAAGTTCCTTAAAACCTATAGTAGGTTGCTGTGAATAGCAAGGCTGGGTCCCTGCTCTTAATCTCGCCACACTGGTCACGCCGTTCCTTTGGACGCTGATAGTTTACCAGCGCACCAGATCCGCTCGTCCGCGGCAGGGTGCCTCGTGACCTGGGCAAGGCCACTACAAATCCATCAGAAAGCTGCACCACCATTGAGGCACCACACACGTGCGTGTTTCAAACCTTTTTATTCGGCAAGTTGCAGGGAAAACCAGGCTCACTTCCACCGCACAGGTAAACCAAACATGTTTTGGGCTTCCTTAGCCCTTGCTCACTGGTATCAGGGAGGCACAGCAGCAATGTTTCAAGCCGCACTTGCGGCGATTTAAATGATAGTCCCGCCCAATGGGCGTGCGTCACAACTGCATGTTGGTATCTGTAGTTTGCTGCTTATTTAAAGTCCGTAGTGGATTGTCACTGTGTCTCTCAAAGTTCCTTAAAACCTATAGTAGGTTGCTGTGAATAGCAAGGCTGGGTCCCTGCTCTTAATCTTGCCGCACTGGTCACGCCGTTCCTTTGGACGCTGATAGTTTACCAGCGCACCAGATCCGCTCGTCCGCGGCGGGGTGCCTCGCAACCTGGGCAAGGCCACTACAAATCCATCAGAAAGCTGCACCACCATTGAGGCACCACACACGTGCGTGTTTCAAACCTTTTTATTCGGCAAGTTGCAGGGAAAACCAGGCTCACTTCCATCGCACAGGTAAACCAAACATGTTTCAGGCTTCCTTAGCCCTTGCTCACTGGTATCAGGGAGGCACAGCAGCAATGTTTCAAGCCGCACTTGCGGCGATTTAAATGATAGTCCCGCCCAATGGGCGTGCGTCACAACTGCATGTTGGTATCTGTAGTTTGCTGCTTATTTAAAGTCCGTAGTGGATTGTCACTGTGTCTCTCAAAGTTCCTTAAAACCTATAGTAGGTTGCTGTGAATAGCAAGGCTGGGTCCCTGCTCTTAATCTCGCCGCACTGGTCACGCCGTTCCTTTGGACGCTGATAGTTTACCAGCGCACCAGATCCGCTCGTCCGTGGCGGGATGCCTCGCGACCTGGGCAAGGCCGCTACAAATCCATCAGAAAGCTGCACCACCATTGAGGCACCACACACGTGCGTGTTTCAAATAGGGGTGGGCGGAATTTGCGAAGTCGCGTTACGCAAATCTCCGCGAAATGGTTTAAAATCTCCGCGAACACGCAGAAATTCCGCGAACACGCGGAATTGCTTGTTCGTGATGCTTTTTTCCTGTTCGCGACTGCTGTTTGCGTGCTCGAGGGGAAATATCTCGCGAACACGCAGTTTGAGATCACGAACAAGCAAAAATTCCGCGAAGCTGCGGAAAGCAGAATTTTGGGCAATTTCGCGTTCTCCGCGGAACGCGAAATTACCTAAATTCCGCAAATTCCGCGAGCGGAACGGAATTTACCGCCCAGGCCTAGTTTCAAACCTTTTTATTCGGCAAGTTGCAGGGAAAACCAGGCTCACTTCCACTGCACAGGTAAACCAAACATGTTTCAGGCTTCCTTAGCCCTTGCTCACTGGTATCAGGGAGGCACAGCAGCAATGTTTCAAGCCGCACTTGCGGCGATTTAAATGATAGTCCCGCCCAATGGGCATGCGTCACAACTGCATGTTGGTATCTGTAGTTTGCTGCTTATTTAAAGTCCGTAGTGGTTTGTCACTGTGTCTCTCAAAGTTCCTTAAAACCTATAGTAGGTTGCTGTGAATAGCAAGGCTGGGTCCTTGCTCTTAATCTCGCCTCACTGGTCACGCCGTTCCTTTGGACGCTGATAGTTTACCAGCGCACCAGATCCGCACGTCCGCGGCGGGATGCCTCGCGACCTGGGCAAGGCCGCTACAAATCCATCAGAAAGCTGCACCACCATTGAGGCACCACACACGTGCGTGTTTCAAACCTTTTTATTCGGCAAGTTGCAGGGAAAACCAGGCTCACTTCCACCGCACAGGTAAACCAAACATGTTTCAGGCTTCCTTAGCCCTTGCTCACTGGTATCAGGGAGGCACAGCAGCAATGTTTCAAGCCGCACTTGCGGCGATTTAAATGATAGTCCCGCCCAATGGGCGTGCGTCACAACTGCATGTTGGTATCTGTAGTTTGCTGCTTATTTAAAGTCCGTAGTGGATTGTCACTGTGTCTCTCAAAGTTCCTTAAAACCTATAGTAGGTTGCTGTGAATAGCAAGGCTGGGTCCCTGCTCTTAATCTCGCCGCACTGGTCACGCCGTTCCTTTGGACGCTGATAGTTTACCAGCGCACCAGATCCGCTCGTCCGCGGCGGGATGCCTCACGACCTGGGCAAGGCCGCTACAAATCCATCAGAAAGCTGCACCACCATTGAGGCACCACACACGTGCGTGTTTCAAACCTTTTTATTTGGCAAGTTGCAGGGAAAACCAGGCTCACTTCCACCGCACAGGTAAACCAAACATGTTTCGGGCTTCCTTAGCCCTTGCTCACTGGTATCAGGGAGGCACAGCAGCAATGTTTCAAGCCGCACTTGCGGCAATTTAAATGATAGTCCCGCCCAATGGGAGTGCGTCACAACTGCATGTTGGTATCTGTAGTTTGCTGCTTATTTAAAGTCCGTAGTGGATTGTCACTGTGTCTCTCAAAGTTCCTTAAAACCTATAGTAGGTTGCTGTGAATAGCAAGGCTGGGTCCCTGCTCTTAATCTCGCCACACTGGTCACGCCGTTCCTTTGGACGCTGATAGTTTACCAGCGCACCAGATCCGCTCGTCCACGGCAGGGTGCCTCGTGACCTGGGCAAGGCCACTACAAATCCATCAGAAAGCTGCACCACCATTGAGGCACCACACACGTGCGTGTTTCAAACCTTTTTATTCGGCAAGTTGCAGGGAAAACCAGGCTCACTTCCACCGCACAGGTAAACCAAACATGTTTTGGGCTTCCTTAGTCCTTGCTCACTGGTATCAGGGAGGCACAGCAGCAATGTTTCAAGCCGCACTTGCGGCGATTTAAATGATAGTCCCGCCCAATGGGCGTGCGTCACAACTGCATGTTGGTATCTGTAGTTTGCTGCTTATTTAAAGTCCGTAGTGGATTGTCACTGTGTCTCTCAAAGTTCCTTAAAACCTATAGTAGGTTGCTGTGAATAGCAAGGCTGGGTCCCTGCTCTTAATCTCGCCGCACTGGTCACGCCGTTCCTTTGGACGCTGATAGTTTACCAGCGCACCAGATCCGCTCGTCCGCGGCGGGGTGCCTCGCAACCTGGGCAAGGCCACTACAAATCCATCAGAAAGCTGCACCACCATTGAGGCACCACACACGTGCGTGTTTCAAACCTTTTTATTCGGCAAGGTGCAGGGAAAACCAGGCTCACTTCCATCGCACAGGTAAACCAAACATGTTTCAGGCTTCCTTAGCCCTTGCTCACTGGTATCAGGGAGGCACAGCAGCAATGTTTCAAGCCGCACTTGCGGCGATTTAAATGATAGTCCCGCCCAATGGGCGTGCGTCACAACTGCATGTTGGTATCTGTAGTTTGCTGCTTATTTAAAGTCCGTAGTGGATTGTCACTGTGTCTCTCAAAGTTCCTTAAAACCTATAGTAGGTTGCTGTGAATAGCAAGGCTGGGTCCCTGCTCTTAATCTCGCCGCACTGGTCACGCCGTTCCTTTGGACACTGATAGTTTACCAGCGCACCAGATCCGCTCGTCCGCGGCGGGATGCCTCGCGACCTGGGCAAGGCCGCTACAAATCCATCAGAAAGCTGCACCACCATTGAGGCACCACACACGTGCGTGTTTCAAACCTTTTTATTTGGCAAGTTGCAGGGAAAACTAGGCTCACTTCCACCGCACAGGTAAACCAAACATGTTTCGGGCTTCCTTAGCCCTTGCTCACTGGTATCAGGGAGGCACAGCAGCAATGTTTCAAGCCGCACTTGCGGCGATTTAAATGATAGTCCCGCCCAATGGGAGTGCGTCACAACTGCATGTTGGTATCTGTAGTTTGCTGCTTATTTAAAGTCCGTAGTGGATTGTCACTGTGTCTCTCAAAGTTCCTTAAAACCTATAGTAGGTTGCTGTGAATAGCAAGGCTGGGTCCCTGCTCTTAATCTCGCCGCACTGGTCACGCCGTTCCTTTGGACGCTGATAGTTTACCAGCACACCAGATCCGCTCGTCCGCGGCGGGATGCCTCGCGACCTGGGCAAGGCCGCTACAAATCCATCAGAAAGCTGCACCACCATTGAGGCACCACACACGTGCGTGTTTCAAACCTTTTTATTTGGCAAGTTGCAGGGAAAACCAGGCTCACTTCCACCGCACAGGTAAACCAAACATGTTTCGGGCTTCCTTAGCCCTTGCTCACTGGTATCAGGGAGGCACAGCAGCAATGTTTCAAGCCGCACTTGCGGCAATTTAAATGATAGTCCCGCCCAATGGGAGTGCGTCACAACTGCATGTTGGTATCTGTAGTTTGCTGCTTATTTAAAGTCCGTAGTGGATTGTCACTGTGTTTCTCAAAGTTCCTTAAAACCTATAGTAGGTTGCTGTGAATAGCAAGGCTGGGTCCCTGCTCTTAATCTCGCCACACTGGTCACGCCGTTCCTTTGGACGCTGATAGTTTACCAGCGCACCAGATCCGCTCGTCCGCGGCAGGGTGCCTCGTGACCTGGGCAAGGCCACTACAAATCCATCAGAAAGCTGCACCACCATTGAGGCACCACACACGTGCGTGTTTCAAACCTTTTTATTCGGCAAGTTGCAGGGAAAACCAGGCTCACTTCCACCGCACAGGTAAACCAAACATGTTTTGGGCTTCCTTAGCCCTTGCTCACTGGTATCAGGGAGGCACAGCAGCAATGTTTCAAGCCGCACTTGCGGCGATTTAAATGATAGTCCCGCCCAATGGGCGTGCGTCACAACTGCATGTTGGTATCTGTAGTTTGCTGCTTATTTAAAGTCCGTAGTGGATTGTCACTGTGTCTCTCAAAGTTCCTTAAAACCTATAGTAGGTTGCTGTGAATAGCAAGGCTGGGTCCCTGCTCTTAATCTTGCCGCACTGGTCACGCCGTTCCTTTGGACGCTGATAGTTTACCAGCGCACCAGATCCGCTCGTCCGCGGCGGGATGCCTCGCGACCTGGGCAAGGCCGCTACAAATCCATCAGAAAGCTGCACCACCATTGAGGCACCACACACGTGCGTGTTTCAAATAGGGGTGGGCGGAATTTGCGAAGTCGCGTTACGCAAATCTCCGCGAAATGGTTTAAAATCTCCGCGAACACGCAGAAATTCCGCGAACACGCGGAATTGCTTGTTCGTGATGCTTTTTTCCTGTTCGCGACTGCTGTTTGCGTGCTCGAGGGGAAATATCTCGCGAACACGCAGTTTGAGATCACGAACAAGCAAAAATTCCGCGAAGCTGCGGAAAGCAGAATTTTGGGCAATTTCGCGTTCTCCGCGGAACGCGAAATTACCTAAATTCCGCAAATTCCGCGAGCGGAACGGAATTTACCGCCCAGGCCTAGTTTCAAACCTTTTTATTCGGCAAGTTGCAGGGAAAACCAGGCTCACTTCCACTGCACAGGTAAACCAAACATGTTTCAGGCTTCCTTAGCCCTTGCTCACTGGTATCAGGGAGGCACAGCAGCAATGTTTCAAGCCGCACTTGCGGCGATTTAAATGATAGTCCCGCCCAATGGGCATGCGTCACAACTGCATGTTGGTATCTGTAGTTTGCTGCTTATTTAAAGTCCGTAGTGGATTGTCACTGTGTCTCTCAAAGTTCCTTAAAACCTATAGTAGGTTGCTGTGAATAGCAAGGCTGGGTCCTTGCTCTTAATCTCGCCTCACTGGTCACGCCGTTCCTTTGGACGCTGATAGTTTACCAGCGCACCAGATCCGCACGTCCGCGGCGGGATGCCTCGCGACCTGGGCAAGGCCGCTACAAATCCATCAGAAAGCTGCACCACCATTGAGGCACCACACACGTGCGTGTTTCAATCCTTTTTATTCGGCAAGTTGCAGGGAAAACCAGGCTCACTTCCACCGCACAGGTAAACCAAACATGTTTCAGGCTTCCTTAGCCCTTGCTCACTGGTATCAGGGAGGCACAGCAGCAATGTTTCAAGCCGCACTTGCGGCGATTTAAATGATAGTCCCGCCCAATGGGCGTGCGTCACAACTGCATGTTGGTATCTGTAGTTTGCTGCTTATTTAAAGTCCGTAGTGGATTGTCACTGTGTCTCTCAAAGTTCCTTAAAACCTATAGTAGGTTGCTGTGAATAGCAAGGCTGGGTCCCTGCTCTTAATCTCGCCGCACTGGTCACGCCGTTCCTTTGGACGCTGATAGTTTACCAGCGCACCAGATCCGCTCGTCCGCGGCGGGATGCCTCACGACCTGGGCAAGGCCGCTACAAATCCATCAGAAAGCTGCACCACCATTGAGGCACCACACACGTGCGTGTTTCAAACCTTTTTATTTGGCAAGTTGCAGGGAAAACCAGGCTCACTTCCACCGCACAGGTAAACCAAACATGTTTCGGGCTTCCTTAGCCCTTGCTCACTGGTATCAGGGAGGCACAGCAGCAATGTTTCAAGCCGCACTTGCGGCGATTTAAATGATAGTCCCGCCCAATGGGAGTGCGTCACAACTGCATGTTGGTATCTGTAGTTTGCTGCTTATTTAAAGTCCGTAGTGGATTGTCACTGTGTCTCTCAAAGTTCCTTAAAACCTATAGTAGGTTGCTGTGAATAGCAAGGCTGGGTCCCTGCTCTTAATCTCGCCGCACTGGTCACGCCGTTCCTTTGGACGCTGATAGTTTACCAGCGCACCAGATCCGCTCGTCCGCGGCGGGATGCCTCGCGACCTGGGCAAGGCCGCTACAAATCCATCAGAAAGCTGCACCACCATTGAGGCACCACACACGTGCGTGTTTCAAACCTTTTTATTTGGCAAGTTGCAGGGAAAACCAGGCTCACTTCCACCGCACAGGTAAACCAAACATGTTTCGGGCTTCCTTAGCCCTTGCTCACTGGTATCAGGGAGGCACAGCAGCAATGTTTCAAGCCGCACTTGCGGCAATTTAAATGATAGTCCCGCCCAATGGGAGTGCGTCACAACTGCATGTTGGTATCTGTAGTTTGCTGCTTATTTAAAGTCCGTAGTGGATTGTCACTGTGTCTCTCAAAGTTCCTTAAAACCTATAGTAGGTTGCTGTGAATAGCAAGGCTGGGTCCCTGCTCTTAATCTCGCCACACTGGTCACGCCGTTCCTTTGGACGCTGATAGTTTACCAGCGCACCAGATCCGCTCGTCCACGGCAGGGTGCCTCGTGACCTGGGCAAGGCCACTACAAATCCATCAGAAAGCTGCACCACCATTGAGGCACCACACACGTGCGTGTTTCAAACCTTTTTATTCGGCAAGTTGCAGGGAAAACCAGGCTCACTTCCACCGCACAGGTAAACCAAACATGTTTTGGGCTTCCTTAGTCCTTGCTCACTGGTATCAGGGAGGCACAGCAGCAATGTTTCAAGCCGCACTTGCGGCGATTTAAATGATAGTCCCGCCCAATGGGCGTGCGTCACAACTGCATGTTGGTATCTGTAGTTTGCTGCTTATTTAAAGTCCGTAGTGGATTGTCACTGTGTCTCTCAAAGTTCCTTAAAACCTATAGTAGGTTGCTGTGAATAGCAAGGCTGGGTCCCTGCTCTTAATCTCGCCGCACTGGTCACGCCGTTCCTTTGGACGCTGATAGTTTACCAGCGCACCAGATCCGCTCGTCCGCGGCGGGGTGCCTCGCAACCTGGGCAAGGCCACTACAAATCCATCAGAAAGCTGCACCACCATTGAGGCACCACACACGTGCGTGTTTCAAACCTTTTTATTCGGCAAGGTGCAGGGAAAACCAGGCTCACTTCCATCGCACAGGTAAACCAAACATGTTTCAGGCTTCCTTAGCCCTTGCTCACTGGTATCAGGGAGGCACAGCAGCAATGTTTCAAGCCGCACTTGCGGCGATTTAAATGATAGTCCCGCCCAATGGGCGTGCGTCACAACTGCATGTTGGTATCTGTAGTTTGCTGCTTATTTAAAGTCCGTAGTGGATTGTCACTGTGTCTCTCAAAGTTCCTTAAAACCTATAGTAGGTTGCTGTGAATAGCAAGGCTGGGTCCCTGCTCTTAATCTCGCCGCACTGGTCACGCCGTTCCTTTGGACACTGATAGTTTACCAGCGCACCAGATCCGCTCGTCCGCGGCGGGATGCCTCGCGACCTGGGCAAGGCCGCTACAAATCCATCAGAAAGCTGCACCACCATTGAGGCACCACACACGTGCGTGTTTCAAACCTTTTTATTTGGCAAGTTGCAGGGAAAACTAGGCTCACTTCCACCGCACAGGTAAACCAAACATGTTTCGGGCTTCCTTAGCCCTTGCTCACTGGTATCAGGGAGGCACAGCAGCAATGTTTCAAGCCGCACTTGCGGCGATTTAAATGATAGTCCCGCCCAATGGGAGTGCGTCACAACTGCATGTTGGTATCTGTAGTTTGCTGCTTATTTAAAGTCTGTAGTGGATTGTCACTGTGTCTCTCAAAGTTCCTTAAAACCTATAGTAGGTTGCTGTGAATAGCAAGGCTGGGTCCCTGCTCTTAATCTCGCCGCACTGGTCACGCCGTTCCTTTGGACGCTGATAGTTTACCAGCACACCAGATCCGCTCGTCCGCGGCGGGATGCCTCGCGACCTGGGCAAGGCCGCTACAAATCCATCAGAAAGCTGCACCACCATTGAGGCACCACACACGTGCGTGTTTCAAACCTTTTTATTTGGCAAGTTGCAGGGAAAACCAGGCTCACTTCCACCGCACAGGTAAACCAAACATGTTTCGGGCTTCCTTAGCCCTTGCTCACTGGTATCAGGGAGGCACAGCAGCAATGTTTCAAGCCGCACTTGCGGCAATTTAAATGATAGTCCCGCCCAATGGGAGTGCGTCACAACTGCATGTTGGTATCTGTAGTTTGCTGCTTATTTAAAGTCCGTAGTGGATTGTCACTGTGTCTCTCAAAGTTCCTTAAAACCTATAGTAGGTTGCTGTGAATAGCAAGGCTGGGTCCCCTGCTCTTAATCTCGCCACACTGGTCACGCCGTTCCTTTGGACGCTGATAGTTTACCAGCGCACCAGATCCGCTCGTCCGCGGCAGGGTGCCTCGTGACCTGGGCAAGGCCACTACAAATCCATCAGAAAGCTGCACCACCATTGAGGCACCACACACGTGCGTGTTTCAAACCTTTTTATTCGGCAAGTTGCAGGGAAAACCAGGCTCACTTCCACCGCACAGGTAAACCAAACATGTTTTGGGCTTCCTTAGCCCTTGCTCACTGGTATCAGGGAGGCACAGCAGCAATGTTTCAAGCCGCACTTGCGGCGATTTAAATGATAGTCCCGCCCAATGGGCGTGCGTCACAACTGCATGTTGGTATCTGTAGTTTGCTGCTTATTTAAAGTCCGTAGTGGATTGTCACTGTGTCTCTCAAAGTTCCTTAAAACCTATAGTAGGTTGCTGTGAATAGCAAGGCTGGGTCCCTGCTCTTAATCTCGCCGCACTGGTCACGCCGTTCCTTTGGACGCTGATAGTTTACCAGCGCACCAGATCCGCTCGTCCGCGGCGGGGTGCCTCGCAACCTGGGCAAGGCCACTACAAATCCATCAGAAAGCTGCACCACCATTGAGGCACCACACACGTGCGTGTTTCAAACCTTTTTATTCGGCAAGTTGCAGGGAAAACCAGGCTCACTTCCACCGCACAGGTAAACCAAACATGTTTCAGGCTTCCTTAGCCCTTGCTCACTGGTATCAGGGAGGCACAGCAGCAATGTTTCAAGCCGCACTTGCGGCGATTTAAATGATAGTCCCGCCCAATGGGCATGCGTCACAACTGCATGTTGGTATCTGTAGTTTGCTGCTTATTTAAAGTCCGTAGTGGATTGTCACTGTGTCTCTCAAAGTTCCTTAAAACCTATAGTAGGTTGCTGTGAATAGCAAGGCTGGGTCCCTGCTCTTAATCTCGCCTCACTGGTCACGCCGTTCCTTTGGATGCTGATAGTTTACCAGCGCACCAGATCCGCACGTCCGCGGCGGGGTGCCTCGCGACCTGGGCAAGGCCGCTACAAATCCATCAGAAAGCTGCACCACCATTGAGGCACCACACACGTGCGTGTTTCAAACCTTTTTATTCGGCAAGTTGCAGGGAAAACCAGGCTCACTTCCACCGCACAGGTAAACCAAACATGTTTCAGGCTTCCTTAGCCCTTGCTCACTGGTATCAGGGAGGCACAGCAGCAATGTTTCAAGCCGCACTTGCGGCGATTTAAATGATAGTCCCGCCCAATGGGCGTGCGTCACAACTGCATGTTGGTATCTGTAGTTTGCTGCTTATTTAAAGTCCGTAGTGGATTGTCACTGTGTCTCTCAAAGTTCCTTAAAACCTATAGTAGGTTGCTGTGAATAGCAAGGCTGGGTCCCTGCTCTTCATCTCGCCGCACTGGTCACGCCGTTCCTTTGGACGCTGATAGTTTACCAGCGCACCAGATCCGCTCGTCCGCGGCGGGATGCCTCGCGACCTGGGCAAGGCCGCTACAAATCCATCAGAAAGCTGCACCACCATTGAGGCACCACACACGTGCGTGTTTCAAACCTTTTTATTTAGCAAGTTGCAGGGAAAACCAGGCTCACTTCCACCGCACAGGTAAACCAAACATGTTTCGGGCTTCCTTAGCCCTTGCTCACTGGTATCAGGGAGGCACAGCAGCAATGTTTCAAGCCGCACTTGCGGCGATTTAAATGATAGTCCCGCCCAATGGGAGTGCGTCACAACTGCATGTTGGTATCTGTAGTTTGCTGCTTATTTAAAGTCCGTAGTGGATTATCACTGTGTCTCTCAAAGTTCCTTAAAACCTATAGTAGGTTGCTGTGAATAGCAAGGCTGGGTCCCTGCTCTTAATCTCGCCGCACTGGTCACGCCGTTCCTTTGGACGCTGATAGTTTACCAGCGCACCAGATCCGCTCGTCCGCGGCGGGATGCCTCGCGACCTGGGCAAGGCCGCTACAAATCCATCAGAAAGCTGCACCACCATTGAGGCACCACACACGTGCGTGTTTCAAACCTTTTTATTTGGCAAGTTGCAGGGAAAACCAGGCTCACTTCCACCGCACAGGTAAACCAAACATGTTTCGGGCTTCCTTAGCCCTTGCTCACTGGTATCAGGGAGGCACAGCAGCAATGTTTCAAGCCGCACTTGCGGCGATTTAAATGATAGTCCCGCCCAATGGGAGTGCGTCACAACTGCATGTTGGTATCTGTAGTTTGCTGCTTATTTAAAGTCCGTAGTGGATTGTCACTGTGTCTCTCAAAGTTCCTTAAAACCTATAGTAGGTTGCTGTGAATAGCAAGGCTGGGTCCCTGCTCTTAATCTCGCCACACTGGTCACGCCGTTCCTTTGGACGCTGATAGTTTACCAGCGCACCAGATCGGCTCGTCCGCGGCATTTTACCTCGTGACCTGGGCAAGGCCACTACAAATCTATCAGAAAGCTGCACCACCATTGAGGCACCACACACGTGCGTGTTTCAAACCTTTTTATTCGGCAAGTTGCAGGGAAAACCAGGCTCACTTCCACCGCACAGGTAAACCAAACATGTTTTGGGCTTCCTTAGCCCTTGCTCACTGGTATCAGGGTGGCACAGCAGCAATGTTTCAAGCCGCACTTGCGGCGATTTAAATGATAGTCCCGCCCAATGGGCGTGCGTCACAACTGCATGTTGGTATCTGTAGTTTGCTGCTTATTTAAAGTCTGTAGTGGATTGTCACTGTGTCTCTCAAAGTTCCTTAAAACCTATAGTAGGTTGCTGTGAATAGCAAGGCTGGGTCCCTGCTCTTAATCTCGCCGCACTGGTCACACCGTTCCTTTGGACGCTGATAGTTTACCAGCGCACCAGATCCGCTTGTCTGCGGCGGGGTGCCTCGCGACCTGGGCAAGGCCGCTACAAATACATCAGAAAGCTGCACCACCATTGAGGCACCACACACGTGCATGTTTCAAACCTTTTTATTCGGCAAGTTGCAGGGAAAACCAGGCTCACTTCCACCGCACGGGTAAACCAAACATGGGCTTCCTTAGCCCTTGCTCACTGGTATCAGGGAAGCACAGCAGCAATGTTTCAAGCCGCACTTGCGGCGATTTAAATGATAGTCCCGCCCAATGGGCGTGCGTCACAACTGTATGTTGGTATCTGTAGTTTGCTGCTTATTTAAAGTCCGTAGTGGATTGTCACTGTGTCTCTCAAAGTTCCTTAAAACCTATAGTAGGTTGCTATGAATAGCAAGGCTGGGTCCCTGCTCTTAATCTCGCCGCACTGGTCACGCCGTTCCTTTGGACGCTGATAGTTTACCAGCGCACCAGATCCGCTCATCCGCAGCGGGGTGCCTCGCGACCTGGGCAAGGCCGCTACAAATCCATCAGAAAGCTGCACCACCATTGAGGCACCACACACGTGCGTGTTTCAAACCTTTTTATTCGGCAAGTTGCAGGGAAAACCAGGCTCACTTCCACCGCACAGGTAAACCAAACATGTTTCGGGCTTCCTTAGCCCTTGCTCACTGGTATCAGGGTGGCACAGCAGCAATGTTTCAAGCCGCACTTGCAGCGATTTAAATGATAGTCCCGCCCAATGGGCGTGCGCCACAACTGCATGTTGGTATCTGTAGTTTGCTGCTTATTTAAAGTCCGTAGTGGATTGTCACTGTGTCTCTCAAAGTTCCTTAAAACGTATAGTAGGTTGCTGTGAATAGCAAGGCTGGGTCCCTGCTCTTAATCTCGCCGCACTGGTCACACCGTTCCTTTGGACGCTGATAGTTTACCAGCGCACCAGATCCGCTCGTCCGCGGCGGGGTGCCTCGCGACCTGGGCAAGGCCGCTACAAATCCATCAGAAAGCTGCACCACCATTGAGGCACCACACACGTGCGTGTTTCAAACCTTTTTATTCGGCAAGTTGCAGGGAAAACCAGGCTCACTTCCACCGCACAGGTAAACCAAACATGTTTCGGGCTTCCTTAGCCCTTGCTCACTGGTATCAGGGAAGCACAGCAGCAATGTTTCAAGCCGCACTTGCGGCGATTTAAATGATAGTCCCGCCCAATGGGCGTGCGTCACAACTGCATGTTGTTATCTGTAGTTTGCTGCTTATTTAAAGTCCGTAGTGGATTGTCACTGTGTTTCTCAAAGTTCCTTAAAACCTATAGTAGGTTGCTATGAATAGCAAGGCTGGGTCCCTGCTCTTAATCTCGCCGCACTGGTCACGCCGTTCCTTTGGACGCTGATAGTTTACCAGCGCACCAGATCTGCTCGTCCACGGCGGGGTGCCTCGCGACCTGGGCAAGGCCGCTACAAATCCATCAGAAAGCTGCACCACCATTGAGGCACCACACACGTGCGTGTTTCAAACCTTTTTATTCGGCAAGTTGCAGGGAAAACCAGGCTCACTTCCACCGCACAGGTAAACCAAACATGTTTCGGGCTTCCTTAGCCCTTGCTCACTGGTATCAGGGAGGCACAGCAGCAATGTTTCAAGCCGCACTTGCGGCGATTTAAATGATAGTCCCGCCCAATGGGCGTGCATCACAACTGCATGTTGGTATCTGTAGTTTGCTGCTTATTGAAAGTCCGTAGTGAATTGTCACTGTGTCTCTCAAAGTTCCTTAAAACCTATGTAGGTTGCTGTGAATAGCAAGGCTGGGTCCCTGCTCTTAATCTCGCCGCACTGGTTACGCCGTTCCTTTGGACGCTGATTGTTTACCAGCGCACCAGATCCGCTCGTCTGCGGCGGGGTGCCTCGCGACCTGGGCAAGGCCGCTACAAATTCATCAGAAAGCTTCACCACCATTGAGGCACCACACATGTGCGTGTATCAAACCTTTTTATCCGGCAAGTTGCAGGGAAAACCAGGATCACTTCCACCGCACAGGTAAACCAAACATGTTTCGGGCTTCCTTAGCCCTTGCTCACTGGTATCAGGAAGGCACAGCAGCAATGTTTCAAGCCGCACTTGCGGCGATTTAAATGATAGTCCCGCCCAATGGGCGTGCGTCACAACTGCATGTTGGTATCTGTAGTTTGCTGCTTATTTAAAGTCCGTAGTGGATTGTCACTGTGTCTCTCAAAGTTCCTTAAAACCTATAGTAGGTTGCTGTGAATAGCAAGGCTGGGTCCCTGCTCTTCATCTCGCCGCACTGGTCACGCCGTTCCTTTGGACGCTGATAGTTTACCAGCGCACCAGATCCGCTCGTCCGCGGCGGGATGCCTCGCGACCTGGGCAAGGCCGCTACAAATCCATCAGAAAGCTGCACCACCATTGAGGCACCACACACGTGCGTGTTTCAAACCTTTTTATTTAGCAAGTTGCAGGGAAAACCAGGCTCACTTCCACCGCACAGGTAAACCAAACATGTTTCGGGCTTCCTTAGCCCTTGCTCACTGGTATCAGGGAGGCACAGCAGCAATGTTTCAAGCCGCACTTGCGGCGATTTAAATGATAGTCCCGCCCAATGGGAGTGCGTCACAACTGCATGTTGGTATCTGTAGTTTGCTGCTTATTTAAAGTCCGTAGTGGATTGTCACTGTGTCTCTCAAAGTTCCTTAAAACCTATAGTAGGTTGCTGTGAATAGCAAGGCTGGGTCCCTGCTCTTAATCTCGCCACACTGGTCACGCCGTTCCTTTGGACGCTGATAGTTTACCAGCGCACCAGATCGGCTCGTCCGCGGCATTTTACCTCGTGACCTGGGCAAGGCCACTACAAATCTATCAGAAAGCTGCACCACCATTGAGGCACCACACACGTGCGTGTTTCAAACCTTTTTATTCGGCAAGTTGCAGGGAAAACCAGGCTCACTTCCACCGCACAGGTAAACCAAACATGTTTTGGGCTTCCTTAGCCCTTGCTCACTGGTATCAGGGTGGCACAGCAGCAATGTTTCAAGCCGCACTTGCGGCGATTTAAATGATAGTCCCGCCCAATGGGCGTGCGTCACAACTGCATGTTGGTATCTGTAGTTTGCTGCTTATTTAAAGTCTGTAGTGGATTGTCACTGTGTCTCTCAAAGTTCCTTAAAACCTATAGTAGGTTGCTGTGAATAGCAAGGCTGGGTCCCTGCTCTTAATCTCGCCGCACTGGTCACACCGTTCCTTTGGACGCTGATAGTTTACCAGCGCACCAGATCCGCTTGTCTGCGGCGGGGTGCCTCGCGACCTGGGCAAGGCCGCTACAAATACATCAGAAAGCTGCACCACCATTGAGGCACCACACACGTGCATGTTTCAAACCTTTTTATTCGGCAAGTTGCAGGGAAAACCAGGCTCACTTCCACCGCACGGGTAAACCAAACATGGGCTTCCTTAGCCCTTGCTCACTGGTATCAGGGAAGCACAGCAGCAATGTTTCAAGCCGCACTTGCGGCGATTTAAATGATAGTCCCGCCCAATGGGCGTGCGTCACAACTGTATGTTGGTATCTGTAGTTTGCTGCTTATTTAAAGTCCGTAGTGGATTGTCACTGTGTCTCTCAAAGTTCCTTAAAACCTATAGTAGGTTGCTATGAATAGCAAGGCTGGGTCCCTGCTCTTAATCTCGCCGCACTGGTCACGCCGTTCCTTTGGACGCTGATAGTTTACCAGCGCACCAGATCCGCTCATCCGCAGCGGGGTGCCTCGCGACCTGGGCAAGGCCGCTACAAATCCATCAGAAAGCTGCACCACCATTGAGGCACCACACACGTGCGTGTTTCAAACCTTTTTATTCGGCAAGTTGCAGGGAAAACCAGGCTCACTTCCACCGCACAGGTAAACCAAACATGTTTCGGGCTTCCTTAGCCCTTGCTCACTGGTATCAGGGTGGCACAGCAGCAATGTTTCAAGCCGCACTTGCAGCGATTTAAATGATAGTCCCGCCCAATGGGCGTGCGCCACAACTGCATGTTGGTATCTGTAGTTTGCTGCTTATTTAAAGTCCGTAGTGGATTGTCACTGTGTCTCTCAAAGTTCCTTAAAACGTATAGTAGGTTGCTGTGAATAGCAAGGCTGGGTCCCTGCTCTTAATCTCGCCGCACTGGTCACACCGTTCCTTTGGACGCTGATAGTTTACCAGCGCACCAGATCCGCTCGTCCGCGGCGGGGTTCCTCGCGACCTGGGCAAGGCCGCTACAAATCCATCAGAAAGCTGCACCACCATTGAGGCACCACACACGTGCGTGTTTCAAACCTTTTTATTCGGCAAGTTGCAGGGAAAACCAGGCTCACTTCCACCGCACAGGTAAACCAAACATGTTTCGGGCTTCCTTAGCCCTTGCTCACTGGTATCAGGGAAGCACAGCAGCAATGTTTCAAGCCGCACTTGCGGCGATTTAAATGATAGTCCCGCCCAATGGGCGTGCGTCACAACTGCATGTTGTTATCTGTAGTTTGCTGCTTATTTAAAGTCCGTAGTGGATTGTCACTGTGTTTCTCAAAGTTCCTTAAAACCTATAGTAGGTTGCTATGAATAGCAAGGCTGGGTCCCTGCTCTTAATCTCGCCGCACTGGTCACGCCGTTCCTTTGGACGCTGATAGTTTACCAGCGCACCAGATCTGCTCGTCCACGGCGGGGTGCCTCGCGACCTGGGCAAGGCCGCTACAAATCCATCAGAAAGCTGCACCACCATTGAGGCACCACACACGTGCGTGTTTCAAACCTTTTTATTCGGCAAGTTGCAGGGAAAACCAGGCTCACTTCCACCGCACAGGTAAACCAAACATGTTTCGGGCTTCCTTAGCCCTTGCTCACTGGTATCAGGGAGGCACAGCAGCAATGTTTCAAGCCGCACTTGCGGCGATTTAAATGATAGTCCCGCCCAATGGGCGTGCATCACAACTGCATGTTGGTATCTGTAGTTTGCTGCTTATTGAAAGTCCGTAGTGAATTGTCACTGTGTCTCTCAAAGTTCCTTAAAACCTATGTAGGTTGCTGTGAATAGCAAGGCTGGGTCCCTGCTCTTAATCTCGCCGCACTGGTCACGCCGTTCCTTTGGACGCTGATAGTTTACCAGCGCACCAGATCCGCTCGTCCGCGGCGGGGTGCCTCGCGACCTGGGCAAGGCCGCTACAAATCCATCAGAAAGCTGCACCACCATTGAGGCACCACACACGTGCGTGTTTCAAACCTTTTTATTCGGCAAGTTGCAGGGAAAACCAGGCTCACTTCCACCGCACAGGTAAACCAAACATGTTTCGGGCTACCTTAGCCCTTGCTCACTGGTATCAGGGAGGCACAGCAGCAACGTTTCAAGCCGCACTTGCGGCGATTTAAATGATAGTCCCGCCCAATGGGCGTGCGTGACAACTGCATGTTGGTATCTGTAGTTTGCAGCTTATTTAAAGTCCGTAGTGGATTGTCACTGTGTCTCTCAAACTTCCTTTTTTGTTTTTTTTAATTTTTTTTATTATCAGCTTGGAAACACAGGCAATTTATATAATCTTTTTGAGTAACATTAGCATCTGTTACATCTATTACAGTCATGCATTCCCCTGTATTTAACAATTCTTAGAAAACAAAAAGACAAGCCATTGATTATTACATTACCAATATTAAGAATAGAACAAAGTCAAATTGGGTTAATATGACCCAGTTGTACAACACTTAACTTTCCAGCCATTGTGTAAATGGGGCCCATATTTGTGTGCCCCTTTCCCGTCTTCTCCTGCCCCCCCTTAAAAACACAGCTGACTCCATACTATGGAGGGCTAAGATCCTTGCTCTCCAATTCGTAAAGGTTGGGGCGGCAGAATTTATCCATTCCGATGTAATACATAATCTTATTTGCGACATTGCAATATATATTAAAGCAGTGATATGACTCGTTCTATTCATTGATATATCAGCTTCACAACCCATTATAACTAATTCAGCTGATAAAACCAAGGGAATTTTAAGGCTAGCAATAATAAATGTTTGAACATCTTGAAGGAATTGGGCCAATTTAGGACAGGAAAAGAACATGTGGACATCATCAGCCGCTATTATGCCGCATCTAGGACAGCTGTGGCCACCCCTACCGCCCCATTTATATATTTTGGCTGGGGTGTAATAGAGGTCAAACAGGGCCATATAACTTTGGGAGCGCAAGCTCCCGGAAATTAGAACCTTACCAGAGAGTTCTAAGGCCTGAACTATATCGATATCCGACTTACAGAATTTGGCTTCCAATTTGGCTTTAAATTTCAATATGTCATCAGGGAAAACTGAAAGTAAATTTCTGTAAATTGGTCCAATTCGTGATTTTTTAAAAATTAAATCCATAAGTGTGTTCCTACAAAATAACGGAGTATTAAGTAGAAGTTTGGAGAGGCAACTACGGACCTGCAAATATTTAAAAAAGTCATGGGTATCTAATGTAAACTTTTCTTTTAAAAAAAGAAAAGTGGCCATATTCCCTTCATATGCCAAATCCCCTACTGTCTTAATACCTTGGAACTGCCATCTTATTGTGACGTTATCTTGGAAAATTGAAGGAAGCAGTCTGGCTGCTGACAAGGGGGTATAGAAGTTAATACTGGCAATTGGCCATCTACGTCGAACCTTCCTCCATATTGAGTACATGGAGATAATAACTTTAAACTTGGTCTTTTTATAGTAGCTGGGTTCGAGTATTGACATTAGTGTCCCCTTGGCAGCATGTCCTAGCCCTATCTCAAAAATAGATGGTGACCTGCATGGTGGAAGATTTGCTCTATCCCCAAACAGTGGAAGAGCAAGATATTGAATAAGGGAAACAACCTTTACAACGCAACTTTTACAACGCTATGCTATTACAACGCATTTTTTACAACGCAAAAGCTTTTACAACGCATGCATTTACAACGCATGCTATTATATGGTAAGTACTTTTACAACGCATATACCATTACAACGCATTCTTTGCAAAAGCCTTTACAACGCATGCATTTACAACGCATGCATTTACAACGCATGATGTTATATGGTAAGTACTTTTACAACGCATATACTATTACAACACATTTTTTTAGTATTGAGATTTGTAAAAAATTAAATATATATTGTATAATTTAAAATAATTACTATATTTGTAAAATATGATAGTGTAATTATTGATTAAATTCTTTTTTTTTGTTGAAAAAATTAAATATGTGAGTAGTTTAACAAAAGATTAATACTTGAGTATTTTTCTAATATAAAAGAGTATTTTTTAAGTTAAATTAAAAAAATATATGATTAATACTTGAGTATTTTTAAAATTTCAAAGTGTATATTTTAAGTAAAATTAAAAAAATAAAAGAATAATAAAAGAGTATTTTTCTAATATCAAAGAGTATTTTTTAGTTTAATTAAATAAATATAATTTTAATATTAAATGATTTGTCTTTTGAAAAATTAATAATTGAGTATTTTAAATTTTATTATAATATGTAAATAATTTAAAAATAGATTTATTATTAATTATTTATACTACAGCTTTCTTAAAAAATATATAAAATAATTTATTTGAAAATTAGTCTTATGAAATAATCATACTTGAGTATTTTTAAAAAATTAAAGAGAATTTATATTAATAATAAAAGAATTGTATTATGAGAAATTAATAATTGAGTAATTTTAATGTTACTAAAAAATGTAATTAAAAGAAAAATTAGGATTATTATAAAATATTAATACTAGAGCAATTATTTAAAATTAATATCAATTAATTAAAAAATTAATATTAGTATTATGAAAGATTAATACTTGAGTATTTTTAATCTTCTTATATAAAGTTTAATGTTTGTAAAAAAAATACAAAAAAAGTAAGAGTACTTTTGGAGTATTATAATATAAAATTAGAGAAATGTTAAAAAAAAAAGATACAAAACTAAAATTATTTTTAATATTAAAAGAGTAATTAGAAATGCATTTCAGAAATAATAATACCTAAAGAAAAAAGAGCAAAGAAAATAGAACTTACTTTAAAAAAAAATTCCCACGCTTTTGCATTGAAGTCTATGAGCTTATTTGTCCTTCATTTATTTTGGCAGCTTCAGAATATACAACCAGCGGAACAAGAAAAGAAGGATCAGAAAGAGAAGAATGCGCAAGTTTAGAAGGAAAAAGAATATAGAGTCGAGGTAAGGTAAAGAATTAGTAAATTTACATTTAAAAAGTAACATTTTACATGATTAAATTACATTTTTAAAAAATAATAACAGTAAACAAATAATGTTTATAAAATATTTCTTTATTCAAACAAACTTAAAAAATAAACAATATTTTTATTGATTTTTGCAAAATAAGGTACATTTTTTAGAAAACATATAAATATTTTAATTACATTTTTAAACATTTATTTACAGATTAGTTAAATAAAGTAGTCCGTTATAAATATTGAAGCGCGCGATGACGTAATGACGTGAGCGTCGACGTAATGCGCCATTTTGAAGAGCATCGGAGGAGGAAGCAGCAGGAAGCTGATCTGCGTCCAGGTAGGAAACATTTTCACTTTTAATTATAGATTAAACCTTTAATAGTGATACATATATAGTAAGGAAAGAATAAGGAGAGGTTGCGGAAAAACGAATTGATGTTTTAAATGTTATTAAACATGTCCACATTTATGTCGTTAATGTATGCCTATGTCGGGTCGCACAAAGGTATTGGTTCATTTCAAAAATGTATGTAACTGTAAAAATATTTAAAGTTACTGTTCACAAAGTTTATTTCTTAACTTCGGAACTAAAAATAGTGATTTTGATCTTCATTTCTAAGAGAAAAATAATAGCGTATTCGTAAATTTTGGGAAATAATGATTGAATATAAATTGGTGTTTATGCAACAATGTGCATTTTGGATAATGGCTTGACATGTACAATTTAGATTGGTTTGTTTTTTGGTGAATTTTTAGGTCGGTAATTACAAAAGAAGTTTTCTGTAATTAAACTAATGGCGTTCGGTTGTTGAAAAATTGGTCCAATACTATGGAACAGCAGATTTGATGACATTGGTAGTTTTGCTAGAAATGAAGAATTGAAAAAAAAAAAAGGACCCGACTTGTTAGTTTGAAATTTTTTTTAGAAAAAACATTGTATGCCAATTGTAATTAAAAAATATTTAAATTTGAAGCAAAGCAAGAAAGTAAGTAAACAAATAATTTTAGAAAGAAAGAATGTTAGAAAGATTTTCCAGGTAGTCTATAGCCACACACAACGAAAATTGTTGTACAATAGCCAATAGTCTCTCAGACATTTCCCTTGTTTTGACAGTTACTCGTGGGTTTAGACTACCTGCAAGTGTTTGGGCTATTCTCATTTCTTGAAAACTTTGCTCCTTCTTCAAAGTTTCCAAAAAAGAGTAGAAGTTTGGATGAGGTTTGCCAATTGTGTGGTTGAAGGAGTTATGCCATCCCTCAATGGCATTGTTTGTTTTTGCTTCTCCCTCTAAACAACTCGTGTAGCAGTTCCACCACTCCACATGGAATCGTGGCTTCCTCCTGCGACCCGATCTGCTTAGGTGTCCAATCCATGTGTCCTCGAAATAATTTAGAATGGGTGCCAATTTTTCTTCGTTACTTGTATAATAAACAGATTCTATAATTGCAGTGTAGTACTCGTCCACACTATCGGGAGCAACAAAACAAAGTGCTGTTAATTTTTTTAGTTCAAATTGTAGTTTGCTATCACGAGAATATTCTGCAACTAGGGATGTTTTTTGTAATTTACGCCAAAATGCCTGGGAAAAATGAAAAAAACATCCCTGAATTTGGGTATCCGTGTACGTTTTATTGATCACATTGATCATGCTCAATTCAAAATCTATAATTATTTTCCTAGGACTTTGAGATGTTTTACTTTTAATCACTGATAAAAGTTCAGTGTATGTTGCAGAAGTCTTATCAGGTAGCAAACTATATACTAAGGGGATTACACTATTGTTAATTTTGGCATGTATAGTGTAAATTTGAGTGAAAGGATGGGGTGTACTTTTAAACGTCCCATCCATCATCCAAATTTCACTACTTTCTAACTTTGCAAGGTTACGTGGGGTACTAAAAATGAGAATTCGTTTCTGAGGGTTTTCGTTGTCATGCAGAAGGAAAGGTTCATCAGAAAAAGAAATAGAAAGATCATGTGGAATTCTAATGTCAGAGAAAGAATGTGGTGTAGATAATTGAATGTTACTTGCCTGCTTTTGTCTTTGAATAATTCTTCTCAAATTAGGAATTATAGGCATGTTACTAGCAACATGACTGGGGACATGCTGTGCAACCTCTCTTAAAATTGATCCTGTAGAATCATTGGAGGTGCTTGCAATAGCTTTCATTTCGTTAACTGTTTCTCTAATTTCTACCTCCATTGCAGAGGCAGAGTGGTTATGTTCTGTGGTTTTCACAACTAAATTATCAAGAGTAACCGCTCTGCCACTGCAATGGGTAGTGTAGTATTGCACACACCTCCAATGATTTCTAGTTAAACTTATTCTTTCCTTACTATATATGTATCCTCCATGGTTTAATAAATTTTTTCCCTTCCTGGATTTAATGTACTTCGCAGCTTCAAGACTAGACATTATCTGAAAAGAGAAGAGAAGAAAAACAAATTAGGCTGAAAAAGTAAATGCTATACCTAAAAAGTAACACTTACACCATCCAACACTTTCCCTACTGTTGCACCTTCCTGGAGTTAGAATAGTAAATATTACCCCTACACCATCCAACACTTTCCCTACTGCTGCACCTTCCTGGACTTGGAATAGTAAATTGCACCCCTACACCATCCAACACTTTCCCTACTGCTGCACCTTCCTGGAGTTAGAATAGTAAATATTACCCCTACACCATCCAACACTTTCCCTACTGCTGCACCTTCCTGGAGTTGGAATAGTAAATTGCACCCCTACACCATCCCACACTTTTCCCTACTGTTGCACCTTCCTGGAGTTAGAATAGTAAATATTACCCCTACACCATCCAACACTTTCCCTACTGCTGCACCTTCCTGGAGTTAGAATAGAAAAATGTACCCCTACACCATCCAACACTTTCCCTACTGCTGCACCTTCCTGGAGTTGGAATAGTAAATTGCACCCCTACACCATCCAACACTTTCCCTACTGCTGCACCTTCCTGGAGTTGGAATAGTAAATTGCACCCCTACACCATCCCACACTTTTCCCTACTGTTGCACCTTCCTGGACTTAGAATAGTAAATATTACCCCTACACCATCCAACACTTTCCCTACTGCTGCACCTTCCTGGAGTTAGAATAGAAAAATGTACCCCTACACCATCCAACACTTTCCCTACTGCTGCACCTTCCTGGAGTTGGAATAGTAAATTGCACCCCTACACCATCCAACACTTTCCCTACTGCTGCACCTTCCTGGAGTTGGAATAGTAAATTGCACCCCTACACCATCCAACACTTTCCCTACTGCTGCACCTTCCTGGAGTTAGAATAGTAAATATTACCCCTACACCATCCAACACTTTCCCTACTGCTGCACCTTCCTGGAGTTGGAATAGTAAATTGCACCCCTACACCATCCCACACTTTTCCCTACTGTTGCACCTTCCTGGAGTTAGAATAGTAAATATTAACCCTACACCATCCAACACTTTCCCTACTGCTGCACCTTCCTGGAGTTGGAATAGTAAATTGCACCCCTACACCATCCAACACTTTCCCTACTGCTGCACCTTCCTGGAGTTGGAATACTAAATTGCACCCCTACACCATCCAACACTTTCCCTACTGTTGCACCTTCCTGGAGTTGGAATAGTAAATTGCACCCCTACACCATCCAACACTTTCCCTACTGCTGCACCTTCCTGGAGTTAGAATAGTAAATATTACCCCTACACCATCCAACACTTTCCCTACTGCTGCACCTTCCTGGAGTTGGAATAGTAAATTGCACCCCTACACCATCCCACACTTTTCCCTACTGTTGCACCTTCCTGGAGTTAGAATAGTAAATATTAACCCTACACCATCCAACACTTTCCCTACTGCTGCACCTTCATGGAGTTGGAATAGTAAATTGCACCCCTACACCATCCAACACTTTCCCTACTGCTGCACCTTCCTGGAGTTGGAATAGTAAATTGCACCCCTACACCATCCAACACTTTTCCTACTGCTGCACCTTCCAGGAGTAAGAAAAAAAAATTCTTCAATCTGAAAACTTTATGTTCTACATTTTGGGAATATTTTAAAAATAAAAAGTAAATTGTTTGTTAAACTAATTGATGGTTTAAATACAATGTTGTATAAAAATACCTTGTTTTTTTGGAATTGGTTTCCTTGGTGAGGCTTTTGAAGTGGAATTGGCCTGCTGGCTGGAGTTGACACTTATGTGTTGGATGGAATCGTACAACACAAACAATTGTCTGGAAAAGTGATAAAAGGATAAAATGAGAAAACTGAACGTTGTTGAGAAATGCAAATTTAAAATAACTTTTTGCAAAAATGATATTCAATATAACTAATAGTACATAACACTTTCCCTACTGCTGCACCTTCCTGGAGTTAGAATAGAAAATTGGACCCCTACACCATCCAACAATTTCCCTACTGTTGCACCTTCCTGGAGTAAGAATAGTCAATTGGACCCCTACACCATCCAACACTTTCCCTACTGTTGCACCTTCCTGGAGTAAGAATAGTAAATTGCACCCCTACACCATCCAACAGTTTCCTAACTACTGCACCTTCCTGGAGTTAGAATAGAAAAATGTACCCCTACACCATCCAACACTTTCCCTACTGCTGCATCTTCCAGGAGTAAGAATAGTAAATTGCACCCCAACACCATCCAACACTTTCCCTACTGCTGCACCTTCCTGGAGTTGGAATAGTAAATATTACCCCTACACCATCCAACACTTTCCCTACTGCTGCACCTTCCTGGAGTTGGAATAGTAAATTATACCCCTACACCATCCAACACTTTCCCTACCGCTGCACCAACCTGGAGTTAGGAAAAAAAATTCTTCAAACTGCAACTCTTATTTTTATTATTTTGGGATTATATTAACATTAAAAATAAAATGGTTAGTCTAACATATTGATGGTTTAAATACAATGCTGTATAACAATACCTTGTTTTTTTGGAATTGCTTTCCTTGGTGAGGCTTCTGAAGTGGAATTGGCCTGTTGGCTGGAGTTGTCACTTATGTGATGGACTGAATCTTTCAGCAAAGAAACAAACAATTGTCTTGGAAAAAAAAAGAGAAAATAAAATAACTTAACGTTGTTGACAAATGCAAATTCTGAATAACTTTTTAAAATATGACATAGAATATAACTAATAGTACATAACACTTTCCTAACTGCTGCACCTTCCTGGAGTTAGAATAGAAAAATGTACCCCTACACCATCCAACACTTTCCCTACTGTTGCACCTTCCTGGAGTTGGAATAGTTAATTGTACCCCTACACTATCCATCTCTTACCTTACTTCTGCACTTTACTGGAGTAACAATAGCAAAAGGAATGACTATTACATTGTGGAAATTATAACTCTGAAAATATAAAATACCTTTTTCTGTTGTTGTTTGTTTTCGTGGCTTTTTGGTAATGCTGGCTGCAGGATTAAGTTATTTTTTAAATGTATTTAATCCACAAACTTGTAACCGATTTACTGTGGAAATGAAAAAAAATTTTCATAAATTAATGTTACTTAGTCAACGTTGGTTACAGCAAAAAAACCAATTTTTTGTAAATATGATATTTGACAAATGAGTATGAGTAACAATTGGTAAAGCAAAACATAATACACTTTGAATGCATTATTAAATAAGAGTAATAATGGATACACCTACACCATCACTCAATTACTCTACTGCTGAACATTCTGGGACTTACAATAGTAATAGTTACCCCAGTAACATGAAACGCTTTTTCAAATGCAGTACCTAACTGAAGTCATATTAGTAATTGTTACCCCTGCACCATGGTATTATTTCGTTTACGATGCAGTGTGAATGTGTAAAAAATTAATATTATCCCCTTTACCATACAACACTTTTGCTAATGCTAAAAATATATTTTTAAAGTAAAATAATTACAATTAAATAACATTTACTTTCATAATAGTAAAGGTGAGTCGATTACGTTGAGGTGATGCAAAATTAGGTACACGAATTCTTGATTTTGGAAAAATAACAAGTTTCTGTTTTTGGAAAAGAAAGTAGTTGTGTTAATTTGGTATATATTTTTAGTGATAACAAATTAGAAATAGTACATTTTAAAAGTTCATATAAAATTTTTTAAAACATATTTAGTATGGGAAGCAAACATATTTTATGCTAAAGCAAGGTGTTAAAATATTTTACTGACTTACTAGTAGTTGCAAACTAATAATGCTTTTCCAAACGAATTCAGTGCTCTCTCTGAGGAGGTCGCAGTGGAGGTGACAGAGGGTCAGGTTTTGACGTCTGGTCTCTCTGGTAGTTGATAATCAACTGATTGCAAAATGGTGTCTTCCTGGTATTTATAAGTTTTACTCAGTGTCACTATTAATTTTTTTTAAAAGTGCGTTCGTTGTGTTTTTTTTTATACTTTATTTTACTGTGGAAAATGATAATTTAAAAAAGCATTTAAAAATGTATTGTTTTCATTCATTTGCTCCGTTTTGGCATCCATTTTGGAACATGTCTTTTGCTATTGTTTTCATAGAAAGTGTTGTAGGACAAGTTTTACAAGTGAGATGGTTAAAATGGCGCCTATGTGTATGTGTCTTCTGTTTTTCTCTGTTTACTTTCTTTCCGATGTAATCATGATAAAAATGTGTATGTATTGTTGTTAAATCTTTCGTTGTTTGTTTAAAACTTTGAAATGTGTGAATACGGATTTTTAAGGGGGATTTTGAGTATTAATTTTAATACTCGAGTATTAATTTTAATACTCGAGTATTAATTTGGTAATGCATTTCAGTAGATTTACGTACAGTTTTTCTCCACATTTTAAAACACTTCCCCACCCTAAAACTCCTAATTTCCCTGCATCCCGTGCCAGATTTTATTGTACTTTTAAAAAAAAATAAAAAATGTTCGCGTTGTAATGGTATGCGTTGTAATAGATTTCGTTGTAACTGCACTTTTAAGTATTTTAATAGGTTTTGCGTTGTAAAAGTATTCGTTGTAAAGTAATGCGTTGTAGTAGTATTTGCGTTGTAAAAAATGCGTTGTAATGGTATGCGTTGTAATAGCATGCGTTGTAACGTCATACATCCATTGAATAAACGCTGACCCACTGTATAGGAGCAAATTGGGAACAGGACACCCCCCTCTTTCCAATGGGAGCTGCATCCATTTTGCAGCCCTACGTGGCTGGCGATAGCCCCATAAAAACCTGTTGCAACATCTCTCTGCGCGAATAAGGCTGGACTGAGCAAATTCCAAAGGAATAGTCCTAAATACATAGAGAAATTTCGGGAGTATCAGCATCTTTAAGACATTGCGCCTTCCAAACAGAGACAAATGCAGCTTATCTAATCTACATAACGTAAAATTAGCTTTGTCAATAATGGGTGAGATGTTCATATCGGGCAGACTATCGATTGCGGCTGTTATTTCTATCCCTAAGTAACGAGCACTATGAACCACCGGTGCAGTAGAGGGACCCATTGCCGCCGTTTGAACTACCTGGGTTTTCTGAGCGTTAAGTTTATAGCCCGAGTACTGGCCATAGTGTTTAGCTGCCACTTTTATTGCTGAGAATGAGGTAGAAACATCTGAAGTAATCACTATAATGTCATCTGCATATGCTAGAACTTTAAAATCGACTGTATTGATCTTAACAGAAGCTATGTTTGGGCAGAGTTCAAGTTTACTCAAAAATGGATCTATATATAGGGCAAACAGGAGGGGGGAGCACGAAAAGGTGTTCGACAGGGTTGCCTGGGGGTTTCTCTGGCGGGTCCTACATTGGAAGGGGGTCTGTGCCAACTTTATTCATGCTTTGCAGTCTTTATATATAACAACTCGAGCAACTATATCTATATCTGGAAAGGGTTCAAGTTCTTTTGCAATCAGTAGGGGTACTCGACAAGGTTGTCTGTGCTCCCCCCTCCTGTTTGTCTCTCAAAGTTCCTTAAAACCTATAGTAGGTTGCTGTGAATAGCAAGGCTGGGTCCCTGCTCTTAATCTCGCCGCACTGGTCACGCCGTTCCTTTGGACGCTGATAGTTTACCAGCGCACCAGATCCGCTCGTCCGCGGCGGGGTGCCTCGCGATCGAGGACATTCATGTAAATTTATGCACATCAACGTAAATATGAAATTATATAAATTCTCGTGATACAACACATGTGAAAAGAAGAAACCTTAAACTTCAAACTTTTCTTCCTTCAAAGATTATATATGCATATCAAGTGGATCACGGTCACAGTGTTTAAATAATCATGGATGTATATACGGTTGACATTCCTTATTCGACTTTTATCAAGACCTGTTACTAGTGTGACCATAGTCCCTGACTTAACATGGATGCAAGGCTTTAATCAATAAAGTATTCATAATGATCACCAAATCTATCTGTTTTAATGCCATGAAACCAAAACATTGAGGGTATAGTACCCCAACTCAAAATGTGTCCCTATAAATATCCCCACATGAAGTTAACAGAAGATATATATATATTTGTATGTAAATATATAAAATCATGATATTGCAGAAAATAAGTAGGGCCTGTGCCCATGTAAATACAAAAAGGGAGAAGGTGATTGTAAAAACAACCACCTGAACCTCCGTGCTCGTATCACTTAACGGTAACGGTAGTGCTTGTGGGCTTCACACGTCCAGTCTGGAGGGGAAAGAAAAAAAGGGACAAAGGTTTACTCACAATACAGGTCCATAGCTCAACAGTATAAATTGTTGTTCTATTTCAAAGTTGTAAGACAAGGGAACGCATCTAAAGTAATTACAAAACTCAAGGTCATTGAAAATAAAGTCAACTTAGGGGGGGTATACATCTCAGTATTTGGAATCTACAGAATTCAATCACATGTGCCATATCACAAAATAAGAGAATATTGCATGAGAGGATTACATGAAAGATCACAAAGATTACATATATCAGGGAATTGAAGTCCAAAGGACTAATACTCAATATTATTGCAAGTACAAAAATATACAACTACAATAAACTAACTATAAAATCATAAATGCAAAAACTAAACTCCTATAAAAAGGAACTGGAGTTTCTAAGGGGTGGAAAGCGGAGGCTACATTGATCTAGATTAGTTAATTTAAAGATGTACGTGCATCTCTTCATCATTGTTCATCCCAAAAGGAGCTACACTTCCAGCCTGCAGGATGAATCTAGATTCTGTTCTACGTAGAGCCTGGATTCTGTTCCCTCCTCTGGGGTTTTTTGAGATAGTATCAAGGGCAAAAAATGTTGCCTTTGTCCAGTCTCCATTGTGTTCATTGAGGAAGTGTCTTGCTGTACTATAGCTAAAGTCCTTATTGGTAATGGCACGTCAATGCTCCAATATTTTTTTCTTCACTGGAAAGGTTGTTGAACCTATGTACCACTTGCCACAAGGGCAAGTGATCACATAGATTACAAACTCTGTACTGCACTGTATGTTTTTGCGAATGTACCACTTTCTCCTAGTTCTCTCTAGCAGAACTTCTTTGACATTTTCACTATGGCTGCATGCCTTACATTTACCACATTGATGGAATCCTCCCACTTTGTCCAACCATGTTTGTTTCACATTACTGAAATGGCTTTTAACAATCATATCTTTAATAGAAGTTCCTTTTCTGTATGTTATTGCAGGGTATGAGCCTAGTTTCTCTTTGAGAACCCTGTCTTGTGTCAAGATGTCCCATCTCTTTTTGATTATCTGATTGAATAGGTTGGATTGGGAGTTAAAAGTTATGATAAGTCTAATTGGTGAATCTGACTCTGATTGTTTTTTCTTGGGTGCTTGTAGAGTGCCTCACTTCTTTTGTCTTCATCTGCTCTTTTCTCACCTTTTTTGAGCATTGCGTAGGGGTACCCTCTGGCTAGAAATCTCTCTGACATCTCCTTTTTGTTCCTTTCATATGATTCTTCTGTGCTACAATTTCTCTTGGCACGGAGGAACTCACCGAAGGGTATGCTCCACCTAAAATTTGGAGGATGGCTGCTTGCTGCATGTAGTACTGAGTTTCCCGCAGTACTTTTTCTGAATAAATCTGTCTCCAGATTATTACCCTTTGCTGTAAGTCTAATGTCTAAGAAATCTACAGGTTCTTGACTGTGTTGCATAGTAAACTTCAAGTTAAGAGCATTTTCATTCAGTTCCTTGAGGAACATAAACAGTTCTTGTTCTCCTCCTTCCCACACAAAGAAAATATAATCGATAAATCTCAGCCAGATACTGATCTTATTTGTCCAGTGTTCCATCAATTTACTCCAGAGCACCTGCTTCTCCCACCAGCCGACCAAGAGATTGGCATAGCTAGGAGTGAAGCAGGTGCCCATCGAAGTCCCTTGTACTTGTTTGTAGAGTACTCCATTAAATGTGAACACATTTTCTACAAGGCACATCTCAATCATTTGTAATAACATCATTGTGTGTGTTGACAGATGTATGCTTCTAGAGATGAGAAAGTGTTCACATGCTTTAAGTCCATCTCTGTGCCTAATGCTGGTATACAGACTTTCCACGTCTAAACATACAAGCCACAAGTTTCTATCCCAATGTGTATTCTCAATTTTTTGTAAAAAATCTTTCGTATCCCTGATATACGATGTTAGGTCCTTTACATAGTCTAATAGGAAATAGTCCACATACATAGAGACATTTTCGAACAGACTATTTTTGGAGGAAACTATTGGTCTGCCAGGTGGTTGTGTGGGGTCCTTGTGTACCTTGGGGAGGAGATAAAAAGTTGGTGTAGTGGGTGTCTCGTTTTTAAGGAATTTCAATTCATCCCAGTTCAGAAGATTCTCATCCGCCCATTTATCAAGGAGATTGAAAAATCTATCCTGTAATTTACTAAGATAAGATTTGTCAACCCTCGTATAACATGTCACATTGTTAAGCTGTCTCATGGCTTCCTGAATATAGTTCTTTTTGTCCCACAGAACAATATTCCCGCCCTTATCGGACGGCTTAATCACAATACTGTCATCATTTTGCAGATCCCTTAATGTGTCTCTCTGTGTTTTGCTGAAATTGGAATTAGGGGTAGGTTTATTCAAGAGATGTACAATATCATGGTTGACCATTTCGTGGAAGAGGTCAATGTTATCTTTGGGGGTCTGTGGTCTGTATTTAGATTTACCCCTAAAGGGTGTGACAACGGGTATATCTGTATCTAGCCCTAGGGTTGACTCAGTATTGCCAATACTAGGATTGTGTGCTGTTGATCTCTGTGTGTCAAAGGTTTCATCACGGAATAGGGGGGACCCTGCCTGCTATAGACCAATCTCCCTGTTGGACTCTGCCGTTAAGATTCTGGGCAGAGTTATTTTGCAAAGAATGGGGGACTGGCTAGGGGAGAGCGGGACCCTATCGGACTTACAGTACGGTTTCAGAGCACATAGAGGGACCATGGACCAATGTTTAAACCTTCACCTTATCATTAGTAAATACACTGTGGCGAAGGGTGGGCTTCTTTATTTGGGATTTATGGACTTATCTTCTGCTTTCGATTTGGTAAATCGCTCAAAACTTTGGATTATTTTGCGAGACATGGGTTTGGATAGCACCTTGGTTAATTTTTTGCACGACCTTCACCAAAATCTGTCGGCCTCGGTTAGGGTCACAAGGGAAGGGAGATGCACTGCGAAGTTTAGGTCAGGAAGAGGGGTCAGACAAGGCTGCATTCTGGCCCCTCTCCTTTTTACACTATATATTAATTCCTTGGGGAAATCCCTGGATTCAGCTACCTTGGACATACCGCATATGGGGGGGCTACCCATTCCGGTACTGCTGTATGCGGACGATGCCGTCCTTGTAGCTCGGACTGGTACGGGCCTGCAAAGATTATTAGATCATTTTGGTGGTTTCATGGAAGCCTTGGACCTAAAGATCAACACCACTAAATCCCATGTTATGGTTACAGGCTCACGGAGGAAAAACATGAAGATTAGGGCCTTTAGCTG
The DNA here is from genome assembly GCF_964204655.1 of Triturus cristatus. Classification (NCBI taxonomy): domain Eukaryota; kingdom Metazoa; phylum Chordata; class Amphibia; order Caudata; family Salamandridae; genus Triturus; species Triturus cristatus. The sequence goes on from NC_140591.1 coordinate 1,187,667,262, forward strand.
TAACAATTCCCCAATTTCGAGGGTACCCTTTTTTTTTTTTTTGTTACTTAGGAGTCACTTTTGATGAGAAAGGAACTTGGGGTGCCCAACTAAAGTTAAAGGAGAATGGTGTAAGTAGATCTACCACAGCTCTTATGCATTTTGCTAAAAGATTGGGTTCGAGACCCATGGAAGCCATGACTTGTATTTATAGAGCCAAATGTGTGGCAATTGCATCCTATGGGGCAGACATATGGGGCTACGTTTCAGCCCCAGGCATTCAAATCGTAGAAAACAATTTTATACGAGCCTTGTTATCACTCCCGAAATCATCCCCCACATATTCAATACATAACGAAATAGGTTTGGGTTATGTCACCGATCTCCTAAAAATGTCCCCACTGTTATGTTGGATTAAAACCTGGACAAACGAGGAGATCACATTGAACCACTGCATTCTTAAAGATTGCATGTCTTTGGACAAAGCAGATAGTATACCTTGGCTAGCGTATGTTAGAGCGGCATGCGCTAGGCTAGGTCGCCCGGATATGTACTCTTCTCCACAGAACCTTAAAAAAGAAGATGTAAAGTGGGTCAAGCAGCACTTTCGAAATATGTTGGAAGCTGAGAGGGAAACGGTTGAGCTTTGTAAACCAATGGTAAGATCACTCTACCAACTTTCGTCGTCTTTGGCCATGGAACCTTATTTAAAATATGTTACTAAACCATATCATCGTTTTCTACTTATAAGGTTCAGGTTCAATCTGATACACCTTGTGCTTGGCTCGTATACAAAGTGGGGTATCCCAGAAGAATCCCCACCCTGCTCCTGCGATTTTTTCTCTACACAGGATACCCTGCACCTAGTGATGCTTTGTGATCATTATTTGGTGGCCCGCAAAAAATTTATTTTTCCTATTCTGAAAGACTTAAATTTTGCGCAGGTACGGCCGGCTCTATTATATTTACAGATGTTGAACTCGGTACAGGTTACATATGGTGTAGCGTGTTTTTTGGTAGCAGCCGCTAGACAAAAGAAAATCAGTCTGGCCACAAAGATCAATCACCAAACCTGACATTTGTAAATTTGGCACTCCTCATTTTTATTGATATGTTCCTTTTATTTTAGGATTTGCAATCACTTCTTAAATCCGTTTTACTGAATTTTTAATGTTATCTTATGTATTTTGTATTGCTTTTATGGTTTTTAGTAACCGAATAAAGTTCTTTGACTGACTGACTGACTGTGTGCTGTTGATCTCTGTGTGTCAAAGGTTTCATCACTGACATTCCGACTAGTGAGTATTTTTAAAGTCCTCATGTCAGAATCAATCGTACTTTGGTCCAATAAATGTAAAGTTTGTGAATTATGTACAGTCTGTTCCTCATTAAGACTGATCAGTGTTCTTAAAAGATCAGTGTCATCGATAGGGGGAGAGGCGGTAGGTATAGTTATGGCTGGTGTATTGGCATTATTTTGTCTAAGTTGGTGAATCTTAAATAATTTGAGTTTACGTACAAAACAATACATATCAATGCGTGTCTGTGAATAATCAAGGGGAAAGTCCGGACAGAAACTTAATCCCAATTTAAGAACCTGCTCTTCTATTGGAGTTAAGGATCTGTTAGAAAGATTCATTACAGTTAATTCTTGGTCATCCATTATTTTCCTCTTTGATTTTGGCCCTTGGTTCCCACGCCAGTATTGTTGTTCTTTCTTGCGCTGCTCTTGCCTCCTTTTACTTGCGGTCGCCAGTAGATAGTTATAGTTAGGACCGAGTTCCCATAGGAAATCTGAAAATTCTATTTTGAACAACTTTGGCGCCGGTTGACTTATCTTCGTGAAATTTTCAAAACTAATGGGGCGCTCCACTCAGCTCCTACCCTGAAAGTCTCGGGGTGATTCGTCAAGCGGGGGCTGAGAAAAAAGGGGGGTCCCAAAACGCGTTTTCCCCATGCATTTTCCCGTAGGACCTTTAGTCGAAGGTACAGCCCGAACGGCAGAACAGAATTACTTGAACTTTGGCAAAGAGGTAGTCCTCAGGTCAGACATGTGCCTTATGCTTAAATGGTGTAAATCCGTTCAGTAGTTCCTGAGAAAATCAAAAGTAAAATCACATAGATATCTGGGCGGAGCCAAACCACACATCTCATCGTGAGATCTGATTGGCTGTTAGCACTTCATCCAAGAAGTGTTGGCAGCCATCTTGGGACCAATATACATGATAGCACCTCATTAAAAAGCATTGCAGTTAATAGAAGGTTTTAAGACTTTAGTTACATTATAAATCATTTGTTGATGGTACCATACTCATTTTAGGAATTGTGGTGTGTTCTAAGGTGATTTTACCATGTGAAAAAGCCTTCTGCTGTGATATCATGAATCATGTTTGAGAGAAAACTATTTTCTCATGCTTTTCCCACAGAGGTTTGGAAGGTGATCTATAAGCTAACTGAGAGCATATTTTCTGTAAATTCACATTATCTTTCTCAGTCATGTGAGAATGAAGTCTGACATTCCTAGTAAAACATGTACATCCAACAAGGGCAAAGACTGTCAGTTGATTCCTTTGTGTTCTACTGCAGCTTCCCAGAGTGTTCTAAAGAAAAACTAGAGCGCTAACAGTCCTACTTATGACAAACGTATGGCACACCTGAAGCCATCTTGGTTGGAATAAAGTGGTAATTCTTAAAACATTTAATTTAAAAAGGAACAATATGAGGGGGTTCATTTTGAAATAGAAAGTATGATTAGTGCTGCAGAAAGAAAAATTAGGGCACATTTTGACTTCTCAAATCCTCTTCTATGTCATAAAAAAATTCTGACATGCAGACTGAAACATGCACTTTGAATACCAGCAGCAGACTTCCCTGGTGAGCAGTAGCTTTACTACAGTGATCTAATGAGCAACTAAAGTGCTAACATTCAGAATTTATGGCAAATGTGTGACGCATCTGAATGCCTTCTTGATGGAACCAAGTAAAAAACTGAAAGTATTTTCTACTGAGGAGACTGCAGTAAATGAGGAAATTAGGAAACTTCATAACAAATAAATCTCCCAAGATGGCCACCAGATACAAAAGAGCCCAAATGTAGCCCAAATATCACCCAGATGTAGCCCAAGTATAGCCCAATAACAGAATGTCCCAGAGTGTTCTAACGAACAACTAGAGCGCTAACAGTCTTACTTATGACAAAAGTATGGCACACCTGAAGCCATCTTGATTGGAATAAAGTTGTAACACTTAAACCATTTAATTTACAAAGGAACAAAATGAGGGGGTTCATTTTGCCATAGAAATTATGATTAGTTCTGCAGAAAGAAAAATTAGGGCACATTTTGACTTCTCAAATCCACTTCTATTTCATAAACAAATTCTGACATGCAGACTGAAACATGCACTTTGAATACCAGCAGCAGACTTCCCTGGTGAGCAGTAGTTTTACTACAGTGATCTAATGAGCAACTAGAGTGCTAACATTCAGAATTTATGGCAAATGTGTGACACATCTGAATGCCTTCTTGATGGAACCAAAATAAAAAACTGAAAGTATTCCCACTGAGGAGACTGCAGTAAATGAGGAAATTAGGAAACTTCATAACAAATAAATCTCCCAAGTTGGCCACCAGAGACAAAAGAGCCCAAATGTAGCCCAAATATCACCCAGATGTAGCCCAAGTATAGCCTAATGACAGAATGTCCCAGAGTGTTCTTAAGAACAACTAGAGCTCTTACTGTCTTACTTATGACAAAAGTATGGCACACCTGAAGCCATCTTGATTGGAATAAACTGGTAACACTTAAAACATTGAATTTAAAAAGGAACACAATGAGGGGGTTCATTTTGCCATAGAAATTATGATTAGTGCTGAAGAAAGAAAAATTAGGGCACATTTTGAGTGACTTCTCAAATCCTCTTCTATTTCATTAAAAAATTCTGATATGCAGACTGAAACATGCACTTTTAATACCAGCAGCAGACTTCCGTGGTGAGCAGTAGCTTTACTACAGTGATCTAATGAGCAACTAGAGTGCTAACTTTCAGAATTTATGGCAAATGTGTGACATATCTGAATACCTTCTTGATGGAATCAAAGTACAAAAACTGAAAGCATTTCCTACTGAGGAGACTGCAGTAAATGAGGAAATTAGGAAACTTCATAACAAATAAATCTCCCAAGATGGCCACCAGACCCAAAAGAGCCTAAATGCAGCACAAATATCACCCAGATGTAGCCCACATGTAGCCCATGACAGAAGTGTGCAAAACACTTATTTTTTGTGTATTCACAGTTTTATATAGTGCAGACTTGTCAGGTATTGGAATGCTTTACATGAGCATTGGTTACATCACACAAGATCAAATTCTTTTTGGTTGTAGACATAGGGAGATTAAGTGATTTGACCACAATCACAGAATGTTGAGTTGAAGCAGAAACTCCAACCTGGTTCCCCAGTTGCAAAGTCTGCAGCTCTGGAAGTAACACCACATCCTCTCGCCAAGGTGCAACATTTAATCAAGTGGTCAACTGGATAAAAAAACATAAAGATTACAAATAATTTAAAAGTTCTTTGTCGCTATTTGAAAACTCAGAAAATATGTCCTCATTTTAGTTTTTTAGAGCACTAACCATACTTTTGATGCAAATAAGACCCTCTCATATATGTAATTTCTAAAGGAAATACTCTAGGTATTACAGTTTTGATTACATCAAGATGACGTCAGGCGTTCCACACTTTTGTAATAAATAAAGAATGTTAGCAATCTAGTTGTTCATTGGGATACTGTTGAGAGGCAGAGGCCAGGGGCACGGACTCTGAAAATTGAAGGCAGGTAGGAGAGTGCAGAGGCAACAATTTGACCACTCTGAGCAGGCAGGAAGGGCAGTGGCAGCACAACAGACTATGGAGGGCAGTGGAAAGGGGGCAGGGGCAACAAACCAACAATACAGGACTGGCAAGAGAGGCTGTGGCAATATAATAGACCATTGTGGGCAGAAGGAAGAGGCAGTGGTAGTACAACCATACATGCCAACAGACCCGTTTCAGCCAGGAAACGTCCAATGTTTTTAAGCTCAAATGGGCTTTATTTGATCTGTCTCCTGTCTACAATCTCCTCTTTTTCAATGTAACTCAAAGGGGAAAATCAATACCCCAGTTTTTATTCAAAATCTCCCACTTACCAAGTTCAAAATGTTCGCAAGTATGGTACATTGAATCATGGTAGGCAGGAGGAATTGGGGTAGGGACATGGACTCGGATAACAGAGGACAGGAGGGACATGGAGAGGTGCACCAAACTGACCCTACACGGCAGGCATCAGGGTTTGCAGCAGCACAATACACCACACAGCGCATGCGGGACGGGAGTGCAGCACAACAATCCATAGAAAGCAATAGGGAGGGGACAGGACCATGCACATGGACAACAGAGAACAGATGGGAAAGAGGCAATAGTAGCTAGCTGACCATAATGGACAGACAGGAGAGAAAGCTGCAGCATAACAGACCATAAAGGGCAGGAGGGATAGATCAGGGGCATTACAATGGAACAGACAAGCCACGAGGGAGGGAATAGGGGCTCTGCACATGGAAACAGAGGGCTGGGGACAAGGTGGCAGGGCAGGAGCAGCAAGATGACCATGGAGGTCAGGCAGGATGGGCACTAGAAACAAGACACACCATGGAGTGCAACAATGAGACTATAGTGGCATGCACACAGACCATGGAGGGAAGGTGGGATGGGGTCAGGGGCAGCTAGCTGACCACACAGGGAAGGTGGGAGGGGCCATGGCAGCACAGAAGACCATGCATGGCAAGAGGGAGTGTTAGTGGCAGCACAATGGCTACGATGGGCAAGAAGGAGGGTGCAGGGGCATGCACAAAGGACCATGGAGGATAGAAGGGAGGGTCAGGACCTGGGCACAGACAAGAGAGTTAAGGGAAGGGGCCTCACAACAGAAAATGCGGGGCAGGCAGGAGGAGCAGTTGCAGCACAACAGATCAGGGAGGGCAGAAGGGTGTGGCAGTAAAATGGACCATGGAGGACAGGAGAAAGGGGATAGGGGCATGGCATGTGGACAGGCAGGGTGGAGGTGGCAGTGAAAGGTTACAGTCATTTGACAATGCTAGGCAGGTGGGAGGGGAGTGGCAGCTCAACAGAACACTCAGAGTAGATAGGAGTGGCAGGTCCATGGAACATAGTGGGCAAAAAGGATGGAGCAGGGGCATGCACAAAGACATCGGAGGGCAGGGGGAAGGAGAATAGGGGCAGCAAGCTAAGCACAGAGGCTAAGCAGGAGGTCAATGATGGGCCATAGAATTGGGCAATGGAGGGCAGGAGGAGTGGACTGGTACATCATGCTAAATGGAGGGCAGTGGCAGCACATCAGACCATGCATGGCAGGAGGGAGGAGGCTAGTCCTTGATTTCAGACAACAGAGGATAGGGAGGAGGTGGTTGGGGCAGCAAGCTAACTGTTCAGAGAAGGTGGATATTAGGAACTTTATTGTTTTTAAAATGTGTGTCTGTGCGAACTACTTAAAATATGAACAAGTATGCAGCATAATCTCACTTTCATTCAGGAAGAAGAGGACGTTTGTGACTGTGACTCCGGGCTCACTTGGCAGAAACACCCCCTGACCCTCCATCCCCATCGCAAAATGTAATGCCCGTGAAAAGGGTAGGTGGACGCAGTGTTATATAGAACATAGTCCTGAGAGCACGATTGTAATTGAAAACTAGATGTAGTATATGGTATAAACTATGCACCAAAAAGTGTGATATAAGATGAACCAGGCGTGAAATATAATATGCAATACATTGTGCGCAATGACAGATTCATTGGAGAGCGCGAGATAGCACAGGCACTAACGCGTGCTATGCGATATGCGCCTTGGAGTGTAACATGCACAGGGCAGTGTTGTGTAACATAACTAGTCTCTAAAGTTGTAATATAAAATATGTGCTGGGGAGTGTAACGGTGCATATGCACTGTGACAAAGATATGGATCCCAGATTGTAATATGTATGGCATAGCGCTGTGCGTTATAACATACACATCGAGGAAGGCACGTTAGATGGGGCAATATAACCCGTGCGAAGGCAAGTGTGGCATGACATATTCACGGGGTGGTGTTACAGTGCACATGGGCTAGAGAGTGTCATAGCATACGCACTAGCTGGTGGAATACAACACAGAGGTGTGAGGCAATCGGCGGGCACTGGTGGGTGTAACACAGCATTGGGCTCAGCCAGGAGCACGCTGTGACTCTCAAGTGAGGTTCGTCTCCTTTCCAGAAAGTAAAATAAAAAGTATTACACATCCGGCGGTGGATGTGTTTTTTATTAACCGTGAGGGGGGTTTCTTGCATAGTTTGGTCGAATTTTTTTCGAATCCCCGTTGAATGGCTTGGTGTGCGTGTATATTAAATGTGCCCGTCAATAGCTACCCATGTTTGTATAAATAAACGACAAGGGTGTCAACTTGGAGAGTACCCACCAGCGGGGGCGCCGGGATTAGGCACGGTAGGGCATCAGACACGTCAGAGCCTCACTAGCGGTGTAAATACATTCCATGTGGATTCATTCTATGCATAGTCGCCTTTTAATGAATATCACGCAAATCGTCATGGTGATAGGTACATACGGTTTGTCCAGCATGTCCTAGGTGTTTCTATAAATATATATTTTTAAAATAATAAAAAACAAAGGCCGGCCCCAGGGGATGGGGTCCCCGGAGCCATAAGTGGCCTGAGGAGGGGGGCAACGCAGCCCCCTCCTAAAGAATTTAAATTAAAAAAAGGCCATGACCCGGGGGTTGGGGTCCCCGGGGCCGATTAAGGACTTGGGAGGGCCAAATGAATTTTTTTCAACAAAAAAAATTAGGGTGCAGGGCCAGACAGCCCTCCTTCTTAAAAAAATAAAATAAATAAAAGACCGGCATCGCGCTGGAGGCCACGCCCCCTCCTTGCAGCACTCTGCAAACGCGCCCCCTGGCCAGTTGTAAGTTGGGGAATTAATTCCCCTTCAATACTGAGGGTCCCTGAGGGCCAACTAGCCCAACAGGTATCTCCAGTGTGCGCCAGGGAGCTGCGTTGCAGACAGGTGTTCTGAGGCCACGCCCCTTTTTACACCTCTATGCAACGCAGCTCTGTGGCGCTTACTGGAGGTACCTAGTGGGCTAGTTTGACCCTAGGGACCCTTAGGATTCAAGGGGACTTAATCTCTCAACTTAGAATGGCCACAGGGCGCGTTTACACAGTGGTGAAGGGAGGGGACGGGGCCTGAGGTGACGTGTGCAAACACGCCCTGTGGCGCGTTTTAAGTTGGGGAAATAATTCCCTTTCAATCCTGAGGGACCCTGGGGGCCAACTAGCCCACCAGGTGCTTCCAGTAAGTGCCACTGCTCTGTGTTGCAGAGAGGTGGTGCAGGCCGTGCCCCTTTTTACACCTCTCTGCAATGGCGCTTACTGGACGTACCTAGTGGGCTATTTTGCCCCTAGGGATCCTCAGGATTCAAGGGGATTTAATCTCCCAACTTAAAAACGGCCACAGGGCATGTTTACACAGTGGGGAAGGAAGGGGACGGGGCCTGAGGTGACGTGTGCAAGCACGCCCTATGGCGCGTATTAAGTTGGGGAAATAATTCCCCTTCAATCCTGAGGGCCCCTGGGGGCTAACTAGCCCACCAGGTGCTTCCAGTAAGCGCCACTGAGCAGCATTGCAGAGAGGTGGTCCAGGCCGTGCCACTTTTTACACCTCTCTGCAATGCAGCTCTGTGGTGCATACTGGAGGTACCTAGTGGGCTAGTTGGACCCTAGGGACCCTCAGGATTCAAATTAACTTAATCTCCCAACTAAAAATGGCCACAGGGCGTGTTTACACAGTGGTGAAGGGAGGGGACAGGGCCTGAGTTAACATGTGCAAACAAGCCCTGTGGCGAGTTTTAAGTTGGGGAAATAATTCCCCTTCAATCCTGAGGGCCCCTGGAGGCTAACTAGCCCACCAGGTGCTTCCAGTAAGCGCCACTGAGCTGCGTTGCAGAGAGATGGTCCAGGCCGTGCCACTTTTTACACCTCTCTGCAACGCAGCTCTGTGGCGCATACAGGAGGTACCTAGTGGGCTAGTTGGACCCTAGGGACCCTCAGGATTCAAATGAACTTAATCTCCCAACTAAAATCGGCCACAGGGCTTGTCAGTGATGTCATTTGAGATGTCATCATGTCATGAGTGATGTCACAGACCATGTCATGAGAGATGTAATATGTGACGTCATCAGCAGTGCATTGCGGGCGTGGGAGTTATAGTTAGCTGAACCAACTATAACGGGGGAATTTCATTGGTTTTGTACGAGTGAAAAGTCCAGCTAACTATAACGCCCCTGAAACCTATGTTTTTTTCAGTGAATTTCTAAGGTTTTTTAAATGCTAATTCCTAACTATAACGTGCCTGAAACCTATGGTTTTTTCAGTGAATATCTATATCTATATCTATATATATATTAAAGCCGAGATCCTCCTTTCTGGTGTCCTCAATCTTTAGAGGGTGGCGCGAGACCGGCGGAGCAAAACCGGCAAGTAAATATGTTCAAAAAACGAAGTTCCACTCGCGCTCTCGGGCGGCACATGCAGAGAAACAGCGGACTCAAATCCAAAAGTAAAGGGGGTTTATTAAATCATAGACCCGCCGTGACGCGTTTCGCCACTTTCGTGGCTTTTTCACACAACGTTGTACATACAAATGACACCATTACATACTTTTCGACTGTCATGGAAATAGAAAGAGGCTGTCACCATTGATGTTATATCGGATCAGAAGCAAGGAAGCAACATGAGCGCCATCTTAACATGTACATTATGATTCAACATTCTCATGTTATTTCCACCTCACGTAGCAAACAGTGCACTAGGACAAATCCCATTAAACAGAAATATTAAATAAAGTATACTCTAATTTGTCAGCACCATTTAAACATTTAACGAAAATTACTCGTTATGTGTTATTATTTTGGATTTTAAGCTTTTTTGCCCCTACGTATATGTAGACAACAATTTATGCATTTCTAAAGCAGTCATGTAAATCAAATTGGATATCTTCGTATCGTATAAATGCATACAGGCGATTGTTCATTTGTCAAATAAAGTTTTTGTTCTACGTCGCAGGGATAAAAAATGTATGGTTACCGGGGATTAGTTTACCCAAATATACAACGTTACCATTGTTATCTGATGCGAGTTAAGAATCATGTTGAAGACGACACTCGCTTCCTTGGTGTATTATAAGCCTCCTATTGCCAAAGTATTAATTCCCCTTGTTAGTGGGTAAAAAAATCGAGTTTATACACATAAGCAGGTAACTTAATTCCTTATCTACTGTCATCTCACAATGGACTTTTAATCTTTCAATTGTACCCTGATTAGTGGGTAAATATAATTTATGTTATTCTCGATTATTTATTATTGCAAGGTGTCATGTATTACCCTTATTTCACCTTCTTGTGCTCAAACTATAAAACCATATTGATTTATCTTACACAAAAGGACGTCGGATGATCTGATGAAGAAAGGGGGGGGGGGAAAAAAAGGGGGGGGGAGATTTGTAGATCTCAAAACTGGGTCAGCCAAAACACCCTTTCTCTTCTCTTCCTGTTAAGAAGATAACACATAAAAAAGAGAATATATAAGAATATACATCTCAAAGCAGTCATTGATATAACATATTCATTCATTATACAGATGTATTGCCATTTCTTCATCAAGATTATGGCCATTAGGAAACAAAGTGCACATACTTATAATGTGTTTTGATTCGCGCTGTCTCAATCTTAACACCCTGTTTCCTCCTCTCATTTTGGGTGTAATTTGCTCAATGGCATAGTATGTGAGTTTAGAACAATCAGAGAAGTGGTAACTTGAGAAATGACGGGCAATGGGATATTGTTTATCCTTATTTGTAATAGCCCGCATATGTTCCAGCACACGTTTTTTTGCCATATGAACGGTGCTGCCAACATACCGGAGTTTACACGGACACTCCAGAACATAGATCACAAAGTTACTCGTACATGTCAAAAATTGTGAAATACTGATCATGGTATTGGTGCTGGTGTTCATGTATTCTTTGACCATTTTGCTGTTCCTGCAGGCTTTACAATGGCCACATGGAAAAAAGCCCGGTAGATCAATACCTCTCACTTCAAGGTTGAAATTAAGATCACTATGTACAAGAGTGTCCCTGAAACTGCGTCCCTTCCTGTATGTGATCATAGGTTGTGTTGGTAGATTACTACCTATAATGGTGTCATTTCTCAGGATTTCCCAGTGACGTTGTACAATCTTACGGACTTGGGTAGAATGACCATTGAATGTCATGATCAATCTAGTTTTGTCCTCTTCTTCCTGTAGTGTGGTAGCAATTTCTGGGGTCAACAGAGTGCTAGATCTTTCAACTGACTTTATTCTTTCTGCGGCTTTTTTGAGAACCCATGATGGATATCCTCTTGCTTTAAACCTCTCCATCATTATTCTTTCTTCTTTCTGGTAGTCTGATAATAAGCTACAGTTTCTTTTTGCTCTGAGTAGTTCTCCATATGGAATGCTCCACTTTAAATTATCGGGGTGACTACTCAGAGCATGAAGCAAAGTATTGCCAGCAGTACTCTTGCGATATAAGATTGTATGTACTTTGTTGTTTTTCACCTGCACACATGTATCTAGGTACTCGACTTTCTCTTTACTGATGGTACTGGTTAGTGTGATGTTTTTGTTGTTCTGGTTTAGTTTATCAATGAACAGTACAGCCTCTCTCTCTTCACCTTGCCATACTACAAAAATGTCATCGATAAATCTAAGCCACAAAATGACTTTGGTGTGAAATTCTTGTAGATCTGGTCTCACTAGGATCTCTTCCTCCCATGCCCCCATGAACAAATTCGCGAAACTAGGCGCGAAACATGTACCCATCGCGGTACCGTGTTCCTGTTTATAAATCATATCATTAAACAGAAAATAATTGTTCGTGAGACAAAATCTGATCATGTCCAGGATCATGCCTGTGTGTTCTAATAGGTCAATACTTCTGCGTTTCAAAAATCCTGCGCAGGATTGGATCCCTTGCTCATGGTCTATTATAGTGTACAATGAGTTAACGTCTAAAGTTATCAGAACGTAATTCTCTTGCCACACTAGTTTTGAGATTTTATTGAGAAAGTCTTTTGTATCTCTTACGTAAGATGGAAGTGTAAAAACAAATTCTCGTAAGAAATGATCTGCGTATCGTGAGATGTTTTCAAGGGAACTGCCTTTGGATGAGATAATCGGCCTGCCTGGGGGATTGTCCCTATTCTTATGTATCTTTGGGAGCAGATACATTACCGGTAGAATGGGACAGTCTTTTTTTAGGAAACAGAATTCCTCCCACTATAACAGGCCTTTATCTTTCCATTCCTTAAGTAATTCCCACCCTTTGTTGATGCTGTCATTATATTCCACCCGTGTCACATTGGTATATGTCTTACCATCCTTGAGTTGTCTTAACGCCTCATTAATGTACATGTCTTTAGGCAAAATCACAATCATGTTGAAGACGACACTCGCTTCCTTGGTGTATTATAAGCCTCCTATTGCCAAAGTATTAATTCCCCTTGTTAGTGGGTAAAAAAATCGAGTTTATACACATAAGCAGGTAACTTAATTCCTTATCTACTGTTATCTCACAATGGACTTTTTATCTTGGAAGTTTTTACACTTCCATCTTACGTAAGAGATACAAAAGACTTTCTCAATAAAATCTCAAAACTAGTGTGGCAAGAGAATTACGTTCTGATAACTTTAGACGTTAACTCATTGTACACTATAATAGACCATGAGCAAGGGATCCAATCCTGCGCAGGATTTTTGAAACGCAGAAGTATTGACCTATTAGAACACACAAGCATGATCCTGGACATGATCAGATTTTGTCTCACGAACAATTATTTTCTGTTAAATGATATGATTTATAAACAGGAACACGGTACCGCGATGGGTACATGTTTCGCGCCTAGTTTCGCGAATTTGTTCATGGGGGCTTGGGAGGAAGAGATCCTAGTGAGACCAGATCTACAAGAATTTCACACCAAAGTCATTTTGTGGCTTAGATTTATCGATGACATTTTTGTAGTATGGCAAGGTGAAGAGAGAGAGGCTGTACTGTTCATTGATAAACTAAACCAGAACAACAAAAACATCACACTAACCAGTACCATCAGTAAAGAGAAAGTCGAGTACCTAGATACATGTGTGCAGGTGAAAAACAACAAAGTACATACAATCTTATATCGCAAGAGTACTGCTGGCAATACTTTGCTTCATGCTCTGAGTAGTCACCCCGATAATTTAAAGTGGAGCATTCCATATGGAGAACTACTCAGAGCAAAAAGAAACTGTAGCTTATTATCAGACTACCAGAAAGAAGAAAGAATAATGATGGAGAGGTTTAAAGCAAGAGGATATCCATCATGGGTTCTCAAAAAAGCCGCAGAAAGAATAAAGTCAGTTGAAAGATCTAGCACTCTGTTGACCCCAGAAATTGCTACCACACTACAGGAAGAAGAGGACAAAACTAGATTGATCATGACATTCAATGGTCATTCTACCCAAGTCCGTAAGATTGTACAACGTCACTGGGAAATCCTGAGAAATGACACCATTATAGGTAGTAATCTACCAACACAACCTATGATCACATACAGGAAGGGACGCAGTTTCAGGGACACTCTTGTACATAGTGATCTTAATTTCAACCTTGAAGTGAGAGGTATTGATCTACCGGGCTTTTTTCCATGTGGCCATTGTAAAGCCTGCAGGAACAGCAAAATGGTCAAAGAATACATGAACACCAGCACCAATACCATGATCAGTATTTCACAATTTTTGACATGTACGAGTAACTTTGTGATCTATGTTCTGGAGTGTCCGTGTAAACTCCGGTATGTTGGCAGCACCGTTCATATGGCAAAAAAACGTGTGCTGGAACATATGCGGGCTATTACAAATAAGGATAAACAATATCCCATTGCCCGTCATTTCTCAAGTTACCACTTCTCTGATTGTTCTAAACTCACATACTATGCCATTGAACAAATTACACCCAAAATGAGAGGAGGAAACAGGGTGTTAAGATTGAGACAGCGCGAATCAAAACACATTATAAGTATGTGCACTTTGTTTCCTAATGGCCATAATCTTGATGAAGAAATGGCAATACATCTGTATAATGAATGAATATGTTATATCAATGACTGCTTTGAGATGTATATTCTTATATATTCTCTTTTTTATGTGTTATCTTCTTAACAGGAAGAGAAGAGAAAGGGTGTTTTGGCTGACCCAGTTTTGAGATCTACAAATCTCCCCCCCCCCTTTCCCCCCCCCCCCTTTCTTCATCAGATCATCCGACGTCCTTTTGTGTAAGATAAATCAATATGGTTTTATAGTTTGAGCACAAGAAGGTGAAATAAGGGTAATACATGACACCTTGCAATAATAAATAATCGAGAATAACATAAATTATATTTACCCACTAATCAGGGTACAATTGAAAGATTAAAAGTCCATTGTGAGATAACAGTAGATAAGGAATTAAGTTACCTGCTTATGTGTATAAACTCGATTTTTTTACCCACTAACAAGGGGAATTAATACTTTGGCAATAGGAGGCTTATAATACACCAAGGAAGCGAGTGTCGTCTTCAACATGATTCTTAACTCGCATCAGATAACAATGGTAACGTTGTATATTTGGGTAAACTAATCCCCGGTAACCATACATTTTTTATCCCTGCGACGTAGAACAAAAACTTTATTTGACAAATGAACAATCGCCTGTATGCATTTATACGATATGAAGATATCCAATTTGATTTACATGACTGCTTTAGAAATGCATAAATTGTTGTCTACATATACGTAGGGGCAAAAAAGCTTAAAATCCAAAATAATAACACATAACGAGTAATTTTCGTTAAATGTTTAAATGGTGCTGACAAATTAGAGTATACTTTATTTAATATTTCTGTTTAATGGGATTTGTCCTAGTGCACTGTTTGCTACGTGAGGTGGAAATAACATGAGAATGTTGAATCAGTGAATTTGCAAGGTTTTTTAAATGCTAATTCCTAACTATAACGTGAGTGAAACCCATGGTTTTTTCAGTGAATTTGCAAGGTTTTTTAAATGCTAATTTTTTTTTTTTTTCTTCTTTTTTTTTTTACATATTTTTATTTTAATTGTCTATCCTTTTTTAAAGACTATGGTTAAATTTTAAAAATTCTACAATATGTTTTTATTTTACCAGCTAACTATAACTCGCGCGCCCACAATGCACTACTGATGACGTCACATATTACATCACTCATGACATGGTCAGTGACATCACTCATGACATCACTGATGACATCTCTTTTTAAAATAAACAGGTAAAATTTATTAGTATTACATATTTTTTTTTTTTTTCCTTTTTTTTTTTTTTTTTTATTTTTTTTTACCGTGCGCGTACGGTAAGCGCACGTCTTGCTGTAATTACGTTAGATTTCTACGCTGTTTGCGTTCATTTACGCAATTTGCGTAGACGCACGTAACGCGCGCACAGCGCGTAATGCGTACGCTGCCCGCGCACGTTACGCGGAGGTGAAGGGGCGTGCCTGTTTTGCGCATGCGCGCGTGCGCGTGTCTTTTTTACGCGCATGCGTACTTTTGCCGTAAGCGCACCGTAAGCGCACCGTAAGCGTACGGTGGGTCATGTGATCATGAAACACAACTTTTGATTGGTTGAAACTACTTTCAGTTCTAGAACTCTCCTACACCACACCCATTCCCCTCATTTCTGCTTGTGATCCCTTAGGAGAAGGAGCTGGGTTGTCTTTGTGATACGATGGCAGAACAGCAGAGCCCTTCTGAGAGTGAGGCTAGCAGCACTACCTTGAGGCAGAGAGCGAGGAAACAAAAGACCTCTTTCATATGGGAGTATTTTTCTTTTCCAGAGGGCCAGCAAAAGGTAAATGCACCCTTAGTGACTTGTAAGCTGTGTGGCCGTGTACTTTCAAGAGGGAATCCCGACAGGAAGTATTCCTTCGGGAATCACACCATGTTGAGACACCTTAAGGATGTACACAGAAGGACACATGCTCGACTTACTGAAGGTAACCCTTCAGTAAATCAACCAAGCACATCCACAGCAGCTCAGCCTGGACCATCATCTGCAGTGCCGAGTCCTTCTTCTGCAGGTCAGGTGAGCCCTTCATCTGTGGGGGGAGCATCTCCTTTTTCTTCTCCTCAGGAAATTAACCCTCGGTTTCTGAGGGTTGAAATACAGTGCGCCACTTGTCATGATCTAATTTGTTATAGGGAGACCAGTATTTCCCTAATGAACAATAAAATAGATCAGCACACTTGTCGTACCGTCTAATATTCCCATTCTTTCTTTCCTCTGTCCCTGCATGAACACAATGGCTCTTTTAAGAGCCAACCTTACCTTTCATCTATTTTTTATATATGTTTTTAAAACTTTTTTTTTTTTTTTTACCGTACGCGTACGGTACGCGTAATTATTATTTTTTTTTAAAAAACCCACTAAAAATCAATTATCACATTACAAGGTCCTTGAGAGACTACAATGAAAAACTGAAAATGTGATTGTGGAGAAGTGGAAAAAAGGGACCATGATATTTTTGACTTACCATACCCACTCAAAAAAATATTTATTAATTTATTTATTTTTTAATTGCTTTAAAAATGGTTCTAGTTTTCGAAAATTTTCTATCTCAATCTGAAAAAAAAGAAAAAAGTATTAATATTTAATAAAACATTTTATAATACAGTACACATATTTACATATTTTTCAAAAAAAATGTTTGCCTTTTTTTTGCTGTTTTCAGAATATATTGCATTTCACTATAAATTGTGAAAGCAATTGCATTCATCATTTAACAGCGGGCAAAAAAAAAATAACAATCTCAAAGATTGTATAAAAAAAGCCCAGAATCTCTTTTAACTTAAACATAACATTATAGAAATGCATAATATTCTAAAAAAATATCAACTAATATCAATACTTATTTCTTTAAAATATCGTCTGACATTTTTGTTTCAGAAGTATAATCACAAAAATATATCTCAAATAACTCCACAATACATCTGGTTCCATTTCCTTTAGGCCAAATAGTAATTTTAAAATTCTTTTTTGATTAAATTTCCAATATTAATCCAATAAAAATCTAAAGTTTAAATTGTACAGATCTCACCGATTCTCTGTAACATTTTGGTTTCCGAAAGATTTATTAATAATTAAATAAGTCCACAATAGAATTGTTTACCTTTCCGCATGGCCAAATAGTAATTTTAAAAATCTTTTTTGAATAAATTTCCAATGGCAATCCAATAACATTCCAAAATTTAAATTGTGCAGATGTTACCGATTTTGTCTAAATTTTTGGTTTTCCAAAGTTTCATTAAAAATTTAAAAAGTCCACATTACAATTGGTTACCTTTCCATTAGGCCAAATGGTAATTTGTAAAATCATTTTTTTTGAAAATTCCACTGGTAATCCAATAAAATGGTAAAATAGTTTTGTCCAGATGTTGCCAAATCTCTCTAAAATTTAGGTTTCAGGAAGATTAGATAGGAATTTGCTAAATCAAAAGGCAAACGTTGCTTAAAAATCAATTGGGAATCATTACACAGTGTCCAGCCTTTTTCACATTTAAGATAAACTGTGTAATGTCCAGAAGTTACAGTAGGTCCATCATGGAAAATTATTGCAACTGTTACAAAAGTTTTTCCTGAAATTGATAATTGCTGTCCTGTAAACTTCTTTATTAAAGTATCTAATTTTGAACCATCAGCTTTACAGCGTTGTATCATTAAAATTACATACTGTCCGTATTCCTTTAAAATTAACGTTGAAAACATGTCAGATTGACACTCACTGCATTCCATGCTATGATTAGCATCTTTAACTAATTTAGCAAAAGTGACTGTTTTACTTTCTGGCAATGTTAAATAAATAAACCTTTCAGAATCAACATTAGAGCCACATATATTATAACAGTTTTCACAACTATGTTCCCATTTATAAGAGAGACCAAATACATTTTTAATGGGAACCCCTTCTTCTTCCAGTACCTGAAGAAAAAACATCAAGAATTCCTGTGCGTCTTGCTGTACATTTTGAGAAAACTGTGTTCGTCCTGAACATACATCTAAAAGTTTTCTAATTTCAGTGGCACTTTCTATTTGAGTTTTATCATTACTCAGCTTTTGAAAAAGGAGACTCAACTCAGAACAGAATCTTTTTCCCTGATTTACTATTATCTGCTCTTGCACACTTTCCAGATAAAATGCAACATTCAGCACTACATTAGCGTAGCAGTGGACACCAGAGCTATTTTCAAAATGACATCCTACAACCTGTTCTTCATTTTCCTTTTTCTTTTTGCTTGCAATTACATCACTCCTCTTTTTTGTCCTCCTCTCTACATCTTCATTACAGATATTCTCATTTCTCCTTTTACGAGAAACTACACGTTTCTCCAACACAGGATACTGACCTAAATGAGGAGCATAGCTTCTTCTTAATCTATTATACTCCTTTACACAATTTGCATCAGCACTAACTTTTGAGTCAGCAAAGTCTATCATGAATAAACCTGATAATGTTTTCACTCGTGACAAAGCAACATATGCCATACCTTCTTTGAACACAGTTGAACCAATGTTCACAAATGCACAATCTACAGTCAATCCTTGAGACTTGTGAATAGTTACAGCATATGCTAGAGAAAACGGAAACTGCTTCCTACGTACATATAAATCTTTCACAAGCATGAAACGAACTGAACAACGACAAATGTCTTTAACTTCTTCTATCTGATCAAATTTTATTTTTAAACATTCAATTCCATCTTTTTTCTGATAATTAATAAAACCCACAACTCTTCCCATAGCTCCATTAACTAAACCTTTTTCAACATCCAAATTTCTCCTTAAAAATACTCTACAGTTCATGCAAACATATAGATTTTTTTCTAATCCAGCTGTTTTGGAAATGTTCTTCTCTAGTGAATCCAATTTATTTTTCAGTGTGCCTGTTAATGTGACAGTAATTCTTCCATCCTCAATTTTGTCCACTGCTTCCAATTTCCTGATATCTTCCTTTTCCAATTTCAAAAGCTCCTCATTGAATATTGAGCATTCACGTAGAGTTGGCATTAAGCAGATGACACTTTTCTTTTCTGCAATGTTCTTGTATATCTTCTCTGCAACTATTTCTTCCTTTGGAAATAAATTATGTAGCAGCCGACTCTGTAATGCTTTTTTGCCAGCTTCAGTGAGTAGTCCAATTCTGATATCTTTCAGAATACTTCCATATTCTTCATCGTTTGCTTGTCTCATATTAGTAGTAAGTTCCTTGTACTCAAAGAAGCACCAAATATTTGCATTACCGATGCTTCCCAATGACTTCTTTGTGTCTTCATGTGTCACAGTATTAAACACTGGTTGTCCTTTAACTGGAGTAAGGTGCAAAAGATCTCCAAAAACTATGACGTGTTTTCCTCCAAATAACACGTCATAGTCTGTCTTCAGAATTTGCTGCATTCTTAAATGCACAAAGGCAAGCATTAAGTTTGATACCATGCTCACCTCATCAATAATGAGAACTTGCATCTTTTTCAATACTCTTGAAACTTCCAAGCATGCTTCTCCAGTTAGCTTGTTGTATTGTATTTTGTTCTCATGCTCCACTGGTAACATTAGCAAATGATGTAAAGTGATTCCTTTTATGTTATATGCTGCTAACCCAGTTGGAGCAGTAACCACACAAGACAAAGTAGAATCCGTTTTTTGCTGTAGGTAGCTTCTGATGACTTTTATAAGGAAACTTTTTCCAGTTCCAGCTTGTCCGCTTACATACATCCTGATTGGATGAAATGATGTGCATGAGCACTCTTTTTTTTCATGTAGAAATCCGTGATCAATTTTGTTTCTGATCTCTTCATAAATTTGTTGCTGCTCTTCGTTCAGTTGTCTTTCCAAATTTTGTAAGTCTATAAATTCTTCTTGAGCTTGATTCATAGCTGTTTCCACTTCATTCATGGCTATTGATGCTTCATTTTCAACGATTGGTTGTCCTAGGGGATCTTGACTGAGTGTTCCTGAGCTTTGGCTGTCCTGAGAACTGTCTCTAGCTATTTCTGCTGCAATTGTAGTTTCCTGTTCAATTTCTTCATTTAACATTTGCAGATAAGTTGAGAATGTACTGCATTGTATGCTGTCTTTGCAAGCATTAAAAGAATCTTCATAGCTTTGAAATTCTCCCAGTAGTTCATCCTCTGTACGCCATGGTTTAAACAGCTGTAAAAGAGCCAAGTAGTAAAATTCCTTTTTGTCAGTAGTGTCGCAACTCAGCTTCCTGTGATTTATCAAACTTCCTTTTGTATGCTTCACCAAACATCCTTCCTCACCAATAACTTTATATTTTCCATTGTTGATGTCGTCTGTGGCTTTCCGTGAACAAATGTAGTTCTGCAGCACTTCATAGAGACACATGTTCTCCAGATGATGACTTCTCTTGGGATAATATGTGTCCAACATGTTTGATTTCAAAATATCTGTACTTTCTGGGTCATTCTCGGCCAAATATTCAATTTCTCCAACAGATTTCAGTACCCGATTTCTCATTGCTGCAAGGCCTAAACTTGCCCAAATTATTCTTCTTGATTTCGAGTAGAGACTTGCAGAAGATAACCTATCTGAACATTCGTAGGATCCAATTTCTCGATGTGATAACATCTTCAAACTGAAACTGTACAGCTTCTTACTGACAGTCTTCTCGTGAGAAATCTCTTCCCACATTTCCTTCAATTCTGTTTTTTCTGATTTCGTAATGTAAGACGTTACATATCGAGCAACAGCAATGGAATTGTCAGCTACATACTGTATATCCATGTTAGCATTCCACATGGATAAAATGACTGGGTTGTAGTCATTTATATTTTTTGATTCTTCTTTTCTTTTAAGGTTGTAGGTATTCTTAGGTGATTTTCTTGTGATAGTATGTCTCACAGATGACATAAAACTGTTTACTCTTCCATTTGAAAGAACAGGTCTAGGAAATCCAAATCGACATTTAGTGTAGTATTTATCTTTGCTCTTGTATTTCCGTCGACAGTATTTTCCACACCGATGACTTTGGAAACGTAAAACTTGCTCCTTTAACTTTTTATCTTCTGTGCTTTTTGGTATAGCACATGTTGCATATTCTTCAATGTAAGATAACACTGCTTCATCAGCATCTGTTCCAAACTTTGGGGCATCCTTGATCCACAACAGCATATGAATATGAGGAGCACCTCTTGCCTGGTACTCTTTTCTCCAAAAGAAATCCACTACTTCTCCTAGAGGTGGATTTTTTTTATTGCAGATGAACGACATCATAGCCTCAAATCTATGATTGAAATATCTGCAAACATTAACCGGATCCAATGAGCACAGTTCTCCTGCTGTCTTGTATTCGATGTTTTTAATGTTTGAATTTGCCTCTCGTAGAAAATCCAGTAAATCATCCCAAGCGTACTCAGCACAGCTTAGGGTAACGAACCATGTTGGTGTTCCTAAATTCCGTAACATGCATTTTAATTCACCATGACGTCGGTACCAATATTCATTTGTCCCACGCTGACAAGCCATCAGATTGATCAGTTGTGTTTCCAAATGATCATCTCGGTGCTGCACTTTCTCCATAAAATCCTTAGCAGACACATTTTGTAAATGTACTCCACTTTTTAAAATGTGATTTACTGCATAAGACAGTGCAGACAAGTCGCTTTCAAATAAAAGATGGAACAAATAAGGAATACTTTGTCGAAATCTGGGATCTTCAGCATATAGTCTTGTAGTCCGATACTCAGAAGCTGGAATCTGTTCCGGACGTTCATCGTATCGTCCTCCTTTTCCTATAGGAAACAGCTGGGGAAAACATCGAGCTTCCAAGCTCTCCTCCCATACACTCACGGGAGTTCCTTTTGCTTTCTTCATCTGAAACAGATCAATATTGTCTCCCATAACTTCTTTTGAATGAAGAGGATGTATGCTAAAATGTTCATAAATTTCTTCTTCCTTTGACTTGTCCACTTTTTCAATTTGTCCAGTTGGTGTTTCTGTGTCTTCTTGTAAATCTTCTTCTTCTTCTTCTTCTATATAAATTGATTCATACCATTTGTTATTCCTTTTCAAATACAAATTTGCTCTTTGTACTTTCCGTACATCTACCAGCTCCTGCCAAATCTTCTTATTCTTTGTAGGTACACCATTAACCAGAATAATTAATGGTTCAGTTTCCAAAGTATCCGCATCAATAGTTTCCATATTTTTTTTCAAATCCAAGGGCAAATACACCACTCTACCTTTTAAACCTCTCAGTAAATCTGAAGGAGGTAATTTACCAGTTTTGGGCTCCATACGTACTATGGTCTGGAACGGATGAACACATTGAATGAGTATAGACTCATATGTATTTAATTCAGAAAGTTCAGCAGGAATTGCATCCAATTCTAAATTATTATGTACAGCTCTGGTCGGCATTCTATTTTCTTCTAACTTATTATAACAGTATTTACAAATACGCTGAACTTCACCCAATTCAAAACAATTTTCAAGAAATATATATGTGGCAAAATCCTTCCACTTATAATTATCTTCATTTTCACTTTTTCTATAGAGATCAACATACCTGGTTTGTTTTCTATAATGAGTTCTGCGGCAACAAATACAAGTAATATTTGGTCTTTCATTAGAGATTATTGCAAATTTTGTTATGTGATCATTAAATGTCTTACTTACAGAGGGTTCTACATTCTCTTCCACTTCTTCCTCATTTACTGTGTCCTTTTCTGCACTGTTTTGTTCAGGACCAAAGTAACAAAACTGAATTTCATCAACAACCTTCTCTACATCTGATACCGATCCACGGAACAGAGCCCTATTCAATTCATCTAACGTTATTGCTGGACTTTTAGCAAAATACAACCGTCTCACAAACTTTCTCATTTTAGTATGATGAACAGCCAGCATCCTAAAATGATGGACAACACTATTACACACTTTTCTAGATAGACAAGCCAGAGAATGACCCTGCAAACCAGTATTCTCTCTCACTCTGCATGGATCCAGACTTTAAAGCACCTTAATCTTCTGTTTTACACTTTTTTTACTATATTCTCTTAGAAACTCACGAAATTTATCAATAGATTCCTGAAGCACAGTGCAAATACTACTACAATTCCAAGTGTACACTGGGGCTTTAGGACGTCTCCCCATAGCCTCATCCGCCATCACTTGTACCTCATCTCTTGGAACCATTATCTCCTTCTCCATTATGCAACCATTTTTCACTTCGTAAGCACGACCTCTGGTGTCAACTGCATGCAGCAAACTATTACTTTGAAAATAGCTCTCTTCATTAAAAAAAGGTTCACTACTTGAACTATGCATCCATTTTCCTAAAAACACTTTACAAAAGTTTGTTCTGTTCACTACTCTTTTCCTTTTGCTTTGTGATTTCAGTACATTAACCATTTTATCTAATGTACGCATCCTATTCAAAATTAAAATGAATAGTTTCCTTTTTAATTCTAATGCCTTTGCTGCAATGGCTTCAATTTCTTTTTTTCTCTTATAAAACTTAGCCTTTTGCTTATATTTCTTCACATCCTTTATCAAATTGGACATAACTCTTCTCTGAAACATTTTTCTACGTATCTCTTTAAACGCTGTGTTTCTGTTTAAGTTTATCTTTTTAGTTGCAGAAGGTATATTTGCATTAACTAAATGCTCAATTTTTTCCTCTCCTTTTCTATTGAAAACATTTTTTCCAGTACAGACATTTTGTTCATTTTTCCTTTTTTTGAATATGTTCTTTAAAAAATCTTTTGTTTGCTTACCAGAAGATTTTTTCTTTTTCCCAACATGAGCATCTCCAACTAACTTAGGTCCTCCAGTTGTCTTCAAATATAGGTTTTTTTTGTGGTCTTTCTTTACTCTGGATTTTGTAGGCATCTTAAATTTTGTTCACTGCTCTTCAGCAATACCTGAAAAAAACAGAAAAAAAAATCCTTTATTTTATTTAAATATATTACTACATTTTTTATGTTCTTTAGAAATCTTAAAATACTATAAACCCCTTTCCTATAAATGAAAATCACAATAACACCTTCACAAATTAAATTTCTAAAAATAATTCCTGTGTGCACACAAAGTCATGCTTTGAAATTAGGCAGAAAACTGCTTTTTCAGACCAGCACCATGTGTAACCTGGTTGACTGCCTACACTCCAGCAAGGGCAACCAGCCTTAGTGATGCTGAATGTATTTGCATTACTGACTGAAACCTCAAACCCCACTCGCTTGTGAATACTGTGCATGATTCCACAGGGTAAGCAGCTGGGTGTGTGCTAAGAGTCTGCTTCTCCACCAAAAAATGGCTCCCCCTTTCCATCTAATGCAACTGTGAAATCACCAGAGCAATACGCAATAAATCTCTGCCTGTAATTCCTATATGCACACAGAGTCATGTTTTCACATTAGTCACAAAACGAAATTTCTTTGCCATTTTGAAAGCACACTTACTACTCTTTTTTTTGGCAAGTGATAAACACTTTTACAGACTGACACATTATGAATCCACTTTTCAGATTCTTAAAAAAGCACATGTCCAAACTGCTTTTTCAGACCAGCACCATGTGTAACCTGGTTGACTGCCTACACTCCAGCAAGGGCAACCAGCCTTAGTGATGCTGAATGTATTTGCATTACTGACTGAAACCTCAAACCCCACTCGCTTGTGAATACTGTGCATGATTCCACAGGGTAAGCAGCTGGGTGTGTGCTAAGAGTCTGCTTCTCCACCAAAAAATGGCTCCCCCTTTCCATCTAATGCAACTGTGAAATCACCAGAGCAATACGCAATACATCTCTGCCTGTAATTCCTATATGCACACAGTCATGTTTTCACATTAGTCACAAAACGAAATTTCTTTGCCATTTTGAAAGCACACTTACTACTCTTTTTTTTGGCAAGTGATAAACACTTTTACAGACTGACACATTATGAATCCACTTTTCAGAATCTTAAAAAAGCACATGTCCAAACTGCTTTTTCAGACCAGCACCATGTGTAACCTGGTTGACTGCCTACACTCCAGCAAGGGCAACCAGCCTTAGTGATGCTGAATGTATTTGCATTACTGACTGAAACCTCAAACCCCACTCGCTTGTGAATACTGTGCATGATTCCACAGGGTAAGCAGCTGGGTGTGTGCTAAGAGTCTGCTTCTCCACCAAAAAATTGCTCCCCCTTTCCATCTAATGCAACTGTGAAATCACCAGAGCAATACGCAATAAATCTCTGCCTGTAATTCCTATATGCACACAGAGTCATGTTTTCACATTAGTCACAAAACGAAATTTCTTTGCCATTTTGAAAGCACACTTACTACTCTTTTTTTTGGCAAGTGATAAACACTTTTACAGACTGACACATTATGAATCCACTTTTCAGATTCTTAAAAAAGCACATGTCCAAACTGCTTTTTCAGACCAGCACCATGTGTAACCTGGTTGACTGCCTACACTCCAGCAAGGGCAACCAGCCTTAGTGATGCTGAATGTATTTGCATTACTGACTGAAACCTCAAACCCCACTCGCTTGTGAATACTGTGCATGATTCCACAGGGTAAGCAGCTGGGTGTGTGCTAAGAGTCTGCTTCTCCACCAAAAAATGGCTCCCCCTTTCCATCTAATGCAACTGTGAAATCACCAGAGCAATACGCAATAAATCTCTGCCTGTAATTCCTATATGCACACAGAGTCATGTTTTCACATTAGTCACAAAACGAAATTTCTTTGCCATTTTGAAAGCACACTTACTACTCTTTTTTTTGGCAAGTGATAAACACTTTTACAGACTGACACATTATGAATCCACTTTTCAGATTCTTAAAAAAGCACATGTCCAAACTGCTTTTTCAGACCAGCACCATGTGTAACCTGGTTGACTGCCTACACTCCAGCAAGGGCAACCAGCCTTAGTGATGCTGAATGTATTTGCATTACTGACTGAAACCTCAAACCCTTAAAGTATTCTTTATTTTTACCAGTACACCTTAATTTATCGTGAAAACATAGTCCATATTATTTTACATGTTCCTCACATTTAAATTTCTCCCAAAACAGAAAATAATAAACACAACTTCAACAAAAGGAATTCCATTTCTATTATTCATTTCTTAATTTACCATATACATCCCCTCTCAAACTCTAAACTCACCTTTAAAATTAGTTAGCTGTGAAAGAAATGTGGCACTCAAACAGCAGATTATCAGAGCCAGGATCTCTGTTCTTTACACCTCCCTGCTCTCAGCAGAACCAGATAATGGAAAACTTTCCCTCTCTTTTTCCACACATATACATGTTAATTTCAAATCTCAGTGCTTCCCCTATTTTTTCAAATGTAATCACACATTTCTATTGGTTGAAAACCAACCCTTTTCCAAAAGTACCCTTCCCCCAACTTGACTTCTGCCTAGTACCCTTCCCCCAACTTGACTTCTGCCTGCTACCATAGCAACAGCTCTTGAAACACTGCTGTGTGGAGTTAGGTCAGAAGTTCACCAAACAATGTTTCAATTCCACAGAGCAAGAGTGCTTGACTTTTCAAACCTAACAGCAAATCCATAGTACTGTTCTTTGGTAACACATTTTTCTGTACCAATACAAAACATGCTTCTATTAATTTACACATACAGCCTAGTTCTTATTCTAGAATGGTATGAAACAGCCAATCAGTTCTTTTTTTAATGAAAAAAATATGTATGCCTCCATTTCCAAACTGTCTTTCTTTTCATATTGCCATTCTACTGAGAGACACCTCCTGAGTGCATCCAGTTCTCCTTTGAAGATGTTCACAGTGTGGATTGTAGGGCACAGCTATGTCTTCTGGAGTGAAAAGTATGCAGAGAAAACAGATATGGTGAGAGACCTTGCTTTGCCAAATGTAGACATTAAATGGATTGGTCAGAGAGGGTTAAAGTGGCACCAATTGATGCCATTGGTGAAATCCTTCATGCACATCCAACACCCTGACCTCATAATAGTGCACTGTGGTGGCAATGACCTAGGCACTTTGACTGGGGTAGGTCTGGAAATGCTTATGAAGGACACCTTTGCACAACTGTTTTCACTTTTCCCTAAAACTGCCTTTGTGTTTTCTAACATATGCCAAAGGCAAAAATGGAACTGGTCCAATCATTTCTGTCCGCAGATTGACAAAGCAAGAAAGCACGTCAACAAATCTGTTTCTGCTTTCCTCCGTGACTATGGTATGGGTTCCATTTACCACAACAACTTGCGTTACGACATGCAAGACATTTATAGAGGAGATGGTGTGCACTTCAATGATGAAGGGAACAGAGTCTTCCTCTTGAACCTTAGACTCTGCATCGGTACTTACTTGTAGGTACCACTAAAAAATCACTTCATAAACACAACGGCTCTTTTTAGAGCCCCCTAATATCTAAACACTTAAATCTGCATTTCATTTCATTTTTTATTTTTTTTTTCTACCGTACGCGTACGGTAAGCTTACCGTACGCGTACCCCGCGATTTTTTTTTAAATCAATAAATGTTTTCTTTGTACTTTTCTGTCCTTCTTTGACCCCCTTACAAATGTTAGGGGATCTGTAACTCTCCTCCTTGCCCCCTTTTCAAGATATCACTCTTTTTTTTTCTGAGTGAAACACACGAAATGGCGGCCGCCGCTTCCTGGTTTCGACCGATTCGAATGTTTACTAAGATCTAAGAGCCAATCACAATCGCGCTCGCGCACGCCACCGTACGCGTACGGTAAGCGTACCGTAAGCGCACCGTAAGCTGGCTCAGATATATATATTGATTTAAAGGCTATTTTCTCAGAATCTACTGAACAGATTTACACCAAACCTACAAAAGGCACTTCCTTGACCTGAGGACTACCTCTCTGCCAAATTTCAAGTAATTCTGTTCAGCCGTTCGGGCTGTAGCTGTGTCTAAAGGTCCTATGGAAAAATGCATGGGAAAAACGCATTTTGGGACCCCCCTTTTATCTCAGCCCCCGCTTGATGAATCCCCCCGAGACTTTCAGGGTAGGAGCGGAGCGAAGTGCCCCACCTATTTTGAAAAATTCGTGAGGATTCGTCAGCCGGCGCAAAAGTTATTCCAAATAGAATGTTGCGGATTTCCTATGGAAACGTGGTCCTAACTATAACTACCTACTGGCGACCGCCAGTAGGTAATATATATATATATATGTATGTAAATGTATATATATGTCTATATATTATATATATGTATATATATAACGAAATTCCTTCCACTTCTCCCTCGGTCTCCCGGAGGTTCTCAGCAAAGGATCATAGCACCACGAACGACACTTCAAACTAATGCTTTATTCCTCACAAGTTGGTACAAGGCATCATAGACGGTACGGACGGTCTACGCGTTTCGGCTCCCAGCCTTCTACTGGACCATAGAGTCCTGGAGCCCAGAATGTCATTTTAAAGTGCCAGTGCAAATACTATTAGTAAACAGTGAAGACATATTGAACATAGAATGCATCGACAATTTCAAAGTAAAGATTGTTTTTCTATATGTTTTTTCCAAATTAATCCATATTCTGGAATGGGAACAAAGGAGTTCAAAATAATATATGATATAATATAATGCAATAATGGTCATGGTAAAGTACCCATGTATCTTCTGGGAGAAGTTATAGACAATGATAATTATGCGATTTCTCCTAAAGGTCATTTTGAATTATCATCTATTGTTAAGGCTTAAACAAAATTGCACGTATTAATATATGTACATATATTTACAAGAATGGGAACCAATGATGTGAGTCTATCGATTATTTAACACTTTTGTTGTTATCAATGATGACTACTAAAAAAAAAGGTTAATCTAATTCAAAGTTTCAGTCCTGTATACATGCAATTCTTATCAATGATTGTAAAGTACATAATCAATTTTGCCTGCAAAAAGGTGAAAATAACATGTGTGATTTTTACATCATAATAGGAGAGTTAATCTATCATTTTATTTCTAATAGTCTTTCTCCCGTATTTCCAGAAATTGCAACTTATATATAAATATGATTATGAATATGCGTCACAGAGAGTGAGTGTTGGATAGCAGTTATTATGAATGAAGATGAATTTCTTATGAATTCAAGATTCAAAATTCCCGTGTTGACTTGAGGAAGATTTTATTACATGTCCTCACTAATGAAGTTTCTTTCTCTCTTTTATCAGTATCATAAGTGTACGTGTAATTCAGCATCTAGATTATGACCCCACGGATTCTCTGTACCAATGGATAGGATCGTTTTAGACTCAGTTCTTCGTAGGTCAAGAATTCTGTTGCTGCCTCTTTCTTTTTGTTTAACGATCTTAATTCCTGAATATTTCAGTTGTTTGCAGTCACTGGAATGGAATTCAAAAAAATGTTTTGCCATTGGGTACGTGAAATCTTTATTCTTGATGGCACGTAGATGCTGTAAGATACGAAGTTTGAGTTTGTTGATAGTACTTCCTACGAACAACTTTTTGCACGGGCATTCCAAAATGTAGACAACAAATTTTGATTCACAAGTTAAGTGATCCATGATTTTTTCAATGTGGCCATTTTGCAGTTGGTATGTAGTCATGTTTTTACCATGGTCACAAGCTTTACACTTTGAACATTTCCAGAATCCTGGAGTATTCAATGAAGATGGAGTTATTTCTGGTTTAAGTTCAAAGTGAATTTGTGTGAGTAAGTCACCCAAGGATGCTGTTCTTCTATAAGTTATTCTTGGTAGGGGGGACAGTACTTTGTGAACAGTTTCATCTAACATCAATATTCCCCAATGTTTGCGTATGATCCTCTGGAGGTCATTGCTTTGATTGTTAAAATCAATGATTTGTCTTGTCGTTGTCTCAGATGTTTTGTTACTTGTCCTGTCACTCTCTTGGTTAGTTTGTAGGAGGTCAGGTCTTTTTTTGATGCTAACTCTGTTTTTTGCAGTAGTTATTACCTCCAAAGGATTTTTATTTGTGCATTGAAGTCAGAGGGCCCGATTCACAGAACTAACTTAAGACAAAATCCTAAACTTACTACTTTTGGAATTCACAGAAGTTAGGATGTTGTCTTAAGTTTGTCTTAAGACAAACTTAAGACAAACTTAAGACAAACTTAAGACAGACTTAAGACAGACTTAAGACAGACTTAAGACAGACTTAAGACAAACTTAAGACACACTTAAGACAGACTTAAGTTAGGATTTTGTCTTAAGTTTGTCTTAAGTTTGTCTTAAGTCTGTCTTAAGTTTGTCTTAAGTCAAACTTAGGACAAAATCCTAACTTCTGTGAATACCAAAAGTAGTAAGTTTAGGATTTTGTCTTAAGTTAGTTCTGTGAATTGGGCCCAGAGAGTTCAGAGCAATTTCTTTTTGCCCGCAGCATTTCCCCGTGGGGGATGCTCCATTTTAGATTTTGTGGATGCCCGCTATTCGCGTGTAGAATGCTATTGCTAGCAGTTGGCTTTCTGTGCATTCTGGTGCAGATTTTTCTACCTTTTATGAAAACTTCAACATCCAGAAAAATGATGTTTGTTGCACTTGTGGTGAAGGTGAAGGTCAGTTTGTACTTATTGGTGTTGAGAGAATGTAGGAAGTTCAGAAGGTCATCATTGTTGCCTTCCCAAATGATGAAAAGGTCATCGATATATCTAGACCAAAATCTGTCATTGCCTGATTTTTCTTCTTTCAAAACCTCCGTCTCCCATACGGCCATCAAAAGGTTAGCATACGTTGGAGCAAAAGATGTCCCCATTGCGGTCCCTTGCTTTTGTAAAAAGAGATCGCCTCTGAATAGGAAAACATTGTGTGTCAGACAATAAGTGAGCATTTGTATCAACATGTCTGTGTGTTCAAAATGGCTGATTGATCTAGTGTCCAAAAATTGTTTGACTGCTGCTATTTCATCGGTGTGGAGAATAGAGGTATACAGTGATGACACGTCTATTGAGGCCATAATGTAATTGTCTTTCCAGACAATTTTTTCAATTTTTTTCAAAAAATCCATTGTGTCCCTCAAGTATGATGGTAATGCTGTAACATAGTTCATCAAAAAGATATCTATGAATCGAGATGTTGATTCTAACAGAGAACCAATGGAACTAACAATGGGTCTACCTGGTGGATTTATGGTAGATTTGTGTATTTTCGGAAGAAAATAAATCGTTGCCGTGATAGGGTGGTTAGTTTTTAAGTATAGATATTCTTCCAAGTCAATTAAATTTCTTTCTTTCCATGTCAAGAGTTTCTGATGGTATTCATCCGTCCAGGTTGTGATGGGATTCGTTTTAAGTTTTTCATAGTGTTCCTCAATACTCAGTTGTCTGTTGGCTTCTCTTATATAGTTATCGCGAGTTGGGACAACTATGTTTCCACCTTTGTCTGAGGCCTTTATTATTATGCTCTGGTCTTCTCTTAATTCTCTTAGTGCATTATATTCCTCTGGTGTCAGATTCCATGATTTCTTTTTTGCATTTTTCTTTTGGATTTTGGTGGGATGATTGATTGACATTTTGTTGATCTCCTCCACCATGATCTCGTGAAACAGATCAATCTTATTTCCTGGAGGAAATTGGGGACAAAAGGTCGATCTAATATTTAGACCACTGTTCCCTCCTCTGTTTGTTTCATATCCCATCGTGTGGCAAAACTGTAAATCCAATTCTTGGGAGGATTGGTTCATTTCTGCACATGTGTTCGACCCAGTTTGCAATGATGTGACTGTTCTTAGGACTGGAATATCTCTTATACTTAAGGGTGAAATTTCCTGGCTTTCAAATGTTGGCAACTTGGTAAAAGTTTTTTCTTCAAAATATTTTTTGAGCTTCACTTTTCGACAAAATTTGTACAGGTCGATGCGTATATTTGATAAATTCATATCTTTATTGGGGCAGAACGTTAGTCCCTTATTCAACAGTGAGATTTTTGCTTCACTAAATGATTTGTTAGAGATGTTGATGATCAAGTTATTTTTTGGTAGATTTCTTTTCAACTTTGCTTTGTCCTTCCTCTTCCTTTTTTAGGTCTTGCCCCCTCTTCTTTGTCTTCGTTTTGGGGTTGTGATTGTCCTCTCCCCCGTGTTGATCCTCAACCTCTCCCTCTTTGTCGCGTGATCATTTGCATTAGGCGCATTTCCCCGGAAAAATCCAAGCTTGAAGTATTTTGTTCCTCATCTGCTGAACTTAAATCAGAACTCTCTGCTGTTCCAGTCGTCTCATACCCAGTGTGTTTGTCCATCACTACGCGATTCCTGTATGAATCATATTTTCTGGCGAAAGTATATATACGGCCATTTGTATAGTCCAATCTGTCTCTATTGAATTTACTGGCTTTGCGTTTTTCAACATCAGCCTCGTGTTTATTAATTTTCTTTTCCATTGATTCAATTAGTTTTTTGTTATCATCATCTGTAAGATATTGATTTAACTCTTCCTCCAATTCTTTGATGATTCCAGTTAGTTTTTCCAGTTTTATTTCTGAATGTGAGATTAGTGTAGTCATCAGTCTGAAAGAGCATTCATTGGTGTCTATTTGCCATTGTTTCATCAAATCAACATCGAGATCATTTATATATATATATTATATTACATTAACCATAAGTAATTTATACATTTGTCAAGCAGACCTAATGATTATCGATATATTTTTAATACATAGGTAGTATATATATTTGCTCAAAGAATGGCACATATCTAAATACATACATATATTAAAATTAGAAATGTTCACAAACACAGTCATCTGCTGTAAATTTGTTGAGTATGGTGGTTATGTAGGAAAGAGCCAACTCTTGAGTAGTCTTCTGAGGATACGATAGTTATCCATGGTTCTTATGTTTGGGGATAATGAATTCCATAGTTTGGCTGCTTGAACAGAGAAAGATGTACCACTCATATGTATTTTCTTGTATGCTGGAGTTTTGAGGCGAGGTGCCAGGCTGGGACGGAGCTTCCATTGTTGTATGTATTTGGTGCTTTTATTCCTGATTAAAGTAGGCCTATTCCATGTATTGCTTTGTGGGTCATACAAAGCAACTTGAAAGTAGATTGTTGGAAAACGGTCCTCTCTGAAGGGTCACCCCAAACGTTTTGCCTTCCTCCTCATCTTTTTCGGACTCTCTTTTTGTTGGATTTAGGACTCCGGCCCATTCACCACTGCACACCAGTAGTAAAGTTCATGTGCTCTCTCTTCTAAACATGGTATAATTGGTGTTCACCCATTTTGCATATTTGATTTACTTGTAAGTCTTCTGTAAAGTGGTATACCATATACCAAGAGCCTGTAAAATAAATACTACTAGTAGGTCTGCAGCACTGATTGTGCCACCCACAGAAATAGCCTTTCAAACCTGTCTTAGGCCTGCCACTGCAGACCCTGTGTGTGCAGTTTACTGCCACTTAGACTTGGCATTTAAAACTACTTGCCAAGCATCAACCTCCCCTTCTATTACACGTAAGTCACTCCTAAGGTAGGCCCTGGGTAGCCCTAATGACAGGGTGCTGTGTACATGAAGGGTAAGACATGCACTGATATGTTTTGCATGTCCTGGTAGTGACAAACAGCCTATTTTGTTTTTCATTACTGTGAGGCCTCCTTCTCTCATAGGTTAGCAGTGGGAATTCCCTAATACACTTTTAAGCTGTAATTCCTGATCAGCAAAGAGTAGCTTTTTCATGTTTTATACATGTGGAAGGGTAATGACAAATCCTCCTTACTTGTAAAGTTGGATTTGGCATTAATATTTTAGAAATTACACTTTTAGAAAGTGGGCATTTCGCTGTGCTTATAACTCTGTGTGCTTTGGAGCCTGTTCCAAAACACATCTGGGCTGGGTGACAGCTACACTTTGCACATTCCCTAAAGACAACCACAACACAGGAAGGATAGGTGTGTCTGAGTACCAATTACATACGTCTGCATTCTGAAGGCCTTTCCTGAGCAGGATGGAAGGAAGGGGCTAATACTTCACTTGTAAAGGCAGTGTCCTGTACCCACACAAAGGACTGATTAACCCCAACCAATGGCTTGTCAGATAAGACTTGGTTGAAAGAGATCCATATGTACTTCAAAGAGCTGCTTTGAAGTCACCCCTACAAGAAAGGCACTTCTGGGTATAAGCACTGGATCTCTGACCATGTGAAATCAGACACTATTGGGCTTTTAACTGAAGCTCTGCCAGACAAACTGCTGTGCTGCTTAAAGGACTCAACTGGACTGCTGATATGGAAGGCCTGCTTTTCCGTTTTGTTGCCCTGCTGTTCTCTGACTCAGCTGAAGGAGAGCTGGACTCCGCCTTCATTCTAAGTGATCTCCAAGGGCTTGTTGGCTTGCCTCCTGTTGCTTTAGAGACAGGGATATAAAAGTCTCGAACCCTGCTCCTGTGTGTGGCTCACTGGAAGTGTCCTAGGTACTTGCAACATGGATTTCGACTCATCTCCTATCTGTGTGTAACAGAACCAGCGCATTGACCCAGTTGTGGGACTAAAACCTTCACATCGCATCTGAAACAGTGCTTTACCTCCAGAGATCGATGCATCAGACAGCATATTGCCACCGCTGCAGCTTGGTGAGATCTACATATCCCCTCAGCTGTGTGGCAGAATCGGGCACATTGCTCAATGTCACCCATCTTCAGAACTGACACATCGCCTTCACTGCGTGAACATGATCTATGCATCTTGTTGGTTGCGACCAGGAAAGGTACTTCATTGACCAGGGCATGCGTGGGTCCAGTAGCTGGCCCGCACTTCCACAGGGTTGGCCCAAACTTTGACTTTGCCCCAGTCCAGAGCTACCCAAAGTAACATTTTTAGTGCTACTTGCTTCAAAGCGCATTTACTGCATTTATTCGTTTTAAATCCAATATTTCAACTTCTCCACATGGTCTTGTTTTGTTTATAATATATAATCTATTTTTATAAACCTGTGTGGAGTCTTTTTGTGGCGTATTCATTGTGTTACTCTCTGTGTGTGTGTGTGTGTGTATGTGCGTGTTGCACACATACTTTATTACACATTGCTTCTTTAGATAAACCTGACTGCTCTGTGCCCAGCTACCAGATGGTGAGCACAGGTTATCTTTTAGTGTGTATCTAACTTTCCCTGACTAGACTGGTGGTTCCTGTTTGGCCTGGGTGCATACCCCAGCCAACCAGGAATCCCAATTTTAACATGGATCTTCTGGCAACCAGTGATCAATGTAAGGACATCAAGGCAGGGAAGATATGGGCTTGTGGCTTTACATGTAGGAGTAGTGTGGCAGCAGAGTTCTGAATTTGTTGTAGTCTTTTCATAGTTGATAAATATGATCCATGGGAGAGACTATTGCTGTAAACAAGTTTAGACATTACAAGAGAGATAGTGGCCTGAACCTTGTTTGAATTTTTACATGGGGAAAGATGTGTCACAGAGTTTCATAGTAATGAATTTTGATCTTGCTAATTTGCCCACGTGGGTATCCATTGATAACTTGGAGTCCATGGTAATTCCGAAGTTTCTTACTTCATTAGATACTTTAGGAGATGGTCCCAGATTGTCAGGCCAGGCACAGAATAGGTCATCATTGTTCCATTTACCACATATAAGTGTTTCAGTTTTGAAAGCATTCAATTTGAGATGGATCTATGACATCCACTGATCAACAGCTCTGATGCAACTAAAGATTTTGGAGTTTCCAATGTATTTGGGGCTTTCCAGTTGAAGAAGTATTTGTGCCATCTGCATAGTTATAGCATGTGAGCTGAAATTAATTAGTTATTGCAGATCATGACACCATGTAGATGTTGAAATGCATGGGTGAGATGATAGAGCCTTGAGGGACCTTTGAGTTTGTGAAGTTGGGCTTGGATGAGAAAGGGGGAGTATGGATGACAATTGTTCAGTTTTGAAGGTAGGATGTGATTGAGAAGAGCTCTCCAGAAGTTGAAGAAATCATTGGTAGACAAGACTATTTAAGGCACTGGGTTAGGATAGCATGATCAACACTATAGAAAGCAGCAGATAAATCCAACAGGACCATTCCTACTGTTTCACTTTCCTTCACAACGGTCCCCAGCTCATCACTACAGTATTCTAAAAAGAAACCTGTCAAAACACATGGGCACAGGGATTACACGCCTATTTATAAGAAAGCTCACTCTTTTGCAAGCCAACCTAATGGGAAAACATTTACAATACTACTAAAGTAATAAATTAATTATTACAATACATGGTAATCACATAACATGCATATACACTCCCTTGAGGATTAACAAACCGAATGTGAAATCATATATATAAAAAAAACAATGATTGTACAAAATGATTCTGTCACATAATGGAACCCGTAGTTCACTGATTTATCTAAATGGATCAATATGCAGAATATGCTAAAAATATATGTTAATGAAAAGTTTCAGTAGATTCCTTCGGTCTATTGGTCCTTCATTAGGACGAACATATATATTCAACACAGGAAAACACTTCCAAATGTTCATCTTGTACATCATGGAAGAACATGTGATCAACTAGTCACTTTTAAAACTTCAAAAATATCAACATTTCCATATAAATTCTGATGATGAAACAGTTGATCATTTGGCTGTTGCGAGTAGCTACTTCCTGACTGCATCTTCTCAACATTAATGAGGTACTACATGCCACTTATAAAATAGGCAGAATAGTTAATCCTAATTTGCATTATTTACAAGGGAAGACATAATAGAATAATATGTTTTTTCTAAAATAAATACATATCTGTATCCTCCTGCATACTCAGGCTGTCTCCCCTCTATGTGCTAACCAGGCATGACCTTGCCTCACTACTGGTGGGGTGGGGGTTATAGCCACTAGCATTAAGAGTTAGCTCATTTTATCTTAATAAATGCTACATTATCATACTGTTTGTCCACCACTAACTTGTATATTAATGGTGATTTCACTTCTGTATTTCAGTTTAGGAACCAACCCATTTGTCAAAGGGCATTTTATTAAATTCACAACTCTGCATTTGCTGAGGCAAGAGGTTTCCATACATGAGATGGCAGGGATCATTAGGCAACCAAAATGTAAGTCTCAGTAGAATCTTCTCCTCTTCTACTCTGTTAAGTACAGTGAAGGAAAATGAACAGGATGCAGAGCTACACTGCAGAACAGCAAGCAGGGAGGGCTCAGTTACATTTTGGGGGTTTAATGCCATTGTATATGACCTGGATTCTGGCTTAGAGTTTTACCACTCTGATTGAACTAATGTATGTTGAAACACATCATTTGCCAATAGGTTACCTCACATTTTCTAGAAGCGAGTCTCCCACACCCTTCATGGAAACTGACATTCATATCCGACTAAGGACCCGATTATGAGTGCCCTGAGCATGTATTCTGAGTTTTCTCCCCAGTAACTGAAGATAGTATGCTAATTTTATTTATTTGTATATTTTACTTAGGGTTTTTTTTATAAGCACTGTTAACCACCTCATTTAGGGAGCTTACAGAACTAAGGTGGCCACCAGTGGGAGAGCAGTAAGAGACGATGAATAGAGTGGGCATAACCCAATCTAAATGCCAATAGTCCACTAGGGAATTAAAACAGATTGCGAAGTCTTTGATATGAGGAAGTCCAAAGCCTGGTTGAGAGGGGCAATCCGGCCTCAGGTGTTTGGCTGTTATGGCGTGTGTATAGCAGACCAACACTTCTCAAGTACAACAGGTCTACCACAATGCCATAGTGAGCCGATGCACCTTCAAGGACTTCCTGGATTTGATATAGTAAATTTCAAGTCTCAGATACGGCTGGGCGGAATTTGCGGAATTAACTTCCGCAAATTATCGCGAAAATGCAGAAAATCTCCGCAAACACGCCGGAAATATCGCGAAGACGCGGAAGTTTTTTTGCCGCCTGTTCGTGGTATTTTTTGCGTGATCGCGGGTCGCCAACTTACCCATGCGGTTGCTCACGGGCGCGGCCATCTTGTTTTCACTTGTCCCGCCCTCTCGCGATGCTTACTTCCTGTTCCGGGTCGCGCAATGCATGTTCGTGCCTGTTCGCGGTCGATATTTCCTGTTCGCGACCGCTTTTACTTGATCGCGTTGCTTTTTGCTTGCTCGGGGAGAAAATATCGCGCGAACTTGCGCACGTGGTCGCAATGGGCGCGGCCATCTTGTTTTTCACTCTATTGCATGGTTCTGGGGCCTGATTTTCAATCCTCCCTAAATCTTTTCAATCCTTTGTTTATAGCCACTTTTTTTGGATCTTTATTACTTATTATTTCTCTAACTATTTTCCTGCTTCTATATTTTTGGTTTTTGTCTACTTTTTTTTTGTTTTTTAGCTACTTTTTCACTCTTTCTATTGCCTATTTATTTCCTTTACTTACTTTTTTAATTTTATTACCTTTTCTTTCCCACCCCGTCTCTCATCCCCAGAACCATGTCAAAGGGTAGGGCTCGCCGCAGCCAGAGCCGCGACCGCCTTACATGTGGAAGGCGGCGCCCACAAGGGGTGCAGGCACGGGCCTTATTTGGGGAGGTGGAGTTGGCTGCACTCATTTTCTTTGTGCAGCGCCACCTCCCCTCAACCCTGGCAGCAGGTGGCAGGCCTGGGTCCGGGTACGGCCTCCGGGAGCGTCGGCAGCGGTGGGGGAAGGTGCGCCGGGCAGTGTCGCGCATCTCTGGGGTCCGGCGCACCCAGGCACAGCTGACACACCGGTGGGCCGACATCCTGGACCGTGAGCAGGACCTGCTGGACCTGCTAGGAGTGGAGGTCCCGGGGCTTGGTGAGTACCTATTTAATTATTACAACTTTGTGTCTGTTCTTCTGCTCTATGTTATATATTGCGAATATCTTTTTTTCCTTCCAACCAGCTAGAATGTTGCTGCTTACAATACATTCCAGGTTAATAACGTTTAAAAGTCTTCTGTGATTATTATGACACAGGTGCTCTTCTGCGCTACTACTAATCTTACTTGTTTGCAGCTTTGCGTTTGCGCTTGCTTAGCGTGATTCTTTACGAGTTTATTTTAGAGAAATTAAGTTACGTAATGCTACAGTGACTCACGTCCACTCCTTACTTTGTCCTGTCACTAATAGAGAGGGGCGGATTGATACTTAGGTTTAGGGACTTTGTAGTTGTATGAGCTTCTAATTGGTTAGTGGTATGCGTGATGCCCCCCCTCACTCAGTTACGTGACGTGCTGCTATTACGGCAGTCTTTAGAAACTTTTCTAGTTTGTTCAATGAGTGGAGGTAGGCTTAGCAGTTACTTAGCAGTAGGAGATCAGCATCAATCAAACCAAAATTTGGTGTATACAAAAAATGTAGTCATGTTCATGTGTCCTCCATGATTGGACCATACGCATTGTTGAGGAATACAGTGGAAATGCATACTTAATGTACAATTGGCATGCCTGGAATAGGTGGGCTAGGTTGGGTGGTACGTTGTACTACTACTTAGGCTTAGTTGTAACTTAGTTTTCTGGAATCAGAATGGAAGACTGGATTACTGTTGATAAATAGTAACTTAAGTAGTCGAACTGCGAATCCCCCGATATTACATGTTGACCAGATGAGATCGGTCAATGTAGTTAATGCAATTGTTGTTTACATAAGTGTTTTTTGACCGTTGTTGAAAAATATTGTATTTGTTTGACACCATCCATCAATGTTTGTCTCTTTCTTATATCTTTCCTGTTCATCAGCACCCAGGGGCAGACGGGCAGGGACTGGGCAGTCGGCGGGACAGGAACACCACCAGGAGGACACCGCTGAGGGCTCCTCTGCTGGCCCCAGTAAGTCTTCTTGTTTTTAATAATATTTCTTATTCCATAACTTTTACTGCCCCATTTCTCCCGAACTATAGTGTGTTTCCAAATGCTATTTTTTTATCACCAATTATCCTTCGATCTGTACGGTTTCAAAAATCTTATCCCTGCCTCCGCTATGATGACTCTGAGTACTACTACATCCTATCAATCTGTCTGTACTGTAGTAGCTAGTCTTGCCCAGTTGGCCAGTGCCACTCTTTGTGAAAGGTTGTAATATAAAACTCATATTCACCAGTAGCACGTACAATCCGTTGGGTCGTTGTCTTGTACTACTTTTACTCTTATTGATGTTGAGGCTTTGAAAATTCACAGCAACAGCCCTACCAGATTTCTTAATCTTTTGATATGATACCCTATAGGACATACCACTGTTGTAGGGATCTTGCACATACATTTGCACCAGAAAATAGGATGTTGGTGATGGTAGGTTGGACCTTCCTTGCACACCTCAATCAGAAATTCCGCACCCACCACAATTCCACTGCTTGACTATAGTACTGTCTTGTCATACCTATTAGGTCTCGGAACCCTCCCCCCAAGATACCAACAAGTAGACAACCCAGAACATAACACACCCAACCTCTGTCGTGGAAGCAATTCACATGCACACCCTTACTTTCATTTGCTCACTCGTGTAACTTAGTCCACTCCACACCAAATACCACAAAGTCTATGTAAGTTTAAAATGTTTATTTCAATTTGAGAAGGTCTGTACACTGTTTTCTTAGCAGCACCAACCGGCAAATCAATAACATTAAAACAATATACATTGTTGTTACACTTATACAGTTGGGAATTAAATCATGATAACTGAACAGTGGTGGAAGGCAGCACCACCATCCCATAGCAATTTAGTTTATATACATTTATAAATGAAGATGTGAGTGAATGGACCCCTCACCTCAGAAGAACCTAGTACTGGTAGTTTGTGCATCGTTCAGAAGCTCTGGTTCGTAGAAGGGAATCTTGCGTCTAATGCGAAAAAAGAAATGGTGTGCGTTAGTATATTGCAACTTGCAAGCATTTCTCAGCCGTGCCAAAAAGTGTAGCATCTATGGATAAGCAATATGGACTAACAGTAACAGTAGTACACCAGTTCTTCCTAAAAAAGTGGCTTGTTAATGTTTGTTGACCGCTTGTACGCAGCGCGTAGACTAGACAGTAGCAGTGTGAGGCAGGTCATGTGGCCTCAAAGGTGTCTTAAGAAGCTGCAAGGTAAAGGTAGCGTCACATGTGCATGGCTAGGGCTAATCAAGCAAAGGCTACAATGATCATATAACTATTAGTGTCTACTCTACTACTACCTGATTTGTACTAGTGATGTATGTTAGTATTAACTCATTTTTCAACCTTGCTACTGATCAATAGGGGGGAGGTGTATATGACGCCTAATAAATGTGTAATGTTTTCTAGGCGCACTATCGACCACCAGTGCTGGGGCCAGTGAACAAGGCGACGCGGAGGGAGAGGATGCGGCAGTTGCTGCCGATACCGACGATGGAGCGGTAGGGGGAGTGGCAGCACCAGTGGCAGGCGGTGGTAAGTTAGATTCATAATCTTTAACTATTGTTGAACTTGACAGCACACTCACTGCAAGGGTGTACTGTATGTATATGTATACTGTACAGTTGTGACTTAGGGCCCCCATTAGGATGGTGGGCGTATTGCCCCCGCCGGGCCGGCTGGAACTGCCGTCACCGCAGGGGCAAACCTCCCGCCATCCCTGTAGAAAATATTCAGACATGTCCAGGCGGAAAAGGGTTCAATATGGCGGTGGTGTCTCTCTCACCACACCGCCAGCCATATAATCTGCATTTTGGAATGCCTTTGCGTGGCGGCATTGCCGTCTGCCACGGAAAGGCATGCACACATTGCAGAGTATGCTTGGGGACCCCCATGGAGGGTACCTACCGATGCTATGGTACCCCCCCGACTTTCAAAGCAAAACGTGACAGGCTCCGTGCGGGGCCCGTCATGTTGTGCTTGGAAAAGCAGCACAGCATTTTAGCATTGCTTTCAGCAAAGCCAACCAGAATTTAAATTAAAAAAAACAGGGTGCGCCCGCCACTGTGCCGGGCGCATCATCCTAATTAATTGTCCCCACGGGACCCCCACCCTTTTTAGCAGTCGGATGGCGGGCGGACAAAGTCCGCCCGCTATC
Organism: Triturus cristatus; assembly: GCF_964204655.1. Classification (NCBI taxonomy): domain Eukaryota; kingdom Metazoa; phylum Chordata; class Amphibia; order Caudata; family Salamandridae; genus Triturus; species Triturus cristatus. The sequence goes on from NC_140591.1 coordinate 1,187,709,390, forward strand.
CGATGTCGTAAGTAAGTATGAGTTCTTGGGGATGTTTGAAGAGTGAACTAGAAGACTAGAATTCCCTTTAATTGGTATAGGACTAGGAGCCGGAGTATTGAGTAACCAATGGCCTCATCTATCTGATTTGAACTCCGCTTTGAAAGTTTTATGGAGAAGAGCACCTGGTGCACTGTTCAACTAAAAAGTGTAAGACAGGTGGAAGGAAGAAGGACGGGCGCCTTTTAAAATGTTATGTACTACTGTGCTTTATTTTATAGTGCTACTCTACCATGCCACTATGTGTATAAATAATTACCTTGTCCTACTGTTTTATTAAGACTATATTTTACAATTGTCTTGTTTTTTTCTTTTTGATACACAGCAACTCCGAAAGTCAACCGTAAGGAGTTGGCCGCCAAGGCACGGTGCCGGAAGCTGGAGGCAATCCAGCAGGAATACCGGCGGCTGGTGGTCCTAGCCGAGGAGGAGGAGGAAACTGCAGCAGCTATTGAAGCCTCCTCCAGTGCCCCGGGCCCCAGCCACCGCCCTCCAGCGTTACGGCACCACCGCCTGGCGGCTGCCCACCGCCACCGTGTCATCCCTGGTGCCCCCCCCACTGTGGCTGCAACTGCCGCGACCTTAGACGCCGCGTCGCCCATTTAGAGGAGGAGATGCGCCAGATGCGTGTCCTCCTCCAGTCCCGCCCCACCAGTTAGTCCCTGTCACTGCCCCTTTTTTAATTCTTGTTCGTTTGGGCGTTCCAGACTTTTTTCTATGGACAGTGGTTGGGGTTAGGGAGGGGGGTGGGTCAGCTTTTGGGGGTTTAGTTTATTTGTTAGGGTAAATTAAATATATTTTTCTATGTTACATGCAATGTTGTTAATGTTTTGTAGGTGGGGTAACTGTTTTACATCACACTGTTTCCTTGCTTGTGCATGGCCGCCCATAGCCTGTGTTTGATTTCAATAATTTGCTGACTGTATAAGACACAAACAGATAGATGCGACACACCTCCCTCATTGACTGGTCCTTCTAGTACTTTCAGTCTGTCCTCTAGTCTACGCATTCTTTGGAGTGGTGTTTGAAAATGAAATCATTGACAACATGTCCATTATTAATTCTGCCTCCCCCAAACTTCTCTCTTACCGGTGCTTGATGTTTATGTCCAACTGTGGCACAGCACTGGCTGCATGGTGAAGATGGTTTCCTTTTTCATACATGCCATGATTGGGGTGGTGGTGGTGGTAGTATAGTAGTAGTAGTATACACTGGCAGGGTGGCAGCATTTCCAAAAAAAGAAAAGGAGATAGTCAATCGCCTTTGAGAGGAGTAGTTGAATGAAGTACATCACAGAATTTACCGAGCAACAATTATATGCTCAAATATTTGACAAAAAAACTGAATGGTGGTTATTATGAGGATAGCCTACTAGACAGAGTTACAAACTATAGTTTTGTTGACTCGAGTCACTTGACTATGCCTACAGTCTAACAGTTAGTGCTGTATATGAGGAATGACAACAAACAAATCCAATCAATGCCGGCAATTCATGCTGAGGTATATGTTCCTTTGTTAAATAAAATAACTTCTGAAATATCCTACTCATGGGTGGGCAAGCAGAAGAAGATCATCGCTCTGCATTAAAATTGAAGTAGTGTTGCTTTCACCACATCCGCCCCAGCAAGTGTGTTATTAAGTATTGGTGTACATATAATTTAGTTACACCTCGACAATAAGTCACACAGCCCGGGGGAAGAGGGTTAGGGTTTGTTGAATGGATGGGAAGGGGGATTTTGGGAAAGGTTTGACATAGAAAAACAGTATGCATACATAGACAAACAAACGACAATCATTGAAGACTACCATACCATATCCATTCCATATGTTAAGGGAGAAAAAGGCAATGCATGCATGATGATGAGACCCGGATTACATACACTTCTATTTCTTGTTCTGTTCCGGCCTTAATACTTTAACAGATAGCAAATAGAAATTTTAAATATTGGTAGTGAAGAATCGTAAACACAGAGCAAACGTAATGATGATTGATAATAACAACTCCAAGAACACACTGTTGTAAAGATTGTATACAAGATAGTAATCAAATTATTTAAAAGAAGTTAAGTGGATACTGTTACTGTCTTATCCTGGTCAAAAAGGTGGACTGGTTTTGCACATCTCGGCATTCCTCTTGATCCTCTCGTCCATCAATCTTGGGTGTGTCGCCTTGCCACTCGCCACTGCCCGGCTGGAAAAAAAAGGTGATTGATTGGTAAGGTAATTAATATGCATTGTAATGTTTTACAAAGTTTTGGCCAAGGCCCGGCCTGTAATTTTAGATTGAAAACCAAAGGGGATATTGAGAAAGAAAGTGAAAACAAATGCACAAGTGATGGTGTAGTGGAACAAGAACACTTTCCGAGGTGGCATGTATGCATATGCATCATCTCTACTCTAGTCTGTTTCCAGCATTGACCTTCAACAGTAACAGGAGAGATCAGGCCCACAGTGCTTACCATTAGCACATCCTACGTTAACACTTTAGAGTCCTTTTTTTTTCTCTCAAAGAGTTGGACAAACGCAAAGCACATTATCCATTCCAAACATAGCATTTTACAGTTAAAGTTAGTAAAATCAATGCACTGCAGTCATCCCACCGCTACACTCTATTCAACTTCTACACAGACATTTGGGTCTGCTGTGGTTGTTGTTGACGTGTTTACCTTTAGGCTTTTCCGTTGCCACTCCTGAAACATCCTCCTCCTGACTTCATCATCATCTCTGAATCGATACTTTTACTGACTGAAGATCGGCCTGCAGTATAAGTATAATTTTTATGAATCACCCAGAGTAGAAATATAAATATTACTGACTTGAGTCATTCTTTATTGTGTACAGAAAGATAGATTACTACTAGTACACTTTGACATCACTTTGTGCACAACAAACAACGCAAACACAAAGACCAATAGCTCAGAGTCAGGTGTCCAATGCATGCCATTAATTGTCATTCATTACCTGTTCCTTCTCATCTTAAGTTAACGGGCCGTCTCTTTCGCCATCATCATGAGGGACGGTGCTGTTAAGTCAGTCATTTGCATTGCGCAGATTGAGTGAGTCCCCTTCCTGTATTGAATTAAAAGCAATGTATCACCAAGAAGCAGGAGAAGTACACATTTCTTGTTTGCAAGAAGGGGAAAATTAGTGTGTTCTGTAGAAAGTTGATTAGTGGCAGTGCACAATTACATCAATTCATGCGCAACACACACAACAAAATCTACATCATTCAGTCTGCGATTCTGCGGCCAATGCATGGCATCAATCATTACCTGTTGCATCTCATCTCGTTAATGCTGCAGGCCGTCTCTTTCGCCATCATCATGATGGACGGTGCTGTTAAGTCACAGTCATTTGCATTGCGCAGATTGAGTGAGTCCCCTTCCTGTATTGAATTAAAAGCAATGTATCACCAAGATGCAGGAGAAGTACACATTTCTTGTTTGCAAGAAGGGGAAAATTAGTGTGTTCTGTAGAATGTTGATTAGTGGCAGTGCACAATTAGATCAATTCATTCATGCGCAACACACACAACAAAATCTACATCATTCAGTCTGCTATTCTGCGGCCAATGCATGGCATCAATCATTACCTGTTGCATCTTATTTTCAGTTAATGGCCAGTCTCTCTCGGCTCTGAAGGAGGATAGCTATAGAAGTCATCAGATTCATGGTCCACTTGTTTTGGAAGGACGAGGAAAGTTTGAATTTGTTGTTACCATCATCCAATCATCATTCATGAGGGAAATGGAATTGAGCAGGAGATGCAGTATGATCGAGCGGAGGAGCTGGATTCTGAGGACTGTAGTGTCAAATGGCAGACACCTGAAACTTGTATCTTAAATTAGAAGAGTAGAAGATGGTGATAATGCATTTGTTGCGATTCACAAGTTTATAACCGGAACGACAGACACAAACAAAGGGGGAAAAAAGGGAGGAAGACAGTAAGTGCGAGCCTAATTGTCAGGGAAGTATAGCTCGTCCTCAAACTCTGGGGGATCTTCCAGTAGTAGGTAATCATCTGACACAATACTTCCGTCACCTGAGCCGCTGTCCTCATCTTCCTCTGTTGATTCATGCATTGTGTAATTCGGTGGTATGAAGTGCTGATTCATTTTGATCATTGTTAACCTCTCCACGTTTTTGGGAGATAGACTGGTCCTTCTCAAGGTTACAATGGAACCAGCAGCACTGAAAACACGTTCGGAAGAGACACTTGCGACAGGGCAAGCCAGATAGCTTATCGCCAGCCTGCTGAGCTGTGGCCATTCAGACCTTTTCCTATACCAATACTGCACTGGGTTTTGATCAACGTACACCTCTGTTGGGTCGTCCAGATAGGCCTGGACCATCCGCTCAGTGTTCAGGGTTGCTGCTGGTAAGCTTTTGTGCTGTTTTTTCTGTGCATCAGCACTGTGCTTAAGGCCCATCTTTACATACCAATCTGATAATGATTGTACTCGGCCGAATGATCCAGTTATTGTTTTTGTAGTCGATGGTGATGGTGAGTGTTGCGATTGTGAGCCAACCGCACTGCCCTCAGCCGACGAAGTTGCACTTGATTCTGCATGGCCTGCTTCAGTATCAGTACTTGTTGTGGGTTGATGTGGCGGGCTTTTAATTAGCAGCCCTTCGTTTTCAAACTTGATGGCTGCTTCAGCTATACAACTTTTGTAGCGGGCAACATCATTGTCGGAAAAAGAAAGGAATAGTCCTAATTTTGCACGTGGAATGGATCCAGAATTGTGGCACAAATGTAATGTTCTTGTGACAAAATTTTATTTTGTATCCTTACATTTTCTGATAAGCGCCTGGATAAGCTCTCCACCAAGTCATGGGCTTGCCTTCTGTCCTCTACACCTTTGTAGGATTCAGACACATTATTCAGCTCATGCTCTAGCATTTGGAACAATGGGATAGCTTGGCCCATTGTACAGTCCTCCTTGCTGACTTCACGTGTGAAGACCTCAAAAGGAGACAGCATCTCAGTCAGGCATTGAATTAGGGTCCATTGCTCCCTCTGAAGGGTCATGCCTTTAACACTAGCATCACTGCTTCTGTACCAGACATATTCATTGAGTGACCTGTGCTGTTCGTACAGACGATCAAGCATGTAATACGTTGAGTTCCAACGTGTTGCCACCTCCTGGATGAGTGCATTGACTGGCATCCTACGGTCACATTGGATGATCCTCAGCTGCTTCCGAGCTTTAAAAGAATGGCTGAAATGAGTGCATATTCTTCGGCAGATGGCCAGTAAATTGCTTACTATGGGTTCTTTTTTCAGAAAGTCTTGCACTATAATGTTTATGCAGTGTGCCAAACATGGAACCCTGAAATAGGAACCAAGTTCCATGGCCTTAAGTACATTACTGCCATTGTCTGTGGCAACAAAACCAATACCAAGCCCTCTGGGCCGCAGCCATTCCAAAACCTTGGTGCGAAACTCTTCTAAAATGTTTTCAGCCGCATGAGATTTCTCCATGGCGAACATGGCTACAGTTGCATGTTTCCGAGTACCTTCAAAAATCGCAGCTGTGTCAACAATACCTCGTGCAGATAGTTGATCTCTAACCCCCACAAAAGAGATCCAGTGTGCAGTGATGCACATGTAATCTGTGGCTTGGCAACTGGTTCACATGTCTGTTGTCAGGTGGATATTGTGCACAGCACTCTGCTGCAAACCGTGACCAACCAATTCCAGCACATCATGATGTAGTGCCGGAACAGCAATTCTTGCGAAATAGGACCGGTTGGGAACTTTCCATTTCGGGCAGATGGCAGACACAAATTCAAGGAAACCCACCCCTTCCACAAATGAAAAAGGAAGAAGGTCCAGCGCTAACATTTTAGCCAGCTTTGCATTGTACAATCGTGCCGTTGGGTGGTTGCGTTGGAACTGCCCCTCCAACCTAAACATGCTCTCAATGGTAGGCTGGCTTACTTTCCTTAGTGGTGCTGTTTTCATCAACCCACTAAGGCTCAACGACACAGATTGTCTCATTGAGGTACTCGCCGGTCGCCTTGGTGTCTCACCCACACTCTGAGTATGGCTCTTACTGCGGTGCCACTCTGATGTTACTGAGGAGGATGTGGGCGTTACCACTGCAGTGACTGCACTACTGGAGACAGGGCTAGAAATGCCTCCCTGTTCTTCACCTGCCACCACAATAATATCGCTCCCTGATTCCTGACCAACTTCAAAGGGTTTAGTTTTCCTACTTTCTTTTAACTTACGTAGGTGATCCTCCCACACGATATTGTGGTGTATTTTTAGATGACTTGCTTGTCCTCCGGTACCATAGTTTGTACCAAGCTTACCACGCCGAACACCTTGCCGACAAATTGAGCATATAGCAACGTTCTCCTCCTTGGCGCTAACAGAAAAGAAGTCCCAAACTGGGGAGGAGAACTTTCTGGCACTGCTGGATGTGCCACTTTCAACACCAGATGAACTTGAGGGGGTGCTTGAAAATATGTGACCCTGTCCACCTACACTGTGACTTTTACTACCACTTCCTACTGAGATGGTTGAGCTGGATGTAGGTCCCTGCCGGGCCTTGGAAAATATGGCAGCTGGAGGTAGTGGTGGTGTAACCTGTGTTGGTGAGATCCGTGCTACATCCCGCTCAGTAGCAGCCTTTCTGGATAGGGTGAGAATGTCGGTCTCCAATCCCTTTGGGGCGGGAGTAATGTGCGTGATGACTGGCTCGTCTTCATCAACATCATCACCCCCCTCTTCTACATCTACCTCCATAACTCTAAGTTTTTCTGGGACCTTCCTTTTCAGAAGCAATGTCTTGTGGCGTACTTCACTCTCAGACCGAGCTGGTGGGACCCAAGTGTCATCACGATCATCGGAAGCGGGGCTTGAAGAAGAAGATGATGGACTAAGCCTCCTTTTCCTTGCTGGTGGTCTGGAAGACAATTGATCTTCTGAAACAGTGGTTTGACTTCGCTCCACTTTGTCTGCAGGAAGCTCGATTTCCTGAAATGCCCCTACGTCAGGAGCAACAACTACTATGGTGGGCTGTTGCGGCGGCTGCTGCTGTTCTGGTTGCGGCGGCTGCTGCTGTTCTGGTTGCGGCGGCAGCTGCTGTTCTGGTTGCGGCGGCTGCTGCTGTTCTGGTTGCGGCGGCTGCTGCTGTTCTGGTTGCGGCGGCTGCTGCTGTTCTGGTTGCGGCGGCTGCTGCTGTTCTGGTTGCGGCGGCTTGACACTGATCTGCTGAGTTTGCGCCTGCGTTGAACTTGATTGTGTACTACTTTGCGGTAATGACATTTCTTCAACATCGCTGCTCGTTAGTAGACTGGCTACCTCTGCGACAGTAAAGCCCTTGGGCCTAGGTTGGTGGGGTTGCTGGACCGCTGTGCTGCTCCCAGCTTGGTTCCCGGACAACGCTTTGGTGCCAAAAAAAACCTTGGCCAGCACACCACCAGTCGTGGTTAATGGCACTTCCTTTTTCTGTTCCTTCTTCTCACCAGCAACTTTCTTGGTACTGGACCTGGTACCTTTCTTTGGGGCCATCTTCTTCCGATGTCAGGCAGGAGGCAGATGCACAACAAGTTCTGGTCACACGTGGGCGTGATGCGCAGCAGGACTTCTGTCTGGCTGGCAGTACAACGGGTAGCCAGGTGATGCCGATGACACCTCCTACTCTGTCTTTTGTGCACCTAAAAGCAAAGAAGACAGGAGAAGAACATCAGTGAAATGTTGCATTTGTTTTTGTGGTTCAGTTACTTAGTACTGTACTAGTGCAAACAAAAGATAGTCTAGCCATTTATGACTTTTTTTTAACTAGAGCTATGTTATACTACTAGTACTGTGTACAGCCACACACTACACTCTCAGGAAGGTGATGTCTAAAAATTCAACAGATCACATAGAAAACACTTGATCAATAAAGCTGTGGCTACCTGCTCTGATCCTAGTGGATGAAAAGGCAGGCCTGTTGGCAGAGAAGGCCAGGCAAGCTTGCAGGCCTAGGCCTCAAAATGGCCACCAGCCACATGGCCAGGCCCAACAACATCAGCAAGGCCACCCCCAAAAACACACTTCCCCAACTCAATCCAATGCCATCCATGCCCTAAATGATGTCTAAATTCAACAGATCACATAGAAAACACTTGATCAATAAAGCTGTGGCTACCTGCTCTGATCCTAGTGGATGAAAAAGCAGGCCTGTTGGCAGACAAGGCCAGGCAAGCTTGCAGGCCTAGGCCTCAAAATGGCCACCAGCCACATGGCCAGGCCCAACAACATCAGCAAGGCCACCCCCAAAAACACACTTCCCCAACTCAATCCAATGCCATCCATGCCCTAAATGATGCCTAAATTCAACAGATCACATAGAAAACACTTGATCAATAAAGCTGTGGCTACCTGCTCTGATCCTAGTGGATGAAAAAGCAGGCCTGTTGGCAGACAAGGCCAAGCTTGTAGGCCTAGGCCTCAAAATGGCCACCAGCCACATGGCCAGGCCCAACAACATCAGCAAGGCCACCCCCAAAAACACACTTCCCCAACTCAATCCAATGCCATCCATGCCCTAAATGATGTCTAAATTCAACAGAGCACACAGAAAACAGTAGATTAATAAAGCTGTGGCTACCTGCTCTGGTCCTAGTGGATGAAAGCAGGCCTGTTGGCAGACAAGGCCAGGCAAGCTTGCAGGCCTAGGCCTCAAAATGGCCACCAGCCACATGGCCAGGCCCAACAACATCAGCAAGGCCACCCCCAAAAACACACTTCCCCAACTCAATCCAATGCCATCCATGCCCTAAATGATGTCTAAATTCAACAGATCACATAGAAAACACTTGATCAATAAAGCTGTGGCTACCTGCTCTGATCCTAGTGGATGAAAAAGCAGGCCTGTTGGCAGACAAGGCCAGGCAAGCTTGCAGGCCTAGGCCTCAAAATGGCCACCAGCCACATGGCCAGGCCCAACAACATCAGCAAGGCCACCCCCAAAAACACACTTCCCCAACTCAATCCAATGCCATCCATGCCCTAAATGATGTCTAAATTCAACAGATCACATAGAAAACACTTGATCAATAAAGCTGTGGCTACCTGCTCTGATCCTAGTGGATGAAAAAGCAGGCCTGTTGGCAGACAAGGCCAGGCAAGCTTGCAGGCCTAGGCCTCAAAATGGCCACCAGCCACATGGCCAGGCCCAACAACATCAGCAAGGCCACCCCCAAAAACACACTTCCCCAACTCAATCCAATGCCATCCATGCCCTAAATGATGTCTAAATTCAACAGAGCACACAGAAAACAGTAGATTACTAAAGCTGTGGCTACCTGCTCTGGTCCTAGTGGTTGAAAGCAGGCCTGTTGGCAGACAAGGCCAGGCAAGCTTGCAGGCCTAGGCCTCAAAATGGCCACCAGCCACATGGCCAGGCCCAACAACATCAGCATGGCCACCCCCAAAAACACACTTCCCCAACTCAATCCAATGCCATCCATGCCCTAAATGATGTCTAAAAATACAACAGATCACATAGAAAACAATTGATCAATAAAGCTGTGGCTACCTGCTCTGATCCTAGTGGATGAAAAAGCAGGCCTGTTGGCAGACAAGGCCAGGCAAGCTTGTAGGCCTAGGCCTCAAAATGGCCACCAGCCACATGGCCAGGCCCAACAACATCAGCAAGGCCACCCCCAAAAACACACTTCCCCAACTCAATCCAATGCCATCCATGCCCTAAATGACGTCTAAATTCAACAGATCACATAGAAAACACTTGATCAATAAAGCTGTGGCTACCTGCTCTGATCCTAGTGGATGAAAAAGCAGGCCTGTTGGCAGACAAGGCCAGACAAGCTTGCAGGCCTAGGCCTCAAAATGGCCACCAGCCACATGGCCAGGCCCAACAACATCAGCAAGGCCACCCCCAAAAACACACTTCCCCAACTCAATCCAATGCCATCCATGCCCTAAATGATGCCTAAATTCAACAGATCACATACAAAACACTTGATCAATAAAGCTGTGGCTACCTGCTCTGATCCTAGTGGATGAAAAAGCAGGCCTGTTGGCAGACAAGGCCAGGCAAGCTTGTAGGCCTAGGCCTCAAAATGGCCACCAGCCACATGGCCAGGCCCAACAACATCAGCAAGGCCACCCCCAAAAACACACTTCCTCAACTCAATCCAATGCCATCCATGCCCTAAATGATGTCTAAATTCAACAGAGCACACAGAAAACAGTAGATTAATAAAGCTGTGGCTACCTGCTCTGGTCCTAGTGGATGAAAGCAGGCCTGTTGGCAGACAAGGCCAGGCAAGCTTGCAGGCCTAGGCCTCAAAAGGGCCACCAGCCACATGGCCAGGTCAACAACATCACAAAGGCCACCCCAAAAAACACACTTCCCCAACTCAATCCAATGCCATTCATGCCCTAAATGTGCTTGAAAATGAAATCCATTCAAAAAACAAAAGGAACAGTTGCTTCATCATGCACACACACCCATGAGGCCATGCCCATGGCTAGCTCGGGCCTACTACTACAACCCACAAAATTTAAAAAACAAAAAAAGGAATGATGATAATTAATTAATTAACACAAATAAATTGTAGTTACAACAACTGCAATGCCCACAATCAAACACAACAACCACTTACTTGTAAAATATCCTATTCCAAAAATCCTGAAATCCAATTGCAATGATGCAGCAGACAAAAAGAGTGATCTTTCCAGCTCCAAATCCAAAGACAGAATGAGCAGGAGATGGACAAAGCACTGGGAGGAGCCTGCTGGACAGGAACAGGAAGTTGGAGATTCTGTGTCACTTCCTCCCTCTCTCCACCTTTAAAAAAATGACTCCTTGCACAAAAATGTCAATGTAAGGAGATCTTTTCATCCAAAGTCAGCATTTGCAGATGGTTTCATGCTGCTAGAGCCGATATTCCTCTCCAAATTGTAAATTTTACGTTGTTGAGTTCTCGAGTTTCACATTACTTCCGCCGGCGTGTCGAAAACAATATGATCGCGTTCTCTTCTTTGTCCCTGTCGCGTTGGATATGACGTGTTCGCGGTCTCTTTCTCCTGTTCGCGTTCGATTACACGTGCCCGCGTCCTCATCCTCTGGCTCGCGATGTAGAATGACATGTTCGAGATCTCAATCTTCTCATACTCGCGCGGTGCATGATCGCGAGAAGAAAGACGTGATCGCGCGACAAATGACGTGATCGCGTGACAAATGACGTTAATGCGGCCGCGAACTCTCGCAAGACATCGCAAAATGGCTATCAAAATCCAACATCTCGTGGAGAACGCGACCGGGTCAAGAAAACTTGTCGGAGAACGCAGGGATTCAGGTAAGGCGATCGCGCGTGCGCGAGAATGTATTATTTTACAGCGCGAGCAAGAAACAAATTATCGCTAAGCTGCGGAATGCGGAAATTTTGACATTTTCGCGCTTTCCGCGGAACGCGAAAATGCCAAAATATCGCAATTTCCGCGAACGGAACGGAATTTTGGCCCAGGCCTAGTCTCAGATAGGTGGATAAGGAATTCCATAGGGAAGAGCCATGTTTTTAAAACAGCACCTCCAAATCTTTTATATCTAAATCTAGAAGCCGACAACAGGCCTCGGTTGCCTGACCTGAGTGTTTGTGTGAGATGATTTGTAGCAAATAAACTTGCAACAACATGTTCCTTTGAAATATCCTGCCAAGTCCTCCCAGGCATACTGCTCTAAAAAGAGCACTGAGTCAAAGCACAGTTATTCTGGCCATGCACTGCAAACAGAAAGTCATACAAGCCATGCTTGCATCTAACCTCCTATTCAGATGCATATTGCCTAGAAAATTGGTATTCCACCACAATATTGACTTCTAAACATTGCCCTGAAATAATATATTGTCCAGAGTATCAGCTACCACAATATCACAAAGGTAAGCATATATAGGTAACCACAGATTTAATATACTTAATTTCTCATTTATGTACCTTGATGATATTCACATCCGTGACATACTTAGATGTAGATTTCAGAATAGTAAATACATACTAGCCTATATGAATTTACCCTCATTATAGAGTGGTAGTCAATATTTTGGACACAATGTCATGTCAGGGAAAATATTTGACGTGACCCAGGAGATTTATTTAGGGCCTCGTTTTTACAGCAACAGCAAAACATTGTGCCTTCATGCTTAGCTTGCTCACTATCTGTATCCTCAGATCCCCTTCTTGGCTTTTGCTTTCATTTGTCACCAATAATTAATGTGCAAAATGTACTCATGTGGCCTAAAATCGTCAAAAATCAATATTAAACCTCATCAGTTATTACTTTTCCGATTTCTAGACGTATCCACATGGTTTGATATATGATTTGGTCTTTTGTCCATTTGTACAGTTCCAAGTGGATTTGCACTGTCCGCAAAGACCAATTATGAATTATTTACCAAAACAATGGGTGTAATGATGAACCCAGTTGAATGAATTCCATGGTTAACCACTCACCACAGAGAAGTCTCATCAATAAGGAGCATGTTTTGAATTCTTACTTTTTTCCAGTGCTTAATTTGTAAAACATTAAGTGCTAGGGCCCAAGGTATGTCTCAATGAGACCCAATGCAGCTGGTGCTACCCATATGTCACTTCGTACTGTAGGTTTCAGTTCTAGTGTTATCATGTTTTAATGTAAATTCAATAGTTAAATGCTCCACCAATGAACTCAAATAAGAAATTCACACACACAGTGTCAATATGAATTGGTTTCTCATAGTTTGAGTTTGAGTTTGAGTTTGAAAATTCTTATATAGCGCTCTTACACCAGCGGTTTCATGGCGCTGTAACTGGCAGATCTCCTCAATAGGCAAGGAAGGGAGGTCGGGTAACAGAGGATTAAATGAAAATTTTGCTGAAGAAGTAGGCTTTAAGTTTCTTTCGAAACTGGGAATATGGGGTTAGGGATCTGAGATCAAGGGGTAATGAGTTCCAAAGGGTTGGGGCAAGGGTCGCAAATTTTGAGCCCCCCCACTTTTTCCGGCGAAACCGGGGAACTATCAGGAGGGATTGGGAAGAAGATCGGAGCTCCCTAGTTGGCGAGTAGGGGATAATCTCTGAAAAAATGAATGCAGGGGCCGTACCCAATCGAGCCTGGTAAGTGATAGATGCAAGCTTGAATTGGATACGTTCCCGAACCGGAAGCCAATGTAACAGTTTCAGAAGGGGGGTGACATGTGAGGGTTTAGGAAGGTTAAAGACCAGCCGAGCCGCCTGGTTTTGGATCATCTGCAACCGCCTGAGACTATATGCAGGTATACCTGCATATAGGGCGTTGCCATAATCCAGGCGGGAGATGACCATCGCAAGGACGATCAACTTCAAGGCCTCAAAGGTGAAAAATCGAGAGACCCTGCGGATGGTGCGAAGAGACAGAAAAGAGGAAGAAACCACAAAACTAACCTGGGAGTGAAGGGTAAGGTGAGAGTTGAGTTTAATACCAAGGGTTTTGACCGAAGTAGAGGGAACCGGAGAGGGACCAAGGGAAGGGGGCCAAAAGAGTGAAGACCAGGGACTGGAACAACCACCCGTCAACACCAACTCGGTCTTATCAGGGTTGAGTTTCAGGTGGTTGAAATCCATCCAGTCCCTGATGAAAATCATAGTGGACTGGAAATTAGAGATAGAGGCAGAAGAAGAGGACAGATTAAAGACAAGTTGGAGGTCATCCGCATAGTTGTATACGGAGACCTCCATTTGTTGTAAAGAAAAAATGAGGGGAGAAATGTAAAGATTAAACAGAAGAGGTGAAAGGGAGGAGCCTTGGGGGACCCCGCCCAGAACTTTCCGAAAGTCCGCAGTGAAGTCACCCAGGCGAACTGCCTGGGTGCGGTCCCTCAGGAAGGAGGACAACCAAACCAGGGCCGTACCCCCGATCCCCGCCGCCGCGACACGGGAAAGTAAGATGGTATGATCCACCGTGTCGAAGGCGGCAGAGAGATCGAGGAGGACCAGTGCCTGGAATTGATTGGTGTCCCTCCCCTCCCTGAGGTTGTCAAGGACCGAAAGAACTACGGACTCCGTAGAGTGTGCGGGGCGAAAACCAGCCTGGCGAGAAGCCAATACCCCATTTTCTTCCACAAAGGTGCTCAGAGACCTGGTGACATGGCGCTCGAGCACCTTAGCCAAAAATGGTAGGAGAGAAATGGGGCGAAAGTTGGCTGGGATCGAGGGGTCTGCGCCAGGTTTTTTTAAAATGGGTAAAATGATAGCTGATTTCAAGGGGTTGGGAACAACCCCCTGAGAGAGTGAACTGTTTAGTAAGTGAAGGGGAGGATCAGGGCAAGAAATGTAAATATGACGAAGTATTTGAGCGGGACAGGTGTCAAGGGGAGAGCCAGATTTTACAAGGGGGATTAAGGATGTGAAGGATTCCTTGGTCAGAAGAGGGAGAGAGTTTAATTGTCCTTGGGAAGGAGGGCACTGAGGATCAACAAAGGACGGGGAAGGTGCAGCGATATTAGCTTTAATGGCAGCAATTTTATCAATGAAAAAGCTGTTCAGAGAGTGACAAAGGGCAAGGGAAGGAGAGGGCTTAAGAGAGGTACGATCTGAAAAGGCTAGGTTCTGAACAATCGAGAAAATTTCCCTAGATTGGTTCTCGGCTGTGAGGATCTTGGAGGAGAAATAGGCCGTTTTAGCGGCCAAGATGGCATTCTTATATTGAGCTAAAAGGGTGGTAAAATCAGCTCTTAAGATGGGACAATAGTTTCTCCTCCAGGCCCTCTCAGCACGGCGTACCGATAATTTGATGATTTTCAAGTCATCGGTAAACCACAGGTTGGCATCTTTCTCTCGCTTGGAAGTCAGACGTTTCAAGGGGGCAATGGACTCACTGGCTGAGGAGAGCCATTGTTCAATGCTATTAACCTGAGCCGAGGTGGAAAGCCCGTGTAAGACGGGATAGGAAGCACTTAAAAGAGCTGACAAGTTCGCCGGGTCAACTCTACTCCACGAGCGGACCCAGACATTATTAGGAAGGGGAGCCCTAACTGGAGAACTGATAGGAAGAACAAAAGAAATCAGGTGATGATCAGACCAAGTGCAAGGAGAGATAAGAAGGGAGTCGACAGGGCAGTTCAAGGACCAAATCTGGTCCAAGATATGCCCCTTGACGTGAGTTGGGGAAGATACGTGAGAAACAAAATTAAGAGATAAAAGTGTGTCTGAAAACTCTCTAGAAGATGAACACTCTGCTGGGTCGGAGGGCCAGAAATTAAAATCACCCAGTAATAACACTGAAGAGTTATTGACAGAGAGGGTGGCTAACACCTCCTGGAAATCAGGGAGAAATCGTAGAGGCGACTGGGGAGGTCGATAAATGAGAAGACAGGTGAGAGGGGGGGATGTGGACGTGGTTCGAATAGCAAGATACTCTGTGGTGGCAATCTCGGGGAAAGAGAGCAGTTGAAATGGAAGATCAGAACGGGCAATGACCGCGACGCCACCCCCCGTTCTGCCGGATGAACGATCGGCCCGAAGTGCATAGTAGGGGGCGGGCAATGTAGCTAGCAAGGTGGGTAGGGAGTCATCACAGAACCATGTCTCGGTTAAAAGGAGAAGATCTGGTGCATGATGATCTAACAACACTGATAGTTCATGTGAATGAGCCACCGCCGATCTGGTATTCAGATAATACGCCTTAAGGGTCTTAACTGGGGCAGTATTGACGGCTTCTGTGGAAGGGGGGACCGGGATAGGAAAAGTGAATGAACAGGAACAGTGAGAAGGAGGGGATAAATCTAGCTGGGATATCCGTGAGTGTGTGGAGGCAGATAGAACCCACGGACCCTGTAGCCTGTGAAGCTGGGAAGGAGTGTAAGAAATGATTTGGGCAGGGTATTGTGCCCCTGGCCCCGGTCGGCCGCGGACGGGCGCAGACGGGCTTAACTTAGGCGCAACTTCGGCGCGCCTTCGTCGCGCCCGCCCGCTGCGCCGTCGGTGAGGGGAAGTGATTATATAGGGACACATGTGGGGGGAGTCTTGAGTGGGGCGTGGCAGGGGGTGGAGGAGCCAGAGTAGTGCACGCCCAGCCCAGACCCGCCCAAGGTGTACTGGCCGCCCGTCCCACTCCCCACGCGAGGCAAGGAGGGGGCGATCAGCGGAGGCGGTCTGGCTGTCTGGGTCGGGAAAGCAGGCGAAGGGGCAGCCAGGAAGTTGCAGGCGCTGGTTCCTGAGCGCTGAGCGAAATGCGCAGGTAGGCACAAGTCAATTAAAACAAGACGTCAGGGAAGTAAAAGAAACACCGTTGCTCCCGGCGAAGCCTCGGGAGATCTGCAATCACTGCAGGTAGCCCACTGATGGGCACCAAATAGGATTTGGTGCCCATCAGAGGTGAACACTGGCTCAAATTAAGCACTGCTTTGCCTACTTCTTGCTTATTGTGCAGGTTTCATTTTTAGTGGTTCAAAGGGGTGCCAAAAGCAGCAAGTAAGAAAAAGGACTGAGATGAGGGAGGAAGTTCCAAAATCTACGAAGGTCTCCCCTTAACTCCACTAATCTTCTCCCTTTTATTTAACAGTCATGTTCTGGCTTATCAGAGATGAAATGCATTTAACTGCACTTTTCTCCTTAATTTTATGTTTTCTCTCTCCTTATGCATAACACTTTGTGACATCTAGCATTCTTCTTCAGCTCCATTAGAGGCTCATCCATTAGACTCAAAAGAAACCCCATATTATTCCATTCCTCAGGTTCTGCCCTTAGTTTGATGATGATCATTTTGGAAAAGGGAGCAAAAAAGCGGGGACTATACAAAACCAGTGCTTAATTTGAGCCGGTGGCTTCCAGTGCTTGGCATCAGCACTTAATTGTGAACACCAGCACTTATTACAACTGCCTCATGGTGGCACTGTTAGTGCAATTAAAACATCAGCAGAACAACAGTGGTGTATTAAATTAAAAACAACAAACACCAGCTGGACAAGCCATTCTTATAGCTTTGGGGGCCTTGAACAGTCTGAAATGTCACATTTGTAGCAGTGTGCTGGTTAATAGTTGTGCTGGTTCTGTCATTGGCAGCGCTGATAGTGGCAATGGGTGGTGCAAGCTGTGATGACCTCCTGTGAATGGTCTGGCACCTATTTTTTGTATATTAAACACTGTACAAAACAATGTACACCAAATACTGCTTCATCCTTAGAAAGAAAACAAACCACGCTTAGCAACAAATTGCAAAAATGTGAGGATATTCTCTCACACCAATTTATGATATTACAAAAGGAAGCAAAAATAATACATTTGTAACTACATGCATTCTGATACCAGATCAATACCAGATTTTGAAAATGTCCACTTATTTTGCAGATAATTCCCACTAAGATTTTGTGTATATTATATGTAAAACTATCCCATGTAAGTGTCATGAAGGTTTGGCATAGTTTCACCTTTGTAGACAATTATTGAACATTCCTGTACTAAACAGTGTCAGGGAGAAAGAATGTCACGAAAAAGGTCCATCTCACACAATGAACTACCATTAGCCAACCTGGAAAAGATAAGAAGAAAACGAGAGAACAGATAATGAATAACAGTAATGAAATCATATCTACAAAGTTCTACATAAGAGAAAACCAACCCCTTAGAGATGTTCCTACACTGCCCACCAGCCCTGACACATTGGGAAAGTACAAAAGCCTAATTCATAAAGATTTTGATGTAACTTACTCTTGAAGTACTTTAGAATTACAGGATTAAACCAGAAAACCACTAGGAGCATTCCTCTATTACTTCTGAAATTCATGAGTAAGCCGGGAGTACTACAAGAGTAAGCTACACCGACTCATGAACCAACTTTTGTGAATCCTGCCTATATTGTTTGTGTCACCTCAGACAAAGCCTCATTAGAAAAGAATGAATTCTGTAGTCTAAAAACACTCCCACCATTAAAAAGGCTCTGGATCCACATGAAGAGGAAAAGAAGACCCAACATTATCTGGAGAGTCCCCTTGGAGTAGGGTGAAACTGATGAAGTGTAGGCAAATTATTGGATATAGGTCAATATCACGGTCAAGCACCAAGATGTGTTTTGCATATTTAGGCTCTAAAGCTGAGTTCAGAATGTGTAAAAATAACTCTTCAGAATCCTAGAGAATATGAAGGAGGCGTAACTAACATTGCATGAACTTGAGTGTTTGACCCTGATTCTAGCCAGAACTGGCATGTAACATAAAACCAGGTTAAACATGAGACAACTGCAAAAAAAGGCCTGACAGGGCTGGCAAAATGATGAGCAGAAACCTACAGAAAAAGTAAATCAGTGGAAAACTGTAAATGCCTTGGACCAAATGTGGTTCAAATTGAGGTGATACAAAGTGATGCAGAAGAAGCTTGCACAAGCCTGCAAACTCAGGTTTTGTGTCACCAAGAAAACAGAAGGTGCATATGGAATGAATTGGACATAACTTTTTCCCAGAGCAATCGGATTACCAGCAGGAGGAGGTTGGAGACCCATTATGTGGCACCAAAATCCATGCTGAATGATGTCTATACATAAGGAAACCTAGAAGTTAGAGTGAGCAGGAACTACATTTAAGTTTTACATAGCTCCACTATTTTAGAACTGTTTTCACAGTCCTCTTTTTGGCATTTATGGTAAATCTATTCTTTTTACTTTCTTCATAGTCTTACTTTAGCTGATTATATCAATTCAGAGTAGTTGCAATCTGTTTCAGCCGAAGAAAACAAAATAAAATTATCCAGAAGAATCCACTCTTGCCTCCATCACTGCTTGTGCCAACAACCATTCTTGGCCTTCTGTCTACTCACTCCAGACCATCACTTGCCGATGACCTCTCCCAACCAGCAATGCAAACGCACCCTCGCAATACAGTACCACTACTTTAATTCCTCATACAATATATCATAAATTCAGATGCAGAAATGTCACAGATCCCAGGTAAGAAGGTGAAGGAAACTATTGTATTAACATTTGAAGAATCTTATGGCATCTGCAAAGATGCTCCATACCAGTTCTTGTGGGTCCTGTGCAAAGTCTTCCTCTTGTCTAATGTTGCTGGCTGCCATAATTTGCTTCTGTATCAGCTTACCCTGACATGAGTACTATTACACTGATTGTGCCCAACTTGTTTAAAGAGAAGATTCAGAGCAATTTGATCAAGTGTTCTCTAGAAACGTCTGGATTTTCTCAATTTTTAAATATTTCAAACCAGTTTTTTTCAATTTCTGTTGAGAGAGCTGGGCCCACTTAAACATCCCTAATCGACCAGATGGTCTTTTTAGCTGCCTGAGAGGTAAGAGGGAGAAACAATCACAATCAAAGTCTAACTCAGGGGTCTCCAACGAGTAGCTCGGGAGCTACTGGTAGGTCACCAGCACCCTGAAAG
The DNA here is from genome assembly GCF_964204655.1 of Triturus cristatus. Classification (NCBI taxonomy): domain Eukaryota; kingdom Metazoa; phylum Chordata; class Amphibia; order Caudata; family Salamandridae; genus Triturus; species Triturus cristatus. Next base: position 1,187,728,793 of record NC_140591.1, read on the forward strand.
CAGCTCTCAGAGTTGAAGACAAGTCAAGACAATCTCAGAGAGTCTATGCATATTAAAGAGGGCAGTACTGCTCATCTCAAAACACTTGGAGTGAAAGCAGAGCCTTACAATAACACTCAAACGCAAACGGAGTTTGGTTACGGGGTCTGCCACATGACTGTCTTTATCCACTTTAAATCTAAATCACAAGGAGATTGGCCATGTTATACGCCCTGCTCTATCAGTCGCAGCACATATGTGAACAATGTACTATCAAAGAATGACAGTAGTAATTAGTGCTGACCAACCAAAGTGTGGAACTGTAGGAGCCAGAGAGAAAATTTGTTAGGAGCATGATCAGCCCAAGAGCTGAGAGGAGCAGAGTATGGATCCAGAGCAAAGAAAAAATAAGAGCCTCATCTGCATTCATTTATGTGTCTGTCTGTCTGACATGGTATCTCTCCATAATAAACAGTATTGCTTACTGTAAGCTACACCTAGAGTCAAGGACCATCAAACATTTATGCTAGGCCGCATTATAAGGGTTTCATCTTTGGCGCAATTGTGTCCGTTCACGGCATAATAGCGCCCATGGTGTAATAATGGTCATCCTTGACTATTACGGGTATTAGTAGTTTTCCCCTACCGGCTGCCATCATTGACATATTAAGAGCATGACTGGCCTACTTGTAGCCACCCCTTGCAGAATGATGTATGTTTCTCTCATAACAATGGCCATAACTAATATGCGTTGGGCATCCTGGATGTTATGGCTTTCAGCTTTGGTACGTTAGCGCTGGTAAAATGGCGCTGATAAAATGGTGGCCATTATTCGCACAACATAGGCATCCTTGGTGCTACGGTGAGCATCCATTACCTATGATTGCAATATCTGGGCACTTTAAGCAGAATCTGTCTATGTGAGGCATTTTACATGATAGTACTGATATTTATGGATTGTGTGTTTTCTAAAGATGAAAACTGATATTTTATATGTTATTTTAGAAAAGGTTTTTATTCTGGAAAGTGAGTTTGGTTGCCCAACATGGAAAGTGATATTTGATAGAAAAAAATGTGTATTTTCAAAAACTAATATGCTGGCGAAGACAAATTATTTTAGTTCTAAAACACATTTAAAGTTGATAGCCAAATGATAATTCAAGCTGAGTTGGGGGGAGGGGGGGATTTACTGCTCTAGTTTTGTCCTCTGTGCCGCAGAGCATTTGATAATTTGAATGTAACTTCATTAGTAAGGTGGTGGCATTTAATAGTGATATACGTTTTACTGTCATTTCTGCTGGTAACTTTGTCTGGAGTGCTTGGTGATCACTACTGATAATCCTGCTAAGAGTGGTCATAGTGTAACGTTAACACATTTTGCCACTATTTTACAGTGATAACATATTCTAGTAGCTCAGCAGAACTTTCCTTGAGCAGAAGTAGCTCTCAACATAGAAAAGGTTGGAGACCCCTGGTATAACCAATTTGGTTACACAATAACTACTTGACAACTAGGATTGAGATTAGTAAGGTTTTAATTATAAATTCAGAAACAGAATGATATAAATCAGTCTCAACATTACAGTACAGAAATGTAAAACACAGAATGAGTCCAAATCTCCTAAAGAGATATACCCTATATAACAAAAGCATGCAACTAATTTGGTAATGATTTAAGTAATAAAGAATACAAATTGAGCGTTAAATTGCATCAATTGATTATCAAAGGTAAGCATGAATACACTATCTCTCCCTACACTACCTTAAAAGGGACAACCCTAAACTAAGAAGCATTTAGTAAGCATGAATAATATCGAAGGTGTCAGCTGTTAGAGCCTTCAGTAGAAGAAACTTCAACCAAGGGTCATGCAGCATGAAGCCACACAAAGTAGAAGAAGAGGTCTGTCCTCATGAAGTCCTAAGATGTCTCTCTTACCCTCACTAAGTTACACCTAAGCTATTAGTTGGAATTTAAGATAAATCACATAATTAGCTCTGGTAACTTTCCACGATCCAGGAACAAATTGACTACTTGCACCATCTTTCCCACATTGATAAGTTACTACTTCATTCTTCCTTGGCCATTCTCTCCCCACCCCCTCCATGGGAACTCGCCTCCTCGCTCGTTACCACGTTTCTCCTTTCCGAAATCTGTCTTCTAATACCTTGCTATCTTCCTAGAACACAAACCCTTCTTTACTAACTAATGAGGCTTTTTCCACACCTGCAGTGGAAACAAAAATGCAAGCAAACACATTCTACATTGAAGGTTAAATGCAAATAAATGTCAGAGTGGAAACATGAGCTTGAGCTGAATTGCTGGAGCCCAAATAAATTCTCCAAGATGTTTCAAACCTTTTACATACACCCACTTACAAATGTCACCATGGAGAATCATACGGGCCCCAGAAAGGTCAATGGGCCTTTTGCACCGTTTGGAGAATTAGAGCTTCCCTAAAGAAAGTCATTAAAAAATCATGGATATTTAGAATTTGCGATGAGTCAATGACAAGAGATTGGGATAGTTTTAAAACCTTTATTTTATCATAAGGTAAGGGTTTCTAATTATCTTGTTTCAGTTTAGCAATTTACAGAAATAAAAGAAGAGGTCAGAAGTCAGCATTAAAGGTGTATTCCATAAAGAAACCCAATCAACTCTCTAAGGGACCTATTCTAAGTAAGAACCCATGAAGAGTTCCATTGAAAAAGAGCAGACAAAGAGAAATTAACTTCTCATAAAGAGTAGGTCTGACAAACTCAGCCGAGTTTCCTACAGTTGCAGTACCAACTGTGTTTTGAATAGCGATCTGTGCCAATCACAAGTTAATTAAGGCAAATCACCTCAAAAATATGTAAAACGAATCAACTCTCCATAAAGAAGAGTTACGGGCAAAGGAAATTCCAGCAGCAGAACCACCGGATGGGTAAAGGGAATAGAGAGGTGTGTCTAACTAGAAACACTCATTATTATAGTTATCTCACATAAGTATCAACTTCTGAAGGTGTCTTCACTTTCTGAACAGCCCGCCAGGTGGTGTTATAAGTCATACGATGCATCTTCTTCCGATTCCTACAGGCCTCACTCTTGTCGTCAGGTTGATACAGTTTTCTAGTGTAATTGTTACATGAAGGAAGTTTTCCCTGAGAACCCTCTTGCCTAAGCTAAAAGATGCACTAAAAGCTAATCGCACAGACAAAGACTAGTCAGCAATGTGAAAGCATATATCAAGTTATTCAGAAGCAACATTTATAAAGCCTATGTCACCATTTATTCTTTACCGTTTCAATAAGTCTATTATACTCTTGTGAAATTATCTAACATGGGGTGGGGAAATAAATTAACATGATATTAGAGTCAGCACATTCCTTAACATGACATCAATGCTGGGCAGTTGCACAGAATGCTTTATTAGGAGCAAAGGTCGGAAGGAAAGCTATGGGTCGAGCCACTGCACAGGCTAAAGTATAGTTGCTTGGTGAATGAAGCATTTCTAATGATATCTTTCACTTCTGCATTAGTTATAATGTGATATATTTTATGTTCATTCACTAATATTTGAAGAAAGTGCATTCACGTCTTTATTTGTAAATCATTTTCTAAAGTGATCATTTCAATAGCATTTAAATGTGTTCTAAAATGCAATTCTAACATAGCAAATAAGTCGATTTTATAACTATATGGTCATTTTTTCCCAAACTATGGGGTCTATTAGGATGGTGGTCGGAAAATCACTCCGACCACCATGGTAGCGGGAAAACACCGCACGCTAGGACCGCGGCATAACCGCCGGTCCAATTAGTAAGCTCCGCAGTCTAAATCCAACCGCGGCGGTACGATCGCGGCAATTAACATTGCGGCGGTTGCTGCTGCCAGCAGCACCACTGCGATGTCCAAAAAAGCATGTCCAGCATATCCCTGCACTGTGTGGCAGGCACTGCACAGTGCCTGCCACCCGGTACAGGTACATGGGTAACCCCCCAGTGCACCCACACCCCCCAAACACATTGGGGGCCCGCAATGGACCCCCGGAGACATTCTCCGCATGCCTTTCCATGGCGGTTCCACCGCCGCAGAAAGGCTGGCTACGGCCGGCATTATAATCATGCCGGCGGAGCCTGGCCCTGCATCCGCCCCCTTTTAGCGGTCCAGCTCCGCCCGCCAGGCAAGTGCGCGGAAAATCTCACCGCCACGGTCGTCACCACCATGCTAATGGGACCGGCGTTTTTCTAAGTTGCGATCGCGAGCGGATGACAGCCGCTGGGCCGGCGGCAGCCATCCAACCCCATCCTAATAGACCCCTATATTAGGCCGCAAAATATTGTCAACTTAATGGTGCACAGGTTTCCAATAAGTATACATTACTAAACACAAAGCAAATGCAGTTTCTAACTAATTAATAAATTGCAAAAATTACATAAGAGATATTATTTCAAAATGCACCAATAAGAATATTATTTCTTGTTATATGTATAAATGTCTAAACATTAGCCATACATATATCATATCATCAGCTTCACAATGAGACACGTTTTTTCTCTTAACATAATAATATATATAAATATTGCAGGAATTTCTATTAGTCACAGTTCTAGGCACACCTTTTATTAATCTCATTAGTTTTCACGTGGAGTACTTTAAATATGTAATGCCCCATCTTTTCTTAGTAACATTAATCACATAGACTATATTCGAGTGCTGACTATACATGATTATAATGCACTCCTACAGTATCTTAGAGTGGGATCAGAATTATGCTGCTCCACTGTTCAGAGCCGTACACGACACTGCCAAGCACCATATCTCATGTGAGAAACTGAATCGATCGGTTCTACAGAGATCCGCCCCAGAGCTATGGAACAGCAGCTCTCTCTTCCATGCAGTGTTGTGAGGGATTGGACCAACGTAGGATTACATCCCATTCTCATTTAGTCAGACCATTCCTCACCCTCCAGGAACTAGAGGGAAGGAAGTTCAATTAGGCCTGATACTTGGTAAAAGCAACATAAATGCAATGCACTGCAGCCTGTATTTGTTTTTCCTATTGCCAACATCCCTGAGACAATGACAGCTTCCGGTATAAATATTTAGCTGCGGTATTTTAGAAAACAGATTTCCAAAGTATTACCAGGGAGTCTTGCTTTTGATGAAACAGATATCTTTATAAACTATATCTCAAAACACTTTAACATAAATGAGCATCAATTGTGCACATTTGTCTTTTTCTTTCACAAAGTGAGAAAATGTAGTTTTAAATGGTGTTGCACATAAATCCTGTTTCTGACTCTTTATGACAAGTCGCTAATAATTGATTGTGCATTTCCATAGTTTAAATTAAGGATGTAAATTCTAACAGAGATGTCCTAGCCAACAGGTCCTAATGTTACAATTTTGTATAACTTTAAGTCAGTTACTTGTTTGTATGATCCCAGCTCCTCTACATGTTTGCAGTAGATTTGTTTTAGCAGTAATCATTCTGTACCTGTATAGTGTATTACTGAGAGTCATATACATGAATGGAATTACTAGCTTATAAGTCAGTTATCCAATCTTTGGTCCTAATTGGATGAGTGACTTGGATCCCCTATATCCAACCCCTCTCGGCACGGTTCAAGATCCATGGCAGGACCAAGTGAAAAGACTTTGAGGTATAATGCCAAGTAAATTAAAGATCAAAGGTAAATGGGCCAGTTGCACTACATCTCTTTTTTTGTAGCTCACAAAACCTCAGGACAATAAACCTATTTGTTGGGGTGTAGCTTCATGGGGGTGTTTTGGGTGTTAAATCCCCCAATATACAGGCAATTAACATGCAGTTGAATGGTGAAAGAGCAAGACATTCTTAATTGAACCCATGAAGAATTCTTTAGGAGATGAGCAAATAAGAAAATGAACTACTAATATAGAATAGTTCTGGAAACACAGCTGAGTTCCCTCAGCTACAGTAACATCTGTACTTAGAGATGTGATCCTTGCAGTAGGATTGATCACCAAAATCCAAAAGTCGTCACCTAATAGGCTAGTTAAAGAAAATCAACTCTCAATAAAGAAGGGTCTCAGGACAAAGAGATCTAGTGGTAAAACCACTAGAGTAGGAATAAAAGGGTGAAGTAGAGAAAGATGTGTGTGGAAAAAAATGGGATAAACAGCTAACTACGTAGGAACACTCCTTTATATAGATTCATATTTCAGTAAATAGTTCACGAGGTGATATCGTCGGTCATACAATGCTTCTTCTTCCGATTTCCATAGTCTGTGCCCGCCTTGCCATTAGTCAATGATCTTCTTGCAATCATTGTTAAATGAGGGAAGGTTCTTACGAGATCCCTCTTACCTGAACTGAAAGATACTCTTGATGCATTAACAAAAACCAGTCAGCAATTTGAAAGCATCTAATAATTTTTATTATTCCCTATCCAGCTGTCTAAAACCAGTTACTAATTGTGTACAATCCTTTCCCAAAAGTTTCATACAGACTTGGGGGCCGATCCCAATCCTGGGAAAAAGGCTGTACGAATCGTTGTACGGAGCGTTTTCTCCGTACGACTCGTACCCGGTAAACTTTCCTTACAACCAAGGAAGTACGATTCGTACAGAAAGCCTCTTTCCGTACGAATCGTACAAAAGACCGTACGGGTAAAAAAAAATAAAAAATCCGATCCGGAACAGCCTGTACGTGACGTCCGGATGTATTTAAGCAGCGGTTTCCGGCCACGCAAGTACGATTCGTCCCTACGGCACCCCGTACGGCCCTTTTCTTACGGGAGCCAAAAACAGCCGTAAAAGCAGAGTCCTACAAACGGAGCCCCTGTACACGACGTACACGCCATGAACCTCATCGTACGTGTCATCCCGGTCCTCTTAGCCTACGACGTGGTGCACCGAAACCGACGCACACGCTGCAGAAGGTGAGAACAACACCCAGGGGCCGGGGGGGTGAAGGGCAGGAAACATACCCCATACCCAAAGCCAAACCTATAATATGGAGCCCATACATTACCACCAGGGTCTGGTCACTTGGGGGGGCGTGTCCAGCAACCCCTGCATACCGCAACAACGGAAGTGGACGTGTACAGTGCGTTGCACACGTACCCATACGGCACCAGTACAATAGTGATATGGGGCGTACACACGCAATGAATGCGGGGGTATGGTGCGTTTCACACGTACAGGTACGGCACCGGTACGATAGTGATACGGGGTGTACACACGCAATGAATGCAGGGGTATGGTGCGTTTCACACATACAGGTACGGCACCAGTACAATAGTGATACGGGGCGTACACACACAATGAGTGCGGGGATACGATGCGTTTCACACGTACCCGTACGGCACCAGTACGATAGTGATACGGGGCATACACACGCAATGAATGCGGGGGTACGGTGCATTTCACATGTACAGGTACGGCACCAGTACGATAGTGATACGGGGCGTACACTCGCAATAAATGAGGGAGTACGGTGCGTTTCACACATACAGGTACGGCACCAGTACGATAGTGATACGGTGCGTACACACGCAATCAATGCGGGGGTATGGTGCATTTCACACGTACAGTTACGGCACCAGTATGATAGTGATACAGGGCATACACACGCAATGAATGCGGGGGTACGGTGCGTTTCACACGTACAGGTATGGCACCAGTACGATAGTGATACGGGGCGTACACACGCAATGAATGCGGGGGAACGGTGCATTTCACACGTACCCGTATGGCACCAGTACGATAGTGATATGGGGCGTACACACGCAATGAATGCGGGGGTACACTGCGTTTCACATGTACAGGTACGGCACCAGTACGATAGTGATACGGGGCGTACACACACAATGAATGCGGGGGTATGGTGCATTTCACATGCTTACAATGGTGATACGAGGCGTACACATGCCAGGAATGGAGGGCTACGAGTCGCACAAGGATGTCCATCAAGTACTTGTCATTGCATACTTTCATGTGCAGGCCCTAGGTGTGGTAGCCAGTGATATTGCACAGGTCATCTCCTCTAGTTGCACAATTGATGTGTGATGACCTGTGGACACATGTCATGTGTGATGGGGCACTATGTGGCACACATCACCATGACACTTGCCACATGTGTGTCTGTAGTCCAACTATGTCATGCACAGCAGCTGTGGGATGGCACAGTCATCAACACCCGCACCTGTCTCCTGATGCCAGGGACAGGGACACTCTATCAACTGACATGTCACGATCAGCGTGCCCCTATGTGACTATGTCAGGTGTGTGTCATGTGTTCCCATGAGCTTGCTGTTAGTGTTCCGTCAACTGCATCCAACATGGGTCTGTGTGGAGATGGGCATGGCACACATCTACGCACACCATGCCACATGTGGATTCCCACGGCTGTAGGGTCTGTGTGCATCAGACATCATATTTTCCCAGGCATACATGTCTGCGTCGTCTCAATGGCTGTGTTTTTTGTTGTAACGTGTACCCCTTCATCGCAATGTGTTTGATATGTACATTTGACATTCCATGTGACCTGTGCGTCTGCCTTGCAGTCAGCTGTCTGGATGAGATGACATCCTTCCAATGCAGCTATGTGGATGTGTGTCACTCCGGTGATATCTGTGGCTCTTCACTCAGACTGGCCACCAACTCATTTCAGGGCATGTCATGTAGACTTGACAATCAACAGGTGTATCTGGCTTTTCGTAGGAGTGCCAGCAAGCTGGCATATATGTCCTGGATGTATTGCACACACCAGACTCCATAGTTACCTGATGTTTAGTAGCAGTTTAGCATGTGCTATGTTCATTGTTGGCAGACTCTCAATCTTCATTATTCCACACAATGTCCTGCAGGTCACCGCCTGTCCCAAGAAAAATGCCAGACTTGGCTGCCATGAGGGAACGTGCCTGCATCCGACGTTACAGATTCACTCGACAGTTGATTGAGGACTTGATTAACAAGCTGGCACCACACCTCCAACCGCAACACAGGTATCCTACTGCGCTGACCCCCAAGATGAAGGTGATGGCAGCCCTACATTTTTTTTCCACAGGTACGTTTCAATTGACCATAGCTGATGTTGGTGGGATGTCACAGACAATGTTCAGCCGTGTCCTGCATGATGTTTTGGCAGCCATGTTGGAGCACCTTGATGAATTCATCAAATTTCCTACTCCTGAGGAGTTGACAGATGTCAAGGGTGATTTCTATGCCCTGGGAGGGATGCCCCATTTCATTGGGTCCATTGATGGGACACATGTGGCTTTGGTACCACCACAGCCACAGGAGCAAGCCTATTGCAACCAAAAACATTACCACTCAATAAATGCCCTTGTGGTGTGTCTTGCTAACATGCTGATTTCCCATGTCTGTGCACGTTTTCCAGGATCAGCACACGATGCCTACATCATGAGGCATAGCAGGGTGCCACAAATGATGCTGCAGCTGCACAACGAACAAGCATGTCTTGTTGGTGGGTATACTCTGTTTGTCCTGTGTGTTACGGTATCTATGGCTCTTACGGCATCTCCTGACCCACTTATTTACATGATGTTTCCATGTAGGGGACTCTGGATATCCCTACATGCCATAGCTACTGACACCTCTCCGCAACCCAAGAACAGCTGCAGATCACCGGTACAACAATGCACACGGGCAGACCAGGCGAGTGATTGAGAGGACATTTGGCCTCCTGAAGCGCCGATTCCGGTGCCTTGACAAGACAGGCGGGTCCCTCCCATATGCACCGGAGAAGGTCTGCAAAATCTTCATTGTGTGCTGCATGCTGCACAACATGGCAGTTGAGAAGGCAGTGCCACTCATCCTGGATCCGGATGAGCAGGAACATCTACCCGTGGAGGATCAAGGGCTTGGTCACGAGGCAAGTGATGAGGAGGAGGAGGAGGATGATATCCGGAGTCAGGTCATACGCAACTTCTTCTCATAATGGTGAGTCACTGGGTATGAGTGTGCAAGCTTGTAGCATTAAATGTTGCAATGTGTGTGTCCAGCTGACTGAATGCAAAGTGACTTTGATGTGTGTTCTGATGTGTCACTCGAGTGATGATGTCCTGCCACACAGTTTTGCGGAGAGACTTTATTTGAAATTTGTATGTGTCCAACATTGTTCATGTTTCGTAACTGACCATGTGTGCTGCGAGAATTGTTTTAGGTGACTTCTTGTGTGTCTGTCATTGCCAGGTTTTTGCGCCTGTTGTCTGCTCGTGTCATCTTTGTCCTCCTGATATTCCTCATGAGGATTGCAACGTGTGCTGATTCAGCGTTCCATGCACGGACATGTGGAAATGTCAGTTTGGGTAAGGATTGCAGCAAGGCTTTTTGGTGGTGGTACGGGTTGGGAATGTGTGGGGACTGCTTCTGTGCATGTTGTGGTACCATGCATACATGTCTTCTCACCATGGAGCATATAACATGTAGCATCACTCCCATGACATGATGGTCACCCTTCTTGACAGTCATCTGTAGTGGAGTGTGGAGTCTGATTAAGGCATCAATGTGTGTAAACCTTGCCTCTGAAACATTGCTGATGCTACGGGTGGACATAGTATGGGACATCACAGGCTCTATGGGGAATTGCAGCCTCTCCGTGTGCAGCAGGATGTGTTTGGCTCATCCCCTTAACTTGTGTGCCAGTTCATTGGGATTTACAACATCTGTGTTGTGAAGGGTGGGTCCAGCTTATGTCCCACATGTTATGTCAACTGACCTGTGAGTCTGTTCATATGGATGCATTTCCCTTTGTGTGAGGTTGTGTAATAAAGGTATTCACCACAATCCAAAGTGCCTCATCTCGGTCACTGCAGATCTCTTGCCAGTTTGCATGCGTCATCTATGGCATAATTGTCAAAGATTGAGCATATGAGTGTATGTGTACTTCGGCAACATGCATGCCGTTCTTCATGGCTAATAACCTCTATTGTGCATGAAGTACCTGGTTGTGTATGTATTTGTGCAGGTTGCTCCCCACAACGGGACATCAACGCCTGCTGACGGTGTGTCTCCTGTGCGCAGCTCCGCATTGTGTTGCCTGATCCTGTGGCTGTCATTTTTGGTGATTGTTCATACATTTTCTCGGAGTGACCCATGAGTAACCTGACACTCATTCCTTTACATACACCTGTTGCACTGTGCCTTTCGGGCCTCCTTGTCTTTGTGTGCTACTTTTGCCTGCTGCCTCACCTGCGGCACCGCCCCACCGAGTTCTCTGATTCTGCAACCCACATGCCTCCAAAATGCTCCTCCCTTCCCCCTCCACCCATTCTTAATGCAGCCAGCAGCTTGTCTGTGCCACTGTTGCGCCAACGCCATGCCAAAGGCAGGACCGTCTGCGCCTGCAACGTGCACAGTGCACGACCCTCTGGTCCTTGCATGACCCACGTCACATAACAGGCTCATGCTGCAGCCACCCTCCAAGCAATGTCCACCAGACAATCAACCGCCTGCTATCAGGCAACCCCTAAGTGCACACACGACACCTTCGCATGCTGAGTGTGCAACTCCAACTGCCTACACAGCGCTGCCCCGCCTACCAGACCCTGTCAGAACAACCAGGTCATGTGCCTCCTACTCCACACCCGCTCCGTCCACCAGCACGCCATTGGACTCTGTTACCTCCTCATCACAACAGCCCCACACATCACCTTCATGACAGTAACCTGGATAAAAGCATCCTCAGCACACAACTTCTTCATTGCCATCTCAAACGGATACAAGATCACCCGCAGAGACGGCACCAACAATCCCGGAGGATGAATTGCAATTTATTCACAAGGACGCCCTCAGAGTCACAAATCCGGTTTCCCACCAACCCCCTGGCAACCCTCAGAGTAACACTCATCTACAGATCTCCAGGCCTACATCCACAATTCTGCTAAGCCATCAACACGTACATCTGCACACATGCCCTCACCTCCACAGGCTACATGTGGCTGGGGGCCAGTAACTTCTTGCTGGAGGAGAACCACACCACCATCCATCATTGGTCCATCAACATTTGCATCCATGTCTCCGACAAGCAACAAACTGCCCTACACCCCACTACCGATCCCCCAAAGATGCTTGATGTAAGTCAGCACAGACAAGCTGTGTGGGACACTCGAACCAACACCACCGCCACACCCTGCAACCTCACACACTGGATCAGCAACTGATCCAACAATCTTGCCACATTGAAGGACTTTCCTGTGAAGAACAATAACAGTTAAGCCACCTGGGACAAGGCAGACCTACTGGACTCATACAGATCTAGGCGGACTCTTGTGCAAACCTTGCAACACAAAGAGCCATCAGTTACCTTACAGCCCTGGAAAACACCACACACAGCCATCACCATATCATCAGCAAGGAGATCCTTCAGATAGAGCTGAGGCACCAAAACACACGACATCAAGGAGCTCTTCAGCAATGTGAGTGAACTGACAGCAGCTCTCCATCCAAAAGAAACCCCACCCTTGCAAGGCAGATCAAATCCCTTGCAACTTTCTACCACTGTGAGCTCATGGAAATACACGACAGCCTTGGCACACAGAGGCAGACAGCACTATGATCCGCGGGACAAACCCCCCTCAGGTTCTGGACTCCCGTCAGCAGCAAATACACCACCTGGCTCATGTGCACCATCCACTCTGGCTCTCCATCAGGCCCCTTCCCACACAACATCTCAACCACATCATTCCCCATCCTGGAAGCCCACGTCCAGCACGTCATGAATGTCTACATTGAGTTTGCCACATTCCATGGGAGCTGGAGGCATGCAGAGACCCAGGCCCTTCTTAAACAACGGACGGCAGTACCGCAGGATCTCCTGGAACATCACCCTGCTTCCCTACCCAGCAAATGTCATCAGGAAGACACTCAACAAGCAACTGACAAACTTCCTCCACGCAAACAGCTCCAGGCAATCGGCACCAGACCATCTTTCACAGTAATCACACCACTGCAATCGTCATCATTGCCACCACCAACGACAACTTTGCCCTGCTCAACAATGGTGAGACCACCCACCTTGACCTCTCAACGGCATTCTACACCATGTGCTACCACACTGTCAGCTCACACATCTCCAACACTGGTATCCAGAGGAGGGCCCAGGATTAAATCAACAAGTAGCTCACCAGCAAGGCCCAGGGAGTCGGCCTCCACCCTTCAGCATGTAGTACACTGGGGTCATCTGGCCCATGCCCCAGGGCTCATCTCTCAACGTGACGATCTTCAATGTCTCCATGACCCCCCTCTCCACCATCACATGCGCACATGACCTCATCATCATCTCGTATGCCATTGACACCCAGCTGCTCCTCACCCTAACCAAAGACCCAGCCATTGCCAGATCTAACCTTCAAGAAGGCATGAGATCCGTTGACAAATGGCTGAACATCAGCCACCTGAGGCTGGACTTGGACAGGACTGAGGTCATCATCTGAGGATTGTCCCCTTATGGCTGGGTCAACTCCTTGTGTCCCACCGGCCTGGGCACCGCACCAGCACCCAGTGGCCACGCACGCAAGCTGGTGTTCACTATGGACTCATCGCTCACAATTACCATGCAACTCAAAAACATCTGTACCTCATGCTGCAACACCCTCCGCATGCTGCAAATGATCCACAGATAGATCCGCTCCAAGGCAAGACAGACCGTCCCCCAGGTCCACGACACCAGCCAGGTCAACTACAGCACCGCCCTCTACGGAGGATCAACAGTAAAACTGCAGGAGAACTTGTCCACATCCAGGGTGCATCCACACACCTCATCTTCAACATCCCCCGCCCCAGCCACATCACCGTCCACCTGAGATAGCTACAATGGCTCACTGTCTGCTGCAGGATCACCTTAGACTCCTCAACCACACTCAGGAGGCAGTTCACAACCCCAGACCCAAAACCGACCTTGGACGTCTGTCATCCAACACCCCGTTGGCCCAACTCCGTGCAGCCAACCTTGCCCTGGCCACCATTCATCACATCCACAAAACAACTGCATGCAGGAGATAGTTCTCCCACCATGCCAAACAGACCTGGGACTCCCTCCCTGGGCACCTCCACATGACCCATGACCTCTACGCCTTCATGATACTCTTCCAAATTGGTCTGTCCGAGCAGTATTGCAAGCCCCCCCCCCCCCTCAGCAGCTTGAGGCCATCACAGGTGAATATTGGGCTCCATGTCTGTATTTGATGATACATTGTGACCCATGTGTGTCCTCGACCAGACTCAGATCCCAGTGTATGGGTGGCTGGAGTTAGTTCCACACTCAGGCATACTTTGACATATCCCCACACGTATGTTGTGGACTCATGCTAAATGACTGCAACATAAAATTTCAATTATTCTTTTTTGTATTATAGGTCGGGGCGTGATTTGTGCAAAGAAAAAGGTGCAGTACAGGGACCATAGAATCCAAAGTTCACAGGGGGAGATGGGATCCTTGGCATTTGAAGTCAGCAGAGTCCAGGCCACAGTGTTTGGCATCATTGGTCAGACTGTGACCAGCAAGTCCATGTGGCAGAAAATGTCAGTCAATGAGGTGATGCTGTCGCACCTGAAGGCCAGGTGCCAGGCCAGGTGACTTGGGAGATGTGGGTGAGGTGCTGCCTCTCATGGTCTTTTCCGTGGACGACCCACCTTCCTCGGGGGACCCTCAGATGCAGGCCTTGACGATGCTTGGGACACTCCGTCGGACAAATCCTCCTCCTCCTCCCTCCCTGTGGCTGGTGGTGGTCGTCGCCTGGTGGCACAGGGAGGGTTGCCCATGTTGTCGACGATCCGACGGAGTGAATGGCTTATGTCCCTTTGCACCGCCAGGAGCTCAACCAGTCTTGCTTCCATCCGTCCTTGGTGTTCTTGTTGACTGGCATGTTGCTCGGCCTGCTGGTTCTTCCTCTCTGTGATGGTCCCCTTTATCTCTGTTAGGGTCCCCACTACCTGGCTGAACTCCCTGGTGTCACGCCGGTATGCGTCCATGATGTTGTGTATGTGTGACATACCGGTCCCTTCAGCTGGCTGGTCAGGTTCTCGCCTCTGCAAGCCCACACTCCCACCACCCCTGCCAACATGAGCCTGGGCTGCCGTTGTGGGCACATCGGGTCTACAGGACCCCTGATGGATGGCAGTGCCGGTGTTGTCTGCCTCCTCTTGGGTGCCCGGCGCACCTTGTCCCTCCTGTTCAGACTGGCTCAGTTGTTCACTGCGGGCACGGCTCCTCGGTGTCTCCTGGGATGTGGCAGGAATGGGGGTGGTGAATGGCACAGATGTTCCTGAACCAGGTGCTGCAGGGGCTTGGACAGCAGTGGGTCCAGGTCGGTCGGGGTCATCCGCGGAGTGTTGAGAGGCGTCGCTGCCGGTGGGATCAGGTTCCTCCCGAGCCTGGGACTGTGATTCTTCACCCCAATTGTTGGGGGAAGATTCATCACGTTGCCCTGTGCGTGAGAGACTGACAATGTTAATGCTGTTTCATGCAACTTCCATGTTTCATACACATTCAAGTTGGCACTGTTCCTCCAGGTAGTTGTATGTGCCTAGCATTCTCCTCAATGTTCACTTGTGGATGGGTGTTGCGGGGGACAGATTGATATGTTCTCCTGAGTCTTTGACATGTAGATTTTTGGCTTGGATGCTTCTTCGGCTATGTATTGGTCTTGTTGTGTTACATGTCCATTATGACAGTGGGTAAATCCATTGCCTGTCCTGGGGGTGTCTGCTTGTGTAAGGGGTGTGTGTGACAGGGCCTGCTGGTGGGTGCAGTGTGATTTGGCACTGGGGCTCCCAGGTGATGTAGCTGTCCCCCCATGGAGCATGCTGCCATGACAGTGAGTGTGAGTTTCTGTCCTAGATATCTGACCTGGTTGTCTTGGTGTTTGTGTTTGCACTGGTCACAGGAGGGCCTTGTGCTGCCTACACCAGGGTCAAGTGTCAGCTATCTTGTCAGTACTTTCCCAGTCCCTGTTCATTGCGCATGGTGCATGGGTATGTACCTGGGCCATATGGGATGAGGGCAATTGTGTCTGATTTGGAGTTCAACAATGCGTTTTGTGACACCCACCCTCCCAGCATACCGGACATCCATTCTTGGGTTAGTGCTTCGTGTAGCATGGGACATAGCATGGCCTTGCTTTCTCAACAGGGCATACACATGTTAGTGGCATTAGCGTTGTTTTTGACTGTGGTTCAGCCGGTGAGGGCTTGGGGGTAGTTGCGTGCATTTTGTCTCCTCCCAGGGATGGAAATGTACTGGTCTGCGGGGCCCACCACTTCCAGTGATGTTGCTCTGGGCGTAGTCGTCATTCATTTTTCGCTTGACTGACCTCCGCAGATCGTACCACCTGGCTTGGCATTCAGTCCTGGTCCTTCTGATGGGTGCAACAGCATTCACCCTATCGACGATCCTCTGCCACAGGTGGGATTTTTCGCCTATGCTGGTCTGTCTGACCAATGTTCCAAACAGCTGTGGCTCGACTCTGATGACTTCATTGACAAGGATCTCCAGCTCCTCCCTTGTGAACTTTGGATTCTTGTCAGTGGGCATGGTGTGGGGTGAGGGTGTGGATGGTTGTGGGTGTGTGGGTCTGAATGTGAAGGTGTGGGTTGGAATGTGAAGAGGGGGTATGTGTGAAGGAGGTTGTGTGAAGGTGTATATGTTAAGGTGGATGGGTGCAGTTGTTGGTGTGTGCTCTCTAGCTGCAGTAAGTCTGTTGCAAAGGCTCATGGTTTGTGTGTGTGGGCCCTTTTTATTGGTCCATTTGTGGGTGGGCCTCAGTTTGAATTTTAGGTGGGTGTGTTATAAGGGGTGGTTGTGAGTTTGCCCCTCTGTTTGCCTGTTTGGATGTGGCCAGGTCAGTCATTTCCATGTTTTGTGCACTGTAGACGTGTTTTGTGGTGTTGTGCGAGTCGAATAGACCCTCCCTGTGCTGTTTTACAGTGTCCGTGGTTCAGTACGACTCCGACACGTTCCCAGGGGGTGCGACTCGTACAGGGGTACGAGTCGTACAGGCATACACCCCCATGCGTTGTGTATGTACGGTGCGTACCCCAACATTGCGTATGTACGGTGCGTACTCCAACATTGCGTATGTACGGTGCGTAACCAACATTGCGTATGTACGGTGCGTACACCAACATTGCGTATTGACGGTGCGTACACCAACATTGCGTATGTACGGTGCGTAACCAACATTGCGTATGTACGGTGCGTACACCAACATTGCGTATGTACGGTGCGTACACCAACATTGCATATGTACAGTGCGTAACCAACATTGCGTATGTACGGTGCGTACACCAACATTGCGTATGTACGGTGCGTACATACGCGATGTTGTTGTAAAGTGCGTACATACGCAATGTTGGAGTAAGGTGCGTACATACGTGATGTTGTTGGAAGGTGTGTACATACACGATGTTGGTGTACGGTGCGTACATATGCATGGGGGGCCTGTACGACTCGTACCCCTGTACAACTTGGACCCCGGGAACAACTTTTCCCGGGATACGAGTCGAAATCGAACCGACGAGCTCATCACCTCCAAGAAGAACTGCCGCTCCCTAGAGAACACCTGGCGCACCAACCAGACCACAGACAACACGACGGCCCTCAAACACGCCACCCGCAAACACCACCAACTGATCCGCGCCACAAAGAAGACAGCCTTCAAGGAACGACTGGACAACAACACCCACAACAGCAAGGAACTCTTCAGCATCGTCAAAGAGATCTCCAACCCCGACGCCGGAAACAATGACATCACTCCCTCGCAAGACCTCTGCGACTCCCTCGCAGCCTTCTTCCACGACAAGATCGCCAACATTCACAACAGCTTCGGCCCACCAACCACGAACCCCACCACCGAACCGTTGCCCCCCACTGCCACCCTCCGCACCTGGACCCCAGTCAGCACCGAAGACACAACACGCACAATGAACACCATCCACTCCGGATCCCCTACGGACCCCTGCCCACACCACATCTTCAACACGGCCGACCACATCATTGCACCCCACCTCCGCGACATCATCAACGCCTCCTTCAACACCGCCACCTTCCCGGAGTGCTGGAAACACGCCGAGATCAGTGCCCTGCTGAAGAAACCAACTGCAGACCCCTCCAACCTCAAGAACTACCGCCCCATCTCGCTCCTCCCGTTTCCTGCCAAAGTCATTGAGAAGACCGTCAACAGACAGCTAGCCGCCTTCCTCGAGACCAACGGATCCCTCGACCACTCGCAATCCGGCTTCCGAGCCAACCACAGCACGGAGACCGCCCTCATCGCAGCCACAGACGACATCAGATCCCTAATGGTCAACGGGGAAACTGCGGCCCTCATCCTCCTGGACCTCTCCGCAGCATTCGACACTGTCTGCCACCGCACCCTGGTACAGCGCCTGAACAACACCGGCATCCAGGAGAAGGCCCTGGAGTGGATCACCTCATTCCTCGCCGGAAGAACCCAGAGAGTCCGCCTCCTCCCGTTCCGGTCAGCGGCCACCAAAGTCATCTGCGGCGTTCCACAAGGGTCATCGCTCAGCCCCACCCTCTTCAACGTCTACATGAGCCCCCTCGCAACCATCGCACGTCAACACAACCTCAAGATCATCACCTACGCCGACGACACCCAGCTGCTCCTCTCCCTCACCAGCGACCCGGACGCCGCCAGAGCCAGCCTACACGAAGGAATGAAAGACGTCGCCGAATTGATGAAGAACAGCCGCCTGAAACTGAACTCAGACAAGACGGAGGTCCTCATCCTGGGATCATCACCCTCCACCTGGGACGACTCCTGGTGGTCCCCCGCCCTGGGAGCCACCCCCAAGCCAACGGACCACGCACGCAACCTAGGCTTAATGCTGGACTCCTCCCTCTCGATGACCAGACAAGTCAACACCGTCTCGTCTTCATGCTTCAACACCCTGCGCATGCTTCGAAAGATCTTCCGGTGGATCCCTACCGAGACCAGGAAGACGGTCACCCAGGCCCTCGTCACCAGTCGGCTGGACTACGGGAACGCCCTCTACGCCGGCACCTCCGCCAAACTCCAGAAGAAACTCCAACGGATCCAGAACGCCTCAGCACGACTCATCCTGGACATCCCCCGACACAGCCACATCTCCGGACACCTGAGAGACCTGCACTGGCTCCCCGTCAACAAAAGAATCACGTTCCGACTCCTCACCCACACACACAAGGCCCTCCACGACCTGGGCCCCAAGTTCCTCAACAGCCGCCTGACCTTCCACAAGCCCACCCGCCAGCTCCGCTCCACCAACCTCGCTCTCGCCACCGTACCCCGCATCCGCAGAGCCACCGCCGGAGGAAGATCCTTCTCCTACCTGGCAGCCAAGACATGGAACTCCCTCCCCATCCACCTCCGGACAACGCAAGACCATCTCGCCTTCAGGAAGCAACTCAAGACCTGGCTGTTCGAGCAGTAGCGTTCCCCCCCCAGCGCCTTGAGACCCTCCGGGTGAGCAGTGCGCTATACAAATGCCTATGATTGATTGATTGATTGATTGATTGAAATCGGGACGTTTTCCGTACGATTCGTAAATCGGAAAGCCGGTCCGGATCGTACTTGTACGGTCGGACTTTAGTTTTACGTCTCGTGCAACTTTTCCCGATCCGATTCGTATGGATCGGGCCAATCCGTATGTATTTTTCCCGTACGAATCATACTTCACGGGTCGGACGGGACTTGTACGATTCGTATGGAAAAAATTACGGATACGAGTCGTACGGAAAAAAAAAATACAGGATCGGTATCGACCCCTTGGTGTTTCCAATTCCTGCAATACAGGTCTTAAATTTGATATGTTCCCTACAAACTCTTCAATCGTTCTACTCTCGTCTGATATACACGAACAACAGTGAGTTAGCTTCAGCTGGTGACAGACACCTTCTTTCTCCGCAAGAAGGATGTCTAAAGTCAAACGATCTTGGAAAACCCTGGACCGTATAGCAATTAATTCTGTATTACTTATGAGTAAAGCTCCAGATATGCTAGTTGCCATTCTATCCAGTACCGCAGCCAGCTTTATGATCTTATCATCCTTAAGTATCACTTACACTGGTAGTATCACTGATCCAAATACATCTCCCACTCAGGAAGCTCCATTTTCTGTGTTGCATTTATGTCTGCATGATGGTGCTAAAGTTAAGGCTTCTATAGTAGTAACATGGTACATTTTTGGAATTAGTATATCTATGTAGTATGTTCCTTCCCAATCAGCGGATAGTGAAAGGTAAGCGTTTTGTCCACATATGTAGTATACCCTAGGAATTACGTTTCCATCTCCTTGTAAAATTGCAATATTCCCCCCCAATATTTCAAAAGTGTTTTCACAACTACTAGTCCCTATATGTCTTGTTCATTTTCCTGTGTTCGTCTTTTGTAGAAACAAACGTTTCCTTTGTGTCTACTGTCCAATCTAAGTTTTGGGTAAACCAATTTCTTCCTGAATTCGTTCTCCTCCTTCTTCTTCTTTGTAATACATCTTCCTTTCGGTCTGCAGTCTTTGTTATATCCATGTACCTTTCCTCTATGGCCATAATGTAAGCCTTTTTTCAGTCTTGACCCTGTCCCCATGAGGAACAGGGTCAAGAGTGATTTGCATATGGCTGGGTCCAAACTGGGATGGCATATTGAGCTAACGAAAGATGGATTAAAGACAGATCTGTGACTGGAGGTGACTGGTTGAAAAGTTTCAGCACTCCATCCATCATCTTGTTGTGTTTGCTATGTCCTGATATAGTATTAGGAATAAATTGACATTCTCGTTTCCAGTGCCCAACCCTATTGCAAATGTGACAGGCAGTAACTTTCTTTAAGGCAGCAACATCTGTTCTGGATCCCTACAAATGCAGCAACACCTCTACCTCTACCATGAGACATTCGCATATCAGTTGGATTCGCTGCAAACCCAGCTTTTGGAGTAACAACTCTCTGCATCAAACCCTGACTTCCAGACAGTGGCAGACTTTGAAACCCTTTCTCAGCTAATTTCTTTTGAGCTAACATGAATATCTCCTGTCTTTTCCTCTGCTTCATTGCCAATTTGTTACAGCAATATTTTGCATAATGCATGAATCTCATCAAGTGATTTTGTTTGCCAACAGATGACATTTTGCGTAATGTGCGAACTAATTTTAGGTTTCAACCCCAGAACAAACAGTGATACAAACCTCCCCATATCCTTCTCTCCAGCATATTATCTTCCACTATGCTGTTTGAAAACCTACAACAACCTTTCATAATATTCATGAACTAATTCCTTCAGTTACTGGATTGTTCGTTTAACCCCTTCGCTGCTAGGCCTTTTCCACTCCTGTGCTAAGCCTTTTTTGGGCTATTTGGGGTAGTGCGCGCTTAGGCCCCTGTAAGTTTTTGACCACATTAGGTATCCACGCCAAATTTGCGTCCTTTTCTTCCAACATCATGGGGATTCTAAAGGTACCCAGGGTTTGTGGATTTTTCTAGAGGGTTCCCAGAAATTAGTCAAAATACAGCAAAAATTTGTTTTTTTTGTGAAAAATGGGGAAAAGTGGCTGCAAATGAAAGCGTCTGGGTTTTTCTCTGCAAATGATATCAAAAAAGGGTTTGTCGGGCTGAAATCACCATTTCTCCAGCTTTTAGGGAATGACAGATTTTTGTCAGAAATCCAACATTTTTTACACCGTTTTGACATTTTTCTGGGACATACCCTATTTTTGCTATTTTTTGTGCTTTCAACCTCCTTCCAGATAATGGTAGAAATGGGTAGAAAAGCAATAATGGATCCTGGAAAGCTATACATTTTTGAAAAGTAGACAAAATTCTGAATTCAGCAAGGGGTCATTTGTGTAGATCCATCAAGGTTTCTTTAAAGAAACTAACAGTTAAATATAGGAATAAATAAAAAAAAATTGAAAAAAGCAGCATTTTGAGTCAACATTTTCACCTGTAACTTCTTCTAATTATGACATCTCTTTGAAAGCAATGTACCGTTACATCCGGTGGACCTTCCTGGTTGTGGGGATATATAGGACTTGTAGGTTCACCAAGAGCCCAACTAACCCAGAGTAAAAAACTGAGCAGCATTTTGTAATGTTTTATTTATTTGTTCCGTGTATGTAGCACTTATTGTGGGAAAATGTATACATGGAAAAATCAGTATGAAAGACACCTATGTATTTCTGAAATGGGAACAAATTACAGAGTTTAGAAACAGTGCATATTTGCACATTTTCGAAATTGAGAATACTCATACTTTCATGACAATTATTGGTCATTTTTCAAAATGACTTTTTTTTACACAATGTCTTTCATTTGGAAGGGAGAAATGCATCAAAAATCAATAGGTAATAACAGTTGCTTTAAAAATCTGAACTACCCTAAGTCTCCCGATAAAAATGGTACCTCACTTGTGTGGGTAGGCATAGTGCCCACGACAGGAAGTGGCTCAAAACCTAAGGTGAACACACCACATTTTCACACTGAAAATTTACACTTTTTTTGCGAAGAGTCTAGCTGTAGTTTTTGAACCCTAGCCCTGCCGGCACCTAGGGAAAACTAGCAAACCTATACATTTTTGAAAACTAGACACCCAGGGGAATCCAGGATGGGGTGACTTGACTGCCTCCCACCATGGTCTGTTACCCAGAATCCCTTGCAAACGTAAAAAATTGACAAAAAAAAACACATTTTCCCCATATTTCTGTGATGGAAAGTTCTGGAATCTGCGTGGATCCACAAATTTCCACCCACCCCGCGTTCCCCAAAGTCTTACGAGAAAAATGGTACCTCACTTGTACGGGTCGGCATAGTGTCCGCGACAGGAAACGGCGCAAAACGCAACGTGGTCACACCTCACTTTTGCAGTGAAAAATGACCCTTTTTTGGCAAAGTGACGAGCTGTAGTTTTTGAGCCCTAGCCCTGCCGGCACCTAGGGAAACCTAGCAAACCAATAAATTTTTGAAAACTAGACACCCAGGGGAATCCAGGATGGGGTGACTTGACTGCCTCCCACCATGGTCTGTTACCCAGAATCCCTTGCAAACGTAAAAAATTGACAAAAAAAACACATTTTCCCCACATTTCTGTAATGGAAAGTTGTGGAATCTGCGTGGATCCACAAATTTCCACCCACCCCGCGTTCCCCAAAGTCCTACGAGAAAAATGGTACCTCACTTGTGCGAGTCGGCATAGTGCCCGCGCCAGGAAACGGCGCAAAACGCAACGTGGTCACTCCTCAATTTTGCAGTGAAAAATGACCCTTTTTTGGCAAAGTGACTAGCTGTAGTTTTTGAACCCTAGCCCTGCCGGCACCTAGGGAAACCTAGCAAACCTATACATTTTTGAAAACTAGACACCCAGGGGAATCCAGGATGGGGTGACTTGACTGCCTCCCACCATGGTCTGTTACCCAGAATCCCTTGCAAACGTAAAAAAATTGACAAATAAAAAACACATTTTCCCCACATTTCTGTGTTGGAAAGTTCTGGAATCTGCGTGGATCCACAAATTTCCACCCACCTCGTGTTCCCCAAAGTCCTTCTAGAAAAATGGTACCTAACTTGTGTGGGTCGGCCTAGTGCCCGTGACAGGAAACGGCGCAAAACGCAACGTGGTCACACCTCAATTTTGCAGTGAAAAATGAACCCTTTTTGGCACAGTGACTAGCTGTAGTTTTTTAACCCTAGCCCTGCTGGCACCTAGGGAAACCTAGCAAACCTATACATTTTTGAAAACTAGACACCCAGGGGAATCCAGGATGGGGTGACTTGACTGCCTCCCACCATGGTCTGTTACCCAGAATCCCTTGCAAACGTAAAAAATTGACAAAAAAAACACATTTTCCACACATTTCTGTTATGGAAAGTTCTGGAATCTGTGTGGATCCCCAAATTTCCACCCACCCCGCGTTCCCTAAAGTTCTGCGAGAAAAATGGTACCTCACTTGTGCGGGTCGGCATAGTGCCCGCGACAGAAAACGGCGCAAAACGCAACGTGGTCACACCTCAATTTTGCAGTGAAAAATGACCCTTTTTTGGCAAAGTGACTAGCTGTAGTTTTTTAACCCTAGCCCTGCCGGCACCTAGGGAAACCTAGCAAACCTATACATTTTTGAAAACTAGACACCCAGGGGAATCCAGGATGGGGTGACTTGACTGCCTCCCACCATGGTCTGTTACCCAGAATCCCTTGCAAACGTAAAAAATTGACAAAAAAAACACATTTTCCCCACATTTCTGTAATGGAAAGTTCTGGAATCTGCGTGGATCCACAAATTTCCACCCACCCCGCGTTCCCCAAAGTCCTACGAGAAAAATGGTACCTCACTTGTGCGAGTCGGCATAGTGCCCGCGCCAGGAAACGGCGCAAAACGCAACGTGGTCACTCCTCAATTTTGCAGTGAAAAATGACCCTTTTTTGGCAAAGTGACTAGCTGTAGTTTTTTAACCCTAGCCCTGCCGGCACCTAGGGAAACCTAGCAAACCTATACATTTTTGAAAACTAGACACCCAGGGGAATCCAGGATGGGGTGACTTGACTGCCTCCCACCATGGTCTGTTACCCAGAATCCCTTGCAAACGTAAAAAAATTGACAAATAAAAAACACATTTTCCCCACATTTCTGTGTTGGAAAGTTCTGGAATCTGCGTGGATCCACAAATTTCCACCCACCTCGTGTTCCCCAAAGTCCTACTAGAAAAATGGTACCTAACTTGTGTGGGTCGGCCTAGTGCCCGTGACAGGAAACGGCGCAAAACGCAACGTGGTCACACCTCAATTTTGCAGTGAAAAATGAACCCTTTTTGGCACAGTGACTAGCTGTAGTTTTTTAACCCTAGCCCTGCTGGCACCTAGGGAAACCTAGCAAACCTATACATTTTTGAAAACTAGACACCCAGGGGAATCCAGGATGGGGTGACTTGACTGCCTCCCACCATGGTCTGTTACCCAGAATCCCTTGCACACGTAAAAAATTGACAAAAAAAACACATTTTCCACTCATTTCTGTTATGGAAAGTTCTGGAATCTGTGTGGATCCCCAAATTTCCACCCACCCCGCGTTCCCTAAAGTTCTGCGAGAAAAATGGTACCTCACTTGTGCGGGTCGGCATAGTGCCCGCGACAGGAAACGGCGCAAAACGCAACGTGGTCACACCTCAATTTTGCAGTGAAAAATGACCCTTTTTTGGCAAAGTGACTAGCTGTAGTTTTTTAACCCTAGCCCTGCCGGCACCTAGGGAAACCTAGCAAACCTATACATTTTTGAAAACTAGACACCCAGGGGAATCCAGGATGGGGTGACTTGACTGCCTCCCACCATGGTCTGTTACCCAGAATCCCTTGCAAACGTAAAAAATGACAAATAAAAAACACATTTTCCACACATTTCTGTTATGGAAAGTTCTGGAATCTGTGTGGATCCCCAAATTTCCACCCACCCCGCGTTCCCTAAAGTTCTGCGAGAAAAATGGTACCTCACTTGTGCGGGTCGGCATAGTGCCCGCGACAGAAAACGGCGCAAAACGCAACGTGGTCACACCTCAATTTTGCAGTGAAAAATGACCCTTTTTTGGCAAAGTGACTAGCTATAGTTTTTTAACCCTAGCCCTGCCGGCACCTAGGGAAACCTAGCAAACCTATACATTTTTGAAAACTAGACACCCAGGGGAATCCAGGATGGGGTGACTTGACTGCCTCCCACCATGGTATGTTACCCAGAATCCCTTGCAAACGTAAAAAAATGACAAATAAAAAACACATTTTCCCCACATTTCTGTGTTGGAAAGTTCTGGAATCTGCGTGGATCCACAAATTTCCACCCACCTCGCGTTCCCCAAAGTCCTACTAGAAAAATGGTACCTAACTTGTGTGGGTCGGCCTAGTGCCCGTGACAGGAAACGGCGCAAAACGCAACGTGGTCACACCTCAATTTTGCAGTGAAAAATGACCCCTTTTTGGCACAGTGACTAGCTGTAGTTTTTGAACCCTAGCCCTGCCGGCACCTAAGCAAACCTAGCAAACCTATACATTTTTGAAAACTAGACACCCAGGGGAATCCAGGATGGGGTGACTTGACTGCCTCCCACCATGGTCTGTTACCCAGAATCCCTTGCAAACGTAAAAAATTGACAAAAAAAACACATTTTCCCCACATTTCTGTAATGGAAAGTTGTGGAATCTGCGTGGATCCACAAATTTCCACCCACCCCGCGTTCCCCAAAGTCCTACGAGAAAAATGGTACCTCACTTGTGCGAGTCGGCATAGTGCCCGCGCCAGGAAACGGCGCAAAACGCAACGTGGTCACTCCTCAATTTTGCAGTGAAAAATGACCCTTTTTTGGCAAAGTGACTAGCTGTAGTTTTTGAACCCTAGCCCTGCCGGCACCTAGGGAAACCTAGCAAACCTATACATTTTTGAAAACTAGACACCCAGGGGAATCCAGGATGGGGTGACTTGACTGCCTCCCACCATGGTCTGTTACCCAGAATCCCTTGCAAACGTAAAAAAATTGACAAATAAAAAACACATTTTCCCCACATTTCTGTGTTGGAAAGTTCTGGAATCTGCGTGGATCCACAAATTTCCACCCACCTCGTGTTCCCCAAAGTCCTTCTAGAAAAATGGTACCTAACTTGTGTGGGTCGGCCTAGTGCCCGTGACAGGAAACGGCGCAAAACGCAACGTGGTCACACCTCAATTTTGCAGTGAAAAATGAACCCTTTTTGGCACAGTGACTAGCTGTAGTTTTTTAACCCTAGCCCTGCTGGCACCTAGGGAAACCTAGCAAACCTATACATTTTTGAAAACTAGACACCCAGGGGAATCCAGGATGGGGTGACTTGACTGCCTCCCACCATGGTCTGTTACCCAGAATCCCTTGCAAACGTAAAAAATTGACAAAAAAAACACATTTTCCACACATTTCTGTTATGGAAAGTTCTGGAATCTGTGTGGATCCCCAAATTTCCACCCACCCCGCGTTCCCTAAAGTTCTGCGAGAAAAATGGTACCTCACTTGTGCGGGTCGGCATAGTGCCCGCGACAGGAAACGGCGCAAAACGCAACGTGGTCACACCTCAATTTTGCAGTGAAAAATGACCCTTTTTTGGCAAAGTGACTAGCTGTAGTTTTTTAACCCTAGCCCTGCCGGAACCTAGGGAAACCTAGCAAACCTATACATTTTTGAAAACTAGACACCCAGGGGAATCCAGGATGGGGTGACTTGACTGCCTCCCACCATGGTCTGTTACCCAGAATCCCTTGCAAACGTAAAAAATTGACAAAAAAAACACATTTTCCCCACATTTCTGTAATGGAAAGTTCTGGAATCTGCGTGGATCCACAAATTTCCACCCACCCCGCGTTCCCCAAAGTCCTACGAGAAAAATGGTACCTCACTTGTGCGAGTCGGCATAGTGCCCGCGCCAGGAAACGGCGCAAAACGCAACGTGGTCACTCCTCAATTTTGCAGTGAAAAATGACCCTTTTTTGGCAAAGTGACTAGCTGTAGTTTTTTAACCCTAGCCCTGCCGGCACCTAGGGAAACCTAGCAAACCTATACATTTTTGAAAACTAGACACCCAGGGGAATCCAGGATGGGGTGACTTGACTGCCTCCCACCATGGTCTGTTACCCAGAATCCCTTGCAAACGTAAAAAAATTGACAAATAAAAAACACATTTTCCCCACATTTCTGTGTTGGAAAGTTCTGGAATCTGCGTGGATCCACAAATTTCCACCCACCTCGTGTTCCCCAAAGTCCTACTAGAAAAATGGTACCTAACTTGTGTGGGTCGGCCTAGTGCCCGTGACAGGAAACGGCGCAAAACGCAACGTGGTCACACCTCAATTTTGCAGTGAAAAATGACCCCTTTTTGGCACAGTGACTAGCTGTAGTTTTTGAACCCTAGCCCTGCCGGCACCTAAGCAAACCTAGCAAACCTATACATTTTTGAAAACTAGACACCCAGGGGAATCCAGGATGGGGTGACTTGACTGCCTCCCACCATGGTCTGTTACCCAGAATCCCTTGCAAACGTAAAAAAATGACAAACAAAACACATTTTCCCCACATTTCTGTGTTGGAAAGTTCTGGAATCTGCGTGGATCCACAAATTTCCACCCACCCCGGGTTCCCCAAAGTCCTACGAGAAAAATGGTACTTCACTTGTGTGGGTCGGCCTAGTGCCCGCGGCAGGAAACGGCGCAAAACGCAACGTGGTCACACCTCAATTTTGCAGTGAAAAATGACCCCTTTTTGGCAAAGTGACTAGCTGTAGTTTTTGAACCCTAGCCCTGCCGGCACCTAGGGAAACCTAGCAAACCTATACATTTTTGAAAACTAGACACCCAGGGGAATCCAGGATGGGGTGACTTGACTGCCTCCCACCATGGTCTGTTACCCAGAATCCCTTGCAAACGTAAAAAATTGACAAAAAAACACATTTTCCCCACATTTCAGTGATGGAAAGTTCTGGAATCTCTGTGGATCCACAAATTTCCACCCACCCCGCATTCCCCAAAGTCCTACAAGAAAAATGGTACCTCACTTGTGCGGGTCGGCATAGTGCCCGCGACAGGAAACGGCGCAAAACGCAAGGTGGTCACACCTCAATTTTGCAGTGACAAATGACCCTTTTTTGGCAAAGTGACGAGCTGTAGTTTTTGAACTCTAGCTCTGCCGGCACCAAGGGAAACCTACCAAACCCACACATTTCTGAAAACTAGACACCCGGCGACTTCCAGGGAGGTATGGCTTGCGAGGATCCTCCAACGTTTCCTTACCCAGAATCCCCTGCAAACCTCAATTTTTGCTGAAAAAATCACTTTTTTCACACATTTTGGGGTAGGAAAGTTGTGGCATCACCGGGCTCACACAAATTTACCACCACCCAGCGTTCCCCCAGGTCTCCCGGTAAAAATGGTGCCTCACTTGTGTGGGAGGCCCAAGTACCCGCGGCAGGCAAGGGCCCAAAACGTAGTGAGGCGACATCCAAATGGCCTATCGCAAAACCACCTGGTTTTGCAAGGGGGGTCACTTGGGTTTTTGGCCCGGTGCTCGGCGGCCATCTAGGGAAACCTACCAAACCCATGCATTTCTGAAAACTAGACACCCGGCGGCTTCCAGGGAGGTATGGCTTGCATGGATCCCCCAACGTTTCCTTACCCAGAATCCCCTTCAAACCTCAATTTTTGCTGAAAAAATCACTTTTTTCACACATTTTGGGGTGGGAAAGTTGTGGCATCACAGGGCTCACACAAATTTACCACCACCCAGCGTTCCCCCAGGTTTCCCGGTAAAAATGGGGCCTCACTTGTGTGGGAGGCCCAAGTACCTGCGGCAGGCAAGGGCCCAAAACGTAGTGAGGCGACATCCAAATGGCCTATCGCAAAACCACCTGGTTTTGCAATGGGGGTCACTTGGGTTTTTGGCCCGGTGCTCGGCGGCCATCTAGGGAAACCTACCAAACCCATGCATTTCTGAAAACTAGACACCCGGCGGCTTCCAGGGAGGTATGGCTTGCGTGGATCCCCCAACGTTTCCTTACCCAGAATCCCCTTCAAACCTCAATTTTTGCTGAAAAAATCACTTTTTTCACACATTTTGGGGTGGGAAAGTTGTGGCATCACCGGGCTCACACAAATTTACCACCACCCAGCGTTCCCCCAGGTTTCCCGGTAAAAATGGGGCCTCACTTGTGTGGGAGGCCCAAGTACCTGCGGCAGGCAAGGGCCCAAAACGTAGTGAGGCGACATCCAAATGGCCTATCGCAAAACCACCTGGTTTTGCAATGGGGGTCACTTGGGTTTTTGGCCCGGTGCTCGGCGGCCATCTAGGGAAACCTACCAAACCCATGCATTCCTGAAAACTAGACACCCGGCGGCTTCCAGGGAGGTATGGCTTGCGTGGATCCCCCAACGTTTCCTTACCCAGAATCCCCTGCAAACCTCAATTTTTGCTGAAAAAGTCACTTTTTTCACACATTTTGGGGTGGGAAAGTTGTGGCATCACCGGGCTGACACAAATTTACCACCACCCATCGTTCCCCCAGGTTTCCCAGTAAAAATGGTGCCTCACTTGTGTGGGAGGCCCAAGTACCCGCGGCAGGCAAGAGCCCAAAACGTAGTGAGGCGACATCCAAATGGCCTATCGCAAAACCACCTGGTTTTGCAAGGGGGGGTCACTTGGGTTTTTGGCCCGGTGCTTGGCGGCCATCTAGGGAAACCTGCCAAACCCACGCATTTCTGAAAACTAGATACTCGGCGGCTTCCAGGGAGGTATGGCTTGCGTGGATCCCCCAACATTTCCTTACCCAGAATCCCCTGCAAACCTCAATTTTTGCTGAAAAAATCACTTTTTTCACACATTTTGGGGTGGGAAACTTGTGGCATCACCGGGCTCACACAAATTTACCACCACCCAGCGTTCCCCCAGATCTCCCGGTAAAAATGGTGCCTCACTTGTGTGGGAGGCCCAAGTAACCGCGGCAGGCAAGGGCCCAAAACGTAGTGATGCGACATTTGGGATAGGCAATGTTGATGTCGCATCACTACGTTTTGCCAATGCAAAAAGTTTTTGACACTCAAAAAACAAACATACTGCTATTATTACACCATTTGCAAAAAAAATTCATGCAGAGAAATCAAACATATTTACATTGTACAAAAAAAAGTCTCTTACCAAACTACACAAACAGCAGAACCACCAGTAACAAAACGACAAACTGAAAAGAGCAACGCCTTCACCTAGAACAAAAAAGTAAAAAATAAACATTACAATTGCAATTCACAAAACATAAAACAATAAACATTATAACCTGCTATGTCACTACCCAAATGGTCAATGGGGTTGTGTGCCAGGTGGGGCAGAAAACAGCAGGAAAAAAAAAGGCTACTCTGTCCCGGGGCGGGTGGGCCAAATACATATTATAAAAAATTGCACCCTGGAAGCAAGGGGTCACTTCTATTTTTATTTACACTAATTCCCTGGTGTCTAGTGGGCTCTTCTGCCCCCCCCTGGGACCAGAAACGGCTACACAAAAGACCGATCAGCCCCCAGGGGGGGCAGAAAAGTCTTGAAAAATATTTGAGCCCCCAGGAAGCGACCCTTGCCCAAGGGGTCGCTTCCTACAATAACAAACACATCCCTGGTGTCTAGTGGGCTCTTCTGCCCCCCCTGGGAGCGGAAACGGCAAAAACAATAAACCGATCTGACCCCAGAGGGGGCAGAAAAGTCTTCATAAAAATTGGGGGCCCTGGAAGCGACCCTTGCCCAAGGGGTCGCTTCCTACATTATCAGACAGATCCCTGGTGTCTAGTGGGCTCTTCTGCCCCCCCTGGGAGCGGAAACGGCAAAAAAATTCAACCGATCTGCCCCCAGAGGGGGCAGAAAAGTCTTGCACACATAATGGGGGCCTAGGAAGTGACCCTTGCCCAAGGGGTCGCTTCCTTTATCACAAAAAACGCATCCCTGGTGCCTAGTGGTGGCATTCCTGCAGCACGATCGCGATGCTGTGCGCGATTGTGCTGCAGGAATGCCCTGTATTGAGACATCAGGGGAGAGGAAATACTCTTTCCTCTCCCCAGATGCCTCAATACTTTGAAAATCACCGCCGCGGCTCCCGCGTCCCCACCGGAGAGCTCCACATACCTGTTGATGCTGCTGGGACGCCTGGAAGCAAATGGCTTCCAGGCGTTCCAGCGCTTCCTGATGACGTTGGCGCGCGCTGACGTCATGGGGAAGCGTGGGGGGACTCGGGGGTGGCAGCAGAAACTCTTCCGCTGCCATCCCCCTCGGTGGGGGCACGATCGATGCCCCAGGGGGGGAGCGCCAGCGCTTCCCCCAGGGGCTGTGCTCATGACGGAGCGGTTCCGTCATAAGAACAGCCCAACCGATGCTCATGACGGAACCGCTCCGTCATGAGCATCGAAGGGGTTAATTTTCAACCCCTTTGGAGGAATCTTCTCTTTCAGAAAATGTATGACTGCCTCATATTTTTCCATCACTACAGGTGATGGAGCACCAGTTCCCTTTTCTCTCTGCAGCTCAGCTTTTGGTAACTGTACAGATATCTTATGTTATGACCACAAGTCTGGTAGAACCATAATGTCAAATAATTTATTCAAGTCTTTCCTCCTTTGCAATCTTAATAAACCTTTCGACATGATCATACCATTGCAATGGCTTGTCTCTCAGTTTTGGAAAATTGTTTGTAAATGAAGACAAATCACCTCTATTCCATGGAACATGGACATAGGCACATCCAACTGCTTCCCTCAGTGGATCTTCTGTCACTTCCCTCACTTCATTCGGCTTATCCTCAGTTCCCTTCTTTTTGTTCTTTCCAGATTTTTTTTCATATCTGAGTTCCAACTTTTCCACATCTTTCCGTCTGCGAATGCATTTAATCAATTCCATAACGTGGACTGGCATCCCCGCAAATCTCAAATTTCCAGTTGCTTGGTCAGCCAACTTTACCCTATAATTTCTATGTAAGTTGACATTATTGGTAAGATCCACATCGTATTTCCTTGCCACTCCTGCCAAATGATTGTGTATTGTAGCTGCTCTTCGTGTAATTTCTTTGAATAGGAAAAAAAAGTTCAGGTCTTTCATGTCGATGCAGCTGATCGAAGTCTAAGCACCCTCTGATTAATTCCTCCAGATCAATTTTTAATTATGGAACATCTTTCGGAGGTTCTGTAACCTCTGCCCTTCTTTTCCTAATCAATTCCTCAATCCAAACTTTTATTCCTACATTTACACTCTTTAGAGCCTAAGGGAGTCATAAAGACCAAAGTCCACAAAACTATCCCCATACACAAATATCGACACACAAATATCGGCATCCACAATATCGACATCCTATTTTTAAAATGTAATATACAAAAATATCAAAAAAACTATATAGATGTAAAAAATATTATTTTCAAAATAACGATTTTTTTATATATAACAAATAATGTTTAATAAATTAAATAATAAAATGAAATTTAAAAAAATATTTAGATGTAATAGACATTTAAACAAATATAATAAATAAATCTAATTTAAAAAATGTAAATGTACATATATAAAATTTAACATATAAATGTATATTTACTTTAAAACAATTAATAAACTAATAGCTTTCATTTATTTTAAAATGTTATAAATATATATAAATTTACAAATAAATATATATAAATATACATATACCTATAACACAAAATCTAATAAAAACCTTGTATTATAAATTAAAATATGAATATAATTAAAACATTTTAAACTTACATTTTGCACTCCATTGAGTGCAACAGTTAGAAAAGTGTTGGATAGCGTAGAGGTAAAAATTACTATTTCCACTCCAGTGAGTGCAACAGTAGGGAAAGTGCTGGATAGCGTAGGGGTAAAAATTACTATTCCCTCTCTAGTGAGTACAACAGTAGGGAAAGTGTTGGATAGTGGAGGTGAACAAATTACAATTCCCACTCCAGTGAATGCAACAGTAGAGAAAGTGTTGGATAGCGGAGGGGTAAAAATTACTATTCCCACTCCAGTGAGTGCAACAGTAGGGAAAGTGTTGGATAGCGGAGAAGCAAAAATTACTATTACCACTCCACTGAGTGCAACAGTATGGAAAGTATTGGATAGCGGAGAAGTAAAAATTACTATTCCTACTCCAGTGAGTGCAACAGTGGGGAAAGTGTTGGATAGCATAGGGTTAAACATGACTATTCCCACTCCAGTGGATGCAACAGTAGGGAAAGTGTTAGATAGCGGAGGGTTAAAATTAATATTCTCAATAAAGTTAATAAAAAATAAATGAACAAAAGATCAACTACAATACACAAATTGTTAAAAACACAAAGATAATAAATATATAAATATAACAAAAAATTGAAACATATTATAATGTTAAAAAAATCAAAAAATTATCAACAAACATTATTTTATAAAAATTAAAAACAATTACAAACAAATAACTATATTTATTATAAATTAATTATAATCAAAAACATTAATTGTTACATAAAATAAACATTCCTTATTTCCTACCCTATAACACCACACATTTCAAAACACACATCTAAATTTCAAAAATGTTTGTCCCTCTATAATTATAATAATGAATTATCAAATAAACAAATATTAATAATTCAAAATCAAATTAAAACAAATAAAAATTAATTTACCAACCAAACATTACCCCTATAAAACCAAAATCCACGCACAAAATAAAAGTAAACAAAAACCATAAAAATGTATCAATTAAAGGATGAATAATAATGAGAAAATATTTATTAATTTATAAATCATACACCCCCACAAGCATCAAAATAGCCAATAGCGAATCCTTCATTGCGATTTTTAAGGAATCGCAATTAAAGATTCGCTATTGGCTATGCATGTAGGCAATTAATTAATTAGCGAGTCACAATTAAGGAATTGCTTCCCATTCATTCCTATGGGAGGCCCATTGGAATGAATGGGAATTGCATATGCAATTTGCGAGTACCTAATAGGTACTTGCAAACTGCGCATGCAATTTCAAGGGTGCTAGGGTGCCACGTGCCAAGGGCATGTGTGTGTGTAACCTTGAACTTTGAAAAATGCACTTTGGTGCATTTTTCAAAGTTTTCGCTAATTACCATCAAGTTTCATTTGTCGGTAATTGGCGTCCCCTTATATCAAAATCGCTATTTTAAATATCCTCATGCATTGCATTTGAGGCATCGCAATTTGTGATTTCTTAAATGCAATCGAAATTTAACTAATCGCAAATTTGCGATTACTTAAATTGCGTTTTTTGCATTTGGGATGATGCATCCGAAGTGCAAAAATACCAGTCGCAAAGGGGCAGATTCTGTGAATCTGCCTGTTTGCGGCTTGTGTTTAGTTTGATGCATGGGGCCCACAATACCTTCCACCCTCTACCCCAATAAACACCACAAAAAAACATAAAAGTAATTACACAACTTCCATAACTAATTTGAAATGTTTTACATTTTTTCAATTAACAGCAACTTATTAATTATTTGAAAATAATTTACTTACATACACTTTACCACTGTAAACCCTTCAACTCACATCTCAAATTAATAAAACAATTGCCATAATTAATTTTTAATGATTAATTACCATTACTCCACACCCTATTCCCCAATAAACCCCACCACCCATTCCTAAAAAATGAGACAATTAACAAAATTATTAACAAAATATTTAATTAATCAATAATAATTAACAAAGAATTGATACATAATTATTAATAAATAATTTTTCACAATTAACACAATAAATTAAAAATCAAATAAATATTAATATATAAAAAATATTATTACATTTATTAAAATGAAATTACTTCCCACCCTATTCCCCTGTATCCCCACAACTCGCTCCTAAAAAACCCACAATTAACATAATTATCAATTAATTAATAACAATTAACAAACAATTAATAATTAATTAATCAAATTAATTCCCACAATTAACACTATAAAATCTAAATTAAAAAATACTAATAAATGAAAAATATTAATTACTTTATTATAATTAAATTACTTCCCATTCTTTTCCCTGACTACGATATTCTCACTCTCGATATTCCTGTATGACGATATTTCAAGTTCGATATTTTTGTATATCGATATTTGAAACTCAATATTCTGTCTGTGCACCTCCGCCCATTAAAGCTTGTAAATTCTGTTGGGGTCTCCACAGTACTAAGTGTGTATTTTGAGTTGTCGGCACATCAGCAACTGGAGTTGTTGTGGCCTTTTGGTTTCTCTCAATGTGAGGTGGCGCATCAGATATTACTGAAGATACAACTGGATCAGTATCAATTAAGACCACAGCTACTGGTCATCTTATTTTGGTCAGGAAATTTGCAAAACCTGTCAGGGTCGTTCAATAGAAGGTGGATATGGAAGTGCTGGAGCAGTAGCCACAGTCTGACTAGTGCTAACACTTATTGCTCCTGGATTTTTATAGGTTACAGAAGGTGGTCGGGATGACAGCGTTTCCTCTAATAGGTAGTCTCCCGAATCAGTATCTGAATCTTCCCATTCATGCTTCCCTGCATCCTTATACTTCAATCAATCAATTAATCAATACTTCTCCTTCATCCCTGACGTATTGAATACAGTCTGGTTCCCTCAATAATTCCTTTCCTCCACATACGCTGTTCTTCGTCCCATTGAGCATTTGCATAATTTTTCATTTCTCTACCTGCTCTCCTCTGATATTTGTCCCTCTCCTTCTCTTTCACAACTTTTTCCCTAATCTATAAGGCTCCATATTGCATGGGTTGCAGTAGTGCCTACATTTCATATAATTTTCCTCTCGAATGATCTAATATGAACTGGTATTAAAAGCTCAAAATCTAGGAAAGCATAACGCACCCTCATCTTCTGTAATTCTCATCCATTGTTTTAGCCATAAACATGGATTTCATCCATAATCCGTAGTCATTATGTAAGCTGTAGTACCCTCAGGAGGCGATTCCTCACCTTCCGAACAGGAATAATAACATTCCCCTTCACAAAAAACTTAAAATCCTTAAAACATTTCATTTTCAATAATCCAATTGATTAATTTGTTTTCAAAAGCCAAATGTTTTGGTATTCATCAAAATGTTCAATTGCCAATAAAAGAACAGGTTACATTTTTGTTAAATCTTTTATCTAATCCACGAACAGAGCTCAAACCAACTAAATCCAATACAAATGCGGCTCAGACCACTATCAACCATTAACAGTGCAAAACACACCAGCCAACCAATCCCAGGGCAAAACACTATGGGCCCGATTCCAGTCTCGTTCAGGAGGACTCCTGACGGCATCCGTCAGGAGCAAGCCAGAGTCGCAAGCGCAATTTTCGACCAATTCACCCTGCCATAAAAGCAAGCGAGTACGATGTGAATATCGCCTTGTGCTCCGAGCGACTCATACCCGCCAGCAGAGCCCTCTGGGTGACTACAACATGTCAAACTCGTTCAGCGCAATGGGTCTGATTTCCAAGCGACCAAGTACGAGGCGCATGTTTAGCAGCCTGATCGACTTGGAGCCTCCGTCTTAAAATAGCTTCGGGAAGCAGACTTTGTGGGGCTATAGCGGGCCCCCCTTCACCCATAGCCTTGTGAGTCAGTCACGGCGGGGACCGAATGGCCCACCAACACATACATGTACGGTGTGGAGGGCACCGAGGCATCCCGGCGACAGGTGGCACCCTTTTCCGCGACATACCTGTTTCAGCGCTGAAAGCCTATGCACGCGATGTACTACAGACTCCCATTGACTTCATGGGGCTCCGGACGACCCGAGTCTGTCAGCGCGTACTAGCATCGTACTTGGGCGTTCGGAGCCCAGGAGCATTAGTCGTTCGGAATGCTCTACAGGACTGAGTCAGCAGTAGGGCTCTCCGAGTGAGTTCGGAATCGGGCACTATGATGTGAACTTCTCACTCCTTGCAGCATTCACCCTTCCTTTACAATTTCTTTTCTTTTTTCCCCTCTTCATTACTCTAACACTTTATCTGACCAGTCTTGTTTGCTCAGCTGTTTTCTTCTAGGGAAACATTTCACACTTACATTTACTCAACAGAAATCTACAGTGACTTTTCAACCAGTGGAAATCCACACCAATTAATGCAGCTTCACCCTAGTATGCAATAAGTTTTCACCAGCATTATCAAAGTTAATCAATCGCCAATATTTGTCCCTATAGTTACATATGGAAGTGATGGTACCTCATACTCCACATCTACTATTCACTTTGCAAAACAAGATTAATAACCTGGGGTCTTTTGGCTTCTTGGAGCCTTAAATCAACTTTATCTCTTCAACAACTTCTTGTACTATTCAACTTATTTACAAAGAAAACACATTTACTCTAACCTCACAACCTCAACATCGTTCTCCCAATTGGTACTTACAAATCCAAACTACAACCGCCAAGATCATAACTACTCGTCACTCCATGCGGATTTGGGCACTGGAAACTGGTATCAGGACTTATGTAAATATTGATGCACAAGAGGACGAAGGCCCAATTCTTTTATCTATATTCTCAAAAGTGAATTGATGAAGCCAAGGCTCAGGTAAAAAAGTACAGTACATCAAACCAAAACTGCTGAAAAAAATCAAATATTGTGAAAAAGATTACTCCAACAAACAGTGGGGTATAATAATAGGCGCCTAAGCAAGGAACATGTTTGACATTTTAAAACAAACAGATGAGTGTCACAGATAATAAACAGGTTTTCAGAATATATTTTCACTAGTCTGTAGAAAATACAGACGGTTTCACATTAATATGGCGATAATACTAACATCTAAAGTTTAACAAAATTTGATTTTGTTATTTTTATTACCTAGTTATTTATTTATGAATGTATTTACTTAGTTTGATGTTTTTGCCCATTGACATGGTGTATTATCACCTCTGGAAGAGTGACAGGCATTGAAATAGAAAGGCAAAAAACCTCTGTTATCGTAATTATTGAGTAGAATACTTGAGGTAGATGATCAGATGCATGCATGCTTAAGCATTTGTACAATTATCAATACCACTTGCTAGCAGCCAAAAACACAGTGTTCAATAGAAGCCAACATTCCCCATGACAACAATTCCACAAGGATGAAAGGGGGAAAGGATGCCCTGGGACCAGAGTCCATGACCAACTGGCCCCCGACAGACCTCAGCAGCAGGTGTCTAACCAACTTGACTGACCCATCACTTCTAGCAAGGTAAAGGTATGACAAATAGAAGAGCCAAGAGAATGTAGGATAAGCTCCTATCTCAGCAGAATACAGCCATTGCTTACCCCTGATTCCAATGGAAAGCTACCTCACCCGGTTTAATGGTAAGGTTTCCTAGTAAAGTATATTAAGCAGTTTGACACGTAGCACTAAATCATAGGCATAGATATGCTGTAGACCAGCACATTAACATTTAAATATAAAACTGAAAATGGACAAGCAAACTTGAACAATGGATGTATTGAATTACAAATGTTTTTATCCATAGACCAAAACAGTTTCCACTAGGCTACAAGGGCTTCATGTTATGAGATTACTGCCCTCAGGTATGCTCATGTTTCTTTAGCTGTCTCAACTGTATAGCCAAAACCGATTCAACTTTTATCTTGAAACCTTCAATGTGACAATACCTTTATCTCAGGGTGCAGAACAACTGACCAACATCTATAACTCTAAATATTTTATAAGGAAGACCTATCTGAAGACCCAGGGCTCAAGAATATCCATCACCAAGGGGGCAGCAACAGCAGTCACAGCAGTTGCCTTGGCTGTAACTTTATGCTGTGCGCCATGGCCATTTAGCTGATTTTATGGCCATGTGACTGAAACTAATGACAACTTCTGGGAGTAGCTCCTCTCACTCCAAAGAATCCTGAAACCTGAAAAGAATGGTGGTGATAGAAATACGTCAATTTCAGTAAAGTACAATCCCCATACATTCAGTTATGGCCTTCTCCCACACCTGAGGGCAAAGGGTAACTTGCCCAGTAAGAGTCCCTTTCCCTTCACAAACTCATAAGCACTGTTCCCTTTAAGGTGCGTGCGCATGCGCACCTCTCTTCCTACAAGCGCTCACTGCCGTGTGGAGCGCGTGCACACATAGGACATTCAGCGAGAGAGTTTGCGCCGCCGCTTTAAGAAAACAACACAAGGTATGGCTCTAATCAGCAAGGCTGAGCCTCCAATCAGGATACAACAAAACACTTTGCCTGTACTGGTCCTTGTTCAAAGATGCAAATCATCAAGGTGACAGCAACCAAATTATTGTCAACCTCCTCAAAAATTATTCAAAAATATATTTTATTTTTCATTTTTCAAAAACCATTTTGTTTTTCACATAGTATCATAATTCACCAATTTTTGACATTACATCACAAGACCAAAAAGCAATTTGACCAAACGAAAACACTGAATGACTCTA
Organism: Triturus cristatus; assembly: GCF_964204655.1. Taxonomy (NCBI): domain Eukaryota; kingdom Metazoa; phylum Chordata; class Amphibia; order Caudata; family Salamandridae; genus Triturus; species Triturus cristatus. Next base: position 1,187,768,695 of record NC_140591.1, read on the forward strand.
GGTCAATAGACCAATAATGGACAACATCAAAGACGACTTACTCACATACAAAATATAAAACACAGAACATAAAAACTAAATAATCTTTTTTGTTCAAGAATTTTTTACATTGGTTAATCCATCTAGAGAAACCGAAAAAATAGTGTGAATTGTTAAGCAGAAAAATTTCTGCACTGTGCCAATTTATAGACATTTGTTTCGTAATTCGTTTAACCAGGCAGAAAACTTATCATTGATCACACTTGTTTTACAATAACAACAAAAAAGGTCAACGCGTGTCGAACCCCGTGAGTTGTTGGCTGGGGGTTCTCTTCAGGACCAATCACTATTTGGTGAAATCAGCCGATTTCTCATATAGACTCAATCAATTGCTGTCTAAAAAGGTTTTTAATGTGAAAAGAGCCTGTGGGGCTTCATAATGGCTTGAATAGAAAGGATGTGACCTTTCGTTGATTTCTTTTATTTGTGGGTCTAATCGGCCTCGTGGCAGGACCAATTTCCTGATCCTGTTTTACCCCAATTGATGAGGCTCCCGAGACCGTGGCTCTTTTCACATTAAAAACCTTTTTAGCTAGCAATTGATTGAGTCTATATGCGAAATCGACCGATTTCGCCAAATAGTGATTGGTCCTGAAGCCCCAGCCACACTGTTTTTTTTGGTTTCTCTGGATGGATTAACCAATGTAAAAATTTCTTGAACAAAAAAGATTATTTAGTTTATATGTTCTGTGTTTTATGTTTTGTATGTGAGTAAGTCGTCTTTGATGTTGTCCATTATCGGTCTATTGACCTCTTGTCATTCAGTGTTTTCGTTTGGTCAAATTGTTTTTTGGTCTTGTGGTGTAATGTCAAAAATTGTTGAATTATGATACTATGTGAAAAACAAAATGATTTTTGAAAAATGAAAAATAAAATATATTTTTAAATAATTTTTGAGGAGGTTGACAATAATTTGGTTGCTGTCACCTTGATGATTTGCATCTTTGAATAAGGATCAGTACAGGCAAAGTGTTACATTGTATCTTGCTTGAAAAAGCGAGCGGCGCAAAAAACAGGCACTTCCTAGAAGCGGCATGGACAGAGGAAGTGTCGGGAGTGCAGGTAAGACTGGCTGTCGGGCTTGGGCCTTGGGGGTTGGGCTGTTAGTAAAGCATGGTGCAGGGCGTATTGTGTGCTTTAGTTTAGGTAGTCATGTTTTTCACAGCCCCTTCACACGAGCTGTGATTAACACGAATACTTAAAAAAGCACACAATCTGCCCTGCACCGCGCTTTACTCCCAAAAGAGTACATCAAGTTAAAAAACACAGAGTGTACTTTCAATTTATTCTGACAGTACACGCTGTGTTTTTAAATTTGCTGTAATCGTTTGTTAGTAAAGTGCAGTGCAGGGTACAGGGGAAGACCAAGGCTGGCTCTTGTGGCCATGCCTGACAAGCATCAGCGGAGCCCGACCTGGATTGAACTTGGGCACGTGGTGGTGAGTTGCTGATGTGTGGTGCCTGGCTCTGGAGAGTGAAGTGCGTGAGTGTCCAGACGAGGCCTGCCAACGTTGGGGACCCGACGACGGTAAGGTTTGCTTGGCCTATGCCACTGTGGACAAGATTGCTGGTTGTGCCCTCTGGGTGCCTACACTGGAGGCTTCCTCCCTGTGCACTGCCCTCTGGGTGGCTATTGACTCTCTGGGCCACTACTTGTCGTCCCGTCTCACTTACCTCCGACTCCTGGGCCCCCCTCCAGCTTTCTTGGGCCTGAGATATTATTGAGGGGCTCCAGCCATCCTGCTGCGACTGAGGACAGCATCTGAAGTTGCCCTCTGGGCAGGGACCCCTGCTTCGTGGCCACTCTTTGACTGACTGTGGATAAAGGGAGCAGACTGATCGAGCTCCCCCGGTTATTGTTGTCTTGGTGCCTGGAATAAGGGATAAATGTTAACTCTTCATCCGCCCCCTTCTGAGATTGGTCATCTTGCTCATTTAGAAATTTCTTATTTGGAACCTGGTTCCTAAGCGCTCACTTAGACTATTGCTTGGTCTCCGAACACACTGCTGAACACTACAATTTAGGGACCCTCCCCTTGGAATAGCCTGCACCGCTTGGCCTGCGCATGCCTCCGAGCCTCGAGTTTCTTCCTGGAGTGTGTCGGGGTCATACAGTAAACTGCTTTTGTGGAGCGCTTTACAGCCCATCTTCCACACATGTTTATCACTAAGCATCACTCCTCATATTGAAGTTAGTAAAGCGCCGTACTGGGCATATTGTGTGCTTTAGTTTAAGTATTCATGTTAATCACAGCCCCTTCACGAGCTGTGATTAACATGAATACTTAAATAAAAGCAAGCAATCTGCCCCGCACCGCGCTTTACTCACAAAAGAGTATGCTGCATTCTGTGGTGGGAGGAAGCAAAATGTGAAGATGATTAAGGAGGCCAATTGCTGAAGCCTGCTGACCAAAAGCACCTCTGTGCATACGTATTGTATGTGTTTTTGGGAAAATCCATAGTCTATCATTTCAAAGGCCAGGCTTTCAAGTGGAGGTGATATTGTGAGTTAAGTAGAGGAGGTGTCTAGACTTGCAAGTGTAGGTGATGGTTTGAGCCAAGTAGAGGAGGTATCCAGATCCGCAAGAGGAGGTGATGGTTTGAGCCAAGTAGAGGGGGGTGTCCAGACCTGAGGTGGCGCTGATAGTTTGACATTAGATGAGGTGTCCAGACTTGCAAGTGGAGGTGATGGTTTGAGGTAGGTGGGGGGTGTTCAGACTTTCAAGTGGAGGTGATGGTTTGAGTTAGAGGAGGTGGCCAGCAAAGCAAGTGGAGGTGATGGTTTGTGTTAGGTAGAGGTGATATCCAGGCTAGCAAGTGGAACTGATAGTTTAAGATAAGTAGAGGAGGTGGCCAGACTAGCAAGTGGAAAGATATTTTGAACAAAGTAGAGGAGGTAGCTAGTCTAGCAAGTGCAGTGGATGGTTTGAGTTAGGTAGAGTGGTTGTGCAGACTTGCAAGTGGAGGTGATGGTTTGAGCTAGGCAGAGGGGGTGTGCAGTCTTGCAAATGAAGGTGATGGTTTGAGGTAGGTAGGGACGTGGAGTGGTTGTATCCAGACTTGCTAATGGAGGTGATGACTTGGGGTGTAGGGGAGACAGTTATAGCTTTTATTTATTTGAGTTTTTTGTAGCACAAACTAGACCCAAGGGCATACAAGCTCTTTACAAGAATTACATAAAGATTGATTACAAGAGCTATAACAACGGGGGATGTCTTTACAAGAATTACATGTGCATCGTTTACCTTGTTTTCAGTAGGCATAGCAAAGAGTCATACAATATAGGTAGAGAAAAGTCATGCAACAGGTTTTGTTTACTGGGCTAAGATAAAGGGGAGGAGCAAACATTAGTACAATATATGGTGGTGGTGGGGTATTCAGAGGAGGGGTTGAGTTCAGAGTGATCAATTAGTTTGTTAAACGGGGTACTTGGTAGGTCAAGCAGGGTAGTTTAAAAGGGGGTATCCAGGCCATTGGCCCTATGAACATTAAGGTGATGAATATGTACAGGGTCTGATTTGCACTGTGCTCTGGCCACCTGGTTGTCGTGCTCACCATGCCACTGGACTCAAGCTAGCCTGGCTATTGAGGGGTAATACCCCCCAAAAAACACCCATCAATTGTAATTTTTGTATTTGTCACCCTAAGTGGGATAGGTAGGCCCAGACATGGGCCCCATGCTCGCCATGCCACTGGAGTAAAGCTAGCCTGGCTAATATGGGGTGATACCTCTAAACCTGTCTCAGGATGCTTGTTTCCGGTCCAGGGAAGACCTGGCCTGCCAGTTCGGGCTGGACTGTTTCCATACTCAGAGGCTGATATGTATCTGTTCACGATCAAACACTTTTAGCTCTGAACAAGTTAATGCTAATGACCTTCTATTACTTATCTCTCGAGATTTAAAGGTACCATTCTGCCTTCCTTTGAACTGTGAACTCTGTAATTCCTTTTTTGAACAGTGCGGATTTGCTTCCTCCTCACTACACAATCCATTTCTGTAACTCACCCCTCATGCCTTTCTTTACTTCGAATTTCTCCCCAGGAGGTAGTGGAACTCTTAGCAGGAGAGTCTCTTTATAGTAAGGATTTTGATGCAAAGTTATCTCTCAAAAACTTTGTGTTGCATGAAACTTCGCTACCAGGTGAAGTTTAAACCTAGGGGTCCATTATGATGTCATTCAGATCGCCACCACCCAGCCGGCGGTGGCGGGCGGTGGCGATCCGCACGACATCACAGCACAATTTACCCCCCACCATATTACTATGGCGGGGGTACCGCGCCGGCCGGAAAGTCTGTCTGCCGCTTTTTCACCGGTCGGATTGCCGGACGGGTGGAAAAGGCACACAATATGGTGGTGGTGCCTTGCAGGCACCGCCTTCCATATTAGGATGTATGCGGTGGGTATGCCTTTCAATGGAGGAGACTCCGCCATGGAAAGGCTTGTGGTAAATGGCTTTGTGGGTCAGTTGCAGGCCCCTGGGCGGTGAGGGGGTGGGTGGCTGCACTTGGGGGGTACCTATTGTACACACCTTCATTGCCATGGACAAGGTGGCAGGCACTGCGCGGTGCCTGTCACGTTGTGCATGCCAATGCACAACATGAAGATTTTACATTGCGGCGGGTGCTGCTTACAGCACCGCCCGCTGCAATGTAATAGATGTGGGATGCGACTGACAGAGTGGCGGTCACATCCTAATGGGCCTAGCGGGACCGCCGCACCTCTGGCAGTCGGTCCCGTTTACCGTTATGGTGGCTGGCGGACATCGTAATGGGGCCCTAAGTTTGGCGATACGGCCAAACTTTGTGAATTCCACCAATGGGTGCTTTATGCGTTAAATACTAAAGCGTTATTTGTCAGGTAAAGTTTAAATACTTTGCAGTTGTCATCCCCATGTGTTGTAGGCGTCCACACACCCCTTCGGCACCGCTCTCTCTTACAGCCTTTCAGTCTCTTGTTCTCTACTGCTTTTTCACACATTCAGGTGTTTTGCTGTGGTTTCAGATCAAATGTTCTGAGGGTAATTTCCCCCCAAAAGGGCTGATGCAAACTGCATAACGTATGACCTTTCAAGGCTTTACAATGTTGAAAATTATGTTATTTGTATTTGTATAGCTCTAACTGCTGTTACTGTTGCGTCGTTGCACTTTCTATATTTGAGAAGCTCTTGGAAGGCCATTAATAGAAATGGTGGCTTGTGAGGCTCAGCTGTGGAGTTCTTCATGGGCCCAGCTGTGTGGGTGTGTTTCTATCCAGCTGTGAGACAGTGTTCATGAGCCCGAGGTTGTCACCTGGAGTTTTGCGACAGCTGTGGCCAGATGTTCATGTGCAGATGTTTCTCTCCAGCTGTGAAACGGTATTCATGCGCACGAGGTTATGGCCTGGAGTTTGTGGCCAGGTGTTCATGCGCGGGTGTGTTTCTCTCTAGCTGTGAAGCAGTATTCATGAACCCGAGGTTGTGGCCTGGAGTTTGTGGCCAGCTGTGGGCAGGTGTTTTTCTCTTCAGCTGTGAAACAGTGTTCATGGGCCCGAGGTTTGGAACTGGAGTTTATGGCCAGCTGGGGCCAGGTGTTTATGTACAGGTGTTTCTCACAAGCCGTGAAATGGTGTTCATGAGCCTAAGGTTGTGGACAGGAGTTTGTAGAAAGTTGTGAACAGGTGTATGTGTGCAGGTGTGTTTCTGGCCAGCTGTGAAACTGTGCTCATGAGCCCGAGCTGTAGAGTGGATTTGGTGGCCAGCTGTGGACAGGTGTTCATGTGCAGGTGTGTTTCTCTGCAACTGCTCTGAGGCCGAGGTTGTGAACTAGAGTTTGTGGCCATCTGTGGAAGGTGTCTCTCCAACTGTGAAACTGTGCCATGTGTGCAGTATTGTGACCTGTTGTAGTTGCCTCACCTGGTATATTTTACTACTTTAGGAGCCTACATTTGGAGTGCTGTTTTCAGTTTTGGACCCAAACCTCCAGACTGTTTCTATTTCTGGACGCTGCACCTGGGGTTTGGTGTTCTGATCTAGAGGCTTTGTCTGAAGTATTGTAAGTGCTTGAATAATGACTTGGGCGAAGGCACGGATTTCTTGAACTGTTTTCTATGGCAAAATAAGATCAAAGCATCTATTATGTATTTGAGGAACTCCATTGAATAGGCCGTCCTACTGTGCCTTGTTCTGTGTTTTGTTTAAACTTATCTGCAAGTAAAACATGATTGAAGGATATTCCTCTTGATGCTGATTTTGTAAATTTAAGGCTGATTTTTTTATTTTATTTACTGTTCAAAAACAACCTCAAGTTCTTACAATCAAAAGCTATGTTACTCTTCCGCTCGGGTGGTCTGTCGCAGGTTTTCTGCCATTTCAATGGATGGGAATGCAGCTCTTTGATAGTTAATAGCTCAATGTTCTATATTAGGATTTAAACTTATAAACTGCAAGTAACAAAAGGGGCTCTCTGACAGAAGCAGTAATGCACTAACCTATTTACATTGCATGCTATTTGTGATCTGCATGGTTCACCAGCTTCTTTTCATCAGGCATTTTAACCTCCTCCGCTACTTTATGATGAGTCAAAACCTCCACTACACAAAACTCAGATCTCTCTGCAGCAGGTTCATCAATCTTCAGCGTTATCTTGACATTTCTATGGTAGCCTGAAAATTGCTAGAAAGTCTTTATCATATTTTTTGCATGCCACTGCATCATCTTCAGGTGGGATCTTTTGATAGCTTGTGTGCCGCTCAGTCCTCCTTGTGAATTTCCTTTTTCACCCAACTCGACCATTTGAGCAGTTTGAATGCCAAGGAAAAGCTGCATCACAGAAGGTGTAACACAAAATACAGATTCATAGGCCAGTTTAAGATAATGGATGCTAACAATGAAGCACATGGGTACGTGCCTGTTTGCCCTGAACTGGAATCCCAGGTAACTATTTGGTAATTTTTCCTATTGGGATCTCTAGACCGGTCCCATTCATAGATTGTAACTCTTTGCACGTTTGCTAACGATCTTGTCTTCAATTGCAGGTTTCTAGTCTGTAAGGTATTTGGATTTGAGTGGTCAGGTACACGTATCCCACAAAGACAAGGTAATTCTGTTTACGTTCCTCGTTGGTTTGGGGGTTGCTGGGTAAATTGATTCACAATCTGCATCGCTTTTCTTTTGCAGGTTTGTGAGACCGTACTACGAATACAATTGCACAGGCAGACGTGAGAACTGACATAAAAAAACAGGTAATTGTTTGGTAGAGTTAAACTGGTACATTGTAGTATAACAACATACCTTACCCATGTTTTCTTCTGTTGCAGGTTTCGCAGACAGTACCCCACACATTTAAACAGGCGTACGTGAGTACAAGCAGAACAGGTAATTCTTTTAGTAGAGTTCCCTCATGCTGCACATGTTATATTGCTGTATCACAATGTGCTGTATCACACTGTGCCATAACAATCTTTACTTCTATTGAAGGCTCTACGGACAGTGCCACATATAAGTTTGGGAGGGCAGGGCAGAGAACAGAAAAACCCAGGTAATTACACTTTATGTTTTGCCGGGGATACCCCACTACTACGTGACAGATTGCATTCATGAGCATAGGCGTCACTGTAAGCCATGTTCCTTTATTTTGCAGGCTTTGTGGCACAGCAGGTTCAAACCGGCGGGTACGGAAATGTTCAAGCGCAAAGCTGTAACTTCGGGAGAGTGTGGTGCTTCACCACAGAGGAAGAAATGCTGCTTTGTATTCAAGGAAGAGTGGATGAAAGAAATTGTGGAGGCTGAGACACAGAAATCACGAAGCAAGGTTTGCGTGGGCTTGATTTGCAAAGTATGTGCCGAAGTCAAGATTGTTGGGGACTTTTCTACAGGGAAGAAATGGAGTGATGGCTGGAAATTGGATTACATTAAACACCATCTAATTAGCAAAGTTCACGAGTCTGCCATGGTGATATTGAGAAACAGAAGTGCTGCTGCCGGTTTGGTTATGGAGTACGGGCAATGCTGACAGTAACTGCCACTGACAAAGCAATTAGAATGGAAGTAGTTGAACGACAAAGATCCCTGCCTGAGGATATAAAGATACTCATCAACAACGTGTTGCTGGCAGTCAAGATGAATACTTCAATGTTATCTGTACAAGACATCCATGATCACCTAGCTTTGTATGTGAAGATACCAGACAGCTGGAGGAGCAAGAACTATGCCTTTGCGTTCCTTGAGGCTATCAATAGCGTTAAACACTGTGAAGCTATAGCAGAACTTTGTAACGCCTTGTATCACACATTGATAATTAATGAGAGCACAGATATTTCTGTTACAAAAATGCTCATCCTGTACTTCTAGTTATGACCTGTAACATCAACAGAGCACAAAACACTGTTTGGGGGCATAGTGAAGCTTACTAGTTGTAATGCAGAGGCTTTCACTACTGCTGTAAAAGAATTCTACACTGCCAATGAACTGGACCTCATGAAAATGGTCATGTCCACATCTGATGGTGCATCTGTGATGCTGGGTAAGAATAATGGTGTTGCTACTCGCCTTAAACAATCCATTCCTCATCTAGTTGAGCAGCATTGTGTCGCCCATCGAGAAGATTTGGGAGTTGATGATGCCTGGATGAGGGTTCCAATGATTAAAGAGATGGAGACATTATTGAGGACTGTCTACACTGTGTTCTCAAGATCTCCTGCAACGAAGTCCAAGCTGGATGAAATTGCATCGGTCACTGAATGTGACGTGGTCTCTTTTCGACCACTGAATGAAGTCCGGTGGCTTTCAAGGCATTTTGCTGTTAATGCACTAATTTGGAATTACGAGGGTTTTCTTAAGTACTTTGAGCATAAGAAAGTTGAGGAGAATGATCCAGTTGCTAAATATTGTTTCAAAAAGCTATCAGACTCCAACTACCATATTTCCCTTAATGACATTCTGGGTGAATTTGCTTCTTTGTGCAAACTATTCCAAAAAAGTTATTTGACTTCTTTTGAAGCTGTACAGTATGCAAGAGCAAAGATTGGCCAAATTAAGGAACAGTATTTGGGTGACACTGTATTTTGGAGCAGTAATGTAAGAGATCTGATGGTGTTGTACAAGGAAAGGCAAGAGTTTGACAGTGGGCCTATTTTGTCTTTTGTTTCCCTTCTTTGTGAGCACATGCAAAAAGGTTCTCTGAAGGTGAACTGAAAGAATGGGCAAGTTTTGAATTCCAGGCAATAGCAACACAATCACATTTTGATTTTGGGACTGAGAATGTACAAAGATTTGTTGAAAAGTTAAAAAATGTCTTGGTCATGGGTGAATGTGAAACACCAGAAGATGTTGTTCGACAGTACAGAGAATATAAATATGTGGTGGCAGAACATGTAAAGTGTGGTTTATTTACCACCTTTCAAGATATGGTGAATTTCACTGTATGCAATGCTGCTCAGTATGGTGTGGTGTCTCAGCTTGTTGATGTCTGTGCAACATTTCAAGCATCTAGTGCAGATTGTGAACGAGGATTTAGCCGCATGAATACTATCAAGAGTAAATTGAGAAATAGACTAGAGCAGAAGTATTTGGATATGCTGATGAGGACTAAGGCCTACCTCCTGAATAGGTAAGTTGACCTCGATAGAGTTTATCAGCATTGGAAAGATGGCAAGGATCAAGCAACCATGTCACACATCTAGTGATGCCACTTGACGTGTCTGAACGGCCCTCTCCCACAGTCCATGTTTGCCTGGATGTCAGACTTTTACAAACTATCTCTGGCGGGATAGCCCAACATTTCTCAGTAGCTTTCACATCAAATTGTAAATATGTTATGTAATTTTGTAACTTCTTGTGTATATGTGTTATTGTATAGACTCTCAAACATTTCCCCACCCAATGAATAGTGCTCCAGTTCAGAATATTTAGTAAAATCTTATGATGGTACCACCGTTGGAGTCTTGTGCTTTTCTAAACCTGAAGTGTACTTGCCTGTGTAACCAATTCATGTCATGGCGTGTTTATCCAATTTGCAAACCGGCCTTAAAACCCTTAAAGTGGCGCTGTATGTGTGAAAATGCACCATCTTTTCACTTTTTTAAGTAAACGTTTGGAGTGACATTTGGCGCTTAACAAACGCGTGTGGTCTGGTTCTTGGCGCACATAGCTATGGTTGCAGCGCATAGAGACCCTCCACTCCCGCACACAGAAGAAAAAAATTAGAGGGAACATTGCTTATAAGACCGCCACAAATTCAGCTCCCACCTCAAAACAACCAGAAAGGGGAAGCACCAAGAAGAAACATGGAAAGGAGTTAAGTGGACTGAACAAGGACAGTTGTCACTGCTCACATTTTGTTTAAGACAAACACAACTAAAATATTAAACTTTAAATGATTATGGGAAGTTGTTTACTCCCTGTAACAGCAGGTACATTTTCAAAATAAATGAAATAATAAGTGCTATACCCAAAGTAATATATCTTATAACAACAGGTAATATAAATATGTATATATTTTTTTTATGATCGGATAAGACTACCGAACACGGCAGGATAAGGGGCTGATGAACCTTGCCACTTACAAACATTGCTTTGCAAATCGTACAAATCGTTTCCTAGAAATTCATAAAACAGGTACGCTTCTTTTTAATATACTAACGTGGAGCAATGGGCAAGTAATTTAGTCCTTCTTCATTTAGGTTAACTATTCTCATACCTTACATGCAGGTCATAGGTGACTCTGCGGTTAATTCGCACTTGATGAAAACTGATGCCTTATCGAGTTTTTACCGGGGAGTGAATAACCATGACTATTGAGCAGAAAATTAAAACAACAGTCGCGGTTGCTAGGATGAATGAGTGGAATGGTTGTGGTTTTTATCAAAAATGGTGATAGTATACATGACGGTCTTTTAATCCTTTGTGTTGGACCAGCAGTTGATTTGATGGATACAAGAACACTTATAGCAATTATGATGTCAAATTGGAGTGACATAATACATAGTTTTGAATTGTATATGCTATGAGATTTTCATGAACAAAATAGATTACATATGTCTTTCTTTTAATTAGGATTGACGATAAATTATAGGAGAGGAGAAAAAATAAGTTTGGGTCCCGAGGAAGGTGGTTCCATTGTTTTAAATCCACGAAACGTGTCAACGCCTTGTTTTAGTATTAAACTTGTAATGCACTGAACGATATTTTGACACAAGAGTTGGTGGTTTGCACTATGTTGAGCTGATCTATTTGTACAAATTAATGTATTTAATGACAAATGTGATTATCTTCTCGAAGTCCTTTCCGATTTCTAGACTATGAATTGTGTATGATTCATGTTCTAGCAATTGTGTATTTGATGTATTTGTGACAAAACACAAGTGTTTCGGAATCCTGTCAATTCCTGCACGTGTGACTTATGATTGGATGTATGTGAGCATATGCGGAATGTCTGTTAATTTATGTACCCAAAGGGAATTATATATTTGACATTAAGACAAACATAAACCGTTGGCCTTGTATACTGTGGACCACAGTCCACCATCAGCTGAACCCTACATTGCCCAGAGAAATGGGCATTCACAATAAAATAATTTATGAGGAGAGGGGAGGAATAAACTGGTGCCTTGCAAGATCAGACCCTTGCACCTTCAACATAAATATGGGGAAAAGGTTATTAATGGAGAGCCTGGACAAATGCACAATCCCAATCTGACACAGCACAGGTAGAGTAGTCCCTTACCCTGTTTGTCACTTAGAGCACACTAAGGGAATGTCAGGCCTCTAGGATGTGATGCTTCATGTCTAGCTGGGTCCCAATAAACAGAGAATTGAGAAATCAAATAGGTGCCATTACATGAGCAAAAACGGATGTAGATCCTCACTGCAGCACATCTCTAACCAGATAAAACAAAGAAAACAAAAAAAGAAAGGGACTTTCATTGGACACAAAGACACAAAGTCGCATTTGAAGCATAAGGAAACATGCAAACAGTAAGCTTGGTTGAAGAGTCAGGTGATTTAAGAGAAATCATTATTTAAAAACACAAAGATTCTTATTAAACATAAATGTAAATGTATTTAATATATTCATTATTAGCCTCTGTGGGCCCCGGGGTTCCCATCCCCTGGGGCCACACTGAAATTTAACAGGAGAGGGGCCACGCAGCCCCCTTCTCCGAGCCAATTGTGGGCCCAAGAACCCCATCCCCTGGGGCCAAATTCCATTACAAAAAGGGAGGGGGCAAAGTACCCACCTTCACCAAGTCTCATTAAGCCCTGGGGACACCATCCTGGGGCAAAATTGAAATAAAAAGGGGAGGGTCCATGGAGCTCCCCCCTCTGAGCGTTTTTTGTCCCCAGGAACCTCATCCCCTGAGGCCAAATCAATGAAAAAGGGGAGGAGGGCCATGTGGCCCCTCTACCTGAACCTATTGCTGAGGGTCACGTGGGGAGCCCCAGATCCGGCATTGCTCCCACCGGGAGGAAGCAGCTATCTATGCTTGCACCCTCCAGGTAAGAGCAATATCTAACCTGTTTCTGAAACAAAACAGAAGTCTGCTCCCAGCCAGCAGATACATGTTTAAATCTCCTTCCAGCTGAGAGCAGACTTGCCTTCCATGCCCGCATTACTGCAAGCAGGGAAGGCCTATTTGCTCCCATCTGGCAGGAAATTTTAAAATGCTCTACCAGGTGGGAGCAAACATATGCTTCCTTGCCCGCAGTATTACAGGCAGGGAAACTACTCTGTCCCGGGGATGGGCTCCCTCATACAGAGTACTTGAGCTGCCCTGGGGTATGGGGTCCCAGGGGCCTTTTAAGGCTCAAGGAGGGGAGCAGTATAGCCTCCCTCCTTTTAAACTTAAGTGTTGCGCCAGGGGGAGGGGTCCCGGGGACTTACACAGGCTCAAGGATTGGGTGCCGCATGCCACTTTCTAATTTTGTGTAAAGTTCAACCCCAGAGGATGGTCTCCCTGGGGTCTATAATGGCTCAGGTAGGGGGCTAAGTGCCCCCTTCCTCTTAATTAAAGAATGAGGCCCCAGAGGATGGGCTCCTATGGGCCTATAATTGCTGCACAGCCCCCTCCCCTTTTTTGCATATTTTGTGACCGTGGGATGGGGTCCCCGGGGCCTACAAAGTCTTGGAGATGGGGGTCCCCATACAAAATTTCAAATGTCAAAATGAGTTAATTAATTTAACATTAGTTCCCATGGTGTGTTAGTTTAATTCCTTGCCTCCATCCTATGGTAGTTGTTGGAAAATGATCCTCTTTGAAGGGTCATTCCAAACTTTTTGACTTCCTCCTCCTCTTTTTTTGACCTTCTGTTTGTTGGCATCTGGGTACCTCATCACTGCTGACCACTGCTAAAGTGCATGTGCTCTCTCCTCTAAACATGGTATAATTGGTTTACACTTGTTTTGGCATCTTTGATTTACTTGTAAGTCCCTTATAAAGTAGTGTACCATATACCCAGGGCCTGTAAATTAAATGCTACTAGTGGCTCTGCAGTACTGACTGTGCCACCCACAGAAGTAGCCTTTCAAACCTGTCTCAGGCCTGCCACTGCAGAACCTGTGTGTGCAGTTTACTGCCACAACGATTTGGCATTTACAACTAAAACAAAAATATTAGTACCATTAAACCCGTATAACGATTACATTCGAATAAAACAGTAACATCTACACTAAGAACATTCACAAGGGAGAACACGTATCTGGCTGCTGAGTGGCGAAGAAAGAGGATATGCTGTTGCTTGGGATGTTCTGATCTGGTGACTGCTCTATCTGATCGTTGGACCCTAATCTTTTCAGCTTGGACACACAGGGGTTGCAGTCCTTTGCAATGTTAGTTTGGCAGTTGAGTTTAATAAATAAAGTAAACTATAATCTGAGCATAATGTTAGCATAATCTGAGCCTCTGGTCCTGACACAGATATAATGAGAAGCATTTTTAATAGCTGGCAAAGAAGACACCAAACATTGTCACATTAATTGTATATTATAGTGCACTGCAACATTATTATAAAACAAACTTTCGGCCAAGAAAGGGAAAGCATGGGATAAAAACATGTGCTTATGCCCAAATTGCCCATTACATTTGCCTTGTTATAGGGATCATTGGGTGTCATACTTAGGACCCATCAGGTGTTTCTCTGTGATCCTTCTCAGCTCTCTGCTTTTTGTATCCATACCTGGTTGTATTATGTTGCTGGGTAAGGTACTTCTATAGAAGGAAGCCTTGAATATTGTTATTATAACTTGAAAATCCACTGGACAGCAAGCAAAGGACTGCTTACAGAATAGCCAGGTTGTCTATCAAGAGAAACGTAGGAAAATGGAAACACTTTTTATATGATAAACCTTTAAAACAATTGATCATCAGATAGAAGGGTGCCTGCCACATAAACAAAGAATGTTTGTATTATGAAGCTCCAATATAACAACAGAAGACTGTAATGTAAACAAATAGGAATGTGTATATGATAAAGCTATAGGTTAGTTGAAGTGTGCCTACGATATAAACAAATACAAATGTTTATAATATAAAGTGCTAACGTAGTTGGATAGCAGGCAGAAGGGCACGTGTGCTATGAAATAAGAATAGTTTAATTACCAGTCAGAGAGCTAGTTGTCAAACTCCTACCCTCACAACGCTGCCCAGCTTGTTGAAATTAAACAGAATACATGATTTGTTATAGATTATTTGATGCTGAAGTTTACATGATGAAGTTGTTCACTGCAAACCAAATGAACATGTGGCCAAGCAAAGTGATAGGCAGAGAATGTTTCTCAAAGAGGCAACACACAGCAATAGAGGAAACGTGGCAGAGCAGGAACTGCCTAAGAACAGAGACCTGTTCCAGGCAGTCACGGGATTGGCAATCACTGGGGAATTTATCCTGTTTTCAAATGCAGAAAACTCAAGCCCAAGAGGACGAAGGCCCTATTCTTTTATCTGTAATCTCAAAAGTGAATTGATGAAGCCAAGGCCCAGGTAAAACAGTACAGATCATCAAATCATAACTTCTGAAAAAAAATCACATATAGAGACAACAATGACTGCATGAAACAGTGGGGTAGATCAACAGCAAGGAACATGTTTTACATTTTAAAATAAACAGACGACTGTCACAGATAATAAATACGTTTTAAAAATATATTTTCACTATTCTATAGAAAACACAGATGGTTTCTCATTAACATGGCGGTACTACTTATTAGCATTTACATCTAAGGTTTAAACAAAGTTTGATTACCTAGTTATTTATTTATGATCACGTTTACTTATTTAGATGGTTTTGTCCATTAACATGGCTTATTATCGACTCCAAAAGAGTGAAAGGCATTGCAATACTAAAGGCAAAAAACGACTGTTATCGTAATCCATAAGTAAAAAACTTGGAAGAATGATGGGGCCGCTGCAGTCCCACCAAGCATATTAGGGGTTTCCTCTCTGCCAGGGTTTTCATGGCAGTTCCTCCTCCATGTAAACCCTGGTGAAGAAGAAACATAGGGGGGGGCGTACAGGGCCCCAGGGCCTCTGTGCCCTGTGGATGCACACATGGGGGAACAATATGTGCCCCTCTGTTTGCATGCACACCAGTTCCTGCACAGCATGGACTTTTCAGTCCATGCCATTCAGGAACAGTTTTTGCGTTTCCTTTTTTAGAGGCACTGCTGTGGGAACGCCAAAAAGAAGTCTGCCAGACATAAGGAAACTCCTATTCTGGTGGGCAGCCTGACCATGGCTTTGGCGGTGTGGCAGCTGGGCGGACCCGGCGCTGCACTGTCAAAGTCGTAATTGGGCCCTAAGGGGGCACTGGGAGGGAAGGGAAACAACACACCTTGTTTTCGCAATGCCAGGCATTGAAAACTTTATAAATGCCACATTAACTGAAGGAGACGCACCTTGCACAGCCAACACTGCAGTGCCAAATTGAACCATGCAGCAAATAGGTCATCATGGGTAGCACTGGTAAAATGCCATGGGTAGGGAGGGAGGTGATGATTGATGATGGCTGGGATACATAATATCTGCCTCGCTTAAAAAATACTGTGTCAAGTGAGAAGACAGGAATACCACCCCAAGTCTTTGAATCAAAGATTTGATAAAACCATTCTAAGCAAGTGATGTAGGTGAGCACGCCCCTAACCAGAAGAGAAGCCTTGTTTCTTCATCCAAGCAATTGTCCACTTATCATTTAATTGTTTTAGTATTATTCACCCTTGGCTTTGATACACACCATTTAAACTTTACATTCTCTTATCCAGTCTTTCACCATTGAAAACCCTCCATCCATATATATCCATCCATCCAAACACGGCTCTCCACGAACCTTTCACCAACATCCATTTACACGCCCACACATCCTTTCACCCATTCACCCATCCTGCTTTAACCCATCTGGGCATCTCTTTCACCCACCCAGGCAGGTATCCTTCCATCCATAAACCCTTTCACCCACCCAGGCAGGCATCCTTTTACCCATACACCCTTTCAACCACCCAGGTAGGAATCCTTTCACCCTTATACCCTTTCACCCACCCAGGCAGGCAACTTTCACCCATATACCATTTCACCCATCCTTTACCCACCCATGCATCCTATTATCACCCAACTATATGCATCCTTTTACCCACGCATCTTTTCACTCATATTACATTTCACCCATCCCTTTTCCTTCCATCCGTTTTTCCCTTTTCCATCAACCCATCATTGTTAAAGTTAATTATGAACCTTTGTATGCTGACTTGCAGATAGAAGAGGCTATTAACTACTCAACCTCTTGTTGTTAAAGTCATCCAAGCTGTTTGCAGCAGTATAGGATTTCTCCATGGCTAACATGGCTGCTGATGAATGCTTCCGAGCACCATTAGAAATGTCGTCAGTGTCAACACCTGCAGATATCATTTCTCTAACACCCACAAAAGATATCCAGTGTGCAGTGGTACATATGTAATCAGTGGCTTGGGAACTGGTCCACATTTCTGTTGTCAGGTTGATTGTGTGAACAGCACTCTGCTGTAAAGCGTGTCCAACTAATTCTAGCACTTCATGATATAGCACTGGAATGGCAACCCCGGCGAAATTGATCCAGCTAGGAACCTTCTATTTCCTACAGATGTCCACCACATATTCTAGAAAACCCACTCCTTCCACGAAAGAAAAAGTGAGGAGGTCCAGTGCTAACATTTCAGCCAGCTTCACATTGTACAAATGTTACATTGGGTGGTTGTGTTTGTACTGCCCATCCTGCCTAAACATTCCAGAAATAGTGGCTTGGATTTTTTACTTTTCTGGTGCCACTGACACAGGTGACTTCTTGTGAGAAGAAGGTGGTAGACTCAATGTGCGTCTCAGCGGGGCAGTAACTGCTCTTGCCTCGACCTGACTTTGAGTTTTGTGCCATTGCGATATTGCTGATGTGGGCGATCGTACTGCACTGCTTGGGGCAGGGCTGATTTGTGTAGTGAAAATGTCACCCTCTTCTTCACTTTCACTTTCCACTGTGATCGGAGCAGATTCAGATTCCCTGATCTCACCTCCTTCCCCAACACCACTTGCAGGTTTTTTGCTAAGGTGCGCCTCCCAGTGGATTGGGTGGTGTTTTCTCAAATGGCTTGTTTGGCCTCTGATACCATAATTTGTACATAGCTTACCTCGACTAACACTGGCCTTGCGAAGGGAGCATATGGCAATGTTCACCTCTTGCTTGCTAACCCTGAAGAAGTCCCAAATTTGGGAGGCCCACTTTCTGACACTGGTACCACTACCAATGTCCGAAGAAGTGGCGATAGGTGGGTATTTCGACGTTTGTCTCTCTGCAGTATACCTACTTCTGCTGAGGTGTTTGGGGATGCAGGTCACAGGGGCCTTGCAAATATGGTAGCTGGCAGTAGTGGCATCTGTGTCACATCCCTCAGAGCAGGTTGAGATGAGTTAACGTCAGTCTACTCTGGGGTTGGGCCAGCATCCATAATGACTCGGTGATTGTCATCCTCCTCTCCTTCATCCATAACTCTAAGGCTTTCAGGAACCTTTGTTTTCCCTTGCCTCTCCTGGCATGTCTCAGACTGAGGTGGGATCCAGGTGGAGTCTTGATCATCAGAAGAAGGGCTTGGAGAAAAAGATGGCGGAGAACCCTTCCTTTTTCTTGCCAGAAAACAATAGATCTTCTGAAAGAGGTGATTCTTCTACTTCCTCAGCATAAGCTCAATCACCTGAAGTGCTACTTGGGGAAGAACTACTATTGCTGGCTGCTGCTGTTGTTGTCCTCTTAGCTGAGTTCCTGCCAATCATTGGGCATTACTTTACGAAAGAGATAACTCCAATTCAACGTCACTGCTTGTAGGCGTTGCCATGATAAGAGTGGCTGCCGATGTGCCAGAAATGGGCTTGCGCCTAGGTTTGGGTGGGGTCATTGACGAGGGAGTGCTGCTCCAGGCTTGCTCCCTGTAGGCCAGTGCAGCAGCCACATGACATTGCCTGAAAAAGGTATGGGGCGACATACCAGTGGTGGTAAGTTCTGATCACTGGCCACTTTCTTGGTGGCACCTTTCTTTGGGGCCATATTGAAGCTGTCAGTTGGCAGTCGCACTTAGCTTCACAGGCTGAAGAGATGTGAGTACTGACATAATTTGTTGTGTGATCACGCATCACATGCACAGGCCTTGTGTCTGGCAGTAGTGTGGGTGATTTCTCTTCTCTTCTGCACCTAAAAGCAAACAAGCAAGAAAAACATTAGTGAGAGGTGGCATTGTTGCAGTTTGAATTAGTAGTACAAACAGTATCATTTAGTGTGGTTACTTAAGTTATAAATAACTAAAAAAAATACGGTGTAACCATTCAAAAGTAAAACCACACCAACATAAAATGTCATTTACAATCAGGAAGGATAAGAAAAAGCAACAACATACAGATGTAACTCTTTGCTTATGTGCATTAAGTTGGGATGTGGCACTCAGGAAGGCGCAGGTGACAATGGAATAATCCTAAGAACATTAATGCTGTTGTGTGGCTGTGTGCCATTGGCAGACAAGGAGTTAATGGATTTTGGGAAAATGTGAAACAGAAAATTACAAAAAATTATTTTTAAAAATGTAATATTATTTTTAAAAAAATGTAAAAGAAAATATTTTTTTAAATAAAAAACAGAAGAAAAAAAGGAACAAAATAAAAAAACTTTAAAATGTTTTTAATTAAAAAAAGGAAAAAGAATATCATTTTCTTAACTTAAAAATAAAGAAATAAATAAAAATTAAATAAAAAACATTTATTCAATAAAAAGATAAAAAAAATGTGTTTATGTACTAGGGGATTACCATGAGCAACCCATTGGGATGTGGGAGACAAGGAGAGGTGCAGGTGAAAAATGCTAAAAGAGATATATATTAATATATATAACACTGTTCATACAGTACAGGTACTATGAGGATTGTACAGCAACTAGTCCTCAAGCATATTATTAAACTAATATCAGTGAAAAGTAAAAAAAAATGAACATAAACAAAAAGGCTTAAGCCTCTACATTCAAGCATATTATTAAACTGATGTCAGGGAAAAGTAAAAAAAAATGAACATAAACAAAAAGGCTTAAGCCTCTACATATAAAATGGCTTTAAAAACTGAAAAAGGATGGACAAAATGACCACATGGTCAAACAACAAGCAAGGAAGCATGGCCACAACAAAGATCACATGTAGGCTTCTTACAAAGGCACACTGGCTGGCTACATAAAATGGCCACCAGCCACAGGGTCAGACAACTACAACTAGCAAGGAGCAATGACCACAACAAAGAACACATGCAGGCCTATGGCAAAAGCACACTGGCTTGCTATACAAAATGGCCGCTAGGCACATGGTCAAACAATAACAACTAGCAAGGAGACATGGCCATAACAAAGAACATATGCAGGCCTATGGCAAAAGCACACTGGCTTGCTATACAAAATGGCCGCCAGACAAATGGTCAAACAATAACAACTAGCAAGGAGACATGGGCATAACAAAAAACACATGCAGGCCTATAGCAAAAGCACAGTGGCTTGCTATACAAAATGACTGCCAGACACATGGTCAAACAACAGCTAGCAAGGATACATGGCCTCAACAAAGAACACATGCAGTCCTATGGCAAAAGCACACTGTCAGGCCACACAAAATGGCCACCAACCACGTAGTCAAACAATAACAACTAGCAAGAAGGCATGGCCACAACAAAGAACACATGTAGGCATATGGCAAAAGCACACTGGCTGGTAGTGGCTACACAAAATGGCCTCCGTCACATGGTCAAACAACAAGCATGGAGGCATGAATTACAAACTACACATGCAGACACAACAAAACCCTCAAATCCAATGGTATATATGCAGTAGACAAACAGAGTGATCCCTCCAGCTCAAAGTCCAAATGAGAAGGGACTAGGTGGTGGACAAAGCACTGGGGGGAGCCTGCTGGACAAGAACAGGAAGTTAGAGCCTCTGGGGCACTTCCTCCTTGTTGAAACAAAGTAAAATAAAAAAGGGTCCCTGCACATGAAAACCAATGCAAACAGTCCATTTGTGAAGATTATTAACTCCAAATTGTCTTTTGAGGGGATTTACCTGCTTCTCCAGTAGAGAATCTTCTCTAGGTTGCAGCTGTGGTCGGCTGCACTCAATAGTGCTCGCCTACGTCACAAAAGGATCGTTGGAAGTTGCTGGCTCAGCCTAAAGCTACGTTTATGGCTGAAAAATCTTGCGGGATCTCGCAGGCAGCTAGCAAATCTCGTGGGCCTTCGCAAGAGCCCAACAAGTCTTGACGTGCTCTCAGTGAGCGCAAAATGACCTGACGAGTACATCAACGGAAAAAGAATTCCGCTCCGTCGCAGAGTTTATCAGTAACTAATTTGCCGAATTCCGCAAAGCCCAGGCCTAGATTAATGGTAAGGTTTCCCAGCAAAGTAGATCAAGCAGTTTGACATGTAGCACAATATCGTAGACATAGAAATGCCATACACCAGCACATTAACATTTAACTACGAGACTGAAAATGGACAAGCAAACTTGGACAATGGATACATTGAACTCCTCATCTTTTAATCCACAGGCCAAAACATTATCCACTAGGCTACAAAGGCCTCGTGTTATGAGATTACTGCCCTCAGGTGTGGTTATGTTTCTTTAGCTGCCTCAACTGAATAGCTAATCCCTATTCAACTTTTATCTTGAAACCTTCAATGTGACAAAACATTTATCTCAGGTTGCAGAACAACTCGCAAACTTCTATAACAATAAGTATTTTAAAGGGAATACCTATCTGAAGAACCAGAGCTCAAGAATATCCATCATCAGCCGAGCAACAACCGCTGTCACAGAAGTTGCCTTGCCTCTAACTTTATGCTATACGCATTGGCCATTTAGATGATTTTATGATCCAGGAGTAGCTCCCATCACTCTAAATATTCCCGAAATCTGAAAAGAATTGCAGTGATGGAAATATATTGAGTTCAGGAAAGTACAAGCCTTATACATTCAGTTATGGCCTTCTTCCACAACTGAGATGGGAAGAATAACCTGCACAGTAAGAGTCACTTTCCCTTCACAAACTCATAAGACAACCGCATTCAGCTACCACCTCAAAATGACCAGCAAGGGGAAGCACCAAGAAATAATTGAGGGAAGGAGTTAAGTGGACTGAATCTACACAGCTAGTCACTGCGCCTATTTTGTTTAAGAAAAACATAAAACATTGGTCTTGTACACTGTGGCCCACAGTTCACCATCAGCTGAACCCCACATTGCCCTGAGAAATGGACATTCCCAATAATTTAAACTAAGAGGAGAGAGGAGGAATGAACTGGTGCCTTGCAAGCTCAGACCCTTGCACCTTCAATATAAACATGGGGAAAAGGTTATTAAAGAAGGGCCTGGACTAATGTACAATCCCATCCTATCACAGCATAGGTAGAGAAGTCCCATGCCCTATGTGTCACTTAAAGCACAATAAGGGAATGCCAGGCCTCTAGGATATGATGCTGCATGTCTAGCGAGCTCCCAATAAACAGAGAATAGAGAAGTCGAATTTGTGCCATCACATGTTCAAACATGGATGTAGACCCTCGCTGCAGCACATTCCAAACCAGATAAAGTTGGAAAACAAAGAAAGAAAGGGACTTTTGTTGGATACAAAGTTGAATCTAAAGCAGTCGGAAACATACAAACAAGAGTTTTGGTTGAAGATTCAGGTGTTTTTGTCCTCGCGGCAACTGGTAGAGCTAAACATTTTTGTTGTATGAAAAGGTCTTGCATCATTCTCTATTCCTGTTAAATTACTTATCTACCTAATGTAAGAAATGTGACGAAGCGGAGGGATGAAGTGGCAGACACCGTGGAAACGATTATCAAAGATAAATAAACATGTTTGTATTTGCTCACACTTATATTTACTCCTACATATGGGTTTAACTCTCCTTTTTCTTGTTAGTTACCATTTCCAAGAGAGTATGCACACCAGTATGAAGTTTTGCATGTCTTCAGATGGAGGTTGTGCAGCTTACAACAGAATTTGCAAGCTTAGAGTTACTGCTAGTAACTTTTCACCTTTTGAAGAAGATCTCCACCTCTGGGGTCGAGATATCACTATAGGAAAGTATAGTGACATTTAGGAGAATTCATTATTTATGAATCATGAATTTTATTTATTAAATTAAAAAAATATTCTAATGAAATGTAAATGCAAACTTATTTAATATATTCATTATTAGCCTTTGTAGGCACTGGGTTTCCATCCCCTGAGGGCCACACTTAATTTTAACAGGAGGGGAGGTCGCGTCGCCTAGATCTCTGTGCCAATTGTGGGCCCGAGAACCCCATCTCCTGAGGCCAAATTAGGCCCTGGGAACCCCATCCTGAGCCAAATTGAAATAAAAAGGGGAGGGGCCATGGGGTCCGCCTCTCTGAGTATTATTAGTCCCCGGAAAACCCATCCCCTGTGGCAAAATTTTATTAAAAAGGGAGGATGGCTGCATGCCGCCACGCACCCAAAGCACATGTTGGGGGCCGCATGGGGAACCCCAGGGCCCAGCAGCCCCTTGCAGGCTGCCCGCATTGCTCCCTCCGGGATGAAGCAGCTATCTATGCTTGCTCCCTCCTGATGGGAGCAATATTTGTTCTGTTTCTGTAACAGAACATAAGTCTGCTACTGGCCGGCAGAAACATGTTTAAATCTCCTGCCAGCCGGGAGCAGACTTGCCTTCCCTGCCTGTTCTGCTGCAGGCAGGGAAAGTATATTTGCTCCCATCTAGTGGGAGATGTAAAAATGCTCTTACCAGGTAGGAGCTAATATATGCTTCCCTGTCTGTGGTAGTGCAATCAGGGAAGCTACTCTGTCCTGTGGTGAGTACTTGAACTGGGGTATGGAGTCTCCTGGGCCTTTTAATGGTCAAGGAGGGAGGCAGCGCAGCCTCCCTCCTTTTTACAGTTAACTACAACCCCGGTTAATGGGGTCCTTGGGACCTAAACAGGGTCTAGAACAGAGTGTCGAGGGAAACCCTGGGTTTCCCTAGGTCTACGAAGCCTCTGAGGGGGGGGGGGTCCTCTATACACAATTTCAAATGTCAAATAAAGTTAACTAATTTAACATTGGTTCCTATGGTGTGTTTGTTTAATTCCTTGCCTCCATTGTTTTCTATGTTAGTTTTTGAAAAATGGCCCTATTTGAAGGGTAATCCTGAACTTTTTGCCTTCCTCCTCCTCTTTTTCTGACCTTCTTTTTGTTGGATTTAGGACTCTGGACACTTTACCACTGCTGACCAGTGCTGCGCTGCATGTGCTCTCTCCTCTAAACATGGTATAATTGGTTTACACCTGTTTGACATATTTGATTTACTTGTAATGCCCTTGTAAAGAGCCACCCACAGAAGGCGCCTTTCAAACCAGTCTCAGTCTGCCACTGCAGGACCTATGTGTGCAGTTTACTTCGACTTGGCACTTAAAACTACTGCAAAAATAGTAATACCATTAAACTGTTATAGCAATTACATTCAAATGAACATAGTAACGTTTATACTAAGAACATTCACAAGAGAGAGCACTTATCTGGCTGGTGAGCGGCGAAGAAAGAGGAAGTGCTGTTCCTTGGGATGTTCTGATCTGGTTACTGCTCTATCTGATTGGTGGACCCTAAGCTGTTTAGCTTGGACTCCGGGTTGTAGTCCTTTGCAATGTTAGTTTGGCAGTTGAGCCTAATAAATAAAGAACGTAAACTATAGCCTGCGCATAATCTGAGTCTACGGTCCTGACACAGCTATAATGAGAAGCATTGTAAGTAGTTGGCAAAGAAGACACCGAACATTGTCACATTTATTGTAAATTATTGTGCACTGTAACATTATTATAAAACAAACAAACTTTTGGCCAAGACAGTGAAAGCATATGACAAAAACATGTTCTTATGCCCAAAATGCCTATCACGTTTTCATTGTTATCACGAACAGTGGGTGTTGTGCTTAGGAACCCATCAGGTATTTCTCTGCGCTCCTTCACAGATCTCTGTGTTTTTGTCTCCATACCTGGTTGTATTATCTATCTGAGTAAAGTACTTATATAGAAGGAAGCCTAGAATGTTGTAAATATAGCTTGAATATTCATTGGACAACAAGCAGAGGACTGTTTACAGTATAGCCAGGTTGTCAATCAAGAGAAAAGTTGTAAAAAGGAAACACCTTATATGTTATAAACCTCTAAATTAATTGATCATCAGATAGAAGGGTTCTGGGTTCCTGCAACATAAACAAAGAATAATGTTTATATTATGAAGTTCTAATATAATTGATCATCATTCAGAAGGCTGTCTGTAATGTAAACATATACCAGTGCTAAAGTGAATTTGTTCTCTCCTGTAAACATGGTAACATTGGTTTACACTTGTTTGGCATATTTGACTTTTAAGTTCCTTGTAAAATGGTATGCCATGTACCCAGGGCCTGTGAATTATATGCTGCTAGTGGGCTTCCAGTACTGATTGTGCAACATACAGAAGTAGCCTTTCAATCCTGTCTCAGGCCTGCCACTAGAGGGCTTATGTGTGCAGTTTACTACCACTTCGACTTGGCATTATACGATAATAGTAGTACCATTAAACCATTATAGCAATTACATTCAAATAAACATAGTAAGGTTTACAATAAGAACATTCACAAGAGAGAGCCCTTATCTGGCTGCTGTGTGGCGAAGAAAGAAGCAGTGCTGTTCCTTGGGATGATCTGATCTCGTGAAAGCTCTATCTTGTTGGTGGACCCTAAGCTTTTCCGCTTAGACTTACGGGGGTTGTAGTCCTTTGCAATGTTAGTTTGGCAGTTAAGCTTAATAAATGAAGAAAGTAAAGTAGAATCTGAGCCTCCAGTCCTGACACAACTATAATGAGAAACATTGTAAGAAACATTGTAAGTATTGTAAGTAGTTGGCAAAGAAGACACTGAACCTTGTCACATTTATTGTGAATTATTGTGCACTGCAATAATATTATAAACCAAACAATCTTTCAGTCAAGACAGTAAAAGCATGCCACCAAAACATGTGCTTATGCCCAAAATGCCTTTTACATTTGCCTTGTTTGGGTAACAGCGGGTGTAATGCTTAGGAACCCATCAGGTGTTGCTCTGCGCTCCTTCGCAGCTCTCTGTTTTTTGTCTCCATACCTGGTTGTATTATGTTGCTGAGTAAGGTACTTATTAAGAAGGAAGCCTTTAACTTTGCAATTATAACTTGAATATCCATTGGAAAGCAAGCAGAGGATTGCTTATAGTATAGTCAGGATGTCTATCAAGAGAAACGTTGAAAATATAAAAATCTTTCATATTATAAACCTCTAAAATAGTTGATCATCAGATAGAAGGGTGCCTGCAACATTAACAAAAAATAATGTTTATATTATGAAACTTCAATATAATTGGTCATCAGACAGAAGGCTGTCTGTAATGTAAATGAATAGGCATTTGTATATGATAAAGCTTTTAGGTTAATTAGTCAGCAGACTGAAGGGTGCCTACAATATAAACAAAGAAATATATTTATTACATACAGTGCTAATTTAGTTGGCTAACAGGCAGAAGGGTGCAAGTGGCATTAAATATGAATAGTTTAATTACAGTCAGAGAGCTAGTTGTCAAAGTCCTACCCTTAGAAGACTTTAACAAATACCAAAAACATTGCTATTAAACAAGTGCTGTGGAGCTTGCTGAAATCATACATAATGCATGATATCTTATAGATGATTTCATGCTAAATTTGTACATGATGAAGGTCTTCACTACAAACAAAATGAGCATGTGGCCAAGCAAAGTGATAAGCAGAGAATGTTTTTCAAAGTGTCAGCCCACAGTGATATAGGAAGCATGATAGAGCAGGAACTGCCTAGCAACAGTGAGGCATCCTCAAACCTGCTCAAGGCAGTCACAGAATTGGCAATCACTGAAAACTGCGGAGCCCAGCGTCTCACCAAGATGGTTCAATTCTAATATACACCCACTTACAAATCTCGCTGTAGAGAATTCTTGTGGCTCAGTAGAGGTCGATGGACCTTTTCCACTGTAGGTTAATTAGAGCTTTCCTAAATCAATTAAAAAATCAATGACAATTGGAATTTGCAATCATTCAACGATGAAATGTTGGTAAAAGTTACAAAACCTTTATTTATCATAAGGTTAGAATATCTAAATCTCTTTATTTAGATTAGAAGGTTACAGAAATATAATATAGATTTGATTGGAAGTCAGCATCAGAAATATTCAGTGTTTCGTAATTAAACCACATAAGCTAACTAAAACGACCTATTCTAAATAGAGCCCATGAAGAGTTCTTCTCGAGAAGAGCGTATTAGAAAATGAACTTCTCATATAGAGCAGTTCTGGAAACTCAGCTGAGTTCTCTACATCTACAGTAACAGCTGTAATTAGAGGTGTGATCCTTGCCCTAGGATTGATCACCAAAATCCAAAAGGTCCATGGCCACTGCCTTTAAGCAGCTGGGGAGTTCTGACTCTATGGGATCAAGGGTAGTAGGAAAATAAGCCATAGGTCTTTGGACTCCTCCATGCATTGGTGTTAACACTGAGAGGGTGCACCCATCTCTTTCACTGCAAAATAAAGTACATTATTTTGTATAGTCTGGCATTCCTAGAGCTGGGGCACAACATACTTTGTTTTCAACTCTAGGAAGTCTTTGGTGCATTCATTGTCCCAAAGAATTGGTTCAGACATGTCTCGATGTGTCAGCCTCAGTAGGAGTTTTGCCGTTAGTGAAAAATTTGAAATACATTGTCGACAATAGCGAACCATTCCCCAAAACATCCTGAGCTCAGTGTCCTTGGAGGATTCATTTTCAAAATGGTTTCCACTCTTTCTGGGGACACCTTCCTTTATCCTTTCATGATAATGTGTCCCAGGTAATGCAACTCTTTTTTGGGAGTACTGTAGTTTACCTGGAGACACTTTGGTGCCGATTACGATCCTGTAAAAAATTTCCCCGTACGACTCGTATCCGGTCTTTTTACCGTACGAATCGTACAAGTGCCGTACAAACTGCCAAGTACGATTCGCATGGGAAAAAGTCCATACGAATCGCATTGGGAATTATTCCCCACACGTCCTCGGGTCGGAAAATGTGTCTGACACATCCTCGGACGATTTACCGTACAAATGTGAAAAGTGAAGTCCGACTGCGCTAGTACGATCCATCCCGTGCGTCCGATGTTACAACCGGATGGAAAAAACACCGTCTGCACCGAACTCCCATAGCAACCATGGAGACATGTGCCTGCATACGCGCCCAACACTCCCCCCAGCCCTCCTATGTACGAGTCGAATCCCCACCGTGTATGTACACCCGTGTATGTACGAGACGTACCCCCACCCGTGAATGTACACCTGTGTATGTACACCCGTGTATGTATACCCGTGTATGTACGAGACGTACCCCCACCCGTGTATGTACACCCCCGTACGTACAGCCCGTACCCCACCCACGTATGTATGGAGCGTACCCCCACCCCAACGTGTATGTACGACCCGTACCCTCACCCGTGTACGTATGGAGCATACCCCCACCTCAACCGTGTATGTATGGCCCGTACCCTCACCCGTGTATGTATGGAGCGTACCCCCACCCCAACCGTGTATGTACGGACCGTACCCCCACCCGTGTATGCATGGAGCGTACCCACACCCGCGTACGCATGGAGCGTACCCCCACCCCAACAGTGTATGTACAGACCGTACCCCCACCCGTGTATGCATGGAGCGTACCCACACCCGCGTACGTATGGAGCGTACCCCCACCCCAACCGTGTATGTATGACCTGTACCCTCACCCGTGTATGTATGGAGCGTACCCCCACCCCAACCATGTATGTATGACCCGTACCCTCACCCGCGTATGTATGGAGCGTACCCCCACCCCAACCGTGTATGTACGGACCGTACCCTCACCCGCGTATGCATGGAGCGTACCCCCACCCCAACCGTGTATGTACGACCCGTACCCTCACCCGCGTATGTATGGAGCGTACCCCCACCCCAACCGTGTATGTACAGACCGTACCCCCACCCCAACAGTGTATGTACGACCCGTTCCCTCACCCGCGTATGCATGGAGCGTACCCCCACCCCAACCGTGTATGTACGGACCGTACCCCCACCCCAACCGTGTATGTACGACCCGTACCCTCACCCGCGTATGCATGGAGCGTACCCCCACCCCAACCGTGTATGTACGGACCGTACCCCCACCCCAACCGTGTATGTACGACCCGTACCCCCACCCCAACCGTGTATGTACGACTCGTACCATCACCCGCGTATGCATGGAGCGTACCCCCACCCCAACCGTGTATGTACGACCCGTACCCCCACCCCAACCGTGTATGTACGACCCGTACCCTCACCCGCGTATGTACGACCCGTACCCCCACCCCAACCGTGTATGTACGACCCGTACCCTCACCCGCGTATGTATGGAGCATACCCCCACCCCAACCGTGTATGTACGACCCGTACCCTCACCCGCGTACGTATGGAGCGTACCCCACCCCAACATTCTAAGTACGGAGCGCACCCCAGGCCCCAACACCAGCACCTTCACCCAACATCGCGCATGTACGAGTCGTACCAAGCCAGACACAAGGACAGCACTGTACAACAAAATTGCCCAAGTACACACCGTACACATGCTAAAAACGCACGTACACAACCAGGACAAAGCACAACAACACAAGAATACACTATTCGAATGGCACAAAGCCACAAAACATGTCCAACAAGCACAAATACAACACATTCACTGACCTGCAACTGCCAAAATCCCAAACAGAGGCCCAAAACACAACCACTCCTTATAACACACCCACCCAAAGTTCAAACACAGCCACACGACCAATGGACCAATAAAAAGGGCCCACAGACACAAACCATGAGCCTTTGCAACAGACTCACTGCTGCCAGACCCCACAGACAACCTACAGCACCATACTTGAACCTTTACTACACCTTACACTTGCACACCTTCACACACACACCTTCACAAACACCCCCTCATCACATTCACACACACACCTGCACAACCACACCCACACACACACAACCATCCACACCCACACCCCCCACAACCATCCACACCCACACCCCTCACCATGCCCACTAACAAGAATCCAAAGTTCACTAGCCAAGAGTTGGAGGTCCTTGTCGACGAAATCCTCAGAGTCGAGCCACACCTCTTTGGAACATTGGTCAGACAGATCAGCATTTCTGAAAAAACAGCCATGTGGCAGAGGATTGTCGATGCTGTGAATGCTGTTGCGTCCACCAGAAGGACAAGGCATGAATGCCAAGCCAGGTGGTACGATCTGCGGAGGAGGGTCCGAGCCAAAATGACCGACGACCACAACCAGGCCAACATCACTGGAGGAGGGCCGCCCCGCAGACCCGTACAATACCATCCCTGGGAGGAGAGGGTGATGGCCATACTGCCGGTGGTGGCAGTGGATGGATTAGAAGGACTCCGAGACCCGGGTGAGTACACAAACAACTCACCTCACATGGAGGGAACGTCATCCACAACCAAACTCACAATCAGTCACGCAACCACCCCAAGCTATCGCATGACTCAACCACACTCCATGAACACGCACATGCCACTAGCGCCACCATGCCCCATGCACCCAGCTGGACAATGCCAAGTCACAGGTCACAGAAAACACCAACACAAGACACGGTAAGCCGGATGGCGGGAGTGTGGGCCCCAAAAATCACATAGTGCAACTCAGAAGCAGACAACAATGCCCTCTGCCCATATGGCCTAGGTCACAGCCAGACAAACAGTGTGTCCCCACACAGGAAAGACTTGCCAGCAAATGGCGGACGCCTTGCATTAAGACATGGGGGTGAAGGCATGTTTTGCACATGACAGCAGCTAATGAACAGCCAACACTGTGAAAGAGTGGCAGCACACACCACCACAGCAGCAGCGCAGACACAGACACTACACCCAATGGGTGCCTGGAGATCAGAAACAAACTCACATCAACAAGCCAAGGGCCATTCAAAGATCTGCTAAAAGTGTGTGCCTAGGAAGCTGGGCTGAGGTGACAGAGGGTGACACACAGAGGGAGGGAGAGGGGGAGAGAGAGGGAGGGAGACACAGGGAGACGGACAGAGGGAGGAGGCTGACACAGGGAGAGAGGGAGAGGGGGACAGAGAGGGAGTGAGAAAGGGACACACAGGGAGACCAATTCAGCCTTGTGGGGTGTGGGAATGTCTGCTCATCAGCAGGTGGACTGCGTGCATGTAGACAAGGGTGGCCAGTGCCTGAATCCCCCTCTCTTCTCCATGGCAAAACACAGGGCCATGTCTCAACCTGTGCACGAGCACAACACCAGCTACCTGCATTATATTAGTGTGTGGAACAACTCCATGTGCCCACGTACAGTGCAACACGGAAGGCGCCAATGCATGGCTCGCCACACCTGCTCACTCCACTGCTGACTGCAGTCACAATTGACGCAGCAAGTAAGACTGTGCCACACATAGGTAAAGTCTCAAAAGTTGTGGCCAAGGGACATACCCATGCACAAGTGCACTGTGAGTGGAATGCAAGACATATCCAAATTCCCAGAGGAAAGGTGCCAACTTTAAAACGAATGAAACATGGATGTTGCATGGAACATAAATAACATTGTCTCTCTCACACACAGGTCAACGTCGTGGATCACCCCCCAACACTGGGGGGGAAGACTCACAGGACCCGGCTCTGCGGGATGCCGATCCCGCCGGCAACGACGACTCTCACCACTCTGTGAACGACCCCGACCAACCTGGCCCCTCTGGTGTCCAACCACCTGCAGCACCTGCGTCAGGTACAACTGGGCCAACCACCACCCCCACTCCTGCCACATCCCAGGAGACACCCAGGATCCCTGCCCCACCACCACAATGCAGCCAGGCTCACCAGGAGGGACACGGTGTACCGGGCACCCAGGAGGAGGCAGGAGACAACGCTAATGCCACCCCTCAGGGGTCCCGGGGTCCCGGGGACACGGTGTACCGGGCACCCAGGAGGAGGCAGGAGACAACGCTAATGCCACCCCTCAGGGGTCCCGGAGACCCGATGTGCCCACAAGGGCAGGCCAGGTGCAAGTGGGCAGGGGTGGTGGGAGTGGAGGACGGCGGAGGCGCGAGCCTGACCAGTTGGCTGTGGAACCGGTATATTCCCATGTCAGAAACATCCTGGACACATACCGGCAGGACACCACGGGCATGGCCCAGGTTGTGTCCATCCTCGAGGAGATCAAGACCCAGCAGGCCCAGCAACATGCGGAGCAACATGCCTGTCTACTGCGACACCAAGAGCGGATGGAGGACAGACAGGCTGAGCTCGTGACGGTGTTCACAGGATTTCACAGTACACTCCGTCGGATAGCCGACAACATGGGCAACCCTCCCTGTGCCACCAGGCGTAGAACATCACCACCCACAGGGAGGGATCAGGAGGAGGAGGAGACATCCGACGGAGCATCCTAAACATCGTCACGGCCTGCTTCTGAGGGTTCCCGCAGGAGGGCGGGTCGTCCACGGAAAAGACCGTGAGGGTCGGCGCAACAGCACCATCTCCCAGGACACCTGGCCTGGCACCTGGCCCACTGGACCAACAGCAGCACATCAGCAAAAGACATTCTCTGCCACATGGACCTGCTGGTCACTGTCTGACCAATGTTGACAAAGACTGTGGCATGGACTCTGAGG
The DNA here is from genome assembly GCF_964204655.1 of Triturus cristatus. Lineage (NCBI taxonomy): Eukaryota > Metazoa > Chordata > Amphibia > Caudata > Salamandridae > Triturus > Triturus cristatus. Next base: position 1,187,800,971 of record NC_140591.1, read on the forward strand.
ATTTCCAATGGCAAGGACACCAACTCCCCTAGTGAACTTTGGATTCCACACACCCGGAAAGCCCCTCATGTCATACCCCCCCCACGTACCCCAACAAAAATAAAAAGTTACACGATAAAGAGATGATGCCTACATTTTGCATTATTACCTTACATGTGTCTTGTTAAGTCTAACCATGCCTGAGTTCTCATATGACTTCAACCATCCACACCCTGGGGCCTGAGTCTGGCACAGGACACACATGGGTCACAATGTATTAGGCAAGACAGACATGGAGCACCATACACACCCGTGATGGGCCCAACCAGCTGAGGGGGTGGCCGTGCAACCGGGCCGACAGACATATTGAGTACAGCGACAGCCATGCGCAGAGGTCAGGGATCATGTGGAGTGTCCTGGGGGCACCCAGGTATGTGTGGACAGGTGGCAGAACCATGTCCTGCAAGCTTGAGTCAGGTGGATGCAGAGAATGGTGGCCTGGCCAACGTTGGATGCATGGGGATGGCACATGTCACAATACCCACACAGTCATGGACATCATGCACAATACACAGTCTAATCCCACACAAACAGCTTGCATCTTGCTACTCGACACATAGACACATAGCCACTATCATGGAAAACCATGCCAGACATGCCGTATGCACCATGGCAACACACCAGCATTGGCTGAGAATAGGCACCTTGGAGGCATAGGGACACCTTTATTATTCATGTATTCGGGAATGCAGAGGCAACTCGGAGTACACATAAACAGGTCATGTGGAGTAACATGTGGGTCCAACACTGGAACCCCCCTTCTGCAGCACAAATGCGTGATAGCCATGGAACTGGCACACAAGTGTCGGCTAACAGCTAAACACCCCCTGCTGCTCACGGAGAGGCTGCCATACACCATTGATCCTCTGATGTGGAAGTCCCACACCATGTCAAGCCAATGCAAACCGTATGTGTCCGAGGGCAGTGTTACACACATTGATGCCATCATCACAATCCACTATCCCATCACAGATGACTGTCAACAAGTCTGACCATCTATTCAGGTGTACCCAGCTACATGTCATGTGTCCCATGGTGATGCGACATGTCTGCAGAGGAACCAAACATCGACAGGGGCAGTGTGCACACCTCAGAAACAACAGCCACACCCAATACACCCCTGATGCATCCCCTACCCTAAGGAGACTTCCAAACTTGTCCGTGCGTGTAACACTGAGTCAGCACACGATGACGTGTCCATGAGGAATAGCAGTGCCACAACAATGCAACCAGCAGACGGCATGCGCAAGTACCTGGGGATGAGAGACACACAAGAAGTCAGCCACAAAAAGCACAGCCACTTGCATGTGCATGTACTCGACACATGTAAGGATGACAACATCCTAGGTCACAATTATGACTGGGGAAATACACTCATCACTGGCACCATCACTCCAGTGACACATCCACACACACCTCTGACTCACGTGGCATACATGCAGATGGACACACACATCGCAACACATGCCACACGGGGACCAATGCGTGCACACACAGACACTGGTACTCACCACTAAGCAAAGAAGTCGCGTATGAGCCGACTCCGGATGTCCTCTTGCGGAACCACATCCTCCACATCACTAGCCCCATTGCCAAGCCCTTCGTCCTCCACGGGTGGATGGTCCTGATCATCTTGATCCAGGATGAGTGGCACAGCTTTCTCAACTGCCATGTTGTGCAGCATGCAGCAGACCATGAAGATTTTGCAGACCTTCGCCGGGGCATATGGGAGGGCGCCGCCGGTCTTGTGGAGGCATCTGAATCGGCTCTTCAGGAGGCCAAATGTCCTCTCTATCACTCGCCTTGTCCGGCCATGGGCGGTGTTGTAGCGGAGCTGGGCCGGCGTGATGGGGTTGCGGAGAGGTGTGATCAGCCATGGCATGTTGGGATAGCCAGCGTCCCCTACATGGAAACCACATGGACATAAGTAGGACAGGAGAAGCGGTCGTGCTGGAAGTCTACGCAAAATACAGGACAGACAGAGTGTACCCACCAACAACACATGCTCGTTCGTTGCGCAGCTGCGTCATCATTTCAGGCACCCTGCTACGCCTCATGATGTAGGCATCGTGTGCTGATCCTGGAAAACGAGCACAGACATGTGAAATCACCATGCTGGACAGACACACCACAAGGGCATTGATGGAGTGGTAGTGTTTGCGATTCCTGTACGCTACCTCCTGTGCCTGTGGTGGTACCAAAGCCACATGTGTCCCATCTATGGACCCAATGACATGGGGCATCCCTCCCAGGGCATAGAATCCACGCTTGACCCCAGTCAACAGTTCAGGAGTTGGGAAATGGATGAACTCATCCAGGTGAAGCAACATGGCCTCTAAGAAATCATGCAGCACACGGCTGAACATGCTCTGGGACATGCCACCAACATGAGCTATGGTATATTGGAAGGTACCCGTGGCAAGAAAATGTAGGGCTGCCATTACCTTCAGCTTGGGTGTCAGTGCCGTAGGATACCTGTGCAGCGGTTGCAGGTGTGGTGCCAGCCTTGCCGTCAACTCCTCAATCAACGGTTGGGGGAAGCAGTAGCACCGTATACAGTCATTATCCCGCATGTCAACCAAGTCCGGAATTGGTCGGGGAAGAGGCGGCGCTCTGCAGTAATTTGGAAGTGACAAAGAAGAGTGAGTGCACTACAACAACAATTGATTTGTACTGAGTACATGTTAATCTGTCAATACACATATGCTACATACGGAGTCAGGTATGTGCCACATGCCCTGGACACGTATGGCTGCCAGGTGACACTCCTACCAAGACCCAGCTACACACGGAGATTGTGAACCTCCACATGCCATGGCATGGGATTAGCTGTGTCCCAGTGTAAGTGAACAGCCAGACGCAACACAGGAGTGACATACATCAACACATCAGCAGAAGTAGGATGTCGATTTCAGAGACAGGTAGCGGAACACTAGAGCCACAGGTCACATGACATTACACTAGGACAGCCCACACACCTTGCCATGAAGGTGTACATGTAATGACTCACCACACATTCATAGAGAGGATGCAGACATGTCCTTGTTCCGCTACTCCGTGTCCCATGCATACATACGCACCTCACATCCGATACCATATGTGGCCTGGTGTGCGTAACAGTGTGCCATGTCCATCTACACACAGACACATGTTGGTTGCTGCAACAGCTGATGCTTTTGAGGGAGCACCAACATCAAGCTAATGGGAACACACCACACATACATGACATAGACACATCGTGCACCGTGGGTAGTCACATGTCTGGTGTGGTAACCCCTGTAGCGGCATCAGGGGACACTTGCGTGTGTTGTTGACTGTGCCATGCCAGTGACGCTCATCCCAAGTGTGCAGTACGACATGCACACATGTCAAAGGGGTTAAGGGCATGCCTGGCACACATTGCACCGTCACACATAACATCTGTACACATCTCATCATACATCTGTTGCCTTCTCGACTCAGGAGTAATGTGCCACATCACAGCCTTTCACACCTGTGCCCCACACATGTAGTACTGCCCAGACAATGCCTTGATGTCCATCCATGGACAAGTATGTCAGCTCTATTCCTTCCTGTGAGCTGCCTGTCACCACTGTGATGTGTGAAAGGCACCGTACATTCGCTCAGAGGGCCTGTGTACGTTCCCTATCACTATGGGAGTGCTGCCGTATGCGTACCCATAGTAATAGTGAGCGTACGCACGCGTGTACGGTCCGTATCACTATGGGTACGCATACGCGAGCACACCCATAGTGATAGTGAGCGTACGCATGCGTGTACGGTCCGTATCACTATGGGTACGCATACGCGAGCACACCCATAGTGATACGGACCGTACACACGCCTGTATGCTCACTATCACTATGGGTACGCATACGCGAGCACACCCATAGTGATACGGACCGTACACACGCCTGTACGCTCACTATCACTATGGGTGTGCTCGCGTATGCGTACCCATAGTGATACAGACCGTACACACGCCTGTACGCTCACTATCACTATGGGTACGCATACGCGAGCACACCCATAGTGATACGGACCGTACACACGCCTGTACGCTCACTATCACTATGGGTACGCATACGCGAGCACACCCATAGTGATACGGACCGTACACACACCTGTACGCTCACTATCACTATGGGTGTGCTCGCGTATGCGTACCCATAGTGATACGGACTGTACACACGCCTGTACGCTCACTATCACTATGGGTACGCATACGCAAGCACACCCATAGTGATACGGACCGTACACACGCCTGTACTCTCACTATCACTATGGGTGTGCTCGCGTATGCGTACCCATAGTGATACGGACCGTACATACGCCTGTACGCTCACTATCACTATGGGTACGCATACGCGAGCACACCCATAGTTCTAGTGACCGTACACACGCCTGTACACTCACTATCACTATGGGTACGCATACGCGAGCACACCCATAGTGATACGGACCGTACACACACCTGTACGCTCACTATCACTATGGGTACGCATACGCCAGCACACCCATAGTGATACGGACCGTACACACGCGCGTACGCTCACTATCACTATGGGTGTGCTCGCGTATGCGTACCCATAGTGATACGGACCGTGCACACGCCTGTACGGGCCGTTGCTATGCATTTGGGGTGCCCTTGGGCCCCGGAACGCACCGTACCTGTGTGTGAATCTCCAAATTACATAGGGGACACATGAGGGACAAGTATAAAGGCCTACATGCATGCTGGTTGTCATGGAGACCAAGTTTAAAGTATGAATTTTTTTCTGCAGGTGCACAGCAAAAGTCAGTTTGAATGAATCTACTTTGTTGCAATGTGGTTCTGGAGTTGACATCATGCTCAAGAAAAAAACCAATGAAAACCCACTGACTGTGCTAGGTTTGAAGGGATTGGAGGAAACATAGGATGCAAATGTGAGTGACCAATCACTCTGCACTCCTGTGCATGAAACAGGCCAGCAAGGCAGATATAAGGCAGCCAGGTACCATGAGAGAGCACTTGCCTGCACATCTTTGGATTCTACGACCCAGCTGCTGCTCCTGATTCCCTGGAACCATGTCAAGGTCAAGAGAACCTGGCATTGCTGGATGTGATCCTCCCACAGTACCCCCTGCTGTATGGGCGACCAGGGTATCAGGTGAGTGCAGAGTCCACTAGCACAGACTGTGTCCCTTTTTTGTGACTGTGACGTCTGCCATTGTGTCCAGGTGTGACACACATGCAATGTACTGTAGGGGGGGTCCCGGGGGGGGGAAATGCCTGATGTCTCCCAGCCAGGACGGACGGTCACAAGCGGCGCCTGGCCCAGGTGAGAAAACGCTGGCAGGATATCTGGTGCTGGACGCGGAGGATCACACGGGTCCTGCTGGGGGACTCACCTGAGACCCATAAGAACCGCGGGCGCCACCGTCTGACCCACATCCACAAGCGTGTGCTGGCGGTGGTCTTTCCAGACTTGGACAGGCGCTTACAGGAGAAGCAGCAGCAGGAAGGGGGTAGGTACATGTGTGTTTGTTGTGTGTCACCAGCATTTGTAAGTGCACAGTTGCATGGATACACTGCCAGGGTTTAAAGGTGCTGTGCAGATCCTGTTACCCACAGTATAGCGGTGCTCTCCTGCCTCCCTTCCCCTCCTTGCAATGTGTTCCCTGGTCTGTGTGTAGTCACTCCTTCACAAGGTTATGTAGGCTGGCACTTTATCCACGTGAACAATGCCTGTAGCATCATGTGTGGGGGTGGTGTGTAACAGGTTTTGGGACCTTGCCTGTGCCCTGTCCAATTCAGTACTTGTGGGTTCCATGTCAGTTGGCTGAGTCCAGACATGGGAGTTAGTCTCTCAAGTGTCATGCCTTACAGCACGCATGTCCTATGTTGTGGCCTGTGACATGATGTGCATGAGTGTGCGATACGCATAGTGCAGGGATGGTGGCATGTGTTGCTGTCATTCCCATTCAGGACCATGAAGTTGTGTGGCCACTACTGTCCCCTGGGGCATATTTTCCTAGGTGTCATGTGTGTCATCACAAAATGTGGACACTCTCAGTGTCTACAGCATAGGTTGTGCTCTGTGCCATTGTCCCCTGGCACCATGTATTTTGACGTAAAATGTAGTACAAGTGTCCACCGTACAGCCTGACCTGATTTTCCTTGTTCATACTCACGGTGGCCAGTGCCTGTGTGTCTTGTTACAATCATCTGATGATGACTATTTGTACATGATTATTTGGACAGGCGCACCTTGGGTATTTTGTGTCCAATCTTGCATTTATCCAGCCCATGTGTATTTCACCCAGACTAAGAGATGTAAGTGCTTCCTGTGTCTCAACAAATTGTCTCATGTAGGGGGTGGTTGGTGCGGGCAAAGCCTACATGTCAAAACCTGATATCTCCTTGCTAGGTGTGGCCAGTGTGTGATGTTTGTCTGGACATACACTCAAGGTGCAGTGAGCCAGTCATGTTTTCAGTATTACCTATGCAGCATGTGCCTCAAGTTCATGGATATGGTCCCTGCTCATCCCTATTTTGGGCAACGCTGTGTGGTGCAGATGCAGTGCTGGATTGTCCCCAGGGCCTGGCTCCTCTGTCAAAATCCATTTCATGTCATTTGCTATTGTGTCATGCTCTCCATAGTTTTTCAGTGGCATGGTGGGTCAACCAACTGTGTGTTGCATGCCCTACATATGTACCTTGTTTTGTAGATGTTACTCATCTTTCTTTTCAGGCTATGCACTGTAACCTATGTAGATTGGACTCATGTGACATATGTATACAGGTGTATGATTAATTGCTGTCTCTTCACCTTGCCCACAGCATCGTCGGGGGACACGGAGGGAGATATCAGCACAGACGGAGCGGAGGGACCGAGCACCAGTGCCAGCGGTGACATCGTGGCTGGCACATCGAGTGGAACTGAGGCGGAGGAGAGTGAGGCTGAGGACCTGTCCACTGCCACCACAGAATATGAAGCTGACGGGTCCAAGGATGATCTCTCCGAGTGGGCGGAGGCTGCACCAGCAGCTGACAGCGGAACAACATCTCTCCCCGCCCCCTCCATTGCCATCAGCCGCCTCCCACTTGCTCGTGTCCCTTCCCAGCGTGCCCAGTCACCACATGTCTCCTTCCTGCCAGGCACCGCACCCCTTGACCCTGTCTCCACTGCTGCCGCCAATGCCGAGTCTGTGGACATCCAGCGGCAGTTGCAGGTTGGTCAGGCTGCGATGCTTAATGTCCTCCATGGCCACAGCCAAGTGCTGAACAACATGGAGGCATACTTGGAGGGCATTTTCTCATCGCAGGCTGACCAACGCAACTTGCTGAGGTCCATTGACTCGACACTGACTGCAGCAGTGGGTCTCCTGCAGCACTTCGTCCAACCCCCTACCCCTGACCCATCCACACTTCCCACTCCCATGCCTGTCCCACGTACACCCAGGCATCAGCATGCACCCACCACAACAGACACAGGCACCACACCAGCAGGGAAGGTCAAACGCACACCTCCTGGCACGCACACACAGGGTGAAGTAGGCACACCCACTGGGTCGGGGGGCAAACGTAAGACACGCAGCCAGAGTGGGAGTCCGCATTCCACCAAATCCACTCCCTCCAAATCCCCTCCCCTCAGCTCTCCTGGCCACATATCCGGCAAAGACTCCCTCATGGCCGCTCTGTCCCTGAGCCCCACAGTGACACCACCCCGCAAGCGGTCAAGGGAGTCCCCGGTCAGGGTGGTTGAGTCCCCCCCCTGTCCACACCCTCCCCCAGTGGCGCTGCGACCCATCCCTCTGACCCCTCCCCCTCCTTGGGGCCTGTGGTTCCTTCGGGTGCAGGGGAGTCGCTGGAGGACCTTGCTAAGGTGTGCAGCGACATCCTGGCCTCCGCCTTTGGCCCTGCCCCACCCCACCCCCTGTGGTGGAGTCCTCCATCTCTGCACCCACGACGCCTACCCTTCACCCTCATGTCCCTGCGGTGCCTGGTCCTTCCCCCCCACATGATGCCCTCCCCCCTCTGGAAGACGAAGGAGTCTGACTGTGCAGGCAAGCTAGGGGACACGCGTCCCACTGTGTCCCCCACCTGGATTTGAACTTTGGATTGCCCTATGGGCATTGTACATTTTGAACTTTCAAGGGACAAACAGAATTTTGGATGCTGAATAAAGCAATTTATTTTTCCTTAGTACACTACTGTCTGTCTGGTATTGCTGTTGGTGGACCTGCCCCATTATTTTGGGTGGTGATTATGTGTTGGGTGTGTGGGAATTGTAGTCTTGTGCTGGTCATAGGGTGGGTCCTGGTATCTGTGTGCCATCACAAGCTGTTGGCTACATAACTTTGTTCATGTAAGCAGTTACTGCATGGTGACATCGTCCCAAGGTGTGTTCCTTCCTCTGTGTAACCTGACATCTTCCCTGCAGGGTCTTTCCAATATGTGGTGCTGAGCTGTGTCTACATTGGCTGGCTGTGTGATGGACTCGTTAGACTTGGGCCATGCATGCTGAGCGATGTCTCCACCTGCATCATTCGTGGCGTCCTTGGTGGTCACTGTACTTGTGTATGTAGACTGTTGTCATGACTTCATGTGGACATGTTGTCTTTTCGGCGCTATGCATGTGTATACTCCCAGCCTCGCACACATGTGGTACATGTACTGCAGGATCTTTGTGCACCTGACTGACATTTGTGGCCATTGGATCTGTGGGTACTCCACCCTTTTCTTTGCAGGGGCACTGCTGTGAGTGTTAGGCACCCACCCCTCCTGTGTCTGGGCACTGCTGGGAGGACTCTGCACGCACCCCTCCTGTGTCTGGGCACTGCTGGGTGGACTCTGCACGCACCCCTCCTGTGTCTGGGCACTGCTGGGTGGACTATGCACCCACCCCTCCTGTGTCTGGGCACTGCTGGGAGGCCTCTGCACACACCCCTCCTGTGTCTGGGCACTGCTGGGATTGTTAGGCACCCACCCCTCCTGTGTCTGGGCACTGCTGGGAGGACTATGCACACACCCCTCCTGTGTCTGGGCACTGCTGGGTGGACTCTGCACCCACCCCTCCTGTGTCTGGGCACTGCTGGGAGGACTCCGCACACACCCCTCCTGTGTCTGGGCACTGCTGGGAGGACTCTGCACCCACCCCTCCTGTGTCTGGGCACTGCTGGGAGTGTTAGGCACCCACCCCTCCTGTGTCTGGGCACTGCTGGGAGGACTCTGCACGCACCCCTCTTATGACTGGGCACTGCTGGGAGGACTCTGCACCCAACCCTCCTATTTCAGGATATGTACGCTTAGAACATACACGGGTGTGGGTTCGCTCCATGCATATGCGGGAGGGGGTACGGTCCGTACATACACGATTGGGGTGGGGGTACGCTCCATGCATACGGGGTGGGGGTACGGTCCGTACGTACACTGTTGGCATGGGGGGTACGCTCCATACGTACGCGGGTGAGGGTACGGGTCGTACATACACGGTTGGGGTGGGGGTACGCTCCATGCATACGGGGTGGGGGTACGGTCCGTACGTACACTGTTGGCATGGGGGTACGCTCCATACGTACGCGGGTGAGGGTATGGGTCGTACATACACGGTTGGGGTGGGGGTACGCTCCATGCATACGGGGTGGGGGTACGGTCCATACGTACACTGTTGGCATGGGGAGTAGGCTCCATACGTACGCGGGTGAGGGTACGGGTCGTACATACACGGTTGGGGTGGAGGTACGTTCCATGCATACGCGGGTGAGGGTACGGGTCGTACATACATGGTTGAGGTGGGGGTACGCTCCATGCATACGCGGGTGAGGGTACGGGTCGTACATACACGGTTGGGGTGGGGGTACGCTCCATGCATACGGGGTGGGGGTACGGTCCGTACGTACACTGTTGGCATGGGGGGTACGCTCCATACGTACGCGGGTGAGGGTGCGGGTCGTACATACACGGTTGGGGTGGGGGTACGCTCCATGCATACGGGGTGGGGGTATGGTCCGTACGTACACTGTTGGCATGGGGGTAGGCTCCATACATACGCGGGTGAGGGTAGGGGTCGTACCTACACGGTTGGGGTGGGGGTACGCTCCATACATATGCGGGTGAGGGTACGGGTCGTACTTACACTGTTGGGGTGGGGGGTACGCTCCATGCATACGGGGGTGGGGGTACAGTCCGTACATATCCGTACCCACGCTGTGGAATGCTTGTGCGGGCCGTACCCAGGCCTTTGCCACGTGGGTACAGCCGTTCCGCCATTGTTGGGGTGACGTAGGTGTGGGCGTGGTACGACTCGTACCCACGCTCTTAAGGCGTGGGTACGGGACGTACCTGTATTGTTGTGTTGCCGGTTCGCGTCGTCAACCACTTCCGTTGTGGCGGACGCTGGCTTTGCTGGACACGCCCCCACCCCCTCGTAGTGACCAGGGCCTGGGGGTCAGGTATGTCCAGGGCATGTGTGCTGTGTGACTTTGGTGGGGGTTTTGTGGCCTGCCCCTGCTCCTGCCCCCCCCCCTTTCCCCCCTCCCTTTGTTGTTCTGACCTTCTGCGACGTCTGCGTCGTAACCTGTAGAGGAGGTCGACTGCTATGAGGGCCGGGATGACACGTAGGTTCGGGTCCATGTCTGTCCGTAGCGTGCAGGTACTCCTTGTTAGCGTCGTCCTGATTTCCCGGCAGTTTTTGGCTGCCGGAAAATATTCTCCGTGCGGAATGACGTCGGTGCGAATCGTACTTCCTGGTTCATGAATGGCAGGCTGCGTGCGTCCCGACGTCACGTCGGCGCTTTACCGGATCACATTTGTATGTTTATTTTCGTCGGTCGGGGTTTTGTACGATTCGTACGGAAATAGTATTTCCGTGCGAATCGTACTTACATGTTTGTATATTGTTACGACCGGGTACGCGTCGGACGGAGAATATGCTCCGTCCGACGGCTCGTACCCGGTTTTTACAGGATCGTAATCGGCACCTTTGTGTCAGTTTTCTGCCAGGTAATTCAATAATGCAATGATTTGGTTTTTACAAGCTTCTCCTCGTTTCTGAAGCTATCAATAGGCCATCAATATATTGTATTGAAGCTGAGTCCCATGACATTTGCAGAGACTTGAGAGTTTTCTTTAGAATCTGATTAAAAATGGAAGGACTCTCTGTATATCCTTGAAGGACACGATACCATGTGATTGTTCTCTGTTGGAACACAAATGAAAATAAGAACTGGCTATCTTCATGCAGGGGCACTGAGAAGAAAGCATGACACAAATAAATGACTGTAAACCATTCTGCAGCACATGGAATTTGAAAAAGCACAGTAGCTGGATTTGACACAATGTGACAACAAGGCACCACAATTGTATTACTTTGTCTCTGGTCCTGCACTATTCTATACTTCCCATTTGACTTTTAGATCCCCATTATAGGCAAATTACATGGACTTCAAGTTAGTTCTTCCAGAATGCCTTTCTGGAGCATGTCTTCAATTACTGTCTGTGTCCCAGCAATTGTCTCGGCTGACAATGGTTAAGGTGGTGTTCTTAGAAAAATTGCATTTGGCTTTATTTGGACCCGTACTTTTTTCACACCTTTAATGAGTCCAATATCCATGCCTGTAAAATCCCAAACTTAAGAATGTACAGTTGCTCTAAGATCTTCTGGTAATTCAGCAACAGTAGGCAAAGTGAACATTCCTGTGTTTGCATTTTGTTTAATCAATTTGAAATCAATATCCTCATCATGAGTCTGGGAGTCAACACCATCCGGTGTTCAGTAGATTGTTTAATTTAATCTTACACAACAAGTTCCTTTTTAACAAATTCACTAGACTTAAATCACAAACCACAAATTGGTGTTTCTCTACAAATGTTCCTATTCTGACTTGAAATTCTTCTGAAATTGGATTGGGCATTTGTTTATTTGTAACTCCAACAACTTGGATTTTTCTTCCACAGAGGGGTAAGGCTAGAACTTCCACTATCGTAACTGTGGATCTGGTAGTTCCTGTGTCAATTAGAAATGACACATCATGACCATAGACATTAGCATCTCCATATGGGCCACTTTGGTCTACCTCTTGGACTGCGACAACTACACAATCCTCTTCCTCTCTCAGGCACCGTCATTATGAATGATCAAAACTGAACTCATCAAATAAAGGAATTTGTCCTTTCAAATTCTGAACTTGTCACATTGCATTTTGAAATTGATTCAAATTTATTTTGGCAATTAATTTATGTTCATTCTGGGATTCCCTAATTAACAGGTATCATTTGGTTTTGATTCTGCATCGGGTTTTGCAGTTGTGGTATGTGCACTCTCTGACCTGTCATTTCCTGAGAATTTTGTGCTTGTCCTGAAATATTATTAGGAATAAATTGACATTCTCGTTTCCAATGCCCAACCATATTGGAAATGTGACAGGCAGTAACTTCCTTTAAGGCAGCAACATCTGTTCTGGATCAAACACCTGCTGGAACACCTCTACCTCTACCATGAGACATTTGCATACAAGTTGAATTCACTGTAAACCCAGCTTGTGGAGCAACAACTCCCTGCATCAAACCCTGACTTCCAGCCAGCGGCGGATTTTTCAGTGCTAACTTGGTTGAGCCAAGATTAATTTCTCCTTTATTTTCTTCTACTTCATGTCCAATTCATCACTGCAATATTTTGCATATTATTATTTTTTTTGTTTATTTATTTTTTTTAAAAATAATTTTTATTAGGCAACTTCATTGCGTACAATATATAAAACAAAATTTCCGTATTTTTCAGAATACAATAAGAAGTACATGACACAAAAAGCAAATAAAAAATAATAGTCCGTGGCTTAAATAACTCACAAATAGATACTACATTTCAATTAATCTGAACAGCAAAAGAAAAATCAGAAAAATATAAGCTAAAACCTGTCTTTCCAAGAGGTGATTGGCATCCAAATTAAAGCACCACGTTGTCTAGCCTTTTTACCTTTGGCTGCATAAATTGACATTTCTTGATTAGCTATTCCCAAGAAACGAGTTATCCAAACTTGGAAATTAGGGGGATCTATGTCTTTCCATCTAGTAGCCAATATTATTCTATATACTGCCATGCCCAAAAACATACATACCTCTTCCTCCTTGCTATGACTCAGAGTGTTATCATACCCTAACAAAAATAGAGTAGGAGACATTTGAACTTTATGCCCGAAGACCTCCTCCCAAAAGTCTGATATTTTAGCTATAAGCATAGTCAATTTACTACATTCAAAGAACATATGTATTAAATGTGCCGGGCCCATCCCACACCGAGGACATTTATCGTCTGTTCGTTTTCCCCATGAGAACAGTTTTGCCGGTGTAAAATATAGGTTGTATACAGTCTTATAAAATTGTGCTTCAAGAGTTGTTGTTAGAAAAACCTTATCAGCGAGGGAAAGGATCTTATCTAAATCCACATTTGGGTTATTCAATTTAGATGCCCAGCGTGATTCCGTTCTTTCCAAGTCATCCTGACATTGTTCCAGCAACAACCGATATAATATACTTATACTAGATTTTTTCCCTTCCGCGAATAAATTCAAAAATAGAAACAATCTTCATTGAGATGTGTGAAAGCTTCACGGAAAGAATAGAATTTATTTGGATATATTTGAAAAGATCGGAAGTCGGGATATTAAATTTAAGTTGAAGGTTGGAGAATCTCGTACTGGGCGGAGCATCTAAGAAGTCCCCCACTGATAGCAACCCAAGGGCCTCCCATCTTTTAGCAATATCATCATTGATTTGTCTGGAGAAAAGGAAAGAGTGCCATAAAGGTGTATATCTATTAATTTTTGAAATATCAAAATGTTTGAGAATTTTCTTCCAAACCCTCCAAGCGTTGTCTATAATTTTGAATTTAACCTTCTTAAAATATGACGGTTCAATTTGTCGCAGCAGTAGTCCTTTTGCTTTCTCCCCTACAGCTAACTCGTACATAGAAGGGATGCGTATACTAGCTGTATTATAGAATAGAGTGCTTATGTTAAATAAAGGGAACATCCCTTGGAGAAGGCTAGTCCAAAAAAATAGAGTTATATTCGGAAGCCCTAGGCCCCCTCTCTGCTGTGGAAGAGATAAAAATTTTGAGGATCTTCTGATTTTACCGTAACCCCAGATAAATTTAGAAATTTGTGTTTCCAGAGTTTTAATCATCTTATCCTCAACCAAAATGGGAATCGCGCGGAATAAATACAATATCTTCGGAAAAATGTTCATTTTGACAAAATTGGTCCTTCCTATAATTGAAAGATTGAGGCTGTTGACCCTCAGTAGATCCTTTTTAATATTTGCAAGCATGGGGTCATAATTAAGTTTGTTAATGTTTTCAATCTGTGGAGATATACACACACCCAAATATACTGCGTTAGTTGTCTTTCGGGGATCATTGAATAAGGTGTTTTTGGTACAGATAACAACGTTTTTTTCGGTGTTCAAAGAATATCCAGACATATCTCCAAAAGACCGAGTTATTTTCCCGATTTCTTCTATAGCCTCATAGGGGTTACGTGTCACAACCGCCACATCATCGGCATAGGCCAATACCTTAGTTTCGTAGATGCCAGTTTTAATTGGTGTTATGGCCGTGTTTGCCAATAATTTCTCAATCAGGGGATTTATATATAGGGCAAATAATATTGGGGAACAGGGACAGCCCTGTCTTGTGCCCCGTTGAATTTTGAATGGTCTTGATTCTAGGCCCATCGTCAGAACTTTCGCTGTCGGATCTTGATACATAGCTTGAATTGCTTTAATAAGCCCAGGCCCGAAGTTATTAGAATCCATTATTGCCCGGAGATATCTCCAAGATACTCGGTCAAAGGCCTTCTCGGCATCAAGGAGGATCATGGACATCTGGCCCCCCGTCGCAGCCATGATATCGTATAGTGAAATAACCCTACGGGTATGATCCGTGGTTCCCTTATGAGGAATAAATCCATGTTGCCACGGGGAGACCAGATGCTCAACCACCCTCCTGAGCTGATTGGCCAAGACCTTTGCATACATTTTTGCATCTGAATTAATTAGGGAGATAGGGCGATACGAGGTAGGATGTTCCGTAGCCTTACCCTTCTTAAGAAATATCATTATATTAGTCTCCCTCCAAGACACCGGCGTAGTTCCATTCGCCTGTAACCCTATGCAAAGATCTAATATATATGGTATGATTACTGATCCCAGAATTTTATAGAGGTCTATGGGGATCTTGTCGGGGCCAGCAGCCTTGCCGGCTGCGAGATCCATTACCGCCCCTTGTACCTCCTCAAGGGTGATGTCCTTATCTAATTCTTCTCTATTATTTACATCGAGAATGTTACTCACACACCAATCACATAGTACATCTTGCAAATTGTCTGGCTCGAGAGAGTCCTCATTTTTATAAAGGTCTTCATAATATCTCTTAAAAACGTCTAATATTTTAGCAGGTTCTCTATATATCATACCATTTGCATGGATGATATTGATTTTATTAAATGACTGTTTTTGGCGGGTACGAAGAGCTAGTTGCTTTCCAACCCTCTCCCTCTCCCCGTCCTCGTATAGTTTATTTCGGTTAGTTTGAAAAATTTCCGCGGCTTTCTGATTAAGCTTACTATTAATCTCAGTTTTCAGAATTATTAGTTTACGTAATATATCTTGACTATTATCCCCGTTGATTATAGTGGTTATGTGTTCCTGCTCTGCATTAGCTAATTCCAACATCTGCTGCTGGTTAACCAGGGCTGCCTTTTTCCTTAATTTGGCTAAAAAGCTCATAGTTTCGCCCCTGAGAGCAGCCTTAAAACAGTCCCATACCATGTTCCTCGATGTACTATAGCGGTTACAATCAAAATATCCCTGTACCTACATGTTTATGTGTTCAGTATATTCTTTATTTGCCAGAAGTTTTCTGTCAAATGTCCAATTGAATAGGGGCCTATGCAAATTAGTCAAATTAATAGTTACAGTGAGCATATTATGGTCAGAAAGTACCTTAGGGCTTTTGTCAATTTCAGCTCCAGATGATAGCTCGCTGACTACCCACATATAATCGATTCGTACGTATTTATTGTGTGGAAATGAAAAGTACGTGTATCCAGGATCCAGTTGATGTTTGAAAGCCCAGATGTCTAATATTTTGCATAATGTAGACTCTCATCAAGTGATTTTGTTTGCCAACAGATCACATTTTGAGTAATGTGCAAACTATTTTCAGGTTTCAACCCCATAACAAACTGTGAAACAAAAATCCTCATGTACTTCTCTTCAGACTATTCGCTTCAACTATGCTGTTTGAAAATGTGCAACAACCTTTCGTAATATTCATGAACTGTTTCCTTCGGTTCCTGGGTTGTTCTTTCAATTTTCAACCAATCAATATTTCTTGGAGGAATCTTCCCTTTCAGAAAATGTATGACTGCCTCATATTTTTCCATCACTACAGATGATGGAGCACCAGTTCCCTTTTCTCTCTGCAGCTAAGCCTTCGGCCACTGTACATTCTGACTACAAGTCTTCTGGAACGGCAATGTCAAAGAATATATCCAAGTCTTTCCACCTTAAAATCTTGATAAACCTTTCCACCTGATTGTACCATTGCACTGGTTTGTCTCTCAACTTCAGAAAATTGTATGTAAATGCCTATTACATGCAATATGGACAAAGGCACCTCCAACTACTTCCCTCAGGGGATATTCGGTCACTTACCTCACTTCATTTGGCTTTTCTTCGGTTTCCTTCTTTTTCTTTTCATATTTTCTTGCCCATGTAAGTTCCAACTTTTCCACATCTTTCAATCTGAAAGTGCGTTTAATCAATTCCATAATGTGTACCCGCATCCCTGCAATTCTCAAACTTTCGATTGCTTGGTCATCCAAATCTACCCTATGATTTCTATGTAAATTCACATTATTGGTAAGATCCACATTGTATTTCCTTGCCTCTCCTGCCAAATGATTGTGTGTGGTAGCTGCTCTTCATGTAAATTTAGGTCTTTCATATCAATGCAGATGATCGAAGTCTAAGCACCCTCTGATTAATTCCTCAAGACCAATTTTTATATCTAAGGACTTATCCTTTTTAATTTCTGTATATTTCCGAGGTTCTGTAACCTCTGCCCTTCTTTCCCAAGTCAATTCCTCAATCCAAACTAGTAGTCCTCCATCTCCCCTTTCCAGGTAATTCATTAATTCATTAAAGCCTAAGGGAGTCGTAAAGACCAAAGTCCCTCCTTCTCTATTAAATCTTGTAAATTCTGATGAGGTCTCCACAGTGCTTACTGTGTATTTTGAGTTGTCGGCACATCCGCAACAAGAGTTGTTGCGGCCTCTGGGCTTCTCTCAATGTGAGGTGGTGCCGTAGGTATTACTGAAGATACAACTGGATCAGTATCAATTGGGACCACAGCTGTTGGTTGTCTAATTTTGGTTGTGGCAATTTATAAACCCTGTAAGGTTCATTCAATAGAAGGTGGATCTGGAAGTGCTGGAGCAGTAGCCATGGTCTGACTAGTGCTAACACGTATTTCTCCCAGATCTTTATAGGTTACAGAAGGTGGTCGGGATGACAGCGTTTCCTCGAATAGGTAATATCCCGAATCAGTATCTGAATCTTCCCATTCATGCTTCCCTGCATCCTTCTCCTTCTCCTTTATCCCTGATGTAATTATTGAATACGGTCTGGTTCCTTCAATAATTCCTTTACTCCACCTATGCTGTTCTTCGTCCCATTGAGCATTTGCATAATTTTTAATTGCTCTATCGGCTCTCCTCTGATATTTTTCCCTCTCCTTCTCATTTGCAAATTTCTTCCAAATCTGTAAGGCTTTATATTGCATGGGTTGCAGTGGTGGCTGCATTTCATACAATTTTCCTCTCAAATATTCTAATATGAACTGGTATTAAAAGCCCCAAATCTAGGAAAGCGTAACGCACCCTCATCTTCCGTAATTCTCATTCATTGTTTTAGCCATAAACTTATATATTGCATGGGTCGAGGTGGCGGCTGCATTTCACACAATTTTCCTCTCAAATGATCTAATTCCCATCCATTGTTTAAGCCATAAACATGTATTCAATCCATAATGTGTAGTCATTATGTAAGCTGCAGTACCTTCAGGAGGCGATTCCTCACCTTTCCAAGCAAGAATATTAACATACCCCTTCACAAATTTCCCTAAAATTCTTAAAACATTTCATTTTCAATAATCTAATTGATTACATTGTTTTCTAAAGCAGAATGTTTTGATTTTTGTTCTGTATTTGTCAAAATGTTTAATTACCAATCAAATGACAGCTTAAACTTTTGTTAAATCTTTTACCCAGTCCACGAACATAGCTCAAACCAATAATATCCAATACATAGTGCTGCTCAGACCACCCATCAACCAATAACAGTGCAAAACACACCAACCAACCAATGCCAGGGCAAAACACTTTGATGTAAACCTCTCACTCCTCGCAGCATTCACCCTCCTTTGCAATTTCTTTTTTTTTCTCTTTACTATTCTAACACTTTATCTGACTAATCTTGTGTGCTCAAATGTTTTCTTCTAAGGAAAAATTTCAGATTTACATTCTCTCAAGAGAAATCTACACTCACAAGTGACTTTTCGACCAGTGAAAATCCACACCAATTAATGCAGCTTCACCCTAGTGAGCAATACGTTTTCACCAGCATTAAGAAAGCTAATCAAGCACCAATATTTGTCTCTATGGTTACAGATGGAAGTGATGGCACCTCACAATACACATCTACTATTCTCTTTGCAAATCAAGATTAATATCCCTACATTTTTTTGCTTCTTGGAGCCTTAAATTAACTTTGTCTCTTCAACAACTTCTTCTTGTAATATTCAATTTATTTAGAAAGAAAACACATTCACTGTAATCTCACAACCGCAACATCGTTCTCTCTAATGATACTGACAACTCCAAACCACAACCGCCAAGATCATAACTACTCGTCACTCCATCCGGATTTGGGCATTGGAAACTGGGATCAGGAATTATGTAAATATTGATGGGTATTAGTTTTAATCCCCATTCTAGGTGTTAAACCATCAAATCTGCTACCAGAAACTGCGAGAGCCCATGGCCTCACTAAGATGGTTCAATTTTAATATACACCCACTTACAAATCCCGCTGTAGAGAATCTTTGAGGCTCCAAAGAGTTTGATGGACGTTTTCCATCGTAGGCGTATTAGAGCTTTCCCAAATCAACTCAAAATATCAATGTCAATTAGAATATGCAATCAGTCAATGATGAGAGGTTGGTAAAAGTTTCAGAACCTTTATTTATCATAAGGGTAAAATATCTAAATCTCTTTATTAAGATTAATAGGTTATAGAAATATAAAATAGATTTAATTAGAAGTCATCATCAGAGATATGCACATTATTTCATTAAAAAAACAGTAAGCTAACTAAAAAGACCTATTCCAAATAGAACCTATAAAGACTTATTCTGGAGAAGAGCGAATAAGAAAACAAACTTCTCATAAAGAGTGGTTCTGGAAACTCAGCCGTGTTCCCTACAGCTGCAGTAACAACTGTAATTAGAGGTGTGATCATTGCAGTAGCACTGATCACCAAATCCAAAAGGTCGTCACCTCATAGGAAAGTTTAAAAAAATAAACTCTCCATAAAGAAGAGTCTCAGGACAAAAAGAGCCAGTGGTAATATCTCCAGAGTATCAGTAAAAGGGTAAGGTAGGGAGAGATGTGTGTGAGAAAAAATGGGATGTGTAGCTAACTACATAGGAACACTCAATAATATAGAGTCATACTTTTGTAACAATCTAGTTGGCGTCCTCTTTCGATGTCCAATAGAAATAGTTCACAAGATGTTGTCATTTGATGCTTCTTCTTCCGATTCCCACCGTCTGTACCCTGGTTGTCATTAGTCGATACTCTTGTTGCAATAATTGTTACATAAGGGAAGGTTCTCATGAGAACCCTCTTACCTAAACTAAAATATGCTTTATGTGCTCAATTCGTGAACAAAAACTATTCAGTAATATGAAAGCATCTATTATTGTTATTTAAAAACATCATTCATGTCAGAACCTTTGAGAGAGGGGGCAAGATGGCCGCTGACAGACCGTAGCGGGTAGACGCTCTTCTTCTCCTCTCCCCTAAAGACTTTCAAGAGGCCGTCTAAACTGGAATGCTGTGATGCTACAATATGCTGACTGCCCCTAGATGGCTCCGGCAATTGCTGGACTTTTTCTATAACATAGAGACCCAAGAACTTCAAGAGAGTGATTCCCCGCTGCAATCTATCTGCTGCTCCGGGAAAATAACGGCGAAGGTGGTGAAGGCCTTCCTAGAACGAAATCTAAGCAGGCTAGAGAGTGAGATTAAAGCCGGAATCAGGATGGCACCGAGAGGCCCGAAGCCCCTGAAGGAGCGGAAAGAATCCACATTGTCTAAAGAAACTAAAGATGCTCAAGGGAGGAAAATGACAGCACCCACCCCGTCTCTGACTCTACCCCTGGGCCAAAGAGGCCCGGCACAAACGCGAAGACTGGCTGTGAACGCGGAGGATAGCGGGACCGGAGGCAGAACTGAGCACACAGCCTCGGGGTGAGAGAACTCGCAACTACTCGCGGAGCAGTGAGAGCCCGGCATGAAGGCGATGTCAAAGGTAAAGATAATTTGCTCAGGCAACCTACCTTGTTCGAATCCTTCCCCGCGGCTCCGAAAGGTGGCTGTGATGGTAATGCTGCTGATTTGGATGATCCCCGCTCTCAGAGATCCCCTGCGATAGCTGCGGCAGCGGGACCAGAGAAACCGGAGAGACCGGAAAGACAAGACCAGACGAGCGGTGAATGCATCGATGCAGGACTACGATCTTCAATGAACCGGCGCAGGGACGATGGCGGATGCACCCTAGCAGTTGAGGCTCAAAGCACCCTTGGGTCGTTGGAAGATCAGGAAGAGCAGCAGCAGCAGCATCAGGTACAAGAGGTCGTCTTGGCTGTTCAGGGGCTTGAGCCACTCACCGGTCTCACTGATATTGCATACACTGTGACTGAGACCGAGATGGAGACTGAGGCTTTTTTAAAAATAGGTGTAGGGGGGGATATCGGATCCTCTGCAGGTGCTCAAGGGGGGCAGGCTTCGACCTTTGCTGATCTGGGACTGGCGCTACACCCCCGTAATTCTGGTAATTCTGGTAACAGCATAACTGAGCGCGTTGACAAGCCTGTTAATGACAGTCAAGATACCCCTCTCACTGGGCGGCACTCATCTTCACCGGCTACAGTAACTAATGTTGGCGCCGCTGTCGCCACTGTTACACGCCCAAAGAAGATGGGTTTCCTCGCCCCTGCACCTGTACCCGGTTCCCCTAATGATGACTGCTTTTTCTCTCTTAACGACGACTCTGGTTCATCCTTTTCAAGCGGGGAGAGCCTCACGGGAAGCTCGGATTCAGAATACTCGGCAATAGAAGGCACTACAAAGCAGAGTGGGTCAACAATTCAAAAGACCAAACAGCAGAGTCAGAAAGACAGACCTCACGCTAAATCAAAGCTGGGCGGGAGCTCTCTATCGGTGGCCAAGAAGCTGGATTGGGACTACTCTGCCACATCTCAGTTGTACCTAGAAAACAGAGGCTTGGATGTGCAAAAGGAAGCACAGCCTGACATCGATACTCAAGGGCAGATCCCCACATTGGATTTACTGTACACTACTTTAAAGCAGATGCAGGGGGAGGCTAGATCAGAGAGTCGCAGGGCTAAGCAGGCGACTAAAAAAATTCAAGGATCACTAAGGAAAATGAACAAGCTCTATGTTGATATTGCAGGTAGAGTTTCCCAGGTGGAGGAGAGGACGGGGAGGCTCGAAGACGATGTTAGTAAATGGGAGGTATTTAAGGAAGCACAAGAGAAGGCAACACAGGATGTGCAATGGAAGATCGAAGACTTAGAAAATCGTCAAAGGCGGAATAACATCAGATTGCTGGGGGTGGCAGAAGGCTCAGAGGGGCTGGATGTTCGGGCTTTCGTTATCAACCTGTTTAGGGGGGCCTTTTCGGAAATGACAGAATGGAATTGGGAAATCGAAGTGCAGCGGGTGCACCGATTCCCCTTGGTTCAAAAGAAAGGGAACTTTCCCTCTCAGGCTGAAAGACCGAGAGCCATATTGGTATATGTCGGGAACTACCTTCTCAGACAAGAGATCATGGCCAAAGCAAAACCCGAAGCCAGCCGCACATTTGAGGGTATAACATTTTTTGCGCGCCCTGACTTCTGCCATACCACGGTGGAGAGAAGATGGCGGTTGAGACAGCTGATCTCCGCTTTCCAGAAGTTGGGCTGTGAGGCTTTCTTATTATTCCCATCTCACCTCAAAGTACTAGACAATGGACAATTTAAGATGTTCTTTTCTGAAATAAAAGCTCAAATATATTTGTCAGAGCTAAGGGAGAGAAGGGAGCATAGGCACACAGAGGATCAGAGAGATTCTAGGGGTGTAGTAGGTTGAGATAAAAGTTGAGAGAAGGTATCGTAACCTAGCGCGAAGATTTTGGGATAGCTGTTTAAGATGAAGTAATTTTTGGGACTTTTCTAGGTGGTTACGACTTGGGGCACAGGGCACAAGGTATTGTATTGTATTGATAGATAGCACCAAAAGCATTAAAAGTTTAAAAAAAAAAAAGAAAAGAAAAAGGGGGAGATGTATCTGGGGGGGAGGGGAAGCAGCACCAGTGGTCACACAGCCGTCACACATAGGTCATGTCTGACCTATTTGCCTGTAAGGGGGGTAAGGGGTTTCTGGGGTAGGGAGGTCGGGGGGTGGGGGGGTTGGACAGGGGCACGGACACAGGGCACATTACAGTCAGGTTTTTTATGGACTACAGAGAGGCTACATATTGGTCTGCACAAAATATGATGGACCTTGAAGGGCAAGAAACAAAAAGTATCACTTTGATATTTGTAACGCTGGTTAACTTTAGAAGACTGCCACTCGATGTGTTTTAATGTATACACGAATAATTACACTTAATGTCTGTGGTTTAAATGATCATCTTAAGAGGCAGCGAGTAGCGGCACTACTTAGAGCAACTAGGGCGGATTTTATTTGTCTGCAGGAGACTCATATTGAAGGGGCGAAAGGTTACCTACTGGAACAATTGGGGTTCTATTTGCTTGCTCATTCAAAACAGGGGGGTAAGACTAGAGGGGTGGCTATACTAACTAGACTGAAGGATGTGATAGTAAGGAAAAAACTGGAGGATCAGTGGGGCAGATGGGCCTTAATAGAGTGCCTTATAGCTGGAGATTGGATTACTATAGGATCAATATATGGCTCCACTGAAGATGACCCGGAGATTTTTTCCTTTTTAGACCTGGAGCTGGCCACATGGGCTCCACATGTTATTCTTTGTGGGGATTTTGATATTAATGGAGTAGGAGGCCTGGACCTGAATCATCCTGGGAGATATCAGGGGCGTAAGAAGCGGGTGTGCTCTGCAATCTCAAGCTTAGCAAGGAACAACGCGTTAGTAGATGCTTGGGCAAGGCTGAAACCCGCTGACTCTGGGTTCACTTTTTTCTCCGCTCCTCACAAGGTCAGTGTTAGACTGGATTACTTCTTAGTTTCTGCTCGACTGTTGACAAACGCCCAGATTGAAAAATTACCTCGTGTCCTCTCTGACCACAACCCTTTGGTATTTTCTTTAGACACTACAAAACAATTGAAGAATGTACGGGCTTGGACGTTTGAGGGGGGGTTATTAAAGGATGATGATTATGTAGGTCACATGAAAGCTTGGATTAAACAATACTGGGAAGTCAACAGAGGTAGTACATCCTCGGGAATCTCTTGGGATGCTTTTAAGGCAGGTGTTAGAGGTGAAACGCTAAGTTTTAGCTTGTTTAGACAGAGACAAGAGCAGTTTAGAGCTTCAGAGTTAAGTAAGGCTCTGGTGGAAGCCGAAGATAAGTTGGCCTCATTGTCTATAACTGGTGCTCCCTTAGATCAAGCACTTATCGAAGTCACCAGAGCAAAAGCGAGGGCAGAAGAAAGTATATCTAAGAAGGTTGCGGCCACGTACTTAGTAAAAAGGGAACAGGCTTATGAGCTAGGTGAACGGGTGGGACGCACTTTAGCAGTACGCGCAAGGCAGAAAGCAGCTTTAGGTGAAATTAAAGGGGTTACTGACGGATTGGGGCAACTACGTACGGACCCGGACGGAATACGTGAGGTTTTTAGAGAGTTTTATGCTTCATTATATGATGAGGAACATCCAAAGGACTCTCTAGAAATCCACTCTTACCTCATTGATATTCCTGCCCCTTTTTTATCACAAGAAACAGCAGAAGCTCTAGAGGCTCCCCTGAGTGCAGAGGAGATATCCACTGCACTAGCTAGTTTAGTGACAGGGAAGGCAGCCGGCCCCGACCAAATCCCGATGGAATTTTATAAAACTTTTCGGGATGAAATCTTTATGGATTTAAGTACCACTCTACAACAGGCCCAGGCAGGGGTGTCGGTTCCTAGCACTTGGGCAGGAGCAGATATTGTAGTAATTTTAAAGAAGGGAAAGTTGACCACAGAACCAGGGTCTTATAGGCCAATTACGCTGATGAATGTGGATGCTAAAATATTTTCTAAAGTTATGGCCACCAGATTATGAAAAGTTATAGACACCCTGGTTAGTACCACCCAGCATGGATTCATTCCAGGAAGAGGCACAACTCAGCACATTCGCAGAGTTATTACTCTATTCGATGCCACAGAGGCTGCAGGAGGCCCGATGGCAGCTATGCTACTCGATGCCGAGAAAGCATTCGATCGGGTCTCCTGGGAGTATCTGTGGTCAACACTGAGATGGGCTGGAGTTGGAGAAGGATTTATAAAAGCTATTCAGGCCTTATACATAGCTCCTACAGCTCGAATCCGTGTGAATGGTGGACACACAAAGCCGCTGCAGATTAAACGGGGTACGAGACAGGGCTGTCCATGTTCACCACTTCTGTTCGCGCTATATATGTATTATTATACGTAAATACGTAAATTGGAGGCGAACAATAGGATTCCCCCTATAAAAAGTCATGGTATAGACTGTAAAATTCTTGCATACGCCGATGACGTGGCGATTCTTACCCCGGCACCAATTGAGGCCATAAGGGAGGTTGAGAGGGAAGCCTTAAGTTTCTGCCAGGTCTCTGGATATGCTTTGAATGGGCCAAAGACACAAATAATTAAAAATGACAACACAGACTGCCTCGACTCTCGTGTAGTGGAATTTGGAGTCTATTTAGGGGTTGCAATCTCGGCGGATCTTGACAAGGTTGTCGAAAGGAATATAGATCCAATAATAAAGAAAGTAAAAATTGATATGGATAGATTGCATAACCTGCATCTCTCTATAGTTGGACGAACGAATATCATTAAAATGATAATTCTGCCAAAATTCCTCTATCTTTTTAGATCTATTCCACTTGCATTTGAGGTAAAATGGTTCACTATAATAGAGCAGATGGTAAATAGATTCTTGTGTGCACACGGTAAGACAAGAAGGGCTTTACGTTATATGGCACTCCCTAGAGATAGGGGAGGATGGGCGGTGCCTGATCTGAAAATGTATTATTGGGCAGCAGCCTTACAGTATATGTCTGGCCTCTTAGGTGGTGGCAACACTGACTCAGAGGACACTTTTGGCTCTATATCTATCTATTCGATATTATTAGGAGAAGAAGCAGAGAATGTATTTCTGAAATACACTGACCCAAGCTACTTTAAAAGGACAAAATTCAAGACGCTGATAGCTGCCCATACGATATGGGTATCCTTCAAGAAAAGATTCGGACTAGGGAGATTCAATGCATACACTCTATTCTATAAAAACCACACCCTTCCGGGGGACATATTTTCAGATTCGGTTTTTGCAGATTGGGGGAGCCGAGGTATAACGATGGTTAAGGATTTAATGGACATAAATGGAATACGACAGTTTGCGGATATTCAAATAACTCATGGGGCGGAGTCTAGAAGTTTTTTTAAATACTTACAAGTCAGGAGTTTTTTAAACACCAAAAAGGGTGGGTCTGCCGGGTTTGTGGAAAATGCAATTATGGAAATCATTGGGGGTAGGGAGAACTGTACTATTAAAAGACTCTATGCTGAACTTATAATGGGAAGAGAAGATGACCTAGAGAAATTTCAAAAAAAGTGGGATGAGAAACTTGGAGTGGGACAGGAGTGCTTTTTACTCTCATTAGAATTAGCTCAGAAAGTTCTTTGTTCAGCTGCACTTCAGGCTCTGCATTACAAAACAATTTACTCACTATACTACACACCAGCCAGGATCGCGCAGTGGGGAGGGGTGGCTGGTACTACCTGTTCTAGGTGCGATAGCTCTGAGGCAGACTTAATACATGTCTTCGCTACCTGCCCACACCTACTTCCGGCTCAGAGGGCTATAGAAGTCTTCTTAGGCAGATTACTGGGAAGTGAGGTCACCCTCACCCCCCCGATTATATTGCTGGGGTTAAATAATGAAGGTATAGTGGATTCTAAATGCCTTTTTATGTTTGTGGCTATGGCTGTTTTGCAAATTTGTATTGCCTCGGCCTGGCTGGAACGAATCCCACCCACGTTTAATCAGTGGCTGGCGAGACTGCTCTCGGTATACAACCTCGAGAAAGAGATATACGCGAGGAAGGGCAAAAGGGGAAGAAAGTTAGGACTACAAATTTGGGAACCCATTATTAGGTGGAAGGAAAATTAAAAATCACTGACAAAGTAAGATCTGAATCTAAATTTATTTATTTTTTGTTTATTTTTCAGGTTTAGCTACAATGGTCATTGCATACCTGGCTTTGGGTTTTTTTTAAAAATGGATTTATGTAGCACTCTGTAATATGATTGTTATGTTGATTATGCTCTGTAAAAAAAATTGGGGAAAAGGTAATAAAAATATATTTAAATAAAAAAAAAAAAACATCATTCATAAAGTCTCTAAGTCATCATTTGACATAAACCGTTTTTAAAGCTTATTGTATTCTAACACATGATCGATCTAACATGGGTTGAGAAGCTGGATAAACATGATGTTACAGTCTGCACATTTCTGAAAGATGTCACTAATGCTAAGCAGTTTTCTAAATGTCTCATTCATGTAACTAAGAGCAAGAGTCGAGTGAAAAGACTTTTGGACCTTGTTAATACACACGTTAAGAAATGGTTGCCTAGTGCGAAAAAAAACTTTCCCCTGACATGTGTTTGTATACGTGCATTTAGTTAACGTTTCACAATTGATTTTAAAGCGTTCTAAACATTATGCAGTTACATTTCTACAAATCTTTTACTACATAAACATTTCTACAACATTTAAAGCCTTTTTAAGTGCAATTCTAGAAAGGTGAGGTTTTCTAAATTTGTACTAATTTCTCCCAGAGTCAACCTACAGCAATATAGGAAACATGACAGAGCAGAAGCTGCTTAGCATCAGTGAGGCCTTATCATAACTGATCAAGGCAGTCATTGAATTAGCAACCACTTGGGAACTTATCCTGTTTTCAAATGCAAAAAGCACAATAAGGCAATTCTTTTTTCTGTAATCTCAAAAGTGAATTGATGAAGCCCAGGTAAAAGAGTTCAGTTCATCTAATCAAAACTGCTGAAAAAAATCAAATATAGTGACAAAGCAAACAGTGGGCTATATTACTAGACTCCTAAGCAAGGAACATGTTTGACACTTTCAAACAAACAGACAAGTGTCACAGACAATAAATAGGTTTTCCAAATATATTTTCACTAGTCTGTAGAAAATACAGCTGGTCTCACATTAAGATGGCAATAGTACTAACTTACATTTAAATCTTTGGTTAAAACAAAGTTTGATTTTGGTATTTTTCTTTCATGGTTATTTATTTTGTACATATTTATTTATTTAGAAGTCTTTGCCCATGGACATGGCATGTTATCGCCTCTGAAAGAGTGAAAGGCATTGCGATACTAAAGGCAAAAAACTACTGTTATTGTAATCCATAAGTAAATTAGTTGAGGTAGATGATCAGATGCATACATGCTTAAGCATTTGTGACGTTATTATTACCACCTGCTAGCAGCCAAAAACACAAGGCCTGATTCACAAATGCAATCTGAGACATAACTTTATGACTTTTGGTAGTCACAGAGGTCATTTACAAATATTTTACGTATCCAGTTGGGCCGGAATCTCCAGCTGAAGCCATACTCTCCGACCCAAGCCGTAATCTCTGGATCGGGCTGGAATCTCCTGCTCAGGCCGGTTGGAGTGTAAGTAATGTGCTGGAATGTAATATTTACAAAAAGTAACATTGGGAACGTGAGATAAATAGTAGAAGAGGTCATGAAACTCAGTTTGAGCAGGGAAAAGGGTGAGGCTGGACACAACATCACATCACGGAAATGTTTGATCCTTTGCATGTTGGTACATGCAGTCCACAATTTGCACTCCCCTCAGTACTGACTGTAGTGTTACACCAAAGTTTAGAGTAACACTACAGTCAACACTCCGTGTGGTGTAGCACTACAGTCAACACTGAGGGGAGCACAAGACACGTCCCTTACAATATTTTCCATTAGCCACGTTTTAGACACCAAGTTCCTCGACATGGGATGTTCTAAGTAAAGGTCACCCCATCTCATACATAATATTTGAGTGCAAACTATAGGTGAATATGATGCACTGCTACGGTTTTTTTTTTTCACATGAAGATCAAAATATTACTTTTCCAATTCCCCCCTCAGATGGCGTATCAAGCCAACACATCTATCTTTTGATCTTATCAAATTAACAAAGTTAAACCCTTGTGGTGGCAATTCCTTTTCTCTTGTACTCTGCAAAGCGTTCCATTTCATAATATTGTTCGTCCTGTTTCTTTTCAGATTGAACACCATCCCCTTTTTGAAGGGTTTTTTCTTGCTTTATATCTCCTGTACACCTTTAATCCAAAAATCAATATTATCCCACAAAGGGCGATAATCATCAGTGGTTTCAAAACAGAACCAATTATGCCACTTCCTAAATTTGCAAACCACCTACCATCAGACCTCAATTAATTTCCAACTGAATCCCACACACCTTCTGTTGCCAATAAACCCAATTCATTATGCCGACCGGTAATATTCCTTATGTACTTCTGCACACCCTTACTTTAGTCTGGGATGTAACTACAACGTTGTTGAACCTTTAACATTTCCCAGACTTTTCTTTTGCGGGCAAAATGTTTAACGCAAAACGATTTTGCATAGCCATAGCTCTAATAGCAACCATTTCAGTATTTACTATCAACAATGCTCCAGCAGTGTTAGCAGATTACTTATTAACTACAGTAGACAGCTTTCTAATCTTGATGCCATTCAATATCACCCCAACGTTTGGTATGAGTGCTCCAACAATATCTTCCACAATTTCTCCAGCACTCACACCACATCTTTCTCTTGACGTTTCTTCACACACAGGATAATTAAAATTCTTCATGTGATAAATCTTTGGAAACAGTGCCCCTAAATGACACTTACAGTACCATTTACTCGGCAAATTGAACCAATCATTTTTCCCACAAACAAAATAAACTCCAGAGATCACAGGATCTGTCATCCAAGAATAACTTCCAAATTTCTTGAACTGCAAAAGTACAATCACACTCACTCTCACCCACAAAAATAGCAATGTTCTTATTCTTGTCTCTGTGAATGCATAACTTCTCTTGATGTTGCCAATCTAATATTAATGCTTCCATGGTTCCTGCTGTCTGAGGTGCAACCTTTTCCTGTGACCAACGAATAATCTTAATTCCCACAGCTGCATTTTCTTTGACTGCTCTATACCTGTCCTCTATCTGTTCCAAAAATGTATTTTCGATATCAGTGAGTATGCATGTTAAATTCTTTCTATGTGCATAAGACGTATATATTGTACCAACTGACGCAACATATCTGTTTACAGTTTCAGCAACCCCAGCATCAGAATGCCTATTCACATGTTTAACTAACAGAATCTCTGAAACAACTAAATCATATTTTGAATAATAATACTGGAAATGATCTTGGCTATAAAAAAGACTACGAAATAAGCTACATATAATGGAATATGTTAGTGGTATATGATGGTATGTAATTCCCTCAGCTACGGAAGCAGGAAGCTGCATACAAACATAGCAATCCAGCACTTCCATTGTATAGACATATTTATACAGAAAATTAATTTGAACATTTAACTTTTAATCTCCTCTGAACAAATCTTTGTGTAAATTCTGCTCTCCTAATTAATATAAACCGCCATCTACCTTGAGTACTGTTCTCTGCTCAGGTGCATGTTTCCCTTCTTTGGCATTAGTTGAACCAAGCTTGGCCCTACAATTAATTCTATTAAGCCTAACACCAAAAGTGTGATCGATACGCTTACTATGCATCTATGTTTATAACTAGTGTTATTCGTTTCCATACTGTTTAGATTCAGACCAAGTGAGTCAAGAAATAGCAGCAACAGATTCACTTCTGTCGGTCTCCACCTGTGCAACAGCAAAACAACAACAGTCTGTATCTGCTTCAACTTTGTTTACTAAAATATGTTCAGTCTTTGAAAGGCTTCCCTAACCCTACTCCGTGTTCTTCTAAATCATGAACCCTAAATTATTTCCTCTTCCACTCAGGCCTAGGTTTTGTTTTTCATGCAATTTGACAAAAACAACAGTTGAAAAGGAGTGTCCAACAATAATGCATATTACTCAAATAGAGCTTTGGAAAGGTCACATGTATTACAAAGTCCTTGTGTATCCCATGTGTGCAGTTCAACTGAATTCAAATAGTCCGGGAGTCTTGTATGTGTAGTCAATTCCAACTTTATTCAATCATAGTATCAAACAAATTGCAATCAGCCCAGCCAACGCGTTTTGTCCCCTAGGACTTCATCAGGTCTGTAAGTTAAAAACATGCAAAAACAGTATGTAATATGTATACAAATCAATATATATTAATTCTTAATAACAATTCATAAAACCTCTATATACACAGCATTTTCCTATGATTCATCATGATTGGTAAAAAGATAACGAAAAACACCACAAGACTCCCCACCTACATAAATGTTAACAACCACTAAGCATTAGATACATGTTCTCAATACAGAAGGTTGATTGTCCGTGTGACTAAATACTATTTTCTTATCAGTAACCATTTGTTTCTCAGAACATTATTTTTATATTAGATTTGGGCCGTCGGCGAAATCTCACGAGAAACCCCAGAAACTTAGCCGACAAATATAATAGCGTGTCTTCCGTACCTTTTAATATATCCCAGGATCTTAGTCCTCGTTGGACTCGATAACAGCTTCACTAATTTAAACAACTTCAACAATTCAACAACTCAGCATTACCCACACAACTCTCAGACATCTCCGCAAGACACCAAACAATCCATACTTTACTGCAATGTAAACGTGATCATCGCAAACCCTAGTAATACTCACTCTTCGCCTGTTGCTGCTTACATCATATGCCACTGGAACTCTGTCAATCCTCCGTGTCTCGATTCAAGCCTTTAGGATTAAGGCCACTAAAGTTTGATCCA
This sequence comes from Triturus cristatus, assembly GCF_964204655.1. Taxonomy (NCBI): domain Eukaryota; kingdom Metazoa; phylum Chordata; class Amphibia; order Caudata; family Salamandridae; genus Triturus; species Triturus cristatus. The sequence continues at coordinate 1,187,832,573 of NC_140591.1, forward strand.
CATTCCTCTTCTAATTCCTATCTCCCTCTGCTTTACGTGTAAACCATTTGACAAGATACCTCTGATATGTGGGGTGCCTCAGGCCTCCTCCTCGCGCAGCCCAAAATGTTCAATATTTACATGCGACCGCTGGCTGACATTGTCCAGGAGTTTGGCATATCCATGGTCCCATCCACAGATGATAAACAGCTGGTAGTCTCCTTTAATACTGGAACAAATCTGGACTCTGAGCAACTGATGCCAAGTTTGGAAAAGGTGGAAGGTGGATGACGAGCAGTTGCCTAAAGTTAAATGGGGACAAGACAGAGCTGATGATTCTTGGAAGCAAACCAGTCCCCAGGCCTTTGCCCAGCTGGTCAAGCTGAAAGAGGAACCTGTCAGTTCCAAATCCCTCCATAAAGAACCTCGGAATCTGGATGGACAATAGACTTACAATGGAAGCACAAGCTAAAAAATCTGGCCACTCATGCTTCGATTACTTGGTAATTTTCTTTACTGAGGTGCCCCAAAATATGTTATCAAATTACTTCAAGTTGTGCAGAGTGCTGCAACTAGGCTCCTGTGTAAGGTTCCAATCCACTAACTAATAGGGGAGCATTTGAAATTACTCCACTGGTGATCGATTGAGGCCAGGATTACATTTAAGGCACTTTGCTTGACATACAAAGTAAGAAATAACAGAGGTCCCCAGAAAATCAGAGACATGATTGTGCCATATGTCCCCAACAGGTATCTAAGATCATATCAAGAACATCTTCTCAGAACTACAAGAATCAAAAGAGCAAGATGGCGAGGCAAATCTTTCTCACATCTGGCACCTAAGCTATGGAATACACTGCCATGTAAACTAAGATTTTTGGAAGTAGAATCTAGTTTCAGATGAAATTTGAAGATATGGATCTTTCAGCAACACCATTAAACATACTTATTCACTTTTCCCTAAGCGGCTCACTCATTTAGCGCTGGGAGCCCTTGGGCAGCTATGCGCTCTACAAATCTTTTTAACATAACATAACTTGGTGGTGAGCCTCAAAGCAAAGGCTCTCACTTAGTGATGTACTGATTTGGGCAGCTCCAACTAGTGGAGATGCCCATCCCCCTGTACAGGCCCCACTTTTGGCAGCAGGACAGGTGGGAAAATTAGTAAGCAGAATAGGAGTGTCCACCTTAGCCTGGCACACTCCTAGGGTCGCCTGTAGCTGAGGTAAACCCCACTCTTTGAAACTTTCCATCTTTAATTGGAAAATTAGGCCAAATAGGAACAGGGACATGCCCAAACGGAAGGAGCACCCAAAGGGTGCTGTCATCCCAGCGACCCTGCTCAACAAAAACTAGCTCGTCCTGCAGACAGCACCTCTCCAGGGACCAGAGCTTACTTCAATAAAGACGCTTTTCTCCTGTGGACACGGAGGTGCCGATCACGATCCTGTAAAAACCGGGTACGAACCGTCGGACGGAGCAAATTCTCCGTCCGACGCGTACCCGGTCGTCAAAATGTACAAACATGGAATTACGATTCGCACGGAAACACCATTTCCGTACGAATCGTACAAAACCCCGACCGACGAAAATAAACATACAAATGCAATCCGGGAAAGCGCCGACGTGACGTCGGGACGCACGCAGCCTGCCATTCATGAACCAGGAATTACGATTCGCACCGACGTCATCCCGCACGGTGAATATTTTCCGGCTGCCAAAAACTGCCGGGAAATCAGGACGACGCGAACAAGGAGTACCTGTATGCGACGGACAGACATGGACCCGAACCTACGTGTCATCCCGGCCCTCATAGCAGTCGACCTCCTCTACAGGTTCCGACGCAGACGCCGCAGAAGGTCAGAACAACTAAGGGAGGGGTGGAAAGGGGGGGGAAAGGGGGGGGCAGGACCAGGGGTAGGCCACAAAACCACCACCAATGTCACACAGCACACATGCCCTGGACATACCTGACCCCCATGCCCTGGTCACTATGAGGGGGTGGGGGCGTGTCCAGCAAAGCCAGCGTCCGCCACAAAGGAAGTGCCTGACGACGCGAACCGGAAACACAACTATACAGGTACGTCCCGTACCCACGCCTTAAGAGCGTGGGTACGAGTTGCCCACCTAAATCACTTTGATTATGGACCATCCCTAGTCTGTGATGTTGTCTGTCTGTTTTCAAAATCGAGTAAAGCTTTGAGCTACGTATTCAACATTCAACGGTCTAGTCTTTCCTAACCTTTCTAGCAGTCCGTTGTTTGTGTTCTCTTTTGCCGGAACCGGATTTCCGGTCAGCATGGAGTTTTCTCCTACTTTAACCGTCATGACTACACTGTCGCTGACTCCAGGCTCGGTGGTTTCACGTAGGTTTAAGAGCCAGGCAGTGGACTTGGAAGATGTGAGTACCACAGACGGTTCTTTCACTATCGTTTGGCTCTTTGTTAAATGCCGACTTGACAGAGCAACTGAGGGGCTTTCGGATTAAATACATCCTTTCCGTTTTGTGTCCCCCACAGTTGTCCTGTAGTCCCGCCACCCACCTTTTTGCCTAAGGAGTACAGCACCATTTTGTACACATGTGAGTGCCTTTTATTTTCCATTCGAATTCATTTGGTCATCAGTGCCTTTTTATCGTAATCACACTGGTTTGGTAACTTTAATTTTTCGATGACTCGTTGGTCGAAGCGTCCAACTGAGTATTTCCTAAAATCTAGGTCCACTTCGTTATTCATAATGCAAATATCATTTATGGATTTTTCATTCGAATACGGTGTTAGAGCACAGCCTGTGGGAATAACGAAATTAAATTGATTTCCTTGTCCCTCGATAGACACTGCATTAATTTGTTCCTGGCATAAAGTAATACACAGATGATAGTCACATGTTGATGCATTGCATTTGTGTCATTATTTCCTTACAGGTATCCTTTCGGAATTGCGGAAGGCACATAACGAAAACCGTGAGTGTATCGGTTCCTTACACCTGAGGTCAGGATAGGCTTTAGTAAGCTTATACCGCCCTGGTGGATTTTTTGTTTTTTCTGGTTAGGTCCTGAAGAAAGCTTTGTGAATCACACATTAGAAGCTGAAACATGTCGACCAATATGACCGTAACTGGATGTATCTGACCCACTAATAGTCAGGATTACACATCCTTCACTGTTTTTAACGTCTAAGCTTCATCACAATTAAGTATATCGGTGGATGAATCTTGACATTTTAAAATTTTCCCCTTTTTTCACTGATAATCACTTTTAGTCTGATCTTGTTGCTCCGCCTTAACATAGCGTCGAAGCACACTGGAGGTACACAAGGTACCCCCAGGAGAACCCCATGATGAAGCATGTCACCAACTATGTTGGTGAGTGAGGGTTCCCGAGGAACTTCAGATTGATTTGCAGTGTCACAATTGTTTTGTTTTATGAACCACTAGTCCTGTATATATTATTTTCACACTCTTTTGTTGTTACTTTTGATTATTATAGGGGGACTAAGAGTGTGGCTTAACCCTCTCTCTCTTGTTGTTCGAATTAGTTTCTAGGCAGCGCACAGCTGTGAGAGTTCGACCAATTCCAGTTTTGACAACCATTTTTGGCACGACCATGGAAAATACAGGCCTTTCATATACAGATGCAGAGGTGGACGCCTTACTTGTGGACCCCTCTCTCTTTGCTGACTCGTCAATAGCACAGACTATATCACAGACGAATGAATGGGACAAATTAACTGAACAAAAACGTAGTCGCATCCGCACAATCCTACATGGAACCATACTTACAGAATATCTACGTAATAATGTGGCTCCTAAAGGCTTATTGGTCTCAAATGCTCCCCGGATTTTTTTGGACCCTGTCTTCAGGAGGGATTGGGCCCAAATCGCGTGGCACTGCACGCGCGATTGGCTTGTTCTCATCATCAAAACAGCGCTACGACTTTCTGAGGCCCTTATGGTGGAAATCCAGTTAACTGAAACACATTTCCGTACTACCTTGACCGGCTATAAAAAGAAACTGGATGAGCTCAATAAGGAGATCAATGAGTATAAAGACACATTAACACAGTCCAAAGCTCAGAAGTTTCAGAAGGATCTGAAACGTTTCTCTTATGTTAAAATCTATCCATATGCTAGCCCTGACTACACACCGCCGGTACCTAGTAATGACCAATCTGAGACCACGGATGATAACGATTCATTCTCAAGCGGGTCAAGTACTGACAGTACCAAGTCTAGACAGCGGGGCAGGGGTAGAAACAGACCTCATCAGTACCAACCTTTTTGGCAACAACCTCCCTCTAATCAAGGCAATTTGGGTTATCAAAACCATTTCCAACCACCCCAATTCCCAATGATGGGCTGGAATCCGGGCTTTGTCCCGCTTCCTCCTTTTCCTCAACCCTCATTCCGTCCTCCTTTTTTGGACAGAGGCCGACGTGGGCGAGGGAGAAGAAGAGGGCGCAACCAGGTTCATTGGGAACAAGAGGAGAACATGGGGAACAACACACACAGCAAAGGTGCAGCCAACAACCTAAAAGTTTAGTCACCAACTTATCCTCAGTGGTCCTTACTCAGAGTGAGAGTGATGTCCTTGAGAGAGGTTTAGGTTTTGTCCCCACTGCACGTTTTGACCGGTTCAAGTTGCACTGTGAACTGTCTGAGTTTTTTAGAAAACTTAAACTGAAGTTCTTTTTTGAAAGAAATCAATCTGAGGTCCTTGCAGATCATCCGAGCGATACTGGTTTATGTTTGAAATCAACATTCATACCCCCACCACATACAATACCAGCAGAGACAACTGCGTTTGAACAAGCAGTTTTTAATGATGTGGAATCCTTTCAGGATCAAGGGACCTTCAAAAACATGAGTTCCGTTGACTTTCAGGCACTCCAGTCATTACGATCTAATGCCCTTATCGTGATTAAACCAGCAGATAAGGGGGGTGGGATTGTAATTCAGAACAGTATTGACTATGACCTTGAATGTAAACGTCTGCTTGATAACCCTAAGAATTACATTCCACTAACCACAGATCCTTCCACCTCTTTGAGGGCCACCATATGCAACCTTGTGGAACATGCTGAATGTAGAGGTTATATTAGTAAGCACGAAGCAGACTTTCTGACGAAGGGTAAAGGTATAGTGCCCTACTTCTACACCCTACCTAAGACCCACAAGAACAAATCACCTCCACCAGGTCGCCCAATAGTATCGGGCATTGGCTCTCTTTTAGAGCCTCTATCTATTTACTGTGATTATTTTTTAAAACCAATAATCCAGAATACTGTCACCTATCTGAGGGACACAAAAAGTTTTTTGGCATCCCTACAAGACTTGAGAGTTGATAATGATAATACCATTCTTGTATCATTAGACATTGAGAGTCTTTACACCAGTATTCCCCAGGACGATACCATCAAGGTCATTGGGGAATCTTTAGACTCTATAAACTGGACTTTTCAAACACCTAAAAGCTTTGTGATTGATTGTGCTACTCTAGCACTCAAAAAGAACTTTTTTGAATATCAAGGTAAATTGTACCTCCAGTGTACGGGTACTTCTATGGGCAGCACATTTGCGGCGAGTGTGGCAGGACTATATGTTTACGACTTTGAGCGCAAACATATTCTGGACCCTACCAATCCTTTCTCTTCTTACCTCTATTTTTGGAAGAGATATATAGATGATATTTTTATCATCTGGCAGGGCCCTGAGAATATCCTACGCAACTTTTTTGCGTGGATTAATACACGTGACCCCAATTTGCTATTCACTTACACATTTGATAGCAATGAGATGATTTTTCTGGACGTGATTGTGTCTAAGGTCAATGGTTCTCTATTGACCAGAACATATCACAAACCCACAGCTAAAAACAACCTTCTTACATTTTCAAGCTTTCACCCACGACCATTACGGGAAAACCTACCGTATGGACAATTTTTACGGATCAGACGTAATTGTAGTAATCTGTCTGATTTCCGTACGCAGTCTAAGGAACTCACAGAGAAACTGCGCCAAAGAGGGTATCCTGATAAGATTTTGACAGCCAGCTGTAAGAGGGCCAGAAATCAACCACGTGAAAATCTATTACGTGATTATCCCAAACCACCTAAAGACATTCCACTCACTTGTGTGACAACTTATAATGCTGCCTCCAATATCATCTCCAAATCCATCAAAAAACACTGGCGAATTTTGGAGAGTAACAACATTAAATGGGAAAAACCTTTATTCGCATATAAAAAGGCTACCAGTTTAAAGGACTCCCTTGTTCACACTAGACCACGGAATTCCAACACGCCTAGTGAAAGATCTATCCTCAATGCGTGGGGTCTACCACCCGTCCTTGGCCATTTCCCTTGCGGGTCGTGTAGCATTTGCTATCTCACCTCTACCACAAAAACTCTGACCCTGGAATCAGGGAAGATCTGGACGCAAAGGAGTCACACCAATTGTAATACTGCTGATGTAGTATACTTAATCACATGTCCTTGCGATCTGAGATATGTGGGGATGACTACGCGAAAGGTGAAGTTACGCATTGGTGAACATCGGAGTAATATCCGATGTAAGAAAAGCACTACGAAACTTACAGAACATTTTCTGCGTTTTAACCACACGGTGGATGATCTGCATTGGACCATCATTGAACAGGTGAATCCAGTGATTTTGTTCGAAAAGGAGCAACGCTGGATTAACCGTCTTTCCACACATCTGACCGGTCTCAATGATAATATCCCATGGGGCACGGTTTTGAGACGCAAATAAACTATCATTAGCTAGCACTTTTGCCTATTTAGCTCCCAGGCATATTATTAATAAAAGCACTTTCTGCCCTATTAACTTTCATGGTTTTGATTAGGACCGCTTACACAACTGTTGTTTTCGATCCCCGTCATTACTTGTTCACTCGAGGGTTCATGATGGTGATGACACTTCCTTACACTATCATGTATCGTATTAACAACTTTGATTTCCCTGTGCAATCTTGGATGTTATTTACAACACTGATTACCCACCTAAATCACTTTGATTATGGACAGTCCCTAGTCTGTGATGTTGTCTGTCTGTTTTCAAAATCGAGTAAAGCTTTGAACTACGTATTCAACATTCAACGGTCTAGTCTTTCCTAACCTTTCTAGCAGTCCGTTGTTTGTGTTCTCTTTTGCCGGAACCGGATTTCCGGTCAGCATGGAGTTTTCTCCTACTTTAACCGTCATGACTACACTGTCGCTGACTCCAGGCTCGGTGGTTTCACATAGGTTTAAGAGCCAGGCAGTGGACTTGGAAGATGTGAGTACCACAGACGGTTCTTTCACTATCGTTTGGCTCTTTGTTAAATGCCGACTTGACGGAGCAACTGAGGAGCTTTCGGATTAAATACATCCTTTCCGTTTTGTGTCCCCCACAGTTGTCCTGTAGTCCCGCCACCCACCTTTTTGCCTAAGGAGTACAGCACCATTTTGTACACATGTGAGTGCCTTTTATTTTCCATTCTAATTCATTTGGTCATAAGTGCCTTTTTATCGTAATCACACTGGTTTGGTAACTTTAATTTTTCGATGACTCGTTGGTCGAAGCGTCCAACTGAGTATTTCCTAAAATCTAGGTCCACTTCGTTATTCATAATGCAATTATCATTTATGGATTTTTCATTCGAATACGGTGTTAGAGCACAGCCTGTGGGAATAACGAAATTAAATTGATTTCCTTGTCCCTCGATAGACACTGCATTAATTTGTTCCTGGCATAAAGTAATACACAGATGATAGTCACATGTTGATGCATTGCATTTGTGTCATTATTTCCTTACAGGTATCCTTTCGGAATTGCGGAAGGCACATAACGAAAACCGTGAGTGTATCGGTTCCTTACACCTGAGGTCAGGATAGGCTTTAGTAAGCTTATACCGCCCTGGTGGATTTTTTGTTTTTTCTGGTTAGGTCCTGAAGAAAGCTTTGTGAATCACTCATTAGAAGGTGAAACATGTCGACCAATATGACCGTAACTGGATGTATCTGACCCACTAATAGTCAGGATTACACATCCTTCACTGTTTTTAACGTCTAAGCTTCATCACAATTAAATATATCGGTGGATGAATCTTGACATTTTAAAATTTTCCCTTTTTTTCACTGATAATCACTATCCTTTTAGTCTGATCTTGTTGCTCCGCCTTAACATAGCGTCGAAGCACACTGGAGGTACACAAGGTACCCCCAGGAGAACCCCATGATGAAGCATGTCACCAACTATGTTGGTGAGTGAGGGTTCCCGAGGAACTTCAGATTGATTCGCAGTGTCACAATTGTTTTGTTTTATGAACCACTAGTCCTGTATATATTATTTTCACACTCGTTTGTTGTTACTTTCAAATAGGAACAGGGACATGCCCAAAAGGAAGGCGCACCCAGAGGGTGCTGTCATCCCAGCGACCCTGCTCAACAAAAACTAGCTCGTCCTGCAGACAGCACCTCTCCAGGGACCAGAGCTTACTTCAATAAAGACGCTTTTCTCCTGTGGACACGGAGGTGCCGATCACGATCCTGTAAAAACCGGGTACGAACCGTCGGACGGAGCAAATTCTCCGTCCGACGCGTACCCGGTCGTCAAAATGTACAAACATGGAATTACGATTCGCACGGAAACACCATTTCCGTACGAATCGTACAAAGCCCCGACCGACGAAAATAAACATACAAATGCGATACGGGAAAGCGCCGACGTGACGTCGGGACGCACGCAGCCTGCCATTCACGAACCAGGAATTACGATTCGCACCGACGTCATCCAGCACGGTGAATATTTTCCGGCTGCCAAAAACTGCCGGGAAATCAGGACGACGCGAACAAGGAGTACCTGTACGCGACGGACAGACATGGACCCGAACCTACGTGTCATCCCGGCCCTCATAGCAGTCGACCTCCTCTACAGGTTCCGACGCAGACGCCGCAGAAGGTCAGAACAACTAAGGGAGGGGGGGAAAGGGGGGGAAAGGGGGGGCAGGACCAGGGGCAGGCCACAAAACCACCACCAATGTCACACAGCACACATGCCCTGGACATACCTGACCCCCATGCCCTGGTCACTACGAGGGGGTGGGGGCGTGTCTAGCAAAGCCAGCGTCCGCCACAAAGGAAGTGCCTGACGACGCGAACCGGCAACACAACTATACAGGTACGTCCCGTACCCACGCCTTAAGAGCGTGGGTACGAGTCGTACCACGCCCACACCTACGTCACCCCAACAATGGCGGGACGGCTGTACCCACGTGGCAAAGGCCTGGGTACGGGTCGCACAAGCATTACATAGCGTGGGGACGGATATGTACGGACCTTACCCCCACCACCGTATGCATGGAGCGTACCCCCAACCCCAACAGTGTAAGTACGACCCGTACCCTCACCCGCGTACGTATACGTCCCACCCCAACAGTGTAAGTACGACCCGTACCCTCACCCGCGTACGTATGGAGCGTACCCCCGCCCCAACAGTGTAAGTACAACCCATACCCTCACCCACGTACGTATGGAGCGTACCCCCACCCCAACAGTGTAAGTACGACCCGTACCCTCACCCGCGTACGTATGGAGCGTACCCCCACCCCAACAGTGTAAGTGCGACCCGTACCCTCACCCGCGTACGTATGGAGCGTACCCCCCACCCCAACAGTGTAAGTACGACCCGTACCCTCACCCGCGTATGCATGTAGCATACCCCAACGGTGTAAGTACGACCCGTACCCCCACCTTGTATGCATGGAGCGTACCCCAACAGTGCATGTACATACCGTACCACCACCCCAACAGTGTAAGTACGACCCGTACCCCACCCGCGTACGTATGGAGCGTACTCCCACCCCAACAGTGTAAGTACGACCCGTACCCCACCCGCGTACGTATGGAGCGTACTCCCACCCCAACAGTGTAAGTACGACCCGTACCCCACCCGCATACGTATGGCGCCTACTCCCACCCCAACAGTGTAAGTACGAACCTTACCCCCATGGAGCAAACCCACACATGTGTATGTACTAAGCGTACATATTGTTAAATAGGAGGGGTGTGTGCCTATCACTCCCAGCAGTGCCCAGAGTCAGGAGGGGTGGGTGCAGAGTCCTCCCAGCAGTGCCCAGAGACAGGAGGGGTGTGTGCAGAGTCCTCCCAGCAGTGCCCAGAGGCAGGAGGGGTGGGTGCCTATCACTCCCAGCAGTGCCCAGACGCAGGAGGGGTGGGTGCCTATCACTCCCAGCAGTGCCCAGAGTCAGGAGGGGTGTGTGCAGAGTCCTCCCAGCAGTGCCCAGAGTCAGGAGGGGTGTGTGCAGAGTCCTCCCAGCAGTGCCCAGAGTCAGGAGGGGTGGGTGCCTATCACTCCCAGCAGTGCCCAGAGTCAGGAGGGGTGTGTGCAGAGTCCTCCCAGCAGTGCCCAGAGGCAGGAGGGGTGGGTGCCTATCACTCCCAGCAGTGCCCAGATACAGGAGGGGTGTGTGCCTATCACTCCCAGCAGTGCCCAGAGTCAGGAGGGGTGTGTGCAGAGTCCTCCCAGCAGTGCCAAGAGGCAGGAGGGGTGGGTGCCTATCTCTCCCAGCAGTGGCCAGAGTCAGGAGGGGTGGGTGCAGAGTCCTCCCAGCAGTGCCCAGACGCAGGAGGGGTGGGTGCAGAGTCCTCCCAGCAGTGCTCAGAGTCAGGAGGGGTGTGTGCAGAGTCATCCCAGCAGTGCCCAGAGTCAGGAGGGGTGTGTGCAGAGTCCTCCCAGCAGTGCCCAGAGTCAGGAGGTGTGTGTGCAGAGTCCTCCCAGCAGTGCCCAGAGTCAGGAGGGGTGTGTGCAGAGTCCTCCCAGCAGTGCCGAGAGGCAGGAGGGGTGGGTGCCTATCACTCCCAGCAGTGCCCAGAGGCAGGAGGGGTGTGTGCAGAGTCCTCCCAGCAGTGCCCAGAGGCAGGAGGGGTGGGTGCCTATCACTCCCAGCAGTGCCCAGAGTCAGGAGGGGTGGGTGCAGAGTCCTCCCAGCAGTGCCCAGAGACAGGAGGGGTGTGTGCAGAGTCCTCCCAGCAGTGCCCAGAGGCAGGAGGGGTGGGTGCCTATCACTCCCAGCAGTGCCCAGACGCAGGAGGGGTGGGTGCCTATCACTCCCAGCAGTGCCCAGAGTCAGGAGGGGTGTGTGCAGAGTCCTCCCAGCAGTGCCCAGAGTCAGGAGGGGTGTGTGCAGAGTCCTCCCAGCAGTGCCCAGAGACAGGAGGGGTGTGTGCAGAGTCCTCCCAGCAGTGCCCAGAGTCAGGAGGGGTGTGTGCAGCGTCCTCCCACCAGTGCCCAGAGGCAGGAGGGGTGTGTGCAGAGTCCTCCCAGCAGTGCCCAGAGGCAGGAGGGGTGGGTGCCTATCACTCCCAGCAGTGCCCAGAGTCAGGAGGGGTGGGTGCAGAGTCCTCCCAGCAGTGCCCAGAGACAGGAGGGGTGTGTGCAGAGTCCTCCCAGCAGTGCCCAGAGGCAGGAGGGGTGGGTGCCTATCACTCCCAGCAGTGCCCAGACGCAGGAGGGGTGGGTGCCTATCACTCCCAGCAGTGCCCAGAGTCAGGAGGGGTGTGTGCAGAGTCCTCCCAGCAGTGCCCAGAGTCAGGAGGGGTGTGTGCAGCGTCCTCCCACCAGTGCCCAGAGTCAGGAGGGGTGTGTGCAAAGTCCTCCCAGCAGTGCCCAGAGGCAGGAGGGGTGGGTGCCTATCACTCCCAGCAGTGCCCAGAGTCAGGAGGGGTGTGTGCAGAGTCCTCCCAGCAGTGCCCAGAGGCAGGAGGGGTGGGTGCAGAGTCCTCCCAGCAGTGCCCAGAGGCAGGAGGGGTGGGTGCAGAGTCCTCCCAGCAGTGCCCAGACGCAGGAGGGGTGTGTGCAGAGTCCTCCCAGCAGTGCCCAGAGGCAGGAGGGCTGTGTGCAGAGCCCTCCCAGCAGTGCCCAGAGTCAGGAGGGGTGTGTGCAGAGTCCTCCCAGCAGTGCCCAGAGGCAAGAGGGGTGGGTGCCTATCACTCCCAGCAGTGCCCAGAGTCAGGAGGGGTGTGTGCAGAGTCCTCCCAGCAGTGCCCAGAGTCAGGAGGGGTGGGTGCAGAGTCCTCCCAGCAGTGCCCAGAGGCAGGAGGGGTGGGTGCAGAGTCCTCCCAGCAGTGCCCAGAGGCAGGAGGGGTGTGTGCAGAGTCCTCCCAGCAGTGCCCAGAGGCAGGAGGGGTGGGTGCAGAGTCCTCCCAGCAGTGCCCAGACGCAGGAGGGGTGTGTGCAGAGTCCTCCCAGCAGTGCCCAGAGGCAGGAGGGGTGTGTGCAGAGTCCTCCCAGCAGTGCCCAGAGTCAGGAGGGGTGTGTGCAGAGTCCTCCCAGCAGTGCCCAGAGGCAGGAGGGGTGGGTGCCTATCACTCCCAGCAGTGCCCAGAGTCAGGAGGGGTGTGTGCAGAGTCCTCCCAGCAGTGCCCAGAGTCAGGAGGGGTGGGTGCAGAGTCCTCCCAGCAGTGCCCAGAGGCAGGAGGGGTGGGTGCAGAGTCCTCCCAGCATTGCCCAGACGCAGGAGGGGTGGGTGCAGAGTCCTCCCAGCAGTGCCCAGAGGCAGGAGGGGTGTGTGCAGAGTCCTCCCAGCAGTGCCCAGAATCAGGAGGGGTGTGTGCAGAGTCGTCCGAGCAGTGCCCAGAGGCAGGAGGGGTGGGTGCCTATCACTCCCAGCAGTGCCCAGAGTCAGGAGGGGTGTGTGCAGAGTCCTCCCAGCAGTGCCCAGAGGCAGGAGGGGTGGGTGCCTATCACTCCCAGCAGTGCCCAGATACAGGAGGGGTGGGTGCCTATCACTCCCAGCAGTGCCCAGAGTCAGGAGGGGTGTGTGCAGAGTCCTCCCAGCAGTGCCCAGAGGCAGGAGGGGTGGGTGCCTAACACTCACAGCAGTGCCCATGGAACGCAAAGGGTGGAGTAGCCACAGATACCATGGCCACAAATTCCAGTCAGGTGCACAAAGACCCTGCAGTACATGTACCACATGTGTGCGAGGCTGGGAGTATACGCATGCATAGCGCAGAAAAGAAAACATGTCCACATGAAGTCATGTCAATAGTCCACATACACAAGTACAATGACTATCAAGAATGGCACGAATGATGCAGGTGGAGACATCGCTCAGCATGCATGTGCAAAGTAGAAGGAGTCCGTCACACACCCAGCTAATGTACACACAGCTCAGCGCTAAATATTGGGAACACCCTGCAGGGAAGATGTCAGGGTACACAGAGGAACGAATACACCTTTGGACAATTTCACCATGCAGCAACTGCTTACATGAACACAGAAACCTAGCTAACACCGTGTGATGGCACACAGATCCCAGGGTCCCCCCTATGACCAGCACACTACTACATTTCCCACACACCCAACACATGAACACCACCCAAAACCATGTAGCAGCCCCACCAACAGCAATACCAGCAAAGCAGTAGTGTTCCAAGGGGAAAAAAATAAATTGCTTTATTCAGCATGAACCAAAAAATCTTGTTTGTAGGAAGTTCAATATTTACAAAGCCCATAGTGCAGTCCAGAAGTCACAGCTGGATGGGGGACACAGTGGGATGCGTGTCCCCTAGCTTGCCTACACAGTTACATTCCGTCGTCTTCCACAGGGGTCAGGGCATCATGTGGGGGGGAAGAAACAGGCACCGCAGGGACAGGAGGGTGAAGGGTAGGCGTCGTGGGTGCAGGGATGGAGGACTCCACCACAGGGGGTGGGGCAGGGCCAAAGGCGGAGGCCAGGATCTCGTTGCACACCTTAGCAAGGTCCTCCAGGGAATCCCCTGCACCCGAAGGAACCACAGGCCCCAAGGAGGGGGGGGGTCAGAGGGATGGGTCGCAGCGCCACTGGGGGAGGGTGTAGACAGGGGGGGGGAATCAACCACCCTGACCGAGGACTTCCTTGACCTCTTGCGTGGTGGTGTCACTGTGGGGCTCAGGGACAGAGCGACCATGAAGGAGTCTTTGGGGGAGATGTGGCCAGGAGAGCTGAGGGGAGGGGATTTGGAGGGAGTGGATTGGGTGGAATGCGGACTCCCACTCTGGCTGCGTGTCACATGTTTGCCCCCCCACCCAGTGGGTGTGCCTTTTTCACCCTGTGTGTGCGTGTCAGGAGGTGTGCGGTGGACCTTCCCTGATGGTGTGGTGCCTGTGTGTGTTGTGGTGGGTGCATGCTGACGTCTGGGTGTACGTGGGACAGGCATGGGAGTGGGAAGTGTGGATGGGGCAGGGGTAGGGGGTGGGACGTAGCGCTGCAGGAGACCCACTGCTGCAGTCAGTGTCGAGTCTATCGACCTCAGCAAGCTGCGTTGGTCAGCCTGCGATGAATTAATGCCCTCCAAGTATGCCTCCATGTTGTGCAGCACTTGGCTGTGGCCATGGAGGACATTAAGGATCGCAGCCTGACCAACCTGCAACTGCCGCTGGATGTCCACAGACTCGGCATTGGCGGCAGCAGTGGAGACTGGGGCAGGGGGTGCGGTGCCTGGCAGGAAGGAGACATGTGGTGACCGGGCACGCTGGGAAGGGACACGAGCAAGTGGGAGGTGGCTGATGGCAATGGAGGGGGCGGGGCGAGATGTAGTGCCGCTGTCAGCTGCTGGTGCAGCCGCCGCCCACTCGGAGAGATCATCCTCGGACCCGTCAGCTTCATACTCTGTTGTGCCAGTCGACAGGTCCCCGGCTTCACTCTCCTCCGCCTCAGTCCCACTTGATGTGCCAGCCCCGATGTCACCGCTGGCACTGGTGCTCGGTCCCTCTGCTCCGTCTGTGCCCATGTCTCCCTCCGTGTCCCCCGACAATGCTGTGGGCAGGGTGAAGAGACAGAAATTAATCATACACCTGTATACATATGTCACATGAGTCCAATCTACATAGGTCACAGTGCATAGCCTGAAACAAAAGAAGAGTTACATCTACAAAACAAGGTGCATATGTAGGGCATGCAAGACACAGTTGTTTGACCCACCATGCCACCGAAAAACTATGGAGACCATGACACAATAGCAAATGAGATGGAATGGAATTTTGACTGAGGAGCAAGGCCCTGGGGACAATCCAGCACTGCATCTGCACCACACAGCGTGGCAGGAAATAGGGATGAGCAGGGACCATATCCAGGAACAAGAGGCACATGCAGCCTAGGTTATACTGAAAACATGCCCACCATGACTGGCCCACTGCACCTTGAGTGCATGTCCAGACAAACATCACACACTGGCCAGTCCTAGCAAGGAGATATCAGGTTGTGACATGAAGGCCATGCCCGCACCACCCACCCCCTACATGAGACTATTATTTGGAGACACAGGAAGCACTTACATCCCTTAGTCTGGGTGAAATACACATGGGATGCAACAAATCAAGGTTGCACACAAAATACCCAAGGTGCGCCTGTCCAAATAATCATGTACGAATGGGCATCATTAGATGATTGTAACAAGACACACAGGCAATGTCCACCGTGAGCATGAACAAGGAATATCAGGTCAGGCTGTACAGTGGACACTTGTACTACATTTCACGTCAATATACATTTGGCCAGGGGACAATGGCACAGAGCACAACCTATGCTGTAGACACAGAGATTGTCGACATATTCGGATTACACACATGATACCTAGGAAAATATGTCCCTGGGGACAGTAGTGGCCACACAACTCCATGCTCCTGAATGGGAATGACTGCAACACACGCTACCATCCCCGCACTATGCGTACCGCACACTCATGCACATCATGTCACAGGCCACCACATAGGACATGCGTGCTGTAAGGCATAACACTTGAGAGACTAACTCCCATGTCTGGACTCAGCATTAGTGCCAACTGACATGGAACCCACAAGACCAGAACTGGACAGGGCACAGGCAAGTTCCCAAAACCTGTTACACACCACCCCCACACATGATGCTGCAGGCATTGTACACATGGAGAAGGTGCCAGGCTACATAACCTTGTGACGGAGTGACTTCACACAGACCAGGGAACACATTACAAGGGGGGGAAGGGAGGCAGGAGAGCACTGCAATACTGTGGGTAACAGGATCTGCACAGCACCATTAAACCCTGGCAGTGCATCCATGGAACAGTGCACTTACAAATGCTGGTGAAACACAACAAACACACATGTACCTACCCCCTTCCTGCTGCTGCATCTCCTGTAAGCGCCTGTCCAAGTCTGGAAATACCACCGCCAGCACACGCTTGTGGATGTGGGAGAGACGGCGGCGCCCGCGGTTCTTATGGCTCTCAGGTGAGTCCAGCAATCACTAGAAGAACTCCACAGAGTGTGGAGGGGGGAACGGGAGGCACGGGGTGCTAGGAGCTAGCGGCCTCCATTAATACTATTGACCACAAGAAGCTGCTCCTAGAGTGATGTGACCTTACTACAGTTGTAAAGTTGTTGTGAGTATGGACATCTCACAAAAAGTGACGGACTGGCCTCACACACCACCTGGTGTCATGCTTCATCATCGGCCAGTCCTCGCCCTCCAAAACCTTCGTTTGATGGAGGGCGGGCATACACCTGGAGACAGGGATGCACTTCTAAGCTAAAGAGTGGGGGCCCATGGGGTAGAATGTGAAGTTAAAAATCATTATAGTTACCAAGATATTTTTAATGTGATCGGTAACTATATGATACTAAAAACAAAGTGGCGGCAGGTGGGGTATTTAGGTGTCCCCTAGCCGTCTAGTATAAGGTCGACATGTTTCTGCCTTGTTGGCCCGAGCGGGTCCAGGGCATTCATCAGGACCTAGAGTTACAAAAAGAGGGCTCCGTTCTTACCAACTGGTAGCAAGAGAATACCACTGCGCGGGTGTGGCGTGGGCCACACTCCACTACCTAGATGGCTTCCAACTGTCAAGCCCTAGTTAGACAAACTACTTGCCACATGGGGGAAGGGAGGAGACACTTCTGTTCAGTTGTCTGAGGCAGAGTGTCCCGTATTCAGCCTAAGGTGTTGCTCCTCGTCCGCCCGAACAAGGTGAGTCCCCCAGCAGGACCCGTGTGATCCTCCACGTCCAGCACCGGATATCCTGCCAGCGTTTCCTCACCTGGGACAGGCGCCGCTTCCGACCATCCGTACTCCTCACGGCACTGATGGCGGTCAGCCAGATCTGCTCCTTGGCAGAGGCGCCTACCTGTGAGGATGAACAAGTGACACTACATCAATACACCTGCAACATGTCACAGAGACACATATGAGAACAAATTAGCTGGTTACAACAAGGCATGTCATGCAGCCAACGCATTGCACCTTTGCCATAGGGACATACTCCTCTGGGGAAGGGCAAAAGCAGTATGTGCCAGTGAAAGTACACAGGTGGAATGAGGGCAAAGACACAATCAATTATAAAGGCTCACACTGTGCATCACTCCCACACCTCCTGTCTCTGGGCACTGCTGGGAGGACTCTGCACCCACCCTTCCTATGTCTGGGCACTGCTGGGAGTGATAGGCACCCACCCCTCCTATGTCTGGGCACTGCTGGGAGGACTCTGCACACACCCCTCCTGACTCTGGGCACTGATGGGAGTGATAGGCACCCACCCCTCCTGTCTCTGGGCACTGCTGGGAGTGATAGGCACCCACCCCTCCTGTCTCTGGGCACTGCTGGGAGTGATAGGCACACACCCCTCCTATGTCTGGGCACTGCTGGGAGTGATAGGCACCCACCCCTCCTGTCTCTGGGCACTGGTGGGAGGACTCTACACACACCCCTCCTGCCTCTGGGCACTGCTGGGAGTGATAGGCACCCATCCTTCCTGTCTCTGGGCACTGCTGGGAGGACTCTGCACACACCCCTCCTGACTCTGGGCACTGCTGGGAGGACTCTGCACACACCCCTCCTGCCTCTGGGCACTGCTGGGAGTGATAGGCACCCACCCCTCCTATGTCTGGGCACTGCTGGGAGACATCAGGCATTCCCCCCCCTGGGACCCCCCCTACAGTACATAGCATGTGTGTCACACCTGGACACAATGGCAGAAGTCACAGTCACAAAAAAGGGACACAGTCTGTGCTAGTAGCCTCTGCACTCACCTGATACCCTGGTCGCCCATACAGCAGGGGGTACTGTGGGAGGATCACATCCAGCAGTGCCAGGTTCTCCTCCAGGGTGAATGGCTGTGACCTCTCCACAGACCTTGACATGGTTCCAGGGAATCAGGAGCAGCAGCAGTGTGGTAGAATCGAAATATGTGCAGGCAAGTGATCCCTCATGGGACCTGGCTGCCTTATATCTGCCTTGCTGGCCTGTTTCATGCACAGGAGTACAGAGTGATTGGTCACTCACATTTGCATCCTATGTTTCCTCCAATCCCTTCAAACCTAGCACAGTCAGTGGGTTCTTATTGTGTTTTTTTCTTCAGCATGATGTCAACCCCACAAACACATTGCAACAAAGTAGATTCATTCCAACTGACTTCTGCTGTGCACCTACCAGAACAAATTCAAACTTAAAACTTGGTCTCCATGACAACCAGCATACATGTAGGCCATAATACTTGTCCCTCATGTGTCCCCTATGTAAAAATGAGCTTCACACACAGGTACGGTTCCTGGGCCCTAGGGCACCCCAAATGCATAGCAACGGCCCGTACAGGCATGTGTACGGGCCGTACCACTATGAGTATGCATACTCAAGAACACCCATAGTGGTACGGCCCGTACACACGTGCGTACGTTCACTATCACAATGGGTGTCCTCGCCTATGCATACTCGTAGTGGTACGGCCCGTACACGCGTGCGTACGTTCACCATCACTATGGGTGTCCTCTCGTATGCGTACTCGTAGTGGTACGGCCCGTACACGCGTGCGTACGTTCACTATCACTATGGGTGTCCTCTAGTGAACGTACAGGCGTGTGTACGGGCCGTACCACTACGAGTACGCATACGCGAGGACACCCATAGTGATAGTGAACATACGCACACGTGTACGGGCCGTACCACTATGGGTGTTCTTGCGTATGCGTACTTACTGACCGTACACATGCCTGTACGCTCACCATCACTATGGGTACACATACGGCAGCACTCCCATAGTGATATGGGAACGTACACAGGCCCTCTTAGCAGCAGTAATGGTTTTCACACATCACAGTGGTGACAGGCAGCACACAGGAAGGAATAGGGCTGACATACTTGTCCATGGATGGACATCAAGGCATTGTCTGGGCAGTACTACATGTGTGGGGCACAGGTGTGACAGGCTGTGATGTGGCACATTACTCTTGAGTCGAGAAGGCACCAGGTGTATGATGAGATGTGTACACATGTAATGAGTGACGGTGCAATGTGTGCCAGGCATGCCCTTGACTCCTTTGACATGTGTGCATGTCGTACTGCACACTTGTGATGAGCGTCACTGGCATGGCACGGACACCAACACACGGAAGTGTCCCCTGATGCCTGGTACAGGGGTTACCACACCTGACATGTCACTACCCACGGTGCACGATGTGACTATGTCATGTATGTGTGGGGGGTTCCCATTAGGTTGATGTTGGAGCTCCCTCATAAGCTGCAGCTGTTGCAGCAACCAACATGTGTCTGTGTGTAGATTGACATTGCACACTGTTCCGCACACCATGCCACATGTGGTATCGGATGTGAGGTGCGTATGTATGCATGGGACACGGAGTAGCGTAACAAGGACATGTCTGCATCCTCTCTATGAATGTGTGGTGAGTCATGACATGTACACCTTCATGGCAAGGCGTGTGGGCTGTCCTAGTGTAATGTCATGTGACCTGTGGCTCTAGTGTTCCGCTGCCAGTCTCTGCAATCGACATCCTACTTCTGCTGATGTGTGGATGTATGTCACTCCAGTCTTGCGTCTGGCTGTTCACTTGCACTGGGACACAGCTAATCCCATGCCATGGCATGTGGAGGTTCACAATCTCCATGTGTAGCTGGGTCTTGGTAGGAGTGTCACCTGGCAGCCATACATGTCCAGGGCATGTGGCACATACCTGACTCCGTATGTAGCATATGTGTATAGACAGATTAACATGTGCTCAGTACAAATTAATTGTTGTTGTGGTGCACTCACTCTTCCTTGCCACTTCCAAATTACTGCAGAGCGCCGCCTCTTCCCCAAGCAATTCCGGACTTGGCTGCCATGCGGGAGAATGACTGTATCCGGTGCTACCGCTTCGCCCAACGGTTGATTCTGGATTTGACGGCGAGACTGGCACCACACCTGCAACCGCTGCACAGGTATCCTACGGCACTGACACCCAAGCTGAAGGTAATGGCAGCCCTACATTTTCTAGCCACGGGTACCTTTAAAAATACCATAGCTCATGTTGGTGGCATGTCCCAGAGCATGTTCTGCCGTGTGCTGCATGATTTCTTAGAGGCCATGTTGATTCACCTGGATGACTTCATCCATTTTCCTACCCCTGAAATGTTGACTGGGGTCAAGCGTGGATTCTATGCCCTGGGAGGGATGCCCCATGTCATTGGGTCCATAGATGGGACACATGTGGCTTTGGTACCACCACAGGCACAGGAGGTAGCGTACCGGAATCGCAAGCACTACCACTCCATCAATGCCCTTGTGGTGTGTCTGTCCAACATGGTGATTTCACATGTCTGCGCTCGTTTTCCAGGATCAGCACACGATGCCTACATCATGAGGCGTAGCAGTGTGCCTGAAACGATGACGCAGCTGCGCAACGAACGAGCATGTGTTGTTGGTGGGTACAGTCTGTCTGTCCTGTATTTTGTGTAGACTTCCAGCACGACCGCTTCTCCTGTCCTGCTTATGTCCATGTGCTTTCCATGTAGGGGACGCTGGCTATCCCAACATGCCATGGCTGATCACACCTCTCCGCAACCCCATCACGCCGGCCCAGCTCCGCTACAACACCGCCCATGGCCGGACAAGGCGAGTGATAGAGAGGACATTTGGCCTCCTGAAGAGCCGATTCAGGTGCCTACACAAGACCGGCGGCGCACTCCCATATGCCCCGGCGAAGGTCTGCAAAATCTTCATGGTCTGCTGCATGCTGCACAACATGGCAGTTGAGAAAGCTGTGCCACTCATCCTGGATCAAGATGACCAGGACCATCCACCCGTGAAGGACAAAGGGCTTGGCAATGGGGCTAGTGATGTGGAGGATGTGGAGCCGCAAGAGGACATCCGGACTCGGCTCATACGCGACTTCTTTGCTTAGTGGTGAGTACCAGTGTCTGAGTGTGCACGCATTGGTCCCCGTGTGGCATGTGTTGCGATGTGTGTCTCCACCTGCATGTATGGCACGTGAGTCAGAGGTGTGTGTGGGTGTGTCACTGGAGTGATGGTGCCAGTGATGGTTGTATTTCCCCAGTCATAATTGTGACCTAGCATGTTGTCAACCATACATGTGTTGAGTACATGCACATGCAAGTGGCTGTGCTTTTTGTGGCTGACTTCTTGTGTGTCTCTCTTCCCCAGGTACTTGCGCATGCCGTCTGCTGCTTGCATTGTTGTGGCACTGCTATTCCTCATGGACACGTCATCGTGTGCTGACTCAGCGTTACAGGCACGGACACGTTTGGAAGTCTCCTTAGGGTAAGGGATGCATCAGGGGTGTATTGGGTGTGGCAGTTGTTCACGATGTATGCACACTGCCCCTGTTGATGTTTGGTTCCTCTGCAGACATGTTGCATCACCATGGTACACATTACATGCAGCTGGGTACACCTGAATAGATGGTCAGACTTGTTGACAGTCATTTGTGATGGGATAGTGGATTGTGATGATGGCATCAATGTGTGTAACACTGCCCTCGGACACATACGGTTTGCATTGGCTTGACATGCTGTGGGACTTCAGCGGATCAATGGTGTATGGCAGGCTCTCCGTGAGCAGCTGGGGGTGTTTAGCTGTTAGCCGACACTTGTGTGCCAGTTCCATGGCTATCACGCATTTTTGCTGCAGAAGGGGGGTGTCAGTGTTGGACCCACATGTTACTCCACATGACCTGTGTATGTGTACTCCGAGTTGCCTCTGCAATCCCGAATACATGACTAATAAAGGAGTCCCTATGCCTCCAAGGTGCCTCTTCTCAGTCAATGCTGGTGTGTTGCCACGGTGCCTCCGGCATGTCTGGCTTGGTTTTCCCTGATAGTGGCTATGTGTCTATGTGTAGAGTAGCAAGATGCAAGCTGTGTGTGTGGGATTAGACTGTGTATTGTGCATGATGTCCATGACTGTGTGGGTATTGTGACATGTGCCATCCCCATGCATCCAACGTTGGCCAGGCCCCCATTCTCTGCATCCACCGGACTCAAGCTTGCAGGACATGGTTCTGCCACCTGTCTACACATACCTGGGTGCCCCCCAGGACACTCCACATGATCCCTGACCTTTGCGCATGACTGTTGCTGTACTCAATATGTCTGTCGGCACGGTTGTGCGGCCACCCCCTCAGCTGGTTGGGCCCATCACGGGTGTGTATGGTGCTCCATGTCTGTCTTGCCTAATACACTGTGACCCGTGTGTCCTGTGCCAGACTCAGGCCCCAGGGTGTGGATGGTTTAAGTCAAAAGAGAACTCGGGCATGTTTAGACTTTACAAGACACATGTAAGGTAATAATGCAACCAGCAGGCATCTTCTCTTCATGGTGTGACTTTTTATTTTAGTGGGGGGGTGGGGGGTGTATGGCATGAGGGGCTTTCCGGGTGTTTGGAATCCAAAGTTCAGTAGGGGAGTTGGTGTCCTTGCCATTGGAAATCCTCAGAGTCCATGCCACAGTCTTTGTCAACATTGGTCAGACAGTGACCAGCAAGGCCATGTGGCAGAGAATGTCTTTTGATACTGTGCTGCTGTTGCTCCAGTGGGCCAGGTGCCAGGCCAGGTGTCCTGGGAGATGGTGCTGTAGACCCTCAGAAGCAGGACGTGACGATGTTTGGGATGCTCCATTGGATGTTTCCTCCTCCTCCTCCTGATCCCTCCCTGTGGGTGGTGATGTTCTACGCCTACTGGCACAGGGAGGGTTGCCCATGTTGTCGGCCATCCAACGGAGTGTACTGTGAATTCCCGTGAACACCGTCACGAGCTCAGCCTGTCTGTCCTCCATCCTCCGTTGGTGTTGCAGTAGACAGGCATGTTGCTCCGCATGTTGCTGGGCCTGCTGGGTCTTGATCTCATCGAGGGTCCCCTTCATATCGTTGAGGGTGGACACAACCTGGGCCATGCCCGTGGTGTCCTGCCGGTATGTGTCCAGGAAGTTTCGGACATGGGAATATACCGGTTCCCCAGCCAACTGGTCGGGCAGGCGCCTCCGCCGTCCTCCACTCCCACCACCCCTGCCCACTTGCGCCTGGCCTGCCGTTGTGGGCACATCGGGTCTCCGGGACCCCTGAGGGATGGCATTTGCGGTGTTGCCTGCCTCCTCCTGGGTGCCCGGAGAACCTTGTCCCTCCTGGACAGACTGGCTGCTTTGTGGTGGTGGGGCAGGGATCCTGGGTGTCTCCTGGGATGTGGCAGGAGTGGGGGTGGTGGTTGGCCCCGTTGTACCTGACGCAGGTGCTGCAGGTCGTTGGACACCAGAGGGGCCAGGTTGGTCGGGGTCGTCCACAGAGTGGTGAGAGTCATCGCTGCCGGTGGGATCGGCCTCCAGCAGAGCCGGGTCCTGTGAGTCTTCCCCCCCAGTGTTGGGGGGTGAACCACGAGGTTGACCTGTGTGTGAGAGAGACAATGTTAATTTTGTTCCATGCAACATCCATGTTTCATTAGTTTCAAAGTTGGAACATTTCCTCTGGGAATTTGGATCTGTCTTGCATTCCACTCACAGTGCACTTGTGCATCGGTGTGTCCCTTGGGCACAGCTTTGGCGACTTTAACTATGTGTGGCACAGTCTTACTTGCTGCGTCAAGTGTGACTGCAGTCAGCAGTGGAGTGGTCAGGTGTGGTGAGCCGTGCATTGGCGCCTTCCGTGTTGCACTGTACGTGGGCACATGAAGTTGTTCCACACACTTCAATGATGCAGGTAGCTGTCGTTGTGCTCGTGCACAGGTTGTGACATGGCCCTGTGTTTTGCCATGGAGGAGAGGGGGGGTGCTGGCACTGGCCACCCTTGTCTACATGCACGCAGTCCACCTGCTCACGAGCAGACATTCCCACACACCACAAGGCTGATTTGCTCTCCCTGTGTCTCCCTCCCTCCCTGTCCCCCTCTCCCTCCCTCTCTGTCCCCCTCTCCCTCCCTCTGTGTGTCGGCCTCCTCCCACTGTCCGTCTTCCTGTGTCTCCCTCCCTCTCTGTCCCCCTCTCCCTCCCTCTCTGTCCCCCTCTCCCTCCCTCTGTGTGTCAGCCTCCTCCCTCTGTCCGTCTTCCTGTGTCTCCCTCCCTCTCTGTCCCCCTCTCCCTCCCTCTCTGTCCCCCTCTCCCTCCCTCTGTGTGTCAGCCTCCTCACTCTGTCCGTCTTCCTGTGTCTCCCTCCCTCTCTGTCCCCCTCTCCCTCCCTCTGTGTGTCAGCCTCCTCCCTCTGTCCGTCTCCCTGTGTCTCCCTCCCTCTCTGTCCCCCTCTCCATCCCTCTGTGTGTCACCCTCTGTCACCTCAGCCCAGCTTCCTGGGCACACACTGTTAGCAGATCTTTGAATGGCCCTTGGCTTGTTGATGTGAGTTTGTTTCTGATCTCCAGGCACCCATTGGGTGTAGTGTCTGTGTCTGCGCTGCTGCTGTGGTGGTGTGTGCTGCCACTCTTTCACAGTGTTGGCTGTTCATTAGCTGCTGTCATGTTCAAAACAGTGCCTTCACCCCCATGTGTTAATGCAAGGTGTCCGCCATTTGCTGGCGAGTCTTTCCTGTGTGGGGACACACTGTTTGTCTGGCTGTGACCTAGGCCATATGGGCAGAGGGCATGGTTGTCTGCTTCTGAGTTGCACTATGTGATTTTTTGGGGACACCCTCCCGCCATCCGGGTTACCGTGTCATGTGTTGGTGTCTTCTGTGACATGTGACTTGACATTGTCCAGCTGGGTGCATGGGGCATGGTGGCGCCAGTGGCATATGCGTGTTCATGGAGTGTGGTTGAGTCATGCGATAGCTTGGGGTGGTTGCGTGCCTGTTTGTGAGTTTGGTTGTGGATGACGTTCCCCCCATGTGAGGTGCTTTGTTTGTGTACTCACCCGGGTCTCGGAGTCCTCCTAATCCTTCGACTGCCTCCACCGGCAGTATGGCCATCACCCTCTCCTCCCAGGGATGGTAGTGTACGGGTCTGCGGGACGGCCCTCCTCCAGTGACGTTGGCCTGGTTGTGTTCATCCGTCATCTTGGCTCGGACCCTCCTCCGCAGATCGTACCACCTGGCTTGGCATTCCTGCTTGTTCCTTCTGGTGTCCGCAACAGCATTCACAGCATCGACGATGGTCTGCCTCATGGCTGTTTTTGCTGAAATGCTGGTCTGTCTGACCAATGTTCCAAAGAGGTGTGGCTCGACTCTGAGGATTTCATCGACAAGGACCTCCAACTCTCGGTTACTGAACTTTGGATTCTTGTTAGTGGGCATGGTGAGGGGTGTGGGTGTGGATGTTGGGGGGGGGGTGTGGATGGTTGTGGGTGTGTGGGTGTGGTTGTGCAGGTGTGTGTGTGAATGTGATGAGGGGGTGTTTGTGAAGGTGTGTGTGTGAAGGTGTGCAAGTGTAAGGTGTAGTAAAGGTTCTAGTTTGGTGCTGTAGGTTGTCTGTGGGGTCTGGCAGCAGTGAGTCTGTTGCAAAGGCTCATGGTTTGTGTGTGTGGGCCCTTTTTATTGGTCCATTGGTGGGTGTGGCTGTGTTTGAAGTTTGGGTGGGTGGTGTTTTGGGCCTCTGTTTGTTTTTGGCAGTTGCAGGTCAGTGAATGTGTTGTTTTAGTGGTTGTTGGACATGTTTAGTGGCTTTGTTCCATTCGAATGGTGTATTCTTGTGTTTTTTTGGTTTGTCCTGGTTGTGTACGTGCGTTTTTAGCGTGTGTACCGTGTGTACATGGGCCATTTTGTTGTACAGTGCTGTCCTTGTGTGTGGCTTGGTACGACTCGTACATGCGGTTGTGATGTTGGGGCCTGGGGTGCGCTCCGTACTTAGAATGTTGTGGTGGGGGTACGACTCCAACGTACAGGGGTGTACATACACGGGGGGTACGACACGTACGGGGGGTACGACACGTACAGGGGTGTACATACACGGGGGGTACGACACGTACAGGGGTGTACATACACGGGGGGTACGACACGTACAGGGGTGTACATACACGGGGGTACGACACGTACAGGGGTGTACATACACGGAGGGGTGCGACACGTACAGGGGTGTACATACACGGGGGTATGACACGTACAGGGGTGTACATACACGGAGGGGTGCGACACGTACAGGGGTGTACATACACGGGGGGTACGACACGTACACGGGTGTACATACACGGGGGTATGACACGTACACGGGTGTACATACATGGGTGGGGGTACAACTCTAATGTACACGGGTGTACATACACGGGGGGTACGACACGTACAGGGGTGTACATACACGGGGGTACGACACGTACAGGGGTGTACATACACGGAGGGGTGCGACACGTACACGGGTGTACATACACGGGTGGGGGTACGACTCCAATGTACACGGGTGGACATACACGGGGGTACGACACGTACACGGGTGTACATACACGGGGGGGGTACGACACGTACAGGGGTGTACATACACGGGGGTACGACACGTACAGGGGTGTACATACACGGGGGTACAACACGTACAGGGGTGTACAGACACGGGGGTATGACACGTACACGGGTGTACATACACGGGTGGGGGTACGACTCTAATGTACATGGGTGTACATACACGGGGGGTACGACACGTACACGGGTGTACATACATGGGGGTACGACACGTACAGGGGTGTACATACACGGGGGTACGACACGTACAGGGGTGTACATACACGGGGGGTACAACATGTACAGGGGTGTACATACACAGGGGTACGACACGTACACGGGTGTACATACACGGGTGGGGGTACGACTCTAATGTACACAGGTGTACATACACGGGGGGTATGACACGTACAGGGGTGTACATACACGGGGGATACGACACGTACAGGGGTGTACATACACGGGGGGGGTACAACACGTACAGGGGTGTACATACACGGGGGGTACGACACGTACACGGGTGGGGGTACGACTCTAATGTACACGGGTGTACATACACGGGGGTACGACACGTACACGGGTGTACATACACGGGGGGTACGACACGTACAGGGGTGTACATACACAGGGGTACAACACGTACAGGGGTGTACATACACGGGGGTACGACACGTACACGGGTGTACATACACGGGTGGGGGTACGACTCTAATGTACACGGGTGTACATACACGGGAGGGTTCGACACGTACGTACGGGGGCTGGGGGGGTGTCGGCGCGTACGTACGGGGGATGGGGGGGGTCGGCGCGTATGTGGGCACATGTCTCCATGGTTGCTATGGGTGTTCGGTGCGGACGGTGTTTTTTCCATACGGTTGTAACTTCTGACGCACGGGATGGATCATGATTCCGCGGTCGGACTTCACTTTTCACATTTGTACGGAGTTTCGTCCGAGGACGTGTCGGACACATTTTCCGACCTGAGGACGTGTGGGGAATTATTCCCAATGCGATTTGTATGGTCTTTTTCCCAAGCGAATCGTAATTGGCAGTTTGTACGGCACTTGTACGATTTGTACGGTAAAAAGACCCGATACGAGTCGTACGGGGAAAATTTTTAACGGATCGTAATTGGCACCGTACTGTTCAACAAAGAAACTCCAACTCCAAGGACTCCAGATCCAGGTGGATTCCCAACCCCTGCAAACTCTGCACCGACACCCATGACTCGAGTTTGAGTGACTCACCTAACCTGTGCAGTCTCCCTGGCAATCTGAACCTCATCTGCATCAGTGCATGACCTCTCCAGGATACCCCCATGACGCCTGTAGCCTCTGTTTAAAGGGTCCCCCGACCATGACCAGAACCAGCTGAGAACACCAAACACCAAAAGGCACCCCTGCATCCCCCTCAACATTGGGGAGCCCAACTGACTATGCCCAGGTGTCCTACAGCTACCCAACTGACCTGGCCAGCCATTGGTCGCCTTCGTCCAGCCTTCTGGTCCAAGCCTGGAGCCTCTTTCCAAAACCGATGACCTCCATTGGAAAGCATTGGGCACCCAACGCTGATTTTCACCCTGCACCCAGCTGCTCCTGTGCTGCTGGTGGTGCAGCTTTGGTGCTGCTTAGTGCCCCCCCATGTGCTCACCTCAACCCCTGGGCCACTTGCCCTAATACCGCTGGTACCTTCCTGCAAACCATGCCTCTTCGAGGTACCTCCCGGGTCTATTCAATTACATTGGGCCCAGTGACCTCTGCACCCAACAGCCCCAGTGCCGCTGGTGGTGCAGTACCTACCTGATCTTGAACCTTGCCCTGTGTTGTCCTAAACCCCAGAAGCCTAGGGAAGTAAGTTGAGTACTTGCCTGCAAACTATTTAACATTGTTTTCTTCACAGGACTGCATTGCAAGTCTATCTGTTTCACTGAACTGTCTAACTTTATTACTGCAAAAGCATACCATTGTACTTGATTGACATTTACAGAAAACATTCTTAAAACTGTAAAATATATAACTGCATTTATAAAACATTACTGCTACTTTACAACACTGTAAAACTTACCTGCGCTGAGTGATTCTTGTTTCTAGAATGAAATAACAAAGTAACAGCTTTTTATAACAAACAATTGGTCTGGATTCAGTCTTCGAGTATGTGCTATCATTTCTTGCTTGAGTGTGTACAGTAAATGCTTAACACTACCCTCTGAAAAGCCTAACTGCTCAGCCCAGCTACCACTAAATTGAGAGTGAGGTATTATCTACTTTATCCTCTGCTATACCTTTGGGGACTCACTGGACTCTGTGCACACTATACCTCTTTTTGGTATAGTATATGCAGAGAAAGCTTCCTACACAGCCTCACCATGTCCCTTCAGCCTTGCCGCTTTATTCTCTCTGGTTTTCCCAATCAAGGGAACAGTATCTAAAGATTTTTCTGATTCAATCTCAGTCCTTCCATTCACCACAATCTCACTAGCCCCTACCTTCATTATACTCTTTCCTGTCCCTCATCCAATAACCTCTCACCTAGTAATCCAGTCTCCTGTCAGTCACACGTGGCAGTTTAACCTCTGTTATCCAAATATCTGTCCAATGTGTCTCACAAAGCCCCCTGAAATCTCTCAATCCCCAATCCATCCCCCCATTCACACCCATTACTGGCAATTGCACTGTCTCTCAAATCTTTAGCTTCAACAGGCCTGTCCTCAACATCCTAAGCATCCTTCTTATTCCCCTCATGGCCACACTTGGGCTTATCACTGTTCCGGCAGTGGCTCTCGGACTGCCTGAGTCTCTTATCCCTACTTTCTCTGTGGACCATCCCAACGATAATTGCCTTTTGTGTCATGGTATCTCTGCAGTGCTCCTTTGTGTCCTGACATTAGCTGCCCTCTTTTATCCAGCAACATTAATCTCAGTCTAAGATCCTACAGCACTTCCTTTGCAAGATGGCGACCCCGAAGCACCCCTTTGTCTCGCTGTAGCGTCTGACACTGTGCTTCCTGCATGGTCTATTGTGTCGCTTCTCTCTGGACTCACTAGTTCACTATCTTCTGACCCTTGGCTGTTGCAAGAAATTGGTTTATTAGTTGAGACGGGTGAAAGCCGCGGTCAAACTATAAACACAATCCTTTTTAGGGTGATCCACTAAAGTCACTAAATAAACCTATGCTTAACCCTCTTGTAGCTTGGCACAAAAACAATCAGGCTTAACTAAGAGGTCACGTGTAAAGAATTTATGAAGAACTCAAACACTAATGAAGTAAAAACACAACTCAAGAAAAATCCCAATTCAATTCAGAAAACTAGAGTTAATTTAGAAAAATAAATGACACCAAAATAACAAAAATCCAATAAGTAGAAACAGAGTCATGAGTTTCTAAAGTTTTAGTTGAAAATAGTGTCAAAAAGCACAAAGGGCCCATTGCTGTAATCTGGTCAAGCTATAACGGGGTAAAGTCTCAAGTTCATGCTGACCATGATGATCAGGTGCGTTCTGCCGAAAAATGTACCTTCTCAAGTCCAAGTCCACATGATGAGCTGCAGGTGGAGGTTCATGTTGGAGGGGGCCGTGAGAATTCTGTTGCTGTTACGAGCAGCAGGGCAGGCATCACAGACAGTCATTGTTTGGCACAAAGAGTTGTTCATCACTAAAGATTCGCATTGTTTGGCATCATAGACAGTCATTGTGCGGCCCGAAGTGTCCGGGTCATAAGGGCCACAAATGTTCACCTTTAGTTCAGGAGGAGTGCACTCAGATGCCAACCAAGGGTCCAGTATCTGGGGAGAGCACCGCTTGGAGATCAGGACTCACTCCAGCAGGGGCCAGCAGCGAGGCTCAGGCAGGTCAAGGTAGGGCTAGTTGGTGCTGTTCAGCTGGGCAGTTACAGGAAGGCATCTGAGAGCTTGCTGTGTCCCTGTAGCTCAAACAGGAGGTCAGCCAACTGACCCTTGAACTCATGTATGGGGAGCTTGGGTTCAAGGCACGTAGGTCTGGTCTTCCTTCTTCAGACAGCAGGGCAATGCTTATTCTGAATCTTTCACACATATGTTCTCATGAGAGGTTCTGAAGGTGCCACTTTTATCCCCAGTGTCAGCCTGTTGGTGGGGAATGCCCTCTTTATTTAGCCTTCCCCCTTTCCTGGATTTTATTTCAAACTATCTAGGGTAACAAAGGGTAGGGAGGCCTAAGTGTGAGCTACATTTGTCTATGGCAGGACCTGCAACCCTTAAAAGTCTGGTGTGGGATATGCCTGAGGCTATCTTGTAAAGTTCAGGAAGGCTGAGTACAACCATACCCACCTTAGCACATCCTACTCAGGAGAGGTACGCCCTGCCCCTCACCTAAGGCCCTTCTGTCTTCCAGCCTTGAAAGAATACACAAAACAACACAAGAGAGCCATTCACAGCCAAATGATCCTCAACACAGGCAGAAAAGCATATTTGGTATAGGCAGAAAAATGCCACCTTTCTAAAAATGGCATTTTCAGAATAGTGACTTATAATATAACTTTACATTAAAGAGGATTTTAAATTGCAATTCATTTGAGTGGAATAAACATTTCTCAAACTGAAGTTACCATGTATTAAGTGTAATAGGGCACCACAGTGTTAGTCTACGGAAGAGATAACCTTACATCAGTGAAGAAAGTTTATGAGTTTTTCACTACCAGGATACATAAAACTTAGGTACACATGTCCTTCTTTTTAAATACCATGAACCCTGCCATATGAGTGATTAGGGCCTACCTTAGGGGTGACTTATAAATATTAAAAAGACAGGTTTTGGCCTAGCAAAAGGTTTATTTTGCCAGGTCAATATAGCAGTTTAAAATTGCACTACAAGCTGCAGTGGCGTGCCTGAGACATGTGTTACAGTGCTACATTAGTGTGTGGCACAATGGGTGCTGCAGGCCACTAATAGCATTTAATTTACAGGCCCTGGGTACATGCTGTACCATTTACTAGGGACTTATAAGTAAATGTAATGGACCCATTTGGTATAAGCCAATTTTACAATGTTTAAGGGAGAGAACACAAACCTTCTCAACAGGAGTCCTAATGCCTACAGAAACAAGTTCAGCAGAACAGGGGAGTGAAGGTAAAAAGCCTGGGTGAATAGGATGTCAGGTCTAACACTTGGCAAAAGACCCATCTTCTATTCCTCCAGAGCCTTCCACATCATGCACCCACTGAGCCATCCTCAGGTCATCTTTTGCTTGTTGGATCCCTATCCGCACCTCACACCCCTGACCTGTCCTGTGCATATAACAATTGTTAATTTAACATCAGCTCAAAGCCTCTGAGTCCTATCTGCTCAACTTGACCCCAAATATAAGACTCCATGACTTCAGAACCATTTGGTCGTAAGGCAGATCATCTTGGACTGTGGAGTGCATTCCTGCTCCACCCATTCTACTGCATCCAAATTTACCACTCCCTGCTGACCACCTTGGTCGATGGCGTTGGAACTTATGCCAAAGCTAATGTGCCCTTTCAAAGTAGGATCCTAGACTGTAACAAGCGGCACTTTTCACTTGAAGTGCCCACTCATCACCAGACTTTCTTAATGCTAATCGAAGCAGATGCCTGCTAGAGCTCCTTCCTTCTATGCAGTACCTGCTGTCCTTCCTGTCCAGCTCCCTGTTTGACGGTGGTGCCTAGATCCCCACTCACACCAGCCTGTTTTGGGCCAAAGAGTATAACATTGGTGCTGGTTCCCCACTTGCAGTGATGTGAATTTCTTAGGGCTGCCAGCCCCTGTGGCTAATGGAGCTCCTTTAATACTGTGGCATCTTCTTTTCAAGGGAGTTAGTGTCCCCTCTATGTTTAATTTAGTTCTCAGGGCCCTCTTATTCCAGAGGTGAGGACCTCATCCATTACCCCAGCCTGAAGGAAAGTACACAACCTTGGGACCCCCGATGCTATCCATATGGGCCTACCTACAGATATTGATGTTGTTAATAATCCACTGAATACCGATGGCAACATTCCTACTGTTTACAACACTGGCAAGGGTTCTTTGACCTCCATCCGAGGCAGAGCACGCCCAGATGACCTCCTTACCCTAGCAAAAGATGCTTGATGTGAAAGATGATGCACTGACATCAACAAGGGAGCTGCAGGGCCAGCATACCAGCACCCCTCTGCCTACCCCTCTCCCAATCAACTTGTCCCCTCCTCCCAGGGCCCCAATGGCTTAAATTAAAAAGTGAGCATGGGATGAGTCAATGTACAGCCCATGGATGATCCACCAGTTGATGGCTCAGAAGGCATGGATGCCCTCCCTCATAATATGCTCTCTTTCTAGCCCTTTAGTGTTTTTTTACACATGTAGAACAGACCAGAAAACAAAAAACTTTAAAAACACTTCCTGTTTAATGGCCCCAAGGAAAAAGGGAGGTGGGGCGGGGCTGGGCGGTGAGTCAACAAAAGATTTTAAAAAGAAAAACACTTACCTTGCGCTCGCCACATTGCCGAGTCAGCAGTGTGGCGAGCGCAAGGTAAGTGTTTTTCTTCTTTTAGAATTGTATTTTTCCTCATTGTCATTCCCCCACCCCGCCCCACTGCCCCGGCTTTGACTACCTATATTGATAATAAGTGGGCAAGAATAATTTTAAAAAGGCTTTAAAGTGATCCATTTCTGTAAAACCGTGTTGGCAGGGGCACATTTCTTTTATGTGCTGTAAGCTGGTTACAGGTAAAAGTGGTGGGCGGGGGGTTTCTTTTTTTCTTTCTTTTTTTTTCTTCGCTGTCTTTCGACTAACTCCCTGCCCTATTACGTCTGCTTGCATAAGTGGAAGTAATTTGAAAGTGGGGGGGGGCAAATTTAGCGAGCGGGTCCACGCACTGCTGGTAATGTTGTTTTATATTTAGCGTTATTTTCTTCTCGCAAAATGCATCATTGAATCCAAAATGGAATGCGAGCGGGCATTTTCGTTCTATGAAAATAGCAATAATGTCGAATTACTCTTTTGCGTAATTATGCAGAATCTGGCTGAAATTTTGGGCAATTCTACGTAATTACACTGCAGCTAATTACGTGAGTTGCGCCCACCCCTAATATCAAACTGCATAACAAACCAGCACAGTGTATTGATAAAGCGCTTAGGAAAGAAGTGCTTTAAAAATGCAGCATTTGTTCTATTTTTAGAACTTTTTCTGTGAGGTGTCAAACTTTTCAATTCTCTTTTATAATTGTTTCTTTTTGACTTTGGAGTTACCCGGAAACATTCAGGTGGGAGTTTGACTGCATTATCTCTCACGCTTTGTTTGGGCCCCGCCTGTCATGTGCCCCAGTGCATACAATGTTGGGCCATATTGTCAAGAAATCCTGGCTATAGGACTGGTTATAAAAATCCAATATTCAGCACATGCAGCCAGAGTGGTAAACAATATTAGTGCCAGCTTTTATTTCACTTTTAAATAGTTCCCTTCCCTCATGTCATGTTTTCAGCTACGTTTAACACATTGATTGTTTTTTTATTTGAAATAATTGTCACAGTTTTTATAACAGAGGCAGCAGTCACAGATCAGCATAGCACAAGGATCATGGCATTTTTTTCACAGCTCAACACACAGGCAATCCCTGAACAGAAGGCATATGCAGGAAAAAATGCATTTATTTCCCAACACAGCCATCTTTTTGCTTTTTAATTGAATCTTTATTTAGCTTTCGCTATAAAAAGATACTCTTAAGCATTCAAATGAATTGTTACAAAAAAAATCAAGAGACTGTAACGTTACTTAGTGGCAGCATATCAATGACACATTACAATAAAATTTCATTTTTATCATTTGATTTAGTTTGGATATTCTCTTGTGCTGTAAATGACAAAGTGGTCCCAGAGCGCAAACATAATTGTGAATCAACATATGTGTGAATATATGCATGTGTAGAAACATGCATGTTTGGGTTTTTTGATGAGGGACAAACTTGCAGGGGCGGCTCCTCCGTTTGAGCGGAGGCGCGTAGCCTCACAAAGAGAAACCCCAGGCTGGATCCCAATAATATAATAGTAATAAATTATATTTATTGCCGTTTTATTTTTCAGCAACTGACCCATCCCGAACTGAGTGACAGGACAGGGCGGGGCCAGTGCTGCTGAGTGGCATCAGAGAGCTGTGCGCTTTAAAATGAGCATGTCTCTTCGGTCCGCCATCATGCGGCGGCCAGCCAGACATGCACATTTTAAACTTCTCTAGCCTAGCTGTCTTAGCCTGGTTAGAGAAAGTGCAGGCCTATAGTGCTTTTGAGAGTGCTGAGTGAGACTGCTCCCTTCAATCTTTCCGCTGCTCTCATGCTGGTGAGAGTAGCACCAGGATTAGTTAGGGGAGTTGACTGTGTCCCGCGTTGGAGCCTTCATTTGGAGAAGAATGAAGGAGGAGGACGTCACGTAGGAAGGTGAGTGTATTTATCTTTTTGGTGTCCCCCTGCTTCACCACCCTCAGTACATGCCAGCCGCCACTGAAAGTTACCCTCACATGATTTGTGGTTTGTTGACAATTCAGGGGCACTCTTATGATGGTCTGACAGCCAAGTGCCTGTTTTGTGCTCCTGCGGTGCGTAAAGTGAATTCATTTAACCCTATACTTCTCTGAGTTAGTGCTTTATTTTCAGATAGAATAGTTCGAGAATAGTGGTTAAGGTTTACTGCTTTCGGTTGCGGAGCTTTGCTGCCTGAAAATTACACACTACAGGCAGTACCTAATGTGTAAAAGAATGAATGCTGGTGCCCAAGGCTCTGCTCAGAACCTACGACCAGCACTAATAAATGTTGGGTCTCTTTACTTAACTACCAGACACTGCCTGCCTCTTTATCTCTCTTTGTGACGTGCTTTCCCTCCTACTTTCCTGTGGGCTTCTTTTTATCTCTCTTGCTCTCGTCAATATCTGAAGAGGAAAAATAAGTGCCCGAAAAAGTGAGAGCCTGTGGTCCCCACCGGCATCCACTGGATCAATTTAAGCACTGGCTGAGAGAAATATTGGATTCAATTTATTCTCTTCATACACTACAGGCACATAAAACTACTGATTGACTGCGCTGCACCAGAAAAGCCCATCATGATATGGGCCCTAGTTCCCCACGGCTGTTGGTGCAGACGTACAGAGGGACTATAGTTCTCTGTTGTATCCTTATGCCGGAAAGCACCATGTGAAAGCAGGGCCTGGTTGCTTGAAAAAGAAACGTGTTCTGCTCAAGTATGATTAGGTTAACAGGATTGGACTGGTGTTGAGGAGAATATGGTGTTGCCAGAAGGGCTGTTCTAAAAGGATAATGTGTGGGCTGCTTTTTTACCCTTTATGGGCCTGTCAGATTATCTGATAGGTCAATTTTGCTGTTGATATTTCTGCTACTACCACAAACATTGCCAGCAGCAACCACAAATGCATGCAGCCTCACTTAGTTTACAAAACACCTATCTCGCTTTACAAGTTAAATTTGAATATGCGGTCCACCTTTTTCATATATCCGATCCACTAATGGGGACCACTTTTATTTTGGTGCCTGGGCCTATTTTCTGTCCCAGTCCGACCCTGTAGATTATAGGTTTGGCTCAATAAAGAGGTTAACACCTCCTACCTTAGTTTGGTAGATCCATCAATAAAGGGGCCAATGGTGGTTCAGACCATGCAACACAGTTCTCCAAATTATATTTGCTCCATCCTTTCCCCACAAAGGAGAAATTGTGAATTATTATGGTAGCTCAATCTGAACTTTGCTGCTCTGATGAATTAAAGCATTAGACCTGTAAGTAGCCTGGACCTAGGTGCCAAAGTGCTGTGGAAAGTTAGCAAAATATGTCATTTGTGATACTTTGCTCCACTGAGAGTGAGTGGAGAGCTTTCAGCATCAGTAGTATGGGGTGGTTTTTAAATTCAAGGACAGTCTCCCTATATGGTGACAAATTCTTTGTGAATAAAGTACCTGTTTTGTGGTGTGGACTGTGTAGATGATATTGCAGTGATCCCACCTTGAGAGGTCTGAATGCCATTTTAGACCCTGGAATAAACTAGTGCTGTCCTCTGGGATTATTTCTATTTAATTGACAATGCAATCCTGCCCTCACCAACCACAATCAGGCAGAAGAAATGTTTCTCATCCCAAACAATATATGGTATTCTGCAGTGGCGTAGCTAGACCTATGGCTGCTCGTGGCAGTCCCTGCGTTTGCCACCATGCAATGGCTGCAGGTAGTGGCGTAGCTAGACCTATGGCTGCTCGTGGCAGTCCCTGCATTTGCCACCACACGATGGCTGCAGGTAAGGGGGGGGCACTGGCAATCCCTGCATTTGCCACTCTGTGACGGCCGCAGGTAAGTGAGAGGAGGGCGGAGCTGCCGTCCCCAAAACTCGCACCGCAAGAGGTGGACCGCCCCTCCTTGCTATGCCACTGTTATTCTGGTATTCCAAGACGCAGACATGGTTGTCAGACAGGTAGTCGAGGTGGATGTAGATTGTTTTGCTTGGAGTACATCTTATATTGGCAGTTTGGTGCGTAGATCACAAGTCCCAGGGTCCTTCTATCACTGTTAGTAAGCAAGAGGGATTGGAATGTCTGCAGCACCCCCTCTATTAATCTTGGTAGTGAATGAGGAGACTGGAACTTTGTGGAGAAGTTGGTAGAATTTAATGATTTCAAAGGTGGTGTCAGAAACTCATATTCATTCATGTTGCAGGTTGAGACGGATGGGTATAGCAGTCTGCCCTATTAAGGGGTTCATATTGGTCTAGTAATGTTAGGATGGTTTGATGGTCCAATCAAGTTAAATGCGGCACTCGTTTTTTTCCGTGACCCCCGGACTAGATCCAGAAAGCCTGTTCTTTGAGGCCCTAGACCCTAATAGCCAAACTCTGTGGGATTGTGACCCATAGTCAGTGCCCAAAAGTCAAGCTAAATGCTATTTCGTGTGCTATGGAGGTCTATTCTACCATGATGTATTTATCATGTTTCAAATGGGTCCCACTAAGCCAAGCCTGCCCCTCTCTACATTATGTGCAGTGCCACATGAGTCCACTGTGTTACCAAGAGTTTTTAATCTATGCATGAGCTTTTGTTGCAAAATGCAGAATTTTTCCTCATCAAAATATAACATTGAGCGTCATCAGAAGACAATGTCCAAACCAAGAGAAGTTTCCTCTCTGTCATGGCAGATTGGTAACTGCATCAAGGGGCATATTTCCAAGGCCGCTGTGCCACTGGAGCATCACTTTTTTTGATGCTCTGGTGGCGCACAAGGCTGAGCC
Source organism: Triturus cristatus (assembly GCF_964204655.1). Lineage (NCBI taxonomy): Eukaryota > Metazoa > Chordata > Amphibia > Caudata > Salamandridae > Triturus > Triturus cristatus. The sequence continues at coordinate 1,187,870,455 of NC_140591.1, forward strand.
ATATTTACAAGGCCACACAAAGCCACCATGTGTGTCTTTTCATAGCCTTGTAAATATGGCCTCTGTTAGACCTGGCACATTGGTGTGAGTCTCCCTTCCATTTTTCGCTGTGCCTCATGTATTTTTTGCTGGTGCTAGTTGCTCAGGGCACTGTGCCACTGCTGTCCAGTGCCACAGTGCAAGTGCTCCCTATTGTAAATTGAAGTATGATTAGTGATTCCATGAGTGGTTGGTTTGGTTTACTTGTAAGACCCTGTACAGTGCACCAGGAGTGCCCAGCACTTGTAATCCAAATACTGCTGGTAGGCGTGCAGCACCAGTTGTGCCACCCACAGAAGCAGTCTGTAAAAGTGTGTCTAAGGTCTGCCATTGCAGAGCCTGCGTGTAGTCGGGTACTGTCATGTTGACTGGGCAAGTGCACCCACTTGCCAGTCCCTAAACCTTCCCTTTTCTTCATATCAGACACCCCTATGGTAGGCCCAAGGTCAGGGTGCATTGTAAGGATAAGGTAGGACATGCCCTGGTGTGTATGGCATGTTCTAATAGTGAATTACAGCCATTTTCGTTTTTCACTATTGCAAGGCTACCTGTTCTCCATAGGCCAGAATGGGCAGTTTGGTTATTACATCTTATAATCCTAACTGACTCAGGGAACATGGTAGAAATTCGAATTCAGTATGCCTGAACTCAGGATGATAACATACATCTTTTAGTGAAGTTGGTTTTAACATTCTGTGTTTGAAAATGCCACTTTTAGAAAGTAGGCATTTTCTTGTCTAACCATTCAAACCTGCCTCTGCTAGGCTGTGTGTATTCCTTTGTCTGGAGTTTGAGTGACAGGGCTGGGGAATTCCAGGAGACAGGGTGAGGTGCCCCAGTGGTGAATAGAGAGATCTGCATCCAGATGGGTGGGAGGAGTTGCACCTGGGACCTGAATAGGGCTGTGCCTGCCTTCCACAATGCTGGCTCCCCCTCCTGGGGAGCGGCTGATGTCTCTGCCCTGCACAGTGAATGAAGAGAAGGAATCCTGTCAACAAAGTGCTCCAGAGCTGTACTTGCCTTCCACAATGCTGGCTCCACCTCCTGTGGTGCGTTTAATGTTTCTGCCCTGCATTGTGAAAGGAAAGGAGAAGTCTGGTAAACAGAGTGCTCAGGAACTGGTTTGGACTGGGCAAAGGCCCCTCTGCCTTCAGAGGACAAAGGATTTCTGGGTATAAATATTGGGACCCTGATCCCAAGAACTTAGATCACTTTGGGAAAACAAGAAGAACCTCTGCTGAGGGAGGAACCAGAAGAAGCTGAGGAGGAAACTATCCCTGAACCTGGGGGATTGGCCTGCAGTGGTTGCCTTACTGTCAAAGAGAGGAGAAAGGAACTTTGTGTGTACTTTTGCTCAACTTGTGAAGGATCTCCAAGGGCTTGGAAAAGAGCTTGCCTCCTGCTGAAGTCTCAGGAACAACAGACTTCACCCCCCAGCTCCCCAGAGTTCTTTGGAAGTGCCTGCTGCTGTTGTTGGGCCTTCTGAGGGACTGCGTGTCGCAAGGAGCTGGAAGCGCGACTCAAGACGGAGAAGCGTGCCGCCGTCGGAGCTGTTGTCGTCGCATCTCGTAAAGTGTGTCGCCGCTGCAGCATCGCATCGAGCGGAAGCGTCTCGCATCATCCAGGCAGGGTCTTGCAACGCCGAAGAAGCGTGTCGCCATCGCATCCATCGTAGCTGACGCATTGCACCGCATCAAGAGAAGAGTCTCGCATCGAGAAAGAAGCGTGTCGCCATCGCAGCCATCGTAGTTGTCGCATTGCACCGCATCAAGAAAAGCGCATCGCATCCACGGAGAAGCGTGCCGCCGTTGGAGCTGCTGTCGTCGCATCGAGTAAAGGGGTGTCGCCGCTGCAACATCGCATCGAGCGGAAGCGTCTCGCAAACGTCGGAGAAGAGTGCCGCTGCCAAAGCCGCTGTCGTCGCATCGCGTAAAGGGTGTTGCCGCTGCAGCTGATGCATTGAGTCAAGTCTTCTTGCAACATCGGAGAGGCGTGCCGCATCTGGAAGATCTTCACATCTTTATTTCTTTGCACCAAAAACTTCATCGCATCAACATCGTTGCAACACTTTCGTTGCCCTGCTTGTCGCATCTAAAAGGTACATTGACTTAAAGTGTCGCATTTAAGAACTTAAGAGAACTAAGCAAAATTCTACCTTCTAAAGTAACAGTATTGTGTATTTTTGTCGTTTAATGGTCTTGTGGTAAATCTATATAAAGAATTCTTATTTTTGATAAAAAACCTGTGTGGTGTCCATCTGTAGTGTTGTCACTTGATTACTGTATGTGTTCACAAATTCTTTACACACTGCCTCTGAGATAAGCCTGTCTGCTCTTGCCAAGCTACCAAGGGGGTGAGCAGGGTTTATTTTAGGAGTGTACCCCCTTACCCTGACTAGAGGAGAGGGTCCCTATTTGTCACAAGTGCATACCTGTGCCAACTAGAGACCCCCAAGTCTAACAGCCTCCCTCCTGCATTACTCTGCGTGAAAGGGGCATTCCATTGGTGTTGCTGTGGCTGTTCCCACACAACACCCATGGATTCTGGTGCACTCCCAGATTTACAAGGCTTTGTAAACCTAGGAATGCGTCAGATTCTAACACCTCTCAAATAGAGGCGTTAAAGTGGCGCAACTCGGAGAAATACCTTTATTTCTCCTAGTTCATCCCTACAGCACGGGCACCCTTGCAGCATGGTGCAAGGTTGCCTGCGTTGGTGCTAAGTAGCCAATTGTGCACCAGCACAGAGGAAAGCACAGGGATGCATCGTATTGCTGTAAATAAGATGCATCCCTGCACTTCCCTAATGACGCAGCTCGGCACAGCAAGATGGCTTGCAGCACCACGCTGCCTCATTTTCTGGTAAATATGCCCCTTAGTTTTTACATGCTGTTATATTGATTTCAAAGAAAACATTCTTTTATAAACTGTAAACCCAACAGTTATTTTACAGCAGGGAGCACTTTTTATTCATTGTTAGCTTCTAGAACATTTTTGCAATATCAATGACCATTCGTGACATTCTGTGGACTAAGCCTCCTTATGTAACATTCACTTCTAGATAATTGTTTACTAGAGCTATGGGAATTATTTTTGCCCATTTACAAATCAGATGGTAATGAAATCTGGTTTTATCTGACTGCAACTTTAATTCTTGATCTGCCCCTGATCACCCTTAGAAAAGTCATTGAAATTCACTTTTAAAACCAATCAGCAATAAAAGACCAGTTCTACTTCACAATTGGTGTTTCGCAGTGATGTATATGCATAGTGCTTTATGCTGCATTTTAATCCATTTTCTAGTCCTGTTGTTTGTTCTTTTTTTCAACTTTAACACTAAGGCCCTGATTTAGATCTTGGTGGTAATGGTCCTGCCGTAATTTTTCCGACGGATTACCTGCCTGCCTACTTGGTGGTTCGCCCGCTCTTTTAAGATGTTGGCGGATCTAATGACGATAGTACATCTGAGTGCAACCATCTCCACCAGAATTTTTCTCCCATGGCAACGGCGCCATAGGCTGAAGTGGCTGTCGGCAGGAGTACAGCCAAGATTACCGTTAGGGCAATCACTCTGTGCTTTTCCATTGAGGAAACTGTGGTGGGGATACCTCCAACTTTGAGTTGGTGGAATCGAAGGAAATGTGGTAGAAACATATTTTTTTTGTTTCCCACTTCTGTTTCCATCTTGAACCCCATTTTTGAGGTCCTCCCTTTGCTGCTTCTACTTGACCATGATACTAATCAGCTCTGGTGTCACCTGGATGTAAGATAAGCTTCTTTTACACTTATCCTACTATGAATCGTGTGTTGACAATTGCTTTAGCTTTGTATATTTTTACAATGCTGTAATTGTTTTCTTACATGTAATGAATTAGTGTTTATTTGACAACTTATCAAGGTAAAATTAACACACATGCATTGGCACTTAAAATTTATATTGTTGGTGTGGTTGTGGATGTTGTACTTGTGGTGCTTGGTGTGTGCATTCAATAGTGCGTGGGTTGTTTGTGCGAGATACAATATGTAAAAAGAGGTCCTAATACATGACCTACACATACTTTTGAAGCAAACACAACATACATGAGTAATGATACATTAATAAGAAGTATTTACCAGTCTCCACTCCACCAGGGACTCACTCTGTCAGAAAACCGCCGCTAGGACAACACCAGAACAACAGGGAAATCTAAATAGGCTTAGCTGAAATCCATCGGCCTGATGGTGATGAAATACTGTTAGCCAGCAGAGGAGTCCACCACTTTGACGGAGGTGCGTCGCTTACACTATGGTAAACAGTCTGTTGATGTGGACGGTGGATCAGCCAGCCCACATCTAAATACGGCAGGTGGGACTCCGTCAGCAGACTTGTAACCGCCGTCACATAGGGACGATGGGAGTCCTGCCAACATCTAAATCAGGCCATAAGCCAAATCACTGAGAAATGATAAGGAACAATAACAACCAGTTGTCAATGGTAAGGATGAGAAGTAGAAATCATTTTAGAAGGTGAGTCTTAAAAAGATAGGTCTTCAGACTTTTTTCTGAGTCAGTGGAAAAACTACCTCTTCAAATGTATTTTTGATAATAGTTCCAGAGTTAAAGTACTAACAGGGAATATTTGAATAATTACTTTCATATTGATTAAAGTGCCAATCTTGGTTGGTTCCTTTTAATTCGAGAGCCACCATCGACATAAAGTTTGTCAGGGTAATGGGCGGACAATCCAAAAAAGTTATGATTAATGAAGCCTTTTTGAAATGCAATCCTAATTTTAAGGCGGATCCAATAAGGTTATTAAGGATCAACATATTGTAAATGAACTTATCTAGTTGAAAACTGAGCAAAGAATCAGTACGCAAGACAAATGGACAAGGAGAAAATTATGCTGCAAAATAGGGGATTTGAGCTATTGACATGGAGTAGGTAGTAGCACGCCTATTGGATAACTGACTTGGTCAGACTAAAAAGAGATATGAGGGCGTAAGACAAACTCTGTGATTTTGATCTTGCTCTGTTGGGAGATTTCGAATAACTTAATAGAGTCAAAACCAAAGGAATTTTAAAGAGTCAGAGCAAAAAATGATGAACTCTGATTTTTTGTTGGCCTAATTAAATAACGAGTCCACAGGGCCTGAATTTGGGGTCAATTATGTTCACATATGAAGACATATTTGTATGTTGCTGGGTATCATCCATGTATTGGATGCTATTGGAACTCTTTGTGAAAAGCAGGGTGATAAGATGGATGCTTCGGTACACAGGAGGAAAGAAGAGAAACTGATTAATTGAAAGTGGCAGTTCCAATCTTTACAAATTGTGATCTACTCCTGAGAAAAGAAGCACTTTGATCAAGAATACTCCTACTCTAACCTATTCTAGTGATGAGAGTGGAGAGGAGAAAGTCCATGGTACAAGGTATCAAAAACCATTGATGGGTACAGTTACACTACAACAAGCATGTTGAACTTGGCCCTTTCTGCAGGGTCACCCTAAACTTTTTGCCTTTACCCCTCCTCTTTTGCTGAATTAGTTTTTGCTGACTTGAGGACCCTGCACACTTTACCATTGTCAACCTGTGCTGAAGTGCTTGTGGTCTCTACTCTAAACATGGTAATATTGGCTTACACCCGATTGGCACAATTAATTTAGTTGTAAGTCCCTAGTAAATTGGTACTACATGTAGCCAGGGCCGGTAACTAACTATATACTAGTTGGCCTGCGGACTTATTGTACCACCCACTCATTTAGCCTTTTTAAACATGTTCCAGGTCTACTATTTGGGTGTGCAATTTTAAACTGCCATTTCGACCTGACTGTTTGACCCAGCAGTTTCTGTCTGGGTGAAACGTATCAAAGCCAGACAGAATCCACTGTCCTAGATAGAATGGGTATGATACAGTTGGCCGGATACCTGTGCTCACCCTTGGGGAGCTTGGCACAGAGGAGTCAGGCTTATCCTCAGGGTCAAAGTGTAAAGTACTGGCACGTCACCACCATCGCATCCCACTGAGTACACTACAAAAAGACTCCACAACGTATGTATAAAACACTGGTGTTTGTATAACACACACATTAAAATCAAACGGCATACACATTGGATATATGCTTTACAGATATCTGCAACTGTTGAACTCTCCCATTAGCACCAGAATGGCATGAACATTTATGTACTAGCCATAGCTTATCACTTGCCCCGTTATCCCCTCAGCATCGTAAGCAACATCAACCGATGTGCGTACTTCCCCGAGGCGCTCACGATCCAAGCAATCCCTCCCACATCAAAAGCGACAGAAACATATATACAGGCTGTTCAGAGGTGTTCCACTTTCCCACTAACACATTAGCATAAAAGATGACATTCTCAATATCACATACCCAGTACAGTTGTAATGGTCAAGAAATCACAGGTTTTGACTACGCCTCATAATCCAGCCCCTCAGCCACTCAAACTACACCAGCCAATGATACATGTTGCACCCCGCTGGCCACACTTTGATTAGATTGTCAGGACCACTTAAACTGGAAGGAACCAGTTACTTGATTTTGTCCCTCCAAATTAGGCCTTCAGGCACCCAGTGGCACCTTCACGAGTGCAGGATCACTATCCCCCCCCCCCCAGTAGGCAAGAGACTGTGACACCGTAAGCTGGTGCACTTCCAAATTGGAGAAATGTTTCCCCTCAGGCAGAGGTGCGAGCTGCAGATGCTCTAGGAAGCCAGACGTTGGTGCACACAAGGCACAACGAGACCCCTCGGGTCAAGTCATGATAGTCTCAACAACTGAGTACCTTATGGCGTGCATCCGGGTAGAGGGAGCCAGCGACCTTTGATAGAGGTCACGATGTCAGGCACTGTCGTCGTCCCAATCACGAGGTTGAAGACAGTCTAGGCTTTCAGCTTGGGTCCCACAGACTAGGCAAATGTACCCCAACACCGCTCAGACACCACACGCTATGGAGTGTGAACTAGCACAGGATTACGGTTGCAAGCACGGATCTCTCAGACTTGGCAAACTTCCTCAGCACTTCTCGAACTCTCATGTTCTGGCAACCCAGGTGGGCTGCAGATCTTTACAAGCACACTCCTCTGCACTGTGTGATTAAGGAATACGTCAGGACGGTCCTTGACCCAACCAATGATCACTGCCACCCGTTTCCGCTGCACCCTGTGTGGCCCTCATGATCTCATGGAAATGGTGAGATCCTTTCTGGCCCTGGGGTCTTGTGGACAGGAGGCCAGTCCACCAGTCCTTAGAGAGTGTTTAGGGACCTGTGCCACAACAGTTGGCAATTAGCTGCAGGCCAGCAACATCCAGGCAAAATCCTCCAAGTGATAGTCCCCTTTCTGGAGCACAACAAGCCCCAGGCCATCACAAGTCTGTGGATAATCTAGTTGCAGTCCCTCCTGCCCTAATGGTTCCTATTGTCGATGTCCCGGCATTGAACCAGCGTAGTCTGGTTACAATCCCAAAAGGGTCTCTAACTCCTGAAGGCAGAGTCCCTGAAGTTATGCCCACAATGGCTCTTGAACATGAGATTACTTCAGAAGGCCACCTTTAAAATGCAAAGGCCCTCTCTAAATGTTGTCCTGTCTGCCAACCTACCCTGCAAGGCTTGATCAATATCTTTTGTGGGGTCAAGACCCTGCACATTGGAATACAGGTGACAATTCCACCCCCTTTTATCCATCGCAGGAAGGCGCCTTAGAGTCAGAGGTCTGCAGTTTACCTCGAGCCCCTAGTTTATGGACTTCTATCAAGAATGCACAGATGTAGCTGTCCCCCCAACACCCACATGTGGATTGGAGAGAGGATGACAGGAACACAGAGCCACGAGCATAGAAATGCCTACTTTCCCAAAGCATTCATCAGCCAGCCCCAACAGCTGCAGGACGTCTCTGACTGCTCGGCCTCAGGCTCCCATTCACTGCCCTGTCGCCCCTCTAAAGAAAATTACATTCTCCAGGCGGATCTATGTACTGCCAAGCTGCTTGTTTTCAAATAATTAACATGCTCACCACTGTCCTGAAGATGAACCCCAATAATTGGGTTCGAAACGCCGTCGACCACCCCACAACATGAATTCTTTATAACTTGTAAAGATCAATTATGGAATTCAACTACTATATTGTTGTCAATGCGATGTCTTTTTAAAACTACTATCACTATTTCACACCACGCTTTTCTTATTTTGTGAGCATTCTAAAATTGACTTTGTTTAAATAAATACCTGCTATCTTTTGACCTACATGACCCTTTACGTACTTTGTCTCCTGCTCCCTACGGAATTGATTTCACTTATCTTAAAAAACAAGTGACCCTGCCTGGGTCACCTTTTCTATTGGACCCTTTTGGGCCATCCTTGAACCATTGTTCTTAACTCTTCTACTTTCCCAAAGTGGCATTTCTACATTAGTAATGTCGAATCCACTTGCACGACTGTAGAGGATTTGCTGTTACTAACTCATCTGCATCAAACACTATTCTGCTACTCTTCTGCACATAAGAAATACTGCTTAATAGACTTTCCACTGGTCTCCTCTGTTAATCAATGCAAGAAGCAGGCCCCACTGTACTGAACATACCGTCCTGCGCCATTCACTACCAGTGCATGTAGTGCACCCGCGCCCATACCCTGACTCTTCTTGACACCGCACCCTGCCTCCAGGGAGTACTCTGATGTAGCGAGAGACATGCAGACACTTGGCAAGTAGCTTTTTAAATGCCAAGCCGAGTAGCAGTAACCTGCACACACAGGCCCCTCCAGGGCCAACCTGTGGCACATTTGAAGAGCTACCTCCATGTGTGGCACAATCTGTGCTGCAGGCCCACGGAGGAGCACTTGAGTTACATGCCCTAGGTATATGTCTTACCCTAGACAAGGGACTTACAGCTAACTCAAATCAGCCAATCATTTATACACCAAGCACCAGTATGTATATGACAAGCGCTTTGACACTGAATGACAGTGTCAAAAGAGCTCAAAGTACTAAGGCTAGCACATAGATCAGGGGAGAATCAGGAGGGACAAAAGCAAAAAGCCAAGGAAAAGCACCCTAGAAAGGGCCATTTCCAACACCAGTGATATAAATCTTTTGCCGGGCCTAAATCTTTCTTTTTAATACATATGTCCCCCTTAGGGTAGGCCCAAAACAGCCTGTAGGGAAGAGTGTGTTGTGTTTAAGAAGTTGGACATGTACTTTTAAGTTTTACATGTCCTGGTAGTGAAAAACTCACAAATTTGTTTTTCACTACTGTGAGGCTTACCACTCCCTTAGGATAACATTCAGTTACCCTATTATGTTTAATAAGTGATAACTTTTGTTTGAGATCAGGTAGAAATTACATGTTTGGTATCTGTGGATTTGATATTTTTAAACTCTTTTTAACAGTAAATTCGGATGTTAAGTCACAGTTCTGAAAATGCCACCTATAGAAAGATGTTACAACAAACAAATGATGGACGGAATGCTGACAATGCAGACATTCTCCCCCAGTCAAGAGATCTGGGTTAAATCCATCGTTCTTTTGCCCACTACGCCACCCCAGTTTAGACATGGCCATATGCAAATCAGTCTTGACCCTGTGCCTCATGGGAACAGTCCAGCCCGAACTGCCAAGCCATGTCTTCCCTGGACCGGAATCAAGCATCCTAGGACCGGTTTCTGGCTATCAGCCGTCATCAGCAAGGATAGCTTGACTCCAGTGGCGTAGTGAGCACGGGTCCCACGTCTGGGAATACCCATCCCACTTAGGGCGAAAAGCGTTACAACAAACAAATGATGGACGGAATGCTGACAATGCAGACATTCTCCCCCAGTCAAGAGATCTGGGTTAAATCCATCGTTCTTTTGCCCACTACGCCACCCCAGTTTAGACATGGCCATATGCAAATCAGTCTTGACCCTGTGCCTCATGGGAACAGTCCAGCCCGAACTGCCAAGCCATGTCTTCCCTGGACCGGAATCAAGCATCCTAGGACCGGTTTCTGGCTATCAGCCGTCATCAGCAAGGATAGCTTGACTCCAGTGGCGTAGTGAGCACGGGTCCCACGTCTGGGAATACCCATCCCACTTAGGGCGAAAAGCGTTACAACAAACAAATGATGGACGGAATGCTGACAATGCAGACATTCTCCCCCAGTCAAGAGATCTGGGTTAAATCCATCGTTCTTTTGCCCACTACGCCACCCCAGTTTAGACATGGCCATATGCAAATCAGTCTTGACCCTGTGCCTCATGGGAACAGTCCAGCCCGAACTGCCAAGCCATGTCTTCCCTGGACCGGAATCAAGCATCCTAGGACCGGTTTCTGGCTATCAGCCGTCATCAGCAAGGATAGCTTGACTCCAGTGGCGTAGTGAGCACGGGTCCCACGTCTGGGAATGCTTGATTCCGGTCCAGGGAAGACATGGCTTGGCAGTTCGGGCTGGACTGTTCCCATGAGGCACAGGGTCAAGACTGATTTGCATATGGCCATGTCAGAACTGGGGTGGCGTAGTGGGCAAAAGAACGATGGATTTAACCCAGATCTCTTGACTGGGGGAGAATGTCTGCATTGTCAGCATTCCGTCCATCATTTGTTTGTTGTAACGCTTTTCGCCCTAAGTGGGATGGGTATTCCCAGACGTGGGACCCGTGCTCACTACGCCACTGGAGTCAAGCTATCCTGGCTGATGACGGCTGATAGCCAGAAACCGGTCCTAGGATGCTTGATTCCGGTCCAGGGAAGACATGGCTTGGCAGTTCGGGCTGGACTGTTCCCATGAGGCACAGGGTCAAGACTGATTTGCATATGGCCATGTCAGAACTGGGGTGGCGTAGTGGGCAAAAGAACGATGGATTTAACCCAGATCTCTTGACTGGGGGAGAATGTCTGCATTGTCAGCATTCCGTCCATCATTTGTTTGTTGTAACGCTTTTCGCCCTAAGTGGGATGGGTATTCCCAGACGTGGGACCCGTGCTCACTACGCCACTGGAGTCAAGCTATCCTGGCTGATGACGGCTGATAGCCAGAAACCGGTCCTAGGATGCTTGATTCCGGTCCAGGGAAGACATGGCTTGGCAGTTCGGGCTGGACTGTTCCCATGAGGCACAGGGTCAAGACTGATTTGCATATGGCCATGTCAGAACTGGGGTGGCGTAGTGGGCAAAAGAACGATGGATTTAACCCAGATCTCTTGACTGGGGGAGAATGTCTGCATTGTCAGCATTCCGTCCATCATTTGTTTGTTGTAACGCTTTTCGCCCTAAGTGGGATGGGTATTCCCAGACGTGGGACCCGTGCTCACTACGCCACTGGAGTCAAGCTATCCTGGCTGATGACGGCTGATAGCCAGAAACCGGTCCTAGGATGCTTGATTCCGGTCCAGGGAAGACATGGCTTGGCAGTTCGGGCTGGACTGTTCCCATGAGGCACAGGGTCAAGACTGATTTGCATATGGCCATGTCAGAACTGGGGTGGCGTAGTGGGCAAAAGAACGATGGATTTAACCCAGATCTCTTGACTGGGGGAGAATGTCTGCATTGTCAGCATTCCGTCCATCATTTGTTTGTTGTAACGCTTTTCGCCCTAAGTGGGATGGGTATTCCCAGACGTGGGACCCGTGCTCACTACGCCACTGGAGTCAAGCTATCCTGGCTGATGACGGCTGATAGCCAGAAACCGGTCCTAGGATGCTTGATTCCGGTCCAGGGAAGACATGGCTTGGCAGTTCGGGCTGGACTGTTCCCATGAGGCACAGGGTCAAGACTGATTTGCATATGGCCATGTCAGAACTGGGGTGGCGTAGTGGGCAAAAGAACGATGGATTTAACCCAGATCTCTTGACTGGGGGAGAATGTCTGCATTGTCAGCATTCCGTCCATCATTTGTTTGTTGTAACGCTTTTCGCCCTAAGTGGGATGGGTATTCCCAGACGTGGGACCCGTGCTCACTACGCCACTGGAGTCAAGCTATCCTGGCTGATGACGGCTGATAGCCAGAAACCGGTCCTAGGATGCTTGATTCCGGTCCAGGGAAGACATGGCTTGGCAGTTCGGGCTGGACTGTTCCCATGAGGCACAGGGTCAAGACTGATTTGCATATGGCCATGTCAGAACTGGGGTGGCGTAGTGGGCAAAAGAACGATGGATTTAACCCAGATCTCTTGACTGGGGGAGAATGTCTGCATTGTCAGCATTCCGTCCATCATTTGTTTGTTGTAACGCTTTTCGCCCTAAGTGGGATGGGTATTCCCAGACGTGGGACCCGTGCTCACTACGCCACTGGAGTCAAGCTATCCTGGCTGATGACGGCTGATAGCCAGAAACCGGTCCTAGGATGCTTGATTCCGGTCCAGGGAAGACATGGCTTGGCAGTTCGGGCTGGACTGTTCCCATGAGGCACAGGGTCAAGACTGATTTGCATATGGCCATGTCAGAACTGGGGTGGCGTAGTGGGCAAAAGAACGATGGATTTAACCCAGATCTCTTGACTGGGGGAGAATGTCTGCATTGTCAGCATTCCGTCCATCATTTGTTTGTTGTAACGCTTTTCGCCCTAAGTGGGATGGGTATTCCCAGACGTGGGACCCGTGCTCACTACGCCACTGGAGTCAAGCTATCCTGGCTGATGACGGCTGATAGCCAGAAACCGGTCCTAGGATGCTTGATTCCGGTCCAGGGAAGACATGGCTTGGCAGTTCGGGCTGGACTGTTCCCATGAGGCACAGGGTCAAGACTGATTTGCATATGGCCATGTCAGAACTGGGGTGGCGTAGTGGGCAAAAGAACGATGGATTTAACCCAGATCTCTTGACTGGGGGAGAATGTCTGCATTGTCAGCATTCCGTCCATCATTTGTTTGTTGTAACGCTTTTCGCCCTAAGTGGGATGGGTATTCCCAGACGTGGGACCCGTGCTCACTACGCCACTGGAGTCAAGCTATCCTGGCTGATGACGGCTGATAGCCAGAAACCGGTCCTAGGATGCTTGATTCCGGTCCAGGGAAGACATGGCTTGGCAGTTCGGGCTGGACTGTTCCCATGAGGCACAGGGTCAAGACTGATTTGCATATGGCCATGTCAGAACTGGGGTGGCGTAGTGGGCAAAAGAACGATGGATTTAACCCAGATCTCTTGACTGGGGTAGAATGTCTGCATTGTCAGCATTCCGTCCATCATTTGTTTGTTGTAACGCTTTTCGCCCTAAGTGGGATGGGTATTCCCAGACGTGGGACCCGTGCTCACTACGCCACTGGAGTCAAGCTATCCTGGCTGATGACGGCTGATAGCCAGAAACCGGTCCTAGGATGCTTGATTCCGGTCCAGGGAAGACATGGCTTGGCAGTTCGGGCTGGACTGTTCCCATGAGGCACAGGGTCAAGACTGATTTGCATATGGCCATGTCAGAACTGGGGTGGCGTAGTGGGCAAAAGAACGATGGATTTAACCCAGATCTCTTGACTGGGGGAGAATGTCTGCATTGTCAGCATTCCGTCCATCATTTGTTTGTTGTAACGCTTTTCGCCCTAAGTGGGATGGGTATTCCCAGACGTGGGACCCGTGCTCACTACGCCACTGGAGTCAAGCTATCCTGGCTGATGACGGCTGATAGCCAGAAACCGGTCCTAGGATGCTTGATTCCGGTCCAGGGAAGACATGGCTTGGCAGTTCGGGCTGGACTGTTCCCATGAGGCACAGGGTCAAGACTGATTTGCATATGGCCATGTCAGAACTGGGGTGGCGTAGTGGGCAAAAGAACGATGGATTTAACCCAGATCTCTTGACTGGGGGAGAATGTCTGCATTGTCAGCATTCCGTCCATCATTTGTTTGTTGTAACGCTTTTCGCCCTAAGTGGGATGGGTATTCCCAGACGTGGGACCCGTGCTCACTACGCCACTGGAGTCAAGCTATCCTGGCTGATGACGGCTGATAGCCAGAAACCGGTCCTAGGATGCTTGATTCCGGTCCAGGGAAGACATGGCTTGGCAGTTCGGGCTGGACTGTTCCCATGAGGCACAGGGTCAAGACTGATTTGCATATGGCCATGTCAGAACTGGGGTGGCGTAGTGGGCAAAAGAACGATGGATTTAACCCAGATCTCTTGACTGGGGGAGAATGTCTGCATTGTCAGCATTCCGTCCATCATTTGTTTGTTGTAACACCTATAGAAAGATGGCATTTTCTTGTCCTAACCATTTGGTGCCTGCAGACTGTTTCCTGGATCATATGACAAGGTGTAGTTGGCAGCTGGCCTATGTGTACTCCTACCAGACAGCCACACAATAGAGGGCCTGGATGTTGGCAGGATGGGACATCGTGGCTTGAGGGTAGGAGCTGTCACCTGTCACAATTGCACTTCAAAGAAATTGCCACATCTCACACACAAAGATCTTCAGACTAGTCTATTGTGACTGCAGATAGACTGGGACCAGGGCAAGGCAGCAGGACATTCCAGACATCTCTGTGGTACGAAAATTCCATAAGCTTCTCCCACTTCAAAGCTAGTATTGGATATAAAGTAGGACCCTCAAACCAACTTTTCAGCACATTCCTGGATCTGTGGGCACTAGAGATGAAGGACTGTCCTGCTGCCAGAGTATTGCCCTGCTGTGTGAAGCCTTCCCTGCTCTCCAAGAATGAAGGCTAGACCTGCTCCCTTCATCTCAGGCTACCTGAGGGACTCCAAGTGCTAGTTAGCTGACCTCCTGTTCTGAAAAGCAGCAACACAACAAGCTTCAGATGCCTCTCTGCAACTGCCCACCTAACCTGCTGCACTGGACCTGCCTGGACCTGCAACTGGACCTGCCAGAGCCCTGCTGGCCTCTGCTGGAGTGAGTTTCTGATCCCCAAGAGGTGCCTCCCAGGTCCTGGACACTTGCTGAGGCATCAGTTGAGCTCCTCCAGGAACAGTTTGGGCTCTTTGTGACCTCAAACAGGCCCATCTGCGGCAAGATCTTGCCACCCACGTCAACACAAAGCTCTGGTGAACCCAACTCTTACTGCTATATAAACTGTAAGCAATAACCAGCAACAGGACATCTGCACTTCGCTCTACAGCATATACAGCATAGACTACCAACACGAATCTCCAGCAACGACTGTCCACAGCATCTAACAGCATCTTAGTGCTGCAGTGACTAACATCCACGATGCCCAGAACATTCTTCGCACTTCAGTGAAAACCACCCGCAACACTTTCAGTGCTTCTTGCAGCGCCCTCCACCACAAATGGAACTCTTTGCTCTGGACTCTAGAATGTACTTTCAGTGGGATTAACCTGGTTCCTGAATCTATCCCACACTGCATCCCTGTCTGCCTGAACGTGTGACTTTCATCTGGTATCGTATGACCAGATGGCCATGAGTCACGCTTTGTGCTTTTAGGCACTTTACTTATATTGAATCTTTAAAATTGCATATCTACGGTTTTACTGATTGGATGTTTGTTGCTTTAATGTCAAATAATTTATTTAAATTTACTCTATTTTTCTAAATTGAAATTGGGATTTTGCTTGTGTTGTGTTTTCACTTTATTACTGTTTAAGTGCTGCATGAATTACTTTACTTATTGCCTCTAATTTGAGCTGACTGCTTTTGTGCCAAGCTACCGAGGGTTAAGCACAAGTTAACTTAGTGACTTTTTGTGATTCACCCTGACAAGCATTGTGGCTCCTGCTTAAAAAGGGCACATACTCTCCTCAACCAACAACCCCATTTCTGGCAAAAACACATTCAGTTATATTGCCTTGTAATGTAGCATTCATGTAGCACTTCAAATGGTTGTCTGACAAAATATTGTCAGCAGAAATATGGGCAAAATAAATATCACTCAAAAAATATCAAGACCACAAATATTGACTTTACATACCTTGCAAGTCAACAAATCATCAACAAAAATATAGAAGACCACAATCTTATAAGAAAAGGTAGGTATATTGAAGTTTAACTATTACTTTCTATATTAATTTTCACACCTATATTAATTTCAAATATAATATTATATTAAAAAAAATATACTTGTATGTAAAACTTACAAACATAAAATAAATTATAATAATCACACAAATTAACATATATAATAATCATGTTAAAATGAATAACTTATCATTTCAAACACCAGGTATTAAAATATTTAACAACATAGAATAACACCATAATCATTCAAAATTAATTAATGAACAATTTGTACAAAAATACATAGTGAAACATTCAGGAAAAAAACATATACTTGGAGGGTTCAAATGCACTACTCTCACTCCAACCTGGACAATAGTAGGGGAAGTGTTGGATTTTGGATGGTTCAGATTTACTATTCCCACTCCAATCTAAGCAGCAGTAGGGAAAGTGTTAGACTTTTGAGGAGCTAAATTTACTATTCCCACTCCTACTTTAAAAAAAAAATAAAACATTCAAATGTAGATTTGTTTAAAAGATATATTGAAAATATTAAATGCATTCATGGAAACAAGTTTTATGAATTTGTCTCTTGTTTTTTATGTGAACAATGGTCTCATAAGTGTGTCCTGTTTTCCATTTATTCTCAGGTTTCCTGGCATAATGTTTAGTTGTATTCACTTCTCAAGCTTACTATGTAGTTGCGGATTTTAGTTTGGTCATATTCATGAGTAGCAGAGAAAAATTGTCAAATGTTTTAAGTTTTTTTAGAAATGTAAATATATGTGAATTGACCAGTGTAAGTATTTGGATTGTTGGTTGACTGGGATATAAGCCCACAGCAGATTTTGGAAAGTAGCGTAGTTTTAAATGAATAAACCAAGACCAAAATGACAAAAATCCAATTAATAGAAGTGGAGATATTGAATTTTAAAGTTGGTTGTGAAAATAGCGCCAACAAGCACAAAGCGCCAATTGAGGATATCTGGTTGTGCTGGACTGGGACAAATTCACAAGTTCAGGCCACCTGCTGTGCAGCGCAAGCCGGCTATGAGGTTCCAGCAAGGCCCTCTTAATAAAGTACCTTAAATCCTGGTTGCGGAGCGTTGCATGGATCTGTGTAGAAGATGCGCCGCACAGCTAAAACGATGCATCGGGTGTGAGATGCGGCGAGACTGCGGTGAGAGATCCTGTTGGGTCATTGTTGAGGGTCCTGTCGACGGCACTTGCAATGCGAAGTCTGGCATCGGGGAAGTGGTGCTTAGCTAGCGATGCATCAGTTTCAAGAAGCTGCTTGGTTGCGGTGTGGAGTCCATCGTCATCATCGAGGCTGCAATTGGCGAGAAATGCAAGGACCTGGGCTATGGATGCACTGTGCCACTGGGGTGATGCATTGGTTCCAAGAACTCCGATCCATGTTGCAGGTCTTTGCAGTTGGCCCAAACCACGCAGCAGTAGTAATGCGTTGATTCTGCTTGGAGATGCAGTACTCAGCCAAGGAGATGTGTTGGTTCGGCTTGAGGACGCATCGCTCAACATAGAAGATATGCTGGTTCTGCTGGCAATCATCTTAGGCCCACTTCCAAGTGTCCAGGACAGGGGTGGCACCAATTAGCAGGACAAACTCATAGATGGCAGGGTCCAGGTGCAAGTGCAACATGGTTGGAAACCTGTTATCTCCCTGAGGCTTCAGATCAGGAGGCCAGCCAACTATCCCTGGGAGTCACTAGGGATTTTGGGTTCAAGAGATGCAGATCCAGTCCTCCTCATTCAGGCAAGAGGGCAGCAGGTCAGCACTGCAGAGTGCCAGAAGAATGAAGTTAAGCAGAGTGGCAGTCCTTCAGCAGCGCAGCAGCTCTTCTTCTTGGCAGAGTAGCCACAGGGCCAGATGTGTACTGAAATGGGATTGTATGAGGTCCTTCTTTTATACACAGCTGTGCCTTTGAAGTGGGGAGAAGCTTCTAGAGGCATGCCTTTGAAATACACAGATGCTCTGCCCTGCTTGCCCTGGTCCCACAATATCTACAGGGGCCATGTGGCCCTTTGTGTGAGGACAGGCCACAGCTTATTCAGGTGTAAGTAAGGCTGGTCCCCGCTTCTCCCAGTCCAGTGACCAGAGACAAGCTGGGCACCAAATGACTAAAACAAGAAATACCAACTTTCTAAAAGTATAAACAAAAGCAGTGTCTAGGCGCCCAATTCTGTATCCCAATTGTAACATAAAGGACCACTCATTTACTTTTCAATTGCTCTTGGGATTTATTTCACTTTTCTTCTATGATAATTTCAAAATTTATAGGACATATTTTTTTAAAGTTCAAATGTACATTTCAAAACATATTTTGACATCAAAACCGATATGTCCACATGTAATGTCAAAAAGAACAATAACGTTTTGACTACCAGAAGGAAATTGTGAAGTAGACCAGTCCTTCATTTAAACAATATAACACCTGAAGGAAATATCATTTAGTTGGTAACACAATGTGTCCTGCCGGTGTAAGCTAATGGGGGTCACTGGCCCTAGAAGTTTTTGACTAAGAGGAATAGGCACCCTGCCATCTCTCCTAGCTGATGCTGGTTAGGTGCAAATATTCTTATCCCAGAAGCTGGGTCAACACGTTTCAAACCCTCCATGATGGTTGGGGTTCTCCTCAGGACCGTGACCTGATCAGTTCTTAAACTCTTCTCATGATGTCAGGAGTCAGTGGGAATTCCTCATTTAGAACCGCTTGTGGCGAAATCCAAAATGTCAGTAGCATATCGATGATTTTCCTTTCCAATTAATGAAGCTCCAAAGTCTTGGTGTGTTTTTTAAGTATCCCAAACCGGCACACCTCGAGCGTCACACCGAGTTCTTCTCCATTGCTCTTCGTCTCGTGCTCCGATCTCAACAGAAATTTATAGAACATTTCTCACATGTCCTTTTGAAGGGCAAACTTTTTTTTAAGTTCAAATGTATATTTCAAAACATATTTTGACATCAAAACCAATATAACTATCTCAACAGAGATCAGAGCACGAGACAAAGAGCAATGGAGAAGAACTTGCGCTAACGCTGGAGGCGGTCCTTTAATGAAGATGACATTGTTGCTGAAGAAGTCAGCAATTTTAAGGTAATGGCTTTGTGTAGAATGAGTGGCGGAATAGTCTGAATTGTGAATATGTTTTTTGAGTGTATGCCACACCTTAGTTCACTCGGCTTGTGTGGTTCAGGGACTCTGTGGTTAGGTATAAATAATAGGAATCTTCAGAGAAGCATGTTTTTTAAATAGTACAAACAATGCAAAAGCAAATGTAGGCTAGCAGGTATACTGGCAGAACAAACCAATCAGCTTATTGATCCATCTAACAAGGTAAAGCAATGAACTCTGATACACTGAGGAGTGTAATTGTTAAATATGTTTTAGTCATTATTTTTCGATGACATCTGAGCAATGAATTGACCTGCAGTAAGGGATTAGAAATGTATTTACTGTGAAATATTCTTTTCAAAATTTCCACTGCTAAATATGAACAAGAAACATATCGAGATGCAAGAATAATGTTTCTAAAATATTTTTATCTATGCAAATGACAAAAATATAAATATTACAAATGTCTTATTCTAAATATAAAATGTAACAAAACATTGATGTACAAAATATAGACACATGTAATAATGACCTCCTGTCTACATTATCAACACACACACAAATATTGAAATGTAAAATATCAAGCACATTAATATCGAAAAAAATAGTTTAACACACATATATAAGTGTGTGTTAATATATTATCTACTGGCGGTCGCCAGTAGATAGTTATAGTTAGGACCCTGTTTCCATAGGAAATCCGCAACATTCTATTTTGAATAACTTTGGCGCCGGTCGACGAATCCTCGCGAAATTTTCAAAATAGGTGGGGCGCTACGCTCCGCTCCTACCCTGAAAGTCTCGGGGGGATTCGTCAAGCGGGGGCTGAGAAAAAAGGGGGGTCCCAAAACGCGTTTTTCCCATTCATTTTTCCATAGGACCTTTAGACACAGCTACAGCCCGAACGGCTGAACAGAGTTACTTGAAATTTGGCAGAGAGGTAGTCCTCAGGTCAAGGAAGTGCCTTTTGTAGGTCTGGTGTAAATCTGTTCAGTAGTTCCTGCGAAAATAGCATTTAAATCAATATATATATCTGAGCCAGCTTACGGTGCGCTTACCGTGCGCTTACGGTAAGCTTACCGTACGCGTACGGTGCCGTGCGCGAGCGCGATTCTGATTGGCTGTTAGATCTTAGTAAACATTCGAATCATTCGAAACCAGGAAGCGGCGGCCGCCATTTTCTCTCTCGCACTCTGAGGGGGGGAGTAAAAACAAAGGGAAAAAACATGTAAAGAGAGCGGTTAGACAAGTCCTAACCACCTAGGACTGTCCCCCAAGAACCCCCAAGGCCAAAAATTCGTTTTTAATTTTTTCCGAAAATTCGGCGATTACGCTTACCGTACGCGTACGGTAAAAATTACTTTTTTTCAAAAAAGTATCCACATTCTCCCCACATCGTGTGCCATTGGTGCCCGAAGGGCATCATTAGTGCATTGCATAAGTCACATAAAAAATAAAATGTCAAAGCTCACCTTTCACCACGAAGCGCATAATATGTCCTCCATGTGCGCACGGTGCGCGAAGCGCATCGTGCGTACATGGCCCATCCAGCGTAACGTGGGCACGCCACTAACTGCGTAAAGTGGGCGCGCGGTGCGCGAAGCGCACCGCGTGCTCACTGTGCGCGCACGGAATGAACTGCGTTAAGTGGGCGCGCACGCCACGAATGGCGTAAAGTAACTTAGCATTTAAAAAACCGTACAAATTCACTGAAAAAGCCATAGGTTTCACACACGTTATAGTTAGGAATTAGCATTTAAAAAACCTTGCAAATTCAGTGAAAAAACCATAGGTTTCACACATGTTATAGTTAGCTGGACATTTTACTGATAAAAAACCAATGAAATTCCCCCGTTATAGTTAGTGCAGGCAACTATAACTCACGCGATCGCAATCCTCTGCTGATGACATATGTGTCTTTATGAAAAAAAAATATTTGCAATATATGTATAGCTAAAATTTAATGGAAGAAGACATGGGCAAATAAGTGTCTAAATACAGTATTAGCATCAGCAGAGGATTGCGGTCGCGTGAGTTATAGTTGCCTGCACTAACTATAACGGGGGAATTTCATTGTTTTTTTATCAGTAAAATGTCCAGCTAACTATAACATGTGTGAAACCTATGGTTTTTTCACTGAATATATATATATATATATATATATATATATATATATATATATATATATATATATACATCAAAGCTCCAAGGTTCCCACCTGTGGAGACGCACTCTGACATCCACTGCAGCGACCTTCATGAGGTAATAGCCGGATCGGTGGGCGGATCCAGTTTACAGCATGTCTGCCGGTTCACTGCCTGACACGTTTCGTGCTCATTGCACTCTTCAGAGGCGCAACAGTCATTTTGGCATAGAGGCCACACCTCCCACTTAAAAATATGAGCCCTCCAATGGGCAACTTGAATGAGTCCACGTTGGTTTGTGGGTCTTGTAGTGTGTGCCTCAGTTGTGTGCCGCTGTCTGAGACATTTCAAGCCCACCAATGGGCCTCCACTCGCTCATCCAGCTTGTCAGGGAGGGAGAGTTCTACATTTATTTACTAGCGTGCTTCCCAGGCTGTTTATCTACAATGTAAACGGGAAGGGTACAAATCTACAGCCCTGCCTCACCTCCCTCTCTATGCTGAATGTTAGGGTGAATTTTCCTATAACACCATTCTATACCCTGGCCCTACTCCCTGCATATAGGTCCCTAAGAAATTGAACACTGGGTGGATCCACTCCAAGGTTCAGCCATAATGGACCACAGCTTCTCGTGACTGACCCAATTGAATGCAGAGGATGGGTCTATAACAACTAAAAACATGTTGCCACATCTAACCTTGGTATACTTCCCGATTAAAAGATTAAGATTAAGTCCCTGTTCAATTGTCCTGAAAGCAGTCCAAAATCGATACTATAACTCCAAAACGATTTTATTGGATTCTGCCCATTCCTGTAATCTATTCAAAATAATACGACTGACTACCTTTACCAGTGGGTCGAATAATGAGATAGAACAGTAGCAGGCAGGGTTATGATGGTCACCCTTTTTGTAAATAGGGTCAATGAGTGACTCTGATCTGGTTTGAAAAAAAACTATTCTGCAACATGTCTCTAAAACCAAAGTCAATAGGGGGCCCCACAGTGGAAGGTTAGATTTATAAAGATCCACAGGAATACTGTCAGGAGCAGTGCTTTCCCTCCTTTGATCACATTTAGGGCCCTATTGACCTCCTCTAATGTAAATGAGAGAGTAGTGATGCTATGAGATGTGGCATCAGTGACCATATCAGATATAGGGGGTCTTAATTCTACCAACTCCTCAATGGTCTTTGAGTAAATGTTAGAGATGTGGGCTATCGATTTGGCCTCGGTATTAGCAATTTCCAATTGGGGGGCCTTCTGCTGCTCTTAAAAAAGAGGTGTTAATTACGTGCTTAAACACAATGGTATCATTACCGTGACTTGCTTCATGCAGGGACTTCCAAGCTTTATCCCTCAGGTCATTCTTCTGCCACTGTATAGCTAACTTACATTCCCGTCTGACAGCCTGGACTTCTTGCATATGCCTAGGTGAGTTATGCAGGGCTTCCTTTAGTCGCCTATGCGTTTTCGAGCACGCAGAATCGACCTACCCGTTTATCTCGCATGTGCGACACCTCCTAGTGGCATATTGCCCATCCTTAATCCCTTTTGTTATAGGCAGAAAGGCCTCAATGACTTAATTAGGGTCAGCTAAATCATTTAGGCAAGTCTTAAATGCCTCTTTTCGGGTTTTAATTAGGTGTTCTAAGAATCTGTTTGACTCAACTTGGATCCATCTCAAGGAATAACCATTGAAGGTAACAATCTCAATATTAGGTGTATACGTTTTTAACCTGTTACTACTGTAGTTGACATTGAAGTGAACACTCTGCAGGAAGTGATCGCTAATCGAAATGCATTCTGCAGCACACATCAATCAATCAATCAATCAATCAATTCATCTTTATTCGATCATGTTAAAAAAAGATCATAAAAGCAGATATAAATAAATCACATTAAAATTATTTCAATATTCTATCTTTAAAATTTCAAAAATTTCATCACAATTCTAGGATAAAGATGAAGATACATAAGAATGTTAAAAAGAGAACCATTTCATATACTAAATCTAGATACTTGTGTTATTGTTTTGCAAACTCAGTAATCTACGTGCTGTCCCTTTCCTCTTCCTCATGCAGGCCCATAGGAATTACGCAACTGAATAACAAACCACAGGGTCAAGGAGTGTTTTTCGAAAGTATATTGCTACCCGACACTGCTTAAAATTCATTTTCTTTAAAATTGGTTTGAGTTGGACATTCCTTTCCTTATCGTATAGGCTGCAAAATAAAAGAATATGCAATTCTGTTTGAGGTGATGGTTATCACATGGACACGCACTTAAATCGGCATGATTATGTGTTTTTTCAGGATAACCTAACATAAGGGGAATCAGGTTAGTGCGAAACCTCAGTAATATGAATCTATGTTGCATCCTATTTACATTTACTAGATAAGAGAAACCTCCTTCAATTAATGGTGGGTTCAGGCCATATGCCCGTGCTGCGTGTTTCTCTTTATAGTGCTCCTTGCGCTTATACTCGGCCATCAACATGAACATATCACTAACCCTCTGTCTAGAGACCTTCCTACAGGCCAGGAGGTCTTTAAAGAGTTCATGGAGACCAATCTCCCTTAGCACTGACTCTACGTAACTAAGCCACCTAGACCTCTTCCACTTGTCCATTACTTAACAGCTCCTTAATATTGATTGAGTCAGTGGAACTGTATCTCTCCTCCAGATTGAGTGCCAGAGGAGAAGTGGGGGTAACTGTGTATAACCTGAGATATAAGGCAGGCCCAATTCTGAGTGTAGGATACCACTTGTAAGAAAGGGAGGTAAGCCCACTACAGATTTAAAAAATGTATTCTCAATAGTTTGCAGTGGTGTCGATGCAACCATACCCCAAACCCCAGCTCCATAGGTCGCTGCTGCTTTAACTCTGGCATGGTAAATATTTTATGTCGGTAATAAGGGTTTAGCACCCAATTTTCTAGCAAAGGATTTTATGGCAATAATACCCCTCTCCATCACCATCTTTCTTCCCTCCATCAATTTTGCCCATGACAGATCTTTATCAAAAAGGATGCCCAAGTAGGGAAAAGAGTCCACTACCTCAATTTTTTCTGCTTCCACGCGAAAGTGCGGTACCTTTTCTTTTTTTGTACCCCCTGCTATTTTTACAAAAGACTTAGTTTGGTTCACTATCAACTGAAATCAATCCATAAAGGAGACATAAGCGGTTATCAGCCTTTGTAGCCCAATCCCTGGTCTGGCGATTAAAACTGCGTCGTCTGCGTAAGCCAGTATTGGTAGCATTTGATTTTCAAAAAGGGGGACATCCCTAGTAGCCACTGTGAGTGCCTTTTCTACTCCGTTTGTTTACAGAGAGAATAGGAAAGAGGCTAATACGCAACGCTGCCTTACTCTCCTGGAGATTTTAAAGGAACGTGTACAGTCTCCAGTTTTGGTGTAATGCACTGATGCCACCGTGTTTGCGTACGATTGCCGGATGAAATTTAGTATAGCAGGTTCGACCCCCATCATCTCCATTATAGACCATAGCTTATCATGGACCACGCAGTCGAACGCCGCGCTAAGGTCCATGAAAGCCATGTATAATTTCCCCTCCTTCATTCTAGTATATTTTTCTATGATCAATGCTCAGTTCAAGCACTGATCCACAGTACCCCTTCCCTGCTGGAAGCCATACTGGTCCTGGATCAGAATTTTGTTTTCTCTAACCCATCCCTCTAGCCTAGAGAGGAGAAGGCGGCCCATGAGCTTTGATGTTGTATCCAGCAGGGAAATTGGTCTGTTATTTTTTGGGTTTGCCCTATCCCCTTTTTTATAGCCTTGGTACTTTAACCCATGAAGACCATGAGGGGCGGGGGAGCTACCAATACTATACTATTCAGGACATTAGTTAGGAGTGGGATCCATAAATCTGGGTTAGCTTGGAAAAAGTCTATTGGAACTCCGTCCGTCCTGGGGCCTTTCCCAAGCTACATGAGCACACATAGAAAGAGTAATATGTATCTAATGACTGTTGTTTTGCAGGAAGGTGTCCCTTCCTGCACAAAATAATCCTGACAGGAACACAGGCACCCATGTGTCATGGCGCAAGATTGCTTGCATTGGCACTAGGCCGCCAAAAGTGAGCCGGCGCTGTGAGAGAGCAGAGCTGCATCATAACTTATTAGATATGGCTCATTTCTGTTGTATCCCTTTCATGTAACGCAGGACAGCAAGTTTCCTTGCTTTGCTGTGTTGTGTGAAGAAATAGTAAATGTGTCACATTGAGGGGCCTATTTATTAAAAAGTAACACCTTCCAGGAGGTCACCTTGCCGTGCTGCGCTGGGTTACAGGAAAAAGGGCAGGAATGCACCTTATTTAACACAATACTCTGCTTTCCTGCCTTTTCCCCAACACTGATGCACAATGCATGCTCCCTCGCAGCATGGTGCAAGGGTGCCTGCATTGCATGCAGGATTATTTTTGTGCAGGAAGGGGCACTTTCCTGCACATTAAGAAGCCCTTGAGGCATATTCCTATTTCTATGTGTTCTGCACAAAGCAGCACACATAGATAGAGGAAGTAATGAGTAGAAACAAAGTTATTTCTCCTCGTTATGCCTCCCGTGGAAAGGTGTAGCATTATGGCGAATTCCCAGGTCTATACACACAATTTGAGAATGCACACCCCAATACTTTACATAAGTCTGACACAAAGCTCTCCGGCTGAAATGTACCAGTAATGCTAAATCTGGGAATGCGTCAATGTTCATGAGAGTTGCGAGGGAACACACATACATATACACACATACACTGCCCATGGAACACCTCTCTGAGGCAGAGTAATGCAACACAGCACTTTGCACTGGGTTGCAATACTCCTGATTTATCAAGCCACTCAGGGCCACGCAAAGTGTCCTTGAGTGGCTTGATAATTTGCATTTTAGGGTCTGCGTCACGCATGCACCACGTTACGTGGTGCAAACGCAATGCAAACCTTTGACAAATATGCCCCTGATTTTTCACAGTGTATTGGGAGCACTCCAGGAGGCAAAAATCTGTCTGGCTTGCTGAAACTCCTTGCACTATTCTTAAACTCATAGGCGCGACTCATTCAGGAACTTCCAAGAACAGGAACTTGCTTTGTCAATTGGGCCCGCACTCTTTTGACACTGCCAGGACACGGCCGTTCTGCTTTTCATATAACACCTCCAAGAATGTTTAAGTGTACAGAAATGCATCATTTAGCCAGCATCTTGTACCTTGTCAAATATGAGCCTTTGTTGGCGCACACATTATAAGAGCCATTATGCAGTGAGTTACTTTGCCATAAGTGCCTGGGATTTTTGGCAGCTCTAAGTGTTCTTAACAATGTTACTGACGCATAATGCTTTATCCGAATGTCTTTCCTTGGCCCTGTGGTCCTTTTAACCAAGCTTTTAAACATTAACACGTTTTGATTTCCAGCCCTTTCATGTCCTCTTTATAAGACTGAAATCTTGGCCATGTGAGAGTCTGAAAGTGTTTTTTTTAAAAAGATATGCAGTGCGGAAGACAAAGTTTGAATTGCAGTTAGACGCAATGACCCTTTTCACACAAGCACCATTCAGACTTCATGGATAATTATAGTAATTTTCCTCAAATGAGACGTTAGTTCGAGGGCATGCACTGGCAGGTTGGTATTAAAGCTCTGAACTTCGGCCATTGAATATCCTAGCATTGACAGCTAGGGGCGGCTTTAGCGTTGGTGGCGCACGGTACCACCATCTTCGTTGGTGCCCTACTATGACCTCCTTTTATACGTATTCCCTCACTACCACTCTCCATCGGTGCCCCTCATTTCTCCATAGCCCCCTCTCACATTTAATTTCTTTTATAGCACAATGTTAGGTGTCAAAGTGCTTTATATCACACACACACAAATATACAGAGACAATGAATCATACAAGTGTGAAAATCAATGCATATCACTCAGAGTTGCAAACAACCAGCCATGTCAGTGCGGCCGCATATATTATGCTGTGTGCAGCCTATCATATACTGTGTGTAGTCCATTTTTTAAACTAATGAGATATATATTCACAGCGTTTTCTATCACAGACGGGACCCCTATAGCACTATAAATACATATCACTATTCCCCCGTGCACCAAACTGAATTCAAATCAGTGGCATTCTGGCTACACACTTAAACATCTGAAGTGATCGCTTTAACCAACTGACCTTTCCTAGCTGAAAAATGTTGTTAGAAATTGGGTTTCTGGTTGGCAGAGACATGCACCCTGTGCAAGCAGGAACCGAAATCCCAGTCAGGGTATGTCAGATTAATACTATAAATTATCCTGTGCTCACCCTCTGGTAGCTTGGCACAGAGGAGGCAGGCTTACCTTAAGAGGCAGTGTGTAAAGGTTTTGCGCAACACTTCAAACAATAACACAGTGAAAACGCCACAAAAACACTCCACACCAGTTAAGAAAAATAGCTTATATTTTTATAAGCAAAACAAGACCAAAACAACAAAAATCCAATAAGTATAACCGGCGGTATGGTTTTTTAAATATTACATGAAACAGTAATGCTTAAAAGCTTAAAGCACCAACCACGGCTATCTGGTCATGCTACACTGGGGTAAATCCAAACGTTCAGGCCAACTGCGATGGAGCACGGTTCGGATACAGGAACCAGCCTTGGCCTGCTGCAAAGTACCTTAGATGAGTTGTCACCAGAGTCGAGTTGCGGCAAGTAAGGAGGTACAAACCATGCAAAGTTGAAGATGGGTCAGAAACTGGAGACAATGAACTGTACAGTCAATGATGTGATGTCCGTGCAGCAGCAGCGATGCGTCAGCATCAAGGGAGATGTCCCCGAAACTTAGACCAAGGGACAAGCCAGCATGACCTTGGAGTCTCTCTGGGTCCAAGTGAGATGGGTCCAGTTCTTCCTCAGCAGGGCAGATGGTAGCAGGCAGCAGGGCAGCACAGCAGAAAAGCAGTTCTTCCAGAGCAGCAGTGTGCCAGAGTGGCAGTCCTTGTAGAAGTTTGCTTTTTACTCGCAGTTCACAGGAGGGTCAGAGTTGTAATTATTTATAGCTTGGCTACACCGCTGCAGTGATTGCCGATGTAGTTCCATTTTAATCATAGACACTCTGTTATGTAGCACACGCTGCGTTACTAGACACACGCTTGCTTAATGTTGGAGAGTAGCATAGTCTCTCTGCTTGGGAAGTTGTCAACAGAGTTTCTAACAGAGCGTTTAACAGAATAGTTGAATGATGTCCGGCTTCTCTTGGTTCTATTTGGGAGCCCGCTACCTCTATGACTTAACAGTCTCCCTACTCCCTTCCTTACTTTTTACAGGGCGGGGCCTCCCTTAACCTGAGTCAGCACCGGGTGAGGTGAGGCTTACTCCTCGTGCAAATCAGGTGAGCACTTGGTAATATGTTATTGGTCTTGCCCAATACTAACTGTTCTATTTCGAGAGAGAATGTTTAACTTTGCAAATTGTGTTTTTTCTGGTTTTTCTCTTTGTTCTGCACAGATAATTCATATATACTGGTTGCACGAAGAGGCATACACCACGAAGGTTGTATTTTACACACTTATTATTAATTTTGTCACACTTATTGTTGCAGTAGCAATATTAAATAGATCATAAGGTCCTGAAGAAAGCCATTTGACAAGGGTGTCAAGAAGGCTGAAACATGTCGACCGTATTGACACACAGCCTATTTGTTAAAAGCTGTTTCTGCACCGATTTTTAACCTAAGGATTAGTAGGAATATCCTGAATAAAACTTCTTTTTTCCTCTAAATCCTTTTTTAACTTCACGTTTTTGCACTGCACTATTTACATATCATTTCTTGGTATATATTCACACATTCTTGACTAAGCCAGTGATCTTTGCTGTCTTCTTTTTTTCTCCCTTCCCGGTTTACATTCAGGTGCTCTGGTTGACACCTATACCACACGCAACACCCCTTGTTGGAGGGGTTTATTGTGGTGGGAAGCATGGATATCCAGATGATGATACTGACCAATCACTGGTTATTGATGGAAATCCTTTATAGCCAAATAGCACTGTAAACTCTCTCACCTTTTGCATTTGTTTTTCTGTTGTCTCTCTCTTAACACATAGACCATCAGACTTCTTTTGAGTTATTGATTACTGAACAGGGGACTGAGTCTGTTTGGTCTTTAAACGATCCCTTGGACCCTCCCTAATGGTTTTCCAGTCCTTGTAGAAGCACAGGGGTCCTTCGTCCTGGCTGAGTTCTTCACAGGTCAAGTAGTCTACTGAGTTGGTGGTGTCGGAGGTCCAGTACGTAAACCCAGTTGTGCCTTTGAAGTGGCGGAGACTTCAAAAAGAGGCCTTTGAAATGCACAGAGTCTCTGCTCTAACTGCCCTGGCTCCAGACTCACTACAAGGGGGTATGCAGCCCTTTGTGTGTGGACAGGACATAGCCTATTTAAGTGTCAGTGAGGTAGTACTCAGCTCTTCCCCCCATCAAGCCCGTTAATGGCCCCTTAAAGCCCATCAAGTCAAATCTAAGCTCACATTGTGTGTGGTTGTCTAGAGGGAATGCACAAAGCCCAGCTGATACTCACCCCAGGCATGTATTCAAAGACAGACAGCAGGCACCAAATGGTTAAAGTAAGAAAATGCAAACTTCCTAAAAAGTGGCATTTTCATAATTACTATGTAAAATCCAAATTCACCATAAGTTGTGATTTTAAATTGTGGTTCCAGAGACACCAAACTTGAGAGTCCAATCTTCTCAATTGGAAATTACATGTATAAAATGTAATAAGGTAATCCCAATGTTATCCTATGGGAGAGATATGCCTTGCAGTAGCGCAAATGAATGTCACAATTTTTCACTACCAGAACATGTAAAACTTAAAGGTGCATGTCCTACTTTTGGAAAACACTGCACCCTGCACTAGGGCTGCCCAGGCCCTATCTTAGAGATGTCTCTTATGTATTAAAAAGGAAGGTTTGAGCCTAGCAAGAGGGCTAAATTGCCAGGTCTATATGGAGGTAAAACTGCACACACAGGCTTTATAATGTCAGGCCTGAGACATACTTGAAGGGCTACTTAAGTGGTTGGCACAACCAGTGCTGCAAGCCCACTAGTGTTACAACAAACAAATGATGGACGGAATGCTGACAATGCAGACATTCTCCCCCAGTCAAGAGATCTGGGTTAAATCCATCGTTCTTTTGCCCACTACGCCACCCCAGTTTAGACATGGCCATATGCAAATCAGTCTTGACCCTGTGCCTCATGGGAACAGTCCAGCCCGAACTGCCAAGCCATGTCTTCCCTGGACCAGAATCAAGCATCCTAAGACCGGTTTCTGGCTATCAGCCGTCATCAGCCAGGATAGCTTGACTCCAGTGGCGTAGTGAGCACGGGTCCCACGTCTGGGAATACCCATCCCACTTAGGGCGAAAAGCGTTACAACAAACAAATGATGGACGGAATGCTGACAATGCAGACATTCTCCCCCAGTCAAGAGATCTGGGTTAAATCCATCGTTCTTTTGCCTACTACGCCACCCCAGTTTAGACATGGCCATATGCAAATCAGTCTTGACCCTGTGCCTCATGGGAACAGTCCAGCCCGAACTGCCAAGCCATGTCTTCCCTGGACCGGAATCAAGCATCCTAGGACCGGTTTCTGGCTATCAGCCGTCATCAGCCAGGATAGCTTGACTCCAGTGGCGTAGTGAGCACGGGTCCCACGTCTGGGAATACCCATCCCACTTAGGGCGAAAAGCGTTACAACAAACAAATGATGGACGGAATGCTGACAATGCAGACATTCTCCCCCAGTCAAGAGATCTGGGTTAAATCCATCGTTCTTTTGCCCACTACGCCACCCCAGTTTAGACATGGCCATATGCAAATCAGTCTTGACCCTGTGCCTCATGGGAACAGTCCAGCCCAAACTGCCAAGCCATGTCTTCCCTGGACCGGAATCAAGCATCCTAGGACCGGTTTCTGGCTATCAGCCGTCATCAGCCAGGATAGCTTGACTCCAGTGGCGTAGTGAGCACGGGTCCCACGTCTGGGAAAGCCCACTAGTAGCATTTAATGTACAGGCCCTAGGCACATGTAGGGCGTATAAGTAAATTAAATATGTCAATTGTGGATAAGCCAATGTTATCATGTTTTAGGGAGGGAGCACACTCACTTTAGCACTGGTTAGCAGAGGTTAAGTGGCCATAGTCCCAAAGCCATCAACAACTAATTCAGCAAAAAAGGGAGGGGGAAGGCAAAAGATTGGAGGGTGACCCTGCAGAAAGGACCATTTCCAACAAATGTATTTCTCACAGAGGAGTTTTAGTTGCCTTTATTTTGCACTTAAGGTTGGTGCATTACATGTTGTATGCAGTTACTTGTAGGTCTAAGGCCCACAAAATCGTCAAATAATATTTTGTTCTCTTTTGCTACATATCAGATACTGCCCTGACACTCACATCCCCATTCATTTCAGGATCACAGTTCCCATACTTTTTTATGCAATTGGACTGCTGTTAAGAAGTCAGTAACCTGCTCAAGAATAAAGAGCAAAGCAAACTGTAAAACAATTAGACATATTTTATTTTTATTTTTCCAGCATTTTCCAGTGAGTCACAGAGATATGCTGCACAGACAAGCTGAGACTTGCCCTGAGTCCTCATGTTGTCTTTTAATTTAGTAGGGAGCATTGCAGTCTGGCAAATGGTTCTTCCCCCCCTCACCCCAGCTTGGTGCTCGGTGCTGCGGCACTGGTCTGGTTGCACCACCTATATTCCTGCGCTGATAACAGTACTAACATTTAAAACACAAGTTTGAAACAGCGACAGTGCAATGGAGGAGCAATGGCGTGGTGCAGTCTTCTAATGAAAAGCCTGGCTATGGCTATATTATGTTATATTCCTTTATAAAGCGAAGTGGTTATCCGAGGGTGTCCTGGCGCTAGCTTCTATCCTCTGGGCAATGAGCATTGTGGATATCTAAACATTGAAAAGCCAGGTTTTTAGTCCCTTCCTGAAAGACAGAAGATCAGTGATATTTCTAAGATGGAAGGGAAGATCATTCTAGGCCTTTGCAGTGCACACAATAAAGCTTCTCTCTCCCCACGTGGCTTTTTTAGTGGGGGGGTACCATTACCAGTTAAGCTCCTAAGGAGCGAAGAGCTCTTTTGGGCATGTACCAGTGGAACTGCCGCTGCAGATAGTCTGGTCTTGTTCCTTGCAGGGCCTTGAAAACGGTGAATAGGGATTTAAAACGCACCCGTTTCTTAATTGGCAACCAGTGAAGATGTTTGATTTTCTTGGTGATTGGAGTGAATTTACATGTGCCGGTGAGCAATCTAGCTGCCGCGTTTTGCAACAGTTGGAGTTTGTTCGAAAAGCGTTCATGTATGTTTAGGTAAAGACCATTACAGTAGTCCAGCCTTTATAGGATGAGTGCTATAACAATTTTCCACTGACTGTCAGCTGGCAGAAAGGGCAGTACTTTCTTAACCATTCTGAGTGAGTGAGAGGTGGCTGATGCTGTGACACAGCCACAGATGCTGTGGTGGAGTGATGCCTATTTGTGAGTGCAGTAAGTAACTTTTTTTAATGGATTGCAATTGATGACATGCTATTTTTGAACCTTTTGCAAAGACTTTTAATTTCCCCAGAAAATATAAACTGTTGTAAGGAGACAGGCGCATTTCTGCTGTAAGATAATTTTGGTATGTAGCGACTAAAGATGCAATGTGGGTTAGGGATGGCAGTAATATGGGACTAAAGGATTATGGGGGAGGAACATATTGCTCATTTCATGAGTCTTTTCAAAGCGATGTTGTTTAGGTAAAATATATGTTGCAGGTAAAAATAATTCTTTAATACTTCAAATTCACATGTACATATATCATAGGCTCATGATTCATTATTTCCTGAAGAGACCACGTCTTCATAAACAGTGCTTCCGAAAAATATATGCAAAAACAACAAGGTGATGGATGGAATACATGAATTAATCTCATTCACTGGCAATCACTCGGCCGCATCCAAATCCATTGTTTTGTTGCTCACCATGCCATCTCAATTTGGACCCTGCCATATTGAAATCAGCCTTGACCCTGTTGATCACGAGAACAGTCCTGGCCGGAACTGCCAGGCCAGGTCCTCCCTCAACCAGAACACTAGCAGCCTAGGATCTTGTTTAGGCTTGGTTCCAGTGGCACAGTGTGCTCGGGACCCATGTCTGTGCATACCCGGTGCACTTAGAACGTCAAATAAAAAAACAACAAAGAGATGGATGGAATGCTTGAATTAATCTCAGCCAGTGGCACTCTCGTGGGCCCTCATCCTAATCCATTGTTTTTCTGCATCGGTATGCCCAGACGTGGATCCCATGCTCACTGTGTCACAGGAACCAAGCTGTACCCGGCTGATGAGTCCATAACTAGGGCAAAACCGGTCCTGGGTTGCTTGTGTTCCAGTTCAGGTAGGACCTGGTTTGGCAGTTTGAGCTGGACTGTTCCCATGAGGAACAGGGTCAAGACTGCCTGGCATATGGCTAAGTCCAAACTGAGGTGGCATGGTGAGCAGAAGAAACATGAGTTGGAGTGCACCCCCAAACAATTGCCAGTGGTTAGACTTTTTGCAAGAAGCCTACATCACCTTTTGTGCATTTCATGTACCGCCCTAAGCTGCATGGGAATGCCCAGACGTGGGTCCCATGCTCACTGTGTCATTGGAACCAAACTGTACCAGGCTGATGAGCCCATAACTAGGGTGAAAGCAGTCCTGGGCTGCTTGTGTTCCTTTTCAGGGAACCCTGACTTGGCAGTTCGGGCTGGACTGTTCCCATGAGGCACAGGGTCAAGACTGATTTGCATATGGGTTGGTCCAAACTGAGGTGACATGGTAAACAAAATAATGGTGGGTTGGTCAAGTGATTGCCAGTAGTTAGACTTTTTGAATGGAGCCTCCCATCTCATTTTGTCCTTTTGTAACTGTCTACAAAAAATACCTTCTCAGGAAAAAACACTTGTTTGGTGGCTGGTCCTATTATTACCAAGAGCATTTGTATAGCGCCTACATACATACAGCTTCCAAGCACTTTAGTTAATAGAAGTCATCAACATTAAAATCAGTGGGTCTGGATTCATTAGCATCTGAACGGAAATAAATGACTGTACTCCATGATTATTGCAACTCATAACTTGTGAGTGAAAAAAGAATATCAACTGCCGGTCCTGAACCCACCGAGTTACCTTGCCTGCTGCATTGTGTCTTGTACACAGAATTGGAATCCAGGAAGTACACCTTAGCCTTTTCTTTTTCTTTCTGTGATCATTTTTTATCTGATCCAGAAGTATCTTACTTGAGCCTTGGCGGAACGGAACTCGCCAGGTCTTGCAGGAAAACCAATGACGAAGTAAAATGCTCCCCGTGTAAATTCACTCAGCTTTAAGATATCGCATTTCCGCTCGCTGAACAGCTGGCATGGTACTGCCCTCGGTGGACAGAACTAGACAACCCACCTCCCAAAAATATTTTTTTGTTCACTCTGTTACACTTAAAAAGCATCTCGTTTGAAACTGAATGTGAGATTGTCAAATGAGCAATCTGCCATTTTAATTCATATTGTAAAATATTGCCTTTCTTTTCAATGGTTTGCTTTTAAATGGCCTGGCAACACTATTTTCACCGACCGAAGAAAGAAAAGCAAGTTCTGGCAGAGTGAGAGGCCACGGATGCTGCCAGGAAGTGCCACCGTTTCAGATAAAAGAGGAATCTGTGTTGTGGCAGATTACTGGTATTGGGGAGCCCAAAGCCATGCTGGACTGTCCACTGGGAGAGCTGACATCAGCACACTTATTTTCAGCATCCAGGAGAAGAGAGGGTAAGAGACGGGGAGCATGGGTGAGATGCACACGAGGCAGAGCACAACACGGGGCACTGGATACAGGGAAGAAGCACAGCAACATGGGAGGATGGGGGTCTAGATGCACTAGAGAGGCACCCTAAAACACAAACATTTCTGGAGTGCATAATCAAAATGAAAAGTAGTCCCCTGAAAAGCAAGCAGAAGCAGCATGGAAGAGATGACAAAAAGGCTGCGCTCCGTGGAAGGGACACAACACAGGATGGAAAGGCTGAAACAAGGAAGCCTATCAAATAGAAAGCAAGCAAATAAGAGTGACAGTAAAGCCAACCAAGGGCAGGCTGCAAAGCTCGTGTATATTTTTGGTAAGCCCACAATATGTCTTTCACAACCAGACAGCTTGTGATGTCTGGTAGGCTCCAGGGACATCTTAAGGATTTTGGGGGCCCTGGGCCAAACATATTTTGGGGGCCCCTGTTCGGAGCAGTTTTGACTTTGTGGTCCAATTTCAGCTCTTTCATACCCTCTTTGGCCAAGTCACGGGCAGTGCACAGGCACACTTGTCCAGATACCAAATGTGTTAACATTTAATATTCAGGGTTAATGGTCTGCGTTTTCAATATTGTAACACAGTAGCAACTCACTAAGATTACTGAAAATAATCTCTATGAATTCCTCCCATTTCTCATATGTGAGGTTCTGTTTTGATCTAAAAGTAACTTTTTTATGGATGTTGCATGAAACACAACATTGCTCCGCAAATTGTCTGTAATAGACTCTCATAAACCACTCACATTGAAAATAAATTAAAGGAAAATGGTATTTAAAACAATACAGTTTAAGACTTATTCAAGGTCATCAAGGCAAGACTCTCTGTAGACCTGAGCTGGCTCTATTGGGGGGGCCCCCTCAAAGGCTGGGGCCCTGGGCCAGAGCCCACTTTGCCTTAAAACGATTCTGGTAGGCTCGACATAAACAGCAGGTTCCCTGCTATAGGTGGAACAGTGACGATTCACAGCTAGCTTTATTTAAACCACTGCTTAAGATTGGACTTCTTATGCAAATCAAATGTAAATCAGAATGTGAGAACGAGTACTTGGTTTTAATATACTTGTTTTGTTAGCACATCTGTATGCAAGTGTGAAAAATTGTTAAAATCAGCAGTACATTATGACATTTCTGGAAAGCAAATTATTTTTTTTAATAAAAATACATTTTCTGGACATTCTCTTTTTTATCTTTAATAAATTAAGGGGTGAGGTGACCAACACCCCTTGGAGGGTAGAGAGGTCCTCTAAAGCAAGGGTGGAGGGATACGTCCTCCCTGAGGTATACTATTAAACAAAAAAGCATCCCATCTGGAACCTGCCCAGCTACTTTGGAAGATCAGAGGTGGGGGAACACTGGTACACCTTGTGACAGCACACCCACTATTATGGGTGGGAAGGGAAATTGACCCTTTTCTTTATATAACCCTCATTCACTCTAGTACTGGCATGCCTAATCATCAGGTTCACCCTAACTCCTAAAGTTCAGTGTGGGCTCAACCATGTTCCAGGGAACACTTATGAAGATAGGGTGGGTGGGTGTAACTTTAAAGATACATTTCCTCACCCACTCTAAAAGTATCCTTTATTAGAAGAGTGGGAGGGAAGAGTAAAAATATAAATAGGGTTATGAGGATGTGTTTAAAAACATTCTCTTTTTTTAACTTTTTTTGTAGTGAAGCAATGTTTTTCAATGTGTGCTTTGTTTTCATTGAAACTGTAATTAATTTCCTACTTGTCTTTTAATGGACAAATGTACAACTAAAAATGAAGCGGATGTTGGGCCAAAATTTACCTAATTCACATTTGGGTCATTTAAAATTGCATATTTTGAATCCTCTAAATATAGGAGCTGGATTAAGTATATTCTCCATCATGGTATTTTTTTTATTTAAAGACGATACAGGCCAGTCCCAATGGACTTAAGATCGCCATATTTTTTTGTCAGTAGAGATAACATCACTTCTATGAGTAAACATTCCCGCTTTGACTTTCAACACCCCTTTTCCGTTTATACTCTTTTGTCCTGCTTTGTGACTTTCCCTTTAGTGGACAATGTAGAGGAGCACCACATTTTATTTTTACTGATGCAGTAGAGCACAAGGCTCTTCTGGGCATGGGGTACATCTAAATGATATCCCCAGCTGTAAAAGACAGTTGGCACTTGTCTTTGCTTGGCTACAGAGAGACAGGTGAGTCATATTAGGAAGACATAGGTCTTTTTACCTACACCTCTAGAAGAGTCCCTAGATAAGATTCTTGATCCATATGGGAACATAGACTTGGGTCATATGAGCACCTCTGTCAAAACTATCTCCTGTGTATGGCCCACGACCTGGCCTGACTCAGGTCCCTGATGGCCTGTGGAAGAGACCCTAGACTGACTAATAATTCCCAGACTCGAGAATCTTTGATAGATCATCCTTTTAATAATTTTGATTAATTTTGCATACCACAAACCAACCAGTGTTGGACACTTGAGCTCCCCCCTCCCAAACCCAGAAAGCTGGGATAAAGCCTTTACAACAATAAGTAGGGAACTAATTATTGTAGGCAACAATCATGTGTTGCAGCGTAAAGCTTGAGTGAAATTATTATACGCCTACTCCCATTTACTCCTCTAACCATACTGGGCCCATTAAGGGCAGACAATTTAAAATGCTTTCATTACCACTGAGGCAAAGATCCTCTGACGAATCTTTCTCAGTGAATATGAGGGGTGGAAATTAAGGTGACCAACTCCATGTTAGCTGTCCAATGAGGGCCAATAATTGACAGCCAACTCACAAGTTTGAAATCAAATTTAATTACACCACTCTTAAGACCATACTGTAGAAATAAAGAATAGCAACTGGGAGACCCAACCTCCTAAAGAAGTTAAGTCGAGTGAGGATTATGCAAACCAAAAGCTCTGCGATAGCAACACAAAACAAGAGAAGTAATACTTGATGTTCTGTTAGAGCTCGCTGATTCTCCCTACAACACATTTAAATCATTAGTCACAGTCCAAATGGAAGAATCAAAAGGACTCAATAATAGACTCAGACAGATATTTGATTAATTTGGGTATTATATTAGAAATCCAAAATGTATTGCCATAGGTAATTTCTTCAGCAGTTCAGTTAAGAATATAACCGGTTTTATAATGGTGCCAAGCATTTATGAAGGCTTTCTTGAATCAGAAACAGCTACAGAGTTACAGAATCCTACTACCATTAAGGCAGAAGGATAGTCAATTTTCTTACAGCTCAAGTCATAATAGGATGGAAAAGGGGTTCAGGTTTAAAGATCATTAAGCGTGAGCCCGCTAGCATAGATCAAAGGAATATAAGGAGGAAAAATTAGAAATGGTTCGGTAAAGAAGATTTAGTCCATCAGCTACTGACTGTAGCATCGACCAAACAGTCCAAAGTAAGAGAAAAGTTAATCAAAAATCGATCGGCAAAGCTTCCTCTCTCATGGAGAAAAAGAAACGTATGGTGTTGCCACTCTTATGGGGTTTCTTCTATTATAAGAATTTTAAGTTCGTTCCAGTGAGATGGCATCACACCACCATCGCAAGACTATCACATGGCCATGTCCTCATAGTGCCACCTAAGTCATTTGACACATCAAGATAGTTTCCCATGCTAGTCATGAGAAAGGAAAGCTTGAGAGTCCTCATAAGCCTAGTATCAAATAAAAAGATACAAAGTAGTCTGTAGATCACAATATCTGAAATTCTATTCCCACAGGAACATTTCACGGTGCATTTTGAAAAAACATTCAGGAATGTCAGGGTGTAGGCATGTATGAGATAAATAAGCACCATTTCACTTGTAGAAAAACGACCCATTGTATTAATCAGGGGTAAGGTCAGCACTAAAGAAAAGCATTTTGAAAAGGCCTTTAAGCTAGCATCGCACATTTAAACAAAATTAACTCTAACTTTACTTCAATGTAAGGAAATTAAATTAATTCAAATGAAGAATATATAGGACTTTCACAAATTATTATTACATGGAAAAGGCTAACGTTAGAAATACCCTACAACCAAAATGTATCATGTTATTCATATAAATGCATGTTTTTCAAATTCATTCTACAAAATTATTTTTTAATATTTCATAAACTGTAGAATCTCTAGTATCATATAGTGAAATGTCAAGCTTGTACTTCATAGCTACACATTTTTAAACCGACTTTTCTAACTGGCGCACATTGATAGAAAGCATCCAAATACACTAGGCCATTCCACTCAGCATCAAAATTTCATCAGTATACGTTAATAAGCAACATACGCATAAGAAAATCATTAGTATTACTATAACTTCATATGAGTAGTTTCTTAATCTTGCCGTTTTAAAGCACGCTTTTATGGTGCTTCATCTACACTTGTATCCATTTCATGTATCACTGTCTCTAATTTGCGCAACATGTACTTTTAACCTTTCTTGTCTTCTATGTATTAACGTGTCATGTATTATGATTTTTAAAATCGTATTGCATCACACTTCATGATAGGAAGGGCTGCCACAACCTTATCATGCAATCCTTTGCAGTCATAGCCAAGTTACCAACACAGCTTTGTATTTCGTATATACATGTTAATACAGGAATATACAATATTCATCTAAATGTCACTACTAAGCAGTGAATGTTTGAGGCAATGCATGAGCCTACAGTTAAAAACGAATACATACCTCAATGAACATACACTCATACCACCCATTCAATAAAACACAAACTAAAGATGCAAGTGTTGCTGTACAAAGTTATGCAATTTTGAGCTAATTGGAACTTGTGGCATTAATATCAGTGATGATGTATCATTTCAAATGCACGTTTGAGATACAGAAAGCAGAAAGAGCTACACAACCCTTTGGGCGTTCTCATCAATAAGGTATAAGAACCTGAAAAGACCATCAACACTGGCGTGGTCTGACCCAGGACGGTGTTCCACTGTAAAGCTTATTCCCTGTAGGGAGAATGACGACCTCAACATTATGGGATTTTCACCCCTCATTTGCATGATCCATTTGAGGGGCCTGTGGTCTGACTGAAACAGAAAGTGAGTCCCAAACAGGTATGGTCTCAGCTTCTTCAGTGCCCAGACCACAGCAAAAGCCTCCCTTTCAATCACACTCTGCTTTTGTTCTCTAGGAAGAAGCCTCCTGCTAATAAAGGCTACTGGTTAGTCTGCATCCTCCTCATTGAACTGTGCTAAGATAGCCCCTATGCCATGCTCTGAAGCATCTGTCTGCACAATAAGCTTCTATGAGAAGTCAGGAGCCTTGAGAACAGGTGCTGTACAGATTGCCGCCTAAAGGCTGCACTTGCCCCTGCCCACCATGAGGCCCAGATATACCACGGAACCCTGCCTTATCTGGAACTTACTGGCCTTGACAGTCAGGCCCGCCTGCTGTAGGGCCTAAAGCACCTTCTGGAGATGGTACAAGTGTTCCTCCAAGCTGAACCTGGAGACATCTATGTCGCCCAGGATTTCATGACACAGAATGTTTCCTACCCAGCAAGGACCCAGTCGTTCAACCTTTGAAAGGTGGCAGGGGCATTCTTTAAGCCAAAGGGCATCACCCTAAATTGGAAGAATGCAGACCTCTCCTTTGCCCCCTCAGTCAGAGCAATCTTCCCATACCCCAAATGAAGATCAAAAGTACTGAGGAACTTGGCAGTGCCCAGCCTGTTGATGAGCTCATCAGCTCAGGGGATGGGATGTGCCTCAGTCTTCATGACAGAACTGAGTCCACTGTAGTTCACACAGAACCTAAATTGTGGACTGGTGCCTAATGGAGCAGCCTTGGACACCAGCACCACAGGGCTGGAGCAGGGAATGGTGGAGGGCTAAATCACCCCTAAT
This sequence comes from Triturus cristatus, assembly GCF_964204655.1. Lineage (NCBI taxonomy): Eukaryota > Metazoa > Chordata > Amphibia > Caudata > Salamandridae > Triturus > Triturus cristatus. The sequence goes on from NC_140591.1 coordinate 1,187,911,380, forward strand.
GCCAGCATCATTAATACTGGCCCTCATCTTGTCCGGGAGCCTGCACATTTTAATTTTTTAACTGGCAGACTGTCTCCAGTGCCAATGTCATGGGTACACAAATATGTGAGCCCAGAAGTGAGGGAGAACAGAGATGAAAACTGCCCCAGCAATCAGTGACAGTCACTCTGCTGTTATGGGGTCAGAGTAGAAGAGAAGTTGATACCCTCTACTGACCCATTGTGCTCTTGGGCAGACAGGAGATCAGGGAGAGGCTTCAGCTCCTCTTCCATGCCTTCATTTGTCAGCAGGACCATGCTGATCCCAATCGATAAGGTGATCTCCTGCTGCCTGGGTATCAGCCGGCAGCCTATAGCCCTCTAGAGTGGGTCACTCTTTCTGCAATTTGCAGAATTCCTCTCTGGTGGGCCCAACCTCAACTTGCCATCCAGCAAGCTCAGGCAGGTCACCCAGGGTGGCAGTAACCTTCCTAGTAGGCTCAGGGGCATCCTCTTCAGGTGCCCCATCACCCTGGACTGCAGTAACTTCAGGGGTTGGTTTGCCATGCCCTTACACTTCTTGCTAGCTGCCTGGGCCATTCTTCCAGGCTCCAGGTGGCTTTGAATCACTTCCCAGATAGCCATGGTCTTTGTGGTGATAAAGACCCATTCAGGCAATCCCATCAATCTATTTGAGCTCTATCTCCTTCTAGATTGTGCTCTCCAGGTCGCTTCCTAACAGACTATCTACAGGCATGGAAGGGTAGGGCAGGGCTCATATCTACTCTTCTTTTTTTTCTTCTTGGGCCTGCTGGGCCTCTGCCGTGGGCAGCTCCCGTTCCATCGATTGCAGTTCTAATTGCTTTTCGCGCTTGTGCGCTGCAATGGAGGCGATGGCCTGTCCTCTAAGGACTGTTTTATATGCCTCCCATAGGACAGTCGGTGATTCAACCGAGGAGGCATTTTCCTGAAAGTAAAGGCTCATCGCTTTCGCGATTGTCTTACGGACTGCAGGGACTTGGAGATAGCTGAGGTGTATTGGGTAGATACAGCGTTGTGTTAGGTGGTAGTGTGTGTACTGTAGGAGTATCGGGGAATGATCAGATATGCCCCTAGGTCTGATTTCTATGCTGTCTATATTCTTAAGACTACCGGCCGATCCCAGGAAGTAATCTATCCTTGTTAAGCTATTGTGCACCCCTGATTGGTATGTGAACTGTTGAGTTGTTGGGTGACTCACAGCTACTTTTAGAGAACCTGAGACCCACCCCACTCAAAGGGAACCAGAGCCATCCGTAGATGACACTCACGGTTGTCTATAACTGTGACATGGGGGAATGTGTTAGGGAAGACCTGCTCTGAGGACACCACCTGACACCTCACAGTAGTCATGCTGGCTCCTGTGTCCCCCAGAGCCTCCACTCATTGGCCATTGGTGGTGACCCATTGCCGATACTTGGAAATACTTACAGGCAAATGGACTTCTGGCACCATCTCCTCATTCCCCAGGGACTCTAGGATTACTCTGTCGGTTCCGCAAAGTTAACTGGGACCATCTCCTCCCCAAGCTCTACACATGGCAACCCAAGTGTCTGCCCACTGGAGGGGGGCTGTGCCCTCTTGGGACATTCGGTGTCTCTCTTGGAGTGCCCATATTTCTAACACTCAGTACATTGGGGTACAAACCTCCCTGTCTGTTTATCAAATAATCCCTTCTTCTTGGGTTCAGATTGGGACTGTTTACTACTGTCCCCTTGGGAATTATGTTGGGGTCTTTTGGAGAACTCCTTACTTTTAAGTTTATCTCCCTCCTCTTCCTTCTGGTGGGACCCCTCACCGCCCTTTTGGGAGTTCCCCCCGATGCCTTTTTGGACACTCTGAGTCTGAACTAGAGGTTTGCATCCTCAATAAGCTTCCCTGGATCAGTCATCTTGCAGTCCACTAGGTGCTGGAGCAGCTCTGTAAAGCAAATATTGAGCATATGCACCCTGAGAATCAAGTTGTACAGCCCAATGTAATTACTAACTCTGCTGCCCCTCACCCAGCCATTTAGTGCCTTCTTAGAGTAGTCCAGGAATTCCACCAAAGACTGATTGGGGAGTTTGGGGCTGGTCCTGAACCTCTGGCGATACTCTTCAGGGATCAGACCAAATTTAGCTAAAAGAATGGCTTTCATGGGGGTGTACCTAGTTTGGTACTTTACTTCTAGAGCCAGGAGAGTGTCCAAGGGCCGCCCTCCTGTGCTTCTCTGGGATTTTGTGTCACCCTTGCTGCTGGAATCTGCCTGCTTTGCTTTCATTTCTAGCTGTTTATGGATCCTCTCATGGGCCATTTCTTTCTGTTTTAGAGCCAACTACCTCTCCTCCATTTTGAGTTGGGCCATCTGCAGCCGGAACTCCCTCTGTGCCTTCCTGTCTGCCAGCTCCTTTAGGGACAGCCTATGGGAGGACACACTGCTGCCTGCTCTGGCAGGCAGTTTTAGCTCAGGAGTTGGGTCATATTCCTCCACTGAATGCTGTGTTTCATGGCTGATGTCTGGGTCCTGATCCTACTCCTCCACATTATCCTCATGATCCTGCTTCTCTACAGCTGTCACCGACTGGTGGACCTCTGTTCAGGCCCTCAGAGCTTTCTGTAGCTCCAACCTTTTGGTGCCCTTCTTTATTTGTAGTCCCCATTCCTTTTAGAATTGTGTAAGCTCAGCCAAAGTGTAACTTTCCATGTTGGACAGCTTAAACTCCATTACTGCAGGTATGGTTTCAGACAGTCCAGTGGAAATGAGAGTAGATTTGAAAAGACAAAAATAATCCAATCAAGGAGAATTTATTAAAATTCAAAATAGTCTCAAATTATTTATATGGAATGGTAGTGTAACATAAAATTACTTTATGACACTGCACAAACACAAGTCCAAATTGTCACAGCTTAACAGAAGTGTAAGAAATTGGGTTACTGGTTGAGGGTGGTGAAACCCTGCTCAAGCAGGAACCACAATGCTTGTCAGGATGAAGTCACAAGTAAACCCTAAATTAACGTGTGCTCAACCCTTGGGTAGCTTGGCACAGAGTAGTCAGGTTTAACTCAGAGGCAATGTCTAAAGTATTTGTGCAACACTTCAAACAATAACATAGTTACAACACATCACTAAATGATCCCACACTAGATTGGACAAAATAGAGTAATTTCTATTAAATAAAACAAGACCAAAAGATATGCAAGTTTTAAAACTACAGTGAAAATAGCATCAAAAACACAAAGCACCAACTGGAGATATCTGGTCGTGCCAGTCCGGGGCAGAGTCACAAGTTCAGGCTGGCCACGATGGAGCACAAGCTGGCTACCCAGAGAGGCCCGCTGAAGAAAGTACCCTAGGTAATGGTCGCAAATCATTGCGAGGTTCTGCTCTGAGGATGGGCTGTGCAGCCAAGGCAATGCGTTAGTTCTGAAGTGCTGTGAAAGTTCGATGTGAGGTCCTGAATCTTCAATAGAATCCTCGACTTGCGATGAGAAGACCAGCATCGATGATGTGCCACTAAGTTGAGGCGATGCGTCGGTTCCGAGGAACTGTGAGGCTGCGATGTGAGAACCTACGTCATTGTAGCGGCTGCATTCGATGAGAGATGCGTGGGCCTACGTGGGGAAAGCTTTGCACAGGTGGCAGTTCCGATGTGGATGTGTGGTTGATGCAGAGTCCTTTGCATTGGGAGAACCCTCGTAGCAGAGCCATTGCATCGGTTTTGCTTGGAATTGCGCCGTGAAACAGAGGAGATGGTTTGGAGTTGCTGGATCCACATATGGCCTGGCAGAGCACCTTCAGGCCCACTGCCAAGCATCCAGGACTGGAGTGGCACTACTTGGCAGGGTAGGACTCACAAATAGCTGAGTCCAGGTGCTGGGTTCAAGGTTGTTGGAGTTTTCTGTCACTGAGGTTCTTGTCAGAAGGCCAGCCATTGAAGTCCCTCTGGGGTCCTGGTTCAAACGATGCAGATCCATTCTTTCTCACCCAGGCAATAGGGCAACAGGCCAGCACAGCAGGGCAGCAGCTCCTTCAGAGCAGACTGGCAGTCCTTTCAGCAGCACCTTCTTCCTGGCAGAGTATCCGCAGTTCCAGAAGTGTACTGAAGAGGTGGTGTCTGAGTTCCAGTATTTATACCTGGTGCCCTTCCTCTGAAAGGTAGGAGAAGCTTCTAGAGATTTCCCTTTGAAGTTCGCAGGCATCCTGCCTTCCCTGTCCTTGCTCCAGACTAACTACCGGGGGTATGTAGTGCTTTGTGTGGAGGCAGGACACAGCTTATTCAAATGTAAGTAGGGCTGTGCCCAGCTCTGCCCTCACATCCTGCCAGTAATGGCCTATCCAGGCACATCTAAGCTCTCTATTGTGTGTGGCTATCCAGGGGGAATACACAAAGCCCGGCTGTCAGCTACACCTAGTCATGTGACCCAGGGCACTAAATGGCTAAGGCAGAAAAATGCCAAATTTTAAGAGTGCTATGCAAACAAATGATGGACGGAATGCTGAATAAATCATACATTCACCCCCAGTCATGAGATCTGGGTTAAATCCATCAATTGTTCTTTTTGGATTTGTCACCCCGAGTGGGAATGGTATGCCCAGACGTGGGTCCCCTGCTCCTAGGATACTGGCCTCGCAGTTCGGGCTGGACTGTTCCCATTGGTCGCAGGGTCAAGACTGATTTGCATATGGCTGGGTCCTAACTGGAATGGCATGGTGAGAAAGAAAACAATGGATTTAGGCCCAGTTCTCTGTACTGGGGTGAATTTATGACATTATTCTGCATTCTGTCCACCGATTGTTCTTTTTGCATTTGTCACCCCGAGTGGGACGGGTATCCCCAGACATGGGTCCCGTGCTCTCCATGCCACTGGAGTCAAGCTATCCTGGCTGATGAGGGCTGAAAGCCTGAAACCGGTCTTAGGATGCTTGATTCCAGTCCAGGGAGGACCTGGCCTGGCAGTTCGGGCTGGACTGCGCTCATTGGGCACAGGGTCAAGACTGATTTGCATATGGCTGTGTCCTAACTGGAATGCATGGGGAGCAAAAAAATGATGGATATAGGCCCAGATCTCTGTACTGGGGTGAATGAATGAGATTGTTCTGCATTCAGTCCACCGATTGTTCTTTTTGCAATAACTTTTAAAAGTGACATCTTCAAAATTGTAATTTAAATCTGACTTTACCATAAGAAAGGATTTTTCATTACAGTTCCAAAGACATCAGACATGAACTGGTTAGCTGTTTCCACTTGGAAATTACAGCTTATTAAATGTAATATGGTAACGCCAGTGTTGTTCTATGGGAGAGGTAGGCCCTGCAGTAGAAGAAAACGAGTTTATGAGTTTTTCACTACAAGGACATGTAAAACTTAAAATTATAAGTCCTATGTTTTAAATACAATGCACCCTGTCCTGTGGGCTGTATATGGCCTACCCTAAGAGTAACTGATATCTATTAAAAAAGAAAGCTTGGGCATAGCAAAAGCTTTATTGTGCCAGGTCGAATGGCAGTTTAAACCTACACACATAGGCTGCAATAACCGGCCTGAGACATGTTTAAAGGGCTACTTAAGTGGGTGACACAATAAGTGCTGTAGGCCCACTTGTAGCGTTTAATTTACGGGCCCTGGATACATGCAGTACCAATTTACTGGGGATTTATAAGTAAATTAAATATGCCTATTAGGGATAAGTCAATGTTATCATGTTTTAAGGAGTACATGCACTTGTTAGTAGTCGTAGCAAAAATTAAGGAGGAAGGGAAAATGTTTGGGGAAAGACCACCCTAAGGCTGACAGGTCTAATACGGACTATATGTGCCCATGTCAAATTACTGGTTGCACTTCAGTTCATGGCCATTTTGTCTTTCCAGAGTGCCAGTTCTGAAAATGTAGTCGTAGGCAAATCAATCTTGTTGCTTGTACTAGATACTGAAATGTTTCACCAGGAGTGCAACATTTTATCGCCATGCCACAGTCACTGACGAAAAGCAAAGGAGCCAAGTGAAATCTAAGCCTTTGAAACTTTTCTTGCATATTAGATGCATTCACATGGTACTTTACCCACCTCACTACCTGGAGTAACTTTTCTGCAAAAGACACAGAGTGCTCTCATCAAAGTACACATTATCTTCAATGCCACGGATAGCTTCACTTATGTGTACACTACCTTTTCTAAAAGCACAGATGACAGCTTAATATTTCATCAGTCACCTCTTGCACAGTGATTCGGTTCTGGTGACACATGTCTACTAGGTACATTTTAACATTTAACACCGGGCTGCATTTGCATCTGGGGGATGGTATCGCATTACCCTAACAGTCACTGCATTTTTGTATACATGATGTAGTATAGAAAACATCTTAAGAAATGTTGCAGACCTTATTTTTGGATGATGCTGGGTATGCTGTCTCCCCACATCTCATACCTTTTTGCCATTCAACTTCAACTTTCAACAGAGATATAATATGGCTCTTACATGTGCATTAACCATCACTGATCACACTTTTGTATCCTTAAGTCTCTCTTCAGGTGCCTTGACTGTATGGGGAGGCTGCTGCTGCTGTACTCCCCATAAGTTGTGTCCACGATAGAAGTAGCCTGTTGTGGGTTGCACAACATCACCATGCAACAGGGCTTACATATAGATGTTACTCCTTCTCCATGTTAACATTCAGGTTCCTGAGGTGGGTACAGAACAGAGGTTCAGTGAGTCTAGGTGCAGGATTGACCAGTTGCCTCTTTTTCCAAAGAGCTGCTAGTTTGGTTGCTGCATTATTGTTATTGGACAGTGTCTTGTCAATGTAACACCAGCAGAAAAGATTATATTTTAATTGATCTAAGCCTATGGTCGTCTGTCATTGATATGAGCATTTTAGAGAGGGCCGACAGTGACCATAATAATCCCCTCTTCCTGTCTAAGCAGGCTTTTTATGCAACTATCTCTCCTATTCCTGGCCCGTCCCTTCCTACCAGGGACATTGCACTGACCTCGGACAAGCGCCATTTGAAATGGAGCCAAATGGTAGATCACCTGGACATTCTATCTACCCATACTGCCAATCTTAATGACGTCATGGCAGGAATAGAGGCCGAACATCCTGCCCCCGACCAATTGATCCTTACCTTTTTTTTTGTTTTTTTAAAAAAAAAATTATTATTTCTGCTTGACATAACAAAAAGCAAAAAGAGAAACACATAACTTTAGACAATCATGGCTAGTAATACAAAATAGGAATTTACAGTCAAAAGCATAATTACAAATAGTCTCAACCAAAAAAATGAGAGCAGACCCAAATGATATTACTTGTTGTACCAAGCCGAAAAAGGGGCCCAGATCTTTAAACCCTTATCCCACCTCCTTCTCCCGCTTTTCAAGAACACTGCTGATTCCAAGTTGTAGAGGGCAAGAATTCTCGCCCTCCAATTCAAAAAAGACGGGGGTGAATGGTTAATCCATTCGGAAGTTATGCATAAACGAACTACAGACATTTCAATACAAAGAAAAGCGGATTCAAAAAATGGTCTATCCAAGCTTGGATCCGTCACACACCCCATGATTACTAGTTCAGGGGAGAGTTCTGTCTGAATATTAAGTGAATTATTAATAAACACTTGAATATCATAAAGAAAATTATGCAGTTTAGCACATGAAAAAAACATATGAACATCATTAGCTGCCGCCAGGCCACATCTAGGACACCCCTGAACACCTCCTCCTCCCCATTTAGAAATCTTGGCTGGGGTATAATATAAATCAAACGTAGCCATGTAGCTTTGTGAACGAAGACTACCAGAGATTAATACAGAATTTGACAGGTCCAACGCATGGATGATATCTATATCTGCCTTTCCAAATTTACCTTCTAGTTTAACCGTCTGAGAAGATAGATCGTCAGGGTGACCTTTTAAAAGAGTATGATAAAGAATCCTCAGACGGGCCCTCCTTAAGATTAACTCCATAAGAGAATTCTTACTTAATGCGTTAGGGGAGTTAATAACAAGGCGGTCTATATAACTACGTAACTGTAAATACTTAAAGAAATCGCATGAAGCCAAAGCATATTTATCTTTTAAAAATGCAAAGGAGGCCATTTTACCTTCATATAGTAAATCCCCCAGCATAAGAATACCTTGGGATCCCCAGCTAATTGTAACTGAGTCCTGGAAGATTGACGGTAACAGCCTAGCAGCAGTCAGTGGAGTGTAAAAATGTATTTTAGGTATTGACCATTTTCGACAGATCTTCCTCCAAACAGAGTACATTGCTATAATGACCTTAAATTTAGTTTTCTTATAATAGCTCGGCTCAAGGACCTTGAGGAGCAGCCCCTTGGCCTCTTGACCTCGACTAATCTCAAGAATAGAAGGACTACGGGATAAAGGAAGTGAGCCGCGAAGGCCGAATAGTGGGGAAGCCAGTTGTTGAAGTAAGGCAGCCCAATAATATAACGAAAGACTAGGGACTGACCACCCTCCTCTGTCCAATGAAAGAGCCATCCATTTAGCGGCTCTTCGAGGCATATGGTAGCTCCACATAAATCTATTGCAGCATCTTTCTGCGCCATTGAGGCTAGCCTGCGAGAATTCCAGGGGTATAGTCCTAAAGATATATAAAAATGTTGGCAAGATCAACATCTTTAGCACATTCCTTCTACCAAAAAAGGAAAGATGAAGGTTATCTAACCTACGTAAAGTAGAATTAGCAGCATCGATAATAGGTAGAATATTCATGTCTGCTATTTGTTCTACTGCTGCTGAGATTTTGACCCCCAGATATGTTGCAGTTTGTACCACCGGAATTTCCGCAGGTGTCATAGATGATGACTGGATAATCTGAGTCTTCTGGACGTTAAGTTTGTAACCTAAGAGCCGTCCAAAAGTCTGCGCTAAATTCTTAATAGCGGAGAATGCCGATGTCACGTCCCTTGTTATGATTATAATGTCATCAGCATAAGCTAATGCTTTGAAATCAACCGCATTGATCTCGACGGGTAAGATCCTGCTAGAGAGCTCTATTGTACTCAAAAAAGGATCAATATATAGAGCAAATAACAGAGGTGAACAGGGACACCCCTGTCTAGTACCTCTGTTTATTGCAAATAGTCTTGAAAGGTTCCCTGAAATTGACAGATATGCTTGAGGAGCATTATAGAGTGATTGAAGAACCTGAACAAAATTCGGGGAGAAGCCCTTCCACCGAAGAACCCCCCATAGAAATTCCCAAGCTACCCTGTCGAACACCTTTTCGGCGTCCAACAGGATTGCTGCAAGAGGGGAATGGGTAACCTGCGCCCAATCCAGAAGGGCAATGACCCGGCGGACATGGTCCGCCGTGTTCCTTCCGGGAATAAATCCATGCTGGTGAATAGAGACCAAGGGGATTATGACCAAAGCCAATCTAGCCGCCAGAATCTTTGAATAGATTTTGCTGTCCGTGTTTATTAATGAAATCGGACGAAAAGAGGCAGGGTTCAGCTCGGGTTTATCCTTTTTCTTTAACAGAATAATAGAAGTGAAACGCCAAGAATCTGGAATAATCCCTCGTTGGGCATCTCTCAAAACCCGTAAAAAATCCTCCTGTATTTCTGATCGAAATGTGCAATAAAATTCCAAAGGGATAAGATCAGGTCCCGCAGCCTTCCCACTGGCCAGTGAATTCATTGCTGAAACCACTTCCTCCCATTGGATTGGGGCCGCCAGAACCATATTCTGATGGTCCAAAATTTTAGCTGTTTCCAATCCCTCAATAAAATCAGCAAATTCACGATCCAGTGCATGTGAAATAGCATCCTCAGAATATAAGGAGCGATAAAATTCGGACAAAACTGATAGGACCCCTTCAGGGGTGTCATGAATGACTCCCAAAGGATCCTGAATCCTAGTGATACGGTTGGCTAACCCACGTTGTTGAAGACGTTTGGCAAGAACCCTCCCAGACTTCTCCCCATACTCAAACATTGTCGAGCGGAACTGCAAGTATTTGGCCGCCAGGTCCTGCCCAAAAAACTCCTGCACTGACACTTTAATCCGTGCTACCTGAGTTTGGGTTGTGGTGATGTCCCCTTCCTCCCTAATTGTGGTAGTAAGTAGGATTTCAGCTCTGCGTAATTCTTCAAGCCGATCCTTAATTTGATCTTTTATTTGTTTCTGCCGAAAAAAAGAGAAGCTTTTAGTTTCCCCGCGGATGGCAGCTTTGAACGAGTCACAAAGTATGCTATTAGAGGCCGAGCCTCTGTTGATATTCAAAAATTCAGTTGCCCAAGGTCTCTTATGATCAATATATTTAGAATCCAAAAGTAGCTTCCGCTCAAAAGTCCAAGGCCTTAAAGTGCTCCAATCTGCTGATATGTTACATTTAATAACCAAAGGGTTATGATCTGACAATATTCTAGGAAGAATTGAAATTGAAGCAGAGGATACTAACTAATCCGAAACAAAAAAATAATCTAGTCGGACCGTTTTTTTGTGGGGGGCAGAGAAATAGGTGGTCCCCTCCTTATCCTTGCAGTGATAGAACCATAAATCAGTCATGAAAGGTTTTTGGACAAGGGCTTGTAAGGCTCTATAGACTCTGGGTTTTTGACCAAAATAAATCTGCCCTCCTAATATATTAAAGTTTCCTGGCATATTAATATTAAAGTCCCCGCAAAGACAAATAGGTTGGGGCCACATAGCCAACTCGACATTTAAAAAGTCTAATAACTCAGGATCATCAAAGTTTGAATTGTACACAGTGCACACTGTCAGGGTTAAGTCATTAATCAGAAGCTGCGCAATTGCCCAGCGACCCCCGACATCCTGACTTAATTCTTCATTAATATAGCCACCCCCTTAGTCATGGAGGTTTGCCGAGAGCATACTATCAGGTCAAACCCTGGGATTTTAAGACACTCTCTGTTTTTCCAAGGAACATGGGTTTCCTGCAGACATAGTACCTTACCCAAGCAGCCTTTTTCGATCGCATATCAGGGCCCTACACTGTCCTAGTCACCACCAAAAAGCATGGCATTCCTAAGATATGCTTGTGGTTTAACAACCAATGCCGCACACTCCAACGCTACTTAGCCAGAGTCATTAAAGCCATTGACATGTCTTGCATCTCCCTAGCCAGAAAAGCATATAAAAAGGCCATCACTCTAGGTAAAAACAACTGGGACGAGCACGGTTGGAGCGCTCTCAATGACACCTGTGCTGACAGAGACTTTACTTTATTCTGCCAGTTAGTTTCCCACAATGGTGTCTCTGCTGCATCAAAACCTGTAAACAAGGTTGCTCCCTTTGTTTGGCCTCATTATTTCAGCAACTTAGACTCAGATGTTCCTCTAAGTACCCCCAATGATACCACTTTGGTCCTACCCTGCCCCATCCACTCCTTTGTTATTTCTCTGTCAGCTGTTTCAAGGGGAGGGGCTGCAGGGCAGTATGTCGTTCTGGCTGATGTTTTTCTTTTTGACATGGAGGACTGGTGTGTTATATTCTAACAATTGCCAATGCTATTGCTGCAGGGGCTCCCATTCTCGTGTCTTGGAAAGGTGCCACTGTAATACCTATCCACAAAAAAGGTGACAGGTCTCAACCAAACAACTACAAACCTATCAGTTTAATCGACTGCATACAGAAAGTCTTTTGTTAATGCATGCTTGCCTAATTTGAGGACTGGATGCTCGAGATGGACATACTTAGTCCCCTCCAAGCGGGATTCTGTACAAAAGTCTCCACCATCGATCAGGCTGTTCGTTTTCTCCTGATCCATTGGTATACTATTGTTATCACCAAGGAGAACCTCTACGTTGCCTTTGTCGATCCTAGATCTGCCTTAGTTTTGGTTCCACCTTCCACCCTTTGGCAGGCTCTCATTGACATGAAAATGCCCTTGAATATTTTGTCACTGGTGATACACCTTCACGAGGGTAATTCTGCAGGCATCAGGTGGGGGAAACAGGACGAGATGACTGACAGGATCCCAGTCCTCAGATGTGTACGCCAGGGATGCGCATTGGCCCCGACACTTTCTTCCTCATACATCAATGGCAGTGTTCCATTTCTATGTGTCAGGTTGAAGCAGACGCTCCCTTATTGTGCAGAATTAAAACCTCAATCCTTTTATTTGCTGATGACACAATATCGATCTCTAAGATGCCGAGCCGGCTTCAGAAACTCACCTGGACACTCACCTGAGTAGCCGCGCGCGTTATAAATGCAGATAACATAACAGAAACTCATGTTTTGCTCTGCCTTGCTCGGGTCTGGAGATCAATACCACCAAAACAAAACTAAGGTCGTTCAACCGCCCCACAAACTTTTCAAGAAGAGTATAGTTTTGGGTGTACCCCTTGAGATGGTAGATTCTTTTACTTACTTGGGTGTCATGTTCAGTGGACGTATGTCCTAGAAACCCCACGTTGGCAAAGCAGTTCTGAAGATTAAATGAATAACAGGGGCAATACTCAAAGAAGACTGTGCCTCCCATACCAAACCAATCCCATCTGCTCTTCACATCTATGAGGCCAAGGCATTGGGTTCAGTCTACTGCGGGGCGGAGCTGTGGGGCTTGTCTAACATCCAGTAAATAACTAGGGTGGAATAAATCCTCCAGAACCTTGCTTTTCTCTCCCCCAGCATCCTCTTGTACCCACTCTTTCTGGACATGGAAGTAAGAAGTCTTTCTGGTAAAGCCAGGCTATGACCTCAGTTGTATTGGAGGCATCTGTGGACTACTCCAGAATTCGCCTCCTATGTCACAGCCCTCCAGGACGTAAGGGAAGCTGACCAGTTCTCCAACATTTTATACTTTTGGGCTGTGCAACCTTTGGGACCAACTTGCTAAAACCTACTTCCTGTCTAGTAACTACTCTGAGTAGCTACAGCGGCCAATAACTCTAGGAAGACTGCTTCCTCCAAGTTGGCCAGCGACTTCCTTGATTTTAAGACTCTGAGTGTGTACAAGTCTTACTGGGATCAGGTGGCTGTCTCTATAGACAGGAAGTTACATTTCCAGTTTAGAGTGGGCGCTGTCCCGCTGAGAGCCTTTCTTTGCAAGTGATCTTTCCTGTCCTGCTTGCACTTCTTCAGCTGAGTGTTCTGCATGTTCTCTTTGCTTACCAAACTTATGTCTATCCCCGTAGAGCTTGGCTAGCTCCCATTTGCAGATGCCTAGGTGAGCGTGGCCATTCGGTTGCTCTTGGGACTGCAGTCTAACTTTTGCCATCCCAGGAGCCAATTTTGGGTGCCATGTGGATACTAAATAGAAAGGCACTCCCCGTATCTCATGTCTGCTCTCATAACTTTTATGTCAGTTAGAGTAACCGGCCTCCTTGTACCATTCTTGTCTTTTGTACATGCTAGTTGATATTTAACTTTTTACTGTACACATTTTGTCATCTATTTATATTAATTGTTAATTCTTCTTGCTGAAATGTATCGTTTTATCTATTTATTATATATTTTTATCTGAATTAGCAATTTTTTGGCCCTTGAGGCCAAAATAAAAGTTATTTGACTGAGAATGGTGGACTTGTGACATTGAAAACGTACTTACAGAGCCAGATTACAAGCCTTTTTTATTGAGTTCTCTCTGGACAAGACCTATAGAAAATGAGAGAAAGGCATTGTTTGGAGTCAAGAGAATAGATAGGGATGTGGAAAAGTGATAAGACTGGCTAGGCAAGGACGCTGAAGAAGTTGAACATATGAAAATAATGAGTGGTGTTCAAAGGCAAGAAGAAAGCCCTTCCACCCTCACTGATGCCAAGCAGGAGATCGGGTACAGGATATGACTGCTGTTCCAGAGGAGCTCAAGCAAGAACCACAATGGTGCTTCATTGGAGGTACAGAAGAAGAAGCCATGCCCGCTCATCAGCAGCAGGCAACATGGTCAGACCTCAGAGGAGGAGGACGCACAGGGGACTCGTGGAGTAAGGTGTGGTGGTACCTGAACTCCCATCAGTGAAGACACACAGTCCCACCATGTTTCTAGTGTGGATCATGGCCACATCAAGTATACAACCGTAAACAGATGGCAAAGTGATCTAAAAAAAAGTAGTGGGTAGAAACGGAAGAGTGACGTTTAATAGGATAGAGCAGCGTTATTTTATTTCATTTTTATTGGGGGTCTTGAGGGGGACATTTGATATAGTAGTTAAGGCTGTTCCTGAGGTTTTCACTCAGTGTTTGTACACTATGTAAAATACATCAAGACCCGATAGAAAGATTATCTATATCCAGAAATAACTGATATCACACTGGTTGAGGAAAATAAATTACTAGTTTGTAAGCTAATGAAGAGAGATAAAAGAAAAAAATATCAAACCAAGCACTCACAGAAAGAAGGAAATGAGAGAGTACTAAAGAAAAGAGAGAATATTAGACAAAGGACCCAGTGACGGGCAGCATTTTCTTATTTTGGTTTTATTTTTACTTTTACTTTCTATTTATTATTACTTATCTAGTTATTTTCCAAGTGACTTCTTCCACTGATTGGAGACAAAAGGAATGGTACTTGATCAGATGACAACCTACAACGAAAGAAAAGGTAAAATAGTGCAAAACATAGAAGATGTTATGTTCTGTAACTGGTGTTTATTTATCTCATGTTCACATGGTCAGTTTCTTGGCGCTTAAGTAGCAGAAGCATAACATGCTGCTCTTGGCTTTAGTCATATGCTTGTCAGAAGAGCCATGTTTTTAAAAAGTTACCTGAATCTCATACAACTTGGATTGTTCCAATCTCAAGTAGGAGGGAGTTCCAGATACAGGGGGCAATTAGAAAGAATCTGGAGCCGCCCAGTTTCTTCTTTTTTAATTTGGGGATTGTAATAAGATTCACATCAATGGATCTTAAGGTTACGATTGGGAGTATATTTTGGGATTTGGGTTGATATAAAGGCTGGGTTTCTACCACAGAGAGATTAAAAATTGATGCAGCTAGTCTTAAAGATGGTTATTTGTTCTACCGGCAGCCAATGTAGTTTTCTCATCAGTGGGGCGATGTGACAGTGTCTGGACTGTTAGAAAATTAATCTGGCTGCCTGGTTTTGTGCCAGTTGGAGTGTTCGATTGAGGCCTCGTGGAACGCCTAGGTAGAGGGAGTTTGCATTGTCTATCCTCGAGATGGCTAAGACCATGATCAGCTGTACAAGGCTTTCAAAGGTAAGGATTTTTTCGGATTTTCTTGATTTTGAAAAGTTACAAAAAACAGGAAGAAGTAAATAGCCCTAGATGGACTAGTCTAACAATGGCTGAGTAGGCGCCATCTTGGAGTGAACAAAAAAACTTAGAAAATATATCAAAACATCAATTTTATTGCATTCTGAACACTTCTATGATGCGCTGGTAAATGCATCAGTGCCACATGAATCAGAATTCATCGTGTTGCATATATTAGTAACCATACTGGAACATTCACATTGAAGTACAACCTCAAAAAGCAGACATATACCAGACTAAGCGCCATCTTGTAGTGTCAAGATACCTCTAAATTGACATCAGAACATAAACCGAATGATAACAAAATGTATATCTTCACATTCCATAAACATTTAAAAAAATAATGTTCCAAGTAAGTCCTAATATGTTTTATAAATTAATCTATAATGAAACAGGTTTAGGTTAGGACAGTATTACACATCAATGCATGGCATGTGTTTCCCACCATTTATAAAGACAAATGAGGAAAATACCAATGCCTCTTGATCATGTAATCAGAATACGCAGTGAAATCGGTGCCATGGGCAGTCACATCGAGTCCACAGATGACATGTACATAAAACCATGTTTCAAGCAATTGAAATAAGGCGGTTGTATGGTGGGTACATCACATGGATGGAAAACAATGGAGTATAGTCTTCATACAGTGGCATTTATAATTAAATAAAGAGATCAGATCCCATAGAGTTGGTACTATTCTTGGAATTCATGAACATCGTCTACTAAAATGAGGGAATCATAAAAAACATACATTTCTCTATTACCTTTAAATGCAACTGTATGAAGACCATACTCCTGTTCTATCTTTCTTATGCGCAGAGTTCTCCACTCCGACTGCAAAGTTTTGTAAATTTACTATTAAACTGCAGTTTTGTGAATACTGAAAAAGAGTAAAATAACACAAACGTATAAGTTTACCTTTGAGAATCAGGTCCGTAAAAAGGGCCTTGGTCGGTATGACTGCCTGCACAGAGTAACATTGGCATTGAGGTCATAGGGCCTGGAAGGAGGGGGGGTGGTACGTGGGTCTAAGAAAACCCAGCCCCAACCCTTCACCTTCAAGGAGGGCATGCCCAATTTATTTCCTGGCAAAATTGCACCATTTTAGATGTAGCTTGTGATTGCTCTTATGTGCACGCATGTTCCAGTGGCGTAACATGAGCCCCCAGCGGTACGGGCAGGGCCAGCTTTAGGGCAGTGCGACCGGTGCGGTCGCACTGAGCGCTGACCTTTGGAGGGGGTGCTGACCTCAGGGTGGGGTGCTATTTTTAGCAATAACTTATGATTGGAGAGATGAGGGACACTTTGCCTGCTGGTACTGAGAGAGTCTGAGGAGGCGGTCATGGGTTGTGGGGGCACCAAAAATGATTGGCGCCACCAGCGCTAAAGCCAGCCCTGGGTGAGGGGGGCCTCAAGCTCAGGTGGGCCCCCCTGAGCAAAAGTCGTAGGTGGTGGGCCGGGAAAGAGGGCCCCCTCTGTGCACTTTGACTTTGAAGAGGGGCCGCAGGTTTTGTTGTCACGTTCACAACAGCAATGCTGGCGAGAGCGAGCACTGGCTGTGTGGATCGAGGTGAGGGGAGGGGAGTGACAGAGCCATTTGTCTACCTAGCCCAAACACCCCCCACCCCTCTGCCATCTGGAGGCTCAGCATACTAATCCATCATGATTGCACCTACTCACCCAGTCTCACTGCCTCGCTGTCCCTTCTAATGTTGCTTGCTCCAAGTCTCCTGCTTGCTTCTGTGTCACTCCGCTTTAGAACTGTCTTCTGAAAAGCAATACATTACGATTACAGACTGGGCTTCATTACTTCCGAGTTATGGCCGTGAAATGAACCATAACGTTGGCAATGCTTCCCTCCCGTAACGTAGCCCTCTTAATAACATAAAAATGATTTATGAAAACAAGCCGTGTCTTCCATTTTCGGATGGCCGCTTTATTTTATGGAAGAAACGAAAGGAATGAACAAGCGGAAGTTGTATTTGTCTGAGAAGATTAGCTCGGCGGTGAACATGCGTACCTGCACACAGGCCCTTCAATAGGCGTCTCTCGGATCAACAGAAAAACCAATACCCAGCCGTGAGGAAGGGTTTGTGAATAGACGTGGCTTCTAATAAACACTATATGGTTGAAGCGATGGACATTAATGTGAAGATAGATCTGGCCCACAAGAAATCCTCTTACGTCACACATGGATGGATCGATACCGGCGTCCTAATGAGCTCATTGCCATTCACTGGACGTCTCCACTGATCCTCTCATGAAGGGATTTTCAAATTAGAGCGAAAGCACTTAAATGGGGTTGGGAATCAGTTTAGAAAGGCAACTCTGAGCTATAAATACATTTCCTGATGTATTGTTAGGATCAGGCCCGGAGGAGGAATACTAGAATGCCAATGTCACCTTTGTGGAAAAGCAGGCTGTTTCTGTAGCTCTTTACACCTGAGCTGATTTAATGAATTTTTGAAGGTGGCAATGGGGAATCCGAAAATCGTGGGACCTCAATTAGGAGAGCTGTGTATACTTATACTTTGCATGCTTGCAGCATCTGATATTGCCACGCTTTATGCATTGAAGGGTACCAAGTGAAATGCTTGCATACCCAATCCTTCCGAACAGCTTTATGGGAATATTGTCATCTTAACCAAGATTCGTTGCGGTATTGTTTTCTATTGATATGTGGCATTCAATAAAGTGTTTTATTGTATGTGCTTGTTCAAAAATATTTATGCTGCTGCAACTAAAAAATAAGGCAAGACCAATCCACGAGGCTGCAAAGTGTGGAGATTAAACATACAATCAATCAAACAATATATAATTGTTGTTCAGGACCCATCCACGTGATGTAGTTGATACCGTCCATGGTTGTTCTGATTACTTAATGGTAATCTTCAGTCCTACTCTTCCTTGCCACAGTCCTTACATTATAAGGGTAAGTCATGTTGTGGAAATAGATGACTGTGCTAGTCTTCAAATTTAACACATTTTTAGCCCCTTCCATTTGCCATCATTGCATACATGCCTGATATTTTATCTGGTCCATACAGCACCACAAGAGTCAAAGATAGACCACACAGTAAACAATAAATCAGCAATAACAACATTGAAACGTTAAAAAATAAAGCGCAGTGACACAAACGAGGATAGCAAAAACAGGAGGTCTGAAGGCAAAAAGTTAGGGGAAAACCACACCAAGGATGCCAGGTCTAAAATTGTGCTGCGGTATACCATGGTAATTCCATGGTATGAAGAGGTACATGCTGATCACAAGGCAGTATATCATTGGCTGATGGCTGCCTTTACAAAATTAAAAGGCAGCCATGTAGTTTTCACCACACTTTGGCTGTGTTCTGGGAAGTGGCGGCTGGTGACAATTGAAAGAGTTGAGGCATAAAAGTTTCAGGATGTGGTCAAGCCTGACTGTCATAAGGGTGGTTCGAGGGAGTTCTCCCCCGAGAATTTGTTTTAAAAAGAGTGGGCAAATGGTGCATTTTCTAGCAAATTTGAGAAAGCAAGAAGGTTCATAACGCAATTGAAAAAGTGTAGTTATGACATCAATAAAGAGATTTCATATGACAATGATGTGGGTAGATGCTTATTCAGTATAACTGCAGAACTTCATAACAGATTGTGTTAATGCAGGTGCTCTTTTGGAGGATTATAGAAGTTGGGGCCCTATGGAAGGATAATAGAAGCAGGGGCTCTTATGGGAGCATAATAGGAGTTGGGTACCTTATGGGAGAATAATAGGAGCTGGGACCTCATGGGAGGATAATAGGCGGTGGGGACCTTATGTGAGGATAATAACAGCTGGGCCCCAATGGGAGGATAATAGGAGCTGAGGCCCTATGGGAGGATAAAAGGAGCTGGGGACCTTATGTGAGGATAATAGGAGCTGTGGCCCTATGGGAGGATAAAAGGAGCTGGGGTGCTTATATGAGGATAATAGGAGCTTGGAGCCTTATTGGAGGATAACACAAGTTGGGGCCCTATGGAAGGATATTAGGAGCTGGGGACCTTATGGGAGGATAATGGGAGCTGAGGCCCTATAGGAGGATGAAAGGAGCTGGGGACCGTATTCGAGGATAATAGGAGCTGAGGCCCTATGGTAGGAGAGTAGGAGGTGGGGACCTTATGGGGGGATAAGAACAGCTGGGACCCTATGGGAGGATAATAGGAGCTTAGGCCCTATAGAAGCATAATAGGAGCTGGGGGCCTTATGGGAGGATAAAATGAGCAGGGGACCTTATGTGCGGATAATAGGAGCTGAGGCCCTATGGGAGGATATAAGGAGCTGGGGACCTTATGTGAAGATAATAGGAGCTGGGAGCCTTATGGGGGAATAATAGGAGCTGAGGCCCTATGGGAGGATAAAAGGAGCTGGGGACCTTATGTGAGGATTATAGGAGCTGGGAGCCTTATGGGAAGATAATAACAGGCGGGCCCCTATGGAAGGATATTAGGAGCTGGGGACCTTATGGGAGGATAATAGGAGCTGAGGCCATATGGGAGGATGAAATGTGCTGGGGACCTTATTCAAGGATAATAGGAGCCGAGGCCCTATGGTAGGATAGTAGGAGGTGGGGACATTATGGGGGAATATTAACAGCTAGGACCGTATGCGAGGATAATAGGAGCTGAGGCCCTATGGAAGCATAAGAGGAACTGAGGGCCTTATGGGAGGATAATAGGAGCTGAGGCCTTATGGGAGAATAAAAGGAGCAGGGGAGCTTATGTGAGGATAATAGGAGCTGAGGCCTTATGGGAGCATAAGAGGAGTTGAGGGCCTTATGTGAAGATAATAGGAGCTGAGGCCTTATGGGAGAATAAAAGGAGCGGGGGAGCTTATGTGAGGATAATAGGAGCTGAGGCCTTATGGGAGAATAAAAGGAGCAGGGGACCTTATGTGAGGATAGTATGAGCTGGGGGCCTTATGGGAAGATAATAAAAGGCGGGACCCTATAAGACACCGCCCCCTGACACTCCCACTTTCGCGCCCGGAGGCGCCAAAAACGAACAGCTCCCTCGGTGGAGCGGGAGACTTTCATGCTGCCAGAACGACGGTGCTTACCCACCTGGGGGCATATATCTGAAGTGCTGGGCTGCTGATGAACGGCCCTGTGTCCTGGAAGCCTTCCCTCCCGCAGCCGCTGCTGTCGGTGATCACTGCGGTCGCTGAGCGGAGGGAAGGACTACGCTTCCCACAATCACTGCCTGAGACACCGCCCCCTGACACTCCCACTTTCGCGCCCAGAGGCCCCAAAAAAGAACGGCTCCCTCGGTGGAGCGGGAGACTTTCATGCTGCCAGAACGACGGTGCTTGCCTACCTGGGGGCATATATCTGAAGCGCTGGGCCGCTGCTGAACGGCCCTGTGTCCTGGAAGCCTTCCCTCCCGCTGCCGCTGCTGTCGGTGATCACTGCGGTCGCTGAGCGGAGGGAAGGACTGCGCTTCCCACAATCACTGCCTGAGACACCGCCCCATGACACTCCCACTTTCGCGCCCGGAGGCGCCAAAAACGAACGGCTCCCTACGCGTCGCGGGTCGCGCGCGGGCAGCGCCGGGCTAAGCACGGGCAAATGGCAGGCCGTCTGTGGCCGTCAGGGGCCGGAGGAGGCTGGGCTGGGCCACCACTCCTGGACCTCCCTTAAATCCGTAGTGTTAAACTAGGCATAAAGTAGTTGAAACAATAGTATTGTACGCTTGTAAGTGTTGATAGAAAATATGGGTAAAAACACTCCCATGCATACCCGTTCATCTTCGAGACAGAAAAAAGATGTTACCACACCACTCCCCAGCCTGACTGCAATTGATAGAATGTTGCAGAAGACTATAGGCGTAGTTGCTACTGCAATTGAGAACACTGAGAGACGTCTCTCACTCCCTCCAACTATGTGTTTCCCAACTCAACAGATAAATACATCTACAACAACGGCATATTCTTGTGATTCCATCCTCATGGATTCCTATGCAGACTTTCCAGGGAAAGATGGTAACTGTGTTGCACAGTTAGAACAAAATTCATCTAATGATTTTTTATGTCGGGCTAGTAGACTTTCTATTACACCGATGATGCGGTCACCACAGCCAAGCCAGGAATCACTTCTCCTCATTAACGAACCAGAAATTGTAGAGGAGAATGATGCCTGTTCAAATTGTTGATTCCAATCTAATAGACACGGCAAACAATGAGAGCCACCCACAAATATCTAGAGGGCGAAAACATAAAGGTAAAGGAAAAAAATTAACTAGCAGGAAAGAACAGCCTGTAAATAAATCTAGGGGGAAAGCTAAAGGTGATTGTAAGAAAATAGTACACAACCCATCGGCAGAAAAAGGGGATAAAAATGAAGCCCAGCTAGCCATTGTTGAAGGACAGATTAATGAAGAGAGATGTAGTGTTCAACCAGATACTCTACCACCAAACCCAGTGGGTTTTATGATTTATCTAGAGCAGCTAATTAAATCTTTAACTTTACCGCTGCTGGGAAGAATAAAGGACCTAGCAGAGAAAATAGGGAACCTAGAAAAGCTGGTTATAACAAACGCAGATCTATTGAAACAACTTGAAACCTATGATAGACCCGCTGTTAAACCCAGTTCCGGTTCAGCTGTAAGTACAGCTAGGGATGCTCAAAAACAACCTCCTAATCTAGGTATACTAGAGGCAAAGAGTGATAATTGTCAGGCTCAACATATTTTATCTGTAGGGACTAATGCACAGGTCCATAAAAGTCCCGGGCATAAGGGGGTTGAAAGGGAGACGGTAAAAGAGACGATAGGGAAGGAACGGACCAGGGATCGTAGTAAAAGAAACTCAGGAAAGAATGGCTGTGATTTTGAGCGGGCCAACTTTCCCTGTATTGATCTTCCTCCACAGTCTACCCCTTATACTGTGGTGTTGATGGGGGTGCCAGAGTTAAAAAAAGATAGAGGGGAATCTTACTCGGAATTAAAGAACAAAGTTTTATTCTGGTTAAATACCAACAGACCCTTACCAGGGCATGCGCAAGTTGAAATTGTACATGTCCGTAGAGTAAGTTGGATAGGACCTACAAAAAAAGATCTCACTGGGGACTGTATAATTGTCAATTTTAGAGACAGTCATGCAGTAAGATTCATATGTGGCTGGAACAATTATTGCAGGAATAGTGGGATTCAAACTTTGAACTTGTCTAAATTTTACCCTCCCACGAATTCTATGATGACTAAATTTAACTCATGGCATCAAGGGGAGTTCAGGGCTAGAAAGAGAGATAATTATGATTTACCAACATCAAATCGATATCACATTGTGCAGGGTTTTAGAGGATATTGACTAACTCAATACAGATACCCGGTCCACTAATTTTATAAAGCTGATGACATTTTGTGGACATCGGACAGTCACTGAAGAATGAGGTATTGGACAAGATGAGCAAAGAGCAGATGTTCATGAGTGATAATACCCCACTTGATAAGTTATATTTAGGGGTTATACCGGAGCTTACTGGCAATACGGACGCTCTGGTTAGACAAACAAGTAATGGTACATGGTCTTTTATGAGCTGGAATATTGCAGGGTTAAGGTCAAAACTGGATAATGAAAACTGGGTAAACTTGTTGAATAATTACGATGTTGTCAGTCTTCAAGAAACCTGGACATTGGATCCAGATCATGTGAATGGTTTTAGGACGTATTTTTCCCCTGCAATCAGTTTGGCCCATGGTAGGGCCAAAGGAGGTTTATGCACCTATGTTTCTAACATGTTGTTATGTACTAAAGTGGAAATGGTATTTAGCAATATGTTTTATCATGTTATCAGGATCACAATTAACAATACGTTTTTTTTAGTTTTGGTAAATTTTTACAATAATGTCCCAGGACGGGACGTGGATGAAGTTTTTAAATTATTAGGGGGTAATATTAAATCCATGTTGGAAGGAAGATTAAGAGAGATCTGTGTTATATGGTTGGGAGATTTCAACTGCCCTATATGTATGAAAGGAGAGAGAGGAACATGTGGGGTAATGTTGGATAAAGATAACAGTTTTAGCCATTTTGAACATACTAAATCTGGGGATTACCCAAATGAAATTATGTTTGGCTGTGATATGAATTTTGTTAACCGAATGACCAGCCCTGAGATTCCATTCCTCCCCAATTTTAATGGAAGGGGAGCGAATACAACAATTGATTTTGTGATTTTGACTTCTAGACACAGGGGAATGATTCAGGAATTTACCATTCTTGATAATTCATTGAGCGACCATTTTCCCCTTAGTTTAGTTTTACAAAGTAGACAAAAGGTGATAAGTAGAAAGGATATGCCCAATATATTAGCAGATAACATCTTTATGGCCAGGAAAAACGGTTATTCTTTAAAGTGGACAAAACTTGTCCAGGAAGACTTTTTGCAAAAATTAGTAAAAAGTACTGTGCTTCAATTTTATGCTTGCACAGATGCGAATACTGATGATCCTGACATCATTAAGAACTTTCTAACCATTATTGCAGAAGTCAAAAAATTACTATGGGTCGAAACAAAAGGTGGTAATAAGGCCAAAAAGGGATGGTTTGATACGGCCTGTACTAAGGCCTATTCAAATCTAAAACATGCTCTAAACGCCCCAGTGAGAGATACTATCTTAATTAGAGAGTGTAGAAACATTTATAAGCAGACCATAAAAAGGAGGAAGGTGACTTTAAAGAAAGAAGCTTGGGATGCCCTGTGTGCAGCGTCATTAAGTAAAGATACTGCATCATTTTGGAAAGTTGTTAATTCCCCTTTCCTGAATTATAATACCATTGCTACAATAGAAGTTGCAATACCGGAGAAAGAGTGGGTGAAACACTTTTCAGAATTGTATTCTGCTAAGACCCAAGAAGAGGACTGTCCAATAGAGAAAGATCCAGTGCGCAACTGTTCCTATTTAAAGAATAATTTAGTCCCTGACATTACTGTAGCAGAAGTAAATGCATGTATCGATGCAAGTCTGGGGGGCAAGGCACCGGGGCCTGACAGGGTCCCGGTGGACCCATATAAAAATAATAGAGAACTCTGGGCCCCGATTCTCACACGACTTTTTAATGTTACATTTCAAAACGGCCTTCTTCCTTCTTGGTGTGAATCACTGATAGTTCCTATATTCAAAAAGGGTGATAGAGCAAGCTGTCAATGTTATCGCCCAATATCCCTTTTGGATTCAACCATTAAGGTTTTTGGTCGGGTAATTTTAAATAGACTTCAAACCTGGGCAGAGGATGAAACTTAGTGACTTGCAGTATGGTTTTAGAAAAGGGCTTGGTACGATTGACCAATGTTTGAATTTGCACCTTCTAATAGAGAAATACACAAAAGCAAAGGAGGGTCGAATGTTTTTAACTTTTATAGATTTAACTTCTGCATTTGACTGTGTTTCACATAGTAAACTTTGGCTAGCTATGGACAAAATGGGAGTAGATCCTACAATTATTAACTTCCTTCGGGAACTTTATTTGGGTGCATCAGCTAGAGTTAGATATGGGAGAAATGGCGAATGTACAGAATCTTTTAAAATTGCAAGGGGAGTACGTCAAGGCTGTGTCCTTGCCCCGTTTCTTTTCACACTATATATTAATGATGTAGAGAACATCTTATTGAACGAGTGCAGGGATATGCCAATGGTGGGGGAAAGACCGATCCCAATCTTGCTGTACGCCGATGATGCTGTCCTGATGGCCAGAACCCCCCAGGCTATGCAAAGGGTAGTGACCTCCTTTGCAAATTTTATGGCAGGGCTAGATCTGAGTATTAACTGTTCAAAAACTTTCACTATGAATTGTGGTTTGGGTGTACCTAAAAAGGGAACGATGGTTTTGATTGGTTCATCCCCAGTTGATTTTACTTCAACCTTTTCCTATTTAGGGGTTTTATTTGATCGTACAGGTCTATGGAATACCACAATTAACACTAGGAAATTACTGTATTGTAAATCAAATATGGCATTAAAAATGTTTAGCCATAAAGTAGACAGGAAACCAATCGGGGAAATGTTAACTGTGTATAAAGCTACTTGTGTAGCAATTGTAACATATGGTGCGGGTTTGTGAGGCCATGCGAATGTGTCATCTTTGCAGGTGGAGGAAAGCCTCTTTATGAAATATCTTCTAGCCGTCCCAAAAAGTGTATCCACATATGTCTGCCATGTAGAGCTTGGGGAACCATATCTGGAAGATATTATAAAGATTGCTCCAGTACTACTATGGCACAGAGTCTGGACGACTGATGAATGTGGGTTAAATCGCTTGATTATGAATAATGTGATTGGGCTAGAAAAGAGTGGTAAAATAAGATGCTTGTGTTACGTGAGGAAATTCCTCACGGACCTGGGTATGGGGAATTATTTTTCTGAACCATCTTCTCTCTGTAACATTTCAAGAAAGTTTTTGAAGGAAAAGTGTATGACTTACCTACATGTTCGCAGAACATCAATTGAAATGAAGAAAACGACGGTGGTGGCCCATGAACAAATAGTGATTTCTAGGAAAATGCAGCCATATGTTAAATTACAAATGCGTGATCGTGAGAAGTTTTTATTAACCCGATTTAGATTTAATTTATTGTATAGGTTATTTAGTTTTCCTGTTATGAATGATTGGTCTAAAAGTTTGATTAAGTGTCCCTGTGATGATATGTCAGATCAATCAGATATACATATACAATTTTTCTGTAAATTTTACACAATGCCGAGACGACGGTGGGTTGTTCCCTTACTGAAGTCCATGGAATTCAATCGCTGTCGCCCTGCCTTTTTGGCTGTACAAAAATTGGATAATATTTTAACTATTGTATATATTTCTTCATTTTTAAAAAGTGTTTTTAAATCACGCAAATCAATTACATCCTGAACTATGATGATTTAATTTTGGTGTACTAGATGAAATTAATTGTGATATTTATATGTACTTTTATGGTTACTCTGTTTTAATAACCAAATAAAGAAAGAATTGATTGATTGATTGATTGATTGAATGATAATAGGAACTGGGGACCTTATGTGAGAATAATAGGAACAGAGGCCCTATGGGAGTATAAAATATGCTGGGGAGTGCTGTATGCCTGTCTTTTACAGCACTTCACTCACCCTAAACAACTGAAAAACTCCTTAATCACGCACATTGCAGTCTTCGTGTCTGATGGCCAGCTATTCCCAAAACTCTCGTTTGATATGAGCTTTAGCAGTGACAAAAGCTCTAGAATACCTACTTTCAAAACACTTCTGATAAGGATACAAACAATAACGTGGTATTGTGGTAATAAACTAACACTAGAATATATCTGTACTCTACCTACATTTGGAAAAAGCCCCATAATGTCTAGAATTAGCTTCATTCAAAACCTGCTATAGAAGGATCCTATGTTAAAAAGTATTTAGTTTTTGATTCATTCTGTAGTTCTGCATAGGGCATTTGAAGATGCAGGCAGTCAGGACCTCAACTCACTCCAGTTTATTATATGAAACTCGCTATGTTTTTGTAGAGCTTGCATTCTGAATGTGTTTAAAAACTGAAAGAAAGAAAGATCAGTAAAATAAAATATATACAAATTAAAACTTACCTTGCCAGCGGGACGGTTTGATGAGGCAAGGGTTGGTGTGCTGTCTCTTCCTGCAATGGGGTGTTGATGATGATTCCCAACAACACCGCACATAGAGTGGAAAGTGAAAGTGAAAAGTCTGGCTGAAATGCTATAAAACAGAATACACCCGTGCGCAGTGTACTCGTTTACAGCATGCTAAGTGAGACTCGACGTCACAGGGTCAGGAGTTGAGTCTCATGACCCTGTCACGTCACATCATAATAGTTAAAACGTATTTTATTTTTACAAAATCCAGCATTACAACAATAATCATAGCACGATACAACATGCTGTTATTATTGTAGTATGTTGCTTAGGTTGTAAAGAAATAAATAATCAATAATCCCATCCTTTCCCACATCATCATAGGGATGGGTGGGTCAGTTATGTTTGATGACTCTACCCCATCCAGTGATGACTTGGGAAAGGGTTAGTCATCATTTTGCAGTTTTAGATGTAAGCAGTCTCGGAAGGTACTGGGCTTAAACTCTACCCGCCCAGTACTGCTTTAAAACATGACGCTGCCTCGCGTCATTTGTGGGAGGTGTCCAACGACCTCCAAACATTGAATTGCAGTGCTGGCACCAAGTCAGCCCGTATCTCCTTATGCATTTTAGAAAATATGTGACACGTGCATTAGCGCATGTCTCACAAGAAACCTGCCTGACTGCCTGACCTGTCTGACGCCCTTGCGTCATCTATCACGATCGGGCAGGCAGCAGAGCAGGAGTCAGAATCAGATCGCTTCCTCATTTCTTCTAGATTGCTAAGAAACACCCTACTGATGGTACTTAGCATTTAAAAAGAAATATGGATGACGGTAATGCTATTTCCAATGACCATCGTGGTAATTGCAAATAGCATTACCGGCAGGGCAGGCATGACCCAAGCAGCGCGTGTAACTAGGGTGGGCGGAGCTCCAGCGTCCAATCAAAGAAACCTCCGCTGGTTCTGGGTTATTATATATAGGTAAGTAGTAGTTTTTATTGTTGTCCTCTACCTTGTTCCACTTTATTAAAGTGATAATAGGTAGGGAAATGTATTTTTCTATTTATTTTTCGAAACGTTTTCGGAGTATCGTGCTAGCACATACAGAGTACTGCGGTAGTTACAGGAAAACCAATATGTCAAAAATAAAGAATACACTACAGTGCACTATATTTTTTAAATATAGTGTTGAAGAGTGTAATTATGCTTTTTTACAAATTCTGTCTCTAAGCAGGGTAGCAGTTTGTAAGTCATACTGGGGTGCTTTGCTAATTAATTGTTTTAAAAGTAAATATTAAAAAAATTGAAAAAAACACTGAAGTACACTATATTTGTTTAAAATGGTGTAATACAGTGTATTTTCCATTTTTTTACATATTTATTGTTAATTTTGTTCCAGTACCGTGTTACTACCTAGATGGCACAGCGGTTCTCTGTGACCTTTTTTTAAAAGATATGGAAACATAAATATTTTCCCTACTTATTTCCACTTTAATAAAGAGGTAATAGCTAGGGGAAAATATAAAACCTATTCCTACCTATATCTAAGGCCCTAATCCAGAACACAGTAAAACAATATGGCTGCCTTTTACTTTTGTAAATACAGCCATTACCCAATAATATACTGCCTTGTCATCGGCAAGTAAAGCGAATTGCAATGAAATTTTGTGGCATTTCACGGCCTCAATATTATTATGTTTAAATGCCTTATTATAACCTTAAGAACATTTGCCCTACTTAACTGTACTACCAAAAAGGAACATCTGCACACACCAAAATCTATAATCCTGCCAAATATCATGAAAATCCAACAGACCGTTTGACTGCGACATGTGAGTATTACACCTATGGAAAATGCATTGTGCAAAAATGTGTTTTGGGCCTTCCCCTTTTCTTTCCACTCCCTCGACCTATCACTGCAAAACTTATTTGGTCAAAAACCCAAGTAATCCCTATCCATGGGAATCCTAACTATGGGCCCAATTCACAAAGGTAAAGTTACTACTTTTCAGACTTCACAAAGGGACTTACAAGTATCACCTTTAAGCCTGAAGAGGTTTCAAAGACGGGCAGAGGATCCGCCCTCGGACCGGAATCTCTGCCCTGAAGGAGGACTCTCTGCACTCTGGTTGGATTCTCCGCACTTGGCCGGGAAGCTCCGCTCTCGGGACAGACCACAACACAGTAAAATAAGATGGCAATCATCAGTGTATGCCGCAACACATAGGCCTAGTTTAACACATCATGAGATCTACGACATCTGGCTGTACAACCAACATAGTACAGAAAAGCTCACTTAAAATTGTAAACAGCTATATAGATTGCCCGTGTAGTTACATATGTGTTTGTGTAGGATAAGTGCATGTAGCTAACAGTTGTGTATGACAACATGTTGCTAAACATTGGATTGAAAAATGAGTGGGGTGCCCTTGATACTTGGAGGTGAAAAAACAAAAGCGATTTAACAAATGTGATGGTAAAGAGAGTATTGTAGGGGTAATTGTGATGGCAAAACACACACATCCACAACAATGTAGATATAGCACGTAAGAAACAGTACAATAAACCTATTCATTTGATCCTTCAAGAAGCAACAAGAACATCATAAGTATATTTGTTAAAACATCTCTTCTACAGTTGCACATTTAACAACTAGTTATGTGTCATATAATGTCTTACACAATCTGTTCAAATGTGAATGTTATACACAAGTCAAAACTTCTAATCAAACTTCAGATTTCTGTTTCCTCCATATACTACACACACATACTTGTGTCAGTGCTTACCATCCCCTCTCCCAGCAGAATGTTGTTAGCCCAACAGCCAATCACAGCCTGACTACATACATAAAATATGAGCTGCCATAAGAAAAAACTTTAAGACCTTTCAACATGTCACTGAATGTGTTTGTCGGTTTGTCCCGTGTAATGAGATAGAATGATTTGAGAAAAAAGAGTAAGAGGAAAAGAGCTGAGAGGATCTTCAGACAAAGGATCAACCTCTTTGGGATGTCCAGCCAAGATGTAACCTCCAGAATCTGTTTTGCCCCTGGTGTCATCTTGTACATGGTTTCTTAGTGTGAGCATGAGCTTGACTTTGAGACACAGCGCTTCTACATCATCCCAGCCTACTTCAAGATCCTACCAGCTTTGCATTTCTTTGCTACTGGGTCATTCCAGAGGGTGTCCAATGATATTGTTGGTATTTCTCAGGCAAGCCAGTCCTGATGCTTGTGTCAGGTTCTGGACTGCATAAATAGGAAAGTGCATCTCTGCATAGGTATGCCACATGAATTGGCAGGACGGCAAAGGATTGCTAGGGATTTCTACCTCTTTTCCTGCTTTCCACATGTGGTACGTGCAATTGATTGCACTCATGTGGCACTTCAGCCACCTCTCCACAATGCACACATCTCCCACAACAGACACTGCTGGCACTCAGTCAACGTGCAGGGTGTGTGTGATGCCAGTAGCTGCTTTACTGATATGAATGAAGTGTTCCCATGCAGTATAGATGACAGCTACATATTCTGCAGGTAATCTCTTGCCCAGCGGCTGTCAGTGGGAGAATTTGGCAACATGTGGCTTCTGGTTAAGTACTCAAGCATCACACAAGTCTGATATGCATAAATGTTGTTTTAATATACACAACCATCTGGCACGAGGGAAGAACCAAGATGGCGGATTGAAGCCGCCACAGCGAGCTGCAGCCCTGACGGTCTCCTACACCTCTAAAGATACGATATGATGTGTGCGATACGAAAGACTTCGAGGCTTCGAATTTAAATACCTGCAGTGAAGAACTACGGAGCTGAGTACAGAGTGCGCGAATGTGGCAAGTTTTCGCTTTGAGATCTGAGCGGAGAGCATTGGGGAGGTTGCTTGTTGGCTATTGCTCTCTCCCAGGGCGCTCACCGTATTGCTCGACACTCCATTGGACCGGTCTGACTTCGTCCGCTGTGGCTGCTTCAGTTGACTCCAAGCGTGGGGGAGAAATGGCGCCACCGAAAACGACCCCGCGGTGCACTCGTACCGGCCGGAATATCGCTGGAAAAGGCGAGGGGAACTTGGTGACGGGTGCCGGCAAGGAGAGATCAGGCATTACAACCAGCAAGCCATTAACGAGCCTTCTACAGACTGGGAGAGTCCCGGAGCTCCTCGCAGGCAAGTGCGCGACTAGCAACAATGTTTCGGAAACTTTACTCTCCGCGATTAAAGATAGCAACAATGTTGCACTCAGCTCAGCCGTCCCTTTAATAGACAACGCTTCATCTGTAGCGGATAACGCCAGTGTCTTTATTACAAGCTGCAGTGTAGGCGCAGAGGGTTTACAATCTGAGTCCATGCCTACTCTTACTCTTTTCCCACCCATACGGTATGACGAGGGGACCAGCAGGCAAGAGGGAGAGCTGATAGCAATAGCCGGTGCGGATCGGACTCTTGGCTTGGAGGGCAGTGTTATAGTAGAAGGGGAAGGTGATAGCGATGCTAATGACTCGGCTTCATTTGATGACATTGAAGAACCAATCGAGTATCCAGCACAGACGGGGTGTAAGCCACTGACCGTTAAAAAGGCCAAAGGGAAAGTCAATAGCAAAACGAAGAGAAGTACACTCCACCTACACAATGTGCTCCCTACTGGGAAAGCTATCTCTGATAACAGCCCCCTCAGAAAATGGGTGCAAGCTAAGGGCGGAGTGCGAAATATGGCACTAAGACTCTCGGGCGTTAACGGCAACAGCAATGGGGCTAACCCACCAACATTTCACCCTGGCGACTCGCCATCAGAAGCCAGCTCTGGGCGCGGTGTCCCAGGAATAGCACAGCCGGAATCCTTAAGTCACAATGATCCATATTTCCCGAAAGAGAGTCAGTCTCAAGCTGGTCAGGCGACAGTACTAACAGAGGCAGGAACCGGCTGTAATGAGGGAGCAGCGCCACCGCCATCACTCTCTTTGATTCTGCAGTCCCTAGCTGAGCAAAGACAAGAGGCGCAGCTGCACTATACACAGGTCAGAGAGGACAATAGTAGAATCCAACAATCCCTTCGGGAAATGTCTGATAAAATTAGCGGGTTAACTCAAGATCTAACTGAGCTGCAGCAGAGAGTTTCCGCAACCGAAGATCTATCAGCACTCACAGATGTCTCTGCCAGAAAGCATGAAGGACAGATTGCGGATATGCAAATCAAGCTGGAGGATATTGAAAACCGCCAGCGAAGACAAAACCTGAGACTTTTTGGTATTTCTGAAGGTGCGGAGGGGTCAGACCCGAGGGGGTTTCTGGTTAAACTATTTCAGAAAGCTTTCCCTGACCTCTCGGATTGGGATTGGGACTCTCAACTTCAAAGGGTCCATAGACTGCCGCTAACTCAGAGGAATAAAGGGGGGCAATACCCTCGCCCTTTTCTGATCTATTTTGGGAACTTTTTATTGAGACAAGCAGTGTCAATGAAAGCGAGACCTAACGCTCCAGTCTCAGTAGATTCTTTTTCTTTTTTTGTTAGATCAGATTTGAGCAAGGCTACAATGGACAGACGTTGGAGGCTGCGCCAATTTATCGATCCTATAAAAGCTCTTGGCGCTCAAGCTTTCCTACAAGAACCTGCACGTTTGAAAGTTCTCAAGGGTAGCCATACCTACATTTTTCTGGGAGAAAAAGAAACAAGTGCGGCAATAGCCAAATGGTGCGCAGAAGATGCTGAACAGGGATAGGTGGGATAGAAGGAGGGTTTGCTCTATTGCGACTGGGAACTTTCTTCCGTGCAGTACTGTAGTTGTCTGTAGAAACTAGCAGAAATTGTCAATTATGTTTAAAGCCTGGGATTATGTTTTTGTTTATGACTATATTATAAACTAC
This sequence comes from Triturus cristatus, assembly GCF_964204655.1. Classification (NCBI taxonomy): domain Eukaryota; kingdom Metazoa; phylum Chordata; class Amphibia; order Caudata; family Salamandridae; genus Triturus; species Triturus cristatus. The sequence continues at coordinate 1,187,944,026 of NC_140591.1, forward strand.
ATTATAAACAGATGTAAGTGAGGGTAGGTTTGACTGGGCTGTGGCTCGGTAGGGCTGCCATTTCCAGCGGCAGCTGGTAATAAGGGGGGGTTCTTCTTGGAGACGGGGTGAGGTGTCACCTTTAGATTGGGCTCAGGTTTGGTGGGGGTTAGGGAGGGTGTATGAGGTTAAAGGGGGGGAGAAAATCGTCATCATTGCGGCACTGCGCTCTTAAAGAATGGGGGAGGCGTTTTATTTCAGTTGTCAACAGTATAAAAAATAAACTATATGTCATAGATCATTTGATTTTTTTTGATAATTATTGTTGTAGGAGGAGGAGGAGGATTAACACAAAAGATAAAACTTAAATATGAATTGGATTAATTGTTTGGCCTGTAATGTCGCTGGTCTCAACAACACAGGTAAAAGAAGGCTGGTCCGGGAGGAGTTACGAATCTATCAGTCTCATTTAGTGGTGCTGACAGAAACTCATCTGTCTTACAAAGACCGGAATTTATTAGCGGACCTGGGGCTAGAGGTTGTCATTAATACAACTCAAACCGTATCTACTAAAGGAGTAGCTATTTTAAAAGATAAAAAGTTTGCCTGCGAAGTTATCAACAAACTGGCAGATCAATGGGGCCGATGGGCAATAGCTCAGCTGGCTATAGGGGGTAAGAAATATGTGATTTGTGCTATATACGGCCCTAATGTCGACGATCCTAATATTTTCGAATTCCTCAATCTGGAATTATTAAACTGGGAGGGGGAAAAATTAATTTTGGGGGATTTCAACTGCGTCTTAGACTATCATATAGACTCTACGGGGAATAGGTGTAATGTAAGGATGTGCAAAACTCGTAGAGCGATAATGCAAATGATGAGGCTTCAGTCCGTCAAGGACGCTTGGAGACATATATACCCTCTAATACCGGGCTATACTTACTATTCGGCTCCTCATAAATCATACTCTAGGATTGACATGGCCTTGGTCTCTGATAGAGTACTTAGAACATCGAAAATGGAAATATGCCCCCGGGTGACCTCCGACCATAACCCCATTATTTTTTCTTTTCAGGTTAAAATTGAAGATAAGGAAATCAGGCAATTCTCTTTCCCTAGGTATTTGCTGACGGATACTGAATATCTGTCGAGTACTACACAGCAATTAAAGGAATTTTTTAGAATAAATATAGGCTCTGCATCTCCAATAATTGTTTGGGATACTATGAAAGCGTTCGTCCGCGGTATCACACAGAAATATATTCTTTTACAGAACAAAAAACGAAAAAGCGAAATGGAGAATTTATTACTTAATCTGCGTGATATTGAGAGAGAACACGTGAAGGTAGTTAAGAGTAAGGATTCAAAGGCCCAGGAAAGTATGCTCCTTTCTTTAATTGATGCAAGAGTTGCAGTCAAAAAACATTTAAGAGAGAAAATGGCCGCAAAGTACAGTAAGCATCGGCTGGAGAGGTATGAGTATGGGGAACATATAGGACATGTATTGGCATATCAGACTGCAGAGGCAAAAGCTAGAACTAAGATTGATGTTATAAAGGGAACAAATGGTATACTGTACACAGAAACATCCGATATCTTAGATCAGTTTTCGCAGTTCTATCAACAGTTATATTCTCTGACATGGTCATCTAAACAAGAAGAGATAATAGGCTATATCAATAACAGTGGTCTCCAGTCTGCAGATAATGAGAAAATTAATACATTAGAAGAAACAATTCTGCAAGAAGAAGTTGAATCTGCACTGTCACTACTACCAAGTGGGAAGGCGGCTGGTTTTGACTCAATACCCTTAGAGTTTTATAAATCCTTCAAACAGATCATACTTCTACCCCTTATAAGTGCAATCCAATATGTAGCTATTTACGGTGAGGTGCCGGCATCATGGAATAAGACACAGATTGTGTTTTTTTTAAAAAAGGGCAAACCACCGACTGAGTGTGGTTCATACCGGCCAATTTCGCTTATTAATGCGGACGCGAAGATATTTTCTAAGATCTTGGCAAATCGCTTAGCCCCGATCATGACGGATTTAGTCTCTGAAAGTCAACATGGATTTATATTAGGGAGGGATACTACTGCCCACGTTAACACGGCAATTAGTTCATTTGACTATGCAGAGCAAAAGAAAATCGATTTTGGCATGATCTTACTAGATGCTGAAAAAGCGTTCGATCGTGTCAGATGGGAATTTCTCTGGGCTATCCTAGCAAAGATAGGTGCCGGTAAGCAGTTCCAGTCCTGTGTAAAAGCTCTATATAGTAATCCCCAAGCTAATCTCTGTTATATGGGCTCTAGGTCAACATCTTTTAGGATACTGTGCGGGACCAGGCAAGGCTGCCCGCTGTCACCACTACTTTTTGCTCTATATATAGAGCCATTTTTACGTATCCTTCAATCTTGTGTATACATTGATCCGTTGGTCTCCGGCACCTCTCAACTTAAGCTTACAGCATATGCTGATGATATAGCGGTTTATGCTACTAATCCAAGTGAGGCCGTGAATAAGATCATAGATGAAGCTGAGAAATACGGTAACGTCTCAGGATACAAGCTGAACGTGAATAAAACTCAAGTGCTTACTACTCCAGGGATTCATAATGTGACGGTTGGGGCGTACACTACAGTAACTTATTTGGGGGTAAAAATAACTCCTAATGTTAAACAGATTATAGACATCAATTATTTACCACTCTTGCAGGAAACCGCTAGGTTATTTAAATTCTGGCACAGGCTCCCTTTGGGGCTATTGGGTAGATCTAACCTAATAAAAATGAAAATACTTCCCAAATTCTTATATTTGTTCCGTTCTATCCCGCTGAAAATTCCTAACAATTTGTTTAAAAAACTCGAGGGCATATGTAGCAGCTTTCTGTGGGGTTATAAAAAACCCAGAAGAGCAATCGAGCTACTTAAATCTCCTTACGAACAGGGAGGGCTCGGTTTTCCGGATTTTAAAATGTATTTTTGGTCTTCATTTATTTTTCGTTTTCGATGCTTGTTGGGCTTGGACCAGCCAAATCCACTATTCAAGCTTATTTTAGGAAATCAAAGGGACATGTTTCTTTATGGGATAAACGATCCAAATTACTTTAAGAGAGTTAAGTTTAAGACTCTGAGGGATATTGTGTTTATATGGAGAGATATGGCTAGTAAGTGTAAGCTACCCAAAATGCATGCTAAATTTCCTCTGTGGGGGAATCCACTGCTCCCTAGGATTTTCCAGGATCAGGCAGGCAAATCTTGGAGTAAATATGGGATCTCATACTTAGGCGAAATTTATAACGAGAGGGGAATCATGTCATTCGAAAATTTGCGCATAAGCTATAAGCTACCGGTAAATTTTTTCTATAAGTATCTGCAAATAAGAGACTATTTGACTACAACTCTCGCTCCAACTGAGTTTACACAGTCAAGTGTTTGGGATTGTATATATAGCACAAAGACTAAGGGGCTCATTTATGAGCCCCTGCGTCACTTTTGCGCCGCCGGTGCGTCACTTTTTGTGACGCACCAGTGGCGTAAAACATGTGCCATGTTGCGCCATATTTACAAAGTGACGCATCTAGGTAGATGCGTCACTTTGTAAACCCCTGCGCCACATTATACCTGCGCCAGGTATAATGTATGCAAGGGGGGCGTTTTGACGCAACAAAGGGTCGTAGAAGTGACGCAGTGAAATCTACGAGATTTCACTGCGCCACTTCTAGGGTGCAAATGCGTCAATTTCTTGCGCCTGCCTCACGGCAGGCGTAAGACTGACGCAGGCCCTTTCACATGGGGCTTGCCCCATGTGAAAGGACACATTGCTGGAGTTGCGTCACTTTTGTGACACACTCCAGCGATGCGTCACTTTTGCGCCTACAGATACGTCAGAAATACTGACGTATCTGTGACTCCTTGCGACATGATGCGTCATACTGTAAATATGACGCATCACTGGAGTCGCAGGGAGGGCGCAGTGAAAAGTGGCGCATCACTGTTTTCACGCAGTGATGCGTCACTTTTCATAAATGAGGCCCTAAGTCTTTAATAGGCATGATGTATATTCATTTGTCTAGCTTTAAACTCGATGGTAGCGTAAAATTAGCTGAACGGTGGAGTCAAACGCTGGGTTTAACGGTCTCCCCTAGTATGATTAAACAAACACTAGTTAATGTAAAGGACTCGGTGCACTCTGTCAACTTGCAACTCCAGCAACTACGTATTACCTGTATGCTATATTACACACCGGCTAGAATTGCAAAATGGGATCCAGGTAATATGACGGGAGATAAAAAATATTGCCCTAAATGCAGATTATACGCTGCCGACTTGTTGCATATGTTTATCTCATGCCCTTCATTGACGGTTTATTGGCAGAAAATTGAACAGCTACTTCAGCTAAAACTCGGTCTGAATCAACCATTGACTGGTCTTGAGATCATGCTGGGTTGTAAAGAAAATAACTCAGGCTTAGCATGTCTCTTCTCAATCTTAATGGCGGCTGCTAGACTAGCTATCGCTAGGGCTTGGATCTCCCCCACACCACCTCAGGTTGAGGATTTTTGGTCGATAATTAAGGACACCTATGGCTTGGAGGTTGCCTTAGCAAATACAAGGGGACTTCGCTCCTTGGTTAAATTAGAAGCACTTTGGCGACCAATGTCTTTTTGATCAATCTATTATATATTTGTGGCTTTGTAATTCGCGAAGTAAATGCTCCTGTGTGCCCTCATGACTATATTGCTTTATATCATTTGGTGATCATCTCAATTTGTGACTATATGGTTCTTCTTGATTACCTGCTTACTCTATTTTTGTTGCCTTCCTTCTCCATATGTCCATATGCCATGCCATATGCTATTCATTTTATTGTCTTTTTGAATTTATTATACTGTTGATGTATACTACTATATATGCTTCTGTATTACTGTATTTTATTTTGTGCCTACCGTGATGATGAAAATAAAAATATTTAATTAAAAAAAAAAAAAAATATATATATACACAACCATCACAAATTACTAATTCTCATGACACATACATGACCCCAACACACACTGCTTGTACCACGTCATACATTATGAACTCTACAGATGAATGTTGCGGGGTGACAAAACTCTCAATACAGAATAAAAACACAAACTTCTTGGTACTGAGACAATGGTATTTTATAACTGTTGCGACAGGGAGAAAAACACTCTGGACTGCACCTCAGCCCTGCTCAAACTACCTCTGAGGTTTTTTCTCAAATGCTTGTTCGCAGACATGCTTTTTTATACAAATCAATAATATAATTTATTACACATAATAAATAATAGTTGGTTTGCAAGTTACAGATTTAAGATGGGAAAACACTCAAAGAAATGTGACCTCATAACCCTGAATTCCTGAACTAAACCATTACACATCCTTCATTATACTTCTAACAATGCTTAATGACAAAGCATTCTTTGGCCTATGTGTGTGTGTTTCATGGTAGATGCAATTTACTTGAAGTGTGTGCTGGCAGCATTGTGTGCCTGAGACCTTCGTGTGCTCAGAACTTAGTTTCTTCCCGGCACCCATTGTTTAATCAAGCACCTGTGTGCTCTGGGTTAATTTGATTATGAAGCCATTGTCTAATCAGGCAACAATCTGTTTGAAGGCACAGTGTGAGCTGGTGGACTTGTGTGCTGATGCAAATGCTTTCAAGTCTATTGCTTGTGTCAGTGTGGGAGTTGGGTCTAAACTGGCTTTTAATCACAAACAACGGTGGCGTTTCTGCTTGAATTTGATGTTGTGCGATATGTTAATGTTTCAGATTTTCTACAGCATGATCATTTTTTATATTTTCTACAACATTCCCCCCTCTAGTTGATATTTCATCTACTTCATTACGATCCTGGTCTGTCCTTGGCACCAGGTGATACACGTTGCCCTGGAAACCTACTATTTGTGTTGGTGTCCTAACTGAAAACATCCCTCCCGCCTTGGCACCTACTCTAAGACATGCCAGAATTACTTGTATCATACACTATATAAGTAGTAAGACCACATTTGTGGGCAACAATGCCTCCAACAGTCCTGACATCCAGGATGGCAGCAATCCAAGCAATCACTGAACCAACAATCTGGGGCTCTTCCTTCATCTATCATTTTTGTCTGTAAATTATGCAGTGTCCGTATTGCCTCTGACAAATTTCAATTTTCTGAATCATTTGCTGGAATGAACGTGCAGCACGCAGTTCATATTTTTTTTGCACACCCCTCCTTGCACGGCCACCATAAGGTCAAGTACATAATAGTGTTATAGCACCATCATTCTTATGGCACACAGTTCTTTATTTATGGCATTGAAGTCATCATTGGTAGTGTTGATGACTTCGAGGAGCTCCCACCTTGTAATCGGAAGCCAAGAAGCTGTTACTTTAGCTTGAATAAACGGCAAGATGTTCCCAAAGAAAAGTTCAGCTCGTTGAACAGGCAATACTCCTGGAGACCTTCATTCCAAGTGCTTGTTCCATGATATTCTACAGTTCTCTTCCTTCAGTTGTGGTGTAGCAAGGTCGTTGGACAGCTCATGGGGTGTTTATGCAAAATAGATATATTTATTCCAGAAATTATCAAGACTGTAGCATGCAAAGACACAATGCAACAAACCCCTACCAAGTTTGGTGGTAACTGAGCATACAGTAGATCTCCACACTGCCAGAATAAATCCATGTAGCTGAAGGTGTCCCCTGCATGTCAACCTGGAATACTGTGATCCTACAACCAATATTATGCCTACCTTTATGGTGCCATTTTCACTGAAGCATAAGGAAGCAGAAGTTAGTTTCATGACAGTCTGGTGCCTTACAGTGCTATCTACCCAAGTGTAACACAAGATGTTTTCGTTCCAGGTAGGTATACATTTCCCTATTGCATCCTGGCTTACATCAGGGCCATTCTATAAAGACATGGCCTACAAGAAAATTAAATGTTGGAATGCCACTGATCACGGGCAAAGACTAACCCTTGTCACTCTAAACCCTGGCCTTCGAACGCAGTATAGGGGTACTGGGTTTACAAAATAGTTGTTACACTCAGTCCGTGGGCTTATTACTCCTAGAAATCCTAGATCTAGGACCATCTAGGTCCAATTTTTAGTGGTGGCGTGACCTGTCTTTTCATGCGTGATATTTCTTCCCTGATGTCCTGCCTGTCACAAGTGTACTGTCCCATGCCTGCCTTCTTCCCAATCCGCCTTGACTTGACCAACAACAACACAACCCATGGTAAAAAAACTTGTAAATTGAATCATGTTAATGTACTTGAGTTATGCATCATGTCATTTACACGAATAATGTAAAATGTAACCATGCAGAAATCAGTGTGATTGGCAGTTGATTAGCATCTGCATATCAATGTGTATTTTAATTTTGAAGCTGTTTAAAAACTTCTTGACAACGTGCACTTGATGAATAATAATAAGGTGTGCACACGCACTCTGCCACGGGCCTGGAGCCAGAAAGACTGTTTGACTCATGAATATTCAACAAACACCACACGCTGCAACTGACGCGTGTATGTAAATTGCCCCCAACGTGAATGAGAACGTATTTAACCTGCTCCCATTCTCCATTCAGCGCTTGGCCTCATTTTTCCCCTTTCACTTACCTGGCTCCAGGTCTCTGAATCGGATTACCGTCGGCTCCCGGTTTGGTGTCTTCAGGCTTCCTGATTCTGGCTGGGATTTCGGTCGGATGACTTCCTTGAGGCTTCCCATCGAGTGCTCTACCATAAACCCTGAAAAAGAAGAGCAGACAGAAAAGCACGGATTAAGGTATCTGACAAAAAACTTGGACTACAGTGAGTATTTATATATATTTTACTACAAACTGCGTATTATCTACGAACTTATAAGGCATAATTCTCGGACTTGAGAGGAATCAAGTTCTCGAGCATCACTGTGAAGAATTATTGTATTTCTTGGACACAACTTGCATTGAAAATCAAAGAGTTGTGATTTCTTTCACTGTATGTATAAAAAGAGACTGTGTACACAACAAGTATGGCTAAGAAAATTCAGCTTCAAAGAATGTTGCACTACTGATATAGTAACTTACCAAAATTATTATTTTTATTGCCATTATCTCTTTTGTTTATTTAATATTTAATTTGAGTGTGACCAGGGTTGTGCAACAACCACAGAAGAATCTTAGCATCTGATCCAAGCAGTGCAATAAAAGGATGCAGGTATCAATAGAGTAGCATGTTGTAGAGACTTATATTGGAGTGGAATGGATTCAATAGAATTTTGATGATCGCATTGTCTATTCTATATAGCTCACCTGAACTAGATTGTAGAACAAGCACTACGCCTGTTGTGACCCAAGCACTTATTAGGTAAGAAGTAATGAAGAATTATGTTCATGGTCTATGATAACTTTTAAAGAGTCATTAAGCAGTTTCACGAATTGTTTATTCTATGTACTCTGTATATTAGGAGTCTTGTGGAAGGTTCCAAGTATTATTGAACACCCTGTCACATTCCTGTTCATTGCTTCCAGAGTTTATCCTGTCCCGCAGAAATCCTGCCTCACCAAAGAAGACCGCTGGAATCGTCTTGTCTCTTGTCTCTCTTTTTATCCCAAACCCCTTTCCCCCCGGAGATTTTCAGATTGATGCTAAGTCATCTATCTTGGTGACACGCTGCTAGTTTCTGGTGGGTCTGGGGACTTGTCTTCATCATAGAAATCAACCGTCATCAAGGTGAAACAATCTGGAGCACAGGTGAGTGCCTCATAACGCTGCTTATCTGTAAGACTGTATAGTACTTCTGGCAGAGGTTCATATTTTGTAGCATTAACTAGGAAGTGCACTACCTTGGCATGTGTTAACTGCACTTGGGCCTTAATTCTACACAAGTAAAGATGTAATAAACATTGAGATATGTCTGGGGCTACTTCTTTCGTGGAGTGCAGTCTATCTCAACCAGTAGCATGAGGAATTAGGGAGCACACAATGCATGACTCATTTGTGGCCTCAGCATCTATTTCTGACATGTGCTGATGCTACATATTATCTGACAATTTAACATGGGCATTATGGGTTACATTGTTATTAGAGAGCTCTCTCTGGACAAGGAAGACATTAGAATTAGAGGGTACTTTGCTTTTACAGAGAAAAAAGTATAGAATTGGGAGTCAAAAAAGTAGCATAAAAACAAAAAGACATATCTTTTGTGCTGTCCTTTCAAAAATAGTCCAAAAACATAGTTTGAGGGGGTTGCTTTCATGACAACAATCTGCGTCCCCCCTCTTGTTCCATTTGCGTTATTCATTATTTTTGGTGAGAAGCTGGATTGAGACGCACATGGTTGTGATTAATCCAGGGCTTCCTGCCTTCCACTTTGAGAGCTGTTGGTGTGACCATTGTGACTCTGTGGGGGCCCTTGAAATGTTTCTCCCTCCACTTTCGAACCCAATTGCATATAAACACTTTATCTCCGATTTGCACAAATGGCAGGGTGACCTCGGCGTTGGTGTGCTTCGCTTTCTCCTTTGTTACCTCTTTGAAGATGAACCTTGCACACTTCATCAGTTCACACAAATACATATAAATGTCATCAGTAAGTGCTTGTGACAAAGTTTCTCCCTAAATTTTACTTCTAGTTGCAGGGAGTTGGACATTGATAGACCTTTCTTTCACTATTTGAAGGGGTGTCAAGTGATGGTATGAACTGGGTGTATTCCTCAGGGAAAACAGTGCTTTTGGCAAACAGTATACCTATTTTCTGTTTAAAGAAGTGCATAACTTGCTTATCTTGTTCTTCAAGAGACCATTCAAAAGCTCAACAATATCATTACTTTGGGGGTGGTACATGGAGGACAAATTGTGCTTTATCCCTAACAGTGTTGTAATATGTTCAAATATTGTATTGGATAATTTAGTGCTATTTTTTGATCTTATCCCTTCTGAGATACCCTCACGGAATCACTTCCCAAACCAGAAGTGTTGCTGCTGACTTTGCATCACAATGGATGCAAGGTCCTGATTCGATCCATCGGGAAAATGGGCAGACCACCACAATGAGGTATCTGTAGTTACGGCACCTATCAATCATATTTCACAAAGTCCAAATGAAGGGCTTTAAAGGGACCTTGTGGTTGCAGAATGGTGAGGGTTATCACTTTTAGGGTGGTACTAGGGGAATACCTCTGGCAGATCATACCGCTGGGGACAAACCAGTCTTGTTCTATTTGTGTTGCCAAATTGGCCCAAGAGGTGTGGGCTGGCAAATGCATTTGATCCAGGGCTATTGTGAGCAAACCCTGTGGCATTACTGGTTTTCCCGGAAATAGCTGTCTATCCACTATGTCATCCCCTGAGTGGATGCATCCTCTATCTTCCCATAACTGCTTTTAATGCAAAGGAGCAGCTTCCTGCAGTTCTCTCAGGTGTAATCTCGCCATCTCAGTGTAATGAGGTGTATCAATGTCTGTGGTAGTCTTGAATCCAGACTCTGCTGGTGAGGCAGTCGGAGCCACCAGAACTGGGGCAGGTTGTGGGTCTGATGGTACCTTTTGGTGGTGTGCGCCTAGCTGCATCCTTAGCTGCCTGATCTGCTAGCTGCCAGATCGGCCAAGAAAGTGAGAAACCCAGAAGCAATTGTTGTTTTTGATCCTGTGCGAAGAGCATTGGTGACTGCACCACCAATTGAGAGACCACCCAGACCAGTGGCTCCGCCACCGCAATAACAGCAAGATGAAGAGGTGGGGGAAGATTCAAGTGACTGAAGTAACACAAAGTGGCATCAAAGTAGCTAATGAAGAAGAAGCAGAGAATGTTGATCAAAACAGAGACATTACTGATACTCCATCAGTATTACTTGAAGATCCTGGTGAAAGAACAAGCATTGGAATAAGAAGAGTCACACACATAGCTGAATGGCCACAATCATCTGAACGAGAAAGACTGAGAAAAAGTGCATCAGTTGAACGTATATGTGCAACTATACCTGAAGAAACTGAGTCAAGTGATGAAAGTGGTATAGAGCAAAATAAGCAATCACTCAGATCAAGAAGAGCAAGAGTATCTTGTCGATGGTATTCAGCACCAGAATGGACATACTTCGTTGATCAAGTACTGAATGTCAAACTAGATGATCTGTGTGATATGAGATCTGAAATACATAACCACCCTGATTTTGAACCAAATGACCAAAGGAAGAATTTGGAAAAGATGGATTAAATAACTTAGAACTGTTGAAAATCTGAAAGAACACAATAACTGATCAATGAAAAAGAACTGTACTTTTAGTCTTTCATTTAATTTCATATTTCTTATTTTACAGTAAATAAACCTAGGCCTGAGTCTGCAGTAGAAGATTAGGGATAACACAATTGAAGAACACAAAGTAAGGTTAAGGATTGTCTAATTAGAAACCTGAAGTATAAAATACTAGAGTCATTTTCAAAAAATGGTAGTCTGCTGAACTCCTAAACTACTAAATACCTGCTAAACTGTTGAGTTACTGAGCTGCTGAATTTCGAATATACTTAACCTGATTTGAGAGAAATGGGTTGCATTAAAAACAAGTGTACATATATTATGTGCTCAATTTTCTTAATAACAGTATGAATGATTACCACAGTACTAATAGGATTTTATTTGACCCAGTAGTAGAACATAGAAATGGTAATACAACAGAGCCACATACACACCTTAGTGATGAAGACCAATTGAGAGCTACTTTTGTTAGTTATTAGAAAGACTTACATAATGGCTTCAGAAGAAAAGTATATGAATTTAACACATACTAAAGATAAGCATAGCGGTGTTTTGAAAAATGTCTGGAAGACAGAAGATGAATTTAGAAAGAAAATGATTTACCCAAAACTCAGATTAGACAGTTAACACAATTTGTTTTTGCATTTACATAAGAGGAACATCCAAATTAACTAGACATGTAAAGGATTAGTAGCTGTGAACACACTTTTGAATTGACAGGGAGATCATGGCAATTTTTTTAAGGAGAAGAATCTCTGATTCCTGGTGTTTATTTTACTTGTGAACAAAATGCTTATTTACTGCTACTTGGTGATTGGGAGGGTATTTGATATTTAAGTGTTTTAACTCCTAAGATGTATAATGTGCAAAGTTTAGATGCATTAACATTGATACCCACACACAGACATAAGCGTAGTACTGAAACCAGAGCTGAATTTGTGGAAGATATATTTGGTGCAATCATACCACCGGTAGGGGTTATACTAAATAGCAAACTGATCAGGAAGTTTTCAACAGTTGTTGATGAATTGGCAACAGGCACTTCTGAAGCTTTGCTAGTAGTTCATAATTGCTATACAATCCTTGTTACTCCAGGATCATCTTGCATTAGACATCTTACTTGCAGAAAAAGGGAGGCATCTGCAAAATGCTTAAATTAACCCACTGCTGTTTGGAAAATGTCTGATGAGAGTATAGACATTGAGGGTAATGGAAAGAACATTTCAGATTTGAAACCTGAATTAGAAGAATTGGAAACACCTGGTGCTTTTGAATATTTTGGAAAAGGAATTTGAACAATTTGAAATTGGTTCTCAGCGGCAGGAAGAGGAATTTTGAAAGCTGTGCTAATGCCAATAATAACAATTGGACTTTGCTTGCTGATTCTGTATGAATTATTATTGAGCTGTAGATATATTTTATGGAAAATGAGAGAAAAGGAATCTCAAAATAAATTTACAGAAGATTTGGCTCAAAATGATATTATAAATGATGGATATATGAAATCACTAAAATACAGAGAGCAAAAGAGAAAAAGGTGCGAATCAACAGATGATGAGAGTGCTCCTTGGACAATTTCACATGTCTTCTGTATCAACACAAAACTGCATTATAAAAGGGCATGTAGACAAATTGTGCAAAACACACTAGGCTTTAATTTTTACTGGTAGACCTCAACTAGATTTTCCCATTAATATATAGATTTTGTTTAAAATGCTGAACCATGCACAAATGTATTCAATTGTTTGACCCAAATGAGACTTGCTTAGATCTGTCATAACTGCAGAATATACTGAGTTTATAAAAGGAATTTCTTTCTTAAACTACAGATTCTTGATTAACCAAACTAAACTTCCTAATATATCACATATTCAGATAATGATGAATTGAGAATTGTGCATTTAACAATAAATGTATGCTTATAAGAAATGTGTATGCCATTACCTAACTGAAGATTTGCAACCACATGTATCTGTCTTTAGTGTAGTTCATTGTTCTTCAGTGAAACATTGAATAAGTAATAGAATGGACACTGCCATAGTCTTCCGTAGGAAGCAAGGTTAGACGTTCCTAGTAAAACAATGTTTTAGTATGAATAGATACAAATTGATAGTGGATCATAAACTCCATGGGGAAGGAAGAGTAAAGCTGCTTACTGTCGAATGATTACTTCTCGTTGGATGGCTACAACCAGACCTGCAACTTTGTTATTAGCATGCTCCCATGTCTTGTATATTAGTGCATGTTTCTAGTTAAATATCCCCACTTGAGCCACTCAATCCTCTTACCCCACTCCATGTCACTTGCATCATTTTTACCCAGAGCTATTTGCTGTGAGCTACTGCTGACAGTGATTTCTGGTACCTGACACTTTGGGGCCGATTCCGATCCTGGAAAAATTTTCTCCGTACGAATCGTATCCGGATTTTTTTCCGTCCGAATCGTACAAGTACCGTACAAACTGGCAAGTACAATTCGCATGGGAAAAAATACATACGAATTGCATTGGGAAAATACCCCCACACGTCCTCGGGTTGGAAAAAGTGTCCGACACGTCCCCGGACGATTTTACGTACGAATCGCGCAAGTACGATCCATCCCGTCCGTCCGATTGTACAACCGTATGGAAAAAACACCGCACGGAGCGAACTTCAATAGCAACCATGGAGACATGTGCCCGCATACGCGCCGTCCCCCCCCAGCCCCCCGTATGTACGTGCCGTCCCCCCCAGCCCCCCCCCGTGGATGGACACGCCGTACACCCAGCCCCCCCGCGGATGGACGCGCCGTACCCCCAGCCCCCCTCCGTATGTACGGTGCGGACCCCCACCCCAGTATGTACGGTGCGGACCCACACCCCACCCCCCGTATGTACGGTGCGGACCCCCACCCCACCCCCCGTATGTACGGTGCAGACCCCCACCCCTGTATGTATGGTGTGGACCCCCACCCCACCCCCTGTATGTACGGTGCGGACCCGCACCCCCGTATGTACGGTGCGGACCCCCACCCCCCGTATGTACGGTGCGGACCCCCACCTCCGTATGTACGGCGCGGACCCCCAGCGCTGGGGGTCCGCACCGTACATACGGGGGTGGGGGTCCGCACCGTACATACGGGGGTGGGGGTCCGCACCGTACATACGGGGTGGGGGACCGCACCGTACATACGGGGGGTAGGGTGGGGGTCCGCACCGTACATACGGGGGTGGGGGTCCGCACCATACATACGGGGGGTGGGGTGGGGGTCCGCACCGTACATACGGGGTGGGGGTCCGCACTGTACATACGGGGGGTGGGGTGGGGTTCCACACCGTACATACGGGGGTGGGGGTCCGCACCGTACATACAGGGGGTGGGGTGGGGGTCCGCACCGTACATACGGGGGGTGGGGTGGGGGTCCGCACCGTACATATGGGGGTGGGGGTCCGCACCGTACATACGGGGGGTGGGGGTCCACACCGTACTTACGGGGGTGGGGGTCCGCACCGTACATACGGGTGGTGGGGTGGGGGTCCGCACCGTACATATGGGGGGTGGGGGTCCGCATCGTACATACGGGGGTGGGGGTCCACACCGTACATACGGGGGGTAGGGCGGGGGTCCGCACCGTAGATATGGGGGTGGGGGTCCACACCGTACATACGGGGTGGGGTGGGGGTCCGCACCGTACATACGGGGGTGGGGGTCCGCACCGTACATACTGGGGGTGGGGGTCCGCACCGTCCATACGGGGGTGGGAGTACGCTCCGTGCATACACGGGGAGGGCTGGGGGGACGGCGCGTCCATCCGCGGCCTGGGGGGGTGTTCGGCACGTACATACGGGGGCTGGGGGGTGTTCGGCGCGTACATACGGGGGGCTGGGGGGTGTTCGGCACGTACATACGGGGGATGGGGGGGGTACAGCGCGAACCGGGCCCCCAATTCCGCTCGCATCGCGGCGTACTTTGCTTTTCTGGCACTTTTTGGGTGCCGTAAAAATATTGCTGTCCGGACTGCTGTTGGTTCGAATCGTACTTCCTGGTTCGTGAAACGCAGCCTGAATGCGTCCCGACGTCACGTCGGCACTTTCCCGGATCACATTTGTATGTATATTTTCGTCGGTCGGTGTTTTTTACGATTCGTACGGAAATGGTGTTTCCGTGCGAATCGTACTTGCATGTTTGTAATGTTTTTTTCCCGGGTACGAGTCGGACGGAGAAAACGCTCCGACCGACGGTTCGTACCCGGTTTTTCCAGGATCGGAATCGGCCCCTATGTAGGTGACAATTTCTTTACTCTTTCTACCCTGATGGGTGCAGTTACTGCTGAACCTGTTCCCTTATTTTTCCTGCAGAATTGGGATTTATTTCTGAAGAGTCTACTACTGTTTTGGGGAGATGAGACTCGGCTGAGTTTCAAGAAATTCTCTTTATGGGGAGTCTAACTACTTAATTTGGAATTTGATGTGATGCTCCTTTGATCTTGCTCTTATCCAGTAACTCTTCATGTTATGTTGCTTTTAGAATAGGGACCAAGAATTCCTCTGAGGAACACGCTGTTAATTTGCATTATTGATGACTCTAACCTTATTTCAATGACACTTTCTGAAATGGACTATTTGATTTACTAATGGAATAAAGAGGCAAATAAAGAAAATTTAATAAACTTTTAAGAAGAATAAAACTCTTCAAAACTTATTTGAAACTCTCATTATTGACTGAACTTAAACCGTAAATTATGTTGATGATTGATTTGATTTAGTTTGTATTCATGTACAGTGGCAAAGATCTGTCCCCTTGATGGTGAAGATATAGCGTGAAGTTGGAGTCCATTCTTGTAAGTAAAAAAGGTTGAACTTGTACGGAGAGTAAAATTGGACTATTTCCTCACTATCAGTGCCTAGCAGCAAAAGGCTAATTTCAGTTTAAAAAGACTCATAGTCAGGTCCATGCATGTATCCTATGTATCCTCTATAAAATAATCTCTTGCTTCTAAACATAATCCTGCATAATACAGAGAGATTTAAAAAAAATAGTTAATTTTAAATGAATGCCCTAGAAGGAAGGGTCCATGGGGAGTTTGCTGCTTCAGGGGTGTCGGCCTACGCTTCTGTAGCACTACTACAGGAACGGCCCTCACCACTCATGTTTCCTGGAGATACCTTTTTGCCAAAGGAGCATGGAGGCAGGATCATTAGGAGGCTAAAGCGTAGACTGCACAAGTTGGTATGAAGCTGTGGTGTTCTAACCACATGCTGCCATGAGTGCCCCAACCACTGCTGTCGCCCCGCCTGTCCAGTACAGATGCTGGGTGGCTTCTAAGGCTCAATACCCACACCTGAGGCTAAAGCTCCAATAATTCACAAATCATAAAGCTCTGGGGTTTCTGCTCTTTCCCTACCATGGATGAGGGCAATGAGGCTCCCATTGCCTACTTGCAGGGCCCAGAACAGCACCGGAGTCAGTATGCTCCTGCTGATGTTACTTCTGGCTGGTCTTCTGCTTGTTTTTGTCCATCCCTAGAGAGATGGCAACATATGGTAAATCAGAGAGCCAGGTGGAGGGGGTGGCACAATTATTTCAGTGACCCTCTAGTTTCTGTAGCTCATTAAAGCCAGTCCTAATGGCGTTGCCAGTGCTTGATGCTTTTCGCATCATTCCGACATCATAGCAAGGTATAGGTACTCCCTGGCTCGCCTGCATAAGTTTGCAGATCAGCTGAGGCCACTGTGCCTGCTAATTATTCACCTTCTACCTATACTCTCATGAAAGGTGATAGACACTTACTCGGAAATGTTGTTCAGAATCAGAACCATGCCCCATACCTTTGTTAAGTCATGGTCTAATTCGAGCAACTTGTTTTTCAACATCACATTGATTCACGGCACATCATTTAACAGCAGTCTATAATCCCGAACAGCTGTTGTTATATCTGGTGAAGAACACATTCTACAGGCAGGGTCTCACAAGGAAATGTGTTCAGGAAATATTTGAAACACAATCTTGATGAAAGAAGGTGCTTTTATATGCTGCATTGTAGAATGCTGGGTGTAACTGCGCGAATCACTGTACTGTGAAATTAGCAGATCAACATAAAAGCCATAAATCATTTCAAGCTTCGGGCCTATCATGAAAGTGAACATGTGTGAGGGTGAGAAATGTTTCTATACTATGACATCTTAATTAGTTATGTCTATTGCAAAACAAATGGAACCATAAACTGTGCCATAGTCCTTGAAATTTTCCCTTGAGTTACATACTTGGTGAAGATCATGTATAATGCATAATTAGACAAAACTTAAAAGATTCTTATTTTAAATAAATAACTTACGTTGGGATGGGCAGCAACCAAACAATTTTTTTATTGGTTTCACATTGAAAACAGGAATGGGGTTCCGTGCATTGTGCTTAATGATGACACTACAAAGGAGATTGGTCTCTGAATATTTTTTCAGCCTTCAAGGCCCTTTGTTTTTGAATGCAAGCCTCTAGTTTTGTGAAGAAGCCTGCAGTGCCATGCAGCAAATTGTAAATAAATGCTTAATAAATAGGCCATGCTGGAAATCTGCATTTTCTGCATGGTCTCCCCAGATGTATTGCCTTCTTCCTGACACTATTTATGCTGATTTTAGAACTCTGTGCACCTTACCCCATCTAACCAGCGCTAAAGGGTTTTTGGTCCTCCTTTAAATATGGTTAAAATAGCTTATTGCTGATTGACACATTAATGTAGCTGTAAGTCCCTAGTATATGGTGTAGAAAATGCACCAAGGGCCTAGAAGTTAAATACCACTTATGAACTGCAGCACCTATTGTCCCATCCTGAAGCCATGTTTGCAGTGGCACTGCAAACATGGCTTCAAGCTTACCCAGTCTAGCCTGACTACTGTAGTGTAAAACCTGTAGTGTGACCTGTTAAAAAATCAATTTTGACAAAGAAAGACCAACCTTTTAAATACTAATAAGCCATCCCTATGTAGGACTTGAAGCCCAAAAGATGGGGTGCATGAAATTTAAAAGTAGAACAGGTAGAAAATTAATATTAGCATGTCCCTGCAATGACAAAGAGATATTTTCACTGTGACACACCTAGCCGTCCTATGCTGAAAACTGAAGAACATATTAAAATACAGCTATTGTTTATTCAGGAATACGACCAGTTGGAAAAAGTAATTAAACCACTATTTTTAATAGTTATTAAAAATCCAATATAATGGTGATGTTGGATTTTTTTATAAATATTGAAGAAACATTAGTCTTAGAAAGTCACTAGGAAGAGGTATGGTTTAGCAAAATGAATATAAAGAATAGTGACTAAGTGTGAGCTCTCTGTGTATGGTTGGCCATAGCATTTATTCCCCTCAATTATATACTGTATCCTTATGTATTTTAATTGTATTTTAAAGTACATTTTTTTTTTTTTTACAGAACTGTGTTTATTGTATGTTTAATGAACTATGCTATTATGGCAGGATTGCCAGCCGAATAAAGTTGAATTTGATTGATTGATTGAACTTTTATAAAGCTGCCTTTACCCTGCCTGAAGATTCAGGAAGCTAATTTACATTCAATCTTGAGCAAATCCCACGATGTACATTGCCTGAATAAGGTGTGAAATTCCTCCCAGCAGTTACATGATAGGTCAGTTTGATTAACTAATCGAACGGGCAGAGATTAATCCTCTGAACTGTGAAGAATAGTCAGGATGGGGGCTATGGGCATCCTGTTGGCACAACAGTGTCAAATACAGCCTTAAAGGTCTGTCTGAAGAATATGCAACACCTCTGCTCGGATAATGCAGGACAAGAGAACAATGACTGTGTAGCTTATGACTGGATACTGACTGGATACTGAGGGACCCTGCTTTGTTTCAATACATTTCTATCTCTGGTTTGTTGGGGGCCCATGGCTTGCTTAAAACTGCATTTTAGTGTTAGCTGTAGGATGACACTGATGATTTCCATATGATTTCCATATTTGCATTTGTTGCCCTTAGTGAGCTGGGTATGCCCAGATTTGGGCCCCATACTCACTGTGCCACTGGATTCAAGCTAAGCTGGCTGATGAGGGTTGATTCCCCAAAACTGGTCCCAGGATGCTTGTTTCCAGTCCAGGGAGGACTTGGCTTGGCAATTCCGGCTGTACTGTTCCCATGAGCAGCAGGGTCAAGACTGATTTGCATATGGTTGGGTTCAAACTGGGGTGGCCTGGTGAGGAAAAAAATATGGATTAAAACCAGATCTTTGTGACTGGGAGTGAATGTTTGCATTGCCCAGCATTCCTTCCATCATTTGTTCTTTTTTCATTTGTTGTTGTAAGTGGGAAGGGTATGCCCAGACGTGGGTCCTGTGTTCACTGTGTAACTAGATTCAAGGTAGACTGGATGATGAGGGGTGATAACCCCAAAACTGGTCCCAGGATGCTTGTTTCTGGCCCAGGGAGGACCAGGCTTGGCAGTTTGGGCTGGACTGTTCCCAGGAGGAGCAAGGTCAAGACTGATTTGCATATGGCTGGGTCCAAACTGGGGTGGCATGGTGAACAATAAAACAATGGATCAAACCCAAATCTTTGTGACTGGGGTGAATGTTTGCATTTTTCAACATCCCTTCCATCATTTGTTCTTCTTGCTTTTGTCACTCTGAGTGGGAAGAGTATGCCCAGACGTGGGTCCTGTGCTCACTGCACCACTAGATTGAAGGTAGCCTGGCTAATGAGGGGTGATACCATGAAATCGTTGCCCGGATGCTTGTTTCTGGTCCAGGGAGAACCTGGCTTGGCAGTTTGGTCTAGATTGTTCCCATGGGAGCAGGGTCAAGATTAAACCCAGATCTGTGTGACTGAGGGTGACCTGGGGTGAATGTCTACGTTGTTCAGCATTCCATCAATTATTTGCTCTTTTTACTTTTGTCACCCTAAGTGGGAAGGGTATGTCCAGACGTGGGTCTCATGCTCACTGTGCCACTTGATTCAAGCTAGCCTGGCTGATGAGGGGTGAAACCCCGAAACCCGGCCCAGGATCCTCTTTCCGGTCCAAGTAGGTCTTGGCTTGGCAGTTTGTGCTGGGCGTTTCCATGAGGAGCGGGATCAAGACTAATTTGATTATGGCTGGGTCCAAACTGGGGTGGCGTGGTAAGCCCATAAATGATGAATTAAACCCAGAGAAATATACAGAAAATACACAGTGGGACATTTTCAAAGTATCTATTGATCCTACGTTATTCTTGTATAGGATTCATGTGCTGCGATAATCAGTAGACATAAGCAGGTGGAAGTGATTACAAGAACCAAAAGAGAAATTAGTAGATATAGTTCTGCCATGGTGCTTTAACAGTGCATGTATGAAGACATATACAAGGCAGTAATCAGACATACTCCTACCATGCAAACACTACTTTGCGTGTATCTAAAATCAGTGTCAGTGGGAAGCTAAGAATCCCCCTAACAGATGATCCAACCCCATTACCCGGCAGGAGAGAATGTAGGAGCTCGTCTTTGTCATGGACATGTCAGACCGCTGCATGGTGAAGTCTCAGCATACAGGGACCCTCGGTGTCAGCTGAAGTGCCTCCTCTATTAATCGTTTGGGATGCTCATTATTAATAATAGAAAGCATCCTTGTGATGTATGTAAAGCTTAGCAATGTCATGAATATGTAGAATAGCCCTGTCGCCCCTTGGAGGAAGATAGAACAACATTTGTACATAGTGCATATTAGTGCCTTGTACTTGGTGTTCGAGGCCTCATGAAAATGTTATGCGAAGCTGGATTTGTAAACAGAAGTAGCTTCAGAGAAACAAATCCAGCATTGTCATGCACACAAATATGTGAAAAAGGTCACAGACGAAATAGTGTAGTGCAAAATTAGGACAAATGTAGGAAAATGAGCAGCTTTGTTACTCGGGCCAAACCCGGACACATAACACCCACTCCTCATACTAAGGGTAAATATATAGAAGGTATCTGAACAGGCAACATACCATAATAAAAGGTCAAACTAAA
Source organism: Triturus cristatus (assembly GCF_964204655.1). Lineage (NCBI taxonomy): Eukaryota > Metazoa > Chordata > Amphibia > Caudata > Salamandridae > Triturus > Triturus cristatus. The sequence continues at coordinate 1,187,965,244 of NC_140591.1, forward strand.
AAGGTCTAAAACCACTTTTAAAAGTATCTAAAAGCAAGCTTCCGTTTAAGATATTGATAAAAAAAGCCCCATATAAGTCATTATACTATTGGAAATCCCAAGCACTCAGAAAGCCATGGTGCCTAGAAAAATAAAGCAAGAGCTGTTTTGATTCATTTTGTTTCAAAACAGGCCAAATTGTTCACACCACTCAGAAAACCAATGCTTCGTGTGCGAGAACCACGAAGGTAACGACTCCACTGGTTGCTGGGGGACCATATTGCATTAATTTAATTGTTACTGCATGTCTGCAATGTTCTGTAATATTTATCAATCAATCAATCAGGGGTTTATAAGCGCTCTACTCACCCGTGAGGGTCTCAAGGTACTCACCCGTGAGGGTCTCAAGCCACTGGGGGTGGGTGGGGGGGGGTCAGCAGATCTGCTTAGCCGAAGAGCCTTGAGGGTCTTCTTGAAGGTGTTCAGGGAAGGGGCGCGGCTGATGTCTGCCGGTAGCTCGTTCGAGGTCTTAGCTGCGATGTGGGAGAAGGATCTTCTGCCTGCTCTGGTTCTGTGGATGCACGGGGTTTCAGCCAGGGCGAGGTTGGTGGATCTGAGGTTTCTCTTGGGTACGCGGAAGTTGATTCTGTCTTTGAGGTATTTTGGCCCGTTGTTGTGTAGGCATTTATAGGCGTGGGTGAGGATCTTGAAAGTGACTCTTTTTTCCACGGGGAGCCAGTGGAGTCTTCGTAGGTGCTGGCTGATGTGTTCATGCTCGGTGATGTCTAGGACGAGTCTGGCAGCGGCGTTCTGTATTGTTTGGAGTCTGCGGAGTAGGGACTTGTTGATGCCGTCGTGGAGTGTGTTTCCATAGTCTAGTCTGCTGGTGATGAGTGCGTGGGTGACCGTCTTTCTTGACTCATGGGGAATCCATTTGAAGGTCTTGCGGAGGATTCGGTGTGTGTTGAAGCAGCTGGAGGTGACGGTGTTGACCTGCCGGTTCATGGTGAGTGATGAGTCGAGTACGATGCCGAGTTTCTTAGCGTGGTCTGTGGGGGTGGGTGGGCTTCCGAGGGTGGTTGGCCACCAGGTGTGGTCCCATGCAGAGGGGGTGGTTCCAAGGACGAGAAATTCTGTCTTCTCTGCGTTGAGTTTCAGGCAGCTGTTGGTCATCCAGACTGCAACGTCTTGCATTCCTTTTTGGAAGTTGAGTTTGGCGGTGGTGGGAACTTTGGTGAGGGAGAGTATGAGTTGGGTATCGTCGGCGTAGGATACGATGTTGAGACCGTGTTGTCGGACGATGGCAGCGAGGGGGGCCATATAGATGTTGAAGAGGGTCGGGGCTCAGAGACGACCCTTGTGGGACTCCACAGGTGATTTCGTGGGATTCGAGAGGATGGGTGGCAGTCTGATCCTTTGGCTTCTTCCGGTGATCAGATTAATTCCAGGGGTGTACCCTGTATGCCGGTGTCGTGTAGTCTGGCGACTAGTGTGTGGTGGGAGACGGTGTCGAAGGCCGCTGATAGGTCAAGTAGGATGAGTGCTGTGGAGTGGCCCCAGCGGCGGCAAATAGGGCGGTCTCGGTGCTGTGGTTGCTTCAGATGGCGTTCTCTTCGATAAATCGTGTCAGTTCCCAGTGGATTGCCTTCTCTGCAACTTTGGCTGCAAAGGGGGGGAGCGAGACGGGGCCAGTAGTTCTTTGTCGTTGGGGCCCGCCATGGGCTTCTTGAGCAGGAGCCTGGCTTCTGCGCATGTCCAATTATCTGGGAAGGTGCCTGCTTTGAAGGTGGTGTTGATGGTGCATTGTAGTTCGGGTGCGATGGAGGCCGTGGCTCTGTGGTAGATGTGAGGAGGGCAGGGGTCAGTGGGGGCCCCGAGTGGATGCCTTTCATGGTCGAGGCGGTGTTTTCGTCCGTGATCCGTGTCCAGATGGAGATGGTGGGCCGGCTGGTGTCTCTAGGGGGCATGGGTCCGGCTTTGGCATCTGGTGGGTGGTCGATGAAGTCGTCATAGAGGTTTTTGATTTTGAGGTGGAAGTAGGTTCCAAGTTTGTTGCAGTGGTCTTGGGATGGGGTGATGTCTGTGGCTTCGCTACATGGGTTGTTGAATTCCTGAATGACACTGAAGAAGAGTTCCTTGGAGTTGGTCGAGTTGGCGAGGATTTTGTTGTGGATAAAATTTATCTTGGTGGTTCTGATTTGGTTGTGGTAGTCCGTCATGGAGTCCTTGTTTGTGGAGTAGCTTTCGGTTGTTTTGGTGTTTCTCCAGTTCTTCTTCAGGCATCTGCGGGTGCGCCTGCGATCTTGGAGGTCGGTGTTGAACCAGGCGGCTTTCCTGGGTCGCTGTCTGCCGGGGTGGCGAAACGGGGTGAGGTCGTCTGCGCAGTTGTAGATCCAGGTGTGGAGTCCTCTGGCTGCCCTGTTTACATCAGATGGCCAGGTGCGGTCATCTCGGGTGAGGGTGGAGTGAAGTTGTTCATCAGTAACCTTACTCCAGTTCTTTCAGGGTGGGCGTGGTGCAGGTTTGGGTGCCTTGGGTTTGTCGACGGTGAAGTGTAAGGAGTGATGGTTGGTCCATGGCGGCTGCGTTGTGTGGACATTGTTTCCTGCATCGAAGATGGGGTCGAGGGTGTGTCCTGCTCTGTGGGTTGGTGTGGTGACGAGTTGTTTAAGTCCAATGTCGGCAAGGTTGTCGCAGAGGGTGGTGGTGTGGTGGTCTTTGGGGTTTTCAAGGTGAAAGTTCAGGTCTCTGGTGAGTATGTAGTTCATTGAAGCGATGGCGTGGGGTGCAATGAAATCTGTGATGGTGGTGGCAAAGGGTGTTCGGGGGCCGGGTGGCCTGTAGACGAGGGTTCCGCGAAGTGTGGTGTTGGGGCTGGTCTGGAACTAGAAGTGCAGATGTTCGGCAGCAGGGAAGGTTTCGCTTGAGGTGGTGAGGCGGAGGGTGTTCTTATGGGCGATGGGGAGGCCTCCTCCTGGGTGGTTTGGGCGGTCCTTCCTCTGGATCTTGTATACGTCTGGGATAGCGTTGTTGATGTGGGGTCCATGTTTCTGTGAAGAAGGTGATGTAGGGTGAGAGAGAGTCGAGTAGGTTCCAGATTTCCATGGCGTGTTTGTGTACTGAGCATACATTGAGGAGGATGTACCTTAGGGTGTCGCCGGTGCTGGCGTCGGGAGTATTGGTGGCTGGTGTGGTGGTGAAGGTCTGGCGGCAGTGGAGGCAGGAGAACTGGCCGTGGATTGTGTTCGGTGAGGCTTGTTGGCAGTCTCCGCATCTTCCGGGGTTGAGTGCGAGGAGGGTGGCAGTGTTGTAGCAGCGGATGGTTGGAGATCCAGGGTTCCTGACGCTGGTCGCAGTCGGGTCACGGACGAGCACAGACAGGCTTGCCTTAGGCGCACCCACTGAGTGCATCCGAGGGTAGCGGCCGCTATTAAGTAGGGGAGGGGGCGTGACGTGCAGCTGGGAGCGGGAGCAGGGGCGGAAGGGGGCAGAGGTTTTAGGCGGGAATGGGGGAAGCTAACAGCAGGCAGCACAATAAGGGAAGACACAATAAACAGAATAAAAAAGTTCAACAAGGGCACAATGCAAGGATAATGGAATGGAATGGAAAACAGTTTAAAAACAGAATACACAGAATGAAAATAAAGATAAAAAAATACAATGCAAGGACAATACCAGCACGGCAAGGGGCAAAAATGTAGTACCGGGCACAAGCGATGTGCACGAGGCAAGGCTCAGTCTTGAACCCTGCCTGGTGGTGTAAATTAATTTATGGAGATAGGGTTTACACAAAATGGGTAATTTTTATTCTACAAGCTTGAGTAGCCTACAGCCAATACATTGGGTATACCTGCTCAGCTGAGTCGGATTTTGCTTCCCACTACGGACATCTCTGGTTTGGAGGTGAGTAGGGGTCTCTGAAAAAAGCACAACTAAACTACTTAGATATACCATTAAATAGGAAATCAACCAAGGTTGCAGGTGCTATGTCATGTAGTTCCTACTAATCTGCACATTTGTTGGACAACATAAACTTTGGGTGAGGTGCCTAGAATCATTACGTGCACCCCCGCAGGATATTTAGGCCTAGAGTCCTTCTATGTCACAGTGCCACAGTAAGCCCCCCCTAACATTACTAGGGAGCAAATGGTTTATGGCAACCTCTGAACATGACAATCCTGATCCTCAGGGAACATGTAACAGATCAGAACCTTTCGCTCAGTCACTCATGACTACTTGTGCTCAGAGAAATATACAGAGAATACACAGTGGAACGTCTTCAATATATTTAAAGAACCAACGTTATTCTTGTATAGAATACATGTGCTGGGATAATCAGTAGACAAAAGCAGATGAAAGTGATTACAAGCACCAAATGAGTAAATAGTAGATATAGTTCTACCATGGTACTGAACCAGTGTATACATTCGGGCATATAAAACAAGGCAGTAATCAGGTGTACTCCTACTATGAAAACCCTGCTCTGTGTTTATCTAGAGTGTGTGTAGGTGTGAAGCCAAACATCCCCTCAAGGTAGGATCCAACCCCATTACCTGGTGGGAGAGAATGTATGAGCCTGTCTTGGTCATGAACTGGACAGCACCTCACAGAGATGTCGGACCGCTACATGGTGAAGTTCCAGCATGCAGGGACCCTCAGTGTCAGCTAAAGTGCCTCCTCTGCTAATCTTTTGGGAAGCTCATTATTTACAATGGAAAGCATCCTTGTGATGTACGTAAAGATTAGCAATGTTATGGATGTGTAGATAGCCCTGTCACCCCGTGGATGAAGATAGAATGACATTTGTACATATTGCACAAAAGGGCCTTGTACAAGGTGTTCGAGGCATCGTGATAGTTTTATGCGAAGCTAGATGTGTTAACAGAAGTATCTAACCAACAAGTAAGAGTGGTGAGAGTCAGAACTTGTGTGCACAGGTAAGTATTCTAAGTGATTATTTCTGGGGTAAATATTCAGAACAACTTTTAATGCTCACTTCTAATGATCCACCGCCCAAAGGTCATCTGACAAAAGATTCAATGTATACAGAAGGAGCATACAATTATTATAATTTTTTCCACAAATAGTTATCGAAGTCCATAAATAATCCAAGTTCCAATGCAAGCTTCCTTGTTTACTTGTCTTTATTGACACTTATTCATCTCAGTTGACACTTGTTCCAAAATCTTCATAATACAGATCAATCAGAAATTTCTATACAGCCAGCATACGTATTTCTTCCCCCATGGGACATCATCAGGGCTAAATTATTTATCTTTTTATTATTCTTATTTAGAGTTCCAATGCTGTGTTCCAACTTTATGCGACCTAAATTCTTACTCTTAATTAAATCTCAGAAGAGTTCTTTATCATTTTTACTACCAGCCGTAGATGGCAATTTTAACAATCTTTATTTTTTATCTGTTGGTGTCTTCTATTCGCATATGGAACTCCTCTGGGAAATTCTCTACCGCACTCATTTCTAGAATCATTTTAGAAGGATCATATAAACTAGCACTCCGACTGCCCAAAAAATGATTCAGTGTCGATACATGTATACAGCCCAACTACTTCCAATGTCACTAGACTCATTGCTGATTCCCACTTCATATCCTGTAGTTTATTTAAAACGTCCATTGTGTCCCTAATGCAGAGGTCTTCAAACTTTTTAATGCCGAGACCCCCCTGTCAAAAAATGTTAGGCGTAAGGACCCCCTCCGACAAAAAATTCTAGAACTCGGTACTCATCATCATCGACAACCAAAAGCGCCCCCAATTACCACGGCAAATCATTTTACAGTGAGGAAATAGTATTAAACAGTGTTTAGCAAATCAAAGGTTTGTTCATGTCCGTGCCCCTAGAAGTGCCCTTCTATGCAGGCCAGACATTCAGTACTGTGGCGAGGCTTAGTGTCTGGAAGGAGAATGGCACCCATTGTGAACACGTGTTCCCATGCATTTGGTGCAGGACAACATGTTGCATGGTCAGACTGGCTCAACTGAGCCTTCGCCTTGAAAAGGCCTTTGCAGGGTGAGGGTCAGAAAAGAGGTTGTGAAAGGCTGCAAAACACACTCGTCTAGAGATGAAAGACAAAAGACACACGTTGTTTCTTTTTTGTGGGTGAAGTTCATTGTACCCAGAGGCCGGTAATCTAACAGACAGGTAAACTAGATCATTCAAGATCACACAGGCAGTCGGCGATGAGCTAAGTAGCCTCCAAATTAGCACACACAGCGATTCTGTGAGAGCCTGGCCTTGACATGAGACAGACAGCTGTTTATCGCATGCCATTGTCTCCTCCTTCCCCCTCCCCGGTACCTGGGTGATTTATGACGTTTTATTGCTGACAAACTTATAGACCAGTCATGGAAAATTATGCCACGAGAGAACAGTTTTGGCACACATTGGTATTCAATACCACAATGACAATAGTATATATGTGGAGGAACCATTCAGCGTTGAGTCACATGTGCTTAGTTTAGGACACAAAATCTCATTGCAAACAAAATGGCAGGATGTGTTCTATATGAACTGAAAACCCACAAAGCATTCACTGCTGCAGTGTGTCAAAGGTATTGTATTGTATTGTAATTGCATTTAAATAGCGCTAATTACCCCTGAAGAAGTGTTGAAGGGCTTTTTCAGTGAGTAGCACGCTTCTCCAGAACCCATAAAGGATTAGTGGTGAATTAGTATAGTGAAAAAGAAAAGTAATTTGGAGTGGTGGATATGGTATTATGTTATTTGGATTGAGAAGGATAGTGGAGAGATGTTTTGGAGCTCATAGCAGTAGTAGGAGGCTTGGGATGAGTAAAAGGGAGACGTAGGGGGAAGAGTCAGAGGGAAGGGTTTAGGAAGGCTTGTTTGGGGGGGAGGGATCAGAATAGCAGACGAGGTATGAAGAAGTTAAGAATGAACTAAATGGACATTTTGAGAGTTAGTGCTTTGCCACATTTGCTGACTAATCCTTTGATTTTACTCATGAGAAGATACTTATCCATTGAAACTGTAGTTGTATCTACGTGGTTGACTAAATGTTCTGGTATATTCTTATGTTTTGCTGTATTACCGCAAATATTACTTCCATTGCTTGTCATTTATAGAATCTTTAATACATTTGAACTGCACAATTTAAATTACTCCATGTTTTGGAATCTTGTTCCTTTGCAAAACACATGAAAAAAACATAATTTTGTAATTACAAATGTCATCCTTTTTCTAATGTGTATAGCACCAATGTCTTTAAAATAGATTCCTTTGCAGGACATAATGATGTTTCTAACCACAGCTAAAATTCAGAAAGCTATTTAGGTTTCCATGAGCCCATATTCACCAATCTAGTGATTATCGTAGTTATAAACCACAACCAATGCCCTCCTTTAGGTGGAATTTATAAGTGGGTGGAACAGCCTATGAATATTGTGACTGCATCAGGTGTTGGATCGAAACCTAGACAGTTGGTCCTGTATACATAAGAACATGCTGCTAATAGATTAGAACTGGGAACGTACATAGAATGTGGATCCACTCTACATAGCCTTGACATCAGGGACATGCATTTGTGATCTCTTGTTTACATTTATGAAGATATGCAAGGATATTATAGATCAGCCATTGGCCGCAGGTTTCTGCAATTTGCATAACGGACTGTTTTAAGAGTGTGACCACAAGCTTAATTCCAAATTGAAGAGTTAATTTCAAGGACTGCTTCCTTTTCCTGTGCCTTTAGAATTGTCTCTTGTCACTGCAACATTTGCACTAATATTTCATTCCACCTCCTATAGAATTTAATATACGTTATTTTGCATACTTAAAAAACACTGCTACTTGTAATAAAAAGCGGTACAAAAGGGGGTGGTGATGGACGGAGCATCAGAACCAATCAAACACTCACACCCAGTCAACAGATCTGGGTTTGATCCATCACCGTTCTTTAGCCCACTCTGCCACCCCAGTTGAGACATGGCCATATGCAAATCAGTCTGACCCTGTGCCTCATGGGAACAGTCCAGCCCGAACTGCCAAGCCATGCCTTCCCTGGACCGGAAACAAGCTTCCTAGGACCGGTTTCTGGCATTTCAGCTGTCTTCAGCCAGGCTTGCTTGAATCCAGTGGCAAAGTGAGCAAGGGACTCACGTCTGAGCATACCCTGCCAACTTATGGCGAACAAAGCGGTACAAAAGGGGGTGGTGATGGACGGAGCATCAGAACCAATCAAACACTCACACCCAGTCAACAGATCTGGGTTTGATCCATCACCGTTCTTTAGCCCACTCTGCCACCCCAGTTCAGACATGGCCATATGCAAATCAGTCTGACCCTGTGCCTCATGGGAACAGTCCAGCCCGAACTGCCAAGCCATGCCTTCCCTGGACCGGAAACAAGCTTCCTAGGACCGGTTTCTGGCATTTCAGCCGTCTTCAGCCAGGCTTGCTTGAAACCAGTGGCAAAGTGAGCAAGGGACTCACGTCTGACCATACCCTGCCAACTTATGGCAAACAAAGCGGTACAAAAGGGGGTGGTGATGGACGGAGCATCAGAACCAATCAAACACTCACACCCAGTCAACAGATCTGGGTTTGATCCATCACCGTTCTTCAGCCCACTCTGCCACCCCAGTTCAGACATGGCCATATGCAAATCAGTCCGACCCTGTGCCTCATGGGAACAGTCCAGCCCGAACTGCCAAGCCATGCCTTCCCTGGACCGGAAACAAGCTTCCTAGGACAGGTTTCTGGCATTTCATCCGTCTTCAGCCAGGCTTGCTTGAATACAGTGGCAAAGTGAGCAAGGGACTCACGTCTGAGCATACCCTGCCAACTTATGGCGAACAAAGCGGTACAAAAGGGGGTGGTGATGGACGGAGCATCAGAACCAATCAAACACTCACACCCAGTCAACAGATCTGGGTTTGATCCATCACCATTCTTTAGCCCACTCTGCCACCCCAGTTCAGACATGGCCATATGCAAATCAGTCTGACCCTGTGCCTCATGGGAACAGTCCAGCCCGAACTGCCAAGCCATGCCTTCCCTGGACCGGAAACAAGCTTCCTAGGACCGGTTTCTGGCATTTCAGCCGTCTTCAGCCAGGCTTGCTTGAATCCAGTGGCAAAGTGAGCAAGGGACTCACGTCTGAGCATACCCTGCCAACTTATGGCGAACAAAGCGGTAAAAAAGGGGGTGGTGATGGACGGAGCATCAGAACCAATCAAACACTCACACCCAGTCAACAGATCTGGGTTTGATCCATCACCATTCTTTAGCCCACTCTGCCACCCCAGTTCAGACATGGCCATATGCAAATCAGTCTGACCCTGTGCCTCATGGGAACAGTCCAGCCCGAACTGCCAAGCCATGCCTTCCCTGGACCGGAAACAAGCTTCCTAGGACCGGTTTCTGGCATTTCAGCCGTCTTCAGCCAGGCTTGCTTGAATCCAGTGGCAAAGTGAGCAAGGGACTCACGTCTGAGCATACCCTGCCAACTTATGGCGAACAAAGCGGTACAAAAGGGGGTGGTGATGGACGGAGCATCAGAACCAATCAAACACTCACACCCAGTCAACAGATCTGGGTTTGATCCATCACCGTTCTTTAGCCCACTTTGCCACCCCAGTTCAGACATGGCCATATGCAAATCAGTCTGACCCTGTGCCTCATGGGAACAGTCCAGCCCGAACTGCCAAGCCATGCCTTCCCTGGACCGGAAACAAGCTTCCTAGGACCGGTTTCTGGCAATTCAGCCGTCTTCAGCCAGGCTTGCTTGAATCCAGTGGCAAAGTGAGCAAGGGACTCACGTCTGAGCATACCCTGCCAACTTATGGCGAACAAAGCGGTACAAAAGGGGGTGGTGATGGACGGAGCATCAGAACCAATCAAACACTCACACCCAGTCAACAGATCTGGGTTTGATCCATCACCGTTCTTTAGCCCACTCTGCCACCCCAGTTCAGACATGGCCATATGCAAATCAGTCTGACCCTGTGCCTCATGGGAACAGTCCAGCCCGAACTGCCAAGCCATGCCTTCCCTGGACCGGAAACAAGCTTCCTAGGACCGGTTTCTGGCATTTCAGCCGTCTTCAGCCAGGTTTCCTTGAATCCAGTGGCAAAGTGAGCAAGGGACTCACGTCTGAGCATACCCTGCCAACTTATGGCAAACAAAGCGGTACAAAAGGGGGTGGTGATGGATGGAGCATCAGAACCAATCAAACACTCACACCCAGTCAACAGATCTGGGTTTGATTCATCACCGTTCTTTAGCTCACTCTGCCACCCCAGTTCAGACATGGCCATATGCAAATCAGTCTGACCCTGTGCCTCATGGGAACAGTCCAGCCCGAACTGCCAAGCCATGCCTTCCCTGGACCGGAAACAAGCTACCTAGGACCGGTTTCTGGCATTTCAGCCGTCTTCAGCCAGGCTTGCTTGAATCCAGTGGCAAAGTGAGCAAGGGACTCACGTCTGAGCATACCCTGCCAACTTATGGCGAACAAAGCGGTAAAAAAGGGGGTGGTGATGGACGGAGCATCAGAACCAATCAAACACTCACACCCAGTCAACAGATCTGGGTTTGATCCATCACCATTCTTTAGCCCACTCTGCCACCCCAGTTCAGACATGGCCATATGCAAATCAGTCTGACCCTGTGCCTCATGGGAACAGTCCAGCCCGAACTGCCAAGCCATGCCTTCCCTGGACCGGAAACAAGCTTCCTAGGACCGGTTTCTGGCATTTCAGCCGTCTTCAGCCAGGCTTGCTTGAATCCAGTGGCAAAGTGAGCAAGGGACTCACGTCTGAGCATACCCTGCCAACTTATGGCGAACAAAGCGGTACAAAAGGGGGTGGTGATGGACGGAGCATCAGAACCAATCAAACACTCACACCCAGTCAACAGATCTGGGTTTGATCCATCACCGTTCTTTAGCCCACTCTGCCACCCCAGTTCAGACATGGCCATATGCAAATCAGTCTGACCCTGTGCCTCATGGGAACAGTCCAGCCCGAACTGCCAAGCCATGCCTTCCCTGGACCGGAAACAAGCTTCCTAGGACCGGTTTCTGGCAATTCAGCCGTCTTCAGCCAGGCTTGCTTGAATCCAGTGGCAAAGTGAGCAAGGGACTCACGTCTGAGCATACCCTGCCAACTTATGGCGAACAAAGCGGTACAAAAGGGGGTGGTGATGGACGGAGCATCAGAACCAATCAAACACTCACACCCAGTCAACAGATCTGGGTTTGATCCATCACCGTTCTTTAGCCCACTCTGCCACCCCAGTTCAGACATGGCCATATGCAAATCAGTCTGACCCTGTGCCTCATGGGAACAGTCCAGCCCGAACTGCCAAGCCATGCCTTCCCTGGACCGGAAACAAGCTTCCTAGGACCGGTTTCTGGCATTTCAGCCGTCTTCAGCCAGGCTTCCTTGAATCCAGTGGCAAAGTGAGCAAGGGACTCACGTCTGAGCATACCCTGCCAACTTATGGCGAACAAAGCGGTACAAAAGGGGGTGGTGATGGATGGAGCATCAGAACCAATCAAACACTCACACCCAGTCAACAGATCTGGGTTTGATTCATCACCGTTCTTTAGCTCACTCTGCCACCCCAGTTCAGACATGGCCATATGCAAATCAGTCTGACCCTGTGCCTCATGGGAACAGTCCAGCCCGAACTGCCAAGCCATGCCTTCCCTGGACCGGAAACAAGCTACCTAGGACCGGTTTCTGGCATTTCAGCCGTCTTCAGCCAGGCTTGCTTGAATCCAGTGGCAAAGTGAGCAAGGGACTCACGTCTGAGCATACCCTGCCAACTTATGGCGAACAAAGCGGTACAAAAGGGGGTGGTGATGGAAGGAGCATCAGAACCAATCAAACACTCACACCCAGTCAACAGATCTGGGTTTGATCCATCACCGTTCTTTAGCCCACTCTGCCACCCCAGTTCAGACATGGCCATATGCAAATCAGTCTGACCCTGTGCCTCATGGGAACAGTCCAGCCCGAACTGCCAAGCCATGCCTTCCCTGGACCGGAAACAAGCTTCCTAGGACCGGTTTCTGGCACCACCCCCTTTTGTACCGACTTGTAATAAAAAGACATGAGACGCTATTGTGGCCACAAGTCTCATACATTGTGATTTTGTGAATATTTACTATTTAGAACTTTTTGACAAAAAGTGATGTCCACAGATGAACTCTCCTCGACCCGTTTTAAATGATTCCACCACGTGATAACGTTTTTTGTACAACAAAAATCACCACATCAAGTAAGTTGCTATCATTGATGCTTTACACATGAACAAATAACCATCGCTTTTTTTGGGAAAGTGTGGCAACTGTAGTTGACCAGAGACATCATATTAATCTGCTGCTACAAGAATAAAAGCGGAAAGAACACGGAAAATAAACATTTAAATGTCACCAAAATGAATATGTAACTGCTGCTACAAAAATAGAAAGTACACCAAAAATAAATACCATTCCACAGTCATAAAAATGAACAGAGCCTTTTTCCTGTCCCACCCACCCACCTCAATCAAGGAAACAGATAAGAATCTGTGTGTGTGTGTCTTTGCTTGCATGCAAGATAGTTTCAGTGTATGTCTGCAGCTGAAAAGCCAGGGCATGGGGTATGAGGAGGGGGCTTACCTAATTATTCCTGGAAGCTTTGGGTTGCCTTGGAAACCAGCCGGGAAGGAGATCCTAATGCAGAGGTAGCAATGAGCCACGAAGATGAGTTGGAACACGAGGTGAAAGCAGCGACGGCCAAGGAAGATAACTGGATCCAGTGAAAGGCAGCAGTGAAGGCGCAGAACTCTGTGGAAATACAGCCTGTATTACGAAGGTGCTGGTCCATCTTTCTGGACAAAGTTCGCGGGCATTTCCTGGTGTTCATATGCAGTCTCTCTGATTGGAGGACAGGCATTGATGACGCAGCCACATTATGATTGGCTTATTTTGCCCTGTCCTCCAATCAGAGAGGCTCCTGGGATGTAATTATTTCGAATCCAAAACAAAACGAAAACGTTTTGGATTCGAGGCAGCAGTGAGGCAGGTGAATGCGCGACCCCCTGCCAATGACTCCATGCCCCCCTGGGGGTCGCGCCCCATAGATTGAAGACCTATGCCCTAATGTAAGATGGTAAATTAACAACTACGGTTTTAAGAACAAGTCTACGAATTCAGATAAGTGCTCTGTTATGCTTCCAATACTGCAAAGTATTGGTCTCCCTGGCGGATTAGTTCTTCATTTATTTACTTTGGGCAAAGTGTATATAAAAGGGTAGGAGGGATTGGTTACATTTAGATACTTAAATTCAGCTTCATCTAGTAAACCTAATTCTTTGCAAGAATAAAGTCTTTCCGTTATTGATCTTCCTATTTGTTGCATAGGATTCCCTCTTATCTTGGTGTAACACTCCACATTAGTTAATTGCCTCTTGATCTCTTCACAATAATCAATTCTATTCATGACTACTAGGTTGCCACCCTTATCAGCTATACGAATTATTATATTCTTGTCTAGTCTCAAATTGTTTAAGGCTGTACGTTTTATCTGCAACATATTATCCTTAGCTTTAGACCCACTTCCCCTCCTAATACCCCCATCTTCCATGTTGTGGAATTTCTCCATTGTTTTCTGCACATATAAATCAATCGCTGCATATTGCTGCCCTTGTGGTGTGAATTTTGACCTTACTCTTAACCCACTAGTGCAACTGTAATCACTTGGAATATCAAGCATCGTGGCAATATCCTCCACACCAAACCTTTCACCCTCTGTTATGGACATTAATAATTGCACTTCACATAGTTCAGCTATAGTCATTGTTGAACATTTAATGTTAGACGGTACAGTAACAGCTTTGTTAATCATAGAAAAGAAACTTTTTAATTTCATTTTTCTAGCAAATCTAAACAAATCAATTTCTAAATCTGTAAAATTACGGGCAGTTTTTGGGCAGAAAGATAATCCTTTTTCAAAACAGACAATTCACTATCACTTAATGTCCTGTCTGAAAGGTTAATTACTTCTAATTCCTGTACATGATTCTCCTTAAGCAAGTCCTCATCACTAATGTTTCTTACTATTTTCTGGCCTTGTCCTGACTTCGAGTCTCAATCCTGATATTTCCGGTGTTTCCTGTTCCCCCTTCTGATTCTCCTGTAGTATTTTTCTTGCCCCTTTTAATCCTCAAATTTTCCTCAGAAAAGAAGAACTTTTGGCTCGTATTGGCCCTGTTCCTCCCAATGATCCTAGATCCTCAGTTGATGAAATGCTAGAACTACTATAGTTTACAGAACTCAGTTCACCAGGTGCTTCAGCCACCTTCTTTTGTTTTGACTTGGGGACGTCATCAAAGCCTTTAGCGAAAGTGAAAACCCTCCCGTGGTTGTAATCCCTTTCATCTCTTCTGATCTTACTTAATTTGTTGTCCTTTATTTGTAACTGATGTCTATTGATCCCCTCTTTCAATATGGCATAATTATTTACTGTTAAGTCAGGCAAGTTCATGTCTTTAATTTCTTTTTTAACTTCTCCACTTTTCTTTCTGAATATTGATCAGAATATGCATCATGGTAAATGATGAGGCATACAAATTTTCTTTCCACTCTTTTAAAAGGTCTTCGTCAAGGTCATCAAAAGTGGGAAAAATCAAAATTCTCAAACCCCTGGGTACCCTCTTCTGATCCACATAATTCTTTAACGTTACCCATCCCACCATTTAGATAGTTCTAACTTTTTTAATTTTTCCAATTTTAAAAATTTGCTTTTCAGGCTATTATTAGAGTTTTCCTTTCTTCCTTCAACATTTGGTACTTTAGTCTGCTGAAATAATTCTGCAGGCAATTTTTCTCTGTCATCTTCCAAGCTTGATCTCTATTTATTCTTGAAATCTCAATATAAATCGTGTCCACTACTCCCGTGCTCCACTTTCCCCTTAAAATATCAACATGTAAGAGCGCTGAGGGTCAGAACTCGTGTGCACAGGTGAGTATTCTAAGTGATTATTTCTGGGGTGAATATTCAGAACAACTTTTAATGCTCACTTCTAATGATCCACCGCCCAAAGGTCATCTGACAAAAGATTCAATGTATACAGAAGGAGCATACAATTATTACAATTTTCTCCACAAATAGTTATCGAAGTCCATAAATAATCCAAGTTCCAATGCAAGCTTCCTTGTTCGCTTGTCTTTATTGACACTTATTCATCTCAGTGGACACTTGTTCAAATATCTTCACAATACAGATCAATCAGAAATTTCTATACAGCCAGCCTACGCGTTTCGTTCCCCATGGGACATCATCAGGGCTAAATTATTTTCTTTTTATTATTCTTATTTGGAGTTCCAATGCTGTGTTCCAACTTTATGCGACCTAAATTCTTATTCTTAATGAAATCTCAAAAGAGTTCTTTATCATTTTTACTACCAGCCGTAGATGGCAATTTTAACAATCTTTATTTTTCATCTGTTGGTGTCTTCTATTCGCATATGGAGCTCCTCTGGGAAGTTTTCAAAGAATAAGTGTCAATAAAGACAAGTGAACAAGGAAGCTTGCATTGGAACTTGGATTATTTATGGACTTTGATAACTATTTGTGGAGAAAATTATAATAATTGTATGCTCCTTCTGTATACATTAAGTGTTAATAGAAGTAGATTCAGAGAAACAAATCCAACATTGTCACACCTGTGAACATATGCAAACGGTCACAGCAAAAATGATACTGTGCAAAATTGGAACAACTGTAAGAAAATGTGCAGCTTCGTTACATGGGCCTAACCCGTGCACATAACAGCACCTACAACTCAGAACATGTCTGGACTGGAGAAATGACTGAAGAAGGACTGCCCTGCTGTTCCCTGGGCCCAGGAAAGAGGAACTGCACCAAAGAATAGACTGCACCTGCTGTACCTTGGACTAGCAAAGAAAGACGTGCCAGTGGTTTTCCGGTTCAGGGAAAAGTCACCCCTAAGAAGGTGACTCCAAGAGTCAGTTGGCCGACTCCCTGTTGCAGCAACAAGGCCATAAAAGCTGAAATGCTTGACCCTGTGAGAGCCTACCCCCAAGAAGACTGACCACCACTGGATACCAAGGTGTAGGCCAGGAGAAACCAAGTCCTGACCTTCAAAAGTTGTCCTCAAGTCTGCTGGGCCCGGGAGAGTTGTCAGAGTTCAGTTTGGTCAGCTAGCATAGGAGCTACTAACTGCTAAAGGGAAACACAGGTTTTGCTGTAACCAGAGACCAGTAGCAACTGGTTTTGTACACAACTTACCCAACATCATGGCACTTCAACCCCTGGAGCCAGAGCCACTCCACTGTGTAGGATGACCAAAGGATGGCCATAGGAAGACCCCAGGCAATGGTTCAGCATCCTCAGTATCACTGAGCATCTTCAGTATCCTGTGTCCCTTGCATCTGGACCACTCCATTGATTCCTATAGTAGTTCACCCATAGACCCTGAAACTGGACCGAAGACTGCTTTATGTGCAATATAACTGTCCCTGGACTGGCTCCCTGCTGGAACTGGTTCCCACAAGAGTGCCTTTATTGTAGTTTTCAAGTCACTTGTTGTGGCTAACCCTAAACTGCAAGCTGCGGTAGATGATAATGAATTATTGAGCTTAGTGAAAATCTGTGATGCACTGCTCCTTTAAAAATTCCTATCTCTGGAACCCTCTGGTGGTTTTTTGTCATTGAGATTTTTATTTAAAGATAAAAATACAATACATTTTCATAAATTGGTGTTGGATTTTTATTGTGCTGCATTTTTTTCTTATTCAACTGTTCTTGTACTGCTTGGTGCTTAACATCTGTTCCTTTGATAAAGTCTGACTGCTCTGAGCCAGAGCTACCCAGGACTGAGCTAAGGTTTTACAAATGACTAGACCTGATATGTAATTGTGTATTTATTACACAGTGAGGTTGCACAACGCACACCATATAGTAAACCAGTTTCCTCACATGTCTTCACTACCAGATACTTACAGAACAACATACACATGCGCTGGAATGACCTGCAGGAGCAAACCCATTCCCTCATTTCCAGTGCACACCAAGGTGTGCTTGCAATTGGTGGTGGGTCTCCCATACTCTAAACTGAAGGCATGGTGGGAATTCCTGACGAAGTGTAGACTGGTAAGTACTAGTGCTATCTCAGCCTCACTAACAAATTCACCAACTCATCACTCTGGCACCCCTATTCCCTAAGTAACGTTTGGCACTAATGCCAAATCGGTCACACAAGTGTGCTACCTGATATCTGTCACTATTCAAACATTCCTTATCTAATTATATTTTGGGCCTGCTTCACAGGCCTGCACCATAAGGTTACCTTTTGTAGTAAGTTTACTTCTTTCAGTATTCATAAACTCTGAATGTAAACTCACTGCAAATGTGTCAGTTACATGTCTCAGCCTCCAGAGTAAAACAATTGACTAACTGTCGTGTGGTTGGTTTATGCCTTTTCCTAAACACTTCCTAAACCCCTCTTACTCCTCCCTAAACCCATCCCCTTTAGTAGTAAGTCTGCTCCTTTTCCCACCCAGTCCCCTATGGCGCTCCAACAGTTTCTACTAAAATCTATACTTACATGTGCAGAGACCCCGCAGAGAACACCACATATATAAGTATAGGCAAAAGTTACACTTCATAGTTAATTTTGTAGTGTATTTTGTAGTAACACAACATGTGCTACAAAGTGCAATTTGTGTATCTGGCCCTACAAGTTTTGAGACTTAGGCCCCATAATGTTTACTTACTGTGAGGCACCATTATCCTTATCACAAATGTCTGGCTGGGTGGGACAAAAGGGGCCCTGCCCAAGTGTCAGCTAATATTTGCCTTTGACAAGAAAGGCCTCTTTGAAGTGTGTCCCAAGTGTCATGTAAGCAACCCCAGGAGACCTGTGAAACATGATGTGACATTCAAGCAGGATTTGACACTTGAATGTCAAAAATGGTTCCTAACAGCCCCATCCTGCATATTCTGTCTTGTTCAGATGGATCATCTCTACCCATTCAGGTCAGCCTATTGTTTGGTCCTAGGAGAAAGTTCACACCTCATTCATACCTCCTCGAGTGCTAATTACTGGGTGCCAGAGATGGGAGAGCAAAATGCAGATTTTGCTTCCATGGATTTCAGCGAGGGCAAACATAACTTTCTAAAAGTCCCTTTTCCAGAATATTTATTACAAATCCAACTTCACCAGTGAATTGAGCTTGTATATATTTCAAAAAACCCAAAATTAAATTTCTAGCTGTTCATTAGCCAGCAATAACTTAATTTAATGTTAATATTATATCCCAATGCTACAATATGGAACAGCTAATCTTCCTACATTGAAAATAGCATTTTGGGCCTAGTTACAGTTTAATATTAAACATTTACATGTCCTACCTTTAAAAACCATGCACTCTGAATTATGGGCAATAAGGCCTACTTAGGGGTGATATATTATTATTTAAAAGGGAAGTTTAAGCCTGTAAAAAGGAGTTATTTTGACCTGTCAAATTTGCAATTTAAACTGCGCAGCCAGACTACAATGGTGGGCTTGGAGACATGCTTTAAACTGCCAGTGCTTTGGATGGCACAATGAGTACTGACGTCTAATGGCAGCATTTCATTTACAGGCCCTGGGTATACTTGGTAGCAAATGCGAGGGACTTATTGTGAAATTGTGAAGGTGAATACCAATTTTATCATGTTGAAACAAGGAACATAAACACTTTAGCATGGATAAAGTGCACATAGTTCTATAGCCAGAAAAACATAGGGGTTCAGAACAAAGGCAATAAAATCAGGGGTGATCCAGCAGATAGGACAGATTCCAACGCTCACCATTGCTAGCACAGAGACTCAAGTGTTGGAGGGGATGGAATTGACTAATAAAATGTAGTATGGGCCTGGGACAGAGGTGGCAAACAACCATAGCACAAAGGGCTGAGCTCAGTAGCCTAAGCCTGCCCTACTGACCTAAAACTCAGATCTCATAATGGATAACACAATACGCTTTGATGCAATAAAATCAGGGGTGACCCAGCCGATGGGGCAGATTCCAACGCTCACCATTGATAAAACAGAGACTCACAGGTTGGAGGGGATGGGCTTGACTCAGGCTTTCTAATACAAAGTAGTATGGACCTGGGACAGGTGCGGCAAACAAGTATAGCACCTACGGCTCAGCTCAGTGGCCTAAACCTGCCCTACCGACCTAAAACTCAGCTCTCAAAATGGATAACACAACACGCTTTGATGTATATGAAATGTTAACTAGCAAGTCACACATCTTGCATTAAAAATACACATGTAGGACATGATTTCTATGTCAAGACCATGCAACTCATAGCTCCACATCTACAACACAATACACTCAACAAGAAGAAAGAAAACTTATGGAATACTGGAAATTTCTTGATATTTGTGTGTCTGAAAATTGGCTCCATAAAATCATAAGTGGATGATTCCTAAGCAATAATCGGCCTCACACTTCATAGCTTAAAATATACACCTTGCTCAGAAAATGGTAGGAGAACAAAAGGCCCCATCCATGTTGGAAACATAATGGTGCACCCAATTCTACTGTCATTTTTGAGGACCGGAGCTCCAACACTTTTACGATGAAGTACCCTGTCCACCAAACTCAAAATCAGCCACAAAATACCTGCGCATGAATAGGAACTCTTCTAGTGGCACAGATGTGGCTTATTGGAGAAAGAACCTTAGTTTGAGTTTGGCAGATGTGCACCCCATCACAAAAATGGAGGATGTCCAGTCTGCTGCATAAAAAATGCATTCTATCCTATGGCATATATAAGGCAGACAGGATATTATCATGTTTGTGACAGAGAATTATGCATGCAAAACTCTAAAGAATGTGCTGAGTCAAATATGTACTCATTGTGCAACAGAGGAATGGTGTTATTATTTATAAATAGCAAAACTAGCTGTCAGTATGTTGCTGATGGCTGAACTATTTCCCTAGATGTCTGGAATGTATCAAAGACTTCATAGGAAAAGAGAATGCTTCTGGTGAAAACACAGTAAATATTTTATTTTCTAAAACCAAAGTCACAAAAATTAGGGAAAAGCTTTCATTGTGTCAGGAGGTTGATTTTGTTTGTTTTTCTGTTACACCCATCACACTGTGCGAGCTCACGTCACAGAAATACAAAAGTGACATACCTTGCTAATGCCATGGTATGCTTTTATCTTTGATCAGTGCCAGCAGACATAACTCTGCCCTGGTGCACTGTGTCTGCAAAAAAAGCAGCATTGGAAAGAGGACAATGTCGGATGCCAATCCTCAAGCAGGGATCTAACCCCTTAAACACAAGGGATTATTGCTTGAAGGGGGTAAGTGCCTCTGGGCATGGCACTATCCCCATATGCTTTATGTTGCTTCTGCATCTCATGGGAGGGTTATGGGGTGTTTATCCTAATTTGCTCCCCTTACAGTGGAGATTGAAAGCCTAGTAGAAACCGGGTAATTCAAGTTTAGAAAAAAAAGAGTCGGTGGGGATGCCCACCCAGGCATCGGGTCAAGCACTGGGCCAAGCCCCCAACCCAAATAGGGTGCAATCTTTCTCGCCCAAAGGGAGTTTGTGAAATTTGGGGCAAAAGAAACACTAGATACCAGAGATATTTTTTTTAAAGAGGTCGTCAGAGCACCCAACCAAGCACTAGGCTTTACACCACAATGGAATGGTGAAAGTTGTTATACCCCAATAGGGGCAGATTGGGGTATACTCCTCAATCTGCCTCTTAAGAGGAGGCACAACGCCCATTAGATACCTGGGATAAAAAGGTTAGAACAAGAGAAAAAAGGGGTGGTGGTGGTCCACCCAAGCACCATGCATATTACCTAATGTTTCTACATGTCTCCCAATAAAGATTGTAGCTCACTTGTATAGCTATGTTTAACAAACAGATGAAACCAGGGACCATGCAAAGACTGTATAGTTTTCGCCTAACACCAGGTTGGATTAATTTGTATAGCAAGCATTAGGCCTATCCACACAAGTGAAGTGCAGTTTTTATCATGAGAAGTTTTAGAATGTTGGATGGTAGGAATTTTGTGGCTCCACAGAGATTGCTGTTGCACTTGCCTTCACAGAAATGTGAGGAAAATGTGTGATTTTAGACAAAGTTCCAGGATTACACGCCATTCTGGGTTAGAAAACCTAGTGAGTTCCACACAAGTCGAACCACCCTGGCTCCTATGGATATCCAGTTTTCAGATATGTCTGTGTTTACATTTCCATGGGTAGCGGCCATTCATATGCCCAAATATGGATGGTATACTCGTGTCAACAAAAAAGGGTATATTTTCAAGGTGAAATTTAAATATCTCCATGTTGCATTTTAAGGCCTTTCCTCTCCGGGCACTAACCCAGCCACACAAGTGAGGTACCGTTTTATTGGGAGTAGTGTGGGCATGCTGGGTGGTATGAATTTCATGGATACTTCCAGATTTCAGAACTTTCCCACATAGAAATGTGAGAAGAATGTACAATTTCAGCCAAAGCTTGAGATTTGTATTGCATTGTGGTTAGGAAACGTAGTGGGATGTGTGCACGTCACACTAACCTGAACTCCCCTGCATGTCCAGTTTTGAGAAATTTCTGGGTTTAGTAGGTTTCCCTGGGAGGCGTTCGAGCCTAGGCTTAAATACCTTGGCTGCCATGTTGCTAAAAGGGTCAATTTTGAAGGCAACATTTTGAAGTCTCAACATTGCATTTTGGGACCCTTCCTGTTGCAAAAACTTGGCCCATTCACATTAGTTATTATTCACTGAGTTTCTCGCCATTTTTGGTTTCTAAATTTAAGCAAGTGTGCAAGA
This sequence comes from Triturus cristatus, assembly GCF_964204655.1. Classification (NCBI taxonomy): domain Eukaryota; kingdom Metazoa; phylum Chordata; class Amphibia; order Caudata; family Salamandridae; genus Triturus; species Triturus cristatus. The sequence continues at coordinate 1,187,987,069 of NC_140591.1, forward strand.
AGGAACACGTTTCGCAATATGCCCTCCGAATTATATGATAGGTTGCGTGTGCAAGAAGAAACACGTTTCGCAATATGCTCTCCGAATTATATGATAGGTTGCTTAACCCGAAATTCAGAACTGTACGAATAACCACTTGTCCAAACTCTGCATCCAGGGTACATTTGAACAACGCATAGGTTTTATCATCAACCCAATTGGCATTAAGTAAATTTAATCATATGAATTGCTTCATGGTTGGTACACATTGAAAAATCCTTATAAGGTGCAGCTCAGTTGTTGGCTCTAGTTATCGAGTGTTTTTGGACAACCAATAAACACTGCATGTCCCTCCAAGCAGAAGGGTCTTCCAGACATAACGGTTTATCGCTTTTGTGAATTGGCCACTGGAGCAAAAAACTACAGATGAAAATATTGTCAGATATATTATTTTTTTCATAATTGTTACATTATATTTCAACAATTAGTTTCTTTCAGAAAACCTTTAGTGCTGTACAAAAATGATCCCTTCCTGAATTCAGAATAATTTTTTTTTCGTTTTTAGAAATGTGTAGGTTTTTGGGTTTACCCATGGTGTTTCCATATGTTTCCATCACCAAGTGCAAGTACTTTAAAACCATAGTCAAAAATTATTTCTACTTAGTAAATGCAAAAATTGTTGTAAAAATTGTTTTTTTTACATCTCTGCTTGTTGCTGAGAGCAAGGAATAAGCTAATCTTAGCACAGAAGAACTTTCATTGATGCCATTTTTTTAGAAAAAACCATACCCTTTCTTGTGCAGCACCTTTTTCTCCCAAAAAGCAAAATGTTGCTATATTTTGACTATTTCTTCAGTCCCATTTAGGGAAATCCATAAGCCCGGGGCATTTTTTGAATGCTCAACGTGTGGGCTGCTAATCTGGTCTGCTTACCATATGTGGAAAAAGTTATTAATGTTTAAGAGCAGAGTACCCCAAACATTTAAAAAAAGGCTCAATGCATGAGGTAAGAGGCTAAATTGCTTGGGAGTTAATGTCATAACAATACATTTAGGGTCCGTATCCGTTAGCCGGTCGGACAGCTGTCCGCAGCCTTACCGTGCGACCGACATGTACCCGGAGCCGGTCAGTCCTATAGAGTAAGTACGATGTGCATAACTGCCAAAAACACGACCGTCACGTAGGCTATGATTCAAGCTCCATTCTCCATCCGAGCCGTAACTCCTAACGCTGAACCGAGTCGCCCGGAAGCAGTATCCATAGCAGTTTCCGGCATGACAAGTACGATGCGTACTTCGTACGCGCCGGATGGGTCACCACGTACGAGACGTCACAGCATCCGGAAAATAAGCATATCAGCTACGATTCACGCCACAACTCAATACACGGCTACGAGACGGACCAGCTTGCAGCGGGTACGAGACGGAGCAACATGACACGAACACATCATGAATCCCATCGCGCAGGTCATACCAGTACTCTACATCAATGACCGGCTCAGGAAGCGACACCGACGGTGCAGGCGGTAAGTCAGACACCTACCACATAAACAAACGACACGTACCTGCAAAATGGCACACACACAAGGGGATCCACATCCTGGCCACTAACAACAGCCCACCATAGGGGTTGCATGGCCAGCACCACTAACACCCCCACCCATAGGGCTTATGTTGCCCATCACCCCTCCCACCCACACCCATAGGGGACCTGTTGCCCATCACTACTGCCACCCCCAGCCATAGGGCTTATGTTGCCCATCACTACTGCCACCCCCAGCCATAGGGCTTATGTTGCCCATCACTATTGCCACCCCCAGCCATAGGGACTATGTTGCCCATCACTACTGCCACCCACAGCCATAGGGCTTATGTTGCCCATCACTACTGCCACCCCAAGCCATAGGGCCTATATTGCCCATCACCCCTGCCACCCACACCCATAGGGGACCTGTTGCCCATCACTACTGCCACCCCCAGCCATAGGGCTTATGTTGCCCATCACCCCTGCCACCCCCACTCACAGGGGACCTGTTGCCCATCACCCCTGCCACCACACCCATAGGGCTTATGTTGCCCATCACCACTGCCACCCCCAGCCATAGGGCTTATGTTGCCCATCATTACTGCCACCCCCAGCCATAGGGCTTATGTTGCCCATCACTACTGCCACCCCCACCCATAGGGCCTATGTTGCCAATCACTACTGCCACCCCCACCCATAGGGCTTATGTTGCCCATCACTACTGCCACCCTCAGCCATAGGGCCTATGTTGCCCATCACCCTTGCCACCCACACCCATAGGGGACCTGTTGCCCATCACTACTGCCACCCCCAGCCATAGGGCTTATGTTGCCCATCACCCCTGCCACCCCCACTCACAGGGGACGTGTTGCCCATCACTACTGCCACCCCCAGCCATAGGGCTTGTGTTGCCCATCACTGCTGCCACCCCCACCCATAGGGCTTATGTTGCCCATCACTACTGCCACCCCAGCCATAGGGCTTTTGTTGCCCATCACCCCTGCCACCCACACCCATAGGGGACCTGTTGCCCATCACTACTGCCACCCCCAGCCATAGGGCTCATGTTGCCCGTCACCCCTGCCACTCCCACTCACAGGGGACCTGTTGCCCATCACTACTGCCACCCCCAGCCAAAGGGCTTATGTTGCCCATCACTACTGCCACCCCCAGCCATAGGGCTTATGTTGCCCATCACCCCTGCCACCCACACCCATAGGGGACCTGTTGCCCATCACTACTGCCACCCCCAGCCATAAGGCTTATGTTGCCCATCACTACTGCTACCCCCACCCATAGGATGGGTGATGCGCAACACATCCAGCATACTCCAACATCAGGTATGTCAGCAAAATTCATCCCCCCTAACATCATGTCAACAGTGTGTAGTGTGTGACAAATGCCCACAACAGTGATTTTGGCTACGAACATACAATGTAAGTAACAGCACATGTGTGACCAACACATGAGTGTGACATACACAAGGCAAGCATCACCATAGCACTGTGGCAATGTAAAAAGAAAACCCCCTCACTGTGTAGAATAGAAGTTGAGTGTGGGCTTCCAAAATGCAGCAGATGTTGAGCATTGTGGTGATGGGGACTAAACCCCCCCTCATCACAGTGACCAAAAGGTAAGTGTCATCATGTTCAAAGCTGCAAAAAACAAAAAGCATGTATGATCCCTGCTCCCAACACATTAAACACTTCTGGGGCAAACTAGTGGTTGTGTCCCATACACACAGAGATGTGGTGAGGCTAACAGTGCTGTGAAAACATAACACACTCTCGGCCATGTGCAGACAAGCACCACACATGGGGGCTGATAATGCATACAGTGTACGTGTACAATAACACAAGAGCAGAAGTGACCATTACTAAGCATGCACACATCTCGAAAATAGACACACCAATCAAAACAACATGTGTAGATTGTAGGTGTCAGCTCACAAACTCACATTCCATGCCAGCAATAGCACCTAACAACCAGTATGAATGTGCACAATGATGTGATATGACTCACAGGGACAGCAGGCAAAATCACAGAAACAGCATCCAGACAAAGGCCCACCACAGCAATACCAATGCACTGGTGCAGATGCACAAACACAAACAGGCAAACTCACACTGCACATCTGACACAGCATGTGTGTGTGTGTGTCACATTATCCACAGGCAACTACACAACACATGAGGGGGCAGAACCACAGTGACACAGATGTGGACGCAGTGCCATACAAAAATAAACCATCATTGGGACACCCTCAGAGGCAATCCGGCATTGGGAGATGAGAGGGAGCACAACAGGCACATGTGGCACAAGCTCGAATGTAAACCAACTAACACAGCAAGAGACTGACACACAACAGCACTACCCCCAGGGACCAGACATTGGGGTGACACAAGCATGAATGACACCTCTACTGTGATGACAAAGGCAGATGTCGTACAAACTGGGAAACCCAGACATGTGTCCTGTGCCACAAACGTACATCACAGATACACAAACACAAATCACTCAGCATGGCCCCTCATCCATTGACAGACGGGAGCTAGGGGACCATCCATGCAAACATTCACATCAGTCCACCCTCAACACCACACACCCTGAACTGCAACAATGTGTATCTGTGAAGCCCACATGGACATGTGACATTGCACATGCACCCATGACAAACACAGGAATGTTGGGAGGAACTAAGGTGCACAGACACATCACACAAGGACAGCTTACAACCCTAGGGAATGACAGACATACTGCATAGTATGTGGTACATGGCCATGACCTCAAAGCTCACGTAACCTTCAGATTCCCTGCCACAGTCCCAGGACAATGCAGAAGCCAAGGAGAACCACAAGGCACACATGCTGACACCTGCCAGCATCGCAGCTATGAACCCGACAAGTGAGAGCAGTCACACACACATACAAATGTCTCAATCACTGAAAACTACCACCTAGGGGCAACTACACGAGTTAGCAAATAAACAGGTGCCTCGAGGAACCCTGACTGTGTCCCATCTGTGTCTGACAACATCGTCACCACTCAGAACTGACAAATCCCAATGATGATACACCAATTAACAGTAGTGTGTCATGCACCCACACATCTGGTAGCCAATTGGAAAAGTAGTGGGATGAACCCAGTACCACTCAGCAAGCATCAACAACAGGAACATATCAAGGGAACACTATCTGTGTATGAACAGGGATGTGGACACACACACATGCTCATACAACACACACCATGGGCCCAGGCCATGTCACTGGACAACACACTTACTTGAGGGGACACAACTCCTGTGGAAGCCCAGCTGTGCCAAACATATTCACTGAAGTCTCACTCATGTCTGCAGAACACTTGGTCAGTCAGTCATCAGTTACCACACAATGAAGGCTCTGGTCACAACAGCCTGGGTACGTGAGTCTCCCCTAAGTCATCTGCACATACCCAAAACATATGTCTAGCAAGTTGCACAGAGGACCCAGTTGCTCCTATACCAATGATGCCCACACCTGTAGGTCCAGTGTTGATGAGCACAAAGTCTGTGGCAGTGACAAATTGGACAATGGGAAGCACATCATATGTGCATGGGTGCAAGCAAGAGATGTGACCATGCAAATGAAATGCTCACAGAGAGATGTCCACAAATAGTTGATACTGACACACCCAGGTAGCTGCAAAGGATGACATGGATACCCACCAGAATAGGATACATATCTCATGGACCACAGGGAGTACCTCACAGCAACACATCAGTATTCAACATTGTAAACAAAGCATCACAGGTGCAAGGGCATGTTAAACATCATCAACATAATGTAGTGCTAAATCAAGTTCAGAAAAAAGCTTTATTCAGCATATTAAAAGTTAAACGTCTGTTCAAACAAAAGGCCAATGGCCAGTCCATGTCCAAATGCCAAGGAGTGAAGTAGAGTGACAACTGTCACACCTTGCTTGCCTGCACTGCTGAAGACCGGGGTCATCCCTCGGAGGGGCATACATGGGGGCAGGCCAGGCACCGCAGGGACAGGATCAGGGCGCAGCAGAAGGAGGCAGTGAAGGGGTGGTGGATGCAGGCGAGACACTTGCAACTGCAGTGGAGCTGACTGAAGTGGTGGGTGCTGTCACAACTGTGGGGCACAAGTCAGATGGGGTAGGTGCCGGCACAAATCCAGTGGGCATGTCAGATGGAGTGGATTGGCTCACCACTGCAGTGCCCAAGTCAGATGGGGTGGTCGTGGACTCTAATGCAGTGCCTACATCCATGGGAGCGGAATGGGGGGCAGGTGAGGTTGGCAGGGCAGGGGGGGACACGGTCCCCACATCAGTGGCACTAACCATCTGACCAGGTGTGGAGGAGAAAGTGCTAGGGGGGATGGCCTTAGCATTTTGGGGATGGTGTATCTGTGGGTGGGGGAACCCGGGGCAGGGAGTGGCGGGGGAACCTCTGGAGTGGTGGCCTGGGGGATGGAGGATGGAGACTTTGCCTTGTAGCTGCATGGTGGTGGGGGGTATTTCTCTTCTGGTGCCGGGGGGACTTGCGGGTGGGGGTCTCTGTCTGACTGCACCTGGGGGAGGGTGTCCGTGTGTGAGGGGCCCTCCCCTCTGTGTGTGGGGACTTCCTCTTCCCCTTGTAATCAGTATCTGCTGGGTCGGTGGGGAAAAGGCCAAGGTCACAGAGGAAGAGCTTCTGGGGAGATGGGGTTGCAGGTGAGGCAAGGGAAGGAGGCTGGGAGGGAGAGGTCTCAGGGGACTGCGGAGTTGTTGTGGATGACTGTGTGTGTGTCTGCAAACCAGCCCCTGTGAGTGTGGTATCAGTCCCCTGTGCTTGCTTGTGTGCACGTCTAGACCTTGGTTTGGGGGTTTTTGTGCTTGGGACAGGAAGGGTGCTAGGAATCGTGGGTGGTGCAGGGGTAGGAGGGGAGCGGGACTGTTGGAGGAGGGACACTGCTGCCATCAGGGAGGAGGCCATGGACTGATTGGTCCTCTGTAGGGCAGACATGCCCGAGGAAATGCCCTCCATGAATGACACCAGTTGTGTCAACAGACCTGTGTGTGCATGGAGGACCTTCAGCATCGACGTCTGCCCTACATGGATCTGTCTAAGTAAGTCCACAGACTCCTCACTCAGGGCAGCAGGGGACACAGGGGCAGGGGGTGCGGTGCCTGGCACAAAGGAGACATGCTCACGAACACAGGAGCCCACAGGGACCTCTGGGATGGGAGCCGATGGGAGGGTGGTGGTGGCGGTGGCTGGGACAGCCTCACTAGCTGGGGTTTGGTGGCTGTTGACACCCGCCTCCACAAGGGAGTCATCCTCAGAGCTGCTGTGGCCCTCAGCTGGGGTGGATGGTGCTGACGACTCCTCTGTGTGGCTCCACTCGTCCTCCGTGCCACTGGGTCCACCCGACTCATCTTCTTCTGTTCCTGTAAGGCTCTGTGGCTCCTCCTGGTCCGTGGAGCTGTCCCCTCCTGTGGCCGTGGATGTATCTGGATAGGAATAGTAAGTAAGAGAACAACATCAGTCACCTGCACCGACTGCACACACCACAGTGAGTACATCACATCACAGGGCAAGCCCTGGCATCATCAGCTGAACAGAGCTCAAAGTGCCAACACTGTTTAGACAATTGTCATTCACAACATCAACCATGGCACACATATCCCTCCTTGACTTTCACACATATGTCCGTTGCATGTTAGATGCTAACACCCCAATGTGCCAACATGCACCACCCACACATTAGTTGTACAGGCAAGTGAACATATAGGAGTATGTCACTATACACACAGCACATCTCTTGCTACTGACTCAGTACAGGTGTCCGGATGAAGGGATGGGAAGAGACTCATTTCACATGCTTGTGATACATGCAAGCAACACACATTATGATGTACTTGTGTCCTGATGGGCAATGCCACAATGGGGTGCATGGTGCACACTTGAACACAATGCAGGATCACTCATAGCAAGTTCAATGCCATGGCACTGGGATGCCCTGAAAGTCAGTCAACACTGTCTCCTGTCACAGGGGCAGGGCATCCAGACAACAACAATATTCACTGACTCACAATCCTAGCTCAGGGGTAAAGCTAACTCTGCAGATGACTGGCGCACTTGCCCATCCCATGCAAACATCATATTCAGGACCCAGAAGACCCCACATCATGCAAATCATACATATGAGTCTCTACAAACACAAATCCCTGTACATTAACACATCACAGTCTGCCATGCATGTAACCCAGCTGTATGAAGGACACAGTTGCATACACCATTGTGCGCTGTCAGATGATCACACACCTATATGTCACACAGGTCTTGTCTCTCACAGTCACATCTCAGATGGCATGCTGACCCTCTGAATCATGGACACCCCAGTTGTACATAACAACAAGCCACGCCCTAATGACACAGAGGCAGACACCTGAGGGCACATGTCACTAAGCACAACCTGCAATTTCAACACAGGAGTGGGATTACAGAGTGTTTCAAAATGCCCTTGAGGAGGCATGACTGGCCAGGTCTACATGAAACAGTGTTTGGCCCTGGACAGTAGTCAGGTGGCTAAGCAAGTGTGACATACTTGATATACATACTCCTCAGGTCCCAAAATTGGAGTCCCCTGCTGCATGGGCTTGTTTGGAATACCCCAGCCACATGTTGCGAGTCAGACCAGCAATTGGAACACATCTCAGGGGCACACACAGATCACATGTCAGATCTCAGGCATTGTGTAAACAATTGACCCACACATGAAACACACAACAGAGTCACGGGAACAGATGCTGACCGGTAGCTGAAGCATAGCTGACTGCAGGGACACAGTGCCCTAGTGACACAAGCAACAGACTGTAGGGGCCACACCTGTGGAACAGATGAGGAGGGTGCATCACACAATTGAGGGACCTGAGTATTGGACTACAAGACCTACGTAATGTGGAAGTGTGAACAGGCCAAAAGACTGCTATTAGCATGACAGACATAGTACACAGATTAGGCATGGACTTACCCCCTTCCTGCTGCTGTCTGGCCTTCAGCTGCCTATCCAGGTCCAGGAGGACCACCGCCAGTATCCGGAGCATGTGCGGAGTCAGGGTCCGGTGTCCACCCCTCCTGCGTGGAGGTGACAGGTTCAGATGGACTCTAGCTATCCTCCGGGTCCAGCATCGAAGGTCCTGCCACCTCTTCTGGAAGTTGCGGATCCGGCGCTTGTAGACCACCACAGAACGTACAGCCCGGGCGATGGTCAGCTAGATCTCCTGATTCTGGTGGGCATCAACCTGTGAGGATGACAAAGTGAAAAGTACATTAACACACATGCCCCAGATTTGTGCAGCACACATTTGGATATACATGTCATCATCACAAAGGGAAATTAATTACACAGGTAGTGCAACCATGGCGAAGGAAAAATCACCTGCATGTCTGACATGTTAACAATGCCTGGATAGTTTAAGCTTGCAATAATGCACTTTAGCAGCAGGAACTCTATTCATTACATGTACCTACACACTTTGGGGGATGAAAGTAGTCAGTGAGAATGCTTGCCACTGGTGTACATACTGCTGGTACTGCTAGCCAGACAACATGCATAATTAGGAAGTCAGTTGACTGCACACTCACCTGCTCCCCTGGATTCCCATAGAGCTTGTTGTACTGTGGAAGGAGCCCGTCCAGCAGGGCCTGGTTCTCCTCCTCAGTGAAGGCTGGGGCCCTCTCCAGAGTACGTGCCATAGCAGGAGCCAGAGGATGCAGAGACAGCAGCAGTGGTAGCAGGGATGTGGTCCAGGAGCATGTAGTGCAGGCAAGTGAGCTCCCTGGGGGCCAGCCAGCCTTATATCTGTGCTGCAGAGGCAGAATCTGTGCCAAGTGTCCCAAGCGATAGGTCCAACACGGTTGCATTCTATGAATCTGGCCAATCCATTTAAAAGTACGACTCGTACACACCTTCCGCATCGTTCAAATCTTCACCTTCATGGAACACTTGAAATTGCAACATTGTTGTAGGCATCCAACTGAATTTCCAGTGCACAACTCGTACAAGTTTTGAATCCGCATCCGCCTCCTTGACAGTCCGGAGCCAATGGGTGCCCCTGGCTCGTTCAACTGACTGTACAATGCGTATTTTGAATATACACATGCACCCGTCTGCATACGATTCAATGGCCAAGGCGTACGCCTGCCTCGGACCATGCCTGTCCGACGTGTATGCATGATAGTCACCAGCGTCGGTCCTATTGCATTCAATGACAAAGCGTACACATGGCTCGGACATGACCCGTGCAATGCGTACGCATTGTCACCCGCGTCAGTCCTCATTGCATTCAATGACAAAGCGTATGCACGGCTTAGACATGACTCGTGCAATGCATACGCATTGTCACCAGCGTCGGTCCTCATTGCATTCAATGACCAAGCGTACGCACGGCTCGGACATGACCTGTGCCATGCGTACGCAGTGTCACCTGCGTCGGACCTCATTAGTGGGACTATTATACGGATGCAACACACATATACTGGCCAGGGACACCTGTACACACCTACCACACTACAGCATTGGCCACACAGTGTCCCATGGCATGTAAGGCTGCATTCCCTGGGTATTTGAGGGGGTCACATCTGTTTTTTTGGCTGGCACTTTGTGCAGCCACTCCCAGGCTGTGCACATGTACATGGGGGCAGAATCCTTTGTGTGTTGTGCACATTACCACTGTGATGTGCAATTGTACAGTAATGGGCATGAGTCACGGACACAGTGTCAGGTTGGATATGTTTAGGACAGGTCACATACACCCTGAGTCCTGGGGGTGATGGCATGTACGTCAGAGTGAGACCTGTAGCCACAATACTGATGTGCACCCACAGTCTGTGTGCATGTTGTGTCTCAGATGTGTCTGATCAAATGTGCCCAATGGGTGACAGTCTCCACATCCATGTGGTATATGCATCACCCTTGATGGGGTGTGTGTCTGAGAGACGTACATGTAGGGCCGGCAGGAACAACAGTGGCCACTACCTGTGGGACTTACGCTTGCCTTGTGGTGTGTACGTGCTACGCCAAGTCCATTGCTGTGTTGATTTGGCAATACAGGGACCCTGGGTTTCTGCATGGCAAAGATCTGTGATGCCTGGGAGACATGAGGCCTCAATTGTCACTGTGGTGTGTGTTTGGAACGTTGCAGCAGCACATAGGTTGGGTGACACAGCCAGATGATTGGCCATTGCACTACATGGGACTCATGAGGACATGTGGAATTGAGATGTGAGGTGGTGTTCTTGTAGGTGTCATATGTGTCCATGACCAACAGCACACACTTCAGTACATTGTGTAATGTCATGATCTAGCATGTGATATTGATCGTGGTCATGGCCACATGAGTGGATGAACTGACACTCTTCCTTTGTGCATCTCTGTACTGCAGGGCACCAGCTGTCCATCGGCCGTTCCCAGACCTTGCAACCATGCAGGAACGCGACTGCATCAGACGGTACCGCTTCACCAGGCCACTGATTGCAGAGATGGCGGAGCAGTTGGCGCCACATCTGCTACCTGGCCGGACATACCCTACAGCACTGACCCCAGAGGTGAAGGTGATGGCAGCCCTGAACTTCTTTGCTACTGGTACCTTCGAGTACACTGTGGCTACTGCTGGTGGGATGTTGCAAACGATGTTTAGTCAGGTGCTACACGATGTCTTGGAGGGGATGTTGCAATTCCTCGACCTGTATATCAAGTTCCCGAGCCCAGCTGAACTCCCTGAAATAAAGGATGACTTTTATACACTGGGGAGGATGCCGAACGTCATCCGCTCTATTGATGGGACACATGTTGCCCTGAAACCGCCACAGGCACATGAGCAGGCATACCGTAACAGGAAGCACTACCATTCAATCAATGCTCTAGTGGTCTGTCTTGCTGACATGTCGATCACACATGTGTGTGCACGGTTCCCTGGTTCTGCGCACGCTGCCTACATTATGAGGAGTAGTCGCATTGCAAGGCTGATGTCACAGATGCCAGCTCAGCATGGCTGGCTTGTCAGTGTGTACTGACTGTTTCTCATTGTGTGTGTTTGTCAATGTTGTATTCTGCACTCCTACAAAACTCAGCTACTTGTTCATTTTTGTGTGTGTAGGTGACTCCGGATACCCCAACATGCCGTGGTTGCTGACACCCCTCAGGAATCCTGTGACACCAGCCGAGCTGCGCTACAATGAGGCACATGGTCGGAGCAGGAGGGTGATTGAGCAGACATTCGGCCTCCTGAAAAGCCGCTTTCGCTGACTGGACAAGAACGGTGGGGCCCTCCCATATGAGCCTGCAAAGGTGTGCAAAATAATCCTTGTCTGCTGCATGCTACACAACATGGCGGTGCAGATGGAAGTGCTTCTCATCCAGGATGACGATGACCAACCTCCGGCACCTGTGGAGGATCCCGGCCTGGGCCAAGATGCCAGTGATGATGAGGGTGACGTCCGCTCACAGCTCATCAACTACTTCTTCACCTGAATGTGAGTTTCCAGGGTTGTTATGTGAATGTATGGAGGTAGCTTGGAATGTGTTGTGCCAGCTCTGTTGCTGTCTGAGTGTGTCTGTGTGCCACTTGACTGGATGCGTGCTGTGATGTGTCCATTCAGGTGGTGTGTACTCCACAATAGGGTAGTACTGCTAACTAGTGTTTGTGTAAGTGTCTTGCAACATGTTTTGTGCATGTGTATTGCATTTCTCTCCTGTTCTTCTGTGCTTTTGACTGTATCTTGTCTGTCCTTCCCAGGGTACTTTGCCTGTTGTGTGGTCAACACTGACCCCCAACACCCAGAAGCCAACACCAGTGTGGAAGTTGACAATTCCCATCAACTGATGTACCACACATCCCTGGACTTCCATTCTCCAACACATTGAAAGCGTGTGTCCACTGTTACGTAGAATTACCGTGCAACTATTGTGGAATAAACGTGTTGCTGATGTGTAATGAACCTGTACTACGCTTTGTTATATGCGTTGTCTTTCTTCCCACATCTGAGTGACATCTGCTTACCTCACCTGTGGACTTGTTACCACTGACTGGGGTTGGTGTTGTGCCTGTGCATGCCAATGCGTTTCAGGTCAACATCATTGTGTGTGATGAGTAACATGGCCATGGTGAGTACGTTTTGTGTTGCCATAGTGGTGTGTCTCCCTCACATGTGTCACATCACCATGACTCACCTTACTTTGGTCAAATTGTTGCAGTATTTGGCATGCACTGTGTTGTGTAGCAGATCAACATCTCCCTCAACATGACAAGTTGGAATCACAACAGAGGCAAGTATGGTGTACTGGTGAGTTTTTTTACAAACATGTGTGAGGGAAGTGCACAGGATGGTGGGTGCTGTACATTGGTTTGGGAATCCAAAGTTCACATTGGAGTTGGAAGTGGTGGTAGATGAAATGTCCAGAGTAAAGTCCACAGTCATCTGATACATTGGCCCAACATGAACCCTCCATGTCATGTGGGCGAGTTATGTGCGATTGGACAAGGTGAACGGGTTGCGCACAAAGGACATTGTCCAGAACAGGTTTCGAGGCCCTGGGGGATGTGCTGGGACATCTGCCTCTCACATGTCCTTCTTCGGACAACCCCTCTTCTTCCGGGGGGTGGGGGGAATCCTCATGTGCAGGCCTCTATAGTGCAGGGGACTCTCCGCCAGAGTCCTCCCCCCTCCCTATGGCGCTGGCAGATGTTGTTGCGACAGATGTTGTGGGCACACAGAGGGGTGTGGACAGGTTGGTGTTGATCTGGCGGAGGCATTGGAGTATGTCCCGATGCACCGCAGTAATGTCATCCCACTTGGCCTCCATGCGGGCATGGTGGGCGACCTGCTCGTGTTGCATGTCCTTGAGGATCCCCACTACCTGGCCAAATCCTCCGGTGCTATCCTGGTACGCATCTAAGATGCATGCCAGGGGAGGTCATCATGCAGTCCAGACCCCTCTGCAAGGCGCGCCCTGTGCCTCCCACACCTCCCAGCACCCCTCTCCACATGGGCAGGACCAGCAGCAGGATGCACAGGTGACACTGGGACCCCTTGGGTGGTGTTGCTGGTGGTGTTTGCTGTAGTTTCCAGGGGGTCCTATGTCCCTGTGCTGTGAGTGTTGATTGGCCTTGGTCTGTCCGTGTTGGCGGGGGTGCCCTGTTGGTGTCCAGATGCTGGAGGCATGGGTACAGGGGGTGCAGATGTTGATGCTGATGGTGCTGCATGATGGCTCACACCGGAGGGGCCAGGTTGGTCGTCGTCATCCGAAGAGGACAGTGAGAGAGTCAGACCAGAGAGCTCAGTGTCCGCCAGAGTCTGGGACTGGGTATCCTCATCATTTGGTGCTGGGTGCCCAGCACCACCTGTGTTTGGAAGAGACACACAATGTGATTTATGTTTCTACATGCATCGATGGTTCACAAACATGACCTTTTCTACTTTTCGAACAGATGCCTGCCTGTACACTGCTTTTTCCCAGCTTGTGATGGACAGAGTTTGATATTGTTGTTGGCCATTTCCAAGCATGGCCGTGTGCTCCCCACAACAGAGCCCAGTGTCAGACATCTTGTCAGTCCCTTCCCACTCCCTGTGAGGCGAGTATGGTTCAGTTTGATCTTGCTGGGCCATGTGGGTGGGTGTAGGTTGTCTGTGACTGCAAGTCCCATCATACTCTTGGCTACACCCCTCTTCACAGCATGCACATACTTCCTCCCTCTTGACTCTGCTTCCCTGTGTGACAGCAATGGCAAGATGGCTGACTGTGAAGTCCTGGTGTTTGTTTGGCTACAAGTCCAAAGTGAGCCCCTTTGCTTCACACAGCAGCACCCAGTATAGGGTATCATTTGCTGATATTTCAATGAGGTGTGTGTCAATGCATTGTACCCGGTGAGTTGTGTGGAGTTTGTGTTGAGGGGGGATGTCTCCCCATGCTGGTAAGTATGGTCAGGGCTGTCAGCCCTCCTTCCCATCATGAAACGTGCTTCCATTGTAGGGCGTGCAAGTTGTCTTTCAGGATGTCAGTCAGTGGTGTCCTGCTTCTGATTTGCACACAACCCCGAGCAGGGCCTTGTGCTCCCCACAGCAGGACCCAGTGTCAGCCATCTTGTCAGTCATTTTCCACTCCCTGTGATGTGGGCATGTTTCAGAGAGGTCTTGATGGGCCAATCAGGAGGGGGAGCATTCTATGTGACTACAGGCCCCATCATGCTTTTGGATACACTCACTTCAGCTGCATCCCCACTATTCCTTCCTGACAGTCAGCTGCACTGTGAGGTGGTGTGTTTGTGGTGGCAAACTGTCTGCTCCATTTGTTTGTAGGTTGGTGCATGTCATGACACAGTTCCCAGTCACTCTGAGATGGCAGGTATTGTGTTTGTCTGACTGGCATACACATCTTGGGCTGATTATCTATTGGTTAGTGTAGCTTTGCTTGTGGTGCATGGTTTCACTGTCCCCTTGCCACACAATCTTGGGTATGTTGTTTGTGTACTCACCAGGCTCTGGGATGTCTGTTAGGCCATGGACGCTCTCTGGTGGTAGGATGTCCCACACCTTCTCC
This sequence comes from Triturus cristatus, assembly GCF_964204655.1. NCBI lineage: Eukaryota > Metazoa > Chordata > Amphibia > Caudata > Salamandridae > Triturus > Triturus cristatus. The sequence goes on from NC_140591.1 coordinate 1,188,002,155, forward strand.
TCCCAGGTCCTTAAGTAGACTGGTTTGGCAGGAGGGCCACCGCCGGTACACTGACTCAGGGCGTGATCTTTTTCGATGAGTTTCTTGATCCTCCTGCGCACGTCATACCACCTGTTCTGGATATCGTCCTTTGTGCGCCTTGCTGGTGCTTGGGCGTTCACCTTGTCCACAATCCTCGCCCACATCTTGGTTTTCTGTGAGATTGGGGTCCTTTGGACCAATGTACCAAACAAATGTGGCTCTACTCTGATGATCTCGTCTACCAGCACTTCTAACTCACTATCTGTGAACTTTGGATTCTTCTTTGGGGGCATGGTGATGGGTGGTGGTGGTGAGGGATATGTGTGTGTGAGGGTGCAAGTGAGGGTGGGTTTGTGTTGGTTTTGCTGGGTGTATGTATGTGTGCTTTTGTATGAGGTGCTGATGGTGTGTGAGTTGTGTGATGGGTGAGTTGTGAGTGTGTCTATGGTTGCTGTGTACTGGTGTTTGCTGCTGGCTGTGTCTCCTGTTTGTAAGGGATGATGGTAGTGATTGTAGTCCTTTATATAGTTGGAGTTGTGGGTGTGTCTTTGTCCCATGTTTTTTGTTTGGTATTTATTGGCTTTGTCATTGCTTGTTTGGTCCTTTTTTTGTCTTTTTTCCTTTGGGTTTTGTAGGCATGAAGGAGACGTTCATGTGACGGAAACGGACGCTGCTGTTGTCTCGTGCGGGCTTCTCCGCCTCGTTCGCGCTGCCTATCTTCTGTGTTTGGTACGTGGCGGTCGTGGCGGTCTCTATTGCTTGTGTGCCGGGTTGTCTGTGCGTGTCGGTTGTGCGGCTTGGTCTCAGTGCGAGTCAGTCTGGTTTTACACGCATTGCACCGTACTGCGCAAATCATACATCGCGGGTACGGGTCAGTCGGGTTCATTCCGGGTTCGTGTCGGTCGGTGATAATCGCGTCGGTTTTCCGGCTGGATCACTATTTTCCCTACGGCTCGGTCGTACGGCTTGTATTCAGTACGTGTCGGTTGTAATTCACACGCGTTGCATCGTACTGCACAGGTCGTACGGCGCTGATCCGTGTCGGTCAGTATTCGGTCCGGGTCCGTGTCGGTCGGTTCGTCTTGCGGCCGGAATTGGAATCGGCCCCTTAGTGACGTCCTTCCTAAAAAGTTACAAATAATTGACCAATGACCGTAAATCATACCAATGTTTGTTAAATAGTGTTCACATAATATCTAAAAATCAAAGGGCCAGATGTACGACCAGTGTAAATTGCGACTTTCAATTTGCGCTCAATTGCGAGTCGCAATTTACAATGTACAACAGTGTCAGAGACACTGATTGCGATTCCCAATGGGGTTGCAAAATGCGAGGCTCATGAATATTAATAAGCCACTCGCAATTTGCAATCTCATTGGGAATGGCTGGGACCACTGCCTGCCCTTAATAAATCCCTGGGACCACTGCCACTGCCTGCCCTTAAAAAATATTTTTAGAGACAGTCACAAAGGGGCAGGGGTTCCCAGGGGACCCCTTCTCATTTTCGACTCTATTACCACCATCTTGAAGAGGGAGGTAAATTGCGAGTGTTTTGCGACCGCAATTGTGGTCGCAAAACATTCAAACATGGTTTGTGAGTCTCTATTAGGAAGCGAACGCCCCTTCCTTATAGCGAGTCGCAAAACACTATTTTGCGAGACGCAATTTTTTGTGACTTGCAAACTAGTGTTCGTACATGGAACACGCTGATTTTGAATGTGCAAATGGGTCACAAACCAGTTTGCGCATGCAAAATCATACCAATCATACCATGCATCTGGCCCACAATCCGGTATTTGTAAAGCGTGAACTACTCACCCCTAAGGGTCTCAAGGGGCTGGGGGCCTTCTGGGAATTTAAATGAGCTTCTGCTGAGCAGAGCTGCCATTGGGGATCGAACCATGAGCCCTGCGCTCCGGAGTCAGCCTCCCTGGCCGCTGCGTCATACCTCACCCGCAGTATTGTTTACTTTAAATGTGTAATGTTTGCCATTGCATGCTTGTTAATAGCATTTCTTTCTTTGCTCTTTCTCCCTCAGAGAAGGTCAGCCCCAAAACACAATGAAGATCTGTTCGGCCATTGCAAAGCTTTTTCACTGTGAATGGGGCCTACAGACAGCCCAGCATCCACTGCCACAAATGCTCTGAGGACCATCAGCGGTGGACTCATCGTGCTAAAACATCTCAGAAGGTCCTCTAAAGAAAGAAAAGCAGGTGCAGTGGACACTGAATTACACGATGCACCACATACTGGGAGTGGCCTACCCAAGGTTGGAAGTCTTTGGAGCAGCAAAAGAGGGGTACGGTTGATCACCTTTGAAAGAATTAATGAAGCTTATGATCCTTCTCTCCAGTTTGATGGATGGAATCCTGCATCAAAACCTGACAGGTATACAGAATCTAAAAGTGCAATAAATCCAATGGCACTTCTAATATGGCAGATGGGATCTGCGTCATTTGTGACAAGTATCCCATCTGCCAAACCTTAGATCAGTCCCAACATTATTACTATTTGTGAGTAATTTCATGTACTGTTGGTGCATGAATACACGTGTAACATGAATTGTGTGGTGCTTGGGTATTGCTAATTGAGTCATGCTTTCAGTCACTGCTTAGTCCACTGTGTGTGCATAAATGCTTTATAGTTATTGTTAACATTTCATTAAAAATGGCCTGAGTGTACAGTATAATCTTTCACATCTAATCTTTTCTAAAGGTCCCTATTTAGGGTTTGACAAATGGGATAGTCCATCACAAACTTGGTGGATCTCACAACCTCCATATTACAAATGTATTATGGTCCATGGCACATGTAAAATGGCGGAAAAGATTTCTGCCACTTTTGTGACGGAGTCAATACACTATATGTCCTGAGTGCAAAGTATAATCTCTCACATCCAATCTTTCCTAAAGGTCCCTATTTAGTGTTTGATGAATGGGATATCCCATCACAAACATGGTGGATATCACCTCCTCCATATTAAAAATTCATTATGGCCCATGGCACATGTAATATGGCAGAAAAGATTTATGCCACTTTTGTGACGGAGTCAATAAACTGTATTGGTCACCGTGTTCTCTTATGTCCCAACTAATTCATCTAAAATTGTCAGTGTTAGGTTAACATTAAATCTGTGAGTTGACATATTTTGTGATGTCATGTGACTTGCCCTTCATAAAGACTAATACCATTTATTAAAATTAGGACTTTTTTAGTACATCTTTGCTGTATGTTCATTTTGATATTTTACTCTGCATAATGGATGTGTGCATGAGTCTGTTTCCACTTCCACGGAAGCAAGCAAGGGAGATGCTTGAAAACCTTCATGGGAACATCAGGGATTCAACTGGAAGTTTGAAGGTGGACGAAAAGAAATGGAAGGATCCAATGGCATTGGGAATGAGAGGGATGGACAGAAGCCCACATCTCCATAATAAGTCGTAGGCTTCAACTCCGGTCAGCCCAATGTAGTGGCTGTAGAACCATCTGCACCATTAACGTCTGCTCCCCTGGCCACCACCAACACTAGCACCAGCACCACTCTCAATCCTAACACTAATACCAAGCCAGCACCCAGACGGAAAATGGGCTGGTGTCTCCTTTGTCCCGGGCACCTCTCCCTTAGCATCCATCCCACCAGAACTGGTGTTGGAGGAGGCACTTTAGGTTCTTCGGAAACTTCTTGGTGGGGCCGATGCCATTGCTGGATGCCATCCAGAGTATCAGTCAGCAACTGGGCAGAATGAATGACACCTTAAACTGCACCCGCTCTTCCTTGTCTGCCCTACAGAGACATCCTTATAGTGGTATTGGCTCCTCAGGCAACAGTGGTCCCGAGATAGCTTTACCTGCCCCAATACCTTTACCTGTTCATTCACCTACCCCAATATCACCACCTCCCTCAATTCCTCCACCTTGCCCAAGCCCTCATAATGCCCTAATTCCTCAACATGTAGTAGAACATTCTTCCCAGAATGCCCAGCCCCTATGGAATTTGTCCCTCACATGCCAATCCTAAAAACCCATCCACATACCCAAAAATAGTTCTCCAAGTTACCATCTGCTCTGCAGGGGAACTCCCCAAGAAACAACCTTTATTGAGGGTTGGGAGCCAACAAGAGAAGCTGGAACCTTTTTGGATCTATTGAATATAGTTAGAACTGTGATAAGACACTATTTGTACACCCCCTTCTCCCACCAGAATATTTTATTAATAATTTTATTTAATTATATAAATGTGTGTGAGTATATATATATATATGATATAATATATATATTATCTACTGGCGGTCGCCAGTAGATAGTTATAGTTAGGCCCGAGTTCCCATAGGAAATCTGAAAATTCTATTTTGAATAACTTTGGCGCCGGTTGACGAATCCTCGCGAAATTTTCAAAACTAATGGGGCGCTCCGCTCAGCTCCTACCCTGAAAGTCTCGGGGTGATTAGTCACGCGGGGGCTGAGAAAAAAGGGGGGTCCCAAAACGCGTTTTCCCCATGCATTTTCCCATAGGACCTTTAGTCGAAGGTACAGCCCGAACGGCTGAGCAGAATTACTTGAAATTTGGCAAAGAGGTAGTCCTCAGGTCAGGGATGTGCCTTTTGCATATATGGTGTCAATCTGTTCAGTAGTTTCTGAGAACATTGCAGTTAAAAGTACATACATATCTATAGGCGCCGTGCGCGAGCATAATTCTGATTGGTGGTTAGATGTCAGTCAAAGTGTCGGACGCCGTTTTGTGTGTGGCAGTGAAAAACAAAGGTGGAGAACGTGAAAAGGGGGCAGGGTAGAGAGTTCCTGACCCCCTAGCCTTTGTCAGGGGGTCCCTGAAGGACCCCGAAGGGTGAAAAAAACATTTAATTTTTTTTTTCAAAAAATCGCGGGGTGCGTGCACGGTGAAAATCCCTTAAAAAAATAAAAACATTTTAAACGAGCCATTCCATATTACAGGATACAGTCAATCTATAACTATATACATAGGTAGTTTATTGTAAAATAAATATATAAAAAATATAATAATACATACATAAATTAGCATTTAAAAAACCTTACAAATTCACTCAAAAAACCATAGGTTTCACACATGTTATAGTTAGCTGGACATTTCACTCGTAAAAAACCATTGAAATTCCCCCGTTGTAGTTAGTTCAGCTAAATATAACTCGCGCGACCGCAATCCACTGCTGATGATGTCACATATTACATCACTGTATTCACTAACATAATGTTAATAAGTCAGTTATACAATTAATTTTACAAAAAAAAAACATCCATTTAGACAATTATTTACCCATTTATTCTTCCATTAACCTTTAGATATACATATATAAAACATATGTAATTTTCAGAAAAACACACATTCACTGGATGATGTCATCAGTGATGTCATCAGTGATGTCATTTGAGATGTCATCAGTGATGTCATGAGTGATGTCACTGACAATGTCATGAGTGATGTAATATGTGACGTCATCAGCAGTGAATTGCGGTCGCGCGAGTTATATTTAGCTGAACTAACTATAACGGGGGAATTTCAATGGTTTTTTACGAGTGAAATGTCCAGCTAACTATAACATGTGTGAAACCTATGGTTTTTTCAGTGAATATATATATGTAGATTCACAGAAAAAACCATAGGTTTCAGGGGTGTTATAGTTAGCTGGCCATTTCACTCGTACAAAACCATAGAAATTCCTCCGTTATAGTTGGTTCTGCTAACTATAACTCACGAGCCTGCAATGGACAGCTGATGATGTCACATATTGCATCATTCATGACATGGTCAGTGACATCACTGATGACATCACTGATGACATCTCAAATGACATCACTGATGACATCACTGATGATATCATCCAGTGAATGTGGTTTAGTTTGAAATTTAAATATGTATTATATATATATCCCAATCTGTATTGAAGATTGAGTGGATATATAATTGTCTGGATGGAGGATTTAGTAGCTGTCTGACTGTCTGTTTAAGTGAGTAATTAAAAGTGTCTCAATTAATACATGGATTGCTAACTAAACTATGTGAATGTGTGCATCATTGTCTCTGTTGTTGTAACATGCTGCATCAGTTGGTCACTAACTACATGAGTGTGTATATTAGTTATTGATTAGTTGGGTGAGTATTTGTATGGCACACTGAGTTTGTGTGTGGTTGGATGGTGTGTGTGTAACTCTATGTATAGATGTGCGAATGGTTGATTGACTAGGTGTATAGGTTTAAGAGTGCATGTGGAAACAGTTCTTTGGGTGAATGAGTGTATTTATTTGTGTGTTGGTGAGCGAATATATGTTTTAGTTGTACATCTAAAACAAGGTAAAAAAATAAAAGGCATTGTATGTGAGAGTTGGTGTATATAAATAAGTATGTGTAAGAGTCAGTGATTGTGAGAGTAACTATATGAATGAGTGTATAATTGTAATGGTGATTTTTTAACATATTAACTATGAGTTACTATGTGTTTGAATAAATGAGGTGTTGTTGGATAATTGTGTAAGTGAGTAAATGTAAGTGTGATACATTTTTTTCATGAGTGAGTAGGATGACTGCATAACCGACTAAGATGACTGTTGATGTGTCAATGTCTATATATGTGTACAAGTGCATTTGTTAGTGTTCTATTAATTAGTGACTGCATGTATAAATGATTCTGTTGTTGAATGGGTAGTTGTGTGTGTAGACTTAGGAATCAGTGAGTCAGTATGTAGTAACTGATATTGGTGTGTCAATGGTTTCAGATATGGTACAATGTATTTTACTGTGAGTGATGAAAGGTTATACTAGTGTATGATGAGGTGTATCAGATTGTCACATGGATGATGTCATCAGTGATGTCATTTGAGATGTCATCAGTGATGTCATCAGTGATGTCACTGACCATGTCATGAATGATGCAATATGTGACATCATCAGCAATGCATTGCGGGCGCGAGAGTTATAGTTAGCAGAACTACCAATAACAGAGGAATTTGTATGGTTTTGTACGAGTGAAATGGCGAGCTAACTATAACACCCCTGAAACCTATGGTTATTTCTGTGTTTATATATATATATATATATATATATATATATTCACTGAAAAAACCATAGGTTTCACACATGTTATAGTTAGCTGGAAATTTTACTGATAAAAAACCAATGAAATTCCCCCGTTATAGTTACTGTAGGCAACTATAACTCACGCGACCGCAATCCTCTGCTGATGCTAATACTGTATTTAGACACTTATTTGCCCATGTCTTCTTCCATTAAATTTTAGCTATACATATATTACAAATTTTTTTTTTTCATAAAGACACATATGTCATCAGCAGAGGATTACGGTCGCGTGAGTTATAGTTGCCTACAGTAACTATAACGGGGGAATTTCATTGGTTTTTTATCAGTAAAATTTCCAGCTAACTATAACATGTGTGAAACCTATGGTTTTTTCAGTGAATTAGCAAGGTTTTTTAAATGCTAATTCCTAACTATAACGTGTGTTTTGTATATTCTAACATATGCCAAAGGCAAAAGTGGAACTGGTCCAACCAATTTTGTCCGCAGATTGACAAAGCAAGGAAGCACGTCAACAAATCTATTTCTGCTTTCCTCAGAGACTATGGTATGGGTTCCATTTACCACAACAACTTGCGTTACGACATGCAAGACATTTATAGAGGAGATGGTGTGCACTTCACTGATGAAGGCAACAGAGTCTTCCTCTTGAACCTCAGACTCTGCATCGGTACTTACTTGTAGGTACCAAAAAACAAACAATAAACACAAGGGCTCTTTTTAGAGCCACCTTATATCTAAACACTTAAATGCGTTTTTTTTTAAATTTGTTTTATTAAGTTTTTTTCCGGGTGCGCACTGGGTGCGCGCACTCGGCGATATTTTTTAACAAAATATTAATCTTTTTTTTTGCCCTACAAGGTCCTACTTTGACCCCCTTACAATGCCTACTGGGTCTATTTCTACCCACTCTGCCCCCTTTTCAAGTTCTCCCCCGTTGTTTATCACCCCCTCTTTATGCGATAGACAAAATGGCGGCCGCCGCTTCCTGATTTCCACCGATTCGAATGTTTACTAAGATCTAACAACCAATCAGAATTGCGCTCGCGCACGGCGAGGTGCGCGCACCCAGCGCGCACGGAGCTCGCTTAGATATATATATATTGATTTAAAGGCTATTTTCTCAGAATCTACTGAACAGATTTACACCAAACCTACAAAAGGCACTTCCTTGACCTGGGAACTACCTCTCTGCCAAATTTCTAGTAATTCTGTTCAGCCGTTCGGGCTGTAGCCCTGTCTAAATGTCCTATGGAAAAATGCATGGGAAAAACGCGTTTTGGGAGCCCCCTTTTATCTCAGCCCCCGCTTGACGAATCCCCCCGAGACTTTCAGGGTAGGAGCGTAGCGCCCCACCTATCTTTGCTTCACACAGCAGCACCCAGTATAGGGTATCATTTGCTGATATTTCAATGAGGTGTGTGTCAATGCATTGTACCCGGTGAGTTGTGTGGAGTTTGTGTTGAGGGGGGATGTCTCCCCATGCTGGTAAGTATGGTCAGGGCTGTCAGCCCTCCTTCCCATCATGAAACGTGCTTCCATTGTAGGGCGTGCAAGTTGTCTTTCAGGATGTCAGTCAGTGGTGTCCTGCTTCTGATTTGCACACAACCCCGAGCAGGGCCTTGTGCTCCCCACAGCAGGACCCAGTGTCAGCCATCTTGTCAGTCATTTTCCACTCCCTGTGATGTGGGCATGTTTCAGAGAGGTCTTGATGGGCCAATCAGGAGGGGGAGCATTCTCTGTGACTACAGGCCCCATCATGCTTTTGGATACACTCACTTCAGCTGCATCCCCACTATTCCTTCCTGACAGTCAGCTGCACTGTGAGGTGGTGTGTTTGTGGTGGCAAACTGTCTGCTCCATTTGTTTGTAGGTTGGTGCATGTCATGACACAGTTCCCAGTCACTCTGAGATGGCAGGTATTGTGTTTGTCTGACTGGCATACACATCTTGGGCTGATTATCTATTGGTTAGTGTAGCTTTGCTTGTGGTGCATGGTTTCACTGTCCCCTTGCCACACAATCTTGGGTATGTTGTTTGTGTACTCACCAGGCTCTGGGATGTCTGTTAGGCCATGGACGCTCTCTGGTGGTAGGATGTCCCACACCTTCTCCTCCCAGGTCCTTAAGTAGACTGGTTTGGCAGGAGGGCCACCGCCGGTACACTGACTCAGGGCGTGATCTTTTTCGATGAGTTTCTTGATCCTCCTGCGCACGTCATACCACCTGTTCTGGATATCGTCCTTTGTGCGCCTTGCTGGTGCTTGGGCGTTCACCTTGTCCACAATCCTCGCCCACATCTTGGTTTTCTGTGAGATTGGGGTCCTTTGGACCAATGTACCAAACAAATGTGGCTCTACTCTGATGATCTCGTCTACCAGCACTTCTAACTCACTATCTGTGAACTTTGGATTCTTCTTTGGGGGCATGGTGATGGGTGGTGGTGGTGAGGGATATGTGTGTGTGAGGGTGCAAGTGAGGGTGGGTTTGTGTTGGTTTTGCTGGGTGTATGTATGTGTGCTTTTGTATGAGGTGCTGATGGTGTGTGAGTTGTGTGATGGGTGAGTTGTGAGTGTGTCTATGGTTGCTGTGTACTGGTGTTTGCTGCTGGCTGTGTCTCCTGTTTGTAAGGGATGATGGTAGTGATTGTAGTCCTTTATATAGTTGGAGTTGTGGGTGTGTCTTTGTCCCATGTTTTTTGTTTGGTATTTATTGGCTTTGTCATTGCTTGTTTGGTCCTTTTTTTGTCTTTTTTCCTTTGGGTTTTGTAGGCATGAAGGAGACGTTCATGTGACGGAAACGGACGCTGCTGTTGTCTCGTGCGGGCTTCTCCGCCTCGTTCGCGCTGCCTATCTTCTGTGTTTGGTACGTGGCGGTCGTGGCGGTCTCTATTGCTTGTGTGCCGGGTTGTCTGTGCGTGTCGGTTGTGCGGCTTGGTCTCAGTGCGAGTCAGTCTGGTTTTACACGCATTGCACCGTACTGCGCAAATCATACATCGCGGGTACGGGTCAGTCGGGTTCATTCCGGGTTCGTGTCGGTCGGTGATAATCGCGTCGGTTTTCCGGCTGGATCACTATTTTCCCTACGGCTCGGTCGTACGGCTTGTATTCAGTACGTGTCGGTTGTAATTCACACGCGTTGCATCGTACTGCACAGGTCGTACGGCGCTGATCCGTGTCGGTCAGTATTCGGTCCGGGTCCGTGTCGGTCGGTTCGTCTTGCGGCCGGAATTGGAATCGGCCCCTTAGTGACGTCCTTCCTAAAAAGTTACAAATAATTGACCAATGACCGTAAATCATACCAATGTTTGTTAAATAGTGTTCACATAATATCTAAAAATCAAAGGGCCAGATGTACGACCAGTGTAAATTGCGACTTTCAATTTGCGCTCAATTGCGAGTCGCAATTTACAATGTACAACAGTGTCAGAGACACTGATTGCGATTCCCAATGGGGTTGCAAAATGCGAGGCTCATGAATATTAATAAGCCACTCGCAATTTGCAATCTCATTGGGAATGGCTGGGACCACTGCCTGCCCTTAATAAATCCCTGGGACCACTGCCACTGCCTGCCCTTAAAAAATATTTTTAGAGACAGTCACAAAGGGGCAGGGGTTCCCAGGGGACCCCTTCTCATTTTCGACTCTATTACCACCATCTTGAAGAGGGAGGTAAATTGCGAGTGTTTTGCGACCGCAATTGTGGTCGCAAAACATTCAAACATGGTTTGTGAGTCTCTATTAGGAAGCGAACGCCCCTTCCTTATAGCGAGTCGCAAAACACTATTTTGCGAGACGCAATTTTTTGTGACTTGCAAACTAGTGTTCGTACATGGAACACGCTGATTTTGAATGTGCAAATGGGTCACAAACCAGTTTGCGCATGCAAAATCATACCAATCATACCATGCATCTGGCCCACAATCCGGTATTTGTAAAGCGTGAACTACTCACCCCTAAGGGTCTCAAGGGGCTGGGGGCCATCTGGGAATTTAAATGAGCTTCTGCTGAGCAGAGCTGCCATTGGGGATCGAACCATGAGCCCTGCGCTCCGGAGTCAGCCTCCCTGGCCGCTGCGTCATACCTCACCCGCAGTATTGTTTACTTTAAATGTGTAATGTTTGCCATTGCATGCTTGTTAATAGCATTTCTTTCTTTGCTCTTTCTCCCTCAGAGAAGGTCAGCCCCAAAACACAATGAAGATCTGTTCGGCCATTGCAAAGCTTTTTCACTGTGAATGGGGCCTACAGACAGCCCAGCATCCACTGCCACAAATGCTCTGAGGACCATCAGCGGTGGACTCATCGTGCTAAAACATCTCAGAAGGTCCTCTAAAGAAAGAAAAGCAGGTGCAGTGGACACTGAATTACACGATGCACCACATACTGGGAGTGGCCTACCCAAGGTTGGAAGTCTTTGGAGCAGCAAAAGAGGGGTACGGTTGATCACCTTTGAAAGAATTAATGAAGCTTATGATCCTTCTCTCCAGTTTGATGGATGGAATCCTGCATCAAAACCTGACAGGTATACAGAATCTAAAAGTGCAATAAATCCAATGGCACTTCTAATATGGCAGATGGGATCTGCGTCATTTGTGACAAGTATCCCATCTGCCAAACCTTAGATCAGTCCCAACATTATTACTATTTGTGAGTAATTTCATGTACTGTTGGTGCATGAATACACGTGTAACATGAATTGTGTGGTGCTTGGGTATTGCTAATTGAGTCATGCTTTCAGTCACTGCTTAGTCCACTGTGTGTGCATAAATGCTTTATAGTTATTGTTAACATTTCATTAAAAATGGCCTGAGTGTACAGTATAATCTTTCACATCTAATCTTTTCTAAAGGTCCCTATTTAGGGTTTGACAAATGGGATAGTCCATCACAAACTTGGTGGATCTCACAACCTCCATATTACAAATGTATTATGGTCCATGGCACATGTAAAATGGCGGAAAAGATTTCTGCCACTTTTGTGACGGAGTCAATACACTATATGTCCTGAGTGCAAAGTATAATCTCTCACATCCAATCTTTCCTAAAGGTCCCTATTTAGTGTTTGATGAATGGGATATCCCATCACAAACATGGTGGATATCACCTCCTCCATATTAAAAATTCATTATGGCCCATGGCACATGTAATATGGCAGAAAAGATTTATGCCACTTTTGTGACGGAGTCAATAAACTGTATTGGTCACCGTGTTCTCTTATGTCCCAACTAATTCATCTAAAATTGTCAGTGTTAGGTTAACATTAAATCTGTGAGTTGACATATTTTGTGATGTCATGTGACTTGCCCTTCATAAAGACTAATACCATTTATTAAAATTAGGACTTTTTTAGTACATCTTTGCTGTATGTTCATTTTGATATTTTACTCTGCATAACGGATGTGTGCATGAGTCTGTTTCCACTTCCACGGAAGCAAGCAAGGGAGATGCTTGAAAACCTTCATGGGAACATCAGGGATTCAACTGGAAGTTTGAAGGTGGACGAAAAGAAATGGAAGGATCCAATGGCATTGGGAATGAGAGGGATGGACAGAAGCCCACATCTCCATAATAAGTCGTAGGCTTCAACTCCGGTCAGCCCAATGTAGTGGCTGTAGAACCATCTGCACCATTAACGTCTGCTCCCCTGGCCACCACCAACACTAGCACCAGCACCACTCTCAATCCTAACACTAATACCAAGCCAGCACCCAGACGGAAAATGGGCTGGTGTCTCCTTTGTCCCGGGCACCTCTCCCTTAGCATCCATCCCACCAGAACTGGTGTTGGAGGAGGCACTTTAGGTTCTTCGGAAACTTCTTGGTGGGGCCGATGCCATTGCTGGATGCCATCCAGAGTATCAGTCAGCAACTGGGCAGAATGAATGACACCTTAAACTGCACCCGCTCTTCCTTGTCTGCCCTACAGAGACATCCTTATAGTGGTATTGGCTCCTCAGGCAACAGTGGTCCCGAGATAGCTTTACCTGCCCCAATACCTTTACCTGTTCATTCACCTACCCCAATATCACCACCTCCCTCAATTCCTCCACCTTGCCCAAGCCCTCATAATGCCCTAATTCCTCAACATGTAGTAGAACATTCTTCCCAGAATGCCCAGCCCCTATGGAATTTGTCCCTCACATGCCAATCCTAAAAACCCATCCACATACCCAAAAATAGTTCTCCAAGTTACCATCTGCTCTGCAGGGGAACTCCCCAAGAAACAACCTTTATTGAGGGTTGGGAGCCAACAAGAGAAGCTGGAACCTTTTTGGATCTATTGAATATAGTTAGAACTGTGATAAGACACTATTTGTACACCCCCTTCTCCCACCAGAATATTTTATTAATAATTTTATTTAATTATATAAATGTGTGTGAGTATATATATATATATGATATAATATATATGTTATCTACTGGCGGTCGCCAGTAGATAGTTATAGTTAGGCCCGAGTTCCCATAGGAAATCTGAAAATTCTATTTTGAATAACTTTGGCGCCGGTTGACGAATCCTCGCGAAATTTTCAAAACTAATGGGGCGCTCCGCTCAGCTCCTACCCTGAAAGTCTCGGGGTGATTAGTCACGCGGGGGCTGAGAAAAAAGGGGGGTCCCAAAACGCGTTTTCCCCATGCATTTTCCCATAGGACCTTTAGTCGAAGGTACAGCCCGAACGGCTGAGCAGAATTACTTGAAATTTGGCAAAGAGGTAGTCCTCAGGTCAGGGATGTGCCTTTTGCATATATGGTGTCAATCTGTTCAGTAGTTTCTGAGAACATTGCAGTTAAAAGTACATACATATCTATAGGCGCCGTGCGCGAGCATAATTCTGATTGGTGGTTAGATGTCAGTCAAAGTGTCGGACGCCGTTTTGTGTGTGGCAGTGAAAAACAAAGGTGGAGAACGTGAAAAGGGGGCAGGGTAGAGAGTTCCTGACCCCCTAGCCTTTGTCAGGGGGTCCCTGAAGGACCCCGAAGGGTGAAAAAAACATTTAATTTTTTTTTTCAAAAAATCGCGGGGTGCGTGCACGGTGAAAATCCCTTAAAAAAATAAAAACATTTTAAACGAGCCATTCCATATTACAGGATACAGTCAATCTATAACTATATACATAGGTAGTTTATTGTAAAATAAATATATAAAAAATATAATAATACATACATAAATTAGCATTTAAAAAACCTTACAAATTCACTCAAAAAACCATAGGTTTCACACATGTTATAGTTAGCTGGACATTTCACTCGTAAAAAACCATTGAAATTCCCCCGTTGTAGTTAGTTCAGCTAAATATAACTCGCGCGACCGCAATCCACTGCTGATGATGTCACATATTACATCACTGTATTCACTAACATAATGTTAATAAGTCAGTTATACAATTAATTTTACAAAAAAAAAACATCCATTTAGACAATTATTTACCCATTTATTCTTCCATTAACCTTTAGATATACATATATAAAACATATGTAATTTTCAGAAAAACACACATTCACTGGATGATGTCATCAGTAATGTCATCAGTGATGTCATTTGAGATGTCATCAGTGATGTCATGAGTGATGTCACTGACAATGTCATGAGTGATGTAATATGTGACGTCATCAGCAGTGAATTGCGGTCGCGCGAGTTATATTTAGCTGAACTAACTATAACGGGGGAATTTCAATGGTTTTTTACGAGTGAAATGTCCAGCTAACTATAACATGTGTGAAACCTATGGTTTTTTCAGTGAATATATATATGTAGATTCACAGAAAAAACCATAGGTTTCAGGGGTGTTATAGTTAGCTGGCCATTTCACTCGTACAAAACCATAGAAATTCCTCCGTTATAGTTGGTTCTGCTAACTATAACTCACGAGCCTGCAATGGACAGCTGATGATGTCACATATTGCATCATTCATGACATGGTCAGTGACATCACTGATGACATCACTGATGACATCTCAAATGACATCACTGATGACATCACTGATGATATCATCCAGTGAATGTGGTTTAGTTTGAAATTTAAATATGTATTATATATATATCCCAATCTGTATTGAAGATTGAGTGGATATATAATTGTCTGGATGGAGGATTTAGTAGCTGTCTGACTGTCTGTTTAAGTGAGTAATTAAAAGTGTCTCAATTAATACATGGATTGCTAACTAAACTATGTGAATGTGTGCATCATTGTCTCTGTTGTTGTAACATGCTGCATCAGTTGGTCACTAACTACATGAGTGTGTATATTAGTTATTGATTAGTTGGGTGAGTATTTGTATGGCACACTGAGTTTGTGTGTGGTTGGATGGTGTGTGTGTAACTCTATGTATAGATGTGCGAATGGTTGATTGACTAGGTGTATAGGTTTAAGAGTGCATGTGGAAACAGTTCTTTGGGTGAATGAGTGTATTTATTTGTGTGTTGGTGAGCGAATATATGTTTTAGTTGTACATCTAAAACAAGGTAAAAAAATAAAAGGCATTGTATGTGAGAGTTGGTGTATATAAATAAGTATGTGTAAGAGTCAGTGATTGTGAGAGTAACTATATGAATGAGTGTATAATTGTAATGGTGATTTTTTAACATATTAACTATGAGTTACTATGTGTTTGAATAAATGAGGTGTTGTTGGATAATTGTGTAAGTGAGTAAATGTAAGTGTGATACATTTTTTTCATGAGTGAGTAGGATGACTGCATAACCGACTAAGATGACTGTTGATGTGTCAATGTCTATATATGTGTACAAGTGCATTTGTTAGTGTTCTATTAATTAGTGACTGCATGTATAAATGATTCTGTTGTTGAATGGGTAGTTGTGTGTGTAGACTTAGGAATCAGTGAGTCAGTATGTAGTAACTGATATTGGTGTGTCAATGGTTTCAGATATGGTACAATGTATTTTACTGTGAGTGATGAAAGGTTATACTAGTGTATGATGAGGTGTATCAGATTGTCACATGGATGATGTCATCAGTGATGTCATTTGAGATGTCATCAGTGATGTCATCAGTGATGTCACTGACCATGTCATGAATGATGCAATATGTGACATCATCAGCAATGCATTGCGGGCGCGAGAGTTATAGTTAGCAGAACTACCAATTACAGAGGAATTTGTATGGTTTTGTACGAGTGAAATGGCGAGCTAACTATAACACCCCTGAAACCTATGGTTATTTCTGTGTTTATATATATATATATATATATATATATATATATATATATATATTCACTGAAAAAACCATAGGTTTCACACATGTTATAGTTAGCTGGAAATTTTACTGATAAAAAACCAATGAAATTCCCCCGTTATAGTTACTGTAGGCAACTATAACTCACGCGACCGCAATCCTCTGCTGATGCTAATACTGTATTTAGACACTTATTTGCCCATGTCTTCTTCCATTAAATTTTAGCTATACATATATTACAAATTTTTTTTTTTCATAAAGACACATATGTCATCAGCAGAGGATTACGGTCGCGTGAGTTATAGTTGCCTACAGTAACTATAACGGGGGAATTTCATTGGTTTTTTATCAGTAAAATTTCCAGCTAACTATAACATGTGTGAAACCTATGGTTTTTTCAGTGAATTAGCAAGGATTTTTAAATGCTAATTCCTAACTATAACGTGTGTTTTGTATATTCTAACATATGCCAAAGGCAAAAGTGGAACTGGTCCAACCAATTTTGTCCGCAGATTGACAAAGCAAGGAAGCACGTCAACAAATCTATTTCTGCTTTCCTCAGAGACTATGGTATGGGTTCCATTTACCACAACAACTTGCGTTACGACATGCAAGACATTTATAGAGGAGATGGTGTGCACTTCACTGATGAAGGCAACAGAGTCTTCCTCTTGAACCTCAGACTCTGCATCGGTACTTACTTGTAGGTACCAAAAAACAAACAATAAACACAAGGGCTCTTTTTAGAGCCACCTTATATCTAAACACTTAAATGCGTTTTTTTTTAAATTTGTTTTATTAAGTTTTTTTCCGGGTGCGCACTGGGTGCGCGCACTCGGCGATATTTTTTAACAAAATATTAATCTTTTTTTTTGCCCTACAAGGTCCTACTTTGACCCCCTTACAATGCCTACTGGGTCTATTTCTACCCACTCTGCCCCCTTTTCAAGTTCTCCCCCGTTGTTTATCACCCCCTCTTTATGCGATAGACAAAATGGCGGCCGCCGCTTCCTGATTTCCACCGATTCGAATGTTTACTAAGATCTAACAACCAATCAGAATTGCGCTCGCGCACGGCGAGGTGCGCGCACCCAGCGCGCACGGAGCGCGCTTAGATATATATATATTGATTTAAAGGCTATTTTCTCAGAATCTACTGAACAGATTTACACCAAACCTACAAAAGGCACTTCCTTGACCTGGGAACTACCTCTCTGCCAAATTTCTAGTAATTCTGTTCAGCCGTTCGGGCTGTAGCCCTGTCTAAATGTCCTATGGAAAAATGCATGGGAAAAACGCGTTTTGGGAGCCCCCTTTTATCTCAGCCCCCGCTTGACGAATCCCCCCGAGACTTTCAGGGTAGGAGCGTAGCGCCCCACCTATCTTTGCTTCACACAGCAGCACCCAGTATAGGGTATCATTTGCTGATATTTCAATGAGGTGTGTGTCAATGCATTGTACCCGGTGAGTTGTGTGGAGTTTGTGTTGAGGGGGGATGTCTCCCCATGCTGGTAAGTATGGTCAGGGCTGTCAGCCCTCCTTCCCATCATGAAACGTGCTTCCATTGTAGGGCGTGCAAGTTGTCTTTCAGGATGTCAGTCAGTGGTGTCCTGCTTCTGATTTGCACACAACCCCGAGCAGGGCCTTGTGCTCCCCACAGCAGGACCCAGTGTCAGCCATCTTGTCAGTCATTTTCCACTCCCTGTGATGTGGGCATGTTTCAGAGAGGTCTTGATGGGCCAATCAGGAGGGGGAGCATTCTCTGTGACTACAGGCCCCATCATGCTTTTGGATACACTCACTTCAGCTGCATCCCCACTATTCCTTCCTGACAGTCAGCTGCACTGTGAGGTGGTGTGTTTGTGGTGGCAAACTGTCTGCTCCATTTGTTTGTAGGTTGGTGCATGTCATGACACAGTTCCCAGTCACTCTGAGATGGCAGGTATTGTGTTTGTCTGACTGGCATACACATCTTGGGCTGATTATCTATTGGTTAGTGTAGCTTTGCTTGTGGTGCATGGTTTCACTGTCCCCTTGCCACACAATCTTGGGTATGTTGTTTGTGTACTCACCAGGCTCTGGGATGTCTGTTAGGCCATGGACGCTCTCTGGTGGTAGGATGTCCCACACCTTCTCCTCCCAGGTCCTTAAGTAGACTGGTTTGGCAGGAGGGCCACCGCCGGTACACTGACTCAGGGCGTGATCTTTTTCGATGAGTTTCTTGATCCTCCTGCGCACGTCATACCACCTGTTCTGGATATCGTCCTTTGTGCGCCTTGCTGGTGCTTGGGCGTTCACCTTGTCCACAATCCTCGCCCACATCTTGGTTTTCTGTGAGATTGGGGTCCTTTGGACCAATGTACCAAACAAATGTGGCTCTACTCTGATGATCTCGTCTACCAGCACTTCTAACTCACTATCTGTGAACTTTGGATTCTTCTTTGGGGGCATGGTGATGGGTGGTGGTGGTGAGGGATATGTGTGTGTGAGGGTGCAAGTGAGGGTGGGTTTGTGTTGGTTTTGCTGGGTGTATGTATGTGTGCTTTTGTATGAGGTGCTGATGGTGTGTGAGTTGTGTGATGGGTGAGTTGTGAGTGTGTCTATGGTTGCTGTGTACTGGTGTTTGCTGCTGGCTGTGTCTCCTGTTTGTAAGGGATGATGGTAGTGATTGTAGTCCTTTATATAGTTGGAGTTGTGGGTGTGTCTTTGTCCCATGTTTTTTGTTTGGTATTTATTGGCTTTGTCATTGCTTGTTTGGTCCTTTTTTTGTCTTTTTTCCTTTGGGTTTTGTAGGCATGAAGGAGACGTTCATGTGACGGAAACGGACGCTGCTGTTGTCTCGTGCGGGCTTCTCCGCCTCGTTCGCGCTGCCTATCTTCTGTGTTTGGTACGTGGCGGTCGTGGCGGTCTCTATTGCTTGTGTGCCGGGTTGTCTGTGCGTGTCGGTTGTGCGGCTTGGTCTCAGTGCGAGTCAGTCTGGTTTTACACGCATTGCACCGTACTGCGCAAATCATACATCGCGGGTACGGGTCAGTCGGGTTCATTCCGGGTTCGTGTCGGTCGGTGATAATCGCGTCGGTTTTCCGGCTGGATCACTATTTTCCCTACGGCTCGGTCGTACGGCTTGTATTCAGTACGTGTCGGTTGTAATTCACACGCGTTGCATCGTACTGCACAGGTCGTACGGCGCTGATCCGTGTCGGTCAGTATTCGGTCCGGGTCCGTGTCGGTCGGTTCGTCTTGCGGCCGGAATTGGAATCGGCCCCTTAGTGACGTCCTTCCTAAAAAGTTACAAATAATTGACCAATGACCGTAAATCATACCAATGTTTGTTAAATAGTGTTCACATAATATCTAAAAATCAAAGGGCCAGATGTACGACCAGTGTAAATTGCGACTTTCAATTTGCGCTCAATTGCGAGTCGCAATTTACAATGTACAACAGTGTCAGAGACACTGATTGCGATTCCCAATGGGGTTGCAAAATGCGAGGCTCATGAATATTAATAAGCCACTCGCAATTTGCAATCTCATTGGGAATGGCTGGGACCACTGCCTGCCCTTAATAAATCCCTGGGACCACTGCCACTGCCTGCCCTTAAAAAATATTTTTAGAGACAGTCACAAAGGGGCAGGGGTTCCCAGGGGACCCCTTCTCATTTTCGACTCTATTACCACCATCTTGAAGAGGGAGGTAAATTGCGAGTGTTTTGCGACCGCAATTGTGGTCGCAAAACATTCAAACATGGTTTGTGAGTCTCTATTAGGAAGCGAACGCCCCTTCCTTATAGCGAGTCGCAAAACACTATTTTGCGAGACGCAATTTTTTGTGACTTGCAAACTAGTGTTCGTACATGGAACACGCTGATTTTGAATGTGCAAATGGGTCACAAACCAGTTTGCGCATGCAAAATCATACCAATCATACCATGCATCTGGCCCACAATCCGGTATTTGTAAAGCGTGAACTACTCACCCCTAAGGGTCTCAAGGGGCTGGGGGCCATCTGGGAATTTAAATGAGCTTCTGCTGAGCAGAGCTGCCATTGGGGATCGAACCATGAGCCCTGCGCTCCGGAGTCAGCCTCCCTGGCCGCTGCGTCATACCTCACCCGCAGTATTGTTTACTTTAAATGTGTAATGTTTGCCATTGCATGCTTGTTAATAGCATTTCTTTCTTTGCTCTTTCTCCCTCAGAGAAGGTCAGCCCCAAAACACAATGAAGATCTGTTCGGCCATTGCAAAGCTTTTTCACTGTGAATGGGGCCTACAGACAGCCCAGCATCCACTGCCACAAATGCTCTGAGGACCATCAGCGGTGGACTCATCGTGCTAAAACATCTCAGAAGGTCCTCTAAAGAAAGAAAAGCAGGTGCAGTGGACACTGAATTACACGATGCACCACATACTGGGAGTGGCCTACCCAAGGTTGGAAGTCTTTGGAGCAGCAAAAGAGGGGTACGGTTGATCACCTTTGAAAGAATTAATGAAGCTTATGATCCTTCTCTCCAGTTTGATGGATGGAATCCTGCATCAAAACCTGACAGGTATACAGAATCTAAAAGTGCAATAAATCCAATGGCACTTCTAATATGGCAGATGGGATCTGCGTCATTTGTGACAAGTATCCCATCTGCCAAACCTTAGATCAGTCCCAACATTATTACTATTTGTGAGTAATTTCATGTACTGTTGGTGCATGAATACACGTGTAACATGAATTGTGTGGTGCTTGGGTATTGCTAATTGAGTCATGCTTTCAGTCACTGCTTAGTCCACTGTGTGTGCATAAATGCTTTATAGTTATTGTTAACATTTCATTAAAAATGGCCTGAGTGTACAGTATAATCTTTCACATCTAATCTTTTCTAAAGGTCCCTATTTAGGGTTTGACAAATGGGATAGTCCATCACAAACTTGGTGGATCTCACAACCTCCATATTACAAATGTATTATGGTCCATGGCACATGTAAAATGGCGGAAAAGATTTCTGCCACTTTTGTGACGGAGTCAATACACTATATGTCCTGAGTGCAAAGTATAATCTCTCACATCCAATCTTTCCTAAAGGTCCCTATTTAGTGTTTGATGAATGGGATATCCCATCACAAACATGGTGGATATCACCTCCTCCATATTAAAAATTCATTATGGCCCATGGCACATGTAATATGGCAGAAAAGATTTATGCCACTTTTGTGACGGAGTCAATAAACTGTATTGGTCACCGTGTTCTCTTATGTCCCAACTAATTCATCTAAAATTGTCAGTGTTAGGTTAACATTAAATCTGTGAGTTGACATATTTTGTGATGTCATGTGACTTGCCCTTCATAAAGACTAATACCATTTATTAAAATTAGGACTTTTTTAGTACATCTTTGCTGTATGTTCATTTTGATATTTTACTCTGCATAACGGATGTGTGCATGAGTCTGTTTCCACTTCCACGGAAGCAAGCAAGGGAGATGCTTGAAAACCTTCATGGGAACATCAGGGATTCAACTGGAAGTTTGAAGGTGGACGAAAAGAAATGGAAGGATCCAATGGCATTGGGAATGAGAGGGATGGACAGAAGCCCACATCTCCATAATAAGTCGTAGGCTTCAACTCCGGTCAGCCCAATGTAGTGGCTGTAGAACCATCTGCACCATTAACGTCTGCTCCCCTGGCCACCACCAACACTAGCACCAGCACCACTCTCAATCCTAACACTAATACCAAGCCAGCACCCAGACGGAAAATGGGCTGGTGTCTCCTTTGTCCCGGGCACCTCTCCCTTAGCATCCATCCCACCAGAACTGGTGTTGGAGGAGGCACTTTAGGTTCTTCGGAAACTTCTTGGTGGGGCCGATGCCATTGCTGGATGCCATCCAGAGTATCAGTCAGCAACTGGGCAGAATGAATGACACCTTAAACTGCACCCGCTCTTCCTTGTCTGCCCTACAGAGACATCCTTATAGTGGTATTGGCTCCTCAGGCAACAGTGGTCCCGAGATAGCTTTACCTGCCCCAATACCTTTACCTGTTCATTCACCTACCCCAATATCACCACCTCCCTCAATTCCTCCACCTTGCCCAAGCCCTCATAATGCCCTAATTCCTCAACATGTAGTAGAACATTCTTCCCAGAATGCCCAGCCCCTATGGAATTTGTCCCTCACATGCCAATCCTAAAAACCCATCCACATACCCAAAAATAGTTCTCCAAGTTACCATCTGCTCTGCAGGGGAACTCCCCAAGAAACAACCTTTATTGAGGGTTGGGAGCCAACAAGAGAAGCTGGAACCTTTTTGGATCTATTGAATATAGTTAGAACTGTGATAAGACACTATTTGTACACCCCCTTCTCCCACCAGAATATTTTATTAATAATTTTATTTAATTATATAAATGTGTGTGAGTATATATATATATATGATATAATATATATATTATCTACTGGCGGTCGCCAGTAGATAGTTATAGTTAGGCCCGAGTTCCCATAGGAAATCTGAAAATTCTATTTTGAATAACTTTGGCGCCGGTTGACGAATCCTCGCGAAATTTTCAAAACTAATGGGGCGCTCCGCTCAGCTCCTACCCTGAAAGTCTCGGGGTGATTAGTCACGCGGGGGCTGAGAAAAAAGGGGGGTCCCAAAACGCGTTTTACCCATGCATTTTCCCATAGGACCTTTAGTCGAAGGTACAGCCCGAACGGCTGAGCAGAATTACTTGAAATTTGGCAAAGAGGTAGTCCTCAGGTCAGGGATGTGCCTTTTGCATATATGGTGTCAATCTGTTCAGTAGTTTCTGAGAACATTGCAGTTAAAAGTACATACATATCTATAGGCGCCGTGCGCGAGCATAATTCTGATTGGTGGTTAGATGTCAGTCAAAGTGTCGGACGCCGTTTTGTGTGTGGCAGTGAAAAACAAAGGTGGAGAACGTGAAAAGGGGGCAGGGTAGAGAGTTCCTGACCCCCTAGCCTTTGTCAGGGGGTCCCTGAAGGACCCCGAAGGGTGAAAAAAACATTTAATTTTTTTTTTCAAAAAATCGCGGGGTGCGTGCACGGTGAAAATCCCTTAAAAAAATAAAAACATTTTAAACGAGCCATTCCATATTACAGGATACAGTCAATCTATAACTATATACATAGGTAGTTTATTGTAAAATAAATATATAAAAAATATAATAATACATACATAAATTAGCATTTAAAAAACCTTACAAATTCACTCAAAAAACCATAGGTTTCACACATGTTATAGTTAGCTGGACATTTCACTCGTAAAAAACCATTGAAATTCCCCCGTTGTAGTTAGTTCAGCTAAATATAACTCGCGCGACCGCAATCCACTGCTGATGATGTCACATATTACATCACTGTATTCACTAACATAATGTTAATAAGTCAGTTATACAATTAATTTTACAAAAAAAAAACATCCATTTAGACAATTATTTACCCATTTATTCTTCCATTAACCTTTAGATATACATATATAAAACATATGTAATTTTCAGAAAAACACACATTCACTGGATGATGTCATCAGTGATGTCATCAGTGATGTCATTTGAGATGTCATCAGTGATGTCATGAGTGATGTCACTGACAATGTCATGAGTGATGTAATATGTGACGTCATCAGCAGTGAATTGCGGTCGCGCGAGTTATATTTAGCTGAACTAACTATAACGGGGGAATTTCAATGGTTTTTTACGAGTGAAATGTCCAGCTAACTATAACATGTGTGAAACCTATGGTTTTTTCAGTGAATATATATATGTAGATTCACAGAAAAAACCATAGGTTTCAGGGGTGTTATAGTTAGCTGGCCATTTCACTCGTACAAAACCATAGAAATTCCTCCGTTATAGTTGGTTCTGCTAACTATAACTCACGAGCCTGCAATGGACAGCTGATGATGTCACATATTGCATCATTCATGACATGGTCAGTGACATCACTGATGACATCACTGATGACATCTCAAATGACATCACTGATGACATCACTGATGATATCATCCAGTGAATGTGGTTTAGTTTGAAATTTAAATATGTATTATATATATATCCCAATCTGTATTGAAGATTGAGTGGATATATAATTGTCTGGATGGAGGATTTAGTAGCTGTCTGACTGTCTGTTTAAGTGAGTAATTAAAAGTGTCTCAATTAATACATGGATTGCTAACTAAACTATGTGAATGTGTGCATCATTGTCTCTGTTGTTGTAACATGCTGCATCAGTTGGTCACTAACTACATGAGTGTGTATATTAGTTATTGATTAGTTGGGTGAGTATTTGTATGGCACACTGAGTTTGTGTGTGGTTGGATGGTGTGTGTGTAACTCTATGTATAGATGTGCGAATGGTTGATTGACTAGGTGTATAGGTTTAAGAGTGCATGTGGAAACAGTTCTTTGGGTGAATGAGTGTATTTATTTGTGTGTTGGTGAGCGAATATATGTTTTAGTTGTACATCTAAAACAAGGTAAAAAAATAAAAGGCATTGTATGTGAGAGTTGGTGTATATAAATAAGTATGTGTAAGAGTCAGTGATTGTGAGAGTAACTATATGAATGAGTGTATAATTGTAATGGTGATTTTTTAACATATTAACTATGAGTTACTATGTGTTTGAATAAATGAGGTTTTGTTGGATAATTGTGTAAGTGAGTAAATGTAAGTGTGATACATTTTTTTCATGAGTGAGTAGGATGACTGCATAACCGACTAAGATGACTGTTGATGTGTCAATGTCTATATATGTGTACAAGTGCATTTGTTAGTGTTCTATTAATTAGTGACTGCATGTATAAATGATTCTGTTGTTGAATGGGTAGTTGTGTGTGTAGACTTAGGAATCAGTGAGTCAGTATGTAGTAACTGATATTGGTGTGTCAATGGTTTCAGATATGGTACAATGTATTTTACTGTGAGTGATGAAAGGTTATACTAGTGTATGATGAGGTGTATCAGATTGTCACATGGATGATGTCATCAGTGATGTCATTTGAGATGTCATCAGTGATGTCATCAGTGATGTCACTGACCATGTCATGAATGATGCAATATGTGACATCATCAGCAATGCATTGCGGGCGCGAGAGTTATAGTTAGCAGAACTACCAATAACAGAGGAATTTGTATGGTTTTGTACGAGTGAAATGGCGAGCTAACTATAACACCCCTGAAACCTATGGTTATTTCTGTGTTTATATATATATATATATATATATATATATATTCACTGAAAAAACCATAGGTTTCACACATGTTATAGTTAGCTGGAAATTTTACTGATAAAAAACCAATGAAATTCCCCCGTTATAGTTACTGTAGGCAACTATAACTCACGCGACCGCAATCCTCTGCTGATGCTAATACTGTATTTAGACACTTATTTGCCCATGTCTTCTTCCATTAAATTTTAGCTATACATATATTACAAATTTTTTTTTTTCATAAAGACACATATGTCATCAGCAGAGGATTACGGTCGCGTGAGTTATAGTTGCCTACAGTAACTATAACGGGGGAATTTCATTGGTTTTTTATCAGTAAAATTTCCAGCTAACTATAACATGTGTGAAACCTATGGTTTTTTCAGTGAATTAGCAAGGTTTTTTAAATGCTAATTCCTAACTATAACGTGTGTTTTGTATATTCTAACATATGCCAAAGGCAAAAGTGGAACTGGTCCAACCAATTTTGTCCGCAGATTGACAAAGCAAGGAAGCACGTCAACAAATCTATTTCTGCTTTCCTCAGAGACTATGGTATGGGTTCCATTTACCACAACAACTTGCGTTACGACATGCAAGACATTTATAGAGGAGATGGTGTGCACTTCACTGATGAAGGCAACAGAGTCTTCCTCTTGAACCTCAGACTCTGCATCGGTAATTACTTGTAGGTACCAAAAAACAAACAATAAACACAAGGGCTCTTTTTAGAGCCACCTTATATCTAAACACTTAAATGCGTTTTTTTTTAAATTTGTTTTATTAAGTTTTTTTCCGGGTGCGCACTGGGTGCGCGCACTCGGCGATATTTTTTAACAAAATATTAATCTTTTTTTTTGCCCTACAAGGTCCTACTTTGACCCCCTTACAATGCCTACTGGGTCTATTTCTACCCACTCTGCCCCCTTTTCAAGTTCTCCCCCGTTGTTTATCACCCCCTCTTTATGCGATAGACAAAATGGCGGCCGCCGCTTCCTGATTTCCACCGATTCGAATGTTTACTAAGATCTAACAACCAATCAGAATTGCGCTCGCGCACGGCGAGGTGCGCGCACCCAGCGCGCACGGAGCGCGCTTAGATATATATATATTGATTTAAAGGCTATTTTCTCAGAATCTACTGAACAGATTTACACCAAACCTACAAAAGGCACTTCCTTGACCTGGGAACTACCTCTCTGCCAAATTTCTAGTAATTCTGTTCAGCCGTTCGGGCTGTAGCCCTGTCTAAATGTCCTATGGAAAAATGCATGGGAAAAACGCGTTTTGGGAGCCCCCTTTTATCTCAGCCCCCGCTTGACGAATCCCCCCGAGACTTTCAGGGTAGGAGCGGAGCGTAGCGCCCCACCTATTTTGAAAAATTCGCGAGGATAGAATGTTGAGGTTTTCCTATGGAAAAGGGGTCCTAACTATAACTACCTACTGGCGACCGCCAGTAGGTAATATATATATATATTCACTGAAAAAACCATGGGTTTCACACACGTTATAGTTAGGAATTAGCATTTAAAAAACCTTAGAAATTCAATGAAAAAACCAAAGGTTTCACACATGTTATAGTTAGCTGGACATTTCACTCGTAAAAAACCATTGAAATTCCCCCGTTATAGTTAGTTCAGCTAACTATAACTCGCGCGCCCGCAATGCACTACTGATGACGTCACATATTACATCACTCATGACATGGTCACTGACATCACTCATGACATCACTGATGACATCTCAAATGACATCACTGATGACATCACTGATGACATCATCCTTGTGATAGAGTGGCAGACCTCCTCTCCCCCTAATATAACCATTGAAACACACATTCAAAAAAAGAAACTAAAATGTTCAAAATAATGAACATATCAATATCAGTTACAACAACCTATTCAGTAATTCTAAGAACCACATACACATACAGTAATTCACCAACAGTCCTCTACAGTCACTCATACATGTACTCACTCATCATATGTACTCATACACCTGTACATCCCGTTACACAATGCCACTCATCCATAGAGTAACTCACACACATAGTCACTCATGCTAATAAAGAATCAATCATCCATTTACTTGCTACAGTTATACACACACCACCACACTTACTTCTACAGAAACTTACATATACTTACTCTTTTAAACAATCACTTATAGAAACACATACTTATTCATACAGGAACTCTTCCAATCTCTCACTCTCACATATACTCACTTATATACACCAATAGTCACATATACTAGTTAAAAACATATGTAGTTACTCATAAAGACACTATTGAGACAGTCATTCACTCACTAACACACCCATGCACACACTCATCCACCCATACAGTCCTGCACACATGCTGTATTCAACACATACAAACAGTGAGTCACTCATTCATGCACCTATGCACTAAGTAATACCCCCCACCGAACCATACAGAAACTCAGACACTCATAGTGATAAAAAACCAACAAATAACCTATATAGACACTCATGTAGCTACTCACCAACCCATGCAGCCACTTATACACAAAGTAAGAAACTGATACAGATATTTAAATATTTAAAGATTACTCAGTAAGCCATGTATTCACTATGATACACTTAAACAGTCAGTTACACAAAAAAAATTCCAAAAAAAGTATCCATTTAGACACTTATATACCCATTTATTCTTCCTTTGACCTTGAGATATACATAAATATAAAAAATATATAATTTTCATAAAAACACACAATCACTGGATGATGTCATCAGTGATGTCATCAGTGATGTCATTTGAGATGTCATCAGTGATGTCATGAGTGATGTCAGTGACCATGTCATGAGTGATGTAATATGTGACGTCATCAGTAGTGCATTGCGGGCGCGCGAGTTATAGTTAGCTGAACTAACTATAACGGGGGAATTTCAATGGTTTTTTACGAGTGAAATGTCCAGCTAACTATAACATGTGTGAAACCTTTGGTTTTTTCATTGAATTTCTAAGGTTTTTTAAATGCTAATTCCTAACTATAACGTGTGTGAAACCCATGGTTTTTTCAGTGAATTTCAAAGGTTTTTTAAATGCTAATTTCTAACTATGCCTACAGAGATAGGACATGTGAAGAAAGAAGAAAAAATGCACAGAAAGAAACAAAAGAAGTGCAGAAAGAAGCAACAGAAGTCCTCAAATACGAAGATAAGTGCAGGAAGAAGGATAACGTGCAGAAAGAACAAAAAGAAGAGCAGAAAGAAGCCTTGTTGCAAAATCATCCTGTACCCTCAACTTTTTCAGACGGATACTGGTGGTAACTGAGTCTGACTAACCAGTCCTAGAGCCAGTGCTATGTTAAAAGACACTTAGAATACAGTGAAAACACCTACATACACTAGGGAACATTATGCGTTGGGGTCCCCCTGTGATTAGCATGACCTCCTCTGTAAGCCCCTAGTGTATAATAGGGCATGGGGATTAAAACTACCTCTTAAAACAGGCCACAGGGCGTTTTTGCACACATTAACTCAGGCCCCGTCCCCTCCCTTCACCACTGTGTAAACACGCCCTGTGTCCATTTTTAGTTGGGAGATTAAGTTCATTTGAATCCTGAGGGTCCCTAGGGTCCAACTAGCCCACTAGGTACCTCCAGTAAGTGCCACAGAGCTGCGTTGCAGAGAGGTGTAAAAAGTGGCACGGCCTGGACCACCTCTCTGCAATGCAGCTCAGTGGCGCTTACTGGAAGCACTTGGTGGGCTAGTTAGCCCCCAGGGGCCCTCAGTATTGAAGGGAAATTATATCCCCAATTTAAAACATGCCATAGTGCGTGTTTGCACACGTCACCTCAGGCCCCGTCCCCTCCCTTCACCACTGTGTAAACGCGCCCTGTGGCTGTTCTAAGTTGAGAGTCCCCCTGAATCCTAAGGGTCCCTAGGGTCAAACTAGACCACTAGGTACCTCCAGTAAGCGCCACAGAGCTGCGTTGCAGAGAGGTGTAAAAAGGGGCTTGGCCTCAGAACACCTGGCTGCAGCGCAGCTCCCTGGCGCATACTGGAGATGCCTGTTGGGGGCGCGTTTGCAGAGTGCTGCACGGAGGGGGCATGGCCTCCGGCACGATGCCAGTCTTTTATTTATTTTAGTTTTTTAAGAAGGGGGGCTGTTTGGTTCCCCTTCTTATTCTAATTTATTGGCCCTGATGACCCCATCCCCCAGGGCCAGTATCCTAATTATATTTTTTTGACCCCAATCCCCATGGCCGGCCACTGTTTTTTATTATTTTTAAAAAATATATATTTATAGACACACCTAGGACATGCTGGACAAACCGTACGTACCTATCACCATGACGATTTGCGTGATATTCATTAAAAGGCGACTATGCATGCAATGAATCCACGTGGAATGTATTTACACCACTAGTGAAGCTCTGACATGTCTGATGCCCTACCGTGCCTAATCCTGGTAGACACCCTTGTCGTTTATTTATACAAACATGGGTAGCGGGCACATTTAATACACATGCACACCAAGCCATTCAAAGGGGATTCGACAAAAATTCGACCAAAACTATGCAAGAAACCCCCCTCACGGTTAATAAAACACACATCCACTGCCGGATGTGTAATACTTTTTATTTTACTCTCTGGAAAGGGGACGAACATCACTTGAGAGTCACAGCGTGCTCCTGACAGAGCCCAATGCTGTGTTACACCCACCAGTGCCCGCCGAGTGCCTCACACCTCTGTGTTGTATTCCACCAGCTAGTGCATATGCTATGACACTCTCTAGCCCATGTGCACTGTAACACCACCCCGTGAATATGTCATGCCACACTTGTCTTCGCACGGGTTATATTGCCCCATCTAACGTGCCTTTCTCGATGCCTATGTTATAACGCACAGTGCTATGCCATACATATTACAATCTGGGATCCATATATTTGTCACAGTGCATATGCAACGTTACACTCCCCAGCACATATTTTATATTACAACTTTAGAGACTAGTTAGGTTACACAACACTGCCCTGTGCATATTACACTCCAAGGCGCATATCGCATAGCACGCGCTAGTGCCTGTGCTATCTCGCGCTCTCCAATGAATCTGTCATTGCGCACAATGTATTGCAAATTATATTTCACGCCCGGTTCATCTTATATCACACTTTTTGGTGCATAGTTTATACCATACACTATATCTAGTTTTCATTTTCAATCGTGCTCTCAGGACTATGTTCTATATAACACTGTGTTCACCTACCCTTTTCACGGGCATTACATTTTGCGATAGGGGGTGGAGGGTCAGGGGGTGTTTCTGCCAAGTGAGCCCGGAGTCACAGTCACAAACGTCCTCTTCTTCCTGAATAAAAGTGAGATTATGCTGCATACTTGTTCATATTTTAAGTAGTTTGCACAGACACAATGTTTTAAAAACAATAAAGTTCCTAATACCCGCCTTCTCTGAACAGTTAGCTTGCTGCCCCATCCCCTTCCTCCCTATCCTCTGTTGTGTGAATCCATGGACTAGCCTCCTCCCTCCTGCCATGCATGGTCTGATGTGCTGCCACTGCCCTCAATTTAGTATGATGTACCAGTCCAGTCCTCCTGCCCTCCATTGCCCAATTCTATGCCCCATCATTGACCTCCTGCTTAAACTCTGTGCTTAGCTTGCTGCCCCTATTCTCCTTCCCCCTGCCCTCCGATGTCTTTGTGCATGCCCCTGCTCCATCCTTTTTGCCCACCATGTCCCATGGACCTGCCACTCCTATCTACTCTGAGTGTTCTGTTGAGCTGCCACTCCCCTCCCACCTGCCTAGCATTGTCAGATGACTGTAACCTGTCCCTGCCACCTCCACCCTGCCTGTCCACATGCCATGCCCCTATCCTCTTCCTCCTGTCCTACATGGTCCATTGTACTGCCACACCCTTCTGCCCTCCCTGGTCTGTTGTGCTGCAACTGCTCCTCCTGCCTGCCCCGTGTGGTCTGTTGTGAGGTCCCTTCCCCTGAACTTTCTTGTCTGTGCACAGGTCCTGACCCTCCCTTCTATCCTCCATTGTCCTTTGTGCATGCCCCTCCACCCTCCTTCTTGCCCATCATAGCCATTGTGCTGCCACTAACCCTCCCACTTGCCATGCATGGTCTTCTGTGCTGCCATGGCCCCTCCCACCTTCCCTGTGTGGTCAGTTAGCTGCCCCTGACCCCCTCCCACCTTCCCTCCATGGTCTGTGTGTATGCCATCACAGTCTCACTGTTGCTCTCCATGGTGTGTCTTGCTTCTAGTGCCCATCCTGCCTGACCTCCATGGCTATCTTGCTGCTCCTGCCCTGCCCCCTTGCCCCCAGCCCTACTCCCTCCCTCCTGGCTTGTCTGTTCCATTGTAATGCCCCTGATCCGTCCCTCCTGCCCTTTATGGTCTGTTATGCTGCAGCTTTCTCTCCTGTCTGTCCATTATGGTCAGCTAGCTACCATTGCCTCTTGCCCCTCTGTTCTCTGTTGTCCATGTGCATGGTCCTGTCCCCTCCCTCTTGCTTTCTATGGATTGTTGTGCTGCACTCCCGTCCTGCATGCCCTGTGTGGTGTATTGTGCTGCTGCAAACCCTGATGCCTGCCCTGCAGGGTCAGTTTGGTGCACCTCTCCATGTCCCTCCTGTCCTCTGTTATCCAAGTCCATGTCCCTATCCCATTTCCTTCCATGATCCAATGTACCATACTTGCGAACATTTTGAACTTGGTAAGAGGAAGATTTTGAAAAAAAACTGGGGTATTGATTTTCCCCTTTGAGTTACATTGAAAAAGAGGATATTGTAGACAGGAGACAGATCAAATAAAGCCCATTTGAGCTTAAAAACATTGGACGTTTCCTGGCTGAATCGGGTCTGTTGGCATGTATGGTTGTACTACCATTGCCTCTTCCTTAGCCCACAATGGTCTATTACATTGCCACAGCCTTGAAGGAGGGTAGATTTTGTATCACAGGGGGCCCCTGGCCCGTTCTGTCCACACCTGAAGTATGAGACCCTTGTCCTTGCCCTGCCAGCTGCATTTGTAGGCCGTATTAAATTGACCAGCGGGTCCTGTATTGCTATATAATTATCCTGAGACATCCTTACCACTCAGCCAGCATAAAACCCCTGTGTAGGCCCTTCTGTTCAATATGTAGGCCTCTTTGTTAAATTGACCATAGCTCTGCAATTTTAGTGTATAGCAGTCTGAAGGCAGGTCTGCGAGGCCTTCTGATCCAAACTAGTAGCCCCCACCCTACCCGAGTGCTCCGTGCTTGGTATCAAAGTTCAACATCCCCCTGAAGCTGTCGACATACAGTAGGCTGCATCCTGGACTGGTACTTGCTTCCTGGGCAGGTTTCCCGCTTTTAAGGAAGTGGCAACCGCAGAGCGTCAAGTTAGGAGAACTGAGGAGATTTTATACATGAATATATTGAATTCCCGTACAATACCCATTATTTTCTGCTTGCTCTATGGAACTTACGATAAGCGATTGGCCTGAGAGATAGACCTTTTCACCCAGTCCATTGTCAGCATTAAGTGGGTAAATGACGAAATGTCTGGTAAAATCTGCAGTCGAAGCTTTTGGGTAGCATACGTAGGTAGATGTAGCGTGCAAAGGAGCCCACAAAATGATATAAAAAGGGAGCACCCACAGATATCGACGGACTACCTCGCCGTCTGTATGTAGGTTAACAGGCAGTGCAGGTTTTCCCCAAGAGCTGGGAGCTCTTGTCTTCCTTTGCTTAAAATGTCTTGCTCTGCTTTGCTTGAAGTATCTTATTCTATTTTACCTATATGAAATGTCATGTTATGTTTAACCATTGTTCTCTTTACTTTTGCATTTAAAAGATTTTGTATTGTAATTGCAGGAATGCTTGCTCTAAGAGTAAACGTGAGTGTTCCTAGGTAACATTTTCCTTGGTGTAACTTGTTTCTCATGATGCATTTATAGATGTGTTTTCTCTCTCTCTCTGTCAGTACATTAATTGAGATACAGAGAATATTATGACAGCTGTATGATTATCTGGATTCTGTTTTTTGTACTTTATGTCTCTATTCTGCGGTTTCTTTGAAGTTGCATCTTCTCATTAAACTGCCATTGTATTCTGCCTCCAATTCCATGTCTCATATGTCTGTTTTCTTCATTTTTGGAGCAAGCGTTCCTAGGCACCCCGGCTCAAATTAAGGTGCCCCTTTTGTCCCTGACTCACTCTCCTGCTCAGTTCTGTGGTGGCTCCCGGGGATCTGGGGACCGCCCCTAGCTTCCTTGACCCATAATAGATCTTCCCTCCAACAGCCTCTCTTGCAAGTCCTGTATTGTTGGTTTGTTGCCCCTGCCCCCCTTTCCACTGCCCTCCATAGTCTGTTGTGCTTCCACGGCCCTTCCTGCCTGCTCAGTGTGGTTAAATTGTTGCCTTTGCACCCTCCTACCTGCCTTCAATTTTCAGAGTCCGTGCCCCTGGCCTCTGCCTCTCAACAGTATCATAATGAACAACTAGATTGCTAACATTCTATATTTATTACAAAAGTGTGGAACGCCTGACATCATCTTGATGTAATCAAAACTGTAATACCTAGAGCATTTCCTTTAGAAATTACATATATGAGAGGGTCTTATTGGCATCAAAATTATGGTTAGTGCTCTAAAAGACTAAAATAAGGACATATTTTCTGAGTTTTCAAATAGCGACAAAGCACTTTTAAATTATTTGTTATCTTTATGTTTTTTTATCCAGTTGACCACTTGATTAAATGTTGCACTTAGGGGAGAGGATGTGGTGTTACTTCCAGAACTGCAGACTTTGCAACTGGGGAACCAGGTTGAAGTTTCTGCTTCAGCTCGACATTCTGTGATTCTGGTCAAATCACTTAGTCTCCCCATGTCTACAACCAAAATGAATTTGTTCTTGTGTGATGTAACCAATGCTCATGTAAAGCACTCCAATACCTGACAAGTCTGCACTATATAACACTGCAAAAACACAAAATAATAAGTGTTTTGCACACTTCTGTCATTGGGCTATATTTGGGCTACATCTGGTTGATTTTGGGCTACATTTGGGCTCTTTTGTCTCCGGTGGCCATCTTGGGAGATTTATTTGTTATGAAGTTTCCTAATTTCCTCATGTACTGCAGTCTCCTCAGTAGGAAATGCTTTCAGTTTTTTACTTTGATTCCATCATGAAGGTATTCAGATATGTCACACATTTGCCATAAATTCTGAATGTTAGCACTCTAGTTGCTCATTAGATCACTGTAGTAAAACTACTCCACCATGGAAGTCTGCTCCTGGTATTAAAAGTGCATGTTTCAGTCTGCATGTCAGAATTTTTTAATGAAATAGAAGAGGATTTGAGAAGTCACTCAAAATGTGCCCTCATTTTCTTTCTTCAGTATTAATCATAATTTCTATGGCAAAATGAACCTCCTCATTGTGTTCCTTTTTAAATTAAATGTTTTAAGTGTTACCAGTTTATTCCAATCAAGATGGCTTCAGGTGTGCCATACTTTTGTCATAATGAAGACAGTAAGCGCTCTAGTTGTTTTTAAGAACATTCTGGGACATTCTGTCATTGGGCTATACTTGGGCTACATCTGGGTGATATTTGGGCTACATTTGGGCTCTTTTGTCTCTGGTGGCCATCTTGGGAGACTTATTTGTTATGAAGTTTCCTAATTTCCTCATTTACTGCAGTCTCCTCAGTAGGAAATACTTTCAGTTTTTTACTTTGATTCCATCAAGAAGGCATTCAGATGTGTCACACATTTGCCATAAATTCAGAATGTTAGCACTCTTTTTGCTCATTAGATCACTGTAGTAAAGCTACTGCTCACCAGGGAAAACTGCTGCTGGTATTGAAAGGGCATGTTTCAGTCTGCATGTCAGAATCTTTTAATGAAATAGAAGAGGATTTGAGAAGTCACTCAAAATGTGCCCTAATTTTTCTTTCTGCAGCACTAATCATACTTTTTATGGAAAAATGAACCCCCTCATTTTGTTCCTTTTTAAATTAAATGTTTTAAGAGTTACCACTTTAATCCAAGCAAGATGGCTTCAGGTGTGCCATACGTTTATCATAAGTAGGACTGTTAGCGCTCTAGTAGTTCTTTGGAACACTCTGGGAAGCTGCAGTAGAACACAAAGGAATCAACTGACAGTCTCTGCCCTTGTTGGATGTACATGTTTTACTGAGAATATCAGACTTCATTCTCACATGACTGAGAAAGATAATGTGAATTTACAGAAAATAAGCTCTCAGTTTAGCCTATAGATCACCTTCCAAACCTCTGTGGTAAAAGCATGAGAAAATATTTTTCTCTCAATCATGATATCCCAGCAGAAGGCTTTTTCACATGGTGAAATCACCTTAGAACATACCACAATTCCTAAAATGAGTATGGTACCATCAACAAATGATTTATAATGTAACTAAAGTCTTAAAACCTTCTATTAACTGCAATGCTTTTTAATGAGGTGCTATCATGTATATTTGTCCCAAGATGGCTGCCAACACTTCTTGGATGAAGTGCTGACAGCCAATCAGATCTCAGGATGAGATGTGTGGTTAGGCTCCGCCCACATATATATATGCTTTTAAATACTATTTACTCAGGAAATACTGAACAGATTTACACCAGACCTGCAAAAGGCACTTCCTTGACCTTATGGCTACCTCTCTGCCAAATTTCTAGTAATTCTGTTCAGCCGTTCGGGCTGTAGCTCGTTCTAAAGGTCCTATGGAAAAATGCATGGGAAAAATGCGTTTTGGGACCCCCCTTTTATCTCAGCCCCCGCTTGACGAATCCCCCTGAGACTTTCAGGGTAGGAGCGGAGCGTAGCGCCCCACCTATTTTGAGAAATTCGCGAGGATTCATCGACCGGCGCCAAAGTTATTCAAAATAGAATGTTGCGGATTTCCTATGGAAAAGGGGTCCTAACTATAACTACCTACTGGCGACCGCCAGTAGGTAATATATATATATATATATAAGTCTAAGCTTCCTCCCATGAAGAAAAAGCGCAATACAGCTCCGGGGTAAAATTGACAAAGGCTTTATTTTCAAAGGCGCGTAGTGCTCAAAGTTCCTGGAACGCTCAGGCAGACGCGTTTCAAGCCTCCAATGGCTCTCTTCAGTGCCGGTTTCACGAACTTCTGTGCTCTGTAAGGGGGTCAAACAAGATGCAGCTGTAAAATAGACCGCTCCCTCTGTGATGTCATCACTCCTCCTCCAATGGAAGGTGTGCTAGCCCCTTGAGCTCACACCTTGCTGAGCAGATGCATGCTGGTTAGTGTAGTTCACATGGAGTGTCTGTGTAGTAACAGCATTTCTCCTAACAACAAGTGATGCCCCAACAAAGTTGGTTGTGTTCCACACGTTAGCCTCAGATGCCCAGCAGTATCGAACAAAGTCTATTGCCAGCCCCTTATCAGGCGAATCGTTTCGCCTACTCTCTCCCCTTGCCGCTTGTCAAACCATGTGGCTATCTGGGCAGCTGGGGGGGCGCCGTGTTGATGCAGTCCATGCAAGAAATCTACAACGTGCTGGTCTCTTCACGGTGCTCCAGAACGAGAGGGTGTATTGCTAGTCAGCGACCTGCTTGCTGACTTAATATCCAAGTCTAAGCTTCCTCCCATGAAGAAAAAGCGCAATACAGCTCCGGGGTAAAATTGACAAAGGCTTTATTTTCAAAGGCGCGTAGTGCTCAAAGTTCCTGGAACGCTCAGGCAGACGCGTTTCAAGCCTCCAATGGCTCTCTTCAGTGCCGGTTTCACGAACTTCTGTGCTCTGTAAGGGGGTCAAACAAGATGCAGCTGTAAAATAGACCGCTCCCTCTGTGATGTCATCACTCCTCCTCCAATGGAAGGTGTGCTAGCCCCTTGAGCTCACACCTTGCTGAGCAGATGCATGCTGGTTAGTGTAGTTCACATGGAGTGTCTGTGTAGTAACAGCATTTCTCCTAACAACAAGTGATGCCCCAACAAAGTTGGTTGTGTTCCACACGTTAGCCTCAGATGCCCAGCAGTATCGAACAAAGTCTATTGCCAGCCCCTTATCAGGCGAATCGTTTCGCCTACTCTCTCCCCTTGCCGCTTGTCAAACCATGTGGCTATCTGGGCAGCTGGGGGGGCGCCGTGTTGATGCAGTCCATGCAAGAAATCTACAACGTGCTGGTCTCTTCACGGTGCTCCAGAACGAGAGGGTGTATTGCTAGTCAGCGACCTGCTTGCTGACTTAATATCCAAGTCTAAGCTTCCTCCCATGAAGAAAAAGCGCAATACAGCTCCGGGGTAAAATTGACAAAGGCTTTATTTTCAAAGGCGCGTAGTGCTCAAAGTTCCTGGAACGCTCAGGCAGACGCGTTTCAAGCCTCCAATGGCTCTCTTCAGTGCCGGTTTCACGAACTTCTGTGCTCTGTAAGGGGGTCAAACAAGATGCAGCTGTAAAATAGACCGCTCCCTCTGTGATGTCATCACTCCTCCTCCAATGGAAGGTGTGCTAGCCCCTTGAGCTCACACCTTGCTGAGCAGATGCATGCTGGTTAGTGTAGTTCACATGGAGTGTCTGTGTAGTAACAGCATTTCTCCTAACAACAAGTGATGCCCCAACAAAGTTGGTTGTGTTCCACACGTTAGCCTCAGATGCCCAGCAGTATCGAACAAAGTCTATTGCCAGCCCCTTATCAGGCGAATCGTTTCGCCTACTCTCTCCCCTTGCCGCTTGTCAAACCATGTGGCTATCTGGGCAGCTGGGGGGGCGCCGTGTTGATGCAGTCCATGCAAGAAATCTACAACGTGCTGGTCTCTTCACGGTGCTCCAGAACGAGAGGGTGTATTGCTAGTCAGCGACCTGCTTGCTGACTTAATATCCAAGTCTAAGCTTCCTCCCATGAAGAAAAAGCGCAATACAGCTCCGGGGTAAAATTGACAAAGGCTTTATTTTCAAAGGGCTCTTTTTAGAGCCACCTTATATCTAAACACTTAAATGCGTTTTTTTTTAAATTTGTTTTATTAAGTTTTTTTCCGGGTGCGCACTGGGTGCGCGCACTCGGCGATATTTTTTAACAAAATATTAATCTTTTTTTTTGCCCTACAAGGTCCTACTTTGACCCCCTTACAATGCCTACTGGGTCTATTTCTACCCACTCTGCCCCCTTTTCAAGTTCTCCCCCGTTGTTTATCACCCCCTCTTTATGCGATAGACAAAATGGCGGCCGCCGCTTCCTGATTTCCACCGATTCGAATGTTTACTAAGATCTAACAACCAATCAGAATTGCGCTCGCGCACGGCGAGGTGCGCGCACCCAGCGCGCACGGAGCGCGCTTAGATATATATATATTGATTTAAAGGCTATTTTCTCAGAATCTACTGAACAGATTTACACCAAACCTACAAAAGGCACTTCCTTGACCTGGGAACTACCTCTCTGCCAAATTTCTAGTAATTCTGTTCAGCCGTTCGGGCTGTAGCCCTGTCTAAATGTCCTATGGAAAAATGCATGGGAAAAACGCGTTTTGGGAGCCCCCTTTTATCTCAGCCCCCGCTTGACGAATCCCCCCGAGACTTTCAGGGTAGGAGCGGAGCGTAGCGCCCCACCTATTTTGAAAAATTCGCGAGGATAGAATGTTGAGGTTTTCCTATGGAAAAGGGGTCCTAACTATAACTACCTACTGGCGACCGCCAGTAGGTAATATATATATATATATATATATATATATATATATATATATATATATATATATATATATATATATATATATATATATATATATTACCTACTGGCGGTCGCCAGTAGGTAGTTATAGTTAGGACCCCTTTTCCATAGGAAATCCGCAACATTCTATTTGGAATAACTTTGGCGCCGGTCGACGAATGTTCGCGAATTTCTCAAAATAGGTGGGGCGCTACGCTCCTACCCTGAAAGTCTCGGGGGGATTCGTCAAGCGGGGGCTGAGATAAAAGGGGGGTCCCAAAACGCGTTTTTCCCATGCATTTTTCCATAGGACCTTTAGACAGGGCTACAGCCCGAACGGCTGAACAGAATTACTAGAAATTTGGCAGAGAGGTAGTCCCCAGGTCAAGGAAGTGCCTTTTGTAGGTTTGGTGTAAATCTGTTCAGTAGATTCTGAGAAAATAGCCTTTAAATCAATATATATATATATGAGGCGCGCTCCGTGCGCGCTGGGTGCGCGCACCTCGCCGTGCGCGAGCGCAATTCTGATTGGTTGTTAGATCTTAGTAAACATTCGAATCGGTGGAAATCAGGAAGCGGCGGCCGCCATTTTGTCAATCGCATAAAGAGGGGGTGATAAACAAAGGGGGAGAACTTGAAAAGGGGGCAGAGGGGGTAGAAATAGACCCAGTAGGCATTGTAAGGGGGTTAAAGTAGGACCTTGTAGGGCAAAAAAAAAGGTTAATATTTTGTAAAAAAATATCGCCGAGTGCGCGCACCCAGCGCGCACCCGAAAAAAAACTTAATAAAACAAAATAAAAAAAAAACGCATTTAAGCGAGTGGGGTTTTGAGGTTTGTACTTCTGTACAATCACATTTTCAATTTTTAATTGTAGTCTCTCAAAAAAAAAAAAATTTTAAAAAACATGGGTGCGCGCAGGGTGCGCGCACCTCAAAAAAATTTCAAAAAAAAATTCTAAAAACAAAATTTGTTTGATTAAGTTTATAAGTGGCTCTTAAAAGAGCCCTTGAGTTAATGGAGGGAAACAGGAAGAGAAAAACGCAAAAAAAGAAAAAACATCTATGGCCTAGTGCACGTATGCGCATCAAATTTTCTCTGAAGGAGATCAAGACTGGTCTCCCCCACAGAAATAAGAGAACCGCAATCAGTGCACCGTGTAGACAACCTCGCCAAACAAGGTGGACCAACAAGAGGTAAAGAAACAGGTGAAGGCACCATCGCAGCTGAAGTGCTCCCCTGAGCTGCCGAAGATGTGCTCGGCTGAGCTGCTGCTGATGTCGTCGGCTGAGCAGGTGGAGGGTTTTCTCCAGAAGCTCGACGATAAGATACTGGATGCATTTTGTAAACATGTCTCAACATAGTGTGAATGCTAAAAGAATATTTCTTGTTAGGATTCCCACGAGATAAGACTTTTTTACAAAGTACACATGTAACTTTCGGTGCATTTACCTTTTTCTCATTCTCTGGAAAAGTGAAAAACTGCCATATAAAGCTGTCTTTCTGCTTCCTGTTCCTCTGCCTCTCAAGAGTGTCCTGCTCACTGTCTGAAGTAGGTTGCTGTTCAGCCATTGTCTCTCAACAACAGAATAGCTCCTTCTCCAAAGGAATCAGAACTAATAATGAGGGGAGTAGGTGTGGTTTGGGAAGAATCTGGAACAGAAAGTACTTCAAACCAATCAAAAGTGAAGATTCTTGATCACATGACTTGCCATGAGGGGATTGGGTGTGGTATTGATACAATTAGAAACTGAAAGTAATGATAACCAATAAGAAATATTGTTTTATTATGTATAAACCCGAGGTGCGCGCACTGCGCAAGCTCCGTGCGCGCACCCCGCGATGACGTATGCACGAACGCGTAAACGCGAAGGTGCATACGTCATATACGCGTACCTAGTGCGCATACGTTGAACACGCGTATACGCGACCGTTATTGCGCATAATTTTAGCGTATGCGGAAGTAAACCGCGTCGAGGGCGTAGGACGCATGCGTACGTACGTACGCATACGTACTGGGTGCGCGCTCCCAGCGCGCACCATTAAGTATATTTGCGTACGTAAATAACGTACGACGGAATTCATAAAAAAGTTACGAAATAGTACTAGGTGCGCGCTCAGAGCGCGCACCCCAAGAATTTATAAAAAAAAAAAAAAGTGGACATAAAATAATTAAAAAAATTAAATAAAAAAAAATATCCAAATTGAATTTAAAAAAAAAATAATTTATAAAAAAATACAGATAATATATAAATGAATATAAAGTAATTTTATTTAAATAAAAAAAATATCTTTAATTAAAAATACATAACTTAGCATATAAAAAACCATACAAATTCTCTGAAAAAACCAAAGGTTTCAAAAACGATATAGTTAGGGATTAGCATTTAAAAAACCTTGCAAATTCACTGAAAAAACCATAGGTTTCACACACGTTATAGTTAGGAATTAGCATTTAAAAAACCTTGCAAATTCACTGAAAAAACCATGGGTTTCACACACGTTATAGTTAGGAATTAGCATTTACAAAACCTTAGAAATTCAGTGAAAAAACCATAGGTTTAACACATGTTATAGTTAGCTGGACATTTTACTCGTAAAAAAACAATGAAATTCCCCCGTTATAGTTAGTTCAGCTAACTATAACTCGCGCGCCCGCAATGCACTGCTGATGACGTCACATATTACATCACTCATGACATGGTCAGTGACATCACTCATGACATCACTGATGACATCTCAAATGACATCACTGATGACATCACTGATGACATCATCCTTGAGATAGAGTGGCAGAGCTCCTCTTCCCCTAATATAACCTTTGATACACACACTCAAAAATACAAACTAACATTTTCAAAACAATGGACATACCAATACCAATTACAACAACCTCTTCAGTAATTCTAAGATTCACATACACATCCACTCATTCACCAACAGTCCTATACAGTCACTCATACATGTACTCACTCATCATATGTTCTCATACACCTATACACCCTGTTACACAATGCCACTCATCCATGGAGTTACTCACACACATAGTCACTCATGCTAATAAAGAATCAAACATCCATTTACTTAAATATACAGGCATACACACACCACCACACTTACTTTTACGGAAACTTACACATACTTACTCTTTTAAACAATCACTTATAGAACCACATACTTATTCATTCAGGAACTCTTTCAATCTCTCACTCTCACATATACTCACTTATATACACCAATAGTCACATATACTAGTTTAAAACATATGTAGTTAC
The DNA here is from genome assembly GCF_964204655.1 of Triturus cristatus. Lineage (NCBI taxonomy): Eukaryota > Metazoa > Chordata > Amphibia > Caudata > Salamandridae > Triturus > Triturus cristatus. Next base: position 1,188,044,597 of record NC_140591.1, read on the forward strand.
TCATAAAGACACTATAGAGACAGTTAATCACTCACTAACACACCCATACACACACTCATGCACCCATAGAGTCCTGCACACATGCTGACTTCAACACATACAAAGACTGAGTCATTCATTCATGCACCTATGCACTACGTAATACCCCCCACCAAACCATACAGACATCAGACACTGATACTCAAAAAACCAACAAATAACCTATATAGACACTCATGTAGCTACTCACCAACCCATGCAGCCACTTATACACAAAGAGAGAGACTGATACAGATATTTAAATATTTAAACATTACTCACTAAGCCATGTATTCACTATGATACACTTAATCAGTCAGTTACACAATCAATTTTTCAAATAAAAATCATCCATTTAGACACTTATATACCCATTTATTCTTCCATCGACCTTGAGATATACATATATAAAACATATTTAATTTTCAGAAAAACACACATTCACTGGATGATGTCATCAGTGATGTCATCAGTGATGTCATTTGAGATGTCATCAGTGATGTCATGAGTGATGTCACTGACCATGTCATGAGTGATGTAATATGTGACGTCATCAGCAGTGCATTGCGGGCGCGCGAGTTATAGTTAGCTGAACTAACTATAACGGGGGAATTTCATTGGTTTTTTACGAGTAAAATGTCCAGCTAACTATAACATGTGTTAAACCTATGGTTTTTTCACTGAATTTCTAAGGTTTTTTAAATGCTAATTCCTAACTATAACGTGTGTGAAACCCATGGTTTTTTCAGTGAATATATATATATATATATATATAGCCAGTAGGCTCTTATAGTTAGGACCTAGTTTCCATAGACAGAGTGTTGTTTTTGTTTCACTAATAAATTTGGCACAGTTTGACAAATCTTCACATACCTTTCAAAACTAGTTTGCCACTCACTTTAGCTGCTGTCTGGAAAGTGTTTTCTGATTTGTCAAGTGGGGGCTGAGAAAAAGAGGGGGTTTCAACACGTGTTTTCCCATACAGTTTCCCATAGAGAGTTTAGACATGACTACAGCCAGACCACTGAATAGAATTACACCAAAGTTGGCAGAAAGCTAGATCTTGGTCCAAAAAGAGTGCTTCTGGTAAGTTGGTGTAAATCTGTTCAGTAGTTTTGGAGTTATTAAAGACAAAATATTTATGTATATCTAGAGATGCTGATCCATCGCAGAGGATCGACAGATCCACGTGCCAACAGCAATGCTGTGATTGACTGACCACAACCTAAGAGGAAAGCTGTGGCTGCCATTTTCTGTATAGGCGCTCCTCTGTCCTAGGGGAGGATTAAGATGACATATGATATTAGGGGTCAGGATAGCGGTATCCTCGTCTCATGGGACTGATGTAAGGGACTGTGAGGGACACCTCATGGGCAAGAAATTGCCCAAAAATTTTGTTTTTGGGTGGGCAAGGATCTGTGGATCCACCGTAGTGCAGCCCCCTGTGTGACTGCTCAGCAGAACAGTAGATTTAGTGCTCAATTAACAAAGTAACACCCACTCACAGACCCACTCAGATACTCTCCCATACTCCCACACAACCAATCACACACCTACTCACACATTTATGCACCCACTCACACATGCACTCACAGACCCAGAAAACTACTCACAAACTCACACAGGCGCTCACAGACTCACTCACATAGCCATACACAGCTACTCACACACCTACTCACAGATCCAGAAAACCACTCACACACCCACTCACTCACCCAGCCCCACAGTCACACACCCACTTACATACTCATACACCCACTCACAAGCCCATTCACCTGCTCACACACCTATTGACACACTCACATACCCATTCACACTCCCACACGCACACTCACAGACCCAGAGAACCACTCACACACCCATTCATAGACTCACACAGCCACTTACACTCCCACTCACACAATCATACAGCCACTCACAGACCCAGTCACACACCAATATAATCACTCACACATCCACTCACAGACCCAGAGAACCATTCAAAGACTCAAACAGGTGCTCACATAGCCACATACAGCCACTCACACACCCAGAAAACCACTCACACACCCACTTACACTCTCACACCCCCACTCACACACTCATGTACACACTTATACAGCCAGTCACACACCTACTCATAGACCTAAACAGCCACTTACACAGCCCCTCATACAGCCACTCACACCCACCAAACCACTCCATTCACTGACTCACACATCCATACACCCACACATGCACCCATACAGTCACTCACCCATTCACAGACCCAAAATACCACTCACCCACCCACTCATAGACCCACTCAAACTTCCATACACACTTTCACACACCCATACAGTCACTCACACACCCAATCATAGACCCACAAAGCCACTACCACACCCATGCACAGACCCACTCAGCCACTCACAAACCCACTCATACACCCACTCATACCCACTTACACACCCATATACCCAGTCACACACACACACACTCACACGCTCACTCACTCACTCACTCACACAACTGCTCACAAAACCACTCACACTCACTCACAGACCCACACAGCCCCTCACACACTTACTCACTCACACCCCCACTAACACTCATACAGCCAATCACACACCTATGTGTGCACACACCCACAATCACTCACACACCCACTCATACATCCATACACCCACTCACAGACACAAAAACACTCACACACCCACTCACAGACCCACACAACCACTCACACAGCCACTAAATTAAATATGACTTTATATTACAACAAGGTAACAGGGACATTATAATTACGCAACAGATTTTAAAAATCCTTAGAAACTCACTTTATAAACAAAGGTTACATGAACGTTATAGTTAGTCTCAGATTTTAGACATAGGACCATAGAAATTCAGCAGTTATAGTAACCTGAGTTAACTATAATTTACGCCCCCGCAATACACTGCTTATGACCTCACATATTACATCACTCATGACATGGTTAGTGGCATCACTTATGTCATCACTGATGACATCTCAAATTAGTCTCAGTTATAATTAGGTCAACTGGTCCATTGGAAAAGCATTTTTTGTGTTGCTAATAAGTTTCACTCCATTTGAAAAATCTCCATGAAACCTTTCATCAAAGTGCTACCTTTTTACTAGTTTCTGCATGGAAAGTTGCGGAATGATCCATCAAGCGGGACCGATAAAAAAGGGGGGTCCCCAAAACACAGAATCCCCATGCATTTTTCATAGACTTCTTTAAGACGGGCTACAACTAAAACTGCCCAACTGAACCACACCAAAATTAGCAAGAAGTGAGAGTCTGGCCTGCAGGCTGTGCTTTTTGTGATTTGATGTATATCCGTTGAGTAGTTTTTATGAAATTAAGGTTGAAAAATAATTGTATAGCTGGATGGTTGGGTCCGTTAGAGTCTCAAGAGACATTTGAGGGAGCATTTTGATTGGCCCAGGGAACTTTATTTCCTTTCGCCCACCTCACTCCCATCCGAGTGAGACTCCCGCAGGAGCGAGCGCTCTGACTGGCAGATAGCCATTACAGGACTCAGTGACTAAGTCTCATGTTGTGCAGTTAAAATAAGAATAATATAAGGGAGGAAGGGTCAGATAACCTGACCCACTAGGCCCCATGAGGGGGGACCCAAAGGAATACCCTGGGGCCAAAAAGAAAACAAATTGCCCAAAACTACTATGATCCAGCAGGACTGCTGCGGACTCAGAAAACAAACCCTAAATGGTGGCCAAGCAGCATTCACTATGTTTATGACCCAGGGACCCCACGCCTCTGACTGAATTTATAAAGGGGAGGGGGCTGCGTGGTCTCCTCCCCGACCCACCAGAGACCCCAGGGAGACCACCCTGGTGTTGAAATTACTTTATATGGGGAAGAGCAGTGCGTGCCTCCTCCCTGAGCCAATTAAGGGCCTCGGGAGCCCACCACCAGGGCCAATTACTTTCAGGAAGGGGGGCCACACGGCCCACCCAGGGCACCCATCATACCCTAGTTGGGGGCCTGGGGGAGCCCCATGGCCCCAGCCGGATACCCTCATGCAGCAGGAGCTGGCATTGCTCCCACTCACAGGGAGCAGATACTACTTCTGCTCCCTGCGTGCTGGAGCAATATTTTGATCTGTTTTCCTGCCCGCATAAGTGTAGGCAGGGAATCCAATCAAATGTCTGTTCCCAGAGGGCGGGAGCCTTTTCAAATTCCATGCCTTTTAGGACCGGACTTGGTGTTTGTGCCCACTTGGCCGAGAATAAAAAAATGCTTGCACCAAGCAAAAGTAAACACAGGTTTTCCTAGCTGTGCCGCTGCAGTCAGGGAAACCTCAATGTCCAGGGGTGGGTTCCCCCATACACAGCTACTGAGACGCCCTTGAGGGATTGGGTCCCCGGGCCCTTTAATGGTTTGTGGAGGGGGTGGCACAGCCCCCTTCCCATTTTGTTACATTGCAGCTCCAGGGATAGGCTTCCTGGGACCTGTTGTGGCACGGGGAGGGCGGCCCCAGTGGTGGACTCCCCAGGGCAGTTGAGGCTTGGGGAGGGGAGTTATGCAGCCCCCTCTCCATATAAAGTATCTTCAGCCACCGGGTGTGGGCTTCCTGGTGCCTCTCAAACCTCAGGGAAGAAGCCACATGGCCTACCTCTCCATATAATCCAATTTTGGCCCAGGGTGCGGGATCCTTGGGGTCTCTGAAGGCTCAATGAGGGGGGCGTACATCCTACATGTATACAAATTTCAGCCCTGGTGATGGGCTCCCCGGGGCCTCTACAGCCTCGGGAAGGGGGGCCATGCAGCCCTCTTCCTTTCATTAATTCAGCCCCAGGGGAGGGCTCCCCATAACATTAACATAATAAAGGTGGCCCGGCCACCATTTGTTTTCCGATCCCATCGAGAATCACACAAGATTGCAGATTTTTTTGCCAATTATTTCTCTTTTTTTGCCCGGGAGGATACCTCTGGATCCCCCCATGGGACTTAGCGGGGTGGTTATCTCTACCATGCATCTTTCAACTATTTATTTTTTAAAATTTTAGGACAGGGTACTGAGTCCCCGAGTCATGTAATGGTTGCCAGCAACACTTTTCTCATGTTGCTGACAGCCAATAAGAGTGCTTACTCTGCCGAAGTGAGATGGAACAAGGGAAAAAGTCTCCCTGGCCAATCAGATGCTCTATTTTTAAACTGCTGCTTCCTCAAGAGGGATACCCTGCCCCAATAGGCCACATGGTGGCACCCATAGAGACACCCCTGGGTCCAATTATTTTTCAAAAAGGCAATTTTTGCTGCAATCACGCAGGACTCCAATGGGATTGCAGCAAACAAAAAACCAAATGCCAGCCCGATGCGGGATTATTTGATTAAGGGGAGGGGTGTGCACAGCCCTCCCCCTGAGCCGCTTTTCAGCCCTGGGGACCCCATCTCCCGGGGTCCAAAATAAATAATTTGGGGAGTGTGCTGTGCTGCCCTTCTCCTGAGCTGTATTCGGCCCCGGGTGCCCCATCCCTGGGGCCCAATTTAAAAATATGGTGAGGGTGTATGCAGCTCCCCACCCCGAGCTGTATTAGGAAATGGGAACCCCTTTCCCTGGAGCCTGACTAAATAAGTATGGGGAAGGAAGTGTAAGGCACCCTTCCTGAGCCATATTCAGCAGTGGGGACTACATCCCCTGGGTCCCAAAGTACTTTTTAAGGAGAGGAGTTTGTGTGGCCCCGCACCATAGCCCTCAAAATGACCTAGAGACCACATTCCCCAGGTCCATCACTTATTAAAAAGGAAGGGGGACCCTGCGGCCCCCCTTCCTGAGCCATCTCCTGGGGACGGCTTATTAATTGTGTTCAGAGGAGCCCACTGTGGCACACAGCACTTTCTCTCTCCGTACCGGCTCTGGGGCTCCCCCAGCAGCTTCCAACATGTTGTTCGTGGGTGCCCTGGGTGACCCTCTCCCCTTTAAAATAGACGGTGTTCCTGTCATTTTCCAGGCTAATGGAAAGCTCAGCTTACCAAAGTGACCCAAGTACATTTCCCTACAATTTTGATGGTTTATTCTTGATGTAGAGAAATATGAGGACGTCTCCACCAAACAAAGAAGCACTTACTTCATATAATTAAGAGGAAGTACCCTTGTTTGGTGGAGTTTCAACTCTTTGTCTGTAGTCTTGTCATCTTCTCTATACGAGGATTCATTTTGTCACTACTTTCTGCATGAAGATGCTTGAGGAACAATCACTTTGCCAAAGTTGCACGTGCACAAGGTCACTGGAGACATTACCTTGTGGTTCTTTACGCAGGTGTAGAGTAGAATATGCACTAGACATTTTAGGTAGCACTTACTGGTTAACCAGTAGAAATAACTCCAGTTGGGTAGACATTTTGGGCAAACTTGTGGACTCTTCTTTGATAAATACACAGGTGAGGTTCCATTCTGGCCCAGATGCCCAGATAAACCTCAAAGGGAAGTTCATACAAATATACACATAGTAGGTGCCCTAGACAAAAGCTCCACTTCTGTAAAGGACAAATCATCCTCACTTCTTGTGCTTGACCAAGGCAAAGCAAATGTGTTTTCTCTACAGTTCCACATTGAAAATGTATCTGAAATTCTTGGTGGAAGTGAATGCATGGTTGATTTATTGGAGTGAAATCTCTTCTGCAGTGATTGTCCAAGATGGTTGTATTCTTTCGTTCCATCTACTGGTCTGACAGCAGAGATCATGGTTCTCCCTTATTATTGCTGCTGGGCAATCAACTGCGCATAATCACCTACAAGCTCCGCCCGTTTAGCCTGCCCCGTCCACATTAGGAGTATGCAACGGTGTTCCCGCAATTTTCCAGGCTGAAGGACAGCTCAGCTTACCAAAGTGACCCAAGGCCGTTTTCCATCAATTTTGATGGTCGATCTTGATGCAGAGGAATATGAGGACATTTCCACCAAACAAAGAAGCCCTTACTTCATATAATGAGGATGAAGTTCCCTTGCTTAGTTGAGATTGAACTATTTCTCTTGTCAGTAGTCTTGTCTTCTCTAAGTCTTGACTTCTGCATGGATATGCTTGAGGAACAATCACATTGCCAACATTTCACATACACAGCGTCACTACATAGGTAAGTACCTGCTGCACACAGCCTTCAATGTTATGTAAAAAGTGCCATGCTGCGTTGATTCTGTCTAATTAATCAATGCTGCTTACATTACTTAGTATTAACTATGTAAAACAATTTCCCTGTAGGAAACATTTTCTAGAGAACCAAAAAACTTGTGTGGAACATACTGCACACAAGCTGTCAACTGTTATTTGCACATAGAGTTACTCTTCAGTACAAAGATATATAACATGTTCAATACCTTAACACACCTATAATGCATTAGGAGTACATGTGTTTACTGACAACCATTAGCGGAACAAAGGCTAAACACCATTTGGTAGGGAAGGAATATGGTAGTTATCCACCACTATGTAAACTATAAAACAAACTAAATAAACAAATAAACTCCTTGGATGATGTCATCAGTGATGTCATCAATGATGTCATTTGAGGTGTCATAAATGTCAGTGTATATATATATATATATTTATATATATATTACCTACTGGCGGTCGCCAGTAGGTAGTTATAGTTAGGACCCCTTTTCCATAGGAAAACCTCAACATTCTATTTTGAATAACTTTGGCGCCGGTCGATGAATCCTCGCGAATTTCTCGAAATAGGTGGGGCGCTCCGCTCCGCTCCTACCCTGAAAGTCTCGGGGGGATTCGTCAAGCGGGGGCTGAGATAAAAGGGGGGTCCCAAAACGCGTTTTTCCCATGCATTTTTCCATAGGACCTTTAGAACGAGCTACAGCCCGAACGGCTGAACAGAATTACTAGAAATTTGGCAGAGAGGTAGTCCCTAGGTCAAGGAAGTGCCTTTTGTAGGTTTGGTGTAAATCTGTTCAGTAGATTCTGAGAAAATAGCCTTTAAATCAATATATATATCTGAGCCCGCTTACGGTACGCTTACCGTACGCTTACCGTAAGTGTACGGTGGCGTGCGCGAGCGCGATTCTGATTGGCTCTTAGATCTTAGTAAACATTCGAATCGGCCGAAACCAGGAAGCGGCGTCCGCCATTTTGTCTCTCGCACTGAGTGTTGTTTATCAAACATGATGGCCAAAAACATGTTACGGGGCTGTTTTGACAACTCCCTCCCACATAGTCATGTTGAGGGAGTCCCCAAACATCCCCCAAGAGCAAAAACGGTTTTATTTTTTTTTCGGCAATTTTGCCGAGTACGCTTACCGTACGCTTACCGTAAGTGTACGGTAAAAAAAACAAAAAAAAAAAACACTATCCACACTTACCCCACCCCCTGTGCTTTTGGTGGCCGTAGGCCACCAAATGTACAGGGCTTATTAATAGGTAAAAAAAACTAAATTTTGGCAACATGAAAATAAAAAAACGAAATAAAAAAAACACTATCCACATTGACCCCACCCCCTGTGCTTTTGGTGGCCGAAGGCCACCAAATGTACAGGGCTTATTAAAGTTGATAAAAACCGTGCACGGAACGAACTGCGTTAAGTGGGCGCGCACGCCTCGAATGGCGAAAAGTAACTTAGCATTTAAAAAACCGTACAAATTCACTGAAAAAACCATAGGTTTCACACACGTTATAGTTAGGAATTAGCATTTAAAAAACCTTGCAAATTCACTGAAAAAACCATAGGTTTCACACATGTTATAGTTAGCGGAAATTTTACTGATAAAAAACCAGTGAAATTGCCCCGTTATAGTTAGTGCTGGCAACTATAACTCACGCGACCGCAATCTTCTGCTGATGACATATGTGTCTTTATGAAAAAAAAATATTTGTAATATATGTATAGCTAAAAATGTATGGAAGAAGACATGGGCAAATAAGTGTCTAAATACAGTATTAGCATCAGCAGAGGATTGCGGTCGCGTGAGTTATAGTACCAGCACTAACTATAACGGGGCAATTTCACTGGTTTTTTATCAGTAAAATTTCCGCTAACTATAACATGTGTGAAACCTATGGTTTTTTCAGTGAATATATATATAGATATTGTTAGAACTTGAGGTCTCTAGTTGGCAGAGGTAGGTACCTTTGACCAAATAGGGACCCTTGCTTCTAGTCAGTGTAAGGGGATACACACTTTAGATAACCCCTGCTCACCCCCTTGGTCGCTTGGCACGAGCAGAAAGGCTTATCCCAAAGGCAATGTGTAAAGTATTTGTACCAACACTCACATTAACACAGTGAAAACATCACAAATGGACACCACACCAGTTTAGAATAATAAATTATTTTTTTCTAAACTATACAAGATCAAAATGGCAAAAATCCAACATACAGATACTCAGCAGAATGTCTTTAAAAAGGTTGTTGCAAAAATAAACTTGTAGATGGTAAATGCGACACTTTGCTCTCAAAGTACCTTGGATGCGTAACACAGAACAAACAAAAGGGTTGCAGAGAAGGCGATGCATCGATTCTTCATGCGCTCCGGTCTCGATGCGACAAGATGGCACCTCGATGCGTTGCGACGATCCGTTGCAATGCGACAAAATGGCATCTTTGATGCGATGAGATTACGTGGAGATGATGTGTGCACGCCCGATGGCCGTGCGGTGAAATCGGTGGTTTCCTGAGCCGCGACAGGCCCTGTGACATGCTTCTCCGGTAAAGCGACGGCGATCAGCAGGCGGCGGCGACACGCTCCCTCAGTGATGCGATGGCCCTGCGACATGCTTCTTTGGTGATGCGGTGGCGAACAGCGGCGGCACGCTACCTCGGCGATGTGACAGTGGCTGCTATGGCGGTGACAGGCTTCTCCCTCGTTGCGTCGCGCTACCAGCTCCCAACAGCAAAAAGGCCTCACACACAGTTACAGGCCCTCCTGGCAGGTTAAAGCTCCCAGCAAGGAAGGTCAGGGGAGCTGGGGGTGAAGTCCTTTTGTGCCTGGGACTTCAAAAACAGGAGGCCAGCTCTTCTCAGGCCCTTGGAGACTTTTCTTCAGATGGGCACAGCACACAGCAAAGTCCTTCTTCAAGCAGGGGACACAGCACACAGCACACAGCAAAGTCCCCTGGTCCTCTCCTCAGTAGAAACAGCAAACTTGAGGCCAACCCCAGACACACAGCAAGGGCAGTACTTCTCCTCAGTCTCTTCAGCTGATCTTCTTTGGCAGGGATTCCTCTTGATCAGTAAGCAGTGTAATTTTCAGGTGTTTTAGCTCTTACTTTTATACCCCAAAAGTCTTTGTTCTCTATGTATTAGGGGTCCTGGACCCAGTTCAAACCGGTTCTGGGTGCACTCTGCCAGTGCACAACTTCTTCCTTTGTGAATGTGGGCCAGGGTCTTTAGATGCACTGCAGGAGATGGAGCCAGCTATGTGGAAGGCAGGCACAGTCCTATTCAGGCCCAGGTGCTATTACTCCCACCACTCCAATTGCAGAAAGGTCTAGTCAGCCTAGTGCTGACTCACCCAGACTCCTGGAGCCACCCCAGCCCCTGTCACTCTCAAGCCAGACAGTCAATCCACAAACAGGCAGAGGCACACAGAAAGGTTGAACAAGAAAATAGCCACTTTCTAAAAGTGCTATTTTCAAACACAGAATTTAAAAACCATCTTTACTAAAAGATGTGTTATTAAATTCTGAGTTCAGGGATACCAGACTCCAATTTTCCATTGTACTTCTATGGGAAGATATGCAGGTAAACATGTTACATAGCATTCCCCATTCTGTCCTATGGGCAAGAAGGCCTTTCAATAGTGATAAACGAAATTGGCAGTATTTCACTATCAGGACATGTTACACACACTAGTACATGTCCTACCTTTCACACACACTGCACCCTGCCCAGACAGGTACCTTGGGCCTACCATAGGGATGTCCAAGTTGTAAGGAAAGGGAAAGGTAAGGCCTGGCAAGTGGATACACTGGCCAGGTCGACATGGCAGTTAACAAACGGCTCACAGGCACTGCAGTGGCAGGCCTGAGACCTCTTTTCAGGGCTACTTATGTGGGTGGCACAATCAGAGCTGCAAGCCCGCTAGTAGCATTTGATTTGCCAGCCCTGGCACACTTAGTGCACTTTACTAGGGACCTACTGGTAAAACAAATATGCGAATCATGGGTAACCAATCACAATAACAATTTACACAGAGAGCACTTGCACTTTGATACTAATCAGCAGTGGCAAAGTGCTCAAAGCATCTAAAACACTAAAAACGAAACCCAGCACAGTGTCAAAAATACAGGAGGTAGAGGCAAAAAGTGAGGTGTAACCACGCCAAGGATGCTAGGTCTAACATGTGTCCCCTCCAGCTGAAAAGTGGGGAGAACTACCCACCCTCTCGGGAGTTCTCATCACTAAGGCGGCAGAACCTGGAAAGACCATCAGCACTGGTGTGTTCTGTACCAGGGCGGTGTTCCACCGTAAAGTCCATTCCCTGTAGGGAGATGGACCACCTCAACAGTTTTGGGTTCTCAGCCCTCATCTGCATTAACCATCTGAGGGTCCTGTCATCTGTGTGAACCCGAAAGTGAGTCCCAAACAAGTAGGGCCTTAGCTTCTTCAGCGCCCAGACCACTGCAAAAGATTCCCTTTCAATTGCACTCCACCTCTGTTCCCTGGGAAGCAGCCTCTTACTAATGAAAGCTACAGGTTGGTCCAAGCCCTCGTCGTTCAATTGTGAGGGTACTGCTCCCACACCTTGCTCTGAAGCATCTGTCTGCACCACAAACTTTTTGGAGAAATCAGGCGCCTTGAGCAAGGGTGCAGTGCACATGGAAGTTTTCAGTGCATCAAATGTGGTCTGGCAGGCATCGGTCCAGATCACCTTCCTGGGCTGCTTCCTTGAAGTCAGCTCTGTCAAGGGGGCAACAATGGTGCCATACCCCCTGACAAACTGTCAATAATACCCGGTGAGACCTAGGAAGGCTCTCATCTCTGTCTGGGTCTTGGGGGGCTCCCAAGCCAGAATGGTATCAATCTTTGCGGGTAGGGGCGCCACCTGGCCGCTCCCTACTTGGTGTCCCAAGTACACCACAGATCCCTGCCCTATCTGTCACTTACTCGCCTTGATAGTGAGGCCTGCCCTTTGTAGAGCCTTCAACACTTCGCAGAGGTGTTGCAAATGTTCCTCCAAACTGGAGCTGAACACAGCAATGTCATCCAGATAAGCGGCGCTGAATTCCTCCAGCCCGGACAGAACCTGGTTGACCAGTCTCTGGAATGTAGCAGAGGCGTTTTTCAACCCAAAGGGCATAACTATGAACTGGAAGTGCCCGTCAGGTGTTGAAAACGCTGACGTCTCTTTGGCCTTGTCAGTTAAGGCAATCTGCCAGTATCCAGATGTTAAATCAAATGTACTGAGGTACTGGGCAGCGCCTAACCGATCCACGAGCTCATCAGCTCTGGGGATGGGGTGTGCGTCAGTCTTGGTGACCACATTGAGCCCACGGTAGTCCACAGAAGACCGGAGTTCTGGTGTGGCACTGGGTGCAGCAGTTTTTGGTACTAAGACCACGGGGCTAGCCCAGGGGCTTCTGGAGGGCTCAATTACCCCTAGCGCCAACATCTTGGAAACCTCTTCCTTGATGCTGGCCCTGATCTTGTCAGCTACTCTGTAAAATTTCTGTTTCACAGGCAGACTGTCCCCAGTGTCCACATCATGGACGTACCAATCGGTGACTCCTGGCATCAGGGAAAACAAGGAGGCGAACTGACCCAACACATGGCGACAGGCCCTCTGCTGTTCTGGGGTCAGGGTACGCAAGAGGTTCACCCCATCCACTGACCCATCCCGCTCCTTTGCTAACAGGAGGTCACTCTCCTCTCCATCCCATCATCTGTAGCAATGAGCATTGTCACATCAGACCTTTCAAAGTGTGGCTTGAGGCGGTTCACATGTAGGACCCTCAAAGGGTTCCTGGGAGACTGCAAGTCAACCAGATAGGTTACTTCGCTCTTGCGCTCCACTCTCTCATATGGACCAGTCCACTTGTCTTGGAGCGCACAGGACTCCACTAGTGCCATCACCCACACCTTCTGCCCAGGTTGAAATTCAATCCAAGTGGCATTCTGGTCGTTCCATCTTTTCATTTCTTCCTGGCTAGCTACCAGGTTCGCTGAGCGAGTTTCATGAAGCGTTGAGTCTGGTTCCTGAAGGCCAGGACATAGCTGAACACATCCTGGGGGTCGTACCAGGGGACTTTTCCCAACCCTCCTTCACCAGATTCAGAGGTCCTCTCACAGGGTGACCGTACAGGAGTTCAAAGGGACTGAACCCTAAGGACTTCTGGGGTGCCTCCCTGTAGGAAAACAACAGGCGTGGCAAAAAGACGTCCCACTTCCATCTCATGGGCTCCGCAAGGCCCATGATGAGGCTTTCAGGGTTCGGTTGAAACTCTCAACCAACCCATTCCCTTGAGGATTGTAAGGAGTGGTAAGCTTGTAAGTTACTTCAGCAAAAGTGATGGGATGCACACCATGATAATTCATTTGTCCATTTTAATCCAAGAAACTCATCCAAGAGTGCGTGCTCACTAGAATTGTGCCTTTCCTCAGTGGCACAAGGGTAATACAACATGCTGTGAGGAGCGACATTTCACCCCCAACCCAGTTGCACAGCAAAAAGCGAATTGGCAAAGCAGCTCCATTTTTTATCATTATCTTTTCTCCGTTTACTCAATGTTTTGTTCACATTTGTTTGAAAATCTGCTTAAACATCTTATTTCCACATGCAGGGTATAATACTCTTTCAACAGCTTCTAATGTTCAGAATGTGCCCATCCAGGATTCTATAAAGTACACGATAGAAACATACGATTCATCCAACGCAGTGTTCTTTATTGTAACCCAATGCATTTCGGGCTTAACAAATCCTTCTTCAGGGGTCACTGCAAACAACAATTAAAAAATCACCATTACTGCACTGTACTTAGTTTGTTACGTATTTTCCAAAATGTCATGCTGTCCTCTTTGTGTGCGTTTAAACACTCACCAACCCAATTAACATGAACATATTTTTTCCTTGATAATCTCTACTATCACCCATGCTTCTCTTATCCATCCCTTCTTGTCACTCACACTTTACACTTACAACTCACACCTCGCATATCAAACCCCTCTTTTGAATAAACTTGCTACATATTCCTCGCCCACCCTTAATCTACTCTCATTCGTGCAAACCTGATCATACTCGTTCTTTCACCACCAGTCATCTCTAACCACCCAGCTCGACTCTCACCCAGCATCTTCAACACCCGCTCTTCAATCTCCCTGCTCGCACACTCAAGCCTCTCCAAATTACTCCTAGATTCCCCTCCCCTCTTCTATTAACTTCCCATCTCGGCATTCACACAATCTAACTTCATTCTCCCCCCACAGCTCGCATATACACACCTCATGTCAGCAACTATATCACCTCCCTCCCGTTACCTCAGTCACTCATATTCACATACCTGCAACAACTATTTCACACCGACGATCCTGCGTCCGTTTTCGTGGAAATGTTTCCTCCCCTACCAACCACCTGTATTTCAATCAGTAACTTACACGAAAGTCCCTCCCTCTTTTATACGTACTGATTAGTCAGTAGATCCTCACTACTGCCTGTCAACCAAAATACAACTCCCAGCCTCCATTGGATTCCTATACCTGAAATAACAAATACGCATAAACTAAAATTACATTACATAAACTTTCACCAATAAGAACAGTTCAACATGTATAAACAAGCGGTGTTATCAGCGCTCAAATTGTAATTGCCTTGAAGATGTTACAAAGTTTTGGTGACTAAAAATAGCTGAATAGATGAGATATTGCACCGCGCATGTGTTAAGCCGTAATTTATCAACGATATCCTTTTTTTTCTTTTTTAGTTGGGTGCAAACTGTCGGTAGGACAACAATTCATGAATTCAGAGAAGCATGGGTGAAAGTAGAGATTATCAAGGAACAAAGATTTTCATGTTAATTGGGTTGGTGAGGGTTCAAACGCACACAAAGAGAACAGCATGAAATTTTAGAAAATACATAACAAACTAAGTACAGTGCAGTAATGGTGATTTTTTAATTGTTGTTTGCAGTTACCACCGAAGAAGGGCTTGTTAAGCCCAAAATGCATTGGGTTACAATAAAGAACACTGCGTTGGATGAATTGCAATACCAACAATACAAGGTGCCGGACTTCAGAGCAGAACGGTGTGCCGTCTGGGGTTGAGCACAATTCTTCTATTATTTCTGTGGAAAGTATTGCCCCTAATGGTGTTGACTCAATGTTGGGTATCGATGATAACTTGTTGTCTAGCCCTGTGATACCCGCTGCGGATTAAGAACAACAGAAGGTTCAGAGACCCCAGCACCACAAGTGGGTTGGCAATACCCAACAAGGACAAGGGAAAAGCAAACCACGCGACAAGCGGTTGTTAGAAAAAAGAACTTTAAACCTAAAATAATGAAGGATGTGAAGAAGGCTCATAACAGGCTTAACCAAGTGTCAGGCAATGGGAGGTTGACGCAGTCCAAAGATGTATCAGTCGATAGTCCCATGTGGGTGGTGGGTTCAAGCCAAAGGCGGGATTAAAACCATGATATCTAGGTTATCGGATGTTGGCTTAACGGATGACGTCTACGGTGCTATCAGGACGGCAGTGGCCGGGGCAGATGACATGGAATCCGGCTCGGAGTCAGCGTTAAGAATATCGCCTGATAAAACATGTACCCCGGGTCATTATGGGGTGTCCCCATCATCAGGGCCCTTTCAAACATCTCATATGACACATATGGTGGAAGATCTGCAAGGCAAAAGGGTCCAGGAAGGCCAAACCCCAATGCTATCATTGATCCTTCAAACTCTGAAAGACCAAAGAGAAGAAACACAAGAGTTTTTGCTCAACTTAGGGCAGATAACCATAATATTCAACAGACTCTGAGAGAAGTGACATCAAAAGTCGGGACTCTGACAAATGAGATAACGGAATTACAGCAAAGAGTAGTCTGTACAGAGGAAGCTACTTCTAAATTAACTAGCGCAGTTCAGCAGCATGATGACCAGCTAATAGCAATGCATCTCAAGCTTGAAGATTTAGAGAACCGACAGAGGAGGCACAATTTAAAAATGCTTGGAATCCAGGAAAGGGCAAGAAGGCTCAGACCCCAGAGCCTTTATAGTACAGATATTACAGATGGCTTTCCCGGATCTTGGGGATTGGGATTGGGATTGCCATGTACAAAGGGCTCATTGACTACCGTTGGTGCAGCGCATGCAAGATACTCGTTACCCTAGGCCATTTCTGATTTATTTTTGAATCTTTTTGCTGCGACAAGCTGTTTCTCTGCAGGCTAGTCCTAGATCGCCGGTTACTGTTGAATCTCTCTCCATTTAAGTCTGTTCGGACTTTTGCAAAGCAACAATGGACAGGCAATGGCAGCTTAGGCAGTTGATTGATCCACTAAAAACCACTGGAGCTCAAGTATTTCTGCAGGAAACAGCACGCCTGAAGGCTATACGGGGGGGCAATCATATTTTTTTGTA
The DNA here is from genome assembly GCF_964204655.1 of Triturus cristatus. NCBI lineage: Eukaryota > Metazoa > Chordata > Amphibia > Caudata > Salamandridae > Triturus > Triturus cristatus. Next base: position 1,188,061,138 of record NC_140591.1, read on the forward strand.
TGAGAAGCGAAGGAAGCACTTCATAGATGGCAGAAAGGTGGAGCGGAATAAAGCTTGAGGTGTTGGGCCTGGGCTGAGTGGAAAAGCGGAAAGGGGAAAGTTGGGTTTTCCTCTTCCTTGTTCTTATTTTTTTCACGTTAGTTTTGTAGGTATGGTAAAATACTTCTTCTCTTTAGGGTCCTCTTTTCTTTTCTTTTTTCTTTGAAAATAGCTGAGGGGGCAGGTTTGCCTCGGGAGCTGCTGTGAAGTCTGGGTTCCAGTTAGCTGCCAATCCAATGGCAGCTGTGGGGAGGGGTTGATTCCTCCTTCCAGATGCAGGGGGGTGGGTAAGTTTGTCGGGGAGGGTGTGGGAGGTTATGGGAGGGGGCAAATAAAGGAAAAGGTCAACATGCAGGTATCAAGAAATAAAAGTGAAAATAGGGTTGATGAAAGCTGTACTAAGTTAATTAAGTTAGACATTAAAAAAGGCGGCAGGGAATCATTATCGAGATGGAGCGGATTAAATGTTTAGCGTGGAATGTGGCAGGTCTGAATAGCAGAATTAAGAGACAATTAGTCGCTGAAGAGTTAAAAATGTATAATCCTAAAATAGTTATGCTAACGGAGACACATCTCTCTTATAGGGATCTGGAATTGTTAAAACAATTAGGATTCGAAGTAGTAGTGTGTTCAGCACAAAGTGCCTCTATACGGAGAGTCGCCATATTGAAGCATAAACGGTTTACATGTGCAGTCTGTAAGACAATGTGTGATAAAGGTGGGAGATGGGCTATAGCACAGATGGCGATAAAGGGAAAGAAATATGTTTTTTGCTCACTGTGCGGTCCCAATATAGATGATCCTACTACTATTGATGTAATAAATATTGAAATGCTGAATTGGGAGGGGAAACGGGTTGTGATGGGAGATTTTCACTGCATTATGGATTATGGGTTAGACACAACAAGACGATGTGCTTTTCACAGGATGCGGAGGACACGTGATGCGATCGGAGAGTTGGGTCGGCTACAGGCTATTAGGGATGTTTGGAGAACGTTATACCCAAACGCTATACGTATTACTCCACTCCACACAAGTTGTACTCCCGAATAGATATGGTTTGGGCATCAGATCAAATCTTATGGTCAGGAAATTTGTCTGAGAGTCACCTCCAATCACAATCCTATCCTCCTTCCATTTAAGATTTTTGCTGAGAATAAGGTGCCTATATCCTTTTCGTTTCCCAGGTATTTATTATCAGATGAGGAGTATGTGGCTAGGATCAGGGAACAAATTCAAGTATTTTTTAAGGAAAATACAGGGTTGGCTTCTCCTATAGTGGTCTGGGACACATGTAAGGCAATTATTAGGGACTTCACCCAACAATATATTTGGCGGCAAAATAAAGATCGAAAAAGTTCAATTAAAGAGACTACTCTAGCTATTCGTGTAGTAGAAGATCAACATGCAGAGGCAGCTTTGAGGGGCACTGATGACTTGCAGCAATTGGGGCTTGTATTAATTGATCTTAGATCAGCCTTGAAGAAGACATTTAGGGAGAAAAGTATGGTAAGATTTAGTAAATATCGTCTGTCACAATATGAATACGGCGAGAAACTAGGCAAGATCCTCACCTTTATGGTAGCAGATGATAGGGCGAAGACTCATATAAAGGCTATTAGGGGCCTAATGATATATTGTATGAGCACCCACAACAGATATTGGAACAATTTGCTCTATATTATCAAGAGTTATATACACCAACGATCCAACCAATGCAGGAAGATATTTTTAATTATATTCAGAATAGCTCTCTGTCAAGTATGGGGGGAGAAACATCCAACTCTCTGGCCAGGGACATTTCAAAAGAGGAGCTAGAACTGGCAATTAGTGCTTTACCATCAGGCAAGGCGGCGGGGGAAGATGCCATACCTTTGGAATTTTATAAGATCTTTAAAGATGCCTTGTTGTTACCATTTAGTCATGTAATATGGTTCATTGGGACAATTGCTAAGGTCCCTGAGTCATGTAATGTGACGCAAATTTTCTTTTTCTTGAAAAAAAGTAAACCAGCGGAAGAGTGTGGGTCGTATCGCCAATTTCACTCATCAATGCCAACGCAAATTTTTTCGCAAAGATCCTGGTGAATGCTCTAGCCCCAGTAATGCCTAGTCTGGTATCCCCTCATCAGCATGGGTTTATTCAAGGGAGAGACACTACTGCCCACGTTAATATGGCAGTGACTGCCTTTGAAGTGGCAAATGCAACCCCACTCTGTATGATTTTGCTAGATGCTGAAAAAGCGTTTGATCGAGTGGGATGGGACTTTCTTTGGGCCACACTTTCAGCTTTTGGAATCAAGGGCCAATTTAAGAAATGGGTACAAGCCTTATAGGACAAGCCCTGCGCTAAATTAGCATATTTTCAGGTTTGCAGTCTCCTATCGTTCCAATTCTCTGAGGTTCCTGTCAGGGATGCCCCCTTTCACCTTTGCTATTCGCCTTATATATAGAGCCATTTATCTCTGTTTTGCAAAGTCATCCCCTAATCTGTGCTTTTACTTCAGGAGCAAACTCTCTTAAGGTTCTTGCATACGCAGATGATATTGCGGTCTTCTCAACCGAACCTGGGGATGCATTGAAAGTGATAGTTCTTCCTAATTATAAACCTCTAGCTTCAATGCATGGGGTTTGTTCTGTTGCTACTTTTTTGGGGGGTCAGGATGTCGGCACATATAGACAGGATATTTTCTCTAAATTATGAAGTACTGCTGAAAGAGACATCTAAGTCACTAAAGACCTGCCATAAGCTGCCCTTAGGTATTATTGGGCAAATCAGTATTATAAAAATGAAGATTCTGCCCAAATTCCTTTATCTGTTCCGTTCCATTCGACTACGGTTTCCTAATTCATTTTTTAATCGATTAGAGGGAGCGTTAAGCAGTTTTATATGGGGTTACAGAAAAGCGCTATGAGCAATAGATTTGTTAAAACTTCCTTTTAGTCAAGGCTGTCTTGAGTTTCCTGATCTTAAAATATATTTTTGGTCAGCTTTTATTGCCCGTCTTCGTAGTATCATTAATCCTGCTAGCACTATTTTTTGTCACAAGTTTATGTTGGGAGAGGAGAGCAATATGTTTCTTTATAGAATTAATGACCCAAATGATTTTAAAAGGGTTAAGTTCAAGACTGTACGAGATAACATATTCATCTGGCGTGCTATTTCGCTTAGGTGCAATACATCGCTTTTTCATGCTAAGTTCCCTCTTTGGTATAACCCAGGCCTGCCGGAGATATTCCACGATGTTGTGGGCAAAGGCTGGGCTAGCTGCGGTGTTGTATGCTTTGGGGATTTGTATGACTACAGTGGCTTTGTTTCTTTTGAGAAATTACAGATACAGCATAAATTACCAGACCATATGCTGTTTAAGTACTATCAGATCCGGGATTATTTTCTATGGCATTTAAACTTGATGAATATATCTGGTTCTGACATCTGGGATTGTCTACATGCTGTAAACTTAAAGTCTTTGATTAGCAGGGTGTATAAATGTTTACGTGTTTATAGATCAGATGACTGTGTGAGATTAGCTGATCGTTGGAGTAAGGTTCTGGGGACGCCGGTTTCGGCTATTACCAAATGGCAAGCTCTTAGCACTATAGATAAGGTAGTGCATTCTACTAATTTGCGACTGCAGCAACATCGTACAATATGTCTACTATACTATACGCCAGAAATAATTGCTAAGTGGTCATCTAACAACTCAGTCAGTGATCGGACAAAATGCCCAAGGTGTGATCTATATGCGGCCGACATAAAACACATGTTCGTAACGTGGCCAGAACTGTCAATATTTTGGCAGAAGGTCGGTCAAGTACTGTCCCAGAAGATGGGGATGGAAATACCTCTTACGACTATGGAAATTATAATGGGTTGTAGGAATTTGAGCTCCAAATCTAATGGCTTACTTGCTATTTTACTGGTTTCCGCAAGAATAACAATTGCCCGGGTTTGGATCTCACCAAAACCCCCTTCTGTCACTGACTGGGGGTTGTTAGTAAGACAGACGTATGATATGGAGCAAGCGCTGACTAAGTCAACGGGCATTCGTTCTGTAGTTAAATGTAATGCAATCTGGGGGTCTCTGTTTTAATTTATAATCAGTCTTATGTGGAGTTTATTGCGGTTTAATTATGCTCTCTGTTTCACAAATTATTTCTTTGTATTTTTAATTTGTTGGGGTTTTTTTCTTCCTTTTTTATGTGTGTAATCATTTTCTTTGATATCTGTATGCATTTAATACTGTGTTTTCTTTATTGTTACCCTCTTGTCGACAAATAAAAAAAAAATTTTTTTTTAAAAAGCACGTTTATTCAGAAGAGGGGTTTGATATGCGAGGTGTGAGTTGTAAGTGTAAAGTGTGAGTGACAAGATGGGATGGATAAGAGAAGCATGGGTGATAGTAGAGATTATCAAGGAACAAAGATTTTCATGTTAATTGGGTTGGTGAGGGTTCAAACGCACACAGAGGACAGCATGAAAATTTCGAAAATACGTAACAAACTAAGTACAGTGCAGTAATGGTGATTTTTGAATTGTTGTTTGCAGTTACCCCTGAAGAAAGGCTTGTTAAGCCCGAAATGCATTGGGTTACAATAAAGAACACTGCGTTGGATGAATCGCACGTTTCTATCATGTTCTTTATAGAGGCCTGGATGGGCATATTCTGAGCATTAGAAGCTGTTGAAACAGTATGATATTCTGCATGTGGAAATAAGATGTTTAAGCAGATTTTCAAACAAACTTGAACAAAACATTGAGTAAAAGATAATGATTAAAAATGGAGCTATTTTGCCAATTTGCTTTTTGCTGTGCAACTGGGTTGGGAGTGAAATGTCGCTCCTCACAGCATGAACTTGTAAGTTACCCCACACTCCTCTCACAAAGATTGCATGTACTTCGAGATGAAGTTAGTACCCCGGTCGTAGACCACCTCTCTGGGGAACCCCACATGGGAAAAGAGATACCCATCAATGCACGGCCCACCACGGGGGCTGTGATTGTCCTGAGAAGGACAGCTTCCGGGTACCTGGTGGCATGGTCCACCAAGACCAAGATAAACTTGTTGCCTAAGGCTGTCTAGGGTTCCAGTGGCCCCACAATGTTGATGCCCACCCGCTCAAAAGCGGTGCTCACCACAGGAAATGGTTGGAGGGGAGCTTTACACTTCCCTCCACTATTGACACTTGCCTGGCAAGTCTGGCAAGTCCTACAGTGTGTACCGACGTGCTTACTCATATGGGGCCAGTAAAAGTAGGTTGCAAGCCTTTGAAAGGTCTTGTCGTACCCCAAATGCCCTGCAAGAGGCACGTCATGAGCAAGACCCATTAGGAAGGCCCTGAAGCGCCCATGTACCACCAGCACATGGGCTGCACCGGGCTCAGCAACCTTAGGCTCACTATAGAGTAATCCATCTTCCCAGTAAATGAGATGAGTTCCAGACTCGCCACCTGCTGCCTGGTCTGCAGCCTGTTGCTGCATACCAATCAGAAAAGGGCATTCCATCTGCGCCTTGCTAAACTCCGCCCTGTAGGGACACCCTTCCTGCTGCCAATGGGTCAGCTCCGGCAGGTCTCCCAGTTCAGCCACCTGTTCCCCTGTAGGTTCCAGGGCATCCCCCTCAGGCTCTGCTTCCTCCTGGACCATGGGATTGTCTGGGGCTGGTTTCCCACGCCCCTCGCCCCTTATCTTCCTGGCAGGCACCTGGGCATTGTTTCAGGCTCCAGGTCCTCTTGATTACTCCTACTGGCTAGCACAACAAGTAAAGTCTGCGGGTCTAAACCAATCACTCAAAAGAAAAGAAGCGACAAGTCAGCACGTTCAAAAATGAAAGAAGTCCTCATAAAGAGGGCCAAGTCCCATCACCCACCGAAGTGGCATGCTTCATCATCTGGGACCTCCCATAACTACACCTGGTGTAGTTATAGAGCTACAACTCCTTCGATTACTATAACAAGGAGGAGCTCAGGGATGTTTTGATTCCTGTAGTTGGGAGGGTGGATTATCTCAGATTGAAAAAAGCTGTCATAAGTGTGGTGAATCTAGATGCAGTGTGTAGAATAGAAAAGTGGTTTAAAATTGATCATCATTGGAAAATAAATTTTATTCTGTATCCAATGACACCAAGCTAAAAACAGCAGAAATTGTGAGGGGAACGGGTCCACAAACGTTATAGGGCCGCGCCCTCGTGGGTCAACATGTTTCAGCCAACCTGTGTCTACCCAATGACTGTGGCTTTCGTCAGGACCAAAAGGTAACACTACTGCAAAAATGTGAGTGAATGATGAGTGAAATAAAAAGGAACAATACAACCTACCAAAGTACCTACTTATCTGTGGATATGTGGCACCGTAGTGATGTAACTTAATCACCTGGAGGCAAAACAGAATAATAATACATGAATGTGCTGAACAAATCTACTACATTTTCTTTGACCTAATACAAATGTCTCATACATAAACATTTGTCAAGCGTACAGACTGCATTGTCTTCTTACCCGCAAAAAGTCAGGGATGCACCTACACTCCTGGTTACAACTCAGGGCGTGAGGCAACGCTCTAGAAGACAAGAAAAAGGGGAGAAAGAACTAGCTCATGCCATAAACAACAGAAGACGGTATATTCAACTGTGTAAGCAAAAAGCTGTGTAACCATAAAAACAAGAAACCAATACACAGACATAGGTATGTTGACTGACTACAAAATAGACCAAACCATGCTACTACTGTACTGGCAAACAAATTAACCAGGATCTTAAGTAAGCATGTCCATAACATAAAAGCTAATGAAGTTACCGACATCAGGCGAATGTCGAAGCATGCATCTGAGTACAGCCAAAAATGATTCTAAGCCCAGTCTCTAGGGTAGGGTTTAGTAAAGAGACCAAGCGGTTGTGTACCGATGACCAGAGAGCAGGCTTACCTGTCCGTCGTTACCCCGGACCTTCTTCCTAGTTGTACCGAGCGTAACCGGAACATCGTAAGCCTGCCCTTCAAAAGGGTCATCTGTATGACGCTCCGGACATCGAACCAATCATCGTGCAGAGGCGCGATGACGCAACACGTAAACCGAACGTGCGTGTAGAACGCAAAGAATGTTGGGGATTGTGGTTTTAGCAATGATGTAGCGCGCTCTTAGCTTGAGTTGCGTGATAACTAGAAAAAAAGTATATCTAGAGAGTAAGATCACAGTCCCATATGTCCCCGTTATGGTTACACAGCTTTTTGCTTACACAGTTGAATATACCGTCTTCTGTTGTTTATGGCATGAGCTAGTTCTTTCTCCCCTTTTTCTTGTCTTCTAGAGCGTTGCCTCACGCCCTGAGTTGTAACCAGGAGTGTAGGTGCATCCCTGACTTTTTGCGGGTAAGAAGACAATGCAGTCTGTACGCTTGACAAATGTTTATGTATGAGACATTTGTATTAGGTCAAAGAAAATGTAGTAGATTTGTTCAGCACATTCATGTATTGTTATTCTGTTTTGCCTCCAGGTGATTAAGTTACATCACTACGGTGCCACATATCCACAGATAAGTAGGTACTTTGGTAGGTTGTATTGTTCCTTTTTATTTCACTCATCATTCACTCACATTTTTGCAGTAGTGTTACCTTTTGGTCCTGACGAAAGCCACAGTCATTGGGTAGACACAGGTTGGCTGAAACATGTTGACCCACGAGGGCGCGGCCCTATAACGTTTGTGGACGCGTTCCCCTCACAATTTCTGCTGTTTTTAGCTTGGTGTCATTGGATACAAAATAAAATTTATTTTCCAATGATGATCAATATTAAACCACTTTTCTATTCTACACACTGCATCTAGATTCACCACACTTATGACAGCTTTTTTCAATCTGAGATAATCCACCCTCCCAACTACAGGAATCAAAACATCCCTGAGCTCCTCCTTGTTATAGTAATCGAAGGAGTTGTAGCTCTATAACTACACCAGGTGTAGTTATGGGAGGTCCCAGATGATGAAGCATGCCACTTCGGTGGGTGATGGGACTTGGCCCTCTTTATGAGGACTTCTTTCATTTTTGAACGTGCTGACTTGTCGCTTCTTTTCTTTTGAGTGATTGGTTTAGACCCGCAGACTTTACTTGTTGTGCTAGTTCAAGTGATTTGGGGATTTGTCTGCGCAGGTCTTTAAAAATTCCCTTAGACCCTATGACCAGTTGTTTTGTATTGATATTGTGTGCAGCTACGGCTGCGGGTCTTTTGAACGCCATACACCCAGCAGTGCTGTCGTGTTTCTTTCTGTTTTCTCTGCCTTTTTAGGTTGTGTTACAGCCTCTTTACAGACTAGGTGTGTTTGTTTGACTCCCTTTTAGCAACATGACAGAACTCACAGGCTTGGCCTTTGACGATGAGATGGCCCGCCTCATATTGACCACCACTCCAAGTATCCTAGAAAATACAGACAATCCGGCAGGAGCAACTGGTGACGACTGGGCGAAACTTCTCATCTTGAAGAAATCGCACACTCGCACCAGTATCCACGGTGCGATTATGACAGAGTATTTGCGCGGGAATTGCGCACCTACTGGCCTAATCGTCACCAACACACCCCGTCTCTTCTTACAGGATAAAGTCTTTCTCAAAGATTGGGCCCTGATAGCGTGGCGTTGCACTCGCGACTGGCTAATCTTGATCATTAGCACTGCCAAACGCGTCGCCGACGCTATCATGATTGAGATCCAAATACTAGAAGGACAAATTAAGACAACGTTGTCCCATTCCATCTATAAGAAGAACCTCGATGATAACAACAAATCTAATAAAGATTTTCGAGATGGTATTCTTTCTTCTAAGATAGAAAAATTTAAGAAAGACTTAGCCAAATTTTCCTTTGAAAAAGTCTATCCCTATACACAAGAGAACTACGTACCACCTGAGTTCAATAGGAAAGGTAGACGATTTGGTTCCAACTACTCTTCCTCTGGATCAGAAGAGTGGTCAAGTGACTCTGATTCCACCACTCAAGAGCCAGCACGAAACAGAGGCAGAGGCAGTAACTCCAGGCGGAACTGGCGAGGGAATCAACAACCACAATGGTGGCAACCTCCACCGTGGCAATACCCAAATCCCTATTTTCCTCCCAATGTGATGCCTTTTAATCCCCCTCCACAGTTTTTTTACAATCAGCCTTTTTTAGGCCAGGGCCGGGGACGTTCGAGGGGACGAAGAAGAGGCCAACAAACTCCGAACCAAACGAGGGTTCATTGGAGCCCACCCCCACCAACATCACCACGGCACCTTCGCAGCTCGGCGAAGGGCCCAGCAGGGGCGGGACCCAGCAGCAGCTAGTGGTCAATTTGAGCTCGTATACTCTAACTGCCATGGAAGAGAAGGTCCTCAACAAAGGCTTGGGCTTTGTTCCGACCAATACAGGTGATCCGTTTACTCTCCAGTGCGAGCTAGCTAAGTTTTTTCGAAAAATTAGACTGCATTTTTTCTTTCATGACAAGAGTCATGAGGATGTCACATTGGCAGATGGTGTGACTGACAGTGGCCTCAGGAATAAATCCACATTCAACCCACCTACACATGCCTTGCCCCCTCATGTTCTTGCTTTCGAGACAGCCGTCTCCAAAGAAACCTCTGTAATGATGACTAAACCAACTCGTCAGTATCACAATCTACCTAACCTAGAGAAGCAGGCTCTGTCTTCTCTGTCCAGAAACTCCACGATTATCATCAAACCTGCCGATAAGGGAGGGGCGATTGGGATTCTCGATGCTCTTGACTACAAGACAGAGTGTTTAAGACAGCTCAGCAATGAGAGATTTTACAAAATCCTCAATCAGGACCCTACATTGCGTATCAAAAAAGAAATCTCGGAACTTGTTCATGAGGCCAAACTAGAGGGATGGATCTCAGTACGAGAAGCAGAATTTTTGGTGACGGAACATCCGGTCACCCCTTATTTTTACGTTCTGCCTAAAATTCATAAGACTCAACGCCCTCCCCCCGGTAGACCGATCATCTCCGGGCTGGGCTCGTTGCTTGAACCCCTCTCAACATTCGTTGATGTTTTCCTTAGACCTTTGGTTAAAACCATGCCGACATACCTGCAGGATACCAAAGAAGTTTTACAACTGCTTCCAGGTCTAGACTTCAACACTGATACGGATTTTCTCGTCAGTTTTGACGTAGAATCTCTATATACCTGTATCCCTCAGACTGAGACTCTCAAAGCCATTAGAGGGCTCCTTGAAGCAAACAGCATTGGGTTGAGTTCGCCAGTGGGATTTATCATGGAGTGTGCCAGGCTGGCCATGACGGAAAAAAAATTCCAGTTCGAACACCAGTTGTACCTTCAAACATCAGGTACATCTATGGGCAGTGTTTTTGCTCCCAGCCTGGCCAATCTGTATGTACACTTGTTCGAACAACAATGTGTTTTGTGCACTGACAACCCCTTCCGTGACTACATAGTCATATGGAAACGCTATATTGATGATATTTTCGTCATATGGCGAGGTGACTTTGCAACTCTAGAGACCTTTCACCTGTGGCTCAAGGAACAGAATTCCTTCCTCAATTTCACCATGGAAGCGAGCAAGCTGAGTTTACCATTCCTAGACCTTCTCATTTTTCCAACTGCCAACGGACTAGGGAGTGAGCTGTATACCAAACCTATGGCAAGGAATTCTCTCCTGTCATACGAAAGTTTCCATCCTAAATCACTCAGGTCCGGCTTACCATTTGGGCAATTTCTTCGCTTGAGACGGAACTGCACTGACACAGACAAGTTCAAAGAGCATGCTGACGTTCTCTCGAAGAATTTAAGGGCCAGACAGTACCCCTCGAAATTGATCAAACAATCATACAAGCGGGCTAGCAACAATGATCGTGATGCCCTATTAGAACCATCTGTACCCAAGGCTCCGCTGGATAGATTGACATGTGTCCAGACGTTCAGCACTCACTCTAACCAACTACAGAAAATCATACGGAAAAACTGGCGCATTTTAAATGTGGGACAGGTACACCTTAGCCCTCCGCTTTTTTCGTTCAAGAGAAGTGCGAATCTGCGAGACACACTAGTACACACGCGCCCAAAAAACAGAGCGATCACTAAGACTAACACCTTGTGGAATTTGCCACCTGTTCAAGGGCATCATGCATGTGGCAACTGTGCAGTATGCCCTAACACCAGACATACTACAGAAGTAGACATAGGGACAAACAAACCCTGGAGGCAGATCAAACATACTAACTGCAATAGTGAGAGGGTAATCTATTTGATCACTTGCCCCTGCGATTTGAGGTACGTGGGTATGACCACTAGAAAGGTCAAACTCAGGATAATGGAACACAAAAGCACCATTAGATGTCAAAGGCAGGCAACCCGCATGACCAGACACTTTGTGGAATTCAAACATAGTCCTGACGACATTAGGTGGACGATTATAGAACAACCCTTCATCCCGTCCCATATAACTGATGTGTCCACTTTCCTGTTCAGAAAGGAGCAACGCTGGGTTTTTACACTCAGAAGCGATACGACAGGGCTAAACGAGTCAATTCCTTGGACTTCGTTGTGACACTGCAGGGTCCAAGCCCATTTTGCTGACGCTGGGGTCTTTCCTCCTTGCCTCCTGGCCTCAGACAAGTTTCTTGATACAACATATCAGTGGAATAAACATAAAATCTCCAGTTGTATCGATTGGTACTTTAGTCGAGAAAGAGAAGTCTGGGATATTGTCACAACTCATTCCAACCTTTTTCATTGTGTCATAACTCTAAATGTATAACATCTCCACAGTTAGAGAGACACTCCCTTGCTTGACAGCCAGAGATTTACTCGGACATTCCTAGAGGAACGTGTCCGATGTATGATTCCACGATTAGATATACACAGGAGGTTGTACGTCCATCTTAACCCTACTAAGAGCGCTTTCATTGTGTCATAACTCCAAATGTACAACATCTCCACAGTTAGAGAGACACTCCTTTGCTTGACAGCCAGAGATAGACTCGGACATTCATAGAGAAACGTGTCCGATATAGGATTCCACGATCAGATATACACAGGAGGGTGTACGTCCACTGTAACTCTACTAAGAGCGCTTTCAGAACCTCCTTTTCCTCTGAATTGTCACAATTTAAGACGCGTCTATCTCGAACGCATGTGCACCTTTATTTATCCCGGCAATGTCTTGTTCCCCTTAAAAATCATTTAATTTCATGTGATACAAGATTTGAGATCAGGGTGGTGTTTCTCATAACGGGGACATATGGGACTGTGATCTTACTCTCTAGATATACTTTTTTTCTAGTTATCACGCAACTCAAGCTAAGAGCGCGCTACATCATTGCTAAAACCACAATCCCCAACATTCTTTGCGTTCTACACGCACGTTCGGTTTACGTGTTGCGTCATCGCGCCTCTGCACGATGATTGGTTCGATGTCCGGAGCGTCATACAGATGACCCTTTTGAAGGGCAGGCTTACGATGTTCCGGTTACGCTCGGTACAACTAGGAAGAAGGTCCGGGGTAACGACGGACAGGTAAGCCTGCTCTCTGGTCATCGGTACACAACCGCTTGGTCTCTTTACTAAACCCTACCCTAGAGACTGGGCTTAGAATCATTTTTGGCTGTACTCAGATGCATGCTTCGACATTCGCCTGATGTCGGTAACTTCATTAGCTTTTATGTTATGGACATGCTTACTTAAGATCCTGGTTAATTTGTTTGCCAGTACAGTAGTAGCATGGTTTGGTCTATTTTGTAGTCAGTCAACATACCTATGTCTGTGTATTGGTTTCTTGTTTTTATGGTTACACAGCTTTTTGCTTACACAGTTGAATATACCGTCTTCTGTTGTTTATGGCATGAGCTAGTTCTTTCTCCCCTTTTTCTTGTCTTCTAGAGCGTTGCCTCACGCCCTGAGTTGTAACCAGGAGTGGAGGTGCATCCCTGACTTTTTGCGGGTAAGAAGACAATGCAGTCTGTACGCTTGACAAATGTTTATGTATGAGACATTTGTATTAGGTCAAAGAAAATGTAGTAGATTTGTTCAGCACATTCATGTATTATTATTCTGTTTTGCCTCCAGGTGATTAAGTTACATCACTACGGTGCCACATATCCACAGATAAGTAGGTACTTTGGTAGGTTGTATTGTTCCTTTTTATTTCACTCATCATTCACTCACATTTTTGCAGTAGTGTTACCTTTTGGTCCTGACGAAAGCCACAGTCATTGGGTAGACACAGGTTGGCTGAAACATGTTGACCCACGAGGGCGCGGCCCTATAACGTTTGTGGACGCATTCCCCTCACAATTTCTGCTGTTTTTAGCTTGGTGTCATAGGATACAGAATAAAATTTATTTTCCAATGATGATCAATTTTAAACCACTTTTCTATTCTACACACTGCATCTAGATTCACCACACTTATGACAGCTTTTTTCAATCTGAGATAATCCACCCTCCCAACTACAGGAATCAAAACATCCCTGAGCTCCTCCTTGTTATAGTAATCGAAGGAGTTGTAGCTCTATAACTACACCAGGTGTAGTTATGGGAGGTCCCAGATGATGAAGCATGCCACTTCGGTGGGTGATGGGACTTGGCCCTCTTTATGAGGACTTCTTTCATTTTTGAACGTGCTGACTTGTCGCTTCTTTTCTTTTGAGTGATTGGTTTAGACCCGCAGACTTTACTTGTTGTGCTAGTTCAAGTGATTTGGGGATTTGTCTGCGCAGGTCTTTAAAAATTCCCTTAGACCCTATGACCAGTTGTTTTGTATTGATACTCCTACTGGCTGCCATTGACCGAGTAGTCACACAGACTCACTCAGGCAGTCCCAACATCTCCAAATGTGCCTGGCGTACCACCTCCTATCATGGGGAACCCTCCAGGTCATTTCCAAGCAGACAGTCCACAGGCATGGATTGACTAACAACGACCTTCAAGGAACCTGAGACCCCCCCACTCAAAGGGAACTAGCGCCACTTTGCAGAGGTGCACGGAGTTGTCTGCTGCAACTACAGGGTGAAGTGTATTGGGAATGACTTGCTCCTCTGACGCCCACTGACACCTAATAGATGTCACACTGGCTCCTGTCTCTCTCAGAGCCTCCACCCTCCTCCCATTAATGGTCATCCACTGCCTGTACTTTTTTTTACTGTTCTCAGGCAAGTAGGTCTCCTGGAACATCTCTCTGTCTCCTAAAGAGACAAGGGTCATCACTGCTTGCTCCTCCCCTTCACTGGAAACTAATTCCTTACCCAAGGCTGCACTCAGTGAACCCGGTGACTGAGCACCAGTGGGTGCTTGGGATTTCTTGGGGCACTTAGGGGCAATGTGGCCCTTCTCTCCACACGAGTACCACCTGGGGGGACCCCGTATGTCACGCCCGCCCTTAGGGGGCTGAGACGTCTTAGGCTGGGGGGCTGGGACTCCTTTCCCCATGAACTGTTTTGGGGCCCTTTAGAGAACTCCTTTTGGTTACCTTTGACCCCCCCCACTCTTCTGCTGGGGACCCTGCCCACCTTTGGCTGTGTTACCCACAATCCCCTTGTGGACCCTGGTGCTGGTCCAGCGGTCCGCCTCCTTAGCAAGCTCACTGGGATCAGTTAACTTACTGTCCAAAAGATGCTGGCACAGCTCTGGAACACATAGACTGCTCAAGTGCTCCCAACTAATTAGATGGCACAACCCCTCATAATCAGTTACTTTGCTGCCCTTAATCCAACCTTCCAGCGCACGCGTGTACAACCTCACACATTCAACCCAAGTGTCTGAATCATACTTCTTGAAATACCTGAACTTCACTCTGTACTGTTCTGGGGTGAGCCCATACTTGAGGCATAAGGCCTCCTTCATATTGGCAAAGGTCAAGGTACCCGCCTTCTCTAAAGGTGGTAAGACATACCTCCCAGAAGCCTCAAAGTGTTTCCATAGGCCCGCCCCCTAGTGCTTCTCAGGGACTTCATTCATTCTCAGTGCAAGCTCATATGACTCAAACCATGCATAGATATCATCTCCCTTCTGGAAATTCTGTACTAAATCCTTGGGTATATACACCTTACCCCCATGCACTGGCTGTGCGCTGCCACCATTTGAACTGGGCTCCAGTTGCTTGGCCTTGATGTCCAGTTCTCTCATACTCAACTCCAAAAGCAATTTCTTCTCTTCCAGGGTGAGAGCGCTCTTGCTTTCCTCTGCCCTGGCCTGGTTCTTCAGTTTTAAAACTTCCAGCTCATGGTCTCTGATCCTCTGGTTCTCCTCCAGCTCCTCTCAGGAGAGACTTCCTGTGGAATGGACACTGGCAGCCCTTGAGGCTGCCCTTGGCACAAGCAAATCCTGTGACCTGAACCCATCCTCTTGCACTTCTTCATCCACTTCTGCATTCTCTGTCTCCTCAGCTCCTTTGGCCTCCCACCAAACTTTTAAGGCCTTCTGTAGCTCATCCTTCTTAGAGCTACTCCTCATGGGACATCCCAAATCCTTGCAAAATTCTTTGAGTTGATCTACTTTGTAGGAATACAAATCCTCAATTTGAAACTCCAAATCTGCCTTCTCACTTGCTGCTTAACCATTTTGAGACATGATCCGTGGATGACTCAGGGATCAGATCAAAAATAGAGCCAAAAAATAAAACACAGTATGTGGTTGTGTAGTGGTCTGCATTAATCTAGTGATGTACACCAATCACTGTGGATCAAGTACAAATACAAGTTCAAATCCTCACAACTGACCACCAATGTTAGAACTGGGGGTCTCTAGTTGGCAGAGGTAGGTACCTTTGACCAACTAGGGACCCTTGCTTCTAGTTAGGGTAAGGGGGATACACACTTTAGATAACTCCTGCTCACCCCCTTGGTAGCTTGGCACGAGCAGACAGGCTTATCCCAAAGGCAATGTGTAAAGTATTTGTACCAAGACTCACAGTAACACAGTGAAAACATCAGAAATGGACATCACACCAGTTTAGAAAAATAAAATATCTTTATCTAAACTATTCAAGACCGAAACGGCAAAAATCCAACATACAGATACTCTGTAGAATGTCTTTAAAAAGGTTGTTGCAAAAATAAACTGGTAGATGTTACATGCGACACTTTTCTCTCAAAGTACCTTCGATGCGTAATGCAGAACAAACAAAAGGGTCACAGAGAAGGCGATGCGTCGATTCTTCCTACGCTCCGGTCAATATGCGACAAGATGGTGCCTCGATGGGCTGCGACGATCTGGTGCGATGTGACAAAATGGCGTCTTTGATGCGATGCGACAACGTGGAGACGATGCATGCACGCCTAACAGCCATGCGGCGAAATCGGTGGTTTCCTGAGCCGCAATAGGCCCTGAGACACGCTTCTCGGGTGGTGCAACGGCGATCAGCATTGGCATGCTTCCTCGGCGATGCGACAGCGGCTGCTGTGCCGGCGACATGCTTCTCCCTCGTTCCGTCGCACTTCCAGCTCCCAACAGCAAAAAGGCCTCGCACACAGTTACAGGCCCTCTTGGCAGGTTAGAACTCCCAGGAAGGAAGTTCAGGGGAGCTGGGGGTGAAGTCTTTTTGTGCCTGGGACTTCAAAAACAGGAGGCCAGCTCTTCTCAGGCCCTTGGAGACTTTTCTTCAGATGGAAACAGCACACAGCAAAGTCCTTCTTCATGCAGGGGACACAGCACACAGCAAAGTCCCTTGGTGCTCTCCTCAGTAGAAACAGCAAACTGCAGGCCAGGTGCTATTCCTCCCACCACTCCAATTGCAGATAGGTCTATTCAGCCTAGTGCTGACTCACCCAGACTCCTGGAGCCACCCCAGCCCCTGTCACTCTCAAGCCAGACAGTCAATCCACAAACAGGCACACAGAAAGGTTGAACAAGAAAATAGCCACTTTCTAAAAGTGCTATTTTCAAACACAGAATATAAAAACCATCTTTACTAAAAGATTTGTCATAAAATTCTGAGTTCAGGGATACCAGACTCCAATTTTCTATTGCACTCATATGGGAAGATATGCAGGTAAACATGTTACATAGCATTCCCTATTCTGTCCTATGGGCAAGTTAGCCTTTCAATAGTGAAAAACGAAATTGGCAGTATTTCACCATCAGGACGTTACACACAATAGTACATGTCCTACCTTTCACATACACTGCACCCTGCCCAGGAGGGTACCTTGGGCCTATCATAGGGGTGTCCTAGGTGTAAGGAAAGGGAAAGGTAAGGCCTGGTAAGTGGGTACACTGGCCAGGTCGACATGGCAAATAACAAACTGCTCACAGGCACTGCAATGGCAGGCCTGAGACCTCTTTTCAGGGCTACTTATGTGAGTAGCACAATCAGTGCTGCAAGCCTGTTAGTAGCATTTGAATTACCAGCCCTGGCACACTTAGTGCACTTTACTAGGACCTACTGGTAAAACAAATATGCCAATCATGGGTAACCAATCACAAAACCAGCAAAAACGAAATTCAGCACAGTGTCAAAAATACAGTAGGTAGAGGCAAAAAGTCAGGGGTAACCTGTAGGTACAGTTAGGATTCCTAGGTATAGGAATTCCTTGACATTTTGGCTGCTAATAATTTTTCCACCCATTTGATGAATCTCCATGAAACTTTACATGAAACATTGCAGACCTCTTCTTGCCAAGGAGGTGCAAAGATAAAAGAGGAGTCCCAAAATGCCTTTTCCCACCAATGTATTTTCCACAGACTTTTGTATCCTGCGTAGCATGAAAATGGCTGAAGAGGTTTACATGACATTTGGCTTGATTAGACATTGTAGTGTGCAGATGATTCTTTTGGGTACTATAGGTAAGTAGGTTAGTATTTGTTAAGTCAGAAGGTATTTTATCTGTGTTGTTGTAGTGCTTTCACAAAGTTTTGCGAGTACCGCAATACCAAAAATTGATTAAAAAAATGAATGTTAGAAAATTAAAAATACACTGCAGTACCCTATAGTTTGCAACTATAGCATACTACAGTGTACTTTCCATGTTTTACATATTTAAATCTTCAGTGAAATGTATATACAGTACCACAGAAATATAAAAAAATTGCTGTGCTACTTACATTATTTTTAATATTCTGCAGCTCTACTGAAACTCCTGTAAAGATATATAGAAAATTATAAAATACATTTGTTCTACCTATTACCACTTAAATAAAGTTGTAATAGGTCTGTAACAACAATAAAACCTACTACTTACCTAGATATAAGACCTTAACCCAGTACACAGTGAAATGCAGAATGCAGAAAGCAGAAAAAATATATGTTGAAAATAACATCTCTGCCTTTCACCTTTGGTAAAAACAGCCATTAGCCAATCACTCACTGCTTATCATGTGTATACACCGCATTTTATGGGAAACTTACAGTGGTTTACGGCAGCACAATATGTAATTAAGTATTTTCAAAATCATAAATTGAACACTACTCACACTATTCGCACATACTACCAAAAATTGCCATTTACACCCAATTATCTATTTTACTGTTTCACTTGTCACACTCCACTGTGCACCAATACACTCTAT
Source organism: Triturus cristatus (assembly GCF_964204655.1). Lineage (NCBI taxonomy): Eukaryota > Metazoa > Chordata > Amphibia > Caudata > Salamandridae > Triturus > Triturus cristatus. Next base: position 1,188,079,680 of record NC_140591.1, read on the forward strand.
GCCACTCCACTCTAATACACTCCACTGTATCCCACTCCACTCTTCCCCACTCCACTCTACTCCACTCTATACCACTACTCCGTACACTATTACACTCTATGCCACTCCATTTTATGACACTCCAGTGTACGCCAGTACATTAATGCCCTTCCACTCTATGCTACTCCACTGTACACTATTCTACTGTGCACAACTTCACCCTACAACACGACATTCTACGTTATTCCACTTTATGCTACTCCATTATATGCCACTCCACTCTACGATAATCCACTGTGCGCTATTACACTGCACATCAGTTCATTCGACACCACTACAGTCTGTGCCACTCTACTCTACGCCATTCCAGCTTTACCCTGCTCCACTGTACGCTATTCCACTGAACAACACTCAACTCTTCACCACTCTAATCTACACTGTTTCACTATATGCCACTCCACTCTGCGCCAGTACAGTGTACACCAGTAACAATCAACTTTATTCCAGTCTACAGCACTCCACTGTACGCTACTGCACTACATGCCATTCCACTGTATGCCACTCCACTGTACATCACTACACTGTATACCACTCTATTGTACACTATTTCACTGTATTCCACTCCACTCTAACACTCTCCAGTGTAAGTCACTGAACTGTACACCACTCCACTGGGCGCTATTCCACTGTATGCTGCTCAACAGTACGCCACTTCCCTGTACATCACTACACTGCATAACACTCTACTGAGCACTATTTCACTGTATGCCACTCCACTCTGACACACTCCCGTGTGTGCCACTGCACTGTACACCACTCCACTGTGTGCTCTTCCACTGTATGCTGCCCAACAGTATGACACTCCAGTGTATACCATTCTTCTGTACGCTACTACACTATACACCAAAATACTCTACACTATTCCACTGTGCACACCTTTACTGTACGACACTCAATTCTATGCTATTCCACTCCATACCACTCCCCTCTATGCCACTCTAATATACACTATTCCACTGTACACCACTTCACTCTACACCACTATACTCTTCCCCACTCCACTCTAGGCAATTCCACTCTATGCCACTGCATTCTATGCCGCTCCACTAATGCCACTCCAGTCTATGCCACTGCACTGTACATCACTCCACTGTATGCTATTCCACTGTAGTTACTCAACTATATGGCACTCCAGTCTACACCACTCCACTGTAAGCTATTCAGCTGTAGCTGCTCAACTGTGCGACACTCCAGTCTCTGACACTCCATGCCACTCCACTTTATGCTACTAAACTATATGCCAATACTCTGCACACTATCCCACTGAATGCAACTCCACTGTATCACACTCCACGATATTTCACTCAATGTCACTATACTGTACACCACTCCACTGTATGCCACTCTAATCATGCTATTCCACTGTACACCACCCAACTGTATGCTGCTCACCTCTATGTCACTTTACTCCATCACACCACGCCACTCTACGCCACTTCATTGTATGCCACTCAACTCTATGCCACTGCACTGTACACCACTCCACTATACGCCAATCTACTCTACGACAATCCACTGTACACTATTACACTGTACATCAATCCATTCAATGCCACTCCACTGTACATCATTTTACTGTACCCCATTCCACTGTACCCTACTACACTCTACCTTATTCCACTGTATACAACTCCACTCTACGCCACCACAGTCTATGCTATTCCTCTGTATGCCACTTCACTCTACAATACTCCACTGTACTCCGCTCCACAGTACCCTATTAAACTGTATGCCTCTACAGTCTACCCCATTATGCTCTACCCGACTCCCCTCCACAACACTCCCATGTAGAGCACTACAATGTATGCCACTCCAGTCAGTGCCACCCCAGGCTACAATATTTCACAGTATGCCACTACACTGTACCTCACTCCACTCTACACAACTCTACTCTTTCCTACTTCACTGCATGTCACTCCACTCTATACTATTACACTCCATGCATTTCCACTCTATGGCACTCCACTCTGCCCCACTCCAGTGTATGCTATTCCACTGCATGCGACTCCAGTATAGGCCACTCCATTCTATGTAATTCCACTGTAAGCTACTACACTGTACCTCACTCCACTAAGTGCCATTCCACTCTACAACGCTCCACTGTAAGCCATTTGATTATTTGCCACTCCACTGTGTACCACTCTACTCTATGCTTTTCCACTCTATGCCACTCTACTCTAAAACACTCCTGTCTATGTCACTGCACTGTACACCACTCCACTGTGTGTTATTACACAGTATGCTGCTCAACTATATGACACTCCAGCCTCTTCCACTCCACTGTACACCATTACACTATTCACCATCACACTCTACACCATTCCACTGTACCCAACTCCACTGTATGCTATTCTACTATTTGCCTCTTCACTCTATGCCACTCCACTGTACAACACTCTACTGTACATTATTCCACTCTACGCCACTCCTCCATATGCCACTCCACTGTACAACAATCCACTCTATGCCATTCAACTCTACACCACTCCACTGTATGCTATTCCACTGTACACCACTCGACTCCATTCCCCTCTACTGCACTCTACAACTCTATACTCCACGACACTACACTTTACGACACTGTCCTCCACTCTACAGTACCACACTCAACCTAATGACACTACGCTCAACGACAGTAAACTCTACGATCTCAGAAAACGTTATTCAAAATAAAAAAACATTGAATTTCAATGAAAAAACAAAGGTTGAAGCTTTGTTATAGTTAGGACAACTTTATTTATTCTTTCTATACAAACCAGACATAAAATACACAAACATTAGGAATTCCTCAGTTAGCATTATAGCTTAAATGTATTATTTACATTAATATAACTGTATTTATTCTTGAGCTACAAACAAAAGTTAAAGTTCACAAAATGTTTTGTTTCAAACTTATAATTATACCTTTCATTTATAATTAATGCAAAACCTTCAAATTATTGTGACTTGCGCACCTCCAAACACACTGTATTCAACTCATTAGCCACACTACGTTAACTATAACTCACTACTCTCCTATGCACTGTGTTCTCACAAAAATATGATCTGCGATGTCATAACTGTTCTCATGAATACCACTTTTTAGATGTTATAAGTGAGATTATATAACACGGTATTAGCAGTGCATGGAGAGGTTGCAAATTATAGCTAAAGTAATTTGGCTACCAAGTTGAATACAATGTCTATTAAGGTGCATGAACTGAAACACATTTCTATGATACAAAATGAAAAAGTATCAATATTCAATGAAAAAACACAAAGGTTAAACTGTAGTTATAGTCATGAAATCTTTCTTTTAACATGCTGTGCAAACCAAACATACTACACAAACATTATAAATTCTTATGCTATAGTTATACCTTGAATTTATAATTTATGCAACATCTATAAATTACTAGAACTTATTGCATTATAGCCTGCATGAAGAACATGCCCAGGCATCCATTCCCTGGTTGAGCGTCAAACCAGGATGCAGAAAACCAATCACAATGCTGCATTGCACCATTGTGATTGGTCAGTGGGGCTGGCTTCCTGTTCCTCAAGTTCCACGAGGAGAGCAGTAGCAGAGACACGGGACCCGGCCGCAAGGTAAGTTCATATTTTATTTTAATTTTTTCATATTTGCACCATGCGCGACCCCCCCTCCCCGTCGCGCGAACCCTCCTTACCCCTGCGTGATTCCCTGCACCCGCCCCGCCACCCAAGAGCCATGCCGGCCACCACTGCCGTAATAACATTTTCATAACACCCAAACACATAACTCATTTTTACCTGTCCCCTGCTGTTCGTCCGCCATTAAAATTCCTATGTAAGAACCCTATATACCTTACCTTAGTAAACTGTTTATCTAACCTGTTTTGATTCTTTTACTTTCAAATGAAAAGTGTATTACGTTTAACTACTCACGACAACTCAGTGCATTATTAAGAGTTTGGCAGACTGAATACTCCATCACAAATTTGGCATATGTTCTGGCTGCTATATTGCAAGCGTAATAAGGCGGACAGGATATCCACGACATTTTGACAGATTATTCCGCCAAACCCTAAAATAGGCCTAAGGGTGCTGATTCACAAAGGTAATTTACACTTTTGAGTAAGTTTACACTATTGAAAATGTTTACTACTCTTTGGTATTCACAAACTGCTCTTTTGTTGTAAATTACAATTGTGTAGTAAATCCAACACTATGCATTGGCAACCACTGGTATTACAATTCCCACCCATAGAAAATAGTGGAGGTAGGGACGTAGTGCAAAAGTGTACGTTACTGTTTGTGTATCAGGCCCTTAACCCTTTTCACTTTGAGGTGCGACACAGGTAGGAATGTTCATAATTGTTATGCTGTAGTTTTTCCAATTCATTACATTGTTAATCTGCAATTTAAATATTTCAGCCTTGAAAAATTCCCAAACTGACCAGCTAAATAGTGAAGAAACATGTTGCCTGGGAGAAAAACCTGTCCAAAACCAAAGCAGATGAAATAAATCTTCTTCAAAGGCGAATGGATCTTAATCAGTGGATTATATCACTAGAATTTAGAGAAGAAAATGTATAATCCAAGATATGGCATACAAATAGCTAAAAAAGATGCATTTGGATTCAAATTATTACATGTTCTGCTCTTTTCATACTCTTGTTAACTGTCAAGCTTTCACAAAATAAATCTAAAAGATGTTTTGATACCTGCACACTCTCTTTCACCCAACATTTTGTTTCAACCTGTAGAGGGGAAAGGTCATTCTGGTGTCAGGGCTAGGTGCTTGGAAGATGGCCAGAGTAGATTTCAGTGGTGCAGTAGTGATCAAAGAGGTATAGGCCATAGTGGAAAGGGTTGGGACAGGAGAAGAGATAAATGGTAGACAAAGCAAGCCACAGAGGGGAGACGCCGAGTGCTCTCTGTAAGATACTTAGGAAAGAGTGAGAGGTTTGGGGAAATATGAGGTGATGGAGAGAAGGAAAGAGGGCATGGGAAAGGACAGGTGTGATTGGTTTAAAAACGTGGAATAAAATAATTATCTTTTGCAGTATATGCTGCACAAACGTGGTTTCGGGGGGCCCAACGAATATCAAGCCCCCCCCCCCCCCCCCCCCCAAGCCCCAGAAAACTCTATGATAACCATGTGTGGCTTTATAATACATCCTGTATTCTTATGCAAAACGCGGTGAAATAAGATGAATGTACTGCCCATGCACATGCATATTTAAGTGCATTCATTTTGTTCTCAGAATCACGTGTGAGAAATTTTTAAATCACTCAATGATGCTAGCTTTCATGCTTTTCCTCATTTAAAGAATGCAAAACGACCTGCGCCTTTCATGAATAATGAACTACAGTTGACACCGCCTGCTGTTTTCCTTGAAAGCGAATGGGCCAGCGAGGTTCAATCACAGAAGAAAAACAAGCATTTGGTGTAATCAGCCATGCTGTCGAGTATAGTCCGTCAGTTAGTGTAATGCGTTATCACATTCACAGATCACTACACGCACAGCTTATTACCATGTTTTGTCATTTATTAAAACGTTTCATCGGAAAGAAATGTATGCAGATAGCCTGGGTTAATTTATTCAAACACTGTGAAGAGATGATTGTTGACACAGCCTAATGCATACACCCTCGCAATCGTTGTGTTATTCGTTTCACATAGAGTGTGCCAGACAGAAATGACAGATTGGAATATGACACGATGCAGCACACAAGAGCGGTGGAAATGCAACTCTGGTAAGTTTTACGCGCGCAAATGATACATTTTTGTTTTATACTTCAATTACCGTCGGAAGCAAATTGAAAATAATGTAAAATGGCTGTTCAGTCTTGGCAACGGAGCCATGATTGGTTGCCATGTCCTTCACCTGCTTCACGTTCGGTGATTCTTCACAGACGTGCTACCCCTGGCTAGCAGTCGCACGTGGCTCAAGGGTTAATGGAGTTACGATGTATGGAAGCCTGTAATCTCTCTATTTTGTGTGCCGACTTTTATTTTACAAGCGTGCGTGGATGCTGGAACGTGCTTGTAAAAGGCATCACTCTTTTGTCATGTGTCAACATTTAACAGATGACGTCAGAGTATTTTGCTCGCAGGTCATGTCATAATGCATTACAGCCACAACAACATTTGGCTCCAACCCTTTGTACTAGGCGGACCGAGGTCCAGTCTCCAGTAATTGTTGTATCAGGGGTCGTCCGCAGCAGGAACCTAGCCAACTCGTGAATGGGCCCCAGATGTCCTTAGGGCGGCATTGCGTTGGTAAGAGTTCCCAATAACAAGACATTTGATCCGTGCGGTATGTAACATTTTTGACGCAGTCCCTTGCTGTTGGGGGGGAGCGGCACCCCAGTGCAAGGCCGCCCGTCTCTTCGCCAGCAGTAGTAGCATTGCCGCAAGCCTCCTCGAGTGATATGGTGTGGTCTGAACCACTCCCAACAGCGCCACCAGTGGTGTGCAGGGCAGCTCTTGCCTGGTTATATGCTTGATATAATAAAGTACTGTCAACCAAAAGTTGGCCACAGACCTGCACCGCCAAGCCAAGTGTAGGAAGGTCGCTTGGGAAGCCCCGCACTGCCAGCAGCTATTATCTAAACGCAGCCCCATCCTATGGAGCTGTGTGGGAGTGAGATAAAGGCGGGGAATGTATTTGAAGTGAATAAGCCTAAGACGATATTTAGGAGACAACTCCACTAACTGTCTACAACTAAAGTCCCACTGCTCGTCAGTGATGTTCACCTCTAGGTCTGCCTCCCATGCACTACGTGATGTTGGCACTACTTTGGGAAAGTCTATCTGTGTTATGGTGTAAATGCGAGAGACTAGTTTCCGACCCGATTCCACAGTTATGTTTTCGAGTGCCGGGAACATCTAACGTGGGGTTGGAAATGCTCTGTATCTACTCAGGCATGAGGCGCGTAATTGATAGTATGCCAGCATATCTAGCACTGAATGAGGTGCAGCGCCACACATTCGCCGCAGCGTTAAAAAACTGTCCCCTGGCTATAGGTCCTGGCCTGTCTGGGTGTGGTGTGATTGTGCGCGCTCCTGTGCCTTGCCGTCCATGAGAGGAGGGAACAGTGGGTTATTTGCCAACGGCATGGAGAGAGCATAGAGTATGTCAGTATTTACCCTTTTGCACAAACCTCCCAAAGCCCATCGTAAGGTTTCCGTGGTGTCCACTTTGTTGCGCGGCGTTTGTATGTTTTGTAAAGTGCTGTGCTTAGGGGTAGAGGTGCTATCCTGTATATTTCGATTGCCACATGAGGTTGTAATGGTATGGGGTGTACCCAAAAATGTAAATATTGTGCCTGGGCACTATAAGCGTAAAGGGCGAAGTCTGGAGCTCCCAGGCCCCCTTGGGCCAGTGGCAGCGGTAGTATCTCCCGGGATACCCTAGGTTGTCTCCCCGCCCAGACCAGCTTGATCATGAGTGATCTGAGGCGCTTGAAATATTGCACCATAATTGGAACAGGAATGTTGACGAATAAATACAATAATTTGGGCAGGATGATTATCTTCATTACAGCAATGCACTCTGTCCTCTATTCAATCCACCACCCTGCCGTAGTTGGCTGTCCAGATTATCTGCATGTTACTACTTATCCAGATGCCCAGATAGCACTTCCGGCCATCTGCCCATGCTATGGGGTATTCAGTGTCAAAGGCCTGAGTCCCGGATGTCAGCGGGATGATAACAGATTTACTCCAGTTAATCACCACCCGGACATGCCTGCATATCGCACCCGCTCCCTTGTCATCGGTTTGAAGTTGCACCTTGAGTTCGTCATATATAAAGTGATGTCATGTGCGTACATTATTATTATTATTATTATTATTATTTATTTTTGTAGAGCGCATAGTCACCCTGAGGTATCCCAGCGCTAACGAGAACCCTAACTCTCCAGTTCGGTGGGCCAGGGGCAAAACAGAGGTGAGGAGGAGGGGGGGGGAGGGGACAAAGACTCAGTGTAGGGGAAGGCGTGAGTTATTTGGGAAAAAGATGAGTTTTTAGTTGCTTCCTGAAGCAAAGGTATTGTGGTTCGAGTCGCAAGTCGCGGGGGAGCGAGTTCCAAAGACGTGTGGTTTGAACTGAGAAGCGTCTTCCTTCGGCTCGGGCTTTCTTGAATCTGGGGGAAGTAATGAAATTTTCTGTGTCAGACCGGAGGGATCTTGTGGCTTTATAGGGAGTGATGAGTTTACTAAGGACTGGGGGGGCCTTGTTTTTGCAGAAGTTTGTGGGCTAGGCATAGAGCCTTGAATTTGACTCGCTCCCTTATGGGAAGCCAATGGAGGTTTTTTAGAGCAGGTTTAGCGGAAGTTCTGGCAGGGGTATTTGTGATAATCCGGGCTGCGGTATTCTGGATTCTCTGAAGCTTGTTGAGAGTCGCTTCAGGAGCGCCCAGATAAATCACGTTGCTGTAGTCAAGCCTTGATAGTATAAGGCCTTGAATTAGCAATTTTTGTGAGTCGAAGGGTAAGAGGGGCAGGACTTTTCTCAGGGATTTTAAGAGGCCGAAACAGGTCCCAGCTACTTTCTTAGCCTGAACTGTGAATGAGAGGTCAGTGTCGATCCAGACCCCCAGACTCTTAACCTCTTCTTTTGGGTCGGGGGGAGGGCCCAGGCAAGCGGGCCAGATGTTAGGGGAGAGTGAGAGGCCTTTCGGGCCGAGGAGCAGGACTTCGGTTTTTGTCCCATTTAATTTTAGAGCTGACATTCATCCAGCAATGGACCTGCGTAAGGCAGTTGAATAGGTCTGCTGATTGTTGTCTGGGGTGAGACAGAGATACTACTAATTGTGTGTCGTCAGCATAGCTGACGACGCTCACTCCGAATGGGGTGATGACCTCCTCCAATGTGGACATATAGATATTAAATAATGTGGGGCTCAGGGAGGAGCCCTGAGGCACACCACATTGGAGGGGCATTTCGGAGGAGCGGGCGTTCTTCTCCCAGATCTGGTAGGTCCGTTGAGCTAGGAAGGATGAAAGCCAGGATAAGGCCGAGCCTGCCACGCCAACTCTTTTAAGTCTTTTAATGAGGAGATGGTGGTTGACGGTGTCGAATGCCGCACTTAGGTCGAGGAGGATCGCTGCCACTGATCCTCCTCCGTCCAATAGTGTTCTGGCCTCTTCTACCGCTGCCAGGAGGGCGATGTCAGTGCCCTGTCCTGGTCGAAAGCCCGTCTGGGAACTTTTTAGTTTATTATTGACCTCGAGAAACTGCGAGAGTTTCCTGTTGACCAGTTTTTCCGCGATCTTACTGACTCCTGGGAGAAGGGAGATGGGCCTGTAATTCGCCAGATTCTCGGGGTCGAGGGATGGTTTTTTTAATAGGGCTTTTACGACCGCCGTCTTCCAGCTCGGGGGGACAACTCCCTGTTGGAGTGAGGCATTGATCAAATGGGTCAAAGGGGGAGTGATCGTGTGGGCTACCTCCTTAAGGATCCAGAGTGGGGCAGGGTCCCTGGGGGATCCGCTCTTCATGGATTTGAGCGTGTTTCCTACTTCTTCGGTGGTAACTTGGCCCCAGGAGGAGAGACAGATAGATGATGGAGGGTACAAGGGGGCAATTTCTTCACACGAATTCACAGAGGGAATTGAGGCAAGAATTGTTTGAATTTTGTCGTGAAAGAAATTAGCCAATTGTTGGCATTTCTCCTGATCAGCTTTGGGGTCAGTGTGGTGTCTCGGTCCCGGTTCTGGGGTTTTCAACAGCTCTTTAAGGATGGCATAGGATTCTTTACTGGAGCATCCAGCTTTCTCTATTCTCCCCTGGAAGAACATGCTTTTGGTTTTTCGGATAGCGGTTTTATAGGTAGATAGAGAGATGGAATAGATGTCTTTATTGATCTCTGATTTAAATCTTCTCCAGGAGCGTTCCGTCTCTTGCACTCTTGACGCAGAGCTTTGAGCTCTGGGGTGTACCAGGGAGCGGAGGATAGTCTTTTAGGATGTTTAAGCATCGCAGATTTTGGGAGAAGTGTGTCTAATGAGGAGGTGATCCATTCATTGAACTGTCTGTCAGCTATGGCAGGGTCGGTTAAAGGTTCGGGGATGGAGTCTGTGAGGGCGGCGGCCCATTCATCAGGTGCGAGTTTGCGCCATCGTCGGTCGGTAACCTGGATTTTAGACGTTAGGGAGTTCGTGGTGGAAATTTCCCAAAATATGGGGACCATAAAATGGTCTGTCCATTGGAAGGGTTACGGGAGGTCTGGTGGTAATGGTAGCTATATTAGTGAGAATGGGATCCAACAAGTGTCCCTTCTCATGGGTAGGCGCGTTGTTGACCAATCGGATGTTTAGAGATGTTAGGTCTTGCCGAAGGTCAGAAGCTAACCGATCCGTAGGGTCCATGAAGTGGAAGTTTAGGTCACCTAGCATAAGGAAGTTAGAGGTGGACGAAGCTAGCTGTGTCACTGATTCGATGACAGCATTAATAAAATTACCAGGAGCACCTGGGGGGCGGTAGATCAGTAGCCCTGACAGGGAGTGAGCTGGGGACGTTTGAATGGAGAATTGACAGCTCTCACAGTCCTCAATGTGAGCGTTGGAAGTTCTACAGGTGAATAGTTCCCTGAAGACTATAGCTACCCCCCCTCCCCTCCCTTTGGGTCTGTGTAGGGCTAGGCAAAGATACCCTGGGGGAAGGGCCGTGACAATGTCCGAGTCGGTGCTATCTGAGAGCCATGTTTCCGTTAAAAACAGGAGGTCGAGATCCTGATCTTGAATAAGCAGATTGGTTTCGATCGCATGTTTGGGGAGGGAACGACAGTTAAGGAGTCCCATCTTTAGTGCGGGTTTTGTCAAGTTCGCGGGAGTCGGGTTGCAGCGCATACAATTTGAGAAGGTATTACCTTCGGTATGTGTGTGGTGACAGGCAAGAATTTTCTTAGGTTGTAGTGCGCGAAGTGCCTCTCCAGTATATATCACACGGTCACGGAGGCTGCCTGGTAGAGTAACTGGGCCTGGGTCCGGCTGGGCCCGGACGGGCCCAGACGGGCTCGCCTTTGGCGCGCCTTTGGCGCGCTGACGGCGCGCCCGCTGCGCCCGTCCGCTGCGCTCCCTGAACTGACACATTATTTATGGGCGGAGGGGGTGTGAGTGGGCGATGGGCGTGGCCACCCTGAGGGGGCGTGTCCTGGTCTCCTCGCGGCCGGTAATGGCGGCTTCAAGTGGGTCCTGTGTACCACAGCGATCAATCAGCTGTTTGCCAGTGACACAAGTGAGTGCAGGGGGGAGAAGTGCACAGTGTGTTTAAAACAAACACAAATTCAGACAGTTTTAAAAAGAAATGCGATTTTGTGCTATGCGTTGCTCCCGGTTTCCGCCTCAGGAGTTTAGGGTAAAGTGCAGCTCTCGTAATCAGAGCGCGCTTTTATCTGTTTTCGTGGGCGGTGGGCGTGGCCACCCTGAGGGGGCGTGTCCTGGTCTCCTCGCGGCCGGTAATGGCGGCTTCAAGTGGGTCCTGTGTACCACAGCGATCAATCAGCTGTTTGCCAGTGACACAAGTGAGTGCAGGGGAGAGAAGTGCACAGTGGGTTTAAAACAAACACAAATTCAGACAGTTTTAAAAAGAAATGCGATTTTGTGCTATGCGTTGCTCCCGGCTTCCGCCTCAGGAGTTTAGGGTAAGGTGAACCCCCTTGTGGTGAACCCGATTCCCCAATTTGTGTGGTGTTGCCTGATTCTGGCTGGCAATGGCTCAGTCGCTATTGCAAACAATAAAGGTGACAGAGGGCAGCCCTGCCTCGTTCCTCTGGTGATGGTTATGGGGTCAGATATCATGCCACTAACTTTGAGGCGCGCTGTGGGCTGAGTGTAGAGAAGCTTGATCTGCTGTATGAAGAGAGGACTTAAACCCAGCCTGTAAAGAAGTGGGAACAAGAACCCCCATTCCAAGGAATCAAATGCCTTAGTGGCATCCAGGAGTGCCGCGATTGCCAGGACAAGAGGGGAGAGATAGTGTGTCAACGCAAATAGCGTCCTAAGATTATGTGAGGTGGACCTTCCCAGCACAAAACCGGATTGGTCTGGCCTGACGATAAACGAGCGGCTGGAGTCTATTGGCCAGTATATTGGCAAAAATCTTAGCGTCTAGGTTGATCAACAATAATGGGTGATATGAGTCACATTTCGAGGGGTCCTTATTGGGCTTTAGCAGTGTGATAATGATGGCCTCCTGCATGGACCTGGGCAGAACACCCATTTGCGGGGCTTCTTGATAGACTGCTAGGCGGTGAGGGGCGAGTATCTCCGAGTATTCCTTATAGAATTTAGCTGGTAGGCCGTCTGGCCCTGGGGCTTTGTCCGCCGGCAGGCTATTTATGACCCGGCACACAACCTCGACAGTAAATGGGATGTCCAGGTATTCATGATGTGCCCTACTGATCCACAGTAGTTCTATCAAATCAAAATAGTCTTTCAGCACAGAGTCAGGTGGGTTGGACTGGGTGGTATATAGCTGCTTTAAAAAAATTCTCATGGTGTCTAGAATGGTTAGTGGTGTAAACGCCATGCTATCGGCAAGGGTGACAAATGTTGTGATGTACGGTGAGCCTCTGTGTGGCTTCGGGAGATTTGCTAAAGTCTTTCCGGGCCTGTCTCCCTCGCCGTATCTGCGCGCAGTGGCATGTTTGTGTAAGAAATTTGTTTCCCTAATTGCCTCTTCTTGGAACTTTGTTTATTTACTACAAATGTGCCCTAACATTGCAGACGAAGGTGAGTGAAAGTATTGTGTTTCCAATGTTTGTATTTCTTTTTCTACCCGCCCCAGACTACCCCGGATGTCACGTAGCACCCCAGATTGAAGAGCTATGCAGGACCCGCGAATCACCACCTTGAACGCCTCCCACAGTATTCCGGTTGTGTCGACTGACCCCGCGTTGTGTTCAAAGTACTCTGTGATTTGCGTCCGTATCTCCTCTTTAAATATCGCATCTAGTAGCTCATTAGGGGAAGGCGCCATGCAAATGGTTGTATGTAGGGCTTCGGTACTGAGAGGGTTAGCATGACGGGGCATGATCCAACAGCGTGCGGGTATGATGTGCATCCGCTCTGGCCCAAGAGTGTAAGTCTTTGGATCTTAGCCAGAAGTCAAGTCTGGACCAAGCATGGTGCTGTTGCGTGATACATGTACCCTCACGAGCGGTGGGATGAAATACTCGCCAGGAGTCAATCAGGTGTTGATCAGTCATTAGACCTTTCAGGGCAGCTGCAGCTTGCAGATGGTGTGTAAGTGAGGCACCTGCTCTATCATCTGTGAGCAACAAAACAACATTAAAGTCACCTCCCCAAAGTATTGCAGCGTCCCCCAGAGACTGCATCTTGTGCCATACATGTTGAAAGAAGGCTGGGTCATCATCCTTAGGACCATATGTGTTAGTGATAATAACCTGCTGGTTGAACAGTGACCCTAGTATTATTATATAGCGGCTTCTGGATCGCTTATCACTTGCTGCATTTGCCAGGGAACACCCCGCCTAATCAGTATTGCCACCCCACGAGAATATCTTGAGTAGTTAGATGTGTATACCTCACTCTCCCTATTGGAGGTTAACCTAGACCGGACGGCTTCCTTCAGGTGAGTCTCCTGCAGGAGGCAAATATCCACTGCGTGTCGAGTGAGATATGATTGTAGTAGTCTTGCTTTCCTATGGTCATTAGACCTCGTACGTTCCAGGTAATGCAGTTTATCTTTGACATCTATGCATGTGTTATGCCAGCATATAGGTCTGCAGGAGTGAATCTAACTCTGTCCATTCCGGTGCCTGGAGTGGAACCAGTTACAGCTGTGGGATTCCTGGCATGTTGTTGGGAAGCAGTGCATGGATGGTGTGTGTTACTCCCTGTATTTAGGGCTCGCAAAGTCATGTCCAATATGTACTGCGGTGAACAAAAAATAACAACAACATTCCCATCCCTCCCCCCACCTACACCAACCCCCAAACAGGTTGAGTTACCCCAGTGAACAACCCCACTGAAAACTTGTGCCCTTGGATCTGAGGGCTAGAGGGAATTATCCCAGGAGGAGCATGGGGTTGCCGGCATACTGTCCTGTCGCTAAGCAGCAGGGTGGCCAAGCGTACTTTGTGCTAATGGTACTCATGTTTTGGAATAAATGTTTAAAAAAAAGAAAAAAGGGGGTGCTGGAGCAGAGTTTTCTTTTAGAAAATTCTGGGGCTTTTGAAGCTCTGGCATGTCTATGCGTTTTATTAATTTATTAATAATTAACAATTAATTATTTGTCTCGTGCAAGTGTGTTATACTAATCAACCTGTTTGTCCTAACATAAGAGAAAGTTACATGAGGGTTAGCTTATTTGTGCTGTTCTTGTATTTACAATAACGTGCAAGTTTTCATGTTTAAACGTTGCTGTGTGCTATTTATTTGAGCACAAAACGCTGTCTGAATTAATGCTTTTTATGTCGCAAAGCTAGATAAATGCATACACATAAGGGTATTAGTGGGGTTAACACTGTTTAATCATTATGCTGTAGTAACGTTGTTTTTATTTCTTTTAATTGAGATGGTCTATTGTGGCCTATGGAGGCCTAATCCATGATGGCTAATTTTGAGAGCCTGGCCTCGAGTGAATATGTGAAAGACGTGACGACAACTGACCATGGTCCTTCTATGAAATTTTCCATGAGGACGGCAGCAGCTTTGGGTGTTCTCCAAGAAAAGTGAAAGTGTCCTTGGCAATCTCGAAAGACAAAGGAGCCTTAGAGGGAAACTCTGAACTGTGGCTCGATGGCCGAGGAGAAACCGGATTAAATGTGTTACATGTTTTATTTCCTTGGTTCCTGTTCCGTAGTTCACGTCTCGTGACTTTTCCTGAGCGGAGATTTCCAGATGTAGCAATGTTACATTTCTTCCTTCTCGTTCTGCTCAGTGATACAGTTTATCCCGCCAACTTTATGTGTGTTTCAATTGTATTTTTCACTATAAAAACTGTTAGTTTAGGGAGGGATCTCCCCACTCTTTTGGCCACCCTCACGCGTTGCTGAGGATCGATGCTGAGGACTCTGTCCTGAGAGACTTTACCGAGAGACTGGTCCTGACCCGTTCTGACACTTAGTTAGAATAGGTAACTATGAGAAATGATTTATTCTGATTTACTTTGACTAATTTTAGATAAAGCAATATAACTTTTAAACATGGTGTTGAATATTCTTTCTTGTCAATTATTGAGTACATTTTGATCATTGTTGTATAGATTGTATAGAGTATGATTAAGGATAACCACTATAATTAGGTCCTATCGTCCTAGATATAGATGCAGGGTTTTCTTCCCACAGGTCTTATGCTGGTAGAGTATTTGAGCGTATGTTAGTGAAATGGGCCCTAGCGTATGATGAATGTATGTGCGTGTAACTGTGAGATTACTCTATCCGTGGTAGTGGGCATATTTTTGATACCCTGATCTCTATCAATTTCTCTGGTAGCAGAGGATGGTTGTAGATGGTTGTCTTGATCTGATAAGATAAGATTGCTTGTATATTGGCTTATTGATTATTGACTTATTTTGATGTTGTTGGTATATGTACTAATATTAAATGTTGGAGTCGTAATGTTGAGTTATATGTAGTGCTTCTGGAATTTGGAAGCTGGAAGCAGTTCCGTAGTAGGGCAGAGAAGGTGTATATGCTGCTCTCGGGAAAGACGGGATTGTAAGGAATTACGTGTGACAATAGAAGTTGCGCGTTCACATTGTCTGGGTTCGGAATCAGTGACATCGTCGTATGTTACTATTAGATATTTCTGGTATATAAGGAGTGTGTATGATAGTGAAGGTTATCTATGAAACTCTGGTCTTAAATCCCAGGGATCTGTAAGGATTGCCGTTAAAGCTTATCGCGGGAGGAGTAATAGGTATTCTCTGAGCTTGTTTGAGGAACTGGGCAGAGGTAAGCTGCTTAGTTGTTGAGTTATAATTCTGTACAGGGACAGATTGTGCTGTTCTCGAGAAGCAGGATTCTGTGTGCATGTACTATATTTTTCTCGTATGAATGTGCGTGAATGCATATACATTTATTGACTGTAAGACTCTTTGGATAAGTCCTAGAGGAAACAGTTATGCGATGTATGAAAGTTGTTGATTCTTGAGAAATAGACTCTCTTTTACTATTCTGTGGTTAGCGAAGCAGACAATGGAGATGTTTTTATGTTGTAACTAATAGATTTTGTAGAAATTTTGACACACGAAGTCTACTGAGAGTTTTTTGTAAAGGAGGGGTAGACGAGTGACAGAGACAGGAGACAGAGACTGCAGCGACTGTTGACGTCAGAAGGTCCGCGCACTGATTGGATAGTGAATCAGAATAGGGTTCGCGCTAGGATTGGTGCGTTAGTGTGAGTCGCGCAGGGATTGGAAGAGCTGTTTAGTGACGTAGACGCTCCAGGATTGGTGCGTTAGTGGGAATCGAGTTTTTCAACCTAAACTCGTATTGTATATTTATAATACGGAGAGAGTAGAGAGTTTTAGTAAGCGCTAAAATGTATTACCAAGAAGAGAAAAAGAAAAAGACCTTTTTTGGAAAAGTTAAAAAGTGGTTTAGCAAGGATAAAGAGGTTAAAACGAGAGAGGGTGAATTGCTACCTCCAGCGAAAACACCTGCATCCTTCATGGTTGCGAAATATGGATTACATACCTGTATTTGGTTGCAGAATTGGGTTAGGTATACTAAAGAAGATGGTGTTCTAGCATTTCCAGAACATGGTTCATTTAATTTGGCTGTGTTGAGAAACTTACGGGAAAAGATGTTATGCTTAGACCCGAAGCCGAGACCTACACAGTTCGAGGCTTTAGTGGAATGGGAAGAGGAAGTTCATGACCGAGAAAAGCAAAGATCTGGAGGGTATTACAGGTACATGTTTGGGAGGAGACATGATCGTGAAACACATCATGATCGAATGAAAAGATGGCGAGATGCTAGTATGACAGAGGGATTATATCCAATGAGAACAGTTGAAGCTTCTGCTCCTTCGACAGAAAGGGTTTCTGAGTCAGATATGAGAAGATATGGAGAGTATGAGGATGAGGTCTTAAATGACATGATTTACAAGAGACCACCTCCATATAGACCAGAACCAGATGAGAGTACACCAATTGTTTCTCCGATAAGAGATACAGTCTGTATTATTGAAAAAGAAAAAATGACACCTGAATCAAGAGGTAGTAGTTCTTTCAGGGAGAGAGAGAATCGAGGTAGTGAGGAAAATGCCAGAAAATTAGCAAAAACAACAACAGAACTAACTGAGAAAATTAGGGAGTTAACGAAGAATCTGGAAGCTGTTACGGTGCCTGTAACAATAGGTCCAGTTATGCCTGTGTTTGATAAACAGAGAGCAGGTGAAAAAGGACTGGTAATTCCATATATTGCAAATGAATCGACAAATTCAGTTGGTCCTTCAGGAGATTCAGATAAAAGGACAGGGAGAAGTGACCTGAGACAAACCAGACATGATACATGTAGTGAACTATTGGATGTTAGTGAACCTAGTTGTTCAGGGATGCCAATTTTAGAACCGCAGAAAAAAGTGGTTCCAGTGAGAAAAACTGCTGAAATAACAGTTGATGATTTGAATGATTGGATGAAGGTTCTTCAGAAAAAGGATAAGGATTCACAAGTTATTGATGTGGTTAAGTTACGTATAGAATTAGAAGAGCTTGTGACAGGAACAGTTCCAACAGAAATCCTGAAGAGTCATCATGATGGTGAGCTAATGTTCATGTGCAAGAGCATAACATGGAGAGCAAGAAATACACATGATAGACTAAGAGCAATAGCAAATGAGCAAGGAGTTGACATTGATAGAGTAAAGGCTTTGCAGAAAACGTACAGGATGGATTTCACAGAGAAAGATATTGAAAATTTGAATACTTCTGGTAGAACAGGACAGATTAAAGAAATGGTGGCATTACTGCGAAGACGGGGTGATGTTGAAAAGTGGAAGGATAGGTGGTATAAGAAAAGAGAGGAATCTGAGGATAGAACAACTTATTCAGCATTTCCAGTGAGAGAAAAAGAGAAACCAGTGGAGAATTATCCCATGAGAGAAATACCTGGAGGAGGATATGTACATGTTCCATGGACCAGACAGGATATTTTATCATTTACGAATGATTTCCCTCGATTGAGAGAAAAGCCCGTCGAGTGGTATAGGCAGGTAGATAGGTTTGTGAAATTGTCAAAAGTGCTGTGGGTTGACCTGAATAGTCTGTTTGATATAATTGTTCCAGCAGACTTGTGGACTGAGTGTAAAATAGTTGTGAGTTGGCCTACTGAGGAATATCCAAGAGATCCAAGAACAGGGGCACCAGATCCAGAAGTGATGAGGAAGTATGATCAGGTAATGGTATACCTGAAGAGTAAAGTTCCTCCAAAAGAGACAGACTGGGTTAAGATAGATCGAACACAACAGGAGGCAAAAGAATCAGTTCATGCTTTTTACGAGAGGCTGATACTGGCTTTTAAACAATTCAGTGGAGATGAACACCTGGGTGACAAAGATTTGAGTCACTTTGTATACAGATTTGTATATGGTCTTAGACCAGAAATTGGTGAGAGAATTCGTGAACACACAGTGGATTGGCAGAGTAAGAAAGTAGATGAGATTCTGAGACATGCAAAATACTTTAGTGATGAAATTGAAGCAAAGCAAAGAAAGCTGAAAGAGAAAGCAATGTGGGCACAAGTGAAAGTTGCAGAAAGACAGGAAGCACAGTTGGTGGAACAGGCAAATAATCCAGGAAATAATACAGGGAATAGACCGAGATTTGCAGGAAAAGGAAGGGGAAGTCTTGAGGAAGCCAAAAAGAAGTTCCCTTGTCACAACTGTGGCCAGCTGGGACATTGGAGATCTGAATGTCCTAATCCACCATTAAATGAGGGTAAATCCTTAAATCAACAGGTGCAGAATGATGGGAATAACCAGCAGCAACAACAGCAGAAAGTTGTGAGACAGCAGAGTCAAGAGCCAAAACCGCCCTTACCGCAGAATAGAGGGGTACAAAAGTACAATCAGGACTCGGGATTCTTCAATGATGAGCAGGTAAACAAACCGAGACGTACTAACAAAGTACAGCAGTACTTGTTAAAGAGTGAAGGGAGTGAGTCTGAAGGTGATTATTGACGGTGCCGAGGAGAGGAAGAAGAGTGCATACTTGGTGCAACTCTAGAAATAGACCAGGCAGGACCATTTGTGGATGGGAAAATAAATGAGGAGGGTGTTACTTTTTTGGTAGACACAGGTGCGACAAGATCAACTGTCAGGTCAACAGATGTTAGAAATCTTCCTCTCTCGGATGAAGCAATCCAAGTAGTTGGTGTAGCCAATACACAAATCAGAACACGTCTTACTGAACCAGTAAGAGTACAGATAGGGAAATTTTCAGACATGCATAGATTTATTGTCTGTGACACGAGTCCAGTGAATCTGTTAGGTAGGGACCTATTGTGTAAAATGAATTGCACAATTTTTTGTACACCAGATGGAATAGCTTTTGAGACACCAGATGATGATGTTTTCTACCGAATGACTCTAGAAAATAGAGAAAATGAGTTAATTGGTGCATTTCCAGTGTTTAATCCGGAGGATTTGCCTCAAGTGCTGAGAGACACAGTGAAAAGAGCAGTTTGGGATTTTACAGGAGAGGATGTGGGATTGATGAATAATGTAGATCCAGTGAAAATTGCAGTGAAAGAGGGAATTACATATCCTAACATTCCTCAGTACAAAATGACACCAGAAATAATTGAAGGGATAACTCCTATAATTGAGAAAATGATTCAGCAAGGAGTCCTAAGAGAACTATTGAGTAGTCCGTGTAATTCACCGATAATGGGACTGAAAAAGCCTAATGGCAAGTTCAGGATCGTGCAAGACCTGAGAAAAGTTAATCAAATTGTGGTGGCATGTTGTCCCATTGTGCCAAATCCATCAGTGATTCTGTATCAAATTCCACATGATGCTGAGTGGTATACAGTGATTGATTTGTGTCATGTGTTCTTTTCAATTCCATTGCATCATGACAGCCAGCCGATTTTTGCATTTAGGTTTGGCCAGCGTATTTTAGCATGGTGTCGTATCCCACAGGGGTATACGGAGAGTCCTTCGATATTCAATCAGTTATTGAAAAAATCGTTGGAAAGTCTAATCATGCCTGAGAGCTCAGTGCTAGTACAATATATTGATGACCTACTTGTGGCATCAAAGACACGTGAAGCTTGTGAAGTGGATACCATAGCTTTACTGAATCATCTGGCAGATGGAGGGTTAAAGGTATCTCCAGCCAAATTGCAATTTTGCAAGAAAGAAGTGCATTATCTTGGACATAATATTGAAAAAGGTCTGAGAAAAGTGACTACTGACAGGATCAGAATAATCAGAGAAATGAAAGCTCCAAAAACCCAGAGAGAAGTGAGAATGTTCCTGGGTATGGTGGGATATTGTCGTCAGTGGATAATTAATTTTTCCCTGATAGCAAAGCCATTGATTAAATTGACAAAAAGTGAAATGACAGATCCGTTGGATCTGGATGCAGAACAATTGGCAGCATTTGAAGAGCTCAAAACTAAAATGTGTGAGGCCCCAGCTTTGGGTATGCCTGACTATGAAAAAGAATTTGAATTGTACTGCAGTGAGAGAAATGGATGTGCACTTTCAGTGTTAATCCAGAAACATGGACAATTGAGAAGGCCTATTGCATACTTCTCATCGACACTTGACACTGTAGCCGTGGGGTTACCAGGTTGTCTGAAAGCTGTGGCTGCGACATGCAGAAGCCTGGAACAGAGTGAGGGGATCATAATGGGGTATCCTGTAAGGGTATTCGTACCTCACAATGTGGCAATTCTTTTGACAAGAAGCAGAACTCAGCATATGTCACATAGTCGGTTGACTAAGTACGAAAAAGTGATTCTGGGAGCATCAAATGTGACTCTTGAGAGATGTGTGAATGTGAATCCAGCGACACTCTTGCCGGATATTGAAAATGTGGGTATAAATATGGAAGATGATCATGATTGTTTGGATGTGCTTGAGTACTGTACGAAACCGAGATCAGACATAAGGGATCTTCCCTTACCTGAGAATGACCATGTATTGTTTGTGGATGGATCATGCTTGAGAAATGATAATGGTGTGCTATGTGCAGCATATGCAGTGTGCAAAGTTTCAGAAGTCATGGAAGCATCACCATTGAAAGGAGTGAGATCTGCGCAAGTTGCTGAACTAGTGGCATTAACAAAAGCTTGTGAGATTGGGAAAGACTTGAGAACAACTGTGTTGACTGATAGTCAGTATGGATTTGGAGTGGTGCATGACTTTGGCCAATTGTGGCTACAAAGAGGTTTCTTGACATCGGGTGGAACTCCGATAAAGAATGCTGAGTTGATTGGAAAATTGCTTGAGGCGATACAGCTGCCTAAGGAGTTAGCGGTTGTAAAATGTGCCGCACATGGTTCAGGGGACGATTTTATCACTGTTGGTAACAGGTATGCCAACGATGTGGCGCAGTATTACGCCAAAACAAACCAGTCGATTAACAGGGATAGGATGGAAGAAATGTCTTTCCTTTCTGTGATGTTTACTAATGTCCTAGAAACGTGGGATGAAGTAAAGCAGTTACAAGATGAGGCAGGAGAGGAAGAGAAACAAGATTGGGTTAAAGCAGGATGTGCTCCAAGAGAAACAGACCATGTTTGGGTCTACAGAGATGGCAGACCAGTAATGCCAAACTCAATTTTGTCGTCAATGGCAAGGATGTATCATGGCCAGGGACATCTGGGGAGGGACGCGATGGTAAGGTCCTTTAAACAAACCTGGTACAATGCAAAGTTTAGGACAATTGCGGAGAGCATCTGTCAAAGGTGTTTAATTTGTCAGCAATTCAACACAGGGAAAAAGACAGTGGTGAGTCTAGGAACAATTGGCAGAGAAGGAGGTCCTTTTACAAGAATGCAGATTGATTTCATTGAAATGCCCCAAGTGAACAGACTGAGGTATGTTCTAGTGGTAGTCTGTTTGTTTTCAAGGTGGGTGGAAGCTTACCCAACTAGAAGAAATGATGGATTAACAGTGGCAAAATTACTGTTGAGAGAATTGATTCCTAGGTACGGGTTTCCAGTTACAGTTGAGTCTGACAGAGGTAGACACTTTCAAAATGAACTCATTGGTTTAATTTGTGAAGCATTGAAAATACAGCAGAAGCTACATTGTGCATACCGACCAGAGGCTTCTGGTGTGGTTGAGCAGATCAATGGCACAATCAAGAATAGAATTGGAAAGATGTGTTTAGCCACTGGCATGAAATGGCCAGATGTGTTACCTCTAGTCCTGATGACAATGAGATCCACTCCAGATAGAACTACAGGTTTGAGCCCGCATGAAATAATCATGGGACGTGCTATGCGCCATGCATTCGTGCCTGTGAATAAGTTGGTGTCAATAACTGATGACATGATTTTGGATTACTGTAAAGGCCTGGCTGACGCAGTTCATTCTGTGTTTCACCAGGTTGGAGAAGAAGCTACCACACTTGAGAAGAAGCAAGCCCATGATCTGAGTCCAGGAGACTGGGTGAGGATTAAGGTGCACAGAAGAAGAAATTGCTTGATTCCAAGGTGGGGAAGGCCAAGACAAGTTATTCTGACTACAACGACTGCAGTAAAGTGTGCTGGAGTAAGGCACTGGGTACATGCAAGTCATACTCTGAGAATTCCAAGCCCGAGAGAGGGAACTGGTGAAGAGTATTATGAAGAGTCAGATTCCAGTGATGGTGAAGATCCTGAAGATACGGAATCAGTGAGAAAAGAAGCAGAGAGAGCTTCAAGAGATTCACTGCGAGTATCAGAGGGAAAATCGAGTTCTGTTACAGAGCCTGAAGTTTCGAGTAGCAGTGGAGAAAAAAGAAAAGAAAAGAGAAATCACACAGAGATTACTCCTGAATCAGAAGAGGAGGAGATTGAAGAACCACTTGAGATTATTCTTGAAGAAACAGGGTCAGAAGAAGATAGAGAGGGACAGATTGCGGAAGACCCCCGAGGAGGTGTAGGGAACATTGATGAGGAGCTAGGTGAAGGGACAAGTAGACAGCAAGAAGATTGCGTGTCGGAGACCCGAGGAGGGACAGAAATAGGGAAGTCTCAAACAGTGGTGAAAAAATCTGTGGAGAAAAGAAAAGCTACTGGGAAACGGAAACAAGAGGCACTTGAAACAGATGATGAAGATGAACAAACAGAAGGTCGAGTTCTGAGAAAGAGAACTTCGATTGGAGAGAAGAGTGTTAAAGAATTGAGGCCGAAAAAGGTTGTGAAAGGAGATCGTTGGCCTAACAACCGAGTGAAAAGGGTGAGATACAGAGTAATAAGAGCAAATTCATCAACAGCTGAACAGGTGAATGAAGTATCAAGCCAAACTTCGAGAGCTGAAGAAGAAGAATCAAAGAAATCAAAAGAACCAGTAGAAATAAGAAGAGTTAAAAGACCCAACCAAAAGTACAGATCACCGGAATGGTCTTATGTGACACTGTCTGAAGAAGGAAAAGAAGAAACAGTGACTCGAGATAATCCGGAAGTGGTCTTGAGAAAAGTGATTGAGGAAGATACTGGTGAAATTCTGAAAGTACTTTTGACTGACATTGGAGAAGAGTCGAGTACTGAAGATTCCGACGTTGGAGATCTGATACAGTTTGATGTTGAAGAAATTGAAGTGAAGAATGACAAGTATCCAAACTGAGTGAAAGAAGGATTCACTTGGATCAAGTGAACGAGGAGATCATTTGGATAAACTGAAAGCTGAAGAATTGCTGAAGAATTGAAGAAGTTCAAACAGTAGTGGAGTAGTAGAGGCTAAACTAAAATGGCTAACATAGAGGATAATAGAAATAGACGTGCCTTCTTTAAGAGGTGATGCAGAATGTGCTGCTGTTGTACTGGATTATTAATGCTTCTATGGGGTGTTTTAATTTTATTAGTTACTTTTAGAGTAGAGTTTGGAATAAATATAGAGAATGTGACTAATGTAGAAAAGAATTCACAAAAAGTAGTTCCAATTAGAAGTAGTAGTTACATACACAAAGATAGGTCAATTAATAATTTTTCTAGTAATGTTTTTTCTAAACTGTTATATGAATATGTGAAGACGATGGAAGTGAGGGATTGCTATGTCTGCATGCAGTTACCTGCATCCATTTCAGAGGGTGTTACTTATCACCATTTGCCAGCTACATATGGTATTTCTTGTAGTATTTTAAGTAGTGTTTTTTATTTGTTAGGGAAAATAGATTATAAGATGTCTAACAGAGATAGTATTTTTGGGCACTTGCCAATGAACAAAGAGCTGAATCCAGCTAAAGAAGCTAACACTTTTGGTGAGATTTTTATTGAAGAAAAAGGATTAACATTAGATTACATTTTTAAGAATAATTTAACTTGCAGTCTGAAAGAAGAGGAGAAAGCTTTCCTGGATATGGTTGAGGAAAGGAGAGTGAACATGCATGGAAAAGGGGGAAAATATGAAGTGAGTGAGACAATTTGGGACATTGAGATGGGAAAAGAGTTGAGGAATGGGGCTAGTCCAACTTTGGCTCTAGATGCACCGCAGAAGGGTAAACTATGCATTACCAGAAGGAAATCCCAATATGATACATATTTTGTGGGAACTAGTGAGTGCCATGATACATACTTCATTGCGACAGGTTGGGGTTTCAGAGGTGGAGAAGATACGATTTTTCCAGGAGTGTACTATGTGTGTGGGAACAAGGCTTATTACAAGTTGCCTGACCATTGGTATGGCACATGTTATGTGGGCCTGGTTTTTCCTAAGATTTTTCATACAGATAAAGTAAAAGATGTAGAAGATATTAACTTATTAACACGTTTTAAGAGAGAAACTTGGTCTGAAATTGTGGGTGATATTTTTGGGGTTTTGATTCCAGCAGTGGGAATTTCTTTAAATGCTTATGGAATTCGGAAACTGTCCACAGTGGTTGATCGCTTATCGACAAATACCAGGGTAAGCGGGGAGGGGGGGACTGACCTGCTGGGGGTCCTGGACTCTACTGCCCTAACCCGCAATGTATGGACTGAGCAGAACCTTGGGGAGGCTGCCTGTGTTCAGGTACCCCGGTGGGCCGGTGCGCTATGCGGTGCCCTGGATTTCAAGTAGTGCGACTGTTTACTGTAGCGCACGAGGGCCTGCTGGCACAAGGTGCGCAGCAGAGTGGGTGCTTGATGGGCCGAGACGGCCAAGTTAAAGTGTACGGCCAAGTTCAAGTTCAACTGTAATGTCGTGCATAATTTCCTTACTGCCTTTGACATGGTGATGCCGCTAAAGTGTGATGCTGTGAATCATTTTTATAAATCCAAGTAGGAAACTTTTACTCTTGTATTGGTTTGTGGTGAATTACTTGTTTTGATGTGAATAAAAAGGCTACGCTTTGGATAATATACCGGGATTCTCAGAGTTCTTGGGCACAGCGGGGAGAAAAGCTGACAAAAGTAGGGGAGGAGGGCATGTCACGTTGTGCGCGTACTAATACATTTCCCCTAAAATAACATCTGATACCCATTGCACGCCTATACGATTACCAAGTTCGCCTCACTCCATCGTATTTAACTCTAGCTTCTCTCCCCTCATCCTAACATTTCAACCCGGTATGTGAAACCCATATATTTGCTAATATGTCATCTAGTGGTGTATGTAATATAACCACACTGTGAATTCTCACTCACTGCTCTTATCCAGCAATGATTGTGTGTCACAGTTTTCAGATCAATAATATCGATCTGAAAAAGATAAACCTTAACGATATATTGGTAGGCGATATGGTAGATGGGATATATTTGTCATGGGACTGTCCAAGAAAATGGAAGCCTGAACAATTTTATTAAAAACAAAAATCAATGGTTCATGAGTCACAGAATCAGGAAACAGGACATCCCCCGTGCATGTGATGAGCATACATGCTAATGCTCGCAGGCACATAAAACAAATCCATAAGATTATCCTACACAAGCACCGAGGGAATTGATGCGTCCCCTGTCACAAATGTGTTAAATGCTGAAAACCTGCAACTCTTTGGAGGGTTAGAAACGTCAATGCTCAAGGTTCTTGGCGTAGTGCCATTTGTGTGTCAATCTTTTGTTTGGAATCAGATTCGGGTGACAATAATGCATCTGGCCTGATCCTGAATATGAGTACTTGAGTATAAGATATGCAATTTGTAATTATGAATTGATGCATTGGCTGTGGCTGTAACACTTTGAATTTGAACAATAAGGATATATAAGATTGTTTGAAATACAAAATAAAGAATAAACAGACAAGTTTCCAACTTGATTGGGTATTTCTAGCTTTTGAGTGCTCCACTATACTTGTGAAAATGCCCAAGGTTCAGCACCTGCAACAGAAACATAACTTCTGGGTTACAAAGTGTCTCAAATATCCTAATTGCCAATCAGATCAATTTTGTGAATCTAGCTGATGCAATCACCTTATGTGAAGAATTACATCATGAAACATCCAGCAAAGATGTAGGGAGCGTCATACATCATCCCATATTGATGGGTTAACTCATGCCATCAATCCCCTAGCACAAGCCACAACCACCTCATTATGCCACATTGTCAGGTTTCAGGTGGAAATGGGGCACTAAAGCATGGATGTCGCAAGAGCACTCATATAGGTTCCCAATGCTGTAGAAACAATGCAATCAACAAACATGGCAGTTGGCTCAAATGTTTGGGTGGGAGAAAGTGAGGACCAATCTTGTGTGAACAGCATCTCAGCTACAGACAGTGTATGTCTGCGTCGAAGTAAGAGTCACAGTTGTGCTGGTGACATTGTTGGTTCAAAGACACCTATTTGCAACAAATGCAAGCCTTAAAAACAACAACTCTAATATACTTACAGTGCTAAACAGCTGCATAATATTTCGTTTTGTCTGCCAACCATCTGAAAAGAGAAGCTTATTTTCTGATATACTTTATTGCACCTGAAAAAAATAAGGTATATTCAATTATAAATATTACAATGCCTCTTCTTAATTTGTTATGTAATATTGAATGACATTGCATACATACTATGAAAAATAATGATTATTTATATTTGCACGTCGCAATCACCCTTATGCAATCGAGTTTCCTCATGTGTGGGAGGTAGAGGGATTAATTCTGCTTCCTTCTTAGACTCAGATTCTGACACTGTTACACTCAATCCGTTTTTGTTGCAATATTGTGCAGAAGAGCACATGTTGCTACAATTTTGCAACTTGTTTCAGGAGACTGTTGTAGAGCTCGACCACTCTTATGCAGGCAACTAAAGCGACTTTTTAGTAGTCCAAAAGTACGTTCAATGACACCTCGGGTTCTATGGTGTGCCACATTATAACAATGGTCATTGGGAGTAGTGGTAAACAGATATGGTGTTATCATCCTTGGCCGTTAGTCAGACACACTATCACCTACAAACAAACAAAACAGATTTAGATATGGGATTAAAGCGACAGTTGAGGTCAATGTTATACATATATATGTTTATTCACCCAATAAATACTATCATCAAAATCTCCTCTTTGTAGCCTTTGGAAAATTCCACAATGTTGAAATATGAAAGTGTTGTGGGTGCACCCTGGAAACTGGGCAACAATACCTGGTATTACATTGTGGTATCACACACCACTTGGATGTTGAGGGAATTAGTATTTTTCCAATTCCTGAAAAAATACGCAATGTCAGTTGATGGGCATATAGACATGTGTACTATCTATACATCCATTAACATAAGGACAATAGGCAATTCTATAAAATTCTATTTTGGCGGTGGTCCCTGTGTATTTCTGGGGAAATATATTTATATGGGTTTGAATGTACATTAACACTGCATTTAGAAAGGTGCGAAAATAGGAGAAAGGGCACTCTGTGACACACCGCTATCTGCTACAATCACACCCTGGTAGCTAGCAGAAGCTAAGAGATGCAAACTAAATAACACCTGCACATGGGTGGGATGGAATTACTGCACAAGGTGTTTCTCTCAAACTGAGATTGTAAATCAGCTATGAGTTCCAGAGTCACAATAATGTAATCCTCAGTCTGACGCTGCTTGCCTGTCTTCTCCTTCTCTGCAAGCCAGCAAGAACATGCATTCTTCTTGCCATCACATAGAAAGCAACCATTTGGAAAACCACAGATGCTGGGCCAGCATTTATAGATTGCATACAGTTGCGACCTGGTTTGGGTTGGTGTTAATTTGCGTGAGCAAAATGGTGTTTTTGGGACTAATCACCATTTGTGAATGTGATGAACATAAAAATAGCAATTTGCCAATATAGCTTTCCTAATGGATATTCGCTATTTATATTGAGTAAAATACTGATTTATAATTCATTTACTAAATTGATGCCTGCAAATGGTTTTCTAACATAAGGAACTTGTGTTTTTGTGACCGGTAACCAGTTTGCAAGGATTGCAGAATCTCAAAAGTTATGTACATATTGCCCTATCTTCATATAGTGGTATTTTTGAGCTTCTGTATGGGGACCAGCAGTCTCCAAAGAAAGTCAAAGATGCTGTAAATACACATTTAAATGTTTTATATTAATCTGAACTGCTCAGTGTTACCCTGCCCTCTCAAGCTGCTAAAGTGGAAGGTTCATGACCCCTTTGCTTTATTTATGGGGAAAGGACTGTTGATGTCGCAGAGACTTGTTTTTGTTTGCTGTATGCGCTTTGAAGCTGATACTGATGTCACTATGGAATGTATGGGACTTTAGGCTTATGACAGCCAGGGAGTGAAGTCTTCAAGGTCCAGATCATCTAGCCAAGCCATTCCTGCACCTGATATTGTTTACTGACATTAGCTTTGAGAATAAGTTCGATCTTAGATTCAAAGCTAGGCCTTGCTATCCAGTTTTTGATAGTGGCAGTAGAAGTATTCAGCCAGGTGTTGTGAACAGATGTGATCTTTAGAGATAACTGGGTATCATCTATCTGTATGTGGATGCTGACGTACATGTCTGCCAAAAGGCATTTCAAGAACTCCAATTACTTGTGAGATGATCGTCACTGGAGAATGCTGTATATCATTGGGATTTACACATTTCTGGAGGAGTTCATATCGGCCAGCGCGGTTCTATTTATTAGATATGGTGAGCCACTGTAAAGCAGAACTTTGGAAGCATGCTTGTGTACTAGCATTTCTGGCATGATGTGGTGGTCAACTGAGTTGAATGCAATAAAGAAGTCATGCAGAATGAGAAGGTGGGAGTCGTTGGTTGTGAATTGTGGGACTTTGTCTACCACTTGGATTTGTTATGTCTTTGTAATGCATACTGTTCTGAAGCTAGAATATTATCTTCTTCAGAGTATGACACCATCATCTGTTCTCGTTGTTCCCAATCCAAATGGTACAATGTCTATCCCGGCAACCCAATTATGCTGGAGCAAACTCACCAAGTTATTTATCCATCTACCCCAGTTCCAATTGACAGCGTAAATCATGTAAGATCATTCATAACATTAAGGACATGAGACAGAAGAGAAAGAGAGCCTGGTGACAGCAAAGTTTGGCTCAAACTTTACCAAAAAAGTATAATGGCTTAGCTTTACAGCAGTCAAGTGGCAACAAAAAATAAGTAACCATGATTTTTCTGAAGTTTTTTTGTTGTCTATATCTCAGTCAGTGTACATTGTTTGTCTCTGTAGAGAATGTGACACTAACATGCTTTATTTTAAAACATAAGGCCCATTAAATACAACCTGCTAGTGGTGGTGTTTCAGTTTTGTCTCAATTGAGCTGTACTTTGTCTTTCGGGGTCTGTGTCTTGACAATTAGATTAATAAATTGAAGTCAACAATTAGAGATCTCCCAGTTAAGGTGCCACTGTAAGAGATACACAGTTGGAAGGAAGTAATGAACGGTTTGTTTTGTTAAGGTGGTTGTATGGCATATTAGAACATTGGAATGTTGCGAGCTCCTTGAAAACAATGGAGTGCTCTGGGTTTCTAAAGGCCAGTAGAAGCCCAGAGCTCCAACATTCCAATGTTGTTCTTCATAGCTGTTGCTGTGAACAAAGGCCTCACTGAGCCCGAGGGGATTTCAATCCCCTTGAGCTCCACGAGGCCTTTGTTTGATTTGTTAGAACATTCTGCCCTCTAGGGCGGGAATGTTCTTATAGCCTTATAGCCTTCAATAGCTGGGCTATACCACCATTAAAGTCCAGCTCTCTTGTGAAAGGGCCCTCGCAGAACGCTGGAGCGGGACTTTAACCCTTTTGCGGCACCTCTGATGAGTGGGCGGGGTCGCGTCCGCCAACGGATGTGCGCAGCACTACGGAGGTAGTGCGCGTGACGGCTGTTGGCCAACAGAAGCACGCATCAGGTTAATGGCCGGTACAGCCTGCTACAGCGTGCTTTAATAGAACATTGGAATGTCGGGAGCTCCATTGAAATAAATTGAAGTGGCTCAGGGTTAATGATGGCTGGCATAATGCTTTTGCTCCAACATTCCAGTGTTTTTCTTTCTTTTTCTACCTTTTTTTAATTTAGACATTCAATCCTCAGTGGGTCGGGCCTATAATTCAGGTTCAGGGCCTTTACCAACTAGTATAGTCCTTGGCAGCAGACTTTAAAGTTATAATATTGAGTGACATAATATTGCCCTGTAGGAATACTAAGTGCAGAATATTGAGTGCCAATTTATTGTGAAGGTAACTAAGAATAGATTAGTGTAGATTTACTATTCTTAACTTCACACCTATGTACCTTGAAAATAAATATTGTCATAGAAGTATGTGTGTGGTTGGAATAGTAAATGTATAATTACCTATATATACTTACTTTGACAAAATAGCAGTAC
This sequence comes from Triturus cristatus, assembly GCF_964204655.1. Lineage (NCBI taxonomy): Eukaryota > Metazoa > Chordata > Amphibia > Caudata > Salamandridae > Triturus > Triturus cristatus. Next base: position 1,188,110,569 of record NC_140591.1, read on the forward strand.
TTGCTGCACTCAATATTTTTACATAACATATGAGGATTTCGATATTATTGTAACATGCCTGTAAATTAATGTATTTGTTTAGTACCTCAGAACCTTTATTTCGGAAAACACCTTTTTTTATCCTCATCTTATTTTTTCTACAGTTGCATGTGCCTGTGCCCTCTAGACCACATAATACAAATTGCCCAGATAGTGCAAATTTTCTTGAAAATGCTAGTTATTCTCTTATTATATGTTGTAAGGAAGTATTGTTTTCTTTCATATCTTTGTTGCAGGCACCCATTTTCCTTCCTCAAGAAAAGATCCGATTGGAGCAAAAAGAAATTGAGCAAAATAACACACGATCACGTTATATCTTATGGTGAACCTGGGAGTATATTGCCACCACCAGGAAAATCCTTGTAATGAAGCCCCTATAGTTAATAAGGTATGACTTTCCTTGTTGAATGGCAACTAGCACTGTTGCAGCTGTGTTCCTCTGAATCTTAAACAATAATATTAGTTTGTTTTTATATAGTGCTTCATATAGTACTCTGACATTTCCCAGAACTGAAAATAAATGTGCTACTATCACGCAATTTATCTGTCATCAATATAAAGAACACTTGGATTCCTATACTATGATGGATAGGCTTTGATGAGACCTTTTTATTTTGTATTGAAGGGAAAAGAGTAAAGTATCACAGTTCCTGGGAGATTAGTTAAAATGGAGCTAATCTTAGCTTTCCTCGAAAAGGACATTGGGACTCATTATGACGTGAGTCAGCTGTGATTGATGGGGAATTGCAGTTTTCTGTTGTTACAACCATTTGTCTTGTGTAATGACTAAGGCAGAGTAGGAGCCACTGTCCTGAGCCCAGAGCTCGCTTTGTCTGAAGAGTGCAATGTTTTCCATGGTGTATTTTCAAGTTGTCTCTGTAAAGATACTAATGCGTAAAGAGCCTATTTCAACTCATCAATTACTGAATAGACATTTGGGCACATTTATTAAAGATTAGCGTAGCATAATAACCAAAGTTGCTATGCTAGATTGTGTGAGAGGGGGATAGCAGAACATTGCCATATATACAATGATATGGCATTACTGTTATATTTCAAACATTGGTGCATAATTCAGCCGCCTTTCCTTCCAAATAAAGTTTTGTACTGGAAAGTTAATAACAAATCAATACTTTGCACCGGTTTACGTCACTTGTGGTGACTTTGCAATGGCACAAAGTGTTAATAAACCTATGTCCTCTTATGAGTTCCCAGAGTATGGTTAAATGGTAGCCCTGCACATGATAGGCAGCAAAGTAGTGACAGAGCAAAGGTGCCACAGGCAAGCAAGAAATGTGGGCTTCCGCCTCCTAGTTTGGTTAGTTGAAAATCAGCCATTCATTGGGTGAGATGGGCTCCTCAGAGCCATGGAATTCGATGCAACTGCACCTGCTGCACCACTGATAGCTACAGCCCTGCTGCAAATCAATCAGAAAAGGCAGTCACCACTTTAAAGGCTGGGAGCTTAGAAGAAAATGCCAAAGTACACATCATTTGTTTCAGGCAGTTTTGAATTTCAACAGGTACGTGTTTCGGTCTGCAGCATAATCTCGGAACATAAGCACATTTTGATTACTTCCCTGAGACTTAAGAATGGGTCCAAGTAAAACAGTAAAACAGGTTACATAAAATATCTAGGCATCGAATTTGGCAGAAATATGATAGACACCCTACACCAGAACGAGAAAACTCTATTAGGTAAGATAAAGAAGCTTTTGGAATCTTGGTCACCAAAATTCATTACATGGTGGGGTAGAATAGAGACGATCAAAATGATGATCAGCCCGATGGTTAACTACCTCATTACTATGCTCCCGCTTCTTCTTACTGATGACTTCCATCGCAAGCTAGACCTCCTCATCTCTAAATTCCTTTGGAGCGGGAAAACATCAAGGATCAGTACCAAGAAATTAAGACTAGATAAAACACTAGGAGGGGTGAACTTAGCTGACTTCAGACTATATCAGCTGGCTTTCCTGGTGAAACAAGGTTCATACTGAATAGCTCCACCTACCGCCTACACCCTGGCATGGCTAGAGGTAGAGAGAGCAATTCTCAATAATCTAAACCCCCTCGCATTGCTAACAACCAACAGACTATACCCTCATACCTCCAAATCCATTTTTAAAAACACAAAGATTGCACTGCTTAAGGTTGACAAAAAAATGGAAAACAGTATTAAAGGGTCCAACTTAGAATCCCTCTGGGCCAATAACAAGATTAAGCATAAAGGCAAAAGCCTAACCCTAGACAAATGGATCAAGAAGGGAATCCTCTTCCTTTATCAACTAGGAAACACCACACACCCACTTTCTCAGACCTCCAAGTGAAGTACAACCTAGCTGACATTGAATTCTAGAACTTCGTAAAAATTAAAACAGCAATCTCAAAATCAAAACTATTCCCCGCCCAACCTTCAATCTCCTCATTTGTGACAGATATTAATAAACTGGGTCACCAGGTATCGCTGATATACAAACTTCTCCGCCCAAAATCCTCCAAACTTAATGACAAGGCCATAGCCTACTGGGGACGGCCACCCTCAGAATCACCAAAAGAGCAGGGATGGCCCTCAATATGGAGATCCGTCTCACGCAACAAGATCACCCCAGTTCTCTCCCAAACCAAATACTGGTTACTACACAAGGCGTTCTGGACCCCTGCCCGTTTATTTGCATTAGGGCTCCGAAACCGATGCAACATGCTGGAACTGCAATCAGGAGACGGGGGAGTTCGCCCACCTTATATTTCAGTGTTCTCTACTCAAAGATTTTTGGGACAAAATATTTACCTTCATAAGTGGGATTTTTAAGGGTAATATGGACAGAGACACTTTCAACTTGCCCACGGCCTGCACAAACACAAAATGGAGAAATTAATCTGACAGAAACCTCTTTGACCTGTTAATAACTTCAGCAGTGAAAATCGTTCTTGCCAATTGGAAAGACACAAGCAAGACGTCGTACAAGAGCTGGTTAAACTGGATCATGCATCTCAGAGGGGCGGACAACATAGCACTACAAAGCTTCCCATGGAAACCATCAACCAGGACTTTATGGAACTCTTTAGACACGTCTCTAGACTCTTTTGAACCTCCATGAATAAAGAGCCCACCAAGGAATCACATTACTGCTGCTCCTTCTGTATAAAGGGTCTCTCGGAATTTGCCTTAAGGGTACACTCACCAGCCCGTCATGCTATGTGAAGATGTCATTATTGACCTTCCTTGTGCAATCATGTGTATAGATATGCAAATGCGATGCTTTAGCTCGCCTAACCGTAGTTCCTCCCTCCCTTCTGTTTCCTTTTTTCTTTTTCTTCCCTTTCTCCTTTCCTTTGCCTGTCCTATTTAGCGGTCGCCAATGTTCGCTGAGGTAGGCTAGTTTATCCATTAAGGCGCTACAACTCACATTATGCATGCATTTGTAAAATCCTGCCTTGGATACCCTTGCGTACCCGCCTTCTGTATACCTTGTGAAAAACAATTAAATATTATGATTATCCTTCGAATAAAGCATACTTTGACTTGACTTGACTTGAATTAAATATTTTGAAAAAAAAAAGAAAAGAATGGGTTCAAGTTCACAGACCTTTGCATCCTACTCTTGTTGCAAATTATTCTTGAAATTCTGGATCTGAATCAAAAAGCATTTTCTTTAACTGTGTCTTACTCTTATAAATTATAAATTTTAAGTTATTTGATTTCCAGGATTAAGACATTATCTCCACATCCCTCAAGCCCCAGCATCCAATACCCTGCTCCTCACGACCAAAGGCTGCACCCACTGCACCAAACCCTAGCCACATGCTGAGCGGGTGGTTGTCAAACAATGGGTAGTTGTGTTCAGGGACTAGCCACAGGCCAGGCTGTGCACTCAACACCTTTCTGCACACATCCAGAGGCCATGTGCAGCAGGCCCTGAGGTTTCACCCAACCTCCTACTGCCAACGGCCGTGCGCTGTGAGCGATAGGGTGCCCAACTCCACAGTGCACACACCAACGGACATCTTACTTTTCATTTTGAAAAAACATCGAAATTTAGGGGAACAAATCAAAGGTTTAAGTGATATTTTAGTTAGGAGTTAAAATAATATGTTATTTTACATTTATAAAACATGTATCATTTCTCTGGAAAAAAACAAAAGTTAATGAGACAGTATAGTTAGGTAAAAATGTCACTTAAAACATACCATTTTAAAGAAACAAAGCCACTGAAATTCACCAGTTATAGTTATCTCAAGTAACTATACTCATGCCATCACATAACTATAACTCGCAGCCTTGTCAGGCACTGCCAAATTACCTCACATATTACATCACTCATGACGTTCTATATCATCATCGATAGCATTACTGCAACATCTGATATTACTTCATTGATAACAGTTTACATGGCGGGAGCACAAGTTACTTTCGGGTACAAGTTATAGCTACTTGAGATAACTATTGTAAGAAATTGAGCTACTGGTTGAGGATGGTGGATGCCCCAATCAGGCACTTTTTTTTAGCGGACTTAATCTTATTACCAAATAGTGTATCAAAAATAGCTAACACAATTTTTGTTTTTATGTTATTGGAGAACGAGACCCTATTTTCCAAAGATCCATAGTAAGGATTGCTGGCAGATGAAAAGGTGCAGCAATATTTGTCTCAATTGTAACTCCTTTTGGAGTTAAAAAGGGTTCTGGGATTGAAAACCAATAAAAACCCTTTACTGCTACAAAAGAAAGATGATATTTCTGAAAATCAGGACTGCCAAGTCCACCCTTTAATTTAGAGGATTGCAAGATTTCATATTTCAACCGGGAGGGTTTATTATTCCAAATAAATGTATTAAAAGCTTTATTAATGCTCTTTAAGAAAGTTGTGGGCATGGATACAGGTAACATTGATAATACATGTAGTATTTGTGGAGTTATTGCCATCTTAATTTCTTCAATTTTCCCATACCAAGATGGTTGTAACAATGATCATTTGTTTAATTACTCTGAACCTTTGCATATTAACTTTTTGCAAATCAGATCAATAGTGCCATTTAATGAATTTTTAAAGTACATTCCCAGGTACTTTAGACCAAATGAATTCCAGACAATGTTAGTACCTCAGAACATTTCCACTATACAATAAACATTTAATTGGACAAATTCAATCTTATTAACATGAGATGTATATCATGGTACTAATACATAATAATTAATAATTTCTAGTAAATTGTGTATAAAAACTGTAGGATCACTCATATCTAGTAGGACACCATCTGCATAAGCAGAAGCATTAAGAGCTGTGTTATTGTTGATATTGATACCAATAGTGATGAAGTGAGAAGAGTAAGCAACAGCCAAACTGAAGAGATATTAGGTGCAAATAACTTGTTCCGGTAGTTGCTAGAAACAAAAATAGCAGACCTCGCCTTTAAGAAGTAGAGCAAAACAGCAGTAACAGTATCCTTCAGAAGCAGCAAATAAGCTATTAAGACAGTCGTTTTCCTCTTTTTCCTCAATGACCCTTCAGTTGGGCAGTTTCCTGACAGGATTCTTCACAGGTGATAAAGAAACTACACCATAAAAACCGGGTAAAGAAGTGCCAGAAATGTAGTGACGTAAAATAAAAACTCCAAGTGGTGAAAAAGCTGCTAATCATCATAAAAACCAGTTGCTATTAGCAGACTGTGATGTATCTTGGATCATGCATGTTCCCACAGTTGCAGTGGCATGTTTTGACGTGTTTTAAAGGGCTACTTCAGTGGGTGACACAAAGAGTGCTGTAGACTCACTAGTAGTCTTTAATTTATAGGTCCTGAGTACATTTAGTACCATTAACTAGGGACTTACATATAAATTAAAGGCACTAATCAGGTATATGCCAATTGTACCATGTTTTAGGGTAATAGCACAAACACTAGCATTGGTTAGCAATGGTGCCAACCAAAACTGGTTCAGCAACAGAAGGTATAATTCTGTGAGAGACCCTTCAAAAAGGGCCAGGCCCAACAATTATAGATCTGATTTAGACGGTGGTTTATATACATACCTAAGTTAGTCTGTGAGTGGGTGTATAAGTGTCTCAGTGGGTCTTTCAGTGGGTGTGTCAGTCTCTGAGTGGATCTGTGAGTGGGTGTGTGAGTGTCTGAGTGCCCTCTGTTTTGCCCTCTTCTGCTCTATTTTGAATTTTCTACCTGTTTTCCTGGCTTCTGTTTTGACTTCAGTGCTCATTTTTTGTCCCTCTGTTTTGTCTTTTCCTGTCATTTTTCTGATCTCTGTTTTGCATTTTCTGCTAGTATTTTCTGCTCTGTGTTGCCTTTCCTGATAATTTTCTTCTCTCAGTTTTGCCTTTTCTGCTCATTTTTCTGCCCTCAGTGTTGCTTTTCTTCTTGTTTTCCTGCCCTCTGTTTTGCCTTTCTGCTTCTTTTTCTTTCCTCTGTTTTCCCTCTTCTGCAATAGGGTATGGGGCCGTGCGGCCACCCTCCCTGGGCCAATTTCGGCCCCTGTGTCACCATCCCCCAGGGACCCGGCCACATCTCCGTAGTTGCCCTTGCACCACCCAGGGTACCCAGCTTGTATCGGTGGGTAATGCAAGATGGAGCCTCAAGGCCCCGGGGGTCCCAGCCCACTCCCAGCCTTCTGTGGGAGCCTGCATTGCTCCTGCATGCAGTGAGCTGCTAGAAATGCAACTCCCTGCACGATGGAGCACTTCGTTCATCTGTTTCCCTGACAACAGGCAGGCAAACAGATGAAAACTTTGCTCCAAGCAAGCAGGAGCAGTTTGACAGCTTTTCCTTGCTGGGAGCGGTGTTAGGGTTGGTCTAGCTTGGCAGAAGCTGTCACAGCTCCCACTAAGCAATGCAACAGCTATCTTTCGAGGGTAGGCACCTCATGAGAGAACAGGAGCCAGCCCTGGAGGATGGCTGTCCCCAGGGCCATTGATGGCTCCAGGAGGGGGGCTGCATGGCCCCCACCTGCAGCCATTAATGGCCCTGGGGACAAGAGGGGGGTCTACGCTGCCCCCCAATACAATGATAAAGTCCCAGGGTGGTGGTGGTCCCCTGGGCTTAATAGAGCCATTGTAGGGGGGAACATGTGTGCCCCCTTACTACATGTCCCTGAGACCTTGCCCATCCAGGCTCTATATTATAAAAAAGCTCAGAGACCCACTTTTTTCATTTGAATTTTCTCTGAATTCGCAAATCCGTCACTATTTTTTAAAAATGCATTTTTGCCCTGGTGGAGACCCTAGCACTAGATCTAGGGGTCAGGGTATTTCCATACTGCCCCCTTTTTTTTTTTACTTTTTGGGGGACTTGGCGAAAGCCTGGTTCCCCGGTTGAAGTGTTAGCAGCCAACCAGATATCAGCATGAGGACTGTTAGATCCTCGGAGGATCCACATCCCTAGATATACAAATTTGATTTTCCTTTATTTTCTCAATAACTACTGAATGGATTAACACCAAATAACAAAAAGTGTGCTTTCTTGACCAAGAGCAACCTTCCTGCCAAATTTGATGGAATTCCGTCCAGCATTTCGGGCTGTAGTTTTGTTCGAAATCCTATGGGAATTAACATAGTAAACGCAGTTTTTTACCCCCCCCCCCTCTTTTTCTAGGCCACGACTTGACATATCACTACAAAACTTCCAATACACAGCTAAAATGAGGGGTACACTTTTTCTGGAAAATTGCTTGAAGATTAGTCAGCCTTCATCAAAGATATAGGCAAGTAAACAAATGCTTTTTCTATGAAAACATGGTGTTAACTATAACTACCTACTGGTGACTGCAATCTAGTGGCTATCAGAAAATGGAGTGCTCGAGCAGCTTTTGTGCTCGAAATGCAGCTGAGAGGCTTTTGGAATGGATTTTCTTCTCCAACTGGCCATCGGAGGTTTTTTTTGTGTGAGCCACCTTTTTTTTGTTGTTGCTTTTTTTCCAACAGGAAGGAATGTCCCAGAGTCTGCAACTTCCTGTTTCTATTGAGCAGGCTCCTCCAAGTGCTTTTTCCTTCTCCTGGTCACTTTTCATTTGGATTTGGAACTGGAAGGATCACTCTTCTACTCTGCTGCATATATTGGATTGAAAGACCTTGCATTTGAGATTTCACAAGTAAGTTAAAAAACTGGTGTATAAGGGTGTTGTTTGTTTGATTGGGTGCATGCACCTGGATTTATTTGTACTTTTAATCAATTTTTAAAATATATTGAGGTGGGTAGCCTGCAGTTTCAGTAGGGGCCTAGCTATTGTTTTGCATGTAATTTTTCTTCTCTTATGAAGAAAAATGTCGCAGGGGTCACTACATTTTCTCCATTGTTTTAAAAATAAATTTGCAATGTTGATTTAATTCACTATGTGGCCCAGTCTGCCAGTGGGCCTTCCAGCCAGTAGGCCCTGTACTAATCATGGGTGCATGAAATAACTGTTTCTGTGGTGTCTGTTGAATTACAACATAATTTAGGCCATGGATGTCATTGGATTAAATTGTAAAATGTGTTTTGTTTGGGGGGGGTTTGTTTCTGCAAAATGTGTATAGGTGGGATACTTATATTTGATGCCTTTGGGGGATGTGTATTGTAGTAACATTTCTTTGCCCAGTTAATTTTTGTTTTTGGCAGTGCTGGATTAATGCTCTTTTTTTTGTGTTACCAATCCATCCTCCTTTGTCTTGCCAGTGTGTGACTATTTTTGCCATAGGCCACCATTTGTCTTTGTTCCCCATGCCATGTGGCCAGGGGCCATTATGTGTAGTCAGTGCCCCCAGGCCTCCATGTGTTCTTTGTTTGTGGCCATGCCTCCTTGCTTGCTGTTTGACCATGTGGTAGGTGGCTATTTTGTGCAGGCAGCCAGTGTGCTTTTGCCGTAGGCCTGCATGTTGTCTTTGTTGTGGCATTGCCTCCTTGCTTGCTGTTTCACTATGTGGTCGGTGGATATTTTGTGTAGGCAGCCAGAGCGCTTTTGCCATAAGCCTGCATGTGTTCTCTGTTCCCCATGCCGTCTTGCTTATTGTTGTAATCTTGTGGCTGGTGGCCATTTTATTTAGGTAGCTGGGGTGCTTTTACCATAGGCCTGCATGTCTTCCTTGTTGTGGCCATGGCTCCTTGCTTGCTGTTTGAGCATGTGGTCGTGGCCATTTTGTCGAGGCCGCCAGTGTGCTTTTGCCATAAGCCTGCATATCTTCTTTGTTCCTCATGCCTTCTTGCTTGCTGTGACCATGTGGCTGGTGGCCGTTTTGTGCAGCCAGCCAATGTACTATTGCTATAGGCCTGCCTGTCTTCTTTGTTCCCAATGCCTTCTTGCTTGCTTGTTGTTGTGACCATGTGGCTGGTGGCCATTTTGTGTAGGCAGCCAGTGTGCTTTTGCCATAGGCCTGCATGTCTTCTTTGTTGTGGCCATGCCTTCTTGCTTGCTGTTTGACCCTGTGGTTGGTGGACATTTTTTGTTGGCAGCCAGTGTGCTTTGGCCATAGGACTGCATGCCCTCTTTTTTCCCCATGCTTCTTCCTTGTTTTTGAGACCATGTGGCTGGCAGCCATTTTGTGCGTCCAGCCATAGGCTTGCATGGATGTTGGGATAGCAGTTTAATAAATTATAAGCTTCAGGATAATTCACTTATTTACAATTTTTGTATTTTCATTTTTTTTATTTTAGGTTTTCAAAATTAATTTTTTTTGTTATATTTTTTTAATGAAATGTTTTTAAATGTATTTTGTATTGTAACTTTTAATTTTTTAACCTTTCATTTTAATTATTTAGTAACATTTTGATTTAATTTTAATTTGTTTAGTTTTTGATCTTTTTTTTTTTTGTTCTGGTTTTTCCCCACTTTCCTGACATCTGACATCAACCCCATGTCTGCTATAGATGTACAACTGCATTCATTGTCTAAGGATTATTCCATTGTCACCTGCACCTCCCTGAGTGCCACATCCCAACTCAATGCACATAAAGCAAACAGTTACATCTGTGTGCTGTTGTTGTTGGTCTTTCTTATTCTTCCTGAGTGTACACCGTGAAAGCTTATGTTGGTGTGGTTTTACAAATGGATACACTGTATTGCTAATCATGTATACTAACTTAAGTAATCACACTAAATGATATTGGTTGTTTGTACTACTAATTGAACTACAACAATGCCATGTTTCACTGATGTTCTTTCTGCTTGTGAGCTTTTCGGTGCACAAGAGAAGAGACATCACCCGCATTACTGATAGGCAGAAGGCCTGTGAACGACGTGATGCATGACTGACTACACAACATGGACATCTCTTCAGCATGTGAAGCTAAGTGCCACTGCCAGTACCCAGAAACCGGTCCCCGGATGCTTGTTTCCGGTTCAGGGAAGACCTGGCTTGGCAGTTCGGGGTTGGACTGTTCCCATGAGGCACAGGGTCAAGACTGATTTGCATATAGCTGGGTCTGAACTGAGGTGGCGAAGTGAGCTAAAGAATGATGATGGATTCAACCCAGATCTGTGACTGGGGGTAAGTGTCTGAAAAGTTTCAGCACTCTGTCCATCGTCTCCTTGTGTTTTGTTTGTTCACCCTAAGTTGGCAGGGGATGCCCAGACGAGTCCCTTGCTCACTTTGCCACTAGATTCAAGCTAGCCTGGCTGATGAAGGGTGTTACCCAGAAACCGGTCCCAGGATGCTTGTTTCTGGTTCAGGGAAAACCTGGCTTTGGCAGTTCGGGCTGGGCTGTTCCCATGAGGCACAGAGTCAAGACTGATTTGCATATAGCTGGGTCTGAACGGATGTTTCCACAGGAACGAGAGGTAGGAGACTGACGAACAAGTCCCAACTTCCCACTACCACTAGCCCACCCAACAGGGTCAAAGCTGAGCCAGTGGGCCGGGGGCAGAGGGGAAACAAGGGAAGAAGAAACTGAAGAGGGCCCCTCAGCATGACCTGGGCAGCAAGGCTTCTGGAAAGGATCCCTCGGCATGACTATGGCAGCAAGAATATGTCACTGGAGAGGTTAGTGATCGTGTGAAATAAAGTATGTCAATGATCTACTCTGAGCTCTATGGTAATTCTAACATTCCCACATATAGTCATTAAACATATATCCTGAATGTCTACTATTTAGTTCCTCTCTTCCGCTTGTGTCTAACAATGAAAACCAGGAATACACAGGTAACACTGTACAAACAAAATAGAGAGAAAACCACTAGAAGCCCTTGGCAAGGTAGTGTAATAGTGTGAGATAAACAAAGCTTACCAGCAGGGGTAGTGTGTTGTTAGACCTGGCATCTTTGGCGTGGTTACCCCTGACTTTTTGCCTCTACCTCCTGTATTTTTGATGCTATGCTGGATTTCGTTTTTGCTGGTTTAGATGCTTTGGGCACTTTGCCACTGCTGATCAGTGTCAAAGTGCAAGTGCTCCCTTGGTAAATTATTGTGTTGATTGGTTATCCATGATTGGGATATTTGTTTCACCTGTTAGCCCCTAGTAAAGTGCACTGAGTGTGCCAGGGCTGGTGATTCAAATGCTACTAGTGGGCTGCAGCACTGATTGTGCCACCCACAGGAGTAGCGCTAAAATGATGTCTTAGGCCTGCTTGCAGTGCCTATGTGCAGTCCAGGACTGCCATGTCGACCTGGCCAGTGCCCCGCTGACCAGGCCTTATCCTTCCCTTTCTGTACATGTCAGGCATCCCTATGGTGGCCCTAGGTACCCCCCTGGGCTGGGTGCAGTGTATCTGAAAGGTAGGGCATGTACTGAGGTGTGTAACATGCCCTGGTAGTGAATCACAGCCATTTTCATTTTTCACTGCTGAGAGGCTATCTTGCCCATAGGATAGAATGGGGAAGGCTGTTTACATGCCTATCTTCCCATAAGGGCAAGATAGAAAATCCAAGTTTGGTATCTCTGTGTTCAGAATTTAATCATACATCTTTTTAGCAAGATGGTTTTTAAATTCACTGTGTGAGAATAGCACTTTTTAGAAAGTAGCTATTCTCCTGTTTAACCTTCCTGTGTGCCTGTGTGCTGGTTGGCTGACTGGTGTCAGGTGATGTGCTAGGTGGCTCCAGGAGCCTGGATGAGTCAGCAGCAGGGTGAATAGGGAGATCTGCTTTAGATGGGTGGGAGGAGTAGTCCCTGGGTCTGAATAGGGCTGCCCCTGACAAACACAAAGCTGGCTCCACCCCCTGCTGGCCAGGCTGAGGACTCTGCCTCTGCTGGCACAAAGAAGGCTCCACCTCCTGCTGAGCGTCTAACGACCCTGCCCCTCACTCTGAAAGGAACCAGGTGCTCCAGAGCAGAGCACACCCAGGAACCGGTTTGAGCAGGGGAATCCCCCCACTGGAACAAAGAGAGACAAAGACTTGGAGGGGTATAAGAAGAGGACCCCAGACACCTAAAACTTTAGATCACTTTGGAACTAAGAAGAAACCTCTGCCAAGGAGAAAGCTGAAAAGAAACTGAAGAGGAGAAGACTGCCTGCTTGCTGTTTTGCTTTGCTGCCAAGGAGAGGGGAAGGACTTTGCTGTGTCCCCTTCTTTTGATTCTGATCTCCAAGGGCCTGAGAAGAGCTGGCTCCCTGTTAAGAAGTCCCAGGAACAAAAGGACTTCACCACCAGCTCCCCTGGAACTCTGCTGAAGGAGTTCTGACCTGCCTTGGAGTGCTTGCCCAGTCTTGGGGCCTCAGGAGGTCGTTTTGCTGTGTTTTGGGAGCTGGGAAGCAGAAGCGTGAACAAGAGTGACTGGTACCCAACGCATCATCCGATTGCGTGTCGCAAGACGAGAGTGCGTGGAAAATTTCATCGCGGCACCATCGCAACACGCAGGGTCTCCGCATCGCCGAGTGCGTCGAGCATCGTCCCGAAGCGTGAAGCTTCCTGCCATTGCGAGGGTTGTCGCAGAACCAGTTTGCGGGCCGCACCACTGCCGGTGCGTGAAAAGTCTCCAATCGCTGCGTGCGTCGACGCAGAGTCCCGTTCCGTGGCGCATCGAGAGTTGCGGCGCCGGAAGTCAACGCTGCGCCACGCATCGCACCACATCGAAGAGTGTCGCATCGAACCTGTGCGTGAAGCTTCCCCCTAAGAAACCTACGCAACGAAAGCCAAAGGTATCGCATCCTCCCCCTACAGATCGGAGCCGGCGCATCCACCTCTGCTGCGTGAAGCAGGGCTGCTGCAAAGCCTCCCCAGGATCTCAGGAGCATCGCATCGCCTTTGCCATCTTCCTTGTTATAGCTTTTGGGAACCTTATCGCAACTACAGGTACTGTTAGGCACGAAAGTGTCGCATTTTGTGCATTGAGAGTCGCATTGTGCAGGACACTGACTTTGACATCCTGGAGTACTTTCTGCAAACTCTTGAACTACCTATAAAGTAACCTTTTGAATTATATGTTGGTTTGTCTGTAGTATTTGGTCTTGTGAAGTTTTTAGTAAAGATACATTATTTTTCTAAAACTGGTGTGGAGTAAATCTGTGGTGTTTTCACTGTGTTACTGTGAGTGTTGGTACAAATACTTTACACATTGCCTTTGATAGCCTAGACTGCTCAGGCCAAGCTACCTAGAGGGTGAGCAGGGGTTATCTTAACAGTGTATCCCTCTTTCCCTGACTAGAAGCAAGGGTCCCTACTTGGACAGTGGTACCTACCCAGCCAACTAGAGACCCCCAGATCTAACATTGGTGGTCAGCGGTGGGATTGAACTTGTATTTGTACTTGACCCACAGTAATTGGTGTACATCACTAGTTTAAGTGCAGAGGTGGAAGGAACTCTTCGTCCTTAAGGCTAAAGTCCAAGAACAAGGAAGACGCAACCAAAGCTATTTTGTTTCTATTCAGATATATAGGTTCTACCCGACTCGGAGCCCGCTTGGACAAACACAGTGGAAACTCTGTTTCAGCGTTAAGCCGGTGGATGCCCTGGTGGATGCTCTGCGGAACTCGTTAAGAGGGAATTGCGGTGAGAACTCCGTAATTCATTAGCGTGTAATATTCTGCTGCCTGGGGAGGAGATCAGGACCCTCTGGGAAAACATTCATGCCGAGGTTTCTTTGATTGGAGGCTCCCTGCTCGCTTTAGTTGCTTAATAGCTAAATAGCAGAAAAGTTCGGCTATACTGAAGAACTAGTGGTAGCCTCGGTTGTCTGCTCTGGCAAGGGAAGACTGCCCATACGGACAAACACGGATTTGCATTGTAACTCATTTGTTAAAAAAATTCCTGAATCCTTCACTGTTGGACAGGCGCTGCCTGTCTTCTGCCCTGGGACACCGCTTGGGACACTCTTCAAGACCCTGCCCGCCCGCCCGCCTCCCGCCTCCCGCCTCTCGCCGTGGGACCCCTTCTGCCATCTCGGGAGTCCGGCTGACGAGCGGAGTGTGGGCGTGGTGCAGGCACAGGACCACAACACCTAGCAGGCCTAGCGGTACATACCGCGATATTTCGGCGCCAGGAGGCGCATAAATTAACCATCATCCCCGTCTCGCGGGACGCCGGGCGAAGCCCGGGCAAAGGGCGGGCCCTCTGAGGCCCTCTGAGGTCGAGGAGGTTGGGTTGGGTACACCCCTCTATCATCATCTGTGCCCTACGTCATTCCAGGTACTTTTCTATTATTACCTACACGTGTCTAAAATTCCTCCCTCGCTCCTTAGTATATTAAACCAAAACTGCTTGCATGATATTGAGTTCCCCTGCATCGGATTGATTGAGAGATCTCTGGTTTCACCTATCACTGCTTGCCATCACACCCGGCCCACAATTATATCGCAATGTCTACCAGGGGAAGTAGAAGCAAAACTGCTGCTGCAAACAGTACATCCATCATCGGCCCCATTGACAACTTTATCACGAGAACCCATGACGCGATCGATTTAAGCATCTCTCTCCTTGAAAGAAGAGTCTCACAAGACTTAGAAGCTGCCAAGCGTAGGGCCTCATATGAACTATTAACAACTAAACGTTCCTCCCTTGGCGACATTTTGTTGGCAAAAACTCCTGTCAAACAACATGAACAACAACTAGGCTGCCCGCAAGAAATACGGCCTGATATTCACACCATTCCTAATGAAATTAATTTATCGGCCACAGACCCACTGATAGAGTGCGACTCCGACACGAGCAATGATCTCGAAAAGACACCAGATCTAAATATAAACCTTACTCCGGAAAACATAGAACCAAATAGTCCCATACTAATAAGACCCACCGAAGAGGGCGCCATTCGTAAACAGACTCAACAACCAACAATAAGCATCCCTTCCGTGGGTAAATTACGCAAAAAATCCAAAGTTCAATCTAGAAAAACCACAATCAAGTATCCCATAGCCAACGGAACATTTAAACAACCTGGCCCTTCAACTGAAGCCATGCAGGAAAAGGTCCAGGAGTATGTAAATAACCTTGACGCATCAGTAAAGCTAATAAAAGATGATCAACTGATAGAAAGCGTCGGCAATCTCCTGGCAATCTACATCTCACCCATCGAATCTAGACTGACTAGAATTGAAAAGAAACTTGAGGAACTCATCGCTGTTAATAAAAAGACTCTCATTAGAGACATCGTACCTACTAATACAGCAGGAAAACCAAACACCGGTAAAACTACCACTACAAAACAGACAGAAAAAATTACATCGACTGTAACTAGTACAATAAAACCGCAACCAAACTTATCCATTCCAGTGAGCAAAAATAAGCCTACAAACAACTCTACCACAGGAAGTGGCCCAACTTCAAGCACAACCACTAGTACTCAGGCGGTAAACACTACTCCAGGAAAGACGACCACATCATCTCAAGATCAAAAAAAGAGTCAAAATTATTCAACATTCACTACCACAAACTCTCAAAAACCCCGGTTAACACACGATCCACCATATAATTCAAGGCAGATCCCTTCAAGAATCAATCTTCCTCCCGAATGTGGTGCTTATGTATTGATTTTAGTGAATGTGCCTAGGCTTAGGAACGATCAAGAGGAAACTCACTCATCCTTGAAAAACAAGATCCTGCATTGGTTGATAGCAAACTGTAACTATCCGATAGAATGCACAGCAGAAATAAACAATGTACAGAGAGTAGGATGGATAGGTCCTTTAAAAAAGAAATTTGAAGGTGATTGTGTATCTATTAGTTTCAAGAATTCACAGTGGGCCGAGAAAACTCTGGCCAGAGCCCCTCCACCTTCCGTATGGGAATTTAATACTACCCTACTCCCACTGGGGTACTTCTATAGGCATCTGATCACTGATGTACCAACAACAGAATCTAACCTAGTCACACCTTTCTTCGATCATCATTCAATATTTGCAAACAACTCCCCCTTTTTACAGCAGTATCCCAAATTTACATATCCAAACATTCACATGCATAGATATCATCCACAGGTTCATCCTCATTTCACATCTCACCCTTACTTGTCTACAATGCCAAACAAAGAATACAGGGACCCTCGTTGGCAACATGTTGCCGCAGCACCTGGTAACCTTTATAGTATTCCAACTCAAAACAGGTTTGCTGCACTCTCTACTCTTGACTTTAACGATTGACAAGAAAATATCTACCCTGTAGACTCAGTGAACCATACATTAAACCCAGTAGGCCAGACGTCAGATAGCCCCCCTAATACCTATGGATTAGACATGCAGAATATAATACCAGAGAATACCTTAAATACTCAAAATCAAATAGGACCTAATGACGAAATTAACTTAGCTCAATCAAAAATTAGCCACCAACATCATGGAAACTCATTAATCAAGAAAATTTCAAACTGCAATAACAAAAGCACTTCCTTAATAATTTTAACTTTCTGGAATATAGCAGGCTTGCTGGCTAAAGTAACAAATCCTAACTTTTTAAACCAAGTAACTGCGAGCAGTATTATCTGTCTTCAGGAAACTTGGGCTATCGTCCCACTGCATATAATGGGATACAAGACTTTCCTTTCTTCAGCAAAAAAATCTTCTTCTGGAAGAAACAGTGGCGGTCTAATTATCTATATAGCCAACACCCTACAACATGAAGAGATAGTTCCAGTTAAACTACATGAGAATTACCAAATAGTAATTTTGAAGACAACTAAACAGACAGTATACATTATTGTAAACTTTTACAATAACAAAAAACTAGACGACCTAATTAACCTTCTTCAAGAAATCTCTGGTACTCTACAAAACCTAAAAGAGAAATATATTAATAAAACATGCACCATACTATGGGGCGGAGACTTTAACATCCATCTATGTGACAACAATAATACTGATAAATGTGGGATAGTAGAAGATGATGGAAATATGATCACTCACTTTACTCATTCACATGAAGGTGAAAAAATGAATGAGGCTGTAACTGAACTAGAACTGGGTTTTGCAAACGAACTAAAAACTCCTCAAGTACCTTTTTCCCCAACCTTTAATGGCAGGGGACTGACGAGTCTGATAGACTACGTTATGATCTCAGCACATAAAGGTCCAATTATAGAATTATTCGAAGTAACCAAAAATCCTTTAAGTGACCACTTTCCGATTGTAATCAGCCTAAGAGAACAAAGAAAACAAAAAGACTTTGATACTTTTTCTCTACTGCATCAACAAAACTTAGAGATGGGGTCTCTTAATGGCTACACCCTAAAATGGGGAAATGTTGATAAAAAAGCGACCATTTCAACAATTGTTACAGCATGTAAAAGTGAGATATCACTTTGTCTAGACCATGAGGCAGAAAGCTCCAAGATAATAGCTAGCTTCAATATTATCACAGATAAGATAAAAAAGGCTTTAACTAGATCCTGCAAACAGATTAACCGTGATAAGAAAGGCTGGTTCAATTCAGCTTGTACGAAAGCACACGTAAAACTAAAAAAAGCATTGGCCAGTAAGTATAGAGACAGGGTGAAAATTACCGCTCTAAGGAGAGACTATGCCTTAGCAATTAAAAACAGAAAACATGAGATAAAAACTGACCTCTGGGAGTGTCTAAAAAAAAGTACAGAACTCAAAGATAGTGTTGAGTTCTGGAAAATAGTAAGGTCACCATACCTCACAGGGAAGGAGGATATACCCTCTATTGACGTCGCGATCTCCAACACTGAATGGGTAAAACATTACTCAAATGTTTTTGGTTTAAGTCCATCAGATAATATGGAAACAACGGACTTGCTGAAGCAAGTTATCTATCCGCTAAACCTGCAGTTTACGCATGACGAGGTACAGAAAGCATTAAGATCCACTAAATTAGGCAAAGCCCCGGGGCCCGACGGGGTTCCCGTTGACATTTATAAATACGAGGAAGAACTCTGGTCCCCGCTCCTGACAAATGTCTTAAACGCTTCCCTAGAAGAAGGCCTGATTAAATCATGGAAGACCTCTGTACTCGTCCCGATCTTTAAAAAGGGAGACCGAAACTCACCAACTTGTTATAGGCCTATCTCCCTCCTGGACTCTCTCGGGAAGGTCGCTGGTCGGATAATTCTCGAGAGACTCCAGGAGTGGGCAGTCACTAACAATGTCATATCAGACATACAATATGGTTTCCGCGAAGGCCTAGGCACTGTGGATCAAGCACTAAACTTGACCCTATTGGCAGGAAAATACTTAGAGGCCAAGGGGAGCGCCTTTCACATGGTGTATGTGGACCTATCCGCAGCCTTTGATTGTGTTATACATTCAAGGCTGTGGACGATCCTGTTGAATATGGGAGTAGATCCCCCTATTGTAGATTTCCTACGAGAACTCTACACTGGAACAACAGGCAGAGTGCGATTCGGGACAAAGGGTCAATTGTCAGATAGCTTTTGGGTAGAAAAGGGGGTCAGACAGGGATGCGTACTGGCCCCCTTTCTATTCACCCTCTACACAAATGGCCTTGAGACAGCACTGCTTGAGGGAAGTAAAGACCTCCCATCGGTCGGTCGTCGGCATATACCCGCGTTGCTATATGCCGACGACGCGGTCATTTTAGCGAGAACATCTGTGGAACTGCAGCGAGAATTGGATAGATACTGTGAATTCATGTTAAGTTTGAACTTGTTTTTAAATGTTAAAAAAACTTTTACTATGCATGCGGGGAGGAAAAACATGAAACCTAAAAGACTATTTGTGAAAGGGGAAGCCCTGGAAAGAACACCCACTTACCAATACCTGGGAATTGTCATTGACGATAAATTTAAGTGGAAAGCGGCAATTTCGGCGAGAAAACTATCATTTCTAAAAACAACAGCGGCCTTGAGAACATTTGTCCAAAAACTGGGCCACAAGCCACCTCTAGAAACCTTAAAAATCTACAAGGCAAAATGTGTCAGTACTGCTATCTATGGGGCAGGGATATGGGGCTACGCAAACGTGACTGAATTACAAAAAATAGAAAATGCCTTTTTAAGATTCTTATTGGGGCTGCCGAAAAATTCTTCAACATACGCCTGTCACGAAGAGCTGGGCATAGACCACCTAGAGGACATTATAAGAACACAACCTATAATGCTCTGGAGAAGAATTTGGGTCACTGAACAATGCAATTTAACCAGACTCATCATTCAAGACATTCAGACGCTGGAGCACTACGGGCGGATGAAATGGACAGCCTATGTAAAAGCCTTTCTTACAGATATGGGACACAGTCATTATTTTACAGATCCATCATCTTTATACAGTATTTCCAAAAAAGATCTGAGGAAAGCATGTCTATCACACCTGCACCAAACACGTCTGCTAAAAGAAATCCATAAATCCTCTGTACAACAAAGTCTATTAGTCCAAACAGTATCATCCATTGAACCTTATTTGCTGTATAACATGACCCAATTTGAAAAACTACTTCTGACACGCTTCAGGTTCAACATGTTCCACTTAATGGTCTGCTTTCCCACACAAAATGATTGGTCATCAAAAATGTCATTGTGCCCTTGTGACTCCCAATCAAAGCAGTCGACAATACATACAGTCTTATTTTGTACATTTTTTGAGGCACCCCGCAGACAATGGCTATTGCCCATATTTAAATATTGGGGTCTACGCCAATGTCGCCCAGCCTACCTGGCGTTACAATATCTGGAAAATGAATTGATAGCAAAAGCAACTGTACGTTTTTTGAAATTTTGCATACGCCATAGGTCTAATCTCTGAAAATCAAATGTATGAAGAGACTACAAGGGTTGGTAGTAAGAGTCTAACCTCTTCTTTTAATGATTTTACAAAATGCATTTTAAACTCATGATTTTTTAACAGTCTTTTTAAATTGAACTAATGTATGAAATGTATTTCTATGAACTTTTATGGTCTTCTTCGCAAAACCGAATAAAGTGATTTTTGATTTGATTTGATTTGAAGTGCAGACCAATAGACAACCACATACTATATTTTTTTTATTCTATTTTTGAGTAACTCTTCAAGAGCATCATGTCTCAGGTGGCAACAAGCGAGAAGGCAGAATTGGAGTTTTCCATTGCGGATTTATATTCATACAAAGTTGAAGATCTCAAGCAATTCTGCAAAGACCGTGGTTGCTCTTTTAAAAGCGGAGCTAGAAAAGATGTGCTACAAAGAGTCCTGAAGGCCTGGTGGGAGGCCCAAGAGGAAAGTGATGCAAATGAAGAGGATGGTTTTGTTCCCCAAGATCTGCCTGTGAGCAGACCGGTCTCAAGGGCTGGCAGCTCCCATTCCAGTAGGGGGCTCACTCCAGAGGAGTTGGAGGAGAATCAAAGGGTGAGAAACCATGAATTGGAAATTATGAAAATGAAAATGAAGCAATCAGAAGTAGACAAGGCGGCGGAGGAGAGCAAGAATGCCCGTGCCTTGGAGGAGAAGAAATTGCTTCTGGCTCATGAAGTGAGCATGAGAGAACTGGACATCAAGGCCAAGCAGGTGGAGTCCGGTTCAAATGGTGGCAGCGCACAGCCAGTGCAGGGGGGTAAAGTATATATCCCCAAAGATTTAGTACAGAATTACAATAGGAGTGAAGATATCTATGCCTGGTTTACATCGTATGAGATAGCATTAAGAATGAATGGTGTGCCTGAACAGCATTGGGGGGCGGGCCTGTGGAAACATTTTGAGGCTTCTGGGAGGAGTGCTCTAGAGCCCTTAGAATTAGCAGGTGCCATGACCTATCCCAATATGAAGGAGGCCCTATGTCTCAGGTATGGACTTACTCCAGAGCAGTATAGACTGCAGTTTAGAAATTCCAAGAAGAAAGAGTCTGAGACTTGGATGGAGTGTGTGAATCTGTACTCGCGGGCACTGGAAGGTTGGATGAAGGGCAGCAAGGTAACTGATTATAAGGGGTTGTTACATTTAATTAGTTGGGAGCACTTGAGTAGTCTATGTGTTCCAGAGCTGCGCCAGCATCTTTTAGATAGCAAGTTGACGGACCCCATTGAGCTTGCTAAGGAGGCGGACCGCTGGACCAGTACCAGGGTCCACAGAGGAATTGTGGGTACCGTTGCCAAAGGTGGGCAGGGTCCCCAGCAGAAGAGTGGGGGGGACAAGGGTAACCAAAAGGAGTTCTCACAAGGGCCCCAAAATAGTTCCCAGGGTAACCAGTCCCAGCCCCCCAAGTCCAAACCCAAACCAACCTGGCCCCCTAAGGGCAGATCGGATAACAAGGGTCCCATTAAGTGTTATCACTGTCAGGAATTGGGTCACAAGTCTCCTGTGTGTCCCCAGAAATCCCAGGCACCCACTGGTGCTCCAACACCGGGTATAGCTAGTGTAGCTTTTGGGGGGGATTTAATTTCTAGTGATTTGGAGGGTTTAGCAGTTATGTCCCTTGTCTCTTTAGGAGACACAGAGATGGTCCAGGAAACCCCTGTCCCTGATAACACTAAGAAGTACAGGCAGTGGGTGACCATCAATGGGAGGAGGGTGGAGGCTCTCAGGGACACTGGAGCCAGTGTGACTATGGTCAGGTGTCCGTGGGTCCCTGAGGAGCTGATCATTCCAGACGTACTTCACCCAGTAGTGTCCGCTGACAACTCTGTGCGCCTTTGCAAGGTAGCACATGTTCCCTTTGAGTGGGGGGGGGGTCTCAGGTCCTCTCAAAGTTGTTGTGAGTCCATCCATGCCAGTAGACTGTCTGCTAGGTAATGACCTGGAGAGTTCCCCGTGGAAGGAGGTGGAACGCCAGGCTCATTTGGAGATGTTGGGTTTGCCTGAGTGGGTCTGTGTGACCACCCGGTCCATGGCAGCCAGACAGGGTTGTGAAGCAGACCTGGAGCCTGAAACAGTGGCCCAGGTCCCTGCCAGAAAGAGGAAGGGCAGGGGGCGTGGTGCGTCCACCCCCGCTGTTCCCACGGTCCAGGAAGGAGCAGAACCTACGGGGGATGCCCTGGAGCCTACAGGGGAACAGGTCGCTGAGCTGGGAGACATACCTGAGCTGACCCATTGGCAGCAAGAGGGTGGTCCCTCCAGAGAGGAGTTCTGCCGTGCGCAGAAGACATGCCCTACTCTTGAAGGTCTGCGGCACCAGGCTGCAGACCAGGCAGCAGGTGCTGATCCGAAGAACTTTTTTCTCTACTGGGAGAATGACTTGTTGTACAGCGAGCCTAGGTTTGCTGAGCCCAGTGGATCACGTACCCTGGTGGTACCCGCAGGGTTCAGAGACTTCCTACTGGGTCTGGCTCACGACGTGCCGCTTGCAGGACATCTCGGGCAGGACAAGACCCGACAAAGGCTTGCCACCCACTTTTACTGGCCCGGGATGAAGACGGACGTCGCTTCCTTTTGTAAATCATGCCAGACTTGCCAGGCAAGTGGCAAGGCTGGAGGAAAATGCAAAGGCCCTCTCCAGCCTTTTCCGGTAGTGAGCACCCCTTTCGAGCGGGTGGGAATAGATATTGTGGGGCCACTGGACCCCAGGACCGCCTTAGGCAACAGGTTCATCCTGGTCCTGGTGGATCATGCCACCCGGTACCCGGAGGCTATCCCTCTCAGGACAACCACAGCCCCGGTGGTGGGCCGTGCGTTGATGGGGATCTTTTCCCGTGTGGGTTTCCCCAAGGAGGTGGTATCTGACCGGGGTACCAACTTCATCTCCAGGTATATGAAGTCTCTGTGGGAGGAGTGTGGGGTAACTTATAAGTTCACCACTCCTTACCACCCTCAAGGAAATGGGTTGGTTGAAAGGTTCAACCGGACCCTGAAAGGCATGATCATGGGGCTGACAGAGCCCATGAGACGGAAGTGGGACGTCTTTTTGCCATGCCTATTATTTGCCTACAGGGAGGTACCACAAAAGTCTCTAGGGTTCAGTCCCTTTGAGCTTTTGTACGGGCACCCTGTTAGAGGACCTCTCAGTCTGGTGAAGGAGGGTTGGGAGAAATCCCCGGGGAAAACCCCTCAGGATGTGTTCAGCTATGTACTGGCCATCCGCAACCAGACACAGCGCTTCCGGGCCCTCGCTCAGGCGAACCTGGAAGCCAGCCAGGATGAGATGAAGAGGTGGTATGACCAGCATACCACTCTGATGGAATTTCAACCTGGGCAGATGGTGTGGGTGATGGCGCCAGTGGAGCCTTGCGCGCTCCAGGACAAGTGGACTGGGCCATATGAGGTGGTGGAGCGCAAGAGTGAGGTGACCTACCTGGTCAACTTGCGATCTCCCAGGAACCCCATGAGGGTCTTACACGTGAACCGCCTCAAACCCCATTTTGAGAGGTCTGAAATAACAATGCTACTGGCTACAGATGCAGGGATGGAGGAGGATAGCGATCCTCTTCCTGACCTCCTGGCAGCTAAGGAGCAAGATGGGTCAGTGGATGGAGTGGTCCTCTCGCCCACCCTGACCCCAGAACAGCAGAGGGACTGTCGCCATGTGTTGGGTCAGTTTGCATCTCTGTTCTCCCTGACCCCCGGTATCACCAACTGGTGTGTCCATGACGTGGACACGGGAGATAGCATGCCTGTGAAACAGAAGTTTTACCGGGTGGCTGACAAGGTCAGGGCCAGCATCAAGAAGGAGGTTTCTAAGATGTTGGAGCTAGGGGTGATTGAGCCCTCCAGCAGCCCCTGGGCTAGCCCAGTGGTACTTGTACCGAAAGCTGCTGCGCCAGGTGCCACTCCAGAACTTAGGTTTTGTGTGGACTACCGTGGGCTCAATGCTGTCACGAAGACTGACGCACACCCCATCCCCAGAGCTGATGAGCTCGTGGATCGGTTGGGAGCTGCCAACTACCTCAGTACGTTTGATTTAACTTCTGGGTACTGGCAGATTGCCTTAACTGATGGGGCCAAGGAGAGGTCTGCGTTTTCAACGCCAGAGGGGCACTTCCAGTTCCGTGTCATGCCCTTTGGGTTGAAGAACGCCCCTGCCACATTCCAGAGACTGGTCAACCAGGTACTGTCCGGGCTGGAGCAATTCAGCGCCGCATATCTGGATGACATCGCTGTGTTCAGCTCCACTTGGGAAGAACACTTGCAACACCTCTGCGCAGTGTTGTCGTACTTTGGTATTTGGGACCCCGTAGGAGACAGGGCCCTACCCCTGTTTATTCATGTCTTAGCAAACCGCGATTGGTCAATGCGGTATTTACAAGCGCTTTGCATAACGTCCCATTGCCAAATGCACTATGTATACGTTATTATACATTGACTCCGTGGGTTCCATCTTGGAGCGGTGGCCATCTTGTCATTGCCCTCACATAGACAAACACATTATAAGCCTTTAGAATACATGTACTTTCTGCTTGACTTCTCCATGACCTGGGCAGCTGGTCTCCGCTGCCCCAGGTCAGTCCGGTCTCACGAGCTCCCCTTCCTCCGGCCACCTGTGATTAGCATCAGGGCTTGACACACCATAAAGTCCTTTCATCGCACACAAGCCACACAAGCCTCCGGCTAATCACTTTCGCACCTGCTTGTTCCTGCTTTATGGCCTGTTTCTCAAAACAGGAGATGCTCATGTTTATTGGGGTCAGATGTGGGATCTGAGCCTTGCTCGGTAAATAATTGCGGGCTGGCTGAACTGAAATGTGAGATTGCAATCATGACTCTGCTTGTTCTTTGAAGTAAAATATGTGAATGACCAACTGCAAGAGAAGGGCGGTGTTGCCCGGAGCATAATATGCATTATAAAAGAGAACACTGGTTTTCGTTCTGCAGACTGCCTCATTCAGTTGCTAAGGCTTCTGTGCGACGTAGTCTCACTCATTTAATGTTTAATAAAGATGTCTTTTTCATATTTCAGCTTCTTCTGCCAGTTTCTTTGTTGCATTACCATGAGAGCGTCTTTTATAATACTACAGCAACGGGATAACCCGAAGTCATAGGGTGCTATCCCTGGCACCGCTGGGGTCCTAAAATCCCCGGTACTTCAGTGTTGAAGGCTCTGCATAGTGCAGGCCTCACTATCAAGGCCAGTAAGTGCCAGATAGGGCAGGGTTCGGTGGTGTATTTGGGACACCAGGTAGGAAGCGGCCAGGTGGCGCCCCTACAAGCCAAGATAGATACCATCCGGGCTTGGGAACCCCCCAAAACCCAGACAGCGGTGAGAGCCTTCTTAGGACTCACCGGGTACTATCGCCGTTTTGTCAAGGGGTATGGCACCATTGTGGCTCCCTTGACAGAACTAACTTCCAAGAAGTTACCGAAGAAAGTGATTTGGACCAGTGCCTGCCAAGAAGCTTTTGATGCCCTGAAGGAGGCCATGTGTACAGCACCTGTACTCAAGGCGCCTGACTTCTCCAAGGAGTTCATAGTGCAGACAGACGCTTCTGAGCATGGAGTGGGAGCGGTGCTCTCACAACTAAATGATGAGGACTTGGACCAACCTGTAGCTTTCATTAGTAGGAGGCTACTTCCCAGGGAACAGAGGTGGAGTGCGATTGAAAGGGAAGCTTTTGCTGTGGTCTGGGCGCTGAAGAAGCTGAGGCCCTACTTGTTTGGGACTCACTTCCGGGTTCAGACGGACCACAGGCCCCTCAGATGGTTGATGCAGATGAGGGGTGAGAATCCTAAGCTGTTGAGGTGGTCCATTTCCCTACAGGGGATGGACTTTACGGTGGAACACCGCCCCGGTACAGAACACGCCAACGCTGATGGTCTGTCCAGGTTTTTCCGCCTTAGCGATGAGAACTCCCAAGAGGGTGGGTAGTTCTCCCCACTTTCAGCTGGAGGGGACACGTGTTAGACCTGGCATCTTTGGCGTGGTTACCCCTGACTTTTTGCCTCTACCTCCTGTATTTTTGATGCTATGCTGGATTTCGTTTTTGCTGGTTTAGATGCTTTGGGCACTTTGCCACTGCTGATCAGTGTCAAAGTGCAAGTGCTCCCTTGGTAAATTATTGTGTTGATTGGTTATCCATGATTGGGATATTTGTTTCACCTGTTAGCCCCTAGTAAAGTGCACTGAGTGTGCCAGGGCTGGTGATTCAAATGCTACTAGTGGGCTGCAGCACTGATTGTGCCACCCACAGGAGTAGCGCTAAAATGATGTCTTAGGCCTGCTTGCAGTGCCTATGTGCAGTCCAGGACTGCCATGTCGACCTGGCCAGTGCCCCACTGACCAGGCCTTATCCTTCCCTTTCTGTACATGTCAGGCATCCCTATGGTGGCCCTAGGTACCCCCCTGGGCTGGGTGCAGTGTATCTGAAAGGTAGGGCATGTACTGAGGTGTGTAACATGCCCTGGTAGTGAATCACAGCCATTTTCATTTTTCACTGCTGAGAGGCTATCTTGCCCATAGGATAGAATGGGGAAGGCTGTTTACATGCCTATCTTCCCATAAGGGCAAGATAGAAAATCCAAGTTTGGTATCTCTGTGTTCAGAATTTAATCATACATCTTTTTAGCAAGATGGTTTTTAAATTCACTGTGTGAGAATAGCACTTTTTAGAAAGTAGCTATTCTCCTGTTTAACCTTCCTGTGTGCCTGTGTGCTGGTTGGCTGACTGGTGTCAGGTGATGTGCTAGGTGGCTCCAGGAGCCTGGATGAGTCAGCAGCAGGGTGAATAGGGAGATCAGCTTTAGATGGGTGGGAGGAGTAGTCCCTGGGTCTGAATAGGGCTGCCCCTGACAAACACAAAGCTGGCTCCACCCCCTGCTGGCCAGGCTGAGGACTCTGCCTCTGCTGGCACAAAGAAGGCTCCACCTCCTGCTGAGCGTCTAACGACCCTGCCCCTCACTCTGAAAGGAACCAGGTGCTCCAGAGCAGAGCACACCCAGGAACCGGTTTGAGCAGGGGAATCCCCCCACTGGAACAAAGAGAGACAAAGACTTGGAGGGGTATAAGAAGAGGACCCCAGACACCTAAAACTTTAGATCACTTTGGAACTAAGAAGAAACCTCTGCCAAGGAGAAAGCTGAAAAGAAACTGAAGAGGAGAAGACTGCCTGCTTGCTGTTTTGCTTTGCTGCCAAGGAGAGGGGAAGGACTTTGCTGTGTCCCCTTCTTTTGATTCTGATCTCCAAGGGCCTGAGAAGAGCTGGCTCCCGGTTAAGAAGTCCCAGGAACAAAAGGACTTCACCACCAGCTCCCCTGGAACTCTGCTGAAGGAGTTCTGACCTGCCTTGGAGTGCTTGCCCAGTCTTGGGGCCTCAGGAGGTCGTTTTGCTGTGTTTTGGGAGCTGGGAAGCAGAAGCGTGAACAAGAGTGACTGGTACCCAACGCATCATCCGATTGCGTGTCGCAAGACGAGAGTGCGTGGAAAATTTCATCGCGGCACCATCGCAACACGCAGGGTCTCCGCATCGCCGAGTGCGTCGAGCATCGTCCCGAAGCGTGAAGCTTCCTGCCATTGCGAGGGTTGTCGCAGAACCAGTTTGCGGGCCGCACCACTGCCGGTGCGTGAAAAGTCTCCAATCGCTGCGTGCGTCGACGCAGAGTCCCGTTCCGTGGCGCACCGAGAGTTGCGGCGCCGGAAGGCAACGCTGCGCCACGCATCGCACCACATCGAAGAGTGTCGCATCGAACCTGTGCGTGAAGCTTCCCCCTAAGAAACCTACGCAACGAAAGCCAAAGGTATCGCATCCTCCCCCTACAGATCGGAGCCGGCGCATCCACCTCTGCTGCGTGAAGCAGGGCTGCTGCAAAGCCTCCCCAGGATCTCAGGAGCATCGCATCGCCTTTGCCATCTTCCTTGTTATAGCTTTTGGGAACCTTATCGCAACTACAGGTACTGTTGGGCACGAAAGTGTCGCATTTTGTGCATTGAGAGTCGCATTGTGCAGGACACTGACTTTGACATCCTGGAGTACTTTCTGCAAACTCTTGAACTACCTATAAAGTAACCTTTTGAATTATATGTTGGTTTGTCTGTAGTATTTGGTCTTGTGAAGTTTTTAGTAAAGATACATTATTTTTCTAAAACTGGTGTGGAGTAAATCTGTGGTGTTTTCACTGTGTTACTGTGAGTGTTGGTACAAATACTTTACACATTGCCTTTGATAGCCTAGACTGCTCAGGCCAAGCTACCTAGAGGGTGAGCAGGGGTTATCTTAACAGTGTATCCCCCTTTCCCTGACTAGAAGCAAGGGTCCCTACTTGGACAGTGGTACCTACCCAGCCAACTAGAGACCCCCAGATCTAACATGTGTCAAAAGTAATAAGAGCCCAAAATAATGAAGACTGTATCTGGGGAGTTAGTCTTAATAAGTAATTCAAAAAAGGTGCAAAAATGTTCGGGCTTAAATCTCCCTCAACTTCTTAATTGCACAGGAGTTTGTGAGGTAGGCTGCTCTGGGAGGAACTGCCAGTTTAGCAATGAGCAGAGGAGAACTCCTTACATCAGGAGTTAATTGTATCCAAAAGCGCAGCTTTTCTCCTATAGAAAGAACCAGACGTAGTGCGCCTCTTTACAGCAGGTGAACGCACTTCTGATCACCAAGAATAACGCCAATCAAAATTTTGCCCCTTCAATGAAATACAGATGCTCAATATCACCACAAGCGACTTTCAGAGGAGTATATGCTAGCTATTCATCCACACAGACATCTGCCAAATACACAAGCGCTAGCGCGTTACCGCCATGTGTATGCTGCACAGTTTTCCATTGTTCGTGAGAAAATGACAAGGCCCCCGAACAATGAGAAGCTGTTTCGAAGAGCGGAGTGGTGGAGTGTACCCTGCAAGAAACCATGATGCCACGATATGCAGTCGATGAAGGCACAGAGGCGAAGAGCAAGCCTCGGGGAGTCTGGGCATCTGAAGGTGCGGCTGCGGCCGCTGTGACCCGGAAGTGAAGGGGTGCGTGTCTGGACGGGTAGGATAGGCTTGAGAAGGCTGGAACGCGAAGCGCTTCTCTCATCCGGAAGAAGGTATTTATGACCGATGGGCTAAACCTGACATTCGGGCTGGACTGTTCCCATGAGGCACAGGATCAAGACTGATTTGCATATAGCTGGGTCCGAACTGAGGGGGAAAAGTGAGCTAAAGAATGATGATGGATTCAACCCAGATCTGTGACTGGGGGTGAGTGTCTGAAAAGTTTCAGCGCTCCGTCCATCGTCTCCTTGTGTTTGCTTTGACTGCCAAGTGATAGCTTCAAGATTGCCCCAAAGAAAGGTGCTACCAAGTGGGGAGGAGAAGAAGCAGATTTCCACAACTGGCAGTCCGACTAGAACCTTTTTCAGAAAACTTGTGCCTACCGCATCTGCTTCCTGCGAGCAAGCTAAGAGCAGCACTCCTGCATCAACAGCACCACCCCAACATAAGCCCAGGACCATGTCTGTCAATGAGGCAGCCACTTCAATCATGTCGCCGCTGACAAGTAGTGAAGTTGAATTGGATTTCTCCCTTTTGCAAAGTATTACACAATCGTTTCAGGGAACATAGCACAGTGGACAGCAGCCAGCAATAATACATTTACCTGATGTTGGATTAGAACAGCAGGTTGAGCTTCCTTCCGAGCAAGAACATCCTCTTTTAGAATAGTTGGCTCCCAGATCTCCAGTAAAGAAAAGGAAGGGTTCTACTCTACCACTTTCTCCAAGCACCACTTCTGAGGATGATGAAAGGGACATGGATTGGACCCCTGCAGAGTGAAATTGACAACAGGAGAGGCAAGGGAAGAGAAAAGTTCCTGAAATGCTTAGACTTATAGTAGGGAATGATGAGGAGGATGATGACGACAAGGCAGTCATGATGGAAGGTGACACAGAGGACTCTGACATTGCTATTCAACCTGCAGTGAGGGATGTGGCACAGGAATCTCTTCCACCCGCTCCCATATTTGCAAAGCCCCAGCTGAGACCTGCATCAACTCCTACCTCATGAGAAGCAGAGAGGCAATCGATGACACACCCACCTACCTCCAGTGCTTCTTCAGGCTATGGCAGTAGTATAGTAAAAAAGTATTCCTTCCCAGTTTGGGACTTTTTAATGTTGCAGCATGCAGCATTTGCAGCACAAGTGTTCGTCGAGGTAAGTCTGGTAAACATAATGGTACTGGAGACCAAACCACCCCAATGAAAAAACACCAAACAATCCAATGGGAGGAACACCTAAACAATTGCTGAAAGTGGTGGTAAGGAGAGCCAGGGAACACCAGCTAGAAGTCAAGTCACAGTGAAAGGTAATGAAGAGGAAGAAGAGGGTGCCATCTTCACACAAAACAGCCCTGTCCCTAGCAGCGCAGCAGTAGAATCACCCACCTCAGTCACTTCACAATGGCACAAAAATACTCTGAGTGAGATGGAGACGCCACAGTATGCAGTGACTGTCCCACCATGATGCACATTGGGTCTGTCACCACCGTCTAGCTCTTGAAAGGTGCCTGTGTCGCTGGCCTCAGAAAAGAAGAAAACCCAGGCAACTATTCCTGTCTAGGCAGGAGGGGCCCTACGAGAAGAACCACCCAACTGCATGTTTGCACAATGGAAAGCTGTCAAAAATGTTAGCGCTGGACCTCCTCCCTTTTCCTTTTGTGTAAGGAGTGAGATTCTTAGAATTTGTGGCAGCCATCTGCCCAAAATGGAAGGTACCAAGTCGGACCTTTTTTGCCAGAGGTGCTGTTCCAGCGCTGCATCACAATGTGCTGCAGTTGGTTGTACAAACTTTGCAGCAAAGTGTTGTTCATGCCATCCACCTGACGACAGACATGTGGACAAGTTGTCAGGCGATGGATTAAATGTGCATCACTGCACACTGGATCTCGTTTGCAAAAGATATCTGTAGGTCTTGGACCTGAGGAAAGTTTTAAGAGTATTCAGTGGCATGCAACAGTGGCCATGTTCATCATGGTAAAATCGCATACAGCTGTAAACATATTGGAGGTATTTAACAGCAAGTTGTATGAATGGCTGCAACCCAGAGGTCTCATAATTGAATTTGCAATAAACAATGGCAGTAACATAGTCATGGCAATGTCAGCTGGAGGTTATTTCAGGGTTCTGTGTTTGGCCCATTGCATCAACCAGGTGGTGCAAGACTTCCTCAAAAAAGAAGACATAGTCAGCAGCATACTGACCACTTGTAGAAGAATCTGTACTCATTTCATCCATTCTTTTAAAGCACGGAAGCAGTTGCAGATTATTCAGTGTAATAATAGAACACCAGTTAAAGCCCTAATACAGGAGGTGCCAACACGCTGGAACTCGACCGATTACATGTTGCAATGTCTGTTTGAGCAGTACAACCAGATCAATAACTGTCATTCAAGAGAAGGGGATGCAGTTGGGAAATCTTTGACCATGGTTGCTGACAAATGGGGCCTAGTCAAATGCCTGATGCAGATGCTACTCCCTTTTGAGGTTTTCACACTGGAAGTTAGCAATGAGGACAGTACGATGGGCCAAGCTATCTTGTTGTTGCATCTCCTACATGACCAGGTAAAGAAGGTGTCAGAAAGGTTCACACCTGCAGGTGTGAATGAAAATATAGAAGCGCATGCCTTGGTTGAGACCTTAATCCTTTGCTTGGCTTGTAATACAAGGCTGCAACATGACATCATCACGTCCAAAGAGTACATCTGTGCCACACTACTTCACAGTAGAAAAAAAGTCTGCAAAATGTCATTCCTTTTTCTGAAGGGGATGTTTTACCATAAAAGAGGTGGATTGTAGAGCAAACCATAGACTTGGAAGAAGAACAGCTAGAACTTTGAGTCCCAACACGCAGTTCTGGGGTGCTGCCTTCAACTTCCAGAGAGGGCAGTCTTGTCTCAAAGCAGCCAACAACAGCATCAACCAGAACACTGGCAAAAACAGCAACAGAAGGACCGGACCCAAATTGTATCGGTTTCAATTGGCAGGGCACAAGTCCAGTGCAGAGATGATGGCAAACAGGTTGAGCATGTGGCAGCACCAATGACCATCCACAGGATGTTCCATGAGTATCTAGATGATCTTGAAAGAGGTCTATGTGGATCAAAATCTATTGATGTATTAGTACGGAAAGATGTGCCAATGGCCAGAACTCAGGAGGCTGACAATAAAGTATCTAGCTTGTCCTGTCACCAGGATTACTGCTGAGCATGTGTTCAGTGCAGCTGGTGCTGTTGTTACAGTGAGGAGGACCAGTCCCTGACTTCAAAACATGGAGAGTTTGACTATGATCAAAATGAACCAACACTTCATAGCACACAATTAAACCATTCCTGAAACAGCACAGGAGGAGAGGTGGTGATTGGTCTGAAATTGAATCAAACGTGTTAGCTGATCAACTTCTGGGTGAACCACCTGAGTTTGAGGTCAAACTCAACTTCCAGGACTAAGTATGCCAGTCCCTCTATAGAACACGTTAATTATTTCTCGTTGAACATATATCTTCGCAAAAAAAAGAATAGCTAATGGAACATCATTATTTTTGTGTCAGATTTATGCTGCTCCACCATTTATTTAGTAACATATATTGCCAGATTGCAGTTAGACCAGTGTGTATTGAAGAAGTCTCCACAATTGCTTCATGAGATTGGAGACAATGCCTGCTCCCCTGACATGCCTCTTGCCTAACCCTTTTTGCATGACTTAGCACTAGAAGGTCTACCCCAGAAGATCTTTGATTTACAACACTGCCTGACAATACCAAATTCCAATATGTTGCCTGTATCAAAGATGAATACCTAATACCTAAACTACCCGTGCTTGGATTGAAAGAGGTAACTGCAACTATTGCAACAGTGAGTGATTGTGTGAGTTATGATGATGGTTGATGATTCATGTGGTGGCAGACAGTGAGGGAGAGTGTTGAATTTTAATGTGGGAACTTGCCTGAGATGATTGATTTTCAATGTTTGGGGTCTGAGTGATGGGCAATCCTTCTTTCCCTGGAGGTGATTGGCCTTTACAAACTTACTTAGCAAAAACTAATTAACCTGTATGGTCCACTCCCATGATCCTTCTGTTTTTTTTATCATCTAGGATGGCTGCCCCTTACAAGCGTTTGATTTACAAACCTGCCAAATTCCAATCTGTTGCTTGCATCAAAGGGTAGATAGTGTACCTATCACCGTGCTTGGATTGGAACAGGTAACCATTGCACCAATAAGTGATCAGATTATCAAGTGACTCTGAGTGATGATTGGTGTGGTGGCTGACAGTGAGGGAGGGTGTGTTGAACTGTAATACAGGACATTTTTTTTAGATGTTTATTGATTTTCAATGTTTGGGGCCGGAGTGAATGGCGATAATTGTTTTCCCTGGAGGTGATTGGACCTTTCCCAGCCAGATTAAATTGCAGGTTCCTCTCCGTTTTTCTGGTTCTTTAGAGACCAGATAATCACTTTAGTTAACAAACAAAAACCTATGCAAAATACTGCAATTCTGTTTCTCTACTTTTTCTTCAAATGCAGTGCACTACACCTCTACCTTGCTTGGGTCATGATGATGATTGGTTTGGGATAGAGTTAATCAAAGTCAGGACTCAGGAAGAGGATGGAAGAACTCAGGGCAGGACCTGCGGTACTACCTCATTAACAGCTACATCCACGATGTTATCAAATTCAGTTCAAAGGTAAACCAAGAGACTGAAGCCTAGTACTCAGCTATGTGGAATGGAGAGAGATGTGTTTATGAAATGCTGCTGTGTGCGTGTGTTGGACTTGTGGCAAAAAATAGAACTCCTCCCGAAGCTAACTTTCCTTCTGTCCTTCTCCTTGACTCCAAAATACAGTTTCTCTTTCACAATCCACAGGCCTTCTTCTAGTTTCCTGCATGAACAAAAGGTGAAAACTGAGCTCAAAAACACTCCTGCTTACCTTCTGGACCTATCCAGACAGGCACCAGAGAGAGGACACTCCCGAGGAGAATGCAGCTGCATCACCTAATTTTGCAATACAGTATCATTTTTTTTTCAACAATCATGTTTGGAGTACTGGGTGGGTGGCTTCAGTCCCCAACCTTGAAGACAGAACATTTAGATATCCGATAACTAAGGTCTCAGACTGTTTGCAATGCATTTATCTATACTCTGTCATACTCATGCCTTTGTTTCCTTCCACAACAGCTTAATGATGAATGATGTGCTGCTAATTGCCCAGATGAATGTTGTCCATGTGTAGTGTTTGTTTTGGTCAAACCTTTCCCCAAATCACCTTCCCATCCATTCATCAAACCCCTAACCCTCTTACCCCGGGATGTGTGAGTTATTGAGGTGTGGCTTACTTTACACCATCTATGGATCGCACACATGGTGGGGCAGATGTGGTGAAAGCAACACCAACTTACTGCAGGATCCTCTAAGCAATAGCCCGCACTGGCCCCATTTCCCCACTCACACATGAAACGTTATCTATAATTTAGATCTAGAATGAAGAACATCAGTTGTCAGCATCAATATTCAGGCCTTGTGTGGCTGATCATGAACGCCTAATGTGAGCTTGGCCACTCCAGACTTTGAGTCTATTTTTTACTCGTGGATTTTGTAAATATTTCTACTAGCCCCCCATTAGCCAAAACTTACCAGTATTGCTATTTTTTGGATTTTAGCACTTTCAGGAATTCTCGATGTGTCATGATGTAGTATTCTAGTGTTAATTCTTTGTAAAGCTTGGATAAAATGTAATCCACTAGCTCAGTTTTTTAAAATTTCCATTTAGTTGCTTATGATGGATAATCAATCATTCAGATTAATACTACAGTTGAAGCTCACCTGGGTGAAACTGGGACCTCCCCTGTGCCTTCCCTGTTATTGCTTCATCTATATTCAGGTAAGACAACAAGTATGGAGTGAAGTGTACTAGTTAACTTAGTAAGTAAGTAACTAACTGCTACTATTGTTTATTCGGGTTATTGTAGCCAATATAGGTCATGTCAGCATTCCCCCTAATGGTCAAGATATTTAGAGAAGCATAACTCTATAACTGAGAGCTACACTCTCTCTTACAAGCACATAAACAGGCTGCGTAAAAGCTGAAGGCAGTAGTGCAAAGTAAAAGTAAAACAAACTACCTCAGGTATACAGTTAGGAGAAATAAAATAGTTTCTCTCTTTATTTTTTTTACAAAGAAACCCACCCTCTCCATGCACACAACATGCCAACCCCTCTCCCCAAACAAAACTGACCTAAGCCCCAATGTCCCAAAATTCAAAATGTCCAAAGAAAGTCAAGCCTGTCCCCAACTCCCTTTACTCCCTCTCCACCTAGCCCCAACATACAAATCCCTCCCATCAAAGCAAAAAGGGCTGGAAGAGGGTATTGTGGATGTCGGTCCGGAGATGGTCCAGGCTCTGCTCCATTGTGGTGAGCTGGATCTGGATGGAGTCCAGCACTTGCAGGATGTGGTGCAGCAAATGGCTGGTGGTGTTGGCACAAAAAACACAAATTGTAAATAAAGCTCTGTGCAAACATTTTTTTTAAATTGCTGGGTGACACAGTAACAGTACATTGCTGGTCCCCTAGGGCCATTGAAATTTGATGTTATTATGATTGGGAAAGTCACAAGGCCAATATTATGTTTTAACCACACATGCCTTGCATAAAAAGCACTGGCTGTGTGGCAGAAGAGTATTAAAAGGCAGAATGACACTGGATTAAAAAAACTGATTTGATTATGTTTTTTCTTTTAAAGGCTTTTCAAGTAACTATAAACAGACACTTTATGTTGAACAATAAATGGCCTCACATTAATGAGTACATCATTAGGCACTATTGAGTACAAGTTGTGTGTTGTGATAAAATAATGAAGCCATGCTCATTCCTAGCCAGTGAGTTGGGTAGTTTTCTACCGTCTGCAGCTGGGGTAGCTGTGATTGATAATTATCTATTTTTAATTCCAATGGCTCTGCTCTTCTCCAAATGCATTTATCTTTCTGCCCTGACTCCATAGAGACAGATGAATAATAAATAAGATACTATTTTACACACCTCACGTATGAAACGTGGATATTATTATTATCCTGTCTGCTGTAAGTAGACGTTGGGGACAATTATGGACTGCACTATAGGGAAAGTAATGGGTTACATAGTTTGTATTTGGCAAAATTGTCACTGTGTATCCCGTACGCCAGACTAGACATTAAATCAAGCAATTACTCCCACTTTACTCTGTGGCCACACCCACCACCAAACATTACTTCCAACAAACTCATTTGCAGGGCAGTAAGCAAGGAAAGGAAACTTGAGTTACTCTATTGATGGGGGTAGGGTAAAGGGATTAGACAAGTAGGGTACAGCTTTTTAAATATCGAACAGATGGGCCACTACAATGATAATTGATTCATCATCTATATAACCCGAAAGGGAAAAATCTAAACAGTTGCAAAATATATCTGTTATGAGAAACCATGAAAAATATTCTGGAATCACTTCACTTCACATGGTTATAAAATGAAATGTGCAACATGCCAAGAATGGATTTTCCAATTTGGTAGGCTGGGATGGAAGAACTAAGAGGTGACTGAGAGAACGAAGGGAAACAACACACCTTGTGTGTTCAGTTTGCAATGCATTGAAAACATTGTAAATGCTGCATTAACTGAGGCAGACGCACATTGCGCAGCCAACACTGCAGTCACAAATTGACCCATACCGCACTTCGGTCATAGGTGGGGAGGATGGGTGATGAATTTTGGGTGGGATACTTCTGGTTCACTTAACAAATACAAGTCAAGGGAGTAGAACAAAAAATAAAAAATACCCCCCACTTTGATCCATAGCTTAGATGACCCTACATAACAAAGTAAGCAAATTAGGTGAGCAGCATGCCCCTCATGAAAAGAGCTGCCTTGCTTATTCATCCAAACAATCCAAATATTCAATCATTCTTTCATTCTTATTCACCCATAGTCGCCACGATTAAGCTTTACTTTCAGTCTTCCAGTCTTTCACCAAAATTTTCAATCAATTTTCCATCTTTCATTCTTATTCACCCATAGTCGCCACGATTAAGCTTTACTTTCAGTCTTCCAGTCTTTCACCAAAATTTCCAATCAATTTTCCATCCTTTCACCTATCCATCCCTGTACTCACCCTTGCACACTTCTTTCATCCACCGACTCTTTCACTCATATACCATTTCCTTTCTTTTAACCTTCCGTTCTTTCATGTTTCCCTCAAGCCATCAATACTCATTATGTGAGCTTTTGGTGAGTTCAGTTGCAGATAGAAGAGGCCATAATAACTCAACCATCGCTGTAGCTGGTAAACCTGAGGGGGGGGGGCGGGTCATGGTCATGTGTTGATGCCCTGGTACTAGCTAATGAGTATAGTAATTCCAAGAAATGATGTGACTTACCAGTGCTCATCCCTGCTGCTGCTTCTACTCCTCCAACTGACTTGTCTCCTCCTGCAGCGGCACTGAAGCCGGCATCATGGGGTTCTGTATAGCTAAAATAAAATATTATACATATTTTACATGCCAGATATGCCACCCCAAATACAACTACAATATATCACAACAGTTCAGTTAGCACTGCAGTATCTTCTAACAAGAATATCACTCGGGCATTTGATTGCTTCAGAAAGTTAGACAAGCCAGGGGTGCAATAATGTTCAATGAAATACATATGGAGTTGGTTGGCAAATGCAATGAGAGTGGGACCTCACGCTTCTTTTCCAGTCATGCCGCACTGTTATGGGAAAGTGTTGGTACACTGTATAAAGGAATGAGACAGCAGCACACTACATTGGAGCGGGTGGTTCATGACGATCATGGCCACTCTCTTGTGAACTCAAATGTTAGAATATGAGCAAGAAAAAGAAAGCACCCTCTAAACAAAAACACATGGTGAATATTGTTTATAATACTAGCTTCCTTGGACCTGCATCTTCACGCTAGACAGTACTGTGACAAAATGTGTTATTCTTAGTCTTACAGTACCACAAGATATATAGGAGAGAGGGAAAAATTACCAACAAAGCAGAAGATAAGTGAACTAGAGACCAAAATAGAGACTCGAAAAAGTCATCTACCTAAAAAGAAAAACATATAAGGAAAAAAATAATGCAGTGATAACAGGAATGAAACAAAAATGTAATCCATTGTGTAATGCACGAGTGAGTTTGTATCCCGTACTCGCCTCCATGTGGAAGGAACATGGCAGTTAAGGATGTAAGAGAAACTTTATTTCTCACCAGCAACACCAGCCTCCAGGCAACAACTCCCATCCTGAAACCCAGCACCAACCTTCCAATACCCCCAGAGTCTGTCATAAGCCAACAACAATCATAAAACTCAACATTAGGGAAATAATGATAAAAAATATTAGGACTTATTGGGATCAGCAGAGCCCTCAGCAGCGGCGCAGGGGGTCGGAGTCGGCTGACCAGCTACCTCCCGACCTGTCTCCTGAACGTCCTTCTTCTTGCTCTTGGGTGCTGATGTAACAAATGTAGAAAATAAAAAAAATAGATAAGTGATTCAGTTGTTCTCCACAAAATGTTTATGACAAGCAAATGGCGTCACATTTTACTTCCCTAAAACAGATCGCCTATAGTACTAGTTTCAGGTCTATTGACTATTGCTGAGTTGCCCATACTAATCCTGAAATCACTATCGCAAATTGTTTTGACAAAAACTACATTTGAAACTAATGCACTGCAGTGAATAATCTTTTATTTAGCAGCGAATTTGAATAGGGAGGGCGTGGCTAGTTCAAATTGGATTACTCCCACAATCCTCAAGTGCTCCCAGGTGATCTTGCTGTCGAACTGACCCCCTAAGTTGGTGAAAGTGGGCACGCACCTCAGTGTGATGCCATCAATATAGAAAGCAGTCAACCTGCTCAGAGGTGGGCGCAGTACATGGCAAAATACTTTATTGTGATTGTAAGGAGGCTCAAGTCCGCCACAAAGAATAAAAAAGTATCTAGCAGTTTCTGGAGACCCTGACCTGTCTTAGCCCAGTTATAGTTATCACAAGTAACTATAACTTGTACCCTACAGTAACTATAACTCAAGCTCCCGCCATACACAGTTTTGCCATCAATTATGTTATTTCAGTTGTTGCAGTGATGTTATCAGCGATGTTGTAGATCATGTCATAAGTGATGGAATATGTGAGGTAATTACCAATGCATGGCAAAGGCATGAATTAGAGTTACTTCAGGGCACAAGTTATAATTACTTGTAATAACTATAACTGGTAAACTTCAGTCATTTTGTTTGTTTAAAACAGTGTGTTTTAACTGACATTTTCACCTAACTATGACGTCTCTTTAACCTTAGTTCTTTTCTGTGATTTTCCTTTTTTTTTTTGAAGTAAAGAAAGGCATAAATAAATTTCCTAACTATAACGTCACTTTGACCATTAATATTTCAATCAATTTGAAGTTAAAAAAAATAAAGTAATATTTTAGCACCATTCATAACGCTAAGCCTGCAACATGCAGAGCCTTTGCCTGTGCAGCGTGGGGCTTGCCGTTGACCTGCAACCAACTTTTTACAGGCCGTCAATCCCTTACCCCGCACAGTCTTTGGCATGCATGCCATGGGGTTGGCAGCAGTGCCAGGCCCTATGACTAACTCCCCATGGACAGCCAACCTCAAGTAGCTGGCCGTGAGGCAGGCTCTCTGCCCAACCCCCCTGTGCATGGCTTGAGTGCAGCTGGGGGTTGGGCGCCAATTTATATTTGACTAATTCACGCAGTTCAATATTAAATAAAAATTATTGTCATTAAATCATTTTTATAAAGTTTTATTTAAAGAAGTAAACAACGTGCTTTGAACAGCTTTCAGGCAGCAAAATGCAGCTGTAGAACTAACCACAAAGGACCTCTGTACTTCAGCTGAACAGCGTACAGCTCCAGCTCGGAGTGCTTAAAAAAATATGGTAATGCTTTCCTGAGGTCATTGATTTAATGACACAGGAGGCATACTGTATTTTTTTTTTTTTTTTGTGAAACCGTTTATTACAGAATCCAAAAGATATACAAAGATGGGCCTACAACCTTCAGGCCGGCCGCTAGCAGACAGAAAAGCATATAATACAAACAGTAGAACACACGCTGCGGCAGAAAAGAGATCACAGGAGTTGAAAGAAGCGTTGGCAGCCACACCATCCGGACCCCACACAACGGTTTCATTTTTATATAAATAACGAAGAAAACAAGTCCACAAGGCAACCCACAATCGGAAACAATAGCATGTGCTCCCCTGGGGGGGACCCTACCGGTCCACAGGAATATCAAGGGGGGTATAGGTCGGGACGGAGACAAAGTGAACTCAAGCCCAGAACCAGGAAGACAAGCAGGCTAAGGAGACGGGGCTGGTGACGGATCAGGCATCAGCGGCGGGGTACAGATTCCCCCACGGTAGGCGTTCCAGGGGCCCCACACTTTCACCCATTTCCCAGGCTTACCTCTCGCAACATACACCACCTTTTCCCGAAACATACACCAATCCATGTTGTCCTTCCACGCCGAGACAGTCGGTGACCTCTGGGAACCCCACAATTGCGCAATGTCACGCTTGGCCACTATATATCCCAGAGTCACCCACCACGTCTGCGGCACTGAGTAGTCAGTTGGCTCCCACACATTCAGGAGACATCTCCTCGCCTCGGGCAGCAGCGGCACATGCGTAACTGCCTGCAAGACCTCGTGCACACCACGCCAGAATCGTGCTACCTCCGGGCATTCCCACAATATATGGAGAAAGGTCCCCAAAGAACCACACCCACGCTTACACAACCCGTCCACAGCATAGCCCATACGCATCAGACTCGGCCCCGTAACATAGACCCTATGGAGTATCTTGAGCTGGACGAAGCGAAGGCGAGCCGGTATGGCCACCTCTTTTGGGGAGGCCACCGCAGACACCCAGTCCTCGTCATCCAGCTCCAATCCATCAGCCCCCCACGCCTCACGAAGGCCAGTCAGCAGTCCCGAGCGATCATTGATGAGTTTTTTGTAAATTAATGAAATCGTGGCGTCCGGTACATGCCCATCTAGCACTCTATCCTCCAGAGGGGAGTACTCCGGGATGGAGGCAACGTCCGGGAATACGGAGCACAACGCATGATGGATCTGCATATATCGAAAGTACTCCCTGTCGTGCAACTGGAATTCCGTCTGCAGCACATCGAACGTTTTGAATCCCCCCCTCGTCCAGAGATCGCCCACCCTGCTGATGCCTATCATGTCCCACTTCTCAAAGCCCTTCGAGGTCCACAGGGAGCCCAGCCGCTCAGATGCGTATAGTGGCGTCGCCCGGGTCAAACGGTCCTTCCACCCCATCGGCAAGTTAGCCGCGTGCCACACTCGCACCATGACCCGCGTGGGGCCCGTCAGACGTGCGTCGAGCGAGCTAGAATAAAGCGCCCGATTATAGTCGCCGCCCGGCAGTAACATTTTATCCATCTCAAAGGCCGGGTTTAGAGCGGGCCAGTAGGCCGTGATTTATCGCAGCCAGCTGGGAGGCCCAGTAATATCGCTTGATGTCTGGGAGGGCATCCCCCTCGTCGTACCACGGGAGCGTCAGCTTCGCCAGGGCGATACGCGGTCTACCCTCCCAGAACAGGCGGCGCTGCAAACTCTCCACCTCGCGAAAGTAGCGCGCCGGGACAACGTCCATTGTGTTCTGTAAGGCGTACAGGAAACGTGGCAGCGACATCATCTTAAACAATGCCGCCCGGCCGAGCGGCGAGAGCGGCAAGCGCCTCCAACGCGCGACATCGTCCTTCAGGCGCTGGAGGGGGGGAAGCAAGTTCTGCTTATACCGGGCCTCCGCGTCCAGGGTAATGAAGATACCCAGGTACCTAAATCCCCGCGGGGCAATCTGGATAGGACAACCCCGCGGAAGGATAGGAGCCTCCCCAGAGAGGACATACACACAAGATTTAGCCCAATTGATGACTAGGCCGGAGTTGAGGCCAAATGAGTGCAATACATCAACCAGCACTATCAGCGATTTACGCGGGGAAGCCAGGTACAAAAGAATATCATCAGCGTAAAGAGATACGCGGTCCTCATACTCGGGGGTCCATCGGAGGCCATGGATAGAAGGATGCCACCGCAGCCACTCAGCCAGGGGCTCCAAGGCAAGCGCGAAGAGGAGCGGCGATAACGGGCAGCCCTGCCGCGTGCCCCTGCCCAGCTCAAACGGAGCCGACACTCTACCGTTTACAGCCACCTGCACCAGCGGTCCGGAATACAACAATTTCACCCAACCGATGAATCCCGGGCCAAACCCAAACTTCGCCAGCGTCGCCCAAATATATGGCCACTCAAGTGTGTCAAACGCCATAGTGGCGTCCAGGGACGCCAAAATGGCCGGCTCCCGTATGAACGGGACACGCGCGAGCACCCCATGCAAGCGCCGCAGGTTGAGCGCAGTGTTGCGATGAGGGATAAAACCGAACTGATCCTGGTGAATCAGATCGCACACCACGCCAACCAGCCGATTGGCCAACACCTTGGCGAGAATTTTGGGTTCCGCATTCAGCAGCGAAATGGGCCTGTAAGACGTGACCCAGTCCCGCGGCCTCCCCTCCTTGTGAATAACCACGATAGTAGCCAGACGCTGGTCTAGCGGGAGGGAACCCGCCGAACGGGCCGCGAGGAACATAGCACGGAGATGCGGCGCCAGCGTATCCGGTCGCAGCTTGTACAATTCGATAGGAAGACCATTAGGACCCATGGCCTTGCCGGAAGCGACCGAACGTATGGCGAGGGCAATTTCCTCAGATGTTGGGGCGGCGTCCAACGACACCCTGTCCACCTCCGAAAGGGAAGGCAGCGCGATATCCCTGAGCAGGGCATGGGAATCATCTTCCGATCGGGAGGACACCGGGGAATACACCCCACGGAAATATGCTGCAAAGCAATCAACAATTTCTTCCGGTTCAGTGACACACACACCATCCAGTTTCTCAATCGACGGGACAACTCGACTCGCTCTCTCCTTTTTATCCAGCCATGCAATCAGTTTCCCAGCCTTATCACCCACATCATACAGTCTCCCCTGTTGCTCTCTACTGAGGCCCCTGGCCGCCTCCGCGACGAGGGCCTTATAGGCCGCCTGCTTGAGTCGGAGAACATGTAGCTTGTCATCCGTCACCCCACATTCCAGGTCACCCTCCAACTCGGTTATCTCAGTTTCAACACGGGTCACCTCCTCCCGCTCGCGCTTCCGGGAATGGGAAATAAGGGACAGGGCCTCCCCCCGGAGTACTGTCTTGAAAGCCTCCCACAGGGAGACCGCCGATGACACTGACCCCACATTATCGTCAAAATATCGCTTAAGGGATTTAACCAACTCTGCGCGAATGGTGGGGTCACGCAGGTACCAGGGATTAATCAGGACCACCCTACCCTCCCCCCTCGGGAGAATGTCGAAGTGCGACAGGAGCGGGGAGTGGTCTGAAATACCCCGCGCCAAATGGCGCACCTCCCCGATCCTCCCCGCATGCGCCGCCGGCACCAGGACATAATCTAGCCTTGAGAGACTGCCATGGGCCCCGGAATGAAAGGAATACTGTTTCTGCGTAGGGTGTTTCAAACGCCAACAATCCACCAACCCCAAAGTATCCAAGAGGCCAGATAACCACGCTTGGGCACGGGGGAGATCCCTAGGGGGGTGACGGTCCTCAGTTCCGGAAACCACCGCGTTGAAATCCCCCCCAACCACTAGAATCCCCTCCGGAAGGCCAAGGAGGAGGCGCCCCAGATCCGCAAAAGTAGTCGTTTGCAACCCTGGCGGGACATAGACAGAAACAAAAACAATCACTCTGCCCTCCATTCTACCCACCAGAACCGTATAACGTCCCCTGTCATCATGGAGCACCTCATCAACTTCCAATGGGAGCGAGGTTTTAGCCATGATGCCCACACCCCTGGAACCAGACGTGAAGCCCGAATGGGCCAGAAGGCGGTAGCTCCGTCGATTCATAGCACGAAAGGAGTTGCCAATGAGGTGCGTCTCCTGCAGAAAAACTATATCAGGTGAAATTCGTTTCAGAAAATGGAGGACCACACCCCGTTTTATCCTGTCCCCCAGTCCATTAACATTCCAGGACAAAAGACTCAGTCCCCTACCCCCCATCATAGCCGAAAGCGATCAATCGTCCCCCCGAGAGCACTTTAGGAATAGCACAACAATACTTTTGCCTTGTGGTACAAATGAACAATACCCCACCCCAACCCAACTGCCCCAACAAAACTCCCCCCTCCCTGCACCCCTGCATGAGCCCAGACAGCCCCCCCAACTTGCAGTGTGCCTGTCACCCCTATATAAGTGGAACTAGCTAGACCCCCTAGAGGAGGAAAGAGTACCCCCTCAAGACCCCGC
The DNA here is from genome assembly GCF_964204655.1 of Triturus cristatus. NCBI lineage: Eukaryota > Metazoa > Chordata > Amphibia > Caudata > Salamandridae > Triturus > Triturus cristatus. The sequence goes on from NC_140591.1 coordinate 1,188,155,141, forward strand.
ACAACCTCCAAATGAGGGGAGACAAGTACAACAAACAAAAGACCCTAAGCTTGGCCGAAAGTGGCCGCGTCATCCGGAGTGAGCCCCGGCATCAGTACCTCAGACCCGGTCCGGTGGGCAATCTCCTCCCGCAGCCACCCCCCCGCCCTCCCGATCATGACCCCCAGACAAAGTGTCCAGCCAGTCCCCGGCCATTTCAGGACGGTCAAAAAAGTGAGTGCGACCATCCACCTCCACCCGCAGCCTGGCCGGGAAGAGCATGGCGTATTTTAAGTTCATGCCTCGAAGCCGCCGCTTGACGCCCAGGAAACTCGGTCTCTGCTTCTGGACCGCTTGGGTGAAGTCAGGATAAAAGTTCACCTCCATGTTCTCCAGCTTAATCGGCCCTTGCAGTCTGGAAGCTTGCAAAATCGCATCCCTGTCCCGAAAGTTAAAGATACGGGCAATAAGAGGCCGCGGAGGGGCTCCAACCTTCGGTCTGCCCCCGGGAACTCTATGGGCCCTCTCCATGGCAAAGAATTTACTCAGCCCTCGAGGCTGGAGATGGGTAGTGATCAGGTCCTCCACGAAGAGATCCGCCGCCGACTCCTCCCGTCCCTCGGGCACTCCGATGATGCGGATATTATTCCTCCGGGCCCGGCTCTCGGAGTCCTCCAGGCGGCGATCCATGAGCGCACTCGCCTGACGGAGCCGGTGCACCTCCGTTTGAAGGGCCGCCACCTCAGTCGTGAGGCCCGACGCGGTGTGGGCCAAAGAGTCGACCCGGTCGTTAGTCTTAGAGAGATCAGCTCTCACAAGGTTGACATCAATGAGGACCGCGTCGATTTTGTGCGCTAAAGTGTCGAACTGCTGGCCCACCGAGGCCTTCATCTCAGCAATGGCGCTCATGACGTCTTGCAAAGACAGATCCGTGGGCAAGTCCGGGGCATCCGGGGGGCACTCAGAGGACTTGTGCGATCCGCCGGGAGACCACTTCGGGAGGGTGTAGCGGTCCATGATGTTGGCCTGATGTGCGGCGCCACGCCGGGTTGACTTGGCCTTCAGTCGATCCCCATCCTGCTTCATGGCCATCGTCGCGGGTCTCACACCCGCACCAGTCACGCAGTAAAGAGCAAGCAATCAAGGCCACGAGCTCCGGGGGGCCACCCCAGGACGGCAGAACGGGCCACAGCAGGCAGGCAGGCAGGGTCTCCCAGCGAGGCCACCCCAACACAAAGAGCGCCGTGATCCCACTTGCGAAAACGGCAAGGGGGCGCGAAAGTGAAAGTGTGGGGTACGCGACTCGCCAGGCCCAGCCCGCCGTTGTTGTTCACTTTGCCACTGGGTCGCCCCCAAACGCGAATCCGGGGTCAGGAGAGAAGTAGGCCGCAAACTTCAATCGGTGCTCACTCCGGCACCCGAGGTCCAATTCGAAAACGGGAAACGAGTACCACCTCGGCTCAGGCTCACCGACACAGTCCCCTCAACCGATGCAGGATGAAGACAGGATAAACGTAGGAGGTTGCAGAGGTCCTCGGGAGCCTCGCACCTACGCGGCCATCTTGGTTGCGCGCTAGGCTCCTCCCCCCCATACTGTATTTTTTAATGCTGCTGGGGGGCTGCTGCACTACCTGTCCCACTCGGACAGCCACAGCTCAAAGTTTTTGGAGTGCCGTGGGGGGAGCTTGAGGGCCCCCACGGCCCCAGCTGGCTCTAGAGTCAGCACCATACTTGGTAGTTGCAGAAGCTGGGAGAGTTCAGGCAGGGATGCCCAGATTCTCCTGGGCAGGAAACCATTTTGTCCCAGGAGTGGGTTCCTTGGGATACTATTAAGTATCTGGCCCGAGGATGGGGTCGCCAAGACTGATACGGGCTCGGAGAGGGGCCATGTGGCCCCCTCCCCTTTTAAAATAAATTTGGTCCCTGGGGGATGGGTCCCGGGAGACTTTCTAGGCTTGGGAAGGAGATCCCGAACTCCCATTGTCTTTCAAATGTAAGCCAGGTCCTGAAGGATGTGGTATGAGAGGCCGAAATCAGCTCAGGAATGGGGACCGCGTGCCCCCTCCTCTTTCACAGTTATGCTGGGCCCTGGTGGATGGGGTCCCCTTGGCCATATTTGGCCTAGGGAGGGGGGCCATTCCCCATCCATTTTCGTTATTATGGCGAGTCCTGGGGGGTGGGCTCCTTGACCATAAGGGATGGGGTTCCCGTGGGACTTATAGAAAGGTTAAATATGCCAATACAGCGTGTAGACAATTTTAACATGCTTTAGAGACTGAGCATGTGCACTGGGCCTGGTTAGCAAAAAAATCAGCAGCATCAGTCCAGAAAACATGGAGCTGACCATACAAAAAGAGGCATTTTCCTGCAATTATAAAAACTAAAGCAAAACAATTACAAAAAGCAAATGTTATTCTGCATTTTACTGCTGTACATAAAGCCTATACTCTTGTAGGAAACATAGCTCTTGCTTGACAATGACCAATATTGAGTTTTATTTACAAGGGTGCCTGGGTGCCTGAGTTGCAGGGAGGTTTTTTTTGTGCAGGAAGGGACACCAGGGAAACCTTTTGGCAAGGGATGCTAAAATGTCTCCCTGTTGGATGAGTGGAATGATGGACTGCAATGTTGTCATCCAAAATGATCCAGCTTTATCGTTCTATTCAGAGCCTTAAGATTCCCAATTGGGCAGTAAGAACCATCTGGTTTGGGGACCAAGAGGAGATTTGAGCAGAAGCCTAGGCCCTTTTCTGCCTCTGGCAACTTGATAATAGCGCTCTTTGTGAGCAGTTTTTCCACCCCAGACAGCATAGCAGTCCTCTTCAGGGTGTTTCCTGACAATGGGGTATCCCGAAATTGAATCTGAGGAGGAAGGTTCCGAAACAGAATACGATACACTTGACTGACAAATGATAGAACCCACTGGTCAGAAATCAGGCTGGACAAACATTCCTGGAACAAATGGATCCAGGCTCCCCTCCGGCGTAATCACTGCTGACCAGGCCCTTGGGACTGCTGATTCTGGGGTGGAGACTTGTTGGTGAATGCAGCTAGTGACCCCGGGCCTGTCCACGAAAGAGCTGAGAACAGGAGAGAATTCCCTGAAAGTTCTGTTTATGGAAGAATGATTTTTTCTGTTGCACAGACTGGAAAGTCTTTTAGCAATTTTTCTCCTCTGCAGGGCACTGCACCATTGGGTTTAATTAATCCCTAAAAGGTTTGGGAACTTCAAAGGGCATGTTAATGAATTAAGGCCATGTCTGCTGCTTCCTAATGCCATGGTTTTGTCCACAGTGACCGTCTACCAGCCACTGTTGCCCCTGCTGCGGAGGAGAAAGTCCACAGGGTATCATCAGATAGTGAGACAAAACCTCCATCTGTTCCAATAAATGGAGTGGTATCCCCTTGATCCTGATGACAATCAAATACCTTCTTGAAATCCTTAGTAGGGACTTGTGAGGCATATGCGGATTAAGTTTTTGCCTTGATCCCAAAATTCAGAGGAGGCGTCTGCCCGCTTCAAGGCAACCTCCATCTTGCTTTCAACAGGATCAGAAAAGGGAAGCCTCTTCAAAAGACAAGGAAGAGGTAGAAGCCATAGATGACAAAATGGAACTGACCTTAGGGACTTGCGGAAATTGTTGATCAAACTGTGCCATGTGATTCGTCTTGCTCAGAAAGTGTGGAATCCTATGCTTCTCGATATTTTGTTTTGCAGAAGGCTCACTCAACGCAGCCTGAAATGCAGAATTATTCAAAGTCTGTATGTTTGCCCTGGAGATCTTCAACAGGTCATCTTGCTGCAGCTCCTGCAAATGTTTCTTCTTGGAACTAGAATTGCCACACACAGGCACCGATTCATCCCCCTGGATTGCAAAAGTCAAGCAGGAAGTGAACACTCACAACTTCCTATTTATAATTGTCTCCTACCAACCAAGTCTCAATCCCCACAAGTCTTTGGAATCTAAAAGGTAGCCTTGCCACCTCCCCTGCAGCCACATACAATGAAGACATAGCTGCGGGAGCCAGGTGCTACTAGAAGGATCTCAGCATCGGAGCGACCTGACTGCGACCGGCCAGCACTCTCCCCGGCCCATCCAAGCACATGCGCGGGGAGCATGGCAGAGTAAGGACGCTACCCACCGAAATATCTATAGTAAGGCCATGGTGATGAGTTAACACATAGATTTCACAACTCAAAAGTGAAATGACATTCATTATAGGGGAAAACCAAAAGTTGCACTTACATCTTTTTTAATCGAATGTTGCGTTCCAACAGTCTGTCTAGGGACAGGAAATAAACAGGCACGGTGGAGGGAGGGAGGGGTTTATATACTAAAACAAAAAAGAAGACCAGTGTTTCAGAGGCCTGTCAGGAGGTGGGGACGCCTCACTAATGTAAGGACTGGGATAAGGAAGTCCTATTAAGGGGAAATAGTGTCTAGCTTCTGTATCTAAGTTCCAAAGTTGTATCAACTCCTAAAGTAGACCTTGACAGATGTGAAACTTGTTTAAAGTTATAACAATATGGGTCTTGTGCACTTAAAATGGTATGAATTGTTAAAGTCACGAATTACATTTTAGTATTTTTGTAGAGTTTTGATTTCTAGGAGTCTAGGCTTCCATGTGAAGTTGTGTCAAAAGCCCTCAGCACAATTTACTTATGACATGAAGGATCAGGGTCTAATTCAGTATTGATTTACAAGCCTGCAAGTGTTCTTGTTTAATGCCCACGCTGCAATCACTTTGTGGAGCAGAACAGAATATTATCATTAGCGTCTGCTAGGGAGCTTTTTCTTTGTGCTTGTTGTCTAGATGATGCTTATTACACAATTTGCAGATGGATTTGACAGTAGATTGTAGGATGAGAATCAAAATTGCGGCTGTTATGTCAGGCAATGACTAGTTTTACTCTCAGGTAAGCTGCAACGTTCTCTTTCAGAACAGGCCACTTGTAACAGCTCTTGCCAAGCATTACTAGGACCATCAACCATAATGTGCCTGAAGCAACAGGAATACAATCAATAGAAGTAATGCTAGTCATTCTGAAAAAAGGCGTGCCAGGCCCGTAATTGATTCTCTTTATGTGTTCAGTCGAGTTCGCATACAGAAATGATGGCTCATGCCATTTTGTATTTTGTTTACGGTCAGACAGGCAAAATAATCTACAGTGTCACATAATTTTAACTGTTGCGCCTTTTTGTGGGCTAGCTTTATTTCTGAAAGACATTTGCACGAAAAACGCGCTAGCAACGTTCCCATGCATTTCCTGCCTCCCTCACATATACCTTATAGGCAACTGTTTTGGCTTGTAGATTTGATCTGATTGTGTTTTTTTTAACAAGTACATTTTGTTTTCTATTCATTTATTTTTGCGAAAGTGATGCACTTAGTACCAATTAACTATTATAACACATTTTATATTTTGTAGGGGTGACTATTAAAGTGAAACTAAGGTCCCTATTTAATTCTTGGCGGTTGGGATGTTTTCCGCCAGGGCAATGCAGTAAAATACTCAGTTGTCCAGGCGAAGGTCCTCACCACAAATAGTTGTTGGGCTGACACAGCATGAACAATACACATCTGTCCGTTAATCTACTCAATATGAGAGCTAGACTGCTACCTGAACTCTTTTCTCATAATCTTCTCAAAATACTCTAACCCTATCAGTTTGCCAAGAAGGAGCAGGCGGTCATCCAGTTGAGTGTTGAGATTTTGCACAACAGGCTAATTCCATTTTAATGGCTTGACACTCCAGCTCTAGCCATACCTTATGCGATCAACAGAAAAAGAGCTTTAAAAAACGCTACTGGGAGAAGGGACTCTGATTCCACCCACAAGTTGATTTCCTTGATTAAACCATTTGACTGCACATGTGGTCCTGCTGAAAAAAGTGTTTGCAATACAGTTTTGTCATGTGGGAAAGGTTATGCGCAATAAAGGAGCCCTGAGTCGATTATGGGTACAGAGTAATGATCAAGGCAATAGACCTGATCTGTTGATTTAAGAAATGTTATGACAAAGGCAGTAAATCTGACGTATTTATTGTGAAAAGCATATGTTAAATCCAATAGGCATTTAGACAGGTACTTTGCTAGGCGAAATCTCACAGTTTACAGTAGTAAGCAAGTGTTTTAGCATTGGTCACTGCTTTTGAAAAATCCTGGAGGTAGAATATTTCTGCTGTATTAGTTCCTTTTAGGCTCTCCTAATAAGGCTGGAATATTGTTCTGCCAGCCTTACTTTTGCACATATTTGTAATTTCATGGCTGCATACCTGATGTGTGATGTGCATGTGGGACTGTGCATGTTCAATATAGTAGGCCTTAGTTGGTTATGGTGCCAAGGCTATAGGTCTGAAAGATTCATTTGAAACATTATGCTAGATGACACAGGTCTGATCTCTTTATTATGACAATGTATGACAAACAGTCACTCTAATTTCTTGTGAACACAAATTTAAAATGCCAGTAAAGATAGATTGGTTTTACAGTGTTTTAAAGTGTGTGGACAGGCATTTTGTAACACACATCTCTCTACTAGGCAGCTGCTTTTTTATTGGTTACCAACTCTGACATTGGTTACCCCTTCTGACAATTCTCTGGGAGAAGATTTGAACTTTGATAAAATATGTTAAAGCCCATTAAGCGAAGTTGTATAGTGTTTTGCCAACTGTTACATTTTGCATATTTGTGATTATATCACTATGTGCATGATGATTGCTTTGTGGAAAAGCTTATGCTCAATGCAGTAGCCCTGAGTTGGTTGTGATGAAAACAAATGATAATGGCAATAGGCCAGATTGGTTCACTGGAAAATGTTTGTTAGAGGCTGTAAGCCTCATCTGTTTATTATAAAAATGTATGACAAAGGCATTAGAGCTGACATTTATTATGAAAAGCATGTATTGAAGCCAATTAGCCCCTGAGGATGAATTGTTATTACATTGTTTTAAAGCCTGTAGACAGGTATTTTTTTTAATGGAATCACAAAGGAGTTTGCTGCTGGTCACTGCATCTGACAATAAGATTTTACTGTGGTAATCGTTAATAGACTCTCTTAGGAGGTCTTGGGAATGTAAGTGTCTGCCAGACGTTTGTAATTAAAACAATTCATAAAAAATGCATGCTTTTTAAGTGTCATACACATCCTTCTTCCACCCCTGACAGCTAAAATGTGGGGCAGAGGGGCAGCTCACGTTAGCTATTGGTTCTTTTGCTCTGTGATTGATTCTGATCACATGTGTACATGTGCCTTAAAATGAGCCAACTTCAGTGCCAGGACTGCTGGGAATTTTTTTCAGTTTTTCGTTTCCTCCCCTTTGATTTCTTCCCTTCTCTTTTTTGATTTTGTTTTAGAGCCTCCTACATCTCTCCACTTAGTGCTTCCAGGCAGCTCTCTTGCTGCTCATTTCATCTGCAGTGTGTAGCAACCCACCCAACGACTAGTTTCTAAACCAGCCATCTTAGTGTGTTTTTTCTCCATAGAGCATCATTGTTTTATCATTTCAAGGTGGCTGTTATGTTTAGACACATTATGTCAGCCATTTGGGATTGGTACAGCAATGATACACTTTACATAATACCATTCGAAGATGGTAAAAAGATGTTTTAGAAAGAAACAATGCACTATGAACAATACCATTGTGGAAGGGTAAATGGGTGAATGCAATAATGAGTTACTGTAAGGATGAATAGATTCCGAGTGCAGGAATGAGAGCCATTGTGCATGTATGATGTCTTATTAAGTGCCTACAATTTACCTGTGGATGAATATGGACATTCACGTATGAGCCAGACATATTGTCATTGCCAGTGCTGGTTTGTATGGTCTCTACTACGAAGTTTCTCTGCTGCAAATGTATCTTTTTGTTCTTGACTGGCTGCACTCCATCCTGTAATGCTGAACTCTACTTGTTTGCATCTTTAGGTGGTTGGGGTGATTTGTGTAGTCACGTCATATTTCCTGGTCTTCTAGTGCATTGTAGGGTTCACAGTCTAAGGCTTTTCTTAAGTGCTGCACTATCTACTTTGCAGGAAATGCCTACTAAAAAAGAAGATTAAAAAAAATGAAAGATATAGATTTTAAAGCAAGTGGAGATAAGGCGCCAATATTTTAAACTGTAGGATTCAAAGGAAAGTTTAAAGGCATCTGCCAGCTTAAACGCCATTAAAATGCCTGGACAGTACCCACAACATAGTATTCCATATGGCTTGGAAGGTACACCTATTAATCTCAGCGACACAGTTTTTTAAAGTCATTACATCAGTGACCTTTAGATATGTCCCAGATTCTACCCAATTTGTTGATGAAGCTATTTGTAAAAGGAAGGACTAAATAGTGTGCAGAGTTCATGTGTTCTGATACAGAATCATTAATACTTTAGTGACAGAAAGCGATAGGTAATGCCATGCAAAAGGCAAGAAGCTTCCTTTTGCAGATGTTTGTATCTGGCCAACTCTACATTGGATTACACTGCAGGAAAATACAAAGAGAACGTTTTTGAAAAACATTTGTCATCTGTAAATATGTATACTTAAGTATGAAACTTGCATCAGGTTAACATATCTGAATGTTTAGTGTAGGTAATATAAACATTAGAAAGCATAACTCTACAACCATTGCATAGATCGTAATTCAATGGAATGTTAAAAGAAAGCAGTAACTGTAAAAGTGTAAAAATTAATTGTAAATGCTAAACCCACCAGGGTTTACCATTTATAATAACTTTTCTCACATTCACAGTTGTGCTTGAGCCTTTCAAATCAATAGACAACGTCCCTTGGCAAACACATGTTTCATTTCCCTATTAAGTGCCCACAGTGGATACATAACCAACTCTGCATGGCTGACAGTGCCATTTAATAGGCATTATATGGATAAAAGTAGTGATTTAAAAACTCAGGGGCTGATTCACAAAGGTGAACTTACACGTTTGTGTAAGTTTACTATTTTCTGGTATGCATAAATTACAAGCTTAGTTTTACTAATAGTAATTTTATGACTGCACAGGTTTCTGCACTCATTGCGTAGGCGCCACAATAAAAAATAGGCCTGTCCTATCTTTTTGTGTGCGAAGTTCTCCACCTCGAATACAATATTGATCTTGATGCTGGTTTTAACAAAAATAAATAGTGACTTTGGGCCATATGTAGGTAGCCTCACATTTACCGATTCATAAATACCGAATTTTACCAATTCGGTATTTATGAATCGGTAAATGTGATGTAGGTAATGATTCGGTAAAGTTTACCGAATCGGAAAAATTCGGTAATTATGAATCGGTATTTACTGATTCGGTAATGAGGCATACCTTCCCATTGATTCCTATGGGCCTGGAGGCCCATAGGAATCAATGGGAAGGTATGCCTCATTACCGATTCGGTAAATACCGATTCGGTAATGGGGGGAGCATATTCAAGGGTGGCAGGGTGTCACATTGACACCCTGTTGCACCCCTGATTCTTGCATGTGTGCACATGTGGCGCACATACATGCCCTAAGGGCATGTATGTCTGCCACATGGCACTCTTAAATCAGCAAAATATTGCTTTTTGCAAGGTATTCGTTATTTATCACCAACCTGTATTTGGTGGTAAATAACGAATTTGTAATACTAATTTTCACTCTTTAGAGTGCTCCCTACATCTGATTTCTGGATTCGGTATTTACCGAATCGGTATTTTACCGATTTCTTAATTTCCGATTCGAATCCAGAAATCAGCCCCCTACATAGCAAATGCCTAAATACCAGTCGGTAACGGGATATTTACCGAATTTCGGCCGTTACCGACCGGTATTTGGCTTCCTACATGAGGCCCTTTATGAGACGCTGAGAAAGCCAACCAGAATCAGTTTGCATAGTTTGTGAGGTCTTTTCCTGTTGGTGCAATGATTGTTTAATGGCAGTCAATAAACTGGATGTCCAGTAAAGCCACATCTTCCAAGAAGAATAAGACTAAACCACAAGGGTCCAGGGCAGGTATATTCAACTGTTAAGTTCCAGGGCACCAAACGTCTATTGGAAGCAAATCTTATTTAGGTTTCAACCTTCTGCCTGAAGCAGAATTACAACAAAGACACAAATTACACCAACTGGGTCTTTCTCCTGCTCGATTTTTTACAGGGTGAAAAATGGTGTGCATATGCTCTATTTGCAAACATTCCCATGTAAGGGAATAACATTTACTGGTGATTAGAATAAGTTGCAAATTGTGTAACTGCTAAATATTGAATCCTGAACATTCACTATTTAGAAGGTGCATAATTCTTACCACGGACGCTGTAAAAATTGCAGCTTTCCTATGATTGGGGCCTCTGTATCCATTTAACTGGTGACTTGTGTTCAGTATACAGTATCCAGTGATGAGACAGGGCTCCGTTCACATTTCTATAATGGGTTAGCCTCAATGTTTTTCAAAGGGGCAGGTTTAGTAGTGTGTGAGCACCCACTATGACATCACATGGGAATTTCACACATTAGGTGCTTGTATTTAAAAAATGGCTTATTGCAATTGAGATTTTCCAGTGGGGAAACACCTATGAGACTGGCGGCACCCATGTAACTGTATATCAATAAGAGAGCGACCCCTTGTCCGGTTAAAGGGAATGGGGTACTAATCACACTTTATATAGTAACAACCCTCTGTTAAGACACAATGGTACAAACTGATACCAAATAACAAGCAATTATATTGAACTTATGACCAAATGTTTGTCACATTTATTATATAAAAAATCATACATGTATTTCATTAAAATCAATAATACATTTCACAAGACATATTAAAACACATTGTTCACACTACTAAAGAATGATCAATTTATGTACACATAACAACCTGTTATGAGCCCGCATAACAGAAAAAAACAGAAGACAATGCACTTTTTCATATGTTACACATCCTATTGGGTCATAAATGTATATCCGCAGTTTGTGATATATCAGACACAATTATATCTACAAAAAAGGCCACGGTTGTCCCTCGGATTGTGTTTTCAAATGCGTCGACGCGTTTCGATGGTTTTTCTTATAAGGCCATTGTTGTAATCACCACTTGGTACGTTCCTTTCCCCCCCCCCTCCTTCCTCCTCCCTTGGTTCTTCCCTCTCCCTGTCACCAACATTCCATTGCACCCTTCCTTTGATTATGCTGGATCCTGTGGTGGTGTAAGGACCATTAAAGAAGAGTTACCGTTTTACCTTGAATTGGTCTTTATTATAACACTGGCGACGAGAGTGGGATCTTTTTCAAGACAGATTATAGGCTCAGATCCTCGTCTATCAGACCTATTGGAAGATAAATATTTTTAGTAAGCTAGTCTGACGTTCTACTAGCACTCAAGTAAGTCACTTTCACTTTACTATATTTTCTCTTTCTATATTTGTGTTTATTCTAATGTATTTACATATCTTATTTTCATAATGTGTGCCAATGCAACTATTCGACGGCAGGTTCACCTTTAATAATTCTGCCAGTTTCCCTTTGTATACTTTTACATATACCATCATAGCTGTGTCCGTAATTGATTTATTCTCACCTGTGTCACTATGCTCCGTTTGCTTTAAACTATACTTTGTATCTTCTTATTAAGTTTTGTTTTTAAGCGTTGTATATCCTCATACGTCTTATGTAGGATTTCGAAATATTATCTACAGTGAAGCAAGTAGCAAGATGTTATCTCTAGAGGATCTCATTAATCAATATGTCATACATTGCTGCAATTGCCTCTCGTTATCAGAAAATCGCTTACTTGGCTTGATTGACGGGGTTAATTTACTTGATTTGTGTTGTTCAGCTGGGCGGCGGTAGTCCGTTAAAATTCTCCCTCAATGCGCGCCACCTATTTTAAAAGATATGCGAGGGCATTAGCGCAAATGAATCTTGCCGGTGTTTCACGGATTACAAAAACGGCAAAAGAAAACGGCAAAAGAACTGCCCAGTTTAATGTTATAGCCCGTTAAGGGCTCCCACTCCACTCTAACCTTATGGCCTCTGTTTTCTTGGCGTCCTGTGCGGAAGTACTGCTGTCTCGTCTCCCCTAATCCTTTCCTATCGCGTCTGCTTATTTGTTGAAGCAAACGTGGGCCATGATTGGTCCGATTGAATGAGTCCCGAAAATCACGTGGTGTTCTTGTACAGATACGCCATCAACATTCCTCATACTCTTTATCTAAATGTAATTTGCTATTTCTTATTTTTCATTATCTCAATGTGATATATTCAAATTTGGGCCAACTTTATTATCTCACTAATCCTTTGGTCGTCATAACATAGAATAATGACACTTCGTATCCTCCTTTCGTTTTTGGTCATACGTGTTATTGACAATGTTAAATACTATATGTCAACACCAACAAATATACGAAAAATAATTTCATATTATTTTACATAAAGCAGCTTTAATTTAACACGGAGCAAAAGCCCGCATTTGGCTTTCCCATACAACATTGTAACATTTGTATATTCTCCGCCTCATTACCCCACATTAATCATTCAAGTTGCATAATGACAAACCCAAGCGTACGGCATCTAAAACGTACATGATTACAGAATTACAGAAGGGAAAAAACCAACCAACATTTCATAGAGACTTATAATATTCCAGTTAAACTTAAGTGGCAATTATACTCATCCAGTCCTCTTTCGAGTTTAATCCCCTCTCTACTGTGTTAAGGTGACATATGTACCATTGTTCTCTCTTTTTTCTTTTGATATTGAGATCGCCTCCTCTTCTGTTTACTGTTACTTTTTCCAGAATGAACCACTGGATTTGATCCCAGTTGTGGTTCATCTCTACAAAGTGGTCAGTCAGGGGGGCATTTGCTTTCTTGGTCTTAATTGCCGACTTATGTTCTAAGAGCCGGATACGTAATTCCCTGCTAGTTTCCCCTACATACCCTAGACCACATGGGCAGATTAAAAAATAAACAACATTCTTGCTACGGCAGTTGTTTAGGCTTTTAGCCCAAATCTTTTTATTGTTATGGGTCAAGCTTTTAGATTCCAGGCATAGGGGACAAATAGAGCAGGTTCCACATTTGTGGTTACCCTTCGCTCTCTCTCTCATGAAAGTCGTTTGGCTTTCATGTTTGTCATCATATGTTCTCACTAATGAATTGCGTATTGTTTTATTTCGTCTAAACGAAAACAGTGGCTTTTCTAATGAGGTCTCAGTTCCATAATTTAAAATTTTCCAATTTTTATTAACAATGTTTTTAATCCGATTGCTGAGATTAGAGAACTGGGAAACAAAGACTATGCGTCCTGTTGTTTTGTCATTATTTTTAACTTTATTCATCTCTAACAAATGGTCACGATTGTAAAATCTAGCTCTTTTGAAAGAATGCTTAATCAATTTGCCTGGGTAGACTTCACCATTTTCGACTGCCAGCTGGACCTAACCTTTAAAGATCAACCACACATTTTAAACTTTGATATCTTTGGAACTGGGGGTGTTAGAGAGAAATTCAAGTTGGATATTATACCTAATATATTGATATTCAGACCCTGTGGGACTCATTGGGAATGAGCATGGGCAGATGCACTCAACCAAGAGATGAAGCAGTGTTGCCTGTGATGATGCAAAGAAAATATCTGCAGCTCCAGGACCAAGACAATGTTTGCTTGTGCTTGATAGCGTGGAAAGAGTCCAAATTTTACTGCCAGTACCAGTTCAACTTGTGACTTACAAGAATGCGCTCCAGCTCTGTATCAAATTTTTCTTTTAGGCAACAGATCTTTGCCACCGTTTTTGAATGGAAGCTATAGCAAATCATATCAATCAACATTGAAATTTAGCAGTTGTTAAATTCAGTCAGTAATGAGAGTTTTGGATTGGTTTTGAAAACTTTATTCTCATAAAGAGATTTGTAAAATTCTTTTAATCTTTATTCAATTAGTAAGTCAGATAAATCAGTTTATAGAACCTTATCAAGAAACATATGGTTAGACTCAATAATAATGCAAAATGAATTAATACGTATTCTAATTAAAGGTCCAGAATCAAAATTAATTGAACCTGTAAAGAGTTTGAGGAAAATAAGTGAGATCAAAGGAGCATTAGGTTCAAAATCAAATCAAGTAGCCAAACTCCCCATAAAGAGCGGTTCATGAGTCTCAATATACAAAGAGCATCAGCATACAGTTGCAGTAGCAATCTGCACAAATAAAGCCTCAGCCGGGTAAATATACTTAATCAAATGCAGCAGTAGCTACAACCGTCAAGGCTAGGAATAGGAAGGTTGAAAATCTGTGAGCATAACCTCCAAAGGTGATAGGCAACAGCAATAGCCTACAGCAATAGTCAACAGCTCAGTAATAGTCGGCAGTAGTCTGTTTTACTAGAAAGACACCCTAATATAATAGACAAGAACACATGTGATTAACATTGTTGCTGGTTAGATCACTTCTATCTACTGAAAAGACAGCTTTCGATGGTGAGTAGTCTTCCTTTTTTCTTTCCCACGAAAAACACATGAAGTCGAGAGTCCACTAACAAATATGTAACAGACATCACTAAACAGTTGTGTTTCTGGAAGCTTTAACCTTGGTTCCCAGGGAAGCTTAATGCAGAGTCTATTCTATCATTTAATCAATGTTTCACTGCGTGACATAGAACTATACTAAAGACAGAAACATTTACTTGCAGATTTCTAGTTGGGTAATGCTTTTCGTATTTCATGTAAGTGAGAATTATTATTAAAATATGTTGTTCTCTATTCAGTATGCTATAAACAAGACATAGATAGGAAGTTCATGCCTAGTGCAAATGAGAACATGTTGCTTAAGAAAGATAATTATTTTTTTTAAATTAGAACATTCTGCAGTTATGATGAAGATTCTAAACCAAGTCACATTAAGGTAAATCTATCAAATACATTTGTGCATGGTTCAGCAATTTCTAAAGCTTCCATTTGTTAAAGGAAATCTAACAGCAGCCAACCAGTGACTTTGACTGTCTGATGTGTTTTGCACATTTTCACTATGTGTCATTTTACAGTATGTTTTCATGTTAATGTTAGTGGAGAAGTGTGGCTCAATGGTTAGAGCGGCAGACCCTGATGCAGAGTTCTGGCCCGGGACCAGAGTACAATCCCCCGCCTCAGCGGGTCTTGGATTCAATTTCCTCGGACCTGATAGTTCTCGCCTCGGTGCCTATTCTAATCATGGGTCCCACGCTGCAACTCTGGGCAATAGCTTGCTTAATCTCCACAACGGCCCCAGCAGCGCTGGGATGCCTGGCTTCACCATGGGGGTGCCCAGGAGTGGACATTTCACAGGGAAAGGCCAGGAAGGGTTCCACAGCAGTATGAGTAAAAGCGCCAGGATACCCCCATTGGGGGTGGCAGTGCGCTATATAGGTACATACACATTTTACATTTATATTTAATGTCTAGTCAAATTACCAGATTTGTTGAGAAACCTTAATTTGAAAATGTCACCTTTTACAATTTTTTTAGCTAGGCTGTATTATCTCATGGCTGTTCTTGGCTCATTGAGGCGTCCTCAATGCAAACTCCAATGACCTAGTTCTTGTGTAAATCTTCAGGCAGTCAGGGCAGCTCCTCTCACTGTGGGCAAATACAGAACCTCTTCTCCAAAAGGTCACATCGCAAAGGTATACATCAATGAAGGCTTTTCCCTATCCTGAGGGAGAATAGCCACGAGCACAAGCAAAGGTTCTGCACTTGGTAATACATCTGCGCTAAACTCTTTGTGAAGCAAGGACTCATTAATGATGTTAAAAAGGCTTTAATAAGATATGGACAACAACCCCCAGCAGCCAGTCTTCCTGCAGCACCCTCCGTCTCTCTCTACTGGAATCCAACAAGCTGAATTCCAATAGTAGGAGCCTGTGGTCACCCAGGATGTCAGAACATAACATTAGAACATAACATATTTCCTTTTCTTAATAAAAAAAAACATAAACAATTTTGATACAATTTTCATCAGTTTCTTTGGTTGCACTTTTAAACAACTACTAGGTTCTCTTGCACTGGTGCTTTGCCCTTTCTCCTTTTCAAAAGGTCTCTGTTTCTTCCACTCTTGAACTTCACAATCACTACTCTTGGTTACACGTCTGGCATTCCACCAATTCCCGTCGGATAGTTTAAGTAAATCACCCTTGACCTCTATTACTTTCTTAAGATCGGATAATTTTGAACTCCCTTTCATTGTGGAAGCATCCGTGTGTACTTTCACATTCATTCCTTCTTCAAATAATCTCAATTTTTTACTTAATTGATCATTGTGTCTCTGTTCATATGATTCCTGGTATTTTCCCACCTTGTTCCGTACTTCACTCTCATTTACTTATTTCCTACTACATCTTTCCATCCATGCAGGCACTGCTACTGTGCAGGGAACTCTCCTTTTTAACAAACAAAAAGGAGTCTCTCCTGTTACTGAATGTGGGGTTGTCCTATAACTCTACAACATTTTTTTTAACATAACTCCTCCAACACTCATTTCTCTGTACAGCCATTTGAATGCTTTCTCCAAGAACACGGTTAAAGCGCTCAACTAAACCATTTCCCCTTCGGTGATATACCGGTGTTCTGCAATGTTTAATCCCCCACTTCTTAATAAATTCACAAAATTCACCAGAGACGAATTGGGGACCATTAGCAGACAATAGTTCAGCAGGACATCCTTCCCTGTGGAAAATCTCCTCACAGAAATTAATTGCATTGCACATTTTGACCTCCCTCACAAAAGTCACTTCCGGCCACTTTGAGAAATAATCTATCATTACCAAGGCATATTTTTCACCTACCAAAAGGCCCACATATATCAACAGCAACTTTTTCCCAAGCTCGTGCTAGCACATCATTGGACGTATGGGCGTCTCTTGT
Organism: Triturus cristatus; assembly: GCF_964204655.1. Lineage (NCBI taxonomy): Eukaryota > Metazoa > Chordata > Amphibia > Caudata > Salamandridae > Triturus > Triturus cristatus. The sequence continues at coordinate 1,188,171,977 of NC_140591.1, forward strand.
ACTACATGAGTTTTGTCACTGCATGTGCACGCAATACATTCTCCACAAACCTTTCGAGTTGTCTGTCCATCCCTGGCCACCAAAAATCCATCCTGGCCTTCCTTTTCATCGCGGACATGCCACCATGGCCCTCGTGCAAAAGTTCCATTAATCTTCCTCTCAGACTAACCAGAACAACCTACTTATCATTCCTCCTCAAAATACCACCTACAACAGATAACTCTTCCAAAACTTCCTTGTATTGTATTATATCGTCATTCAATTTCCATCCACCTACTTTTGGCAAATTTTCTGTGACTTTCTTTAGAGATTCATCAACCAAAATATTATTTTTCCACTCACTCTTATATGGATTGACATACGTCAACTACATTAGCTACATCCCATTCATCCTCTTCTGATTTAAATTCATCATTTTCATGTTTTTTTACGGGCAGGCGAGATAAACAGTTCGCATTTATATTTTTTATCCCTGGCACATATTTCAAAGTAAATGTATATTCTTGCAAACAAAATAACCACTTGGCAATGCATGGTGTGGCTCTACCTGCTCCTGTTGTGGAAAATATGTCAATAAGAGGTTTATGATCTGTATGCAGTTCAAAATTTATGCCCCACACAAAAACACGAAAATGTTGCACACTCCACCAACACGCAAGCGCTTCCTTTTCTATCCTGGAATATTTTCCTTCTGCACCTTTGAGTGTGCATGACGCAAAAGCTATTACTGTTTCCTTTCCATCATGTACTTGCATCAACACAGCTCCTAATCCATATCCACTAGCATCGGTTACAATTAAGGTTATGTCTTTGGGATTGAAAAGTTTCAGAGCTGTTGCATTCACAATAGCTTTCTTTACCTCATCAAAAGCTTGTTGACAATCTTTTGTCCAATGAAATGTTACATTCTTCTTCATTAATTCACACAAAGGATGTACACGATCTGAGAAATTCTGAACAAATTTGGCGTACTACTCAGCGTATCCTAGAAAAGACTTCAGTTAGTCTTTGTCTTGTGGAGTTGGAGCTTTTTTTAGATCGTCCACCAGATTCAGTTTTGGTTTGATTCCATCAGGAGACAAAGTGAGGCCTAAATGATCTACCTGTGATTTGCAAAATTTGCACTTTTGCAAGCTAATAGTAAGCCCTGCATCCTCTTGTTTGATAAGTACATTCTTCAAAAGATCCTCATGTTGATGCTTATCCTTTCTCCACACCAAAACATCATCTTGAAATACTAGTACATTGGGAATATGCTTTAAAACTCCTTGCATTACCCTTTGGAATACAGCTGAGGCAGAAGCCAATCCAAAAGGCATGCAAATGAATTGAAAGGCTCCTTCAGGAGTAATAAAGGATGTCAAATGTTTAGACTCCGGTTGCAATAATACCTGATGGTATGCGCTGGAAAGGTCAAGTGTGGTGAAAATGTTGCCATTATCCACGCTGGCAAGCATTTCATTTATACGGGGAAGTGGGTGACAGTCCACCTAAATGCACTCATTTAAATCTCTCAAATCCACACACATGCGGATGCTGCTGTTGGGTTTGCGTGCAATAATGATGGGACTTAACTAATCTGAAGCCTCATTATGCTCTATAATGCCCTCCTTACATAATCTCTGTAATTCACACTTCAAAGTTTCTCTTAGAGCTAAGGGTACATTCCGCACTTTATGTACCTTGGGAACAACCCCTTTTTTGAGAATTATGCGATGTCAAACATCTGAACTACGCTTTGAAAACATTTGGAAAAATGGAAACCCATTCACTCTCACTGTGTGACTCAGTTAACAACACCTGTTGAGGATGATTGGGGTTAAGTATAATTCCCAAAGCTTTTTGCTCTCTCCGTCCCAGCAAAGATCGACCTTTTTCTACCACATACATTTTAGCCAAAGTTTTTCTATTTTGAAATGCAATGTTGGCAGAAAAATACCCTAGAACAGGTAACTTCTGACCACAATATCCTTCTGGTTTCACATCTGAAACATTAAATTTTCTTGAACCTAGACACTCTATTGTTTGTCAATAAGCGTAAAAGGTGAACATAAATCTGCCCACATTTGTGCGTCCTTCTTGTCAATAAATATACCAAACTTAGGTGGACAATACATGTCACACAAATCCTCACTTTTATCATTTATATCACTCACTACTAATACTTCTATATCACTTTCACTTCCTGAGTTAGTTTCAGTTTCATTCTTTATCACATTTATGGCTTGTTTGGCACAAGACATGTCATCTGCCTTGCATACTCTAGAAAAATGACCTAGTTTCTTCCACTTGAAACATCTGCTTTTCAAGGCAGGACAATGGACTGCATCAGCAGGATGCCTGTTGCTACCACACCTAAAACATATCCTTTGAAAATTAGTAAATTGTTTCTTATTGTTGTTTTTATTGCCCATCTCTACTCGCAAGCCTTTCTTCAGGTTACTGACGTCGCATACTTTATGTGTGTCTATTTCAGCCTTTGGTTCAACACTTGCTAATTCTTTTACATATTGTGAAGTATTTTCAATATGCCTGGCTACTTCAATAGATTTATCTAACATGGGATCCTTCAAATCTAATAATTTTTCTTCAACTTTTATATTATTCATTCTGTTTATCAATTGATCTCTAATTATCTCATCTCTAAGATCTTTGAACTTGCATGTGACAGCCAATCTCCTTAAAGCTGCCACATATTGTTCAATCCACTCCCCCTGCAATTGCTTGTGAGAAAAAAGCTTGTGTCTCTCCACAACAATGCTTAGCTTCTTTCCATAGTTCTCTGCTAATGCAGCTATGGCAGTTTCATAAACGTCTTCTTCCTCTTTGTCTGATCCTGCATCAGCATGTCTCCCCTCCAATAATGGCTTTGGAAGCGTCTTTAACACTCTCCTCCCTTTCACCCCCAAACTATGTTTTAAAATAGCCAGTTTCCTTTTGGTTATATAGCCATCTCCTCCTATTGCCTCAAGAGCCATGGTGAATGACTCTTTCTAGTCTTCCCAGTCCATACAAGTAGGACCAGGCTCTTACAGAAATGTGGGAGATGGAGGTATCGACTGTGATGCAATATTACCTTTAATACAGAACAAATAATATAAAAGTTCAAGAGAAATTATTAGATTTGCAGGATCCCACGTTAGATAAATCTATTGAAGTAGCCAGGCGTATTGAAAATACTTCACATTCAGCGTACGGTCACGCAAACGTAAGGTCGTGCAGAATCAAAGCACGACAGATGTCAGAGAAACACTCCGTCTCATATTGCCTCGCTCCTCGCAATGATGGAACGTCAGAACTCTCACCGCAGCTTCTGCAGCGTCCGAATGACTGCATCCACTTGTGATGATTCGAAAATGCTGCTGCCACAACATCTCGCCTGCTTCAACCCAGACGCAAATAAGCTCACTTACTTGTTGTTGCTGAGTTGAGTTTATTCGTATGAATCCTGGTGCGTAACACACACACTGCTGCCTCACTGACGGCTGGGGGTCTCCACAAGGCTACTCAAATTTATTCAGGTTTTGCATTGGAAATTTCACCGGCACATTTAAAAAACAAAATGAATTACCTCAAGATTGTTGTACACGAGTCCATGAATCCTCTTCACAATGGGCATCCCATCCTCGTCGCCATTTTTGTGAAGCAAGGACTCATTAATTATGTTAAAAAGTCTTTAATAAGATATGGACAACAACCTCCAGCAGCCAGTCTTCCTGCAGCACCGTCCGCCTGTCTCTACAGGAATCCAACAAGCTGCATTCCAATAATAGAAGCCTGCGGTCGCCCAGGAACTCTGTTGCTGAGGATGCTAGGACATAACATTAGAACATAACAGAGATGATGTACAGTTTGATGGCTCAAGGAAGCTACTTGTTATTCTCCTCTGGTGACCAGAATGGAAATTCTGGGCAAAATAAAGGTTTAAAAAAAAATCTCTCATTATGGGAAAGTGAATCTTCATTCTGTGAGTCTAGTTTTTACAAACATCTGGACAAGGGAGTCCAGGGGACTTGTCATACATTTAGTGATTTAAACAACAGAGATTCTCAACAGAATGCACTGAGCTAGGCAACAAATAGAAGGCTTGCCTCTAGCAGGATAAATATACACTGAACAAAGAAAAAGAAAGAAAAGCCTCCTCCCACACTAAAAGGAAAACTGGTTTCAGTGTAGTGGAACTCTTGATATTTGCTGATTGGCTACTGGACCCATTGGACCTATGAGGCAAGGAACAGTCAATTCACATCGCTCTTTTTCTGTCGGTGCACTAGAGGACAAGTGGTCATTTGAAAAACTAGGAAGGTTGAATACCAGAGAGGTATGCAAGTGCTTCCCTAATGAACAGAGGAGGGGGGGGAACCAAGAAAGAAACATGCAAAGAAAGGTGCAGGGACACAAATGTTGCAAACTATTCCTATCTGAGTAGAGAAACCAGCAACCACTGCTGCAAGTCAAAGTGTCAGGCTGTAACCGATGTTTAAGTTCTCCCATGTTTCATTGGTCACTGAAGCTCGTTAGTTTGCTCTTACATTTCCTATTTTGCCCTGGAAGCAATGTTCCACTTTGCACTTTGCCCCCTCATCTTTCACCTTCCAGTTTCCAAGGTGGCATGTAGTAAACCTATTCTGTGGAATCCAGGCCATGTGACAGTGTGCTAGACCCAGCGGTTTCCGGCTGGCTGGGACGCACCAAAGCAGGTCAGAATCCACGGTTCTAGATAGGATGAGTACGATACATGTGTGCGATAACCTGTGCTCACCCTAGGGTAGCTTGGCACCGAGCAGTCAGGCTTATCCTCAGGGCCCAAGTGTAAAGTATTGGCACAACTCAACCCTCACAACACACTGCATGCATCACAAAAAGACTCCACACCGTTTGTATAAAACACTGGTCTTTGTATTACACACACAATGAAATCAAAATGAGATACACATTGTGTATACATTTTACAGTTATATGCAATTGTCAAACTTTCCCATTAGCAGAATGGTCAAGCAATCACAGTTGTTTGTCTACGCCTCATGACCCAGACCCTCAGTGAATCAACTACACCCGCCAAAGTTACAAGTTGCCCCTGCTATTGCCCCATTGACAAGACAATTGGAACCACCTAAAACATAAAGAAACAGGTGCTTAGTTCCGTCCATCCGCACTAGACCTCCAGTAGCCCGGTGGCACCTGCACCAGGGCAGGATCGCTAACCCATATGTAGAAAAAAGGTTGTGACCCAGGATGCTGGTGTGCTTCCAAGTCTTGAGGAATGTTTCCCTGCAAGCAGGGGTGCGAGTTGTCATAGCTCCCGACAGCCATCCGTAGGTGCGCACAAGGCACATTGAAACCCCTCGGGCCCAATCACGATGTTCTCCAAAACAAAGTACCTTGTGGCGTTGGTTCATGCAGAGTTGGAGCCAGTGACCTCAGTCGGCATCCACGATGTCAGGCACTGTTGTCCTACTGATCTGGAGGTCGAAGACAATCTCAGTTCCGAGTTCAGGTCCCCCAGCACTCCTTGGACACAACATGCTCCAGAGTGCAAACTAGCATATGTCCCCTGGTTGCAAGCACAGGTCCCTCAGAATCTGCAAGCTTCCCTCAAACTCCTTATGTCCCGGCACTTCATGTGGCTGCTGATCTTTACAAGCACACTCATCTGCTCAGTGTGATGATTGTGCGCCTCAGGAGGTTCTTGTCTCAACCAATGATAACTTCCACCCATTTCCGCCGTACCCTTTGTGGTCCTTACGATATTGTGGAAACTGGGAGATCCTTTGTGTTCATTGGATCTCGTGAACAGGAAGCCATCCAACTGGCACTTGGAGAGTACTTAGGGACCTGGGCCACGACAGTTGGCACTTAGCTGCAGGCCGGCAACATCCAGGCAAAATCCACCAAGTGATAGCCCCCTTTCTGGAGCACAACATGTTCCAGGCCACCACAAGTCTGCGGATAATCTAGTTGCAGTCCCTCCTGCCCTAAGGATTCCTCATGTTGATGTCCCAGCATCGAACCAGCATAGTATGGTTACAAATCCAAAAGCTCCTCTACTTTTGTAGCCCAGAGATTCAGTAGTTATACCCACAATGGCTTTTGAAGATATGATCAGTTCAAAAGACCACCTTTGAAATGCACAGACCCTCTCTAGATTTTATCCTGTCTGCCATCCTACCTCGGGAAGTTTTATCACTATCTAGTTGGGCCAAGACCCTGCCGCTTGGAATGCAGGTGCCAATCCCACTCCCACATAACCATCCTGGAAAGGCTCGTCAGAGATCCGCAGTTTCCCTTGAGCCCTCAATTTATGGCCATCTATCAGACATGCATAGATGAAGCTGTCCTCCCAGCACCCAGATGTGAATGTGAGACAGGCACAGAGAACTACGAGCATCAAAATGCCCACTTTCCCAAAGTGACATTTCCACACAGATAAGGTCGGATCCACTTGCACTACCGGAGTGGATTCAAACTCACGGATAACAAACACTATACTGCTCCCATTCTGCAGATAGGAAATACTGCTCAATAGCCTTTCCCTACATTCCCCCTTCCCAATCCAATGCCAGAAGCAGGGCTCCTTGTACCGAATACACCCCTGGCATGTAACGCACATGCCCTACCTCTTCCAAACAACACACCCTGTCACCAGGGAGAACTCCGATATAGCAAGAGACATGCAGAACCTTGGCACATAGCTTTTTAAATGCCTCGCCGAGTAACAGTAACCTATGCCCACGGGCCCCACCAGGGTAAACCTGTGGAACAATCGATGAGCTACCTCCATGGATGGCACAACCAGTGCTGCAGGCCCATCGATGAGCCTTCGAGGTACATGCCCTTATTCCTAGACAATATATGTGAAACAAAGGAGAAAACATGAACCTGTTTTATTCCAATAAAGCGTCTTTTAATTTACGCTGGGACAAACGGTTAAATTTCGATTGCACCGGTATTTTATTTTATACCTTTTATTTGAGTTTTTTTTATTTTAAATGGAATAAAACAGGTTCAGGCTCTCTCCTTTGTTTCACATATATACCACGGCCCTGCCAGAACCTGGCCTCCAGGGCCAAACTCCTCTTGCTACTTTACTCCTAGACAAGGCATTTACAGCTAACTCGATTCAGCCAATCATCTCTACACCAATCACCAGTATGTATATGACAGGCACAGTACTTTAGCACTGAAGGGCAGTGTCAAATGCGCTCAAAGTCCTAAGACTAGCGCCTAGATCAGTGGAAAACTGGGAAGGAGAAAAGCAAAAAGCCAAGGGAAAGAACCCGAAAAAAAGGGCTATTTCCAACACAGTGTCTTCTGGGGATGACGCACACAGGGTTTCCTGCTAGATATGCATACTGTCATTTCTCTATAGACATAGAAGAACCAGCAGGGAAACCATCTTGAGCACCCATACACATGGTGTTGAAATTAAAATAGAGTCCGAAAATGGACTACAGCCATAAAGATCGTTCACCTCAACATAAGTTTAAGAGTGTGATTTTTCCGACTACACACACCAGAGAAGGATTACACTGCAAGACCAGTAGGGGGCTGGATTACAAGCATAATAACAAAACAAATAAAAGCTTAGTGAGTTTAGTGAATTCTCAAAGTAAACCCACAATAAAATTTCACTCAGCAGCGTTAATGGTCATGTACACATACCCCAGCAAATCTCATACAATGTTCATTTAGACCACAACTTGTGTTGCGAGAGGAGAATCAGAGGTGGAAAGGTAACAAGGATGACTCTAGGGCCCAGATTTAGTAAAATTTTGTTTAGGAGTTGCGTCACTTTTTGGCACAGCATTGATGCTATTTTGGGATTTACAAAGCCATGCACATCTCAATTAGTGTAGCTTTGAAAAACAAAAGTAAGGCAATGCAGTGCATAACACTGTCTTACGTTACTTTGCATCAGGTTGTCGGTACATGGGGGTGCATGTGTGTTCACATGCATCCACCCATGTAGTTTGATGCAAACCAATATTTACAAAGACTTGTTGTTACACTTGGCCCATTCTGCAGGCTCATCCCCAAACCTTTTGTCTGTACTCCTCCTATTTTTGTTCAATTCATTTATATTGGCCTATACACACTTTACCACTGCTAAGCACTGCTAAAGTGCTTGCTCTCTTTCCTTTAAACATGGTAAAATTGGCTTAGACCCAATTGGCCAATTGGCATATTTACTTTACTTCTAAGTCCCTAGTAAAGTGGTGCCATGTGTACCCGGGGCATGAAAATTAAATGCTAGTAGCGGGCCTGGTGGACTGATAGTTCCACCCACTCAAGAAGCCCTTTCAAACATATCTACATATCTCAGGCCTGCTATTGTAGCCTGTGTATGCAGTTTTAAATTGCCATTTCAATGTAGCAAAAGTAGCAAAAGAACCCTTTTGCCAGGCCCAAACCTTTATTTTTAATAAATATATATATATATATATTATCTACTGGCGGTCGCCAGTAGATAGTTATAGTTAGGACCGTGTTTCCATAGGAAATCCGCAACATTCTATTTTGAATAACTTTGGCGCCGATTGACGAATCCTCGCAAAATTTTCAAAATAGGTGGGGCGCTCTGCTCTGAAAGTCTCGGGGGGATTTGTCAAGCGGGGGCTGAGAAAAAGGGGGGGTCCCAAAACGCGTTTTCCCCATGCATTTTTCCATAGGACCTTTAGTCCAAGCTGCAGCCCGAACGGCTGAACATAATTACTTGAAATTTGGCAGAGAGGTAGTCCTCAGGTCAGGGATGTGCCTTTTGCAGGTCTGGTGTAAATCTGTTCAGTATTTCCTGAGAAAATAGCATTTAAATCAATATATATATCTATAGGAGTGCTCCGAGCGCGTACCGTAAGCTTACCGTACGCGCACTCTGCCGTGCGCGAGTGCGATTCTGATTGGTTGTTAGATCTTAGTAAACATTCGAATCGGTTGAAACCAGGAAGTGTCGGCCGCCATTTTGTCTCTCGCAGTATGAGGGGGTGAAAAACAAAGGTGGATAACGTGAAAAGGGGGCAGGCTGGACAGTTCCTGACCCCCTAGCCTTGGTCAGGGGGTCCCAGAAGGACCCCCAAGGGCAATAATGTATTTTAATTTTTTTACGAAAAATCGCGGAGTGCGTGTAGCGTACGCGCACGGTAGAAACGGAAAAATACCGCGAAAATACGTAACGTGGGCGCACGGTGCGCGCACGGTGAAAAAACTTTAAATAAATAAATGAATACATAACTTAGCATTTAAAAAACCGTACAAATTCACTGAAAAAACCACAGGTTTCACACACGTTATAGTTAGGAATTAGCATTTAAAAAACCTTGCAAATTCACTTAAAAAACCATAGGTTTCACACATGTTATAGTTAGCTGGGCATTTCACTCGTGAAAAACCATTGAAATTTCCACGTTATAGTTAGTGCAGGCAGCTATAACTCACGCGACCGCAATCCTCTGTTGATGCTAATACTGTATTTAGACACTTATTTACCCATGTCTTCTTCCATTAATTTTTAGCTATACATATATTACAAATATTTTTTTTTCAGAAAAACACATATGTCATCAGTGATGTAATATCTGACGTCATCAGCAGAGGATTGCGGTCGCGTGAGTTATAGTTGCCTGCACTAACTATAACGTGGAAATTTCAATGGTTTTTCACGAGTGAAATGCCCAGCTAACTATAACATGTGTGAAACCTATGGTTTTTTAAGTGAATATATATATATATATATTCACTGAAAAAACCATAGGTTTCACACACGTTATAGTTAGGAATTAGCATTTGAAAAACCTTGCAAATTCACTTAAAAAACCATAGGTTTCACACATGTTATAGTTAGCTGGGCATTTCACTCGTGAAAAACCATTGAAATTTCCACGTTATAGTTAGTGCAGGCAGCTATAACTCACGCGACCGCAATCCTCTGTTGATGCTAATACTGTATTTCGACACTTATTTACCCATGTCTTCTTCCATTAATTTTTAGCTATACATATGTTACAAATATTTTTTTTTCAGAAAAACACATATGTCATCAGTGATGTAATATCTGACGTCATCAGCAGAGGATTGCGGTCGCGTGAGTTATAGTTGCCTGCACTAACTATAACGTGGAAATTTCAATGGTTTTTCACGAGTGAAATGCCCAGCTAACTATAACATGTGTGAAACCTATGGTTTTTTAAGTGAATATATATATATACTGTCTTGCTTGGTTAGTGATTTTTCTTTGTGTTTGGTTGGAGATGATATTTAACCTTTTGACTTGTGCCACAATCTGTTCATTGAACACATCTATGGAATCTCTGGCCATAATAGGTACAAAGCTAGATTTCATTTTAAAAGGGGTGGTGGGTCTAGCACATGTTAACAGTACATCTTGTTGACGTGGCATGGTGTCTGCCAAATTTGGAGCAATCTCGCCAGTACTTATAGTCGCTGCCACCCCTCTTTCTAGGTCTTGTAGATCTTGCAATATCGCAAAGTCTGAAACTAATAAGTTGGCGGAACTTGTATCCTTATCAAACTGATTAGAATCTCCTGCATCAATCGGATTGCCTCTTAACTGATGGAATTTCCTTAGTTTCACTTTCCTAATGAACTTATAAATGTCTGCCCTTGTCTGAGTGTAATTAAAATTTGATTCAGGGCAATAAGACAATCCTAAGGATAAGAGCTGTTGCTCTGCTGCTGTCAGATTTATGTTTGCCAAATTGATGATCGTTTTTGCCCCTTGTGCTTTTATTGGACCCGGAATTGAGGGATTAGAGTGACATGGAACACTTTCTACTTGCATACCCCTCTCCCCGACCTCGTTTCTTCACATTCTCTCCTGTTCCGACAGGCCTGCCTTCTCCCCCTTCGCCTCCGGGTGTTCCTGTTTTGGCTGGCCAGTTGTTGCGAGATCTCAGGGTTTGACTCCTGCTCCGTTTTAAAATATCCAGTTCTTCCCCCAGAGTGAGATTGATATTACTTGACTCGGGTCTTGTTCTTCCACTCTCAGCTTCTGACTCACACTCAAGGCCAGAGCTAAGGTCTGACATCAACGTGGATTCCGTCGGTTGTTGCCCCCTCTCGGTTTGATCGTGACTTTGTAAACGTTTGTTGGCGGTTGCTGTTCTCATAGTATCATACCGTCTTGCAGACATGAATATTTGGGCATTAGCATAATCATCGCGATCCCTTTTAAACTTGTATGTTTTTCATATTTTTATTTTGTCCTCTTCCTTTTGTAGTCGTGCTGCCATTTGTTCATGTAACTTTTGTCTAATTTGGGAATCACCCTGCTGCTTAATTTCATTTTCAAGTGCTTCAACTTTGGTCTGCAGTTCACTTCGATCTATTTCCGCATATTTTACCAATATCACCATCAGTCTGCGAGATGACTCTAAGTTGAATTCAGCCCACTCTGCCATCATGAGTGGGTTGGGTGCCTCATAACTGGGAGCAATCATGATGCAGAGCCCCCTAGGTACTCTTCCAACATCCAAGTATCTTTGCAGCGATCTCCCCTCCCACCACTTGGACTGCTCTTGGCGTTTCAAATTTTTCAGCACTCGATAATTATCTTTAAGCACCTTCATTTTACCACTCGGTTCATCATTAGCATCCTTGCTGGCACCTCACGGTTCCGAGGGAGATCTCGTCTACGGCTAACTGGCGGTCTATGAGCATGTCCACGGACATGGTGGCACAAATTTATATATTTATTTTGAAACTCCTGTGTGCTTCTCCTTCTTCGAGCAATGTCTAAGGGAGCACCAGGATTGCACACCTCCCAACCTAATCCAATCACAAGAGAACTCCACTGGATGTGTGGAGGAGGGAACGAGAGGCATGGGGTTCTAGGAGCAGCAGCCTCCAATACTAAATGTTCATCACAAAAGAGCTGCTCCTAGTGTGATAACCCAAACGAGTTACAGGAACGTCGTAAGTGTGGGCATCTCACAAAAAGATACGGACTGGTCTCACACACCACCTGGTGTCATGCTTCATCATTGACCAGTCCTCGCCCTCCAAAACCTTCGTTTGATGGAGGGCGGGCATACACTTGACGACAAGGATGCACTTCTAAGTGGATGAGTGGGGGCCCGTGACTATGTGAGTGAAGTTAAAAATCATTATAGTAATCAGTAGCAATTCTTTAATGTGAAATTAATACTATATGATATTAAAATACAGGTGTGACGGTAATTGGGACGATTCGAGGAGAAAAAGGCTGGGTGATGGTAGCCAATGGGCGAAACCGGACGGTTTGTGCAAACAGTGGTGCGCTTAGAACTGGGGAGTGAGGAGGGTAACCTTCATTGGATGAGCCCTTTATTCCTTTTTCTAGGTCCTGATGAATGCCACGGACCCTTCGGGGCCATCCAGGCAGAAACATGTCGACCATCCATTAGACCATTCACTAGACGGTTGGGAACAATAACCGTCCCAATTACCGTCACACCTGTATTTTAATATCATATAGTATTCATTTCACATTAAAGAATTGCTACTGATTACTATAATGATTTTTAACTTCACTCACATAGTCACGGGCCCCCACTCATCCACTTAGAAGTGCATCCTTGTCGTCAAGTGTATGCCCGCCCTCCATCAAACGAAGGTTTTGGAGGGCGAGGACTGGTCAATGATGAAGCATGACACCAGGTGGTGTGTGAGACCAGTCCGTATCTTTTTGTGAGATGCCCACACTTACGACGTTCCTGTAACTCGTTTGGGTTATCACACTAGGAGCAGCTCTTTTGTGATGAACATTTAGTATTGGAGGCTGCTGCTCCTAGAACCCCATGCCTCTCGTTCCCTCCTCCACACATCCAGTGGAGTTCTCTTGTGATTGGATTAGGTTGGGAGGTGTGCAATCCTGGTGCTCCCTTAGACATTGCTCGAAGAAGGAGAAGCACACAGGAGTTTCAAAATAAATATATAAATTTGTGCCACCATGTCCGTGGACATGCTCATAGACCGCCAGTTAGCCGTAGACGAGATCTCACTCGGAACCGTGAGGTGCCAGCAAGGATGCTAATGATGAACCGAGTGGTAAAATGAAGGGGCTTAAAGATAATTATCGAGTGCTGAAAAATTTGAAACGCCAAGAGCAGTCCAAGTGGTGGGAGGGGAGATCGCTGCAAAGATACTTGGATGTTGGAAGAGTACCTAGGGGGCTCCGCATCATGATTGCTCCCAGTTATGAGGCACCCAACCCACTCATGATGGCAGAGTGGGCTGAATGCAACTTAGAGTCATCTCGCAGACTGATGGTGATATTGGTAAAATATGCGGAAATAGATCGAAGTGAACTGCAGACCAAAGTTGAAGCACTTGAAAATGAAATTAAGCAGCAGGGTGATTCCCAAATTAGACAAAAGTTACATGAACAAATGGCAGCACGACTACAAAAGGAAGAGGACAAAATAAAAATAAGAAAAACATACAAGTTTAAAAGGGATCGCGATGATTATGCTAATGCCCAAATATTCATGTCTGCAAGACGGTATGATACTATGAGAACAGCAACCGCCAACAAACGTTTACAAAGTCACGATCAAACCGAGAGGGGGCAACAACCGACGGAATCCACGTTGATGTCAGACCTTAGCTCTGCCCTTGAGTGTGAGTCAGAAGTGAGAGTGGAAGAACAAGACCCGAGTCAAGTAATATCAATCTCACTCTGGGGGAAGAACTGGATATTTTAAAACGGAGCAGGAGTCAAACCCTGAGATCTCGCAACAACTGGCCAGCCAAAACAGGAACACCCGGAGGCGAAGGGGGAGAAGGCAGGCCTGTCGGAACAGGAGAGAATGTGAAGAAACGAGGTCGGGGAGAGGGGCACGCAAGTAGAAAGTGTTCCATGTCACTCTAATCCCTCAATTCCGGATCCAATAAAAGCACAAGGGGCAAAAACGATCATCAATTTGGCAAACATAAATCTGACAGCAGCAGAACAACAGCTCTTATCCTTAGGATTGTCTTATTGCCCTGAATCAAATTTTAATTACACTCAGACAAGGGCAGACATTTATAAGTTCATTAGGAAAGTGAAACTAAGGAAATTCCATCAGTTAAGAGGCAATCCGATTGATGCAGGAGATTCTAATCAGTTTGATAAGGATACAAGTTCCCCCAACTTATTAGTTTCAGACTTTGCGATATTGCAAGATCTACAAGACCTAGAAAGAGGGGTGGCAGCGACTATAAGTACTGGCGAGATTGCTCCAAATTTGGCAGACACCATGCCACGTCAACAAGATGTACTGTTAACATGTGCTAGACCCACCACCCCTTTTAAAATGAAATCTAGTTTTGTACCTATTATGGCCAGAGATTCCAGAGATGTGTTCAATGAACAGATTGTGGCACAAGTCAAAAGGTTAAATATCATCTCCAACCAAACACAAAGAAAAATCACTAACCAAGCAAGACAGTATTACCAACTAATCGCAAAACTGAGGAAAGAAAATAATGTAGTAATCCGTAAATCCGACAAGGGCAGTAATATTGTTTTATGGCCGTTAAAGGAATATCTGGAGTAAGCTCGCAGTCAACTGAATGATAAGGATTGTTACAGGAAGAGCTCTCCATTGAAATTCAAAAATAACCAAGAACTCTTGTTTTCACAACTTCTTGCCTGGAAAAGCATAGGTCTCCTAAGTTAGGAAGAATTTAAATATCTAAAGAAAGAACATCCAACCATCCCAGTGATATATTTTATTCCGAAAATACATTCAAAGACCACCGGGCAGGCCCATCATTGCAGCCTGTGATGGCCCACTGGAGAATGCCTTGAGATATATTGATTTTTTCCTTCAAGAATATGTGAAGAAATTGAAATCTTATGTACAAGACACAGGGGACTTTTTGAAAAAGATTAGAAATATACAATGGAAGCCAGAATATTTGCTTATAGCTCTGGATGTATCATCTTTATATACATGCATTAGGAACAAAGATGGAATGCGAGCTGTGGAATATTTTTTGTCTACTATACCTATCAAGTATGCACAGCATACAAAAATGCTTCTTGCCATGTTGTTATTTTGCCTAGAAAATAATGTGTTTCTATTTAACAACCAATCAACAAATACAGGGAGTTGCGATGGGGGCCAGCTTCTCCCCCAGCTATGCCTGTTTGTTTATGGGCTGGTGGGATGAGCTGGTCCTCATGCAACAATATGTGGAAACATATGCAGCAAACATAGTAACATGGTTGTGATTCAAAGACGATCTATTTATTGTGTGGAATGGCGATGAACAGAGTGCCATTAAATTTATTGAACAGATTAACAAAAATGATATCAACTTACAGTTTACCTCAACTCTAAGTAGGAATATGGTGACATTTTCAGATGTTCAGATTGAAGTGATCAACAATAATCTGTCAACTACACTGTTAAGAAAACCCACAGCAGGAAATACATTGCTGCATGCTTCAAGTGTGCATCCTCCCCATTTAATTAAGAGCATTCCCTATGGGGAGATGCTTTCGCATTAGACGCATTTGCAGCAATGAAGAAGAAACCTGTAAAAAGCAAGCAGAAAGTCGGGCTCGCTTTCTAGCAAGAGGGTACAGGTCAGAAATAGTGGATGTTGCAATAAGAAGGGCCAAAGAACAGGCAAGAGAAGACCTATTATTACGATCTAACTGTGAGGAAATAGACAAGACATATGATCAAGCCCAACAACCCACTCAACTCATTTTATCTTGTTCCAGGCAGGAAAAGCAGCTTTGGTCCATAGTGAGGCGTAATTGGCCCATAGTGAGGGATGACCCAGTGATCGGTAAGTTATTACCATCTAGCCCAATGATTACATTTAGAAAAAACAAAAGTATGGGAGATATGTTGGTAAAGAGTAGCTCGGAAGATCAAAGCAGTTGCATGTGGTTAATGGCTCGAAAAGGATTTTTCAAATGTTCCACTTGCAAAAGCGTGCCAATATGGCATCAATACGATCACATATAAAACGGCTTGTAACAACAAGGTACAGGACATTAAACAACATCTGACCTGCAAAACAGAATATACAGTGTGCATACTAGAGTGTAGTTGTCATCTTAAATACATTGGAAGTACCAAGTTACCTGTACACAAGAGAATTCTCCAACATATCAGGGCCATGTCGAACAATGATGCCAATTATCCAGTGGCAAGGCATTTTAAGTCTTGCGATAATAGTAATTTGAGACATCTGAAATACTATGTTATAGAAGCCGTTCCGCCTCAAAAAAGAGGTGGGGACCGTGAAGCCAAACTGAGACGCTTGGAAACTAGCTATATATTACAGTTCGATTCAAAACAGCCAGGGGGCCTCAACACAAGCAAAGATTTATGTACATACTTATAAAATAGTGCTGATAATATTATTATATAGCACAAGAGCAAATCAACAAATGAGAAGTGTTGTAGTTCTATTCATTAGTATGTGGCAGAGGCAAGAAACTGTTAGAGAAACATAGATATATAGCATTGAGTCTGGGTAAAAATCTGTATAACCTTTCCATAGATGAATCTGTGCACATTGGAAACAACCTTTATGTAAGCATAACATCTGATACGATTTTATGAATTTTAGGATATTTATATATGTATTTATTACTATTTACCAGTTGATGTTATGGATCATATTTAAATGGTTATATATTTTATAATAATCAAAAATTATTTATGTATCTATGAGGGGATCGACTGTGAATAATATAATATTTATGAAACGTCCTTCAATCATTTGCACTAGTCAATCGTTAGCACCTTATTACCTATAACCGTGATGTAGCCCTTTACATTTTTAATTAGGGATTTAAAATCAATGGTTAAGGTTCTGTTCATGTATAGTATTATTAAAATAGTATAGCACATAATTTTCCTATGGGGGTTAGCCGCCAACAACAATATTGTTCGAGATAGCAGGCAACCCATGCATAAGGATATTAAGCACAAGCACTTTATAATTCACATTTTTTGGCACTTTGTAAGCACACCTTCACTATAAGAGAAACACATATGCGTATTTTGCACAATATCAATCCCATAAATAATGATGGAATGGTGACTTTCAAGTCTTAGCATAGAGGTAGCATAGTCACTCATGTATTGACTTGTTTATCCATATACATAATTTGCTTCTCAGTTATAGCATTTAAGCTAAAATAGAATGTGTAAAAAGTGACGGAATGTACTTTATATGTGGTGGTTCACAATAGGGTTATGAGGGATAGGCACAATGTAATTTTTCAGCCATAATGATTAGAACATGGAAGTTTCAATTGAAATTGTGGCCATTATTATCAAATTTGTATTTTCCCAGCAGTTTGTATTGTATATATGAGCTTGTACACATTTAAAATCATAGCAATTAAGCTAAAAGTTTGAATTTGAATTTGATATGTCTTCTATGTCTATGGCGTAATTGACTGCACTAGCACTTTAAAAAGCGGTAGCACAGTCTGAGCCGTGTCATGTGATCAAGGCCGTTTCTTGGCTGAAACGAATCATGGTGGACAATCAGGTGGCAATAAAATAAGAAAATTTGCACCAACTGTTGGGTCCACGGTCGTTACTTCTCAAGGTGATGCAGAAGCGGATGCGAGTTTCTTCATATTACCTACTGGCGGTCGCCTCACAACGTTTTGAGCCCTTGCCTGCCGTGGGTACTTGGGCCTCCCACACAAGTGAGGCACCATTTTTACCGGGAGACCTGGGGGAACGCTGGGTGGTGGTAAATTTGTGTGAGCCCGGTGATGCCACAACTTTCCCACACCATAATGTGTGAAAAAAGTGATTTTTTCAGCTAAAATTGAGGTTTGCAGGGGATTCTGGGTAAGGAAACATTGGGGGATCCATGCAAGCCATACCTCCCTGGAAGCCGCCGGATGTTTAGTTTTCAGAAATGTATGGGTTTGGTAGGTTTCCCTAGATGGCCGCCGAGCACCGGCCCAAAAACCCAAGTGACCCCCCTTGCAAAACCAGGTGGTTTTGCGATAGGCCATTTTGATGTCGCCTCACTACGGTTTGGGCCCGTGCCTGCCGCGGGTACTTGGGCCTCCCACACAAGTGAGGCACCATTTTTACCGGGAGACCTGGGGGAACGCTGGGTGGTGGTAAATTTGTGTGAGCCCAGTAATGCCACAACTTTCCCACACCAAAATGTGTGAAAAAAGTGATTTTTTCAGCTAAAATTGAGGTTTGCAGGGGATTCTGGGTAAGGAAACGTTGGGGGATCCACGCAAGCCATACCTCCCTGGAAGCCAAGTATGTAGTTTTCAGAAATGTATAGGTTTGGTAGGTTTCCCTAGATGGCCGCCGAGCACCGGGCCAAAAACCCAAGTGACTCCCCTTGCAAAACCAGATTGTTTAGACATAATTATTGGTTTGTTTCTACAGCGTGAGAATTTTGGAACAATATTGCAATGAAAATGTGACAGACATTTTGAGGTTTGCAGGACATTGGGGATAAAAAAACTTTTTGAATTCACAAGAGAGACATCACCATGAACTTCCATGGGTTTTCGACAATATCTACAGTTGGTGGGTTATTCTTACATGGAAAGTACACCTTGGCAGAGAAACTAAAGACAAAGATTCCTGCACAACCATCTATTCCTCAAATACACGCACATACTGGTTGGATTTGGCACGAGGGCAAGTCATGGTTCAGTGTATTAAATTGTATTAACAAGATATTTCACAAAAATGAAATGCACTGTCAATAATTAAATTCACAAAAAAACAAACCAATGACTCGCAGCTCGTGAGCTGTAAAGCCACGTCAAGGCACCAACCACTTTACAGGCCATTCACACACCTTTCATACGTGATACAAACAAGACCATTCACACCACCAGGCACAAAAGCAACACATTACAAAATTCACAAAAAGGGACAAGGTACACCCTGCTTCAGAAAGACAAATATTACTGCACAGCCATCTAATCCTCAAGCACACACACATACTGGTTGGATTTGGCACGAGGGTGAGTGATGGTTCAGTATATACAGTTGTATTAGCAAGTGATTTCACAAAAATGAAATGCACTGTTAATAATTGAAAGGGCGAAAAACTGAACCATTGACTCACAGCTCGTGAGCTGTAAAGCCACGACAAGGCACCAACCTCTTTACAGGCCATTCATACACCTTTCATACGTGTGAGACATACAAAACCATTTCCACCGCCAGCCGCGGGCCCATCACATAACAAAACTCACAACAGCACACAGCGCCATTCAAGGGCCCATCACTTTCACACGCCCACATTCCTGACACAGCAACTACACAAGCTGATGGATTGCGTGGAGTGGCACTCAGCTAGCAGTGTGTGTAGTGACCAGCAGCAAGTCACTACTCACACACAGCCAGCCGAGCGCCAGTCCGCACACACCGCTAGCAGAGCGCCAGTCCACGCACACCGCTAGCCAAACACCAGTCCACGCACACCGCTAGCCAAGCACCAGTCCAGGCACACCGCCAGCCAATCGCCAGTCCAGGCACTCCGGCAGCCAATCGCCAATCCACGCACACTGCCAGCCAAGCTCCAGTCCACGCACACCACCAGCCAAGCACCAGTCTGCGCACACCGCCAGTCCACGCACACCGCCAGCCAAGTACCAGTCCACGCACACCGCCAGCCAAGCACCATTCCACGCACACCGCCAGCCAAGCTCCAGTCCACGCACACCACCAGCCAAGCACCAGTTCACGCACACCGCCAGTACACGCACACCGCCAGCCAAGTACCAGTCCACGCACACCGCCAGCCAAGCACCATTCCACGCACACCACCAACCAAGTGCCAGTCCACACACACCAACAGCCAAGCGCCAGCCTACACACACCGCCATCACATTTAGGATTTTTTTAGACAAAAATAAAAACACAAACAAATCGCAAATAGATACAAATCTACAAACACAAAATCAGCAACTAAATACATTGCACTAACGCCAACTTTGAAACAGAATCAAATTTTTCAAAGAATACAGACCAGGCAGTTCACTTTACCACTCATGAATGCTCCCAAAAATTCTTTCACGTGTGGTACGCTCTAAAACAAGCAGGGACACACAGCCCAGGTTTAGAAGGACAGTCAGGGCAGTACATACGAATCTCCTTCCGCGTACCTCTTCGCCAACAGACTCTACATCTCCTACTGGGAAAATCTTTTGAGGGTGTGGGAGGAATGTGATCAGGAAAGTGGCGATCTCTCAATCTAGCAACATCCTCCACCACTCCAACTCTAGGAACACTTGCCTGTTCCACTACAACAAGGCTGCCTATTACAGACTCCTGAAACTTAGCAAAAGTCATCTTTGACTCAGGGCAAGATTCCTGGAACACAACAAAAGCATCAAAGGTTGCCAAGTGGAAAAGATGGATAGCCAACTTCTTGTACCAAATGTAAGCCTTACGAAGAGCAGCGTAAGGTTCCAATCTCTGATCTACTCTGTCAACATCACCCATGTGCCTATTATAGTCTAAAATGCACACAGGTTTGCGCGCTTCAGCGACCTGACCCCAAACAGTCACAGGTGCAGTGCTTTCATCATGGATGGTAGTCAGCATGTAGACATCTCTCCTGTCTGAAAACTTCACAGCAAGAAGCTCCTCGCAACGCAACACACTGCACTGTCCCCGCACAAGCTTTTGACAAACAAGTTCTTTTGGGAAACCTTTACAGTTAGAGCGGATTGTGCCACAAGCAACAGTGTCCACTTTGGCCAATTCCCTGAACAACCGCACACCAGTGTAGAAGTTATCTACATATAAATGGTGGCCTTTGTTAAAAAATCCTCTACCAAGTTCCCAAACAATTTTCTCAGTCACTCCAAAAGTGGACGGCGACCAGGGGGGTTAATCCTGGATTCCTTACCGGTGTGCACCCTGAAATTAGAGACATATCCAGTCCTACTGTCACACAGCATATATAGCTTAATTCCAAAGTGTGCCCTCTTACTAGGAATGTATGGCCTAAAAACCAAGCGGCCCTTGAACAACACCAAAGACTCATCCACTGCAATTTCTTTCCCAGGAGCATAGATCTCAGAAAATCGATCAACAAAGGGATCAAGGACAGGCCTAATCTTAAAAAGACGGTCACACTCAGGGTGATCTTGTGGCAACGCTAAACCATTATCAACAGAATGCATCATCCGAAGCAGAAGCAAATACCTGTCACGACTCATGACTGCCGGAAAAATAGCAGTTGTCATCAAGGGACTAGTAGACCAATATGAAGACATTGATGGCTTCCTTAGCAAGCCCATCAAAAAAGTTAAACCCAAGAACTTTTTCATCTCTTCAAGATTTGTGGGAGTCCACCGGGTAGCTCTAGAGTGTGGCTTAAGACTGGCACTGTTGTCCCTCAAAAACTGTTCGGCATACAAATTAGTCTGCTCAACAATCTCTGCCAAAAACACATCGTCCATAAACAACTGAAAAAAATTTATCGCCAAAAAGTTTTCAGTATTCACTCTACACCCTGGAACACCAGTAAAGTCTGGCAATGCCAGCTGCACCATGCCAGGGGCAACCCAGAGGTCATCACTTTCAAAGGGAAGCCTTGCAGCCCCAGCCTGCAGCCCAGATGCCCCGCACTACACCAACGGGAAGCCTTGCAGCCGCAGGCTGCAGCCCAGAAGCCTCTTGCCGCACTACACCAACGGGAAGTCTTGCAGCCCCAGGCTGCAGCCCAGATGCCTCTTGCCGCACTATCGGCACATCAGTCTCCTCCTCTAACACAGGCACTTCATCCGCACTAAGAGTATCTTCATCATCCGATGACTCCATATAGAGGGAAAACTCACTGCCAGAATCGTCCCCTGCCTCCTCTCCCTCAGATGCAGAGTCAGTCTCTGAACCATGGTCAGAGGAAGACTCAAACAGCAAACCAACAACCTGCTGAGCAGTAATCCTGCGGCTAGCCATTATACTTACTAAGATAGAAGACTGCACAAACAAGTCAACAACAACCATTAATGTGCAAACCAAGTAAGTAAAGAAATGTGTACCTTTATCACAAAGATCAATGTACTCAAAAACTATAGAATTCAATTACAAGGACAGCTACACTCACCAGAACCTACTCTGCAGTGACACAGCAAAAACCAACGATATCCAACTAGAAAGAAGAAAAAAAACAAAATTACTCACAAGACAACAAAATACACATCGAGCACAAATGCAAACAGTTTTTGACACTCAAAAACCAAACATACTGCTATTATTACACCATTTGCAAAAACAAATTCATGCAGAGAAATCAAACACATTTACATTGTACAAAAAAAGTCTCTTACCAAACTACACAAACAGCAGAACCACCAGTAACGAAACCGCAAACTGGAAAGCCTTCACCTAGAACAAAAAAGTAAAAAAAAAAACATTACAATTGCAATTCACAAAAAATATAACAATAAACATTATAACATGCTATTTTACTACCCAAATGGTCAATCGGGTTGTGTTCCAGGTGGGGCAGAAAACAGCAGGAAAAAAAAACAGGCTAATCTGTCCCGGGGCGGGGAGGCCAAATACATATTATAAAAAATTGCCCGCTGGAAGCGACCCTTGCCCAAGGGGTCACCTCCATTTTTATTTAAACTAATTCCCTGGGGTCTAGTGCGCTTTTCTGTCCCCCCTGGGACCAGAAACGGCTACACAAAAGACCGATCTGCCCCCAGGGGGGCAGAAAAGTCTTAATAAAAGTTTGGGACCCCAGGAAGCGACCCTTGCCCAAGGGGTCGCTTCCTTTACTCAAACAATAACATCCCTGGTGTCTAGTGGGCTTTTCTGCCCCCATTGGGACCAGAAACGGCTACATAAACGACCGATCTGCCCCCAGGGGGGGCAGAAAAGTCTTAATATTCATTTTGGCCCCCAGGAAGCCACCCTTGCCCAAGGGGTCGCTTCCTTTACGCAAAAAAATAACATCCCTTGTGTCTAGTGGGCTTTTTTGCCCCCCCTGGGAACAGAAACGGCTACACAAAAAACCGAAAAGTCTTAATATTAAATTTGGCCCCCAGGAAGCTACCCTTGCCCAAGGGGTCACTTCCTTACTGCTAAAACAGACATCCCTGGTGTCTAGTGGGCTTTTCTGCCCCCCCTGGGAGCAGAAACGGCTACATACACGACCGATCTGCCCCCAGCGGGGGCAGAAAAGTCTTAATATTATTTTTAGCCCCCAGGAAGCGACCCTTGCCCAAGGGGTCGCTTCCTTAACGATACAAAAGACATCCCTGGTGTCTAGTGGGGCATCCCTGCTCCACGATCGCGACACTGTGCGCGATCGTGAAGCAGGAATGCCCAGCATTGAGACATCAGGGGAGAGGAAATACTCTTTCCTCTCCCCCGATGCCTCAATACTTACAAATATCACCCCCGCGGCCCCACCGGAGAACAAAACTTACCTGCTCCTGCTGGGACACCTGGAAGCAAATGGCTTCCAGGCGTCCCAGCGCTTCCTGATGACATCGGCGCGCGCTGTGCGCGCTGACATCATGGGGAAGCGTGGGGGGGGCTCGGTGGTGGCAGCGTAAACTCTTCCGCTGCCAACCCCCCAACTGGTGACAAAATCGAGCCCCCAAGGGGGGAGCGCCAGCGCTTCCCCCAGGGGCTGTGCTCATGACGGAGCGGTTCCGTCATAAGCACAGCCCAACCGATGCTCATGACGGAACCGCTCCGTCATGAGCATCGAAGGGGTTAATTAATAAAATATTTATAAATAAACAGTTAAAAAACTGCAGAAAATCAGTACAACAAATAGATATAACTACTATCACACTTACAAGTTAGCATTTAAAAAACCTTTGAAATTCACTGAAAAAAAACATAGGTTCCAGAGACGTTATAGTTAGAAATTAGCATTTAAAAAACATTAGAAATTCACAGAAAAAACCATAGGTTTCAGGGGTGTTATAGTTAGCTTCCCATTTCACTCATACAAAACCATGGAAATTCCTCCGTTATAGTTAGTTCTGCTAACTATAACTCACGCGCCTGCAATGCACTGCTGATGATGTCACATATTGCATCATTCATGACATGGTCAGTGACATCACTGATGACATCACTGATGACATCTCAAATGACATCACTGATGACATCATCCACTTGACAATCTGATACACCTCATCATACACTAGTATAACCTTTCATCACTCACTGTAAAATACAGAGTAGCATATTTGAAACCATTGACACACCAATACCAGTTACTACATACCCACTCACTGATTCCTAAGTCTGCACACACAACTACCCATTCAACAACAGAATCATCTATACATGCAGTCATTAAATAATAGAAATAATAGAACACTATCAAATGCACTTATACACATATATAGACATTGACACATCAGCAGTCATCTTAGTCGGTTATGCAGTCATCCTACTCACTCATGAAAAAAATGTATCACACTTAAATTTACTCACTTACACAATTATCCAACAACACCTCATTTATTCAAACACATAGTAACTCATCGTTACTATGTTAAAAAGCACCATTAGAATTATACACTCATTCATATAGTTACTCTCACAATCACTGACTCTTACACATACTTATTTATATACACCAACTCTCACATACAATGCCTTTTATTTTTTTACTTTGTTGAAGATGTACAACTAAAACATATATTCGCTCACCAACACACAAATAAATACACTCAGTCACCCAAACAACTGTTTCCACATGCACTCTTAAACCCATACACCTAGTCAATCAACCATTCACACATCTATGCATAGAGTTACACACACCCCATCCAACCACACACAAACTCAGTGTCCCATACAAATACTCACCCAACTAATCAATAACTAATATACACACTCATGTAGTTAGTGACCAAATGATGCAGCATGTTATACAACAACAGAGACAGTGCTGCACACATTCACATAATTTAGTTACTAATCCATGTGAGACACTTTTAATTACTCACTTAAAAAGACAGACAGCTAATTAATCCTCCATCCAGACAGTTATATATCCACTCAATCTTCAATACAGATTGGTATATATATAATACATATTTAAATTTCAAACTAAACCACATTCAGTGGATGATGTCATCAGTGATGTCATCAGTGATGTCACGGACCATGTCATGAATGATGCAATATGTGACATCCTCAGCAGTGCATTGTGGGTGCGTGAGTTATAGTTAGCAGAACTAACTATAACGGAGGAACTTCTATGGTTTTGTATGAGTGAAATGGGCAGCTAACTATAACACCCCTGAAACCTATGGTTTTTTCTGTGAATATATATATATGTATATATATATATATATATATATATATATATTTTTTTTTTTTAATATTTTTTCCCAACTTATCCTCATTCGAAAACACACTCCACAGTAGATAGTTAAAAGAGTTAAAAGCACACTAACTTTATTGCGTCTGTATGTCTATTCTGGCCTTACGCGTTTAGGTGCATCTGCACCTTGATCACAGGGATCCATGTTGCAGCGCCGCAATAAAGAAAAGACTTTGTTTGTCTGCATGTTAATTTATACTAATGCCCTCTAGTGGGCTCCCAGTTAATCAACTTGTGTTGCATGCGGGAATTCGTAGAGTCTTTTCATATAGTTGTTCCCTTTAGTAGGTGCCGCGCTCCAACACATTAATAATAATTTTTCATCTCCCTCCAGTGGGCCTCCAAATTGCTATGTGTTGGCGATTTCCACTTGTACTACTGTTCCACAGCTGAGCTTGGATGATTTCAAACTCTTTGGCTCCCTTCGCATTCCAGGGATGGTGCAGCTTTCATGGCTGGACCACCGTCCTTTTAACATTTTTCCCAACTTATCCTTGTATGAAAACGCACTCCACAGTAGATAGTTAAAAGCACACCAACTTTATTGCGTCTGAATGTCTATTCTTGCCTTATGCGTTTCGGTGCATCTGCACCTTGATCAAAGGCATCCATGTTGCAGCACCGCAATAGTGAAAATACTTTGTTTGTCTGCATGTTAATTTATAGTAAAGCCCTCTAATGGGGTCCCAGTTAACCAACTTGTGTTGCATGCTGCAATTCGTAGTGTCTTTTCAGATAGTTGTTCCGTTTAGTAGGTGCCACGTTCCAACATGTTAATAATAATTTTTTATCTCCCTTCAGTGGGCCTCCAATTCGCTATGTGTTGCTAATGTGGAGTGCGTTTTCGAAAGAGGGTAAGTTGGGAAAAAAAATACATTGTACTGTACTGCAGCTGAGTTGCAAACATGTGATCATTGGTCAGCGGACTACCGCCAACGGGAGAGACTATGGTCAGTGAAAGGTGGGGGTGGAGCCATACCTTGTACACAGCGGCATCCGAGGAAGGCCCAAAAAGCTGAAATGCATTATGCGTAAGCTGTTTCAATAAAGATCTCCCGACACTTCCCCTGAGTGGCCTCTACCTCTTCTTTGTTGGACTGGAATGCTGTGGATATTTTCACGCCTGCCAGAGGCGCTTTAGAGGCCCCGTTCCCTCAAGAGGCCGGAGTATCACTGGCACCTGCTGCTGCTGCAGCTTTCTGCATGGTCAAGGGATTGACATGACCCCGGCCAGCCAGGAAGTGCAAGCCATGCCATGGGTTGCTGCGGAATGCAGGCCGTTATTAACGACAAGTCAGGTTCACTGCAATTCTGACCCACGACCCGGCTGGCACACCCGCAACAAGGCAGGAACGTTTTAAGGGGACCTGAGGGAGATCTGACATCAACTTTCACAAGGACTCTTTATTTTTGACACTCGGCACCTTTCAATTAATCACCATCACCCACAGAGGTTTTATTTTTCAGTCCCTCCCAGGCAACACTTAACCGGCAATACAGCATTCTGGGAGCTGTAGTTGTACTGCAGCGGAGTTGCAAACATGTAACCATTGGTCAGCGGACTACCGCCAACGGGAGAGACTGTGGTCAGTGAAAGGTGGGGGTGAAGTCATACCTTGTGCACAGTGGCATCTGAGGAAGCCCCAAAAGGCTGAAATGCATTATGCGTAAGCTGTTTCAATAAAGATCTCCCAACGCTTCCCCCGGGTGGCCTCTACCTCTTCTTTGTTGGACTGGAATGCTGTGGATATTTTCACGCCTGCCAGAGGCGCTTTAGAGGCCCCGTTCCCTCAAGAGGCCGGAGTATCACTGGCACCTGCTGCTGCTGCAGCTTTCTACATCGTCAAGGGATTGACATGACCCCGGCCGCCAGGAAGTGCAAGCCATGGCACCTGAGGAAGGCCCAAAAGGCTCAAATGCATTATGCGTAAACTGTTTCAATAAAGATCTCCCGACACTTCCCCCGAGTGGCCTCTACCTCTTCTTTGTTGGAGTGGAATGCTGTGGATATTTTCGCGCCTGCCAGAGGCGCTTTAGAGGCCCCGTTCCCTCAAGAGGCCAGAGTATCACTGGCACCTGCTGCTGCTGCAGCTTTCTACATCGTCAAGGGATTGACATGACCCCGGCCCGCCAGGAAGTGCAAGCCATGGCACCTGAGGAAGGCCCAAAAGGCTCAAATGCATTATGCGTAAGCTGTTTCAATAAAGATCTCCCGACACTTCCCCCAAGTGGCCTCTACCTCTTCTTTGTTGGAGTGGAATGCTGTGGATATATTTATATATATATACATATAAGTTGGACATGTACTTGTAATTTTTTTCATGCCTTGGTAACGAAAAACTCTCAAATTTGCTTTTCACTACTGCAAGGCCTACCTCTTCCATAAGATAACACTGGAGTCACCTTATTACATTGAATACGCTGTAACTTCCAAATAGGAAGAGGAAGCCGGTTCATGTTTGGTGTCTTTGGAATTCTAATGAAAAATACCCTCTGATTGTAAAGCTGGGTTTTAAATTACAATTTTGTAATTGACACTTTAATAAAGTTGGCATTTTCCTGTCTGCCTCATTTAGTGCCTACAGCCTGTCTCTGCGTTGCATGACTGGGTGTAGCTGACAGTCAAGCATTGTGTATTCCTCCTAGACAGCCACACATGATAGAGAACTTAGGTGTGCATGGATGGGAGAGTAAAGCAAGGCATAGTCGACTTACACTCAAAAATGCTGTGTCCTGCCTCCACACAAAGAGCTGCATACCCATTTGTAGTTAGTCTGGAGTCAGGATAGGGGAGATGACAAACTTGAACACTTTAAGAGGGAAACCTCTAGAAGCTTCTCTCACTTCAAAGGAGGTAGTAGGTATAAATATTGGACCGCCACACCAACTCTTCAGTACACGTCTGGACCTGTGGGGACTCTGTCAGGAAGAAGGACTGCTCTGCTGCTAAAAGGACTGCGCCTCTGCTGAACTGCTGCTCTGCTGGACTATTGCTTTGCTGGATTGCTGTCCTGAAGCTTCCTGACTGAGTTGGAGGGAATGCACCTGCACCTGAACCCAGGCCTTCCAGAGTGACTCTAAGGGCGTGTCTGCTGGCCTCCTGTTCAGAGCCACAAGGACATACCAGGCTCCCAGTCACCACCAAGATCGAACTGGAGAAAACCCTGGCCCCAAGTGGTGACCCTCAGGTCCTAGATTCAGTGAGTGACCTCAATTTATCTGTATTAAAGTTTTTGAGCTCTTTGTGCCTGTAAACGGGCCAGTTGATGCCAAAACCTTGTGGCTTGTGCTGCCCACCAATGCAAAGTTCCGTCAATACGACCCTTCGGGCTGTCAACCACTCATGGGAAGCGCCACTGCGATGCTCCGGCCTGACCGTTCACGACAACATGCAGGACCTTTGTGCTACAACGATGACAGTCCGCAAGGCTAGGCCTGTTCTTTTTGCTTCGACGACCATTCATGAAGCTTCCCTGCACCTTGCAGCCACTACTACCACGAACTGGACCATTTGCACTAGAATAAGGAGCTAACTTTTCAGATGGACTAAACTGGCCACTGTATTCGACCCGTGCTTCATCGCCGTCAGCCTGAACTTCTGACCTTCTCCTGGTCTCGCATAACCGCGAGTGGTATTTTGGACATTTTGACGCTAGTTTCTCTTCAATCTTTAAAATTGAATATCTTCAGTTCCACTGATAAGATTTTTGTTGTTTTGGTCTTTATTTATTTATTACATTTTGCTCCATTTTTTCTAAATCAGTGAGGAATTTTTCTTGTGTTGTGTATTCACTTTATTACTGTTCGAATTGTTGCATAAATACTTTGCACATTGCCTTTAAGTTACTCATGACTGCTTTGTAGAAAGCTACCCGGGGTTGAGCACAGGTTAATATGGGGTCTGGTTGTGCCTCACTCACCCTGAGAAGGATTGTGGTTGCTGATTGAGTAGGTTTTCACACCCCTCAACTAGTAACCCAATTTCTCACACTTGTAAACATAGGTTTGAATAAAACTGCTGAACCTACCTGAGGCTGGGGTACGAGGAGATTAAAATAACCACATGCATTTGAGTAACCAATTGAACCAGATCAGAAGGTGCACTGCAGTGAATGGGATTTTTTTTATGGGATGCACAACTCCCGCCCATCTGGCTGATGGGAAATTTACTATCATTGATGCAGCAAATTAAGACCATGCACTTTTTTAGACCTCTCCACGCCGAGATCAGCTTTTGTGTCTGTGTACCCACTTGGATGACCAGGGTGAGTTGAAACGCTTTACAAAAAACAATTGATATGTGTGTTGAGAACAGATAAAACAGAACCAACTACATACTTGCCAGCTGCTCAAAGCGAGCACTTCTCAGTATACCTCGCCAGGGAAATATTGAAAGAAACAACTTACATTAAAGTAAGGAGAATATTGAAAGATACAGGAGCAGATTTACTAAGGACTTGCAGTGTACTTGCATGACACAAGTAGTCGCAAGGCATGGCTACTCCTTAAATGGGATTTGCTAAAGCACACAAAGTCACTTTGCGTATGTGGCTTTCGTGGTTTAGTAAATACAAAGTAACACAATGCTGCACATAGCCCTGCCTTGTACTACTTCTTGTCGGACAGGAGTTACATGGGTGGAACATGGGCGTTCCCATGCATCCACCATTGTATTTTAATGCAAACCCAGATTTGCAAAGACTGGTAAACCTGGGTTGGAGCCAAGATTATACATCTACCCGACAGAGGCATCACAAGGAGAAATATTTTTATTTATCCTCTGAAAATCCTTTTTCCATGTGTGCTGCATTTTGCAGGGCACACAAAAATAGGAATATGCCTATGAGCATTGTTTTTGTGCAGGAAGGTGTCCCTTCCTTCACATAAAACAATACTGCCCATAACACTGTAGTGCACATGTGCCTCCTTTGGTGCCAGGCTGCACCCAGTGCACAAGAAGAGAGCAGAAATGTTCCATATCTTTGCAAATATGGAGCATTGTTGCCCTCTCCCTTTCATGTGACAAGCACAACAAGGTGCATTGTTGTGTTGTTTTGCATGAAATAATGGTAAATCTGTCCCACACTTTTTATGTTCAAATCCCTTAACTAAACTAATTACCTTCTGTTGGTAAGTTAAGTAATGTATCTGGTCCCAAAGCCTATTATTAAACACAATGTAGAGGAGATGATGTTCATACATTTATTTCTCTGGTTATTTTCTTTACAGCTTACAAAACCTTTTTGACAAATGTTTTTTGGTAAAATATTAAAACATGTGAATTAGTGCATTTCTTTCTAAACTTCTTCCTGAATACATTTACTAACCTTAATGTGTTTTCCTAGCTCTGAACCTAAACACATTAATAAATCATTTCTTTGTGGAAGTTCAAATAATGACATATAAATGATGTGCAACATCATCTTCTAGCGACTAGACAGAGTCCTCTAGAAATTGAAGGACTTTGATAAGACAATCTGTGGGAACATAATTGGTTCATCATCATACTTTATTTCAACCATAAGGCCATAAAAGTACACAACACAAGAAGACCAACAAAAAAATGATCAAAGAGAACACCAAAGATAAAAAGACTATTCATATTACATATAACCATTTAAAAAGGATAAGCATACATTTCAAATAGGGATGATCTTAAAAAAATTGGTTATCATTAAAACTACAATACATACCAATTATTACATCACTAATCAGGGTCCATCATGATGTACATTTAGTCCTTTTCAGCCACAAAGCATGCCAATATCTAGACACTCCAAAAACCACAACTCTACTGGTATCAGTGCTCAAGATTCAAAGAATCTCCAGATAATGGCCAGGACCAACAATCTTGCAAAGGGGAATAATCAATGATTCCCTCAGTGATTTGTAGCTAGGGCAGAAAAATAGCAGGTGGACAATGGATTCAGAACTTGCACAAGAGGCCGGACATAAGTCATTGTTTACTACACCCTTAGTACATTTTTTACAAAAGATTTGCTGGGTAATGTTTTATACCAAAACTGAAAGAAAGGTTTCCGGGCCAGGGGAGGGACAACTTCGTCCAGTGTATCCTCAAAACGGGGGACACATTTAAAATTGAGGAAATTGGTTGTCAAACTGCCCTCCACATTGGATGTAGCTTGCACAAATATGGTTTCCCAGAACAATGCCTTCAGGGTGGACCTGGGTACGGAGGACATGTTTCCCGAGTTTGACCAAAAACCCATCACTACGAGCCTCTGTAATAGCGCCTCCAAAGCTCTAAAACAGGGGATTGACGTGACCGAGGGAAGCTTTAATAGTTCTAAGAGACGTTCTTCCACAGTCCACAATCTATACCAAAACATCAAAAGTTTGTAGCTAATTTTATGAGCCAACTGCCTGTGTGCTATATGAAAGTAAAGGGGCAACAGTGGAGTACTTGCAGGTAGATCTATCAGGGATCTAAGAAAACGGTTTTCTATTGATGACAGGGAGTTAATTGGACCTGTGCCCCACAATTCAGCCCCATATAGAGCGCCCCCTAAGATTTTTATATTATACATTTTAAGGGCAGGTGCAAGCTGCCTTGAAGATGTATTTCTGTGTATTTTACCTAGATTTGCGGTCTGATGTATAAGTTGCATCTTCACCTTTTCAATGTGTGACTCTCACTTGATTGATGGAGTCAGGCGGATGCCTAGATAATCAAAAGCATCGACACGCTCCAGGTTACTATTGCCAGCTAGCACCTGTCTTTTATTGGGTTTGGCCTTTCCTTTCCTGAAAATCATATATTTTGTTTTAGTTTCATTCAGGACCAGGCCCCACTCATGACAAAATATAATAAAATCATTTAAAAGCTGCTGAAGTCCCTGTGGAGTCTTTGCAATTAAAAGAGTGTCATCAGCAAAGAGAAGAGCCGGAATTCTCTTGTTACCAATTTTTGGAACATCGCACCCATCCCTATCTAAAAGGTTAATAACATCATTAATAAAAAGAATAAAAAGGGTGGGGGCGAGGACACACCCTTGCCGTACACCGCACTGGACAGGGAAAGTGTCCGTAAATTGATTATTCCCGCCCCATCTAACCTGTGCTGTGTTAAAAGAATAAAGCCTAATTAAAACGTCTAAAAGACTCTGTGGCATACCCTTTTTCTTGAGAACCTTCCAGAGGTTTTCACGTGGGACTAGGTCAAATGCAGACCGTAGGTCTACAAAAGCCACATAGAGCTCACCTCCTTTTACATGTACTTCCTTCCAGTATATACATAGTAGATGGAAGGTCTGGCCCAGGGTACTGATTTTGGCTGGAAAACCAGCCTGGAGGTCGCTCAAAACATCTGACTCTGTAATCCAATCCAGCAGCCTAGCTAAGATCTGCTTACAAAATATATTTTGCAAGGAATCAATGAGGCTAATTGGTCTGTAGCTGGATGGGTTCGCTTTGTCACCTTTTTTATAGATTGGGACAATCTCTGCATTTTTCCACAAAGGGGAATAGGATTTCCTCTAAGGATCGAATTGGATAATAGGTTTATATATGAACCCCAAAGTGTTACATCCTCCTTATTGAGGTCTTTCGGGATTCGATCAGGTTCCAGAGCGCTTGCCAGAGTGCAAGAGGCAATTGCTGCTTTGGTCTCTTCAAGCGAGAAATGGAGATGTTCACCCACTGTGGTTTCTTTGAGTGGAACTACATCAAGCCCCGCAGTTATCTCATCCCTAGATTCGTACAAAGAGCCGAAATGAGTTTCCCAGTCCTCTGGCTGAACTGTGAACTCTAGGGTTTTGTATACCCCTTTAGCCAATAAGCTGCTTTACTCCAGAAGCTTTTCGAGTCTCTGTCTAGGAGAGCTCTCCGCAAGGATGACCATAGTGAACCCTCCCACTCCTTCTTTGTGGACTCAATTACTTGTTTATACCTGGCTCTCTGGAACACTATTTTGGGGCGAGGGTTTTGCTTTACAGCCCTTAATAGTTCATGCTTGCTAAGCCTGCAGTCCTTAGTATACAAGTTACCCTGCTGATCTGATCTCAATTGTGGGCGCGATCTTTCTAGCTTTTGGAGGTTTCCCTGGCAACCTAGCAGATCCCTTATCTCTTTATATACCAATTCGTGACTGGAACCTGTTATCTCATCAACATATTCCACAGTAGATTTAGCAGCTTTCTCAAGAAACGTGGAGACCTTCCTCTTCACTGCACCTAGTGCCTCTGGATGGGCCTCCACCCAATCCCAGTTTATTCTCCTTTGATTATTATCTATTGATAGGGTTCCTAGGTCTGGACAGCCTGGATTACCAGGCCCCATGGGCGAAGAGTTGATAAGTACAAGGGCGTTATGATCACTAACAGCCCTTTTCACCACTTCCATGTCCAAAACTAGGTGCCAACAATTTAGGGATACTAATCAATAGTCAAGCCTGCTTTCCTGGGCTAGCCTGTTAAAGGTGGGTTCACCATTGGAGTCAGATAGTGTTCTTCCATTGGTCGCCCTCAGATCAAGCTGCATTGTGAGTGCCAACTGCTGCGCTCCTCCCTCACTCCACCTCACCGGGGGCAAGTCTAGTTGAGGGACCTCCCTTTCCCTATCCCATTCATCAGTCAGGTTGGGGGGAATTAGGGCATGCATTTCAAAGGTACAATTGAAATCACCACCCACCACTACCTGGGAGTTATTCGAGTATTGTGTTAGTGCGTTATCTAGGATTCTAGGATGCGCAGCGTATCAGTTTCTGACTTGGTCTTCTGTACCCTATTATAGACATTAAAAATCCTTCTTCTAGTGCCATCTTTAGAACTAAGCTCCAGAGCAAGTATATCTTCAGAATCAACATAAAATGGCCTCACCTTTCTCCCTAAGGCAATGTTCACCCATAGTGCTAATCCTCCCGAGGGTCTGCCCCTCTCTTTTCTCGTGGCATCTTTGGCATAGGTGGAGAAACCATTTCTATATGGACAGGTAAGACTCCAGGTTTCTTGGAATAAAATAACATCAAAGGAGTCTACAAACAAGCACCACTCTACGTCCAACATTAGCTTGGTAATCCCCCCACATTCCAAACCAATACCCTTAGGGGAAGGAGCTTCCTCTGGCTCTTTCAGTACCTTCTAGCCCTATTAACTGTCCTCCGTAAGCTTCTGCCTCCATCCCAATTTCAACAGTGTGAGCACTCTCACTATTGACAACAGTTTCTAGGGCTGGGGTGCATCCTGGGGAAAGTAGATTTAGCTTAGTGGGGCTGTTGATGTCGGTCAGCCCTGGGGGACTAGAGGATCCTAGCCTAGCTACAGTTGATGACGTCACCACATCAAGTGGTCAGCTATTCCACCTCCCTTCAGCCATATTTAACGAGGGCAGCCCATGATGGGCCAACCCATAGGTTGGGTAATGCAACCCAGCATGAGGTGCAAGGATGGATGCAAGAGGAGAACTAGGGGGTAATCCTGCTGGGTGTCTGTATCTAATGGATATGTTGGAATTCTTGGGGGGAACTGTGCGGGAGTCGATCGACAATAGGCCAGAAGTAATTGCAACATCATAAAAGCTGACCTTGATCATATCCCACATTGTATTTTCCTTTGGGAATCTTCTGACCCCTCTAATGTCATCTCTAATGACTGAATAACAATGACGTGTAGACCTGAGCCAATGTATAACCTTATTTTTGAGCGACTCCTGGTCTTCAAAGTGTCTGTTAGAAAGTTTGGGGACTTCTGTAAGAAAGATTTCTGGGGTGCATTCCCTTGAACTTGGTCTCACATAAACATCATCTTTGTGGAAGTTCAAATAATGACATAAAAATGATGTGCAACACCATCTTCTAGCGACTAGACAGAGTCCTCTAGAAATTGAAGGAGTTTGATAAGACAATCTGTGGGTACATAATTGGTTTACCCTTTTATGAAACCTTAAAACACCCTAAAATTCTTTGGTGAATCCCTCAGAAATAATGCTCTTGCTCAGAAACATGTTGATTAGCATTACATTAATTTAGAGCTGAATTAATAAACACGATCTCCAATTTATGCAACAACTCATCCAGTTTAGACTGCCGTGGTACTACATCTGTTAGTCTGGTATTTATCAATTGCTAGCTTCCTCAAACCTGGTGATGAAATCCCCTAGTTACTGCGACGTCTTGTGACATCTAGCGCGCTACACCTGTAGAATCATTGTCATCATCTTTATTAAATATCATTTTTTTTCTTCGTTAAAAGATTCTCTTCTCAATCACTATTAATGATCGCACTAAAAATGTCTTCAGCTTTACAAAATGGAACTCAAAATCAGCACAGAATAACAAACATGCAATTGACACCCAATGGAATAAGCTCGTTGAAAAGACATAGCATTGGGCAGTTAGAAATCAAAGAAATACAGTTTTGAATGTTGAAAGTTGAGAGTGTGCATCAATATACTGAAACAAGTAATTCCATTAAAATCATGTGCATGACGTTAGATCAAGCACTCCACGTGCTTTCCTACTCTGATATCTTAAACACTTTATACAAATGCTGCAGAGAGACTCTAGAGATGTATGGTCTTTTCTTGTTTAAATAAGTAACAGCAAATAACAACCTTCACATAACATTAGCCAGAACAAATACAATAGCTGTCAAATTCAGAAGTCAAGACAGCCGCAATGTGTTCAAGCCATGGTCATGACTGATGACAAGGTGAACACAGCAATCAGTCAGGAAGAGGAGAAACTGTTAAGGAGCTAATAATTTTCTGCTGTTCCTATTACGAAAAACTGTGCATTCCATAATGGCAGAGATAACCAATACCGATAGTAACAACGGTACGTCTTTCATCAACTATTTCTTTTTTCATGTAGCCCTTAGGATTCCTCCATTCTTCTAATGTGTATTAGTGAGCAGTATGTTTAGGGGAACAACTAGGAGTTCCATCCTTCTGGGGTATTGCCCCCCTTTTCATTCTGGGCATCTCTTTTCTGTTTCCTTATTCAGTGGCTGCAACTTCTTGAGTAGTCTTTGCACCATGTGTTTAATTAAAGTGTATGCATTTTTATTTGCCAAAATGTCTTAACTGTTAAACAAATAAGACAGTTAAAATGTGTGTGAGTTTGAAATGATATTAATTATTTGGAAAGCACAAGCATCCTCTGCAAAAGGGAAGTCTGTTGGTGTGGATAAGCAAAAGCAGAGACTCAAGCAACAAACTGCCCATTGGCGAGGGTATTAATGGAGGTGAACTGGGTGGTAGACTCATTTTTTGTTTTTTATTGATTTTATATAGCGTAGACATGGGCCGAAGGCATCAGAGTGCTTTACAACTGTAGCCGGACACATGTGTTACATTGAGTTCCAGTTCCAGTAAACTCTGACGTTTACATTGGTAGATAGGTTCAGTTACCACATGAGCAGTAGCGGCTCCTCGAGGTAGTGCTGCGGGGTGGTGTGGAAGGGCGGGGGAGGGGCAGGGTGGGGGTAGTAAACTCCAGAATGTGGCCAAACGGAGTTGAGTAAATAAATAAATAAACCAAATTACATTGCGCGCGCTGCAACGTTCCTCCCCCGCCCCGCCCCATCGCCCCGCAGCACTCCCTCGAGGAGCCGCTACTGCACATGAGACAATCACAAGAGTTGGTCAGTTAAAGCATCGATTTAGATGGTGGGGTCACATAACTAAGTTAGATCAGATATTGGTGGAGAGAGTACTTAAGTATGGTTGAGGGTGATTAACCAATGAGTCTGTCAGATAGGAGGAGCTTGAGGCAATTCTAGAGAATAGCTGCTTCCAAACATTGTGGCTATGCTAGATGAACTGCACATCTATTAGCACCAGTATTCAGTATGTTTCACCAATATACTTCAAGCCACATTGTGTGTGGGTGCTCTCATAGTGTCACAATACCCACCCAGTAGGGTATAAAAGCACTAGGACTGTGAGCAACATAGAACAATGTCCAACAAAAACAACTGTTGTGAAATTCTTCCAAAGAAAACTCATTTGGACTAATTGAACCACAGATCATTGACTGTGATCTAGAGAATAACTGGTTCATGTATCGTTCTCGACTGAAGGTGGTGGGTTCCAGAAGCAGGGATTGGGCTCCATGAAAGAGGGTTCTTTTTCAGCTTTTGACTAAATGATAGATGGTCCTTTAAGTGCCTCTTAGTTTCTATGCGCTGGAATTCCACAATTTTGTTGTGCACAATAAACCCTGAGCATCTGAAAGAGTACAGTTATGGCAACCCATCAATTGTAGAACAGGAAATGTGGTTGTAGATTTCAATATTCTGACAACCATTCTACAAAAATGCTAAGATTAATTCCTGCCTGATCGCTAAAGCTCTGTGGGGAGAGTTGTTCCTTGCTCTCACTTGATTAAGTCTCCAGCACTTGTCTTCTGAACTGAGCGAGCTTGTTTCCTTACTTGAAAGGTCACATGGATGCTCTGGCACTCTCTCTCTCTCTCTTCAGAAAAACTTGCATGCAGGGAGGGAACTTGCCCTTTAAAGCTTAAGTATTGAGCCTGAAACTAGAGGGATTTCCTCTTTTGAAGGAAATGAAATTGATGGCTGCATTTAGAGGAACCAGCCCTTGAGAGATTTACAGTGTGTATTGGAGCTTTTAGGAATCTTTGAGCCTCTAAACTTCTCAGCGTCAAGCCAAAATGTGAGTCAAGCCACGCATATTGAACAAGCAGTGAGCCTCTAGCAGAACAAGAGTTTTCACCTAGTCAACAACTTTTGCATACGATCACCTAGGGCTTGAAAGTTTTTAGCTGCCTCCGTATGGGGTTTTACACTGGCTGGTCATGAGCCAGTCGTGTTCAACCCACCATTCAGCACTTCATTGTCAGAGCTTGATGCCATCGAGCTGCTTCAAGCTGGACATTATTTGCCACTAATTTCTCACCAAGTTACACATGGATCTGTACCTTACTTGCAAATGTTTACCTTCAAGCTGAGCCACTTAGATTCAACACAATTTCTTCAGTTCAGATGCTCCGAACAGCTCTTTGGGCTCTTTGATTGAGTCAATCAATCAATCAATCAAGCTTTTGTTAAGCACAACTACTCACCCGTAAGGGTCTCAAGGCGCTGGGGATGGGGAATGGGTACAGGTTCCAGTCCCTCAGGGAGGGGGTCCGTCGAAGAGCCTGGTTTTGCGGTTTCTTGCGAAGGTGGAAAGCGGTGTTGTCTGTCTGAGGTGGAGCGGAAGGGTGTTCCAGGCCTTGGCCACGAGGAAGGAGAAAGAGCGGCCGCCCGATCTGTTTTTTCTGGTGCGTGGGACCACGGCATAGGAGAGTTGGGCTGATCGTAGGGTCCTTAGGGGTGCGTGGAAATTGAGTCGGTTGTTCAGGTATGCTGGTCTAGTGTCATGGAGGGCCTTGTGTGTGTGGGTGAGCATCTTGAAGGTGACTCTGTCTCGATGGGGAGCCAGTGGAGAGTGTGCAGGTGCTGCGAGATGTGTTCATGTTTTGGCAGGTTGAGGACCAGTATTGCGGCAGCGTTCTGGTTATTCTGTAGCTTGCAGTGAGGTCTTTGTTCATTCTGGCGTAGAGTGCGTTGCCGTAGTTGAGTCTGCTGGTCACCAGGGCGTGAGTGACGGTCTTTCTGTGTTCGAGGGGATCCATTTGAAGGTCTTACGTAAGAGGCAGAGGGTGTGGAAGCAGGAGGACGAGACTGAGTTGATCTGGCGGTCCATTTTGAGCTCGGAGTCTAGGATGATTCCCAGGTTGCGTGCGTGGCCCGTGGGGGTGGGCAGGTTTCCAAGGGCGGGGGGAGGCACCAGGTGTCATTCCAGGCGTCGGGGTTGGGGCCCATGATGAGTACTTCCGTCTTGTTGGTGTTCAGTTGTAGGCAGCTGTTTTTCATCCATTTGGCGACAGCTTCCATGCCCTCTCGGAAGTTGTGTCTGGCGGTGTTGGGTTCGTTGGACAGGGAGAGGATGAGTTGGGTGTTGTCTGCGAATGACACAATGTTGAGTCGGTAGGCTTTGACGATGGGGGAGAGCAGAGCCATGTAAACGTAGAAGAGCGTCGGGCTGAGGGACGGTCCCTGAGGGACTCCGCAGGTGGTTGGTGTAGGGTCTGAGAGGAACAGGGGGAGTCTGACCTGTTGCGTTCTGCTGGAGAGGAAGGAGCTGATCCAGTCGAGGGCCTTGTTCTGGATCCCTGCGTCGTGGAGTCTGCGTATTAAGGTGCGGTGGGAGAACTATATTTGTCACCAATAAATTCTGTGATGCTTTTGTTAGTTTTTTATATAGTGTGTAACATTAATTTCATTAACTCTTTAATTTTTATATAAATTGGTTTGTCCCTTTAAGTTCTCTACTCTGCACCAGTAGTGTTGTTTTGCTATCTCTTGGAGATACAACACACATTTTGTGCAGCAAACCTTGCTTCCCATGCCAAGCTACCAAATATGAGCCAAGCCCAGAAAACAATGTTAACTTCCAGTTTACAAAATGTACGCCTTGTCCAAGCTCTCTCACATCCCATACCAAGATAATGGCCTTTCGTTCCCCGAGTTCAAACTTCTGCATCCCCACAGGACAGACCAATTTGGTTTTTGGTTTTTGGCACCCTTAATTAAATACATTTTGAAATTTCTCTTGACTTAAAGTAGGGTAACTATGTATTTACTAGTATCTAGGGTTTAGAAATGTGGAGCTTTGACCAAGAACTCTGCTCTGATGCCATTACCATATTCTCCAGTTCATATCGAACTCTGGAAATGAAACTTTTAAAATATTATTCTTTTTAAATCACAGCCATATAGGAAATGAAATGCTGGATGTGACAAAGAACTAGTATGGGAATTGTTTTTTAGGAAGTAGGTAATATTAGCTGAAGTCACTGGGCTGATCCAGCGCGGAGGACAACATTTACATAATCTCCTTATGTCACAGATTCCT
The DNA here is from genome assembly GCF_964204655.1 of Triturus cristatus. Classification (NCBI taxonomy): domain Eukaryota; kingdom Metazoa; phylum Chordata; class Amphibia; order Caudata; family Salamandridae; genus Triturus; species Triturus cristatus. The sequence goes on from NC_140591.1 coordinate 1,188,212,183, forward strand.
ATTCACAACAGTTCATTCATACATTCATTCATTGGTGGGGCCCATAACACCAACACGCTTCTCATCCACACAACTCACTCTAATCTGTACACAGGAGAAAGGCTGCTGGACCAAGTAGGTACCTTATTACCTATCAGGACTAATTTTCTACTAAATTATATATATTCATTCTATATACAGTCTTCAGAATCCTGACTTTATCATCAAGGCACTCCACTGTTTGGTCGATGGACCAACTAGTTGGACTGGTTGATGGTGAATTAGAACCAACTAAAACACAATTAAAGTCTAGAAAACATTTGATATCTTCAGTGATTAATTTAAGAACCACAAACTCATTTCTTGTTATTTCAATTTTGTTTATCTAAATCTTTTAGCAATTCTTTTATTCTTACATCTACATACAACAACTCATAATTTTAATTCAGATTTATTGAAGAGTAATTAAACATTTAGAAATCACATTAAAGCATGAATTTCTAGAACAATTGTGGTAAATCATTTACCCATAAACAGTTGACGAATAGCTTCAGGTCACTCACATAGGAAATAACCCAAAGTCAAACATAGCGGCAACTCCAACTGCAACTCTTGAACTCCTTCCGAACCTACTAACTCCAACCCACTGTAACTGCAAATTATCTCCCAAAGAAGCACGGAGAAAAATGAAGAACAACCACCAACAACGAAGTAAGAAGAAGGAAAGAACAAGAACGCCCGCGATGACGGATGAGGGGTTCTTATACCTTCTTTTACCCCACTTCATACAAAATATGGTAACTTTTAGGGGCAGACCAAATGTTCTGATTGGACAGTTTGGGGTTATCAATAGTTCATTGCACTCTTCCAGAGCAAACTGGTTCTGCAAAGTGACTTTGCACAAAGTTCACAAGTTGTCACTTCCCTTTCCAGTTCTCAGACATGGAACAGAGAAAAGGGTCTTATTGACAGGTTCTTTCTTTGTCTCCTCTTTTGTTCACATTTTGTCATCTTCAGGCTTGCGGTCAAATCCTCAACACATTGACCTTGGAAAGGAACACGATGTCAGTTGTTCATGTCGCCTTGTGATCTCCAAAGCTATCTTGGCATGCGCAGAAATCATCGCGCGCAGAGGGTGGCATCTGCTTCAGAGAACGCCATCTTGAGTACTGCGGCCTAGTAGGCCCGAACATTAACTAAGCAAAAATAGACATAGAAGCAATTAATATGTACAAATGAAGGTTCTAATGTTCAAACCCACACTAATTCCATTATATATTAGTATTTTCCTAGCTGCAGCAACATATAAGGCGATAATACTTACCATACAATAACTTTAAGCCACAATACAATCACAAAGCAATATAAATCATGCAATTTTTATTAATTCACCACAAACTAAGGTTAGTTTGCGTATGATTGTTAAGTATTTAATTTTGTCCTGCAATTCGCAATTTAGTCCCAAGTGTATCTATGTTTATCAAGGTGCAAACATTTATTAGTACCACTTCCACTGCCAGCCAGTCAGTCAAAAGTTTTAATATCGGCTAAAAACCATAAAAGCACATATATACAATAATTGAAATACGAACATAACATTACACAACAATGCTGGACACTCAAAATACAGACATTACTCCAAGAATGGCTTAAAATAGAATATTAAAAACGTAATAAAATCCTATAGCTATTAAAATAGAAAAATAGGTCAGTCCCAGCGCTGGATAATGTTAAGGGTACCTTCTTAATTACAATAAGTACAGTGGCTCAATTCAGACAATTTAACTTTTTTTAATTTTGACGCCTCTTGCGCACCACATAGAGAAGAGGTATCTGGAGGTAGCAAACACAATCAAGGGGGTAGTATCATATTTTAAAATTCGAAATACCTCCCTATAATCCCTGAGACCCCTAGTCTTACAGAGTGGGACGATCCATTTAGCTCTGTCCTTAGAGTAGAAAGGGCAGAAGAGCAGAACGTGCTGATCCGTCTCCTCTCCACTTTCACACCCAGGACAAGAGCTCGGTACATGGGGAGCATTAGACCACTTGTTTGACACAGCCCGCACTGGAAGTATTCAATGTCTAAATTGGACATATAATTTCTTTGCCAGTAAGGGCTGGATATCGTCCAGGAGTTTCTCAAATAAATAGTTTTCCTTGACCTCCAGAAATCTATTGGTCAACCTACCCAAAAATGGATTTGATGTTATAAGAACCATTCGATATTGCTTGAGTGCGGCGACCAACGACCTCTTGGTGTTCAGGGCGCAAGTTTCCTCGGGGAAAAGCCACATGTCTCCCCTACCCAATGAATAACAGAGCTGTTTAACGTGTTTTAGCCAAGGGATTTTTCCCAGACCCCTTATGGTCAAAAAATCCCTTAGGTCCTCCGTAAAACTCAGAAGCTCTGGGGTAGACCAAAGTCGCCTCCAGTACAGCAAAGGGCAATTTGAGAGGATCTCCTGTATGGGGGATAAACCTAGATCTAACCGTAAAGGGATCAGGGGTGTGCTCTGGGGAAGGCTCAATAGGCGCCTGATAAAACTATTCTCAGTAGTAGACAGGGAGGTGGCGCTGACATGGCCCCATAGCTCTACTCCATAGAGCGCCCCACCTCTCGCCTGTGCTTTATAAATTTCCACTGGCGGACCCAAGGATTTAAATGAACACTCATTATAAACCTTTAGTACACCGCCAGACAATTGAGCCAGCTTCATATTTGCCTTAGCCATGTGCGACCCCCATTCCATCCTGTTGTTGAGTGTTACCCCTAAGTAGTCGAAAGTGGAGACACTTTCCAACACGGAACCCTCCAAATGGAGGTGGGGGCAATTGAATGATTTTGCATTAAAAACCATGTATTTGGTTTTGGAGAGGTTAATCTCCAGATTTTTCGATCTACAAAAGGAGCAAAACGCCTCCAGTGTTCGCTGAATACCCATAAGGGATTTTGATAACAAAAGGGTATAATCAGCGTACATCAGGGCTGGTATCTTGCGGGCTGCTAAACTAGGAGAATCTAGATGCCTTGCTCCCATTAGATGTTCGATCAAACCATTAAGGAACAAGGAAAAGAGAGTAGGGGCCAGCACGCACCCCTGCCTCACACCCCTTTCCACCGGAAAGGGAGCCGAAAGCTCCCCGTTCCTCCCATACCTCACCCTTGCAAAAGTGCCTTGGTGCAGACGTTTGAACAAATGGCACAGATATACTGGAGCGCTCATCTCTAACAGTAACGCCCAGAGCTTATCCCTCTGTACCAAGTCAAATGCAGATCGAAGATCCACAAAGATCAAGTAAAGACTACCAGCCCCCATGGTCACTGTCTTCCAGTAGACCAGCTGGAGTCTGAACAATTGATTGATTGTGGAAACCTTGGCACGAAAGCCCGCTTGAAGGGAGGTTAGGATGTGATGTTCGTCCATCCAGCACTGCAACATTGATAATAAAAGGCGGGCAAACAGATTCTGCAAGGTGTCAATGAGGTTAATAGGGCGGTAATTAGCCGGGTCGAGTGGGGAAGCCTTCTTATGGATAGGAATGATTTCAGCACCCCGCCAAGTTGGGGGAATCTCCATGCCATGTAAAATGGCATTAAAGTAAAGCAAAATATAGGGAACCCAAACCTTCTGTTCACTCAAAAACAGATCTCCAGGTATCCTATCCAAACCGGGAGTCTTCCCGGAAGAGAGACTTCTAAGGGCCGCCTGGATTTCGAGGATAGTGCAAGGTTGATTATCAGAATCCTTTACATCCGATAGCGCTAAAGCAGATGTATCCTTCATTGGTGAAGCCAAGTCTGCTAGAGATGCGGTGTCCATGTGGGTGAAGAGGCTTAAAGTGGGCAATCCAAACCTCCTCACTCAGGTTAGCTATTATAGCTGACGACCCCTCTACCGAGCCTGATCTAACTAGGTTCCAGAAGGCCCTATAATCGCGTCCTTCCAGGGCTTCTTTTATGCTATCCCATCTCAAGGCCTCCCATTCCGACTTGGACTCCAAGATTATACATTTATAAGTGTGTCTAGCCCCTCTAATACTCAACAGAGAACCTGTTTTAACCTCCCTAACAAGAGCACGTTTAGCCGCCCTACAGTTACTGTTAAACCATTGGGCCTGTATTTTTGCTCGTGGCTTCTTGTTCGCTGTAGTATAAAAATAGTCAGCCAGGGTAGAGAAAAGGTTGGAATGGATATACTCAAGCTCCTGGAAATAGGAAAGATCATAATTATCAACCGGGAGTTCGAAGGCCTCTGCTAGAGAGCTAGCAACATGTTGATATAACTCAGTTATTTTATCAGGAGATAGCACAAACTTGACCCACCTAATGCGTCTGCCCCCCGCCACTTTGATTAGATTCGAGTCGGCGAAAGTCTCCAACACCCCCAGTTCATGTTGGCGTCCCAATGTATGTTTTAATTCTAGTGACAGAAGATTATGGTCACTATCTACCCTATTAATTACAGTGAAGGCCCTCATTTGGGACCAAAATTCCACATTGACCATAATATAGTCAATGGTTGTGCTTTTCCCCACTCTATTATAAGTGCTCTTCCCAGGGGCATCAGGAGGGAGTCTACCATTACAGGCTCTGTGGGAGTGAGTTACTAATAGCTTATTGATCTGGAGAGCCAGAGGCGTTAGGCGCTTTGCCGAGTGCATAGAGCACTCCTGAATGTGCCAAATGGAGTCCTCATCTGAAGTTACAGAGGGGATCCCGACCAAGGGTTCAAAATGGCAATTAAAGTCACCCCCGATAATTTTGTGTGTCCGGTGATGGGGACATAAAAAGAAGTTTGTCAAGAGCCTCTAGCATAGATAACCCCAACCGTTGGGGAATAGTGCGCAAATAAATATTAATAACCACCACCGACAAACCATCCAAGTATTTAAGTACAATGGAGAGAATGTCCGGAGAGTTAGAATCTATTACTTTGACTGAACACCCCAAATGTGTGGCTACCCAAATACACAATCCCCCCGAAGGTCGTCCCCTGGGTCCCTGCACAGCCGGAATGTGAAAAGTTGCATAGGGGGCAGTCAACAGCCAGGTTTCTTGGAACAAACACAAATCATATTTGACCACCAACTCACCCCAGTCTGGATTAGATAACTTAGAACCTAGCCCTGCTACATTCCAGGACCCAATTAAAGATCTACGAAATCCACCCCTTGCGGGCCTAGGTATAATGGATTTGAGCACAGTAAAAGAGGAAGATCCTATATGGGTCTCCTGCTCCGATCTGTCTCCTAAAAGGCTGGTGTTTGAGCTTGAGGATGGTGAGTTTGTTGTCATTCCAACTTGCTTAGCCCCAAAAGCCCGCTGGAGTTTGCCCTCTACAGCTCTCCCACCCTCCACCACAGGACAAACGGCCACATTGGGGACCATTTCGATGGGCCCCTTCGATGAGATAGTCAAGCCACGTTATTCAAAACACTAAAGGTGTTAGCTACAGGTATGTTGTATTCTAATTCCTGTGGGCCATGGTACAAGCCCACCCAGTACTAAATCCCGTGAGTAAAAATACCCCAAGGGGAGAGGATTGATTGATCCCGAATTACACAGGCCTCCACACTCAAGAATGTGATTGACCACTCCAGGATCCCTGAAATTAACAATCACACAATCCCTTCCAATATCCTTGGGTTTGGTCCCCAGCCAGCTAACTCTTCTAGCAAATAGAATTTCCCCCTGGCCCGATCTCATTAATGGTCTGTGTCTGTTCAGCCAAAAAATAATTTTGTTCTTCAACTCAGGGAATGATTCACCTCGCTCACCTGACAACAAAGGAACTCCTGTTAAAACCACCACTTACGGAGAGGCCTCAGGTGGTAACTGGGGGCAGGGTGGAAGTTGTAGCAATCCATTACCGGATACCTTCAGAGCAGGGTTTTGAGGCACCAGGCCCTGGTCCGCCCGCTGCTTACTAATGACCTTAAGAGCAGGAGGTGGGTTGCAGGGGGTCAAGCTAGCTGTAGCTGGGTGCACCCTGGGTGTGAGAACAGGACCAGGCACGGTAGTGTCAGTGGTTCGTTTGCACATATTTATTGGGACCAATCCCTTGGCCAGGTTGTCTAGTCGAGAACCAACATTTAGGCTATGGCCTTGTGTGGCCTGCTTGATATTACCTGGGACCACTTTCGCAGTAGCATTCCCAGTTGGAATAGGTAGCTGTTCTCCTCCTCCACTTTTGTTATTGTTTATCAGTGAAACTACTTTATCAATTCTACTCATCAAAATTTTAAAGTGAGAATTGATAAGTTGTTCCAATTGGGCTTGGAAATCAATTAGTAAATGTGTAGCCCATACCGGAGGTGCTAAAATGGAGAAGGGGGGGCCTGACTCTGCCTCCAGAGCTTCTGAGGTAATTATAGTGCTCTTAGAAGGCTTTTTGAATAATTTCGGCCTAATATAATTTAATATAATTTCGCTATCTGAGGAACTAAAGGCGATGCGGGATTAATAGGAGAGCTAGCATCTAAAACAGTCTGCGCACATGGAAGCTCAACACAAGAGGACACTAGCATCGAGTCCGGAGAATTGGCAGTGAGTGTAGATGTGTTCCCGGTTGGCAAGGAGGGAAGCAAACCAGGTGTAAGTGAGAGACGTCTTTCAGTATTCTCTATAGCCGACGCAACCACTCCTATTGTTTTTTGTAACATTTTATCAATGGCCGTTAAACTCGGAACTGGAGTAATTGAGGCTGCTTTTTGCCTTGTAAAAGAACGAGAGTTTGAGGGATTGGTTTTGCCCATAGTACTCAATGTGGGGATCTTAAAAATTGATGGTAACAGAGGCTCAAATTAACAGTTCCAGGTAAATTGAATAAAAAGTAAAAAATAGTCACTGGAAGATAATAAGGTCCCAATAGACAATTCCAATAAACAATATAATAATATCACTTTAGAGCAAAGCTTTGGCTGAATGATAACGTAGATACCACAGCAAAGAAATCCAGTCCAATCACTGCTCATCCAGCCAAAAGGGGTAGCCCTGCCCGGCCACCATCGGCCCCTGACGGCCACAGACCGCCCGCCCTTTGCCCGGGTTCAGCCCGGCAACCGCCCGCGCGCGTCCCGCGATGCGGAAAGCTGAGGATAAATAAAGAGCCCCGGCAGGTGAGGTGGGAGGGGCTGCCGGAATGCTCCACGGCCCCCGCTGGTTCCTGGGTTCTGGAGTCCTCAATTGGCCGCCAACAGCAGTTCTCAAGACAGCGCAGTGTCTCCTGCGAAGCGGGAGGCGCAAGGAGTAAATGTAGCCCCGCAGGTGAGGTGGGAGGGGCTGCCGGAATACTCCGCGGCCCCTGCTGGTTCCTGGGTTCTGGAGTCCTCAATTGGCCGCCCACAGCAGTTCTCAAGACAACGCAGCGTCTCTCGTGAAGTGGGAGTTGCAAGGAGTAACTGTAGCCCTGCAGGTGAGGTGGGAGGGGCTGCCGGAATGCTCCACGGCCCCCGCTGGTTCCTGGGTTCTGGAGTCCTCAATTGGCCGCCCACAGCAGTTCTCAAGACAGCGCAGTGGCTCCCGCGAAGCGGGAGGCGCAAGGAGTAAATGTAGCCCCGCAGGTGAGGTGGGAGGGGCTGCCGGAATACTCCGCTGCCCCCGCTGGTTCCTGGGTTCTGGAGTCCTCAATTGGCTGCCCACAGCAGTTCTCAACACAGCGCAGCGTCTCTCGCGAAGTGGGAGGCGCAAGGAGTAACTGTAGCCCCGCAGGTGAGGTGGGAGGGGCTGCCGGAATGCTCCGCAGCACCCGCTGGTTCCTGGATTCTGGAGTCCTCAATTGGCCGCCCACAGCAGTTCTCAAGACAGCGCAGGGTCTCCCGCGAAGCGGGAGGTGCAAGGAGTAACTGTAGCCCCGCAGGTGAGGTGGGAGGGGCTGCCGGAATACTCCGTGGCCCCCGCTGGTTCCTGGGTTCTGGAGTCCTCAATTGGCCGCCCACAGCAGTTCTCTAGACAGCGCAGTGTCTCTCGCGAAGTGGGAGGTGCAAGGAGTAAATGTATCCCCGCAGGTGAGGTGGGAGGGGCTGCCGGAATACTCCGCAGCCCCCGCTGGTTCCTGGGTTCTGGAGTCCTCAATTGGCCACCCACAGCAGTTCTCAAGACAGTGCAGCGTCTCCCGCGAAGCGGGAGGTGCAAGGAGTAACTGTAGCCCCGCAGGTGAGGTGGGAGGGGCTGCCGGAATGCTCCACGGCCCCCGCTGGTTCCTGGGTTATGGAGTCCTCAATTGGCCGCCCACAGCAGTTCTCAAGACAGCGCAGCATCTCCCGCGAAGCGGGACGTGCAAGGAGTAAATGTAGCCCCGCAGGTGAGGTGGGAGGGGCTGCCAGAATACTCCATGGCCCCCGCTGGGTCCTGGGTTCTGGAGTCCTCAATTGGCCACCCACAGCAGTTCTCAAGACAGCGCAGCATCTCCTGCGAAGCGGGAGGCGCAAGGAGTAACAGTAGCCCCACAGGTGAGGTGGGAGGGGCTGCCGGAATGCTCCGCGGCCCCCGCTGGTTCCTGGGTTCTGGAGTCCTCAATTGGCCGCCCACAGTAGTTCTCAAGACAGCGCAGCGTCTCCCGCAAAGCGGGAGGCACAAGAAGTAAATGTAGCCCCGCAGGTGAGGTGGGAGGGGCTGCCGGAATACTCCGCGGCCCCCGCTGGTTCCTGGGTTCTGGAGTCCTCAATTGGCCACCCACAGCAGTTCTCAAGACAGCGCAGCGTCTCCCGCGAAGCGGGAGGCACAAGGAGTAAATCTAGCCCTGCAGGTGAGGTGGGAGGGGCTGCCGGAATACTCCGCGGCCCCCGCTGGTTCCTGGGTTCTGGAATCCTCAATTAGCCACCAACAGCAGTTCTCAAGACAGCGCAGCGTCTCCCGCGAAGCGGGAGGCGCAAGGAGTAACTGTAGCCCCGCAGGTGAGGTGGGAGAGGCTGCCGGAATGCTCCGTGGCCCCCGCTGGTTCCTGGGTTCTGGAGTCCTCAATTGGCCGCCCACAGCAGTTCTCAAGACAGCGCAGAGTCTCCTGCGAAGCGGGAGGCGCAAGGAGTAAATGTAGCCCCGCAGGTGAGGTGGGAGGGGCTGCCGGAATACTCCGCGGCCCCCGCTGGTTCCTGGGTTCTGGAGTCCTCAATTGGCCGCTCACAGCAGTTCTCAAGACAGCGCAGCGTCTCCCACGAAGGTGGAGGCGCAAGGAGTAAATGTAGCCCCGCAGGTGAGGTGGGAGGGGCTGACGGAATACTCCGCGGCACCCACTGGTTCCTGGGTTCTGGAGTCTTCAATTGTCCGCCCACTGCAGTTCTCAAGACAGCGCAGCGTCTCCCCACTTCCACTGCAAACATGTTATGTAAATTAATTTTAGAATGATTACGCAATTAATTTCATGCAAATTAGAGGAGGTGTACAACATTTTGTTTTACCTACTCCATCAATCCCCTTTGGTGATTTTAAACATCACCACTACGCACTAATTTCACTAAATTTATCTAAGGAAATGGTTTTATTCGAATCCACTTGCATTTGTTAGTTTAAACAATAGTGTTCTCCATACTGTTCTCTTTTGTTTTCTTGTACACATTTTCTTTAAATTCTTCTAATTCTATTTCCTCTATTTCTCTTTCCCTTATTTCTTTCTTTCTATTTTTCTCGTTTTCTCTTATTATCTTGTTTTGCAGTTTTCTTCTTTTTATGCACAGACATCCTAATCTCAGTATTAACACTAGAATAATCACAAAAGTCACAGGTATTAGTATTTTGCCCACAAATGAGCTACCTAATTTTGTTAATACATTCTTAATAGTGGAAAAACCCTTAGCAAGTTTCTCCCATACACCTTCAACCTCCATTGGAACAATTTCTTCATGCAATTCAGTTATATTCTTAATATATTTCTTTATGTTCTGACTTTCGTCAGGAATGTAAGTACAGCAATGTTGTACTTTCAGCATTCCACAGACTCCTCCCTCTTTTGCCAATATGATGTCAAGGGCAAGTTGATTTTGCATTACCATAGCTCTTCTGGCAACCATTTCAGTATTTACCATCAAAAACCCTCCAGCTGTGCTTGTTGATAAATGATCCACAACTGTAGACAATTTTCTAATTTTGTGTGCATTCAGAGATATTCCAACTGCTGGTATCAGTGCTCCAAAAATATCACCAATAATTTCTGACCAACTCTCCCTTCTTCTACGTGTTAGCTTTCTACCTATTTTGTGCAATCCATTTTCTCCCCTTTCCACATGATATATTTTTGGAAAGACCAGGCCTACGTAGCAAGTTCCGGACCAATGGTCCGGCAACCTATAATAAGCTTTGTTTCCACAAATGTAATATATTCCAGGGAATACTGGATCTTTTCCTCCTTTAAATCCCCATCCTCCCAAGATTTTGTATAAATCATGGCACTCACTTCCACCTACAAAATAATGATCATATACAGTATTATCTCTACTTATGCATACTTTCCCTTTCTGGGGCCAATCTAAAGCCATTGCCGGGTTTATCTCTCCCTTTAAATAATTGTCCTTCCCAACATCCCAAAATGATGTTTCCATCTTTTCCCCAGTCACCTTCATTTGCATTTTAATTCTCCTCTCCTCTACCATATTCAGGAAAGTTTTCTCTTCTTTTCTTAAACTACAAGTAAGGTTATTCTTAAACACTTCTTCTAAAGTTAATTCTTTTGTTTCTAGGAAAAATTCACCAAGATTTTTACCAGGCTTCACCTTGTTTAATTCAGGAACTACAGGAATTTGTGAGAAAATATTATCTATGTCAGTGTAATAGTATTCTAATTTGCCTGTTTTATAAAACAAACTGGATAGAACACTACAAGTTATCCCATATGTTAAAGGAAGGTGATGATAAGTGACACCTTCAGATACAGATGCAGGTAAGTGCATACAGACATAACAATCTCTAACATCCATTGTTTCTACATAGTCGTATAATAACTTTGCGAAAACATTCTTAGAAAAATCATTTATAGACTTATCTTTATGAAGTTCGGTTCTATCTACAAGTTTTGTGATATGATTGTCATCAGAATTTTGGTTAATAGTTCCATTCATTGAGTGTCTGTCTATATTTTCAAATGTTAATCTAAATGAAATTGTTAATGCTAATAAAATCCAAACAAGCATTAATAATCCTGTACAACAAAAACACATTTTGCACCATGTCCGAAAAAATCCACATGTTGGATTTCTTTTCTCGGTGTTTGCCATTTTGTGAATGATCAGTGTCTTTTGACTTAGCCTCTTTCTTCAAAAATTTACCTTTGTCTAAACCTAAGGCTTTAGTTGCCTTCTTGGTTCTTTCTGGTCATGTGACTTATCCGGGCTTTTCAATTCCTTGCCGAGTTCTTTTGTCTCTTAATTCATGTGTGAATCATCATTATCCATGGGCTCACAGTCTTTGTTTAGAATTTCTTGATCATCCGTTTCTTCTCTAGTGTCAGACACTATTACTCTCAAGATTTCTGAACCTTCTTCTTCCTTGTCCGCCTCCTGCACAGTCACTCTCTGACTTTCCTGGCTATCAGCTTCCTCTTGTATATCAGGAAGTGCCACATATGTCCATTCCGGTGACTTGTACTTCTGGTTAGGCCTTTTTATCCTCTTTGTGCGTTGCAAGTGTTTCTGATCCGTGTCCTCTTCTTTTTCTTGACTGGACACTTCATACACTTGTTCGGCCTTATGCTTTATTCTTGTCAATGGGTATCTCAGTTTCTTGATTTCGTTGGGCCAAATGTCTTCTTTCAATGGCCTCTTCAATTTTGATCCTTTCTCATCTCGTTCGGATATCCAAGCCTTTTTTCTCAAATTTCTTCCCCCTTCATGTCCTGTTTTACATTCGTCTGACTCTGTCTCTGTTTGGATATCACTTTCCTTTTATTTTATCCTCAATATTTCAGGTTCACTGTCTGAATCTATCCTTCCTCGTGTTTCTCCCACACAATCTTCCTGCTGACAATCTGACCCTTTTTCTACCTGTTTTATTTGTGTCCCTAAACCTCCTTGGGGTTCTTCCACAATCACCTCACCCTCACTTTCTGTATCTAATTCCTCTCCTTCTATCTCTATAATTTCTGGAGGAATTTCTCTTGTACTTGTACTCGGGATTTCTTTATCAAAGATTACTTGCTCAGTGTCTCCGGTTTCGTGATTAGTTCATTTTCGTACTCCTGCTTGCTCCGTCTCAGATTCAGAACTAGTATCTGAAATTTCAAGGCGTCGTCTCAATGGTACATTTTCCTGTCCAATAATTTGACTTCAGCCTTGTTTATCTGTTTCTGGTTCTTGCCTTGTTTTTGTTTCTTCTTATTCTGATTCCGAACTAGTATCTGATACTTCCCGATGTTGGTCTTCAGATTGATCTTCCGGATCTGCGACTCGAAGAGTGTGACTGGCATGAATCCAGTTCTTCACCCCTGCACACTTCACAGCAGTTGTCATTGCCAGAATCACTTGACGTGGTCTTCCCCAGCGTGGAACCAGACAATTTCTTCTTCGGTGTACTTTTGTGCGGACCCAATCTCCAGGACTCAAGTCATGAGCTGGCTTCCTTTCCAGAGTGGTCGCATCTGGTCCAACCTGATGAAACACAGAATGTACCATATCAGCCAATCCTTTACAATAATCCAAGACAAAGTCATGAGATATAGGCAGCAGTTTGTTGACAGGAATGAAAACATGTCTCATTGCTCTGCCCATTATCATTTCATGGGGGCTCAGACTAGTCTTCCTATCAGGAATTGATCTAATGCTCATTAAGACAAAAGGCAAGACATCTGGCCATTTAAGACCTGTGGCCAAACACATTTTTCCCAATCTGTTCTTTAGGGTGCCATTCATTTGTTCCACCACTCCAGAAGGCTCTGGCGGTAGCCACAAAGCAATTTTTGTTGTACATTTAATGCTTCAAAAATCAATTTTATAATTTCATTCTGGAAATGTGTCCCTCTATCTGTTTCAATCGTTACTGGGAAACCAAACCTAGGAATGAACTCTCTCAGTAGGAGTTTTGCGACAGTAGCTCCATCATTTCTTCTGGCCGGGTAAGCCTCAACCCAACGAGAAAACAGACAAACAATCACCAGTACATATCTTCACCTGTTGCATGAGGGCATTTCAATGAAATCAAGCTGCATACGAGTGAAAGGACCTCCCTCCCGTCCTATGGTTCCCAAGCTCACCACAGTTTTCCTTCCTGGATTAAATTGCTGGCATATGAGACATCTCTGGCAAAGGCGCTCAGCTATAAGCTGGAATTTGGCATTATACCAAGTTTGTTTGAAAAGTCTAATCATGGCATCTCTTTCTATGTGTGCCTGCCCATGGTACATCCGTGCCATTTTAGAGATCATGCTATCAGTCATTACTGGTCTTCCATCTCTGTAAACCCAAACACTGTCTACTTCCCGTTGTGTGCATCCTGATTTTATCCACTGTTTTTTCTCCTCTTCCCCTGCTTCTTCCTGTAACTGTCTCACTTCATCCCATGTGCTTACTGTGTTAGTAAAAGCATGGGACATAAATCCATTTCCTTTTCCCTGTTACGATTCAATGAAGTCAAATTTCGAGCACAGTATTGGGCTATATCATTTGCAAATTCATTTCCGGCTGACACATAATCTGTTCCTTTCTTGTGTACTGTACATGTCACAACAGCTATGTCTTTAGGCAGCTGTGTCACCTCAAGCAACTTGCCAACTATTTCTGCATTTCTAATTGGAGTTTAGCTTGACGTTAAGAAACCTATTTGGACGAAATTTGCCCAAAATCATGCACCACTCCAAACCCATACTGACTGTCAGTAACTACAGTGACTCGCAAATTCTTTCCCAACTTGCATGCTCTAATCAGTGTAAACAACTCAGCAACTTGAGCAGATCGTACTCCCTTCAAACAAGATGCTTCCAAAACGCTTGCTACAGTGTACACAGCATATGCAGCACTCACAATTCCTTCTCCAGTTCTTAGGCATGACCCATCTACAAACATCACATAGTCAGACTCTTTCAGAGGCATGTCCTTTATATCAGGACGCGGTTTGGTGCAAAAATCAAGCACTTCCAGACAATCATGATCAACATCATCCTTAACTTCCGCATCCACAGCATCAGGCAGTAATGTCGATGAATTCACATTAGTGCATCTTACAAGATTCACATTTGTAGCACCCAAAATCACATATTTGGTTAGACTACTATGCGTCATGAACTGTGTTTTACTTCTTGTCAAAAGGATTGCCACATCATGTGGAACAAACACTCTCACAGGATATCCCATTATAATTCCTTCACTTTGTTCCAAGCTCTTGCACATAGCAGCTACTGCTATCAAACATCCAGGCAATACTACAGCTACTGGATCTAGTTCAGCTGAAAAATAGGCAATTGGTCATATCAATTTTCCATGTCTCTGCACTAACACGGAAAGAGCGCACCCATCTCTTTCACTGAAAAAAAGCTCAAATTATTTTTCATAATCAGGCATTCCGAGAGCCGGTGCTTCACACAAGCTGTCTCAATTGTTTAAAAGATTTAATCTCTTCTTTTTTCAGATCAATTGGATCTCTCACATCACTCTTTGTCAGACGTACCAATAGCTTTGCAATCAAAGAAAAATTACTAATCCACTGGCGACAGCACCCCACCATTCCAAGAAACATTCTGACTTCTCTCTGTGTCATTGGGGCTCTCATTCCTTTAATGATTTTAATCCTTTCCAATGTTACCTTTCTCAGGCCTTTTTCAATCTTGTGACCTAAATATTGTACTTCTTTCTGACAAAACTGTAATTTTGATGGTGATACTTTAAGTCCTCCATCTGCCAAATGATTTAACAGTGCAATTGTGCCAACAACACAAGCTTTTCGCGTCTTTGATGCCACTAACAGGTCATCGATATATTGGACTAGTATTAAACTTTCTGGCATTTTTAAATCTTCCAATGATTTCTTTAAGATCTGGTTAAATATTGAAGGACTTTCTGTATACCCTTGAGGGATACGGCACCATGCCAAAATACGCTCGCCGAAACGGAACGCAAAATTTGGTTGGCTATCAAGGTGCAATGGAAAAGAAAAGAAAGCATGACACAAATCAATGACTATGTACCATTCTGAATCATAGGAATCTGATATAGGATTACTGAAGGGTTTGGCGCAATGGGACAGCAAGGAACAACAATGTTATTCACCTTTCTCAAATCCTGCACTATTCTAAATGTCCCATTTGACTTCTTCAAACCCATGATCGGTGAATTACATGGACTGCTCATTATCTCTCTTAGAATGCCTTGTTCAATCATTCTGTCTATTACAGGCATTACTCCTGCAACTATTTCTGGTGTTAATTTATACTAAGGAATGTTTGGGTAATTTACTCCTTCTTTTAGAGTTATTTTCACAGGATCTACCCTTTTCAGTAATCCGACATCTTCTCATGAGAAATCCCACACTTCTGTTTTCACTGTTTCTTTCAAATCTTTAGGTATTCCTTCTGGATCAAATATAACAAATGCATCGGTAATCTCTGGTTCTAGGTTAGCCATTGTCATTCTATAAAGAACATCATCATCTGGCGTTTCAAAAGCTATACCATCAGGTGTACAAAAGATGGTGCAATTAATTTTACAAAGTAAGTCCCTTCCTAACAGATTTACAGGACTAGTGTCACATACTACGAAACAATGCATATCAGCAAATTCCCCTATTCTAACCTTGACAGGTTCAGTAAGATGGGCTTTTATCTGTTTATTAGACACTCCAACCACTTGGATTGTCTCACCCGAGAGAAAGATTTTTCACTTCAGCTGATCTAACATTTGAACGAGTAGCACCAGTGTCCACTAGGAAAGTAACATTTACTTCATTCACCTTCCCATCCACAAAGGGTCCAGTCTGGTCTGCTTCTAGACTTGCACCAAGTACGCACTCTTCTTCCTCTCCTAGGCACCATCAATAGCTCTCCTCTAATTCACTTTCATCGCGTTGCAGCCAATACTGCTAAATGGCACCAGCGCGTGGTAGCTTTGTTACCTGTTCTTCGTTGTAGAATCCTGTCTCATTACTGTTTCATTGAGGATTTAGGTTCTGTGGAAAAGGTGGCTTTGGCACCTGACACTGTTGGGTAACAACCTGCTACTGTCGTGGCAGTTGGCAACTCACCTCGCTCTGCACATGTGGATTCAATGATGAATTATCACCATTAGCTTTCGGTGGCAATTTACACTCGGACTTCCAATGTCCTATTTTTCTGCAATTATGACATGGCCACTTCTTTTTAGCTGCATCTATGCTAATCTGCCCTTTTCCCTTTCCAATATTAGGTTTTGGTCTTGCTTGCCCTATTCCATTAGCTTGTTTGATCAACTGGGCTTCTTGTCGCTCTGCTACTTTAACCTGTGCCCACATTGCCTTTTCCTTCAACTTGCGTTGTTTAGCTTCAATTTCATCACTAAAATATTTTGCATGACGCAACACTTTGTCTATCTTTTTATTTTGCCAGTCTACTGTATGTTGTTTAATCATTTCACTAACTTCAGGCCTTAAACCATAAACAAATCTGTAAACAAAATTACTCAAATCCTTTTCACTTAGTTTCTCATCTCCACTGTATTTCTTAAAAGCTAACAGTAACCTCTTGTAATATGCATGCTCTGATTCTTTAGCCTCCTGGTGCGTTCTGTCAATTTTTACCCAATCAGTTTCTTTCGGAGGTACTTTATTTTTCAAAAACGTAATTACCTGATCATATTTACTCATTACCGCTGGATCTGGGGCTCCTGTCTTAGGATCCCTAGGGTACTCTTGTGTTGGCCAATCTATAGTGATCTTACATTCTGTCCGTAAATCTGCAGGTACAATTATGTCGAAAAGACCATTCAGATCTATCCATAATACTTTTGAAAGTTTGACAAACCTATCTACCTGTCTATATCATTCAACTGTTTTTTCTCTCAACCTTGGAAAATCATTTGTAAATGACAAAATATCCTGTCTAGTCCATGGAACATGTACATATTCTCCTCCAGGAATTTCTCTCATGGGACATTCTGTTACCACTGGCTCTTTCTCTCTTATAGGGAAAGTTAGAGAGACTTTGTCTGTAGTTTCTTCTCTCTTTCTAAACCATCTACTTTTCCATCGATCCACATCACCCCATTTTCTTAATAATACAATTAACTCTTTAATTTGGGTTAACCTCCCCGCAGTACTCACATTTTCAATGTCCTTTTCAGTAAAATCTACTCTGTATGGCTTCTGTAATGACCTTATTTTTTCAAAATCTATTCCCATTTCACTCACTGTCTCTTCTAACTTTTAATGCAAAGTTCTTGTTCTCCGAGTAACGCTTTTACATAAAAACATTAATACCTCATCTTGATATGCTTTTCATTTTTCAGTGGGAATGGTTCCTACAATTAATTCTCCTAGAGTTACTTTAAATTTCGCCACATCTAAAGGTTGTGGTTCTGTGTCCTTTTTCTACAAACTTCTTAACCAATCACTTAATTCTTCAGATGTTGGTCCTACAGGGGTTGTCGTTAATCTCATTTAATCTACCATTTTCTCTGGGGTTTCTGTGGCTGATTCTGTTGCCATAGGTGTTTTATTTGCTGGACTCTGTTAGACTTTTAGGTGTACTTAATCCTGATATTCCTGCAGTAATCTTCCATTCATTTTCCCCTGAACTACTCATTTCTTTCTCCATTTGCATACCACCATTATATGGGACTGTCAAACAATGTTCATTATCCTTTTGTTTATCAAAAACTGGTATCACTGGTCCTATAGTTACAGGCACAGTCACTGCTTCCATATTCTTTGTTAATTCTCTAATCCTTTCAGTTAATTCCTCTGTTGTTCTAGCTAATTCTACTGACTTTTCATTATCAGATCTTATCGTTTGTGACATTTCTGAATCACTCCAATTCCCTTCTCTTTCATACATCTCTTCTTCCCATTCAGTCAAAGCCTCAAATTGGGTAGGTCTGGGTTTCGGTTCCAATCTCATCATTCGATCTCTTAAATTTCATAGTACAGCTAGGCTAAATGAACCATTTTCCGGAAACGCTAGTACTCCATCTTCTTTGGTTTACTTTACCCAATTTTCCAACCAAATGCATGTATGATAACCATATTTGGCCACCATAAAGGATGCAGGCGTTTTCGGCGGAGGAAGTATCTGTCCTTCTCTATATATGATCGGCTTATCTTTCTTAAATAGGTCTTTGATTTTTCCAAACCATGACTTTTTCTCCTTTTCAGGTGGATCATAATTCATCTTGTTTTAATTATCCAACTCTTAATCAATGAAGCTCCATGATTCACCTTTTCATGGCTTCTCAGTTTTTCTGACCAATCCTAGCGCGACTCACACTAACGCACCAAATCCAGGGCGTCTACGTCACTATTATAATTCTCCAATCCTAGCGCATCGCACACTAACACCCCAATTAGTGAAAGCTTCGTCTTTCCGCAGCTGACCAACCCCAGCGCGGTTTTTCTGTCGTCAGCCTTTCCTACTACTCCTGCTCTTGCTGACCCCTGCTTTACAAAATTTATCAGCAAACTTTCTTTAAGTTTTCTTCTAAAAAAAAATCTGTTACTAACAACATAAACACATCTCCATTGCCTGTTTCACTAGACCAAAGAAATAGCTTTGCTCATTTGCACAAGAATTCTGTCTTTCCAGAAGGCATCGTTTACCTCTGCCCTACCATAGAATTTTCCGTTTCGCAGATAAAGTAGCACATCCCTCTACCTTACCCTTCTATCAAGCAAAAGGCAAACCCGTTTCTCTGGGGATAAAACACATGTGGAGACTACAATGCTCCTGAGAATTAAGGCCAGAGTTTCACAAGAAAACCTATTGCTATTTCACTCACACACATTCATACGGAGATTTACCTAACATAACACAATTCTGTGTTATCACAATTCTTGAAACCAGACAATGTTAATTCCATGTGACTTCTCTTGCCACATAAATCCACTCCCTACTTCCTGGAAGCTTCAAATTTTCCGACTACACTTAACGTAAACAGTACCCAACATATAGTGTTAATCATAAATCAATAATCATCAAACCAATACAATAGTAACCATCACCTCTGCTGCCACGAAATACTGATCCAGGGTGGAGGACACAATTTACATAATCTCCTTATGTCACAGATTCCTATTCACAACAGTTCATTCATACATTCATTCATTGGTGGGGCCCATGACACCAACACGCTTCTCATCCACACAACTCACTCTAATCTGTACACAGGAGAAAGGCTGCTGGACCAAGTGGGTACCTTATTACCTATTAGGACTAATTTTCTACCAAATTATATAAATACATTATATATACAGTCTTCAGAATCCTGACTTTATCATTAAGGCACTCCACTGTTTGGTCGATGGACCAACTAGTTGGACTGGTTGATGGTGAATTAGAACCAGTTAAAACACAATTAAAGTCTAGAAAACATTTGATATCTTCAGTGATTAATTTAAGAACCACAAACTAATTTCTTGTTATTTCAATATTGCTTATCTAAATCTTTTAGCAATTCTTTTATTCTTACATCTATATACTACAACTCATAGTTTTAATTCAGATTTATTGAAGAGTAATTAAACATATAGAAATCACATTAAAGCATGAATTTTTAGAAAAATTGTGGTAAATCATTTACCCATAAACAGTTGACAAATAGCTTCAGGTCAACTCTTGAACGCCTTCTGAACCCACTAACTCCAACCCACTGCAACTGCAAATTATCTCCCAAAGAAGAAAGTAGAAAAATGAAGAACAACCACCAACAACGAAGTAAGAAGAAGGAAAGAACAAGAACGACTGTGATGACAGATGAGGGGTTCTTATACCTTCTTTTGCCCCACTTCATACAAAATATGGTAACTTTTAGGGGCAGACCAAATGTTCTGATTGGACAGTTCTGGGTTATCAATTGTTCATTGCACTCTTCCCAGAGCAAACTGGTTCTGCATAGTGACTTTGCACAAAGTTCACAAGTTGTCACTGTCCTTTCCAGTTCTCATACATGTAACAGTAGATGTAACTTTTCAAGGCAAAAGGGTCTTATTGTGATTTCCAAAGCAATCTGGGCATGCACAGAAATCATTGTGCACACAGGGTGGCATCTGCTTCAGAGAATGCCATCTTGAGTACAGCGGCCTAGTAGGCCTGAACATTAACTAAGCGAAAATAGACATAGCAGCAATTAATATATAGAAATGAAGGTTCTAATGTTCAAACCCACACTTATCCCATTATATATTAGTATTTTCCTAGCTGCAGCAACATTTAAAGCGGTAATACTTACCATATGATAACTTTAAGCCACAATACAATCAAAAAGCAATATAAATCATGCAATTTTTACTAATTCACCACAATCTAAGGTTAGTTTGCGTATCATTGTTAATTATTTAATTTTTGCCATGCAATTCGCAATTTAGTCCCACGTGTATCTGTGTTTATCAAGGTGCAAACATTTATTAGTACCACTTCCACTGCAAACATGTTATGTAAATGAATTTTTAGAATGATTACGTAATTAATTTCATGCAAATTAGAGGAGGTATACAAAATGTTGTTTTACCTGTTCCATCACTGGGCAAGGCAGATATCAGTCAAAGTCATTGGCCTGTTGTCAGAATAAAGCCTGAGGCTGATCCAGGATGTTGTGGTGCTAGAATATCACTGTGAGAATACGGTGTGACGTAAATGTTGTGTCTTAAATCTCATCTACAAAAATACTGTCTTGTTCAAGTTTTCAAACATTTTACAACAGTCACAAAGTAAAAAAGATCCAAAGAAGACTCCCCTTTCCCTTTATGAATGAGTTTCCACTTTCTTTGATGAGTCAGTAACCTTTCAGTAGTTTGTGACCCGAAATGCAGTCTCATATCATTGATATATTCCCTCCCAAATCTCATTTTTGGAAGGGGAGCCCTAAATACTCTCCTTCCAAATTTGGTTTTTATTTATAAATCCTTTTACAATCTGGTAAAACTTTACTAAATTGGAAAATGAGTTTGCTGAATACCAAATAGCCATTTTACAGTTGCAAGCCCTGTAACTTTGCAATCCCAGGGTTTGTAACTGCTTAATGTCTTAGTTTACCTGGTCCATAATTCTTAAAACAAATGATTGCATTATTAATATTGAGGGAAAGAAAGGTGAAGGAAATAAAAACTTCCCATTAAGATTTTCATTTGTAATGCTTGCAAGTGTAAAGAAAGATTTAGCAAGTAGATAACCTCGAAATGTAGATTTTCCTGTCAAAAAGGGGTAATAAACATCACTTTTATGACATATGTAACAAACGTACACAATCAACAAATGGTATTCCTTTTTGTATATGAATAATTGCTGCTCTCAAAAGCCCTACTCTTTAGTCATAACTAGGGGATGCCATAGGCTGATGGAGCAACTTTGCACTGGTGATGGGACAATTTTACCCAGGGTTTGGACCGACTGACCAGTGCACATGGACTTTCTCCCTGTACAATCAGTAAAGTACAAAGTTTGCACCAACTAAAAATTACTATTATTTTGTACGAATCAGTCAATTCAAATGCCAGTTCATAATTAATTGACCACCACTGCAAAACTTCCCATTCACAGGTAAAAAACACATAATCTGTCATCTTATTACCTGCTAAGGGAAATGTGATTTTCCAAAGGGAGAGCTATATCAAGTATTCCATTTTCTCATTACCTATTGAGCGTTTACTCTTATCTTAGAGTGCTCATCTAGTGTTTTGTTGCAACAACCGCCTAGAACAGTGTTACCCCATTTAAAATACCTCCAGGCACATTTCTGTTTTGGGATTTTGGCTCCATTAACTTTTCATGCACACAGTCTGCAATTTATTACCCAACCTAGAGTCCGTAGCATAAATGTGGGCAGGGCCAGCCTATAGAATGGGCAAGCTGTGCCAATGCCCAGGGTATCGAGCTTCAGACAGCACAAGGGGTATTTTAACAAAATAGCAAAGAAAAAACTTGGGGACGAAATATTGTGTGAAGCATATCGAAGACAAAAATAGTATATATGGAAAAGCAAAGTTTTACTATATTTAACTCCACATATATGTACCTTTACAATACATTTATATTCAAGGTATGTAACTGTGGAATTAAAAATAGTAAATCTATACAGGGGCGTCCAGCATGGCTCGTGGGTGGCGGGACAAGGGGGTGCAGGCTGCATTGAAAAAAATAATAATAATAGCACGTACCTTGCCGCCGGGTCTCGCGTCTTCTCTCCTGCTCCCCTGTGTCCGACTTCAGATCGGAACTGGAAGCAGGCAGTAAGACTGCCACGTCTATGCCAATCACAATGCTGCAATGCAGCGTTGTGATTGGTCTGAGAGCCGTGACGCGGCTCTCATCCAGGGGCTGTAGGGGTGGGCATGTTCTGTAATGCAGCCTGCATGGAGAAGGGGGAAAGTGCGCATGACTGTTTTGGGCGGCCCGAGAGGGCTGACCAAACAGTTATTGCACGTAGGAGTGTTCTACCACTCCTCCCCTGCAGCTCTGCCCCGCCTCCTAATGCACTGCTACAGCAGGAGGACAAAATAAAATGATAATAACAGTCCGTTAGCATTTTCTTTTCCTTTCTTTAGCTGCTTCCTGGCAGTGGAGTGACGCTCCTCCATCTTAGCGGAGGAGCCTCAACTGAATCTCTACGTTGCACTTACCTCCAAGATATGTGGGCCCTCTATATTTTTGATTATTTTGTGCTACAATGGTTCCTAGGGAGGTAGGGATAGTAAGTAACAAATGAATACAGACCCAATCAGTGCTGTATTAATTAACTTATCCAGCCGGACAGAGGTTCAATAATTAATTTATCAGCAAGTTTTTGGGATATAAATAAACACAAATACTGAAAAGTGGGACACAAACCTGCATCCTACTACACAAAAATACAAACATAAAATAGGGAGAACATTTAAGCGAGGTTCAGGCAACGCTTATGTTTTGTTTTGACAAGTAGTATGAATTTTAAGAAACAAATCGCAAGTAACGTCTCTTCACAGTTAATAATGACATCACATTTAGTGCATGAGGTGTTTTAAGGTGTCGACGGCGTTTTCATCCAAGTGGGCAATGCGTGGATCATCTTCGGGACATTATATTAGCATGCCTGTATAGAAGTGCCTAAGATAACTGTAAATTAGACATAGGTCAAGAGAAAGGAGGAAGAAGACATAAGGAGAAAATTAGGGGGGTGTATATCATCGGTATACAGCCTCGAGAGAACACAAGCTAGTCTGAACTAAAATTTTCCGCTTCAAAGAAGTATCAAGACGCATTGGTAAAAAACAGTGGTAATAATGAATCACGTGGTGCAGTGAGAAAGAGTAATTGACTGAGTGAGATAATAAGTCTTGGAGTTAGCGTGACTGCATACATTTAATGCTTGGTCAAAACAATCGTGTCATGTCGATAAGGTATCAATACATTCATCAGTATGAGCTTTTATTGTAGTAAACTAGCATTTTAATAAACAAGAAAATTGCGGTGCAGTGGATACGTGGAGGAGAAAAAAGAGAGCAATAGATCAAGAACGTCGAAGTGAGTGAAGAGAAAGGTTCTGTTGTGGGTATTAGACCATATTTAAGCATACAAACACAGGGGTTACCAATGTTGGCCTGGAGCAGGGCTTCCTTAGCAAACATGAACATCGTTATTTCAATATCAAATCAGCACGGACCCCAGTTTATTTATTTATTTAGGAGCTTATAAAGCGCACTAATACCCGAGGGTGTGCTGGCGCTGTCATGCTGAGCATCCCTGAAGAACAAGGATCTAATCCCTGAACAACCAAGTCTTCAGCCCCTTCCTGAAAGACATAAGTTCCTCCTCTCTCCTAAGATGTGCTGGAAGGCAATTCCATGTGGAGGCTGCACCAAAAGAAAATATCTTTCCACCCCAGCTAGTCTTTTTTATCCTGGGAACAACCACCAGGTTGTTTTCAGCCGAGCGCAGTGCCCTCCCTGGCACATAACGCCTAAAACAATTCCTCATGAACTCTGGGCCAGTGCCTTTCAGGGCCTTAAAAACCGTACACATGGCCTTAAATTGAGAGCGTCTGTGAATCGGGAGCCAATGGAGTTTCCTTATTTCTTCTCGAACTGAAACATACTTAGGAGAACCAGTCAGCAGTCTCGCTGCCGCGTTTTGCACCACCTGCAGTCTGTATAGATGTTTTTTTTTCAGATTGAGGTACAAACTATTGCAGTAGTCGAGGCGCGACAAGACCAAAGCTGAGACAGCTAACCGGAAACCATCCCTGGGCAGGAATGTTTTTACCTTCCTTAGTATCCTAATGATGTGAATGCATGAAGAAACCACTCCGCTGACCTGACTACCAAAGTCCAATTTCTGATCCATAGTGACACCCAGATTACTAGCTTTTGGGGTGGGCACTGGCTGCTTCCTTAGGGCCTCGGGCCACATAGCTGGCGACCAGGTATTTGGATTATTTCCAAATATCATGCCCTCAGTCTTGCCGGCATTCAGTTTGAGGCAGTGTGCGGCCATCCAGCTTGCAATATCTTTAAGACAGTCATGACACCTAGTTGTCATATCCACTTTAGATTCTCTTTGTATTGATAACACGATTTGCTTGTCATCTGCATACGAAGTAAGTTGGAGGCCATAAGATCTAATCAAGGCTCCCAACAGACTAACGTAAACGTTAAAGAGAGTGGGGCTAAGGGAAGACCCTTGCGGAACCCCGCACGGGAGGGCAAATGGTCTGGACACCTCGGCACCCAGCTCCACGGTTTGGGTCCTATCAGCCAGAAAAGACTTCAGGAGGCTCCAGGCCGTGCCTTCCACTCCTGTCTTAGCCAACCGGTCCATCATCACACCATGATGCACCGTGTCGAATGCGGCAGACAGGTCCAGCAGAATTAGGACTGCCTCACCCCCCTGATCCACAGCCTCTCTCACTTCCTCCGTCGCCTTAATCAGGGCCAGTTCCGTGCTATGTCCAGCACGAAACCCGAATTGCGTGGAATCCAAGGCCTTCGTTCTCTCCAAGAAAAGACTAAGTTGCCTATTTATGATCTTCTCAAATAATTTCGCAGGCAGTGGGAGCCGCGAGATTGGTCTATAGCTGGTAGGGTCCCTTTTTTCTAAAGTTGGTTTTTTAATTAGAGGTAGGATAGACGCAACTTTCCATCTCCTAGGATAAATACCTGACTCAATATTAGCGTTAAACAGAGGGGTCAACGTGGGGGCAATCACATCTGGGCAGATTTTAAGGACTGCAACCGGGCATGGATCACTAGGGGCACCTGAACGTGCCGCCAGCAAAAGACCAGTGACCTCCTCCGATAGTAACGGGATAAAACCCCTTAATCTATCCTGAGGCCAAACTGACCCGGCATCCGCCCTTTGTGCTGCAGTTCCACCTTCTCCATACACTTCGGCAAAGGAGGAGAAAATCCCCGCCACTTTAGTCTGAAAAAAGGTGGCTAAGGTCTCACACATATCAGCACTGGTTGCTGAGATAGGTTCCGCCGGAGTCGTAAGTTTGGTTATGGTCTTAAACAACTCTCTAGAGGAAGAACTAGCCCTCTCTATTTGCTCCGTGAAGTAAGTTTTTTTTGCTTCATTTATTAGATTTTTATAAATAGAGAGGCTCCTTTTATAACTTTCTTTATTAGTTGGACTGTACCCGCTCCGCCATTTTCTCTCCAATTTTTTACAAACCGTTTGGCAGTCTGCAGAGATTCAGAGAACCACGGCGCCGAGGGCAACGCCCTTTTAGACGTGAAAGATTTTTCAGGTGCAAAAATATCGCAGGCCCTCTCAACCCACTTGGAGTATAAGTCGACCGCATTATTTATGTCCGACGGGATACAGGGGGCATTGAGCCTTAGGTAATTCCCCATTTCTACCCTATCTATGTTTTTCCAAGCCCGGCTCACAATCCTAACCCTTGGCTTGGAGCTAGACTGTGTCTGAGACCCAGAGGAAAGTGTAAAAATTATAGCAGCATGATCGGACCAAGGGAGAGGCAGAATATCTACGATATCCAGGTCAGGCTTGTTCGTAAAGATGCCATCCAGGGTATGCCCTGCTGTATGCGAAGGACCTGCCACCCTTTGTTCCAACCCTCCTGCAGCCATAAATTCCGTAAGTTGCATACTATCTGGATCTGATATATCCTCCAGGTGAAAAGTAAAATCACTCATGACGGTGAACGAGTGGGCACAAAGTCCATCCTCTACCAAAGTACCAAGTGCCTCCAAAAACGTGCTTCTGGGTCCAGGGGGACGGTAAATCAGAAGTGCTTTAAACGTGTTCTGGGGAGAGAGGCGAACGATGATAGATAGGGCCTCACACGCATTGTTGGAGGCTGTGGAAAATAAGGGATCCAGGCTGTTGTGATAGATCACCGCAAGCCCACCCCCCCTTCCTGATGGTCGGTCCAACGTGAAGCAGAGGAAATTTGCAGGGAGGGCCTTCACAGTATCGGGGCCTGAGGAGTTGTTTGTCCAGGCCTCCGTAATAAAGGCAAGTTTGATCTGGTGCTGTTCCATGAACAGACTGCATTCCAGACTATGCTTGACCAGAGACCTAGCATTCACTAACAGGCATTTCCATGGTGGGGATCTGTTCTCTCTAACCTGCGGGCCCTTCCTTTCTCTCTATTCCCTACTCTGCCATGGGCTGCAAAGATATCTTGCAGAGGGTGCTGACAGCACCTACAATTGCCCCAAGAATCATTAAGAACCATTTCGGACGGAGCCTAGGGCAACCAGACTTCCCACCTTCAGGATTCAAACCTCTGAGTTGGGCAGATGAATATCGGACAACCTCTGATGCCCCTGATCCAGGATAACACGCCCTGAGCCCTGGCCGCGCGCGGACAGGTGCAGACGGGCAGACGGACAGGTGCAGACGGTCGTGGCATGCTGTCAATTTAGCTCTCCCGCCCGCTCCAGCACCCAATCAGAGCCCAGTTCCCACCTCCCTGAATCAACCAATGAGCAGCCTCTCACTCGCCGTCACCATGAACAACGGGAGAAAGAGCCGCTTACACCCCAGCAACCGGGTAAGTGTGTACAAACAGTGCAATAGCAGCCTAGGTTGTGTAAAAACCAACAAAATAGCAGCAAGGAAAGGCACGTTTAAAACAAGCAGCAATAAAATGAGTCAAAAACAGCTATAAAGCGAATAAGAAGCTTTAGCTTATTTAACGGAAAGGAGCTTCACCTGGCGGGTATTGAACACAACCCGAGCTCCAGGGATCAGCCCCGCGCGTAGAGTCAGCTGTCAATTTAGCTCTCCCGCCCGCTCCAGCGCCCAATCAGAGCCCAGTTCCCACCTCCCTGAATCAACCAATGAGCAGCCTCTCACTCGCCGTCACCATAAACAACGGGAGAAAGAGCCGCTTACACCCCAGCAACCGGGTAAGTGTGTACAAACAGTGCAATAGCAGCCTAGGTTGTGTAAAAACCAACAAAATAGCAGCAAGGAAAGGCACGTTTAAAACAAGCAGCAATAAAACGAGTCAAAAACAGCTATAAAGCGAATAAGAAGCTTTAGCTTATTTAACGGAAAGGAGCTTCACCTGGCGGGTATTGAACACAACCCGAGCTCCAGGGATCAGCCCCGCGCGTAGAGTCAGCTGTCAATTTAGCTCTCCCGCCCGCTCCAGCGCCCAATCAGAGCCCAGTTCCCACCTCCCTGAATCAACCAATGAGCAGTCTCTCACTCGCCGTCACCATGAACAACGGGAGAAAGAGCCTCTTACACCCCAGCAACCGGGTAAGTGTGTGCGAACAGTGCAATAGCAGCCTAGGTTGTGTAAAAACCAACAAAATAGCAGCAAGGATAGGCACGTTTAAAACACATATACAAAGAGCAATAAAACGAGTAAAAAGCAGCTATAAAGCGAATAAGAATCTTTAGCTTATTTAACGGAAAGGAGCTTCACCTGGCGGGTATTGAACACAACCCGAGCTCCAGAGAACAGCGATCCAGTGATTTACACCTTGCCCAAAGTGCACAAAAATCTGGATAGACCTCCTAGCCGCCCTATTGTCTCAGGTTGTGGGTCTATTTTAGAGCCTCTGGGCCAATATGTAGATTTTTTCATTAGAGACTTTGTACCACTCACTGACTGTTACATACATGACAGCATGTCAATGATAAATATGGTTGAGAACCACCCATTTGACCCCACGATTGATATTCTGTGCACACTAGACGTCGAGTCCCTGTACATGAATTTTCCTCAGATAGACTCTCTACTTGTGATGGAAACTGTCCTTAACAAACGCCCACGACCCCATCCAGTTCCCACTGACTTCATACTTCAACTCCTAGAGATTTGTCTAGCCAGGAATTTTTTCATATTCGAGGACCAATTTTACCAACAGGTTAAAGGTACTTCAATGGGGGCAATTTTTGCCCCAAATCTAGCTATACTGTATATGGACTCCTTGGAGGTGAACCACATTCTGTCCGCCACCAACTCCTTCCATACTGGTATTAAACAGTGGAAGAGGTATATAGATGACATTTTCATGATTTGGCAGGACACTGAACAAACCCTAGAGACTTTCCTACACTGGCTTAATAACAATTGTGGTGGCTTAAAATTCACATTGACACGGGATAAACGATCCCATTCCTTGACCTTAACATCACACATAGAGAGGGTGTACTCATCACCAGTCTATTCCCCAAACCCACTGAATGCAACTCCCTATTATGGTATGACAGCCATCACCCCAGGGCGTTACGTGACTCACTACCGTATTCACAGTTCCTACGCATTAGAAGGAATTGCTCCTTGAAGGAGGATTACTTCCACGAGGCAAAGCTACTACGCAACAAACTTAGCAGTAGAGGTTATCCCCGGAGATTGGTCCAAAATGCCATGAAACGTGCTTGGCACTGCCCACGTGAGGTCCTGCTTGAAACCAAAACAAGACCATGCCAAAATCGTTTGGTTTGTGTCACTACCTTCTCCCCAGTCTCTAACCCTGTATGTAAATCCATTCTAAAACATTGGAATGTACTAAATGCGGGCACTCTGAATCTAGAACGCCCCATGTTTGCATTTAGGAAAAGCAAAAATATCAAAGATCACCTGGTCCGTGCAGCCTTACCCATCAAAAAACCTTGCAGTACCCTCAATGATCACTGGGGGCACCAACCCCTCACAGGACACGCGAAATGTGGAAATGTTACTGCATGTGATTTTACAATTGAAGGCAAAGAGTTTTGTTTTGAGAATATCCGGTGTGAATTAAAAACATTTACCAACTGTAACACATGCAATGTTGTATATGCGATACTTTGTCCTTGCAACAGAATCTATATCGGACAGACTACCCAAAAAACATGCATTCGCATCTGCCAATACCGGAGCAGAATACGATGCAAGACACCCAATGCACCACTGGTGGAACATTACTCTGAAAATGGCCATTCCGAGGATGATATTCGCTGGACTATTATAACTGTGGTCAAACTCCCGCCAAGGGGAGGTGACATTGGCAAACTTCTAAACAAAGAAGAACTCAAATGGATCTTGAAAACCAACAGTTTACATACAGGGTTGAATCACCCTGAGGACTGGACCAGTCTTATCTAAATTCAAGGACTGAACTTGGTCTGCCCCCTCGCAGATTTTTTCATGCAATTCTGTTTCATAGGTTTTTTAGCCCACAAGTCTGTTAAAAAGGATTTTAGCCATTATTACTTTGTCACGGAATTATGTCACCCATTCTTCTTTTCTGTCCTCCCACCCGCCTTCACCCTTTCTTCATCGCACTCAATTCAAGTCTTCCTACACTCACTCTATGGAACTCGTCCCACTCCAATATGGCCACCGTTTCCATCTTCCAGGCCCTTCTTCACTTTCTGATAAACTTCCATCACATGACTGTACCGACCTATCAGGGCACTTCTCTTACTACTTGAAGCAGAGCCTTAGTCACCTTTCCCGCCGCTATCCCGGATGCTGACCCCCTGAGCAGCACGGCGCATTCATCGACTATTGGTAAGCACACCTCCACAGCGCTCTTTTAGCTCCTCAATTCCCAGTTGCTGTCAGCCGAATTGACCCCCTGTCAATTCCTTCCAGGTCATTATGCCATCCGAGCACACGCCTGTGGCTCCACTCCTGTGAATCCCTCCAATTTCTTTACTTGAGGTGAGCCCCTGTCCTGTGCATCCGCCACGCTACATGACCTCTCTCCGGTACAAACTAACACCCCCATTGCTTTCAGGCCATCGCGCTGCCATCGCGAAGTCGTATTACACGCAGCCCCTCCTGAAGTGTTCCCTGAAGTGCCCCTTGATCCTCGACCTGCCAGTACCGCATATCTGCGACGGCCGGTAAGCATCATCATACACACTTTCTTCCTCGCACTCCCGCTTCCTCACTGCCGCTAATTCTGGGTACTCCCCCTCTCCTGTAGGAGCCCCTACCGAGCCAGGATGTTCCCGCATCTGGTGTTGTCACCCCCACAGTCTCGTGGCAGGCCCTTCGGACTTCCCCAAGTAAAGATCCTTCTGTGCCTATATTCTTTCATCCTCTACCATGGCAACCCCGTCCACTGCGCACGGCGGTTATCTCTGAGCCCCTATCCTCTTGCTGCTACATTTCCTTGTCTGCCAAGCACGGCGGTCAACCTAGAGTTTCTATCTTTTCACTACGGCATCCTCTTCTTCTTTTTAAATCACACAGTCACTGCGCCGTGTTTTTATGCTAAAATATGGTCTAATACCCGCAGCAGAACCTTTCTCCTCACTCAATGCGACGTTCTTGATCTATTTCTCTCTTTTTTCTCCTCCACGTATCCACGTTTCTTGTTTATTAAAATGCTAGTTTACTACCATAAAAGCTCATACTGCTGAATGTATTGATACCGTATCGACATGACACAATTGTTTTGACCAAGCGTTAAATGTATGCAGTCACGCTAACTCCAAGACTTATTATCTCACTCAGTCACTTACTCCTTCTCACTGCACCACTGAAGTACTGGGTTTTTCAGAACCCAGCGGTGCCAGGGGACACACCCAAAGACTTCAAGTTCTTCCTGTTTCAGACTACAGAAACACAGAGTCTTCTAGGTGAAGTCAAAGATCGAATTTATTGGCTGCAGCCAGTAACAGATATCCTAGAAGTACAACACGGGGTATATTCTCAGGAGACTGCTCAAACTTACAAAGCCGGCCTTCTCTTTTGTACAAAATATTATGCTTTAGGCAAACATTCCTTATTTTACAGTTAACCATTCACATATTTTCACTACAAAGAAAAAGCAAAGTCATGATGACAAGCCCATTGTCCAGCCCTTAATCAATTACCCGGCAAGGCCCGGTACTTTCATCAGATATCGACGGAGCCCCAATAAAAACGGGCACCTCCTCCTCGTAAAGCAAGTCATAAAGAAGGAAACAGGGACAGGTGTGTAGAAGATTAACCATGGTTTGTGTGTGCTCAAAGGGCTTTACGATAGGTTGGGCCTTGATACTAATCTCGTTCGACCACTGGGAACGGAACTGGCTGAACAGGTTTGGCTTCGGGCAGTGAAGTCAGCTTGCCCAGGTCACCGAAGAGTCAACGAAGGAGTGCGTGTCCTTCAGACCCATGCTTGGCTTTAGTTCTGGGCCTATGTGAGGGCAATCACAAAATGGCTGTCATTCTAAAATGGAACCCGAGGTATCAGAACGGAAACTATGATTTCAGGGTGATTTCTTCTCCCGAACATGGCGAAAATGCTTGTGCATAGTATCCTAATCATTTGCGGTCTGCTGATACCAAAATCGTCATGATACGACGATGTTTATAACACGGGTCCAGAATTTAAAGTACCACAGACCCTCCTTTTGCCCTTACATAGGCAATTAACCTATACTCACGTCAGTCTGAGTCTAGGTCTGAGTCCAAGTCTATATTCATAAAGTCGTTGAGATGTTGCTGTAGCATCATCCTATTACTTAGCTCGTCCCTTGATACAGGTTTCCTTACACACGATGTAGCACAGAGGCCACATATTGCAGGAGCACACTGTATACACAGACAGAACAGGAAAAGAATGGCTAAGATCATCCCAATGACTATCAGAAACTTCCATCCCCAGGCGGATATTAGTTCCCAGAACCACCCCACCAATGACCAATCTCCTTTATCCACGTGAATAGATTCAGAGATCTTATGCAGTTTGGTAATGGCCTGGTAAACTGTTGGAGCGTTATCTGTAATTAAAACACAGCAACTTGATTGGATCACTGTACATACCCCACCTCGGTCTGCAAGTATGACGTCTAATGCGACCCTGTTCTGAAGAGTCATAAGGCGATCCGACTGGAGCTCAGCAGTCAAATTACTAAGGGCACCGGCGGTTTCATCTGCCGTGGATTCAACCACCCTTGTCAATTTCCTTATGTTCCTGCTGTTAACCATAGGCCCCCAAAACGGCAGAGAACCCTTCACGAAATCTCCAAAGTCTTGCCCTGCAGTGTCGTCTTGACTGATGACGCCTCTAACTATCCTTGTCTTGTGGTAATCTGCCGCGGCCGTGTAGGTGGGAGGCAACAGGAACAAAACAAAACATGTGCCCGAGAAGTCAGGGGGCAACCATGTATAGGCTCTATTATGGCAGATGAAATAGGTACCCCTAGCTGCTAAGAATGAAGGGGAAGTCTGAGATGCAAAGACATATGTTTCAGTACAGATACTTCTCCCTAACTGAGCTCTGGGATTCTTGCCATTACCTTGCAGGCATAGGTGACCCTGATGGGGTACAACCCAAATCGGGGAGGATCCCCTTGCTCGCTGGTTCTCACTCAGAGTAGCTCCACATCCTGTTATGTTCCATCCAATATATGTTAGTGTCTCATCTCTCGGGATAGTCTCATAGGAAATGTCTTCCTTAATCATATCTACTATACCCTTAACTAGAGCACTATTCTTAGCATTATCTTTCACAGAACGTAGGGGGTTGGCTTCATGAGCGTATATGAATATCGTTCTATATGCCCACACAGAACCATTATGGCTGAAAGGCAGGACCAGATAAGGGATACCTTTTTCAGTAGTATGAGGCATAAGACCACACACCCAACAGTTAGTTGTGTTAACTACTAATTGGTGTTGGTGTAAAAGCTGAATGAATGAATTATTGACGAATTCTAATCTTCTAGCAGATTCGTGTTCAGGCAGAGGGTGAAAAGAATGCGAGGAAACAGTAGAAGGAGGTATGGGCTGTGCAGTGGGTGCAAACGTCACTTGAAAAGAGAATAAAACATATCCTACTAAAAACGTCATTCCACTAAGCAACATGAAAATATATATTATTAAAAATCGTTTCTTTGTCATCATTGTACACATTCTGGCTTTAAAATCCATCTGTTCGACAGGTCTCTCATTCTCGAGAAAACTCCATCCTCTCTAATCGTTGCTCGTGGTGGTAGGGTGTTCTATGCTAAGGAATGCTTCTGTCAGTCCAGGGCAACTCATTTAGACCGACCAGAACTGTCGACCTAACGTCTTCAGCTGCACTCCAAAGACTTGGGCAACCACGACCCTGCAGCTGAACCCGGATGGCGGTTCAAGAAAAAACAAAAATAAGCAAGTTTCTCAGATGAGAGAGCTGCACTTTCAAAAAATAGCAAAGAAAAAAGAATTTTTTATTTGTCCATAGTTCTCGACCTCAAATTATAGCGATTCTTTCCAGATACTGTCTGGTCTTGGAACAAGAGTTCAGGCTCTGTAGTGTCTAATCGAATTGACAGTGGCACAGCTTCTTGCAGAATGTTGTCACTTTCTTTCTCAGAAATTGTTCCTTTTACACGTGCATTGCTAAAAGGCATAAAACGAGGCACAATCTCAGTCTCGGAGTCAGCGATTCCCTCCTGGACCCACCGGTCGTAGGGCAAAGGCAAAGGGACTCTCTTGCAGTGAACGCCGTGTATCCAGTTCTTTTTCCCTTTTACTCGAACCGCCGATCTCGTTGAAAGAAGGACGAGATGGGGGCCGGTCCAACGGGGTCCATCATTCTTTGTCCTCTTGAAGTTTTTGACCAGCACCCATGATCCAGGATTGATAGGATGTCCTGGAGCTTCAGAGACCTGAGGCAAGGTATCATGCACCTGTTGGTGTAAAACACGCAATTTAGCCGTCAATTCATACAGATAATCAAGTAGTACGGGGTGTTCGATCTCACTGAATTTTGTCGGCCTTGGCACTCCCCATATGTTGGCCGGACGGCCGAACACAATTTCATAAGGACTAAGTCCCACTCACGAATGCACAGTCATTCTCGTTGATAGGAGTGCTAAAGGCAGGGCATCAGGCCATTTAAGACCAGTGCTCGCTTGAATCTTGGCCAGCTTCAATTTTAACGTGCCATTATAGCACTCTACTAGTCCAGCTAATTGGGGGTGATTTGCAGTGTGGAATTTCTGCTGAATACCTAGCCCTTCACATGCTTTCTTCATCACATGACCCACAAATTCACTCCCATTATCACTCCAGACCATTCTCGGCATTCCAAATCTGGGGAAGAATTCTTTGACAAGGGCTTTAGCTGTGGATAAGGCAGTGTTGTCTTTTAAGAGATATGCTTCTACCCACCTTGAAAAGGCACAAACAACAACGAGTACGTATTTCAGATTGTTGCACCTTTCCATATGGATGAAATCTAGCTGCAAAACCTCAAACGGATACGTTGGAGGCGCGTAATGACCAGCTGGAGTTGGAGTTCCCCTACCAGGATTGTATTTCAGACACACCATGCAATTTTTGACCACATTCTCCGCACATTTAGGAATTCCAGCATTTTGCCATACTGGAGCCAACAACTTACAAATCCCTTTCACACTGATATGGGCCATCCCATGGGCCATTGTCACCACTGCAAGCACATACGCATCGGGTAACAACCATCGCTGATGTTCTGATAAGTCAATCCAACAACCATTTTTATCCAATTTACCTGTACTTTCTCTCCACATACTCAATTCTTTCTCTGAAGCTTCGGCTTGAAGGGACTTCACACTCTCTATCGTGTCTTCACACATTCCAACATCACCAACCCATCTTGCAGGGCCTGCAACATACATTCGATTCTTCACATCCTTTGCTGTTTCTTTAGCGGTTTCGTCAGCAAATGCATTACCACGACCAACATCATCAGTCACCTTCTTGTGTGCACTGCATTTCACAATCGCGACTTGTAGTGGCAAGGTCAGTGACTCAAGAAGCTCATTCACCAACTGACCATGCTGTATTTTAGTTCCATGTGAAGTGAGGAACCCACGTTCTTTCCACAATCGTCAAAAACTATGAGCCACACCAAACGCATACTGGCTGTCAGTATATATGGTCACTTTCATTCCTTTCGATAACACACACGCTCTCGTAAGTGCAATTAACTCTGCAGCTTGAGCTGAATTATGTGGTATACGTGCAGCTTCAACAATCGTATGCAAAGTCGTGACAGCATATGCTGCAGTCGTATCACCATTCGGAAGCTTAAAGCATGAACCATCCACCCATAAGGTACCATCACACTCTACAAGAGGAGTATCTTTAAGATCTACTCTCCCTTTCGTTTCTTCTTCTGTCCTAAGAAAACAATCATGCTGTTCAACATCATCTGTCTCTACTGAAATCGGCAATAACGTGGCTGGATTCAACGTATTGCATCTCTTTATGTGCACATGACTCGCTAACAGTGTCAACTCGTAACCCGACAATCGAGCACTAGTTAAGTGCTGTGTCTTGGTCCTGTTTAACAACATGTCCACTGCATGTGGAACCATCACAATCAACATGTTATTCATTACTAATCCAGCAGACTGTTGAATAGAAACAGCTGCTGCCGCTGTGGCTCTCAAGCAACTCGGCAATGCTTTAGCTACCGGATCCAAAGTCGACGAAAAATGCGCGCATGGACGCTGTTTGTCTCCAAAAGACTGTGTCAACACTGACAATGCACAACCTTCTTTCTCATGGACATACAGTGTAAAAGGCTTACCGTAATCGGGGATACCCAACACAGGAGCTGAACACAATGCATTACGCAATTCGGAAAAACTTTTCTGACAATCTTCAGACCATGGAACGGGATTTGGTGTATTTTTACAGGTTAATGCTACCAAAGGTTTGGCCAGCAGAGAGAAATTTGGTATCCACTGCCTACAGTATGATGTAATGCCCAAGAAAGCACGTACTTCTCTCTGTGTTTTTGGCACACTCAATTTTGCAATTGCCTGAATTCTTTCTGGGGTCAGTTTCCTTCCTTCCTTCGATAAGAGATGACCTAAGTAGGTCACTTCTTGTCGAAAATATTGCAGTTTCGAAAGGGACACTTTATGATGCAAATCAGACAAATGTCGCAACAACGACAAGGTGGCTTCTTTACAGATTTCCTCAGTATCTGCGGCTATTAGTAAATCATCGACGTACTGAATGAGGGTTGCGCCATGAGGTAAAACAATTTCATCAAGCTGTGTTTTCAAAGCCTGACTATATATTGACGGACTTTCACAGTAGCCTTGAGGAGCGCGTTTGAAGCGGAAGCTTCGGCCTCCTAGATTGAAACCAAAAATATCCCTGCTCTCCTCGGCAATCGGGATGCTGAAGAAAGCATTCTTCAAGTCAATCACCGAGAACCAAGTGGCGGAAGCTGGAATCATAGTCAATAGGGCAGTGATATCAGGGACAACTGGAAACTGTGGCACAACTATTTTATTGACCTCTCTAAGATCAATCACGAACCTGTAAACAGGTGGCTGAGAAGGGTCAGTACGTTTCAAAACAGGCAGAACAGGACTATTGCAAACGTTGCCTCTTGTTTCTTCAATTACATCTTTTTCAATCAAATCGTAAATGATCGCTAGCAACGCTTTTTCACCTTCACTAGAGATCTTGTATTGGGGAATGCGTGGCAATTTAACATCAGCTTTCAATGTCACAACATATGGCGGTATTTCCAAAAGACCCACATCATTAGGACCAGTAGCCCAAAGAGTATCAGGAAGAAACGACAATTCGGTCGGGAGTTTATCCTTTGACAAATACATTGAAGAGATCACCTTCCTACCCAGTGTAAGCTGTACTCCCGAAGGAGAACAATATAATGTTGCATACAATCTTTTCAACAAATCCAATCCCAACAGGTTTTCACCACAACCTGTCGTCAGAATAAGGGGTGCTTCCAATTCACAAGGTCCAACAGAAAGGGACATAGGACTAGAGATCGGATTCCTAACCGGGGCGCCAGAAAAACCTACCGAAACATTCATCTTGCCAGACAAAGGTGCGCCAGGGAGTTTTGAGTGCATAATAGAACTTTGTGCAGCACCAGTATCCAACAAAAAAGGTTCTGACACACCTAATGTAGTCACCTTAACATACGGTCCACCTTGATCTACTGGAACTGAAACAACTCCCTCTCTTTGTCTATGGCTGTCCTAGCAATCATTACTTTCCATATTCTCATCTTCCGCATAACAATCGTCAGCATAGTACTGAGCCGTCCTACCAGACGCATTATTTTGCTGGTCAAAACTATTCATTGAATTCTGAGATGGAAGGGAACGCGCGTTCTGGGGAACACTTCCGCGTCCTCTACCTCTAGGAGCTTGTTGAACACCTCGACCTCTTGCACCAGAAGCACCATTCGTACGCTGTAACAAAATAGGACAACTATACTTGAAATGACCCTCTTCTTTACAATATGAACTAGGATTGGGACCTACCGGAACACGTGGTCGAGAAACTTCGAACCTTTGCGAGTTTCTCTGAAACTGCTGAGGTTGCTGATAGTTACTTTGACCACCACGTGGTGGGGAAGCCTGTTGTAAAAGAACCTTCGTCTTTAGTTCTTTAGTTTTCTTTTCTGCTCTATCCTTCTCATCTTTATCCCTATTTTCGTAGTACTGTGCAGTAGCCAATATTTGTGCTGAGGAGGAAACGGCCCAAGAACTCTCTGAATCTTTCAATTTCTTACACAGCTCGGGAAGCAAATTGTGCACAAACTTGTCAACGAACAACCGTTGACCACCTTCTGTACTCATATCTTGACCACTGTGGTCAATAAACGTTTCCTCAAACCTGGTGAAGAAATCAGACACTGTTTCATCTTTCTTCTGCTTACACGCAGACAATTTATCCCAATTCACACGCATCGCAGGCATTAAAGTCTTCAAGTAAGTAATGATCCTAGCAGGAAGTTCTGCTACCAAAGGCTCAGGCTTGGCACCACCAACTTGTCTATCATTTGCAGCACTAATGTTAGCCCATGAGTCGTCTAGCTCTTGCGCGTGATCTGTATTACGAATCATTCCCCACAAAGGCTGTGGAACAACATTCCCAAATAACATGTCTATGTCGGCTAAATTCATAACACATGAGTCTGCAGTTTGTGCTAATTCCTTATAATATCCTGCAGGATTTTTACGAGGATCAGGCAAAGTCTGCTTAAGGGCTAAAACTTCAGATCGCTTCCAAGGTAAGGGTGGGCGTAGTTCGCGAAGTAGCACTTCGCGAAGCTACGCAAAGTGAAGTTCGCACTACGCGAGCTACGCGTAGCACTTCGCGAACTGCGAAGTAACATGTTCGCACTGTGCAAGATGTTGTTTTCAATGATTGCACAGTGCGGACAAGCAACCGGCACTGTGCAATCATTGAAAATGGCATCTTGCACAGTGCGAGCTGTAGTTTTCTGCTGCTCGAGTAGATTTTTACTCGAGCTGCAGCTTTCTCAACGCGAACTGGTAGTTTCTCATCGCGAGCGGTCGCGAGCATACGCGACCCCTCGCAATGAGAAACCTTACCTTCTCGCGTTGGGAATCTCGCCGGGAGGTTTATTTTCCATGCTCGCGATCGCGAACAAGGAAAAAGTCTCGCCAGGATGTCATTTTGCTTGCTCGCGGTCGCGAGCAAGCAAAAAATGACCGCAGCACTACGCAACACTACGCTACGCGTGTTCGCACTGTGCTACGTGCAGTTCGCGTAGTGCGAAGTAGCGCGAACTTCGCAAACTACGCGAGCGTAGCGTAGTGCTTCGCCCAGGCCTATTCCAAGGAACATGTACCCAAACACGCTGGAAATGAGCTGGCATAGCAGCAATACCATTAGCGGCATCAGCCACAACGGCATCCTTCCATACCGGAGGGACTTCTCTCATAGGGTATTGTCTCACCTTTTTATCAGATGGGTCATGTTCAAACAATGACTTAGAAGGACCCTCAATCCTAAAAGACAACAATGTCGCAACTGCTTTCGCAACATCGGGACCCACAATTGTGCCTTTTTCAAATTCAAATCGTACGCGGCACAACTCCTGTGGATTCGCTTCCAAATCATTATCCTCCAATTCCTCACAAAGGAAAACACACATCTTTTCAAAAATGTATCTCTGTTTCGGTGCTTCCCATTGACGGAAGGCATCCATGACAGAATCCACATCATACCTTGAAGGGTAGATAACCCATTTACACGCCATTCAGTCAAACATTTCTTTCTCTCGAGAATCTGGCAATTGACTACGTGTCTGCTTACAAGTTGAATCAGAGGTCACACTAGTGTACCCGAAGAGAGGAGATATAAGGCTATCAACAGTAGAAGTCATCCTCTGTCGCATAGAAGGAGAAGCTGACAAAAGAACGGGAGGAAAAACAGGGGGAAACAAGGCAAATGCAGATGCAGAAGCAGAGGCAGTATCGGGAACACCACCAGAAGAGGCGGTTGGGTCCAGAGACAAAGTCGTAGGAAGTACAGGTGGAGTAGGTAGCAAAGTCGGCGGCCTTTGAGGGGGCTGCACCATAGGAGTAGGAGCCAACTGAAGAGGAGCTGGCGGTTGTGGAAGAACTTGAGGCACAATATTTGGGGGTTGCACAACTAAAGGTTGCGGAGGTGCTGTAGCACTCTGCACATAAGGGGGTGGTGAATTCAACAAGTGTGACATTAAAGGGTCTTTCTCCATTTCTTTTGACGCATCTTGCTGAAGAAGCGGCAAAACTGGATAACATTTATCGATCACCATGTTACGTTGCCTGTGCAACTGCTCACTTATCTGTTCTTCTTCATTATCTTTAAACTGCATAGCAGCTTGCATTACCATAATACCCTTTTCTCTCTTATTTCTCTTTGCTAATTTAATTTCCTTCTGTTTGGCTTCCTTACGCCATAGGCGGAAAGAGTCAAACATCGCCGGCCAGGCTTTCTTCTTAAAAAGTTTAACCTCCAGATTATCCAAAATCTCTGTCTCAAAACTACCATTTTGGGGCCACTTTAAAACACCATCTTTCCTGGTGTATCGGACCCATACTTCATTATATGTGATGGGGCCTACGCCATGTTTCACATAGAGCTCATAGGTTGGAGTTCCAATCGGAGGAACCGGACACGAGTCCTCCAATCGGGAATCCCTATTACAACCAAGACAAAACAAATTTCCAAGTCTGCTAAGACCAGGCATCTTCGCTCTCTAGTCTAGCTTCAAACTTCAAAGGATTATCGAATACGATAGTCTCGTGAATACACGAGTCCCTCGGCTTTGGTACTTGCAAGCTCCAAATCAAAGATCCCAAAGGGATACCAAACCAAAAACCAAACTAAGGACTGGGAGATGCTCCACTTATACTTAACTGAGGTATCGATGACGTCACCAGAAGACTCGTCTATCGTTTCGCTCTACCAAATCATCAAGGGTCCAAAACAGGGCGATAGTCAGGGCAGCAGTCCTTCGTAGCCGTCGGGAAGCGGGGAACCTCGCAGCAAAGACTTTCGGACCATGTCGACATACAGGGGTCGATGAAGTGGCGGCCTTCCTCCAGAATTTTCACACGAAGCTCCTCACGAACCTCTGGCTTGGACCGGTACCGCTGAAATCGCCCCGCGTTGGGCGCCAACTGAATTACTGGGTTTTTCAGAACCCAGCGGTGTCAGGGGACACACCCAAAGACTTCGAGTTCTTCCTGTTTCAGACTACAGAAACACAGAGTCTTCTAGGTGAAGTCAAAGATCGAATTTATTGGCTGCAGCCAGTAACAGATATCCTAGAAGTACAACACGGTGTATATTCTCAGGAGACTGCTCAAACTTACAAAGCCGGCCTTCTCTTTTATACAAAATATTATGCTTTAGGCAAACATTCCTTATTTTACAGTTAACGATTCACATATTTTCACTACAAAGAAAAAGCAAAGTCATGATGACAAGCCCATTGTCCAGCACTTAATCAATTACCCGGCAAGGCCCGGTACTTTCATCAGATATCAACGGACCCCCAATAAAAACGGGCACCTCCTCCTCGTAAAGCAAGTCATAAAGAAGGAAACAGGGACAGGTGTGTAGAAGATTAACCATGGTTTGTGTGTGCTCAAAGGGCTTTACGATAGGTTGGGCCTTGATACTAATCTCGTTCGACCACTGGGAACGGAACTGGCCGAACAGGTTTGGCTTCGGGCAGTGAAGTCAGCTTGCCCAGGTCACCGAAGAGTCAACGAAGGAGTGCGTGTCCTTCAGACCCATGCTTGGCTTTAGTTCTGGGCCTATGTGAGGGCAATCAGCCCTCCACAGGGCTTGGTCGCCCCACTCACTGCTGCAGCTCCTGCCTGCCTTTGCCGCCTCCTGCCTGCAGATTCCTTCGCTCGCTGCCCGCTGCTCCTGGGAATTTCCCGCCGCTGCCTCCCTGCGGCCCCGCCCCCCTGTGATTCCATTTGCCGCCCTGCTCCCGCCACCCAGCTGCTCCTCCCTCCCGGCTCCTTACTTAAGGGGACCGTAGGGGACCACAGAGTGTGACCGCTCAGCCCTCCACAGGGCTTGGTCGCCCCACTCACTGCTGCCGCTCCTGTCTGCCTTTGCCGCCTCCTGCCTACAGATTCCTTCGCTCGCTGCCCGCTGCTCCTGGGAATTTCCCGCTGCTCCTGGGAATTTCCCGCTGCCCGCTGCTTCTTGGAATTTCCCGCCGCTGCCTCCCTGCGGCCCCGCTCCCCTGTGATTCCATTTGCCGCCCCGCTCCCGCCACCCAGCTGCTCCTCCCTCCCGGCTCCTTACTTATGACGCCCCCAGAGCGACCGCGCAGCGGACGCGCGCAGCGGGAGCGCCGATTGAGCGCCGAAGGTGCACCAAAGGTAAGCCCGTGTGCGCCCGTCCGCGCCTGGACCGCGCCCAGCGCCAGACCCCCTGGCCCTCGCCAGCACACCCTACACATCTACGACGCCAAAACCCGCTTCACCGGCCTCCGACCCAACACCTCACCTGCTAAACCGAGCCCCAGCAACAAACACCTGATGTGCATCCTGCTCAACACCCGCTCCGTTCACAGGCATGCCGTCGAACTCTGGAACCTCCTCGACTCGACAGCACCAGACATCGCCTTCCTGACGGAAACCTGGATGAACGCCTCCTCAGCGCCCGACGTCGCCATCGCCGTCCCAGAAGGCTACAAATTCACCAGGAAAGACCGTGTCAACCAAACAGGAGGAGGCATCGCCATCATCCACAAGAACACCATCCGCATCACGACCAACTCCGATGACACCTTCATCTCCGCCAAACACCTCCACTTCCAGATACACACCGACCCCAAGACCACGCTCAGAGGCACCCTCGTCTACAGACCACCGGGACCACGCACACAGTTCAGCAAAGACATCACAGACTTCGTCAGCCCGCACGCCATCAATTCCACCAACTACATCCTCCTGGGGGACCTCAACTTCCACCTGGAGGACAACAAGGACCGCAACACCACTGCTCTGCTGGACAACCTGGCCAACCTCGGACTCAAGCAACTGGTAACCACCCCCACCCACTACGCCGGCCACACACTTGACCCAGTCTTCTCATCCAGCAAATACGTCACCTTCAGCCACTCCACCAATCTCCAGTGGACTGACCACAGCTGCGTCCACTTCAGCTTCAGTAAAACGACGACCCATCACCACCCTCAACAAGCCCCCCGCAGGAGCTGGAACAAGATCACCGGCGACCAGCTCACCACCTTCCTCAGCCAGAACCCCCCCACCAACTCAACGGACCCCAACGAAGCCGCCAACAACCTCACACAGTGGATCACCAACTGCACAGACGCCCTCGCACTACTGAAGAAGAACCCCCCCAGCAGACGCGGCAGCAAGAAAGCCTCCTGGTTCACCGACGAGCTCATCACCTCCAAGAAGA
Source organism: Triturus cristatus (assembly GCF_964204655.1). Lineage (NCBI taxonomy): Eukaryota > Metazoa > Chordata > Amphibia > Caudata > Salamandridae > Triturus > Triturus cristatus. Next base: position 1,188,255,362 of record NC_140591.1, read on the forward strand.
ACTGCCGCTCCCTGGAGAACACCTGGCGCACCAACCAGACCACAGACAACATGACGGCCCTCAAACACGCCACCCGCAAACACCACCAACTGATCCGCGCCACAAAGAAGACAGCCTTCAAGGAACGACTGGACAACAACACCCACAACAGCAAGGAACTCTTCAGCATCGTCAAAGAGCTCTCCAACCCCGACGCCGGAAACAATGACATCACTCCCTCGCAAGACCTCTGCGACTCCCTCGCAGCCTTCTTCCACGACAAGATCGCCAACATTCACAACAGCTTCGGCCCACCAACCACGAACCCCACCACCGAACCGATGCCCCCCACCGCCACCCTCCGCACCTGGACCCCAGTCAGCACCGAAGACACAACACGCACAATGAACACCATCCACTCCGGATCCCCTACGGACCCCTGCCCACACCACATCTTCAACACGGCCGACCACATCATCGCACCCCACCTCCACGACATCATCAACGCCTCCTTCAACACCGCCACCTTCCCGGAGTGCTGGAAACACGCAGAGATCAATGCCCTGCTGAAGAAACCAACTGCAGACCCCTCCGACCTCAAGAACTACCGCCCCATCTCGCTCCTCCCGTTTCCTGCCAAAGTCATCGAGAAGACCGTCAACAGACAGCTAGCCGCCTTCCTCGAGACCAACGGATCCCTCAACCACTCGCAATCCGGCTTCTGAGCCAACCACAGGACGGAGACCGCCCTCATCGCAGCCACAGACGACATCAGATCCCTAATGGACAACGGGGAAACTGCGGCCCTCATCCTCCTGGACCTCTCCGCAGCGTTCGACACTGTCTGCCACCGCACCCTGGTACAGCGCCTGAACAACACCGGCATCCAGGAGAAGGCCCTGGAGTGGATCACCTCATTCCTCACCGGAAGAACCCAGAGAGTCCGTTCCAGGCAGCGGCCACCGAAGTCATCTGCGGCGTTCCACAAGGGTCATCGCTCAGCCCCACCCTCTTCAACGTCTACATGAGCCCCCTCGCAACCATCGTACGTCAACACAACCTCAAGATCATCACCCACGCCAACGACACCCAGCTGATCCTCTCCCTCACCAGCGACCCGGACGCCGCCAGAGCCAGCCTACACGAAGGGATGAAAGACGTCGCCGAATGGATGAAGAACAGCCGCCTGAAACTGAACTCAGACAAGACGGAGGTCCTCATCCTGGGATCATCACCCTCCGCCTGGGACGACTCCTGGTGGCCCCCCGCCCTGGGAGCCACCCCCAAGCCAACGGACCACGCACGCAACCTAGGCTTCATCCTGGACTCCTCCCTCTCGATGACCAGACAAGTCAACGCCGTCTCGTCTTCATGCTTCAACACCCTGCGCATGCTTCGAAAGATCTTCCGGTGGATCCCCACCGAGACCAGGAAGACGGTCACCCAGGCCCTCGTCACCAGTCGGCTGGACTACAGGAACGCCCTCTACGCCGGCACCGCCGCCAAACTCCAGAAGAAACTCCAACGGATCCAGAACGCCTCAGCACGACTCATCCTGGACATCCCCCGACACAGCCACATCTCCGGACACCTGAGAGACCTGCACTGGCTCCCCGTCAACAAAAGAATCACGTTCCAGCTCCTCACCCACGCACACAAGGCCCTCCACGACCTGGGCCCCAAGTTCCTCAACAGCCGCCTGACCTTCCACAAGCCCACCCGCCAGCTCCGCTCCGCCAGCCTCGCTCTCGCCACCGTCCCCCGCATCCGCAGAGCCACCACCGGAGGAAGATCCTTCTCCTACCTGGCAGCCAAGACATGGAACTCCCTCCCCATCCACCTCCGGACAACGCAAGACCATCTCGCCTTCAGGAAGCAACTCAAGACCTGGCTGTTCGAGCAGTAGCGTTCCCCCCCCCCCACCCCCCAGCGCCTTGAGACCCTCCGGGTGAGCAGTGCGCTATACAAATGCCTATGATTGATTGATTGATTGAATCACAAAATGGCTGTCATTCTAAAATGGAACCCGAGGTATCAGAACGGAAACTATGATTTCATGGTGATTTCTTCACCCGAACATGGCGAAAATGCTTGTGCATAGTATCCTAATCATTTGCGGTCTGCTGATACCAAAATCGTCATGATACGACGATGTTTATAACACGGGTCCAGAATTTAAAGTACCACACCACGTGATTCATTATTATCTCTGTTTTTTACCAGTGCGTCTTGATAATTCTTTGAAGCTAAAAATGTTTGTTCAGACTAGCTTGTGTTCTCTCGAGGCTGTATACCGATGATATACACCCCCCTAATTTTCTCCTTATGTCTTCTTCCTCCCTTCTCTTGACCTATGTCTAACTTACAGTTATCTTAGGCACTTATATACAGGCATGCTAATATAATGTCCTGAAGATGATCCACGCATTGCTCACTTGGATCAAAACGCCGTCGACACCTTAAAACGCCTCATGCACTAAATGTGATGTCATTATTAACTGTGTAGAGATGTTACTTGCGATTTGTTTCTTAAAATTCATACTACTTGCCTGAGCCTCGCTTAAATGTTCTCCCTATTTTATGTTTGTATGTTTGTGTAGTAGGATACAGGCTTGTGTCCCACTTTCAGTATTTGTGTTTGTTTATATCCAAAAAACTTGCTGATAAATTAATTATTGAACCTCTGTCCGGCTGGATAAGTTAACCAATACAGCACTGATTGGGTCTGTATTCATTTGTTACTTCCTATCCCTACCTCCCTAGGGACCATTGTAGCACAAAATAATTGATTCCTGAGGTCCCTGGCTAACTTTACTTGGGTCCCCTTGTTGTTTGAAAAGCTCTATATTTTTGAGGCAGTATTCCATCCACACAATATTTTGTAAATCAATATCCTGGTAGATAACTGGCGAAGGAGCTGTCTGAAGCAGTCTCCCTCTGAACTTGATCTAATCAACAGTGTGTGAACCTTTGTTACTGAAGGCTGCTGGCACCATTGCCTACATTTGGTGTGTGTTCCTGTGTCTACATTTAGTGTGTTTTTCTTCTCCTTGCGCTTCTAACTTTTGCCCCCTCACCTTCCTTTGCCCCTCCCCACTGGCGTAACGCAACTTGAAGGGCTCCTCCTGCAAGGCACGTGGAGGGGCCCCTGCCAGACTCAATCATGAGCTTTCTGGTCAGAGTACTGTGCTGAGGGGGCCCCCTGGCGGGGACAGGGGGGGCAGTGTTACACCACTGCCCCTTCTATTTTCCAGCACATCGACATTTTAAAAAGGCAAGTGGGAGGTCGGTGCCTACTGTGGCTTCGTCCAGGGTGCTATCTGTCCATAAAACAGCTCTAAATGTGTTCTCCACAAATTGAGCCCAGTGCAGTCATATTTTAATTCAAGGTCAACTGAGGGCAAAAAGGCCAATTTTTATGAGCATATGTTAGTCTTGTTGGAGGGTTGGGGTCTCCTGTCACTGTAAAAATGGGGAAGTAGGCTAATAAGGGTCAACCCTTAAGATACCTTCATAAGTGGAACATGATCCCCTTTTACATCTACTCTGTGCTTCACATAATGCTCACTGGAGTGTTATCAATTCAGCAGAATTGTTCTAATGAGGCAAGGGCAGAGATGCGCAGAAAGTTCATAAATTTGAAGTAAGCAAGCCAAGGGCGTTTGTAAGAAGGATAGTTTATGGGTTACAGCGGCGCACAGTAAAAGTCAATTAGGCCATGTAGTGCGCCAGCTGCAATATTAAGTAGCCTGAAACTGGGGAGGTGCATTTTAATGGGCTCTTGAGTCAGAGAAACGTGTTAGGTTTTAGAAACAACATAAGAGAATCTATGCAAGGGCATTGTGAGCTTATGTGCCACAGTGAAGTGCAAATATCAGTAAATGAAATTCAGTAAATGATTTTCTAAATAGCATCTCCTACGGCAATTGTTACCTTCTTCATGTAATATAGAGAACAGATGTTGCTACTAGCCATTTTAAAGAATGAAAGGCAGAGTTGGCCCTGCCCGAATCTTGACACTTGATCTGCAAGATACACCAGATGACATGAACCATTTTCCTCACTCAGCAATCTGTCCAGCAACAAAACTGCACCCAGATCTATATAGAATTTGTTAAATTGACAGTATGATGTAATTTCATTTAGAACACCGCATGTCATGGCTGCAAGAAAAGGCAGTGTATGTATTCACTCTACACAGGCGTGATAGATGCTCTCCTCACAGCCTCAGTGAAACAGGACCGTGTGCAATCAATGACATCAAAGAAAGTATTGTTAATAAAATAGATAAAACAGGCAAGCATTCCCACATCAATTTAATATGAACATATTAACTAATAAACCTGACTAACAACAAGGCATGGATTACCTTTTTTATTTAGGTGGTACATGACATGTAAAATAACACTAAAATAACACTGAAAGTAAAAGCAACCATTACATTTTCTTAAAATGAATAACATTATCCTTGTACCTTGATAAATAATTCTGTTTAACATGCTATTGAAGTGTACATAATCGCTCAAATCTCACACATATTGTTTCTGTATAAGATGCCAAGGTACAATTCTCAGTGGGGCCATAAAATATCTTTGTAACAGTTGTTTATGGTACTGAGATAAGAGTGTCCAAAGATATAGTGCACGGGTAATCATGTAACCTAGGTTTCAAGGTGAAAGGTTCAATATACATAACCTCCTCTTTTAGCATGCAACCATACCTTCGAAACACCATAAAGGGATACAACAGATCTGTCCTTACTCGTTTCAGGTTGAACATTTTTCACAGATTGGTTACCTTTCCAATGGTCAATGATTGGTCCAAAAACGTATCCACTTGCCCATGTGACAATTTATCTTTACAATCAACGATGCATGTCACCTTGTTTTGTAAATTTTACAATGACCTGAGGAGAAAGTGGATAGTACCAATCTTAAAAACATGGGGCCTTCGACAATGTCGCCCAGTCTATATTGCCCTTTTAGATAATGACTGCTTAACTATAAATGTCGCCTCTTTTTTAAAGAAAATAATCAAACGCCGGAATCAACATGATTTGGATCTGACTGTTAATAATGATAGAGCGTCCCTTTAATGCTATTTACATGTATTGAAAATCTGAAGACGAATATTAATGCTCTGTATTACAAATACAATTCATTGACTTAATAGCTCCCAACAAAATAATGTACTGTATAACTGTTTTGTCTATCTTATTTTAAACATATTTTTAACTTTTTAATAACAGAAATGTTTTAAAATGTTCTTTGTAATGGTGCCTGAAATATGGAAACCAAAAACTGTGTGATATTTGTATAAATGAATATGTACGCTTTCATGATTTTTATGTGACAAAAATCGAATAAAGCATATTCTTATCAACATACATTTAGGAATGCATTAGTAAAATGCCGAAGTCCCTAAAGGTACTATGAGAAAAACTCTTCCTGAAAAAGAAAATGTTAATCTTCATATTTTCTAGCCCAATCTTGCAAGGTAACGTATGTTGTGCTGAAAGGCCCAGATCGACAGAGCTGCCACACAGAACATGGAGCCACCTGAAATAATTGTTAAATACTACCACCTTTAGTAAATTGCAAAGAATGACTTTAACATGAGTTTACAGTTAGAGAGTACAACTCTGAAGATGGTACTGTGATGCACAGACAATCTTGTGCAGAGTTCATGAATTTGCCATCCAGCAGAGCTCTGAACATTTTATCGTGTTATGATGAATTGGTTTGGTTCAGAACGCTTAATTAGTATTAATAATAGAATGCATTAACCTCTTCAACAATAATAATAATAAAACACTTTAAAAGGCACAACTAAAGTTACTATTCAGTGTCACAAACATTTATTTTCAATATAATACTTTATGGAAAAAAGCATTTTAGTTCCCTTTCTAGGATTTATGAAAAACTTGATAATTGAAGGATACAAGGAAAAAGATAAGAAAAACGTATGTACTGTAAGTGACAAGACAGAAAATAAGAAGAAAGGTGTTGCAATTGCTTTCCACCCATTCAGTAAGCTTGGATTTTTTTTTTTTTTATTATTACCCAGTTTAAGACTTTTCACTCTGGGTGACTCTCACTACATGTTGTTTCTCAATCACAGTATTCACATGGCAAATGGACTGCGGTGTTTATCACCAGTGTCTGCCTTTTAACAGAAGGCCGCTGCGATGCAGCAAGGAGAAGGTGCACTTTGATGGTTTCATGTGAACACGTGCGGGCTGTACAAGGGAGACAACTCATTGGGCTGTAGAGCAAGAGTAAAATAAACCCCTGATCCTCAAACTCAATCTACCAGGGCCCGAGCCATTGCATTTTAAAGTTTGGCAACCTTTTACCTTTTTGGCAATATAGCGCATGGGGCTCCGCGGCTGTTTCTTAATCTACCCCTGGGGTGGGCCAGAGTCTGGTGGTTGGCGCAGTATTTATTGGTTTATTTTCAACAGGCGTGCGTGGTACCACCTACCTGTCTTCACTTTTGCCCCTGGCAGCCACATCTCCCCGGGGGCCGAAGCAACGGTACTGGGGAGTGTGGTAGTCCCGCTTCCAAATAGGGGTGGCCCTACCCCAGCTCCCTGTGTCCATGTCTGGGGGGAGCAGGGCGGCCACCGCATTATACATTTGCTGCGGGCTCCTGCGCAGCCAGAAAAGATGCTGCCATACGGGAGCCAGGTGGGCAGCAAGAGTTGGGCTCCTTGACCTGCCTCCAATGTTGGGAGCATGTGGGGTGCCTGGGTGGGACTGGGCACGCCAAAAAAAGGAAGAAAAGAGGCACAGGTGCGAGGTCGAGCCCCAGAAAAAGAGATAAGAAAGTTCTGCGGCTCTCCTGCCAGAGCAGGAGAGCCACTACTAAAATATTCACTGGTCCCGCAGAAGCCCCCTACAATGCCCTGTGGCGCTGCTAAACTTACATGTGTTTTTCCCCTATTGTTTGCCTCAGGAAGGCAGTGGCACCTACAACGTGATCCAGGAAGCATGGGGGGAGGGGGCTGCAGGAGCATGTCAGTTTCCCCTTATAGTCCTTTTACAAAGTACTGACTCTATGTTTAAGGGGTCAGAAAAACCAGGACCCCTCTGGAATGTCATTAATGTTTTAAAACACTCCCATGTCTAGCGCTTTGACTCTGCAGCTGAGAATGCAGCATCCTTTGGGAGCTTATACTGTGGTTGTATTTATGTGCCCTGAAGAGATTTGAAGAAATGATATGTGTACAGTGCTCTCTAAGGTCTAAATCTAAGAGTTCAAGCAATGTAATTAAACATGTGATGCTCTCTAGGGGCTGCTTTAATAATTGCATTTTCATGGTTGGAAAGTTTATGAAAAATATATAGACACGTTTTGCTCATTTTAAATGCTTTATTGAAACACAAATGATGATGGGATACTGATCAAAGTGCAAATGCTTTAACAACATTAATAAGTGCATTTACACATGTTTTATAAGGATATTTTTAACATATGGATTGTTGCTCTTGAACCTTTGACCAAGGTAATAGACTTTCCTTATATTTTCGATTGATCCCATCAGTGAGTCAAAGTTGCTTATGCAATGTCATTTATGTATTTTCTATTGACCAATATATATTATCTACTGGCGGTCGCCAGTAGATAGTTATAGTTAGGACCGTGTTTCCATAGGAAATCCGCAACATTCTATTTGGAATAACTTTGGCGCCGGTTGACGAATCCTCGCGAAATTTTCAAAATAGGTGGGGCGCTCCGCTCCTACCCTGAAAGTCTCGGGGGAATTCGTCAAGCGGGGGCTGAGAAAAAAGGGGGGTCCCAAAACGCGTTTTCCCCATGCATTTTCCCATAGGACCTTTAGTCCGAGCTACAGCCCGAACGGCTGAACAGAATTACTTGAAATTTGGCAGAGAGGTAGTCCTCAGGTCAGAGATGTGCCTTTTGCAGGTCTGGTGTAAATCTGTTCAGTAGGTCCTGAGAAAATAGCATTTAAATCAATATATATATCTGTAAGCGCGCTCCGTGCGCTTACGGTAAGCTTACCGTACGCGTACGGTGCCGTGCGCGAGCTCAATTCTGATTGGTGGTTACATGACTGTAAACATTCGAATCGGTCGAAATCAGAAAGTGTCGGCCGCCATTTTCTGTCTCTCGCACTGAAAAACAAAGGTGGATAACGTGAAAAGGGGGCAACGAAGAGAGTTGCAGACCCCTTAGCGTTTGTCAGGGGGTCCACGAAGGACCAAAAAGTACAAAAAATACATTTAATAATTTTTAAAAAAAATCGCGGAGTGCGCGTACGGTAAGCTTACCGTACGCGCACGGCAAAAAAAAATAATAAAAAAAAAAACGAAATAACAATCACATTTATCAAATAAATTGAAGGACCCGCAAGGGAGAAAAAAAAATTGTTACTGTGTAAAAAAAGGCGAGGCGCGCACGGTATGAACTGCGCAACGTGGGCGCTCGGTGCGCGAAGCGCGAAGCGCACCTCGTGCCCACAGCGCACGCACGGTGCGCGAAGCGCACCGTGCGCGCAGGGTGTGCGCACGATGAAAAACCAGAAAAAAAAATAAAAAATAAATACATAACTTAGCATTTAAAAAACCGTACAAATTCACTGAAAAAACCATAGGTTTCACACACGTTATAGTTAGGAATTAGCATTTCAAAAACCTTGCAAATTCACTTAAAAAACCATAGGTTTCACACATGTTATAGTTAGCTGTACATTTCACTCGTAAAAAACCAATGAAATTCCACGTTATAGTTAGATCAGGTAACTATAACTTGCGCGACCGCAGTCCACAATGTGTCATTTCAGATGTCATCATTGATGTGAAGAGTGATGTCACTGACCATGTCATGAGTGATGTAATATGTGACGTCATCAGCAGTTTATTGTGGGCGCGTAAGTTATAGTTACCTGATCTAACTATAACGTGGAATTTCATTGGTTTTTTACGAGTGAAATGTACAGCTAACTATAACATGTGTGAAACCTATGGTTTTTTAAGTGAATATATATATATATATATATATATATATATATATATATATATATATATATACATACACACATATGTGTGTGTGTGTATATATATATATTCACTTAAAAAACTATAGGTTTCACACATGTTATAGATAGCTGGACATTTCACTCGTAAAAAACCAATGAAATTACCCCGTTATAGTTAGTTCAGATAACTATACGTCGCGCGCCCGCAATCCACTGCTCATGACGTCACATATTACATCACTCATGACATGGTCAGTGACATCACTCATGACATCACTGATGACATCATCCTTGTGATAGAGTGGCGGTCGCGCGAGTTATAGTTATCTGAACTAACTATAACGGGGGAATTTCATTGGTTTTTTACGAGTGAAATGTCCAGCTAACTATAACATGTGTGAAACCTATGGTTTTTTAAGTGAATATATATATATATATATATATATATATATATATATATATATATAAAAAACAAATATATATATATATATGTAAATTACTACAAAGTATTTAGTTTCGAGAGCGAAATAAATGTACTGAAGAAAACGTACTGAATGGACAATCATTCATTGAGTGTTGTCATTGTGTGCCAGTGATTGGTGATTACTAGCTCACACCTCCTCCCCTGATTAGTCCTTGGACTGCTCTGCCTCGCTGCCCTGAGAGTCAAGCACTACAATGGGGTCCTTCACTCCCAGTAAGGAGAATTGTGGACTTATGACTTGTGGAGGCTGCACAACTAATCACCCAATTTCCTACAAAAGAAAGGTTCCATTTCCAACCATAAAATCCTAGAACTGTGGAGCACACCCACAGGTGATGTGTGGCAACATCTCTGGGAGAAGGCGCACACTTCACATCAAGGTGTATTCATCCATGTACTTTCTTCGTCTGAAGTATGTGTGTTTACTTCAGTGTCTTTTCAACACCCGGGCTACCACAAATAGTTATCTGACACTGGAGGTAGCAAATAGAGTAGCCAGTCAATGTGCAGAAGCATCTACTCTCACGTTCCTCCAATCAGAGACATGAAATTGCCGCAAATTGTACATTCATAAAAATGAATCTTCCTGGCTTTATGCTCCTTTGTGCTCTTATGCTCTTCAGTCTCAATACCCAACCATCCCTTTACAAATGCACTTCTTCCGGACCTCAGATGACAACTTCGGCATCACGGTAGGAAGCGACAGCGAGGATGTGCAAGTAGCACCTTTGAGGTAACTGACCGAGAAACAACAGCTACTATCCAAGGTAAGGTGCACACCTAGTCAGCACCATCATGCCTTTTCCCATTTTTATCATAGAGCTCACGTAGTACCTGACGGAGTTTAAAAAAAACTCCCATAAAGGTACTATTTTCTTTATCGACTACCACATGCTTTTAACCTAGAATCACTAATCCCCCTTTCTCTATAATGAACACAACACATATAAAGAGGTTTAAAGTAAAAACCTTCATAAAGCATGAATTCCCTCTTTTCTTAAAAAAAAAGGGCAAATAGACCTCAACACATCTGTATCTTTTAAAGACATTGTTAAGCATGCCTCACGCATGGTACAGTACCAACGCGGGCTCTGGTAGAGTAGAATGATGATTATTGATATAATTTTCATTTACTGAACGGTGTTTTAACAGCCATAGCCATTTTTGATCTATCACATCATGACTTATCGTCACAAGTTCTCCATGCCGACGAACAAAATTGCATGCCATCTCAAGATCGATCCTTGATTAACATATTACTGTGATATTAATGAGAAAATACATTAGTACTGTACACAAATTCTGCCATGTATGCAAATAGCATCATATCAGTACCAATCACAGCACCTATTGTGGCAACACAATATCAAATCCTTCTGAAGCAACAATTTGCATGTTTTTCCTTTTCCCCTTTCCTCTTTTCTTTCCCAAGCTATAGGTAATACTATAAGCTATAAACTCGTCAATTAAATGAAACAATGACGAAGATGGGTAAGTGACACTAATTTTTCCAATTGTTAGAGCGATCTACCTCTTGATCACTATGACTACATTCCTGATAAACGTCCACCGATCTTTAGAGACACCCGTGGACTGAAACATGTTGATCACTTAAACAATTATTTTTTAGGTGCAGTGGACCACTCAGACATTCACCAGAGCACCACACGTTGTTTTTAATCTTACACCTTCCTGACGAGTAAAACAAGTGTACAGGAAAGGAGGTATTTTTAACATTTCACTTTTTCCCCTAAAAACCAACAAAATCACGACTGTCATAGAACCAGATGGTTCCCTCCAAGTGGAGGCAGGATGACTGCCTGGAAAACGGGAAACTCAGGCGGAAAAGGATCCAATGATACATCCAACCACCTAACAAGATATACCGCTACCCACGAGTTAGAGTGTATGAGGGGCTTTGTATAACACTTATAGACCCGTGCTTGACATGTAATTCATTCCATTATGATTATAAACGTTTAAGCATGGAAGAAGAATAAATCCCTGCTTCTTCCTCTCTACTTTTGATTTTTGGATACTACAAAAAATCACCACCTGAAATATTCCCTTGAAAAATCCTGCATAGAAAACTGGCCTTGAATTAAACTATTTTTCCTCTCCCTTACTTATTTTGAATGCACCTCTCCTTCTTATACAACTCATACATGCCTGCTCTGTGTATATACTACTTTCTACTCTAAATTTCATGCCTATCTGTTTTAATCTCTTTTTTGAAACCATATCCATCTAAGCTAACACTATCTGAATTCCATACAGCATTGCTTCTATTATAGCATCCACTAAAGAACACTGCTCTGGCACTAATGTACCACAAATACACTAGAGTAAATGCATAGAAAGATTTCATTTAGCATTTAAAACAAACCCCAAATACCAATAGGTTCACCACTAACTCGGGGGCTCTCACGCTTGTTAGGGGTAAGTAAGCACTGTATAAATGCCAATTGAATTCAATCATGCTCCAGCTCTGGAAGCAGAAAGGATCAGGAGTCCAAACAGGACATGTGTAGGGAGCAAGGTAAGTGTGTGTGTGAAAGTGAGAGAGTGTCAGAAAAAAGGCGTGGGTGAGTGAGAATGAATGAGTGTAAGGGAGAATGACAGTGGGTATAATCGAGTGTTAATGTGTGTGAGACTGAGTGAGATTGAATGAGACTAGGCGATTCAGAGTGAGATTAAGTGAGACTGAGTGAGAATGAGTGAGACTGAGTGAGCATAAGTGAGACTGAATGAGTTAGAGTGAGCTTCAGTCAGGATATATGGAAATGAGTGAGACTGAGTGATTATGAGTGAGTTAGATTGATACTGAGTGAATGAGAATGTGTGGGACTAAGTGAATCAGTGAGGAAGAGTGAGTTACAGTGAGGCAGAGAATGACTGACTGTGAGTGAGTGAGTCACAGTGAGATTGAGTGAATTGGAATCAGTGAATCAGGAAGAACAAGAGAGTCAGAGTAAGCCTAAATGAGACTAGGTGGGACTCAGTGAGTCAGAGTGAGAATGAGTGAAACTGAGTGAGACTAAGTGATAATGAGTGAGTCAGAACGACCGAGACTGGATGAGACAGTGAGTTAGAGTGAGAATGAGTGAATAGAAATTAATAGAATTGAGGGAGACTGAGTGGGTCAGAGTGAGAATGAGTAAGACTGTGTGAGTGAGTGGGACTGAGTTAGTCTGAGTAAGTAAAAGGAAGTGAAAGCGCAAAAGAGAGTAAGTGAATGAGACTGAGTGGAAATTAGTGGGAGAGTAAGAATGAGTGTGAACGAACCGCCCAAACCCATTGACAATGTGTCAGACTCGCTTACTGGAATTCCAGTCAAGGGCTATGCCTCAGCACTTTTAAAGGTCACCAGCCGCCACTGGCCTGACTCCAGAGAAGGGGACCACAACACCAAACTACTTGGATTAGAATTTCTTTGGATCCAGAAAGTTGGATCAATGGAGAATGGTCTTAACTGACAAGATGAATGGCTTCAGCTTACATTACTGTCTTGCTGACACCAGGGTCACATGTCGAGGCTTCTGAACATCCTCTGGTCTCCTGTCCTCTACCTATCTCTCAGGACTAATATGGACCTTCCCAGGACCTAAACTGTAGGCACGGTTCAGTTTTTATATATGCTCTGTGACTGTATATGTCCACTCAAGGTTGTTTTAGTTCCTATAAGCATGTGTGCATTTGCTGTATGTATCTTTATATTTTACTACACACACTCATTTAATTTTCTCCAGCCCACCAAATTATTGCTGTTACTAATGATCATCTATTCCCTCCATGGCTCGGCCAAAACCACGTGTGCGCACATGTGCAGAGCGCATGATGTCTTTCCCTCGCTGCTTGCCACATGCCACAGACTGGTTGCCGCTCTATTGCTTGCATGTTTTGCACCACTCTGATGCAGCGATCATGTGGGATCATGAAAAGGCTTTGTTCCCGGCAGCTGTCTCCGACTCTCTCAAGTATTTTGAATTGAACACAGATTATACACGTTTTCCTGTCACAGATGTTTTGCTAGCGATAAGGAGACCTCCAGGCATGGAGAGATGTGGTGGGAAGACGTTGGCTGTTTTATACACGAACAAGACGTGCTGTTTGCTAGGTATTTTGGGAAGACACTGTCTTGCCCCAGGGGGACCCTTCCTACTTTAGTACGGGATAGCACTCCAGTGGCAGCATGTGACATTTGGGTATAAATGTAGTTGTTGCTCTACTTGGACATGGATTGAGGCCCTGTTTTTGCCACATGGGACTCTGATCAGTGTACTCTCCCTCCACGTAGCATAGTTTGATTGGCAAGGGGTTGGACCACCTTTCTGGGTACCTTCACCCATCATAGGCACTGATGTCTTCGTTTGCCTATGCCATTCCAATTTCACTTGAGATGGCTAATTATGGCTTCTACTGTGGTGGTTGCAATTGATGCATGTTCTGGTTGAGTTCCCTGTTTTGTGTGCTGTGTCTGTTCTCTTGCTAGTTCAGAGCCCTTACCTTACATTGTTTGCTCTTTCCATTGAACAGTGACATTCCCTTCCATCATTGGATCAGGTTAGAACATCTATCTTGAGCACCCTCTAATTTCAATATGCTTTTCTCCACATGTGTCTTGAGTCTGCAAATTGCCCTTACTCTGCATTTTCACACAGATTGGTTAGTGCTATGTATATCCATGTGTTGCATTCTTGATTTGTATTCCACCACTATTGACATAACAGCATTATATTTCCTGGATTTCAGGACGGACTATGGACACAACATCACAACATGTCCCAGTTTACGGGACTACACACAGCGTGTCCACACATGTACCACCACTTGTGTACATGATTTCTGTGTTGTTCCCTATACACCCCTCCTTGCTCCCTGCATCTAACTACTTGGATTTCTCTTCATTCCAACAGAAAGAAATGTTAGCGGGTTTATCTTGCATTGGAACTTTCCCCTGTCAGTTTAGCTAAAATTTGTATTTGTTGTCCACCTCTTGCTCAGTTAATGGGCCTTTTGAGACAAAAATTACTTTTTTTTATACCTTTCCTTATAAGTGACTACCATATGTTTGTCCTGATGAAGACCCCAGTGGATTTGTTCATTTAGAGGTTGAAACGTCACCTTCACTTTCGTCCATCCTTTTCATTCAATGCTGGATACTAAAAATGTATAGTTGTCAACACTGTGTTTGTAATTGTTTCAATTTGGAAATCCAGGCATTGGGCTAACTATACATATTGAAAAACCTATTCCCTTGTGTACTGTTTTCATATCATTTGTTATGGCTTGCTGATTTTCACTTTTTACTGTGCTGTCACTTTGAGCACCTGTTTGTTTATATACAACAGAATAATCAGTCTCCTACAAGAATGATTCAAAATACAAAATTGAAAGATCTGCACTGTTGTTGGATGAATTTCTGTTGAGGATATTACTTTGTAATTCTTTCGTTTAGTGTAAAATCCATGACTGGATAAGTAGGTTTGTTTTTAATTTCTATCCTGGTAGAACACTTGTTTTGCATGGCTTTATTTCCCTGGTTCTAGGGATTACAGAGTGTTCCATTATTTTGCGACTTATTTTGGACATCCCTAAACATCAGTCTGTATCACAGGGCTTGAGGAACTTGCACTGATGTCCTGTTAGGAAACAAAATGATATTCAAAGTCTTATGCATTGCACATAAGGTACTGTATAATCCTTTCCCTCGTTTTCTTAGACATAGGTTTCAATGGCACTCAGCCAGAAGAGTGCTGCTCTCAGACAATAATAGGTTAGCTGGAGTACCTAGGATTTGCCGCACTAGATGGGGCAGTAGAACTTATTCTTATGCTACAGCCAACTTGTGGAATACTCTGCCATATCATAACACAGAAATCAAGAATCTTCCGCTCTTCAGAAGAAATCTAAAAACATGATTCTCTTTTTAACTTCTTCAGGGTGTTCCTAGTGTCTTTCCTGTCTGTTGATTTCCTGTTCTGCTTTTAGCACCATGACCACTTAGGGTATTGGTGCCCTTTATAAATCTACTTTCTTTTCATTGTATTGAATTCCTATTTTAACATTTTAGGGCCACATCACAAAGAAATGTAGCAGTGTGTGAAGTAGCACTGCATAAGTAGTATTTCACATACGAATCAGACCCAAATATTCTAAATACTTTTGTTATAATGCCAATCTCACTCTGTAGTCTTCAGTTTGCATGAATTTGAGCAAAAGCAGATTCATTCTATATAAGACTTGGCATCTTTGGTGTGGTTTGCCCTGACTTTTTGCCTCTACCTCCTGTATTTTTGATGCTGTGCTGGATTTCGTTTTTGCTGGCTTAGATGCTTTGGGGACTTTGCCACTGCTTATCAGTATCAAGCAGCAAGTGCTCCCTATGTAAATTGTGTTTACAATTAGTTGTCCCTGATAAGCATGTCTGATTTACTGGTAAGTTCCTAGTAAAGTGCACTGAGGTGTGCCAGGGCCTGTAAATCAAATGCTACTAATGGGCTGGCAGCACTGATTGTGCCTCCCTCATGAGTAGCCCTGAAAGGGCATCTCAGACCTGCCACTGCAGTGTCTGTGCGCCGTTTGTAAACTGCCATGTCGACCTGGCAAGTGCACTCACTTGCCAGGCCCTAACATTCCCTTTTCTTACATGTAAGGCACCGCTATGGTAGGCCCAAGGTACCCCCCTGGGCAGGGTGAAGTGTATGTGAAAGGTGTGACATGTACTGGTGTGTGTGGCATGCCCTGATAGTGAAATACAGCCAATTTCGTAACTATTGAAAGGCTATCTTGCCCCATAGTATAGAACGGAAAATGCTTTGTAACATCTTAGAAGCATATCTTCCCATTGGGACAAGATAGAGAAATATAGTTTAGGCTTTCAGAACTCAGAATTTAATAGCACATCTTTTAGTAAAGATGGTTTTTAAATTGTGTGTTCGAAAATGCCACTTTTAGAAAGTAGGCATTTTCTTTTTTAACCATTCTGTGTGCCTCTGCCTGTTTGTGTATTGACTGTCTGGTTTTGGAGTGACAGGGGCTGGGGATATACATTCACAGTAGACAGCTTCTGGGGGGGGGGGGGGTGAGGAGAACCTGGCCCTGCCTGGATGACTCAGAGCTGAGCTGAATGGTGCTTGGCCGTATTCAGAGTAGTGGGGGGAGATTTCCTGGAACCTGAATAGGGCCTGTATCCTTTGCACAATGCTGTCTCCACCTGCATGGTCAAACTGCACCAGTGAAGACAGAACTGGTTTGGACTGGGCTCAGAGACCCTGGCACAAAGAGAACAAATGGTAAATGTAACAGATTATCACACTCCTGGGTGAAAGAGGATCACACTGGTGAATAGGTAAGTGGTACAATTGGGTGAATCCTCCTGAGCATGAGGATGTAATGAAGTATTGACTGCAATCCTTAAAAGTAAGGAATGTCTCCCTTTTGCACTCATAAAAAATGTAATGATGGTTCAACAGACTTTCTTGTAGGGTTAACCCTTTGTTTAATTATACGTTTCAATCCATTAATTATTCATGGTTAAATCGTTGAAGAAAACTTTCATTATTTTCCCAAAAACATATGACTCGATGCATTTTTATACTGCCCAATGCATTTCGGGCTTTTGAGCCCTTCATCAGGGGCTGTTCAAGCTGAAATTGAGGAAACAGGAAATCAGGAAGTTTGTGTTATGTTCATGACAACAAAGTAATCAATAGTTTTCAAGTGTGAGTAATCTCCATGGTGAAAGGCATGCTGGTATATGGAGGTAGATAGGAGTGGAATAAGATAACGCCTGAAAGAAACAACCTGTTGGAAAAACGTGTAAAAGCGTACACCCAAAGAAATGAGGAAACTGTAAAAACTGATTTGGATAATGTCCCAACACACGTGTATGAAAGAAAAAAACGAGAACGAAAGCAAACTCACTGAAAAGAGGTGGTCTCGAACACTCGAACGGGTCTAGGTCCGAGGACCACATGACAAAGGAATGGAGGCAGTCGAATCCTTTCTAATATCCAGTGACAAACCCACAAACTTGAAAGTTTTCTTAATGGAACTCATGCATGTTACGCTCTATCACAGCTATTTCCAATGGGACAACAAATTATATTTACAGTGCTCAGGTACATCTATGGGCAATTGCGCCGCACCATCATATGCAAATTTGTTCATGCACAGATTTGAACTAGACTTCATTCTCAACAACGACTCATGGGTACAGGATTTAACATTATACAAAAAGTATATCGATGATATCTTCATACTTTGGCAAGGATCCACAACAACACTGCAAAACCTCATAGACGACCTCAACCAGGTGGACAACCATATTCAATTCACATCTTCTATCAGCAAACAAAGCATTTCATTCTTGGATGTTACCATCGAAAACAACAATGGAATCTTAACTACACAAGTATACACAAAAGTTACCGACCGCAACAATTTACTCCACTACTACAGTTTCCATCAACCATCCTTAAAGGACCATCTACCATATTTTCAATTACTACGTCTTAAAAGAATATCAAGTACTGACACATCATACACAGAAAGTTCAAAATTATGCATGGAGAAATTCAGACAAAGAAAATACCCTGAGGCCATCCTCAGCAAAGCTCAAGAGAAAGTTAATAGAATTTCTAGAAACTCCCTATTAATCAGTAAAATCAAACAACCCACAGAGAACAGAAGTGCCTTTGTATCCAAATACTCTACGCAAAGTTACACCTTTAAGAAAACCATTCTTCGATTTTGGCCTATGCTGGCAACCGAAGCAGACTTCAGAGAAACATTTAAGGATCCTCCAATATTCGCATATCAGAGATCCAGAAACCTTAAAGAAATATTAACCTCTCCCAAAACAGCAATTGAACCCCAATACAGAGGAACTACCCCATGTCTCAATTGCGGCAATTGCAATGCCATAATCAAAGGTAACACCATTCGACATCCACATAAGGGAGGGAACATCAAACTGAAAGTATCCGCCACTTGTAACAGTCAAAACGTAATTTACATGTTGAAATGTCCGTGCGGACTAGTATATATTGGCAAAACGGAACGCAAAATGCGCATTAGACTCAATGAGCATAAAAGCAACATTCGCACCAGAAATGTCAAATCACCAGTTGCTCAACATTTTGAAACTGCTAAACATAACATCAGCCAACTGCGATTCCTAATTCTGGAGCAAGTCTCTATACAAAAAGGACGAAATAACACTCAACACCTGCTCCAGAGAGAAGTTTACTGGATAAATAAGATGGATTCCATCAGCCCCATGGGACTCAATGAACGTTGTGACCTTAGTTGTTTTCTATAATATGTACCCCTTATAGTTTCCACTGCACTTTGTAATGTATATAGAAGATCTTCTATAATGTGCTCCCATATCATTTCACAAGATTGTCGCATTTTTATGCTTGTGATCACTTTTCTCTTCAACCCATTGTCCGATGTTCATATTCATTGTAATCGTTTATGTACTCTCTCACACATTCCTCTTACACGATTAATCTTCATTCTTTCTAAACCCTGTTTTCATCTCCCTGGTTTTTCATCTCCTTCGTATTTCATCACCTTCGTATTTCTCCTGATTTGTTGTATCAGGCCATACACATTTCCGATACCTGCAGCACGACCCGCCGCCCCCGACTCTTATTAGTTCGTTCACAACCCTTGTGAGTCTCCCCTGCACGTATTTTTTAAATGCACGCTTCGTAAATTGTTTATATTATTTTCCTCCTTTACACTCCGTTGTTGCCTTGTGCTTTTTCACCTTTTACGTTTAGTTTTGTTTATAGTCACTTCGTCCACACTTACACACTTGTTACTTCTACTAGATCACTTTGGAACTACGAGTCTTTCCTCATTGTAGTTTGTTTATCGGTGTACCATCCGTTTAACGCGCACGCCTTTATTTAAACCAATGAGATCCTTCCTCATTGACATTTCGATCCGGAACCGGATATGCCATTTCCGCATTTGCGGATGAGAATCTTGCAAACCGGCACACGCTGCTGAATCTAGTAAGTGGTTGCCTATTAGTAGTTTAGAACCCTACGGCATTTTTTCCTTTAACGTCGCTACACCGTATCTCTTACCTTAACGTTTTACGTTTTTAGGCATCATTCCGAGTTCGTCCTCGGACCTAGACCCGTTCGAGTGTTCGAAACCACCTCTTTTCAGTGAGTTTGTTTTCGTTCTCGTTTTTTTCTTTCATACACGTGTGTTGGGACATTATCCAAATCAGTTTTTACAGTTTCCTCATTTCTTTGGGTGTACGCTTTTACACGTTTTTCCACCGGGTTGTTTCTTTCAGGCGTTATCTTATTCCACTCCTATCCACCTCCATATACCAGCATGCCTTTCACCATGGAGATTACTCACACTTGAAAACTATCGATTACTTTGTTGTCATGAACATAACACAAACTTCCTGATTTCCTGTTTCCTCAATTTCAGCTTGAACAGCCCCTGATGAAGGGCTCAAAAGCCCGAAATGCATTGGGCAGTATAAAAAAATGCATCGAGTCATATGTTTTTGGGAAAATAATGAAAGTTTTCTTCAACGATTTAACCATGAATAATTATTGGATTGAAACGTATAATTAAACAAAGGATTAACCCTACAAGAAAGTCTGTTGAACCATCATTACATTTTTTATGAGTGCAAAAGGGAGACATTCCTTACTTTTAAAGATTGCAGTCAATACAAAGAGAACAAATACATTTGGGGGTATAACTAGTAGACCTAAAACCCCAGAACCTTAGATCACTTCTGGACTCAAGAGGAACCTTTGCCAAGGAGAAGAGCTGAAGAGATGTGAAGCGGAGTACTGCCCCTTTTCTGTGTGCTGTGTGGGGTTGGCCTGCAGTTGCTGTTTCTGCCAAGGCGAGGACAAAGACTGGAACTTTGCTTTGAACCAGCTTGAAGAAGATCTACAAGGGACTGTGTGTGCTGGCCTCCTGTTCTGAAGTCTCAGGGCCACAAAGACTTAACTCCCAGCTCCCCCGAAATCAGCTGCTGAGAGTTCTGACCTTCCAGGAGGTGCCTGTTCCCGTTCTGGGCTTCTGGAGGTTGTGCTTGCTGCTGGGAGCTGGAAGAAACCTAAAGAACTGAAGAAATGGATGCATCACTCTTCTTGCTGCTGTTTTTCTGACGCAGCACAGCTGTGTGAGAGGAATCTTCACATATCGCTGCACCGCTGCTGGAACCGACGCAGCGCCTGTCATCGATGCAAGAACTGATGCATCGAGGGATCACAACTGAAGAAACTGATGAAATGCTGCTCGACGCTGCCTCATCAATCGCGATGCATCCCGGATTTCCATGCATCGTACCTGTGTGGCAAGCTTTCTGGACGCATCACCTGTCGACTAGAACCGTCTTGGAGTCGACGCATCACTTCCACCTACAGAACGGATTGACTTATCACTTCTCCTGCATGCAGCAGAACTGTTGCATCGCCTCCCCATGGTCTGAGGAACTGACACATCTCTTTGTTTCTCATTGTTCCCATTCCCTGCGGCTGTTTGGCCTTATGAATTTTGACACATCCATAGTTTTCTATGGACCCAGTTGTTTGAAACCTTTGAAAAGTCATATTCTTTTTACATGTATGTTGGATTTTTGTCGTTTTGGTCTTGTTGAGTTTAGATAAAGATACGTTCTTTTTTCTAAAAGGGTGTGGTGTCCATTTGTGGTGTTATCACTGTATTATTGTGCATTTTGAGTACAAATACTTTACACATTGCCTCTGGGATAAGTCTGTCTGCTCTGGCCAAGCTGCCCAGGGGGTAAGCAGGGGATATCAAAAGTGTGTATCCCCCTTACCCTGACTAGAAGTAAGGGTCCCTATTTGGACAAAGGTACCTACATCTGCGAACCAGAAAACCCCTTTTCTACCATTCTAAGACATTTGGCAATTTATGGTTAGGTTGGTCTCTTGAAAAAGTATTGTCATGGATGGAAATTGTGAATGGTTCAGCCTCAAAGGATGAAAAGCACATATCCACAAGCCCCGTCGGATTCCATGTTCCTCCCACCTACATCACTACTCCCTGTTTCTCTACTTCCCTCACATGTCTGTGTATGTGTGTGTGATTACGTGCCTCTGTGTGCCTGTCTGTATGCATGTGTGTCTGTGCATCTGGGTTTGTCTGTTTCTCAATGTGAGAGTGTACATGTTCTTATAAGAGAGACACAGACAGGGAGCAAGGAAGTGATAAAAAGAGAATCCACGAGAAAGAGGGAAAGAGTGTGGACAAGATAGAAAAAGAAAGTTAGAACGATTATTTTCCACCAGAAAGGGAAGTATAAAGGCTATGAAGACATATGCCTTTCTCTGCCCTATCCACATTCACTGGTCTGGCTTGGAGCCTATCAAGATGGTAGTCAATCCTGCTCTAACTGTAACCCTCCAGCTGCAGTTTTAAACGCAGATCTCTGCAGCTAGCACAAGATATGCTGTCCATGTATAATGACATAAACATTTATAATGAGCAAACATTAAATAGTAAATTGTGACATTTTTTTCAATAATGAAATGCCATTATTTCCTATATTAAGTTTATGTATTTGATTAATCTTAGGAAGGTAAAG
Organism: Triturus cristatus; assembly: GCF_964204655.1. Taxonomy (NCBI): domain Eukaryota; kingdom Metazoa; phylum Chordata; class Amphibia; order Caudata; family Salamandridae; genus Triturus; species Triturus cristatus. The sequence continues at coordinate 1,188,277,433 of NC_140591.1, forward strand.
AACTTAAATGCCTCTGTAAAATTGGAATCTGTCTCGGGCAGGTTATACACATGCCAATGAGCTCACCGAACTATGCCATTCAGATTGAATGCTGTGATCTGGAGGGTGCAGGCAGATCGCTGTAGGATACCGTGAGATTGTTGCAGTCAGTGCATTCAGCCACTGAGCAATCCTACCACAATAGGATGTATCCTGGTTGCACATAAATGTCTCTCAAGTCACTGCATTAACAAACCCAAGTAGGACTGAAAGATGTGAACCATTGTTAGCACATCTGTCTCTGCAGCAAAACTCTATTAGCTGTTACCCTCCAACTAGAACTTGTATTCTACTCTACTAACTCATTATGGATGACTACGGACTTGTGGATCTGGAGTTTATGCTAACAAAATCAAGCGCCATATCGTATGAGAGTCAAAAAACAGGCCCAAATAAAATAAATAACGAATTTAGTATTATTTTGCTACCTGGTAGCTGGTAAATTTTATTTGTATGATTAATACAAATCTTACAATTACTACATTCTTAGAGAAAACACACCAATTTAAAATACAGACCAAAACTTTTTAAAATTTCTTAAAGTCTAAAATAGTTTTCTTAAATAAACATAAACACAATTTATAGACATTACATCAGACCGTCATCTTTCCAGGACTTAATATAAATAGTGTCAATTAATATTTCTATAATTTATGTGTCATAAAAATAGTCCTAACTTTTGTCCTTGATTATTTTAGACTTCCAGATTTCCTGTGGGCAACTCACAGGTATCCAACTTCTTTTTAACAAGTGCTAAAAATTTCGTAAATTTGGCGTTCATTTTAATATCAGTTTGTCTAAAACAAACTACCATGGCATGTCTGCAGGTACGGACACCTCTGTCAATGAAGCAGTTTTTCAAATATCGTTTTCTTTCCTCCATCATTACTGCACATATACAAACAAAATACAAAATACTTTCGTCCCATTGGTTGCATAGTCTGCACATAGTCGGCTTAGATGGTCTCAACCAGGGCACCACATGTTTTAAGCCAGGTAAGTTGCCGAATTGTGCTTTAATAAAAGTGTTTTTGGTTTCTACAGACCATGGTATTTCTATATATGGTTGGACCTTAAGACTTGTATATTCCTGGCCCAACATCCATGTGTGGGATCTCTTAATAAAGTTCTTTGTCTTTTAAAAGGGGCAAATATTTAACTGATTTGTTAAATATTTTCTTTAAACTTTGTACTATTAAAGACATTTCTCAGATCTCAGCAACTGACAATTCTTCAAGGGCTTTTTGCAGATATTTATAGAAGGACAGTTTTCATTTTGTTGCAATTCTTTCCACAAAAATATGTTCATTGGGTTATTGATATTAGTTTTAATTTGTCTCCAGGTCTTAACGTACTGACCCATTCTTGCATATTGTTGATTACAAAAGCCAAATTCCAGCCTTATCTGAGCAGGTGATACATTAAGTGGAAGCCGAAATAGATGTTTAAATGTATTTGTAATAGCATTATTTAATAATGCAGAATCCATACCACGGAGTATTTCACTTCCATATGTAAGGCTCGGGAGCAATTTTGCTTTTATAAGTTGGGCCTCCCAAGGCGCTATAAAGTAGGCGAAAAGCCCCTTGTAGGCTTTTGGTTCTCTTCTTCATCTCCATTTTATGATATGAAAAAGATCCTTTGTTATCAAACAGTATCCCAAGATATTTATAACATTGAACTTTTTCTAGTTCCCGCTTTTGGTGGTACCATTTGTATTGACTGCCCTTCTGTTTCTTGGTACTGACTTCCATTACTTTTGTTTTTGTTTCGTTTATAGTCATTTTGTTCCCAATTGAATACATTGATGTTTTGTTTATTAATCGCTGCAGCCCTATCCTTCTTTGGCTTAGCAGGACGACATCATCATCGTATCATAAATTCGATATTTGTTTCTCAGCCAGCTTTAGTGAGTCTGCTAACTCATTGTTCATTGCAAGGGTAAAGTCTGATAAAAATAGATTAAATAAATATGGGGCTAAAACACACCGTTGCTTTAGGCCTTGAGTTGTTTTAATTTTCCTCAAAAGCTTTGAGCCATTCCTTGGCCGGACTTTTGTCCAAGTATTGGTATATAACAACTGTATTGCATTTAAAAGGCTGGAGCTAATGCCTTAACGATCCAGTTTCCTCCATAAAATGTGCCTATTCACACAGTCAAAGGCAGCTTTAAAATCAACGGAACATAAATATAATGGCTGTTTATTTGTTTTATATTTTTCCATTAAAATTCCCAGTGTTAACACATTTGTTATTGTACCTTGACCTTGTACAAAACCAGATTGGTTCGGTGGAATTAAATGGTTTTCATTAGCCCAGTCAATTAACTCCTTAAGTAGAACCGATGCAAATAATTTAGCTTCAATATCTTGGAGCGTAATTAATCTGTAATTGGATGGGAGGGACCAGTCCCCACTTTTATATATATATAATGTCTGACATTTTACCTCTGTCTTTGAATGCAAACAAATCCTAAAAGCCTCCTAATTGCTCATTACCTTTCTGAACTCCTATAAGACTATTTTGGGGTGCTGCAATGCCTCTAGAGCACCAACTTCCGGCACCCCTGCTCTGCCCTCTGTGTGCCTTTGTTCATCATTTAATCCCCATCATGAGAGTGTAAGTCCCTGACAACCCTGTATAATTAGTGATCCAACTTTTATTCCTTTGTTCCATAAAGTTACCTTGTGATTTTCGTTTTGGCAATAATTTGAGGGGCCCATTAAGCCTCGGAAGCCCCAAAATGCGAATTAGGTCCCAGAGAGACACCCTTTCGGTGAGTCCAAATAGGTAAGAATGCATTGGTCTCCCCACCCTTTGTCCTAAGCGGGGGTGGGTGGGACCTTTCCCTCTTTGACTGATTTCTGGCTTGAAGCAGCTAATTAATAGAGTTTTGGTGTGCTCCCAGTGGAGCTTCTGACAGGGCGATCCCTGTAAATTGCAGACCAGAGGTTCAAGGGTATAAGAGTTCATTTGCGTGTGTATGGATTTTATTTTCATAATAATTGTGTTCTGGGACAGCTGGATTTGGCAAGACCCTTTGCGAACATTTATTTTGCTGTCTTACTGCAGACATCTTTAGCTGTCTGCCACAGGCAGAACTGAAATCAATACTTCGGGGCAGATTTATGTTTCCTGGTGCATCCCTGCAAATCAGCAGGGATGCGCCAGGAAAGATGCGTCACGCAAGTTTACCCTTGCGCCACCACAGATGTGCTGCATTTACAATGCAGCGCATCATGGCGCAAGGATAAACAGATGCATGACGCATCTGATGGCATAAGGGCGGCGCATTGCTGGAGTCGTGTCGCAAGCACGACGCAACTCCAGCAATGCTCAGGGGCTGCCCATACCGAACATGCTGCGTCATGCCTTACGCCTGCTTCAAGCAGGCGCAGGGTTTTGACGCAGCAGCGTCGGAAAAGTGACTCAGTAAAATCTTGTAGATTTCACTGCATCACTTTTCCGAGGCTTTTTCCGATGGAACGCCCACCCTGCATACATTACACCTGACGCAGGTTTAATGTAGCGCAGGGCTTTACAACGTGACGCATCTCCCTAGATGCGTCACGTTGTAAATAAGGCGCAACATGGCGCATGGTTTACGCCGCCGCTGCGTTGCAGAAGTGACGCAACGGCAGCGTAAATGTCTTGCAAGGGGCTTGTAGATCTGCCCCTTCAAGTTTACTAATTAGAGCGGGCTTTGGGTCTGTTCCTTGTTAATGATTGCATGGTTTTCTTGTCTATCTTTGTCCCTTGGCCCGAATTTTCTAGCTTTCCTAGTTATTGTGCTGTTCCTAGTGTATTTAGATTTGATTTTCATTTTTGATTGTTTCTGTGCATCCTCCACTGATCATTTTAGGGTATAACTTGCTTAGCTCTCCATGGAAATATATATCCTTTGAAACAAGCTGCCCGATGGCTCTCCTCTAACCTCCCCTTCCACCTTCCCTTGTGGCTACAATTCGAAAAATCTCTTGTCACCCCTTTTAATTTTAAGGAAATTCGGGCCTTCACAACAAATATTTCCCAGTCACACTCTCCAATTATTTCACACTCCTGTAAACTTCTCATACCCCTTCTGTGTTTCCAACTTACTCCTTGGTTGCTACCTATCAGCCACAACCCATTTGGCATAAGTCACTATGAATTAAGAACCATTCTGTATACTGGAAGCCTTCATAAGCCAAGGGTTTGTGTTGAATATCATAACTTCTTAGTGATGGTCAACGTTTGTCCATCTCTGATCTTCAAATAAAATTATTTTTGCCATCTACCTTCCGAACACAGTATGAAAGTTTATGTACCTCTCTTAATCAATTTATTTCCACAGTACCATCTAACCCATGCCTTCCCTCCATATCCAGTTTATATTTTTCTTCTTTTCTTAATGTCTACAGTTTCCTTGCCGTTATTTTTTTTTCCAATTTTATAAAATGCAGATGCATATTGTTTTCCCTCCCCTGCTCTCCCCATTCTCCATATCTATATATGCAGTCTTTATACAGTGTAGTATTTATGTTTTCTTATACTTATACATACTTATACATATTTTTAGGAATATTTCCTTCATGTATTGTATTTTATGCTCACTACTCTTGTTTCTACTTTTTGTTAATATGAGATGAACTCATTATTGAATTGCTGTTTTTGCTGTTCTTCATAAACTTAACCTTTAAAAAAAGATGGATAGACAGATACTAGACAGATAGATAGATAGAAAAATAGATAGATAGATAGATAGATAGATAGATAGACAGACAGACAGACAGACAGACAGACAGACAGACAGACAGACAGATAGATAGATAGATAGATAGATAGATAGATAGATAGATAGATAGAGTTGAAACTACAAAGAAAGGACCCTTATTTAGAGTTTGGCAGATGAAATACTGTGTCAAATCATGGTGAATGTCCCATCCGCCTCATTACAAGTGCTTTTATGCTATAATGCACTTGTAAAGCGGTGGACGGGACACCCACCACATTTGTGACAGTGTCTTATCTGCCAAACTCTAAGTAATGCCCTAAGTTATGGTTCAGATTAAAATGTTCAAAACCACTAAAATGTGCAAATAATGGTATGAACGACACACAACGCACGACAAACCTATATGTGTGTGTGTGCGTGTGTGTGTGTGTGTGTGTGTGTACGTGCGTGCGTGCGTATGTACATATACACACACACACATGCCTTTCATTTGCTATGTGCAACTGGACCTGAAGCAACAAGATGCTGATTGATCAAACATTCACATCTTATATCTCTGCATTCGGTGATCCTCGCAGTTATCACAGCGCTGTATGACGAATAATTCACTCAGGTCCTTCTCTCTGTCACCTTGTTCTCTCCAGCTGAGGAAACCAGGTGACGGTCGACGCAAAGGGAATTTTGGAAGTATGACAGACTGTATTTTCACCGCGCTCCCTTACTGGTTTCCTGTGAAAACCGCAAATTTGATGGGAATAATATGATGAGTGTTTCATTTTACGTTGAGCAAATAGCTGTATATCGATATGAAAGGGGATGTTTGAAGGTTCACACAATATCTACGTAGTTGCCCTTTCCAAGTGCCATAAGCATTTAGCTTTCTCAAACTTTAAATGTTAGGTTACACTGTCTTTCAGTAACACTGACAAAGGCCTGTCAGCCTGTGCCAATTAAACAAGAGAATTGCTCTGGAAAGGATCTCTTAATGCCTTTCACTCAAACACACTGACGCACGCATACTCGTACACGCTCGGGTACGCACAGACGTGCACGTCAACGTTTAAAAATGGAAATATTTGAAAAAGCATGGCAGCGACTTTAAGTGTTTATTTACTACTTCCTTGCTAGATTATCTCAAGTATTAGCGTGAGTTCCTCCTGAAAGTGACAAACTGTGCCAAATTTAATGCATTTAATTGGATGTATTAAGTTTATGTGAAGCTCAGGTGATTGCAATGACTTGTTGCCTTGAAATTATGTAGTCTACTTCGTTTTGGGAATACATTTATATAAGAAATCGGGATTATAATTTTAGCTGCCAAAAAATTAAATATAACGTTTATTATGTGAGGAGGAGTTGCAAATTGTTTGCCGAGTATTTTTCACCTCACCAATTAGCATCAAAAACAAAACAAAAACACAGAGAAGAAAACCTAACTACAAAAATATATCCTTGCGGCATCATGAAACTAGCGACCTGTAGCCAAACTCCTCTCACTCGTTCATTATCACAAATAATACTGTCTCAGATTTGTAGTGACGGTGCCACCCGGCCTGCACTATACTTTGTTGCGATGTAGCATGCACCCGGAGGGCGGGCTCGCCCGAAAGGATAAATAAAGGAGCGCAAGACCGCTCGGGGTCTTGGCTCGTACAGAGTACCAGTTGTATGTGTGCCATTTATTTCAGGTGCAAACTTTATAGGCCTAGCCTTTGAACTCCACATTGGCGATGAGATGGGTCCCATCCATGCCTCTGCCGCATGTTACCTAGTCCGGCGGCTCCTCTGCAGATTAGGACTGGGAGTACTCTGTGCGGCTGCGGAATCGGAATCAGCGGTGACGCCTTGGACGGAGGTGCTCCGACACAGGCTGCCTCAGCTGGTGCCCACCCCGCAAAACGTTTCAGCCGGAGAACCCAGTCGGCCAATGAGGCTCAGATGCGGGAGTCGACAGCTGAGCGTGGCTGCGCTCGGCGCCGTAGGAGGCAGGTGAGAACAGGCATGCTCTTCAAGTACGCACACCTGCTCTGGCCCAGAGCAGCGCTCTCACTGACACGTGGTCGAGCCTGCGGATCCGGTGAGAGAGCCCGCCTGCATCCCCACGCTCTAGCACCGAAGGAGACGGTGAGGGAACCACCTGGATGGGCCCAGAGCAACAAGCACTAGCAAAAGCAAGGGTAAAGCTGCCACAACACAGGCTCGCCCAGGGTGACAAACACTAGCATACACAAGGCAAAGCTACTGTGCCAGAACCCATAGCACTCAGGCCACACAGGCAGGCCCCGCCATCAAGCACTGGCAAGTACAACTACAAAGAGGTGAAGAACCAGAGGGTATCACTTACACCCCGCCCACTGCTGCCCCCCCTGCAAGCGTGGCATGGCGCCGCTCATGCCAAGACTACCACCCCACCTGGTGACGATCTCTAAGGTGTGAAAGACTCACATTGCCACCGCACAGGAGCGGGGTGGGCACACAGGCACGGGCCATAGAAGAGCGCCCCCAACCTAGATGGAGCTGGTGCCCAGGCATCACAGCAACAGGCCCCACCACAAGCACCCCTGCACGCACCACCTCAGTAAGGCCATGCCACAGGTGTGCCCCTGCCCCTATTCAGCGAACTAGCAGATCCAGCCACAGCGGCGGCGCAATGGAAATCATGTATTGGTCGCCTGGATCACTCCTTTGTGGGCATGAGAGAGACAGATGGAAGGTTGAAAAGGTCGCTCCTCAGGTGTCATGGAGGCAGAGAACTGTATGACCTATTCGAAACCCTGGGACTGAAGACAACTATGATGAGGCGGTAGCGGCTTTGAACAGGCACTTCGACCCTCAGATCAATCCTGATTTTGAGCTGTTCAAGCTCCGCCAATCGAGGGGAGGCAGAGACCATAGATGGTTTCTATGCCCGACTACGAAAACATACGAGCTTGTGCACACTGCACAACCAACAAGAAGAAATAAGGGCTCAAGTCATACAGGGGTGCGGGTCGGTGACACTGCGCCGCTTGATACTCAGGCATCACACTGGATGAAATCTAAGTGTTCGCAAGGTCCCACGAATTATCCAGTGCCCGGCCGGAAGAAATGGAAGTGGTCCTCAACCGTCACGCAAACCTATCAGGAGCCTCCTGACCCCCGCTGATAAAGGAGGAAAGAGTGGACACCATTCAAAGACGACCAGAAAAACCAAGAGGAACTGCGAGGTCACCACAGAAGGGTGCACTGCGGTTTAGGCCATCTGCCATCGGGGGAGTGTTTCGCAAGGGGGAAGACCTGCTCCCGGTGTGGGAAGCTCAACCATTTCGCGAAGGTGTGTAGAGGAGGAAGATCAAAGACCAGCACCATGGGACAGCGTGGACTATTGACGGCAGTTAGACAACTGATGCAGGAGGACCCGTTGGAGCAAGCGGACGTCACCCCCCAGGATATGGCCTAGGCATGGACGACAACGATGTATTCATAGTGTCATTCGTGAGCAGGGAAGGTCCTCAGTTCAGTCAAAGCGCTCTTAGACACCAGGGTGTCAGTGAATGTTACGGACAGCGACCAATATGAACGGCTATACCCGCGACCGTCACTCGCACCCTCCGGGGCGAGGATCTACACCTACGGAGGGATGGAGCCACTTCCCCTACAAGTAGTCATGGAAGTTAAAGTAGCCAGTGAAGGGTACCGCATCAACACGTGGTTTCACAACACCGAGGGGAAAAGAGGGACACTCCTCAGCTGCCACACGACTGAAGACCTTTAGTTGGTCTTCTTCGCCAATCAGATACATGATCTACAAGCCCATGACATTCTCAAGGAATTTCCCATGCTATTCGAAGGGCTAGGGTGCCTGAAGGGGAAACTATTCAAGCTCCACATCGATCCGACAGTCAAGCCCATGGCCATGAGGCACAGGAGAGGGATGTTCCACCTACGCCCCCAAGTGGAGGAGGAACTGCGGAAGCTGGAACAACTGGGGGTAATAGAAAAGGTCTCGGGCCCCACCCTGTGGGTGTCACCCTTGGTCGTCGTCCCCAAGCCAAAGCAACTAAGAGCCATTCAGCTGTATATCGATATGCGCCTTCCGAAACAGGCCATGAAGTGGGAGCGACATCTCACGCCCACCATGGATGACATCATGGTGAACCTCAACGGAGACAAGTGGTTCAGAAAACCTGACCTCAATGCTGGCTACCACCGGGGGTGTGGCTTGAGTGCACAGCAGGATGGCCGCTCGCTAGCGAAGCTCTGCCCGGCTGAGCCTATAATCCAACTAAAATCTGCCTTTAGCACTACCAGTAAACATTGAAAGCTGAGCGACCCCTATCACAGCTGTGCCCTGCCCAGATTGACGCTATATTTTGGCCCAGGAAGGCTTTTGAGGCATCCAAGGCAGAGGTATTGTGTCTGGAGATCATTCCCCAAAATGGCGACGGGGCCCGGAGACCGCTAGAAGGCTGCCTGGTGGTAGCGGAATGCCCCGAGCACACCGCGCACATCCTGTGCCTACAGGAGGCCCCTGCGCTAGGCCGCTGCACTGCGCCGCCAAGCAGATGCCAGCCTGCGAGGAGGCGAGACTGGCAATCTGGGGACCCTGCCTGGGCAGCCTGGGACTCTCCCAGTGCGGCGGCCCTCGACAAGCTTGATGACGGCTGCAGTTAGTGGGGGGTGGTCTACCTTATTATCGGTGCCCACGGAGGTGGCGCTGGTGGGGGGCCAGCAGTCCGCGAGCTGCGGCTGGGAATTGAGGTGCAGGGAGTGGCTGGCTGCACAGGTGGCACCCCCACGGGGGAACGTCGGAACCCGGGCTGGGGCCCCAACCAATGTTCCCTCTAATTCTTTTCCTCTGTGTGCGGCAGAGGAGGGTCTCTGTACGCTGCAACCATGGTTATGTGCACCAGGAACCAGACCACGCGCGCGTGCAGCGCCAAATGTCACTCCAAACGTTTACTTAAAAAAGTGAAAAGATGGTGCATTTTCACACATACAGCTCCACGTTAAGGGTCTTAGGGCCAGTTTGCAAATTGGATAAAGACGCCATGACATGAATTGGTTACACAGGCAAGTACACTTAAGGTTTAGAAAAGCACAAGACTCCAAAAGGTGGTACCATCATAAGATTTTACTAAATATTCTTAACTGGAGAACTGTTCATTGGGTGGGGAAATGTTGAGAGCCTATACAATATCACATATACACAATAAGTTACAAAATTACAGAACATTTACAAATTGATGTGAAAGCTACTGAGTTAAGTTGGGCTATCCTGCCAGAGATAGTTTGTAAAACTGACATCCAAGCAAACATGGACTGTGGGAGAGGGACGTTCAGACAAGTCAAGTTGCATCACTAGATGGGTGACAGGGTTGCTTCTCACGGCGATCCTTGCCATTTTTCCAGTGCTGATAAACTTTATCAAGGTCAACTTTCCCATTCAGGAGGTAGGCCTTTGTCCTCATCAGCATATCCAAATGCTTCTGCTCTAGTGTATTCCTCAATTTACTCTTGATAGTATTCATGAGGCTGAATCCTCGTTCACAATCTGCACTAGATGCTTGAAATGTTGCGCAAACATCAACAAGCTGAGACACCACACTATACTGAGCAGCATTGCGTACTGTGAAATTCACCATGTCTTGAAATGTTGTAAATAAACCACCCTTTACATGTTCTGCCACCACATATTTATAGTCTCTGTATTGTCGAACAACATCTTCTGGTGTTTCACAATCGCCCAAGACCAAGACATTTTTATACTTTTCAACAAGTCTTTGTATATTCTCAGTCCCAAAATCAAAATGTGATTGTGTTGATATTGCCTGGATTTCAAAACTTGCCCATTCTTTCAGTTCATCCTCAGGGAACCTTTTTTGCATGTGCTCACAAAGAAGGGAAACAAAAGACAAAATAGGTCCACTGTCGAACTCTTGCCTTTCCTTGTACAACGCCATCATATCTCTTACATTGCTGCTCCAAAAGACAGTGTCCCCCAAATACTGCTCCTTAATTTGGCCAATCTTTGCTCTTGCATACTGTACAGCTTCAACAGTAGTCAAAGAACTTTTTTGGAACAGTTTGCACAAAGATGCAAATTCACTCAGAATGTCTGTAAGTACTGCAAGGGAAATATTGTAGTTTGAGTCAGATAGCTTTTTGTAACAATATTTAGCAACTGGATCATTCTCTTCAACTTTCTCATGCTCAAAGTACTTAAGAACAGCCTCGTAATTCCGAATTAGTGCACCAACTACAAAATGCCTTGAAAGCCACCGGACTTCATTGAATGGTCGAAAAGAGACCACTTCACAATCAGTGACCAATGCCATTTCATCCAGCTTGGACTTCCTTGCAGGAGATCTGGAGAACACAGTGTAGACAGTCCTCAATAATGTCTCCATCTCTTTAATCATTGGAACCCTCTTCCAGGCATCATCAACTCCCAAATCATCTCGATGAGCGGCACAATGCTGCTCAACTAGATGGGGAATAGATTGTTTAAGGCGAGTAGCAACACCATTATTTTTACCCAACATCACAGATGCACCATCGGATGTGAACAGGACCATTTTCATGAGGTCCAGTTCATTGGCAGTGTAGAATTCCTTCACAGCAGTAGTGATAGCCTCAGCATTACAACTTGTCAGCTTCACTACGCCCCCAAACAGTGTTTTGTGCTCTGTTGAGGTTACAGGCCGGAACTTGAAGTAGAGAATGAGCATTTTTGTAACAGAAATATCTGTGCTCTCATTAATTATCAATGTGTGATACAAAGCGTTACGAATTTCTGCCATACCTTCACAGTGTATCACGCTATTGATAGCCTCAAGGAACTCAAAGGCATAGTTCTTGCTCCTCCAGCTGTCTGGTATCTTCACATACAAAGCTAGGTGGTCATGGATGTCTTGTACAGATAACATTGAAGTATTCATCTTGACTGCCAGCAACACATTGTTGATGAGAATCTTTATCTCCTCAGGCAGGGATCTTTGTCGTTCTACTACTTCCATTCTATTTGCTTTGTCAGTGGCAGTTTCTGTCAGCATTGCCCGCACTCCAAAACCAAACCTGGAAGCAGCACTTCTGTTTCTCAATATCACCATGGCAGACTCGTGAACTTTGCAAATTAGATGGCGTTTCAGGTAATCCAGTTTCCAGCCGTCACTCCATTTCTTCCCTGTGGAAAAGTCCCCAACAATCTTGGCTTCTGCACATGCTCTGCAAATCAAGCCCACGTCTGGACTGTATTGAAATAGTTCCCCAAGTTGCACGCGAACCTTGCTTCGTGATTTTAGTGTTTCAGCCTCCACAATTTCTTTCATCCACTCTTCCTTGAATACAAGGCAACATTTCTTCCTTTGTGGTGAAGCATCACACTCTCCAGAAGGTACAGCTTTGCGCTTGAACATATTTGTGATAACTGGGTTTAGCCTGCTATGCCACAAAGCCTGCAAAATAAAGGAACATGGTTAAAGTTGATGCCTATTCTCATGATTGCAATCCGTCACATAATACTGAAGCATCGCCACTAAAACGTAGAGTGTAATTACCTGGATTTTTCTGTCCGCTGCCCTGCCCTTTCAAACTTAAATGTAGCACTGTCCGTAGAGCCTGCAAAAGAAGTAAAGATTGTCACAGCACATTGTGGATTTGTAATACAGAAATATACCATGTGCACCATAAGGGAACTCCAAATTACCTGCTCTGCTTGTACTCGTGTATTCCTGTTCAAATGTGTGGGGTACTGTCTGCGAAACCTACAGCAGAAGAAAACATGGGTAAGGTATGTTGTTATACTACAATACACAAGATGCACCACAGTTTAACTCTACCAAACAATTACCTGCTCTGCTTGTACTCGCGTATGCCCGTTCAAATGTGTGGGGTACTGTCTGCGAAACCTACAACAGAAGAAAAACATGGGTAAGGTATGTTGTTATACTACAATGCACAAGATGCACCACAGTTTATCTCTACCAAACAATTACCTGCTGTGCTTGTACTCACATATGCCTGTTCAAATGTGTCGGGTACTGTCTGTGAAACCTATTACAGAAGAAAACGTGGGTAAGGTATGTTGTTATACTACAATGCACAAGATGCACCACCGTTTAACTCTACCAAACAATTACCTGTTTGTTCTGCCTGTACTCACGTCTGCCCATACAACTGTATTTGTAGCACGGTCTCACTAACCTATAAAAGAAAAGGGGTGCAGATTGTGAATCTATTTACCCAGCACCCCCCCAAATCCTATGTGGAACATAAACAGAATTACCTTGTCTTTATGGGTACTCACGCCTGACCATTCAAATACAAATACCTTACAGACTGCAAACCTGCAATTGAAGACAAGATGGTTAGCAAAGGCTCTAAGAGTTACAAACAATGAATGGGACTGGCCCAGATACTCCAATAGGAAAAACAACCAAATATGGGATTCCAATTTAGGCAAATAGGCACGTGCCCCTGTGCTTCATTATTAGCATCCATTAGGCTAAACTTATCTGCACCTCCCCACATAATCCAGCCACTCTCCTGCATTTTCTTTACCTTTTGCCATTCACACACATTTGCATGTAATCACATTTACAATAGACCATGGGTACTCGCAAAGATGTTTCCAAGGCCAAAAATATTTGGTTGTGGTGTGACAGAGGGCCACACTGATGCGTGCAGGGTAGTGGTCAGGGACTTGGGAGGTGTTAAGGTGGACTTGGAGAAGTATGCACATGTAGTGGCTGAACAACGTAGTACCAGAAAACTTGGGCTCAATACTGGCTTCTACGCTTCACTTTAGCTGGATAACTCTGAAGATTGATGGACCAGCTGCAGAGAGATCTGATTTTTGTCTATTGGAAGGTTTGACTCATTATAAATTAGCGGAGGAGGTCAAAATGCCTGATGCAAAGCAGGTGAACCATGCAGATCACAAAGACAAATGATCTATTAACTATCAAAGAGCTGCATGCAAACTGCAAGGTATAGATTAGAGCATTATGAATTCCCCCCCCCCCCCCAGTCTTTCATTATCCTAATGCTGCAAAAGGTTTAACTTGGGTACAAATCAATTCTTATCATTAAAGCCAACCCCCAACCATGGTATTACATTTTAAATTCTCAGTGTGTGCTTTTTTTCAGACCAAGAACTTTTAAACTACACTGTATCAGTATGGATGCCTTGAGACTCCTACAACTTGTAGTCCTCTGTCTGATGTAACATTTCCTATACATTGATTTACACACTATGATTCAGTGTCTGTGTAATGTGCATGCAGTGTAAAGTGGAGTTAGGTAGATTGGGGTGGAGTGGGTCAGATCGGGTGCATTGGAGTGTAATAGATTGGGGTGGAGTGGGGTAGAGTAGTGTGGGGTAAGTGGGGTGGAGGGGAATCGAGTGTCACGGCATGTTGTGGAGTGCCTTGGCGTGGAGTAGCATGTTGTACAGTGGAGTGGCGTAGAATGGAGTGGAAGGGCATAGAGCGAAGTGGAGTGGTGTATGCATGGTGTGGTAGCGCACTTCCATTACAGACAACACATTTTCAATTGAAATGAGCATTACATTTATACCAAAATGGGGTAAAACTCCACACAAACAATAATGTGTGCATAAGTCATCAGCTAGTGTATTGGTGTGTTTGTATCATATTCAAATATTTGTTTCCACCACACTTTAGAATTAAAAAATATTTTTTTGCTTCATTTGTACAGATATGAATCTCTTTTGAAAAATCAACAGTTAATTTTTTTATGTGCTAGGCATCATGTCAGCATACACATGTTAATTTGAGTGTGGATTAATATTCTGCACAGTTAACAATGCTCAATTCAGATTGATATACATAGGCTTCCCCACACACAGAATTTTCCAATTAGTCTGTTACTGGAGTTGCTGCCTAATTGTGAATTCCAAGGTGTAGAGAGGTCACAAAGTGTTCAACAGCAACAGTTGTGGCTAATTCGGCTAATTTGTGGCTAATTCGTTCAGCCATAGTCTCAATATCTTTGCAGTTGAACCTGAATATAAAACGTGGTACCATTGATATAATTTTACCTGCAAATGCTGTGATTGGTGGCTAACTCACAGGTGATTTGACTGACTTGAGGAAGACAAACGTGCATTTTTCACTGCTCCAATATATGTGCACATCTTCCTAAATGCCTAGTTTCGTTACTATAGAGGGTTTGGGAGGGTAAAGGAGGTACTACAACAAGTGGGGAAACCATAATTAGAACGCTGGTCTCGTAATTCAGCAGGTGGCCATATTATGTAGCATTGAGGAAAGTGGTCATGTACTTTGAAATAAAGCTGCATACTTAATAAATAGCAGGTCACATCTGTGCTGTGTTCTCGAAGCTCCTGTTTGTTGGAGACTTATAGCACACCATGCCTCTAGGTGCCTCTTGACTAATCATTCATGTCCAGCTGGTCTGGGATTCATTTTGTAAATCTACATAATATTGGCAAGTGTGGACACTGAAAGGTGGCGAACAATCCGGAAGATAATGTGTTCAGGTCCATAAATGCATACTGAGGGTTCGGTGCAGGAGTTGAGACTGTGCCCCTAAATGGAAAGATACTCTCATGCACATACCCTAGTTAACATAGGATGGCATTCTTGGGATTCAGCCAGCAAGCAGTAAGAGGCGGTCATTTAAAAGAGTGTGAAAAAGTGTTCAGTTTCTATTCTACCAATAAAAATTGGATTTGTTACAACGGTATCACAATTACCACCATCGTCCTCCCCCTAACATTCTCTCTGCTCATTACTCACTTCCCCAGTATGCATTTTTTTTCAGAGTATTTAATGATTAGTTTAGGCTTTTTCAAGAGATAGCAAGTAGGTAATTTAGAATGTGCCACTACAGAGCGACCAGTCAAATTTCAATAAATTCAAACCTTTACGCCTTTATCATAAAGAATATTTGACCACATGTCGGTACACCTGGAGAAACACAGTGCACATATGGGCGAGATGGAGCAACGTGTGTCGGAGACTGAGGACGAACTGGGCGAGGTAGCGGAGAAGGCATTGAACATGGAGAAGGTGCTATCCCTGATACAGGCGAAGAACGAGGATTTGGAGGCCCGGTCTCAACGTAACAGCATTCGCATCACGGGTCTTCCGGAAACCACAAATGTAGGCAAGATGGAACTCTTTGCTGAGAACTTGGTGAAAGAAGTTTTTGGGACTGAACAACTCTCTCCAATGTTTATAGTTGAGCGGGCGCACAGGTCCCTTGCAGCGCGTCCTGTGCCAGGCACCCCACCCCGCCCTGTTAAATTATAGGGATCAGGATGTGGTCCTGAGAATGGCTCGCAAAAAGGGTAACATTGTGCACCAGGGCAATGCCATTTCTTTCTTCCCTGACTTTACGGTTGCGGTGCAGGCAGCAAGGCGAGAGTATGGTGCTGCAATCTGAAGGGATCCCATACACGAAGTTATACCCTGCCCGCCTGCATGTTGGCTCTGATGGTGATTTCAAAATCTTCACGCATCCTAAAGCTGCTCTTGAACATGCTAAGCAATTGAAAAGGATGAGACGAGAGTCGCAGGTGGTCTCTGACACGACGGAGTAAAGGGGACCATTCAGCTGGTTTCAGCATTTCAGTCCAACTGTTTGATTGTTTGCAGGATATAACATGACCTCTCACTATTGTTTTTCTCTGCAGGTCGCTTTTGCTGTGAGCCACTGATGATATAGATTGTCATTTATCCTGGGGTAGGGGAGGTAGTTGTAATATTAAGTGCAAGTACCATTGTTGCTCAGCCACCTCCTACTAGTTGGAAGGCTAGACGCGCGCTGACGCCCCCTACATGAGAGTATCCCACTTGTACTGGTTTTCTTGCTTTTTGGGTTGGGTGGGATGGGACAATTCTGAGATGGTATTTTTTGGGGGTGTAGTTATTTTTTTCATGGGATGGCTTGGGCTAGTTGGGGTGGCCGAAGTGGGTGGGGGGTTGGACCTAAATGACTCAAGTTTACCTTCTGGCATGAGGGGACTAAGTATGCATAGTCCACCCATTCACTCTCATAAGACAAACTGAGCAAGCAAGTCTCTTATGCATGCATGTTTTCATGTTTTAACCCTGTAAATTTCCAAAATTACTCAGCTTAAACACAAAGTAGTACCAGGATGGACGACGGCGTTCCTTAATTTTTAGTCAAGAAATGCAGCGAAAGGAAACTTGGAAGAAGTGGAAAAAAAAAAAGAATCGCATAGCTTCGACTTTACAATGTGTAGAATGACATCACTTAGGCTGACCCTTAAGAAAAGCATAGAGCTAGTGTCTGTGTTGCACGTGGGTACACCATGCCATAAAATCTAAGGAAAGAGGTGTTTAGTGTGTTGTGTTTATCAATGGCATATTTTGGCAGGCAGGCAGGCAGGACAGCATAAGGAGTGGAGAAATGTCAATCATAATTACACAGAAATGTTGAACATGTCACATATAGCAATCCGAAACCTTGGCAGCTATGGCTTCCTCTACCCAGACCAGCTGCCTATACCAATAGTCCTTCTCTCGTCCTTTGCACCTCCCTCTCCTTAATTCCTGCTGGTCGTTCGTTGCCCCGAGGCAGTAGCACCACGAGTAGAGCCCTTCATGAAGCTCCCTCGTTGCTACCCATCCCTCATACTCTGCTCTCCTCACTGTATTGTTCTTTTAGTAACGCGAGGCTGCGGGACAGATTGAGTGCTTTTATTTAAGTATCCATGTTAATTGCAGCCCCTTCACGAGCTGTGATTAACATGAATACTTAAAAAAAAGCACTGAATCTGTCCTGCAGCATCGCGTTACTACCAAAACATAGCAAGTTTAAAAACACGGCATTTGTTTTTTAGACTAATCTGCCTTGTTTGCAGACTTGTTGTATGGTTCTCTTAGTAACGCGAGGCTGCAGGTCAGATTGAGTGCTTTTATTTAAGTATCCATGTTAGTTGCAGCCCCTTCACGAGCTGCGATTAACATGGATACTTAAACAAAAGCACTCAATCTGTCCCGCTGCCTCGCATTACTACCAAAACGATACAGCAAGTTGAGAAACAAGGCAGATTAGCCTAAAAAACACACGCCGTGTTTCTAAACTTGCTGTATTGTTTTGTTAGTAAAGCGAGGCTGCGGGGGGAGATTGTGTGCTTCTATTTAAGTATGCACGTTAATCGCAGCTAATGAAGGGGCTGCAATTAACATGAATACTTAAATAAACGCACACAGTCTCCCCCGCAGCCTCGCTTTACATAACGAACAATACAGCAAGCTAAGAAACAGTGCGTGCGCCTGAGGGGAATTCAAAGAAACATGCGGCATAAACAAAAGAAATACAAGTGGGCAAGTTACCACACTTACCTCTGCTCCCGAGTTATCACTTTCGCCGCCGTCCTCCGCAATCACGAAATGCCCGTTTTTCGCGCTGCGCGCCTTTTAAACGCGGCGGCGTGAATACTCTCGCGGGATGTGTGCGCTCCGTGAATGGGAATGCGCGCTCAGGGTTGGCGCGCCTTGTTTGGAACAGTGGCCCCAACTGCCCGGACCTGCTTGTAGACTGCGCACGAACCGTTGGACAGTGAGGCGGATCGGAAACGGTCTGGGGGACGTATAGGGCTGGTTGTATTGGCAAATGGACACACTGAGTTCGTGCTGGACCCAGCTACCAGCGCGGCGGCACCACACCCTGTCCCTGAGGGCTCACTGAGGTCCGTGACTGCCGGTGCCACTAGAGCTGCGATTTGCGCCGTATATGTGGCCCTTACATCTGCGAGGTCATCACGCGAGGGCCCTCTCTGCAACAGCGAATAGACTCCCCTGGCCCTAACGAGTGGTGCCCTGCTCTGCTTGCTCTGGTTGGGCCTGCGAGTCCGGCTTGTGTCCCACCACGGGGCACACAGACAAAACACAGCCTCGGCTCACTTTTGAGGTGCGTAAAACAACCAAGCTCACGCAACGTGTGGCATCAGACTCAGAGGCTGAAGCCCCAGACACTGGCGCCCCCACACTTGAAATGACTCTGCAGGCAATGTAGCGCAGCTTGCAATCTATAGAGGGGACAATGGCTGCGGTCAATCACTGACTGGACCACATGTCGGTACACCTGGAGAAACACAGTGCACATATGGGCGAGATGGAGCAACGTGTGTCGGAGACTGAGGACGAACTGGGCGAGGTAGCGGAGAAGGCATTGAACATGGAGAAGGTGCTATCCCTGATACAGGCGAAGAACGAGGATTTGGAGGCCCGGTCTCAACGTAACAGCATTCGCATCACGGGTCTTCCGGAAACCACAAATGTAGGCAAGATGGAACTCTTTGCTGAGAACTTGGTGAAAGAAGTTTTTGGGACTGAACAACTCTCTCCAATGTTTATAGTTGAGCGGGCGCACAGGTCCCTTGCAGCGCGTCCTGTGCCAGGCACCCCACCCCGCCCTGTTAAATTATAGGGATCAGGATGTGGTCCTGAGAATGGCTCGCAAAAAGGGTAACATTGTGCACCAGGGCAATGCCATTTCTTTCTTCCCTGACTTTACGGTTGCGGTGCAGGCAGCAAGGCGAGAGTATGGTGCTGTAAAAAAGTTTCTGCAATCTGAAGGGATCCCATACACGAAGTTATACCCTGCCCGCCTGCATGTTGGCTCTGATGGTGATTTCAAAATCTTCACGCATCCTAAAGCTGCTCTTGAACATGCTAAGCAATTGAAAAGGATGAGACGAGAGTCGCAGGTGGTCTCTGACACGACGGAGTAAAGGGGACCATTCAGCTGGTTTCAGCATTTCAGTCCAACTGTTTGATTGTTTGCAGGATATAACATGACCTCTCACTATTGTTTTTCTCTGCAGGTCGCTTTTGCTGTGAGCCACTGATGATATAGATTGTCATTTATCCTGGGGTAGGGGAGGTAGTTGTAATATTAAGTGCAAGTACCATTGTTGCTCAGCCACCTCCTACTAGTTGGAAGGCTAGACGCGCGCTGACGCCCCCTACATGAGAGTATCCCACTTGTACTGGTTTTCTTGCTTTTTGGGTTGGGTGGGATGGGACAATTCTGAGATGGTATTTTTTGGGGGTGTAGTTATTTTTTTTATGGGATGGCTTGGGCTAGTTGGGGTGGCCGAAGTGGGTGGGGGGTTGGCAGGGGGGGTTGGACCTAAATGACTCAAGTTTACCTTCTGGCATGAGATCCCGAATGTTGTGGTTTGTAGATCTATGCAGGAAAGTGCTGTGGTTCTTTGACTTCCAGCATTGGCATACATGTGGCATGCAATGTCTTCTAAGGTTGTGCGATATTGTACTCTGTCACACTGTTCACCATAATGTACCCACAAGGTTTAGGTAAATCCCGAGTATAGGCCCTATGAGCAGTAACTTTCGTTTTTTAACATGGAATGTGCAAGGTCTCAACAGCCCGAAAAATATACGTACGGAAATGTCATACCTAGATAGGCTGAATGTACACATGGCTATGTTGCAAGAGACTCATCTCACCCCCTCACAGAACGGAACATGGGATCATGGTGGGCGGGTGTGCGGATTGCCTCCTCCTTCTCCTCCTATTCCCGTGGGGTGATGATTTTGGTCAAGAAAGGGGTCCCATTTCAGGTTCATGGCACAGATACGGATGATCAGGGTCTTTTGGCTGTAGTGCATGGGTCGCTGGGAGGCACAAGTGTGATTCTGGCGAATGTCTTTGACCCAAATGTGGATGACCACCCCTTCTTTGCGGATGTATGGCGTCGTCTCTCCGCTTTCCCTGTAGTGGAAATTGTTTGGGGAGGGGACTTTAACACCTGCTTGGATGTAAATGCAGACAGAATCGGAGTGGGGGCAATGCGACAGAGACTATCCACTACCTCGCTTTTGGGCATAATGGAGGCGGGGGGTTTGCAGGATGTATGGCGTATGAGGCACCCGGAGGCTCGAGAGAGCACGTTCATTTCAGCTGTGCACGGTACCTGGTCTAGGCTGGACTATTGGCTGTTGTCTGCTGATGCATGTACCTGGCTAGTAGATATGACACACTTAGCAAAAACATTGTCTGATCATTCTCCTGTACTCCCGGACCTGAAGGTCATGGGATATGAACGACCCTCATTCACGTGGAGACTGCAGCCGTCTTCCCTGATGGATCAGGTTTTCAGACATACAGTAGGTGAGGCCATCCAAAACTTTTTCCAGGAAAATGAGGGGTCTGTCGACAGGCAAGGAGTTATGTGGGAAGCCTTTAAGGTAACCATTCGTGGTGTGTGTATTGGAGCCCAAGCCGGGGTCCTGAAGGACCTACGCAGCAGGATCCAAAAGTTGGCAGGAGAAATTGCTACGCTAGAGAACGCTTATGCCTCTGCTCCGGCCTCTGAGACGTTAGCTGCGATACGTGATCGGGTGACAAAACACAATGAGACTGTAGATCAGGAAATAGCTCACAGATCCCAGAGGTACATCGTCCATTAATATGGAGAGGGAGGACGTCCTTGGCACAAAAGTTGGTGGCTCCACGAAGCCCGCCTCACATTACCGAAATATTGGACAGGGAGGGCGTACAGCACTTCGGCAAGACTTAAATTAGCACCGTGGTGCGGGAATATTATTCTGAGCTATATGGGAGAGGGACCAGGTAGGGGCGGATGAAATTAACGCCTTTTTGGATGATGTGGCACTAGGCTGGCGTCCTCCTAACTATAGAGAATATCTTACGCTTCCATTCGGAGTGGAGGATGTGAAACAGGCCATAATGTCCCTCCCGACCTGCAATGCAGCTGGTTTGGACTGACTCCCTAGTGAATTTTACAAGGCGTATGTGGATGAATTGGTGCCGCGCCTCATAGAAGTATTTGCTGAAGCATATGAATCAGGTGACCTACCTCCCACCATGTGGAAAGCTCTGCTCGTTATGCTTCTAAAACCTGAAAAGGAAGCTAATGTCTGTGATTCCTACAGTCCTCTATCCATTATAAATATAGACGCCAAAATATTGGCTAAAATGATTGCAACCAGGCTTCAGCCACTGGTCCCCAAACTGGTCCTGCCGGACCAGTTGGGGTTTTTGCCCTCGCGCTCCACAATGCACAATCTCCGAACAATTTTTTCGACCCTCCATTACTTTGCACAGGATTTCCAAGCAGTAGCCATGCTCTTAGACGCAGCTAAGGCTTTCGATTCCCTTAAATGGGAGTTCATGTTCACAGTTCTACTGCGTATGGGCCTACTGCCCTTCTTTTTAAAATGGATACATCTCCTGTATACAGCACCTGTGTCATGAGTTTGCATGAATGGCTGGGTCTCTGATCCATTTTTTATCAAACGCGGCACAAGACAGGGTTGCCCCCTGTCACCTATGCTATTTGCCTTGGCACTGGAGCCCCTGGCGTGCATGCTGAGACAGCTACATGCCCAGGTGTCACTGAGGTTTAGACACAGACCGATGATTATACGCAGACGACATGATGTTGTATGTCCGAGAACCAGCTACCTACTTGCCTGCTCTTCTCCGTGAATATGTTAAATTTGAGAGGTACTTCGGCCTAGGCATCAACTGGACTAAGTCCACCGTATTTCCGTTGACGGCAGGCACTGTGGAGTTTGCCTTGGACTATCCCCTGACGTGGTCCATTGATCCAGTAAAATATTTGGGCATTTGGCTGCATAGAGACCCTGAGGTAGTGATAACGGTTAATAATGGCCGTGCCATTGACAAAATCACAGACCAAACTGCACGCTGGGCTAAACTTCCACTTTCGCTTGTGGATTGCATCGCTGTTATTAAAATGGCTTTCCTTCCTAAGCTACTCTACCTATTTGTTAACATTCCTATTTGTCTGAATAAAGCTCTGTTCACTACACTGCAGTCGGCGATGTTAGCGATTGTTTGGGGGGGTGGAAGACCTCGCTGCAGTTGGAATGTACTGACACAGCCCTTTGACCGTGGTGGCTTCGAGGCCCCAGAATTGCGCTTATATTATCTATGCGCCCAGACGCAGTTCACGCATTTCTGGTTTTATCCACAGAGGTTTCAGCCGCATATCGCGAACGAGGCAAACTCTGTTCTCCTTATACCTCTTAGGGTGGTGACCTTGATCGGCGGGAGTGGGGGACCACACTTGGAAATCAGCCCGGTTCACTGTACAGCCTGGGCATGGAAATCTCTTGCGAATAGGGCACAGTCTGATTATTTTTATGCACCAAACCTACTGCTTGCTGCTCATCCTAATATAGCAGCTGCTAGGGATCAGGCAGCTTTGAAAACATTGAGTAAGGTGGGAATTATAAATACTGGCGATTTATACAAACAAGGTCGGTTCTGCACTCTGGCTGACCTGCAGGCGGGTCAGGCAACTGGAATGATGCTGGAGTTCACATATGTACGGGTGCGACAGGCGATACGGGATGTTTATCCAGAGTTCCCTACCGAACCGCGAACGTTATTGGCCTCGCGGGCGATTTTAGGAGGGGAACAAAGAAGAGGCCTCATTACTAAATTATATAATGCATCTCTCTGGGAACAAGAGATGAATGACTTTCCCTCTTATTTGAGGTGGAATGGTATACTGTCCACTCCACTGACGTTGGAGGCTTGGGAGGCTTGCTGTGTCTTAACGGGGCGCCAGACAGCGAATTGCAATCTCCACATCATCCATTTTAAATATTTGCACCAACTTTATTATACTCCGACTCAGTTGTACAAATTTGGTTTGCGTGAAAATGCATGCTGTATGCGTTGCGGCCAAGCGGATGCAGATTTGATACATTTAGCGTGGTCATGTGCTGACATCTTGCAATTTTGGACACGTGTCACACAGGTATTGACTCATATCATTATGGAGCCGGTTGGCTGTGTACCTGAGATATGTCTGCTGGGATGGGTGCAGAAACTTAAACCTTGTTATAGGCGACTAGTGGCCATAACAACTCTATTCACAAAGAGAGCTGTGGCAAAGTGCTGGGGGGCAAGGGCTCTACCCACGGTCGGGAGGTGGCTCCGGGAACTAATATATTGTAGGACTCAATTGGAAATATACGCAGATGAACTGCCCGAGGCATCTCGCCCAAAGGACTTCTGGGCTCCTCTCACCCAGCCAGATCTGATTTAATTTGCCATATAAATAGACATTGCATACAAGTCGTGTGCCATAGGACTGCCATTTGTACTGTCATACACCACAACTATTGTCACCAGAACCATGAATGTATATATAAGTGCCGGGGTGGAGGTGGGTCGGGGGAATCGGTTTGGTTCAGTTTTATATTGTTGTTTTATTTCTACTGACAAATAGCTTGTTCAAGATGTATGGTCTTGGGAAACTCTGCTACCCCCATTTGTTGCGGAATGTGATTGTAATATCTACAAGCTGCTAAAAAAAAATAAAAAAAATAAAAAAATGCTGGCTACCACTAGTTGGAACTCCATCCGGAGAGCAGGAACATCACGACGTTCTCCACGCATGTAGGTCTATGGCGGTACAAGAGGTTGAGCTTCGGGGTATCGTCCGCCGCCGAAGTGTTCCAGAACGATATAAGGGTAACACTCACAGGGCTTCAGGGAGTCATAAACCTGAGCGATGATATCTTGGTGTTCTCAAAGACGCTAGAGGACCACTATATGCACCTCAGGAACACCCTTCAACGACTAGCGGAAAGTGGCCTTACCCTTCACCGAGCCAAATGCTCGTTCTATCAGTCAGTGGAGTTTTTTGGTTGCATCTTTTCTCGAGATGGCCTCCAGGTTGATCCGAAGAGGGCAGCTACCATACGTACCGCCCCGAGGCCCACGTCGCCTACTGAAGTCCGCAGTTTCCTGGGCATGGCCACTTATTGTGGCCGATTCATTCCGAACTGGCATCCCTCTCAGAGCCTCTCCGGAACCTCAGAACGATAGCTTTCCCCCAGGTCAAGGCCACACTAGACCGAGTCTTCGCTATGATGGGACTTCCTGAAGAAGTCAAGTCAGATAATGGACCACCCTTCCAAGGGAGAGAGTTCCAGGAGTACCTAACATCCCTGGCCATTCGACATTGGAAGATCACGCCGTAATGGCCACAGGTGAATGGCGAGATAGAACCCTTCATGCAGACCCTGAATAAGGCTCAGCAAAACACACAAGATGATGGACGGAATGTTGCACATTGGCAAAACATTCACCCCCAGTCACAGATCTGGGTTTAATCCATCGTTATTTTGCTCACCACGCCACCCCAGTTCAGACATGGCCATATGCAAATCAGTCTTGACCCTGTGCCTCATGGGAACAGTCCAGCCCTAACTGCCAAGCCATGTCTTCCCTAGACCGGAAGCAAGCATCCTAGGACCGGTTTCGGGTTTCACCCCTCTTCAGCCGGGATAGCTTGACTCCAGTGGCGTAGTGAGCACGGGACCCACGTCTGGGCATACCCTTCCCACATAGGGCGAACAGCAAAACACACAAGATGATGGACGGATTGTTGCACATTGGCAAAACATTCACCCCCAGTCACAGATCTGGGTTTAATCCATCATTACAACAAGGCTCTCCTGAAGGTGTTGAAAAAGGTGATGATGTCGAGCACTGCCTTCAGCAATTTCTGAGTGCATACCCCACTGTACAACACAGTGTGCCCCAGCGCACTTGCTATTCTGGAAGGCGCCTTGAGACAGCGTTCCCGTGGATCCGTCCTGGAGTCCACCAGATATGGATCAAGCCACTGCGCAAGCCAGGAGATGGCTGGGCCACCAATGACAAGGCAAGCCACGGGCGCAGGGCGCAAACGGCGAACATTCAAGTAGGGGACCAAGTCATTGTGAAGGACCGGTACCCTGTCTGGAAGTATCGCACCCCGTATGAGCCAGAGGTGTGGGAGGTCACCAAAGTGCAGGGAACCATGATGTCAGCTAAACAGGGGAGTCGGATGGTCACGAGAAACGTCTCCTGGTTCCAGAAGGTGGGAATGGAGCCCCTAGCAGACGGAGAAGAGACTGGAACGGAAGAGTGGGGAGAAGCAATGTTGCCACTGAGCGCACCGAGAAAAAACTTCGAAACGGTGCCAACGCACCCAGAAGAAGGAACAGGGCCGGCCGAAAAAGATAATCTCAGATTTGTCAGAATTGCATTTCAGCTGATTTAACTTGAGCCAGTTAAACACCTTTGTGAGACAAGATCTAATTTTATCTCCATCAAAGTCTTCCCCCTTACTGCAGGTAAAGATCCACTGTGTATCATCCGCGTATGATATGATCTTAGAACTATTGACCTCTGCTAAAGGTGCAAGGGGGGACATGTATAAGTTAAAGAGGGTAGGGCTAAGTATGGAGCACTGGGGTAATCCTACATTCATGCTAGGCATGGGGGATGAAAAAGGGGCATCCATATGTCCTGAGATCTATTGTTCAGTGACCCAGGCAAATGCCATCCCACCAATGCCCTAGTTCCTCAGTCTATCGAGAAGTATCTCAAGTGGGACCATATTGAATGCCGCTGACAGGTCAAGTAATATAAGTACCGCCCTGCACCCATGGTCAAGTTTTTCCTTTGAGTGCTCTGTCACATCCAGCAGAGCAGACTGTGATATAATTAGCCCTAATGTCCGATTGGGTTTAATGCAGCAGGTTGTGATTTTCTGCGTGTATCAAAATTGCTCTGTTGAAATGTTTCTCTAGAAATTTAGAGAGAGCCGGGAGGAGGGAGATAGGCCAATAGTTTGCTTTATCGTTCGGGTCGGTGGTCGGTTTTTTGAGGAGCGGTAAGATTTTTGCCTGCTTCCGTATGTGCGGCACTTTGCCAGTGGAAAGAGATGAGTTACGCACATTATTAACTGTGGGATTGATAGTAGGGGCTGGGGATGCTAATAGTTTAGCTGGGCAGGCATCTTTTGGAGAGCCCGACTTGAGGCCTTTGAAGTATGTGAGCGATTCGTCCAGTTGTATAACAGAGAGCTTTAATAATGCTAGGGACTGCAAGGAACCAGGCTTTTCATTCAGAAATTGATGTAAGGCCAGGTACTCCAATGTATCCCTGGAAAAAGACTGTTGGATTGTGACAATCTTGTTGTGGAGGGATGGAGCCACCTGACTGGTCCAATCAGCCGAATGTGGGGGTTCCTTCTTAACCGCCTTGGAGGAGGTGAACGATTTCGCAATGTGAAAGATTTCCTTTCCCTTATTGTGAGCAATCTCAATCTTAGTATGCAGGTAGCTCTTTTTAGCCTCTTTCATCAGCAGGTAATAGGATTTTAAGGCAGCCTTATAGGTCTTCTTGTCCTTCATCTGAGAGTGTCTGCACTTTCTTCTCAAAGGGCCAATTTGATGGATCAGGCCGTGTAAGACTCAAAGGAATAAAGACCTAGTCAAATAAAGAACACGTACACAAGGCAAGATTCAAGGTCCAAACCATGGAGGTTTATTTCAAATTAGGAAATAATACAGAAAGCAAACAGATACGGTAGTCAGGCAATTCAATAATTCATAATAAAAAAGAGGATAATATAGATCATTCTGCATAAATGTTGCAAGTAAAGAGGCAAGGAACAACTGCTCAGTAAGAACAGTGGCGGCTGGTGATATTTAAAAGTGGTGAAGCGTAAAAGTTGTGGTGGAGAGCAGTGCGGTGAGCAAGCGCAGCGTGGGAGCCCGAATGGCATAAGGGGAGTTCTGGAGGTTTCTCCTCCTGGGAAAATTTTGTAAAACGAGTGGGCAAATGGTGCATTTTTAAGCACGTTTGAGAAAGCAAGAAACATAATGAAGCAATTGTGAAAGTTTAGTTTTTACATCAATAAAGAGATGTCATATACAAATATAGATATCTGCTTTTGCAGTTTAACCACAGAAATTCATAACAGGCTTCGAGATAACATTGCTGAGTACCTCAGAGATTCAGTTATCGATACACCTTTAGAAATTAAATGTACTGCTGAACTACAATCTATTGTGATTTGTTGGATTGGACACAGTGAGACAGCAAGGAATAAACATTAAAAAGGTAGTAGGGCACCCTACAAGGCACTGTACATCTCATTGAGAGAAAGGGAAGTGGGGCCTCCTGGACTGGGATTTCCTTTCAGCCCAAGGCAATGGTGCCATCCCGCCATGGAATATGTGTTTGTTTATGTCCAGACAAATGGATTGCATTTTATTGCTCCTTGCATTTGAAAGCCCCTGCTTTCATCAGGTCACTTTATGAAGGCTGCAAGCTATTTGTCAGGCCATAAACAGACATATCAAGCATGCTTTTATTGATATTACGGGGGCTGGGAGGGATGCACTGGAGTGGAGAGGGAGGGTTCATGGAATAACCACTGAGTTAGTATTTTGTGTACTTGGAGGTGGCAGACAATCTATAAGGAAACATTGAAGGTTAATCTGCGTTATTTTTACAAGTTCAAAAATTTGGGAATATTGCTCCTAATACCAGTGTCACAATGTAAGAGTCTCACATTGCCCATACTTCCTGATGACAAGGGCGCGTTCATGAATACATTTTAGAAGTTATACTCCATACATTCAAAAACTATTTTGAGTTTCCTCTCGGGGTAAAGCAAATGTATGTGCTTTCAGTATATAAATGTCATTCTTTCAATTACCTTTGTAATGGAGTACAAAATACCCAGAGACCTAATGCTGAATGTAGGACGGTCGATTCGAACAGAGAGTGAAAGTTAAAATGTTTTAAAGCTATTAAACGTGCTACAATAATTTATTGGAGCACATTTAATGGCTTTAAAACATTATAATAATAAGACCTACTGAACAATGAAGATATAGTGAAATAGAAAGAGCATTGGACAGCAAAAGAAAAAAAAACATGAGAGGAGCAAGAGAAACCAGAGGAAGGGAGAGTTTTGAGAGCGAGATCACTGGAGCTGCTAATTTAACAGAAGCCATTAATAAACACAGTCATCAACAATGCACGATATTTTATATTAATTTAATGCACAATGCCCTCTGGGGCTATTCTTTATTTTATACGAAGGGCTCGCCCCCCACCCTGGACCCTTCCTCTATGTGGATCTCACGCAGGCAATATCCCCACCTGCGACTCTCACATCACCTCCAGATGAGGCGTCAATGCCGGAAAGCGTGTGACTAAGATCTGAGTGCGATAAAGCACAGCACTCATGACGTGGTGGTGCCGTGGCGCCAGGCACAATCTTGGAGGGTATCCCCTCCCCCTCTTGCATTTCCCATATACCCAGCCACTACCTACAGTTCAAAAAGGCCTTTGGTGCAGCACTGGCAGCCACCGGCCTATTACAAACATATCCAGGGTGTCCCTCGATTTCGCCAGGCCTGTCTCCCAGCCCTGAGTCTGCCGGTCACTGTGTGGGGTTCAAAAAGGCCTTAGGCGCTTGTGTGCCCAAAGCCTTTTTGAACCCCAGACACTAGTCCACTGGCCCGAGATCGAGGGACACTGTGGATCTGTTTGTAACAGACTGCCAGCCAGTACCGCTGCACCCGACACACTCCGCTAGGCACGCTTTTCAGTGTAATGCAAATCGTTTTTGGGGGGGAAACGGGAGTGAAGACTCTGGCCATAGTGGGTAGACTACTAGTTAGGTGCCATCATGGCTGGCAATCTAGTCCACATAAATATATTGAACTTCCTGGCTCAGGAAGTTCCAATATATTTATTTGGACCAGAAAGCCAGCCGGATGGCAGTGGGGAACCAAGTTCCGGCATTGGTGTCCTGTTGGTGCAACATACTGTAATTCAGAATCACATTCAATTCATTCTGGGCAATTTGGGCAAATCACTAGTCCCTGCAAATCGCGAATGTCCCCCAGGCCGTGCCTACCGAAAATAAATGTGTCCTTCATGTGTACAGTGAAGTCATTCATCACTGTCTACACACTGCTGCTGCGGGGGGAATAGTAAGACACTTAGTCTTTTACCCCGCAGCCCCAGTGTGTAGACACATGGCTGACATGATTATCTGTAACGGAAAAGTACAACTAGGCCAGGCCATAAGTATGGAACGAAAAAGAACAGGCCTAGAAGGTGGCAAGTGGCAACAACACCCATTTAATGTGGTAGTAGATGACTAGTTGGTACTCACAACAGATTCTCGTCTGCGCCGCTGTGATCAATCGTCACATTCACGGAGGCCCGGAGTCTCATTGTCAGAGAGAATGTATCTCCCCAATTCACATCTCCGGTCATGTGTGTACTCCCTTCCTGAGTATCTAAAGCTTAGCGGGGTGGCCGTGCCCATCCAGATGACACTCCCGTTTCAACACCTAATCCCTCACCTCCTGCTTGTCACTGCCCCTCCCACCACCCTGCATATAGTGTGCACCGCTTTGGAGGGCTGCTAGTGCACAGGTGACAGGCGCTGCTGCTGCCGCCACACTCACCTGCCACGTGAGCCCCTCGCCTGTCGCCTGCACCCAGCTCTGCGCCTTTAACCTGCGACCCCCTCGAGGCTTTTCAGCTGCATCTGAGTATGCACCCCCGTTAAACCCGCTCTTCCTACCCGCTCACCTCCTGGTCTGGACATCTCCTCATAGCGCTGTACGTAAGAAAGTGGGATTGGGAGCACGGCAAGTCCAGCCAGCCGGATACGAGACACGAGTGACTGCACACAATCAACCTTTGAGTTTCCCTCCGCCTGCCTGCAGCCTCTCTACCCCACCCCTTCATAACTCATCATAGGGCAGGAACCGCCCCCTGTGACGAATTGGGAAAGGGATTGGATAGAGGACAGAGATGCCCTGCACCCATTAGGAGACCGGGGGGCCAGGGCTGCTGCATTGAAGCAAGCAACCCTCAGTCCCTCGCTCTCCTAAGGGGAAGGCAGCGTCTAGTAGTAGTGCGCATGTTCGAGCTGGTCATAAAAGTGACGATGCCCAAAACCGAACATGCGCACTATTACTGCGCTCACAGACAACAACTGCTTCTTGTTGTCTGACTAGTGTCAGTCACCACCAAGTGGGCGTGCCCCGGGGTCAGGTGCCGGCCTGGAACATCCGCGCGACTCAAGTTTCACTTTCTTTCAACACAACAATCAGATTAGATTGAACGAACAAGATTGAACTTCAATCTCGTTCGTCACATTGAACGAATGATGAATGGGCCATGGGGGACCATGGGGGCATCGTGGCAGGTGGGGGCAATGCCCTAGCACCCAAATGGACGCACCGCCCCTGAGTAAGAATATAGAAATAGTTCTGGAACACATCACAAATAAAGCATTTTTTATAGGGTCACATGAGTAGAGAATCATGTTCTCTGAGTGGTTTAAAGTGGCACCATGGGCTGTACTTATACAGATACATTGACACTAACCAATCAACATTGTAGAAATTGTATTAAATAAAACAAGCTTACTCTAGAAACCCTCCAACAAAAACCTGTAGCCTACATAAAAAGGGAAATTAAATTATAAGATTGAAAACTATTAAAATGAATGACAGCACAATTGAACAAGCAGGCAACATCAGCCTTGAACATTTGCTACATTACATGCAGACTTCCTTTGAAGCACATTCTCTGTCACAGTGTAAATAAAAAACACCATGGAACTGAGCACATTTCCTTCTGTGATAGTGAAAGGAAAAATACAGAACAAGAGAGACCCAATAAATTAGTTTTGCGGCCTAGTTCCTAACTTAAACACACGAAGATGTACATTAATATATATTCATTAATAAATCTACCCCTAGCAAAGGCGACACTGAGAAGTACGCACATGCACAATATCTTTCTTTTTGCGCAAAATCATAAATGTTCATGCAGAGCTGAAGTACAAGACTTTTTACTGTATCTGGTTCTCTTGATGTATAAGGTATGCAGGTATGATGTGTAAAATGCATAGGAAAGACTTATGTACAATTTGAGGTGCTCATTTGTGATTTATTGCTGCCAGGGGAGAAGCAATTCATCAAACTAACATTCCCTTAATATGTGATGGCTTTTTCTTACCCTAACACTTTTTTCTTTTCTCTTCGCATACGTCTTTCTGAGGTCATTATCAAGCCGTAATTATGGTACTCTTAATTGGTGTTTAACGACTAGTCTTCCATTAGCATTCATTTGCTTGTTGGATGATTCAGAATGTCGCAGTTCTCTGTGCTTTACCCACTACCAGTGCTTTGTATTCTAGTCCTTGGTTCCCACATTCACCCTCTGTGATTGGTGTTTATTGTTGGCACTCGAGGCCGTGAGCTGCCTTCACATTCAATGACTCAAAAAGCAATAAACAAATTGAAAAAAGAGGAGAGAAATAGAGAAGCCGCATCCTCACTTGAAGCAATGTGTAGCTGTAACTGAGCTTCAAATGCAGACATTTCTTGGAAACCTGACATTACAATTCAGCACGACTGTTTTGTCTCTTTTGTATTACTTGTAAGTTTGCCAAACAGTAATGCCCATTATCTTTAAACACATATAACACATTTACTCCTACATTTTTAAGTTGTGAACTATTACATAGTCAACAGAATAAAGGTCTGAAAAGCAGATTGAATAGTATGCAGAAAATATTCAAGTAACACAATGACAGGCTTTTTTGTTGTTGTTTTTAACTGTAGTCTTGTCTTGTTGAAACCAGTGAAAACATTTAACTCGTTGGAAAGACCTGCACTGATTTTCAATGCGAATTCCGATTGATTAAAGATTCAGCTTCTACCTGTGTGGCTCACTAAATTATCATTTTGCAAAAAAATATTTATTTGTTTGCATTTATCAGTTATGTCAGCATAAAGGATTCTATCAAGCAATCATAGCAATATACATTGCATCAAGTAATACAAAGACCCGCTGGCAAGCCACATAACGTTTGATTAACACCTTAGTCCCCTCACTCCCCCTCCCCTCGAAGCTTCCAAGTGGAGAACAAGCCTTAGCTCATGTGTAATGTACAAGCATTTCACATTGGACTGATATGGTTGGAAGACATGTATCCATATTATTGGACTGGGGTGGGGTGTCTCAGGTCTGCTCCCTCCAGCCCACCCCCTAGCCGTGGATCACTTAACTGTTCGGACGCGGGCTGTGTTTGGTCAGGGGTCTCCATCAATGTCTGTAACATCCCTCCCCATGCAAGCAGAACGTCTGATAATTTATCGTCTTTCCACACTTGCCCATTCCCATAGGTCCCTCTCCCATAATTCCCTGGTCAGGGGCCTGTGACCCATCCAGTGGATCTCTATACGTTTCCCTGCCACTGTGAGTCCCAGCACTGTACATCGGCTGCTCAGTTTTCTCTTCGGGTCCTCAGGAAGCAGGGCCAATAAGCCCTTATTAATTGTAAGCAGGACATCCCACCCCGTTGAACGCTGAAGCTGTGCCAGAACCTCTCCCAAGTGTGCAGCCACTGGCGGACAGTGCCTGACCATATGTAGGAAATCAGGCTCTGCAGTCTCGCATCTCAGGCAGCAGGGATCTCAGGATGGATATATGGGGTTCAGTCGCTTGGGGGATAGGTAGGTCATGTGTATAGTATTATATTGGATCTGTTTGAATCTGGAGCTCACTGATGCCGTTCAAATGCTTGCATGTATTTTGGACCAATCCTTAGGGGAAAGGGGCTCATCACTGAGTTAATACCATGTCTCCTCTATGCACAGAGGTTTGACTCACCTATCTGTGCGTAGTGCTCTGTAAAGGTGCGTTATTAGTCTGCGGCCCCCAGCCATTGACAACACGGTGGTTAGAGTTTGAGGGGTGTCAGGAGACTCCAGTAACGACGGCTGCAACTGGCATGCCATGGCTGCAATCTTAGCATATTGAAGAAATTGTCTTGGGCCCAAGGCAAATGCATCATGCAGTTTAACAAATCTAACTCCCCCAGCTATAGATCAGACAGCATCAGGCAGCCTCCCTCCAGCCATTTAACCCAGATGTCCATATCAGGCGCATAAGACGCCTGCTTTCTTACTCTCTGGACTGTCCTCTCCCAAAGTCTGGCCACCAGTCGGATCTAATAGGGAAAAAGGTGAGGCAGGTGCCCACCGCGGATTAAGAGTGACCCGAGCTGACATCCATTATGTATGCCCTCCAACAAGGACCTCTCCCAATTAAGCTCACCATCCAGCCAGAGCACTGCGTGTTGAAGTTGGGTTGCCAGATAATATAGTTCCAGGTCCGGGACCTCTCATCTCCCCTTTGTCCTACTCTCTCCTTAACGTATAAAGTCCTACTGTGCACCTCTTACCATTCCAGAGTAGCTCTACCAAAAGTGAATCCAACACCATGAAGATGCTCCTAGGTAGTTCATAGATGGTTCCCTGCATAACGTATAAGCAGCTCAGTAAAACCACAAACTTAATGAGGGCAATCTTGCCCATCAAATATAGATGCAATGTGTTCCAGAATTGAATGAAATGTTGCAGGCCCACCACCACCCTTCCCATATTCTGTTCATAAAACTGCAGTTCATCATGCGTGATACGTATCCCTAAGTATCAGACCTTATCGACCATTCAGGGCAAGTCTAACCGTGGGAGCTGCTCCAGCGGTAAATCCGTGAGCCGACCTAGTGAAAACAGGAGGGATTTCATTTTTAAGGGCGTATTTATCATCCTTCAGTTCTGGTGACAGCATTACATGCGCCAGTTGGTGATATTCCAGAGTGTATTTCTATGAGGTATGAAGCCTAACTGATTTTCATGCATTAATTGTGGGAGATAGGGCATGTGGGTGGATTACGCTGATTCCAAATATCTATCAATCCAAGACTACTCTGCGCCAGCTGTAGCGTGGCTGTGGCTCTAGGTTTAGTGTTCATGCAGGGCGGGGATCTATCTAAACTACAGTTTAAAGCACAATTAAAGTCTCCCCACCATCACAATCTCACTCTCAGAGGGAATCGGTGCAGCCCTCAACACTGCAACCAGAAAGGGACTACCATCAACATTTGGGGCATAAACATTTATGAGACACACGTTATGTGCATCAAGTGTACCTTCAAGTATGACATAGTGTCCCTCGGTATCCAGGCATGTCTTGCTGCCAACACATGGCTAAGGACTTTGAGGGCCACATTTAACATAGAGAGGAGTCTATAGGAACCAGTCTCCATGGGATCCTTCCCTGGCTTAAGTAAAACCACATGAGGGCCTCCCTCATTGACTGTGGCAATTCCCATCTTTCTAGGGCATCAGTGAGCACCAACAATAGCTTATCAGCCAGGATGTTTAGAAATTGCTGATAGAATTCTGCCGGGAAGCTAGCTATCAGCACCTGGCAATCTATCAGTATTTAGGGCTTTCACCGCACATAACAATTCCTGTTTGCTCATTGGCGTGCCCAGAACCTTGGGGTCCTCTGAGGTGAGGCACAGAAGTGAGATACTCTCCGAATAAATGGACATCTCCAGAGTATCTACAATACACTGCGGCTCAGAATACTTCCCCCTTCAAATGGTCTGTAAATGAGGTGTTATGTGCCAGCTGTGCATAGACCAATTTGCCCTCTCGATCCCACAACCAGATGACAGGTTGTATATGATCCTCTGATCTAGCCAGTCACCCCAATAAGCACCCAGATGTATCCCCTTCCAGGTACCAGCATCTCCAACTCGCACTTTTACCATACTCATCTCATTGGTCCCATAGCTCCCTGACATTTTGTCGCTGGTTATTCCAGTCTTTTATGATTGCCGTATTAGTGGCAACCGACTTCTCCAGTGTCATCAGCTCAAGTTCTTGTCTTGACAGGTCATTTTCCAAGGTGCATCGTATCACAATTGTAGTAGACATACACCCCCCCATTAGAACCACCTTCATAGCGTTACATTCTGTGGGCTTACTGTCCTTTGATTCCCAGTTGAGCTCAAAATATTGCATTATCTCCCAAAACAGATTATCTCGAAATATTGGGTCTGTCTGTACACCAGCATTAGGCTTCCAAAGGGGCATTTTTAGTGCAGGCCTGTGGAGTGAATACGTGAATAATAATGGGTAGTGATCCGCGAGATAACAGGCCACAAATTCTATGAATTGCAAACGTATGTATAAAAATAATAATCCAGACAGCTGTATGTACCAGTTGCTGTGGTATGGCATGAATCTGTGCATGTGCTATCAATACACTGACACCAAATATCTATCAATTTAAGACTACCCTGCGCTTGCTGTAGCGCGGCTGTGGCCCTAGGTTTAATGTTCATGCAGGGAGGGCATCTATCTAAACTACTGTTTGAGGCACAATTAAGGACTCCCGCCACCACAATCTCAACTTCAGGGGGAATCTGTGCTTCTGTGCTACCCTCAACACTGAACCCAGACAGGTACCATCAATAACATTTGGTGTGTAAACATTTATGAGACACAAGTTGTGTGCATCAAGTGTACCTTCAAGTATGACATAGTGGACCTCTGTATCCAGGCATTTCATCCTGTGTTTAAATGTGACTCTCGGTGCAACCAATATCATGGCTCCCCTTGCATACCACGAGTAGGAAGTAGCGTGCATTTGCCCTCGCCAGTGTCTCTTTACATACTTAATACAGTCCCCCCATAAGTGGAATTCTTGAAGGAATGCAATCGATATCACGTACCTTCGCAGATACACATACACCCTATTACGTTTCACATAATCATTCAAGCCTCAAACATTCCAATTTACAAACTTATACCTGGTTCCCACACCTTCAATTGAATATCCCACGAATAAGCAACCAAGGATAATACTACATATGTTCCACTGACATGAAAGCCTCCCCTAGAAAAAAACAACAACATTGCAATCAGGAAAAAGGCGTAACAAAAGTGTGAAGGAGATAATAAAACATACCCCTCAACTCACCCATAGGCAGTGCCCACCTATCTCTCCTAGCACAACAAGTAGACAAGAGGATAGTAAACCCTGCCCCAGTCTCCCTCCCAAACCCAACGACTCCAACAAAGAACCAAACAACTTCAATTGGTGTAGTTTTTGATCCGATCACCAAATCTGTGCCTCGTCGCGAGTCTCTTATGGGGTCTCAGCAATTTGCTTTGGCGTAATGTCTGGATAATCTTATTTTTGATAACATTACCAGCCGGTTTTGCACCCCTGCATTCAATTAGTGTCTATGGATAAAATAGGGTGAATAGTTATTTGTTTTGGCTCAATGGACCATCCAACATCATCCCTTGATGTTACCTGCATCCAAGGGAGGACCCAAACCGTGCCTCCCCAACCATGTGGCTGCTTAAGGCGTTGCCATACCATCACTCTGAGTCTCCTGGACCAGGCACAATGGTGAGTAGGGGTTCTGTGTTTCCAAGGGCTCCACCACTGCCCACAACATGCCATCAGTGCAGAACAGTATACGTTCCCCAGTCTGTTCAGTATGGGTGCTTGACTGCCACAAATGCATTTCCTCTTAAGGGGCTGAATGCCTCCATCCCTTTTTCCTCTGCTCAGGCCATTCAAGGATTTGATCCAGTCGCCCAAGGCCCAAGGAGTAATCCGAGTCCATTGCCTCTCGTGGAGTTTCATAAAAAAGCACCCTTCCGCCATACTGCACTCGGAGCTTTGCCGGAAACAGCAGGCAATATTTGATGTTCTGATCCCTCATCCTTTGCTTGACCCCCAAGAAACTGTTATGAAGATTCTGGACCTTTCTTGTATAGTTGGGATAAATTTAATAGGTTTATCTTCATAATGGGGTGGGGCCATGGGCATGCACATGCACATGTTGGAGAATTGCATCCCTGTCTCTATAATTTAAAATTCGCACTATGAGCTCCCTGGGCAGGGCTCCCAGATGGGGCATCGGCCCCAGTGCTCGGTAGACCCTTTTGGTTGTAAAGAACTTAGAGAGATGTACAGCGTTATGGGCAGTGGCAATACAGTCCTTAAGAAATAGTTCAGGCGAGGGGCCCTCTGCCTGCTCTGGAAATCCAAGGAACCACAAAGTATTCCTTCTGGAGCACCCCTAAGCATCCTCAATTAATTCCTTCATATGATCTGCTTCAGATTTTAAGGTCGCCACTGTAGCCTGCAGGTTCTGTACATTCTCACTGAGTCAGACGACTTTTCTTCAGCATTTGTGACCCTCTGTGCAACTTTCCGTAGGTCTAGTCTCAAGTGATTAATGTCCACTGCCATAATGTCCATTTTGGAATCCAATGCCAAATGGGAGCCCTGTATAGCCTCAAGGATTTCAGCTGTGCCGTGGGTCTGCTCACTCTTCTGAGCCCCCTCGGTCTCACCGCCCCTGCTTACTGGTCTGATGGCCTGGGACGGTATTTTGTACTATTTTGTTAGTCTGCGCTCCTTTCTGGGATTTGTCTTTCACCATGGTTAAATCCAATGTGGTCTGCACCGCTATACCTCAGGGCTGCTGTTTACTCCAGATGGATAGATCTTGAACCACAAGGCGCTCAGCCACCCTCTTGCCCCCCGATGCATGACAGCAGCAAAGTCCCCAAGTAGTACAGCAGTACAGGCGATATCAGTAATCAGTGTACTGCAGACCCAATCTCTTAAATATTATTATTGTCTCTCTTGCATCGACAAAGTGCAGCAAATGCTTCCTTCATATGTGACTCTTCTAAAACGGCTCATGTCCCCCACTAGCTTGTGAAGTTTGCAGAGGGAGAAGGGAGAAAATCCCGGGACATCCAGGCAGTTTGGCCCAAACTAGTTAGGTGCAAAATGTTCATTTCACAGTTAGCCCCCCATCTCAGTGCACCCCAACAGCACCACCCGGGGGCAGAAGGTGTGGCTTAATGGCTAGGGCATGTGACTTTGAAGCTGGGGATCCACGTTCAAGTCTGGCGGGAGGCTCAAACATCCTATGATTCTGGGCAAATCACTTAATCGCCCCATGCCTAAAAATGAATTTGTCCATCTGTAATCCAACTGGTGGTCATGCAAAGTGCTCTGATACCTTCGTGTTGAGTTTGCGCTACAGAAACTGCATTAAAAGAAATACAACAATGCTGAGTCCCTTGCTCACTTTGCCACTGGATTCAAGCAAGCCTGGCTGAAGACGGCTGAAATGCCAGAAACCGGTCCTAGGAAGCTTGTTTCCGGTCCAGGGAAGACATGGCTTGGCAGTTCGGGCTGGACTGTTTCCATGAGGCACAGGGTCAGACTGATTGGCATATGGCCATGTCTGAACTGGGGTGGCAGAGTGGGCTAAAGAACGGTGATGGATTAAACCCAGATCAGTTGACTGGGGGTGAGTGCTTGCAATGTTCAACACTCCGTCCATCATTTCCTTTGGTTTTTCCAGGGGCTATCACAGGCACCCTCCATTTCAGTCTTTAAGTGCCAGGCTGCACCTGAGGGGTCACCACCGCTCTCCCAATCTCGCCCGCATAGACCTGGCCTAATGCCCACCGCCATTTAAGAAAGGTCGCAGCAGCCCACTATACTTTGCTGCAGGGCAGCAGCACCTCCCACTCCCCAAAAGGAGGCTCAGGGTCCACTCTCTGGGCAGTATTGATAGCTGTAGGCAGCCGGGTAGGCACAGGTCACAGCAAACAGTGTCGGACCTCTTCCCGTGTCATCTCCTATGCCGACTCAGGCCTCTGGGCAATCTTACCCTACTCCACACAAGGGTGCTTCTCAGTGCCGGACCTCGATATGGGCCTGGCTGTCTCCTCTTAGTCCTGCTCCTCCGCTGGAGCCCTCAGCTCTCTATGCGTCCCTAGGGCTCCATTCCAGTTGAGACAAGGGGCAGCCATCTTGAAAGGGTTGGGATGGCGGGTTCCACTTTTCAGCGCTTCAGAGCAGCCCTCGAGCCCCCGCAGTAGGGCAGCACTGACCCCAACACCCGGGCTTACAGTTTTGTAGCTGCCACTCCGAGCTGGCCTCTATAGCCCGCATCCGTCATCCAGGACAAACTCCACAGCTCAACGGGCTGCACTGCTGCAGAAGCAGGCAGTGCCTCAGATAGTGCTCTCTCCCCGGGTAGCAGGGTCACATTCCACGGGGCCGACAGCAATCCCCATGTCTTCCGGCAGTCACACCTGTGGGATCTGGGGTGCAATAACCTATCTGCAGAGTCAGGAGGCAGTAGGATAAAGTTATAAGGAAGGGAGCTCCTCTATGGCACATCTGACCAGCCAATATGCTTGGACACGCACCCTCACTAACGTATCATACCTTGTGCTCACTAGAGGGAGCTCACAATAAGTGCCCAGTGTGGAGGTGTTAGCTATGCACTACAGGAGTAAACTACACTGGCTATCCTGTTGATTTTGTGGAAGTGGAGTTAACAGGTATTATGGGTCATACTACGAGATTTGCTTGAGGAGTGAAGCATAACTGGGAATCAGGAATTCTGAGTATTTTGTCCTTGGTAATTCCTTGATAACCCCAAATTCTCTTGTCCACCTCCCCACCAAACCCACAGTGTCCCTCATATATTTTGGTTGCTTTCAGCTGAAATTATCCACTCAATTGGTTTGGGAAAACACAACAGGTCTACAGTAACTTCATAGACCTCATAATTTCAGATGAGGTCGGTAAAAGGGTTATCAGTCCCATCACAAATTACAGGCAGCTACTAATGAGGGCCTTATCTTCTCATTGTATCAGTTTTCCCTGTATATGTTTTACCTCTAGATTCAGAGTTTTGATGGTTGGAATAGGAATAGTATACAGCTTTGGTTTTGAAAAACTGCATATTTTCTGTATTTTCGACTTGTTTTCTTTGCACAATTTCCTCCAGGTAATACCTTCGAAAATGTGTTCTCCATTTTATATTCCATTCAGTATGCAGAATTAGACAAAAATGCTGCCCACTTTAACACTTGTGAATGTTAGGAATCCAGCAATTTTTTTCTTTCTCAATTGTGCAGCTGCACTCACCACAGGGTTTGTATTTGCATGTGCTGAATATTAAAATTGGAATAACAACATTTGGTTTAACATGTCTGCGCGGGTATCTTTAAATCTCCGTCTTCGAGTGTAATCATTAAATAACCCGCCTCTGGTCTGATGGACCTTTGTTCATTGACAAAGAGACTTTAAAAAGAGCAATCAATTACATCAAACCTCATAAACAACTAATGCTATTTAGAGCTCCACAATAGTGTTGAAGAGCATTTAAGTGAGTTAAAGTGTTTTATTATCAATCTAATATATTTTGAATCTTTTATTCAGTAAATATTAATCGTTTAGTCATTATTATTACAAATTCAAGTAATTCATTAGTCAGTATTTAAAAAAATATGTAAAATACTAGGCTAGAAAATATCACAATTAAGAAAGAGATAATACAGCAAGCATGTTCCATAAATGAATTTCCCTAATCTAAATTACCCAAAGAATGGCAATTTCTTATTTAAGCCTAGGAAAAGGTGTCAGTTCAGAAACCCAATAAAGGGTTCTGATGGGGTTATGAAATACATAAGCACAAAGACTTTGCACTTAAGCAATAAAGAATTTTTCAAGTTGGAAAGTATTATCAGCTACAAAGGAGCAGACATCCTTTGAAAAGAAAAGGAGTCAAAAAGAGGATCTCTCCTGAAGAGAGGTAACCCCAGAA
This sequence comes from Triturus cristatus, assembly GCF_964204655.1. Taxonomy (NCBI): domain Eukaryota; kingdom Metazoa; phylum Chordata; class Amphibia; order Caudata; family Salamandridae; genus Triturus; species Triturus cristatus. The sequence goes on from NC_140591.1 coordinate 1,188,318,562, forward strand.
AGAGAGTTCTCCGAAGAGAGAGAGAGATAACTACCCTAGGAGGACACGTAAATATACATTTTCTGAAATAATAAGCTGAAGCATGTGATGCATTCCTCATATTCGGCATCCAATCACACTTCAGCAACCCTTGGGAGCAGATAAGCTCCCTAGTTTCTCAAGTCTTCACAATAGGCCACAGAAACAAGTCCTTGAAAATATATGTTGTCCACATCTTATGGTTCAGACAGTTCTTCCCATGAGTCATGCTCCCTGCCATCCCCTCTCCTCCCGGTGAGAACCTCACTGTCAGCTGTTTAATACATAGCAAATGCCTATTCACTAACTTACAGAAGGCTTCTGGAAAGTTACAGCATCTGCGTGGAAGAGAAAAACATACTGGGCAAAACAACATGTTCCAAGTGAAATACAGGCCGTCAAATGCTAATGTACAAATCAATGTAAATATGGCACAAGTATTTAGGCCAACTTAAGTCAGTACATTATTTTTTCTTTTGTATGTTTGTAGAACCTATATATGGCTACCTACTACAAACTTTGCATTTATATTATGTATGTAACTTTGCATGCACTTTTAAACTTTCTATTTAAATGTATTTTTGTTTGCAAAATGAGGAAATTCGATCCATCACAGCACTACCCTTTTTTTTAACATTGAATTCATTGTTTTTTCTTAAAGACACACTGATGTATTGCACAAATGGTACTGGTGAAGGGGGCAGTATTGTGACCCCTTCATCAGGGTTTACTTAAATGTGGCGCATTGTAAAAATATCGCATTTGCTGAAATATTGAAACACTGCTCTTTCCCTCTAGCATGACTCATTTCAAAAAGACCCCCTTACCTACCAGCCCCTGGGTTTTCGGCCTGTTGGGTAGGGGCAGGAACCCCCTAAGGCTTTCCTGTCTTATGAAAATGATTTATTCTTCTCTGCTGGGTTTTAGATTTGCCTATTTAAATCATTTTATGCTGGACAATGAGTCCTTTTAATTCTTATTGTGACCTGTATGTACAGGCAGCTTCATGTTCGAAGAAATCTCTGTTAAATTATTGGTTGCTCTTTTTTTTCAGTTCAGAAACAAGTTTATTAAGGGAAATGCAAATCTCAATACAAAAAACAGATTAGCAATATGCAGTCACATGATTCAAAATTATTGGATACAAAGAGAAAATAGTTGTGTACAAAATTAAAGTTGGTCTTCTAAAAGAAAAGGATTAATGAAAGTATATAAATACATCAACACAAAAGCAGAAAGATTTCAATTCACAGTATACAAAAAATTATAATGCAGGATGAAAATGATCCTGCATTAAAAAACATAATGAAGAACGTCATGGAGGTTTGAAAACTTCTTGTTGTGCAGGAGATAAAAGAGAGGAGCATTTACCACTAGCTTCAATGAACGATGTAATAGGTAACCACAAATACAGACGTTTTGTTGCCATGGTAATAGGGTACACAAGAGCTGTATCTAATCTTTGATTATAACAAATAGCATACCACCAGGCTTGATAGGATAATTTGGTAAAGTCTTTACAATTTTTAGTAATCTGCTGAAAGGCAACCGCCAGTAATAGGTCTACTATTTTTGTGTTAGAAGTGCGTTTTGACCATATCGGAGATAAACTTCCCAAAAATACGTTAGAAACAGAGAAGGGATATTTGGAATGAAAAATTAAATTGATTTGAGCCCACACCTTTTCCTAAAAACGGTAGACAAGCGGACATGTAAAAAGTAAATGATGTAGATCCACATGTAGAGAAGAGCACAACCTGCAGTCGTCAAAGATATCAGCATGGCTTTTATGTACAGCAACTGGAGATAATAAAAGCCTATTATATATAAAAAAGAGTGTCTGTGTAGTATTAGCAGCTCTCGAGGATTTTCTAATTTTACACCATATCTTGTTCCATGTGTTTATGGACCAGTTGATACCTAAATCTTGTTCCCAGGAGAGTTCCATCTTAGTTTTTTCTCGTGTAGCACATGAAAAATGTAAGTAATTGTAAATAACAGAAGCCTTGGAGTTGGCTTGTAACAGGGAGTGTAATTCATCAGATGAAGGGGGAACTGAATCAGTGGAAGAGTTTGAAGGTATGTATCGGGTATAGGCAGTCAAGATAGCTTGTTTTAAGAGTGTATATTTAGATTGGAAGGTCATAAAGTCTTTTAACCTGCGCAAAAGACATAATCTGATCTTGTATATATAATTGATGAATCCAGATTAGGCCTTTTTGCTCCATGATTTCCAATAGAAGGGTTTGTCATGTAACAATATCATTTTATTATGCTATATCGTATAGTTGGAGAAAGAAGTCCAGTTAATGGAATCCACTGAAGAAGTGGGTTTCAGAATTTTGTATGTGTATTTAATTATGGGGGTTGAAAGGTGTTGTGTTTTGCGTGAGAACAATAGATATTCTGGAAAGGAAAAAGGGGAAAGAAAAGAAAGTTCAAGTTTGGCCCATACGAGTAAGCCCTGGAGGGGTAAGAGAGCCATCTTGATGCTTGACGGAGCAAAAAGATAGGAAAATGGGGAAAATTGACACCTCCCTCTCACTTTGGACGAGTCAATTTTGATACAGACATGCATGACTTTTTATTGCTCCATAAGAAAGAGGATAAGAAAGAATGTATTTTCTTGAACATTTTTAAGGGAATGGATAATGGCATATTGGAAATCGTTTAAAGAACTATGGAAGACAGATTAATTTTTATGGTATCAAGACGGCCCCACCAGGATAGGTAAAGAAGTTGCCATTTAGCAGTCAAAGAAGTTATTCTTCGTATACAATTCTCCATACATTTTGAAATTGTGTTTGAAATGGATGGAGTAAAATGTAAACCCAAATACTTAATATATTGAGGACACCAAGCAAACTTTGAGGAGTTAAAGTCATCTTTAAAAGTATATTTCGTGAAGGGTAATATTTCACATTTATCTTTAATTTGTACCCAGAGACAGCTGCAAAGGAGTCAACTTCATGTAGGAAGGCAGAAAGAGAAGACTGGAGTTGTGAAATGAATAACAATATGTCGTCAGCATATGCTTCCAGTTTGATATGAGTGCCATTGAAGTTAAAGCCATGAATGTCCATATTTTGGCAAATTCGTGATAGGAAGGGCTCCAGGGCTAAGTTAAAGAGAAACAGTGACAATGGACAACCTTGATGAACACCCCTACCCCAATTAAAATAAGAGGATATGGTGCCATTAGAGCACACAGCTGGTCTTGGGTTAGAGTATAGAAGTGAGATTAAGGAAATTATTTTAGGTCCAAAGCCAAACCATTGAAGGGTTTGGAAAAGGTACGCCCACTCCACTCTATCAAAACGCTTTTTATGTGTCTAATGCAATGGCTGCCAAGGGATGTGAAACATGAGAGTACTTAGACAAAATATCAAAAAATAAACGGGTGTTATCTGTGTCAACCTCCAACAAATCGGGCAAAAAGGAATCCAATCGTAATGCCAGGGATTTTGAATTTTTTTTGTAATCGACATTAACTAGAGATATGGGCCGAACATTTTTACAATATCTCAAGTCTTCGCCATCCTTGTGGATAAGTCAAATGAGAGCTTCAGAGAAAGAGTCTGAGGATTTACCTAAGGACAAAAAGGAATTTAATAAAATATGTAATTTAGGGATTAATAGGGAGGTAAAATGTGTGAAGAATTCAACAGTGGAGGCGTCCGGACCTGGGGCTTTATCTTTTTTAAGTACCAATAGTGCAGTATGTAATTCTTTTTGCGAAAGGTCGTATTCTAAGGTGGAAAGGTCTGGTTGAGTAAGAGGTGGTCGTTGGATATCGGACAAAGACTGAGAGATATGCTGCTCTGTGGGAAGGGTTTCTGATGAGTATAGTGTTTTGGAAAAGTGAAAAAAATACATTTAAGATTTCATCGTCTTTATATTTCAATGACTGCTGTTCATCCATAATGGATTCTATATTGAGTTTGTCATGTTTGACCTTCAAATAGTTAGCTAGTACTTTGCCGGCTTTATTCTGCCCACCATAAAACTACACACTGTATTTTAATAGGTAAGTGGAAGCATTATTCGTCGACTCCTTATTAAACTGAAATTTAGCGTTGACAAGTTCCGACAAACAATCTTTTGATCTTGAGGAATAAAAATAATGCTCCAGTCTCTTTATCTTGGCTAAAAGAGATGCGGTAAGTGTTTGCGACTTTTTACACTTTTTGGATACATAACCAAATATAAAGTCCCAGCTTCTACTTTGAAAGCGTCCCATATCACATTAAAAAGTAAATCATTGCTTTGATTAAATAGAAAATACTCATTAAAAAAAGAAGTAAATGAGGGAGTGAATCCCGGGTCCAAAAGAATAGTATTGTTGAAGCGCCATTTGCGGGGAGTTCAGGGTTTCTGTAAAATATCTAACCGCATCATAATAGGAGCATGATCAGAAATTAGGATGGAGCCTAGTAACAAGTAATAAGAGATATGTCAAGAAACAGACCAACTTTCTGCAACACAGGACAATATAACGGTAGATTAGTAAAGACAAGAATGAAAAAAAGTAGTTAACATGCGACAAATGCAATGTAAGATAAGAAAGAACTATATGTATGAGATCAAAAAAAGAATGATGGGATAAGAATAAGTCAGGTAAGTTTAAATGGAAAAATAGAACAAGAGAAGGAAGAAAGAGTGAGTAAAAAGAGAGGATGAGTAACGGCAAGTTAGAAGCAAAAGGCAAAGAAGATCTGGAGAAAAAAACAGAAAGGAGATGAAAAAGAAATAGAAAGATGTTGCTGATAGAAATAGTAGAAAGAAATAAAGAAGAGAAACTGTACCTAGATTGAGTCCATAACATAAAGAGGGTGGGGGAGACCAGGCCACATGGAATGATGACACGTGCGGAGGTGAGGCGAGGAGACGTCAGGATGAGCAAGCACAAGACAAAAGGGTTAGACAATATAGAGAAGAACCTGCAGGAATAGAAAAAATTGATTATAACAATGAAAACATTGTTAAATTACGAGCAATCAGCTAACTTTAAAATTATGAAATGGCAGACTCGAACAATAAGTTGCAATAGAAAGAACAATCCAGTGTCTAAACAGGTAAGTAATCTAAGAACCTCTACAAGAAGCTCAACAGGCTAAATATACAAGGCTATAATCATGAGTTACTGTGAAAGAAGAGTTATCAGGGACGTGATTTAGAGATGTCCATCTTTTCCGGGCAGTATGAGTTCAGGAAACTTATGAGTTTGATCGGATCTTCGTAAGTGATGGTGATATTGTTAAAGGTCACTTTGAATAAGCATGGATGGAATAGGCCAAATCGTGCGCTGATAGAACGTAAAGCTGGTCTCATGGCCAAAAATTCCTTTCTTCTCTCTGCTGTAGGCTTTGCCTAATCCAGCGAGAAAAAAAGTTGGTTTCCTGATGTCGATATCAGTTTCAAAGACCTAACTGCAGCCAGTACCTTGAGAAGATCTGTATATCCAAGAAAATAGATTATGACTCCTCTTGGTTTACGCAAAGCCGATGGTGACGAGTGAAGGGGACCCAACCTGTGAGCACGTTAAATGTTCAGGACAGTGCTTTCTGGCAGATTAGGGACCATTGACAAGAATGATTTGAAATAGTCTATAGGGTCAGAACCTTCTGAACCCTCCGGTAAACATAGATTCGAAGGTTGTTTCGCCTATTTCTATTTTCAAGATTTTCAATATGCTTCTGAAAAGATGCAACCTGAGATTGAAGGACTGCAACCTGAGCGCAAGCTGAGCCTAGGGAGTCTATTCTTTGTTCAACCGCGGTAATTCTCTCCTCCATTGTTGCCCAACCATCTGTTAAAACTTGTATTTTGGAATTTGTCTCTTCCACAAATGGATGAAGTGCACGTATTTCTTCCAGAAGAAGATCCATTTAGACTGACGTAGGCTGCTTCGGTGGAGAAGGAGGGTCTTTTTTCAACCGCTTGGTTGACACTTTGGTGGTTGTAGAGGAAGCGTGGAGGCACTTTAAGGAGAGGAGTTCAAGGAGTCATCCATTTTGATATGATGAGAATAGAGATGTGTGTGGTCAATAAATGAGCGATTTGCGGGCACCACCAGTGATCTTGCTGTTTTCAGTCTGCCCAGAAATGTGACAACTAGGATTAATAACAGGTGAGGTCGTAACAGGTATCCTTAACTCCAGGGCTAAAATTGGCAATAATGATGAAGCACTGCATAGTCATAACCCATAGATATTATCCCGAAGAATTCCATATAATGCAGAAATGCAGAAATGTGAAGGAGAAAAACACCAATTCAAATACAAGAGATCCCACGAAGCTCATTGGTGACCGGCAGAAGCACTAGTTGTCAAAGAGAAAACAATGTGACATATATATGGTATCCTGCATGCTAATAGTATCAATTCAGGAGAGCAGAAAAGCAAACACTGCCACAATTAGTAGAGCCTGCTTACTTAAATTTCATGGTAGCAAAAGATTATCATGCGAAAAATAATTAGAGTTAACCAAAATAGGCAGTTATCTTTTAAAAATGGTTAAAATGTTTCGCATATAAACCTGCATTGGAAGGCATGTAATGCACAAAATGGCCGCTAGTGACACCACCATAGAGGGAAAAGCTTCTGTTAATTTCTCGAGATGTGAGGCAACAAGTCACTTTACAGAAGCTCACTGGCTTAATACTGCTGCCAAGGTACTCACAGCGCCAAACGAAAAGGCTTCAAGGCATAAATATGCAGGGCTGAAGGTTCATAAGGGCACAAAAAAGTCCTCTCAGGTCGCGGGCATTTACAAATTGGCGGGTGCTGTGCTACCTCGGAGAAAGACGAGGAGGTCCGATAAGAAAGTGGGTCTCTTCCGCATCTAGAAGCGCTCCGTCGGCTACTTCCCAAACTCCGAAGACTGTCCCAACATCTGCGCCGTTCTTCTCCTCACCGGTTCGCCGCAAATTCCTCCGTCTCCGCTGCCAACACCAGGAACGTCATGGAGGCGCCGCCTTCTCCCTTAGGCGCTAGCCACGCGATTGGTTGCTCTTTGAAAGTCAGTTTTGATCCTCCGTAGTGGGTCCAAGCAGGTGTTCGCATAAGATTCTGTTTATGAGTACCACAAGGCCCAGGTTCAGATTGGGACAAAAATTAAAGTGGCTCAGATTAGCAAATTAGATAACTAAAAATGTGACGCACATTTTCAAATTAGGGCATTTTTTTACTTTTAACCCCTTCGATGCTCATGACGGAATGGTTCCGTCATGAGCATCGGTGCCCCTGTGCTCATGAAGGAACCATTCCGTCATGAGGCCAGGAGCACAAAATCCCTCTGCTGCAGACAGCAGAGGGATTTCCTTCTCTCCCCCAAAGGCTCGGGAGCTGGGGAAGAGCTTCCCCAGCTCCTGAGGCCCCCTCCCTGGTTTCTGTGCAATGACTATCAGCACGCATGTCGCGCTGTCGTCATTACACAGAAACCGAAACTGAAATGAGCCTTTAGGCTCATTTCAGTTTCACTTTCTACATGCTCAGGGGGCTATCTCAGCCTCCTGACCACGTAGAAAGACGGGAGAGGTATCATTGGAAAGTGGAGAATCCCCTCCCCAGGGGGGGGGGGGGCAGAAAGCCCACTAAAGGCCAGGGATTTTTTGGGGTGCATTTCTTTTAGGGTGGGGGCTGCCCGGAATGGGTACGCCAATGCCCCCACCCCCGCTACCATTACAGCCTTTCTGCCTCCCTTGGGGGCAGATGGGGGCAGTACCCACTTGATGCCAGGAATTATTTTTTTGCACCTTTTTTTAGGTTGGGGCTGCCAGAAACGGGCACGCCAATGGCCCCACCCCACCACCATTACAGCCTTTCTGCCCCCCCCCCCGGGGGGCAGAAAGCCCACTTGACGCCTGGGATTTTTTTCACGCAATTTGTTTTAGGGTGGGGGCTGCCTGAAACGAGCACGCCAATGCCCCCACCCCCAACACTATTACAGCCCTTCTGCTCCCCCTGGGGGGCAGATGGGGGCAGTAGACCCAATCTGCCCCCTGGGGGGGCAAAAAGTCCACTAGACGCCAGGGATATTTTGGGGCAAATCCGAATTAGGGTGGGGGCTGCCCAAAATGGGCATGCCCCCACCACCTCCCCGGCAAAAAATTACAGCCTTCCTGCCCCAATCTGACAACCCGGGGAGCAAAAAGCCCCTAGATGCTAGGGATTTTTTTGGGCACATTTTTAGTAGGGTGGGGACATTGGCATGCCCATTTTGGGCAACCCCCACCCTAATTAAAATTTGCTCCAAAAAATCCCTGGCATCTAGTAGGCTTTATGCCCCCAACCCCTCCCCGCAAAAAATACAGCCTTCTTGCCCCCCTGGGGGGCAGATGGGGCAGTAGCCCCCAATCTGCCACCCCCGGGGGGGCAGAAAGCCCACTAGACACCAGGGATTTTTGTGGGCAAATTTTAATTAGGGTGGGGCTGCCCAAAACTGGCATGCCAATGCCCCCACACCCAACAATTACAGCCTTTCTGCTCCCCCTGGGGGGAAGATGGGGGCAGTAGCCCCTAATCTGCCACCCCCAGGGGTACAAAAAGTCAACTAGACGCCAACGATTACGCTGGCTTTTTATGTGTGGGGGCTGCCCAGAAAGGGCATACCAATACCCCCACCCCCAAACAAATAGCCACAGTGTCTCTGGCCCCTTGGGGGCATATCAGGGCAACCCCACCCCACGATATCCCCCCCTCCACTGCATCAGAAAGCCGACTAGGCACGGATTTGTTTTTAGCAATATGCCTACCTGTGCATTTTGGGTCCTTGCGCAGCCGGCACATAGGGAAACCTAGCGGGACTGTACATTTTTGAAAACTAGGCACCCAGGAGAATCCAGGATGGGGTGACTTGACTGGCTCTCACCAGGTTCTGTTAACCAGAATCCCTTGCAAACCTAAGAATTTGTCAAAAAAATTAATTTTCCTCACATTTCTGTGGTGGAATGTTCTGGAAACTGCGTTGATCCACAAAATTCCACCCACCCCGTGTTCTCCAAAGTCTTCCAATAAAAACGGTACCTCACTTGCGTGGATAGACCTAGTGCCCGCGACAGGAAACGGCCCAAAACACAACGTGGACACACCACATTTTCACAGTGAAAACTGACCCTTTTTTTTGCAAAGTACCTAGCTGTAGATTTTGAACCCTAGCTCTGCCGGCACCTAGGGAAACCTAGCAAACCTATACATTTTTGAGAACTAGACACCCCGGGGAATCCAGGATGGGGTGACTTGTCTGGCTCTCAACAGGTTCTGCTACCCAGAATCCCATGCAAACCTCAGAATTTGTCAAAAAAACACATTTTCCTCATATTTCTGTGGTGGAAAGTTCTGCAATCTGCGTGGAGCCACAAAATTCCACGCACACCGCATTCACCAAAGTCTTCCAAGAAAAATGGTACCTCACTTGTGTGGGTGGGTCAAGTACCCACAACAGGCAAGGGCCCAAAACAACCTGGTTGTGCAAGGGGGGCCCTGTGAGTTTTTGGCCCCAGGCTCAGCGGCCATCATGGGAAACCTACAAAGTCCACACACTTCTGAAAACTAGACACCCAGGGGAGTCCAGCGAGGTATGGTTTGCATGGACCCCCTAACGTTTTCCTACCCAGAATCCGCTGCAATCCTAAAATTTTGCTGAAAAAATCACGTTGTTCTCGAATTTGTGTGTGGGAAATTTGAGGAGGCTGCATGGATCCACAAATTTTCTACCACCCAGCGTTCCCCCAGGTCTCCCTCACATGGGTGGATCAAGTAACCGCGACAGGCAAAGGCCCAAACCCACGCATTTCTGAAAACTAGACACCAGAGGGAGTCCAGTGAGGTATGGCTTGCGTGGATCCCCCAACGTTTTCCTAACTAGAATCCCCTGCAAACCTCAAAATTAGCTGAAAAAAACACATTCTCAACATATTTTTGTGGAATCAAATGTCCTACCCCACAACCATACCCTCAGTAAAATGATACCTCACTTGTGTGGGTGTCTAATGCAGAATTGGCTAAAAACTTATTTAAAAAAAATGTAGCGCTTAGAATTCTTGGTCCTATACCCTTAATCCCTATGTTTTGGGCTCTTCCCAGTCACAGGCCCGTGCCCCACCCACACAAGTAAAGAATCATTCCAGGAAGCAGGCTGGACCTGGGTGCTAAAGCTGCTCTACCCAGCGTAGAGGAGAATGAATCAGAGGGCAGGAGGGAAAGAAAATGCCGCTGCAAGGGAGGTCGAATCGGACGGGCAAGGCATCCAGAACCACAGCCAAGCGTGCCCTGTACCGGTTCAGAGCACGCTTGGCTGCAGTTCCGGACGCTTCACTCGTCCTATTCGCTTTCCTGTGGAGCGGTAATTTTTCACGCCTACCCCTTGATTTATTCTCCCCTGCGCGAGCATGCTTGGCTGGGAATCCGGATACCTCACCTGTCTGATTCGACCTCCCTTGCAGCGGCAATTTCTATCCCGCCTGCCCTCTGATTTATTCTCCTCTACTCTGGATAGCGCAGCTCCAGCACCCAGATCCAGTCTGCTTCCATTGAATAACTCCAGGATAACTTGGTTATTAACTACCTCATTCCCTTGTCGGAGCGCTAACAGTTGCCCCTTTCCGTGATTTAGTTACCAACGTCCTGAAGATGACCTGATATCGAACAGGTTGAAATGCCGTTGACTTCTCAGCGCAAACCTTGGCGTCCATGGGGGCAATCAATTCTGTCTAAATCCTAATACTTATGTTGATCTCTCTTGTATCATTGACCTCATAACTACTTGTTCTTACTGTTTTTCCGCCGTTCACACTGTTTCATCACCTTTGTGTTACTGCGCCATTCACCAACACTAGCACGTTCAGTGCACACTTGGTTGTTATGGTTACTTTAAGTAAAATTGTACTATAGTGCTGATACAACTACTTACAAATAACACATTATATTCTATTAAACCTGCTCGTGGTCTCCCTTTCTTTTCTTCTCCTCCCACAAGTGATTTATACACTCTTTGTAATTGCCCTTGCTAATGCCTACCGGTTGAGACACTGTTGTTTTTATTGTATGAGTACAGGGCACAGGCTCTTCATAATGTAAGTGTGAGCCACCTCCACCCCTTCCTGCTGAGGAAGATCCATCAGAATGCGGATGAATGCAGAGGAGTGCTCAGAATGCAGATGAGCCTCACCTCCCTGTGTTTGTGGCTGTCTAGAGGGAATGCACAAATTGTAGCTGTCATTAAACCCAGATATGTATTGGAGACAGGCGGACAAGCACAAACAGCAGTGAGTACAGAGAAATGTCCACTCTTTAAAAGTCTAAAATCAGACTACTCACTTTTTTATTTCAAGACAACCCATGCACCCCCTCAATACACACACTGATTTTTTACCTCCCTCTACCGTTTTACCTCCCAATTCATCTATACCATTCAAGGTGCATACCTTGTTCCATACAACATACCTCTAGCAAAGAAGAAAGCCCTTACTGCAGTAAAGTCCAATGACCAAATAATTGTCAAGTCAGCTGACAAATGTGGCGGCATTGTTTTATAAAACACTGATGTGTACAAGAATGAAATCATGAGGAAGTTATCTAACCAGGAACACTAAATGAGGCTCCCAGGAGACCCTACTAAGGAATTACAGAGTGTAATTTCCTCCATTTCCAGAAACAGCTTACAACCAGGATACATTTCCAAAAATTAAGAACTCTTCCTGAATACTAAGAACCCCAGATCACCAGTAATATACACCCTACTGAAGGTACAGCAGAATCAGGCATTACCTCCAGGGAGGCCAATTGTATCTGGCTGTGGGTCGATATTCGATCCCATTGGTCGATATGTTGATTTTTTCATAATAGACTTTGTACCTAAAACCAGTTGCTATATCAAGAACAGCACAGATATGATTAATCAAATTGAACAGATGCCATTTGATGAAAAAAGCTGCCTCCTGTGTACTTCGGATATTGAATCCTTATACACGAATATTCCCCAGATAGAAGGCATTGAAGTCATAAGACAAAACCTGGGAAGGAGAGAATGACCCCACCCTCTACCCACTGAATTCATTCTTGAACTGTTACAACTGACTTTACTACTCCTAAACTGAGAAAAATCCTAACTTTAAGACTTTCGGTATTCACAGAAGGCATTTAGAAGTCCTAAAGTTAGGAGTCCTAACTTCTGTAAATACCAAAATGAGTAAGTGCCTTCTGTGAATACCAAAATGGTAGTAAGTTTAGGATTTTGTCTTAAGTTAGTTCTGTGAATCGGGCCCAATGTAATTGTCTCACACTTTTTGCATCAGCGGTCCTCTCCCTCCAGTATTTTTCCTTGTGGTTATTGTTATAATTGTGTATTATTGGCTGAGGTACATTATTTTAGACCTGTTAATTGAGAACCTGTACGTCATTATACACATGGGTCTGGTTACCATTCCAAAATGGCCGACATTTTTATCACTTACTATCCATCTGCTTGCATTAGGCCTTCCTTCATGTTCTTGATCTTAGATGGGTTGGGCATGCAATTTACTTTTACCATATTCCTGCGGTCGGGTCCTTACGGTATTGGAATTGGCGGTACAAAACTGTCAGCCTTTCAGTATGAGAGTAGTTAATACTGTTGATGGATTCATTTTTAACACACTCACATTATAATTATCTGCCCATAATTGCAGAATGTATACATTGAACCAAACGGTGGGCCCGATTCACAGAAGTAATCTGAAACAAAAGTCTAACTTTACAACTTTGGGCATTCACAAAGGGCATTTATGAGTAGTAAAGTTAGACTTTCGGTCTAAGTTTAGACCAAAAATCTAACCTAGACCAAAAGTCTAACTTTACTACTACTAGAATTAGACTTTTGTTCTAAGTTTAGACCTAAAGTCTTACGTTACTACTACTAAAATTAGACTTTTGTTCTAAGTTTAGACCAAAAGTCTAACTTAGACCAAAAGTCTAACTTTAGTAAAAGAAAAGTTTGACTTTTGGTCTAAGTTAGACTTTTAGTCTAAACTTAGACCAAAAGTCTAACTTTAGTAGTAGTAAAGTTAGACTTTTGGTCTAAACTTAGACCAAAAGTCTGACTTTACTACTCGTAAATGCCCTTTGTGAATACCAAAAAGTCGTAAAGTTAGACTTTCGCCTCAGATTACTTCTGTGAATCAGGCCCACAGTGTATAATGTGGATTACACAGTACCACTTACAGAGTCCTTCTGGATGCATCTACAATATTTGCATTTCTTCGTTAAAATTATGGGTAACAGCCTTTCCTGTCCTTCACAAACCGATCAGCTCACTCTCTGGTTGGCGTCCCTTACCTATTCTCATTTGTATATTTTTCAGATTGTTGAATCTGGCCACTCTTGCTGCGTTTTGCGCCTGAGCTCTCTATACGTTATGCCTTGATAGGTACGGGCGCTTTGTTCACTAGTGATGATACACTTGTGGTTGCTTTCGCTGGTTTTACACTGCCTGGGTCCCCAACCCATAAACCAATTATTAGCATGTGGCATGCCTTATTTGAACCTTCATCATTCATTGCTGATGTTGTAACTTATTTCTCTTGGGCATTTCTAACCTCCACCCACAGTTCACACTATGGCAATTTTTGCATGACACATGGTTAGGTGAAGTTTCTGGCCTGGACTAGCAGTAGCTCACCTCAGGTTTTCATCCATTAATTGAGATGCAGCGGTAATTGGCAACAACCATTTGGGCTGCCAATATTTGAATGTCTCTCACATCAAACCAATTGGACAGCTTCTAAGACAAAAATTCTTTACCCACACAATTATATAAGTATGACAGTGTGTGTCACGTGTGACTATTGTGACATGCTCTTCAGTAAATAGTTTCTGAGACCTGATTTATTCTTTATTTTCTCCCTTTCGTCCTTGCTTCCACAGGTGTTGACCATTCTTTTATCATTATTTTTTTAAATTCATGTAATCAGGCATATATTTCTGTTTGTCCTGATGATGATCCAGTATCTGACTCTATGAATGTGTATATATGTTTGTTGGGTTCAGCAGTGTTCTGTTCCATATAAAAAAGTGACACCTACTGTATACATCATTAATGGTAACTTAGTATTCCTTGGCCGTTTTTTTCGTAGTTTTAACACCTGTTGAGGATCACCACAGAGGGGGTTATCTTCTATATTTTATTGTGTAATTGTGAATTAAAAATATTTCTACACGTCCAATTAGAACAATTCTGGATATTATTTGACTCTCCAGAGTATTGGTTCCTATCTGATTACTTAGGGACCTGTGTTCCTTAAAATACACTTTCTAAAAGTGGCATTTCTAAAACAGTAAGTTAAATCCAACTTCACTAGTATGAAGGATTTATCATTACCATTCCAAACATATCAAACATGTAAAAGCTACTCCTCTCTGATCAGGAATTACAGCTTAAAAATATATTAAGGATTTGCCAAGGCTGGCCTATGAGACGGATAGGCCTCACATAAGTGAAAGACAAAATCGTCTATTTGTCACTACCAGAGCATGTAAAACATAAAGGTACATGTCCTACCTTTTACTTACACAGTACCCTGTCCTTAGGGTACTTAGGGCCTACCTTAGGCGTGACCTATATGTAATAAAAGGGGAGTTTAAGGCTTGGCAAGTAGTTTCAAATGCCAAGTCAAAGTGGCAGTAAACTGCACACACAGGCCCTGCAGTGTCAGGCCTAGAATGTTTAAGGGGCTACCTATGTGGGTGGGACAATCAGTGCTGCAGGCCCACTGGTAGCATTTAATTTACAGGCCCTGGGCACATGTAGTGCACTTTACTAGGGACTAATAAGTTAATTAAATATGCCAATTGGGTATGAGCCAATGTTACCATGTTTTAGGCAGATAGCACATGCACTTCAGCACTGATCAGCAGTGGTAAAGGGCCCAAAGTCCTAAAACCAACACAAACAATGTCAGAAAAACCAGTGGAGGAAGGCAAAACGTTTGGGGTAACCCTACAAAAAACATCCATTTCCAACATAAGCAAATTAGGAATGTAGCCAATTTTTACGTTTTGAGGATCAGAGAACATGCACTGGGCACTAGACAGCAGTGTCCTAGTGTGCAGAGTAGAAAAAACAGCAGTTCAATCCAGCTGAAAGTGGGGGTGACAACACAAAATGGAACAAAAGACAAATTTCTTCAACTCTGTAGCATTCCAAAACATCGTTCTTTTGCCCATCATGCCACCTGAATTTGGACCCAGCCATATCCAAATCAGTCTTGACCCTGTTCCAACAGGAGCAGCCACGATCAAACTGCCTGGCCAGGTCCTACCTGAACTGGAAGACCGGTTTCACCCTGATTGGGGCTTGTCAGCCGGGAGTAGCCTGGTTCCAGTAGCACACTTAGCATGCGCAGTGGCACACTGAGCATGGGACCCCTTTCTGGGCATACCCTTGCCACTTAAGGCAGTACATCAACCACACACATTTTGATGGGTTGAGTGCTTGCATTAAGTTAAGTTAATTTGCATTAAGTCTAACTGCTGGCAATAACTTGGGGAAGCATTCCAACCTAGCATTTTTTTGCCCACCATGTCACCTCAGTTTGGACCTGGCCATGTGCAAATCAGTCTTGACCCCTCTCCAGCAGAAACAATCCACCCCGTACTGCTAGGACAGGTCCTCCTTGAGCAGGAACACAAACAACCCAAAACCATTCTTAGGTAGCTAGAAAAATTGCAAGCTCCCTCACATCACCTTTGTATCTGATGACTCATCATATCAGGTACAGGAAATGTTTTGCAAGTCATTTATTTTTAAGCAAGGACAAATAACCTTAAAAGGCTCCAAGCTGTATTATTCTCACCAGAACATCATGCATTGCAGTACAATGTAATTTATTTATTGGTCTCCTTGAAAAGTTCATGACAACTTCCTATTGTATCATTCTGTCTGCTTTTTCTGTGGCATCCGCTCACATCCGGCACAGCTTTACGAAACTCTAAATGCAAAAGTTGAGAATCAATAGATTCAAACTCATAGTACACAATACTTTTTACATTTTGTCTCATGTCTATTGTAAAACTACTGGTAAGCTCCGCATCAGAGATCAAAATCAGAAAGTGATTTGAGCTAGCGAAAATATAAACAGAATATTTTGATAAAAATCCAAGGCATTTTGTATTCTCTCCTTATAAAAAAGTTTGGTAGGTTAATGGGTGTACTTCCATGAGACACCTAGGGGCATATTATCAAGAACGGTGTTAACATTATCGCCGCTTTAGCGTCAGGAAACTGCCGCTAAAGCAGCGATAATGGGCTTGATAATATGCCCTTGAGAATTCCAATAGGAGCCCAGGTTCACACCAGAACATGGGCTTCTTTTGGAATTCTCTAGGGCATATTATCAAGCCCATTATCGCCCCTTCCTGCCGCTAAAGCGGCGATAATTTTAACGCCGTTCTTGATAATATGCCCCCTAGATTCTTAGGTTATTTACTAAGGTTTTGCGCGAGGTAGATCGCGGTGTAAAGTGAGGGAGAGAATTGAGTCAATTTGTTTACCACTATAAAAGCCTGCTGGTGCAGCAAAAAATTGGGCAGCACTGCTCAAGGGCCAGAGCAGTCACTTGTAATTACCCCTTTTGCATCCCAAAACAGATACTTTCGTGTTTCACAGATCAGGAGGGTCGGACTGAGAACCAATAGCATCCTTCAAAAAGTTCTTCATTTATCTTTGCAGTTTTATATAGAGTAAACTCGACACAAGAATGCTGGAGTACTTCACACGAGCACCACTTTTATTGCATTAGGTTTCATAATATTCTATTTAGGCTCGGGAAACCAAAGTGATTTGCCCAGAATTATAGGCTGTTGAGTCAACGCTGAGACTCAAATGTAATTCCCCAGTTTCAAAGTAAGCAGCTTCGGCCATAAGACCACATTGTTGTAACCGGCACTTTCTGGTTTACTGTAGGGATTCCCCCAGCCAGGCAGAACCTACCGCTCCCGTCAATGGCCGGTGATTATACTCGCCGTAGAAATTGTGCTCACCCTTGGGTAGTTTGGCACTGAGCAGTCAGGCTTTCCTCTGAGGTAATGTGTAAAGCAAAGGCAAAGCAGTCACTCACGATAAAAACACTGAACGTCACAAAAGAGACTTCACAAAGGATGTATGTAAATATCATTTTTATTCAACACATTTTCAATTATAACATGAACATCATATACTTTTTGGCATAAAACACATTTGGACATATATTACGAGCAGTACTACGTCCACTCGTATTGTTATGATATCAATAGTGTGCACATCGTGGAAATTCCTAATCTAAGACCCCCCCCCCCCCAAAGAGAGATAGGGAGCACCACGCTGTCCACCCCAGGCCCACCCTGGCACTCCTTATAATACAGTTCTGCACATTTGAAGGGTACACCCTGGGTCAAAATGATATCAAAAATATGTACATACATAAAATGAACACTTTTTAGCAGCACTGCACGCAGAAACCATGCAGGTAAAGCCAATGTCAAATGTATTGTGCTTTTGGATGAAATTGCCATAGAAAGCAGCACCACCGGCCAGTGTAAGAAATCACAGGCAGTCCGCTGACTATCACTCCCATTCACACTCACTCCGCACCACTACGCGATGCGACAGGCATCAGCCCAGTCCATAATACACACATATGCACTCAGTACCCTAATGCGGTGCTACTGGTACCCACTAGGTTAATGGATCACACCCTGCAGACTTTGTGGCTCCAGCCTCCCTCCACCCTTTGGTTCACCTCAATTGTATCATACCCCCATATGGAAGATAATCAGCCCCGCCACCCAGAGTCTAGGCCATACGTGGCCGAAGTCACACTATGTCTGGGTCCTTGGGAAGCAGGTGGGGATATGCTGCAAGTTTTAATTAGGAGGTAGACATAAACAAGGGGAGTATAGCAGCCACTCTGGAAGTTCTCTCACAGGTCTTAAAACATAATGGAGTCACACAGTCTCTTGACCCACTTCCGAACTGTTTCAGAAGTGCTCCTTCTTCCCAGTCAATCTCTCTTGCTACTCCTGGAACCAAAGTGTCTTTAGGAGAGGCTAGGTGTAGAGAGGACAGTTGGTGTGCTGTGATGAGGGTCAAAGGGGAACAACTGATGAATGGGGAGTAACAGAGGGGAGCTTCTCAATGGGAGGAGGCACCCCGATCAGTACACGATGATCAGGGTTGTGCCCAGTCAATCTGGGCACATCGCCTGGTGCACGATGACATGAGTCGCACCAGACACTTCAGGTCTCCTATATGAAGTGTTGCAAAATACGTACCTCCCTGGAAAGGAGGCACAACATCTGGTGCATGATGATACAGGTTGTTCCAGACAAGTTCAGTCACACACATAGGTGCAAATTCAGCAGTCACATGAGATAGAATAAGGCACTACTCCGGGTACATCCCCACCTCCAAGGGTTGCACCCTATGAATTGGACACCGCATGCAATGAGCATGCAGTTGGCATGTCACACGAGAGAGATGTAGCACAATCGATGAAATGGACCACGCAGGGTCCCACAACTGGTGAATCCGCTCACCACCAACTAGACGTTTATGAGTGTCTGGGTCCCTGCAGTAGAGGAACCACACGCCTTAGATGCGGGCAAGATTTCTGTGGTTCCGCACTAGACAATCCGCTCTTCAGACACAAGTTTTAGTTCCATGCTCATACCGCTCTACCAGTTGGGGTTTAGTAGCCGATGTTGGTGCTTGAGAGGGCACTGCTCTCCATATATTACAGGTAGATGCAAGAGGTCCCTCGCGGGAGATCTTTGATGTCCCCGATATCCTCGGGAGAACAGGAGGCCTGCTGACGTACCTTTGGAGAGCACACTTCAGGGTGCCACACTTCAGCAGGTCTCAGCCCAGGCCAGACACTATGCAGAAAGGGCATGCGGACCCCTTCACGGGAGGTTATCCTTCGTGTGCACAACTGAGTCCTCTGGCAATGTGCACCATGCAGTCCAGGTTTTCCAGTCCTGCATCCCTGCAAGCATATCTCACAATTACTGAAGGATGGCACCAGTAGTTATACTGTCAGGTGTCTTTGAAGTTCAGGGTGGTTCAGGGAGTTCCCTTTGAACCACAGATGTCTTCCCCAAATTGCAGGCCGGCCTGTCTGCCATGGGGCCATAGAATGCAGATCTTAATCTTTAGGGGGGCCATAATCTGGCACCTAGAGGCTAAGTTTCAAAACCTCTCTCTCCATTCGGCCCCCGAATGGAAGAGGCCTGCATTTCTTGTGGGATGCCCATGGTTTATGGCTGTCACTTAGGAAATGTACAGATGTGCTCCCCCGACCTCTGGTGTCCACCGGAGCCATGCACCACGTCACACCAGACTCTTTGAGCATTAAAATGGTAACACTCTATAAGTCGCATTTCTAAGCGAGTTACACCAAAACCCACTTTATCATTGGAAAGGGTTTGTCATGACAAATCCATACATAGCAAACATTATGAGACTGCTCCACTGCAAACCGCTGTTGCAGCCTGAAGCAATGTCAACTACTTTCCTATGTTAACCTATGGGAAGAGCAAGCCTCATAGGTAGTGAAAACACCCACAGGTATTCCTCACTACCTGGGCACATGTGCGCTAGTTCGCACACAGACCTGTGTTGGCAGGTTGGACACAGTCCCGAGCACCAGGGGTTCAAGTACCCTGGCCCTAGTCTGCAACGGCAATGGCAGACTGGACATGGGTTTAACTAATACGTGTGTCAGTGCTCACACACTAGCCTCTGATGGCAGGTGGCATATGCAATCTCCATACGAACGGGTGCATACATACAGTGGCCTGCCCTGCCAGGCAACTCATGAGTTTAATCCTGATAGTTACCAATGCGCATGCACTGGTCTGCACCTTAGGTGCAAGTGCATGTTCACCACCCTGCCCGTGTCAGCCGGACTCGGGCTGACCCCCTTATGGGTGCGATTGCACCCACCCTGCTTGCGTCAGCAGGCCGGGCACCTTGCTGCTAGCACCATGGGTGCAAACGTTCAGACATAGGCCTGCCACAGCAGGCCTGACCAGAGTGTAAAAATGCAGGGGTTGTAGGTATGCACTCACCGGTCCGCGATAGCAGACAGAGCACCTATCCACAATGCCATATGTGCCTGGGTGCATCCTACAGCCTGCAATAGCAGGCTCGACACATATTTGAAACAGCTTAAGGGCTGATGTACAGTTAATACCCCCCAGGTATAAGTGATCCCTTCATTGGTCTGCATTAGCAGACTGGCCCATGTTTTTGAACTCCATGGGGGATGCCTCATGATATGAGATGATGACCCATTCAGGGTTGGCTGAGGCATAAGTGATGCCAAGCTAGGCAGGGGTGCAATGGCGCCCTATCGGCCTACAATGACAAGCCTGATAAAGAGTTAAAAGGCTATCTTGTGGGTGGCACATGGAGTGCTACGTCCAACTACTCGCCAGCATTGTACCATCACCAGGTATGTGGTGTACCTGTTTATGGGGTGCACAGAGGTACAGAACCTGAATTCATCGTACACGCACCCCTTGCCCAATGCAGGTGAGGTGGACGAGCCACCTTCCCTCTACAGTACAGTGGGAAGGTGGCCAGATTCCTAAGGTCATGCGGAGAGAGTCAGCAAGGACCAGGAGGAAAAAGCAAAACGTTTTGGGGTAATTCCCATAAGAAGGGCCATGTCCAACACACATTCATAAAGCTCAATTCTTTACAGTGTGTTAGGGAGTGTGGTTCCTCCAACACGCATTCTATTCTGACATTCCTGCCAAGGAGTGGCATGGGTAATTCCTTCAGGGAAGAGTAAACACAGAGCCATAGACAAGAGACGATAGACATGGAAATCTACAAAAATGAATTCGGACAATGGAGGCTGAATTATACTGGTGACATATGACATTGCATCACTCTAGGGCAGTGGTTCTTAACTTGTGGTCCAGGGACCCTTAAGGTTCCATGAAGCTTACTCAGGGGGTCTACAACTGCTTACAAAATTAACTAACACTAACAGATTAATAAAGTGTATATAAAAAAGAAGCAACATGTACAAATGAACATTGTAAACGTCAAGGAATTTAAAACTGGAGGCTAAAAATTAAAGGCCCGATTCACAAAGGTAAACTTTTGTGAAGTTTACTCTTTTCAGTATTCAAAACAAATGGTTTAATAGTAACTTAATGACTGCTGAGACTCTGCAGTTGGAACAGAGAACTCAGCATATTAAAAGATAGGCCTGTCCCACCTTTTTATGTGGAGAATTCTCCTCCACATCCACAGTTGCAAAGTTACTATTAAATTGTTTGTGAACAGTAAAAAAAAGATTAAACTTACACCACAGTGTAAGTCTGCTTTTGTAAAATGTGGGCTCTAAGTTAGTATACTCAGATTAATTAGTGGGAGCAACGCAAGTGCTTCAACCAGACTACAGTATGGACAATGAATGGCCTCAATTAAATTTAGGAACACTCCAACCTTCCTATTAAATTATTTTTTGTTATATTTTCTTGTGAATTAAATAAAATATTTCAGCGTTTTATAAATGTTTGTTTCTGTGTCATTTCTGTTTTGTTTTGAGGTTCAAATCCTCAAAAATACTTGGACCCTGGTCCCTAGTCTCCAGTAATGACTCAGTGGGGGTCCCCAGATTCCAATTATGATTCAGTGTGGGGTCTCCAGGTTAAAGTAATGATTAAGAGGAGGTCCTTAGAAGTCAAAAGGTTAAGTAGCACTCATCTAGGATAACACAACTCATTAACTGAGATGGAGACCCACACTCAAGAGTAAGCTTAATGATTGGAGAACTGCTAAGAAAAGTGTCTCACATTGGTGCAGCAGAAGACTGAATTGAGGTGAATGGGTGGTTGTCAGGATAGTTTCCCAGCATGGGTGAATAAAGAAGGAAGGCGGTCTCTGTTTTTTAACTAGCATTGTGCAGTAAGGAGCATCATCTGTGTAGCATTTTAAAATATATCCTTGCTAATTGTGACTGGCGCTGGTCTAGAACGTCATTTAGAGGTCACCAGGGGTTGCCACTGTGACCCCTGGTTTGTTCCTTGCTACCTCAGTCACTGTCTTTGTAAACCATGGCCTCAGAATGGCAAAAGCAGTCCCAAGAGCAGACGGTAAACAGTCTCCTGATGAGCACTGTTTATTTTCTGCTGCTTAGACTGGGATCAAACTCTATAAAATAACTTCAACGGAACAATGCACCTAATTCTGAATAAACAATAAAGTAAAATAAAATGCAACTTATCATTTTATTTTTCATTATTGTGAATACATGAAAAAATTATCTGATTCAACGAAAACTTCACTTTTGTGCTTAGGAGCAGTGACTGCGCGTTTCATGTGATCATAGATTCAAACGTTTTAACAGTGATAAAGAATAACATAATTCATATTCAATATATGGCCATATATGTTAGTATAGGTCACATGACTGCCAACTTTAACTTTTTAAAGTGTTTTCCTGTGATTTATCAATATAGTTAATTATTTTGTGTACACTAGTGTAATCATAATGTTTACCAGGCAAATTATGTCAGCATTCATATTTAAGTACAGGTGAAATCTAAAATACAAAGGGCCTGATACACAAAGGTAAAATTACACTTTTGTGTAAGTTTACGATTGTTTGCTATTCACAAAGGTATTTTACTAGTAGTAGCTTTACAACTGCTAAGTCTCTGTACATAAAAAAGTCCTACTTTTTTTATCTGTGGAGACTCCACTGTCATAGAGATACTACTAGTAAAACACCTTTGTGAATAGCAATTAAACATATGCAAAAGTGTAAGTTTACCTTTGTGAATCAGGCCCACATTTATTTTTGTTAGTAACAGCTGTGTTACTATATAATTTGTGCCCTTATTATGGGTTCAAATATGATATAGCATAATTTCCTATGATGTTATTGAGGCTTGTAATGTCACTTAAGCTTCCCCTGGCATTTTGATGACTTGATATCCATGGTGTGGGTGTCACACTGTATGAGTGAGGGTGCATTCTTGAATCAAGGAGTGAGTGAGTTGTTAGGTAAGATAGGGAAGACAGAGGATGTCATTATAAAGCAAGTAAACAGAGTGAGAAGATGGAGTGGAGAGTCTATGAAAACATCTTATATTGGAAAAAGAAGGGGTACATTTACATTATTACTCAATCAATTAGTTACTTTGTAACTGCAGAGGCTGAGAAAGGGATTGTGGTACGGTGGGCCGGCTTGGAGAACATGTGGTCCTTTCAGTTCCCACAAATTTGTAAGATAATTTTGCCCTATGATATTTTACCAAATCTCAAAAAATATGGGATGGAGTGGAGGGAGACTTTTCCTCACAAGACAGTATCTGGGTATAGAATGTAATGATAGATGTCAGCCAAGAGACCTTGCAATCTTCAATGACCTTCAGCTCCATTACAAATACTAACTGTTAAATAGACTCTTCCTATGTAATGCTAGCTCTAAGAGTATTTGATAGTTTGTGCTTTCCTTAGACTTTGCCTGTATGTGCGGACTGAACAGTTTTGAATTGCATGCTCACTCTTCAGAATGGTTAAGCCCATGTTAAAACACATATGCACAGAACGCTAATGGGGTACATGTTTCATCTCTTTTATCATTGTTCTATAATTCTGTTGTGATGACAACAGTGGTGGCTGGTGACATTTTAAAGTAGTGAGGCATCAAAGTTTGCGAGACTGCCTTGCAGCGAGCGAGCGTAACTGCCGTAACGGGATCCAGGGGATTCTCCCCCAGGTAAATTTTTTGGGGGAAAATGTGGGTAAATGGTGCATTTCCAAGCAGATTTGTCACCAGGCAGGCCCTGTGTTTGTTAGTTTATGTCCTGACAA
Source organism: Triturus cristatus (assembly GCF_964204655.1). Lineage (NCBI taxonomy): Eukaryota > Metazoa > Chordata > Amphibia > Caudata > Salamandridae > Triturus > Triturus cristatus. Next base: position 1,188,342,430 of record NC_140591.1, read on the forward strand.
ATAGCTTGAATGTTACTGCTTGCATTTGAAAGGGCCTGTAGTGGCAGTAGGGGTATTTTTGAACCCACTACCCTATGCCCGTCATCTGACAATGGATTGCGAATGCTAACAAGCAGAGCTTTAATCTGGTCTGGCTAATCGGCACTTCCTGTGTAGGGACCTGTTCTGAATTTGAGACATTCTGCAATGGTTTTTTCAATCGAACTGTCCCAATGGATGTTGTATATACCCAGTCGCGGCCGGCATGACGTGCGGATGGGGGAGTGGAAATGGGGTCGTCGCGGGGGGGATGGGAGGAGGCGGAAGGGGTGCAATAAAAAAAAATGTATAAAAATAAAACTTACCGTCCTGCTTCTGGATGGGTCCCGACTCCCGCCGTCCTGCGTTTTCCAATTCCTGCAGCTCTCATCGTCATCAGGAAAGGCAGCCTCCCTCCCCTCTGCCAATCACAACGCTGCAATGGCAGCATTGTGATTGGTGAGGCGCAGCGGAGAGCGACCCAGCCGGGCCATTTTCTCTATGTAGGCTGCAGCAGCCTACATAGAGAAAAAGGGAGAGTGGGCGGTCCTGCCCGAAGTGAGCTAAAGAATGATGATGGATTCAACCCAGATATGTGACTGGGGTGAGTGTCTGAAAAGTTTCAGCACTCCATCCATCATCTTCTTGTGTTTGCTTTGTTTGCCCTAAATTGGCAGGGTACACCCAGACGTGGGTCCCTTGCTTACTCCTTGTGTTTGCCATAAATAAGTTAACCACTGGACATGACTTCTGGGCCAGCCCTGTGCACATTTCCTTGCCCCAGTACCCAAGTACCCAGTGGAACAGGACTGCACTAGTGGCAAGCAGGAACTGGATGTCATAGGTATGTCCTGCACCCTTATCACAAGTTTGTGCTGAGTATAGACTTCTTCACCTGCACCAGCTCTACTAGTACCACTGTTCTCAAATCAAGTGGACACTGCCTCTTCTGCCTCAACTGAGTGTCTATTGCTGTTTGCATGGGGCAGAGTATTATGTCAACTATATCTGCCAGTAATAGGTGCCCAGATGGTCTCCTGCTCATCAGGGGTCAATGGGAAATACTACTATACCAGTTGCAAACAGCAATCAACACAGCAATCTTTCTACTAGGCCGGTTAACTGAGCCAGAGCATCTTTTCCTCTTATCAATATATTTGAGGAAAGAAGAAGTTAAGTATTAGCTGTGAGCTGACCCACAATTCTGTTCCACAAGAGCAGCTCACAGCTGCTCTGTTATGCGTAGGCTGGAAAAATCATATCATTGCCTGTGCTTTCGGCAAGTATGGACAGGTTGTCAGTCTCACCTTGCCTTGGGGTAAGGCTGGGGAGAAATGGTGGGAATGAGAAACTCGTCCTTACCTGCACTATTGGTGAGGCCAAGTATATTTTGTAAATGGGAAATTCTTGGGAGAGAAGCAACAGAGCAGGTGCTGATTTATCCATCTGTGACCCTTTGGTAAGGCAAGATATTAATGTATGTTTATTCCTGGATGATATTGCTTCCTCGAACGCTGGCAAGGGCAAGGAGGATTCAGGACTATTGCCACCCAGCCGTTGGATGCTTTTTTTTCAAAAACACTCTCTTAATGCCATGACTGTCAAAATGATAAAAATATTTTTTAAAAATTTAGTGCATGCAAACAGTAGTATGGATTTTCTTTTTAAAATGAAAGCTTTGTGTGTGTTTATTTTCTTGCCCGATGAATAGTGCTTTCCACCGTGCACTTTGAGGGGCACTGCAGGGGCTTTCTCTATTTTCTTAATTGTTTCACTACAGGTCAGGCCAAACACCCCCACAGTAAACATATGCAATATAGTACATATTTGCCTTTGCATATAAACTATATATGCAGATGTGTAGAATAAAATGCCATTCATTTACACTGAGGGTGGTTCATGGTGTCCCTTGCCCTCCCTCAATAATGATAATACCTAGGATATGATGTGGATCTATTTGTGGTTTATGGTATGCTGTTTCTCTATGAACTATAACCAAAGGATGACCATTCTAATTGGAAACAGGGTTGATTGTTAGTTGTCTTGCAGGCAGCAGCTTCTAAAGCCTTCCAATTCCACAGGCAGAATATGGTTCTTATCACACAATACCTGTTGTTTCACCATTGGCCATATTTGATCAGCTTGCAAGAGCTCATCGCCACATGTGCAATGTTGCACTACTTTGCAACTAGGAAGTGACTGGCTCTGAAAATGAATGATGCCATTACTCATGATGACACCTGCCCCAGTCCTCTCCAGGCTGGATGCAGTGAGAGCTTCAGAGAGGTGAATTATTACAACTACTGAACAACAGTCAATCAGATATTTTTTAAGTAGATGAAATAAGTAAGATTGAAATCTGCTATCACTGTGCTGTTTATTCACAGCTAGAACTAACAATAGCATCATTTGTTACTATTACCCGAGGCTAAAAGAAACTGAAAGAACACATAAAACATATATTTGTCACATAACAGTTAAATATATCTTGTTTCACCTATCAAGGAGCTATTGTAGGCCTTTCTCCCCTCCTTCTGTGTACACTAGGCCTCTCACGTGTTACCCCTGTATGAGGACTTGAATGTTCCTTACCCTAAACTCTGCTCCAATACAACTAGGCTCCTTAAATTGCTAAGCCATTTGCTATCAACTGCTTCTGCTGCACTCATAACAGTACCCTCTCCAGCACCATAAATTGGCCAGCTGTTGGGGTCCCACCAATATTCTCAGATGGCAATCTTTGCAGTCCTCTCATCTTTGAGCTGTTATTCCTGTCTATTGTATGCTTAATGGGTAGCGATAGAGCTGATGCCAAGGGTGGGGCTGATGTCATGGCTGTTACTGCTGCTACTGGAGATCACATGTCCCGTGTTGGCTGTGCTGGGGAAGAAAAGGGGATTAAAAGTCAGAGTTTACCATCATCAGGGCTAACCCCTACCCCTCACTTCTGATGTGATGGGTATTTTCCGTTGCTTTAATGAAGAAGAGGGTTGAACATCACATAAAATAATAATTACAACAATGAATCTATTTTCAGTTAATAATGAGATTTAGGTATGAGTTAAAAGGTTGTATTAAAAAGTCTTTTTTGGTAGATAATCTTAATTGCAAATGACACTCAATAGTCAATATATGAGAGAAATGTAAAATTAATATTGGTTAATCAAATCATATAATAAATGCATCAAAGCGTGTTCCATAAAGAAAAGAATCCCTGTTCTAAGTATTGGGGGGAAAATGGAGTTAGTCAGAACCCATAAAGAGTTCTAGTCCGAGAGAGTGAGAAAAGCATGAAGCTTTAGCGTTTAGGTCAGCTCAAATAGATCAAAAATATTAAAACAGAACTTTCAAGAAAGAGAGATTCGAGAAACTCAGTAGAGTCTCAAAGCAATGTAACATAAAGCCTGGGAAAATGGAAAAGAGTGGTGGGAAGTGGTAACCTTCTCTAGGAACATGCACTATTATGGAAGCTTTTGCAACATACTGCTCTTCTTGTCCCCCATCAGCCAGTCAGCGTCCAATGCTCTCCTGGGAACAGGATCACTTCCCGTTTTCTCACAGGAATACAATAGTCCACAGAAAGCAATGTTACGTTTGCAACTAAATTATTGCGATTATGTGCTCATGGGCAGTTCACTTCAATCAGGCTTACTTTCTCACATATTTTCTACATCTTTAACCTTGTAATATTCGGTTTCTAAACAAAAGTCTATGTACAAGTCGAAACATCTGTATTAATGAAAAAAACACATTTTGCAAAATCACCATTGTTTGGGAAGAAACAAGTAGCTTAGAAAGTCAAAACTTAAGACAAAGGTAAATCAAACTTAAGTTTAACTTAAGAGAAAATTCTAACATAAGACAAAATCCTAACTTAAGACAAAATCCTAACTTTACTACTACTACTAAATGCCTTCTGTGAATACCAAAAGTAGTAAGTTTAGGATTTTGTCTCAGATTAGTTCTGTGAATCGGCCTCAACATAAGGGGCCATAACAGTTAAAGAGTATCCCATCACTATGTTCTCACTCCTCTCGATACTCATTCTAACAGCTGCCATTGATTTAAGGCAACCACGCAGTCCTGCGGCTATAGGGTCAAAGGTAGTCGGAAAAAAAGTCACATGACTTCTTGCATTTCCATGCATCTGAGTAAGCACCAAGTGAGCACAGCCCTCCCTCTCTCTGCAAAACAATGTAAAATCCTACTGTAATCAGGCATTTCTTGTGCCGGGGCACAATAGAGACTTTCTCTCATGTCCCGGAACGCTTTTAAGCACTCGCTGTCCCATGGAAGAGAATCAGGCACATTTTTGTGTGTCAGCCTCTATAAAGGCTTAGTCACTAGGGAAAAAAGGTTGGTATCCACTGTCTACAGCAGCCAACTATTCTCAAAAACATTCTGACTTTTCGCTGTGTTCTGGGCAGGTTAGTTTGTAAGATGAACTCAACTCTCTCAGGTGACACTCTTCTTGCCACTTTCTCAATGATATTTCTCAAGTATTTGACCTTTTTCTGACAATACTGCAGTTTGCTTGGACATGGATCTGGAATTCCTATAGCCCGAAGCCCAGGACATATTGTTTGGGGTCAAGGGCAACAAGTTTCAATGGGTATTTTGTCCTTGGGACAAGTAGGCCCAACCCCCTGCAGCACAAACCCTTTGGCTGCCAGTTTGCAGTACCAAATTATGGATCAGAAAAGGGAACTGTCTGCAGTTAAGGTAATATTTTTGCCTATATGTTAATGCTGTTAAAACTTGTATTTATGGCTCATAAATTGACAGCCTTTATTATTAGGGGGAGCGCTCTAAGTAAATGTTGTAAGCTCCGACTGCACTGCTGACAGTGGTTCCAATATAAAAATGTGCACACACGTTTTCAAATTTTACCAATATGAGGCTATGTATAATGCTCCCAGAACGCTCTCTGATTTGATGCAAATATTTGCAAAACTTGAAAGCAAGATAGATGATTCTTTGCTTTTAAAATAAAATGTTCATAAAAAAATGAAAGCAGGAAAAAACTTTTTTTTCTAAACGACTGTAAACTTTCAGGTACCATCGCTTTGCAGCATCATTTAGTAACACGTGATGATGCATGCTAGTATTTCCCAAAAATATTCATAATTGAAAATAAGTGTAACGAGTTTCAATAAGATTATGAGAAACAAAAACAAACAAGCATTGCCTAAGCCAGTATGTCTGAAATTGGTGGTCAGCTTTTAGTTTTATCAATGTGTGATTTGTTTTGCCACCGTTTTTATAATACCTTATTGGTGTGGGAGCTGCCTGGCCCTCACCATTATAACAAACATTGGTAAAAGCAAAAATAGTTTTTTGGTCTCAAAAAGCACACACTGCCAGAGTAGTTACTGGCACTGAACAAAACCATCACCAACTGAAAATGGCACTCAGTATTATTCAAAGTCTCCACAAGAGGTTAACCATGAAGGAGCAATGAAGCTGCTATTAAATACCCATTACGAATCAGGGAATCCAAAATTTTGGGTAAATCTAGGGAGGGAGCCATCCAAGCAGCGTTAATCATCGGACAGTGGGAAAAAAATAAAAAAGGGATCTCCTAGGCCCAATTTAAAAGGTGCCAAAAAACACGTTTTTCGGGGTTGCCAGATCTTGCTAGGTCGCTTTTAGCCGTTTGCAGTACTGATATACGCCAATCTAACAATGTGGGAGGCAGTGGATCCTTCCATTTCCTACAGATCTTGACCTTGGACTTCCAGTGATGTTCCGAAAATTACAAGCAATGCGTTGATTGAGATTTGATGCCCCAAAGATGTTGTCAGCAGAGTACTGATAGAATCTCAAAAAGGTGACAGCAATGGACATTCATAGAACATGTGTAGGTCCGAGGCTGCTAGCAACCCGCACTTAGGGCATGCCACAGTGGAGTCAGTAGAGAATTTCGATAACCGCTGTGGAGAGTAATACGCCCTATGTAGCGTAAAAAGATGGTTCCTACGCAACCACGCCGGCTTCACTGTGTCCCACAAAATCTTAAACGAGGAGTACCAGATATTCTCAAGATCTTTTCCAGTAAAATAGGAGCTCCACAATGACTCGGGTAAGACAAACTCCCCATCAACTTCTTCTAGTAACAGATTGTACCAGATTGAGATCTCCTTAGATACGGGAGGTTTGTCCATAATCAGGTTCAATATAACACTATCACCTCCCATTTGAAATCTACCCCTAACCGAGCTCTGAGTGTGGGCCCAACTCGCCATCTGTAGGTATTTGAATCTAGAAAGACCCAACTCCACTCTGACTGATAAGTGGTCCCAAGGTAACAAGATGCCATCTAAAAAAAGATCGCCCCAAACCTCCAGGCCAGCCTCCCTCAAGGGTGTTGCCAAACTATCAAGAAGCCATGCCGGGCAGCCCGGAGAGTCCCACAATGGCGACCTACTTGTGAAATAATCCACCTTTATGGCACCTCTTAATTTGACCCATGTTTTTGTGAAACCCAACAAAATCTTCAACTTAACTTTTTTTTAAAACTTAGGATCCCCAAATTTAAACAGAAAACCCTGCTGGCCTACTCCCTCTCCTCTCAGTAAAGCGGCAAACATGCTACCTATACCCACATTTGTCAGCATCTTAAGCAGCATCCTAGCATGGGAAAGTTGGAAAGCCCAAGCGTATAGTTGTAGATCAGGTGCTGCCAGACACCCCTTTTCTCTACGGCACCTGATCTTTTTCCATGCTATCTGTGGTATGTGGTCATTCCAAATAAAAGAACTAATATGGCCTTGCAACTTTGCTAGAATAGAAGGTTCAAAATATAACGGAATGGTATTAAACAAAAAAGAGATTTTAGGTAGAATAAACATTTTAACCAAATTAACTACCCATGATGGAAAGGGAGAGTGAAGACCAAGACCTCATAAGCTTTCTGCAGTCTCCCGCCACAATGTCAAGGTTCAGTGGCACGATCTTATCTATGTCCCTAACGATGGTGAGTCCGAGATAGCGCATAGAATGACTTAGCCGGGCCCCTGCCACTGGCTCAGCCTCATTCTATAGCATCATCTCCGTTTTGGATGCATTGATCTGATATCCAGACATCTCACCATAGTCATGGGCCAGTGCGATGATCGCGGGGAGAGCTGTACATAGATCTGAAGAAAAAATAAGGATGTCATCCGCGTACAGGGCTACTTTCCTCTCCCATCTCCCATAAATAAAAGGCTTGATGTTAACATTGTCCCTCAGCCGTTGGGCAAAGGGCTCGATGTATAAGTCAAATAGGAGAGGGGGCAGCCCTGCCTGGTGCCCCGGGTGATGTTGAAGGGGTCTGACAGTTCACCGTTGACCAACAAGGAAGCTGTAGGATTCCGATACAGCAAGCTCACCGCTCCACGAAAACCCTCACCAATGTTGAACTTCCCCAAGACCCCCGACAGGAATGTCCAATTCACCCTGTCGAAGGCCTTGGTGGCATCCAACGTGATAACAGCTAGGGGCAAGGAGTCCGCAGTCGCCATGTCGATGGCTCCTAATAGATCATAGGTTAGCTCAAAGAGCTGGCGGCCCTTCACGAAGCCTCGTTGGTCCCGATGTAGAATAAAAGGTGCCACCTCCCACAATCTTCTGGCAAGAATAGATGTAAAAAGCTTATAGTCCGAATTCAAAATAGAAGTCGGTCTATATGAACCGCAGCTATCAGCTAGTTTTCCAGGCTTCAATATCAGAGTGATGGAAGCATCGTTCCAAGAATCAGGAGGGTACAACCCCTCCTGGAAAATCTGATTGAACAACTGGATAAAGGAGGGGACTGTTGTTGGTAATAGGGCCAGATAGACCTCCGAAGGGAGGCCATCGGGACCTGATGCCTTGCCCTTCTTACTATCTGAGATAGCTCTAATAACCTCTTCATTCGTAATGGGTCTGTCTAAGGTAGCTTTCTGGTCGGGTGAAAGAGAAGGGAGGGATACTCCATTCAGCCAATCATCAACTTGCCTTGCCTCAATATTCTTGTCCTCATGGTAGATGTCCTTAAAAAAGTCGCGAAAGGCACTTCTAATATCCCTATCTGCCGAGTGAGCCACTCCTTCAACCATAATATGATCTATGTTATTTCTGACACGATCCGTTTTTACTTTCCAGGCCAGGAGCTTCCCTGCACCTTCAAAATGGGCCATCTTACTGGCCTCCCATCTCTGGAGATCTCGTAGGTTCAGAATTGAACTTAGTTCCCCTTTTAATGTGAGTAGCTTATTTTGCCAGTCTTTCTGAATTTCTAGTGGAGCGACAGGATATAGCAAGATGTTCTCCTGCACACCAGCCATATCGGCTTCCAGCAAGGTAACCATGTCTCTATATATCTTCCTTTTATACGAGACCTTGTTGGTAATTAGGCCACCCAAAAGGGCCTTAAATGCATCCCATACACAACCTGGGGAAGCGTACCCGGTATTATTATCAAAGAAACACTGTGCTTCAGTTTTTAAGAAGGAAATGTCGTCTGGAGCATTGAGGAATGAGCGGTCAAACGACCATGTTCTAGATGTGATTTTTGATAGCCCGACCAATTCCAGGCACAAAGCAGCATGGTCAGAAAGATGGAAAGGAAGATAGTAAACATTTTGCACCAATTTAACTAATTCCTGACTAACCAGCGCTAAATCTATCCTTGACTGGTGGTGGTATTTATAATTACGGAATGAAATGCCCTGTTTTAGCCCAGATTTAAGTCTCCATATGTCCACATATCCAAATTCCTTCATTTTATCACATAGGAAGGCCCTAGTTTTGGATGTAGGTATAGGTCTATTAGACGGGGATTTATCAAGATTAGGGTCCAAGACCACATTAAAATCTCCGGCCAAAATGATCGGTTCCGGATAGAGAAGGAGATGGGAGAACACAGAACTTAGAGCTGATGGATCGTCCTGGTTAGACCCATAATAACCTACTATAGTAACTAGGGCCCCAGCTATAACTACCGAGACAATGAGCCACCTGCCCCCTGAGTCAGCAAGTTTATCGACTAGCCTTGCTTTTAGTGATTTTTTAAAGATGATCGCAACCCCTCTAGTATTGGAATTGTGTGTGGTAGAAAAACAAAGATCGACCCAGCTATTTTTTTTAACTAGAGAGAGAATCTCATTTTCTGTGAGATGGGTCTCTAGTAGTATGAGTACCTGAGCGTCAGAATCGCGAAGGTACTGAATAATTTTCCACTTTCTTGGACTAGAACGCAAGCCGTTGATATTCCATGAAAGAACTTTTAACTTATCCATAGGGGCAGTTCCCACTCCCCGCCATCCGAATATTCACCCCACAGGCAAGAAAACCTCTACTGGCAATACCAGCATTTACCTCTAAACCTATGACTCTCCATAACCAAGAAAAATAACAACGAGCAAAAAATTAGGACTTTTTAAAAAAATTTACTGGCACCCCCCCTCATGCCCCTCGTGCCCCCCTAAACCTCCCGCCACCCCCTGGGAAACCCTTGCTCTATCTATCTGGAAATACCAGAAGATAGCACCCCTGCTGAGTTCCTGTCCTAACTAACCATTACCTTTTACATGTACGTAAGTGAGAAGGAGAGAAAGCAGAAAAGCAGAAGGAGAAAAAAGAAAAACCAAAGAATAAGTGACCTTCCAGGAACAGGGACAGGACATTGGTTTGTTATAATTTTACAGTGTTCTTAGATTTTTTTTTTTTTTTTTTACCCCTCTCCTTTAACTTTGCTCGTAGCACTATCTAAACTTTCCTTTTTTCTTTTTTTTTTCTCTCCCTCCCCCTTTCCTTCCCCCTCTTCCCCTTTCCTTCCTCTCTTCTCTTCCTTTTAACAAAAGCAATGTTCGACTGCTTAACTTGAACCCCCCTTGTTTTTATCCTTATCTCTGCTCCTCCCCAAAGAGGTTAAAAGTTCATCCGCTGCCTGCACCGATCGAATGTTGTGCATTGTGTTGTTGTACATGACCTTCAGAGCGGCCGGGAATACTAACTGGGCTACCGCTCCTAAAGGCCTCTAACCTCCTCCCAAATTCCCACTGTTTATCCAGCGTGGCCCTTGAAAGGTCCGATCTAATCTGGAAGTTGAAACCCTTCCCATTCAATGACTTCTGTTTTAGGGCCAGACTTAGGATGGACTCTTTTAGTGTGTAAGTGTGAAAGTTCACTAGTATTTTCCTCGGCTTTGTTGTTTGGGGGTTCCTCCTGAAAGGGTCTCAATGGACGCGTTGGATGTCTAGGGACAGCTCCTCGACCGATTGATCCAATCTCAGGGATTCTTTTAACAACTGAATAATGTATTGTTTGATATCCGACCCCTCACTGCCTTCCGGGATATTGAGAATGCGGAGGTTACTACGACGCGCATTGTTCTCCAAAGACTCTATCCTCTCAGCCAGCAACAGATCTCCTTTTTTGAGCTTAACAATATCCATTTTGGCTTCGTCCAGGAGCAGAGACATACCTGTCACTTTATCCTCCAATCTTTCCGTTCTTGTGGCAAGGCTGTCTACTTTGCTGTTTAAGGACTCACAAAAGTTCAGAATTTCGGATTGGATAGTTGCCGAGGCCTCAAAGCCTTTCTTAATATCTGCCGATAAAGATGAAAACATCGACTGGAGATATGAAGCTAAAAGTGGATCAACCACGCTACCAGGTTATGTATCGGGGGCTGTAGCCCCCCGTACGTCCTCATGTAGCCTAGATGACCGCGACCCTGGACTAGATACCAATGACAATGACTCTGTAGCCAGGTACGTTGAGGGCGGCAAAAGGAGTTAATGGCACTGTGGAATATAAAAGATCTGTTGGATTTTGTAGAAGGGAAGACGACAAAATGACAATCGGTGGTTCCACGGAGAGTGATACATCCCTTGGATTTTGTACCGGGGTGTCGGGCAGGAGGACAATCGGCGGTCCCCGAGGACTGGATCTCTGGGCTGAAGGGACTGAATAGCAATCCGTATTAGCCTCAAACTCAACCTCAGCCCCGGCCTTGGATCCACAATGAACCACCTTTGTCTCGCAGAACTCATTTGTGGCATCAACTATACCCCCCTCTGTATTCGTATCCACTCCCTCAGCCAGGATCTGCGGGGTGTTTGGTTTAGCAAGAACAGGCCCTATAAAAGGGGTGGTCAGGTCTGTGCCTGTGGCTGGTACAGTAGATTCATGATGTTCCTGCGATGCCATCGACAAAGAAGTATCTTCAAGTAATTGCTGGTCAGAAAGGTGCAGAATTTGTGGGGCAACCTTAAAATAGGACCGCAAAGACGGCGCTATCCTCAACCCTGCGTTATTGACTGCCTTGGCATTTTTGGTGGTTTTAGAACCTTTTGCTGTTTTACAGGTGAAGGCGCGTTTCGCTTTAACCTCGCCAGATAGATATGAGGAGACTTTTTTATTTAAGGAGGCCCCCTGTGATATTTGACTTAATACCGGTATCAACTCCGGACTCAGTTCTGCCTCAGCCCCCTCACCTAGATCAATGGTCCCTCCAGCAGTTTTAGCCTTTCTTAGAGCCCCTCTCCCCCTTCCTCTGCCTCCATGCTTCAAGTTTGCAATTGGGGTATCTGCTTTAGCGTTGCTTTGTAGAGGACGGGGGACAGGGCTGATGTCAGGGGCCTCCAGACTCACTGGCGCAAATGCCCCAGATATTGTGCTTCACACCTCCGGGCTCCCCAACCTGCTGCAATCCCCCTGTGATGTTTCTACAGCCACAGCGGTAATCTCCACGCCGGACTTTAAACACCTCCGAGCCTCCTTTGTGTCTTTCTCCACACCGCCCCTACACCTCCTAACAGAAACCGAGGAGATGTCGGCGTGGGATCCTTCCAAGCTTCGTCGAGGACCCAAAAGAAGGCTGCGGATCCTCCTACCACGACGGAGCTCCAGCGCAGCCAAACTCCAAAGCTGCAAGCCGGGAAAAGCCTGCCACGAACCTCGATAATCGAGCAGTAGACATGGGCACCTCCCCGTCACAGTCGGCTTAGAATCGGAGGGAGGAGTAAACGCAGCTGAACACCCGGCAGTGGAGACTTCAACTCCAGCAATGGCTCCGGGGTCAAAAAGGCACTCCTCGTCTCCGCACATCAGGCGCATCAGGCGCCGAACGCCGATGCCATCGAGGTGCTATCGAACAAATTCAAATCCGCAGACCACAGAACCGCAGAACGCTCGCTCTCTCGCCCACGCTCACATAAACGGACAGGAAATCAGGTCAGAGCGCCGCGGCAGCTCACCTAGCTGCCGCCATGTTTCCCCACAAAATTGCTGCCATAATTTGTCACTGCACTACATGGCACCAAAGGGGCAAGTGGATGTTGTTACAGGACAAGTAGGTTTATGAAGCAACCTGCCCCATGGACAAGTAGATATTTAATTAAATTCCACACCCCTGCTTGGAGACACTTTGGGTCCGTTTTCAGCCAGGTAATTTAAAGGTGCAATCGTATCCTGTTTACAAGCTTCTCGTGAATCTGATGCCACAAGCAGGTCATCAATGTATTGCACGAAAACTGAACTGTATGACATCTGAGTAGATGCAAGATTCTATTTCAAGATCTGATTGAAAATGGACAGGCTCTCTATCCCTGTAGAACTTCGCACCATGCCAAAACTTTCTCCATGAACACAAAGGAGAACAAGAACTGGCTGTCTTCATGCAATGGAACACAGAAGAAAGCCTGACACACGTCCCCAATAGAATTTAGAAAAGTATGGTGACTGGATTCAGTACCACAAGACAGCAATGCTATATTTCAGAGCTCCGGCGCAATCCGATATTTACCTCTGGGCTTCTGTAAACCCATGATTGGAGAGTTGCAATAGCTTCCAACAATTTCTCTTAAAATCCCTTTCCTCCACATTCCTTCAATTGTTTCTGGGCTCAAATTGTATGCTGATGTTCTAGGATACACAACATTAGGTTTCACTATAACTCGGACAGGTTCTACACCTTTAATCAGTTTGATATATTTTCCTGTAACATTCCACACTTCTGGGTTCACAGTTCCTTTTAAATAAGGAGGCAATTCTACCAATGGGTTGTGTGCCTGTTTTTTCTTCTACATTTTTTATATAGTTTTTTATTGAAGTTTACGAGGACATATATCTCATGACATATAAATAGCATCGCATTTGCTTAGGCATGGATCATCCTACTGTTCTATCTAAAACAGTTCCCACCTCCCACTGTTCTTGACAGTGGTCTCAACTGACAATCAATCATTGTATTCGCTACTGTGTTTGGTAAAGATTAGACATCGCAATTAATGACAGCACTAGAGGAATTTCTGAGGATACGATTGGTTGATCTTAAAGAAAATAGATACAAAGTGATTTCAGGCAGAATAAGCAATGTGTCAGAAGAGCTAGTTTCTGTATGGTGAATTGGAACAAAAGTCTAAGGGCAATTTTTCACAATGTTGTACCAACATTGGATGAATTCGAAATTGACATGGCAGTGCAAAAATAAAACAGATTATTATCCAGTACCCCCGAAGATTAGATAGGTTTTCTAAGAAGACGGTTGCAGTGTAAACTCTGTTTTGGATTAAATTTGACTCCAATTAAAATTTAAAAATTGCCTTTGATTCACTTGGACATATGCCAAAAGTGTACAAGAGAAGAAGCTACATAAAAAGGTATATCAATAATTATTTTAAAATTGCACTTTTCTTGGTAAAAGAATCAAAACAATACCAGCTAAGCCAATTGGTCTTACTGAAAAATTGGTTTTGTTTAATTATGTGTATAATGTTTTAACACCGAGTCCAATAATGAAGTTATGGGTCCAGATAGCTGTGCCCACCTAAAAAATGGATAGCTGTCTACTTATGCTGACATTGGTGACTGGATCAATTAACTTTCTGAACTACCACACTGGAGGGGATATATTTCTCAAGTTGAAATAGATCAGAGGCCCTATATTTCAAGGGGTTTAGCCATCCTGTGTCAATGGTGTCATCCTGTGTCAATGGTGTTTATGGACATAATTTGTTAATGTCCAATTTGATTCTAGTAGCAGGTGTAATTGTTTAACAGCCTCTGACATTTCTTCTGGAAAAATGTTGTGTGAAAAGTTACTGTAGACTAAGTGTGGCCTTTTACTTTTTGTAATGAAAATTGGAGGTACGAATATTATGAGCATTTTACAAACAACTGTAAACCTACACATGCAAAAGTACTGTTGCAAATTGTTAAAAATGTACTGCTTTTTAGAATTCACAAACGTTCCCAGTAATACATGCCCAAAACCTTCAGGTAGAGGTTTCCAGGCATACTATTTGAAATATCATGTGCTATCATCCCCAAAATCCCTTTCACCCACTATGTAAATATCTATAGCATATGTATGTATCTATGTGGTACTTTTTCAGCTTGAATCTAACAAAAAGGCAATAGAGCACTGTATCATGGATTTAAGTGCTAGGGAAATGATGCTCATTATGTAAATACACATCTTTTCAACAAGCATGGCAGGGCTTGAGCAGCAGGGCATCCTTCTTCTGTAGTGTCCAGAGTTCCAGGAGTGTACTGAATAGTGGGTTGGAGGGCCCCCTTTTTTGTACCTGGATCCCAATTTGAATTGAAAGAAGCTTCTGGAGTTTTTCTTCTACATAGGTGCCTGGAATTTCCTGCCTCCCTGCCATGGTCCCAGTCTGCTTGGGGGCTCAATAGGCCAGTGTGAAGTCCTTTGTGTTTGGGTTGGACCAGTGCCTTTGAAGTGCACGTGTGGTAGGTGACAGAGAGTGCCAATCCTGTCAACACCCAGAATTTCTATTATGATCCTGTCTTAGAGAAATGCACAAAGGCCGATTGTCGACTACACCTCGTCATATGACCCAGGAACCAGCCTGCAGGTACAAAATGGTTAGGACAAGAAAATATCAACTTTCTAAAAGTGGCATTTTCAGAATTGTGACTTAAAATCCAACTTTAGCATTAAAGAAGGTTACCATTAAAGAGGTTTATAAATAACACTTTCTCAAACCCTAAACATGACACTACTATCTGCTTCGACACAAACGTTATCACTAATTAAATGTGATAAGATAATCAAATGTTATCATATGGGAGAGGTAGGCCATGCACTAGAGAAAAATGAATTTTAGAGTTTTCACTATCAAGACATGTAAAACTCAAAAGTACATGAACAGCTTTTTTAATAAAATGCACCATGCCCATTGGCCTGTTTAGGGCCTACCCTGGGGTGACTTATATGCATTAGAAAGGATGGTTTAGGCCTGACAAAAAGTATATTTTGTCAGGTGGAAATGGAACTGCACACACACTCTGTGATGGCAAGCCTGAGACATGTTTTTAATGGGCTATTTGGCTACGTGGGTGGCACAATAAGTGATGCAAGCCCATTAGTTGCATTTAATTTACAGGCCCTGGGTACATGTAGAATCTTTACTTTCTTTAATCTTTATTTCGGCAATATTACAGCCATAAAAGATACAGGTTAAAACAGCATTACAAGTACAAAGTTTAAAAAAGGTTCATTTTCATACAGACTTAAATGCAGGAAATGAAAACAAAAAAAAAGAAAAGCAGAGGAGAATCGGAGTGTACATAGGCTCCTAACTGCTATTCGCAATTAAAAAACATCTTTTGGACCACATGGCAAGCAAGAACTTTGAAAGTGCAAAAACAATATACCCTGCAGTATCTGATTTAAAAATTCTTAATGCAACTGAGCATTTATAGAAGCCCAGATTCTTGCATACAGGTACTATCCAGTATTTTCGGGCTCTACTATCGGCAGGACAAAAAAATAAGATATGACATTCATTCTCCATCCCTGCTTCACAGCCTGGACTGTGTGTGTCCCTAGAGGAAGTCCATTAGCTTGTGAAGCTCCTTAATGGGAGTGTGCCATACCGCCATTGTATATACAATTTTCTAGCTGAGACGGGATAGATGACATTCAGGAAGTCTTCAAAGGCATAAACAGCTTTATTTTCTATAAATGTTCTTACCAAAGTGCCACTTTGCGAATCATGCAACCATACATTGCTTCTCCGTATCCTGTAGCACTCCGTGAGGGATTTGCCCGAGACTTCCCTACACGCCATATCTGGATTAAGCCATAAAGTTGGAAGACCCATTGCCATTAATTCCTGTTTAACGAAAATGAGCCATGGTATGTTCGTTAACTTGCTTGAACTCAAAACTTCCTGCAATTCAAGTCTGTACGTTAAGAGTTCAGGTGTTACCCACAACCTTCTCCAGAATCTAAGGGGTTTTATAGATAGCTCCTCCTGAATAGGATATAATCCTAAATCTAACCTTAGCGGTAAAAGGGGTGTGCTTTGGGGTAACGCCAGCAACTGCCGCAAAAATCTGTTCTCAACTTTAGAGATGTTGGACTTGGAGGCGTGCCCCCAAAGTCCCCCCCCATAAAGTGCAGCTACCCTCACCCTTGTTTTGTATATTTCAAGCACAGGGCTGAGAGGCTTGAATGTTGATGCGTTTGACATTTTAAGAATACCCTACACTAGTTGGGATAGTTTAAGTTGAGACTTAGCCTGTTGGGGGCCCCAGGAAAGATTCTCACTTAGCGTGACCCCTAGGTATTGGAAAGTCTGGACCCTCTCCAGTCTAACCAACCCTAGTGTTGGTGCAGGACGGGTGGATGTTGGAGGATTAAAAATCATGTATTTGGTTTTATCTACATTGATTTCCAGTCCACGACAATGACAGAAATCATTAAACCCGTCCAATATTCGTTGTATCCCCATAGGGGACTTGGAAAGCAGGAGGGTGTCATCGGCAAACATTATTGCCGGCACCCTCCTGCCTGCCAATCTTGGTGCATCATTATTGGACACAGCATCCAAGTGTGAAATCATTCCATTCACATACAAGCAAAACAGGGTTGGTGCCAAAACGCACCCTTGCCTGACCCCCCTGTTGACCGGAAACCTGGGGGACAGTAACCCACCTTTCCCACATCTCACCTGTGCAAAATTATGGGCGTGCAACCTCATTAAGACCCCCAACAATACTTGCGGAATTCCCATATCCGATAGCACAGCCCAAAGTTTCCCCCTAGGTACAGTATCAAAAGCGGACCGGAGGTCCACAAACACCATATAGAGGCTGCCACCCTCTATTGTGACCGTCTTCCAATACAGCAGGACTAAGCGGAAGACCTGGTCCATGGTGGATGTGTTCCTCCTAAATCCAGCCTGTAATGGGCTGAGAATTTCAGACTCATCAATCCACTCCTGCAAATGGTCTAAGATGAGTCGTGAACATTTTTTGGGGGGGACATCGATGAGGCTGATGGGCCTGTAATTGACTGGGAGCAGAGGCAAACCCTTTTTGTAAATTGGTACAATCTCTGCTCCCAGCCAAGTGCCCGGCACCTCCATGCCACCCAAGAGGGAGTTAAATAAGGCACAGAGATATGGCGCCCAGATCTTTGGTTGGTCTCTAAACAGGTCACCAGGGAGTTTATCTAGACCGGGTGCTTTACCCGGTACCAGTTTCCCTATAGCACTTAGGACTTCTTCAGGTATAAATTCCAAATCGCCACCCATCACCGATAGAGATGCATGCAGAGGCATGGTGTCTAGGTCAGTGGTTGCTGCGTATAAAGTTTTAAAGTGGAGTTCCCACACCCCCGCATCTATATTTGTTTCAATCGCAGTGCGGGGTTCATCTGACCCTGTATTCACTATAGCCCAAAATCTCCGTGCATCCTTTTTGTCAAGCTTCTGCCATCTTTCCCAATCCCACTCTTCCTTAGCGGACTTCGTTGTTTCTTTGTACAATGTCCTGAGAGAACGGATTTTCGGTTTGTCGTTGCCATCTTTTATGGCCCTCATCAAATCCGTTTTTACCCTCCTGCAGGATACGTTGTACGATGAGGAGGTGGGCACCCTACTCCTGCTGGGGGGAACAATCGGATTAGGGAAACCCGCTAAACAGTCAACCAGTTCCTGGTGGACAGAAAGCAGGTCCCCTTGAGTGACTTGGTTCATGGGTTGGGCGATAATATCGCTTGCCTTCGTAAGAAAGGGAAGAGTGGCTTTATATAATTTGGGGAGTAACTCGCTCTTGGCCTGCAATTTACCCCACTTGACCCGCCGTCTGTTGTTGGCGATAACCAGCCGGGAGTCCATGGTTGCCTCGCTGCCATTTACCAAAATGTATGGGGAGTCCAATTTCAAAATCAGGGCGTTATGATCGCTATCCAACCTATCCCGTACCTCAAAATCCACTACCTTTGACCACAGACGAGTCTCAACCATAACGTAGTCCAAGCGCGATTCATGGGTTCTTTTATTATAAGTGCACTTGGAGGGGATGTCTGAGGGCAGTCGTCCATTTACTGCCCTAATAGACTTGTGCAATGTTAGGGTCATGACCTGCAAGGCCAATGGGGACCATGCCTTAGCGAAAGGGGAGTTACAGAGTGGAATTCCCCAATACTCATCCTCTTCCATTAACGCTCCCTCCTTCAATCCTCTCAGGGGCTCAAAGTGGCAATTAAAGTCACCTGCTACCATATAATAAATGTCAGAGCTTAGGGAGGCAAGAAAAGTTGACAACTCCCCAATAGTACTTGACTCTTTAGCCAAAGCAGTCGGGCGAGAATATACATTCACCACTGCCAGTTTATATGATGTGGGCCAGGTCATTAGGATACATTGTATGTCATCCGAGTTAGTAGGGATGGATTCGGCCTTACAACCTAGATGTAGACCTACCCACGTTGTTAGGCCTCCAGAAGGTCGACCTTTCCCTCCCCATTGGGCTTTGATATAAAAGGTCGCATACCCTACTCTAGCATGCTCCTCCCTAGCCCATGTCTCCTGGAACAGGGAAATATCAGTACTGCCCACAAAAGAGCCCCAGTCCGGGCAGGCCAACTTGCTTTGGAGGCCCGCAACATTCCATGACATAATGGACAAGTACCTAGAATTGCCAGGGATATAACGTGTAGTAACCTGTGGAGTGGTATTACACCCCGACTGATTTGCCTCGTGCCCCCGATGGTTAACATCGGTACTGTTTTCCAGGGGTAATAAAGGGGTCTGTTCCCGGGGGGTACTCCCTATTTCCAAGTTGTCACCATTCATACAGATCCCTTTTAATTGGGAAGAGATCCCAGATGTACCGAATAATGGATGGCTGTCCCTAACTACCCTAGTGAGCTCGAAATTAACAAGCTCACCAGGAGTTTTGGCCCAGGATTCCAAGTTATTCGAGGCCAGTCAATCGACCTGATCCAGGCCACTGAACCTGTTATAACATGGAAGGTGATATAGTACCGGGGCGGGAGCATCATACCTAAACTTCCCACCACCACCCCCTCGCGTGTGGCTTACGTGGGACCACCCTTCCTCCTGGTTTCTCAAATGACCGTCAGGAT
The DNA here is from genome assembly GCF_964204655.1 of Triturus cristatus. Classification (NCBI taxonomy): domain Eukaryota; kingdom Metazoa; phylum Chordata; class Amphibia; order Caudata; family Salamandridae; genus Triturus; species Triturus cristatus. The sequence continues at coordinate 1,188,361,823 of NC_140591.1, forward strand.
AAAAAAACTAAAGGGGACGAACTGCAATTTTTGTTCCTGGGCAGGGTAAATTCCAATTATAAATATACTCTGCAGTCCGTGGATCCCTGAAGTTAACCAGTACATAATCACCGATTAGAGATTTGGTTGTTCGTCCCACCCATCCCACCCTGCTGACCATTATGATCTCACTTGTAATGTGAGGGGGCAGTGGCCTATAAATATTAAGCCACTGAATCATTTTGTTTTTCAGGGAACTGAAAGTCTATCTATTTGGTGCACTGATTTCAGGTACCCCCGTTAGTACAACTAGGTAGGGGCTTACTTGAGGTGGCAAATCAGCTCTGGTGGTAATTCTTGGTTCCTCTCTGATGTCTTCCACCCTCTCTGCCCTTCCGGCGTAGCTATCAGTTTTTGTATGGGCCATACCCACACTATTAGTAACTGGATGCTGGTTGTCCCTAACGCTCACTCCTTGTTGGGTGTATAATGGGTTCAAAGTTGTGACAGTTGTTGCTTGAGGTGTATTCTGATTGTTAGTAATTGGATGTAGCTCAGGGCAGATAGCAGTGTCAAGTACCCCAGCCCCCCCAATTATGCTCTTGTGATTATTATTGCCCTGGGCCGATATTTTGGTAGAGATACTACTTAAAGTGCCCAGAGTTGCTTGTTCGAGCTTGATAAGTTGTGTCTCGATGTTGCTAAGTCTCTCCTCCAAGGGATGGAGGAGGGATCGCAATAGTGCATCTAATTTCAAAAAGGTAAGCTCACCATCTATTGGGGGTACAAATGATGAAACAACCTGTTCCTGACCTGTGCCCTCCACTAGGGTGGTTCGATGGGAGGACACAGGGGGTGGAACACAATCCCCTGGGCCCTCACCCTCGAGCTCCTTGGAGACTTTGTTATTTCTGCATTTGGGTATTTTTGCTCCCCTAGTTTTAACTTTCGAGTCGCCTATAGAAGGTAGCTTATTTTTTGGGATCGTCCCTATTTCTTTCCCGTTGGTTTTTCGTAAATTAGGTCTTTCCATGGGCGCCGCCAGTGTTGAATCATCCAAGGTCACAAGAGAATCTTGGTAACTCAGGACGCCACTGGGAGGGGAATCATCCTGAAACTGACTGAGAGGCTGGTTAGATGCATATGTTATGACAATGTCGGTTTTGTTGTGCGCACCCCTCTGAGCCTTGGGTGTGCGGGCATTTGCAAAGTGGCCCATCGAGGACCTTTTAGCCATGGCAAGTTCCTGTGAGACTCTACGTTCCATCAGAACGATGCCCTGGTCAATCACAGAATTAGCTCTCACTATAAAATTATCCAGTGTACCAGTTAGGTTACCACTGGGAAGTAAGTTCCTGGCCTCCTTCGACGCCATGATAAAACTTGCGTACTTAAAGAGGGAACTTCCAAGCTTAAAAAAAAAAAAAAATAAATAAAAGAACAAAAATTAAAAATCTTAAACTCGAGCTAATCAGGCCAACATGCACACTTAAGAGTAAAATATCACGGAGGGGCGTCCAGAATTATGACATGGAGAATCACTTTACTAGGGACTTACAAGTAATTAAATGTGCCCAATCAATAAAAGCCAATTTTACAATGTTTAAAGGAGAGAGCACAAGCACTTTAGAATGTTGGTAGTAAAGTGCACGAGGTCCTAAAACCAAACAAAAACAAGATCAGACAGCAGGATGGGTGAAGGAAAAAAGTTTGGAGATGATCCTGCAGAGAGGGCCAGGTCCAACAATCGTGAATGTGAGATGGAGGATGGCTGCTCACAGAGAAATGACTGGGACCACCTATTCAGCTCTTTTGGGGATCCGCCTGCACAGCACTTGCACCATGCTTGTGAAATCTCTTGTATTTAATATATCTTAAAATGGGGCTCTTATCAGTTCCCAATACTGAATTACTCTGTCCGTTCGCTTTTGTGTGGAACTTTATTTTAGTAAACTTTCCCTGGCTGCACTCATTTACAATACTTCTACTAAAGCTGTTCACCCTGTTTAAGCCCCATTCATTGTCAAGATAAGATCTTTTCCCAGGGAAAAGGCAGACATGCTTGGTTTTTATTACTAGTTGTGTAAAGCAGATGCTTTAGCCTTAGAACTTTGTAGCATTTCCTATTCATGCCTTAGTACCTTTCTTTGGACTTTGAAGGCATTATCGGATAGATTTTTTTCAACTTAATCTATTTGGTCATCATGATCAAATTCAAAATTTTGTAATAATCATTGCACGTTTAAAATAAAGTTAATATTCAAGAGCTATGCTACATTTTAATGCTAAACAGGCAGCCACAAGTACAGTTACCTTGCAGAGAACGTGGCCATGATTTGAATGGTGCAGCAGGTGCAGGAGCACCGGGTCCAAAAGTTGTCAGAACTCCTCTAAACACATAGGGCCTCAGGCACTTTTGTGCCACCGGAACGCCACTTTTTTGACCGTCCGGTGGCGTAATGTGCCACTGGCATATTTATAAGGCCACGTAAAGCCATGTTACTTTTTTTTTTTTTTTTTTTTTTTTAAACTTTATTTGTAGTTTTGAACAGTTATGGAACAAACCAAGTTACAGTACCAGCAATGTCAAAGAATCAATGGTTATAGGAGGCACACAGTCCAGAATCAATCATTGAGCTCAACAGATGTCCGTGCGGGACCCATGTAGTAATTCAGGCAGAGGCAACGGCGGGAAGGAAACAAACAAATGAGTAAGCAGACCCAGCAGGATAAAAGCAAATATCCCATTCACGCGATGCATGTAGGACCCCTCCTTGTATTCAACCCCGTTTCCCATCAAGTCTCTAGGGAGCCCGCCCAAACCCCATCGGACAGGGGGTGTACAGCCACTCTGCTGGCCAAGGCAGCCTCACCTCTCACTCCTCAGTGGCAGCTGCCGTCGTCCCCTGTACAGAGGCCCCCCCACTGGATCCTGTGCCAGGAGGTACCCCACCAGTGGTCCCCACACATCTCTGGGCCTTGAGGCTCGCGGCAATAACTCAGCGTAAGTGGTGCTTTGCTCCTGACAAAACGTCATGTCCGCCAGCCACTCCTTGAATTTCGGGGCCCGGCCCCTACCCCATCTGCAGGCCACTCTTCGCTTCGCCAGAAGCAAGGCAATGGCAACATATTTTTTATGGGCAGGGGGAATACATGCGTATGACCCAAGAGCGCAAGTATCGGGTCTCCGTCCAGTCGAGCCCCAATCATACTCCCGAGTGCCGTGAACACCTGTTCCCAATAGCTCCGCACCACGGCGCAGTTCCAGGCAAGATGCAGAAAGCCCGCCCCCTCCTGGCCACATCTCCCACAGCGATCATCGGCAGCCAGCCCAAAACGCAGTTTCCTGACCGGTGTATAGTAAATCTGGTGCAGGAATTTGAAATGTATGACCCGGAACCTACTGCTAGCAGATATTTGTGCCGTCTGACGACAGCAGTATTGCCATTGTTCATCCGTGAGGTCGCTGCCCAGCTCCCCCTCCCATCGGGTCCGGGACAAGTCGCGCTCTCTTGTGTCTCGCTCGCGCATGGAAGCGTATAATCTGGAAACTAAATGCCCCCCATCCACCACACCCAAAAGCAGATGCAACGGTGCGAAACACTCTGGCTCGCATGGGAAAGAGGGAAGCAATGAACGCATACCCTGCCGCAGCCGCACGTAAAGAAAGACATCGAGCGACGTGCCCGCCGTACCCTGCAAAAAGTGTTCAGCAGTGCGAAAGGTCCCTTCTCGGAAGAGGTCTCCCCAAGTCGCGACCCCCGCTCTGATGCAGAGATCCTGAAACCCCTTCTCCTGTAGCAATGTCAGATTTGGATGATACGTGAGTGGTAACCTGGGGGAGTACAGGAACGAGACTCCCATGAAGGCCGCCAGGCGTCGCCACGCCTCCACCGTACCGGTGATTGTGGTGGGTGCCACAACAGGCGCCTCCTCATAGCCATGTATGAGACCAGTAAGGGGGATGGGGTCGGCCAGCCAAGCCTCTACCGCTATCTGCGGCATATACCGCGGGGGACGCATCCAATAGTAGGCATAATGCGCCTGGGCACATAAATAGTATAATTCAAGGTCCGGAACATCGAATCCGCCCTGAGCGTACGGCCTGGTGAGGATAGACCATTTCAGACGTGACTGCTTGCCGCCCCACACTAATCGTATCAGCTCCGAACGCAGCGTGGCGAAAAAGACCCGCCCGGGGTAGTAAGGAACGTTGAGGAAAAGGTACAAAAACTGCGGGAGCACCTTCATTTTTATGAGCGACACACGGCCCGCCATTGATAATGGCAGAGCGATCCACTTCGTGACATTGGTCTTGAGCCGCTCCACAGCCGCGCCGTAATTCGCCCTAATGATCTCATCCCTATCTCGGGTTACTTGAATTCCTAGGTACCGGAAATCTTCCTGGCACCACTCCAACGGGAAATCAAGGGGGAAGGGGGTCACCGCCGCCGTGAGCGGGAACACCACAGATTTTCCCCAGTTGATGCTCACTCCGGAAAGTCGCCCAAATCGGATAAACTCCCGCAATATGGGGTTTATGTTGTCTTGCGGGTCCCTGATGTATAATGTGATGTCATCCGCATAGAGCGAGATCAATATTTGCCGCAGGCTGCAGCGGAACGCCTTGTCATTGTGCATCTGTCGGAGCCTAGCAGCTAGCGGTTCCACAGCTAATGCAAATAACAGCGGTGAGAGCGGGCATCCCTGTCGGGTACCCCGCGAGATCGGTATCTGTGGGGATAAATGCCCGTTGATAATCACACGGGCCGTCGGCTGATTATACAGCAAGTGCAACCAGGAAAGAAACAGTTGAGGGAAACCCATCCGTCGGAGAACCCCGAATAGGTAGTCCCATTCCACTGAATCAAACGCCTTCGTGGCATCGAGAAACACAGCGGCCAGCGGGAACTCCTGATCCACCATCTGCACCAGGGAGAAGAGCGTCCGGAGATTATGGGAGGTTGACCTCCCGGGCACGAACCCCGCTTGATCCGGTAGGACAAGTTTGTCCATCAATAACGTGAGGCGGTTCGCCAACACCTTAGCCAATATTTTGGCATCGCAATTAATTAGCGAGAGTGGCCTATAGGAGTCGCAGGAGTCTGGGGCCTTTCCGGGCTTCAGCAACGAGGTGACCACCGCCTCTCTCATGGACGGCGGCAGCACACCCACCTCTAGGGATTCAGTGTACACCTCCCGAAGAACCGGCGCCATCACCTCAATGTAACTCTTATAAAACTCTGCCGGTAGCCCATCGGAACCCGGCGCTTTCCCATTTTGCAGCTGCATGATCGCCTCCCGCACCTCGTCGAGTTCGAACGGGTGACACAGAAACTCACGCTGTGCATCCCCCAACCACCCCAAGGCCACATCTTCCAAGAAATCAGCCATCTCAAGAGCCCCCGATCTTTGAGACGTGTAGAGTGAGCGGTAGTGGTCCACAAATGTGTCGAGTATTGCATGGGAATCTCTGTGAACCGTGCCATCCGAGCTGTGCACTTCTAATATGTGGGCACCAAAACGAGGAGGGCGCGTCACCTCCGCGAGAGCCCTCCCGGGACGCTCTCCCTCTCCGTATCTGCGGGCCACCCAATACCTCCCACGAAACTTCAACTCTCGCTGCGCCTCAGCCTCGTATTTAGTGAGCGTTTCACGAAATGCACCTTGTGCTGCCTCCGCCTGTCCCTGACCCATCTGGCCCTCTAATTCTTTCAGTTCTTGCTCCAGACGACCAAGAGTGCGCCGTATATCTTTAAGTACTCCAAAGCTCTTAGAGAGACAATAGCCGCGTATCGTCACCTTAAAGGCCTCCCATATCACCTCCACACTGCTGACCGAATCTTTATTGCGTGCGAAGAAATCTAGTATCTCTTCCTCGAGTTCCGTCTGAAAGACGGCATCTAGCAGCACAGTGGGCTGCATTCGCCAGCGCGGTCTAGGAGCAGTATACCCCGGCAGCGCAAGTGATAGTTTCACCGGACAGTGGTCCGAGTATGTCCTGGCCAAGTGTGAGGTTTCTCGTATACCCGAGGCCAGACCTCGGGATAGCAGACAATAGTCAATTCTCGCCCAACTGCCCAAGTGGGATGTAAAGTGCGAGCCCTCCCTCCCCAAGGGATGCGAATATCGCCACCCATCAATTAACCCTTCTTCCTCGAGTATGCCTGACAACGCTTCCCTGGATTTGGTGTAGTGGTGCGGCATGGGGTGAGAGCGATCCTGAGCGGGCCTGAGGGCAATGTTGAAATCTCCCCCCCATATTATGTGTGCAGAGCCAATCGTCAGTATTTTTCCCCATATATCATGAAAGAAGTCTGGGCTATCCGTATTCGGGCCATAACAATTAGCTATCGTGACAGAGTCTTCTCCTAACCTGCCCCAGGCAATCACATAGCGGCCCTGTGGGTCTGAGATCGTACCTGCTATCTCGCAGCGCAGTTGTTTTTTAAAAAGGATCGCCACCCCACGGGAGTAAGTGGAGTAGGAGGAAAACAGCCGATGTGCTGCCCACTTGCATGCGAACGTGCTAACCACCCCCGGGTCTAGATGGGTCTCCTGCAACAGTGCCACTTGAATTCTCTGTCTGTCTAGGTATGCCAAAATTTTCCTGCGCTTCCTCGGGTCCCCCAATCCCCGCACATTCCACGTCATTATGTTAATCACGTCGTTACTCTCCCGGGCCATCTGCGCTACAAACATACATACCAGTCCTGCATAGTAAATCCCTGCATACCTCCTCTGTCACACCACAATTGCTACCTGGATACCGAACCCCCGTGAACATCCCCCCCACCTCCCACTGAAGCATCCCCAACTTGCCAGAATCCCCAGTCCCTCCCCCCACCCGCAAAACAACGAAAACTGCAATACTGTTAGGTGTACCCATACTTAAGTGAGTCAATGGGTGCTACCCGCTGGGGTGCAACCTCTAGGTGGCAAACCGGGTATCCCCTCCCCCTAAGTCCGCTGGTGGATGTAGGGGCAAGCCCTATGCGGGTCAGGAGAGGGTGTTCGGCGTGGTCCAATGTGACGCCCACTGGCGTGGCCCTTTCTAAGTCCTTCGCATCAGCTGAATAATAAAGATGTGCTGTGCTAGGCCCACCTGCAGTCCGCCACTCCCTCCCGGCCATCCCGCTCACCGTCTCCTGGCCAGGGCACCCCCGGCAGCGATACACGTCAGTCCTGGGAGGTTGGGCTGCCCGAGGCGGGCAGCGGATCAGAGCAGCCGCCGGATCGTCTGAGCTGTTTAAGGAAGTCTTCCACCTGCTGTGGGTTAGTGAAGAAGCTCTGTCGGCCCTGATGGGTAACCCGGAGGCGCGCCGGGTACAGCAAAGCATAGTCTACCTGTGCTTGTCGCAGCTTATTTTTCACCGCCATGAATTTGCGCCGATCCTCCTGCACTGCAGCCGTGAAGTCTGGATAGATAGAGAAGGAGACCCCATCGTATTGGAGCTGTTGCTTACTTCTCGCTACTCGTAGTACTGTGTCCCGGTCTCTGTAATTGAGAAGTCGGGCAATAATGGGGCGAGGTGTGCTTCCCGGCGGAGGGCGGGGGCCCAGGGACCGATGAGCTCGTTCCACGATGAATTGGGAAGAGAGCTGTTCCTTCCCAATGGTTGCAATCAACATCCTCTCCACATAATCCTCTAAGCGGCCCGTGTTTGTGGACTCCGGTAGCCCAGGAACGCGGATGTTATTGCGTCGACTTCTCGCTTCTAAGTCTTCGTTCTTGGCTGCTATTAGTTTGAGAAGTTTATCCATTTGTGCAACCTGCGCCGAGACCCGGGTGGTGGTATCCTCTGTGTCTGAAATACGGCGTTCTGTCTCACGGATGCGATCTTCATGTTTGTCGAGCTTTTGCACGATGGCGTCCATCCGGGTAGACATACCATCCATTTTCTCCCCCATGGTGGCGAAGCCCTGCCGGACCTCCCGGAGAAGCGATGTCAGCTCCCCCGCACTCTCTGCAGGCCCAGCAGCCTGATCCGAGTCGGCCATCTCCACTCTCTCGGCCGGAGGGGCACGGCCCGTCTTCTTCGCCTCAAAGGTGAGGCGAGATTGTCGAGCATCGGCCTTCCCCATCACCAGGCGCCACCAGGGGCGAGATATCGAGCCCCGCGCGGAAAGCCACCAACCGCGGCCTCAGTCGCCGTTCCTCGCCGTCCCGGGCCCTCCGAGGCTCCGGTCCACCACCACACTCCAGCCCAGTCTCGCGTTCTTAGCGCCGGTGCGCCGTCCCCCTCGTTCCCAGGGGCAGATGAGGCTCTAAAGGGGGCCGCGCCAGGGGTCCTCCGGCCCTATGCAGTCGCAATCGCAAAATGTCGCACTACTGGCAATGGGTGATAGTCCACTCACAGTTCTCCACTTGTTCCCTGTCCAACGACCTCAGGAGGAATCAGCAGGCCCAACCTGCGACGAGAGGCTGCAAGGGCTCAGTCATCCATGGCCAGTGCGGTCGATCTCGTGTCCCAGTGCTGCCTCTCATGCGGCTATGGTGGAGGGTACCGGGAAGGAAGGCCTCAAAGCAGGTCGCGGCACCCTCCCCTCTCCTGCTGCACTCGGGGGGGCTCCACCTAGCTCGTACAACAGGCCCACAGCGAGCGAAGGGGTGCAGCGGGACGTCTCACCCAGCAAGCCTCTAGGCAGGCAGCATCCGTCACGGAGCCCCACTCCGATGCGGCAGCCGGCCTGCAATCCTCGCCATCAGCACAGCTGGGGCCTCCGTCACACAGCAGCAGCGGTCGCACTCACCCGACCTCCAGCGATGTCCAGCGCAGCACAAGGTTACCGCCACCTCACTCTTCCCGACAGCACAGGCAGGTGCCTCGGGTCTCCCAGGTCGCGTCTAACAAGTCGACCTCTTCAGGGAATCACGGCGCATCACTCCGCAGCCTGGCGGCCCGCGCGCCTCGTGGGAAGCCTCGGGCTCCCGTAAGTCAGTGGCCGGGCTGCTCCACCTCTCCGATTGTAAAGCCATGTTACTTGTCTTTTCATGGCCTTATAAATATGTGCCCCTTTCACACAGAAAACTGCTTGAAAGGGGCGTTCCATGGATTTTAATGGGGGCGTTCCTAGCAACATCCATGGCTTTTTGACACTGCCCAAGATTTACGAGAATTGTAAGTCTGAGGCAGCGCCAGAAACCTACACCTCCCCTGGGGAGGCACAACGAAGAGCAATATATTTATTTCTCCTTGTTTTTTCTCTTTCTATGTGTGCTGCAGCACACATCAAAAAAGGAAAAAGCCTCTTGTGATTGTTTTGTGCAGCAAGGGTTCCCTTCCTTCACAAAAATAATCATCCCTGCAATGCAGGCACCCTTGCACCATGGCGCAGAGGTGCCTCTGTTGGCACACTGCAGTCCTTTGGGCGCCAGCGCAGGGGAAAAGGACAGGAATACACCATATCTAATAGATATGGCGCATTCCTGATATTTTCTTTTGCCATAGGGCAGCGCAGCAGCAAGGCCTGCTGTGCTGCCCTACGGAAAAAAAACATACATTAGGCCCATAATATTCATATATTTGACTTCTAAACAGGCAGCCACAATTGCAGATACCTTGCAGTTAAAAGGGACTTGATTTGAATGGTGCAGCAGGTGCAGTGGCACCAGGGCCAAAAGCTCTAGTGGACCCACTAAACCTAGATTATTACTAACATTTGAAACTAAGCAGGCAGTCACGAGTGCAGTTACTTTGCAGACAACAGGCTCATGATTTGAATGGTGCAGCAGGTGCAGTAACACCGGGACGGAAAGCTCCAGGCACCCCACTAAATACCCAATGCTATATTTTATTTCTAAACAGGCAACCACAAGTGCAGTTACCTTGAAGACAACAGAGTCATGATTTGAATGGTGCAGCAGTTGTAGTAGCACCGGGCCCAAAAGTTGTCAGAAAGCCTCTAGCCACATAATATTGCTATATTTGACCAGTAAACAGGCAGTCACAAATACAATTACCTTGCAGTTAAAAGTGACTTGATTTGAAAGGTGCAGCAAGTGCAGTAGCACTGGGTCCAAACTTTGCCAGAACTCTTCTAAGCACCTAAAATTGCTATATTTTACTACTATACAGACAGACACAAGTGTAGTATCTTTCTGTTAAAAGGAGTTTGATTTGAATGGTGCATCATGTGCAGTGGCATTGGGGTCAAAAGCTATAGGGACCTCACTAAACGCAGAATATTGCTACGTTTTACCACTAAACAGGCAGTGACATGTGCAGTTATCTAGCAAGTGCTAGGGTCATGATTTCAATATTTCAGCAGGTGCAGTGGCACGAGGACCAAAAGCTCTAGACACCCCACTAAACACTGCTTATTGCTGTATTTTACAAATAAACAGGCGGTCACAAGTGCAGTTATCTTTTCAGGCACTAGGGTCTTGATGTAAATGGTGCAGCAGGTGCAATGGCACCGGGCCAACAAGTTGTCAGAAATCTTTCAAACACCTAATATTGCTATATTTGACTAGTAAACAGGCAGTCGCAATTGCAGTTACCTTGCAGTTAAAAGGGTCTTGATTTGAATGGTGCAGTAAGTGCAGTGTCACCGGAGCCAAGCGCTCTAGGGACTCCACTAACCCCACATTATTGCTATATTTTACTACTAAAGAGGTAGTCACAAGTGCAGTTACCTTGCAGACAACCGGGTCATGATTTGAATGGTGCAGCAGGTGCAGTGGCACCTGGCCCAAAAATTGTCAAAACACCTCTAAACACCTAATATTGCAATATTTTACTACTATACAGGCAGTTACCTTGCAGTTAAAAGGTGCTTGATTTAAATGGTGCAGCAGGTGCCATGGCACCAGGAACAAAAGTTGTCATAACTCCTCTGAACACCTAATATTGCCATATTTTACAACTAAACAGGCAGTCATAAGTGCAGTTATCTAGCAAGTACTAGGATCATTATTTCAATGATGCAGCAGATAAAGTAGTCCCAGCACCAAAAGCTCCAGGCACCCCACTAAACACCTAATATTGCTATATTGTATTCCTAAACAGGCAAACATGAGTGCAGTTACCTTGCAGACAACTGGCTCATGATATGAATGGTGCAGCAGGTGCAGGTGTAGCAGGTGTAGTAGCACCGGGCCCAAAAGTTGTAAGAACTCCTCTAAACAAATAGGGCCTCAGGCACTTTTGTGCCACCGGAACGTCAGTTTTTTGACGTTCTGGTGGCGCAATGTGCCACTGGCTAATTTATCAGGCCACATAAAGCCATGTTATGTGTCTTTTCATGGCCTTATAAATATTTGCCCCTTTCATGCAGAAAACTGCTTGAAAGGGGCGTTCCATGGGTTTTGCTGGGGGGTTTCCCAGCAACATCCATGGCTTTTTGACTCTGCCCCAGATTTACGAGAATCGTAAGTCTGAGGCAGCCCCAAAAACCTACGCCTCCCCTGGGGAGGCACAATGAATAGCAATATCTTTATTTCTCCTTGTTTTTCCTCTTGTTATGTGTTCTGCAGTGCACATAGAAAGAGGAAAAAGCCTCTTGCGATTGTTTTTGTGCAGCAAGGATTCCCTTCCTTCACAAAAATAATCATCCCTGCAACGCAGGCACCCTTGCACCATGGCGCAAAGGTGCCTGAGTTGGCACACAGCAGTCCTTTGGACGCCAGCACAGGGGAAAAGGACAGGAATGCGCCATATCTAAGAGATATGGCGCATTCCTGCCCTTTTCTTTTGCCATAGGGCAGCGCAGCAGCAAGGCCTGCTGTGCTGCCCTACAGCAAAAATAAACATGAATTAGGCCCATAATATTCATATATTTGACTCCTAAACAGGCAGCCACAATTACAGTTACCTTGAAGTTAAAAGGAACATGATTTGAATGGTGCAGCAAGTGCAGTGTCACCGGAGCCAAACGCTCTAAGGAGCCCCCTAACCCCAGATTATTGCTATATTTTACTACTAAACAGGCAGTCACAAGTGCAGTTACCTTGCAGATAACCGGGTCATGATTTGAATGGTACAGCAGGTGCAGGGGCACCTGGCCCAAAAGTTGTCAAAACGCCTCTAAACACCTAATATTGCTATATTTTACTACTATACAGACAGTAACAATTGCATTTACCTTGCAGTTAAAAGGTGCTTTATTGAAATGGCGCAGCAGGTGCCATGGCACCTGGGTCAAAGGTTGCCTAACTCCTCTGAACGCCTAATATTGCTATATTTTACACCTAAACTGGCAGTCATAAGGGCAGTTATCTAGCAAGCACTAGGGTCATTATTTCAATGATGCAGCAGATAAAGTAGTCCCGAGACCAAAAGCTCCAGGCACCCCACTAAACACCTATATTTTATTCCTAAACAGGCACACATGAGTGCAGTTACCTTGCAGACAACAGGCTCATGATTTGAATGGTGCAGCAGGTGCAGTGGCACATGGCCCAAAAGTTGTCAGAACTCCTGTAAACAACTAATATTGATATATTTTACTACTATACAGGCAGCCACAATTGCAGTTATCTTGCAGTTAAACACTTTAACAGACTTTCTGTAACTTATATTGTACAACTACTCCGCAATCTAAAACTTGCAACAAAAACCAACTTATTATTAATCGCATCGGTGAAACCCAATACATTTACCAGTGGTTGTTTAATCCTCCCTCTTTCTTCTTCACATCCTCTCTTGGAGAAATATATCAGATTTATTGTCAGAGCTGATCACTTGGAAATTCATACCTTTACTTAAAATAGTACAATCCTTCTGTTTTCAAATACAACATCTCTATTTTTCACTTTCCTTGTGCCTCTGGAGAACATACTTTCCTTATGAACTGGTAAAACTTCTCAACCACATGCAGAGCATACTACACATATGGGTTTAAAGAGTTTGTAGGTGGTGGATCTTTGCCTGCTGCTATGTAAACTACTTGAAGGGAATGTGGGTGTGACACATATACGTTTGTTCATATAGTGAGTTGATCATTAGAATCAATCTAAGGATGCTGGAGTAGGAAACCCAAAACCCTTATTTGTGCATTATCTGACACTGGCTTCTGATTAGGGATCACGGTGTTAGGAGCTTTATTTTCACTGGAGGATGTTTACCCTGTGTGAGAATATGTGCACAGTGTACCTGGTAGAGACGTCAGAGCAGTGTTTGTGATGTGACAATCAAAAGCTGAGTGCAGGATGGCTATAAGTCAGTACGGTAGGGAGAGTTGGAAAAGGACAAAAAAGGTCCAGGTCTTGCCCTGTCAAGTTACCTAAGACCAAAGATCCCTGGGTAGTATTTCATGTTTTACAGTGGGCCATCCCTATACTTAGCATAAGGATGACCTAAGGCTATTCAATCCCATCCCTCTTTGTCAGTGAAAAGCCTGGTGGAGGGCAGGGGTGTAACACAGGCCACTGCAGCGCAGAGGTACCCCAATACTTTAGGGGGCCCCAAACATTCAAGGGGTCCCCATTGACCCCAACACCAATGATTATCTTTGACATATGGGAGAGACAGGGGTCCCTCATCACAATCTGCATGGTGGGGCATCATTTTACGTTACACCACTGACAGAGGGCTAAGCACTGACATTATAGGATTGAACATGAGTGGTCAGAATCCATGCTAGTGATGCTAACAAAGCGGTATCCTGTTGATGCCAGAGAACTGGCATTAGGGTAGGGTAGATGGATGGATCACAGAAAGAATGAGGTGACTGAGTGACCCCTAAATTGTTACGGAGTTCTATCCCTTAAAAAAGAGACAGACAGAGACAAGCTGTAGTTTCACATGCATCTGTTTAGACAGACTCTGTCTTTAATTTAGCATTAGACAATGCAAAGTGAGCCATAACCTACTAAACGGTGCGTGTGCAAACACTCTAGAATTATTTCACGAGTGCTTAAGGGTCCCACACCAGGTGCAGGATAAACAGAACCCACTGCACTCCATTAATGGAGGGGGGAGCAGAATCCATGGAATTCACGTTTATCCTATGATTGCATTTCCCACCTCTGCCCTTACTAACATAAACAGCTCATAAAGACGTATTTATTCTTGTTGCTACTGTACAGTCTAGTAAATGAGCACGCAATAATGCACAGCGCAGTTCCAAATGCAGGTCCACTGCGTGTCTGGAAGTGCCTGCTCAAGCCAAGTTGCAAATATACCCGAGGAACCCAATCCCTCTTATCGATAAGGGGCTTCTTTGATGATTTAAAAAACAAAACAAGAAGGTTATGGAATTTCCCGTCTAGAAAATCTTTAGTAAAAATGGGTTGATGGTGTTGACGATCCGGATGCTGCTAAATTAATTGTGCGTCTACTGAACAGGGAGATTGGCGAATGTTTACGGAAAAGTAGAAGTTTACATATTGATAGAAATGTAAAATTATTCGTGATAGACACGTGGGTCACTTACGTCTCAGAGCCAGTGGTTCGTCAGTCCATCGCGGTGAAGCCAACATCCCTGCATACTGTCTGTGTTTTGGAAAAAGAGAGAAATAAATGGAATTATGATTCTTTTGCCCTGCACTCTAGATCCCATTCGGCCTTTGATAGAGGTCTTTACTGATTAGAGGAACCAGAAAAACAACAGTAAAAATTTCGCGCCTCAATCTTGCAAGTTAACTGATAGCCACAAATCACTGTCTGCCCAGGAGGATGAGAAGGAAACCTTTTGTTCTCTCAATTTATCTATCCGGCCTGAGAACTATTTCCACAGATTTTGTGGATTAATGTAGGAAATAAATTCATGCATCTTGCTACATGGCTTCAAAGAATACAGAAGGGCCCCCAAAGCTCAAAAGGAAGACATCTATCTATCTATCTATCTATCTATCTATCTATCTATCTATCTATCTATCTATCTATCTATCTATCTATCTATCTATCTATCTATCTATCTATCTATCTATCTATCTATCTATCTATCTGTCTGTCTGTCTGTCTGTCTGTCTGTCTGTCTGTCTGTCTGTCTGTCTGTCTGTCTGTCTGTCTGTCTGTCCGTCCGTCCGTCCGTCCGCCCGCCCGTCCGTCTGAACGTACATATATATATATATATATATATTATCTACTGGCGGTCGCCAGTAGATAGTTATAGTTAGGACCGTGTTTCCATAGGAAATCTCAAAATTCTATTTTGAATAACTTTGGCGCCGGTTGACGAATCCTCGCGAAATTTTCAAAACTAATGGGGCGCTCCGTTCAGCTCCTACCCTGAAAGTCTCAGGGTGATTCGTCAAGCAGAGGCCGAGAAAAAAGGGGGGTCCCAAAACGCGTTTTTCCCATGCATTTTTCCATAGGACCTTTAGACACAGCTACAGCCTGAACGGCTGAACAGAATTACTTGAAATTTGGCAGAGAGGTAGCCATAAGGTCAAGGAAGTGCCTTTTGCAGGTCTGGTGTAAATCTGTTGAGTATTTCCTGAGTAAATAGCATTTAAAAGCATATCAATATCTATACGCGCGTACCGAGCGCGCACTGAGCTAGCCCTGTGCGCGCACCTTGCCGTGCGCGAGCGTAATTCTGATTGGTTGTTAGATGACAGTAAACATTCGAATCAGTCGAAATCAGGAAGTGTCGGCCGCCATTTTGTCTGTCGCACTAAAAAGGAAAGGTGGAGACCGTGAACAGGGGGCAGGGTAGGGAGTTCTAGACCCCCTAGCCATTGTCAGGGGGGCACAGTAGGACCACGAAGGGCAAAAAAAAGATTTTAATTTTTTTAAAAACATCGCGAGGTGCGCGCACTCTACGCGTACCCGAAAAAACCTTAAAAACATCACGAGGTGCGCGCACCCAGCGCGCACCCGAAAAAAAACATTAAAAAAATAGAAATAAAAATCACTTTTAAGTGTTTAGATATTAGGTGGCTCTAAAAAGAGACCTTGTGTTCAATGAGTGTTTTATGGTACCTACAAGTAAGTACCGATGCAGAGTCTAAAGTTCAAGAGGAAGACTCTGTTGCCTTCATCAGTGAAATGTACACCGTCTCCTCTATAAATGTCTTGCATGTTGTAATGCAAGTTGTTGTGGTATATAGAACCCATACCATAGTCTCTGAGGAAAGCAGAAACAGACTTATTGACGTGCTTTCTTGCTTTGTCAATCTGCGGCAAAAATGGGTTGGACCAGTTCCACTTTTGCCTTTGGCATATATTAGAATATACAAAGGCAGTTTGTGGAAAAAGTGACATCAATTGCACAAAGTTGTCCTTAATAAGCATTTCCAGACCTACCCCAGTTAAAGTGTCTAGGTCATTTCCACCACAGTGCACAATAATAAGGTTAGGCTGTGTGAGATGTAGAAAGGTTTTCACCAAAGGCATTAATTGGTGCCACTTTAACCCTCTCTGACCAATCCATTTAATGTCTACATTTGGCAAAGCAAGGTCTTTTACAATACCTCTTTTTTCTGCAAACTTTTCACTCCAGAAGACATAGCTACGACCTACAATCCACACTGTGAACATCTTCCAAGGAGATCTGGATGCACTCAGGAGGTGTTTTTCAGTAGAATGGCAATATGAAAAGAAAGACAGTTGAAAAATGGAGGCATACATACTTTTTTTAATAAAAAGAACTCATTGGCTGTTTCAAACCATTCTACACTAAAAACTAGGCTGTATGTTTACATTTTTAAAAGCATGTTTTGGATTGGTTCAGAAAAATGTGTTCCCACTGAACATTACTTTGGATTTACCTAATTTTTCTGAAACCCAAATTTTAAATACTAACATCATCATTGGAAGAAAGCATTATTAAAATTTAAAAGGATTTAAATTGCATATTTCGCTCAAAAGAGATTTTAAACTTACCATTTGGCCGCAAGGAAAGGTAAAACAAACAATTGTGGACTTCTTTGACAGATATTATTTTGGAAAATGTTCTTTTGCAACAAGGTTTACAGACGTTATTTTTTGGAAATTGTTATTCTTCTTAAAAGGTATTTTTAACATTTCTATTAAAGTTTGTTTTAGTGAGGATACATTTGGGGCTTTTTTAAACAATCTTTCAGATTGTTTTTTTTTTTGCCCGCTGTTAAATGATGAATACAATTGATTTCACTATTTTCAGTGAAAATCAAAACATTCTGAAAACAGGAAAAAAAGGGCAAAACATTGCTTTGCTAAATATGAAAAAACATGTACTGTTTAATAAAGTGTATTGTTGAATATTAATACTTTTTTTCTTTTTTTCAGAACTAGAAAGAAAATTTAGAAGATGTTATTCAGTTATCTTTGCAATTAAATAAAAACATTTAATTCTAAATTATTTATTTTGATGGTCAGGTAAGTTTAACATATCTGTATGTGTCACTGGTTTCGTTTCATGCTTCCTTTTCTTCACCTCTCCTTACTCTACTTTTCTCATTTCTCTTCTCACTCTCTCTTCCTGCTTTACTACTCTTTTGTAACTTCTTCACTCCTTTACTACTCCCCTACCTTTACTACCTCCATCACTAATTTTTCATCCATGTTTCTTTTTCTGTATCCATATGTCTTAGTCTTTTTAACTGCCTTACTCCTTTTCAGTTGTTTGCTCTCTGTGTCTGTATCTGTCACTCTTGGTTTGTCTGTTTTACCCTTAATTTCCTTAACATCTCTGGGGCACATTTACAAGCCACCTGCGCCACCACTACGTCAATTTTCTTGACGAACTAGTTGCGCAGGGTGCTTTTCCATATTTACAAGGAGAGGATAAGCCTCTTTGTGTGTCTTTTCCTCTCCTTGTAAATACAGGCAATTCTAATGCAGCACTAAAATGAGCTATTATGTTTTTTGGGTACCTATACATAAATACTGATGCAGAGTTTAAAGTTTAATAGGAAGACTCTCTTCCCTTCATCTGTGAAATGTACACCATCTCTTTTTTAATTACTTTGCCACTCCCCTCTCTTTCTCAGGGAGTTCCTGAAGGATTACTAAAGGTGAAAAAAATGTTTTTTTTTTTTTTTTTAAAAACCCATTGGGTGCGCGCTTGGTGCGCGCACCCTAAAAAAAAAAAAAGAGAAATAGATTCTAAAAAACAAGTTTTTGTGTTTTGATTTTAGGTGGCTCTTAAAAGAGCCCTTGAGTTAATGTAGGGACAGAGGAAGAGAAAAACGAAAAAAAAAAATAAGAAAATTATGGCCTTTCGCAAAGATGCTCCTCAAATATTCTTTGAATGAGATCAATACTGCTCTCACCCAAAGAAATAAGAAGACTACAATCCATGCAGTGTGTACTCATCCTCCCAAAACAAGGACGAATATCCAGAGGTGTGGAAGAAGGTGAAGGCCCCACTGCAGAAGAAGTGCTTGCCTGAGCTGCCGAAGATGTGCTCGGCTGAGCTGCTGCAGATGTCATCGGCTGAGCAGGTGGAGGGTTTGCTCCAGAAGCTCGACGAAAAGTCACTGGATGCATTGCCTCAACGTGCCTCGTCATAGTATGAATACTAAAAGAGTACTTCTTGTTAGGATTCCCACGTGACAAGACGCGCTGACACAGTTTGCAGGTGACCTTTGGTGCATTCACCTTCTTTTGTCCCTCTGGAAAAGTGAAAAACTGCCATATAAAGGAGTCTTTCTGCTTCTTCTGCCTCTGTCTCTCAAGAGTGTCATGTTCACTCTCAGAAGATGGCTGCTGCTCTGCCATTGGATCTCAACACACAGATTAGCTCCTTCTCCTAGGGAATCAGAACTAACAATGAGGGGGGTGGGTGTGATTTTGGAAGAATTTGGAACTAAAAGTACTTTGAACCAATGAAAAGTTATGTTTCTTCATCACATGACTTGCCATGAGGGGATTGGGTGTGGTATTGAAACAATATGAAACTGAAAGTAATGAAAACCAATTAGAAGTGTTGTTTTATTCATCACATACCCCGAGGTGCGCGCACCGAGCAAGCTCCCTGCGCGCACGGTACAATTACTCATGCGCGAACGCGTATGCGCGCATGCGCTTATGTACTATGCGCGTACGTAACGCGCATACGCAGCACGCGCGTATGCGTCAACGTCAGCGCGCGTACTACACGCGTATACGGAAGTGTACCGCGTGGAGTACGTACGACGCACGTAAGCATGCGTACGTACGCATGCGTACTAGGTGTGCACTCCGAGCGCGCAGTAAAACGTATGTATGCGTACGTAAATAACGTACGCCGGAATTCATGAAAAATGTACGCAAACGTACTAGGTGCGCGCTCTGAACGCGCACCCTAAGAATTTATATAAAAAAAAAAAGTGGACATAACTTGATAGAAGATATTAACTATGCTGTTCAACTTTATCTTAATTAAAACTTTTTAAAAAAATGAGCCACACCAAATTAAAGGATACAGATAATATATAAATGTATACATAGGGAAGTTTTTGAAAAAGAAATATTTAAAAAATATAATTAAAAAATACAAAAATTAGCATTTAAAAAACCTTTGAAATTCACTGAAAAAACCATAGGTTTCACACACGTTATAGTTAGGAATTAGCATTTAAAAAACCTTGCAAATTCACTGAAAAAACCAGAGGTTTCACACACGTTATAGTTAGCTGGACATTTTACTCGTAAAAAACCAATGAAATTCCCCCGGTATAGTTAGTTCAGCTAACTATAACTCGCGCGCCCGCAATCCACTGCTGATGACGTCACATATTACATCACTCATGACATGGTCAGTGACATCACTGATGACATCACTGATGACATCTCAAATGACATCACTGATGACATCACTGATGACATCATCCAGTGAGTATGTGTTTTTGAAAAATTTCAATATGTTTAATATATATAGGGAAAGGCCTGTTTAAGAATGAGTGGGTGTACAAGTGTGTAAATGGATGATTTTCTGTGGTGCATAACATGATTCTTTAAGTTAGTCATTAAATGTATCTTACTGCAGACTAGTGACTAAACTGTGTAAATGTGTGTATGTGTCTGTATGTTGGTGTATAAGTGGCTGCATGGTTTTGAGAACAGCTATATGAGTCTCTATATGGGTAATTGATTGGTTGTCTAAGTATCTGTATGGGTTCATGAGTGTTTGTGTGGGTAGGGTGTGTGTCACTCTATGCATAGATGTGTGAGTGGGTGATTCTATGGGTACATGGTTTTAAGACTGCATCTGTGATGGACTGTATGGTAGAGTGAGTGAATGTATGAGTGTGTTAGGGAATGAATTTATATGTGAGTGGTACATTTGTGACTAACTACATATGTGAAAGGCAGTATATATGCGTGTAAGAGTATATAAGTGGGTAGATGTGAGAGTGTGTGATTGTGAGAGTGACTGTATGGATGAGTGTGTGCTTGTATCAATGATTCTCTAAGAGCGTAAGAATGTGATACTATTTTTATGAGTAAGTGAACTTGAGTGTGTTTCACTGCCTAGGTGAGTAAATGGGAGTGTGATTATTTGCATGATTGAGTAAGTGTGAGAGTACCTCTATGGATGATTGGTAGTGTGTGAGTGTCTATATAGGTGTGTGTATAAATTCATATGATACTTTTGTATGGAGTGACTGTAAGTATGAGTGACTGTACAGGTGAGTGTGTGGAGGTGTATGTAGACCTAAGAGTTAATAATTGGGAATGTAGTTATTGGTATTGCAGTATGTATGGTTTTGAGAATGGAACTCTTAAATGTTTAGTCGGTGTATCAAAGGTTATATTAGAGTGTGAGAAGATGTGCTACTCTATCACAAGGATGATGTCATCAGTGATGTCATCAGTGATGTCATTTGAGATGTCATCAGTGATGTCACTGACCATGTCATGAGTGATGTAATATGTGACGTCATCAGCAGTGGATTGCGGGCGCGCGAGTTATAGTTAGCTGAACTAACTATAACGGGGGAATTTCATTGGTTTTTTACGAGTAAAATGTCCAGCTAACTATAACGTGTGTGAAACCTCTGGTTTTTTCAGTGAATATATATATATATATATCCCCTGATGAAGTAATCTACGAAACGCGTCGGGATGGGACCGTACATTTTAAGTGGACTGAAGTGCTGTCATGCTGCTGCTCATTGAATAAACGCACGTTGGCTGATATTTTCCTGTGGCGTGGTTGTCTTCTACAGCAGGCATCTGTTTTTGGTGTATTTGTGGCGGCCAGCCTGGGTCGCGGAAGACAACCCGATGCTGTTATGGCATTCCAGTGAGTCTGTCAACCGGCGGATTTACATATGGCACGGGAGGCGGTTTTTCAAATAACTTCATAGCGGTTCCATCGTACAACACATCAAGCCACGATCCACTTGGATAATATAGACTTTGATTCTCTGGACTGAACAGCAGGCAAACCACTTGAAATAACTGGCAGGAACTACAAGAACCAAAAGGCCACAGGGTAGGCCACGCCCACTGGGGCGGGTCCTTGGAATTGAAAAAGTGCAGCCAAATCTTGTCCTGCTGCTCTATTCCAGCCCGAATCCCCTGATGAAGTAATCTACGAAACGCGTCGGGATGGGACCGTACATTTTAAGTGGACTGAAGTGCTGTCATCATGCTGCTGCTCATTCAATAAACGCACGTTGGCTGATATTTTCCTGTGGCGTAGTTGTCTTCTACAGCAGGCATCTGTTTTTGGTGCATATATATATATATATATATATATATATATATATATATATATATATATATATATATATATATATTTCACATACATATCACAAATTACATGCGTTCTCAGGAAAAACAGGTCTCAAACTCCAATGAATTGCAAAGTGTTTGATTCACTCAACGCGTTTCAACTGCATCCGCAGTCTTGGTCACGTGTAAAGAGCACCATGAGTGATTGGTTTAAATAAGTCCAACATGGTAAAAATAGAAGAAGGCTGTATACATAGTCAAATGACATGAACTTAACAGCCATATTGGACTGTAGTGAGAAGGTAAATACTAGATGAGCCTGAACATGTACATTGCTGTAAACAAAGTATTGCATAAAGACTGAAGTTGGTATATATACAGGACAATTCATGTTTCACGAAATGCTCAATACTTAAGCTAGCCTGTAACCAACTCCCGATGCATAATCATTAAATGGTACAATCCATGTTTGCTAAACACTGTGTTAATGAAAGTCTGTATCGCACCTCGCGATGCGCAATAGGTATTTATTTACTTGAGTTTTATATAGCGCTGGCTAGACCCGGAGGTATCAGAGCGCTTTACATAAGGACACAGCGAGTTACAAGTTACAAAGGTTTCACAGTAGTTACATAATGGATAAATAAACAATACAGCAGTAAATTAGTGAAAATGAAAGTCAGGATAGGAAAGACCAGGGACATCAGGTAATCCACAGGAAGGAGACAGCAGCGGGGAAGAAAACGAGACAAATGTCCGTGATCAGGCTGGGTAGGTGACGGCCATAGCGGTGTGCCAGGGCCAATCTTCCATATAGCTGTCGGTGCAGCTCCACCGGGAAGCGGCCATGTATGCGTTTAGGGCTCCACCAGAGAAGAGTGAGGATCAGGAGGGGATCAGAAGGCTAGAAACCAAAGAAGGGTGGAAGGCGCTGGCGAGGATGGCAAGGTAGGAGAAGGAGTGTGGTTTTGGCAGCCATCTTAGAGTCAGGCACATCGAGTCTATTAGTCTCCATTAGCATACCACTTTTCCTGGTAAATAACAGCGTGCTTCAGATAAGGGCAGACATATTGTAGATGTAGTAAGTTGCACTCAGGCACACTCGCTCTCCGAGCAGTCCAAGCTTAAGTGTTGTGTCTGATCAATAATCGTCACCTTGCTCTTGCAGAAGAGGGTGAATCTCAGTGTCACAACACCCAGGGAGGAGCTTTGATCAGGTTCTGTAATGTCTTGTGTTGGCAGGTCTAATAGGTTTATAACACGCAGTGTGCACCACCAGTATAAGCGTAAGTGCAGCTTCTGCCTGTGAGGGATATATTGCGGGTGCCTCAAGATTCAACACACCTCATACCGCAGGCCATACAATTGCCCAGGCACAGCTCACGGCAGCTCTGTGTCTTTCAATCGGAGGACGGGAGATGGTGTAAATGTCTCTGGGTTAACCACCATGACAGAAAAATTGGGGCGCCCCACATATCGGTCATTGCTGACGGATACAATTCCCGGGCTGGCGCTCGCTTTCCAGGACAGTAGTATGCGGCCCAGACCGGTACAGAAGGCTCAGTTCAAGTTGATGACAGGTAAGATTGTGAATGTCCAATATGAAACGTTGTTGATGACGTTACACCTCCCAATGGAGATAAAGTATCGTGTTTACTGTAAAATTGATCTAAGGAAATAAAACACAAAATCGCATGTAGCTGCTTTTGTAAAGGTGCAGTAAAAGGTTTGTCCCATCACAATACCGGAACAACCGTGTAGAGCCCCCGTAAATAAATGAGAGCTCACAGTATTGGCCAGTGCCCAAGGTGAAACAAGAGGGAAGTCCCAGTCTGTCAATCAAAACAGTATAACACATTGTCGCATGTAGCCCATACAATAAAGACTGAGCTCACAGTATTGGCCAGTGCCCTATGTGTGAATACAAGAGAAATTGTGGCCTGTCAAAGGATGTATAATATATGCTAATGTAGAAAGAATGACAGGCGGAGCCCCAATGACAACACTCACTAATTACACCACTTTTGATGTACCATGGACAAAGTGAAATAAAGTGAAAATGAAGAAAAGGTTAGGTGGCCCGTGATGGTGAATCCAAAGTGAGATCTCCCAATCAAGCTGTCACTTTTGAGGATATCCCAATTCTTGGCCAAAATATGTCTGACTTTGTCTACATCAGAATTGTAGGATAAAATGATTCTGGTGTCCATTTCTTCAGCCTCGGTAGGATCTTTGTCTGTAAGGGTGTTCGCTCTACATACACCATTAACTCTGTCTTTAGCTCTTTTAAGGACCCAATTGGGATAACCCCTGTCCCTGAATCTGTTGAGCATGCTGGTGCTTTCTTTGGCAAACGTTTCTTCACTACTACAGTTCCTTTTTGCCCCAGCAGTTCTCCAAAGGGAATACTCCGCTTGAGAGTCTCTGGATGACTGCTGAGGGCATGCAGGACACTGTTCCCTACATTTGCTTTCAGGAACAAAGCGGTGTGGATATGTTTCTGTTTGATGTCAAGTTTGACATCAAGATATTCAGCTTTGGTCTTGCTAATCTTCCCTGTGAGCAAAATATTGCATTTATTGACATTGAGTTTTTTGACAAACTCACTAGCTTCTGATTCCGAACCCCTCCAGATAATGAACAGGTTGTCGATGTACCGAAGCCACATCACGACCTGTTCAAAATCATGAGAAAAGTTCGGATCTTGTGAAATCTCTTCCTCCTAGAGACCCATGATGAGATTTTATCGAAACTGGGAGCGAAGCACGATCCCATCGCCGTACCGGTGGTCTGTAAATACAGGTCACCATCAAACAGAAAGATGTTATTCCTGAGACAGTACTCTGTCAACTCAAGGATCATTTGGCTATGTTCCGAGAATCTCACATGTCTTCTTTTCAGAAAATGTTCACAGGTCTCTAATCCCTGCTGATGGTTAATGATAGTGTACAAAGAATGTACGTCCAAGATGATGAACAAAAGGTCATCATCCCATCCGACATCCTGTATCTTACCAAGGAAGTCTTTCGTGTCCCTAACGTAACTGGGTAGGTTCTGGACACATTCCCTCAAGAAATTATCCACATATTTGGACACATGTTCTGCCACACTGCCCCTGGAGGAAACAATTGGTCATCCATGAGGTCTGAGAGGATCTTTGTGCACTTTGGGCAGAAGATAAAGTACATGTAGTTTGGGATGATCTCTTTTGAGATAACAATACTCTTCCCAAATGATGATACCCCTGTCCTTCCATTATTTGAGTTTGTCACAAAGGGTGGTGATGCTCATGTTGTATACGTCCCTGAAAATAGGTAGATAGTATTGGGTGTCACTAAGTTGTTGAAGTGCTTCGTTAATGTAATGTTCCCTGTCCAATATCACGATGTTCCCACCCTTGTCAACAGGGCGGATAACAATCTCAGTGTCCTCAGCTAAGGTTGTAAGGGCCACCTTTTGCGCATAAGTGAGGTTCACGGATCCTTTATTGCACTTGGAATTTTATGTCTCAAATCCATGAGTGCTCTAGTGACACTCTTGTGGAAAGTATCAATAGCATCGTGAGGGAGGGTGGGCAGAAAAGTGGAACGGGGTCTAAAATCAGTGGGGGCCGCTGCATCATGAGCAATACCTATCTCCTGAAGGAGTTGTGACTCACTGATATCTGTCATGTGATCGCCTGGATCTTGTTGTAATTCAAGTATGGTGACAAGAATATCAATATCAACAATGGCGAAATCACCATCTGTTGCTGCAATTCCTCCACCCGTGTTCCTATTCATGCCCGGTCTTCTTAAACTGTGCCATTTTCAAAGTTTTAACTTTCTGACATACTTGAACGGGTCAATCCTGGTGTTAGTGTAATTGAATGAGGAAGAGGAAAAAAAAGAAAGTCCTAAACATAAAGTCTGTTTTTCAACGTCACTAAGAACTGGCTGTCAATGGTCTTCATAATATTGTGAGTAAGATCGGACCCACTGGAGGGTGTAAATGGTGCAGAAATCTGAACTACAGATACCGGCGTGCAACAGTGAAAAGTTGTTAATTGTGGCACACCTGAGTCCAGGACTGTAAATGAAAGCACGCAGGGTAACGTGGGAAGTGCACACAAGATGCCGGTTTGAAAGCATGGCTTCTGAAGAGAGGAACAAAATCCTTGAAACGCGTAAAGCCTAGAAGACATACAAACAGAAAGAAAAGCTGCCTGTTATCGAGAAAATAAAGGCTGTTTACCTTACCTGCAGCAGAGTGCGGCCTCATCTTTGCTGGTGCAATTGTTGGGTTATATTTCACATGGCGCGCTCCAGGCCGTGGAGGCGACGCACCACCCATTAAAACAACTTAGGGGGCCACTCGAGAAGAATCGTCTCTTCGTGGAGGTGGCGCTGCAGGTCATGCTTCAATTAAACAGGCAGAGTTTCATTCGGGAGGTCAATGGGGGCTGTCAATGGTCTTCATAATATTGTGAGTAAAATCGGACCCACTGGAGGGTGTAAATGGTGCAGGAATCTGAACTACAGATACCGGCGTGCAACAGTGAAAAGTTGTTAATTGTGGCACACCTGAGGCCAGAACTGTAAATGAAAGCACGCAGGGTAACGTGGGAAGTGCACACAAGATGCCGGTTTGAAAGCATGGCTTCTGAAGAGAGGAACAAAATCCTTGAAATGCGTAAAGCCTAGAAGACATACAAACGGAATGAAAAGCTGCCTGTTATCGAGAAAATAAAGGCTGTTTACCTTACCTGCAGCAGAGTGCGGCCTCATCTTTGCTGGTGCAATTGTTGGGTTATATATATAAATATATAATATATATATATATATATATATATATATATATATATATATATATATATATCACTGAAAAAACCATAGGTTTCAGGGGCGTTATAGTTAGCTGGACTTTTCACTCGTACAAAACCATAGAAATTCCCCCGTTATAGTTAGTTCAGCTAACTATAACTTACGCGCCCGCAATGCACTGCTGATGACGTCACATATTACATCACTCATGACATGGTCAGTGACATCACTCATGACATCACTGATGACATCTGAAATGACATCACTGATGACATCACTGATGATATCATCCAGTGAATTGTGTTTTTCTGAAAATTACATATGTTTTATATATGTATATCTCAAGGTCGATGGAAGAATAAATGGGTATATAAGTGTCTAAATGGATGATTTGTTTTTGAAAAATTGATTGTATAACTGACTGATTAAGTGTATCTTAGTGAATACATGGCTTAGTGAGTAATGTTTAAATATGTAAATATCTGTCACTTTGTGTATAAGTGGCTGCATGGGTTGGTGAGTAGCTACATGAGTGTCTATATAGGTTATTAGTTGGTTTTTTGAGTATCAGTATAAGTGTCTGATGTCTGTATGGTTCGGTGGGGGGTATTACGTAGTGCATAGGTGCATGAATGAGTGACTCACTGTTTGTATGTGTTGAAGACAGCATGTGTGCAGGACGGTATGGGTGGATGAGTGTGTGCATGGGTGTGTTAGTGAGTGAATGACTGTCTCAATAGTGTCTCTATGAGTAACTACATATGTTTTAAACTAGTATATGTGACTATTGGTGTATATAAGTGAGTATATGTGAGAGTGAGAGATTGAAAGAGTTCCTGTATGAATAAGTATGTGTTTCTATAACTGATTGTTAAGAAGACTAAGTATGTGTAAGTTTCTGTAGAAGTAAGTGTGGTGGTGTGTGTATAACTGTATATGCAGGTAAACGGATGTTTGATTCTTTATTAGCATGAGTGACTATGTGTGTGAGTAACTTTATGGATGAGTGGCATTGTGTAACAGGATGTATAGGTGTATGAGTACATATGATGAGTGAGTACATGTATGAGTGACTGTATAGGACTGTTGGTGAATGAGTGGATGTGGATGTGGATCTTACAATTACTGAATAGGTTGTTGTAACTGGTATTGGTATGTCCATTGTTTTGAAAATTTTAATTTCTATTTTTGAATGTGTGCATCAAAGGTTATATTGGGGGGGAGGAGGTCTGCCACTCTATCACAAGGATGATGTCATCAGTGATGTCATCAGTGATGTTATGAGTGATGTCACTAACCATGTCATGAGTGATGTAATATGTGACGTCATCAGCAGTGCATTGCGGGCGCGCGAGTTATAGTTAGCTGAACTAACTATAACGGGGGAATTTCTATGGTTTTGTACGAGTGAAAAGTCCAGATAACTATAACGCCCCTGAAACCTATGGTTTTTTCAGTGAATTTCTAAGGTTTTTTAAATGCTAATTTCTAGCTATGCCTACAGAGATAGGACATGTGAAGAAAGAAGGAAAAACGCACAGAAAGAAAAAAAAGAAATGCAGAAAGAAGCAACAGAAGTCCTCAAAGACGAAGAAAAGTGCAGGAAGAAGTATAACGTGCAGAAAGAACAAACAGAAGAGCAGAAACAAGCCTTGTTGCAAAATCATCCTGTACCCTCAACTTTTTCAGACGGATACTGGTGGTAACTGAGTCTGACTAACCAGTCCTAGAGCCAGTGCGATGTTAAAAGACACTCAGAATACAGTGAAAACACCTACATACACTAGGGCACACTATGTGTTGGGGTCCCCCTGTGATTAGCATGACCTCCTCTGTAAGCCCATAGTATATAATAGGGCAGGGGATTAAAACTACCTCTTAAAACGCACCACAGGGCGTGTTTGAACACGTCACCTCATGCCCCGTCCCCTCCCTTCCCCACTGTGTAAACACGCCCTGTAGCCGTTTTAAGTTGGGAGATTAAGTCCCCTTGAACCCTGAGGGTCCCTAGGGTCCAACTAGACCACTAGGTACCTCCAGTAAGCGCTACAGAGCTGCATTGCAGAGAGGTGTAAAAAGTGGCACGGCCTGCACCACCTCTCTGCAACGCAGAGCAGTGGTGCTTACTGGAAGCACCTGGTGGGCTAGTTTGACCCCAGGGTCCCTCAGGATTGAAACGGAATTATTTCCCCAACTTAAAAACGCGCCACAGGGCCTGTGGGTGTTCTGAGTTGAGAGATTAAGTCCCCTTGAATCCTAAGGGTCCCTAGGGTCAAACTTGCCCACTAGGTACCTCCAGTAAGCTCCACAGAGCTGCGTTGCATGGAGGTGTAAAAAGGGGCGTGGCCTCAGAACACCTGTCTGCAACGCAGCTCCCTGGTGCATACTGGAGATACCTGTTGGGCTAGTTGGCCCTCAGGGACCCTCAGTATTGAAGGGGAATTAATTCCTCAACTTACAACTCGCCAGGGGGTGCGTTTGCAGAGTGCTGCAAGGAGGGGGCATGGCCTCCGGCGCGATGCCGGTCTTTTATTTATTTATTTTTAAGAAGGAGGGCTGTGTGGCCCCCTTTCTTTTTCTAATTTATTAGCCCTGGGGACCCCATCCCCCAGGGCCTGCACCCTAATTCTTTTTGTTGAAAAAAATTAATTTGGCCCTCCCAAGGCCTTAATCGGCCCCGGGGACCCCAACCCCCAGGTCATGGCCTTTTTAAAAAAATTTTATTCTTTAGGAGGGGGGCTGTGTTGCCCCCCTCCTCAGGCCACTTATGGCCCCAGGGACCCCATCCCCCGGGGCCGGCCTTTGTTTTTTATTTAAAAAAAATATATATATATTTATAGAAACACCTAGGACATGCTGGAAAAACCGTATGTACCTATCACCATGACGATTTGCGTGATATTCATTAAAAGGCGACTATGCATACAATGAATCCACGTAGAATGTATTCACACCGCTAGTGCCTAATCCCAGCGCCCCCGCTGGTGGGTACTCTCCAAGTAGACACCCTTGTCGTTTATTTATACAAACATGGGTAGCTATTGACGGGCACATTTAATACACATGCACACCAAGCCATTCAAAGGGGATTTGACAAAAATTCGACCAAACTATGCAAGAAACCCCCTCACGGTTAATAAAACACACATCCACCGCCGGATGTGTAATACTTTTTATTTTACTCTCTGGAAAGGAGACAAACCTCACTTGAGAGTCACAGCGTGCTCCTGGCTGAGCCCAATGCTGTGTTACACCCACCAGGGCCCGCCGAGTGCCACACACCTCTGTGTTGTATTCCACCAGCTAGTGCGTATGCTATGACACTCTCTAGCCCATGTGCACTGTAACACCACCCCGTGAATATGTCATGCCACACTTGCCTTTGCACGGGTTATATTGCCCCATCTAACGTGCCTTCCTCGATGCCTATGTTATAAAGCACAGCGCTATGCCATACATATTACAATCTGGGATCCATATCTTTGTCACAGTGCATATGCAATGTTACACTACCCAGCACATATTTTATATTACAACTTTAGAGACTACTTAGGTTACACAACACTGCCCTGTGGATATTACACTCCAAGGCGCATATCACATAGGAAGCGCTAGTGCCTGTGCTATCTCGCGCTCTCCAATGAATCTGTCATTGCGCACAATGTATTGCATATTATATTTCACCCCCCGGTTCATCTTATATCACACTTTTTAGTGCATAGTTTATACCATATACTATATCTAGTTTTCATTTTCAATCATGCTCTCAGGACTGTGTTCTATATAACACTGCGTCCACCTACCCTTTTCACGGACATTACATTTTGCGATGGGGGTGGAGGGTCAGGGGATGTTTCTGCCAAGTGAGCCCGGAGTCACAGTCCCAAAAGTCCTCTTCTTCCTGAATAAAAGTGAGATTATGCTGCATACTTGTTCATATTTTAAGTAGTTCGCACAGACACACATTTTAAAAACAATAAAGTTCCTAATACCCACCTTCTATGAACAGTTAGCTTGCTGCCCCATCCACCTCCTCCCTATCCTCTGTTGTCTGAATCCATGGACTAGCCTCCTCCCTCCTGCCATGCATGGTCTGATGTGCTGCCACTGCCCTGCATTTAGCATGATGTACCAGTCCTCTCATCCTGCCCTCCATTGCCCAATTCTATGGCCCATCATTGACCTCCTGCTTAGCCTCTGTGCTTTGCTTGCTGCCCCTATTCTCCTTCCCCCTGCCCTCCGATGTCTTTGTGCATGCCCCTGCTCCATCCTTTTTGACCACCATGTTCCATGGACCTGCCACTCCTATCTACTCTGAGTGTTCTGTTGAGCTGCCACTCCCCTACCACCTGCCTAGCATTGTCAGATGACTGTAACCTGTCCCTGCCACCTCCACCCTGCCTGTCCACATGCCATGCCCCTATCCCCTTCCTCCTGTCCTCCATGGTCCATTTTACTGCCACACCCTTCTGCCCTCCCTGGTCTGTTGTGCTGCAACTGCTCCTCCTGCCTGCCCCGCGCGGTCTGTTGTGAGGCCCCTTCCTCTGAACTCTCTTGTCTGTGCCGAGGTCCTGACCTCCCTTCTATCCTCCATGGTCCTTTGTGCATGCCCCTGCACCCTCCTTCTTGCCCATCACAGCCATTGTGCTGCCACTAACCCTCCCGCTTGCCATGCATGGTCTTCTGCTGCCATGGCCCCTCCCACCTTCCCTGTGTGGTCAGCTAGCTGCTCCTGACCCCCTCCCACCTTCCCTCCATGGTCTGTGTGTATGCCATCATAGTCTCACTGTTGCTCTCCATGGTGTGTCTTGTTTCTAGTGCCCATCCTGCCTGACCTCCATGGTCATCTTGCTGCTCCTGCCCTGCCCCCTTGCCCCCAGCCCTCTGTTTCCATGTGCAGACCCCTATTCCCTCCCTCCTGGCTTGTCGGTTCCATTGTAAGCCCCTGATCTGTCCCTCCTGCCCTTTATGGTCTGTTATGCTGCAGCTTTCTCTCCTGTCTGTCCATTATGGTCAGCTAGCTGCCATTGCCTCTTTCCCCTCTGTTGTCTGTTGTCCATGTGCATGGTCCTGTCCCCTCCCTATTGCTTTCTATGGATTGTTGTGCTGCACTCCCGTCCCGCATGCCCTGTGTGGTGTATTGTGCTGCTGCAAACCCTGATGCCTGCCCTGTAGGGTCAGTTTGGTGCACCTCTCAATGTCCCTCCTGTCCTCTGTCTCCGAGTCCATGTCCCTACCCCAATTCCTCCTGCCTACCATGATCCAATGTACCATACTTGCGAACATTTTGAAATGGTAAGAGGGAGATTTTGAAATAAAACTGGGGTATTGATTTTCCCCTTTGAGTTACATTGAAAAAGAGAAGATTGTAGACAGGAAACAGATCAAGTAAAGCCCATTTGAGCTTAAAAACATTAGACATTTCCTGGCTGAAACGGGTCTGTTGGCATGTATGGTTGTATGACCACTGCCTCTTCCTTCTGCCCACAATGGTCTATTATATTGCCACAGCCTCTCTTGCCAGTCCTGTATTGTTGGTTTGTTGCCCCTGCCCCCCTTTCCACTGCCCTCCATAGTCTGTTGTGCTGCCACTGCCCTTCCTGCCTGCCTAGTGTGGTCAAATTGTTGCATCTGCACTCTCCTACCTGCCTTCAATTTTCAGAGTCCGTGCCCCTGGCCTCTGCCTCTCAACAGTATCCCAATGAACAACTAGATTGCTAACATTCTATATTTATTACAAAAGTGTGGAATGCCTGACGTCATCTTGATGTAATCAAAACTGTAATGCCTAGAGCATTTCCTTTATAAATTACATATATGAGAGGGTCTTATTTGCATCAAAATTATGGTTAGTGCTCTAAAAAACTAAAATGAGGACATATTTTCTGAGTTTTCAAATAGCGACAAAGAACTTTTAAATTATTTGTAATCTTAGTTTTTATATCCAGTTGACCACTTGATTAAATGTTGCATCCAAGGGGAGAGGGTGTGGTGTTACTTCCAGAGCTGCAGACTTTGCAACTGGGGAACCAGGTTGGAGTTTCTGCTTCAGCTCAACATTCTGTGATTCTGGTCAAATCACTTAATCTCCCCATGTCTACAACCAAAATGAATTTGATCTTGTGTGATGTAACCAATGTTCATGTAAAGCACTCCAATACCTGACAAGTCTGCACTATATAAAACTGCAAATACACAAAAAATAAGTGTTTTGCACACTTCTGTCATTGGGCTACATTTGGGCTACATCTGGGTGATATTTGGGCTACATTTGGGCTCTTTTGTCTCTGGTGGCCATTTTAGGAGATTTATTTGTTATGAAGTTTCCTAATTTCCTCATTTACTGCAGTCTCCTCAGTAGGAAATGCGTTCAGTTTTTTACTTTGATTCCATCAAGAAGGTATTCAGATATGTCACACATTTGCCATAAATTCTGAATGTTAGCACTCTAGTTGCTCATTAGATTACTGTAGTAAAGCTACTGCTCACCACAAAAGTCTGCTGCTGGTATTAAAAGTGCATGTTTCAGTCTGCATGTCAGAATGTTTTTATGTAATAAAAGAGGATTTCAGAAGTCAAAATGTGCTCTAGTTTTTCTTTCTGCAGCACTAATCATAATTTATATGGCAAAATGAACCCCCTCATTTTGTTCCTTTGTAAATTAAATGTTTTAAGTGTTACCACTTTATTCCAATCAAGATGGCTTCAGGTGTGCCATACTTTTGTCATAAGTAAGACTGTTAGCGCTCTAGTTGTTCTTAAGAACACTCTGGGACATTCTGTCATTGGGCTATACTTGGGCTACATCTGGGTGATATTTGGGCTACATTTGGGCTCTTTTGTCTCTGGTGGCCATCTTGGGAGATTTATTTGTTATGAAGTTTCCTAATTTCCTCATTTACTGCAGTCTCCTCAGTAGGAAATACTTTCAGTTTTTTACTTTGATTGCATCAAGAAGGCATTCAGATGTGTCACACATTTTCCATAAATTCTGAATGTTAGCACTCTAGTTGCTCATTCCATCACTGTAGTAAAGCTACTGCTCACCAGGCAAGTCTGCTGCTGGTATTCAAAGTGCATGTTTCAGTCTGCATGTCAGAATGTTTTTATGAAATAAAAGAGGATTTCAGAAGTCAAAATGTGCCCTAGTTTTTCTTTCTGCAGCACTAATCATAATTTATATGGCAAAATGAACCCCCTCATTTTGTTCCTTTGTAAATTAAATGTTTTAAGTGTAACCACTTTATTCCAATCAAGATGGCTTCAGGTGTGCCATACTTTTGTCATAAGTAAGACTGTTAGCGCTCTAGTTGTTCTTTAGAGCACTCTGGGAAGCTGCAGTAGAACACAAAGGAATCAACTGACAGTCTCTGCCCTTGTTGGATGTACATGTTTTACTGAGAATGTCAGACTTCATTCTTACATGACTGAGAAAGATAATGTGAATTTACAGAAAATATGCTCTCAGTTTAGCTTATAGATCACCTTCCAAACCTCTGTGGGAAAAGTATGAGAAAATAGTTTTCTCTCAAACATGGTTCGTGATATCACAGCAGAAGGCTTTTTCACATGGTAAAATCACCTTAGAACACACCACAATTCCTAAAATGAGTATGGTACCATCAACAAATGATTTATAATGTAACTAACGTCTTAAAACCTTCTATTAACTGCAATTCTTTTTAATGAGGTGCTATCATGTATATTGGTCCCAAGATGGCTGCCAACACTTCTTGGATGAAGTACTGACAGCCAATCAGATCTCGCGATGAGATGTGTGGTTAGGCTCCGCCCAGATATGTATGTGATTTTACTTTTGATTTTCTCGGGAACTACTGAACAGATTGACACCATATATGCAAAAGGCACATGCCTGACCTGAGGACTACCTCTTTGCCAAACTTCAAGTAATTCTGTTCAGCCGTTCGGGCTGTACCTTGGACTAAAGGTCCCTATGGAAAATTGCATGGGGAAAACGCGTTTTGGGACCCTCCTTTTTTCTCAGCCCCCGCTTGACGAATCCCCCCGAGACTTTCAGGATAGGAGCGGAGCAGAGCGCCCCACCTATTTTGACAATTTCGCGAGGATTCGTCAACCGGCGCCAAAGTTATTCCAAATAGAATGTTGCAGATTTCCTATGGAAACACGGTCCTAACTATAACTATCTACTGGCGACCGCCAGTAGATAATATATATATATATATATATATATATATATATATATATATATATATATTGGAGTTAAAGCTAGTAGACCAGTAACAAATGCAATCAATCCCTCCTTGTCTGCTTGACATACCAAATGATTATTGCTCAAACCACTTGGATAGTTCAAGCCACTTGCAAACCAGTGTGATTGGCTTTAAATGAGAGACATCAGTTCGATATGCACAACTCTTGTTTGCCATCACCATATATTGATTTTGACTTCAGCACGCTCGGAAATGGTGGGCAAGGAGATTGCGGCATACTTCGTTCAACGAACTTTAACAGCCATCACTCACTGAAGTGAAAGATTTGTGAGGCTGACAGACTCACTACGATGACCAGAATGCTCCATGCTACAGTCCATCGTGGCGCCCACTAGAGGGAAATCACCGTGAGATAAATTGAGCAATCATCTGGTTCGAGTGCGTTAGTGGGGCCCCCAAATGCCTGAAGCTCCTCCTCTGAAGAAGGCCAAAGGTTGGCCAAAATGCATTAGGAACAGTGGAGCCTTTACGTTTGGAAAATAAACCTTGAATGTTACCGCGATGTGTGCGACTCACTCTTTACCTCGAGGAGAGGTTTTGTAATATATATATATATATTCACTTAAAAAACCATAGGTTTCACACATGTTATAGTTAGCTGTACATTTCACTCGTAAAAAACCAATGAAATTCCACGTTATAGATAGATCAGGTAACTATAACTTGCGCGACCACAATAAACTGCTGATGACGTCACATATTACATCACTCATGACATGGTCAGTGACATCACTCATGACATCAATGATGACATCTGAAATTACACATTGTGGATTGCGGTCGCGCAAGTTATAGTTACCTGATCTAACTATAACGTGGAATTTCATTGGTTTTTTACGAGTGAAATGTACAGCTAACTATAACATGTGTGAAACCTATGGTTTTTTAAGTGAATTTGCAAGGTTTTGTAAATGATAATTCCTAACTATAACGTGTGTGAAACCTATGGTTTTTTCAGTGAATTTGTACGTTTTTTTAAATGCTAAGTTATGTATTTATTTATTTATTTTTTTCTGGTTTTTCACTGTGCGCACACCCTGCGCACACGGTGCGCTTCGCGCACCGTGCGCGCGCTGTGGGCGTTCGGTACGCATCGCGCACCGAGCGCCCACGTTGCGCAGTCCATGCCGTGCGCGCCTCGCCTTTTTTTACACAGTAACATTTGTTTTTTTCTCCCTTGTGGGTCCTTTAATTTATTTAATAAATGTGATTGTTACCTCTTTATTTTTTTTTTTGCCGTGCGCGTACGGTAAGCTTACCGTACGCGCACTCCGCGATTTCTTTTTAAAATTATTAAATGTATTTTCCGTACTTTTGGGTCCTTCTTGGACCCCCTGACAAACACTAGGCGGTCTGCAACTCTCTTCGTTGCCCCCTTTTCACGTTCCCCACCTTTGTTTCTCAGTGCGAGAGACAGAAAATGGCGGCCGACACTTCCTGATTTCGACCGATTCGAATGTTTACAGTCATGTAACCACCAATCAGAATTGAGCTCGCGCACGGCACCGTACGCGTACGGTAAGCTTACGGTAAGCGCACGGAGCGCGCTTACAGATATATATATTGATTTAAATGCTATTTTCTCAGGACCTACTGAACAGATTTACACCAGACCTACAAAAGGCACATCCTTGACCTGAGGACTACCTCTCTGCCAAATTTCAAGTAATTCTGTTCAGCCGTTCGGGCTGTAGCTCGGACTAAAGGTCCTATGGGAAAATGCATGGGGAAAACGCGTTTTGGGGCCCTCCTTTTTTCTCAGCCCCCGCTTGACGAATCCCCCCGAGACTTTCAGGGTAGGAGCGGAGCGTAGCGCCCCATTAGTTTTGAAAATTTCGCGAGGATTCGTCGACCGGCGCCAAAGTTATTCCAAATAGAATGTTGCGGATTTCCTATGGAAACACGGTCCTAACTATAACTATCTACTGGCGACCGCCAGTAGATAATATATATATATATATATATATATATATATATATATTCACTTAAAAAACCATAGGTTTCACACATGTTATAGTTAGCTGGACATTTCCCTCGTAAAAAACCAATGAAATTTTCCCGTTATAGTTAGTGCAGGCAACTATAACTCACGCAACCGCAATCCTCTGCTGATGACGTCAGATATTACATCACTGATTACATATGTGTCTTTCTGAAAAATAAATATCTGTAATATATGTATAGCTAAAGATTAATGGAAGAAGACATGGGGAAATAGGTGTCTAAATACAGTGATGTAATATCTGACGTAATCAGCAGAGGATTGCGGTCGAGTGAGTTATAGTTGCCTGCACGAACTATAACTGGGAAATTTCATTGGTTTTTTACGAGGGAAATGTCCAGCTAACTATAACATGTGTGAAACCTATGGTTTTTTAAGTGAATTTGCAAGGTTTTTTAAATGCTAATTCCTAATTATAACGTGTGTGAAACCTATGTTTTTTTAAGTGAATTTGTACGGTTTTTTAAATGCTAAGTTATGTATTTATTAATATATATTTTTTTCAGGTTTTTCATCGTGCGCGCTGTGGGCACTCGGTGCGCTTTGCGCACCGAGCGCCCACGATGCGTTGTGCGTGCCGTGCGCGCACCGTGCACGCACACTGCGCTTTTTTGTAAAAAAAATTTTTCACCCCTGGGGGTCCTTCAGTGACCCCCTGACAAAGGCTAGGGGGTCAGGAACTGTCCACCCTGCCCCCTTTTCACGTTCTCCACCTTTGTTTTTCACTGCCTCAGACTGCGAGAGACAAAATGGCGGACGACACTTCCTGATTTCGACCGATTCGAATGTTTACTGACATCTAACAACCAATCAGAATTGCGCTCGCGCACGTCACCGTGCGCGCACGGTGCGCACACGGTGCGCACTTATATATATATATGTGTACTTTTAACTGAAATTTTCTCAGGAACTACTGAACAGATTGACTCCAGATATTCAAAAGGCACATCCCTGACCTGAGGACTACCTCTCTGCCAAATTTCAAGTAATTCTGTTCAGCCGTTCGGGCTGTACCTTGGACTAAAGGTCCCTATGCAAAAATGCATGGGAAAAACGCGTTTTGGGACCCCCCTTTTTTCTCAGCCCCCGCTTGACTAATCACCCCGAGACTTTCAGGGTAGGAGCGGAGCGGAGCGGAGCGCCCCACCTATTTTGAAAAATTGGCGAGGATTCGTCAACCGGCGCAAAAGTTATTCAAAATAGAATTTTCAGATTTCCTATGGAAAAACGGTCCTAACTATAACTATCTACTGGCGACCGCCAGTAGATAATATGTATTGGAGTTAAAGCTAGTAGACCTGTAACAAATGCAATCAATCCCTCCTTTTCTGCTTGACATACCAAATGATTATTGCTCAAACCACTTGGATAGTTCAAGCCACTTGCAAACCAATGTGATTGGCTTTAAATGAGAGACATCAGTTAGGCATGCACAACTCTTGTTTGCCATCAACATATATTGATTTTGATAAAGCTCCTGTGACACAATAGTACCACGGTTATCACTATAATGTCAGGCTCCATGTCGCTGAAGAGTGGAGGCTTTTTTCTGCCACTCTCTGAACACTTACTTATGTAGGTGGTTTATTCTCTGTGCTTTCTCCACTTTGGAATGTTCAGATCTCTCCCTTGTTATATGTGAAATGTTTACGGGGTTGGGAAAGGATCATTGGTTTCCTGGGAGTGTGGCAATAAATTAAGGTTAAGCATGTGTGTGGGAGTTTATCACATATGATTGAAAGTTTTGTGGACTTAGCTAAGGCTGCTCAGTGTTTTGAGCCAGTTCTTTATTCTGGGTCTAGAAATCTCTCTCTCTCCATTGAAGGAACATAAGGTGGCTAGTTACACAGGCTAGGCAGACACTTCCTGCTGTGCTCAGAGAGGTGACCCTCTAGCCAGGACTCAACTTTATGTGAGCATGCTCAGGCAAACCTGGTAGATGGTGGCACCCCATCCTGATCAACAGTTGAATCATAATCTGTCATGGTTTGCCACCTCTTCTCCCATCTGATTCTGATTCTGGGCATCCTTGGCTGTCCCTTCCATGCTTTTCTCTGGACATTGCCACTCAGGATGTCCGTGCAGGGGTGTCAGGAGCCATGTTGCCCAGGTTTGTGAGTGCCCATATGAGACTCTTATCCATTATCAGCACCCATCCCCAGCACAACCTATCCTGCCCATTTTTGGGCATCTCAGATGTCATTGGAATATGCTTCTTCTGAATTGCTGGCCACAGATGATTTGAGGATCTACTACAGGATACAAAGATCCTATGATTCAAGGCTCTTCTACATGATTCAAGCAACCCATGTTTCAAGGAACTACTGCTGGTCTCAAGGATCCTGCAGCCTATAAAAGCCCCACCCAGGGTGTGGTCAGGTGCTTGGCTGTCTTCCTATTGATGAGATTAAGCCCCTTCCTGGACTCTACTCTTCAACTGTTTTCCTCTGCTCGTCCTTTACTCTATACCTCTGTCCCTGGCTCTGCAGTTAATTAAACTTTCAAGTGGATGTCAAGTTCATCTTCTCAAAACGTTTCTGCATCTCGTACATCTTGGAACTTCTTCTGCAGTGCCACGTCAAAGAATGTACTTTCTTTCTTAGAAACCTTCAAACAATTTCTTTGCATACTTGGAACTATTCAACATCTTCTATCACTGTCTTCAGAGGCCTAATGGTTAGAGATTATCTTGTTCGAATTACATTTATTTGTTTGGACTATGAAACAACAATTGCATTCTTGAACTGATCTTGCCCATATGTACTGGAACCACGCCTCACTTTCTAATTTATGCCTTACCAACTGTCTTTTGGGTCTTCACATCCTGATTAAATTTTTGTTTCTGTCCAGTGCCTCAGGCTGTGGAGATTGAAGAGCTGGGCTAGGACATCAGAACAGTGTCACGACCCTTCCCTTGGCACTAACAAGATAAATCTACTGTATCATTGATGCGTTTAGAGTATACTATAAAACACCTGCTGCTAGAGTGATTATTGGATATTTTTTAATTTCTATTAAATGCTACCATCCATGAAATATCCATGTAAAATAACAAAATACATGCAATACAAATTGGTGCAAGAGCAGGGAGTAACAGTTGCCTTTAGTATGAGAGAGTCGGCACTTACAAGAGATTTAGAATACCCAAGAGAGCCTCCTTTCGATGATATCAGGTGTATAATTACAAACAGACAACGTTTCTTGCATGTAGAGAAGATTAAGTGTATCAACTCTTAAATAAAGACTAAGTGTCCTTTGTTGTTTTTTTCAATATCTGTTTTATTTGTAGTAACTATATCACTATGTCTCCAGCATTCATTATTCCATCAGATGTTTACATACATATATTAGTGGTGTTCTGTGAGCAGCAAAACGTGTTTGCCCCCTAAATGGCTCGATAGCCTAGGGCTTTCTCATTGCTCTTTAAATAAGGATTATGTTTCAGCAATTATTTTTTCTTAACTTTTTTTTTCTCCACATTCATTGTCGCTATTGTTCTTATCGTTCTTAGTACAATTTGGTTACTGGATACATCCAGAGGAACAGTTCATCTGGTGGACTCTGAGCCTTCTTTATTCAAGGGCAGATACACTTAGGTGGCGATCACGATCCTGTAAAAACCGGGTACGAACCGTCGGACGGAGCATATTCTCCGTCCGACGCGTACCCGGTCTTAAAAATATACAAACATGGAATTACGATTCGCACGGAAATACCATTTCCGTACGAATCGTACAAAACCCCGACCGACGAAAATAAACATACAAATGTGATCCGGGAAAGCGCCGACGTGACGTCGGGACGCACACAGCCTGCCATTCACGAACCAGGAATTACGATTCGCACCGACGTCATCCCGCACGGTGAATATTTTCCGGCAGCCGAAAACTGCCGGGACATCAGGACGACGCGAACAAGGAGTACCTGCACGCGACGGACAGACATGGACCCGAACCTACGTGTCATCCCGGCCCTCATAGCAGTCGACCTCCTCTACAGGTTACAACGCAGACGCCGCAGAAGGTCAGAACAACAAAGGGAGGGGGAAAAGGGGGGGGGCAGGACCAGGGGCAGGCCACAAAACCCCCACCAAAGTCACACAGCACACATGCCCTGGACATACCTGACCCCCAGGCCCTGGTCACTACGTGGGGGTGTGGGCGTGGGCGAGTCCAGCAAAGCCAGCGTCCGCCACAACGGAAGTGCTTGACGACGCGAACCGGCAACACAACAATACAGGTACGTCCCGTACCCACGCCTTAAGAGCATGGGTACGAGTCGTACCACGCCCACACCTACATCATCCCAACAATGGTGGGACGGCTGTACCCACGTGGCAAAGGCCTGGGTATGGCCCGCACAAGCATCACATAGCGTGGGGACGGATATGTACAGACCGTACCCCCACCCCCGTATGCATGGAGCGTACCCCCAACCCCAACAGTGTAAGTACGACCCGTACCCTCACCCGCGTACGTATGGAGCGTACCCCCACCCCAACAGTGTAAGTACGACCCGTACCCTCACCCGCGGACGTATGGAGCGTACCCCCAACCCCAACAGTGTAAGTACGACCCGTACCCTCACCCGCGGACGTATGGAGCGTACCCCCAACCCCAACAGTGTAAGTACGACCCGTACCCTCACCCGTGGACGTATGGAGCGTACCCCCCACCCCAACAGTGTAAGTACGACCCGTACCCACACCCGTGGACGTATGGAGCGTACACCCAACCCCAACAGTGTAAGTACGACCCGTACCCACACCCACGGACATATGGAGCGTACCCCCAATCCCAACAGTGTAAGTACGACCCGTACCCTCACCCGCGTACGTATGGAGCGTACCCCCAACCCCAACAGTGTAAGTATGACCCGTACCCTCACCCGCGTACGTATGGAGCGTACCCCCACCCCAACAGTGTAAGTACGACCCGTACCCTCACCCGCGTACGTATGGAGCGTACCCCCACCCCAACAGTGTAAGTACGACCCGTACCCTCACCCGCGTACGTATGGAGCGTACCCCCACCCCAACCGTGTATGTACGGACCCTACCCCCACCTCGTATGTGTTAGAAGGCGACCTCAGAGGGGCCCGGAGGGGGCCCTGACTGTCCTGAGACCCACCCTCAAAGTATCGTAGCCGGGCACTGGCGGGAGACTCCGCAGGGGAGGAATCTCGTATCTAGGATCGTACACTCGGCACCACACGACAAAGAGACACCACACCGAGGGTTCTTAGGATTCAAGCTTTATCAAATCGAAGTGGTAGGATCTTTATGATCAGCAAGGCAGATATTTACAAGCAGAGCGTGGGCTCACAGAGTCTTGGCGGGGGTAGGAGGTAGCGGGACAGTCTTTGGGGGGATATGGATCAAATGCAGGAGCGTACCCGGCGCACAGCTCACAATCCTCGAGCTGGGGGATACGCTTGTCGTCGGGGGGTCCGGCGGGACCAAAGAGAGTCTGGGGGAGCCGCGAGTCACTCAGCAGGCTCAAGCACAAGTTCGGAGGTCTTACGATCTTCAGGGAGCCGCGAGTCACTCAGCAGGCTCAGGCACAAGTTCGGAGGTCTTACGATCTTCAGGGAGCCGCGAGTCACTCAGCAGGCTCAGGCACAAGTTCGGAGGTCTTACGATCTTCAGGGAGCCGCGAGTCACTCAGCAGGGCTCAAGCACAAGTTCGGAGGTCTTACGATCTTCAGGGAGCCACGAGGCACTCAGCAGGGCTCAGATGTTCCAAGGCGAATCTGCCGGACAGTTCCAGAGCACCCCTTGTTATAGGTCGACCCCTCTTTGATGTCCGGAGTCTGTGCAGGCAGGGGTCTTGTCACCTGGGGGTCGCTTGTCGAGATTTCCTGCCATTGTTTTTTGATCCTTTCAGGGCCGGGTCGGGA
The DNA here is from genome assembly GCF_964204655.1 of Triturus cristatus. NCBI lineage: Eukaryota > Metazoa > Chordata > Amphibia > Caudata > Salamandridae > Triturus > Triturus cristatus. The sequence goes on from NC_140591.1 coordinate 1,188,404,292, forward strand.
GGAGTCCCAGACACCCAGCAGGCGTGGAGCCAGCCCTCAGGGAGGCCGGAGGGCCGATCGAAACCCATCATCCCAGGGGAGTTCAGAGGTGCGATAGAAACGGCTCCTCCCTCTTTCATCCCCTGGAAGCGTGATGTCCTCCAGCCGGAGTGGCGCCTCTAGGCCCGGGTTGTGCTGGGGCCGGGCGGCCATCTTGGTGCATGAAGTGGGCACGCGTGCCCGGGGTGGCCGAAAGGAGAGAGGCCATGGACGGGGATGCCCGGGTCGCGTGTGTGTGTTCTGGTGGGAAGGATCGGCTGGGCCGTGTGCTTGGGGTCCCAGGTACCAGGTTAGGTAGTGCGAGGACAGGAAGAGCCATGCTACGAGGCCGGGTCTAACACGCGTCCCCCCCAGCTGAAAGCCGGAGAGAACTACCCATCATCTTGGGGGGTTCTCTTCGCTGAGGCGGAACAACCGGGAGAGGCCGTCAGCGTTGGCGTGGTCCGTACCAGGGCGATGTTCTACGGTGAAATCCATCCCCTGGAGGGAGATTGACCACCGCAGTAGCTTGGGGTTTTCTCCTCGCATCTGCATGAGCCATCGCAAGGGCCGATGGTCGGTTTGGACTTTGAAATGGGTGCCAAACAGGTAAGGGCGCAGCTTCTTGAGGGCCCAGATTACGGCAAATGCTTCGCGCTCAATGGTGCTCCACCTCTGTTCTCTGGGCAACAGCCGCCGGCTGAGGAAGGCGATGGGCTGGTCTAGGCCTTGGTCATTCACCTGGGACAGGACGGCTCCAATGCCATGCTCGGAGGCATCGGTCTGGACTACAAACTCCTTGGAGTAGTCGGGAGCCTGGAGGACGGGGGCCGTGCACATGGCCTTCTTTAGGGCATCGAACGCTTCCTGGCAGGCAGTCGTCCACTGCACCCTCTTGGGCTGTTTTTTGGATGTGAGTTCGGTGAGGGGGCCAACCAGGCTGCCATACCCCCGGATGAATCTTCGGTAGTAGCCAGTGAGGCCCAGGAAGGCTCGGACCTCCGTTTGGGTGGTGGGTGGTTCCCAGGCTAGGATGGCGTCGATCTTCGGCTGTAGAGGGGTGACCTGACCGCTCCCGACCTGGTGCCCCAGGTAGACTACTGATCCTTGCCCAATCTGGCACTTGCTGGCTTTTACTGTGAGGCCTGCCTGGCGCAGGGCGGTTAGCACTCTCCGGAGGTGCTGGAGGTGCTCACTCCATCCGGAACTGAAAACGGCGATGTCGTCTAGATAGGCCGCACTGAACTGTTCCATCCCGGCCAGGACCCTATTCACCAGTCGCTGGAAGGTGGCCGGGGCATTTTTCATTCCGAAGGGCATTACGCGGAAGCGATAATGCCCATCTGGGGTGGAGAAGGCGGACCACTCCTTGGCTTCCTCTGTGAGCGCAATCTGCCAGTATCCGCAGGTGAGGTCGAATGTGCTGAGGAACCGGGCCGCCCCGAGTCGGTCAATGAGCTCGTCGGCTCGGGGAATGGGGTGGGCATCGGCCCGGGTGACGTCATTGAGCCCCCGGTAGTCCACGCAGAATCGGAGCTCGGGGGCGACACCGGGGGCCGCTGCCTTCGGAACTAGGACCACGGGGCTGGCCCAGGGACTATCGGATGGCTCGATCACCCCCAGGGTCAACATCTTCGAGACTTCAGCTTGAATGCAGGACCGGACCCGGTCAGGGACTCGGTAGGCTCGGTGTCTTACTGGCGGGCTGTCCCCGGTGTCCACGTCATGGACACACCAGTCAGTGACTCGGGGGATCAGGGAGAAGAGGTCGGAGAATTGTCCTAGGAGCTGGCGACAGTCCGCTTGTTGCTGGGCAGTGAGGGATGGGGAGAGGTTCACTCCTTCCACGGAGCCATCCTTCTCCTTGACACACAGGAGGTCCGGGAGGGGATCGGACTCATCTTCGGCCCCGTCATCGGTGGCCAGCAGGAGGCTCAGTTCTGTCCGCACGAAGTGAGGCTTGAGGCGGTTCACGTGAAGGACCCGCAGGGGATCCCGGGGCGACTGGACGTCCACCAAGTACGTGACTGGACTCTTCCGCTCAATCACTTTGAAGGGCCCGGTCCACTTGTCCTGGAGGGCACCAGGCTTCACGGGGGCCATGACCCATACCTGCTGGCCCGGCTGGAACTCGACCAGAGTGGCATTCCGGTCGTACCAGCGCTTCATCTCTTCTTGGCTTGCCTCCAGGTTGGCCTCGGCCAGCTCTCGGAACTTCCTGGTCTGGTTCCGGAGGGCCAGAACGTATTGGAACACATCTCGTGGGGTGGTCTGGGGTGCTGCCTCCCACCCTTCCTTAACCAAGCTGAGGGGACCTCGGACGGGGTGTCCATATAGTAATTCAAACGGGCTGAACCCCAAGGACTTCTGTGGGACTTCCTGGTAAGCGAACAGGAGGCAGGGGAGCAGGACGTCCCACTTACGCCGGAGGGGTTCTTCTAGGCCGTTGATCATCCCTTTCAGAGTCCGGTTAAACCTTTCTACTATGCCGTTCCCTTGGGGATGGTACGGGGTGGTGAACTTATAGGACACTCCACATTGTTGCCACAGGGACGTCATGTATTTTGAGATAAAATTAGTGCCGTGATCGCTCACGACCTCGCGGGGAAAACCCACCCGGGAAAAGATCCCCATCAGGGCTCGGCCCACCACGGGAGCCGTGACGGTGCGTAGGGGGATCGCCTCAGGGTATCGGGTGGCGTGATCCACTAGGACCAGGATGAAACGGTGACCTTGGGAGGTGGGGGGATCCAGGGGCCCCACGATGTCGATCCCGACTCGTTCGAATGGGGTACTGACGACCGGGAAGGGTTGGAGGGGAGCCTTGCACTTCCCCCCACTCTTCCCACTAGCCTGGCACGAGGGACAGGACTTGCAGTGGGCTTCTACAGCTGCTTTCATCCTAGGCCAGTAAAAGTGAGTCACGAGACGGCTGTAGGTTTTGTCTTGACCCAGGTGGCCGGCGAGGGGGACATCGTGGGCCAAGCCCAGGAGGAAGTCTCGGAAGCGTAGGGGTACCACCAGCACCCGGCCGGATCCTAGCTCCACCGACTTCTGCTCACTGTACAAGAGGTTATTCTCCCAATAAACTCGGTGCTTTCCGGTTTGGTCGCCTGCGGCTTGGCCCTCGGCCTGGTGCCGCAGTCTGACCAGGGAAGGACAGGTGGCTTGCTCCCGGCAGAACTCCTCCCGGGTGGGCCTGCCCTCGTGGCGCCACGGGGCCAATTCGGCCAGATCGCCTAACTCGGGGACCGGGGTGGTGTCGGACGGTGAGGGTTCGTCGCTGGCGACTGACCCTCCCGATGGGGGGACGGGAGGACCCTCGGCGGGGACTGCTCTGACTCCCTCGGTCGGGGTGTCCTCGACTTCCCCCAGGGGGGTGAGTCGGGCGGACATAGATCGGGTGGTGGCGCACACCCACTCGGGGAGTCCCATCATTCCTAGGTGGGCCTTGCGCTCGACGTACTTCCAGGGAGAACTCTCCAGGTCGTTCCCTAAGAGGCAGTCGACCGGCTGGGAGGTTCTTACGGCAACCCTCAGTTTACCTATCACCCCTCCCCATTCAAACGGCACCAGGGCTACCTGACACATACAATCTCTATTATCTGCGGAAATTACGGGGCAAAAGACGTTGGGTAGGATCTGCTCCTCGGGGACTAAGTGCCTGAGGACACCGGTGATGCTGGCCCCGGTGTCTCGCAGGGCTTCTATTTGGTGGCCATTGATCTTGACGAGCTGCCCGTACTTCTTCGTGTTGGAGGGCAGGAGGCTACCAGGGACCATCTCTCTATCTCCCAGGGATACTAGGGCCATAGCTGCGGGTTCCCACTCCCCGGTGTCCTCAACCTCCTCCCCCAGGGCTATGTTGGCTATCTGTCTAGCAGGGTTTGCAGCAGGGGGGACCTGGGGGGCCATGGGGCACTCCGGGTCATTGGCGTAGTGCCCGGGCTTCTGACAACGGAAACAAGTGATGGTTACCCGGTGCCCCCGTCTCCCGGGGGGTCCAGAGACTGGTGGGGGGGCGCCGGGAAAGGTGGAGGTTGGGTCTTCGGGGGACTCGACTGGGACTCTCTCTGCCCTCCCTGGTTCCCTCCCCCTCTCTGGCGGGGTGGTCCCTGACTGGCTCGGGGGTATTCTCCTACAATGCTCCGGGGGACCCGGGTGTTGGTCCAGCGGTCTGCTTCCACAGCCAGCTTCCTGGGATCGGTGAGTTTGCTGTCGAGCAGATGCTGGCGTAGTTCCACAAAGCAGTTCGCAGCCAGGTGTTCCCACAACATGAGGTCGGTGAGTTCCTCGAGGGTGGTGACCTTGCTGCCCTTGATCCACCCATCGAAGGCCCGACTGAAAAAGTTTACATACTCCACCCAGGTGGTGCCCGGGATCTTCCTGCAGTCCCGGAATCGCTGACGGTACATCTCTGGGGTGAGGCCGTACCTGGTGAGGAGAGCCTCTTTCATGTGGCTGTAGGAGGTCTGCAGGGAGAGGGGTAGGTCGAGCAGGGTGTCCCTTCCTTCGCTCAGAAACCGTCCCCACAGCCCTGCCCCCCAGTCCTTCTGCGGGACCCGATGAGAGGTCATGGCGACCTCGTAGGCCCTGAACCATTGTTGAATGTCATCATTTTTATAATATTCTTTGACCACGTCCTTGGGGATGTGGACCTTCTGTTCCACCGGGGAGGCCGCCTCTCGGTTCCCCGGGGGCCTCCCTTCCTCGTTTCTGGCTTTGAGCTCGATCTCCTTCAAGCTGCGTTCGTGCTCTAGTTGGAGCTTCCTTCCTTCGTGCTCCCGTTGGAGCTTCTTCTCTTCCAATTCGCCTTGTACGCGCATTTGTTCTACTGCTAGCTTTTTTTCCGCTAATTTCAATTCGCCTTCGATTTTGAGTTTGGCTAACTCGAGTTCGTGATTGCGACTTCTCTCTCTGTCTGCGAGTTCTTCCGGGGAAAGGCCCCCGTCTGGCACGAAGCCTCGCACCTGATTGCTGCTGCTTCCGCCTTGGGGGGGTTCTGCTCCGTCGTGTCGCTCCCCCATGCCTTCGGGGCGGGAGGCCCCGGCATCCACCCAAGCTTTCAGTGCTTTCTGCAAATCTTCTTTGGTGTTGAGACCGGTGGTAGCGATTTTAAGTTCTTTGCAGAATTGCTTCAGTTCTTTGTGCGTGTATTCTTCTAGTTGTTCCACCTGGAACACCCTGTTGGTGTTGGTTTCTGCGGGACTCATGGCGCTTCCTTCTGCCATTTTTGTCGGTAGCGCGTCAGTCGTTCACGGTACGATCTCTAGGTTATGGGCCCGAATCCCGTCGCTTGCCACCAATGTTAGAAGGCGACCTCAGAGGGGCCCGGAGGGGGCCCTGACTGTCCTGAGACCCACCCTCAAAGTATCGTAGCCGGGCACTGGCGGGAGACTCCGCAGGGGAGGAATCTCGTATCTAGGATCGTACACTCGGCACCACACGACAAAGAGACACCACACCGAGGGTTCTTAGGATTCAAGCTTTATCAAATCGAAGTGGTAGGATCTTTATGATCAGCAAGGCAGATATTTACAAGCAGAGCGTGGGCTCACAGAGTCTTGGCGGGGGTAGGAGGTAGCGGGACAGTCTTTGGGGGGATATGGATCAAATGCAGGAGCGTACCCGGCGCACAGCTCACAATCCTCGAGCTGGGGGATACGCTTGTCGTCGGGGGGTCCGGCGGGACCAAAGAGAGTCTGGGGGAGCCGCGAGTCACTCAGCAGGCTCAAGCACAAGTTCGGAGGTCTTACGATCTTCAGGGAGCCGCGAGTCACTCAGCAGGCTCAGGCACAAGTTCGGAGGTCTTACGATCTTCAGGGAGCCGCGAGTCACTCAGCAGGCTCAGTCACAAGTTCGGAGGTCTTACGATCTTCAGGGAGCCGCGAGTCACTCAGCAGGGCTCAAGCACAAGTTCGGAGGTCTTACGATCTTCAGGGAGCCGCGAGTCACTCAGCAGGGCTCAGATGTTCCAAGGCGAATCTGCCGGACAGTTCCAGAGCACCCCTTGTTATAGGTCGACCCCTCTTTGATGTCCGGAGTCTGTGCAGGCAGGGGTCTTGTCACCTGGGGGTCGCTTGTCGAGGTTTCCTGCCATTGTCTTTTGATCCTTTCAGGGCCGGGTCGGGAGGAGTCCCAGACACCCAGCAGGCGTGGAGCCAGCCCTCAGGGAGGCCGGAGGGCCGATCGAAACCCATCGTCCCAGGGGAGTTCAGAGGTGCGATAGAAACGGCTCCTCCCTCTTTCATCCCCTGGAAGCGTGATGTCCTCCAGCCGGAGTGGTGCCTCTAGGCCCGGGTTGTGCTGGGGCCGGGCGGCCATCTTGGTGCATGACGTGGGCACGCGTGCCCGGGGTGGCCGAAAGGAGAGAGGCCATGGACGGGGATGCCCGGGTCGCGTGTGTGTGTTCTGGTGGGAAGGATCGGCTGGGCCGTGTGCTTGGGGTCCCAGGTACCAGGTTAGGTAGTGCGAGGACAGGAAGAGCCATGCTACGAGGCCGGGTCTAACAGTATGCATGGAGCGAACCCACACCCGTGTATGTTCTAAGCGTACATATCCTGAAATAGGAGGAGTGTGTGCAGAGTCCTCCCAGCAGTGCCCAGACACAGGAGGGGTATGTGCAGAGTCCTCCCAGCAGTGCCCAGACACAGGAGGGGTGTGTGCAGAGTCCTCCCAGCAGTGCCCAGACACAGGAGGGGTGTGTGCAGAGTCCTCCCAGCAGTGCCCAGACACAGGAGGGGTGGGTGCAGAGTCCTCCCAGCAGTGCCCAGACATAAGAGGGGTGGGTGCCTAACACTCCCAGCAGTGCCCAGACACAGGAGGGGTGTGTGCAGAGTCCTCCCAGCAGTGCCCAGACATAAGAGGGGTGGTGCCTAACACTCCCAGCAGTGCCCAGACACAGGAGGGGTGTGTGCAGAGTCCCCCCAGCAGTGCCCAGAGACAGGAGGGGTGTGTGCAGAGTCCTCCCAGCAGTGCCCAGACACAGGAGGGGTGTGTGCAGAGTCCTCCCAGCAGTGCCCAGACACAGGAGGGGTGTGTGCAGAGTCCTCCCAGCAGTGCCCAGACACAGGAGGGGTGGGTGCAGAGTCCTCTCAGCAGTGCCCAGACATAAGAGGGGTGGGTGCCTAACACTCCCAGCAGTGCCCAGACACAGGAGGGGTGTATGCAGAGTCCTCCCAGCAGTGCCCAGAGACAGGAGGGGTGTGTGCAGAGTCCTCCCAGCAGTGCCCAGACACAGGAGGGGTGTGTGCAGAGTCCTCCCAGCAGTGCCCAGACACAGGAGGGGTGTGTGCAGAGTCCTCCCAGCAGTGCCCAGACATAAGAGGGGTGGGTGCCTAACACTCCCAGCAGTGCCCAGACACAGGAGGGGTGTGTGCAGAGTCCTCCCAGCAGTGCCCAGACACAGGAGGGGTGTGTGCAGAGTCCTCCCAGCAGTGCCCAGACACAGGAGGGGTGTGCGCAGAGTCCTCCCAGCAGTGCCCAGACACAGGAGGGGTGTGTGCAGAGTCCTCCCAGCAGTGCCCAGACACAGAAGGGGTGTGCAGAGTCCTCCCAGCAGTGCCCAGACATAAGAGGGGTGGGTGCCTAACACTCACAGCAGTGCCCAGACACAGGACGGGTGTGTGCAGAGTCCTCCCAGCAGTGCACAGACACAGGAGGGGTGTGTGCAGAGTCCTCCCAGCAGTGCCCAGACACAGGAGGGGTATGGGCAGAGTCCTCCCAGCAGTGCCCAGACACAGGAGGGGTGGGTGCAGAGTCCTCCCAGCAGTGCCCAGACACAGGAGGGGTGTGTGCAGAGTCCTCCCAGCAGTGCCCAGACATAAGAGGGGTGGGTGCCTAACACTCCCAGCAGTGCCCAGACACAGGAGGGGTGTGTGCAGAGTCCTCCCAGCAGTTCCCAGAGACAGGAGGGGTGTGTGCAGAGTCCTCCCAGCAGTGCCCAGACACAGGAGGGGTGTGTGCGGAGTCCTCCCAGCAGTGCCCAGACACAGGAGGGGTGTGTGCAGAGTCCTCCCAGCAGTGCCCAGACACAGGAGGGGTGGGTGCAGAGTCCTCCCAGCTGTGCCCAGACATAAGAGGGGTGGGTGCCTAACACTCCCAGCAGTGCCCAGACACAGGAGGGGTGTGTGCAGATTCCTCCCAGCAGTGCCCAGAGACAGGAGGGGTGTGTGCAGAGTCCTCCCAGCAGTGCCCAGACACAGGAGGGGTGTGTGCAGAGTCCTCCCAGCAGTGCCCAGACACAGGAGGGGTGTGTGCAGAGTCCTCCCAGCAGTGCCCAGACATAAGAGGGGTGGGTGCCTAACACTCCCAGCAGTGCCCAGACACAGGAGGGGTGTGTGCAGAGTCCTCCCAGCAGTGCCCAGACACAGGAGGGGTGTGTGCAGAGTCCTCCCAGCAGTGCCCAGACACAGGAGGGGTGTGTGCAGAGTCCTCCCAGCAGTGCCCAGACATAAGAGGGGTGGGTGCCTAACACTCACAGCAGTGCCCAGACACAGGAGGGGTGTGTGCAGAGTCCTCCCAGCAGTGCCCAGACACAGGAGGGGTGTGTGCAGAGTCCTCCCAGCAGTGCCCAGACACAGGAGGGGTGTGTGCCTATCACTCCCAGCAGTGCCCAGTCACAAGAGTGGTGGGTGCAGAGTCCTCCTAGCAGTGCCCAGAGACAGGAGGGGTGTGTGCAGAGTCCTCCCAGCAGTGCCCAGACACAGGAGGGGTGTGTGCAGAGTCCTTCCAGCAGTGCCCAGACACAGGAGGGGTGTGTGCAGAGTCCTCCCAGCAGTGCCCAGACACAGGAGGGGTGGGTGCAGAGTCCTCCCAGCAGTGCCCAGACACAGGAGGGGTGTGTGCCTATCACTCCCAGCAGTGCCCAGTCACAAGAGTGGTGGGTGCAGAGTCCTCCCAGCAGTGCCCAGAGACAGGAGGGGTGTGTGCAGCGTCCTCCCAGCAGTGCCCAGACACAGGAGGGGTGTGTGCAGAGTCCTCCCAGCAGTGCCCAGACATAAGAGGGGTGGGTGCCTAACACTCCCAGCAGTGCCCAGACACAGGAGGGGTGTGTGCAGAGTCCTCCCAGCAGTTCCCAGAGACAGGAGGGGTGTGTGCAGAGTCCTCCCAGCAGTGCCCAGACACAGGAGGGGTGTGTGCAGAGTCCTCCCAGCAGTGCCCAGACACAGGAGGGGTGTGTGCAGAGTCCTCCCAGCAGTGCCCAGACACAGGAGGGGTGGGTGCAGAGTCCTCCCAGCTGTGCCCAGACATAAGAGGGGTGGGTGCCTAACACTCCCAGCAGTGCCCAGACACAGGAGGGGTGTGTGCAGATTCCTCCCAGCAGTGCCCAGACATAAGAGGGGTGGGTGCCTAACACTCCCAGCAGTGCCCAGACACAGGAGGGGTGTGTGCAGAGTCCTCCCAGCAGTGCCCAGACACAGGAGGGGTGTGTGCAGAGTCCTCCCAGCAGTGCCCAGACACAGGAGGGGTGTGTGCAGAGTCCTCCTAGCAGTGCCCAGACACAGGAGGGGTGTGTGCAGAGTCCTCCCAGCAGTGCCCAGACATAAGAGGGGTGGGTGCCTAACACTCACAGCAGTGCCCAGACACAGGAGGGGTGTGTGCAGAGTCCTCCCAGCAGTGCCCAGACACAGGAGGGGTGTGTGCAGAGTCCTCCCAGCAGTGCCCAGACACAGGAGGGGTGTGTGCCTATCACTCCCAGCAGTGCCCAGTCACAAGAGTGGTGGGTGCAGAGTCCTCCTAGCAGTGCCCAGAGACAGGAGGGGTGTGTGCAGAGTCCTCCCAGCAGTGCCCAGACACAGGAGGGGTGTGTGCAGAGTCCTCCCAGCAGTGCCCAGACACAGGAGGGGTGTGTGCAGAGTCCTCCCAGCAGTGCCCAGACACAGGAGGGGTGGGTGCAGAGTCCTCCCAGCAGTGCCCAGACACAGGAGGGGTGTGTGCCTATCACTCCCAGCAGTGCCCAGTCACAAGAGTGGTGGGTGCAGAGTCCTCCCAGCAGTGCCCAGAGACAGGAGGGGTGGGTGCAGAGTCCTCCCAGCAGTGCCCAGACACAGGAGGGGTGGGTGCAGAGTCCTCCCAGCAGTGCCCAAACATAAGAGGGGTGGGTGCCTAACACTCACAGCAGTTCCCAGACACAGGAGGGGTGGGTGCAGAGTCCTCCCAGCAGTGCCCAGAGACAGGAGGGGTGTGTGCCTATCACTCCCAGCAGTGCCCAGTCACAAGAGTGGTGGGTGCCTAACACTCACAGCAGTGCCCCTGCAAAGAAAAGGGTGGAGTACCCACAGATCCAACGCCCACAAATGTCAGTCAGGTGCACAAAGATCCTGCAGTACATGTACCACATGTGTGCGAGGCTGGAATTACACATATGCACAGCGCCTAAAAGAATACATGTACACATGAAGTCATGGCAACAGTCTACATACACAAGTACAGTGACCACCAAGGACGCCACGAATGATGCAGGTGGAGATATCGCTCAGCATGCATGGCCCAAGTGTAACGAGTCCGTCACACACCCAGCCAATGTAGACACAGCTCAGCACCACATATTGGAAAGACCCTGAAGGGAAGAAGTCAGGTTACACAGAGGAAGGAACACACCTTGGGACGATGTCACCATACAGTAACTGCTTACATGAACAAAGTTATGTAGCCAACAGCTTGTGATGGCACACAGATACCAGGATCCACCCTATGACCAGCACAAGACTACAATTCCCACACACCCAACACATAATCACCACCCAAAATAATGGGGCAGGTCGACCAGCAGCAATACCAGACAGACAGTAGTGTACTAAGGAAAAATAAATTGCTTTGATCAGCATCCAAAAATATGTTTGTCCCTTGACAGTTCAAAAAGTACAATGCCCATAGGGCAATCCAAAGTTCCAATCCAGGTGGGGGACACAGTGGGACGCGTGTCCCCTAGCTTGCCTGCACAGTCAGACTCCTTCGTCTTCCAGAGCGGGGAGGGCATCATGTGAGGGGGAAGGACCAGGCACCGCAGGGACATGAGGGCGAAGGGTAGGCGTCGTGGGTGCAGGGATGGAGGACTCCACCACAGGGGGTGGGGCAGGGCCAAAGGCGGAGGCCAGGATGTCGCTGCACACCTTAGCAAGGTCCTCCAGAGACTCCCCTGCACCCGAAGGAACCACAGGCCCCAAGGAGGGGGGGGGCGGAGGGATGGGTCGCAGCGCCACTGGGGGAGGGTGTGGACAGGGGGGGGGACTCAACCACCCTGACCGGGGACTCCCTTGACCGCTTGCGGGGTGGTGTCACAGTGGGGCTCAGGGACAGAGCGGCCATGAAGGAGTCTTTGCCGGATATGTGGCCAGGAGAGCTGAGGGGAGGGGATTTGGAGGGAGTGGATTTGGTGGAATGCGGACTCCCACTCTGGCTGCGTGACTTACGTTTGCCCCCCGACCCAGTGGGTGTGCCTACTTCACCCTGTGTGTGCGTGCCAGGAGGTGTGCGTATGACCTTCCCTGCTGGTGTGGTGCCTGTGTCAGTTGTGGTGGGTGCATGCTGACGTCTGGGTGTACGTGGGACAGGCATGGGATTGGGAAGTGTGGATGGGTCAGGGGTAGGGGGTTGGACGTAGCACTGCAGGAGACCCACTGCTGCAGTCAGTGTCGAGTCAATGGACCTCAGCAAGTTGCGTTGGTCAGCCTGCGATGAAAAAATGCCCTCCAAGTATGCCTCCATGTTGTTCAGCACTTGGCTGTGGCCATGGAGGACATTAAGCATCGCAGCCTGACCAACCTGCAACAGCCGCTGGATGTCCACAGACTCGGCATTGGCGGCAGCAGTGGAGACAGGGGCAGGGGGTGCGGTGCCTGGCAGGAAGGAGACATGTGGTGACCGGGCACGCTGGGAAGGGACACGAGCAAGTGGGAGGCGGCTGATGGCAATGGAGGGGGCGGGGTGAGATGTTGTGCAGCTGTCAGCTGCTGGTGCAGCCTCCGCCCACTCGGAGAGATCATCCTCGGACCCGTCAGCTTCATATTCTGTCGTGCCAGTGGACAGGTCCTCGGCCTCACCCTCCTCCGCCTCAGTTCCACTCAATGTGCCAGCCACGATGTCGACGCTGGCACTGGTACTCGGTCCCTCCGCTCCGTCTGTGCTCATGTCTCCCTCCGTGTCCCCCGACGATGCTGTGGGCAAGGTGAAGAGACAGCAATTAATCACACACCTGTATACATATGTCACATGAGTCCAATCTACATAGTTTACAGTGCATAGCCTGAAAAGAAAGATCAGTAACATCTACAAAACAAGGTACAGATGTAGGGCATGCAACACACAGTTGGTTGACCCACCATGCCACTGAAAATCCATGGAGAGCATGACACAATAGCAAATGACATGAAATGGAGTTTGACATAGGAGCCAGGCCCTGGGGACAATACAGCACTGCATCTGCACCACACAGCGTTGCCGAAAATAGGGATGAGCAGGGACCATATCCATGAACTTGAGGCACATGCTGCATAGGTAATACTGAAAACATGCCCAACATGACTGGCTCACTGCACCTTGAGTGTATGTCCAGACAAACATCACACACTGGCCAGACCTAGCAAGGAGATTTCAGGTTTTGACATGTAGGCTTTGTCCGCACCAACCACCCCCTACATGAGACAATTTGTTGAGACACAGGTGGCACTTACATCTCTTAGTCTGGGTGAAATACACAGGGGCTGCATAAATGCAAGATTGGACGCCAAATACCCAAGGTGCGCCTGTCCAAATAATCATGTACAAATGGTCATCATCAGATGATTGTAACAGGACACACAGGCACTGGCCACCGTGAGTATGAACAAGGAAAATCAGGCCAGGCTGTACAGTGGACACTTGTACTACATTTTACGTCAATATACATGGTGCCAGGGGACAATGGCACAGAGCACAACCTATGCTGTAGACACTGAGAGTGTCCACGTTTTGTGATGACACACATGACACCTAGGAAAATATGCCCCAGGGGACAGTAGTGGCCACACAACTCCATGGTCCTGAATGGGAATGACTGCAACACACGCCACCATCCCTGCACTATGCGTATCGCACACTCATGCACATCATGTCACAGACCACAACATAGGACATGTGTGCTGTAAGGCATGACACTTGAGAGACTAACTCCCATGTCTGGACTCAGCATCAGTGCCAACTGACATGGAACCCTCATGTACTGAACTGGACAGGGCACAGGCAAGGTCACAAAACCTGTTACACACCACCCCCACACATGATGCTACAGGCATAGTTCACGTGGAGAAAGCGCCAGCCTACATTACCTTGTGAAGGAGTGACTACACACAGACCAGGGAACACATTGCAAGGAGGGGAAGGGAGGCAGGAGAGCACCGCTATACTGTGGGTAACTGGATCTGCACAGCACCTTTAAACCCTGGCAGTGTATCCATGCAACTGTGCACTTACAAATGCTGGTGACACACAACAAACACACATGTACCTACCCCCTTCCTGCTGCTGCTTCTCCTGTAAGCGCCTGTCCAAGTCTGGAAATACCACCGCCAGCACACGCTTGTGGATGTGGGTCAGACGGCGGCGCCCGCGGTTCTTATGGGTCTCAGGTGAGTCCCCCAGCAGGACCCGTGCGATCCTCCACGTCCAGCACCGGATATCCTGCCAGCGTTTCCTCACCTGGGCCAGGCGCCGCTTGCGACCCTCCGTCCTCCTCACGGCACTGACGGCGTTCATCCATATCTGCTTCTTGGCAGAGGCGCCTACCTGTGAGGAAGAACAAGTGACACTACATCAATACACCAGGCACATGTCACAGAGAGACATATTAGAACAAATGTGCTGTTTACAACAAGGCATAGTATGCATCCAACGCATTGCACCTTTGTCATAGGGACATGATCCTCTGGGGAAGGGCAAAAGCAGTACGTGCCATTGAAAGTACACAGGTGGAATGAGGGCTACGACACAATCAATGATCCAGGCTCACACTGTGCATCACAAGCTACACCAGGATAATGTGCAGCACCTCTAAGCAGTCACATGCCACAGGCCACTGACGCTACCGCAGCAGAGTACACAGACACACACAGGCACAGGACATTCACCTGCCATTGCCAAATACAGCGACAAACCTCACTCTGCACATGTGCCACTAGACGGGGGGGGCTCACAGGTGTGGGGCTGGCTCTGCACATCAGACACACAGCACTGCTCCCTGCTCACATCACATGGGCAGGGTATATCCATCCCTCATGCAGCCTGGGTGCCACACTCCACATATGCACCCACCCACATGACAGGGGACTTACACACACACCGATGTCCAGGGTACGAACACATCATGTGGACACTCTCAGCACAGGTACACAGAACTAACACACATCTGTGGGTACAGTCACCTGTCACACTGGGCTGACCACATAAAAAAATGAGGACTGTAGAGGCTACATTCCCAGGAGGACAAGACAGGCAGAATGTGGCATGCACCATGCAGTGATTGTCACAGTAAACACAATGCAAGTGAGGACGGCAGACATGCACCACAGCATGCACTGGCTGGGAGACATCAGGCATTCCCCCCCCTGGGACCCCCCCTACAGTACATAGCATGTGTGCCACACCTGGACACAATGCCAGAAGTCACAGTCACAAACAAGGGACACAGTCTGTGCTAGTAGACTCTGCACTCACCTGATACCCTGGTCGCCCATACAGCAGGGGGTACTGTGGGAGGATAACATCCAGCAAAGCCAGGTTCTCCTCCAGGGTGAAAGGCTGTGACCTCTCCACAGACCTTGACATGGTTCCAGGGAATCAGTAGCAGCAGCTGGGTCGTCGAATCCAAAGATGTGCAGGCAAGTGCTCCCTCATGGGACCTGCATGCCTTATATCTGCCTTGCTGGCCTGTTTCATGCACAGGAGTACAGAGTGATTGGTCACTCACATTTGCATCCTATGTTTCCTCCAATCCCTTCAAACCTAGCACAGTCAGTGGGTTCTTATTGTGTTTTTTTCTTGAGCATGATGTCAACTCCAGAACCACATTGCAACAAAGTAGATTCATTCAAACTGACTACTGCTGTGCACCTGCTGAAAAAAATTCAAACTTTAAACTTGGTCTCCATGACAACCAGCATGCATGTAGGCCTTTATACTTGTCCCTCATGTGTCCCCTATGTAATTTGGAGTTTCACACACAGGTACGGTGCGTACCGGGGCCCTAGGGCACCACACATGCATAGCAACGGCCCGTACAGGCGTGTGTATGGTCCGTCTCACTATGGGTGTTCTCGCATATGCGTACTCAACACCCATAGTGATAGTGAACATACGCACGTGTGTACGGTCCCTACCACTATGAGTACGCATACGCGAGAACACCCATAGTGATAGTGAGCGTACAGGCGTGTGTACGGTCCGTACCACTATGAGTAAGCATACGCGAGAACACCCATAGTGATAGTGAGCGTACAGGCGTGTGTACGGTCCGTATCACTATGGGTGTTCTCGCGTATGCGTACTCATAGTGGTACGGATCGTACACACGCCTGTACGCTCCCTTTCACTATGGGTGTTCTCGCGTATGTGTACCCATAGTGGTACGGACCGCACACGCGTGCGTACGCTCACTTTCACTATGGGTGTTCACGCGTATGTGTACCCATAGTGGTACGGACCGTACACACTCCTGTACGCTCACTATCACTATGGGTGTTCACGCGTATGTGTACCCATAGTGGTACGGACCGTACACACGCCTGTACGCTCACTTTCACTATGGGTGTTCTCGCGTATGTGTACCCATAGTGGTACGGACCGTACACGCGTGCGTACGCTCACTTTCACTATGGGTGTTCTCGCGTATGTGTACCCATAGTGATACGGACCGTACACACGCCTGTACGCTTACTATCACTATGGGTGTTCACGCGTATGTGTACCCATAGTGGTACGGACCGTACACACGCCTGTACG
Organism: Triturus cristatus; assembly: GCF_964204655.1. NCBI lineage: Eukaryota > Metazoa > Chordata > Amphibia > Caudata > Salamandridae > Triturus > Triturus cristatus. The sequence goes on from NC_140591.1 coordinate 1,188,420,285, forward strand.
CTCACTTTCACTATGGGTGTTCTCGCGTATGTGTACCCATAGTGGTACGGACCGTACACGCGTGCGTACGCTCACTTTCACTATGGGTGTTCACGCGTATGTGTACCCATAGTGGTACGGACCGTACACACGCCTGTACGCTCACTTTCACTATGGGTGTTCACGCGTATGTGTACCCATAGTGGTATGGACCGTACACACGCCTGTATGCTCACTTTCACTATGGGTGTTCTCGCGTATGTGTACCCATAGTGGTACGGACCGTACACACGTCTGTACGCTCAGTTTCACTATGGGTGTTCTCGCGTATGTGTACCCATAGTGGTACGGACCGTACACGCGTGCGTACGCTCACTTTCACTATGGGTGTTCACGCGTATGTGTACCCATAGTGGTACGGACCGTACACACACCTGTACGCTCACTTTCACTATGGGTGTTCTCGCCTATGTGTACCCATAGTGGTACGGACCGTACACGCGTGCGTACGCTCACTTTCACTATGGGTGTTCACGCGTATGTGTACCCATAGTGGTACGGACCGTACACATGCCTGTATGCTCACTTTCACTATGGGTGTTCTCACGTATGTGTACCCATAGTGGTACGGACCGTACACGCGTGCGCTCACTATCACTATGGGTACACATACGGCAGCACTCCCATAGTGATAGGGAACGTACACAGGCCCTCTGAGCGAATGTACGGTGCATTTCACGCATCACAGTGGTGACAGGCAGCACACCGTAAGGAATAGGGCTGACATACTTGTCCATGGATGGACATCAAGGCATTGTCTGGGCAGTACTACATGTGTGGGGCACAGGTGTGAAAGGCTGTGATGTGGCACATTACTCCTGAGTCGAGAAGGCACCAGATGTATGATGAGATGTGTACAGATGTTATGTGTGACGGTGCAATGTGTGCCAGGCATGCCCTTAACTCCTTTGACATGTGTGCATGTGGTACTGCACACTTGGGATGAGCGTCACTGGCATGGCACAGTCAACAACACATGCAAGTGTCCCCTGATGCCCGCTACAGGGGTTACCACACCAGACATGTCACTGCCCACGGTGCACGATGTGACTATGTCATGTATGTGTGGGGTGTCCCCATTAGCTTGATGTTGGTGCTCCCTCAAAAGCATCAGCTGTTGCAGCAACCAACATGTGTCTGTGTGTAGATGGACATGGCACACTGTTACGCACACCAGGCCACATGTGGTATCGGATGTGAGGTGCGTATGTATGCATGGGACACGGAGTAGCGTAACAAGGACATGTCTGCATCCTCTCTATGAATGTGTGGCGAGTCATTACATGTACACCTTATTGGCAAGGTGTGTGGGCTGTCCTAGTGTAATGTCATGTGACCTGTGGCTCTAGTGTTCCGCTACCAGTCTCTGAAATCGACAGCCTACTTCTGCTGATGTGTTGATGTATGTCACTCCTGTGTTGCGTCTGGCTGTTCACTTACACTGGGACACAGCTAATCCCATGCCATGGCATGTGGAGGTTTACAATCTCCGTGTGTAGCTGGGTCTTGGTAGGAGTGTCACCTGGCAGCCATACGTGTCCAGGGCATGTGGCACATACCTGACTCCGTATGTCGCATATGTGTATTGACAGATTAACATGTGCTCAGCACCAAAAAATTGTTGTTGTAGTGCAGTCACTCTTCCTTGTCACTTCCAAATTACTGCAGAGCGCCGCCTCTTCCCCGAGCAATTCCGGACTTGGCTGACATGCGGAAGAATGACTGTATCCGGTGCTACCGCTTCCCCCAACCGTTGATTGAGGAGTTGACGGCGAGGCTGGCACCACATCTGCAACCGCTGCACAGGTATCCTACGGCACTGACACCCAAGCTGAAGGTAATGGCAGCCCTACATTTTCTTGCCACGGGTACCTTTCAAAATACCATAGCTCATGTTGGTGGCATGTCCCAGAGCATGTTCTGCCGTGTGCTGCATGATTTCTTAGAGGCCATGTTGCTTCACCTGGATGAGCTCATCCATTTCCCAACCCCTGAAATGTTGACTGGGGTCAAGCGTGGATTCTATGCCCTGGGAGGGATGCCCCATGTCATTGGGTCCATAGATGAGACACATGTGGCTTTGGTACCACCACAGGCACAGGAGGTAGCGTACAGGAATCGCAAGCACTACCACTCCATCAATGCCCCTGTGGTGTGTCTGTCCAACATGCTGATTTCACATGTCTGTGCTCGTTTTCCAGGATCAGCACACAATGCCTACATCATGAGGCGTAGCAGGGTGCCTGAGATGATGACGCAGCTGCGCAACGAACGAGCATGTGTTGTTGGTGGGTACACTCTGTCTGTCCTGTATTTTGCGTAGACTTCCAGCACGACCGCTTCTCCTGTCCTACTTATGTGCATGTGCTTTCCATGTAGGGGACGCTGGCTATCCCAACATGCCATGGCTGATCACACCTCTCCGCAACCCCATCACGCCGGCCCAGCTCCGCTACAACACCGCCCATGGCCGGACAAGGCGAGTGATAGAGAGGACATTTGGCCTCCTGAAGAGCCGATTCAGATGCCTCCACAAGACCGGCGGCGCCCTCCCATATGCCCCGGCGAAGGTCTGCAAAATCTTCATGGTGTGCTGCATGCTGCACAACATGGCAGTTGAGAAAGCTGTGCCACTCATCAAGATGATCAGGACCATCCACCCGTGGAGGACCAAGGTCTTGGCAAGGGGGCTAGTGATGTGGAGGATGTGGTTCCGCAAGAGGACATCCGGAGTCGGCTCATACGCAACTTCTTTGCTTAGTGGTGAGTACCAGTGTCTGTGTGTGCACGCATTGGTCCCCGTGTGGCATGTGTTGCCATTTGTGTGTCCATCTGCATGTATGGCACGTGAGTCAGAGGTGTGTGTGGATGTGTCAATGGAGTGATGGTGCCAGTGATGAGTGTATTTCCCCAGTCATAATTGTGACCTAGCATGTTGTCATCCTTACATGTGTCGAGTACATGCACATGCAAGTGGCTGTGCTTTTTGTGGCTGACTTCTTGTGTGTCTCTCATCCCCAGGTACTATCGCATGCCGTCTGCTGGTTGCATTGTTGTGGCACTGCTATTCCTCATGGACACGTCATCGTGTGCTGACTCAGCGTTACACGCACGGACAAGTTTGGAAGTCTCCTTAGGGTAAGGGATGCATCAGGGGTGTATTGGGTGTGGCAGTTGTTTACGATGTGTGCACACTGCCCCTGTCGATGTTTGGTTCCTCTGCAGACATGTCGCATCACCATGGGACACATGACATGCAGCTGGGTACACCTGAATAGATGGTCAGACTTGTTGACAGTCATCAGTGATGGGATTGTGGATTGTGATGATGGCATCAATGTGTGTTACACTGCCCTTGGACACATACGGTTTGCATTGGCTTGACATGGTGTGGGACTTCCACATCAGAGGATCATGTATGGCAGCCTCTCCGTGAGCAGCAGGGGGTGTTTAGCTGTTAGCCGACACTTGTGTGCCAGTTCCATGGCTATCACGCATTTGTGCTGCAGAAGGGGGGTTCCAGTGTTGGACCCACATGTTACTCCACATGACCTGTTCATGTGTACTCCGAGTTGCCTCTGCATTCCCGAATACATGCATAATAAAGGTGTCCATATGCCTCCAAGGTGCCTCTTCTCAGTCAATGCTGGTGTGTTGCCACGGTGCATCCGGCATGTCTGGCATGGTTTTCCGTGATAGTGGCTATGTGTCTATGTGTAGAGTAGCAAGATGCAAGCTGTTTGTGTGGGATTGGACTGTGTATTGTGCATGATGACCATGACTGTGTGTGTATTGTGACATGTGCCATCCCCATGCATCCAACGTTGGCCAGGCCACCATTCCCTGCATCCACCTGACTCAAGCTTGCAGGACATGGTTCTGCAACCGGTCCACACATACCTGGGTGCCCCACAGGACACTCCACATGATCCCTGACCTCTGCGCATGGCTGTCGCTGTACTCAAAATGTCTGTCGGCACGGTTGTGCGGCCACCCCCTCAGCTGGTTGGGCCCATCACGGGTGTGTATGGTGCTCCATGTCTGTCTGTCTTGCCTAATACAATGTGACCCATGTGTGTCCTGTGCCAGACTCAGGCCCCAGGGTGTGGATGGTTGAAGTTAAATGAGAACTCAGGCAAGGTTAGACTTTACAAGACACATGTAAGGTAATAATGCAAAATGTAGGCATCTTCTCTTTATGGTGTAACTTTTTATTTTGGTTGGGGTACGTGGGGGGGGTATGACATGAGGGGCTTTCCGGGTGTGTGGAATCCAAAGTTCACTAGGGGAGTTGGTGTCCTTGCCATTGGAAATCCTCAGAGTCCATGCCACAGTCTTTGTCAACATTGGTCAGACAGTGACCAGCAAGTCCATGTGGCAGAGAATGTCTTTTGCTGCTGTGCTGCTGTTGGTCCAGTGGGCCAGGTGCCAGGTCAGGTGTCCTGGGAGATGGTGCTGTTGCGCTGACCCTCACGGTCCTTTCCGTGGATGACCCGCCCTCCTGCGGGGACCCTCAGAAGCAGGCCGTGACGATGTTTGGGATGCTCTGTCGGATGTCTCCTCCTCCTCCTCCTGATCCCTCCCTGTGGGTGGTGATGTTCTACGCCTGATGGCACAGGGAGGGTTGCCCATGTTGTCGGCTATCCGACGGAGTGTACTGTGAATTCCCCTGAACACCGTCACGAGCTCAGCCTGTCTGTCCTCCATCCGCCCTTGGTGTCGCAGTAGACAGGCATGTTGCTCCGCATGTTGCTGGGCCTGCTGGGTCTTGATCTCCTCGAGGATGGACACAACCTGGGCCATGCCCGTGGTGTCCTGCCGGTATGTGTCCAGGATGTTTCTGACATGGGCATATACCGGTTCCGCAGCCAACTGGTCAGGCTCGCGCCTCTGCCGTCCTCCACTCCCACCACCCCTGCCCACTTGCACCTGGCCTGCCCTTGTGGGCACATCGGGTCTCCGGGACCCCTGAGGGGTGGCATTAGCGTTGTCGCCTGCCTCCTCCTGGGTGCCCGGTACACCGTGTCCCTCCTGCTGAGCCTGGCTGCATTGTGGTGGTGGGGCAGGGATCCTGGGTGTCTCCTGGGATGTGGCAGGAGTGGGGGTGGTGGTTGGCCCAGTTGTACCTGACGCAGGTGCTGCAGGTGGTTGGACACCAGAGGGGCCAGGTTGGTCGGGGTCGGGTTCGTCCACAGAGTGGTGAGAGTCGTCGCTGCCGGTGGGTCCGTCATCCCGCAGAGCCGGGTCCTGTGAGTCTTCCCCCCAGTGTTGGGGGGTGATCCACGACATTGACCTGCGTGTGTGAGAGACAATGTTAATTTTGTTCCATGCAACATCCATGTTTCATTCGTTTCTAAGTTGGCACATTTCCTCTGGGAATTTGGATATGTCTTGCATTCCACTCACAGTGCACTTGTGCATGGGTATGTCCCTTGGCCACAGCTTTTGCGACTTTACCTATGTGTGGCACAGTCTTACTTGCTGCGTCAATTGTGACTGCAGTCAGCAGTGGAGTGAGCAGGTGTGGCGAGCCATGCATTGGCGCCTTCCGTGTTGCACTGTACGTGGGCACATGGAGTTGTTCCACACACTTCTATGATGCAGGTAGCTGGCGTTGTGCTCGTGCACAGGTTGAGACATGGCCCTGTGTTTTGCCATGGAGAAGAGGGGGGGTTCAGGCACTGGCCACCCTTGTCTACATGCACGCAGTCCACCTGCTGACGAGCAGACATTCCCACACCCCCCAAGGCTGAATTGGTCTCCCTGTGTGTCCCTTTCTCACTCCCTCTCTGTCCCCCTCTCCCTCCCTCTGTGTGTCAGCCTCCTCCCTCTGTCCGTCTCCCTGTGTCTCCCTCCCTCTCTCTCCCCCTCTCCCTCCCTCTGTGTGTCACCCTCTGTCACCTCAGCCCAGCTTCCTAGGCACACACTTTTAGCAGATCTTTGAATGGCCCTCGGCTTGTTGATGTGAGTTTGTTTCTGATCTCCAGGCACCCATTGGGTGTAGTGTCTGTGTCTGTGCTGCTGCTGTGGTGGTGTGTGCTGCCACTCTTTCACAGTGTTGGCTGTTCATTAGCTGCTGTCATGTGCAAAAACGTGCCGTCCCCCCATGTGTTAATGCAAGGCGTCCGCCATTTGCTGGCAAGTCTTTCCTGTGTGGGGACACACTGTTTGTCTGGCTGTGACCTAGGCCATATGGGCAGGGGGCATTGTTGTCTGCTTCTGAGTTGCACTATGTGATTTTTGGGGCCCACACTCCCGCCATCCGGGTTACCGTGTCTTGTGTTGGTGTTATCTGTGGCCTGTGACTTTGCATTGTCCAGCTGGGTGCATGGGGCATGGTGGCGCCAGTGGCATGTGCGTGTTCATGGAGTGTGGTTGAGTCATGCGATAGCTTGGGGTGGTTGCGTGCCTGTTTGTGAGTTTGGTTGTGGATGACGTTCCCCCCATGTGAGGTGAGTTGTTTGTGTACTCACCTGGGTCTTGGAGTCCGTCTAATCCGTCCACTGACACCACCGGCAGTATGGCCATCACCCTCTCCTCCCAGGGATGGTATTGTACGGGTCTGCGGGGCGGCCCTCCTCCAGTGACGTTGGCCTGGTTGTGGTCGTCGGTCATTTTGGCTCGGACCCTCCTCCGCAGATCGTACCACCTGGCTTGGCATTCATGCCTGGTCCTTCTGGTGGCCGCAACAGCATTCACAGCATCAACAATCCTCTGCCACATGGCTGTTTTTTCGGTCATGCAGGTTTGTCTGACCAATGTTCCAAAGAGGTGTGGCTCGACTCTGAGGATTTCGTCGACAAGGACCTCCAACTCTCGGCTAGTGAACTTTGGATTCTTGTTAGTGGGCATGGTGAGGGGTGTGGGTGTGGATGGTGGGGGGGGTGTGTGGATGGTTGTGGGTGTGTGTGTGTGGTTGTGCAGGTGTGTGTGTGAATGTGATGAGGAGGTGTTTGTGAAGGTGTGTGTGTGAAGGTGTGCAAGTGTAAGGTGTAGTCAAGGTTCAAGTATGGTGCTGTAGGTTGTCTGTGGGGTCTGGCAGCAGTGAGTCTGTTGCAAAGGCTCATGGTTTGTGTGTGTGGGCCCTTTTTATTGGTCCATTGGTGGTTGTGGCTGTGTTTGAAGTTTGGGTGGGTGTGTTATAAGGAGTGGTTGTGTTTTGGGCCTCTGTTTTGGATTTTGGCAGTTGCAGGTCAGTGAATGTGTTGTTTTTGTGCTTGTTGGACATGTTTTGTGGCTTTGTGCCATTCGAATGGTGTATTCTTGTGTTGTTTTGCTTTGTCCTGGTTGTGTACGTGCGTTTTTAGCGTGTGTACGGTGTGTACTTCGGGAATTTTGTTGTACAGTGCTGTCCTTGTGTCTGGCTTGGTACGACTCGTGCATGCGCGATGTTGTGTGAAGGTGCTGGTGTTGGGGCCTGGGGTGCGCTCCGTACTGACAATGTTGTGGTGGGGGTACGCTCCATGCATACGCGGGTGAGGGAACGGGTCGTACATACACTGTTGGGGTGGGGGTACGCTCCATACGTACGCGGGTGAGGGTACGAGTCGTACATACACGGTTGGGGTGGGGGTACGGTCCGTACATACGCGGTTGGGGTGGGGGTACGCTCCATACGTACGCGGGTGAGGGTACGGGTCATACATACACGGTTGGGGTGGGGGTACGCTCCATGTATACGCGGGTGAGGGAACGGGTCGTACATACACTGTTGGGGTGGGGGTACGCTCCATACATACGCGGGTGAGGGTACGAGTCGTACATACACGGTTGGGGTGGGGATACGGTCCGTACATACACGGTTGGGGTGGGGGTACGCTCCATACGTACGCGGGTGAGGGTATGGGTCGTACATACACGGTTGGGGTGGGGGTACGCTCCATGCAAACGCGGGTGGGGGTACGTGTCATACATACACGGTTGGGGTGGGGGTACGCTCCATACGTACGCGGGTGAGGGTACGGGTCATACATACACGGTTGGGGTGGGGGTACGCTCCATGCATACGCGGGTGGGGGTACGTGTCGTACATACACGGTTGGGGTGGGGGTACGCTCCATACATACGCGGGTGAGGGTACGGGTCGTACATACATGGTTGGGGTGGGGGTATGCTCCATGCATACACAGGTGGGGGTGCGTGTCATACTTACACTGTTGGGGTGGGGGTACGCTCCATGTATACGCGGGTGAGGGTACGGGTCGTACTTACACTGTTGGGGTGGGGGGTACGCTCCATGCATACGCGGGTGAGGGTATGGGTCGTACATACACGGTTGGGGTGGGGGTACGCTCCATGCAAACGCGGGTGGGGGTACGTGTCGTACATACACGGTTGGGGTGGGGGTACGCTCCATACGTACGCGGGTGAGGGTACGGGTCATACATACACGGTTGGGGTGGGGGTACGCTCCATGCATACGCGGGTGGGGGTACGTGTCGTACATACACGGTTGGGGTGGGGGTACGCTCCATACATACGCGGGTGAGGGTAGGGGTCGTACATACATGGTTGGGGTGGGGGTATGCTCCATGCATGCACAGGTGGGGGTGCGTGTCATACTTACACTGTTGGGGTGGGGGTACGCTCCATGCATACGCGGGTGAGGGTACGGGTCGTACTTACACTGTTGGGGTGGGGGGTACGCTCCATGCATACGCGGGTGAGGGTACAGGTCGTACTTACACTGTTGGGGTGGGGGTACGCTCCATGCATACGTGGGTGAGGGTACGGGTCGTACTTACACTGTTGGGGTGGGGGTATGCTCCATGCATACGCGGGTGAGGGTACGGGTCGTACATACACGGTTGGGGTGGGGGTACGCTCCATGCATACGCAGGTGAGGGTACGGGTCGTACATTCACGGTTGCGGTGGGGGTACACTCCATACATTCACAGGTGGGGGTACGTCTCATACATACACGGGTGTACATACACGGGTGGGGATTCGACTCGTACATAGGAGGGCTGGGGGGGTGTTGGGCGCGTATGTGGGCACATGTCTCCATGGTTGCTATGGAAGTTCGGTGCGGACGGTGTTTTTTCCATACGGTTGTAACATCGGATGCACGGGATGGATCGTAATTCCGCGGTCGGACTTCACTTTTCACATTTGTACGGTAAATCGTCCGGGGACGTGTCGGACACATTTTCCGACCCGAGGACGTGTGGGGAATGATTCCCAATGCGATTCGTATGGACTTTTTCCCATGCGAATCGTGATTGCCAGTTTGTACGGCACTTGTACGATTCGTACGGTAAAAAGACCGGATACGAGTCGTACGGGGAATTTTTTTACAGGATCGTGATCGGCACCTAAATCTTCTCTACAAGCAAACCAATACAGAGGTTAAGTAGGTCCAAACTCAACAATTGGACTACTCCCTCTGACTATGGGTATTTCTCAACAGGGAGGGAGAGATGGACCTTGATGCAACCATTATAAATGTCTCATATCCCTTGCCCCTCTCCGCCATCAGTATTGAGTGTAGTCTTTTACATGTTCTGTTGAGGGGGAAGCCACTGGTGGTTCCATGTTGTCACTGAAGCAAAATTCAGATCTACACGTTAGTGGTAACTTAAGTAAAAATCACATCTCCAACCCTGTCCACTACTCGATTGGGACATCATGGTGCAAAAGTGTAGGGAAGAATATCCTCTGAATTCCCTCTTGCTAGTAGGTCTTGGCTGGTGTGGCTTCTACAAGTTCTCTGTGAAGAGGGCTGCCTACATTTTGGGCTATAAACCATGCTTGACTTTGTACTCCTCTGCATGCTTACTTGTTTTTGTATTCACAGATGTGTATCTTGTACTAGTATTGGGTTTAGAAACAGAGAGTATATTCTTAAAGAAATCCATTGCATATGGTTATTCTCTGTTGGCTGATTTATGCTCACTCATTCAGTTTAAGGGAACCTCTCTTGGAGATTGCATGTCCAGTGACCTGAAATGAGTGTTGTGCAATGCAGACCTCAATTACTAATGATGATTGCATCACAATCATAGGATTGCTTCATTGTGCTAAACACAATCACTTTTTCTACCAAGTTACTCAGCAAGGAAGATGTGTGCCAGTGAGTTTGAACGAACAAATTCTGGGATAACAATAGAAAAATGTACTTGTAGGGAGGCTAAGCAGTTAATCTTTAATTTCTGAGAACTATCAAAATCACCCAACGTAAGTAGTAATTGCAGGTAATGGGTGTTATTTTCAAGTTGTGGTAGTAATTACTGTGGCTTGCACTATATATATTTTGATGTTATTGTCTTGCTACATTTTGCTTTTGCTTAGAGTCAAGGGCCAGGCACAAGAGCTTCCAGTTATTACTCCCATCCAAAAGTCAGATTTTGATATGGTTTGTAACTGAGGTATTTAAATGAAATCTATTTATTAATAAATATTTATGTGCATATTATTCCGAAATTATATTCATTCATAAACACATTGCAATCCAACTTTACTTGTAAACCCACATCCTATTCTGTCACTTAACCATAACCTCACATCCTAATGCTGCATTAACCATATTTAACCTAAACCTTGTTTATATCAGTACCCTTGACCATAAACATCTACTTAATTCATGCAGAAATTGCATTTAACCCAAACACTAATAGCAACCCATATAATTACCTTGACCATAATATTTTGTCTCACACTAGACCTAATGCCACTTACAAAGTTGACACATTCCTTTACCCAAACTAATCTGTCCCTAAATCAAACCCTAACCTTGATAGTTACTGTAGCCCCCAACTTTGTCCTTAAACTTTACTCGTATCCTAATCTTACCCTAACCTTGACCACTATTCAAACAATAGCCTTGACTGAAACCTTAAGCTACCGCTAAACCTGAACATAACCCTGTAACTATCAGAGTTTGCCTGTAGAATACTCATGACAATAGTATATAGTGAAATGTTTTTTCACTGTAATTCTGAGATGCTTTGCAAAGAATCTTGGTATGCATCTCAATTTGAAAATGTTTGACTGCACCCTTTGCTAAGACTGCAACCAATCATCACAAATGTCAGCGTACAAAGGGATATATGGGGTCTTTTAAAGTATGGGAGCGAGTGGAGGCCATTGCTTCCACATTCCCAGCAGAAGGCTTCCCGCTACACTCTCAGATCACCATCATGGTGTCAGGGATCTCTTTGCCTTCGGTAGAGCCACCTTGGTCTTGGCTCCAATGGGCTCAGTCATGCTTTGTCAAAGGGGTGCCTTGCTTGATGAGCCCATTCACTAAGGGCCACATGTATCAACCGATTTTGAATTTGCATGCGAATCGGCCCGTTTGTGAATACAAAAAAGGCTTTTTACATGTATCGAACCATATTTTGCAATTCGCAAAATGGGTTTGCGATCCGGTATTTGGAAGGGGCGTGTTTAGGGCGTCCCTTCCAAATAGCCAATCCTAATGGTATGTATGAATGTTTTGTGACCGTGAATGTTGTCGCAAAACATTCTCATTTTACCACCTACTTCAAATTGGTGGTAATCCATTCGCAGATGGGAAGGGGTCCCTAAGGACCCCTTTGCCTTTGGGAATGGTTGTAAAAACGTTTTTTAAGACAGACAGTGGTCCCATGGACCACTGCCTGCTCTTAAAAAATGAAAACAAAACTTTTCATTTATGTTTTTTTAAGCCAACCTGTTTTCCTTCAAGGAAAACGAGCTGCATTAAAAAAAAAGATTGCTTTATTTAAAAGCAATCACTGGCATGTTGGTCTGCTGGCCACAATCCTCGGGATTTTAGCAATTCCTAGGAGGTCGCAAATTGCGATCTACCTCATTAATATTAGTGAGGTAGGCCGATCTGTGACCTACTATGAATCGGTATAGGAAACTCGTGGAGTTTCATACATTTGAAATAGCGATTACCTAATTGCGATTCTCAGAAAATTGCAATTAGGTAATCGCAATTTCCAAATTTGATACTTGTGGCCCTAAAGCTTTTTGAGCTTTCATGATTTCTTATGGAATATTCCTCGAGGCAGGGTATTGTTTCCGTTCAATCAATGACCTTAGATCCACATGAAAGAATAAAACTGTGTTTTCCAGTGTTCTCATTCACCTAGAGAACTATTAACAAATGTCACAATGCAGTGAAGGTCTTCCAGGATAATTTGCAGTATCACTAAGGCAAATACTTCAATTTACCAATGACAGCGTCAGAGATATGATAATTACTGCTGCTGCTGAAAGCCACAGTGACTCCTAATTGAAGCATGAACCAAAACAATGTGGGGGGAGTCAAACCCTGACAGGATGGCAGGAGGAAGGTCTGTTTACCTCGGTGTTTGTGAGTTTGGAAATAAAGAGGGTTCAATGTATTTGGAGCTGGTGTTGTTCACTTGCTGAATAAAGCTTTTGTCAGGTTTGCTACTCCGTGAATGACTCTGAAATAAAACCACGAGCAGGCAGATGGCGTTTCATTACGTTTTCTAATTGCAATATATTTTTCACAGAAGTGAAAGTCGAGGAGCCTTCAGTAGTTAATAGAACGGATGTGAAAGCTGAGGTCAACTTTTTTTTCTGGAATATAACAAGTGGCACTCAAAAGTCTGATAAATCCGTTACACGTCTGTTGTTGAGGCGAAAAGGGTCCATAGACACTGTGTCAAACCTGGCAACGACAAATGAGCAGCAGAATGATTAATACACGCAATTATTCCACTGTCTCTCTTGTCAGGTATCACTTTTTCCAATTTAAATAATGATGGGAAGAGAAAGATAAACAGAGATTGAGAAAGCGAAGGGGAGCGGGGATAGATATAGATAGAAAGAGATAGAGAGAGACAGCGCAGCAGGATGAATACATTACTTGGCAGGGCGACTATTAACCTTTAAAGCAGTTTACCACCAGAAAAACAAATATAGCATGCAGCTCGCCTTCATTTCTCAAGGTCTGCCAAGTGATGGAAATCCCATGCTAATGATGAAGTAATGCTGACATGAATTTTAAGACAACAAACAGGACTTCCGGGCAGATTTATCATCATAAGTCTTTCTAGTGGATGTACGTCTTTCCATGGATAAAAAACACAAAGCCGTGTTTTGAAAAGGCATTGAATATTTGTATGTGTAAATGTACACCCAAGTACTTCCTAGTAGATGCTTCATGATGCCATCACACCTTTGCCTACCATTCACAGTGTCCTGGTAAATAAATCAGACATTTACTGTAAACTTTTTATATAATCTCCAATGCTTTACTCATCCTGGTATTGTTTTTCCCCATAGACCCACGTAACAAACCATTACGAGTGGCCTCTAAATCGTGATGGAGCTGGTAACAGCGATAATCACCCCATTGCAGTCATGAGATCCACAGAAACACTGTAGCTTTACTTTCACCCAGACATTTAAACTGGTAATTCCTCATTGCTTTGAGGCCCCCTGGCCTGGGTCCAAAGTATAATGGGCCAGAATTTCCCAACTCTGCAGTTATCAGTAACTCTGGTATCAGTAGGTACTGGAGTAAAGGAAATTCGGCCTAATATTAGTTTTGATGGTTGTGCTGTGGGGTTTGTTTTCTGACTTCTTGCTTATACACTGTTGAGAAGGGTTATTGTCGGTCCCAACCACATTCTACCCACTCTGAGCTGAGATGTGCTCCAAATGGTTCAGGAGGAGCACTGCAGTGCGGACGCCTCGGCCTACCTTCTTCTTAACCAGGGAACATCTTGCCCCCCAAGCAGCACTGATCTCCTTGCTCAGGGGCTTCATTGCTTCATGGCCATCCCCAAGCTGGTCTCCCAAGCCTGAGGTGAGGCCCTAGGCGTATAACGGCATCTGCTGGTGAATGTCACCAGGCCTACTAGCATTGTTGATGAGTAACAGACCAGTGAGACCAGCAGCTGGGTCATTGGTTGGTATGAGCATTGCCCCCGCATTCATCTGAGAGCCGGAGACGCCTGGCAATGAAGAAAGGAGCCCACCATCTTCCTCATGGTGGGTGAGGAGACTCGATCATCCAACAGGGCGTCTCCTGGTTAGGGTTTTAACCCTTGTCAAAAGCATTCATAGCCCATGGTATTGACCTCTACACTACCCATTCTTCTATTTGCTCTATGCTTGCTGGTCTAATCTGGGCTCTCCTGAGCTATGAGCCGTTGCCGCCTTATACTTCTCCACACTTCCACTTTCCTCCTGGCTTTATCCTCACCTCCATTCCCACCGCACCCCCACTACCTCACAACAGTGTCATCCAAGGGTGTGAAAGCTGGTGCCAACTACTGCAAGATCATTTACACTCCCAACCTTTCCAAGGCTTCAGAAAAAAAAGGCTTAAAAACAACATCGTGAACAATTTGCTGATTTCCTCTTAGTCAACCAATACCACAGTGGGATGTTGGGAGACTAAAACCAACCTCATCTTCTTTACCCAAAACATTTCATCTTGGAATACTATCTTCAACAACTTACTCAACGTAACATCCTCTTCCAAAATCCCCCACGGCTACCAGCTAAAAATGTCCCCTTCAGCTCACTTCAATGGTTCAATCATATCTCCCAATATAACAATGGCAAAGTCATGATTCAAGCTAAAGACACATGTCTCTCTCTTTTGACCACCTATATCCATCCCTGATCACCCTCCCTGACTCTCCAATCCCTCCTGACTCTCCTACTGACTCCACCCTCACTACACACTCCCCTTTCCCACTCCACATTGGTGTCAGAATGCCGATGCCATAAGAGGAAGAGGTTTACCATCAGACCCACCCGTTCCCACCTATCTCCTCAGCCACCCCTCCTCCCAATCTTTACAACCAGGACTTCACCCTCACCACCATGTCCCAGCCTTTAGCTAGTACTTTTCCTTGTCCCATGCTTCATCCCGGAATTTCAAAGAAACACCCACAACAATGTTATTCACTCCCTTAACCAGACCTCTTTTCCAACAGCCAGACCTCCCTGCTCACATAGGGACCTCCCTCCTACCCGATTTTCCTTCTTTCCTCCTCCCTGTCTCCCTCCTTTTACACCCTAGCCTCCTTCCCCTGCTCGCTCTCCTCTCTTGCTGAATCTTCCCCATACCTCTTACACCACTCCTTCCCACACCCTTTTTCCTTTACAGCCACTCAACCATTTACACCCCAATGATATCCTTTACCCTTTCTCCTCCCCTTTCCTCTAACCAAGAAATACTTTCCACATTCTTCCCCTACCATCCTGGACAATTTCTCACATTACCCATGCCACTGACCCCCTTACATTCATCCACTCCAGCTCACATGCCACCACCCTACTCCCCTCTCTTAACTCCCTCCTACTCAGACCCTTTGCCCCTAATTTCATCTCATCCCTCCCCTCTGACTCACAAACCGTCTTCCTATCACAGCTCTTTCATTCTTCTCCTCAACCAATCCACAATATGTCTATTACTTTCAAAGAATGCCATGAGAATCTCTTTCTCTTCACAACAGCACCCACTCTCAGTTCCAACTCACATCACCTGACTCTGCATCCTCCACACCACAATCCAACACCCTCACTTCTCCTTACTACTTCCCCCCTTCCTTATGCTACCTCTCAAAATGAACCTTCCCCAAAACCCACTGCCCCTACTGAGTAGCTTAACAATCCATACATAGCTCCACATTACCTTGAAATTATACCAGGCCTCCTCATCTCCACAATCTCCCAGCTTGAATCCACTATCTCCCACTTAAGCTCCAAAATGTCCACTGTACTTTATTCTGTACTTCCCTTGGTGAAAACGCAATAACCCATAACTTAACCCTGAGAAGTTTCCTTCTCTCTCACCCCAAAGGAGTTGCACATAATCTAGCCCCAACTGAAATTGCCAATCTGCTTGCTAGTTATAATACCCTCTAACTCCCACACCATTTCTTCTCCAGCTACACAAATCAATGCACTATACCTACCATCTCCCTGGTTTAAACCAAAAAGCAACCATTTACAACCCAGACACCGACCCATAGAAGCCTTACTCCTATTCTTAGTAAAAGCCAGGATTCCCACTGTACCAAAACAGTCACCTCAGAGATGTGTTGAATGCTTCACAACTGCAAATCTGCAACAAGACACAAGATGGACATGTCAGACACTATTACTCAATACAAGCTTGTTCTACTCTTCCTCACCAAGACATGATTTAATGACACTTCTCACACTATCTTCGATCTTGAACCCCCCCCAACTATTACATTTTCAGGAAATACAGGCTTGGCAAAGGCGGGGAGATGTTGCAATCAAATTCAGAAATTGTCTTCACTGCAATAAACTACCCAGTATCTCTTTTTCTACATTTGAATGCCTCACTTTGGAACTTCTAGGTCAGTACAGCATCCCTATCAGGATGCACGCCATTTACCACCCACAAGGTAACAGCTCTGCATTCACTGAGAAATGTATCGACTTTGCAAATGACCAATACTCACAAAGAGATAGATTGATCTTTCTAGGTGAATTTAATGTTCACTGGGGCATTTCATGTGATTGGGCCGCCAACCAACTTGCCTAATTTCTCTTTGGAAATTACCTTTTGCATTACAATTCTAAACCAACACACTCCAAGGGTCTATGCTTGGCCATATCATTAACAAAAATAACCTAATAATAGTAGATGATCCTATATCAGTAGACTGATCTCACCATTTCCTCATCCCCTTCTCACTCCACCTCTCTCATGTTGTAACTCTGGGTCAATCTAAAAGGGCCACTACCTGGTTACGCAACACAAAAAACATCAATCTTAACACTCTCAGCAATTCAGCTAAGAAGGCAATTCCAGACATCAGCCCACCTCTGACGTTAATGACATGACTCCCCAATGTTTCGCCAATCTTTGTATCTTGATAAACAATGTAGCTCCACTTCAAAGCAAATGGAAAAGGCCCATGGTTCAATAAGTCTCTCTATGATGAAAGAAAAAATCTAAATTACCTGGAGAAGAAATAGAGTCACCCTCTACTATTAGTTTTTCTAATCTCTAATTAGCTAGATCACAGTACCACAAACATATTTTCTACTAAAAATGTAATTACTTCAGAACCCTCCTTGACTCTGCCAAGAACAGACCAAAGAAACATTTTGACTTAATCAGAACTACCACTAATACCCCTGCTTTTTTTAACATCAAATGTGATGACCCTCCCAAGAAAGAAGAATCATTTCCTCAATTCTTTGACGCAAAAGTTAATTCATTTCTTGACCATACTTCACATCCAATCCCACATGAGGAATGCAAATCCAAAGGCGCTTGGCACAGCTTTGACATCATCACCTCTGCACCCTCCTCAAGAACATTTTAAAACACAAAGCCTTGAAACCACTCTCTAGGCCCTATCCCAAGCAATCTTTCAATAGACCTTTACACCCACACGCGCCCCTATTGGTCTAATCTGATTAACCTCTTTCTCAGCCAAAGTTCCTTTCCTGATGTCCTCAAAATAAGTCTGGTGACCCCACTATTAAAGAAACCATACGCCGATGTGAATGACCTTAACAAATTCCGCCCTATCACCAACCTCCCTTTCTTGCTAAAATCACTAAAAGATGTGTAGCGGAGCAACTCACCCAACACATCAAGAACAACAAGAACAATACGCTTCTTGATTAATTTCAATCTGGCTTCAATTAAGGCTGTAACACTGAAACAGCGCTGCTACAGGTTATTGACGGCCCCCTCCGAGTCCTTGACTCAGGTAGCTCCTACCTCTTGAACCTGCTTGACCTCTCTGCAGACTTTGACACTGTAAATCATCACACAATTCTCAACATACTAAACGATAGAAGGGGTTTTGAAGGCATAGTTCTTAATTGGTTTGTTTCATACCTCACAGGCAGATCTAAGATGATCAAAATGGAAAACTGTCTCTCAACATCTAAGGTTGTTGCTCATGGGGTCCCTCAAGGCTCAATCTTTGCTGCCACCCTATTCAATCTCTACATGTAACTTCTAGAAGAACTGCTATAAAAGACTGGGATCCTTTATCACCTCTATGCTGATGATACCCAACTCTCCCTCAAGGTGTCCTCCACACATGACATTTCACTCCTCACCCTCAACTCCATCTAAGAATGGATGACTTCTCATCAACTAAAACTAAATCCTTGAAAACTGAATTCCTTTTTATCTCAAACTCAAACTCAAACTCCCCACCTCCTATACAATCTTGGATGGATATTCTAAACATTCTTAACTGCAAACCTACCATAGTTGACAATGCTAAATACCTAGAAGTCATCCTGGACAAGAGAATTAACCTCCAATTCCAAATCAACGCCATGGCCAAAAATGCAAGCTGCCAACTATGCCTTCTCAGGTTATCCGACGTTTCATTACCACACAAGCCCTGAAAAACATTGTTCAGTCTTTGGTGCTATCAAAACTTGTCTAATGTAATTCTCTCCTTACCGGCCTCCCCAAGATCCACTGTTCTCCTAAAACCCATCCATCATTCGGGGGTGCACTTCCTCAACGTGGCCAAAAGAAATGACCATATTATGCCTATGCTGATAACTCTTCGCCAGCTTTCTTTTGAAGCCTCGTCAATATATAAGACTGCTTGTAGCACCCATTAAACCATTCATACTTTCACCCCTTGCTACCTAGCTAACAAACTCAACATTTCAGGTGGATCCAGTCCCTCACATAATGCCGAAAACCTACTGCTTAAACCTCCGACTTTCAAAAGGGAAAGACTTATGGTGCAATCTTTCTAAGGAAATGCAACTAGAATTTAGAACTAATTTCCTCCATACCTTCGCACTACCATCTCTTTCTGGATCTTCAAAAAGGGCCTTAAAACTCTACTCTTCTAAAGACACTTTTATTAATAATTCTATGACACTGACTGTTTCATGTTTCTCACTGGAGAACTAGTTAGACTTACTTATGAAACCCTAATCACTCCAACTTTAGTTTTCAATGTGTAATATTTAGTGAATTAATATTTTGTAAATATGTAACCATCACTCTTATTAACCAAACTAATTTTACATTTTGTCCCCTCTGCAATGTTACTTGGAATATCTGATCTAATGTACTGTGCTCAATTGTAAAGCTCTCTGACACCTCTGGGTAAAGTACGCACTATATCAAAACGCATAAATAAATAAACACTCATATTGAGGACTATAATGTGTAGTATCATCAATGAGCCCTACTGCTACATCAATGTCTACTGTCCTGCATGGAAAATGAATAGTGATCCTAAACTATTCTGGCGTATTGTAAAGCAAAAACATGATACATCTCCTCTCCAAAAAAGCAACCTGATATCAGACATGAATGGGTCACCTAAAACGACATGCCATTCACATGTCAGGGAACACATCATGGATCAATAACTGCGTCCAAATAGGCACACCATAACGTGAAAAGGATAATTGAGTGATAGAAAATGTACCAAAGTTTCCAAGAGTCAGCAAGGTGTGTCATGGATAAATCCACCTTTCAAAATGCGCAAATAACACTGAGAGGTGTGAGATCGATACCTGCCTAAAGATCATGATCAGAATATTTTTTTCCTGATACTATTGCGGAGTACTCAACAAAAGGCCTCAATTTAGAGTGGGGTGGATGTTGAACATCTGCCAAGTGTGACAGATGTACCATCCATCGTATAAAGAGTGTACTGATGTCAATGCCATACTAAATATGGTGGAGGGGATATTCTCAACTATTTAGTCGATGCACTTCCTCCACCAAATTCTAAATGAGGGTCACAAGATTACTCTTAAGATGTCATACCCGATACATGCAATTGGGCACTGTAAAGATGTTACCTCTGCGTTTAGGTATATGATACCCATGACATTATCTAAGCATATGGAAGGATAATTCACCACACCTATATGTGGCCTACAAAAATGTTCTCATGTTAATAATGTGTTATATTCAGCCCTTCTGCTGCTTCCTTGCTTTCAGCTCCTATGTCAACTGTTTGGAGGACATAGCCATGAATTGCCACATGATGAAGCTCTTGGAAAGCTGCAACATTTTCTTTTACTTTGTGGCCCTCTTCAGCATGTAAAAACAGGTGAGCTATATCCAGAAACACAGGTCGTTCTTGCAGTTTCAGTCGCTAATGCTGCAGGACCTGTCCCTTGCTGAGCCATCATTGGCAATCAATGTCCAGATCTTTTGACGTGAGGGCAGACCTGCACATTTTACTAGAAAAAAATAACAAGATAAAAACAGTCAGCCCCATGTGTGATGTCAAAGAGTGAGCTGTCACTCCTTACATGTCACATGTTCCCAAAACTTGACTATTATCCTTGGAATTGAAATACATGGCCTCCTTTATAGACTGGCAGATGGATTATAAATCATCCATTTTGGGGTAGACTATGGCCGGATGATTCCTGAGGTCAAAACACGGATGACACATTAGGACTTAACCATCTATCTGGTGGGTAAATGTATGAAGTGAGGTATGTTGTCATTGCGGTGACTCACTTCACATCCCTGAAATGTTAGGAGGTGTGATGTTCCAATCTCGTGACAGATCAGCGCACAGAATTCTTAATTCGAGATCAAGAAAATGAAACATTGAAGGACATGGAGTGTTGTGAATTCAGTCTCCATTTGAACAAGATCAATATTTTACTTTGCATGTGAGAATTATTTAATAAAAACATTAAATACGCCGGTAAAAAATACATTCCGGCGAATAGCGGTGTGTTGATCATAGTTGTTTGACAACATACAACGTTGAGCACTTATGCTGTTCTCAAATTCAAAATGATTGCTGTCATATGACTTCATCCATGCAACATATGCTTTAGAGTTAATTGACCTCAGAATGTTAGGTCACAGACTCCTTCAGCCTCCAGTACACCAAAGGCGAAGAAGAAATCATAGGATGAGTAGCGACCCACTGATTTTGTAACGCAGAATGCAATCATTGTACAACATGCCACCATGTACTTCATAAACATTATACATGATTACTTTGTTATTTGCTGATTGGCTGTTCTCTTTGGGTACACATACACTGCACAGTGACATTCTGCCATTTTCAGGTATACGAATTGCATGCACGTGGCAAGTTTGACAATGGTGTCAATTATGTCAGAGTGTCCATCAACAAAGCATTCGATTTTAAAACGTGAAAGACGTTTCATCGCCTGGTGAGTCATCACATAATACTATCAGAATATAGAGTTGACCTTGTTGTCTGGAAGCTGAGACAGAAGTGAGAGAATCTTATGGAACACTCATTTTGCTGATGTCTGCCTGTTAACAACAAGGTGAATCCAACTGTGCATGGGCTGATAATTGTGAGATAAAGACAAGGTAGACCATGTGTAGCACTTTATTCTCATTGGTTCGTTTATTTAAAATGTGGGCTGTTATTTTATTTCATAATTACACGAGGGAGTTCTGTGGAGGTTTAGGAATAATCAGAAAATCTAATGGCTAAATTCACTGCGACCGATTCACAGAAGTAATCTGAGACAAAATCCTAAACTTACCACTTTTGGTATTCACGGAAGGTATTTAGTAGTAGTAAAGTTAGGATCTTGTCTTAAGTCTGTCTTAAGTCTGTTTTAAGTCTGTCTTAAGTCTGTCCTAAGTTTGCATTAAGTTTGTCTTAAATCTGTCTGAAGTCTGTTTTAAGTCTGTCTGTGAATACCAAAAGTAGTACGTTTAGGATTTTGTCTCAGATTACTTCTGTGAATCGGCCCCACTGTGAGGATGGGCCAGTACTAATCTGGAGTCTGAGTACAGACATCGAAGTCCAATGAGGCATGGGACTGTATCTCTAATACGAGGATTGACTGAAATCTGAGTCGATACAGCATGAAATACTGGATGGCAACAGTTGTGCATGCTCTTGGTGGTGGGCTTCTTGGTGTTGAGATGATCTACCAGAGACGTTTTAAGGCATAGGCAAAGTGGGCTCTGGCCCCAGACTTTCAGGGGTCCCCCTGATAGTGCCAGCTCTGGTCTGCAGAGAGTCGTGCCCTGATGACCTTGAATAATGCTTAAACTGCTTGTTTTTAATGCCATTTTCCGTTACTTTATTTTTAATGTGGCTGATGTGTGAGTCTATTACATACACTTTATTGTAGACAAATGTCTTAATGTTTCAGGAAAAATCCATAAAAAAAGTTTTGGGCGGATGAAAACAGGACCTCACGGATGAGAAATGGGAGGGTGTCACAGAGATTATTTGCAGTAATATTTGTGAGCTGCTGGTGTGTTACAGTATTGAAAACTCAAGTCACTGCCCCCGAATATTAGGTTGTGCCTGTGCTCTGTCAGTAACCTGTCTGAAGAGGGCATGAAAGAGCTCAAATTGGATCTTAAATTCACAGTTGTTCCGAAGGGGGCCTTAAAAAGCGTTTGGCACAGGGCCCCAAAAATCTTGAAGATGTTCCTGTAGCTTCCATCCCAGAATGACCCCTGCAAAGGGCAGATGGGGGCGCCAAAGCAGAAACAGTGTTTTGGGTTTGAGAGGCTGCAGTTTACAACAGGGTAGTTGTCTCCATAACCCTCCCACCCTGTGATGTTGCAGTTGATGGAAGTAGATAGCAGATGGCCACAGAAGGCTCTTACCACGTCATACACCGATACCATAAGTGTATGAAAGTCTTCTTGCCACAAGCCATTGTGCAGTCTCCTGTCCTCAAGTTCCTGCTTCAGGAGACCATTCTGAACCACAAAGCTGGACAGTTTTGTCCATCTGTTGTTCTTTTTGCGTAGCAGTGCCCATCAGACTTTGCTGCCTGATCGTGACATCATTTCTGCACACTGAACCTTCCACCAAACAGCAGGTGCTGGCACAGAAGATTGGACATAGCCAAGAGACCTAGGCGTTGTGGCCATATGTCCATTATGTCTTGCTGTCATAAATGTTGATATGCACTTGTATGTTCTCGGGGGCATGACAGGGGCCACCTCAAAGCAGTTGTAAGGTTAGGGGACTAGAGAGAGTACTTGACCCAATGCTGGTGGTGTAAGGGTGAGACAGGAGCTCATCTGTGGAACAGAGTGGGCGCAGGAATGAGCAAAATAATGCGTCTGGTGTTTCATCTTATCTTTCTTTTACTGCAGGATGTATGTCACATTCACTAATGGCACACAATGTTCCTTTTTCTCATTGACTAGATACCAGTGAGATGGTATTTCTTTTTTGGCTTGGCCTTACAAAGAAAGATTGGAGAGATGTACATGACTTGTCATATCAGTGAATGATCACTGTAGTCATTGTTCTTTCATATCATGGCAGCATGGCTTCCATGCCCACACATTGCTATTCTTTCATGTGGTATGGCATTAAATGATTACTACTTTCCAAGGGTGTGTGTCACCCTATTCAGATACTTTGAAATATGGGTGTTTTTGATGTAGGTTGTTGGTGAGGATATTTGAAACAAAGACACCATATCACTGGAAGAGATTCTTCAACAATGTTGCATGTCAGGTCTTCTCTGTGATCAGTCTTTACAATCTTTTTATGTTACAAAGGGAATAATAATTTGTACATATGGCTATGCATCCATGTGTATCACACTCAGTTTCAGGCTGTATGTGCATGTGATGTTTCTGACAGCTATGCGTAGGACGTTTCAGTTGTACACTGCTCATCTAGTACTACTTGAATGTGTCATTGTCTGGCTAAAAAATGGGTTTGCTTCTTTAGTGGTGTTGTTCATAATGTTGCTGTTAATCATCCTTTCAGGACCACTGGGCAAGCAGGAGTTACTGGGCCCAGCTGTGGGGGCTGAGGCCATATACTATGGATGTCCAGACGTCCAGGCTACCATGGATTCTGTGCAACTGGGCCAAGTACCCCTTCAGCACTTGAGTCTCAGGGTTAGTGTGGTCCGAGCAGTTCAATGTTCCTCGGGGGAGGTGGAGATCGATACGGGAGGGAGAACAGGCTCACAACTCAAAATATGGCAGCTTACAAAATACGGAGTTTAGAAGCAGTGGTTATTTGCACATCTCTGAATTTGTGAGTACCCATACTAGCATGTGAATTAGAGAGCACTTTTCAAAATTACTAATTTTGTACACATTGTCTTACATTTGGAAGGCAGAAATGCATAGAAATTCAATTGGTAGTAACACTTGTTCTCCTATTCTGTGTTCCCCTAAGTCTCCTGATACAAATGGTAGCTCACTTGAGTGGGTATTCCTAGTTCCCGTGACAGGAAACGGCCCAAAATGCAATGTGGACACATCAAATTTTTCCAGTGAAAACCGACCCTTTTGTTGCAGTGTGCCTAGCAGTGGATTTTGGATGCTAGCTCAGCTGGTACCTGGGGAAACCTAGCAAACCTGCACATTGTTGAAAACTATACACCCAGGGAAATCCAGGATGGGGTGACTTTGGTGGCTCTCGCCAGGTTCTGTTACCCAGAATCCCATGCGAACCTCAAACTTTGTAAAAAATAAAAATAAAACATTTTCTTCACATATCTGTGATGGAAAGTTCTGGATTCTGCAGGGAGCCACAAACTTCTGTACACCCAGATTTCCTCCATGTCTCGCAATATAAATCGTACCTCACTTATGTGGTTAGGCCTAGTTCCCGCAACAGGAAACAGCCCAAAACGCAGCACAGACATAGCACATATTTCCAAAAACTGAGCCTTTTTTTTGCAATGTGTCTAGCTGTGGATTGGGGACCCAAGCTCAGCTGGCACCTAGGGAAACCTGGCAAACCTGTAATTTTTTAAAACTAGACACCCAGGGAAATCCAGGATGGGGTGACTTATGTGGCTCACACCAGGTTCTGTTACAGAGAATTCCTTACAAACCTCAAACTGTGTAAAAAAACATTTTACTCACATTTCTGTGATGGAAAGTTCCGGAATCTGTGAGGAGCCACAAACTTCCACCCACCCAGCATTTCCCCAAGTCTCTCGATAAAAATTGTTCCACACTTCTGTGGGTAGGTCGAGTGCCCGTGACAGGAAATGGCCCAAAACACAACATGGACACATCACATTTTTTCCAGTGAAAACTGACACTTTTTACGCAATGTGGCTTGCTGCGGATTGCAGACCCTAGCTCAGACAGCACCTAGGGAAACCTAGAAAAACTGTGTATTTTTTAAAACTAGACACCCAGGGGAATCCAGGATGAGGTGACTTGTGTAGCTCTCACCAGCTCACAGAAAATCCTTGCAAACCTCAAACTTTATCAAATAAAAAACATTTTCCTCACATTTTTGTGATGGAAAGTTTTGGAATCTGTGGGGAGCCACAAACCTCAACCCACCAGCATTCCCCAAGTCTCCCAATAACAATGGTAACTCACTTTTGTAGGTAGTCGTAGTGCCCATGTCAGGAAATGGCCTAAAACACAACATGGACACATCAATTTTTTCCAGTGAAAACTGACCCTTTTTTCTCAATGTGGCTAGCTGTGGATTTTGGACCCTAGCTTAGCCGGCACCTAGGTACACCTAGCAAACCTGTACATTTTTAAAAACTAGACACCCAGGGGCATCCAGGATGGGGTGACTTGTGTGACTCCCACTAGCTTCTGTTCAGCCGCGGCCTCTGCAGGTAAGAGTGGTGGGGGGGATTTCGAGAGATGAGTATGAGGGAAAATTAATTATTTATTTAATTTTCCCTTGTGGTTGTTTCTCGAAATCCCCCCCCCCCCCATCCAGCTCCACCGCTTTTACCTGCAGCGGCCGCAGCTGGTTCTGTTACCCAGAATCCCTTGCACACCTCAAACTTTGTCTATAAAAACACATTTTCCTCAAATTTATGTGATGGAAAGTACTGGAATCTGTGGGGAGTCACACTCTTCCAAGCACCCAGCATTCCTCCAAGTCACCCGAAAAAAATGGTACCTCACTTGTTTGGGTAGGTCTAGTGCCCGTGACAGGAGATGGCCCAAAACGCAACGTGGACTCATCACTTTTTTATAGTGAAAACTGACCCTTTTTTGCAATGTTCCTAGCTGTGGATTTTGGACCCTAGCTCAGCCGTCACCTAGGTAATACAGGCAAACCTGTACATTTTTAAAACTAGACACCCAGGGGAAACTAGGATGGTGTGAATTGTGTGGCTCTGACCAGGTTCTGTTACCTTGAATCACTTGCAAACCTCAAACATTGTACATAGAAAACACATTTTCCTTATATTTATGTGATGGAAAGTTCTGGAAGCTGTAGAGAGCCACAAAAGTCCATCCACCCAGCATTTTCCCAAGTCTCCCGATGAAAATGGTACATCACTTGTTTAGGTAGGCCTAGTGCCAGTGACAGGAAACAGCCAAAAACGCAACATGGACACATCACATTTGTCCAGTGAAAACTGACCCTTTTTTTTGCAATGTGTCTAGCTGTGGATTTCGGATCCTAGCTCAGTCGGCA
This sequence comes from Triturus cristatus, assembly GCF_964204655.1. Classification (NCBI taxonomy): domain Eukaryota; kingdom Metazoa; phylum Chordata; class Amphibia; order Caudata; family Salamandridae; genus Triturus; species Triturus cristatus. The sequence goes on from NC_140591.1 coordinate 1,188,446,649, forward strand.
CCTAGGGAACCCTAGCAAAATTGTACATTTTTTTAAACTAGACACCCATGGAATTTAGAATGGGGTGGCTTGTGTGGCTCTCACCAGGCTCTGTTCCCCAAATCCCTTGAAAACCGCAAACTTTGTAAAGAAAAAACACATTTTCCTCACATTTCTGTGATGGAAAGTTCTGGAATCTGTGGGGAGTCACAAACCTCCACCCACGCATTATTCTCCCAAGTCTCCTGATAAAGATGGTATCTCACATGTATGGGTAGAGGTAGTGCCTGCAACAGGGAATGGCCCAAAACGAACTGCAGAGACTTCAAAATTATCGATCACAAAAAACTTGGTTTTGTGAGGGAGTCATCTGCGTTTTTGGACCCGGGCTCGGCGGGCATCTAGGGAAATCTACCAAGCCCAGACATTTCTGAAAACTATACACCTGGGGGAGCTCAGGGAGGTGTTGCTTGCATAGATCTCCAAACATTTTCCTACCCAGAATCACCTGCAAACCTCAAATTTACAACAAAAAAACACATTTTCCTCATGTTTCAATGTGTGGGAAAGTTGTGGGATCACCAAGCTGACACAAATTTCCTACCACCCAGCATTCCCCCTGGTCTCCCGATAGAAATGCTACCTCACTTGTGTAACATATTGTGGAGAAATAAAAATGGTCTATCACAAAACGGCCTGGTTTTGCAAGGGGGGCACCGGCATTTTTGGTCCTGGGCTCAGGGTCCATCTAGGGAAACCTACCAAATCCAGACAATTCTGAAAACTATATACCTGGGGGAATTCAGGGAGGTGTTGCTTGCATAGATCTCCCAAAGTTTTCCTGCCCAGAATCACCTGCAAACCTCAAATTGTGCTAAAAAAACACATTTTCCTCACATTTCTGTTTGGGAAGGTTGTGGGATCACCAGGCCAACACAAATTTCCTACCACCTGAAATTCCCCCAGGTCTCTCGATAGAAATACTACCTCACTTGTTTGGGTGGGCCAAGTACCCGCGACAGAGAAGGGCACAAAACGATTGTGGAGACATCAAAATTATCTATCACAAAACAACCTGTTTTTGGAATGCGGTCCCAGGCTCGGCGGCCAACTAGGAAAACCTACCAAACCCAGACAGTTCTGAAAACTCTACAGTCGGGGGGGTCCAGGGATGTGTGGCTTGCCTCTATCCCCCAAACCTTTCCTACCCAGAATCCCCTGCAAACCTCAAATTTGAATAACAAAAATCACATTTTCCTAATTTCATTGAAATAAAAAATGCCTGGGGAGGTTGGGGAAGCTCTTCCCTAGCTCCTGAGGCTGAAAAAAATAAAAGGAAATCCCTCAGCTGTTTACAGCAGAGGAATATGGTGGTCGTGTGTAGAGGATGGAATGGTTTCGTGTTCGGCACACGAGCACAGTGGCACATGACGGAACCATTCCGTCATGCACACGCTATGGGTTAAAAGTTAACCTTACCTAACATTCACTTGCTCCCTTAGAATAAGGTTAGAATTTCTTGTGTTTTTTTAACTTTATTACTGTTTAAGTGCTGTGTAAATTCATTACACATTGCCTCTAAGTTAAGCCTGGCTTTTGTGCTACCTGTGGATTAAGGACAGGTTTATTTAGTGACTTTTGGGGTTCCCCCAAACAAGGATTGTGTTTATTACTTGAGAGCACCTCTCACTCCTCTTGACTATTAACCAAATTTCTTACACACCCCTATGTTACCACTTATTCAACAGTTAATGCTGCTAAAGGGTAAACTCAAAGATATACTAGTCAACAAAGCAAAACTCACGCTCCAATACTTGAAAAAGCACTTGAACAAGACCCAGAATAGGATAGGTCCCCACCTTGCCCACCTTCTCAGAGAAAAGATAGGAAACTCTTATACTAAAGAACTGATATTAACAGAAGGAATGATTTTACTGACGGAACCCAATAAATGTAGTGAATTTCAGGTCTTTTATGAGAACCTTTATACAGCTGACAAATATCTCCCTATATTAATGAAGCTCATCTCACTAAAATTCTGAGTGCATATGTCAGCCAATTAGAAGCAGTAAAAGTCACAATTAAACAAATGAGACTCAACAAAGCAAGGGCCTAATCAGCTACACCTGAGCATTTTATAAAACCTATTATAAAATTCTATAAGCATTTTATGAAAAACCTTCCTGGTTATCACCACTATTTAATACATTTACTTCTGAGGGCTCAGTGACATCTTCCATGACAGAGCTGCTGGGTAAAAATGCTATAAGTTGTGATTTTTTTTTTACTAATTGCATTATTGAATGATGATAACATCTAGATTGGTTGATTTACTTGCAGGGATTACGCATCTCAATCACCCTTGCTTTGTCAAGGGACCACAGTCCCATGATAGCATTTGTTGACCAATACATTTACCTGAGAAGGTAGTTAAGAAAATGGTTCCATCCCTACTTGTCACTTTGAATGCGTGAGAACGCCTTTGACAGAATAGAGTGGCTCTTCTTGAGGTTGGTGCTACAACAGCCAGTATAGGCCCCCACTTAATCGCAATGATAATGACAAACTATCACACCTCTAAAGCAAGAATAGCTCTTAATGGTCTGGTATCTCAGCCTTTTAAGCTGACAAGGGGCACGAGTCAGGGGTGCTCCCTATCTCCCCTTTATTTGCTCTTAGTATCAAACCCTTGGTGGCTCATGTCAGAGCAGCAGAAGACATTAAAGGGATACACTTCGAATGTAAGAACATAGACCAGCCCTCTTTGTTGACAACTTCATTCTTACATTAGCAGAAGCCCCTATCTTTCTGGGATAAACATGTACCCAATTAAATGCCTTCAGCTGGATGTAAAATAAACCTATTCAAATTGAAGGTACTCAGCAATAACCATCCTAGTGAAGATGTATATGATCTGCAAGCCAGATTCCCACTTTAGTGTACAGCTACCCTGGTTAAGTATTTGGTAGTCAACCTGATACCCAAGGCCAGGACCAATATAGGCCCAACTACCTCCACTACTCTCAGAGATAAAACAAGACCTGCGCACATGAGCTCCTCTTTTCCTATCCTGGATGGGACATATCAGTGACCTGGGCAGAGTTCGCGGAGTTGCACTTAGCGGAACACCGCGAAGTGCAAAAAACATCTGCCGCAAGCAGCGGAGTACGATAGAAAAATGCAGTTTGCGGTAATCGCACAGTGTCGGGTGCTTGTCCACACTGTGCAATCATCGTGAACGGCACCATGCAAAGCCCAAGCGGTCCCTGCTTTCCTTTTCTGCTGCTCGAGTAGATTTTTACTCAAGCAGTAGCTTTCTCAACGCGAGCATACGCGACCACTCTCAATGAGAAACCTGACCCCCTGCCTTGAGAAATCTCGCTGGGAGGTTGATTTTCCACACTACCGCTCGTCAACTTGTTGGCGATCGCAAACGAGGAAAAATCTCACCGGGAGGTTAATTTTTCTTGCTTGCGGTCGCAACTTGACTTTGATGAATACGAGCGAGGTGAAAAACTCCGCTACGCTACGCAGGGTGGAGTTTTTCGGAATCCCACGAGCTCCGCATAATGCGCAGTGCAGAAAACTCGGCAAACTCCGCGAGCGGAGCGGAGTACAACACCCAGGGTTAAAAATCAATATTTTACCTAGAGTCCTTTATCTGTTCCAAGCCCTGCAGATCCTAGTAGAGGCATCCTTCTTTTCCTCCCTACAAAATGCTATAAATACATATGTCTGGTGAGATTCTTGACCAAAGGCTCCCTTAAAACTTTTACAAAAAAGTAAAGAAAAGATGGGTTGACATTACCTAACTTTAAACTGTATTATTACACAGCACAGCTGTGAATTGTAGTGAAGTGGTCCAGAGAGAAGGAAGACACATGCTGGCTTCATACGGAGAGAGCCGTCATCACATGACCACTGCAAGAAGTAATTTGGTTCTGTAAGACACATGAACCATGTAGAGCATATCTCAGTACATCGGTAAACACACTTCAAACGTGGAACACTGTCAAAAGGAAAGAAACCTTGAATACATGCCCATCCCCATACACTCTAATTTATGCTAATCCAGAGTTGATCCCAGCATTGGAGTTGGGGGTCTTTGCTGGGTAGCAACTGGGGGGCTATAGGTACATTGCAAATATGTTCCACATATGTTCCATCAAGGTGCAATTAAGTCTTTCATACAATGCAAATCAGACTTCAAACTACCAGAGACCGTTTGACTATGATCAGTACAGTTGAGGTACTGGCCACTACATCCTGACAATAAGCTGTCTACAAAACAAGATAAAACTTTGAAAAAGTATTGACCTTACTTACGACACAGAAAGGACTCATATCTGCACAGCCTTGAAAGACAGTAAAGTTAAACCCCTTTATAAGTGGGCTTACCAAAGTAACTGGGAGAGAATTTTGAATATGGTGAGCTCTGATAGAGGGTGGAATAGATTATGGAGAGATATACATAGAAGCTTAACCTCCATTAAAACTAAAGAAATACACTACAAACTGCTCTACGTCTGGCACCTACCCCCTACAAGACTTCATGAAATATTCTGGTCATCGAGCCCTCTGTGCTGGAGGCAATATGGTCAGAAGGAGTCTTTTATTCACTCTTGGTGGGAATGCCCACAAATACAATCCTTTTGGATTGGGGTAACAAAAACAAATACTTTTAAAGACGAAGCAATCATTTTGAGCTGTCTAGGAATGATGGAACTAGCTATAGCACAATGGTGGAAGAAGTGAAACCCTCAATCGATTAGCCAGTGGTATGGGTGAATATGGAACATAATATCGATAGAATGTTTGATCAGCAATGTCAATAACGAACACCTAACATTTGAAGCACATTAGACTACAATGGTTGCTTAACTCTCGAAAAGCCTCCCCAACACTTTATGCCCCCTACAGCTCTGAACATTTAAGGAAAAAACTTTTGGTATTCCACTGTGTATCTGGAAAACTTAGATTGTGTAGAAGTTGATGCTTGATGATGGTGAAAAATCAGTTTTTGAGAATATATCGGATGGGTCAGTGGAATGGATGGAAAGAGAGGGGAGGGTGGGCATTAGAGGTTTTTTGTTTCCTTGAAAAAAAATGTAAATTTGACTTGTTCAAATTGTGTCAAAATAAATTCTAATTGATGTCTAATAATGGAGATTGCTGTATGTCCTCGATAGCTGTTTCTAAATGAATTAATCCAGCTGGCCAGTGACAACTGGATATGGTCTGGCATTTGCTGCTTGCCTCTCTCTGACACCCGGAGAGTCTCTAAGTGCCTTCCCTTCAGGTCATATGGGTTTAGAAGTATATTCCTCTTCTACATTGGGACTTGACAGAAATGTCAATGTTTTTCTTCAAAAAAGTAAGAAAGTCCATTTCTGAAATTTTTGATTTCCCAGACTTTCATGAGAACCAATCTACTTCGGTATATCTGACCAGGACTACATCGTGTTCAACCTCACATTGATGTAGTTCCAAGTCTACTGCTTTCATATACTATCATTGGTGCTTACTGCTTCTTGGTGCTACTTGTACCTAAACGTTTTAAATATTTGTATCTCCAGTTCCCTTGAAATATTTGTTGTTTTGGTGTCATTTTGTTTTTAAAATGGTATACTAGTTTGGTAATTTCGTTTGTGATTTTTCTTGCTTGGTGCTTGGACTGTATGGATACTTCATAAATATTTTGCATACTGTTTTAAATGTAGCTTGTCTACATGCTATACCTACCAGGGGACTGAATTTAGGGTAATTTAGTGACTTTCTGGGTTCACCCTGAGAAGATCTGTTATTCCTTAAGGTGAGCAAATAATCCACTTTCTTACGCCTGTTGAAAGAGTATTCAAGATAAACTGAGAGGTGTCAAAAGAACCTAGGGATGCTGGAGTGCAGTTATCAAAATGTCAATCTTGTATCCATCCCAGAGACACGTTGAATGATTAATTTATAATGATCCCCATTAACTAACAAGTTTACCTAATCCCCTCTCATCTATCACATGAATCATCCTTTGACATTCAATACTGCAAGTTACCAGTGTGGCATCTATACATCTCTTTTCTCATGGATGCAACATATAAAAGAAGTGCAGTTGTTACTTTGACACTTCACTGACAGCTGAGTATGGGAAATGAAAAGTTAGGCATGGGAGGCATGTAATTATTTCAGGAAATTGAGGCATCCATTGCAGACTTTGAAATTATTGCTCTCTGTAAAGTGAATGGATGCCAATAATGCTGATTTAGTCTCCATTCTGTATCATATTTCACCACTGAGACACCAGACCAAGCCCAAGCCCAAAACTACTGCAACATCCTTGATTATGTGTCTGTTCTTTGCATACATGTCCATTTAAGTTGATTCCCATTAGTACACCAAAAATAAAAATAAAAATAATTTGTATTCTTTTCATTTGTACAGCAAACAATGCTGATGTGTTATGCAGTATTTTTCATTCCAGAGCTCTACTTCATATTCAGGGAGGTTGTCTGGAGGACGATCACTCCTCATACTTGTGATATCTGAGAAATCACCCTCATCCACTCTTGTGTCTTTGGTGCCTCACAATTTTTAGGGTTAAAACGTTTGCTCACTTTCATCACCATCAATCTCTTTATGTTTTAAGGAGAGAAAGGTCACTCTGAAAATAAAATAGTTGCAGGAAATGGTAGGTACTCTATTGTTAGTCTGCTGAGATCTCGCCACTGTTGCTTTTTCCATGACAAAGGTTAATATCTATTGATCCATGTAGACTTCTGTTTTATCAACCACATAGTCTTGTACCATCTTCTCTTTTGTCATAGTTGTTGACTTTGCTGAATCCAAGTTTCTTGAATGAGTGCATTTGATTTAAGCCCTGTAATCTTCATAAACCAATTCACTGTGATGCTGTAGGTGTTGATTTAGTAGCAGAGGTGCCTTGGATTGGCAACTGGGCTACTAGTGGTGGGTACTGCTTGTCCAGTTGCTGCACGCTTCTGGACTTGGAGCCACTACAGTGCCCTCCAGATGTTAAAAACATCACTTTCGTTGTTCTATGCCCTCGAAGTTGCAGTGTTCCATCTTCCAGTTCACTCACATTCCTGGTGATTTATTTTTTTATAAATGGAGATGTCCAGTGCTGAAAAAGAAATGAAAGTAGGTATCCTTTTTGTGCCATGGATCCAGTATAGTGGCACAAATGTATCTTCAAAAGACACAATCTCTTTTTGCAGCCTGAGATTTGTATTTAGCTTTTGACCAAAGCAAGTGCTTCTTCATTGACACTGGTATAAGATTCCTCTACCTTAAGCAAATTGCCCTGCAGCATGTCTAACAAACAAATGGCCTGGTTCATTGTGCAATGCTTCTTTCTGACTTCCCTTGCCAAAATCTCAAAAGCACTAGATATGGATAAAGCCAGTGCCTGATTCAAACACTAAGGTAATTGAGTATTAGCCCACATTTATGAACATTTATGTTCTCTCTGGAAACGTGGCAACCAGCCACAAGTTTGTCTCTTTGAACAGCAAGTATCGTCCACCGACATGGATCACCACTGCAAGGCTCCAGCCTGCCTGTTCTTTGCGCCACGCTGACCATTGCCAGGGATGCTCTCCTCCAAGCGAACTTCTTCCCCATGAACAGGACTCTTGTCACAAAACAGGTAAACCTTCAGCTGGACTAATCTGGGACTGCATCCTTCCCGCGCTCCAATGCAGTTGGCCTGAACTTTTGGTGTTGACCCAGTCCAGGGTGATCAGATAGCCCTGGCTGGAGCTTTATGCTTTTAAGCAGTATTTTACATTTTATTCTTTAGAAATTCATAACTTCGGTTTACTTATCGGATTTTTGTCATTTTGGTGTGTTTTAGTTTATAAAATTAAGCTCTATTTGTGTAACCTGGTGTGGAATCTTTTTGTGTGGCATTTTCACTGTTTTACTGTTTGGAGTGTTGCACACATACTACACATTGCCTCCAAAGTTAAGCCTGACTGCTCTGTGCCAAGCTACCAGAGGGTGAGCCCAGGTTAATTTAGGGTGTGCTTGTGCCTTACTCTGACTAGGATTGTGGTTACAGCTTGACTAGGCTTATACCCCATCAACCAGGAACCACATTTTTAACACCCTCCATGAAACAACAAACGTATCCAAAAGTTCTTTAATTTACTAGATTTCTCACAAAGTTACCTAGGGATGGACAAAGTAGTGTGAGCAGCCTTCTGGACAGGAAGATGAAGTTGGGGACTCTGTGACACTACCTTCCAACTTACTTCCTGAAGTAAAATAACAAATGCCTTTCGCTCTAAAGAACCTACCTGAACCATTTGTTAAGGTACAATGCCTGCTGGAAAAACTATTTTGAGTTGATGTTGCTGTTTCTCAAGTAGAAAATCTACAGAAGAAGCAGCAGTAAATCGCATTAGGGGAAGCTAAATCTTGCTTGTGCTCAACAGACTGCTTGCCGGAGCCTCAAGTTTCCCATTAACATCGCGTTGCTCGAACAGGAAAAAAATCCAGCCATGCTGCGATTGTCAGAATTTGGCTAGAACTCTGCGTTAAAAGAGTAACGCAGAGTCGCCAAATTCCTCAATTCTGCAAGCAGAATGAAATTTTCTGCCTGGGCCTAAAATATAAATAAACCACAAGGCCTCCACCTTCTAAAACTGTATTTTCTCTTTAATGCTTATGCCTTGATCCCAGATGAGCCTGACTGCACCCCTACTCCAAACTTCAGGCCTTCCATCACAGTGATGCCTATCTTACCTTCAACAACAAACATTTAGCAAAGTAGTGCACTGAACATAGTTGATTTTCGCAAAGAATACAAAAATAGCAAGGGTAGAAACTGCAGCAGAGACTTCAGACAAAGGGCGATCAATGTTTTCCCCCAAGATTCCTAATAAAAAATGATCAAGGGTGAGACAAAGAGCAAGGAGGAGTCTTCAGGACAGGAAGAGGAAGTTGAGGTATGTATGATACCCTCACTGCCACTATTGTACTTGCCTGTGTGAATATTTTTGTTTATAAAAAAGGTGCATTTTGCATTAAAACATTATTTTAATGGTCTACTTGTGTAAAAATGTAACTTGAAAGCAATTTTTGAGTTGATTTTATCAATGTCCGCATTGCACAACTCCATTCAAGTTTGGTTTTATCGCATTGTTTCCATGCTCCCATAATAGGATTTTACTCAAACAGCAATCTCATTTATGCAATGTATACTCTTTGAATTACGTGTCAGTTCTCTTGTGTAATATGCCAAAGATTACATAAAATGATGTCAGCATTAAGGAAGTTTCTCCCGGGTTTAGGAATTGGAGAAGTGAAATCTTGGTCCTATTTGAGATAGTGTAGGAGTGAGTCATATTCATGCGTAGTGAACACTTAAATATATTCTGTGTAATTCACGTTACTAAAGGAAGTGGAGTATTCCATATGTATAGGACGTGATTAATAAGGATTTCTGAGACACTTACATATTAATGTGATGGGATCCGCTAACATAAATGTGTCCCATTTTGAGGTTATTCAAATTGAATGTGTGTAAATTAATGTTTAAGCATTTATAAGTGTAACAAGAATGTATTTCAAGCAGGTGCATGTAGAAAGACATCTTCGTAATTTTTTTAAATGTATACACCTATTAGGAAGCTGCATTTATTTTGTGTGTAGAAATGGGCACATATTTTGTAACCCTGTGCAGTACTAAAGTTGTCTAGAGTGGGCCTTGAGAAATAGTTTGGTCGATGCTCATGTTTAGAGTTTCTAAAAATATCCTGAAGCACACCCATGCTCGATTCAAGATTCCTTTTCCACTGCCATTTTTTCTCAAGTTTGGCGTGCATGCACTCTTTGTGCACCGTCCCGGGCGCACATGTGTGAATACTCAGGAAAGGTGTGACGCGCGCTGTGCACATCACCTAAGAGTTGCACAGCCTTTTATACATTTGTGATCAACATTATACACGTACTCAGAAGTATTCAAAAGTTCATCCAATTTATTCATTTCTCAATAGTAGTCTATCACGTCAAAGGTACGAGGTTCCATAATTTCATGCATTTTTGCTTGCTCTGGAATTGCCCATACGGGCCTAATCACAGGCACGTTTAAGAAACTCGAATCCTCCATTTACAATTCAGTTCCCCCAATGCATTTCGATCATAATTGATCTTCGTCAGGAGTATCTGCAATAGTTAATAAATAAATATCAGCCCAACAAAAATAGTTCATTATATGGCAGCAATAAATTAACAAACCCTTCTATTAGAACTTTTTGCCTTCAAACAAAACATTTCAGTGTCGCCAAAAATTCCCTTCTTTTTATGTGTTTTGTACCAATCACCTTCTACCCTTCATTTATCAACCACCACCCATTCACCAATGCCCCATAACCAAAAACATAAATATAAATGTAAAGTGCAACATTACCATCATTTCACTAATACAACGAAATATAAATCATAAATCACAAAAGCTACCTCTAAATATCCTCCCCAATTTACAACTAACCAGATTTACGAAGGTTTTTGTCCCCAGTTCCCACCTGCAGTAATCCTGCCAAAATGTAACTTCCTCCTTTCTACACGAACATCGTCAAATCCGAGTTCGACTCGCCCCACGCAACTGCTTCTAACATCACACTTGACGTTCCCCAGCAGTAAACAATCCTTATAACTCCATCCTACGCTCCACCCTCAAACCTTCCCAACTGCCCAACGACAACACCCACAATCCCTCTGCCGTGAGATACGCATATTAGTCCAACCCGTGTCTGAATCAAACATCTATGAAAAAAAACTTAGATAAAAAACTAAGAATACATTGCCCATTCCCCCCTTTTTTTTGTGTCAATACATCAATCAACCTAAAAATAAAACTAAAAATAAAACGTGTTCTTGAAACTCCAACTTGTGAATACTGCCCAAAGTGATATGCTGACATGCGAATACTTCTTATTCTAAATGTTGTTCCGGCCGGAAATTGATCTCAACGGGCTTTGACGTGAAAAAAGTTGCTTTTTATGATGCCTTTGATTTTCCAATCGGGGTGCTAAACAGGGTCCGGAACGGAAGGTAAACAAGTCTCTGAAAATATCCTGAAGCACACCCATGCTCGATTCAAGATTCCTTTTCCACTGCCATTTTTTCTCAAGTTTGGCGTGCATGCACTCTTTGTGCCCCGTCCCGGGCGCACATGTGTGAATACTCAGGAAAGGTGTGACGCGCGCTGTGCACATCACCTAAGAGTTGCACAGCCTTTTATACATTTGTGATCAACATTATACACGTACTCAGAAGTATTCAAAAGTTCATCCAATTTATTCATTTCTCAATAGCAGTCTATCACGTCAAAGGTACGAGGTTCTATAATTTCATGCATTTTTGCTTGCTCTGGAATTGCCCATCCGGGCAAATCGTATTTAACCTTCAATGTAGAATGTGTGTACTTGTATTTTGTTTCCACTGCAGGTAATATTGTGTGGCCACATGGGTTGCAATAAAATAAGATGTTAACCAGTGATAGTTTTCTCCCTTTACCTTTAGTGCTGCTAGAAATGTCAACTCTCTGGAGACAAATGTTTGACGGACCCCAAGCTCTAACAGAATGATGCATAATATAATATGTCGAAGCAATATTTATCAAAACGAAAATCTGCATGCTTTGTCTCTTTTGCAGGAAGTTTCTTTCAGCTAAATATGTCAGTGGAAAAGTACAAGGATGAGATACTTATGGTACATTTAATACTTCTGATCCCTGTGCAAACAGTATGCATGCAGGGATCAGGAATTCTAGCTTGAATCAAGTCATGTGTATACAAACATTTGATTGTACTGTGGAATCTGATTAGGAGTGTTGTCATTCAAGAATGCAGCACAAATATGCATGCCCACAATTCATGGAGTAATAATTCTATCCATGCTTCCCGAAATCCATTATATACATTACATTCTGATTTTAAATAGGGGTGTGTAAAATGTGCCTAGTTTGCTTTTGTGTAATAATGCAAGATTTTGGGATATTACATGAAAATACACATAATTGCACACAGTCACACTTTAGCACTATATTTTAGGACACGAATAGTGCAAACAACAGCCACTCACTTTCTGGTTCTCTGCGTTGTTCGTGCACTCCTGTGCTCCTCCCCTATAATTTTGTGGTGAAAGACAACATAAGTATATGATGTGCTAAAACGGTTTAATTTCTAGAATTTTGCGTTAGAAGAGTAATGGGACATTCTTCAAATTATGGGGTTCTGGCAGCATATTTGAAATTTCTCTTTGGCTAAATTATAAAGCAAGGGGAGAAGTACACTGCTGTGCCAAATTCAACTACAGTCCCTTTATTATCCGCAGGGAACGGAACCCATGTGTTAGTGCGTAATTGTGTGATCTCATGCGCTTCTAGATTTTACTGCCATTCAACATTCATTGTCTTAATTATGGTTGCGTATTCAGTGCAAGACCTCATTGTCTTCCTCCTCTTTCTAGGTATGTTTGTGGCAGGGCAGGAATGGTGTCTGCAACAATATTTTGGATTATGATTATTGCAAAGTACAGCATGTCCATGCCACGAAGACTGAGGTATTAGTTTAAGTGTAACATGCATATAAACACGAATACAGAATAGACCATTGATAACACCCATGTATCATGCCATAATGCATGCGTAGTTCAAAACAGCTGATTTCCTTAGTACCCAGATGCTGCTTTACATCCGTCTGGGGGCGTGTGTAATTGGATAATTGGTATGTCTGATTAATACTGATGATCCTTTGCAAATGATTAATTCATTTAGGGACTTGGCTGTAATTAAGCCCACTTTCCTCACCTGTTTCTGGCTTAATTTGATCAGTTGCACTATACTGTTTTGTTAGCTCAAAACACAGTGCAGAATGATATCCAAAGGCATTACTTAGGAAATCATAAAAAATATTTACAGTTTACAGCCTGTCACGTAAATACATCACTGATCAATCTACCCCAGTCTTCAAGCGTCCATTGTTCCTGGAGTGAGGCGAATGAAATTAATCTTGTTTTGTCAAATGACACAGATTTCCCAATATGTGTGAAGGAATACAATGCGAAATTACAGTTTGCGTCAATTTCATAATAAGCATTTGTTAGGTATAAAGCGGATTGTCTTTAGCCATGCAAATAAATATCATTATCACCTAAATAAGTAGGGGCCGATTCCGATCTCGGTCGGAAGGGCACCGAATCGGGTTCGGCCAGAAAAACTACGAGCTGTACGCGTGTTTTCCGGCTGACTCGTACAGCTGTACGAGCGAGCAAGTACGATGCGAGCTGCATGAAATTTACCAACCGAGTCGTTTCCGGGTCTGAACTGCTCCGTACGTCCCGGTCGGAAGCTAACCGTGGCATGCAATGGATACGATTTACAACCGAGCCAGTACGATGCACGCGTCGGACAGCCTGTGTGAGCCGGAGTGTCCGGCTCGCAAAAGCTCCCGGAGTCGGACTTTGGGGGTCCGCGTCGGACCCCCTGACACCCACAGCCCTGCAACTCGGACACAGGGGGAGACCTATGGGTCTTCCCAACACAGGCATGTATGGTGCGGGTGGCACCGACGTGTACCCACCCTAGGGGGCACACTTGTTCGAGACGTACCCATTCAGTCAATGGGAGCCCATGTACGCGTCGTACGACCGGCTCCCATTGACTTCTATGGGAGTCCGACCGAACCGAGTCCGACAGCATGCATGTGCATCGTACTCGCTCGTTCGGACTGTAGGGGTCCGGCTCGGTCGGAAAACACTCCGGATCCGACTCGGTCGGAGTGCTTTCCGACCCGAATCGGAATCGGCACCGTAGTGTTCATTTTATAGACAAGGAAGAATGGAAATTTGAATCTGGTGCAGGTATGTGGCCATGCAGGTTTCTAGATCTAGCTCCACCCACTGAGCTACCGCTCCAAATCCTTTTTTTTCATAACATTTTTATTTATTAAGCCATAAATGAAAAAAACATTATAAACATGACATTCGAAGGGTAGACTTAAAAAAATAAATAAAAAGAAGTTAGTAAAATAAAGAGAACAAAAGAATGAAAATCTTATACCTTTAAAGCCAAAAGTAAAAGACATAAAAGAAATTTAAACACCGTCATGGGGTGATAATGCCTTATCGCTCCCATAACTCGTAAGTCCAAATCTGATTAAATTTCAACCAGAACTCAGTCCTCTAGTTTTAGCCAAAGCAAGTTCCATTTCATGAACCTGTCTAAGTAGGGCCCATAATTCATTAACACTAGGACTGATAGGATCTACCCAAGCCCTAGCAAAACATAAACGGGCACACAGTAATAATAGTTGCCAGGAGTTTCCAGTTACTATCAGCCCCACTTCTGATCCCAAGAAAAACTTATTTTGCACTGAGCTGATAATTAGGGCCCAGGAGTGGACTGAGAATACTGCTGACCACCCCTCCAGAATGCGACGAGTTTAGGACAATCAAAAAACATATGCCTAAGGTCTGCCGCATGTAGCTGACATTTCGGACAATATGATTTTTCCGTAATACCGGAAGCCTTCTTAGATATAACCGCCGGAGATAGTACAGCATGTATACAGCCTGATGCTGTTGCAACTTTAAATTAACTGATGTTGCCCCTTGATTAAGTACTTCCATACTCTCCCAAATGTCCTCATCGGATATTTCAACCTGTAGGATCCAACTGAGTTTACCCGCGATTTGTGAGCTATCATCGTTTGCCCGGGCCCTCTTCGCCATAGACCATATATGGCAACTGAGACTTTCTCTTGGCTATGCATGGCTATTAGCAGCACCAGCCACCTTTCTCCAATGGGATTTTCGCTTCTCCCCAGTCCAAGAGGCCTACCATCTTGATGTCCTCCTGGAACTGGACAAGTCCCCTAAGATCATGAAACATAGAAGTTAATGCAATGTGGCCATCATATCCCTACAGCTTGTCATCAATTCTTTTTGGAAAGGTCATTAGGTTGCATGAATTTGGTGGGTTTTAAGTGCTCCAGGTCAGACGACCTGTTGATGTCCACCACACTACATTGACAGTGCGGTGAACTTCAATCGGTCATCGACAGTACTGAAAAAGAAAACGCTTCTGGTAAAAACACCAGAAATGTTTTCTTTTTCAAAATCAAAGTCAGTACTCAAGGGAAATGCTTCCCACAAGTCCCAAGTTTTGATTTTTGTTTTGCTTTATAGTTCAGCACACTGTGTGCACTGACGTTACACAGCAAAACCAAAGGGAAAGCAGACCACACTAATGGGATATGCGGGGATCCACAATTGTCCGACAACCCAGTGTGCCCACACTTCTCCTGATAATAGTAGCACCCCATTTATTGACTGAGCTATCGCCCATGAAATGAAAGGCTCTTTAAGGCCCCTAAAACACATGGAAAGACCAAGATTTTCCCTTGCAAATTGCCCAATTCTGTCAATGTGGGTAGCTGTGGTATTTATTTCAGTACGAGGTCAGCACCTAGAGAAACTTTCCAGGTCCAAACATTTTTTAAAACAAGGCACCAAGGTAAGTGTGGTGTAGTGTGTGTGGATTTTAATACTTTTTCTTACTCAGAATGGTCTGCAAACTCCAAACCATTGCTACTTTTTCTAATGTTCCTCCTATTTATGTGAAGGAAAATTCCAGAATCTGTGAGGATTCATAAAATTCCTACCTCCCACTGTTCCCACACTTCTTTCAATTAAAGCACTACCCCAAATGTTCAACAAATACAAGTTTAAAAAGCAGATTCATACTACACAGATCTTAAATTACATTACACAAAACATCAGAAAATGTTGGTTGATGTTCTGCAGAAATGTATGGTGAGTTAAATTATTATACAAATGCTTTCAGTCTCAAATGCCTTGTTTGTGGTTTTAATTATATTTAGTTCAAGAAGATGATTCCTCAGGGTTCACTGCTAAAATATCGAGCCCAAAATATCCCCATACACAAATATTGAGTTATAAATATTGATGTAAAAAATATCAACATCCTATATTTATAATGGTAAGTACAAAAATAATTATCGATGTAAAAAATATAGTTGTACAAAATATCGTTTTCAATATATGTATAAAAAATTATATCAAATATATTAAATAATAACAGTTACTTAAAAAATTAATTAGATTTAATATACATTTTAGCAAATATAACAAATAAATGTAATTTAAAAAAATATAAACATACGTATATAAGATGTGATCAAGGCCGTCTCTACCGGCCGTAACGCGTCATGGCGACATGGTGATTGCTTAATAAATCTCTCAAAAGAATACGGGTACACTCTTGCCTTTTTTCATCAATGAAATAGAAAAGCGGGCAAGTGCACAGGTATATAAAATGTAATATATATATACATATTTACATTAAAGCAATTAATAAACTATTAATTTTAATTTAATTTATAATTGCATAATTGTATATACAAAACTTTACACATATATATATATATATATATATATATATATATATATTACCTACTGGCGGTCGCCAGTAGGTAGTTATAGTTAGGACCCCTTTTCCATAGGAAATCCGCAACATTCTATTTTGAATAACTTTGGCGCCGGTCGATGAATCCTCGCGAATTTCTCAAAATAGGTGGGGCGCTACGCTCCGCTCCTACCCTGAAAGTCTCGGGGGGATTCGTCAAGCGGGGGCTGAGATAAAAGGGGGGTCCCAAAACGCGTTTTTCCCATGCATTTTTCCATAGGACCTTTAGACAGAGCTACAGCCCGAACGGCTGAACAGAATTACTAGAAATTTGGCAGAGAGGTAGTCCCTAGGTCAAGGAAGTGCCTTTTGTAGGTTTGGTGTAAATCTGTTCAGTAGATTCTGAGAAAATAGCCTTTAAATCAATATATATATCTGAGCCAGCTTACGGTACGCTTACCGTAAGCTTACCGTACGCGTACGGTGGCGTGCGCGAGCGCGATTCTGATTGGCTGTTAGATCTTAGTAAACATTCGAATCGGCCGAAACCAGGAAGCGGCGGCCGCCATTTCGTGTGTTTCACTCTGAAAAAAAAAGAGTGAAAACAAGAAAAGGGGGCAAGGAGGAGAGATACAGACCCCCTTACATTTGTGAGGGGTCAAAGAAGGACTGTAAAGTACAAAGAAAACATTTATTGATTTTTAAAAAAATCACGGGGTACGCGTACGGTAAGCTTACGGTAAGCGTACGGAAGAAAAATGGCGTGCGCGAGCGCGATTCTGATTGGCTGTTAGATCTTAGTAAACATTCGAATCGGCCGAAACCAGGAAGCGGCGGCCGCCATTTTGTGTGTTTCACTCAGAAAAAAAAAGAGTGAAAACAAGAAAAGGGGGCAAGGAGGAGAGTTACAGACCCCCTTACATTTGTGAGGGGGTCAAAGAAGGACTGTAAAGTACAAAGAAAACATTTATTGATTTTTAAAAAAATCACGGGGTACGCGTACGGTAAGCTTACGGTAAGCGTACGGAAGAAAAAATAAATAAAAAAAGAAATGAAATGCAGATTTAAGAGTTTAGATATTAGGGAGCTCTAAAAAGAGCCGTTGTGTTTATGAAGTCATTTTTTAAGTGGTACCTACAAGTAAGTACCGATGCAGAGTCTAAGGTTCAAGAGGAAGACTCTGTTCCCTTCATCATTGAAGTGCACACCATCTCCTCTATAAATGTCTTGCATGTCATAACGCAAGTTGTTGTGGTAAATGGCACCCATACCATAGTCACGGAGGAAAGCAGAAACAGATTTGTTGACGTGCTTTCTTGCTTTGTCAATCTGCGGACAGAAATGATTGGACCAGTTCCATTTTTGCCTTTGGCATATGTTGGAAAACACAAAGGCAGTTTTAGGGAAAAGTGAAAACAGTTGTGCAAAGGTGTCCTTCATAAGCATTTCCAGACCTACCCCAGTCAAAGTGCCTAGGTCATTGCCACCACAGTGCACTATTATGAGGTCAGGGTGTTGGATTTGCATGAAGGATTTCACCAATGGCATCAATTGGTGCCACTTTAACCCTCTCTGACCAATCCATTTAATGTCTACATTTGGCAAAGCAAGGTCTCTCACCATACCTGTTTTCTCTGCAAACTTTTCACTCCAGAAGACATAGCTGTGCCCTACAATCCACACTGTGAACATCTTCAAAGGAGAACTGGATGCACTCAGGAGGTGTCTTTCAGTAGAATGGCAATATGAAAAGAAAGACAGTTTGGAAATGGAGGCATACATATTTTTTTCAAAACAAAAAGAACTAATTGGCTGTTTCATACCATTCTAGAATAAAAACTAGGCTGTATGTGTAAATTAATAGAAGCATGTTTTGTATTGGTACAAAAAAATGTGTTACCAAAGAACAGTACTATGGATTTGCTGTTAGGTTTGAAAAGTCAAGCACTCTTGCTCTGTGGAATTGAAACATTGTGTGGCGAACTTCTGACCTAACTCCACACAGCAGTGTTCCATGAGCTGTTGCTATGGTAGCAGGCAGAAGTCAAGTTGGGGGAAGGGTACTAGGCAGAAGTCAAGTTGGGGGAAGGGTACTTTTGGAAAAGGGTTGGTTTTCAACCAATAGAAATGTGTGATTACATTTGAAAAAAAGGGGGAAGCACTGAGATTTGAAACTTACATGTATATGTGTGGAAAAATAGAGGGAAAGTTTGCCATTATCTGGTTCTGCTGAGAGGAGAGAGGTGTAGAGAACAGAGATCCTGGCTCTGATAATCTGCTGTTTGAGTGCCACATTTCTTTCACAACTAACTAATTTTAAAGGTGAGGTTAGAGTTTGAGAGGAGATGTATATGGTAAATTAAGAAATGAATAATAGAAATGGAAATCCTTTTGTTGAAGTTGCGTTTATCATTTTCTGTTTTGGGAGAAATTTAAATGTGAGGAACATGTAAAATAATATGGACTATGTTTTCACGATAAATTAAGGTGTACTGGAAAAAAAAAGAATAGTTTAAGGGTTTGAGGTTGGACTCAGTAATGCAAATATATTCAGCATCACTAAGGCTGGTTGCCCTTGCTGGAATGTAGGCAGTCACCGAGGATACACATGGTGGTGGTCTGAAAAAGCAGTCTGGACATGGGCTTTTTTAAAAAAATCTGAAAAGTGGTTTCATAATGTGTCAGTCTGTAAAAGTGATTTTCACTTGCCAAAAAAAAAGAGCAGTAAGTGTGCATTCAAATTGGCAAAGAAATTTCGTTTTGGGACTAATGTGAAAACAGCAAAAATAAGGCAAAAATATTTTTAGGTAAATATGTAAATACGTGTACTGTTTTTTTTTAAATGTTTAAAAAATATTAATACTTTTTTCTTTTTTTCAGATTGATATAGAAAATTTACGAAAACTAGAACCATTTTTTAAGCAATTTTTTTTATAAAAAACAAATGAATAAATATTTTTTGGAGTGGGTATGGTAAGTCAATAATAATAATTGTAGTGTTTCAAAGTCCTTGAAATGTGATTATTGATTTTTAGTGTTTTTTTAAAAAAAAAAAAAAAATACGCGCACCGTACGCGTACGGTAAAAAAAAAAAAAAGTTTTTAAAAACATCTATAAAAAAAAGATGAAAGATAAGGTTGGCTCTTACAAGAGCCGTTGTGTTCATGCAGGGAGAGAGGAAAGAAAGAATGGAAAAATTAGTCTCTGTGACAAGTGTGCTGATCTATTTTGTTGTCCACTAGGGAAACACTGGTCTCCCTATGACAAATTAGATCATGACAAGAGGCACATCGAATATCAACCCTCCGAAATCGAGGGTTAATTTCCAGAGGGCCAGCAAAAGGAGATGCTCCCCCCACAGATGAAGGGCTCACCTGACCTGCAGAAGAAGGAGTCAGCCCTGCAGATGATGGTCCAGGCTGAGCTGCTGTGGATGTACTTGGTTGACTTTATGAAGAGTTACCTCCAAAAAGATGAGCATGTGTCCTTCTGTGTACATCCTTGAGGTGTCTCTTCATGGTATGATTCCCAAAGGAATACTTCCTGTCAGGATTACCTCTTGAAAGTACACGCTGACACAGCCTACAAGTTACTAAGGGTGCATTTACCTTTTGCTGGCCTTCAGGAAAAGTAAAATAATCCCATACATAAGAGGGCTTTTGTTTCCTCGCTCTCTGCCTCAAGGTAGTGCTGCTAGTGCTAGCCTCACTCTCAGAAGAGCTCTGCTGTTCTGCCATCGTATCACAAAGACAACCCAGCTCCTTCTCCTAAGGGATCACAAGCAGAAATGAGAGGAATGGGTGTGGTGTAGGAGAGTTCTAGAACTGAAAGTAGTTTCAACCAATCAAAAGTTGTGTTTCATGATCACATGACCTACCGTACGCTTACGGTACGCTTACGGTACGCTTACGGCAAAAGTGCGCATGCGCGTAAAAAAGACACACGCTTGCGTGCATGCGCATAACAGTCACTACCCGACACTTCCGCGTAACGTGCGCGTGTAGCGTACGCGCGCACGCGTCCCACGCGGAGTACGCGCGGCTACGCAAATTGCGTAACTATACGCAAGCAGCGTAGAAAAATTACGGGCGTTGCGTAAACCGTACGCTTACCGTAAGCTTACGGTACGCGTACTAAAAAAATAATAAAAAAAAAGAAAAAATGTACTGCAAATAAATTTTACATGTTTATTATAAAAAATATATTAAAAAAAAACATATTAAAGAATTTTAAAAATTTAACCATAGTCTTTATAAAAGGTAAGAAAATAAAAATAAAAATATGTTAAAAAAAATAGAAGAAAAAAAAAAAAAATTAGCATTTAAAAAACCTTGCAAATTCACTGAAAAAACCATGGGTTTCACACACGTTATAGTTAGGAATTAGCATTTAAAAAACCTTAGAAATTCAGTGAAAAAACCATAGGTTTCACACACGTTATAGTTAGGAATTAGCATTTAAAAAACCTTAGAAATTCAGTGAAAAAACCATAGGTTTCACACATGTTATAGTTAGCTGGACATTTTACTCGTAAAAAACCAATGAAATTCCCCCGTTATAGTTAGTAGAGCTAACTATAACTCGCGCGCCCGCAATGCACTGCTGATGACGTCACATATTACATCACTCATGACATGGTCAGTGACATCACTCATGACATCACTGATGACATCTCAAATGACATCAATGATGACATCACTGATGACATCATCCTTGTGATAGAGTGGCAGACCTCCTCTTCCCCTAATATAACCTTTGATACACACATTCAAAAATAGAGACTAAAATTTACAAAACAATGGACATACCAATAACAGTTACAACAACCTCTTCAGTAATTCTAAGATCCACATACACATCCACTCATTCACCAACAGTCCTATACAGTCACTCATACATGTACTCACTTATCATATGTACTCATACACCTATACATCCTGTTACACAATGCCACTCATCCATAGAGCTACTCACACACATAGTCACTCATGCTAATAAAGAATCAAACATACATTTACTTGCATATACAGATATACACACACCACCACACTCACTTCTACGGAAACTTACACATACTTAGTCTTTTAAACAATCACTTATAGAAATACATACTTATTCATACAGGAACTCTTTCAATCTCTCACTCTCACATATACTCACATATATAAACCAATAGTCACATATACTAGTTTTAAACATATGTAGTTACTCATAAAGACACTATTGAGACAGTCATTCACTCACTAACACACCCATACACACACTCATCCACCCATGCAGTCCTGCACACATGCTCTGTTCAACACATACAAACAGTGAGTCACTCATTCATGCACCTATGCACTACGTCATACCCCCCACCGAACCATGCAGACACTCATACTGATACTCAAAAAACCAACTAATAACCTATATAGACACCCATGTAGCTACTCACCAACCCATGCAGCCACTTATACACAAAGTGAAAAAATGATACAGATATTTATATATTTAAACATTACTCACCAAGCCATGTATTCACTATGATACACTTAATCAGTCAGTTACACAATCAATTTTTCAAAAAGAAATCATCCATTTAGACAGTAATATACCCATTTATTCTTCCATCGACCTTGAGATATACATATATAAAGCATATTTAATTTTCAGAAAAACACACATTCACTGGATGATGTCATCAGTGATGTCATCAGTGATGTCATTTGAGATGTCATCAGTGATGCACCATCTTGAGCAGGTTGGACTACTGCAATGCCCTCCTGCTAGGGGCCCCGGAGTACCTATTAGACAGGCTCCAAAGAGTCCAATCTGCGGCTGCAAAACTAGCCCTGGGGCTTCCGAGGAGATCCCATGGACCATCCGCCTTGGCACAATTGCACTGGCTCCCTCTTAGACAGAGAGTGCAATTTAAGGCCCTCTGTATTGTTTTTAGGGCCCTCCATGGCTCTGGCCCAGTCCCTCTTCAATCTACATTTACGTGGTACGTACCTACTAGACCACTCCGATCTTCGGATGCCAAACTGGTGGTCATTCCCAGTTTCAAGAAGGTCAGATCCGGAGGCAAATCTTTTGAGGTCTCCGCTGCTAGACTCTGGAACACCCTTCCCAATGAGATCAGACACACCGATGATCTTTTGCCTTTTAGAAAAAAGGTAAAAACGTGGCTGTTCCCTGGCTAGCCTTTCGCCCTCGGTGGTCTTCTTTCCTCCTCAGACTCTGTCAGCGCCAGGATGCCTGTAATTGGCGACAGTTCGCGCTCTACAAGTTCCTAAATAAATTAATAAATATAAATAATGTCATGAGTGATGTCACTGACCATGTCATGAGTGATGTAATATGTGACGTCATCAGCAGTGCATTGCGGGCGCGCGAGTTATAGTTAGCTCTACTAACTATAACGGGGGAATTTCATTGTTTTTTTACGAGTAAAATGTCCAGCTAACTATAACATGTGTGAAACCTATGGTTTTTTCACTGAATTTCTAAGGTTTTTTAAATGCTAATTCCTAACTATAACGTGTGTGAAACCTATGGTTTTTTCACTGAATATATATATATATATATATATATATATATATATATATATATATATATATATATATATATATACACTACACACATATATATATATATATATATATACACATATATATACATCCCAGAGACAGAGAGGTGGTTTTGCACAGAACTTTATGTGCAAAAGGAACGACGCATTTCAGCAGTAATCCTTTGTCAAGATATATATATCGTGCACCACCTTGTTTCTTCCGCCCCACTTGGCCCTTGATAGATGGAGCACGTCCTGGCAAAGCTTACAGGGCAAAAGTTTTTTTGTTGCATCAACCAAGTAAGCACGCTCTCTCAGGATATTCAAATAGACTTGGATTTTAATAACAGTTACGCGTTTCGAGGAGCGCCGTCCCCTTGCTCACACACTGGATACTGGTTTTCACCACCACATTAGTAGTACAGAGACATAGACAAAGGACCATCACTAAGGCTGCCTGGTTGAAATGCCGAGGAGGTAAACTTCATCCAATTTGCAGTGGAGTGTATCTCAATCTCCACATACGACAAATACAAATAATCAGCCATATTATTAACCACATAATATTGGAATGCATGTCAATGTTATAAATTCATTGTTACAGACAAACAGGAAGATTTCCTGAGGTTGAATTAATTTAAAAAATGCAATTAATCCAGATCACAATCAGGTGCCGAAATCGGATTTCCTATGATAAAGGTTAAGGGGTTTGTCTGTACATAGGTGGGGAGTACTACACGCTCTAGTGGCGTATTTGCAAAATAACCGTATTGTTACTTCACAATTGTACTATACAATTAAAAGACAGCAACTTAAGGAACAAGGAAAACGTATTAATTATATTATTATCATTCTAACCCAAAAGGGAAACCGCACATTTGGCAGGTCTGCACTGGTCACTCAGGCAAGTACATTCTTAAATAATTGGAGTATAGGGTAGGGCATGCATATGCACGGGATTGCGGCCTGCGGACAAGGGTATCACTCTGATATTAAATAGTCTGCAGTGGCACAGAGCTCTTTACTCTATACCACGGAGTTATTTGTATGAAATACAAGAAATACGTCTGTTACGTATACGTTCCTAGCGCCATAGTTGCATTTTCCCCAGTGTCGTTCCAAGTGTCCTACATATTGACACATGTTGTGTACCAGAATCTAATCTGATAATTCATCTTTCCTGAACATCGCTGCTTTATTTCCTATGTGCAGATACCTCTAAATGTCTAGAAACAACTTCTACGGGTGGTGGTAACAGTCCCCAGCCTTGGATTCCCAGGTTCTCTATCACTTATAGATGTGCTATGTGCAGGTAAATAGACAATACAAACTGTACAAATAATAATACTAAATAAAAAAGTGAAACATAATCTTATCCTCCAACGTCCAATGTGGCAATTCTTCCTAGTGATGAAGAAAAGGGTAGGTGACCTCTACCAGTCCTCTGCAAAAGACACACAATTGATGGACGGAATGCAGAACAAATCAAAACATTCATCCCCAGTCAAGAGATCTGGGTTAAATAAATCCATCATTCTTTTGCTCACCATGCCGTCCCAGTTTAGACCTGGCCATATGCAAATCAGTCTTGACCCTGTGCCTCATGGGAACAGTCCAGCCTGAACTGCCAAGCCAGGTCCTCCCTGGAACGGAAACAAGCATCCTAGGACCGGTTTCGGGGTTTCACCCCTCATCAGCCAGGATAGCTTGAATCCAGTGGCACAGTGAGCTCAGGACCCCAGTCTGGGCACACCCAGCACCCTTAGGGCGAGAAACCAAAAGACACACAATTGATGTACGAAAAGCATAACAAATCAAAACATTCACCCCCAGTCAAGAGATCTGGGTAAAATCCATCATTCTTTTGCTCACCATGGCACCCCGAACCCGGTCCTAGAATGCATGTTTCCAGTCCAGGGAGGACCTGGCCTGGCAGTTCAGGGTGGACTGTTCCCATTGGGCACAGGGTCAAGACTGATTTGCATATGGCTGGGTTCAAACTGGAATGGCATGGGGAGCAAAAAACAATGGATTTAGGCCCAGTATTGGGGTGAATGTATGACATTGCTCTGCATTCGGTCCATCAATTGTTCTTTTTGCATTTGTCACCCTGAGTGGGACGGGTATGCCCATACGTGGGTCCCGTGCTCTCCATGCCACTGGAGTCAAGCAATCCTGGCTGATGAGGAGTGAAACCTCGAAACTGGTCTTAGGATGCTTGCTTCCAGTCCAGGGAGGACCTGGCCTGGCAGTTTGGGCTGGACTGTCCCCATTGGGCGCAGGGTCTCTACCAGTCCTCTACCAGTGCGTGTTGGGAGGGGCGGGACTGGGTCACAGTGCACATGTCTGTTTGATCGGCTGTCTTAGGTCGGCCAAACAGACATGCACAGTTAGGTTTCTCAACCTGCTGTATTCTACAGCTGTGTGGGGAAACGGCACAGACTCCCTGCGCCTGAGCGGAGCGTCTAAGCAGTCCGCTCAGGCAAATCCCGGCGCTGAGCAGTGTCTGGATTGGTAAGGGAGTCTCCCAGGGACTGTTGCGACTTGGAGCATCAGGAGAAGCACGAGAGAGCAGCAGGAGAAGCGTGAGGCAACTGAAGGATCAGGTATTTTTTTTAAAATATTTTTCTTTAGTTCACCCCTGCTGCTGCCCTGCCACCCCCCACTGCATATTGGCAGCAGCCACGACTGCTAGTGGATGTCTCTAAACTGCTCCCTAGAACTAGTAAGTCCACAATAGAGTTAATAGATAAAGTCCCACACTGGGTGAAGGGAAGCTCTAGACTCTAGGGCTGTCTATATACAGAAAATCTTATGGCAAGATGGGTGAGTTGGGTTGGGAAAATAGGGAAGGAATTTCAGGGTGACTGCGTTATTATTACCTTTAAGGATCCCAAGAGGACCAGGCACTTAATTGGGCCTCCAGTTCCAGCCTTTCACAAACTTGGCAAGATTAGGGCATTGCCCTTTGGTTTCTTTTCTAGAGACCTAGCAAGTAGGGCTCACCCTATGCCCATGCAGACATCAAACTATGTTGTGCCAGTCTATTTGGGTGACCTGACTGAGAATGATTGACTCAGCCCCCATAATTAATCAAATTCCCCCTGCCCTGAGGGGCCCAGGGTCTTTCTCTAATACCCCATCTACCCCAGACTCAATTAGTGCCCACTAGACTATATTGGGGATCATGCCACCCAAGAGTTTACCATACCTCAGAGCATACCCCGAAGGATGATATGAATATCCCCTTCTGGAATGTGGCACGTCTAGCCACCAAATTGGCTTATGTGGACTGGGTGCTTTATAAACGTATGCATGATACAGCTCTATTTCCGGAAAAATTGACCTCCAAGAAAGTTGTCCTGGATGGTTATCATTCTTACTCTATCCCCGCAGCTCGTTTGGCTATTGGCGGGGTCAAAGTGGACATAACCTGCTGGGTCAAAATCACTTTGGATTGTAAAGTTACTCCAATCCCTTCTGATAGCCCCTTAATCCAAGCCCTGTTAACCACATGGCCCAATGGTTTGTGCAACGTTTTAATACATTTTTCTAATGTTTTTTTAGGCAGACCATATTACCAACATTTAATAGCTATCTGGATTTATATCAAGTCTTGAGGAAACCTTGGCATCTCTGCATAAAGGTTAACATATCATTCTCGGGGGTGATTTTAATGTGAAATTGGGGTCCACTCAAGTGGAGAATGCACAAATGATGTTCAACAGCCTTTCTAATGGGAGTGGCAGACCTAGTGATGGGGGGGAAGACTATACCAATGAATTAAACTTTACAATCTCCTGGATGTAACTGAAATCTATTACCCTCCATACCTGAATAAGACAACATTTGCGAGGGGGGAGTGTTCAATTGTGATAAATTATATTTTTGCTAATCTGGAGCTTGGTGCTTGGATTAAGGGAGCAGAATAGACAAAAGACCACAGTGACCATAACCCCCTGCATGTGGAACTATGTATCCCTAAGAGGGAGGGTGGCCCACTGATCTTGACCTCACAGTCCCTAGAAACCAAGAAACAAGGGCTATCCTTGATGTGGAGCAATATGGATATGGTGTCTATTCTAGAGAAATTATGCTCTAACCACCTACCCTTGGTTCTTGCCTGCCTCAAGTCTCCCGATTGTTTTCAGATGTTTACCCATTTTGCAGACTTAGGTCATGTGGTGAGTGGCCTATTGATTAAACCCAGTATAACAAGGCCTGCTGCTATCAAATGGTTTGAGTAGGCTTGCAGGAAGGCCTCAAAGAGTGCGCACGAGTACTTAAAAGCCAACCCTAGGGATACGCTGACAGTACGTAATTGCAGACAGACCTACAGGAAAGTGATAAGGGCCAGGCAGAAGAAACTAAAGAATGAGCCCTGGGGAGATTTGGTTAAGGGCTGCAGGTTGAATGATACCAAAGCCTTTTGGGCGGTCACAGGAAACATCAAACTTCATTGGCACCACCATAAGCCGGAAAACATGGGTTGAGCATTTCAAAAAGGTCTATGACTCTTCAAGTGTCTTTGGGGCGGGGGAGGTAGTTTATCATTTACCAGTGGAATTTTTGGTTGAAGAAGTTGTGGAAATGTGGATTTTCCTGGTCAGTTATGTCCCCTATCTTGGACCCCAACGGTTCTATATACATGTTACAAGTACATGTATGTTCCCTCCAGTTCCAGTTTCTAAGACGCAAACATATGTGTGTCTACCGTCAACATGTTCTCTGTCAGATCCGCCATCTATGGGCTGGATATTCGATTCCTAAGCATGACAGGCCACCGACTTTATATGGCTAAGTTACTCCATTTTTACAGTTCAGGCGAGTAGGCCCGATTCTGTCCTCAAAGCCTTTCCCTGCTCTCTGTCTCTGACAGCTTCAGCTTGAGCTCGCATCTGTATCCATGAACTTTGTCCTACTCCCTGTGCAGCTAACGGTGCCTGCCTCGGCTAGTTTTCGCCTGTCTGCCAAGAAGCTGTATTTCACCTTCGAATTATCTATTTTGCTCTTCAGCCGATGCATTCCTGTCTAGTGATTTAGGTAAACATTTCCTTTAGCTCACAAGCAAAGGACTCAGCCTTTCCGTCCTCCTGCAAGTGATTCATAGCCCTGCTGCCATGGAAAGTTTTCTGCCCCTCACATCTCATATAGACACTTAGACGCTTGTACACGCACACACAGTTAGTATAGAATAGATTCTGTCCGAGAGTCCTTCCTTGTGGATAACATAGTTCTCTAAACATAAGATGTTAGATATGATTTGGGATTAGGTTGACTTGACCCCTCAGACTCTTCGTCTCCATATGTAGAGTTAATGTCAAGTCCCCTTCACCCCCTAGTTGCACGTCAATTACACGTCATACTGCTGCGCGCGCATCTATGCCAAGTATTATCTTATAGATCCACCTATGTCTGATAATCCTAACCAATTATGTTTCTTTTATTCCTTATTACGCCTAGTTTCGATTATGTCACTGTCACGTCATTTTTCTTATCAAATGTTACGCCTTCTACATTCGTTTCATTGTAATGCACTTATTATAAAAATGCATGTCTATCAACAAAATATTGTACTTCACTTCCTGAACCCTCGTGGTGACGGAACCTGAAGGCCGCGACTCGAGTCGGCCATTTTGAATGGAATAAAGCCCATTTAGAAACCTCTTATACCACGGATTCTGCCTCTTGTTATTTTGAGCTATTTACTTTATTTTAAGATTCCGTATGAAATTCAGTCCGGTATTTTATTTACCACATAATGGCGCCCGAACAGGGACACTTTCTCATCTCACGCGCCGGCGGTGCGTTGCAGGCCCGGTCTCCTGCCACAGCTGGACGGACCATGAACG
The DNA here is from genome assembly GCF_964204655.1 of Triturus cristatus. Lineage (NCBI taxonomy): Eukaryota > Metazoa > Chordata > Amphibia > Caudata > Salamandridae > Triturus > Triturus cristatus. The sequence goes on from NC_140591.1 coordinate 1,188,475,477, forward strand.
CGTACCAGCAGGATTTCCTGTAAGCTCCCTCCGGTCAAGCGGGGGCGACTGAGGCTGCGATCAACCCAGACGAGGCGGTGAGAAGTGCGAAGTATCCCGACCAGAGCCTAGCTGAGAGAGCAAGATCCGAGGTATACAGAGGCCCACCAGGTTTTCCGAAATCCCGATGTCCAGAGGGTCCGCTGTCCGCAGTTATCGAGTCCTGTCCATTCTCTGAGGCCTTCCGTTTCAAGGAGCTACTCGGTGAGTACCATCGCCGGGGAGGCGTGTTGACGCGCACATAGGTTGTGCCGGTCAAAACGGATTTGGGTACACAAATCCGGTCTGCACTGTTTAGCAGTGTATATGTACTGTTTAGCAGTATATCAAGTATTCCGAAGTATTCAGTTATTGTCAAGAATTCAGCGTGGTGATTAGTTAGGCAGACTGTCATCATTGTCGACCATTATTTAATGTTTAATGTTTAAAGTATTCAGAAAATGTCTTGCATATTGTGGTATGAATGACTGTTCATTGTTCACTGTTCATTATTGTGTTTCTCGTATTAAGTAAGTTCAAGAGTAAGTATCAGGTCAGTTGTCAATATGCCGCTCTTCTCGAAGTTAAGACAGATTACTACCAGAAAAGGGGTGCTTGAAGAAGCAGTTCCTATTCCTCCTAGAGACACTCCAGGACATTTCATGTACCATAAGCATGGCTTAGATGCCATATTGTTTCTTGATCTATGGGTAGATTATACCAAGGGATTACCGGAAAGTCAAAGGTGGCCCGCAGCGGGAACCTGGGATGCAGAGTGCATCATGAAAGTGGAGGAAGAGTTATGGAAAAGAAAGGTCAGACAGTCACAGAAAGACGCTGTCGAGTTATGGCGTAAAGAATCTCATAGACGAACAGAAAAAGCACGTAGACAAGAAGAGAGGAGTAAAGAAAGTTCAAATAAAGTTCAAGAAAATCTATTAATTGAGGAAGGTATCCGAGTGAAATCAGAACAAGTAAATAGACAAAGAAATGCTCTTATGAATGGTATGTATCCCCTACTAGCCGAAGGATTACCTAAGGCTGCTCCAGAGATACCAAAAGACTTGCCACCCCCATTATTTCCAATTAAGGTACATTCAAAGGGGCTTCCCAGAACCGCAGAAGATGTTTTTCTTTCCTCATATCTAGATGACGCAGCTCCCGAGTATGCTAACGCCGCACCACATAGACCATCTGGCAGAGGGGTTCAACGTCAGGATCAGGTATCTGTCCCCGTGCAACAGCAAGTTCCGACACAAGCGTCGGCAAGCACATCCGTTTCCGCATCTGTCTCCGCAGTCGACTCTACAGAGGTATCGACACCCATAGTTGCGGTGTCACGTTCGACGAACCCTTTCACACCCGACGCCCCAGATGGGGCCACGGGAGGTGCTAGCAGTACTTTTACACCACCTAGAATAAATAAACTTGTCTTTCAAGAGTCAACACATTCACGTACACCAAAATTCGTAAATGAACGTACGCTTAAGGAACTCCTTGTAAATTGTAGATATGACCCAGTGGTTGGTAAAGAGGACGAAATGGTCCTGGCATCATTACGTATCAGACGAGCCGCAGAGTATTTAGCAAGGTTACCAGGAATGACTACGCATCTGGATAACATATATCATTTTGTTCAAACAGGACGAGATCCAGGATGTATTAACAGAGCTATGGAATTCCAGAAAGTAGAGATACAGGGGGAACTGTTACGTTTCCTCATAAACTGTGTGATCAGAAATCAAGATCGTCCGGGGGTAGACCCGAATGTAATGCTTACTCTTACAAGATGGAGTCAGAATATATCAGAAGGGAGACACGATAAGCAAAATTGTATAATAGCCATGTGCCGAAAAATCCGTAAAGAAATAGAGCGTATTCATGAAGAAAGATTGGGAACAGACGAGTTTGAGCAAGATGAAGTGTCCGAATCAGGGAACTCTGCAAGACAGTCAGAGACCATAGCCTATGTAGGCAGAGGAAGATCCTGTGAAAATACTAGATGTTTTTCTGATCCAATACACTCTGTATACCCAAATAATAGCAGAACGTATCCGACGCCTGTAATAAATCTGAAATCTCCTGAACATTCGTTTCAAGCCGCAGATAAAATACTACGAGAACGAAGGGGTTATCACCTCCTCGATTCCATAGATGAGCAAGAATTAGCCAGATCAGCCGTTCACTGGATTGTTAGTCCTGAAAAATACGGTGATGAGACCGTAGCACACACGTTTCTCAACCTCAGTACAGATGAACAACGTTTAGCTGGAATCTATATGATTCAGCAACTCCTTATATTATATAAGAGCCAACATGCTGACCCTGGTCCTTTACCTGATATATTAACGGAACTACTCACGTACAGATGGAGAGGTTCTAGTAACAAGCTAATTAAAGAGATATTAGTGTCACGTAAGCAGTACGTCCTTTTTGTAAATCCAGATTCTCTCTCCCTGCCCCCCAGAGAAAGAGCACCGTACTACATGGATAGACAAAATCCTTTACGGGAAGTGCACCCAATAAAAGGCGAAGACAATGAGTTTCACCGTGTATTTGTTTACACACCCATATCAAAAATGGAATTATTAGAAATGAAGAAAGTAGTACCTAGTCATGACAAAGACCCAGCGGGTTTCCACCGAGAAATTAAAGACATGTTACTGATGGGAGAGTACACCTTTCCTGATATTATGACGATATTAAAGGTGCTTTTGCCTGCTGGCATTTATGAAAAACTGAAAGAAAAAGAGTGGGAAGTGGGAGACCAAAAGATAGACTGGACAGCATTAGCAGAGGAAGAAAGGACCCGAACTGCAGGTTCAGGGCTCGGGGATAAAGTTAAACTGTTACCAGGTTTACTAGTACAGGTACTGCCACGTTTATTAACTACAAAAAAGGAAGATTGGGGTGCAATCACAGCCTGTAAACAAAAGCAAGATGAAGACACAAGCGATTATTATGCTCGATTTGAAAAATGTTTTGGTATAAATAGTGGTATAAAAGCAAGTAGTGACTCATATCCACATCTATTTGTGACAAAATTAGTGGAAAATGCATTGCCCCCAGTGAAGAATAGAATATTGAAATTCGAGAGTACCTGGCAAAGTAACACTCCGTCGCAAATGCTACAAATGTTACAGTATCATCACAATAGAATTAGGGATGAACAAGAACACGAGCATAGACGCATGAAGGATACAAAAATGAAAATGCTAGTTTCTCAGACAGTACCAGCAGATGGTCACAAAAAGGGTGTGACACATTCTGGTGATTCTGCAGTTCCTGTAAAAGGAACCTGCAATTACTGTAAACAACTAGGCCATTATGTACACGATTGTCCAGTCCTGAAACGTAATATAGCTACAGGTATTGCAAAAGAGAGACCACGATTAGTTAGACAAGATCAGAATGAACAAGGAGCTATGCAGCATGGACAGTCCATGCCAGTTCAGCAACAGTCCATGCCAGCCTCACAGCAACCCATACAGTTTGTGCCAGCTGCACCACCGTTGCCCGCTACTGCCACACAAACTACAACACGACAAATGTATCAGACTGCACAGTATGAATACCCTGAGTATCAGCGTTACGCATGAACCAGCCTAGAGAGGGAAGTTGACTTACCGCTTATCGAGATTCCGGTAGATCAAGAAGGACCTTATGTACATAGTGAATTATTAGGTCAAGATAGAAAATTCTTACTCGATACAGGGGCAAGTCGAACAACTATAAAACGAAGTGAGGTTCCAGGGGCACCCCTCTCAGGCTCTCAAAATGTTTCCCTTGGTTTTTCGGGAAAACCTATTGTTAATGAAGTATCACAGCCTCTACCACTTACGATAGGACCTTTGACACGAACTACAGATTTATTGCTTACTAAATCATGCCCAGAAAATCTGTTAGGAATTAAAACTCTGAAAGCACTAGGAGCCATAATATGTTGTTCTCCGGAAGGAGTAAGGTTGTTTTTGCGTGATTTTAAAGGTCACTATGTGTCTAGAGACATGGATCCCCGACTACAGACTTTACCAGTACATCTATGGGCACAAGGCCCTACGGATGTTGGCTGCATGAACATTACACCCTATCGAGTTACATTGAAAGCAGGAGTGGTACTACCACGAATGCGACAATACAAGTTACCGCATGATGCTGTAGTGGCTTTGCTGAAAATCATTGATGAGCTAATTGCCCAGGGAGTAGTTGTAGAAACAGACTCCAATGTATGTAATTCACCGATAATTCCGATTCTTAAACGAACTGATCCTACTGCCCCACCAGTGTACCGATTGGTTATTGATTTGCGTGAACTAAACAAGTGTATTGTACCACAATTCCCTGTGGTCCCTGATATATCATCATTGTTGACAGCAATTGATTCCGAAGCAACATTTTTTACTGTAATTGATCTCAAGAATGCCTTTTTCAGCGTCCCAATAGATCCGGAAAGCCAATACTTGTTCGGATTCAGTTTAAATGGACGCAGCTTTAAATTCTCACGCGCTCCCCAAGGATTCACAGAAAGCCCCAGCATCTACAGCCAAGCACTGAAACGAGAACTTGACAGTATCCACATGCCAGTCAATACAGCACTGCTTCAATATGTCGATGATCTGCTGATCACCGCGAGAAGCGAGCCAGAATGTGAAAAAGCTTCTCTGACAGTTTTACATTTCCTAGCCGACAAGGGGCACAAGGTGTCCCCTTCTAAGCTGCAATTCTGTGTTCAGCGAGTTATTTATCTTGGTCACTCGCTGTCCAAGGAGGGAAGGCAGCTTACACCAGATCGCATCCAGTTAATTGCTAATATGTCAATACCCCAGACACAGAAGGAGGTGCGAGCTTTCATAGGCCTCACTTCATATTGTAGGCAGTGGATCCCTCAGTACGCATTTCTAGCAAAACCACTCATTCAGTTAACCACACAGGAGGCAGCCACATCGACTGTTCTCCCTTGGACTCAGGAACATACACAAGCTTTTGAAAGCCTAAAGGAAGCTTTATGTCAAGCACCTGTTTTAGCAACACCATGTTATAGCAAACATTTTACACTCTTTGTTACAGAACGCGAAGGTACTGCCTTGTCAGTACTCACTCAGGATCAAGCAGGATCACGCAAGCCATGTGCCTATTTTTCCAGTACATTAGATCCCGTAGCTCAGGCTTTGCCTGCATGCCTGAAGTCAGTGGCAGCGACAGCTTTAGCAATCAGACAAAGCGATGCCATAGTATTAGGACACCCATTGACAGTACAAGTACCACATGCAGTAGAGATTCTTGTGAACCGAACACAAACACAACACTTGACCATAGCAAGACTTACCGGTTATGAACTGACATTGTTTCAACCACACATAGAGATCCGACGGTGTAATACATTGAATCCTGCTACACTATTACCTGTAATTGGAACAGACCCACTAGCTCATGATTGTGTTGAAATCATTGAAATAAAGACGAAACCTAGACAAGACTTGACAGACGTTCCATTGTTAGATCCAGACCTGACGTTGTATGTAGACGGATCGTGCATGAGAACAAGTACAGGAGATTTAGTGGCCGCGTATGCAGTCACAACAGACACTGAAATTATTGAGACACATTGTATAGATACTCTGTCAGCCCAAGCAGCAGAACTTATTGCTCTAACGCAAGCCTGTATTCAAGCCACAAATAAGAAAGTTAATGTATACACTGACTCACGTTATGCATTCGGAGTTGTACACGACTTCGGCGTGCTGTGGCGAGAGAGAGGTTATTTAACGTCCCATGGTGCCCACATTCAGCACGGACCCCTCATTCATGCCTTGTTAGACGCAATACATTTACCCACTGCTATATCGATTATGAAATGTAAAGCACACACGAAGGTTACTGATACCATTTCTCAAGGAAATGATTTAGCTGACAGAACAGCTAAACAGACTGCTCAGAATCGCACATTAGACATGACAAAGCCAATAGTTCAGACACCAACACAGTGTATGACAATTAAGGATCCCGCACTTGACGTAATTGACATACAGACACATGCCACAGCAGAAGAAATAAAGAAGTGGACGGAACTAGGAGGGATCCAGACAGATCAAGGATGGATGACGAAGGAGAAATCTGTATGGTTTCTCCCTGATTCCATGGTTCAAGCCATTATAGCTACAGTTCACAGCCCAGCACATTTGGGAGAGAAGGCTATGCTAGACAGCATTCAGCACATTTGGTTCAACAAACATTTACGAGCAGCAGCTAAACAAAAGGTTCGTACCTGTATGATATGTTGTCAGTTTAATCCAGGAAAGAGTGTTCCCGTAGAGCAGGGTGGATTTCAGCCTCCTGACCATCCTTTTGAAGTCCTCCAGATGGATTATATTCAGATGGAACGTTGTCGAGGATTCAAATATGTTCTCGTAGTTGTCTGCGCTCTCTCCCGTTGGACAGAGGCGTATCCCGTATCAGATTACACTGCCCCGACTACTGCCAAGCAGCTAGTTCGAGAATTCTTCCCACGGTACGGTTTACCACGTGTTGTATATTCAGATAACGGCCAGCCTTTCTCATCCGAATTAATGAAACATGTCTCACTTTTGTTGGGATATCAGTGGAAATTCCACTGTGTCCGACACCCCGAGGCAGCAGGTCTCGTGGAACGACATAATCAACTTTTAAAAATCAGACTGTCTAAAATATGTCAGGAAAAGGGTGTGGACTGGATAGTAGCCTTACCAGTTGCGCTATTTTACATGAGGATGGTAGCACACTCTCGAACAGGGCTATCCCCTTATGAAGTGATCTTTGGTAGACCACCGAATATGTGGGGGACGCCTATACCCCGTAAAATAACTGATGTTGACTGTAATTTGCTGACAGATTACCTGGCTTCCTTGATGTCTGCACTACAATCTTGTCGTTCACAGGTAATCGCAGCTTTTCCCGACAACACCGAGGTGAAACCTCATGATGTAATTCCTGGCGATTATGTCCTCGTCAGGAATTTTGATCGGAAAACCCAACTGGAACCAAGGTGGAGACTTCCTAAGTTGGTCCTGCTGACGACCAGAACAGCTGTGAAGATCGAAGGGAAGAAGGGCTGGGTGCACTCCAGCCATATCAAAAAATTTCATGGACTTCCTCCTGACACAAACAGTATTCCCCGTGTGTCTTCCCCCATTGACTCAAAGCTACCTTTGGCTGAGGCCAGTAGCACCGAACTCTATAAACAGAAACTCAGGTCCAGATCTAAACTGTCGGACGATTTGATTGTTTAAGTCCTCTCCAAGGTGAAGCGGTTGAATCTGTCCCGACATGTATCCCTTAGGTCTGAATCATGTAGAGTCCAGAATCATAATGAAACGACATGCTTATTGTAAATTACTGCGTAGCCACTGTATTGTGACTTTATTAATTTTGTTTTCCTTGAGTTTTTTAATAGTTACTGCAAGTATATTGTTGCATATGTATTATCCTGTTTCTAAACGTGTTTTCAATATAACTGATGAACATTCTTTTAGTGACCTACCCCCACATGAGTTGTCCTATAGACTTGCGCTGCGTAATAACACATTCATTAGTATGTTACATCATTCCCATCAGACTAGTAATGCCACCAATTGTTGGGTGTGTGGCCGACTTCCTCCCTATCAGAATAACAAAGGAGTTCTGCCTTTCTTTCCACATCCGTTCACACACAATGGCTCCTGTGGAGCATGGTTTAGTTTATTAAATTCCATAGACCCAGACACAGCAGTTTATCAACAACATTGGATATGGGGAAATCTGAATCTAGTTTTATTCAAAGTCTGTCACCCTAATAAGGAGGGTCACCCCAGTAGAACAGGAACTGATTTAGAAAATGAAGTGTATAAATTAGGTAATTTTACGCCTAATCTTATGATTTTGAATGTCAAATCCGAAGTTGAACTAATTCTGCCCACTATGTCAGTATTTCCAGTAAAGGGTGAATTATGTGTAAGAAAAGTTGGTTCCATACATATGGGCCATAGCCAATGTGTTACTACAGTAGAATATAGTGATCAAGGGAAATCTTCATTTAGAGCTTCTCGCCATTCTTACTTTATATGTGGTCAGACGGCATATATGCTTCTGCCTCTAGATTGGGATGGTACCTGTTACATCGCATTCCTTTTGCCACCTGTTTTTCTAGCTCCTCCTGATTATTATCGACATGTTCATTTAGTACACAAAAGAGAGCGGAGAGATCTCCCAGTTGTCGATTATACTGAGACGGCATGGGACAAGTATGTAGATTTCAATAAAGGTATCTTTCCCTATATAGGTACAATATCAAATAGCAAGCTGATACGCAGACTCACCAAGACTCTTGAAGCGGTAGTAAACGAGACTATAGCCGCCCTAGGCAATCTGACAGAGGAACAATCAGTGATGAGAATTGTTGTTCTCCAGAATCGTCTTGTCCTTGACGTCATCCTGGCCGATAGGGGCGGAGCTTGCAGGGTCATCGGATCTAGCTGCTGCATATTCATACCAGAAAATTCGCCATCTGTATATAAAGCCATAACACGCCTTCATAAGATTGTAAGCCAGATACACGAGAATCCTGGCACTTGGACGTGGTCCGGGTGGTTTTGGAGTGTGATATCAGCCTGGGGATGGAGAGTTCTATCCTTCCTAGGTATTGGCCTTCTTATGCTCTTCAGTTGTTGTTTATGCCTGCAATGTGGACCAGCGATTTGTGGTCTGTGTGCCACATCATGCATTCCATATCACAGTTCTCGTTCAAAATGCCGGAAGAAGAAGGAAGAAGAAATGATGCTCCATGAGCAAATCGATGGAATGATGAAGATTGATATCTCTTGAAGGGCAAGTAGGGGACAAGGAGGGAATGTGGAAATGTGGATTTTCCTGGTCAGTTATGTCCCCTATCTTGGACCCCAACGGTTCTATATACATGTTACAAGTACATGTATGTTCCCTCCAGTTCCAGTTTCTAAGACGCAAACATATGTGTGTCTACCGTCAACATGTTCTCTGTCAGATCCGCCATCTATGGGCTGGATATTCGATTCCTAAGCATGACAGGCCACCGACTTTATATGGCTAAGTTACTCCATTTTTACAGTTCAGGCGAGTAGGCCCGATTCTGTCCTCAAAGCCTTTCCCTGCTCTCTGTCTCTGACAGCTTCAGCTTGAGCTCGCATCTGTATCCATGAACTTTGTCCTACTCCCTGTGCAGCTAACGGTGCCTGCCTCGGCTAGTTTTCGCCTGTCTGCCAAGAAGCTGTATTTCACCTTCGAATTATCTATTTTGCTCTTCAGCCGATGCATTCCTGTCTAGTGATTTAGGTAAACATTTCCTTTAGCTCACAAGCAAAGGACTCAGCCTTTCCGTCCTCCTGCAAGTGATTCATAGCCCTGCTGCCATGGAAAGTTTTCTGCCCCTCACATCTCATATAGACACTTAGACGCTTGTACACGCACACACAGTTAGTATAGAATAGATTCTGTCCGAGAGTCCTTCCTTGTGGATAACATAGTTCTCTAAACATAAGATGTTAGATATGATTTGGGATTAGGTTGACTTGACCCCTCAGACTCTTCGTCTCCATATGTAGAGTTAATGTCAAGTCCCCTTCACCCCCTAGTTGCACGTCAATTACACGTCATACTGCTGCGCGCGCATCTATGCCAAGTATTATCTTATAGATCCACCTATGTCTGATAATCCTAACCAATTATGTTTCTTTTATTCCTTATTACGCCTAGTTTCGATTATGTCACTGTCACGTCATTTTTCTTATCAAATGTTACGCCTTCTACATTCGTTTCATTGTAATGCACTTATTATAAAAATGCATGTCTATCAACAAAATATTGTACTTCACTTCCTGAACCCTCGTGGTGACGGAACCTGAAGGCCGCGACTCGAGTCGGCCATTTTGAATGGAATAAAGCCCATTTAGAAACCTCTTATACCACGGATTCTGCCTCTTGTTATTTTGAGCTATTTACTTTATTTTAAGATTCCGTATGAAATTCAGTCCGGTATTTTATTTACCACAAAGTAAGAAATGGAATTCCTAAAAGCCCAAGAAAAAAGGCTCTTGGTCCAGATGGGATCCCAATGAACCTGTAGAAAACCCCCTCGGACCTCCGGGCCCCGTTATTTTGCAACAATTTCAATGCCCTTTGCAGGACGGGTTTGCCACAGTCTTGACATTCTGCCGTTATTGTTCCCGTCTTCAAAAAGGGCAATCCCCAGTCCCTGGCTTACTATCGCCCTATTTTGCTATTGGACTCAAGCTGGTGGGTAGAATTGTTTCGGCGCACCTCCTTAACTGGGTTGAGGCTAGTGGCACTCTGTTGGAGGTGCAATACAGATTCTGTGAGGGACTAAGCACATCTGAGCAATGTTTAAACCTGTACCTGTTGATAAGTAAATACCCATTGCAAAGCAGGGCTCCATTTGCCTGACCTTCATGGATTTGTCCTACGTCTTTCACAGCATGGTGAAGTCCAAGCTCTGGGAACTATTAATTGACATGGGGATTGATGGTGACCTGGTCCAGTTCCTGAAAGTGCTTGACCTTGACTTCTCTGCTTCAGTGCAGTTTGGTCCCTCCCCTCGCAAAATGAGACAAAATGATGTTGACAGTTTTCTGACATGCCCATGTGATGAAGTTTCATCTCAAAGTTTGTTACATTTTGTTTCTTATGCAAATTCTATCAAGATCTTATCAAAATGTACTTAGTCTATATTGTCAGGATGCGGGGTCTTTATTTTCCCGGGCAGTCCTGGAATATCTCCAAGTCCTAGAGACCCCAACGATTTATGAAAATGTATGCTTCTTCTTAATATGTGCCATCAAAAGAAGGTATTCAATGCTGTTTTAATCTGTTTTTATCCAGTTATTATTGGCTTTTACTTCTGTCTAGTTTTTAAACATAGACAGTTGTGACATCAAATCATTTATTTGTTTTCTAACAAAGTTGCATTTGCACTCCACCTGTCAAGTTGTGAATGTGTTTGTTTGTTGGGATGCTTTCTTTCTATAATGTATATCTGACTTGCTCCTAATATTTTTACCAATTGCATGTTTCCACCAGGAAGTTTTTTCTTGTTCATATTTTTAAGTTACTATAATTACCTAATGTGTGATAAACTCTTTTTTGGTATAGTGATGTATTCTGTCTGCACTTTTATGGCCACAATTGTGGTTGAAATAAAGTATATTATCTATCCATCTATCTGAAACGTAAATAAACTATCTCCAGTTCTACTTATTGGATTGTTGTCAATTTGGTCTTAATCTATTTAATACAATTGACTCTATTGTTACAAATTGGTTTGTGGTTTTTTTCATGCGTTGTGTTATTGCTTTATTACTGTTTGTTTGCTGCATAAATGCTTTATACTTTGCCTCTAAATTAAGCCTGAATTTGTGCACCTGTAACTCTATCGTCAAGCATGGAGTTTGAGTTCAAGAACCTGGAGAGCTACTCTGTGGCTGAGATCAAGGATTCTGCACAGAGAGAGGGGGCTTCCCAGAGCTCACAGAAGTAAATAGGTGGTGTTTGTGGTACTACAGGACTTGGAGCAGGTGAAATAGAAGTGATCACATCACTTCTGTGGTGCTCTCAACATGATCAATCACTAGTTCATCTTCCTCACTTCCAGCTATGCTTTCTGGAACCTTCCTTTTCCTATGTTTCTGGTGGGGGGACTCGGGTTCCACTCGGTGTCACCAACATCTGAAGTGGGCTTGAACATTAGGAATGGACTTTCTTTTACTTTGCCAAGATGCTTAAATCGCAACTTCCTGCTGTCCAGCAACCTCAACATTCTGTTCTGCTCCTACCTCTGGGAGGGCAGGTGTTGCTGTTGAACTTACTGAAAGGGTTTGGTTTTCTTGGTATGTTGCACTTGAACCTTGCTGCAGGGTGATCCCCTAAATATTTGCCTTCACTGTTTTCGGAACCCATTTTGTTGGCTTTTAAGGCTCTGTGTACTTTACCACTGCTAACCAGTGATATAATCCTTGTGCTATTTTCAATAAACATGGTAGAATTAGCTAAGTGGCATGACATGTGCCCAGGGCCTGTAAATTAAATGTTAGTGAGGCTGCAGCATTGATTTTGCCACCCACTTAAGTAGCTATGTAAACATGTCTCAGGCCTGACACTGCAGACTGTGTGCAGAGTTTTAAACTGCCAGAACATTGTGAGGAGGAGGCAAGGCTACAACCCCAGCTGCCGCCGCCAAACACTTGCATGTCAGCGCCCGAAGGCATGTATTTAGCTTGTCTGGGGCTCCCGTTGCACGGAACTTGCCCGGGCCGTACCCTGGCAAAGACCAGGCCCAGAGAGGGCCCTTCTGCGCCCATCAAAGGCCGGAGGAGGCTGGGCCTACTCTCTTGGATTTTATATTTTGTGCCCTGGCAACTCATCATTCCTTCAGATTTGCAGGGGTGGCCTGATACTGCACACTCTCCAGGTTACAAGATCCAACAGAAGTCAACACAGTGAGTAAACTGATTATATAGTGCTGGCTACGCGCCTCTGTCTACTTTGGGTTCCCTGCAATCTGGGCAAAATGGGGAGGAGGAAGGCTGCACCTGTTACAACTCCCATTGGCTGAAAGCGGTCAATTATTGACTCCTTTTCTAGCGAAAATGATGGGCGCTATTTCTAAAGAAATTGACTGGGCACGAGGAGGTTCTCTGTAGGATCTGGTGGTCCACCCCTATTATCGCCTAGGGAAGTTTCACACCTGGCTGGTCTAAACCCACAGGAGCTTGACACAGGGGCTGTATCAATAGACTTAGATGTCCCTAGCCCCAACACCTCCCTCTCTGGCACTAATAACAGCAGGGTAACCCCAGCCTCTCCAATAGGCACGTATCCGGTGGCCCCCTAGCCCCCAAGCGGAAATGCTAGGCCAAAAAGTTGGACACGACGTAAAACACTCAGAAGAGGGTGGGGGAGGAACATGCAAGAAGTAAAATGGTGAACACAGAGGAGTTTTGGGACCTTGTAATGCGAAAAATCATTGATACATTGACTGGATTAATGACACCATTCTGGGACAAATTTGCAAAACTGATGTCAGACTCCAGAGACATATTTGATAGGGTCGAAAGTGTTCTATCCACTAATAATAAAGCTCCCCCTTACCCAACCCCACAGTCTCAGGCTACAAACATTGAGATTCCCCCCAGATTACCCAAGTAGAGGTCAGCTCCATATTTATAAACCTTCGGTAGTGGGAGCCACGAGCCTGATTGTCTGAATGCCCTTTCCCGGTCTACTAATTCTCAAGCATGTTTTAAGCATGCAGTTACTACTAGACAGCGTCCCTCATCACACATCCTTGAAGTAGCAAAAGAATCTCCAGCCTTTGTTAATAGTCCTTGTTTACCAGTAGCCAACTTTTCCCCAGCTTGTTGTCCTTACATTCTGGTTTTGGTAGGGTTACCAGGACTCGGGTCCCCAAATCAGGAACCCACACACCAACTCATTAATAAAGCTTCTCACTGGTTAGGTAGACACACCAGATTCAACTTGGTAGATCATAGGCACATTGTGATGGCTAGGAGGGTTTCCTGGATAGGGTCCTCTAGGAAAACATTTGGGGGAGACAGCATGATCGTTACTTTTAGTTATTCAGAGATTGTACGAAACATCTTGAGACACTCATCTAGGTCCTTTTTCCATGAATCTGGTATCAAACTATTACTGTGTGCTTTTTTTATAGACCCTCCCCCAACACTATAAATAGCGATCATCTTTTAGCCCTTGGCGGGGGAGAATGTGCCCTGGGTGGGTTGAGGGCAATCTCTAATCCCTATGCCCCTTTGGTGGACCTTAATGATTTAGATTGACTGCCAGAGAAGTCAGTAGTGCAGTTAAAGGCCCCTCTCTAAAGCCTCGATCACATGTAGCAGTGGATATTGAGACTTTGCCTCATGAAAACGCAGAACATCACTCCACTAGGTTACCCAGCAATGAGATCACAAACCAGCTTATGAATCCTGTAATCCCTCATTTGAGCTACAATCGGGCACTGGGAAAAATGTAAGCCTTGTTTCCTGGAACGTGGCTGGCCTAGCAGCAAAATTTGAAGAGCATAGGTGGATTTTGTTCATTGTATCTTTTAATATTATTTGCCTTCAGAAAACCTGGGAAGTTGAGAACAACTTATTCATTGAGGGTTTTAAGAGGGTTTTAAGACCTTTTTCCTCCCGGCAGTGGGCTCCAGAGCAGATAGAGTGAGTGGAGGCCCAATCATCTTTGTAGCCCTTGAGCACTGCGCGTCAGTGAAGCCTCTGAAGTGGGACTCCAAAGTGCTCCAGGGACTCAAATTAATAGTGGGAAGATCGCTTCGATTGACACAAATTAATTTTTATAATGAAATAAGGAGGAAGCAAGGGCCCTCAAGTCTATCAGCTCTATGTATCTTTCTTTGAATACATTTAAGGCTGCCTTTGGTCTGTTTTAGGCCTGAGGAACACCCGCCATTATGTATAGTGACTAAGAATTGATCACAGGGTCAAAACGTAGAAGAAATTAAGTTATGTCCTATGTCAGCTATCCTTGGAATATGTAAAGAAGATATATGGATACTCTGAACAAAATATTCCTGGGACATTTTGATTGTGGTTCCAAGCTCTCATGTTTGTGTGTGTGATCACTGGGAGATTTGTAATTTTCACCATGTTTATGTGAATGTGATGTATTGTTCTTTGTGTTCTCTGGACAGCCGTTGAAAACATAAATATGAAAGAGTTATATATACATGTTTTGATATATGAAACATAATATATTTAAAACAAGTTAATGGTTGTGTTGTATCAGGCCCTTTTAGCATTTAATGTTTAATGAAAAACATTATTTTACATTCCCCTTGAGGTTCGTTCACATGACAGAACGGGTTGAAGCTCATAATTGCATACTCAGGTTCTGAGGGACACAGGGTATATTTAATGGTATCAGCTTTAAGTGGCGTCCTTGACTCATTATGGGGAGGAAGTCTCTCCCGGGAGAATCTTATGGTGACAGGAGATTTTAATTGTCACCCATCTCCAGATGCAATACAACACTTGCAAAGTCTGGAAACATGCACGATTACAGAGGGATTGCATATGGAGCATTCCCCAGAAGGTGTTGAACTGAACGGTCTTTTACATACTTATGGCTTAATATTTACCTTAGATAAGATGTCTAACTTTTCCAAATCTCATATTCCCCCAACCTACAAAGGTAGGCGATTCACAATGATTATAGACTACATCTTTGTCTCGGCTTCCTTGGGTTGATCCCCATTCTCTTTTAATATTTTAAATAGTCCATTTAGTAACCACAACCCCTCGAATCTAGTGCTTGAAGGGGTGGGTAATCAGACGGGGCACCCTAGCGCAATTGTGGGCTCACTATCTTTAACTGCTATGGGGAGACTCCTATGCTGGTCACAGCCAGGCATTAATGTTTTTAACAATACTCTTTTCAAAATGCGACAACAAGAGATCTTAATTTGCTTAGATCCCTCAGCCTCTGGTGACGAGACCATATGTTTATTTAATTCCATTGCCCAGACAATTGCTAGCCTGTAAACAGTTCCGGCAGCTGACCCTCCTTCTAAACATCTGAAATGGTTTGACACTGAGTGTTCTCGGGCCTTCCGTCTCTTTAAGAAAGCTCTGAAACAGATCCCTCGAGATAGAACCGGGGTGGCAAATTGCGGCAGTTATTATAAGGGTCCCCTCAAGGAACGGAGGTCTTTGCTACAAAGACAAGAATGGGAAGAGTAAACCCAAGCATGAGAACAGAGAGATTGTATTCTTTTTTGGCAAGTTATAAAAGGAAGCTGTTTTTCAGAGCCATCAAGACCTCATTATGCCATCACATTACCCAGGAACAATGAATCAACCCACTTTGTTTATAACTTCGGGCAACGTGAGGGATCCACTAATGACATAGAACCATGCCTGATCGAGGCTCCTGTCACCTTTTTCTTGGGTGAAGTAAGGCTGGGCATCATGGGATTATACCAGAATAAGGCCCCAGCATCTGATGGGATTCCTCCGGACTTTTTTCGGGACATCATTTATGTATAGGCTCCAGTTTTGACTAGGGTGTTACACACTGCAGTAAGAAATGGGATGCAGCCTTCTTCTTTATCTACTGCTACCATCATCCCGATTTTTAAGAAGGGGGACAGGGACAATCCCCACTGTTACCACCCTATATTACTTATCGATTCCACAGTCAAGGTCTTGGCTTGGGTTTTATTAAAGAGGCTCTCTGCTTGGGCTGACACAAATCAAATTATCTTGGAGGTGCAATACGGTTTCCGCACAGGAAAATCAACTACAGAATAGTGCCTCAACCTTTATCTTTTAATTTTGAAATGCCTGGTCACCCAACCTGGAGCCCTTTATCTGGGCTATATGGATCTCACCTCAGTATTTGACCAGATGAACCGCAATAAATTGTGGGCCTTACTTGGTTTCCTGGGGGTTGAGCCGGCTATTGTAAATTTATTAATGACCCTCCTTGCTCATAACACAGCTGCAGTCAGATACTCTCATCCCGCTGATCCTTTTAATTGTACTAGGGGGGTTCGCCAACAGTTTATTTTATCCCCTTTTATATTTACGATATACATCAATGGCCTAGAATCCACCCTGATATCACTACAGACTGACAGCCCTAGGGTGGGCAGGAAAGCAATACCAGTTTTATCATACTTGATGGGCCTACATGCCTTGATTGATGGATTTGTTTCCTTTATGAATGAGTTGGACCTGTCAGCTAACTTCACAAAATTGTATGTCATGGAAGTTGGCACTCGGACGACCTAATCTAAGACCTTCATGGCAGGAACCCTTAGTTTAGCTAAGGACCTGGCCTTCTCCTATTTGAGAATTTTATTCAATGCAAAATTACATTGGAAACATTTGATGGAGGGGAAGGTAGGAGACATAAATAAATCAATGGGAGCCATTGCTAACTATACCTATAGATTAGGCACCTGGTTTCTGGGGGTGATATTAAAGCTTTATCAGTCTTTCTACATTTAATCGTTCGGTCATCTTAGACTACCTATGACTAGACCATGCACTCAAAATCCCCTGGTTACGGTATGTTAAAGAGTCCCTTATGGCCCTAAGAAGAGCAGACATCTTTCTTAAACATGACACAGTGAAGTCCTGGGATCTGACATTAGTAAAAGAGTTGTTTTTTAAATATGTGATGGCTCTCCCCAAAGATAATTAGCTTAGCAAGCCAGCAGTGAGAGGGCATGCTCTTGTAAAATCAGTCCAGGGTATGGAGAAATAGCTCTCTATTTTAACAAGTGTCTCTGACAGATTATTAATAACTCGATTTGGATTTAATCAGCCTCATCATCTTTTGGCATCCCTGGCTGGCTTTGTCTTACATGCAGAGGATAGAGGTCCCTCTGGCTGCAACAACAGGTCTCCACAGGATACCCTACATTTTGTCCATTTATGTAATTAGTGTACTTGCCCAAGAAGTTTGTTTCTTAAACCCCTTTTAAAAGACTTGAGGTTTTGCCATGCCTGTGTCGCTTTAATGTATTTGCAGCTTCTGCCCAATGACCACTCGCGTTTTGTAGTAATGAATTTCTTGAGAGCAGCACTCAGATCCAGAAATTCCAGATGTGATTGAGGGCTGCTAGGTTTTTGCGACTGTGCACCCATTTTATATGAATTTTAAAAGAAATGTTGTTGTGTTTTTATATTTCGTTTTTTATCTTTTATGGCTGTGATTACTGCTAAATGAAGATTATTATTATTATTAAACTGCCACTTTTAACCAGGCTAAATAAAAGTTTTGCCAGGTCCAAACCTTCCTTTTTAATACATATACCTCACCCCTTAGGTAGGTCCTTCACAGCCCAGAAGCCAGAGTGCAGTATATTTAAAATGGTGGACATGTACTTTTAAGCTTTACATATCCTCGTGGTAAAAAATTCTTACATTTGTTATTCACTGTTGCAAGGCCTACCTCTCTCATAGGACAACAATGGGTTTCCTTGTAACTTTTTTAGTAGGTAGAAATCTCAAGTTTGGTGTCTATGGAATTGCCTATCAGAAAGCTGGTATTTTCTTGTCCTAACCATTTGGGTGCCGATTCCGATCCGGTAAAACCCGGGTACGAATCGTCGTACGGAGCGACTTCTCCATACGACTCGTACCCGGGATTTCCATCGTACAAAGCTTACGATTCGTACAGAAAATAATTTCCGTACGATTCGTACAAAAGTACGAGCGGCGAAAACTTACCCACAATTCTGATCCGGGACACCGCGTACGTGACGTCCGGACGGAGTCAGGCAACGTTTCACGAACCAGCAAGTACGATTCGTGCCTACGTCACTCTGCACGGATAATATTTTACGGGAGCCAAAAACTGCCGGGAAACTGAGGAGGACGCGACGAAGGAGCACCTGTACGCGACGGACAGCCATGGACCCCAACCTACGTGTCATCCCGGCCCTCATAGCCTACGACCTGGTGCACAGGAACCGACGCAGACGCCGCAGAAGGTCAGAACAACACCCAGGGGCAAAGGGGGGGGCAGGGGCAGGAAACATAACCCCCACCCAAGGCAAAATGTATACATGCCCTGTACATACCGTACCTCCAGGGACTGGTCACTTCGGGGGGGGGGGCGTGTCCACCAAGGCCTGCGTCCCGCCACAACGGAAGTGGACGTGGATGCGTCCCGTCACCACAACAATTGTGGTACGCACCGTACCCAGGCCTTAAGAGCGTGGGTACGGGTCGTACCACGCCTACCCCTACGTCACCCCAACAATGGTGGTACGGCCCGTACCCAAGTTCTGAAGGCCTGGGTACGGGCCGTACCTCTACGTCACCCCAACAATGGTGGTACAGCCCGTACCCAAGTTCTGTAGGCCTGGGTACGGGCCGTACTCACAATGTTGGGGTGCCGTAGGGGTACGGCCCGTACCCAGGCCTTCAGAACTTGGGTACGGGCCGTACCACCATTGTTGGGGTGACGTAGGGGTATGGCCCGTACCCAGGCCTTAAGAGCGTGGGTACGGGTCGTACCACGCCTACCCCTACGTCAACCCAACACTGGTGGTACGGCCCGTACCCACGTTCTGAAGGCCTGGGTACTGGCCGTACCCCTACGTCACCCCAACAATGGTGGTACGGCCCGTACCCAAGTTCTGTAGGCCTAGGCACGGGCCGTACCCAAGTTCTGTAGGCCTGGGTATGGGCCGTACCCACAATGTTGGGGTGCCGTAGGGGTACGGCCCGTACCCAGGCCTTCAGAACTTGGGTACGGGCCGTACCACCATTGTTGGGGTGACGTAGGGGTAGGCGTGGTACGACCTGTACCCACGCTCTTAAGGCCTGGGTATGGGCCGTACCCCTACATCACCCCAACAATGGTGGTACGGCCCGAACCCAAGTTCTGAAGGCCTGGGTACGGGCCGTACCCCTACGGCACCCCAACATTGTGGGTACGGCCCATACCCAGTAGGCCTGGGCGGCAAATTACATTCCGCTCGCGGAATTTGCGGAATTTGGGTATTTTCGCGTTCCGCGGAGAACGCGAAATTGACCAAAATTCTGCTTTCCGCGATTTCGCGAAATGTTTTGCTTGTTCGCGTTCTCAAAATGCCTGTTCGCGAGATATTTCTCCCCGAGCACGCAAACAGCGATTGTGAACAGGAAAAAAGCATCGCGAACAAGCAATTCCGCATGTTCATGGAATTTCTGCGTGTTCGCGGAGATTTTTTACCGTTTCGCGGAAATTTGCGTAACGCGATTACGCAAATTCCGCCCACCCCTAATACCCAGGCCTACAGAACTTGGGTACGGCCCGTACCCAGGCCTACAGAACTTGGGTACAGGCCGTACCACCATTGTTGGGGTGACGTAGGGGTACGGCCCGTACCCAGGCCTTCAGAGCGTGTGGGCGGGTGGGTGGTTGTCGTGCTACGATCCACATCAGTGGACAGAGACATAGGGGTGGGCGCCTATCACTCCCAGCAGTGCCCAGACATATGAGGGGTGGGTGCAGAGGACTCCCATCAGAGCCCAGACATATGAGGGGTGGGTGCATATCACTCCCAGCAGTGCCCAGACATATGAGGCGCGGGTGCCCATCACTCCCAGCAGTGCCCAGACATATGAGGGGTGGGTGCCTTTCACTCCCAGCAGTGCCCAGACATATGAGGGGTGGTTGCCTATCACTCCCAGCAGTGCCCAGACATATGAGGGGTGGGTGCCTATCACTCCCAGCAGTGCCCAGACATATGAGGGGTGGGTGCAGAGGCCTCCCAGAAGTTCCCAGACATGTGAGGGGTGGGTGCCTATCACTCCCAGCAGTGCCCAGACATATGAGGGGTGGGTGCAGAGGACCCCCGGCAGTGGACAGAGACATGGGGGTGTGTACATCATCCTCCGATGAGCAAAACTCCATGGGTGCATGAAGGCATCCACAATGTGCGACTATGTTGAGAGTGCCATGACAACACATCAATGACAGCAGTGTCCCACTCCCATGAGGATGGATGTCCTTCCCCCACTGCATGACACACCACATGTGGGTATGATGACAAATTACACATGAATACCCACCCCTGGCGGTGGCAGCACAATACACACACTGAGATCATGCAACAAGACTGTATCCTCATGTTAAACCCCACTAAACTAAGAGAGCCTAAGGGAACACACACTGTCACCCACATTCCAGGACTGATAGGAATGTACAGGTGCTGGGGCAGCCAACACGTTGATGCCTCCCATGGAAGGAAAAGGGTGGAGTACCCACAGATACAATGCCCACAATTGTCAGTCAGGTGACCAAATACCCTGCAGAACAAGTAACACATGTGTGCTAGGCTGGGAGTACACACATGCATAGTGCGGAAAAGGGACCATGTCCACATGAAGCCATGGCAACATACTCCATACACAAGTACAGTGACTACCAAGGATGGCACAGACGATGCAGGCGGAGACATTGATCATCAGGCATGGGCAAAGTTGAAGGGATCCCTCACACAGCAAGGAAATGTAGACACAGGTCAGCACAACAATTGGGAAACATCCTGCAGGGAAGAAGTCAGGTGCCACAGAGGAAGGAACACTCCTTGGGACAATGTCATCATACAGTAAGATCTTACATGACCAAAGATTATTTGCAGAGACCTTGTGATGGCACGCAGATACCAGGGTCCTCCCCATGAGCAGCACACTACAACATTTCCCAGACACCT
The DNA here is from genome assembly GCF_964204655.1 of Triturus cristatus. Lineage (NCBI taxonomy): Eukaryota > Metazoa > Chordata > Amphibia > Caudata > Salamandridae > Triturus > Triturus cristatus. The sequence continues at coordinate 1,188,496,754 of NC_140591.1, forward strand.
AACACATTATCACCACCCCAACTCAGGGAGCTGCAGCACTAACAGCAATACCAGAAAAGCATTTGTGTGCAAATGAAAAACAAAATGCTTTATTCAGCTTGAAAAAATATTGCAATCGAAATGTACACTATATACAAGGCACATAGGCCAGTCCATAAGCAAAATCCTTGGGGGGGGACACATTTGGAAGCGTGTCCCCTAGCTTGCCTGCACAGTTCAGATTGCCTTTTCATCCACAGGGGGGGGGGGGGCATCATGTGGGGGAGAAGGACCAGGCACTGCAGGGACAGGAGGGGCAAGGGTAGGTGTTGTGGGTGCAGGGACGGACGACTCCACCACAGGGGGTGGGGCAGCACCAAAGGTGGTGGTCAGGATGGTGCTGCACACGGTTGCAAGATCTTCCAACGTCTTCCCTGCACCCGAAGGAACCACAGGCCCCAAGGAGGGGGGGGTCGGAGGGAGGGGTTGCAGCGCTACTGGGGGAGGGTGTGGACGGGGGGACTCAACTCCCCTGCCCAGGGACTTCCTCGACCGCTTGCGGGGTGGTGTCACACTGGGGCTGAGGGACAGACTGGCCATGAAGGACTCCTTGTCCGACTGTTGGGCAGGGGAGCTAAGGGGAGTGGTTTTGGAGGAAGTGGGCCGTGAGGACTGCGGACTCCCACTGTGGCTGCCTGTCTGCTGTCTGCCCCCGGACCCAGTGGGTGTGCCTACTTCCCCCTGTGTGTGCATGACAGGAGGTGTGCGCTTGTCCTTCCCTGTTGGTGTGCTGCCTGTGTCTGGTGGGGTGCGTGCATGGGGACGTCTGGGTGTGCTTGGGACAGGCATGGGAGTGGGAAGTGTGGATGGTGCAGGGGTAGGAGGGGACGGAGCGCTGCAGGAGACCCACTGCTGCCGTCAGTGACGAGTCCATGGACCTCAGCAACATGCGTTGGTCAGACATCGCTGCTGACATGCCCTCCATGTACGACACCATCTGTGTCAGCAGTCTGGTGTGGCCATGGAGGACATTAAGCAGCGATGTCTGACCAACCTGCAACTGCCGCAGGATGTCCACCAACTCGGCATTGACGGCAGCAGGGGAGACAGGGACAGGGGGTGCGGTGCCTGGCACGAAGGAGACATGTTGTCGCCTAGCATGGACATGAGGGACCCAAGCAAGTGGGAGGGCGGTGATGGGAATGGAGGGGGCGGCGAGAGATGTACTGCTGCTTTCAGCTGTGGGAGCAGCCTCCGCCCCCTCTGGCAGCTCAGCCTCTGACCCGTCTGCATCATAGTCGGTGGTGGGACTGGACAGGTCCTCCGCCTGACTCCCCTCGCCCTCCGCGCCACTTGCTGCGCCAGACTCCCCAGCACTGGTGGCACCGGTGCTGGATCCCTCCTCCACGTCCGTGCCGGTGTCTCCCTCGGTGTCCCCCGACGATGCTGTGGGCAAGGTGAAGAGACAGGAAATAATCAGACACCTGTATACATATGACACATGAGTCCAAAGTACATAGGTCACAGTGCATAGCATGAAAAGCATCATGAGTAACATCTACAACACTACGCACATATGTAGGCCCTGCACTACACAGTTGGTTGACCCACCATTCCACTTTGAAACAATGGAGAGCATGACACAACAGCAAAGAACTTGATATCGAATTATACAGAGTAGCCAGTGTCTGTGGACAGTCGAGCACAGCATCTGGACCACACACCGTTGCCAAAAATGGTTGAGCAGGAACCATGTCTTTTAACTTGTGACACATGCTGCAAAGCACAAACATTAAACCGTGTACAACATGACTGGGTCAATACTTGTTGAGTGTCTGATCAGACTATCATCACACACAGGCCAGACCTGGCAAGGAGACAAATAAGGTTTGGACATGTAGGCCTTGGCCGCACAAACCTCCCTCTACCTGAGACAATGTGATTGAGACAGAGGAAGGACTTATACCTCTTAATCAGGGATCACAGAAATGTGCTCCATTAAATCCTAATTGCACTCCAACTACCCCTCGTGGGGCTGACCACACACATTATTGACAAACAACCCTCATCAGATAGTTGTACACAGACACACAGGCACTGGCCAGTGTGAGGATGCACAGGCCACATTGTGTCACCCTGTACAGTGGACACATGTAGCACACTTTATGTAAATACAAATGAGGCCAGGGTACAATGCCACAGAGGCAAACCTATGCTGAAGACACTGAGAATGTCCACAGTGGTGGATGACACACATGATTCCTCGGAAAAGGTGTCTCAGGGGACTTTAGTGGCCACACTGCTCCATGGTCCTGGATAGATCTGACGGTAACAGGAGCAACTGTCCCCGCACTATGCATATCTCCCCCTCATGTACATCATGTCTGAGGCCACAACATCGGTCATGCATGCTACAAGGCAGTTCATCTTAAGCCTCACACTCCTATGATGGGACTCTCCATCAGTGCCAACAATCATGGACCCACAAATGACTGAACTGGACAGGGCACGGGCAAGGTCCCAACACATGTCACAGACCACCCCCACACATGATGCTGCAAGCATTGGGCACTTGGGTTAGCTGCCAGCCTAGATTACCTTGTGCAAGAGTGACTACACACAGACCAGGGAACACATGTCAAGGAGGGGAAGGGAGGAAGAACTGCAGTGGATGACGTTGGGGAACTGAATATGCAAAGCACATATCGACCCTGGCAGTGTATCCATGCGACTGAGCACCCCCAAAAGCTGGTGACACACAACAAACACACATGTACCTACCCCCTTCCTGCTGCTGCTTCTCCCGCAACCGCCTATCCATGTCAGGGAAGACCACCGCCAGGACACGCTTCATCTGGTGAGTCAGGCGCCGGCGCCCGCCGTGGGGGCGTGGTGGTGAGTCCCCCAGCAGGACCCGGGTGATCCTCCTGGTCCAGCACCGGATGTCCTGCCAGCATTTCCGCACCTGTGCCAGGTGCCGACTGCGACCCTCCACCAACCTCACGGCCCTGACGGCCCGCTTCCAGATCTCCCACTTGGCGTAGGCGGCTACCTGTGAGGATGAGAAAGTGAGACAACATCAATACTCCTGCTCCATGTCACCGAGACACACATTAGAACAATTAGGCTTGTTTGAACAGGGCATAGTATGCAGCCAACTCATTGCACCTTTGTCATAGGGACATTCTCCTCTGGGGAAGGCCAAATGCACTACGTGGCTTTTAAAGTGCACAGGTGGCATGAGGGGTGCGACAGAATCAATGTTCATGGCTCACACTGTGCATCACAAGCAACACCAGGATTATGGACAGCGCCTCAAAGCAGTCACATGCCCCAGGCCACTGACGCAACCTCAGCGGAGTACACAGACACACACAGGCACAGGACAATCACCTGCCATAGGCAACTGCGGGTACAAACATCACTCTGCACATGTGCCACTTGACTGGGGGGAGTCACAGGTGTGGGGCTAGCTCAGCACGTCAGACACACAGCACGGCTCCCTGCTCACATCAGATGGGTAGGGCATATGCATCCTCCATGCAGCTTGGGTGCAACACTCCACATAGACACTCACCCACATGACAGGGGACTTACACACACACCAATGTCCAGGGGCCGTACACATCATGTGGACACTATCACCACAGGTACACTCAACTCACACACATCGGTGGGTACAGTTACCTGTCACACTGGGGGTACCACAGTATCACAGCAGGACTATAGAAACAACATTCCCAAGAGGATTAGCCAGGCTGAACTTGGCATGCACCATGCAGTGATTGTCACAGTAAGCACAATGCAAGTGAGGAGTGCAGATATGAACCACATCATGCTCTGCATGGGAGACATAAGGCATTCCCCCCCCTGGGATCCACCATGAACCACATTGCATGTCTGTCACACCTGGACACAATGCCAGAAGTGACAGACACAAAAAAGGGGCACAGTCAAAGCTAGTGGAGTCAGCACTCACCTGCTCCCCCATACAGGCTGGGGTACTGTGGGAGGATGACGTCCAGCAACGCCTCATTCTCCTCTTGGGTGAAAGGCTGGGCCCTCTCCACAGACCTTGACATGGTGCCAGAGGAACGACAAGCAGCAGCAGTAGTGTGGAATGAAAGGCTGTGCAGGCAAGTGCTCTCTCATGGGTCCAGGCTGCCTTTTATCTCCCTTGCTGGGCTGTTTCATTCACAGGAGTACAGAGTGATTGGTCAATCTCATTTGCATCCTACGTTTCCTCCAATCCCTTTAAACCTACCCCAGTGAGGGCCTTTGCATGGTTCAAAATTTGAGCATGATGTCAAGTCAACAACCACTTTGCAACATTGTATATTGTCTCCAACCGACTTTTGCTGGCCACCTGATGCAAAATTTTGAACTGGAAACTCGGTCTCCATGACAACCAGCATGCATTTAGGCCCTTATACTTGTCCCTCATGTGTCCCCTATGTAATTTCACCATCCACACACAGGTATGGTGCGTTCAACACGTACCCCTAGGGCACCACTACTCCAGTCATACGGTCCGTACACGCAGGTACGGTCCGTAGCACTATGGTAGTGTCACCATAGGCATACGCCATAGTGCTACAGACCGTACCCGCGTGTGTACGATCTGTAGCACTATGGCGTATGCCTATGGCGACACTACCATAGTGCTACGGATCGTACCCACGCGGGTACGGTCCGTAGCACTATGGCGTATGCCTATGGCGACACTACCATAGTGCTACGGATCGTACACACGCGGGTACGGTCCGTAGCACTATGGTGTATGCTTTTGGCGACACTATCATAGTGCTACGGATCGTACACATGCGGGTACGGTCCGTAGCACTATGGCGTATGCCTATGGCGACACTACCATAGTGCTACGGATCGTACACACGTGGGTACGGTCCGTAGCACTATGGCGTATGCTTATGGCGACACTACCATAGTGCTACGGACCGTACACACGCCCTCAGAGCGTGTGTACGGTGCGTTTCACAGCTTACACTGGTGGTAGGAGGCGCACAGGAATGGAATGGAGGTGTCACTCGCACATGGATGTACATAAAGTCATTGTTAGTGCAGTCCTTCATGTGTAGGGCCTAGGTGTGTCAGGCAGTGATGTGGCACATGTCTCCTCATGTGTCAACCCAATAGTTGTTTCGTGACCTGTGTACACATGTCATGTGTGATGGGGCACTGTGTTGCACACTTCCCCTTCACACCTTTCACATGTGTGCATGTAGCTCTAACTTGTCAAGCACTGCATCACTGGCATGGCACAGTCACCAACACCCGCAACTGTCCCCTGTTGCCAGGTACACGGATGATGACACCTGACATCTCACTACCAGCGTGCCATGATGTGATTATCGTTACAACAAACAATTGATGGACGGAATGCTGACAATGCAGATATTCTCCCCCAGTCAAGAGATCTGGGTTAAATCCATTGTTCTTTTGCCCACTACGCCACCCCAGTTTAGACATGGCCATAAGCAAATCAGTCTTGACCCTGTGCCTCATGGGAACAGTCCAGCCCGAACTGCCAAGCCATGTCTTCCCTGGACCGGAATTAAGCATCCTAGGACCGGTTTCTGGCTATCAGCAGTCATCAGCCAGGATAGCTTGACTCCAGTGGCGTAGTGAGCACGGGTCCCACGTCTGGGAATACCCATCCCACTTAGGGCGAAAAGTGTTACAACAAACAATTGATGGACGGAATGCTGACAATGCAGACATTCTCCCCCAGTCAAGAGATCTGGGTTAAATCCATTGTTCTTTTGCCCACTACGCCACCCCAGTTTAGACATGGCCATTTGCAAATCAGTCTTGACCCTGTGCCTCATGGGAACAGTCCAGCCCGAACTGCCAAGCCATGTCTTCCCTGGACCGGAATCAAGCATCCTAGGACCGGTTTCTGGCTATCAGCCGTGATCAGCCAGGATAGCTTGACTCCAGTGGCGTAGTGAGCACGGGTCCCACGTCTGGGAATACCCATCCCACTTAGGGCGAAAAGCGTTACAACAAACAATTGATGGACGGAATGCTGACAATGCAGACATTCTCCCCCAGTCAAGAGATCTGGGTTAAATCCATTGTTCTTTTGCCCACTACGCCACCCCAGTTTAGACATGGCCATATGCAAATCAGTCTTGACCCTGTGCCTCATGGGAACAGTCCAGCCCGAACTGCCAAGCCATGTCTTCCCTGGACCGGAATCAAGCATCCTAGGACCGGTTTCTGGCTATCAGCCGTCATCAGCCAGGATAGCTTGACTCCAGTGGCGTAGTGAGCACGGGTCCCATGTCTGGGAATACCCATCCCACTTAGGGCGAAAAGCGTTACAACAAACAATTGATGGACGGAATGCTGACAATGCAGACATTCTCCCCCAGTCAAGAGATCTGGGTTAAATCCATTGTTCTTTTGCCCACTACGCCACCCCAGTTTAGACATGGCCATATGCAAATCAGTCTTGACCCTGTGCCTCATGGGAACAGTCCAGCCCGAACTGCCAAGCCATGTCTTCCCTGGACCGGAATCAAGCATCCTAGGACCGGTTTCTGGCTATCAGCCGTCATCAGCCAGGATAGCTTGACTCCAGTGGCGTAGTGAGCACGGGTCCCACGTCTGGGAATACCCATCCCACTTAGGGCGAAAAGCGTTACAACAAACAATTGATGGACGGAATGCTATGTCATGTGTGTGTCATGTGTTCTCATGATCTTTCTCTTGGTGTTCCGTGAACGGCATCTGCTGTGGCTGCATCCAACATGTGTCTGTGTGTAGATGCCCATGTCACACTATTACACACACCAGGACACATGTGGAATAACACGTACCGTGTGTCTGTATGCATTGAACAGGGACTTGCGAGCTTAGGACATATCAGCGTAGTCTCAATGTCTGTGTGATCATGTTTGACATGTACCCCTTCATGGCATGGTGTGTGGTGTGTCCTCTTTCAATGACATGTGACCTGTGCGTCTAGCTTGGCGCCAGCTGTCTGTATAAGATGACTTCCTTCAAATGCACATATGTGGATGTATGTCACTCCTGTAATTCGTATGCCTCTTCACTCACACTGCCCCACAGCTACATTCATGGCATGTCATGTTGACCTTTACAATCCACGTTTGTAGCTGGCTCTTGTGAGGAGTATCACCTTGCTGGCATACGTGAGCAGGTTGTATTGCACAGTACAGACTCTGTATGTAGCATATGTGTATTAGCTGTTGAACATGTGCTGAGTGCATTGACATTGGTGTAGTAATGTGCTCAATACTCTTTATTCCTTCCAATTTTCTGTAGGGCACCCCCTCTCCCCCGACTAATGCCAGACTTGGGTGCCACGAGGGAGCGTGACTGCATACGCCGATACCGATTCTCCCAACAGTTGATTGAGGATCTGACAAACAGGCTGGCACCACACCTCCAACCGCGACACAGTTATCCAACTGCGCTGACCCCAAAGATGAAGGTGATGTCAGCCCTATATTTTTTTGCCACCTGTACTTTTCAATTGACCATAGCTGATGTGGGTGGCATGTCCCAGACCATGTTCAGCCGTGTCCTGCATGATGTGTTAGAAGCCATGTTGGGGCACCTGGATGAATTCATCCATTTCCCAACTCGTGTTGCAGTGGTTCTTTCAGACATCCTAGTATTTGCGTGGATATTGTGTCATCGTTCCCAGGACATGCCACCTGCTGTTGCAGCCACTGCAGCAAGGGCACACGTAGTTTCCAGATTTTGCAACACACACACACATCAAAGGTGCTCCTCCCTTCCTCCCTCCACCCATTCTTTTGGCTGTCATCTGCTTGCCTGTGCCCCAGTTGCATCCCCGTGTTGCGAAAGGCTGGACCGTCTGCACAGGCAACGTGCACATGGCACGACCCTCAGGTCCCTGCATGACCCACATCACACTACAGTCTGATGTAGCAGCCACCCTCCAAGCAAGGTCCATCCACACATCTCCCGCCTGCTCTCAGGCATACACTAAGCGCACACACATCACCTTTGCATGATGAGTGTGCAACTCTGACTGCCTACACTGCGCTGCCACACCTTCCAGGCCCTGCAACACCCACCAGGTCATGTCCCTCCTACTCCCGACCAGCTCTGTACCCCTGCAAGACCATGGGAGTGGGACTCTATGCTTCTGCATGTAGTATGCTGTTGTCGTGAGGCACATGGCCGAGGTATCATCTCTCAGTGTGTCAATCTGCTATGTGTCCAGGAACCCCCTCTCCACCATCACATGCGCACACATCCTCATCATCAACTCGTATGCCATTGCAAGCCAGGCACTTCTCACCATTACCAAGGGCGCAGACATTTCCAGTTCCAATATTCAAGATTGCATGAGATCCATAGATGAATGTCAGAACAGCAGCCACCTGAGGCTGGACTTGTACAGGACTGCGGTCAACATCTGAGAAATGTCCCCTTACAGCTGGGTCAACTGCTTGTGTCTCACCCGCAGACGCCCTGCACAAGCACCCAGTGTCCACGCACACAAGATGTTGTGCATCATGGATTGCTTGCTCACATTTGCCATGCTAATCACCAGCATCTGTGCCTCACACTGCAACACCCTCTGCATTATGCCCATGATCCCCAGATGGATCCATTCCAAGGAAAGACGGACCATCCCCCAGGTCCACGACACCATCCGTGTCAAATACTGGCCTGCCCTCTACGGAGCATCCACATCCAAACTCCAGGGACACTTGTCCACATCCAGGCTGCATCTGCACACCTCAGCTGCAACATCCCGCGCCCCAGCCACATCACCGTCCAGCAGAGATAGCTGCAATGGATCACTGTGTGCTGCCGGAAGACCTTCTGACTCCCCACCCACACTCAGGAGGCAGGCCACAACCCTGACACAACACCAACCTTGTACCACTGTCATCACAGAGGCCATAGTGCCATCTCTGTGCATCCAACCTTGCCCTGGCTACCATTCTTCAGATCCACCTTACTCCAGCATGCAGGACATAGTTCTTCCACCTGGGAACACATACCTGGGACTCCCTCCCCGGGAACCTCCAAATGAGGCATGACCTCTAGCCCTTAATGTTACTCTTCCAAATAGGTGTGTCGGCACCATTTAGCAAGCCCCCCCTCAGCAGCTTGAGGCCATCACAGGTCAGTATTGTGCTCCATGTCTGCATTGGATGATTACTTGTGACCCATGTGTGTCCTGTACCAGACTCAGACCCCAGGGTATAGATGGTTGGAGTTAGTTCGACACTCAGGCATAGTGAGACATTTACATGCACATATGTTGTGGACTCATGCAAAATGACAGCAACATCTCATGCCAGGAAAATAATTTATTTTTGGTGGTGTGAGTCTTTTGGTAGATGTACAAAGGTGCTCTACCGGATGCATAGAATCCAAAGTTCACTGGGGGAGATGGCATCCTTGTCAGTTGGAGTCATCAGAGTCCAGACCACAGTGTTGGTCATCATTGGTCAGACTGTGACCAGCAAGTCCATGTGGCAGAGAATGTCATTGGGTGAGGTGCTGCTCTTGCGCCCGAGGGCCAGGTGCCAGGCCATGTGACCTGGGAGATGTGAATGGTCCGCTGACTCTCACGGTCTTTTCCGTGGACGACCCACCTTCCTTGTGGGACCCTCAGATGCAGGCCTTGACGATGTCTGTGATGCTCCATCGGACGAATCCTCCTCCTCCTCCCTCCCTGTGGCTGGTGGTGGTCTTCGCCTGGTGTTACAGGGAGGGTTGGCCATGTTGTTGGCGATCCGATGGATGGAACGGCTCATGTCCGTTTGCACCGCCAGGAGCTCAGCCAGTCTTGCCTCCATCCGTCCTTGGTGTCGTTGTTGACTGGCATGTTGCTCGGCCTGCAGGTTCTTCATCTCGTCGAGGGTCCCCTTGATGTCTGTGAGGCTGGCCACTACCTGGCTGATGCCCCTGGTGTCACGCCAGTATGTGTCCAATGTGTGCCGTACCGGTTTCCTCAGGTGGCTGGTCAGGTTCTCGCCTCTGCCTGCCTCCACTCCCATCACCCCTGCCCACACGTGCCTGGCCTGCCGTTGTGGGCACATCAGGTCTACGGGACCCCTGAGGGATGGCATTGGTTGTGTCGTCTGCCTCCTCCTGGGTGCCCGAAGAACCTGGTCCCTCCTGGTCAGACTGGCTGTGTTGTTCAGTGCGAGCAGGGCTCCTGGGTGTCTCCTGGGATGTGGCAGGAATGGGGGTGGTAGTTGGCACAGATGTACCTGACACAGGTGCTGCAGGGGTTTGGGCACCAGAGGGGCCAGGTTGGTCGGGGTCATCCACGGAGTGGTGAGAGTCGTCGCTGCCGGTGGGATCATCTTCACGCTGAGCCTGGGACTGTGAATGTTCCCCCCCATTGTTGGGGGGAGGGCGATGACGTTGCCCTGTGTGTGAGAGAGAGACAATGTTAATGCTGTTTCTTGCCACATCCATGTTTCATGCATATTCAAGTAGTGACAGTTCCTCCGGGTGGTTGGATGTGCCTAGCATTCCTCTCAATGTCCACTTGGGGATGGGTATGTTGCGGGGGACAGATTGGCATGTACTCCTGAGTGTTTGACCTGTAGAATTGTAGCTCGGATACTTATTTGGCTATGGATTGGTCTTGTCGTGTCACATGTCCATTGTGAGAGTGGGTGAATCCGTTGCCTGCCCTGGGGGTGTGTGCTTGTATGAGGGGGGTGTGTGACCGGGCCTGCAGTTGGGTGTAGTGTGATTTGTCATTGGGTTTCCCAGGTGATGTGTCTGTCCCCTCATGGTGCATGCTGGCATGACAGTGTGTGTGAGTTCCTGTGCTCGGTATGTGAGGTCGTGGAGTTGTTGTTTGAGTGTACAGTGTTGACAGGAGGGCCTTGTACTGCCTACAGCAGGGCCAAGTGTCAGCTACCTTGTCAGTACTTTGCCAGTCCCTGTACATTGGGCATGGTGCATGGGTATGTACATAGGCCATATGGGCTGTGGGCATTGGTGTCTGCTTCTGAGTTGCACAATGTGTTGTTTGAGGCCCACCCTCCCAGCATCCCGGACATCCAGTATTTGGTTTGTGGTTGTTGTGGCCTGGGACATGGCATTGCCTTTCTTAGTGAATAGGTCATGGAGACGTTAGTGGCATGAGCGTTGTTCTTAAGTGTGGTTGTGTGGGGTGAGGGCATGGGGTACGTTGCGTGCATTTGGTGTGTTTGTGGTGCGGATGCCATTCCCCCCATGTTACTTGAGTTGTTAGTGTACTCACCAGGCTCTGCGACTCCTTCGACTCCGTGTACTCCCACCGGCGGAAGCGTGGCCATCACCTTCTCCTCCCAGGGATGGTAATGTGCAGGTCTGCGGGGCAGCCCGCCTCCAATGATGTTACTCTGGGCGTATTCCTCATTAATTTTCCTCTTGACGGCCCTGCGCAGATCGTACCACCTGGCTTGGCATTCATGCCTGGTCCTTCTGATGGGCGCAACTGCATTCACCTTATCGACAATCCTCTGCCACAGGCTGGTTGTTTGGGCTATGCTGGTCTGTCTGACCAATGTTCCAAAGAGCTGTTGCTCGACTCTGATGACTTCGTTGACAAGGAGGTCCAGCTCCACACTAGTGAACTTTGGATTCTTGTCTGTGGGCATGGTGTGGGGTGTGGGTGTGGATGGTTGTGGGTGTGTGGGTGTGAATGTGACGGTGTGTGTGTGAATGTGAAGAGGGGGTGTTTGTGAATGAGGTTGTGTGAAGGTGTGTGAGTTAAGGTGTAGTTGAGGTGCAGGTAAGGAGCAGTAGTTTGTCAGTGGGGTCTGGCAGCAGTGGGTCTGTTGCAAAGGCTCATGGGTTGTGTGTGTGGGCCCTTTTTATTGGTCCTTGAGTGGGTGTGTCTGGGTTTGAATTTGTTGTGGGTGTGTTATAAGAGTTGTTTGTGGTTTAGGGCCTCTGTTTGCCTGTTAGGATGTGCCAGGCCAGTCATAGAGATGTATTTTGTCATGTAGACGTGTTTTGTGGTGTTATGCGAGTCGATTTGACCCTCCTTGTGCTGTTTTACAGTGTCCTGGTTCTGTACGTTCTTTTTTCGTGTAGGTATGGTCCATCCATACGCGATGCTGGGTGAGGGTGCTTGTCTACGGTGTGGGGGTACGGTGCGTACGGTTGCGGTGCTTGTCTACGGTGTGGATATCCGGTGCGTACAGGTGCGGTGCTGTGCTACGGTGTTGGGGTACGATGTGTACAGGTGCGGTGCTTGTCTACGGTGTGGAGGTACGGTGCGTACAGGTGAGGTGCTGTGCTACGGTGTTGGGGTACGGTGCGTACGGGTGCAGTGCTGTGCTACGGTGTTGGGGTAGGGTGCGTACAGGAGCGGTGGTGTGCTACGGTGTTGGGGTACGGTGCGTACAGGTGCGGTGCTTGTCTACGGTGTGGAGGTACGGTGCGTACGGGTGCAGTGCTGTGCTATGGTGTTGGGGTACGGTGCGTACGGGTGCTGGGCTGGGCTACGGTGTGGAGGTACGGTGCGCACAGGTGCGGTGCTGTGCTACGGTGTTGGGGTATGGTGCATACAGGTGCGGTGCTGTGCTACGGTGTTGGGGTAGGGTGCGTACAGGTGCGGGGCTGGGCTACGGTGTTGGGGTACGGTGCGTGCAGGTGGTTGGCTGGGCTACGGTGTTGGGGTACGGTGCGTGCAGGTGAGGGGCTGTGCTATGGTGTCGGGGTATGGTGCGTGCAGGTGCAGGGCTGGGCTACGGTGTTGTACGGTGCTGACATATGGGGGTTACGGTGCTGACATCTGCAGGGTGGGGGGGCAGTACATCTCGTATCCGGGCACGAGTTTACCTGTGTACATGTGTGCTACAGCGTTCGCTCCGTACGGGGCCTTTTACATGCGGTTGTGTATTCGGATGGCCGGTACGGATCGTACTTGCGAGCTCGGACTTGTGTTTTACGATTTGCACGGACAAATTTTGTCATGTAGATGTGTTTTGTGGTGTTATGCGAGTCGATTTGACCCTCCTTGTGCTGTTTTACAGTGTCCTGGTTCTGTACGTTCTTTTTTCGTGTAGGTATGGTCCGTCCATACGCGATGCTGGGTGAGGGTGCTTGTCTACGGTGTGGGGGTACGGTGCGTACGGTTGCGGTGCTTGTCTACGGTGTGGATATCCGGTGCGTACAGGTGCGGTGCTGTGCTACGGTGTTGGGGTACGATGTGTACAGGTGCGGTGCTTGTCTACGGTGTGGAGGTACGGTGCGTACAGGTGAGGTGCTGTGCTACGGTGTTGGGGTAGGGTGCGTACAGGTGCGGTGCTTGTCTACGGTGTGGAGGTACGGTGCGTACGGGTGCAGTGCTGTGCTATGGTGTTGGGGTACGGTGCGTACGGGTGCTGGGCTGGGCTACGGTGTGGAGGTACGGTGCGCACAGGTGCGGTGCTGTGCTACGGTGTTGGGGTATGGCGCATACAGGTGCGGTGCTGTGCTACGATGTTGGGGTAGGGTGCGTACAGGTGCGGGGCTGGGCTACGGTGTTGGGGTACGGTGCGTGCAGGTGCGGGGCTGGGCTACGGTGTTGGGGTACGGTGCGTGCAGGTGAGGGGCTGTGCTACGGTGTCGGGGTATGGTGCGTGCAGGTGCAGGGCTGGGCTACGGTGTTGTACGGTGCTGACATATGGGGGTTACGGTGCTGACATCTGCAGGGTGGGGGGGGCAGTACATCTCGTATCCGGACACGAGTTTACCTGTGTACATGTGTGCTACAGCGTTCGCTCCGTACGGGGCCTTTTACATGCGGTTGTGTATTCGGATGGCCGGTACGGATCGTACTTGCGAGCTCGGACTTGTGTTTTACGATTTGCACGGACAAATTTACGACTCCCTCTCGTACGCTTTTCCCGATGCTATTCGGACGTAAAAATTCCCGGGTCTCTCTCGGACGCTTTTCCCGATGCGATTCGTAGGTGATTTTCACATCCGAATCGTACTCGGCTGTTTGTGCGGTACTTGTACGATTCGTACGTGAAAATTTGCGGATACGAGTTGTACGCAATTTTTTTTTACCGGATCGGAATCGACACCTTGCTGTCTTCGACATATATCATGGGTCATATGACTAGGTGTAGTTGTCAGTTGGTCTTTTAGTTTTGCTCACAGACACTTAGATAAAGGGAAGCTAGGAGTTAGCAGGATGGGCCACTTTGAGCAAACATGGCAGAAACGCTGTCACCTACCCCACTTGCACATTACAAATGCCCATCTTAGGACTCTCACATTGGGTTTGACACTGGTCAATTGTGACCGGAGACAATCTGGGTAGAGAGACTGGAAAGTCCAAACACCTCTGGGGTGGAAACCTCTAGAAGCTTCTCTTACCTCAAAGTGGGCATCAGATATAAAGTGGATACCAGACCCCAATTCTTCAGAACACTCCTGGATGTGTGGCTACTAGAGAAGAAGGACTGAAGTGTTGCTTTGCTGTCAAAAGGTACTGCCACTCTGCTTCCCTGCCACTCTTCTGCTCTACTGCCTGCTGCCCTGCTTGCTGTAAACGAAGACTGAACCTGCACCCTTCATCCCAAGCTGAAGTGACTCCAAGGGTCAGCCAGCCGACCTTCTGTACTGAGCTACAGGGACATTATCAACTCCAAAGGCTCCCTACAACTGCTCAGTTGACCTGCTGACTGGACCTTTCTGATCCCCGATGGACTCTGCTGGAGTGCGTTCCTGACCCCCTAGTGTTGCCCCTCAGTTCCTGGTTCCTTGGTGTGGCCTCAGTTGTGCTTCTTGAAATGTTTGGGCTCTTCCCAAGCGGGTCCATTTGCGCTAAGATCTTTCTGCTTGCACCACCTGCCAACGTGAAGTTCTGAAACCCTGACTTTTTGTGCTACACCGACCAACACCCGGCAACGCGATCTGCACTTCCTGCTACCGCATCGACAGCTTGCAGTGACCGCCAACACAAAGCTCCAGCTATGATTGTCCATGATGCCAACACGAACTTCCCGCTGCAGTGACAACCATTTGCGATGCCTGACTTGCTCTGTGCACTACATCAGTGACCATCTGCAATGCTCTCCCTGCTCCTCACAGCCCCTTCCAGCATGAAGCAAACTCTTTGCACTGGACTTTAAATGTAACTTTTTCATTGGGACTAGCCTGGTCCCTGTCTCTGGCCCGCACTCCATCGTGGTCAGCCTGAACTTGTGGATTGCACCCGGTCTCACAGGACCAGTTGCCTGTGAGTGGTGCTTCATGCTTATGGCGCTGTTTTAACTTAAATCTTTAAAATGGCATTTCTGTAATTCTACTGATTTGATTTTTGTTGATTTGGTATTAAATTATATATTAAAGTTTCCTTTATTTTTATAAATTGGTATGGGATTTTTCTGGTGTTGTATTTTCACTTTATTACTGTTTGAAATGCTGGATAAGTACTTTACACATTGCCTCTAAACTAAGCCTGACTACGTTTGTGCCAAGCTACTAGAGGTTTAAACACAGGTTAATGTGGGGTTTGCTTGTGTTTCACCCTGACAGAGATTGTGGTTGCTGCTTGAGTAGGGTTTCACCCCCTCAACAAGTAACCCAATTTCCAACACAGAATAAGTGACTTTGGTCTCAGTGATCGCAGCCATGACAGTATTCACTGCAGCACGGAGAGAAATCTGCTTTGGTTTTGGTAGTGGTTGTAAAATTGTTAATCCAAAGACAATTCTCCTCTTAATGTCCCCCAACCCAGAAGAGAGTGTAGCAGGTATATGCTCCGTGGTCACCTTGGCATGCCAGTGGGAGGCTGGCAAAGATTGATTTAGTTAATTGACAATAACCATGACCTACATACTACTACAAACAGCCACAAGCAAGAATTAATACAACAGGAAACATATATTAAAAAACAAAACCAGTATGGCTGACTGAGTCTATGATACACTCATACACTTGTTCCACACAGAGTTGTTTTAAGGCATGGGAAAAAGGGCAATTTACCTTTGATTCTTTCTCTACCTTGTATCATTTTAAGGAGTTTTTGGGGTCCCAAACACGGCATTTTTACAACTTTTTTTTGTGACCGTGTTAAAGCTAAATATGTAATTCAGCATTGTTTGGCATCATGCAACCTTGAATTAGCAGGAAAATGTAATAAAATTCAAATGTATTCTGGACAGGTACCCCCAAATATATCTCGCGCAGGACTCCCAATATCTTTAAGATGACGCTAGTTCCACAAATGGTGGCCTACCACATAGAAAGCAATGACGAACTCAAAGAGAACATAGATGTCCCACCTTGAATGGAGCATCATTCCAGGCAAAGAACTGCACAAATATATACCCAAAGTGTGCATAGGCATATCTGTAGACCTGTACACACCACCAGTAAAGCTGCAACAATAATATAGAAAACAATTCAACTAAGAATATATCTACCATTACATCACAACAACATGGAAACTTTCAAAAATGATTACAGGATTAAAATAAACCTTAAAAATGTCACAAACGCAATCAGCCCCAGGCAACAATTACCCCTCCGAAGAACTTTTAAAAGTTGCAAAAAAGCACACTAATCAACCATCTCCCATGCATACAACTCCCATGCTGAATGGTAGGCAAGCACTTGGGATTAAGGTAGTTGAAAACAAAAGTACAAGTCTGGCTACATGGTCCTCGACTTCCCACCATAGCCACCAACATGCACATGCAGACAAAAAAATAACCTAAACTTGGCATGAATTTAAGGCCATGTACAAACAAGCCCCTAATATATTCGAAACATATCTCTAACACAGCAGCATTGGAAATGTGAAAAATGCATATAGTACATCAAAGGCTTACAGCAAACTCGGCCCCAAAGAGTAAACAATCAAAGTATGGTGATAATTCCTGACAAACGTTACAAAAACATTAGGAAAAGGAGGAAATATATCCCAAGCTCCATACCTTTAAGCATAGTGATGCCTCTCCTTCCTCCAGTTACACTGAAGATGCAGTAGAGACTGCAGAAAAAGGATGACAGATGTTTTCCTCCAAAATCCAAAAGGATCAAGGTCTGAACAAAGAACAGGGAAGAGTCTTTACCACAGCAAGAGGAAGTTGATAATGTATGTACAGTAGCCTCACAGTCTCTGTGGCCCTTGCCAGTGTAAACATTTTTGAAAGGTGCATTTTGCATTGAAAAAAATATCTGGATGGTCCACTTGGGTAAAAATTCAAACTATGGCCACATTTTAAAGTTGATTTTATTTGTGTCCGCATTAAACAACTGCAATTGACGTCCAGTTCCATCGCATGGTTTCAGGGCTCCCTTGATAAGTTTTTACCCAAAAAGAAATCTCATTTACGCAACGCACATTCTCAACATTACATGTCACTTCTGTAACATGGAATGGCAAAGATTATACAAGATTGCATTGGCATAAAAAAACTTAGATCCCAGGTTTAGGAATGAGGCATGACATATGGATGCAATATTAATGAAAACGAAATCAACATGCTTTAACTCTTTTGAAGGTATTTTTCTTTTTCAAAATATGTCAATTGGGAAGTACGAGGATGAGATAATGATGGTACCACCAGTACATCTGATCCCTGTTCATACACTATGCGTGCAGCGGTCAGAAATTCTAGCTTATATCAGGTCCTATGCAATCAAACAATTCAGTGCATGTGTAATCTGACGGGAGTGAAGGTAAGCACAACAGTGTTGTCATTGAAGGATGTAGAACGAATATGTGTTCAACTCTTCATTGAGTAATAATTTTACCCTGCTTTACAAAATCCATTACATCTGTTAAATTCAGATTACAAATAGGGGCGTGAAATTTGCGTAATTTGCTTTTTCTTAGTAATGCAAAAATTTGGGAAAATTACACAAAATTACACATAATTATGCAAAATACGAACCCTACATTTAGTGCTATATTGTAGGACGCAAAATAGCGCAAATCACAGCTGCTCGAATTCTGGTTATTTGTCCAGGTGCCATGCTCCTCCAAAAAGTAGAAACATTACGTAATGTAGCAGAATCGTGTAGTTTCGGCAATTTTGCGTAAGAAGTGTTAAGCGAAATTACCTAAATCATGCACATTTTGCCAACATAATTTAAGTTTCTTCTTGGCTTAATTATAAACCATGGGGAAGAGTAGACAGCCGTGCCAAATGCAAACCACAGTCGGTATCTGACTTTATTCTCCCTGCAGATCACGATAATGTGTAACTATATGCCCTATGACATTCATTTGGCCAGAGTCACAAAGGTAAAGTTACACTTTTGGGTAAGTTTACGTTTATCTTGGAATTCACAAAACTGCATTTTATTAGTAAGTTTACAAATACGGAGACTCCACATTCAGGGCGGGGAACTAAGTACATGAAAAGGCAGGCATTTTGGGGCAGATTTGCAAGTCCCTTGCGACAACTTTACGCCGCCGTTGCGTCACTTCTGTGACACGGCGTCATCGTTAACAATGCGCCATGTTGCAACATATTTACAACGTGACACATCTAGGGAGATGCGTCACGTTTTAAAGACCTGTGCTACATTATACCTGCGTCAGGTATAATGTATGAAGGGTGGCGTTCCGAAGCAAGAAAGCCTCTTAAAAGTGACGCAGTGAAATCTACAAGATTTCACTGAGTCACTTTTACGACGCCACTGCTTCAAAACCTTGCACCTGTTTGAAGCAGGCGTAAGGAGTGACACAGCATGATGGTAACAGGCATTCCTGACGATTGCTGGAGTTGCATCGTGCCTGGGACACGACTCTAGCAATTTGCTGCCCTTACACCAAAAGATGCGTCACTCATCTGTCTATCTTTGCGCCACGGTGCGCCACATTGTAAATGCGACGCATCCAAGGTGATGCAAGGTTTTTTTTTACCTGTCGCAAATTAACTGGCGCATCTCTGATAATTTGCAGAGATGCGGCAGTTCTTGTAAATCTGCCCCGTAGTATGTTTCTAGAGGTGGAGTTCTCTGTCTGGACTACTGAGTCTCTGCTCTCGTAAACTTACCATTACAATACAGTTTTGTAAAATCCAAAATAAACGTAAACTTACACAAAGTGTAAGTTTACCTTTGTGAATCCGGCCCTTTAATTTTATGGTCTTTCAACATTTATTGTCTGAATTATTATGGTTGCTTCGGTCTTGCGTATTCAGTTCAAGACCTCATTCTCTTCTCCCTCTCTCTGGATATATTTGTGGCAGGGCAGAAATGGCGTCCGCAACATATTTTGGATTATCATAATTGCAAAGCACAGCATAAGCATGCCACAAAGACTGAGTTATTACATTAAGTGTAACATACACAATGCGCATGAACACACAAATTTAGAATAGATGCTTGATAACACCCATGTATCATGTAATAAATGCATGCGTAGTTCAATACAGCTGAATTCTTTAGTACCCAAATGCTGCTTTACATCAGTCTGGGGGCGTGTGTAATTTGGTCATATGTATGTCTGATTATTACTGATGATCCTTTGCAAATGAATTCATTTAGGAAGTTGTCTGTAATTAAGTACACTTTCTTCACCTGTTTCTGGCTTCCTTCAGTCTGTGCATTATACTGTTCTGTTGGCTCAAAACCCATACAGAATGATATCCAAAGAGATTACTGATGAAATTACAAATAATTCATACAATTTATAGGATACCTCTTAACGACACCACTCGTCTCTCCCCAAGGGGATAGCTTCTGGGTGGGTATTGGGGTTGTTACACCCCCCTGCTAAATTTATTTTTTGATAAATAGTTGGGTACAGATGGTTTCATCGGGTATTGTGAGGTGTCTTTCAGATTTCACCAGGGATTTTTGCATGCACACACTGACAAAAAAAATCACCCACTCCTTCTCTTCTCTGTTGCGAAAGTCCTTAAAAGTTTTGATTATTATCCAAAATATTGTTTCTCTCACATAGTACTCATATCAATCCACATTCCTCTTCCTTTACCCTGCCCCTTAGGCCCCACTCTTGCACCCTGCTTGCGTATAATGTATCTTAATTTTATATGCCAGTGTGATAGTTAGGAAATCTGATGTTCAAACCTCCCCCCCTCCCAATCTTAGTGACCAAGCTTCGCCCCTGCTCTTAGCCAAAAGACTTCAAGAGACCATTGCTTGAGTGGCACGGACGAAATTAATCTTGTCCAGTCAAATGACATTCCTTCTAACTGTATTGGAATACAATGCGAACATCTTCTTAAAGCATGCACAAACATTTCACTATTATCCAATTCAAAGTAAAGCTTGAGCATAAGCTTGGTTCTGCAGAGCTTATCAGGTCACATTACTTGGATATTTGGATATTATCTTTATTATGGAAACTTGAGTGGACCAATCATTCGAACCGGTGTTGGTTCAAGTACTTCCAACTGGATACGCTATTCTCAAAGCAGACAGGACAGGAAAGCGGGGGGGGGGGGGTTGATTATCTACGGAGACTACCTGCAAGTCTCAGGTGTTCAAGTTATTGGAACCACAGAATCCAAAATGCTTACGTTTAAGAATGAACTTAGCAATTGCTACACAGTTAAGGGTTTGCTAACTTATCATGCCCCAGGCTACTCTTTGTCAGACAGCATAAGCCCCTTTATTGAGGCCAGTATTGATACGTCAGACTTTACCATTTTAGGAGACTTCAATTTCTATCTTGAAAAATCGGACGATTATGAAACTGCCTCTCTGATTGAGACTATGGAGTTGAAGCAGAAGGTCAAACATCTCACACATCCACATATGTAGCAGGCCATACACTTGATGTCAGTTTTAATAACTCTCGATTGGAAGGCTCATCGGCCATACCGGTTCTGTGATCAGACCACAATGCAGTTATGTTGAAGGTCAAGATCCCTCACCCTCAACCCAGACCGAACAAGATTTTCTCAGTTGCTACGGGTCATGCTTGGAATAAATTAGTTCCTTTGGAATTCCAAGAATCACTTTCCAACACTAAACCGCTAACCACTTTAGATGTTAATCAAGCAGTGCATGATTATTTCTCATGGATCAGTGCTTCAGTGGAATTATGAGCACCTCTAAAAACTCATTCCAGTCAGCGAAAAACTCAGTCAGAGCCTTGGTTTACTGAAAGACTTGAGTTACAAAAGCAGTTTGCTGTAGGAAAAAAAGATTACCAGACACCAAAAACAATCGTTGTAACCAGGATCTTTGCAACTCCCTGTCAAAATTCTTTCAGGATATAATTGAAGAAATCTTTAACACTTTTATAACTAACAATTCACATAGAGGATCACCTGATTCAACGTTTTAAAGCTAATAAAATTAGCCAATTCTGGCTTGCCATCTGACCCCTGTACTCCACGAATAACCCATCTTGCATCAAAAACTATAAGTGATCAATTCACTAATATTCTTAATGAAATTATAATGACAGGACTTTTCCCAGCTGATATGAAAATGGTTTCCATTTTTCCTTTAATGCAAAAAAAAATCCAACCTGGATCCAGCAGAATGAAACAGCTAAGACCAGCTGCTTACAACTTAATTTCAGGAAGACTGAGGTCCTTCTCCTGTACAATAACACCTCATTCTAGTCACCTAACACAATTCACGGATTCTCCTCAGGACTTGGATAAGGTTGATATCTATAAAAAACAACAAAACCATAAGTGAATATTTTATGTTTCATAAACTGCGACCCAAAGAATATTTACAACAGATATTTAATTGAGCACCTTAAAAGTGGCGCAATGTGTGTCCGCCCTGTGTGTAGAGGAATAGTTGAACCCTCTTCTAAGTGTCTGACGGTTTAATTTGCCATGAGATCTGACGACAAGTGCAAGGTAATGACCAAAACATTACATTGCGCGCACATATGGCTGTATTTATACAATGCGCTGGTGTTCACAAGCTATAGGGATTAGTAAAGAGCGACCTTTACCTTTAGTTAGAAATCCCAGTTGCCACAGAGACTTTACAAAGTTGTACTGACGGCTTGCCTGTAGTCAGTAATTGGCGCCTCACTGTTGGAAAACAATGTTCCATTAGTGAAGGGTTTTTATGTCTAAAGCCTCTCAAAATCGACATAAGTACTCTAAATCTGTTTACCTGCCAGGGGAATCAATTTCACTCCATGAGGCTGCTCAGGCGACGCCCATCCCGATTCCACACTTCTTTAAACTTATCATTCAAAAAGGTTCAGCACCGTTCTAAAATAGTCAATAAATGTTCAATGAAATGTTCAAGACGTCAGTCATTTTCTTGAGAAGATTCTCTTTTTTTATTATTTTGCAGTCACATGGAAATGAAGAGTCACATTCACATTAGACATGAAGGATCTTAGCCGACGCGTTTCGTCTCTTACAAGGAGACTTCTTCAGGGCTTTCTTATAACATTAGTCTGGTTCAGACTGCAAATTATTTGTGAATAGAGCCTGTAATCCAGATTTTCATGCAATTCATGGAAAATCCAACAATTCAGTATCTGTGAGGGTATAATAGCCCGTATCTCCTGGTCTCATTCTTTTCAGTCCTCCACTGAAAAGAACGAGACCAGGAGATACGGGCTATTATACCCTCACAGATACTGAATTGTTGGATTTTCCATGAATTGCATGAAAATCTGGATTACAGGCTCTATTCACAAATAATTTGCAGTCTGAACCAGACTAATGTTATAAGAAAGCCCTGAAGAAGTCTCGTTGTAAGAGACGAAACGCGTCGGCTAAGATCCTTCATGTCTAATGTGAATGTGACTCTTCATTTCCATGTGACTGCAAAATAATAAAAAAAGAGAATCTTCTCAAGAAAATGACTGACGTCTTGAACATTTCATTGAACATTTATTGACTATTTTAGAACGGTGCTGAACCTTTTTGAATGAAATGTTGTAACAGGGCTTTTGTCCTGATAAGGAACATAGAGGGCAGTGTTCCTTGGTTCTTTGCACTGTAAGAGCTTTATTGAAAGAAAACACTGTTCATTTGACAAGTGCGGTCTCTATGGCCTCTACCCTCATTCCATGTGCATCACTTCTTTAAACTTAGTCTAAAGTGGAAACAGTAAAAGTTACTAAAACACTTGACCTAAATGTACTTTCCTATTTATAAAGGCGGTGCCTCATGCCGCTTAGCTGGATTAAATTGTTTTAGAACATTCTCCACACACCCCTTGTCTGCTACAATTCAGCAAACATTTGAGTGAAGCAAGGCACTTCCTTTTAACCCGTCAGAGATTTCCCAGGAAGTTACAGTGTCCCCAGGAATTCTGGTACTGGTAGTTCTCAAATGAGTAAAGCACTCACTTTGGCTGCTGGAAAATCTGAAATGGATCATTAACTCATTAACTCATGAGCTCAAATATCGACGTTGCTGGTAAAATAGCCTGATTTAAGTGTAATGTATGTGCCCAGGATATATATTTATCTTGAAACATGAAATGTTTAGAGGCCTAAACAAAGCAAATCACCCGGCAAAAATACTGAAATTAGGGGGAATGTCTAAAGTTGTAATTACAGTTTTGTGATCTCAGACAATTCATTAAGCCCATGCAGGGTTGAGTCAAATTTCATAATGAGGAAAGCCTCCCTCTCCGGACTTCAGCGTCACCTCCAATCTGGTTGTTTTTCTTTATTTGGGACAAAACCGTTCAGGTAAAATCAGTGTATAGGTGTTATGAGGACACAAAGTGTTCCACCATGGGTGCAGTGAGTATCTTATTTTTCAGGCGTGACTGATGTTGGAAAATGCGGTGACGTGCCTCCTGACTTGTTTTGCCAATGTAAATCAGTTTACATGGACATGTAATGGTGTATACCACGTTTTTAGATTTACAATTCGTAAATTCATTATGGTGCCAGTGCCCTAGTCCGTCTGTGAATAATGTCCCTTCTTGTGTCGAATCACACACCAAACAGGTGCCACATTTGTGGTGTCCCTGTATCGGTTGGAGGTTGAGCATGGTGCATAATGTAGATGGTTTATTTTAAACGCCCGAAGAGCTATAACTTGCTGCCCAATGTTCCGATTCCTTTTTAGTGCAAAAAGTGGCAACCCCGCATCTTTTATGGTTCCTTCAATCAGATGCCAGTTGCTTTGGATAATCTTTTTCATGGGATGTGTGTGTGGTCCAAACTTGGACACACATACAATTCGATCTGTTTGCCTTTTTGTCTTTATTGTTAGTAAGTGCTCTCGCGGAGTAAACCATGCTCTTTTTAGTGACCTTTTTAACAATTTTCTAGGGTATCCCCTCTCCCTCAGTTTGTTGACCAGACCCTTGGCATGTAATTCGAAGTCCTCTCTCCTAGAGCAATTCCGCCGGATATGCAAAAATTGCCCATAGGGCAAGTTGTTCTTAAGGTTAGACGGATGATAACTCTGATAGTGGAGGGAATTGTTCTTATCCATGGGTTTGGTGTGTAATGTGGTGATTAACCCACCTTGGGATGTTTTTACATTGACATCCAAAAATGGCAGATTCTTTTTGCTGAATTCAAGGCTAAATTTAATGTCAGGACTACGATCGTTAAGCCACTCATGGAATTCTTTAAGCATGAATTCCGACCCTTCCCTAAGGCACCAGGCATCATCTATATACCTGAACCATTGCTTGATACAAGTAATATAGGGATTGTTTTTGTATACAAACATTTCCTCATACTTAGCCATGTACAATACTGCCATTTCTGGTGCAAAGGGACAGCCCATGGCACACCCTTTGATTTGTACAAAGAATTTGTCATCAAATTTGAAGAAATTACGGCGCAAGGCGATTGGAGACAATTTTAGAATGAATTCGGTAGGCACCTGATGTAGTCTAGGTCTTGTTTCAAGAAAAGACTCCATCGCATCGAGTCCATCTTGCTGGGGTATCTGGGTATACAAGGATGAAACATCCATTGTAACCAGTATGTGAACTTCCGAATCAAATGGGAACCCTTCAAATTTATTTATTAAGTCCATGGTGTCACGTAAATATGAGGCTACATCCTCAAGAAATGGCTATAAAAACACATCCACATATTTTGACAGAGGCTCCAGAATCGAATCACACCCGGCCACAATGGGACGGCCGGGCGGATTGGTGGCATCCTTATGCACCTTCGGCACGAAGTATAGTACTGGAGTCCTTGGATATTTTTTAATTAGATATTCTGATTCTTTGGGTCCTAAGATCCCTAGGTCCAAACCGTGAGTAACAATCTTCATAATTTCATGGGCAATCTCATTAGTAGGATCTTGTGGAATGCATCGATACCACCCTGTGTTACCTACATGGCTTCTTCCTTCAGTAAGGTAAGCCTGCTGAGACCAAATCACCACTGCCCCACCCTTGTCGGCTGGCTTAATCACTGCCAGTTGTTGTTCCTTCAGTGCAGTAATGGCCTTCCTGTGGTCCAGCTATATGTTTTTCTTAATGTACATACGCTTTTTTTCAAGAACATTAAGAGAGAATAACACGGCATGTTCAAATGCTAAAATATTTTTGGGATGCATCGATACCATCCTGTGTTTCCTACATGGCTTCTTCCTTCAATAAGGTAAGCCTGCTGAGACCAAATCACCACTGCCCCACCCTTGTTGGCTGGCTTAATCACCGCCAGTTGTTGTTCCTTAAGTGCAGTAATGGCCTTCCTGTGGTCCAGCGATATGTTTTTCTTAATGTACATACGCTTTTTTTCAAGAACATTAAGAGAGAATAACATGGAATGTTCAAATGCTAAAATATTTTTGGGTACACTGTATGACGGGGGGCAAAAGGAAGATTTGTTACGTAGTCCCGATGGTTCGGGTCTCGTGGTATCCTCTTTGCCCATGAAGAATGCTCTTAGGCGAATTTTATGATATAACTCCAGTATTTCCATCTTGACCCTAGTAAAATCCATGGTTACCCCTGGGATAAAGGACAATCCTAGTTCCAGAACTTCAATTTGTGCCTTCGTTAGGATGACTTCTGATACATTGATAATGGATGAGGCTCTCACAACTGGTAATACTGTCTCCTGGTTCTCATCTCCCATGGTTGTTTGTACCTCCCGGGTGGCTTCTGTTGGCCGTCCCCTAAAAAAGGCTTCTTCTGTGGATTGCGATTGGAGGAACCCTCCCCGGGATCGGAATCACCTGTCGATTCAGAGGCCGAGGTATCGGAAAATGTTAAGAATTTTCGTCTCGATCTACCTTGGTATTCAGGTAAAAATGTACGGGATTCTGGTTGCGAGTAAAAAATCGTCTTTCAAAAATGGGTAGACTACTTCGATCTTGAAGGCTTTTTTGTCCTTCTCGAAATTATAAACCTTAAAGTTAATTGTGTGATATTTAAATGCTGCAATGTCTTTTTCGATTTTGTCAATCAGGGCCGGTTGGTGTATGATTTTCAGAAATCGCCCTAAGTTGTTGCTCTATCTCCTCTGCTTCCTTCTTGCAGATCCTTTGAGCTGTCTCTATAGTGTGGACCATAAGGTCCTGACTACATTTAGTATTGATGTAACTAAATCCCTTTTTATATTCTGTGTCCTCAATAAAGATCACTGGAACATTTTTAACCTGGAGCCTCCAAGGGATAGTTCCAGCCTTCAGATGTTCAACCAGGAAGTGACCGTGAAGTTCAGTTCGTATATGTTTTTTTTGGAGTCTGATCAATTTTTCAGCAACATTCTGCTGTTTGGCAGAGCCACTTAGGTAGAGGTGGGCAGAATTTGCGAAATTCACTTTCGCAAATTATCGAGAAAATATTAAAAATCTCGGCAAACACGCAGAAATATATCGCGAAGATGCAGAAGTTTTTTTCCTGCCCGTTCGCGGTATTTTCTGCATGGTCGCGGCTCACCAACTTACCCATGCAGTTGCTCACGGGCGCGGCCATCTTGTTTTCACTTGTCTCGCGGTGCATGATCACGAGAAGAAAGACGTGATCGTGCGACGAATGACGTTACTGCGGGCGCGAACTTTCGCGAGACAGCGCAAATGGCTACCAACAATCCAACATCTCGTGGAGAACGCGACCGGATCGGGAAAACTAACTTGTCGGCGAATGCGGGGATTCAGGTAAGGCGATCGCGCGCACGCGAGAATGTATTATTTTACAGCGCGAGCAAGCAAAAAATTTCCGGTATAATGCGGATTGCGGAAATTTTTACATTTTCGCGATCTCCGCGGAACGCGAAAATGTCGAATTATCGCAATTTCCGCGAGCGGAACGGAATTTTAGCCCAGGCCTACACTTAGGGTGACTGTTGCAAACAACGATGGGTCAGAAATTAGTTTCTGAATATGGTCCTCGCTAAATGATAGCGTATCCCTCTCTGACATGACAGTTTACCAGGACTCCCTGTAGAGGCTCACTGGAAAATAATGAATATAAGAATCAATTCAATTTCTAAAGATAGTAGCCTTGCGCACTGCGTCCACCCTACTAATATTGAGAACAAAGAAGGCTCGGGTCCTAAAACCTCTTGGACTGGACCACTGTAAATACAAGAGAAAAGAGGGTGTCCAGAAGGGCTAGTTTGCACACTTTAAAGAGAATACCCTAGACCATCAATTCTAGGGTTCTTATTGCTTTATTTAGCTTATTTTAAATTATTTAGATTAGTGAAGCAAATAAATATTTTTTCACGTCTTAGAAAAGAAACCTTCCATTTACAGAACACCACATTTACAAAAACACATTTATACACAATGTAATATTCCGCTTAAAAACAACAACAAAATTCAAAGACAAAAATGACAAGTGAAACAAACTTAGACAATCGTGTGAAATACCATTAACATTGAAAGTACAACACCAGTCCTAGTTTTTACATAAGGCACCAAGCGGACGTTAGATTCTTAACTAGACGTTGTTAATTGTCCTGCCTAGACCAAGAGACCGGGGGTTATGTCTTCAAACCAATGTTGCCTACATAAGAGAAAAAAATTATTGCTACATTCCTTAAGGCACAATATATACACAATCCCCGGGCTCACAAGAGCCAACGCGTTTCGAATCCACATCCTAAGACAACACACAGGTACTGCACAGACATATTATACACAAATGGACATGTGTGTGCATTTTATATAAACATTGATAGTGATGTGTGCATTATTTTGTGTTTCACAACAGCACCTCCTCATCAATATCACACATGTTAATCTCTGTCACACAAATATTGTACCCTTTATCAGTTGTCTGCCATGTTACTAATGATGATCACTTTTAATGCAGCTTACCATTTCTCAAGTGTTGGTAAATGGAGATTAAAGTGACTACAACTACCACCAGGCCCTCTCACTCCAACTCTAACCAAGATGCTAGACTCCTTTTGCCCCTTCTCACTTGTCTGTCATGTCACTACTGATCATCACACATCATGCAGCTTACCATTTCTCAAGTGTTGCTGAAGTGAGATTGAAGTGACTACAACTGCCATGAGGCCCTGTGACTGGACCTCTAACCAAGATGCTATACTCTGTTTGCCCCTTTTTACTTGTCTGCCATGTTACTACTGATATTCACTCATCATCTAGCTAACCATTTCTCAAGTGATGATGAAGTGAGATTGAATTGGCTGCAACTACCAATGTGCTATAGTGAATGTGACAAACTCACACTACACACATCCCAGGTCATGTTTTGATCTCAAAGAAGCATCTGTATGGATGTGTCATTGAAGTGATATACCACTTTCTCTGCTGCAACTCTGTATTGGACTCTCACACATCACCCACGTGAAAAGGCAACGTCAGTCAATGGGATTACATAGATTCAGTGTGAGAAGCATTATAAGGGCACAATGGAAACACTCTATGCAGGATAGCTATGCCTCTATAATGGGGAACTTCGAAAGGCTACGGCTCTGGGGCACAGTATATTTTGTACATGCCTGTCAAACTCAATGTGCACTGGACCTGGGAAATTAAGTCTATCAGGGACAACCAATAACATAACTAAGTGCCATACATGTGTAGGAAATACGTAAGTGCATCTTATCAAAGTAAAGACAACACCAACAGCATATGGCACAAACCTAGATAAGGGAGCTGTAAGGTACACACAGGGAAATGGACACATGTCCCTGCAGAACTACACAAAGGTATGATAAGTTAAGACCCTTCATGTGTGGATCAACAAATATCTAACTTCAGGACATCAAACACATATCCAACCTAAATCATAGGGAGAAGCACTACCTAAATGACATTGACAGTGGCCAGGTCAAGCTGAAATAATAACCATATAACATGCCACAAAATGCAATGTCTGCCCCATTTGGATTTAATCCCACATAGACACCCATGCAACTTTTCCCCTTGTCCTGTGTAACTCCAGCACTGGGTCCAAGGTCACATCATACTAACCACAACAACCGGATCAGCAATTAGGGATGAAACAAACACAACTGTAGTCACACATCACTAACTATCCAATTACATCAAATAGTTAGAAAAGTAATAGTAGGACTAATGTCTTCAAAACTATGAAAAGATTTTAATGACAGTAAGTCACAACGGGATTATAAACAAAGGCCAGTGGCTAGTCCAGTCAGTGTCCATGTGCCACAGCACAATATTGTGCCACCAAACTTTCTCTTACTGACACTGCCAGGAAATCGATTTACAAAGGGGCCTCCATTGGGCATAGCAGGCACCTCAAAGATGAGACTTTGAAAATAGGGGGGGGGCAGAGGTTTAGGGAGGGGTGGGTATAGTTTTGGGAGGGGTCTTCTTGGGTATTGGGGGATTTGGGCTGGGATTTGGGGGGGTGGAAATGCTGTTTGTCAGAAGTGGAAGGGATGAGTTTATCTTTGAGAGGCGTTTTTATGTTTTATTTTCTTTTTAGGGCTGGGTTCAGGGGATGAGAATGCTTTTATTCAGGGGTGGAGTGGGAAGTGAAAGGGATGGGTTTGGGTGTGGGAAAGTTTTTGGGGACTTTGGGAATGGGTGGGTCAGGTTTCAGGGGGGCAAGGGCCAACACATGACATCCCCATGGGGAAAACGGGTAGGGTGTTCAGGATAGAGTTTGGGCTGGGAGGAAGAGGGAGTTGAAGTGTGAGATGGGCCTGCTGTCTGTTGTGTTTGTGACTGTGAGTATTTGCGTTTTTTGGCATGTTTGATGTGGATGTGCTGGGTGTCGTGGAGGGGTTTGTGGGTGGGGTGCAGTGTCTGCAGGAATGCTGGGTGATGTGGAGGGGTCTGTGGCTGCTAGCGTGGTGTCTGTGGGAATGCTAGCTGTTGTGGAGTGGTCTGTGGCTGTTGGTGTAGTGTTTGTGAGAATGCTGGGTGTTGTGGAGGGGTCTGTGGCTGTTGGTGTGGTGTCTGCGGAAATGCTGGGTGTTGAGGAGGGGTCTGTGGCTGATGGTGTGTTGTCTGTGGGAACTCTGGGTGTTGTGGAAAGGTCTGTGGTTGTGGAGTCCTCAGGTATACGTGTGTATGTGGAGGGCTCTTTACATGTTGCTGTGGTGCCTGGGGGTATGCTGGAGTGGTCGGGGTGATGAGGGAGGTGAGTGTTTGCTGTGTGCATGTATGTTTGTACGTTTGGGATGTCTTGCATTTGAGTGTGGTGCTTGTGTCTGATGAAGTGTGTGCATACTTAGGTGTGGGTGGGCTTGGGATAGGAATGGGAATAGGTAATTTGGGAAAGGCTCAGGATTGTGAGTGGAAGGTTAGGATTGGTGGAGGGCTGTCATGAGGGAGGAGGCCAGAGCCTGAAAAGATCTCTCTAGGCCAGACATGGCAGTGTGAATGCCTTCCAGGTAGGCAACTATCTGGGTCAGCTGGCTGCTTTGCCCCTGGATGGCATTCCGGACTGAAGTCTGACCCACAGAGAAGCTCTTCAGAAAGGCAGTAGCCTACTCACTCAGGGCAGTGGGGCTAACAGGAGTAGAACCTGAGGTGCCTGGAGCGAAGGAGATCCCTCCGCTCTTAGGAGAGCGGAAACAACCAACCTGTGGGAGGACATCAGGGAGAGTGGCAATGGAACTGGGGGTTGCAGGCAATAATGAAGGTGGAACTAATCTTGTTGGGTACGCCACCACTCAGGGGTGTCCATCGGAGGATGACTCAGGTGATGGCGATCTTGAATGCTGTCCTCCCGGGCACTCCTCACAACTTCCTGATCACTGGGTCCCTCTGTATCTGACGTCTCATATCCGGAACCGTTGTGACCAGCTGTGTCCACACTGATGTTGGCCCCTTCTACTCTGCTTCCACTGGATGTATCTGAAATGACATGTAAATAAGGTTATTGCAAATGCGTTTTCACACCTGACCATCACAAATCAACCGAAAACATTGAAGAAATCCACATATCACACCACCTTCATGGTTCACTCCATAGGCTTCAAATTTAGCATGAGTACATGCATGCATACTACATAACCTGCAAGAAATTGGGTCCACCCATGTCATAACCACAAACAGGCTCAAATGCATTGATGGAATTGTCTACACTAAATCCTTACGTCCATACTATGATAGTTGATCACATTGCATACTTTGGCACTTGTATACCATTGTAAAAAGATGTAACCAACTAGGATGAATCCAAGTGTGAGATTTACACAATGCTTACACAAGGACCAGAGTCAAACAAATCTAATACCCATAACACATAATGATGCCATGAAGGTCAAGTTGAACACTAATGTACCATCTATTACAGTTGGGGCAGACATCATGTCACATGCAAATGCTCATTGCACACTGATGACACTTTGGACTCCAAATTACATCATATTTCCACTACCTGAAAAGTCTAATGAAAGCTGGGCAGATGTAGTTTAGCAATGTATCACATTTAGTGTATAAAGTGCATTGAAAATATTGAGGTCCAAACATTTGGGAGA
Source organism: Triturus cristatus (assembly GCF_964204655.1). NCBI lineage: Eukaryota > Metazoa > Chordata > Amphibia > Caudata > Salamandridae > Triturus > Triturus cristatus. The sequence goes on from NC_140591.1 coordinate 1,188,528,510, forward strand.
TAAACTATCTGAATTCACACAGCACAACACTCCATATAGCCATATGAACATCCCCAATCCTTCTTGGTACAGGTGATGACGCCAGCCATAGATTGTATATCCACAAGCCAATACACCTTTGAAGGTTTTGGGTGCCCTTGAATTTCTATGACATGAAGATGTGGGATCACTAGTGTTATATTCCATATAGGTACCCCAATATAGGCTCAGGTAACAGCACCTATATTCTCCCTTACATTACACACATAACGGTTCTTGGGGACTGACCTTTTACCTAGATATGACACTGCACAACGAACGAAGGATTTCCCTAGTAGCAGCATCATACATTATGCATGAGGATTCTTGGAAACACGGCAGGGCTCATCTCCTGCATAATAACTGTGTATAAAGTTCATTCCCTACGTCATCCTACGTCTGACACTGGCACAGCACGGTAGAACCCCCGGGTAGACCTTTGGGTATAAAAACATTACTTGTTGCTGAGATAGAGAGGAGCTCAGGACTTCCATGCTGACACACTGACACGAGACACTGAAGCACCCTGCATCCAGATACTCCAGCTCGCAGTGGTCTGACATCACTTGCGGGGTGTCCAACCTGAAACCAGGACAGGGTCCCACAGCTTCTTACTTCAGGTAATGATGGTTGACTTTTTCCTAGAGGGATTCTTGGCTTAACACCTACATGCATGCTAGGTTCGCTCAGGTACATCTAGCTAGGGTAGCATCGTAGGACTACGCTTTTTATTGCCATGTATTTTATATACTTGCCTGTATTCATGGTTTTAGCAAAATGGTAGAACTCTACCATACTTTTACTTTCCTAGTGCTTCTAATCATCTATATATGTTACTGTCTAATGATTGTTTCAGCACACCTATTTTACCCTAGAATAACGACTGTTCAATAAATACTTATTGAAAATGTCACTAATGTATATCCTGTGTATCTCTCTGAGACTTAGGTGCCGATTATGATCCTGTAAAAAAATTACCCGTACGACTCGTATCCGGTCTTTTTACCGTACGAATCGTACAAGTGCCGTACAAACTGGCAATCACGATTCGCATGGTACAAAGTCCATACGAATCGCATTGGGAATTATTCCCCACACGTCCTCGGGTCGAAAAATGTGTCCGACACGTCCCCGGACGATTTACCGTACAAATGTGAAAAGTGAAGTCCGACCGCGGAATCACGATCCATCCCGTGCGTCCGATGTTACAACCGTATGGAAAAAACACCGTCCGCACCGAACACCCATAGCAACCATGGAGACATGTGCCCGCATACACGCCCAACACCCCCCCAGCCCTCCTATGTACGAGTCGAATCCCCACCCGTGTATGTACACCCGTGTATGTACGAGACGTACCCCCACCCGTGAATGTATGGAGCGTACCCCCCCCAACCGTGTATGTACGACCCGTACCCTCACCCGCGTACGTATGGAGCGTACCCCCACCCCAACCGGGTATGTACGACCCGTACCCTCACCCACGTACGTATGGAGCGTACCCCCCACCCCAACAGTGTAAGTACGACCCGTACCCTCACCCGCATATGCATGGAGCGTACCCCAACCCCAACCGTGTAAGTACAACCCGTACCCTCACTCGCGTACGTATGGAGTGTACCCCCACCCCAACAGTGTAAGTACGACCCGTACCCTCACTCGCGTACGTATGGAGCGTACCCCCCACCCCAACAGTGTAAGTACGACCCGTACCCTCACCCGCGTATGCATGGAGCATACCCCCAGCCCAACCGTGTATGTACGACCCGTACCCCCACCCCAACCGTGTATGTACGACCCATACCCTCACCCGCGTACGTATAGAGCGTACCCCCACCCCAACCGTGTATGTACGACCCGTACCCCCACCCCAACCGTGTATGTACGACCCGTACCCTCACCCGCGTACGTATGGAGCGTACCCCCACCCCAACCATGTATGTACGACCCGTACCCCCACCCCAACCGTGTATGTACGACCCGTACTCTCACCCGCGTACGTATGGAGCGTACCCCCCACCCCAACAGTGTAAGTATGACCCGTACCCTCACCCGCATATGCATGGAGCGTACCCCCACCCCAACCGTGTATGTACGACCCGTACCCTCACCCGCGTACGTATGGAGCGTACCCCCCACCCCAACAGTGTAAGTACGACCCGTACCCTCACCCGCGTATGCATGGAGCGTACCCCCACCCCAACCGTGTATGTACGACCCGTACCCTCACCCGCGTACGTATGGAGCGTACCCCCACCCCAACCGTGTATGTACGACCCGTACCCCCACCCCAACCGTGTATGTACGACCCGTACCCTCACCCGCATATGTATGGAGCGTACCCCCACCCCAACCGTGTATGTACGACCCGTACCCCCACCCCAACCGTGTATGTACGACCCGTACCCTCACCCGCGTATGTATGGAGCGTACCCCCACCCCAACCGTGTATGTACGACCCGTACCCCCACCCCAACCGTGTATGTACGACCCGTACCCTCACCCGTGTACGTATGGAGCATATCCACACCCCAACCGTGTATGTACGACCCGTACCCCCACCCCAACCGTGTATGTACGACCCGTACCCTCACCCGCGTATGTATGGAGCATACCCCCCACCCCAACAGTGTAAGTACGACCCATACCCTCACCCGCGTATGCATGGAGCGTACCACCACCCCAACCGTGTATGTACGACCCGTACCCTCACCCGCGTACGTATGGAGCGTATCCCCACCCCAACCCTGTATCTACGACGCGTACCCCCACCCGCGTATGCATGGAGCGTACCCCCACCCCAACATTCTAAGTACGGAGCGCACCCCAGGCCCCAACACCAGCACCTTCACACAACATCGCGCATGTACGAGTCGTACCAAGCCAGACACAAGGACAGCACTGTACAACTAAATTCCCGAAGTACACATTGTACACACGCTACAAACGCACGTACACAACCAGGACAAAGCAAAACAACACAAGAATACACCATTCGAATGGCACAAAGCCACAAAACATGTCCAACAAGCACAAAAACAACACATTCACTCACCTGCAACTGCCAAAATCCCAAACAGAGGCCCAAAACACAACCACTCCTTATAACACACCCACCCAAACTTCAAACACAGCCACACCCACCAATGGACCAATAAAAAGGGCCCACACACACAAACCATGAGCCTTTGCAACAGACTCACTGCTGCCAGACCCCACAGACAACCTACAGCACCATACTAGAACCTTTACCACACCTTACACGTGCACACCTTCACACACACACCTTCACAAACACCCCCTCATCACATTCACACACACACCTGCACAACCACACCCACACACCCACAACCATCCACACCCCCCCCATCCACACCCACACCCCTCACCATGCCCACTAACAAGAATCCAAAGTTCACTAGCCGAGAGTTGGAGGTCCTTGTCGATGAAATCCTCAGAGTCGAACCACACCTCTTTGGAACATTGGTCAGACACACCAGAATTTCAGAAAAAAAAGCCATGTGGCAGACGATTGTTGATGCTGTGAATGCTGTTGCGGACACCAGAAGGACCAGGCATGAATGCCAAGCCAGGTGGTACGATCTGCGGAGGAGGGTCCGAGCCAAAATGACCGACGAACACAACCAGGCCAACGTCACTGGAGGAGGGCCGCCCCACAGACCCGTACAATACCATCCCTGGGAGGAGAGGGTGATAGCCATACTGCCGGTGGTGGCAGTGGACGGATTAGAAGGACTCCGAGACCCGGGTGAGTACACAAACAACTCACCTCACATGGGGGGAACATCATCCACAACCAAATTCACAAACAGGCACGCAACCACCCCAAGCTATCGCATGACTCAACCACACTCCATGAACACGCACATGCCACTGGCGCCACCATGCCCCATGCACCCAGCTGGACAATGCCAAGTCACAGGCCACAGAAAACACCAATACAAGACACGGTAAGCCGGATGGCGGGAGTGTGGGCCCCAAAAATCACATAGAGCAACTCAGAAGCAGACAACAATGCCCCCTGCCCATATGGCCTAGGTCACAGCCAGACAAACAGTGTGTCCCCACACAGGAAAGACTTGCCAGCAAATGGTGGACGCCTTGCATTAACACATGGGGGTGACAGCACGTTCTTGCACATGACAGCAGCTAATGAACAGCCAACACTGTGAAAGAGTGGCAGCACACACCACCACAGCAGCAGCGCAGACACAGACACTACACCCAATGGGTGCCTGGAGATCAGAAACAAACTCACATCAACAATTCAAGGGCCATTCAAAGATCTGCTAACAGTGTGTGCCCAGGAAGCTGGGCTGAGGTGACAGAGGGTGACACACAGAGGGAGGGAGAGGGGGACAGAGAGGGAGGGAGACACAGGGAGACGGACAGAGGGAGGAGGCTGACACACAGAGGGAGGGAGAGGGGGACAGAGAGGGAGCAAGAAAGGGACACACAGGGAGAGCAATTCAGCCTTGTGGGGTGTGGGAAGGGCTGCTCGTCAGCAGGTGGACTGCGTGCATGTAGGCGCGAGCCTGACCAGTTGGCTGCGGAACCGGTATATTCCCATGTCCGAAACATCCTGGACACATACCGGCAGGACACCACGGGCATGGCCCAGGTTGTGTCCACCCTCAACAAGATGAAGGGGACCCTCGATGAGTGCAAGACCCAGCAGGCCCAGCAAAATGCGGAGCAACATGCCTGTCTACTGCGACACCAAGGGCGGATGGAGGACAGACAGGCTGAGCTCGTGACGGTGTTCACGGGAATTCACAGTACACTCCGTCGGATAGCCGACAACATGGGCAACCCTCCCTGTGCCACCAGGTGTAGAACATCACCACCCACAGGGAGGGATCAGGAGGAGGAGGAGTCATCCGACGGAGCATCCCAAACATCGTCACGGCCTGCTTCTGAGGGTCCCCGCAGGAGGGCGGGTCGTCCACGGAAAAGACCGTGAGGGTCGGCGCAACAGCACCATCTCCCAGGACACCTGGCCTGGCACCTGGCCCACTGGACCAACAGCAGCACAGCAGCAAACGACATTTTCTGCCACATGGACTTGCTGGTCACTGTCTGACCAATGTTGACAAAGACTGTGGCATGGACTCTGAGGATTTTCACTGGCAAGGACACCAACTCCCCTAGTGAACTTTGGATTCCACACACCCGGAAAGCCCCTCATGTCATACCCCTCCCCCCACGTACCCCAACCAAAATAAAAAGTTACACCATAAAGAGATGATGCCTACATTTTGCATTATTACCTTACATGTGTCTTGTAAAGTCTAACCATGCCTGAGTTCTCATTTGACTTCAACCATCCACACACTGGGGCCTGAGTCTGGCACAGGACACACATGGGTCACAATGTATTAGGCAAGACGGACATGGAGCACCATACACACCCGTGATGGGCCCAACCAGCTGAGGGGGTGGACGCACAACCGTGCCGACAGACATATTGAGTACAGCGACAGCCATGCGCAGTGGTCAGGGATCATGTGGAGTGTCCTGGGGGGCACCCAGGTATGTGTGGACAGGTGGCAGAACCATGTCCTGCAAGCTTGAGTCAGGTGGATGCAGAGAATGGTGGCCTGGCCAACGTTGGATGCATGGGGATGGCACATGTCACAATACCCACACAGTCATGGGCATCGTGCACAAGACACAGTCTAATCCCACACAAACAGCATGCATCTTGCTAATCGACACATAGACACATAGCCACTATCACGGAAAACCATGCCAGACATGCCGTATGCACCGTGGCAACACACCAGCATTGACTGAGAATAGGCACCTTGGAGGCATAGGGACACCTTTATTATTCATGTATTTGGGAATGCAGAGGCAACTCGGAGTACACATGAACAGGTCATGTGGAGTAACATGTGGGTCCAACACTGGAACCCCCCTTCTGCAGCACAAATGCGTGATAGCCATGGAACTGGCACACAAGTGTCGGCTAACAGCTAAACACCCCCTGCTGCTCACGGAGAGGCTGCCATACACCATTGATCCTCTGATGTGGAAGTCCCACACCATGTCAAGCCAATGCAAACCGTATGTGTCCGAGGGCAGTGTAACACACATTGATGCCATCATCACAATCCACAATCCCATCACTGATGACTGTCAACAAGTCTGACCATCTATTCAGGTGTACCCAGATGCATGTCATGTGTCCCATGGTGATGCGACATGTCTGCAGAGGAACCAAACATCGACAGGGACAGTGTGCACACATCGTAAACAACAGCCACACCCAATACACCCCTGATGCATCCCTTACCCTAAGGAGACTTCCAAACTTGTCCGTGCGTGTAACGCTGAGTCAGCACACGATGACGTGTCCATGAGGAATAGCAGTGCCACAACAATGCAACCAGCAGACAGCATGTGCAAGTACCTGGGGATGAGAGACACACAAGAAGTCAGACACAAAAAGCACAGCCACTTGCATGTGCATGTACTCGACACATGTAAGGATGACAACATGCTAGGTCACTATTATGACTGGGGAAATACACTCATCACTGGCACCATCACTCCAGTGACACATCCACACACACCTCTGACTCACGTGGCATACATGCAGATGGACACACACATGGCAACACATGCCACACGGGGACCAATGCGTGCACACACAGACACTGGTACTCACCACTAAGCAAAGAAGTCGCGTATGAGCCGACTCCGGATGTCCTCTTGCGGAACCACATCCTCCACATCACTAGCCCCATTGCCGAGACCTTGGTCCTCCATGGGTGGATGGTCCTGATCATCTTGATCCAGGATGAGTGGCACAGCTTTCTCAACTGCCATGTTGTGCAGCATGCAGCAGACCATGAAGATTTTGCAGACCTTCGCCGGGGCATATGGGAGGGCGCCGCCGGTCTTGTGGAGGCATCTGAATCGGCTCTTCAGGAGGCCAAATGTCCTCTCTATCACTCGCCTTGCCCGGCCATGGGCGGTGTTGTAGCGGAGCTGGGCAGGCGTGATGGGGTTGCGGAGAGGTGTGATCAGCCATGGCATGTTGGGATAGCCAGCGTCCCCTACATGGAAAGCACATGGACATAAGTAGGATAGGAGAAGCGGTCGTGCTGGGAGTCTATGCAAAATACAGGACTGACAGACTGTACCCACCAACAACACATGCTCGTTCGTTGCGCAGCTGCGTCATCATTTCAGGCACCCTGCTACGCCTCATGATGTAGGCATCGTGTGCTGATCCTGGAAAACGAGCACAGACATGTGAAATCACCATGTTGGACAGACACACCACAAGGGCATTGATGGAGTGGTAGTGCTTGCGATTCCTGTACGCTACCTCCTGTGCCTGTGGTGGTACCAAAGCCACATGTGTCCCATCTATGGACCCAATGACATGGGGCATCCCTCCCAGGGCATAGAATCCACGCTTGACCCCAGTCAACATTTCAGGGGTTGGGAAATGGATGAACTCATCCAGGTGAAGCAACATGGCCTCTAAGAAATCATGCAGCACACGGCAGAATATGCTCTGGGACATGCCACCAACATGAGCGATGGTATTTTGAAAGGTACCCGTGGCAAGAAAATGTAGGGCTGCCATTACCTTCAGCTTGGGTGTCAGTGCCGTAGGATACCTGTGCAGCGGTTGCAGGTGTGGTGCCAGCCTCGCCGTCAACTCCTCAATCAACGGTTGCGGGAAGCGGTAGCACCGGATACAGTCATTCTCCCGCATGTCAGCCAAGTGCGGAATTGCTCGGGGAAGAGGCGGCGCCCTGCAGTAATTTGGAAGTGACAAGGAAGAGTGAGTGCACTACAACAACATTTTTTTGGTGCTGAGCACATGTTAATCTGTCAATACACATATGCGACATACGGAGTCAGGTATGTGCCACATGCCCTGGACACGTATGGCTGCCAGGTGACACTCCTACCAAGACCCAGCTACACACGGAGATTGTGAACCTCCACATGCCATGGCATGGGATTAGCTGTGTCCCAGTGTAAGTGAACAGCCAGACGCAACACAGGAGTGACATACATCAACACATCAGCAGAAGTAGGATGTCGATTTCAGAGACTGGTAGCGGAACACTAGAGCCACAGGTCACATAACATTACACTAGGACAGCCCACACACCTTGCCAATAAGGTGTACATGTAATGACTCGCCACACATTCATAGAGAGGATGCAGACAGGTCCTTGTTACGCTACTCCGTGTCCCATGCATACATACGCACCTCACATCCAATACCACATGTGGCCTGGTGTGCGTAACAGTGTGCCATGTCCATCTACACACAGACACATGTTGGTTGCTGCAACAGCTGATGCTTTTGAGGGAGCACCAACATCAAGCTAATGGGAAGCCCCCACACATACATGACATAGTCACATCGTGCACCGTGGGTAGTCACATGTATGGTGTGGTAACCCCTGTAGCGGGCATCAGGGGACACTTGCGTGTGTTGTTGACCGTGCCATGCCAGTGACGCTCATCCCAAGTGTGCAGTACGACATGCACACATGTCAAAGGAGTGAAGGGCATGCCTGGCACACATTGCACCGTCACACATAACATCTGTACACATCTCATCATACATCTGGTGCCTTCTCGACTCAGGAGTAATGTGCCACATCACAGCCTTTCACACCTGTGCCCCACACATGTAGTACTGCCCAGACAATGCCTTGATGTCCATCCATGGACAAGTATGTCAGCCCTATTCCTTCCTGTGTGCTGCCTGTCACCACTGTGATGTGTGAAAGGCACTGTACTTTTGCTCAGAGGGCCTGTGTACATTCCCTATCACTATGGGAGTGCTGCCGTATGTGTACCCATAGTGATAGTGAGCGTACAGGCGTGTGTACGGTCCGTACCACTATGAGTACGCATACGCGAGAACACCCATAGTGATACGGACCGTACACACGTGCGTACGCTCACTATCACTATGGGTGTTCTCGCGTATGTGTACCCATAGTGGTACGGACCGTACACACGCCTGTACGCTGACTATCACTATGGGTGTGCTTGCGTATGCGTACCCCTAGTGATGGTGAGCGTACGCACGCGTGTATGGTCCGTATCACTATGGGTGTTCTCGCGTATGCGTACCCATAGTGATAGTGAGCGTACGCACGCGTGTAGGTCCGTACCACTATGGGTACGCATACGCGAGAACACCCATAGTGATACGGACCGTACACACGCCTGTACGCTCACTATCACTATGGGTGTTCTCGCGTATGCGTACCCATAGTGATACGGACTGTACACGCGTGCGTACGCTCACTATCACTATGGGTACGCATACGCGAGAACACCCATAGTGAGACGGACCGTACACACGCCTGTACGGGCCATTGCTATGCATTTGGGGTGCCCTAGGGCCCCGGTACGCACCGTACCTGTGTGTGAAACTCCAAATTACATAGGGGACACATGAGGGACAAGTATACAGGCCTACATGCATGCTGGTTGTCATGGAGACCAAGTTTAAAGTTTGAATTTTTTTCTGCAGGTGCACAGCAGTAGTCAGTTTGAATGAATCTACTTTGTTGCAATGTGGTTCTGGAGGTGACATCATGCTCAAGAAAAAAACACAATAAGAACCCACTGACTGTGCTAGGTTTGAAGGGATTGGAGGAAACATAGGATGCAAATGTGAGTGACCAATCACTCTGTACTCCTGTGCATGAAACAGGCCAGCAAGGCAGATATAAGGCAGCCAGGTCCCATGAGGGAGCACTTGCCTGCACATCTTTAGATTCGACGACCCAGCTGCTGCTACTGATTCCCTGGAACCATGTCAAGGTCTGTGGAGAGGTCACAGCCTTTCACCCTGGAGGAGAACCTGGCTTTGCTGGATGTGATCCTCCCAAAGTACCCCCTGCTGTATGGGTGACCAGGGTATCAGGTGAGTGCAGAGTCTGCTAGCACAGACTGTGTCCCTTGTTTGTGACTGTGACTTCTGGCATTGTGTCCAGGTGTGACACACATGCTATGTACTGTAGGGGGGGTCCCAGGGGGGGGAATGCCTGATGTCTCCCAGCCAGTGCATGCTGTGGTGCATGTCTGCCGTCCTCACTTGCATTGTGTTTACTGTGACAATCACTGCATGGTGCATGACACATTCTGCCTGTCTTGTCCTCCTGGGAATGTAGCCTCTACAGTCCTCATTTAATTATGTGGTCAGCCCAGTGTGACAGGTGACTGTACCCACAGATGTGTGTTAGTTCTGTGTACCTGTGCTGAGAGTGTCCACATGATGTGTTGGTACCCTGGACATCGGTGTGTGTGTAAGTCCCCTGTCATGTGGGTGGGTGCACATGTGGAGTGTGGCCCCCGGCCTGCATGAGGGATGGATATACCCTGCCCATGTGATGTGAGCAAGGAGCAGTGCTGTGTGTCTGACGTGCAGAGCCAGCCCCACACCTGTGAGCCCCCCGTCTAGTGGTACATGTGCAGAGTGAGATTTGTCGCTGCATTTGTCAATGGCAGGTGGATGTCCTGTGCCTGTGTGTGTCTGTGTACTCTGCTGCGGTAGAGTCAGTGGCCTGTGGCATGTGACTGCTTAGAGGTGCTGCACATTATCCTGGTGTACCTTCTGATGCACAGTGTGAGCCTGGATCATTGATTGTGTCGTTGGCCTCATTCCACCTGTGTACTTTCAATGGCACGTACTGCTTTTGCCCTTCCCCAGAGGATCATGTCCCTATGACAAAGGTGCAATGCGTTGGATACATACTATGCCGTGTTGTAAACAGCTAATTTGTTCTAATATGTCTCTCTGTGACATGTGCCAGGTGTATTGATGTAGTGTCACTTGTTCATCCTCACAGGTAGGCGCCTCTGCCAAGGAGCAGATATGGATGAACGCCGTCAGTGCCGTGAGGAGGACGGATGGTCGCAAGCGGCGCCTGGCCCAGGTGAGGAAACGCTGGCAGGATATCCGGTGCTGGACGCGGAGGATCGCACAGGTCCTGCTGGGGGACTCACCTGAGACCCATAAGAACCGCGGGCGCCGCCGTCTGACCCACATCCACAAGCGTGTGCTGGCGGTGGTCTTTCCAGACTTGGACAGGCACTTACAGGAGAAGCAGCAGCAGGAAGGGGGTAGGTACATGTGTGTTTGTTGTGTGTCACCAGCATTTGTAAGTGCACAGTTGCATGGATACACTGCCAGGGTTTAAGGGTGCTGTGCAGATCCAGTTACCCACAGTATAGCGGTGTTCTCCTGCCTCCCTTCCCCTCCTTGCAATGTGTTCCCTGGTCTGTGTGTAGTCACTCCTTCACAAGGTAATGTAGGCTGGCGCTTTCTCCACGTGAACTATGCCTGTAGCATCATGTGTGGGGGTGGTGTGTAACAGGTTTTGGGACCTTGCCTGTGCCCTGTCCAGTTCAGTACATGTGGGTTCCATGTCAGTTGGCACTGATGCTGAGTCCAGACATGGGAGTTAGTCTCTCAAGTGTCATGCCTTACAGCACGCATGTCCTATGTTGTGGCCTGTGACATGATGTGCATGAGTGTGCGATACGCATAGTGCAGGGATGGTGGCGTGTGTTGCAATCATTCCCATTCAGGACTATGAAGTTGTGTGGCCACTACTATCCTCTGGGGCATATTTTCCTAGTTGTCATGTGTGTCATCACAAAACGTGTACACTCTCAGTGTCTACAGCATAGGTTGTGCTCTGTGCCATTGTCCCCTGGCACCATGTATATTGACATAAAATGTAGTACAAGTGTCCACTGTACAGCCTGACCTGATTTTCCTTGTCCATACTCACGGGGGCCAGTGCCTGTGTGTCTTGTTACAATCATCTGATGCTGCCCATTTGTACATGATTATTTGGACAGGCGCACCTTGGGTATTTGGCGTCCAATCTTGCATTTATGCAGCCCCTGTGTATTTCAGCCAGACTAAGAGATGTAAGTGCTTCCTGTGTCTCAACAAATTGTCTCATGTAGGGGGTGGTTGGTGCGGGCAAAGCCTACATGTCAAAACCTGAAATCTCCTTGCTAGGTCTGGCCAGTGTGTGATGTTTGTCTGGACATCCACTCAAGGTGCAGTGAGCCAGTCATGGTGGGCATGTTTTCAGTATTACCTATGCTGCATGTGCCTCAAGTTCATGGATATGGTCCCTGCTCATCCCTATTTTCGCCAACGCTGTGTGGTGCAGATGCAGTGCTGGATTGTCCCCAGGGCCTGGCTCCTCTGTCAAACTCCATTTCATGTCATTTGCTATTGTGTCATGCTCTCCATTGTTTTTCAGTGGCATGGTGGGTCAACCAACTGTCTGTTGCATGCCCTACATCTGTACCTTGTTTTGTAGATGTTACTGATCTTTCTTTTCAGGCTATGCACTGTAACCTATGTAGATTGGACTCATGTGACATATGTATACAGGTGTATGATTAATTGCTGTCTCTTCACCTTGCCCACAGCATCGTCGGGGGACACGGAGGGAGACATGAGCACAGACGGAGCGGAGGGACCGAGCACCAGTGCCAGCGTTGACATCATGGCTGGCACATTGAGTGGAACGGAGGCAGAGGAGAGTGAGGCCGAGGACCTGTCCACTGGCACGACAGAATATGAAGCTGACGGGTCCGAGGATGATCTCTCCGAGTGGGCGGAGGCTGCACCAGCAGCTGACAGCGGCACAACATCTCAGCCCGCCCCCTCCATTGCCATCAGCCGCCTCCCACTTGCTCGTGTCCCTTCCCAGCATGCCCGGTCACCACATGTCTCCTTCTTGCCAGGCACAGCACCCCCTGCCCCTGTCTCCACTGCTGCCGCCAATGCCGAGTATGGGGACATCCAGCGGCAGTTGCAGGTTGGTCAGGCTGCGATGCTTAATGTCCTCCATGGCCACAGCCAAGTGCTGAACATCATGGAGGCATACTTGGAGGGCATTTTTTCATCGCAGGCTGACCAACGCAACTTGCTGAGGTCCATTGACTCGACACTGACTGCAGCAGTGGGTCTCCTGCAGCGCTACGTCCAACCCCCTACCCCTGACCCATCCACACTTCCCACTCCCATGCCTGTCCCACGTACACCCAGACGGCAGCATGCACCCACCACAACAGACACAGGCACCACACCAGCAGGGAAGGTCATACGCACACCTCCTGGCACGCACACACAGGGTGAAGTAGGCACACCCACTGGGTCGGGGGGCAAACGTAAGTCACGCAGCCAGAGTGGGAGTCCGCATTCCACCAAATCCACTCCCTCCAAATCCCCTCCCCTCAGCTCTCCTGGCCACATATCCGGCAAAGACTCCTTCATGGCCGCTCTGTCCCTGAGCCCCACATTGACACCACCCCGCAAGCGGTCAAGGGAGTCCCCGGTCAGGGTGGTTGAGTGCCCCCCCCTGTCCACACCCTCCCCCTGTGGCGCTGCGACCCATCCCTCCGCCCCCCTCCCCTCCTTGGGGCCTGTGGGTCCTTCGGGTGCAGGGGAGTCGCTGGAGGACCTTGCAAAGGTGTGCAGCGCCATCCTGGCCTCCGCCTTTGGCCCTGACCCACCCCCTGTGGTGGAGTCCTCCATCCCTGCACCCACGACGCCTACCCTTCGCCCTCATGTCCCTGCGGTGCCTGGTCCTTCCCCCCCACATGATGCCCTCCCCGCTCTGGAAGACGATGGAGTCTGACTGTGCAGGCAAGCTAGGGGACACGCGTCCCACTGTGTCCCCCACCTGGATTGTAACTTTGGTTTGCCCTATGGGCATAGTACTTTTTGAACTTTGTAGGGACAAACATATTTTTGGATGCTGATTAAAGCAATTTATTTTTCCTTAGTACACTGCTGTCTGTCTGGTATTGCTGTTGGTCGACCTGCACCATTATTTTGGGTGGTGATTATGTGTTGGGTGTGTGGGAATTGGCGTCTTGTGCTGGTCATAGGGTGGATCCTGGTATCTGTGTGCCATCACAAGCTGTTGGCTACATAACTTTGTTCATGTAAGCAGTTACTGCATGGTGACATCGTCCCAAGGTGTGTTCCTTCCTCTGTGTAACCTGACTTCTTCCCTGCAGGGTCTTTCCAATAAGTGGGGCTGAGCTGTGTCTACATTGGCTGGGTATGTGACGGACTCGTTAGACTTGGCCCATGCATGCTGAGCGATGTCTCAACCTGCATCATTCGTGGCATCCTTGGTGGTCACTGTACTTGTGTATGTAGACTGTTGCCATGACTTCATGTGTACATGTATTCTTTTAGGCGATATACATATGTATACTTCCAGCCTCGCACACATGTGGTACATATACTGCAGGATCTTTGTGCACCTGACTGACAATTGTGGGCATTGGATCTGTGGGTACTCCACCCTTTTCTTTGCAGGGGCACTGCTGTGAGTGTTAGGCACCCAGCCCTCCTGTCTCTGGGCACTGCTGGGAGTGTTAGGCACCCACCCCTCCTGTCTCTGGGCACTGCTGGGAGGACTCTGCACCCACCCCTCCTGTCTCTGGGCACTGCTGGGAGGACTCTGCACCCACCCCTCCTGTCTCTGGGCACTGCTGGGAGTGTTAGGCACCCACCCCTCCTGTCTCTGGGCACTGCTGGGAGTGATAGGCACCCACCCCTCCTGTCTCTGGGCACTGCTGGGAGGACTCTGCACCCACCCCTCCTATGTCTGGGCACTGCTGGGAGGACTCTGCACCCACCCCTCCTGTCTCTGGGCACTGCTGGGAGGACTCTGCACCCACCCCTCCTGTCTCTGGGCACTGCTGGGAGTGTTAGGCACCCACCCCTCCTGTCTCTGGGCACTGCTGGGAGGACTCTGCACCCCCCCCCTCCTGTCTCTGGGCACTGCTGGGAGTGATAGGCACCCACCCCTCCTGTCTCTGGACACTGCTGGGAGGACTCTGCATCCACCCCTCCTTTCTCTGGGCACTGCTGGGAGTGATAGGCACCCACCCCTCCTGTCTCTGGGCACTGCTGGGAGGACTCTGCACCCACCCCTCCTGTCTCTGGGCACTGCTGGGAGGACTCTGCACCCACCCCTCCTGTCTCTGGGCACTGCTGGGAGTGTTAGGCACCCACCCCTCCTGTCTCTGGGCACTGCTGGGAGTGATAGGCACCCACCCCTCCTGTCTCTGGGCACTGCTGGGAGGACTCTGCACCAACCCCTCCTGTCTCTGGGCACTGCTGGGAGGACTCTGCACCCACCCCTCCTGTCTCTGGGCACTGCTGGGAGGACTCTACACCCACCACTCCTGTCTCGGGGCACTGCTGGGAGGACTCTACACCCACCCCTCCTGTCTCTGGGCACTGCTGGGAGTGATAGGCACCCACCCCTCCTGTCTCTGGGCACTGCTGGGAGGACTCTGCACCCACCCCTCCTGTCTCTGGGCACTGCTGGGAGTGTTAGGCACCCCCCCTCCTATGTCTGGGCACTGCTGGGAGGACTCTGCACCCACCCCTCCTGTCTCTGGGCACTGCTGGGAGTGATAGGCACCCACCCCTCCTATGTCTGGGCACTGCTGGGAGCACTCTGCACCCACCCCTCCTGTCATTGGGCACTGCTGGGAGTGATAGGCACCCACCCCTCCTGTCTCTGGGCACTGCTGGGAGGACTCTGCACCCACCCCTCCTGTCTCTGGGCACTGCTGGGAGTGTTAGGCACCCACCCCTCCTATGTCTGGGCACTGCTGGGAGGACCCTGCACCCACCCCTCCTGTCTCTGGGCACTGCTGGGAGTGATAGGCACCCACCCCTCCTATGTCTGGGCACTGCTGGGAGGACTCTGCACCCACCCCTCCTGTCTCTGGGCACTGCTGGGAGTGATAGGCACCCACCCCTCCTGTCTCTGGGCACTGCTGGGAGGACTCTGCACCCACCCCTCCTGTCTCTGGGCACTGCTGGGAGTGATAGGCACCCACCCCTCCTGTCTCTGGGCACTGCTGGGAGGACTCTGCACCCACCCCTCCTATGTCTGGGCACTGCTGGGAGGACTCTGCACCCACCCCTCCTGTCTCTGGGCACTGCTGCGAGGACTCTGCACCCACCCCTCCTGTCTCTGGGCACTGCTGGGAGTGTTAGGCACCCACCCCTCCTATGTCTGGGCATTGCTGGGAGGACTCTGCACCCACCCCTCCTGTCTCTGGGCACTGCTGGGAGGACTCTACACCCACCCCTCCTGTCTCTGGGCACTGCTGGGAGTGATAGGCACCCATCCCTCCTGTCTCTGGGCACTGCTGGGAGGACTCTGCACCCACCCCTCCTGTCTCTGGGCACTGCTGGGAGGACTCTGCACCCACTCCTCCTGTCTCTGGGCACTGCTGGGAGGACTCTGCACTCACCCCTCCTGTCTCTGGGCACTGCTGGGAGTGTTAGGCACCCACCCCTCCTATGTCTGGGCACTGCTGGGAGGACTCTGCACCCACCCCTCCTATTTCAGGATATGTACGCTTAGAACATACACAGGTGTGGGTTCGCTACATGCATACGAGGTGAGGGTACGGTCCGTACATACACGGTTGGGGTGGGGGTATGCTCCATACGTACGCGGGTGAGGGTACGGGTCGTACTTACACTGTTGGGGTGGGGGGTACGCTCCATACGTCCGCGGGTGAGGGTACGGGTCGTACTTACACTGTTGGGGTGGGGGTACGCTCCATACGTACGCGGGTGAGGGTACGGGTCGTACTTACACTGTTGGGGTGGGGAGTACGCTCCATACGTACGCGGGTGAGGGTACGGGTCGTACTTACATTGTTGGGGGGTACGCTCCATACGTACGCGGGTGAGGGTACGGGTCGTACTTACACTGTTGTGGTGGGGGGTACGCTCCATACGTACGGCGGGTGTGGGTACGGGTCGTACTTACACTGTTGGGGTGGGGGTACGCTACATACGAATGCGGGTGAGGGTACGGGTCGTACTTACACTGTTGGGGTGGGGGGTACGCTCCATACGTATGGCGGGTGTGGGTACGGGTCGTACTTACACTGTTGGGGTGGGGGTGCGCTCCATACGTACGCGGGTGAGGGTACGGGTCGTACTTACACTGTTGGGGTGGGGGGTACGCTCCATACGTACGCGGGTGAGGGTACAGGTCGTACTTACACTGTTGGGGTGGGGGGTGCGCTCCATGCATACGGGGGTGGGGGTACGGTCCGTACATATCCGTCCCCACGCTATGTGATGCTTGTGCGGGCCGTACCCAGGCCTTTGCCACGTGGGTACAGCCGTCCTGCCATTGTTGGGATGACGTAGGTGTGGGCGTGGTACGACTCGTACCCACGCTCTTAAGGCGTCTGTACGGGACGTACCTGTATTGTTGTGTTGCCGGTTCGCGTCGTCAAGCACTTCCGTTGCGGCAGACGCTGGCTTTGCTGGACACGCCCCCACCCACTCGTAGTGACCAGGGCCTGGGGGTCAGGTATGTCCAGGGCATGTGTGCTGTGTGAGTTTGGTGGGGGGTTTGTGGCTGGCCCTGGTTGTTAGAAGGCGACCTCAGAGGGGCCCGGAGGGGGCCCTGACTGCCCTGAGACCCACCCTCGAGGTATCGTAGCCGGGCACTGGCGGGAG
The DNA here is from genome assembly GCF_964204655.1 of Triturus cristatus. Lineage (NCBI taxonomy): Eukaryota > Metazoa > Chordata > Amphibia > Caudata > Salamandridae > Triturus > Triturus cristatus. The sequence goes on from NC_140591.1 coordinate 1,188,546,100, forward strand.
ACTCCTCAGGGGAGGAACCTCGTATCTAGGATCGCACACTCGGCACCACACGACAGAGAGACACCACACGAGGAGTTCTTAAGAGCAAATCTTTATCAGATCGGAGTGGTAGGATCTTTATGAACCGCAAGGCGAAATATATACAAGTAGAGCGCGGGCTCACAAAGTCTTGGAGGGGGGATAGGAGGTAGAGGGACAGTCTTTGGGGAAATGGATCAGATGCAGGAGCGTACCCGGCGCACAGCTCACAATCCTCGAGCTGGGGGATACGCTTGTCGTTGTGGGGTCCGGCGGGACCAAGAGCGTCTGTGGGAGCTGCGAGATACTCAGCAGGGCTCGAGCACAAGTTCGGAGGTCTTACGGTCTTCAAGGAGCCGCGAGTCACTCAGCAGGGCTCAAGCACGAGTTCGGAGGTCTTACGATCTACAGGGAGCCGCGAGTCACTCAGCAGGGCTCAAGCACGAGTTCGGAGGTCTTACGATCTTCAGGGAGCCGCGAGTCACTCAGCAGGGCTCAAGCACAAGTTCGGAGGTCTTACGATCTTCCAGGAGCCGCGAGTTACTCAGCAGGGCTCAAGCACAAGTTCGGAGGTCTTACGATCTTCCAGGAGCCGCGAGTCACTCAGCAGGGCTCAGGTGGTTCCAAGGCGAATCTGCCGGACCGTCCCAGAGCACCCCTTGTTATAGGGCGACTCCTCTTTGATGTCCGGAGTCTGTGCAGGCAGGGGTCTTGTCACCTGGGGGTCGCTTGTTGGGGGTTTCCTGCCATTGTCCTTTGATCCTTTCAGGGCCGGGTCGGGAGGAGCCCCAGACACCCAGCAGGCGTGGAGCCAGCCCTCGGGGAGGCCGGCGGGTCGATCGAAACCCACCTTCCTAGGGAAGCGCAGAGGTGTGATGGTAACTGCTCCTCCCTTTCTCATCCCAAGGGGAGCGCGATGTCCTCCAGCCGGAGTGGCGCCTAGAGGCTAGGGTCGCGCTGGGGCCGGGCGGCCATCTTGGTGCAAGAAGGGGGCACGCGGGTCCGGGGTGGCCGAAGGAGGAAGGCCACGGACGGGGGAAGTCCGGGTCGGGTGTGTGTGTTCTGGCGGGAAGGATCGGCTAGGCCGTGGGCTCGGGGCTGGTGTGAGGTGCAGGGGTCAGGTCTGACTAGGTTACGAGGGCCGGGTCTAACACTGGTCCTGCCCCCCACCCCCCCTTTCCCCCCTCCCTTTGTTGTTCTGACCTTCTGCGGCGTCTGCGTCGTAACCTGTAGAGGAGGTCGACTGCTATGAGGGCCGGGATGACACGTAGGTTCGGGTCCATGTCTGTCCGTCGCGTGCAGGTACTCCTTGTTCGCGTCGTCCTGATTTCCCGGCAGTTTTTGGCTGCCGGAAAATATTCACCGTGCGGGATGACGTCGGTGCGAATCGTAATTCCTGGTTCGTGAATGGCAGGCTGCGTGCGTCCCGACGTCACGTCGGCGCTTTCCCGAATCACATTTGTATGTTTATTTTCGTCGGTCGGGGTTTTGTACGATTCGTACGGAAATGGGATTTCCGTGCGAATCGTAATTCCATGTTTGTATATTTTTCCGACCGGGTACGCGTCGGACGGAGAATATGCTCCGTCCGACGGTTCGTACCCGGTTTTTACCGGATCGTGATCGGCACCTAAGTGAGCATGAGTGACCGAACGAAAAGTAGTACACTGTTTCCACGATCCTGATGGATCAGGGTTGTCATGTTCGATAGTTGCCAAGAACTATTCTCTCCTTAGTAAGAGGAATTTCTAGTTACACTGTGAGCTAGCTGGTACACAGGATAACATTTCCGGTGGGGGTGCACAGAATAAGTCCGGCACCAATCCTACAGTGTATGTTGTCTAAAAGCACAGATCCTGTATAGGTTTTATAGGAACTATACAACACTATAGTCCCAATGAGCAGGCACATCACACCACTCTTTGGTATTGCGTACTCAGATTGCCTTGTAAAGATCAATGTAGACCATAAGCTATGATATCCACAGATATACATCTCATGCATGTCACCAGTCAGTCAATGAGCGTATTGAAACACTATTGCAGATGAAACCTCAACTGGCAAATGCATACTGGCCAACATGTAGGCACTAATGCTGATGGCACCAGTGCGGTTTGCACTCTCATACCACTGTATAATCAGTACTTATCAATGACAACTATTATATAGTCACTGCATATACTGAGAACTCTATGTCATGTCAAATACAATAGGGCTACCATCTAATGAGAGACAGTGGTGAGGGTGCATTACTCCTCACACAAGCAAAACAAGCTGCCTGTGTAGTACAATTGTCACTTAGATCTACTGAGCAAATGAGATAATTACTCACTTCAATCAGCCAGGTGTATGCTCAAAAGGAGAGTATTGGATGTAGACAGGACTCTGCTGTGTTCCAGGTCAGAAAGACAATGGCAACAGCACAGCACCATGCACCTACTACCACACTTACACTAACAATGACTCATCTTGTGTATTGCACATGGGCCACCAGCAATGTGGTTGGTGAAATGCCTGTCTGTAATACTCAAAGTAGGCAATATGACATGTATTTCTCTGGCCAGGACTTCCCCCACATGTAGCTGCTGTTGCGCCCTCAACTGCTCATCACGGTCTGGGTAGACCACCACCAGTATGCGGGGCATCAGGAGGGTCAGGGTCCAGTGTACGCCCCTCCACGTTGGAATGACTTACCCCGCTGGACCTTCGAGATCTTCTAGATTCAGCCCAGTAGGTCCTTCCAGCTCTTTATGCATGGACACTGCGCTGGTTGAAGACCTCCAGGGTCCACACCTTCCGGGTGATAGTTCTTCAAACGGCCTCCTTCTGATGGTTGTTGACCTGTATGTATGTAATAGATGTATGAACACATTGTAACTGGAAGTTTGAGGATAACTGTCAGCATGATACACATTATGTTGATATCTAGCACAAGTCTTCATCAAGAGTCAACATATTACATGTATCCAAGTCACATGCCAAGCACAACTAAAGCATTGAGACACACTTTTGTGATCATCTGATGACTAACCTGAACCCTAGTCATGACCTACACTGACAAAAGCAGCCCACTAACATCATGTAGGCCAGGGCCATCCTACATGGAATGAGATGTATGATACCATGACACACAGTGCACCATTTTTACCATCTGAAGGGGAAACTACCCATGCATGACTGTCCAGACACCTTTACTGCCAGGCGCATTTTACTGATGCATATGGTCCATAGAGGCGAGTACCATAGTATACACAACATCCTAAGACTAAGCTCACAAGGTAAAGGCTGGTATGTGTGACACTGAGAGCCACCTCTCTGGGGAATGTGTGGACATGTGGACTACTTATTTGAATATCATAGTAAGCCATAATGCATTTGTGTTGTTTGTACTGCCATCACAGGACATCCCTTTTGGCATATGTGGCACTATAACAAGGATGACAATCAACATACCATGGTATGTGTTGTGTTATTGGGAATATTGTAGCCAAGCAGATTATCCACATTTCTAAATCTAAGTAAAAGTAACCCACTATTTGCACTGTTCATGTCTCAGATGTGAAATAGGTCTGTATGGTGGAAGCAACACTATTAGAAAATTGTCAGCAGACCTGTGTGAGTAAGGAGACAGTCATCAGTGACAGATACACATTGATACTGTGGGTCAATAGAAAGAAGTATCAGGTCAGGGGGTCACCTCAGTCACCATGCCTAATATTATCCATGTAACAAGGTTACTAGTGGTATAGATAGCTCTATCTGGGTACATTCATGGATCAGCAGGTCTACAGGGACATTACTCTGTGCCTTAGTTCTCCTGCCACAGTAACTCTGTCCCGTGTTGGGCCATGGCCGTGACTGCACACATATCAATGTCATGCCTTGCTCTCTGCAGGCTGAGGCAATGTACCCCACATGAACCTCACATTTCCACAAATTCAATACATAAAAGTGAAACTGCTACCTATCTCAAATGTGAACATACAGTTGTGTGCCACTCTGAAGGGGTCTGTGAGTTATAGCTACCTCCCAGACAACTGTTTTACAAAGTCTGATGTGGGCTGAATGATCTGTGGGATGGTACACTTTGCTAACATCATCCTCAAATGCTTATAATAGTATACAGACAAGGTTCATGGTGTGAAGCCTTTACATAACAATCTACATATACCATGATGTGATTTGAGAACTAATTGCAGCTACTATGAACTAGATCCTGGCATAGAGATACGTGAATAACACAAATAAAAATTGCACTTATCGCACATTTCAAAGGTGGTCTTCCCTCCACAAAGTCCAGGGCCCCATAATCCATTACATGTGTGCCCTTTGTAGGGGCCACACAATATATGCAACCAACATGATACTTACACCCCGACACTCAGAGGCACATTGTAGCCTAGGGGAATAGAAAGGAAGCAGTGAAATGGAGTTAAATATGTATTCAAGAAACTTACCTGTTCCTCTGGTGAGCCATAGAACTGAGCATACAGGGGAAGAGCCTCATTCACCAGGGCATCCAGCTCCTCTGGAGTGAAGTGATGGGCCATCTACCCTGCAGCATGTGCCATGATTGCTCCCAGAGGTGTTAAACAGCAGCTAAAATGAAGGAGGTGTTGATAGCAGCAGTGTTAAGATGCAAGTGAAATTTTTTCCAACCCCCGCTTATGCGGTCATCAGTGTCAGCTCACACAGCCATTTTACCACAGCTGTCACTATTACCAATGTTAGCATGTGGCTGTTCCACCATGCATGCTATCTCCCACCACGTGGTGACTTCCGCCAATGGCGTACATTCGACATGTCCCATTAGCAAGGTCTGGAATCCGCCATGTTAGAGGTTGGTAAAATTGCATTGGTGACAGTTAAGTGCGTCACCACCACTACAAATGAGGGCAAACATGTTTAAATTAGAAATACTCCATTCCCATGTTATGTCCAGTACAAAATGTCATCTGTGTACTGCATTACTGTGCACATAGGCAAAATGTGCGCAGCTCAGTGTACACTGCGGTCGTCAGTATTTCACATGAAATGTTATGCTACCCTCACTACGTGGCAATTTACATTTTCTGAATTGATGATGTGCACAGTTTTGTTACAGACCTGTGAAGGCCACCTTGAGGATGGCTAGTGAATGTTCAAGATTTGTCAATGATAAAGTGAAATGTGTAATGCTTAATGGAACATTAATGTTCGGACACATGACTTTTGTCTTACTCTTCACATATGTTGCTCTGCACACTGTGATCAAAATAAATGTTTGTGTTATTCCTCCCATGGGTACCCTGGGAGAGGGAGGAGACGCTAGGCTCCAGTGTACGGCCCATTTCCAGACGTTCAGATCATGGAAGAGCGACGCCATACAGAAGTTCAATTTGAATCGCAAACAATACTGGACTTATGCCATCAGTTGGAGCCTGACCTCAAACCTCACATCACTTATCAATCCCACCACTTGTGAAACTCATGTCTGTATTGCATTTTTTGGCCACAGACTCGTTTCAATTCACTGTCACTATTTCAGGTGGAATGTCACAACCTATGTTCAGTCGGGTACTCCAAGATGTGCTAGCAGCACTTTTGCGACATGTGGCCAGCTACATCCAGATCCCCAGATGTGAGGATCTAGCCACTGTGAAGGTGGATTTCTATGCTTTTGGTCACATCCCACATGTGATTAAATTAATTGATGGCACGCATATTGTCTTAGTACCACCACAAGCCAGTGCTCAAGTGCATCACAACAGGAAGCACTTCCATTCTATTAATGTGCAAGTTATCTGCTTGGTTAATTTGTACATCTCAAATGTCTGTACCCGGTTCCCAGGATCTGGACAATTCCTTCATACTGCGGAACAGGACCATACCCCAGCTGATGTCACAACTACTACCGGAGAGGGCCAGGCTTGTAGGTAAGTGTAATGTGTCCAAACTTTGTCTGGGTGATGTCAGGTAGCATGATCTGAAAGTGTGTAACTAATTGTTGCACTTCTGTCTATATTCCATCTAGGAGACTCAGCATATCCCAACCGTCCATGGTTGTTGGCACCAGTAAAGAGTACTACAGCGCCAAGGGAAGTTGCTTAAATGAGGCCCATGGAGAACATGGTGTTAATGTCCACTAAATAGGCTTTGGAAGGGCCCCAAATATCCTTTGGACATGACGCCACTGCCTCCCAATGTTGGCCTGTCTGCGCAGGGCAGTACCAATAGCAGTCACTCTGTTGACTGCCCTTCAAACTATGCACTTCCTGGTAGCCTTTCCCACCAAAGGTACCTAGTTTTCAAACTCCTCCCCTGTCACTGTGAGCACCCAGCTTAAAAAAGCACCTTGGCTTTGCTCTATTTTGCACATTTTACTTACATCAAAGAAGGCAGTTCCTGCTCCCCAATTTGCGTGATCTGGATTCTAAATCCCACACAGCAGCTTGCCTGGGAAATGAAACTGATATTACCGCTGATTAAAACTGCATCTTAAGTTCCCTGAGTTTACAATCTAAATATTGAAAATGTCACTCTATTTTGCTGCAATTACACTACCTAATGGATCTTTGTGATCTTATTAAAATTTTTATGACCTATTTTCATAATTGCCTTTTTCCTGACCTATTAATCATGTATACACAGTCGTGGATTGTGTATATTATGATGTGACTTTTATGGCTCGGTAGAGCTGAATAAAGAATTTTGACTGACTGACTATCCTGTCTCACATTTCAGTTTTCCCAATGAGAGGAGCAACCTGGACTTGGGAACCAGAAAATTGGGGCTCTACTCTAATGAAGCGTGTTTTTTTTGCCAGTAATGATGAGAAAAATAAATGTGAGTGAGTATATGAAAGGAAAAACAAACACGTGATTCAGGGAAAGAGTTCAAAATGAAAAATGGCAGGTGATGAAGAGGACTAAATGGAAAGTTGAAAATGTGTAGCTGAGAAAAGGGCTGCCTGTCTTGTGGGCTGCAATCGTGAAGTGAAGGATTCTGGTCAGGGTTGTGGTGTGTTTTATTGTGTGATTTGCAGGCGTGTCCACTTGTCAAAGTAAATTAACTGTGTAGTTTTTAAATCCATCCAATGGTCACTGTTGTGGTGTTTATTTCAAATGTTTGTTAACGCCGCTGGGAGACCACGAGTACCACTGTGTAGTCATAAGATGCTCGGAGGGTATAAAGCAGACCTGACGGCATCAGTGGACAAAACAGCAACATTGCAGACCGCCTCAGTCCTGGTGGGAAGAGTGATGTGGCTTTGGTCAGTGTTTCAGACAACAGAACTCGTAATACGGTAGGCGATAGTTCGCCAGCGCAGCAGTGTCGTAGAGGACATGGATGCGGCTTTCAGGTGGTCGGACCACCAAATTCATAATCAGGCCCAGAGTATCCTTACCGCCAACATAATGGTCTGCCCACCCAATTTAGATGCCGGTGGACCATAGGGTTGGCTATGGTCGTGACTACTCCATCATCACCTAGCCAAAGCTCTCTGGCGGCCCGACGGAGCAAGGGTCTTCGGAGAAATGTCTATATGTTCACCTACACAACCAGGATTGGCAGACATATAGCCATTTTGTTTTACTGTCCATCACTGCCAGGCACACCCTGATGATGAGGGACAGAGAAACGATAATAATGTTTTCCTTGCCTTGGGAGATAACTCTATATTTTCAAAAAGACAAATTTGGTGATATGGATTTTTATTCTCATATTGATGGAGCCCTGCACTAAAGGAGTCCACCTGACCATGAGGGCGGTTCCTGCCAATGCATTATAAATGCCTGTCTGCTTGACAGTCATTTATAAATGTGGTGGGCTGCCCCTCCACCTGGGGGACAGAGGTCTATTCTCAGTCCCTCTGGTGGAACAGCGGGCCATCATTCCACAAACAAATCGGGCCCCTAGTCTTTCAAGTCCCAACAATTCAGGGCTTCTGGAGTAGCTCCTCTGAGTGTGTTCTAAGGCTTTCAGCACCTCTAAAGCAGCTCTTAGGGCTTAATCCAGCAGAGGGCACTAGCAATATCCAGTCCAGGTACAGTTGCTACTGGTCAGTTGGGCACTCCAGGAAAAAGGCCTCTTGCAGCTTGCTGCCTCACTGAAGCTGGTCTGCAAATTGACCTTTGGAGTCCACTTATGTGTCCTGGGTACAAGAGGGAGTAGGTCCAGTCCTTCAGGGCTCCTCTCAAGTCAGAGCAGGTCCAGTCCTCTTCTGATCTTCCGCAGGTTCATAAAGTGTTTTGAGGATGGTGCACTGGTGTGATATGTGGGGTGACTCCTGGGCCAGCCCTGAGCATGGGGTAAAAGTTTCCAGCACCTGGCCTACTTACATTTTCAGTAATTTCTTGTTTGTCTTACTGCAAACAAGCCCAACATGCCATATGTTAGGACAATGCCAAGATGAGCGATCAACCACACTAAACTTGGGTCCTGAGAGCTGGGGTGTTTATGGGAGGGTACTATGGAAATCACCAGTGCCCTCGCACATCTAACATTATTATCAATTTTGAAGCAGAACCTGTATCCCCAACAAAGCAGGAGGCAGGATCTGGTAGGATAAAAGGAGGGTTTTCGGTAAGCAGACAGGGACACTAGAATTGTGTTCCGGTCTTGTTTGATCTCCTTCAAGGGTGAAATGTTTTACATCTGTCTCTGTCAAGCCTGTCAGGAAGAATTTGACACTGGTGAGTGAACAGGAGGGACAGTAGCCCCCACCCTGAAGGTGTAGCTGAGCACGTAGGAATCACCCCTCTCCGCTCAGGTTGACCTGTCAATCAAAAGAACCTATTGTGAATCTCCTGGGAGGAATTTCACACATTAAGGTGAAGCATCTGATTGACAGCTACTGGAGGAAAGCAACCTTTACCACACGGTACAATTACCACACAGTCTTTACCACACATATGTCTTTCAACGTAGACCTTTACCACTCATGCCTTTGCCATGCATTCCTTTTCCATGCATTTTTGGTAAGCATATTGGTAGGTATATGTAAGTATGGACAATTGTTTTGTATAATTTGATGTGTTTATATTTAAATATGATATTTTAATAAATATTTTTATATATATCATATGCAAAATAATTTAAAAATAAAAGAATAAACATTTAGGAGCAGGATGCAATGGATATAGGGGTGATGGGTGTTAAAGTGTATTAATACGCAGGTATCAATTTTAATACCTGAGTATTAAATGTGTAATCCTTTAAATACTATTTTAAATTAATTTAAAAATAAAGAATTTTCATTTATTTAAAATATCAAACTAAAGTTTTAGGAGCTGGATGCTAGGGACATAGAAATAAAGGGGGGATGTGTATTAATACTCAGGTAACAATATATATATCTAAGTATTAAATCTGTAATCCATTTAATAATAATTCAAATATTTTAAAAATAATTACTACAAATCAATTCAAAATAAGGTTTTAGGAGCAAGATGCAAGGGATATAGGGTAATGGGTGGGAAAGTGTATTAATACTCAGGTATCAAATGTATTACCTGAGCATTAACTTTGTAATCCATTCAATAATAATTTAAATATGTTTAAAAGAATTACTACAAATTAATTAAAACACATCTAAATAAAGTTGATGGAGCAAGATATATGGGGGAATGTGTGGGAAGGTGTATTAATACTCAAGTATCAACTGCGATGCCTGAGTGCTAAATGTATAATCCATTTAATAACAATTCATATATTTTTTAAATAAAATTAAATATTTTAAAATATTTAATTTTTATATTTTATAATTCATAATTTTTCAAATGTAATAATATTTAGGTTTTACAAAACATTTATTACAAATTAATAAAAAAATATCGAAATAAAGTGTTAGTTTGCGTTTTGGCTGGGGGAGAGTATTAATACTCGGGTATCAACTGTGATACCTGAATATTATATTTATGACAATTAATGGAACATATTTCGAGTTATACATTTTTACCTTCAGCACTGGGAAGCCCTTGGGCAGCCATGTGCTTTACAAACCCCCCAAACATAAACATAACTCAAAAGTAAAAGTCGCATGTAGCAGGTGATAAATAGTTTTTGTAAGTAGCACAACAGGAATATTTGTTTATAAACCAGAACAGTTTTAATAATTGTATTTCATACAACAGGAATAATTATTTATTAAAAAAGTACAGTTTTAATAATTTTATTTACAAAATAAAAAAACGCACCAAGTTTATTTGAAATTTTTTTTTTTTTTTAATAAAAATCTAAAAATAAATTGTAAAATATAGTTTCCTTACAAAAATATAAAACATATTTTAACTTTCAAATAAACATATATATTTGCAAAATGAAAACATTTTCCTATCGTTTCACAGTGACTTCAATGGAAGAACTTGTCCTTATTTTTTTTTCATCTTTACATAAATGGTTCAGTGTCTGTTTCTACAGTCAGTGCAGCGTCCTAGTCAACATTGAAAGCAAGAAGAAACTGAAGTCAGGTAAGAACAATTTAATTTACCTTTTTAAACATATAAGTGTCTACATTGTAAGGAGAGATTAAGGGAGGTAGATAGATGTTCTATATTGAAGAAATGTATGTTATTTGAGTTTTAGCCATTTTTAGATCCCCATACAGATTAAAATAAGATCACATGCATCAATCTCCATTACCTGCCACATGCTGCAATGGTCTCTGTAAGTGTATTACTATTAAATCATCATCCCAGGACCCATGATATCTGTCAATATGTGAATGTATGGTCCAGCCCAACTGCATTTTGACAATATTAACTGCTGATTTTTTTCTTGTTCCTTTGTCATCAAACATTCTAAATTATATTTTTGGGCTTGCCAGAGGTTTTTAGGCATCCTGTGGTTGTTGTTTCTTTGTTGTCTATTTAAAGTTAGAAAGAAAATGCTTTTCATGCCTTTCTGAATTCTTTGCGCATATTATTGACTTCTGAATTATTCACTTTTCTCTTGATGATTTCTTTTCACTGTCCAGCACCTTCCCTGATGTAAGTACTTGGGGAGTTACAATAGTAATTTTGCCCCACAACCACTGTCCAGCACCTTTCCTTGAGGTAAGTACTTGGTAGAGTTAGAATAATAACTTTACCCCAGAGCAAAAATCTATCACTTTTCCTGAGGCACGTACTAGACAGAGTTAGAATAGTAATTTTGCCCACAGTAACTGTCCAGCACCTTCTCCTAGGTAAGTACTTGGCGGAGTTAGAATAATAATTATACCCCCAGTCACTGCAAAGTCCAGCACCTTCCCTGAGGTAAGTACTTGGTGGAGTTAAAATAGTATATTTGCCCCTAGTCACTGTCAAGCCGCTTCTCTGAACTAAGGGGCACATTTTGATGGCGGAGGGACCGCCACCGCCAGGCCTGTGGTGGCGGTCCCTCCGCCAACTGGCTTCCATTTCCCCCTCCACATTAGGATGGCGAGGGGAAAGAGCACCCGCCACGCTTCCTCCACAGGCAATCGTTGCGATTGCCTGGCGGAGCGGTTCAGACCGGGGATATGGTGGAAGTGCCTAACAGGCACCGCCTGCCCAATCACAATGCTGGCATCAGCCAGCCTTTCCATGGTGGTGGAACTGCCATGAAAATGCTGGCGGAGGCTGTCTTTGGGTGGCCCATTACCCTCTGTGGTGGGGCAGCCAGTTGTGCACTGGGGGGGTACCCATGGTACCCCCTAACATTTCCATGCACAAGGTGGCAGTCACCAGGCGGTGTCTTCCATGTTGTGCATGGAAATGCACATCGTGGCATTTTAACATTGCGAACGACGCATCCTAATTGGGCTGGTGGGACCTCCGCAAGTCTGGCAGGCGGTCCCAGCACCGCTATGATGGTGGGCAAACTGATGTCCGCCCACCATCTTAATGAGCCCCTAAGTACTTGGCTGAGAAATAATTGCAATTTTACCACTATCCACTTTCAAGCACCTTCCCTGAGGTAGGTACTTGGTGGAGTTAGAATATTAATTTTATCCTCCTAGCACTGCCCGGGACCTTCCCTGAGGTAAGTACTTTGCGGAATTAGAATAGTAAATGTATCCCTCCGTCACAGTCAATGTCCAGCACCTTCCCTTAGGTAAGTACTTGGCAGAGTTAGAATGGTAATTTTACCCCACAACCACTGTCCAGCACCTTCCCTGGGATAAGTACTTGGCAGAGTTAGAATAGTAATTGTATCCCCCAGCCACTGTCCAACACCTTCGCTGAGTAGAAACCTTTTTTCTTTTTTTTTTTAAATAAAAAATTATCACTGTTAGTCTTGCGGAAATATTGTCATTAGGGTGCCGATCACGATCCTGTAAAAACCGGGTACGAACCGTCGGACGGAGCATATTCTCCGTCCGACGCGTACCCGGTCGTCAAAATATACAAACATGGAATTACGATTCGCACGGAAACACCATTTCCGTACGAATCGTATAAAACCCCGACCGACGAAAATAAACATACAAATGTGATCCGGGAAAGCGCCGACGTGACGTCGGTACGCACGCAGCCTGCCATTCACGAACCAGGAATCACGATTCGCACCGACGTCATCCCGCACAGTGAATATTTTCCGGCTGCCCAAAACTGCCAGGAAATCAGGACGACGCGAACAAGGAGTACCTGTACGCGACGGACAGACATGGACCCGAACCTACGTGTCATCCCGGCCCTCATAGCAGTCGACCTCCTCTACAGGTTCGGATGCAGACGCCGCAGAAGGTCAGAACAACAAAGGGAGGGGGGAAAGGGGGGGGCAGGACCAGGGGCAGGCCACAAAATACCCACCAAAGTCACACAGCACACATGCCCTGGACATACCTGACCCCCAGGCCCTAGTCACTACGAGGGGGTGGGGGCGTGTCCAGCAAAGCCAGCGTCCGCCACAACAGAAGTGCCTGACGACGCGAACCGGCAACACAACAATACAGGTACGTCCCGTACCCACGCCTTAAGAGCGTGGGTACGAGTCGTACCCCGCCCACACCTACGTCATCCCAACAATGGCGGGACAGCTGTACCCACGTGGCAAAGGCCTGGGTACGGCCCGCACAAGCATCACATAGCATGGGGACGCATATGTACGGACCGTACCCCCACCCCTGTATGCATGGAGCGTACCCCCAACCGCAACAGTGTAAGTACGACCCGTACCCTCACCCGCAGACGTATGGAGCGTACCCCCCACCCCAACAGTGTAAGTACGACCCGTACCCTCACCCGCATACGTATGGAGCGTACCCCCCACCCCAACTGTGTAAGTACGACCCGTACCCTCACCCGCATACGTATGGAGCGTACCCCCCACCCCAACAGTGTAAGTACGACCCGTACCCTCACCCACGTACGTATGGAGCGTACCCCCCACCCCAACAGTGTAAGTACGACCCATACCCTCACCCGCGTATGCATGGAGCGTACCCCCACCCCAACCGTGTATGTACGACACGTACCCCCACCTCGTATGCATGGAGCTAACCCACACCCATGTATGTGCTAAGCGTACATATCGTGAAATAGGAGCGGTGTGTGCAGAGTCCTCCCAGCAGTGCCCAGAGACAGGAGGGGTGGGTGCAGAGTCCTCCCAGCAGTGCCCAGACACAGGAGGGGTGGGTGCCTATCACTCACAGCAGTGCCCAGAGACAGGAGGGGTGTGTGCAGAGTCCTCCCAGCAGTGCCCAGAGAGAGGAGGGGTGTGTGCAGAGTCCTCCCAGCAGTGCCCAGAGACAGGAGGGGTGGGTGCAGAGTCCTCCCAGCAGTGCCCAGACACAGGAGGGGTGGGTGCCTATCACTCACAGCAGTGCCCAGACACAGGAGGGGTGGGTGCAGAGTCCTCCCAGCAGTGCCCAGACACAGGAGGGGTGGGTGCAGAGTCCTCCCAGCAGTGCCCAGACACAGGAGGGGTGGGTGCCTATCACTCACAGCAGTGCCCAGACACAGGAGGGTGGGTGCAGAGTCCTCCCATCAGTGCCCAGACACAGGAGGGGTGGGTGCAGAGTCCTCCCAGCAGTGCCCAGACACAGGAGGGGTGGGTGCCTATCACTCACAGCAGTGACCAGAGACAGGAGGGGTGTGTGCAGAGTCCTCCCAGCAGTGCCCAGACACAGGAGGGGTGGGTGCAGAGTCCTCCCAGCAGTGCCCAGAGACAGGAGGGGTGGGTGCAGAGTCCTCCCAGCAGTGCCCAGACACAGGAGGGGTGGGTGCCTAACACTCCCAGCAGTGCCCAGAGACAGGAGGGGTGGGTGCAGAGTCCTCCCAGCAGTGCCCAGAGACAGGAGGGGTGGGTGCAGAGGCCCCCAGCATTGCCCATGGAAAAAATATAAGGGTGGAGTACCCACAGATCAAATTGCCACAATTTGCAGTCAGGTGCACAAAGACCCTGCAGTACATGTACCACATGTGTGCGAGGCTGGGAGTACACACATGCATAGCGCCTAAAAGAGAACATGTCCACATGAAGTCTTGTCAACAGTCTACATACACAAGTACAGTGACCACCAAGGATGCCACGAATGATGCAGGTGGAGACATTGCTCAGCATGCATGTGCAAAGTTGAAGGAGTCCGTCACACCCCCAGCTGATGTAGACACAGCTCAGCACCACATAGTGGAAACACCCTGCAGGGAAGATGTCAGGGTACACAGAGGAAGGAACACACCTTGGGACAATTTCACCATGCAGTAACTGCTTACATGAACAAAGACACTTAGCTAACACCTTGTGATGGCACACAGATACCAGGGTCCCCCCTATGACCAGCACACTACTACATTTCCCACACACCCAACACATGTTCACCACCCAAAATCATGTAGCAGCCCCACCAACAGCAATACCAGAAAAGCAGTAGTGATCTAAGGAAAAAAAATTGGCTTTATTCAGCATTATCAAAAAATGTTTGTGTGGATAAAGTTCAATATTTACAAAGCCCATAGGGCAGTCCATGAGTCACAGCTGGATGGGGGACGCATGTCTCCTAGCTTGCCTGCACAGTCAGACTCCTTCGTCTTCCACAGCGGGGAGGGCATCATGTGGGGAGGAAGGACCAGGCACCGCAGGGACATGAGGGCGAAAGGTAGGCGACGTGGGTGCAGGGATGGAGGACTGCACCACAGGGGGTGGGGCAGGGCCAAAGGCAGAGGCCAGGATGGTGCTGCACACCTTAGCAAGGTCCTCCAGCGTCTCCCCTGCAGCCGAAGGAACCACAGGCCCCAAGGAGGGGGGGGCGGAGGGATGGGTCGCAGCGCCACCGGGGGAGGGTGTGGACAGGGGGGGGACTCAACCATCCTGACCGGGGACTCCCTTGACCGCTTGCGGGGTGGTGTCACAGTGGGGCTCAGGGACAGAGCGGCCATGAAGGAGTCCTTGCCGGATATGTGGCCAGGAGAGCTGAGGGGAGGGGATTTGGAGGGAGTGGATTGGGTGGAATGCGGACTCCCACTCTGGCTGCATGACTTACGTTTGCCCCCCGACCCAGTGGGTGTGCCTACTTCACCCTGTGTGTGCGTGCCAGGAGGTGTGCGCATGACCTTCCCTGCTGGTGTGGTGCCTGTGTCTGTTGTGGTGGGTGCATGCTGACGTCTGGGTGTACGTGGGACAGGCATGGGAGTGGGAAGTGTGGATGGGGCAGGGGTAGGGGGTGGGAGACCCACTGCTGCAGTCAGTGTTGAGTCTATGGACTTCAGCAACTGGCGTTGGTCAGCCTGCGATGAAAAAATGCCCTCCAAGTATGCCTCCTTGTTGTGCAGCACTTGGCTGTGGCCATGGAGGACATTAAGGATCCTAGCCTGACCAACCTGCAACTGCCGCTGGATGTCCACAGACTCAGCATTGGCGGCAGCAGTGGAGACAGGGGCAGGGGGTGCGGTCCCTGGCAGGAAGGAGACATGTGGTGACCGGGCACGCTGGGAAGGGACACGAGCAAGTGGGAGGCGGCTGATGGCAATGGAGGGGGCGGGGTGCGATGTTGTGCCGCTGTCAGCTGCTGGTGCAGCCTCCGCCCACTCGGAGAGATCATCCTCGGACCCGTCAGCTTCATATTCTGTTGTGCCAGTGGACAGGTCCTCGGCCTCACTCTCCTCCGCCTCAGTACCACTCAATGTGCCAGGCACGATGTCAACGCTGGCACTGGTGCTCGGTCCCTCCGCTCCATCTGTGCTCATGTCTCCCTCCGTGTCCCCCGACGATGCTGTGGGCAAGGTGAAGAGACAGCAATTAATCACACACCTGTATACATATGTCACATGAGTCCAATCTACATAGGTTACAGTGCATAGCCTGCAAAGAAAGATCAGTAACACCTACAAAACAAGGTACAGATGTAGGGCATGCAACACATAGTTGGTTGACCCACCATGCCAATGAAAATCCATGGAGAGCATGACACAATAGCAAATGACATGAAATGGATTTTGACATAGGAGCCAGGCCCTGGGGACAATCCAGCACTGCATCTGCACCACACAGCGTTGCCGAAAATAGGGATGAGGAGGGACCATATACATGAACTTGAGGCACATGCTGCATAGGTAATACTGAAAACATGCCCACCATGACTGGCTCACTGCACCTTGAGTGTATGTCCAGAGAAACATCTTACACTGGCCAGACCTAGCAAGGAGAATGCTGGTTTTGACATGTAGGCTTGGCCCGCACCAACCACCCCCTACATGAGACAATTTGTTGAGACACAGGTGGCACTTACATCTCTTAGTCTGGGTGAACTACACAGGGGCTGCATAAATGCAAGATTGGACGCCAAATACCCAAGGTGCGCCTGTCCAAATAATCATGTACAAATGGCCATCATCAGATGAGTGTAACAAGACACACAGGCACTGGCCACTGTGACTATGAACAAGGAAAATCAGGTCAGGCTGTACAGTAGACACTTGTACTACATTTCACGTCAATATACATGGCGCCAGGGGACAATGGCACAGAGCACAACCTATGCTGTAGACACTGAGAGTGTCCACGTTTTGTGATGACACACATGACACCTATGAAAATATGCCCCAGGGGACAGTAGTGGCCACACAACTCCATGGTCCTGAATGGGAATGACTGCAACACACGCCACCATCCCTGCACCATGCGTATCGCACACTCATGCACATCATGTCACAGGCCACAACATAGGACATGCGCGCTGTAAGGCATGACACTTGAGAGACTAACTCCCATGTCTGGACTCAGCATCAGTGCCAACTGACATGGAACCCACATGTACTGAACTGGACAGGGCACAGGCAAGGTCCCAAAACCTGTTACACACCACCCCCACACATGATGCTACAGGCATAGTTCACGTGGAGAAAGCGCCAGCCGACATTACCTTGTGAAGGAGTGACTACACACAGACCAGGGAACACATTGCAAGGAGGGGAAGGGAGGCAGGAGAGCACAGCTATACTGTGGGTAACTGGATCTGCACAGCAACTTTAAACCCTGGCAGTGTATCCATGCAACTGTGCACTTACAAATGCTGGTGACACACAACAAACACACATGTACCTACCCCCTTCCTGCTGCTGCTTCTCCTGTAAGCGCCTGTCCAAGTCTGGAAATACCACCGCCAGCACACGCTTGTGGATGTGGGTCAGACGGCGGCGCCTGCGGTTCTTATGGGTCTCAGCTGAGTCCCCCAGCAGGACCCGTGCGATCCTCCGCGTCCAGCACCGGATATCCTGCCAGCGTTTCCTCACCTGGGCCAGGCGCCGCTTGCGACCATCCGCACTCCTCACGGCACTGACGACGGTCAGCCATATCTGCTTCTTGGCAGAGGCGCCTACCTGTGAGGATGAACAAGTGACACTACATCAATACACCAGGCACATGTCACAGAGAGACATATTTGAACAAAATTGCTGTTTACAACAAGGCATAGTATGCATCCAACGCATTGCACCTTTGTCATAGCGACATGATCCTCTGGGGAAGGGCAAAAGCAGTACGTGCCATTGAAAGTACACAGGTGGAATGAGGGCAACCACACAATCAATGATCCAGGCTCACACTGTGCATCAGAAGGTACACCAGGATAATGTGCAGCACCTCTAAGCAGTCACATGCCACAGGCCACTGACGCTACCGCAGCAGAGTACACAGACACACACAGGCACAGGACATTCACCTGCCATTGCCAAATGCAGCGACAAACCTCACTCTGCACATGTGCCACTAGACGGGGGGGGGGCTCACAGGTGTGGGGCTGGCTCTGCACGTCAGACACACAGCACTGCTCCCTGCTCACATCACATGGGCAGGGTATCTCCATCCCTCATGCAGCCCGGGTGCTACACTCCACATATGCACCCACCCACATGACAGGGGACTTACACACACACACATGTCCTGGGTACAAACACATCATGTGGACACTCTCAGCACAGGTACACAGAACTAACACACATCTGTGGGTACAGTCACCTGTCACACTGGGCTGACCACATAATCACATGAGGACTGTAGAGGCTACATTCCCAGGAGGACAAGACAGGCAGATTGTGGCATGCACCATGCAGTGATTGTCACAGTAAACACAATGCAAGTGAGGACGGCAGATATGCACCACAGCATGCTCTGGCTGGGAGACATCAGGCATTCCCCCCCCTGGGACCCCCCCTACAGTACATAGCATGTGTGTCACACCTGGACACAATGGCAGAAGTCACAGTCACAAAAAAGGGACACAGTCTGTGCTAGTAGACTCTGCACTCACCTGATACCCTGGTCGCCCATACAGCAGGGGGTACTGTGGGAGGATCACATCCAGCAAAGCCAGGTTCTCCTCCAGGGTGAAAGGCTGTGACCTCTCCACAGACCTTGACATGGTTCCAGGGAATCAGTAGCAGCAGCTGGGTCGTCGAATACAAAGATGTGTAGGCAAGTGCTCCCTCATGGGACCTGGCTGCCTTATATCTGCCTTGCTGGCCTGTTTCATGCACAGGAGTACAGAGTGATTGGTCACTCACATTTGCATCCTATGTTTCCTCCAATCCCTTCAAACCTAGCACAGTCAGTGGGTTCCTATTGTGTTTTTTTCTTCAGCATGATGTCAACTCCAGGAGCACATTGCAACAAAGTAGATTCATTCAAACTGACTACTGCTGTGCACCTGTTTAAAAAAATTCAAACTTAAACTGGGTATCCATGACAACCAGCATGCATGTAGGCCTTAATACTTGTCCCTTATGTGTCCCCTATGTAATTTGGTGCTCCACACACAGGTACGGTGCATCCCGGGGCCCTAGGGCACCCCAAATGCATATCAACGGCCCGTACAGGCGTGTGTACGGTCCGTCTCACTATGGGTGTGCTCGCGCATGCGTACTCATAGTGATAGTGAGCGTACGCACGCATGTACAGTCCGTATCACTATGGGTACGCATACGCGAGAACACCCATAGTGATAGTGAGCGTACAGGCGTGTGTACCGTCCGTCTCACTATGGGTGTTCTCGCGTATGCGTACTCATAGAGGTACGGACCGTACACACGCCTGTACGCTCACTATCACTATGGGTGTTCTCGCGTATGCGTACTCATAGTGGTACGGACCGTACACACGCCTGTACGCTCACTATCACTATGAGTACGCATACGCAAGCACACCCATAGTGAGACGGACCGTACACACGCGTGTACGCTCACTATCACTATGGGTGTTCTCGTGTATGCGTACTCTTAGTGGTACGGACCGTACACACGCCTGTACGCTCACTATCACTATGGGTACACATACGGCAGCACTCCCATAGTGATAGGGAACATACACAGGCCCTCTTAGCGAAAGTACGGTGCCTTTCACACATCACAGTGGTGACAGGCAGCACACAGGAAGGAATAGGGCTGACATACTTGTCCATGGATGGACATCAAGGCATTGTCTGGCCAGTACTACATGTGTGGGGCACATGTGTGAAAGGCTGTGATGTGGCACATTACTCCTGAGTGGAGAAGGCACCAGATGTATAATGAGATGTGTACAGATGTTATGTGTGACGGTGCAATGTGTGCCAGGCATGCCCTTAACTCCTTTGACATGTGTGCATGTCGTACTGCACACTTGGGATGAGCGTCACTGGCATGGCACGGTCAACAACACACGCAAGTGTCCCCTGATGCCCGGTACAGGGGTTACCACACCAGACATGTCACTACCCATGGTGCACGATGAGTCTATGTCATGTATGTGTGGTGTGTTCCCATTAGGTTGAGGTTGGAGCTCCCTCAAAAGCATCAGCTGTTGCAGCAACCAACATGTGTCTGTGTGTAGATGGACATGGCACACAGTTACGCACACCAGGCCACATGTGGTATCGGATGTGAGGTGCGTATGTATACATGGGACACGGAGTAGCGTAACAAGGACATGTCTGCATCCTCTCTATGAATGTGTGGTGAGTCATCACATGTACACCTTCATGGCAAGGTGTGTGGGCTGTCCTAGTGTAATGTCATGTGACCTGTGGCTCTAGTGTTCCGCTACCAGTCTCTGCAATCGACATCCTACTTCTGCTGATGTGTGGATGTATGTCACTCCTGTGTTGCGTCTGGCTGTTCACTTACACTGGGACACAGCTAATCCCATGCCATTGCATGTGGAGGTTCACAATCTCCGTGTGTAGCTGGGTCTTGGTAGGAGTGTCACCTGGCAGCCATACGTGTCCAGGGCATGTGGCACATACCTGACTCCGTATGTCGCATATGTGTATTGACAGATTAACATGTGCTCAGCACCATAAAATTGTTGTTGTAGTGCACTCACTCTTCCTTGTCACTTCCAAATTACTGCAGAGCGCCGCCTCTTCCCCGAGCAATTCCGGACTTGGCTGACATGCGGGAGAATGACTGTATCTGGTGCTACTGCTTCCCCCAACCGTTGATTTTGGAGTTGACGGCGAGGCTGGCACCACACCTGCAACCGCTGCACAGGTATCCTACGGCACTGACACCCAAGCTGAAGGTAATGGCAGCCCTACATTTTCTTGCCACGGGTACCTTTCAAAATACCATAGCTCATGTTGGTGGCATGTCCCAGAGCATGTTCTGCCGTGTGCTGCATGATTTCTTAGAGGCCATGTTGCTTCACCTGGAGGAGTTCATCCATTTCCCAACCCCTGAAATGTTGACTGGGGTCAAGCGTGGATTCTATGCCCTGGGAGGGATGCCCCATGTCATTGGGTCCATAGATGGGACACATGTGGCTTTGGTCCCACCACAGGCACAGGAGGTAGCGTACAGGAATCGCAAGCACTACCACTCCATCAATGCCCTTGTGGTGTGTCTGTCCAACATGGTGATTTCACATGTCTGTGCTCGTTTTCCAGGATCAGCACACGATGCCTACATCATGAGGCGTAGCAGGGTGCCTGAAATGATGACGCAGCTGCGCAACGAACGAGCATGTGTTGTTGGTGGGTACACTCTGTCTGTCATGTATTTTGCGTAGACTTCCAGCACGACCGCTTCTCCTGTCCTACTTATGTCCATGTGCTTTCCATGTAGGGGACTCTGGCTATCCCAACATGCCATGGCTGATCACACCTCTCCGCAACCCAATCACGCCGGCCCAGCTCCGCTACAACACCGCCCATGGCCGGACAAGGCGAGTGATAGAGAGGACATTTGGTCTCCTGAAGAGCCGATTCCGATGCCTCCACAAGACCGGCGGCGCCCTCCCATATGCCCCGGCGAAGGTCTGCAAAATCTTCATGGTCTGCTGCATCCTGCACAACATGGCAGTTGAGAAAGCTGTGCCACTCATCCTGGATCGAGATGATCAGGACCATCCACCCGTGGAGGACGAAGGTCTTGGCAATGGGGCTAGTGATGTGTAGGATGTGGTTCCACAAGAGGACATCCGGACTCGGCTCATACGCGACTTCTTTGCTTAGTGGTGAGTACCAGTGTCTGTGTGTGCACGCATTGGTCCCCGTGTGGCATGTGTTGCGATGTGTGTGTCCATCTGCATGTATGGCACGTGAGTCAGAGGTGTGTGTGGATGTGTCACTGGAGTGATGGTGCCAGTGATGTGTATTTCCCCAGTCATAATTGTGACCTGGCATGTTGTCATCCTTACATGTGTCGAGTACATGCACATGCAAGTGGCTGTGCTTTTTGTGTCTGACTTCTTGTGTGTCTCTCATCCCCAGGTACTTGCGCATGCCGTGTGCTGGTTGCATTGTTGTGGCACTGCTATTCCTCATGGACACGTCATCGTGTGCTGACTCAGCGTTACACGCACGGACAAGTTTGGAAGTCTCCTTAGGGTAAGAGATGCATCAGGGGTGTATTGGGTGTGGCAGTTGTTTACGATGTATGCACACTGCCCCTGTCGATGTTTGGTTCCTCTGCAGACATGTCGCATCACCATGGTACACATGACATGCAGCTGGGTACACCTGAATAGATGGTCAGACTTGTTGACAGTCATCAGTGAAGGGATTGTGGAATGTGATGATGGCATCAATGTGTGTTACACTGCCCTCGGACACATACGGTTTGCATTGGCTTGACATGGTGTGGGACTTCCACATCAGCAGATCAATGGTGTATGGCAGTCTCTCCGGGTGGTGTTTAGCTGTTAGCCGACACTTGTGTGCCAGTTCCATGGCTATCACGCATTTGTGCTGCAGAAGGGGGGTGCCAGTGTTGGACCCACATGTTACTCCACATGACCCGTTCATGTGTACTCCGAGTTGCCTTTGCAATCATGAATACATGACTAATAAAGGTGTCCCTATGCCTCCAAGGTGCCTCTTCTCAGTCAATGCTGGTGTGTTGCCACGGTGCATCCGGCATGTCTGGCCTGGTTTTCCGTGATAGTGGCTATGTGTCTATGTGTAGAGTAGCAAGATGCAAGCTGTTTGTGTGGGATTAGACTGTGTATTGTGCATGATGTCCATGACTGTGTGGGTATTGTGACATGTGCCATCCCCATGCATCCAACGTTGGCCATGCCACCATTCTCTGCATCCACCTGACTCAAGCTTGCAGGACATGGTTCTGCCACCTGTCCACACATACCTGGGTGCCCCCCAGGACACTCCACATGATCCCTGACCTCTGCGCATGGCTGTCGCTGTACTCAATATGTCTGTCGGCACGGTTGTGCGGCCACCCCCTCAGCTGGTTGGGCCCATCACGGGTGTGTATGGTGCTCCATGTCTGTCTTGCCTAATACAATGTGACCCATGTGTGTCCGGTGCCAGACTCAGGCCCCAGGGTGTGGATGGTTGGAGTCAAATGAGAACTCAGGCATGGTTAGACTTTACAAGACACATGTAAGGTAATAATGCAATCAGTAGGCATCTTCTCTTTATGGTGTGACTTTTTATTTTGGTTGGGGTGGGGGGGGGGGTTGACATGAGGGGCTTTCCGGGTGTGTGGAATCCAAAGTTCACTAGGGGAGTTGGTGTCCTTGCCATTTGAAATCCTCAGGGTCCATGCCACAGTCTTTGTCAACATTGGTCAGACAGTGACCAGCAAGTCCATGTGGCAGAGAATGTCTTTTGCTGCTGTGCTGCTGTTGGTCCAGTGGGCCAGGTGCCAGGCCAGGTGTCCTGGGAGATGGTGCTGTTGCGCCGACCCTCACGGTCTTTTCCGTGGACGACCCGCCCTCCTGCGGGGACCCTCAGAAGCAGGCCGTGACGATGTTTGGGATGCTCCATCGGATGTCTCCTCCTCCTCCTCCTGATCCCTCCCTGTGGGTGGTGATGTTCTACGCCTGATGGCACAGGGAGGGTTGCCCATGTTGTCGGCCATCCGACGGAGTGTACTGTGAATTCCCATGAACACCGTCACGAGCACAGCCTGTCTGTCCTCCATCCGCCGTTGGTGTCGCTGTAGACAGGCATGTTGCTCCGCATGTTGCTGGGCCTGCTGGGTCTTGATCTCATCGAGGGTCCCCTTCATATCGTTGAGGGTGGACACAACCTGGGCCATGCCCGTGGTGTCCTGCCGGTATGTGTCCAGGATGTTTCGGACATGGGAATATACCGGTTCCCCAGCCAACCGGTCAGGCTCGCGCCTCCGCCGTCCTCCACTCCCACCACCCCTGCCCACTTGCACCTGGCCTGCCCTTGTGGGCACATCGGGTCTCCGGGACCCCTGAGGGGTGGCATTGGCGTTGTCGCCTGCCTCCTCCTGGGTGCCCGGGACACCGTGTCCCTCCTGGCCAGCCTGGCTGCATTGTGGTGGTGGGGCAGGGATCCTGGGTGTCTCCTGGGATGTGGCAGGAGTGGGGGTGGTGGTTGGCCCAGTTGTACCTGACGCAGGTGCTGCAGGTCGTTGGACACCAGAGGGGCCAGGTCGGTCGGGGTAGGGTTTGTCCACAGAGTGGTGAGAGTCGTCGCTGCCGGTGGCTCCGTCATCCCGCCGAGCCGGGTCCTGTGAGTCTTCGCCCCCAGTGTTGGGGGGTGATCCACGACGTTGACCTGAGTGTGAGAGAGACAATGTTAATTTTGTTCCATGCAACATCCATGTTTCATTGGTTTCTAAGTTGGCACATTTCCTCTGGGAATTTGGATATGTCTTGCATTCCACTCACAGTGCACTTGTGCATGGGTATGTCCCTTGGGCACAGCTTTTGCGACTTTACCTATGTGTGGCCCAGTCTTACTTGCTGCGTCAATTGTGACTGCAGTCAGCAGTGGAGTGGGCAGGTGTGGCGAGCCATGCATTGGCGCCTTCCGTGTAGCACTGTACGTGGGCACATGGAGTGGTTCCACACACTTAGATAATGCAGGTAGCTGTCGTTGTGCTCGTGCACAGGTTGTGACATGGCCCTGTGTTTTGCCATGGTGAAGAGGGGGGGTTCTGGCACTGGCCACCCTTGTCTACATGCACGCAGTCCACCTGCTGACGAGCAGACATTCCCACACACCACAAGGCTGATTTGCTCTCCCTGTGTGTCCCTTTCTCGCTCCCTCTCTGTCCCCCTCTCCCTCCCTCTGTGTGTCAGCCTCCTCCCTCTGTCCGTCTCCCTGTGTCTCCCTCCCTCTCTGTCCCCCTCTCCCTCCCTCTGTGTGTCAGCCTCCTCCCTCTGTCCGTCTCCCTGTGACTCCCTCCCTCTCTGTCCCCCTCTCCCTCCCTCTGTGTGTCACCCTCTGTCACCTCGGCCCAGCTTCCTGGGCACACACTGTTAGCAGATCTTTGAATGGCCCTTGGATTGTTGATGTGAGTTTGTTTCTGATCTCCAGGCACCCATTGGGTGTAGTGTCTGTGTCTGCACTGCTGCTGTGGTGGTGTGTGCTGCCACTCTTTCACAGTATTGGCTGTTCATTAGCTGCTGTCATGTGCAAGAACGTGCCGTCACCCCCATGTGTTGATGCAAGGCGTCCGCCATTTGCTGGCAAGTCATTCCTGTGTGGGGACACACTGTTTGTCTGGCTGTGATCTAGGCCATATGGGCAGGGGGCATTGTTGTCTGCTTCTGATTTGCTCTATGTGATTTTTGTGGCCCACCCTCCCGCCATCCGGCTTACCGTGTCATGTGTTGGTGTTTTCTGTGGCCTGTGACTTGACATTGTCCAGCTGGGTGCATGGGGCATGGTGGCGCCAGTGGGATGTGCGTGTTCATGGAGTGTGGTTGAGTCATGCGATAGCTTGGGGTGGTTGCGTGCCTGATTGTGAGTTTGGTTGTGGATGACGTTCCCCCCATGTGAGGTGAGTTGTTTGTGTACTCACCCGGGTCTCGGAGTCCTTCTAATCCGTCGACTGCCACCACCGGTAGTATGGCCATCACCCTCTCCTCCCAGGGATGGTATTGTACGGTTCTGCGGGGCGGCCCTCCTCCAGTGACGTTGGCCTGGTTGTGTTCGTCGGTCATTTTGGCTCGGACCCTCCTCCGCAGATCGTACCACCTGGCTTGGCATTCATGCCTGGTCCTTCTGGTGTCCGCAACAGCATTCACAGCATCGACGATCGTCTGCCACATGGCTGTTTTTTCAGAAATGCTGGTCTGTCTGACCAATGTTCCAAAGAGGTGTGGCTCAACTCTGAGGATTTCATCGACAAGGACCTCCAACTCTCGGCTAGTGAACTTTGGATTCTTGTTAGTGGGCATGGTGAGGGGTGTGGGTGTGGATGGTGGGGGGGGTGTGGATGGTTGTGGGTGTGTGGGTGTGGTTGTGCAGGTGTGTGTGTGAATGTGATGAGGGGGTGTCTGTGAAGGTGTGTGTGTGAAGGTGTGCAAGTGTAAGGTGTAGTAAAGGTTCTAGTTTGGTGCTGTAGGTTGTCTGTGGGGTCTGGCAGCAGTGAGTCTGTTGCAAAGGCTCATGGTTTGTGTGTGTGGGCCCTTTTTATTGGTCCATTGGTGGGTGTGGCTGTGTTTGAACTTTGGGTGGGTGTGTTATAAGGAGTGGTTGTGTTTTGGGCCTCTGTTTGGGATTTGGGTAGTTGCAGGTCAGTGAATGTGTTGTTTTTGTGCTTGTTGGACATGTTTTGTGGCTTTGTGCCATTCGAATGGTGTATTCTTGTGTTGTTTTGCTTTGTCCTGGTTGTGTACGTGCGTTTTTTGCGTGTGTACGGTGTGTACATGGGCCATTTTGTTGTACAGTGCTGTCCTTGTGTCTGGCTTGGTACGACTCGTACATGCGTGATGTTGTGTGAAGGTGGTGATGTTGGGGCCTGGGGTGCGCTCCGTACTTAGAATGTTGGGGTGGGGGTATGCTCCATGCATACGCGGGTGGGGGTACGCGTCGTACATACACGGTTGGGGTGGGGGTACGGTCCGTACGTACGCGTGTGAGGGTACGGGTCGTACATACACGGTTGGGGTGGGGGTGCGCTCCATACATACGTGGGTGAGGGTACGGGTCGTACATACACGGTTGGGGTGGGGGGTACGCTACATACGTACACGGGTGAGGGTACGGGTCGTACATACACGGGTGGGGGTACGACTCTAACGTACACGGGTGTACATAGACGGGGGTACGACACGTACACGGGTGTACATACATGGGTGGGGGTACGAATCTAACGTACATGGGTGTACATACACGGGGGGTACGACACGTACACGGGTGTACATACACGGGGGGGTACGACTCTAACGTACACAGGTGTACATAGACGGGGGGTACGACACGTACACGGGTGTACATATACGGGGGGTACGACTCTAACGTACACTGGTGTACATACATGGGGAATACGACACGTACACGGGTGTACATACACAGGTGGGGGTACGACTCTAACGTACACGGGTGTACATACACGGGGGGTACGACACGTACACGGGTGTACATACACGGGTGGGGGTACGACTCGAACGTACACGGATGTACATACACGGGTGGGGGTACGACTCGAACATACACGGGTGTACATACACGGGGGGTACGACACGTACACGGTGTACATACACGGGTGGGGGTACGACTCGAACGTACACGGGTGTACATACACGGGGGTACGACACGTACACGGGTGTACATACACGGGGGGTACGACTCTAACGTACACGGGTGTACATACACGGGGGTACGACACGTACACGGGTGTACATACACGGGTGGGGGTACGACTCTAACGTACACGGGTGTACATACACAGGGGGGTATGACACGTACACGGGTGTACATACACGGGTGGGGGTACGACTCTAATGTACACGGGTGTACATACACGGGTGGGGGTGTACATACACGGGGGGTATGACTCGAACGTACGGGGGCTGGGGGGGGTCGGCGCGTATGCGGGCACATGTCTCCATGGTTGCTATGGGAGTTCGGTGCGGACGGTGTTTTTTCCATACGGTTGTAACATCGGACGCACGGGATGGATCGTGATTCCGCGGTCGGACTTCACTTTTCACATTTGTACGGTAAATCGTCCGGGGACGTGTCGGACACAATTTCCGACCCGAGGACGTGTGGGGAATTATTCCCAATGCGATTCGTATGGTCTTTTTCCCATGCGAATCGTAATTGGCAGTTTGTACGGCACTTGTACGATTCGTACGAGAAAAAGACCGGATACGAGTCGTACGGGGAATTTTTTTACCGGATCGTGATCGGCACCTAAATTGTACATAAAAAAGTCTGCATTTTAACTTACATTTATGTTTAATTTGAAAAGCTTCACAAGAGTATACTATAATTTAGAGTAAAAGAAGTGTTGAGAACTACTTCTTTGCTGGAGTAAATCATGACTAAAGTTATACATATGTTTGAGGCTAAATGGATCATGTTTTGGGCCTTCTTCACAAAATTTGTCAGTCCTCTTGGTTGGGGACAGGGAATTTGCATATGTAGAAATCAAAGAAAGTCAGATTTTTAAAGTGTTAGTACTGTTTAAAGTAGAAAACACGTGCACCATGTTGTGATGTGTTGTTTTCTTTTATGTTTATTGTTGCAAATAATTGTGAAGGATCGCAATATTGCAATGTGTTTTGTTGGTATATAATGATGTTTATGGAATTTGCATACTGGTGCGTTGTTTTAAGTGTGTTGCACAGCAACATGAACTTGGAAAAATGTGCGTAGACTTGTGATGTGTTCTGTTGTTTTGTGTTCTGTTGCGTGGAGATAAGCATCAAATAAAGTTTTTTCATAAAATTGGTTTAAAAAATATTATATCTCACATTATAGTTATATCCTCCATATTAGAAATTAATGTTAATGTCGAAAATATTTAATATTATTATTTGTTGCATTTATAAAGTGCGGCTGTCACTTTACAGGTATCCTAGCACTGAAAGCTTTCATCTGGACATATCAGCAGCTTAGGTAAGCATACAGAGATAACATGGTCACTTGGGGAATAGCCAGGTCTTAAAGACTTTCCTGACGCGCAGTAGATCAGTTGAAGATCTGAGAGTGACAGGTAGCTCATTCCAAAGCTGGGCGGCCTTAACCGTGAAGGCTCGTCCATCTTGTCTAGGCCTATGGAATCTGGTTACACAAAGGAGTTTTTCTGATACTCCTAGGGATACATCTCTTTAATATCCATTGCAAGGGGACCGGGCCCTTGCTCTGGAATGCCTTGAAGACAATGCACATAGATTTGAAGGCTATCCTGTTTCAGAGGAAGCCAATGGAGTTTCTTCATTCCATTAGATGTGGATGAGTTGCAAGGTCTGTTTAATGCCAATTTGGCAGCTGATGCTTGTACCATATAAAGTATATTGATTAGATAGTCTGGTGCTCTGAGTAGAAGTGCATTGCAATAATCTAGCCCGTTTACAATTATGTTGCGCAAAATTTAAGATTTTGCTTGGGCTGGCAGCAGTTGTAAAAGCTTCTTGAGGCCACACAGAAGCTCAATGCAGGACCTGCCTCTTTACTGACATGGTTTTTCATGGATAGTTTCATATCAAAGAAAACCCCAAGATTGCGAACTGTCTTAGAGAGTTGCAGCTTTTCATCGATGGGAGAGGCCAAAAATTGCAGGGTAGTGTCATGGGGGACTTTGGTCATTGAACAACAGAGAAACTCAGTTTTATCCCCATTAAACTTGAGGAAATTTGTGTACAGCCAGTTGATAATGTATGTGACTCAATTCTGGAAGGCGTTGACGACATCCTGCTGGTTATAATTAATGGGTAAAATCAGCTGAGTGTCATCAGCGTATTTAACCATCCTAATATTATGGGCTTTGATAAGAGTAATGAGTGGCCTCATATAAATATTAAAAAGGATTTGACTGATAGTTTTAGAATGAGAGCGGTAGGGGGCAAGGCAACCGCCTGGCACCTATCTGAAAGGTAGGAGCTTATCCACTTCAATACAGTACCACTGACGGCAATTGAAGCTAATCTAGCCAGGAGAGTTTTATGGTAGACTGTATCAAAGGCAGCCTACAGGTCGGGCTGTATAAGAACCATAGACTGGCCGCTGTCCACTTTAAACTTGAGTTCTTCCATTACAAGGACTAGGGCCGACCCATGAATTGGCCTGAAACCAAACTGTTCCTCCTCTAAGAGAGAGTGGTCTTCTTTAAATCCATATTCATTACTATTTTACTTAGTTAGAAAAGTTGCGCTGTAAAGGTTTGGGTGGTAAAATGTTGTGTGGTAATCGTATCATATAATGTATTTCTATGTATGTTTGTGGCAAAGACATGCGTGATAAAGACGTGCATGGAAGTGGTATATGCATTGTAAAGTCATGTGTGGTAAATACATGTGCTATAACATCATACAATTACAGCTGGAGAGCTAATGTAGATTATCCTTCAGAAGCTTCAGAGAGGGAAAATGCAAATGTACCCATCTAAAAGTTACTTTTCCTAAATATTTATTGTAAATCCAAATTCAGGGTTGAAGTGGGAGTTTAATAAGTATTAAACAGAGTGCTTGAATACATTTTCCAGTTGGCCCCAAAGACACGATTATAATTTAATCTGTACTCTAGTTTTTTTCATAGAATAGTCAGTGCCCTCCACAGTGAAAATACCTTTTGGCTCTTGTCACTTGATGATAATAGCAGCATTAAAGGTCTACGGGCCCAATTCACAAAGGTAAGCTTAGACTTTTTCATCGGTTTACTACTTTTTGGTACTCACAAAGATAAACCTAAACCAAAAGTCTAACTTTACTACTTTTCGGTATTCACAAAGGTGAGTTAATACTAATAAAGTTGCAATTTTGGTTTAAGTTTACCTTTGTGAATACTGAAACCTAGTAAAGTTAGACTTTCAGTCTAAGTTTACCTTTGTGAATACCGAAAAGTAGTAAAGTTAGACTTTGGTTTAAGTTTACCGTTGTGAATACTGAAAAATAGTAAACTTACACAAAAGCGTAAGCTTACCTTTGTGAATTGGGCCCCAAATATCCATGAGTATCCCTTTCACTATACTCTAAATTAGACTCTAGAATAACTTAAACAAAATATTGTTGATGCAGTAACTGAGTAGCATGTAACACAGATATCTTTCATTCACACCTGGATAATTTATTATTTGTATTATTGCTTTATTTTTTCAATTTAAGATAATGTTCTTTCTCCTTATCTGCAAAGTGACACATACAGTTGCTTGTTCTATATTCACTCCATAAGAAGCTGTGATCAAGTATTATTTATTATACCTGACATTCAACAGTTTTATGGACTATGTTTAACAGGCTGATGGTATGGTATTACTGTATACCACTGGACAGTGGAGTGAGTGAAAGAAGGCTAGATGTGAGAGATAACATACACAACACAATTGCAGGCTCAAAATTGTAAATCAGAGTTCACATGATAGATATAACTAAAAAAGTGATGTTATTAACATTTAACAGTATTATGATCATTCCAATATGTGAGGTCACTCCATTAGAAATATGTCATTTTGATGGAAGACAAATCCATCAAGACCGCAATATATCATATCCCAAACAATGTAATCATTGTAAGGAAAGTTAAATTTAATTTATAGTGACTTAGAGTTAACTTTTTTCTTATTTAAAGATCAAACATCCAAATCAGAATAATCAGCATTATCTGTGTTGGCCACTCAGCCTAAGGACAGAAGATCTGAAGTTATCAGTTGGAGTTGAACTCCTGCCAATGTTGAAGATCAGCTGGGCCCATCTGGTTTGTGTGGCCAGTGTTCCACGCTTCTCCCACTCGCTCAGTACATAACAGCAACTAGATTCAGCAGAGTTCTACATCACTGTTCCCACAATTCCTGTATGGCCCCACCCCCCAACTGTGGCCACCCCTGCTGGCTCCTTTGGCGTCCACAGCCCTAACATCTTTGGAGCAGCCTGGGCACATTACACCTGTGTAGAAAAAGGACCCTAGGGCAGGGAAAATGTTAATATTGCAAAGAAAATACCCCGACAACCTAAATCTTTTTAATTCACACTCACTGATATTCACATGAAAAAACCTATGGACCAGAGAGGAAACAATTGCTTCACATTTGTATTTTTATTAACAATCCCATTATCGTGTTCAAAATAGTTTAATGAGTTGTCCTAATAAACAATAAACAAGAGACAATACAAAAAATAGTACCAAAAAAATACCCAATTACAATAGAAAGATAATGAGAAACAGCCATTAAATTACAATAGGTAAAAACAGTAAATATAATGTTACTAGAAAAACAAAAGGGAGGGAGAGGAAGCATATAGAAATATATTATAATAATGATAAAATAGAGCTACTGTAACGTGAATACTGGACTATTATAATAGCAATAAACAGCTAGAAATATATACGTATTTAAGAAGATAAATAGATACCAACATGTTTCAAAAAAGAATGATAAAAATTAGAATTATGATTAATGCCGTTCAAAGATAACTGAGCTCCTGTTCTAGTAAAAATAACCCATGACCACCAAACATGAACAGATAATGATGAAACGTCTTTCCAACAGGTTGTAATGGATTTAAAAGCTGCTGATAACAAGTTTACCTTCTAAGTCATTTACTTTTTGCGAAAGAACAACAGATTTGCAGATGAACAGTTTGAATGAAACATCATCATGAATATTAAGTACCTTTTTTTTTATAATATCCCAAACTTCAGTCAAACATTTAAAAACAAAAGGACAATCATAAAACATATGTTGTAATGAACCAGGATGTAAATTACAGTGCCAACAAATTGAAGACGGAAGAAGTTTAGCTTGAAATAAACGTAGTGGAGTCCATAAACAGTTACATAAAATATATGAGTTAGTTTGACAGAGCAAAACAGGTAACCATCCAGAAATATTAAGCCAAATAACTTTCTATGTATCAATAGATAAAGAGGTTGAAAGTTCGTAATTCCAGAATATTGAGACCACATCAATGTTGGTTCCTCGACAGATGGACATTTTTTTATATAATATATAAACACCATGAGATAAAGTGGAAACAGTTTGAATATAAATTGATAGATCTGATTTAACATTAGAGGAAATTAATCTAAAATAGAATTACATAAAGATTCATATTTGAGAAAACCAGAAGGAGGTAAAAGAAATGTTGTTTGTAAAGCTTCAAATGATATAAAAGCATTATTGTAATAAACATCTTTAAGGTAATACCATCTTTAATCCATGAATACCAAAATCTACCATTTCTATTAAGTTTTATGATTGAGTTATACCATAATGACATATCTTCAGCAGTGGATATGGGTGATTGAAAGATAAAATGTAAATAATTTAAAATTAGTTTAGTGGACTTTAAAATAACAGATTTATGAAAAATTTAGATTTATTAGACATAGTTAGCAAAGTGGGTAATGGAAAAGGTTCTATTAAAGTTTTTTCAATAAGAAGCCAAGTAGGGGGATTACTCAAAAAAGAGTGATTAAACCAAAGAGAGCTTTGTTTTAAAATAAAAGCTTTGTGATAATGAAAAAAGTCCGGTAATCCAAAACCCCCATTGCATTTGGGTATTTTTAATTTTTTATAACTGATACGAGGTGACTTGTTATTCCAAAGAAATTTGGAGAGGAGTTTGTCTACAGCTTTATAAACCTTTATAGGAAATTGAGTAGGAATCATAGCAAGGGTATAACGATTTTTGGGTGCAATAGTCATTTCTATAGAGTCCATTCTACCCCACCATGGAAGATGAAGTGAAGACCATTTGGAGATTTTATCTTTAATATAATTTATGATGGAGTCACAGTTCATCGATATTGCAGATTTCATAGATGTAGAGAACATAATACCTAGGTGTTTAAATTTATCTTTTTGCCAAATGATTTCATTCATGGGTAACATATCAGGAGTACAATGAATATTTAAAGGAAAGAATTCCGTTTTATTAGTATTTAACTTGTATCCAGAAACTGTGAAATAAAATGAAATAATTTCCTTTAGGGAAGGGAATGAGGATAAAGGATCACTAATAAATAAAAGTACATCATCAGCATATGCTAAAGTTTTAATAATAAATTCCTTTATATTGATTCCAGTAATTTTATCACTTTTTCTTATGGAAACAAGTAAGGGTTCGAGTCCGAGAAGAAACAAAAGCGAGGAAAGGGGACATCCTTGTCTTGTACCACTGAAAAGAGAAAATTGGTTTGAAATGTTTCCATTAATAAATAAACAAGCAATAGGAGAAGAATATAAAGCAGAAATCATCTGGATATACATGTAACCAAAATTAAAGGATAATAAAGTATGAAATAAAAACTGCCAGTGAATTTTAACTAAAGCTTTTTCAGCATCTAATGCGAGAATTCCTGATGGTAGAGATAGAGTGGATCCTTGTTCAATAACATGTAGCAAAGTTCTTGTATTATTGGCAGAATATCTATTCTTCATAAAACCAGATTGATCTGGATGAATAATACATTCTAACACAGAGGATAATCTAGTATCAAGTATTTTGGCATACAGTTTACAATCTTGGTTTATTAAAGAGATAGGACAATAATTTGACACAAGTGTAGGGTCTTTGTTAGGTTTGGGTAGTACAATAATTAAAGCCTCAGTAAAAGAACCAGTAGTAATTTCCATAGAACCAAAAAAGGTAAAAAGTTTAAATAAATGAGGAATAAGCTGTAGCTGAAATTCTTTATAAAACTCAGCGGGAATACCATCTGGTCCAGGGGATTTATTTTTTTAAGAGATTTTATGGCTAATAAAATTTCATCTTGAGAAATAGGCGAGTCACGTTCAATTTTATCTGATTGGGAAATCTTGGGTAATAAACATCTAGCTAAAAAAAAATCAATCAAAGAGGTATCGTTAAAGTTAGGTTTATTATATAAAGTAGTATAAAAATCTAGAAATTCATTAACAATATCATTTCGGGATAAAGCAATTTTACCTGTAGAGCCATTAATTGAATTTATTTGTGCTTTATCTTTTTTAATGCATAAATAATTGGCCAAAAGTCTTCCAGATCTGTTAGCATTAAAACCAAATTTGGCTTTAGAATTTGAAAGTTGAATACCAGCTCTTCTGCTAGGGATTGAATTAAACTCATATCTAAGTTTTTGCAATTTGAATCTATATTGAGGATCAATAGACGAAATAAAAAGTCTCTCATATTTTGCGATTTGTTTATCCAAATTTGTAATATTTGTATTAAAAGTTTCATTTTCATGGGCCGTAAGAGAAATAGAAGCACCTCTAATATAGGCTTTCAACGCGTCCCATCTATTCATCATGGAAGTGGAGCCTTCTGGGTTAAGAAGAAAGTAATCATGAATAGCATTTAAGAGTTTAGGTTCATTTTGTTCATTAAGAACCATACTAGTATTCATTCGCCATCTGGATTGTATTGTAAAATTTGAATTCAATTTCAAAATAAAAGAAATTAAGGCATGATCCAAAATATCAATATTACCAATAATAGGAGTAACCACAGAGTTAATTAGTTGTCTGGAAATAATAGATAATCAACCCTAGAGTGAGAATTGTGTGGGTTAGAAAAAACATGTATTTTTTTTTACCCAGCTTAAGAACTTCAGTTGTTAGAGTAGACCAAAAAATAGGATCATCAGCAGTTGGACCATAAACATTTAGTAAAAACATGACAGAATCATGAACTTTAATTTTAGCTATAACATATCTTCCATCTGTATTAGGGGTGGGCGGAATTTGCGGAATTAACCTTCGCAAATTATCGCGAGAATGTTTAAAATTATCGCAAACAAGCAGAAATATCGCGAAGATGCGGAAGTTTTTTTCCGGCATGTTCGCGAGATTTTCTGCATGGTTGCGGGTCGCCAACTTACCCATGTGGTTGCTTGCGGGCGCGGCCATCTTGTTTTGAGTTGTTCTCGCGGTGCATGATCGCGAGAAGAAAGACGTGATCGCGCGACGCATGACGTCACTGCGGGCGCGAACTGTCGCGAGACAGCGCAAATGGCTAAAAACAATACAACATCTCATGGAGAACGCGACCGGATCAAGAAAACTTGTCGGCGAACGCAGGGATTCAGGTAAGGCGATCGCGCGCGCGCGAGAATGTATTATTTTACAGCGCGAGCAAGAAACAAACTATCGCCAAGCTGCGGAAACCGGAATTTTTGACATTTTCGCGCTCTCCGCGGAACGCAAAAATGTCAAATTATCGCAATTTCCGCGAACGGAACGAAATTTTTGCCCAGGCCTAATCTGTATCTGAAAATGTACTCAAAATTTGGCAATGTAGCCTTTTTGCAAAAAGGATAGCAACACCATTTTTTTGCCATTTGCAGGAGAAGAGACAATACTATTAACCCACTTTATTTCATATAATCTAAGATTTTGTCATCAATATGTGTTTCTTGTATAAAACAAGTATCTGCTTTACAACTACCTAAATAATCTAAAATATGTGTACGCTTGACAGGATGATGTAACCCCTTGACATTTAAAGAGACTATCTTGATATTTTTAACAATAGCCATAGTAAAAAAGAAAAGAAAAGAAAGATAGGAGAGACAAAGAGAGAAACCGCCTCTCTGTGATACCAGATCTACGTTCTGCTCATTATACATAGGTCAACCCTTTACTTATTAGCATAGGTGTTGCTCAGTGGAGTTTGATGTATAGTGGACCTACCTTACATTGCAATCCAGAAATTACTATTGTAGGCAAACAACTTTGATTGATTTTGAGATCCCTGTCTTTGGTTGAACGTGGTAGAGGCTCTCTTTGTATTATGTATGCAGCATAGACGAGGTCCCTAGAAAAAATACACTCATACAACAGCTGTGGAAAAGAGTGAGACCCAACTGCAGTATGCTGCTAGTTCCCCGTAAGCACAGCTCAAACATTCATACAGTTTCTTCATTCGTTATTTAAGATTCTGTTATGTTCATCATGCATTACTTAATGCATTTACATGACACAGTATATTTATTGCAAAATAGTTTGAGTCCTCCAATATTGTTAGTGTCTCTATTGATCTTAATTCTCTCTCATCTTCTTTGGCCCTATCTGTTCCCGACCTCACTGATTTGCCCTTGGAAGATCAGGCTGACGCCATTAGTGTCTGGCTCTCCTCCTCTTGTGATCAGGCCGCCCCTCTCAAGAGGGTTAAGCGTGTCCGACCTTATGATGCCCACAAATGGTTTACTTGTGAACTAAAAACTCTTAAACTGGGTCTCAGGCGCTCTGAACGTCAGTGGAGACGGAACTACTGTCCCACTCTCCGGCTTAAATACAAAACCCTCTTGAACGAGTACAAAAGTGCTATTTTAGCGGCCAAGACCAAATACTTCACTGAGAGAGTTACCTCCTCTGCCAACAAATTGCGTGAAATTTTTTCTTTAGTTCATAATCTTGCCACTTCTGAACGCACTTGCACATCTTTGGTTCCTTCCCAATCTTTATGTTCCTCACTCAATGATTACTTTATTGATAAGATCCTTACTATTAAGGCCAACATTCCTCCCGTGCCCCAACCTGAACTCTCTGCCTTTTCTTCTTCACCCTCTTCTTCTTTTAATCACTTTCAACCCATTTCCTCTCAGCTTTTCTTGGATTTGCTTGCTAAAGTCAAGTCCGGCTCTCCTGCGGACTGTGCTCCTGCTCGCATCCTTGGAACACTCTATTCCAGCTGCCCTGCTCCCCCTCTTGCTCTTCTTAATGCTTCTCTTACTATGGCTACTGTCCCTTCTTCATTCAAATCTGCTATCGTTCTCCCCATTCTGAAAAAACCTAGTCTTGACCCCTCTTTGTTATCTAATTTCAGGCCCATTTCTCTGCTTCCCTATCTTGGGAAGATCCTTGAAAGCTACGTCACTACTTGTTTATCCACCTACCTCGAGGAGAATCGTCTTTTGGCCTCCCACCAGGCGGGTTTCCGCCCTGGCCACTCTACAGAGGGCGTGGTGTTGGCGGTCATGGATGAACTTAAGGGGAAAGCTGATAACAGTCTCCCCCAGGCTCTGGTTCTCCTCGATTTGTCCGCTGCGTTTGACACGGTCGATCATGCCATTCTTCTCGACCGTGTCAGCGCAGCGGGCATTCAGGGCACTGCCCTCTCTTGGATCGCGTCCTTCCTTTTAGGCAGGACCCAAGCGGTTCATCTTTCCGGATTTTCCGCTCCCCCCCGTTCGGTCACCTGCGGGGTGCCGCAAGGCTCTTCTCTTTCCCCTCTTCTTTTTAATCTTTATATCCGCCCTCTTGTCTCCTCTCTTCTCGAGCTGGGGGTTTCCGTGTATAACTACGCTGATGACCTCCAGCTCGATTTCGATCTTTCATCCACTCTTCTTTCCCTTCCTAAATTTTGCTCTACTCTAGTTTTTATTTCGCAGTGGATGAGCTCCAATCATTTGAAGCTCAATCCGGATAAAACGGAGCTTGTCGTCACCGGTGGCCCTTCCAACCCTTGGTCCCCTGTTCATTGGCCTCTTTCTTTTGGCCCTCCCCCGGTACCTGTCTCTTCTGTCCGGACTTTGGGCATTAAGATCAGCCAAGACTTGTCTATGCACTCACAAATTAGTTCTGTTGTTTCTTCATGTTTCCTTTCCCTTCGTATCATTCGCAAGATCTCTCGGTTTTTCTCGGTTGATGCTCTCAAAACTATAGTCATCGCTTTAATCATCTCCCGCCTTGACTATGGGAATGGCCTGTATGTTGTCATCACGGCCTATGAAACCCGCCGTCTTCAGGCCATCCAAAATCAGGCGGCCCGACTTATTCTTCGTTTACCCAAATGTTCTCACATCACTCCTGCCCTTAGGTCTCTTCACTGGCTCCCAGTACATTTCAGATCTTTTTTTAAACTCGCCTGCCTGGCCTTCCTAGCTCACCATCGTTCCGCTCCACAGTTCATTAACTCCCTTATCACGTCTCATGCCCCTGCTCGCACTCTTCGTTCCTCATCACTGTCTTTGCTTCACATTCCCCGCTTTCGTAAATCTCGTACCGGGGGTACTCGCTTCTCGGTTCTGGCCCCTCGGCTTTGGAATAGCCTCCCTCTTGCTATCCGCTCCATCCCCATCTACCGTCACTTCCGCAAGGCCCTCAAAACTTTTCTTTTCTCTCAGGCTTTTCCTGGCTAGTCCTTCTGGGTCTTCTCTGTGAGTATGTATGAGCCCCCAGCGCCAGGAAGCCGCTTTGGCCGCAGTGCGCTTTACTAAATTCCTCTTTTCATTTAATTCATTTCTTTAGTATGGGGATTCATTTTATAGTTGCTGTAGTTAGTAACGTGTGTGTTGTTTGAATTTCCACAGGTATGTATTTCAAGTTGTTGCAGCCAGGAAGCAGGGGGGGCGAGTATTCACGAGGAATAGTTTTGATTATTATGAAATTGCAGGCATTAGGTTTGCACCAGCGCTGCACCTGACTGTTTAACTGATCTCTTTTTAGATTGTGCAGAAACTGATTTGCAGAACTAAGATTCATTTGAGTATGAAGTTTGCAAAGGTGTGTGAAGTTGTTGAAGTGGACCAATGGAACAAATATCCATT
This sequence comes from Triturus cristatus, assembly GCF_964204655.1. Lineage (NCBI taxonomy): Eukaryota > Metazoa > Chordata > Amphibia > Caudata > Salamandridae > Triturus > Triturus cristatus. The sequence continues at coordinate 1,188,585,398 of NC_140591.1, forward strand.
GACTCACTCAACCAAAGAGTAAGAGATGCTGCCACTCCAAGAGAATTAGAGCCTTATTTATAGCTTAGCGGATGCAGATGGGCCATCAAAAAATGTCTGTTTACCCATCTGCTGCCATGGAGATCCCACTGTCTGATCTGCAAATGCCTTTCAAGACACCGAACATTGTATTTGGATATATATGAAAATTGAATAAACGATCATGAAAATGGACTAAAAAGACTACTACTACATTTTTGCTTCTGTGAATGTGGCTCAGGACTTTGACTGTTGTTTTTGATTATTTAACACACTTCCACTCAACTGCCAACCATGCTGCATGGTGTGCATCCAAGCTTGACATCTCCTTCAGATGCTCAGTCACCCACATTCCAGTTTTCAAACTGTTTTATACACACTTTCAGAATGTATTTTGAGGACACCAATAAGTGTGTCATTTCTATCAAATAAGACCAGATATATTTCCTCTCTAGACTTGCATCTTTTCCTAATCAACAATAGAGGACGGTGTTTTATTTCCTTATGTTTGAGATGTGCAGAAGCTTTCATGATCCATCTCCTTGTTGAGCATGATGACCTTCTTTTGTAAAGCCACCAGTCATGGATGAGCTGAAAAAGTGTTTCAAAAACATACATTTGTTCAGTCTGTAGATAATTAACTGCTTAACCTCAAGCAAGGGAACCACGATCAAGGAACATACTACATCCATCTATCATTAGGTCGCTGAGGTTGTGTGGCCAGAGGAGAAGAAAGGTTCAGTCTTCAGAATTATGATCTGAAGGAGTGGTTGGCTGAGACAGCAGATCCTGTAGAATCCTGTACTGGCCCCACAGGGCTTGCTGTTGATCTAGGTATTGATTAATGGATTAGAAGGGGAAGGAGGGAAAGCCACCAAACCTCTATTTCATGTCATGAAATACTGTGAGGAAGCTCAGTGCCACCAGTAGCATAACAATATTTGAGGTGGCCCCCCTGCAAGGTACATGGATAGGCTCCCGCTCAAGATTTAATCTGGGACTCTTTGCCAGCGTACTGCTCCAGGGCACCCCACACCGCGAGGCTGCAGGGGCCTGTGTTACGCCACTGAGTGCCACCTGAAGCTAAACTTGTTTCATGGAATTAGTTGATGAGTGCCTGGTCTTTGTATTACTTTGCTTAGATCAAATTTCAGAATAAGTAATGCTGATATACAATAATTACCCAATTGGAATGAATTATTTTGCCTTTTCTTAGTAGCGAGCGCTACTGGGACATCTTTTTTATTTAAATGAATTTTTATTCCTTCTTAAACAAGACTCAACACTGGTATTTTTCAAAGAACACCAGTTGTCAGGGAGATTTTTGTAGAAATGGCACTTTGACGTGCCGCAAAAGACGTGGATCATGCCAGAAGATATGTACACATTAGTTTTACAATTAACATGTAGACATCCTTATAATGTCAGCATCACACTTAGTTAAAAGCTACATAATATGCAACACATATATAGTTTATTCTAATCTGCTATGCGGTGGGGTAATCCAAATGTTTATGCATTCTCTAATTATTTCAGATCTTCCTGCAATTTATGATCTGTTGACTCCATACACATCCATATTCCTTCAGCAGCAGCTGATTCTGTAGTATTGTGTATCCTATCCTCCTTATAAGAGGTCCTATCATCCTATCAGCTAGCACAGTGGTTTAGCTGGGGGGGTGGGAGGCATCTGTCACCTCCACCCGCTCATCGTCATCTGTCGCCAGTACCCTCCTTTACCTAGTCCAGCCTCCACTGGGCAGCAAACGCAGGGTTCGCCCCGGGCGCCAAAAGTTCTAGCTACGCCACTGAGGTAGCTTATGTATTTCTGCACGATGTATTTTCTTCATCTAGTTGACCAAGGTAGGAGATGTAATACCCAATAGCATATGTTGGATTCCAATTCTAAGGTGACACCAATACACTTGATATCAGACCCCCAATATTGAACGAGTTTAGGGCTTTTCCATGTGAGATGAAAAAATGTTGCATCAATATCACTAGATTTAGGACAACTTGTGTCCCTGCACGAGTTTAACCTATGTAGCATTGCCGGTGTTATATAAGTTCTGTGTAGTATATTACAATGTATCATTCTAAGCCTAGCCCTTTTAGAAACTGTACGTGTTAAAGTGAGCGTGACATCACATTCCTTGTGAGACATTTCTGTGTCAGCTTGCCTCCCTTTTTGCTTGAACAATAAGTTCATTGTGAGTGTGATACTCATTACTGTGTATAGAACAGTTTCTACCCCCCCACCACTCCTATCTGCAGACTCTAGGATATAATGTGGGGATTTGCGCCATGACGTCTTCCACTCATGCTCCACACTGCCCTAAGCAACCTGTAATATTGGCAGATCTGGTTTACATCTATTTGGAATATTCTTAGGGAATGTTCCTTCCAGAGTAACCTGTCTTCAATAAGCATACCCCCATTCTTTTGCAAGTGTTTAATTTCCATTTAGGCATACCAATATCTATTTTGCTCTATAAAGGTTCTGGGGCATGCATGGGGGGCCTGTGGCGCATAAGCAGTTTTAATATTACCGTTTTTTGGTACCTATTCTAAGTAATAAGTGTCATATTAACCATGCGTGATGTCTAGTTTCACTACTACTTTTCTGGCAAAGTACTTTCCAACTTTTAGTTCGAGCTTTGATTGGTTCAGTTTACAATACATTGCATGCATGCTGCTACATAATAGCCATCAAGGTCAGCGACCCTCAGCCAACTCTCTTCTTAGTGACACTGAAGCATGTTCATTACGACCCTGCTCTTCTTAGCACCCTGTAACGGACGTATCAGAATACACCACAGTCACATGAACACCAATTGTGGAAGCGGAGGCCTACAACGCTGAAACAGGTAGAGGCAATGAGTCAGTAGTACCATCTTAGATACAGCTATCCTGCCTGCTAAAGAGGGTGTTAGTGTCAGAAAATGATAAAAGTACTCATATTAGTTATCATACCTTCAGTGTTCAGTTCATGCCACCTCTTGGCTGTACAAGTGATATTCTCCCTAAATAGCGGAACAATTCCATCTCCCAGGGTAAGGCCATTTTTGGCACAGAATGTTGAGTACGTGGGATCAGAGTTCCCATAGGATGAGGGCTTTCTCATTGTTGAGTTTCAGTTCTGATTGTGCCACAACTTTTCTGCAACACTAGGGTATCCACAATGTTTGCCGGCCCCACACTGTACAGTAATAGACCATCTGGATGCAGTGACACTATGTGTCTCTGCTATCCAACCCTATGTTTGCTTGCCAAGGGCAACTAGTGAGAGCGATAATGGACAGCCCTGTCTGGTTGTGCTACCCAGTTCCCATTTTTCCAATATCAAATGGTTGGTCTTAATCCTGGCCAAGAACTTTGTGTAGCAGTGGAACCATTTTACACAATTATTGGCCACAGTGGCAGCTCCTCCGCTATGGCGCAGAAATGTCACCCACTGCTTTTACCCAGTGTGTGGCATACATAGTAGAAACATAAAATGATGACAATTTTGCGTTATTATAATTTTATGTTTCCTGATTCTTATCCGGTGGACAGGTGGTCTGGGCTGCTCTGCTCTTGGAGCAGGGCAGGGGAGGAGTGGTTTTCCAACTCATAATGTGCGTAATGACTGTTTGGTTGGCTCTCTCGTGACGCCCAACCCAGTCATGTGCACTTTGCCCTTCTCCATGCAGGCTGCATTATAGCCTGCATGGAGAACATGCCCACCCGTACAGACTCTGGCTTAGCGCTGTGACAGCACTCAGACCAATTACAACTCTGCATTGCAGCATCGTGATTGGTTTAGGGGAGGGAGCCTGGCTGCCTGCTTCCTGGAGTGTAGTGGAGACAGGAGAGCAGGAGCAGGGACGCGGGATCCGCCGTAAAGATAGGTTTCTTTTTTAATTAGTAAAAATTATAATAATGTATTCTTCCCCTGCGACACCCTCGCAATCCCCCCCCCGTGACCCCTGCGCCCGCCCCAACACCCGCGAGCCATGCTGGCTGCCCCTGATTGGCCAGCATTCATTTGTTGTAACGCTTTAGGCAAACAACGCCAGCAGATGGCGCTGAACATTTTTTCATGTCTAATGACACTAACACTAACTCCTCATGAGTTTGCAACTTTCATTTGTCACATGTGACAGAATTCTAATATTTAGAGCTGTGCTACGCCTCAGTAGAAATCTACTTTGTCATTGTGTCATAGCTGATCCAGCACCCTCAACAATCTTGATGGTAGACTTTACCCAGGTTTGTTTAAGAACAACATATGATTTAAATCCACCTGCTGCAGAGTTCCTTGCGTGTCCAGCTTTCAGGCAGCAATAAAAATGTCATGATAACTTTTGTGATTAATGTTTCTGCCAGAAAGACAGATTGAGGTTTTGTCTAGTGGCAGTTTTGACTCCACATTAAGTAGAGCAGATGGTTAATATGCCTGCTGCATAGAAAAGATATGTATTTTATGTGGATAACTGAGTGGATTAGTAGAGCCAGGCATTACCAGCACTTTAAAACAAATCAAATGTATTTGAGACAGATTCAATCGAGAGATGAGGGGCACTTTTGCAGGGTGAAAGTGAGGGAATTTGATGAGGAGGTCAAATGTGGGGGGTGCCAAAAAATGTTGTCGCACCAGGTGCCACTAGCGCTAAAGCCAGCCCTGATCAGTGTTGAGCATAGGCAAAGGTCTACGGTCCTTAACATCTAAATGGTCTTTGGTATAATGACTAATGCCTATTTCATGAATTTGAGTAGCATCCCATTTCCATGACTTCCCTACATATCTGCAAAAGGTACTCTGCCATTAGTGTCTTGTATTTTTCGTGTAACTCCATGGATACATTACATCTTACATGTATTCAGTACATCCATTGCCTAATTCACCTATTAATAGAGACATTCCCAGCTCCTCTATTTGCTCCATCGATAATCGTTGTATTTTCAAGTTACTCAATATAGGTTAATCATATTGTACACCAAACATCTGCAGTTGTTTGTATAGTGCTTATAAGTAATGAAAGGCTACCCTATTGATTTCTTCCTGTGTGTGCTCAATTGTGTTGTTTATATCTCTAACAGTAATAATAGCATTGATGAATTTTCTGTCTGAGTAAGCCATGAACATTTTTGGCCTGATTTGTTCCTTTCTCTATGTAGCTGCTGCCTATAAGATCTATTTTGAAACATTTCCATTTCTTGAATTGTGGTCAGTATCTTCCTCTGGACATAAAGTGCAGTGGTGTCGGAGACAGACATGGTCCATCACTTTTTCTGACCTAGTTAGTTTCCTTTCCCTTTTTAGTACCTGTTTTTCTAATTTACTAACAATCGAGGTCACCCTGTCCAGTGCACATCACCTAATACCAGCTTTCAAGACGCTCCCCTCTTTTCCACTTGTTGACGCCATGGTATTGTTATTTATGAAATATTGTCTAATTTCAGTTCCCAGGTCTCCAGAGGATGGGGTTCTTGCAGTGTCTCCATGGACAACCTCCAGATCGAGATGCAGAGTTGGATCACACCACACTCAAAATACCTCAATTATGGTGACTGATCAGAAAACAGCCCACTCAATAATGCACTTCAGAAATATATTGTATGTAACCTTTTGTTTCCAAAGTGCAGTCTTTTCTCAAGCATGTCACATGTACATGGGAAGCGCATGAGTATTAATTGTGGTCTGGGTTGTGATTCTAGCATGCATCCACCAACTCCGGTCCTGATTAACAAAGGGCCTCCACACTCGTGACAGATTCTCCTGCAGTCATGGTGGAGTACCCGCTCTCAGGACAGAATCTCCGTAACTCGTGCACCAGTCACCTTTTTCTTATAATCATTGTCCCTCTTCTTTTGACGTTGGAAAAGCTGCTAGGATGTTGGTTGGTTATGTATGGTCAGCACAATTTTAGGATTTTAGCTGCAATCTGAGATCCACCAATGAACATCTTATTTAGTATTTATTTGAAGAGTTTTATATAGCGCTGGCTAGACCCGTAGGTATCAGAGCGCTGTACAAACAGTGTTACAGAATTCGTCAGAGGGAGGGGGAGGAAGGGGACACAGTGAGGAGAGGGGGAGAACTGTGCCCAATGTCCGGCTGGGTAGGTGACAGCCGAGGGGGTGAACCAGGGCCGATCTCCTCTATAGCTGTCTAGCAGCTACACCGGGCATCAGTAATGTTGCTCAGGTCTCTGCGTTCAGGAGTAACAAGAATAACAGATTTTTCATGGTTACATTAGTTACAGTTGCATAGTCAAACACAGTAGAACAAGTCCCCAAAAGAGGAATAGAGGGAATGGGGGGGAGTGGAACCAGGGGGCTGGGAAGAAGTTCAGTTCTGGCAGACTGGCAGTGGGCGAAAAGTACCTTATGGGGGCCAAAAAGGTTAGCGTGAGCGGGCCCATAACCCATCCCATGACAACATCTTCAGCCTCTACGACCACCTTGGAGCTAGAGGGACAGTCACTCTCAAGGCACATTCAATGTTTGGACACTCTTCTGGAATCACCACAACGGGTAAGAAGCAAGTCGGTGCACCCATTACCTCCACTCCAGAGCAATCACCTTCAAGGGTGAGAAGGGAAGCAAATATGTGGCTATTCACTGCAGTGTGACCCTACACTGACTCTGCAGCAGACACGATACCCATCAGTACACCTGGCAGTTAGGGTTTCTCCTATGTGGTAGTGAAGGGTAGATTTCTTCACTTACATCCACAGTGATAATAACAATACGGCCAAGACAAGAAGCATCCACACTGCCCCAAATAAGCAGAACTAACTCAGACAACAGCCCAACAAACCCCATAGAAAAGGCCATCTCCTAACATCATCAAAACCTCAGCGCCCTGCATCTAAATCTAATTTGTTTTACCTATTGTGTCCCTTCTCTGGAATTATTTTACTCCAGTTAACCGAGTGTGGGCATCACTTCAGAGCTTAAAAGCTGTCCTGAGCCCTCATCTCCTGCTATACGAAACCAAAATGTGATCACCACCTAACACTGCCTTGACTCATTGTAATTATGCACATTGATTGATACCTGATTGGTCTAGGCATATCTGTCCATTATCCGTTGGCACTACTTCACTTGCCAATAGACACAGTAATTCACATAGCTACTGCTTATCAGGATTGTCAGAAGTTTTTGAAAGAGCTGGGTCAAAATCTTACTGGGCAGCCCTCTGGATGCTGTTTCAGTTTCTGCAACGTGTCAAAAAAGTAGCTCCAAAGAAAAAGTTAACATAACATTTGGTCCCATCTATTGGTATGACCACATAAGATGGCTATTTGTGAATACAGATATCAAGGTTGCTTCAATTTAAAAATATATGAATACATTTTAGTGACACACAAGCAGGAGCATTGCAAAATGCAGGGCCTTGGACATAATAATCCCTCTGAACGCCCTGCTGTTTTGGTTTACATCAATCAGTCATACTTGTTTATGAACCGCCAATGAACTCATGAAAAGGAAAGAGATTGGTCCTTGAGTACTGCACTGGCTCTGGAATGGGGATTGGCGCAGGTATCCTGCCTCAGGCCTCATTGTCCATTTCCTGTATTTTTCTAGGAGCACTTCTCTTTGTCTTGGCAAGTTAGGAAGGAACATAGGGGCATATTTACTAATATTTCACACAATGTAGCAAAGCAAGGGAACTTGCTGCACTGTGTTGTGTGAAAGATCAGAAATGCTCTATATTTATGAAGATATGGAACATTTCTGCTCTCTCCTTTCATTGGGCACTGTCTGTTGCCTAGCGTTATGCAGGCACTCCTGCACCATAGTGCCAGGGTGGCTGCATTAAGATAGGATTGCATTTGTGCAGGAAAGGATACCTTCTTGCACAAAAACAATCCAGAGAGGCAAATGAGGAGAGAGAAAGATATTCCTGCTCGTTAAGCCTCCATTGGTTAGACACACCATTTTGGCACAAACCCAGGTTAACAAGTCTTTGTATGTCTGGATTTGCATCTACATACATGTGTGGATGCAGGGAAACTCCCATACTCCACCCATGTAATGCCTACATGTCGCAAAGTAATGCAGGACAGTCATATGCGCTGCCTTGCATTACTTTGTATTCACTAAGGGCCAGATGTACAAACCTAAATTGCATGTGAAAACGAGTTTGCGACCCGTTTGCGCATGCAAAATGGCCCAGGGCCATGTACAATTCTTAACTAGCAAGTCGCAATTTATTTGCGACTCGCTATTTAGGAATCAGGGACCACTACCTGCCCTTAAAAAATTTAACGAAAACGTTTCATTTTAAAAAAAAATGCTTCCCGTTTTCCTTTAAGGAAAGCGTGCTGCTTTTTTTGTTTACACTGCTTTATTTAAAAGCAGTCCCAGACATGGTGGTCTGCTGAGCCCAGCAGGCCATCATTCCTGGGAGGGCCTGTCATTCCCAATGGGCTTGCAAGATGCGAGAGGCTCATTAATATTAATGAGCCTCGCAATTAGCGACCCCATTGGGAATAGCAAACAATGTTAAACACACTGTTGTACATGGCAAATTGTACCTCGCAAATTGCGACTCGCAAATGAGTCGCAATTTGCGAGGCGCAATTTTCCTGGTCGTACATCTGGCGTTTGCAACCCTGCCTTTGTGGGTGATATTTACTATTTTTTCACACACCTCCAAGCCACAAGCAAAGTTGCTGTTCAGCATTGCGTGAAAAGGAGACAGCAGAAATGACCCATATCCAGTAAGATATGGCACATTTCTACTGTCTCCTAGCACTTGTACACTGTGTGCTGCTTAGCTCCAATGCAGACACTCTTGCAACACAGTGAAATTAAACTTTCCTGCACAAGAACAATCCTTAAATGCATTTTCTTCTTTCTATGCATGCTGCAGAATGCCGCAAAAGTGGAAGTAATATGTTGCAATAAAGATATTTCTCCTCGTCATGCCTGGTTCAGGGAGGCATAGCATTGTGGCGTAATCCCAGCTTTACTCACCCTAGTAAATCTTGGATTGCATCAAAATCCATAAGTGGCTGCATGGGAATGCCCATGCTCCACCCATGGAACACCTCTCTGATGCAAAGTTTCACAAATAATTTGTAGTTCATCATGTGTGTGTAGCTCTATAAGTCAAAAACTGGTAAAGGATACCAAATAGAACAGAACAACATACCCTGCTGTTGAAGATAGCATTGTTCAAAACGTACAGTCAATGTAAAACACGAAAGCGCCAAGAATTGTTTAAGTTCAGTATATTTAATTTCATATACTTGAAATAGATCAAAATTAATTTGACAAAAGGAAGATACAAAGGTTGCTCAAAGAAGGGGAGAAGAATGGGTGTGCTCGTGATGGATAGGGAAAGGAGAAAAGTCACAAATATTCAGAGTTTATACATTTTTAATGTTTTGGCAATGGACTGGTAAAGAGACCAGCACAGAAAGGCCTATCGCAAACAGATTATTTACAGCACTTTTTATAGTTTCTTGTAAATGCATAAATGCAACATCAAGTGAAGGGGATGGGATGTGATACAGGCCGTTGGTTGGTGGGGTGCGTCGACGTTTCGACTAGGCTAATGCATAGAGGGTGACTTATACCTCTGCTGTGAGTCTTCTTCAGGATGAAAGGGGGTTCGGGGGGCAACCTAATCCTGGTGCCACACAGGCATCTCAGGTATAACACTGAAGGTTGAGTACTTAATGGCTCAGTCAGGGTTTTCCAATGGAGTGAGCTGAAATCCACTCATGAGGGCCCACCTTGTGAAGTCCTCACCGGTATTCAAAACTGTGAATCAATTGTCCCATGGTCATAAGACAGCGAAATTCCACCCTAAAGAACAAGGGAGGAGAATGTCACCTGCTACCTGATAATAGAGGAGCGTAGCCACGTCTTCAAATGATAACACCACAACCTTAAATATCGATCAGGGGAGATTACAATACATAACAAAGTACATGTAAACAAAAATATAATACAAATACAATATTTATTTGAAGATATATGTAATACATAAATATTATTTGATGTTCAAATAATATATGTCGGGGCAAGTCAAAAAACAAAAAGACACAGAAGTATAAGTACAATAAATATACATAGACAATAAAGAAGATAAACAATTTTACCAAAACTAATTAAATAATAGAATAAACAATATATCATATCCGCACAAAAAGAGCTCTATACAATAAAATACACAAATACAGACACATATATTTCCATCAGTCTCACCAATCAGACACTCCACATTCTCACATCCATCAAGTGAAACAATTCATATAGACAACAAACCATATATATAAAAAGAAGACAAAAAACAAGAATTAGTATATTGGGCTATAATTCATGTAACAGGTATTTCCAATGGTGTATAGCCCACTAGTTCCTGTTTTGCACGGCGATGACGCGCGTTTCGGTGCTAGGCTAACAAGTAGCCACCACCTTCCTCAGGGCACTAAAACATCAGAAGAGAGCACTGAAGTGGGGAAAACCAAGAAGCAAAAGAGGATCCTACAGGTGAATACTGGATATAACCTGGATCCGAATTATATGCAATTCAAAAAACGACAGCTCCAAATACTCTATAAAATAAAATATTACACAATTAGAGACATTCCCCCCCTGAAATCAATTATATTATTAGAAAAAAACACGGATTTCCACAAGACCTCCACCTAGAGAAAATAGTGCACAAAAAAGGCACTCATGTTGATAGCTACCAAAAGTGCCGGAAAGGTCCAAGAAACAAGAAACAAGAGGTGCCCTTTAGAAACTGCAATAAAAAAAAGAGGTCAAACTAACAACAATATCTCTGCATTTAATTAGAGTCCAAGATAGAGAATAGACAGTAGTCTCAAAACATAAACAAAACGAATGTAAATAAACTAAGATGTTCACATCCAAAATATAAGAAAAAGAAGAGAAAGAAAGCAAAATTCAGCAAATGTATATACTGACTCGCTGAGCGTTCAATAGATAAGAGCTCAATGAATGCTCTTAGTTCAGGCATTAAACTCATATAATAGATCAAGTGTTGATAACAGGCGATGAAAGAAATGCGGCCTACTCAGAGATTGGGCTTTAATGCAAGACAGGAACTAGTGGGCTATACACCATTGGAAATACCTGTTACATGCATTATAGCCCAATATACTAATTCTGTTTTTTTGTCTTCTTTTTATATATATGGTTTGTTGTCTATATGAATTGTTTCACTTGATGGATGTGAGAATGTGGAGTGTTTGATTGGTGAGACTGATGGAAATATATGTGTCTGTATTTGTGTATATTATTGTATAGAGCTCTTTTGGTGGGGATATGATATATTGTTTATATTACTATTTAATTAGTTTTGGTAAAATTGTTTATCTTCTTTATTGTCTATGTATATTTATTGTACTTATGCTTCTGTGCCTTTTTGTTTTTTGACTTGCTCCGACATATACTCTTTTGAAAATCAAATAATATTTATGTACTATATCTTCAAATAAATATTGTATTTGTATTATATTTTTGTTTATATGTACTTTGTTATGTATTGTATTCTCCCCTGATCGATATTTAAGGTTGTGGTTGTTATCATTTGGAGACGTGGCTACGCTCCTCTATTATCAGGTGGCAGGTGACATTCTCCTCCCTTGTTCTTGAGGGTGGAATTTTGCTTACTTGTATTCCCGAGAGTCCCTCCCCCACTTGTTTTTCTCGGGGTCCCTTTGACTTTGGCCTAGTACCATGGTTATAAGATATCTGAATTTATCTGCTGCACTTTAACTTGGCAGAAGGGTTTCTTTGAGGCATGCAGCGCCCGGCTTTTTCTTTCAAGGTCTTGACATACCAGATTCATTCAGATGTCTTATGACCATGGGAGAATTGATTCACGGTTTTAAATACCGGTGAGGACTTCACAAGGTGAGCCCTCATGAGTGGATTTCAGCTCACTCCATTGGAAAACCCTGACTGAGCCATTAAGTACTCAACCTTCAGTGTTATACCTGAGATGCATGTGTGGCACCAGGATTAGGTTGCCCCCGCCCCCCCTTTGTCCTGAAGAAGACTCGTAGCAGAGGTATATGTCACCCTCTATACATTAGCCGAGTTGAAACGTCAACGCACCCCACCCACCAACGGCCTGTATCACATCCCATCCCCTTCGCTTGATGTTGCATTTATGCATTTACAAGAAACTATAAAAAATGTTGTAATTAATCTGTTTGAGACAGGCTTTTCTGTGCTGGTCTCTTTACCAGTTCATTGCCAAAACATAAAAAATGTATAAACTCTGAATATTTGTGACATTTCAACTTTCCCTATCCATCATGAGCACACCCATTCTTCTCCTCTTCTTTGAGCAACCTTTGTATCTTCCTTTTGTCAAATTAAGTTTGATCTATTTCAAATATATGAAATTAAATATACTGATCTTAAACAATTCTTGGCGCTTTTGTGTTTTACATTGACTGAACCTTTGAACAATGCTATCTTGAACAGCAGGGTATGTTGTTGTGTTCTATTTGGTATCTTTTACCAGTGTTTGACTTATAGAGCTACACACACATGATAAACTACAATTTATTTTCCTCTAAAGCAGTCACGGACCACTTGTTTCATTACCACATTGTACCCAGGTCTTGTGGCGATTATTGGGTTACCCCATTATTTTGTAATGGAAAAGTAACACAAGGCTCATTCGTTTTCGAAAAAATTCCACACCAAGTCTCACAAATCTAATTTGCGTTGCTCTATAACTGCAAATTAATATTTTCTGTCATGGCTGAGACAAAAAAGTGGCGCAACCATAACACAAAATCTTAGCACATCTGGGCCTAGTTTTTGAGTCTGTGTGCATTTTGCAGACCATTATAATGTGATGCTGGGTGGGATCAAGAGACCCAAGTAGGTGTTGTACGTAAATGTAATCCAGGCAGGGTGCTTTGTGACATATGTTTTTGTTACAGCGTGGAATTTCAAATCCTTCCTTCGTCACAGACCAAATATCACACAAACGTGTTCACGCAATACATTCATTGGTGGGGCCCATAACACCAAACACTCACACTTCATTGGTCTGCTCTTACGGGAGAGATAAGTGTTCCAAACGCTGACGTGAAAAGAATACCTTATAACCTAAAAGAAATTTATTTACATAAACATACACTAAATATCCTTAATCCAGCACCTCTGAATCCTGAACCTCAAGATATTCCTTCCACTTTGCCGATGGATCAAATTAGCTGAGTTGGAAATAGTGATTTTAATCCTCCTTCATTTATATTCACATCTTATTCTATTTCTTCTCAATAAATAACCCAACACATTTGCTTGATAATCAATAATATTGTTTATCTAATTAATGCAAGTTTCAATAAAACGTTAATCAAATCACAGAACACCATATTTACCTATTCTGGCTATTAGTCGTCCTCTAAGTCAATCGAGTCGTCATGCAGCACGCTACAGTCCCAAAGATTGGGTCTGGACCATAAGCGTGTACGCATCAATCAATACCCATCTGTCTAAGAGTCTTCAGTTCATCAGGAAAATGGGCAGCAATTTAGTTTGTCAAAGATTCAGGGAAACAGCTGTCCTGCAGTGTCACCATCCTCTCCGTCAGCATAACATCAGGAAACAGGAAAAAGATCTGGTACGCCACTCCTACAACTCACTATTCTACCATTTTTATAATGAAATTAATGTCAAAATGTAACGAAAAGTCAGTTTAGGCACTTCTGATTGGATGGTTAAGATCGTCCGTTTCCGTTTCCCAAAGTTTTATGATGTCACACTGACAGACATGATCCATCCGGTTTGTCAAACTTGTCCATTGTTAAAGTTCTTGGCCGTAGTCCAGTCACGACCTTGTCTGGGTACATGCCGTGTGGGTCATCTTGAGGCCAATTGTTCAGGAGCCTGGAGCATGCGCACTTGGTCTGAAACCTCGTGGAATGGTAGCTGTCTCGTCGTGTCCGTAGGGCGGCCATTTTGACATAGGCCCAATCAGTCAACTTAAGCGAAACAAACACAGAAAGTAATTAAAACATGGAAATAACTAATAAAATGTATAACCCTCACTAATTCCCCTATGTGTGTGTAATTATCTAGCATACTGGCAACATTTAAAGCGTTTATATTCACCCAGTGATGTCATCTGGTGCAACTTACAATTTTGTCACAAAAGCAACATATATCATGCAATATTCTATTTTTCTAGTATTAGTATGCGTACGTATATTAGTTTACAAATTATTTTAGCCATGCAAATGCAAATCCCACGTGTAGTTCATACATTAGTATGGTTGATTAGGCACCACTCAAAACACATTAATATTATTACAATTAATAGATTATTCTAATTAGTATGAACATGCAGAAATGGGGGAGGTATACAAAATGTTGTACTACCCGCTCCATCAATCCCCCCTTTGCTGATTATATCACCACACCATCTAAATTTTTTATTTCTTTTATGAGTTTCAAAGTGATTTCTTATTTTTCTTCATAATTCAGTTTCCCCTGTCTCTTCTCTTTTCGCTGACTTAAACATTCTCTCCTTAACTTCCTCTAATTCTATTTCTTCAAATGCTCTCTCTTGTTTCGTACCTTTTCTCTTTAAATGTTCTCCTTTTATCCTTTTCTGACTTTTATTCCCTTTACGACAGATACACCCTAAATCTTATTATTAATACTATGAAAATCACACAAGTTAATGGAAATAAGATTTTACCAACAAAAGTACTACCTAAATCCACTAAGAAATCTTTAATAGCTAATATTTTCTTTCCAATCTTTTCCCAAACACCTTCATCCTCCAGGGGTGCAATTTTGTCATGCAGTTCAGTTATATTTTTAATATAAAATTTCAAATCCTTACTTTCGTCTGGAATGTAAGTACAACAATGTTGAACTTTCAGCATTCCACAGACTCCACCCTCTTTTGCCAATAATATATCAAGGGCAAATCGATTTTGCATTACCATGGCATGCATTGCAACCATTTCAGTGTTCACCAATAAAAATCCTCCAGCGGTGCTTGTTGACAAGCGATCCACTACTGTTGAAAGTTTTCTAATCTTGTTTGTATTCAGAGATATTCCCACCGCTGGTATCAATGCTCCAAAGATGTCACCCACAATTTCTGTCCAAGATTCTCTCTTACTTCGTGCTAAATAGCTACCTAAACTATGTACACCATCTTCTCCTCTATCGATATAAAAAATCTTCGGGAAAACCAGGTCTACATAACATGTGCCATACCAATGGTCTGGCAAACGATAATATGCCTTGCTCCCGCAAATGAAATATAATCCAGGAAAAACTGGATCTTTTCCACCTTTAAATCCCCATCCACCCATGATTCGGTACGCATCATGGCACTCACTCTTACCTACAAAATAATTATCATATGCAGTTTGATTCCTTCTAATACACAATTTCCCTTTCTGAGGCCAATTTAAAGCCATAGTTGGACTATCTTCACCTTTCAAGTGTTTTTCCATTTCCTCATCCCAGACTGTCTTCTCCACCTTTCCTTCAGATGCCTTTCTTTGCATTTTCAATCTCCTTTCTTCAACCATATCTACAAATGTTTTTTCCTCTTTCTTTAAACTGCAAGTCAAAATGTTTTTAATTATATATTCTAATGTTAGTCTCTAAGAAAAATTCACCTAATACCTTTGGAGGTTTTACCTTGTTTAGCTTGTTAATTGATGGTACTTTTGAAAATATATTATCTACATTTGAGAAATAATACTCTAATTTCCCTGTTTGATAAAATAAACTAGCTATTACACTACATGTTATTCCATAAGTTAATGGAAGGTGGTGATAAGTCACTCCCTCCGATACAGAGGCAGGTAACTGCATACAAACGTAGCAGTCCTTTACATCTATTGTCTTTACATATTCATACAATAATTTTGAAAACACATTATTAGAAAAATCGGTTATAGACCTGTCTTTGTGTAAATAGTTTTTATCTATTCTAGTCGGAACTACCTTTTGAATCTTTTCTATATTAGTTTTGTTTTCACTATCTCCTTCTATTGTACCTATAGTAACCTTAAATGAGATCAAGAGAGCAAGTATGCTCCACAGAAGCATAAGTAATCCTGTACAACAACAACACAGTTTACACCATCTTTGCAAAAATATACATCTATCTTTTCTACTATCTGTGTTTGCCATTTGTGTTAAAATGAACACTGTCTTTTGACTTGGCCTCTTCTACTTCACAACGAGTTTTCTAACCCAAGGCTCTAAGCACCTACTTGGTTCTACCAGTTTTTGTCTTTTTCCCTATTTTGTTATCTTTCCATTAGCAGCTTTCTGATCTCATTCAGTTTGGCATCTCATCATCTTTCGCCTTTCCCTCGTGATCTGAATACAGAATGTCCTGAACATCCCCTTCTTCTCCAATATCGGACAAGATAACTCTCAGGATTTCTGATTCTTCGTCCTCCTCAACCACTTCTGGCACAATCACCTCTGGATTTCCTTGGCTATCCACCTCTTCTTTCACTTCAGGCAGGGCCACATACGTCCATTCTGGTGACTTATACTTCTGGTTGGGTTTTCTTGTTCTTTTGTTTTCTTTGATTACAATGGTTTCTTCATCTTTTAAATTATCCTGACTCGTAACTTCATTCACCTGATCAGCCCTTGGTGAATTTACTCGTGTCAGTCGATATCTCAGTCTTTTTACTTTATTCGGCCAAACGTCATCTTTTACTGTTCTTTTCAATTTTCTTCCTTTATCATTCTTTTCAGTTCTCCAAGCTCTCTTTCTTAGAACCCAACCTTCAGGTACTTCATCTTCGCTTTCCTCTGACTCTGTTTCAACTTGCTTTTTACTTTCAACAGTTTCTTTTTCCACCACTTCTTTTGTTTTTCCTACTTCTGTCCCTCCTCGTATCTCCGGCACGCAATCTTCCTGCTGACTACTTGTCACTATTTCTAACTGAATGTTGGAGTTCCCTACACCTCCTCGGGGTTCTTCTGCAGTAATCTTTCCCTCTCTCTCTGTATCTAGCATCTGTCCATCTAAATGTGTTATTTCAGGTGGAATCTCTCTCAATCTTTCATCTGGAACTTTTCTTTCAGTAATTTCTTTTATTGTCTATTCATTGTCTTTTCCACAGTCTTTTGCTTGTCTTTTCTTAGAACAATGAGTTCCTTGTTCAGTCTCTGAGTCTGAGCTGGTATCAGAAATCTGTAACCTTCTTCTCAAGGAAATGCATCTGGGGACAAATGTTAGACTTGGTTCTGATTCCCCCCTTTTATAGTTTTCTCTTGTTTTCGTCTCTCCGTCATCTGATTCAGTACTTGATTCTGACTCATCAAAATACTCCTTTTCTGTGCTTTCCACTGGATTTGGAATTCTCAATGTATGACTTGCATGAATCCAGTCTTTCAGTCCAGCACACTTCACAGCTGTTGTTGTGGTCAAGATGACTTGTTGTGGTTTTCCCCACCTTGGAACCAAACAGTTTCTTCTTCTGTGTACTTTTATTCTCACCCAGTCTACTGGGCTCAGA
Source organism: Triturus cristatus (assembly GCF_964204655.1). Classification (NCBI taxonomy): domain Eukaryota; kingdom Metazoa; phylum Chordata; class Amphibia; order Caudata; family Salamandridae; genus Triturus; species Triturus cristatus. The sequence goes on from NC_140591.1 coordinate 1,188,602,923, forward strand.
TCATGGGCTTGCTTCTTTTCAAGGGTGGTGGCATCCGCTCCAACCTGATGAAACACAGAATGAACTGCGTCAGCCAGGCTTTTACAGTAATCCAACACCATGTCATCAGTTATAGGCAACAGCTTGTTGACTGGTATGAACACATGTCGCATCGCCCGTCCCATGATAATTTCAAGGGGGCTCAATCCTGTGGTTCTGTCTGGAATTGATCTAATAGTCATGAGTACCAGAGGCAAGACATCAGGCCATTTCATACCAGTGGTTAAACACATTTTCCCTATTCTGTTTTTGATAGTACCATTCATCTGTTCCACCACACCAGAAGCCTCTGGGCACAATGAAGTTTTTGCTGTACATTCAATGCTTCACAAATCAATTTTATGATCTCATTATGGAAATGTCCTCCTCGGTCTGATTCAATTGTTACTGGGAATCAAAATCTAGGGATAAATTCCCTCAAAAGTAATTTTGCCACTGTCATTCCATCATTTCTTCTTGTTGGAAATGCTTCTACCCACCAAATAGACAGACCATAACTAGAACATACCTCAACCTGTTACTTGGAGGCATCTCAATGAAATCCACTTGCATTCTGGTAAAAGGCCCTCCTTCTCGACCTATTGTTCCTAGGCACACTACTGTCTTTCTTCCAGGATTGTATTGCTGACATATTAGGCATCTCTGACAAAGACTTTCTGCTACAAGTCTGAATTTTGCATTGTACCAGGTCTGCTTAAATGACCTGATCATAGCATCTCTCCCTATGTGTCCCTGACCATGATACATCCGTGCCATTGCACACATCATGCTATCAGGCATAACTGGTCTTCCATCCCGATAGACCCACACATGATCCTTCTCTCTTGGTGTACACCCTGCTTTTACCCACTGCTTCATCTCCTCATCTCCTGCTTCTTCCTGTAATTGTCTCACTTCTTCCCAGGTACCCACAATGTTAGTAAACATCAAAGAAGAAGAAATCACCTCTTTCTCCTTGGCCCTGTTAATGAAATTCTGATTTCGTGCACAGTATTGTGCCATGTCATTGGCATATTTATTGCCAGTGGCAATGTAATCACCACTTTGACTGTGGGCAGCATACTTCACAACAGCCAATTGCCTATGCAGCTGTATCGCCTCAAGCAACTTTCCAACCACTTCAGCATTCTTAATAGGAGTTCCACTTGATGTCAAAAACCCTCTCTGCAGCCATGTTTGACCGAAGTCATGTACGACTCCGAAGCCATACTGGCTGTCAGTTATCACAGTCACTCTCACACTTTTCCCAATCTTGCATGCTCTAGTCAAAGCAACAAGTTCAGCTACTTGGGCCAATTTTACTCCTTTCAAGTTGGACGCTTCCATTACTGTTGCAACTGTGCATACCGCATATGCTGCACTCAACACTCCATCATCTGTTCTCAAACAAGACCCATCCACAAACATGACAAAATCACTTTCTGGTAATGGTTCATCTTTTATGTCAGGGCGTGGTTTTGTACAGAAATCTAGTACGTCCAGACAGTTGTGATCTGCTTCATCTCTGACTTCTACATTCTCAGCATCAGGCAGCAATGTTGAAGGATTCACATTCAAGCATCTCACTAGGCTTACGTTTGTTGCACCTAATATGACTTTCTCATACTTAGTCAGCCGACTATGTGTCATATACTGAGTGAGACTCCTTGTCAAAAGGATTGCCACATCATGAGGTACAAACACTTTCACAGGATATCCCATTACAATTCCTTCACTCTGTTTCAAACTCCGACAGGTAGCAGCCACTGCTTTCAAACACCCAGCTAGGGCTACTGCTACTGGGTCCAGCACTGATGAGAAATATGCAATTGGTCTCCTCAGTTTTCCATGCTTCTGTATTAGAACAGAGAGTGCACATCCATTCCTCTCACTGCAGTATAACTCAAACTCTTTCTCATAATCAGGCATACCTAATGCAGGTGCTTCACACAACCCATCTCTCAATCGTTTAAAAGCTGCCAATTCTTCTTTGTTCAAATCAATGGGATCCCTCACATCACTTCTTGTCAATCATACCAAAGGTTTTGCAATCAACGAAAAATTGCTGATCCATTGACGACAGTATCCAACCATTCCAAGGAACATTCTCACCTCTCTTTGGGTCATGGGTGCTGTCATTCCTTTTATGATCCTTATTCTGTCTATTGTTATCTTTCTCAGTCCCTTTCTGATGTTGTGGCCTAAATATTGTACTTCTTTCTTGCAAAATTGTAATTTTGATGGTGACACTTTAAGTCCTCCATCTGCCAAATGATTCAGCAATGCTATTGTGTCTATCTCACAAGCTTTACGGGTTTTCGACGCCCCAAGAAGGTCGTCGATATATTGAACTAACACTGAATTTTTGGGTATTTCTAGACTTTCCAGAGACTTCTTAAATAGCTGATTAAATATTGATAGGCTTTCTGTATACCCCTGTGGAATTCGGCACCAAGCCAAAATACGCTCGCCGAAACAAAACGCAAACATTTGCTGGCTGTCATGGTGCAATGTGATGGAGAAGAAAGCATGGCATAAATCAATCACAGTATACCATTCTGCATCATGGGTAATCTAATACAGAATCACAGATGGATTTGGTACAATAGGACAGCAAGACACAACAATTTTGTTTATTTTTCTCAGCTCTTGTACTATCCTGAACTTCCCATTAGGCTTTTTCAGTCCCATAATTGGTGAATTACATGGACTACTCATTATTTCTCTCAGAATGCGTTGTTTTATCATTTTTTTCAATCACAGGAGTAACTCCTTCAATTATTTCAGGTGTCAATTTATATTGAGAGACATTTGGATAGCTTACTCCTTCCTTCCCTGTTATTTTTACTGGATCTATATTTCTCATTAATCCCACATCTTCTCCCGTTAAATCCCAAACCTATGCTTTTACAGACTGTTTCAATTCTTTAGGTAATTCATCAGGGTTAAATACAACATAGGTTTCAGTAACCTCATTTTCCCTGTTTGCCATTGTCATTTTATACAACACATCTTCATCCGGGGTCTCAAAGGCTATCCCATCAGGGGTACAGAATATAGTGCAATTCATCTTACACAACAAATGCCTACCTAATAAATTCACAGGACTGGTATCGCACACAACAAAGCGGTGCATTTCTGAAAATTTTCCTATGCTAACTTTCACTGGCTCTGTAAGATAAGTTTTAATCTGTCTGTTGGATACACCAACTACTTGGATCGTTTCGTCTGAGAGAGGAAGGTTCTTAACATCAGCTGACCTGACAGTTGATCGAGTAGCTCCAGTATCAACTAGGAAAGTAATACTTTCATTATTCATCTTCCCATCTACAAATGGGCCTGTCTGGTCTACTTCTAGAGTTGCGCCGAGTACGCACTCCTCTTCCTCCCTTCGGCACCGTCAATAACCCTCTTCTGAATCCCTCTCATCGCATTGTAGCCAATACTGCGAAACAGCACTAGCGCGCGGCAGCTTATTTACCTGTTCTTCGTTGTAGAATCCTGTTTCATTACTATATTTCTGGGAGTTTTTGCTCTGTGGAAAAGGCGGTTTTGGCACCTGATTCTGTTGGGTTACAACCTGCTGCTGTCGCTGCGGTTGACCACTCACCTCATTCTGCACCTGTGAATTCAATGATGTATTTTCATTGTTAGTACAAGGGGCAAATTTACACTCGGATTTCCAGTGCCCTCTTCTACCGCAATTATGACATGGGAATTTCTTTTTAGCTTCTTCTATATTAAAATCTCCCTTACCTTTACCAGGAATGAACTTTTGTCTCGGGCCTGTATTATTCACTTGTTCCGCTAATTGAGCTTCCTGTCTCTCTGCTACCTTTACTTGTGGCCACATAGCCTTTTCTGTTAATTTTCGCTGTTTTGCTTCAATTTCATCACTGAAATATTTTGCATGCCTCAATATTTCGTCTATTTTCTTATTTTGCCAGTCTACAGTATATTGTTTTATCATTTCACTAATCTCTGGATGTAAACCATATTCAAATCTGTATACCAAATGACTTAAATCCTTTTCACTCAAATTTTCATCACCACTAAACTGTTTGAAAGCCAAAATCAGCCTTTCATAATATGCATGTACTGACTCTTTGCTTTCCTGATGTGTTCTGTCAATTTTCACCCAATCTGTCCCTTTAGGAGGTACGATGTTTTTCAGAAAGGCAATAAACCTTTCATATTTCGTCATTACCTTGGTCTGGGGCTCCCGTCTTTGGATCCCTAGGGTACTCTTGTGTAGGACAATTTATCATTAATTTGCACTCTCTCTCTCTTGGCTCTCTTGGCTCGCCTCCTTTCTTAAAGAACGGACTCAGGCGGTCCATCTCTCTGGCTTTTCTGCCCCCACCCACTTGGTTTCATGCGGGGTCCCCCAGGGTTCCTCCCTATCCCCTCTTCTTTTTAATCTTTACATTTATCCCCTTATTCTTTCTCTTCTTGACATGGGGGTCTCCGTATATAATTATGCGGATGACCTCCAGTTGGTCTTTGATCTTTCCTCTCCCTTGGACTCCCTGCCTAAATTCCAATCTACCCTAGTTTTCATCTCCGAGTGGATGAACACCAACCAACTTAAACTTAATCTGGACAAGACGGAGTTAGTCCTGACTGGCTCCACCATTTCCCCTTGGTCTGCCGCCTTTTGGCCTCCCACCTTCGGCCCCTCGCCAGTATCAGCGGCCTCTGCAAAGACCCTGGGCATTAAAGTCAGTCAGGACCTCTCCATGCATGGCCAGATTAGCTCAGTTGTTTCCTCTTGTTTTCTTTCCCTCCGGATTATTCGGAAAGTGTCCCGTTTTTTTCCCCCCGATGCTCTCAAATTTATTATTTTGGCAATGATTCTCTCCCGTCTCGATTACGGGAATAGCCTCTATGCGGGCATTCCGGCCTACGAATTACGACGTCTTCAGTCTATTCAGAATCAGGCCGCCCGACTTATTTATCACCTTCCCAAGTCCCACCACATCACCCCTGTCCTGAAGTCCCTTCACTGGCTCCCCATTTGCCAGAGATCCCTTTTCAAGCTGGGATGTCTGGCTTTCATGGCTCGTGCCCGCACTGCTCCGGCTTTCATTAACTCTCTCATTAACTCCTACACTCCCAGCCGTGCCCTCCGTTCCTCCAAACAGTCTCTTCTCACTGTCCCTCGCTTCCGCAGATCTAAGACCGGCGGGACTAGATTCTCTGTATTAGCCCCCCGCTTTTGGAACAGTCTTCCACTGTCCATTAGATCTACTCCAGACTACTTACACTTCCGCAAGGCCCTTAAGACCTTCCTGTTTTCACAAGCGTACTCCTACTGATTCTCTTATCGGCAGACTTTTATGCTCCTCGGTCCTCTACTCTAGCGCCAGGAAGCCGCTTGGTCACAGTGCGCTCTACCAAGTACTTTTTAACTAACTTTTTTAACTAACTCTGTCAATAAATCTGCTGGTACTATTATGTCAAATAGACTATTCAGATCAATCCATAGTACTTTGGACAACTTTACAAATCTGTCTACTTGCCTATACCACTCGACAGGCTTTTCGCGTAGTCGAGGGAAACCATTTGTAAAAGACAAAATATCCTGTCTTGTCCATGGAACATGTACATATCCTCCTCCTGGAATTTCTTTTCTTTTTCTCTTACATGGAATGCTGCAAATGTTTTATCTGGGGGATCATTTCGTTTTAATAATTATTTCCTTAATCTGACTTATCCGTCCTGTGGTGTTCAAATTTTCAATATCTTTTTCAGTGAAATCTACTCGATATGGTTTTTGTAAGGCCTTTACCTTTTCAATGTCTATACCCATTTCATTTGCTACTTCTTCTAGTCTTTCGTGCAGATTTTTCGCTCTCCATGTTACACTTTTGCACATAAATAGTAATTCCTCATCTTGATAAGTTTTTAATTTTTCTGTGGGGATAGTTCCTACTATTAACTCTTCCAGTACCATTCGTAGTTTGGCCACATCTATTGATTGGGATTCTTTGTTTTTTCTCTGCAAGCTTGTCAACCATTCACTTAATTCTTCCGTAGATGGACCTACTGGTTTTTCTACATTTCCTTGTTCTGAATCCTTCTTCATTGCTAATATTGATTCCACTGTCATTGCATGTCTTTCCGCTAAATTTTGGCCTATAAAATGGTTACTCGAGACATTTGGTTCGATCATACTCATTGTCTGTCTCCATGGATTTTCATTCTGGCTCTGCTTTGGCTTCTCGGCCTGCTTATTGTTATTATAAGGAACTGTTAAACAATGTGCGCTCTCTTTTTGTTTATCAAAAATAGGCATCAAAGGGCCTATCGTCACTGGAACAGTCACAGCTTCTAGATTTTTAGTCAATTCTCGTATCTTTTCAGTTAACTCTAAAGTTGTTTTTGCTAATTCTGCCGAATTTTCACCATTTACCTTACCATCTGATTTTCTCTCTACCTCTCTAATGGAATTACCTTTCTCTAAATCTTGGGACACTGGTTCTGACTTAATGATTCGTAAAGTTTCTCTCATTGGGACACTTGGTGTCAACATTTCTGGTTCTGGTTGATACGGAGGTGGATTTTTATAAAACATGTCATCAAGAACATCATCCTCCGACTCATTCACTCCATACCCTCTTGGATCAACATTATGTCTTTTTTCTGTAAATTTTCTACCTCCAATTTCTTCAGCAGTTCTTACGGGAAATAGACCTTCAGTCATACTCGCATTCCGCCACCTTCTCATTCTCTCATCATGAGTGTCATGCCCATATCTACCAAACATATACTTATATCTTCCGCCACACCTCTGTCTCTCTCTGTCATGCATTTCATCTTCCCATTCGGTCAATGCTTCAAACTGTGTCGGTCTTGGTCTCGGTTCTAGATTCATCATTTTCTCTCTCAAATTTCTCACAACTGCTAAATTAAATGAACCATGCTCTGGAAATGCCAAGACTGTGTCGTTCTTGGTATATTTCACCCAATTGTCTAACCAAATAACCATATTTTGCAACCATAAAGGATGCAGGGGTTTTTGGTGGAGGAAGTAATTGTCCTTCCCTAGTCACAATCTTTTTAAACCACTTCTTAATTTTCCCAAACCAAGACTTTTTCTCCTTTTCTGGTGGATCGTAATACATCTTTTCTGTCTTCCGTGTATCGCTAGTCTCTCCTTTACAACTGTTCTGTTATTTTAGCCAATCGTAGCGCGACTCACACTAATGCACCAAACCGGAGCATCTACGTCACTCTGTAATTCTCCACTCCTAGCGCGGCGTAAACTAATGCACCAATCAGGAACATCTACATTTCTAGCTGACTGGCCAATCCCAGCGCGGTCTTTCTGACGTCAGCAACTGCTTCTGCAGCTCCTGCTCCTGCTCCTGTTGACCCTTTCTTTACAAAAAAAATTTCGGTAAGCCTTTTTCGTTCTTCAAATTCACAAATCTGTTAGTTACTACATAAAAACGCCACCATTGTCCGCTTCGCTAACCAAAGAATAGTTAAAGACCAGGCCTGGGCGTAGTGGGGCTAGGTGGAGCAGCGCGTAGTGTGCCCATATCTACGCACACTCGTGCGCTCCGCGTAGCCCCACTATGCGCCGCCCGCCTCCCGCCCGCCCTCCTTTTAAAATAATGTAAAGTATGATAAAAAAATTTAATATAATGACTTACCTGCAGCGCGGCGTCTCCGGGGCTCCCTCTTCCTCGTTGACAACTTCTTCTCACAAATGCGCATGCGCGGACGCCCGCGCATGCGCATTTCTTGCAAGAAATGCGCCTGCGCGTGCGTTCGCGCAGGCACATTTGTGAAAAGAAGTTATCGGCAATGAGGAAGAGGGAGCACCGGGACGCCGCGCTGCAGGGAAGTCATTATGTTTCATTTTTTAATCATACTTTACATTATTTTAAAAGGAGGGAGGGCGGGAGGCGGGTGGCGGGCGGCAGGCAGCTCTGCTTCGCCCTGGCGTTTGCGTAGCACTGCCTGCTACGCCTACTTCGACAACTGCGAAGCAGGCAGCGCTACGTACACTCCGTGGGCGAAGCGGAGTACTATGCCCGGGGTTATTAAAGACCTTTTTCACAAGAATTCCGTCTTTCCCGAGAGCAGCGCTTACCTCTGCCTACTACGGAATCGTTACTTCTGTTGATAAAGTAGCACATCCTTCTACTTTACCCTTCTAACAAGCATTAGCTAACTGTTTCTCCAGAATTAAGACACCTGGTTGGAGACCCAATGCTCCTGAGAAATAAAACCGGAGTTTCGCAATTAACCCGAATGCCTTTGCATTCACGCACTTTCACACGAGAAAATGTAGTACATTCACACAGAATTCTGTCTTTCCCGACAACAGCGAACAGTCTGTCCTACTACAGAATTATGACACAAGTTAATAAAGTAGCACTTCCCTCTACTTTATCCTTCTAACAAGCTTAGAGAACACCTATTACCTTTCCAGTGATAAGCGTTATCGGAGCGCCTTTTGGGCTCCTGGTACCTAAGACCAAAATTTCACAGGTGACCTTCGCTACCATACACTTCTCTCATACAAGAAATGTCTCTGATGGCAACACACGACGATGTTAACGAATCGAACCCAGACAATGTGTTGTGCAACTCCAATCGTCACACGTTTTCCCTGTGTACCTACAGGGCAACCACAATTCAGTTTTTCCCGAGAGCAGCGCTTACCTCTGCTCTACTACGGAACTGTTACAAACTTCCGACTTCCTACATCCCAGAAGCCATGCAAACAACATAGAACCTGACGCGACTCAACATAGAGTGTTAATAAATAAACCAATACCAATCAATAATAAATATCAATAAGCTATGTACAAGCAATAATCACCAAACCAAAACAGTAAAAACCACCATTCTGCTACCAGAAAAACTGTTACAGCGTGGAATTTCAAATCCTCCCTTCATCACAGACCAAATATCACACAAACGCGTTCACTCAATACATTCATTGGTGGGGCCTATAACACCAAACACTCACACTTCATTAGTCTGCTCTTACGGGAGAGATAAGTGTTCCAAACGCTGACGTGAAAAGAATACCTTATAACCTAAAAGAAATTTATTTACATAAACATACACTAAATATCCTTAATCCAGCACCTCTTAATACTGAACCTCAAGATATTCCTTCCATTTTGCCGATGGATCAAATTAGCTGAGTTGGTAATAGTGATTTTAATCCTCCTTCATTTATATTCACATCTTATTCTATTTCTTCTCAATAAATAACCCAACACATTTGCTTGATAATCAATAATATTGTTTATCTAATTAATGCAAGTTTTAATAAAACGTTAATCAATGGGCAGCAATTTAGTTTGTCAAAGAACAGCTGTCCTACAGTGTCACCGTCCTCTCCGTCAGCATAACGTCAGGAAACAGGAAAAAGATCTGGTACGCCACTCCTACAACTCACTATTCTACCATTTTTATAATGAAATTAATGTCAAAATGTAACGAAAAGTCAGTTTAGGCACTTCTGATTGGATGGTTAAGGTCGTCCGTTTCGGTTTCCCAAAGTTTTATGATGTCACACTGTCAGACATGATCCATCCGGTTTGTCAAACTTGTCCATTGTTAAAGTTCTTGGCCGTAGTCCAGTCACGACCTTGTCTGGGGACATGCCGTGTGGGTCATCTTGAGGCCAATTGTTCAGGAGCCTGGAGCATGCGCACTTGGTCTGAAACCTCGTGGAATGGTGCCTGTCTCGTCGTGTCCGTAGGGCGGCCATTTTGACATACGCCCAATCAGTCAACTTAAGCGAAACAAACACAGAAAGTAATTAAAACATGGAAATAACTAATAAAATGTATAACCCTCACTAATTCCCCTATGTGTGTGTAATTATCTAGCATACTGGCAACATTTAAAGCGTTTATATTCACCCAGTGATGTCATCTGGTGCAACTTACAATTTCGTCACAAAAGCAACATATGTCATGCAATATTCTATTTTTCTAGTATTAGTATGCGTACGTATATTAGTTTACAAATTATTTTAGCCATGCAAATGCAAATCCCACGTGTAATTCATACATTAGTATGATTGATTAGGTACCACTCAAAACACATTAATATTATTACAATTAATAGATTATTCTAATTAGTGTGAACATGCAGAAATGGGGGAGGTATACAACATTTTGTACTACCCGCTCCATCACTTTTACCTAAGGGGTCATGCACGGCTTTCAGTAATGCTAAACAAATGGGCCAAGCACAAGCCAGAGTTTTGCGGATAACACAATGTATGCAATAGGGTTCTAAGTCCTAAGAAGTTTCTGCGCAGAAAGGATAAACATTTACGTTTTTGACAGTTTTTTTATTAGACTAGGCCCATCGTTGTTGATCTAAACAGAGGCCATTTCCTTGAGTTGCATTTTATGACAAATGCATGGTGATAAGCAGTAGCTTATCGAACTGGAGATATAAACTCCTTGTGCTCCCGAAAAGTGACATGAGCGGAGGAGAAGAAAAAGCAGCGTTACCGTGACTAGAATAAAAAGTTGTTCACTTTTTTTCAAAAAGCAGAAATAAAGAACGCATAATATTATTTGGAAAATCTAGGGAAGGTGAATGGAACATGAACAGCCAACAAATCGCACATTTAATTATTTAAAGGGAGTGTCTATTACAATTTCACTGTACAACCCGTCATTCTAATGATATCCAAGAACATGTTTAAAGTACATCACTTCTCAATAGATAAACATCAGCGAGAGGGCCAACATGCAAATTAATTCACCAAAATGGAAGAGGTAGTGGAAGAGATCTCACACACTCTTTGACCTCCATGACATCACAGTGTTGGTCTCTTGTTTCACCCTTATCACCAAAACAACCTCACTGAGGGCCAAGAAGGCCAGATCTATGGAATGATATTCAAGATTATGGCTGACTATTAAATAGCGTTCCTTTAAGAGCTGTGGTATATAAATGCATCATATGTGTGCATCTTTAAACTCTGCCACCGGCCCAGCGCTGACAGGTCGATATTGGGTGCCTCTCTGCTAGTAAAAGGGGAAGTAGTGGAAACTACAGAAACTAAATACAGCTCGTAGATCTCTGTTTACTTGATCTTCCTGCCAATTTCTTCCCGACTCATGAGACCAAGGACTGCAAGGGTGACAACTTCTCCTGGCTACCACCAATTAAAGTCCTTCAGAGACATAGGGGCATATCAGCAAGGGCCGGCGATAATTATCGCTCAGGGCTCTTAGCGTGAGGATAATTATCGCTGGCCAACTCTGAATTTTATCGCGGAGATAGTGTACTATCAGCAACGCTTATCTCCAAAGCGATAAAATTCGGAGCGCAAGCTGCCAATTGTGAGATTAGCGCTGGAAATACAGCGATAATCCCACAAGGTTTGGCGATAGCTTGCTTATAGGGATAGACATACTTAGGCATCATGGCTAAGTCAGAAAAATACCAGACGTAAAAAAGCAACGTTAACCGCGGTTAGCGCTGCTTTTTTATTGCTAACAGGGTTAGCGATAGCCTTGACAATAGGAGAAATGTCGGTTAGCGACATTTCTCCTATTATTTTACTCTGGAACGCCCCCTTTGCATCTCATTAGAGATGCAAGGGGACGCGTAAAGTAAAAGGGTGCTAACATGCAAATTTGTGTGTTAGCACCCTGTTGCTGATAGGGCGCTAGTTTTATCTCTGCTTTTTGGGCTTTTAAAGCTAAAAAAGCAGCGATAAAGCCCTTGTTGATATACCCAATTATTCGGAAGAATAATCCTGACAGGTTTAGAAACATTCAGGGGTATGATAGATGGCAAGGCGTGGCTGGTGAGCTCCCATCCCACCTAAAGGAGCTCTAAGAACACTTCATTTCTGCATGTCTGCCATCTGATCACTAACCATCAATGGTTTTAAGACAGGATAAAGATTGTTATGACGTGTACATCACACTTCAACTAAATATCCGCTTGACAGACATCGTGTTTTTGATTGACGCTTCTTTAATTCATGCTGGCATGTCCGTCAGCATCAGTACTTGCTCCAGGTGCCTCTCTGAGTGGCGTGATACCCACCCGTGTTTGGGCACCAGGAGCGAAGCTCAGATGGTGTTTAGGCAATCGGCCCCAGATGTGTGTGGACCAACCTGCCCTAGGGGAGGAAAGTCAACAGCAGTTTCAAACAGGCCCTGAAACAGGCTCATCCAAGACATAGCAAACCACACTTACTTATCTTCGGGGCTTTCAACAGCAGATGTGATCTCCTGCCAAAACAGAAAATAAGTTAAAAAAAATCACTGTCATTTTGATGGCCAAGGCCGCAAAATTGAAGTATGTATGCTCACCACTTCCTGAATTACACTATGAAACAAAGTGATAGGGCTCAAATGATAAGAAGCCTTGCTATCATCTAAAGGAAGTTGTTTGCCGCGCTATATTTTTTTGTCATTGTTTTTCCCGGTCTGACATTATTTCGGAGACGGTTACTGAGGCAGCAAGGCTGCGAGGCGTGCTTATCTCCCGAAACCGGCGCTTTACAGGTGCAAAGATTATCTCACAGCATGTCAGAGGTTTGTGTCTGTGCGTCACTAACATTCCATGACTGCCCGATGGAGATGCAGGTAAATGTGTTGCAGGCGGAGACAAATATCTGTATTGTATTTTCACGACAGACTTGTGGCCAATTATTTGGATTTTCTGATTTTGCCCCAGATAGACTGTGGATAGAGAAGGCGCATTCCGAGAAAACACAATATTAATGGAACACAATATTATTGGAATGCAATGAAAAAACAGGCTAGGGACATTAAAGTCATACTTTAAAAGATTGTTTTTTTTTATATAAAACAAAATAACATGCGATCATGATGATAAGACACATTTAATAGGCTAACTAATTTTTAGATTGCTACATGAAAACCCATCGGATTCCGTGATGTGGTACGTTCTGTGTACGACCGGTAATAGAGGAAGTGATTATTTTAACGTGACCTCTAATTACTCTAGGCAGCATTGATAAACGTCTGGTCATGATTATCAAGAGGTTAAAGTTGAAAAATGCTGCCTTTGTGCACAGCAGATCTATGCTTGGTGTGGTGGGAAATAGTAATCACATTTCAGGCAGGTGTGTGAAAAAATTGTGTCATTTGCTTTTTCATAATCATGCAAACTTTTAAGAAAATTACGCAGAAAGTACATATAATTACGTAAAGTGGAAATTCTGCATTTAGCGCTATGGTTTAGTCCATTTTGGAAGCAGGGATGCATTGTGTGGGAAAAATAGCACCAAAATACAAGTACCAAGAACAACAGCCACTCACGTTCTGGTCATTTGCATTGTTCGATGCGCCCACGTTTTAACTTTCGTGCCAATGCGGTGTAATTACGCATTATGAAATAAGGGTAAACATTTGAGGATTTCATGTAATACGGGTGCTTTTCCTAGTTTTCGACATTCGCAAGCCACAGGAAGCAGGGGTGCATTTTGCACAAAAACATAGCACCAAAACCGCAAATAGTGAGAATGACAGCTGCTCATGTTCTGTTCATGTTCGCAATGTTTCCATGATCCCACCCGATAATTTTCCCACCGATGAGATGTAAAACCTGCGACATGGCATAAATGCGTATTTTGCGGAATTTCACCTAACAAGAATGATGCGAAATTACTAAAATTGCACAAATTACCACAAAGTAATTGAAATTAATAATAGAAGAGGAAAGGCAGAAGTGGCCTGAATTATTAGTAAGTGTTACAGACTTAAGAAAGTCTTCAAACTGACTTAATCCAGAAGACATAAACGTAATTTCTTTGGTTAAAGGGAATTTTTAAAACTGTTTTATTCCAGGACAAAACCCTTTGTAAAATACGGGTGTGTTCGAGCGCGAATTTGCTCTTTCATTTGTAGGGGCGCATTATAATCATGGTTAGTTCGTGCACACATATAAACATTTGGTCATTAGATCGTGTACTGTAATAACGTGTAAAGTGAAGTGATAGGCATACTCTCATGTAAAATGAAGAATTAACGTTGTAGTTACGAGTGTCCAGGTGAAATTTTAACATGTAGAAATGTATTCATAGCTAATGAATGTTTTCAATATTGATGTGTTTATGAAATTAGTCGAATTTAGTGATCTATATATGCGTGTGCTCTTCTAAGCTTATGTGCTGTTTCTTATGTTGGCTGAATTCAGTAGGTCTAACGTGTATTTCTCCCTTGGTGCTCTCATGTTAAGGTCTTCTAATAAAATTTCAAGTGCATGCAGAATTTGTCTTTCTTACATTTCTGTTGCAGGTGGAGAAATTCATTCTTGTTAGTTAGAATAATGTCTTTATTTTAGAAGTTAGGCTCAGGGAGGAGAAGATACATTTGGACAGCGATGCTGATAATGTGGGATGGTGTTCTTTCTCACTGGAAAGAGCCTCAGAATCAAGGTCACTGATCAAGAGCCTGGGAGCACCGTTGCTGCATGGAAAGTTACCTATGAGGTGGTGTCTAGCTGGATGGAGTGATCTTGTGATGCATTGAGGGGTGTGACCTGCAACTTTTGTGCTGGGTTTAGGGACAGAGTCCAGGGGACTTTTGCCATGCCTTGTCAGAAGAGAGCATCTTAGAACGAGCTCTGTAGCTTTATGATACTTGACTCATTCCACGTGAATGGTCTTCTTAGGAAGCCTTCATGCGCTGGCACCTTTTCATAGCCTGCCTGGGAAAAGCTAACTAGGGATGTAACATTAGTGTAAGGACAGATTAATGCTATTTACCTATGAACCTCAGATGAAGGGGACTCTTGACTTTGGAGCAGTCATCTTTTGTGTCCAGATTCTGGAATCAGTTATCCTTTGCATGTTGCACTGCCTTAACTTCACCCATAGGTTTGGTTTTGTACTAGTGCCAATGTACTTTTACACCCTCGTCTTGAGGTGTTTGTATGTCCAACCTTTCTTGGCTTTGTAATAAACTTACTAAACTTTGGATCTAGAGTCTGTGATCCTTTGGTGGCATGGGCTATTGGAATGGTAAAGCATAATTGGCTAATAATTTTTCCTCCCATCCACACTTACAAGCAGACAAAAACAGACATCGCCAGGGGTTCCAGAGTAAATCTAGAACGTGGAACCCAGCTCCATCAGTTGGTAGCAGAGGATGGTTGTCTCTTGAAGTGAGGGGAGAATCTAGATAATTCTAGAAAATAGTTAGACCCACAGAGCCCCAGAATAGAGACCAATGATCGAGAATGGAGAACGACAGACGTTGGCGGAAACCAACAGAGATTGAGGGTGCGGTGAGAACAGCAGTGAACAGAGGAGTGAGTATAAATAGGGTTGCGTCGTGTGTTAGGTTGTAGAGAGTGTTGATTGAGCGATGTCTTTCGGAGTTGGAATGAGAGTCGAGTGAATGGGGTTTTCGGACCGGACACAGTTCAATAGTTTTGTTTTGTTTTGGTTATTGTGCTCAAGTGTAGCCTACGATCCTGGGATATATTTGTGGTGTCCAAAATACAGATTTGTTGTAATTGTCTAACCGTTGGTTTGTTGGGTTGTTGTGAAGCGCTATCGGCAACCCACCCAAGATAGGGAACTTTGGTTTGTGGACTTGTTAGGATCGAGTCGGAAGCCTTGTGTACAGGGGTGGACCATATTGATTTAAGTGACGAGCGCAGGTCGAGGTCGCTGTGTGTGAATGTTCTTGAGTGATTGAATTCTATCGATCTTTTAGAAAGGCAGAAAATTACTTATTTTGATGACTGCAAAAGTGGATGCGTTTGGTGAGATTGTGAAGGAGGGTGAACCGCTGTGAAGAGGAAAAAGTGATGTCAGAATGTGCTGTGCTGCGATAGGTTGGTTGGTGTAACGCTGCCCTGGGATTTGCTGGTGGTCATCAGGAAGTTAAAGAGAGGAAATCTTGTTGGTTGAAAAGGAAATGTGATTTAATCATGCGATGCTTTAAGGTATTAAGTGATCTCTGTAGGGGAGATCGGGGAGTGGTCACCCCAGTGGGTAAGGAAGCACCGCTCCAGGATACTCAAGCTCATTACATGGCACTGAAAGTAGGTGTCCATACTATAGTTTAGTTTCACAATTGTCACAAGATCAATGAGAAAGAAGGAGATTTGGCCTTAAAAATGTTATGGTTCATTCCAATTAGAGGTATCGTACCAGTTGAGAGGAGAGATGTCTTCATTATGACCTCCGCCTAGACCAACACGGTTTGAGGCATTAGCTGCTTGGATTCGAGAAGCTCAGGTAAAGAACATGAAAAGATGTCAGGGAGGGATGAAAAAGACAATGAAAGCATATCAGGATGTGCAATGGGAGGTGGAGAGTAGACACCATTGAGGGAGAGAGACTGTATCCACTATTAGTGAAAGAGGGAGACGCTCGGAATAGGAGTGGTGATGGAGATGATGGGAGTGACATTGATGACAGCTTGTTAGACAGACTATTAGCACAGCGTCCTCCACCATACAATCAACATTCAAAAGAAGAAAGGCTAGAACTGGCAAATGCAGCAAGTATAGAATGGACGGTAACGCCACATACAGGCCCTAGTGCAGGAGTAGTGGGAAAGATTTCAATGTGGGAACATGGGACAGGGATTCTTGTGTTTGGAGGGTCAGAGTCAAGTGGAGTTACCAGAAGCCCTTACGGTACCGTTCACCATTGGACCTGTAAACTTTGAGTATAACCCGAGTTCAATGAAAAATAGTAGCCAGCAACAGTCAGGATTGGGAGAAAGGGTCACCTCAGGGGAAATATGATAGTAAACAAAACTGTCCATTCTTGGTGCCCATTGAAGATAGTACCCCATTGCCAGCAACTGAAGATCCTTTGAGGGTGTGCGTTGGGTCTAGTACAATATAATCAGTGTCATTGGCAAATTCAAATTCAGATTTGAGGGCGTGAGAAGCTCAAGTTAGAGGACCCATGGGAAGGATACCACAGGTAGGTGCAGATAGGGGAACCTCTGGAGATCAGCATGTCTTGCAGATCACAGCATCAGAAAACCCACAGTGGAACCAGAAGCGAATGATAATTAGTGAAAGCTTGCCTTTGGAGAGAATAGAACTGTATGAGCAAGACAAGTTGTTTGTGGTGCAGAATTTTACTCGTAAGGCAAGGCGAGCACATGAAAGCTGACAGAATTGGCTCCAAAATATGATGTGGTGCTGCTGTGGCAAGGGGGCTCACCTAGAATTGCACCCACCAAGTTGCAACGGGGAGTGTATGATGGGGGTTGGCGGTCCCGGATATCAGACTTTACTATTGGGCCTCTCAGCTTATGGTTATCAACGACTGAGTATATGCTGATGAGAGTGAACCAGCCTATAGGGTTGACAGAGCCAGCATGCCCGGAGGCCATTATGGTTCACTCCTATACTCAAGGACAAGAAAGCTGGAGTGTCCACCGCATACAAAGGTAGTACTGGACTGCTGGAGGGAGGCAAATAAACAACTGGGCATGACCGGGGAGTTGACTTGTCAAATCCCGCTATGGGCGGGTGATCTTCTTAAGGAGGTAGCCACACTAACAGGCTTTGGAAAGTGGAAGTTGATAGGAATTGAACACCTAGGAGATGTATGGAGGGGAGAAATGCCACTCACCTTTGCAAAGCTGCAACAGGAGTATGCTTTGCACCACAAACAAAAATCCTACTATCTTAGGCTAATGCACGCTCTGCAGTGACACATCCAGCATGGCACTTCCATTCCCGAGTACACGCCTCTGGAAGACAGAGGAGAGGTCGCAGTACAGACACGATTTAGGTTAGTACAACTTAAAATACTACACCGCACATACTACCTGCGCACGCACCTCTACACTTGGGGTAAAACGCACACAGCGCTCTGTGTCAGAGGGTGTCAGCAAGAAGGCCTCTTTTTCCATATATTGTGGGAATGTCCAAGGATAGCTAGTTACTGGTGGGAGGTTACGGAGGTCCTATCCAACGCCTCATGTGTGCTGGTACCAATGGGTGCAAAGTGGCTCCTCCTCGCCCTCGCCGCCAACACTGAGGGAGTGGGACGAGACCTGGATTGGTGCCGAAGGGCAGAAGAGACGGTCTATAAGGATGTGCCAAAAAGTGGGAGGGGATATGGTCATCATGGCGAAAGTATAGACTGGGATTGGGCATGGAGGGCCATCACCCATAAAGACATGGCTAGGAGAAAGTGCAGCTCTGTTTTGGTCGAAGGGGTGGCCTTGACGACTATATGTATATACTAGTAGGGGTTGTGCCTCCTAAAATGAATACTATTGATGTCCTTATGTCCACCCAGGAGCCAAAGGTGGTAAGATTGAATTGTCAACTGGGTACAAATTACTGTAACTACTGTCATCTGTGGTCGATTGACCAAACAGTTAATAAAAAGATGTTTAAAAAAAAATTATGATGTGGATTTGTAAAAAACGAAAGGGCGACTGGAAAACCATAGGTTGAATAATACAGATCAGGAATTAGAAGAGAAAAGGGTCACCGGTTGGAAAACACACATTCGGGAATTGGTCGTAGGGATACGCACATGGAGCATGCTCAATAAGTGGGAGGAAAGATGGTCAAAGAAAAAGAGTGCCAGGAAAGAGATAGGAGAGAAATCCGCCTCCTGAAGGGGCATAACAGGCATAGACGCTTACCTATTGCAAGAAGTACCTAGTAGAGGGGATGTGCATGTGCTTTGGAGTAGGGGTGATTTGGCAGCGTTTACAAATGAATTTCCTTGGCTGAGGGAGAAACCTGATGAATGGAACAAGCAAGTTGATCACTTTGTAAAGATTTCAAAGGTGTTGTGGATTGATTTGAACACATTGTTTGATATTGTGGTTCTGCTTGTAAAATTGCTATTGATTGGCCTTCTACTGAACCAGATAAAGACCCCATAACTAGGGGTGGGCGGAATTTGCGTAATCGCGTTACGCAAATCTCCGCGAAACGGTAAAAAATCTCCGCGAACACGCAGAAATTCCGCGAACACGCGGAATTGCTTGTTCGCGATACTTTTTTCCTGTTCGCGATCGCTGTTTGCGTGCTCGGGGTGAGATATCTCGCGAACACGCATATTGAGAACGCGAACAAGCAAAAAATTTCGCGAAGTCGCGGAACGCAGATTTTTGGGCAATTTCGCGTTCTCCGCGGAACGCGAAATTACCCAAATTCCGCAAATTCCGCGAACGGAACGGAATTTACCGCCCAGGCCTACCCATAACACATGGTCCTTCACCTTTGGATATGAAAAGGTTTGAGCAGGTAATCACATGGTTACAGTCTAAGATTGCCCCACAAGATATCGATTAGGTCAAGATAGATCGAACCACTGAAGAACCTAAAGAATCAGTACACACTTATTATGAACAGCTTGTGCAGGTCTTCAAGCAGTATAGTGGGTTGGATACTCTAGAACCTAAGGATATGGGACAGTTTGTTTCCAAGTTTGCGCTAGGATTGAGACCAGAGATTAGCATTATGATTCAACAGCACTTGATCTGCTGGCAAAATAAGTCAGTGGATGAGATATTGTAGTGATGAGGAGGTGGATTTCAAGCACAGGAAAGTGAAGGACAAGCTAATGTTGGTCCAGATGAGGAATGCAACAGGTCAGAGCAGGCACAAATGAAGGAGGAACTTTAGGTCAAAATCAGGGAAATAGTCAAGGAGGGACCCAAAATGTTTCAAACTACATAGAACAGGGAAATGGGAAAAGAACAGATCCAAAGTGATGAGTGAACATTGGTACCCTAAAGAAAACCACTGCTTGTCACTATTGTCACAAGATCAGGCATTGGAGGTGTGAGTGTCGAGCAAATCCAGCAAATCAGTTCCAGGATGAGGAGACTATGCATGTGCCTGCTGTTATAAATACTGTGACGAGACCTAAATCCATCAATTGGGGGTGGTACGAATCAGTTAGTGCAAGTACCCCAACCTCCGAGAATTTCACAGGGCATCCAAGCGTACCATCAAATGTCCATTATGGAGACTCTGGATGGGTTCGATCCAGATCCGTTACAATGACGATGCCTGGGGGGGGGAGAAAGTACCCTTGGAGCAGTGTTAGAGGTAGACCAGAGTGGACTGTATGTGGAGGCAGATATAGACGATCACCCCATTACATTCTTGATTGATAATGGTGTTACCCATTCTGCTGTGAGATCTGCTGTAGCCCCAAACCTACCCCTCTCGGGACAATTGATCCAAGTTGTAGGAGTTGCCAATAGGAGAATGACAAACCAGTTAATAGGCAAGATACCAGTGAGAATAGGAACATTTCAGGATCAACACCAGTTTGTGGTGTGATTTGAGTCTAGTCTGTTTGTTGGGACGTGAGCTTCTGTGTGAGTTGAATTGTACCATCTATGGCACACCCAAGGAAGTAGAATTGCAGACTAATGATGATGACATTGCATTCAAACTGGCAAACCAGAATCACGTGTAAATATGTTCCCAGTACTAACGGTGGATGACATATTTGAGAGACACCATCCCTCCCGTGGTGGGGGATTTTACAGAAGTAGAGATAGGACTGATTTGAGGAGTTGAGCAAGTTTGTATACAGATTAAACCAAATGCCGAATTTCCAAGAACACCTCAGTACAACCTGACTCCGGAAACAGTGGCAGGAATTACACCTGTAATTCAGTCTATGATTGCACAGGGCATCCTAAAGGAGATCATAGGAAGTCCATGCAATTAATCTAAAATGGGGTTGACGTAACCGAGCAGCATCTATCGCATTGTCCAAGACCTGAGAGGGGTCAATGTGATTGTGATTCCATGTTGTCCTGTGGTTCCAAATCTACCTGTGATCCTATTCCAAATCCCTTGCGAAGCAGAATGGTTTACCATGATTGACTTGTGTCAAGCATTCTTTTTGATACCCTTGCATGAGGAAAGTCAATTTTTATTTGCTTTCCGGCTGGAGAACCGAGTGTTAACATGGTGTCGTATTCCACAAGGGTACAATGAGAGTCCATCTATCTTTAATCAGAACTTGAAGAAGAACCTTGAGAGTTTAGTACTGTCGCAGAGGTCCGTACTCGTGCAGTATATCAATGACCTCCTGATTGCTTCAGAGACCGAAGAGGCTTGTAGGGTTGATCCCATTTCTATGTTAAACCACCTGGCAGAAAATGGACACAAGGTGTCCCCGGTCAAACTTCAGTACTGTTTGCCTGAGGTCCAGTATTTGGGTCATCGCAGTGAGAAAGGCAAGAGAAAGGTGTCACCAGACTGAATTGAGGTGATCATGCAAATTAATCCGCCTACCACGCAAAAGGAAGTTCGGATGTTTCTGGGAATGGTTGGCTACTGCCGACAGTGGATTCCACATTTTTCACTGAAGGCAAAACCTCTACAGAGATTGATGCACAAGGATGTTAGCGATCCGGTACCATGGGATAACAACTGCATGGTCGCCTTCTTGGAGCTGAGGGAAAGCCCGTCTTGTGCTCCCGCTCTAGGAATGCCTGATTACAACAAAGCGTTTTCGCTATTCTGCTGTGAAAGACAGGGATGTGCACTATCTGTACTCACGCAGACACATGGGAGTGTCTGTAGACCAGTAGTCTGCTTCTGAGCTACATTAGATCCTGTAGCTTCAGCGTTGCCCAGATGTCTCAGATCCAATGCTGTAACTAGTGTCAGAATTGAAAGGTGTGAATGTATTGTGATGGGTCATCCTCTTACTGTTTATGTTCCACACTCAGTTGAGCTCCTGATGACGAGAACCAAATTACAGCACTTGACTAACAACAGGCTCACTCATTATGAACAGATTTTACTGGCCTCTGATAATGTAACATTTACAAAAATGTTCTGTCTTAAATCCTGCTACTTTGATACCTGTACCAATGTCAAAGGAAAAGATAGTGAGGACCATGACTGCCTGGATGTGACTGAACTCTGTACCAAACCAAGACTGGACATTGTTGATGAACCTCTACCTGAATCAGATCAAGTCCTTTTTGTTTATAGTTCATGCTTAAGAGACAATGAGGGTTACTTGAGAGCAGCTCTTGCTATTTGTACTACTTCTGGAGTCATGGAAGCTGCTTGTTCACAGAGAGTACACTTCATACAAGTAGCTGAAATCATTACCTTGACAACGTGCTTGCCTTGTTCCTGATCATATCTGAGTCACCATCTATACCAATAGCCAGCATGGATTCGGTGTGGTTCATGACTTTGGACAGCTATGGTTACAGAAGGAGTTCTTAATGTCATCAGGATCTCCTATCAGAAATGGGGAGATTGTGAGACTACTGTTGAAAGCCTTACAGCGACCAAAGGAAGTGGCCGTTGTGAAGTGTTCTGCACATGGGACGGGGGAGGATTTTGTGATCGTGGGAAATAGGTATGCTGATAAAGTTGCATGCTTTTGTGCCATTCATGCTTGCATTCTTAATGTGGATTATTCAGGAGAGAGCACAGAGAGAAACAAGCTCAGCATGATGTTGTCCATAGCAGATATGTGGGATGAGGTCAGGCGTATGCAGGGAGAAGTGTCCGACCAGGAGGAAGCTGGTTGGATTTAAGCAGGTTGTGAAAAGAGAGATAATGACATTTGGGTTTCAACGGATGGTAGAGCAGTGTTGCAGAATTGTTTATTGAGCCCTATAGTGAGACAGATTCATGGAGCAGTTCACAATGGGAGAGATGCAATGGTGTTAGTGTTCCGACAAATATGGTTTAACCCGAGGTTTCATGTGTTTACTGATGCAGTGTGCCACAGATGCATTACATCTCAACAGATAAATGCTAGAATGAAAACTGTGGCTGCTTTGAGTCACATTGGGAAGTCAGGGTCCTTTCAACAGAATTCAACTTGACTTCATTGAGATGCCCAGGTGTAATGGGCTGAGGTACATCCTAGTTGTGGTATGCGTCTTTCCATGGTGGGTGGAAGCATATCCGACTAGAAGGTGTGATAGCCTCACAGCAGTTGTTACTTAGAGAGTTTATTCCGCGTTTCAGATTTCTAACCTCATTGGAATCAGATAGGGCAACTCACTTCCACAGCTAGATCATGAAGCTGTTGTGGACTGCCTTGCAGGTTGATCACAGGCCGGAGGCACCAGGCATTGTGAAGCAGGTCAATGGTACTCTAAATATAAGAATTGCGAAAGTATGCTCTTCGATGTCTCTGAACTGGCCTAATACATTGACCTTGGTGCTGATGAGTTTGCGTAGCATTCCAGATAGGAGAACTGGACTACCTGCGCACAAAATATTGATGGGGATGGCGATGCGGTTGCCTGTAGTGCCATCTACAGCATTGATAAATATCACTGATGATTTGATCCATGATTATTGTAAAGGACTGGCCAACGTGGTCCATTCTGTGTCTCACCAGGTTGAAGCTGCAACTGCACCGACCTCGAAAGACCTCTGCCATGTTCTGTGCCCCGGGTACTGGGTCCTAGTCTGGAAACATGTAAGGAAGAACTGTCTTGATGCACATTGGTGAGGTCCGTACCAAGTGATTTTTGGGGATGAACACTGCCACGAAGTGTGGAGGCTTGCCAAACTGGATTCACGCCTCCCATACCTGCAGAGTTTCTGGACCATCGGAATAAACAGCTCCTCTTCCTGAAAAGAAATCCAGCCATGGTTGCAAGGCCACTGGAGAGGGCAAGCTAAGCTGTGGGGGTTCCTGAAGAAGCTGGTTACTCACCAGGGCAAGCTGGGGGGGTTGGGGGGTCATGCTATACAAGGCCCAGGTACAGACTCTGAGGGAGATGGTAACATTGAGAGTGGTATAGAGTCAGACTCAGCTGAAGAGACCGGTGTGGGGAGTGGTCAAGTGCTGCAGAGGAGAACTGAAGTCACAAGAGAATCGAGGTCTGTGAGACAAAGGAGGCAGAACTCAAGACTTGCACCTGAAAGAGATCTTGCTCCCGTATCTGAAACATCTGAATCAGAGCAAAATGACAGAACAAGTACAAGGGAGCTTGAGAAGGAGAGTGAGAGTACTGTGCCGGATATATGCTACCCCAGTGTGGACTTATCTGATTACAGATGCCGGGAACAGTGAGGTCCGGGAGACTTAGGTCCGGACGGGTGAGGCTTGAAAATCGGTGCTGATAATTGAAATCGAACTGTTGGTTCTTGGAGTAGAAGCTAATGGAGTTTTGACATTGACTGTACCAGACCTACCGAAACTGAGTGGCTTGAGGAGCTTGATACTGGAAGATCTTTTGTTTCTGACTTTTGGGTAGCAGCCACCAACTCAGGAGATTGCAGCATGTCGTATTGAGGTTTTACAGCGTGTCATTGAGGAAATTGTCTCTGATATCATAAGGGAAGTAAATTGAACTTAAAAAGTTGTTGCTCAAAGAAGATTACCTAAGCACGAGTGGAAGAAGAATACAATTAGTGAGTTTTCCATAGAAAGAAGGCAAGGGAAGTCTTTGAAATGTGTAAATAACTGTATCATGCACTGAATGCAAACTATTTCCATGATGTCAAGGAACTGTGTATGAACTTTGTTGTGCAACAGTGAGAGGCAGAGAAAGAGACTTTGTATTGATCCTCTTACAAGTCATAATCTGAACTATTTCGAAAATGGAGTATGGGAATGCGAACCGTAGAACAAAATGTGTGATAGTCACACTTATAGTAGGAGTAATCATAATTATAGCAGTAGTCATTATTATGTCTGTTATAGGTTCCCACGAAGCAGAAGCTGATGGGGTAGGAGTACAAGGAACATCGACACCTACCACTTCTAGCACAAAAGACGGTACATTAGGAGCTGACAGTGCTATGATTAATCAAATTAGTCCCTTGTTGCACGTAGATTTGTCTAAAGGTGATTATATATTGAATGCTTATGCAAAGTTGTTGTATGAGTATGCAAATACAATGGATGTTAGTGACTGTAATGTGTGTATGCATTTACCTGCGTCGGTTGAGGAGGGTATTAGGTACCATCATTTACCTCTGACGTATGGTATTGCTTGTAGCTTATTACTTAGCATGTTTTATGGGAAAGGACATTTCAAGTACTATTTCTCGAATTATGATGTGGTGCTTTTAGAGGTTCCAGCTTACAAGCACCTGAATAAGTATGATTATTACAAGCAAGAAGAGAGAATGGGAAAGTATGTTGTACCTACTGCTACATTAGACACGGCTTATGTGCATAGGCATAATCTGACCAGCATGTTCACTGACATAGAAAATAAATTTGCGGATCAAGTAAAAGATAGACATTGGCTATTACCAGTTAAGTTTAACAATAGCGAGGGAAAATTTGAGTGGACCAAAGAAGAGTTAGCGCACAAGGCTAAGGGGAGTTATGGTCCAATACCTTTAGATTTAGAGCAGCGAGAAAAGCTTTGCATCAGACAGGTACAGACATCCTATGACAAGATCTTTGTGTGACAGAGTGTGTTTGATCACATTTTCACAACTGAAACCACTGCAAAGAAGTTCTTACAGGATGCAGTAGAAGTGGTGCCAAATGCCTATTTTGTGTGTGGGAGAAATGTGTATGTTCAATTGCCACTGAATTGGTGCAGCACATGTTATGTGGCTGTTGTGTTTCCTAAGATATACCATGTGGAGGATTTGAGGCCTTTGGAGGGGAAGTTATCCCATAGAGAGAGGTGTGGTACAAGTGCAGGAGAAATCGTAGGAGATGTGTTTGGAGCACTGATACCAAGTTTGGGAGTTGTTTTCAATGATGTAAAGATTAGAAGGTTGTCAACCATTCTGGATAAGTTATCAGTAAATACAGCTCCATCTCTGTTACTCATAGATGGAGAGATGGTCTTGGTAAGAGATATGGTGATGGAAAACTGTCTTACTTTAGACAGCAAAAGAAGGCAGGCTCTGTAAAAAGCTGAGGGTCCAACAGTGCTGTACTTATATCCCAGACCATAGCAAAGATCTGAGGAAGTAAATAAGTAACATCACTGAGATACACCATGAGATATATGATTTGGCAACTGAGGGAATTTGGGGTCAAGTTGGTAAAGGATTTGGAAAAATTGGAAGTTTGGTTTGCAAAACTTGGGAAAGGATTTCTTGGTTATATCTTGAAGCCAATTATAATAGTTGTGATTTGTGTCATCCATTTGATGGGAACAGTAAAAGCTTTCAAGTGGCATTGGTAGAGACAGGTTGAGAATTCTCTTAAAGTCAAAGCCAAAGTCAAAGGAACTTATTGAGCGAACAAATCAACAAAAAGGTCTCATGGCGCTTGCAAAGACTCCGTATAAGCTGACGATCTGATATGACGGCAGTATTGATGGTCAAATAGCCAGGTTTTTAATTCCCTGCAAAAGAGCTTGTGATCAGAGATGGAGAGAAGCTGGGGCGGGAGCTTGTTCCAGAGGGCGGGTGCGAGAAAAGAGAAGGATCGACCACCATTCCTTGCAGTGCGGATTTGTCGCGGGATAAGGAGATATTTGGTACTAGGACTTAGTGGTCTGCATGGATGATACCAACTTAGTTTCTTAGCTAAATAGCTTGGTCCGGTTCCATACAAGCTCTTGTGGGCGAGACATGGAATTTTAAAATGACCTCTCTTCTTTACGTTGAGTCATTGAAGAGTCCTCAAGCTGGATGCTGATGGGTCTCTTGATTGAAGATTTAAAATCCGTCTATCGGCGGTATTCTGCAGGATCTGAAGTTTAGAGTGGAGCGCTTAATTTACGGAAGCTAATAGGGCAGTGCCATAGTCCATACGGCTTGCGATAAGCGGTTTCCTGGATTCAATAGGAATCCATTTCAAGATTTTGCATAGTTTCCGCAAAATTCCATAACAGATACCTATTACATGGTTTGCATGATTTTTCATTGACAGCTGATTGTCAATCATCATTCCAAAGTTGCGCACTACTTGTTTAGGCAATGGACATTGGCCTAGGTTTTGGGGCCATCAGTCACTGGACCAGTACTCATCGGCTTTCCCAAACAGAATGATCTCCGTCTTGCTTCCATTAAGCTGTAGGTGGTCGATGCACATCCAGTTGTTGATATCGGTCATACAAATTTTAAAACGGGTCATTGTATCTATGGGGTCAGGGCCAAGCGTACTTAACAGCTGAGTGACATCAGCATATGACACTACCTCAAAGCCATAGGATCTGATTACCCTGGCCAAAGGTGTTACATAGAGGTTAGACAGCGAGAGAGGAGAATGGAGAGAGAGGAGAATGGAGAGATTGCAGGACAGTCTCTATGAGAATCTCAAGAATTTGGAGAAGTTTCGACATGGAAGACTGGTTATGACTTCTGTTTAGGTCAGTTCTCTCTGCAGGGAGATGAGAATAATTATGATGACACTAGTCATCAGAAGGGGGACTGTTAGAGCGCGATTTTGTTCTTTCGTTTGTAGGGGTGCATTATAATCATGGGTAATTACCGCCCACATATAATCATTTGATATGTTAACATTTGTTCATTAGATAGTGTACTGTAATAATGTGCAAAGTGAAGTGTTAGGCATACTCTCATGCAAAACGAAGAATTAACATTTTAATGTTGAATGTCCAGATGACATTTCAATGTTTGGCTGAATTTAGTAGGCCTAACGTGTATTTCTCCCAGGTCGTTGTCATGTTAAGTTGTGCTTATAAAATTCATGTGCATGTAGAATTTGTCTTTCTCACATTTCTGTTGCAGTTGGAGAAATGTATCCTTGTTAGTTAGAATAATGTCTTTGTTTGATGAGTTAGGCTCCAGGAGGAGAAGATACATTTGAAAGGCGATGCTGATAATGTGGGATGGTGCTCTTTCTCACCGGAGAGAGCCTCGGAATCAAGGCCATTGAGCAAGAGCCTGGGAGTACCGTTGCTGTATGGTTACCTACGAGGAGTTGCCTAGCTGGATAGGGTGATCTTGTGATGCTTTGAGGGTTGTGACCTACAACTTTTGTGTTGGGGTTAGGGACAGAGGCCGGGGGACTTCTGCCATGCCTTGTGAGAAGAGAGCATCTTAGAACAAGCTCTGTAGCTTTATGATACTTGACCCATTCCACGTGAATGGTCTTCTTAGGAAGCCGTCACAGGCTAACACCTTTTCAGAACTTGCTTGGGAAAAGCTAATTGGGGATGTCATGTTAGTGATAGTGTAGGGACAGATTAATGCTATTTACGTACAAACCTCCGATGAAATGGACTCTTGACATCGGAGGAGTCTTCTTTTGTGTCCTGCTTCTTGAATTAGTTGTCATGTGCATGTTGCACCGCCTTAACTTCACCCATAGGTTTGGTTTTATACTAACGTCAATGTACTTTTACACCCTCATCTTGAGGTGTTTGTATGTCCAACTTTTTTTGGCTTTGTAATAAATTTACAAAACTTTGGATCTAGAGTCTGTGATCCTTTGGTGGCATGGGCTATTGGAATGGTAATGCATAATTGGCTAATGATTTTTCCTCCCCTCCACACTTTCAAGGCGACAAAAATAGATATCGGCCAGGGGTTCCAGAGTAAATCTAGAATGTGGAACTCAGCTCCATCAGGTGTTTTTCCTTGCTTTAGACATTCTCAAGACTGCCTTGATCTAGGCAAAAAACATTAGCAAATCAGTGGCAACCTTTTCGTCTGTAAAGAGCTAAAGAGTAGAAGCAAATTCTCCAGATACAATTGCACCAGGGGTGAAAGAATTAACCAAATGTAGTGTTTTTTCCTGCAGGAAAACATACCTCATAGGACAGAGTTTAGCATGTTGAAATGGATAATTGCTTCAGCTGCTATTACCAGCCATTTCCCCCTTAATCTACATGCACATTTTAGAACCAGGAGGGAATAAGGGAATACTTAACAAAAATACCTCCTGGTTATATCCAGAAAGTTTTGCGCCACCTTTTAGTAGAAAACTTTTTTTGCACCCGATTTTTTAAACTTGGATTGTTGGCCTCAATATTTTATTTAGTCAACAGATTGGCCTTAAATCAGACTGAGAATGTGAATTTCAAAACTTGATATATAGAGATGAAATACATCTTTAGAAACACAGTCTGGAAAACAGCTAGTCCTATGTAATAGCATGAACTGGTACAGTAATATTAAAATAAATTGTAATGTTAAAGTGACCCTTTTATATAGGAAATGCTATTTTTTATTGTTATGTGTTTTATGGTTTTTAATCCGAAATAAACAATTTAAATGTAATGTTAAAAATACATAAACAATAAAAGACTAACACATATTGCAACGATAATAGAGGCTTTTAGTCAGTTTGAAAGTAGTGGGGTGTAATCATGCCCCCAATTCTAGTGAGTGACCATGAGGAGGTGCTATCACCAAAATTATTTTGAAATAAATGTGGACAAATAGTTCTTTTTACACTGCAAATTTCACATGAACTTGCAAAAAATGTAATGCGATTTAAAAGGATGCTTGTTAGAAATTGGGTTATTCTGTTGGGGGGGGGGGACCTTTTTCCAGGTCAAATGTTTTACCTTTTGAGTTAGTTTCTGAAATGGAAGTCAAAATACTTTAGTGGGTCATGCCTGTGGCCTGAAAGGGTCCTTGAACATCTGATGCATCATTGTTAGAAGCTACTGCATTTGGTGCAAAGGTTTTCAGTGGTACAAACATTGCTTTCAAGGCCACTGAAGTTGCTTTGCAGGTCAGGTAGATTTGGCATCTTACTCCAGTTCAAGAATTTACCTTTGGAGTTAGGCCCTGATTTACAATTTGTTGGATGGGATACTTGGTTGCAACCATGGCCAATGTCCCGTTCACTGTATAACAAGTGCATTAAAGCGCAAAACGTATTTGCCTATTCAGAAAATAGTAAATTAGATTAGTTATTTTGAAGGCCATGCAATTATAAACTGAAAAGATTTTCAATTAAATGGCAATGTAATTTGAATAATTTATTAACATTAAAGATTATGTGGAAACAGTTTCATTCATAAAGAAAAAAGTTGAGGACTCAAAGTATACTAATATAAAACAGGTACACCAATTGTGTGATAAAAAGTACTCAGCAACTGTCCGTCAACAAAGGCCATCATCCGTGCTATAACTGGGCCGTGCATCACCATCAATTGCCATCCGACACCTACAGATGCTGGTGACACATTGGGGAAAGCTGTGCTGTGTGGGAGATAGAAGATGGCGCTGTGTAAAGCGTTAGACACCGACTAGACACCTGGCTGTTCATTCGCAGCGGTCTGACTGGGCCTCGTGCTGAGGGCACCTATGAATGGTAACACTGCGGGCCGTAGGCTGCTGGGTGGTCCATCCACCCCAGTTGCCGACCCCGGCTGGTGGTCGCTCCCGCCCAGATGTGGTCATACGCTGCAGCCTTTTCAACCGATCTGGCAGTGGGGCCTGCAGTGGAGGAGGAATACCCTCGACGATCCTGTCTCACAGCACAGCGGCTATTACCCAACTGAAAAACACCTAGTGGACCTGGGAGACAACGCAATCGCCATTGTGTAAGGTGAACAAGAAGGTGTCATGGCAGAGTGACCTTGGAAGCATGGTAAGGCTGGCCAAAGGTCTTACCGGAGGCCCGAGGCGATAGGGGTCGCTGGTAAGCCTGGGGAGCCGGCCACCGGGCCGTGTCAGGTCAACCCTCCTCTGCCGCTCCCTGCTTGCCTCCACATCCTCCCGCTCAGCACGCTTGGCCTGAGCTAGCCTTGCATCGGCAGTTGATGCGGCATTTAGCCCCTTATACCAGGACTCGCCGGCTCATCGCCTTGACCTCCAATGCCGACAGCTAGTCTGTGGTCTCTCTGGGAGCCCCGCCAGATCCGACCCTCCTGGGCCTTAAAATCTAAATGCAAGAAAACCCAGTGATCCGTCATACTGGACTCCCTTCTTAAATCAACTACCTATCTTGGGGGCTACTAGCAGCCCTACAGTTGCAGCTGGTGTACTCTCGACGTTGTTAGTGGTGCAGCGATTTTTTTGAACCTCTGCGCCTTTCCCCCTGACTGGTGGACTGCAGCCTACACCTGCCCTAGACAATCGACCACCCTTTGTTGAGTGAGAGGAAACGCTCCATACTCCACCCAGCTGACCAGACGGTAGTCACCAGAAGGACCAGCAAAAACCAACCTTGTTTTGTATTTATTGGAGGTCTTGCTCTGAGGTGCCTGGGATGGGAGCTGGCTTGACCGTTGCTGTGCTGATACCCTTCTGCCTCTCAATATAACCATCACATCCAGCACTGTCACACACCTCACTTCAAATAAAAAAATAAAAAGAATCTAGCCAACACCACTAGCGACCGTGGAATATGTGCACCAATTGCAATTTGGGACTTACCTACACCCCCAACTATCCATCTATGGATTATGGTTCAAGGGGACCCCAAACGATGTCATTTAAACTTTAACAAGTCCAATCCTCCTACTACTATGCAACACTCAACAATAGCCGAGGGGGGTAGTGCTGATGCTGTGGAACCCACCCCCCTAACGGGAGCCGATGGAATCATGGCAGGACTCCGGTCTGGCTTCTGAGCCATAAACGGCAGGTTTGACACACTAGACAGACAACTGGATGTGATGGGTGAGCGTCTAGATCACCACAAACACTGGCTAGAAACTGCTGAGAGGAGAGTGTCATATCTCGAAGATGGTGCTGCCCAAACAGCTAAAATACTGGATCGCCTGGAAAAATTAATGAAGGCAGTAGCACTGAAGAACAAAAACCTAGAAGCCAGAGGTAGAGGAACACTATCCACATATTGGGAGTGTCTGAATCCATAAACACTGGCTGCCTGGATTTCGTTGTAGAACGGCTCCTAACGGATATATTTAGCAGGGAACCTTTCACCCCCACTTTTGTAGAGGAGCGGGCTCCCTGCTCATTGTGCCCATGTCTCAACCTAGGCTGCCTACCGAGTCCTCTCATTACTTGAGTACTAAACAACAGGGACTGGGACACCGCCTTGCACCTGGCCAGGGAACAGGGCCCATTGCACTGGCAAAGATCCACCATTTCTGTATTCGCAGGTTTACCACTCTTGTCCAGGAAGCTCGCCATAAATATGCAGTAGTGAAGGCCACACTCCAAAACCTGGGACTTTGTTATGGCATGATATACCCAGCACACTTAAGAGTGGAGGTGAACGGTAAACCATGGTTGTTTGACACCCCAACAGAAGTACAGGCATTGTGGCAGCTGTACTCTGTGGATTGCTCCCCTTCTCGGTGTAACTCATCGGACAAGTCACTGGCAGACAGTTATTCTAGTGTGAGTGCTTATCTCTTGCCACCCAGCTGAACACTTGACTCTTACCATCGTTGTTACTCACTTGCCATCGCTACTGATCATGGTCACACGCTGAATGTGCATAATTGTTATTTTGATCATATATTGGTTACTGTTTACTTCATTAAATGCCCTAACTGATACTCCTGCAGTCTCTTCCACAGCCTAACTGATATTCCTGCAGTTTCTTCCACAATTATGGGGACCGAAGTAGCGTTGCCACCCCCCAGTGTTCATAAAGATATACATTCATCTGTCACCACTCTGTGGTTAGAGGGATACTGTCTTTTGGATTACTGATATGTTTGGAATTCACTTGGCAGTTTGTCGGAGGTGTGGGTGGAGGAGGGGGTTGGGTAGTTTTGTGGATTTTGGTTTGTTTGACCACTATTACACATATGTACCATGCTACTTACTTCACAACTGCTCTCTTTTACTTCCTCACATTTGATGACACAACATGCTAATATTTGTCCATTTGCAAATGTCTATGTGAGGAATCCCAGGAGATGGAGCACGAGCTCCGTTAGCTGGATACGGAAAGGAAGAAGCTAAAGGGGGAAAGTAAATAGGGCTTTGGTTGTCCCTCGCAGGAGGAAGAATGGGGTGTGACGGACTCCACAGACCAAGCACCGGGCGTCAGAGAAGGGTGAAAGACAGCCACCAATCCTAGTGAGAGAGAGGATTGGGGGCATGAACAGGAAGAAGAGGAAGATGCATGCATATCGGGCCGGAGGATGCAGAGACCGGAGAGACGCCAACGGTGTGGCCGGGAGACGCCTGCAGAAGAGTGTTCTGAAAACGAGGGTCCCGGCGAAGACCAAGAAGCCTGGTTTGAGGAGTGGTGGACACCTTTGGAGCGGACAACGCCACCCGCCGCAACTCCGGAGAGTTGCAGCAAATGTGGTACATGAGTGGGACGGAGTGTATTTCTGTCTCCCTTACCTTTGCTTCCTTTTCTCGGTTTCTCCTTACAACCTAAGAGAGAGAGAAGGGGCATAGGTCCCTGAAGCTCGAATCGTTTTTTTTTTCTTTGTTTTCCCTCCTTTCTTTTTTCCCTCCTCTTTTCTAGGTTCCTTTCTATCTCGTTGGTGCTTCCTTCCTCACAACCTCACGGGTGCTCCTCAGACAACGGTGATTGGATTCCTTTGCTTTTTTTGGGCAATATCATAAAGCATGTTTCTAAAAGAGAGTGACTATTTAGGTATCTACCCAACTTTACCCTATAACCTGCATCTATTTCATTACGTAGACCACTCAGTCTCCAAAATAACCCCACTATACTTTAGGTGGGTGAAGAGATCTATCCTATATCAAAAAGCCTAAATAAGAGACTCATACTTACCGTCACTTTCATTTTTGTATGTCTTTTTAGCCTCCGAGTGGTTCCCCCTCATAAGGAAGGCTGAAGACTGACGGCATTCATCTGTAAAGAAGAGAATAAAGAAGAAATAAACATCCTTGTTTGAGAGAGAAAACTGAGAAACCTAACCCCTTTAATCCTTTGTTCAATAAATTTGCTCATCATTAAAAAATGTGTACAGCCTCCTCGCTTTTGTTTCCGCCCATCCCTCCCACAGTCACTTTCATGACTTGGAACCTACGTGGTCTGAATAACTCACGTAAGGGTAAACAAGTGATGAAATACCTGCAGAGCCACACTGTAGCTATTGCCTTTTTAGAAGAAATGCACCTATTGCCAGGTACTTCACCTACCTTTGCGAGCTCATGGGGGGTCACATAGTTTTTTCTCAAACTACAGTAGTTATGCGAGGGGGTGTCCATTTTGATACATAAGCGGCTGCTTTTTCAGACTTATGCTGTCCACACCGATGCAGAAGGCAGATATCTACTTGTAGCAGGGCATATGCTGGGACACCGCGTATTGCTGGTCAATATTTATGCCCCAAACATTGATAATCCTGAAGTTTACCATCCAGACGCAGATTGACCAGATAGACACAGACCATATCTGCATGGGGGCAATAATAATATGCTACTAGATCCAACACTGGGCAGCACTGGGCGAGCCCAGGTAGGAAAACCCACATCCCGACAAGTCCTGCAGGACATATGTGACACGTATTCATCGGTATATGTCTGGCGTCAACAGTACCCTGATAACTCCGCGTATACGTTACACTCAACACAACATAATACATGGACATGAATAGACTACTGGCTACTTTCGGCCACACTTTTACCTTGGCTGCGAACTGTCGCACAACTCCCACGTACACATTCATACAATTCCCTTAAAGTACTGACAATGCGCATCTCCAAATCGGGAGGTGTTGAACGGCAGTGGGGATTCCCTAAAATGGAGCTCTAGGATGACCTCTTTCGCAACGAGCTCTGCACTGCTATCATTGAATATTTTGGTCTCAATCAGGGTACAGTCTCCTCCCAAGTTACCCTCTAGGAAGCCTTAAAGGCATATATGAAAGGCGTTTGCATCTCCAAGCCTGTGGGGTGCTCTGGGATCTGCTTGGCACTGTGTCCAGGATAGAAACTGATTTGGCAGCGTTAGACCAAGCAGATGCCCTACAATATTCTGCAAACTATTTGCAGCACCTCGTCGCACTGCTAGCTGATTTTAGAGAGGCAGTGGAGAGGGAGGCCCATTATCTTGGGAAATATGCTAGAGCCTAGAAGTATGGAGAAGGAGAGAGGCCAGACCACAAACTAGCTAGGCTGCTACTGCTCCAGCGCCGAATACCAAAAATCCCCTCACTACGTCTACAGACCACGGATCTTCTTCAACAACTACATTCATTCACTCATTCACTGGTGGGGCCCATAACACCAATCATTCATTCTACTTTAGATCAATGGTCTTCAAGAAAGAGAGAGAGGGGAAATCCTTTCATTTATTCCATGCGCTGGAAATGGGAGGAAACAACCTACAAGCTCTTGATGAGTAACACGTTCACCTATTCCTCCCTACCTCACCAGGGTCTCATATTATTATATCCTAGTAGTTCCTCCCATACTATTGGCCATGGATCAGCCAGTTGTTGGGAAAAGCGACCTCTTATTCTTCTAAACAATATACATCAAAGGCTTCAAATAATAACCCAACACAGTTCTTAAATGAATTTAAGAGTTTATCCAATTAAAGCATAAGAAAGACATAAAGCATTCAATATTTTGGTTCGCATATTTACCTAATCTGGCTAAATGGCGTCCTCTATGTCAAATTCAGATCTTTCGTCTCTATGCCCATAAATCAATTAATCAGTTCGTAAGTTAATTGGGCATCTGATCAGTCCCTCAGAGTCTCTGGCAAGCAGCTGTCCAGCAGTGTCACCGTCCTCTCCGTTAGCATAACGTCAGGAAATCTGGTAAAGTGAATCTCGCGGTCAAAACCCTCTCTAGTCTACTACTTTTATAGTAAATGCATCAACAAATGTTTCAATACAAGTTTTAGAACGAATCCGATTGGTTGAACCAGGATCATTCTTCCTGATTCCCATACATTTAATATTGCAATAGATGTAGTTCTCAATTTATTAATAAAATTGTAACAGTTTCTAGTCCATCCTGGGCATGTTTATTCCCATGCGGGTTTGTGTCCATGGTGTCATCAATTATAACAGTTCATAGTTTAGGGAAGTTCATTGTTTGAGGCTTGGCACTCCTCCCGGTGCGTCCTTCACGAGTACAGTCTGCCTGGGGTCAGGACGAGGTTATTGTTGCTCATCTCTTAGCGCAGGCGCACTTCACTCAGTGACTTCTGTATCTTGTCTGTCTGTCAAAATAGGGATGGCAGCCATTTTGTGGCCATTCCAGAAAGGTCAACTTAAGCAAAGAGACACAAAACGTAATTAATACATGGAAATGACTATTAAAATGTTATTCCCTCACTAAACCCTCTATGTGTGTGTATTTATCTAGCAAAAGCAACACGCATTGCAATTTATACTCACAATTTAAAGCACGATTTACAAATCACATCACAAAAGCAGCATATAACATGCAAATTCTAAATATCTGACATTAATATGCGTACGAGAATTAGTTTACGTATCAATCAGGCCATGCAAATGCTATTCCGACGTGTATTTTTTAATTAGTAATGTTGATTAATTAAACACAGCAAACAATTAATACTATTAATGTTAATCAGTTATTCATGTTAACTCAAAATGATAAAATGGAGGAGGTATATGATTCTTAGGGAAAACCTCACTCCAGCAATCCCCCCTTAGGTGATTTTATCACCACAAAACACCCAAATTTAGTACCCTTTTACAGAAATTTGAAATGACTTCTTACTCATAGCTCAAAATTCAGTTTCTTCATATTCATCTCTTTTTGCTTTCTTATACATACTGTCTTTCCACTCATCTAAGGCTATTTCTTCAAAATCCTTTTCTGGATATTTTTCTTTTCTCTTAATTTTATCTCTTTTTAATTTATTATTTGTTTTCTTTTTCCTGCAACACATACACCCTAATCTTAACACTAATAATGCAATTATCACACATGTTAATGGAAACAAAATTTTACCTATAACAGTACTACCTATTTTAGCTAAGAAATTTTTAATAGCAGCTATTTTCTTTCCTATTCTTGTCCATACATCTTCAGCCTCCAGTGGTACAAGTTCATCGTGCAATTCAGTAATATTTTTAATATAAACTTTTAGATCTTTGCATTCGTCTGGAATGTGAGTGCAACAATGTTGAACTCTCAGCATTCCACAGACTCCACCCTCTTTTGCCAATAGAATGTCAAGGGCAAGTCGATTTTGCATTACCATAGCTCGCATGGCAACCATTTCAGTATTAACCAATAAAAATCCATGAGCAGTGCTTGTTGACAAGCGATCCACTACTGTAGATAATCTTCTAATTTTATTTGCATTCAGAGTTATTCCCACTGCTGGTATCAATGCACAAAAGATGTCACCCACAATTTCTGCCCAAGATTCTCTCTTTCTACGCACTAAATGACTATTTAAACTATTTACACCCTCTTCTCTGTCCATGTGAAAGATTTTTGGAAATACCAGGCCTACATAACATGTGCCATACCAATGGTCTGGCAAACAATAATATGCCCTGTTCCCACAGATAAAATATATTCCAGGAAATACTGGATCTCTTCCACCTTTGAATCCCCATCCACCCATGATTCGGTATGTATCATGGCACTCACTATTACCTACAAAAAGATTATCATATGCAGTTTGGTTCCTTCTTATACAAAATTTTCCTTTCTGAGGCCTATCTAAAGCTATTGTTGGTGTTGACTCTCCTTTTGTCAGATGTTTCTCCATTTCTATGTCCCAAGCTGTTTTCTCAACCTTTCCTTCTGATGCCTTTTTGTGCATCTTAAGCCTTCTTTCTTCAACCATATTCAAAAATGTATTTTCTTCTTTCTGCAAACTGCATGTCAAATTATATTTAAACACAGCTTCTAATGTTAATTCACTAGTCTCTAGGAAAAATTCACCTAAAACCTTTGCAGGTCTCACCTTATTTAGCCTATTATTAGCTGGCACTAATGCAAAAATGTTGTCTACATCTGAAAAATAATACTCTAATTTCCCTGTCTCATAAAATAAGCTAGCTATTACACTACATGTTATTCTGTAAGTAGCTGGAAGGTGATGATAAGTCACTCCCTCTGCCACAGAAGCAGGTAACTGCATGCAGACGTAGCAGTCCCTTACATCCATAGTCTTTACATATTCATACAATAATTTTGAAAATACATTATTAGAGAAATCATTAATAGACCTATTTTTAGGCAAATGAATGTTTGTTTCTACAGTTGGTACTACCTTTGAAATTTTACCTATATTAGTTTTGTTTTGACCATTGCCTTCTATTGTATCTATTGTGACTTTAAATGATATAACAAGAGCTAGAATGCTCCATAAAGCATTAATAATCCTGTACAACAGCAACATGTTTTACACCATCTTTTCATGAATGTACATCTACTTTTACTACAATCCGTGTTAGCCATTTTACTAAATAGACCGTGTCTTTTGACTTAGCCTCTTCTACTTTGTGACCAGTTTCTACCCCAAAGCTTCTAAGCTTCTACTTGGTTCTGCTAGTTTCTACTTCTTCTCTTTTATTATCGTTCTCCACATCAACAGCTTCTTTGATTATTCAGTTTGGCATCTCATCGTCCTTTGCCTCCTTCACCCAATCAGGATACAGAATTTCCTGAATCTCCGCTTCTTCTTCTCCAATATCGGACAAGAGAACTCTCAGGATTTCTGATTCTTCTTCTTCTTTAACCACTTTCAGTAAAGCCTCCTGTGGTAAATAAAATAAATATTACCTGACTGAATTTCGTACGGAGTCTTAAAATAAAGTAAAATAGCTCAAAATAACAAGAGGCAGAATCCGTGGTATAAGAGGTTTTCTAATGGGCTTTATTCCATTCAAAATGGCCGACTCGAGTGGCGGCCTTCAGGTTCCGTCACCACGAGGGTTCAGGAAGTGAAGTACAATAATTTGTTGATAGACATACATTTTTATAATAAGTGCATTACAATGAAACGAATGTAGAAGGCGTAACATTTGATAAGAAAAGTGACGTAACAGTGACATAATCGAAACTAGGCGTAATAAGGAATAAAAGAAACATGATTGGCTTGCATTATCAGACATAGGTGGATCTATAAGATAATACTTGGCATAGATGCGCGCGCGGCAGCATGACGTGTAATTGACGTGCAACTAGGGGGTGAAGGGGACTTGACATTTAGCTCTACATGTGGAGACGAGAAGTCTGGGGTCAAGTCAACCTAATCCCAAATCATATCTAATATCCTATGTTTAGAGAACTATGTTATCCACAAGGAAGGACTCTCGGACAGAATCTATTCTATACTGACTGTGTGCGCGTACAAGCGTCTAAGTGTCTATATGAGATGCGAGGGGCAGAAAACTTTCCATGGCAGCAGGGCTATGAATCACTTGCATGAAGACAGAGAAGCCTGGCCTTTTGCTTGGTAACTGGAGGAATGTTTACTTAAACTACTAGGCAAGAATGCATCGGCTGAAGAGCAAAATAGATAATTCGAAGGTGAAATACAACTTCTTGGCAGACAGGCGAAAACTGGCCGAGGCAGGCACCGTTAGCTGCACAGGGAGTAGGACAAAGTTCATGGATACAGATGCGAGCTCAAACTGAAGCTGTCAGAGACAGAGAGCAGGGAAAGGCTTTGAGGACAGAATCGGGCCTACTCGCCTGAACTGTAAAAATGGAGTAACTTAGCCATATAAAGTCGGTGGCCTTTTATACTTAGGAATCGAATATCCAGCCCATTGATGGCGGATCTGACAGAGAACATGTTGACGGTAGACACACATATGTTTGCGTCTTAGAAACTGGAACTGGAGGGAACATACATGTACTTGTAACATGCATATAGAACCGTTGGGGTCCAAGATAGGGGACATAACTGACCAGGAAAATCCACATTTCCACATTCCCTCCTTGTCCCCTTCTTGCCCTTCACGAGACATCAATCTTCATCATTCCATCGATTTGCTCATGGAGCATCATTTCTTCTTCCTTCTTCTTCCGGGATCTTGAGCGAAAACCTTGATGTGGAATACACGATGTGGCACACAGACCACAAATCGCTGGTCCACATTGCAGGCATAGACAACAACTGAAGAGCATAAGAAGGCCAATACCTAGGAAAGATAGAACTCTCCATCCCCAGGCTGATATCACATTCCAAAACCACCCGGACCACGTCCAAGTGCCTGGATTTTCGTGTATCTGGCTCACAATCTTATGAAGGCGTGTTATAGCTTTATATACAGATGGCGAATTTTCTGGTATGAATATGCAGCAGCTGGATCCGATGACCCTGCAAGCTCCGCCCCTATCGGCCAGGATGACGTCAAGGACAAGACGATTCTGGAGAACAACAATTCTCATCACTGATTGTTCCTCTGTCAGATTGCCTAGGGCGGCTATAGTCTCGTTTACTACAGCTTCAAGAGTCTTGGTGAGTCTGCGTATCAGCTTACTATTCGATATTGTACCTATATAGGGAAAGATACCTTTATTGAAATCTACATACTTGTCCCATGCCGTCTCAGTATAATCGACGACTGGGAGATCTCTTCGCTCTCTATTGTGTACTGAATGAACATTTCGATAATAATCAGGAGGAGCTAGGAAAACAGGTGGCAGAAGGAATGCTATGTAACAGGTACCATCCCAATCTAGAGGCAGACGCATATATGCCGTCTGACCACATATAAAGTAAGAATGGCGAGAAGCTCTAAATGAAGATTTGCCTTGATCACTATATTCTACTGTAGTAACACATTGGCTATGGCCCATATGTATGGAACCAACTTTTCTTACACATAATTCACCCTTTACTGGAAATACTGACATAGTGGGCAGAATTAGTTCAACTTCGGATTTGACATTCAAAATCATAAGATTAGGCGTAAAATTACCTAATTTATACACTTCATTTTCTAAATCAGTTCCTGTTCTACTGGGGTGACCCTCCTTATTAGGGTGACAGACTTTGAATAAAACTAGATTCAGATTTCCCCATATCCAATGTTGTTGATAAACTGCTGTGTCTGGGTCTATGGAATTTAATAAACTAAACCATGCTCCACAGGAGCCATTGTGTGTAAATGGATGTGGAAAGAAAGGCAGAACTCCTTTGTTATTCTGATAGGGAGGGAGTCGGCCACACACCCAACAATTGGTGGTATTACTAGTCTGATGGGAATGATGTAACATACTAATGAATGTGTTATTGCGCAGCGCAAGTCTATAGGACAACTCATGTGGCGGTAGGTCACTAAAAGAATGTTCATCAGTTATATTGAAAACACGTTTAGAAACAGGATAATACATATGCAACAATATACTTGCAATAACTATTAAAAAACTCAAGGAAAACAAAATTAATAAAGTCACAATACAGTGGTTACGCAGTAATTTACAATAAGCATGTCGTTTCATTATGATTCTGGACTCTACATCATTCAGACCTAAGGGATACATGTCGGGACAGATTCAACCGCTTCACCTTGGAGAGGACTTAAACAATCAAATCGTCCGACAGTTTAGATCTGGACCTGAGTTTCTGTTTATAGCACTGAGAGTCATTTTGTTCAACAAAAGGAAGTTTTGAATCAGTCTGTGAGGGAGTGCAGGGCACAGTGTCTATATCTGAAGGTAGTCCATGAAATTTTTTGACGTGACTTGAGTGAATCCACCCTTTGCGTCCCTCGATCTTCACGGCTGTTCTTGTGGTCAACAGGACCAACTTGGGTGCTTTCCACCTGGGCTCCAATTGACTCTTCCTGTCGAAATTTCTCACAAAGACAAGATTACCCGGAACAACGTCATGGGGTTTCGCCTCAGTGTTGTCAGGAAAGGCTGCAGCTACCTGTGAACGAGAAGATTGTAGTGCAGACATCAAGGAAGCCAGGTAATCTGTCAGCATATTACAGTCAACATCAGTTATTTTACGGGGTATAGGCGTCCCCCACATATTCGGTGGTCTACCAAAGATCACCTCATACGGGGATAGCCCTGTTCTAGAGTGCGCTACCATTCTCATGTAAAAGAGTGCAACTGGTAATGCTACTATCCAGTCGACACCTTTCTCTCTACATATTTTGGACAGTCTGATTTTCAGTGTCTGGTTATGTCTTTCTACGAGACCTGCTGCCTCGGGGTGTCGGACACAGTGGAATTTCCACTGATATCCCAACAAGAGTGATACATGTTTCATTAATTCGGATGAGAAAGGCTGGCCGTTGTCTGAATATACAACACGTGGTAAACCGTACCGTGGGAAGAATTCTCGAACTAGCTGCTTGGCAGTAGTCGGGGCAGTGTAATCTGATACGGGATACGCCTCTGTCCAACGGGAGAGAGCGCAGACAACTACGAGGACATATTTGAATCCTCGACAACGTTCCATCTGAATATAATCCATCTGGAGGACTTCAAAAGGATGGTCAGGAGGCTGAAATCCACCCTGCTCTACGGGAACACTCTTTCCTGGATTAAACTGACAACATATCATACAGGTACGAACTTTTTGTTTAGCTGCTGCTCGTAAATGTTTGTTGAACCAAATGTGCTGAATGCTGTCTAGCATAGCCTTCTCTCCTAAATGTGCTGGACTGTGAACTGTAGCTATAATGGCTTGAACCATGGAATCAGGGAGAAACCATACAGATTTCTCCTTCGTCATCCATCCTTGATCTGTCTGGATCCCTCCTAGTTCAGTCCACTTCTTTATTTCTTCTGCTGTGGCATGTGTCTGTATGTCAATTACGTCAAGTGCGGGATCCTTAATTGTCATACACTGTGTTGGTGTCTGAACTATTGGCTTTGTCATGTCTAATGTGCGATTCTGAGCAGTCTGTTTAGCTGTTCTGTCAGCTAAGTCATTGCCTTGAGAAATGGTATCAGTAACCTTCGTATGTGCTTTACATTTCATAATTGATATAGCAGTGGGTAGATGTATTGCGTCTAACAAGGCATGAATGAGGGGTCCGTGCTGAATGTGGGCACCATGGGAAGTTAAATAACCTCTCTCTCGCCATAGTACGCCGAAGTCGTGTACAACTCCGAATGCATAACGTGAGTCAGTGTATACATTAACTTTCTTATTTGTGGCTTGAATACAGGCTTGTGTTAGAGCAATAAGTTCTGCTGCTTGGGCTGACAAAGTATCTATACAATTTGTCTCAATAACTTCAGTGTCTGTTGTGACTGCATACGCGGCCACTAAATCTCCTGTATTTGTTCTCATGCACGATCCGTCTACATACAACGTCAGGTCTGGATCTAACAATGGAACGTCTGTCAAATCTTGTCTAGGTTTCGTCTTTATTTCAATGATTTCAACACAATCATGAGCTAGTGGGTCTGTTCCAATTACAGGTAATAGTGTAGCAGGATTCAATGTATTACACCGTCGGATCTCTATGTGTGGTTGAAACAATGTCAGTTCATAACCGGTAAGTCTTGCTATGGTCAAGTGTTGCGTTTGTGTTCGGTTCACAAGAACCTCTACTGCATGTGGTACTTGTACTGTCAATGGGTGTCCTAATACTATGGCATCGCTTTGTCTGATTGCTAAAGCTGTCGCTGCCACTGATTTCAGGCATGCAGGCAAAGCCTGAGCTACGGGATCTAATGTACTGGAAAAATAAGCACATGGCTTGCGTGATCCTGCTTGATCCTGAGTGAGTACTGACAAGGCAGTACCTTCGCGTTCTGTAACAAAGAGTGTAAAAGGTTTGCTATAACATGGTGTTGCTAAAACGGGTGCTTGACATAAAGCTTCCTTTAGGCTTTCAAAAGCTTGTGTATGTTCCTGAGTCCAAGGGAGAACAGTCGATGTGGCTGCCTCCTGTGTGGTTAACTGAATGAGTGGTTTTGCTAGAAATGCGTACTGAGGGATCCACTGTCTACAATATGAAGTGAGGCCTATGAAAGCCCGCACCTCCTTTTGTGTCTGGGGTATTGACATGTTAGCAATTAACTGGATGCGATCTGGTGTAAGCTGCCTTCCCTCCTTGGACAGCGAGTGACCAAGATAAATAACTCGCTGAACACAGAATTGCAGCTTAGAAGGGGACACCTTGTGCCCCTTGTCGGCTAGGAAATGTAAAACTGTCAGAGAAGCTTTTTCACATTCTGGCTCGCTTCTCGCGGTGATCAGCAGATCATCGACATATTGAAGCAGTGCAGTATTGACTGGCATGTGGATACTGTCAAGTTCTCGTTTCAGTGCTTGGCTGTAGATGCTGGGGCTTTCTGTGAATCCTTGGGGAGCGCGTGAGAATTTAAAGCTGCGCCCATTTAAACTGAATCCGAACAAGTATTGGCTTTCCGGATCTATTGGGACGCTGAAAAAGGCATTCTTGAGATCAATTACAGTAAAAAATGTTGCTTCGGAATCAA
The DNA here is from genome assembly GCF_964204655.1 of Triturus cristatus. Lineage (NCBI taxonomy): Eukaryota > Metazoa > Chordata > Amphibia > Caudata > Salamandridae > Triturus > Triturus cristatus. Next base: position 1,188,647,050 of record NC_140591.1, read on the forward strand.
TTGCTGTCAACAATGATGATATATCAGGGACCACAGGGAATTGTGGTACAATACACTTGTTTAGTTCACGTAAATCAATAACCAATCGGTACACTGGTGGAGCAGTAGGATCAGTTCGTTTAAGAATCGGAATTATCGGTGAATTACATACATTGGAGTCTGTTTCTACAACTACTCTTTGGGCAATTAGCTCATCAATGATTTTCAGCAAAGCCACTACAGCATCATGCGGTAACTTGTATTGTCGCATTCGTGGTAGTACCACTCCTGCTTTCAGTGTGACTCGATAGGGTGTAATGTTCATGCAGCCAACATCCGTAGGGCCTTGTGCCCATAGATGTACTGGTAAAGTCTGTAGTCGGGGATCCATGTCTCTAGACACATAGTGACCTTTAAAATCACGTAAAAACAACCTTACTCCTTCCGGAGAACAACATATTATGGCTCCTAGTGCTTTCAGAGTTTTAATTCCTAACAAATTTTCTGGGCATGATTTAGTAAGCAATAAATCTGTAGTTCGTGTCAAAGGTCCTATCGTAAGTGGTAGAGGCTGTGATACTTCATTAACAATAGGTTTTCCCGAAAAACCAAGGGAAACATTTTGAGAGCCTGAGAGGGGTGCCCCTGGAACTTCACTACGTTTTATGGTTGTTCGACTTGCCCCTGTATCGAGTAAGAATTTTCTATCTTGACCTAATAATTCACTATGTACATAAGGTCCTTCTTGATCTACCGGAATCTCGATAAGCGGTAAGTCAACTTCCCTCTCTAGGCGGGTTCATGCGTAACGCTGATACTCAGGGTATTCATACTGTGCAGTCTGATACAGTTGTCGTGTTGCGGTTTGTGTGGCAGTAGCAGGCAACGGTGGTGCAGCTGGCACAAACTGTATGGGTTGCTGTGAGGCTGGTATGGACTGTTGTTGAACTGGCATGGACTGTCCATGCTGTATAGTTCCTTGTTCATTCTGATCTTGTCTAACTAATCTTGGTCTCTCTTTTGCAATACCTGTAGCTATATTACGTTTCAGGACTGGACAATCGTGTACATAATGGCCTAGTTGTTTACAGTAATTGCAGGTTCCTTTTACAGGAACTGCAGAATCACCAGAATGTGTCACACCCTTTTTGTGACCATCTGCTGGTACTGTCTGAGAAACTAGCATTTTCATTTTTGTATCCTTCATGCGTCTATGCTCGTGTTCTTGTTCATCCCTAATTCTATTGTGATGATACTGTAACATTTGTAGCATTTGCGACGGAGTGTTACTTTGCCAGGTACTCTCGAATTTCAATATTCTATTCTTTACTGGAGGTAATGCATTTTCCACTAATTTTGTCACAAATAAATGTGGATATGAGTCACTACTTGCTTTTATACCACTATTTATACCAAAACATTTTTCAAATCGAGCATAATAATCGCTTGTGTCTTCATCTTGCTTTTGTTTGCAGGCTGTGATTGCACCCCAATCTTCCTTTTTTGTAGTTAATAAACGTGGCAGTACCTGTACTAGTAAACCTGGTAACAGTTTAACTTTATCCCCGAGCCCTGAACCTGCAGTTCGGCCCCTTTCTTCCTCTGCTAATGCTGTCCAGTCTATCTTTTGGTCTCCCACTTCCCACTCTTTTTCTTTCAGTTTTTCATAAATGCCAGCAGGCAAAAGCACCTTTAATATCGTCATAATATCAGGAAAGGTGTACTCTCCCATCAGTAACATGTCTTTAATTTCTCGGTGGAAACCCGCTGGGTCTTTGTCATGACTAGGTACTACTTTCTTCATTTCTAATAATTCCATTTTTGATATGGGTGTGTAAACAAATACACGGTGAAACTCATTGTCTTCGCCTTTTATTGGGTGCACTTCTCGTAAAGGATTTTGTCTATCCATATAGTACGGCGTTCTTTCTCTATGGGGCAGCGAGAGAGAATCCGGACTTACAAAAAGGACATACTGTTTACGTGACACTAATATCTCTTTAATTAACTTGTTACTAGAACCTCTCCATCTGTTCGTGAGTAGTTCCGTTAATATATCAGGTAAAGGACCAGGATCAGCATGTTGGCTCTTATATAATATGAGGAGTTGCTGAATCATATAGATTCCAGCTAAACGTTGTTCATCTGTACTGAGATTGAGAAACGTGTGTGCTACGGTCTCATCACCATATTTTTCAGGACTAACGATCCAGTGAACGGCTGATCTGGCTAATTCTTGCTCATCCATGGAATCGAGGAGGTGGTAACCCCTTCGTTCTCGTAGTATTTTATCTGCGGCTTGAAACGAATGTTCAGGAGACTTCAGATTTATTACAGGCGTTGGATACGTTCTGCTATTATTTGGACATACAGAATGTATGGGATCAGAAAAACATCTAGTATTTTCACAGGATCTTCCTCTGCCTACATAGGCTATGGTTTCTGACTGTCTTGCGGAATTCTCTGATTCGGACACTTCATCTTGCTCAAACTCGTCTGTTCCCAATCTCTCTTCATGAATACGCTCTATTTCTTTACGGATTTTTCGGCACATGGCTATTATACAATTTTGCTTATCGTGTCTCCCTTCTGATATATTCTGACTCCATCTTGTAAGAGTAAGCATTGCATTCGGGTCTACCCCCGGACGATCTTGATTTCTGATCACACAGTTTATGAGAAAACGCAACAGTTCCCCCTGTATCTCTACTTTCTGGAATTCCATAGCTCTGTTAATACATCCTGGATCTCGTCCTGTTTGAACAAAATGATATATGTTATCCAGATGCGTAATCATCCCTGGTAACCTTGCTAAATACTCTGCGGCTCGCCTGATACGTAATGATGCCAGAATCATTTCATCCTCTTTACCAACCACCGGGTCATATCTACAATTTACAAGGAGTTCCTTAAGCGTACGTTCATTTACGAATTTTGGTGTACGTGAATGTGTTGACTCTTGAAAGACAAGTTTATTTATTCTAGGTGGTGTAAAAGTACTGCTAGCACCTCCCGTGGCCCCATCTGGGGCGTCGGGTGTGAATGGGTTCGTTGAACGTGACATAGCAACTATGGGTGTTGTTACCCCTGTAGAGTCGACTGCGGAGACAGATGCGGAAACAGATGTGCTTGCCGAAGCTTGCGTCGGGACTTGCTGTTGCACGGGGACAGATACCTGATCCTGACGTTGAACCCCTCCGCCAGACGGTCTATGTGGTGTGGCGTTAGCATACTCGGGGGCTGCATCATCTAGATATGAGGAAAGGAAAACGTCTTCTGCGGTTCTGGGATGCCCTTTTGGATGTACCTTAATTGGAAATAATGGGGGTGGCAAGTCTTTTGGCATCTCTGGAGCAGCCTTAGGTAGTCCTTCGGCTAGAAGGGGATACATACCATTCATAAGAGCATTACTTTGTCTATTTACTTGTTCTGATTTCACTCGGATCCCTTCCTCAATTAATAGATTTTCTTGAACTTTATTTGAACTTTCTTTACTCCTCTCTTCTTGTCTACGTGCTTTTTCTGTTCGTCTATGAGATTCTTTACGCCATAACTCGATAGCGTCTTTCTGTGACTGTCTGACCTTTCTTTTCCATAACTCTTCCTCCACTTTCATGATGCACTCTGCATCCCAGGTTCCCGTTGCGGGCCACCTTTGACTTTCCGGTAATCCCTTGGTATAATCTACCCATAGATCAAGAAACAATATGGCATCTAAGCCATGTTTATGGTACATGAAATGTCCTGGAGTGTCTCTAGGAGGAATAGGAACTGCTTCTTCAAGCACCCCTTTTCTGGTGGTAATCTGTCTTAACTTCGAGAAGAGCGGCATATTAACAACTGATCTGATACTTACTCTTGAACTTACTTAATACGAGAAACACAATAATGAACAGTGAACAATGAACAGTCATTCATACCACAATATGCAAGACATTTTCTGAATACTTTAAACATTAAACATTAAACATTTAATAATGGTCGACAATGATGACAGTCTGCTTAACTAATCACCACGCTGAATTCTTGACAATAACTGAATACTTCGGAATACTTGATATACTGCTAAACAGTACATATACACTGCTAAACAGTGCAGACCGGATTTGTGTACCCAAATCCGTCTTGACCGGCACAACCTATGTGCACGTCAACACGCCTCCCCGGCGATGGTACTCACCGAGTAGCTCCTTGAAACGGAAGGCCTCAGAGAATGGACAGGACTCGACGACTGTGGACATCGGACCCTCTGCACATCGGGATTTCGGAAAACCTGGTGGGCCTCTGTATACCTCGGATCTTGCTCTCTCAGCTAGGCTCTGGTCGGGATACTTCGCACTTCTCACCGCCTCGTCTGGGTTGATCGCAGCCTCAGTCGCCCCCGCTTGACCGGAGGGAGCTTACAGGAAATCCTGCTGGTACGCGTTTATGGTCCGTCCAGCTGTGGCAGGAGACCGGGCCTGCAACGCACCGCCGGCGCGTGAGATGAGAAAGTGTCCCTATTCGGGCGCCATTATGTGGTAAATAAAATAAATATTACCTGACTGAATTTCGTACGGAGTCTTAAAATAAAGTAAAATAGCTCAAAATAACAAGAGGCAGAATCCGTGGTATAAGAGGTTTTCTAATGGGCTTTATTCCATTCAAAATGGCCGACTCGAGTGGCGGCCTTCAGGTTCCGTCACCACGAGGGTTCAGGAAGTGAAGTACAATAATTTGTTGATAGACATACATTTTTATAATAAGTGCATTACAATGAAACGAATGTAGAAGGCGTAACATTTGATAAGAAAAGTGACGTAACAGTGACATAATCGAAACTAGGCGTAATAAGGAATAAAAGAAACATGATTGGCTTGCATTATCAGACATAGGTGGATCTATAAGATAATACTTGGCATAGATGCGCGCGCGGCAGCATGACGTGTAATTGACGTGCAACTAGGGGGTGAAGGGGACTTGACATTTAGCTCTACATGTGGAGACGAGAAGTCTGGGGTCAAGTCAACCTAATCCCAAATCATATCTAATATCCTATGTTTAGAGAACTATGTTATCCACAAGGAAGGACTCTCGGACAGAATCTATTCTATACTGACTGTGTGCGCGTACAAGCGTCTAAGTGTCTATATGAGATGCGAGGGGCAGAAAACTTTCCATGGCAGCAGGGCTATGAATCACTTGCATGAAGACAGAGAAGCCTGGCCTTTTGCTTGGTAACTGGAGGAATGTTTACTTAAACTACTAGGCAAGAATGCATCGGCTGAAGAGCAAAATAGATAATTCGAAGGTGAAATACAACTTCTTGGCAGACAGGCGAAAACTGGCCGAGGCAGGCACCGTTAGCTGCACAGGGAGTAGGACAAAGTTCATGGATACAGATGCGAGCTCAAACTGAAGCTGTCAGAGACAGAGAGCAGGGAAAGGCTTTGAGGACAGAATCGGGCCTACTCGCCTGAACTGTAAAAATGGAGTAACTTAGCCATATAAAGTCGGTGGCCTTTTATACTTAGGAATCGAATATCCAGCCCATTGATGGCGGATCTGACAGAGAACATGTTGACGGTAGACACACATATGTTTGCGTCTTAGAAACTGGAACTGGAGGGAACATACATGTACTTGTAACATGCATATAGAACCGTTGGGGTCCAAGATAGGGGACATAACTGACCAGGAAAATCCACATTTCCACTGTCTGCCTCTTGAGGTTCTTCAGGCAGAGCCACATACGTCCATTCAGGCGACTTATACTTCTGGTTAGGTTTTCTGGTCCTTCCGGACTCTTTGGTTACAACTGCTTCTTCCTCCTTTGATTTTTCCTGACTCGTGACTTCATTCACCTGTTCAGCTCTTGGTGATTTCACTAGAGTCAATCTATATCTTAGTCTCTTTATTTTGTTCGGCCAAACTTCTGGTTTTACAGTTCTTTTCACTTTACTTTCTTTGACATTCTTTTCATTCTTTTCTTCTCTCCAAGCTCTCTTTCTCAGTACTCGGCCTTCTGGTATTTCGTTCTCACTCTCTTCTGACTCTGTCCCAACTTACCTCTCCTTTTCACCAGTCTATTTATCCACCACTTGTTCCGGTTTCCCTACTTCTTTCCCTCCTCGGGTCTCCGGCACGCAATCTTTCTGCTGACTACTTGTCCCTTCACCTAACTGGATGTTGCAGTTCCCTACACCTCCTCGGGGGTTTTCCGCAATCTGTCCCTCTCTTACTGTATCTGTCCCTTCTTCATTCAAATCTATTATTTCAGGTGGAATTTCTCTCAAATTTTCATCTGGGATTTGTTTTCTTTGACTTTCTTTTACTGCTTCTTCTTTGTCTTCTCCTTCCTTCTTTTTAGGTTCTTTTCTAGGACCTTTCTTTCTTTGCTCGTCTTCAGAGTCTGAGCTGTCAGAAATTTGCAATCTTCTTCTCAGAGAGACACTTCTGGGCACCAGAATCTGTTTTGGTTCGTTTTCCCCCCTTTCAGGATTTTCACGTGTTTTTGGTTCTTCGTGATCTGATTCAGTACTCGACTCTGATTCGTCATAGTACTCTTTCTCTTTGCAATCCACTGGATTCGGTATTCTCAGGGTATGGCTGGCATGAATCCAATTTTTCAGTCCAGCACACTTCACAGCTGTTGTCGTGGTAAGAATGACTTGTCTTGGTTTTCCCCACCTGGGAATCAAACAGTTTCTTCTTCTGTGGACCTTTATCCTCACCCAATCTCCTGGGCTTAGATCATGGGCTGGCTTCTTTTCCAGGGTGGTGGCATCCGCTCCAACCTGATGAAACACAGAATGAACTGTGTCAGCCAGGCCTTTACAGTACTCCAACACCATGTCATCAGAAATCGTCATCAGTTTGTTGACTGGTATATAAGCATGCCTCATTGCACGTCCCATGATTATTTCATGAGGACTTAACCCTGTAGTTCTATCTGGGGTTGCACGTATGGTCATCAAAACTAGAGGCAAGACATCAGGCCATTTCATTCCTGTGGTTAAACACATTTTCCCAATTCTGTTTTTGATTGTACCATTAATTTGCTCAACCACACCAGAAGCCTCTGGTCGGTAGGCACAGTGCAGTTTCTGTTGTACATTTAATGCTTCACTGACCAATTTCACAATCTCATTATAGAAGTGCCCTCCTCTGTCTGATTCAAGGGTCACTGGGAACCCGAACCTGGGGAAGAATTCCCTCAAAAGCAGCTTTGCTACTGTCAATCCATCATTTCTCCTTGTCAGGTATGCTTCTACCCACCTGGAGAATATGCAGACTATGACCAGGACGTACCCTAATCTGTTACATGTTGGCATCTCAATGAAATCTATCTGCAGTCTGGTAAAAGTCCCTCCTTCTCGGCCTATAGTTCCAAGGCTCACCAGGATTGTACTGCTGACAAATTAAACACCTCTGACATAGGCTCTCTGATATAATTCTGAATTTTGGGTTGTACCAGGTCTGCTTAAACGACCTGATCATAGCATCTCTCCCTATGTGTCCCTGGCCATGATACATCCGTGCCATGGTAGACAACATGCTATCAGGCATGACTGGTCTTCCATCTCGATAGACCCACACATGATCCTTTTCCCTTGGTGCAGATCCTGCTTTTACCCACTGCCTTGTTTCCTCATCTCCTGCTTCCTCCTGCAATTGTCTCACTTTTTCCCATGTCCCTACAACGTTAGTAAACATTAAGGAATAGGAAGTCATTTCTTTCTCCTTTGCCCGATTGACTGAATACTGATTTCTGGCACATTACTGCGCAATGTCATTGGCGTATCTGTTGCCGACAGTAACATAATCTTCCCCTTGGTTATGGGCAGCACATTTCACCACAGCCAATTGTTTAGGCAGCTGTATCGCCTCAATCAACTTTCCAACCACTTCAGCATTCTTTATAGGAGTTCCACTTGAGGTCAGGAAACCCCTTTGCAGCCACAACTGGCCAAAATCGTGGACAACTCCGAAGCCATACTGGCTGTCAGTTATCACAGTCACTCTCGCACCTTTCCCAATTTTGCATGCTCGAGTCAGAGCCACTAATTTTGCTACTTGGGCAGATTTTACTCCTTTTAGATAGGATGCTTCCATCACTGCTGAAACCGTGCACACTGCATATACTGCACTCAAAACCCCTTCTTCTGTTCTCAAACATGACCCATCCACAAACATTACATATTCATTTTCTGCCAAAGGTACATCTTTTATGTCTGGTCGTGGTTTCGTACAATATTCAAGCACATCCAAACAATCATGATCTGCTTCATCTCTCCCTTCCACATTCTCACCATCTGGTAACAACGTTGCTGGATTCACATTCACACATCTTGCAAGGCTCACATTCGTTGCACCTAATATGACTTTCTCATACTTAGTCAGCCGACTATGTGTCATATACTGAGTACGACTCCTTGTTAAAAGAATCGCCACATCATGAGGTACAAATGTAGTGAAGATCGTTATCTATATATGTACAATGCTAAGTTAGCACAACCGCGTTAGATGTTAGAAAGCCATCTTGCCACGTTTGCTGCTATTGCACACGACACTGTAGTCACATGTTATTAAATTGAGAAATGCTTACTCGACTTTGCTTCACATGAGAACTGTCTGTTGTTCACATCCCAAACAGTGAGCTGCGACCTTGGTCTGTACACAGTGTAAAGAAACAGTCTGGGTCGCTAGACGGTGCATGTTGTTGAGTTCAGGTTGATCGGCCCACTAGTTTAGCCATAACACGCACGCAGCTGCAAATACCTGAAAGTCGGGTGCTTTTAATATTGCATCGTTACATGTTTTCATTACATTCTTAGCTTTCCCAGGAGCAGAGCATAGCTGATCCTGTGATGTGATCTCACTGAGCTGATCTTTACGGTATGGGGTTCCCCATTCAAGCCTAGAGACCTTTTACTAGTCTAATAATAATACTATTAGTTTGCTATAGAAAGGAAGGTGGCTTAGATCCACTGTCATTTTAGTATGATTACTCCTTTCCTTTTCTATGGTATTGTAACTATGCTGATGGTTTTCATTTTAATCGTTTGTCTGCTTATGTTAGCCAAACTGCTGCATTTTAGGACACGAGGTTTATGAAATAAACTCTTTAAACTTTTACCGTGTCTCTGTTTATTCTGTTGTGGACTGATATGAGAATAATTACGAAAAGGTATTTCTGATTCCCACCATTCCTGAGATATACACTAAGTCGCTTGTTCTGGGTTGTCTATACATTGGGACCGCCGAGCTAAACCTCGGATAACGAATGGGACACTGATGCTGGTCGGATAAGGGGTTCTGGGTTCTGAGGTGAGTACACCACAATTCACTGAGGGTCCGGGTTCCTGCGCATAGTTCTGTGCATAAGCAGAATCCCTGCAACATGGCGCACCTAACGTTTGGTCTATTGATTTGAAACGCCTTAGTAGTGCTTGTATTAGTCCACAACACCCTCACTCTGGTTTCCGGAAAACGGGAGTGACGGTTTAACCTACCTGTGTTTCGACTAATAGGTTCTTTCAAGCTTGATCATTAAAAAGGTTATTTTTTCTGAACCCCAGTGCTACAGTTGATATCGTTGATACTCTTTAGTGTGTCCTGATGGCGGTTGACATAGCCGCGCATAGCCGTGCGTCTCTGCGCCGTCATTTGACGACGTATGGGGTGCCTGATGATGGGATGGCTGTAATTTTTGTGATAAGCGCTGATGCGTCATACCCGTATGAGTTGTTTTACTCATGGGTGACTTTTCCGGCGGTGGATGACGATGATACGTTTCATACCTACACTGCCACACAGCTGCCTGCGGTCTATACCCCATATAGGACACAGGAAATTCCAATCTCTGCCTGGCAGCATACTATTTGGTTTAATGGCGCCCTTCCCCATGCGGTTGCACCGGCGAGAATGGGCCCGTTGCCTATTGCAGGGGCCACATGGCTGGTGCTGGCCGGCTTTATGCCTCATCCCCGCTATCTCACGGTGGGGGTGGCTGAGTTGCGAGTACTACACACAGCCCTGATTACGGTCCATAGGGATTTAGTGTAGTACGTGTTGAGCAATGTGCAGGTGGGGGCACCTGCTGTTGCGGGACAACCTACGGACCACCACGCGGTGGTTATTAGTCCTGTTATGGTTAATTCGGTGGTTGGCAAGCGCCCCCAAAGTAAGGATGAATTTCCTTATTGGCTTGCTGAGAAATTTGACCAGCTGGAAGCGGTTTTTCCAAATACATCTCCTGTGGAGAAACACAGGATCCTCACCATTACTTTGCCTAAAGACCTGGTCCCGGATATGGCCGATTGTGACAACTGGGGTAAGGTCTTTGCCGCGACCTATTCGAAGTGCTATGGCACTCCGTCTATGTCTGTGCTACCATCCGTCATCAAAAAGGTTCAGGAAAATCATCATGCTGCGGAGCCTGCTATTGAATTGGGAATGAGGCTTGTCGACAGCTTCGATGTGGTATGCTCCATGGTATGGGCAACCTCAAAGGAGATGCAATGCAGTTCCAAGTTGCAAATATTATGGACCGCGTGGATGATCTCGACAAGCCCAAAGAGTTCGCTAAAGTAATTGCGAAGGCATATAGGACCGTGGGTCGTAGTGCCTTGGGTGTAAAACCGACTGTGATCATTCCTGATATAGTACAGCAGACTAAGGTGAGCTCGTCTACGAAAGACGAACGCCCCAACTTTCCTAAACAAAGTTGGAGAGCTAAGAAACAGGGGAAACAGCAACAGAAACAGGGGTCATGTCCTGCCTCACCAGTACAGTCGTCTACCGAACGCACATATGATCTGCGCGATCGATCTCGTATTAAGTCACCTGATAGATTTCAGGTTTCTGAACAACGCTCTCCTCGTTCTTCACAGGAAACATCGGCTTCACAATCCGGTGGCGGAGACCGTGGGAAAGGAAGGGGTGCTCAGAGTCGTGAGCAGCCCCGCCAGTCGGACGGCAAAGGCAAGCAGGACGAATCTGCGCGTCAAAGACCCCCGTTTCAGAAGAAGAAAGTTGCTGCGCTGACAGCGAGGTATGCCTCAGATGGTACGGACGCAGCTTCAGAACCTGACATGGGCGCTAACGCTGCTAGACAGCGTGGCGGAAGTTACAGTAGTGCGACAAGCACTGGGTCCATATCTGGTGGTGACAGCAACTGATATATTCGTGAATATTGGAACTGCTGACCCTTGGGTGTCTCCCCCTGATAGACTGTATAATATAGTCATTCAAATTGAAGGTGACATACAACGTACAATTCAAGGAGTTTTTGGGGATAATCTGACCACTTCCTATGATTTTCTGTTGGCGGAGGCGGATTGGCCCCCGGCTTTTGTTTTAGATGCTCCTAGAGGGGAGGAGGTAATCCTCCCGTCCTTTGCGCACACAGTGCCGAAGGTCCAAGCTAAAAAGTACGCCGAGGAATGGGCTCAGGTGCAAGCACCTGCGTTATATCGATATCAGGTTGGCTGGGATAAATTGTCTCCCGGCCATGAGATACCGTTGCGGACTACGCCCCAACCTCAACCCCAATACCCCATGCGTCGCGAAGCTAGACCTCACGTCGCGTCGATCCTTGAACAATTGGAATATCAAAGAGTAATCGAAACATGTGTGTCACCTATGAATAATCCTTTGTTCACTGTGATGAAGCCTGACGGGTCGTACCGCCTAGTTTTGGATTACCGGCACCTAAACTCTCATTGCCGGACCTGTGCAGTACAAAACACCCACAGTTCAGCTCTCATCGATAGTCTCGTGAGAAAAAGGTTTAAAACCACACTTGACATTTCCAATGGCTTTTACAGCCATAACCTGTCCTCTCTTAGTAGTGAGTGGACGGCGTTCACCTCGGGTGGCAAATAAAAACAATTCAAAAGATTACCAATGGGCTATAAGAACAGCCCTGGAGTCTTTGCTGCTCGAGTGGTCTCTCTCTTAGAGGGCATAGACCCTGATGCGTACTCGTATGTGGATGATATTTATCACACAGATGACGAGTTGGAACCGCATCTCCGTCGCGTTGATTGCATTATTGTTTTGTTTGCAGACTTCGGATACAAATTTAACTTTGTGAAGTCTCACATTGCGGAATATACAGTGTTGTTCTTGGGGTACGAACTCAACAATGAAGGTCGAGGACTGGCTCTGCACTTTCTAGAAAAGTGTGCATGCCTACGTGCTCCTACATCACTGAACAAATTACAATCTCTGCTGGGTTTTCTGAATTTCGGTCGAACTTACATTCCCAATTATGCCCAGCGTATCAAGCCGCTTTATGCCTTGGTACGACCTACTTTTTCCAAATCTTGTTGGCTGCCAGAGCATTCAGCTATATTGCAGTCATTGCAAGCTGATCTTCTTGCTTCAAAATACTTACTGACGCGTGATAACCACACTAACCTGGTCATAAGAATTGTGCCCGGCGCAGTTGGTTTCACATACTTAACGTTCAATGAGGGCGACACCGGCCCCATTGCTTACAAATCACACTTGTACACTTCAGCTGAACTGCGATTTTCCGCTGTCGAGAAAGTTCTGACGGCTGTGCAGATAGCGATTCTGAAAGAACGAGCGCTATCGCAAGGTAAGCGCATGTTGGTGGTAACACCATATCCTGCCCTTGAGGCGGTGACAAAAGCAAGTGTACCGAATTCTAAAGCTTTGCATCCAAGGTGGATACAATGGGTCACTTCCTTGACATCGCCGGACGTCACATATATCTTTGACGCGGCACTTCAGACTCAGGAGTTTTTACAGTATGAATTCGTTCATCCGGCTCCTCTGTCCTTGCGCCCGCTCGAGGATTACCATTGTGTCATATTCACTGATGGTTCTGCGCAACCGGCAACTGGATCTAAGCACGCCTATTCAACGGCTTGCGCAATTGTGGTCGGTACTTTCGTACATGGAGAGTTCCAATCCGATGTGGTGCATACGCAGTCATTGGGTGATTGTACCGCGCAGTTGGCGGAGCTTCGTGCTCTAGTGCTAGCGCTAGAGTTTGCTGATCCCAGAGTCACTACCCTTATAGGGAGTGACTCCTTTTATTGTGTTCAATCTTACAACTACAATCTACATTTTTGGTCTCAGAATGACTACCGTGATTCCAAAGGTAGCACAATTAAGCATAAACTGCTTTGGGTTCGAGTGGCAGATCTTAAAGAACGTCTGCCTCTCGTGAATGTAATTCACGCTCTTGGTCACCAACGTGTTGGTGTCCATGCTGTCGGCAACAGCTTAGCTGACGAGGCAGCAAAAACAGCAGTGGCGACATACTTAGTAGCAGCAGTTACAAGATCCAAAAGTAAGATCGATGATTACATCTTGGCAGCTATTGCTGCTACAGAGCAGGGAACGAAATTTCCGAGAGGCTTCCCTGCTCGTTACCATTATTGCTTAAGTCCTGATAACGTCCCGTTAGTGAGGATTAATGACGTTGGTGACAGATTGAGTCCCAATGCGGACTGCAGACCATCTTTGATATTAGCGGCTCACGAGGGCATGGCGTCCGCGCATGCCGGCGTTGCAGCTACTGTATCTCTGCTACAACAACGTTACTGGTGGTGCGGTTTGTATAAACAAGCCAGAGCTTATGTTCTTTTTTTTTTTTTTTTTTTTTTGAAACCGTTTATTGCAGTTCGTAAAAGTTACAGGTATGGGCCTACAACCATCCGGCCGGCCGCTAGAATGACAAAAACATATTGCACACATACAGTAAAAGTCTCTAGGCAGTGCAGAGCAGTGAAACAGGAGTAATCAATGGTGCAGGCCACACAGCTCCAAGCCCACAGTACGGTTCCCTTTTCTTGAAACAAAACAACACCAAAAAACCACACCCGCAAGGCAACCCGCAATCCAAAATAACAGCACGTGCTCCATAAGTGGGGGATCCAAACCAGTAGCAAAACTCTGGAGGGGGGAATGGGAATAGATCAGGGGCTGGGGGACCGCGCGCCCGCGGCTGAGGGAGGGGGGCCGTCTAGGGAGATGGAGCAGGCGAGGCAGCCGGTAGCAGTGGTGGCTCACAAATACCCCCGCGGTAGGCGTTCCAGGGGCCCCAGAGTTTCACCCACGCCCCAGGCTTACCTCTCGCCACATACACCACCTTTTCACAAAACATACACCAATCCATATGCTCTTTCCAGGCCGACACCGCGGGGGGCCTCTGGGATCCCCACAATTGAGCAATGTCGCGCTTGGCTATCATGTATCCCAGAGTCACCCACCGCGTCTGCGGGACCGAATAGTCATTCGGTTCCCATACATTCAGCAAGCATCTCCTCGCTTCAGGCAGCAGCGCAACACGCGTCACCACACACAGGACCTCATGCACACCACGCCAGAATCGCTCCACCTTCGGGCACTCCCACAGTATATGCATGAAAGTCGCCAACGCACCACAGCCACGCTTACACATTCCGTCACCAGCAAAACCCATACGCAGAAGCCTTGGCCCCGTCACGTAAACCCGGTGAAGGATCTTGAGCTGGACGAAACGAAGGCGAGCCGGGATGGCCACCTCTTTCGGAGAGGCCACCGCGGAAATCCAATCCTCATCGTCCAGCTCCAGCCCGTCGGCAACCCAAGCCTCGCGGAGATTGGTCAGCAGGCACGATCTATCGTTAATCAGTTTTTTGTATATGAGGGAGATCGTGCTGTCCGGGACATGGCCATCTAAGACTCTGTCCTCCAGGGGGGAAGACTCCGGAATGGATGCAACATCCGGGAAGACGGAGCCCAGCGCGTGCCGGACCTGTAGGTACCGAAAGTACTCACTGCCCTGCAGCTGGAACTCCGCCTGCAGCGTCTCAAAAGTTTTGAATCCCCCCCTCGTCCAGAGATCTCCCACCGTGCTGATTCCGATCGTGTCCCACTTCTCAAAGCCCTTCGACGTCCACAGGGAGCCCAACCTCTCAGACGCATATAGCGGTGTCGCCCTGGTCAAACGGTCCTTCCACCCCATAGCTGCATTAGCCGCGTGCCAGACACGCACCATGACACGCGTCGGTCCCGTCAAACGGGAGTCGGGCGCGCCCGCGTAGAGCGCTCGATTGTAATCGCCACCGGGCAGGAGCATCTTATCCATCTCAAATGCCGGGTTCAAGGCGGGCCCGTAAAGGCCATGATTAATTGCAGCTAGTTGGGAGGCCCAGTAATACCGTTTAATGTCAGGGAGGGCGACCCCCCCATCGTACCACGGGAGCGTCAATTTAGCCAGAGCAATGCGCGGCCTCCCGTCCCAGAACAGGCGCCGCTGGAGGCCCTCCACCTCACGGAAATAGCGTGCCGGGACCAAGTCCATAGTATTCTGGAGGGCGTAGAGGAAGCGTGGCAGGGACATCATTTTAAACAAGGCCGCTCGGCCGAGCGGCGAGAGCGGCAGACGCCGCCAGCGCACCACGTCCTCCCTCAAACGCCGAAGGGGGGGTAACAAATTCCGCTCATAGCGGGCCTCCGGGTCAAGAGTGATATAAATACCCAGGTACCGAAAACCTTGGGAGGCAATCTGGATCGGACAGTCCCGTGGTAAGGCCGGAGCCTCCCCGGAAAGCACATATACACAGGATTTCGCCCAGTTGATGACCAGGCCTGAGTTGCGACCGAATGAACGCAAAACATCAACCAGGACGATCAGTGATTTACGCGGGGAGGCGAGATACAGAAGGATATCGTCAGCATAGAGGGACACACGGTCCTCATGCTCGGGGGTCCAGCGGAGACCACGGATAGAAGGGTGCCACCGCAGCCACTCCGCCAGGGGCTCCAGGGCCAGAGCAAACAGGAGAGGCGACAGGGGGCAGCCCTGTCGCGTACCCCTCCCCAGCGCGAATGGGGCCGAGACGCGCCCATTCACTACCACCTGCGCCAATGGGCCCGAATATAGCAATTTGACCCAGCTAATGAAACCCGGGCCAAACCCGAATTTTGCCAGCATCGCCCAGATGTATGGCCATTCAAGCGTATCGAACGCCATGGTGGCGTCCAAGGACGCCAAGATGGCTGGCTCCCGCACAAATGGGACACGCGCGAGCACCCCGTGCAAGCGCCGCAGATTGAGCGCCGTGTTGCGGTGCGGTATAAAGCCAGATTGGTCTTGGTTGACCAAATCGCCCACCACGCCAACCAACCTGTTGGCCAACACCTTGGCGAGGATTTTGGGCTCCGCGTTCAAAAGCGAAATCGGCCTATAGGATGTAACCCGTTCACGGGGCCTCCCCTCCTTGTGGATCACCACAATTGTGGCTAGACGCTGGTCCGGCGGGAGGGAACCCCGCGAGTGGGCCGCCAGGAACATCGCACGCAGGTGGGGCGCCAACACATCCGGGCGTAGCTTGTAGAGCTCGATGGGAATACCATTGGGGCCCATGGCCTTGCCGGATGCAACCGAGCGAATAGCCAAGGCAATTTCGTCCGAGGTGGGAGGGGCGTCCAGCGAATCCCTGTCCTCCACCGTTAGGGAGGGCAATGCGATGTCCCGAAGCAGGGCATGGGAGTCTGCCTCCGAGCAGGGGGAAACCGGGGAGTAGACTTCGCGGAAATAATCCGCGAAGCAGGAGACAATGGCTTCCGGCTCAGTGACACACGCACCATCAACACTCTCAATCAAAGGCACCACACGGCTCGCTCTCTCCCTCTTATCCAACCACGCAATCAATTTGCCAGCCTTATCACCCACATCATACAATCGCCCCTGCTGCTCTCTACTGAGGCCCCTGGCCGCCTCCGTGACGAGGGCCCGATAGGCCGCCTGTTTTAGGTGTAGAACATGCAACTTGTCGTCTGTTACCCCGCTTCCCAGGGCACCCTCCAGTTCTGCAATCTCGGCCTCTACCCGGGTCACCTCCTCCCGCTCGCGCCGCCGGGCATGGGAGATAAAGGAGAGGGCCTCCCCTCTAAGGACTACCTTGAAAGCCTCCCACAGGGAGATGGCCGAAGAGACCGACCCCACATTCTCATCGAAATATCGCTGTAGGGATTTGATCAAATCGGCACGAATGGTGGGGTCGCGCAAATACCATGCATTGATTGGGGCCACCCTGCCATCCCCCCTCGGGAAGACGTCGAGGTGCAACAACAATGGGGAGTGGTCTGAGATACCCCGCGCCAGATGGCGCACCTCCCCCACCCTCCCTGCGTGGGCCGCCGGGACAAGGATGTAATCAAGCCGCGAGAGGCTACCATGGGCACCCGAGTGGAAGGTGTACTGTCGCAATGCAGGATGCTTTAATCGCCAGCAATCCACCAGGCCAAGCGTGTCCAAAAGGCCGGGCAGCCACGCCTGTGCCCGGGGGAGGTCCCTAGGGGGATGGCGATCCATAGACCCAGAGGCTACCGCATTAAAATCCCCTCCAACCACCAGCAGGCCACTCGGAAGGTCCAGAAGGAGGCGCCCCAGGTCCGCAAATGTGGTGGCTTGTAACCCAGGCGGGACGTACACTGATATAAAGATAAACACTCTACCCTCCATTCTTCCCACCAGAACCGTGTAGCGTCCCCTCTCATCATGGCGCACCTCATCAATCTCCAACGGGAGCGAGTTCTTGATCATAATACCCACCCCCCGCGAGCCCGAGGTGAAGCCAGAATGGGCCGCCAAACGATATCCCCGCCGGTTCATTGCATGAAAGGAGTTACCTATAAGGTGCGTCTCCTGCAGGAAGACAACATCTGGTGAAATACGTTTTAAGTACTGCAGGACCACACCACGCTTAATCCTATCCCCCAGGCCATTAACATTCCATGACAACACAGCCAAATCCCTACCCCCCATCATACGTCGAAACAATCGGTCGTCCCCCAGCGAGCATCCTAAAAACAATAACATAGTAGCGGGTTTGCCCTGCGGTGCTAACAAACAACACACCCCCCCCACCCCCCGGTCCCAACAAAACTCCCCCCTCCCTGCACCCCTGCATGAGCCCAGACAGCCCCCCCAAAGTGCAGTGTGCCTGTCGCCCCATAGCTAAAATACTAACTAGTCCTCCAGAGGAGGAGGGAAGCCCCCAACAGACCCCGCACGACCTCCATAGGAGGGAAAAATACGCAATCAATAAATGGTGAAGGAACAACGTCCAGAGCAAGGCCTATGCAGTCACCCCTCAATTCTGCTCCGGCGGGCCCTCCTCGCCAGCCGCGCCCCCCCGCCCCCCCGGCCCCGATCTCCAGGCAGAGTGTCCAGCCAGTCCCCAGCCGCCTCGGGCCGGTCGAAGAAGTGCGTGCGACCATCCACCTCTACCCTCAGCTTAGCTGGAAAAAGCATTGAGTACTTGAGGTTCAGGTCCCTCAGGCGACGTTTAACACCAAGAAAGCTCTGCCGCTGCTTCTGGACCGCCGGGGTAAAGTCTGGGTAGAAATGCACCTCCATGTTGTCAAGCTTGACCGGTCCCTGTTGTCTGGAGGTCTGGAGGATAGCATCTCTGTCCCGGAAATTAAAAATCCGGGCAATGAGAGGCCGCGGCGGGGCACCAGTCTTAGGTCTGCCCCCGGGGACCCGGTGAGCACGCTCCACCGCAAAAAGCTTACTCAGCCCCCGGGGCTGGAGATGGGTCAGGATCAACTCTTCCACGAAAAGATCCGCCGCCTCCGCCTCTCGTCCCTCCGGCACCCCCACAATACGGACATTATTCCTCCGGGCCCGACCCTCGGAGTCCTCCAGTCGCCGGTCCATCAGGGCGCTCGCCTGGCCAAGCCGGCGCACCTCCTTCTGGAGGGCCACCACGTCTGTCGTGAGGCTCGTCGTGGTGTGGGCCAGGGAGTCGACTCGGTCGTTTGTTTTGGACAAATCTGCCCTCACAAGGCTCACATCCACCAGGACCGAGTCTATTTTTTGCGCTAAGGTGTCGAAACGCTGGTCCACCGAGGCCTTCATCTCTGCGATGGCGCCCATGACGTCCCGGAGGGTCAGATCCACCGGATGAGTGGATGCCTCCGTCGGGCCCACCGGGGATGTACGCGATGTCTCCGGAGAACCCTTCTGGAGCGTGTAGCGGTCCATACTGTTGGCCTGGTGCGCCGTGCCACGGCGGGTCGTCTTCACCTTCGCCCGGTCGCCATCTTGTTTGGTGGACATGCTGGCTCTTCCACCGTCATACCAAGCACCCCAAACGGGCCGCTATACCCAGTCACGGGTGCCAGGGGGGGGGCAGGGGTGACCACCGAACCGCGAGTCAACCCACCGCCGGCGGGTCAGCCGGGCTCCTGGACAAAGCCACACCACCACACCCCGCTCCGCAGTCCGACCCCGCTTGAGAGCCAGGAGGGCGCAAAAGCGAAAGTGAAAGTGCGGGGTACGCCAGTCGCCCAGCCCCGTTCGCCGCTGTTATTCACTTTGTCCCCGGATCGCCCCACTACTCCAATCCGGGGGGCCGGCGAGGAGAAGGCCACAACCTTCGATCGATGCTCCCACCGGCGTCCGGGGTCCGATTCGAGCCCAAAAAACGGGTGGCGCCTCAGCTCCGGTTCCCCAACACAGTCCCCTCAACAAGGACAGGATATCGCCAGGATTAATTCAGGAGGTCGCGGAGGTCCTCGGGAGCCTCGCACCTACGCGGCCATCTTGGTTGCGCGCTAGGCTCCTCCCCAGAGCTTATGTTCTTAATTGTGACATTTGCCAGCAGATTAAACCTTCAACTGCGGCGCGCCCACCACAAACTCAGTTGTTCATATCTAATAAACCAATGGGTTGTGTTTATTTAGATCATTGCGGTCCTTTTACCTCAGATACAGCGTACAAATACATCTTGGTTGCAGTTGATTCGTGCACACGTTTCCTGTGGGTGTGGCCACAAAGGAGTGCTGATTCTCACACTGTCATAAAGGATTTGCGTGTCTTTGTTGGAAGTTTTGCATGTGGTACCTTTCATTCTGATCAGGGCCCTGCGTTCGCCTCTAAGGCGTACAAAGAAGCCATGAGAAATGTGGGGGTCCAAGTCAAATTTTCGTCTCCATACCGGCCTGAGGGTAATAGTGTAGTGAAGAGAATGAACCGTGACTTAAAGCAATCTTTGACAGCCAGAGTTTTAGGTACTGGCCGGAACTGGCTAGCCCACATGTATGACGTGCAACGGGCACTTAATAATCTCCCTAGAAGGTCTGTGGGTGGGCGGACCCCATACATGATGCTCTTTGGTGTACAAATGTTTGTCCCAGACCTTGATGGTCTAGACATGGCGGCGTCAGC
Organism: Triturus cristatus; assembly: GCF_964204655.1. Taxonomy (NCBI): domain Eukaryota; kingdom Metazoa; phylum Chordata; class Amphibia; order Caudata; family Salamandridae; genus Triturus; species Triturus cristatus. The sequence continues at coordinate 1,188,667,214 of NC_140591.1, forward strand.
CGCACCCTTTGACGTAGATGAACACTGTGCTGTATTGCAGAATCTTCAAGAAGCCAGAGACAGTCTAGCGAAGGAACACGTACCCTCCTCATCTGATGCTGCGCTTCAGATTCCGGTAGTCGGCTGGCTACCTCGAGTTGGTGATCTGGTCCGTGAGAAGGTGGAGAACAAGAAGGAGTTTGGCCCCTCTTATTGTGCACCGGTTCCAGTGCTTGGAGTACAGGGTACTAGAACAGTCATTTTACCTCCACTTCCTGGTCGAAAGGATAACAGGTACATCTCAATTGACAATGTCAAGCTACAGCGAGTGGCCGATTCTTCTTAGTATGACTCCGGCAGTTTCTTGCCCTTCGATGCTGAGAAATTCTGTTGTGGCCCGAGCTTCTAACACCATGCCTGATGTTACCGTCGAGATGCATGCCGTCACTGGTCCCTTATTGCCACCAACACCTAGTGGTCTGCCTGAAGATGTTGAGTATGCTTATCCTGCGGATGTTACGTTGCCTGTGTTACAATCCACCACAGTTGCCCACTCACAAGACTCTTTTGACTCTAATTCGATGACTTCCAGTGCCCCGTCCAAAGTTTCGATTTTTGTGGCCTGGTTCAAAAGACATTTTTTAATTCCCCCTTGGACTTACATTTGGCTGGTGCTCATATGTATTTTTTTGTTTATGTCCATTGGCTTTGTGGTAGTGTTTTTTAGACTTATCAATGGACACTACCTTAAAGAAAGATCTACAATTCGACTAATTGATGGAACCTTGGCCCCCCACTCCTCATCACATATTATGAAAAGGGACCAGACTTTCGTGAACATTACTGCCTGGCCTATACGTGATGGGATCGCCTGGGATGCTGTAAAATTTCAAATTCATGGCCCCACTAAAGTAATTAATGTGCCAAATGTATTTCGTGTTTCTATGGGTGATGTCGTTAAGCAGAACATCCGCTCAGATGACTGGAATGTTCAAGCTATTGAAGCACTGTTTTCTGATTTGAAATATTATGCTGCATTTGATGCTGAGGATTTATATTTAGATACTGCTAATTATGATGAGCAATTTTGCTATCAACATTATGGCACGCATTTCCTACACAAAGCAAATACGTTTAGAAATTTTGTAAATTATACACAATGGGAACACTGTCCAGCCCCTAAGATGGGCAGTTCTGCAACGTTAGTGGACAAATTCACATATTTTTCTGATTTTAGTGTGTCGAACCCGGCCTCTTTTTATTTTAAGGTTGCGCCTGAGTCTGCTTCTAAAGTTAGACTGACACACACAAAATTGTTGTATTCCAAGTCCTTTATGGACGAGTTGGCAATTGGTGGGTATGATCTATGGAAAGCTACTATCGATCTTAAATCGGTTTGGGGCTCCAAATCGTGCCAAGTACAGGGAACAGAAGCTTTGCATTGTGCCTGTCTTATCCCGAATCACATGTTATTTTTAAATTCGTCCATTTTTCAGACCACCTGTTTTGGATTGGCAACTTCTAAAAAATTGAATTCTCCCTCCATTCCGGGCCTGGGTGCTTATCCCAATTGGGGTAATCTTACGGATCTGTCCCTTGCTATGTTGCAGACGTATGTATCCAACACATCCTTCAATATTTCTGAACTGAATCCGGAAGGGTGGTTGGTGTGTCAAACGAGTTTGGATTCCTGTCAACATCGGTTTCTGGGTTTAACGCAGGGGTATACACAGGTTCGTGTAGACCCCCGTTTTGAATCTTCTCACACTGTAACTACCTATTCGGTAGGGAAGTTATGCCAGTCTTGGCTGCAACATTCCACTTTAGCATCTGTTAAACTACATTTAGCACGATTAAATGACAAAATAAATTTGAATGATTTTGTTAAGGGTCCTGCAGTAGGCAGGTCCAAAAGATGGGTGTATGCTGTTTATAACGAAGTTTGGAAGTTATCACAAGTTGAGGCTGCATCCAGAATACGTGCTATTGACCAAGCCAATATGGAAAAGGTATTGGCTGTTATAGATAATAGTATTAACACCCTATCTTCTAGAATTTATACCTTAGATAATATTGTATCATCTGTGGTAGACATTGTGCAGGATGATTTGTCTGTATTGTATCATGGTCAAAATCAGTTGCGTTCTATTATGCAGTTTGCATGGACGTTGCAAACGTTAAAGGCAGGGAAAGTCCCTTGGGATTACATGAACACTTCATCTTTGTTCCTTCCTTTTAATTTAACTGCGAAACAACAGTTCATGTCCATGAAAGATGCTACATACTCCTTACTGCACATTGAAAAGTTAGAACCTTTGCCTTTCTCTGTTGCTGAATTGAATTCTGCTGTGTGGCTTATACATGGGTTGATCACATTACCGTTCCCTCTGTTTAAGTTCAGTTTGTGCATGAAACATTATGCTCTAGGCAGATATGAACAACTTGGTACTGCCTTCCTGCACGAAGTTTGGTCACTCCCATTCACGTATAGATGTGTGAGAGACGGCAAGGAGGTTTACTTGAAAGGTGAAGAGTGCACTTCCACTCCGGATCACTCTGTTGTGTGTAGGCACATTCAATTGCATGGTGCATGTAATGTGCACACCCCTAATTTATCTTGCGTCCTGAAAGGGATTCCTGTGCCAGTTATAACACCGTCTTTCACGCTGCTTGCTAACGGTAGTTATTTGCTATTAAATAATGAGGCTTGCTGTGGAATGTTAGTGGGAATTCCCTACATAGTGACCGTCTCACAGAGAGTAGTTTGCTGTAATAACGTCCTTTTCCCACCCCCGCATGGCCAGCTCGATGTATCCATCTGGCCTTCCATTCCAACCTTGAAAGCAGAGTTCAACAAGATGAGCAGAATAAGGGCTCTATTGTCTCAAAAAGAAGTCGCGTTAACTTCATCCCGGGAAACATTTGTCCTTCACGTAGCAAACACCCGCACTGAGGTGCAAGCGCTTTTGAATACTGATCTCCCACTTCATTTTGGGACCCTGATTCAGACTATCTTTAATGCCTCGTCAACAAGTGGCATAGCTCATTTTTTTTAAATTGTGGGCTCCGGCCTCGTGACCTCTTTTCAAACTATTTTTGGTGTGATCCCGGCCTTTTTTCATTCCATTTTTTCCAGCGTCTTCTGAGGTCTCCCTTTACTTCTCGTCCTCATAGCTGGAATACTTTTGTTGGTCTGCGCCCTGCGCTATGGATGCACAACTTGCGTCACACGACAACATGTCCCGGCTGCTCCATCTTCGTAACCGGATGCTTGAATACTATGGCACTTTACCACTGGCAACTCTAAGCATAGCCTATGGATTGTCCTTCCGGTTTCCCTACTGTACTTGTGTGCAGCCCGTCTTTCATTGCCTAGATTGTCCATTCCAATGGGCTCTGGATTTGTGTCTGTCGAACTCGGTGTCTCCTGCCCCGGATTATGATCGACTGATGAGCCCCTTAGTGGCTCATGAGTTGGACTGTTCTGGCGTCGGGATTATGGCCTGTGGAGCAGCACATGGAGTCCTTGGGAATTGGGACATCGGAACGGCTGCGATTGACTTCTTAGCGAGAAGTTATCTTGAAGAACACGCCAGTTGTCCTCGTCTGGTGTTGGAGGCTCCGGTGGTAGAGGAGCATGTATGTTCCTTCCCCGTCCTGAACTGGATGGCAGATAATTTTGCGGAAAGTTCCAATGATTTTCTCTTGGAAGCTGTTGCAACTTATTGTGCTTATACATTGATGGATTGACTATTGCACTATCATTTCGTCCTAGGTCCTTCAGTGATGTTTTTTTAATCCTCTACATGGTTTTTTTACTCCGTTTTAATTTTTTATTCTTTATTTTTTTCTTCGAACTTTTTCACTTACCTTCTAGGGACTTACAATTCATGCCCTTGGTTCCGTTCTATCGAACTTGAACTCTGCGTTCTTGCTAGTGCGCCCCTACTGGTTAGTGGTCCGATCAAGGGGGGGTGTAGTGAAGATCGTTATCTATATATGTACAATGCGAAGTTAGCACAACCGCGTTAGATGTTAGAAAGCCATCTTGCCGCTTTTGCTGCTTTTGCACACAACACTGTAGTCACATGTTATTAAATTGAGAAATGCTTACTCGACTTTGCTTCACATGAGAACTGTCTGTTGTTCACATCCCAAACAGTGAGCTGCGACCTTGGTCTGTACACAGTGTAAAGAAACAGTCTGGGTCGCTAGACGGTGCATGTTGTTGAGTTCAGGTTGATCGGCCCACTAGTTTAGCCATAACACACACGCAGCTGCAAATACCTGAAAGTAGGGTGCTTTTAATATTGCAGCGTTACATGTTTTCATTACATTCGGAAGAAGAGCTTTCCCAGGAGCAGAGCATAGCTGATCCTGTGATGTGATCTCACTGAGCTGATCTTTACGGTATGGGGTTCCCCATTCAAGCCTAGAGACCTTTTACTAGTCTAATAATAATGCTATTAGTTTGCTAGAGAAAGGAAGGTGGCTTAGATCCACTGTCATTTTAGTATGATTACTCCTTTCATTTTCTATGGTATTGTAACTATGCTGATGGTTTTGATTTTAATCGTTTGTCTGCTTATGTTGGCCAAACTGCTGCATCTTAGGACACGAGGTTTATAAAATAAACTCTTTAAACTTTTACTGTGTCTCTGTTTATTCTGTTGTGGACTGATATGAGAATAATTACGAAAAGGTATTTCTGATTCCCACCATTCCTGAGATATACATTAAATCGCCTGTTCTGGGTTGTCTATACATTGGGACCGCCGAGCTAAGCCTCGGATAACGAATGGGACACTGATGCTGGTCGGATAAGGCGTTCTGGGTTCTGAGGTGAGTTTTTGGTACACCACAATTCACTGAGGGTCCGGGTTCCTGCGCATAGTTCTGTGCATAAGCAGAATCCCTGCAACACAAACACTTTCAAAGGATATCCCAGCACGATTCCTTCACTCTGCTCCAAACTTCGACATGTTGCAGCTACTGCTTTCAGACAACCTGGTAAGCCTACGGCTACTGGATCAAGCATCGATGAATAATATGCAATTGGTCTCCTCAATCTTCCATGCTTCTGGATTAACACAGAAACTGCACATCCATTTCTTTCACTGCAATACAACTCAAATTCTTTTTCATAATCAGGCATACCCAATGCTGGGGCTTCACACAATCCATCTTTCAATCGTTTGAATTCTGCCAATTCTTCCTTGTTCAATTCAAGGCGATCTTTTACACTCCTTCTTAGCTGTACCAGAGGTTTTGCAATCAGCCAAAAGTTGCTGATCCACTGGCGGCAGTACCCTACCATTCCCAGAAACATTCTCACTTCTCTTTGAGTCATGGGAGCTCTCATTCCTTTTATGATTCTGATTCTGTCTATTGTTATTTTACTCAATCCTTTTTCAATGTTATGTCCCAAATACAGTACTTCTTTCTTACAATACTGCAGTTTGTCTGGAGACACTTTTAATCCTCCATCTGCCAGGTGATTTAGTAAGGCTATAGTGTCTACTTCACAAGCTTCACGAGTTTTCAACGCCACAAGGAGGTCGTCGATATACTGCACTAATACTGAACTCTCGGGCATTTGCAGACTTTCCAATGACTTTTTCAATAATTGATTAAATATTGAGGGGCTTTCTGTATACCCCTGTGGAATTCGGCACCATGCCAAAATACGGTCTCTAAACCGAAATGCAAAAATTTGCTGACTGTCGTGATGCAATGGAATGGAAAAGAACGCATGGCACAGATCAATCACTGTATACCATTCTGCATCATGGGGAATCTGATACAAAATCACTGATGGATTCGGTACAATGGGTCAACATGGTATAACAATTTTGTTTACCTTTCTCAGGTCCTGTACTATTCTGAATTTCCCATTTGGCTTTTTCAGTTACATGGACTGCTCATTATCTCTCTCAGAATTCCTTGCTTGATCATTTTCTCAATTATGGGAGTTACTCCTTCAGTTATTTCAGGGGTCAATCTATACTGAGGAATGTTTGGATAACTAACTCCATCTTTGACAGTAATTTTTACTGGGTCTACGTTTCTCATTAGCCCTACATCTTCTCCTGTAAAATCCCAAACCTCTGCTTTTACAGACAGCTTCAATTCTCTGGGCAGTTCATCTGGATTAAATACTGCATATGTTCCAATAGTCTCACGTTCTCTGTTAGCTATGGTCATTTTATACAATACATCCTCATCTGGAGTTTCAAAAGCTATTCCATCCGGAGTACAAAATATTGTGCAGTTCATCTTGCACAACAGGTCCCTGCCTAGCAAATTCACAGGACTGGTGTCAGACACCACAAATCGGTGCATTTCAGAAAATGTCCCTATACTAACCTTTACTGGTTCTGTAAGGTATGTTTTTAACTGTTGATTAGATACACCAACTACTTGGATCGTTTCATCCGAAAGAGGAAGATTTTTATCATCAGCTGATCTAACAGTAGATCGAGTAGCGCCAGTGTCCACTAGGAAAATAATGTTATCATCATTAATCTTCCCATCTACAAATGGTCCTGTCTGGTCTACTTCTAGAGTTGTGCCAAGTACGCACCCTTCTTCCTCCCTTCGGCACCGTCAATAATCCATTTCCGATTCACTCTCATCATGTTGCAGCCAATTCTGCGAAACAGTGCGAGCGTGTGAGGGTTTATTTACCTGTTCTTCATTGTAGAATCCCGATTCCTTACTATACTTCTGTGAGTTTCTGTTCTGTGGAAAAGGTGGTTTTGGCACCTCATTCTGGGAAGTAACCAACTGCTGCTGTTGCTGCAGTTGATCACCCACCTCTTTCCGCACCTGTGGATTCAAAGATCGATTTTCAATATTAGTATTTGGAGGGTTCTTCCACTCGGATTTCCAATGCCCTAACTCACCGCAATTGTGACATGGGAATTTCTTTTTAGCTTCTTCTATATTACCTTTCCCTTTCCCTGAACTAAATCTTGGTCTTACTCCTGGCTTGTTCGCTTGTTCTACCAACTGAGCTTCCTGTCGTTCGGCTACCTTCACCTGTGCCCACATTGCCTTTTCTTTCAGTTTCCGCTGTTTTGCCTCAATCTCATTGCTGAAATATTTTGCATGTCTCAAAACTTCATCTATTTTCTTATTCTGCCAATCAACTGTATGCTGCTTTATCATATCACCAATTTCTGGGCATAAACCATATACAAACCTGTATACCAAATGACTCAAATCTTTATCACTCAGGTTCTCATCTCCACTGAACTGTTTAAAAGCCTGAATTAGCCTCTCATAATATGCATGTACTGACTCCTTGCTTTCCTGTTGGGTTCTGTCAATTTTTACCCAATCGGTTTCTTTAGGGGGTACCTTATTTTTCAGAAATGCCATAACCTGCTCATATTTCTTCATTACCTCTGGGTCGGGAGCTCCCGTCTTAGGGTCCCTAGGATACTCCTTGAGTGGGCCAATTTATCATCAGCTTGCACTTTGTCCATAAATCTGCTGGTACTATTATATCAAATGGACTATTCAAATCTATCAATAATACCTTTGCCAATTTTACAAACCTGTCTACCTGCCGGTACCACTCGACGGGCTTTTTGTGAAGTCGAGGGAAATCATTTGTGAAAGACAAAATGTCCTGTCTTGTCCATTGAACATGTACATACCCTCCCCCTGGAATCTCTCTCATGGGGTATTCTGTTGTTACCTTTTCTTTCTCTCTAACGGGGAATGCTGAAACTGTCTTTTCTGTGATATTATCACGTCTTCTACACCACTTACTTCTCCATCTGTCAACATCTCCCCATTTTCTCAACAAACCAATTATGCCCTTAATTTGACCTATCCTTCCTGTGGTATTCATATATCCTTCTCAGTCAAATCAACTCGATAGGATTTTTGCAGTGCTTTTACTTTGTCAAAATCTATACCCATTTCTTTTGCAATTTCCTCTAATCTTTCATGCAGGTTTTTCGCTCTTCAGGTTGCACTCTTGCAGAGAAACAACAATTCCTCATCCTGGAAGTTTTTAAATTTTTCAGTAGGGATAGTCCCTACTATTATTCTTCTAATACCATTCGTAATTTGGCCACATCTATTGACTGGGATTCTTGATCCTTTTTCTGTAACTCCCTAAGCCATTCGCTTAATTCTTCTACGGAAGGTCCTGCTGGATTGTCTACATTATTTTGTTCTGGGGCTTTTTGTGGTTCTAATAATGTTTCCATTGTCATTCTGCTCTTCTCAGCATAAATTTGATTTACAAATGGATTATTTGAAAACGTTCGGTTCAAACATATTTATTGTCGGTCCCCATGGATTCTCAACTTGACTCCGTTCAGCATTTTCAATTAGATTTTGGCTTTTGTACGGCACTGTCAAACAATGTTCAGTATCTTTTTGTTTCTCAAATATTGGCATTACTGGACCTATCGTTACTGGAACTGTTACGGCTTCTAGATTTTTGGTCAATTCTCTTATTTTGTCGGTTAATTCTAGGGTAGTTTTGGCCAGTTCTACTGAATTCTCACCATTTACCCTACTTTCTGTCTGGTTTTCTACCTCTCTTGCAGAGTTACTTTTCCCTAATTCTGGTGACATAGTCTCTGCTTTAATTATTCGTAATGTTTCTCTCATTGGGGCACTTGGTGACAATGCTTCTGGTTCTGGTCGATACGGTGGTGGGTTTTTGTAAAACACCTCATCTAGAACATCATCTTCTGATTCATTCACTTCATACCCACTCAAATCCACATCACGCCTTTTCTCGGTGCTTTTTCTCCCTTCATTCTCTCCTACCATTCTCACAGGAAACATACCTTCAGTCATACTTGCATTCCGCCACCTTTTCATCCTGTCGTCATGTGTCTCATGTCCGTATGATCTACCGAACATGTATCGGTAACCCCTACCACTTCTCTGCTTTTCTCGCTCATGCATTTCGGCTTCCCATTCCGTCAATGCTTCAAACTGTGTCGGTCTAGGTCTCGGTTCTAAGTCCATCATTTTGTCTCTGAGGTTTCTTAAAACAGCCAAATTAAAGGAACCATGTTCTGGGAACGCCAGGACTCCATCGTCCTTGGTGTATTTTACCCAATTATCCAACCAAATGCAAGTATGATACCCAAATTTCGCAATCATTGTAGATGCAGGTGTTTTCGGTGGAGGAAGTAACTGTCCTTCCCTAGTCTCAACTACTTTATCTTTCTTAAACCACCTTTTAATTTTCCCAAACCACGATTGCTTCTTTTCAAGTGGTTGGTAATACATTTTCTCGATTTCCGTGTACCGTTTAGTCTTCTTACAATGGTACCGCTATCTGGTCCACTCACAGCGCGACTCTTACTAACGCACCAATCAGGAGCATCTACGTCACTATCACAATCCTCCAATCTCAGCGCGACTCACACTAACACTACAATCAGGGAGCGTTCACGTCACACTGTATTTCTCCACTCCTAGCGCGGCTTTACACTAACACACCAATCCAGAGCGTCTTACGCCTCCAATTTACTGTCCAATCCCAGCGCGGTCGTTCTGACGTCAGCAGCCGCTGCGGCAGCTCTGCTCTGTTCTCGTCTACCCCTCCTTTACAAGACCGCTCCGTGAACTCTTACTGTAACTTCTACGAGTCGATTAGTTACAACACTAAAACATCTCCATTGTCTGCTTCGCTGACCAAAGAACAGCAAAAGACCTTTTCTCACAAGAATTCCGTCTGTCCCGAGAGCAGCGCTTACCTCTGCCCTACTACGGAATCGTTACTTCCGTTGATAAAGTAGCACATCCCTCTACTTCACCCTTCTAGCAAGCATTTGCTAATTGTTTCTCTGGTATTTTAGAATAACCTAGAGTTTCGCAATCAACCCGAATGCCTTTTCATTCACACACTGTCATACAGGGAAAATGTTGATCATTCACACAGACTTCTGTCTTTCTCGAGAGCAGCGCTTACCTCTGCCCTACTACAGAGTATACCATTCGTTAACAAAGCAGCGCTTCCCTCTACTTTGTCCTTCTAACAAGCTCAGAGAACACCTGCTACCTTTTCAGTGATAAGCGTTATCGATATGCCAATTGGTTTCCTGGTACTTAAGACCAAAATTTCACAGGTAACCCTTTGCTAACATTCTCACTTCTCTCACACGGAGAATATTACTAATGACAACACACGACGATGCTGCCGAATCAAACCCAGACAATGCGCCGTGCAACTTCGATTGCCACACGTTTTCTTTCCCGTGTAGCTACGGGTAACCACAATCCCGTCTTTCCCGAGAGCAGCACTTACCTCTGCTATACTACGGAACTGTTTCAAACTTCCGACTTCCTACATCCCAGAAACCGTGCAACAACATATAACTCGACGCAACTCAACATAGAGTGTTAGTACATAAACCAATACCAATCAATAATCAATAAGCTATTTACAAGCAATCGTCACTAAACCCAAAACAATGGCTAACCATCATTCTGCTACCAGTAAAACTGCTCCTGCGCCGAATACCAAAAATCCCCTCACTACGTCTACAGATCACGGATCTTCTTCAACAACTACATTCATTCACTCATTCACTGGTGGGGCCCATAACACCAATCATTCCTTCTACTTTAGATCAATGGTCTTCGAGAAAGAGAGAGAGGGGAAATCCTTTCATTTATTCCATGCGCTGGAAATGGGAGGAAACAACCTACAAGCTCCTGATGAGTAACACGTTCACCTATTCCTCCCTACCTCACCAGGGTCTCATATTATTATATCCTAGTAGTTCCTCCCATACTATTGGCCATGGATCAGCCAGTTGCTTTGAAAAGCGACCTCTTATTCTTCTAAACAATATACATCAAACACTTCAAATAATAACCTGACACAGTTCTTAAATGAATTTAAGAGTTTATCCAATTAAAGCATAAGAAAGACATAAAGCATTCAATGTTTTGGTTCGCATATTTACCTAATCTGGCTAAATGGCGTCCTCTATGTCAAATTCAGATCTTTCGTCTCTATGCCCATAAATCAATTAATCAGTTCGTAAGTTAATTGGGCATCTGATCAGTCCCTCAGAGTCTCTGGCAAGCAGCTGTCCAGCAGTGTCACCGTCCTCTCCGTCAGCATAACGTCAGGAAATCTGGTAAAGTGAATCTCGCGGTCAAAACCCTCTCTAGTCTACTACTTTTATAGTAAATGCATCAACAAATGTTTCAATACAAGTTTTAGAACGAATCCGATTGGTTGAACCAGGATCATTCTTCCTGATTCCCATACATTTAATGTTGCATTAGATGTAGTTCTCAATTTATTAATAAAATTGTAACAGTTTCTAGTCCATCCTGGGCATGTTTATTCCCATGCGGGTTTGTGTCCATGGTGTCATCAATTATAACAGTTCATAGTTTAGGGAAGTTCATTGTTTGAGGCTTGGCACTCCTCCCGGTGCGTCCTTAACGAGTACAGTCTGCCTGGGGTCAGGACGAGGTTATTGTTGCTCATCACTTAGCACAGGCGCACTTCACTCAGTGACTTCTGTATCTCGTCTGTCCGTCAAAATAGGGATGGCAGCCATTTTGTGGCCACTCCAGAAAGGTCAACTTAAGCAAAGAGACACAAAACGTAATTAATACATGGAAATGACTATTAAAATGTTATTCCCTCACTAAACCCTCTATGTGTGCGTATTTATCTAGCAAAAGCAACACGCATTGCAATTTATACTCACAATTTAAAGCACGATTTACAAATCACATCACAAAAGCAACATATAACATGCAAATTCTAAATATCTGACATTAATATGCGTACGAGAATTAGTTTACGTATCAATCAGGCCATGCAAATGCGATTCCCACGTGTATTTTCTAATTAGTAATGTTGATTAATTAAACACAGCAAACAATTAATACTATTAATGTTAATCAGTTATTCATGTTAACTCAAAATAGTAAAATGAAGGAGGTATACGATTCTTAGGGAAAACCTCACTCCAGTACTACAACCATCAAAGGAACAATCCTGTATATCGAGCATCCAGCACTTTGATGGCAACCGTGTCTCAGACACAGCAGAAATCCAGACAGTAATACTTACTATACTGATCTCTATACTTCAAGGCTGGACAGGGCTGGCACTGACATACCTCCCTATCGAGAAGAAATAGCCTTGATTTGGCTCAGTACTGCACACCAACAATTCCTTAGTGAAACTTTTACTGTGCAAGAAATAGTTCACATGATTTACTCGATGGACGGCTCCAAAGCTCTGGGGCAAGACAGCTATACTGATTCTTTCTATAAAGTGTACAAACATATATTAGCACCGTATCTCATTGCAATGTATTCTGAAGCAGTGGAGAATGGTGTGCTTCCTCCCACTCTTCGGGAAGCAGTAATAACATTGCTCCTGAAACCAGGTAAGGATTGCCTGCAGAGTGCTCTCACTGGCTCTCACTGGCCACTTTCACCGTAGAAGATTGCCGAAAAAATTTTGGACAAATGTTAGCGACTCATCTTGCATTTCTAATGGAACAAATATTATCCCCTGCACAGTCGATTTGTCCCACATCGATCCACAGCACTAAATGTATGCACAGTCTTTGCAATTCTCTATAGAATCTACCCCACAGTACCAGCAGAGGCCGCCATACTGGATGCAGAGAAGGTCTGCATGCCACACTCTGCAAGATGGGGTTCCCCGTGGCTTTACATCCCTCATAACATTTCTCTATTCGCAGCCAACGGCACACATCAGGCTTAATGGGACACTGATGGTGTCATTTTCTATCTCGCGGGGGACACGACAGGGCGTCCCCCTATGACACTGCTGTTTATGATAGCATTGGATCCCTTGGTGCGTCACCTCCAAATGAAGCATCTCCACAGGGGCTTACAGTTCAAACCTGGTCCACTCTTGCCATACTTTATGCCGATGATATTATACTCTATGTGAGACATCCAGCCGATATCCTGGTGCCCATACTCCGTGAAATAATCTGATAAGGAACATTATCTTATCTACATATAAACTGGCACAAACTGAAATATTCCCCCTGACTGAGACAAAAACGCAAATATGCTGCATGTTTCAATTGGAATGCTGTCCCACTTCAGTCCGTTATCTGGGAATCCATATTCACAGAGATAAAAAGCAGGTAATACACCTTAACTATGGACCCGCAGTGGTTGAACTTACCACTCGGGTGGAGCGATGGATCCGCCTCCCTCTCTTGATGGCGGGCCGTAGAGCTATCATTAAAATGGTAGTATTGTCCCAATTCTTAGCCCTTTTTCATAATATTCTCATCCAATTGACTAATGATTTTTTCACGACACTTCGTGGTCTATTAGCACGTCTCATCTGAGGCGGTAAACAACCCCGGATTGGATGGAACTCATTAGTACTCCTGTATGAACGTGAGGGACCCGGCATCCCCTATCTTCACCTGTACAATCTAGTGACACAGTCTAGCTATGCCAGGCATTGGTTTCATGAAGACGCACGAATAAAGTATGCTAGGCCTGAGATAGATCTCGCGGCTCCAACTCCTCCTCTGAAAGTGATCCTACCGATGGGACGACCGCAGGATTCGCAAGACATACAAACATTGTCCACAACTAGCTGGGCCTGGAGGAGACTGACCCAAATGATGGGTGGCCAGCTCCTATACTCTGCTGCAATCCTACTTGCTGTAAACCCCTGGTTACCTATTACAGAAGAGAAACTAGTCCAATGCACCCTCCAGAAATGTTCACTACATACGTTTGGAGAGCTCTTGCCTGAGGGTCATTTATTCTCTCACGCAGATGACATACATTTTCAGGAAGCTCCCTATATGGACCGCTTTATACTGCAGCGCCTCCAGGTGACACTTAGAGCCCAGGTTCCATCCTATCCATTGGCGCAGGAAGAATGTCAGCCATTGACATTGGTTATTACAGACCCAGATGGCATTTGATTAATTTGAAAGCTTTATTGCACCTGCTTGGTCTTATTACCCACCCATGATTCCAAGCTTCGTACTACATGGGAAACAGAACTGGGACACCCTTTAAGTGACCAAATATGGCATGCTGCACATAAACACATTTAGTATCTTGTAACCACCCTCAAAGGATGATGCATTACAAATTCCTGTGCCGGAATATGTCACACCGGCCAAGATGTTACACATAGACCCAGCTCTGCCCTCAGAATGCCCTAAGTGTAGAGCATCAATAGCGGACTATGCCCACATGATGTCATCCTGTGGCAAGATATCATCATACTGGCGGGAACTTTTTGCCAAGCTTATACTCATGATTTGAATCACCATGGAACCCTCTCCTCTACAAGCCCTATTAGGGAACGTACATGACGTACCTAAATCCCTCCGCCGCTTTGTTGCCATTGCCTTACTCCTTGCCAAGAGAGAGGTTGCTATACACTGAGGAACCAAACACACGCTTACAAAGGAAACATGGATCAACAGCCTAAACACTGTGACACCTCTAGTACACTTTATGCATCACTACTACCACCCACCTCCAGACCTAGGACTAAATGGCAGCCACTGAGAGAATATCTCCTTAGCCTGGACCCCCCCGATTGCGCTCCATCACAGTAAACACCTTTTCTCATGTAGATGCGATATAACAGAACTTATCACAGAAACTTACTTGAACAACTGCAGTTTATCTGAATTATTGAAACAATACACATTGGCCTGCATCGTATGCTATTATCACTATGGGCCAGATGTACGACCCTTGTAAATTGCGCCTCGCAATTTGCCCTCGTTTGCGAGGTGCAATTTACAACATACTCTAGTGTCAGAGACACTGATTGCGATTCCCAATGGGGTCGCAAAATGCGAGGCTCATGAATATTAATGATCGACTTGCAATTTGCGACCCCATTGGTAATGGCTGGCCCTCCCAGGGATTGTGGCCTGTTGGGCTCAGAAGACCACCATGTCTGGGACTGCTTTGCAATAAAGCAGTTTTTTTTAAATGCAGCCCGTCTTCCTTAAAGAAAACATACATTCCTTAAAGGAATGTATGTTATTTTTTTAAAAATGAAACGTTTTCGTTTCATTTTTTAAGGGCAGGCAGTGGTCCTTGGGACCAATGCCTGCCCCTAAAAAATATTTTCCCTGCAAATGCAGTCGCAAAACATTCATACATGGCTTTGGGGTTGCTATTAGGAGGGGAACGCCCCTTCCTAATAGCAACTCGCAATTCCTAAATAGCGAGTCGCAAATAAATTGCGACTCGCTATTTAGAAATTGTGCATTGCCCTGTGATACTTTGCATGCGCAAACGCGTCACAAACCCGTTTGCGCATGGAAAGATAGAGCGTACCAATTTATATCTGGGAGTGCTAGCCCGCCTTTTAATAATCTTCTTTTTAACTTTTTCCATGATAACTGGATTTTTTTTTTGCCCATATAAAGCTACCGATCACTATTCTAAATGTTTTAACATTCATGTTGATGGATATGCAGCTGACTAAGCCCTGCTCATTTGTTTCTCCATATTTGACTGCTTAAATCCTAGCCATTTAAAGTCCTTTGTGTCATTGTTGTGTTCCAGCCATGCATTTGACACAAAAGTTGAACAAACTCTATCCTTTCTACCTGTATTTTTCATTCCCAAAGTGATCCACATCCCCCAACCTACTATTGCTGACCCCGAAGCTCCACCTGTCCTAGGCTTCATGTGCCCATACCCCCCCTCCTCCCACACCCTTCACCCTGGAGGATTGCCCTGACATGGCACTCTCTGAATGTGCATTAGAGGGTAACAGAGATTGAGCCCATTCATTATTACACTGTTGGCCTAGTCTAATACAGTGGCGTCACCAGACTGCTTTTTAGCAGTGTAAATAAAGGAAACATAAAATTATCATAACTGGTTGTTATTATCATTTTATGTCTCCCTGCTGTGGCAGCTCTGCGGGCAGGGCGGGGATGCTTTGCTCTCATAGCAGGGCAGGGGGAGTGGTTTATCCACTCCAAGTGTGCATGAATGCTTGGCCTTACAGCCTGGGTGAAGAACATGCCCAGGCCCCAGTCCCTGGCTGAGCGCTTAACCACGGCACTCAGACCAATCACAATGCTGCATTGCAGCTTTGTGATTGGCTTTGGAGAGCCTGGGACCCAGTTGCTTCCTGCTTCCTTCTTCCAGCCTGAAGAGACGATGGAGGAGAGACGAAGAGGGATGTGGCAATTACCCCCTCACTGCCCACCACCCTCCTGCTCCCTGAATCTGTGCCGGCCGCCACTGGTCTAGTAACAAGTAAATCATTATGCTGCCTAATAATCTCTGGTTTCAACCAAATCAATCAATTAGAAATAAAAAGACAAAAGCCCACTATACCTTAGAAGGTGCTATTTCTTGCTCCCCCTTCCTCCCTCTATCCTTAGTGATCGTAAAAACTATTAGTCTGATAAACAGAATGAAAAATGAGCACTTGTTGCTTAAAACAAAATTTAGTTTTGACTGCTGGATAATGTCCGCAGGTGCTACTTGTCTCTTGAAATCGTCAATCAGTCCTACAAAATCTCTGCAGCGCTGTGCTGCCAAGATTGACGTATCTGAAACTATTCTGAATGAAAAATTATCTGAAATGGAATATGATTTACTCTTAATGGCATGTGTCAAAATATGTTCCTTAATCCTGAAGTTGACAAAGTTTACCAAAATAGTGTGTGGGTACTTGGCATTGGCAGATTGGACTACAGGAACACAGTGTACCGAGGTAATTGTTAAATCTGTGTCTTGAGTTGCCTTCTCGGGGCATACAGGCTGAATAATTAGGTCTGAAGCTAGCTTGGTGACTGCCTGCCCTGCTTTGCAGCCATCTGGAATTCCTATGAATCTTAGGTTTGAGCGGTGAGATCTGTTTTCTACATTTTCTAGAATCAATTGGAGCTCTTCAAATTCAGGTTAGATTTTGGAAGTAGCAGTATCATGCTTATTTCTTGAATCTTCCAGGTCCACAACCCTTTGTTCTACCTGGGACATGCTGGAAGTAAGCAATTGAATGCTAGCATTGAGCTCCCCCAGTTGAACATTGGTCTTTCTGTGTGCATCCTCTTGTGGGATTTTCATCTCTCTAAGTTCCCCTACAGTCTGATTTAGCATTGCTTCAATTGGTGGTATCTGCGTTGGGGATGCTGACAAGGCTTGCAATGATACGCCTCCCTGGGACTGGATATGTGCTGGTGCATTTGGGGAGTCCGCCATCAAGTTTGTGTTTCGTGGCAGTGTCAGGGGAATTAAAATATTAGAAGGATTGAGCGTAACTGCAGCCTCTGACCTCCTACTGTCCTTGGGCCAGGTCTGCCATCCCTCTCTCTTTTTGCAGTCCCTTAGAACCGGCGGCAGTAAACAGTGGATACGCTGGTCTATCCTTAGAAGAAGGTAGACTATCTAGCAGAGTCATGGGAAAGTGGTTTTGTATATTAACATGTAGCATTAGAGTACTTCCTGAGGTAGGGGTCTGTCCCCCATTTCTAGGAGTGAGCAGAACCTGGTAAAATTCTTGCATGATGGAACGAGAAAGTAGTGTGTCACTGGAATTTTCCCCTGGGCTTGTCTGGGAGTCTAATACAGATGTCTCCAGTTGAGGCATCTCCTGTGGCAGCCTGTCTGGTGAGATAACCTTCTGTGTCTCTACCAGGGTCTGAGTCATATGTACTTGGTTAACTATAGGCTCCAGTTCAGTTCTTATTACATTTTAGAGGTTTTCCTAGTGCATGTGTTCTCATTGATATGGCTTGTATATAGCCATGCAATCTTTCTCTGAAACTGCTAGGTAGAAAAGGGGAAATCTGAAGGTTCACAAGAGGGCTGCAAGCCAAAGCTATGCTACATACACTGCTCTGCAATACCCCCCAAGTCCCCACCTCCCGTAAGGGAACCTAGTGAACTCCTCTCAGGCTGCTTCTACCCCAACCCCGCTGGAGATGTTATCGTATGATATTTATAGCACCTTGCCATAATGCCATAAAGTAACTACCTGTATCCAATTTTCTTCATGCTTCGCTGCCACTTAACTCTTTGCTGCCTTCTGCCCACAGGAGGATCGAGTGAGCCTCTTACCCTCCCTTTCAAAAGTTTCAATAGGTGCTTGTTGCCAATATCGATACACATGGGCATACATATCCATCCAACCAGCCTTGCATAAAAATATATCCATCAATTCCTTAGAAGGAATAATGTCTTACCTTATTCTGGTGTGCTTCATGTCCTACTTTCATCCACTTATGATGAGCGTTTTGAGTGATTCACCACCGCACTCATGTTTACCTATAGATGTGAGGAGAGAAATGGGGAACCATTAAAAAAGGCTTTTTGCATCTTGTAGTAGATTGTTGTTCATGAGCCAGTGCAGCCTTGCACTGCAAAACAAAAAGGCTATCTCCATAAAATTTAAATCTATGGTCAAGAGGGGGGCTGCGATGCACTGATGCACCATCCCTGCCACCCACCTCTACATGCAGCGGCAGCGTATCGCGTTACATAAACCACCGGCCTGGAAGTGGGGGACAAAATCCAGATGGGTCAACAGGAGGTCAGCGGGGGTGCAACACCACTCGCAAGGCTCCCTCTCTCGCCGGAGCCCCACTTTGAGACCCCAAATTCTTGTCACATGCCTCTCTTGGGCTGAGAAAGGCAGAGTTGTGCGCTGCTCAACCGTGCTGCTGTGCATAGGTACGCTGCTCATCTTGCTGCGAGTCCTCGTCAACCAGGATGCAGATTCAACCATGGAGCATGAGGGGAGTGCTACATGGTTCCCTCTCCACAGCTCTACGTGGTTGACCTTCTACTTCTCTACGCATTCCCCCTCCACCCAGAGACGATCATGCCTATGCTTTCTTTAGGGATTTGGTTTAGTGGGAAACTTTGTGCGTTCTCTCAAGAATATGAAAACAAAGTAGCTGAGGGAGAATAAGTGGGTGATATGTCCCTGTGTGAGAAGCCATCCTCCATCGTACATTTACTGCAATTAATAAAAGAAGTTTCCAATAATCAAACAGTATCCCTATTAAAAGGCACACAAAATATCATACTGTCCAGTCATCAGTTTGCACCTATTCAGATACTCCAAACATTATAGCAAACACGGTCTATTTCATGACTTTGAACACCAAGGTGCATTAAAAAATAACCAGAATTATCTTTATTTGCCTGATGTCACTGGGCTTAATTTACAAAACAAAGGTGTTAACACCACTGCCAGCCAGGACCTAGGCACAGGTATTAAGTATTCCTTAAAGGTTATAGGGAAATTCTAGTTTCTGGCCTCACCTATCATGGGCTACATAAAGGATTTCTCCAGCAAGTACTAGATTTGCAGATCAGTAGTCTACTAGGATTATTGACCTCTCAAAATGTAGTCCAAAATGGAGAATGCTGAGGAAAACCATGATGCGTCTAGAGCGGCTGCACAGGTAGTCAGCAACATTCATCCTCACAATCATCGGAGGGATTGCTTTAATCTTAAATCAGTGGGTCTCTGGCCACTTGGATCAGTCTGGTACAAACACCCACTTCTGTCACTCTCTCCCACAGAAATCCCTTCAGTTTTATACTAATCTCATCATCATTGCGCCTCTCCCCTGCGATCTGTTCCCTCCATCCCCCCATTATTCTACAATATACTTACCAGTCATATTTCACTCACCCAATCCCACCAGATAAATCTGCCATTAAATCTAAGAAAACACCAGAAGATATTAATGACTGCCCAGGCAAATACATAATGACACTGCTCTTCTTAACACAAACCTTCTCTGACATCGTAAAAATGCATTCTGCAATATTATAAACTCAAACTCCCATTCAACACCCCCACCACATTTGCACCCACCATGGATAACATCCAACACCCATTGCCACAGGATGCAGATGAACAAACCACTCTGCAAGTGGATGACTTATTAAACCTCTCTGCACTTCTATCCTATAAAAAAGCTCTTCGTGTGTTAATGAAGGCACTAGACATATTTTAATTTGAGTACGACTGCAACCTCATCTTTCATTCCAACCTAAACCTCATCAACTTTCTCACATCATTAGTTCTCTCGTATACGCCCAACCCTGGTATGGTACCAGAATCTTATTGTCAGAATATTGTCTGATACAAAACGCTCGCTCCTCTAGAGTTGTCAATAGAATATATACACCCATTGGTACAATATTTTTAAACAATATTTAAAACACAATATTTATGTCAGACAATATTTCTGATTATGATTTTTAACCACAACCCTACCACTATTCTTTATATCCATTGCAATTTACCATTATTTATTTTATTTTAAAAGTTTTATATAGCGCTAGCTTGACCCGTAGGTATCAGAGCGCTTTACATACATACTGGAAAGAAAAACAGACGGAAATTGCATTACATAGTAGGCAGGCAGTAAGGAAGCAGAACCAGGGATAAAAAAAAATACAGCATGGAAGATAAGGTGTTTAACACAGTCCGGTCACCAACTATCCTTGAATGTCAAGAGAGGGGAGTAAACTCGGATATTGAAGTCTAGGTTAGTTGACGTTGGTCAGGAAAGTATTTGTTAAGGAGATGGATTTTCCGGTCCCTTTTGAAACAGGAGAAGGAGGGGTTGCATCTGAGGACTCTAAGGAGAGCGTTCCACATCCTGGGAGTGTTGCCAGAGAACGATCGGTATTGTGTGGTTTTCTTTTTCAGTTTCGGAGGAATAAGAAGGTGTGAGTTGGAGCTTCTCAGCGTTCTGGATTGACCTGCTCTTACCAGTTTGTTGTTCAGGTAGTTAGGGGCCGGAGAGTGAAGGGTTTTGTGTGTGATACAGGCCAGTTTGTAAATACACCTCCCTTCCATGGGAAGCCAGTTGAGGGAGTTGAGAGCTGGAGTGATGTGTTCAAATCTTTTTACTCCAGATACTAGTCGAGCGGCCATTTTTAACACTGCCCTTAGAGGGGCTAGGTGAGCTTTTGGTGTCCCTGGTAGGATGGCGTTCCCGTAGTCGATTTTAGAGAGAACTAGGGATTGGACTACTGGCTTGAGGTCATCATGGGAAAGAAAAGTTTTCAATTTCACCCGTCCTCCTAGTCATATGCTTCCCCTTACCCCCACACAGACTGCTTCCCTCTGCCTCCCCCACAGAAGGATTCCTAATTCTTTCCTGCCTCACATTCAAAACTTTATACCATCAATCTCTTTGTCAAAACACCAGCTCTCATTAGCATAATCCACCCTCATCTTTACTCAGTCATTCAGCCCACTCAGCTTCCTACCCAAAATGTTTCAAGTTGGCAGTCATCGCACCCATGATAATCAAAGAAAATCTGATCCCTCCTGAATTGCAACTCCCTTATTTCTCAAAATCCTTAGCGTGATTGCTCAAGAGGATGCTAAGCTAGTCCTTCCACAACCTGCTATGCCTACCATAGTTTGACATTGTTAAAGCCGCCACTTATAAAGTCACCACACATGAAACTGTGTTTTTCACCTCTGCTGACCTCAGCCACATCTCTTCTATTTTCATTCTCCTTGATCTGCCTGCAGTGTTCAAAACTGATGACAATCTATGCCATCCTTTTGACCCTTGATTAGAAGACATGGCATAAGAATAATTTATCCCCTATTCCTCTAATTAATCAATGTCTGCTTCTTGGTGCTTGTCTTTAGCTAAATTGATTTGCAATCCCTGGAGCTCTGCCTGGAGTCCCACTTATTTTCCCTCTGAGCCACTTTTGTTTATGACATCATCCCTGCTTTGATTTCTTCTACAAAATGTATGATGGAATTGCTTTAGAACCCTCAGATTTTGGGTGGTCCTCCATTCTCTTTAGCATGCTCTATCTCCTTACCCTGCAGTCTGGACTTTGCAAGTAATGTTTTTATTTCTTCTTCAAACAAGGCTTGTGTCCCTATTTTTCCTGTATGGCCTCAGCCACCAGGCTCCAAATAGTTAAGGAAAATGTGTCACAACCTCCCCTTCCAGACTATCATGTCATTTATAGCATTTAATACGACCACAGTTTTGCTTTTGTTAAGCATTGTAAATAACAAATACTGGTACTGCCAATTTTAGACCAGTTCATCAACCTCAGAAAGATGAAAGCTGAGTTGGTTTTTCTGTGACTCGAATGACCTGCAGGTCTCACGAGAGTTTACCAGCCAGTTTGTTCTTCCTATCAACCAAAAGTTCACCTTTTCTGACATGAACCCACTTCACACAATAGACACCGAGCCACCTGGTTCCTGGCCAAGCAGAGTATCTTCTACAAACTTTTCAATTTAGTGTCAACACCATACATGTTTGCACTTCACCCTAATACCTCTCACTTTCCATGTTTCACGTGAAATGGCAGGCAGCAATGTTTGCTTTTTCGCCCAAACCCTTCTCCATTTTAATTTGCGTGTACCTTCTCAAGGTTTTGGTTCATACTTCTTGATCCTTCTTACTGAATGCTCTTCTGGATCATCTCTGAACCCACCCCCCCTTCACAGTTCAGACATGCACTAAAATCTCACATTCTTAGGTGCTCGTTTAGAGGTTGGTGGCAAAGGCATCCCCAAAAAATGTACAGTAGCAGGACGCCCAGATGGCATGGAAATGGAATTACTGCCCTATTTCTGTAGATCTTCGGGTGCCATGTGAGGCCTTCTTTCATGTCCCTGACTGCCATGCACAGCATTGGTATAGGACAGGAAAAAGAAACTAAGGGGCACATGTGCTGGAGCGGGTTATGCAAAATGTTGTATACCCACCCCAATTTGCATGTCGTTTTATTAATTTGATTAATTAATTAATTATAATCGTACTAATGGTTTGGAGTGATGTGGAAATAACTAATCAACCTTTTTAATGACCGAAATACACGTGGGATTTGCATCTGCATGGCCTAATTAATTAAGTGAACTAAATTTCGTACGCATACTAATGATAGATAATTAGAACATCGCATGATATATGTTGCTTTAGTGATGTAATTGTGATTCGTGCCTTATTTAGTAAGTATAAATCGCATTGAGTGTTGCTTTTGGCTAGATAAATACGCACACATATGGGTATTAGCGAGGGTATAACATTTAATTAGTCATTTCTATGTATTAATTACGTTTTTGTGTTTCTTTGCTTAAGTTGACTACTCTGGCCTATCGAATGATGACTGCTTTTGGTGCCTAACCCGTCTGCCAATGCTGAACCAGGCTTGGGTGAAGTGCGTCTGCACTAAGATGAGCAACAATGGCCCCGTCCTGACCCCAGGCAAGCTGTACTTATCAAGGCCACTGGGAATGGTGCCAACGCTACAGACAAAAGACTTTATTAAAGAACCGGAACCAGCAAGTATGCTGACACCATGGACTAAACCTTATGGGAACGGAGAGGTTGACCCCTGATCAGCCAATCAGAACAGTTTAAAACTCAATATTGTTACATTTTTTTATTGAAATTATTATAAAAATCCATAGAATAGAGAGGTCGAGAGTCGCTCCTTCGATTTCCTGATGATATGCTGACGGAGAGGACGGTGACACTACAGGACAGCTGTTAGCCTGAATCTTTGATGGACTGAATTAATGCCCAAACTCTTGATGAACTAAACCTGCTAAAACTGATGGTCATAGATTTGCGAGACTGCAAAATTTGACATAGAGGACGACTTTAGCCAGAATGGCAACTTGATCAAATGAATGATCTACAATAATAATATAAATTTGGATTTGAACATCTACAGAAATGAGTTGGGTTGTTTATTCATTGAAATGTGTTAATGAAAAGGTTAATTAGAGTATTAGAAATTCACCTAACAGATCCGTCCCGGTTATGAGGGGAATACCAAATGTGAAATCTAGGGCCTAATGATTGTAAGAAGGGTTTGTAGGATTGTTGCTCATTAGGGTAAAGTGGTATCTTCCTCCCTCATTATTCAGCGCTTGGAAGGATAATCACCTCTCGCACAGACTGATGGTGAGTGTGTGTTGGTGTTATGGGCCCCACCAGCGAATGTATGGGTAGTGTGCGTGTGTGAGATCTTTTGGTCCGTGAAGGTAGGGAGGGATTTTGCACTCCGCGCTGCATCAATTTTTCTGGTAGCAGAATGATGGTTTGTTATTGTTTGGTTTAGTGATTATTGCTTGTACATTGCTTATTGATTTTGGTTATTGATTGGTATTGATTTATGTACTAACACGCTATGTTGAGTTGCGTCGAGTTTAATGTTGTTGGTATGGCTTCTGGGATGTAGGAAGTCGGAAGTTTGTAACGGTTCCGTAGTAGAGCAGAGGTAAGCGCTGCTCTCGGGAAAGATGGAATTGTTATTGCCCTGTAGGTACACAGGGGAAACGTGTGATAACTGAAGTTGCACGGCGCATTGTCTGGGTTCGATTCGGTTCGATTCGGTGACATCGTCGTGTGTTGCCATTAGAGACATTTTATAGTGTAAGGGAAGTGTGTATGATAGCGAAGGTTACCTGTGAATTTCTGGTCTAAGGTACCAGGGATCCAATTGGCATTCCGATAACGCTTATTACTGGAAAGGTAATAGGTACTCTCTGAGCTTGTTAGAAGGACAAAGGAGAGGTAAGCGCTGCTTTGTTAACGTATGTCATAATTCTGTAGTAGAACAGACTGTTCGTTGTTCTCGGGAAAGACAGGATTCTGTGTGAATGTACTACATTTTCTGGTGTGAACGAGTGTGAATGTAAAGGCATTTGGGTTGATTGTGAAACTCTGGGTTTATTTCTCAGGAGCATTGGGTCTCCAACTATGTGTCTTAAATACTAGAGAAACAATTAGCTAATGCATGATAGAAGGGTGAAGTAGAGGGATGTGCTACTTTATCAACGGAAGTAATGATTCCATAGTAGGGCAGAGGTAAGCGCTGCTCTCGGGAATGACGGAATCCTCGTAAGAAAGGTCTTTTGCTGTTCTTTGGTTAGCGAAGTGGACAATGGAGACGTATCTATGTTGTTACTAACAGAAGTGTAGAAATTGAAACAAAAACTTACTGAGCGGATTTGTAAAGGAGGGGTAGACAGAAGCAGGAGCAGGAGCTGCCGCAGCGGCGCTGACGTCAGAACGACCGCACTGGGATTGGACAGTCGGTCAGAACTCTGAAACGCCCCGGATTGGCGCGTTAGTGTACACCGCGCTAGGATTGGAGAAGAAACAGGGTGACGTAGACGCTCCTTATTGGTGCGTTAGTGTGAGTCGCGCTAGGATTCGAGGACTGTGACAGTGACGTGGACGCTCTGAATTGGTGCGTTAGTGTGAGTTGCGCTGTGATTGGATAGATTAGCGGTACAGTTGTAAAGAGGGACTATTGTTGCGCGAAAGACAAGAAAATGTATTACGACCCACCAGAGAAGGAGAAGAAAACCTGGTTAGGGAGAATTAGGAAGTGGTTTAAGGAAGACAAACCAGTTAAGACTAGGGAAGGACAGTTACTTCCTCCACCGAAAACCCCTGCATCCTTTATGATTGCGAAATATGGGTATCATACTTGTATTTGGTTAGATAATTGGGTGAGATACACCAAGGACGACGGAGTATTAGCTTTTCCAGAGCATGGTTCATTTAATTTGGCTGTTTTAAGAAATTTACGGGAAAAGATGATGAATTTGGAACCAAGACCTAGACCGACACAGTTTGAGGCTTTGACAGAATGGGAAGACGAAATGCATGAACGAGAAAGACAAAGAAGTGGTAGAGGATATAGGTACTGGTTTGGAAGACCATACGGACACGAAATGCATAGTGTCAAAAGTGTTCAGAAAAGAGGCATAATTTAGAATCGAGAGGGTATGGAGCGAATGAGTCTGAGGATGATGTTCTTTATGATATGTTCTATAAAAATCCACCACCGTATCGATCAGAACCAGAAATGTTGACTCCAAGTGCCCCAATGAGAGAAACAATGCGAATTGTAAAATCGGAACCAGAATCCCTAAGTTTGAGTAAAAACAGTGGTGCCAGGGAAGTAGAAAAGAGATCAGAAGGAAGAACAGATGGAGAAAATGCTGTAGAATTAGCGAAAACAACCCTGGAACTAACTGAGAAAATAAGAGAATTGACTAAGAATCTAGAAGCAGTAACTGTTCCAGTAACGATAGGTCCAGTAATGCCTATTTTTGAAAAACAGAAGGACAGTGAGCATTGTTTGACAGTCCCTTACAGAAATAATAACCCAGTAGAACAACCAAGAGTGAGTCAGAATGAGAATCCATGGAGGCAAACTATGAGTGTAATGGAACCCAATTTTACAAATAATCCATTTGTAAATCAGAATTGTGCAGAGAGACGCATGACAATGATAGAGACAGTGTCAGAAACAAAAAATGATTTTGGACACGGAAGTGTAGAAAAACCAGTAGGACCATCAACAGACGAGTTAAGTGAATGGTTGAGAAGCTTGCAGAGGAAAGACAAAGAATCCCAATCAATTGATGTGGCCAAGTAACGAATGGTATTGGAAGAATTAATCGTAGGGACTATCCCAACAAAAAAATTGAAAACCTATCAGGATGAAGAATTATTATTTCTGTGCAAAAGTGTAACCTGGAGAGCGAAAAACTTGCATGAAAGGTTAGAAGAAGTAGCACATGAAATGGGTATTGATATTGAAAAGGTAAAAGCCTTACAGAAGCCTTATCGAGTAGAATTCACTGAAAAGGATATTGAGAATATGAACACCACAGGACGAATAGGTCAAATTAAGGACATAATCATTTTGCTGAGAAAATGGGGAGACGTGGATAAATGGAGAAGCAGGTGGTATAGAAAAAGCGATGATGCCTCAGATAACACATTTTCAGCCTTTCCTGTAAGAGAAAAGGAGAAGGTAATGACTGAGTGCCCTATGAGAGGGATTCCAGGAGGAGGATATGTACATGTCCCATGGACGAGACAGGATATTTTGTCTTTTACGAATGATTTCCCTCGACTACACAAAAAGCCCGTTGAGTGGTACAGACAGGTAGACAGATTTGTGAAATTGTCTAAAGTATTATGGATTGATTTGAATAGTCTGTTTGCTATAATTGTCCCAGCAGATCTATGGTCAGAATGCAAGTTGATGATAAATTGGCCAACCAAAGAATATCCTAGGGATCCTAAAACAGGAGCTCCGGACCCTGAGGTAATGAAGAAATATGAGCAGGTTATGGTATTTCTGAAAAATAAAGTACCCCCTGAAGAAACAGATTGGGTAAAAATTTATCGAACACACCAGGAAAGTAAAGAGTCAGTACATGCATACTATGAGAGGCTAATACAAGCTTTTAAGCAGTTTAGCGGAGACGAGAATCTGAGTGAAAATGATTTGAGCCATTTTGTATACAGATTTGTATATGGTTTACAACCAGAAATTGGTGATATGATTAAGCAGCATACGGTAGATTGGCAAAACAAGAAAATAGATGAAGTATTGAGACATGCTAAATACTTCAGTGATGAAATTGAAGAAAAACAGCAAAAGTTAAAGGAGAAGGCAATGTGGGCACAGGTAAAGGTAGCGGAGAGACAGGAAGCACAATTGGTGGAACAGGCAGGGACCAAGCCAAAATGTAATAATGGGAAGTTCAAAGGGAACATTGAAGAAGCTAAAAAGGAATTTCCGTGTTATAATTGCGGCAGGATAGGGCATTGGAAATCCGAGTGTAAATTTCCCCCGAGTACTAACAATGAAAATCCATCATTGAACCCACAGGTGCAGCATGAGGTGAGTGGTCAACTGCAGCAACAGCAGCAAGTTGTTCCCCCACAGAATCAGGTGCCAAAGCCGCCTTTTCCACAGAGCAGAAACACACAGAAGTATAGTAGTGAATCGGGATTCTACAATGAAGGGGAGGTAAATAAGCTGCCACGCGCTAGCGCTGTCTCGCAGTATTGGCTGCAACGCGATGAGAGTGACGCAGAAGAGACTTATTGACAGTGCCGAAGGGAGGAAGAAGAGTGCGCACTTGGCGCAACTCTAGAAGTAGACCAGACAGGACCTTTTGCAGATGGGAGGGTTAATGATGAAAATATTACTTTCCTAGTGGATACTGGTGCTACTCGATCAACTGTTAGATCAGCTGATGTTAAGAATCTTCCTCTCTCGGATGAAACGATCAAAGTAGTTGGTGTGTCTAACAGGCAAATTAAGACCTATCTTACAGAACCAGTGAAAGTCAGCATAGGGAAATTTTCAGAAATGCACCGCTTTGTGGTGTGTGACACCAGTCCTGTGAATGTATTAGGTAGGGACCTGTTGTGCAAAATGAATTGCACTATATTTTGTACTCCGGATGGAATAGCTTTTGAAACACCAGATGATGATGTATTGTATAAGATGACCCTAGCTAACAGAGAAAGTGAAGTTACCGAAACATATGCTGTATTCAACCCTGATGAATTACCAAATGAACTGGGAAACTCTGTAAAGGCAGAGGTTTGGGATTTCACTGGGGAGGATGTAGGACTAATGAGAAATGTAGATCCAGTCAAAATAACTGTAAAAGAAAGAGTAACGTATCCAAATGTTCCACAGTACAGATTGACACTTGAAATAATTGAAGGTGTAACTCCTATAATAGAGAAAATTATCAGACAAGGAATCTTGAGAGAAATAATGAGTAGTCCATGTAATTCACCGATAATGGGACTGAAAAAGCCTAATGGGAAATTCAGGATAGTGCAAGATTTGAGAAAGGTGAATAAAATTGTGGCATCATGTTGTCCCATTGTACCAAATCCATCAGTGATTTTATATCAGATTCCCCTTGATGCAGAATGGTACACAGTAATTGATCTGTGTCATGCTTTCTTTTCCATCCCATTGCACCATGACAGTCAGCAAAGTTTTGCATTTCGTTTTGGTGAGCGTAGTTTGGCATGGTGCCGAATCCCACAGGGGTATACAGAGAGCCCCTCAATATTCAATCAGTTGTTAAGGAGATTTTTGGAGAGTCTAGAAATGCCAGAAAGCTCTGTATTGGTTCAATATATTGATGACCTTTTAGTAGCGTCAAAAATACGTGAAGCCTGTGAGGCAGATACAATAGCCTTGCTGAATCATTTGGCAGATGGAGGACTTAAAGTGTCACCCGCAAAACTACAGTTTTGTAAGAAGGAAGTGCAGTATCTGGGACACAACATTGAGAAAGGACTAAGGAAAATAACCATAGACAGAATCAGAATAATAAAAGGAATGAGAGCTCCCATGACTCAAAGAGAAGTGAGAATGTTTTTGGTAATGGTAGGGTACTGCCGTCAGTGGATTGGTAACGTTTCCTTGATCGCAAAGCCTTTAGTGAGATTGACGAGAAGTGACGTAAAAGATCCCCTTGAATTAAACAGAAAAGAATTGGCAGCATTTAGACAATTGAGAGATGGTTTGTGTGAAGCACCTGCATTAGGCATGCCTGACTATGAAAAAGAATTTGAGTTGTATTGCAGTGAGAGAAATGGATGTGCACTTTCGGTGTTGACCCAGAAACATGGTAAAATGAGAAGACCAATTGCATATTTTTCATCAATGCTAGATCCAGTAGCTGTAGGTTTACCTGGATGTTTGTAAGCGGTGGCTGCAACATGTCGAAGTTTGGAGCAAAGTGAAGGAATTGTGATGGGATATCCTTTGAAAGTGTTTGTACCCCATGATGTAGCAATTCTGTTGACAAGGAGTCGTACTCAGTATATGACACACAGTCGGCTGACTAAGTATGAGAAGGTCATATTAGGTGCAACTAATGTGAGTCTTGCAAGATGTGGGAATGTGAATCCTGCAACTTTGTTGCCTGATGCTGAGATTGTGGAGGTAAGAGATGAAGTTGATCATGATTGTCTGGAAGTACTTCATTTCTGTACCAAAACACGACCAGACATAAAAGATGTACCTTTGCCAGAATGTGATTTTGTGATGTTCGTTGATGGGTCATGTTTGAGAACAGATGAAGGAGTACTGAGTGCAGCGTATGCAGTATGTACAGTCGCAGCAGTAATTGAAGCATCATATTTGAAAGGAGTGAAATCAGCCCAGGTAGCTGAACTTGTGGCTTTGACTAGAGCATGCAAAATTGGAAAAAGTGTGAGACTGACTGTGATAACTGACAGCCAGTATGGCTTTGGAGTCGTCCACGACTTCGGCCAACTATGGCTACAAAGAGGTTTCCTGACCTCGAGTGGAACTCCCATTAAGAATGCAGAAGTGGTTGGAAAATTGCTTGAGGCGATACAGCTGCCTAAACAATTGGCTGTTGTAAAATGTGCTGCACATAGTCAAGGTGGTGATTATATTGCCACTGGGAATAGGTATGCAAACGACATGGCGCAGTATTGTGCACGAAATCAGAATTCGGTCAATCGGGCTAAGGAAAGAGAAATGTCTTCTTGCTCATTGATGTTCACTAACATTGTGGGAACTTGGGAAGAGGTAAAACAATTGCAGGATGAGGCAGGAGATGAGGAAATGAGACAGTGGGTAAAAGCAGGATGTGCCCCAAGGGAAAAGGATCATGTGTGGGTCTATCGAGATGGAAGACCAGTTATGCCTGATAGCATGATGTATACCATGGCACGGATGTATCATGGCCAGGGACATATTGGAGAGATGCCATGATCAGGTCATTTAAGCAGACCTGGTACAATGCAAAATTCAGACTTGTGGCAGAAAGTCTTTGTCAGAGATGCTTAATATGTCAGCAGTACAATCCTGGAAGGAAGACAGTAGTGAGTCTGGGATCAATAGGCCGAGAAGGAGGGCCTTTCACCAGAATCCAAGTAGATTTCATTGAGATGCCTCCCTGTAACAGACTGAGGTATGTTTTGGTAGTGGTCTGCCTATTCTCCAGGTGGGTGGAAGCATTCCCAACAAGAAGAAATGATGGGTTGACAGTAGCTAAGCTACTGCTGAGAGAGTTCATCCCCAGGTTCGGGTTCCCAGTGACAATTGAGTCAGACCGAGGAGGACATTTTCATAATGAGATTGTAGGATTAATTTGTGAAGCATTGAATGTACAACTAAAACTACATTGTGCCTACCGACCAGAGGCTTCTGGTGTGGTTGAACAGATGAATGGTACTATTAAAAATAGAATAGGGAAAATGTGTTTGGCTACAGGTATGAAATGGCCTGATGTCTTGCCTCTAGTACGCATGACAATAAGTGCCATTCCAGACAGAACTACAGGATTGAGTCCTCATGAAATAATCATGGGACGTACAATGAGACATGTGTTTTTACCAGTCAACAAGCTGATGACAATTTCTGATGACATGGTGTTGGAATACTGTAAAGGCCTGGCTGACGCAGTTCATTCTGTGTTTCATCAGGTTGGACCAGATGCCACCACACTTGAAAAGAAGCAAGCCCATGATCTCAGCCCAGGTGATTGGGTAAGGATAAAAGTCCACAGAAGAAGAAATTGTCTGGTTCCAAGGTGGGGAAAACCACGACAAGTCATTTTGACCACGACCACAGCTGTGAAGTGTGCTGGACTGAAAAACTGGATCCATGCCAGTCATACATTGAGAATTCCAAATCCGGTGGACAGCATAGGAAAAGAATACTTTGATGAATCAGAATCAAGCAGTGAATCAGATGACGAAGGGTCAAAGACACAAGGAAACTCTGAAAGGGGGGAAACAGAACAAAGATCAGCTTTAGTCCCCAGAAGAATCGCTCTGAGAAGAAGATTGCAGATTTCCGAATCTAGCGATTCTGGAAACGAGCAAGAAGCGCAGGGTTCCAAGAAGGAACACAGGAAGAAAAGAGGAAAGAGTACTGAAGACGCAACAAAAGAAATTCGTGAAAAGGAGGTACCAGATGAGAGACTGAGAGAAATTCCACCTGAAATAACAAATCTAAGTGAACAAGGGACAGGCACAGAGAGAGAGGGACAGATTTCTGCGGAAGACCCCCGAGGAGGTGTAGGGAACTGCAACATCCAGTTAGGTGAAGGGACAAGTAGCCAGCAGGAAGATTGCGTGCCGGAGACCCGAGGAGGGACAGAAGTAGGGAAAACAAAACAAGTGGTGGAAGAAGAAGTTGCTGAAAAGACAAAGCAAGTTGAGACAGAGTCTGAAGAGAGTGAAAATGAAATACCTGAAGGTCGAGTTCTAAGAAAGAGAGCTTGGAGGAATGAAACGAATGACAAAGGAAGTAAAGTAAAAAGAGTTGCAAGAGATGATGTTTGGCCCAATAAAATAAGGAAACTGAGATATCGATTGACGAGTGAATTCACCAAGAGCTGAACAGGTGAATGAAGTGACAAGTCAAGAGAAATCAAAAGAAGACAAATTAACTGAAGACAAAGAGAGTAGAAGAACAAGGAAACCTAACCAGAAGTATAAGTCACCAGAATGGACGTATGTGGCTCTGTCTTAACAGGGAGAAGAGGCAGATAGTCAAGGAAATCCAGAGGAGACTGTACTGAAAGGGGTTGAGGATGAAATAGAATTGGAAATCCTGAGAGTTCTCTTGTCCGACATTGGAGAAGAAGAAACGGAAGTTCAGGAAAATCCATATTTGGAAGACGAGAGGAGAGGGAAGAACGATGAGATGCCAAACTGAATAAGTTAAGAAAACTATTGAGGAAGAAAACAAGATATTGAATTAAAAGATAGAGACTGGTAGAACCAAATAGGTGTTAGATCCTTAGGTTAGAAAAACTCGTTGTGAAGTAAAAGAGGCTAAGTCAAAAGACACGGTCCATTTTAACAAGATGGCTAACATAGAAAGTAGTAAAGGTAGATGTACATTCATGAAAAGGTGGCGTAAAATGTGTTGTTGTTGTACAGGATTATTAATGCTTTTATGGAGCATCCTTGCTCTTGTCATTTCCTTTAAGGCTACTATAGACACATTAGAAGGACATAGTGAGAATAAAACTAATATAGGGAAGATTCCAAAAGTAGTTCCAACTAGAATAGATAAAAAATGTTTGCATAAAGACAGGTCAATAACAGATTTTTCTAATAATGTGTTTTCAAAATTATTGTATGAATATGTAAAGACAATGAACGTATGGGACTGCTACGTATGTATGCAGTTACCTGCATCTGTCTCTGAGGGAGTGACATATCATCACCTTCCGGCAACGTATGGTATAACATGTAGTGTAATAGCTAGTTTGTTTTATGAGACAGGGAAATTAGAATATTATTTTTCAGATGTAGATAACATTTTTGCGCAAGTGCCTTCTTATAATAAATTGAACAAAGTAAAACCTGCTAAGGTATTAGGTGAATTCTTCTTAGAAACTAAGGAACTAACATTAGAATATATTTTTAGAAACAATCTAACATGCAGTTTGAAGAAGGAGGAAAAGACATTCTTAGACATGGTTGAGGAAAGAAGATTGAAAATGCAAAGAAAAGCAGCAGAAGGGAAAGTGGAGAAAACAATCTGGGATATAGAGAAAGAAAAACATTTGAAAGGAGAAGCTAGTCCAACTATAGCTTTAGATTGGCCTTAGAAAGGGAAATTTTGCATTCGAAGGAATCAAACTGTGTATGATAATTATTTTCTAGGTAATAGTGAGTGCTATGATACATATCGAATCATGGGTGGATGGGGATTCAAAGGTGGAAGAGATCCAGTCTTTCCTGGATTATATTTTATTTGTGGGAACAGGGCATATTATCGTTTGCCAGACCATTGGTATGGCACATGTTACGTAGGCCTGGTCTTTCCAAAAATCTTTCATATGGATAGAGGAGAAGATGGTGTACATAGCTTAAGTAATCATTTAGCTAGAACCAAGAGAGAATCTTGGGCAGAAATTGTAGGTGATATTTTTCAGGCATTGATACCAGCAGTGGGAATAACTCTGAATGCAAACAAAATTAGAAAATTGTCAACAGTAGTGGATCGCTTGTCAACAAGCACCGCTGGAGGATTTTTATTGGTTAACACTGAAATGGTTGCCATGCGTGCTATGGTAATGCAAAATTGACTTGCCCTTGATATTTTATTGGCAAAAGAGGGTGGAGACTGTGGAATGCTGAAAGTTCAACATTGTTGTACTTACATTCCTGACGAAAGCAAAGATCTGAAAACTTATATTAAGAATATTACTGAATTGCATGATGAACTTGCACCACTGGAGGTTGAAAGTGTTTGGGATAGAATTGGAAAGAAAATAGCTGCTAATAAGAATTTCTTAGTAAAAATAGGTAGTACTTCTATAGGTAAAATATTATTTCCATTAACATGTGTAATTTGCATAGTTTTAGTGATAAGATTATGTTGTATGTGCTGTAGAAACAAGAAAAATAAGAAAAGAATAAAAAGTGAAAATTCTAAAAGAAAAGATAAGAAACAAGAAAGAGAAATTGAATAAATAGAATTGGAGGAATGGAAGGAAAGTATGTACGAATCAGTAAAAAGAGAAGACGTAGGTGAAACTGAATTATGATTAAGAGCAAGAAAACATTTTAAAGATTCCGTAAGACAGAACAAAATTTTGGGTGGTGTGGTGATAAAATCACCAAATGGGGGATTGCTGGAGCGGGTTATGCAAAATGTTGTATACCCACCCCAATTTGCATGTCGTTTTATTAATTAGATTAATTAATTAATTATAATCGTACTAATGGTTTGGAGTGATGTGGAAATAACTAATCAACCTTATTAATGACCGAGATACACGTGGGATTTGCATCTGCATGGCCTAATTAATTACGTGAACTAAATTTCGTACGCATACTAATGATAGATAATTAGAACATCGCATGATATATGTTGCTTTAGTGATGTAATTGTGATTCGGATGAGGCAGGAGATGAGGAAATGAGACAGTGGGTAAAAGCAGGATATGCCCCAAGGGAAAAGGATCATGTGTGGGTCTATCGAGATGGAAGACCAGTTATGCCTGATAGCATGATGTATACCATGGCATGGATGTATCATGGCCAGGGACATATTGGGAGAGATGCCATGATCAGGTCATTTAATCAGACCTGGTACAATGCAAAATTCAGACTTGTGGCAGAAAGTCTTTGTCAGAGATGCTTAATATGTCAGCAGTACAATCCTGGAAGGAAGACAGTAGTGAGTCTGGGATCAATAGGCCAAGAAGGAGGGCCTTTCACCAGAATGCAAGTAGATTTCATTGAGATGCTTCCCTGTAACAGACTGGGGTATGTTTTGGTAGTGGTCTGCCTATTCTCCAGGTGGGTGGAAGCATTCCCAACAAGAAGAAATGATGGGTTGACAGTAGCTAAGCTACTGCTGAGAGAGAGCATCCCCAGGTTCGGGTTCCCAGTGACAATTGAGTCAGACCGAGGAGGACATTTTCATAATGAGATTGTAGGATTAATTTGTGAAGCATTGAACGTACAACTAAAACTACATTGTGCCTACCGACCAGAGGCTTCTGGTGTGGTTGAACAGATGAATGGTACTATTAAAAATAGAATAGGGAAAATGTGTTTGGCTACAGGTATGAAATGGCCTGATGTCTTGCCTCTAGTACTCATGACAATAAGTGCCATTCCAGACAGAACTACAGGATTGAGTCCTCATGAAATAATAATGGGACGTACAATGAGACATGTGTTTTTACCAGTCAACAAGCTGATGACAATTTCTGATGACATGGTGTTGGAATACTGTAAAGGCCTGGCTGACGCAGTGCATTCTGTGTTTCATCAGGTTGGACCAGATGCCACCACACTTGAAAAGAAGCAAGCCCATGATCTGAGCCCAGGTGATTGGGTAAGGATAAAAGTCCACAGAAGAAGAAATTGTCTGGTTCCAAGGTGGGGAAAACCACGACAAGTCATTTTGACCACGACCACAGCTGTGAAGTGTGCTGGACTGAAAAACTGGATCCATGCCAGTCATACATTGAGAATTCCAAATCCGGTAGACAGCATAGGAAAAGAATACTTTGATGAATCAGAATCAAGCACAGAATCAGATGACGAAGGGTCAAAGACACAAGGAAACTCTGAAAGGGGGGAAACAGAACAAAGATCAGCTTTAGTCTCCAGAAGTATCGCTCTGAGAAGAAGATTGCAGATTTCCGAATCTAGCGATTCTGGAAACGAGCAAGAAGTGCAGGGTTCCAAGAAGGAACATAGGAAGAAAAGAGGAAAGAGTACTGAAGACGCAACAAAAGAAATTCGTGAAAAGGAAGTACCAGATGAGAGACTGAGAGAAATTCCACCTGAAATAACAAATCTAAGTGAACAAGGGACAGGTACAGAGAGAGAGGGACAGATTTCTGCGGAAGACTCCCGAGGAGGTGTAGGGAACTGCAACATCCAGTTAGGTGAAGGGACAAGTAGCCAGCAGGAAGATTGCGTGCCGGAGACCCGAGGATGGACAGAAGTAGGGAAAACAAAACAAGTGGTGGAAGAAGAAGTTGCTGAAAAGACAAAGCAAGTTGAGACAGAGTCTGAAGAGAGTGAAAATGAAATACCTGAAGGTCGAGTTCTAAGAAAGAGAGCTTGGAGGAATGAAACGAATGACAAAGGAAGTAAAGTAAAAAGAGTTGCAAAAGATGATGTTTGGCCCAATAAAATAAGGAAACTGAGATATCGATTGACGAGTGAATTCACCAAGAGCTGAACAGGTGAATGAAGTGACAAGTCAAGAGAAATCAAAAGAAGACAAATTAACTGAAGACAAAGAGAGTAGAAGAACAAGGAAACCTAACCAGAAGTATAAGTCACCAGAATGGAAGTATGTGGCTCTGTCTTAACAGGGAGAAGAGGCAGATAGTCAAGGAAATCCAGAGGAGACTGTACTGAAAGTGGTTGAGGATGGAATAGAATTGGAAATCCTGAGAGTTCTCTTGTCCGACATTGGAGAAGAAGAAACGGAAGTTCAGGAAAATCCATATTTGGAAGACGAGAGGAGAGGGAAGAACGATGAGATGCCAAACTGAATAAGTTAAGAAAACTATTGAGGAAGAAAACAAGATATTGAATTAAAAGATAGAGACTGGTAGAACCAAATAGGTGTTAGAACCTTAGGTTAGAAAAATTTGTTGTGAAGTAAAAGAGGCTAAGTCAAAAGACACGGTACATTTTAACAAGATGGGTAACATAGAAAGTAGTAAAGGTAGATGTACATTCATGAAAAGGTGGTGTAAAATGTGTTGTTGTTGTACAGGATTATTAATGCTTTTATGGAGCATCCTTGCTCTTGTCATTTCCTTTAAGGCTACTATAGACACATTAAAAGGACATAGTGAGAATAAAACTAATATAGGGAAGATTCCAAAAGTAGTTCCAACTAGAATAGATAAAAATTGTTTGCATAAAGACAGGTCAATAACAGATTTTTCTAATAATGTGTTTTCTAAATTATTGTATGAATATGTAAAGACAATGAACGTATGGGACTGCTACGTATGTATGCAGTTACCAGCATCTGTCTCTGAAGGAGTGACATATCATCACCTTCCGGCAACGTATGGTATAACATGTAGTGTAATAGCTAGTTTGTTTTATGAGACAGGGAAATTAGAATATTATTTTTCAGATGTAGATAACATTTTTGCGCAAGTGCCTTCTTATAATAAATTGAACAAAGTAAAACCTGCTAAGGTATTAGGTGAATTCTTCTTAGAAACTAAGGAACTAACATTAGAATATATTTTTAGAAACAATCTAACATGCAGTTTGAAGAAGGAGGAAAAGACATTCTTAGACATGGTTGAGGAAAGAAGATTGAAAATGCAAAGACAAGCAGCAGAAGGGAAAGTGGAGAAAACAATCTGGGATATAGAGAAAGAAAAACATTTGAAAGGAGAAGCTAGTCCAACTATAGCTTTAGATTGGCCTTAGAAAGGGAAATTTTGCATTCAAAGGAATCAAACTGTGTATGATAATTATTTTCTAGGTAATAGTGAGTGCTATGATACATATCGAATCATGGGTGGATGGGGATTCAAAGGTGGAAGAGATCCAGTCCTTCCTGGATTATATTTTATTTGTGGGAACAGGGCATATTATCGTTTGCCAGACCATTGGTATGGCACATGTTACGTAGGCTTGGTCTTTCCAAATATCTTTCATATGGATAGAGGAGAAGATGGTGTACATAGCTTAAGTAATCATTTAGCTAGAACCAAGAGAGACTCTTGAGCAGAAATTGTAGGTGATATTTTTCAGGCATTGATACCAGCAGTGGGAATAACTCTGAATGCAAACAAAATTAGAAAATTGTCAACAGTAGTGGATCGCTTGTCAACAAGCACCGCTGGAGGATTTTTATTGGTTAACACTGAAATGGTTGCCATGCGTGCTATGGTAATGCAAAATTGACTTGCCCTTGATATTTTATTGGCAAAAGAGGGTGGAGTCTGTGGAATGCTGAAAGTTCAACATTGATGTACTTACATTCCTGACGAAAGCAAAGATCTGAAAACTTATATTAAGAATATTACTGAATTGCATGATGAACTTGCACCACTGGAGGTTGAAAGTGTTTGGGATAGAATTGGAAAGAAAATAGCTGCTAATAAGAATTTCTTAGTAAAAATAGGTAGTACTTCTATAGGTAAAATATTGTTTCCATTAACATGTGTAATTTGCATAGTTTTAGTGATACGATTATGTTGTATGTGCTGTAGAAACAAGAAAAATAAGAAAAGAATAAAAAGTGAAAATTCTAAAAGAAAAGATAAGAAACAAGAAAGAGAAATTGAATAAATAGAATTACAGGAGTGGAAGGAAAGTATGTACGAATCAGTAAAAAGAGAAGACGTAGGTGAAACTGAATTATGATTAAGAGCAAGAAAACATTTTAAAGATTCCATAAGACAGAACAAAATTTTGGGTGGTGTGGTGATAAAATCACCAAAGGGGGGATTGCTGGAGCGGGTTATGCAACATTTTGTATACCCACCCCAATTTGCATGTCGTTTTATTAATTAGATTAATTAATTAATTATAATCGTACTATTGGTTTGGAGTGATGTGGAAATAACTAATCAACCTTATTAATGACCGAGATACACGTGGGATTTGCATCTGCATGGCCTAATTAATTACGTGAAATAAATTTCGTACGCATACTAATGATAGATAATTAGAACATCGCATGATATATGTTGCTTTAGTGATGTAATTGTGATTCGGATGAGGCAGGAGATGAGGAAATGAGACAGT
The DNA here is from genome assembly GCF_964204655.1 of Triturus cristatus. Lineage (NCBI taxonomy): Eukaryota > Metazoa > Chordata > Amphibia > Caudata > Salamandridae > Triturus > Triturus cristatus. The sequence goes on from NC_140591.1 coordinate 1,188,706,270, forward strand.
GGGTAAAAGCAGGATATGCCCCTAGGGAAAAGGATCATGTGTGGGTCTATCGAGATGGAAGACCAGTTATGCCTGATAGCATGACGTATACCATGGCACGGATGTATCATGGCCAGGGACATATTGGGAGAGATGCCATGATCAGGTCATTTAAGCAGACCTGGTACAATGCAAAATTCAGACTTGTGGCAGAAAGTCTTTGTCAGAGATGCTTAATATGTCAGCAGTACAATCCTGGAAGGAAGACAGTAGTGAGTCTGGGATCAATAGGCCAAGAAGGAGGGCCTTTCACCAGAATGCAAGTAGATTTCATTGAGATGCCTCCCTGTAACAGACTGAGGTATGTTTTGGTAGTGGTCTGCCTATTCTCCAGGTGGGTGGAAGCATTCCCAACAAGAAGAAATGATGGGTTGACAGTAGCTAAGCTACTGCTGAGAGAGTTCATCCCCAGGTTCGGGTTCCCAGTGACAATTGAGTCAGACCGAGGAGGACATTTTCATAATGAGATTGTAGGATTAATTTGTGAAGCATTGAATGTACAACTAAAACTACATTGTGCCTACCGACCAGAGGCTTCTGGTGTGGTTGAACAGATGAATGGTACTATTAAAAATAGAATAGGGAAAATGTGTTTGGCTACAGGTATGAAATGGCCTGATGTCTTGCCTCTAGTACGCATGACAATAAGTGCCATTCCAGACAGAACTACAGGATTGAGTCCTCATGAAATAATCATGGGACGTACAATGAGACATGTGTTTTTACCCGTCAACAAGCTGATGACAATTTCTGATGACATGGTGTTGGAATACTGTAAAGGCCTGGCTGACGCAGTTCATTCTGTGTTTCATCAGGTTGGACCAGATGCCACCACACTTGAAAAGAAGCAAGCCCATGATCTGAGCCCAGGTAATTGGGTAAGGATAAAAGTCCACAGAAGAAGAAATTGTCTGGTTCCAAGGTGGGGAAAACCACGACAAGTCATTTTGACCACGACCACAGCGGTGAAGTGTGCTGGACTGAAAAACTGGATGCATGCCAGTCATACATTGAGAATTCCAAATCCGGTAGACAGCATAGGAAAAGAATACTTTGGTGAATCAGAATCAAGCACAGAATCAGATGACGAAGGGTCAAAGACACAAGGAAACTCTGAAAGGGGGGAAACAGAACAAAGATCAGCTTTAGTCCCCAGAAGTATCGCTCTGAGAAGAAGATTGCAGATTTCCGAATCTAGCGATTCTGGAAACGAGCAAGAAGCGCAGGGTTCCAAGAAGGAACACAGGAAGAAAAGAGGAAAGAGTACTGAAGACGCAACAAAAGAAATTCGTGAAAAGGAAGTACCAGATGAGAGACTGAGAGAAATTCCACCTGAAATAACAAATCTAAGTGAACAATGGACAGGTACAGAGAGAGAGGGACAGATTTCTGTGGAAGACTCCCGAGGAGGTGTAGGGAACTGCAACATCCAGTTAGGTGAAGGGACAAGTAGCCAGCAGGAAGATTGCGTGCCGGAGACCCGAGGATGGACAGAAGTAGGGAAAACAAAACAAGTGGTGGAAGAAGAAGTTGCTGAAAAGACAAAGCAAGTTGAGACAGAGTCTGAAGAGAGTGAAAATGAAATACCTGAAGGTCGAGTTCTAAGAAAGAGAGCTTGGAGGAATGAAACGAATGACAAAGGAAGTAAAGTAAAAAGAGTTGCAAAAGATGATGTTTGGCCCAATAAAATAAGGAAACTGAGATATCGATTGACGAGTGAATTCACCAAGAGCTGAACAGGTGAATGAAGTGACAAGTCAAGAGAAATCAAAAGAAGACAAATTAACTGAAGACAAAGAGAGTAGAAGAACAAGGAAACCTAACCAGAAGTATACGTCACCAGAATGGACGTATGTGGCTCTGTCTGAACAGGGAGAAGAGGCAGATAGTCAAGGAAATCCAGAGGAGACTGTACTGAAAGTGGTTGAGGATGAAATAGAATTAGAAATCCTGAGAGTTCTCTTGTCCGACATTGGAGAAGAAGAAACGGAAGTTCAGGAAAATCCATATTTGGAAGACGAGAGGAGAGGGAAGAACGATGAGATGCTAAACTGAATAAGTTAAGAAAACTATTGAGGAAGAAAACAAGATATTGAATTAAAAGATAGAGACTGGTAGAACCAAATAGTTGTTAGAACCTTAGGTTAGAAAAACTCGTTGTGAAGTAAAAGAGGCTAAGTCAAAAGACACGGTCCATTTTAACAAGATGGCTAACATAGAAAGTAGTAAAGGTAGATGTACATTCATGAAAAGGTGGTGTAAAATGTGTTGTTGTTGTACAGGATTATTAATGCTTTTATGGAGCATCCTTGCTCTTGTCATTTCCTTTAAGGCTACTATAGACACATTAGAAGGATATAGTGAGAATAAAACTAATATAGGGAAGATTCCAAAAGTAGTTCCAACTAGAATAGATAAAAAATGTTTGCATAAAGACAGGTCAATAACAGATTTTTCTAATAATGTGTTTTCAAAATTATTGTATGAATATGTAAAGACAATGAACGTATGGGACTGCTACGTATGTATGCAGTTACCTGCATCTGTCTCTGAGGGAGTGACATATCATCACCTTCCGGCAACGTATGGTATAACATGTAGTGTAATAGCTAGTTTGTTTTATGAGACAGGGAAATTAGAATATTATTTTTCAGATGTAGATAACATTTTTGCGCAAGTGCCTTCTTATAATAAATTGAACAAAGTAAAACCTGCTAAGGTATTAGATGAATTCTTCTTAGAAACTAAGGAACTAACATTAGAATATATTTTTAGAAACAATCTAACATGCAGTTTGAAGAAGGAGGAAAATACATTCTTAGACATGGTTGAGGAAATAAGATTGAAAATGCAAAGAAAAGCAGCAGAAGGGAAAGTGGAGAAAACAATCTGGGATATAGAGAAAGAAAAACATTTGAAAGGAGAAGCTAGTCCAACTATAGCTTTAGATTGGCCTTAGAAAGGGAAATTTTGCATTCGAAGGAATCAAACTGTGTATGATAATTATTTTCTAGGTAATAGTGAGTGCTATGATACATATCGAATCATGGGTGGATGGGGATTCAAAGGTGGAAGAGATCCAGTCTTTCCTGGATTATATTTTATTTGTGGGAACAGGGCATATTATCGTTTGCCAGACCATTGGTATGGCACATGTTACGTAGGCCTGGTCTTTCCAAAAATCTTTCATATGGATAGAGGAGAAGATGGTGTACATAGCTTAAGTAATCATTTAGCTAGAACCAAGAGAGAATCTTGAGCAGAAATTGTAGGTGATATTTTTCAGGCATTGATACCAGCAGTGGGAATAACTCTGAATGCAAACAAAATTAGAAAATTGTCAACAGTAGTGGATCGCTTGTCAACAAGCACCGCTGGAGGATTTTTATTGGTTAACACTGAAATGGTTGCCATGCGTGCTATGATAATGCAAAATCGACTTGCCCTTGATATTTTATTGGCAAAAGAGGGTGGAGTCTGTGGAATGCTGAAAATTCAACATTGTTGTACTTACATTCCTGACGAAAGCAAAGATCTGAAAACTTATATTAAGAATATTACTGAATTGCATGATGAGCTTGCACCACTGGAGGTTGAAAGTGTTTGGGATAGAATTGGAAAGAAAATAGCTGCTAATAAGAATTTATTAGTAAAAATAGGTAGTACTCCTATAGGTAAAATATTGTTTCCATTTACATGTGTAATTTGCATAGTTTTAGTGATAAGATTATGTTGTATGTGCTGTAGAAACAAAAAAAATAAGAAAAGTGAAAATTCTAAAAGAAAAGATAAGAAACAAGAAAGAGAAATTGAATAAATAGAATTGGAGGAGTGGAAGGAAAGTAGGTACGAATCAGTAAAAAGAGAAGACGTAGGTGAAACTGAATTATGATTAAGAGCAAGAAAACATTTTAAAGATTCCGTAAGACAGAACAAAATTTTGGGTGGTGTGGTGATAAAATCACCAAAGGGGGGATTGCTGGAGCGGGTTATGCAAAATGTTGTATACCCACCCCAATTTGCATGTCGTTTTATTAATTAGATTAATTAATTAATTATAATCATACTAATGGTTTGGAGTGATGTGGAAATAACTAATCAACCTTATTAATGACCGAAATACACGTGGGATTTGCATCTGCATGGCCTAATTAATTACGTGAACTATTTTTCGTACGCATACTAATGATAGATAATTAGAACATCGCATGATATATGTTGCTTTAGTGATGTAATTGTGATTCGTGCTTTATTTAGTAAGTTTTAATCGCATTGAGTGTTGCTTTTGGCTAGATAAATACGCACACATATGGGTATTAGCGAGGGAATAACATTTCATTAGTCATTTCTATGTATTAATTACATTTTTGTGTTTCTTTGCTTTAGTTGACAATTCTGGCCTATCGAATGATGACTGCTTTTGGTGCCTAACCCGACTGCCAATGCTGCGCTAAGATGAGCAACAATGGCCCCGTCCTGACCCCAGGCAAGCTGTACTTATCAAAGCCACTGGGAATGGTGCCAACGCTACAGACAAAAGACTTTATTAAAGAACCAGAACCAGCAAGTATGCTGACACCATGGACTAAACCTTATGGGAATGGAGAGGTTGACCCCTGATCAGCCAATCAGAACAGTTTAAAACTCAATATTGTTACATTTTGTTATTGAAATTATTATAAAAACCCATAGAATAGAGAGGTCGAGAGTCACTCCTTCGATTTCCTGAAGATATGCTGACGGAGAGGACGGTGACACTGCAGGACAGCTGTTAGCCTGAACCTTTGACGGACTGAATTAATGCCCAAACTCTTGATGAACTAAACTTGCTAAAACTGATGGGCATAGATTTGCGAGACTGCAAAATTTGACATGGAGGACGACTTTAGCCAGAATAGGTAAATTTGAATGGCAACTTGATCAAATGAATGATTTAATCTACAATATTAATATACATTTGGATTTGAACGTCTACAGAAATGAGTTGGGTTGTTTATTCATTGAAATGTGTTAATGAAAAGGTTAATTAGAGTGTTAGAAATTCACCTAAATCTACAACTAACAGATCCGTCCCGGTTATAAGGGGAATACCAAATGTGAAATCTAGGGCCTAATGAGTATAAGAAGTGTTTGTAGGACTGTTGCTCATTAGGGTAAAGTGGTATCTTGCTCCCTCATTATTCAGCGCTTGGAAGGATAATCACCTCTCGCACGGACTGATGGTGAGTGTGTGTTGGTGTTATGAGCCCCACCAGCGAATGTATGGGTAGTGTGCGTGTGTGAGATCTTTTGGTCCATGATGGTAGGGAGGGATTTTGCACTCCGCGCTGCATCACATGCATCAACGTAAGGAATTGTGAGTCCTTACTAGTGATTTTTAAGGAATCGCTATTAAGGACTCGCAATTCCCTATCTATGTAGGAATCACTAAATAAATTGTGATTCCTACACATTCCCTATAAGCTAATCGGGGCCTAGAGGCCCATAGGAATGAATGGGAAACCACTTGCATTTTGCAATTACCAAAAAGGTAATCGCAGATTGCACATGTAATTTCAAGTGTGCTAGGGGGCCAAAAGGCCACCCTGATGCACCCCCAAAAATGGCATGAGTGCACATGTGGCACACACACATGCCCTGCGCCACATGGCAGTTAGAAAAACGCAATTTTTAGCATTTTCCTAAGTAATGGCAAATTACCATCAACTTGAAGTGGATGGTAATTTGCGATTCCTGAATGCAAAGGCTCATTCGCAGAATGCTTCTTGCATTGTATTTAGGACTGCATTCACAAAAAAGTAATCACAAAAGTTGCGATTACCTATTTTGCTAATGGCTGAGGGTTTGAAGCATCCCAAAAGGCTAATTACAGGTCGCAAACGGGCCGATTCTGCAAATTGTCCCGTTTGCGAACGCTAATTAGTTTGAAGCATGTACCGCAAAGTCCCTATGCCACTCCCAGTGCATCAGGAAGTTTTTTTTCCCAAGACAAGCTAATATAAGGGGATTTGTCTCAAGAAAACAAAAACTGGCAACTGCCCCGTCATGCTGCATGGCGGACTCTTCTGCGGATCTTAAGTGTTGTTTATTTGCGCCAAAAGAGCTACCACCATTTGGTGGGAGCTCTCTCCATGAAGAAACACCGTCAAAACTCTGGCAAACATGAGACTTGGTGGGAAGGCTGGCTGCAGATGTGGAGGCCTAAAAACCTTGAACACCTGACCACTTCTGCATCTGCTCCCATCTCACCAGTGCCTGCTCACGGACAAGCGTTTTATGTAAAAAATAAAAAATAAAGCTCTTATTTCATTGTCCTGTCTCAGTCCTGCGACTCATAAACCGCGATCATGTAAAAAATGAATCGAGTTTCTTGCTGTGGAGATTTCAAACTCAAACACACATTTTCAGTCCAGACCCACTTGACCACATCCGTGAGTTATTTTCCACCTTTGAACTTAATACTGTATTTAGATAATCATTAAACGCCTTGAAGATACGGTTCCTGTAAACACTTTCCTCTACATCATTTCCTGCTGAACAATTGACGACCCTAGACACTCAAGGAGATCACAGGTCCAGATGTCAAGCTCAGAAAAAAGAATGTGTGCGAAGGAAAGCCGAGAAAGCGGCCAACAAGATTAAGTTTGATTTGTGTCCTTTTCTGAGCTCATCCTGCAGATCGAAAGTAATTTAGAACCCTGACACCATTATTGCAAATTCCTCACCACTGACAGCAAAGCGCATTTTCTTCTTTCTGAGTATTCTGAGTTTTTCTCTTGTGAAATACTTTCCACAGACAAGGGGTAAGGAAGCAACGGCTGCTATCTAAACAACAGAAACCTTACAGGTGTACGTTTGTATGGTAAAGGTGTAAGCCAAAAACAATATAAATAACATAATGAAATATTTAACTTGCACAAATAAAACGTCAACATGCTTAAAATCTTGACAAAACAGGAATTCAGAGTAAAACAATTGGCAATAGAGTGAGTAAATAACTACATTGCAACCTATTTTCGATGTTGCAATTGAACTAAAAAAAATGCTACAAACTACACGGTACCACAGCAGTAAAGTGGCAACCATGTGGCAAAGTCCTTGAATTTTATTAAAACGAAATCTGCATACACTCTCAGACCCTTGCTTTCATTCTCAAGCTCCCTCAGCTACAGCTCTGGTGCAAGAAGTGTTGGAGATCAAGGTAAAATGTTTTGTTTTTATTGTATTTCAGTTTCATTCTGTCGCTCCCTTGTAGCAGTCTCAAAACGCTGTCTAGCAAGATCTTGAAATAGCACCGGCCCTGGACAACCTGCCAAATGTCAGTCTGCTCAAAGAGGAATTGAAGAAATGCAAAGTTCACACTAGGACTTTGTGCTATAACTATGTGGGTTTGAATCTGAGCTTCTTTGAGCTAGATCAGCAATGTTAGATAATTCTTCCATGAAAGTTTGCAACAAATGCTGCAAGGTCTTTCATGGATAGTACACATATAATTTGGTTCCTAATAAGTATTGTGAATTGGGAGTTCATCATCTCCCCAATACACAATGAGCCTGATTCACAAAGGTAAACTTACACTTTTTTGAAGGAGCTCTACTGGCTTCACATACACAAATGAGCACAGTTCAAACTCCTCATCCACACTTTCAAGGCGCAACATAACACTACCTCAACAAACACATCTGCAATCACAAATCTTTCAGACTCCTCTGTTCATTCAGACTCCTACTTGCACCGATTCCAAGTATAAGGAAAACAAGATCCGGCGGTCAACTTTTCTCCTATATCGCTCCAAAAGCAGGGAATGATCTGCCGCTACACATAGGAGCCTCCTCCTCATTTCTTAAATTCCGCAAGCAGTTAAAGACCTGGCTTTTCGAGTAGTCCGCCTAGGACCTAGGTTTGGCTAGATTCACACCTGCTCAGTGCCAAGATACCCTTCCTAATAATAGTGTGCTCTTCAAATCTGCATAACATAACCTAACATTACATAACTTGTGTTGGAATGTGGGTTATTTGTAGGTGGAAGTAGGGACTTACCACCAGTAGTAAGGCCACAATCCCAATATAAGGCCCAGTCAATGTATCAATCAATAATCCCCTTGCCCACCTCTTGGTAGCTGGCAGGCAGGCCTAACTTAGGAGATAGGTGTGTAAAGCATTTAAAAACACCAAAATAAATAAGACAAAGCACACAATAAAAGTCCCTCAAGTTGTTGTCTCATAATTTGATCCCAATGGATACCAATTGACTGATCAAGATCTCAAAATAATGGGGCCAGAAACTTATAAAGGTGGAATGAAAACTGCCAGCAGACTACTAGTGCTTTGACTTATGTAGGGTGCTAGCTAACCTATTATCCTCAAACTCTGGTAAACTATCCTTTGGCTTGTATAGCCACTTAATTGAGTATTGTATATATGTATGTATGTGGTATTTCTGTAGGTCAAAAGTAGGCAAAAGACAGCAGAATGCTGCTCACTATAAAATGCGAAAATACAGTAAACAAATGATTTTGGTTCTGACAGTGAAAGCAGACTGTTACTTCAAAGTGATGTAGTGTTCTTTATAGAGGTGCGTCATCAGCTCTCTCCTAGAATGGAGCAAGGCTGGGGCAGTCATGATGGATACAGGATCCTAAGTACATAAATGAATACAGCCTGTTGACTTATTTTTTCTTTTTTGCACTTCTTTATTTTTATCCGTAGTTTAAGGATGTCATGTTTGTGGGCCCGCTAAGAGCCATCTAAGGCATTCTAGCTTGTTAGCCAGCCAGGCAGGGGCGCAGGTAATGATGGCTTCGTAGCTGATGCAGCTTTTTTTCATGATGGGGTGCAATGGCAATGGGAGCTAGTAGAGTTCCATCAGGTGGAAGTGATGTGATCATATTTCTTCAGGTCTTTGATAAAGGATGCTGCAGTGTGGAGAGTCCTCCCAAGAGGTATCGATGTGGATTCTGGGAGGCTGTGGACCATTGCATATCACTTACCCCAATATATAAGGGCTTGAACAGTAGTTCTAGAGTTGTTTTTTGGGAGGAATGGTCTCACTTTATTTAGTAAAGAGAGAGATGGTACCAGACCACCTTTATTTTCTTGGATAAGTGTTCCTTGAGGGTGATGCTGTGGTCCAGATTGAATTGGTATTGAGTTAAAGTTCAGATTGTAATCCATCCAGGCTAATGTTGTCGAGACAAGTTTGGACAAGTTGTTCCTTGTTGTTCTTGGTAAATAGTGAGAATTCAGCTTTATTGGGTTTCAGGTTCAGGAAGATGTTGTACATACTGGTGAACAGGCAGTGTATGAGATGTTAGGTGTCTGGGAAGGGGGAGATTTTCATACAGAGTTGTGTCATCAGTGTAGTGGTGCATTATGATGCTGTTTTTACTGAGTAGAAACCTATGATGGTCCATGTAGAGGCAATATCTGTAGTAGAAGACAGCAATGTGCTTTTTGCACCCAATTATTATGTTGCTCTTCGGACAGCTTTAGCTCCCTGCCAGAGCTTATGTCATCATCATCATAACATATCCAAAGAGGAGCTTTGAATCTGCCCCCTTCAGCCATTAGTTTGCTTAGGTCAATTCCTTCAGCCATTGCTTGTAGAACACATCATTCACACTTTCAGTCAGGCCAGAAGGGTATTTCAGTCTCACTATTAGCTACTGGCTAATAGCTATGTTGAAGCTTCGCATATTGCAATTCATGGACAAAGAAACAAAACCTCCCTCCACTGCAATGGAGGCTTATTTTGGATACTAAAAATGTTTTAATACTTGTACTTATGCTGTAACAGTGGTGAATTTGCACCTTAAAGTAATTTTGTACCTATAATTGTTTTTGCTTTAAATGTTATTTGTGCTCCTAAAATGTTTCATTAGTTCTGCTGATGTTGCACTATTTTCCATGTACTATGAGAGCAATAGTTTTAGAAATTGGATTATTAGTCTCTAGCGGTGTACCCCTGCCAACTTAATAAGCAAAATCTGCTTAGGTTACTACACATTTCAATGGGAAATCCTGCTGACCTCCTAGTGCTATGTGTTAGACCTGGCTTTTTCAGCAGGTTTATCCCCAGCCGTTTTGCTTCTTGGCCTCCTTTTTAATTGACACTGTTTTTGTTAGCTATAGGACTCTGGGCACTTTACCACTGCTAATCAGTGTTAAAGTACATATGCTGTCTTTGTAAATTGTGTTTATTGATTAGGTGTTTCCATGATTGGCTTATTTGATGTACTGCTAAGACAGTAGTACGGTGCACTGTGTGCCCGGGGCCTGTAAATCAAATGCTGTGAGTGGGCCTGCATGAGAAATAATGGGGCAACCCGGTGTCCCTCAGAACATGGGTATTAGTGATACATAGAACAAATGGTTCTGTCGGGTGATTACAATTGCTTTGAGTACTGTATTTACTGCAAGGAAAGGTTATTTATAACACAGGAGAAAAACGACAACACACCGAAAGAGAAATTGATTTAATCCTTGTATTTAAATTTTTTTTGAATATTAATGGCTGTCACAAATACAAATTGGATTGCAACAGGACAACAAGTGACTATGGTGAAACAGTGACATATAGTGAGTGATGAAATTAACAGTACACTATACACATGACATATGTAGGTGACATAAAATAAAAAGAGAATTCCTAATTTTTGTCCTATCCGATTTTACACATGTAATTCAAGAACACTGATGAATGAAAACGTAGTCAAGAAAACTGTATGGACATATAAGAAATGTCGACGTCTCGACCCTACAAACAGTGCAAATTGGTGTGCATCAGAGTGGGTCTTCCTCAGGACTATAGATGAAGAGGTGGACAGCCTATAAAATTAATATAAAGGACTGGTGAGGTGTGTTCTAACAATTATGACTTAATAGAGACATTTAGTCCCGATACACAGAATGCCCAAATTATTTAAATGAAACACCCGGTATAAATCCTTACCAGGAGGACAAGACGTAATTCTGATTCGGTAAAGGGCTCCACTATGTGTGGTGGAGTTCAGATAAAGCAAGCAGGAGAATTCTAAAAAATATATATACATAGGGAAAACACAACATTCTCCTATGTTGATTTATTTAAAAACGAAAATGCAACTAAATAACAGGAAACATACCTCCCTTAATTAAAGTGCCCAAGATCTCCACCAGCCGGTTGGAGTCTGAAATTAAATAAATCAACGGGGGCTGTATTCGTGTCATGCACTTTGACAAGAGACATTAATTGTAAAAAAAACAACAGGGGCATTGAAGCATACCTTATACCTGAGTACACATGACCTCCACCGGTCTGTTGGAGTCTTGTGTTATGTGGCTTCACTCAATAAATCAGTGGCGACAATAATGGTTGTATTTACTGTGTGAAAAGGAAACTTGTTTAGAATCCAAGTAGAGCCAGTGGGCCTGCAAAACTGATTGTGCCACCCACGCAGGCAGGCTTTCAAAGGTCTCTCAGACCTCCCACTACAGTGTCTGTGCACAGTTTTTACTGCCATGTCGACCTGGCAAGTGCACCTACTTGCCAGGCCCTACCCATCCCTTTTCTCATATGCAAGATACCCCTCAGGTAGGCCCAAGGTACCCCCATGGGCAGGGTGCAGTGTATGTGAAGGTTAGGACATGTACTTGTGTGTGTGACATGTCCTGATAGTGACATACAGTGGAAATCGTATATCTGGAAATGCGCCAGTATGCTACGCCACCCTAGGGGTGGTGTAGCGAGGTGCAATGAGGAGAAACGTTTTAATTTCTCCTCGTTTATTTCCTCTTTCAATGTGTGCTGCATTCTACAGCACACATTGGAAGAGGAAATCACCTCAATTGATTGTTTTTGTGCAGGAAGGGCCTTCCTGCACAAAAACAATCTCCCTACGATGCAGGCATCCTTGTACCTTGGTGCAAGGGTGCCTGCGCCGGCGCATGGCAGCAGTTTCTGCGCCAGCACAGGGGAAAGCACAGAGATGCGACATATTGTAAATATGTTGCATCCCTGTGCTTCAAAACTAACGCGGCACGGCGCAGTAAAATGACTTGCAGCACCGCGCTGCATTAGTTTCTTGTAGATCTGCCCCAGTGTATTTTGTTTTTCACTATTGAAAAGCTATCTGTCCCATAGGATAGAATAGGAGATATTTTGTAACAGCTTACAAGAATAACTTCCCCTTGGGGCATGATAGAGAAATGGAGTTTGAGCTCTCTGAACTTTAATCACACATTTTTTTGTAAACATTTTTTTTTAATTATGTGTTTGAAAATGGCACTTTTAGAAAGTAGGCTTTTTCTCGCTTAACCATCCTGAGAGGCACACAGGATTGTAAAGCAGGAAAATGGCTACTTTCAAAAAGTAGCAGAGGCTGGGTTGTGGATTGACTGTCTGGCTTTGGAGTGACAGTGGCCGGGGATACAGCACCTGAGGGGTTGAGGTTTGTACTGTCTTTCCTGGATGAGTCAGGGGAGGAGATTTCTTTGCATCTGAATGGGCCCTGTCTGCCTTGCACAATGCTGTCTCCATCCCCTGCCAGGAAGCTGGACCAGAGAGGACAGAACTGGTTTGGACTGAGCTAAGAGACTCTCTGCCACAAGAGAATACATTGAAAATGTGGTATAAATATTGGGGCTCTGACCCCAGAACTTTAGATTACTTCTGGACCCAGGAGGAACCTCTGCCAAGGAGAAGAGCTGGGAAAACTGAAGGAGATGTGCTGCCCCTTTGCTGTGTGCTGTGTGGGGTTGTTCTGCAGTGGCTGTTTTTGCCAAGGAGAGGACCAACACATTCCTATGTGCTGGATATCCTGCTTGAAGAAGATCTCCAAGGTCTTGGTGTGGAGCTTGCCTCCTGTTCTGAAGTCTGTCTCAGGGACACAAAAATTTAATTCCCTCGTCCTCCTGCACCTGGAGCTGTTGTTTCAGCTGCCACAGAGGGAAACAGCAACACCGACGCTGGCAAACTATGCTGTAACCTGCAACAAAGCCATGAGCATCGCTCTTAAAGTGCACGATGCACCACACTGACTTACACCGCACAGCTGACGCTTGCTGATTCCACACTGTACCGACTCTGATGCCATCACCGATGCCACTGCCTGCACTGGAGTCAAGGGCACCACTCGTAACACTCACAATGCACCACCCCTACTCGCACCGTAGCCCCGACCTCACCGATGCCGGTGCTACATAATCGCGGAGCTGATCCCTGTCTACCGAATCCATTGACCCCGCTTCATCGTACAGAACCAACGCCTTGACGCCACCGCGATGTCACCTCCCCGGCAACAGTAAGGAACAAACGCCTCAACTCCCCTGCATCGCTGAAAGGAACCCACTCGTCACCTCTCCTGTGGTCATAAGGAACTAACGCCGAACCCATCACCAATGAAGCATCACCTCTCCGACGCCGTGCACCGTGTTAATTTTCTTTGTTTACCAAGGTACTGTTCTTTGGGGTCCATGTGACTCCGGGCCCAATACCGCGCACCTCGTGGTCGGTGCCATACTTTGGGATTTTCATCTGCCATGACGTCATAATAGCCCCAGGTGGAGCTATTTGTTGCTACTAGCTTTACTTTCGTGAATAACCTATTGATGTCTTTAAATATGTATGGTGGATTTTTGTCATTTTGGTCTTGTTTTGTTTAGATAAAGATTTCCTATTTTTCTAAACTGGTGTGGTGTCCATTTATAGTGTTTTCACTGTGTTGCTGTATGTGTGCTCAAATGCATTACACACTGCCTCTGAGATAAGCCTGTCTGCTTGTGCCAAGCTCCCAAGGAGGTGAGCAGGGGTTATTTTAGAAGTGTATCCCCCTTACCCTGACTAGGAAGAAGGGTCCCTACTTGGACAAAGGTGCAAACCATTGCCAACTAGAGACCTCCATTTCTAATACATGCATGTTTATCCAAGAAGAGGCCAGTGTTTTGTGCAACACCTCTACCCAACTGGAGTACTTTTTACTGGATAATTAGTAAGTATTACCTTGTTGGGTAAATGTATAGTGCATCTCCTACACTACAACTGCATAAAGGATGTCGAGAAATAGTCTCCAGTGTCCTTGTGTGTCTGTAACTTTGCCAATGTGATTGTTCCTCAAGCGTCTTCACCAGATAACTTTACAAAGTGAAACTGCAGAGAAAACACGCTTGGATGATTTGTACCTTGCAGACGTAACTGCTTCTTTGTTTGGTGGAGATGCAATCATATGTCTAGGCATGAGGAACGCGTCTCAAAAAATGGCGGGAAATGCACTGGTTGGGCCTTTCAGTAAGCTGTCCATTTTCCTGGGAAATGGGCATGAAGAAGTTGCATACCTCTAATGTATATGAGGCAGGGCCAAACAGGCAAGGCTTCTTTGCAATTTACATAATTCTAGTTTTTTTTAAGTTTAGAAAACGATCTCTGATCTTAGCAGCAGATGACAAGAATGACCCCTCTCGGTGGAGGGGGGCCAATTTTGGCACTGGGACCCCATTACCCGGGTCCCAACCTTTAATTAATACATTTTTTGTAGGGGAGGGGTCCACGTGGCCTCCTCCCCGGGCCAATTTCAGCCCCAGGGACCCCATCCCCCATTGGCTAGCCAAGTTTCTCTAGGTGCATCTAGTGCATCCAGTCTGTATTGGGACTGCTGGGGAAGCCTGAAGGCCTCCTACGTTTATTTTGCCCTGGCAGGGTTTCTCAGGGATCCACCAGAGACGTAGGGAATCAGGGTATTTCTACCCTGCCCTCTTCTCTTATTTAAAATCTTTTTTGTTGTACTCGGCTCAAGCCAAGTGCCAAGGTGGCTGCCAACACTCCGTGGTTTGAAGTGCTGGCAGCCAATGAGATTTGAGCACAGAAACGGTCAGATCCTCAGACGATCCATGTCCCTAAAAGTAGAAATTTGTTTTTTCCTTAATATTTCCAAAACTACTGAACCAATGTACACCAAATCACAAAAAAACACATCCCTGGACCAATATCTACTTTTCTGCCAAATTTGGTGTCATTTTGTTCAGCAGTTTGCGCTGTAACCATGTCTAAAGTTCCCATGAGAATTCAGATGGAAACACAACCACCAGTAGGTTATATTTATATATCTATAGCTATATATAAAAAGATATATATCAGTGAAGTTCTAAGGGTTTTTTAAGTAAATTTTTTTAATGTTCACTGTATATATGTTAGAATACCGAAGAATATATCCTGCGTCACACATACTTTTAAAAGACAATGGCTTTGATTTGGAACATAAAAGAATGGGTGCACAGTTTGCAAAATCTTTCTAAAAAATGATGTCTGAGTTAAATATGGAATAATACAACAACATTTCAGCTGAGATTGTCCATCTCCTCAGTTCTTCAAACTGTTACAGTGAGAGAGCTTACCAGTAAGTTTATTAACAATTTAATGGTACATTTTTCAAGGGATTTCTATCTATGTGTACATTAAAGAGGGAGCTATAATTCATAAAGGGAGCGATCAGTTTTTCTAATAATGTATAGCATTAGTTTTCACCATGTAAACTTGTTTTTATGGTGTTTGATTACTCTTGCGAGAACATAGAGTTATACATTTTGTTTGAAAGTATTGCATAGAGTTCTTTTTCATGAGTTCAGTTACTGTTTAATGCTAATCTAGTAGGGTGCGGGGTGGACTGGCATCTCGTTTCAAACCTCTCTTTCTCAGATGACGGGTGTGCATAGTAGGGTATTTGGATTGACTGGCGTTTCCTTTCAGGCCTCTCTCTCAGATGACAGGTGTGCGTAGAAGGGAGTGGGGATGGACTGGCCCCTCCTTTCAGATCTCTCTCTCCGATGACAGGTGTGCATAGTAGGGTGTATGGGGAGTGACTGGCCTCTCCTTTAAGACCTCATACTCAGATGGCAGATGTGTGTTGTAGTGTGTGCAGAGGGTCTTGCCTCTCCTTTCAGGCATATTTCTAAGATGATGGATGTGCATGGTAAGGTGTGGGAAGGGACTGGCCTCTCCATTTTGAGACACCTTTGTTGTATGATGGGTGCGCATTGTAGGGTGTGGGGAGAGACTTAACTCTCTACTCAGAGCTCTTCCCAACCGGATGGGCCTAAATAATAGATTTGGACAAACACCATCTCCAATAAAAATCCTTCCTACAGAGTGTACACCAGAGTGTACTAAAAGATCACCTACTCCGTCCTACATTTCACAATCCAGCGAGAGTCCTACAAGATAGTAAAAATGTTAAACATTCTATTCATCACAGTACTTATTTCTCACCAACCTGCTCTCATTAACAACTAACTATAACTCAGGCCCTAAGGTAATTATACCATGCACAGTTTTCTCATGAATAATGATGTCACTGCAAATATTGCAGTGATATTCTCAGTGATATCATAGAAGATGTCATCAGTGAGGTAATATGTGGGGTAAATAGTAGTGCATGGCAAGAGCGCGAGTTATAGTTACATTAGGGCATGAGTTATAGCTACTTGAGATAACTATAACTGCTCAATTTCTATGGCTTTTGTGTATAAAATCGGAACCTAACTATAACGTCCCTGTAATCTATGGCTTGTGCGTGGTTAATTAAGTACAATTAAGAATTTCTGCTTGGAGCGAAGATAGTATTCTTTGGGAACCTCAAAAAATGTGCAGTGGCAGTGAGCAAATCACCGGGAAACTCTCAGATTTTGGCTGTTTGTCCGAAATAGTAAGTGCTCAAGATCAGCTGTTCATCCGAAACAGCAAGCGCTCAAGTTCAGACAGCAACTGTCAGTTGCCATCTCAACTTGAGCGCTTTCTCAAGTCTGAGAGTTTCCCAGGGATTTGTTCACAGCCATTGGGCATTTTTTGAGGTTCCCAAAGAATACTATCTTCGCTCCAAGCAGGAATTCTTGATTGTACTTAACTAACCACACACAAGTCTAGCAGTTATCCATTTTGGAAGCTTTGTACTGACCAGGTCCAACATTCTGGGCTCCCTAAACGGTTGCCTCACACTTTTCCCAATGTCCTGATGAAGACCAGATTATGGAGGTTCAAATCTAGCCCCTACGCCTAAGTCGGGTCGAAATGTCGACACCCCTCAGCCCTAGGCCTGTACTTTGTTGTACTACCCCTCACCCAATCTAGAGGATAAATTCTGAATGCAACAGCATCTTACCTAGGAAATAACATGGGAGAATACATTTAAATCATTCTGTAGACAGGTCATTTGTGCACTGCCCTACTGTCTTCATCATTTTTGCAGCCAGTGTTCACCATATAGAAACAGGATACATAGTTCTTTAATCTTTTCCTTTTGTTGCTTTTCCTTTTTTCACTCACCCTGCACATGAGCACTTTTTCCCTTCCTCACTTGCTCTGAGCAACCGTTATAACAATATCATTGACATTTGTATGTTTTGTATTCTTCTATGTCGAAAAAGAGAATAGAAATGAGATTTTGTCTCCAGAATACAGAAGTGTTGTTTTTTCTCTCTGGTGTGATGTTAAGAGGATGTATTGCTCTTAAAATATATTTGAAAAAACTTGCTTCGGTGACGTAATCAATTAATTTGAGCAGTCACAATCCCCTGTTTGGCTTTGCCAAATAAGGGACGTCTGGTCCAACTTGTCTCTTTACCACATTGTACCCAGGTCCTCAGATGTTATCTGGGCTACCCCATCAGTCTGTAATGATTGTATGAATTTTTATTTTGTTTGAAAGTGCAGTGCAGCATTGGCACCTTCTTTTGTTATTTTTGATTACTTTGACTTGGCCCTGCTGCTATATAAGTCAAAACTCAAGTTGGTCTTGCTACCTGTATGAATTTTTAGGCAATCCAAAAGTATGAGTAAAACATTAGAGATATGTACAAAACTCCTCGTTCTGGTTCTGGCTATGTGGAGTGAGAGTATGTAAGTTTAAGATATGCCATGATTCCCATGGTCTTATTTTACGTTCACGGTCACCTCCTCAATCATGATGTTCAACTTGTTCAATTGCATAAAACTTCAATTTCTTCCAGTCACTGTCATGATGGGACTCCATGTGTTTGGCAACTGCATTGCTCTGATCTCTGCTCGTCGTTGCTCTCACATGTTCCAAAATTCTCATTTTAAGCTCACATACTGTACTTCCCCCCATATTTCAAACCACATGGACATTGGGGTTGATATGTATGCGGCGTGGCTCTGCCGCACAAGCAGATTCGCACCGCCATAGATGCGCCAAACATATTCAGCAAAAGGGAGCCACCTGTGATGTTGATATATCTATGTATATATATTCACTGAAAAAAACATAGGTTTCAGGCACGTTATAATTAGAAATTAGCATTTAAAAAACCTTAGAAATTCACTGAAAAAAACATAGGTTTCAGGGACGTTATAGAAAGAAATTAGTATTTACAAAAATTTGAAATGCTAACTTCTAATTATAATGTTCATTTAACCTATAGTTTTTTCCGACACCCAAGAAGGACACAACACCCACTCCCACAACCCTCAGGACCTCCCTCCGTACCACCCCTCTCCCTACTGTAATTTATTTTGTTTGTTATTTAAACTACATAATGTCTTCTTGTTTTTTAAATATTAAACAACTACATACAGTATGATAAGGAGCCCAGCCCAGATCCACATCTGAAGACCAACACATGTCATAGACCTACTGATCAAGCAGCTCCAACACCCAGGAATGCCACAACACCCACCACCACCCCAGGACACCCCCCTCTACCACCGAGGCAGCGCAGATCAAGACAGAGAAGTTTCCGAAAACGGCATGGCCCCTCAGCCACACAATAGCTGAATATTGGGACAGGTGTGAACAAACTATATGTGAAGGAAGCAATTCACACATGAATGACAATGCACACAATGCAAAGTGTAGCGGTGATGTGCTGGACACATCTCAGTATGCAGAACACACACCTCTCCACGTGCACAAACACTACTGGTGCTTGTAGTGTTGTGGACAGTGGACCCAACCATGTTACGTCAAACACTAGGGAAGATCTGAGTCATGCAGCTGTGTCATCCTTCTGTAAGCATAAGCGTAACCATAGTGGGCTGGTCTGATGTACGCCACTTCAGCGTAGGAGTGTGAATAAATAGGCCGGAGCTCTGGGCGTGGTTCACTTGTGGGAAGGCCAAAGCGTCTGCCAGGGCTGCTCTCCTCACCCTGCCACGAGGCCGCCGACGTGACCACCAGCCTCCTCAGCCTGATCGCTGGCTTTCGCTACACAGGCCCCCAGCGGTACAGCACCGCAGACTTATGTCTGTACAAACTACTGCCTTAGATATACACTGCGGACAGCAAGGCTCACAATTCAGATCGAGTCGCGATTACAGATGATGCAGTCCAGTAGGCAAGAGACATTGCTCAAGTCAACAACACATGGCTGTGGGCCCTTCCTGACCGCTGCTGCTGGCCTACACTGCGGTCAGCAGGGTTCACAATTCAGATGGAGTCGAGATTGCAGATGACGCAGTCCAGTAGGCAACAGACATTGCTCAAGTCAACAACACATGCCTGTTGGCCCATCCTCACCGCTGCCTCCTGCCTCCACTGCGGTGAGTAGGGCTCACAATTCAGAGCGACTCACGATTGCAGATGATGCAGTCCAGTAGGCAACAGACATTGCTACCAGTGCTGCCAGCCCGGACCATCGCTGACTGCTCACACGCTAAGTGCTTCAAGTACCACTAACTCTGTGCAGCTCAAGTCAACGCCACAAGGCTGTGGGCCCTTGATGTCCACTGCCTCCGGCCTACAATGAGGTTATCAGGGCTAACAATTCAACATTAGTGGCGATGCAAATTGTGTAAGAGAGTATAATTGGTTAAGAAGTCTGTATGCTCCCAATCTGTACAGCTCAAGTCAACATCACATGGCTGTGGGCCTTTGCTGACTGCTGCCTCCGGCCTACACTGTGGAAGATCGGCGACACGTAATGCCAGTAAGCTTGTTAAACACAAGCACGCGACATGTGGTGCCACCAACCCTCTTCAACACTAGCCAATCCTACATGTGGAACTGTGTCCTGAGTCCTGAATGGCAGTGACCCCAAGTCCGTGGCAGTGACCATAGCACCAGACTCCCTTTGATCAGTGAGGCATATTTCCATATGCAAAGCCGGCGACACGTGGTGCCACTATCCATGTTCAACACAAGCCGATCCCACATGTGGAACTGTGTCCTGACTCCTGAATGGCAGTGACCCCAACTTCCTGGCAGCGACCACAGCACCAGACTCCCTTCAGTTTTATTTGTTGTTGTTTTGTTTAAATAAAATGTTTTATATGTAAATCTATACATGACTAAGATTCTTGTTTGTCCAACCGCACAGGGACTATTCCGGGCCCAAGGTTGTTGGGGGTATGTTGGTAATGTGGGAAGAGGGTGCTGTACCTGCTGATGTGGGGAGAGGCAGCGTGAAAAGGGTATCTCTCACAGAAAGAACTCTGGTATGTTTTCAGAAATGCCTAGGGACAGATGGCAGCTGACGGACTGAATCCCAAAATGGCTTTTCAATGCTTATGTAGTGTGACTTATGAACAGTTCGCACCCAGGCTCGCAGAGGGACAACTGCGGCCCGTCCGCTCGACTCACAGACTCAGTACTACAAGCCGTCCGCTCCCAAAGGAACAGTAGCGTAGTACCTCACAGAGGTACAGGCACAGCAGCGTACTAGCTCGCAAAGGTAGAGAGCTGTGAGCCGACGGACTGGCTTCTAAAGGCATAGCTGCGAAGTGGTGATGTTGGGCACAGGGAGCGTGGAAGGGTTATCTCGCACAGACAGAGCTCCGGTATATTAAATTGCCCCCGGGACCTTTCTTTTATATTTTCACTCGATGCGAGAAGGCGTGCTTTCTGGACCAAGACCTTTCTCCCTACCAAATTTGGCGTAATTCCATTCAGCAGTTTGACCTGTAGCCTTGTCTAACGTTTCCTAGGGAAATCCATTGAGAAAACACATTTTTACCCCCCCCACATAGCTACCTGTCGCAGGCGTACTCGCTGTTGGTGTGCAGGTCAGTGGTCTAGTTGTCAACATGTCACAGCCACTCCCTGAGGGCAGGTTTGTGCACACCCATCCGGCACATGCATCACAGGCCATGTGACCACGTGGCGCAGACTTGAGTTGCACAGGGTTAGTCGCACCCTAAGTTGTATGGCCGTCAGCGGCCTACCACCACGTGGCGCTGACTTGCGTTGCACAGGGTTAGCGGCACCAAAAGCTGATGTGATCTCCGCCATTGATGACTCAGGACTCAGCGACATGTGTGGGATCTGCTGGGCCACGGAGCGGGTCCACATAATGTGCACCAAGCCATGGGGCGGGACCGGGCCCTGGAGCTTTCGCGGGCACGGGGAGTGCCCACTGGTAGACACTCCGGTGGCAGCAGGTAATTATTTGGTCATGGATGTGCAGGGGCAGCAGTGTTTCTCTCTCTCTCTCTCTCGCTCTCTCTCTGTCTCACTTCCCTCTCTTCACTCTCTCTCTCACTCTCTTCCTTCCTTTCCTTCTATATCTCTGACTCTCTCTCCCTTCTCCCTTTCTCACTCCCTTTCTTTCCTTCCCTCTCTTTTTCTCTCTGGCTTTTTTTTCCTTCTCTCTTTCTCTGTGTCTCACTCCTATGATATGCGCATTACACACGTCCTTATTTTGTGCTTTATTTTCCAGGCTGTGTCATCGACATTGATGGACCTGACAGGAGTTTTCCGCCTTGTTGTTTTGTGTTGAGTTTGTTAAATTTAGTTTATCCTCTATATGTACGTAAACGGAAAAATAAATTTTGGAGAAAAAAAGCATTCTATAAAGTTGTTGGTTGTTACTTAAGTGCTGTGTGACTCTTTCTCGTTCTTATTACTGTTATTTGATGGTGTCCACCATGGTGTTAAATTTTGGGGCAGTTAACGCGGGAATACTGGTGATGTCTGCAGTTTGCACCAGCTTCTAAATAGTGTGTTAGATTTATCTCAACTTTAAGTTGCATTAAAGTGCTGATAATGAGATGCAGAGTAGGCGTTTCCCGTGCAAAAACACATGAGGTGCGCCTTTGCAATTGAATCTAAATACTAAAATCCTGTATTGAATTGCACTGTGGTAGTAGGTGCATTTAGAGTGTACCCACAAAATCAATGAAAAAATCTCATTGTATTTATATTGATTAGAAATAGTGGGTCACGTGCTGGATCTTGACTTCTTGGATCTTGAACTTCACAACGAAAGGCAAAAACTGCGATGCAAAACAAATTCCGGTGATAAGCCGCGTTAGCACCAGGGATTTTAAACCTGCTTTCTGCTGGTGTTAAGCAGTGCGACAACCTGCAGTATGAAAGGGAACACATCCAAGAGCCACACCGGAACACCCACAGGCGCCATACAGTCAATGAGCATGATACACGGATACCCATGAGGGCCACAACACTCATCGCAACAACCCCACGGCCGCCTACGCCCCCCGAACCCGCATCTGAGCAAGTGTGTCCGTGTGGTCATTGTGTTAGCATGATGGGCACGGGCCCTGCAAAATCACAGTGCGCTGTCTTCAGCGGATGTTACCATGTCACCTCAGCGTTGGCAGTGAGCCTGGACATGTAGCTACGCACACATCCTCTTGCATGCACAAGCGGGGTGTGCAGGTCTGGCATACACAGGTCAGCGCAGGGGTGTGCCTATCCGGCAAGGGGAACGGGGTGTCTCGGACATGTCCGTGTGCAAGAAGTGCGGTAAGTGTGTCTCTGTGTTCTGGTGTGGCCGCCACAAGGGCCAAACCAGTCGATGTTGTAACCACCTCCAAACAGCAGTGTCACAGTGTGATGTGAATGCCTCACGACATACGTGAATAGGCATTACAATGGTGTGCTGGAGGAGTTCACGGGATGCAACAGCACAGCGCACAAAAGTGTGGAAGCTTGTGGGAGGGAGGAGCATCTGTTTGGCAATGTAACACACAGTGAACCCACCCATGTGCCACGTGCTGGGCATCTGATCCATGATGACCAGGGTCGCAGAAATCCGACAACACCCACGACCGGCCTTTGTAAACATCCTGTATGAATGCAGCTGGAGAAGTTACTGTAAGGATGAAAGGTTCTTTGTCTGAGCTATCTTGCGCTAACACATCTGCTGCTCCGAGAAGGAACTTGCAAGTGGCCAGCCCCCCCGACAGATACGATAATATTTGCATCTGTCTCCCACACTAGGCACTGCCCGATTTGAGAACAACGAGTACACATCCCACACTCAAAAACCCTTTGTCGTAGTTAGCATGCGTGAAATGGCCTTCACACGTACTCCCACCACACCCCTGCCCTGCACCCATTGCACACAGACCCGGCTCATTGCACCAAGCTGTGCCATTTCATCCACAAGACTGGCACACAGCAAGCCAGTGCAGTTACAAGCAGAGCCACTGACGCAATGGCAGGGCATCCTGAACACACGGTCGACTCCATTCACGTCCACCTATACCTAGCACGTCTGCTGTATGTCCTGGGTGCACTGCCTTTGGTAGTGCTGCGGATCACTTACCGGCTGAGCTTCCGCATTGCGGACTTCACCAGCGTTCAACCTGTATTGCAATATTGCACATGCCTACCTGAGTGGTGCATGGACGTGTGCCTCTACAACATGTGGGTAGCTGACATGGATTATGATGGGTTTGTGTGCCCCCTGTTGGCCCACGACCAGCAGTGTCATGGTGATGCCCGTTTATGGCATGCATGGATGTTTGCCATGCATGTTGGGAACTGGTCCTGGGAGATTGCACGTGTCATAGTATGCAGTGAGCAAATTGACCCACTTCCCAATTCTGCTTTGGTGCACATTAGGTACAGTGGTTGGAGTCAGCACATCTGTCCCGGTCAGCTGATGGATTACGTCGACGACATGTCAAATATTGTGGCCAACCATCACTCATTAGTGATAGTGGCTTACGCAGCTGCACTTGCGTTCATGGACGAGTGACAAGGTACCTGCAACCACGACTCGATGTACCACATTGCACGTGTCCCGCCACATCATTGCACGTTGTGCATTTGGTCACATGTCCCAAGATGACAGTGGACATGGCTGCATTGTCGTCGACTCATGTCTGAGGCGCGGACAACCAACGCAGCTTGACACGGACGTGTGTTGGTGATGGACTACCCCGAGGTGAACATGGGCGTTTTCCTACGTTCCTTATTCAGGCACGCTGCTGCATTTGTCTGCATATCGTGGCACTACTCTTGGCCGTACTGACAAGCCCTTTTTTAATAAAGTTTCCACATTTTCACTTGTCTCCAAATGTGTTGTATCTTCATTTGTATGCCAATGTGTGTGTCACGGACTCTCTGGCTGCCTGCCATACGTGAATTGCTACCCCATCCGGACTGTGGGTTTGTACTTATGCGTTCTCATGTGCCTGTTTCGTACTGACGCTTTTGGACGTTTATCCGCCACAGGCGAGTGCATTTGTTTCCTGTGTTCAATTGTGCAAATGATTGTGTTTGGACAACATTGTGTTGGATGTTGGTGTGCTCTGCTTCCTATGTGTGTGTGCTGCATTGTGTGTCAGATGTCCCTTCATGTGAGGTTTTGTTCACCCTTCTCCCTTTCAGGCAGTGTGGTTTTCACTTCTGTGCTTGTTCAGTGGTGTGATGTTGGCGGGATGTGTGACTTGTGCTCCTTGTTGGTGTGTTTCATTTTGGACATGGTTTGTCTGTAGTTGTGCTGTACTTAATTGTGCATATGTGCCATTGTGCCCATCTCCCCCCGTCCCCCCACACCCTGCTTGTTCCTCTTCCTGGTGCTGTTGTGTCCGTAATTTTGTTGCTCCACACATAAATACATGTAAAGAACAGATCAGAATAGTTCCTTGATTCTTTTAGATTGCAAAACTTCTCTCTATTGGTTATTTTTGAATTTTTCCATATCAACAGTTTTATTAATTTTCAAGGACACATAGAATGTAAGTCAGAAGTGTAACGTATTCCATCAACACACTTTCTAGAACATTCTACAACACGTGCAGGTTAAAAGTTCATCAATTTTTTAAACCTAACGATATTTTTTTGCAACATTTTCTCGAACATTTAACGGCACATGCAGGTTAAAAGTTCACGATTGTTTTAAGTTCGAACAGTGCCTTCCAAATGCAAGTAGCAGGTGTGGTGGAGTTGACCAAATTTTATCCTATGATATGTACTCCACGTTTAAACTGCTTTTTCTTAACCAATCACAAAGATGCTTTTCCACAAAACAAATGTGCACCCTACTTTTAAAATACAGTATTTTTCATCTCCCAATCAGTTATCGTTTTGAATGAGAAAAAAAGTAGTTCCCCACCTTTAAACATATCTCTTAATCTACGAACGGACTGCATGAGCTACAGACATCTATCCATACTTCCCAGCCATACCTTCAAAATGCTAGTGTGGATCGTAGTACATAGCTATGTTTTCTGGTGCAAGAGGTATGCAGAACAGAGACGTATTGATTTAGACCTAGGTTTACAAAATGTGGACATTAAATGGTTTGGACAGAGAGGATTGAAGTGGCATCAATTATTGCCTTTGGTTAAAACCTGTTTGCATCTCCAACACCCTGACCTCATGATTGTGCACTGTGGTGGTAACGAACTAGGCACAGTGACTGGTGTAGGTTTGGAAATGCTAGCTTGTGATCGGAGATTTCCCACAACTTAGCCTCATTTTGTAAGCACTTCCATCCTCCCTTCCTTCCTTCCTTCCTTCCTTCCTTCCTTCCTTCCTTCCTTCCTTCCTTCCTTCCTTCCTTCCTTCCTTCCTTCCTTCCTTCCTTCCTTCCTTCCTTCCTTCCTTCCGTGCTTCCTTCCTTCCTTCCTTCCTTCCTACCTTCCTTCTTTCCTTCCTTCCTTCCTTCCTTCCTTCCTTCCTACCTTCCTTCCTTCTTTCCTACCTTCCTTCCTTCCTTCCTTCCTTCCTTCCTTCCTTCCTTCCTTCCTTCCTTCCTTCCTTCCTTCCTTCCTTCCTTCCTTCCTTCCTTCCTTCCTTCCCTCCCTGAGAGAAACCCAATCCCTGCTCTTGGAACCTCTTCTCCTTCTGCTGTGGACATAGACACATGGCTGAGAGTTGGGGTTTAATGAAATTCTGTCACCTGGGTCAGTTTTCGGCATTTTCAAGTGAAAGAGAAGGTTGTTGAGGCCATCCTTTATCTTACCAACTGTTCCTGTTTCCTCTCATATTACTTGTCTCATCCAAGTAGTCAGTGTCCACACTATAACAGCTCTTCTTCCCCTAGAAGTGCCTGTATTGTCCTTGAGCAAGCCAGCATTTTATGCCTCTTTAGGATGCTAATTATAGTCACTGTAGGAAAGGCATTCAGCAGAATGTTGATTCCAGTTGGCTGGTAAAGTATACTTTTAAAAGATATATTTCCATTAATGATACCAAAACTCTACTTTCATCATTAAATTGGGTTGTTGATAAAAAACAGCCAAAAACTTTCAAGCAGGTTTGTAAAAATATTTTTTACAGCTAGCCCAGTTTAAATAAATAGTAACTTATTTACAATATTTCACCCTAATAAAACATAAATGTAATATACCCCACTTTTTTACATTAGGTTTACTGAACTAATTTAGGGATGATGTAAATAATTTATAAAAGTAGGTTTCTTTGCATGGTAAAACACTTTACATTCCCATCTGTTACTGCAGTTATTTTAAAATTGAAATCCGGTCTGGATACAACTGTTTTCTCAAGCTATACATTTGGCCACACATGTGGATGGTGTAAATAGACACTGTAGACCACTTATGACATTTAACTTTAACACCACTGATGCATGTCCTGTACCAATTTCTCAAGCTCTTCCTGGAAAGTTAAATAAGTCATGATAATACATCCTGTTACCTGAGGCTTATCCAAAACTATACTCAAGTACCACAAACAATGAGCCCTGATAGCCAAACTGGAAATGTAATCAGTGACAAAAATACCGCAGTCTCATGTGCCTCTGTTGAAACTGGTCTACGCCTTTTTAGGTCTCGCGTAGGCAGCGCGCATGCGCTGTCTCTCCGATAATTCTAGTAATCCGTATAGCGAGGGAAATCCCGCCTGCTGCTTGCCTGCTGCTTGCAATTGGCTTACTGTGATTTCCGGCCTCCTTTTGGTTGCTGGTCTGATGCATCACTTTCGTTTTTATCGGAAGCAGCACCGACCAACTACAGTTTTATTGTGCTGCAGCTGTTGGTTTGTCTTGATTAGGGACTTTTTTCAGCGGCGTGCGCACTTTCAGTTTAATTTTTAAGTGTGCAGAATGGCATCAGCCGCCGCCGCACACACCACTCGCACGCCGCTGCGCCCGGGCTGAGGCTGCTGCTGGCAGGCACACGCCTCCTGTTGCTGTCTGTAAGGTGTTCTGGTTATTGCTGTCAGAGAGGCGGGGTTGTGAGTACTTTTAAGGTACAGTAGATGCTACACTTTGTGGTTATTGTGCAATAACCAATTAATACACAGATCTCTACGACACGCATTCAGTGGCTGAGTTAAATTACGCTGAACCCATGTGAACAGAACAGTTTTTCACCAAAACAGGACGTATTCCTCAAAACGCGTTTCGGCTGCTGCTCACGACAGATTCGGTTGCCTTTGCGTGTTCCTCGAAAAGTGTTTGCTATGTTTGTTTACAGTAGTCATTTTGTAAGTAGGCCGGCTTATAATCACAGTTCATAGGATGTCGGCAGTCTTCGCAGCCTGCAGATGTTCATGTAGATTGTCTGCAGTGAGGGCCACTGCACCCGTCCTTGCGGGCCTAGCCTTGGATGGGAGGAGAAACCACTGTCAGTGTCGGTGGGGTTCACTCGGTGCACACAGACAGTCAGAGGTACATGCGGGGCAGAGAAGATGGAAAAGCCAGTGCTGGCTGCTTTGTGTGTATTTACACAGTGGGAAATATACTTACGGAATCTGCTCGTTTAAATCCATTGACTGAAAGTTCCCTTGTTGTAGCAGTTAGAGGCCGGAGGGCATTGAGCTGTGGTTCTCAGGCGGAGCTGCTAGCATCTGGACTCTGCTCTTTCACAGCAAATGGAGGCTTTGGTTGTTTTGTGTGCCCTTCCCTGTCGTGCTTTTATTTCAGCTGGTTCCCTTGCGTTTATTCTCGTGTTCTCTTCTTATCCCATGGCCAGTTTGCTGGGCACACGCATTCCAGTAATGCTGTTCGTTGTCTTATATTAGGTATTCTGTTTCTCTTAGCTGTTGTGAGGTCGACATTTTTATCATGCCCTGTCTTTACAGCCATCACCAGCAACTATAAGTGAATTTGTAGTTTCACTTTTTCCATGACAGGTATAAGCATACAACTACCAGCATGCTTCTTGTTGTTAGCTGAATGACCAGGTGTTGGCTACAAGTCGTCTCCAGGACGACTGAAGTCTTGGTACAGGTACTTTCACTGTCTTTATAAGACTGCCCAATATTCATCCATTAGTACCTGGGAGCTCTTAGCAAAGTGTAACAGCAACTTGCAAGACCTCTGTTCGCCTTTGCATCAATGCATTTAGACATGACGTCGTCATTTTTGCCGGACCAGAAACGACTCTCAAGTTTTCCAAGTCCATGTTTATGCCCCTCCATCAATACCTTTTCATTTATTAGTTTGAATTCTGATGTGCACCTGCTTTTTTAACAGGACTACGAATACCAAAATGCCTATAACAACTGTCCTTGGACCACATTCAATACTCGAGCACGGACCCGGTCTGCACAGGTTTATACATTTTTCAGCCCTATGTTATCATTTGAGAACCTGGTGCATTATGGGAGTTGAAATAAAAAATTTAAAAGAGAGAGAGATACAATTGTAAAGAGAATTGGGACCTGTGGAGGAAGGTTCTGCAGTCCAAATAATGAAGATGAAGAAAAACAGGCGGACTGCGACTTTGTGGTGATTACCAGAAGCCTTTGTCTACCCTTTACTTATTGAGGACTTTTCATGCTCAAGGATGGCTGCATTTCAAGAGCAAACGCTCAGATCTCTGATGTGCCTTCCAGAGCACTGAGCAACCATGCATCTCTCTGAAGCACTGTCGCTGCCTCAGCCCATCCCACCGCTCATCTTTTGGCAGTTTTTTCTCTTTGTTTCCCCCGTGGACTGCTGTCTCTTGTGGTCCTTGAATTTACAGCCTTCGGTCTTTGCTTAAGAATGTTGTCTGGTTTGTCACCTTCTTTTGTCAAACTCCCATTTTTAAAAAAACCTTCTGCTTCCTTTACCTCCACCGGTCATAGAAGCACGTGTCTCCTGGCCCAAGAGCCGAGTTCACCTCGTATGCTACTTGCCTATACGAGATTCCCCAATATATAGGTCTCACATTTGCGAGAGATTAAGCTATTGGCATTGTAAATTACAATGCCTTTTATTTATTTGTTTTCAACACCAACACATACATTTGAGCTATTGGCCTAGTAAATGACAATGCCTTTTATTGATGTGTTGGCTTTAAAAAAGATAAATAAAAGTCATTATAATTTACAATGCCAATAGCTCAAACTCTTGCAAAGGCGAGACCTATTGTATTGCAAATGCTTTTTTTAATAAGCGCTCACTGTCCAGGGACTATGCTTTTTTCTTTAATCTAAAATCAAATAAACAAAATTCTCTGTTGGGATAACTTACTGCCTCTTTTCTGTAACAAGAAATGTGAATTACACATAACCCTTTTTCGAAATAGTAAATTCATGATGGAATATTCAGATATAAATCTAAATATCTTCACTGCATAATGCCAGGCCTCAAAAGCCATACAAAGACCTATGGAGATATTAACTAGGATACCATGCCTACCATCTCCATTGAGAACAACACCACTAGCTCACTTTCCTTCACCCCCATCACAACATCATAATTAACAAACCTCAGTGCATGAAAACAGACAAAACAATGGCAGCATAAATTAAGATAGTCTGAAACATCTCGAACAAAGCTACTCCAACACTGACCAGAATATTGCCAAATATTAAGCCCACAGCCCTCCTGGAATCCCATACCACCCCTTTGTACAGCCTCCCTCCATCAACCAACCTCCTCAACCAGTGCAGCTACACAAATATAAAAGCATACAAACTCACTTTCCAGAGAAGACCTGCCCCACTCTTTGGCATGAATACTTAGTTCATACTTTATTACAGGGACAGTCCACTGACTAGAACATATATCTCACATTCACTCTTCAAAATTAAATGCTTGGTTGGCTGCTTGAAGTGATCCAAAGATTACAAACCACACTCTCGATCTCTCTCTCCCAAATAGTCTCTTCTGATCTACTGCTCTTCAAACAGTTCACATTTATTGCCTCACTTGTTACACCAGCACCAGAGAAGCTCAACATGCACTGTAACCTCAATGCTTCTGAGCATTTCCCCATTATAATTGCCTCTAACACAACCCACACATCTGAACCTTCTAATCTCAGCTCTCGTAGAAATCCCAAATGCCACCCGGTCCAGTGCTGGATTTTCTAGGTACCCTAAACACAGTCAAAGATCAATCTACCTAGGCAGCCTCAACATATATACTTCCTCTCAACCCACTGACCTATCTCCTAGACATGAAATCCACGCTAATCTGCAGCCCTACGGTCTTGAATGCAATTTCCATATATGTCCTCCTCTTAAGACTTTGACCTTGACTCTTGCACTCTCTTAATCTACTTATTAGTTCAGATTTCTTTAAGGAATGTAATTCCATCCTGCCAACTTTTAAAGGTGAAGGCTAGGGTTCCACAATAGATTTCATTTTGTTTTGATTTCGCATTGCTCAACATATACAGGATCTCCATATCCTACCCTCTAATGTAAGTGATCATAATCCAATTGTTATTTTAACATGTCCTCTACATAAACCACAAATGCTTAGATTTCCCCGCGATCCCCAGTTTTCCAAAAGTAAGGGTACTCATCTTAGTTGCCAAAAAGTGGCTAGCCTGGCTGATGAGGGGTGTTAACCCGAAACCCGTCCCAGGATGCTTGTTTCTGGTTCAGGGAAGGCCTGGCTTGGCAGTTCAGGTTGGACTGTTCCCATGAGGCACAGGGTCAAGACTGATTTGCATATAGCTGGGTCTGTACTGAGGAGGCGAAGTGAGCTAAAGAACGATGATGGGTTCAACCCAGATCTGTGACTGCTGATGAGTGTCAGAAAAGTTTCCACTCTCCGTCCATCATCTCCTTGTGTTTGCTTTGTTTGCCCTAAATTGACAGGGTATGCCCAGACGTGGGTCCCCTGCTCACTTTGCCACTGGAATCAAGTTAGCCTGGCTGATGAAGGGTGTTACCCCAAAAACGGTCCCAGGATGCTTGTTTTCAGTTCAGGGATGACCTGCCTTGGCAGTTCGGGCTGGAATGTTCCCATGAGGCACAGGGTCAAGACTGATTTGCATATAGCTGGGTCTGAACTGAGGTGGCGAAGTGAGCTAAAGAACAATGATGGATTCAACCCAGATCTGTGACTGGAGGTGAGTGTCTGAAAAGTTTCAGGGCTCTGTCCATCATCTCCTTGTGTTTGCTTTGCTCGCCATAAGTTGGCAGGGTATGCCCAGATGTGGGTCCCTTGCTCACTTTGCCACTGGAATCAAGCTAGCCTAGCTGATGAGGGGTGTTACCCCAAAACCGGTCTCAGGATGCTTGTTTCTGGTTCAGGGAGGACCAGACTTGGCAGTTCGGGAAGGACTGTTCCTATGAGGCACAGGGTCAAGACTGATTTGCATATAGCTGGGTCTGGACTGAGGTGGCGAAGTGAGCTAAAGAAAGATGATGGGTTCAACCCAGATCTGTGACTGCTGGTGAGTGTCTGCAAAGTTTCAACGCTCCGTCCATCATCTCCTTCTGTTTGCTTTGTTTGCCCTAAATTGGCAGGGTATGTCCAGACGTGGGTCCCCTGCTCACTTTGCCACTGGAATAAAGTTAGCCTGGCTGATGAAGGGTGTCTCCCCAAAACCGGTCCCAGGATGCTTGTTTCCAGTTCAGGGAAGACCTGGCTAGGCAGTTCGGGCTGGAATGCTCCCATGAGGCACAGGGTCAAGACTGATTTGCATATAGCTGGGTCTGAACTGAGGTGGCGAAGTGAGCTTAAGAACAATGATGGATTCAACCCAGATCTGTGACTGGAGGTGAGTGTCTGAAAAGTTTCAGGGCTCTGTCCATCATCTCCTTGTGTTTTCTTTGTTCACCCTAAGTTGACAGGGTATGCCCAGATGTGGGTCCCTTGCTCACTTTGCCACTGGAATCAAGCTCGCATAGCTGATGAGGGGTGTTACCCCAAAACTGCTCTCAGGATGCTTGTTTCTGGTTCAGGGAAGACCAGGCTTGGCAGTTCGGGCAGGACTGTTCCTATGAGGCACAGGGTCAAGACAGATTTGCATATAGCTGGGTCTGGACTGAGGTGGCGAAGTGAGCTAAAGAATGATGATGGATTAAACCCAGATCTGTGACTGCTGGTGAGTGTCTGAAAAGTTTCAGCGCTCCGTCCATCATTTCCTTGTGTTTGCTTTGTTCACCCTAAGTTGGCAGGGTCTGCCCAGACGTGGGTCCCTTGCTCACTTTGCCACTGGATTCAAGCTAGCCAAGCTGATGAGGGGTGTCACCCCCAAACCGGTCCCAGGATGTTTATTTCCTGTTCAGGGAAGACCTGCCTTGGCAGTTCGGGCTGGACTGTTCCCATGAGGCACAGGGTCAAGACTGATTTGCATATAGGTAGGGTCTGAACTGAGGTAGCGAAGTGAGCTAAAGAACGATGATGGGTTCAACCCAGATCTGTGACTGCTGGTGAGTGTCTGAAAAGTTTCAGCACTCCGTCCATCATCGCCTTGTGATTGCTTTGTTTGCCCTAAGTTGGCAAGGTATGCCAAAACGAGGGTCCCTTGCTCACTTTACCACTGGATTCATGCTAGCCTGGCTGATGAGGGGTGTTACCCCGAAACCGGTCCCAGGATGCTTATTTCTGGTTCAGGGAAGACCTGGCTTGGCAGTTCGAGCTGGATTGTTTCCATGATGCACAGGGTCAAGACTGATTTGCATATAGCTAAGTCTGAACTGAGGTGGCGAAGTGAGTCAAAGAACGATGAAGGAATCAACACAGAACTGTGACTGGGGGTGAATGTCTGAAAAGCTTCAGCGCTCCGTCTATCATCTCCTTGTGTTTGCTTTGTTCGCCCTAAGATGGCAAGGTATACCCAGACGTGGGTCCCTTGCTCACTTTGCCACTGGATTCAAGCTAGCCTGGCTGATGAAGGGTGTTACCTCGAAACCGGTCCCACAATGCTTGTTTCCAGTTCAGGGAAGACCTGGCTTGCCAGTTCGGGCTGCAATTTTCCCATGAGGCACAGGGTCAAGACTGATTTGCATATCGATGGGTCTGAACTGAGGTGGCAAAGTGAGCTAAAGAACAATGATGGATTCAACCCAGATCTGTGACTGGTGCTGAGTACATGAAAAGTTTTAGCGGTCCATCCATCATCTCCATGTGTTTGCTTTCTTTGCCCTAAGTTGGCAGGGAATGCCCAGACATGGGCTCCTTGCTCACTTTGCCACTGGATTCAAGCTAGCCTGGCTGATGAGGGGTGTTAACCCAAACCCGGTCCCAGGATGCTTGTTTCTGGTTCAGGGAAGACCTGGCTTGGCAGTTCGGTTGGATTGTTCCCATGAGGCACAGGGTCATGACTGATTTTCATACAGCTGAGTCGGAACTGAGGTGGCAAAAGAACGATAATGGATTCAACCCAGATCTGTGACTGGAGTGAGTGTCTGAAAAGTTTCAGCAATCCGTCCATCATCCCCTTGTGTTTGCCATAAGATGGCAGAGTATGCCCAGATGTGGGTCCCTTGTTCACTTTGCCACTGGATTCAAGCTAGCCAGGCTGGTGAGGGGTGTTACCCCAGCTCAGGATGCTTGTTTCTGGTTCAGGGAAGACCTGGCTTGGCAGTTCGGGCTGGACTGTTCCCATGAGGCACAGGGTCAAGACTGATTTGCATATAGCTGGGTTTGGACTGAGGTGGCGAAGTGAGCTAAAAAACGTTGATGGATTCAACCCAGATCTGTGACTGCTGGTGAGTGTCTGAAAAGTTTCAGCGCTTCATCCATCATCTCCTTGTGTTTGCTTTGTTGGCCCTAAGTTGTCAGGGTATGCCAAGACGTGGGTCCCATGCTCACTTTGCCACAGGATTGAAGCTAGCCTTGCTGATGAGGGGTGTTACCCCAAAACCCATCCCAGGACGCTTATTTCCGGTTCAGGGAAAACCTGGCTTGGCAGTTCTGGCTGGATTGTTTCCATGAAGCACAGGGTCAAGACTGATTTGCATATAGCTTGGTCTGAACTTAGATGGCAAAGTGAGCTAGAGAACGATGATGGA
The DNA here is from genome assembly GCF_964204655.1 of Triturus cristatus. NCBI lineage: Eukaryota > Metazoa > Chordata > Amphibia > Caudata > Salamandridae > Triturus > Triturus cristatus. The sequence goes on from NC_140591.1 coordinate 1,188,740,634, forward strand.
ATTAACCCAGAACTGTGACTGGGGGTGAGTGTCTGAAAAGTTTCAGCAATCCGTCCATCATCCCCTTGTGTTTGCCATAAGATGGCAGAGTATGCCCAGATGTGGGTCCCTTGTTCACTTTGCCACTGGATTCAAGCTAGCCAGGCTGGTGAGGGGTGTTACCCCAGCTCAGGATGCTTGTTTCTGGTTCAGGGAAGACCTGGCTTGGCAGTTCGGGCTGGACTGTTCCCATGAGGCACAGGGTCAAGACTGATTTGCATATAGCTGGGTTTGGACTGAGGTGGCGAAGTGAGCTAAAAAACGTTGATGGATTCAACCCAGATCTGTGACTGCTGGTGAGTGTCTGAAAAGTTTCAGCGCTTCATCCATCATCTCCTTGTGTTTGCTTTGTTGGCCCTAAGTTGTCAGGGTATGCCAAGACGTGGGTCCCATGCTCACTTTGCCACAGGATTCAAGCTAGCCTTGCTGATGAGGGGTGTTACCCCAAAACCCGTCCCAGGACGCTTATTTCCGGTTCAGGGAAAACCTGGCTTGGCAGTTCTGGCTGGATTGTTTCCATGAAGCACAGGGTCAAGACTGATTTGCATATAGCTTGGTCTGAACTTAGATGGCAAAGTGAGCTAGAGAACGATGATGGAATTAACCCAGAACTGTGACTGGGGGTGAGTGTCTGAAAAGCTTCAGCTCTCCGTCCATCATCTCCTTGTGTTTGCTTTGTTTGCCCTAAATTGGCAGGGTATGCCCAGACGTGGGTCCCCTGCTCACTTTGCCACTGGAATCAAGTTAGCCTGGCTGATGAAGGGTGTAATCCCAAAACCGGTCCCAGGATGCTTGTTTCCAGTTCAGTGAAGACCTGGCTTGGCAGTTCGAGCTGGAATGTTCCCATGAGGCAGAGGGTCAAGACTGATTTGCATATAGCTGGGTCGGAACTGAGGTGGTGAAGTGAGCTAAAGAACAATGATGGATTCAACCCAGATCTGTGACTGGGGGTGGGTGTCTGAAAAGTTTCAGGGCTCTGTCCATCATCTCCTTGTGTTTGCATTGTTCGCCCTAAGTTGGCAGGGTATGCCCAGAAATGGGTCCCTTGCTCACTTTGCCACTGGATTCAAGCTAGCCTGGCTGATGAGGGGTATTACCCCGAAACCGGTCCCAGGATACTTGTTTCCGGTTCAGGGAAGACCTGGCTTGGCAGTTTGGGCTGGACTGTTCCCATGAGGCAGAGGGTCAAGACTGATTTGCATAAAGCTGGGTCGGAACTGAGGTGGTGAAGTGAGCTAAAGAACGATGATGGATTCAACCCAGATCTGTGACTGGGGGTGGGTGTCTGAAAAGTTTCAGCTCTCCGTCCATCATCTCCTGGTGTTTGCTTTGTTTGCCCTTAGTTGGCAGGGTATGTCCAGACGTGGGTCCCTTGCTCACTTTGCCACTGGATTCAAGCTAGCCTGGCTGATGAGGGGTGTTACCCTGAAACTGGTCTCACAATGCTTATTTCCGTTTCAGGGAAGACCTGGCTTGGCAGTTCGGGCTTGATTGTTTCCATGATGCGCAGGGTCAAGACTCATTTGCGTATAACTTGTTCTGAACTGAGGTGGCAAAGTGAGCTAAAGAATGATGATGGAATCAACCCAGAACTGTGACTGGGGTGAGTGTCTGAAAAGCTTCAGCGCTCCATCCATCATCTCCTTGTGTTTGCTTTGTTCACCCTAAGTTGGCAGGGTATGCCCAGACGTGGGTCCCTTGCTCATTTTGCCACTGGATTCAAGCTAGACAGGCTGATGAAGGGTGTTACCCCGAAACCTGTCACAGGATACGTGTTTCTGGTTCAGGGAAGACCTGGCTTGGCAGTTCGGGCTGGTATGTTCCCATGAGGCACAGGGTCAAGACTGATTTGCATATAGCTGGGTCTGAACTGAGGTTGGGAAGTGACCTAAATTACAATGATGGATTCATCCTAGGTCTGTGACTTGGGGTGAGTGTCTGTAAGGTTTCAGCAGCTCCGTCCATCATCTCCTTGTGTTTTCTCATTATCAATGCCTGTACCAAAGTTTTCCTGGCATGTAGAGGCATCCATTGATAGACCTTTTTAAGTAATCGCATGAGGCCAAGACAGGTTCCAGTCGCCGTTTTGACATGCTCACTTGTTGTGAGATTGTCATGAATGAGCACTTCTAGGTTCTTTGCATATATATTGGGAATAGGTGGAGGTCCCAGCTCCGATGGCCACCAGTCATCTGACCAGGCTGTGTGTGCTTCCTGAACAGGAAAATCTCTGTTTCAGTCATGTTTAGCTGTAGACAGTTGTTAGACATCCATGTGGCTACAGTAAGCATTTCTTAAATTTGGATTTGGTCACCGTTGGGTCATGGTCCATGGTGATAACCAATTGTGTGTCATCGGCATAAGAGATGGTTTCAAATCCACATGATCTTGTCAGTCTTGCCGGAGGGGGCCACATACACTGGAATACAAGATCATCCACCACCATAGTGCAGATAGAAACTGATGAGATGAATGCCTTTATTCGCAAGCAGTCCCTTAAACGCAAACCGATGAGCTCAATAAACATCCATTATGCCAACCTAGTGGCAAAAGTGCCTTAGTGATGATTTTCATGATTATACCACTGAAAAGCTCACTTCATGTTTTACGGAGATACATCAACTTCAACTAAAAAAAGACACATCTCTCACCAAGCCTTCTTCTCAGACAGCAACCTACTACAACATTGTGCCTTCCTAAGAGAGCACAAGAGCTCTAATTCGGGCCCATTTTCATAAACAAACACTAAATACAAATTTCTTATCATTTCAAAATCAAGTGCTCAGACCACTTCGCCATTCTTTCCTAAATCATGTTCTTAACACACCCTCTCCATCTTAACCCTATTATGGTGAAATCTAGAGACCACACACAACTTGACAACTAGCACCAGCATGTTTGTGCACAATTGCATAAAGTCTAGTGTCTGTGCCTCCTATGTCTGTGCCTCGGTTTTGTTTTCTCCGAGATTAGAGTGCTGATGTGTTTTATTCATTGCTAAGATTATGTCGCATTGAAAGCTTTGGCAACTAAAAATATGGCAAAATTATAGGGGGCACAGAAAGAGGAGTGTTACAAGGAAACATAGCACAAGTAGTTTGCATTTCTGCAAGCCTATGCTGACCATGGGTAAGCACATGGCAGCCAGGCCTGTTTGCTTTGCCAATGCTTGTCCACTTTTGAAATACTTAGGACATGACTGGACGAACAGAAGCAAGGGCTGCAATGCAATCAATAAAAGCTAATTCTGCAGCCGTAAATATTAAATAATGGAAATCTTTGAGTTGTGTCTTAGCTTTGAAAGGCCCTTCTAAAATAATTAGTCTTAAAGAACTTGCATTTGTTTGAAAGTGTTGTGTGCAATTGGTAACGCTAAATGCCTTTTACTACTATCACCACAAATCTTTACATTTAAAGCAGAAAAAAAGGTTTTAATGTTGAAGAATATAGCAGTCGTAAAGGCACTGCGACTTTATCTCTGCTGAATGAAACTGTAGGTAGATTTGATTGATGAAAAAGTCTCTACCTGTGCATTGCAAGTCTAAATGGGAAGCTCTATTGCTTTTCCAGGGATTGCTCTATGACTGTCTCATTAAGGTGACGAGTGAATTACTCCTCTGTCTCTTTCAGTTTGCGTGGGATTTTTTGATCTGTCAATAAAAGCAGATCAGCCTACAGAACGCCTACTGATCAGTGAATCAGATATTGGGTCTGTAGCCTACAGTCCAGAAACCAAATGCATTAAAAGTAGGCAGTTGCCCGTGACACAGATGCTGTGAGTTGGTAAAGAAGAAGGTAGAATGCATTTTTTGCTAGAAAGGATAGCAACAAAAATTGTGCATCTTTTGGACAGTACTATTATTGATTGTGTTGTTTTTTGACCTTTATGAGCATTTGAAGAATTGGAAAACACATCAGATGCACAGAATCATATACTGTGGTACCACATGTTCCTAGGGCCTGTAATTAAATGCTACTAGTGGCCCTGCAGCGCTCATATGTCACCCACTAAAGTAGCCTTTTAAAATATGTCTAAGGTCTACCACTGCCGCCTATTGTGCAGTTTGATACTGCGATTCTGAGTTGGTAAAATAATCCTTTTGCCTGGCCTAAACCTTCTTTCTTAATACTTACGAGTCAGCTCTAGGGGCAGCCCTAAAGGCTCATAGAGCAGGGTGCATTGTATTTGTGAGAAAGTGCATCTTTTGACATGGTTATCCCCCACTTCTTGCCTGGACAATGATGTGGTTCTGATTGTAGTGCACAGCGTCCCTGCTAACCAGGTCTCTTGTGCCAGTGCTTCTTCCCTAAAACTGTTCCACAATTGGCCCTTCAGGGCCCCTGTAAGCCTCCAGTAAATGGTGCCTGGCTACCTAGGGCATTGGGGCTGAAGAGGGTCCCATAGGGACCCCGTCACCAAGGCCATGCATTCTTCCACTGCAGCATGCATGCCCTGGTGCAGACAAAATGACAAAGTCGACATAGCACACTGCCTGTGTGCCATGTCAACTAGCACTGCCTAAGGTACAGGTAAGTCACCCCTCTAACAGGTCTTACAGCCATAAGGCAGGGTGCACTATATCACAGGTGTGGGCACATCTGCACAGGCAGATATGTCCCTAGAATATTTAAGTCAATTCTTAGATACTGTACGTGTCAGGGAAGCCATAGAGTCTGCATGGGCTGGAAACTAGACAACTCGAATTCCTCAGCACCATGATGGCTTCTTTGAACCAAGGAGTGTTTGGTATCAAACTTCTCCTCCCAATAAAACACACTGATGCCAGTGAGGGATTTATTGAAACATGTACTCAGAGGGTACCTCGGAGGTGCCCCCTGAAAACCCTTTCAACCCTGGTGTAGTCACAACTGGCTTTAGGCAACCTGCCACCACCAGACATGTTTCTCGACCCCTGGGTTGAGAGCCTGCACTCTCTAGGACCAGAACCAAAGCACATCCTGGACCGAGGTGTCACACCTCCTCCCCAGGATGAGCAAAGTGCTCAAGAGGGAAGCTTCAAAGGCCTGCCATCTTTGTAATGTGACCCCCAGCCTCTACTGCTAGCTGCAGATGGCAGACCCCGGTTTAGACCCCCATTTTGGGAGGGAAAACCGGCAGGAAAAATGAGGAAGAATAGGAGGTGTTCCCACCTCTGACTGCTCCACCTCTAAGGTGGAGGAGGCAAGGTGCAGTGCATCTTTCTATCCCCACCATCTTAAAAATGATGGGATGCCTCAATTCAGGGCTAGGACTATGCCCCCTTTCACAGGAGGGTGGAATAATTGAGGGTGTAGACACCCCAGGTAGGGTGCCCATTGGCCCTACCTGCCACACCCTTAAAAGGCCCCTAAATCTAGTATTTAGGTGGCTCCCCCAGACCCTGAAACTAGTTCCTGCCGACATAAAAAGAAGAAAAGGGAATAGAGCACTTTGGTTTGCATTCAGCTTTGTACACTTCTGGGGTAATCCCAGGACTCTGTGCACGGTATAACCACTTAGTGGTATGCCATATACAGAACCAGTTTCCTACAGTATTTAAAAAGTAGGACACATGTACTTAAGTTTTACATGTTCTGGCAGTAAAAAACTCCTAATGACAGTTTTTTCACTGTTGTAAGGCATATCTCTTCCATTGACTAACACTGGGTTACCTTATTATATTTAATAAGTGATAACTTTGGATTGGGAGGGTATAGAGGTAAGCTGTTTACACTCAAATTAATTGTAATTTAAAAGCCTCTTTAATGGTGCAGTTGGATTTTAAGTTGGAATTCTAAAAATGCCTCTTTTAGAAAGTTGGAATTTTCCTATCCTATCCATTTGTACCTTCTGCCAGTGTCCTGTGTCTTATGAGTGTGAATGGCTCTGCTGTTGTGGTTTGTGTATTACTTCCAAGCAGTCCCACAAAGAGGGCCTATGTGTGGACAGGATGGGCCATCCTGGCAGGATGACTGGGAGGAGCTATTCCCAGCCCAGCTCTGACTCCAACACACACAAAGAAATATGACACCAGGCCTGCCATGTCTTTTGTCACCCCAGACAGTTTAGAGCCTGGGCAGGGGAAGGGGAAGAAATTTCCAGAACCAGATGTGGGGGTAGGACAGGGAGAATCCCCACACAAAGGCTGGTACCAGGTATAAATGTTGGTCCTCCAGAGTCGTTCTTCAGAACACTCATGGACCTGTGCAAGATACAGAATAAGGACTGCCCTGCTGCCTAAGGACTGCCCTGATGCTTGGAGGACTGCCTCGCTGTCTGAGAAGGAAGTTGAACCTGCTTACCTTCATCCCAGGCTAACTAAAATGACCCGAAGGGTCAGTTGGCTGACCTTCTGCATGAACGACAGGGACACAACAAGCTTCAGAGGCCTCCCTGTAGCTGCGCAGCAATCCTACTGCAACTGGACCTGCCCGAGCCCTACTGGCCTCTGCTGGAATGAATTCCTGATCCCCAAGAGGTGCCTTCCCAGGTCGTGCCCCTTGGTTGGCATCTGAGCGTACTCTTCTGCAAGAAAAGGTGAAAATCCAGAAATTTGGGCTCTTTGCGACCGTGAATGGGCTTGTTTATACCAAGACTCTGCTGCCTGCATCAACTGCCAACGCTCCTGTGAGACCTGCTGTGCATGCAACGCCCGGCAAGGCAAGAGCTGCACTTCATCCTACAGCAATGACAGCCCACAGTGACTGTCAACGTGAAGTTACAGCAACAACCTACGCAATGCCTGACTGGCTCTTCGTACTACAGCGACAACAGCTTGCAATGCCAGGCCTTCTCTTCTTGCTACAGGGATGATCATTCATGACCCTCTACCTGCGCCTTGTGGTGTCCTTCAATGTGCCGGACTCAGAAAGTAACTCTTCAGGGGGACTAACTAGGTCCCTGTATTCGACCCATGCCTCCATATGGGTCAGTCCAAATTTTTGTCTTTCCCGCGGTCTAGTGAGAGCACCGCTTTGTGTTTTTAGGTGTCATTTTCACTAAAAACTTTAAAACTGAATAACTCTGGTTCTATAGATTTACAAGTTTGTCATTCTGGTATCATTTTATTTATTAACATTTACTCTATTTTCCTAAATTGGTATTTTTCTTGTGTTTTGTTGTCACTCTATTATTGTTTGAGTGCTGCATAAATACTTTATTCATTGTCTCTAAGTTAAACCTCACTGCTTTGTGTCATGCTACCAGAGTGTTAAGCACAGGTTAGTTCAGTGACTTTTGTTGTTCTCTCGGGCAAGGATTGTGGTTGTTGCCTGACTTGGGGCTTCCTTCACCCTCAACCAGTAATTTCTTACACTCAACCTGGGAGTCATGTCTCAACTTGGAGAAAGGCACTTTTGGGTTAGAAGAGTCAGACTGAGTAAAAAAGCCTGGCACATATGGGTTACAATAGTAAATCAGTCACATAGGTTTGTACATATGACATTCAATGCTGAGGTGGTGGGGGAGGGGGGGTCTAATGAGCAGGTATGTTTTTGCTAATGCTTAATTATTAGTATTGCTTCAAAAACAGCCTTGTTGGCTGCCCTGTTTGGCTAAACTTTACACAAATTCAATAAAATAGGTTAAAAAAAAATCACCGGTCACATAGGGTAGAGTGTTCAATTCCACTAATGTAGGATATGGCCATCTTTTGTGTGGTGTACTTGGCTGATGAACCCATAAATAGGGTGAAACCGGTCCTGGGTTGCATGTGTTCCGGTTCGATGGATTGTGATGCTGACCGAGTAATTACCAGTGGCTGAGATTAACTGGGGCGGCTCCTCCGAAATGGCGGAGGATCGTTGCCCCACCGGTCAGAGTCCATCACAGAAAATGATAATATAATTTCATTTTTCTGTGAGGGGCTCTGGCTGATGGTGCATGTGGGGTGGGGCCTGGCCATGACAGGCAGATGTGGTGGGCACTTAGAAGTGTACATGGAAGTTAGGCCGGCTGTCTTAGGCCAGCCAAACAGACATGCGCACTTCTATTTCTCCAAACCATCTGTGTTCACAGCCAGTTTGGAGAAAAGCTGCAGGCTCCGAGGCAGTATCTGAGTGGCAGACCAGACTGCTCAGACCAATCCTGACACTGCTCTCATAGCATGAGAGCAGCATCTGGATTGGCTGGGCAGCCTGCTCCTTCCCAAAGACTGACGGAAGTGAAGCACCGAGGCGGCCATTGGCGTTGGAGCAGCGAAAGGTAATTTTTAAAAATATTTTGTTTTTATCATTATTTCCTCCCGTCCTCCCTCCTCTTCCCCCTCCTACCCCCCACACTTTCATTGTGCGATGGTGACCGCCACTGTAGATTAATTCAAGCATTTCATCCATTACAGTTGTGCATACTTATAGACACTGTGTAGCTTTCTCTCGACTGGACTTGGTTCTAGCAAAGAGTCTGGCTGGACCTGTGAAACCCAGTGTGCCCCGTGTGCTGTGTTTACAATGTTCACTGTGTGACTTGCACATACCGGGTGGTCAAAAAATGAAAACACTGTGATGTCAGTATCTCACAAGCCTTTTGTAGGTAAGTGCCTAAATCCTTTATATTTACTTCGTGAGTGGCTGAACTTTCAATAGCTATGAGGGAAACTTACATAATTTAAATTATACTCTTGAAAAAATTGTGAAAATGGAGATCTCGTGATAAACAGAATCGCAAAATTCGTGATTATCTTGCTGCATAAAACATAATAAATACAAACAAAGACAATTTAAATATAATAACCTACAACCTACAATAAATATAAACGTATATTTCTCTCTACATTCCACATGTATTGCTTTTAAAAATTAGAAGCTTAACACACAACACTCTAAAAAACAACAAATCTATACATATAAAGCACACAATAAATTCAATAATGGAGCCACTTATCTGAAAAGCAGCAGCATTTAAAAGAGGATGAGTGTTCTATGCTGAGGACATTTATTGACTTTGTTATTCCAATTCTGGATTGTTGTGGTGAAGTTCTTTAACCCCTTCGCTGCGGCGGGAATTCCGCCGCAGCGCTGGGGGGGGGGTTTGGGGGCAGCGCGGTGGCGCTGTGCTCATGACGGAGCCACTCTGTCATGAGCCACGGTTGAGCAGTGCTCATGACGGAGTGGTTCCGTCATGACTCCGCCCACTGCGCTAATCGCCCGCACAGGCGGGGAATCAGCGCAGCGTGGGAGGAGCGGCGGCCAACGGCCGCAGCATGACGGAACCACTCCGTCATGAGCACACGGCACCCGTGGCTCATGACGGAGTGGCTCCGTCATGAGCGCTGAAGGAGTTAAAGGGGTTGCTGTTCAGGAGTGGCAATTAAGGTTATGCATAATGTTAGCCTCCGGTCTTGTAATGAAATCCTTAATTATTCTGAGAAATGTGCTCATTAGATGCCGCTTTGGCCCCTGCCCCAAAATAGTTTGAAAGCTATGAGCCCGAATGTCCTGCCTTTTTATATCAGAAGGAATGCACATTCTCTTAAGAAACGTTTGGTAGTAAGTGATATCCTTAAGGTATGGAGTGACTAGGCACACTAGAGAGGCCAACAAGCAAATGGACAAAGAAGGTAACTGTAGTTTACTTTAGTTATTCCACCCATTACAGTGGTATAGTCGAATTGGTCATTTTTTCAGTAAAAGGATGCACTGTTATGTCCTGTGTCATACAGTTTCAACAGTCATCATTTACAAGTATTACTTGGTAATAAAGAGAGGAAAAAAGATGAAAAACGTGAACGCAGGAAATTTGTAACAATAGGTGCCCGTTTTAAGGGAAATGTGCCATTTTAACAGTCTACAGATAATCTTTACCATCTCGATATTTTCTGCCTGGTAGAGTTTTCCTAGCATGAAAACCTCTGACAGTATTTGATAGGACATATTATTACTTCTGAGCATTACACATTCAGGAAAGATTATGGAATAGGTAATTGAGCAATTAAACAACACATTTGGCTCAAGATCATAGACATTAATTAGAGAACTCCATTAGCAACCGCATTTACTAATTGCTTACTTATTACGAATGTACATAAATGGCATAATTGCAGTACCCATGCTCTGCCTTGCACATATTTATAAGGTATGATTAACAGCAATTGCATCCGCTATTTACATTATTAATGAAAAGTGAATGAAAATAGCAGGGTAGATGCCCCTACATTATCATTGTTAGAGTATCAGGGCCATGTCATAAGAATTCATTTATTCACTGTCAGCTGCAGAGGCGAGTAGGAGAATTTCAATGAACCACTGGCAATCTCTGTTACCAGTTACAATTAATTACATGTCTTCATTTGCCTTTGTTTTCAGACTTTGCATTGTATATTGTGTAAGTCTAACACCGAATCACAGCATTGACTCTCATGTCTACAGATTTGCATCTCGACCTGTTTTTCTCTTCTCTCTCTTGCTTATTTTTTTTAAAAAATCATGCAGTTAAAGAAAATGCACAAATTTCGCCCTCGTGCAAAAGATGCTTCTGATATCACCATAAACCGGGCTGAGCTCTCTCGGTTGTCAGTTGCAATGTGTCAGGAAGCACAACAGGACTGCTTCCTAATAGTTGCATAAGCACCAGTACTCGATCATCCAGTGATGTGCAATGTAAATGCTCCACGTTTGATGTCCAGTGTAGCTAATTATAGGGCGTGCAATGTCTTGAGAACTCCTGTCTATATTATTAGAAGGGGGCACTGCCCTGGTTGAGGCGTCTATGCACACAAGATGAGTGCACCAAAGGCCTTGAAGGAGGGTGCTCTACATTTTTAAGTAACAGAGCAGTCGATTGTGCATGCTTTATGTGTTCTATTCTGGGCAGGAGTGCACTACAGGCAGTCATGGAGTAGTACATTTATCTGCCATTTGATGCTGTTTGGCTGTGCCCCCACAATCCCGAAGGGGAGCTTAACGGCCCTAGAAGGGTGAAGTATGCATTGCGTTCATCATGTTCAGGACCATTAACGACCAGTGGCGGCTGGCCTGGACCGAGGGTGGTGAGGCGGGGGCACCAAAAAAATAGACTTACCTTTTATCTTGCAGCGCAACGTCCTCCTCCTTCGGGTGTCTTCTCTCCTCATGGAAGCTCCACATGCAGAAAACTGTACTACCCAACCGAACCCTAGTTCTGTTTTCACAGCATGAAAGCAGCACCAGGATTAAGAAGAGCGGCCTCTCCCTGTGACCCTAAGAGCACTGGAGGCCTGCAGTTTCTCTAACCTAGCTGTCTATGACAGCTAGGTTAGAGAACTTTAAAATGTGCATGTCCGTTTGGATGACTAAAGAGACATGCACATTTTAAAGCGCATAGCTCACTGCTGCTGCCACGCGGCAGCACTGGCCCCGCCCCGTCCTGACACTTAGTTCAGGACGGGTGGCTGAAAAATAAAACGGTAATAAATTAACGTTATTACCGTTTTATTTTTCAGCTCTGGGGCTTGTGGTGCAACGCTCCTCCACTCAAATAAAGGAGCCGGGCCTGTTAACGACCCCATCAATGACCAGGTGCAAGATGCACATATAATGGCAATGCGGTCCTACCCTACATTGTGAAGTCTGCCACCAATTCTCCTCCATCTTCACTCCCTGTAGTGAATAACATAGAGATAAGAGCGCCCTAGGTTGCATTTGCATAGAGGTTGCAGTTTCAATGCTATATCTCCTAGAGTCATATGCCCAAGTGTGCATTATTATTACATGATAACTGCCAACCTCTTCCTCCCATTTCATGTTAGTTCTTCTTTCTCTTGACAAAATCATAATATATTGAAGAGATTGTGGTCAACAATGTACCTTTTGCCTTTTGGGAATTATTTTTTTTCCCAAATGTGTAATGCATGTTAGGTGGTCCCAAATCCTCGCGCTGTCAACTGATGTAAAATTGGGTAACAAGTGCTTCCTGTGTGGACATCTGCTATCACTGGGCTCCTTATCTGAGTTTACCCACCATTGTGTGTTCTGAACATTGATGAGGGGACTGTTTGGGACTGTGAAGAGGACAGCTATGTTGACAATCAGAAGCCCTGATCCACATTCGTGCTTTCAGAGCTAATAACACAAGTTTCCTAGAGGAAAGTGAGCATGCAGGACTGTTGAGGGAATGGACAGGGGAAACTGCTGATGATCCTGGACTGAGCTGAACCAAGCAGAGACCTAGAGGGGCTGGGAGAGAGGTGGAATCTAGGATTAGCAACTGTCAAGTAGGAATGCATGATTGATAAGGTCACAATGGGCCAAGAATGCTGCGATGTGCCAGAAAAGATAATACACTAATTTGAATAAACAGAGAGACCCATCCATTGCTCTTAGAAAAAGTAAAACGATGGAAACACAGAGTTGTATAATCTCTGATTGAAAATCAATCAGTTACTCTTCACGCCAGGAATAAGGCAAAAGAGCAACAGAGCTTTCATGGGAACATCTGGAAATGAAGACAGGTGTGGCCCACAACATGTAATATATACAAGAGGTATGGGGTACCACGCTTGCTTTAAATTTAAAAATAGTTCAAAAACGTCATTTGATGCAGTGCCATCTTAAGGATTTTTGGGGCCCTGATGAAGACATATTTTGATTCCCCTTGTGTGGCACAACTTTACATGTATTAATATTTTTTAGATAAGGCACAGAAGAACAGCAGGACGCTGTTGCACCTATCAAATAGTGATCTTGTTTTTTTGATCTTTCACAAAAAAATATTGTGACGTGAATTCAGAGTCTAAACAGCCTCATTGCTCCCATTCCAGAAAGACACGGTAAGGGAAACTTGAATGAATAGTGACTAGTTAACTAGTTACTTAGTGTGGTAATCTTCATTATCCTTAACTAGTCTACCTCGTTATAATAATTACATGACCCAGGCTCCTACGGCCTCTGACAAAATGATAACTGTTTCTTCTATCTTTATTAAAAGTGAATGTATCATACAAATAAATAACCCTCCTTCCCCCTGCACTTTCTGTTATTACCAAGCCAATATAATTGTGATAGGTAGGCAGGGAGGGAGGGATGTTACTATAACGAGTAATGATGATTACTGGTAAGAAATTAGTTCATTACTCCTACGTATGACCTCCTTGTTATTAATTACACAGTGCGGATATACAAAGCAAAAATATGGCAAAAACAATTATAAGCTGCTTAAACAAATTTATTTACAACAATTACTTAATTGCCCTTTTCATACAAGTAAAAACTAAATTATCTGTAGCATTGGAAAACATTTCCAGCTTATACTGAGAAAGAAATATGTTAGAGATTGCATATGTTGCATATCTACATATCTCCTGCAGTGAAACCCCCCCTTCTTCAGCCCAAAATGCTGCCACTGCCTTTGTTGATCTCATCTTCAAATTCCCAGGCACCTCTACCTCCATTGAAGAATAGGACTGGGAAATTGCGTGTCAGACTCATCTTCAAAGAGAGCGGGAATTTAACTGTTTTTACCTTTACCCGCCTATCCATAGGATACAAACAATTACTGAAAAACTCTAGATTCCTTTGTTTACTCCAAGTATTTCAAGAGTGTCCATCTAACATCCAAGGGTGAAAGTAAATTATCAGCAGTGTGAAAGACAAGTAGAATTACTTCTTGTGAGGAATGGAACCTAGATTTCACCATGGGCTTGAAGTTAGGGTCATGTATGAGAACCACCCTAACTGGAAATATATCAACAGAGATGTTAACTCGCACAGCCTTACTGCTGAAGTTATCGCAATCAAGAAGGCTCACTTTGTAGAAACTCACACAATATCAGCATGGTCTAAAGGCTCAAAAGGTAATTTCTGTAAACCTTCTAAGACTGTTAGAAGATCCCAAGATGGAATCGGACGAGTGACAACAGGTATGCTTACTCGGAAACTTTTGAGAAGTTTCCTGACCAAAGATAAAAATGGAGCTCTGGCTTCCCTGCAGGAGTTTATGGTTGCCAATGAAGATGACAATACAGAAGGCAACAAATCCTTTGTGAATCCATCTCGTAAAAAATCCAGGATTTTGAAGGGATCAGAAGATGATGGGTCCAGATTGAAAACCGAGCACCAGGAAGATAAAGTCTTTCAGTGGTTTACATTAGCCTGAAAAGTGGAATCTTTTAAAAATGATTGGATATCTAAAGCTACTGCACTAGAGCAACGTGGCTTTTGTAATCCAACCCTCTCAACTTCCAGGCCATCAGATTTATTTAACGTATCTGTTTAAATTATAGGATGGGATATTGAAGGGGACAGGGATTGAAAGGAAGAACTACATGAGTGGGCACGTCTAACTAGGATAGCAACAGGAACCGAGGACTTCTTGATCAGTAAGGTACTATGAGGATCACTGGCATCATTTCCCTCCAAATCCCAGAAACACCTTCTGTAGCTGAAGAAATAGAAGGATGATATACAGTGTTTCCTGAGGCCACCAAACTGACCCAGCCTGTTTGATGTGAACTGAAATGCATGTGGACTGAGATGAAATTCTATTAAAGAAGGAATTTTCCGACTAATGCTGTCCGCTTAAATAACAACTGCTCCAGGAATGCACAGTGCTCGAAGGAATAAGAGATTCTTTATTGTCCATCTAGAATCCCGTTTGTCAGAACTGATAAGGATCAAGATTTCATGCCCACTCGCCTGTTTATGTATGACTTCGCAACTTAATTGAACATCTTGACAAGAACAAGTTTGGTGAACAAGCAACTCGTAAAATATTGAATGACTCTCCCTATCGCAGCCAGTTCGAGAAAGTCTTCCTGTGACCAACTTCTCTGAGACTTCTGATCCCCAAGGGTTGTTAAGACGGACGGTAGAAGTTCTAACATCAGTACTACTTCTGAGTTCGGAGCGCATAGGTAAATTATGTTTGAGGAGACTAGAATCTGTCTTGTGTAATCCTTGGACATTGGAGACCAGGGTGCAAGTATATGTTGAACCAAGAGCTTTAGATAGAAGCAGTACCATGGGATCAGGACTGAGTATGATGACATTGTAATGAATACATTTTTTAAACAATTTTCGGCTTGCAGACCATATTAGAATTTCACCTTAGAATGCATTTTAACTGAGGCAGAAATGTTTTAATATAGAAAAATAACATATAGGAAAAATGTTCTTGCTTTATAACAAGTAAGAATCTCCTCAGAATACATTTTAACTTTACCAAAATAATTCTTATCTAAATCACACGTAGGAAATATGTGCTTGATTTAAATGCATAAGAAAAATTAATAAGAAAAGAAAAACAATTTAGTAGGATATCATTCATAAATGTGCCCCTGTACCTAGGCCCAAATCTTTTCTTTTGACTCTTGCTCTTAGCTAAATAGATGTTTATTTAGAACACTTTGCCTAGCACCAGCATCTTGTTAAAGAATGTGCTGCCTTCAAGATTATGTTCTCTTTGCTTCATCATACATATTAGATCATCTCGTCTTGAACAATGAACGTTGATGTGAATTCATAATAAATAGGCTGATAGAATGAACAATAATGTAAATATATCTATGTATGCTTAATCATAACACTGTTGATGGATTTGTTTCAGTGCCTTTGACAAGCCTTTTTTATTCATAATATACATTGAATGCAGGTAATAACTTAGGCAAGATGGTTCTTATGAGAACTTTCCTCCATGTTTCTAGTAGTCACAACACTGTTTCACTTTGTACCGGCATGAATGTTTACCATGGGAATCGGGAGGCGAAGCAGCGAATGTTGACGACACTATCGGATGAGAGGTTTCCATTGGACAAGAGACTTAGGGCCTGATTATGAGTTTAGGGGTCATGGAGCCAAGCGAAAGCCCCGTTCCAGGCCTGCCAATTGCAACCGCCACCTGCCAGACTACAAGTCATTTCGTAGTCTAGCAGACAGGGAGTGCGCCGATGCTGCAGCCGTGCAGTTCAAAGGCTCATATGTGAGCCTTTGAATTGAAGCGCCGAGGGAGCGCCAAAGCAAGTTCCTGCACAGCATGGATTTTGCAGTCCATGCCGTGGAGGAACTGGGGTGCATGCACACAGGGGGGCACATGCATGCACCCCCATGCACAGGGGAACCAGTGGGCCAATACTTTCCTGAACGCCACACTTTTCATGGTGAGATCACTGCCATGAAATGGGTGGAGGTCAGGAAAGTCATAATATGCTTGGTGGTGCCACAGCCACATCACCAGCATATTACTGCCACCAACTGACTCACCAACGCCGAGGGATCACGGATCCCCGGCAGCTGCAGCGGTCCGATGGCGGTCTGACTGTCGAAGATGTAATACGTTGGTCGGAAACTCAGTGTGGCAGTAGCCGCTACGCCACCACGGGTTTGGCTGTCCTATGGACCGCCAAACTCGTCATTAGGCCCTTAGACACCTACTAATTTTTGTTACATCATTATATGTTTTTATATTTTGATGAATGTTTCTAGTTAGTTAGGAGAAGAGGCCCCTTACGACTCAACGTTGGGAGAGTAGCTCTTTTTCATCATTGCCCTTTTGTTACCTACAGCTATTGCTAAAAGTGACTTTATCCTTTTTTCTTTACCCTGACTTTCCCTGATCAATGCTACTGCAATTATCATACCCCTATCACTGATATTCTGATGGTTGCTACTGCAGCTGTGGGGAACTTGGCTGAGTTTCCAGAACGACTCTTTATTGAAAGTCCAAAACTCTATCTATGCTCCGAAAATCTTGCTCATCTCTGAAAGGGACTCTTCAAGGTTCTTACTATAGGGTAGATGGGGCTCCTTAGCTAGTGTAGTGACAATTTCCTTTATGGAACACTCTGTATTGTTTTATGCTGTCACTAATCAACCTTTTACGTAAATTATTTATGTAAACTAGACTAATCTGAAATAAGATGCCAAAACCATACTAATCCTTTAAAGATAAAGAAAGGTTTTGAAAGCTTCTTCAACCTCTCATTATTGATTGAATATTAAGGATCTGGCAGTTAATGATATATGCGTGACCTGTGTTTTTGTCCCAGCTCCATTCGCAGTACGTGGCAAAGGTTCATCTGACGTGTAAATTGCCATCTGGATTTCAAGGGTCAAATCTGTAAGTTGGAGTGTTTAAATTCAAAAAGCCATTTTGGCCAATCCTTGGGCGCTAACAACATAAATCCCTGTACCCTCAGCTGTTTGCTGGCTGAGGCAGATGTATTTTTCAGCAATTTGCAAATATTCTTTTCAAGATTCTCTTTCTTCTCTTGTGGCAAGAAGACTTTGGCTTTCCCAGAGTGGAACAGCATACTGATAAACTTCAGGATGCGAAGGTAGCGGTCGAGATTTTCTTTTCATTTGACATGAAACCCAGGGATGAAAGGATCTTGCGTGGCTCCTGTACATCTTCCTCTGCCTTTGCAACAGAAGTTGCCACAACTTACCAATCATCTAGATAGTAATATTTATGATTTCCTTGCAAATGTAAATGAGCCACATGGAGTACATAGCTTTGTAATGATATTCAGTTAAGAGGAAAGGCCGACAATTAACACTCAGAACTGGAAATGCTCATTTTCAACTGCACAACAAAGACATTTCTGGTAATATTGATGTATTGAAACATGAAACTATGAGTCCTGTAACCCCAATGTCAATGAGAAATCCCCTTTTGAGATTAATGGAATTATCTGATGTAGTGATATCATATTGAACAAGACATGTCTGAGTACTTATTGAGGGATTTTAAGTCCAACACTGGATGAAATTTCTCCCTTGGCTTTGGGTCTAGAAATAAAATGGAATAAAATCCTTGATGTCTTTCGTCTTGTGGCCCCTTTCTGAAGGAGGGATTGTATTCCTTGAGAGATTGCTCCCCTTTCTCCAGTTCTTTGGCATTGGAGTCAAAAAGATAAATAAGAACTTGTGGGGGATAACAAAGTCTATTTTGATGCCACTTTGACCCATTTTCAAGACCCACTTGTCCGTGACTATCTTCTGGCAAAGAATAAAAAAGTGGTGTATTCTCCCACCCACTATAACGGATTGATTGTCATTTATTTTGATACTGTGGTTTTTGGGACTACAACAGTTGGGATCAAGATGTTCCAACTGGTGCACAAGCCTGACCACAAGCCCAGCCTTGAACAGGCTATTTTTTAGTTAATTTCTGATTGTAACACTTTTGGATGAATGATTTCTTTGTATGAAAATGTCAGAATAGTTGTAAGACCTTTTTTCCTTCTTCATCCTTCTTTACTAAGTCATCGAGCTGATATGAGAAAAGTTTATCTCCAGTAAATGGCAAACACAGAATCAAAGCCTTTTGCGCTTGATCCAGTTTTCATAACTTTAGCCATAGGTGTCACAGAGCAGGAAGCGAGGCTCCACCAACGTTAGCTAAGGATCAAAGAAAATCAAAACACAAGCCAGACAGAAATTGAGTTAAAAAGTCCATATTTGACAACCTTTCAGCTGGGTCGCTTTTCTCCTTAAGGCTGTTGTGCTAGAGTTAAAAATCCTTCAGCATCATTTGAGATGAATACACAGCAGGTGTCACAGCTGTAAGGGCAAAATTTGATGCTGCATATGAATTTCTAGTAGAGGCCTCCAGCTTTCTGTCCAGTGGCTTCTTCTGATGCTAGGGAAGAAGGTGACAACATACTCTCTAGGATCGCATTAATTTGGGGTGTTTGAGGAAACTTATATTCAAAAGACTGCAAAGGATACCCTTTTGTGGAAAATAGATTTTTAAAGTTTCTTTCTATTCTTTAAGGTGCATGGATCGAATTACTGTATGGACTGAAAGAGCATCACCTTTAGGTGTTTTATATACTTACTGTCAGTGCTTTAAATGGGCCTGTACTTACCGGTACTGCGTATCGGCAATTACAAATTTGTTTGCCGTCAGTACCGGCACTTCTCTGTAGCCAGGGAGAGTGCCAGTACCCTGATCCACAGCAGAGCAGGCGCAGGTTAGGTTTCTCCTCAAGTGCAGGGCAGATTCCGCTCTGCTTCCAAGGAGCTTGTAATGAACCAAGCTGTGAAGTAGCCTTTTGCAGAGTTGCTGGTGAAGATCCCAACAGCTCCCATCTGAATGTCCACAAACTGCAAGGGTTTGAGAGGGCTTGTGTCATGCTGTGATTAACAGGACAGTCTCTCTAGACAGACCCTGAACTGTCAAACAGGTACGCAGCGACCATTCGGGTGAAAGTGCCATCATGGCTTTTATTTTTGTGTAATTAGTTGATCTGTTTTTTTGACATAAGCGCATTTCTTGCTAATTTTGATATGTGCTGCAACTGGTACAGAAGTAATTATGTATGATCATATCTTGCCCTAAGCTCCGCCTCCAGCCCCGCCAACATGCCACACCTCTATTGTAATGAGTGCCTGCACTTATTTTTTCTCATTTAAAGCACTGCTTGCTGTGTCACCCTTTCTGCCGAAACCCCAACATATCTTTGATATCTTGTAATTGTACCCCTTGCACATGTCTACTTTTAGGTGCAGAGTCACTTCCGTCATCATCATGCAAAGGCTTAGCTCTTTTTTGGTTGGGCAAAGCTGAGGTGACAGCCTCATCTCTCAAATCTTGGGGGGCTGTCCTGGATATAGAAAATACCTCTCTCTTCTTCTGCTAGTAAAGCTGCTGAGGTGTCTGGTTATTCCTCCATGGCTGCAAACACATTTGTGCTAGTGCAGCGATTTCCGTTAATGTAAGTTGCTTGAAAACCACTGGGCATATTATCAAGGACGGCATTAAATTATGTCCGGTTTAGCGGCAGAAAACTGCAGCTAAAGCGGCAATAATGGGCTTGATAATATGCCCTGGAGAATTCCCATAGAAGCCCATGTTGACACCAAAACATAGACTTCTATTGGAATTCTCAAGGGCATATGATCAAGCCCATTATCTCCGCTTTAGCTGCAGTTTTCTGCTGCTAAACCTGCGATAATTTTTAACGCAATCCTTGATAATATGCCCCCACATTTCTTCTTGCGGGAAGAGATCTGGTACTAAAACAACCCGTGTGCACCTGTCACTCCTC
The DNA here is from genome assembly GCF_964204655.1 of Triturus cristatus. Lineage (NCBI taxonomy): Eukaryota > Metazoa > Chordata > Amphibia > Caudata > Salamandridae > Triturus > Triturus cristatus. Next base: position 1,188,760,613 of record NC_140591.1, read on the forward strand.
ATGTGCTCCTGAGACCACTGCGAGGCGACGAGCTTAGATCTACATACCCGTTCCTCTGCACAGCCATATGCATGTTGATCGTACCCCAGCTGCAGCACCTGAATGGGAAAGCGTGTAACGCTGTTGCACCCTTACCAGCTGTCGCTCGTGCAGACCTCAGCACCATTTAAAAAACAGTAAGCAATAAAAAATAGATTTACCAAATTAAATCGTGTAGCATGAGCGTCTGGTCTAAAGGACAGAAGGAAAACCAGGAAGTGTGGAAGGTGTTCTTAATACGTAGAACGCATTTACGTATAATAAAGAAAGAAGAAAGAAAGCTTGGGTTGCATTTTGTCAGAGGGCAGAGGAGCCTCATTGTGTAAATTCCTCTGATGAGGAGGACATATGTGGGGGAATATAGGATTTATGCACATAACACTTAACATTATATATGTATCCCAGGTAATCGTAATCACAAATACATCTCTCTTTACAGATGGCATTATCGCTGCAGCAGGGAAAATCAAACCATGAATCTGAATCTTTTCTCCTTAATTATTTTCCACTGCCTTGTCCCTCTTCTCCTAATCCTATTGTGAAAGAAGAGTATCTCCTCAAGCCCACTTGAAGTCTAAAATATGTTTGTTATTAAAAGAAAAAGCAGTATCACTCCTGAATGAGACTGGGCTTCGCCTCACTAAGCAATTTCTCTCACTGAGGATTAAGAGACGTCCTGGGTGGTAGGAGAAGAACAGGGCGGTAAAGAGAATGGTATAGTGAAACAAGTTAAATAGTGAGAGATGGGAGAGAGATATAGATATACGAGATGGGCGAGGTAAGGATAGAGATAAGCTAAAGAGAGAAAGGTGAGTTAGTCATAAAGAAAGATACAGAGATGTTGGAAAACGTAAGTGGAGAAAGAAAAGTGGACACATAGGTAAGGACTTCGAGTTAGGTAGACTGGTAGAGAAAGCTGGTGAAAGGGAAAAGGGAATGTGGAAAAAGGGGAAGGGACCTCCACCGAGTGATGAGTGTAGTTGAGAGTTAAGGTAGAAAGGGAGCTGAATTGGCAAAAGGTAGAGGAAGAGAAATATAGAGATAAACAGGTAGAGAGCTGAGGTAATGAGATATGTATATTTAGATCCAAGTTATAGAGGAAGTTGTGAGGTGGAGGGGGGTAAAGTGAGCAGTGAGGTATAGAAAGACAGGTCTGGTAAAGAGAGTAATGAGACAGAGAAAGGGTAAAAAGAGATATGGTGAAAAGAAGCAAAGTAGCAAGAGGTATTGTAGAGAAAGAGGGGTGTGGTTAATTCAGTGGCAGGTAATGGTGACTGGAAATAATCTGGAACTCTGGGATCAATTCCTCCAGCCCCTGGACCTGGTGGAGTACCCCCCTCCTAAATCAAATCTGTAGTAAAGAGCCTTGGCGTCATTCTAGAGAAAGATCTGACTATGGTTTCTCTGGCAAAGAAGGTTGCATGCACCTGTTTTGGTCTCCTGAGATCTCTTTGGAAGGCACCCAAATGGCTCCCCATAGAATGTTGGAGGATGGTGGTTCAAGACCTGAATCTCTCCCGTCTTGACTAAGGCAATTCCCTCTATCTGGGCAGCCCCTCTATGTCATCAGTCAGCTGCATGTTGCTCAGCATGCTGCAGCCAACGCACGGATGGGCCTGCCCAAAATGATGCAATCAGCACATTTGCCTCTTGATCAGCTTAATTGGTTGCCTATAAACAAAAGAATAGAATTTAAGGCTTTATGTCATGCCCGTAGGAAAAGGCATTCCTATGGCCCACACATCCTTCAACATCTCATCACTTCATACAGTGCCCTCAGAGAACTGATATCTAATTACCATTCCTAGAATTAGGAGAGCAAGAGGAGGCAGTTATTCATTCAGCTACCTGGTTCCTAAACTCTGTAACTCTCTTGCTATCCGTCTTCGATCAGACAAAAACTTACAGCTTTAGGGACCAGCTGAAAACTTCTCTTCACATCTGAGCACTGTAAGTCCTCACTTGTCCTCACCTTGCTCTGTCAACGTCGGGAAGCCCACTGTGGATAGCTGTGTGTTGTATAAGAACTTTTTTTTTATCATACTACTACAGCTACTATTAATGATAATAAAATTAATATCAATGCTTTGCAAAATGCATGAGCTTGCAAAGCACTGAATGGTACTGACTGCTAAGTTCAGATCTCATTCCCAGCTGGTTCTTGTAGCTGCTCAGTTTTTGAAGCAGATGAGGTCTGGCCACCAACACTCATGGCAGCAGCTCATCTCCTACAAGAACCACTCTGGTATTCTCACTTTGGACAAAGTTCATTGGGCGATTGCTGAGGCAGTTCTTTGAGCAACACTCGTCATCAGCGCCCGTTCTGGTCAGCAGCTTACGTGTCCTGGTGTGGTAGTTGCGGCCATCGTGGTTTTATTATGGTGTATTTCAGTTCATGCATGTCCTTTTACAGCTTAAACCAGGTGTTTTTTAAATGGAGTTTGGCATTTGGCTCTCGGATTGAGACTATGATGGCTGCAGAGAGGCATATGATAACAGTGCCCCTAGCTCTTGACAGCTGTAGTCCATGACCTTTGATAACTGTTCACCAGGCATATCTATTCTTCAACCCTCACAATTGTTATTTGCAACCCCTGCATATCATAGCTGCAAATTTACTATTGTATTGTGATTAACTAAAAATAGTACAGTTTTATGAGCCTCAGAAATATCTTTAACAGTACACATAATTTCTATAGGTTAGTGGTCGCATTGTGAATGTCCTCAGGATCAAAGGTCACATGACAACACTTCAAAATATGTGATCAGAGTTAAGGTTCTTCTGATGTCACTTGCTGTAATATAATTAGGTCAAGTGGGGCAAAGGGCACGTGCTATCACTTGCACTAAGACCTGGCAGACTTTGTTCTCTTAGCAACATATTCTATTATGACACGACGTTTGTCTCGAAATACTCCTATTTACTGGGAATATGTATTGGCTGTGAGACTGCACTTAAGGAAGTCATCCTGACATTCTTTGAAAAAAATGCGAAATTCATATGCTTAAGAAGCGTGGAATTGAAACAGAAATCATTTCGCTAATAACACTTCTGCATGCTAAATTACAAATGATCTGGGATTTACACATCACCTGCTTCAGAGTTTTTGTGGGAGAAATATGCTAAGTTATTGAATATGTGAGGAAAAGTAATAGATGGATATTATGGAATTGTCGATAAGGTTCATTCCAAGCAGGCCCGTTCCTGCTCTCATTTGAAATAAATGCATATTGGTTTTGTTGTTGCACTCCAGTAGAGTCAATCAGCTGGGTCTAGTCTCAGGTGATCACTTGTTTTGTAAAGTCAGAAAGACATGATGTTTCTTTCAAAGCCTGAGGGCCTCAGTTATGAAAACGGTGGCATTGCTGCGTGAAAACAGCGATGCAACAGTTTTCACGGCGCCCTCCTTGCAACATGATGGATGCGCAATATTTAAAGTACAGCGCTCCATGTCACATGGAGTTACAGATACTTCAGTATTTCTGATGTATCTGCAGGCGCAAAAGTGATGCACTGCTGGGGTGTGTTTGAAAACAGACGCACCTCCAAGCCCCATGTGAAAGTGCCTGCGTCAGTCTTACGCCTGCTGTGAGGCAGGCGTAAGGTTTTGAAGCAGTGGCATCCTAGAAGTAGGGCATTGAAATCTGATAGATTTAATTGCGCCACTTCTATGAGGCTTTTTGCGGGGTAACGCCCACACTGCATACATTATACCTTACTCAGGTATAATTTAGCACAGGGGATTACAAAGTGGCGCATCTGCTGAGATGCGTCACTTTGTAAATAGGGCGCAACATGGCACATTTTTTACGCAGCTGGTGAGTCACAAAAAGTGATGCAACGGCAGCACAAAAGTGTCGCAAGGCCTCACAAATAAGGCCCTGAATGTTTTTATGTGGGTTTATTTACATTTAAGAATGTGGTAATAACATTTTGGGGCTGTAGTGTTGCAATTAGAAATCTATCTTTGTCATCTGAAGATTGAGCAATGGCTTTTGAGCAGTGATTAATTTGTAAACAAAATGAGTGCAGGAGAACAAATGTTTTCTTAAGAGGCTGCCACCCACTTCCTAAAGGCACCACCCACTTCTCACATAGGCACAGCCCACTTACTCCACTGGCCGTGTCCACTTCCACCATCGGCTCCAGCACCTGGTTTCTTCTGCTGCCTGCATGTACAATGCTCAGAGTTGAAAAGCGGAGAGGGAGTGAGGACAAGCGAGCAAGCTTTTCATGATGGAGGGTTCTGAGGGGTTCTCATCACAAGAGGGTAAAATAGTGCATTTTCCAGCCCATTTTTCACTTAAATTTGCGAAAAATCGTAAACTCTGAAAAGGTACTCTGGAAGGACACTGGTAGAACATGTCAGTAGTTTCATAGTGGTTAGGAGGAAGGCATGGGCTGGGATATGTGAAGAGGGTATTTGTCCAAATACGGATTTAGGGCCTGATTTAGATTTCATCAAACGGGTTACTCCATCATAACGGCGACGGATATCCCGTCTACCAAAATATAAATCCCAACGGAATTTATATTTCGGCAGATGCTATATCTGGCACAGTTGTGATGGTTTTACCTGCCCGCCGAGATTTAAATCAGGCCCTTAAACTGATGTGCACAATGATGCAAAATAAACCATAACAAGGGAAACAATTAATCCCAAAAAATTAAATTGAGTGAAATTAGTAACACAATTGAAAGAATCACTTTTCTATGATGAGTTGGAGTGGAGTTCAGTGATGATGGGTTGATTCCCTCAGAGGAATATACTTTAGAAAAACAAACATGAGGAATTAGAGTTAGTACAGATTGGGCGTTGCATCTCTTACTCTCTAAACTACAATATATCTGAATTCATTCCAAATTCAGGAACAGAAATAATCATTGAACATAACTGACATCTACAAATGTATTTCTTAACACAGAGATAACGGAGTCCTTACACTATTTTTTAATGATGTAATGTTTTAATACAAATATGATGGAAATGAAATCAAAACAGACTAATGGAAACTACGACAACATAAGTACGTTATAAATATTGAATAAACAGAAGCCACAGATATGCAAATGAGACATCATATATAGGCCTGGGCGTAGTTCGCGAAGTAGCACTTCGCGAAGCTACGCAAAGTGAAGTTCGCACTACGCGAGCTACGCGTAGCACTTCGCGAACTGCGTAGTACCTTGTTCGCACTGTGCCAGATGTCGTTTTCAATGATTGCACAGTGCGGACAAGCAACCGGCACTGTGCAATCATTGAAAATGGCATCTTGCACAGTGTGAGCTGTAGTTTTCTACTGCTCGAGTAGATTTTTACTCGAGCTTCAGCTTTCTCAACGCGAACTGGTAGTTTCTCATCGCGAGCGGTCGCGAGCATACGCGACCACTCGCAATGAGAAACCTGACCACCTCGCGTTGGGAATCTCGCCGGGAGGTTTATTTTCCATGCTCGCGATCGCCAACTTGAAGTTGCTGATCGCGAACAAGGAAAAAGTCTCGCCGGGATGTCATTTGGCTTGCTCGCGGTCGCCAACTTGACGTTGAGGACCGCAAGCAAGCAAAAAATGACCGCAGCACTACGCAACACTACGCTACGCGCGTTCGCACTGTGCTACGTGCAGTTCGCGTAGTGCGAAGTAGCGCGAACTTCGCAAACTACGCGAGCGTAGCGTAGTGCTTTACCCAGCCTTAATATATATGCATTATGAAATATTAATTATTAGAAAGTGCAGAACATGTCTAAAAATATCAAATAAATAAAATATATAAAAGTGAACAATAAATAGAACATATAAAAAGAGAATTTTAAGCCCACCATCCTGTCTTTCTCTGCCAGACAAATTTAGAGTTCACCACTGGTCCAGCAGTGAACTCTATCATGCAGTTTATACAAAGCCATTTAAAAGTCTTTTGTGTGTCGGTTATTATTGATGGGTGCTTCATACTTTTTCAAAAATATACTCCCGAAGTGAGAATTGCTTTTAAGAAAAGTTATAACTATTGGCCCCAACACCATGGCAGTGTTCTCACATTCTATGAGTCATTTTTTATTTTATACTGTCCCTCACTGCCAGGATTTTATTGGCTGTGATGGTTAGCAAAATTAAAAGCAAGAGAGCAATTCTCGAAATGCATTGGGTCTAATACAAATTGTGTCATCAGGATGTAACATCAGAGTATTATTTGCCAATGGAACATTATGGTTGGAAACGGTGCACTGCTATTAAAATCTTTGAAACGTGAATGGCTGTGAACTCAGCTTGGTTAAATGAAAAGCGAAAGGGACAGTTGTATGAACTGTGAAAAAGAAAAGAAGAAAAGTTAAAAAAAATGAAAATAAGGATAGAACTTTGCATTATATGAGCCAATGGGCCCGTTTTTCATAGGCTGAGCACTTCGGACTGTGGAACCCAGTGGGTCACAGCTGCATTGCAATGATTCCACGTGCATGGGCAGAACACGCACCGAGGTTTGCATGCCACAACCTTTAGCCTCAGAGCAATTGTTGAAAGTATGATTAAAATGCGAGGAAAACGCGTAAAAAATATGGGTGTGTATTCTCCACTCTTGAATATTTTTTAGCAAAATTAAAAAGCCATCAAACCACCCACTTTAAATAGGGAGGATGGTTGGATGTCTTACCTCCAGAGGCCATATTCCTCTGGCTGTTGGAGAAAGGTTTATACTGATGCCGTAAACCTGTTAGTCTGCATGACTCAAAATTTGGGCAATTGGACTGAGAGTTTGATGGATAGGGTAGCTTCTTGAGATGGAGCACCCTGTCCACCAAACTCTAAATCAGGCCCCAAATGTCTTGTGCTGAGTCCTTGTCTTTTACTGACTCCCCTCTGGTGCCATCTTTTGATGCACATATGGAATTAATTTCTGGAAATCTTCACTTAAATTGAACAGTGGAAATGATTATAATGTTCACAGCATTTTGTCCTATGTTCAGTCAGTTCAACTGATGGCAATCCCTCTCTGTTTCATAATCATATCCATGCCTCTTTTGCTTCGCCTCCTTATAACCTGTACTGAATAGTTGAATTATTGTTGATATTTGTTCTGAATGGGCTCTTTGTATTACTTGTAGTAAAGAGTCCCTATTGCTTGTTTTGAGATCTTTTAAATTGTGGCATATACCTTGCCTTGTGAATGCTCAGTTAGATTTTTTCCATACTGATTTCTGCTGTTTGTCTATATTGGCACCATATTGACTTGGTCAATTTTTTGGACAATTTCAATCCATGGGATTGCTATGCATCAAAGCGCACGCAATGTTATGGCCTTTTGCAATCAACTATAGAAACGGTTATTGGAAATACTTTTTTGGAACATGCATCTTAAATTTAGGAAGAATATGTCGCTGGAAAACTGTGTATGTGTGTGGTTCAAGTGGTCATTTCACAAAATATTTGCTAGTGCTTGGTGTTTCCTCCTTCTTAATATTATCAATACCACTCTCCACACCATGATGCTACTCTTTTCTAAAACCAATTGTCACCTTCACTGCTACTGGTGCTGGTCTCACACTCATCTAGTATCTTTTCTTGCAATCCCAGCTTCACAATCCTCAGTGTTCATCTGTTTTCGGAATGTAGTGCTCTATTTAGCGTTTGGCGGTAGGGATTTTTAATCACAAATGTATCTGATATCTTGTCCACCCTATGGCAAGACATTGCCATCTGTGATACCATGGACAGGATAGCTACCAGGTTTTGACAGAGTATCCTGTCCACCAACCTCTAAATAAGGTCCACAATAACTTTTAACACATTTCATGCTAGACTTTTCATCATCTTAGGTCACAGATTTTGCAGAGAAAGCCTGCATTTTCTTATAACCAACTTTAGACATTCTAACGGAAGCAAAGAAAGGTGTAATGGGCACATAATGTTAATCCAACTAACGTTCACAGTACTGGACAAAGCTAATGTTTGTTAGTGCAAAATACATCTCTGCACATGCACCTACTATGATGATTGATTCAACCTAAAACCAGACATGTTCTTTTTTAACTACCCAAATACAGGATTTTTAAAATTTGTATTTAATTTTATTTGTACCCACCAAGACACACATACAGTCCACACATTGGTTATCGCAAATGTATCTTGAAACAAATCCAAATTGTTCATCAGGTGCATTGAAGAAATTAAACAAAAGGCAACAGCAGAAAAGCGAAAAAAGTGGATGCTCATATAGACTTGCACTTGTGGTTCTGTAAATTTTTGAGAAGTAGCCATAGACATAAGAAAATGTCTTTGGTTCGGAAACTACCTAAAATCTTCAGCAGCATGTTCCTGGGGAATATTTGCTAACCTGAGTGAGAAAAGGTACTCCTTAAGGAAAGTTTTGATGGAGCAGGGCTTTTTAAACCTCAATCTCTGGGTATAGTCATCAAACAGCATCCCCAACTGGTTGTATGGACTGTTAGTAGTCAAATTGAAGCATTGTGGGAGAGCTAGCTTTTAAAATTCATTTACTTTACAATTAAACTAATGCACTTCCTCAATAACGACAGGGATGATGGTATACAACTATAAAGGTTTCTTTTAAAATTATTAGTTCATCGCCATAAGCAAAATTGGCAATGATTAATGATAGATATTATTACAGGAAAAATGGCATTCAAGCACTCTGAATGTAAGTATTGTGATGTACAGAAAGCAAATAATATGTAAAGAATGCAAAAAGAGCATTTAGCATGAAGTTTTACACTCAGGGAAATCGGAAAGGTAGAGAAGCCTGCCCTTTTCCAAGTCAGGAAAAGTATCTGCTCAATCTACTATAAAAGACCAATTAAAACACCATCAAAGGTCCCAAAACATCCACATCTCTCTCTCACAGTCTAGAGTCAATCCCAAAGCCATAATTGCCAGGAACCGCTAAATTTACCTAAATTCCCACTCTCATACAATTAGGTACACATCTGTTGATCCTTGAAAGTTGTATCTTCTTAGCACGCCGAGTACAAGAGAATCCTTTAATCATTATTTCTCTGCATCTGCTGCCAACATTTGGCCTTCATGCCTCACTATTAATCTAATACAAAATAATGAACCTTTCTCTAGCTAGCCAGGGACTTGATGATGCACCTGCTGCAAATAAAGGAATAACCAGTGGTAAACTGTTTTAATATAATCAAGAAAATAATATAGTTATTGATAAATATGCAGAATTAACGTGTAGGCTTTAATGAAAAATAAATGCGTTTAAATGCAAAATCCGTAGAAGGGCAATATATTCACTCATTAGTCCTGAAAAGCTGAAATGGCAGAGCTTGAACAATGGTGACCTGACTAAAGAATGCTGATATAACCTAAAATGTTAATTCTACTGACCTTTCCATGAACATGTTTTTTAATCAATAATAGTTGCGTAAATGTTTTCTTATATTTCAGCAAAATGTTTCGACTTACACAAAGAACACTGTTAACAAATGATTAGAAATTAGCCTTTAAATGGGTAATGAAGAAGTTTACATATGTAGACTCAGCATTTAGACTTGATATGGACCTTATTAACTGACTTGTATTTCCTTTCAAAGAATGGCTGCACAACATGTTTTTTCTTTATATAGATGTTTTAACTTCTACATAAATCATTGTTATTGAAATGTTAGAAATGTACTTTAAACGTGAGAAAGAAGACCTGAATGCAAGAATGACTTAGACTAAAACCTAGAACTGATATAATGTAATTACAAATTTAACATTGTTGTCTGTGGATTATTGTATTACTGTGAGAAGACGAGGAGTGATCCTGTTCCCAGGAGAGTATTGAAAGCTGATTAGCTGACTGAAGATGGAAAAGAGCAACATGTTGAAAAACTTAATGAAACATGTAGTCTCTATTAGTGCATGTTCATAGAGTAGACTCAGAAGCTTTTTACCCAGACTCAGACTTCACTTGCCATTCCTATTTTTCCATTTACTCTTATTCCATGTTGCTCTGAGACTGTACTGAGTTTCTTGAACATCTCTTTATGAGAAGTTCTGCTTTATTGATATTGTTGATTTATTGGGCTGACTTTGATGCAGGAGCTTCATGTTTGTTCTCAATCTCTCAAACTTGAACAGCTTATGGGTTCTGACTGACAAAAGTCACCCAATTCTTAGAATAGGGATTCTATCCTTTATGGAATGTGCTTAATGCATTTTATTCTGATTATTGACTAATACTGACTATTGTAATATTTTCATATTTGATAATTGAGATTAATATCAATTGCCTTGTGATCTTCATAAAGATACATTACTAAAATAATTAATTAATAAAATCTTTTAACCCATACCAAATTCTCTTTATTGACAGAAGATAGATTAGGGATTGTGATTCTTATTTATGTGATGCAGAGCTCCTGATCTTCTCTAAAAAAACAGCAAAGAATCATAAGACCTGAGAAAGGTAAACAAAGAGGGACATTTGCCTGGAGGAGGGAAAACAACTCTTGAACTGGAAACTGATTTTTGCTCTAGTACCAGCATTCTAACAATTTTGAAATGTCTAACACTCGGTTAAGGCCTAATGTTAAGCTAAGTTAGTTCAAGAATCAAAATGGAGACCTGTTCTAACTTTATTGACAATAGAAAGGCAAGTTATCATCATTATAATGTGAATATCCAATAAATGTAAAACATGATTTATTTATTCACCCCAATACAGCTACATACAATTTGTAAATGTGCACAGCACTGTTAATCTACAATAACTCATAAGGGTGAAATACACATGTTGATATGTTGACTCACACGTTGAATATACAGAGTATATATAATAATATGTGAATGCAGGTTATGTAGAGGGTAGGGTCAAAATCGCACTGCTCCAATCGTGCCATGTACTGCTGCAGTAAGTTGTGCTAGAACAAAGAATTTGCCACATTCTGTCATTTCCCCACAGGCTCTACAGCATATATAATCTCCTTAAGCATTGCTTTATTCAAGCTACAATGTCCAAGTCAAATACTAGCAATGGGCAGGGAGCGCCAAACCACTGGAAGCACACTTTCTGCATTATACAGGGAATCAGAGATGAACCTAGTTCACAGGGAGGTATGGCATTCTTTGTGTGAAAAAGATATGCCCATCTGTGGGCTACATCTGTGATGGAACCCAAGTGCTGCAATTGTGAACATTGGAATTCGTGGACTACAGATCTGGTCTCAGACAATATAGGTCTCATGATGCATCTTAGAAGATCACCTTAAAGAGATAGACTGGGTTTCCCAAAAACCTAATTGTGAGACAAAAAGACTAAAGAAGAATGTAAGATGCAATTTCCTCAGTAATTTTCATTCTCTCTTTTATCTTGCCTTCCTGTGGAATCTCTTCCTATGCATTAATACCCATACCTCACTTTTTAAATTTGATCTATCGGTATACATCACACTTCATCTCCTTCCCTTTAGTTGCTGTCTTTTCACACTATTGCATGATCTTCTGTTTATTCCTTCAACTTCATCATCCTCTCCCTCTCTCTCTCTCTCTCCATCTCTCTAACACACACCTCCTCCACATCACCATCCTCACACATAAACAGGAACAGGCACACACACACATACCACACACACACAGGCCACAACCACGTACATTTTGTCTCCTTGGCATTGACAATATTTCTTAAGGTGTGTACCTCCTTCAAATACGTACTCTCTCCATGGAATCAAATTAAGGTTTGGACCTATGTGACTGTTGCTTTGTGCACTCTGCAAAGTGGAAAAGTATTCAATCAGCATAAAGTCAGAACACTTTGGAATGAGTCCTGACAAACAGCCAAGATAGTGAGAGCACTGCATCTAAAATCCCAAGAGGACCAGAAGGGGCAAGCATGATGTAAAAACAATACTCAGTTGGCTTTTTACTCAGTCAATTAATCTGCATGAAAAGTTAAGGGCAAAAAAGTTGAAGCTCGAGCCAAACGTCTTGCTCTGACTCACTGAAAGTCTTCTCTAACCCTTGAGCCTAAAGGTCTAAGTCTTCATGTGGTTTCTACCACCAGCTAATTTGCCAATTTAGCACAGAAAGATCAGATCTTGATTTGAATAATAATACTGCAATTGATAAGTACCATAAACCAAGCAAGTCAGTGCACTGCAAGAAATTCCATATGTTAACGTCAAACTATGATAAGTAACACCTTCAACAACTGATGCAGGTATTATGCATACATACGTAGCAATCACCACATCCATTGTGTCAGTGTCTTCATTTAGTGAACTAGTGTAAGCATTCAAGGATTTATCAGTTTTAGGAAAATCATGATGTGCAGAGTTGTCATCCAAAGCAATAGAATCAGTGATGTTAATTCTTGCGGTTTCTGAAGAAATTGTATGCTTAGAATCTCCTTCAGGAGCATATTGTGGCAAGTTTAGAATAATAAATACAAATAATATCAAAGAAATGCCAGAAAGGGTTCCAGTATATACCTGCTTGCATCTAAGAGAGATTTCAGTGTTAGAACCCATGGATTTTTGAAATTCAGAACGTTTAACTAAAAATGTTTAAAAAAAAGAAATAGCAGGAAATGGTTTGAGCAATTCAGGAAAGTTTGGCAGAAAAATATTAAACAATAGTTAATGTTTCTATTCAATATGGAAAAACAAGCAGATCAGATTCATGGATAATCATATTCAGGATAAATTGCATCAGTCTTTCAAGTGGTATACCAACATTGAAATTCAAATTGACTACAAAGTTAACTTTAAGGAGGTTCAGGTGGACTCGTATTGTCAAAGAAAAATGCAACAAATACCTGCTCCGATTCATTTGCAGCCAGATAATACCATTCAGGCAATGAGTACCTTTAACTGGGTACTCTTGCTCTTTTTAATTTGCTTACAGCTGTTTGCTCATCATCATTGTCACTCTGATCAGACTCAAGAATAGTTGGTGGTACTTGTCCTTTTGTCAAGCAGCTTCTCAAGATCTCACCCCAGGTGCAACTCACTTTCTTGCTGCACTAGGCCCATCATTAAAATCTGTATCTCTGGCAGTCAACTCCATTCGCTGAGACCCTTCTGTATCAACAATAGTTGACTCTCTCAGACTCCCCCTCAGGCCAAACAAGTGCTGTCCCAGCAGCTTGCTTGTCTCCAACAGCTTGACTAACCAGCTCCCTCTGTCTCACTGAAACCACCAGCACATCGGTGACAGGTGCTGTTGGTGACAAGGAGACTTGGGAGTCTGCGAGTATGGGCAGCATGTACCCAAGCTGGGAGACCTCCACACTTGGAGAGGTGTGGCTCACTAGGTAGAGGCGGCAGACCCGTAAGCAGAGAATCGGCCATGGACCAGGGTTCAATTCCCGACGCGGCAGGGTCGTGGACCAGGGTCAAAATGGACTTGATAATTCTCGCCTCGGTACCTACTCTAACCAGGAACACACTCAGCAACTCTGGGCATTAAGCTTGCCTCATCTCTACAACGGCCCCCCACAGACGCCAGGGATGCCTGGTTTCACCTTGGAGATACCCAGAAAGGGACCATCTCACAGGGATAGCCAGGACGGGTTCCCCAGTGGTCCACAGCGCCGGGACGCCCCCGTTGGTGGGCAGCTGTGCGCTTTACAAGCTTACAACATTTACATTTACTTCACAGCAGTATTATTGACCAGGATCACCTGGTAAGGCCGTCTCCAACAGGGTCCCAAGTACGATTTTCGCAAGTGCTTCTTCCCCATTACCCAGTCACCAGGACTGAGGTCATGGCACTCCTCCTGTTGAGTCCCAAGGGCAGCTTCTCCAACCTGGTGAGACACAGAATAAATCACATCAGCCAAACCTTTGCAGTGATCCAGGATTAGATCATCTGTTATATTGACAAGAGCATTTGCATTACTTGGCCCATTATCACTTCATGGGGCAACAACCCTGTCCTCCTTTTTGGTGCACTTCTCAAACTCATCCACTCAAGAGGCAATTCATTGGATCACTTCAAAGATGTTGAAGCACACATCCTTTGCTAATCTGGATTTCAATGTGGCATTTATTTGCTCCACAAGTCCAGAAGCCTCTGGGTGGTAACGGCAATGGAGCTTCTGCTCAACCTGTAGTGCCGCATACAACATTTTCAGAACCTCGTTGATAAAATGAGTTCTTTGGTCTGGCTCAAGAGAAGTTGGGAATCCGAACCATGGAATCAACTCTCTCAACAACAATTTAACAACTGGTAAGCAGTTATTTCTTTGTACTGGATAAGCTTCTACCCATTTTGAGAAAATGCAAGCAATGACCAAAGCATATCTTAAACCGTTGCAAAGGGGCATCCCAATGAAGGCATTCGGTTGAAGAGACTTGTGGATTTTCCTAAATGACTCATGAAAACTTGTGTTTTTCTTCCATAATTTCCTTGTTGACATACTACGCATCTATGGAGCAGTGTTTCAGAAGTCACTCTGAATCTGGGATTAATCCACACTTATCGAAAGAGGTCCATCATCGCATCTCTTCCTACTTGTTTAGGACCATGAAAATGTCATTGGTGACAACAAACTATCAGGTAATACAGGTTTGCCATCAGTGGAAACCCAGACTTCATCTTCCCTTTTAGTACAACCAGCTCATACCCAACCTTGCTGTTCAGCTTCTGTCACTTCTTCCTGCAATCTCCTAACCTCCTCACACGAATCTATGGCTGTTAGCAGCAAGTTTCAATTTGTGACATCTGTTCTTTCATTTAACAAATCCCCATTGAATGTATGCACATTTAATGCAAACTACTTGACAATCCCATCTGCATATCTTTTGACGACGGTCACTTAGTCAGTGTCTTGTATGTGAGCTATAAACTTGACTTCTATAATCCCGAGGAAGTCATGAACTCACGCTGTGACCTCAATTACCCAAGGTAATGTATCACTCTGTAAAAATTGTCACTATAAGCTGTTCTGAAATGCTGCAAGCCTGTGTCATGACTATCAGCTTGGCGACCTGAGCTGAATACACTTCATGCAACCATGATGCTTCCACAATGCCATCAACTGTACAAGCAGAATAGGCAGCTTTCAAATTTATTCCACTATTTCGCAAGAACCATCAACAAACAACACATGATCAGATTCAGGCAAGGGCTCATCCTGTATATCAGGACGGGGCTTAGTGCACAACTCAATCACATCCAAACAATCTTTAATGAGTCGAATGGTGCATCCGGAAATATGGTTTTCCACAGAGACCACGTGTATTTTTCAAAATATTTATTCTTTCTTTAATCGGTATCCATAAAATATTTTATCAAACAAAAGAACATCGAGCCAACATTTTTCATTCAAACAGGTTTTGCACTCTCTCAGAGCTGTAAATAATACACAAAACACATAAAAAAGACATCACCCACTGGCACATTAAGAACATAAACAAGTATACAAAACACTGCATTACAATATATTGAGACATAATAAAGGTTATTATATAATAACACAAACATAACTTGACACTACTTGACAGTAAGTCTCAAATAAAGAACAATAATAAATAAAAAACAAAGCACAAACACATACAATATAGTTCCAGAATTATTATCTATAATGGGCCTACATGGCTGCATGGGAAAAAGGCTAACCCAACCATGCAATACAAGTAAACTTGTTTGCATTATTTAGCCTGTATTTTGAACAAAATAAAAGAGTAGAAAAAATTGTTATATACCATCTTTTAAATACAGTACTTGAATATTCCATTGCTTGTGACCAAATCCCTTGTTGCCATATTGTAGATTCAATTCCTGCCTTTTGTTCTTTACCTTAGAAGGGCCGCCTATGTATTATCTCCTTACCCCCATATAGTACTCAAGTGGAACATACCTCAAATGTATTCAAGTTCTTTAGACTTCTTGTGCAGAGATGTTTTACTTTGAAATCAATCCAAATAATTATAGATTTTATCAGATAAGTACATCCACGCACAATTTTTGTCCTGTCAAATAATATTCTGGGAAGAATCTCTCCAAGATGATACCTAAAAAGGTTGCATTGATATTAATCAGATCACAAATATGGGTCATCAGTTGCCAATGAATATCATACTAGATATCAGAAAGATTATACATATATAAGGCATAATATCTCTATTCAATATCTGAGAGAAATCTCATATGTCAGCTCAATCTATACTTAAATCCTAGTCACGTATTCATAAAGACCCACCAAAATATATATATATATATATATATATGGTAATTTTGCTTGTGAAAGTCTTTTGTTTATGTCTTCTGAGGCTCTATAAAATGACTGAACTCTGAACCTAAGGTCATGTGACCAAGAGCTTGTTTGCTCGAAACGCGTCGTCTTTTTTGCCCTGTGAATTAAAGAAGAATTTCTGGAAACTGGATTCGTGTGGCTCTTTTCTCGCACCAGAGGAGGATTTGCGAGTTGACTGGGAATATATATATATATACATAAATATATATAAAAAAAAGAAAACAGAAAGGATCCTCTAAGTGTAAGATCTTCATTTCGTCACACAATCACAATATGCAAAACAGGCAATGTGCGTAAATAATCATTTATGGTGAGTCTTATTAAATCAACCCGCAGAGTAACATAATTAGATAGTGAACACATAACCCGGGCTTCACACATCATTTACGGTAAGGCTAATCGACTCGAGCTGCAAAAGACCATAAAATACCTTTAAATGCTTAACTCTCCCGATATCACACATCTTGTTTGCTTGGTTCTCAAAATCTTATTTTTCTACCATTGAGGAAGACACACAAACTCTCACTCTTCCCCATCCTCCCCAGTACCAATGGTATATTTAGCTCATGATTTCATCTCTTAATATCCAATTATTAAATCGTATTAAACTGCATGTAAGCAGTTTAATGGAAGCAATTTCTAAACGTGATTAGCCTCAGATCGACAAACGTATTCTTTAAGTAAATTAATGGTAACATTTTACGCTCCAATCAAACTGGGTGCTACACATTATTGTATCATAAGAAATACACTAAATAAAATGCCGTCCGGTCAGTAAAGCAGAATGCAGCCAAAATAACGGCTAATTTTGGTATTACTGCTAAATCTACCAATTCAGTATGTTGCTATTAGAGATTAGCAGGAGTTAGAGTGTGCATACCGAATTACGTGACAGGGGCACCACCCCAGAACCTTCACATGGCTTCCAGTTCTGCACCTACCTTGATACGTATCATGTTTCAGGTGCCGAGTTCATCGCCAAAACGCTGGACCCCAATACCGGCGCCCTTTTAAAGGCAGCCGCTGTGCTAAATAGTCACAGCTGGTTCAAGGAGTTCATGAAATATGATAACACCAGGGAAAGGCGAAAAGGTGGTGGCCATATTAGGGTGGAGCAAGTAAATATACAATATTAATGCCTTTTACATAAGCTTTAAAATAGTTAACACGGATCAGAAAAGGAACCAAAAGTGTTTATATTTACTCAAATATCATATATATTCCATCTAAATTCTTATGCTGACTAGGGGTGAAAGGCGATAAAAATGATATAGCTATCAATATTTAGAATAACGTGTGTCTATTTAACAACAATTGTAGACACCATTTTTTTATAAATAAGTAACAGTGACACAGAGGATAGTACATCTCATATCAAGGGATTCTGCTGTACAGACTAGTACTAACAACAGAAAGAACACATTAAGAGCCTCATTATGATGATCTCTGTGGTTGTGGAACCAACCGACCTCCAGTTGGCAGTCCCAAAACCGCAATTATGATGCGACGGCACATGGTGTGGTTGCAAATTCCCATTTCTCTATGGGAGCTTGTGCGGTGGTTGGGAACCGGCCACAGCACAAGCTTCCATAGAGAAAAGCGAGGTTCTGTAAATCCCTGCACCTTGTGGCAGGCACCTCACGGTGAATGCAACATGGTGCAGGAATTTACAGGAGGGCACCATAGGTGACCCCCAGGCCCTCAACTGGAGGAGCCAGGGGTGGAGGGGGCCCTGCTAGGGGCTCCAAAGTTGCTTTCTGACAGGCTTTCCATATCGGGAAGCCTGTCAGAAAGCAATCACGATGGTGGAAATGCTGTCTGTTAGGGATTATGTGCAGCTTCCAACTGGCAGACAGGCTTCTTGAGCCCATCAGAAGCCAGTCGGATTAACCAGCTGATTTAAACTCCGACCGCCTTCTTTGTAATGAGGCAGTCGGAGTTTAAACATTAGATGTCAGTTGGAAACACAAGGCCGCTTGTTCTTTTATATGAGAAAATGTTTTTATGGATACCGATTAAAGAAAGAGTAAGTAAATTATATTATTTGATTCAATTACTGCTGGTCAGTGTTACCGAATGATGGCACGAACCGGAAAAGGAGTGCACACAGCCACAATTTGTTGGAACTTTGTGTGAGGTACGGTCACTTTAGTCCACTGTTTATGCTTTTTGGTTATTACTTCCAAACAATCATGTTCAACTTCATCAATCGCAGTTATATTTCCAGGCAATGACAATAGAGTGGATGGGTTAAAAATTTCCCCCTTTTAAGGGTCACATTATCTGCACCCAAAAGAGTTTGTTCACACTTTGGAAGATGACTGTTTGTTAGATACTGTGTCCAAGCGCATGTTAGATGTTTGTCACTGAAAGTCAGTGGGTGTTCCATGACTATACTTTCCCACTGTTCAAGACTCAGACATGCAGATGCAACCACTTTCAAACATCCAGGTAATTCTGCAGCAACGTGGGTCAATAGTCACTGAGAAGTAGGCAATAGGCCTGGGACTACTTCCATGCATTTGTGTCAATACTGAAAGAATGCATCCATCTATTTCACTGCAGAATAACACAAAGCATTTATTGTTATCAGGCATTCCCAGAGTTGGTGCCCTACAAAGGCATTCTCGCAGCTCAGCGAAGGCGGTCATACAACTGTCATCCCATGTTACTTGATCTGGCATGCTTTTGTGTCAACCACTGGAGAGGTTTTGCGGTAAGGAAAAGTTTTAAATCCAGTGTCGACAGTAGCCCACCATTTCTAGGAACATGCGGACTTCCCTTTGGTGGACTCATGTTAAGGATTGCTGCAATTCTGTTACACTTTCTCCTTTTTCAAAGTGGTGTCCTAAATACAAGACTTCAATTTGGCAAAACTGTATTTTAGTTGGGGCTACTTTATGTCCATTATCAGCAAGATGATTCAGAAGAGCAATAGTGTCAATTTTGCATGCCTCTTTAGTATTTAACGCTACCAAGAAGGTCGTAAATATAGTGTACTAGCACTGAAGGATTTGGCTTTACCACAGACTCAAAATTCTTTTTAAGGATGTAGGTGAATATTGAGGGGCTTTCCGTATAACCTTGTGGGACTCAACGCCATGCCAAAACACGATCACTGAACTGGAAAGCAAAAATAAACTGACTATTCTCATACAGAGCAGTAGAAAATAAGGGACTGAAAACCATTTGGCTTCAAGTGGAATTTGAAACAATATCACATCTGGATCCGGCACCACATGACAACTTGCAACAACAATTGCATTCACTTTCTGCAAATCTTGTACAATACAATATTTGCCATTCGGCTTCTGTAAGCCCAAAATGGGAGACTTATATCGACTTTCCATCAACTCCTTCAGGATCCCTTGCCCAAACATTGAGTCAATCACAAGAGTAATTTCTGCAACAGAATCTGGAGTCAAATTGTAATGTGGAATTCTTAGAAATTCTGTATTAGGTTTAATGGTGATTCAGACTGGTTCCACATCTTTTATTAGTCCAATATCTTCACCTGTAAAGTTCCACACTTTAGGTAACAGGTAAACCTAGGCAGAGTTTGCGGAGTTCCACTATGCTGAACTCAGTGAAGTGACAGAAAAACCTGCTGCTCTGTGCGAGCAGTGGGACTTACCTCCGTCCGCTGCTTGCAGAACTCTGCAGAGCGTGGTGGAGTGAGGTAAGTACCGGTGCTCATGCAGGTGTTTAGTTCCAGGCATTGCCCTGTAAAATCAGCTTGAATGGCACCACATGCAGTGGAGGACGATGCAGCTTCTTTCTGCCGCTTCAGAAGATGTTCTACTAGAGCAGCAGCTTCCTCAATGCAAGCAGCAGGTTTCTCAACATGAGCGGTAGCGACCTGCTGGTACTGTTCGTGTTGAGAAATCCCACCTGGAGGTGGTCTAGCATTGGATTTTCCACGCTCACTCCATAGACTTTTTTGGAACTCTGCCCTCTACGCATAGTGCATAGTGGGGAAAACTCAGCAAACTCCACGAACGGAGCAGAGTTTACCTCCCTGGATTAGTAATAGGGTGTCTCTTAGTTCAATGGCAATTTATCTCTCATCATGAGAGGGTACATTCCCAAATCAGATATCTGTTGGGACAATTTAAAAACAGTATCCACATCTTTGGTATGAAATTCAATACATCTTGGTGTGCAATAGATGGAACAATTTAATTTATACAATAGGTCACATGCAAGCAGATTCACTGGACTTGAATCGCACACCGCAAATCAATGTTGATCCTCAAAGGACCCTTTTTTAACAGGAACCACTTCAGAAATTGGGGTGGATAACATTTTATTTGTGGCTCTTACAACTTCAATACTTTCTCTCAAGAGGAGGTAGGTTAGGAACCTCTGCTGTTCCTACAGTAGAGCTTGTAGCACCAGTGTCAACAAGGAATGAGACAGACATGTTTTCCATTCACTTCTCCGTCGACATATGAACCACTCTGGTCTACCTCTAAGGCTGCGCCAAGCACTCCGTCCTACTGCCCCTTCAGGCACGTCAGGCTCACAGGCTGGATCAAAATCAACTGTCTGGATCAAATACTGTTGTGATGCATTCTGATTTGACAAAGAGTTTATATTTATTTGCTGACTCTGATTCATATTGTATCTTTGTACATCTACATTCTACTGAGGCATTGGAGCTTGTGGAATCTGCATTGATTTGGAAGTATTAGGATTTTAAATTCTCTGTCTTTGTGCCTATTGAGTCTGGTACATGTTATTTACCTGAGGATGTGTGCACCCTCCATTCTGTAACTGCTTTACAGCATTATTCACATTAAATGCACTCGCATTTTCAATGACATAATTTCCCGCAGATTTGACATGGGTTTGTTTTCTTCAAAGTTGACACATCAACACTAGTTCTAGAATCTACTGGAATACCACGACCTGTACCTTGTGACTGAAAATTCTGATGTTGAAAACCATTAACACCTTCCATCATCGGAACTTATCCTCCCTGTACCTGAACTGTGTTTTCAAAACTTGGCTGATTTTTACCTTTTTGCAATGCTCTTATTTGCGCAACCATTAATTTCTCTTTTAGCTTTTTATGTCTCATGTCAAGCTCATCTCCACAACACTTGGCATACCCCAAGATCTCATCAAGCGGTTTGTTTTGCCAACAGATTAATTGCTGACGAATCATAGAAGCAATCTCATGTCTCAAACCATTCACAAATCTGTAAACAAAGTGTCCCATACCTTTCTCAAGCATATTTCCAATTCCTCCGTACTGTTTAAAAACATGTACTAATCTCTTATTATAGGCATGAACTGCTTCTTTCAGTTCTTGGGTCCTCCTGTCAATTTGCAGCCAATAAATCTCTTTAGTAGAAATCTTGGTTTTGAGGTGATTTATCAGCTGTTGGTGTTTGTTTAATACCACTAGAGACGGTGCGTCTGTCCGAGAATCTCTTTCTGGTCCTGCATCAGGCCAATCTACAAAACTTTTACATTTGGTCCATAAGTCTCCTGGAACCCGCCTGTCAAACAGGCTATTCAAATCAATCAATCCATACATTTTTCAAATCTTCAAAAACCTTTTAATCTGTCTGTACCATTCCACATGATTCTCTCACAATTTTGGAAATTCATTTATAAAGGACAAAATATCAATATTGTCCATTGCACATGATCAATCTTCCACCTGGCACTTCTCTCAAAAAAAGTATCTGTATTGCTCCATCTCCTCGACAGATCACCATTGAAGGTGTGTGTATTCTAACTCTCTTCGTTTCCTTCTTTTTCAAACATCTACCTTCCCATTTCTCTCTCTCTCCATTTCTTAATCAGTGTTACTAGTTCCTTAATCTTCAATTTCATTCCAGCTGACCTCATGTTAGCAAAGTCTCTGTCGTTTAAGTCTAATCTGTATGTCATTTGTAAAACGCTTGACCGTTGAATGTCAATTTCATATTTCCGAGCCAATTTAGTCAATTACTCATGTGTCAATCTAACTCGGCGGTTAATATCTTCACAGAGAAACAATAATTCCTCCTCCTGGTAAGTATCTCATCATGATCGACTAAGAGATCCCAGAATCATTTCTTCTAACCCTACCTTTAGCTTGCTCACATCTAATGTTTTTCTCTTTCCCTGGACAGGAACTGGAGCTGAAACTGAAACTGTATCAGGACTTTGATTATAAATGCACTGCATCACAGCAGACAATTTACTCAGTGTCTTCTACATTGAGACTACCCTGAAAGTAAATATCTTTAGATTTTAGGCAACAACAGACCCATTAGCAACATCTTTGCATTAAGCAATATATCACCCAACTTTTTCCACTTCGCATTTCATCAGCACCAAAATCTAAGCCAAAGCAATTGCAATGCACATCCCTGTTAATACTGACACTCCTTTGCTGCTACTCGTCATTGAGATTCTGTTAGTACTCTATCAATCCTTTTGTTGAACCATGAATTTTTGGACTTAGACAGGGGACATCTATTTTAAGCACCCTAAAGATCCACTTCACTAGACAGCTCCATAACTCTGCTATCCAGCAGAAGTGTTTTTTTAACTGTTCTTCGCTAACTTTCTAACCGCACCAGGCCCTTCTCACGATTAAACAATCTTCCTCACTGCACTTTACCACAGAGGCGATGGTCCTCTGATGTATCTTTCTTTGCCGTAGTGAGGGGTGAAAAATCAGGATGTCCCAAACCATTAGCCTCCCAATGAGGACCATTAATTGGTAGTTAACTCACAAGCTAGAAGATAAGGTACAAATACTCTACTCTCAGAACCATGCTATACAAATAAAAGTATTGCAATGGGAAAACCCAACCTCCTAAAGAACTTTAGTCTAACCAGCATTATACACACTAAGGGCCTCATTACAACCTTTCAGCAGAGTGGTGGCACAGCAGTGCAAACCGCCGTGCCACCGCTCTCCCGAAGGTAGCCACTGCCCGCACGCCAGATTACCACTTTTCAGTGGTCTGGCGGGCGGGTGAGATGGCGGTTACCCCTGCATTACCCTTTCAAATGAGGTGGTGCCTTTTAAAAGGGCACCTCAAAGAGAATGCCGCAAAAGGTTCCTTCACGGTATGGACTCGAAAGTCCATGCTGTGCAGGAACCTATGTGCATGCACACAGGGAACAAATGTTATGCCCCCTGTAGGCATCCACAAATGTTGGAGGCACAGGTGGGGGGCCTGTAGGGTCCCCTTTGTTTCCTCTCTGACAGGTGAAACCGCCATGGAAAGCCTGGCTGGGAGGAAACTCGTAATATGCTTATAGGGACTGTGTGAGTTCCGCCAAGCATATTGAGGCCTCTGACCGCCACTGCTACGCCAGGTAATGACAGGTCCCTGGCAGAGCCGGTGGTTCTAGGGCGGTCCAACTGCCCGAGATGTAATTGGGCAGTCGGACAACTGCCGCGCCACCACGAGTCTGTCTAGCAGTCCCAGAACCATCAGACTTGTAATAGGGCCCTAGGAGTTCTACATTAGCAAACACAGAAAAAAAGCAGCAGCACTTCACACTGACAAAAATCTGTGACTCTCCCTGTTAAGACGCAATAACAGAGTCAGGCAATTTAAGATAATTAAGTTATTGTATTAAAGATCCAAAATCAATTCATATCACAATAACAGAATCAGACAATTTTAGATCATTTGATTATTGTATTAAAGATCCTAATGTAATGCATATAAGCAACATTTTAAGCATCTCAGTTAAGAATCTTACAGCACATAGTATAATACCACACATTTATTCAAAGTATTCTATTCATAAAGAGGATGGTTAATCCTACAGATTACCACTTCCAATGAAGGCAGAAGGATGGTTCCAAACAATTCACTCAGAAAGGGACAAAGCGATCGAGTTAAAGTACACTAGGGAAATGTCCATGGGCATGGACAAAGGGGAATAGAGCAAAATCATAAAAGTTCAGATCTGGTCATTCACCAAACAGTCCAAAAGAGTTCAGAAGGCAAGTTAATAGGAAAGAGAAAAAGGCATGGCCGTGAAAGGTAATTAGTCTGTGAGCAAGAAGTATTCCAAATCGATCAGCAGCCACAACAGCAGCCACAGTAGAAACAGTACAAAAAATAGACACTTCTTTGAGGAGTAAATGTTATAGTTGATCATATCTGACATCAGTCGTTGTACCACAATGGTCTGATTATCATGTGGTCATTCTTCCCTTCATCAAATACAATTTTGATACTCCAGCATACTTTCCCATTCTGGTCTAGAGAAAAGACTGTCCTTTCTGTCCTCACAGGATAGATGACAAAAAGCTACATATTTATTTGCTCTTCATGAGCACCGTCCTAAGTTTAGGTTCTCAACAATTCACTTCACATGAACACTAACAAAATGATCTATTCATATGGCAATGTTGCATAAACAGAACAGGAAAAGTAACATTTGAGGTATCGTGTCAAAAGTGCATTGTGCCAAGCTATAAAATAATGCAGTTTAGGAAAGAAAGCATAGTAAATGCATTTATACTTAGCATTTCATATTTAGTAAATTAAACTCATAATTCAATCCAAACATAATGAAATAAATCAAGCATTTCATATAAAGAAATAATGTTAATACTGTCAGTGATTGTTGGATTAAAATGCCTAAAGCTGAATATGGCCTACTTATATGATTTTCAAAGTACTTACATGCAAATTATACTTAAAAATCATTTTACAAAAATCGTTTTATATATTCATGATCCTCATAATGTCAAGTATTAATAGTGTAAATATAATTTCTGTAACATTTGGCATATTCATTATGCACCACATTTTTCTTCGTGATGCATTGCAATGAAAGCAATAGAAATGCTAAGTCTCATCATTTGAAAATTGCATTATTTTTTTAGCAAGAACATTTTCATCAGTAATTTTCAGAACTGTTTTGTTATTACACTTACTTAAAAAACATGTAGATCTTATTGCGTTTATATTCTTCTTTTTCTGATAAACCAAGCACCCTTTTATTGTGCTGTTACATTAAATTTTCTCAGTGCACATTAGAATCTCAGTATTAAAACCGCTCTTCTGCTCCTCACTGCAGCACAGGCTCCCAGTCTTCCCTGCGGCCAATCCTGACGCTGCTCTCATGCATGAGAGCAGTGTCAGGATTGGGCTGAGTGCACTGGATTTGTGCTCCCAGGGACACTGGAAGCCTGTGCTATGCTGTCTCCAACCCAGCAATACAGCTGGGTTGAAGACATCTCAGTGCGCATGTCGGTTTGGCCATCCTAAGACGGCTGACCAAACTGAGATGCGCACTGATAGCAGTGCACCTATCACTCCTCCTAGTGACTTCCCCCGCGATGGCCCCACCCCAATACTCACTCTACCTAGAACTTGAAAAATAAAATGATAATAAGGCTGTTTTATTATTATTTTATTTTTTAAGTTTTGGAGGCTGCTGACAGGGGGGCGATGCTCCTATGCCATAGCGGAGGAGCAGCCGCTGGCTATAGAGAAATCAAAGATGCATCATATGCATGCAGTTTAAGAATGTTAAATCTATATGTTTATATGAGAATCTACCCTAATAACCATTTAAATGGCATCCGAAATAACCATTTTTGGTAGGTCTGGTCCAAATTTGAGTAATATCCTTTGTGCAAATTATGCAAAATCCCCACAAATATATGTAAATTATGAGTTATTATGCAAAATGCTAACTTCAGCATTTTGCATTATTTATTAACTTTAAATGATTACTCATGTCCATTTTTGGTTTAAGGACGCATTTCAAGCAATACAATAGCTAAAAATCAGGCATGACAAGTACAACAGCTGCTCACGATGGGTTCATTTACTTCCTCATTTCCCCCAATAGGATTCTTACCAGAAGGAAGTCTCAATTATGTGACGTGGCATAAAGTGGTATTGTCACGCATTTTGAGAAACTATCTTAAAATGGAATGAAAGAAATTATCAATGATTATGTGATTATGCTGGCATATGTGAAATCTGGCGGTGGCTTCTTTATAGCAACTTTAGAACAACAATAGATTGAGGAAAAAAACAGCAAGTTTCTAAATGTATGCCTTACAGTTGTCTGAACAACCTTAATGCAAGTTCACAATGTTATACTGTAAAGGATTAAGACTTATGACCTCTAGGAGCATTAGGATCCCTGAAGCACAATTAAAAACCCACCAAGCAGCCTACAGAAAATACTAATCTGTGACCTGCTTATTACATGCTATATTTTGCTAGAGGTGGGTTAACTCTCAATCCTGCTTTATGCAGAATCAAACGTGGGACTAAACTGAATGCAAATCTTTCCAGTAAGTGTAGTCTGCTGGATCTTGGTGTGTTTACAAAAATCTATGCAGAAGAGTTTTTTTAATGAAATCTGGATGTGAATGACCAATTGAGCCATGACTGCAGATCAGTTGCAGCTGGTGAATTTTGGTAGTGGTGGGGCATAAAATTCTGGATGAGTGCCCTGTGGCAAACAAGCATAGTGAGCGAGTCCGACTGTTATGAGGGAGGTTCAGTGAGGGTTCTCCCCGTAGAATTGTGTTTGAAAAAGAGTGGGCAAATGGTGCATTTTCAATCAAATTTCAGCAAACAAGAAGGTTAATAAAGCAATTGTGAAACTGTAGTTATAATCATATGAATTCTCTTTATTGATGTCATGACATAGGTAGCTGCTTATTCAGTACCACCAGATTAACATAACAGACTGACACCTATGGAAGGGGTAGTGCTCTTCTGGATTTCTTAATCATGCTCATTCTACTTTAGACATGCGCACCCTTTTCTCTCAACATCTTGTTCATAGACAGATATCTTATCAGCTTCAGCAGCTTCCTTTCACTGATTCCTCAATGCACTTCCTCGCATCTTGTTCACTTCACAACCCCCAAACACACAATGCATCGTCTCACCTGTAAGTACTGTATTTTTGTGTACTTTTGCCTTCTCAATATTTTGACAACTGTGTACCTCCTCCTTCCTACAAAGCTGCACAGAATCACAATTGCAACTTGAATAAGTGACCATTGCTCTGTTTGTTCAGCAGAGAGGCCAAGGATTGTATGAACAAGTATTCTGAACACCTTTTTGACCCACTGACAGGCACTGTGAGAAATTCTCACTGCCTTGAGCCTTTACTCCAGAGATCTCAATGGTGGCCCCTTTTAATTACCTGGAGGCGACTCAGTTCAAAGAATGCACTGTACAAGAGAAATGAGATTGCATGGCAAGCCGAGAATCTGCAACTACAATTTCTGGCCACAGAAATGCCATATATTTTTAATCCGCTATACACAACCTTTGTATATACGTGTGTTGAAATACATTATGGGAGCTGGGATGAGACATATTTGCCCTTGATGTTGATAACAGGCAGTGCATGGTGCTGGTGAACAGTGATACGAATAGGACACATGTTTGAGACTTTTGGGTGGAGTTATGGCCATATACGTCTCGATGTAGAGGTCTGAGGATTGTTGTGCAAAGTTCAGCCCCTAAGCAGCACGCGCATCCAAGCAACGCAAAGATCACATCAATCATATCTGTTTCCAGCGGTGCGGCCCTTATTTGTCAGCACTGTGGGGGCTCCTGCGATCTTGTAAAAATTCTTTAGGCTTTTGATTTGATGAAACGAAGCACTCCAATATGATGCCGCATTAGTGAAAAAAAACAAATTTAAATGTGACTTCTGAGCCAAACCCTGTTTTATCTAATTGGTGTCCATTTTAGATTACAATGTTCACAACTTTCATTTGGAATATAGGCTTGCAAAATACTCTCCTCAACCTGTCATCAGACTTCACAGTGCCACGCTCTTCCCAGAAGCTGCGGCCATGTTATTGAAGCAGCATTCTACAGGAATTTGCTCTACTGCTGTGAGCTTAATATTAAACACATTTCCTTGCCCTGGCAGAAGGCAGCTATAAAGTCTCCCTTCTCCATCCACTCCGGTTATTTCAATAGTCTATTCGCAGAGATGGACAAGAGCAGTCTGTGACTAGTCTACGAGGGAGGGCGACGAATGGGTTTGCTGAATAACCATTGTATGCGCCATATCCAGTTTATTGGTTACAATGAGTTTGGGTAAGGTGCGAGGGCTGCCACAACAGGCAGAGGGCAAAAGCAAATGCCAGTTTCTCTTGGATCAAAAGAGAGTGAGCATAAATTTATGGTTAGCCATCGGAAAAAAATGGCTAGAGTTCAACCGCTAATCTCACCTACTTCATCTAAGCCTGATCACTCTGAAAAAATCTCTGTCGATCTTAAAAAGTTCTAGCCAACTAGCAGAATAACAGGGCTACAAACACTGCTGGGCCCAAATACCAGAGGATGGAGGGGCCCAACAATATCAAAGGATGGGAAAACATTGCACTCTGCGAGTATAGGCCTCCACATGAAGAAGAAACTAATAAAAAGAAACAAGTATTTCAATGATCATCTTGGGCACTTTCAAAACCTCAATAGAAATTGAAGAGCTTAAAAATGCTGAAAACATCTCAACATCTAGAAATTGCTTATTTGAAAAACCAAAGGGATGAACCCAGTGCTACTTAAATTTTTTGCACTCAGAACAACGCTTAGTGTAACCCGGATAAGGGTTTGGTCATTAAGGAACCAATAGCCCTTAGGAGCTTTGTCTTTTAATTACTACTTCAAGAAGGAGATAAAGGTTTGTTACTTGGGTTCGGTGGGTGTAAAAGGCCACATTAAGAAGAGTGAATGCCTATATGATACTCTGAGAACTTAACAATTTGGGAAGGAAAAGAGCTTGTGTTTTTCTATAGGGTTTCGGAGGATTTTGAAAGAAGAACTAGAGCAGTCTGGATTGGACTCTCTAGCAGTGGTAAACACTGAAGGACGGCGTACAGCAACAACTTTCTCTGACCCTTTGCTAGATTCGTTAGGGAACCTCCAGATATTATTTTGGGTCACCTTAATTATAATTTGTTAAGAAGAACTTGGTTAATACTAATGCTAATGCTTATTTTAAATGACAATAAAAAACGTTACCACTCTGATCACAACTTTTAAACTTCTCCCCCGATTTATCAGACGGTGTCAGCTTTCACCCTTTTCCAACTTCCCGGTATCTTTGAAGTATACTGTGGGGTTGGAAAATTGTGAGATTTGATTAATGTTTTATTAGTACTATTTGTTCTCATTAATAATTGTTTTTTAAATAAAACGTCAGGAATTCCTATAAACCTTCCGAAATAAATGGATAGGTTAATGTACCTCCAAACTGTATACACAACTTAAAAAAGAGAAGCGCAGGTCTGGAGAAAGTGCAAAAGTTATATACGTTATGGCTGGTTTTGAAGCAGATTGGCTATCACATTTGCCTTTGTGGTAAATTTGTCTGGGGGGAGGAGTATTAAAAATAAATGTATACATTGTCTGTCAGAATCTGCTCCTCTGGGATGTACCCCATATGACACCATCCTCTTAATACTGCCCCCCATTGACCTTCAATTCATCTCATCAGTTAGTAATTTGTTTCTATTTTCAAAACTAATATTTTTTTTAATGCCGCTAAATGCAGTAAAACAGTCTCACACGTTTTAAAGAAATACACTTTACATAAATTAGAAGTCATTTCTTAACTCCTCCCAGGCGGCGAGTTGCCTCCCCCTTCCTTAGTCATTCTCCAACTGCGCCCCTTTGACCTTTACACATATCATGGACAACTTGCTTGGTGCCAAAAAAGGTTGCAGTTTATCAAACACTTAACATTTTATATATTTGTTCCTCATGATTATACATAACATTTGTTCTTCACTTAACCATTTGCCATAGTGGCACTTTAGTCCATCTTTGGTTGTTCTCTGCTCTCAGACAGATCACCTTCCAGAGGGGGCCCCAACCACGGCCACTGTTGCCCAGGGGTTAGGCTTCAACCTGCTACCAATTTGATGGGTGTCCGTCCTGACTTGCCCGGCCTGCAAGTGCCTTCCCGATTGTCTTCAGTGCCATCTTGGCCCCTCCCTGCTCTTCTAGGTCCCTGCCATGTGGCATCCCAAGGACCCCATGTGAGCACCTCATCTATCCAGCCTGTGGCTGAGTTCTACCTTTCGCTCCTTTGGTACCCCTGCCATGAGGTATCCCAAGGGCCCAGCGGGAGCCTTCCATCTATTCCTACCATGGCCCCCGGCCACTGCTTGCTCCCTCAGTGTCCTTGTCGTGAGGCATCCCAAGGGCACTGCAGGTGCCTTTGATCTATTTCTATCAATTTCTCTTCCTTTCCTCTCTTTCTAGGTTGTTTTACACCATGCTACCTACAGTCTCCCTGATAGGAGGGAGCCCCCCCCCTTGCTCCCCTACGCTTCCACATAGGCTATGAAAAACCCATCTGCTCTCCCGCAATGTTTAGCAGGAACATATCCAACCCCACCCCTGTTAGGCGCATGCCATCCTCCAGGTGGTAGCCTGGCACCCTAAGATTTATGAAGGCGTGCCTTACGAATCCCCAGCCATTGGCCCTACATATCTTTGTCATAGTAATGTTTAGCTTGCGTCTGGATTTCTCCATGGCCCCTAGGTCTATCACCCAACCTTCAGGACTTACGCACTATTATCTCCTAGAAGATTATTTCGGCGGGGCGCACCAGTTTTGCCGACGCAGCTAAGTCCACCTGCATTTTCATTAGCAGGGCCCTCCTGCCCAGTGAGGCTAGGTCGTTACCGCCCAAGTGGACTAACACCGCCTCCGGTTTGCAACCTCTCCCTAGCACTTCTTGCATTGCGGTTAGCAATTGGTCCCATTTCATCCCAGACCGACCCATCCAGACCACCTTTGTGTCCCGCAGCCAGATCCAGCCGAATTTGCGGCCACCACCCGCTGTTGTGCCTGTGTGACGTAGGAGTGCTCCAAGAACCACACCGCCCTGCGCTGTGTGGTTGAACCTATACAGTGTGGGAGGAAAAAATCTGGGCTCAGCATGAAGTGGGGTGTATGTAGCGTTAAAACGCGCCCAGTGCCCAACGCACAATCCCCTTGATTTGTTCGTTACCCATGCCCAGTCCCGCCGCCGTGGTTTGCGGCCCGATCCTAAATGAATAGGATCCAAATGCCCTGGGTTGAAACCCTGCTGCACCCAAAGCCTTTATAATCACTGCTATAAATTGGAAACGACTGAGAAATGTTCCTTCCTCATTCCTGAAAAGTGGCCCATGTTTAGCCTTCATGGTAGCCATGTATTTCCGCACTAGGCATACCGGGCAGCATGATTTTTCCCTTATGATATGTAGTCTGGTCCACCTCCTTTTAACCGCTTGGTCTTTCTTTTTCCTCCGCAGCCGGATGTCCTTGTGGCCCTCCCCGAACATAACGTCGGTTCGGTTTATGCATGCCATCCCTGCATTCCTTGTGGCTGGCACCACCAGCTCGCTCACTCTCTAAGCCCCAAAGAAAGCTAGCGCAAAAGCTGCCCTGAAAAATATGGCCTTGCTCACTGATGAGCACACCTCCCCCAGAGCCCCTACCATTTGCTGCAGTAAATTGGAAATAGATGGGCCTTCTTATGTCTCGATATGCTTGTTGTATTCTACCCCACCCTTTCAATGCCATCCTGGAGTGAAAACCCCTGGTGGGATCCTGCCCCGATTGCCATTTATGTGTAGTATGCCACCGCGCTCAAATGGGTCTGGGCCCAAGATTTTGTCCTACCTGCTCTGAAAGCCCAATCTATGAAACCCAGGACCTCGCTCTGCCCCGCCGGCTGGTCGTAGGTTAACCTGCAGTAGTAGCTGCAGTAAATGTCGCCCAGACTTACAGACCTCTACCGTTGCCCACACTTCCTCTGGCACCGGGGTCATCCCTTGGTCTACATTTGGAGCGAGGTCTCGGAATCTTGCCCACTGAAAACGAGAAATGGTATCTGCAACTGAGTTGTCTATTCCTGGGACATGTCGTGCCCTAAGCGCTTTATACGCCCTCAGTTGGCATTAGATCAACCTTCGCAACAAGCCGACCACAGCCGCGCATCTCGAGGTCCCGTATTGATAGCCTGCACTACTGCGTGGTTGTCAGACCACAAAGATATCTGTCTTTTTGCTTGTCGCTCTGCCCAAATGTTGCTAGGATGGCCCGGACCCGAGGCCCCCTGCTGCGTCCGTGTACAGCTTGAGTTGGTTCGCTGGTACCCGTAGCTCGCACCACATTAGAATGCCATTGAAATTGGACAGGAAGGATTCCCACTGTTCTCGATCCGCCTTTACACCTTGTGTTAAGTGGACTCTGTGGTGTTTTTGTATCATGCCCCTGGTCAGCCATGCCAGCTTTCTCGCAAACACCCACCCCGCTGGGATCCCCCTTGAGGCGAAATTCAGTTTCCCCAACAATTGCTGCCCCTCACCTAGTGTAACCTTCTTTTGGAGCCCCAGCCTGCCCATGATCTCCTTGAGCTTCGCTATCTTGTTAGCCGGCAATATGCATGTCCCTGCAATCGTGTCTAGTTCTATCCCTAGGAATAACAGTTTTGTGGTGGGGCCCTCAGTCTTGTCTTGTGCTAGCGGCACCCCTAGTTCCTGTGCCAATGTTTTGAAACTCTGTAGGAGTAGGGCGCAATCACCAGTGTTTGTCTTGCCTGCAAACAGGAAATCATCTAAGTAATGGACCATGACCCCCTCACAGGGCCCGTCTCCCTAATTTCCACTCTAGGAAACTGCAAAATGCCTCGAAATATGATATTGAGCACTCCATTGGCAAACATTTGTCGTAGTAATATTTCCCGTCTAGCTGGAAACCTAGCAAGTGGTAGATATCTGGGTGGACGGGCAGGAGTCGGAAAGCTGACTCAATATCTGTTTTGGCTAGTAGGGCTCCTCTCCCTTCCTGCTGTATAAGGTGTACTGCACCGTCTACCGATGCATATGCTACTGAGCAATACTCCTGTTCCAGCCAGTTGTTGACGGACTGCCCTTGCGGGTGGGACAGATGGTGTATCAGCCTGAACTTCCCTTCCTCCTTCTTAGGTACCACTCCTAGTGGGGAGACCATTAAGTTCTCCAGCGGGGGACAGTTGAACGGGCCGGCCACCCGCCCCAGCTGGATTTCCTTATCTACCTTGTCCCATGCTATGCCTGGGTTTTCCCTCACTGACTTCAAGTTCCGGCTCTCCCGAGCCCCTCTGGGACCTTTTTAGGGTATTATGAAACCTTGCGTAAAACCCTTGACCAGCTTCTGTCTGTCTGTTGCCTTAGAATACTGACCTAGTAGATAAACCAGCCTGCTGGTTTTAATTGGGGTTGGAAGCAGCTGTCCCCTGCCCTTGGCCCCTGGCTCACCGACCGAGGGGGCCCTTCGCTACTTCTTCGTACCTGTTCTATCTTTACCCGCTCCAGCTTCCTGACCTTGCTTGCAGCGGATTGCGGAGGGGTCCCCCTGCAAGTCCTGCTCACACGTTTGAACTGGCATCCTGCCCCCATTTGCAATCATCTTTGTTCAATTTTCAACAGGGTTTCCCAGATTTGGTGGTTCACTGGCTCTTCCCCTTGAAACCTTGGCCTTCAAATTTGCCCTCACTCCTGTAGGAGCGAAAATTGATGTCCTTGGGGCTGACGCCTTCCCTGGCAGCCACCACGTGTGTTGAGAAACCATCCATGTCCTGCCAGTCCCACTCAATCACTGGCCATGTTTGCATCTTCTCCCTAAAACCCTCATTGTATTTCAACCATGCTTCCCCCTAATACTTCAACTGTGCCTCATGCACATTTTGCTTGTACAAAATGAGTGCCGCCGTGCTCTGGGGGAACATTTCCACAAAAATGCAAGCAAGGGTCCTGAATGCTTTTAACCAATTCCCAATTGTTCTCTCTACCCTGGGCATGTGCTGCTCCCTCCTATCATCGTCTTTCTTGTCCTTTACTGTCAGGTCTAAGCCTGTCTGGCGCGCCACTAACAGTTAGAAGATGTCTACAAACTCTTTCCTCCATATCCTCTCTTTCACGGCTAGCGGGATGCGATTGGCCAAACCTAGGAGCTTTGTGGCTGTGGGAAGATGGCTGGGGAGGGGCGCAGTTATGCGCTGGCTGGCTTCCCTTTAGGGTCTGCGTCCTTGCCCATCGCACCAACTTCCCCTGCCTTGCTGGCCCCAGGGGCTGCTAGTTACCCTTGCTCTGCCTCCTCTGGTGATGCCACCTCGTCCTGTTGTGCCATCGGGGGTTCTGTCTCCCTTTGTCTGTTGCCCTTTTTGAGCCCCCCCTCCTGTCTGGTTCTCGCCCGAGTCCTTGCCCCCCCTGGCTGTCTGCAGCCCAAGGTGGACCTACCCTGAAAGGGGATCCTGCCACAATGGCATCCAAGCTGGTTGGCCCCACGCCTCCCTTTGGAAACCTTGCTGGTCCCTTCCGTGCCCTAGGTGCCAAGTGGGCTGAAGGGGCCAGGGCCCTTGCTTTGCCAAATTACTCACACCTGTTGCATGCCCAGGTTAACCATTTGCCCCAGGCCTCTTACTGCTAGGCTATCGTGCTGTGCCTGTCCATGTACCCCCCTGCTGTTTCTCTTGCAGTGCTTACCTTTGTCTGCGCTGATCCAACGGCTGCATGAGTCCTGAGGGGCCAACGTACTGTCTACAGACCCCTCGTCCTCGCTGCTCTCCTCGGCGTCAGAGCTGGACACCAGCTCGGGGAATATCTCCCTCCTGTTCTTGGCTCGTGTACCCAAGCGCTCACCCTGTGCCACCGTCTCGGCCACTGGGACCTTGGCCCTTGTCTCGGGGTTCTTTGTAGGGGCCACCATTCTGGCTGCATGCCCCTTCGCGCCGGGTTTCCTGGTGGATTGTGCTGCTTCTTCCCTTTGCCAAGGGCTCCTTCTTTGATCTGTTGGTCCACCTACCCTTGCCCTTTTATATCCACCAATTCCCTGGCTCTGTCCAGCATTGCCTGTAAATCCTCATCTTGCTCCGGGCCGTTGTCCACCATTTGCCTCTTCTGCCCCTTCGGGGGCATCTCTGCCTCACCTTACACGTCCCTGAAGCAAGCAGGAAGCCGAGTCACCCTGTCAGCTGCCCCACTCTTGCTGGCCATCCTACTGCAATTTAACTGGCAGTCACCTGTTGATGCGGTGGGGAAGCAGGAGCTGTGGCAACTCGGTCCTGTGTGCTCAGGCCCACCTACTTGCTGTCTGCGGTGCTTGCCCCACCGACCGTGGGGGCTGCGCTTGGTGCCCAAAGTAGTGGATTTAATCTTTGCAGTTAGTCACCCACATGTGCACTTACTACTTGTTTCTGTGGTGCTTGTCCAACCAGCTGTGCGGGCTGTGCCGGTTGACCAAAAAGACTCGAACCCCGCTCTGTGGACACCAACGCTGCATCCCGTATGGCTCTATCAGGTGCAATGGGTCCCCTGAGGCCGAATCAGCATGCCTGGGGGTGGGGAAACTGACCTCTGCTGCAGGGATCCGAAGCAGGGCTCTGCTGCAGGGGTCCGAGCAAGGGATCCGAGGCAGGACCTCGCTGCCGAGAACAGGGTCAAAGATTGGGACGGTGGCGGGCCGCTGGACGCTTCTCTCACTTGGGCCGATACCGGCTCCTCGTCCTTCCTTCGTTCTGTGCGGCTGCCCCGGTGAGGATCGTAGTTGAAAGGTAGGTGCCTTTCCTGCTGCTGCTGCGATGCCCAAAATTGTTCCAGCTGCTCCGGTCCTGATCCGCCAATTCCTTCTTTCTCCTGCCGACAGAGGAGATTGAAAGTTTGAGGGGGCTGCATGCCCTCTTCTTAATCCCCTCCCCATCTTGCAGCCTGCTCCCCTGATTGGAGGAGGCCACGTTGCACTTGGGGTGACCAATCGCGGTTGCCCCTTTTTCCCGGGCTTATGCCCCGGGGGGAGGCTTCCTGCCTCCGGAAGGCGTTTGGCCCAGGCCCCCATTGGGTCCGGGCTGATTCCTGATGTTTATTGACTTAGATGAGCGATTTGTTTATTATCAGGCCGCAGTCACTTTTCTAACGCAGAGCAAGGGTAAGTACTGACTGGATGTCCATGGTCCTGGTAGGGCTCCAGTAGATGCAGTGTTTATTTCTCTTCTCATGGTGAGGTAATGTCAGTGACTATATGAATGGCTATGATGCCCATAGACTGTACTGTACAGTGTCAACCAATCCAAGCACATCATGGGTGATATCACCACTGAGTGTCAATCCACAATAAAATGTCTTAGAGGCAGAAGAGGCAGCAACAGGCTTCTCCAGACTGAGACCTGCTTCATTTTGTGTTTTTAGGACCAGACTATAACCATGTAGGCCAGTGGAACTGGGTCCATGGGAGAATGGCTAATCTCCAAGTATGAGCACCAGTGGAACCCAGTAACACCCAACCGCTCAAAGTAACCACTGCATTTGTGACATTTAATTAATGAAAACATAAACATCACTGTTGGAAATTTGCCCTTTCTGCAGGGTCAACCCAACTTTTTGCCTTTTTTGCTGAATCCTATTTTGCTTGCTATATATCTCTGTGAACTTTACAGCAGATAAGTGGCACAGAGCAGGGTCATTGTCAGTCCCCAGATGCCCATTGACTACATCCTTGTCAATGAACTTCCACTGGTGAGAGAACAGCTCTGAGAGGCTGTGGCGCCTGTGGCCCCAACACCTCAGATTTCCAGGGCAGCTATCTCCAGAGTATGGATTCCCAAATGGAGAGTAAGGGATAGGAGGTGGAGGCAATCCACAGTTAGAGAAATAATAGGTCGTGAGTTACCTGCTCTGTGGAAAAAGCCCCCCTGAGACTGACTCTGGTGAGGTAATGTCTGACCTGGAGGTCATTCTTGTGCTGTCACAGAGACTCAGGGCAGGAGGTTTGCACCAGACAGAGCCCTGCATGACACAGATAGAGTGTGTCATCCTTTAGGGGTGCTACGATCCCCCCTAGAAGGCCTGGACTGCAAGTACCTGTCCTGTCTCATGGTACAGACCCTGAACTGAGAGGCCAGTCTCAGCAAACCATCCCTAAGGTGGCAGAACAAAGAGTGGATGAAGGATGTCTATCACCTGTGGGTGTAACCCCCAGTGCTGAGAGGGCTATGAGGTGGCTGAGATCTCAGAAGCAAGTGGGGGGTTCCATACCAGCTCCACTGCTGGTGGTGGTGGCTTGCTGAAGGCCACAGACTGGAACCTTCATGTGTCAGTGGATGGCCAAGGGTCTGCTTCTTGATACCTGCAGCTGTCAGTGGACTCGGTTGGTTTCTGTCCTTGTGAGCAGAGGTTTTCTACATTGGGTACAGAAGTCTAATCTAGGGCCAGAATAGCTCACATCACCTTGTTGTCCAGCCTATTACTATGTTCATTCTGGGATCTTTGAGCAAACTAAGGTTATGAGCATCACAATGGGATCTGCAGATGAGGAGAAGGGTTTCCCATGGCCCAGATGAGTGGTTGAGGAGGATGGTGACAGAGGGGTACAGGTACGTTTAGATGGGTATAGAACAGAGAAGTGCCGCTGCAGAAGAGGCAAAGTTTCCATATTCAACTGAGCAGGGAAGACTATCAAAATATTGATTAGTCTACCCCAGCTTTTGGTTGCAGGGGGCCTGCCCGTGTGGGAAATATTTGATTTTTTCATGGCCACTCCTTTTTGCTGAATCATATTTTTGCTGGCTACAGAACTCTGCATATGCAACCCCTGCTAACCAGTGGTAAAATACTAGTACTCCTCCTTTTAAAATTGTAACATTGGTGTACTCCTGATTGGCATATTTAGCTTATCTCTATGTCCTCAGTATATGGTACCGAGGTGTACTCAGGGCGTGTAAGTTAAATATCAGAAGTGGACTGAAGCCCACATTGTACCATCCTCTACAATGGCAATATAAACATGACTAAAGGCTTGCCAGCAGTAGCCTGTGTGGGTTGGTTTTAACTGCAAATGTGACCTGTTAAATAAAATGCTTTTGCTAGGCCTAAACGTTCTTTTTCAATATTTATAAGTCATACATGAGTAGGCCTTATTGCCCAAAGAGGCAAGGGCCATGGTATTTAAAAGTATAACATATAGAAGTTTAATGTTAAACATGTCCTTACAGTGAAAATACCCTCAAAGCTATTTTCTCTATTGCAGATTTGGATGTTCTATAGGAAATCACTAGGATGAAATAGCAAATACTAATCCCATATGTCAGGAATGAGACAAGCTGAAAAATTAGTTAAACAAGAATATTTAATAGTCGTTAAAAATCCAATTCAATGATGAAGTTGGAAATGTTACGGAAAGGTGCATTTTAAAAAGCTATCTTTGATCTGTCTGAAGCCCCTGGAAGCTAAATCTACATTTTTGTTCCCACTTCAGCCATCCAGTAATTAGAATTTAAATATGCAGGAATGAGGTATGTTCTTGCTCTCAGGAGCAAAACAATAGGCTGACCTGAATGGGTAGAGATGACACCTTTGAACCCGACAGAGTATGCAGGGGGGCTGAGAAGATATTTTTTTAGATTAAACTATCAAGTCCTGCTTGACAGCCAGAATTCAAATACCAAGAACAAAGTATAATTTCATTGGCATCATTAATGGAAAATCTACACCAATGAGAAGATATTTTTGCAAATATTATTTATGACATGCAATTTATATGAAGCAATAATTTTGTATGTGATATTCTGCCATACACCTGGGAAGCCTTTGCAAGTAAATACATACTATGGCTTGAAGAGGGCAGCTTAATGAGACCAAAATAATTCACATACCATATGATGTGTTGAAATATAAGCTCTACTCGAAAATCATATTGAAAGTGTTGGCACAATATATGTCCTTTTGCATC
The DNA here is from genome assembly GCF_964204655.1 of Triturus cristatus. Classification (NCBI taxonomy): domain Eukaryota; kingdom Metazoa; phylum Chordata; class Amphibia; order Caudata; family Salamandridae; genus Triturus; species Triturus cristatus. The sequence continues at coordinate 1,188,799,587 of NC_140591.1, forward strand.
AAACATGTTCTGCCAGTTCTTAATTGTTGCTGTAAATTGTTCTATTAAATGTATGCAAATATTGATTAGTCATTGCATTGACATTTGCATTTTAAATACTTGTTAATTATGGTAGTGATCACAAACTCACACTCATCTAATTACCAAAATAAAACCAAACTAATGGAGGAGCATTCACTATTCTGGTCACATAGTCTTCTTTTGCTGTTATTCTGTGATATATGCATACTCTATACAACTGCCTTGATCATTAAAAAGATTTACAGGAACAGTCCAATCATGCGAATACCTCTTCAAAATAAAGGCAGGCATACATTATAAGAGAAAGACATGCACTACACATGTTCTCTTGTATTGAAATGCATACAGATGATACATATATTTACTGGGAGTCAGATTCTAGGGGTGATGATGATCTATCCAACCAAGTAGGTTATTTATTTTCCCCAGAAGACACCAGGGTAACAATCCAGTCCCTGAAGCTTGGGAAAGCCCCCGGTCTGGATTGCATTCCGGGTGATCTGTATCGATCTGAGGTCGATTTATGGGCCCCTTACATTAGTATCCTGTCAGCCCAGGGGGGACCAGATGGGGAACTAACAGAAAGGATAAAGGTTACACATGGGGTTCGGCAGGGAGGCATCCTTGCACCCACCCTTTTCTCACTGTTTATAAACGGTGCACTTGACTATCTTCTGGAGTTCACTCGTGATGCCCCTAAACTCGGCTGTATTCCCACACTCAATTTATTGTTTGCTGAGGACACGTTGCTTATCTCAAGGACCCCTGTAGGAATGCAGAAGTTGCAGGATTTCTGCAACCTTATGGCTTGAGATTAATGTTTCCAAAACTAAGTGTATGTATATCAGGCCACAAAGATCTTTCAGGGGGAAACTGACTCTAGGGGGCCTAGTACTAGAGGAAGCTAAATTCTTCGATTACTTGGTCATAAGAATCAGTAGTTCTCTCCCGTAGCATCCTCACATAGAGAAAAGCAAGGCTCTTATTGAGCACAAAGAAGCTGCAATTGGGAAAATGTAAAGGGCTTCCAAACAGAGGGCAGTTTCTCTCGGTGTAGAAATGTATAGGGTTGCAGTTAAGTCAGCTGCCCTATACAGGATGGAGGTTTGGGGAATGACCTCTGTTGATCAATTGTCGATTCACAAAAATCACTTTATAAGATCTTTACTCTCCTTGCTGCAAGCTATACCACTTGTCGCTGTGTATTATGATTTAGCCCCTAATAAAATCAGTGACCTAGCCATCCTAAGGCCATTGGCTTACTGGGTTAGAATCTTGTCCACCCCTGAAGTGTGTTCGTACCATGAAGGCCACATTGATCTCATTCAGCTGGATAAGAATATGGTCACCCCTTGGTTGGCACACGTCAAACTGTGGCTTTTTAAATTTAGTTTAGGAAAATTGTGGAAAAAAAACCCTGACTATTGATTCTGCTTCAAAGGTCCTTTCAAAGAAATACTTCTGGGCGTATAAACATTTTAATCTTCACTGAACAGTCAATAGTGACAGGCTTACTGGCATGTTTTTATCTATTAAACCAACACCTCATTTTGAATCTTACGTGGATGAGATTACGCCCTTGTGGGACGAATCCTCTTTCATAAATTCAGGTATGGTACCTGTAAGTGGGAGAAGGAGAGCACTGGCTCAAATGTCAGGAATACGTGCCCTGATTGCCTTGATTGCATAGAAACTACCGAACATGTTCTATTCGACTATCCCCTGTATTGTGGTCATAGGGTGAAATGGCTAAAACACTTTTGCTGGAATATGGGGTTCCAGCATGATTTTCAAGCCTTATCTTTCAGCCTTTTGCATCATGAGAACAGACACTAGCCGTTACTCGTGTTTTTTGTAAGAGCATGTTCATATTAACTGTAGGTGTGACCAGCATACGGCTAGGCCTACCTTTCTAGTATAAATTCATATTGTACTTTAGATTAAGGTAAACGTTGCGTGTGACTACTTTTCTGTGCATACATTCTTCAGTCATTTTCCTGTAAGGTGCTATTTAGACATGACCAATCGAAGGTAGTTCATAAACTCGGCCTGGGTGTTTTACTATCCTTAAATCATTTTAGAGAATGTCGAGATGTATGTCGTGGAAAGTCCCATCTACTATGGATGATTTGATCTTGTTCCTATTTTATTGTATACTTAAACTTATTTATTGAAAAAGTCTTGTATGCTTATCCTCCATGTGGACCGTTATATTGAGCTTGTCCTGTGGATCATGTGTCCCTCTTTTTCATCTGTTTTAACTTATCTTGCCTGAGGGTCTGTGATCGAAATAAAGCATTATACTACTGCTACTACTGGAGTCTGTATGGCCAAATTATAAATCATAAACAATCATCATCCAGGTGTTTAAAAAACGAATACAGCTACGTTGACCCCAGAGATTCATGATGAACACAGTCAGCAAATACTTTCTATAAATCTATGTTGTATAAAACTTAAACCATATGCAACTGTACCTGGGCAGACGGGAACAATTAATTATAGGAGATTAATCTGGAAAGAAAACTCCAAAGAAGCTACAAACTGGCTCAAGAATTGGTTAAAGAATGCTTGCAAGAGAAATCTTTATCTGTAATGGAACGATAGACACATTTCATACAAAAATTATAAGAAATACCCAAAGACCAAAACCGGACCAAGGAATAAAATCAATCTATCCCATACAATGCGGGTTCTGAGAAGAACACGTAACAGCCTCCGGAGACAGGTAAAAAAAATGCCCGAATGATATGGATTTACATTGTTATTTAAAGAGTATTAATCATAATCTGCAGAAGTTAATCTGGGGCGAAAGAAATCGAGCATAGCATGATCTCTGGGCTAAAGTACTGTACGCAAGTAAACAATCGAACTCAAGGTTTTTCGGAAAACATAAATGCTTTATCATGCCCTACTGAAACAGCTGCATCACCTGCATTAAATGAACAAGATTGGATCAGATTCTTCACAACACACCTAAACACCAGCTGGGAAATCAACCAACTGGAAAGCAGCATGAATGAGATTGATACGTTAAGGAAGGATTGGGATCATGAAATTGACATAACAAAAAATCAAGTATGTAAATTAATCCGGAAACAAAAAGATAGTGCTCCAGGTCCCAATGGCATTCCATTTGCGCTTTACAAGGAAAACCCGGATATATGGGGAGAATATCTCACAAAACTATTTAAGGAAATTGTCAAGACATCAATAATTCCTGAAACATGGAGGGGCTCATTAATTTCACCAATATATAAAAAAGGGGATTTGGCATACCCTGGAAATTACAGATTAATTACCCTACAAGATACAGATGCCAAATTATTTGCAGGAGTTCTACTATCAAAACTATCTGAATGGGCAAAGGAGAAACAGATAATACCACCAAATCAAACAGGGTTTATACAAGGATTAGACACCACAACAAATATATTAGTATTATCAGTATTAATGGATAAATACATTGCAAAGAAACAACCACTGTATTTGTGTTTCATGGATTTTAAATCAGTTTTCGATTGCGGTCATAGACATCTACAGTGGCAAAAGTTGAAGGATCAAGGTATCCCATTATCCCTCTTAACAGCAATCCAACTACTCTACACAAACACCTGGGTTAGGGTGCGGATGGGAAATGGTCAGTGTGTAACAAAGGAAATTTCAACTTCCACTGGCTTAAAGCAAGGGTTTGTACTGGCCCCATTGCTTTTAACCTGTTTTTATCAGATCTAACACAAGCGTTGGACAAAGTAAATGTCTAGCCTCCAAAATTAGCTAGCACTCAGATATCAAATCTGCTATATGCAGACGACGTTATCCTTTTAAGCCAAACAAAGGTCAGGCTGCAACGCCTGATAATAGGATATCAAGGTACTCACAAGAAAATGGAATGGTAATAAACGAAACCAAGACAAAAATTATGGAGGTTAACAAAAATCTAAGGGCAAAATATAAGCACTAATGGTTCCTAGATAAATCGCAATTATAACAAGTAAGAACATATAAATACCTGGGAGTACTATTTGACGATAAAGGATCTTTTGATCCACATACGGTTGATAAGCAACGGAGAGCTAACACCCCGTTAACTGCATTTAGAAACTTGCAAAAGTCATTAGGAGGGATGAATTACTTACCGTTTTCAAAAGTAATATCGGCAAAGCTGCTGCCAACATTAACGTATGGTAGCACTGTGTGGAAAAGATTCTGTAATCATCAATAAGTGTCTGACAAACATTTATGAATCTCTTTTTTATCTTCCACATAATGCATCATCCTCAAATATAAGATTGGAATTTGTGTTAACTAACCAGTTAATTGTACGAAAATGCCAATTTGTAAAAGTATGGAAAAGGATAAAAATGGATAATGTAAATCAAATGTCCAAAGTGTTCTTGCAGGAAATAAACGCAAATCAGAATTCACAGTCTTAGAAGTACTAATACGCTTCATCAGACGAATACTCAGCAAATTCGATCTGGGATATGCCAATACCTATAGATTCATTAAAAAAATCTATTAATAAAATAACAAAACATCTATCACTGCTTCTGGATAAAGACTATTTTGCAAAAAGAAAGCATGCATGGTCATCAATTAATGGCTATACAAAGGTGAAAGCCCAATCATATCTTGAAACTGCATGGTCTCTGCAGCATAAACATATATTTATAAAAGCTTGTTTTGGTGCTTTCCCCGGTTTATGTCATGTAATGCCTTGGCTTCGAACAGTGGAACTGCCGCTCTGTCACGTATGCAAATTGGGAGAAGAGAACATTATTCATTTGCTGTGTGTATGGCCGAAACTTAAAGGAAAACTATACTTAAGCGACCTTTTAATTTATGAGGAATACGGACTTGTAGACAAGCGCTGATAAGATGTAATTTGAATTATGAAATCGGTATTATTAAGTCTAAACATATTTGATCATTTGAATGATTGATTTATCTACCCAGGTTTTTATTATCTTTCAGATTTGGATATTTTTATAGCAGGAATGATAGGTACAATATTGTAAGATTTTAATTAATCAAACAATAAAGAATTATTATTATTATTATTATTATTAAAAATGAACACAGGGGGTGCAAGATGAAAGGCACACACCATTTACAGCAGGCCACAATGATCTCTCGATCCTGTTAGCTGTTCAGGCAACTAGGGGCCCGATTCACAGAACTAACTTAAGACAAAATCCTAAACTTACTACCATTTACTCATTTTGGTATTCACAGCAGGCACTTACTCATTTTGGTATTCACAGAAGGCACTTACTCATCAATGAGTAAGTGCCTTCTGTGAATACCAAAATGAGTAAGTGCCTGCTGTGTATACCAAAATGAGTAAGTGCCTTCTGTGAATACCAAAATGGTAGTAAGTTTAGGATATTGTCTTAAGTTAGTTCTGTGAATCGGGCCCTATGTGTGTGACCGCCACACCTAGCAGGGTCAAATGAAGATCCAATATATTACTGATAAACTGTATTGACATTTGCTCTTGGAACAAGCTCATGGAATGTTTCGCTTTTAAGTTCCCTATTGACTGATTTAAGGGTTATGAATATGTGTCAGTGTTTGATTGATTTGTAGCGCATATATAAAGTGATTGGCATTGACCCACTAGATGTCCCACCTCAATATTTACTAAAAATATTGTCTGACCATAATGTTTTGCTCCAAATATAGAGACTACAAAAATGTAATTGACCAAAATATCAGAGGTGAGTATATTTTTTATTACCTGTTTTATTTTTATATCGAAGTTTAAAAGATTATTTTCATTGATAGTGTTTTTAACAAGTTCATCTGTACAAATGGTCAATATGCCCTAGAAATTAATCAAATGTTGGCACACATGCAAAACCCTTAAGTCAGTCGATTGGGTCATTCCATAAGCTTGGTCCACAAATGAATGTCAGTCACGTTTAACAATGATACTTGGGGGCATATCATCAAGCCCCGGAGATAAAATTATTGCCGCTTTAGCGTCCGTTTTCGGACGGAAAGCGGCGATAATTTTTTCGCCTAATCAGCAAGGTCACGCTATCGCGTGAATCCTTGCATTATCGCCCTTTCCCCTAACGCCCATCTTTGCATCTCTAATGAGATGCAAAGTGGGCGTTCCTGCCCTGACATAACTGGAGAAATGTCGCTAAGCGACATTTCTCCAATTATCAATGGGCACGCTAACCTGCAGAGCGACAAGTAAAGTAGCGATAACCTCTGTTATCGCTACTTTCCTTGTGCTTGCTTCAAAACTGACTTAGCCATGATATCCTATGTAAGGTGGATATCATGGCAAAGTATGCCTAGCCCTATCAGCAAGCTTTCGCCAAACCGTGTGCGATTATTGCTGTATTTCCAGCGATAATCGCACAATTGGCAGCTTGCGCTCTGAATTTTATCGCTTTGGAGATAAGCATTGCTGATAGCACGCTATCTCCGCGATAACATTCAGAGTTGGCCGGTGATAATTATCCTTGCGCTAAGAGCTCTGAGCGATCATTATCGCATGGCCTTGATGATATGCCCCTTAGTGTCCTATATTATGAATTCTCTATAGTTATGGCCCCCGTTTGCAGTTTCCCAGCAGCCAAGCTTGGGGGCATATCATCAAGCCCCAGAGATAAAATGATCGCCGCTTTAGTGTCCGTTTTCGGACGGAAAGCGGCGATAATTTTATTGCCTAATCAGCAAGGTCACGCTATCGCGTGAATCCTCTAATGAGATGCAAAGTGGTCGTTCCTGCCCTGACATAACTGGAGAAATGTCTCGCTAAGCGGCATTTCTCCAATTATCAGTGGGCACGCTAACCTGCAGAGCGACAAGCAAAGTAGCGATAACCTCTGTTATCGCTACTTTCCTTACGCCTGCTTCAAAACTGACTTAAGCCATGATATCCTATGTAAGGTGGATATCATGGCTAAGTATGCCTTGCCCTATCAGTAAGCTTTCACCAAACCTTGTGCGATTATTGCTGTATTTCCAGCGATAATCGCACAATTGGCAGCTTGCGCTCTGAATTTTATCGCTTTGGAGATAAGCATTGCTGATAGCACGCTATCTCCGCGATAACATTCAGAGTTGGCCGGTGATAATTATCCTTGCGCTAAGAGCTCTGAGCGATCATTATCGCATGGCCTTGATGATATGCCCCTTAGTGTCCTATATTATGAATTCTCTATAGTTATGGCCCCCGTTTGCAGTTTCCCAGCAGCCAAGCTTGGGGGCATATCATCAAGCCCCAGAGATAAAATGATCGCCGCTTTAGTGTCCGTTTTCGGACGGAAAGCGGCGATAATTTTATTGCCTAATCAGCAAGGTCACGCTATCGCGTGAATCCTCTAATGAGATGCAAAGTGGTCGTTCCTGCCCTGACATAACTGGAGAAATGTCTCGCTAAGCGGCATTTCTCCAATTATCAGTGGGCACGCTAACCTGCAGAGCGACAAGCAAAGTAGCGATAACCTCTGTTATCGCTACTTTCCTTACGCCTGCTTCAAAACTGACTTAAGCCATGATATCCTATGTAAGGTGGATATCATGGCTAAGTATGCCTTGCCCTATCAGTAAGCTTTCACCAAACCTTGTGTGATTATCGCTGTATTTCCAGCGATAATCGCACAATTGGCAGCATGCGCTCTGAATTTTATCGCTTTGGAGATAAGCGTTGCTGATAGCACGCTATCTCTGCGATAAAATTCAGAGTTGGCCGGCGATAATTATCCTCGCGCTAAGAGCGCTGAGCGATAATTATCGCATGGCCTTGATGATATGCCCCCTTGGTTACTTCAATGCTTTCTCCTTCCACTGGGGAATGCCATATCATTCTTTACTTTGGCGCCAGACAGCAGCAGAACTGTTCCTTATTCTGATTATGGAGGCTGAGCATGCTAGCCCTCAGTGCGGCGCATCGACCCATCACCCCTTGCCTGCCTTTCACCATGACGTATCAGCGACCTGCACGCTCTTTGCTCCTGGCACTCACTTACGATGAGAGTTTGGTACGTTTTCGCTCTGGATGGGTGCTGTCAAATATATCCTTCTGTGCCCACCGGTCACCGCAGTACTGTGGTCCTGCTTCTTGTCTGTGGTATCGCCGCCCATCATTGAACTCAACGTGTGCTGTTACGTGTACTTTGTTTTTAAAAATCTCATGAGCCTACCTTTGGAAATGTTTGAACCATCTCTCCCTTACAGGACATTCTCATTTGACCTATCCAACACGCCATGCATGTGACCTAGATGCCGCGGTAAGGGTAGCACTGTGAAAAAACGGTTAAAAGTGAACTGTATGCGCCCCATTCACAAATGTAAAGTTAGACGAAAGTCTCACTTTACGACTTTAGGTATTCACAAAAGGCATTTACGAGTAGTAAATGCCCTTCATCAATACCGAAAATCGTGAAGTTAGACTTTCATCTACCTTTACCTTTGTAAATCGGGTCCTATAAATTTATTATTTGTAAAATATAATTCAAATAAAATTAGAAAACAACATTTTTTTCTCTTCATTTTTACCGATGAACATTTAAAAATAATTTTAATCTTTCACCAATAGAAGTTGACCCAGAAGTGCCTGATAGCCACTTGAGCATAAAAAGGAGCACATTAATTTTCAGACTTAACACTGACTCTGGATGTCCTACAAATTTCTCACGTGCGTTTCTTTGACATTATTATTCTTCCGGGTCATTTATCCTGCCGACTCCCAGTAACGCATTACTTATGATTAGAGTTCATGTGCACGCCTGAATACTAATATATGTGCTTCCTAATCGTTTAAACAGCATGTGGCTTTTGTAAAGCGAGTCACATTAATATTTGAACCCTGGTCACCGGTAAGAATTATGCAGTACGACAGGAGGTACTACTTTGCATATTTAGAGAAGGCTTAGTTCAGGCCTGCACGCGCTTGAGTTGGTTCCCGGTTTGTACAGGAGCTGTTAATGAAAGGAGAGAGAATGATTTCAAAATGGTTGTTTTATTGATTCCGTTTGCTCCAGTGACTTAGTTATACGGTGTATTATGAGCTAATTATTTTCCTGGTGCACTTAAAATGCTAATGAAATATGGACATTTTGTTTTGCAAGTAAATTAGTTTTATGCACAGCCGTGACTGCCTTGCAGACTTTTGCATAAATGTGTTAATCTACCACAACAGCGCACAGAGCAGGATGCGGATACAAGTAGATACGTGTTAAGAGCAAGTGGAACTTTTATTTAGCTTTACATAGTTATCAATGAACCAAAAAGCACTGAAGACAATTGAGCCTTATTTATGAGTCCTTATGCCGATGATGGGTCACTTTATTGTGATACTGCCGCGGCGTAAACAATGCAACACGCCGCCATATTTACAAAGTTTAACATCTAGGTAGATGCCTCACTTTGTAAACCCCTGCACTACATTATACCTGCGTCAGATATAATATATGCAAGGAGGGCCTTCCCCCATAAAAAAGGCTCGTAGAAGTGGCACAGTGAAATCTATGAAATTTCACTGTGCCACTTCTACGAGTTCACTACGTCAGATCCTTACGCATGCTTCACAGCAGGTGTGAGGACTGACACCGGCCCTTTTACATGGGACTCGCCCATGTGTAATGACACATTGCTGGAGTTGTGTCTGTTTTCTGGCACACTCCAGCAATGCGTCATTGTTGCGCCACCAGATATGTCAGGATTCCTGATATATCTGGTCAATCCCTGTGACATGGAGCGCCGTACTGTAAATACGATGCATCCAAGGGGTCGCAAGGAGGGCTCAATGAAAAGTGTTGCATTGCTGTTTTGCATCAGCGATGCACCACTTTTCATAAATGAGGCACAACTGACTTTTCGGGTATGATGAACACCAGAAAATACTAGACTCACGAGCAGCACCGGACAGGCCTTTTATGCCACTGGCCATTTCCCCAGTGGGCTGAAGCCTTTGGAGGCTGCTATTGAAAGCACAGGGTTGACCCTGGTGCATCTGTTGATTTCCCCTTCTGTCCTAGGTTACTTGCAAAAGGCATGGGGAGGCCTGAAGAGAGAGCTAGAGAGAGTGAGGAAAGGGGAAGATAGAGAGTTAGAAATTGGGTCACTGGTTGACTGGGGTATAAGCCCTGTTCAAGCAGCAACCACAATCTTTGTCAGGGTAAAAGACAGGCAAACCCTACATTAACCTGTGCTCACACTCTGGTAGCTTGGCAGAGAACAGTTAGGCTTATCCAGAGGCAATGTGTAAAGTATTTGGGCAACACTTAAAACAGTAAAACAGTAAAAACACCCCACAAAGTATCCCTCATCACGTAAGAAAAATAGATCTGACTATAGTAAAAAAAAATAAGACCAATTGACAAAAACCCAATTAGTAGAACCAAAGATATTGATAGTTAAAGATTATAATTTACAAAGTCACAAGCTTAGGCTGACCGCGATGGAGAACAGGCCTGCTACAAGGGCTGAGTTAGGCCCACTGAACAAAGTACCTTAAATCCTGGATGCAGTGTTGTTTGGATTTGCGTCGAAGAGACGTCATGCAGCTGAAGTCATGCATCTGCTCCGAGATGTGGTGGAGCTGCAGTTTGAGGTCCTGTTACGACGAGCATCCCGTTAACGGGGTTTTCCATGGGAAGTCCGGTCTCAAGGATGTGAGGCACATCCTAGTTAGTGTGTCGATGAGCTTTAAAGCAATGATCGGAATTCCAGCAGTATCAACGAGGCTGCTGTCAATGAGGGATGCGAGGATCTTGCTCTGGAAAAATCATTGCACAGAGGTGGTTCCAAAGGTGATGCGTTGGTCACAAGATGCAGGAGGTGACGGTGATGCAAGTCTTTTGTAATGGGTCCAATCCATGCAGTAGTGGTGATGCGTCGATTCCGCTCGCAGATGTGCAGCTGTACCGAGGAGATGCATTGTTTCGGCTTATGGATGCGTCACTCAGCAGAGTAGATGAATCAGTTTCACTCAGGGATGAGGCACACAGCAGGGAAGATGCGTTGGTTCCACTGGCAAGCACCTTAGGGGTACTTTCAAGGGTCCAGGACTGGGCAGGCGCCACTTGACAGGGTAGACTCACAGATGACAGAGTCTAGGTCCAGGGTTTGGAAGCCTGTTATGTTCCTGAGACTTCAGATCAGGGGGCCAGCCAATTTGCCCTTGGAGTCACTCTGGGTTCTGGGCTCAAGAGAATCAGGTCCAGTCCTTCTCATGCAGGCAAGAGGGCAGCAGGCAGCAGATCAGCACAGCAAGGCAAAGGTCAAGCAGAATGCAGTCCAGCAGAGTATCTTCAGGCCCAGACGTGTTCTGAAGTGGTGGTGTCTGAGGTCCAGTACTTAAACATAGTGGTAGCTATGAAGTGAGAGAGACTTCAAAGACAGGTCTTTGAAGTGCACTGAGGCATTGCCCTGCCTCCAGACTCACTACAGAGGGGTACGCAGCCCTTTGTGTAGAGACAGGACACAGACTATTCAGGTGTGGGGCTGGGTCCAGCTCCATCCTCCCATCCTGCCACGATGACCCATCAAGTAGCGCCTATGCTGCCATTCTGTGTGGATGTCTAGGGGGAATACACAAAGCTGAACTGCCACCCACCCCAGACATGCAATCAGAGACAGGCTCCAGGAACCAATTGACTAAAGCAAAAAATGCCACTTTTCTAAAAGTGTCATTTTCAGAATTGTAATTTAAATCTGACTTCACCATAAGTTAGGATTTGGCCAAGTAAACCTGGTTAAAATGTCTACCTTTTCCCAAGATTTCGAAAAGAAAGCTCTAATGAAACTACAGGGGCAAATTGCATCTTTTATAGGGGCCAGTGAGGGGGTCAGACTCTCTTAGAAGGAGTTGAAAGGAGAGTATGGAATGGTAGACTAGGTCTCCTGAATTTTCAATTATACTGCTGGGCGTATCAATTTAAGAATATCTGGATGCTCTTGCTTCACACTGATAGTTCGTTAGTGGGCCTTATGTACAGCGCCATGCTGAACAATTTGTTGCAGGTTGGCTTCATGCATAAGTTCGGTGCTCCCGACTTTTCAAGAAAGTGCGGCTGAAGTGCATGAATGGCTGCCACCAGTGGCGACTGATGACATTTGAAAGTGGTGTGCGTGAAAGTTTGGTATGACTTTTATGTAGTGAGCGGCGCAGACAAACTTAATGTACAAACCTGGGGTCCAGGCTGGATCCTCCTCCAGAGCAAAAAAATTGGGAACAAGATTGGCAAATTGTGCATTTTAAAACAAATTAATTTAGTAATAAAGCAACGCTTTTAAAGGAGGGGGAATGCATAGTTTTAAAATATTAAACACAGAAAAAACTGCCCTATAACTTACTGCATTAGGATGTTCAACAGTTACTGTAATGTGCAAATTGTACAACGCAACTACTTCAGGGTTTTAAAGTGTGTGCTTGTCCATAGTCTTGAACTGCATGCATCATCAACTTTGGAAGAAAATGCTCTAACCAGGTTTCAGGAAGGACCCCCAGCTGCTGATTGCAAACAGTCATATAGAAATATGTGGACAGGTCTTTAAGTGGGATGAAAAATGTGTTGTCTCTCTAAAAGGGAACACGTAAAATAAATTTCTGTGATTCTCTTAGTGTTCTACCTAACCGGTATTTTGGTTTCTCTCTCAGATGTAATTGCCTCCAGATATATTACACAATAACTGACCTACACCTAAAGCCTGTCAGTATGATTGGCTTTGTCAATCACTGTTTAACATAAATGAGTAACAACAAGGATTTGTTATAAATAATTAACCTTCAAAATGTTTAATTTCTGATATTTCAATAACATTGAAGCCTGTAGAAGGAGTTTTGGCCTTCAGTTATGTGTGCTTTATGTTAGCTGTATATGTCCTTTTTCTCTGCACATTTTGTCCATCTGCACTTCTTAAACCACCTCTCTTTCCTCTTCAGCACCCTCTTTTCACTCTTCTCCGAATACACTTTCTTGCATTTAAGCAATGTATTTACTTTTGCCCTTTAAATATTTTGCCATCTGTGCACCCCCTACACACACATTTTCACAAAATTGCAATTACAACTGGAATATATGATGGCCATTGTTCTGTGTGCTCTGCAGAGGCCAACCCACTGACAGGCACTTTGTTTTGGCTTCAGGTTCAGTGTCAGAGTTCTCTATCATAGCCCCTCATAAACACCTGCACAGCACAAAGTATGCATGAAAAAAACACAGAAAGAAACACAACATGATTAAATAGCTAACTCTTGAGGGATGCAAGATTTAGTAACACTTGAAATGCATTGCCTTAACATTTTTAACACTCATTGTTCATAAATCAATCCATGTTTTTGGCATTAATGTTGGTAAGGGCATGCCACTGGCGTGCGAGACTGCGGTAATGCGGACTGGAGACCCATGGTTCAGGCTCCTATAATCGCTAATGTCCACCTCTGTCTTGTAAATCAAATAAAAAAAACTACACACACTGCTTCTCTTGTCAGAGTGTTATTTTATCAAACTTTGGGAACATAAAACTGTGCCAATAATACCATATTAGTGTAAAAGTCTGCATTGTATGCTCTCAGTCTGGAGACTAAGCAGCATGGCCATGCACCTGCAAGGATGTAGTACTTGAAGTGAGGCATGCAGCTGATTCAAAGACCATCTGCTGGCAGACCACATTAGAACTGCAATGCATTTATATCAAATGAGCCAACATAGCTCAGCTGGACTGGAGAGACTTTAAGACGCACAGCATGTACTTCTCTGCAGGACTCGGTACTCAGTATCAGTTTTAATGTCATTCAGCAGATAGCTGTCTACTGTGAGCACATTTCTCTCGCTTTGCCCTTGCTTCGGATATTGGCATCAACTCCACAGGGGAACAAGAACCCTGGCCTGCTCGTCTTTTGGATCTATTTAGCGAGGGACAAAAAATACAGCAGCTCCATTTCTAATAGGGCCTGGAGTGTCACAGTGGGTGAGGTTAGGGTGGTGAGGGGTTTCAGAACAATATTCATAACAGAAGATTAGCATTCTAAAACTTATTATTACAAAGGCAAGGCACCAGATATCATGTGATGGCATCCACTCCTACGTGTGACGAATAGGAAAGGGTGGGATATATGCCTGTGAATGAGGGCCGGCTGCTCTCACGCAGGGATGGAGAGTTCAACGCCTGAAACTATGATGCGGAAAGCGTCACTGGCCTACAGTGGATACTGCATAGAATACAATGGCAATGATTCATTATGAAGGGCTTTAGAACAGTAAGCCCTGCATTGAGCATCACAGTTCATCAAGTTGATTTACTGCCTGGCTTCAGTCTCCTGCTTGAGTGCGAGGTGGGGCAGACAACCTAGGGCACACAGCCCAGACTTAAATGCATCAATTTGTTTAGAGACACTATCTTATCTTTAAACACATTTTTCTATTTAATTTTTGTACAGAAATGTGAAGGAATATCAGGGAAGCACAGTCCCAGAGCCTTAATGGAGAATTCGCCACTGATGTCCATCTGAGCTTGGCCCAACTCCCAAACCCACCGAACATGCCCGCAACCTAGGCATCATCCTTGACAGCCAGCTCTCCATGAAGAAGCAGGTCAGTGCTGCCTCCTCCACCTGCCTCCTCACCCTTCGAATGCTCAGGAAGGTCTTCAGATGGCTCCCACCCAACACCCAGTGAACTGTCACACAAGCTCCTGTCACCAGTAGACTAAACTACAGAAACTCCCTCCACGTTGGAACTACCACCCAACTCATGATGAAACTCCAAACTATCGAGAACACTGTGGTCAGACTCATCCTCAACCACCCCAGATGGACTCACATCACCCCTCGCCTCAGGAAACTACGCTGGCTACCAGTTGCGAATAGATGCCAGCTGAAGCTGCTTATCCATGCTTACAAGGCCCTACACAACAAAGAACCGGTGTACGTCAACACTCGAATGAACTTCTGCCTACTTACAAGGAAACTCAGCTCTTTATTATTTATTTATTTTGAAGGTTTTATATAGAGCGAACAAGACTCTTGCGAGTATCAGAGCGCTTTACAGGTCATAAGAAGGCAAGATATAGTATACAAAGACACAACCAATAAAAAACAAATACAGTGAATAGTCATAGAGTTCACGTGAATTTATCCATGAGGATAGCTTTCACTTCTCTTTTGAAGGAGGCAGTGGAAGGGTTCATTCTTGTTTCGCTGGGCAAAGCGTTCCATATCCTCGGAGCTATACCAGAGAAGGACCGGTTATATGTTTTTATCTTGGCAAATCGTTTAGGTTGTAGGAGAAGAGTCTTGGCACTCCTGGAGGCTCTGCTGCCCGCAGAGAGCACCAGTTTCTGAGCTAGGTATTGTGGAGCGTTGTGGTAGAGGGATTTTTAGATGAATTCTGGCTTCAAACGGTAGCCAGCTGAGGGCTCTCAGGTCTGGGAAAATGTGAGCGTTTCTCTTAGAACTTGTGATGAGTCTCGCAGCTGAGTTGATCGTAGCTCTTAGCGGGGCTGTTGATGATCTTGAGAGGCCCCATAGGGTTACTGCTCCATATTCCACGCGGGGGATTACTAGAGCTTGAACTGCTTGTTTGAAATTGTGTGCGGGCAGAAAGGGTTTCAGTTTTCGCAGGGTCTGTAGGTGGAAGTAGGTGCCTTTAGTTGAGGCGCTAATGTGTTTCTGCATCTTTAAGTTACTGTCTAGCGTTACCCCTAGAGACTTCGTTGAGTCGACTGTGAGCGGTTGTCCATTGAGAGCTGTTAGGTGCTTCATCCAGTCCAGGATAATGTGAGTTTTGTTCGGGGGAGCGATTAAAAGGAATTCCGTTTTGAGGGAGTTAAGTTTCAGATGGGTCACTATCCTTTGGGGCACCTACCTGCCAGCAGACGTGTCGAGACCCGCCGAGGCGCCGGAGTGCATCATTTCCAGGCTCCAGCGCCGGCCGGGCCAGGCTCCGCCCCCCGACCGAAGCTCCGCCCCTTGACCGGACTACAACGCCCAGCAGCCCCGCAGCTCCCAGCTAGGTGACGCTGCTGACCCAGAAACCCTAGCGCGCCAGGAGGCCGCCACAAAGCACAGCCCGGGGCCGAGTCCTGGTGGGTCACTATCCTTTGGGGCACCTACCTGCCAGCAGACGTGTCGAGACCCGCCGAGGCGCCGGAGTGCATCATTTCCAGGCCCCAGCGCCGGCCGGGCCAGGCTCCGCCCCACGACCGAAGCTCCGCCCCTTGACTGGACTACAACGCCCAGCAGCCCCGCAGCTCCCAGCTAGGTGACGCTGCTGACCCAGAAACCCTAGCGCGCCAGGAGGCCGCTACAAAGCACAGCCCGGTCCCTCGTCCCGCGAGGACGCGCGCGGGATGCGCCGGGAGAAGCCCGGGACAAGGGCGGGACCGTCTGAGGCCGTCCGAGGACGGAGGAGGCCGGGCTGGGCCACCCCCCCAACGTGGAGTCATTGGCATCACCTACACACTCTATCGAGAAGGTACTGTGCACCGGCAATTGACTTTGTGGTAGTGTGTGGGTTCCGGTTATTTTGTGGTGGATCATTGGACTTTTTCCTGCTACCTGCTTGTTTGTTTACCTTTACCTCGCGCCCTGTTATCACTGCTCTGCTAAAATCATGGGCAAAAGAAAAGCCGTGGAGGGGGGTCAGATGAGTATTAGTAAAAAGGGGAAAAAGCCCAAAAAGAACGTTCATGCTGCTATGAATTGCGTCCTGACTAGAATAGAGGAGATTGTGCATAATTGTGAGGACACTCTGCGCGATGAACAAGAGGGGAACCAGATAGCTAAAGTTGCCCCAAAGATAAATAGCACAATACCATCTATGTTTCATAGCCAGCGGTTGACAAAACAACAAAGGTCTGATTCGACCATCGTCACTGCCACTTCTGACTTGCATCTCATTCCCTCACAATCTATGGTCACCACAAATGCTCCTGAAGTAGCCCCAGTAAACCCGGACCCTGTCCCTCAAGTCCTACTATGTACTAACAGGTTTGCCTCCCTCGATCCTGACTTGCTACATCCAACTAGCCAGGCCATTGAGCCCACAGTTGATCCTGTAATTGTTACCAGGTCTGATGTTGATAACCTGGCTGTGCTCTATGGTAGAATTGAGAGATTAGAGGAGCTGGTGGCTGATCTTAGTAAGAAAGTAGAGAGTCTCACCTTGAGTAAGGTCCCCCCTTCAACTTCCCCTGTTTTCCCACCTGCTATTGGGGCAGTTCTCTCCATGAAAAAAAGTGACCTACCAAAGTCATTTTCCCCAACAACTAATGCTGATATTGTAAATACGGGTGTTCATAATAAGGGGAACATTACTAGAGCAAACAATCATGTCGAGCTACATCTAGACATGCGGAGACGCCATGAATCACCAAGCGCACCCACTGTAATCCCTTCCCCTAGATGTACCTATAATTCTTTTTCATCTGGTAGTGACAACCCTTTACTTTACACTTCAGCTCATTCGGCTACCCCCCATCCTGCGTATAACAGCTTTCCTGTTTTCATGACCCATGCTCCAAAATTGGCATCACGTTATGCTTTTGAAAACAGTGAATGTTTACAAAATAAAGTCATACACTGGCTAAGATATGTAAGAGGATGCAGATCTGTCATCAGAGAGGACATTATAAGGGTAAGGAGGCTCTCACGGGTGGATGCTGACACTGATTGTATAGAGATTGTTTTTAGGGACCCTGATTTAGCTGAAAACCTACTTTTGCTTGAGTTTAGGACCTCACCACCTGCACACTCTTCAATCCAGATCCGCAAGCTTCCTGTTTGGAACCACCTGAGAGAGGGAGAGGATTCTGGCTTAAGGCAAGTTGACTGACTACTCAATGCAAACACAGGATCTCCCTTATATCCACTTACTCTTCACTCTGCAGCGGGTCCACCCCCCAATACCATCTCAGCTCTTTACCCGCTTATAATTGACTTGGGCGAAGTAGCTGATAGGCTGGAAACAGATGAGGGTTGTCAAGTCAGTACGCCGGTAGATTTAGGGACCCCCCTGCTGCCATCCCCCTCGGCCGCTATCAAGTTACTATCTTGGAACATTGCAGGGCTAAGGAGGAACCTCACAGATCCTGTTTGGAGTGATTTTATCGACAAGTTCGATGTTATCCTCTTTCAGGAAACCTGGAGTCTGCTCCCCCTGCACAGATCAGGGTTTACTACCTTTTTCATTCCAGCTGTTAGGTCTACACGAGGCCGACAATCTGGGGGTCTCTTAATTTGGGACAATATTAGCTTGAATTGGACACCTAAGTGGCACTCAATTTCATCTTATGACCTCCTGCATATTTCTATTAAGGGGTCAACCCATCAACTTCCCCTAGAAATATTTAACATCTATGCTAGGGGCACTTCTGGTGGAAAAACTAGCCCGACTGTTTCAGCTCTTGAGTCTGAACTTTCTGTAGTCTCCCCTAAGGCGGGTGTCATAGCTGCCGGGGACCTAAACTGTACCTTTGAGCCCCTGAGCAGCGATGACATCCTGGGCACTGGCGATATTGACTCCAAACAGGGCATACCCCAACTAACGCTTCCACCGTTAAAGAAATGGTCTAAGAGAGCAGTACAAATTAATGCTCTCACTTTGGAGTTCAACTTGAGGGCTACAAACGGGCGAACCCATTCAGATGGCTCGGGTGCTCACACATTCACGAGAACTGGTGTCCCCTCATGTATCAACTATATCTTGCTGAGCACAGAGCTCTGTCCGGACCTAATTGATATGGTTGTGGTTGATAGGCCCGAGAGTGACCATAATCCCCTGTTCATGCAACTCAGACGGGGCTTGGTCACTACTTCCATCGAGCCCCTAATTGAACAAAGGCCCGGGGCAAGAGACGTTGCCCCCTCAAACTGCAATAGGCACCTCAAGTGGCCTAGGGTGGCAATGCGAGAGCTGGACCTGTGTAAAATCAGAAGCCTAATTGTAGATGGTATTCTAGCTATGGATCTGCCCACGGGCTGCCCCTCGAACACCCTCCCCCCCAATGAGTTTATAGAAGTCTATCAAAGGACGGTAAAAAGGATTGGGAACTTCTTCGAGACGCAGGTAAAGGGTGACCACAAGCGGCACCCCCCAAAAACAGGAAACCCTTGGTTTTCACAAGATTGTATGGTTATGAGACAGACCCTATCCCGAGCTATCAAATCCAAGGACCAGCCAACTATTACAAAGGCCCGGAAAATGTACTATATTACCATAAGGAAGGCAAAGCGATTGTGGGACGAGTCCCACTGGCAGGACCTAAAGGCTGCAGCCCTGCTAAAAGATTCGTCCCTTTTCTGGAAACTTATAAATGTCAACACCAGGAGCGGGGCTGATCTAATCCCGAACCATATAACAGGCTCCCAATGGCACTCACACTTTACAAACCTTTATTCATCTAGGGAAAGAGTGGATCACGAGGAGCAGTTGTCGGAACCGGAGTACTCTGAACTTCTGGAGTTGGAGGCCGATTTTAGCCTAAATGAGGTCCGGTCCGCAATAAATATGATTGCCCCGGGGAAAGCAGCTGGCCCTGATGGTCTCCCAGGTGACCTATTACTCCACGAAAAAGATCTTTGGGCAGAATTCATCCTCCGGATTCTTAAACATCTAGCCCAAGGCTGTCCAATTCCGGACTCCTGGAAGGGGGCGGAGGTGGTGGCCATTTACAAGAAAGGGGATAGAGGGGACCCTGCTAACTACAGACCGATTAGTTTAATCGATGTAATTCAAAAAGTGGTTGGCAGAGTCCTCTTAACCAGGGTCAAGGCCTGGACAGATGAGGAGGGTATTTTGAGCCATCTGCAAGCAGGTTTTAGGGAGGGAGTAGGTACTATTGACCAGGTCTTTAGATTTTGTATCATTTACTGGAAATCTGTGGTCATCGAAAAAGGCAGCCTCTATTTGGCATTCATTGATTTAAAAACAGCCTTTGACCTGGTGCCACGATTACAGCTGTGGCAGGTACTGCATGATCTGGGTATCCCTCCCCTAACCCTGGGCCTCCTCAAACGCCTCCATGTAGGCAATTTTGCCAAAATCAGGTGTGGACATCAGGGACAGCTTACAGAGAGGATTTCTGTCGAGAAAGGAGTGCGCCAGGGCTGTGTTATGGCCCCGACCCTGTTCTCTCTCTATATAAATGGTGTGGCAGACTATTTGCGAGGCGACAGGGTCGACGCCCCAACCCTGTGCGGGGAAAAAATATCTACCCTGCTCTTTGCCGACGACACCCTCTTGATTTCGAAAAGCCCTATGGGCTTACAAACACTGCTGTCCCGCTTCTCCCAGTTTTGTGACGTTAGGGGGCTCAAAATAAACACATCAAAAACTAAGCTGATGGCACTATCCCCCTCAAAAAACTTCAGGAATAACATCAAACTTAATGGCACAACACTCGAGCTAGTGGACGCTTTTGATTACCTCGGAGTGAGGGTCAACAACAAGCTTAAATGGGCTCCCCATCTTTCAAAAATGCTCCTTGCCCATAAAAGAACTGCAGGGGCAATATTGAAACATCAGAGGCTCTCACTTAGTAGGCCAATAGCGGCGGCCGTTAAGGTTTACGAAGGGAAGGCACTGTCAGCAGCCCTCTATGGGGCGGAACTGTGGGGATTTGAAAACTCGACAGTTACTCAAATCCGAGAATACGTTTTTTAGAGACTTAGTCTCGCTTCCCATGTCCACCCCGCTAGCTCCACTTCGCAGCGACCTTGGTAGACAAGCCATCAGCAACGTGGCCAGGTTGCGCCCGATACTGTACTGGGCAAGGATTAGAAGACCCCCTGAACTCCACCATTATGCTTCTGCCCTGGACGAGTTACTAAATTTGGGAGCTGATCATAAGATCTCCTGGGTAATGAACTTGAAAAAACAACTGCAAGAAATTGGCTTGGAAGAAGCCTGGGTGAGCCAGGCTCCTCCCCCCAAACTAATGATAAAAAAAACTTATTGGGATTGGGTCATGGCTGAAACCCTAAGAAAACAGGAGGGTGTGCTTAGTGTGAACTTCCTGGATGCGAAACCGGCTCCTAGCTTGGAGCCTTTTCTGGATTTCATTGAATTACCTGAAGACAGATCATTATATCTTAAGTTGCGATATGGCACACTTCCACTACATGATTTCCAAACTAGTTGGAGCAAGGCAATTACGTCCTTAAAAGGTTGCCCAGGCTGTGCCTCGCCTACAGAGTCTATTGGCCACTTCATGTTTGCCTGTCAGGCCTACAGACAACCTAGACTAAGGTGGCTAAAACCTGTCTGTAAAAATCTGGGTATAAGGTCTGCCAAAGAGGCACTGTGCATTCTGACCTATGATACATCTGTTCCAAGTGTAACCTGTGGGACCGCTAAATACCTGGGTTGGGCTTGGAGGTTAAGACGCAGGTTACTTAAGGCGCAGCATTCACAAGTAAATCACCCTCATTCTTGATTCTTGCAGCCCATTATTGTTTACATTACTAATTATATGGGATATCTGATTATGATATGTGTATAGACAAGCAGTTTTATCTTTTTTAATCTTTTTAATCATGTATGGATTGTAACCATTTGTTGTAGTACGTCTTTCTTAACTGTTTTAAATGTATGCTGTACAGAACTTTTATGATATTTTTTATATGTCGAATAAATTACTACAACAACAACAGATGGTTTTCGGCCAACCACGTTTGGGTTTTTTGTAGTGTGGTGTTGAGCGATTTGATGTCCTCCAGTGAATGCATCTTGATGTATATTTGGGTGTCGTCTGCATACATGTGGAAGTGTATCTTGGTGAGGCTGAGAAAATCAGTAAGAGGTTCCATGAAAACAAGGTGGGTGAGAGGGAGGAGCCTTGTGGGACTCCTAATGTGACTGGCATGGGGTTGGACAGGGATTGGTTGACCGTGAATCTTTGGGATCTATTTTGAAGGAAAGAGGCGAACCAGTTAAATACATTTCCAGATATTCCCATTCTGTGTTTCATGAGATCAAGCAGGTTGTCATGTTTGACAGTGTCAAAAGCTGCTGACAGGTCGAGTAGGATTAGTAGACAAGCTTCATTTTGGTCTAGGATTTTGAGAGCGTCGTCTAATACATGTGTCATGGCTGATTCGGTACTGTGACCTGCTCTGAAGCCTGATTGAAATTGGTTCAACAAATTGAATCGATCAATGTGACTATTCAGCTGTATGTTAACGCATTTTTCCAGGAGTTTGGCTAACATAGGGATATTAGATATCGGACGATAGTTATCAGGGTCCGAGGGGTACGGTGTGGTTTTCTTTAGGATAGGTGAGACCTGCCCAGTTTACAGGATGTCTGGAATGGAACCTTGAAGGAGGGAAGTGTTAATGATCTTGGTCCAGCTGGGTAGTAAGAGAGGAATGAAGTCTTTTAGGTAGCTCGCAGGGAGCGGGTCAGTGAAGTGATTGGAGGGCTTCAACGTGTCTAGCGTTTTTAATATGGAGTCTTCACAGTAAGTGTCGAAGTGGGACCAAGTTGCATTGTTTTTTAGTTTAAATAATGGGAGGACATTAGCTAGGGCATCAGCCATGGGCAGTAATGGGCTCTTTTTCAAGCCTGAGATGGATATTAGATCCTTGAGTAGATCAGATTTAATGGATTCTGTCTTAGAGGCGAAGAAGGAAGCAAATTCATCACAGTTGGGTAGAGAGAGTGGGCTGGCATTGAGGGTATTAGGTAGGCTTTTAGTTTGGGCTTTGATAAGGACGAATAGCTTTTTGGGGCGGTTCTTGGCTAGGTCTAGTTGAGACCTGAAGAAATCTGTTTTGGATTTTCTGATCTTTCTAAAATAGGCGTTCCTGGATGTTCTTAGAATTTTGAGGAGGTCAGTTGAGGGTGTGTCTCTCCAGCGTTGTTCAATTACTCTAATCGAGTGTCTGTCATCATTTAGCCTCCCATCATACCATGGTTTAGAGTCTTTTGGGGATGTTCTTTTCAGTTGCAATGGGGCCATTTTGTCTAGGAGGTTGTTCATGGAGTGAAAGTAGTGATTTGTCAGCCCCTGTACATCGGTCAGGTCTTCCGGGGGACGAAGAGGGTTTGAGTTAGCTAAGGATGAAAGGTCAGATCCAAAGTTTTTCAGGTTTCTCTTCCAGATCTTAGTTCTCAGGGGTTGTGTAGGGAGTCGTTTAATGGTTTCCAGGACTTGGAAAGTAATGATGTGATGGTCCGACCAGTCGCATGGGAGTATCGAGTCGAGCTGTGTGGAGTCCGCTTTGGAGATAATTAGGTCGAGAGTTGCACCCTTGTCGTGTGTAGGGCTGTTGCATATTTGGTTGAGATTGAGGTCTGTGAGGAAGGCTTTGAGGCTGTTGATCCCAGCTCTGAATCCCCCTTCCTATCAGCCACACGTTGCATCCGCCAGAACAACAGTTGGAGGCCGTTCCTTCTCCTACCTTGGCAGCTAAGTCCTGGAACAACCTCCCCCTGCACCTCAGAGCATCTCCATATCTCCAGCAGTTCAGAAAGGACCTCAAGACCTGGATGTTCAACCAATAGGAGAACGAGCAGATTGCTCTCCCAGAGTCTTGATGGGCTCGTGCTCTACAAAACCGATTGATGATGATGAAGGCTGCAGCTAAAATGTGGTACGGGGTTAGGTCACTCCTGGGGATTCCGTACTATAGTAAGAGGTCACTGGTGTGGGACTCAACAGGGACACCGAAGTGTCTGCTGGACACCTTGGCAAGAACCCTGAGGGAGCCCTGAATCTTGTATTGGGGGCGGATGGAAGAAAGGAGAAAGGGCCTCTCTTGGGATACTTGGAAGGAATTGACTAATGAGGCGCTTTCCAGGTGTAAGTTTTATCAGATAAACTCTTGGCTTAAAACCCAGGGGTGGATTGATGCTGGACTAAACCCTACGGGAAAGGATCTTCAGGATTCAAAACTAAGAAAGAAGGGGCTGTAATGCTTGTATGGACATCTTGTAGCAGCTGCAGAAGAAAGCATGAGACCCCCTCATCTGGTCTTGGAAGGATACTTGCCAAGAGCGGAGTTGGAAGAGGTTTGTCAAATATCTATGAGCATGCTTTATTCTGTGACTAAATCTTCTGCAATATGGAGAAATCAGTTCTGGAAGGTTTCTGGATGGAGGTGGGTAAGACAATCTCTGACATCTTGGGACTGGAAGTTGGAGGTAAGACTCACTTTTAGAACGTTTGGTAAGGTACAGCGAGGATCTGGATCTGAGGGCCCCTCAAAATAACAGTCTGTTAATATTTTATCTGGTCCTTCTGGCTACGAGGGAGATATTCAAAGTGTGGTGTCAACCCTGACCCCCAACTTGGCGGGACTGGTGGAACTCAGTGAATTTTTTTAGGAAACTGGACAATAAAATCAATTGGAGTAAGAGTAATGCATGACTTGCGACATTTAGAAACTTGTTGGAAATCGGTGGAAGACCATGATGTCTGATAATTATAACTCTTAATCAGATTTTGATAGGTAGTGCCGGGTGGTGCCTTGGGTCATGTATTGACTTAAAATTGACCCGCACAGAGCACTGGGGCAGACAATATAAAGAGGGTGTTTATCTGAGGTGATATGAGGACAAAAAAAAAGCTATGCTTTTGAACTGTAATTTAAAATCCTATTTAATGGTAAAGACAGATTTCAAGTTACTATTCTGAAAATGCCACTTTTTTTTGGAAAGTTCAAAATAGAAAAGCAAAAAGAAAGCCGTGTTGCACTCAGTTAACAAAAAAGATTGTAAAATGTGTACAGGAGAAACACATGTAATTAATAAAGTGTGCACCCTCTGAGATGGCTCTGCCCAACCACCCAATTCAAGAAGAAAGGAAAAACTAGGGTATGTGCACTAGACACAAGGTGCACTACTGTTGTTCACTCAAAGTGTGTATACCTGATTCTATACTAATAGTAAACTAGTTCAAACACTGTGCATACAAAACTCAAAACATAAGCAACATTCGAACATACAAAATCCATCAATAAATCATACCTGAGACGCTGAGTATGACTCCTTCATAATTCATTATGCAAACGCAGGTGCTTCAGAGGTAATCCATTCCACATGAATATAGAAGGTGTTCTAATAGTTCCCACGTAGATTACACAAATCCCAATGCATTTCCGGTATAAACAATAGCCCTTCTTCAGGGGTAACTATGAGCAAGTAATAATAGCAATAAGAATATATCATTTACTATTCATCAAAACAAAAGCTTTTAAATAACGGACAATACATCTTTTGAGGAGAACATCCAAGGTGTTGGAATTCAACATTCGCCAATATTATTATCAGAAAACAGACACCCCTGCTTAGAAGATCACAGAAAGAACCTGAAAAGGTTGAAAAAGGATAAATGAAAGAGCAGGTGGTACCGTTGCCAAGCGTGTCCCTTATCCAAAAGTGCAATCACTTAAAATAACGTCTCCATGCCTGGTGCAGAATTAATCACACATATTCCTCCAATGTGAATACTAAGACGTTGTGAAATCCCATCTGTGCATGTTTATCATGTCCATGCAACAATTGATCGAGTGATTGTATTCCCCTACTAACTCAGAGCAAAACAACCCGGAGGCACGACACCGGCAGGGGAATCACCGTGTGTGTGAAAATATCTGTAAATGTGATGACAGTGAAACTAAGTTACATTTCCCAAGCGTGACCACGCTGAGCGTCAATCCGCTCCTCATGCTCATAGTGATCTAATTAACTACATTTACCAAGTCTACACTCACCCCTGCTCAAAAACAGAGACAGAGTGCGATCAGCTCCATATGGCATCCGCTCAGCTAACTAATGGTTTGGTGTTTTTCTTGTATTTTGTTTTCACTTTATTACTGTTTGAGTGCTACATAAATACTGTACACATTGGCTGTAAATTAAGCCTGACTGCTTTTGTGGCAAGCTACCAGAGAGTTAAGCACAGGGTTTATTTAGTGACTTTTGCATTTCACCCTGACAAGGATTATGTTGATTATGTAAGTTGGACTTCTACCCCTCTCAACTAATACCCAGTTTCTTACGGTGAACACATTTGTTTTTACATGGGAATAAACTCTAAAATCCCACTTTTGCACCAGTGTTTAAATTATGTGTGAACAATGTACAGATGTGGGGTTGGAGCACATAAGAATACTGTATTTTCATGGCTTTTAATTTGGCTTTTTTCATGATTTTGTATGAGAGTTAAGTTACTAAATGCTGATGTATTGTGGAAATGTTTTTAAACTAAATTTCATGTATTTAATTAAAATTCTATATTTTCAAATTGGTTTGATTTTTTAATACATTTTTACTGTGTTTTGATCCTTAAAGTAATGTTCAATTGTGTTATGATTTAGTACTTTAAATTATTACATTTCGTTACATATTTACAAGTGTTATAATAGTTGAATGCATTCAAAACATGTTTGTATACATAAAAATGACTAATAATTCTATGTTATGTTGTGTGTTTATTCTTTAATATAAATTACTAATTGCTTATGTTTTTTAAGAATAATTGTTATTTGTATATAGCAATTAATTTTAATTATGTATTTTTTATTACTTGAAACTTTGTTTAAATTATAAGTATTTTTATTTTCAGAACTCAAGAAATGAATGTTCGTGGTCTATTTTTATATTATATATATTTATTAAATGCCTATACTTAGCATTATAAGATCGCTAGTTGGACAACAACATTTTGGCAGTCGATACTTTTGTACTCTACATTATATGTATGTAAGCGCAATATTTTTGTGGTCAATGCTTTGATCACAATACTTTTCTACCACAATAATTTCTTAGTCAATATTTTGTAACTCAACCACAGCGCCCGCCTGTATATGTTTCAGAAGCTTAGGGGACCAGGATGTCATACTGTGAGCTGGAATGTGGAGGGAAAACACTTGTTCCAGTGCTGTTTAGTACCTGAAAATGAGAAAGTGCTGGGCTTGGGCACATACTAATGAAAAAAAAAGTTTGACTAGATTTCCAGCTGGGCCCCTTCCTCCTCACCCTTCTTCCCTAATCGAAGGTTGTGAAGATGCAATAATATTATACTATAATTTGTGCTGAAGTGTGTCATGGACTGATTCTATTGACCTCTACATTGCTTATTTAATTTCTTATGTAACAATGAATATTCTATGAAAGCATGTTATTAAGAAAACAAGACCCCTCGGGAGAACTTTCGATACTTTTGATACAAATCTGGATGCTATGTGTAGCGAAGTGAATGGCTTTATAGAAAGAAAGTATACTTTATGGGGAGTAGGCCATGTAAGTTATTGTCTTGCTATGTTAAATTTAAAATAGGAACAATGCCTATAGCAAAGTTCATCTCCTATTGGAGTACTTGAAAAGGTTGCTCCAACAAATATAGGGCCTGATTACGAATGTCGCGGTCTTCCGACCACCACACTCACAGTGGTGCAGCAGTAGAGGTCCACCATCTGCCGCATTACAACTTTCACCATCATACCAGTGGTGGACCACCGCCTACACCAGGGAACCAACATTCCTTTGTGCTGGCGCTGCAGAGGGGCAATGTAACATGCTGAGTGGGACTCGCACAGTCCCTCTGAGCTTATTGAGAGTTCCTCCACCGCCAGCCTTTTCATGGTGGTAAGTCTGATATGAAAAGGCTAGCAGTGGGGGAAAAAAGGGTACCTACAGGGCCCTCATGCCCCCCAGCCATGGGGATGCATTCAGAGAGCACAACATGTGCTCCCCTGTCTGTTTGCATCTCTAGTTCCAGCACGACATTGACATCACAGTCCATGCCGTGTTGGAACATATTTGCAGTCCCCATAGCGGTGCCCTTTTTCAGGGCTGTGGGAAAGGCAAAAAGACTGTCTGCCGGCACGAGTTTAACTCTTAATTAGGTGGGCGGTCTTTGCGTGGGTTTGACACAGCCACTCCGGCATAAAGCAGGCACAACTGTGCCAAAATCGCAATCAGTCCCTAAGTTATTACCGAGTCCAGAAAACACAATTTATGTACTTTTAGTCCTGATACTTTTTGTACCTCAACATGAAAATGTTGCAGCTGAAACTTGTCTTTCATTACCCTTCAGTTGAGATCCTGTGACTGTAATCTTTGTTACTGTAAAACAGCTCCCAAAATAGTAAAGGTTAATACAACATTTAAACATGCAAGAATGCAGTGGGTTAAATGTAAAAACTAGCCATGGTGGCAGAATGAAGGGCAAAATTATATAATAATATCTATTGAGAATGTCTATTAATTACATTTATGCTATGTCTTTCCATCTGTGGGAACCCTATGGATTATTATGACCATAATAATATCCAAAGAAATTATTGTTTGGATACCATTTTTGATTTTCTGTGATTTACTGTAATAGGATTTGGATCAATATATGCTGGCTAGGATGGAACTATGACAAAAAATATGCCCGGGCACTCAAATAAATTTGCCCCCCCCCATAAGTAAATTATATACTTAAAAATTGGCCCATGTTTCTAAATCGGGGCACTTTTGAACTTATAAAGACATGTTGTATGAGTGTTGTGCAAGGTATAGAAGACTGTGTGGATTTGAGCTTGCTGCAGGCAATGTTTGTTTTCATATCAAGTAATAAGCTGTGTACATCCACAAAAAAATCCATCTAACACTGATGTTTTAGACAACCTCTCCGTTGCATGGCCGGATTGCTACAAAGGCCATTCCAACCCTGGGCATTACTGTGTTTAATATATAACTGGAAAAGGAGGATGGCTTGTACATTATGTTGTTGGCTGCAGTGCAGTGGCGGCTTCTACTTAACAGGGGGTCAGAAAAAAAATCACTTACCTGCAGGCCGGCCACCGCCTCCCAGTCCTCTTCGGTCTACTCCAGAAGCAGGAAACACACAGCCTCCCAGACTCTAGTCAATCACGATGCTGCTGTCACCAGCATGACAGAAGTGTCGTGATTGGTCTGAGCCCCGTGGTTCGATGAATGACATAGGGGCTCGATTTGCAATGATTTGGCCGTGAGGAAGTGTGATGTACTCTTTTGTGCAAGGGTGATGAACAAACCCTGATTTAGAGTTAAAAGCCAAACATATTTCGGGCTAAACTAAGACTCATGCGGCACAGAAATGTCATTTTTACACCCAAAAAATATAGGCTCCTCCCTGAGTGACTAAGCATGCTGATGTTATAATTGAGAATCTATCTTGCCTTTACTGTGTGTGTGTCCAGACCATATTTCTAAACTAAGGACTGAATACGATGATTCAACCAGCACCGTGGCGGAAGCTGGACTGCCCGACTAGAAGAAATATATCACAGTATGTACATATCATTAATGGGAAGATTCCTATAAGCATATAACAATTTATTAAGATATTTAAAAAAAATATGCATGTTGTCAGTGCACCTTTATTACAGTCTATGTATATTTATGCACAACACATATGTAAATGTCTGACCACGGATACATTACTATATCTATGTACCTTTGGGTAGATAAGTTTGTGACTTGACATCAAATTTATTAGGTAAAATGTGTTTAAATGTGTTTGTAAATTACATATTGCTATATACTTAGATGTGTGGGTATGTCTTTTCTATACATACACATATTAGTTTTTAATTATTGGGTACCTCCAGTCTCTAACTTATCCAAAACCTTTCTGACTACCATGGACTCACAAACCTCTCACTGGTTCCAATAACACCTCACCTCTTCCCTTTAGTAATCTACTTTAATCTATCTATCCCTTTCAAAACAATGCAATGAATGCAAGAGATATCCAGAGCACAAACATTAAACACTAATCCACAAGGAAACAAAAAAGCACTTTTACTCATCTACAACATTTTTACCTCTAACCTTAGGCTCCAAAGTAGCATGCTACTTCCCACAAAGTGCCTCAAAGCATCATCATGGGCACATTGCGCTGTATAAATACAATGTATAATTACAATTATGGTGGCTCTGAATTTCTAAGATTAGCTCTAGCATTGAGGGTCGCCAGAAGACGTTTCTGGAACGGATCCTTGCCGTTCTCAATTTAAGTGCAAATAACTTTTTCAAACGTATTATTAATATAACGGCACGTCAAAAAGAGAAAATGAACCCATGGATTGAAACTACTGTACATTCATGTCTAGTGTAAGGGTTGTGGCAAAATCTAAAGAGAGAGTAGCTGATATGGACGTCACTGACTTTTATGGATCATGTATTTGGACAACAGCTGCACAGTTACCCCAAAATACACCACAGAGCAGATGACAGAGGTAAGTTAAGGGTGCCGTTTTTGAGACACGACATATTTTACATGTGGGTCAGTGGTATACTCACCCAAGGTGTAGGGTAAAAGGCCTTGAATCAAATGCCACCCACCGCCAATCATCACTCTCTCCATGTAGGGGGGTCAATAGCCCCTCTTGACCATGGTGAAGATGTATTAGATTTTTACACACTCTAGAAACATCTAGAACTCTACAAGAGGAAACGGTCACAGAAAACATGCGGCACACCTCACGGTGAGATCAGGATTCAAGCCCATTGGGCAGAAAGGATGCCAGGGGAGACAGATCCCACAAAATGGTGGCATGGCCGTGCTGTTCAATATGCTCTGAGAAACATTTAGCCCATCACTGCTATTTCCAGCTCTGTGACAGGCCTTGCATCGTTGGTTCATGGAGGTCTATGTGGCTCACTTGCTTTGTGATGATTCGAAAAGTGTTCCCTTTGAGTTGAGTGAAGGCAGTATGGATCACGGTGTGTTAATTTTTAAAGCAGTGCCGTCCTTCAGCAACCAGCATTTATATATTGTGATGTCCATTTGCAACATGTACACTCAGCAGAGTTTTCTGGGGCAGAAAGTCTCTTGTGCCCTGAGAGTTCTTGCAGTGCAGTCCTGCATTAAGCAATTACATTGTCACCAGTCACACTATGACATCACGTAGGGAAGTAGGTTTTAGTTCTGAGGTCTCTTTGAGCTTGATCAAAATGGGATTCTGTTAGGGGTGGCATACTTCAGGAGAACGGAGACTCTTATTGCAGCAGCATTAATAAGAGACGTGCACTACATGAGACAACAATTAGGGAAGTAGGCTGTATGTCTGAGGTCTCTTTGAACTTGACCAAACTGGGATTCTGGTTGAGCTGGGAAAGCTATGGAGAAGGTGAGTTAGGTTCCGAAATATCTAGACTCCAGTACTTAATTTGTAAAACAATAAGTGCCTGGTCCCAAAGTTTTGCTGAGAAGCTGATGCCCAGTGTAACAAATATTTGGGTTCCAAATACCAAGGCTGGAAAGTCTTGATTCCACCTCATCCCTCTTTCATCCTTTACCAGACACACTCAGCCACTTTATCTGACTCTTGCAGATTCGTTTCCATACTTGCTTTCTTCCTTTGCAGCTTGTTCTTCCTCTTTCTTTCCTCCTTTTGTGTTTTTCTCTTTCTTGCTCCGGGTAAAAGTCTGTTGAGGAAAAATAAATGGCGGTCCTCATGAGTGCCCATGGGCCTCACTTGCAACCTCAAGTTCAATTTTAGCACTGCTGGACTATCTTTTGTCAGCAGCGCTGAAATGAGACCTGCTAGCTCACTTTGTTGATCTTCCTTAATGTCTGCACGATTACTGTCTCTAGCATTTATCAGTGTGTAAGTTCTTTAACTTCCAGGGTCATGTGTAGTGACAACAAACACATTCTTTCAGATATCTTCAGAAAGCTAAGCGATGATCTGCTATGTAAGGTGAACATGGGCGCTCTGCAATGTCCAACTGTGTGGTCTCTCTGGTTACATTTAAGACATACAACTGGTAAAACCTAGTGAAAAAAATGTAACAAGATATCCATCTAAACAAAATCATCATGTCAACCTAAGGTGATTGCAATGCCAGACGGTATCATTAACAACCGTTTTTAGTAGTCGCAAATCGGAAATTGGCCCGTTTGCGACTGCTAAATAGGTCTGTGGCATGTACAAACCCTATTTTGCAAGTCGATAACCTATTACTGGCTCGCAAAATAGGGTTTGCTACCTGCAATTAGGAAGGGGAGTGCCAAGGGCCTCCCTTCCTAATAGAGTGTCTCACTGGTATGTATGATTGTTTAGCGACCGCAAATGAGGTCTCAAAACAATATCGGTTGTCACCTACTTTAAGTAGGTGGTAAGCCACTCGCACATCGGAAGAGGTCCCCAGGGGACCCCTTTCCTTTTGTGCTGGGCAGCGAAAATATTTTTTAAGAGCAGGAAGTAGTCTCATGGACCACTGCCTACTCTTAAAAAATGAAACAGAAACATTTTGTTTATCTTTTTTAAATGCATCCCATTTTCCTTTAAGGAAAACGGGCTGCATTAAAAAAAAAGAAATTGCTTTATGTTAAAAAGCAGACCCAAGCAGGCCACCGTCCCTGTGAGTGCTGGCCCTCCCAATGGGCCGCAAATTGCACCTGCCTCATGAATATTAATGAGGCAGGTCCCATGCGACCCAATTCGGAATCGCAAAAAGTGTCTCAGACTCGCAAAATGGAATGGTGGTACATCTGACCCTTGTCTCATATCACACTTAAAAGTAAATCAGAGAGACTGGGTCATTCTTAGTCTGTGGCGGAGTTCACCTCAATGCTGAGAAATTAAGAATGCCGTTATGAGGGAAAGGCAGGAAGAGCTGCATACTTTTCAGCAGCTTGACACCTGTACTTTTGAGACCCAGCAGAGACGCAATTTAGCAACGGAACACCAATAACAGTAATTTTGTCTCATTTCCTTTGTGCCTCTTAAGAATGCTGAAGAATGGTGAATGACTGACTACACAATAGCCAAATAGCAAAGTGGAAAGTAGGGTTTGCTCTTTCAGGTTGGCACGACAACGGAAGTATTTTGTATAGATTTTCAGTGAACAGCCATTAAAATGGTTAAATATTTAATTTAAAAAAATTGAGCCTGTTTATATTAGTCACTGCGCTGTGTCAGTCAGGAAACATAGAAATATTCAAGGCCGATCAAACGGATAATAGGACCTTAATAGATATGGCCACACAAATGGGAAGCAATTCTTTTACAAAAAATTCTGATGTCAGTAATGTGTCAGATTTCCTAAACTAATATTGTAACTATCTTATTTTTCATGTATAGCATTTCAAACATTAGGGCTTTTTATATTTGAGGTATAAAAAATTCTATATAAGCCTCAAAGTGTGACAAAAATAAAAAGGGCCTCATTTACAAGCCCATTGTGCAGCTGGTGCGTCACTTTATTTAAAAGGCCACGTAAAGTCACCTTGTGTGACTTTCATTGCCTTGTAAATATGGGCCCCTTTAACGCATTGCTCTGCATCAAAGGGGCGTTCCAAAGGTGTTGCTGTGGGTGTTTCCAGCAAGTTCCATGGAAACTGACACACTTCCAGATTTACAACGTTTTGTAATGCTTGGGAATGCGTCAGAATCCTACTCCTCCCGAGTGGTGGAGTAGGAGTGGTGCAACAGGGAGAAAATACTTTTATTTCTTCTTTTTTTCCCCTTTTCTATGCATGCTGCATTCTACAGCACGCATACTAAGAGGAAAATGCAATCAGTTATTGTTTTTGTGCAGGAAGGTGTCCCTTCCTGCACAAAAACAATCATCACAACGCAGACACCCTTGCAACATGATCAAAGGGTGCCTGCGCTGACACATGGCAGTCAATTGTGCATCAGTGCATGGGAAAGCACACGGATTCATCGTATTGTTGTTAATACGATGCATATAAAATGACGCAGCTCGGCATAGTAAAATGGCTTGCGGCGCCGCACCATTTTATAGTAAATGAGGCCCCCATTTTCACTAAACAGAAATTACATTTTAGTCCAGATTTACTAGTTTTTCACGCAGCGCAATGCAGCAACTGCAAATTCTGCACTGTGTGAAAAGGAGAGAGAAGAAGAGTGCCATATTTACAGAAATATGGCAATCTCCTCCCCTCTCCCTCGCCCCATGCACCACATACACACCTTTGCACCATAGTGCAAGGGTGTCTACGTGAGGCTAGCATAGGTTTTGTACTAGAAGGGTAGACTTCCAGTACAAAATACTATTCTGAAACTCACTTCAAACCTTCTCCCACCTTGCATGTGTGCTGTACGGTGCAGCACAGATGCAAAGACAGGGAAGAAAGGAGAAATGAAAGCATTTCTCAATAATAGCCCCTGGTTGAAGTGGAAGCTATTTTCTGATGCCAAACCTTGTCAAATTTTTTAAGAAAGTAGGGCTTGGCATCAGAAACCTTGGGTGGTTGCATGGGAACACCCATGCACCACTCATTGTGCGCTCCCTTAACGTTTAGTGATGCAAAGTTTCGCTCTGAAAAGTAAATTAGTAAAATATTGTATAGTGTTGATTCACATAACGTTTGTGATGCAAACACTTAGCTAAAATTTAGTTAGCATGCCCCTTTGTCTAATATTAAAAAAAACATATTTTTTGTAATGAAGCTTTGCAATATTCTCCAACATGGTGAGCTAATCAATAGTTTGGCAACATCTCAACAGTGTGAAACAACGTTGCTTTCTGAATTAATGTAAAAGTATTGTCTACTACTTTTTGTTTGAAACTACTGTTGACTATGTACAAATATAGGAAGTGCATATGATGTCACTGGTTGTTGCTGGTCTAAAAACAGAGGTGTAGATTTACAAACTTGTCATGCAGTGCAGCGCAGCAAGTCACCTTGCTGCGCTGCACCATGTGACAGGAAAATGGCAGGACTGCCCTGAATTTAAGTCAATCCACTGCATTCCTACCTTTTCCCTGCGCTGGCACCCTTTTGGCAGCCTAGCAACAAAGCAGGCACCCTTGCACCATAGTGCAAGGGTGCTCCGTTGCATGCAGGATTGTTTGTGTGTAGGAAGGGGAAACTTCCTGCTCATAAGCAACCATGAGAGGCAAATTCATCTATCTAAATAAGAGGAAGTAATGAAGAGAAATATAGATGTTTCTCCTCGTTATGCCTCTCCTGGAAAGGCGTATCTTTGTGGCGCATTCCCAGGTTTACCCATTCTGGTAAATCTGGGAATACTCTAAAATCCATGGGAGTTGTGTGGGACCACCCACATACTGTTTATGGAACTCCTTCCCAGGGCAGAGTAAGACAATGCAGCGATTTGCTCTGAATTGCATTACTCCAGATTTATGAAGCCACTGAGGCCCAAGCAAAGCGGCCTTGCGTGGCTTTCTAAATCTCACTTAAGGTTTGTATCGCACATGTATCACCTGGCTCACTCCGGACTCACTACCGGACATTTTAGCTGCCCTACCTGCAGATTACTACATTCTATCAGCACTCTGCCCAGGCGGAAAAACTGGGGGAGGAGCAGCTATAATCGTCAATAAAAAATTCCAAATTAGACAGCTCCCCTCTCTGCCTCTACCTAATACTGAAAACATAGTCGCCAAAATAGATACTCCCAATGGCTCACTTGTACTGGTCCTACTATATCGCCCTCCCCAAACCATGGCCACATTCCCTTCCACTCTAGCTCAGCTACTGGCACCGTTGGTCACTAACCATCCTAAACTACTTCTGGTTGGGGATTTAAACTTCTGGTTTGACAACTTATCATTGGACCCCCAGGCTGCAGAGATGAGTGAACTTTTCTGTGATCTCAACCTGACACAACACATCCACATTGAGACTCACCAGAAGGGCCATAGCCTCGACCAAATCTGGTCTCCGAACTTGTCACTATCCGCATTAGACATAAAACCTTGCTGCTGGTCTGATCACCACAGCATAAGTTTCTCCTTCCAGTTAGATAAGACAACCCACTTCAAGCTACAAACCAGCAAAACCATTAGGAAATGGACCTCTATGGATATGCCAGCCTTTCTTAAATTTTTGGGTGACTCCCTTCCCCTTGACAGCACTAATGTGGAGGAGGCCGATGGCCGGTTCAATGAATGGCTTACTGCAGCGATTAACATCTATGCTCCTCCTACGCATCTCAGCAGCTCTAGGAGTCCGGACGCACACAAATGGTTTACACCTGAACTAAAAAAACTGAAACTGGAAGTGAGGCAAAAGGAAAGAACCTGGCGCTCCCAGTACTGCCCACTGGCCAAGGCCACATACTGCTCAGTCAGGAAGACATACCAAAAAACTCTACAAAACCATAAAACAACCTATTACTCATCCAAAATCCTAAACTCCACCAATAAGTCAAAAGAAATTTTCAGGATAGTGAACGACCTTTGCAATGACGATAGAACTTCCCCTCCGGTAGTTCCCACACAAGCGCTATGCAATTCCCTGAATGACTTTTTCCGCGATAAGATCTTAATGATTAAGCAGAACATTTCCACACTTCCAGCTTGCGCCCCAGTGGATGACATCTATCTCAATCCCTCAACTTTACATTCTTTTCCCTTTATCGATTTGAAAACGTTCTTGGCACTACTGTCCAGAGTCAAATCAGGCTCCCCTATGGATGTCTGCCCCCCCCAAATCATGAAAGAAATTGGTCGAGCTATGCCCAACAGCATGATACCCTTGCTCAACGACTCTCTCATTTCAGGGACAGTGCCTAGCAGCTTCAAGCAGGCCTTATTGATTCCCCTCACCAAGAAACCTGGTATCGACCCACTGGACCTCACGAACTATCGGCCCATATCCTTGCTGCCCTTCCTATCGAAAATGCTGGAGGCGCATGTTACCAACTGCCTCTCTAATTTCGTGGAGGAAACGGAATATCTCCAACCCAACCAAGCAGGTTTCCGGCCTGGTCACTCCACTGAGGCAGTAATATTGGCCGTCCAGAACACCTTGAGGTCCAACGCTGACAACAACCTTCATCAAGCCCTAGTACTTCTTGACTTGTCCGCTGCATTCGACACGGTTGACTATTCCATTCTGGTCAACCGTGTCGAACAGGCGGGTCTCAGAGACTCTGCCCTAGCCTGGTTGAAATCGTTCATCTCCGAACGTACTCAGTCTGTCCGCTTAGGCTCCTTTTCTGCCGACAAAGTCAAGTCTTTCTGTGGGGTGCCCCAAGGCTCTTCATTATCCCCCTTGTTATTCAATTTGTACATGCGGCCCCTTCTTTTTGCCCTGAGAATGCACAAAGTCACTGTATATAACTATGCAGATGACTTGCAGCTCGTTTTTGTTCTCAACTTCCCAAATGCGGTGGAGGACTTCCAAGCCACTATGACTCTAATCCAGAGTTGGATGTCCTCAAATCACCTTAAATTAAACCCAGGGAAAACTGAGTTGATCCTGCCCGGCAAGAGCGAAATCAGTTGGAGCCCTAACTTCTGGCCGACTGATATGGGCCTCCCCCCTAAGAAATCTCTGACTGTAAAAAGTCTGGGGATAACCATCAATGAGGACCTCTCGCTAAAATCTCAAATTGGAACCGTGGTTTCTTCTGGATTTTTCCAATTGAGGAAAATTAGGAAAATCGCCCATTTCCTCACTCCCTCCGCCTTAATTCAGGTTGTCATGGCCCTAGTCCTCTCCCACATCGACTTCTCAAACAGCCTATACCTAGGCCTACCCGTAGGACAACTCAGAAGACTGCAGTACTTGCAGAATCAGGCCGCTAAGCTGATCTGCAAAGTACCCAAATGGGAATCGATTAAACCAGGCCTAGAGAGCCTGCACTGGCTACCCGTGGCTCAAAGAGCCGAATTCAAAGCCGGGTGCATCATCTTTAAGGCTCTGCAAGGCAAGGGACCTCTATTCATCAGACAGCTGATCGGAAGATATGTTCCCTCACGGAACCTAAGATCTGCCCACAAAGACCTTCTTGAAGTACCTCGCTTTAAGAAAAAACGACAAGGCGGCAGCAGCTTCCATTTCCTAGCAGCTACCCTATGGAATTCTCTGCCACTAGCCCTCAGACAGAGTAAAGACCTCCTTGCCTTCAGAAAGGCATTCAAGACTCACCTCTTCACAAAAGCTTACTTGAAATAACGCTTCCGGTAGACTCACCCTTTGTTATGTTTTTTATCTTTCCAGCGCCAAGAAGCCCTCGGGCGTACGTGCGCTTTATAAATTTTTAATAACATAACATAACATAACATGGTGCAAACGCGATGCAAACCGGGTCATAAATATGGCCCAGAGTCTACTCACACTGCAGTAACAGTAAGGGCATTATCTTATTGGGCAGAAGGAGGGTTAGAAGCTGTCTACATGGCCTGATAACAAGGACCAGTGAAAAAAGAAAACACAGGGTAATGGTTAATGTGTTATTTTATTTGTATTTTGTATTCTTTTATATGGGGCGGATTCCAAAGTTAGGCAAAGATTGCCAGATTGATGGCAGATTGTCAGAATTGACAAACAAGGTAAATCTACAAAAAATAATCAAATGGAACATATTTACATAGTCAGTGCTTATGCTAAAAATCTGGCATGGATTGTGACTTACGTTGGATGCCACTGATAATGTTTCTACTAAAGTCTGGGTTCATAAGAAGACTGGGACTTTGTCCTTGATAC
This sequence comes from Triturus cristatus, assembly GCF_964204655.1. Taxonomy (NCBI): domain Eukaryota; kingdom Metazoa; phylum Chordata; class Amphibia; order Caudata; family Salamandridae; genus Triturus; species Triturus cristatus. Next base: position 1,188,837,993 of record NC_140591.1, read on the forward strand.
CTGGGGAGAACACACATAAAGCTGTGCATGGACCAGGAGTCAGGGGCGTCTTACCACTTGTCAGTTTCAATTTGTAACAGTACAAGCAAAAGTTACCATTCCAGGATGACCACTGCATTAAACTGTATAAGAAGGAGACATAGTCACATCCATCTGATGAGCACATAGTAGTACTGTTAGGATATATGGTTTGTTGTGTGGCCTTCAACTACTGTCAATTATGAGTTCCCAAGCAATACTACAGCAGTGAATATTTGCTTTAGAGTCATGCTTAACGTGTGAAACACCATCACTCATCCGCGTCTAACCAATCAGTTCAACCTTCTTCGGGCTTCTTGGCTCCCTTTATGACTATAATACATGTGATTGAAGAGTGATTGTGCCACTCTCTGCATCCATTTCTGTGCTTTCTCCCTCCTTGTAGGTCCACCCTCAAACTACAGCTATCCCCATAACTTCCATGGTGCCCAGAAAAAGAAGTTTAGTGTGCAGCCCTGAAAGAGAGATTTTGACTCTTCCCCCATGTTGATCTTCTTAACTACACGTTTTTGCTTCAATAGATGTGTACTTTTACTGAAATAGAGTGCTTGTTTTTACTTGTGAGAAAGTAATTACAGTAGACATGAGGTGGTTATGGTGACAAGTCCATGATGAGGCTATAGGCCATAGGCTTGATTGGTTCATTTGGAAGAGGTCAGTCACATACCATAGGCCTGATCTGTTTATTATAAAATGTTATGAGAAGGACAGCCGGGCTGCCGTATTTATTTTTTTTAACGCAATTTATGCCAACACTACTTTTGCAGGTGGATTGTTATTGTGTTAAAGTTTGTAGAAATGTATTCTGTTACATGGAATCTCAGTGCTGTAGTAGGTAAAGGTTTTGCTGTTGGTTACCCAATCTGACAAATCCTGTTGGTGGAAGGTATGCAATGTGTTTAGTCCTCTTCGGAGAGGTTGAATACTGTTTAACCAATAGTAATTTTATAATTTTTTGATTTTACTCTTATAGCCTTATTATGACGAGGCTCGGAAAGCCTCTGACCCCAGGTCGTAGGCTTTCTGAGGCTCATCGCGGTTTCAGTTCCAAATACCGTATTCCAATGCTGGCTGTCGAAACTGAAACCGGCCAGTCATTCCAGTTGGATTCCGACATGCTCAAGGAGCCTGCCGTCCAGTCAGAGACTGGCATGTAATCCCAATGGACGGGGTTTATGCTGTTGGGATTATGATTCTCAGCTTACGATAGGCTTTCCATGCCGGGCATTTGGACATAGAAAGCCTGTCGGAAAGCTAGATTGGGGGTCCCTAGCAGGGCCCCAATCTCCATGCGGCATCCGGTTGGGGTCCGACAGAGCACCTATGGTGCTCCCCTCTTAGTCCCTGTGCCATGTGGTGCCTGCCACGTGGTGCAGGTATTAACAGAATCTCCCATTTCTCAATGGGAGCTTGTGCTATGGCTGCTTTACGGCCGCAGCACAAGCTCCCATTGAGTAACGGAGGAGTAAGCGACCACACCATGTGCAGTCGCATTGTGATTGCGGTGTTGGGACTGCCGACCAGGGTCAATCGGTCCTGAGACTGTGACGGTGTTGGTTGGAGGCAACTCCGACCCACATCGTAATCAAGCCATAAGTGACTGCCTTTTTGGAAAGCTTTCGTCAATACAGTGGGCCAGAGTTGACATGGTAACAAGCCAAAAATAAATGCTATGAGCATAATTGTTTACTCTACAAAATATTATGTCCGATGCCATAGGTCTAATCAGTTTATTATGAAAGTTACAACAAAGGCAGCAGGCCTAACTAGTTATTGTGAAAAGCATATCTTAAAGCAATAAGGTCTTCAAGTGTGGATTGTTATTATACTGTATTAAGGCTTGTAGGCAAATGTTTTGTCAAATGGTGTCTCACAGGTTACAGTGATCTGCAAGGATTTTGCTGTAGGTCAACCCTCTGTCAAAACCTGGGGGTGCAAGGTTTGCACTGTAAGAATTCTTGGAGGAGCCTCTTAGAAGAGTGTAGGAAATTGGATAGAAGGTTGACTGGGATGTGAGCCCTGGTCAACCAGCAACCACAATCCTTGTCAAGTTGAGGCACAAGCAAACCCTAAATTAAACTGTGCTCAACCCATTGGTAGCTTGGCACATGGAAGTCAGGCTTAACTGAGAAGCAAACCATGTTAGAAAAATAGAACTTTCTTTCATACACGAAACAAGATCAAGATGACAAAAATCCAATTGATAGAACTGGAGATATGCATTTTTAAGTATTTTGGTAAAAATAGGACAACAAAGCACGAAACACCAACTGTGGATATCGGTTCGCCCAGACTAGGACAAAGTGACAACTGTTGGCACACCGTGAAGGAGCACAAGCCAACTGCAGGGATTCAGTTTGGTCCTCTGGATAAAGTACCTTGGATCATGGTTTGTGTAGCGTTGCGAGGATCTGCATCGAAGTTGAGTTGTGCCACTGAGGCAATGCTTCGGTTTCGAGGTGAGGTGATTCTGCAATTCGAGAGCCTGCATTATTTTCAAGCATTCCAATTGATGGGGCTTGTGATGCAAAGCCTGGCATCAAGAATGCAGCAATGCTTCAATTCTGGGGAGCTGCAAGGCTGCAGTTGACAAGACATGCAAAGTCCTGCACCGAGGATGCGTCACGGAGCAGCGGTTCCAAAGGAGGTTGCGCCCAGCGCAGGCAATGCAGGTCTTTGCAACTGGTCTAATACCCAGGAGCTGTGATGCTTTGGTTCTGCTTGGGGTTGCGCCACACAGCAGAGGAGCTGCATCAGTTCCACTAGATCCACAGAGGTGGTCAAGCACCTAAAGCCCACATTCAAGAGTCCAGGTCTTGGGTGGCAAGACTTGGCAGTGTAGACACACAGATGACAGAGCCCAGGTGTAGGTGCAAGGTTGTTGGAAGCCTGTTGTTACCTGACGCTTCAGATCAGTAGGCCAGCCAACTAGCCCTTGGAGTCACTGTGGATTCTGGGTTCAAAAGATTCAGGTCCAGTCCTTCTCACCCAGGCATGCCAGCACACCAGGGCAGCAGTGCCTTAAGAGAAGCAGTCCAGAAGAGAGGCTGTCCATTCATCAGCTCAGAATTCCTTCTTCCAGGATGAGTACTTACAGATCCAGAAGTGTACTGATGTTTTTGCTGTCTGAGGTCCAGTATTTTATAAGCAGTTGTACCTCTGAAGTGGGAAGAAGCATCTAGAGGCATGCCTTTGAAGTGCACAGGTGCCCTGCCATCCTTGCCCTGGCTCCAGTCTAACTACAGAGGGTATGCAGCCTTTCTGTGGAGACAGGACACAGCCTATTTAAGTGCAAGTGGGTCTGGGCCCAACTCCTCCCTCTCATCCTGCCTGTAATGGCCCATCCAATCACACCTAAGCTCCCCATTGTGTGTGGCTGTCTAGGTGGAATACACAAAGCCCAACTGTCAACTACACCCAGTCATGCCCCAGAGATAGGCTGCAGGGACCAAATGGCAAAGAAAAGAAAATGCCGATATTAAAAAAGTGAGAAAGCCTATAGGGGTTAAGCCCAATGGACCGGGGCCAGGTAGGGCTATTCAAAATTCAGAACACAAAACAATGAACCCGGCTACCGTATGCTCCTACTACTCATGGAGTAACGAACAGTCAACTCTTTTATCTGTCCGAATGGAATTTTTATTAGACCATTCCTGTTTCTTATTAATTTAAAAATTGATCAAAACAATGTTTTGGACTGAAAAAGAAACACAGACTTATCAAATTCAAACATGAACTTACACGTATATACAATTCACATTAACATACATTTAAAGACAAAAATGGACTTAGACACTGTGAACAAATTATTGGCAACAGCTTGCAACCCCAAAATGAGGCACTTCAAGAGATTGAGGCCTACTTGGAAGAAAGACCTCGTCCTCATAGGGTACCCTCACAGTTTATTCTTCAACTAGCAGAGGTTGCCTTAAAGAAAAAATATTTCAGATTTGATGATTCCTTTTTTATTCAGATCAAAGGATCAGCTATGGGGTGTCCGTTTGCGCCAGAAATGGTGATCCTCTTTATGGCCAAAAATGAGCATAGATTTATTTCTAACAACAATCTATTTAAAGAGCATATAGCACAATGGTTACACTATATAGATGATATCTGGTGCTTGTGGAATGGGTCTAAGGAAGAGTTGGAAAGTTTCTATGGTTGGCTAAGCACCCGCCATCAGGATATCAAATTTACATTGACCATGAGCAGGACAAAGCTGACGTTTTTGGATGTTGAAGTAGTGTCCAATGATAAAAAGTTAACAACTATTTTGCATAGAAAGGCAACTGATAAAAATACCATCCTTCACCATACAAGTGCTCATCCTAGGAGCTTGAAAGAAAATCTTCCCTATGGACAACTTTTAAGAATACGTCGCAATTGCTCATCAACATCAGATTTTGAACATCATGCGGCGTTATTTAAAGAACAGATGATCCTTCGTGGGTACCCAAAAAAGCTCTTGAAGCATTCAATAAAGAGAGCGTGGTACACGCCTCAGGAAGATCTTTTACAAAAGAAGGAGAAACCACCATTGGAACGTATGATTTGTGCAACCACTTTTGGTCTGGATACAAACAGATTCAGGCAAGTTATAATGAAAAATTGGCACTTGCTTGAAAAATTAGAATGCGGTTTTCCAAAACCCCTGTTCGCAATGAGAAAAAACAAGAGTATTGGTCAACAACTAGTACGAGCAGACATCTTTCCCATTCAAAATAATCAGTCTTTAAGATCGCAAATGGCAATTGAAACCGGTTGAGGGCCATCATAAATGTGGAATGTGTGCAGCTTGCGATTCAACCATTGAAGGTGTTGCATTTTCCCATAATGGTACCAAATGGCGCCATTCAGAATTCACTAATTGCAAATAAAAAAACATAGTGCATGCAATTGTCTGCCCGTGTGCCTTATTATATATTGGCAAAACAAATCAACAAATAAATCAAAGGATCACGCAGCACCGTTCTAGGATTAAAAAGAAAGTGTTGACCGCCCCTATGGTGGAACACTTTATTGACAATTCCCATACTGAGAAGGATTTTAAATGGACGGCTTTGTCTAGCTTTGAAGCAACCAAACGCTATTTTGATATTGATGCCGCATTATTGAGAAAGGAAGCTTATCTTATTTTAAAATTTGATAGTGCTTTCACTGGATTGAATGGCATGACTGAATTATCTAGCGTGTAGTGTGTATATGGTCACAATGCCGCGACCGCGTCAGCAGTTAGCTCCTGAGGCTTGAGCCGGGAGCAAGTATTTCGCTAGTCACTGATACCGTTTTTACTGTTTACTTGGTGACTCTGTTTTAAATTTGTGATTTGTGATCTTAACCTGTATTTTACTCGTTTTATTCATTTTTTTTTTAGCACGCCTTATCTCACAAGCAGTTACTTTTTAAAAAATCTACCTGAGTCAGCATAGCGTTATTACTCTTGGTGGTTGAGGCTTGGGATCCTGCATTAACTTCCCAGTGACGGTCGGAGTAGCTCCGCCATCTTGGGACAGGGAAGTTGGCGGTGTAGTTTGCCCGGCCGGACACACCCAGTCGCCCATAAATGGTCACAATGCCGCGACCGCTTCAGCAGTTAGCTCCTGAGGCTTGAGCCGGGAGCAAGTATTTCGCTAGTCACTGGTACCGTTTTTACTGTTTACTTGGTGACTCTGTTTTAAATTTGTGATTTGTGATCTTAACCTGTATTTTACTCGTTTTATTCATTTTTTTCTTAGCGCGCCTTATCTCACAAGCAGTTACTTTTAAAAAAATCTACCTGAGTCAGCATAGCGTTGTTACGGGTGGTGGTTGAGGCTTGGGATCCTGCATTAACTTCCCAGTGACGGTCGGAGTAGCTCCGCCATCTTGGGACAGGGAAGTTGGCGGTGTAGTTTGCCCGGCCGGACACACCCAGTCGCCCATAAATGGTCAGAATGCCGCGACCGCGCAGCGGACGCGCGCAGCGGGCGCGCCGCTGGTGCGCCTAAGGCAATGATAACAACTAAAGAAAGGTACTCAGTCCCAGCACACAGAACAAAAGGCCACTAAATGCTGTAAACGAAGTGAAAACCTCTTCAAATAGTTAGTACATCATTACGTCAGGGGTTAAGAGTCCATCAGCCCACCCTTATTGGCGGAGCTTCGTCATCTGAGACTCTGAGGGGTCACGGTCTGGGCCCGTGTTACCGAGCCAGCCGGCTCTACCGGGTGCCCGACCTAATGATCCCAAGGTACAGAGACTCCTGACACAATGTGTAATCTAACTTATGAAGACTCAAAGAAAATAGTGCAGTGCTCTAACATGAAAGTGTGTTAAAAATGACTACGCAGGCAAAAAATATGTTTATTGAGAATTGACCAGGTGTCATATCTACAAAAAACGAATAGTCTTAAAAAGATTGACTATTTCCTGATTTGGTCTTGTGAGGTCGACATGTTTCAGCCGAAAAGGTCAACTAACCCGGCTTTCTTCAGGACCTAATTCGATGGAAAACAAGGCTACTGCAGGATTAACATATCTGGTGAAGATAATGTGAAAAACAAAAATTAATTACATTTATGTGGCAAACTGCCACCCTACCAGACAAGCAACCTTTTTGCTTGGGTATAAGAACTTGGTCTTCTTTCCTACAAGAAGTTAGGGGAATAAAACCATTAGAGAGGCATATCACACTGCTTTAGTCCTTAAACTAGTTACCCTTGGACCCTTATATATATAGTGTTTTTGGGCGCCTAAGGCAAGCCCGTCTGCGCCCGTCCGTGCCGGTCCGGCGCTGGGCGCTGGTTCCCTGGTTCATACCATGCCGCATCCCGTTACATACTCACGTGAGGAACTTATTGCCTTGGCTTCTCCTTGTTTGTCATTACCCTGGCTTCCGCATGAACCCTCTTTCTCCTGTAAATTATGCTCGTTTGAACTGACTCCGACCCAGAGGGTTACGTGCCCATCGGGGTTTAAGGAATTTAAATTCCTGAGCCTTAATTGCCGCTCCTTGTTAAAACACCACGCTGAGGTCTTTGACCTTTTATCCGATGAGCTGCCCGATGCCCTCTTTCTTACAGAGACCTGGCTTAACCAGGACGTCGTGGCTACACCTTGGCTAGCTCTCCCGCCAGGATATGTATTAAAGACTCTGAATAGGGAGGTGGGGAGAGGGGGTGGGGTAGCAATGGCAGTCAAGGAAGATTATAAGGTCACTCTGGAGAGTGAATCCATAGAGGGCTGTGAATGCGCCTCGTTTAAAATCAAGCTAACTCATAATTTTTCATTTGCCGGTCTCTTGATCTATAGGCCTCCCGGTCCAGCAACCAGTTTCAGGGAAGACCTATTAAATAAAGTGGGTCACCTTGCTAGTAAGGCTGCCAATTTTACCATTTTGGGCGATCTCAACCTCCATTTTGAAAACACTGAAAAAATGGAGATTGTTAGTTTTCTTGCGGACCTAGAAGCCTTTCAATTAAAGCAGTATGTGCCGGAGGCGACTCATGTTGCTGGTCATTTATTGGATCCAGTTATTTCGAATCTCTCTCAGATTATAATGCGTGCTCCCATTCCACAGGCTTGGACTGACCATTTTCTGGTTTCCTTTTCCCTGAAATTTCAGGCCAAGGCTGAGTACAGCTACCCCTCAAAAACCCTGAAACGCGCTTGGCATAGGTTTAACCCAGAGATTCTCTCAGCTTGGTTATCCAGCCACCAACCACAGCTACCCTTGTGCGCAGATGCAGAGAATCAGTGCTATCAGGATTGGCTGACGGCGGGCCTAGATAATCACATTCCTGCTAAATGGGGAAGGAAAGGCCGCGGGCCATCCAACCCGTGGTTTAATGATGCTCTTCTATTGGCCTAAAAGGGTTGCAAACGGCTGGAGCGCATCTGGAGACGCACCTATGCTGTAACTGCTAAATTGGAATATCAAACAGCTCTTAAGCTATACCATAAAGATATTCGTAGAGCGCGGGTGGATTTTGTGGCCAGCAAAATCCTGGCCAGCTCAAACCCAGCCAAGACCATTTTCTCTTTACTAGGCGATATGAAGAATTCCGGCAGCAAGGGGGTTTCTCCGATTGCCTCCAACCACCAATGCGATGAGCTTGCCCTTCACTTTATTAACAAGGTGGAACTGATTTATCAGGGACTTCCGCAAGTATTTCCCCTGCCTGCAGAGGCGGACTTTCTGGGGAATGAGATTGTGGACGGCCGTAGTCTGGAGGTATTTCCTTCCATCTTGCCTTTGGAGTTTGCGGCCCTATGCTCTAAAATTAAATCTGGCTCCCCTGCTGACCCAGTGACTCCCACTCGCTTTCGTCAGCTCTATTCTTCCATCTCAGAGGTTTGCCTAGACATGGTTAATCGTTCATTATCTACGGCATCAGTTCCACGAGCCTGGAAACACGCCATAGTCGTCCCTTTGTTGAAAAAACCTTCCTTAGCCACCTCCGAGCCAGGAAATGATCACCCAATTTCGCTGCTCCCCTTTCTGGCTAAAGTGACGGAGGCGCACGTTAATTCTATCTTGGCTGGCTTTGTGGAGCAATATGCTATATTTGACCCCACACAACATGGTTTCCGACCCCGGCACAGCACGGAATCTGCGCTTCTGGTTGTGTCGGAAACGATTAAGAGCCATTTGGACGTAGGCGATTCAGCGGCCCTGGTCCTTTTGGACCTAAGTGCCGCATTTGATACGGTTTCTCATAAAATACTCCTGAGACGCCTGCAGGATATTGGGGTTAGGGACCTGGCCTTGGCCTGGATCAAGTCATTTTTATATGACAGATCTTTTCAGGTCTCTGCACCTCCCTATGCTTCACAAAAGTGTGCGCTTCAGCAGGGGGTACCACAGGGCTCTATACTTAGCCCACTATTATTCAACCTATATGTTAGTCCACTGGCGGAGCTGGCTAGGGGAAGGGGGCTGTCACTGGTATCATATGCTGATGATACCCAATTGATGTTTGCCTTCTCTAAGAAATGTACCACCAATCTTAATAACTTTAGGGAAGACCTGCTGGCTATCTCCGACTGGATGGCAGTAAACTGCCTTCAGTTGAACTCTGGGAAATCTGAAATCTTGCTTTTCGGGAAGGATAGGGAGTTATGGACTGATTTCTATTGGCCTGACCGCCTGAAACCTGCCCCAGTCCCTAGAGACACTGTAAAAACTCTCGGGATATGGTTTGATCGAGGAATGACCTTTGAGAAACAAACTAAGGCTGTTGCTGGGGTTTGTTTTGGACTCCTACGGGGCCTTAAGCCACTGCTCGGGTTTTTTCCTCCTTCGGTGCGGCAGACTATTGTCCAAGCGTCTATTCTCTCTAGATTAGACTACGGGAACTGCCTGTATTTGGGAGCTACTGGGGCTAGTATAAACCAACTTCAGAGGGTCCAGAATGCAGCAGCACGGATCCTGGTCTCACTACCCAAGCATTGCTCAGTCGCCCATGTGCTCCCTAAGCTTCATTGGCTGCCGGTGGGTAGGCGGATACAGTTTAAAGCACTGTGTATCTCGCACAAGATTTTAGCTAAGCAGGCTCCGCTGGGCCTCCTTGGTTTGTTGAAAGCCTATGTACCGGAGCGCTCACTGCGATCTGCAGAACAATCTTTGGTCTGTGCTCCTCGAGTGCGGAGGGCCAGGGCAGGGGGGCGCTAGTTTCGATCACTGGCGGCCAAACTCTGGAACTCACTTCTGACATCTATTAGAACGATCCCTAACCCTTTGGCCTTTCGTAAGGCTGTGAAAACCTGGCTTTTCCCTCTTTCTACCATTTAACCACTGTGTTTTGTTACGGCTCTCGTTTTTGGCTCTTGCTGCTGCGCTGGGACGCCTCGTTGCTGTGGCAGCCATGCGCATTATAAATCCTCTAATAATAATAATAATAATAATATACTACAAATCCCATAATGCAATTCATGAGCATTTGCAAAAAGAGCGACTTTAGGGCGTTTTGATTGGGCAAATTTCCTTTTCCCATGATTCATAGCTCTCCAAACAGGAAGTGCTCTGGTTTGAGATGCAGAGTTGAGTTACAACCATCATGGTGCACGAGTTGAATATTCCTTCTCGTTTTCGAGTGAAAAGTAAGTCACTGTTTTGCCCCTGTGTTTGTTTGGTTAAAAATTACAATACTAAAAAACATACAACCGTATGCTTAAATGCGCTTACGTTTGTACTTCTTATAGATAATACCGTGAGGGAAAGCACGCCCGTATTTGAGCAAAAGGAAAGTCCATTACATTCAGAGTTTTGAATTGGTGAAGATGCGGTAAAGTAAAGTCCGCTTGTTAATAGTGTTTTAAAGTGCTTCATGCATTTTGCCTGTTTGAATACATTGTTAAATGAGGACAATATCGTTTTTTCATTTGTAGAATAAAGAGTCTTCAAGGAACTCAGTCCTGCCCATACTCTGCAGTAAAGGTACATATCTTTTTGGTGCTTCCCTCTGGGGTGTAAGTCGAGAGTAGCAGTAGATATATTCAGTACTTTGGTTCTTTCATTTCAGAAATTCATACTGGCAAAGTGTTAAGGGAGCCATGTAGGCAGTCACATAAACGTGTCCAGTGGCAGAAAAGCCAAAAACTCTTGGAGCAAACGAGCTGGAGCAGCCGCTCCATCGCTAGAAAACAGGTACTCACTAAGTTAGTTATATGTACAAGAGAGAGAGTCAGTTCGGGTTGACGCTGTTTTTGCATCATTTATTTATTTAGTTTTTTGTAGAATATCCGGTCCATTTATATGAAGCCCTGATGATAGTCCCAGTACTATTCGCCTGGGTCTTGAAACGCATTGGCATTTTGGGAGGCATTTAGTTAATTCTGAATGCGGCGAGAGTTGAAGGAAATTATTGGATAAAGGATTGATATACTATTCAGATACTGTTTTGACGCTGGAGTTGGAATAACACATGTGGTTCATAACATTGGATATTTTCATGTTTATTACTAAATTTTGTATATGATGTAAGTTTTCCTAAATATGTGTTTTGCATCAGATTAATGTATGAATTCATTTGCTGCTTTTGTCATGTTGCAAACCGTTGCCAATACATTTTTCACAGTGTCTAAGTCCATTTTTGTCTTTAAATGTATGTTAATGTGAATTGTATATATGTGTAAGTTCATGTGTGAATTTGATAAGTCTGTGTTTCTTTTTCAGTCCCAAAAATTGTTTTGATCAATGTTTAAATTAATAAGAAACAGGAATGGTCTAATAAAAATTCCATTCGGACAGATAAGAGTTGACTGCTCGTTACTCCATGAGTAGTAGGAGTATACGGTAGTATGTAGCCGGGTTCATTGTTTTGTGTTCTGAATATTAAAAAAGTGGCATTTACAAAATTGTAGTTTAAAATCAAGTTTGGACTTGTCATTACAATTCCAGAGACACCAAACATGAACTGGTTATCTGTTTCGATTTGAAAATTACACTTATGAAATGTAATAAAATAACTCCAATGTTATCCTATGGCAGAGGTAGGCCTACCAGGGCATGTAAAGGTTAGAAGTACATGTCCTACTTTTTAAATATATTTCACCTTGCCCTCTGGGCTGTCCACAGCCTACTCTAGGGGCAACTTATATTTATGAAAAAAAGGTTTCGGCCTAGCAAAAAGTTTACTTTGACAGGTAGAAATAGCAGGTTAAAACTGGACATACACAGGCTGCAATAGCAAGCTTGAGACATGTGCAAAGTGCTACTTAAGTGAGTAGCGCAATCAGTGCTGCAGGCACACTGGTAGCATTTAATTTACAGGCCTTGGGCACAGGTAGTGCCACTTATCTAGGGACTTACAAGTAAATTTAATATGCCAATTGGGTATACGCCAATCCAAAATGTTTTGAGGAGAGAGCACAAGCACTTTATAACTGCTTTGCAGTGCTAAAGTGCACTGAGTCCCATGGCCAGCAAAAGCAAAGTCAGCAAAAATAGGAGGTCTGAAGGCAGAAATTTAGTTAGAAAACCATGCAAAGGATGCCAGTCTTGCAAAGGGTTTGCATATTGTTTTACCACTTGAAATTGTGTACATATTTGTAAATCTATGCATAGTAATTAGTTGTATGCACAATCCTCTAGTTTGCATTATCTCCTTTTTATGTCTCTTTTCATTTCTTCCCTTTTCCTTTTTATATATTTAAATTTTTGTTTCTGTGGGGCGATTACGAGTCACTCATGGTGAGGAGGCAGTGGCGGTCTTGCGACTGCCACATTACGACCAAAATGGTTTGGCCGCCCTGGGATCGCTGACATCACCAGGGAACCGCCATTTTCTGGTGGTGGTGCGGCAGTCCAGAGGCATTCATATTCTTGGCAGGACCGCTGTGGTCCCGCCAAGCATATTTGGAGATTGCTCTCCACCAGGGTTTTCAAGGTGGTTCCTCCTCCATGAAAACCCTGGCAGAGAGGAAACAAAGGGGGCCCTACAGGGTCCCTTTGTGCCTCACACCCTGTTGATGCACACAGGGGGACACAACATGTGCCTAACGACCTGTTGATGCCTCCTTGTGTGCATGCACAGATGCTGGAACTGTTTCTGACATTCCCATTGCAGTGCCTATGTTATAGGACATGCCCAGAGAACCCCAAAGGAATCGCCCACCAGTGACTAAACAAGTCATAATGCGGCAGGCGGATCTCAAGTGGGTTTGGCAGTCCTGCCGCCTCACCATCAAACTCGTAATCAGGCCCTTAGAGTGTCCAACAGCTTTTCAGACAGTGCTGCTGGACTGCTTGCCACTTATTTAATCTGTAGGACATTGAATCCAATGTGGCCACTCCTTCTAAATCAGGTTTTCAGACAGTGCTACTGGACTGCTTGCCACTTGTTTAATCTGTAGTGCATTGCATCCTATGTGGCCACTGCTTCTAAATCAGATGAGAACCTTATAGTATTATTAATCATTAATTATTATTTTGCCATTGTAAGATGGTGGCTGTGCTTAGAAGCAACATCTTGGCTATTTTGGATCTGTACTACAATTATAAATGAGGAACAATGATGCACAATACCAAAGATGACCCTCCAGTGCAATTTTTACTGAGTAAATACCTTGGTGTATAATATTGTGCATATGCATCATTGTTTTATTATTCCAAAATTAACATAATGTTGCTTCTAAATATAATAGACATTTTGGAACCTTAAAACAATCACATGGACACACTATGTACAATAGCATACAGTTGGCCCAGCACTGCTATGTTCAGTTTTCTTTCTTTTATTGCATTCAGAGGCCTGCCTCATTTAGGCATAACCATTTTTCCTTTCCTCTACTTTTATTCTTTCAATGTATTTTGCATATGCTTCTTGACTTTTTCTTCATGGTGATTGCATGCATGCATGAATGAGTAACTGAATGGATGCAAGGATGAGAATCAGTGTCAGTGCATGTATTATGAGTTATCGAGTGCCTACACTAACCATTTATAAGGCACACCAATTCGCACTGCCAGTGCAAGTTACATTTGGCCTAGTGCAGCATGTTGCTGAAGTTGTATCTTCTTTGGGCCAGGCAGTTAAGAAGGTCATGTCAGCGTTTGTCACGGCAACTGCTCTGAATTCCTCTTTCCTCTGAGGTGTGAGGGTATAATAAGGGGCAGCTCCTGTCGTTGATTAGAACCTGCAGATGCTGTAAATCACTCCAAACTGCTCAGGGCATGGCATAGGCTTCCAACTGCCCATCTCCCCACTCCCAACATTCTAAAGCACCTAGTGGCCCTTGCATTCTATAGTGGAACCTTACTTAACATGGAAAACACTTGCCCATATATCTCTGTAGAATGTATCCTGGAAATGCAGGGTCCTGTACAACATATCTTGCATATAACTAACCAACATGAATACTGTGTTGAGTTTTCTTTTTTTTTCAAAGCACACATACACTATACCCCTGTATGGGAAAAAAATAAAATGAAGTAAAATAAAATAAAATAATACATAGATCAATAAGTGAATGTAAAGCACTACATTTCGTATGAGTATCATTACTCCATAACAAATAACAGGTACATAAAGTATATGCAGGAATAAGAAAATCATGAGTGGCTAGCAAAATCTCCACTGTACTCTATGGGTTGTAACTCTCCTCCTCACAGGAACACTAGGGAATGACATCCTGTGCCTGGTTGCTTATGCCACCCTGATTACCAGTTGGCAAACCCTGTTCCTCTGACAATCATCCTGAGTTTGGTTTGAGTTTTCGAGTTGTTTTCCCTTGAACATCCTCCATTATGTTTCTCCTGTACCTTAACTACTTTGGTCATATTCCACCAATTGCGTTCTAACACTCTTTCAACATTTCCACGCACTTCATCTATGACGACTGGTTCATAGGATTTTTGGTCTCCTTTCAACTGTTTTAATGCGTTCCTAATCTCCTACAACAAATGGTATCTCTTTAACAATGTTTTTGCTATCTAAATAAAGCTTTTGCTTGCTTCGAGCTTTCTTAACATTGTGGTGAATAATGACATCACACCACTCATAGGATAACTGACTCTCACCAGTATACATTCTCTTAGAACAAGATAAAAGCATTCTACCAGAGCATTTATCTGGGGATGATACAGTGAGCTCTTCTGATGTTTAATAGAACTCCCTTTTAAAAAATTCTCCACTTTCACGAATACAAACTGTACCTCATTATCAGTTATCAGTTCTTCAGGAAAACCTTCGCACATAAAAAGGTATTCAAGAAAAAGAACCACAGATTTCAAGTTTGGTCAATTTATGAACTTGACATAAGGCCATTGTGAATAGTAATCCATAGGGGGCAAAGCGTAATGTGACTGATGCGGAAGTGAATTAAATGTCCCTACTAAATCAATACCCAATTTCCTTAATGGACCTGATGGACATTCTATTGGTAACAAAGGTGGTGTAGATGTGTTAATTGATTTGTCACATGTAGCCCACACTGGACATCCTTTAACTAGAAAATCATTTTCCTCATCCATTTGTGGCCACCAATATGATGTGTGTGCTCTGTGTTTAGTTAACATTGCTCTTAAATGACACTCATGAGGTTTTTCCAGGATTAAGTGTCTAAGGAGGTATTAATTTGTCAGCTGTCATAAGTAAATCATCCTCTATGACCAATTCATCTGAAAACTTGAAATAAGGTTGGATATTGAAATCCAACGATCTCTCTCAAGGCCAACCCTCCTTGACAAATTTCATCACAACCCCCAAGGTCATGTCTTTTGTAGAAGCATTTTTCCACTCAACCTCAGCAAGTGTGCTTGTTGTTTCTACCTCAGCAGCTATGATTAAACATCTTTTATCTTCATGATTGTCAGCCTAAAAATGTTTTCCTTAATTGGATATCTTGACAAATAGTTAGCTCTACATACCGTCCCCCAGATATATGAATTACTTAAAAGTCAATTTGAAGCACTTTTGCTGCAAACCTTGCAATCCCAGGGGTGCAGCTTTTGACATTAGTACCATTAAAAATATGATAGTTTGTAAAAAAAAAAGAAAATCCTGCCCCAAAGCTAACTCCTACATTTTTCAATGGTCTGCCAGTAGGCTAAAAGCTCTTCTTCTATGACCGAATAATGAATTTTGGCTTCTCTGAGGACTTTGGACACAAAAACCAATCGAATACTCCTGATCACCAGACTTCTGCATCAAAACAGCACCCACCACTAACTTGCTTGCATCCACTGTCAAACAACACTTCAGATTATAGTCATATGGTTTAAGAGCACTTAGTAGTATATTGCTGTTTGATATCTGCAAACTCATTAGCACACTCAGCATCCCATAGGGATTCCGCTCTATTCTTTAACAAATTAGAGATGGGTCTGACACTTGAACCAAAATCTTGTATGAACTATGAGTAGAACTCATAGAATGATTTGACCTCTACTTTATCTCCTGAAGGAGGTACCTCCACAATTGCATCTACCAACCCTGGTTTGGACAAAGACCCTCCTCCGAAATGACATGCCCAAGGCACTCCACAGGTGCTTTTTAAAACGGACACTTCTCTCTTTTAGGGACTACCCCAGCTTAATTACAAGCTTTGAGGACCTGTCTAAGAATGTTGTCATTTTTACTACGTTCACGTGCATGAATTAGCACATCATCTTTTAAGATCGAGACATGTTTACTGCCATTGAGTAAGGTGGTCTTCAACCTCTAACACACTGATGCCACTGAGACAAGGTCAAACGGCACTCAAGAATACAGATATGTCCCCCATGGACCCGCAAATGCAGTCAGATGTTGTGACTTAGGTGCCAATTCTAGCTGATGATAAGCTGCGATTGGTAAAGCTTTGTGAAAAATCGCGTTTCAAATATGATGACAACATTTCACTGATTTTGGGAATGGGTGTAAGTCCACCCAAATTTCTTTATGAAGGGTCCTAAGGTCCACACACACCCTCAGTTTTCCATTATTTTTCTTATCTACTACTGAAGGAGAAATCCACAGTGAAGGTTTAAGAGGCACAATGATTCCTTTAATGCACAACCTTTCAATTCTTTCTCCAACTCGTTAAAAGCGCTGAAACGAACACCCTTCAACTTGGGTGTGACAGGCATGGCATTCTGCTTTGTTCTAATTTTATGTTTGAGCCCTATTATTTTTCCTTCATGACCTGAAAACACTTTAAGAAAATTAATGTAATAAGCCTTCAATATCACCGGTGTACCTAAGCACTGTTACTTGTTCCTCTCTGCCTGGGCGTAGAACCATTCCAAACACTCCATGGTGGAAACATCCCAATATGTTCAACCCCCTAAATCTGCCACATAACATTTTTTATGCAACTTCCTTTAAACATCATGATTTCCTAAAAAGATCCTTCAAATTCAATCTTCCTGTTTTCATATGAGACAGGAGTCCTATCTGGTGCAGACAAAATATGATTATCCCAAGTCTGTTGATACCCTTCCTTAGTTATAATTGTGATTCTTGCCCCAGTTATCACAAACTTGAACATAGACATACGGATTAACATACTGTTCTGGATCCCCACTCTCTACCTTGCCATCACCTACTACTAATTCCATGTATTGAACTTCACCCATCAGGTCATCCACACTATTCTCGTATTCATCACATACTGCTGAAACCTTGGTACCTTTTGCTGTAGACTCGCACACACCTTCACGTAATGTCCAATTTTAGCATAAAGCCAACATTGCACATTTTTGGTTGGACATACTCTTCCTCTTCTTTGATGTGCTGGATTTCCACACCTAAAACAATATGAGATTGTTTAAAAAAAACATTTTGTTGGTGAGGTTTTGTTGAATAAAGCATTGAAGACATCAACTTGTGCATTTTTCCTTTCTTGTCCCTCGAACATATTAAATTTACTTGGCCAGCTGTTTTATCCTCAAGTTCTTTTGCTGACTTTATGAATGTCTCAATGCTTTTAGCATTTCTGATGGTGTCTTCCAATGAAGGATTACCCATCGACCATAACTTTTGTTTGATGGTTTATCAATACAGTGACAGATAAACTAATCTCAAATAAGCTGTTCACCAAAGTTTTTAAATTGACATTCAGCATTTAACTTATGTAAAACCGAAATGTATGTGTCAACATTCTCATTCGACTTTTGTTCTATTTTGAAAAATTGTGTCTTGACATTCCTGAACTGGGTGGAACATCAAACCCTTGAGGCAATTTCTTTATAGCCTACTGATAAACATCAAGTTCTCCCTCAGAGAATACTTGAACTTTTGGCAGATACTTAAAAGTGGACCTGCCTTCAAATCCTAAAGAGTAATAAAAAATACTTTCTCCTCTCTGGCCTAAATCTGGAAGCACCAAGAGCTCCAAAGTACATCTCGAAGGCATCATGATACTGTTTCCACGGTATCAGTGTATCACCTGGGTTTTCTAAAAATGATGGTGAAGGATTGCCCGACTGCATAATGACCACCCCACCAGCATACTTAAGTACACAAGTCACTTAAATATACCGGGTGAAATCCTTACCAGAATAAACGTGCAGAATAGAATCAATTTTATTTCAACTATTGATGATGCTGTAGGAATTCTCACTGACTTTAACTTATGGACAGCATGAGTGTTATGAGTGAAGGTGTGCCAATCACTGCGATTAGCACATAGAGGGTGTGATAGAAAGTCCGCAATATGTTTCATTCAAATGTTGACTGTAACAAAACAATGGAAATAAAAGCCTAGTGGTGATGACAAAAACTGCTGATGGTATTAACAATTGATAGCACTGAAGTGGTGTGCCTGTCAAGGTGTTGTCCAACCGAACAATACAGCATGCAAAACTCTGCACTCTTACAGCAAAAATGAAATAGTACATAATCAGAACAGGCCAGAGGTGGTGTGCCTGTCACAATGTGTTGACTTATGTGCAGCCAGAACAGAAAGCGTTTATATATGTGCAACAATAACAGTTAGAGTATATGTCTCTTGTAGAATGGCCTCAATTATGAAAATTCTTCGGGTTTAGTTGTACATTCCACTAGATAGAATCAACAGAACGTTTTTTTTTAATTCAATCGTTGGTAAAAAGAACCTGTAACATTTTCTTTTCGAAAAGTTTAGACCTGGAGCACACTGCATGCTTCAAGAAATTCTTAAAGACATTGTTAATGATAGCTTTGTGGCCCAAAACCTTAAGATGGCTGCCAGTTGTGCTCTTGTTTCAAGCGCTGATTGTGCCCATTAACACCATTAGCCAAGCTTCGTTCGCTGTCTTATAATGACTGCCTATTTCCTTGCATCCCATGTAAAGCATAAGGGCAGGTAGTCCCTTTCCCAACTTGCTAAAATGGCTGCCTGCATCTTGTCTTGTTTCTTGGGGCTGTGGGCTTATTTTTCTTGTTCACACATCGGTGAGGCCTGCTGTCACATGCACCCTGAAATGGGCATAGCCTAAGGTTTGAATAAGGGGACGTTGGACAACTCAAGGTGAGTACACAGAGCAACCAGATTGCTTGTGGGCTCTTGCACACTGTGCCCAGTGATGTACTTGGCCTTGGCACATTACCACCTTACACTGGTAACTAGGGCCTGAGCTTGCACATGTGTTAGTGCTGCTCACCCCCGCCTATGTGCAGCAGTCCGCATATGCTCAGACTTAACTATACCTTGCAGGCGTGGTCAAAGATGCACAAGCGTCATGCAGTCTAGCCTGCTGCCCATGGCAAGCGAGGAGAGTTGTGTTGTGAAGCGATAATGAAACGGACACATTACCCTAAATTCTGCACCCATTTGTGATTAGCCTGTATGTCAAGTTGAAATAGTGAACTGCATTCATAAAAGCACAATGCTGTACCTTTCAGGACTCCTGGGACGGCACTGTTTAATTTTCAAAGAAACACTGTGACCGTTCAATGTTTTCTGCAAGTACCAACATCCTAATGGGAGAAAACAAGCTACCAGAAGGAGCACAGGGTGGGACCAACCAGCCAAACTCAGAACTGAGAAACATCACGGATAAGCTTTGGCCGATAAACAGATTTGCATCAACACCCCTGTGCCTAATCCCCCTACTGGCATGACTCTGACAAGTGTCCTGCCACCATTTAGCAAGCTAGCTGATCTGGCCACAGCAGCCACAAGCTTGAAAACATGGCTCATCAGACTGAACAATTACTTTTGACTGATGCGTGAAGCATGATGCGAAGTGGGTCGCACACCGCTCGTCATACTAGCAAATAGCCCCATAGGATTCTCCGTATTTGTATTTAAAGCTCTTTCGAGCGACTTTGGGCTGACGAGCCTGGGTTCCGCACCTGCGTGCCGTGAGAGGTACTATACCTTTAATATTTTGGCAGTCTACTTGGCACCCCACATACTTACCTGCTCCCTGCTGACGAGAGGCAATTACCTCGAAACACGTGTCCAGGGATGGCATTATATTTTACACTCGTGGCATAGGCGTACTCACCGCTGCCACTACATTATCCAGAGTTCTATGGGGCTATTTGCTAGTATGACGAGCAGTGTGCGACCTACTCCGTATTTGTATTTAAAGCTCTTTCGAGCGACTTTGGGCTGACGAGCCTGGGTTCCGCACCTGCGTGCTGTGAGAGGTACTATACCTTTAATATTTTGGCAGTCTACTTGGCACCCCACATACTTACCTGCTCCCTGCTGACGAGAGGCAATTACCTCGAAACACGTGTCCAGGGATGGCATTATATTTTACACTCGTGGCATAGGCGTACTCACCGCTGCCACTACATTATCCAGAGTTCTATGGGGCTATTTGCTAGTATGACGAGCAGTGTGCGACCTACTCCGTATTTGTATTTAAAGCTCTTTCGAGCGACTTTGGGCTGACGAGCCTGGGTTCCGCACCTGCGTGCCGTGAGAGGTACTATACCTATAATATTTTGGCAGTCTACTTGGCACCCCACATACTTACCTGCTCCCTGCTGACGAGAGGCAATTACCTCGAAACACGTGTCCAGGGATGGCATTATATTTTACACTCGTGGCATAGGCGTACTCACCGCTGCCACTACATTATCCAGAGTTCTATGGGGCTATTTGCTAGTATGACGAGCAGTGTGCGACCTACTCCGTATTTGATGCGTGAAGCAGGTGCCATGACAAATACATCCGTGCTGCTGCACATAACAGATGAGGAGGTGTTCAATCCCCATGAGAACCTCCCCACAACTGGCAATGAGGACGACCACGATTTAGATGTTGCAGCACTCAATGCACACTTTGATCTACAGATCAACACTGATTATGTATGATTCAAGCAATGACAAGCAAAGCAGTAGGATGGAGAGGCCATCAACTGCCTCCATGAGCACCTGCATGAGATGGCCAGCATATTCACTTGGGATTATCTGCAAAAAGAGGGGTGCACACAAATAATCTAAGGGTGCAGATCAACCATTCTTTGCTGCCTCTTCCTGCATGAACTTGGAAAGAAGTTGGAGGATATGCTTGTGCTCGTCTGTTATTATGAATTGTTGAACTGTAGGGACAAGCAGATGGAAGTAGTAGTCTCAAAGACTGGCCTCAAAGTAGATCCAGAACCACCACCTAGAATTAAACATGAAATCGTTAACGCAGTGCAGAAAAAAGAGACCATAAAAACATTAAAACGGCACTGGGCTCCTCAAAATTGTTGTGAAAACTGTGGCGGCAAAGACAAAAGGAACCCCAGATCAACCAGAATGACTCAACCTGCACGGACCATTGCAACCAACACTGAGTGCCCAACTAAGTCATAACCATATGCTGCAACAGTGTATGAAATCGATGCTCACAAAGGAAATGTCTTCCTGATATCATATGCAGGAAAAAAAGAAAACTCAAAAAGGCTGCAATCTGCACAAATGGATACAGGAGCATCAAAGAACATCATAGGTTATGAGCAATTCCAGGTCATCCTAATATGCCCCAAACTACACACGAATAGAATCAAGATTTATGGCTATGGAGATCAAGAACAATTCCCATTTTCTCAGATCTTCGAAGACACAATGCACCATTACGCCAGAGGTACGAAAGCAAAGTTCTATATAACACTCTCGCCCAGAACCCACCAACCTACCCCACCGACCCAGACGCCGCCGCCCACAACCTCCGACAGTGGATCATCGACTGCGTCAACACCCTCGCTCCGCTCAAGAAACCCCCCATCAACCACGCCAGCAAGAAAGCCACCTGGTTCACCGACGAACTCCAGACCTCCAAACGCGCTTGCAGGAAACTAGAGAAGAAAGGGCTCCACAAACGCACACCAGACAGCCACAGAGCCCAAAAAGATGCCACCCGCAGACATCACTACCTCATCAAACTTGCCAAGAGATCCTCCTTCAAAGACCGCCTGGATAACAATGCACACGACAGCAAAGAGCTCTTCAGCATCGTTAAGGAACTCTCCAACCACAGCGCCAACTCCAACGACATCCCACCATCACAAGAACTGTGCGACTCACTGACCACCTTCTTCCACCAAAAGATCAATGACATTCACGACAGCTTCAACACCTCGACCACCCCGACCATGCCAGACTCCACCCCTGCAAACACCACCCGCATCAACCGCCTGACCTCCTGGACCAACGTCAACGACGACGAGACACGTAAGGTCATAAACCCCATCCATTCAGGATCACCATCAGACCCATGCCCACACCACGTGTTCAACAAAGCCAACGCAACCATCGTACCCCAACTACGGAAGGTCATCAACATCTCCTTCGAAACAGCGACATTCCCAGAAAGCTGGAAATGCGCCAAAATCAACGCCCTCCTAAAGAAGCCCAAGGCAGACCCCAAGGACCTCAAGAACTTCCGGCCCATCTCCCTGCTCCCGTTCCTGGCGAAGGTCATCGAGCAAACCGTCAACACGCAACTGACCCGCCACCTCGAAGACAACAACATCCTGGACCCATGCCAGTCCGGATTCAGATGAAACCGCAGCACCGAGACAGCCCTCATTGCCACCACTGACGACATCAGGCGCCAACTAGACAATGGCGAAACATCAGCCCTCATCCTTCTGGACCTGTCAGCTGCCTTCGACACGGGCTGCCACCGCATTCTAAAAACACGCCTCCTAGAAGCCAGAATCCAAGAGAAGGCCCTCGACTGGACCACGTCCTTCCTCTCTGGCAGAATCCAGAGAGTCCGCCTCCCATCCTTCCAATCCAAAGCCACCGACATCATCTGCGGCGTCCCCCAAGGCTCATCCCTCAGCCCGACGCTGTTCAACATCTACATGGCCTCGCACAAGTGGCCCGCCCGCACAACCTCAACACCATATCCTACGCCGATGACACCCAGCTCATCCTCTCCCTCACCAAGGATCCGCACATTGCCAAAACCAACCTCCACGAGGGAATGAAGGCCGTCGCCGACTAGATGAGGAGCAGCCGTCTCAAACTGAACTCGGACAAGACGGAGGTCCTCATCCTCGGACCCACCCCCTCTGCCTGGGACGACTCGTGGTGGCCATCCATGCTGGGAACAGCACCGACACCGACCGACCACGCACGCATCCTAGGATTCGTCCTTGACTCCTCCCTCTCCATGTCGAAGCAGGTCAACGCCTTCTCCTCCTACTGCTTCAACACCCTCCGCATGCTCCGCAGGATCTACAAGTGGATCCCAACCGAAACAAGAAGAACGGTGACACATGCCCTCGTCAGCAGCAAACTAGACTACGGCAACGCACTCTACGCAGGAATCCCAGCCAAACACCTGCGTCGACTGCAACGCATCCAGAGCGCCTCCGCCCGACTGATCCTCAACATCCCCCACCGCAGCCATATCACCCCCCACCTGAGTGACCTGCACTGGCTCCCCGTCGACAAGAGGATCACCTTCAAGCTCCTCACCCATTTGCACAAAGCACTCCACAATGCCGGACCAGCCTACCTGAACAGCAGTCTCAGCTTCCACACCCCCACCCGCCAGCTCCGCTCCGCAAACCTCGCCCTCGCCGCTGTCCCCCGCATCCAACGAAAGACCTCCGGCGGCAGATCCTTCTCTTACCTCACCGCCAAGACCTGGAACACCCTCCCGACCCACCTACGGCAGACCCAAGACCTACTCACTTTCAGAAGACTCCTCAAGACCTGGCTCTTTGAGCAGTAGCAACATCCCCCCTCCCTCAGCACCTTGAGACCCTCACGGGTAAGTAGGACTGTTAAAAAGAACATTTGATAAAGGACTTTGAACATCTCTTTCAAGGCATAGGGTGTCTCAAAGATTACACAATCAAGCTACACATTGACAAAACTACCAATCTCATTGCCTAAAGCACCAGCAAGTGCTGTTTCACTTACGACCACAGTAAGGAAAACACTGTCAGGACTAGACAGAAACATAAGTATAAGTGATGATATATTAATATATCAAAGACTGTAGAGGAGCTTCTTCGACATGTGAGGGCCACCTTCCCAAGGTGCTTCGATCACGGCTTCTTATTACACAGAGAAAAATGCTAGTTCTTTAAAGACCAGGTCAATTCTTTAGGTACTGTGGGAACTTCTCTGATGGGAGCAACACTGTGGTTGTCATTGACACCCATTCAAAGTCAAAGTCACAGTCAAAAGTACTTTATTTCCAAGAAATATATTCTTGAAGAAACATTACACACATTTCTAATTCATAAAAGAAAAGAAGCGTGAAACAGAGCAGAATTATATGACACCCATTCAAAATGACCTGTGGTTAAGATCAAAGATACCCCTGAATTTAAACACATAAAGCCCAACCTCCAGAAGATAACTGCAGCATTAGGATTACTTTTTGAGGTATTGTCCAGATGCACAGTAAACTTACAGGCTGAAACGGGCTATTACATTGGTGATGTGGCACAAGGGTTGGTGAAAGTCACCACTGCACATGATGTTAACAAACTTCGCAAGTAGGTGCAAGTGAAATGACACCAGCCCTAGAAGGTGAGGATGCTTCAGGACAAACCAAATTAACAATGCAAGATAAATTCAGTGTGCTCCAAACAAGAATCAGAAGTCGTGACACTGAAACAGCTGATTCCTCATATGAGATTAGATCTATAGGGACAAAACCATGCAAATGCCATTGAAAGTTTCTAAAGTCTATTTCTTTAATAGTGATGTTATTGGTACAAGTATTATGAATTGTTAAAATATTTCTTGCATTGTCTTATTACATGCCTGATTTGGTATTTAAGTGTGAATTAACAGAATTACTGCTGAAAAAAAATCATGTGGCACTATTTTGTATGTGTTCATGTAGATAATGTTATTATGAAATATTATGTCTGGTATGTGCTCTACTTTATTGCAGTGCATTAAAATATATTTTTGTACATTATCATTTTGATTAAATGTTAAGATAAAAATTAGAAGAAAAAGGTAAGTATGCATGAGATGATGTAACAACAATTGGACTTAAATCCATTAAAAGTAGAAATGATGCATTTTGAATACCTTCAAATAATAATATAGAAAACAACATTAGGATTAGTCCTTGCAGAGTCATATAAATACAGATTGATATTTTATTTTGTAATTTTAAACATACACTAGTCATTTTAATAAATCTAATATCTTCATTTAGATTTTGATGGTCTGTCCACCCGTCCTCCGTGACGGACTGAAAGTTTCAATCCATCTGTCATGCTGGTGTAGGTTCTCCCACCTGATTTATATTTTCGACGGAAGCACGTGACAGAGGTCCATCCATCGGACCAATGATTATCCTCTGTAGGCTGCATACACTCCTCTGCCGTCAGACACTGCTCCAGCAGCGTTGGAGTGGTGGTTAACCGCCTGCCAGATTTACATGTGTTGTCATCACAGCCGTGTTTATGGGGTCTTTTGATGGAGTAAATTCAGAGCGGATGTATTCACTGTTGAAGTATTTACCATGGACGTATCCTTCCACCTCACGTACATCAAACACACCAGAGCTTGATGTGAATATAGATCACACCTGAAATGCACACTATAAATCCCACCCCTTCCCAACCAACAAGCCTTTGTCTTTAAATTGTCAAACAGCAGGAACTACAGGACATTTGGTCCTTATCTTTAGAAATCCTTAGTTTTTTTCCATACTTTGCATGTGTGTTTTTATTTTTCATTTCTTAACATGGCTGGGTAGGAACCTTTAATTTGTAGAGAAAGAATTAACAATACTTGTAGATGAGATTATTAAGTTATAGCCACAGTTTGGTGCCCTTGTTCAGGCTACCACCATGAAACTGAAAAGACAAATGTGGGATAAAATCATCACCAAAGTAAATGCCGAATCTCACAGCAGGCACTCACAAGATGAAATTTGTAAACTCTAGAATGATTGGTGGAAAAGAGTAAGCTCCCTGGCCTCTAAAGCACACATAGTGAGAGGCACAGCTAATTGGTGGTAGCTCTCCCAGGCACTCAACCTCTTTCAGTTGGAGAACAGCTAAGTCATTCTGCACACTGAAGGCTTTGCAGGAACCCCTGATGGAGAGGAGACTGGAAATTTAAATCACTATTTTCAATCAATCAGACTTTAGATCCTCATAATTATTTCTGCTTTAATATTGTTTCTTTGTAATCTCGATTTGCCATATAAATGTTTGTCTCAAATTGAGCTTTACTGGTATCTTTGAAGTTAGGCCTACACTTTCTAAAAATACTAAGGGGCAGTGGAGAAATGATCTATCCATGGTCATTATGTAATCTGATGGTCATTTCAAAATTATAAAACAAATTCTAACCTACTGTGAGTATCATATTTGGTTTACCCTTGACAATTTTGAGAGCAGCCTTAAAACTTACTTTGTTTGACCACCTGATGTTGGGATCCAGTCACTGGGACCTAGAAGTTCTGGGGAGAGGAGCCAGTGAACTGGTGTTATGATTGGCTGCCTCAGTGTCTCAGTATTTTTGCCTTTCCCCCTGTTTTTGCATTGTTTGTGTGGTGTTGCTTCAAAATACACAGGAGTTAAGCGGGCTACAATGTATTCAAAGGTCGGTGTACCAAATTGCTATCTGGTGATCCTTTGTGGCTTCTCCCTACAGCCCATAGCTTTGGAAACACAGTTGGAAGTCAAGGATTATATCTTACACAAAGCACCATGGTGGTTCATGTTTCCAATATAATCTAATTTACTTTACCTGGACTTATGTACACCTTATAACTGCCTTAGGGATATCTTACATATTGCTTTTTATACTTTTGAATTTGCAAATGGGTCAAATGATAATGTTGAGTTGTCAGCTTTAAAGATGGTGTGCCAGGCTTTGATGACAGAATGGTAGACAGGTATTCACTCTGGGGTGCCACAATTAGTGCTGAAGGATACTAGTGTACGTATAATGTTTCATATCCGAATCACTGATACAATATCGAAAGACAAAAAATCGACCTACAAATATATCGATACAAAATTATCGATCACATTATTATCGACATCACATACTTATTTAAAACATTACAAAAATATCAAACACACAATATCGAACTACATAAATATAGGTACACAAAATATCGCAAACACATTTATCGAAATCCTGAAATATCGACGCTCAGTAATATACATATACTTCATTACAAAATATCGTAAACTAAAATATCGACCACTAAAATATCTCCATTTTACTAATATCGACTATATAACATTAAATTAAACACTAAAATCAAACAACATAAACACCAAATAATGTCTTTTAACTCTACACAAAATTAATATTAAACAATTATATATTTACTACATTTAAAAATCGATTAAAAAACTTAACTATTTACTAAAACATTATTAACAACCTTCCTACATTAAACAACTATATTATTAAATTATACTTTATCAATTCATGCATACAATACATAATATAATTATAGAAAAATACATATAGAATAATACACCACTAAACCACTAATTAGCGTTTTCCTTATTAGGAAACTAACTACCAGAATAAAAAGAAAACAAATTCGAACTAACCAATAAAAACACTCCTAATTCAAACTAACCAATAAAACACAGATTACAACATCCAAAGCACTATAAAAGGAAGTTCAACTTCATTCACAGTCCAGAACCAAAAAAACGAAATTGAATGAAGAAGAAAATCTACTGGATTGCAACTGCAGATATAAGGAAATCAACAGAGAGCAAATATTTAAAACTATCACAAGTAAGTTAACTATATTATACTCATTAAGACTCAAATCTAATAAATTGTAATTACAATATACATACACTATAAATAAATAAATGTCTTCTTTCTATTTCATGTTTTCACTACAGGAAACTCCAAAAGAAACTAAGAAAATACAGAACAGCACCAAAAAAGATACAACTAAAAAGTAAGTATTTCACAACCAAAAATCAACTAATGGATTAAAATACCACCCTAATTAAATCCCAATTACAAATCCCCTAACCATTCCCTATAAAAATATAGAAACAATTATTAAAACAAATTTACTTTTATTTTCCAGAGAAAGAAAATACTAGAAGAAAATTCCACAAATAAAGAATAAAAAGCATTCTACTCAAACACATCAAAACCAACTTTGTAAGTATATAGTAACTAAATCTTGGTTTTTTTCTACTGAAAATTAATACAACAGCATATATAATAACTATAATATATATTTTTCATAGATAAAGCTACATCAAAATGACTGAAGGAGCAGAATTCATAACAAGCCAGAAGGGAAAAATGTTACTATGCTATATGGGATACACTTACACACAGGAAAAAGCGTATGGTTTAAAAGTTAACTGGAAATGCACTAAATACTACTCTAATAAATGCTATGGGCGTGCTACAACACGACAAACAACAGTACTGTACACTAGAGAACATAACCATCCACCAAACATTACTGAAATAGAAGTCAGATCTGCTTTAGAAAATATAAAGGAAGCTAGCACAAGTTCTCAAAAACCTACAAGTGTAATTTTAAAAGAGCAGCTTCCCAAAATTCCTAAAACTGCTACTACACAAATGCCATCTGTAACTTCACTCAAAAGAACTATAGCACGTACTAAAAAAACCACTACTACTTCAACTCCAATTCCTCACACATATAGTGAAGTTATTCCAAGTCCAGAACAAAGTATAACTTTAAGCAAAGAACCATTTGTCATTTTTGATAATAAAAACAATGACAAAAGATTAATAATATTTGGAACAGCTAATAATCTCTGTAAACTACAAGAATCACAGAACTGGATGATGGATGGGACTTTTACCATATGTCCCAAACCCTTTTTCCAACTATATACAATACATGTCTTATATCACAATTGCAATATACCATTAATTTACACATTATTACCAAACAAACATAACTCCACATACACTGAACTATTAAATACAATAAAACAAAAAACAAATAACTTTTCCCCACAAAAAATAATCCTAGATTTTGAACATGCAATGATTAATACTATATTAAAAACACACCCCCATACCTCCATACAAGGCTGTTACTATCATTTTAATCAATGCATATGGAGACACATGCAAAAATCAGCCCTAAGCATAGAATATGCAACTAATTCAGCTTTTGCATATCAAATAAAAAAACTCATAGCACTAGCTTATGTACCTGACACAGACGTAACAGAACATTACAACATTTTAATAGACAGTGCCTTCTACAAACAAAATGAAGAAAAACGAAGTTCACTATTGGACTATTTCGAAGATACATGGGTCGGCAGACTACATAGATCTGGCCACAGAAGAAACCCTAAATTCTTAATTCCGTGGTGGAACGTATACAGAAGCACATTAAATGGAGAATCCAAAACTAATAACGCAGTTGAAGGATGGCATAACGCCTTCCTACAATCAACAGGCAGAACAAAACCAACACTAGAAAGATTTATATCATGCCTACAAAAAGAACAGAGTTCTCAAGAGTTCCGAATGGAACAATCCATAACTCAGCTAACTCCAAAAACCTCAAAACAAACTAAACAAATGTATAAATATCTAGAGCAACAAGTAAAATTGTACCCTACTACCAAAGGCCTAGAATACCTAAACATCATAGCTAAAACACTTCTTTAAAAGACCAATACAAATACATATTGTCAAAAATATATTAACACACATTAATAATATTTGTAATAAAATAAAAATAAACAATAATATTAAACAATACCCACCCACAAGAAATAATAATAAATTAACTTACCAAGTTGATTCCAAACTCTGAAAAATCCATTTCCTGCTTACACAATCCAAACATAAAATAAAAAAGGTTCCCAAAAAAAAATGCAAAAATACAACTGTCGATTAAATCCATAATCCATTCACCAAATATCCTTCGAAAAACCATGAAAATAGTAAAAAATATTAAAAAACAATCCATGAAAACCGAAACATTTAAAGAAGTGTAAAAAACATATTGTTCAATAAAACGAACACACACTTCTATAAAAAAAAAAACGACTCCATCCGAAACGAAGAACCTAGAAAAGAAAGTATAAAAACAAAGCAACATACATTCCCACCCACATAAAACAACACTTAGGTGCCGATCACGATCCGGTAAAAAATTCCCCCGTGCGACTCGTATCCACGCTCTTGAGGCGTGGGTACGGGACGTACCTGTCTGGTTGTGTTGCCGGTTCGCGTGGTGACGGACTTCCGTTGTGGCGGTCGCTGGCTTATCAGGACACACCCCCACCCCCTCGTGGTGACCAGGGCATGGGAGTCAGGTATGTCCAGGCCATGTGTGACTTATGTGGTTGTTTTGTGGTCTGCCCTGGTCGTGCCACCCCCACCCCACCCCACTTTCCCCCCTCCCTTAGTTATTCTGACCTTCTGCGGCGTCTGCGTCGGTGCCTGTAGAGGAGGTGGACTGCTATGAGGGCAGGGATGACTCGTAGGTTCGGGTCCATGTCTGTCCGTCGCGTACTGGTACTCCAATCGCGTCGTCCTGTCGCGTACGGGTCCTCCTTGGTGGCGTCGTCCTGTGTGTCCGTCACGTACTGGTCCTCCTTGTTCGCGTCGTCGTCTGTCCGTCGCGTACTGGTGGTCCTTGTTCGCGTCGTCCTGATTTCCCGGCAGTTTTTGGCTGCCGCAAAATATTCACCGTGCGGGGTGACGTCGGTGCGAATCGTGATTCCTGGGTCGTGAATGGCTGGCTGCGAGCGTCCCGACGTCAGGTCGGCACTTTCCCGGATCGCATTGGTAGGTGTTTTTTTGTTCGGTCGGACTTTTTTACGAATCGTACGGTCATGGTGTACCCGTGCGAATCGTAATTCCTTGTTTGTAGAAATTGACGACCGGGTACGCGTCGGACGGAGAATATGCTCCGTCCGACGGTTCGTACCCGGTTTTTACCGGATCGTGATCGGCACCATAAACACTTACTAACAATAGTACTAGATTTAAAACAGTTCTAAATATACATTAAACACCTTAAACCTAACTCTCGAAACATCCCTACACAACGTTAAAAACACGTAAAAACACAACATGCAACTCTAACACATAACATTTCCAAATATAACTAATATATATACAGCTACACTAAACAGTATCTAACTAGGCTCAAAATAAAGTTTTAAACCATCTAACATATAAAACAAACCTTACCTTTCACGACGCGAAGTAACTCCCAACCGCGAGCTTCCCTTCAAACCAAATGACCCAAAACAACATTACCGGGTTACAAAATAGAGTGCTCAAAATATAATAAAACATTTAACTATACCAAAAAACCCTCATTAAATCAGGTAACAAGTAAATTCACACACAAATATTTTATAATATTTTGCAAACATAGACCTATTTTTTTCATGTACCTACAAATCGTCAACAAATGTTCCTAATGTGTAAAATTATAAAAATAAATATTACAAAACATAAAATATTTATTATTATAATTTCTAAAAAGAAAATACTACAAAACAATGTATGAAAAATTGTTACAAATATTTTGCAGGAATGCTAAAATTTTGTTTATGTTAAAAATATGTTTGTTTTGAAAACATTGTAAAAAAAATTAATATTAATATTTTACATATTAATATTAATAAAAACGTATAAAATGTTTGTACTACAAATATTAAAATGTTTATATATGAAAATATTTGCCAAAAGTTTTGTATAAAGATTTACAAAACCTATTGCTATGTTAAATTTAATTTAAAACACTAAATTGTACAACATTATTAATAATAATTTTAATTTACTAAAAAATGGTAGAAAATATAGTAAATGTACATAACATTTGTTCTAACCTATATTCAATATGTTTGAATTTAATTACAATGTAAATAATGATATTTCTGAATGATCTTACTCAAATGAATAAACAATAAAAAATTAGAAAAACTACTATAAAAACCATGTTCTTGTCTTATTAATTGTGGTTCTCTGATTATTAATATTTACCTTCTATTATCAATATTTAACATATAGAAAAAATTGTTTTTACAAAAATAAAAATCAATAAATATTATAAAATGACAGAATGCCATTACCCATTATTCCAATACAAAATATTCATATTTTTTTCCTACTAATAACATTAAATATATCAATAAACATATCACATTAAAACTTTAAATCTATTTATTATCCTAAACTATAAATATTGAATTAATTAGTACAAATCCAATATATAATAATAAAATACAATTAATATACACTAAAATATATTTTTACTATTGCTATATCAATGTAATTTAATTTCATGAAATACCAGACAGTAAACCTCAAAATATACTATAACCACTGCACTTAACAATAATCACAGTACATGTTCCAAATTAAAAATAACTAATTCTACACTTCCAATGCTATTTAAATTAATTAAATCAATAATAACAAATATACACAATTTATATACTATTATAACTACTAACTATAACAAAACATTATAAATACTTAAAATACTAAACATAAACTATTACCTATTTCCACTCTAATCTACAATAAATTGTAGTAGATAGATGCTGGACAGTAAACATGAATAATTTCCTATTACCACTCCACTGTACAATAGGATACAGTAGCTGCTGCTCAGTAAACATAAACAATTTACTATTCCCCCTCCCATCTATAATAAATTAAAGTAGGTGCTGGACAGTGACCAAAAATAATTTACTGTTCCCACTCCAGTCTATAATAAATTAGAGTAGGTGCTGGACAGTGACCATAAATAATTTACTATTCCCACTCCAGTCTATAATAAACTAGAGTAGGTGCTGGACAGTGACCATGAATCATTTACTATTTCCACTCCAGTCTATTATAAATTAGAGTAGGTGCTGGACAGTGACCATAACTAATGTACTATTCCCACTCCAATCTATAATAAATTAGAGTAGGTGCTGGACAGTGACCATAAATAATTTACTATTCCCACTCCAGTCTATAATAAATTAGAGTAGATGCTTAACACTGACCATAAATAATTTACTATTCCCACTCCATTCTACAATAAATTAGAGTAGGTGCTGGACACTGACCATAAATAATGTACTATTCCCACTCCAATCTATAATAAATTAGAGTAGGTGCTGGACACTGACCATAAATAATTTACTATTCCCACTCCAGTCTATAATAAATTAGAGTAGGTGCTTGACACTGACCATAAATAATTTACTATTCCCACTCCATTCTACAATAAATTAGAGTAGGTGCTGGACACTGACCATAAATAGTTTACTATTCCCACTTCAATCTATAATAAATTAGAGTAGGTGCTGGACACTGACCATAAATAATTTACTATTCCCACTCCAGTCTATAATACATTAAAGTAGGTGCTGGACACTGACCATAAATAATTTACTATTCCCACTCCAATCTATAATAAATTAGAGTAGGTGCTGGACACTGACCATAAATAATTTACTATTCCCACTCCAGTCTATAATAAATTAAAGTAGGTGCTGGACACTGACCATAAATAATTTACTATTCCCACTCCAATCTATAATAAATTAGAGTAGGTGCTGGACACTGACCATAAATAATTTACTATTTCCACTCCAGTTTATTATAAATTAGAGTAGGTGCTGTACAGTGACCATAAATATTTTACTATTCCCACTCCAGTCTATAATGAATTAGAGTAGGTGCTTGACACTGACCATAAATAATTTACTATTCCCATTCCATTCTACAATAAATTTGAGTCGGTGCTGGACACTAACCATAAATAATTTACTATTCCCACTCCAGTCTATAATAAATTAGAGTAGGTGCTGGACACTGACCATAAATAATTTACTATTCCCACTCCAGTCTATAATAAATTAGAGTAGGTGCTTGACACTGACCATAAATAATTTACTATTCCCACTCCATTCTACAATAAATTAGACTAGATGCTGGACACTGACCATAAATAATTTACTATTCCCACTCCAGTCTATAATAAATTAGAGTAGGTGCTGGACACTGACCAAAAATAATTTACTATTCCCACTCCAGTCTATAATAAATTAAAGTAGGTGCTGGACAGTGACCATAAATAATTTACTATTCCCACTCCAGTCTATAATAAATTAGAGTAGGTGCTGGACACTGACCATAAATAATTTACTATTCCCACTCCAATCTATATTGAATTAGGGTTACTATATTTTTTAGATTTTTAAACAAAATTACTAATTTCTAAACACTACCCACCCTTATCCCCTATAAATCCTACATCCCTCTTATTAAATTAATTATCTTCTTAAAATTGTTACATTTTTATTCAAAGAACAAATCTAAATGTAATTTTTTTTAAATAAATATTAAATTTTATATATTTTTCTAAAACACTCCCCACCCTTATCCCCTATAACCCCAAAATCCCACTTATTACATTTATTTTATTATTAAAATTATTAAATTTAACTTTTAATACCAAAATTGAAATTTCCATGTTTTTTTTAAATATAAAATATTACATATATTTCTAAAACACTCCCCACCCTTATCCCCTATAAACCCAAATTCCCACTTATTACATTTAATTTATTATTACAATTTTCAAATTTCAATTTTATTCCAAAATTTATTTGTAAAATTATATCATAAAATATTAAATTTAAAATTTATTTCCAAAACACTCCCCACCCTTAACCCCTATATACACAACATCCCACTAATAAAAATATTTTCCTAATTAAAATGTAAATATTGCAATTTTGTTCAAAATTTAAATTCAAATTGTACAAAAATTTATTAATATTTTATTTCAAATATATATTTTTAAAACACTCCCCACCCTTATCCCCTATAAACCCAACATCCCGCTCCTAAAATTATATATCAAAATTAAAATTATTATATTAACATAAACAAAATTATTCTTTTTAATACACTTAAATAAACATTTTCTAACACTTCTAAACAATAAATTTTAACAAATCACAAAATGACAAAATACTATCCTTTTTCGATATTTTTCCAACACGATATTATGTCTTTCGATATACTATACTTCGATATTTTACTACACATAACAATCTCGACATTTTTTACATCGATATTAATAACAGAGATATTTTGTTCCATCGATATTTTAACTTCGATATTTCTGTATATCGATATTACATTTCCGATATTTTGTCTACTCACCTTCATATCCTGGGTACCCACTTATCCAGAATAGGCCCTTACCAACAAGTTAGCCATGACAATCAGATGTTATCCAATTGGCAATTTATGTTCAGTCTCACTAGGCTGGAGGACAGACATGTGTGCCTCTTTTTCTTTTGCCACTCCAGTGTAAACCAGCAAGAGTGGGAACCCACCTATGACAATTCACCTCACATGGCCCAGCTCTCAAAGTTCCATTGACTTTGAACTTACATGTAAGTAGTACTCCTTATGTCAATCAAGTATTAGGAAATTGATTGGTCTTTTAGGGTCTGAGCACATCGATTTTGCATGATACACCAGTGCCTCAGTGCAAAAGTAGTTAAAGCTGATACTAACTCTTCAAAAACAGGTTTTCAATAATTATGGTTCTTTATTCAGTAACAAACCAGAATCAAGTTCTGGCCAACAATACATCCCTACAATAAAATACTGTATATATGACTGTGAGCCAGCTTTAGAGACAGATTTATTCTTGCATTGTGATGCCCTTTCTTCAAGCAAGGTGTGCAAGGGCAAAGCAATACTTAAGTCAGATTTACCAAGCAACGCAAGGCTACATTGCATGGCCCTGCATTGCTTGGTAAATCTGGACTAGTGCAAAGCAGTTGTTTCCTCTTTATAAGTGTGCTGAGTTCTGCAGAACACGTAGAAACAGAAAGATTAGTCAAGGAAGCTGCAACACAGGCACCAATGCATCATGGCACGAGTGGGGACCTGCGTTGGTGCTAGGTACAAGGTTATGCACCAGGATAGTCAGAGAGCAGGAATGTGCCATATATTAATATATATGGTGCATTCCTGCCCTCTGCCTTTAATAAAGGGCAGCGCAGCTAGTTGTCATGCTGTGTTACGTGAAACATTGATAAACCTGGCCCATGGAGTTTGGTGTACAAGAAAGTCCATCACAAAAGTGACAGATATCCCATCCACCATATTACGAGTGTATTCTAATAAACGGCACTTGTAATATGGTGGATGGGATATCCGTCATACTTGTGATGGAGTTTCCCATCTGCCAAACTATAATTCAAGCCCTGTGTCTCTATCAGTCTGAATTTTATTGCACACTTTGTAAAAGACATTGTACACAGAAGATCATGTAGTAAATGTTTTTGAAGATAAGTGAGTGGTTGATTGGTGGCTCTTTCCATTTTAATTGTAGGACCCCCAGTAAGAGTATATGTCCAGCAACCCACTGAGAATATCACACCCACCAATACAACAAATGCCGAAACCTTACAAACATCTTCCTCTTGTGTGGATTGCGAGGAGGAAAAGGCAGGCCCATCTGGTTTGTTTGGACAAGCTCCAGGGTGAGCCTCTCTAAGCCCATCTAGACCAAGATCAGGTACTGTAGTCCATGCCCCTCTTCCCCAGTCTGGGGTTGCAACAGCTCCCTGTGGCCCTTCAACCACCAACCCCTCAGTAGTGTGCATCGTTTTCCAGGATCCATTATGCACTACAGCAGATACATCTGTTTTTGAGCCAGGACTCACTGTAAGGCTATACAACCTCTCTAGGGCACAGGGTAGTGATGTTAGGGGTAGGCCTAGATTTCCCTATCTGAGTGAGGCCACAGATGCCCATACGTTTTGAGCCACTATGAGCAAGAACATCACAGGTGCAGCCTCTGGACACGAGGATTAGATGGGGCAGTTGCTAGTTCTCCTGAAAAAAAAATTGCCTCCCTCCTGGGGCAGCAAACTGAGTTTCTGACAAAACATAATGAACCCCAGAAGGCCAGTAATGACCTTTTGGAACATCACATCTCAATTGTTTGCTCACCAGCTCTCTCCTGCCAGGACCAGGGAGCCGGGACTCTTTGTCCCAAGCTGCACTGCGTGCACAGCATCATCGGCAGCTCCAGGAGGCGCTTGTTTAAAATCAGAAGCGGGCTCCTGCAGCGCGGGACGCCCGTTTACTCACTGGCTCACCAGCTCTCTCCTGCCAGGACCAGGGGGCCAGGATTCTTTGCCCCAAGCTTCACCGCGCTCACAGCGTCATCGGCAGTGCCAGGAGGCGCTTGTTTAAAATCAGAAGCGGGTTCACGCAGCGCAGGATTCCCATTTGCATACCGGCTCGCCAGCCCTCTCGTGCCAGGACCAGGGGGCCGGGACTCTTTGCCCCAAGCTGCACCGCGCGCACAGCGTTATCGGCATCGCCAGGAGGCGCTTGTTTAAAATCAGAAGCGGGCTACCGCAGCGTGGGACGCGCTCGGGCAGCGCCCGGGCAAAGCCCAGGCCAAGGGCCAGCCCGTCTGCACCCGTCAGTGACAGGAAGAGACGGGACGGGGCCATCCCCATTGGCCGTTTTGGACGTTGTCATAAATCCTGTAAGTGTCCTTATGGATTCCTTTTTTGCTATATACCACTCATTGACTGCTACAGTGGCTACGTGTTTCCTGGAATTTCCTTCGTGCTCTACCATCTTAGATCAGTACCTGTGATTATCCGTCATTACTGTCATCTTGGAAAACTTTTGGGAAACTCTTGGGAATGTCTGGACTTTCTGTTGTGGACGGTGTTTTAATCACGCTAAATTGTTTCCCATTTTCGATCCTATCTCTGGAACCCCTAGTGATACTGTTAGCTACCAGTCATACGATAGAGATGGGTAAAAGAAAAGCTCAGGGCCTGGATCTATAAAATAAGAGACTAAACAAGAGGCCCTCAAGTGTGGTCTGCCATGAATCACTGGATAGGATCGAGACCATTCTAAAAGAGTGCCATGATATAGCCTGTTCTGACCCACCAAGCCAAATCTCTCCTCACGCTAGACCTTTGAAAATCCCGGGGCCTATGATGGGTGCCTCCCCTGAATCACCTCCTGGCAAAAAAAAATCATCTGCTAGGGGGATACCTCTGATGTTTAAAACATATAACAAAAGGCGCAGTAAGGCTGTAGCCCTGGGATCGCCCCAAGAGGGACCTAGCGCATCAACTTGTCTGCTTCCCAGTCCCTCAAAAGAGAGACCAGTGCCACCATGACTGTACAAATCAAGTGTCACAATAGATTCGATGTTTCATCAGTAGAGGATAAGGAGATGGGGGGATTGTATGTGATAATGAAGAGTCAAATCAAATCTCTGTTGGTGATCTCAGGGCATTAAAATACCAAATTAAACTACTGAAAGAAGAAGTAATTACTTTAACAGTGAAGGTAGCAAGCCTGCTAGAGAAGGCAAATGGTGGGAAATTTCCCCAACCAGAAATCATATCTCCACCAATAAAACTGGTATCTAGGGAGACCGAAACTAGTAATCTGGTTAATGCAAGTCCAACCCAAGCCAATATGCCAACCACATGCTCTCGCCCACCGATACACACCACAGACTATGGTAGTTTTAACGACACTCCCAGTCTAACCGTAATGAATCCACTAGAATTTGATCGAGCCAGCGGGATTGACAGAGGAGAGGTTGCTTTAGACAAACGATCCCTTCACAAACAAGATTATGAAAGGGTACCTAACAAGGGGACAGTAAGAGACGGTGTCTATGTGAGATCTCGGGGGGGGGGGGGGGGGAAACGATCGTTATTCTATTTGACAGAAGTCCCAAAACTCCCACTAGAGAGACATGAAGACCTAGACTCCCTTAAGAGTAAGGTCATTTACTGGTTTAGGTCCACACGTCATTGCTATTCAATCATTAGAGATAATATACAACTGGTCAAAAGAGTCTCTGCAAAATTCAATTTGGAATGTGATTGAAGTTAGCTTCTATGACACAGGCATAATCGCAGGTCTGTTATCTATTGACTCACGTGTTATCTCACAAGCCCCTACTAATATCTCCATTAGATACAGACTCCCAGTCGGTACCCCTATCAGACCCTTGCTGTTATTCTGCCCTGGTACCTCTCTTATGCCAGCTTGGACCTCTTGCGGCTCAGCCCGATTTGATTCGCATATCCTCTATAGGGGTGAACGGAGAGGACATATCTGACCAATCCTTGAGAAAGTAGTAGAATCTGTAGCCAGGGTCGGGCCCGTAGGTATTTCTGCATTTTCAACCTGCAGCCCTTCACTAACAAACACCACCATGTCATCTGATCTGGCCATTTGCAGAGAGAATTCCTGTGAATCTGCCCCTCTGGATGCTAGTGGGGGCACGTCCTTCTCTACCCCTGGGGCTGTGGAAGGAGGGGAGTCTTATCTGCCCATTGAGGGTTCTTGTGTGGAACATGGCTGGGATTTCAAAGTCACTGGTAGACCCGGAATGGTGCTCCTTTGCAGACTCCTTTGATTTACTTTTATGTCAAGAAACCTGGAGTCTGCACTGCCCCATATAGAAGTGGCTTTACTGCTTACGCTATCAATGCCACAAGAAAAGAGATGGGCAGACCATCTGGAAGGCTAGCAGTATGGGTCAAAAATTAACTTAGGGGCCAAAGTCAAACTTTTAAATGTTGACTCCCAAGACATCCTGGCTCTTGAGCTCACTTTCTATAGTGGACAGAAAATAAGGATCTTTAATGTCTACAACAGGGTGCTGTGGGGCCAGGACGAAACTAACACAGGGTGTACACTTGACCATGCTCTGTCTCGCTACTCAGACAATATCCCTACTCTAGTTGCAGTCGACTTCAATTGCACGTTTGAACCACTTGCTAGAAGAGATCTAACAGCAAATTCATTATTAAAATGTATCACCACACAATCTCCCAGCATTGCTTTCCTCGATGTACCCAAGCATCATATCCTTCTAGCCATGATGATTTGGTTAGACATACAACTACCTCTTCCCCCCGCTTCACTCAGATGACACGTCAGCCAGTGAAGATCTTTAGACATTAGTTGGTCAGTCATTTCTAGTTGGCCCTCCCTCAGAAGCGGTATATTCGCCAACACCAATACAAGTGGGAATGCTGCCGGGGGAGGTGTAGGGTTTGATGTCCAGTGGTGATGGTTCAGCTTTTAATTTTTCCCCCCACGGGTATTCATCCCTCCCCCTCGGCCCTGGCGAGATTAAAACCCGACTTGTTGAGGCAGTGTTAGGATGTAGATTTTGCACGGCCTCCCCCACTAGGTTCTCCAAGTGAACTTTGGGTTATTGCAAGGATTTTCAGACATGGGGGTTTGTGGTAGTATGGGTGTCAGGATTGGTGTATGTGGGGTTGTCTAAGTTGGCATGAGCATAACCTGTGTTCGGAGGGTCAAGACTCATTTCTGGTCTGCCGGTCTCTGCCTGTAAATATAACTCTGGGCCAATGCAGGGACCGGTCCTAGCATAGGATGACTCAAGAGAACGGAGATTATTTGTGGCCTGAGACTCCAATTGGACTAACTTCTCTTCAATCTTATTTAACTTCGATAGGATGGGATTCAACATGGCGGAGACCATATTTTCTAGTCTCTGCCACGTATCATTGTCGTTCGTCAATGGGAGCAAAGTTGGAGGTACCGTGGGACTTAATCCACTTTGACCAGTTTCCATTTCATCAGCCCCCCCCCCTGTTTTGGCTGATCAAGAGACTTTAGCTGGTTTCTGTCTCTGTGGCCTGCCACCTCTTTTTCTCTTAACTGGTGGTTCCGGGTTAACGGCCAGGTGTTTTTTTCAGCCCCATGCCCCTTGTGGATTTTTTTGGAGTACTAGATGACGTTAAGGGTGGTGGTTGTTGGGGGGTAGTGTCCATAAGTACTCCTGATTTAAGTAGGAGAGGTTGTTTGGGAGCGTTAAGTGTAATTTGGCCCCTTAAAGAAGATTGCTTCTGAAGAGTGGGCTCCCAGGATAGACGTCGTTCAGTCCATTCTATCTCATGGCTTAAAACAGATGCAGCCCTTGTTAAAAATGCATCAAGGGTTCCTGCTATTCCTCCACCCACCTGGTCGCTCTGACCCTTCCGCTTGGTCAGTTTAGAGAGAATCATAAAATTGAGTGTATTTAAACCATCTGTGCACCGTACCTTAATGGAGACAATGTTGTTAGAGGGGGGCCCAGCCCAGCATCCTCTGAGATCTGACGTGCGTGGACGGGCTTGCCCGTGGTCCGGCCTTTGCCCAGGCACGTCCCGCACGTGGGGCAGCAGTGCTGTTCTTATGCGTGCAGAGGATGGCGGCTGTTGTGGTCTCCTAGGGGGTGGTCTCGTGATTCCCCCCATTTCGGTCCCAGGCAAAAGATGCGGCTACACCCGACGCGGGCCGGTTGTGCTTTTCTTATGCATGACCACGCGCAGAGGATGGCGGAGTTATGGTCTCCTCGGGGTACTCTGGTAATTCTCCCCATTTGGGTCCCAGGCAAAAGATGTGGCCTAAAAGGAGTGGGGCGACACTCCTCCATCTTAGCAGAGGAGCCGCCTCTGAGAACATTGTGTGTGTGTTCCAAAACGTAACGGGCAGTGCACCACGGATTAAGGGTCTAAGATTATGTTAGTCTCGGGGTAGATTGCTACTAACATTTCAAGAGACTATGGTGAGTCCACATTACTGGATGCCCTGTCAAGGACTCCATCCTCATTGCTGTTTGGAAATCTCGCAGCATTTCTGTGGTATAGGAGATAATTTGCCTGAAAGAATTCCATGAGGAAACTAATTTCTGGTCCTACACTGAATCCAAACAATAACTTTTGAAGGTACACTGTTCTACTTAACCCCTTCGGTGCCCGCCCCTTTCCCCGCCCTGTGCCGGCCGTTACATTAGCGGGCGGGGTTTGTGACGAGCTGGACTCGTCATGGGCACAGCGCCACCGCGGCCCATGACGAGTCCAGCTCGTCACGGGCACCGAAGAGGTTAATTAACAGCATGATGGGATTCTGCATGTGTATCACTCTCCTTTGCTTTACCTCTACCTACACCTTAACTCATTTAACCTGCAGGTTTCGGTCAACCAGTCTCGTCAAAAAATGTCCCATTTCAAATTGGAGCTTTAGAGGGAAGAATGCCAAGCTGCCCTCCACTCAAAGTCTAATAACAACAACAAATAGCTTGGCATCAAGAGGGTTCAAATATCAATCCAAGGGCCAACCACTGAAGGTAGGAGCAACTTTGTTCCAACCACTGGCAATATGTCCGCAAAATTGGCCTGGCCCTAAACCTCTTTAATTGTTAATTAAGAAAATCTGCAATACAGCCCTTCAAGAACTCCCAGAAAGTGTACCACCCCAACTCACACAAAGGTGATGTGATTCGTGAAAAAGGTGTGAAGAATGAGAAGGCACCTCACGTACGCAACACCAGGAAGGCTGCCAGCTGGTTCTCGCTGGTATGCCCACGTTTTGTCATCATCGGTTGCCAACTCAAAAAAGAAGATAGTGTCCAGTAAAAAGAAAGTTAGAGAACAGAGATAATTTTAACAGAAAAACTTTGCTGTCCCCATAAACAAAGAGTGAGAATGAAGAAACCCAGTGAATTGCTAAGAACAGTTTGTTCAGAGCAACAATAAAATTGAGATATAACCTCACTATAAAGGTCAAACTCTTTATTCACAACCAGTGAGTTCACTCAAAATAAAAGCACTAAATGTCGCTAACCTTTATAAAGAAGGCCAACATGTTTCATTGCCACTAGTCTTTCGGCAATTTCATCAGGGCATGGGTTTTTTTTTGCACTCGTTTAACTGGACATCCACTTTACTGTTTATGGAAGGGCTGTATAAAAAGCAGAACAGAAGACAAATAGAATGACTATTTTCTATTTATACTTCAATAAAAGTTGGACCAACCATTCATCGATTACACCAAGATGCTAGTTCCCATACTGATATTTACCATATAAAGGCCGAGGACGCTCATACCAGCCTTCACAAAGCCAATCGGAATTGTATTTACTTTTCTTTTTCCGATTCCTTAAAATGCGCTGCAACTAGCGCGTGTTCCACCTGTGGAAAAGGGGGTTTGCAATTCATCATCAAGTCGCAGTATAAATTTTGAGACAGCGATTTTGGTAATTCTCTCCCCCTAACAGCACCATCCGTCTCATTTTATCTGTCTCTAAAAGCCGAATGTACTTTGCTCCGGCCAGACGTTAACACCACAAATATATGCCGCCCCGTTCCACTGAGGAAAAGGGGTTGCAATTCATCCTGGCGAATTTTAACAATTGTCTGCATCTTGCAGCACCATTACTTTCACTTTGACTGTCTCCGAAGCCGAATGAACTCAAATCCGGCTCGGCGTAAACCACACAAGCTTTTTCAGCCCTCTTCCGTGGCTCAACACAAGCCCGTCTTGAATTAATTTAAATCAAACCAGACGTCAAAGAGGTCACAGGTATCAGCATGGGGCGCCCCTTACCATACCCACGGCATCCCACTACCTTTAGACTCGGAAGCCCTAATCTCACCGTAACCTCTACCGGAGCAATCCTTGTCTCGTCACCGCCTCAAATCAAAGCCAATATCCGGCCTCTAATGTAGTCCTGTTAAACCACACCCCCTCGTCCGTATCACGTGGTGCGCAAAACGGCATTGAGGGCTATTAGGATCTATAACAAACGTAGCGGCCATCTTAGAACAGTGCGCCACAAACCAAACAATCTCCACAAAAGCCTTTATGTTATTGAATGAGACAGTTTACTCACACTACTTTAGTGTGCCACATCACAGTCTCTAGTGTAATCATCAAGCACACCTACACGTCCACAGAAAAAGCTAAAAATGAACCAGATCGTAATTCCCTGAAAGGGCCAATTTCACAACTCTCAATGTAATGCTCTTGTTAACTCATCGCCAATAAAGCGTGCCTCGAATCAAACTCCAGCATCTGATGCAATTGTGCTGAGCCACACCTCTTCATCAACATTATGTGGTGCGTGGACAGCATTAAAGGCTGACGGAGTACAAGACACTCCTGGCGGCCATCTTAAAACATTAAGCCACACACCAGAAAGGCTCAACACAAACCTTTATATGATTTGCTGGGTCAAAATGCCATTGTTATTTTGATTGTGCCAGACACAAAACCTGTGGATTCCTCAGGGGCACCTGCATGTACACAGTCAGAGCTGAAACGGCCCATTTCATGATTTTATGAAAAAAACCGATCTTACAACTCTTAGCGCAAAGCTCGTGGAACTCATCACCAATAAAGCACGGGTACTCAATTATTAGTTATTCACTAATCGATCAAATGTTCACAGATCCCCACATCGTGGATAATCTATAGTTTGGAAATCTTCATATTTCCAAGACATCAATTAGTGATATAGGACTTATCGTAAGTGCAGAGTATGTTAATAGCTACTCACTTTATTCCACTCGATGTGGTCATTCAAGCCTATCACATCCACCTTCTCAGTATAAATCC
Source organism: Triturus cristatus (assembly GCF_964204655.1). Taxonomy (NCBI): domain Eukaryota; kingdom Metazoa; phylum Chordata; class Amphibia; order Caudata; family Salamandridae; genus Triturus; species Triturus cristatus. Next base: position 1,188,882,309 of record NC_140591.1, read on the forward strand.
AACGAGCCTCCCTGGTAGCCAGAATTTTATCTAAGGTGTCATTACTGGCTGTCACCCTCTCCAGGACAACCCATCTCAGAGTCTGCAAGTCATGTTTGGATTCAACAAAATGCTGTACCAAGCGCGTAGTAAGTTTACCAGCTTTAATGGTACTCAAGTGCTCCTGAATTCGTATCTTAATTTTGCGAGTGGTGAGGCCTATATACTGTAACCCGCATTCACAGGTCAGTCTATAGATCACGTTGGTCGTGTTGCAATTGGAAAACGAATTCAAATGCCATTTTCTACCACTGGAGAGGTTGACACAGTTTGTTTTTTCTGTCAATTTGCAAACTGAACAACCACCACACGGGTAATGTCCAGCCGGCAATGAAGTGTGTCTTTGTTTGACTTGTGGTCGCGTGTGCACTAGCTTGTCCTTAAGATTTGTGGCACGCTTAAATGCAAATCTAGGTTGTGGCATTCTAAAATCTGCAGTTGATAACAATGACCAGTGTTTTCTCATTAATTGCCTAATTCTAGAGGCCAAAGGATCGTAAGTCATGACCACTGTAAGGCAATCACCAGTCTCCCTTCTGTTTCTTTCTAAGAGCGCCTCCCGAGGTGTATTACGGGCTCTTTTACACGCCCTCTTAATGACAGTTTTGGGATATGCTCTTTGTGTCAATTTATTAGAGAGCTCATCAGCTTGTTGAACAAAGGTTTCAACAGTAGAGCAATTACGCCGATACCTGAAAAACTGGCCAACTGGCAGGTTATCACGTAAGGCTCTCGGATGGTATGAGTTGTAGTGTAGTAGTGAATTCCTGTCTGACCCCTTTTGATGTACCATTGTGTTAAGGGCCTTTCCATGCACCTTGATGTCAAGATCCAAATATACCGCACATTCCTTGCTGAACGTCCAGGTAAATTTTAAACACGGATCACGGCTATTGAGCCAGTTCAAGAATTCCAAGAGTAAATCCTGATCCCCTTTCCAAATGCATAACACATCATCGATATACCTCTTCCAGAGGCAATATGCCCCTGGAAGGGGTTCGATGTGTGATACGAGGCACGCTTTATTGGCGATGAGATAACAAGAGCATTACATTGAGAGTTGTGAAATTGGCCCTTTCAGGGAATTACGATCTGGTTCGTTTTTAGCTTTTTCTGTGGACGTGTAGGTGTGCTTGATGATTACACTAGAGACTGTGATGTGGCACACTAAAGTAGTGTGAGTAAACTGTCTCATTCAATAACATAAAGGCTTTTGTGGAGATTGTTTGGTTTGTGGCGCACTGTTCTAAGATGGCCGCTACGTTTGTTATAGATCCTAATAGCCCTCAATGCCGTTTTGCGCACCACGTGATACGGACGAGGGGGTGTGGTTTAACAGGACTACATTAGAGGCCGGATATTGGCTTTGATTTGAGGCGGTGACGAGACAAGGATTGCTCCGGTAGAGGTTACGGTGAGATTAGGGCTTCCGAGTCTAAAGGTAGTGGGATGCCGTGGGTATGGTAAGGGGCGCCCCATGCTGATACCTGTGACCTCTTTGACGTCTGGTTTGATTTAAATTAATTCAAGACGGGCTTGTGTTGAGCCACGGAAGAGGGCTGAAAAAGCTTGTGTGGTTTACGCCGAGCCGGATTTGAGTTCATTCGGCTTCGGAGACAGTCAAAGTGAAAGTAATGGTGCTGCAAGATGCAGACAATTGTTAAAATTCGCCAGGATGAATTGCAACCCCTTTTCCTCAGTGGAACGGGGCGGCATATATTTGTGGTGTTAACGTCTGGCCGGAGCAAAGTACATTCGGCTTTTAGAGACAGATAAAATGAGACGGATGGTGCTGTTAGGGGGAGAGAATTACCAAAATCGCTGTCTCAAAATTTATACTGCGACTTGATGATGAATTGCAAACCCCCTTTTCCACAGGTGGAACACGCGCTAGTTGCAGCGCATTTTAAGGAATCGGAAAAAGAAAAGTAAATACAATTCCGATTGGCTTTGTGAAGGCTGGTATGAGCGTCCTCGGCCTTTATATGGTAAATATCAGTATGGGAACTAGCATCTTGGTGTAATCGATGAATGGTTGGTCCAACTTTTATTGAAGTATAAATAGAAAATAGTCATTCTATTTGTCTTCTGTTCTGCTTTTTATACAGCCCTTCCATAAACAGTAAAGTGGATGTCCAGTTAAACGAGTGCAAAAAAAACCCCATGCCCTGATGAAATTGCCGAAAGACTAGTGGCAATGAAACATGTTGGCCTTCTTTATAAAGGTTAGCGACATTTAGTGCTTTTATTTTGAGTGAACTCACTGGTTGTGAATAAAGAATTTGACCTTTATAGTGAGTTTATATCTCAATTTTATTGTTGCTCTGAACAAACTGTTCTTAGCAATTCACTGGGTTTCTTCATTCTCACTCTTTGTTTATGGGGACAGCAAAGTTTTTCTGTTAAAATTATCTCTGTTCTCTAACTTTCTTTTTACTGGACACTATCTTCTTTTTTGAGTTGGCAACCGATGATGACAAAACGTGGGCATACCAGCGAGAACCAGCTGGCAGCCTTCCTGGTGTTGCGTACGTGAGGTGCCTTCTCATTCTTCACACCTTTTTCACGAATCACATCACCTTTGTGTGAGTTGGGGTGGTACACTTTCTGGGAGTTCTTGAAGGGCTGTATTGCAGATTTTCTTAATTAACAATTAAAGAGGTTTAGGGCCAGGCCAATTTTGCGGACATATTGCCAGTGGTTGGAACAAAGTTGCTCCTACCTTCAGTGGTTGGCCCTTGGATTGATATTTGAACCCTCTTGATGCCAAGCTATTTGTTGTTGTTAATCGTCAAAAAATGTACCTCTTCTTTCTAGCTTACAAACATCCTTTCAACATACAAAAGCCAAAGCAAATGGCATTGCCTATGCTTGTTTGAATGATATATTGAGAAGAAAATCCTAACACATGCTCAAAGAATCTACTGAAATCTTTGTAGTGTAGGTTTCCTCCTTTTAATTTGGGTAGATTTCCAGTTCTTAGCGGATTTTTATAAATCCTCATGCGTATGCAGGAACTTTTAAAGGAATCCTAGATTTCCATGCATACTCCTGGTACAATATAAATACTCCTGCAGAGTGCCCATAAGAGTAAACATTGTGGACATATGCATTAGCACATGCAACCTTTTTCTTCTGGTACAATTCCAAAGCTCCACCCCCCACCCTCCATGAGTACACTTTCTCCAACCTTTTTAGTAGTGAATTATTTTGTGGGTACGGGGTGAAAAAGCACTGCGAATAGAGATGAAGTTACACAACCTTGTGAGTGTGACCCGTCAGCCCAAGAGCTGCTTCCTCCTACTCCCCAGAAAATACCTTTCTTCCCGCCCCTAAGCTTATACCTACGACTTAAGATAATACATCCAACTTGCATACATTTCCCTAAGTTGAAGTCGCAGTTAAAAAAATTTACAATTCATGAATTTGCAAATAAAGATGTATGGTTATTGACCGCAAATTATACTTTTTGTGGACCTCAGTGATACTTTCTGGACCAAAAGGAATTTCAGTTTACAAGAAATTAGGGAGTTTATATTGCCATAAAAGTCATGACTATCATAGCTATTTATGTTTAGATGCTCTCCAAAGTTAAATCTACAAAATGTTCAGATAAAGCTATACCTGCAGTAGGACCTGCGTGTCCTTATTTCGATTCAATATTCAGTGATACTGGTCAGCACATTGTGTGGTACATTTAAGTCTGAGGAGCTGAAGCTTATTTCCATAGCCCATTTTGCTATCCAATTAAATTCAGGCAATTACTGAAAACAATTGTAAAATGTGTTAAATATAAAAATACTAAATTGTCATATGGGATTAGGTTGTCCTTTTAAGTACAAAAGTCATTTAAAAATACTCACTAAGGATGGCTAATGAGTCGGAAATATGCAGCGGAAGGTTTGATGGGTTTTTAATTCCTGTCACAAACTTTCTAAGAAATGTCACTTCATGTTCTTTTGTGAACTGTGCAGTAATGTGTCACCAACTTAAAATATGCCATGTCCCTGCACAGTCCAGAACATGGGATGCATTTGAAAATCAGCATTTAACAAAAAAGGACATTTGCCCTTTACTCATTCATCTTTGTACTATTCTGACAGATTATTTCATGAATGATGATTTACAATGTTAAACGTTTAATGCCAGCAAAGTCTTTAACTGGCTTATTCAGCTGAAGTCTGTACAACAGGTAAAATCGACCCAGGAAAAACATGCTACCTCAAGTGTCAGTTTTTTGTGGGGCTGTCTTGGAAATGGGATTTCTGATTATCTGAGTGTGCACCCTGTACAAGCAGGAACCACTACTCTGGTCAGGCTAAGCTAGATACATACTAAAACAGAACCGGTGCTCACTGTCTGGTAGCTTGGCACAGAGCAGTTAGGCTTATCTAAAGAGGGAATGCGTAAAGCATTTGTGCAGCACACACACACAGTAACACAATGAATACACCACCAAAAGGCTCTTCATAGGTTTAAAAAAACTGAATATTATATTCTGAACAAAACAAAACCAAAATGCCACAAGTCCAATAAGGAGAAGTCGAGATATTGAATTTTCAAAGAATAAATGCTGCAGAGCGCTTAGAAGCAAGTAGCGCTAAAAAGGTTACTTGAGGTCCCGAGGGACCAGTGCAAATCCAAAGTTCAGGCCAACCGTGAACAAGGGCAGGCCTGCTACGGGACTTTGACAGGTTCCACTGACAAAGTACCTTGGATGGAGCTAAGTATCGATGTTGAAGACTAGAGGCAAGGTGTCCAATCGGTGCTGTGTTGTCATTGATACAAGGATGGAGGTGAATGTCGGTGCTGATTCACACCATCAATGGGAGCTTCAGTGACAAAACCATTTGCGATGAAGGAGCTGCGTCGATGTCGTGCTGTGCTTTTAGTCGATGTTGAGCCATGCTGTCTGCCTAGGAGATGTTGTCAATTGGCCCCTGCATCTAAGCGCACTGCTTTGGTTCCAATTGGAGCAAAGTCATCACTGCATCAATTTTGTAGCAAAATAGCTGTATCACCCACTCTGAGGCCCAGAACTGGAGAAGGCATCTCAGGCAAGAGCACGACTCACAGACAGCAGAGTCCACAGCAACAGCAGAATTGCAGGAAGTGTTTTGTGTCCCTGAGACATCATGTATCTGTTTGTCACTGCCAGGACATGCAAAACGTAAAAGTACATGTCCTACCTTTTAGTTACACAGCACCCTGCCCTTAAGGTCACTTAGGGCGTACCCTAGGGTGACCTATGTATAAATAAAGGGGAAAGTAAGGCTTGGCAAGTGGTTTTAAATGCCAAGTTGAGGTGACAGTAAACTGGATATACAGGTCCTGCAATGGAAGGCCTTGGCCAGCTTTGAAAGGCTACTTGTGTGGGTGGCCCAACCAGTGCTGCAGGCCCACTAGTAGCATTTAAATTGTAGGTCCTGAGTACATGATATAAAACTTTACAAGGGACTTACAGGTTAAATGAATATGCCAATCAGGTATATTCCAATGTCAGCATGTTTAGGGGAGAAGCACATGTATTTTAGCATTGGTCAGCATTGGTAACTTGCTCAGAGTCCTAAGGCCAAAAAAACAGAAGGTCAGAAAAAAGAGGAGGAAGGCAAAACGTTTGGGGTAACCCTGCATATAAAGCCATTTCCAATAGGCAAGGCTTCTCATTCCAGGCCCTGCATGTCACAATGGAGAATAATGTGCAGCTGCCACTTACCACACAGGATTACAGTACATTTTCCCCATAACCCATGTGTCAAAGTTGGAATGGGTAGGGAATACCGTGCTAAAATTAAGAACTGTTTGACATATCTGCATGCTATTTGACAGTGGCTTTTTCAAAAACATAAATTCTTCATGTGTTATTTTGTGCCAAAAGTCATTTGAAAGGAGAAAAAATATCAATGTCCAGTGTTAATGTCCATGGGATTTTAGACTGTGCACTGCAGCAAAAACTGGTGAACAGAGTTTAAGCAAATTTGTTTTGAAAATAAAGACTTTACTCAGAATTGATTAATGTATTTGTTTCATATATTCAGCAAAATAGTAATTGAATTGCATATGGGTATAAGATGGACATTAAAGGGTAAATCATTAGCATATTATTTGTCACCCCAGACTACTTGGAACCTTGACAGGGAAAAGAAGAACTTTCCAGAACCAGATGTGGGGATAGTACAGGGAATCCCCCCATTTTCAAAGGCTGGCAGCAGGTATACATATTGGAACTCCTGAACCACTTCTTCAGTACATCCATCGACCTGTGGACTACAGAAGCAGGAATGCCTTGTTCGTCTGAGGACTGCCCTGCTGCTTGAGGCCTGCCTTGTGCTTCAGAGGACTGCCATGCTGCCTGAGGCCTGCCCTGCTCTATGAGAAATAAGAAGGCTAGGCCTGCTACGTCATCTCAGGCTAACCTCAGTGACTCCAAGGGTTTGCTGGCTGCCCTCATGTTCTGAGTAAGCCCGGGCACAGAACTCCGCTCTGCCCGCAGAATGTGTGGAGATTTGCCTCCTCTCCGTTCCGTGGAGAACACGGAGAAGGCAAAAATCCACACACTCTGCAGTGGAGCGGAGTTGGCCAGCCCCCGCCTCCACCCCCCTATTAACAATTAATTATAAATGACATATAAGTAAAGAAAAACAACTTACCTGGACTGCAAACTCCCCGGGCTGCACTCCTCCTCTTCCTCGCCATCTTTGCGAAAACTGTGCATGCGCACGTGCCTACGCCTACGCATTTCTCGCAAGAAATGCGAATGCACAGGCGCATGCGCAGTTTTTGTAGAGATGGCAAGGAAGAGGAGGAGGGCAGCCCAGGGACGCCGCAGTCCAGGTAAGTGGTTTTTCTTTACTTTTACGTCATTTATAATTAATTGTTAATAGGGGGGGTGGAGGTGGATAGGGGAGCAGAGCAGAGTTCCACAGAGTTGGTTCTCAACTCCGTGGCCCTTTATGTCTAGGGCTAGTTCTGAGCTACAGGGAGAAAACACACTGTGGAGGCCTCCTGCAACTGCCTAGCTGGCCTGCTGCAAATGGACCTGCTTAGACCTGCATGAGCCCTGCTGGCTTCTGCTACACTGAGTACCTGATCCCCAAGAGGTTCCTCTCCTGATCCTCGACTCTTGGCTGGCACCAGGGTGCACTACTTTGTGAAGAAAGAGGAACTCCTCACATTTTAGGGTCTTTGCGACCGCAAACGGGTCACTTTGCTCTGAGACTCCAACTCTTCGCACTACAGCAACCAGCCAGTGATGGACGGTAACGCTAGATCAGCTACAGTAAAGACATTCCATAGAGACAGCCAACACAAAGGTCCAGCAATGACCATCCACGACTCCTGACCAGATCTTCGCACAGCAACTGCAGCCATGTACAACACCAGGCCTGCTCTTCATGCTATGGGAAAAAACATCCACAATGCTCTCCAGGCTCCTCGTGGCTTCGTCCACCACGAACTGGACTATTCCTGCTGGACTTTGAGAAGGTAACTTTTTCATTGGAACTAATCTCGTCCCTGTATCCAGCCCATGCTTCATCGTGGTTGGCCTAAACTTGTCACTTTTTCTGGCATGACAAGATGACTGTGAGTGGTGCTTTATGCTTTTATAAGTTATACTTACCTAAAAGTTTTACATTTCATATATCTGGTTCTACTGTTTGGATTTTTGTCATCTGGTATCATTTTGTTTGTAGTAAATTTTTCTCTATTTTTCCAAATTGATGTTGAATTTTTGCTTGTGTTTTCACTGTATTACTGTTTGTGTGCTGCATAAATAATTTACACTTTGCCTCTAACTTAAGTCTGACTGCTTTTGAGCCAAGCTACCAGAGGTTTAAGTATAGGTTAATTTTGTAACTTTTGTGATTCACCCTGACAGGTATTGTGGTTATTGCTTGAGAAGGGGTTTCACCCCTCCCCCAACCAATAACCACATTTCTTACCTGGTGCAAAAAAATGAATTGTTGTATTGTTGATTACTTGGCCATTCCTGACAAATCTACATGTAAATTCACAAAACCAACATGTGTCCACATAGAACCATGCCTTTGGGGTTGGGTGCATCCAGGTCCTTTGTTTAGCCTCCCTCTAGCTATAACCCACTGCATGTAACCTTTGAGATTGGGCAGAGGGCCTGGCTAAATATTGTACGTTTTTAATTGCTTCAAAATCCTCAATTTTTCCTCTTGAACTGAAGAACTAAAACGGTGCCGAGGATATGTTGTGTTGATCAATCCCTCACACTCTACGAATCGGTGGTGGAGTCGCAAAGGGCCTAATCACAAATGGCACCTAAAATTTTGTTGCAGTTTAGAGCAAATATTTCTGCACGACCTAAAATGCTGAATTTAAACATGCATAGCAAGAACAAAATGCTTTGTCCTATTTTTGGACAAAATTCAAATTACTGCAGCAAAATATTTAACATTAAATAAATAACCCTGAAAAACAATCTATCCCATATTGATTGCTACGGAATAGGTAGGATTTAGGCCTTATGGGTAAATGCTGATATTACACATTACTATTTCACAGCTGATTCCACTAACTGCTACTGACATTTCAGTGATGCGATTTTGGGACTACATTTTCTTTAAACCCTGAACATACAAATGTAAAATGCAGTGCTTTGCGTAGTGACGCACAATGTTAACATTGTGCAACATTTATCCAAGAGTTTTTTAATAAAGTAAAAATAATTTATTTAAGCACCACTTTGGTATTTACACCTGCCATGAGAGAGAATGCATTGAACTGCCCAATGTATTGCAAAATATTATCGAACCAGAAGAACTAAATGAACCAGTAAATCCGTGCTTTTAGCACTTTCACAAGTTCTTTCCAAATTTCAATGTTTTGACTTGCTTGAAAAAGTGGGAAAACGTCTTCATCCCTGCTTCTCAAGTACAAGACACATTTTAGTTTAAAACATATCCTGTTATCAGTCAGTCCGTGATGCAGCCTTCGAATTTTTTTCATCAGAATATAAGCAATTATTGTATAAATACTATGAAAATAAATACTTGAGGTGAGCCATTCAAAAATGGTTCTCAGAATATTTAGTTCTTGTGTCTTTTTTTCATTATTGTTGATTTTTATACAATGTTTTGGTCTACAGTAACTCACAAAACAGAGACAGAAGGGCTCAGTAGCATATAAACCCTGAAAAAAGAATGATGTGTGTTGCAGTTTTGGACTCGTGCTGTAGTTGTACCTTAGACAGTGGCAAACAGTTGTTTGTCACTAGAACTTTAATGGAGTGTACTGATTTAAAGTTTTGACCGGTGGGGGTAAGCCCGTCAGTATGTTGGAGTGCTTTACACCTGTTATGTCGAGGGTCCTCCGCCCACCAAATTTGGAGATGTATGCCAGCCCTTTGGACAGCTCTAACAATTGGCAGAAACTGCTTTGACTGTGGTTCCTGCAAATGTATTAAAGGTTTGACGGACTGTGCAATCAAAAGTCCGTCAAAGTTTTTACTTGTTTTTTCAAAACCAAATTCCCAAAGCACAATTTGTTTTTGAAAGAAAAAGCTAAAATGAATGACCACCACACCATGTAGTTTTCCCCGATGGGTGGGGGTCATATAAACGTTTTTACTGTCCCTTACTGCCATGTTTTCCATGGCGGTAAGGGAGAGTAAAAAATGTCCATTTGATAATCCACTTTAAATCAGCCGGGCTGTCGAATGGCCAAACCTCTAACAGCCCATATTCTATTGGACATTCGGAGGAATATTGTTGTAACTTCTCCTTTAACGGGCGATGCACCTGTGAGAATGTTAGGTGCATCACCAGAACCTTGGGTGACACAGAGAGAGCAGAATGGCAGGGAGAGCCTAGCTGCTGTCGGTGCTGTCAGTGTGTCCTCTGGCGGGTGTCAATAAAGACTTATGTTCAGCAAGAATTAAGGATGACTCCTTTATATTACTGGCAATGAATGACGACCCCCATCCAAGAACTCGGCGTGCAAAGTATGTAGATGTATCCTGAACCGTTTTGGAAAGAATGTCAGTGTCAGGGTTATTTTCAAATAACTGGAAGTGTGTGGCACAAATAATTTCAAAGTGAGCTCGTGATTAAGTATTTGACAGAAAAAAAAAAAAAAAAATTGAGCCACCGACAGTAATCGCTACAATTTTCATGTACCTGCTGTGCAACATTGTACATCGTTGAAGCGCGTGAGGCTGGCATTTTCTAAACTTACTGTTAGTTGATTTGACATAGAAGCACGTGTGGCCGGCATTGTTCAAATCACCAAGACTGTTCTGAGCCCGAGCAGGCGTGTGGAAGTGCATTACATTCAATTCCTGGTGTGCTGCTGAAATCACGTTCAGATGCTTTGATGTCAGCGACAGAAACAAACTAGAGCGTGAGGAACGAACAAGCCAGTGGGAGGCGCATCACGGAAAAGACGACGTCAAGAGCGGAATATCTGATAATCATAGTCTACTCATGTTTCAGCAATCGACCTCTTTAAGCAGGTACAATTTTGATATTATAAAAAAAAGAAGAAAGACTCCTCATATAACAGCTCAGTTACTGGAAAATTAGCTGGCTGTGTCTCAGCAAGGAAAGAATGAGCAATCTGGTGAAAAGATGTATTTGTGTTTATTCATTATTTTAACCTGTTGTGTTAGATTATTATTTTGAAGTTGTTTTTGTTAGATTTTTACATTAACTAGTTTTGTTAGTTTGTTAGTTTGATTATTGCCTTTCAGCATGTCGACGTCCAGTGGACAATTTATATCTGAACGTGGTGAACCTATTCTTCCATGGAAGAAATGGAAACCATTATTTGACTCTTATAGCCATAGGTGGTGAGAAGTTCTCAGCTGCCAGAAAGCAAGCTGTCCTACTTCACAACCTTGGAATTGAAGAAAGAAACATTTATGACAGTCTGGATCCAATACCGATTGGGAGAGGGGCTGGTGAACCTGGTGGCATTTATGAAATGAGTGTCCTGCTTTTACAAGCTCATTTTGGGCCACGTCTAAATGTTGTAATGGAGAGATATCAATTTTTCATGTGGGTACAAGCCAAAAGAGAAAGAGTGGGTAATTACGGAGCAGCCCTTAAGTCTCTAGCCCGGATGTGTGATTTTGAACAATTACTAACTTGCTTATTCGTGACCAATTGGTATGTTGTACAAATGACCCCAGGATCCAAGAGAAGTTACTGTCATAAAATCCAAATTTGAAGGAAGCTATCAGTATTGTTGACAGTATTGAACATTCAACAGATTGGGTAACAGAGATACGCTACACTGTTGTACCACACGAGAGTGTTGCAATTCTAAAAGGTTGTGATCCTGAAGGCGCTGTACAGGGTGAGCTAACAACAACAGTCTATGAGATAGCTGGGAGATATGAAAAAGTGTTGGGAAAAACTGATAAACATTAGGGGAGTAGTATTACGAGTAGGGATATCAAACTGAGATGCCCAAGATGTGGTAGTCAAAATCTTGGCCCTAACTTTCCTAATTGTTTTGCAAGAAGCATGTACTGTAGGAATTTTAGGCAAAAAGGGGCATTATGCACGTATGTGCAGAATTGCAGAAGTAAACCTTGTGGATGATGAAACTTTATACCCCCATCAAGCTATTCATCACATTACTGGAATTGAAGGCAGGGCTGTACAGAATGTGAAGGATGTTGACAATGGTGTTGTAGTAACGCCTAAATGTGATATTTGCATTGACAACAAAGTGGTTCCAGTCTTAGCAGACTCAGTTGAGTGATACATTCTAGGATAGTAAATTCGGCTGTAATGACATGGTACTGTTACCACCAGACATTAATCCTGTTGCTTATGGTGGGCAAAGCATTGATCTGGTTGGATATTCTGTTCAAACCATTATGTTTAAAGAGAGAGAAACTGTGGGGAAGGTGTATGTTGCCAGAAGAGGTGATACACTATTAGGATGGTGACATCAACGAGATCTGGGGATTATTTTAAATCCCAAGGCTCTTGACCAAGTAATGTTGGTCATGCATCAGAGTGATGTCAAGGATATCATTGAAAGATACCCAGGAGTTTTCAGTGACAAACTAGGTCTTCTCAGTGGGTTTAAACACAAGATAATTTTAAAGGCAAAAGCACAACCTGTGGTTCACAAGGTTAGAAAGGTACCTAATCTCATGGTAGGACATTTTCAGGAGGAACTCAATAGGCTACTTGAGATGGGAATCATCAAAGAGGTAGAGTCCTCTGAGTGGTTGGCTCTGATTGCTTTGGCACCCAAGGACAAAGGTAACAAAATCAGGATGTGTGTAGATTTAAGAAGTTTAAATAATTGTATTTGAGTTGACAGTCAACATCAACCCAATATAAACGAGGCCCTTGCAAAATTGAGTGATGCACGTATTTTCAGTGTGATGGATTTGTTGCCGGCGTACCACCAGATCATGCTACATGAGGAATCGAGAGCTTTGACCTCATTCGTTACATCTCTGGAAGCCTATAGATTCATCAGAATGCCGTTCGGTTTGGCATCTGCTGCTGTATGCTTCCAGAGGCTGATGAAGGAAGTTTTATCAGGAATGAATTCAGACCTGTTTTTTCAGGATGATATGCTTGTTCATGTTAAGGACAGAGCCAGCCATGATGAGGTATTGAATAAAGTGTTGTCTAGGTTACAAGAGCGTGGTCTCACTTTGAAAAGTGAAAAATGCAAATTCAGGGTTGGGACTGTGTCTTACCTGGGTCATTCTATTTCTAGTGAGGGTGTCAGTCCCACGATTGACCTGGCCGAAGCAATATCACAAGCTCTAGCTCCATTCAACAAGGACCAAGTTAAATCTTTTCTTATCCAATTGAAATATTACTTTAAGTTTATTTACAATTTTGCAAGTGTGGTACAACCATTAAGACTTCTGCTTAAAAAGGGTGTGGACTTTGTATGGTCGGAAGACTGTATTTGTGCTTTCAACAAAGTTAAAAGTTATATCGCGTACATGCAACTTTGGGTCACTTTAATATAACAAAGAAAACAATCTTGACTACTGACGCAAGTGTGCATGGGTTGGGTGCAGGTCTGTCTCAAATAGTTGATGGTAATGAGAAGGTCATTGGTTTTGCTTCACGTTCACTCAAGGGGGTTGAAGAACATTACTCTGTACTAGAGCGAGAGGCATTGGCTTGCACATGGCCAATCAACCATTTCAGGTTTTACCTTTGGAGGTTTACCTTTCCCTGTCAGATCTGACCACAAACCATTAGATCACATGTTTGCTTGCAGAAATGTCTAGAACAGCACTCCTAGGATTAAAAGACAAATTGAGGGACTTAGGGAATACAATTTCACTGTGGAATATCTACCTGGTTGTAAGAATGTTCCTGATGATTATCTATCTAGGATGCCACTTGACAAATGATTCCCAGTTAATACTGAGTGGACTGTATCTGTGATTATGGAACCTGCTCTCAATGAAGTCAAATGGGAAGCTAGTATTGCTTGTGACAGCTCAAGGAAGTTTGTTATGGATTTTGCTGTCAGCGAGTGGCCTGTGCTCAGTGATTTTCACCAGTGTGCCAGAGGTTTTTGGAATGTATGTGACAAATTGAACATTATGGATGGAGAGCTTTGTCGTGGTGAGAGATGAATTCCCCCTTTTGGTATGCGTGAGAAAAAAATCAATTTGGCACATGAGGGTCATCTTGGACGCAGTTTAACCAAATCCAGAGTGAGAGAATCATATTGGTGGCCTGAAGTGGATCGTCAGGTAAAAAGAAGAGTCAGGGAGTGTACCTTCTGGGCAAGTAATAAGTCAAGGAAAGTCTGTACAGCACCACTATCACCCATTGTATTACCTAAGCGACCTTGGTCAAAACTTGCTGTGCAAATTTTAGGGCCGTTCGATGTTTTGTTTCCCAAAGAGAGTCTTGTAGTTGTTTTAGTGGATTATACTCCAAAATGGATTTCTGCTTGTTGCATGGATTCTGTGATTACCAAGAATATCATTGAATTTCTCAAGGATGCGTTTGCATGTGAGGGTAAACCAGAGGATTTGGTCAGTGATAATGGTGTACAATTTACTTCCCAGGAGATGGTCAAGTTTTTGAAGGATCTTTCCATTACACTTCACCGCACTGCTCTTTATGCACCACAGCCCAATGGTTTAGTTGAAAGCAAGAATAGGATGGTAAGGGCATGTGCTCAAACCGCTGTTGAGTCTGGGTCATCTCTGAAGAGCATTTTGAGCGAAACATTGTGGGCACACAGGAACATACCCAACTGTGTCACTGGTTGTTCACCGTTTAAGAAACTCAAGGGCAGAGTGGCTGGGTTTAAACTCAACCCAGTGTGGGTGAGTGTGAAAGATAGAAAAAATGCGTTAGTTGATTTGAGAGTGAAGAGATACCAAGAGAGATGCAAACAAAGATATGATGTTAAGATGGGTGCGCACAAGCATGTATGGAAAGTGGGTGATCTGGTGTATGTGAAGAAAGCTATGTGGTCTCTGAAAGGTGAAACAAAATATTTTGGCCCTAAACGTATTATCAAGGTCATGAGGAATGTGGTGATGCTAAGTGGTGGAGATATTTGGAGTATATCTCGACACTCCTTATGTAACTTAGTGGATGGTAATGTTAAGACATAGTCGAGACATTTACAGCGCAGTAAAGTTGAGATTTAGTCTGGGTTATTGTGTCATGACAAAAGAGCGAGAAGATCACTCTTGTATCTTCATAATTATTTTTGACAGTAATGTTAAGTTTTCTTGTTCTCGTATCTTTAAGATCATATTTTACAGTGACGTTAAGTGTATTGGTTTTCCTGATCTCTTTGTTGTTACTAGTATTCTTATACTTATGTTTCTCTTTTCTTATTTTCATTTTCTTTTTATTAATATGTTGAAGGGGAAGATGTGTTATAACTTCTCCTTTAATGGGTGATGCACCTGTGAGAATGTTAGGTTCATCACCAGAACCTTGGGTGACACGGTGCGAGCAGAATGACAGGGAGAGGCTAGCCGCTGTTGGTGCTGACTGCGTGTCCTCAGGTGGGTATCAATAAAGACTTATGTTCAACAAGAATTAAGGATGACTTCTTCTTTACATTAAATATGTCAACAACAGGGGGCGTGGCTTACCGCCGATGGGAAAGGCCGCTCGGTAGCTCAGCTTTGGAGCGCCACTCCCGCATTATCCGGAAAATCCTGTGTTCCGCTGGCCTCCACCCTGATGCCTTCCCTGATGTCCGGATGCACCCGGCGACACTGAGGAGAAATTGGGGTCTGATTGGCGGCCACGCTCGAGAGGGGCTCCATTGACCGCGTCCTTGCCTGCTGCCTCAAGGGGAGGGGTACACTTCGGCCGGCCGGCTGTGGTGCATGAGAACGACGGCTGCGACCTACCACTTCGGGGGCGGAAACAACAAAGAGGTGCGCTTGCTGGCACTCTACCCGGGACTTGACGAGTGCAGCGGAGAGCCCCCTCAGGGCCTCTGGTGTGGTGGGCCGGAGTGCGAGGTGGTGGCGGCCCAGCCAGAGCAACAACGACTAGGCCTTGGCCTGCACATGTGAGTAGGCCCTATCATAACCCTGCGATCTCGGCTGCTATTTTTGAGGAGACCTCTCACAGACTGATGAGGGCACAATACTCTTCGTAGGCCCCGCAACCAACAACGTGCCCTGTCAGGCTGATGCATGGTCCTGTGGTCACTTGGGGAGGCCCTGCACTGACGCCTGGCCATAGATCTTCCCCACTGGGTCGCCATGGCCTAGCGTGCTTTGCTGGTGAGACCCTGGCAGCCTAGAGTGTTCCACCCTGGGGTCTTGTGAATCCACGGACTGATCCTGCTCAGGGTGGTGTGCGGTACACCAGCGGGGATGCTGTTATCACCCACAACCAAGACTCTAAACCCCCTGCCTCGCTCTTGGTATGCTCAAAGGGAGGAGTGGCAATCATTGTTGCGGAGAAGACGACGCGAGGGCTGTGCAGATGGAGGCTTAACCCTGCCCTTCTCACCGCGCAGTAAGCTTGGTGGGACGCCACTGGTACTCTACTGGCACCATATATCCTCTCGCATACCCCATTGTCTAGGGTGCTCGCTGCGAAAGCCGACAGGCTGGGTGGAGGATTCCGCTGCAGGCGGCGGGGAGCGGCGGCCGCACCCCGGAGCTGGGTGGTGCCCATGGGACGACGAGCATGGCGACCGGACGCAACAGCAGGACCACAGCTCAGACCAAGCTGCATAAATTTGCTTGGGCAAAACTACAGAGTGGAGATCATGGAGAGGTTGCGACCCCGGACAGCATGGCGGAACCCACCAATAAGGATCTCCTCGAGGCGATTACAGCAATTAGAACGTGTCTTGAGGTGAGGATCGATACTGTGGCCACGGATGTGGGACTGATCCGAGAGGACATGAACAAAATCGCAGGGTGAGTGGGCACAGTGGAGAGTACAACCAAAGAACTGAGTAACGACACCAGCCTTCTCAAGCGACAGGTCACTGAACTGCGCTCCTCCCACGAAGTGATGGCTCAACAATTAGACGATTATGAAGGCAGAATGCAGCGAAACTACGTTTGCATTATAGGTGTTTTGGAGAGGACAGAGGGAAAGGTAGCGGACCTCTTTGTTGAGGAGTTGGTCCTTTAGCATTTACAGCCCATAGGACTCTCAAAATGTTTTTCGATTGAAAGAGCCCAAACCGGGGGTGCCCCCTAGACCGCTCCTTGCCAGAGTGTTCAATTTTCGAAACCGTGACATCATTCTTCAAACCGCTGCTGACACTCGAAAACAGCAAAATCATGTTCTTTCCCAATTTCACACTCAGGGAACAGAAACAGAGGCGCAGCTTCCTAGAGGTGAAACGGGCTCTCCAAGACCAAGAAGTAAAGTATGCCTTGATGTTCCCCGCCAAATTACGAGGACACACAGGGGGGCGCTAACCTTGGACGCTGGTAAGATGATGGGGTATTGCACCAGGTCCCCGAGAGTTCTTCAGTGCACTTCTATAAGTAGGGCCGGAATCCTAACCTCTTCTCTGTGTGCACCATGACAAATAGTTTCGGTTGGGAGGAGGGCGGAACTACCCTTGCTGGCGATGTGTCAGAACCTGCCACTGTTTAAGAGACTAACTCAGTGCTCAAAGGTCTATTTTAAACTGTCATTGATATGTTCTTTCTCCTTGATTAACCGCTTGATGGTGATTGTTTCCTATATGGGGGCCGATTCGGCATGAGTCATAGATCTGAGATACTGTAGGGTGATGGTGAGGCACTGGATTGGGCCTGGTGTTATACATTGTGTTGGGGGTGGGGTTGGGCCAAAGGACCAGGAACCTATTGACTATATGTGATTGCACCAGGAGTGGGGTAGCTCACGTTCCCTTGAATTGTTCACAGGTGCGCGACAGGCACTCTGCATGTTGGGGGTGGTGGGCGGTTTTAGTCCCGTTAATTAGGGAGGCAGGGAGGGGGGTAAGTTACGGCAAAGCTGGATAAGTTTGGGTTTGTTTCACTGGGGGGGGTATTTGTTATTGTTTAATCGCAGCAGGACAAAATTGCATCTTGTATATGTACATCTCCGCTGGTATCAATATTTAGATCACTGATTTTACGTTTCAAAGCGTTGTGTTGCGCTGTAACATTCCAGGAGCCACACTGAATGACGCAGTAGAGGGTCTCACTTGCCATGAAAACTCTGTATATTTCATCATACCTATATTAGTGATCAATGGCTAGAGGTCAATGACTTAGACTCACGACATGGAATGTCAACGGCTTAGGGGACAAAATTAAGCAAAGTATTGTGTTAAAATACATGGTGTTGTTCCAAGAAACCCATCTAATAGGTAACTCCTGCATGGCCCTCAACAGGAAGGGATATTGTATGGTGACACACTCAGTCTTCACTACGGGGTCCCGCGGTGTGGGCATTCTCCTTCGTAGGGGCTGCCCTTTTGTGATACAAAACATGTGGACTGATCCACAGGGCAGATACACTGCTTGCACGGGCATTTGGGAGGGCAGCGTCCTCAATGTTGTCTCGGTGTATGCCCCACCGGGTCTCCAACGCATGACACTAACTGACGTGGGAGCGCTGTTGTTGCACTTACCTGTGGGTACACTGGTGATGGGGGTGACTTTAATCTGACAATGAATGACCAAACGGACCGATCCCTGCCCCGACGTGACTCGACACTCGGTTCACAATTACATGACTTTGCCAGTGCTCTGGGGATGGTGGATATCTGGAGGTGGTCACATCCCCACGACACACTCTTCACGTTCCAATCCGGTGTGTATGGCAGTCAATCACGAATTGACTACCTGTTTACCCATGCACAACATATACAGGACTTCACCGACTCCACTTGTCTCGCGCGGGGAGTGTCGGACCATTCCCCAGTCCTGGCGGGGTTCGGTGCACAACGTGCTACACAACTAGGCCCCATCATGATCCAGCCTTGGGCACTAAAGATCCCTCACATCAGGGAAATCTTACGGAAAGAAACTGATTATTATTTTGAGGAGAATATAGGGTCTGTGAAGTCAGCAATTACACTCTGGGGTGCATACGGGGCGGTGATTAAGGGGAGAGCATTATCTCTGATGGTGGGCCACAGGGCAGAGCGCAATCGGAGAGTGAGCGAATTGGAAATGGAGATCTTGAGACTTGAACGCACCACCGCGCAGGACCCTGATCAAGATACTCAACATACCCTTAGTATGAAGACACAGCATTATAAGGAACTGCTCTTGGAGGACGCCAACAGGCGTGCTCTCGCCACCTGCCATAGAATATATGAACAGGGCGAACAAACTGGGAAATTATTGGCATGGCTGGAATGTAAGGAACAGTCAGCGAGGTGGGTGCGAGCAATTAAGGGGCCTGATGATGTTCTGGTTACCGACCCCCGGGGCATTGCGGAGGCATTCGTGAAACATTACGAGCAAATATACAGACTTCCACAGCACTCACATGTGCTATTAGCAGGAGATCTCCTCGCTGCGATCGATGTAGCGTGTATCTCTCAACAGGACAGAGAGGCTCTAGACGCTAATACCTCGGTTGACGAGATTCAGAAAGCCATCCAAGACATCCGTGCGGGTAAGGCGATGGGCCCTAATGGGCTTCCGATCGAGCTGTTAAAACCTATGGCTACGAAACTCGTCCCCCACTTGTTGAATCTATACAATGAATGTTCTGAGATTGGCCTCCTCCCGGCTGATCTGCGCGTGGCCACCATCGTGGTCATTCACAAACCCGGTAAACCTGTGGAGGAGTGTACATCGTACCGACCCATTTCACTGATAACTGTGGAGGCCAAAATTCGGGCCAAATTGCTAGCTAACCGTCTGCTCCCTTATCTTGCTGACTTGGTTCACCCTGACCAGTCGGGATTCATGCCGGGTCGGAATACGGCACGTAACATACGATGAGTTCATAGCGCGCTGGGCCGTGTAGAGACACTAGAGGAAAATGCGATCTTGCTTGTGCTTGACGCAAAAATGGCATTTGACACCGTAGCATGGGATTATCTGTTCGCGGTTCTGACTCGCATAGGGCTTGGGCCCAAGTTGCTTGGGTGGATCAGACTTTTATATACGCTCCCCATTGCCCATGTCTCAGTAAACAATCATCATTATAGATCTTTACTCCTTTGCCGTGGTACGAGGAAGGGCTTCCCACTATCGCCGCTCCTCTTTCCCCTGGTCCTTGAACTTTTGGCGGTCTGGATTAGAGGGGACCCAGGTATCAGAGGCCTTAAATGGACGGATGAACATGAACATATCACTATATGCAGACAACATTCTGCTCTATCTTGCCTCACCAGCGCGCTCACTCCTCCGCGTTCTCCACATTTTCCACATATTTGGGGCCCATTCTGGTTACCAGATAAACTGGTCCAAATCCAAGATGTATTCCCTCTGGGGTGACCCTACGCAAAGTCCTAGAGGTTATAGTATTCCAGTATCCAGTAGCGACCCGGGAATTCCAATACTTGGGCATTTTCAGAACAATTGACGGAACTTTGTTCTATGAACAGAATCTGTTGGGACCGTTGAAGAGGTTTAAATCGGATGTCACTGACTGGAAGACACTCCCCCTTACTCTTCTGGGACGGGCGTCTTTATTCAAGATGCTCGCCCTACCGCGCTTCCTTTATTCCCTCCAAAATACTCCCATTCCGGTCCCTGTATCCTATTTCTTGCAGATTGAGGCAACTTTTAGAAACTTACTTTGGGATAACAGGCCGCCTAGGATAGCTATAAACAAACTCACCATGGGGTGGTACGATGGAGGTATCGGGCTGCCAGATATGCGTCTCTATTACCAGGCGTCCCAATTAATTGCCATCAACAAATGGGTGTTTGGGTCACATACTGACCCCAGTTTCCACACCGATCTTTGGTTAATGGGAAAGGGTGGCTACACCAGAGCACTATATACTAACCATAGGAAATTAAGTTTGACTGGCCCCACGGCCCGTGTAGTAGAAGTGTGGCATGGAGTTCAGTGGCGGATGGGGTGGTGGTGGCGCCTAACGAAGGCTATCCCCCTGTGTGAAACCGATATCTTGGGACGACTGAGCGCTTGTGCAGGGTTCAACAAATGGGATATGATTGGAATATCTACTGTGGGGGATATGTGGATTAAGGGCAAGAAGGCGTCGTTCGCGGAGCTACAACTTAAATATTAATTAGCACCGTCAGAGCACTTCCGATATCTTCAGATCAGCCATACCATAGACTGTGCCCTCCCTAAAGACACCCCCTTCCCTGACTCCTCTCCTCTCGAGGATAGATTATTGTTGGACCCAATGGACCGTAAAGCCATCTCCCTCACGTACAAGAAACTGATCAACAACCGGACTGACCCAATGCAGAAGCTACGAACAAGTTGGAAGGTGGACTTGGGTGAATTGGCTGACGAAGACTGGGTAGAGTCTCTGGCTTCCCCCCGAGATGTGGCTATCCCGATGCGACTTCAGCTTGTTCAGCTTAAGATCCTCCACCGGGTGTACTTTGATGCCAAACTGTTATTTAAACTAGTCAGGAGACCAGATACACTCTGACTTCGACACTGTAACCAAACTGGCACATTTATACACATACTATGGGAATGCCCCCATATACAACAATATTGGATAGGCGTCACCCGACAACTGACAAGGACTTGTGATAAACCCATACATCCATCTCCCAAAATGTGTCACCTCAACATCTGGGAGGCAACAGACCTCACCCAAGCTGAACAATCGTGGGCCACCATGTGGTGGAGTATAGCAAAATGAAACATTGCCCAAAAGTGGGGGGGCGGAGACGGTACCACAACTACACGAATTTAGCTTGCAAACTGATCATTATCTGCGCCATCTTGTCTCTCCCCAGTGCGACACACAGGAAAGCGCACGGCAGCCATTTTAGGCACCCTGGTCTCTCCCTGCTCATTGCCGATCGCCAGCGCGTCCCCCTGGCGCTGCGAGCATTCCCCCGCGCGCTGGCCACCCCCGCTCTCTCATACACGGGCCATAAACCCTCTCCTTCTGCGCGACCCTGCCATGGAACCATATCCCACGCCTGACCGACATCCCATACATGGTCATGCATCTCTTTGATAACCCCCTTCCTCTGCGCCCAATTGTCCGAACCGATCCCAGGCCATCACCTAGCCCTGCAGATGCAGTTTATTGCCCCTACTGTAAGGGAAACACCCCACATCAAAGGGATTACAGTAGATCAAGGCCCCCCACCCCCTGAGACCCGACCGGTCGCACACACCCCCGGGAATTGGCGGAATGTCCAGCTGTGTGATAGCCATCTCCTACTGTGGGTGGGGTGGGGACTTCCACTGTAGATATGTGTGGGAACGAGCTTGAAGTGGGGATTCTGAGGATGTTCTTTCATGTATCAAAGCGATCTCAAGAATGTGCCATGTATGATAAACCTGCAATAAAGTCATAAACCTGTGTATAAGAGGCCAGGCCTCAGAGATGCAGTTAGAGCACCTCATGACGATACCTTGCTGTCTGACCTGATGTGTTCTCCTCCGGAGAGAATAAACCCTTGTTTCCTGCCTTCCAGTCTCCGGCGCCTGCCTCTTTGTTTGTTTAGCATCGAATGGTATAAGAGGCGATTACCGCCGGGCAATACTTGAAAGGTTATCGACTAAGACTGCCGCTACCATTTAACAATTGGCGTCCCAAGCGTGGGGCCCATCAGCGACACGTGGATCCAGTGGGAGAGGTCCCGACGACAGAGTGAACGACTGCAACGATCGGGAGAGCTCCTGCCCGATAGACCCTCGTCTGGCAGCCGATCATCCGAACTTCACTGGTTTCGAGCAGACCTCTCTCGAGTGATCTACGGTCCTGACTGGGAACCATCAGGAGTGCCGCGGCAAATACGGAGAGTAGAGGACGATCGGGCGCTGGAGGCGGAAGACGAGAAACTGTCCACGCGGTCCGGGTAAGGTCGTGAAACACGACAAATTGCGAAACGATTGATTGATTGATTGAAAATACTAGTATTGCTTATTGATTGTTCTCTTTGAGATATTCGCTGTCTACAAACGGGGAGGAGTAGAAATACTCTCTCTCCCTTTGCAGATAGTGAAGGGTAGGTAACGCAGACTTTTGTCCCCATTGTAACCCGTCGTGCCTATTTTTATCTCCCCACTGATTGATTGTCCGGAAATTGATTGTTTTGAAGGATAGTGCTCTTTGAGATATTCTCTGTTTGCAAATAACGTAGAATAGAAATATTCTGTCTAGTCTTTGCAAATAGTGAAGGGTAGGTAACGCAGACTTTTGTCCCCATTGTAACCCGTCGTACCTATCTCTTTCTCACCATTGATTGATTGATTGTCCGAACACTAGTTGTTCGATATTGGTTCTTTGGAGGTATTCTCTGCTTACAAATAACGAGGAATAGAGATATTCTATCTAGTCTTTGCAAGCAGTGAAAAGATAGGTAGTGCTGACTTTTGTCCCCGTTGTAACCCGTCATGCCTATCTTCTCCCCACTGATTGGTAGTTGGTTCTGCCCGGACCGCTTATTAGAGGTGTACCATCCGGCTCCATTGGAAGGCACCCCTAATAAGGACATGTTTACTAAATATGGACTAGTCACTATAGCTTATAGCAAACTATGGCATGAATATAGAAAGAAGTACTCTGAAAACCAGTAGACCACTGATGGGATCCTTTTTCTTTTAAACACTAGGAAATAGCCCTTTGCGAAAAATATGAAACTAGGGGAAGGAGCCAAGCTCACGGTCAAGATGGCCACGAGGTAGCTCAGCTCCATCACTCTCGCTGCCTAAACATATCTGCCCTACCACCCACCCCGCCTGCTGATACCCACCATCGACGTCACCGAACTGGGCTAGATCACGCACAATTGGGCTATGTCATTTTTCCGATTACGCAGTAACATCCTTGTGCTCGTTACCAGATTGCCAATATGTACAACACTCCAACAAAGTAGTATAGTTATAACATTTTAATAACTTATAGGTATAACAAACACGCCAACAGGGTAAACACATTAAAACACGTTTTTAAACAACTATTTACATGACAGTCCTCGCCCCTCCTTCTTCGAAATAGCAACATTGACCTGCTTTGGGCGGTCCTTTTAGTCGGCTTTGGGCTATAAAAGCCATGCAAAATCCATCGACATCAGTGGCGGACGATTGTGCAAATAGGCCGGAGGCTACACGCAGCGCCGAGGCTCTGGCAGCGCCAAGGTGGAGTCCACCACGTTGTACTGGCCTTCCCATTCTCCGCTTCGACCGGCAGCGAAGGGTGCCCTGGCAGGGGGGAAGCGACGCGGACGGGCCTCCCCAGGTGGAGGCTCGCCAGCAGAGAAGGCACCCCTGCCGTTTCATTCGCCGGCCAGCTGAGTTGCACCCAGCCGTTTCACTCGCCGTCCAGATGAGTAGGCGCCCCTGCACTCACCGGCCAGCTGCAGCAAGACAGCCATTCACGTCTTGCCTGCCGGACAGCCACCCAGGCGCGGGTTCCTTTCTGCACCAAGATTGCCATTAGCGTTTGACTCGAGAGGTGGGTCCCCGCAGCAGAGTGATCGAGGGACCCACCCTGGTGGCTGTAACGAAGAGCTGCTGCTGCTGCTGCCTCTGGACTCTGGCGGTCGGTTCTTCGGATCCAGGCCTGGCCCACCGAAAGACGGCCCTGGACTCGGAAGCTTGTCTGCTCGGGCATGGGCCCCACCCTCGGAAAAACACCCTCTCAACTTTGCAGATTCTGCGGGAGTCATTGACATTCGAATCCCGTGGACTTCCGGTGGGGGCAACCTCCGCTATTGCTTGATCATTCCACATTAACTTGTCTTTGCTCCGGGCGGCAGCCATCTTACGTCCCTTTGGTGCCCTGAGAGAGACTGATTCAAGGCGTCGGCAGCGAGACCCGCCTGCTGTCCCGCCCCGAGAATGGATCATGGCATTGCCGCGAGACCGTGGTGACGCCATGCTGACGCAAGCTTCTGTTTGAATTATCAAGAGACACTGTAGCCTAGCCGCTCGGATCAGTTCCGGTGGAACCTCAACATGACCCGGTAGGACCAAAAACTGTGCTTCCCCACCCCCGAACCACGATTCATGCTGTCTGTTCTTTCCGTTGGCTCTAACGAAAGTTCTCGAACTGCCGAAAGGGATTCTGGTCTGGCAGCTAGTTAGCGGAAGGACTTAGACTGTACGCTGGACCCGCCCGACCTCGCCCCAAAATGGCGCCAATGTAGGAAGGGCCTACAACTCCCTATGGCGTCTCAGTTATTTGACATTCATGTTAACAGGATATGAACGCGATGTTTTCATACATGATGGGTGAAGGGACGGGGAGGGTACTGATCGAGCATACAAACAACCTTATTAATGCTGGCATTTTCATTTTTATTGTCATTTTTAATTTTTTTCATGTTAAGGTAGCGTTGCTCATGATACCCAACGCCTCGCACACCGTGGCCGGCCTGTAACGGTTGTAGACCCGTATTTGTATACTGACATTGTTTTAAATAAAAGGCTCTTCGAAGGAATTACGGAATTGGCGTCATAACTGATCATCTAGGTTGGTAGAGGTTTTTAATGATTGTTACTCCCGAGCAATAGAAGGCAGATAATGCAGACCCTTTTTTCTTTTTGCCTGAATTTTGAATTAATGAAATTTGTACCCATCACGCCTATCTTTTTTCAGACTTGTTAGAAAATGGTTTACTATAGCTTAAGGTATCTGCCGAATGCAAGGTACGGTACCCTACCTTATAATATGCGACCAATTGAGAAACAAATGCACGACAAGGGAACCCGAATTTAGGAGGCGCATAAAATGGAGCGTCTTGTATAGCCGAAGGGAAGGATATAGTAGGTCTGTGGTATTACCCGCCCCTGCAACTAGCCTGGTACGTGGTAGGTAGAACTTTTTCGTGTCTACGCGCGCTAACGTACTTTGAATACTGCCCATCCCCCCCCCCTCTTTTCCCTCTCTATAGGTCACAACGAAGTTCCGACTGAAGAATGGAGTGGACATGGACCGCACCGTGCTCAATATAGGGAAAAACATAGACAAACGTTGTGGGATAGTGCGCGAAGTGCAGACCACCATTGGGAACGTGAAAAACTGTATGGTATGACTGTGCGTGTGTGCTACGATTATACAGTGTAAATGTGTATGCATTTCATATGCCTGGGTCGCTTGAAGAGAACGTCATCGTATGATTGAAGTGCTTGTCTATCGATCAAAGGGAGGGGAGTAAAGGGTCCGACACCCCCCCCCAAAATAAATTACAAAAGTACTGAAAATACGCAGCGTGCATAGGAAAGAGGACAGGAAAGGAGAGGTCCCCATACTCAACGTAGCCCTGTGTCTCCGTCTTAAGTTTCTGCGCTTGATGTATGTACTGTCATGCCCTATCCGGTATTTGTGTGTACGTGATCACCGAATTTATGTCTTTCCCCCGCTTGTGTTTTCTTACATAGAACTGACCCATGCTACTCCATGTTGTGTGTGCACCAAGTAGCCTATTATCGTACACATGTCTCTCTCTCTCTCTCGTTTTGTGTCGTACGTATGCCAAATAGCCTACTTGATGCGCACGTCTCTCTCTCTCTCTCTCTCTCTCTCTCTCTCTCTCTCTTACTCTCTCTCCCTCCCTCGCTGAAGGCTCTCTTGCCCCTTTTTCTTTTTGAATAAATTAACAACACTATACCTCCCCAGTATGTGTATAATTGGCCTCAAACACGGCGGTGTTCGAACAAATTGACAGAAACAAAAACGACCGTACTTTACCACGTTACTACCTCTCCTTTCTGCAAAATGTTGAATTTAATTGGCTGAGAAAGAAAGGACAGGTAAGACGACTGATGTCCCCCAATCTGGCCCTCATCACGGGGACTATATGTCAGTGGTTTTCGTTTTTTGAGCTTTAACGACACCATCTCCACCGCCCAGAATTGCCCCCGCCCAATTGTTCCGAACTAGAATGCCCAAGCACCCCGTCCTCCCAGAATCACCCCAGCTCTGTACTAGCCGTCCCAGAGTATTCCGAACAAAACAGCTGATGACTTTATTTTCTAAAGGTACATCGCCTAAACTAATGAGGGTTACCTATTGTCTCCAGCAAGAAAAATGTTTAGCTTGTGTCCTTCCCCGAAATAGATCCCTGTGAACCCATGACAGTAGCACCTCGCACTTTTCTTTTTTTTTCATAAACTTAGCAGTCCTCGGAGGAAAATGTGTATTAACAGAACTTTTGTTAAGAAGAACGAGTCAATACTGGAGAAGCCGGTTCGAATTTTTGATAGACCAGAAAGTTGACAGATATCAGGCTTCCTACAACGATTATAGGGCACAGGAATCGACACCTAGCAGGCCAGACGATGGACAGGAACACCCACAGAAACCTGCACCACAGCAATGATTAATAAATTAGTAACACACACCGACATAAGAGTTAATAGACATCAATCATACAGCGACCGATAAAAGCATTTCCCCAACTACTCGGTGGTTGGGAGAGAGGATGAAGTGTGTAAATGTCTTCCCTGCCAACTCTCTAAGATTTTGTTTCTTGTACTCATTCAAAGATAACCTGCGGCCATCGGAAGAGAGGGGTCGGACGTGACGCACAGCCTGGCTGCGCACCATGGAACATCTATGGCATCGACCAAGGGGGGAGCAACGAAGCAAAAAGGGCGTGAGACGAGGCACCATTATCAGCATGATAAGCGATAGAACGAAGGGCTATCTCGAGGCCCCCTGCTCGCTGACCAGCGTGCCTGAAGTCCCAACCCGTCGGGCCCGATTGATGGGCCCAGTGCTGAAAGATTCTGCTCTCCTTGGTCCGCTTTTTGATCCGATCCCACTCCACCCCCTCTTCCCTCGGCATCCCAAAGCACGCCACACCCCTCCTCTCTCTCTCTCTCTTTTATATGGATTTTGAATTTGACGATAAAATGTGTTAGGGAACAGGACTGTGATCCGAGAACAACGAATGGTCACACCCTGCTACATGAAAACTTGGATTTGAGCTGGACCTTAGCTCCACCGCCGGTGCTCAACAGTGCCAACAAAAGAAGAAGAACAATAAGAGCTTACCAGTGATGGCTCGTTATAATAGGACACTGGAAAGAAGAACTCCCTTCCCTGACTGTAACTCATGTTAAGTCGAATTCCTCTCCCAACCGCTTTTATATTGACTATCTTCCAATCGAGTTTTCGTGATATTGCATCAGTCACTTCCAACTGTACACTGATAAGTTAAGAAACTCTAACCTTGTATAATGACATTTGTATAACACCAGCCGTGCACATGACTTTGCTGACTATTTTTGATCCACACGAAGTCTGGGCCTTAAGTAATATACGAAATATCCCTTGTTTTGCCAGAAACATTTTTACTTTACGGTATCATGTTTGTGCTCGAGCAAGCTTCCCTCCTCCTATCTCTGGGTCTGACATGTGGCGCAGCTGATGTAATTTTGTATGCGCTGCCTCCTCGCCTATCCCATCAACTACATGTAATTATGTACAAATGTGTCAGGTTATTCCCGTCCGCCCTAAAAACTCGGAACTTTGAAGCGGAGCGAATGAAAGCTTTGTATGAGGTGGAAGTTCGTAGTATTATGGGGATAGATCCGAACTGAACAAGCTGGCGAGATATGTTAAAAGGGAGGACTGTGGAAATTTAGCTTGCGAACTGAACATTATCTGCGCCATCTTGTCTCTCCCCAGCGCGACACACAGGAAAGCGCACGGCAGCCATTTTAGGCATCCTGGTCTCTCCCTGCTCATTGCCGATCGCCAGCGCGTCCCCCTGGCGATGCGAGCATTCCCCCGCGCGCCGGCCACCCCCGCTCTCTCATACACGGGCCATAAACCCTCTCCTTCTGCGCGACCCTGCCATGGAACCACATCCCACGCCTGACCGACATCCCATACATGGTCATGCATCTCTTTGATAACCCCCTTCCTCTGCGCCCAATTGTCCGAACCGATCCCCGGCCATCACCTAGCCCTGCAGATGCAGTTTATTGCCCCTACTGTAAGGGAAACACCCCACATCAAAGGGATTACAGTAGATCAAGGCCCCCCACCCCCTGAGACCCGACCGGTCGCACACACCCCCGGGAATTGGCGGAATGTCCAGCTGTGTGATAGCCATCTCCTACTGTGGGTGGGGTGGGGACTTCCACTGTAGATATGTGTGGGAACGAGCTTGAAGTGGTGATTCTGAGGATGTTCTTTCATGTATCAAAGCGATCTCAAGAATGTGCCATGTATGATAAACCTGCAATAAAGTCATAAACCTGTGTATAAGAGGCCAGGCCTCAGAGATGCAGTTAGAGCACCTCATGACGATACCTTGCTGTCTGACCTGATGTGTTCTCCTCCGGAGAGAAAAAACCCTTGTTTCCTGCCTTCCAGTCTCCGGCGCCTGCCTCTTTGTTGGTTTAGCATCGAATGGTATAAGAGGCGATTACCGCCGGGCAATACTTGAAAGGTTATCGACTAAGACTGCCGCTACCATTTAACAGACATGGGCCACGCAATGGTAGTGGAAAAAACGGTATATAAAGGAAGAGGTTGCCCACGTAAATGGGATCACAAGCGTGGACGCTGGAATAAGTACAGGGGTGAAATTTGCATCTCTGCCACTGTAGAGCTTAGACGGGAGAGACTCGCAAGGTTGGAGGGGGCGGGTGATGACATAATGACGTAAATCCCGGTCTACCAAGAACCCAGTGGGCAGGTGGGGTTCTCTGACCTGAAGGCAAAATTGTGACCCTCATTGTACGATTAAGCTTTTCACACTATTTTATATTATGGACTCCGAATGTACTGCAGGTTGTAACATAATGTCAAAAGCGTGTACCTCCTGCTGAGATGTCTATGTAATGTCAACAATGCTGCTGTTCTGTTTATAATAAAAATTGTTTAAAAAAAAAAAAAAAAATTTCAATAACAGAGTTGAAATAGTCTCTGTCAGTGACATACTTCAGGTTTGCCTGTTTGTAAAACAGGTGGGAGGACTTTCAGCTTTACGGAGAGGGTGCTCCATTTTGATGGAGTGCTCTCTCTGGTAAATTCGAATATGCCCCTGAATTTGAGTGAAAATGTGGCAGCATTTGTTAACATCTCCAAAAGAAACAACATAACAAAACGCAGTGGCATAATGCAAAGCAAAAAAAATACACAACAAAAACTTAACAGGAGCCAGCATGACAATTAAAAGCACCAAAAAACAACACATCACATCACCGCCACAAAAAACCCAATCTGCAAGAACATTGAACATGTAATACTGTTGCAGCGTGGAACATCAAATTCCCCCTTTGTCACAGGCCAAATACCGCAATAGCAAATTCACTCAAAACATTCATTGGTGGGGCCCATAACACCAACACTCATACTTAATTGATCTGCTTCCCTAGAGGAATAAGTTTCCAAACGCTGACATGAAAGGAATATCTTTACCTAAACCCTAAATGCATTGAACACTTTATTAACTCCAACCTTGTGGAATTCCCCTCATTGGGTGATGAATCAATTTAGTTGTTTTGTAGTTTAGTGATCCAATTCATGTATGTATACTCTTCTCTTTAACCTAGTTTTCTTCTTCAAATAATCGACACAACACATTTATCAGTTAATCAAATATCGTTTATCTAATAAAGTTGCAAATTGTTAGAAATCATCATCCAAACCACAGAGCATCATATTTACCTAATCTGGCTAATAGTCGTCCTCTAAGTCAGTCAAGTCGTGGAAAAACTTTTAAATTCATCAAAGTCAGGCCGCAATTCAGTCTCTCAAAGATTCAGGATAACAGCTGTCCAGCAGTGTCACCGTCCTCTCCGTCAGCATAACGTCAGGAAATCGAGTTCGTCAAAGAAGAGAGAGTTTTTTTAGTTCACTTTCCTACCTAAATTAATAATGAAAATAATGTCAAAATGTATCAAGATTGGGGTTTTAGACTGTCCCCATTGGTGGACGTGGGGTCAAGCGGTAAAGTTCTCACATAGTCCACAGGATTAAGTCATCGCACTTGCTGGTTCCGGATTTAAAGACAGTCCATTGTATTATCCTTGGTGGAGCTCCCAGAGTGTCCTTGGTAAGAACATCATCTCCTGGGGTCAGGACTAGACCATTGTTGCTGGCAGTGACGCATGCGCACTTCACCCAGAACCTCGTGTGTCAGCAGCAGTCACGTTATACATCTCGTTCAGCCATCTTGGATTAGGCCGAAATGGTCAATTTAAGCAAAACAAACACAAAAACTTAATTAAAACATGGAAATGGCTAATAAAATGTTAAACCCTCAGTAATTCCCTTAAGTGTAAGTAATTATCTAGCAGAATAGCAACTTTCAAAGCGTTTATACTCACTCAATGATGCGCAACTTACAATTACATCACAAAAGCAACATATATCATGCAATACTCTAATTTTCTACTATTAGTATGCGTACATATGTTAGTATACAATTAGTTTAGCCATGCAAAGTGCAATTTCCACGTGTAATTCTTTTGTTAATATAATTGGTAAGTCTTCCACTGCAAACAAATTAATAAAATTACTATTAGTTGATTATTCAGATTAATATAAACATGCAGAATGGGGGGTATACAAAATGTTGTACTACCCGCTCCAGCAATCCCCCCTTTGGTGATTATGTCACCACACCAACAAAAAATTTGTATCCTTTTTAGGGAATTTCAAAGGGATTTCTTGTTTTATTCATATTTCAGTTTCCCCTGTTTCTTTTTGCTGTTTTATACATACTTTCCTTGATTTCTTCCAATTCTATTTCTTCAAATTCTCTTTCTTGTTTCTTATCCCTTCTCCTTAAGTTTTCTCTTTTTAATCTTTTCTGATTTTTATCCTTTCTACGACAAATACATCCTAGTCTAATTATTAATACTAAGAAAATCACACATGTTAATGGAAATAATATCTTACCTAAAAATGTGCTACCTAGTTTAACTACAAAATCTTTAATAGCTGATAGTTTCTTTCCAATCTTTTCCCAAACACCTTCAACCTCCAGTGGTGCAATTTCGTCATGCAATCCTGTAATATTCTTAATATAAATTTTCAAATCTCTACTTTCGTCAGGAATGTAACTACAACAATGTTTAATTTTCAGCATTTCTCAGACTCCACCCTCTTTTGCCAAGAAAATATCAAGGGGAAGTCGATTTTGCATTACCATAGCACGCATGGCAACCATTTCAGTATTTACCAATAAGAATCCTCCAGCGGTGCTTGTTGACAAGCGATCCACTACTGTTGAAAGTCTTCTAATTTTGTTTGCATTCAGAGATATTCCCACTGTGGGTATCAGTGCTCCAAAAATGTCACCCAAAATTTCAGTCCAAGATTCTCTCTTACTACGTGCTAAATAACTACCTAAACTATGTACACCATCTTCTCCTTTATCCATATGAAAAATCTTTGGAAAAACCAGGCCAACATAACATGTGCCATACCAATGGTCTGGCAAACGATAATATGCCCTGTTCCCACAAATGAAATATAGTCCTGGAAAAACTGGATCTTTTCCACCTTTAAGTCCCCATCCTTCCATGATTTGGTATGTATCATGGCACTCACTATTCCCTACAAAATAATTATCATATGCTGTTTGATTCCTTCTTATACACAATTTCCCTTTCTGAGGCAAATCTAAAGCCATAGTTGGACTCGTTTCCCCTTTCAAGTGTTTCTCCATTTCTACATCCAAACAGCTTTCTCCACTTTCCCTTCTGAAGCCTTTCTTTGCATTTTCAATCTCCTTTCTTTAACCATATCTAAAAATGTCTTCTCCTCTTTCTTTAAACTACAAGTCAAATTATTTCTAAATATGTATTCTAGTGTTAGTTATTTAGTCTCTAAGAAAAATTCACCTAATACCTTTGCAGGTTTTACCTTGTTTAGTTTGTTAATTGCCGGTACTTGTGAAAATATAGTATCTACATCTGAAAAATAATACTCTAATTTACCTGTTTGATAAAATAAACTAGCTATTACACTACATGTTATTCCATAAGTTACTGGAAGGTGATGATAAGTCACTCCTTCAGATACAGATGCAGGTAACTGCATACATACGTAGCAATCCCTTACGTCCATTGTTTTTACATATTCATACAATAATTTTGAATACACATTTTTAGAAAAATCTGTTATAGACCTGCCTTTATGCAAATACTTTTTATCTATTCTAGTCGGAACTATCTTTTGAATCTTCCCTATATTAGTTATGTTATCACTATGTCCTTCTAATATATCTATAGTAACTTTAAAAGAGATTAGTAGAGCAAGTATACTCCAAAGAAGCATTAATAATCCTGTACAACAACAACACATTTTACACCATCTTCTAAAAAATGTACATCTACCATTGCTACTAGCTATGTTTGCCATCTTCGCTAAAATGGACCGTATCTTTTGACTTAGCCTCTTCTACTTCACAACTAGTTTTCTAACCCAAGGCTCTAAGCACCTACGTGGTTCTACCAAATTTTGTCTTTTTCCGTATTTTATTGTCTTTCCATTAGTAGTTTTCTTGTGTCATTCAGTTTGGCATTTCATCATCTTTCACTTTTCCTTCGTTTTCGGTATACAGAATGTCCTGAACATCCGCTTCTTCCCCAATATCGGACAAGATAACTCTCAGGATTTCCGATTCTTTGTCTTCCTCAACCACTTCCAGTACAACCACCTTTGGATTTCCTTGGCTATCCGCCTCTTCTTTTACTTCATTACGGTGATTTATACTTCTGGTTAGGTTTCCTTGTTCTTTTACTTTCTTTAACCACAATTGTTTCTTCTTCTTTAGATTTCTCCTGACTTGTCACTTCATTCACCTGTTCAGCCCTTGGCGAATTTACACGTGTCAGTCGATATCTAATTTTTTTTATTTTATTCGGCCAAACATCGTCTTTAACCGCTCTTTTCAATTTACTCACTTTATCATTCTTTTCAGTCCTCCAAGCTCTCTTTCTCAGAACTCTGCCTTCTGGTACTTCATCTTCGCTTTCCTCTGACTCTGTTTCAACTTGCTTTTTACTCTCAACAGTTTCTTTTTCCACCACTTCTTTTATTTTCCCTACTTCTGTCCCTCCTCGAATCTCCGGCACGCAATCTTCTTGCTGACTACTTGTCCCTGCTTCTAACTGGATGTTGGAGTTCCCTACACCTCCTCGGGGTTCTTCCGCAATAATCTTTCCCTCTCTTTCTGTATCTGGCACCTGTTCATCTAAGTGTGTTATTTCAGGTGAAATTTCTCTCAATCTTTCATCTGGCACTTCCTTCTCATGAATCTCTTTTATCGTCTCTCCACTGTCTTTTTCTTTGTTCTTCCCTTGTTCTTTCCTGGAAGAGTGTGCTCTTTGTTCTGTCTCTGAGTCTGAACTGGTATCAGAAATCTGTAACCTTCTCCTCAGGGAATTACTTCTGGGGACAAAAGTTAGACTCGGCTCTGTTTCCCCCTTTCAGGGTTTTCTTTGTCTTTTGGCTCTCCGTCATCCAACTCAGTACTGGATTCTGATTCATAAAATACTCCTTTTCTTTGCTGTCGAGTTGATTTGGAATTCTCAAAGTATGGCTTGCATGGATCCAGTTCTTTAATCCAGCACACTTCACAGCTGTTGTTCTGGTCAAGATGACTTGTCTTGGTTTTCCCCACCTGGGAACCAAACAGTTTCTTCTTCTGTGGACCTTTAGCCTTACCCAGTCCCCTGGGCTTAGATCATGGGCTGGCTTCTTTTCAAGGGTGGTGGCATCCGCTCCAACCTGATGAAACACAGAATGAACTGCGTCAGCCAGGCTTTTACAGTATTCCAACACCATGTCATCAGTTATAGTCATCAGCTTGTTGACTGGTATAAAAACGTGGTGCATGGCTCATCCCATGATGATTTCATGTGGACTCAACCTTGTAGTTTTGTCTGGAATTGATCTAATAGTCATGAGTACTTGAGGCAAGACATCAGGCTATTTCATACCTGTGGCTAAACACATTTTCCCTATTCTGTTTTTGATAGTACCATTCATTTGTTCTACTACACCAGAAGCCTCTGGTCGGTAGGCACAATGCAGTTTTTGTCGTACATTCAATGCTTCACAAATCAGTTTTATGATCTCATTATGAAAATGTCCTCCTCGGTCTGATTCAATTGTCACTGGGAACCCAAATCTAGGGATAAATTCCCTCAAAAGTAATTTTGCCACTGTCATCCCATCATTTCTTCTTGTTGGGAACGCCTCTACCCACCTGGAAAATAGACATACCATAACCAAAACATACCTCAACCTGTTACAGGGAGGCATTTCAATGAAATCCACTTGCATTCTGGTAAAAGGCCCTCCTTCTCGACCTATTGTTCCTAGACTCACTACTGTTTTTCTTCCTGGATTGTATTGCTGACAAATTAGACATCTCTGACAAAGACTTTCTGCTACAAGTCTGAATTTTGCATTATACCAAGTCTGCTTAAAGGACCTAATCATAGCGTCTCTCCCTATGTGTCCCTGTCCATGATGCATCCGTGCCATGGCAGACATCATGCTATCAGGCATGACTGGTCTTCCATCTCGATAGACCCACACATGATCTTTCTCTCTTGGTGCACATCCTGCTTTTACCCACTGTTTTATTTCTTCCTCTCCTGCTTCTTCCTGCAATTGTCTTACTTCTTCCCATGTTCCCACAGTGTTAGTAAACATTGGGAAACAAGAAATCACCTCCTTTTCCTTAGCCCGATTGATTGAATTCTGATTTCGTGCACAGTATTGCGCCATGTCATTTGCGAATTTGCTACCAGTGGCAATATAATCTAATAATATAATCACCACTACGACTATGGGCAGCACATTTTACAACAGCCAATTGCCTAGGCAGCTGTATCGCATCAAGCAACTTTCCAACCACTTCAGCATTCTTAACGGGATTTCCACTCAAGGTTAGGAAACCTCTCTGCAGCCATATCTGGCCGAAGTCATGGACCACTCCATAGCCATACTGGCTATCAGTTATCACAGTCACTCTCACACTTTTCCCAATCTTGCACGCTCTCGTCAAGGCAACGAGTTCAGCTACTTGGGCTGGTCCTTACTCCTTTCAAATAGGATGCTTCCATCACTACTGCAACTGTACATACCGCATATGCTGCACTCAACACTCCATCATCTGTCCACAAACAAGATCCATCCACAAACATAACATAATCACTTTCTGGTAAGGGTTCATCTCTTATGTCAGGTCGTAGTTTTGTACAGAAATCAAGTACATCCAAACAGTCATGATCTGCTTCATCTCTTACTTCCACATTCTCTGCATCTGGCAACAATGTTGAAGTATTCACATTCACACATCTCGCAAGACTCACATTTGTTGCACCCAATATGACCTTTTCATACTTAGTCAGCTGACTGTGTGTCATATACTGAGTACGACTCCTTGTTAAAAGGATTGCCACATCATGAGGTACAAACACTTTCACAGGAAATCCCATCACAATTCTCGCACTCTGTTCCAAACTTCGACATGTAGCAGCTACTGCTTTCATACACCCAGGTAGGGCTACAGCTACTGGATCCAACATGGATGAAAAATATGCAATTGGTTTTCTCAGTTTTCCATGCTTCTGTACTAGAACAGAGAGTGCACATCCATTTCTCTCACTACAATACAACTCGAACTCCTTTTCATAATCAGGTTTTCCTAATGCAGGTGCTTCACACAATCCATCTCTCAATTTTTTGAATGCTGTCAATTCCTCTTGGTGCAAATCAATGGGATCTTTCACATCACTTCTTGTCAGTCGTATAAAAGGTTTTGCGATCAATGAAAAATTGTTAATCCACTGACGACAATATCTAACCATTCCCAGAAACATTCTCACTTCTCTTTGGGTCATTGGTGGACTCATTCTCTTTATGATCCTAATTATGTCTATGGTTATTCTTCTCTATCCTTTTTCAATGTTATGTCCTAAATATTGTACTTCCTTCTTACAAAATTGTAATTTCGATGGTGACACTTTTAGTCCTCCATCTGACAAATGATTCAGCAAGGCTACTGTGTCTACCTCACAAGCTTCACAAGTTTTTGATGCCACAAGCAGGTCATCGATGTATTGAACTAATACAGAATTTTCAGGCATTTCTAGACTTTCCAAAGACTTCTTCAATAGCTGATTAAATATTGAGGGGCTTTCTGTATACCCCTGTGGAATTTGGCACCATGCCAAAATACGCTCACCGAAACGAAATGCAAAAATTTGCTGACTGTCATGATGCAAAGGGATGGAAAAGAAAGCATGGCATAGATCAATCACTGTATACCATTCTGGTCATGAGGGATCTGATATAAAATCATAGATGGATTTGGTACAATGGGACAACATGGTACAACAATTTTGTTTATCTTTCTCAGATCTTGCACTATCCTGAACTTCCCACTAGGCTTTTTCAGTCCCATTATTGGTGAATTACATGGACTACTCATTATTTCTCTCAAAATTCCCTGTTTTATAATTTTCTCAATCACAAGAGTAACTCATTCGATTATTTCAGGTGTAAATTTATATTGCGGAACATTTGGGTAACTTACTCCTTCTTTTACAGTTATTTTTACTGGGTCTACATTTCTCATCAATCCTACGTCTTCTCCTGTGAAATCCCAAACTTCTGCTTTTACAGATTGTTTTAATTCTTTTGGTAATTCGTCAGGGTTAAATACAGCATAGGTTCCAGTAACCTCTTTCTCCCTGTTTGCCATTGTCATTTTATACAGCACATCATCATCTGGTGTTTCAAAGGCTATTCCATCTGGAGTACAAAATATAGTGCAGTTCATCTTGCACAATAAATCTCTACCTAACAAGTTCACAGGACTGGTGTCGCACACGACAAACCGGTGCATTTCAGAGAATTTCCCTATGCTAACTTTCACTGGTTCTGTAAGGTACGTTTTAATCTGTCTGGTGGATTATTAACTTTTCCATCTACAAATGGGCCTGTCTGGTCTACTTCTAGAGTTGCGCCAAGCACGCACTCTTCTTCCTCCCTTCGGCACCGTCAATAACCCTCTTCGGAATCTCTTTCATCGCGTTGCAGCCAATACTGCGAATCAGCGCTAGCGCGTGGCGGCTTATTTACCTGTACTTCGTTGTAGAATCCATTCTCTTTACTATACTTCTGGCAATTTTTGTTCTGTGGAAAAGGTGGTTTTGGCACCTGATTCTGTTGTGTTACAATCTGCTGTTGTCGCTGCTGTTGACCACTCACCTCATTCTGCACCTGTGGATTCAATGATGCATTTTCATCGTTAGTACTCGGAGGAAATTTACACTTGGATTTCCAATGCCCTATCCTACCGCAATTATGACACGGAAATTTCTTTTGAGCTTCCTCGATATTTCCTTTACTCTTCCCAGAATTACATTTTTGTCTTGACCCTGTTTGTTCTGCTAATTGAGCTTCCTGTCTCTCTGCTACCTTTACTTGTGCCCACATAGCCTTTTCTTTCAATTTTCGCTGTTTTGCTTCAATTTCATCACTGAAATATTTAGCATGTCTCAGCACTTCATCTATTTTCTTATTTTGCCAATCTACGGTATGCTGTTTTATCATTTCACTAATTTCTGGACGAAGACCATATACAAATCTGTATACACAATGACTCTAATCCTTTTCACTTAGATTTTCATCTCCACTAAATTGTTTAAAGGCCAAAATTAACCTCTCATAATAGGCGTGTACTGATTCTTTGCTTTCCTGATGTGTTCTGTCAATTTTTACCCAGTCTGTCTCTTTAGGAGGTACCTTGTTTTTCAAAAATGCCATAACCTGTTCATATTTCTTCATGACCTCGGGGTCTGGAACCCCTGTTTTTGGGACCCCTTGGGTACTCCTGTGTCGGCCAATCTATCACTCTGTCCATAGATCTGCTGGTACTATTATGTCAAACAAGCTATTTAGATCAATCCACAATACTTTGGACAATTTTACAAATCTGTCCACCTGTCTATACCACTCAACGGGTTTTTCACGTAGTCGAGGGAAGTCATTCGTAAATGACAAAATATCCTGTCTAGTCCATGGGACGTGTACATATCCTCCTCCTTGAATCTCTCTCATAGCGCATTCTGTCACAACCTTCTCTTTCTCTCTCACAGGGAAAGCTGAAAAAGTCTTATCTGAAACTTCATCTCGTTTTCGATACCATCTACTTTTCCATTTGTCCACATCTCCCCATTTTCTCAAAAAAATAATTATCTCTTTAATCTGACCTATTCGTCATGTGATGTTTATGTTTTCAATGTCTTTTTCTTTGAAATCTACCCGATATGGTTTCTGTAGTGCTTTTACCTTTTCAATATCAATACCCATTTCATTTGCCACTTCTTCTTACAATCTTTCATGAAGACTTTTTGCTCTCCATGTTATGCTTTTACACAGAAATAACAACTCCTCATCTTGGTAAGTTTTTAACTTTTCTGTAGGGATAGTTCCTACTATTAATTCTTCTAGTACCATTCGTAGTTTGGCCACATTTATTGACTGAGATTCTTTGTCTTTCTTCTGCAACTTTCTCAACCATTCACTCAATTCCTCTGTAGATGGTCCTACTGGCTTCTCTACATTTCCTTGTCCAAAATCCTTTTGTGTTTCTGATATTGACTCCACTATTGTCATACGCCTGTCTGTACAGTTTTGGCCTACAAACGGGTTATTTAAAAAATTTGGTTCAATAATACTCATAGTCTGTCTCCATGGATTCTCATTCTGATTCATTCTTGGTTGTTCAACCGGTTTATTACTCTTATAAGGGACCGTCAATCAATGTTCGCTATCTTTCTGTTTATCAAAAATAGGCATTACTGGACCTATCGTTACCGGAACTGTTACCGCTTCCAGATTTTTAGTCAATTCTCTTATTTTCTCTGTTAATTCTAGGGTCGGTTTTGCTAGATTTGCTGAATTTTCATCGTTTATTTTACCTCCGGACTTCTTCTCTTTCTAATGGAATTGTTTCTTCCCAAATCTTGTAACTCTGGTTCCGATTTTATGATTCGTACTGTTTCTTTCACTGGGGCACTTGGGGTTAATATTTCTGGTTCTGTTCGATATGGGGGTGGATTTTTATAGAACATGTCATCAAGAACTTCATCTGATTCATTCACTCCATACCCTCTCGATTCCACATTATGCCTCTTTTCTACACGCTTTCTTCCTTCATTCTCTCCTGCAGTTCTTATGGGAAACAAACCCTCAGTCATACTCGCATTCTGCCACCTTCTCATTCGATCATCATGTCCGTATGACCTACCAAACATGTACCTATATCCTCTGCCATTTCTCTGTCTTTCTCGGGCATGCATCTCATCTTCCCACTCCGTCAATGCCTCAAATTGTGTCGGTCTAGGTCTTGGTTCTAAATTCATCATTTTCTCTCTTAAATTTCTCAAAACTGCCAAATTAAATGAACCATGTTCTGGAAAAGCCAACACTCCGTCTTTTTCGGTATACTTGACCCAATTCTCTAACCAAATACAGGTGTGATATCCATATTTTGCAACCATAAAGGATGCAGGGGTTTTCGGCGGAGGAAGTAACTGTCCTTCCCTAGTTAAAATCAGTTTGTCCTTCTTAAACCACTTTTTAATTCTACCAAACCAAGACTTTTTCTCCTTTTCTGGTGGATCGTAATACATTTTCCTGTCTTTCCTGTATCACTAGTCTCTCCTTACAACTGTACCGCTATTCTGTCCAATCGTACCGCGACTCCCACTAACGCACCAATCTGGAGCGTCTATGTCACTTTTGCAATTCTCCACTCCTAGCGCGGCACACAGTAACGCACCAATCCAGAGCGTTTTACGTTTCTGACCGACTGTCCAATCCCAGCGTGGTCGTTCTGACGTCAGCAACCGCTGCCGCAGCTCCTGCTCCTGTCTACCCCTCCTTTATAAAATCCGCTCGGTAAGTTTTTTTGTTTCAAATTTACAATTCTGTTAGTAACAACATGAAAACGCCACCATTGTCCGCTTCTCTAACCAAAGAATAGCAATAGACCTTTCTGGCAAGAATTCCGTCTTTCCCGAGAGCAGCACTTACCTCTGCCCTACTATGGAATCGTTACTTCCGTTGATAAAGTAGCCCATCCCTCTACCTTACCCTTCTAACAAGCATTAGCTAACCATTTCTCCAGAATTAAGACACATAGGGGCCGATTCCGATCCGTTAAAAATATTCCCCGTACGAATCGTATCTGGATTTTTTTACGTACGAATCGTACAAGTCCCGTACAAACTGTCAAGTACGATTCGTATGTTAACAAATCCATACGAATCGCATTGGGAAAATTCCCGACACGTCCTCGGGTCGGAAAAAGTGTCCGACACGTCCCCGGGCAGTTTTACGTACGAATCGGGAAACTGAAGTCCGAGTGCGCAAGTACGATCCGTCCCGTCCGTCCGAATGCACAACCGTATGGAAAAAACACTGTACGGAGCGAACTCCCATAGCAACCATGGAGACGTCCAAACATGTGCCCGCATACGCGCCGAACACTCCCCCAGCCCACCCCCCAAGTATACGCCGTACCCCCTGCCCCCCATGTACGTGCCGTACCCCAGCACCCCCCATGTACGTGCCATACTCCAGCACCCCCCCATGTCCACGCCGTACCCCAGCACCCCCCATGTCTGCGCCGTACCCCCACCCCCATATGTACGGTGCGTACCCCCACCCCCGTATGTACGGTGCGTACCCCCACCCCCCATGTGTACAGAGCATACACCCCGTATGTACGGTGCGTACCCACCACCCCCGTATGTACGGTGCGTACCCCCCCGTATGTACGGTGCATACCCCCAGCGCATAGCGCTGGGGGCATGCATCGTACATACGGGGGGTACGCACCGTACATACAAGGGGTATGCTCTGTACATACGGGGGTAGGGGTACGCACCATACATACGAGGGGTACACTCCATACATACGGGGGTGGGGGTACGCACCGTACATACGAGGGGTACGCTCCGTACATACGGGGGTGGGGGTACGCACCATACATATGAGGGGTACGCTCCATACATACAGGGGTGGGGGTATGGCGCAGACATGGGGGGGTGCTGGGGTACAGCGCGGACATGGGGTGGGCTTGGGGTACAGTGCGGACATGTAGGGATGGGGGTACAGTGCGGATGTGTAGGGATGGGGGTACGGTGCGTACCGGGTCCCCTTTTCGCCATGCATCCTGGCGTACTTAGCTGTTCCGGCACTTTTTGGGTCCCGTAAAAATATTGCCGTGCTGTGGGTACGAATCGTACTTGCTGGTCCGTAAAACGCTGCCTGACTCCGTGCGAATGTCGCGTACGCGGTGTCCCGGATCGGAATTGTGGGTATATTTTAGCCGGTCGGTGTTTTTTACAATTCGTACGGAAATGGTGTTTCCGTACGAATCGTACTTGCATGTTTTTAAGGTATTTTTCCCGGGTACGAGTCGGACGGAGAAATCGCTCCGTCCGACGATTCGTACCCAGTTTTTCCAGGATCGAAATCGGCCCCGTAGTTGGAGACCCAATGCTCCTGAGAAATAAAACTAGAGTTTCACAATTAACCCGAATGCCTTTACATTCACGCACTTTCACACAAGAAAAATGTAGTACACTCACACAGAATCCTGTTTTTCCCGAGAACAGCGAACAGTCTGTCCTACTACAGAATTATGACATATGTTAATAAAGCAGCGCTTCCCTCTACTTTGTCCTTCTAACAAGCTCAGAGAACACCTGTTACCTTTCCAGTGATAAGCGTTATCGGAATGCCATTTGGACTCCTGGTACCTAAGACCAAAATTTCACATGTGACCTTTGCTATCATATACACTTCTCTCACACAGAAAATGTCTCAAATGGTAACACATGACGATGTCACCGAATCGAACCCAGACAATGCGTTGTGCATCTTCAATCGTTACACGTTTCTCCCTGTGTACCTACAGGGCAACAACAATTCCGTCTTTCCCGAGAACAGCGCTTACCTCTGCTCTACTACGGAACCGTTACAAACTTCTGACTTTCTACATCCCAGAAGCCGTGCAAACAACATAAAACTCAACGTGACTCACATAGAATGTTAGTACATAAACCAATATCAATAACCAATAATCAATAAGCAATTTACAAGCTATATTCACCCAACCTAAACAATAAAAACCATAACTCTGCTACCAGAAAAAATGTGGCAGCGTGGAACATCAAATTCCCCCTTTGTCACAGACCAAATACCGCAATAACAAATTCAATCAAAACATTCATTGGTGGGGCCCATAACACCAACACTCATACTTCATTGATCTGCTTCCCTAGAGGAATAAGTTTCCAAACGCTGACATGAAAGGAATATCTTTACCTAAACCCTAAATGCATTGAATACGTTATTAACTCCAACCATGTGATATTCTCCTCATTGGGTGATGAATCAATTTAGTTGTTTTGTAGT
Organism: Triturus cristatus; assembly: GCF_964204655.1. Classification (NCBI taxonomy): domain Eukaryota; kingdom Metazoa; phylum Chordata; class Amphibia; order Caudata; family Salamandridae; genus Triturus; species Triturus cristatus. Next base: position 1,188,925,341 of record NC_140591.1, read on the forward strand.
TTAGTGATCCAATTCATTTATCTATACTCTTCTCTTTAACCTAGTTTTCTTCTTCAAATAATCGACACAACACATTTGTCAGTTAATCAAATATCGTTTATCTAATAACATTGCAAATTGTTAGAAATCATCATCCAAACCACAGAGCATCATATTTACCTAATCTGGCTAATAGTCGTCCTCTAAGTCAGTCAAGTCGTGGAAAAACTGTTAAATTCATCAAAGTCAGGCCGCAATTCAGTCTCTCAAAGATTCAGGATAACAGCTGTCCAGCAGTGTCACCATCCTCTCCGTCAGCATAACGTCAGGAAATCGAGTTCGTCAAAGAAGAGAAAGTTTTTTTAGTTCACTTTCCTACCTACTTTTATAATGAAAATAATGTCAAAATGTATCAAGATTGGGGTTTTAGACTGTCCCCATTGGTGGACGTGGGGTCAAGCGGTAAAGTTCTCACATAGTCCACAGGATTAAGTCATCGCACTTGCTGGTTCCGGTTTTAAAGACAGTCCATTGTATTATCCTTGGCGGAGCTCCCAGAGTGTCCTTGGTAAGAACATCATCTCCTGGGGTCAGGACTAGGCCATTGTTGCTGGCAGTGACGCATGCGCACTTCACCCAGAACCTCGTGTGTCAGCAGCAGTCACTTCATACGTCTCGTTCAGCCATCTTGGATTAGGCCGAAATGGTCAACTTGAGCAAAACAAACACAAAAATATAATTAAAACATGGAAATGGCTAATAAAATGTTAAACCCTCACTAATTCCCTTATGTGTAAGTAATTATCCAGCAGAATAGCAACATTCAAAGCATTTATACTCACTCAATGATGCGCAACTTACAATTACATCACAAAAGCAACATATATCATGCAATACTCTAATTTTCTACTATTAGTATGAGTACATATGTTAGTATACAATTAGTTTAGCCATGCAAAGTGCAATTCCCACGTGTAATTCTTTTGTTAATATAATTGGTAAGTCTTCCACTGCAAACAAATTAATAAAATTACTATTAGTTGATTATTCAGATTAATATAAACATGCAGAATGGGGGGGTATACAAAAGTTTGTACTACCCGCTCCAGCAATACCACCTCCATAAATTTACTTTCAAAGTAGGTATTAAAAGGTGTTTGCAATAAGCACTGCCTTACTTGCTTCCAAAAACATGTATTAGCGCCATTCAAAAATGTTTTCCAATTCATTTGCTATTTCTTAGATAACTGAAGAGCTTGAGCAGTGCCTGCGGGAAATGGTAGATTTAATTCAGTGATCCTCAAAGAACCGCTGCCCGGGGGCCACTTGCGGCCCTCTTGACCTTTAAATGCGGTCCCTTGGTGAACAGCAGCACCAGCTGCTGTTTATTTGCTAGCACTAAAATTTAAAAAAAGATGTTAAACAAATGGGCAAGCATTTATTAACCTGCAAATAAATGCTTGCCCATTTATTTAACAGGTTTTTGAACCTCCTTACACAATCCACGATCCACCCAGACCCCCTTCCACCACACTGCTGGCATCAGTGTGGCCCTCAGACACACCACAAACCGTACTTTGTGGCCCCTGGGCAAATGTTTGTGAGTACCCATGATTTAACTGGACCTTTATTGGAATGTGCTGCTTGTAGCTGGAAACATGGCAGCATTAAATGTAGTATGCAAAGAAACTATATAATACAACTGAACACAAAAACACAACACAAAAACACAACATATTTGCATTGTTGTAGTATTGTCCTGTATTGAACTGTGTTTTGATGTTGTGTATAATTGATTTGAGCAGTTATGTTGTTGCTGCGTTATTTTATTTTATTGTACTGTATGCTGCTTAGTTGTTGTGCAGTTCTAGTAACTATGCACATATATTTTTGTCACATATCACACCATCACAAATCTGTATTCATTATGCATTAGTAAAAGGTGTTTGCATCAAGAATTGAACTACCTACCTACAAAGACATCTGGTAATACTGACCAAAAAATGTTCTGACCTTGCCAATATTTGCTTTGTCCACACACTGCATTGTAGTAAGAGCTGCAATACAAAACAATATTGTGAATATGTTCTTAAAAGATCATTCCCCAAGAGGATCGTCCAGTTTTTTAAAATTAGTTTATTGATTGTAATGCCATCAAAGTTTTTGGCAATATAATAAATCATTGCTTGAACACAGAGGAACCATAAATATCAATTGCACAAAAGTGATAGATGGAATTTGTGAATTAACCTCAGCCAAAGCTTAGTACTTTGAGCCACATTTTATTCCATTATTTTGCACCTCAACTGTGCCTTACTGACAGGTACTAACTTTTAGACCTGGTACCATTGGCGTGAGTCCCCCTTCCATTTTTTTCTGATTACCTCCTCTGTTTTTGATATGTTTTGCTGGTTTAGATGCTTCGGGCACTGTGCCACTGCTATTCAGTGCCACAGTGCAAGTGCTCCCTATGTTAAATTGATGTATTGATTAGTGACTCCATGATTGGGTTATTTGACTTACTTGTCGGACCGACCCTAGTATAGTGCACCATGTGTGCCTAGGGCTTGTAAATCAAATGCTGCTGGTGGGCTGCCGGTGGGCTTGCAGCACTGGTTGTGCCACCCACAGAAGCAGCCTGTAAAGTGTGTCTCAGGCCTGCCATTGTGGAGCCTGTGTGCAGTCCAGTACTGCCATGGTGACTTGGTAAGTGCACCCTCTTGCCAGTCCCTAAACCTTCCCTTTTCTTCATATCAGACACCCCTAAGGTGGGCCAAGGGCAGGGTGCATTGTAATTATAAGGTAGGACATGCCCTGATGTGTGTGGCATGTCGTAATAGTGATTTACAGCCCTTTTCGTTTTTCACTATTGCAAGGCTACCAGTCCCGATAGGCCAGAATGGGCAGTTTGATTATAACACCTTATAATCCTAACTGACCCAGGGAACATGATATTAATTCGAGGTTAGTATGCCTGAACTCAAAATGATACAATACATCTTTTAGTGAAGTTGGTTTTAACATTCTGTGTTTGAAAATACCACTTTTAGAAAGTAGGTATTTTCTTACCTAACCATCTAGCCTGCCTCTGCTAACTTGTGTATTGTATGTCTGGTTGTGTGAGTGACAAGGGCTGGGGGATTCCAGGAGACAGGGTGAGTCAGCACAGGGCTGAATAGACCTATCTACATGTAGAGTGGTGGGAGGAGTCGCACCTGGGTCTGAATAGGGCTGTGCCTGCCTTCCACAATGCTGGCTCCACCTCCTGTGGTGCGTCTGATGTCCCTGGCCCACCCTGCCAAAGGAAAGAAGGAGTCCTGTAAACAAATTACTCCTGGACTGCACAGAACTGGTTTGGACTAGGTACAGGCCCCCACTGCCTTCAGAGGGCAAAGGACTTCGTAGTATAAATATGGGGACCCAGACCCCAAGACTTTAGATCACTTCTGGAACAACAAGACAAACCTCTGCCAAGTAGAAGAACCAAGGAAGCTGTAGGAGTTGGACTGCCCCCCTGCCAGTTTGCTGTGTTGCAGTGTTGGCCTACAGTGGTGTCTTCAGTTCCAAGGAGAGGAGATGGAACTTTCAAAGAACTTTCATCATCTTGCAGAATATTACTCCAAGGGCTTGAACTTGTGCTTGCCTCCTGCTAAAGTCTCAGGGACAAAAGACTTCACCACTAGCTCCCCTCTGAATTTCCTTACTAGGAATTCTGTCTGCAGAAGCCTGCGTGTCGCTGGGAGCTGGAAGTGCGACTCAATGAGAAGAAGCCTGTCGCAGTCGCAGCTGTTGTCATCGCATCGCCGGAGAAGCGTGTCGCCACCGCAGAGGTCGCCGTCACATCACCAGAGAAGAAGGCCTTCATCAAAGCTGTTTACCGACGCATCACCGGAGAAGCGTGTCGCCGCCGGGCGTGCATGTATCGTCTTCACGTCGTTACATTAAAGGCACCATCTTATCGCATTGCACCGGATTGTCGCATCGCGGCACCATCTTGACGCATCGTAACCGGAACGCAGTACGAGAATCAATGCATCACCTCCTCTCTGGTAAGGACCAAGACGCATCCCCTACTCTGCACAAGCATTGAGGCGTGACGCATCACCTCCCCCGAAGCAAGGAACCGACGCATCACCCTCTCTGCGAACCTTTTGTTTTTTTTACGTTACTCATCCAGGTACTTTTCTGAGAACTGTGTCGCATTTACCATCAACTTGAACTAAGTTACTTCTACCATCTTTAAGTCTATTTTGAGTACAGTATTCGTTTGTGGTCTTGTGTTAAGTCTATATAAAGAATACTTATTTTTATAAAACCTGTTTGGTGTCCATCTGTAGTGTTTTCACTGTATTCCTGTATGTGTTCACAAATGCTTAACACACTGCCTCTGAGATAAGCCTGTCTGCTCACGCCAAGCTACCAAGGGGGTGAGCAGGGGTTATCCAGTAGTCTAATCCCTTTCCCTGACTTAGAAGCAAGGGTCCTGATTTGGTCAAAAGTACCTACCTCTGCCAACTAGAGACGCCCAGTTCTAACACTAACTATACACAAATCAGTGTTGAGAGGGTATCAAGGGAGCCAATCTAGAATGAAAAGTAAGTTCAGGTGCCCTCTTAGGTCATTATTTTTAAGGTCAGAGGGGATGTGGCCCAGCACTTCAGACTGGAATTTCTGTTTGGGAGAGGTCCACAGCTGATTGGCATATGATTGGTTTCTGTCCCTTTTGTTACTTGAAACTTTATTTTAAAGTTTTACACTCTCAGAAAATTATGACAGATATATCATTGTCATGGCATCACTTGTGTCATGTAATATGGAAGAGCTGACTTTCCTATGATATCAACAGGTTAACAAGGTACAGAGCAGTTTACCACATAATAGCTTCAGTAATCGACTTGGCATAACTTCCCCTGAATACCAGTCTCTTGGTCCCTCATTCCATCATAAGCAGTGTCCTCCTGTTCTGTCTCATATCAGAGGTACTTCTCTTGGTTGGTTTCATTCCACACATTATGCTATGAACTAGTCACCAGTTTGCTTTCCTCCACTCTAGACCCTGTATCTGCCCCAATGTGTGCCAGGTAGGCCTGGTAAGCACCCCAAATGTCTTTTGGGTCACTACACAGCGGTAATATTTCATGTTAAACATCAGACTGTGTACTGCAGTATGTCATGTCCACATACAATTCCTTTAATGTCGGAAGCGGACCACGTACCCAACTCATTGCTATTCTGCGCCTTGCTAGCCAATGGCTACCAGGCACTCTGTACCAGCCGGTATCTCTTTATCATGACCTAGTAAGGCAAGTAAAGGTGACATCTCCTGGCTCCTGCCTATTATCTCCTCAAGATCCACTAGCACCACCTGCCAGAACCACTGAACACCCAGGCAAAACCATGCCAAATGTGCAAACTCTGCATCGTCTGCCCCACAACAGGTAAAATTTGTGTTGTCCCCTAACCCATAGCAATACAACCAAGCCGGTGTGTAATACACTCTATTAATATACTTGAAACGGATCAACCAATGCCTACTATTCAATTAAACAGAACACACCACGGAACAACAGTATTTCAATTGTTTTTCACTAAGAGTGACATCCAGCTCTCTTTGCCATTCATTTCTGACCTTTGTGATCCCAGGCCTCCTGTGCAAATGCATAAGCTTAGCTATATGGCATTGCAGTGTGTCCATTTGCAACAGATATGTTAATGTTGGTAATTTGGGGGGGGTTCAAGTAGGTCCTCCTCTAGTACAGCACACATCCTGTGTGTCGGGCTCTAAAATAGTGAAACTGTGCAAGTGTAGATAGTTCAGTGCCTGGCCCTCTAACTTGGCCCCATGTATACATTGCACCGATCAAGAAAAAAACGCCCATGCTGTTTAGCCCCACTCCCCATCAAGGCACTTTCTGAGCTTCTTTCCTTGTCGTAGGCCCATGTGTATTCCCCAATGGGTAACTGGACGAGTAATGGAGGGAACAGTTTCCAGAAGCCTAAACCAAGAATATGTCATCATATTTAAAGAGTCAAGAACATCATATCACTGAGTGGGCTTCGCAAATAGCATCTGAGAAAGCAACAATTGATGACAAGTTACGCTCCGGGTGGCGTACATATAAACGAGTGTTGCCCGCGTAAGCGGAAATTACATAATTTTATAATGTGGAAACTGTAAGCCCCTGATAATCTCTGAGAGCTCAGGCTAGTGGTTCCGCCACCAGAGCATACAGCAACCATAACAGCAGGCACCCCTGCCTTGTTTCCCTGGTAATGATTATGTGGTCAGTGACTTTATCATGATTCCGTTAACACACCATTGGTCTAGTATAAAGTATCTGAACCAAGGGCAAAAATACTTCTCCCACACCAATGTGCCTCAGTACCGCTAGCATGAAACCCCATTCCACTGAATCCGATGCATTTTCGGCATCAAGTAATGTAGCTGCTGCCTTCACCTCTGGGTCCACATGCATGACTACACCGAAAAGGGTTTGGAGGTTGTATAATAATGTTCTACCTGGTATAAACCCAGCTTATTCAGGGCCCACTATGCCCAGGAGCACGGCTTCCACTCTGTTGGCCAATGGCTTAGCGTATATTTTGGTGTTGTGTTACAGCAAACAAATGATGGATGGAATGCTGACAATGCTAACATTCTCCCCCAGTCAAAAGATCTGGGTTAAATCCATTGTTCTTTTGCCCACTACGGCACCCCAGTTTGGACCCAGCCATATGCAAATCAGTCTTGACCCTGTGCCCCATGGGAACCGTCCAGACCGAACTGCTAGGCCAGGTCCTCCCTGGACCGGAAACAAGCATCCTGGGATCGGTTTCAGGGTATGTCACCCTTCTTCAGCCAGGCTAGCTTGAATCCAGTGGCACAGTGAGCAAGGGACCCACGTCTCGGCATACCCATCCCACTTAGGGCGAAAAGTGTTACAGCAAACAAATGATGGACGGAATGCTAACAATACAAACATTCTACCCCAGTCAGAAGATCTGGTTTAAATCCATCGTTCTTTTGCCCACTATGCCACCCCAGTTTGGACCAAGCCATATGCAAATCAGTCTTGACCCTGTGCCCCATGGGAACAGTCCAAAACGAACTACCAGGCCAGGTCCTCCCTGGACCGGAAACAAGCATCCTGAGATCGGTTTCAGGGTATGTCACCCTTCTTCAGCCAGGCTACCTTGAATCCAGTGGCACAGTGAGCAAGTGACCCACGTCTGGGCATACCCATCCCACTTAGGGCGAAAAGTTTTACAGCAAACAAATGATGGACGAAATAATGACAATGCAAACATTCTCCCCCAGTCAAAAGATCTGGGTTAAATCCATCGTTCTTTTGCCCACTACGCCACCCCAGTTTGGAACCAGCCCTATGCAAATCAGTCTTGACCCTGTGCCCCATGGGAACAGTCCAGACCAAACTGCTAGACCAGGTCCTCCCTGGACCGGAAACAAGCATTATGGGATCGGTTTCAGGGTATGTCACCCTTCTTCAGCCAGGCAAGCTTGAATCCAGTGGCACAGTGAGCAAGGGACCCAAGTCTGGGCATACCCATCCCACTTAGGGCGAAAAGTGTTACAGCAAACAAATGATGGACGGAATGCTGACAATGCAAACATTCTCCCCCAGTCAAAAGATCTGGGTTAAATCCATCATTCTTTTGCCCACTATGCCAACCTAGTTTGGACCCAGCCATATGCAAATCAGTCTCGACCCTGTGCCCCATGGGAACAGTCCAGACCAAACGGCCAGGCCAGGTCCTCCCTGGACCGGAAACAAGCATCCTGGGACCGGTTTCAGGGTATGTCACCCTTCTTCAGCCAGGCTAGCTTGAATCCAGTGGCACAGTGAGCAAGGGACCCATGTCTGGGCATACCTATCCCACTTAGGGCGAAAAGTGTTACAGCAAACAAATGATGGGCGTAATGCTGACAATGCAAACATTCTTCCCCAGTCAAAAGATCTGGGTTAAATCCATTGTTCTTTTGCCCACTACGCCACCCCAGCAGTGGCGGTGCGTCCATTGGGGCGTTGCCCCACTAGCCACATGGCACCCATTCACAGTCGCAAGCACCTAGAGTAAGTTGAGTCCTAATTAAGTAGTATTACATAGTATAAATAAACTACTCGCTCTTGACGTTGCTCGCTTGCAGTCGGCACTGGTGGCAGACAGTCTCAGGCAATCGATGATGAAGGGGGGTGGGGTGGGGCTGGTTGCGGCAGCAAGGGTTCAGTGACAGCAGAGCTTACTAAAGCGCAGCTGCAATAGTGCGCATGCTCGATTTTGGGCTGGTAATTTTTATGCCCGAACATGCGCACTACAGCCACCTCCACCATGCCATCCTGGAGAGCGAGGGGGGAGTCGGGACTTGAGAGGCCGAGGGTTGCTTCATGCAGCAGCCCGGTCTCTAATGGGTGGGCCATCTCCGTGCCCTAGCCAATCCTGGCACTGCTAATGCAGCGTCTGGATTGGCTGAGTGACCGCAGAGCCTGAGGGCAGGCATTAAAACATTGGGTGCCGCACGTGGGTGGGACGGCACTGCCGCAGCAGCCGCACTGTGATTGGCCATCATTCGTGCAGTCAGTTTGTCAGTCATGCGTCACCGCGCCAGTGCCACATGAGTCGACACCACAGAGACCTCGTCCTCCTCCTAGTGCGTACTGAGTGACTGAGTTACGATCATCATTCATTTCATTTGATTCCGACCTCACTCCAAAAAGTTCCTGATCATCGATGTTCTTGTCTTGTGTTGAAAAAGTAAGAGTCATTAGTCAAGACTACTAGAGTAGATAACTTATAAGACACAACAACATTTATTTACTTAGTCCGAGTCCGAGACAGACTCCGAGTCGGAGTCCGCCGCTCGGTGTGGGTGATCGGGTGGTGGTGGACCCTCAGTTTGTTTCAGACTGTCAGTTTAATGGGTTTTTTTTTCCTGTAGGCCAGGGCGATTGGCGGCGAATCCCCTGCGCCGTGGGCCTGCGCACCTGCCGATCAGGCGCCGCCAGAACTTCAACACCTCCTGCCAGGCCTGTAAATTACAGCAGGACTGGAGGTGTTGAAGTTTCTGGCGGCGCCTGATCGCCATAGGCCACTCCCGCTCCCACGATATAAATCCCTGCTCGTCAATGAGCACTCAGAATGGTATAACTGAAGCAATCCACATGTTTTCCTAAAATCAGCTGATTAAAAATGTCCTGTTTGTGCCGTCGGTACTTTTGTGTCTGGAAAGTAAATCCGCTGGGCTGCTGCTGTATACCTCTCTCACTATCAAAGCGCGGCCTAATGAGAGGAAAGCTTCTTTCTGTGGCTGCTCGGCATTCATGCATGGGAATGGCCTTACCCTAAGGCAGGGGTCTTCAACCTGTGGGGCGCGACCCCCAGGGGGGCCGTGGAGCCATGCAAAGGGGGTCGTGCCTTCCCAGTCACACTTCTTCCCAGGCCCAAGGGCTTCAACCCCACTCTTCCCCCGTCCTGTGTCAGCCCGGGCTGCTGCAGTGCAACTCGAGCTGCTGGGGGCTCAGCTGGGCAGTGTCTGGAGTCTTATCTCCGGGCACGCCCGAGTTTTTCACAGGTCTTTAAAGACCATTTGCATATTTACATGCCTTTGTAAACTGGTTACAGAGGCTTAGTGTTTTTTCCTGGTTCCAGTACCCCCTGCGTCCCCACTGTGCTTATTAAGTTTGTTGCAGGGCCAGCACATTATTTATTTCCTTCACACTCGATCCCCGATTAATGCCGCAATAGTTTAACTTATATCTGAAACACTACGCCGACGTCAATACGCTGAGTTTCTTCACGTGTCTGGGAATGCACCCTGCATTCAGACAACTCACTCCTCATTCTCGCCCTTCACTTTCACGCCCTCACTGCACTCACAGCGATCACAATGCACTCACACTGATCACCATGCACTCACACTATTCACCCGCTCACCCTGCACTCACAGTAATCACTGCACTCACAATGCACTTGCGCTGTTCGCCCTGTACCTCAGCCTGCAGTCACACAAGCACACTACTCATCCTGCACTCATGTGACACTTCACTCACCTGTCCCCCTCACTGCTCAATATGCAACTCACTCAAACAAGCCCATCAGTAATCATACATTCATTCATCCCATTCTGAACTTGAATCCGCACCCAAATACATACGCCACCTCACTCACCCTGCAGTCACTCCTCTTACCCTACTCTCACACTGTTGCATCGCTCACCGTGCACTCACATGGACACTCTTGTCACCTACACAGTGCAGAGGGTTAATGTGCCTGCTAGAAAGAATATATACCATGCATATCACAGAAATGAGTGTGAGTAAACTATGAGTAGCGCTATAAAAAATGAAATGTTTGTCAGAAAGGTGCTATAGAGAGATGAGGTGCATTGTTGGTGAGTGACAGTGAAGGAATTCATGGAGAAGGAGGAAACGGGGGTGGGGCACCAAAAAAGACTGTTGCAACGTGTGCGACCAGTGTTAGGACCAGCCCTGGCTGGTAGTGTTAGCCCCCCCTCCGAAGTTCTGGTCTAGTGACTCCCCTGCTTCTGCCTATTATTGTTATTTACATTTGTAGTGTGCTACTGTTACCAAAAAATGTCCTGGGGCTAATAACCATCTGCTGCCTGAAGGCAAGTGAGAAAAACACAGAAGGAGAACCAGCCAAATGGGGTAACCTACAGAGCATAGAGAAAGGTTTTTATATCTTCTTAAAGGATAACAGATTCTTGGTGGAGCAAAGGAGGGTGCAAGTTTCATAACTGCGCGGCCTGCACCAAAACAGCAAGACAGACAACTCATGCCTTCTTGAATTAGGGAACAATAAGCAGTGGCACAGGCCGAGAGGAGCATACGGGTCTGACCTGTATGCTTGGTGAGGAGAGATGAGGATGACAGAGGACAGCAAGGGAGTGAGAGAATTTGATTGAAGAGGTCAGGGATGAGGAGAAGAATTGCTGAAGAGAAGTGTGGACACGCAAGAAGTGAGGGTGAGCCAAAGGTGAGGGCTTCTGTTAGAACAAAGGGGAGATGTGACAGATGAATGGGGGGACTGAAGAGGTGTAAGATACAAATAGACAAAAATGTGAATGGAGAGACGAGGTGAATGAGAAGTGCTGAGGGGCACGGGAAGTGACAGGGCCAGAGAGGCCATGAGATAAATGTGAGAGACTGTTAGAGATGAGGGCAGTGAAAGGACAGAATGGCAAGAGGTGATTAAAGGTGAAGTGAGAGGTTGAATGGGGAGAGTTCAGAAGTTGTAAAAAGGGGTGAAAGAAAATGGCCTGCAAAGTGAGAGAGGGATCCAGGATAAGGAGAGGAGAGAGGGATGGAAGGGAGGGGGTGAGAGGAAAGCTGCATGGGTAAACTGCCTAACTCTGCACAAAACCGCAAGGGTTTTAAGGGGCTCCTGCTTCTCCCGGCCAGGGCCAGGTGAGCTTCTAATATGGCAGCACGTATTCCTGGGGAGTGGAAGGCCCTTCACAAAGGTTGACTAGAAATCTTACTGATGTTAATTGCTGTATTTTGGTTATAAACGGGTACTGATGGGGTGAAATTTTTCCTCAGTGTTACTGTGTGTAAAAAATGTCAAAATGATGAAGCAATGCTATCCCAAAATACGTGGCATCACATAACCTCATTTACATTCTCTTCCCACACAATTTAGTCAAGCCTGTTGCGTAATTTGGTCCTCTCCTGCCTCATAATTCCAGTAGCCCCGCCTACAGGTTTAGAAATTTTTGTCAGGAGGGGGTCCTTGCGCCTCAAAATGTTGACAGGGGGTCTCAGCATCCAAAAGTTTGAAGACCTCTGCCCTAAGGGGTAATGGATTCTGGGCGAAGAGAGGAACCAGGCGCCTTGTCAGTGGTGCAGCAGGTGCAGTGGCACCGACACCAACTGCGCTCTAGTCATAAAGGTCTTTTACTAGCCTGCGAGTGGGTGGGACCCGGCCCTGAGCCCTTCAGAGAGTGGTCTTATCGGGCCTAGGCCCGACAGACGGTGGCATCTGGAACTTGCAGAAAGGGGTTCTGTTTAGAGGTCGGCGGTCCTTGCACTACAGCTCATTGACCTTAAAAGCTCAAGATCAGGGGCCCTTGAACGGAAGTCACTAGGCGACATTGTGCAGCTGGGTAACTGCTACGGTCTGCTGAGAGGCAGTTGAGAGGCAAGAGGGTCGACCTATCCCCCATTACTGCTCTGCCCTACAGTGCGGCAGCATTGAGGTCCGGAGGTTGGATCAGGCCTAGGCCCGGCCACTAGTGGCAATTTACACGAGGAGGTGCGGCGTCGCTTGAAGTGAGCGGTGGGCTCCGCAGTTATGCTCGCAGCCTCGGCCTACTTCTGCTGCTTCCTCGCCCTGCTGCGCAGCGGCAGATAGTTCCTGGGGTCGGTTTGGAGGGGACCTAGGCTCGGCCGCTGACAGTGATTTGTATGTGCCTGCGTGAGACTGTTTGAAGCAGGAAGGAAATCCCACAGTCTGTGACTACTGCTTTGGGCCATCCCTGGTACTTATCCTCGAGGCTCATGCATCACATCGGGAGGAGAGAGGGGACCGGGGACGCTGTAGAGGCCTGCTGGGGATGCTCCTCTTTACCGGCTATCCGATAGGAATGAATGCCATTTGATGTGTCCTCCATCAGAACTATATCACCTGCCTGTCATTGTCCCTACCGTACTGTCTCTTCTCTGTGAATTGGATGTGCTGCTGCCTAGTGTTGTGCCTGCTTTGCTCTCCTCCACTCTGCTTATATTGAATGCACTGTGCTGCATACCTCCACGCTCTCCCTTTTTGATGGCAAGCAAAAGAAGCCCTGACATACAGGATGCAGCCTCCCAATAAGTACTGGTACACACCCGTCTGATATCAGAGCGCTGTGCGGTAATTTCACCCACACCTGGAGTTCTTTGCTTGCATTAGAGAGCCCATAGCACCTTTTAAATGCCACCTTTTAAATGCCACTGGTAGAATGTTGAAACAGTCTTGCCAGGATCTGCTCTTTAGCCTGCTCAGTGCACAACAAGGAAGGCATTTTATTCTGAATGTGTAACCAAATATTCAATAGCCTCATGGATCAATACAGCTCATTCACACTCCCAGCATTGAACAAATAGTATAGCTGCATTTGACCCTGTCATGAGTGAATGAAACTCAAAGTTTACCTTTAACACAAATCCATTGGACTGCTTTACATGAGCACTAAATTACATTACCCATGGTCACATTCATTTATTTGTTGTTTTTGTTGCGTTATTGCTTTCCCCCTTCTGCATTGTTTGACCCTCCCACCACACATTGTTTTGCTCGCCCCATTGTTACTTGCCCCATTATAGCTTACCTCCATTGTTGCTTTTCTCCTCTCCCACAATTTGCTTGCCTGCATTATGTTGCTTGCCCCTCCCACCCTTCCATCCTGCATTGTGTTGATAAAGCAATGAGCAGCAGTTGCTTGTATTAGAATTACATAAATCTTCCATAAAGGGCCAGTGTTGGCCTGGGACAAACAATCGGCCAGGGCACCAAAATAACAGTGGCCCCCATTAGCGATCCAAATAGCTGAAAACGTGGCCCACATTTCCCAATCAGACCAGTCATAAACTTATAAAGGCCCGCCATAGTGCAGAAGGTTAATGTGCCTGCAGTGCTGCAAAGAACATGTACCTGATGCAGATCACAAAATGCACATGATGTAAATAGGTCAGTGAGTCACTGCTTTTGTCAGAGAGATCCTTTTGTTACTTGCAGTTTGTAAGTTAAAATCCTAGCAAACAACAGTGAGCTATTAACTGTCATCTAAGAGCTGCATTCAAACTGCAAAGTAAAAATTGAAGCGTTATGTTTTTTCCCCCAGTCTTTGTTTCATTACCCTAATGTTTCAAAAATAAATAGTTATATTTTTATTATCAGCACCTGGTAAAGCCTGACAACCATTATCTAATATTTGGGCAATTTATCGGCCAAGAACAACAGGCCCCAACCTCCTTTGCTGCTCTTTCACCCAGGCTACGACCCAGCAAACACCAGTGTTAAAGGTAAGGAAACTGATGCTATATTTTTTTAGGTTGGAGTTAGGGCTATGTATGTGGTCACTCTACATGGTGGTTGGGGTGGGTGCACATTCTGAACATTGTACCCTCAGTGAATGGAATTTACTAATAGCCCCTTAGTCCCGTGATTTGGGCAATAACGTTTTTTAAAGGCACTATCTATCCCTTGCCTTGTTCAAGGCCCTCAAGCAGTGTCTGTTTCAGTGCCTTCAGCAACCACTATGGCACACAGAGGCAGCAGGCAGTAAGGCTGCATTTTTAGCAGTCATGTTTTCCAAAGGGGAGCTCTTGGAGATATATTGTGATAATGCACAAGATATATCTATTTATACTGAAATTTGATATTATTGCACCAAACCTTATACTTTGTACTTTGATTATTGACAGGTTTCTTTAATATTGGTAAGGTCAGCATCGGCATGATGAATGCAGTAGAATAGCTCATTGCAAGGTCATTCCATGCACTGCCACTCAAAGAGAAACTACATATAAAGCAATTAGGACCTGATCAGCCTGACCTACAACTAGAATAAGTTGCCCAGGACAGGAAAATCTTACAAACGTACATTTTAAAACACCTGGTACACAAAAGCTGATTGGCTTACAGGGTGCCTGTCAAGAAAAACTCTGTTCTGCTTCCTCTGCTTGCTGTTTAATGGTGACTTTGTTGGACAAGAGAAGGAGTAAAAGACTTGAAGCATTTGTCTGAAAAAATAAAGAAGCATATACACACAAGAAAGCATATAGAAAACCTGACGAAACTGGGAATGTTGGGAGACACACCGATTGAGCAGCTCATAAACAATGCATACCGCAAAACAATACAGAAACGCAATGAAGCAGTTGATAAGAATAGACACATACTATCAAAAATAATTAATTGCATTAGTTTCTGTGGTGCTTTCGAACTGGCATTGCGAGGCCATGATGAATCAGAAAGTTCCTCAAATCCTGGAATATTCAGAGGCCTTGTGGATTTAATAGCAAGCATAGACAAGGAAATGGAAGCACATTTAGCAAGTGCTGCAGTCTTTACGGGCACCTCTAAAACGATACAAAATGAACTCCTTGAGTGTATACTAGAAATTATGAGAAGCCATATTGTCCAAGAGTTGCAAAACACAGACTTTGTGGCTATTCAGGCTGATGACACCACTGATGTGGCCACAAAAACACAGTCCGTATTAGTCTTTCGGTACCTGGACAATTACAGTAATGTTGTGGAGAGGTTCTATGTTTTCACACATTTAAGAGACTCTAGTGCGGAAACCATTACTGCAGCTATACTACGTCAACTGTGCTTAATTTTTCCAGTGGTGCCTCAAGAAAAAAAACTTATCGCACAAAGCTATGATGGTGCGTCCATAATGAGTGGAAGCCTTGGTGGAGTACAGATAAAAATTAGAGATGTGTACCCTAATGCTCATTATGTGCACTGTTACGCCCACCAACTTAATCTTATTACGCAACAGGCAGTATCCAAGATCTCCGAGACACAAATTTTCTTTCAGGATGTAGCAGGCATGGCAGCATTATTCTCACATTCCCCCAAAAGAACGGAAGCACTTCGGGAGATTGTGGACAAAAGGGTTCCAAGGGGATCCTCAACTCGTTGGAACTTTAACATGCGTACAGTCAAACTAATATATCAATATAGGGAGGACCTTGTGAAATGTGTTGATGCCACAGAAGCCAATGCTGACTTTGATTTCAAAACTCACAGTGAAGCCCGTGGCTTTGCTAGAACACTACAAGACAGAGAGTTTCAGTTCTTTCTGTTTTTATTTAATGAGATAATGTTATCTGTTGACATATTCTACAAGCAGTTACAAGCACAAGAGATAGATACTGTCTCTGTGAAAAGATATACAACTATGTTTGTCGAAAGTATAAGCAAAGTGAGAGATGAGGTTGACAATTTAGACAGCAAACTGCCAGAGGATTCTACTTTTTCAAACTGCAGGAAAAACATCACCAGTCTGGTCCGAATTGTAAGGAGATATGTGACATTGTAATTGTGCATGCACAAGAACATTTTTCTTTCACAAAACATTTGGTGAGTGTCGCATTATTGCAAAGTGAACACTTTGCAAAATATGAACATGCTCTGAACGAGGCTGTGGAAGCTTATCCTATGCTCAACAAAGAGGACCTGAAAACTTAGTTGACTGTACTGTACGGAATGTGTGTATACCGGAAGGCCAAAGTTGCCATTCCTTTGCTGGCTTTAATTCATAAACTTAATATGTAAAAGTCACTGACATAGACAGTGGCTTTACTAAAAATTGTCATTATCACTCCTATGACAACAGCAGAGTAAGAACTATGTTTTTCCACCTTAAACAGGATTAAGACATTCCTGAGGAACACCATGACTTTAACGTTAAAGTTATTGAAACGTTTGCTGCTCTTAAAGACAGACGTGCTGATTTTAGATACAAAATGTAAACAATATGTTGAATGTTGATAGTTTGTGACCTATTTAGTTGTTTGTTAAATAAAAAACATCTGTGAGGTACTCAGAAATGCATTGTATCTCGAAGTCTTTTATGAAGCTCTGTGGTTATACTGAATAAGCAGCTACCTATGTTATATCACATCTCTTTATTAATGTAATAACTGCACTTTCACAATTGCTTTATTAACCTTCCTGCTTTCTCAAATTTGCTTGAAAATGCAAAATGTTTCCATTCTTTGTTCAAAGTTTTCTTGGGGGGAGAACTGCCATGAACCCCCCTTAGGTTGTTCAGGCTTGCTCGCTACGGTGCAGTATGACAATCATTTTACGCCTCACCACTTTCAAATGTCACTATCCGCCACTGCACCCCAGTTTGGACTCAGCCATATGCAAATCAGTCTTGACCCTGTGCCCCATGCGAACAGTCCAGACTGAACTGCCAGGCCAGGTCCTCCCTGGACCGGAAACAAGCATCCTGGGACCAGTTTCAGGGTATGTCACTCTTCTTCAGCCATGCCAGCTTGAATCCAGTGGCACAGTGAGCAAGTGACCCACGTCTGGGCATACCCATCCCACTTAGGGCAAAAAGTGTTACAGCAAACAAATGATAGACGGAATGCTGACAATGCAAACATTCTCCCCCAGTCAAAAGATCCTGGTTAAATCCATCGTCCTTTGCCCACTACGCCAGCCCAGTTTGGACCCAGCCATATGCAAATCAGTCTTGCTGTGCCCTATGGGAACAATCCAGACTGAGCTGCCATGCCAGGTCCTCCCTGGACCGGAAACAAGCATCCTGGGACCGGTTTCAGAGTATGTCACTCTTCTTCAGCCAGGCTAGCTTGAATCCAGTGGCACAATGAGCAAGGGACCCACGTCTGGGCATACCCATCCCACTTAGGGCGAAAAGTGTTACAGCAAACAAATTATGGATGGAATGCTGACAATGCAAACATTCTCCCCCAGTCAAAAGATCTGGGTTAAATCCATTGTTCTTTTGCCGACTACGCCACCCGAGTTTGGACCCAGCCATATGCCAATCAGCCTTGACCCAGTGCCCCATGGGAACAGTCCAGACCGAACTGCCAGGGCAGGTCCTCCCTGGACTGGGAACAAGCATCCTGGGACCGGTTTTAGGGTATACTTGAATACTTTTTTTAAAAACCTCTAAAACTAATACTCTTTCTTTACTCTTTATACTCTATTGTCTAAGTTAATAAAAACCATAACAATATCCTAAATATGAGTTTAAGTTAATTAACCAGCATTTAAATTATTTAAAAGACAATTTCATATCCCATAAAACAGGCTAAAATAGCAAGTATCATAAACATTGTCAGCAATATTGTTAGCACATCAGTACTCAATATAAAGTGCATTTGTACAGTTTGCTTAAAATTGTTTTAAGTGCAGTCTAGGGATTCTTTGGGGCGCATTTTCAATTCATATATTATCAAGACTTTAATCATATTACAGTTCAATTGAGAATCTGTTTAGTCTAGACCTTTAATAATGGCTGATCTGCAAGTTTGAATGCCCCCGTCGTTGAAGGATTTCTTCAGTAACAGAATCCGAATAGATTTTAAAAAGGTTCTGAGGGTTACTGGGTTACCCCATTATCTTTTATAGATTTTAAAAAGGGGCACACACAGATCAGATGAATAAAATAATGCCTCTCTATAACTAATACATTCCAAAGACTAGAAAGCATGAGAAAGATTTTAAAAACAAAACACAGTTTAAAAATAAATGGAATACCTTTACAATATAAACATTCACCTTTATTACATTCCAACTATATATTAAAAAATTGTCAAGTAATACAAACCAATAACAACACTCCAATTGAAAATAATGAATAAATAAGAAACTCCTCTAATACACTACCGTAAGTAGAATCCTACAGAGATGAAAAAATGCTTTTATTTTGAGGGGGAAAGCCAATCTAAAAGATGTAGAACATTATATTTGACCCCCAATGTTAATACATTGTGGGGTGGGTCATTATCATATTAGATACTGCCATAAAAGTGCATAGGTGGATACAGTTCCCATAAAATCATAAATACATTGACAGCAATATTTGTTTTTTTAAACCTTAGACCTTTGTTAAAATCATTGAAATATTACTCGTGTAACAACTCGATGAATCATCGTAGGTCATAGGTTTTTTGCAGTATGACTAGAGCCATTGACTTATAACCAGTAGCAACTTATTAAGAATGATCAATAAATTAGAGGGTCAGGGTACAAACTCAAACAAGACACATAACTGCATCAATGAACAATACAATTTGGATCTTAGAGACCACCACCACCCTGCCTAATTCTCCACAGCCCTATTAGAAAATGGGACAAAACAAACACAATCAAGGGTGTTGTGTCCGATCTAAACATCCTGATCCACATACTCCGACAAAATGGAAGCATCCATTTTTTCCCTAATATTTGAATATCTCTAGCAGAAAAATAATACATGGTTGATACATTCCTCCTCCTGTGGACAAAAAGGGCAGGTCAAATTAGGTTTGCTGCCATTGGGCCTCCAGTTGACAGTGAAAGTGCACAATGGCAGAATCCCAAGACAATTGCCAGTACAGGTTCAATGGAATCCATGTATTCTTCCATACAGAAGTAATCCTTAAATTCTAAAACAGCTAGTGTCACGGTGCCCGGACTTCTTATCCTACTTGTTCCCCCTTCTACATACCTCCAGTACATCCCTTTGAGTGTTTACTTTGTCGTACTGGTCCAAGCTCCATGGTTAAACCACAGGTGCTCGCATCCTATATTAACCAGGAGGGTCTTAATATGTCCTAGCCAGGGGATTCTATAGACCCCAGGTTCCCGGAGAAGTTCCTCCAATCCTTCCTGATACAATAGCTAGCTCCACTGAGGTCCATAGCCGTCTCCAGTGCATCAACGGTCTAACAACTGCTTTATGGGCAATAGACCTTTGGCCCATATCCAGCCGCAATGGCTGGAGTGGGGTGCTGGTGGGCAGGTTCACCAAGGATCGTACGAATTTGTTCTCACCCACCTTCTCATGTCCACACAGTTCTCCCCGTACAGGGACCCACCCATTGCTTGCAAGTTGAAGATGTGGATGGCCATGGTTACAGATTGAAAACTGGAGCTCATGAGACCCCTCAAGATTACCCCTGCGTATTGATTAAGCATACACTTGTGGATCTCGGCAGACCAACCAAAATTTGCCGTCAGAGTAAGATCCACATATTCAAATGTATGGACACTCTCAAGCGGGGCACCGTTTAGGGATGGATTTGGACAAATGTCATGGCTGTGTTTAAAAACCATATACATGATTTTTTGTAAGTTGATTTCAAGTCCTCTTTGCTCGCAGAAAAGACCAGACTGGTCCAAGAGATTTTGAATTTCCATAGGGGATTAAGATATCAGTAGGGTGTCGTCCGCGAACAGGAGGGCTGGAATCTTTATGCATGCCAGACTTGTGCATCGTGTTTGCACCTTTCTAAATGGGCTACCAGGTTATTGATATACAAAAGAAACAAGGATGGGGCAAGGATAAAGCCCTGCCTTACCCCCCTTGTGACTGGTATAAATGTAGTAAATTCCACATGTTTACCATATCTCACCTGCGTGTAGTTCTTTTGATGCAGTCGCCTGCTAACATCAACTAGTAGCTTGGGGCACCCTGTGCGGTTTGGACCTTTCACAGGGCCTCCCTTGGGGCAAGGTCAAAGGCAGTGTGGAGATAAATGAAGATTACATAGAGCAGCCCACCTCCCAAGGTGACATACTTCCAATATATGGCCTGCAGCTAAAATGATTGATCAATAGTACTGTTCCCCCGTCTAAACCCTGCTTGAAGGGGGATTATTAGGCCTGCGCCATCAACCCACTCACGCAGCCTATCTAGCATTATATGGCAAAAAAGCTTTAGAGAACTGTCAATGATGCTGATTGACCGATCTTTGGATGGGTGAGACTGTGACCCCTTCTTGTAGATAGGTACAATCTCAGCCCCAACTCATGTGGGGGGATTGGTAAGCCTTCCAGGATACAATTAAAGTACATGGCACAGTATGGGCCCCAGATTCCCTTTTTCCTTTTTCTTCTTTGAAGAGGTCCCCAGGCACTTTATCTAGCCCTGGTGCTTTTCCTGGGGTGATCCAGTCTATGGGGTTGGTGACCTCCCTCATAGTAATTTGGGGAAAAGTATGCACAACTAGTTCAGATGGAACCTCCCTATACAGCTTGTTTTCTCCATTTTCAGGCTCTGCTAACATAGCAGCGGGATATTCGATACTACTGATACACGTCCTTGCTTTATCTTTATCCCCACTGTCGTACAGCCCTGAAAAGTGGTTCACCCAATGTACTGCTAAAATATTAGATTTAAGTGGAGCTTCTGAGTCCGGTGTCCTGTTGGTGAAGGTATGCCAGTATAGCCGATGATTTTTCGATTTCACAGCATTGAGCAGGAGTTCCCATTTCTCTATCTCACAATCACACTTTACCCTACCTAGCAAGGCTTTATAGGAGGCCCTTGTTTCTCTAATTAGAATACTCTTGCCACTTCTAATAGCGTCAGAGAGTGTTTTGCAGGGCACTTTACAAGTTTTGTTATACCAACAAGCGACCTCTGAAATTCTAGGGAGGGTCCTGGATTCCACCATAAAAAGATCTTTAAATGTACGAAACATAAAATTATGAATAGTATCAAGGTCATCCCATGTAGCAGCTATCAAAGAATTCCCCCCCCCCCACAATAAGACACATCAATCCACTTTTGGATAGACCCTGTTGAGGCAATGACACTCAGGCGGGGAACAACCTTTACAACGCAACTTTTACAACGCACTACCATTACAACGCATTTTTTACAACGCATAATCCATTACAACGCATGATATTACAACGCATGACACTACAACGCATTTTTAAAAACTACCATTACAACGCATTCCATTACAACGCATACTACCATTACAACGCATACCATTACAACGCATAATATTACACTATACTATCCAACACTTACCCTACTGATGCACCCCCTGGAGTTAGAATAGTAATTTTTACCCCTATACTATCCAACACTTACCCTACTGATGCACCCCCTGGAGTTAGAATAGTAATTTTTACCCCTATACTATCCAACACTTACCCTACTGATGCACCCCCTGGAGTTAGAATAGTAATTTTTACCCCTATACTATCCAACACTTACCCTACTGATGCACCCCCTGGAGTTAGAATAGTAATTTTTACCCCTATACTATCCAACACTTTCCCTACTGATGCACCCCCTGGAGTTAGAATAGTAATGTTTACCCCTATACTATCCAACACTTACCCTACTGATGCACCCCCTGGAGTTAGAATAGTAATTTTTACCCCTATACTATCCAACACTTACCCTACTGATGCACCCCCTGGAGTTAGAATAGTAATTTTTACCCCTATACTATCCAACACTTTCCCTACTGATGCACCCCCTGGAGTTAGAATAGTAATTTTTACCCCTATACTATCCAACACTTACCCTACTGATGCACCCCCTGGAGTTAGAATAGTAATTTTTACCCCTATACTATCCAACACTTACCCTACTGATGCACCCCCTGGAGTTAGAATAGTAATTTTTACCCCTACACTATCCAACACTTACCCTACTGTTGCACCCCCTGGAGTTAGAATAGTAATTTTTACCCCTACACTATCCAACACTTACCCTACTGTTGCACCCCCTGGAGTTAGAATAGTAATTTTTACCCCTATACTATCTAATACTTACCTTAAATGTAATTTAATATTATGCGTTGTAATGGTATGCGTTGTAAAGGTAGTATGCGTTGTAATGGTAGTGCGTTGTAAAGGTATTTTTTTTAAATGCGTTGTAGTGTCATGCGTTGTAATGTCATGCGTTGTAATGGATTATGCGTTGTAAAAAATGCGTTGTAAGTGCATGCGTTGTAATAGTGTGCGTTGTAACGTCATACATCCCACTCAGGCGGTTACTTTAGGGGACCAGCCTCCTGTCAAGTGGTCCGTTGGCACAAGAGGAGGCATTAAGCCCCAATGAACGAAGCATAAGGAGTAGGGCATTATGATCACTGTCAGACCGCTGCACCACTTCCATATTAATAACTATGGTCCATAGCCTAATATTCAACAGTATGTAATCTATTTGACTCAAGGCACCCTGTTGATTAAACATGTCCCTCGAATTTTTGTATGAGGGTGTTTTCCCATTCCATGCTCTCAACCTATTTCTAAGAACAAAAGCGTTCATCTGTGTAACAGTAGATGACAACTCCCTTACAGGTGGTAATGTAAGAGCAGGTGTCGCCCATAGATCATCCTCTTCTCCACTGATCAGTCCAAACCCTGCATCAGTAGGTTCAAAATAACAATTTAAATCCCCCATCACTATTCTAAGTGCATCAGATGGACGATATACGAGGTGGACACTAACTAGGTCAATGACTGCCAGGTCAGCCTTCTGGTTTTAATTCCTGCAATCTACATTGTACACCTATCAGGACACACCCTTCGCAAATTTTAAGTTCACACGTAAGACTTCAGGGGAATCTAGGTTTATAACTCTAGAGCAGAGGTCTTCAAACTTTTTTATGCTAAAACCCCCTTGTCAAACTTTTTTAGACCTAAGGACCCCTTTCTGACCAAAATTCCTAGAACCTGGTACTCCTTATCATCGACAACTATCGACAACCAGAAACGCCCCAAATTCTGACAGCAAATAATTTTTACAATAGAGAAATAATATTAAACAGTGTTTAGTAAACCAAAGGTCAGTGAGTGTGGGGGTGTAGTCAAATGTGTAGCTAAAAGCAAAGGGCCTAATTTAGGAGGAATTGGCATAGGGCAGCACTGCAAGTCTTCTTGCTGCGCTGCTCTATGCTACTGTGAAAGGGTTGGAATGCACCGTATTTATGAAATACGGTGCATTCCTGTCCTTTTACCTTGCGTCGGTGCACAAATTGTTGCATAGCACTAATATAGGTGGGATGTTTTTGTACAGGAAGGGGCACCTTCCTTCACACAAAAAATCCTGAGTGGCATTTTTCTCTTTCTATGTGAGCTGCAGAATGCAGCACACATGGAAAGAGGAACGAACGAGGAGAAATTAAAACACTTCTCCTTGTTACGCCTCCGCTGGGGAGGCATCTGTGTTTGGTGCTGCCCCAGGTTTGCTTGATTTTGTAAATATAGGGCCGCATCAAAATCCATGGATATTGCGTGGAAACCCCACGCAAAACCCATGGAAAACCTCCTTGACGCAGAGTAAGGCAACGCAGTGACTTGTGCTGCTATGTCTTACTCCATATCAAAGAGGCCATGCAAAGCCATGCAGGGTGACTTTGCACTGCCTCATAGGTATGGTTGAGACGCCGCCGGAGCGTTAAAAAAAGTGATGTTCTGGTGATGTAAGCCTCTCATAAATAAGCCCCAAAATATTCTGTATGTTTTTTAGGTCTTTCACCATCAGGTATCTTCATATAAAATAATGGGCAGCGAAACGAAAAATAAATTTTAAAAGTTGTTACTTAGTGGGAAATGCACTGTAGTATATTATGAAACCTCTATTAGTTAATGCACTGCAGAGGTCCATGTGTAACCAGATAGCCACAGAATTAAATCTTGATTTTTGCAGTGGAGAAAAGTGATGTGTATGTTTAGTGCTACAAGGTCACAGCCTATGACAGAAAGTACTGTGAATATGCAAGTCATTATTTTATACCTGCATTAAAAGAGTGCTGCAAAACGTGCAAATAGTTTTACAATAAAATAGTGCTTCCAAAATGTAGATTTTAGTGATAACAGAGCATATGTAATGCAATTTATTATTACATAACTGTCCCTTCAACACCTCTTTAGGGACAATAGGGGCTGTGTAAATGCAGTTAAATTTAAAAGCAAGCACTTCACAGCCCAGATGTTAACTTTATGCACTACCATTCAAAAAACACAAATCTTCCGTCATCACAAAGCTTGGAGTGATTTAATAAATTAAAGCCAGAACCAGCTCCCAAGCACCCTTTACCCTTGCATATTAACTGATAGCCACATTTGCATGTCATTTAGGCAAGCAGGCAGGAAACCTTTTCACAGCACTAAAGACTTAATGGTTAAAACTTCAACTGACAACGATCTAAATTATCTGTCCCAGGACGGCTGTCTTTTTCCAAAACGAAAGCAAAGGTTTTGGATTGCAGGCACAAGTGAAGCTGGGGAATGCGCGACACCCTTTCCAGGACTCCATGGCCCCCCTGGGGTTTGCGCCCCACATATTGAAGACCTCTGGTTTAGCGGAACATACAAGTGTGACACTGATCCATATTGTCAAGCCCCCTGACGGTCGACCTCTCCTGCCTGCTAGGTCACACATATTGTTCTAACTCCAGTGTAACAAACAAAAGGGAAAGTGCATATATTGAGGTAGTTAGATTTACCATTCACACTCCAGTTTCACAAACTTTGAGGAAATTGCAAACATTTGTGAGTGAGGTCACATTTTCTTTTCGGACTTTAATCTAGCACACAAAGGGGAACATACATACACTTGGGGGGTCAGATTTATCATTGTAATTCTAGTCTAACAAGAATTGAGGAAAGGGTAAATATATAGGGATCAAGTTCCCTACGGACAAATAATGTTATTTCCCCTTAAAAATATAGCAAAATAAAAAACATTCAATAAAATATATTACATCGACGAGATTGCTACTGCGATTCGCTCCCTTCGCTCGGGCAAGGCTATGGGCCCCAACGGCCTGCCGATTGAACTGTATAAATTACGCCCGGATAAAATCGCACCTTTCCTCCGTCATATGTTTCAGGAGTCGCTCGAGAGGGGTTCCCTTCCCGACGACCAGCGTCTGGCTACTATAGTGGTGATTCCCAAGGATGGTAAGCCACGTGACCGCTGTGCCTCATATAGGCCTATTTCCCTACTAAATGCCGAACCCAAAATCCTTGCTAAGGTCCTCGCTAATCGCTTGCTGAGCGTTATATGTGACTTGATACATCCGGATCAATGCGGCTTCATCCCTCATCGTAATACCGCTCTCAACTTACGGCGTCTGCACGGCGTCCTCGCTAGGGCGGAGTACTTCTCTGAACCGGCCGTGTTGGTTTCCTTAGACGCCACGATGGCCTTTGACACCATTGAGTGGCCATTCCTTTGGGCCGTCTTGGCGAAGTTTGGCTTTGGGGAGGGATTTCTTAGCTGGGTGAAGCTTCTTTATGCTGGACCAATGGCCCAGGTTGTTGTCAATGGGCGGGTTTCTCGGCCTTTCGCTCTCGGGAGGGGAACTAGGCAGGGGTGCCCGTTGTCCCCGCTGCTCTTTGCTCTCGCCTTGGAACCGCTCGCTGCCTGGCTCCGTTGGGAGCCCTCGATTAGGGGGCTCCGGTGGGCCCCGGGCTTCGAGGATCGGGTCTCATTGTACGCGGATGATATTCTCTTGTATCTCACCTCGCCGCGGAAGTCGCTCAATGTTCTCTTTGATGTCCTTACTTCCTTCGGGAAAAATTCGGGTCTGATAATTAATTGGTCCAAATCTTGTGTGTATCCTATCTCTGGTGGCCTTCCTCTCTTGCCGCCTCGGCTTCTGCTCCAAATATCTCATTCCGGCTTCAAATACCTGCGGGTGTACGTTTCGTTGGATCCGGCGGTCCGCTATGAGCAGAATCTCCTGTCTCCACTCCGGCGTTTGAGGGCGGATACGGCTCGGTGGTGTAAGTTGCCCTTGTCTCCACTTGGTCGCGCGGCGCTGTTTAAAATGATGTCCCTTCCCAGATTTCTTTATGCACTCCAGAACTCCTTCGATGTCATTCCGGCGGCCTACTTTAGGGAAGTGGAGAGTTTGCAGAGGAGACTGGTTTGGGACGGGCGAGCGCGTATCGCTTTGGCAAAGCTGACTCTCCCCTGGTATGACGGGGGCATCGCGCTTCCTGATATTAGACGGTACTATTGGGCCTCCCAGCTGTCTGCCATTAACCATGCTACCTACGCTCCTGGTTTGAACCCGGCATATGAGATGGATAAATTCCTGCTTCCCGGCGGTAACTATAACAGAGCGCTTTACTCTCGATCCGCTGGTAGGACCCTTACGGGCCCTACTAGGATTGCGGTACGTGTCTGGAAGGCGGCGAACGTAGCGATGGGCTGGAGTGAGCGTTTAACGTGTGCCACTCCTTTATTCGCCTCAGAACGCTTGGGAAGCCTCTGGACAACGAAAGGCTTCGAGCACTGGGACGCGATCGGCATCAGCAGAGTGGGGGACCTATGGGTTAAAGGTGCGGTTAAATCCTTCGCGGCGCTCCAGAGCGAGCACGAGCTTAGTGAAAGAGAGTTCTTCCGTTATGCACAGGTTCGGCACGCCCTGCTCTCGGTCTTTGGGGAGGGGACCACGGTCCCTGCTTCTTCGCCTCTCGAGGACCGCATACTCGATGGTCACGTCCCCGACAGTACTATCTCCTTGATTTACAAAAAACTGATAAATAATCGGGCTGACCTCTTGGTGCGTTATCGGGAGGCATGGACGGGAGATGGGGTGGAGTTGGACGACGAGGACTGGCAGACTGCACTGTCATCCCCTAAGGAGGTGGCCAACCCGGCCCGTCTCCGTCTGGTCCAGCTTAAGATTCTCCATCGTGTTTATGTGACGGGCCCCCGCTTGGTTTCGATGGGGTTCTCTGACGACGGACTCTGTAAGCGTGGCTGCGGGCTCAGTGCCACCTTTCTCCACATTCTATGGGAATGCCGCGAGGTGGCGGCATATTGGCGCCAGGTGCATGATGTTATGAGACGAGTCACCGGGGTCGCTCTGCTGCCGGAGGTGCGTCGCTGTGTTCTGAATGTATGGGAGCCCAATGACTATAATGCGGCTCAGGCTCGGTGGGCGGCCTTGGGGAACATGATCGCAAAGCGAGATATAGCGCAGCTTTGGGGTTCCCAACGGCCTCCCACCGTGTCCGTATGGAAGGAGAACACGGACTGGTGTATGTTCAGGGAGAAAACTGTGTATGTGGCTCGTGGTAAACCAGGGGCATGGGGTAGAATTTGGGGGCAGTGGAACGTGTATCACGGGTCTATCTGTGCTCCCCCCCTGGTGGATACGTCTGGGGTTGCCTTGTCCCCCTGATCCTTGAGGGTTCCTTGCTTATCTCATACTTCGGAGTACAGATTTGATTCTCCCGTGGCCCCCCCCTCCCTCTCAGGCCTCCTTTTACTGACCGCCCTCGGGTGGTCGGGTGTGGACTCCCCCGGCTGTGGTTCGACGCCCATTTCAAGTCGTTTCGCCTTGCTTTTTGTTTTTCTTTATTTTTGTTGTTATTTATATTAAAAGTGTGTATCCTGACTTCCCTTATGTGCAGTCTGATCTACTGTAATATAACGGAGCCCCTGTGGGCCAGTCATTGTTTTTTGATCTGTTTGAACACTTTAACTACTAGCGGCCGGCCCTGGCGGTTGTAGGCCTGTGCTTGTAACCTTTTCTCTGCACAATAAAACTTTTTTCAAAAAATAAATAAATAAATAAATAAAAATATATTACAGTTTTAAATTATATAAATTAATAAAAACATTCACTAAGCATATTACGAATATCCTCAAAAGAACAGTAGTGCCCAAATTCACCCTTAAAATGTAAAAACATTAAAAAATCTCCATAATATAATATAATTATTTTTCAAAACAATTCCATTCCTTTTAACATTTTATTACAAAATACATTTGTGGAAAAACACAGCCAAACCTTCAAAATGCTACACATCCTATTCAAATGATAATATATTATCAAATGATATAAAATGCGTTTTTCAGCTGCGCACCAATTTAAAAATTGACATATCTTATACATTAATCATTGAACCTGTTTTGATATACTTTATTTAAAAACTGCCCACCTGATCCACCAACAAACGTCCATGCTCTGGATTTAATATGTAACATATAACTCAATAAATTATAAAACATTTTAACAAATAAATATCAGTGTAAATATAATAAAAACATTGCACTTTTGTCAATTGCCATAAATACATGTAGAATAATACCAGAAACTACCCTTTTAATACCACAATAAACCTCTGAGTCCAAATTTAACACGTACTATATATATGCAACATTTAATTACCAAATAAAAAAGGGGCAATTAAATCATATAAAATATTCGAAACACTCAGCAATTAATATTTATGAAAGCATAGTTAATATAAAACCCTAACCAATAAACACCCCCAAAAACCCAACATCCCAAAATAAAAAATATAACATACTGAAAATATATTACACTTTTAAACATGTAAGCAACAATAAAAAGATGAAACCTAATTTACAAATCAATCTACATAAATTATTATATAGTTAAAAATGCTTTGCAATCAATTCCCCAATAAATCCAAGTCAGGAAATATATAAAATATTTTGTAGTAACATATGCAATAAAATAAAAACAAAGCAGTACAATTAAAAAAATGTTACAACAATATTAAAGCAAACAATATTTTAAATTTCAACATAATTGTAAAACAGTTAAAAAATGGCACTACTTACCGTCGATATTTTAGTCCACAAAATTTTTGTTGTCACAATATTTTGACTACAACATTATGGTTGGTCAAAAACATTTTGTAAGTTAATATTGAAGTAAAATAAAACTTTTCATCATACTTCTAGACTTGACAGTTGCTTTTGACAAAGCTGGTCCTGGCAGGTCCAACAAAATTGGGAAACATTTCAAGGACTATTCTGGTTGAGTTCCAATTTGACACCAAATAATGAAGATTGAAAAATAATTCTAAGTGATAAATTAAATGGCTTGTCCTGCCCTCAGGGCTTGATAACCTCATACATCTTTTTTAACCCCTGCATGAACTCACTGATTTGAAAGGATATTGGTATTTTCATATATACAAATAAATGGTCATCTGGAAATCTACCCCAAAAATATAGACAGTTGAATACATTCTTTTCTTCTTCCTTTTCTTGACAAACAGCATACATGAATGTCTGCAAAACATTGAGATACTCCTCTTCACACCATTTCTTAGGCATAAGACCCAATAGGATTGGACCTTTCAAAATCAGCAGAGTTTTCATCTTTTACCCTAAAATATACCCTCACCTTCCTACCACAAATCAACTAAGTGGCCAGGTCTGACAGTTTTTATCTTCACTCACTCAAACAATGAATCAGCTAATTTCCTCAGACCAGGTAAAGCTTTCTTTTTCCTCAGAACGGGTATTCTACCAGTGTTCCAAAGCCCTCAATCCTCTGTAAATTCATGAGCACCACATAAAATGGTTTAATGAAGAAATAAATAAATACACTATTCTACTTTATGCTTGCAAATACATTGTTGAAGGAACATTGGGCCTGATTATGATGTCAGGAGGAAAGCTCGTCGAAGGCTTTCCCGCCCGACATCATAGGTTTCCGTCTGACTGCTGTATTACAATACTGGCAGTCAGAGGGAAACCCCTGGGGGAATTTCACTCTGTTTTCGAAGGGCTCAAGGAGCCTGTTGGAGTGTTGGATGGACAGATAATCCCCAAATCGTGATTATGATGGACGTTTACAAGAGCCTTTCTATGTCGGCCTTTCCAGAATTTAAAGGCTGTCAGAAAGTGACTTTGAGGACCCTAACAGATCTCCCTTCCATCTGTCCCTCCACTATGAGGTCTGGGGGGCAACTATTTTGCCCCCCAAACATCCCTACACCATATGGCAGGCACCACATGGTGCCTGCCACACAGTACAGGGATGTTTTAAGTGTTTATTTTCTATTGAGGCTGGTGCTGCAACCCGCAGCACAAGCCTCAATAGAAAATATACACTTTCCGACCACCGTGAAGGTGGTCACTTCATAATTGTGGAAGCAAGACTGCCGACTCCAAGTTGGGCGGTCCGTTTCCGCTTTGATGTCAGTCGGACTGACATGGTTATTAGGGCCATAGTGTTCATCTATATCCATGGCATCAGTAGTTCTTCTGCTAAGTGTTGAATGAGTACTGTTTATTGGTCACCCCTGCTAATCTCTCACATTTTCCTAATACTGCTTCCCTCAGAACACAGCCAAAGTTCTTGTCCTCCCAGCATTGCCACCATTGCCACCATGTTTTTGATAACTATGCTGCAAATTAAAAACAATGCCAGATGTGCTGAACACTCTGCCTCTAGCTCCAATCACTAAAACAGACTTTAACATTCAGCCAAAGCTTAAAGTAAATAAGGATGACTAGATGGCATTGAGTCATAGACGAACTTGCACATGTGCCGTGATTCTGGTAGTGCTGCTGTTCTGATATCACTGGATCTGCCTGCAGTCCTAAACACAGTCCCCTATGATATTTTACTCTCCCATCCGAATATTGTGCGGTGGGCAGCTGTGTCTTAGACTGGTTGACATTCTTTCTGTCACACCATGCCAAAGTGTTTTTCATGATCATATAAATCTAGGGGTGGGTGATAAATTCTGCTCTGCCGGCAGAGTTGGTGGAGTTTTACCCACTCCACAGTTCGCCCATAACGCAGAGTTCCAGCAAAACTCTGCTAGCTGCCACATGGCAGAGTATTTTCTTGCTTGAAGCTTACCATGGGTGAAATGGTAAGCGCTAGCTAGAATTTGCATCCCCTGGTGCGATTTTCAGGTGCAGGGAGGACCTTGGGTGGCAGTTCGGCTGGACTGTTCCTATGAGGAGCAGGGTCAAGACTGATTTACATATGGCTGGGTCCAAACTGGGGTGGCGTGGTGAGAAATACTTTGACCCAGATCTTTGTGACTGCAATGATTTTTTGCATTGTTTGGCATTCTGTCCGTCATTTGCTCTTTTTGCTTTTGTCGCCCTAAGTGGGACGGGTATGCCCTGACGTGGGTCCCATGCTCACTGTGCCACTGGATTCAAGCAGGCCTGGCTGATGCAGAGTGATACCCCAAAACAGGTCACAGAATGGTTGTTTTCGATCCAGGGAGGACCTGGCTTAGCAGTTCGGGCTGGACTGTTCTCACGAGGAGCAGGGTAAAGACTGATTTGCATATGGCTGGGTCCAAACTGGGGTGGCATAATGAGCAAAAAAACAATAGATTAACCAAGATCTTTGTGTCTGGGGGTGAATGTTTGCATTGTTCAGCATTCTGTCCATCATTTGTTTCTTTTGCTTTTTGTCACCCTAAGTGGGAAAGGTATGCCCAGGCGTGGTTCCCATGCTCAGTGTGTCACTGGATTTAAGCTAGCCTGGCTGATGAGGGGTAACACCCCAGCACCGGTCTCAGGATGCTTATTTCCGTTCCAGGGAGGACCTGGCTTAGCAGTTCGGCTGGACTGTTCCCATGAGGAGCAGGGCCAAGACTGATTTGGATATGGCTGAGTCCAAACTGTGGGGGAGTGGTGAGCAAAACAACAATGGATTAACACAGATCTTTGTGACTGGGGGTTATTGTTTGCATTATTCAGCATTCTGTCCATCATTTGTTCTTTTTACTTTTAGAAAGTTGGCATTTTACTGCCCTTTTGTGCCTGCAGCATGTCTTAGTCCGCATGACTGGGTGTAACTGACAGACTCTGTGAATTCCTCCCAGCTGGTCACACAATAGAGCGATTAGGAGTGCCTGGAAGGGCCATCTGCTGACATGATGGGGGGTGGAGCTGAGCACAGCCCCAAATGCAACTGAACAGCCTGTGCTCTGCCTTCACACAAAAGGCCTTACGAACCCACATTGTTACTCCAGCCAGCTTCAAGAGAGGGCAAGGGAGGCAGGAGATTCTGTGCATTTCAAAGATACTATCTAAAAGCTTCTCCCACCTTCCAGAACCAGGGCAGTAGGGTATAAAAAGGGGACCTCAGACACCAACTCTTCAGTATACTTCTGGACATGTGTATATTCTGCCCGGAAGAAAGACTGCTGTGTTGCTGCAAAGACAGCCACTCTGCTGGACTGCTACTTTGAGGGAGCTACTGCCCTGCTGTGCTGGCCTGCTACCTGCTGCTCTCTTGCCTTGAAAAGAAGAACTGGACCTCCAACCTCATCTTCTTGATCCCAGGACCCCAGGGTGATTCCGAGGGCTAGTTTGCTGGCCTCCTGATCAGAGCCTAAAGTACATAAAATGGCCCCCAAACAGTTCCTGGACCCAGCTGCAGCGGGTTCCTGACCCCCAAGTGGTAACCCTCAGGTCCTGGGCCCTTGGTGTGGCTCAACAAGCTTAAATCAAGCTTTTGGGCTCTATGCGATGGTGAATGGGCCCTTTCTCACCGAAACAGTGCAGCTCACACCAAAAATCAGTTCGATGCGCCACCAGCCCATCTCTTCACACTGCATCATCAATCGCGCACAGAAACGACCAACGCGAAGATCTAGCCAGCCCATCCGCAACGCCCAGCCTGCACTATGTGCATGCCATCAGCCTCCTGCGACGTTCTCCCTGATCCTCACAGCCCTCTCCAATGTAACGGGACTCTTCGAACAAAACTTGAGAAGGTAGGACTAAGGCAGGACTAATCTGGAACTGTAGTTGACCTGCTCTCCATCTCAGTTGGCCTGAACTTTTTAGTTTGACCTGGTCCAGCACGAACAGATAGCTGCGGTTGGCGCTCAATGCTTCTAAGCGCTTTTTTACATTTAATTCTTTCAAAATTCATAACAACAGTTCTACTGATTGGATTTGTGTTGCTTTGGTCTTGTTTTATTCAATACATTTTGTTCTATTATTCTAACGTTGTGTGGAATTCTTTTTGTGGTTTATTCACAGTCTTACTTTTTGAAGTGTTGCACAAATAAATACTTTACACGTATCCTTTAAATTAGCCAGACTGCCTTGTGCCAAGCTACCAGGGGATTGAGCACAGGTTAATTTGGACTTTGCTTGTGCCTCACCCTGACAAGGTTTACGGTTGCTGCTTGTCAACCGACAATCCGATTTCTCACAGTTCCACTTTCTATATTTTCAATCAATCAATCAATCAATCAATCAATCAATCAATCAATCAATCAATCAATCAATCAATCAAGCAGACTTCAAATAGACAATGTATCCTTTTTTGTAACATTTAGTACTATTTAGGCCTTGGTGAATGGTTCACTGTCCTGCCAAGGGGGTGGAGGATATGGCCTTTGTACTTGGAGAGCCTCGCCTTGTATATTTACAGATTCCCATCTCTGCTGTGTCATGGTGGAGGCTTCCTTCACAGTAGTATGTTTTGCTGGGTAGGCACTGTGTTTAAAGTGCCTGCTCTGTAAGCTTTCTTTGTTCAGCAAAAACAAAAGCAACATTTTGTTTTTGTAAACAGAGATCAATTGCACTGATGTTCAGGACACCTTTCCCCTGCACCTGGGAGCTATGTAATATTTGCCTTGCCTTGCATGGTGGAGATGGCAGGTAAAGTGAGCTACAGTAGTCCTGCCCTCAAAAAGTTGGAATGGCCTTTACTTTGACCCAGTAGGCCTGTGATGCAAGATCTGCTGGGTCAAGGGTTGTTGTTGGCAGTTTCACTAACTTTAAATAGAGCAGAAGTACCACAGATTTGGAGGGGCGGAAGGACAGCAAGTTGTGATGCTTCTGCTGCTCACAGCTCTAAATAAGACTCTTGTATTATATGTACTTTTCAAAACTATTAAGATGATTCTGCCAGTGGATAAATACTTTAAAAGCATGCTTTGTTTCAAATTTAGTTGAAAAGTCAGAAGAAAGAAGTGTTATGTAGGGGTAGGCATAAAGTCGCGTAATTCTGTGTAGTGCAATCATGCAGAATTAAGTAAGAATTCTGCAAGATTACACAAAATTACGCAAGAAGAGTAATTGTGCATTAAGCACCATTTCTCAGGGCAAAAATGCCTGGTCGCATCCATAATGGATGCAAAGATGCATTTTTTACTATGGAATAGTGCTAAATGCAACAGAACAAAAATAGCAAGTTCAAGCTGCTGCTTGTGCTCGCTAAATGTGCTCTTGGGGTAGGATTCTCTGCAATTTACTCCCAACGTTTAGAAGTATTTTCTTTGTGCAAAAAGTACCATTGCATCCAAAATGAATGTAAGGTCACATTTTGAGCTACAAAGTAGCAATAAATACAGCAGAACTTGAATAGAGAGCACGAGTGACAGCTCAGGCTCTCTAAATGTGCTCTCGCTGTAGGATCTTTCCTCCAAATAGCTATTAATTATGTGAGGCTGAATAATTGCATTATTATTGGTAATTCTGCATCAAAAACTAACACGTAATTACCGAAATTACTCTGATTACTCAGGTGCAATTGAAATTCCACCCAGGCCTAGTGTTTATCCTTCCACTCTTTACTTGCAGAACATTGTGATGCCAACAGGTGGTTTCCATGGCAGTGGATAACTATGTTCTTCAGTAAAACCCATCAATTGGGTGGGACTTAACTTATGTGATGAATATGGGCCTGATTTTTATCTGGGTGGTGGTGGTCCCTAGTACTCCTCCAAGTCGACGGTCTTTCACCTGCCATATTTAGATGCATTCAGCATGCCACGTTGTCTGCGTTGACAGAGTGTTTCCTGCCGTGGCTGCGGCAACCCACCGCTGATGCAGCATGCTCCAATGCTGGCGAATTCTACTCCGGTGCCGCCAGGGTGCTGTTTTTTTTTTTTTATAAACAAATTTTTGTGTTTATTGATTGACAAAATAAAGAACATACACCAGTCAGACAGTCCAACACCGCATAAGTCCAAGACATAGAAAAGAAAAGCAGCACCATAAGATTTTACAGACAGTTACAAAAACCCACATGGGAGTATAAAGTTGAGCATTCCCTTCATGACTACTCTGCCATCCCCACCCATTTCCCCCAAACCCTACGGTATTTCTTAGGACACCCACAAGCCTCATACATGACCTTCTCCTGTGCGGCACACCAATCCACTCCAGTTCTCCAGCGTCCAACGCACGGAGGCTCGGAGAGCTTCCAGGAGGCTGCAATGTCTCTTTTTGCAACCACCATTGCCGTTGTGTAAAACAATTTTTCATTCCGTGAACCATCCAGCCCGACAGTGATACCCAAGAGCATGTGTTTTGGGTCATGGGGGACCTCCCACTCCAAAACCTCGGTGAGTTCCTCCTCAATCTTCCCCCAGAACCGCTCCAAGTGGGGACACTCCCATACCATGTGGAAAAAATCAGCGGAATGAAAACCGCACCTGGCACAAGCGGAGGTTGGGGTAAGTCCGGCTCAGTGAAGGCATGTCGGGGTGAGATATGCAGCATGTAAGTAGTACAATTGTACTAAGCGCAGTCTAGTGGAGGACGTCACCGTCCTAGAAGCCATAAGGGCGTCGCGCAAGTTCTGTTCGTCTAAGGTGCCTATCCAACCCTCCCATTGAGCCCTTAATCGATCCAAGGAAGTGGGAGCATTATTGATCAATGTACGGTAAATACTGGAGATGCCACCCCTCCCCAGGTCACCGAACATTATCTGAGCTTCAGGTGGACTGTGATCAGGAAGGCACGTGCCCATTGCAAGGTGGGTGTGAAGAGAGTGGCGCAACTGCAAGTACCTGTAGAATTGTGATCGTGCAAGGAATACCTGCCTTGAAGGTCCTCAAAGGTGCGCATGTGATCCCTCACACATACATACAGCTGCGAAATGCCTATCAAGTCCCAGGCTCTAAACCCCTGTAGTGCGTTGACGTCTCTTAGCCAGGTCTCCTGCCAGAAGGGAGCACATTGGGTTAACGTGTGCGTCCATTTGGTATGGCGCAAAGCAGCCTGCCAGGCCAGCAGCATAGAGTGTGTAACCTCTGGCAAGTGGGAGGGAATAGGGACCCCATATAGCATGGCCTGGATCTTGGCGAAACCCAATTCTGTGACTTCGAGCCTGTATGCCGGGTCTGACCAACCCCCATTGAACCAATCAATTCAATTCAGAAAACTTTATTCGACAGTTAAGTCATGAAAGTGTCATACATCAGACATTTACATCGATACAGGTTAAAACAAAACATAATTATCAACATAATTTTTATGCTTAAGCGCCATGAATTGCGCTATTCTCCATTTTTGATAAAGTGTTGATGCCTATACATCCAAATGGACAGAGACATTTCATATTTATGCAACAATGTTTAAACCACCTCTAGAATAAACAATCAAAACAACAAGGTATCCTAGACTAGAGATTTTATATATATGAAGATAAATAAATGAACAAGTAAATAAGTAAGTACGGGCGCCTATTCGTTGGGCACGTTAGTATTAATCTGTCTGGACCGTATTATCCAAGCCCACTTTATATATTTTGCCATTGCTATTGCAATTGTTGGGCTCGGATCTGTACACAGGATTCTTATGGCCTCCTCATGCCTTTGGATGCCTATTAGTCGACAGACAGGTAGTACCCATTTTTTGCGTGGGAGCACATAAAGGGGACAAAAGAACACAAAATGACTCAAAGATTCAGTCGTGTCCAAACACTTTTGACCCATTTAGATGTAAAAGTGCGAATCGGGAGGGTACCTATTCTAAACTGGAAGTAAAATTTACGGTCAGTTGGAGCTTCAATCAAGCCCCAAAATGGTTCCTGTCTAGGGTAGGCCTTAATTTCTAGGAATCTGGCTGTTAGGTGGGATGTGCTCCCCTTGGAAACTGATTCCAAACCGATCAATTCCCAATACTTAGCTTTAAGAGTTTCTTTTGAGGGGAACACCGCATTTTGGGGGTCATCCCATAGGTTGCTCCATCCCAGTCTATAGAGTAATGATTTTATAGACCTCAGCCAGTCTATCTTATGAAAAAGATCTTTTTCCATAATTTCCTTTAGGCCCATAGCATAATGCTTAAGCTCCTCGGTTGACCAAACCCTACGCCAATACAGCAGAGGCCGCAAATTAGCTATATCTTGTAAGGATTTCAGACCAAGGTCCCAAAAAAGGGGTAACAAGGGAGTACTTTGCGGCACACCGACAACTTTCCGGATAAACTCGCTCTCCATAACGTTCAAACGTTTAGGGTTATTGCCATACCCCCATAGCTCAGAACCATATAAAGACGAGCTGCGGATCTTCATCGAGTATATCTCGAGGAGTGGGCCAATTGGTTGTGTCTGCGAGGTTTTAAATCTTTTTAAGAGGAAACCTGTCTGTTGTTGGAACTTCAATATAGACAAATCTAATTGGCTTTTCCAACGCATATTCTTCTGTAGCGTGACTCCCAAGTAAGTGAATGCATCAACCTGCTCTAAAGGAAAACCATTCATAAGGATTACACCATTGAAGGGTTTGTAAGACCTACACGGGTTAGGACTGTTACGGACCATAAACTTGGTCTTGGCAAAACTCTTCAAAGCGCCGGAGGGTAAGCTGCAGGCCACTCGGAGTTTTAGAGATCAGCAAGGTGTCGTCCGCGAACATGAGGACTGGAATGCGATTACCTGCCCTTGCCAGGGCATCAGAGGGGACCCGGGAGAGGAATTCGGCCACCCCGTTCACGAAGAGCGAGAACAGGGTCGGTGCCAGCACACAACCCTGACGAACTCCTCGCTCTACGGGGAAGGACTCCGTAACCTCACCCTGCCGTCCCCACCGTACCTGGGAAAAATTGTCCTCATGCAAACGAACGACCAATGCCAACAACTCCGGTGCCATCCCCAGCCCCTCCAGTACTTGCCACAGTTTGCTACGCGGAACTAGATCGAATGCCGCCCGCAAGTCGACAAACACTGCATACAGAACCCCTTTTCCTAAGACCACGGTCTTCCAATTGAGGACAATAAACCTAAAGACGGAACCCAGCCTGGAGAGGACTTAAAAGATTACTATCCTCCATCCAGGTCTGGATTTTGCCCAAGACCATCCGGCCCAAAATTTTTTGCATGGCATCAATCAGACTGATGGGCCTGTAATTCCTAGCCAGCGATTTGTCCCCTTTTTTATATATCGGGACAATTTCAGCACCTTTCCAGGATTGGGGAATGGCCATTCCCTGAGCTATAGCATTAGCTAGATGGGTGATATATAGACGCCATCTTTGTCTATCGTGCAAAAAAACATCGGCCGGGATACAATCCATGCCAGGTGCACGTCCCTGGGTTACCATATCGAGCGCCATATCAACCTCCTCCACATCAAAAACAGGATTATTGTAAAACACCCTCTCCTGGTGAAGCATACTGACTCCCTCACCGCCTTTTGCATATTGTGGCTTAAAAAATTCGACCCAGGAACTCTGGGGAACATGATTGCGCGGGCTGTCAGTAATTTCACCCCTCTTCCATTTAAAAATATCCCAAAACTTTTTCTGGTTTTTGTCGTTACATGGTGTCTTTAGGTCTTGCCACTCGCTCTCTTCCCATTCCTTTTTTGCTTTCCATTGGACCTTTCTATAGGTGTTGCGAGCTGCTTTAATCTTGCTTGGATCTTTTAATTTCAGGGCAAGTCCCAGATCACTACGAGCTAATTTACAGGAGGCGTTGTACCATTCCTCCTGTTTGCTTCTAGGGGCTATTTTTCCTGAAAAAGGTCTGCAAAAGCAGGATTTAAGATTGGTGAATAATTTTTCATGTATTTTCTCAATTACAGCTGGAGATTGACTTTTTATACCTCCTGCCATTATTGATATCAGTGCATCTTCAACGTTAGTCTTAATGCTGTCTAAGAGATCAGGATGCTCTGCAACTTTATGCCACTTAAGGTGGCGTTCATCATTTGATAAAGCGGCAGCTGGACATGCCATTTCAGAAACTCGATCCTTACTATCTCCCAAACCCAAATTAAAAATAGCAACTAATGGATTGTGGTCACTTTCAATCCGTGACGTGACCACCATGTCCACTAGGGTATACCACATCTTCAAGTGGACCAGAAGGTAGTCTATATTACTTGCCCTGGTACCATTATCGTATGTTTTGCTACATATCCTATCTGATATAGTTCTACCATTTGCTGCCCTCAGCTGGTTACCCAGGCAAAACCCTTTCAAGTACAGGGCTGCCTCTGTCCATTTGCTGACTGACTTTATCTCAAGCTGTGGGACGCCCCATCTAAGATCTTCCTCCTTTGTTAAAAACATGTCCTGAGGCCCCAGTGGCTCGAAGGTCGTATTAAAATCTCCCGCAATCAGTGGGAGCACATCAATGGGACTGGATTCAACAAGGGTGTTTAGTGCTCAGACCACCTCCGATCTTTTCCCGCCTGGTAAGCCCCTTGCATACACATTATATATAACAATTTTAAAATTTGGCGGGAAATTCAACCTGATTCCCAAAATGTCATTATTCTGAATTGGGACAGGTTGGATGTCACACTCCAAGCTTTGTTTAATCCAAATAACCAAGCCTCCTACTGGCCGGCCCTTAGCCCTTTTCTCCGCTGGGAAAAAAAAATTCAAATAACCCAACATAAACACAGGCTCTGGTGACCATGTCTCCTGGAAAAGACAAATGTCATGCTCATTAATAAAATCTGCCCAAAGGGGAGAAGATAGTTTAGATCCCACGCCCGCCACATTCCAGGATAAAAACGTAATGTGACCTGCAGCGTTAGTACCCACTTCATCACTCCTTATATTTAGCATGGGAGGAGTGGCTGTACCAATCCTAAAAGGTAGATTACCCACATTACTTATCATTTCTTTTTGTGGCACAACTTGTAGGCCTCGTTCCCCAGCCCCGATAGTGTTTGTTAGAGCAGAAAGCTCAATATCATCTCTATTACTGCCTTTTATAGACCGCACACCTTGCTTTGTACCCTCCTCTATCTCTCGGGCTACAAATGGCTTTTCATGATTGGGATATCCTCTTCCATCGTTCAGTCAATCACAGTCCGCTAACCCGGATAACACATCAAATCTATTAATGGACCTTATGTCCTCCAAAGTACATCCATTTGTCAAAGGTTCCCCACGTGTTACCCCTCCTGGGGTCAGAGATAGGGGAGCGTAAAAATAAGACAGTGGCATTGTGCTGATTAAAGATGAAAAATCAGCCTGGGGCCAAGAGCAGATATATTCCACACAATGCCTGTCCCTGAAATTAATGATGACGCAATCCCCCTTTATCGTCTTAGATCTCCTGCCCACCCAATTTACTCTTCTAGCGTACAAAATTTCAGCACACATATGGGCCGGCAATGGTCGCTTAACATTGAGCCAAAATGTACATTTGTTCTTTAGGTCCCTATAAGATTCCCTTGTTCCATTCGCCAGTGGTGGAACCCCTGTTAAGACCACCACATAGGGGGCTGCCTCGGGGGGTAGATGTATGTCAATTAGACCAGATGAAGCCTTTGCTAAAGGCTGTACAGGTGTTAGCTGCTTAGCAGTTCTAACTCTACCTGCCCCGGGACTATGTGGTACTACACGTGGTGGAAGATGTTCAGCTCTTGGCTGATTGCCACTGACTGAGATAGCTTGAGACACCTTCGAAATAGGGGGATTATCTTTCACAATACCACTTGTTGGATTATCAGTGGTAGATTTGATCTCGGTGCATTGACCTATCACACAAGGACACTCCTTTTGCAGACCCACACCCTCTCTACCTCCCCGTGACTGGGCCGAGGCAAGTGAGAGTTCCATACATACAAGCCTACTTTCAATGGAGCCTAGCCTTTCGTAAATTGGATCACATAAATTCTTTACAATACTTTCCAATTTTTTCCAAAACATTACATCTGTGTCTTCCATAGCTTTTGTCCCCAGAGGTAATGATGAGTTTGCCCTCGCCTCAGCAGTTATAGGTTTAGGGCATGAAACTATGTCCTTCCTTAAAGCAGAAGCAAGGTCAGGCTTAGCATTTTTCCCAGCGGCAGTCTGTTGGTTTCCCCTACGTTTTTTTTTCAAGGTTTGGACTAATTGTTGATGGACAGGAACCGTGTTCACTTTACTGGCAGAGCGGGTCTTTATGCTTGGCGAAGGTTTAGAAATTGGGACCATTTTATCAGTATTCAAGATATCTTCAATTTCACCCAGTATTTCAATTACAGTTGGGGAACATGTCATTATTTCACCGGTGCACTCCTCCACCAGAGATGATGTTGAACCCTGTGAATTCGACATGACAGAATGGCGCGGCATGGTGGTGATCTTATGTTAGCCATGTTTCCCAAAGAAGACCTCTTGTCACAAAGGATGTCTAAAGATAATCTTTTTTCAGTTAGTTCTATGTCCTTGGCGAGCACAGATTGCACTCGCACTAGAAAGTTATCTAGAGTTCCCATTAGAACACCCCCGGACGATTGCATAGTGGGTCCATCCTTTTGAGCAAATTTATCCATTACTTGGTATTACTTGCGACCTCAGTTGACAAATATCCCTCTAAAATGCAAACTAGGAACTAGGGCTTACCCTTAATAGTTCGATGACTGCCCTTAATCTGTAGTTGTTAGAGGAGGGTCCCGTTCCGTTCTCAGACGATCTCGGACGGGCTCCGACGAGCCCGCCCTTGGCCCGGGCTTCGCCCGGCGCGCGCCTGCGCGCGTCCCGCGATGCGGGGGCCGTGAGGAGTCTTATAGCATCAGGGCGGGAGTACGGGAAGAGGACACAGCTGGTTGCAGTTACGGGGCTGCTGGTCCTCGCAGTCCTGTGTTGGATTCCCTCAGGCAGCAGGCACCAATGGTTGATTTGGGCAACACCTCCGTTGACAGCACTCGTGAAGTTAAAAAATGAGCAAGTTTAAAAGGCACACTAAGGCTCCAGCCACGAACGGCTCCCGCGAAGCGGGGGCCGTGAGGAGACTTATAGCGTCAGGGCGGGAGTACGGGAAGAGGACACAGCTGGTTGCAGTTACGGGGCTGCTGGTCCTCGCAGTCCCGTGTTGGATTCCCTCAGGCAGCAGTCACCAATGGTTGATTTGGGCAACACCTCCGTTGACAGCACTCGTGAAGTTAAAAAATGAGCAAGTTTAAAAGGCACACTAAGGCTCCAGCCACGAACGGCTCCCGCGAAGCGGGGGCCGTGAGGAGTCTTTTAGCGTCAGGGCGGGAGTACGGGAAGAGGACACAGCTGGTTGCAGTTACGGGGCTGCTGGTCCTCGCAGTCCTGTATTGGATTCCCTCAGGCAGCAGTCACCAATGGTTGATTTGGGCAACACCTCCGTTGACAGCACTCGTGAAGTAAAAAAATGAGCAAGTTTAAAAGGCACACTAAGGCTCCAGCCACGAACGGCACCCCAATTGAACCAATCATGTATAGAGAGAAGCCACGTGGCCAAATAATATAGGTACGGATGGGTCATCTCCAGTCCCCTGTCGAATGAGGGGATCCTACACACATTGAGCGCCAACCAGACCCTACCCTTTCCCCATAAAAACTTGCTGGCTATGCTGTCAAGCTCACGGAACAAGGCTCTGGGAATGCCGATGGGGCTATTTTGCAGTATGTAGAGTAAATGGGGGAGCACCATCATTTTAAATAGGGTGACTCTCCCCATAGGGTTCAGGGGCAATGTTTGCCACTTCTGGAGATCTGCCTTAACCCGCTTCACCAATGGGGCCACGTTGAGAGCCCAGCTGAGCTCCGGAAGCAAGGTCATTCATATCCCCAAGTATTTGAATGATTGGCGGCGAAGAGGAATGTGGGATTGCCAGTCGAAACATTCGCGGGACAAGTGTAGGGGAACCAAGGACTGAGGTGGCGAAGTGAGCTAAAGTATGATGATGGATTCAACCCAGATCTGTGACTGAGGGTGAGTGTCTGAAAAGTTTCAGCACTCTGTCAATCATCACCTTATGTTTGCTTTGTATGCCCTAAGTTGGCAGGGTATGCCCAGACATGGGTCCCTTTATCTCTTTGCCACTGGATTCAAGCTAGCCTGACTGAACAAGGGTGTTACCCAGAAACCGGTCCCAGGATGCTTGTTTCTGGTTCCGGGAAGTCCTGGCTTGGCAGTTCAGGCTGAACTGTTCCCATGAGGCACAGGGTCAAGACTGATTTGCATATGGCTGGGTTTGAACTGAGGTGGCGAAGTGAGCTAAAGAATGATGATGGATTCAACCTAGATCAGTGACTGGGGTTGAGTGTCTGAAAAGTTTCAGCACTCCGTCCATCATCTCCTTGTGTTTCCTCTTGTGGGGAATGACATAACTATGACCAAAGGTCTTTTGAAAATGTTGCCTACATGCATGTGCTTATGCTAACGTATGAAGCAGGTTAAATCAGAAAACTTGGTAACTGTTTTGTGGTCAGAATTCATGATCTGT
The DNA here is from genome assembly GCF_964204655.1 of Triturus cristatus. Taxonomy (NCBI): domain Eukaryota; kingdom Metazoa; phylum Chordata; class Amphibia; order Caudata; family Salamandridae; genus Triturus; species Triturus cristatus. The sequence goes on from NC_140591.1 coordinate 1,188,968,997, forward strand.
TCTGATCCAATTAGACTATTGTATATGTCATTTCAGCATCATCCAGGGCAGGCGAAAGAAAAGGCGCCGATATAGGTGGGAAAGCATTTGGCCAAAGGGGTTCGGGTGCTGACACCGAGGGACACAGTGGCCCTGAGGATGAGGGGGCTGCAAAGGAGGCCACCAGTGACTCTACCTCTTCTTCTGAGTCCTCCTCCAGTGAGCACTTCCTAGTGGTGGCAGACCATACTGCCCCAGTTCCATCTGCATCCTTGTTCACCATTCAGAGTGCCATCTCCACCCTCCCTCTTGCTCCCCCCAGTTGGCCCAGTCAGGCATGCTAGAAGGCATGGGATCTTATTTGTTCCAGGCACCTCAACCCCTGCCCCCCCGGGCTGCATTGAGTGAGGAGGCTATTGACCACCGCAGCAATATATCTGTAGACCAGACTGCACTACTGTATACCATCCAGGGGCTTAGCAGCCAAATTGGACAATTAGCCTAGATGAAAGGCATTCCCAGTGCTATGTCTGGCCTACAGAGGTCTTTTCAAGGTCTAGCCTCCTCACTGACCGCAGCCTTGCGGCCAACCTCCCACCCTGTATCCATCCAAATTCCCTATTCACAGTCCTGTGCGAAGCACATGCATACCTATGCATGCACCCACTTAGCCATACACAAGCAGCACACTTGTACACAAACAATACAAAAAGAAAAAGAGGCCAGCATCCAAACACACAGACACCACCAGAGCCCCAGCACAACCACAAACACTGATCCCACCCCCACAGACACATCCACCACCCCAGCACACCCACATATACTGTACCCATCACCACAGACATATCCACCCCCCAGCACAACCACATACTCTGACCCCACCACCACAGACACATCCATCACCATCATCACACCCACATGAACCACAGCCACCATCACAGACACATTCACAATGTCCACTCGGCACCTCCACAGCACACATGCACAAAAACAGAAACTCCCACAATCACCCACACAACACACACCAACAAAGCAAGACACACTCAAACATTCATGACATACACCAGACCCACAGACAACTGCACCATCAACAGACACGTTTGCGCTTGCCCTGAGCTGTGCCTCACCCACCACTCACAGATCCACACCTACCCCCAGCACAACCACAAACATTGTCCCCACCACTACAGACACTACATCCACCACCCCAGCACACCCACATATACTCTACCCACCACCACAGACACATCCACCTCCCCAGCACAACCATATACACTGCCCCCAACACCACAGACACATCCACTACCCCAGCACACTCACATACATTGCACCCACCACAGACACATCCACCACCACATCATATCCACATATACTACACCCACCACCACAGACATCCACCATCACATACACCACAGCCACCAACACAGCCACATTCACCAAGTCCATACCCAGCACCTCCACAGCACACTCACCCAAAAAACAGAACCTCCCACACTCACCCACACAGCACACACCAACAAAGCAAGACACACCAAAACATACATCAGACCCACAGACACCTGCACCATCAACAGACTGATGCACAATAGACATTTTCACTCCCTCTACCTCCCAACCTCAAGTCCCTCCTGACCATCCTACCCATTTTCCCTGTGAAAGTTGTGTTTGCCCTTGCCCTGAAATGTGCCACACTCACCACTCCCAGATCCACACCTACCCCTTACCACACCCCAAAACATCCCTGCAACATCCCAAACCACTCCTAAGAAGACCATACCCACCCCTACTACCCCCCAAGGTAGCCCTACCAAAGGGAAAGGCCCCATCCCACGCACAAAACCACCCCTGTCAAAACCACCCCCGCTCCCAAACACAAGACCACCCCTCCCAAGAATACCCCTGTCCCAAACCGAAGGACACTCTTCCCAAACCCAAACGCAAACCCAACCATCCCCCTCCCATATTTGAGGTGCCTGCTCTGCCCACTAGATGCCAGTTTCCTCTGGCAGTGCAATTGGACACAAGTTGAAGCACACCTGTGCACAGAACTCCATTTGCATTCTTCCAAACTATTTGAGACACTTATCTCATAGTGATTAAATCACAATTTTTCTTTTCAGCAAGTTAGTTCGGGCATGTTAGATTCCTAGCAATGTTTCAGTGTAAAATGTGTTTGCTACCTAATTGTCTTTAGCATGATAGCAGGGACTACTACATCTTATTTATTTGTCTACTTTGTGAGGTGCATACACTGGTTCACATGGTATGTGATAGAGTTTTGAAATTAGGTGCAGCCATTCAGCATAGTAGTGTACACTTGCACATACAAATATATATTGAGACATTATATAAGATATGTATGTACACATATGCATCTCACCTTGTAATATGATGTGCAAAATAAAAGTGTATATAATACAGGACTTGCACCTGAAAACAGGAAATGTTACATGGATAAATATGTAGTGTAATTCGGAGTTGAGACTGGCATTGATTTTCCAGGTTATGTATGAGGTGAGGGTTCCAGCTTGTCTAGTGCAATTTCTACATTCGGTTAAATTTCACTTATTCCAATGATGTGTGATGCACAGTTATTTGATTTGACAATTTTATACTTTATTTCCACATACCTGTATGGTGAGTTTCAAATTTTTGCTTTGATATCCTTTTTTTGTGCAAGTGTCCTTTTTTTGTGAGGCAGCTAGCACCTGATTGGTGTGTTCCTTTACATTTCTTAAATGTCAACATTAGAGTCTTTGCACATTGGTATGCTATAGCTTGTGTGAGTAATTTAATAATGCGCGAGACCTGAACACATGAGAACAGCCAATTGAAAACAGGTAATAGGTAAAAGGGGAGGTTAAGTTTGATTCCGGCGAAGACAGTGTTGATTTTAATTGTGATGTGCCAGCAGCAGTAGAGGCAGTAAACATAGGATCGGGTCTACGGCAGAACAGGAAGTGGGAAGGTAAGTAAAGGTGAGTTTGTGCCATATATGCATGCCATTCCACCAACTCACCTGTGGAGGTTTTCCACCACAGTTGCTTGCAGTGGGAAGGCACATCATGTTTAGCCTGACAGAGAAACTGGCGGGCCTCCCTCTGACAGCTGCTTTTACCTATCCTGCCGTCAACACGGTCAAGATTTCCTGGTGGTGACGGTAGTGACGAAGCGACATCGATGGTCTTTCATCTATGCAATTGCCAACATCTAAATAGAGCAACATTTTTTAATTCTATATACCTTTGTGTGCACATTAAGGGTTTACTTTATTTCATTTGCATTTCACTGCATTTTTCATTCTTTTGTTTTTATAGACATCACTTGCTACTATAGACTATTTCACTTGATAGGGGGTGTATATATATATAAAGGTGTCACATCACCAGAAAAAAACACTAATCGTAGCATAACTACATTTGACATTGCTTTACAAGTCATGTGTTATTTGGGACTGCTGCCACAGTGAGTGCGTTAGAACACTTCAAATATATAGCTTAACTCTATTGGGTTAATCCGTTGGAGTTAAGCTATAAAATTAAATTGGAACTGATATATACAAAAACAGAACTTAATAAAAATTGAAAAAATGAAATGTAAAAGTTTTCAATTTTTATTACATTTTCTTTTTGTACATACGTGTTCCAATTCAAATATATAGCTTGACTCGACGATGAGTTAATTCTATCCCAAGGAAACCATAGTCATTTATTCTAATATAACTACCCTGGATCATGGGATTACTGGGTTGACTCTGTAGGTTGGTACCACAGTGAGTGTGGGCAAAAAAGATGCCGTGCTTAGTACACTGTGATGTTTTTTTATGTGCAGGCTCAGGCGTTTTACATATAATTATTTATTTTTGTGGTTTTGTAAAACACATATTTCATTCCAGAGCAATCTCTTACCACTAAAGATTGTTTAAAATGTATATTAGTTCAGCTTTGAAGGATCTGTCTGATGCCGTGGGTGCACATTGAGGTCTTTAACTATATCCTGAATTTTAGCAATGTAGCCTGTAATGGTATCTCTAAAGGCATAGACTTTCATAACATTGTTCCCTGAGATCTGGAGGCTATGCCACCCCATTTTCTGTAGTTTTAACGCGGTACCTCAAAATATATTTTGTTTTCGGATCTGGGGTGCTGACCAGGTGAATAATGTTTAAATTTGTTTAAGAGAAATATGGAAGCCAAACCATAGTTGATTTTATACATCTTACACAATATTTTAAACAGAATTGTCTTTCTCACTGGCAGCCTGTAAAATTGTTGGACATAGTCAAAAACTGAATCAATCACATTTTTGAGACTGACCTTAGACCTGTTAGTTTTAGGGTAGTCATCCCTTAAACATTTTACCTTATTCATCCATATTTTTCTCATCTTGCTTTTGTTGGCCCTTGGACTCAGTGCTAAAGTGAGTGTGCTCTCTCCTTAAATCATGGTGAAATTGGCGTATCCCCAATTGGCATATTTAGTGATACTACATGTGCCCAGGCCCTGTAAATTAAATACTAGTGATTTTAGTGATTGAAACTGGGAATGAGGCACTACTAGAAGACTCGCTTAGCTGAATACAAAGAGATGCGATGCAGTCCTTTTTTTGTGAACTTTAAAGCAATCAGAACCACCTCTAACAAAACAAGCTGTGGAACGGCCTTGAACAAAATATCCGACATTGCCGGCATAGCAAAAATCGCTCAACTAAGCTTCCATTTACTGGCAACAAGCATAACTACTGCATTGGTAGAAGTATCGCCCGATTAGCGCAAGTCGTGATTCTTACATTTTAACTTGAATCTTTTCATCTGCAACACGCAAATTGCTTACTCAAATTGATCAGATAAACCAGTCCACGCCCTGAAGAGAATCCCATAAGCCACCCTGGTAATCGAAACGTGTCAGCATTACACAACACGGGGACTGTTGTATTTGATTACCTTTTTCCGCCCAGTGGAAATGTTTTTTTAATTGTCTCACTACTGGGTTTGATTGTTTTGTTCCCGGTGATAGCAGCTACTTAACTCAGGTATACATTGTAGATGTGAATGGATATCCAAGTAGCTGCTTTGTTTGTGAATTAAGACTGCTGACATAATGTCTGTATAATTCGTTGTTTTGTATCACTTGTTGATGTATTGTTTTTTACAGCACACTACTTCACCACGAAGTTTGTCTGTTTTTGTTTGACCTGAGGCATAAATAAGTGTAATTGGTTCTAGACTGAAACGTATCTAACTTCACTGACCCATAATTCAAATGTGGAGTAAAGTACATAGAAATGAGCAGCAGATAAATGCCTCAAGCCAATATCAATTGAATTGTTGGCTCATAGTCTGTTACATTAATGTAGCAGCATTTGAAAGGTGACGGCTAGGACACTTCTTCCTCTTAGTTTAATAATGGCCCCATCCAGCTGCCTAGGGCCAAACCCCTTATTGCAATTATATTAGTGGTACTGCAGCAATGCTTGTGTCACCCACTTAAATAGCCGGTTATACATGTCTCAGACCTGCCATTGCAGCCTGTATGTGTAGTTTTAAACTGCCATTTCAACCTGGCAAAATAAACCTTTCACCAGAATCAAAACTGCCCTTTTAGCACATATCCTAAATAGGCCCTAATTAGCCAAACATGGCATGATGCAGTGTAACTAAACAGCAGACATATGCTTTTACAGTTTTCATGTCCTGATAGTAAAAAACTCTTAAATGTTTTTTTCACTATGGCAACACCTACCACACCCACGAGATAACATTGGAGTTGCCATACTACATTTAATAAGCTGTAACTTCCAAATGGGAACAGGTAAACAGCTCATGTGTGATGTCTTTGGAGTTGTAATAAAAAGTCCTCTTTTATGGCAAAGTCAGATTTTAAATTATAATTTTGAAAATGCGACTTTTAGAAACATGGCATTTTCCTGCCTTAACCATTTAGTGCCTGTAGGCCGTCTCTGGGTCCCATGACTGAGTTTACTTGGCAGTTGGCCTTTGTGTATTCCTCCTAGACGGCCACACACTATAGCGAGTTTAGGTGTGCCTGGATGGGCCATCAATGGCAGGATGGGAGGGCAGAGCTGAGTGCAGCTCTACTTACACTTGAATAGGCTGTCTCCTGCCTTCGCACAAAGCATTGCATATGCCCTGTAGTTAGTCTGGAGCAGGGCAGTAGAGGTAGGAATCCTGTGCACTTCAAAGGAAGCCCTCTAAGAGCTTCAAATGAGTCACTATGTATAAATATTGGACCTCAGACACCGATTCTTCAGTACTCTTCTGGACAAGTGGATGATTCTTCCAGGTAGAAGGTTTGCTGTGCTGCTGAATGGACTGCCACTCTGCTGGACCGCTACCCTAAAGGGCTGCCTCCTGCTAAGCTGACTTACTGCCTGCCGACCTCTTGTCTGGGGAAAAGGACTGGACTCACAACTTGTACCTAGGACCACAAGAGTGACTCCAAGGTCTACTCTCTTGTAAGGAGCACCTGAGAACAATACATAAGGTCTTGACGGCAATTTGTTTAATGGCAGGGAGCCAATGCAATTTCCAAATAGCAGCAGAGAATGAATGATATTTAGGAAGGTCCAATACGAGTCTTGCTGCAGCATTTCAGACAAACTGCAACTTGTCAAGAACTGTCTCATTAATGCCCAGGTAGAACGCATTGCAATGATCCATACTGAACATTATCAGTGCCACGAGTGCTTGTTTATGCATGGAAGAGAAAGAAACTGAAACTCCTTCCAAAGGATCTTGATCACCCAAAAACATGAAGATACTGTCCTATTGACCTGAAGATAAAAGGGCAGATTGTTGTCAACCAGGACGCCAAGATTATTTGCAGAGCCAGCAGGGCTGAGACATTGCCCCAGAATTTCTGGCAACTAAGAATGGGTCCAAATAGATTGTTGGCTACTGAAGATCAAAACCTAGGTTTTGTCACCATTCAGTCGGAGGTCATTTCTTACCATCCAGGTGGCCACAGCCTGCATGCAATTGTTAAAATTGGTGGCAGAGGCTTCTATGCCCTTTGCGATACACAATTATTTGTGTAATGTCAGCATAGCATAGCGCCTTAAGCCCAAAAGACCTAATCAGTTTTGCCAGCTAGGAGACATATCTTAAACAAAGATGGTCTCAGGGAGGAACCCTGTGGAACCTCACACAGAGTGGTTATGGGGTCAGAGTAGAATTGGTCCACCACCACTGTCTGTGACCTATCCATCAGGAAGGATGACAGAAGCTTGAAGGTTAAGTCTGTGATCCCAGTTTCCTGTAGGCCGTCAATTATCATGATGGAAAATATGGTGTTGAAGGCCATGGATAGATCCAACAGAATCAGCACTGCAGCCTGTCCTGCATCAACCATGGAGCGGATGTTATTGACTGCGGATAATAGTGCTGTCCCGGTCCCATGGTTACTTCTAAATCCAAACTGGAAAATGTCCAGCAGATGCTGTTGTTCCACATAAGTCATCAACTGGGCATTTAGATGTTTCTCCAGGATCTTGGTGGGATTGGATAGCAAAGAAATGGGCCAATCGTTTTTCAATTCAGAGGGGTACATGTTGGATGTTTAAAGCAGAGGCTTAACAATCGCAGTTTTCAAGCTTTGAGGATAGCATCCAGAGGAACTAGCCTGATTGGGAGTTGATGTGAGGTGGGGAATATTGATCTCCCCTCCCAACTGCATCAGTTTGGGAGAGCAAGGTTCAAATGGAGAGTCTGATTTAACCCTTCGAAGAAGCTGTTCGGTCAGCTCATGGGATAGAGGGAGAAAAGCAGAAAGACTGTAATCCCTATTCTTAGACTGTGGGGGGGCGGTTGTGTAATTAGTCTTTTGGGTAGAGATGGAGGGCTCAGAATTGAGACTGCCAAAGGAAGGGTAAATATCAAAAGTTTTGGAATGAAACAATGTTGCCATACGATTACAGAAGACCTGCAAGTTCTCAGTTTCGGAGGAGACAGAAGGTACGGATATAAGAATGATCATTTTGAAGGGATCCCTAGAGCACATGACTGATGCAATCTTCTGATTGCAGTTTGGGGATTTCTCTAGCCGAATGTCTGCTTTATACTCTACCAGCATAACTTTATAGTTGACTCTTTCGATCGGTTCATAGTGTGTATGCCAAACGCGCTCTTGGCGGTGACAAGCTTGTCTAAGTATTCTCTGCTTTTCCGAAAAACAGGGAGAAGTGGGCATCTTCCTACATACATAGGATTCTTTAAGGGGAGCAAGAGAGTCAATAGCTGCTGTAAGCCATGTTGAATACTCTATAGCTGCCAGATCAGTGTCACTATGGTCAGTCCAGTTTTAATTGTTAAGAGCCCATAGAAGTGATTCCTTACTTATACCTTTCCAATATCTTTTAAACACCTTATTGATTCCCCTCTGAGCAGTTTAATGTGTGGAGGGAAAAGAAAGGGAAAAAGGGACAGCATGATGGTCAGACCAAGTGAGGGGAAGAGGTTCTTCAACCCTAAGATGATGGTCATTAGGGAAAATGGTGTCAAGAAAGTGTCCTGCATCATGAGTAATTGTGTAAGACCACAACATAGCATCGTATCTTTACAAACCTGCAAGACTTTACAAAAGTGGCAGTCAAAATGAAAGTTAAACTCTCCCAAAATGGTAAGGATTTGTTTTCCCAGGTAGGGTTCTATAAGGTGAGTGAACTCCAGGGTGAAGGAAGACCCAGGTCCCGGCTGCCGATAGACCAGTATTCCAGTTAAAGATTTGGTTGGGAGCATTATTAATGAGAAAAATAGTGCTTCACGGGGAGTTGTAGGGATACACAGTGGTTATATAAAACAGGTATGAAATTTCTTATATATAATGGCCGATCCCCCCCAAAAAAATGTTTTATCAGTTCTATCAAGCCGGGCAATGGTATATCCTGGAGGAATAGCATCAACCATATCAGGACCCGAGGAGTACTTTGCCCAGGTCTCCGTAACAGACACCCAGTCAGGCTCATGATGAGCAATAAAGCCAGTGATCTCAATTTTATTTTTAATAAGCGTTCTGGCATTAATGAGAAATTCAGAGTAGATATTCTTGGATGAGCAAGGAGGAAGAGAGGCACCCTGAGCTACCGTTGATCCCATTGCCAAGGAGGTGGGCTGAAAGTTGCAAACAGTGTAAACAGTGATGTTATCAATCAAGGATTCTCCCAAGCTGAGGGGAAATAACAGGCTGCAGTATTATCCTGTTCCCGTATTTTAAGGAGCTGTTCTCCGGAGTAAATGAGGGAGTTGGCCTTTTCCCTGGTGCAAGAACCAGGGTCCTGGGGCATGCCACAGTACAGGTACAGGCACAGAGGGGCACAGATGGACTTGTCTTTGGAGCACCAGCAGCACGCCCGCAACACAAGTCTGCCGCAGGATGCCAATTTATGGTCATTGCTTCAGAAACTAGGCTGCTAACTCAACCAGAAGTGCCCCTAACTAATTAGAACAGCTCCACTTCCCTCCGCTCAATTGGTATAGAATACCATGGCGGACCAGGGAAGGGGCTTAAAGGTAAGAAAACTATAGTAATGAATAAAAAGAACACTGTGGAGAATCATTTAAAAGCATCAATGCGGTTAGGGAATCAAAGTAGTGAAGGGACAAACATGAACAAAACCAGCAGCCTACCATCAGGCTAACCATGCGTGTCTGCCCCAGCATGCCAATTCATGGGAGAGATGTAGCCTTACGGCTAGAGCGGTCGACCTCGAAGCTGGATAACTGGGGTCGAGTCCCGGCAATGACGCTCAACATCCGGTGATTCTGGGCAAATCACTTAACATCCCCAGGCCCAACAAAAAACAAGCATTTACAATGCAATGGTCTCGGCACTGTTAAAGTTAGAGCTATTGACATTGCTCATGACATTATTTTTGTTTGTTTTTGCTTTTAAAACATTTAAAGAAACGGCATTGTTATTTACAATGTCCATAGCTTAATCACTCTCAAATGCGAGACTTATTGAATTTGCACCCACACACAGAGCCACACACACAAAGCCACCCACACACACACACACAGCCACCCACACACACACAGAGCCACCCACACACACAGAGCCACCCACACACACTTGGAATGCTGTTTGCGTTTTTTTTTAATAGAAAATAACAGAATGCTTTAAACATTATGTTGAAAACTATGGCGCAAAGTGAAAATTTAAATTTGACCAGCCAGGTAGCCACACTTTTAAATAGCCCTTTAAAACATGCCACAGCTATTTATTTTCCACTCTGTTGTAGTACAGCCTAGGGCTGGTGGTACAGTGTTACCACAGAATTCGTTCTGTAGCCACTTGCCTCCGTAAAAGTAGAAGTTCTGCATTACTGCCAGTACTCAGAAGCCCTGAAAACAAGCACTTCTCCATTCTCCAGACTTCACAAACAAGATATGCCATTGTCTGGGAGTTTATCAACATTTGTAGTTTGAAACCTTATAAAAACATGAAAGCAACTCATCACATCCGATTTGAAACACCTAAAATTGCACCACTGTTTCTCACATATATCTACTAAGAAGAGATTGGGAATATTGCCTTGCGTGTATACCCATGACACCAAATGATAGTAGAGACTGCTGCTTTAAGAGCGCCTGTTAGTGCCTAGTTGATGAATGAGATGAACATTGTAATTTTCAAATATAATTATATGCAGATATAATTAAAAATACACGATATCCGGTAGTAATGCAGCCAACATTCCACCAGGTTAGGCAACTACAAAGAGATAAGGTAAAGGGCTGAACACATCCCAAAAATATTTTGCATGTGTTGTGCAGAGATAAATAAAAATACACGATGTCCGGGAGTTTGACGGGATGTATGCGGGAGTGAGACACTAACATTCCATCAAGTTAAACATTTATGGGGAGATTAGATAAAGGGCTGAAGACATCCCAAAAACACTTTGTGGGTGCTGTGCAGATATAAATAAAAATGCATGATGTCCAGGAGTTCGATGGCGGGGGAGAAGGTTGTATGCAGGAGTAAAATGCGAACATTCCCCAAAGTTATACAGCTGCTGGGAGATTAGATAAAGGTCTGAAGATATTCCAAAAACACTTGCAGGTATAAATAAAAATGCACGATGTCTGGGAGTTCAATGGAGGAGGGGCTGAGGGATGTATGCAGGAGTAAAGCGCTAACATTCCACCAAGTTCGACAGCTGTGGGGAGATTAGAGAAACTGCTGAAGACATGGCCAAAAAATGTTGTTGCTGTTGTGCTGGTCAATTAAGCGAGGGTGTTTTTGCACCATACAGAGACTGCTATCGTAAGGGTGCCTGTGAGTGCCTCGCTGATGAATGTCCTGGCTACAAAGAACAGACGGAGACTGCTGCTTTAAGAGCGCTTGTTAGTGCCTCGTTAATGAATGAGATGAGATGAGCACCGTAAGTTCCAAATATAATTATATACAGATACAGGGATGTATGCAGGAGTAAGACGCCAACAGTCCACCAAATTATACAGCTGCGGGGAGATTAGATAAAGGGCTGAAGCTATTCCAAAAACACTTTGTGGGTGCTGGGCAGATATAAATACAAGCATTTGCAATCTAATAAGTCTCGCAATTGCGAGACGTAAAGCTATTGCCCTTTTAAACATAAAAGTGGGCACTGCGTTAAAGCGGGGCGCCCCCAATTACTCACAAAGCGGGGAAATATTTAAAAACACACCACAAAGGGAAACCGAAAGGAGAAACCTGAGCAGGAGGCAAGGCTTCCCTTAAAAACATACATTATGAACTGGAAGCGCTAAAACTGAACAGTTAGGACTCTGTGTAAGCTGAAGGGTCACCCAGAAGATGTTGCGTATTTTGGAAATCGCTGACATTCCAAAGGGGAAACGTTAAAAATGTGTTTGCTTTTTTGTTGCTTTTCTTAAAATAGGGCGAGTATGGAAACAGCAATCGGCTCTCTGAGTTCGCGCAAAGGGTAATAAAACACAGAGGGTGGCGAGCACAGATCTGCCGGTAGAGTAAGCAAGAATAAACAAATGTAAAAGTCGCACTGTAGATGCGATCGGGATGATTGTTTCTAGATGCACATCCCCGTAAAGGAAAACGGAAGATGAAGGAGGGGCCATCACACGCTAGACAGAGTGATGGCCAAATAGATAATTGGGATGATTGCTACCAGATGCACGTCTATGTCAAAGAAATGTGAACTAAACGCCAGAATGCCATAGTCGTACTCACTGTTTGATGTTGTCCCCTAATGCTTTGCTCAGACTCTTCTTGGCTGCTTCCAGCTCGCTCACAAAAGTCGCCATCTTTGAGCCCACCCGCACGACTTCTTGCAGAGCAAAAGATTGAAAACAGAAAAACACCGCCGAACAACAAACCAAAGTGCGCCCGCTCTCCTCAAAATTTGTTTAAAGAAGCAATTGCATTAATTATGTAAGGAGGGAGAGGGTTTTTATTTGTAAATAAGCCCGGTGTGATTAACAGGTGTGGCGACGCCGGTTCGACTGTGTTCAGTGTATCGACTTTGGAGGTGAATCTCGCAGTGAACAGTTGTGTGACACAAATTAATTCATGGCATGCAGGACGCACACCGATTTTAGTGTCAACTTCACCTACAGAGCATCCTCACTGGGTTGAAAGTGGAACTTGTGACTGGCGGGATGCAGCCACGTCCAATCACCTAAAACGTAGATTAAATTATGCTAAAAAAATACGACTAACATGTCTGCAGTGGTCCCATTAGCGCCGCGCACGTGAAATCCCCACAGAGGCGCTAAAGAGCGTCCAATGGGAAGCATACAGAGGCATCCCCAGCCCCCTCTGATTAAATAAACGCTTCACTCCCCCCCTCCACCCGGGCCCCGCTGAGCGCAGAGAGGCCGACCCTGCTCCGCAATTTTCATCTAGTTATTCGCTGAGTTCTGACGTCGGACTGAGGGGGGACAAGGGGAGGGGGTGGGTATATTGCCGCTTGGTGTGTACGCCGAGGAGCAGAGAGGTGGTCGCTTTAGGAGCCGGGGCTGTGATGCTGCCGTTTGTGCAGCGCACATTGGGAAGCAGGTCGGCTCTCTGTGCGCATGCGCACTGGAGGAGTACTATGGAAGGGATGATGTCTGTAGCCTGTGTTGGTACACAAGAGAGGATTAGGGAGCTAACGTTTTTTAAAGCGTGGCGGCGTGTACTCAGACAGAGCTGGGGGTGAAACATTGCACTGTGTGTATAACTGAAGAGCTGGGGTTAAACATTGTACTGTGACTGCGTACACACTAGGGGTGGGCGGAATTTGCGTAATCGCATTACGCAAATCTCCGCGAAACGGTAAAAAATCTCCGCGAACACGCAGAAATTCCGCGAACACGCGGAATTGCTTGTTCGCGATACTTTTTGCCTGTTCGCGATCGCTGTTTGCGTGCTCGGGGTGAAATATCTCGCGAACACGCATATTGAGAACGCGAACAAGCAAAAAATTCCGCGAAGTCGCGGAACGCAGATTTTTGGGCAATTTCGCGTTCTCCGCAGAACACAAAATTACCCAAATTCCGCAAATTCCGCGAACGGAACGGAATTTACCGCCCAGGCCTAGTACACACCCGGAACTGGGTGTGTTTGCACAGTGTGTGTACACACGCAGAGCTGAGGTGTAACATTGCACTGTGTGTGCACGCGCAGAGCTGAGGTGAAACATTGCACAGTGTGTGCACGTGCAGAGCTGGGGGTCATTGCACTGTGTGTACACACGCAGAGCTGAGGTGAAACATTGCACTGTGTGTACAAGTGTAGAGCTAGGGTGAAACATTGCACTGTGTGTGCTGTACCATCCTGAGCCCTGCAAGAACATACCGAGACACCACCGCCTTTCTCCGAGGCGAAGCACAAATGCCTCGGAGAAACGCAGTGGCGTTTTCGGATTCGGGGGCGTGTTTCTTTTTCTCTCCTCTTGCCATTGGCTGGAGGAGAGAAAAACACGCCCTGCGAAAAGCAACGAAAAAACACGCCCCCCAATCCGAAAAGGACGGGGCCTGTTTTGCGCGACAAGCCTCTTCTCCAATGGGTGGCCAGCATTTAAGAGGCCAGCCAATGGAGAAGAGGAGAGAAGAGGGGCGGGTTCAAGCCCCTCTTCTCCAAAACACCCGAAGTCATTAATTCTCGCGAGCGAGACTGCGCAAGCGCAGCCTTCGCTAGCCGAGACCTAAAAATGAATGTGTCCTTCTGTAACGCAACTGGTGCTCATGTAAAGCGCTCTGATACCTGATATTTTCGGGTCTAGTTCGCGCTATATAAAACTCTTATGTAAGATTGACTGTTCCTTCAGGCTTTAGGTTTCTTACTCAGATTGTAAGTGCCCCTAATTAATGAGAACGGCTCCACTTCCCTCTGCTGAATCAGCATAGAATGCTGCAGCGGACTGCGGAAGCGGCCTAAAGGCAAGTAAACTATAGTAACAAATAAAAAGAACACTCTGGGGAATTATTTAAAAAGTATTAATGCAGCACAGGAATAAAAGTTTTGAAGGGACAAACATGAACACAACAAGCTAACCACTGCGCGTCCACCCCAGCATGCCAATTTATGGCCGATCCCTTAGGCCCTAGGCTGCTAACTGATCCAGAAGTGCCCCTAACTAATTAGAACGTTATGCTTCTAATTTGCAGTAATTTGATTATATTTTGTGTGCATGTTTCCTCTAGTTCCATAAGGAATCTACAAAGGTTAACAAATATTTTGCATCATATTTTATCTGAAACATCTTCTGATGGAAGATAGGGACACATTTGCTATGTATCAGACCATGTCTAGGAAAAAGTGGGGTAGCACATTCTGGACGTGGTTGGCCCCATTTACCCCGCTAGGACGTGGGCCAGTATGTTTTACTGAACAATGGGTCAAGATATCTGGAAAAAAAAATATCATTTTGATCATCTTTTCCAAACTTAAAAAGTCAAGTTTTGTTAATTCACCACGAGATTTCTAGAGCTATTCTGTCTCTCACTACAGTCTATGGCAGTTGGAGCAGTGTAGGTGCACAGTGTGAGTAGTGAGTCCATTAGCAACCAGGCTGGACTCCTGTCCAGGCAGGAATATGGGAGCTGTATGTATGCTCCTGTTTGTGAAACCAGTCTGCCAGAGATTAGCTGGATTTTATCTTCACAATTTACTTGTTTTTAACCAACAGATTGTGGTAATCAGATAATACCTACTTTTTCCATGCATCAACATGTATGCATCCTTCTCTCCTATCCTAGATACTCATCTATACACCCAGATTCAACAACCCAGCTACCCTCTACTGACACTTATTCACCCATGCATCTCTTTATCATTCTATCCGCAGACATTGATCTACCCCTCCGCACACAACTACTTACTTATAATTCAATCAACCGATCCCAAAACCCCACATTCATCCATCAAACCATAACCAAACGTTCATCCATCCACTGATATTTTAACCACTCATCTTTGCAGCTGCACCAATCCATTTACCGACTCATCATTGCATGTACCCAAAGTCATCCAACCATCAAGTCACCATTTTATAGAGCCACAAAACCATATATCTATTCATTTATGCATTTAACAACATTCATCAGTTTCTGCATGTATCCATATGCATGTTTTATGTCTGTGTATACTAGCATTTCGGTGAGGTGTTTTAAGCTTGCAGTATCTGTGTGTGTTTTCTTTTCCCAAACATATTATACAACAACAAATGGCAATTACAACAAATAACAGACACACCAAAAACAAGTCAGACTTATTGGCTTTGCCAATGCTCGTTTCTTGAGGCACATACCCATGGAGAAATTATCTTGTAAAGGCTTATGTCCTTTCTTGTGGTTGAAATGTTAATTTTCAGTGATTAACCAATATGTTCTTGCACGTCTTGCTCCTTGCATAATATATAAATAATTTTGAAGCAAATGTTTTGATAACTGTTTCGTCACAGTTTTACTGTAGGTATAAGTTATATGTTTCTGAGGTACTATTAAGGAGTTGTGTGTTTACAAAAACTCACAACTCTATTTAAACCTTCCAGTTTTTACTTGATAATTGCGTCATGCTGTGCCCCAACTCAGCATCACTATAAATGCTTCCATCAATCAATCAATCATAGGCATTTGTATAGCGCACTGCTCACCCGGAGGGTCTCAAGGCGCTGGGGGGGGGGGGGGGGGGGAACGCTACTGCTCAAACAGCCAGGTCTTGAGTTGCTTCCTGAAGGCGAGATGGTCTTGCGTTGTCCGGAGGTGGATGGGGAGGGAGTTCCATGTCTTGGCTGCCAGGTAGGAGAAGGATCTTCCTCCGGCGGTGGCTCTGCGGATGCGGGGAACGGTGGCAAGAGCGAGGCTGGCGGAGCGGAGCTGGCGGGTGGGCTTGTGGAAGGTCAGGCGGCTGTTGAGGAACTTGGGGCCCAGGTCGTGGAGGGCCTTGTGTGCGTGGGTGAGGAGTCGGAACGTGATTCTTTTGTTGACGGGGAGCCAGTGCAGGTCTCTCAGGTGTCCGGAGATGTGGCTGTGTCGGGGGATGTCCAGGATGAGTCGTGCTGAGGCGTTCTGGATCCGTTGGAGTTTCTTCTGGAGTTTGGCGGCGGTGCCGGCGTAGAGGGCGTTCCCGTAGTCCAGCCGACTGGTGACGAGGGCCTGGGTGACCGTCTTCCTGGTCTCGGTGGGGATCCACCGGAAGATCTTTCGAAGCATGCGCAGGGTGTTGAAGCATGAAGACGAGACGGCGTTGACTTGTCTGGTCATCGAGAGGGAGGAGTCCAGGATGAAGCCTAGGTTGCGTGCGTGGTCCGTTGGCTTGGGGGTGGCTCCCAGGGCGGGGGGCCACCAGGAGTCGTCCCAGGCGGAGGGTGATGATCCCAGGATGAGGACCTCCGTCTTGTCTGAGTTCAATTTCAGGCGGCTGTTCTTCATCCATTCGGCGACGTCTTTCATCCCTTCATGTAGGCTGGCTCTGGCGGCGTCCGGGTCGCTGGTGAGGGAGAGGATCAGCTGGGTGTTGTCAGCGTAGGTGATGATCTTGAGGTTGTGTTGACATGCGATGGTTGCGAGGGGGCTCATGTTGACGTTGAAGAGGGTGGGGCTGAGCGATGACCCTTGTGGAACGCCGCAGATGACTTCGGTGGCCGCTGACCGGAACGGGGGGAAGCGGACTCTCTGGGTTCTTCCGGCGAGGAATGAGGTGATCCACTCCAGGGCCTTTTCCTGGATGCCGGTGTTGTTCAGGCGCTGTACCACGCAGTTTCCCCTTTGTCCATTAGGGATCTGATAGCGTCTGTGGCTGCGATGAGGGCGGTCTTCGTGCTGTGGTTGGCTCGGAAGCCGGATTGCGAGTGGTCGAGGGATCCGTTGGTCTCGAGGAAGGCGGCTAGCTGTCTGTTGACGGTCTTCTCGATGACTTTGGCAGGAAACGGGAGGAGCGAGATGGGGCGGTAGTTCTTGAGGTCGGAGGGGTCTGCAGTTGGTTTCTTCAGCAGGGCACTGATCTCGGCGTGTTTCCAGCACTCCGGGAAGGTGGCGGTGTTGAAGGAGGCGTTGATGATGTCGCGGAGGTGGGGTGCGATGATGTGGTCGGCCGTGTTGAAGATGTGGTGTGGGCAGGGGTCCGTAAGGGATCCGGAGTGGATGGTGTTCATTGTGCGTGTTGTGTCTTCGGTGCTGACTGGGGTCCAGGTGCGGAGGGTGGCGGTGGGGGGCATCGGTTCGGTGGTGGGGTTCGTGGTTGGTGGGCCGAACCTGTTGTGAATGTTGGCGATCTTGTTGTGGAAGAAGGCTGCGAGGGAGTCGCAGAGGTCTTGCGAGGGAGTGATGTCATTGTTTCCGGCGTTGGGGTTGGAGAGCTCTTTGACGATGCTGAAGAGTTCCTTGCTGTTGTGGGTGTTGTTGTCCAGTCGTTCCTTGAAGGCTGTCTTCTTTGTGGCGCGGATCAGTTGGTGGTGTTTGCGGGTGGCGTGTTTTAGGGCTGTCATGTTGTCTGTGGTCTGGTTGGTGCACCAGGTGTTCTCCAGGGAGCGGCAGTTCTTCTTGGAGGTGATGAGCTCGTCGGTGAACCAGGAGGCTTTCTTGCTGCCGCGTCTGCTGGGGGGGTTCTTCTTCAGTGGTGCGAGGGCGTCTGCGCAGTTGGTGATCCACTGTGTGAGGTAGTTGGCGGCTTCGTTGTGGTCCGTTGAGCTGGTGGGGGGGTTCTGGCTGAGGAAGGTGGTGAGCTGGTTGCCGGTGATCTTGTTCCAGCTCCTGCGGGGGGCTTGTTGAGGGTGGTGTAGGGTCATCGTTTTACTGAAGCTGAAGTGGACGCAGCTGTGGTCAGTCCACTGGAGATTGGTGGAGTGGCTAAAGGTGACGTATTTGCTGGATGAGAAGACTGGGTCAAGCGTGTGGCCGGCGTAGTGGGTGGGGGTGGTTACCAGTTGCTTGAGTCCGAGGTTGGCCAGGTTGTCCAGCAGAGCAGTGGTGTTGCGGTCCTTGTTGTCCTCCAGGTGGAAGTTGAGGTCCCCCAGGAGGATGTAGTCGGTGGAATTGATGGCGTGCGGGCTGACGAAGTCTGTGATGTCTTCGCTGAACTGTGTGCGTGGTCCCGGTGGTCTGTAGACGAGGGTGCCTCTGAGCGTGGTCTTGGGGTCGGTGTGTATCTGGAAGTGGAGGTGTTCGACGGAGGTGAAGGTGTCATCGGAGTTGGTCGTGATGCGGATGGTGTTCTTGTGGATGATGGCGATGCCTCCTCCTGTCTGGTTGACGCGGTCTTTCCTGGTGATTTTGTAGCCTTCCGGGACGGCGATGGCGACGTCGGGCGCTGAGGAGGCGTTCATCTAGGTTTCCGTCAGGAAGGCGATGTCTGGTGCTGTTGAGTCGAGGAGGTTCCAGAGTTCGACGGCATGCCTGTGAACGGAGCGGGTGTTGAGCAGGATGCACATCAGGTGTTTGTTGCTGGGGCTCGGTTTAGCAGGTGCGGTGTTGGGTCGGAGGCAGGTGAAGCGGCAAGTCAGGCAGGTGAAGAGTCCGTGGGTGCGTCTCGGGGTGGCTCGGTAGCAGGCGGTGTTTCAGCCGGCGTTGAGTGCGTGGAGGGTTTTGGCGTCGTAGATGTGCAGGGTGTGCTGGCGAGGGCGAGGACCAGGGGGTCTGGCGCTGGGCGCGGTCCAGGCGCGGACGGGCGCAGACGGGCTTACCTTTGGCGCACCTTCGGCGCTCAATCGGCGCTCCCGCTGCGCGCGTCCGCTGCGCGGTCGCTCTGGGGGCGTCATAAGTAAGGAGCCGGGAGGGAGGAGCAGCTGGGTGGCGGGAGTGGGGCGGCAAATGGAATCACAGGGGGGCGGGGCCGCAGGGAGGCAGCGGCAGGAAATTCCAAGAAGCAGCGGGCAGCGGGAAATTCCCAGGAGCAGCGGGAAATTCCCAGGAGCAGCGGGCAGCGAGCGAAGGAATCTGCAGGCAGGAGGCGGCAAATGCAGGCAGGAGCGGCAGCAGTGAGTGGGGCGACCAAGCCCTGTGGAGGGCTGAGCGGTCACACTCTGTGGTCCCCTACGGTCCCCTTAAGTAAGGAGCCGGGAGGGAGGAGCAGCTGGGTGGCGGGAGCGGGGCGGCGAATGGAATCACAGGGGGGCGGGGCCGCAGGGAGGCAGCGGCGGGAAATTCCAAGAAGCAGCGGGCAGCGGGAAATTCCCAGGAGCAGCGGGAAATGCCCAGGAGCAGCGGGAAATGCCCAGGAGCAGCGGGCAGCGAGCGAAGGAATCTGCAGGCAGGAGGCGGCAAAGGCAGGCAGGAGCGGCAGCAGTGAGTGGGGCGACCAAGCCCTGTGGAGGGCTGAGCGGTCACACTCTGTGGTCCCCTACGGTCCCCTTAAGTAAGGAGCCGGGAGGGAGGAGCAGCTGGGTGGCGGGAGTGGGGCGGCGAATGGAATCACAGGGGGGCGGGGCCGCAGGGAGGCAGCGGCGGGAAATTCCAAGAAGCAGCGGGCAGCGGGAAATTCCCAGGAGCAGCGGGCAGCGAGCGAAGGAATCTGCAGGCAGGAGGCGGCAAAGGCAGGCAGGAGCGGCAGCAGTGAGTGGGGCGACCAAGCCCTGTGGAGGGCTGAGCGGTCACACTCTGTGGTCCCCTACGGTCCCCTTAAGTAAGGAGCCGGGAGGGAGGAGCAGCTGGGTGGCGGGAGCGGGGCGGCGAATGGAATCACAGGGGGGCGGGGCCGCAGGGAGGCAGCGGCGGGAAATTCCAAGAAGCGGCGGGCAGCGGGAAACTCCCAGGAGCAGCGGGCAGCGAGCGAAGGAATCTGCAGGCAGGAGGCGGCAAAGGCAGGCAGGAGCGGCAGCAGTGAGTGGGGCGACCAAGCCCTGTGGAGGGCTGAGCGGTCATCCACAGGGCTGGACTGGACTCAGCGGGCAACACGCTTTTCCCTTGGAGCTTGGTAGGGTGGTGGCCGATTTTGGTGTGGTGGGGGCCTTTTTGTTACTGTTAGACGGTTTTGCAGCGGGGGGAGTTGGTCCGTCAAAATTGCCAGGGTTGGTTTGGGTTCCAGTCCGGCCCAGCTCATTCACTTCCCCTTTGAGGAGTCCTGGAAACTTGCGCAGCCAACTTTCCATCGCAAACCATGTACCAAGGGGCATATTTACACAATTTTGCATCGCTGTGCCAAGGCAGCGACGCTTCAAAATGTATTGCGCCTATGCGAAAAATCCTTATGTCGTCATGGATGCGCTGTATTTACAAAACGGGGGTCCATGGAGCAAGGTCCCAAGGATGAGTCAGACATTCTGACGTATCCATGGGTAAGATGCTGCAAGGCATCTGACCCAAAAGTGGTGCATTGCTGTAGGTAGTCATAAAACTGACTGAACTTCAATGCATCAAAAGACATAGGCGAAGTGTCAGTTTTGACTGACGCAAGTAGCCTACTGTATGGGGACCAATATAATGGAGAGTCAAAAGGTGAAAAATTCACCTTGCACTCTATTACATTGGTCCTGGATGTCACACATACAAGTGGGCATAGTGTGCTTATGTGTAACACTATGCCTTCGTATGTGCGGCATAAGTTATTAATTTTGGGTAATGTCTGATTTAATGTGTTTGCTATCTTATGTGCGCATTTACATGTTGAGGCGATGTGGCTTGATTTCAGATTACGCTGTTTCAAGTCACTTCAGCTGGTCAAATTCCTCTGAAACAGACAATATATAACTCCTACACCGGAGTTTTAGAGGCATAGGAACGTTTACGCATCTCAAGCTCAGCAGCCCACCGGCCAAAGATGCATAACTTTGGGAAAAATTAATAAATACCACTGAATCAGTTTTATGGGGATTTTAGGTGGGAACCCCTGCCTTGCAAATATTAAAAGTAAAGTGACGCAGACGATTCCGATGAAAGAAAAAACCAATGCAAGCCGGCGAAAAGTGACGCATCAGCCTAGATTCATCACCTTGTAAATATGGAGCAATGACAGCGCCGCCACTGTATCACAAAAAATTACACAGCGGCAGCACAAGCCCCTTGTAAATATGCCCCCAAGCGTCTTGGTTATTGGGGATGACCCAAAATATCACCTTTGATTTTGCTGGCTTGTCCATGGGGCTGCAAAGATGAGGGACAAAGCCTGATATGTTTGGTTATGTTGTGTTATGTGTTCTTATGGATGGGTAGTTTATGTCAGATTATACCATGCAATTACAAATTCAAATTCAAAAACAGCTTTATTCGATTTTAAAAGCAAAACCATAAAAGCATACATATATAAAAATTCATCTTTAACAAGAAACAATACAAATTATGCCGTTAAAAGATAACCTAATTCATGGAGATCCTAAATCTTATAATGGTTTTAAGAAACGTTGAAACAGAAAAAATGAGAAATTCATCATCCAACATTTGCAGTTTGACCAGCGCCACTCTGCATTGCCTCAGCCCTAATTTATTTAAAACGGGTCGGAGCAACCTTTTCCTTGGTTCTAAGTAATATTTACAAAAAGGATACAATGGAGGGATGATTGAACAGAGACCTCATCACAGGGACAAGGAATAAGATCCTTTAGCCAGCAGTTCATCTCGGGAAAGGTGACTAGTCTAAAAAAGGCATCTACCCTGAATCGGGTTAAAAGCATTCGGGAGTAACAGCTAGGGACAAGGTTCAAGTATGGCTGTGTACCTTGATTTTGGATAAGTAGGTGGTTGGCCATAACAGAACTCTTACATTTCTCTAGCAACCAGCGTTTCTCTGTTAGAAAATGCAAGCAAGATTTCTTAAGTTTCTTTCTTGACAAGTCTGCCATGGTGTCTGGGGAATCAAAGAATTCCGGGTGACCCATCTCAGCAAAAAAGCGTTTAAGATATTTGAACCAGGAAATTTTTGAGGACCCATCTAAACCAAGACAGTCCCTGATAATGTCCCTATTCAAACCTGTCTCAGTTCCAGACCATACTTTGTGCCACAACAGAATGGGCTCTAAGTTGATAAGGTCTGAGATATAAGGTACACCCAACTCTTGATGGCAAACATAAGAGGAGGTAGACCCAGGCACTGCCAATAGGAAACGAAGGAAAGCATTCTGGCAAATCTGGATGCTCGAGGCGTTCCCTATTCCCCAGATTCCTGCACCGTACAGTGCTGTAGATACACATTTGGCTCTATAAATATCTAACAGTACTGGTACAGGACGGCCCCCTACCTTGTTAGAGAAATGTTTAACAGCCCCTATAGCTCGTGAAAAAGCTAATTTTCTTGATTCCCTTGCTGCTGTCCAGGTGCCCTTTTTATCGAAATTAATACCCAGATAGGAAAAAGTATTAACGGTCGTAAGTTTTATATTGGATAGAAAGGAATTGCAATAAAGGTTCTTCTTTTTTGTGCAGCACATGTTAAAAGTTTTGCTGATATTGATCTTTAGGCCCCTATTGCCCATGTATTCTGAAAATTTACTAATCGATCTTTGAAGACCAATTTGAGTCCGGGCCATAATTACAGCATCGTCTGCATATAAGAGGATGGGGATATGGGAGTTGCCAATTTTTGGATAATCCTGCTTATCTTCCAGGAGGTGAGATGCAGCTGAATTAATATATAAGTTAAACAAAAAAGGAGCTAAAATACAGCCTTGTCTCACACCCTTTCCTATAGGGAATTTGGAAGTGCACTCCCCCTTATCTCCAAAACGCACCCTTGCACCCGCATCTCGATATAGTTCTCTGATAAAAATTAGAAGGTTTGGGTCCACTCCCATGTCCTGCATAGTTAGCCAAAGTTTGTTATGATTAATGCAGTCAAAAGCCGAGCTTAAATCCACAAATGTGAGGAATAAGTTCTCGTTTTTTGCCTCGACATATTTGGCTACTAATAGAGCTAGGTTCAATCCTTGCTCAGTTGTTCCCAGACCTTCCCTAAAACCATATTGGAACTGGGAGAGAATACCTCTTTCATCGGCCCATGTTTGCAATTTGTTGAATATAACTCTCCCCGCGATCTTCATGAGTGAGTCAAGTAAGGAGATTGGTCTATAACACTTCGGTGTGTTACGATCTCCTTTCTTGAAAATGGGCACCACGATGGCTTCCTGCCAAGTCCGCGGGAAACCCACTTTTGTAAAGCTGTTAAGAACATTGGTTAAAAGAGGAGCCCATAACTTATTGTTAGCCTTGTATATATCCACGGGTATTCCGTCCGGGCCCGGAGCCTTTCCCGCTGGGCTCTTGTCAATAGCTATCAGTACTTCTTCTATGGAAAAAACAACATTAATTGGATAGTACGATCTATCCTGAAATCTTAAATTTAGCCCCCCTTCTATGACTACCTGAGGGTCTTCTTGATAGAGCTCCCGAAAATAAGTCACCCAGGTCTCTTCAGTGATGGCTATTTCGATAGAATCTGATTCGTTATTGGTAAAAAAAGGAGCATTCACCACTTTCCAAAAAGCAGTATTGTTTTTGGATTGGCAGGCTTCCCGAAGGGTATGCCAAGCATCCTGTTTAATTTCTTTCTTCCTTTTTTTGACTGCCTGTTGATAGGCGAATCTAGCCGATCTTACTTCAGCCATTACCCTGGGATCTCGCTTTAGTTGGGTCATTAAATGGGCATGGGTCCTGCTACACTCTCTGTCAAACCATCTCTTGTTTTTGTTAGCCCCGAGATGCAGGGGTTTTGTGAGTAAATTTCCAATTTCCTCAGTGATGCTAAGGAAAGCATCGATTACTTTTGGGCAGTCGACGCTCTCAGTGAGGCAGGTGTTAAATTCCACTTCCTTGGAGCGAATTAAAGTGCCAAGGAAGGCCGCTGGTTCTACTTTGGCAAGCCGTAATCTATAGTTATATAGGTTCTGGACCGTAGAAACAATGTTACTTTTGCCCTTCGGAATGGCAAGGGACATACTAAGGGGTAAATGATCACTCATTGCTACCTCGCATAATTCAAACGTGCAAATGTAATGAGAGTAACGTTTAGATATTAGCAGGAAGTCAATGACTGATTTGCAG
The DNA here is from genome assembly GCF_964204655.1 of Triturus cristatus. Lineage (NCBI taxonomy): Eukaryota > Metazoa > Chordata > Amphibia > Caudata > Salamandridae > Triturus > Triturus cristatus. Next base: position 1,188,993,403 of record NC_140591.1, read on the forward strand.
CCTCTACCTATAAAAGTGGGGTTAAACGGGACTAATGGGGAGCAGAGTTCATTTGTGAAGCCCAAATCCAGAGAGAAGAGTATGTCGTTTAAGTATTTTCCCAAAAGAGTATGGGAAAAATGTGCAGAAGGGGCGCCCTCCCTCTCCCCTAGATCACATATATTTTGGTCACTAAATGGACATAAAATATGATTGAAATCACCAAGCCAAATGACACAGGTGTCAGAGGAGTCCTTATCATCCATATTTTTTAGAGTCTTGAGTAGTTCTTTAAGTGTCGAGGCCCATGAGTCTTTTGGGATGTTATTATAAAAATGTATCAAATCTATATGTAACTTGCCCCCAAACGTTATATGCAGAATTTGATAGAATGCGGAAACTGGTGAAAAGGAAATTTTTATGTCTTTTAGACAGTTGGAAACATAGGTGCATAGACCCCCTTTGTTTCTCCCTCTAGTGGTGTGTATTGCAGGCGTGTGATAGGTACGATAGCCAGTCATGTGAATTGGATCAACGGTCCAACATTCCTGGAGACAAATTAACGAGAACTTTTTTAAGAAGGTGAAACAATTCATGTCTCCTAGCCTAGATGACAGGCCTGCAATGTTCCAAGACAAAAATGTAAGAGCAGGACATGTGTCGACCTCTAGCAGAGAGGGAAGAATGGTAATTTCACAGGGAACCACGTTGTCAAGCGTTCCTCTGTTTAGTCGTGTGGGGTGGTTTAATGTCTCTGCCATCGTGGTGTTAATAATGGTGGTTTCAGAGTTGTCTCTGGGGGAGGCTATCAATTGTGCTGGCTGTTGGTCAGACAATAATGTTGACGTATCCTCATTAAGAACCTTCCCTGCAGATTCAGAAACAGGGGGGTTTTTTGGGGGTAGTCAATCAACCGAGTCTAGGCAGCTGTACCTGTTTGCACTTGAGAAGGACTCCAGCCAACCCTGTTCGGTTGTAGCCATCCCACCTCTTACGGAGTGACTATTAGTTTTACCTCGCCCTACCTGAACCCACATGTTGTTATTAACTTGGGAAGGGTAAAAGTAAGCAAGTGGTAATGGGGTAATGCTAGTGAAATGTAAAGAGGGTCGTGCCTGTTGAATGTATTTTACCGCCTGTGTGTTGCTAAAATTAACAACAATACAGTCCCCTAGTATATCTTTATTTCTTCTACCCACCCAGCTGACTCTCCGCACAAACAAGATCTTAGCATGGGTACCAGGAGGGAGTGGTCGAATATTATTGAGCCAGTGCATTGTTTTGTTCTTTAGCTCAGTGATATTTTCTCCAATACAAGGTACACCCGTCAATACAATAGCATACGGTGCGGATTCTGGTGGGAGATCTAAAGTGGGTAAATCATGTGCATTTTCATTGGGCGAGACCCTTCTATTCACCTTTAGATTAGTATTCTGTACTGTATCATTTTTCACTGTTGTATTGGCATCAGGAGATTTCTGCTGAGGCATTTCTCCTGTAGGTGGGTTTTTGGAGGCACTAATACTAATAAAGTTTTCAGTACAAGCAGTGTCGTCACCTTTACCCCGGCATATTCCTGAGGACCGGTCCAAATGGGGGATAGACAAGAGAGGGGAGGTTTTCTCTTTAGAATTACTTGCAGTATTAGCAGGTAGGAGAAGTTCACAATGCTCTCTATGTAAATCTATCTTCATTAGTTGATTAAATTCAAGGTTTGTTAGAGCAGTTTGTTCTAGTTTCTTGAGGCGCTCCTCTATCTTAATAAGCCTATCCAGGATCGGTCGGGTTGAATGTTCAAAGGCTTCCCTTATTTTTAAGAAAAAAACATCGTCTATTTGCCTGGATATATTTGGAGTTGCTTCAATCAAAGGTTGTTCGACAATCCCCAGGATTTGATTAGATGGGAGTTTATCAGTTTTAGATTTATTCAATGTTGATTGATTCCCCTTTTTTCCACGCGGGGCAGCCTTCTGTTTTGGTTTAGCCCCTAAAGTTAAGGCGGGATAGGGGGAAGTAACATCGGGAGTGACATGTGATTGAGCTCGGGTGGATACACCATCAGATTGGGTAATCACAACATCGGACGGGATGATATCGGACCTGTTAGTATTTCTAACGACAGTGTCCCTTTTCCTTTCCAGACTTGAAGCCATAGTTAAATCAATACTTTCCCCCTCACTGATCGTACCATTATTTGGGATAGAGTTTATATTATTAGGCGTAGGTGAAACAGCTGAAGCAATTTTCCCTAAAGAAGAACGTTTAGTAGTAAGCGGGTCAAACGAGAGACGACGCTCTGTTAGATCAATTTCACGTTCTAAAAGGTTAGCAGCTCTTACGATGAAATTGTCCAGAGTTCCAGCCAAGGTGGTACCAGCAACGGTGCTCTTGGCCCTGGGCATTCCTCCTGCAATTTTCGTGCTGGTTATCTTCTCTCGATGATGAGGTCGAGGTGCAAGGGGGGGTGGCCCAGCCCAGTGTCTCCAGTCGCGAACGGCCTCAAACGGCCCGCTCTTTGCCCGGTCTTTGCCCCGGCTCTTGTCCCGTGCGCGTCCCGCTAGTGCGCGGGACTAAGCTATGCACTTAAGAGTGAGGGCCGGAAGGGGAGGAGCCGGGAAGAGGAACCAGCTGCGGTGACCAGCGAGCAGCCTGGTCCTCGCAGTCCCGACTCAGCTCAGCGCTGTCCGGATAAGATTAAGATTAAGGCCCCCCAAGTCTGCAAGGTGTTCCTCGTGTCAGCCAGCAAGTTCCAGATATGATGATCCAAAAGGGGTTGAGGGCAAACACAGACCCACGAGCGGCACTTCACTTTCTTGTCACTTTCTTATCGCTTTTCATTTTTCACAGGTCCTCACAAGCACTAGCGCTAGCACAAGTCTGCCACAAGTCTGCCATTAGTCAGAACTCAGTTCATGATCACACACCCGAGCAGGCAGCTTGCGCTGCGGAAGCGGGCAGTCGGAGGCCAAGAGGGAGCGTGGTGGAACAGATGCGCAGCCAAGCAGACAGAGCAACTTCGAATTGCACACAGGCGAGCGAGCAAGCGAGCACAAGTCTACGGCGGCAGGTCACGCCCTAGCTCCAGCTCCTAGTCCAGCTCCTGCTGCCGAATTCACCGTCCTCCAGGTGATCCCCAAACCGCACCCTCCGGGTTGTTCGCGGTTGTTCTCGGCTCGGCACCAGGGACGCGAAAGACGGGCCAGAGATGTGAAAGTCCACACCTCTTCCCGTGGCAGGTCTCCCTATCGTGCCGGCCACGGCCGGTTCCGCTAGTGCAAACTCTGGCCGCCGCAAAAGGCTACTGCAGCTCCGAGGCGGCAGCAAGCAGCGAACGCCAAACTCCAGACTCCGGACTCCAAAAGTCAAAAGGGGGGGGAGCGGAGGGGCGGCTTGCTGGGGCGACTGCTGAATTCGGGTGGCGGATGGCGGGCTTGCAGTAGACTTTCGCCTTTGCCTCCGTAGGTTTCTCCGCGCACCACTACTGCTACCGCTACCGCTCACGCTCACCTTCAGGCACTCGCAGCCTTCGCCTCAGCTGCAGCCTCGCACCACTCTGCATGGGTAGTTTATGTCAGATTATACCATGCAATTACATTCTTTCCATATTTATTCTTCATTGTGCTTAGTGTATCACAAAATGTTGGCTGATTCTAACTTCTCCAGTGAAGGGTATTCAGGAGAATGTTACGCGTGCGTTAGAAAGGTCTCCAACAAATTTACCAAACAAAGACAGTCTAATGGGAGTATGTTTGTGTGACTAGCAAAGTAATGTATTGCACTTTTCTTGATGAGCCTCTTCAAAGAATTAGCCCCAGTCAATAAAGCATCTCCTGGATTGGATTTGCAGACAGGTACAGCTAATGCCTTGGTATTGAGCCGTTCTTGAAGGTCTATTAAAGTTGTCCTAAAGCTGACATTCATTTGAATGCATCAAACATCTGGTGCAGACTGGCCGCTCAAGTGCATCTCGACCATAACTGTGAGTCTCAGTAAACAATCTGACTCTGGCATTGGCATTATGGATATGGCGCATATAGACATTGATATATGTGCAGGGTCAACAGCGACCAGAATTTTTAACTCTTCCTACTTTCCACACCTGATTGTAAAATGTGGGCGGTCCTAAGGGAGTGTGAGAGATGTGGCAAAGGTCATGCCAATAGGTTGCCTCCTGTAAAGTAGTACCTAAGTGCACACACTCATGTGTGAAATAGATTCCCTTCACTTACCTCTGTGTCTAACGTGCACTCACATGGATACGCCACGGTTGAGCAGAACGAGTGGTGTAAAGCAAAATGATGACCCTCTCCTGCAAAATGTGAGGAGAGGCTCTGAGTCCCCCATACATTAGAGATATTCATAAGCTGAATGAGGGCACCCTGAAGAATTGCCCCTCTAAACCACAGGGGCTGCAGTAGACTGCATGGCGCCCTTGTGCGGAACATGTGGGAAGGTGCACTGCTTGGTCCAGGTGGTTTGGAAATGTATTAGAATTAGTGCCTTTTGTGGTAAAAATGAGTTTCAAGAGAATTAGGCTATCCTCAAATTAGGGGGCTTATTTACAATCCCCTTACGCCACCGGTGCGTCACTTTTTGTGATGCACTGGCAGCTCATTTTACTGACCCATATTTAGAAGGTTGCGTGGCTTTTCTTGTCCTTGTAAATATGACCCCTTTACACACAGCACTTCGCATGAAGGGCGCGTTCCGTGGGTGTTGCTGTGGGTGTTCACAGGCGACACCCATGGAACCTGACACATATCCAGATTTACGAGAAATCATAACCCTGGAAATGCGCCTGAATGCGTAGGGAGGCCCAACGGGGAGAAATTTATTAATTTCTTCTTGTTTTTTCCCTCCTCCTATGTGTGCCACACCCTGCAGCACACTTAGAACAAGGAAATCACCTCTGGTAATTTATTATGTACAGGAAGGTGTCCCTTCCTGCACATAAATCATCGTTAAAAAATGACATTTTGCAAGTTCTATGTGCACACATAGAAGTTGAAAAACGCCATTTCATATTGTTTATGTGCAGGAAGGGAACCCTTCCTGCAGATAAACAATCATCCCGTGATGAAGGCATCCTTGCACCATGGTGCCAGGGTGCCTGCCTTGGCCCATGGCCGCCCATTGTGCGCCAGCACAGGGGAGAGCACTGGAATGCAACATATTATTGTAAAAATGTTTCATCCCTGTGCTTTGAAAGTGCGGAAGCGTGACGCAGCCAGAGGGCTGGCGGTGTCAGGCTGTGGCACTTTCTTGTCAATGAGGCCCAGAGTAAATTCTACATTATCCAACTCTATTTGTGCAGAATCTATACTCATACGTGCACACGAATGTACGTGTGTGGGGTCAGTACAATTGACCCAATTCATAGGGGGGTTAGCCGCCTACTGCATCCCAATAATGGAATTATGGTTGCCTGTTATCTGGGGGTTGGGGGCAAATTTTCCTTTCTTGCCCATTGGCCCTTACTGCATCACTACACAATAAATCAGAGTATGCAAGTTCCTACTATACTCGTATATCATGACTTGTATGTTGTATGCTCGAGTCACATAGAAATGCATGTCTGTGCACCAAAACAACACACTAATAATAGGGTGATCAAAAATGGTACATAGCACAGTTTACATATGGATTTTAATATCTTTGAACCCGGTCCCCATCGTTTTATCTTATACAGTATATACCTTTCTGAAGTAGCCCACAAAACTGGGAGAGGTGAAAAAAGTGGCTCATTTACGTCGGAGGGAGGAACGACGGATTAATCTCGCCTGCTCCAGCGCTCCCCAGTTTGCCCCATTCCTGCAGTTCCTTTCAGACTGTGGAGTGTATTTACAAGCCCCTTGCGCGGCAGGTACGTCACTTTTCCCCATTTTAAAAGTGACGCACCGGCGGCGCAAAGGGCTTGCAAATAAGCCCCCTTTTTTTATTTAAAGTGCTTCTGTTTTTGCCCAGTGTGAGCATCGCAGAATCCTGACTTCCCCTGGCAGCGGCACCTTCCACACGTCCCTCCCCGCGAAATACAGGCCTCGGGGGATCTCAGAAGGGCTTTAGACAGTTTACAGGTTTAATGGAAAATGATGGGCTTTAAAGTGGGGCATTATTTATGCTAATAGAGATGGATGGCTGAAAGCTGCCAATAATTGAAAGAAGATTGGGTATAGGTGAATACTCGAGGGTCCAACCGAAACAAAGATGATTGATGACATGGAGCAACTTTTTAGGGGCACTAAACTGCCTGTGAACGAACCACCGAGTCACATGGTACACCGTGTCTATCATAAAATATAAAACGAAGGAGGCCAGAGCCACTGTAAGGCCAATACAAATAACAATTTGGATCCAAATAATCATCTGAAACAAGACACCATCTGAAAGCAAAACTACTAGATAGGGAGGCGGCTACATAACAGCAGTAACAACAAAACTAACAGCACAAAAAATACTACTGAGAATGATGATAATATTACTACAAAGTACGATAGAGTTGATAATAATACGAACACGATAGCAACGATGCTACTACTTCTACCAACACTACTATTGATACACCTACTTATAATAATAAGAAAAAGACAAATAACAAAAAAATGTTGTTGGGACATTTTTTTCAGTCCAAGGTATAATCACAATAGAAATCCTTGAAGTTTTGAAACAGATTCGTGACATGAACTGCAGGTAGATAGCAGTGTAACTGTATTTTAGGGTATGATTGTGGGACTGTTTCTGTGAAATGCAGGTAGTCACCCTCATGGGCTTTGGCTGTGTAAGCATCATATGTTACAGTACAACTTGAGAGTGTACACTAAGATTGCCAGGTATATGCCATTGAAAGAGAAGCCACATTCCATGTTGTCACAGTGCATTTGTCAGGTACCAAAAATACCACATTTATGTGTCCCAAATCAACGACATATAAATATGACTTATATCCGAGAAAGTAGGCTCCCCTTGAAACCCCTTTTTGGGACCTTGTGAGAACTCCTTTGGTTTTTCCTTGTCGCTATCTTCCCGTGGGGACCCTGTCCAGCCTTCTTGTGATCACCACTAGGTAGCTTCCTTGACCCTCAGGTACTAATCCAGAGGTCAGCCTCCTTTGCAAGCCTCCTTGGTGCAGTGAACTCGGAGTCTTCCAGGTGTTGGTGCAGTTCTGGAAAGGAATTACTGAACATGTGATCTCTCAGAATTAGATTGTACGGCTCATCATAGTCATTCATTTTGCTGCCCTTCAGCTAACCATTTAGTGCCTCACTGCAGTAATCCATTAAACCCACCCAAGACTGGTTAGGAAATTTATGACTGTCCCTGGACTTTAAACTGTATTTCTCTGTGGTGAGACCAAACTTGGTGATAAGGGCTTCCCTCCTGGGGCATATGTCATCTGGCCATCTACCGCAAAGGCCAACAGGGTAACCCTTCCAACAATTGGCATGTGCTTCCATAGATGACTCCCCCAGTCCTCCTCTTGGACTATGAATATGCAGGCTACCTCATACGTTGTAAACAACTTATCAATGTCTTCCACCATGACATAGCTAGGCATCAGTTCTTTGGGGATGTGAACTCATTTACCTCCTGTAGGCATCTCTGTATTGCTGCCACCATCTTCACTGGGCTCTGTCATCTGTCTTGGTTTTAAAAGCACAAGTCCCTTTTCTCCTCCACGATCAATCTTTTTTACTACAGGGCCATCCTTTTTTCTTCAGCAGCTAGCCTCTTCTTATTTAAATCCCTGTCAGCCTCCGTCTTTTTTCTCTTTTCCAGTTAGTTTCAGCTCGCTCTGGCCCTCCTGGCCTTCAACTCCTCACGTTTCAGTTTGTGGGAGGACACATTGCTTCCTGCTCTGAATCTGGCAGGGGACCTCAATCCTTTGGGCCTTTATCTCTCCTCTGACCTTAGAAGCATGGTTCAAATATTCTATCCCACCTCCTTCACTTCTTCCTCCACTTCTGCATCATCATCATACCTCCTGTGAGGCACACTGGAACTGTAAGAAATTGGGTTATTAATTTAGAAGGGTGTGAGTCCACTTAAGTAATAACTGCAATCGTTGTCAGGATGAATCACAAACGCCACTAAATAAACCTGTGCTTTGATCCTCTGGTAGCTTGGCACAAAACTGTTAGGCAATGTGTAAAGTATTTCCACATCACTCAAACAGCAATAAATGAAAACACAACACAAGAAGAATCCCAACCCAACTTAGAAAAATAGACAATATTTAATAAAGAAAATAACACCAATGCGACAATCTAATCAGTAGAACCAGAGTTCTGGTCAGTTCTTGTTTCCCCTGGGTCTGGCTCCTGCCTTGCTAGAGAAAGAAGGGGCAGTCAGGTCCAGGTGTGAACTGCATTAGCAAGTGACAGGACAGGCATTCCCTGAAGTCAGGAAAAGGCTGGGTACAGCTCTCCGGCTTCCTTTTGAAGTTCAGGAAGGGGCTGGGTACAACCCCAAGGCCATGTTTCTAAGGAGAGGAACAACCTTCCCCACATCTAAGGCCCTTTTGTCCCTAGTCCAGAAGTAATATACATCACATCACAGGAGGACCATTAATATTTAAGGGGGTCCTGGACACTGGCAAAAAGGCACATTTAGTTTAGGCAGAAAAATGCTGACTTTCATTTTTTTATAATCATTTTTTTTGGTTTTAAGAATAACATGCATCTGCCTCTGCATAGTTATCCAATATCCAGAGGCAATGGAGTCCAAAAGATTAAGGATTCAATAGAAATTGGAGGAGATTGTCAGCATAAAGCTATATTCGGTTCTCTGGCCCTCATTCCACCTCCACCCCTGCAGTTGGGCATCGCATTGTATAAGTCTGGCCTAGAGTTTGATCGCTAGAGCAAACAAGAGTGGCGATAGGAGGCAGCCATGCCTTGTGCCCCTGAGAATAGGGAGGGGATCGGACAGCACCCCATTGGCCAGGACCCAAGCCTGGGGCTGCAAGTATGATAGGCCAATGTATCTTTGCATCTAGGAACACAAGACCCATCCAGACCACAACCCCTTGCAGGAACTCCCAATCAATAGAGCCAAAGGCTTATTCAAAATCCAAGAGAAGCAGGGAACAACAGCCCCTCAACTCCTGGAGGCATGTCAGCGCCACCTGAACTCATTGGATACAATGGCGGATCATTTCTGGGACATGAACCCACTCTGATTTGGGTGGACCATAGTGGGTAGGACTGGTTGTAGTCTGTTGGCCAGGATTTTTTGCAAATAGCTTGACTCTGGTGTTGATGAGTTATATCGGTCGTTACGAGGCGTAATACCTTGCAGTGTGGCCTGATTTAGGGAGGACCACTATTGTAGTTGTATCCAGTTCCGGGGGGAAGTGGCCTCTTTCGGCCATCTCAGTGTATAAGTTCAGCAAGCGGGGGGCCAGAAGATCCCAGAAGGCACAGTAATCCTCCAGTGGTAATCCATCCCGCCCGTCACATTTCCAGAGTTCATTTCCTGTATAGCCTAATCAATCTCTTAAGCAGAAACAGGCCACTCTAAGTCTAGTCTTTCGGCCAGCAAGAGTGGCTGAAGTGGGATGTCATTTAACAGTGTTGCTGTTCAGCAGGTAGGTGGTGAGTGTAAAGCACTCTGTGAAAGGCCACAGATGTCACTGTAATGTCTACAGATCTATGCTTGAGGGAGAATTTGTAATCTAGGATTTTGGAACTATCCAGTTGGAGATATCCCTAGTGGCACACCTGTATGATGGTTTCCCAGAGTTTATTTCCATGCACAAATACTAGTTGTGACAAGGCCCTCCAACATTGTATGGCCTCTTCCAAAGCGATTTGCCAGACAATGTCTTGGCTGGTCCCAGTTGACAGTGTGTAGTATCAGAGCCCTTTCCATGGTGGAGCTTTTCCAAGTGAAGAATGAGGATTCCAGTTTAGTCATTTCTTGTGTTTTTTTTTGGCTTCAAACAAAGCCCTTGGCCAGCCTCTAATGGTGGCATTGCCGGCCACCCATAGTGTGCCAGGCGAGGGCACAGAGCCTTCATTAGTTAAAAAGTAGGTTTGCAGTTCAGTGGCCAGGAACTCTACACAACTATCATCCAACAAGTACATGGCGTTAAGGCGCTGCACGGGCTTCTGGTGGCATTCCTCCCTGCCAGTGGATTATGACCAAAAAGTGGCCAGAGATGCTCCAGGGAAGGATTTCTGCTGTCGTGACCCTCAGGGTGTCAGTTGCAGGCAGAAGTAAGAGGTCTATGCATGAGAATGTCTTGTGGGCTGCAGATGTATGCGTGTATTCACTGTCCCGGGGTGCCACACATGCCAGACATTGCGCAGCCACAGTCAGTCATCCACCCCTCCTGATGGGTGTTTTGGCTCATACGATTGGTTGTGGGGGGCTGAGGGGACCTGTGGAGTGCAAGTCAGGGTTTGGGGTGGTTTTGAAATCTCCTCGATTATTGTCATCTCCATAGGTAAAGTTATAATGTTCGTGAGGGCCTCAAACGTTTGCGTGGGGAGGTGTGGTGATATGTAAATACTCAGGAGGTTTTATTGTTGTCCCTCTAGGAGGCCACCCACCCACCATACTGACCATTGGGATCTGACTTCAATGAGTTAACAGCTAGGGGGAAAGATATATAGAGAAGTATCACCACCCCTCTGGACCCTCTGGCACACCCAGCATGGAAGTCCATGTCCTAGCCGTAGTATTGTAAAAACAGACAGCGGGAACCAAGAAGGTGGGTTTCTTTGAGTAGTGGAACAGAGGGCTGGGACTGTTTGACATATTTGAGGATGGCTGTTCATTTGGTATGGCCTGGGAGGCCATTAATATTCCAGGTAAAGAGTGTTATAAGTTATCTCAGTGGTGTGACCGAATTGGGTAGCCTCCCTCTCCGTGAACACTAATCCCCTAGAGGGAGGTGTAAGTCGTGATAATATGATGGGTCTGTGTCAGATGCATGCCAAGTGTGGTGTCTAGGATGTCAACTAACCCTGGGCGTAGTTTGCGAAGTAGCGCTACACGTAGATACACGAAGTGCACTTCGCACTACGCGAGCTACGCGTAGCTTCGCAAACTGTGTAGTGCACTGTGCAAGATGCTGTTCACACTGATTGCACAGAGCCGGATGCTTGTCCGCACTGTGCAATCAGTCACATCTTGCACAGTGCAAGCGGTCGTTTTCTGCCGCTCGTGTAGATTTCTACTCGAGCGGCAGCCTTCTCAATGCGGACTGGTAGTTTCTCATTGTGAGCGGTCGCGAGCATACGCGACTACTCGCAGTGAGAAACTTGACCTTCCCGCGTTGAGAAGCTCACCGGGAGGTTTATTTTCCACGCTCGCGATCAGCAACTTGATGTTGCTGATCGCGAACAAGGAAAAAGTCATACCGGGATGTCATTTTGCTTGCTCGCGGTCGCCAACTTGACGTTGAGGACCGCGAGCAAGCAGAAAATGACCACTGTACTATGCTACGCGTGTTTGCACTGTGCTACGTGCAATTCACATAGTGCGAAGTAGCGCAAACTACGAGAGCATAGCATTGTGCTTTGCCCAGGCTTAATGTCAACCTGATTAGAACTGCCAACAGGAGACCAAGGTATAACATACAACATAAAAATGTATCCCCCAGCACTACCCTCGCCATATTTCCTCCTTAGAAGGATCTGTCACCATAAACATCCATGAAACAAAACTTTTATACTGCTAGTGTTTGGGGGTGTAGAGGTGGACCGCCTCCTGAACTAGGATAGCGAATACTGCTGCATCATGTCAACTGAGTTTTCGTTGTGTGTCCTGCAGGGGTAAGGAATGCTGGAATTACCTTGGGCAAGGTAGACCTGCAGCCATCGTCCGCCCTCCTGACTCCCCAGGATGATCCTTGAGTGTCTATACCAACATGGGGGCTCCGTCTGCCGCAGCCACTTCGCGTTGAAAGATTTTGTCTGCATGCCGCAGAGGTGCATCTGCCTTTGTAGAAGCAAATGTGCCTGTCAGCCCGAGGGGTCAGGAGAACCTCTAGAGTGTTCCCAGTGTCTTCGTGATCGAGACCTTCAATTCACCATTCATGGTAGAGTAGACAGGCAGGCCTGGTTGATGGTTCCTAGGCTTTGCGTCTAGAGTTGCCGGCTCGTGTTATGTGGGGTCTCTCTGTTGCCCAATCCCATGCTCCCCCTGGGGTTTCGAAGAAGGGGGAGTGACCATCGTGGATTACTTTAAGTTTTGCAGGAAACATGAGCATGTATTTAAGGTTCATAGCCCTGAGTTTCAGTTTTACCTCCTCAAAGGATTTCCTCTTTTGTTGGGTCGCTCAGGTATAGTCGGGGTAGATCATTACACAGGAGGCTTGGTTGAACAGGTGTTCCTTCTTGCGAGCCTCTTGCAGGATAGTGTCCCAGTCCCGGGGGCTAAGTATGTGGGCAATCAATGGGTGTGGATGTGCTTAGTAAGGCAAGAGCATTTCCCTTGGAATCCAGGATGTTAACCAGTTTTCCAAAACTGTAGCGGGGTCTGTAGATTCTCCATCTCCTGGGAACCCAATCAAATGGAGGTTATTCTGTCTTGATCTATTTTCAGTGTCTTCAGCTCGGTGGTCCAGGGTCGTTGGTGTGGATGACAGGTGTGCCAAAGATCAGTTGAGTTTGCAACTTCATCCTACAGCGTCGATATACTGTTCTCCTCCTCAACAATCCTGTCTGCAACACCCCAGAGTTCCTGTTGCAGCATGGAGACACCCAACTTCACCTCCCCTATTCTGGATTTCAGTACGTCTATGGAGGCCAGGGTGACCTGGAGGACTGCAGAGGCCTCATCTGAGTCTGGTACTGCAGGTCATTTGGACCGGTGGCCTGTTTAGTGCCTCCACCCTAGGCACTTGTAGTGAACTTATTGACCTTAGATTGATTGGGATGAGATTAGCTTTTATCCTTCCTAATGGCCGTTCTTGTGGCAAGTGCTGGATCCCCATAGTGTGTTCAGCAGGGGTGGTGAGAGGAAAGGGGCCATGCTCTGGAGTTTGGGGGAGCTACAAGGGTGTTTCCGGTCGCTGCATGAGTTCCAAGTGTGGCAATTGGTGATCTTCTCCACTTAGCCATAGTCGTGTCTGGCCCGCTTGCTCCCTCAGAGGGGTGAGCAGCATGAGCAGCCGGAGGTCTGCAGGATTTTGAGGCAATGATTCAGCAGCCACTCTGCTTTCAGGCCGGGGGCCTCAAGGACTCTCTTTTGGTTCAGGTGCCCACTCATCCCATCCTCCCCCTGAGAGGGGGCCCGCTCCACATGAGCAGCCACATAGCAGGCAGGAGGGACCGGTGCCATTCAAGAGTGATGCAACGGGGCGTGGATCACACCTGTGAGATTCTCAGCATGGGGCAGATGGTGGCTCATGTCACAGCCCCACCGCTCCTCACCGACGTTTCTCAGTGATCACTCCAGGATATTCACAGGTGGTGTTCTCACCACAGGGCCTTGCACCTTAGCCAGATGTCACCTTCTGCACTGTTGTATCGGAGATAGGAGTTGGGGGTGTTGTGGTCCCAAAGTTGGATTCAAGACTTCCCCTGGCCCCAATGCTGCAGCCATGCCAACCCACTCTACAGCTGCGACCGCTCCACTCCCCATGCCCAGTCCGCTATGTCTGCTTCAAGGGATAAGGAAACAGGAACAGGAGTAAACCCGTTAACCTAGCTGAGACCGGGTAAGTGATGCAACAAAAGGACAATGTCTCAACTAGTAAATCATGTAGGGGGACAAATAAATATGCGTATTAATCACATAGCATGGGAAAAGACCAAGGGAGACCAAAGCGGGGTAGAATGGTTGTTATTTGCATTTAGAAGCACAAAATACAACTAAATTGCAGTAACCATAACAACCAGAGGTGCACTGGGAGTGTTGTGGTAAGTGAACGGCGCAGTGACACATGTGATTAGGCAACAACGTGGGGCGGCGAAAAAACAATAATAATGAACACTGGAGGTCAAACAAAAGTATTTACAATCACAAATATAGTTCCATTATTTGTGAATGACCCTTTTGGTTGCCGCAATTGGTGTTGTAGTGTCAACGGTGTTTCAACCTCTTTAGCTGGGGGTCATCATCAGGTTACACGATTCAAAAGAGTGCACTGGTGACACTATGAGGGGGGGAGAAAATATCCAGAGCGTGGACTTGCTGGTTGGAAGCACGATACGGTGTCACTAGAAATTGCAGTCCGGTTGCTGGGAGCGTTCGCTAGCGGTGGGTCTTTCGTCACGGGACTCAGGCGTGCTAAGCATTTAGCAGCGCTGGAGTGTAGCTCAGGGGTGTGTGGTCCGGCTATTGCTCACTTTCGGTGCAGTCCTGGACAAGGAGCTGGGATAAGTCCGGTGGCGAGGGGCAGTAGGAGCGAGTAAAGCATCAGAGGGATAAGGCGCAGCAGTCCAGGAGTCACCATCCTTGCAGGTGCTATGTGTGAAGCAGGCTCTCCAAGTCAGCAAGGAGTGGCGAAACCCCCACCCTGCTCCAAGGGGCCAGAGCACTGCTCCCCACAGGGTACTGACACCAGTCTAGATGGCAATGAAGGCAACTTGCAGGTTGGATGGGTGTGGGGATGGAGGAAGTCTAGGAGCACTTTTACATCTTGGCCATTCAAGCCACACCACCTAAAAGTGAAATTTGTTAAAATAGTAATTTAATATCCGACTTTACAATTAAGGAGGATTTAAAATTGCAATTAATTTTTCTAGTTGTTCCTAAACTGAAGTTATCACTTAATAAATGTAATAAGGTGACCAGTATTAGTCTATGGCAGGCTAGCCTAATGTACAGCCCCTAAGGTCCGACTCCATTTTACGTAGGCCCGGACGCCATCATAGCTAATGGGGGTTGCCATCTTTCCTATCTTAGACATTGGAAGTTGTCATTTTCCCTGATTTGTGCAGAATCATTGTCATGCCTGCCCTTAGACGCAGATGTCATCAGACCTTATCTTTCTTAGAACTGTGAAAGCGTCAACCATGCGATTAATCGCAATGGGAATCCTGGATCAGGCACTCTCTAGATGTAGTAGCCCCCAAGGTCGCCTATAAGCCCAAAACCAGAACTAGAGCAGAGGGATGGTTTAAGTCTCAATTACTGGGGCAAAAGAAAGACTGTAAAAAAATTGAAAGAGAGTGGAGAAAAAGTTATGATCCCCATCTTAAAATAAAGTACAAATCAGATATTAGAAAGTATCACAATATTATTAAAATGAGTCAAGCCAAGTTCTTCGAGGAGAAAATTATTGGGACACAGAACTCAGCAAGGGAATTGTTCTCAATAATCAAGACCCTGACCAATCCACCCACGGATAGAGGTCCATCCGAAACTTCAGAGGAGAGGTATAATAATCTGGCCTCATATTTCCTCTCGAAGGTAACAGACATTTATAGCTGCTTCAAAACGGACGGAGACCACATAACAGAGGGGGAAGAAGAACATGAAGTAGCTTCATCACAACAGGTTATCACTAACTTCCTGAGTATGGAACAGAAGGATCTAGAAATATTATTAGAGACGGTGAAGTCTGGTTCGCCCCTGGATCCAGCACCTCTGCATATTCTCAAAACAGTAGCACCTATTACTGCACCGATCCTAATGAAGATCATGAATCAGTCACTAGAAATAGGCATTGTCCCAGTGGCCTGGAAACACGCTATGATAAAACCTCTATTGAAAAAAACCAATGCAGATCAATCGCAACCAGGGAACTTTCGCCCCATCTCCCTGCTACCATATGCTGGCAAGCTACTAGAAAAACACGTCAATAGAAATCTGTCCGAATTTTTAGAGACTAATCAATGCCTCCACCCCACACAAATGGGCTTTAGGACGCAACACAGGCAACACAGTACAGAAACTGCCCTACTGGTTGTGGTGGAAGAGTTAAGACAATCATTAGATAAGGGAAAACCAGCCGCACTGCTCTTATTAGATCTGAGTGCCGATTTTGATACGGTGGACCATCTTATATTACGCAGAAGGCTATCAGACATTGGAATCAGGGGCATGGCACTCAAATGGTTGACATAATTTTTGAGTGATCGGACATTTCAAGTACAGGAAAATACCATTCTTTCCAAACCATGTCTCTGAAGTGTGGCGTCCACAGGGCTCGCCATTGAGTCCAACACTTTATATTGTCTATGTTGAATCACTTGCCAGAAATGGACTGGAATTTGAGATATCCATGACTTCGTATGCTGACGATACGCAGTTGATCATTTCCTTGGACCCAAAAAACTGCAGGGATGGTGAGAAACTATCCTCCTGCTTAGTAAAAGTTAAAGAGTGGATGACGGCAAGTTGCTTAAAGTTAAATGTTGATAAAACCGAACTATTGCTCCTTGGAAATAAAGCAATTCCCAGGCCCATTATAGACTGGCCTGCATGTCTAGGTAAACCACCCATTCTTGCAGAAATAGTAAAAAACCTGGGTTTCTGGCTTGAAACAGATCTCTCTATGAGCACACAGGCCAATGAGGTCACAGCAACTTGCTTCGGACTTCTCAGAAGTCTGCGTAAAATCTTAGACAGAATTCCCATACATTTAAGGAAAACAGTGATCCACTCTCTGGTCACTTCACGACTGGACTATGGAAACTCGCTGTTCCTAGGGGCACCTAAATATGTTACTCAGAAACTGCTGGTAGCCCAAAATGCTGCCGCAAGATTGCTGTGTGACATCCCAATACGGGAATCAGTAAAAAAGCATCTACTTAGACTCCACTGGCTCCCAGTAGAGGCCAGAATAAAATTCAAGGCACTGGTCATTATACATAGAGCACAGTACAATAAAGGCCCAAAAAAAGTCAGGAGGCTAGTCTCCCCTTATATTTCAAAGAGGCAGTTGCGATCTAGCACAGAAGAATGTCTAAAACAGACAAAGGTCAGGAGGGAAAAATGGGGAGGAAGATCTTTCTCCCATCTAGCTCCCAAACTTTGGAATTCCCTACCGCTGGAATACACACTGATAGATAAAGAACTACAGTTCCGCAAAAAGATCTAGACCTGGCTGTTTATGCAATATCTTTAAGGCATGATCTGCCCTTACTCAGTACCTGACTTCTCAGGGCTGGGAAGCCCTAGGGCAGCCATGCGCTTTACAATTCCCCAATAATAATAATTATGACATAGATTCAACACTTGATGCGACCTTCGTCTGCATCAAATGTCTGCTTTTCACCATGTCAAGGTTGAATACGAACACATACAGACATGCAACCAAAATAATGAAGTCTGAATTGATGTCCTTTTACTAAACATCTGGAATGCACCACTTGATGCACATAGTCTATATCAGACATTCCTAAACTTTTGTCAGAATTTCTCATTTCGGTGAAGATTTAGTATTTAAGGTCTGATACTCGATCATCGGGAGAGGTCGTTTGCCCAGATCTTTGCCCCAGAATCTACCAGAGACAGTCTCAACTACTGCCAGCACACTTTTCAGATGCTGCATCTCGCCTGAAGCCTGAAGCTGATAAAGCGAAGTCCTGGAGGAAGATCGATCGACTGCTACAGTAGTGTGTATTTGCCCTTCGCAGGCAACACTGTCTTTGCGCCCATTCTGATAATGACAGCCTCATGTCAACAAGGTATGCAGTGTGTCTCTTTTCCCTAAGAAACCCTAGACTGCAAGTTGCTCTGCCTTCCATGCTCTTTTAGTGTAGGGTATAGAAACAACCATTAGGGTGTTAGGTTTTAGATGTTATTTTAAAACATGCTAGAAATGTTCATTTTATTCTTGTTATTCATAATGTCCCTTCTTGCTGCTTTTATAATATTCTGTGTATTGATTAAGATGTACTGAGAAACAGACAGTTCCTGTAGTAATAAAAACTTTTTCTCAAAAAGAGTCAATTAATCATAGAACAGTGTGTGCGTGTGAGATACTGTGAATAACAAAATAGGTTTGTTACTGTTATCACTGTGCTCCAAATCTCTTAATGGGATTGTTAATAACACAAAAGCAATACTCCTATGTCAATTTAACATTTAATAGTGTTCTGTAGGGCTACAATAACTTGTCTGTCAAATTGATCGCTGGTGCATTGAACCAAGTTCACACATGTTACCCGTGGGTGGGAAAGCACACATTGTGCAGTTACGACACAGTATTAACTTACAAAACAAGCCTTGCTACGGAAAAATGACTTTTGGGGTTTTCAATGCTAGGACCTGTAAAACATGAACTATTTATGTCCTACTTTTTAAACACCATATGCTCTGCTCTATGAGCTGCTAGGGCCTCCCTTAGTGGTCACTTATAATTATTGAAAAAGGAAGGTTTAGGCATGGCAAAAAGGCAGATTTTGCCAGGTTGAAATGGCAGTTTTAGAACTGCACTGCAAGCTGCAGTGGCAAGCCTGAGACACGTTTTACAGTGCTACTTTAGTGGGTGGCATAATGAGTGCTGGAACCCACTTTAGCATGTAATTTACAGGCCCTGAGTACATGTAGTATTATTCAATAGGGACTGATAAGTAAATTAAATGTGGAAATTAAGTGTATACCAAATTTACCATGTTTGAAAGGGAGAGCATAAGTACTTTACCACTGGTTAAGAGAAGTGAAGTGTGCAGAGTCCAGAGTCCTAAAAGCCAGCAAACACAGGTTCCTTTAAAATAGATTAGTGAAGGCAAAAGTCTGGGGGAATACCATGCAAAAGATGGTCCTTTCCAACAGGAGGAGACAGCCTTGATACAATCTTGTCTTTTACCTGTCCCAGATGAGCTGGAGGGTGAGGGAAATGTCACAGACAGAAGTGATGGGGCAGCCCTAACAGAGTTTAGAAAGAGAGATGCAGCTTATGAAATGCTACCTCAGCAGTCACTGTTACACCTGTAAAAACAATGTGCAGGCATTTTGAGGCTTTAAATAGGCAATCTTGAATATTAAATTTCCAGACCACAATTTTGCAGGAAATGGCAGCTCACATTGCTTTGATTGACAGAAGAATGAACGCAATAGAAGACGTGGCAGCTACATCTATGCCACAACAGCATAACCAAAATAAATGCAATTTCTCAGCTTGGACTGTAAAACCACCATCTTGGGTCCATATTCTCAAGGAGCTATAGCCGAGTTAACGGAACTTTATCGCAGCCAAAGTTGCGATAAAGTTATCGCGATAAATTTATCACCCCATTCACAAGCTGGTGTTAACAGCCCTCAGCACCAGTTTACCCGCGATAGCAGCCACAAAAAACATCGCCACAGAAGACCCCCGCAACTATCGCTAATGAGATGCAGAGTAGGCATTCCCTTGCCAAAAGCCGCGACAACACCACTCCACAACATTCACAAGGACCAGCCAGAACTGCGATAAGAACACAAAACAGGTGATAAGGCACGTTAGCAGCAGGAAAATAACACCTGCTCTGACCTGGTGCAAAGTCGGACCACAGCCTGCATCACAAAAGGGAGCACAGGCCACAGCCACATCGGAAGGGCAACAGATGCCATGGAGCCACTGGTCATGCGGCCCGGACACCCAAGAGGGCCACAACACCCACCACCACCACCCCAGGACCCCAACTCCCACCAGGAACACCCCCCGGACCACCACAGAGGCAGCGCAGACAAAGACAGCGGACCCCCAGGAAACGCACCAGCTACACAGACTCAACACCTGACAATGTCATTGCCCACTACAGGCTCAAAAAGACAACCATCGTACGCATCCTGACCAACAGCACCCAACAGGCGGACGGCACTGACACAGCGGACAACCAACATCCCACCCCACACAAAGCTGCTGGCTGTGCTGCACCTGTTGTCCCCTTTTACCCCCCAACCAACACCCACCAGAGTCATAGGAGTCACACAGCCAGCCACATCCAAGTCCCTCACACCTGTACTGAACATCCCCATCAGCCTGGTACCCCAGTCCTTATACATCCAACACAATGCGCAGGATCCGCTGGACACCAAGCAAGGACCATACGCCATAGCTGGATGCACGCACGTGTTGGGGGCAATCCACAGCACACATGTCACACCTGTGCCCCCTGCCGACATAGTACACAATCACTGCAACAGAAAGCATGCATCTCACATCAATGTGCAGGCAACAACCGAACACCGTGGAACCTCCACCAATGTCGCCTCCAAATACCCAGCCAGTGTGCATGATTCCTCCATCCTCCTACAGTCCATCAGCAACTAGCATTCCCAGGATGGCACCAAGGGAAATGCACAGCCCCTTGGCAAGTTCCAAATAAACACACCACTCACCTCAACTCCACAACCATGCAACTCACAGCTCTGGCAATGCTCACGTCACAAAATCAAAACCAACATGCAAAACAACATGCTCACCCACCAGACATGACAGAACAACTCACAATGGTAATCTGGGCAAGCCATGAACATGATCTATCAACGGCATGGCACCTCAGCCACACACTAGCCGAATGTGGGGAGAGGTGGCAACCAGGCATGTGTGAAGGAGACAGGAGAACCATGATTGGGAAAGTACACAATGCCAAGAGTGGCGGAGATGTGCAGTATGCAGAACACACCCATATCCATGGCGACATACACCTCTGGTGTATGGAGTGTAGTGGACAGTGGAAGCAGCCATGTCACCCCGGCCAGTGGGGGAGTTTGCGGAAATGTTGTCTGCTCCGTCCCCCCTGTAAGCGTGAGCGGAGTGGGATGGCCCGGCGTACGCCAGGCCAGCGTAGGGGTGTGAATAAAAAGTAAGTAGCCCTGGGCGTGGTCCTCTTCCGGAAAGCCCAACGTCTCTGCCAGGGTGGCGCCTCTCACCATGCCACGAGGCCGACGCCATCCTCGTGAGTGGCATTGCCTGCGATGCTGTGCACCTGCCGTACCCGGCCTGCTGGACCCCGAACCCGTCAGGCCTGCCCCTGCACAGCCAGGCCACACTGATCACCTGCCGACACCATCGTGTGTCAAGGAGGGCCTACCACGTGCCGGTGCAAGCTCCAAGCACCAGTTCCGTGACCTCTGCAGCCTCCGCAGACTATCGCTGGCCCCCCGACACTGGCCCACATTACTCCTTCCTCATTCACATACTACACCGGCATCCTCTTTGGCCCAGTAGGTCCCATATGTGAAACTGTGTCCTGAGTCCTGAATGGCAGTGACCCCAATGGCAGTGACCCCAACTCAGCGGCCACAGCACCAGACCCCCGATCAGTGAGGCATAGTTCCATATGGGCATCTTGCGACACGTGGTGCCACTAACCCAGTTCAAAGCCAGCTGGTGACACGTGGATGAGGAACCAGGACTACCCTGTGGACCAGTAGGTCCCACATCCAGCACCTAGTCGTGAATCACGAAGGCAGAGTCCACACCAGTGGTCGCACGGAGAAGAGTAGGAGGAAGATGCAGCTCAGTCCAGACAAAAGCCGGGTCACAGTCACGGAGGTGATCGAGCACTATCAACAACTGACCTGGTGCCATCAACCCTGTTCATTGCAAGTCCGTGTCCCGTGGTGCCATTGAACCTAACTACGTAGGCCGGTGGGGCCATCCAACCTATGCCGCCGACACTCGGTGAATGGCCCGTGCTGACCGCTGCCTCAGGCCTACACTGTGGTCCAGTAGATCACACATGCGGAACTGTGTCTTGGGTAAGATGTGGAGGAATTCACACCATTGGACATGCCTCATCGCAGGCGGCATCCTCAAACAGCACTGGTGCCACTAACTCTGTGCGCAATGAGTCATGGGCACCATCTGGTTGGACCATTCATCTCCACCATAGTGACTGTATCAGCGTGGGTCTGCCCTCTGCATCCTGCCTTGGGGGTATACCTTTCAGTGTCCATCGAGACAATCCGCGACAAGGTCCCTTGTCATCCTGTGAACCTGCTTTGCGCCCGTGACCCTGCCCCAGTGCACCGCAAGTCAGCGGCCTTTGACGGCAGGCCCGTGCAGGACGCTATGCATCCGGGGCTACTAACTCTTTGCAGCACAAATCATGGGGCCTTTATGGTTGAATGGTTGTGTCCTACAATGTACACTGTTGTCTGCACCAGGCAGCCCTTGCTGGCTGATGTGCACACACCCCACACACATCCAACACAGGTATCACTCGGTAAGTGTGCCTGATAATAAATGTGGCTGTGCACACATGCCCGTAGCCATTCACACCATCTGAGCAAGTGTGTCCGTGTGTTCAGTGTGTCAGCATGATGGGCACGGGCCCTGCAACATCACAGTGTGCTGTCTTCTGCAGACGTTGCCATGTCACCTCAGCGTTGGCAGTGACCCTGGATATGCAGCCCCACACCTATCCCCCTGCATGCACAGCCTGCGTGTGCTGGTTCGGCAGGGGGGGCAGGGCATGGTCCAGACCTGGCCCAGTTCAGGAAGTGTGGTACGTGTGTCTCTTTGGGGTGTTGTCGCCACCAGGGCCACAGTACACGATGTTGCAATGTGGCATGTACCAGGAGGGCGGGCCCGCAGGTACGGGGACATGTAGGAGCGCAAGAACGCTCGGGGTCTTGGCACATGCATGCCAGGTGTTAGGTGTTATGTGTATCAGTCTTGCGGATGCATGAGTCTGTTGCCTGGCCTCATTCGCAGCGCGATCCAGGCAGCCATGGGCTGAACACCTGTGTCCGCCCTGTCTAGACCATTGGCATACACCCAGGTGGGCGCACACCTTTGTAAGCCAGCGCCGCGGTGTTGTTGGCATGGCGCTGGACATGCGCGGACAGGCATTAGAATGGTGTCCCGTAGGAGTGTACGTGATGCAACCGTGCAGCGCACACAAGTGTAGGTGTCCGTGGCAGGGAGGAGCAGCTGTGTGGCAACGTGACACACAATGAGTCAGCTCATGTGCACCGTGCTGGGCATATCATCCATGATTCCCAGGGTCGCAGACGTCCCACCACACCCACGACCGGCCTCTGTACGTCTCCTGTATGCATGCGGCTGGTGAAGTTACTGTCGGGATGAAAGGTCCTTTGTCTGTACTATCAGGCGGTAGCACATCTTCAGCTCCGAGCAGGAACTTGCATGTGCCCAGCACCCCCTGACAGATACAATAGCATTTGCTTGTGACTCCCACACTACACACTGCCAGATGTGAGACCAATGTGTACACATCCCACACGCAGTAGTCCTTGGTCGTAGTTGGCATGCATGAAATGGCCTTCACACATACTCCCACCCAAGGCCAGCACCCGTTGCACACAGACACTGGTCATTGCACCGAGCTGTGCAATTTCATCCACAGGACTGTCTTAGGGCAAGCCAGTGCCACTTTAAGCAGAGCCACTGACGCAATGGCAGACCATCCCGGACACATGGTCTACTCCAGTCACGTGGAGCTCTACAGTGCACGTCTGCTGCATGTACTGGGGGCACTGCTGTTGGCAGTGCGGCGGATCGGTTACCGGCTGAGCTTCCGCCTTGCGCACATCACCTGCGTGCAGCCAGTGTTGCATTGTCGCTCGTGCATATTCGAGAGGTCCATAGATGTCTGCCTCTCCAACGTAATGGTAGCTGACCTGGATTACGACGTGTGTGTGCACCCCCTGATGGCCCACGACCAGGAGTGTCTCCAGGATGACCGCTTATGGCATGCATAGATGTTTGGCATGCAGGCTGGAAACTGGACCCCCGAGGTGGACATGGGCGCTTTCCTACGTTCCTCATTCAGACATGCTGCTGCATTTGTCTGCATATCGTAGCACTTCTCTTGGCCATACTGACTCGCACTTGTTGATAAAGTTTCTGCACTTTCACTTGTCTTCAACTGTTTTGTATCTTAAATTGTATGCCAATGTGTGTGTCACGGACTCTCTGGCTCCCTGCCATCCGTGCATTGCTACCCCATCAGGACTGTGTGTTTGTACTTGTGCATAATCATGTCCCTGTTTCGTGCTTTGCCAGATGCGTATGACTGTTTACCGGCCCCAGGCAGGTGCACTTGTGTCCTGTGTTTGGTTGTGCACAAGTTGGTGTTTGTACCACATTGTGTTGGATGTTGGGGTGCTCTGCCTCCTATGTGTGTGTGCTGCATTGTGTGTGAGATCTCCCTTCAGCTCTGATTTGGCTCACCCTTCTCCCTTTCAGGCGGTGTTGTCTTCACTTCTGTGCTTGTTCAGTGGTGTGACATTGCCGAGTTGTGTGACTTGTGCTCCTGGTTGGTGTTGTTACTCTTGGGCATGGTTTGTTTGCAGTTGTGCTGTGCTTAGTTGTGCATATGTGCCATTGTGCCCATCTCTCCCCGTCCCCCAGTCCCTGTTGGTTCCTGTTCCTGTTGCTGTTGTGTCTGTTGTTTGGTGCAGTTTCCGGTCCCCGAGCCCTGCCATCATCTCCAGACTGATGTGTTTCTGCTTGTTTGTGCCTTTCGCATCATTGCTGGAGTTCTGGTTTTATGCCATTGTCCTCCTCCGCTCTCAGGCTGCATTCATCTTATCCAAGTTGGCCTGCCATGTATAATGTTTTGTTGCCAATAGGTTTGGTGGGGTTGTCTGCTGGCTCGGGTTGCCTCCAGTGTGGTTGGCTGTTGTTTTCTGTTGAGTCTGTCTTACTTTTTCAGGATTTTGTTGTGCTTATTCCGGCCTGCCGTGTGTTTTGCGGTCCTGGCGATGCTTATTCCTGCTTTCCTCATCACGAATGGGCTCATCGCACGTTTTCTGGTGTTGTGGTTTGTATTTTTATCTCCGTCTGGGAGGTTGTATCGCGGACATTGGACGCGTTTTGGGCGGACTATCGCATGCTACCACTTGTTGTGAATTCCACTTTAACACAGGGTTATTTTCCCATGATGGGCTGCGATGTGTAAAGTTGCGTTAGCGTTTTTTGCTGATGTTTAGCACACGTTCTTGTGATTAAACCCCTTGGGGGTATATTCACAAGAACGTGTGATAACTACCACAAGAGTAGCTTAACACAACTCTCAACATCGCAGCCCATCACAGGAAAATAACCCTGTGTCAACATGGAATTCACAACAAGGCGGTACCATGCGATATTCTGCCTAAACTGCTGACAATGTCCGCGATACAACCACCTCGATGGAGATAAAAACACAAACCACAACACAAAAAAACCTACGATGGGCCAAAGCACGATGAGGAAATCAGCGATAAGCAGAGCCAGACCTGCAACACACATCTGGCAGGCGGGAAAATTCACCATAAAAGTAGAAACAAAATGCACAAATACAAACTGACCAACACCCAAGCACCATGGAGGCAGTCGGAGCAGGCACAGAAGACGAGCGGAACCCCACAAGCACCCCGGACGATCAGTCCGGGACCTCGGGGACAGGGAAGGGCAAGGACAAGAAGAAGAGGAAGACGAAGTTCAGTATACAGGCGAACAGGATCATAGTCACGGAGGTGATGGAACACCATCAACAACTGTTTGTCACCTCTAACGTGTCATTAGGCACCAAAACTGGAATATAGCGGGACATCGTGGACAAGGTGAATGCCGTCGGAGAGCACAAGAGGACAATGGCGAGGTCAAGAGGCGATGGAATGACATCAAGAGAAAGACCAAGGAGAAACTTGCAGCCAACCAGAAGGCAGCAATGCAGACTGGAGGTGGGGGCCCAGTGCCACAGCTCGTGCTGGATGACATGGAGGAGCTGGTGTCGACAGTCATCAGTGTGGATACTGTCGCCGGAGTCGGGGGACCGGACACTGCTCGACAGGACACAACACAACCGCAACAGGGTGAGTGACCACCAGGTACTGATGGAACGGGTGGAGATAGCCATGATGGCACACATGCACAATCAAGCAGATCACAGTGCACACCCTCAATGACTCTAGGTCATCCCCCAGATGTATAGACTGTCACAATGTACAATGCCATGCTGTCTGAATGTCAACATGTACCATGCGGCTACATACATGTGGACACATTGCAACACATCATCTCCCTTTCTCATTGCAGGGCCACTGTCAACACCCCCTGCAGAGCAGTCCCAGCCACTCTTCACTGATGATGAGGAGGACAACCCTCGCATCGACGCACAAGCCCTCCTAGACATCATTGACATCATCCGAGACTCACCTCCAGGATCAGGGCTGACCAGCTGCATCTAGGAGACCCCACCCACCACCCAAACCACCCAGCAGGAGGCACCCACGGCCCCAGCAGTCTCCCAAGACCCCCAGGCACAACACACGGCCTTCCAACGCCGTGTGCTGGAGGCCCAGAGGGAGACGGCTGAGCAGGTGCGGGTGGGGTTCGGCCTCATGGCCACCAAACTGGACGCCATCCATGGGTGTCTAGGCCCGCTCCATGGTCTCCAACGAGCCCTGACTGACATTGCTGGAGTCCTGACGCAAAGAGAAGAACACCTGTCCGCTCAGAGGGCCACCAGTGATACCAG
The DNA here is from genome assembly GCF_964204655.1 of Triturus cristatus. Lineage (NCBI taxonomy): Eukaryota > Metazoa > Chordata > Amphibia > Caudata > Salamandridae > Triturus > Triturus cristatus. Next base: position 1,189,019,706 of record NC_140591.1, read on the forward strand.
CTGTGAGCTGGCACACATGCGGAGGCTCATGGAGGACATGGTGCGGATGGAAGCGGAAAGGATGGCTCCCACCGCTGTACATCAGTGAAATGTAGCTGGGATCTACCATGCCCTGCAGATCATCATCATGGCATTGCTGCCACAAGGCGTGGCGCAGATGAATGCTTCTGCCCCCACACCATCCACATCTCAGCCCCCTGGTGTGCCATTGTCTCACAGTGCGGCAGACGTATCCACTCTGGCACCTGATGTGTCAGTGGCACACAGTGCCTCAGCCGGTACTGCAACACTCACAGGTGGGGCAGAGAACATAATCCTGGGATGAGGATGTGGATGGGTTTGTGATCAGGAGGCACTAGCATTCATTTCCGCCACTTGGCTGTTTCTGCTTGGTGCCGCACATGGCCTCATGACCTTCCACTGACCCCCGATACACTCCGATGTACTCACCTTGGACAGCGACATGGACTGCAATATCCTGTTTGATGACCAATGACACGGCAACCAGACTGCGGACTGTACCCTTCCTCTTCCATAGTACTTGTCATCCCCGGATGGACTCTGGCTGGCCCTCCACAGGACCATATTGTGTAGTGTGCTCGGCATTGCCCTGTACCGCCCCAGCTGCAGAACTTCACTGGATGTGCAATAAACATCCAGTGACGCACTGCTGTGTCATGTCTTTCATCATTCATGTATGAAGGTGTGGATGAATGTAGGGACAGTGATTGCCCTTGCGTTGAATGATGCTCTTCCTGTGGGATGCCAGTCAGAGGGTGCTACATTGCATATTGTGTTCCGGGTGCCGTGGACACTACAACAGGGACACACGCATCAGTCACTTCCATGTCCGGACATGGAAAGAACCACTGCCAGAGCCCACAAGTCACTGTTGCAAGCCCTGCGCTGGTCCTGCGTATGGCAGGCCAGACCATTCCGCTTACGCTCCGAGGGCAGGTTTGCACGCACACCACACCCATCCGGCACAGGCATCACAGGCCATGTGACTCTGTCAACATAAGGGGCCAACAACGTCACATTCCTCTCTGCCGGTGGTGACTGGATGACGGATGCTCCACGGTTCTCAATCATAAAGCACCCCTGAGTTGTTGCACACAGGGTTAGTAGCATCCGAGGCCTTGCGGCCGTCACAGGCCTACCACCACGTGGCGCTGACTGGGGTTGCACAGGGTTAGTGGCACCCAGAGCATTGCAGCAGGCACAAGCACCCCGCCATGGGACGGTGACTATGGGTGCACTGAGCTAGTGGCACCTTAAGCTGCTGAGTGGGTGTGCAGCCTGCGATGATGCCCCATCCCGGCGGTCCGGACAGTTCAGGTTTTCTGTGCCCTGCTGGACCGCAGTGTAGGCCAGAGCCAGCTGGCAGCGCGGGCCTACCGACACTTGGCGTCGCTTCCGGGATGCCAGAGTTAGTGGCACCTATTGGGCTGAGCGGTTGTGCAGCCCGCGATGATGCCGGGTGCACTGGTATGTCCTATGCCATGGAGTAATCAAGACCCAGCACCAAACATGAGACCTGGGGTCCTGCGGAGCGGGGCTGCATGGTGTGGAGGGTGCCATGTCCGCTGACCCCGGGCTTGTGGCTTGCAGCAGCACGTGGTAGGACCTCCTGTCTGCACGCCGGTGGCAGAAGGTGAGCATTGAGGCCTGGATGTGCATGGACGGGCGTGCTTCGATGGGCGGCTGGAGGGGCTGGGGTGCCTCTGCCTGGGTGTGCAGGCGATGTTGTCTTGTGCAAGTGTGTGTACTGTGCCAATCATGTATCTGGACTCTGTTTCAGATGACGGCTCTGTCTCAGATGTGTTACCTGGTGTACTGCTATACATACCGGCAAGTGGTTGGAGACACACCGGTGGCAGCAGGTGAGCAGTGTGGCCTGGGTGCGCAGGGGCGACACTCTCTCTCTCTCTCTCCCTCTCTTCTTCTCTCTCTCTCTCTCCCCCTCTCTTCTTCTCTCTCTCTCTCCCCCTCTTCTTATCTCCCTCTCTTCTTCTCTCTCTCTCTCCCCCTCTCTTCTTCTCTCTCTCTCTCTCTCTCTCACCCTCTCTTCTTCTCTCTCTGTCCCTCTCTTCCTCTCTCTCTCCTTCGCTCTCTCTCTGTCCTTCGATGTGCGCAGGTCACACCTTCTCATCATGATTTTTGGCTTGCAGGCTGTGACCTATGGATTGTCCCTAGGGGAGCCGCCATGTGTCTTCATTTCATTTCAGTGTTCATTTTAATAAAGTTTCATTTGTTGCTTCGAAAGTGAATCTGTGATGCTCATTTTTGTGACGACACATGCATGTCACCAGTTGTGATTGTGTGACATCAAGCGAATTACTTTGTACATGTTTAGGTGTAGCTGCTGTCTTTGGTCCGGGGGGGGGGGGTGCCGGGGAGGGGTGTCCTGGGGGTGGTGGTGGCAGGTGTTGTTGCCCTTTCGGCCCTCCGGGCTGCATGTTCAGTTGGCCGGGTGCATCTGTTGTTGTTCAGGTGTGGGTCTGGGCTGGGCTCCCTTTTGTGGTGCAGGCTGTGGTCCGACTTTGCACCAGGTCAGAGCAGGTGTTATTTTCCTGTTGCTAACACGCCTTATCACCTGTTTTGTGTTCTTATCGCAGTTCTGGCTGCTTGTTGTGAATGTTGTGGAGTGGTGTCATCTCATTAGCGATAGTTGCGGGGGACATCTGTGGTGATGTGTTTTGCGGCTGCTATTGTGGGTAAACTGGTGCTGTGGGCTGTTAACACCAGCTTGTGATTGGGGTGATAAGTTTATCGCAACTTTGGCTGCGATAAAGTGCGATAAAGTGCAGTTAACTCGGCGATAGGTCCTTGTGAATATCCCCCTTGGTGTACTAAATAGAAACTAATGAAGCTGGTTTGCATGCAAGCATTTCTGGCGATAAAGTGCAGTTAAACATTGACACTGATGGGTGACTCCCTTCCAAAGCAGAAAGTCAAACCAGCTTTGAAACTGCAAAGACGGTATATCACCAAACTATGGGTCCTTCTTCTAGATGTCAATCATACCAACTGTATCCATCAGAAAGAAAAAAGATGGGCAAGAAAACTGTTAGAGCATAAGAAAAAAGAAAAATACAAAGTCATAGTAGGTTTAGCACGGTCGCTGCAGAAGCGAATGAGCTCATAAAACGAGAGAGAGAGACAGTCAAAGCATTAAATGAGCAAAACCACATGCCAATTACACTGTCTCATTAACAGGGTACTGACTGGTTACAGGAAACAAGCTAATAGGCATGAGGAAAGCGACTGAGGTGAATGCATTACAGATGATAGCACGAGTAGTCAGTTTCCGGCACCTTCAAAAATCAGGACAAATCCCTGTGCTTTATTAAGGCTTGAGGCTATAGAGTGTGATTCTCATTTTGAAGTTAATCAAAGGCCTGCAAGCTCCGTGGTCGTATTCACAGACATGGACGTTGCTAAGCTGCCTAAGATGTGACGCATGGGGAAGTTGCATAGGTGCCTGTTGTATGTCATATCCTGCTGTTTCTCTGTTTATCTCGTGCTTGCATGCACGAGATCATGTTATTGTATAAACCCTTGGTTCATGGCACGATCACAGTGTTCTAGAATAGAGCATGTGATCGGTCCCATGAACCAAGAGGCGACAGTTGTTGGAGTGCTGCTGGAGCTGGAAGCTGAAATTGAAAGTGATCCCATTTTTAAAAAAGTGGAGGGGTACATTTTATCAGGTTGGCCGAATAAAAAGAACATCGATTCCGACCTTAAAGGTTTTTGGGAGATCAAGGATGAACTTTCTTTAGTGGATGGCGTGTTAAAAAGAGGTGATCGCGCCATTCCTCCATGCAAGTTAAGACATAATATTGTTTCTCATGGTCACGAGGGTCATTGTGGCATTGTCCGGACCAAGCAAAAAGTGAAGAACAATTTTTGGTGGCCAGGCATGGATGTTTTTATTGAACGTATTATCAGGAATTGCATTATTTGTGCGAATGCTGACAAGACTTTGGTTACTCTCAAACCTAATTTAGGTGAACACAACATTCCGGATTTTCCGTGGCATACTATTGCCATGGATATTATGGGTCCTGTTGGTCCTTGCTCTAAATTTGTACTTGCTACCATTGATGTTTTTTCTAAATGGCCTGTGGTCAAAATTGTAGATAAGGTAGACACTGATGCGGTTTTATTGTTTCTGGACGAAATTTTCACAGAGGAGGGGTTACCAGTACGGTTAATTACAGATAATGGTGTCCAATTTCTGTCTAATAAAGCTAAAGCGTATTTCAATAGAGTAGGCATAATTCATTGTACCACTTCTCTGTACAACCCTAGTGGTAATGGTGTCATTGAAAGGTTTAATAGGGTTCTCAAAAGTGCTATCCAAGTTACGGGAATTGGAAATGATAAATGGGAACTTCAAATTTTAAAAACTGTATGGATGTACAGAACCTCCATTAATGCTATGACGGGTTACTCCCCGTTTGAAATAATGAGGGGTAGACTTCCAAGAACCAAATGCAATCCTGATTGGTTAGCTCCGTCTACCATGTCTAATTTAGATTTTCAGATTGTAAAGGATAATCTCATCAAAAATCATGCTGTTAATAAAGAACGGTATGATAAGAAAAGAGGGTCTGTACATGATCCAATTGTTAATGTAGGGATGCTTGTTAAAGTAAAAAAACCCTGGAAGGTCAAAAAAGGTGAGAGCCAATTTATGGGTCCTTTTGAAATAAAGGAGGTACTTAAGAACTCTGTCAAACTTACTAATAATAAAGTTTGGAATTTGAGTAGAATTGCTGTTCTCAAAGGGGACAGAAGTATTTATTCCAATTCTGTGGATGAAACAAAGTCAGTTGACAATTTCGAAGATGAAGATCTTGTCAATTGTCCTATCAGCAATGCCGAATTTGTGAATGTTTCCAATGATGAGGAAAGTGATGCAGATTCTAGAAAACGACAGCGGAAAAAACCAGGGTGGATGGCTGATTTTGTTTCATTTATCAGAAACAGATTTGTGTATTAAATGTTTTAATTTTTGTTTATTTTACTTTAGGGGGGAAGATGTGTTGTATGTCATATCCTGCTGTTTCTCTGTTTATCTCGTGCTTGCATGCACGAGATCATGTTATTGTATAAACCCTTGGTTCATGGCACGATCACAGTGTTCTAGAATAGAGCATGTGATCGGTCCCATGAACCAAGAGGCGACAGTTGTTGGAGTGCTGCTGGAGCTGGAAGCTGTGTAACCAGCGGTGCTTCCTTTATTCTTACCTATGGATTAAATCTCGTTTTAAATCCTCTCTCGACTATTGGATTTACTCAACAGTGCCTTGTTTGAAACCAGGAAGTACATTTCTGCACCAGCAGAGTGTGCAAGAACAACATATGGTTGTCATCTTTAAACCCCTGTGCAGCTTGCGAAGTGCTCATGACATTTTAATTAGGGGGGAAATTCTGAGGCTTCTGAAGGACATTCTGGCTCTTGTATATTTAACTTGAGGAGATCTATTGTTAGTGCACTTCTCTCGGCCTCCATCAAAAGGTAGCACCGTCTACTCACATGATGGGGTATAACCTCGACCTAGTTTTTACTAATATTAAGACCCTGTTAGCACTCCTACTCTTTTGTTTTGATCTGACCACTTCGAATCCCCCGTGTTTATCCCTTTATCTCACTGTATCACCCATAGTGTCATTTTTGTTGTTTCACAACTTACTCACTCTTGGTCCAAAGTTAATTTGGATAATTTATTTTGCGCCTTTCAGAAATCTGCCCTCATACCGTCAGCCGACATCACCGCTGTGGTCTCAATCTTTAATTCATAGGTCACCTCTGCTCTAGACAATATTACTCCTCTGAAAACGCCCTACCTGACATGTAATATCACTTTAGCCCCCACGTATAAAGACAAATACAGACTGGCCAAATGTAACATTAACATTGTTGAGCAAGTCTGGAGAGCCACCTACATTCTCTAACCCGAGGCAATATACAGCTAGACATCACAAAAATATCAGTGCCTGCTCCATGCAGTTCACGCGGAGTACTATTCCTTCTGTATTGAAACTGTCACAAACCCAGCTAGAGAACTTTTCTTCACAGTAATGTTTTCCTTTACCCCCCAGGTTGCCATACCACCATCTCTCCATCACTAACCATTGTGACAACTTACCCATCTTCTTTCTTGAATTTTAAAACAAAATTCAATCATACTTTAATTCACACACCCCTCATGAGTTAATGCAACTTTTTATTCACCCCCACCATAATGGGTTATTGGTTACCTAATCCCTCTATCCTGTCATTAGAATCCACAAAATCTTTCCTTATGACTTTCAAATCATGCTCCCTACTCTCCCTAAGGCAACTACAGGTTATTTGTAAGACATTAGACTTAATTTGTCTCCACTTAGGGATCTCCTCAGCCGTTTCTCATCCTCGTCTGAGGTATCTCTGGAAATATACCATGGTTATTCCCCTACTAAAAAAAATCCGTAAACTGATCCTATTTTGCTCAGCAAGTACTCTCTCATTATTAAAATTCTCAAGAGGGAAGGTAATACCCAGTGGTACTCTAACCACAATCAATCAATAAGGATGTATAAAGCATGGCTAATCACCTGACAGGGTCTCCAGGTACTTGCAAGTCCCAAAGGCCTGCCGGGCCATCCGGAATGCTGGAAGTAAGGTGTTGGTTCGGAGGTGTATGGGGACGTTGTTCCAGGTCTTTGTTGCGATGTGGGATAAGAAGTGCCTTCCACTTTTGCTTTGGTAGATGCAGGAAGTATGGGCAATTGAGAGATGATGGATAATGTAGACTGGTCCTTGGTTGTGTAGAGCCTTATGTGTATGGGTCAGCAGCTTGAATTGGCATCTCTTCTGTACTGGAAGCCACTGGTGTTGCCTGCGGTTTTGGTGTGATGTGGGTTTGTCAGGGAAGACCAAGGATAAGTCTGGCTGCGTCCTTCTGTATGGTCTGAATTCTCTGTAGGAGGTGTGTGGCGATTCTTATGTAGAGGGCGTTGCTGTAGTTAGTCGACTGGTGATGAGGACCTGTGTCATGATTTGTCTTGTGTGTAGGGGTAGGCATTTGAAGATCTTATGTAGCATGCACAGAGTGAGAAAGCAGGCGGAGGAGACGGCGTCGATCTGTGATTTCATGGTGAGCATGTTGATGATTCCAAAGTTTCTGGTGCGGTCGGAGAGAGTGGGTGTGGGTCCTAGGTATGATGGCCACCAGGAGTCATTCCATGTGTTGCTGTTGTTGCCAAAGATCAGTATATCTGTTTTGTCTATGTTTATCTGCAGGCAGTTGTTCTTCTTCCAGTTGGCGATTCTTGTCATGCATCTGTGGAAGTTGGTTCTGGTGGTGGTGGGGTTGTTGATGAGTGTTGGACTTGGCCCTTCTGGCAGGTTCACCCCTGAACTTTTTGCTTTTTATTGGTGACTTGGTGTGGTGATTTGTTTGGTTCCTGCGCACTTTCCCTGTGTCCCAGGGTAAAGTGCGTGCGCACTCTGAGTGCATGTGGTGAGATAGGCCTGCCCTCCCATAGGAATGCATGGGGAATGTATGTGTCCCTAGTAGTTCCTGATGCGTGGGGTGTGCAGGCCCGAGTTTGGTATGTGCGGACTCGTGGGAGTGAATGCTGCGCGATGATGTGTGCGGCGTGCATGTACCTAGTGTGGAAGTGCCACTTCTAGAAGTGGGCACTTCTGTGTGCAGTGTGTCTGTCGCGTGATTGGCTGGTCGTGTCATGTGACGGGCTAGGGATTCCCCAGAGTCAGGATGAGTCACCCAGTGGTGAATGGGGAGATCAGCAGCTAGATGGGTGGGAGGAGTACCCCTGGGTCCTGAATAGGACAGGGTTTTCCACACACAATGCTGGCCCCGCCCCCTGTGGTGCGACTGACGACCCTAGCCCTGCCAGTGAATAGAGTGAGGGGCTGAGCACATCAAGGGTGCTCCCCAACCAGCTGCGACTGGTTTTCCCCCTCACCCTGAACCCAGAACAAAGGGTTTAACTGTATAAAAATGGGGCTGTGTCCCCACAGAAACTGTTCTCTGCCAGGATCTTACCTGAGGGGGGCTGCTGCTGCTGCTGGACCAGAGGACCGCCACTTGGACTACCTCCCTGCCTGGAGGCCCAGTGCGCTGGCTCTGGGTCCAGCCTTGCCCCCCCACCCCTGCCCTGCTGCATGCAGGGAAGAACTTTGCTGGACTTTGTGGTGCTTTTCATCCTACAGCGCTGGAAGCGCTTTATTTGTGTCCCCAAAGCGCCTGGAAGCGCTTCTTATTTGCCTTAGCGCTAGGAGCGCTTTATTTGGTGCCCCCAGTGCTTCTAGAGCGCTTTACGTTGGCCGTAGCGCTAGGAGCGCTTTATTCTGGAGGCCGGTGCCCACCCGGCATTGTGGTGCGCTTGCGGGTGCCTACCCCGCTTATTTAATTATTTTCTTACGGCGGGTGCCCACCCCACCGTATATTACTTATTACGAGGGAGCCTACCCCTCTTTGTGCCGAAGTTGGGATCACCGCCGCGGCCCGGGCTGGGACAGGAAGTCAGGCTGTCCTGGTTGGGACGTGGGCGGGGCCTCATTCAAAACAGGAAGCGGACGGGAGCCTACCTCGCGCTCCTATGATCAGCAAGACGAGCGTCAGCCGGAATCCGGACGGAGGGCGGGAGCCTACCCCGCCTCCGTCGGTGAAGGAGAGCCCCGCGTCGCCCGGAGGGAGCCTTCATCCCGGTGAGTGGTTGTCCTGAGTCCCAGAGGGGGACTCCAACGTGGTGCTGCCGGTGAGTGGGGCTCGGCCACTGGGTGGTTGGGGGTGTGTCGGGGCATGCTTCTCGGTGCCCGCCCCCCCCGTATCGAAGTCCAGGTCGGCGAGCGTAGTCCTCATTCCCCCTCCCCGCTGCCCCGCCTGACAGTGGGCAGCGGCCGCCGTGCCAGCAAAGGCATCATCTTCGAGTCCAAAGGGACTCCCACGAGTAGGGCACATTGGATTTCGAGCCCACGAGGCTCCAACTACTAGGGGGCATTTTTATTTTATCAGCAGAGCGGCCCCGGAAGGCAGCGGGCCGCTCCAACGTCGCCCCCACCTTTTGCTAGAGCCCGTGAGGCTCCAACAAGGGGGCACATTATTACTTAGAGCCTGCGAGGCGCTAGGGGGGGCATTTCAGTTGTTCAGAGCCCTGGGAGGCTCCAACGTTGGCCCCAGCATTTCTCCAGTTGCCCAGCACTTAGTGGGCAACTGCCACGTTTAGGTTGGGGATAATTTACATTTTGGCTGGCGCAGCTTTACTGGGACATAGGGCGTCCTAGCCCCTTCAAGGCCAGTTGGCCCAGGGACTGCCACAGATAGTAGCTAATGTGAGTTTTTGCGCCATTGTACCTTTCCTGCACCTCTGAATGTGTTTATGCGTCATGTGCTTTGCTTTACACCTCTGAATGTTATGCATCATGTGTTTAGGTGCTTAGACCCCTACAGGTATTGTGATACTTAGGTGGTTGTTTTCTCCCTAACACCGGTGGTGCTAGTGAGGTCCTGATTCCCTGCGCAATATTCTCCAAAGGTGGTTAGGGTTGCGTAGGTGGTACTTTCTGGTTACCAGTAGTTACTGGTTGTGTGCTATATGTTCTAATTTTAGTGCTACAGTGATTGTATGTGCTATGTTCTAAAATATTATTCCTACGTTCTAAGTGCTATTCCTAAAGAGTGCTAATTCCTGACAGTGGTCCATGTGGCCCTGTCCCCTGTATATATAATCCCTTGTAAATTCTGCCCGTGCCTGTTGGCACATTGTAAAGTGTGTGTTTTTATCTAATGTGTTGTGTATAATACAAAGGTTATTTTTATATAATACCTTGTGTGGAGTTTCCTTTGTGGTGGGCCTTGGGTGTTGTTGCTGGGTGCGCGCGCAAACGCTTTACACATCGCCTCAGGGATAAGCCTGTCTGCTCGTGCCAAGCTACCAAGGGGGTGAGCAGGGGTTATCTTTGGCGTGTAACTTCCTTGCCCTGACTAGAGTGGTGGTTTCTGCCTGACTTTGGCGCAAGCCTTAGCCAGCCAGAAATCCCATTTCTAACATTGGTGATCAGCGGTGGGATTTGGACTTGCGTTTGCGCTGTACCGCAGCAGCAACTGGCCGCACTACAAAACTCTGCATTTAGATAAATCACATGGTATAGGGATTATTGTTTTAAAATTGTTTTTAATTGTCATTTCTTTGGAAATGTGTTTTTGTGCACTGTGAGTTAGGTGTCCCTAGCTCGGGAGGGTAGATCATCCCCCTTAGTGCATTTTGTGTTTCTGGATTCACCAGAGGGTGGGATCCAGTGGTGGCAGCGTAATAGTGTCCTGTACATTTGTCCCCCGCCCTGCGCCCAGAGTTGGTACCTGTGTCACGTGGTGGTCAGGTTGAGGAATCAGGGGTGGTAGAAACTGCCTTACCAGTCCGAGGGGAGGGTTGTGTGTGTGGATGAATGGTGTGTGGCACTAGGCAAGTGAGTGTGAGTTCTCTGGGTTAGAGAGCTTGCTGAATCTTTTTGTGAATTGTGTGCTCCTGTGTGAAACTCAGACCCCTAGGTTCCCTGTATAATTGTTACCATAACGTCCGCCAGAATGGAGCCTGCTTGTGATCCCTATGAGCTAGCTTGGCGCCAGAGGCAGGAGTTAGAAAGGTACTGTACAGAGGAAGAGTCAGAAGAGGAGGTAGAGGATGACAATACCTGGACGCCAGTAGAGAGTGAGGACCCCATAGGTAGGGCGTCCCGTGCTGGGTCCAGCGTAGGAGGCAGCGCCTCATCCCTTTCCCTGTCCCCAGAGGAGTGGGAAGATAGGAGGAAAGAAAGGGAGCACCAGCTGGTGTTAGAGAAGCTCAGGTTAGAGCATGCTCAGGCGATGGCGCAGCTGGAGGCCAGGAAGCAACAGCGAGAGACTGAGTGGGTCTTGGCACGGGAGAGGGTAGAGGAGGCTGAGAGGGCCTCCACCAGAGGCAAAGTAGCTCTGGAGGGTAGACTATCCCCTGCGCGCAGTTTTAATTTTCTGGGCTCCCCAGGGAGGGTTGAGTCCAGTGGTAGCAGCCAGATAGATTCCAGTGTAGGAAATCCCAGTCCCAGTTCCCCCAGTCTGGTACCTGTTTCCCAGGAGGAGGAGTTAAGGTTGAAATTCAGGGGCAGTAGGAAGCTGTCTCACCAGTCTTGGGAGGAGTTTGTGGATGACTGTCAGGATGCACTGGTGGAATGGCTGATGGTTAACCCGGAAGAGGATTTGAAGGCAGTGATCAAAATGATTATCAAAGAGCAGATGCTCAGTAGTTGTTCTCCAGGGTTGCGCCAACACCTGCAGAGGTACGACTCTTTTTGTCCTTGGGAGCTTGCAGAGGAAGCAGAGCACTGGGAAAGGGCTAGAGGTTCTCTAGAGTCATTAGGGAGTGACTCCAAAAGTAGTGGGTCAGGTATCTTCCAGCCCAGCGTGGTGGAAGAGGCTCAGTGTAGCCCAGCTAGGTCCCAGGATAGCGAGGAGGGTGTAGGGGCTCACTGCCTGGCTCAGTGGAGCAGGAGTGAGAGGGTGACCGAGGGTCCCCGGACGTACGAAACCCTGCCTCAGGACTTGGATGGTTCCATGAGGGAACACCAAGTTGGGGACCTAGGCTGTCCTGTTAGCCCATTTGAGGGAGATCTCCTGGTGAGTAGAGGACCTGGAGCACCTGTAACCAGGGCTCCTGTGGTTCTAGAGTCTGGCAGTACCGCTCCGGTAGGGAGGGTACAGGAGTCCAGTGTGAGGAGTGATTGGGGGATGAGTTTCCCAGTGGAAGAGCCTGTGGGTCAGGGACTACCCAGTTGGGCTAGGATCCCGTGTAGTGACCAGGGTGGCACCACTTCTGTTCTGTGGGATCTCCGCGCACTGTCAGGTGGACAGGGGACGGGAGATCAGCGCCAGACAGACAGTCGCTCGACATATGTGTCCTTTGATAGCCTCAGGGGGATGGAGTGGAAATCCCCAGAAGTCCTGGAGTGCCAGGCAATTATTCCACCAAAGGTTCTAGGCCGGAGGTTGGAAGGCCAGGTTCGGGATCAGCCTGACCTGAGGGGTGGGACGTCTGTAACCAGCGTCCCGACCAGTTCTTCTTCCAGAGGTACCGCCCCAGTTGGTAGGGAGCAGGGTTCTGGAAGGGGGTGCAGAGGGTGGGAGAGCCCACCTCTGCCCCCGGTACAACCTGAGGGGTTAAACCCTGGGTTGGAATGGCGTTCTAGGTGTACCCCTCGCCAGAGGAGGAGGAACCCTAGGAGAAGAGGTAGGGGGAGGAGAGCCTTCCCTGAGACTCCTGGTCCGCCTGAGGGTGTAGACCCTAGGCTGGAGAACCAGTGGCAGTCTAGTCCTGTCTTTCAGAGAGGAAGAGTGGAGAATGGCCGCTATGTGCCAGGGGTTACTACCCCCCACTCTATGGTTAGGCAAAGACCGGTGGCACCTGGGTGGCCTAGGGCCTGGTCTTGGCCGCGGACAGCTTGGGAGTACCAGTGGGGTAGCCCAGTTGGTCCAGACAGTGGTGTTAAAAAGAATTCCATGGGTTCACCGTGGCGTAGAACCGGAGGGTGTCCATGCAGTTGCGGGCCCGCGTCCGTGTTCTATCGCCCCAAGCAGGGAAGTCCATCACGGTGGTGATTGGTCTGCCCTGCGTTTTGGCTGGAAGGGGGTTGTGTTGGACTTGGCCCTTCTGGCAGGTTCACCCCTGAACTTTTTGCTTTTTATTGGTGACTTGGTGTGGTGATTTGTTTGGTTCCTGCGCACTTTCCCTGTGTCCCAGGGTAAAGTGCGTGCGCACTCTGAGTGCATGTGGTGAGATAGGCCTGCCCTCCCATAGGAATGCATGGGGAATGTATGTGTCCCTAGTAGTTCCTGATGCGTGGGGTGTGCAGGCCCGAGTTTGGTATGTGCGGACTCGTGGGAGTGAATGCTGCGCGATGATGTGTGCGGCTTGCATGTACCTAGTGTGGAAGTGCCACTTCTAGAAGTGGGCACTTCTGTGTGCAGTGTGTCTGTCGCGTGATTGGCTGGTCGTGTCATGTGACGGGCTAGGGATTCCCCAGAGTCAGGATGAGTCACCCAGTGGTGAATGGGGAGATCAGCAGCTAGATGGGTGGGAGGAGTACCCCTGGGTCCTGAATAGGACAGGGTTTTCCACACACAATGCTGGCCCCGCCCCCTGTGGTGCGACTGACGACCCTAGCCCTGCCAGTGAATAGAGTGAGGGGCTGAGCACATCAAGGGTGCTCCCCAACCAGCTGCGACTGGTTTTCCCCCTCACCCTGAACCCAGAACAAAGGGTTTGACTGTATAAAAATGGGGCTGTGTCCCCACAGAAACTGTTCTCTGCCAGGATCTTACCTGAGGGGGGCTGCTGCTGCTGCTGGACCAGAGGACCGCCACTTGGACTACCTCCCTGCCTGGAGGCCCAGTGCGCTGGCTCTGGGTCCAGCCTTGCCCCCCCACCCCTGCCCTGCTGCATGCAGGGAAGAACTTTGCTGGACTTTGTGGTGCTTTTCATCCTACAGCGCTGGAAGCGCTTTATTTGTGTCCCCAAAGCGCCTGGAAGCGCTTCTTATTTGCCTTAGCGCTAGGAGCGCTTTATTTGGTGCCCCCAGTGCTTCTAGAGCGCTTTACGTTGGCCGTAGCGCTAGGAGCGCTTTATTCTGGAGGCCGGTGCCCACCCGGCATTGTGGTGCGCTTGCGGGTGCCTACCCCGCTTATTTAATTATTTTCTTACGGCGGGTGCCCACCCCACCGTATATTACTTATTACGAGGGAGCCTACCCCTCTTTGTGCCGAAGTTGGGATCACCGCCGCGGCCCGGGCTGGGACAGGAAGTCAGGCTGTCCTGGTTGGGACGTGGGCGGGGCCTCATTCAAAACAGGAAGCGGACGGGAGCCTACCCCGCGCTCCTGTGATCAGCAAGACGAGCGTCAGCCGGAATCCGGACGGAGGGCGGGAGCCTACCCCGCCTCCGTCGGTGAAGGAGAGCCCCGCGTCGCCCGGAGGGAGCCTTCATCCCGGTGAGTGGTTGTCCTGAGTCCCAGAGGGGGACTCCAACGTGGTGCTGCCGGTGAGTGGGGCTCGGCCACTGGGTGGTTGGGGGTGTGTCGGGGCATGCTTCTCGGTGCCCGCCCCCCCCGTATCGAAGTCCAGGTCAGCGAGCGTAGTCCTCATTCCCCCTCCCCGCTGCCCCGCCTGACAGTGGGCAGCGGCCGCCGTGCCAGCAAAGGCATCATCTTCGAGTCCAAAGGGACTCCCACGAGTAGGGCACATTGGATTTCGAGCCCACGAGGCTCCAACTACTAGGGGGCATTTTTATTTTATCAGCAGAGCGGCCCCGGAAGGCAGCGGGCCGCTCCAACGTCGCCCCCACCTTTTGCTAGAGCCCGTGAGGCTCCAACAAGGGGGCACATTATTACTTAGAGCCTGCGAGGCGCTAGGGGGGGCATTTCAGTTGTTCAGAGCCCTGGGAGGCTCCAACGTTGGCCCCAGCATTTCTCCAGTTGCCCAGCACTTAGTGGGCAACTGCCACGTTTAGGTTGGGGATAATTTACATTTTGGCTGGCGCAGCTTTACTGGGACATAGGGCGTCCTAGCCCCTTCAAGGCCAGTTGGCCCAGGGACTGCCACAGATAGTGGCTAATGTGAGTTTTTGCGCCATTGTACCTTTCCTGCACCTCTGAATGTGTTTATGCGTCATGTGCTTTGCTTTACACCTCTGAATGTTATGCATCATGTGTTTAGGTGCTTAGACCCCTACAGGTATTGTGATACTTAGGTGGTTGTTTTCTCCCTAACACCGGTGGTGCTAGTGAGGTCCTGATTCCCTGCGCAATATTCTCCAAAGGTGGTTAGGGTTGCGTAGGTGGTACTTTCTGGTTACCAGTAGTTACTGGTTGTGTGCTATATGTTCTAATTTTAGTGCTACAGTGATTGTATGTGCTATGTTCTAAAATATTATTCCTACGTTCTAAGTGCTATTCCTAAAGAGTGCTAATTCCTGACAGTGGTCCATGTGGCCCTGTCCCCTGTATATATAATCCCTTGTAAATTCTGCCCGTGCCTGTTGGCACATTGTAAAGTGTGTGTTTTTATCTAATGTGTTGTGTATAATACAAAGGTTATTTTTATATAATACCTTGTGTGGAGTTTCCTTTGTGGTTCCTTTGTGGTGGGCCTTGGGTGTTGTTGCTGGGTGCGCGCGCAAACGCTTTACACATCGCCTCAGGGATAAGCCTGTCTGCTCGTACCAAGCTACCAAGGGGGTGAGCAGGGGTTATCTTTGGCGTGTAACTTCCTTGCCCTGACTAGAGTGGTGGTTTCTGCCTGACTTTGGCGCAAGCCTTAGCCAGCCAGAAATCCCATTTCTAACAATGAGTGAGAGGATGAGTTGGGTTTGTTCTGTGTAGGAAATTATGTTGAGACCATGGGACCTGACTATGTTGGCTGGTGGGTCATAAATGTGTTGAAAAGCTTAGGGCTAAGGGATGAGGCCTGGTGGGCACCAAAGGTGATCTTCCTGGGTTCGGAAGTGACAGGTGGGAGGTGGATCCTCTAGGTTCTTCCAGTGACGAATGAGGTGATCCAACTGAGCACATCCCTTTGGATGCCGATCTGGTAGAGTCTTTCGATCAGCATGTGGTAGGATACAGTGTAGAAGGCTGCAGAGAGGTGGAGGAGGATCAGAGCTGCTGTTTCTCCTCAGTCAAGGAAGATTCAGATGATATCGGTGGCTGCGATCAGAGTGGTTTTAGTGCTGCAATTGCTGCGGAAACCGTATTGGAAGGCGTTTAGTAGCTGGTTATGTCGCAGGTGTGTCATGAGTTTATTTTTTATGATCTTTTTCTTTACCTTCACTGGGAATGGGAGCATGGAGATTGTCTGGCAGTATTTGACTTTGCTGGGGTCGGCGGAGGGTTTTTGAGTAATGGTCTGATTTTGGCGTGTTTCCAGATGTTGCAAAATGTTGTGGTGGGTTCCTGTCGATACTTTGGTTTCTGAGGTTGAAGATGTGGTGCAGGCATGGGTCTGTGGGAGCTTATGAGTGGATGGATTTCATGGTGGAGAGGAGGTTCCAGGTGGTCAGTCAGTGGTTCGTTTCGGTTGCAGTGGTGGTGTATCTGTTGAGGAAGTCTGTAGTTGGGGTTTGAGGTTTGAAGTTTCCGTATGTGGTTGTGATCTTGTTGTGGAAGAAGTTGGTGAGGTTGTCATACAGCTCCTGTGAGGGTGTGATGTTGTTTTAGCTGGCGACCAGGTTGGATAATTCCATAACGATGTTGAAAAGTTCCTTGGTGTTGCTCACATATCCTCCAGTTTCCATCCCAATTGCAGTACAGAAAACTACAGGCAGTTTCTGATGATATCAGGGCCCTCATTGACAAAGCCTGTTAGACCTTTCTGCGGATTGTGACACGGTCTCACATGCAATCCTTACTATGTGCCGCTTTAACAATCACATTTGTCTTAATGCATTAAAGTGTTTTTCTTCTTTTCTGGTTCACAGGTCTCAAGCCTCTCTTCCTTCCAATTGATCTATAATACAGTCTCATGCAGAGTCCCGCAAGGCTTCCTTATCAGACCAAACTGCATTCATTTTTACATTGCCACCCTCACTTTAGTCATTTGGGCTCGAAATAATGGCTTATGATGATGATCTCCAAATAATTTTTCCTATTTCAATCAACATATCTGACACATAGAATGCTTCTTAGCATGCATGGCTGCTGTCTCTGCCTCGATGAGAATTAACTGCTTAAAACTCAAGAACTACATGTCTGAGATCCTCTTTTTCAGTTGCCAGTCCTAATCTGGTCCTCCTTTTGGTGGCCCTCAAATCTGGGAATCCTTCCTACTCGCACTCCTATTACTAAAAATGTGGTCATTCTACTTGTCTTTGACCTTTCTATACCCCGAATCAACCACATAGCGTCCATCTGGTTCCTATTTCCCAGAATGCTCAGGAAAACTCTTCCTTTAGTCCCTGCCTCTTCAGGCAAATCTGCAATGGCAGGTTTCCTGTCCCGCTCTGGGGGAAAAAGTACACGGACACCAGGATGTGTATATGGCACCTCTTTATTGCCCAGCTTCTCTCTTACAACTCCCGCTAACATCCCGCGGCTCCTCCTCTTCCTGCCCACCCCCGCTATGCCTGACCATGGGATAACGGAAAACAGGCATAGCGACATGACATCTCCCCCCTTTGTATTTTAATGTTCAATGTCTCTCTCAGTGTTCTTCGATGAGTCGGATGGGCCTCCGAATATCTCGTCGCAGTTGACTGGGTCGTGATTGATTGTGAGGGTGTTCTCTTCTCAGATCACGGGTCTCCGATACCAGTGTGGGTTCTTCATGACTATTTTCTTCTTGGCTTGACACGTCTGTGGCCCAATCAGGTCTCCTAGTTCCAATGTAGGCTGTCGGCTTGCATTTTTTGAAGGACGACACGTTTCTGGTCGTTCTCTTGCTTCCAGACTCAGCTGTAATCATAGTTCCTTTTTTTCTTGTTACTTGTAGTGGGTGATCGTGGTAACGGCTGTCTGTTTTGGATTTCCTTTCTCGTCTTACCAGCACCCAATCTCCTTCTCGGATGTCAGATGCCTTGGCGTGTCTGCGGTGGTCTGCATATTCCTTCATTTTTGCCTTCCTAGTCCGATCTAATTCGACCAGGGTCTCGTGGTCTGAAGTTGTGGTTCTGGACCGCGTGACGGCATCAGTAGTTGGTATCCGGGTGCGAGGGGTCCGGCCGAGCATCAGGGTGGCGAGACATTGGTTTGTGATACTGTGTGGCATGGTCCTGTATGCTCGCAGTACTTCATTTAGTGCTGGTTGACTATCACGGTGAGTTAGCTCAGCCTGTTGGACTGTCTTTTTGATCGTGGCCATAAATCACTCCACCATCCCATGTGCCTGAGGCCACAGGGGAGGGATTTTCCGATGTTTGAAGTTTCAGGTGTCTCGCGAATTCTGAAAATTCTTGTCCATTAAAAGGTGGCCCATTGTCAGACTTCACCACCGTGGGGATTCCCCATGCAGCAAACTCTTCATCGATTACCGGTATGACAGTGGACGCTTTTGTGGAGGAAATCTGGTGAGCGATGTGGAATTGGAAATATTCGTCCATAATGACGAGGATGTATTTTCCAGACTTCAGCGGGCCAAAGAAGTCAATGGCTACATGTTGCCAGACACTATCTGGTAGATCTGACATCTGCAGAGGGGCGTGTGGTTCTTCTCGCCCTACCAGTTAGCAGTGGGGGCAGTCTTGTAGTGTAGTCTCCGCCATCTGATCAAGGGATGGGAACCAGATGCGTTCTCGCAGTGCTTTCTTCGTGGCTACCACTCCTCGATGTCCTTCATGTGTTAAATTTACAATTCCCTGACGCAGCTAGCTGGGAATAACGATTCTCCGACCTCTTAGTAGTAGACCATTATCACTGATGGAGAGTTAGTCTTTAACATGTTTGAATGCCATGAGTTCCTGGGTGTTGATGGTGTCATTTACCTTTGGTTCTTCTATGTGCCGCCACACGATGCATGATATTTTGGATAGTGACATCGTTTGTAGATGCATCAATGATGGCTTCTAATGGAACAGCCGGTGGGCAGGCTTGATCAATAAGAAAGTGGAGATATTCATCAGCTACCGAGTGTAGTGCAGGTGTCAGAGCTTGAGGATGTCGTGAGATGTAGTCTGCTGGATTCTCCGCCTTCCCGGGTTTGTAAATTATGGTGTACGTATAATCTTGCAGGCGGATGCCCCATCATTCTATTCTCGGAGGCATCTTCGCTCTGGGATTCCCAAAAATGGTTATCAGCGCTTGGTGGTCGGTGACGAGTGTGAAGTGCTTGCCGTATACGAAGAGGTGAAAGTGTTCACACGCCCAAAGGACTGCCAGGCTTTCCTTTTCCGGTTGAGAGTATGCCTTTTCGGTGTCAGTGAGGCTGCGGCTGGCATATGCAACAATGTGACATTGGTCAGCTTCATCATCATATTGCGCTAGAATTGCTCCTAATCCAACAGGGCTGGCATCTACAGTGATTTCCGTCTTTCGCTTGGGGTTGAAATATGCCAAGTTAATGGCTGAGCTCACAGCTGCCTTGATTCTGTTGAAGGCTCGGTCACACGTGGCTGACCATTGAAAACTCTGTCCTTGTCGAGTTAGTTCCCTCAGGGGGTAACTGATGGTGGTGTAGTCTTTGATATAGCGAGCGCAGTAACTGGCCATACCCAGGAACGAGCGGATGTCGCTGACGCCGTGTGGCTGCGGAGTGCCCGATAGTGCTGACACTTTTTCGGGGTAAGGTTTCATGCCCTCTTTTGAGAAGATGTGCCTGTAGAATTTGAGAGTCGACTTGTGAAACTCACATTTGTCCTGATTGAGTGTGAGGTTGGCGTTGAGAAGGGCATGACACACTCGGTCTAGCGCTTTGTCATGATCTTTCTGGGTCTCTCCAAACACCAAGCTGTCGTCGCTGTAGTTAAAAGCGTTGGGGATGTCTTGTATGATTCGCCGAGCTGCTTCCTGGAAAATCTCAGCAGCTGATGAGATCCCGAAGTTGAGGCATTTATACCTGAAAAGTCCTTGGTGTGTGGTGAAGGTGGTGATGTATCGTGATCGTTCGTGTAATTCGAACTGATGATAACCCTTGTTGCTTTCTAGTTTTGAGAAGACTGACGCCCCGTTCAGGCGTGTGATCATGTCACTCATGTGTGGGCCTGGGTGTCTCTCCCTTTCGATGGCTGTGTTTGGGGCTCGCATGTCTACCACAGGCGTACTTTGTTGTCCTGTCCTTTCTTAGGCACAACCACTACTGGTGACACCCATGGGGTAGGTCCAGTTGATCTTTCTATGATGTCAGCCTTTAGAAGATCTTGGAGTTCGTCATCGACCGCTTGTTGTAGGTGAAAAGGCACTTTCCTGTGGTGTTGTGCTACTGGCGTCACTCGCTCGTTTATGTGTAACTTGACCTTGAAATGGGCTAGCTTTCCTAGGCCGTTGAACAACTTTGGTAACTTGTTAACAATGTCTGGCGAGTCATCCACTTTGTATAGGATTTCGACTAGTTTTAGGCGTTCTGCCGTTGCCAGGCTGAGGAGACAGTCTGCCACTTCAGGGCCTTCAATCACGTGAATTTGTGCTTGAATTTTCCTATCTTTGTAGGTTAGCGTGGTACGAAATTGTCCTAGGCAAGTTAGTGGTTCTCTGGACCTCCACGTGTAGACCCATACCACGGCTGGCTCTAGTTTTGGTTTCGGGTTCATGCTCTGGTATTCAGTGGCACAGATGTAGTTGAGTAATGCGCCTGTATCGAGAACAAACTTGGCAGAGTGGCTTCCTATTCGGATGTGTAGTCGAGAATATTTCTTCAGTCTATCTGGATCCGCCACCATGCATACGTATTCACCACTGTCTTGTGAAATAGGTGTAAGAGAGGATGATTCTCTGGATGTTGACCGTTGAGATTGGTATGAACTGTGGGACTGTGTACTTGATCTTGAGGAGCTTGTTGAGGGATCTCTCCATCCCTGTACGGTCCTTGCGTGATAGCGTGCTCCTGTGTTTTACTTGGTCTGTCTCGTCTCCGTGCGCCTGGTTTGGCAAACAGCTTCAAAGTGGTTATCTTTTCCACATTGGTGGCATGCTTGACCAATGGCTGGACATTGGCCCATGTGCTGGTAGTCTTGGCCACACCGGTAGCACTGTGGAGGGTGCTTTCGGGAGTGGCTGTTCTTTGTCCCTCGGCGAGGTGACTTTGCACGCGGTGACCTTGCGAATCTTGCTGAGGTGTGACGGTCTGGATGGTGTTTCAGTTCTGTGTGAGACTGCACACGAAGCGCGTGTTCTTTTTTTCAGTTTTGCTAGCCTCCATTTTCTTCGCGTGCTCTTCTGCTTGATCATTGATGCGAGTGAGTTCTTCTATTTCGTCTAGAGTGTAATGCTTCTTCAGCGGTCGGCGGCATAGTGCTTCAGATTGACACCCGTCGATGATGCGTAGACGTAGCACATCTTCTGTGGTGAAGTTATCGAATTCACAATATCGAGCTAGACGTTTGAGACGCGAAATGAAATCGCCCATGGGTTCGTCTCGCACTTGGGACGTGAGGTTGAACGTGTATCGCTCATAATCTAGGTTCCGCTTGGGAAGGAACTTCTTGTTCAATGCGTCTTTCATGTCCTCATATGACACGGCATTGGCCGGAGGTAAGTCTTTGATGATTTGTCCGATGTCTTTACCTACAAGGTTGCGTAGGGCTATAAGTTGTTGGTTCGAGTCACGGACTTGTGATCCCTTCATGAAGTCCTCAAAGTCTTCAAGCCAATTCTTCCACGCGGGACCCATGCTGCTACCAGACGTCAGTGGTAGTGGTTCAGGGGGGCGCGGGAATGATACTCCCATGGGTATCGGTCCAGGAAGCAGGGCACCATGCGCTGTACTAGGCGCTTGTTGCTGCGTTGAGTCAGAGTCCGACATGGTGGGACGCAATGTGACTCTAGTGAGCTTCCGAGACGGTCACAGGGGTCCAGTATCACTTTGACAGGCTTCAGGGGTCTTTTTTGTGTACTGCCTGACCTTAATATGGCCACCGCATCAGGACTAAGCTGCACAGGTGCAGGGCGAATTACTTTAAAATGGTCGCCAGCAGGGACTCATGCAAACATGTTCCACTTTCAATTCCAATTGTCACTGGGGCACCCTTACTGAGCTTCCTCTTGGTTGGGCGCTGTCTCTGGTGCAGGGCGCCTGACTTTAAAATGGCCGCCAGCAGGGACTCATGCAAGCATGGTTCACTTTCAATTTCAATGATCACCGGGGCATCGTTGCTGGGCTTACCCAGGATTGCGCGCTGTCTGTGCTGAGTCCAACTTGGAATTGGACTTCCTGGTGTGTTTCCCACGTTGCAGGCCGCCTATGCTCGCTTGCCTCCGTTCCCGCTGCCTTCGTTGACTTTAGCGCTGCTCTCTCATTAGCAGCAGCGCACGCTTCCTCCGATCTTGCGGGATGTTGAAGGGGGACTTCAATCCCACCCTCGTCGCCAGTTTCCTGTCCCGCTCTGGGGGGAATAGTACACGGACACCAGGATGTGTATATGGTCCCTCTTTATTGCCCGGCTTCTCTCTTACAACTCCCACTACCATCCCGCGGCTCCTCCTCTTCCTGCCCACCCCCGCTATGCCTGACCTTGGGATAACGGAAAACAGGCATAGCGACATGACATCAGGTACGAGCAGTGGGCTGTGGGGCGGGGCGAGGTGGGGGGAAAGTCGACAGATAGCGGGTTAGTTAAAATTAAATACAAATTTATAAAACCACTTACCTTGTCCTCCCTGCAACGCTGAGTCGTTGATGCTCCGAGCATAAGGTAAGTGGTTTTATTTCGTTTTTTTATTTTATTTTACCTAACCTGTCGTCTGTTGACTTTACCTCCTGTCGCGCTCCGTCTCATCGCCCTACCACTCTGCCGGCTGCCACTGCAAAAATGTGGACCAAGTCTTCATGCCATAATGATTGGATTATGGCAACCCCTTCTACTTGTGCTTCCCTGATTATCTTCTTCAAGGGCTCCAGGTGATTCAAAACAGTACTGCTCACCTGACCCTGAAGATACCCCATAGCCAACTGATCTCTCAGAGTCTTAGGGCTCTTCATTGCCTCCCCACTGGGCAAAGGGTCACTTCTAAAACCCTCTTTCTTTCATACAAAAAGTATAGCCAATTTTGCCACTGTTATTTTAGCTGTAAACTGCAACTTAACACCCCCTTTCACTTACTGAGATCATCATTTGCCTTCCTTCTTCTAGTTTCCAGAGTCAACAGCATGGATGTCCTCATCTTTGCTGTCAAAGTCTCGAGTTCTCTTTCGCACTGCGCCCACCTTCCCTTCTTTTATGAAACTCCTGAAAACCTGGTCATTCCACCAATGCTAGCTTCTGTATTTTCCCTGGATGCTCTCGTACTCGCCAGTGCATGGATGCACTCTAGGGTGGAAGTGTGCTCTATAAATTCTATGCAGTCATTCAATCTTCCATTTAATTTGTGGCTAAAAGTGTGGCTGATTTATCTGAATCCTTGCAGGTAACTTGGATTCATCCCGCATCATGAATCTAATCCTGTGCTATGAAAATGTCTTCCATATGTGGGGTGTTGAGATTAGAAGGCTTTGTACCTAGCCATTTTGGCTCATTTGAGCCAATAATATACTTCTGCAGTAAAAAGTAAAGTAACTTAAAGACCCCACTAATGTAGCTCTTTGAAGTCCACAGTAATGTAGCTTTTAGAGGTCTGTGACCCCAGCTATGTTGCTCGGAACATACTTGGTAAATCTGCAAATCTGTATGTTGAAAGGGATTGTGTATCAGGAAGAAAGACAATCCGTTGTTAAGTTAAAACAATAGCATCTCTGTGTGACAAGAAAGAGCGGGACTGGGTGACAACAAGTCTGGCAGGCATTAGGCGAACCCAATTGTGGGAAAAACATATCTTTATGGCTGGGCAGGAGAAAAGGATGTATGATACAGGATCGGGTACCCATCTCAGGAGCGAGTTTGAAAAGTAGGGGTGGGCGGAATTTGCGAAAGTGACTTTCGCAAATTATCGTGAAAATGTTAAAAATCTCTGCAAACACGTGGAAATATCGCGAAGATGCGGAAGTTTTTTACCCGCCCGTTCGCGGTATTTTCTACGTGGTCGCGGCTCGCCAACTTACACATGCGGTTGCTCGCAGTCGCAGCCATCTTGTTTCCACTCTTCAACGCGGTGCATGATCGCGAGAAGAAAGACGTGATCGCGCGAGCAATGACATTACTGCGGGCGCGAACTGTCGCGAGACAGCGCAAATGGCTACCAACAATCCAACATCTCGTGGAGAATGCGACCGGATCGGGAAAACTTGTCGGCGAACGTGGGGATTCAGGTAAGGCGATCGCGCGTGAGAATTTATTATTTTACAGCGCGAGCAAGAAACAAATTATCGCTCAGCTGCGGAATGCGGAAATTTTGACATTTTCGCGCTCTCCGCGGCACGCGAAAATGTCAAATTATCGCAATTTCCGCGAGCGGAACGGAAATTTAGCCCAGGCCTAGTTTTGAGCTGGGAAATTGCTGGCTTGGGTAAAAATGTAATATAATGGCTGGTTCCACTACAGAATATATGCTATTTCCAAGAGTCATCCACAACTAATGAGATCACAGTGAAGGGTAACATGACATGAGTTTTATATAGCGCAAGCTAGACCCGAAGATATTAGGTATCAGAGTGCTTTACATAAGCACCAGTTTTGTCACTGATGAACACATTCATTTTTGTTAGGCACGGGGAGATTAAGTGATTTGCCCAGAATCACAGGATGCTGAGCTTCGTGGCCGAGACTCAAACCCGTTTCCCCAGCTTCGAGGTCGACCGCTCTAGCCCTAAGGCTACAGCCTCTTAATCTGATCCTGCAACAAAGGGCAAACAAAGTAGTCCAAAGGGTAAACTTGTGATGTTTTCAATTCCTTTGTGTGCCCCTACTTCATGCTTTTCTGACTAATACCAATATGCAACCTATTTAATGAAGGAAGAAGAAGCTGGTGGATCGAAGATAGGCATTCTTAATGTATGTGACCTAGTAGGGAAATGTAAACAATGTAGAAATAGTGGGCTGGAGCTAGCTGCTCTAGAATTCATGATTGAGCGGCTCAGGCTACATTTTAGAATTGGCGAGAGGCACCTTATTATGTTATTAATGCAAGTCCTGCAAATGTTATATAAGGCAATGACGACACTGAGGAAGAGGCTGCATAGGGAATCCAGGTTGATACTTCATTCACTCATTCATCTGTTTATTCATCATCAGACAAACTTTATTTCAGTAAAAATGGCCATAAAAGCACAAAGAAAATAGACTACATTACATTCAATTAAAAACACAACTAAAATGGGCTACATTACATTCAGTTCATTATCATAACCATTCCACTGGGAGAGACCCCAACTAGCATATTAGAGGTCTAATTTAAAGTCATAATCCATTGTCATCTCAATTGTCCCTCTAGCTCGCCCCACAGCCTCAAGTAATTATTTAAAGTAAAGAAATCATAAAGTGCTTGTGCATAATACAGGCAATCTAGGAAATCATAAAGGGCTTATGCATCATACAGGCAATCTAGGGACTTTCACATTATCTGGGGAATTAGTTTCAATAAAAAACCTGTGCTCAAGCAGAGACTGGCCATTTCGATGAACCCATACAGCTCTATTCTTGATAGACATTCTGTAGTGAGAGTATTTCAGGAGCTGGAAAACCAGAGCCATTACAATAGCATAACCATTGCTGTGGAGGTGGCTCCAACTGTCACATTAAAGATATAAACTTACAATCTTGATACATGTTCATCTCTATTGTCCCTCTGACTTGTCCAACAACCCAAAGCTGTTATTTGAGAGCGGAAATCATAAAATGCATATGCGATATGCAAGCAGTTAAAAAGTTAATGCATTATTTGAGAAATTAGATTCAATATAATGCCTGCACGTGAGCAAAGAATGTTTGTCAGTTTGGATAAACCCAGAAAACTCTATTGTGAGCAAGAAACATCAAAAATAATTTCAGTAAAGTGCTTTGTGTGCTACATCAGAAACAACTACTCTTTACATTGTTCTGCAACCACGGAGAGTGCTTGTGCAGATCCTACACTCGACAGGGCCATTACAATACATCTCGACAATTGTGTTGCAGTCAAAATGGCCCTCCTCTGGCATCAATAGACAGTCATACAAAGAGTAATGAACAGTGGCTTATATAAACATTATAGTTAAAAAAAAAAATCTTAAAAAGGGTCCTATGATGACTACTTTCAGTTTAAAAGAGTACCAAAAATAAAACAGTAGGCAGGGCCCATTGTGGGGGATATAATACAATGGGTTGTCCCGAGCTAGGGTGTCATCTTTAAAATGGCACTACGGATACACCACATTGAAAATAGGAAACGTGACACAGAAAATACAATGGATGGGTGGGTGTCATATTTCAATACCCTGTAAGCCTCTCTACAATGTCTGAATCCCAAGTTTCTTCATGTCTGGTGGAGCCAGCGTGTCCTTGCCCTTTTAAATGCTTGACAGATAACAATTACATGAATATCTGTCTCCTCTGTGTTACTGCAAGCTGGGCAACCCCGATCAGGTGGGTCCGCCCACTTTCTGGTGAATGCACGCAACGGATGCACCCTATGTCTGAACTGAAAGTATAGTTTCTTGGCCAAGAATGGCTGAATATCGTCCAGAGCCGGTTCTAGTCTATATTGGTCTTTAACTTCTAAGAACTCGAGTTTTAATGGACCAGCTAAGGGACTCCCTAGAATGGGGTTCGCTTGTACTCCATGTAACTCTCCACCAGGACCTTCCTAGGGGTGGCAAGGCAGGTTTCTTCTGTGTTGGTCCACAGATTGCCCCTCCCTATGGCAACACAGGTGTTTCTAATGTGTGCCAGCCAAGCGAGTTTTCCCGCACCCTGTAGCCTCAACACTTCACTCAGCTCCTCCCTATATGCTGCCAGTTCAGGGGTTCTCCATAGGCGATGCCAAAATAGAAGGGGTCTGAGGGTGGCTTCATCAGAGATTGGTCTAATCTCCAGGTCCATTCTGAGAGGTGTAAGTGGGGAGCTAGGGGGAAGACCCAACAGTTGCCTAGCAAAAGAGTTCTCGATATTTACTAGAGAGCCCAAGGGGCGATGGCCCCAAATTTCGGCACCATACAGTGCAGCGTCCCTGGCTTGTGCTTTGTATATTTCTACTGCCGGGCCTATAGATTATGGGTACAGCTCCTAAATACCTTTGTTTGACCCCCCTCATCTGTGCCAACTTTAAGCTAGCTTTCTGGATTTGCGCACCCCATTCCAGTTTTTCTGTGAGTGTGATCCCCAGGTATTCAAAGATGGACACCCTCTCTAGCAGATTCCCTTATAAGCGGGGATCTGTTTAATCAATTTGAGATTAAATGTGAGACTTATTTTGGTGAATCTTTGCAAGAACTTTGTTGACGAAAGGGATCGGTTGCCTTTGTTTCATTAATTGCCGAGCTCTTTCTGATGTACCAACAAGTAGGACTTTCAGGTCTGGAAAAAGATACAGTCTGACATATTTTAGACGTGATTTAAGAAGATAAACGTACACTTTTGTGTAAGTTTACTCTTTCCTTATTTACAAACTACGATTTAATAGTGCCTTTACGACTGCAGAGACTCTGCAGAGCTGGCTGTTCTAAACAATCAAAAAGCAATAAGATGGAAAAATGAAAATTATGCATTTTTGACTTTTAAAATATCGGGCATGGTGCAAACAAAATTTAACAGAATTCACGAGAGTGGTGCCCCTGAAGTGGAAGAGGTGGTCCATGATTTTGTGAGAACAATCTACAATATTTGCTTTTTGTCTCTTCATGTCATCCTATGCACCATTCTAAGGCCACTGATAAGCATGAGTTTGAATGGTTTGACGAAGAATGTGAGTTTAAGAATTAATTGTTAAGCACTGGAGTTGCATAATCATAGTTTGGATGGTCAAGGTCAAGGTCAAAGAAGGCTCTATTCGATTGATTAGACAAACAATCATAAAAGCACAAAATTAAAATATACAATCAAACAATTCATACCTTAAAAGTTCATAAAATGTTTTACATAACTCCAGTTTGGATGGTGAAATGACTCTCAGGGCCCTAAAAATGATTATAAATAAACTTGCAGGGATAAGAAAGGAACAGGTGCAGCAGAGCGGCTGGAATGTGTTGAATCCTAGCCCAGGACAGGGACAGCAAGTGGATTTGGGAATTCATAGCCTCGGGTTACCAAGGGAGGCTACATTGTTTTGATATGGGTGTAGGAGCCAAAGGGAAGGTGAAGCAATTGAGTCAATTGCACTTGCCAGAGTGTGCTGTAGCTTATTATTTGAGTGGCTCATTTCCTGGGGAGAACTATGGTGGAATAGCTGACCCACCTCTTTCTTTTAACCTCCATGTGTAAGTAGCAATTGCCAGCTAAAAACTCAAGAAGGAACCCGGATCCAACAAGGTACAATCTGCTCTATATAGTCTGCTCTATATAAAGCTTATGTAGTTTCCTTAATGCAAACTTATCTGTTAGCCCTGTCTCTGGTTTGTGGAGATGAACCATTATTATACCTCTGTAAAAAAGGTCTTATTTTATTTTTATTTTTTTGTTATTTTTATTAATTTTTGACAAAATGACATCATTAACATCTACATGTCGACATAGTCCTACATTTACATTACAGTGGCAATAGGTTAAGTGGCTTAGGTGGGATGCCAGGAGAATCCAGTTCAGTGAGAAAGAAAGTTCACTTTCTGGCACATGCATCAAGCTAGGATTTTGCGAGTCCTTAATTGCGAATATTAAGGATTCTCACTTAAGGACCCGCAAAATCCTATGCATGTAGGAAATGTTATAATAATAGCGATTCCTACACGTTCCAAATTGCGAGTCGCAAATAAGGAATGGCTTGCCATTCTTTCCTATGGGCTTACAGGCCCACAGGAACGATTGGGAAATTGCAAGGTACTCGCAAATTGCGCATGCAATTTCAGGGTGCAAGGGTGTCAAAAGGACACCCTGTTGCACCCCTGAAATTGACCTGTGCACATATGTTGAGCACACACATGCCCTAAGGGCATGTGTGTGCGCAACATGAAACTTTGATAAATGCACTAAAAAGTGAATTTTTCAAAGGTTTTATCAAATTACCATGAAGTTCAACTTCAATGGGAATTTGCACCCCCTATTAGCGAAATCGCTAATTTTATTACTTTAATGCATCGCATTTAAGGAATCTCAATTTGCGATTCCTTAAATACAATCGCAATTTAAGTAATCGCAATTTAGAGATTACTTAAATTGCGATTTCTGCATTTGGGATGATGCATCCCAAATGCAAAAATACCGGTCGCAAAGGGGCAGATTCTGAGAATCTTCCCATTTGCGACCGGTTTTTCTTTTGATGCATGTGCCTGTTTGTCTTCTGTTCCGCCTCACATTTCCGTCACAGGGTACATTTACCAACAGTTACAGCAGTCATAATAGCAAAAGGAAAACCCGTCATTATTTACACCGATCAATTCCCCCATTGAGTCATAGGTAGCCAACAAAGTGCAACAGCATAAAAAGAAAAACTAAAGTTCGATCTCTATGTGAAAAAGGTCTTCTTTCTAACCCCTCGAACTCTGCCAATCTCCTTCCTTTGGGGTTGGAACATTTGTTGTAAAGTGGTGCTAGATTATAATGTATAGCTAACAGTACGCAGTATAATGTGCAGTCTGCTTTCAGAAAAAAAAACTGGAAGGTTTTAGCTCTTCTGTAAACACAATGGGGCTTATTTACAAGCCCCTTGCGCCACTTTTGCGTCACTTTTCCCATGTTAAAAGTGACGCAAAAGTGGCGCAAGAGGCTTGTAAATAAGCCCCAATGCATGTTACATGGCCGTCTATCATTGTGATTCAAAAGACCCTCTTATTAAAGAAATATACATCTCAATATACTTTCTAGTCATAATTTGTATAAGGTTGTGAGAAAAGTAAGTAATATTTCTTTGTGAAAAATATATTTTTCTGATTTTTTTTTTTGTAAATAGGGAAGAAAACTATTACCCACACAACGGTGGAATGCTTCATGATAGGGGTTGGCCCTTCATGTGCACCCGACCAGTGCTCAGCGGGCTCTTCCAGAGCTCTAGGGTATTTTATAAATGTTATTTGATATTAGGCTGAATCTGATATGATGAGCTTTAACTTTAGTACTGCTAAAAATACATTAGGTGAGTGTCGACGAACATTGATTTTATTTATGAAAATCATCCTATGTACGAGTAAAGTGAACAGAGAAAAAAGCAGTAGGTGAGAATATGGCACTTATTATGTGGCTACCTCACTCGCTTATCAAGGTCAATGTGTTTCTGTCCTAGTCATGTTGCCAACAGGTGTCTATGGGCTTTTGTCAGGGCAAGAGACCCGGCAAATGATCTATGAACCTCACTTACCCATTTGTAGTACAAACATGTATACATGTCGCCGGTTTAGAGGCCCTGGAAACTTAGAGGGAATCACATAAGAAGGTATATGCAAATGCATTAATTCATAAAAAGACAATCAGGGCTATTCACAAAGGTAACTTACACTTGTGAGTAGTTTACACATGTAACTTTACTCGTATGCTTTTGAATAACTTTGGTTATTCAGAAAATCTGAATGTAAAGGTACTAAAGACTATAGACTTACACATCTCCACCCCTTGAAACAGGGATTAAAGCATAACTTATTAGTATAAATTACTAATAAAAAACTGTAGTAAGTCTAGCACCACACATGGCAAACACATGGTAGTACAACTCACTACCACAGAAATTAGCAGCAATAGGAATTTAAAATTAAGCCCCACAGGAAATAATGTTAAATTAAATGAAACTTATTTTAAACAGATACAAATATAAATACATTTAATTTATAAATATTAATTTATAAACAACACCAATCAGTCTCTAGTACATTTCCAAAAAATGTAAGACCGTTACTTTACGAAAAAGGACATCTTAAAAAAAAAATCCTGGATTGGTTGACAATAAGGTCACATGGGGCTGCTGTTTCATAAGTACTCAGTGATAACAGCACCATGTTGAGCTGTTTTTATAACTGATTCATTTTTTTAGTGAAGATAAAGATCTCCATTGATCTATAAATGTTTTAAATGAGCTGCCATCAAGTATTGAGAGACCTGAAAGGATGCTCTTTACAATTTTGTCAGTAAGGGCAAGTGTTTTTGCTTCATACACAGACAAATGAGATGTTAAAAAATGTAAAAGCCAGGTATTGGTATACGTCTATTAAAGACAACCAGGATAGCGCACCTTGTTAAATTGTAGAAACAATTTTCTGTGGCCCAGCCACCACATCATTCTTGCACAAACACCAGAGGTAACAAGAGGAATGTAGTTAAGAGCCTTTACCAGATCTGCCTCCCCTTTATAAGTTTAAAGAAAACAAAAATGACTGGAAGGCTCCAGGCCTGTCATGAACACAATGCATTTTGGATGGGCATCAGTATCGTTGTGACCTAAAGGGATCACAATGCAGCTTTGTGATTGAGCACTGTGGTTCGGTGCTTAGACAGGGAATGGAAGGCTGGGCATGTTCCCCACCAGGCTGTGTAATGTAGTCTGGTGGGGGAAGTGCAAAGTGCGCATGACTGTTTGGCCGGCCCAAGACGGCCTGCCAAGCAGTCATGGGCACTTGGAGTGTGCAAACCACTCCTCCCCTTGTGCCCCCAGCCCTGCCCTAACTCGACCTATAGTGAAAAATAAAATGATAATAACAAAGTTATTATCATTTTATTTTTCCTTTCTCCTGCTCTAGCAGTGGGGCTATGCTCCTCTGCCTTAGTGGAGGAGTCACCACTGCTTCTATCCCTGAGGCTAGCCAACTCACCCTTGGAATCACTCTGTAGTCCTGGGTTCAAAGGATGCAAGTTCAGTCTTTCTCACCCAGACAAGAGGGCAGAGGGCCAACACTGCAAGGCAGCAGTCCAGCAAGGCAGTGCTCCAACAGGGTAGCAGGCCAGCTACACAGCAGTCTTTTGTTGCAGGGATTCTGCTCATGCACAGAACTATTCGCAGGAAACCAAGACCTCAGTGAATAATGGTGTACCAAAAAACTCACCTAGAACCCCTATCCAACTAGCATCAGTGTCTCATTCATTCTCCGTACTATATCGAAGCTACCAATGATTAGACAACCCAGAACAAGCGACTTAGAATACTCTCAGGAATGGTGGGAATCAAGAACAACTTTTCGTTGTTATTCTCATATCAGCCCACAACGTGAGTAATCAGAGACACGGAAAAGTTTAAAATGTATATTTTTAACTACGTGCTCTAAGATGCAGTAGTTTGGCTAACATAAGCAAACAAATGATTAGAAATAAAACCATCAGCAATGTTACAATTCCATAGAAAACAAAGGGAGAAATCATATTATAATGATAGTGGAAACAGGTCCTATAATACCTTGTGTACCACACTCTCCTGGCTAATAAGCTAGTTTTATAATAATAATAGAAGGTCTCTAGGTTTGAATGGGGAACCCCATACCTCCAAGATCAGCTTAGGTGAATCACATCACAGGATCAGCACTGCTCTCTGTGTCTGGAAAGGTTTTCTCCAAGAGTGCCAGCCTCATGCATGCAATGCAATATTAAAGGCACCCGAGTTTCATATATTTGCAGCTGTGTGCTTGTTGTGTCTAGAGCGTGGGCCGATCAACCTGAATTCAACAGCATACGTTGTTATTTGACCTTGACAGTTGCTGCACAAAGTGTTCAGACTAAGGTCGCGGTGCACGTCTAGGGATGTGAAAAACAGACCGTTCTCATGTGAAGAAAAAGCAAGCAAGCAGTTTTACTTATAATAACAGCTACCTGTAGTGTCGTGTGCAAAAACAGAAAAGTGGCAAGATGGCGTTAACGTCTAAAACGCTTATTCTAACATAGCAATGTGTGCAGGCAAAACCCTGTCTCCACTACACTTTCTTCTTGGCAGAGTATCCACATGTCCAGACGTGTACTGAAGAGGTAGTGTCTGAGGTCCAATATTTATACCTGGTACCCTTCCTCTGGAATGTGAGAGAAGATTCTAAAAGTTCCCTTTGAAGTCCCTAAGCATCCTGCCTTCCCTGTCCTGGCTCCAGACTAACCACAGGGGGTATGCAGCTCTTTGTGTGGAGCCAAGACATCGCCTATTCAAGTGTAAGTAGGTCTGTGCCCAGGTCCACCCACCCAACCTTCCAGTAATGGCCCATCCAGGCACACATAGGATCTCTAGTGTGTGGCTGCCTGGGAGCAATACACTAAACCCAACTGTCAACTACACTCCGTCATGAGACCCAGAGATAGGCTGCAGACACCAAATGGCTACAGCAAGAAAATGCAGACTTTCTAAAATGGTCATTTGCAAAATTGTAATTTAAAGTCCTCTTCACCATGAGTTATGATTGTTCAAAGATGAACTGGTTACCTTCTCCCATTTGGAAATGACATCCTATTAAATGTAATAAGGTAACTCCTGTCGTATCCTATGGAAGGGGTAGGCCCAAATATTTTTCAAGATTTTTTCACTGCCAAGACATATAAAACTTAAAATCACATGTCCTATTTCTTAAATATATTGCACCCTGCCCTGAGAGCTATCTAGGGTCTACCCTAGGGATGACTTACATGTATTAAAAAAGAAGTTTTGGGCCTGGCAAAAGGTTTATTTTTCCAGGTCGAAATCATAATTTACAAACTGCACACGCAGGGTGCAATGGCAGACCTGAGACATGTTTAAAGGGGCTACCTAAGTGGGTGGCACAATCAGTGCTGGAGGCCCATTAGTAAAAGACACACAAATGGCCCATTAGTAGCATTTAATTTACAAACCCTGTGTAAATGTAGTAACATTTTACGAGGGACTTATAAGTAAATTAACTATGCCAATTGAGGAGTAGCCAGTGTTATCATGTTTTACGGAATGAGCACATGCACTTTAGCACTGGTCAGCAGTGGTAAAGTGCCCAAAGTACTAGGGTCAACAAAAACAAGATCAGTAAAATAGAGGTGGAAGGCAGAAGAGTTTAGAGGAAGATCACTCTAAGACTGACAGGTCTAACACAGTTGATTTCCCTGAAATCAAAATAAACTTTGCCTGCAGCAAGCTCCAATCCATGCAGTTTCAAAATACCTTGCAAAACACTTATACAGCGTGTGTTTACAAGTTCAAAACTGTTCCAGAACGCAAATGTAGGCCACAATTTCAGCATTCTAATTCATTAATATGAACCCGTTTTTTTGGGTGCCAGGGCCTATTTTCTGTCCAAGTCCCACCCTGCATGGATCCTGTAAGAACGAGAGGGAACTGTGATTGTTAACAGGCAAGTGAAGAAAATATTGTTTCCAAAAATAATTAGGTAGCCTAGGAGAACATTACTGTCATTGTTTAGACAGTTGATGCTCTAATGTGAATTTACCTTGAAAATAAAAAAGACACAGGCGTTTGGCAAAACAGGAACAGTTGCGTTACTTAAACACTGCAGCCGGGAGAACAGTGACAGAGTCGGCGTTTGAAGACTGTCTCAAAGTACATTGGTTTTAGCCATCATTATATACATTTCTTGAAGTTTCATAAAACAATTCGTAATTTGTTTTAGAGAAATAAATCCGGGCCTTGTCACGGAGTCATAAATCAGACCACCTGATATGAAGCACAGGTGGGTCTCGACTTTATGTGGGCCAGTGGGTACATGTTCAGATGTCTGGCATCGCGTAATCACTGTGTAGTGTGCATGCTGTGTTCTAATTGGCCGACCGTTCCTAACTTCATGTGACATCTAACATTATGGTGTTTAGGGAACGCGCACCCCTGCGGCCAAATGTTCTTTTATTGGGGCTAATCTCCTTGGACCATTGTGATGTAGCTGCCTATCTGTGGGATAGATCTGGGTTATTTCCTGTATGCGCATTTGTCCACAGGCTACGTGGCACCCCACCTGTGATCTATCGATCCGTTGCTTCAGGGCTAGGGAGCAGGATGGATTTAGGCCCAGATCTCTGTACTGGGGTGAATGTATGACATTGTTCTGCATTCTGTCCATCAACTGTTGTTTTTGCATTTGTCACCCCGAGTGGGACGGGTATGCCCAAACGTGGGTCCCGTGCTCTCTATGCCAATGGAATCAAGCTAACCTGGCTGAAGAGGGGTGAAACCCCGAATCCGGTCCTAGGATGCTTGTTTCCAGTCCAGGGAGGAGCTGGCTTGGCAGTTCGTGCTGTACGGTTCCCATGAGGCACAGGGTCAAGACTGATTTGCATGTGGCTGGGTTTAAACTGGAATGGCATGGTGAGCAATAAAACGATGAATTTACGCCCAGATCTCTGTACTGGGGTGAATGTATGACATTGTTCTGCATTCTGTCCATCAACTGTCGTTTTTGCATTTGTCACCCCGAGTGGGACGGGTATGCCTAGACATGGGTCCCATGCTCTCTATGCCACTGGAATCAAGCTATCCTGGCTGAAGAGCGGTGAAACCCAGAAACCGGTCTTAGGATGCTTGTTTCCAGTACAGGGAGGACCTGGCTTGGCAGTTCGGGCTGGACTGTTCCCATGAGGCACAGGGTCAAGACTGATTTGCATATGGCTGGGATCAAACTGGAATGGCATGGTGAGCAAAAAAACTATGGATTTAGGCCCAGATCTCTGTACTGGGGTGAATGTATGACATTGATTTGTATTCTGTCCATCAACTGTTGTTTTTGCATTTGTCACCCCGAGTGGGATGGGTATGCCAGACGTGGGTCCCGTGCTCTCCATGCCACTGGAATCAAGCTATCCTGGCTGAAGAGGGGTGAAACCCCGAAACCGGTCCTAGGATTCTTGTTTCCAGTCCTGGGAGGACATGGCTTGGCAGTTCGGGCTGGACTGTTCCCATGAGGCACAGGGTCAAGACTGATTTGCATATGGCTGGGTTCAAACTGGAATGGCATGGTGAGCAAAAATATGATGGATTTAGGCCCAGATCTCTGTACTGGGGTGAATGTATGACATTGTTCTGCATTCTGTCCATCAACTGTTGTTTTTGCATTTGTCACCCCTAGGGAGCAGGGCCTGCCTGACCATGTATTTCTGACTTGGGGTTGATGAGGAGGTCATATCATGTGGATTCAACAACAGTGATACGAGTTCGTTGTTATGTGTACATATGTTATGGTGTACATTGACATCGTAATTTCCAATAGTTACATGTTATGATATCAAGAACTTCAGAGAAGCTAACACATTGTACTGCATGAAAAATGTACCGCTTATTTTCCGTTCTGTTGCTTTGTACAATTGGAAAACATGGTTGTGAATCAAGGGGTTAGTTTTATGAACTGGATGTGCTATTATGAACTTCATATTTATTAGGAGTTTTTTTTTAAATGCTGCAATGTTCACTCTATACTACAGATTCAACTTTTGCTTTTGTATGCATCACACTCTTTGGTTTTTAGGTGCATTCTTAATTATTTCATGGCATTTTAGATGAAACAATAAAAGAAATGATTACCTAGTAAACATATGTAATACAGTGTTAGAGATACTTATCCATGAATGGAACATTTCAAGCTGTAACTTGAGTTCAACAGTTTGAAAGGCTCTTGAATCATCAAGCAGAACTGGATATGGATCACCATTATCAGTGGGTGCTGTTGAGAGCAAGGTGATTCGCAGGTTAGTGGCATTGGAGGAGTTTGTGTACATTAAGGTATTCTTAAATTTGGTGAGCAAAAATATGATGGATTTAGGCCCAGATCTCTGTACTGGGGTGAATGTATGACATTGTTCTGCATTCTGTCCATCAACTGTTGTTTTTGCATTTGTCACCCCTAGGGAGCAGGGCCTGCCTGACCATGTATTTCTGACTTGGGGTTGATGAGGAGGTCATATCATGTGGATTCAACAACAGTGATACGAGTTCGTTGTTATGTGTACATATGTTATGGTGTACATTGACATCGTAATTTCCAATAGTTACATGTTATGATATCAAGAACTTCAGAGAAGCTAACACATTGTACTGCATGAAAAATGTACCGCTTATTTTCCGTTCTGTTGCTTTGTACAATTGGAAAACATGGTTGTGAATCAAGGGGTTAGTTTTATGAACTGGATGTGCTATTATGAACTTCATATTTATTAGGAGTTTTTTTTTAAATGCTGCAATGTTCACTCTATACTACAGATTCAACTTTTGCTTTTGTATGCATCACACTCTTTGGTTTTTAGGTGCATTCTTAATTATTTCATGGCATTTTAGATGAAACAATAAAAGAAATGATTACCTAGTAAACATATGTAATACAGTGTTAGAGATACTTATCCATGAATGGAACATTTCAAGCTGTAACTTGAGTTCAACAGTTTGAAAGGCTCTTGAATCATCAAGCAGAACTGGATATGGATCACCATTATCAGTGGGTGCTGTTGAGAGCAAGGTGATTCGCAGGTTAGTGGCATTGGAGGAGTTTGTGTACATTAAGGTATTCTTAAATTTGGTTAGCTGTTATCCTTTCAGGGATGTTACCGGAGGAGGGAAGGAGTGTGATTGGCTGTAAGGGGCAGATTTCATCTTGGCCAAATGTGAACTTTCTCAACGGAGGGTGTATTACATCAGAGGGAAAGATACCTGTGGGAGGAGACGTGCTAAAAGGGTTTACGGGATTCAGGAGGCTCGGATATTGATAGATGGCTGTAAAAGGCTGCTTACAGTTAAAGCAACGCTGAGTCATAGACAAATATTATCAGACATTGATAACAATACTTAATTTGTAGTTTGTGTTTGTGGCTGCTAGTGGACACCACCTTCACTCATTTAAGAGGAACAGGACAGTGGATTGCATAATTTATTGAAGATTATATTAATCAAGTATTGGTGAATGTGGCTCTGCTTTAGGAGTATTGTACCACATTGTGGCAGAAGCAAAATCTGTAGCTTACTATTAAAAAATGTAGAGCCAGACACTCTGGGCCTGATTCACAAAGGTAAACCTAAACCTGAAATTCAAGTTTGGACCTAAAATCTAACTTTACACCGGAAGTCTAACTTTAGACCTGAAGTCTAACTTAATACATGAAGTCTAAGTTTAGGCTTATTACGGAAGTGCCCCAGGGGTGCAAAGGGAATTTGTGCCTGCTTTGCGTGCCCCAGGGCATTTTGGTATTACAGAAGAGACTGCAGATGCTTGTGCATTCCCTTCTGTAAAACCGATAGCACTGGCACACATAAAGCACCAGTGCTATCATCAGAGGGCGTTCCCTCATTTTCATGGGGGCATTGCCTCATGCAAAGGAGGGAATCCCTTTGCCTCTGCACTCGCGCTGTAATATAGACGCAGGCGCAGAGGCAAAGAAGCTGTCAGGGGGTTCATTAACAGTGCACCAGCTAAAAGGTGGTGCACCGTCAGTGCGCCCCCTGATAACAGCTCTCTGGAGGGGGTGCACTTTACCTGTTTGCGCCCGGCGCACCTGTCTTAAGGTATGCCAGGTGCAAACAGGAAAGGCGTGCTCTATACATGATTGAGCCCCCTGTGTGTAGTTAGACTTCAGGTCTAAATATTGGGCCTGATTCACAAAACTAAAGTCAGACCAAAATTCTAACTTAGAGCAAAAGTCCAACATTACTAATTTTCGGAATTCAGAAAGGTAAGTTACTACTAGTAACTTTACTACTAGTAATGTTACTAGTAGTAACTTACCTTTGTGAATACCAAAAGCAGTGAAGTTAGACTTTTGGTCTAGCTTTACCTTTGAGAATCCGGCCCGCTCTTTCCAATACATGGAAGTTCCTAGGAACATCCATATATTGCGATCGAAATCGTACTTTGGTTGTGGCTCATTGTATTATGTAGCCCGAAGTCAGCAACAACCATTCACCACTTCACTCACAGTATATGATGTTACCTTTGAATTAATGGCCAGACAGTGCCAGTGGTGGAAGTGTGTGGTGATCCACTAAGAAAAATATTAGGCATCAGTACTTATTTTTTTTTCAAAGAAAGCACTAATCGATTGTATGCTATCTACTACATGGATAGTGGTGATAGTTGGTCGTAAAGTTGATAATTGACTTAATTTCCAAGAATTTTCTATAAGAAGGGAAAGTTAATGATGGGACAGTAATTGCAGAACACATCTCGGTCAAGGTTATCTTTTCTGCAGTTGGTGAATTGAACCCATCTTCTTAATCAGCATAAGATACCTATGAGAAGAGAGGGGCTTATGATATCCAGCAGAAGTAAAAGGGATTTGACAGGCAGGGATGTAATGAGGTATAATTGAATAAGGGCATAGTAGTTTTTATTAAAAAGGGAAGAATGGAATGATAGTAAGGGATTGTGTGATCAATAGTTTGAAGAAGTCCTAGGGAAGCTTACGTTGGGTGGGTTATTAATTTAGGAGAGGGTACCCCTACTAACTTAATGAC
The DNA here is from genome assembly GCF_964204655.1 of Triturus cristatus. Taxonomy (NCBI): domain Eukaryota; kingdom Metazoa; phylum Chordata; class Amphibia; order Caudata; family Salamandridae; genus Triturus; species Triturus cristatus. The sequence continues at coordinate 1,189,058,755 of NC_140591.1, forward strand.
CAAAACCTGGTTAGGTCACAACTTAATTCAAAGCGAAACTCTTTTTAACCCCGTTAGCATTTCGGGATTTTCATGTGAAAGGGAAAATTGTTACCAAAGTCCTTTGTGATATCAATATTTTCTCTTCTGGTCAACCCAGATGTACCATCCTAGCTAAGTGGTCAGTGCATCACGACTGCCTTCCAGGCTTCAGAAGTGGATGCATGGTTCTCCATACGGCCAGCACTTCATGCCTAATTGGATGCTAATCAGTTCTGATTGGTTTGAATGCTACACAAATTACATGTTTTAAAAGTTACCATTCCATTACAGATAGCAAATATCTACTCTCACATTCAAATTATATTTTTGATAAAATCAACTTTCAAGAAACTTTTAACATTTTCCCAGACATAGGGCCCGAGTCTGATGGGGTTTGGAAAGCTTCCTGACCGAATGGGTTTGAGAATGGTTTCTGACCGAATCCGATCAGGAGAGTCCAACTGACCGAGTACGATGCATCTGGATGCTTCCAGATACGATTTGATTGGACTCCCATTGACTTCAATGGGAACCTTTATTCCGACCAAATGCATAGGCTTCCATTGAAGAAAGGGGTGGCTGGGGAAAAGCAGGCACCCTGTAGCGGGCACCCCCTAGTGCCTGCCACACTGTGCATGGCTGGTAAGGGGGGACCCATGGGTAACCCCCATAGGCCCAATTGGTAAGGCTCCGGGTGCAGGGGGAGCAAATTACGGGCCCCCAAAGTCTGATTCCGACTGCCAATTCAAGTCGGATAGCACAATTCGGAAAGGTTGTCCAAATCCAGCATCGTACTCGTTAGTTCCGAAGCGCAGACCTACGATTCTGCTACGTACGGCTCAGTCATTCCAAATGCCGTCGGTTCAGATTGGGATATTCCTAACGCCTAACTTGCATCGTACTCGGTCGGTCGCAAACCTTTCCGAGTTGGTCGGAAAGACACGCTCCCGAGCCGATTTGGACGGAGCAAATGCCGTTAGGAGGCCTTCTTAACCACATGGGAATCAGGCCCTAAATGTTCAAACTCAACCTATATTCACAACTAAGCCCTTCAGTGAAAATGGCACTTTGGCTTACATAGTGATAACTGTTTCCAGTTTTCTCTATGGGAACGCTGTCCTGTGGGCTGCCCTGGCAAACCTTTGCCTCATATGATAATGGGGGTTTCATGCAGAGCATAACACATTGCCTTTCTCACTTTATTGCAGTGGTTTTAAAATTACAGCTTGGCCAGGAAACAATGGAGTTGTTGGAACCATACACATTAAACAAGCATGCAGGGGGAGTAATTTTAATCAGAAGCACACATACAACATTTAACTTCCATGCCGTTGATACATTTCTTGTGGGGCAACTTGCCACTCTTTTCTCAAAAGTTAAGCAAGCTAATTGGGTGTAACCAATTATTTGCTGCACGTGTTTAGGGAAGAAGCACACCCACTGCGACATAGATTGGCATTGTAATAGAGCACAATTTCCTAATATGAGAATGTACCCAACTTGCGGAAGAGGGTGGACCACTGCAAAATAAGGTAAATTCTCACATCATGAATATATGATATACTGAAGTATGGGTGGTGAAGCTATAAATGTGAAGGGTTCATATCTACATTTTAAAAAAATCATTAAAAAAGAAGAATTGAGTGCCTACTTTCAAATAACAATGTAAGAATTGCCTCAGCTGACCATGAAATGTCTCATAAAATAGCAAGAAGGAGAAAATAGCACATGTCAAGTGTTATCTTTCACTTGTTAAAGCTATAAAAACTGACAGAAGTTACATTAGAAAAATTAAATTGACTGGCTGATTCAAGGATTTTGTATTAAGGGCATTCAATGCACAAAACAGTGTTGGGTGGAACTCCCCGTTTAATGTCAATTGATTGATACATAAAATGCATGCAGTTATGTTGTGAGCATTTGGCTGTGTATTAATGCCTGAAGGAAAAACTCAGTTATATAGTCTGAGGAAAGTCCTTTTGGTTGATGGGAAATACTAGTAATCGTAGGACAATATAAAATGTAGCCTAAGTGATTTTCAAGAATTGCCTCTGCTGAGTGCTACTGAATCATTAGCTTTGTATTATTTACCCTGGGTCAATTATGAATAGTATGGTGGTGAAGTTCTGAAGTTCTTGGAATTCATTTCAATGCTCTGAGGGGGATTGTCACAAGGACTTACCTCCGATTTATCACCACCTTAACGCATCAAAAGTGGAGATAGATTTAACATCCCATTCATAAGCCGGTGCAAACTGCAGACATCGCCAGTTTTCCCGTGATAACTGCCCCAAAATTTACCTCCTCGGCGGACACCACCAACTAACCCTAATGAGATGCAGAGAAGGCGTTCCCGTGCAAAAACACATGAAAAAATCACAACACCACTTTCACAACGAACTGACAGATCTGCGATGCGAACCATAAACAAGCGGTAAGCCGCGGTAGCACCAGGGAATTAACACCTGCCTCTTGCCTGTGTTAAGCAGGACGACTACCTGCAGCATAAATGCGAGCCCAGCCAAGAGCCACACTGGAAGACCCACAGATGCCACGGGGACAATGATCATGCAACGCGGATACCCATGAGGGCCACAACACCCACTGCAACCACCTCCAGCCCCCTCCCCCAGACATACACATACTATGCACGACACAAGAGCCACAAAAAGCGCATGATGAGGCACATTGCCAAAAAAATACACGTGTGTGCCCAGAAGAACGAGAAACAGTCACAAAGCACTGAAGTAACAACCAAAAACTTTACTGAAATACAACACAAAACACCAATGCGGAAGACTCCTGTCGGGTCCGTCAGAGACACTCTTGACGTCACAGCCTGGAAAATAAAGCACAAAATCAGGACGTGTGTCATGCGCACATCAAAGGAGCAAGACACAGAGAAACAGAGAAGGAAAGAAAGCCAGACAGAGAAAGAGAGGGAAGGAAAGAAAGGGAGAGTGAGAGAGAGGGAAGGGAGAGAGGGAGACACCGCCGCCCCTGCCCACCCAAGCACCACTGCTCACCTGCTGCCACCACTGTATCCATCAGAGGACACACCACGTGCCCGTGCAAGCTCCAGGCCCCGGTCCTGCCACCATGGCATGGCCCACATCCTGCGGACCCGCCACCCGGGCCAGCAGGTCCCTCATATGACGATGAGTCATCAATGGCGGAGACCACATCAGTGCACAAGTCATCATTGCAGGCTGCACACCCTCTCAGATATTTTGGTGCCACTAACCCTGTGCAACCCCAGTCAGCGCCACGTGGTGGTAGGCCCGTGACGACCGCAAGGCTTTGGGTGCCACTAACCCTGTGCAACCCCAGTCAGCGCCACGTGGTGGTAGACCCGTGATGGCCGCAAGGCTTCAGGTGCTACTAACCCTGTGCGTGGTTCAGTCCATGTCCGGACAAGGAAGTGACTAATGTGTGTGTCCCTGTAGTAGTGTCCACGGCACCCGGAACACAATAGGCAATGTAGCACACTGTGACTGGCATCCCACCAGATGAGCATCACTGACGTAAGGGCAATCACTGTCCCTACATCCATCCTCGCATTCATACATGAATGATGAAATACATGACACAGCAGTGCGTTACTGGAGGTGTATTGCACATCCAGTGGAGTTCTGCAGCTGGAGCGGTACAGGGCAATGCCAAGCACACCACACAATATGGGCCCGTGGAGGGCCAGCCAGAGTCCATCCGGGGATGACAAGTACTGCGGAAGAGGAAGGGTACAGTCCACAGTCCGGTTGCCATGTCACTGGTCATCGAACAGGAAATGGCAGTCCATGTCGCGGTCCAAGGTGAGTGCAGCTGAGTGTATTGGGGTCACTGGAAGGTCACGGGGCCATGTGCGGCACCAAGCAGAAACAGGCCAGGTGGCGAAAATGAATGCTAGTGCCTCCTTCTGAAGTCAAGGCCATCCACGTCCTTGGATGTGTGCTCTGCTCCATCTGTGGGTGTTGCAGCACCGGCTGCGGCACTGTGTGCCACTGACACATCAGGGGCCAGAGGAGGATTGTCGGCCGCACTGTGTGGTATTGACACACCAGGGGGTGAAGATGTGGATGGTATGGGGGCAGCAGCATTCATCAGCACCACGCCTTGTGGCAGCAATGCCATGATGAGGATCTGCAGGGCATGGTAGATCCCAGCTACATTTCGCTGATGTGCAGCGGTGGCTGCCACCCTTTCCGCCTCCATCCGCACCATGTCCTCCATGAGCCTCCGCATGTGTGCCAGCTCACGGCTGGCATCGCTGGAGCCACTCTGAGCAGACAGGTGTTCTTCTCTCCGCATCATGACTCCAGTGATGTCAGTCAGGGCTTGTTGGAGACCATGGAGCGGGCTTAGACACCCATGGATGGCGTCCAGTTTGGTAGCCGTGGTCTGGAACCCCACCCGCACCTGCTCAGCCGTCTTCCTCTGGTCGTCCAGCACACGGCATTGGAAGGGCATGTGTTGTTCCTGGGGGTCTTGGGAGACTGCTGGGGCTGTGGGTGCTTCCTGTTGGGTGGTTTGGGCAGTGGGTGGGGTCTCCTTGATGCAGCTGGGCTGCCCTGATCGTGGTGGTAGTTGCAGATGATGTCAATGATGTCTTGGAGGGCTTGCGTGTCGATGCTGGGGGTGTCATCCTCGTCATCAGTGAAGAGTAGCTGAGACTGCTCTTTTGGAGGTGTTGACGGTGCCCCTGCAATGTGAAGGGGAGATGGTGTATTACAGTGTGTCCACATGTATGTAGCCGCATGATACATGTTGACATTCAGACAGCATGGCATTGTACATTGTGACAGTCTGTAGTTCAGGGCCATGACCCAGAGTCATTGTGGGCGTGCACTGTGCTCTGCTTGATTGTGCATGTGTGCCATTGGGGCCATCTCCACCCGTCCTCCCAGTACCTGGTGGTCACTCACCCTGTTGTGTTGTGTCCTGTCGAGCAGTGTCCGGTCCCCCGACTCCAGCCACAGTCTCCACACTGATGACTGTCGACACCAGCTCCTCCAAGTCATCCAGCACGAGCTGTGGTGCTGGACTCCCACCTCCAGTCTGCATTGCTGCCTTCTGGTTGGGTGCGAGTTTATCCTTGGTCTTCCGCTTGATGTCAGTCCATCGCCTCTTGAGCTCGTCCATTGACCTCTTGTGCTCCCTGTCGGCATTCACCTTGTCCACGAGGTATACAACCTTTACAACGCAACTTTTACAACGCACTACACTTACAACGCATTTTTTACAACGCAACATCCACTACAACGCATTCCATTACATCGCAGGACACTACAACGCATTTTTAAAAACTACCTTTACAACGCATTCCATTACATCGCATACTACCTTTACAACGCATACCATTACAACGCATAATATTACATTAAAACCCCTACACTATCCAACACTTACCCTACTGTTGCACCCCCTGGAGTTAGAATAGTAATTTTTACCCCTATACTATCCAACACTTACCCTACTGTTGCACCCCCTGAAGTTAGAATAGTAATTTTTACCCCTATACTATCCAACACTTACCCTACTGTTGCACCCCCTGGAGTTAGAATAGTAATTTTTACCCCTATACTATCCAACACTTACACTACTGTTGCACCCCCTGGAGTTAGAATAGTAATTTTTACCCCTATACTATCCAACACTTACCCTACTGTTGCACCCCCTGGAGTTAGAATAGTAATTTTTACCCCTATACTATCCAACACTTACCCTACTGTTGCACCCCCTGGAGTTAGAATAGTATTTTTTACCCCTATACTATCCAACAATTACCCTACTGTTGCACCCCCTGGAGTTAGAATAGTAATTTTTACCCCTACACTATCCAACACTTGCCCTACTGTTGCACCCCCTGGAGTTAGAATAGTAATTTTTACCCCTATACTATCCAACACTTGCCCTACTGTTGCACCCCCTGGAGTTAGAATAGTAATTTTTACCCCTATACTATCCAACACTTACCCTACTGTTGCACCCCCTGGAGTAAGAATAGTAATTTTTACCCCTATACTATCCAACACTTACCCTACTGTTGCACCCCCTGGAGGAAGAATAGTAATTTTTACCCCTATACTATCCAACAATTACCCTACTGTTGCACCCCCTGGAATAAGATTAGTAATTTGTACCCCTATATTATCCAACAATTACTCTACTGTTGCACCCCCTGGAGTAAGATTAGTAATTTTTACCCCTATACTATCCAATACTTACCTTAAATGCAATGTAATATTATGCGTTGTAATGGTATGCGTTGTAAAGGTAGTATGCGATGTAATGGAATGCATTGTAAAGGTAGTTTTTAAAAATGCGTTGTAGTGTCCTGCGATGTAATGGAATGCGTTGTAGTGGATGTTGCGTTGTAAAAAATGCGTTGTAAGTGCATGCATTGTAAAAGTGTGCGTTGTAACGACATACATCCTGTCCACGATGTTCTGCCATATTCCAATTTTGGTGCCCAATGACACGTTGGAGGTGACGAACAGTTGTTGATGGTGTTCCATCACCTCCGTGACTAGGATCCTGTTTTCCTGCGGGCTGAACTTCGCTTTCCTCTACTTCTTGTCCTTGCCCTTCCCTTTCCCCGAGGTCCCAGGCTGGTCGTCCGGGGTGCTTGTGGGTTTACGCTCGTCTTCTGCGCCTCCTCCGGCTGCCTCCATGGTGCTTGGGTGTTGGTCAGTTTGTGTTTGTGTGTTTCTTCTACTTTTATAGTGATTTTTCCCACCTGCCATGTGTGTATTGCAGGCCTGGCGCTGCTTATCGCTGATTTCCTCTTCGCGCTTTGGCCCATCGCATGTTTTTTCGCGTTGGGGTTTGTGTTATTATCGGCGTCGAGGTGCTTGTATCGTGGACATTGTCCACGTTTGGGGCGGACTATCGCATGGTACCGCGTGTTTTGAATTCCACGTTGACACAGGATTATTTTCCCGCGATAGGCTGCGATGTGTAAAGTTGCGTTAACATTTTTTGGAGATGTTTAGCACAGGTTCTTGTGAATACACACCTGAGTGTATTGTTTGTATCTACTTGAGAAATAGGGTTTAGTGGATGCTCGCACCTTATGACTAGAACAGATGTATTTATTTATCATTACTCCTTCTTTCAAACGTAAGAAACTGGGGGAAGTCTTAGATTCGCAGTCCTGGCCCCAAAATTCTGGAATTCTCTTCCTCCTGATATTCGAGCGACAAATTTGCATCCTCAATTTAGGAAGCTTTTAAAGACCTGACGCTTTTGCCAGGCTTATGAATGAAATTCTCAGCGGCAGCACTCCCTGGATCTTAGCGCCATGAAACCGCTTTGTGTACGTGCGCTCAACAAATACCTTTAACTTAACATAACAATGTGCTAATAAAGGAGGGTTCTTTGGAAATGTAATTATGTTCCTATTAAGGACATTGCTAGGTCTCTGGTGGTGGTTTTAAATGATTAAAGTCAACGTTTCAAAATAATGAGAAATATCTGGGTTTGCAAAAAAAGGTGATGCGCCTGCTTTTCAATCAGCAAGCCTGCCTAAACGAAGAAGTAAAAAAGCCTCCTCATCCGATATGGTAATGCTTTAGAAAGTGGCGACTGGGAGACTAGGCTCTGCCACCTGCTAGGTGTCAGAGATGGAACTTTGCAAAGCCAATTAATTTTTCAGGCTCTTTTGTGCTCAGTGATGCTGTTGGTTCTGCTACAGAGGTTTTATTGTATTATTTTTCTTTTACAGATTTCATTTCTGTGTCACATCCTCCTACTCATCTGTTATCTACTGAATGAATAATGTTTAAGCTCTTAAATGTCAGCTAATGAAATATGCTGTTTACCTAAGCACACTTTTGTTAGCACATCTGTGGCCCGATTACAGTCTTCTTTATTCCTCGGAGATACACAACAGGACTGAGAAATGTAACGTGGCTGCCAGACCCTCAGAGCTTAACTGGACTACTAACTTTCAACTTTTCGGAGAGTAGCATATATTCGTCAATTCAAAATCGCACAATCACCCCCTAACCTCAGTATGCACCTCCAAGAGGGCTATTTGACAAAGACCTAACATTGTAACCCTCTCACGCTTTAGCTTCCAGAGGTTTTTACTTTATGACTTTACTTTCATCACCTGCTGTTTTGTGTTTTGAATTGCATACATTCGCAGAAACTTGCGCAATTCTGAAAATAGAACTTAATATTCAAACTGCTATGTAGGCCTATATCTGACAGATATGTCCCAGTCATAGAAACCTACTCATTGGTTCCTATGGTATCAAGGTAAGACCTATGTAAGCTATGAGCACACACCTTTGATCGTCTAATGCATCTCACTGCTGCTACCCCTCTTTCAGCTTCAAGGGCTCCCTAGATACACAGAGACTATCACCCAGCACTGTTTTGGCTTGCTAACTAAACGCTCTTATATCTGGCAAAGGGGCCCTGGTCTATACCAGTAGCAGCCGTGGTAAAACTCAAGGTGGGGGGGATGTTTGGTGGTGGGGGAGGACGGGGGATTAGGGAAATCTATATTAAATAAAACAAATGACCTGTCCTGCCGCCGGAGCTGCCGGCCGCCTCGATGCTCCTCTTCTCTCCTGCTCCTGATGGTGCCCCAGCAGCCCCTGGGACACCAGCGCAGGCTCCTCACCCAATTCCAGCACTACTCTCAAAAGCAAGAGAGCAGCGCCAAGATTGGTCTGGGCGGCCTGGTTTGCCACTCAGACAATGCCTGGGAGTCTGTGCTGTTTCTCCAACCTGGCTGTGCAACACAGCTGGGTTGGAGAAACCTAAGTGCGCATGTCTGTTTGGCTGTCCTAAGACGGCCAAAACAACGTGCACTTTACAGGGCACTTGCCTCTCCTCCTCCCTGACATGGCATTTATTATCATTTTATTTTTCGCTGACTGACTCAGTGGGGCGATGCTCCTCCACCATAAGGGAGGAGCCACCCCCGGTCTTTGCCATGTTAGTGGCCCTCATATCCTGTACTGTTTGAGTGTATTTTCCAAAGCAGTAGCATTTACAAGCCGGATCCAAAGTCCTGCTGTGTCTTATCTCCTGCACAACACTCACTACCAGTCTACATCCTTCCGCTGTATTCCTCCGTAAAAGTAACCAGTATGAATGACTTATGGGTTGCCGCTTCGCCGATTTGGCAAGCAAGAGATTAAATTGGCAGAATACACTGATTTTTATTTAGGGTGTTCCTGTTACGGTGGACAAGACTAGTTGCAGTCCTTAAGAGTGAACAGTTCATGTACACTGTCACACTTCAGCCTGAATGCCACTTATGGCTTCTGGTAAATAGAGGGAAGAGTAAGCAACCTTGCTACTCACAGGCCAGATGGTTAGCAAGCACTCCTGGCTCATAAGAGACAGAGACTGTTTTCTTGGCTAAGGCACTGCCCACTTATCAATCATTTTTTATTTTGGCACCAGGTGTTACTTCCTTCACCTACCATACTGGACCATTTTGTAGTTTGGCAACCATCTTGCTTTGTAGGTCTTTTTTCTTCACATTGCTGGCCCATATGTCCATTTTACAGTTGTGGGCACTGCTTACAGAAAAACTAAACGTTGGCATAACATACTGCAGCTTACTTTAAAAAGCAAAAATATATGCCTCCATCACATCTTGATTTATTTCGTTCTGGTCTCATAAACAAACAGTACATATTTAGTCACATTGCCTAATGATATAAATACTTATTATTAACCCTTTCAAACACCTTAAATGATGCAAAAATATAACTTTCACAATCTCTCAAACTTCTACACCTGGGCGTTTTTATGGACCCTTCACTGTTTTCCATAGTTTAATTCAGATGTGTACACGCTGCTCCCATGGGTGAGCAAACTGCCACTCTATTTTCTTTAAACAATCAGTCTCCAAACTCATCAATAGCAGCTCTTCTTAACCACCTATGACCTGCTTTCCGGCATAAATTCAAAAGCAACCTGATATAGTAGCACTAGGGTCTAACTTGCACTCTCCTCTATATCAGATCAGGGGTGGAAATTCCACACACATAAATAAAGTTTTGAAGGATCTCTTTATTATCTGATTTATGAAATCAAAATAAACCTAGGTCCTGAGTTAGAGTTTGGCAGATGGGTTACTCCGTCACCAACTTGACAGATATCCTATCTGCCTTATTACAAGTACATTATATCCTACGGTACTTGTTGTGAGGCAGGCAGGATATCCATCACTTTGTGTCATAGCAACCCCTCTACCCAAGCATTAAATCAGATCCTTAATCTCTGCTTGACTCTATGGGTAATCTAGGTTTCTCCACAAACCCTATATCAAAAAGCATGAAAAAGGTCACACACCGGACAATCCTATCTTGCACTATAACACATTTATTCTGAAACAAAGTGGCTCAATTTTATGGATAAATATGGTCAGCTTCTCTTAGCCAACAAAAAAAGGAACCACCACAAAGTCCCCAAAATGGCAAATTGAGCTTTCCAAAGCAATGTTCTTTTACCCCTCATCGGTATCATATGCAGCAATACATAAGATGATTGTTAGAAATGGGATTTCTGGTTGGCTAAGGCTTGCGCCAAAGTCAGGCAGAATCCACCACTCTAGTCAGGGCAAGGAAGTTACACGCCAAAGATAACCCCTGCTCACCCCCTTGGTAGCTTGGCACGAGCAGACAGGCGTATCCCTGAGGCGATGTGTAAAGCGTTTGCGCGCGCACCCAGCAACAACACCCAAGGCCCACCACAAAGGAAACTCCACACAAGGTATTATATAAAAATAACCTTTGTATTATACACAACACATCAGATAAAAACACACACTTTACAATGTGCCAACAGGCACGGGCAGAATTTACAAGGGATTATATGTACAGGGGACAGGGCCACATGGACCACTGTCCGAAATTAGCACTCTTAGAATTTAGGAATAATACTTTAGAACATAGCACACAATAACATATATAACACACAATCAGTAACTCCTGATAACCAGAAAGTACCACCTACGCAACCCTAACCACCTTAGGAAAATACTGCGCAGGGAATCAGGACCTCACCAGTACCACCTGTACTAGGAGGAAAACAACCACCTAAGTATCACTCTACCTGTAGGGGTCTAAGCACATAAACACAGGATGCATAAAATACATTCAGAGGTGTAAAGCAAAGCACATGACACATAAACACATTCAGAGGTGCAGGAAAGGTACAATGGCGCAAAAACTCACATTAGCCACTATCTGTGGCAGTCCCTAGGCCAACTGGCCTTGTCGGGGCTAGGACGCCCTGTGTCCCAATGTCAGGGGGGGGGGGCCTAAACGTGGCAGCCGCCCACTAAGTGCTGGGCAGCTGTGGGGACTGAGGCCTGGGCACCTCTGGGCCCTTAGAACAATTATGACCTCCTGAGCCTCGCAGGCTCTAAACAAGAAATGCCCCCTGAGCCTCGCAGGCTCTAAACAATAATGTGACCCTCCGTTGGAGCCTCGTGGGCTCTGAAACAATGAAATGCCCCCCTAGAGCCTCGCAGGCTCTAGATAATACTGTGCTCCTTCGTTGGAGTCCCACACGGGGGACTCTTTAAACACAATGCCCCCGCTCGTTGGAGCCTTCACGGCTCTTTAACCAAAATGCCCCTGTTCGCTTAGAGCCTCCCTGGGCTCTTATAAAAACACTGGGTGCCTCGTGGGAGCGCACCCGCGCTCAGCAACCTCCTCGGCTGCTTTGTACGCCCTCCCGGCCAGAGCCCCACTCACCGGGAAGGAGGCGCCGGTCTCAGTCACCGGCCGCGTTAGGGTGGAGTCCCGCTCGGGGACTCAGGAGGGCGACACTTCTCTCCCCGGTCCGGCCCAGCGCGGGGTAGGCTCCCGCCTGGGTCTTCGCTGGATGGGTTTCAGACGCGCTGCTCGGAGCTCTCGCTGTTGAGGCTTCGGTCACGTGGGTGACACTCCCTGCCGCTGGACCAATCCCAGCGCGGCAGGGAGGTGACGTCAGCGAACTCCCGGGCTGCCGGCGGTGAATTCGATACCGGCTTTCCCGAAGCGCGGGGTGGGCTCCCACCTTCGGATTACAGTATAACGTGACGGAAATAAGCGGGGTGGCACCCGCCACAGGAATAATCAACTAAGCGGGGTGGGCACCCGCCATCAGAAACAAAGCGCTCCTGGCGCCACGGGCACAGAAACAGGCGCTCTCTGCGCCGAAGGCAATTCCAGCGCTTTCAGGCACTGGAGGCTTCAGCGAGGCACACAGGAAGGCGCTCCTCTATGCTGGTGTCCTAAACAAAGTGCTCCCAGCGCTACCAGTCAAATAAAAGCGCTCTCAGGCGTTTAGGGCTGCAAATAAAGCGCTCCCAGCGCTTTAAGAAGGATAATAAAGTCCAGCAAAAAGTCTCCCCTGCACACAGCAAGGCAGGGGTGGGGGGCAAGGCTGGACCCAGAGCCAGCTCACTGGGCCTCCAGGCAGGGAGGTAGTCCAAGTGGCGGTCCTCTGGTCCAGCAGCAGCAGCAGCCCCCCCCCCCCAGGTAGGATCCTGGCAGAGAACAACTTCTGTGGGGACACAGCCCCATTTTTATACAGTAAAACCCTTTGTTCTGGGTTCAGGGTGAGGGGGAAAACCAGTCGCAGCTGGTTGGGGAGCACCCTTGATGTGCTCAGCCCCTCACTCTATTCACTGGCAGGGCTAGGGTCGTCAGTCGCACCACAGGGGGCGGAGCCAGCATTGTGTGGGGAAAACCCTGCCCTATTCAGGACCCAGGTGTACTCCTCCCACCCATCTAGCTGCTGATCTCCCCATTCACCACTGGGTGACTCATCCTGACTCTGGGGAATCCCTAGCCCGTCACATGACATGACCAGCCAATCACGCGACCAGGCACACATTTCACACTGCACACCGAAGTGCCCACTTCTAGAAGTGGCACTTCCACACTAGGTACATGCACGCCGCACACATCATCGTGCAGCATTCAATCACATGAGTCCGCACATACCAAACTCGGGCCTGCACACCCCACGCATCAGTAACTACTAGGGACCCATACATTCCCCATGCATTCCTATGGGAGGGCAGGCCTATCTCACCACATGCACTCAGAGTGCGCACGCACTTTACCCTGGGACACAGGGAAAGTGCGCAGAAACGAAAAATCACCACACCAAGTCACCGATAAAAAGCAAAAAAGTTCAGGGGTGAACCTGCCAGAAGGGCCAAGTCCAACAATGATCAATAAAAATAAATCTATTACTGCCAAGAGGACCTTTGTCTTGATACACCTCTACAAGATATAGACAAATGCCCCTAAATGAGATAGCCTACCAAATTAAGGCATTCTAGGGGTTATTTCATTGTTGTTTATATAAGCTATGTGCCCATTCAGCATTGAATAATAGTTCAAAATCTTCTATCCCCACAAACTCCTCACAGATTTGGAAGGACATACAGTTTACATATCTCAAACGCCATACATTTTTGGACATCTGGCTATATTGAGGGCTACTCATGGCACTTAAGCTGCTGTGTGCAGCTTTTGATACATTTGAACTTTCCATTTGTATTAGGAATGTTACCTTTCACATCACATTTTTCATAATCAAGATGACACATGTTTTGCAAATGAATCCATTCAGGTATGCAGTACCAGAATGCCAGGGGTGTTCCACTAGACCCTGTGGTAAGCCAGAGGTACTAATATCTTCAGAAATGGAGGCTCTTGTATGAATTGGTCCAAGGAGGATATGCTGCAGTTGGTCATGAATCTGGATGGTCTGCTAGGACGGTCAAGGGAGGTATTAATCCAGATCCCTGTTCTAGCTGAGATGCATAGAAATCTTACGCAGGCTTTAAAAGTACTTTTCTCATCATATACAGACAGCAAGGGCATCATGAACCACTCATTTTTGTGGCGTGCATGCAGGATGGGTGCCACTGCACAGTGTGTCTGGAAAAAAACATTTAAAATGTTGTTTCTGTTCACTTTATTTTGATCAGAGGCACTTGTGGGATTAGCATGTTGGAGCAGTGGGGAGGGGGAAATGCAACAAGAGAATATGAGAGGAAAGAAAGAAGTGAGGGATGGATGGTGAGATGGATGATAAACTGGTGGATAAAGAGGTGGGTGAAGGGATGAGGGTATAAGGATTGGTTGCTGGGAAATGGCTGGATGAGTGGAATGATGGAGAGAAGGATGGAATGATGAAAATGATTGAAGAAAATGTAATATGGCCCATGGGGACATTGTCGTCTTCTCTGAGTTATCATGAGCATGCTGCAGATTGCCCTCTGCATTGCACACGTTACTACAATACTTTATTTTTGCAACTGTCTCTATTCCCATTTTCAAATGAGAACCCATTGCTGTGTTCACAGTCTGCAGGTTTCAGGAATGTTGTCTGAACATTATGAGCAAGGTCGAACAACAACGCCCCTTGTTATTTTGTTCTGGCTAGGCCTTAGCACCTAGAAAAAGCATACCGATGCAGCTGTTGTTTGGGACAACGTACTTTGGTCTTATTGGAATACAGAAATAGGTAGCACACACTTAGAGAGGGACCTTTCCAGAGAGAAGAGCGAGATAGCACCTGTGATGTAGATCTACCATTTATAGGCTAAGGTATGGGGTCTGCAGACAAAGCCCAGAGATCTTCTAATATATAATAATGCTTCTTCTATGCAAGGGGAGGGAGGTTAGGCTATACAGTATTTTCCTAATGACATCTCCTTTCATGATTTATGGACTACCTGCTATGCTGACCGTATTTGTATTATTCATTTTCCTGCTTGTTGTGGCACGTACACTGCATATTAGAGAACATTAGTTAAAATAAATATTTTAAACTTGTTCATGTCTTTGTCAGATCTTATTGTGGACAAGTACAAAAGTGCAAGCGAAAGGGTGTGTCTTGCACCCGAGATTCCTGAGAGATTCTGGAGTGTTGTGTTCTGAGGTGTCTAATCATTTCTTTCTCTGGAAGTGAGTAGGAGAGCAAGTGAGACACTATAGATAGTTGGTCCTGGACTCATGGGCACTAAGGTGGAAGGATGACTATGCATAGTTCTGTGTTTGTGCAGAATCCCTGCAACATGGCGCCGCCAACGTTTGGTCTGCTACTTATTCACGAGACCCCTGAGTAGCGCTTGTGTTTGTCCTCAATACCCTCTTACCGGTTCCCGGAGATGTCCGTGGTGGGGGGGCCTTAGCCTCCTATGTTTGTAGGGTTTCCCTATTTCTAAAGATTTTTCAAGCTTGAAGTATAAAAGGTATTTTGACCTTATTTTGGCTACCGTTTTTCTTGTACTTTTTACATATGACACATGTCACAACCAGTTGCTATTGCAGCACATAACTGCACAGCGGTTACAGCTCGCTTAGCTTAACACGGAGTCCCCAATGCAGCGGCTAAAAATGTTTTGGTGGTTGAGCCGGATCCAGCATATCCAGCATACCACTTTGAGGTATTTTATTCTTGGATTACATTTCCCGATGTAGATGCGAATGATAATTTATTTCACGCTTACCTGGGCACTGCTCCTCCAGCAGCGTACTGTCCTTATGCATTAATGGAAGTTCTACTAACGTCATGGGAACATACCATTTGGTTTAATGGCGCCCTTCCTCACCATGTCTCTTTTGTTCGAATGTTTATCGATGGGGCATCTTGGCCTGTTATGGTTGGTTTTACACCACATCCAAATTATCTAAATGTTATTATTGTAGAGCTACGTCTATTATACAAACAATTGTGTCATCTTCATAGATGAGTCATACAGTTTATGTCTCGTGCACTTCAGGCAACTCCGGCTGGAGCTCCTCCTCTGGCACTAGGTCACAGCAGAGGACTTGTGATGAGCCCCGTCATAATTAACTCAGTGATGTGCAAATGTCCTCAAAATCGTGATGACTTGCCATTTTGGCTCGTCCAAACATTTTAGCTGCTTGAGGCTGTTCTTCCACATATTTCTCCTGTCCAAAAACACACTATCCTTACAGTCAGTATGCTGAGTGGTCTGATTCCTCCTTTAGCTGACTGCATCACCTAGGGGACGGTATTTGCTACAGTGTATATGCTGTGCTTTGGCACCCCCTCCATGAGCGTTCTGCCGAGCGTCTGAAGAAGGGACAGGATGAACACAGGGCTGGTCCAACCCTGAATTTGGGTATGAAGCTAGTGGGCATGTTCCCTGTTGTCTCTAATATGATTCTGGCCAACATTAAGGGTGAAGCAGTTTGCTTGCAAGTGCACCAGCGCCTAGCGGGGTGGCGGACGTGGATCAGGAACAACAGTAACCAATTATTATTGTGGATGTGAATTTGTCCTTGGGTTGCAATAGCTTAGGGATTCGGCCATTTACACAGGCACAGAGTAAACCCCCTCCTAAAAAAGAGGACTGTCTAGTCTTTCCTAAAAAGACTTGGAATAAAAACGTGCAGCAGCAAAAACAGAGGCCTGGTCCTTGTGCAGTGGCAGCAGTTACTAGGTCTATGACTAAAATTGATGATGACATACTGGCGGCTATTGCCGCTACGAAGGATGGAACACAGTTCCCACAAGGATTCCCTTCTCGTTACACCTATAACTTAACACCCAACCAAACTCCATTTGCAACCATTCCATCCATTGGTCGATCGGCTGATTCCTAATGAGGTCCGCAGACTTTTTCGTGGTCTACCCATGCTGGTGTAACTGCAACTATTTCGCTTTCACAGCAACGTTTTTGTTGGCGTGGCTTATACAAGCAAACTTGCAAATATGTTCTTTCCTGTGACATTTGGCACCAGATTAAACCTTCTACAGTTTCTCCACCACCTCATACTCAGTTTTGCATGTCAAGTCAACCTTTTGGTTGTATTTATTTTGATCACTTCTATCCTTTAACATCTAATATATCTTGGTTGCAGTGGATTCGTGCACTAGGTTCCTTTGGGTTTGGCCGCAACGCAGTGCTGACGCTTGAACTGTTATAAAAGGTTTGCGTGTCTTTGAAGAGACATTTGCCTGTGGCACCTTCCATTCAGACCAAGGTCTGGCTTTTGCCTCTCAGGCTTACTGGGATGTGATGAAGTCTTTGGGGGCACAGGTGCAATTCTCATCTCCATATTGGCCTGAGGGCAATACTGTTGTAGAGCGGATGAACTGTGACTTAAAGCAATCTTTTACAGCTAGGGTTTTAGGTACTGGTAGGTGCCAGCTGACTCATCTTTATGGAGTCCAACATGAGATTAATAATCTCCCTAAAAGATCTCCTGGTCGGCGGAACCCTTACGAATTGCTCTTTGGCATTCAAATATTTGTGCCAGACCTTGATGGTCTAGATGTTGTGGTGGCTGCCGCAATGTTTAACGTAGATAACCACTGTGCTATGGAACAGGATCTACGAAAGGCTCAAGACTCACTAGCGAAAGCTCATTTGCCTCTTCCATTGATGCAGCGGTGCTGATTCCGGTTTCTGGCTGGCTTCCTAAAATTGGAGATCTGGTCCGAGAGAAGGAGGAGAGCAAAAAAGAATGTGGTCCATCGTACCGTGCACCGGTCCCAATCTTTGGTTTGAAAGGCACCCGTACTGTGATTCCACCTTCACTACCTGGTCATAAGGAGAATTGATAAATTTTATATGAGCATGTCAAGCTACACCATATAGCCAATACTAAATAGTATACCTACAAGCATTCTGCGTCGAGATGTTTCACTTCATCCAATAGCTTCTGTTTCCTCAACAACTCCCCAACAAATGGAGGGAAGATGGAATCTTCAATTGATTTGTTTCCTGTTTTACCTTTTACATCTACAACTGTGGAGAATAAGTATGCTTCCCCACCCGTCGAAATTGTAATTGACATTCCAGAAAGTCCAATTCATTCACCTTCAAATGACGCTCAACCCCCGTTATTTCAGCTAGGTTCCAGTGATTACTATGGGGACCGAGATAACTTTTCTTCAGAAACATCTTCCTTGTCTTAGTCTGTGGCAGAGCCCCCACACAGATTTGTGTTTTAATCTCCTGGTTAAAAAGAACTTACCTGGTACCGCCATGGACATACATCTGGATTGTGCTGACAATGGTGTTCCTCTTCATATGGATTGGATTCCTGACTGTGTTTTTCCTTTTGATTAATGGCCATTACTTACCTGAACGCTCTGCTGTAGGCTTGGTTGACGGAGTTCTGGCCCCTCACACTTCATGTGACAAATGCAAAAAAAACTATTGATGGACAGAATGCAGAACAATGTCATACATTCACCCCAGTACAGAGATCTAGGCCTAAATCCATCGTTTTTTTGCTCACCATGCCATTCCAATTTGGACCCAGCCATATGCAAATCAGTCTTGACCCTGTGCCCAATGGGAACAGTCCAGCCCGAACTGCCAGGCCAGATCCTCCCTGGACTGGAAACAAGCATCCTAGGACCGGTTTCGGGGTTTCACCCCTCTTCAGCCAGGATAGCTTGATTCCAGTGGCATGGAGAGCACAGGACTCACGTCTGAGCATACCCGTCCCACTCGGGGTGACAAATGCAAAAAGAACTATTGATGGACAGAATGCAGAACAATGTCATACATTCACCCCAGTACAGAGATCTGGGCCAAAATCCATTGTTTTTTTGCTCACCATGCCATGTCTGAACTGGGGTGGCATGGTGAGCAAAATAACGATGGATTGAACCCAGTTCTGTGACTGAGGTGAAACCCAGAAACCGGTCCTAGGATGCTTGATTCCGGTCCAGGGAAGACATGGCTTGGCAGTTCGGGCTGGACTGTTCCCATGAGGCACAGGGTCAAGACTGATTTGCATATGGCCATGTCTGAACTGGGGTGGCGTGGTGAGCAAAATAACGATGGATTAAACCCAGATCTGTGACTGGGGGTGAATGTTTTGCCAATGTGCAACATTCCGTCCATCATCTTTTGTGTTTTGCTGTTCGCCCTATGTGGGAAGGGTAAGCCCAGATGTGGGTCCCGTGCTCACTACGCCACTGGAGTCAAGCTATCCTGGCTGAAGAGGGGTGAAACCCCGAAACCGGTCCTAGGATGCTTGATTCCGGTCCAGGGAAGACATGGCTTGGTAGTTCGGGCTGGACTGTTCCCATGAGGCACAGGGTCAAGACTGTTTTTCATATGGCCATGTCTGAACTGGGGTGGCGTGATGAGCAAAATAACGATGGATTAAACCCAGATCTGTGACTGGGGGTGAATGTTTTGCCAATGTGCAACATTCCGTCCATCATCTTGTGTGTTTTGCTGTTCGCCCTATGTGGGAAGGGTATGCCCAGACGTGGGTCCCGTGCTCACTACGCCACTGGAGTCAAGCTATCATATCTGAAGAGGGGTGATACCCCGAATCCGGTCCTAGGATGCTTGATTCCGGTCCAGGGAAGACATGGCTTGGCAGTTCGGGCTGGACTGTTCCCATGAGGCACAGGGTCCAGACTGATTTGCATATGGCCATGTCTGAACTGGGGTGGCGTGATGAGCAAAATAACGATGGATTAAACCCAGATCTGGGACTGGGGGTGAATGTTTTGCCAATGTGCAACATTCCGTCCATCATCTTGTGTGTTTTGCTGTTCGCCCTATGTGGGAAGGGTATGCCCAGACGTGGGTCCCGTGCTCACTATAACACTGGAGTCAAGCTATCCTGGCTGAAGAGGGGTGAAACCCCGAAACCGGTCCTAGGATGCTTGATTCCGGTCCAGGGACGACATGGCTTGGTAGTTCGGGCTGGACTGTTCCCATGAGGCACAGGGTCAAGACTGATTTGCATTTGGCCATGTCTGAACTGGGGTGGCGTGGTGAGCAAAATAACGATGGATTAAGCCCAGATCTGTGACTGGGGGTGAATGTTTTGCCAATGTGCAACATTCCGTCCATCATCTTGTGTGTTTTGCTGTTCGCCCTGTGTGGGAAGGGTATGCCCAGACGTGGGACCCGTGGTCACTACGCCACTGGAGTCAAGCTATTCTGGCTGAAGAGGGGTGAAACCCTGAAACCGGTCCTAGGATGCTTTATTCCGGTCCAGAGAAGGCATGGCTTGGCAGTTCGGGCTGGACTGGTCCCATGAGGCACAGGGTCAAGACTGATTTGCATATGGCCATGTCTGAACTGGGGTGGCGTGGTGAGCAAAATAACGATGGATTAAACCCAGATCTGTGACTGGGGGTGAATGTTTTGCCAATGTGCAACATTCCGTCCATCATCTTGTGTGTTTTGCTGTTCGCCCTATGTGGGAAGGGTATGCCCAGACGTGGGTCCCGTGCTCACTATAACACTGGAGTCAAGCTATCCTGGCTAAAGAGGGGTGAAACCCCGAAACCGGTCATAGGATGCTTGATTCCGGTCCAGGGAAGACATGGCTTGGCAGTTCGGGTGGGACTGTTCCCATGAGGCACAGGGTCAAGACTGATTTGCATATGGCCATGTCTGAACTGGGGTGGCATGGTGAGCAAAAGAACGATGGATTAAACCAAGATCTGTGACTGGGTGTGAATGTTTTACCAATGTGCAACATTCCGTCCATCATCTTGTGTGTTATTCTGTTCGCCCTATGGAAGAAGGGTATGCCCAGACGTGGGTCCCATGCTCACTACGCCACTGGAGTCAAGCTATCCTGGCTGAAGAGGGGTGAAACCCCGAAACTGGTCCTAGGATGCTTGACTCCGGTCCAGGGAAGACATGGCTTGGCAGTTCGGGCTGGACTGTTCCCATGAGGCTCAGGGTCAAGACTGATTTGCATATGGCCATGTCTGAACTGGGGTGGTGTGGTGAACAAAATAACGATGGATTAAACCCAGATCTGTGACTGGGGGTGAATGTTTTGCCAATGTGCAAAATTCCGTCCATCATCTTGTGTGTTTTGCTGTTCGCTCTATGTGGGAAGGGTAAGCCCAGATGTGGGTCCCGTGCTCACTAGGCCACTGGAGTCAAGCTATCCTGGCTGAAGAGGGGTGAAACCCCGAAACCGGTCCTAGGATGCTTGATTCCGGTCCAGGGAAGACATGGCTTGGTAGTTCGGGCTGGACTGTTTCCATGAGGCACAGGGTCAAGACTGATTTGCATATGGCCATGTCTGAACTGGGGTGGCGTGGTGAGCAAAATTACGATGGATTAAACCCAGATCTGTGACTGGGGGTGAATGTTTTGCCAATGTGCAACATTCTGTCCATCCTCTTGTGTGTTTTGCTGTTCGCCCTATGTAAGAAGGGTATGCCCAGACGTGCGTCCCGTGCTCACTATGCCACTGGAGTCAAGATATCTTGGGTGAAGAGGGGTGAAACCCCGAAACCGGTTCTAGGATGCTTGATTCCGATCCAGGGAAGACATGGCTTGGCAGTTCGGGCTAGACTGTTCCCATGAGGCACAGGGTCAAGACTGATTTGCATATGGCCATGTCTGAACTGGGGTGGCGTGGTGAGCAAAATAACAATGGATTAAACCCAGATCTGTGACTGGGGGTGAATGTTTTGCCAATGTGCAACATTCCGTCCATCATCTTGTGTGTTTTGCTGTTCTCCCTATGTGGGAAGGGTATGCCTAGACGTGGGTCCCGTGCTCACTACGCCACTGGAGTCTAGCTATACTGGCTGAAGAGGGGTGAAACCCTGAAACCGGTCCTAGGATGCTTGATTCCGGTCCAGGGAAGACATGGCTTGGCAGTTCAGGCTGGACTGTTCCCATGAGGCACAGGGTCAAGACTGATTTGCATATGGCCACGTCTGAACTGGGGTGGCGTGGTGAGCAAAATAACAATAGATTAAACCCAGATCTGTGACTGGGGGTGAATGTTTTGTCAATGTGCAACATACCGTCCATCATCTTGTGTGTTTTTCCCTCACACTTCATCTCTTAAATGAAAAGAGATCAAGCCCTAGTATATATTTTAGCATTCCCAATTGTTGATGGTATTGTTTGGGATAACGTACCATTCGATGCCCATGGTCCTACAGAAACTTTACAAATTCCATACGTATTCCACGTTTCTTTAGTTGATGTGGTTTTACCTGCAATACACTCCCATGACTGAGAGGTTAACGCTGTTTACTCATTATTTTCTGATTTGAAATATTATACTGCTTTTGATACTGAAGATTTGTATTTAAATTCTGCAAATTATGCTGATTTATTCTGTTATCAAAATTATGGCTATCACTTTTTACACAAAACCAATACTCAGAGCCCACATTTTAATTATATACAATGAGAGCATTGCCTAACCCTTACTGGTTACAATCTATCCAATCGAGTGTCACATTTTTACAAATTGAAGATGCCTACCCGCACCAAATTCATATTGACCAGTACTAAATTGGTCTATTCCTCTTCCTTAGTAACCAATTTGTCCCCGAAGGGTTACGATTACTGGAAGGATATGGTTGATTTAAAATCCATGTAGGGTACCAAAGATTGGCAAGTGTGGGTCACTGAATCTTTGCATCGTGCATGTTTAATACTGTTGCCGCTAATATTTTTAAATCAGACGGAAAATTTGAATACTCCCTCCATTCCATCTCTGGCTGCCTATGACACATGGTATACACATACCAACTACACAATTGAGGATTTAACTGTTATGTTTCAGAACGGTACACTTACCTCTTCCAATATTGACCCTTTGGGTTGGTTATTGTGGCCAATGAGCTCCAATGTTTGTCAATTACGCTTTCTTAATGCCACAAAAGCGTTTATACAAAGTAGACCTGATCCTCGTTATTCACATTCTCATACAGTTACCACATATTCTCTTGGTCAATTATGTCAACAATGGTTGGAATATTCCACACTGTCATCTGCAAAACAACACATTTCCCTTCTGTCAGGTGACATTGATCTTGCTGATTTTCTTTTGGGTCCAAAATCCCCTCCCACTAAACGTTTTGTTTATAATTAATTTTGTAGCTGTCACAGATGGAAGGTGCGGTGCGCCTACGTCAAATAGACCTGGATAATTTAGAAAAAGTTCTTGCCATAGTTGATAACAGCATTACCACTCTGTCTTCTCATACATGTATACTTTGGATAATATTGTTTCATCTGTAATTGACATTGTTCAAAATGAAGTGTCTGTTTGTCCCATGGTCAAAATCAGCATCATTCTGTTCTTCAATTTTGTTGAACCTTGCAAACACTTAAAAGTGGAAAGGTACCATGAGATTACCTGAATGCTTCTGCAAAAGTTTTACCACTTAATTTACCATATAAACAAAAACTGATTTCAATAAAAGACAACATACAAAATGTTCCATATTGAAAAATTAGAACAGTTACCATTCTGTGGCAGAAACTGATTCAGCTGTGTGGTTGATACATGGGGTTATTTCATTGCCCATCTCACTGTTCCAGTTTACGGCCTGCATGAAACACTTCCAGTTGGTAGACATGAACCCCTTGGGAGTAGCTATATTCGTGCATTATGATCCTTGCCTTTCACGTTCCGTTGTCAACGAGCTGCTAAGGAGGTCTTCCATATAGGGGAGGATTGTGATTCTACAGTAGGAAACTCCCTGGTCTGTAAATAAGTGAAACTTCACGGTGCCTGCAATGGTTCAGCCCCTAAATTGGCTTGTTTCTTGAAAGGGACCCTGGTCCCAGCTATTTTCCCCACACTGACTCTGCTTTCTTACGGCAGTTATCTTATCCTGAATAACCACAACTGCTGCAGCTTACGCGCTGGCATCCTGTATATAGTGACAGTTTCACAATGTGTTACATGTTGCAATAATGTTCTCTTTCCACCCCTGCACAGTATTGTAGATAGTTTGCTGTGGCCTTCCATTTCAACTTTGAAAACAGATTTCAATAAGCTAAGCAGACTCAAAGCGCTATTGTTTCAACAAGAAGTGGCTCTCACGTCAGCTCGTGAGACCTTCGAATTGCAGGTGGCAAGAACCTTGAGTGAGATTCAGTCACTGCTAAAAATGAATCTCCCCCCTACATTTTGGAAAATTCATTCACCAAATATTTAATGCATCTGATACAGAGGGCCAGTCCACTTTTTTAAATAGGCCTTTTCACCTCCTTAAAGACTATTTCGGGAGTAATCCCAGCTTTTATCCATTCTATTTATTCCAGCGCTTTCGGAGGGATTCCCCTACTGTTTCCTTTGATTTGCGGCATACATGTACTTCTATTGCTACCCTGCAATCGCTGCTCGACCTGTTAAGCAGCCAAGCTGGGCCCAGTTGCCACTGTACCATGATTGGAAGCGGCAGCTTTTTGGTTTGATGCCATTAGAAGCTCTTAACATTGACTATTGGCTGCGTGCAACTTGTGTTCTACTGCCTTCGGTGCCCTTTTCAATGGGCCCTGGATGTCTGCCTCTCCAATCCATCACACGCTGACCTGGATTATGAACTGTTGATGGGTCCGTTGATGCCACATGGCCAGGACTGTTCCATGGGTAGGTGCCTTGTGTGCGATTCTACACTTGGACCAACGGCAGGCTGGAGTACCTGTGCTCATGCACAGCGCCTCTTGGATCAGAGTTTCATCAAAGTTCACACAGGTTGCCCAGCAATGCTCCTGTCTGCCTCTGAATATGAGGAGAATGTGTGCTTGTTCCAATTGCTTAATTGGATGGGATACCTTTTTAATATTGAGGGTTCTGAGAGCCTGTTGGAGCTTTTGGCATTCTTCTTATCCCACAAAATGTTTTGGCCAGAAGATACGCTGTGGATGGATATCGTTTTGGGTGCCACTTCGGCTTTATATATATATATATATATATATTTGGTTTTTTTAATTATTATTTCTAGTCCACTTCCGCTAAGACGCTTTGCCTCTACTTACCTCTGACTGCCTCTGAATATGAGGAGCATGTGTGCTTGTTCGAATTGTTAATTGGATGGCATACCTTTTTAATATTGAAGGTTCTGAGAGCTTGTTGGAGCTTATGGCATTCTCCTTATCCCGCAAAATGTTTGGCCCAGAAGATATGCTGTGAATGGATATCGTTTTGGGTACCGCTTCGGCTTCATATAGATATATATATATGCACAATGAAATCAATGACCATTTGTGTTTCCTATGAACATTGGAGGGTTTATTTTAGCTCCAAAAGGGGATATGCCATACGAGAACTCAGACTTTTACACGGGTCTTGTGTTGGAATGTTGTCTTTAGCAATTAAGTGACCCATGGACTTCGATATCTGTACAACCATATAAGAGGCATTATGGGATTTGCAGTTCCTCCGGAGGCATCAGCAATAATTTGAAAACTGACACTTATGTCTGAAATGTACACACTATCACCCTTATGCATCAAGCCAAAATCCAGTCGGTAAAATACCGATTCGGTAATAGCTCCCGGTAATGTGTGAAAAATACCCAATCCCAATGCATCAACCTAAAACCCGAGCAAATAACGAATCGCTAAATAAATAACCTCGAACATACCGAATCGCTAATACCCAAAATGCTAATTTACCGATTCGCTAAATACCGAATTCGCAATTACCGAAATCACTATTAGCTCCCGGAAATTGCCAATAGCAAATAACGAATCGCACCCCAATGCAACAAAACTCGCTAATAACGAAAATTCCAAAAATCGCTATTTTGCCAGAGCTAAATAAGGGGAATCAAAACCTGGAGGTAAAGTCACAAAAAAAAAAAAAAAAAAAAAAAAAAAAAAAAAATCCTACATGTGCAAATGATTGAGGCAATCCAATTCCAATTCCAATTCCAAAAATTCTTTATTTCGGTCATATAGACCATAAAAGATGCAATAAAAGAATACAGACAATAAAACATTAATAAAATACATTTAAATAAAAACAACTGTCCCAGCAAGGAATAAGTTAAAATCGCGTTTAGAAGGTTCTTTAAAAAGTTCAAGGGGCTTCAGACAATTTTTTCCTTCTGATCAACCATATAGCCATAAGAAATTTGGAAACAGCAAACACAATGTGGTCCAGGGTGCAAGTTTTCAAGATCCTATATGCTTGTGCATACTCTCTGAACCCCAGGTTCTTACAGAGTGGCGCTATCCAATATTTCCTAGGCCTTTGGTATGCAGGACACACAAACAAGATATGGGGGTCATCTTCCACGTAGTTGTTACAACAGGGGCATATTTTGTCGCCCCCATTAGTCCACTTCGAGGTATATGAATTAATAGGTAGTGTGCTATACCTCCATTGAACATACAATTTCCTTGCCAGGATAGGAAAGATAAAATCCATAAAAGGTTCAAAAGCATATGAATTTTTGGATTCTAAAAATTTCAGGGTTAGGGTACCACTATTTTGAGCAGCCGTCAAGTGTGCGAGGGACCTGTCCTTATAAATTAGAGCCAAAGCCTTGCGCGAGATTGCGCGGCAACCTCGTGCAGGGTCCTCCCACAGATGACGAAGATTAAGGGCAGACAGTTCGTTTTCCACAAAGGTGAGCCAGGGTATTTTGCCACTTGAATTTAAGCTCATGACATGGGTAAGGTCCTCCCTATAGTGATAAAGTTCGTCCGTAGACCAGAGCCTGTGCCAGAATTTCACTGGCTTTGACACAAGCTCCTCTGCAATAGGGGGGAGGCCCATGTCCATTCTCAGAGGCTGGAGTGGCGTGGCACTTGGAAGGGCTAAAAGGCGCCTCAAAAAACTGTTTTCCACTATTGATAAGCCCTTCACCGTTTTATGTCCCCATAGCTCACTGCCATACATGGCCGCAGCCTTGGCCTGGGTCTTATAGGTTTCAAGGGCCGGGCTTATGGGCTTGAAAGAAGAAGTATTGGCCACTTTCAGGATTGCACCCGAGAGTTGGGATAATTTGGCCTTGGAACGTACTATCTGCCGATCCCATGCCAGGTTTTCCTGCAGTGTGACCCCCAGATATATGAAGGTAGACACCCTCTCAAGGCTCTCGGTCCCCAGGGTAGGATTGGGCCTAGTTTTAGTTGGTGGGTTAAAGATCATAAACTTGGTCTTTTCTGTATTCACCTCCAATCCATGCTCACTGCAGAATAGACCAAACCCATCCAGGATCCTCTGAATCCCCATTGGAGATTTTGAGAGGAGGAGGGTGTCATCGGCAAACATGATTGCCGGAACCCTCCTACCTGCCAAATAGGGGGCGTCATTATCCTTAACATTTTCCAGGTGTGATATGACATTGTTAATGAATAGACAAAACAGGGTCGGTGCCAGGACACAACCCTGCCTCACACCTCGGCGCACAGGGAACCTGGATGAAAGTCTGCCATCCCTCCCACACCTGACTTGCGCATAGTTGTTCTCGTGCAGGCGGGCCAGGATGTTAAGTAGCTGGGAGGGAATTCCTAGCTTTTCCAATACCTCCCAGAGTTTCCTGCGCGGGACTAGGTCAAAGGCTGACCTCAGATCCACAAAGACCATGTACAGTCTCCCGCCCTCAATCCTCACCGTCTTCCAGTAGAGGAGAACTAGGCGGAAGATCTGGTCCATGGTCGATGTGTTTCTCCTGAAGCCAGCCTGAAGGGGACTCAAGATGTCATTTTCCTCCACCCAGTCTAATAGATGATTCAAGATAAGGCGCGCAAAAAGCTTTTGGGGAACATCTATCAGGCTGATAGGCCTATAGTTTGCAGGGCTCAAAGGGGACCCTTTCTTGTAGATCGGAACTATTTCAGCCCCTAACCAGGAGGAAGGGATCGCCATACCTCCCAAAATGGCATTAAAAAGGACAAGAAAGTACGGGGCCCAAATATCCGGGTGATATCTAAACAAATCACCTGGTAGCTTGTCCAGCCCCGGTGCCTTCCCCAGAGCTAAGCCCTCCAGTGCCAGCTTCACCTCCCCCAGAGAAAATTCCAGGGCAATCTCTTGCAGGCAGGGGGACTCTAACACCATCCCCTCCGGCCAGAGAGTGGAATCTTGGTATAATAACCCAAAATGAGCAATCACTAAACCCTTAAATTTGGCCCAGGAGACCCTGTTGGCTCCCACAAAATGGCTGCCCTCTACGTGCTTGCAAGGAGGATGCGGATAAATGCAGCAGGACAGCGCAGGAGAAGGGTCCAGGAGCGAGTGTTCAGACTGCGCATAACCCTGCTCGGCCAGAATGAGGACGAGGTGTACCAGAAATATCGCCTCAATCGCGCTATGATCATGCGCCTGATTGCAGACCTGGAACCATTACTGCAGCACCAGACACACCGGACCAATGCAATCCCTGCGCACGTTCAGGTCCTATGCAGCCTGCACCTACTGGCCTCAGGGAGTTTCCAGGGGGTAATTGCGGTTGCCGGAGGTGTGTCGCAAAGCGCACTGTCACGCTTCTTCAAAAGATTTCTAGATGCCATGCTGACAATGCTACACACACACATCAGCTTCCCCACAACCCCACAGCAGTTGGACCGCACCAAACAGGCTTTCTACCAGGTGGCACAATTCCCACATGTGATTGGATGCATCGACTGCACGCATATCGCCATATGCCCTCCGTCAGCAAATGAGTACCTTTTCAGGAACCGCAAGTCATACCACTCGATCAACGTGCAGGTTGTGTGCGATGCCAACAACATCATAACGGACCTAGTGGCACAATTCCCAGGGAGCACACACGACTCATACATCTTCCGCAACAGTGGAATGCACAGGCGACTACTCAATGGCGAATTTGGAGAGGGACTCCTGTTAGGTAAGAAGAACTACGCTTCCCCACACCAACACCACACATGTATGTACATCACCAATGCTAAGTCTATGCTTCTATCTTCTAGGTGACAGTGCTTACGCCCTGCGGGAATACATACTAACCCCATACCTAAATCCAGCAACCCCGCAGGAACATCGCTACAACGCTGCACACATCAGCACGAGGAATGTGATAGAGCGGACTTTTGGGATTCTCAAGAGCCGCTTCCGTATCCTCCACAAGACTGGCGGCGCAATGCTATACCAACCAGACACATGCTGTCGAATAATTGCTGTATGTGCAATGCTGCACAACATTGCCACCAGAAGGGGGATACCCATGGAGGTGGACAGGGATGACGACCCCCAGGCTGACCAACCACCCGCCCAACGACGACCGGCACACATCCCAAAAACAGCAGAGGGCCATAGGAGGCGGACAGACATAACGCAAAATCATTTTTGACCCTGGGTAAAATGAGACATTACAAGTTGGTGTTGGGTGCAACTGTTTAATGCACAGTAGCACTGAGGATTGTGCAACAGAACTAGCATTGTGAATCATGCTCCGATTGCATAAATGTAAATAAAAGGTTCCTTAAAGTCAGGCCTGTGCAAACAGAATAATTGGATGGCCATGGTTGCTCCACCATGGACCTGCAGCATGTCCAAATTTCTAGTGGCGCTTGCCACGTACACCAAGCCTCCGCTCAGGTGCATCCAAACCCTCACCACGGCCTGTCCCCGTGGAGGCACGCGAACTTCGGCGCCTGGTGCTGGCCTCTGCCAGTGACACGCTGCTGACACTGGAGGCAGCCTCACTGGTGTCATCCCCTCCCAATGCTGCAGCACTGCATGTGCTGCTCTGAAGTTGTTCCACAGCAGTGGTGATGTGTCCCAGTGACTTGGCAACATCACCGCAGAAGTGCCCAAGGTCCACCTGCAGGGAGACTGTGCGGCGTGCCAACACAGCGGTGCAGTTGCTGTGCCGTTGTATGGCCTTGGTAGCGGCGGCAGAACGCAACATTAGCTGCCGGTTACTCCTCCTCTGGGACTCATGGCCCTCCCTGATGGCACGGGTGAGCTCACGTACCTCCTCCCTGAGCTGAGCATTGCCATCAGCAACCGCAGTGGTCTGGTCCCTGACCGCCGTGCCCATGTCCCTGACCGCGAAGCCCATGTCGGTGACTGCTGCAGTCATGGCGCGCATCTCCCTCGCTAGGCGCACGATGTTGCAGCTGATGCTAGCCACATGTCTTCCCTGCAGGTTCTGTGTGCGCAGCATCCTCTCCTCAATTGCAGAGGTTGTTGGGACATCCTGGTCAGCTGAGGAGACGGAACTGCGACGGGCCCTGTGACGCCGTGCGTGTCTTGAGCCTCCATGTGGTGCAGCAGGTGGTGTGGATGTGCGCTGCGTGGGTGCCAATTGCGGGGGGGGGGTTGCCATCTCCTGCAAGGGCGCAACTTGGTGCCTGTGCCTCTGCGGTATTGTGGCTGTACTGGCTGCAGGCTGGCTTGCTGGTGCCGTTGCTTGTGGCGCAGGTGGTGGTGCCTTGGCTTGTGGCGCAGGTGCCTTGGCTTGTGGCACAGGTGCTGGTGCCGTTGATTGTGGCGCTGGTGGAGGTGGTGCTGGTGGGGTGGCAGGTGTTGGCGGTGCGTGCGCATCCTGCGCAGTCTCCTGGTCTGACTCCACGGGTGTCTCAGATATGATCAGCTGGTCGCTGTCGTCAGAGTCCCCAGGTGATGCATCTGTGTGTGAAACAGTGCATGATTAGTGGGATGATTACACCTACATAGTGTTGTACCCATCAATGTCCCTCTGTGGTCCAACAAATGAACAGTCTACAGCCATGTACAAGATATGTGTTGTGTGAGGATTTACGCCTGTACCTGCACTCTGGGCTGACTAGACTACAACTCCCAAGATGCAGTAGTGTCATGTGTGGAACTGTCTGTGCCAGAGCTGCAGACACAGTGAGATTGGGCTGGGGGCATGGGTATGGATTTACGCTATGCTGGGTGTGGCACAGGCATGCATCTTACCTTGGGCACTTGTGGCTGCGCCGGACGTGTCCATCTGGATCACCCCCACGACGGCTTCCCGCTCTATCGTCCCTTCCACAAGGTCCTCCAGGGCTGTGTTGGATGGTGCAGTGCTTGTTCCGCCTCCAGTCCTTCTTGCCTCCCGGAGCCTCTCAGCAATCCTCTCTTTTGCGCGCTTCCGGAGGTCATACCACCTTTTTTTAAGGTCGTCGATGCTGCGGCTAGTGACGCCAACCGCATTGACCCTCTCACGGATGCGCTGCCAGATGCGCCGCTTCTCGGTCTCAGGCACCTTGAGGGACAGCTTGCCAAAGAGGCGGTCGTGTTTGCTGGACACTCCCTCGATGAGGTACTCCAGCTCCCTGTCTGAGAACTTCTTCTTGCGCTTGCGTGCAGATTCAGCGCTGGATGGCACTTCCTGCGACATGATGGATGTGTGCTGTGAATGGCAGAATCTGTGTGGCCTCACTCTGCACAGCCTGTCCTTCTTTCCAGCTCCTGTCTGCTCCTCTGTCGAGGCTATGTGGGTGGGGCAGCAGTATTTCCTGGTTGGTGATGTCATCAGCCTGTTCCCGGAGCGACGCGGCAATTTGCGATTTCGCTATTACCGATTCGGTAATTGCTAATTCGGTATTACCGAACTCGCTATTTGCCAAATCGGTATTACCGAACTCGCCATTTGCTAGTGGGGCCGTTTGCGTGCCCCGCTATTAAGGAATCGGTAAATTTAGCGATTTTTAAGGAATCGCTAAATTTCACCGAATCTGTTGATGCATGCCAATTACCGATTCCTTAATGGCGATTCCTTATTTTTCGCTATTAAGGAATCGGTATTAGTTTGGTTGATGCATATGCCCCTATGTGTCTTAGCTTCCCATTATGGATTTCAGCCTCACGTGATAGAGCCTAGTTCTAGTCAATGTGCTTTTAGATGCGATTTGGGCTAATCACAACATTGTTCTCGATGCTGGGCAGCAACTGGGGTCACAGGTCAAGCCCGGTATAGAAATCATTGTGCGATTTTACCAATGACGGGCGTGCTTTGTCTCCTTTTGAAAGGTTATACGTTTATGCAGCACGCTCTTATTTTATGCTTATTTTGTTTACATTTTATTGGGGCAGTTTTTGCTGAGGGTTGGCGCCATATTCTGGTATTTAAATAAGCACACTCTGGCTTCCTAACTTGATATGCCCCGACATTGGCTGGCGATATAGCTGTTCTATGTGCAGTTTAAAAGGCTTAAAAGTGTATCACTTATGACAATGTAGGCTTAGCATGTATTTTGCTGCTATATATATAACGTTTTGCTGCATTATGCCTTTCATATTGTGTAGTGATTCAATGTTTCACTATCCACACCTGTGTTTTACTCTGTATCATGATACTGCTTTAGCATCGTAAGATGTGTTCAAAACTACATTGCGCAATAGGATAAGTTATCTTCTATGTCTACTATGCCTAAGAGTGAGAAGGGCTGTAAATACCTGTATGTGCATGGCGCCATTTAGATTACTAAAGGCTGTGGTGCAGCCGAAACGCGTCTCTCTAGCCACGGGGTCATGGGAGACCAGAGATAATAAAGACGCCCTACACCTACCGCCTCGAGTACATATTTTATTATTTCTAGTCCACAATGGTTCTACTTTGGATTTGAATGGCTCTTTGGTCTACCTCCAAGACGCTTTACCTCTACTTACCTCTGACTTCTGTTTTAGCCCGGAGCTAACGGCCTGACCAAGGGAAGGGTGTCACATGGCACATGGGGACATTGTCGTCTTCGCTGAGTTAGCATGAGTACGCTGCAGATTACCTGTTGCTTTGCGCACATTACTACAAAACTTTATTTTTGCAACTGTCTCTATTTCCATTTTCACAAGAGAACCCATTGCTGTGTTCATACTATGCAGGTTTCTGGGATTTTGTCTGAACATTGTAAGCAAGGTCAAACACCTATGCCCCTTGTTATTTTGCTTTGGCCAGTCTTTAGCACCTACACAAAACATACCGATGCAGCTGTTGTTTGGGACAATGTACTTTGGTCTTAATGGAATTCATGAATAGGTAGCACACACTTGGAGAGGGACCTTTCCAGAGAGAAGAGCGATATAGCACCTGTGATGTAGATCTACCATCTTTATGCTAAGGTATGGGGTCTGCAGACAAAGCTCAGAGATCTTCTAATATATGATAATACTTCCTCTATGCAAGGGGAGGGAGGTTAGGCTATACACTCTTTTTATAATCACATCTCCTTTCATGCATTATGGACTAACTGCTATGCTGACCGTATTTGTATTATGCATTTTCCTGCTTGTTGTGGCCCGTATACTGCATATTAGAGTACATTAGTTAAAATAAATATTTTAAACTTGTTTGTGTCTCTGTCAGAACTTATTGTGGACAAGTACAACAGTGCTAGCGAAAGGGTGTGTCTTGCAACCGCGATTCCTAAGAGATTCCAGGGTGTTGTGTTCTGGGGTGCCTAATTATTTGTTTCTTTGGGAGTGAGTAGGAGAGCGAGTGAGGCACTATAGCTTGTCAGTCCTGGGCTCATGGGTACTAAGGTGGTAGGATGACTCAGTCCCTATGCACTAAGGTCGCATAATCCTACGCATAGTTCTGTGTTTGTGCAGAATCCCTTCAACAAAAGGATGATGGGTGGATAGAGAGGTGTAAGTATGATGGATTGATGGAAATAAGTAAGGATAGCTAGATAGGATTAAGGATGGATGGATGAAGAGAAGTAAGGGTGGATGGAGAGATGGATATAGAAGAGAAGGACAGATGGATGAGAGAAGGAAGAAAGGACAGATATGATGGATAGATGAATGGAGATGCAAATTCAGTGAGAATGCAGATGTAAAATGTTCCATTTGGCCACAGCATTTTCAGGATTTCCTTAGGGAAGCAACCAAATATGTGCCATGGTCACTCGTCTAACTCACTCACTCAATTCATTCAGGATAGGGTTCAAAGATGGGAATATTTTATTTTTCTGTCTACTTCCTTGGCAGACAGATATTACCCAAACATGTTTTTGTATTTTTTTTACCAAGTATGTACATAGTAACATTAGAATATGTCAATGGTGTAATTACTAATCCCCTGAACATATTATTTAAGGTTAATGAACAAATAAAATGACAAGAAACAGAGGGAGGGAACAATCCTAGTGACTTAAGTTGGATTCTCCAAGCACGACCTCCCACTAATAAGATATAATTACATTAAGCTTTGAGAAAGACAGTAGGTCTCACTTGCACTTTAAGTTACAAGATATATTGTTTGGTTTCGCCAACGGCTGTCATCAGTGGCCTGGGAGCAGGATGGTAGCCATTGGCCATACTGAATACTAGCAGCGGCCAAGCGTCAGGATAAAAAGTAGCCACAGAGCAAACTAAAAGGCATCAGCATTGGCTTGCAAGACTTAAACTGTTTTCGCACATCTGAGAGTGAAGCCTTGAAGTGGCAGCCCAGCGACAGGATGATAGGACCTTCCATGCATGCTAAAAAGTAGCAGCAGTTCAACCACAGTGAGTACTGAACTCTAGATGGTCCTCCGATGCCTTGACAAGACTTCGGGCACACATCCTGGAATTAATCCATCTTTCTATAAAAGATAGTAGGGAGACTGGATCCTACTCAAGTACTGACACAATAGGCCAATGAATTCATAATGCAGTAAAAACAAAACAAATAATTTGTGAATAGCATATGTGCATGAGATAAATACTTGAATGTGTGATGAGTGAGGGTACTTCAAAGAAAATCCTCATTCATTGCATTTGAATGTGAAACGTTACAGGCACACAAAGAATAACTTGAGGTGAGACATTGATACTCTTCTGGAAGGGAGCCACAGGCCAGTATTGTTGGTATCAATAGGTCAGCCAGGCAGCTAAAAATGCCTTCTGTCAGACCTAGAAAGCCAGAAACCTTCCACTGTAAACAAGCTGGTGTTGCAGCAGAAGCCTTTTTCTCTTTTATTTTCTCTTTCGTTTCTGTGCCCAACAATGACTTTACAACTTTGTCACTTTACTAATATTCTTTACTTCACCGACAGAAGCATTGTTATGTAATGTTACATTATTTATAAAGCACAGCAAATACCCGAGGGTGTCTTGGCGCTGAAGCAGGAGCAGCGAGGGGGGTGACAGTGAAATCGTTGATTAAAAAGCCAAGTTTTCAGCAGCCTCCGAAATTGAGACAGGTAGAGCTGATCTGAGATAGAGTGGGAGGAGACTCCAGGCTGTCATGGCTCTAACCACGAAGCTGTTGCCACCCCATTTAGATTTTTTGAAACCAGGGTCCTGAATTATGAAGAGCCTTATAGGTCAGGCATAGGGCTTTAAATTTGATCCTGTTTTTGACTCCCAACCAATGGAGATCCTTCATAGCAGCAGAAACTGAATGATGCCTAGGTACGTCCAAAAGGAGCCTGGCAGCCGAATTCTGAAGGACTTGCAACTTATTTAGATATTGAGCTTGAATGTTGATGTAGAGGCCGTTACAGTAATCAATTTTAGATAAAACAAGAGTGGAAATGACTGACTTCCTGACTGACGTAGGCAAAAATATTAAGATTTTTTTAAAGAATTCTTGGGATGTTGTATGAAGAGGACACTACTGCGTTAATTTGGTTTCCCAAGAGGAAGTGGTCATCACTCAGGACACCCAAACTCTTAGCTTTCCTGGTGGGTGCAGGAAGGGGGCCCATCTCCCAAGGCCAACACTGGGCAGACCAAAGGTTAGGGTTGTTGCCGAGTAAAATCACTTCAGTTTTTCCAGCATTAAGCTTAAGATGATGTCAGTTTATCCAGCCATTGATGCCTTTCATGCAGTCATGTATACAGGCACCTGTGTCGTTGGCATCCTGTGAGGCTAATAATACAATTTGGGTATCGTCGGCATATGAGGTAAGGGAAAACTCAAAGGATTCGATCAGGGGGGCTAGGTCTGTGATGTAAAAGTAACAAAAAGTAGGGCTGAGCGAGGATCCCTGAGGGACCCTGCATGGAATGCGAAATGGGCTTGAAGAGAAGGCATCTACATTTATTGTGTTTTTCCTGTTTGACAAGAAGGATGAAAGTAATTTCAGGGCAAGATTTTTTATGCCCTTTGCTGCCAGACGGTGTATCAGGGTGGAATGATCCACCGTGTCATACACCGTGAAAGAGTCCAGCAGGATGAGGGCTGCAGATCCCCCATTGTCTAAAATGAATTTGAGCTCATAAGTTGCCTTAATCAGAGCAGGCTCTGTGCTATGTTCGGTTCTGAATCCGAACTGAGTGGGATCCAAGCAGTTGGAATCCTTGATGACGTGATTTAGTTGCATGTTCACTACCCTCTGTACAATTTTTTCTGGGAAAGGGAGCCTGGAAATGGGTCGGTAATTGGATGGGTCTTCGGTATCTAAGTTGGCTTTTTTCAGTAGAGGCAGAATGGAGGCTCATTTCCATTGACAAGGAAACAAACCAGTTCTAAACATTTTATTAAATATGGCTGAGAGATGGGAAGCAATGATGTCAGGGACTAGCTTTATGGTGGAAGGTGGACATGGGTCTTCTGGAGAGCCTGACTTGGTAGTTAAGATAAGGTATTTTATAAATGCTGAGGCTACAGGTGAAAAACACTCAAAGCATTTGCTAGACAAATCCGTGTCAAAAGCTAAGTCCAATTTGTCTTGACCGGTGCCTAACAAAGAGTTATCAAGGGGGGTAACTGAGTAAATAATTGAGTCGATTTTGTCCCTGAGGTGTGAGGCAATGACATTGCAAAAAGACTGATTAACCCAGTCTCTTTTTGGTTCAGGTTGTTTGGTTAGCTTATCAATAACTTGATAAAATTCTCTAGCTGAGTTTTTGGAGGACTCAATTTGCAAGGAAAAATATGCAGCTTTTTCCGTGACTAATAGAGCTTTGTATTTGGTTAAAGAGTGTTTGTAGATTTTTCTCTCGTGTATATCGTATTTCGCTCTCCATTTTCTCTCTTGACGTCTACAGCCTTGTCTTTCTATTCTGAGAGCCTCTGTGAACCAAGGGGCGGATGGTCGAGTTCTGCTTGGGCCAGCTCTATTCACTGGGGCAAGTTGGGAGAAGGCAGAATTGAGCCAGGAAGAATAAGTCTCTGTTGCAAGTTCGGGGTTGTCCTCCATAGAGGGACTAGAACTGACAAGAAGTTGCTCAAGTTGAGCTTGGTCAACTTTTGCCCAAGATATGTGCTTGGAAGATTTAGGGGCCAGATGTACGACCAAGAAAATTGCGCATCGCAAATTGCGACTGTTTTGCAACATTGTATTTCCCACCGTTTGCGATTCCTAATGGGGTTGCAAATTGCAAGGCTCATTAATATTAATGAGCCTCTCGCAATTTGGGAGCCCATTGGGAATGACAGTCCTCCCAGGGATAGTGGCCTGCTGGGCTCAGCGGACCACAATGTCTGGGACTGCTTTTTAATAAAGTAGCTTTTTTTTAAATGCAGATGCACTGCCTGCTCTTAAAAAATATTTTCCAGAATACTCTCAAAGATGAAGGGGTCCCCTTTGCGAGTGGTTTACCACCTACTTGAAGTGTGTGGTAAACTGCGAGTGTTTTGTGGCCGCGAACGCGGTCGCAAAACACTGGTACATAGCATGTTGACTCGATATTAGGAAGGGACGCCCCTTCCTAATAGCAAGAGTCGCAAATGCTATTTTGCGAGTCAAGGACTCGCAAAATAGCATTTGTACATGCTATTACCCTTTTTTGCGGCCGCAAACGGGAGGTTCTCCCGTTTGCGGCCGCAAAAAAGGGTCGTACATCTGGCCCTAAGTCTCTTCTTAGGGGCAATCTGGGAAGTGGGACAGTTGATTAAAGAAGACGGCCGAGTGATCAGACCAAATCAGAGGGAGTACTTCAAGACTGGAGATATCTTTATTGTTTAAAAACAGCACATCCAAATTGTGGCCCCCCGATGAGTAGGATCTGAGCTGAGGAGTTTGAGATCACAGGCATCCATAGCTTCAATTAACAATGCTGTATCTTTGTCTCCTATTTGTTCTAGTTGAAAGTTAAAATCCCAGAAGACCGTAAAGGTTGGAATTACTGATGTCTGCTTCAAGAAGAGAGCTAATCGAATTTAGGAAACCGGCTTTAGAGCCAGGGGGATGGTAGATTAATAAGCCTCGAAAGGTGTAGTTATTTGTGAGGCTGAGTTTAAAGGGCATAGCTTCACAGTCATTAAACGGAATAGTTGTGAAATTTCCTCTAAATATATCACAGTAGATGACTGCTAAACCCCCCATCTTTTCAAGGGACGATCTTGACTATGAAGTAAGTATCCAGAGGGTGCGGCTACAATGAGGTCTGGAGCATAGGAGTTTGTGGCCCATGTTTCTGTAATAAATAAAATGTCAGGATTATGTAAATCGATCAACTCTGCCACTTCATAGGCATGTTTGATTAAAGAGCGAGCATTTATTAAAATGCACAGTATTCCCTGACTGTTTCTTATGTTTGCTGATATCTGTGACTAAGAACCGATCTGGAGGGGGCTGCACTGTCGTATGGCGTAAAGCCACAGGAGGTACAGTAGAACTCTGTCCCTTGAGCAGGAAATATGGTTTTACTGCAGTGACTATTTGTCCTTTGATTATTTAATGTTAGGAGTTCATTTCTGGTGTAAAGGATGTTAGTATTGAGATCTAAGTTGAGACTGACAGGGGGAGCATTGGTCCGCTGGTGGGC
This sequence comes from Triturus cristatus, assembly GCF_964204655.1. NCBI lineage: Eukaryota > Metazoa > Chordata > Amphibia > Caudata > Salamandridae > Triturus > Triturus cristatus. The sequence continues at coordinate 1,189,097,115 of NC_140591.1, forward strand.
CTTGCTTCGTCGCAGTGAGGGGTGAGAAATCAGGGTGTCGCACTGTGGGCCACCTAATGAGGACCAGTAATTAGTAGCCAACTCAAAAAGTAGTGATCAGATTTAAATACACTACACTCATAACTATGCTATAGACATAGAGTAATGCATTTGGACGATCAAACCTCCTAAAGAACTTCAATCTCACAAGAATCTTGCATATCGGAAGCTCTGCTGTGTGGCTACTCAGAACAATAGGAAAAAGAACTTGATGTTCAGAAAATGATCTATGACTCTCAGTGCCATGCATTTGAAATTGGATAGTATACACAGTTTCTACAGAAAGAACATTAAGACACATATAATTAAAGGCTCAGACTAATTTTAGATAAATTGGTTGTTGCATTAAATATCCAAAATCAATGCATATAAGTAACTATTTAAGCAGTGCAGTCATGAGTCTTACAGCACCCAGTATAAAACCACACATTTAGTCAAAGTAAATCTATTGCTGAATAAAAGAATACATAAGGAAAATGGTTCAAGTTAGGACTTCTTACCACTAGCAAAGGTGAGAGGATGGTTCAAAGTAGTTCTCTTAGCATTGGCAAAAGGGTAAAGATGAATTTCACTAAGGAAAAGTCCTTTGGCATGGGAAAGGGGAATATAATCAGGAAAGTCCAAATCTGGTCTCTCACCAGACAGCTCCAAATCATCCAAGTCCATCAGCAAAGGGGCAGAAGACAAGGGGCATTGAAAGTCTAATACAATGGTGTGTAGATAGGAAATCGAGAGAAAGATTCCAATATCCCTCCTCCTTGGAAAATCACTTTTTATACCCCAAATAGTCCATTTGTGACATCAATTGCCACTATACGATTGTCTGATCATCATGTGACCATTCTCTCGCTCATCCGGTAAAAAATTGATACTCCAACATAATTTTCTATAATGTCATGAGAAAAAACTTTCCTTTCCTAATTCACTGGTTAGTTGATAGAGTGCCTATTTACTTTGTTGCTCTTTATGTATTAGTTCAAAGGATCAGGTTCCCATTAATTCACTCACTCACAATGGAGTACTGAAAATGTGTGTATTGATTTAAGAATGTTTTTTTTTTTTGGTCCTCATTTTCCGCCCTTGGATTGCCACTTAGAGGCGCAAGAAATTGCTCATCCCCAAGACAACCATTGAGGATAGAGAGAAGGGAAGTATAGCTGCTGTCAAATACCCATAGCAATCAATCTCGAGGGCGCCCTAATGGATAAGCAGCACCCAGATTACCTCAGGCAGCTTAATCATTGGACCCTGGGGGGGTAAAAAACAAATTTTTAAAAAAAAACACTGTCCAACACTGCAGTTACGCCCAATTCAACTGAAGCCAAAAACTTCTTTTGGCAAAGTTACCAACTCTTGTTAAATCAGTTTTAGATGTTTGTAAGACTGAAGTGCGCCAGTCGAACTCAGTGGGTGCAGTCGGGTCCTTCCATTTCCTGCAAATTTCCCTTCGGGCCAATAGTATGCAATAAAAAAGAAAATGCTTCGCCGGGCCCTGAACTTCAGATGAAACTCCAAAAATTACGAGCGATAAAGTTATCAGGACTTCAAAACCCAAAGCCGATGAGAGTGTTATACTAATCGCTAGGCCTGGGCAAAAATTTCGTTCCGTTCGCGGAAATTGCGATAATTTGACATTTTTGCGTTCCGCGGAGAGCGCGAAAATGTCAAAAATTCCGGTTTCCGCAGCTTGGCGATAATTTGTTTCTTGCTCGCGCTGTAAAATGATACATTCTCGCGCGCGCGCGATCGCCTTACCTGAATCCCTGCGTTCGCCGACAAGTTTTCTTGATCCGGTCGCGTTCTCCATGAGATGTTGTATTGTTTTTAGCCATTTGCGCTGTCTCGCGACAGTTCGCGCCCGCAGTGACGTCATGCGTCGCGCGATCACGTCTTTCTTCTCGCGATCATGCACCGCGAGAACAACTCAAAACAAGATGGCCGCGCCCGCAAGCAACCACATGGGTAAGTTGGCGACCCGCAACCATGCAGAAAATCTCGCGAACATGCCGGAAAAAAACTTCCGCATCTTCGCGATATTTCTGCTTGTTTGCGATAATTTTAAACATTCTCGCGATAATTTGCGAAGGTTAATTCCGCAAATTCCGCCCACCCCTACTAATCGCCTTCCAGTATGGAGACAAAAGGGGGCACTCCAAAAACATATGTATGTCTGGGGCAGCAATCAGCCCACATTTAGGGCATGCCACTAATGCACCATTAGAGTCTCTGTGGAGAATAATAGGCCCTATGTAGGGTAAAAAGGTAGTTCTTACGGAGCCAAGCAGGTTTCACTATGTCCCACATGGTCTTGAAAGATGTAAACCACAAATTCTCGATATTCTGATCAATAATGGTAGAGGCCCACAACAAATCTGGCAGTTTGAATTCGCCATCCAACTCTTCTAATAATAGCTCATACCATGTCGAGACCTCCTTTCGGGCTAGTGGTTTATCCAATAACTGTGTCACTAGGTTACTAACTCCTCTTAGCAAACACCTGTTCCTAGCAGAGATCTGTGAGTGTGCCCAACTTGCAATTTGAAGGAACTTAAACCTAGAGAGGCCCGGACCTATTTTGGACAATAGAGCCTCCCATGGAAGCAAACCCCCTTCCACAAATAGATCCCCCCAAACCTCCAAACCCGCCTCCCTCAGAGGTAATGCAAGGCTATCCATCAACCAATCTGGAGAGCCTGGTGAATCCCACAATGGTGACCTACTTGTAAAGTAATCAATCTTTAGCAAACACCTGAGTTTACACCACGTTTTTGCCATGTCTCGCAGCACCTTCAATTTCACTTTTTTTAAAAAATTTCGGGTCTCCAAACTTAAACAAGAAGCCCTGCTGGGTCACCCCCTCCCCTCTATGTAGTGCTGCGAACATACATCCAATGGCTGAATTTGAGGGCATTTTTAGCAGCATCCTGGCATGGGAAAGCTGAAATGCCCATGCATATAGTTGAAAATCAGGTGCCGCCAAACCCCCCTTCTCTCTACGCCACCTAAGTTTTTTCCAAGCAATTCTGGGTGCATGGTCATTCCAAATAAAAGAGCTAATATGGCTCTGAAGTTTAGCAATTAAAGAAGGTTAAAAAAAAGAGGAATGGTGTTGAACAAAAAGGATATTTTTGGCAATATGGACATTTTTATTAAATTTACTCTGCCCAAGATCGATAGGGGGAGAGAAGACCAAGATCGCATAAGTCTTCTACATTCCCTAGCAACCATGGTGAAATTTAAAGATGCAATTTCGTTTATATCTCTGACAACATTAATGCCTAGATACCGTAAACTAGAGCTCAGTTGAACCCCTGCCACGGGTACGGGATCGTTCCAAACCATGATGTCAGTTTTGGAAGCATTGACCTCGTATCCTGATATTTTCCCAAAATCAAGTGCCAGAGCAATCACATTGGGGAGTGCCGTACCTAAGTCCGAAGAGAAAACAAGAATATCATCTGCGTACAAGGCTACCCTCTTCTCCCAGCCCCCATAAGTAAAAGATTTGATATCACGCTCATCCCTCAATCGTTGAGCGAAAGGTTCAATATATAAATCGAATAGGAGAGGGGAAAGAGGGCAGCCTTGGCGCGTACCACGCGATATGTTAAATGGATTAAACAACTCTCCGTTTATCAACAGGGAGGCAGAAGGGCTTTGATATAGGAGTTTCACAGTTCGGCAGAATCTCTCTCCAATGTTAAACCTACTCAAGACCCTCGACACGGTATACCCAGTTTACCCTATCGAAGGCCTTGGTTGCGTCCAAGGTGAGAATAGCTAATGGGAGAGACTCTGTCGTGGCCATATCAATGGCTGCTATGAGATCGTATGTCAACTCGTATAATTGTCGGCCCCTCACGAAACCCTTCTGGTCTGGATGCAGGACCGCAGTTATTACTGCCCCCAACCTGTCTGACAAGACTGACGTCAATATTTTATAGTCAGAATTTAAAATAGAAATCGTCTATATGACCCGCAGCTGGAAGCTGGCTTTCCTGGTTTCAATATTAGGGTAATAGAGGCACTATTCCAAGAAGATGGGGGAGGCATACCTTCCCGAAAAATCTGATTAAACAGAACTGTGAGATATGGGAGAATTATTGACTCCAAGGTCATATAGATGTCAGATGGCAGGCCATCCGGACCCGATGCTTTACCCTTTTTACATTTTAGAATAGCCCGCTTAACCTCTTCCTCTGTAATCTCGCGATTGAGTGAGATACTCTGTTCAAGAGACAATTCTGGAAGAGATATATCCTTCAACCAGTCTACCACATGCGCTTCCTCAATGACCTTATCTTCGTGATATATATTACAAAAGAAGTCCCGAAATACTCGCCTAATATCATCATCGGAAGAATATGTTACCCCCAAAGGTGACTGCATCAATGTTACTTCTAATCTGACCGGTTTTCGCTTTCCAAGCTTCCCTACTCCCTCTCCATATTGGAAGTGGGCTAATTTACTTGCTTCCCACCTCTCAAGCATCCGTGAGTTCAAGACGGAGTCCAATTCCCCTCTCAAGACAATTAACTTATTCTGTCTTTCCTGTAAGATATTAGCAGGGTCGTCCGAATATAGCACTATTTCAGTCTGTATTTTGCCCATCTCAACCTCCAAAGAGGTTACTAACGCTCCATAACACTTTTTCTTGTATGTGGCCTTATTCGTTATCATGCCCCTTAAAGAAGCTTTGAAAGCATCCCACATTATTGTCCATAAAGCTCTGGACTTCAGTTTGAAGAGAGTCAATAACCTCTGCCGATAGAAGTAAAGAACAATCAAAAGACCAGCTTCTCATAGGGCTCTTAAGGAGCCCCCCTAATTCTAAATAGACTGCCGCATGGTCCGAAAGATGAAATGGGAGATATGATATACTTTGTGTCGAGCTGACCAGTTTTTGACTGATCAGAATATAATCAATTCTCGACTGATGATGATATTTATAGTTTCGAAATGAAATTGCTCTTTGTTGCCCAAACTTAACTCTCCAAATGTCTATATATCCTAACTGTTTCATATTATCAAGCAGGAAAGACCTGGTTCTAGATGAAACTACAGCTCTACTAGACAAAGATTTGTCCAGTAAGGGAACTAAAACTATATTAAAGTCTCCTGCTATGATTGTCGGCTCTGAAAACACAAGCAGGTGAGAGAAAATAGTTTTTAAAGCTGAAGGATCGTCACAATTCGGACCGTAGTATCCTACTATAGTCATAGGTGATCTGGCTACGATTACTGATGTGATGACCCATCTGCCACCTGGGTCCACCATCTTTGAGACTAATCTAGCTTTTATAGATTTCTTTAAAAAGATTGCTACGCCCCTATTATGTGATGTTTGTGAGGTCGATACCCACAGGTCAATCCATCTATATTTTTTAACTACTAAGAGTAACTCACTTTCTGTCAAATGTGTCTCCTGGAGTATAATAACCTGCGCATCAGAGTCACGTAAATATTGCATTATCTTATCCTTCCTTGGGCTAGTGCGCAGGCCGTTAATATTCCAAGAGATAAACTTCAAATTACTCATAGTAAAGAAGTCCTCTCCCCATCAACATCACGATCCTCATATTAAACAGAGCCCTATAGCTGCTACTGTAACTATTACAATGACTACTCCCCAAAAAGTGGACTAAGATAAGAGCGAAAGTGAGGAATTCTTTTATTTTTACCCAATGCACCCCTCCCCCGTGCCCTACCCAACCCCTCCCCCTCCCATGGAAAACCCAAACCCATACCCTACCAATCTGGAAAACCAGAAGGCAGTGCATCCCCTCGATTACTCCCGTCCTTAATCAACTAAATCTAGTTACCATCTGTCAATTTCGTGCTAAAAATTTGTGTACTATATACTACTAAATATCTCTTCACAACTTAGATATTTCTTCACATCACATCACAAGAAAGTTTTTTTTTGGGGGGGGTTTCCATATAAACACTACACCTGCCCTGATGTTCCCTTATCTTTCCCCATAATCATTAATAGCTCATCTGCAGCCGGAACCGATGTTATATTGTGCATTTTATTTTTATACATAATTTTTAATGCAGCGGGAAAGACTAACTGGGCTACTGCTCTGTTGCCTCTAAAAGCTTCTAATCTACTTCCAAATTCCCATTGTTTGTCCAAAGTGGACCTGGAAAGGTCAGATCGAATCTGAAAGTTATATCTCTTCCCACTCACAGATTTCTGCTTAAGGGCCAGATTAAGAATAGTCTCCTTAAAAGAATATGTGTGAAAATTCACTAAGATCTTTCTTGGCTTGGTTTTTTGGGGATTTTTCTGAAAAGGCTCTCTATGAATACGTTGAATGTCCATAGTAAGCTCTTCCACTGATTGATCTAGTCTTAAAGACTCTTTCAATAGTAGGATGATGTATTTCTTTAAATCTGAGCCTTCACTATCCTCCGGGACATTCAAGATGCGAAGGTTGTTATGTCGCGCGTGATTCTCCAATGTTTCCATCCTCCCGGCCAACACCAAGTCCTGATTTTTAAGCTTTACTATTTCTGCCTTAGCTTCATCTAGGTATAAAGACATCTCTGATACAGTACTTTCCAGTGTTTCCGTTCTCGTTGCCAGACCACTAATCTTATTATCTAAGGATTCACAAAAACTTCTTATTTCCATCTGGTTTGCTGCAGAGGTTTCGAATCCTTTTTTAATATCCGCAGACAAAGATGTAAACATATCCTGAAGAGAGTTAATTGATAATAATGATACATTATCCTGACCCTCGAGTCGAGGATCTGAGAGAACAGATATGCCATTTTGAAATTTCTGAGAATCCTCGTATTGTGGAGCGTCACTAATCTGGCTAGATGCTACCTGTAAAAAGTTAGGAGGGACTGCTGAGGAAGTAGACACCGGACCCAGGGCAGGAGAGAGAAGAGAATTAGGAAGCCTATTAGAGGGCTCACTTATATTTGGAGGACCATTTACATCTATGACCCCCTGCATTGCCCGACCCATGACGTCCAAAACCGCCTCTTCTGTGAAGGTTCTATTATTTTCTAGGACCATATCCAAGCCATTAGGTGTATTGGCCGAATCCGTAAGGGTAAACCCGTATGGATCTAGTGCGGCCATAGTAGCGGCCATAGTAGCTACCACGTTTTCTGAGTGATCTTTCCCAGGACTTTGCTCTACGAGATGTAAGACCTGCGGAACAACTTTAAAGTAAGAGCGAAGGGACGGGGTTATTTTAGGGCCAGTGTTAGTGATAAGTGTGGGATTCTTAACAGCCCTAGCAATTTTATTAGTATATGCTCTTTAAGCTTTCACCTGGCCTGTTCGAAAAGATGAAGTTTTCTTCTTACTCACAGATTTTGACTCAAGGTTAAGTTGTTCAGGCTCTATGTTTAAAGGTAAATCAGGAGTAGTTTTCCTTTTTACCGTTACTATATTAATTCTTTTCTTCTTAGCCCCCTTTCCCGTCTTGGCCCCTTTATCGGTTGAATTAGCTTTCCCTTTTTCTTCCACAGAGCCCACAATGAAGCCCACAGAGTCAGAACAGTTCAAAGAGGCATCGCCCCCCCCAGGAACCTCCTACCAGCATTGTAGCCTCATAGCTGTTACCTCTCTCCACTCGCAATTCTGGAACAGGCACCTGCAGCGGCGCCTCGCGAGTCTTGAATAAGGCTGCAAATTTTCCTCCCTCGCCGCAGCTCCAGGGCAGCCAGACTCCAATGTCGCAAGCCTGCGACAGCCCGCTGCAACCCGGAAGAAGCGGCGCTAGACTGTAGAGAGCGTTGCAGGGAGGCTCGGACCGTTGGATCTAGGAAGTCTCGTCCCGCCCCGTCCACACACATGGGTCCGGGCGCACGCAGGAGACGATGATATCAAACGCGGGTAAGGAGAGAAGAGAAAACCGACTTAAAGGTAACAGGCCCCCAGATACCAAATCACTCAGGGCCCCCAGAAAGTGCCCAAGCTTCAAAAACAGTCCATGGAGGTATATGACTCCAGTTTTTTCAGCACGAGAAAACCACTGAACGGGAGCTCACGAGCGGAGCACCGCGGCAGCTCAGCTCACTGCCGCCATGTTTTCCCCTTGATTTAAGAATGTTGTGTAAAAAGGACAGATAAAGCAAAACTTGAGGAAACGTAACAAAAGTCCATTACAAGGCTATGAAGTAGTGCATCCTAAGGAAAGAGGCAATATAATGCAGTTTAAAGTCAGCATTTCTTACTTAGTAAAATAAACTCATAATTAAGCTCATGAATAATTAAATAAATCAAGCATATCATATAAAGAAACAATTGTAACATTTTCAGTGATTATTGCATAGAAATGCCCAACTATAAATATGCCTACAACCATATTTTTAAAAGTACATAAATGCAAACTATTCTTAAATATCATTATAATAAAATCGTTTTAGGAAATCTAAGACTCTAATAATATCAAGCAATTGTGCAGAAAGTTTCTATCATATACAATGTAACAATTTTTATTTACACCAGCTTTTCTTTTCTATGGTGCATTACAACGAAGGCAATAAATATGCTAAGTTTCATCAATAATATTTGCACAATTGTGTGTAAGGCACATTTGTTACGTAGATGTTGTAACAGAGGAAGTGTGGAGGCCCGTGGCGGGAACCCTTTAGGCACAAGGAGTAGTTGTTTGAGTGTCTTGGCCATTCGAGACATGCCCCCTTTTCTGCGCCTACAGGATGGTCAGCTGGTGTCTGAACCGTAAGCGGTCAAGAGAGGCAGAATCAAGGAACGGCAGATGCTGGATGAAGGAGACAAGCTGGTGGAACAGAGGCAGGGGAAGAGCAACAGAGATGCTGACGGCTGTTGCGGGAAAAGCAAAGAAGTGGAGCCAGAGCGGTCGCCCCTGTTTCCAGACGAAGTGGAGAAGAGGAGAGGGGATGGACGCCCAGAGACCTCAAGAGAAGGCGAGACGGGTGAGGCAGCCGTGACTCCATTATCAGGTCACAGCTTCAGGCAAATGACACAAGAAAGTGCATTGTGTGAGCGGATGGTTTCTTGCTCACGCTTACCTTATAGGCTTCTAGGGGCTGCGTCTGAATGCACTTTAATGCCCATGGAAAGAGGGTTGTAGGAGCAAGGTGAAAAATACTTTCCCACACTGTGCATCCCAAGTGGTTATCACTGCATTAAACCATAGGCAGACACATAGTGGTGATCTGGCGATAGACCTAGTAAAGCCCCTTATACCTGGATGTTAATAGCCTAAATTTTGTTTCCCCGAGGGTACTTTACCACCGTAAATAAGCCGACAAACAAATGGAAGACGTTGCCAAAAGTGACACAACTGGAAGGATAGAGAAAAGAGTAAGAAAAAGAAAACCGAAAAGGGAAGACCATAGTACTTGGAACTTGAAAATAAAACAATTGAAAAATAACTCCCTTTAGATTAAACAGTAAGCGGTCTGGTCTCTTGTCCCGTAACAAGTGGTGTCCGAAGTGGGATAAGGTCCCTTGCAGGAGAAGACAATGACTCCCCAATATCCCTGAACGATATTATCAAATAACTTGCCGAAGGCTAGTGCCACCTCCAACTAGTAGTAGGAGGACAAACCACAGTGGCACAAAAAGACCGCGAAAACCTACAGGAAGCCCTGCAAGCACAGGCAGGTGTCATGGCAAACAATCAGGTTGTGCAGGATGCCGTCCTGCAAAGGCTAACAGACACCATTGAGAGTAGCAAGGTACATCCAAACATACCCAGTTCTGTATTATAGAAATATCAGACAGGTGATGACCCTGATTTTTTCTTTACGAACTTCGAGAGAGTTGTCAGTACAGCAATGTGGCCGGTAGAACGATGGATTCAGCACATCACCCCCTCTTTTTTCTGGGGAATTACAGACCGCGCATCAGGCAGCAAACCCTGCTTGGACCACGCCATACAGCGAGATAAAAAGGATCCTCTTAGAGTGCCTATGCTATGACAATGAGTACTACCGTCTGAGATTCCGTAAGGAGAAGTTGATGCCTCAGGACAATCCTAGAGTGCTGTTTTATAGAGTACAGGATCTGGGTACAAGTTGGTTACAACCACACACCTCAACAATGGAGGAGGTGATGGATAAGATATTTCTGGAACAGTTTCTTGATGGCCTCCCTAACCCCACTCGAGCCTGGGTAAAACAGCACCCAAACCTAACTGTAACTAGTGCCATTGATTTGGCTTGTGCCTATCATAGGGCTCTTGATTTCAGGTGTTCTCAGCCTAGGACCTCTATGCCAGTGGCACTACATTGGAGGTTGTCAGCACCCAATCTTGTCTCTCCTCCTCCTAGACCATCCTTTGAGCCTAGACTCACCATACGGCCCCCTAATAGGGAGACAGGGCAACAATCAAAATGCTATCACTGTGCTGACTGGGGCCATAATGCCGGTAATTGTCCCCAGAAGTCTACCACAATTGAGCCAATGGAAGTGGGGTATACACAAGGTCCATTTTTGTGTACTGGGGGTAGCCTTGATCCCTACCATATGTCAGTCCAAATGAATAAGAGCACAAAAGTACTAGTGGATTCAGGGTGCCGCTATTCCATCATTAGTAGTGACAGGGGCACCTTATGGAGACAGTAAAAATAACCTGTGTACACTGTGATTGTACAATGTACCCAGTTGATGTGGTTAACATCGAATGGAAAGGCAAAAAGGAACACATCAGAATAGGAGGAATTTCCTGATTGGTAGATGAAATGATTGTGGGAACAGAACATGGGGACTCCCTAGGCTGCTAGCTACAGCAGTTAAGTAGACGAGTGAGCAAGCATGGCTGCAGAAAGCTCCGTTTGCTACTGAGAGCGTGACAGGCGGTAGGTATAAAAAAAGAAAAATGCGTAGAGAAACATGTCAATAACAAACAAGCAGTTTTGAATGGTTTGTCTAATACACAGTCTATTCCCTCCACTACAGCATTAAAGCAAAAGGTAGAGATTTATCATTCACATTAATTTGCTACCAGATAAGTCCATTCAGGAGATGAGTACTTTTGGCTGGGTACTATTGGTCTTTTTGATCTATTTACTAAGCCCGGGCGGAGCAGGCGGAGTTGCTCTATGCGGAGCTCCAAGGAGTTGGGCAAAAACTCTGTGGAGCTCCGCTCCGCACCTCCACCCCTCAATGAATATTTATAAAATAAGAATTAAGGTAAATAGAACACACTTACCTTTATTGCGGCATCTTCAGCCTGCCCTCCTCCTCCTTGCTCTGGTCCTGCAGAATCCCCTACGTCTGATGTACGTCATGTAGGACTGCACGCGCATGCGCAGTCCTATCATGACTTCATTGTTAACAGTAGCCCACTATTCCTAGAAACATGCAGACTTCTTATTGGGTAGTTGGAGGTCTCATGTTAAGTATCATAGAGATTCTTTTGTTGTGTCACTTTCCTTGCTCCTTTTTGAATGTGGTGTCCAAAGTACAGAACTTCAGTTTTGCAAAATTGCATCTTAGTCAAGGACACTTTATTCTCATTTTCAGCCAGATTATTTAGAAGGGCAATAGTATCAGTTTTACAGGCTTTCTTGGTATTTGACGTCAGAGGTCGTTAACATTTTATTCTAACACTGAATGATATGCCATTACGGGAGTCTCAAGATTCCTTTTGAGAATCTGATTGAATATTAGGGGCTTTCCGTATAACCTTGTGGGACTCGGCACCATGTAAAACACGACTGCTCAAACGGAAAGCAAAAAGGAATTTTCTATCCTCATAAAATGGAACAGAGAAAAAAGCCTGGCAAAAATCAGTGACTGAAAACCATTTTGCCTCGCTTGGAATCTGAAACAGTATCACAGCTGGATTTGGTACCAGAGGACAACAAAGCACAACAATAGCATTCACTCTCCGTAAATCCAGCACAATACGGTACTTGCCATTTGGCTTCTGCAAGCCCATAATGGGATAGTTACATGGGATGCCATCTCCTTTAGGATGCCTTGCTCAATCATTTAGTAGATCAAATGAGTGATACCAGCAATAGTATCTGGAGTCAAATTCTACTGGGGGATTCTCAGAAATTCTGCATTTGGTTTAACAGTGATATGGGCTGGTTCATATCAGAAAAAGAAGGGTAGGCGGCCAACAGTACAAAATGTAGTCAGGTGGCACCGAGACCTCCATCTCCTGTACGGTCCAATCTCGAAATAAAAGCACTAATTGAGGCAGTTGTGGGCTCCAGAAGTCTAATGCCTCTAGTACCAGCTCTGTTGAGTCTGAGGATGGGAGTATTTTTCTGACGTCCAGCTCTTGCCCAAGTAGACAGTACGATGGCCTGGCATGGCCGTCAGAAGAACAAAGCACTCAAGAAGAAGCAAAGAAGGCCTACCGCAAGAGCACTCTCTGGACGGATTGAAAAAAACACTTACCTGGGAAAGCGTTAACATGGGACTATTCAGCCACTCAGATAATTTTCGTGGATACTACGGAGGAGGCTAAGTGGGCACATAGTGGACAGGGTCCTGAGGACCAATCCCTTAAAATTATCTATGAATCCATTAATGGCAAAAATAAATCGGCTACAAAAAGGCTGCAAAGGGCTGTCAAAAAAGTGGCTAAAGCCTACTCAGAAATCAGTGAGAGATTACCGGTAGCTGAAGAACAGATGGCTGTTCTGGAGAACGATGTCGGTAGAAGCCAAACCTAGACAGAAGCTCAAGAATCTCAAATAATGGACATACAATGGAAACTGGAAGATTACGAAAATAGGCTACGGTGCAACAACTTGTGAATCTAAGGCATCAAAGAAGGGGCTGAAGGGAGCAATATTCAACCGTTCATGCTGAATCTGATGAAGGGGAATTTGCCTGAGCTCCAGCAGTGGAACTGGGAAGTGGAAAATCAGCTTGTCCATCGCTATCCATTCACACTGAAAAGGTCAGTACAGTCGCAACCTGGTGAATTTAAGCAACCAAGAGCTATAATTATTTATTTTAGGAATTTCCTCCTCCCTCCGTGAAGCAGTGTTCTCTAAAGCCTGCCTGGAAGCCAAGCGGTTCTATGAGGGGCTATCCTTCTTTACACGGCCTGATTTCTGCCCTGTAATGGTGGAAAAGCAATGAGGCTAAGCTAGCTGATTCAATCAGGCCAAGCACTTGGCGCCAAAGCCTATTTACTGAATCCAGTCTGCCTAAAAATATTATGTAACAACAAAGTGAGAGTCTTTACGCAAGAGATAAAGGCGAAGGAATATACGGACGGAATCCCGAAATAGAGATTGGACAAGATTAAGCATCAAAATAGGCCCTTGAGTAGTAAAGTGAGGGGGCATATTGGGGGGTTCATTGCTGGATGAGACGTGACAAAGGTTGTGTCCAAACGTGGGGGTTGTGCTGCACAATTAACTGGTAGTTCTGGGGCTTCCAGCAGTGAGGACAGTGTGAACACAAATTTTGTCATCTAGAACTTAGCTAGTCTGCTTGCCTCATGGTTTGGTTGGTGGGAGGATGGGTGGGGCCGGTTGGGGAGGGCAGGGACAGAGTGGAGGGGCACAGTGCAGAGCAGGGCACAAGGGGAGGGGAAAAATGGGAGAATGACTGGTGCATGAGGAGATTCGTGAGATTCTATGGCAGAATGGAGGTGGTGGTCTGGGGAGCTGGACCTGGATTACTAAAAGAAGGGGAAAGCCACCTCCTGAAAAAAGCAATAAGCGCACCATGACGAATTTGCGAATAGCTTCAGTGAATATCTGTGGCCCAAATGTTTACTGTAAAAGGCGCAAGGAGGGAGAGGATTTAAAAATCCTACATGCCAATATACTCTATCTGCAGGAGACACATGTTGAGGAGGCTAACAAAAGGGTGTTGGAGCAATTAGAGTATGATCATATTGCCTGTACTATGCAGGGAACGAGAACAAGAGGGGGGCCATCTTAGCTCAGAAGAAAGAAACTAACTTTAAAAGACAATCAAGAGATAAATAGGGACAGTGGGGTATTGTGGAAAATTACAACGCCACACACACTTTTACTATCTGCTCAGTGTATGGATCGGCTGGGATGATTCTGAGCTTTTCGAGTTTTTAAATACTGAGCTGGATGCTTGGCCCACCCTGAACATACTGTGCGGAGACTTGAATATCAGCGGGATGGGTGGGCTCTTGCTTAATAATGTAGGAAAATATGTTGGTTGCAAGCCGAAGGTTCATAGAGCTTTTACTCATTTAATTCAGGATAGTGAGTTTATAGATGTGTGGCCACATTTAAAGGCACCAGACTTACGGAGTACAAACTTCTCGGCCCCCCATAAATCAGTTGCCTGGCAGGACTATTTCTTGGCTCACAAAATTTTGTATTAAACTGCAGCTTTGAAAAATACCCCAGGGTTAAGTCAGATCACAATCCTTTGATATTAGAAATTAGAAATATGGGGAGTGAAGAAAAACAGCAAAACTAGACATTTGAAAGGGGGCTGCTGGTCGATCAGGAATACATCTCCCACATGAATAAATAGATTGTAGATTTTATGGAGAGTAATAGAGGCAGCACCGGAATAGGCATGGTGTGGGATGCCTTTAAGGCGAGAGTTATGGGGGAGACACTGAGTTTTAGCCTTCATCGTTAAAAAAAGAAACACCAACAGATGAATAATGGATATAAAAAATGTAGGGAAATAGAAGAGGAGGTTGTTGGTGCTGTAGCTGCCGGGGCATGTATAGGGAACATAATGGGCAAACTTGCCTTAGATAAAGAGGCAATTGGTGATGTTACAATTGCAAAAGTGGCAGTGAAGTACATTGTATAGCAGCAAGAGTACTATGAGTACACAGAGCGAGTGGGGCACATGCTTGTTGTACGTATAAGACAGAAATCAGTCCTCAGGGAGATCGCGGAGAATAAGAATGAAATGAGGAGATCGGTAACTGGCCCCGCAGGTATCCGGGAGGAATTATGTAGATTTTATAAAAAACTATATCATTCAGAGGGGGACTCTGAGGAAAGTGCAATTAGGGCCTATTTGAGCTTTATTCATATAGAGAAATTTTCTCTGGAAGATCGTTAGTCTTTAGAAGCTCATTTCACTACGGAAACAAATATATAGAGCACTTACTAATCTACCTGCAGGACCTGTCTACCTGCAAGACCTGACCAGATCCTGCTGGAATTTTATAAAGTTTTTCTGACATCCCTTGGGCCCGACCTTATTAATATCCTATGTCCGGTACAAAAGGGGGTGCCCCTCCGGAGTCATGGGCCAGGGCCTTCATTATAGTTTACTCGAAAAGGGGAAACCGTCAACCGTTCCATGGTCCTACAGGCCTATAACGCTGATTAACAGCGATGCTAAAATATACTCAAAAGTATTAGCTAATCGGTTGAGTCTTATTATAAGGAAATCCATCGCCCCTAGACAGCATGGCTTCATTCCTGGCAGAGGAACCACAGATCATATCAGAAGAGTCATAACGTTATTTGATGCAGCTTTTATCGCAGGGACCCTATGGCATTGATACTTTTAGATGCTGAAAAAGCATTACATAGGGTCTCCTGAGATTATTTGTGGGCTTCCCTTGAATGTTTTGGTATTGGAAAGGGCTTTAGTGATGCTATACGCGTAATGTACACGGCATCAAAAGCTCATCTACAAATGATCGGAGGGCAAACAAAATAGCTCCCGATTAAAAGAGGGACAAGACATGGGTGTCCCTGCTCCCCATTATTTTTTGCCTGTTATATCGACCCACTGAAACGCAAAGTCGAGGCTCACCCGGGTATTAAACCTGTCTGCTTTCGAGGATACGACACTAATATTCTAGGGTATGCGGATGACTTAGCCGTAATAACACCACTCCCTCACTTTGCGCTGAAAGAAATTGGAAAAGAAGCTGTGTTGTTTGAGAAGATTTCGGGGTACTCGCGCAACCAGCATAATACGCAAATTGTTTTAAATGGACTGGTAAACTTATATGACCCCAGGGTAATGCAATCAGAAACTTATTTGGGGGTAAATATATAATCCGAATTAGATCAAATTGTAGAATTGAATCTAACCCCAGTCATTCAGAAAGGGAGTCAGGACTTTGGCAGGATGAATAATTTACATCTGTCATTAGTCGGCCAGTGCAATGTAGTCAAAATTATTTTCCTGCCCAAAATCCTTTATTTTCTTAGATCAAGACCTCTGGTAAATTGAAAATCCTGTTTAAGCATATGGAGCACATGATTAATAGATTTATATGGGTGCGCGGGAAGACCAGTAGGGCCCTGAAATATATGACCCTGCCTAGGGAAAGAGTAGGGTGGGCCGTACCCGACCATAGAATATAGTATTAGGCAGCGGTCCTCCAGTGTATGTGTGCATTAGGGGAAACCCCTGGAATCAATTGAGCCTGAATATTGTACCAGATAATTACAAGCTTTTGGCATGAGACAAGTCTAAAAATTGGCTTTTGAAGTACAGCACACCAAGTTACTATAGGAAAGTTGGATGTAAGACCCTCCTGGCTGCATCCTGGGTGTGGGTGGCGGTGAAGAGAAAGATAGGAGTCAGGAGAATTCATTTTTTTACCACGCTTTTTAGGAACCCATCACTCCCAGATAATGTCATGATGTGGTTATGAAATGTTGGGAGAACCTTAGAGTGAGAATGATCAGGAATTTCTTTATACTGGGGCAATTATGTCATTTGCGGTAATTCAATCTAGCCATGGGATTGATCCGACAGACTTTTTTTTAAATACCTGCAGATACAGAGTTTCCTAGGCCAGAAGACCAGGGGGCTAAGAGGTTTCACTAAAAATGCTATTATGGAGGAAGTGAATGATAAAGAGGGCAGCACAATTAGTTAGATTTATAAGGGGCTGATCAGTTTGTCGCAAGATGATCTTGAGAACAGGCTGATAAATGGGATTAAAGTCTGGGTATTAAGGGAGCAGTCTTTTAAGAATATCTAAACCTTGACCAGAAACTTCTGTGCTTGGCAGGGCTGCAGGCGCAACATTATAAATCAATCCTAGATTTCTATCACACACCGGCTAAAATTGCTAAATAGGGTGACTTAACTGGCATTAGGTGTCTCTGTTGCCAAAGCTTAAAGACAAATGTGGTGCACATGCTTTCTACCTGCCCTCATGTGAAGAAAGTTATAGAGAAATGTTTAGATCATTCTTTGAAGATAAAAGCAACCGTAACACCTGGACTAATTCTGATGGGGATCAGCAGTGCAGGGGTGAATGGAACACACCATTATTTTATGTTTGTGGCCAGGGCTGTGGTTAGAATTTGTATTACTGCATCCTGGTTGGATTCAATAGCCCCCTCTATTCATCAGTGGCTTTCCCAGCTCTTATCAATATTTAATCTGGAAAAAGGGTTTATGAACACAAGGGCTGGAGGGCTTTAAAACTTTGAAAGAATACATGGGCACCGATTTACCAGTGGAAGAGGTATGTTGGGGCAGACCCAAATGAAATATGAACTATGTTTATTGACTGTATTTAATGTGATCTTTTATGGTTCTTATTAGCTGAAAGCTTCTGCTGTTTTATTATTCTTAGCTGGTATTTTTGATTATTGAATCTCCTCATGAATTTATGTACTTATTTATGTAACACCTATAAAATCTTTAATAAAAATATTAAAAAATAAATAATGTTACTTCTATACCTATTTTTATCAGTCACTTCAAATGAGAACTCAACCAATGCAGTCTCACTCTGATACAGTTATTCCCTGTGCACCTGAGGTCACGTATACCAACCGCTTTCCACTATCATACATAAGAAAGACCGTATCCATTAGATGTTGTTGAGAACGTCTCACAATAAACACCACAACACTGCAGACAACCTTACTCAATGGAGATCACTGCGTAGGTGTGTATTCTGGGATCTTAGGCCACGATGGACCCAATAACAACTTCAACTTCTTTGCATTAAGCGCCACACGCACACATAATTTTCAACTTCGTATAACATCTCTCAGCCATTTAAAAAAACAGCAATTTAAGCCAAAGCAATCGCAACACGCATTCCCATTAATACCCATATTCCTTTGCTGCTACAAGTCTTCTCGACTCCGTCAGTGTGCCATCAAGCCTTCTGCTGAACCATGAGATTTTGAGGTTTTTGACTGGACAGGGCAAATCAATTTTGGGCAACCTAAATTCTTCACGTCACTGGACAAAACTATTACTCTGCTACCAAGATTTGCTGCAGTGGAAGCTTTTTCTCTTTTCTTTTCCTTTTTTCCTTTCTGAGCCCAACATTGACTTTACAACTTTGTCACTTTACTCAGATTCTATACTTCACCCATTGGTCCTCCGATGAAACTTGCTTCGTCGTAGTCAGGGGTGAGAAATGTCGAACTGTCACACATTAGTGAGCAAACTTAAATACACTACTCTCAGAACTATGCGATTGGAAGACCAAACCCCACTTCAAAGGCACAAGGTCTTAATATTGGACCTCTTGAGCCACACTTCAGTACCCTCTTGTACCTGTGGAGATTACAAAGGAAGGACTGCTTTGTTCCCCAGGGGACTGTCCTGCTGAATGAGGCCTACCTTGTTTTCCAGAGGACTTCCCAGCTGTTTGGGACTTGCCTCGTTTCCCAGAAGATTGCTATGCTGTTTGTGGCAGGCCCAGTCTCTGTAAAGGAAAACTGGACCTGATTCCTTCAGGCTACCTGAGTGACTCCAAGGGTCAGTTGGCTGATCTCCTGTTCGGAGCTAGAAGGACACAACAAGCTTTAGAATCCTCCCTGCAACTGCCCATATGACCTGCTGCAACTAAACCTACCAGTACCTGAAAGTATACCTGCCTGGGCACTGCTGGCCTCTGCTAAAGTGAGTACCTCAGTCCCAAAAGGTGCCTCCCCAGCACCTGAACCCTTGGCTGGCATAAGAGTGCATTCCTATTCCAGAAAAGGAGAAATCCTGAAGTTTTGGACCTCCCGACCAAATTTTGAGAAGGTAACTTTTTCAGTGGGACTAACCTGGTCCCTGTGTCCAGCCCACAATGCATCGTGGTCAGCCTGAACTTGTGATTTTCCTCCAGTCTGGCATGACCAGATGAATGGGAGTGGCCCTTTGTGATTATGGGCACTATACTTACCTAAAACTTTAAAATTGCTTTTTTCTAGTTCTACTAATTGTATAATGGTTGTTCTGATTTCACATTATTTCTTAAAATAGTCTCTATTGTTCTAAATCGGTTTGGGATTTATCTTGTGTTGTGTTTTTACTTTATTACTGTTTGTGTACTGCATAAATACTATCTGATCCCCACAGGGCTCATGTTCACGCTATATAAAACTTTTAAAATAAAATAAATAAATAACACAGTGCCTATAAGTTAAGCTTTTGTGCCAAGCTAACAGAAGGTTAAGCACAGGTTAATGTGGTGCTTTTTGAGGGTTAACCTGACAAGGAATGTGGTTATTTCCTGAGTAGGTCTTCCAAGGTCCTGAAAAGTAACCCCATTTCTTACAGTACGATTGTGGTGCCCTGTCGGTGTAGTAGTGTGGCAGCGGAGGAAAGAGTAGTATAGTCTTGGTATTCCTCATAGTAGTAAATTTTGAGAAGTATCGAATGAAACTGTTGGCTAAAAATAATGGGGAATTGATGAATGATAATGGATGAGAGATAAGATTTTTGATGATACATACAACCCACTGATATGGAGGGTGGAGCTTTGCTGAGATTTTAAAGGTATGAAAGCATGGTCAAGGGTACAATGGCATTTTATGAAGATTCTGCTATTCTTCCAGGTTGTTGTTAGGCTTGGTAGTTGGTAGTCTTGTTTTTTCATTTTATGAAGATTCTGCTTATTCTTCCAGGATGATGGTAGTCTTGGTAGTTGGTAGTCTTGTTTTTTCATTTTATGAAGATTCTGCTATTCTTCCAGGTTGTTGTTAGGCTTGGTAGTTGGTAGTCTTGTTTTTTCATTTTATGAAGATTCTGCTTATTCTTCCAGGTTGTTGGTAGTTTTGGTAGTTGGTAGTCTTGTTTTTGCTCTGTCTTCTTATCAGTTGGTGTGGGCCAGAGGCAGTGGGGGTAAAACCATTCTGCGATAGTGTGCATTGCAGGGTGACTAATAGCAGCAGTGTTGGAGAGATAGAATGACATGCTGTGTATGAGCAGTGCAAAGTCACTGTTGATAAGGTGTGGGAATACTAGGAGTCAGGAAAGTCTACCCTCTTAAAGATGGTTTTGTTTTGCAGAAAGAAGTGCTGAAGAAATGTTGACTTACAGGCAATTCGCATCAGCCCATTGCCTAAGTATCCTAGGAGTCCGTCAGTTTAGAAGGTGTTCTTCGTCGACCCTGGAGAAGGTCAATGAAAGCAGAGACTCAGGTTAGACATTTGGGGGCTCATTTATGAGCCCCTGCGTCACGTTTGCGCCACCGGTGCGTCACTTTTTGTGACCCACCGGTGGCGTGAAATATGCGCCATGTCGCCCCATATTTACGAAGTGACGCATCTAGGTAGATGTGTCACTTCGTAAACCCCTGCACTACATTATACCTGCGCCAGGTATAATGTATGCAGGGTGGGTGTACCCCCGCAAGAAAGGGTCGCAGGAGTGGTGCAGCGAAATCAATGAGATTTCGCTGCGCCACTACTGGGATGCCAATGCGTCAAAACCTTACACCTGCCTCATGGCAGGCATAAGGGTGACGCAGGCCCTTTCACATGGGGCTTGCCCCATGTGAAAGGAACATTGCTGGAGTTGCGTCAGGCTTCCGACACAACTCCAGCAATGTGCCACTTTTTGCGCTGACAGATACGTCAGTTATACTGACGTATCTGTCCTTCCTTGCGTCATGATGCATCCTATTATAAATATGACGCACCATTGGTGTCGCAAGGAGAGCACACTGAGAAGTGACGCATCGCTGCTTTCACGCAGCGATACGTCGCTTCTCATTAATGAGGCCCAGGGACTTCTGTTATAATCTAGGAAGTAAATGGTGCATCCTCTCTGTTGCTGTCCTTGCCTTGCTGCTCAGTCTGTGTGATGTCATCGGAATGTTGAGTGTGTTTGAGTGGAAGCAGAGATCAGTTGGTGAGATGGGCTGAGCAGCAGGGAGGCTGCTCCTGGTGGGGCATTGCTGGACACTGATTAAGGCCTAGCATGAACTTGTTGTGGATCCTGCTTGAAGAATAAAGCTGAGATCTTGAACCACATCTTATGGACTACCTAGCTTTCTTTATTTGTAACACTGGCGACGATTTTTGAAGAACCTGCGTGCTGATTGGACTATTAAAACTGAAGAAAGTAAGTGAATCATCTGGATTTGAAGAAACCTGGCACCCCTAATGCCCCACCAGTGACCCTGTCAACGGTCGCCCACAACATGATTGTGCCAGTTTCTGTTTGCCTGTCTACTTCCTCCTACATTGGTCTACTGATTAGTTGTAATACCAAAAGATGTAGTAATCTCTAAAAGGGCTCTGCTACTTTCTTTTACATTCTGCCTCGATGTACTTCAGATGTACTGGACCTATAGCTGTAGCGAGGCACTGCGCAAATCCCGGTTTTTGAGAGACAGCATGATTTGGAGAGCTGCTTGGTTTGCTGTCCTACATACAACTGGGGTTTATCTGAAGGAGAGAATTTTGGGTTACTACTGATCCGGCGAGTGACTGGATAGAGGAGTGTCACATTTATACAACAACGAACGAACCAGCGTGTGTCTAATGGAGGATGGTTGGATTTACTAATGTACTAGGATCGTGACTGAGCAGAGGAGGTATTTTTACAATATCTTAATCTTAGTTTAAAGCGTTACTTAAACTAATCTGTTGGCAGTGGTGTTAAAGTTTGAAACCGACGCTCGTGCTCTTAATAGCGCGTGCAGCAGTACCTGTTTCTCAGTGAGGTTGCCATGGATCCTTTGCGACGTGTTGTGGGTCATTGTTCGTAGCCTGCATGCAACAACGTGCCGCGAGCCACCCGACGCGTCGTCACCTACGTGCCACCATCTTTGATTCAGGGCTCAAATTGGAGGAGCGTAAACTAATTCAGTGCTCAAATTGGAGGAGTGGAGACTAATTCAGTGCTCAAATTGGAGGAGTGGAGACTAATTCAGTGCTCAAATGGAAGGAGCGGAGACTTTTTCCCTGGTTTCCGGGGGTAACACAGAGTTGCATACAAGTTTTCAAGGAGCGGCGATTGAGTAAGACGTGGAGTGGCATGAAAGATTTCCTTTTTGTTTGAAGTTGCAGCGATTTTTCCATGGGTCACTTGAAGGAATTTCTTTGATTTTGCTGTCATAGGTCACCTGCGAGCCTCGGGTGAGAAGTCGCTCACCGTTTTTTTTTGACTGTTTTGACTAATCATTCTTATGCAAAATCTATGTTATGCTTTATGTCTAATGCCATGTTATACTCCCGTTAATTATTTCTCATGTGTATGGAGTCTTGCTATGTTCTCTTAATGATATATTGAAGTGATAAGTGAATGTCGTTTTATGTATGGCATCGCTGGCATATGGTGTTAGGTGTGTGCAGTTGAAGTATTATAGGTGCAGAAGAGGGGGGTGTTTGTGTTACCTTCTAAGTCCTGCAAGTTTTCCTGCACTGTAGTGCGTAAATGGATGTTGTAGGGGAGGTGTCTTGTGTTCCCAGTCCTGTGAGCTGGCGTTTATGTGGGTTCTCCTTGTTTTGTGGTTGTATGAATAAGAGGGAGAGAGAGAGTATAGTGTCTCTGGTTTTGTTAGTGTATGTTTTCATAAACTTTGCCTTGTGTGAGGTGTTGGCCTGTGTGTCATGAGTACACATGTTAGAAGACTCTCTATTTTGAGGCTTCTCAGACTTGCTTGTCTGGTTTTACCCATGATTGGTGGTTACCTCGTGTGGGGTGTCGGTCTGTGCGTTATGGGTGCGCACGTAAGAAGATCCTTATTGTGAGGCTTCTCAGACTTACCTGTCTGGTTTTACCCATGAGTTGTTGGCTACTTCGTGTGAAGTGTTGGTCTGTGCGTTATGGATGCGCACGTAAGAAGACTTTTGTTAAGGCTTCTCAGACTTGCTTGTCTGGTTTTACCCATGAGTTGTTGGTTACTTCGTGTGAAGTGTTGGTCTGTGCGTGGTGGGTGCGCACGTAAGAAGACCTTTGTTAAGGCTTCTCAGACTCATCTGTCTGGTTTTACCCTTGGGTTGGTGGGTACCTCGTGTGAGGTGTTGGTCTGTGTGTTATCAGAATACACGTTAGAAGACTCCTTATTGTGAGGCTTCTCAGACTTACGTCTGGTTGTACCCTTTAATAGGTTACCTGGTGAGAATGGTTGATCTGTGCGTCACAGGAGCGCACGTGTGGAAACTTATTATCTTTTTGTCATCTTGATTTTCCTGTCAGGGGTTGCAAGATTACCCTTTTCTAGGTTATATTCTGAAGCTTCGTGTTATACTTGAAGCTCATTGGTTTTTGGGTTGTGTGTCTTTCTATCATCGCACAATTTATTTATTTAGTCATTGCAGGGAAGTACTTTGTTTTTGCATTTTCCTATTCTTTGCAATTTGCATGAAAGTACATTGTTCTTGCATGTTCCTATTTTCACAAATTTGATGAGAGGGGGATGTGTTATAGTCTAGGAAGTAAATGGTGCATCCTCTCTGTTGCTGTCCTTGCCTTGCTGCTCAGTCTGTGTGATGTCATCGGAATGTTGAGTGTGTTTGAGTGGAAGCAGAGATCAGTTGGTGAGATGGGCTGAGCAGCAGGGAGGCTGCTCCTGGTGGGGCATTGCTGGACACTAATTAAGGCCTAGCATGAACTTGTTGTGGATCCTGCTTGAAGAATAAAGCTGAGATCTTGAACCACATCTTATGGACTACCTAGCTTTCTTTAATTGTAACAACTTCTCTCTTAATTGTCCAGTTGCTGTGGGTAAGGCACTGTGGGGCAGATTTACAACCCCTTGCGCCACTTTTGCTTCACTTTTAACATGGGAAAAGTGACGCAAAAGTGGTGCAAGGGGCTTGTAAATCTGCCCCTATATCTTCATTAGCAGCAAGAAATGTGTGTAGTCATCACTTTTTCCAGTCATGTTCTGATGTCAAGGGTGCATTGTGTTGTGCGTGAGTTCTTAAATAATGTACAATATTAAATCCAAAGTTCTGTGCACCACCCACAAAGCATATCAGGGCAGAGGGAATACGTACCTGCAGAAACAGCTCTTTCATTGCATCCTAAACGCAGAGTTTCACTCACTGTCTGTCCTTATTTAATCAACAATCATTCACAGATTGAAAAACTAAGGCACATCATTGGGTGAGCAAAAGGTCCTTGTCTTTGGATCACAATTAACCCCGGTAAGGGATCGAAGCTCAAAACAAAAGGTTCAGGAACCTTTTGAAAATGTCCGTATTGATCCCTGCCTTCAAGTGAAATTAGCACAGAACAGGTTTTGCGATCGAAGAACATAGGACATGGTTACTTTCTCAACCCGATTGAACTGTAATCTCTTCTCCCAATCACTAAACTGTATCTCTTGTCTTCCTTCTGTCAATATTCTGAAGTAACAGAAAGGCAAACACAGTGCTTTGCACAGCTCCGCAATAAATAACTAATAACAAATGATAAATAAATGAAGAGAATGAGTCAACTAACATTTGCAGACATGAAGGTGGCTGCCCACTTCACATGGAGTTTTCAAAGAAGCTGCACGCCTGTTTTAGCATCTGATTGTAAACGTGTAGCTCATGGTTACCTCCCAGGCAAAATATGAAAAATAGAATATACTTCTGGCAAAATGAGAGCAAACTAAGTTAGCTCACATTACTGCCCTTTCATTTTCAAATGTATAACTCCGAGAAAAAACTTAACCAGCACTTTCCTCGAAAGTTTATTGCAAATGGGATTGCACCAGGGTGTTTTTAATCTTTTCCTTCCTTTAGATACAAAGGGGCAGATTTATGTTTCCTGGCGCATCCCCGCAAATCAGCAGGGATGCTCCAGGAAAGATGCGTCATGCAATTTTACCCTTGCGCCACCACAGATGCGCCGCATTTACAATGCAGCGCATCGTGGCGCAAGGATAAACAGATGCGTGACGCATCTGATGGCGTAAGGGCGGCGCATTGCTGGAGTCGTGTCGCAAGCACAACGCAACTCCAGCAATGTTTAGGGGCTGCCCATACCTTACATGCTGCGTCATGCCTTACGCCTGCTTCAAGCAGGCGCAAGGTTTTGACGCAGCAGCGTCGGAAAAGTGATTTCACTGCGTCACTTTTCTGAGGCTTTTTCCGCTGGAACGCCCACCCTGCAAACATTAAACCTGAGGCAGGTTTAATGTGGCGCAGGGCTTTACACCGTGACGCATCTCCATAGATGCGTCACGATGTAAATAGGGCGCAACGTGGTGCAGGGTTTACGCCGCCGCTGCGTCACAAAAGTGATGCAACGGCGGCGTAAAAGTGGCGCAAGTCTAACATAAATCTGCCCCAAAGTCCCCCAATACATTGCAACATAGAGGATGTTGGGAAAACGTAATAGGCAAATACATCTTCAAATTGCTGAATGTTTTGTTTGAATCATGTGAAACCTAGACTGGGGTACTTCAAATTGTCATGTAAATATCAATTGCAATGTTTGACTACTGAGAGGAAGAAATGTACCTCATGAAAAAAGTTTTTACGATGGGCTCACCATTTAGTGAAAAAAAAAGGCTGATCACGGTGAAAGACTTCGGGGCATATCATCAACGAGGCGATAAAAAATTATCGCCGCTTTTGCGTCCGTTTTCGGACGAAAAGCGGCGATAATTTTATCGCCTGATCAGCAAGGTCACGCTATCGCGTGAAACCTTGCATTAGCGCCTGTATTCTGAATGCCCAGCTTTGCATCTCTAATGAGATGCAAAGTGGGCGTTCCTGACTTGCCATAACTGGAGAAATGTCGCTAAGCGAGATTTCTCCAATTATCAGTGGGCACGCTAACCTGCAGAGCGACAAGAAAAGTAGTGATAACCTCTATTATCGCCACTTTCCTTACGCCTGCTTCAAGACTGACTTAGCCATGATATCCTATGGAAGGTGGATATCATGGCTAAGTCTGCCTTGCCCTATCAGCAAGCTATCGCCAAACTTCATGCTTGGAATTTTATCGCTTTTGAGATAAGTGTTGCTAATAGCACGCCATCTCAGCAATAAAATTCCACGTTACCCGGCAATAATTATCCTAGCGCTAAGTGCGCTTAGCGATAATTATCGCCGGTCCTTGATGATATGCCCCTTCATCTCGGGCAAGGACAAGGTGTGTAGCACATAGACAGGAATTTTGCATTTTTATCTGCAAATGTGGAACTATTCCTAGAAGACGAATACTTGAAACCATTTAGAGAGTTCTCTCTGATCACTACGATCACTAAATTGAAATAAAAGTCCACGCTTCTCATAAAATAGGGTTTTATTTACTGTAAATACATCAAACTAACAATTATAAAGTGCGAGAACATAAGTGTAATCATGTACATGGCACAAAAAAAATCGTAAAAGCTAGAAATTAAGAAATACTTTCAATCAAAAAACCTAAAAAATACTTGCTAATGATAACTGGGAAATAGTCTCTCTTAGGATTGACGCTATCAAGACTAGTGCACTACATGGATAGTGAACTACACTCTTCTTAGTCGCAATACTTTACATAGAGTCCCATCGATACACTTTGTGCGGCACTATAAATCTGAAGGAACACAATACGGTCCTAATGTTTACAAGTAAAGAAATATTTTTCATAAGGCCAACCATGTGGAATACAGTTCAAGCCGAACAACTTATTTCTCCATCTTGTCAGTACATCTTGTTGAGACCCTCGAAACTATGACCACATATATTCTGTACAGAGTCACAAAACATATCCACATTAAACACAGCCTCTCTCAAACAGAAACATGAAAAGTGCAAAACCAAAACATGTAGCCCAGGATTGTGAAAAATGCGCCTTTTCGTTTTTTTCCCTTTCAATTAGATATACAACTAAGGTGTAGATTGCATCACCTGGGTCTTGATAGGACCTGGCTCTGTCAATTTGAATCCTACAGAAACTTTGGCAGGAGTTTATCTATATTCTGATTGCTTCTCTGTTCACATTCACTTGCTGAAAGTGCACATTCGATTGTTTTATGAGATCTATTGACTGTAACAATGAGGTATCTATTCTAATAAAGCGGCGATACAATTTGAAATAACTTTGAGCAACATTTAATTTTTAGGTTAAATTTGTTAAGAACGTGGAATTTTTCTTGAGCACTCCCTAGCACTTGGAAAAATGTTTATAAATAACAGTTCTTCTAATGAAACATAACTTCGGTGAGTAGTATTTATTTATTTATGGATTAAAATGTACATATTTGTCCATGTTGTTGCATAATGCTGCCACACGAGACAGCTGCAAATTAAAGGTTGTTATGCATTAAAAGTACTTACCGATATTGTTTAATCAGTGTCGATATCCAGTCTATATAAAAAGACACCGTATTGCAACTGACCCCCTTTCCAATTGTCTTGCGTTAACTTTATTACTTAACTTTTTAAAGAACTGTGTGAACTTCCACAGAAACAGAATTTATCACACCTATTGAGAGCAAAATGTTAACAAGCCAGATGAATCATGTTGGCCTGCTATTGAACCTCATGCAGCTGTGCACACAGTTCTATGTCCCTGTACCTCTAGTCCAATTATAGAGTCAAAAGCAATAAATGGTCCAAGGTTGATTGCTTTAATTGCAGTGTGTAGTGACGGTGGCAACGAGACAATCAACCAGGGTTGTTAGGTTCCAAGATATTCAGATGGTAAACAATTTCAACAGAAATAAAAAGGATTCAGATTTACTTCAGAAACAGAAATGGGTGAGGAAAGCAAAACCAACTAGTGAATCAAACTTAGAATTGTAATGAGTTGTCTTATAGTGCACACGTTTCCAGTCAACATCTGTCTCTGGTGGCAGATGTCACTATTTACTTATTTTATACAAAACAACAGTGTCTGCTGTGCAGTCCCTTAAAAGCACTTTGGACAAAAATAAGGAGGAAGTGAGAGAGCAGAGGGCTTGATTTAGAGCTTTGTGGTGATGGTTATCCCTTCCACCTTATTATAAGTGCCATAGGATGTAATGCACTCATAATACAGCAGTTGGGATAGCCATTACATTTGTGACCGAGTACCCTGTCCTCATTCTCTAACAAAAGGTCCATAGACAGGCACTATACCACACACTGCCATCCTAAAGCAGGTCTGTTAAGGTCGTTGACCTAGAAATGTTGCAAAAGGCATGTTACAAAGTAAAAGATATTGAAAACATATTGAAATCTTCATTTACACTACTACATACCAATATACAATTCAAAAGAATCTAAAGCTAACTTTTTTCTGACTGATGGAAATTAAAAATGGATTAAGGTTTTAATTTTTTGTCGGTGAGGTCAACAACTTTTAGGACTGATTTGTAAAAAGACAATTGTGAACTTCATAACAGTCAATAGAGAAAAGATGTTGAATATCTACTTTAAACATAAAAGCCATATTGCACTGATCAGAAAGTGAAATTCAACTTAAATCCAGGGTCTAAAAACCATTTAACATTCCTGAAATTGCATTGATGTGAGGCACCTGCAAGCCCTATCAACACTACATGCATTAAACCCTATTATGTCAACAGAAAATGTGTGGTTTTGATAAATAGTGGATATGGTTTGTGAACAATTTATTGTCTCAAGAGTGTGGTAAATTATTATAGGATGTGGCGTTTGTATTAAGTGTGCTATAGGACACAGAACAAAGATATTCAGCTATTGAGTGTGGATTGCTGCAGTCATCTAGGTGGTGTGGTAGATGTTATTGCTAGGGAGTGATGTTTAGGGGTTATTCTGGTCATATACCATTAGTTCACATTAGAGGTCAGGATAGCGTGATTGTATTCACTGCTCCTTAAGTACAGCTTAGTAGCAACACATGTTTCTACATATATGCCATGTTGTTAATAGCATTTTAAAGGAGGTTATGTGGTTTGTGCATGAAGGCCAGCACCTGCCAATTCAATGGGTGCAGACGTGAAGGCATATAGGTAGGCAGTTGCCGAATTTCTTTTTGGTGTCATTGTAGTTTAAAAAGGAGAAGGTTCCTTCAGCGATCGAAATAAAAAAGAAGATTTCACAATCAATCTGGTTAGAGAGTGCCTGGGCAGCATGCTTGGGTGGCAGGGAATACACAGTTCTGTGGATAGGTCAGTAAGCCAGTGTGGGGTAAGAGAGACAAAACACATCCATCACCTATGAAGCCAGTCAAATGCGTATTTTATATCTTTGCAGTGGTTATCATGGGTCTGTTTAGGTTCTGACAGAAAAAGCAGAGGTATCTCCCAGTGTTGGTCAATTCTTTTAAAATGTCTTGCGGTTTGTCTAGGTTACAATTGTAAAGGTGGGGGTGTGATGTTGTGGGACTATACAGTCCAGGAGAAAGGTTGAGGATCTTATGTGTAACCTCATTCTGAAGAATTATTATGTTTGAGCTGGTAAGGAAAATGAACGCAGTTTAAGGAGTGCATGTGGTGACTTAGGAAACATGATTCACCTTACTCTAAATGAATGATGTTGGATGAAACACAATTATAGACATCTTGAGATGTTTTTTCCACATAGAAGCAAAAATCAGAATGTGTTCCCAACTGAGAATATGGAACTGCTGAAAATGTTCTTTAAATGGCTGCTGGGCCCTCACTCGCCCAAGAGTGGCATGCTTCATTTTCAGACCCTCTTCCCATCTGTATTGAGCAATTCCTCTTAGTACAGGGGCTCTCACTATATTGAATTGGAGATCTTGTTAAGCAGTCTTTTAGCAAACGATGCTCATGAGAACACAAGAGATTTTGGAAAATTGCCACACAAATTCTCAAAATAATAAAGTTGGAGACCAAAGTGATTAAAAATGACATTGTGCTTACATGTTAATATTTTCTTTTAAAGGTTAAGATTAAAGAAGCAGAGAAATATTGATACCCTATTTACGTAGTCAGGACAGCGGCTTAAGAAGACTGAAGGAATGCACCCTCTCGTGCATTTAGGAGCTGAGCAAAAATGCTTGCTGTGCTCATTATACCTTACTGATATCTGTACACACAGCTACAAATATGTCATCAGTTTTCTTGTGAGCCGAGAAGAAGGCATCAAAGCCAATTAATACCTTGATTCAGCACCACTGTAGTGATTTTTGTGCACTGAAAGGGGCTGTCCAAAAGCCCCTTTCTTTATTTGTTTGTATATTTATGTGTATGTGTGTTTTTTGTATTTGGTGTGTAGTGTAACAACATGAGCTCTCGCTAAACCTATCCGTAGATTAAACCTAAAAATGTAGGTTCATTGCAAAGGTTTAAGCTTTGATTCTTGAGAGATTTTGTGGGGATTCTCTATTGCACTAGTCAAGGTGGCACTTTATTGCAGCATGGACTATGGCTTACTGTTGCATATTGATGTTTGAAATAAGGCTAACACTTTCAATGCAAAAGAAATAGAATGATTCCTTTGTAACTTTATTCCAACAAGGTTTAAAAAAAAAGTGGATCAAGATCCATGTCAAATTTCTTTAGTATGGTGCAACGATGGCAAATTTGTGATTTTCAGAGATCCCCACTCTCAGACTGGGGCATGGATGTGCATTGACATTAGAGGTAAAATGACACATAAGGTGTTATTATGTTTTATTGTTTTGGCAAATATGAACTTCATACAGGTGTGAACTCAAGCAGGATATCATTTGTGCTTGGTCGCTCACAAGGATGAGCATGTTTGTCTCAATAATTCAGGCTTATAACTGCTGTTGCAGGCTTCAGGTGTCTGCAATGTTTGATATAGGCTCATCTGGGTTGCTGTTGACCGAGTTGTAGAACATTAGGTCATCACACTTTCGTGAAAGAATTCAAGGAGGATTTAGAAGATTTAGAAGAGTTCCTTACAGCAGTTGCTTGTTTCTACAATACTAGTTTGTCGGCACATTTTCTCTGAAATAATAATAGTGCTTCTGCATCTCCTGTAGTGAATTTGACATGCAGGAAAAGTAAAGATTTCCTATATCAACTTTTAAGAGTCCAACATTGTCTTTTTGACGTTTGACTTGCTTTTCCCTAACTTTATTCTCAATTTTACCCTAACTCAAACTTTTTATTTTACCCAAAATTGAAACCAATCGTTTATCTTATGTACCATAATTTACTTCAATTAAGGTAATGGTTTTTAAGGTATAGATAGTTGGCAGGATCGCTAATTAAAGGGCAAACAATATAGTTGATGGATGTAGGAATTGTGTTTCTGTGTAATTGTGTTTTGTTTGGGGGAGGTAGTTCTATTGTGTCAGATAGTGATTTACTGTTGTTAGTGTTTTCTTCTGGCATTTTTTGTTTCAGTGTAGTATTTGGTTTGATTATATAAGAAGGGCTGTGTGTTCTTTTGATGTGGGTGATTGGTGACTATGGAGATCCCAGTACATTGCAGGTGATGCAGAAATATGTTGTGATGATACTATTCAACACTAATTTTGTAGCACCTTTACTGTGTCTTTCTAACGTTAATCAGAGCCTTCTACAGACTGGTGCCAATTTTCATTACCTTTTAAATTTTAAGCCAAGTTATCCAAGGTAAACCAAATTTGTGCTCATTGAATATGGTTTACCACTGTAGCTCGGACTACTTCATAGTCCCAAATTGGATAGTTTTCAAGGAGTGTCATAGAATGTTTTGTTTCTTCACACCCGGAACAGGGGTTGCTGCAGGATAAATTGGACCAAGATGAAAGCATGGTCAACTTCTATAAGTACAGCAATCAAGAACAAGTAAGAAAAGATGTAGGATCTTTCTTAGCAGCTCATCTGCAACATTACTTTGGTGACAATGAATGTAATTCGTTAAATAATATTCTTGTGAAAGAGAGTAGTAATAATTTTTGACACCACCTCTTTGTCACCTTTTTGGACAACGCACAGGAAACATCACAGTTATTTTTAAAATGTTATGGCTAATTTATGGCAATTCAAATAAAGAACCATGGGACTATTTCCTACTTTTAATTAATAATAAAAAAGAATGCCCTATGAGACTGTCCTCTATTAATGTAGTACCCAAGATAGTGAGCAGCAAATTGTCCTTTGTAAGTACAAATTGAGCGAAACAGTTCATGATCTCACATGTAACTGGTGATAATAACATATTGTAGCTGGATTCATAACTATTGAGATATTCTTTTATGCATCTGTCATTTTAGTATAGCATTGTTTCACTACTTTCATGTAACAGTGCATTCTAATAGGTTGTTGTCATACAACTAGAATTTGGAGTGTGTGGCTAATTTTCTGGAATGCATGAATTGGTGTAACAGATGTGTGTCATAGATTTGTAAAAAGCTGCATTTAAAAAAAAATCTTATTATATGAGAATAATTCATGTGGCGAGTGCCTTTCATGTCACTTCACGCATCTTCACGCCGCAGAAGAAATTCAACTACATTTCTTTCATAATGAATGATTTACACAGCCTGTCATGTCATCTTCAAGTTAGACTGCATCACATATAAGGCCACATAAAAAAACATCACCTGCCCACCCGGATGATAAACTGAACATCAGTGCGGTCCTAACTAAGAGTCATACTCTCCAAAAGTCCTTTTGGCCTCTTCTGCTGCTGCTGGGCTTGATTGTGTAGATTTCTCCATTGAACTCAATGACTCTAGAGATACAAAATTAGAGCACACTTGGCCACAAAGTCCTCTCTCTCCCTTGTCAAAGACTAGATGATTCATGCTCAAGATTCATTCACAAATGCAGGTGGGTTAGAGGGATTACTCTGCTTGGTGAACAAAGTCCCTCCATGTGCCGCCCATTGCTTTGTTGATACCATTTTTGTGAGATCCACTAGTTGTTGTAACCACTAACCCATGTCAGGGGTACCATGAGCATGAGTACTTTCCCATTTTGGTATGGTACTAAAACAAGTGTTCCATGAACACATTTTTTTTCCTCTGGACCACACTTGAGTGCCTCTTGACCCCACCTTGCTGAACAGGGAATCAGTGCATGTCTAAAAGCTCAAAGTGTTCCTATGTGATTTTGTGCATGCCTGTTGTGTATTTATGCCAACAGCCCAAATTCCAATGAGGATTTACCCCTTCTGCATTTTTTAGAACCTAATTTGTCTACCTCTTGTAGAGTCATTTAACTATTTGCTCACAATGTCATTTTCAAGGAACCAACAAACCCTAACTCAAAACCTACAAATGTGAATACTGAGGTTTGATAATTGACTTTCAGATTTTATAATATATTGTTTCTCTACTGGTTACATCAGTTGTAGTGTGTGTTTAGTGATAGAGATCTGCAGCTGTTCCTAAAAAGTGCATTTGGAATATTATTTGTGGGTACAAGATCATGATCTCCTGTGTTCTTAAAACAGTTATTTGCAGTACAAAGTTTTTGATCAGTAAATGATTGCAAACACACTATGTTTTATGTGTAACATGGGTATCTAATATAGCTATTTTATTAGTCGCTTTAGTGATGTTTGTGAAGTCTATTGTTTGATTTCCAATATCAAGTGTACCAATATCTGTATATGTAGGGCTCATCAGAGTGTTATTTTCTTGCAAAAAAAACAACTTGGTTGGTCATTATATTGTTATTGCAAATTGAAAGCTTACTCCTGATGTTATTTTAGGTTAACTAGTGTAGTAAACTATTATTAGCCTCCTTACATACAGTATGAAAGTGGATATTTCAGGATGGCTGGTGGTCAATGCCAATCAGTCTGAAATTGTTACATGAAGTCCTGCGATTGCATTCTTTTATTATACGCCTTTGCCTGTTACTTCTTCAGATCACCATGGTCATATATCATTACACCACTGTTAATGAACCATGTTGGTCAGGGTTCTATGTAACTAAGAGTATCCAACTAAGAGTTTGAATCCATCATTTGGTAGTTGAGGGTTGGTACATCCTCTAACGGAGATCCGTCTTTGTGAGTAATACTGCACTCAGTAAATACTGACGTTGCCAGATGTGGAATTTACTCTGTGTTGTTAGCTGCATAATTGTGAGTTTAGTTCATTGGAATTGGGCATAGTGGAGTAGTACCGACTGTTTTCCCAATTCTAATGCACGCAAAAACTGAAGTGATGCACTTTTCCCCTGTATAGATTCTCCCAGGTTTACCTTCTGGAAAAAAACCTGTCCGATATGTTATTGTCCACACATCTTAGAACCCCGATTCAGGAGCAAATACATTTTTGTAATAAAATTGGTTTTCCTGCAGACCTCAAAATAATGGCTCAGTTCTATAGTTTAGAGAAACTGTTCACAATTGACGTCCACTGATCATGCAGCGTGAAGTATGTGATCTGTGCAAATGAAACTAGATTGAATTGAAACTGTATTATATAGGATTTGACAATGTGGATTTCTTACAAACATATTTAGTTGCCCATAGAGCGTAGCAAATTTGCATCAGTTAAGACCTTTGCTGCATTTTATTACTTCTAGAACGGTGAATAGAAGCCTCTTTTTTGCACCCTTTTGGAATATATATTTTGCTTTATTCGCTTGCCGCATCCTATAAAATATTCCAGAGCAGCGAAATGAGTCTCAGCTTCCCATGGTAATAGGAAAGCAAAACAATTTCCTCTGCCTCCGAAATGTTGAACAGGCAGCTGCCGGGGATAGATTAAGAAAGACAACATTCTGCAATATGAAACAGATTTGCTATGCAGCTTTGATGATATGTTAAGATCTCAGCCACGAGTCTGCACGTTTTTTGTGTTTAACTTACTCTACGTTTATTTATGGTAAATAATTGATTACGGGTTTTGAATGAAGATTGATAGTTGAACTAGCAGCACGTAGTCTCACACTTTTTCGTTGGTACATACATTGATCGAGTCCACTTTGAAAACCATAATTTCCATCTTTTTTTGAAATCTCAAACCTTCAGAAATTTTCTTAACCCCTAAATTTCATACATGGTTTTCACTAGAAGCGAATTAAATCTATTCTGGAGGATGATCTCCTGTAAGTCACTTATGTGTCTCTTATGACCACTATATTCCACCTTACAAAGACATTTTGAAGATAAATACAACACTGAATGTGGGATTCTACATACACATTTTAATACAAAAATACAACCATGGGCTTATGATTTGGTCTTGCGCTCTTTGCACACAATATTATCATCACAGTTCTGAAAGTACTCTGCTACACATATTGTAGGTTCTTTCTGGCCAATGATTGTACAAAATGACCTTCACAGTCATAAGCAGAACTTGAGTCTGATTGATTTTTAATCTATATCAGGAAAAACATTTGTCGTAAAAATAATCCACACCTAATAAAGTATCGTTTCTCCTCTTCATAGGCAGTACCGTAAACAATAACAGCTTCACATACAATTTCGAATTCTAGGGAAATTTCATGTAAAACCTGTTTCGGTTGACACATTATTGTCACTCTGACTCTGTCTGGATCCACCCATTGAAACATATTTTATTGTAATCTGAGTATTCGCCCGAATATTAGAATACTTGCAGTCTCAGGAGCACCTTGACTAGCGAAAAGTCTTCAATTCTTTAAAAAGGCTTAAAGAGTACAGAAAGTACTATCCCTAATGTAACATTGCAACATTTGATTTCTGATCACAATACCACCCATCCAAAGGTTTTCAATGTGTTTACAATAGGCCGAGCCATGTTATGATTACATATCTATGCGTGAGACCTTTTCGTTCATGTTGGTGCTCCGTACGACTGGTCTGCCATAACTCATAATATTGGTCAGCATGGGTTTCACAATTCGTTCCAGATGAACCAATTTCGAACTCTCTGTTTGCTTTAGCAGAAAATGAGCTTGCTTCATTTCAGTAAGGCAAGTAATTTTCTTCTTCTAGGTGTAGAATCTGTGTCTTGAAGATATGGACCTTTATGTCATACCCTATCAACCTTGTTGTCAGTCAAATTCGACAAAATCAAACCAAGGAAATGCTTTATATTCTCCCTGGCTTGGAGGGAAATAACATACTGAACAATCAGCGTGTGGTTGGTTACTTCTTCTCGATTGTGAGAGTCATTGCTTCTTTACTCATATCAGAAGGAAGGTTGGCGTCTAGTCAATGAACATTCAACAAGGTGGTTGGGTTTGATGTGTACTGCGTTTGTCAGAATTCATATTTCTATGTCAATAATGAACTTTCTCTTTTAACTTAGAAACTCATCTTCAAAACAAACTGCCACCTTCTCACAGCCAAAAGTATGTCTTGGCATGTCACTGTTGAATTGGTGACTGAATAGGTGGCTGTGAGAGTGTTGGCAAAGGCTTGAACTGTCCACATAGTGGGCACTGCTTGTAGGCACTGGCTGGTGGGATGAGACATTGAGATCCGAAGAAACCAGAGAAGGCAACGTTCAGCAAAGCGGACATATGCTTAAAATATGAGACTTCTGAATAGTGTCTACACAGTGTCATGAGCAAGATTTGATGATGAATTAACTGTACAGATGGCTAAGAATTAGACGCCATGTTCTCCTTTTAGACCTGCTTGAATCATTTGCAGATTGTTTTACAAACAGGCCATTAAGAGTGAGGTGTTAGGGATTAGGATAGAGAAAACACAGGATGAAACCAGGGTAAGTTATCTCAGATGCATTGGAATCCTGTGCTATGTGTTTTCCTCTGGACAAACATTTTACTAGCTGTCTATGCAACCCATGGAGGGGTGGATCTTATGTGATCTCTGTGATTCAGATTCTACAGCTTGATGACATCAATAGAGATCAGTCTGGTGCCTTATATGGGCACCCCAAAAGAGGGTGAGCCATTAGCCACCTGGAACATTTTAGTGCATCTACCACTACCTAAAGGCAAACCATGCTGTGTGTTTTCAAACACGAAAATCAGTTGAAATGCTTATTTAAGATATATCATCCTCTGTTGATATGAAAGGAAAAACTAATTCACTATGTGCAGGCTTCCGTAAACATTTTATTACGCATGACATTGACCAGATAAATTCTTAAACAGTGTTTTTATTATGGATCGTGTCAGTAGGTGGGCTACAGAGGATCATCTAAGAGTTTTCAGCTGTAACTTTTCTTCAAAGTACTGGATACTAAATTTCCAAAGGTTACAACAGTCATGTGGTAGCCAGGATGTCATAACATTCTCAAACAACTTTAGTGCTCCTTCTTTGCATCCGCCATGCCACACCTACAGAGCAGCCAGACATATGAAGGAGTCTGTGAACAGTAAGGGGAAATGGAGAACAAACCTGGTTGATACTGCCATGAAAATTGCACATCTGAGGTCGTAATATACCTTGTGCCCCAGAGGCGCAAAGGGCGTGTGCTTCTGCCTTGTGCACCCCTGGGGCACAATGGTTTGACAGAAGGGGTTGCAGATGCTTGTGCAAGCTCTTCTGTGATACTAATATCATGAGAGAGTGTTCCTTTATTTTTATGGAGGCATGTCCCATACAAATGAGGGAATCGGTTTTCCTCCGTGCCCGCCCCATATTACAGATGTAGAAGCAGAGGCAAATATGCCCATAAGGCTCACTGAAAGTACGCCAGAAAAAGGTGATGCATTGTCAGTGTGCCCCCTTAGGGCAGCCCTCTGGTGGAGTGGAAGGGGGTTCTATGGACCCCAGATACCGCCCTGAAGGTGAGTGCAATCACTTACTGCATCCGCCTGCAGGAGGAAATCTAACCCCTCTTTAAAGATCAACATACCTCAATTAGGTTTCTGAAAACGTAGTGTGAATGAAGAAATGCTGCCATTGTGGTTAAATTGTGCAGAAGTAGTTGTTTGAAAATTTACAGTCTTCACCACAGGCACTTGATTTCTATATTTAGATAGTATTTCTATGTTAATTGACACACTAGGACCACTCATAGTTGCACAACATGGGTAACATGGGAAAAACATGTCTGAAATGACAATTTACAACAGGAATTCTAACCCATATAACTGATATTTTTAAGCCCAGAATGGAGAATTACTTGAAGTTCTGGAATTACCATGCCCATTTCTACACCCAAATTTATAAAGGGCTAATCAGGTGGCATTTGTGAGATTTATATGAGCAGTAACAAGGGGGTGCACATGCTCACAGAGTAAACTCATATTTGTGCAAGGTGGTATCCCTTGCAAAGATAACACAGAACTTGTGATCAGCCCCGATTGGATGCTACATGAATCCCAAAGCCTTATATGGGTCCTAAAGCTTTACCTGATAATTATGGGCTTCACCCGGCAAGGATGCATCATGCCACAGTCACTAAACAGTGTTGATCTTCACTTTATAAATATTGCAAGTGAAGGTGAGAATAAAATGATGAGTTTATTGTCACTGGAAGGTAGGCACTTTACCTTTCCATGTTAGCAATGTGTAGAGGAGGAATTACTGGCTGTGTGTGAGAGTAAGCCATAGATTTACCTCTGTAAATTCAGTTTCCTCTATAGAATCCAACATAGATGTGTTGTGAAATGCTTGTGTCGATGTCCCAGTGTCTATTGTTGTCAATAGCTCATGTTCACACAAGTTATTGGGATTGAGATATATATATGATCGGGGGTGTCCAGCATAGGTCCAGGAAGATCAGATCCATTTGCAGTTTTTGGGATATCCACATCAGATAAATGTATACATATTAGACTAATTGGAAATCAGTTGCATAGGCTATGGTTATCCTAAAAGTCTGAAATGCATCCCAGCCTCCCGGGACCGTACGTGGCAAGCTGGTATTCAAAAATATCATCGAAAATTTCTAGAGCGGCACCCATTCATCAAAAGAAATATAGGTAGCAGACAATATTCTAAAGCCTGTGTATCACTCAGGCTGTCAAGCGGTAGCAATCCCTATCCCTACACTAAGGCTTTCAACACAGTTAATTTAAGCAGTCTGGCTTCTGATCTATTGCAATTCAGGTTTCCGACATATAATAGTATCTGGAAAATACACACTGAGCTTAGCACCATATGGACCCTAGGTAGCACCAGACACCTTTGGTAAGGAAGAGAACAAACTGAAAAGCGACGCAGAGACCGGAAGTGCGACAGACAGAGCAATACAAACAGTCGCCTGACAGTGCAAGTCAGATAGATAGATAGATAGATAGATAGAGAGAGAGAGAGAGAGAGAGAGAGAGAGAGAGAGAGAGAGAGATAGATAGATAGATAGATAGATAGATAGATAGATAGATAGATAGATAGATAGATAGATAGATAGAGAGAGAGAGAGAGAGAGAGAGATAGATAGATAGATAGATAGATAGATAGATAGATAGATAGATAGATAGATAGATAGATAGATAGATAGATAGATAGATAGATAGATAGATAGATAGATAGATAGATAGATAGATAGATAGATAGATAGATAGATAGATAGATAGATAGATAGATAGATGTTGCTGCCTGAATGAAAAGACGTATGTGAAAGCAAATGTGATGCAGAGGATTGATGCCAGAGGCATGCTACCTTTGGGAATCATAAGAAGACGTGGTAGTGCTGCTGATTTATTATAGCAATGAGCCCTGACAGATGATTGTCTGCATTGCTTAATTTGTAAAAATAATAAGTGCGGGGACTCAAAGTTTTGCTCAGAAGACCGCAGCCAGCACTATCAAAGGTCAGGGTGCCGAATACCAAGGCTGCGTAGTCTTGATTCCATCTCAATCCTCTTTAATACACCACCAGAGATTCCCTGCCCCTTTATCTCATTGCTGCAGGTTTTTTTTCATCACCTTAGTTCTCCCTTCATCACCTTAGTTCTCCCTTCATCACCTTAGTTCCTTCCTCCTTTTGTGTTGTTCTCTCTATTGCTCTGGATCAAAGTCCTTCGAGGAAAAATAAGCGCCAATCCCCAATAAGCAGTGCCTGTGGGCCCCACCTACACCCACTGGCTCAAATCTAAGTGCTGATTGTCTGGCAGAGTTATGGACACTTTAGTGGTTCCTGAACTCTGACTGTTAGTGTCCGTTTCTCAATTTTGCAGCGTCCACTTAAGTGAGTGAAAAATGTAGTTTGCAGAATTTTCGAACAGTGATTCACCAAACTATAGTTTTCAGAATCTTCCACTTCAAGTTCCACTAACTGAAGGTAAAACTTAGAAATGTGTTTTTTCCACAGATGGATTGAGGGATAGGAACTTGAGTATTGGTATGGTCGGTGGTTGAGAAAAGAAGGTTTATGTCAAGCAATTTGCTAGGAAGACCTTCACTGCTGGAAACTTGTGGGCATTTCCCATGGCCATTTGCACGATCGAAACAAATATGGATCAACTCCTAAAATGGTGTCTCAAACATTATTAATGGTTTAAGGGTGGGAAAGAGCATGCAAGACCCAATACTGCATGGTAGTGTCTGGGAATGGGACAATTATGCACATCAAAAGTAGGAACCTATAATGCATCGATTTCAACATTTGTCGTCTTTTTGAGAAAAGCCCTTTAAATAATGCCAAGACTAAGTGCAGAAATCTGTTTGAATGACTTTCACTTTTCAAATGACAGACATTGAAAAGCAGCAGATGTCCAGAATTTCATCAACTTTCCGGAGCATCTTGTGTTCTGAGTCCTGATCAGGTGTCATTTAGGGCCTCATGTAGGTAAATAAATTTTACCGTTTCTAAAATACCGAGCCGTACCGAATCGGTAAATTAGAATCGGTAAGGTATATGTAGGTAAAAATTCGGTAACAGTTACCGATTCGGTAACATTCGGTAATCACGTTTCGGAATTCACCGAATCGGTAAATACCGAGGTGGTATTTACCGAATCGGAAAATACCGAGGTGGTATTTACCGAATCGGAAAATACCGAATCGGTATGTACGGAATCGGTAAATAAAATCACATGACTTGACGAAACAGCTAATCCTGTGCAACCACAGCCCACCCAACCAGGAAGTGGCCACACCCAGGCAGGTGTACATAATTAGCCGACCCTGGAGAGGCTTGGAGTGCAGAGGAGAGGCAGGGAGCCGGTGCCTGTGCGAGCGGGAAAACGAACATCATGTCCAGCCAGAGAACACAGAGAGACGGAGGGGAAAGGAGGAGGAAGCTGAAATTTAGCCCCAAGGAACTCCAGGTGCTGGTGGAGGAGGTGGTGAAGCAGCACCAGAAGCTGTTTGGAAGGCAATCCCTGCAAGTGCCTGAGGCTGAAAAGCGCAACATATGGCTGGCCATCCAGGCCCATGTGAATGCCGTGGGAGTGACCCACAGGGACATAGAGGTCCTAAAGAAGCGCTGGTATGACCTGAGGATTGTAACCAAGAGGAAGATGGGCGACATCCAGAAGGAGGCCAGCCAGACTGGAGGTGGAACCAACAGGGCACCTGCCCTCACCGAACTGGAGGAGCTGGTGGGGGCCACAATCGAGCAAGAGAGCGTCGTGGGTCTTGGGGACGCCGACAGCTCTGCCAGAGCCGCCACACAACAAGGTAAGACGAAAGCACAGCAATGTAGCACCCCCTATGCCTATCCCACATCCCCCATTGTGAAACGAGATTCACACTGCAGTCCACACGTGTCAGTGCAGACAGGCAATGCATTCCGGGAGATGTAGTCAGGGAAACACCAACCATGACGTAAATGTTACAGGGCAACAAGGCATGTCACGCACTCGAGGCACAAGGAGACAGAGGACATTTTGGAATGTGTAATAATTTATTGTGACGCTTTCAATGCAGCCCTTCGGGGACACTGAGCCAATGTTGTATTTCTGTCCACAGATGTGACATCATGCAGGACAGGGCATGCTGCAGGAGAGACGGCACACCGGCCACAAATATCACCTCTAGCCAGCACAAGTTCAGACCAGGGAGCAGGCCCACTGGCAGCCGCACCACCAACACAGGCAGCCTCGCCGCAGCCAGAGCCAGCATCACCTCACCCAGAGCCAGCATCACCTCACCCAGAGCCAGCATCACCTCACCCAGAGCCAGCATCGCCACTCATGTTTGAATCACCGGCCACATCTCCGCTTGCAGGTGTGGGAATGAGGAGGCGTCCAGCAGCCAGGCTACGAGCCTTAGACACCTCGTCAGACGACAGCATGGGCCCTGAAGAACTCACCAGGCCCCAGGAAGGGAGCCATGCCACTGTGCCCCACACCTCACAGGCAGCACAGACGGGAGCAAGAGGGCGCCGCAGGTCGCGTGTCCAGAGTCCACCAGCACCCATTGACGGCCATGGTGTCTTCTTGGGTCTCGAGGGCCAAATGTTGAAACAACAGCGCCTGCAAACAAAGGCAGTCATGACAGTCCAGAGGCACATGCGGGTGATGAAAACTACATTAGTCAACATGGACAATAACATCAGCGGCATGGCTGCGGGCATTCGGGACATGTCCCAGTCAATCCAGCAGTTGTGCAGCAAATTAGATGCTGACATCGAGGCACGGCGCCGGGAACGGCAGAGAAGGGACACTACCAACAGGGCACTCAACCGTCTGGCAACTGCGACTTCTCTACTGTGCCGGCGCTCTGTGACGATGCAGGAGGGCCTAACACACTGCTGCAGCGACCTGTCTCGGGGGATGGTGCAGGTGACAAGTGCACTAGGGGTGCTATTTACTAGTCAGGCGTCGACAACTGCTGCAGGGGATGCTGCGGAGAGCATCGACACCAGCAGCAGGAGCAGCATCACACCCCCCGTCCCAGAAGCACGCAGGAGCAGCAGGCGGCTTGGGGTTGCTGTAGTGAGGATGCACAGGCCGTGCCATCCACCACTGCAGCGCGTATGCGCAAACATTGATGTGGCCCTGCTTAGCCACTTCCCAATGGGTGACGTAACCCTGGACATACTCCTTGTATAGATGGTATATTGCCAGATTGGCTTGTTCATGTGTTCATGGCGTGGTGCCACATTAAAACTACGTCATGACTAATCACAACTGGCTGTGTCCCCTTACTTACTCAGAAATAGTTGCATGTGATCTCTGTCCGTCTCTCTCTCCCATCGATTGCAGTTGGCACTCTAGCTGCGTTGCCCTGTGGCTGGCCTGACTCATCCTCGTTGTCCTCAAAATATGTTAGTTCCACATCTGTACCTTTTTTCGTGGCAAGGTTGTGCAGCATTGCACAAGTGGCAATAATCTTGCAGCAGG
Source organism: Triturus cristatus (assembly GCF_964204655.1). Classification (NCBI taxonomy): domain Eukaryota; kingdom Metazoa; phylum Chordata; class Amphibia; order Caudata; family Salamandridae; genus Triturus; species Triturus cristatus. The sequence continues at coordinate 1,189,140,227 of NC_140591.1, forward strand.
TGATGGGTGTGTACTGGCGTGCGCCTCCGCTCTTGTGGAGGCAGCGGAACCTGCTCTTCAGTAGTCCAAACGTGCGCTCCACCACATTGCGTGTTGTTTTGTGTGCCACGTTGTATCGTCTCTCACTCTGGGTTGCTGGGTGTAGGTAGGGAGTGAGGATGAATGACCGGCATGCATATGCACTGTCGCCTAGATGAGTTGAAAGGGAAACATCAGTCACATGCTTCTTTACACTATGATTTGCAGGTTGCAAGGGGCGTCACTGTTACTCACCTAGCAGGTATCCCTCTCCAAATTCTCCGGCACTCAGTCGTGTGTAGATCCCACTATTCTGGAAGATGTACGAATCGTGGGTGCTCCCAGGAAACTTTGCAACAATATCTGTGATGATGTTCCCTGCATCACAGATCACCTGCACATTGATGGAGTGGGTGGACTTCCTGTTCCTGTAGATGTGCTCTGTGTCAGCTGGTGGACAGATTGGGATGTGTGTACCATCAATACAGCCGATGACATGGGGGAACTGTGCCATGTGATAAAAGTCTGTTTTTGTTTTCTGCAGTGCAGCCTGTGTGTTGGGGAAGCTGATGTAGTGGTGCATTCTCTGCATCATGGCATCCAGGAACTTCCTGAAGAAACGTGACAGGCAACTCTGGGATACACCACCCACCGCAGCTATCACCACCTGATAACTGTCGGATGCCAGCAGATGTAGGCTGCAGAGCACCTGCACATGTGGGGGTATGGCGTGCGCCCTTCTTATTGGCTGGTCCAGGAGTGGGTGAAGGTCCCTGATTAAGTCCATGATGGTTTCGGGGTGTAGCCTGTACCTCTCATGTATCTCTGCATCAGTCAGGTGGAATAGTGTGATGCGCTGTCTGTAGATGCGTTCCTCCCGTCGCCAAACCCTCAGTCCTGCTGCCTGTAGACGTAGGCGCCTTGCAATGACATACATAGCGGCCATGTTGTCCACGCTGTTGCATTTTGGGATTGCTTATGTGCACTGTTGATGGTTACCACCTGCTTTCAATCCGTGTTAATTACCGACTCTTATTTACCGATTTTCTTGGATTTCTTAATTACCGAGTGCTCCTACATGTCATTTTAATTTTTACCACTTCATATTTACCACTTCATATTTACCGATTCGTTAAGTATGTATTCGGTAAATCTGATTCGGTATTTTAGAATTCGGTAAATATGATTCGGTATTTACCGCCTCATATTTACCGAAAAGCCGTTTTTGGACTCCTACATCTCACTTGTCTGAATACCGGTCGGTAACGGCATATTTACCGAAAATGGGCCGTTACCGACCGGTATTTGGCTACCTACATGAGGCCCTTAGTGTGTTGGACATTAATTTTCCCTTGTACTTCCCCTGAAATGGTTTCGTCTTTTGAATCTGGATAGATGGGAGTTTTTGACCTCTTGGAAATTTGGGATTGCTAATCATGTTCGATACTGCATATGATCTTCCTTAAACATTAAACCCTTTTTAATTTTAGATTGGCACGTTTGACATTTTTGTAAGTCAGCTGCAAATTGTGCATAAAACGTGAAACAAATATTTTTAACAAATTCTGACTTATGAGCATTAATAATAGCCATGTGGAACTCCAGACCAAGGGGCAGATTTACGTTCCCTGGCGCATCCCTGCAAATCAGCAGGGATGCGCCAGGGAAGATGTATCACGCAAGTTTGCCCTTGCACCACCGCAGATGCGCCGCATTTACAATGCAGTGCATCGTGGCGCAAGGACAAGCAGATGCATGACTCATCTGCCGGTGTAAGATTGACGCAGTGCTGAAGTTGTGTCGCAAGCGCGACGCAACACTAGCCCTGTTCCAACCAGGCCTATCCCTAACATGGTGCGTCACGCCTTACGCCTGCTTGAAGCAGGCGTAAGGATTTGACGCACTAGCGTCGGAAAAGTGACTGCGTGAAATTTTGTAGATTTCACTGCGTCACTTTTCCGAGGCTTTTTCTGATGTAACGCCCACCCTGCATACATTAAACCTGACGCGGGTTTAAAGTGGCGCAGGGCTTTACAACGTGACGCATCTCCCTAGATGCGTCATGTTGTAAATCTGTCGCAGCATGGCGCTAGCTTTGCGCCACCGCTGCGTCACAAGAGTGACGCAACAGCAGCGCAAAAGTGGCACACGGGGCTTGTAAATCTGCCCCCAAGTTTGGTTGTTAACTCAAAATGAACCAGTTTTTACACTCATCCACTCTTGCAAACGTTAGCACCAGCAGCATCATGCTTATACATGAAATGTAGGTTGTACACACACATAAATATAAAAAGGTAACATGAACTTCAATGCTCTGCTCCCGGTAGCTCCGGAGGGCATACATCTCACTTCTGCTTATGCTCAGGCCACGTGATCAAGATTTGGCAAGCACGCTTTCCTAATCTCTGTGCACTTCATCCTGCATCTGGAGGATGCAACATATTGACGCCAAGATGCCGACGTCTCATATAGCTTCCTGCAGATGGGCTATGTTTTTGAACAGTGCCAGACATTCATTAAACTTACCCCTAGAGTACACCACAGATCCAGAGATACCAATGGACAGACTAAAGAGGCTTGTAAATGTGCGAGGCAAAGGCGTATCTAGGGAAAAGGATATGGAATAAATTAGAAGCAACCCGGGCGTGGAGTGCCTTGCCAATTTGTATGAGGACAATTCATGCCAACCATATTTGAAAGCGGCTTTGGGAAGACAAGTCCTACAGAACATGCTGCGGACCAGGCTTCTAACTCTGCCCATATGGGAACATAGGCTACATTGAAAAAACATTCATGTCGGCTATGAGCAGCATGGTCTGGGTCAATACCACTCTGAATCGGCTGTTCACATTGTTTGCTGTTGCCCTGCACTGAAACACCAGAAGCGAGGGCTCCTAAGAGCAATCTTTTTGTAAAATGGGATAAGGACTTGAAAAGAGGTGTTGAGACACATTTATTTATACAACTACTGTCCCAATGGAACTAGCATGGACTGGCAAGTTCTTCGCTGAAGCTGGAAGATCCCATCACGCTGCTCGCCATCCGATGGGCTGGTATTAGAAAAACCCATTCAGCATCTTAGAGTGAATGCAAATGGCAGATATGAACTGATGTACTTAGTTTCATCATGTGATATTATTATCTCAGTGACGCCGCACTTTATTGAGACGCCTGACCTGTATGCGCTCTATTGGTCTATTATGCAGCATGTCTGTCCTCTAATGCACTTTTTTGGTCTACCATGTGGCACCTCCAGCGAATAGCTTACTGCTCTGATGGGACATTTTAGCCATAGGACACATTGCACTTTATTGATATGTATGTCTCCTATGCACTTCTGATCTAGCATGCGGCACTTTGAGTAAACAGCCTGCTTCCCGGATACTTAAGTATGCGTACAGTTTTTATCTACATCACACTGCATGCTTACTAATGTTTTAGAACCAGCTTGAGGCACTTTAAGCTGAAAGCGACCTACCTTGATAATGTGAAAGATAAGCCATGGTCTGATTACGTGGTGGAAGCATGTGCAGGTCTCTTAGTTCGGGGTACTTTGCCAAACACCCTGGATACATTTTGCGTTGCGGGTGCACAGTTGCGCACTAGGGCATTTAACATTTAATTTTATGCATGTGCATAGCGCCTCTGCATGCTTATAAAATTCCATGTCATAAGGATGATTTGTTCTGGGCTTTACATTTTTTTTTGTTGCTAACCTTTTAGATGTAATTAGTCCGATTTTAATCCCTCTAGCCGATGCATCAGCATTGTCGTTTTACGTCATATTTATTATCTTTGTAATGATTTTAAGTAATCACACAATGAAGATGAACTTCTCATGAGGCTGCTTCCTGCAGTGTCAGGGCTGCAGCAGACCGCATGGGCTCTGCTATAAAGGGCAATGGTGTCAGTGGGAGGGGAGGGGAGCAGGCATCCTCAATCCATGGAGAGACTGGAAGAGGAAAACATAGGCATCCACGAGGGGCCTCCATGACAGGAGGTGGAGAAGAAAGTGGTGGATCTTAGGAAGGTGCAAGGGAGATTCTGAGCCCCCAGCCATCCACACTATAGGATGTATCATGCCAGACAATTCTGTGAACTGTAATTGGCCAATCAGTGGGAAGAGGGCAAAGAAAATTAAGTCGCACCAAGTCACGGCCAGTGCAGGTAAGAGTGGTGAGGCGGGGTGGGGTGGGGAGTCGACAGACAACGAAATAGGGAAAATAAATAAAATTACTTACCTTGGAGCACAAAGTAAGTAGTTTTATTTATTTTATTTTTTTATTTTCCCCTAATCTGTAATCATTTGGCTCCCACGGTCCAGCCCCGCCTCACCTCTCTTACCTGAACCGGCCGCAACTGGTGGCACCTCATTTACAACACTATAGAAATCAAGAACGAGGAGAAGGCAGCAAGGAGTTCTTTAGTCCTAAGTGATATGGTGATGAATGGTCAGCTTTAGGAAAGGGAACTGTGTACTGATGCTGTAAAATAAAGGAATACATCCTCTAAGATCTAGTGCACCCGCTACCCTGGCAGAGAGCTGCATGGAACAGAAGTTAAACAACTGCATGCTGGAAGTCTTCTCTCCTGTCTGTTGAATTACTGAGAAGTGGTGTCTCCTAATTTACCTCAAATCCCTTGAACTCGAAGCCTGCTCATTTCTAACTCTCCATGGACATTTTTGAGACTAGGGCTGATCATTTGTTTGTGTAATATTTCACTTCGAAATACTTTTTTTTTATTAAACAAAAATCCTAATTCCTATTTTTTTAATAACGCCTCATCAGTACTGTGGATTTATTTTATTCTCTGTCAGCTTAATCTAATTTCCCCTAAGCTGAGGCTGAGCCTCAACTCCAGACAACTGCATCACCTAGAAGAAAATCAGGACCAGTGGAAACTGCACTGTAGGTTGAAGGTCAGCAAAAATTAATGAACATTTTTAGACTTTTTTACTTGAACCTGTGAACTGATGTTGAAAGCTTCCCTGACAAACTGAAGTTTATTTCGCCATTCATACCAACTTTACAGAAATGGTTTAGAAGATCAGGACAACATAACTCCTCATCAGTCCATCATATTCACTTTATTTTGTGTCAATTTAAAGGCCATTTTAAAGATGAAAGTAGATTCCTTTTCAAAGAAATCAGGGTGGCTTTAGCTGATTAGTTAACTATGATATTATTGTGCTGTTTCTGAAAATGTGCCACATCTAATTTCCTCTGATGACCAGTGCACCTCACTACTTGGCCATGGAGTATTATTAAGTGTGGCCTGGGGCTTCCTCACAAAAAAAGGATTCCATGTTAGGAACTACTTTTTAGGACTGGCTTGGAGAGACAGCTTTAGCAGTTACTACAGCCTGCTGGTTTCAAATAACAAAGGTTAGTGCCTTTGGGTCTGAATACATGCAAACATAAATGCAGGGGCGTAAGATCAGCCCTCTTCACCCATTGATCTGTTAAGTGTCAATCACATTTTGTTATCCTATCCCACCATGCAGTATGGGGTAGTGGGCCATCCCACTCAATCTATTGGTACTCTTCTCTGTAAGTGACTGCACTTAGCCTGTTTACTGTGATCCATCTATGAGAGAAATGAATACCAGCCCAAAAATCAAAATAGTTCCTTCCTATGAATGAATGAATGAATGAATGAATGAATGAATGAATGAATGAATGAAAGAAAGCAAATTATACCGCGCACAGCTACTCCAAGGAGTGTCCCGGCACCAGGTACAGGTCAGAGGTGAAAGTATATCTGAACATTTTAATCCTAGACAAAAAGCCAATTTTTCAGCCTTTTTTAAAAACATTGTCATGTTGCTTACCACGCATAGCTCAAGAGGGAGCTTATTCCAAGCTATTGGTCCTAGATGAACAAGTACCTGCCTCCTGCTCTGGCACGCCAAATTCTGGGCATCTCCCCAAAGAGTTTTTTGGTTGACCTCAGGTTTCATAATGGAAGATGGAAACTAAACCTAGGTAAGAGACAGATTGCACCAGTCTGATACAGAGCCCCAGAGTCCTAAACAAGATTGTTGTCCTGATAGGAAGTCAATGAAAGGCGAGCAGATGAGGGGAGATGTGCGTTATGACTGGCAGATTCAAAAGAAAGCGAGCCGCCGCAATTTAGACCATCTGAAGCCTCTCCAACAGATACTCCGGCAGGCCAAAGTAGAGGGCATTGCCATAGTCCAACCTCGAGGTTATTAAGGCCCGGATAACCGTCTTTTTTGCTGTGAGGGACAAATAGTGAAGGAGCTTTTTCATAGACAGCAGAACACCAAAGCACGTGGCCACCACAGACTTAATTTGTGACCTAAAAGACAAGCACTCATCAAATTTAAACTCGAAGTTTTTAACTAAGTCGTCCTGAAGGCTTGGAGGGGGGGGTGGGTCATTTTTGTGCCAGAAAGTCTACCAGGTTTCTGGGGAGGCATTGCCCCAAAAAAATCTCATTTTTTTCATTGTTGCACTGAAGGCTAACTAGTGAAAGACTGCCATCAGACAGGTTTTAATCAGCCGCTCTGGAAACATTTCTCTTTCTCCGCATGAGAACTACAGAGGAGTATCATCAGCATTGGATATAACTTTAGCTCCCAGGGCTTCTGCTAGGGGAATGGTGAGATGTGTATTAAATATAGTTGGGCTCAGAGCCCTGGGTAACTCGTACTGACAGCTTAGCCGGTTCCGAGTAGAAGTGGGAAATCCAAACCTGTTGACTTCTGCCTTGCAAAAAGGAGGCAAGCCAGTCTAGAGCTGGACCCACTATACCGTTGAACTTGAGGCGTACCAGGTGTCTACAGTGGGCAATCGTATCAAAGGCTGCTGATAGGTCTAACATGATCAGCACAGCCTTTCCCCAGCATCTAGGGCCATATGTAGATAATTTCTATTTACTGATTCATAAATACCGAATTTTACCGATTCGGTATTTATGAATCGGTAAATAGAATGTAGGTAAACATTCGGTAATTATTACCGAATCGGTAATATTCGGTATTACTGATTCAGTATTTACCGAATCGGTAATAATGCATCCCTTCCAATTCATTCCTATGGGCCTGGAGGCCCATAGGAATGAATAAGAAGCCATTCACTATTACCGATTCGGTAAATACCGAATCGGTAATAGGGGGATCATATTCATGGGTGGCAGGGTGTCACATTGACACCCTGTTGCACCCCTGAATCGTGCATGTGTGCACATGTGGCACACATACATGCCCTAAGGGCATGTATGTCTGCCACATGGCAATTTTCAAAAAGTACAAAATTGCTTTTTAAAAGGTATTCGTTATTTACCATCAACTTGTAGTTGGTGGTAAATAACGAATCCAGAAACCAAAAATGCACTCACTTGAGTGCCCCCTACATGGGATTTCAGTATTCGGTAATTTACCGAATCGGTATTTTACCGATTTCTTAAAATTCCGATTCGGTAAATTACCGAATCCTGAAATCCAGCCACCTACATCTCAATTGCCTAAATACCGGTCGGTAACGGGATATTTACCGATTTTCAGCCGTTACCGACCGGTATTTAGGTACCTACATATGGCCCCTAATGTCTTACAGACACCACTCAGGGTTTCTTGCTTTGCTCTTTAACTCCAACATTCTCTAGTAGAGTTACTGCTAGCACTGCTCTTTTGGGTACTGCTGCTGGTGTTACCCTTGCTGCCCCCACTAAAGTTTTGATTCAAATGAGCATTAAGATCTCCATGCGCACCAACTCCTTCAGGCCTGATTAGATTTGCCACCTGGCTGTTTATTTTTTTATAAGACCAATATTTTAATATCCCAGCTGGTGGAAACTTTACGGAAATCACCTAACAACAGCATTTGTCCCCTTATTTGCGCATACTTAAAACAGTAAGAATAAAATGAAAGCAATTTAAACTATGTTCTGGGGCTAAATGAACCCTGACTGATATTTTAAGGAAACAAAGACAGAAAGGCCATGTTGAAAATAAATACATACACTTTTATTAAAAGTTCTATTTAAGTAAAATGTCTGCAGCTTTGCAGAATCTTAAAACGTAAACAAATGGCCAGTATTTTCACTGAGAAAGGCGGCAACCCTATGCCCAACCTTTTCCCAGTGTGCTGCTCTGCCACACATGTCCAGGAACAAACTGAATTCTTCTGTTACTTCTTTCAGAAGGCCACCAGGCATATTTAGGCTTTTCCATTTGCTTGCAAAGTTACATTTGTAATATTGAAAATGTGCCACCACCACTGCACAATTTGCTCTGTCCCACATCCACCACTGGGAAGCACAGGCTGGCAGCTAGGCTTTTCAACACGAATTCTGCAGACATGTTGAGTGAGCAGGAATGATGTCCCATACTCCACCTTTTCAGCCCATTCCCCTCCACTAGGGCAGAAACAACATACACTGCACTTGGAGGCCTTCCCATGTCTATGTCGGCAACAACCTGGACAAATAGATGTTCCCTCTCTGACACGCTCTGGATTTAGATTTATTATGATTGTGCCTTTGGCTCATGAATTAAACTCCACACAAATAAACATCCCTGTGGGATATTATAAATGACTTTCATAATGTATCAGATCTAAATTTGAATAAGGGAAACCTGTATGTTGCAGCGTGGGGTACCCGACCCATGCTTAGTGATGACTTGCGGTCTACTTCCCATTGCTCTGCATTCAACAAAAACACAATTTTTGTAACACTTGCATCAGTTTGCAGGGTCGGACTGCGACAGAAACAACACCTGGTGGCAAAATAAAAGTACCCCCCTTTAACAAATCAGTTAGCTAAAAAAGTAGCCCACATTTTCAGATCAGGGCAGTTTTTAACTTTTAAAGACACTATATAAGTGTTTTGCATGGCATTTGAGACTGCATACATCTGTACTTGGTGCAGGTAATCTTTGTGGTAATAAGAAAATCAACAGTAAACCAGACCACAAGACCTTATAACTTTGTATGTACTCCTACATTCCTTTGTGAATTGGTGAATAAATATCTAATTTGGGAATAACATTGGAATATTAATGGAATATTTATAGAGTTAGAACAAATGGAAACAACTGCGCCTTCTTTATCCTTTTTATAATAGGGAGTTGGACATTCTAGGCTGACTGAAGAAGACATGGAAGAGTAAGTCCAAGAATACTCCTAGAGTTTTATTTCATATACTCCTAAACACTTTGGTGAATTGGCCCCAAAGTCTTGCAGCCCATGTATAAGTACTCCTATATGTTAACAGTTAAAAACAGCACACCATTAATTGTGCCACTTGGGTGGACATATAAAGCAGTTGATGTCTGCCTAAGAGAATAAACGTGGATTTATGTACTGATTGATCCTATGCTAATCAGGCATGCCTAAAAAATAATATGAAGTATGAGTATGTGCACTATCGTACCAGCATTCCTTCGTCGTCAAGAATGAGAAGTCGACACTCTGGGAGCGCTTTCAATACATTTATTTCATTTCAATGGAAGTCACAATGGAACACAATCTGTCAGCGCATTTCGGCTCTCACACAAGCCTTGGTCATGAAAGTAAGCGCCATTCTGAAATGCCCTTAACTCCCCAGATAGCATTCATAGACAGAGACAATAGACTATGAAGTTCACCATTAGTGCAAAAATAGCGGCATATAAAGACAGATGCCATAGAGTTTTTAGATCTGAAACTCATTGTTGATCAGGATAAACTGATTACCACTTTCTACAGTAAACCTAGTGCTGGAAATAGTGTATGACATGCACAGAGCATCTACCCACCCCCAGTGGAAAGCCTGTATCCCATATGGAGAACTCCTAAGAATCAAAAAGATCATGCAGTACAGAAGTTGAATACTAGTGGAATGAGAATGAGTTGATCACAAGATTTAAGTTGAGGAGTGACACAGATGCTATCTGAGGTGGCTAATTGGGTGTCCAAAATGAAAAGAGAGGATATCTTCTTTTATTCCAGTAAGCAGAAAGAAAAAAACAGGAGAATAGCTCCAGAATTATCACTGACTATCATAGGGCCTTATTATGAGTTTTGCGGTGTGGGAGCGGGACTGCCCTGCTCCCGTACCGCTAAACCCATGTAGGAACCACCAGCCAGATCAGGAGTTTTCTCCTGTCTGGTAGGCAGTTCTTTGACTGCTGCAGTCCATGCCATGCAGGTATTGGTGTGCATGCACACAGGCGGGCACATGTTGTGCCCCCTTGTGGACATCTACATGGTGCAGACGCACAAGGGAGCCCTGTAGAGCCTCCTTTGTTTCCTCACATCACACTGCCATGAAAAGTGTGGTGGTGAGGAAACTGCAGCAGCTCCGCCATGCATATTGCGGCCTCAAGACTGTTGCGCCACTGCCATGGATCTCTGATCCCTGGTGGCTGCTGTGGTCCCAGGGTGGCGCTGCGGCCATCGCCGCACCGTCACGAGTCTGCCAGTCCGTGGACCACCAGACTTGTAATAAGCCTTATAGACAGCATGGGCACCTTAGAGCTATTCTGAAAAAACATTGTCATCTGTTGAGAAGCGATCCGGTGATAGGTAATTCCATCCCAAGGAGACCCTTAATATCTTACAGAAGACCATGCTCCATGGGAGATATGCTGGGAAAGCGTATCATATCAAGCACCAAAAGAGTTTAATTGGCCTAAATCAATGCAAATGCAGTAGATGTAAGGCTTCTACACATGGCCAGAATGTGAATGAAATTGCAGCACTGCGCAATCAAATGTTCATAATTAGGAAATGTCTAACTTGTAAAATTGAATTTGCAGTTCACATCTTCAAATGTCCCTCTCCCTAGATCTATACAGGGAGCACACTCTTACCAGTCCATTAAAGAGTCCTCCAACACCTCAGGGCTATTACAAATAAGGACTCCAGTTACCCAGTCTCCAGACGCTTCATGAGTTTCATGACAGAGCAATTGGATCTCTCCAATTCTCTGTCCGTAATTGGAATCAAGGTATATCCTTGAGTGAGATTGCAAAGAGCAGAGAGAATTAAACTGTGATGAAGAATTATATACACATTTATGATGTTTTCTGAGTATCCGACTTTCTAGTACAGGTGCAGTCCTGATCTGTATTTCAATGTTTAATATTATTTTGTGCAATGTGATAGGCAATTATTTTTTCTTTTTTTAAGGTTGTGGCTGGTGAAATAGGATATGGACCCTTGGAACTGTCTATGTCTATGATTGCTATATGTGGATATAAGGGCATTTCAAAATGGCGCTTACTGTCGTGACCAAGGCCCGCGTGAAAGCCGAATCGAGTTGACAGATTGTGTTCCATCGTGGCTTTCATTAAAATTAAATAATTTTATGGAAAGCTCGCCTGTAGTGCTGTCTTCTCTTTCTTGATGATGAAGAAAAGTTGGTTTGAAATGTTAAGTATGCAGTGGGGTACCTGGCAGAGCATTGCAGAAGTTTGGAGCCCACCAGCATCCCACCATATTTGTTGTGTAATGTACTAGCATATGCACTAAAATGAGCCGGAGAATGACATACAACAGAACTCATGTGCCTTTTAGCACCATATATTATAGCTTTATAGCCCACTGCAGAGGACTATACCAGTTGTTAAGACCCTGAGCTTTAGGCCAGAGCCGCAGGTTAGGGCCTATAACAAGGGTGAGATCAATTAACAACTGCTATAGCTGAGGCGTAAGGGCTATATGGCTGTTAGAACATTCCATCCACTGAGAAAAGAATGTTATAAATTAAATAGGGAGAAACAGGAAGACAATCATTGGAATGTTGGAGCAGAAGGCTTATACCAGCCCTTATAAGCCCACAGCTACTCTATTGTCTTCAGTGGAACTCTCAACATTCCAATGTTGAAATTAGAACTTGTAATTTATGTTATGTTGAAGGAATTATATGATTTCAAGAACCACTGTTACTTTAGTCAACCTCAGTACATAGAGGACCTCAAAACAAATCACAGAACACTACTTCTAAAGCCAGTTTTCTTCTTTCAGACAGTGTAAGTGATTAGCTGCTTCCAGCAAGAAATGTTTTCGGAGCACAAGTAATTAGACCGGTATTAAAGATGATTAGACACAGAGGGGCTATTCACAAAGGCAGTTTGCACTTGTGAGTAAGTTATATGTATGAGCTTACTCTTTCACTTTTGAGTAACTATACAATGTTGGGCTATTCACAAAAATTGAGGGGAAAGTTACTAAAAAATGTAGACCTACATGCTTTTACCGCCTAAAAAAGAAAACTGGAGCCAATTTTAGAACTTAAAGTTACTACTGCCAAAAAAGAAACAGTATCAAGTCCAGCATCACAAATGGCCAACCACTGATACCAGAACACCCTCCCATATATACTAACATTATTTCTAATGGGGTTTTATTTTAAGCCCTTACCTTCATTATTTTCTATGGAAGGGTGTTATAGCTCAAGTGATTGCCCGTGCGTGGAGCTGGATTTGCTCCGACTCTGAGCTGGAGTAATGCACTACTGTTTTTTGTTTTTACGGATGTAATGACTTTAGAAGTGCATTTTGAGAATGCAATGAACATACTCTTTTGTGGGAGGGTGCATGTGCCTAACACCTCTCCTCCCTAAAACCTTCTAATTTAAGTAATATCTCCTATTTGCCAGCCACTACCCCTGGTTCCTCCCATATTTACTACTATGTAGCAAACGTACAAGTGTGAGGACCTTTTTCCTGACAAAATAGGAGAGGTGGAGGTGAAGATTTACACTCACAGGTTTGTGAATGGCTTTTTTTTAGTACCTCAGTACTATTGGACTACTACTAAAGTACAACAAAATGCAGTACTACTAACCATACAATAAAATGCAGACCTGAGAGACATTAACAGGTACTCCAAAGAGACGATTAGAAAGAAACTTTAACCCCTTGGCTGCGGGGGGAATTCCGCCGCAGCGCTGGGGGGGGTTTGGGGGCAGCGCGGTGGCGCTGTGCTCATGACGGAGCCACTCCGTCATGAGCCACGGTTGAGCTGTGCTCATGACGGAGTGGTTCCGTCATGACTCCGCCCACTGCGCTAATCGCCCACACAGGCGGGGAATCAGTGCAGCGTGGGAGGAGCGGCGGCCAACGGCCGCAGCATGACGGAACCACTCCGTCATGAGCACACGGCACCCGTGGCTCATGACGGAGTGGTTCCGTCATGAGCGCTGAAAGGGTTAACTAAAGAGAAACAATGTGCCTGGTTTTAAAGGAATGGAAGTTCAAACTTTGACTTCCTGTTAAAGTTCAATCTCTTGTTCTATGTCAGTACAGCTCGGTTCCAGTGGCACAGTGAGCAAGGGTCCCTTGTCTGAGAATACCCTTAGCTTCTTAGGGACTTACATCAAACACACAAAAGGTGATTGGAGGAATGCTTGTAATTTGGCCAACCAGGGGCTAAATATGTCTAAAAACTATGCACCACAAAAATCAACATTTTGTCCGACAAGGGGTAGGTGGTAGAAGCTCAAGCATCCTACCAAAATAACTGGGGCAGTGTTCCGCTCAGTTTTCTTTATTTAGCAGCAGATCACCGGTCTTGTTGCCATAAAAGAGGTCTCATTTTGATGCTGCAGTAACTGCATTGTGTTGTAAGGCTGCAGAATGGGTCTCATCAATACTGGTGTTCGACTGACTTAATTTGGTGAAGTGTAAATTGTATTGACCACGCTATTTAGAGTACTCTCCAGATGTAGAGAGCTTGACACATACTAATGTAGGGCCTAGTTCACAAACCTGTTTTCACACAAAGTTAGACTTCCACGTGCAGGTGGAAATTCAGGTTGTATGACAGAATTTCATAGAAATAAAAATCATCACACGTAAATATTGTGCCCTTCTTATAGATTACATAAATGTTGTTCCACTGAGTGCAGATTCTTTTGTTAGTAACTTCTATAAGACAATACTTTTGTAAATGATGTTTAGAACACAATATTGCTGTCAGATGATAGATAGTCTGACTATCATATTCTGGTTCAAAGCTGAATGTTCCCTGACTCCACTAATGAGGATCTGCAGACATTTTCTAGGGGCCCTCAGTCCTATTGAGTTTTGAAATATCTCCAATACGGCTCAGGAAAGGGTGCTTTCCGCAGCAGTTTCTAGTAATAATTACGTTAAAAGTAGGGCCTGGTTTCATGTACGCTGGTGTAACCTTACGTAATTTACAGCATTTCGAGTTACAATTGTTATGCAAAATGCCTGAGATTATGCCGTTACGTCATACCGCGTAATTGAGACTTTGTCAGGGTAAAAATCCCATTATGTAAGAAAAACGTGAACGGACAGAATGCGAGCAGTAGCTATTTGCAGCATGTGACCTTTTGCACAATTTTTTAGTGCAAAATATGTCCTTGCACGAAAAATGGATTTGGTTCTCTAAAATAGTGCAAAATTGCCATTTTGCATAATTATGCATTATTTACCATATTTTCTTTTGCATTTCACATAATTTAGATAGAAGAGATTTGGAAAATCCCACCAAGACCTACTGCAAACTCACAAACTCATAGGTTTGTGTATATTTACAATAATTTTGGAGGTACTTAATTATCTGTGTTCTTTACCACTTTTAAGTGAAAGAGTAAGTCCCTTTCTGTTGCGGAAAAGGAAGCAATATGCCATTATATTTTATGGTGGAGTAAGATTTATCAATGAGGTAAATAATTTTCACAGAGGAGAAAAATATTTTAAAAGTTATGCTTTTTAACATTTTGCTCCACTGTGTTAGGATTATGCATATGCAGTGACAATCTCCAATGGGCATGGATTTGTAGGTTATTATCATTTTATTTTGTCCTGCTGCGGCAGCTCTGCAGGGTGGGGCAGGGCTGCTCTGACACAGGAGCAGGGGGAGTGGCGAGCACACTTTGCAAGTGCGCATGAATGTTTGGATGGCCGTCTGGGGCCGGTCAAACAGTCATGCACACTTACCATGCTCTCCACCCAGGCTACATTACAGCCAGGGTGGAGAACATGCCCAGGCTCCCATACCCTGGCTGAGCGGCACTCAGACCAATCATATTGGTAGTTTGCCGCATTGTAATTGACTTAAGGGGAGTCTGGGTGTGCTTCCTGTCCTTTTCTGGTGGAACGATGACGAGGAACAGAGATGGAGGAGAGATGCGGGCAGGATCGTTTCTGTGCAGGAAGTGAAACCTTCCTACAGTAAACAATTCTTTGAGACATTTTCCTCTTTCTACATGTGCTGCAGAATGCAGCAGTACACATGTGGAAAGAGGAAAAAACAAGGAGAAATAAAGATATTCCTCCTTGTCACATCTTCCCTGGGAAAGAGCAGCATTTTGACACATTCCCAGGTCTACCACTCATGGTAAATCTTGGAATGCGCCAAAATCCATTGGTGAATGCGTGGGAACGCCCATGCTTAACTCATGCAATGCCTCCCTGGGGCAGAGTAAAGCATGGCAGTGAGCTGCGTGGCTTGGTAAATCTCATCTAGGCTTTTTGTTGCCCTGGCGACACCTTGCTTAGCACACGGGTGACACACTTTTTATAAATATGCCCTTGTGTGTGTAGGACTGTCTCCCTTACAGTATATGGACAGCGTTAATATTCAGCTTGCAGCAAGTGAAACGTTTCTGCAACAATCTTGACAGCCACTGCCAGAGGTTGCAGAAAAAGCCCAAATAATGTGAGGGACAAAAGGCTGAAGTCACTTGTTATCAGTAGAGTTTAAGTGATTGTGCCTGTAGGTCACTGATTGAGTGTGCGCCTTCACATTAGTATCTTTAGTTTACATGTGTGAAAGATATGTAAGAATCCGGACAGGAGTACTGGAGCAGTCTGTAAAGAGCAAACAGTTTGTAGGCAAGCTGCCCACAGGGCTGGTCTGTGGTGCCTTGCATTGTCTGCCAAGGGAGGAAGTAAGAGAAAGGACATTTCCCCTCAGGAGGATACTGATCCTGCAGTTTCCTTTCCTCAGGGGTAGACCAAAGCCTAAGGCCAAAAGACTGAACCATCTTGCAGATGGTCAGGTCAAATTCAGTGATGACCAGATAGTGACCAGGCTAATTATCACAGCCTGCCTTCAAGAGGCATGAAATAGGAATAGGTGGGGCACATACCTGATGGCCTCTACGTAGACAGTATGTGTGTAGTGCTCGTCTGGGTATTGGTGATAGTGCGATCAACTCTGGTGGGTAACACAGGCTAGGTAGGACCTCAGTACTCCTGAATTGGGGGCACTTAGACAAGACTTACCTCTCAGATACATGCTAGGCTGAGACTTGAATCAGAATCCGACTTCAGGTAGATGGGGAGAGGTGATTACACATATTGGTCATCAGCAATTCGTGAATTCTGAAAACTACATGCTTTGCTCATAACATTGATCCTACATGGTAGGTAGATTCCTCCTGACCATTTCCACATGCCATTACTGAGTACTATCCTTTCCACTGATATCTCACCCGCCTGATAAAAACAGCACATGGATTATTTACCTAGTATGTTCTTTGACTGACTCTGAACTACACATCAAACTGAGATCTTTTTAGAATGACGACAGTGCTCATAAAATAACGGTGAAACGCTGTAACACAATGAACATCCCCGTTCGTATCCTTCTTCTTTTCTGCTTTCATTATGCTGGAACTCTCTAGATAGGGACTGCAAAACTGGGGTGTGTTTGTGCGCATGCAATGTGCGAATAATCAAACAGAATGTGTTATTTTCCCTGCGCACTGCAGTGTGGGTGGGTTTCCCTCCTGTGTTTTTTCTCGCCAAGCTTTACTGTTGTTGAATAGTTATATCTAAGAAAAGGAACACAGCCTACCCCACAGATGTTGTTTTTCATATCTAGCAAGATTCTGTTTTGGCTTTGTAACACTATTCCTCTTAAAAGGTTGGCTATACAATTTCTTTTACATTATATTGAAAAAATAATATTCTTTTCCTGTCATTTTAGAAGTAAAATCGGTGTAGGATGCATCCAAGAAAAACTTTAAATTAATGATCAAAAACCCTTCTGTGATCTCAAATGTTTGTCCAATACCCTGAGCACTCTGGTATAGACATGTCCGCTTGATTGAAGGTCAACATAGCATTGCTCACCCGCCAAGAGTCTCAACATGTACACAAATGCATCAAGATGCATGGAGTAGACCTGCCCGTCACAACACAGAGTGCAGACAGTTCATTGAGCACTTGGTGGTGGGTTACAAATGGAGGCACAGCAGGACTAGAAAGAGGTGTGATTAGCAGTTTTGGACTCCAGCTCAGGTCAGCACTGAAAGACTAGCAAATCACTTGGATAAGAGTGCGCCATAATAATCTTCCATGTGCCAAACTCTCACCACAATGGCCATGCTTGTCATATTGATGGCATCAATCTGTGTTGGCTCATCTGCATTCCAATAACCAAAATCTGCTCCATTTCCAAAGTTAATTATCTACTCAACTTTTAAATAAACACTCATTTTGTCCAGAAATGGTTGTAAACATTGGATATTTTTGAATTCATGATTTAAAAAATCATGAAAAAGCACACACAACTACATCAGAAACAGAGAAATTTAAATTTCAGGACAGCTCACAAATTTTCCTTTTGGTCTCCTACCATCAGGTGACCAAAAACTTTCACCTCTTATGTAGGTTATAACCCTACTATATCGCATACATTATATCATATGACCATAATGTTGCATCCATTAAATCGCCCACAGAAACACTATATCGCAATGTAAGTAGAGGTTAATATAAAATATCAATACAGTAGTTGATAGGAGTAGGTAGACCATATGGAGGTAAAAATAGCGACTTACCATCTCGATGTAGTGGTAGGCAATGTACTGGTTGCAAGATTATTGTAGGTCAAGATTGTTGACCTCAATATAGTGTCATACAACCCTTGAATGGTACTTGACATTTCCCTCCATTTCTCTTGAGACAATCAGGCTAGCACATCTTCATAACTACCACATTTGTGAAAGAAGGACTTTCCCCCTCTTAATTGGGAACAGGATTTGATGTTTGGACATGTCTTCATGTTTATTTCTGCCCTTGCCTGTAGCAGGAGCTGAACAGTGCAAGTGGATGATTATTATTGGAAAGGGTATTGCTTCTGTGGGTTAAAAGTGCTCAGTAGTTTGATGCACTAGCTTGCCACATTGAAAAGAGCACTTACCCTAGCACCAAAGAGAACTGGTGCTGGACTTGGCTATAGGACAAGGGATGATGATACCATTACCTGGGAGCACCAGTCAGTGTGTTGAACCCCAGTGAACAGTGAAACATCGAAAACCAACTAAACAACCTGGGCTGAACCTTGTGTCCTTGCCTGGACTCTGAACATTGTAGTTTTTAATGATACATTTAAAATTTTAACAAGACTTTCGGTAGTCACCTGTAAGTACAGCTTATCGTATAAACTTGGTAGAATTTGGTAAGAATATAGTATTTCAACTCAATTTTTGTTTAGAAGCAACTAAAGTTCATCCACTTTCCTTTTTCCAGCTTCCCATTGAAAGTTCGATTTTGGGTACCACAATGGCTCCCAAGATTGTCCACCTTTGAAAATTGAGGTGAAACCGCAAGTGTCCTTCTAGAATTTCTACAAGAAAACCAAGACGACTTCACCACAGCGAGCCTCCTTTAAAGGTATAGGTATCCGACCCAGTATACAAGATTAAACAGCAGGAACGATGTAGGGAAAAAGACCCTGGAGTAGGAGTCTAGTTCTAAAAGGTCTATGTGAATCCGGCCTCTCCGCCAGGAGCCAGATTTACATTCCTCGTAGCAGCAGAAGAAGCTTTGACAGTCTTTGCCATCTAAACACTCATAACCACAAGCCTCTTCAAGGTCCTGCCAGTACATGGCATTGTTCAAAGTGATGACTGTGCGGGGTGGTCCCATGTCCAGTACTGAATACCTCTGTAAGGCAAACAAAAACAACAATGTTAAAGCATTCTCCCTTGCTACTTGTAATGTGATCAACAATTCAAAACAATAAGAGATTGAAAATCTGCATTATATAATAACAGGTCTGTCACAGAGTATATATAAAACACATTACACAGCTGTATTATAATATGCAAGCATGGTGGCTAGAACTGGTTAGAGCCATTGTCAAGACCCTTTCATAATTAGACCACAAAACTACAGTCTCTTGGTGCCATTACTATTCAACTATAACTATTGATGGGAGAGAAAGTCTGCACTCACAGTTCTATCTGTGATGTATTGCTCTATGTGGTGGTGGTTCTTTGCCTACTGCCCCATGTTAATCTGGCAGATGTAGAAACTTTCCTTAGCGATTTGTTTACAGTAAAGCTTGACTTAGATGTGTATTGAATATCTTTACTATAATAGTGTCCTATTTGGCTCAGGTAGGTTCAGTGAATCAATGCAAATGATCAATGTGGACAACTGAGGTGTGAACATTTTAAATATTCAGAGGCAGGAGGAGGGAAATGTTTGGGTTTTGTACTGTTCATAAATTATTTTTTCAACTAATGGCATTTTATTTATCCAGGCCAGGAAAACCACAATGTATTTCTAAATCATTGACTCCTCCTCATCATCTCAAAACTATTAACTGGAAAGAATAACTCTTTAATAGAATTTACAGAGCATGCATATGAATCTAACATGGTTATAGATCCAAACTGCAGTACATTGCCTTATATATAGAGATGGGTAGCATGTAGGTGAGATCCATATATAGCGTGCACATAAGTAACACAAGAAGAGCAAGAAATTGCCAGTATGGGAATTTCACCAAATCCTTTATCATCAAATGCGGATGTGGAGGCTGTAGACTTTCCCCATTCATTTTAATGGCCATAACACGGTTCTTAAAAAGGTGACTATTGGGATTGAAATGTACCCTGCATGATGTACAAAGATGTTCTCCTGCCCTGAGTGCCCAACTGTGTATATCTTGTATCCTGGCTTTTTTATTTCACCCCTAGCCTCACATTATTCTAGTGTGTGTGCAGAGGCCTAGGTCTGTTCCTTAATATGAGTTGGTTCCTGGACTTGTCCAGTGGCCTGGAGGGTCACACACCAACCTTGCCCTCACTGAACCAACAGTATAATACTGTTTCTATCATGGATTTAGCTGATGCAATGGAGATGGCAGCATACTGTTTTGCAAACCCATAGTTGTCAAATTTTATCTGTGTAACTGGACTGGGAGTTTACTCGCTCACCAGTGCGCTTACCAGATCCTAGTGAAAACATCCCAAATGTATGTGTGCATGTTTTGGATAAATGGCCTAACTTGTACATGCCAGGTGATTGTAATTGAACCAGCGTAATGGAGTCTTGCAGGATCCATTTTGAATGCCCTAAGCCTGACTTACTGTACAAGATGGAGGTGAGACTGTTTTCCCAGACAAACTTACAACACTCTGATAGCTGTGGTTAAATAATTGCACATCCAAAACTTCAAAATTCGGGTCAAGTACCTATGGAGATCAACAGTAACAAATAACATTGCTCACATGGTATCAAAACATTCTGCTACCACCATGATGTAAGTCAATCATAAACCAAAGGGTTGCGATCTAAAAATAGGAAACAAACAGTGACGAAGCACACGTAATGTGCAGTCCATTACTTAAATAGTCAGTGAAAGTCAATTCTTCAGTTTCAGAATTTTTATTTCAAAGTTGCTCCAGGTATTCATGTGGATCTTGGTTTAGGATTCATGTACAACTGGCAGCTGACAAGTGTTTAATCATAAAAGTGACTTTCTTAAGGTCCAGCACTAGTCATAATGTAGATATAAGTGATTACTACAAAAGTGGAGTAAGGTTGGTTCATCAGTGAGTAAGAGGATAAAGAGACTGGTAAGTCTTTCAAAAAGTCAAAAAAGATCTTCAAAGCCAATAGTTGCATAGGTAAATGCAACCATGAATATTCATATAATAATGCATTAGGGTGAGATCAGGTAGAAGTCACTGATACTCAGGTATCGCCAGAATACGGCTGGGGCTTATAAAAGGTCAATGTTTGTCTAGCATTGACATTGTACTCTCACGGAACAGCCGTCCTTGCCTGAGAAACCAGCCTAGTCACCAGAGGATACGAAACAGCTGCCTCTTCACAAACAAGGACACCTGAAGAGGCCTCTGGCTTGTTCTCTCATAATTGGGAGGGAGGGCAAGCACAGGAGGAGGAGCTCATCCTCCCAAGTATGCAGACCCAAACATGGACTGAAAAGCTTCAGTTGGTGAGATAAAATTAACTGTGAGAGAGACTGTTAATTGAGAGAGTATGCAATAATACACACCTGAGCCTAATTATGCTTGACGTTGACCCTGGGAAAGAACCACATGCACTGTGAGGGTGAGCAGGGCCATTAGTAGGAAATAACACAGACAAGCTCAAGCACTGAGGAAACTAAGGGGCATGAAGGAAACAAGGGAAGTGGCGGAGTGAGGCGTTAGCCTTCCTGGCTCAACGCCTCACTCCGCCACTTCAGAATTGCAGGGCTGCACCATATTTACAAGAGTCTTGATGGTGCAGCCCTGCGTGTCCCCCTGCACTGGCGCTACACTTAGCAGCCTAGCGCTAACTCAGGCTCCCAGGTGCCATAGTGCAAGGGTTTACAACAAACAAATGATGGACGGAATGCTGACAATGCATACATTCTTCCCCAGTCAAGAGATCTGGGTTAAATCCATCGTTCTTTTGCCCACTACACCACCCCAGTTTAGACATGGCCATATGCAAATCAGTCTTGACCCTGTGCCTCATGGGAACAGTCCAGCCCGAACAGTCCAGCCCGAGGCACAGGGTCAGACTGATTTGCATATGGCCATGTCTGAACTGGGATGGCAGAGTGGGCTAAAGAACGGTGATGGATCAAACCCAGATCTGTTGACTGGGTGTGAGTGTTTGATTGGTTCTGATGCTCCGTCCATCACCACCCCCTTTTGTACCACATAGTGCAAGGGTGTCTGCATGCAGGATAAGATTGTTTCTGTGCAGTAAGGTCCAACTTCCTGCACTTAAACAATCTTGAAATGATGTTTTGTAACTTCTATGTGTGCTGCTTAATGCAGCACACATGGAAGTTGCAAAACAGTATTTAAAAAAAAAATTACAATCCTTGGCCTTTTGCTGTTCTCATGTGTGCCACACATATGAAAACAGAAAAAATGAGGAGAAATGAAACATTTCTCCTCATTGCGCTAAGGTAAGACCAGGTTTTCCCTGGTCTTAATTCTGTCGCTGCCTCCTGTTTACACCTCCCTTGTAAATAGGGGGCAGCGTCAGAATCAATGGGTGTTGCAGTGGAACACCCACCACAACACCCATTGCCCTCCACTTTCACGGTAAGAATAGCGTGAAAGGGGGCCTTATTTACAAGGCAGCGTTAAGCCACGTTAAGTGGCTTAATGCTGCCTTGTATATAAGGCAAAGCCCCTATTTCCACAGGAACATCATAAAAAGTGACGATTCCGTGACAATAGGAGCATTTAAATATGCCCCTAATTTGCTTCTTGTTCATGTTGAATGTGTAATATTTTGATCTATTGTGAATTACAGTGCTTTTCCTTTTGTAACTACTGCACTGGTTTGAACAATCATTTATTACGCTAATGTGTGTTTGTTGAGGACTGAATTTGAACACGCCACATTACTTCTCTGAGAAGCCCGTGACTGCTTGCTATTGGTACCACTGAGAGCGTGTGATGATGTCCTGAAGGGGTTGTAATTGGCCCAGTTTTCAAAGCCATTGCAGAACAGACCCTGTGATATCAGAGGCAAACTACCTCAATCCCCACGGTTGAGGCCCAGTAGCAACTGCTTGCCCCATGATCCCATGGAAGGAGTCTAACTGTGACTTTGAGTATGTGATGGATATGCAAGTTGAGGAGCACCCTACATTGCTGCCACCACAGCAGAAAGTTCATTGTGAATTTAATAGATATCTCTTACACATCGGACAAAGTAAGATGTTGCAGTGATTTGTGGTAGACACCCCCAAAAATGCCTTTTACTGTATAAGAGCAAAAGCTTGAGAGTAATTAATTAAAAAGAGCTGATCTTTTGAGTAGAAAACAATGGAACATCTTACCTACTTAAAGTAAAAATTGTGATGAAGCTATTGCTATCCATCTCACAATAGTTAGTGTCTGTTAAACTACGATGCACCTCTTCAAAAGTAGAAGCCCTACAACTTCTAAGTCAATGTGCCTCTACGTCCACTGCTACTGATCACCAGCTGGCATTTATGACTGCCTGAGACTTCCAATCTCAGTAACTCTATGTTTAATTTCATTCAAATTGTGTTTGTGTATTTTGCACCTGTTGTTCAATTTGTGCTGCAACTATTTTGCTGCTCCCACCATGTTTCTCCCTCTCTGTGCCCTCCTACCTCCTACTAGCCCCGCCCACCTCCCAGAACTACATACGGATGCCGCAGCGCAGATGCACCATCAGCAGCAGAATGTGCCCCAAAGGCAAGCCCGAGTGCCCCATCCAAGCTTCGACCTCTCCCAGCACAGGAAACCCTGGCTCTTCCACTGACAATGCCGGAGACACAGAAGAAGAGACTGCGTCCACCACACAGACTGAGACCACCACAACATATCTTGGCAAACACTTCACAGAGATCTGGAAACCAATCTCATCCCTCAACCCCAGACATCATGTTCCTTACAGATACCTGGCTGAACCCTGTCTCCATGCCAAACATCACCATCGCCACACATGAAGGCTAAAAAATAACACATTGGGACTGAACCAACAAACACAGAGGTGGAATTGCCATCATCTACAAGGACACCATCATTTGCACGACTTTCCCAGATGACTCAACCCTGATAATGCAGCATCTGAATTTCCAACTCCACATTGATGGGAAAAAAAAACATCAGAGGCACCCTTGCCTACAGACCATGAGGATCATGCCCCAGCTTCAGCAACACCATCCCTGAACTCATCACCCCAAACGCCATTGACTCCAAGCACTACAACTTCCTAGGGGCTCTTTACTTATACTTCGACGACCCCAGCATCACCAACACAACTGACCTTCTGGAAAATATGAGCAACATCAGCATAAAGCAACTTGTCACTGACCCCACCCACATCGAAGGAGACATTTATGACCCCATTTTTAAATTAGGTAACAGAGTCGAGTACAACCATGTCTCACAGCTCGACCGGCCACTACAGCATCCAGTTCACCAGTTCAGGACCTACCAACACCATCTTGATCAACAGACTCCGCTAGAATTCAGGGAGACGGCCTCAATTGGATTGTCTCATACCTCACTGGAAGAACCCCAAGAATCCCTCTTAAATTGTTCACCTTGGAACCCAAGAAGATCCTCTGCAGCGTACCCTAAGGATCATCTCTCAGGCTCACCTTCAATACATACATTACCCCACTGGCTGACACTGTCAGACCGCACGGACTAAACATCATCTCCTATGCCAACGATACTCAGTTCATCTTCTCGCTGTACCTCCACCACCAGAACAAACTTCCACAGCTGTATGATGAACTCTTCAACTGAAGGACAACTGTCTCAAGCTCAATTTGGACAAGACGGAAGTCCTCATCTCCAGGAACAACACCTCACCATGGAACAAAGCATGGCGTCCTGCTGAACCCGGCCCAACAGACCATGCCTGCAACCTCAGCACCATTTTGGACAGCAAGATATCTGTGAAGAAATGCAGTCTTATCCACCTGCTTCCACACCCTATGCAAGATCTTTAGGTGGCTCCCAGTCAACACCAAAATGACTGTCACCTAGGCCCTCATCACCAGCAGGCTGGGCTACGAGAACACACTCTTCTTTGGAATCACTGCATGCCTCCTGAAAAGAGACTACAGAAAAAAAAACCTTAGCTGCAAGACTCATCCTCCACCTTCCCAGCGGACTCACATCACACCCCACCTCAAGAAGCCACACTGGCTCCCGATCCAGAAGAGATGCCAGTTCAAGATGTTGACCCACGCATACAAAGCCCTGCATAACGAGGGACAAGCATACAGCAACAAATGCATGGCTTTCCACCAACAAACCAGACACCTACAATCCACCTCCCTCTTCCTCGTAGACACCCCCTGAATCTTCCGAAGCAACACTGGAGGCCACTCCTTCTCACACCCGGCGGCCAGCTTGGAATGACCTTCCCTTGCACCTCAGGACCATCTCATTGCTCTGGCAATGCAGGAAAGAACTCAAGACCTGGCTGTTCAAACGAACAGATGACCGCAAAGCAGTAAGGACCCCCAGTGCCTTGAGACCCTCTTGGGTGATTTGACACACTGTATAAATCCTTGATTAATTGAAGTAAATTCTAATGAGCATGTCATTTATGGAGGCAAAACACGGGGCTATCATACATGCGTTGAACTCTTGTAATTATAAACAAACTCATTAATTACATTTTGGCAGTGTAATCAAATACTCCTACCAAATGGGTTTGCATGAGTTGGTGATATTTTTGATCCCTTTCAGATAGTTTTCTAAAAATATTGTTAGGATGAGATAGAATGTAATACCCAGCTAGTGTTATCGAAGACGGTTCACATTTTTACGGCTTCTCCTGTTTATAATGCTTCTGGTTCAGTGAAAATAATTATCTGATGGTCATTGAATTCTTTACAGACTGTGATCAGACACCTAGTTTAGAGAGATATCTTCAGTTGTCTTCAGACTAGATTGGGGATTATGAGGTATGGGAAATAAAGCAGAACACTTATATGCCACCTTCCATCGAAGAACCATCATTTTCCTACTGACATGAAACTGGATCTCTGGGAACAATGAATATCTAATTCACAAAAACATCCTTGACTGACACTCAATGAATCAAAGCAGCCAGGTCAAAGAATTAGCAGGTTAAAAAATGACTGAAATACAAGATGTGAGGACCACATGAATTGTTAATTCTGCTGGTTCCTGAGGAAACATGGTAGTTATTCTGAAGGGTGTGAGTGCATAGGGCCGTAGGCAATCTGATTTAAGTCTGGGCGGTGTACTCCGCTCCACTCGCGGAGTTTGCAGAGATTTCTGCACTGTGTGTTATGCGGAGCACGTGGAGTTCAAAAAATCTCTGCTCCATCCAGCGTTGTTTTGCCCTTGCTTGCATTCGTCAACTTCAAGTTGGCGAGCTCTAGTGAGGAAAATCCACCGGCTGGCGAGATTTTTCCTCATTCGCGATCGTCAACATCAAGTTGGCCAGTGCGAGCGTGGAAAATCAGCCTCCCGGCGAGATTTCTCAATACAGGCAGTCAGATTTCTCATTGCAAGTGGTCGCGTCTGCTCGCGACCGCTCACTTTGAGAAACTGTCCGCTCAAGTTGAGAAAGCTGCCGCTTGAGTAAAAATCTACTTGTGCGGCAGAAAGAAAGCAGCGTCCGCTTGCGCTGTGCATAGTGCCGTTTGCGATGATTGCACAGTGCAGGCAAGCACCTGGCACTGAAAGTCATCACGGACAGCATGTATCCAATGCACTCCACTGATTGCAGAGCTCCTCGTAGCATGGCTGAGATTTTTTTGCACTTGGCAAAGTTCCGCTTAGCAGAACTCCGGGAACTCTGCCCCGGCTTAATCTGTATAATAGCGATGCACCCAATCATTGGGTGGATGAGAGATGGTGTTAACCTCAAACTCTCCAGAGTAAGTTTGAATGGAACAAACTTTTTTGTCAGCCTCAGTCAACAGGGCTAACTGGGATAAAATCAAAGCAAGCACTTTTCATTTCAACACCAGGAGTGGGCTGACGGAGGGCAGCTTTACATCATTCTTTCAGGGCAACAATATTGACTATGACAGGGCTCTGGCAATAGAACCAGCCTCACTGACACCCAAGATTTATATTCCAAACTGCCACACTCCAGTCCTGTCTGTTCCTTATGAACAAACAGAAAGCCAGAAAATGATCAGAATTTGAAGCATAATGGTAGCCATAGCTAGGGATGTCGTGTTCTATTCCGATAAACTGGCCATGCAAGTAGCCATTCTCTCCAAATGAGAACAGATGGAAGCTCGTCAAACTATACCAGCTAATAATGAGAACCCAAGGTCTGGCTGAATTGAAGGAGGACCAACCACAATGTATATGTAGTGGTCTGATAGAGAAGGTTTCTACCTCCTGGAGATGATGGGCACCCTGATTGAAGACTTAGAAAAAAAGGTGTCAATGTCAAAGATCAGACAAGAGGCAGATCGAGACTGGGGACTCAAAAGTGATCCCTATCCAAAAGTATGCTCTTCTTCAATCTCAAAAACCTTGCACAACCCGAGAAGTGTATAAGATGATGGAAGCAAACTTTCCATATCTGCCAGCATGTCTCAGGTGCAAGCACAACCTGAAGCTAATCTGATTGTGAACCCAGGAAACAACTTTCAGGAGGCTGAAAGTGAGGCCCAAGGAAACAAGCCTGACACTGAACGACCGCTTCCAGAGGCGCCACCATTGTCGAGGAAAATAAGAAACGGTTAAAGAAGATTATTAAGTGGTGCAAAACAAGACAACAGCAGCCTTTAACTGGGGAAGTGGAAAGGAAGAGAAGATCAAACCAAAACACACATTGAGAAGCCAACAATCCATCACACCAACAGACAAAAGCTATATGCAGAAGAAAGCAGTGAAGTTCCAAGAAATTGCAAACCTAAGAGAAAGCCACATTGAACTCCATACTGAACCCCACCGGGAAGACCAGCTGCCGACAAATCCACATCCTAGGATACAATTAGAAGAGTTGGAACGACAGTACGAAGTTGGGAAGACTCAAACTAATGTGTTGTTATCTCAAGATCACACAATAACATCAATTGACCTAATCATCCAGGCCCCAAAACAAGGATCGCCTCAGTGCGACCAGGCCATAAGCAAGCCTCTCTACCCAGATACTGTGCCCACTCTGAGCTTTAGCATCAACTACGTCCATTCACCAAGTTAAAGTATTAAGATCATACTACACCCAGAATATACATCGAAGGGCAAAGGGGTCCTCTTATACAGGGGCAACAGTATCAAGCTATGCTCAGTGTCCCAGGCTTGGAAGCAATCAACACAAGGGATATTAAATCAGTTGCTGTTCTCTAACCGGTCAACAGAGAGGTAAACAAGCGATCAGAAATTACCTCCACAAATGATGCTAAACCAATCCAAGCCCCGCTGGAAAACCAAGCACATCTAGAGCGATGGGGAATAAAAGTCAGAAACCCCAATGTTCAAGCACCCAGCTATATTTATGGAACATGTCCCTCAGGGAGAGAGTGCAAGCAAGATTGGAGCCTTAAGAAGCAAACAGAAACACCATGAATCTATACTGCTTTGGGCAAAAAGCACAACCATACCACCACTGGTGTCCAAGGGCGAAATAATGAGCACAACTAGAGCCTTTCTGAACAACAGAATATGCACTTACTGCCAAATGAGGAACCCAGACTGGTCATGGCTCCTGAGTGCTCCAACAACATGTAACTAGTGTAAAAAGAAACCAGCAGCCATCCACATTTACTGTATGCTCATGGACCGCCAGGGGTCTATCAGAATCAAACAACAAAAGGGAAGAAATAGTTTGGCAGATATAGTCTCAGTACAAGAAACATGGGCTATGCATTCTGCTCCATGGCTGGACTTCACGGTGTTTGAAGCCCCCGCAATTGCATCAACAGCTGGAGACCATGCCTTGAAGGGGTGTCTCCATCTTCATAAAGGAGGAACTAATGGCATCAGTGTCCTCATCGGCATAAGGGATGGGTGACTATATCATCATTTGCGGCACTCAGAGCACTATAATCAAAAACCAAGAGGTCAGCCATTGACTATAGGCAGCATATATCTACATCCAGCAAAATGCAAAGGCGAGAAAACATTGCCTTCGCTGCTCCTGCCAGAGACCTTAATGCGTCCCACGTGAGCTCGTTATTGCTACTAATGGAAGGATTTAATGCCAACTTAATGACTTTAGAAATCAACAACATAAGGGCACAAATCAGATGATCAAACATTAAAACATACCTAAGACCAATTCCCAATTCCAAAGACAGGACGAGCACGGGACAGACGTTACCACAGCACTTAATAACAAGGGCTTACACCTCCTAAATGGCACATTCTCAACAGACTCACTGGTGGCCTACACCCATTTATCATCAAGCGGGTTAGCAACCTTGAATTATATGTTTATATCAGTAGCCCATTTTCAGCATGTGAACTCATTTGAGAAACACCCTACAATAGCCAGCTACCACTCGATGCTAAAATGCACCCTGAATTTGTTGAATGAGTGTCACTCCAAGCAGAAGCAAACTGGCTAACCAGAGGGTCTAGAATCTTTCAAACGATTAAACTGGCTTACAAGTAATCAGGAGGTGCTAAGCTGGGCAACAGAAAAATGCTAGATCACCACCAAAACAAAGTGGAAGCAGCCCAAAAAATGAAGATGCATGGTGATAATGGGCACTGCTCCTCCCAAAAAATCGAATCTGACTGCTTTGCTTTGTTCCTTGCGTGAAAATGGGACATCTCCACCCAATAGCATTCCAGTAGCTATATTAAAAGATCCCCCAAAAATGGGCAAGGATATTTTTCCCTATTTTTCAATCTTACCTCCTGAGCTCATGAATCCTGGATAACTGGAGTGGCTCAATTATTGTACCTATCCATAAATAAGGGGATTGTACGAATCCAGAAAATTATAGGCTGATAGCTTTTCTGGGTATAGGGTCAAATTTACAAGCCTCTTGCGCCACTTTTGCGTCACTTTTAACATGGGAAAAGTGACGCAACAGTGGCGCAAGGGGCTTGTAAATCTGCCCCATAGAGTGAAAATGCTACGCAAATATTTTAAACAAGGAATTGGAAAAATAGAGCCAAGGAAAAAAGCTGATCCCACCATGTCAAACATACTTTAGAAAAGGGTGCCACATCAAGGACTAAGGGGCATATCAACAAGCAGGCGATAAAAAATTATTAGTTTTCGGCCGAAAAGCGGCGATAATTTTATCGCCTAATCAGCAAGGTCACCCTGACGCGTGAAACCTTGCTTTAGCCTGGGGATTTCTAACGCCCAGCTTTGCATCTCTAATGAGATGCAAAGTGGGCGTTCCTGACCTGGCATGACAGGAGAAATGTCGCTAAGCGACATTTCTCCTATCATCAAGCCCCACGCTATGAAGCATAGCGTCAGGAAAAGTAGCGATAACACCTGTTATCGCTACTTTCCTAACACCTGCTTCAGGACTGACTTAGCCATGATATCCTATGGAAGGTGGATATCCTGGCTAAGTTTGTGAGTCCCTATCAACAAGCTAACGTGAGATTATCGCTGGGTTTCCAGCGATAATCTCACGTTAGCCAGTTAGCGCTAGGATTTTTATCGCAGATGAGATAAACATTGCTAATAGCACGCTATCTCAGCGATAAAAATCGGCGCTAGCCGGCGATAATTATCCGAGCGCTAAGTGCGCTCAGTGATAATTATCGCCGGTTGTTGTTGATATGCCCCTATATGCTTTCAAACTCCCACTTGCGATCGCAAAATATAAATTCCTATACTTTGGCTTTGTCAATTCTACTACGGTCTTCAACAGTCTCACGAGGTGAGCTCTGGGCCAAACTAAACAGGTGGGGCATCCCAGATCCCCTGCTCAATGTCATAATGGCATTATATTTCATAACATTAATAAAAGATGAAGTGACGGCGGGCTGGACGACATCTCCAAAAGTGGAAACCAAAAAGGGCCTAAAAAATGGCTGTACAGTCACCCCCTGCTGTTCAACCCATATCGTGCTGATATGAAAGAAGCCCTAGAAGAAATAAGAGCATTCCCCATGAATATGGCCTCTCACAAAATCCAGCTACTGCAGTACACTGACGAACTCGTGCTACTAGACCAGACACAAATAGGGCACCAGACACTGTTCAAAACTTTTGCCAAGTACTGTGAAGAAAACAAATTAATGATCAACAAAGTAAAAACTAAAGTGATGATCCCAGGGACCACTGCCTGTCCTTAAAAAATGAAACTGAAAAGTTTCATATTTCATTTTTTTAAACGCATTTCGTTTTCCTTTAAGGAAAACGGGCTTCATTTAAAAATTTAAAAGCAGTCACAGACATGGTGGTCTGCTGACCCCTGCAGGCCACCATCCCTGTGAGTGCTAGCCATTCCAAATGGGGTTGCAAATTGCGCATGCCTCATTAATAATAATGAGGCACGCAATTTGCGACCCCATTAGGAATCGCAAACAGTGTCTGAGACACTGTTGTACATCCCAATTTGCGAGTTGCAAATTGCATGTCGTAAATGCAACACTATTTGCGAGTCGCAAATTGGTGGGTCGTAAATCTGGCCCATAATCTCCATCTCCAAACCGCCACTCCCACATAAGAAATTGTGGCTGGGTCCCCTCTTGCGGGCATTAAACATTCAAACTTGAGAGGAAGTGTTTCCTGAAAACCAAGTCCACACAGTTGTCAGCTCACTCCCTGAAATTCTTCAGGATAGCTACTCGCATGTTTCAGGCTGCAGATGTTAAGGCCTGCAACCCGCTGCCAGGCAGCAAAGGAATACAAACGTCACGCAGCTAATGGACTGACGCAGTAGCATAAAGCACTTCATAAGAAGGGGAGGCACGACCCCCTGCCTGGCAGCGAAGGACTTTAAAAGCTATTCAGCTGATTTTCTGACACAGCAGTACAAAGCACTTTATAACATCGGAAGGACCACTCAATGCACGCAGCTCCTCAGATCACAACAATAGAAAGAAAATCCATCATGAAAAGATGAGCCCTGGAAGACGGAAAGCTTGGGGTCAACATTAGGCTAGCGATCCGTATGATGCAGGCAGTGTAGGATCAGGGCCTCTGTCATGCAGTAATGAACTCCAAAAGCCATGCAGCAGATGGTCTGCTGCAGCAGCACAATGTGCTTTACAATAAGGGGAGGTACAACCCCCTGGCAGGTACTAAAGTCCACACAGCTGTCAGTTCACTTCCTGAAATTCTCCAGGATACCAGCCCACATGCTGTAGGCTGCAGAAGATCAGGCCTGCAGCACTCTGCCAGGTAGTAAAGGACTCACAAAGTCACATGCTTACTGGACTGTTGCAGTATCATAAAGCACTTTACAGCAAGGGGAAGCAGAACCCCCTGCCAGGTATCAAAGGACTCTAAAAGCTACGCAGTTAATGGTTTGACGCAGCAGAACAAAGCACTTCGTAACAAGGACTATTGACTGCTCGCAGCTTGTTTGAACCAAAGAATAGAAATAAACACCATCATGAAAAGATGAGCCCTGGAAACCAGAAGGCCTGGGGTCAACTTTAGGCTAGCGGAGGACCAAGGCCACGATCCACTGTTAGACTGTAATGGTCTCCAAAAGCCACGCAGTGAATGCTCTATGCAGCAGAACAATGCACTCTACAATGAGAGGAGGGACGACCCCCTGTCAGGCAGTAGAAGCTGCATAATGCCATCGAGCTAATGGACTAATGCGAATGCTAATGGATGCAGCAGCACAACGCACTTAATAATAAGGGGGACTCTTGAACTCTTGCAGCTCTTCTGCACAGAAGAGGAGACAGAAACATCTGCATGAGAAGAGGAGATCTGACAGACAGAAGGGTCAAGATCAGCCCCATAATGCACCTAATATTTCATGTGGGAAGGGGTGGTACATCAAGAATTAATGAGACTAGCACACTTCTTTGATGCTTTTGTGTTGCGTAAAAATACTTATGGGTCCCTTTGACCTAAGAATGAACTCCCCTTTTTTTTTATGTTTTTAAATGCTATTGTAATAATTTGAAATAATTGTACAATAAACCTTTCTGATGTGATCTGTTAACCTCAAAGTCAATGTGTCCCTAAAGAAACGGTTCAAAACAGCATTTCAAAATAAAGCAGTCTAGTCAAAAGTTAAAAACAGTCAATAAGGAAGGACTTAGTCAAAATGGGAGTTTCAGATTGCAATTTAGAATTAACCATGAAGGTTTATTAGACAATTTGTAAAGTATAATATTGAAATTTGGGGCGCTAGGTGGCGCGCGACTGGAATGGCCGCCGTTGGGTGAGGCTCCCAGACTCTGGCTGCCAGATCCGGCATTTATCCTTCAGTCCGGTGCTGTACTGCTCCAAAAACATAATCGCGGCGGAACACAGGCGGCCGGCGCACGATCGGTGTGCCATAACTTGGTGGATGGTGTAGCGGTCTAGTTGTCATAGCGTCACGCTGACGTGACGCAGGCGGCCGTGCTGGCGCCGGGGTGCGCGCGCAGATTAGCGCGCCGGGCAGCCAGAGCGGGAGTGCCGGCCGACGCTCCTCGGTACATGTTAAATTGAATGCTAAATAAATACAGCGATAGCCCAACACGTGCCTCGTGTGATTATTGAGCAACATTACAGTGGCGACGAGCGCGGGATACAGACCTGACCGACGCGGGAGCACAGGAGAGGGCAACACTCCACGTGGCCCCCACGAGGCGAAGGAAGACACGCAAACAGGGCACCAGGCCAAAACGGAACACCAGACAGGCCTGCCTGGAGCGGTGGAGTCACGGGAAACGCCCTAGTCAACCACGTCGGACGATCCGAGGTACGGAGCAACCGAGGAGCGTGGCAGTGCCACAGTACAGCACACGAACTGCATATAGGCCACAGAGACGACGCTATCCACAAACGGCCAAGAGCACACGCGCCACCTTCACACATAGCCACGTACAGGGAGCGCTGCGCTGGCTACCAAGGAGGAGGAAGTGGGGTCTAGTAACAAGAGCCCCCAGAGAATCAAGCACACAGGGAACAACAACAACACCCCAGGCAGCCCCCCGAGCAAAGCCACCGACGGAACGAGCGCCAAGGAAGTGAAGATGAGTACCCCGGCAGGGTATGCGATTGCACCCGTGCAATTCCTAACGAAACCCGGAGACCCACTGATGAAATGGGAGGACTGGAAGGAATACATAGACAATTTCATAGGGGTTCTGGAGGACGAAAATGAAGAGCAGTTCACTCCTCAGAGAAAAAAACGCATCCTGCTACTAAATCTGGGCCCAGAAGGACTGAGAATATACAAGAGTCTGGTACCAACGAAGAGAGAAGACACAGACGACGATGTGTATGCGCATGCAGTGGAGGCCCTAGATGAGCGATACCGCCCCACCATCTGCGTTTCAGTGGATAGATATAACTTCCAGCAAAGGAAACAAAGGGTGGGGGAATCCATCGAAGAGTACGTAGCAGCGTTGAGAAAGCTAGCAGCCCCGTGTAAGTACGCACTGCGGGAAGATGAATTCATAAAAGACCAGGTGATCATGCACACCACCAGTGCAAACGTGCAAGACAAGCTGTGGGCGAGTGGGGACACCACACTCAAGGAAGTAATGGTCATAGTGAAGAGGGCAGAACTCTCGAAGAGGTGCGCCGACGCTACCAAAAAAGAGGCGGTCACCCCAACCATGGTGAACAGGATACAGGAGGGAGATCACCGCAAGGACCAGAAAAACAAACAACCCATGGCCAAAGGGACTAGCAGATGGCAAGGGAAACAAGCGGACAGTGAGAACAAGAAAACGTGCTACAGATGTGGGAGTTGGTCCCACGAAGCCCACGACAGACGTTGCCCGGCGTTCCGAGCCAAATGCCTACACTGCGGTATCATGGGGCACTACGAGAAGGTGTGTCGGAAGAAACAACAGAAAGGAGTGGTGAAATATGTTGACCAAAGCGCAGAAGACCTGGAGGAAGCCGCAGAGGAAGAAGTGGTCACCGTCTTATGTATATACGATCAGGTATTGAGCGTGGACGCCAAGAGATCAACCAAACCCGTCCTAGAGATGTCCATGGGCGGCATCACCATTTCAGTAGTGGCAGACACCGGATCCCCATTTACCATTATACAGAGAGCAGTGTGGGAAGAACAGTTCCAATCCAAGTTGGGCCCTGAACTGGAGAAACTAGACATACGACCAGTTACCTATAATGGGGATCGCATTCCCATGCTGGGTTTCCGACGTCTACTGTTCGAGTTCAGAGGCCGATCCGGGTGGAGTAAACTGTATGTGGCCGAAAAAGGACCCTCTGTCCTAGGATGGTTAGACCAGGGCGACCTAGGCATAAAACTCGACCCAGGAGGAAAGGAACAAATTCTGCTCACAGAACAGGAGGAATGGCCGGACATGGACAGATGGAAGAAGAACTACCCAAAAGTGTTTGGGGGCACTGTAGGAAAAATGGAGAAATTTCAACATAAAATAGTGCTCAAGGATGGAGCCACGCCAGTGGCACATAAAGTGAGGAATGTGCCCATTGCAGTAAGGGAAGCCGTCCAGACAGAACTCCAAGATCTGGAGAAGAAGGGCATCATAGAACCCATTACATGTGCCGAATGGCTGGCGCCCTTGGTGGTCGTGAGGAAACCCAACGGGAAGGTCAGGCTCTGTGTGGACCTGAGAGAACTCAATAAAAACATTGTGGTGGAGAAATTTCCCCTTCCCAAGATAGAGGAGATGTTGGCAAAAACCAGAGGAGTTCAGTGGTACTCCACCATTGACCTTACATCAGCTTACCACCAGGTAGCTCTACACCCGGACAGCAAAAGCCTGACATCGTTCATCACCCCGTTCGGGTGCTACAGATTTTGTCGCATGCCGTTCGGGCTAGCCTCGGCGGCAGCTGTCTTTCAGAAGATGATGCACAAATTGTTCAGAGACTGCGAAGATGTACAGTACTTCCAGGACGACATCCTAGTGATGGGGAGAGATAGGAGAGATCATGACCGGAAACTAGAAAAGGTACTACGAACACTAGAAGCCAAAGGTCTCACGGCAGAATGGTCGAAATGTCGGTTGGGACTGCAATCGGTAACCTATTTAGGCCATGAAATTGGGCGACAGGGGATCACACCCAAGGCGGGGAACGTGAAAGCCATCGCGGAAGCACCGCCCCCCAAGAACAAGGAGGAGGTCAGATCGTTCCTGGGGATGGCGGAGTACTATAGCAAATTCGTGGTACATTTCGCATCCAAGACCTACAACATGAGGAGGTTGACGAGAGAGAGCACAGTGTTCCAGTGGACACCGGAAGCCCAAGTGGAATTCGAAGTCATCAAAAAGGGAATCCTAGAAGCCATACCACTCAAGGGGTACGACCCACAAGGCGCCACCATACTCATCACCGACGCCAGCGACAAGGGGTTAGGCGCTGTACTCATGCAAGACCGAGGAAGAGGGGACACGGAGACAATCAGCTTCGCCTCCAGAGCACTGACGGAGACAGAAGGCAAGTACAGCGTCATCGAGAAGGAGATGTTAGCGGTAGTGTGGGCCATGACGAGATTCCGGCAGTTCCTATGGGGTACCCGATTCCTACTCAAGACGGACCACAAGCCGTTAGTGAAGGTATTAACATCGAGCGGGCACGCCAGTGCTACACCCCGGATATCGAAGATGTCCTTAAAACTGCTGGAATTCAGATATGATGTGGAGTACATTCCTGGAAACAAGAACCGAGTGGCGGACTACTTGAGTCGAGCGGCGGCCATGGAGCCGGGAGAAGAAGACCCAGCGGACAAGGGAGAGATGGTAGCTCTCATAGAGGACCAAGAGAAGATCATCAGCATACAAGAGTGGACGGAAGCCTATGAAGAAGACTCTGACCTTATGGAAGTAAAAGCGCACATCACACAAGGGTGGCCTGACAAGAAAAAGGTGAAAACCAGCCTCAAACCATTTTATGAAGTGAAAGAAGAACTGACAGTAGGAGACAAGGGCATATTCATCTACCGGGGAGACAGAGTAATTCCCCCCACGAATCTCATCAACAAGCTGCTGGACTTATTGCACGAAGGCCACCTTGGCATTGGGAAACTCAAGGCCAGATCGAAACAGAACTACTGGTGGCCAGGTATGGATGTAAGAGCAGAGAGGCATGTCAGGGAGTGCCCCCAATGTCAAGGGGCCGACAAAACACTGAGACCACTACGTCCAGCTCTTGGGAAATTCGACACTCCCTCAAACCCGTGGGAAGAGTTGTCAATAGACATTCTAGGACCGGTGCTGGATGACCAGAGCATACAGAAATACGTGTGTGTCCTCATCGACCGTTATTCTAAATGGCCAGAAATAAAGGTGAGCGAATCCATGGACACGGAGAACATCCTGGAGTTTTTGTCGGAAACATTCACCCGAGAAGGAATTCCCAAGTCCATCTTAAGTGACAATGGACCACAGTTCACGTCGGAAAGATGGAATCAATTCATGGGAAGAAACGGCATCTCTGTAAAGCACACGGCCATATACCATCCGGCAGGCAACGGTCTGGTGGAACGATTTAACAGAGTGGTGATGGGGGCCATACAAGCGGCCATCACCTGTAATAAAGACTGGAAGAAAGCGTTGGAGAACATGGTATGGGCCTACAGAATAACGCCCACAAGCACGGGGTATAGCCCGTTTCAAATTTTGAGAGGACGTGAACCCTTCACGCACGACAACAGAATCTGGAAGGAGAAGGTGGTGACCAGCGAATGGTCCCCGGCGGTAGTGAGAGCGAATCTGGAGAGAGCACAAGCCACCTACACCAACAACTACAACAAGAGGAGGAACGTGAAGGACACTCATTTGGAGAGAGGAGAATGGGTGAGAGTAAAGCTGGCGACCCTACAAAGGAAGGGAGACAGCAAGTACAGCAAGCCGATGCAGGTTAAGGAAGTTTATGATCGAGCTGCCCTGCTCAGTGATGGGAACGTGTGGTCGCAGGACCGCATGGCCCGGTGCAACAAGATATTGAGATGGGAACAGTGGGATCCGGAAGGTGAGGACATGGAAGACGGGGATGAAGAGAACAAGGAAGGCGGAAGTGAACAAAGGGAAGAAGCAGGTACAGGCGAAGAGCAAGAAGGTGTGTTAAGGGGTGAGGCCCCAGTGGTAGAGATGGACAGGCCGAGAGGCTATATGAACAGCGAAGGAGCGATGAGTGGAGGAACAGAAAGCGAGGAAACGCAGAGCCAAGGGGCTCGAGGGAACATTGGTAAGGTGACCAGGAGTGGAAGACAAGTTGTAAGGCCTTCCAGGTTCCAAGACTTTGAACTAACCTGCGAACTGTAAGTGCCTGATTTTTGGTTTGGTAAAAGGGGGAGATATGTAGCGGTCTAGTTGTCATAGCGTCACGCTGACGTGACGCAGGCGGCCGTGCTGGCGCCGGGGTGCGCGCGCAGATTAGCGCGCCGGGCAGCCAGAGCGGGAGTGCCGGCCGACGCTCCTCGGTACATGTTAAATTGAATGCTAAATAAATACAGCGATAGCCCAACACGTGCCTCGTGTGATTATTGAGCAACATTACAGATGGCGAACGCTGCGGTGCCGGCGGCTGAGTCGCGGCTGGCCCGGGAGATCAACAGACGTGGCCTGGAGCTGTGGCGGGGCCGCGGCGGGCACGCACGCACCGGGGATTCCAGGAGGCCGGCGGGCCGTGCGATTGTAATCGCGCTCATTCGGGGCTGCAGGAGGTGGAAATCGGCCCTGATTGAGTCCCCCCCTTCGTCACCTCGCTTTTACAGGACTGCAGTTATCCTCTGTGCAGTGTGAGGGGCTATACGAGCGCTCGTCCGGCTGGATGTGTGCTGAGGCCTGGAGCGGTTGGTAATTGATAACGGCCGTTGCGAGCGGAGTGGCCTTCAGGTTGACTGCTGCAACTAGCGCCTATGGTGGCATTCACGACGTGGGACTATTTACTGTGGCACACAACGGTCGCTTTATCCTAATTGAACCCTATGAGACTTGCAGGGGTGTAGTTACTCTGGTGCTGGGGGGTCCTGGCCTCACCTACTGTGTGGTGATAATTGCAGCTTCACATGCTGGCCCTGCCCTGAGTGGCCCATTACTGACACTCCCAACTGCTGGAGAGGTGCTAGGGGAGAGCGCAACGGACATATGTGTGCAGGCGGGGTTGGCAGAGGGCACCCAGAGCACCCTAGGTGCGGAGCGCTGCGGGTCGCATGGCGCCGCTGACCAGGAGCTCAACGGCCACATAGTGAGATGCATGGCGGAAATCCTGATCCACAGATCCCCGCTGGCACGGAAGAAGAGGTGGGATTTTGAGCGGATCAGGTCGGGCGATGTGGATTAACGCAGTTGGAGGCGGCATAGCAGGAAGGATATCAGTGCCACTATACGGATATCAGCCCTGACTTCTGCCTACATAGGGAAATTGCGGACCAGAAGGTGCCTGGGAATGGGTGCATTGGGTCATATTGCTGACTGGAGGTTCCCTGCTGCTGGGTCTATCCATAGATGTACGGCGCAAGATGGGGAAGTCGGATGCGCGCCAACAGAGGCTCACTTTCGAATCTAAGAAGTGCACTCGCCAGCAAATGGCGGAAGGGGAGCGCGGACCAGAAGTCATGTCCCAACCTCAGCAGGAGGGGCTCGGTGGAGACGCGCAATCGATTCTATCGGAGATGCGGCAGGGGTTTGCAACAATGGTGGAGAAGATGGATGGGCTCACTGGTCGTATAGATGCCATCGCCCACAAAATTGATAGCCACGAAACTCGGATTAAAGAGGCGGAGCAGAGGATTTCGGAGACGGAGGACACCACAGCCCAAATGCAAAGCGCGCTGACCCAGATGGATAAGCTCTTGAAGCTTATAGCGGCTAAAAATGAGGATATCGAAGCGCAGTCGCCGTAATAATATCCGCTTGTTGGGCATACCAGAAAGTATGAATACGGGCCAGATGGAGAAATACGTTGAGCAGCTGCTTGCTGCGGTGATAGGAGTGGAGTCCCTGTCATCCCACTTTATTGTGGAAAGGGCGCATCGTGCTCTCGGCCCCCGACCCCCGCCTGGGACTGCGCCTAGGCCCATTATCGCACGCCTACTAAATTATAGAGATAGGGATGCGGTATTGAGAGTGGCCAGGGAAAAAAAGCAACTGAATTATAACGGGGTGACATTCGCTATCTTTCCTGATTTTACCACACACGTGCAGGAGGAACAACGTAAATTCATTGCGGTCAAGCAGAAGTTGAGACAAGCTCAGATAGACTATGCCCTACTGTATCCAGCCCGTCTTCGAGTTACTTATCAGGGCACCCAAACAATCTATATGAAACCGCAGCAGGTGGAAGACTTTCTCAAATCCCTAAAAACTCGACAGAGGGTGGCATCTGAACGTGGCAGCCCTCAGGGGCGTCTTTGGATGATGTGGAATGACAGCCCCCGGGGTTGATGGAAATGGGCATCGGGGGCTGTGCTGCCCGCAGCGTGGCTCAGCTTGAGCTCCTGATGATGTTTGGTTCTCTGTCGCTGTAATGTGCTGACATGTACGCTGGAGGCAATACACCTGGACACTGTCTGGACGTGATAGCCAGTCGGACATACCGTTCGCCTACGTGGAGACTTGCTAATTAATGCGGGTCTCTTCGGTGGGCAGGGGGTATTCGCGGGCCGCCTAGTAGAGTTACCCCCCTAACAGGTATACCCCAGAAGTTAAATAATTTGTGGGTTGGATGTATGTTCTCTTTCAGCCCAGTTTCTCATTGGTATGGGAATGTTTTGGGATATTTGATTGAGGGGATGTTTGAACGGTGGGGGGGTGGGATGACTGGTACTGGCATAGTTGGGGTGCTTCAGTGGGTGGGGGAGGGGAAGTGGGGAGTGTTTTTGTACAGCTTGGACGATGTCGGACAGTGATATGTGACAGGACGAGTGATGAATATTGCAGGTCTATGAGGGACTGGGGTATGTTGCAGGGTTGTTATATATATAACATAGTATGCTATGACGACTCAGGAGAGTGACTCTGTAGTAAAAATCTTGTCCTGGAACGTTCGGGGGTTAGGGGATCCCAGAAAGTGCAGAAAGATATTGGCCTATTTGGATAGGCAGCGGGTCCAAGTGGCACTGCTGCAGGAGACACACATCAATCCACACTCCCCCCATACCTTTGCATCGAAATGGGCGTCTGTAAGGGCCTTTTCCTCTTATTCATCATATGTGCGCGGTACTGCCATTCTGGTTAAAAAGCAGACACCTTTTGTGTTAGGTGGCACGTTAACAGACCCGCAGTGGAGATATGTAATAGTATGGGGGAGACTGAGTAGAGACTCGGTGTCGATTGTTAACTGCTATGGCCCCAATGTTGATACTCCCGAGTTCTTTACTAATGTGTGGGGGAAGATTGTTTCTCTAGGGTCTACTCACATTGTTTGGGGAGGAGACTTTAATGTCGCCTTGAATCCTATGCAGGATAGGTCTAATCCTGCTCCGTGTCATTACACTAGATCAAGGGAGGCACTACAGGGTATTATGGAGGAAGGAGGGTTAATAGACAGATGGCGGCACACTCATGCACAGGTGATGGAAGGGACCCATTCTACATCTCGCACTGGAACATGGGCTAGGCTTGATTACTGCTTTTTATCACAGGAACTGGGGCCTAGCATCCGAGCTGTCACGCACCTGGCCAGGACCTACTCCGATCATTGCCCTGTCTGTCTTACGATTGTGCCTCCTGGATATGACAGGCCTAGACCTACGTGCGGATGCAGCCGCTCGCCCTTCTAGACTCAGTGTTTCAAGCTGAATTGGGGGAGGAAATAAGGGATTTTTTCCTCTGTAACAAAGGATCAGTAGATAGCATAGAGGTTATCTGGGAGGCATTCAAGGCCACTATATGGGGGTATTGTATCTCAAAAAGTGTTGGCGTCCTGCGTGATCTACAGCGTTCGCTTAAGAATATTGAGCAGGATTTAAAGGGGCTGGAGGAACGGATGATACGAGGGGAAGCAGGTCGGATACATGCAGAATTCAGGGAGAAACTTTCTGAGTATGAAAACGCTGCAGCCAGGGAGGTCAAGTTCAAGGGGCGATACTGGGTGGCTCGACGATATGGTGAGGGTGAGCGTCCTGGGAGGGCATTAGCCGACATTACGCGTTGTCCGCGTACCAATACGCAGATATTAGAAATAGAAATGCCTGGGGGTCAGACATCTCAAGATACTCTGGGAATCCTTGACGCATTCACTTCCCATTATACTACGTTATATACCTCACAGCGTCAGGGCACGGCGGATTTAGATGCGTTTATGGGAGATATAGCGCTATGCTGGCTCAGTGATACACATAGGGAAGTCCTGAGTGCGCCGTTTGAGATTGACAAGATCAAGGATGCCATTATGTCCCTGCAGAACGGGAAGGCGTCTGGATTGGATGGCCTCCCTGTGGAATTCTATAAGAGTTATATAGATACCATGGCGCCAGTACTCAAGGAAGTCTTTGAGGAATCCCTCGAGGTTGGTATGCTCCCGACATCAATGAGGGAAGGGCTGATAACATCACTGCTGAAGCCGGGTAAACCCAGCAACTCCTGTGACTCCTTTAGACCCCTTTCACTCCTAAATTGCGACACTAAGATTCTGGCCAAGGTTTTGGCTAATCGCCTAACGTTATTGATGGATAGGATTGTTCTCCCTGGCCAGTCGGGGTTTGTCCCTGGGCGGGCTACCACCCATAACTTGCGCACACTGTTCTCGCTAATACAGAATGTAGACCCGGAGCTCCCACTTGCTGCCGTATTTTTAGATGCCACCAAGGCTTTTGATTCTGTGGAGTGGGATTATCTGTTTGGTGTGCTACAAAAGATGGGATTTCCCAGGGTATTCATTTCCTGGGTACAGTTGTTGTACTGTCAGCCCACTGCAAAGGTGCTGATAAATGGTCATATTTCCCCCTCGTTCCTTATTTCGCGGGGCACCCGGCAGGGGTGCCCGCTCTCTCCAATATTGTTCGCCATTGCGATTGAGCCGCTTGCATGTCGGCTACGTCAGAAACACCAAGATAAGGCCTTTCGGTGTTATCAGCGTCAGCTTCTTCTATCATTGTACGCTGATGATGTCACGTTATATGTCAGGGATCCCCAGCAAAACATCAATCCCTTATTGAGAGAATTCTTGGTGTTTGGAAGATTGTCCGGAGTGCATATTAATTGGGGGAAGTCGCAGATATTTCCCCTTACGGCCGCGGTTCCTAAGTTCCAGCCGGATTTTCCGCTAGAGTGGTGTGCCTCTGACCTCCGCTATCTTGGCATACAAGTGACTAGGGATAAGGAAGACACGCTAACATTGAATTATGGGGTGGCCATTACGAGACTGGCCAGTAATGTCACGAGGTGGATATCGCTTCCCTTGTCGTTCGCAGGTAGAGCATCCCTTATTAAGATGATTGTCCTTCCCCAATTTCTTTATTTCTTTATCTGTTTCTCAATATTCCCTACCACCCTGGGGCGTTCTTTTTTAAAACGTTGCGTACTGATTACGAAGAACTGCAAAGTCAGCATGGTATGATAATTGCTCCAACATGTCACATTGTCACACTTCTAACCATCATATAATCCTTGTTGTTTGGAATTGGATTTCTGTCTGGTAGCGGTATGCACCCTGTCCAAGCAGGAACCACTATCCTAGTCAGGGTAGTTCACAAACACACCATAACTTAACTTAACTCAGGAGGCAATGTGTGAAGTATTTGTGCAATACATCAAACAGTAACACAGTGAAAACACTATAAAAAGACCCCACACCAGTTTAGAATAATAGACTAAAACAAGACCAAAACGCCAAAACGTCCAAAAATCCAATCAGTAGAAGTCGAGAAATGAATTTTTAAAGATCAAATGCAAAAATATCACTTCAAAGCAGTAAGCGCCTAAAGTGTTAATTGGTTACACCGGACTGGTAAAAACTTAAGAGTTCAGTCTGACCGTGAGCGTTCACCAGATACAGGGACTCACCTAGGCTCAGCTAGGGTTCGGGGTGCAGCCGAGCGATGTGTCGGTGATCCCCGCACAGTTGGGGTGATGCACCAGATTTCTCCACGCAGTGGCGGCAATACAACAGTTCCTTATGCAATGCACCGGCTCTAAAGTACGGCATTTCCAAATGAGATGCCCCAAATATCTTCACGCTGGAGAGGAGATGCGTTGATCTTTCTCCACGCAGTTGCGGCGATGAGTTGGTTCCAAAGAGGCAGTTTTAAGTGCACTTCATGCTGTAGTGGCGATGCATCGATTCTGCTCTTGCAGCATAGGATGCGTCGGTTCTGATCAGTGCAACAAAGTTTCTCACTTGCAAGGGCCCAGGACAGGGTTGGCCCCACTTGACAGAGCAAGGCTTGCAACAAGCTAAGTCCAGGTGCTGTTTGTAGGTTGAAGAGAAGTCTTTCATATCCCTGAGACTTCAGAACAGGAGGCAAACCAACAATCCCTTGAATATATTTAGGTTCTGGAATGTATTTATGCAGGTCCAGTTCTTCTAACTCTCAGGTAAGAGGGCAACAGGCCAGCACATCAAAGCAGTCTAGCAGAGTGGCAGTCCATCTAGCAGCACAGCTTGTCCTTCTTCCAGGTAGAATATCCTCAGTTCCAGAAGTGTTCTGAGTGGGTGGTCTCAGAGGTCCAGTACGTATACCCAGTTGGGCCTTTAAAGTGAGAGAGTGCACAAGTCCCTGTATTT
This sequence comes from Triturus cristatus, assembly GCF_964204655.1. Lineage (NCBI taxonomy): Eukaryota > Metazoa > Chordata > Amphibia > Caudata > Salamandridae > Triturus > Triturus cristatus. Next base: position 1,189,184,700 of record NC_140591.1, read on the forward strand.
CCTGCCTTGGCTCCAGACTGATTGTAGGGATTTGGGGGACATGACACAGCCCTTTCAGGTGTGTCTGCTCCTCCTTTCCATCCAGCCTAGGATGGCCTATCAGTATGTGGATGACACATCAGACACACCTAAGCTTCCTTTCTGCATGGCTGTCTAGAGGGAAAGAACAAAGCCAGCTGTAACCCACTCCAGACATGTATTCAGAGACAGGCAGAAGGCACCAAATGGTTACAGTAATAAAATACCAACTTTCTAGAAAGTGGCACTTTTAGAATTGCAATTTAAAATCCATATTCACCATAAGTTGTGTTTTTAAATTGGGATGCCAGAGACACCAAATTTGGGGGCCCCTATCTCTTTGCAATTGGAAATTAAACTGTAATACAGCAAGCCCAATGTTATCCTAATGGAGAGACAGCCCCACAGTAGTGAAAAATGAATTTAAAAGTATTTCACTACCAGTACATGTAAAACTTAAAAAAGTGCATGTCCTATTTTCTAAATACACTGCACCCTGCCCATGGGCTTTCCAGGGCCTACCTAAGGGTGACCTATGTGTAAAAAAAAGGAAGATTTCAGCCTGGCAAGGAGGTTAACTTTCCCGGTCAACATGGCAGTTTTGATCTGCACCCACAGGCTCTACAATGGCAGGTGTGAGACGTGTTTAAAGGGCTACTTAAGTGGGTGGAACAATCAGTGCTGCAGGCTCCCTAGTAGTATTAAAATTTCAGGCCATGGGCACATGTAGTGCACTTTACTAGGGACTTATAGGTACAGTAAATATGGCAAGTATGGATAAGCCAATGTTACCATGTTTTCATCTATAGAGCACATGCGCACTGGCATTGGTTAACAGTGGAAAAGTACCCAGATTCTGAAAGCCAGCATAACGAAAGCAGGAAAACAGTGAAAGCAGGAGGTCTGAAGACAAATAGGAAATACACCAAGGATGCGAGGTCTAACACTTAGCCCTATCCGACAACATGAATATGGATTTGCGCCTTCTGATCTAATGTCATCCGGAGGTGTTAGAACTAGTTACATAAACAACAGTGAACCATTGTGAATAAATGCAATACCCCATGTAAGTGGAAGATCCTTGGATTATGATTGAAAAGGGTCTCCTCTATCAGGCTCTTGGAGAACAATGCCATTTAGAAAAAGCAATCCACATCTTGTTGCACGTAGTGTTAAGCAAGAAATATAATCACAGAATGAAATTCATGATACAGCATCCATTTTGAACAAGACAGTGTTGAGCTCTTACTGAGGCTTAGTTAGCCTAAGCCAGAAAAACACACTTTCATTGATGATGATTTCATTTCAATTGGATTTGCTCCATGTCAGTATACATGTGTGAACTGAGGTACAGAACAAATAATAATAATGCACATTTTAGTTTAAATGTACAGCATCTTCCTCAAGGTGTACAAGTGAGTCATTTAACTAAAGGAAACTTGTTGCAGGAACTTTGCATTTAGAAGAAACGTGTGAATGTCATTCTCTGGGGACCTCACAAACTTGAACGAAGTATACAGATAGCTCTAAACAGATTGAAGGTTCTTTTATGTCTTGGTAAACAAATGGCTTTCAATACAAACAAGAAAAATCCAGCAAGACATCAACGGGACTAGCCGGATAACTGCCACAATATCATGGTAAACAATATTGTTGACATAAATATAATTTACCACAATATCGGGCTTCTATACTTATAATGATAAGCACAGAAATCTTAGGAAAAAATATCATTGACACTAGTATTGTCCAAAAATAGACAAAAATATCAATGTTGTAATGTAAATGGAGTTAACATAGTATATGTTACATATTTAATAAGCAATGTAAATTTAAATATATATTTAATGTAATGTAAATTAAATGTATTTCACTAATATTTAATTATGTATGTTTGTATGTGTATATATATATATGATGCAAAACATTTGCTTTATATCATATCATGTTTTTAATGTATTACTATGAAAAATATATATATTTGTGTATATATATATATATATTGGCTCCAGGCTCACCCTAAACTGCAGAACTCGTGACGGGTGCTGCTTTCCGCTGAAACGTGAGGGCGAAATCACGGGAAAATATACAACTACAAACGTGGAGCACTCACGGGACATATTCCAGTTGAATTTATTTCAGCAAATGCATTTCGGCGTCTAGCCTTCTTCAGTGCTTATCAACTTGACATTAGGCATTGCACATGTTTAAATACATTGTAAAACGATCTAATTGGAGAGGCACACAATCACAGTCAGTGACGAAGGACAAACACAGTTCAAGGTCCCAATACCTCTTTCCTGGCTGCCATGTCAGCGTGTGTTTAAATACTTGCAACTTGATTGAAAGCATATCGTTTTTACATTTGAAAGTTCTCAGTCTCTCATAGATGCTTTTTAGATGAAAAAGTCAAATGTCACTTATATTATAAAGTAATATATACAGAAACCTGTAGGATGGTGAAACATTTGAGACCCTGGCAGACGAGGGACGGAAATAGAACATCATGGCACAGGCAATTGAAGGCACAATGGCTGTTGTATTTCGAGGGGCTGGATAAGTCATGCAGCATGCAAGTGACATTTGACTTTTTCATCTAAAAAGCATCTATGAGAGACTGAGAACTTTCAAATGTAAAAAAGATATTTTGTTTAACGATGTTTTGCCTGAGCTCACAATGAAAACAGTTATATTTTCAAACAATTTTATGCCTTGTTAAATGAGTTCAAGTTCTTTTTTAATTGCATCCTCATTTGCGAGTCACTGTTCGTAGTTCATAGAATTCAAAGGACCACATTGTCCATAATTCCTTGTTGTGCATAATGTAGAACATGTCCTTCCACAATCACTGATTTTTCATTTATGTGACCTTTGGTGCACTGTATCACTCAATACTTCTTCCGTGCTTTTAAAGGATCAAATTCCATTTGTGGCATAAAGTAGAGAATTATGACATTTACCAAGGTCACACCACTCCTTTCGAACAGCTGAGGTTACTTTCAGTTCGTTTGTGCTGGTGCCTTTACAGATTTTCCAATGAGCACTGCGTGTAAGGCAAGGTTGCCTTTGCAAACCCTGGCTGTTTCCAAATCTTTCCTTAATGCCAGGCGGGCTGCGCAGCCCTTCCTTGAAACACTCCGTCCATATATATATATATAAAAAACACATATATATGTAATAAAAATATAACATACATACATAATAAAATGATAAAAATATAAACAATCGATTTTAAAAAAAGAATAATTTAGACAATAAGGGCTTGATTACATTGCGGTAAGAAAATTCTCCGACCATCAGTCAGAGCCCATTCTTACCGCATCGTAATCTCCTGATGGAATAATTTCCGACCGACCCATTTGGATGGAGTCCATCGGTCGGTCTCAAATTATTCCAAACAGGAGTTCAGAATGGCTTACGACAGGCTGTCCGCTTTTCGGAATGCCTTCACAAATCCATCAGCCGACTCTTTCCGGCCAAGGGATTACACTGGCAGTTTCCCACTGCCTTTCTGTGCCGGCCTTTCTGACACAGAAAGGCATTGGGAATCTGTTTTTGGGGCCCCCAGCAGGGCCCCAAAGGCCGCAAGGCCACCTTATGGCTGCCTAGGGGGCACCTATTGTGGCCCCCTGTTCATCCCTAAACCCTTGAGGTGCCTGCCACCGGGTGCAGGGATGAACTGCATCTCTGCTCTTTGCCATTAGAGCATGCATTCCATTCAGAATACATGCTCCCATAGCAAAGTAAAGGATTGCAACCGAAACCTGTTCCTAACAGCTGGGCTGTAACCAACGACAGGAGGTTGTTCGGTTCCATTTCACAGAGCGATGTCGGCCAGACTCAGGTTCGTCCGACTTCGCGATCGGGCCCTAAATAAAATATAAAAATTGAAAAATCCCAAAAAAACATTTGCAGAAAATACTATAAGCGTTAAAATAAATTTCAAAATTGCACATTAGGGAAAGTGTTGGACTTCAGAGGGTTTACATTTACTACTCTTACTCCAGTTACCGCAATAATAGGGAAAGTGTTGGACTTCAGAGTTAGACTTTCTATTCTCACTACAGTCAGTGCAACAGTAGGGAAGGTGTTGTATTGAGGGGTGACATTTACTATTCCCACTTGAGTCTAAGCAAGTCCAAACCACACAACAGTAGAGAAAGCACTGGATTTCGGAGGGGTAAAATTTACTATTACCATTCCAAACTGTGCAACAGTAGAGAAAGCTGTGGTCTTTGGAGAGGCAAAATGTGATATTCCCACACCAGTCTGTTGCAACAGTAGGGGCAGTGTTGGATTTCAGAGGAGTGAAATATACTATTCTCACTCCAAACAGGGCAAAAGTAGGGAAAGCATTGGATTTCAAGGAGTAAAATTTATTTTTCCCACTACAAACAGATCAAAAATAGGGAAAGTGTTCAATTTTGGAGGGGTAAAATTTACTAGCCAGTCAATCAAAGAAGCTTTTTTCTACTATGCAAGTCATAAACGCGTTTCAGATAAAAAGTTTGCGAATCAAGAGTACAAAGGTTCAAATCTGAGTTAAAACATTTGTGCAAAGAGGCAATTATAGCTATCATTATATCAAACATAACATGATAAAACAAAGTTAAAAAGCAACAAGTGCAAGACAGTCTTAAGCACCTTGGCAGACGAAATGGGCCTCATATGTCCTGATGTGCCTACATGCTCCTACACAAAATTGAAGGATTTCATCATGATCATTTACCAGCCCTGATTTGGTTGGAACGTAGGTGCCACATCCACCTCAAGAATTTTGCCACCCGGATTGCATACCTGGGTGACGGATCAGAGCAAAGGATTTGCAGGGCTATGTTGTGGGATCTTGTGCCCAGGTTCTTACAGAGCTGAGCCAGCCATGCTTTCCGTGGGCCAACGTAAGTGGGGCAGGCAAAAAGCACATGCGAAAATGATTCTATATATCTTTCGCATGCATGAAATTTGTTGTCCCCAGTGGGGGACCATTTGGATGAAAAGAACTTCAGGGGCAAAGATCCTGATATAAATTGGAAGTAGAGTATTCGGTCCAAAGGCTTTTTAATAATATTCCAACAGGGCTTGAGACTCAGACATGGTTTTATCTGAAGAAAGAGCCTCAAGAGTGAAATAGGGTCATAGCGCCTAAACTCCTCAGGTGCAACCATTTCCCAGTAAGTTTCTTTGAGGCTATTTTTTGACGGAAACGTTGAGGTGGAAGGGGAATCCCATAGTTGCGATTATCCCATTTTATTGATCAGACTTCTCAGATCTCGCAGCCAGCTAATTTTGTGAAAGTGATCCAAATTTATGATATCCCTTAAGCCCTCTGTATATACTGCCAGTTCCTGCGTACACCATAATCTACGCCGGAATAGAATTGACTGTAGTCTGGCAAAAACACATTCTTGGTTATTGTTAGCTGGGTCAAGTTCTCTAGGCCCCACAGCTCAGCCCCTTAAAGGACTGAGCTCACCACTTTGCTGTTATACATTTGAAGTACCGGGCTAAGGGTCTTTGTCACAGAGATTTTAAATTACTTTCTAAGGGTACCAGCTAACTGCCGATGCTTTAGTGCCATAACTGCGATGTGGCTTCCACCTCATGTGCTTCCGCAGTTTGATGCCCAGATAGACAAAAGCATCAACCTACTCCAGAGGTAGCCCATCCATCATCATTTTCCCTTTGAACGATCTGTGCTGATTGAATGCCATCAACTATGTCTTAGCGACATTAATTTTAAGACCCCTCACAAGACAGAACTCTTCATAGCGATGGAGGGCACTCTGCAATCCACTCAGTGTTTTGGAGATTATCAGCGTGTTATTCGCAATCATTAAAATGGAGATTTTTCGTCCAGCTAAGACAGGAGGATCAGTGAGGGTGGCATCAAGGAAGTTTGCGACCCCATTTATGAAGAGAGAAAACAATGTGGGAGCCAGCACACATCCTTGGCGAACACCCTTACGCATAGGGAAAGGATCTATCTTGTTTCCTGCTGCCCCCCAACGTATTTGTGCATAATTTTCCTCATGGAGGAAGGTGACCAGGGAGAGTAAATCAAGAGGCATCCCCATCTCCTTCAAGACCTCCCACAATTTGTTCCGTGAGGCCAGGTCGAAGGCGGATTTGAGGTCAACATGCTGCCTTTGCCGAGAGTAATAGTTTGCCAGTATATAAGAACAAAATGAAAGACCTGGTCAGTTGTGCTAATATGGGCCATGAAGCCTGCCTGTAGAGGGGTGAAGATGGAATTTGCCTCTAACCACGCCTGGCCTTGGCCAAAACAAGCCTGGCCACCACTTTCTGTATGGACTCTATAAGCCTTATTGGCCTATGGTTACCAGGTATGGATTTGTCTCCTTTTTTATATATGGGAATTTTCTCCGCCTCCCACCAGGTAGCTGGAATAGGTGCTCTTTGGGCTATGGTGTTAGCGAGTAATAGTATGTAGGTTGACCATTTCGGTCTATCATACAAGAAAATGTCGGCAGGGATACAGTCTAACCCTGGAGCTCTACCACCTGTTAGAGCACTAAGTGCACCACTAGCATCTGCCTCATCGAATACCGTGCCAGCAGGGAAGGGATAGGTCGGAAATGGTAACTTATCCTCTTCTTCATCTTCAGCAATTTGAGTGGCAAAATGGCTAACCCACACATCAGGGTCAACGTGATTTTCCAGTGGCTGTGCTATTTCACCCCTGCCCCATTTAACCACATTCCAAAACCACTTGGAGTTGTTGCTATCACAAGCACATTTTAATCCCTGCCATCTGTCCTTGTCCCAAGATTTTTTGGTGCAGTAAATAACATTCTTGTAGGTAGTCCCAGCAATACGTACTCTAGCCGCAGCACCCAACTTAATTGCTTCACCAAGCGCTTTACAGGCACATCTACAGTCATGATTGTACCAATGATGTTTGGGCATGATGTCTTTCGCCCTAGTCTTACTTTGTTTTTAGAAATGCCCGCAAATTTTCAAAACCAGTAAGTTGTGCAGCTGTGTGAGTTCTTTGGCCAATTCATGGGAGGAGTGGCATGTCTCCTTCAATCTAACTGTACTCTCAAGCTCGCTACTTATGATGGATAGTGTTTCTGGACATGCTGGAATCCTGGGTCATTTAACGCGGCGCGTATTGTTTGAAACTAAAAGATCACTAGTAGTGGGTAAACTAACTGGTTGTACTGGTACACTAAGATCGCTGAATATGAACCGTGAGCAGAGTGGATTATTATTGCTCTCTATGCGTGCCTGAATGGCCATATCCTCAAGGGTATGGCATAGGTTCAAGCTAACTAGGAGGTAATCAATGCGGCTTAAATGGTAACCATTGTTAAAAGTGTTTGACCCTGGCCTATCGGAAGTGGGTTGGCAGTTTGCTGCCCTTAAGCCATGCTCCAAACAGAGAGCCTTTAATTAAATAGCAGCCTCAGTCCAACGTTTAATTGGTGTAGTTCCAGAACTGGGACACCCCAGTGCTCATCCTCCTCCATCGCGAGGTCATTGTCCTCACTTTCAAGCTGTTCAAATGTTGTGTTTGGATACCCAGCAACTACAGCTCCAGCTTCTCCTGGGAGAGTGTTTAAGAGCCCGCCTAAGGCATTGATGGTTTCAGATCTTCACCCCCCACTCAGGCCTCTGGCATATACATTTACAATGGCACAAGTTCCATATGGCAAAGCGCCACCATAATTGCAAGAATCACTGCATTCTGAGGGTAAAACCCAGATCTTGAGACCTATATCTTGTCTAACCCAGATTGTGATGCCCCCCAGCGGGCGGCCACTGATACCCTGGGTGTTTGGGATATAATAATTTAGGTATCCAGGATGCTAAAGCAGCTCTATGGACCAGGTTTTCTAGAAGGCACATACATCACATTTTTCTGTATAATTATTCCAAACAGGAACATCGCCCCTATTCCTCAACCCAGCGATGTTCCAAGATAATTTAGAAATGGTGCACGACGTTTAGCATATGTTGGTGTTTAGCGCAACATTAGGAGCTGTGAGGCCAAATTCATGATTTGGCTGAGATCAGGGGATCCTATCTCAATTAAATAATTCCTTGTTAAGAATGGAGTGGGGTACGTGCTGGTGCATTCTATCGGAACCGCCACCGAACCCGGGGGGGGGGGCGGAGGGAACCATCAATCTATCTCGATAAACATAGATAAAGTTTGTTAGGAAGCAGCAAGGACATTTGAGGTGGATTCACTGGTCCCACCAGGGGGACTGAACTTAAGGCAAATAGTCGTTTCAAAAAGATGTTGTCTCCATGAGTAATAGGCTACCAGATTCTCGACCAGGTCGTGATGTGTTAGAGTAAGAGCTATAGCATCCGTATCGGCCCTCAGGGTAGAGTGCCTTCTAGCCCCAACAATGTCGTCCCTTATTATGGATCAGCATCCCCGCACTCGCCTGATTCAGTGAATAGATTTGTCAATCAGGGACGCCTCATCCTCTATGTGAAGTCTGGGTCCGGGCTTGGGTATGTTGGTCAGGTATATTGTCCGCTTCCATGCTGGGATAGTGCCACTGCCATGAAAAGGGGGATACCTGGAGGCCCAAGGGGATGGAATGCTTGTTGGAGGGGCCATCGTCTGTTTTAGCGCGGGAAAGTTAGAATGCACCATCCTGTTTGGTTTGTCGCCCCATGTCCTATTTGGAGCATGGTGAAGTCCCTTTGCCCTGCCTTGATTTGTACTACTGGCACTACTACCACCAGCTTCTCTATTGGTGGTCTGAGGACCCCCTATCAGTGGTTGATAGTTATCCAATCCACCCTAGTCATATACCAAGGGTATAGGCTTGGATCCTAAGTTATCTTTTAGTAGTTGGGCATCTATATGTATCCTACTGAAGGATTCAGAAAGACGACCTACCACTGCCTTAAGTGCTTTTATTTCTTCAGTCACATTCAGAATTTGGACTATTAATGAGCTTGACACAGATGGTTAACTACATATGGGGTTTTTGTGTGTGTCTGTAGTTCCACTAGGATGGTCTGCTTTTCCCCTGTTGCGAGCAATTGAGCTCGTCAATGGGTCGGCTTTTCTTTTGTTTCGTCATTTTGCCTTAGGCCCCCCTTTTAGTGCCTCACTTTTTGTTTCCGTAAGCTTATCCACAGCATCTGCCGTATCTAAAAGTTGAGCATAGATGTTACTGCACTGGAAAATAAAGAGGTCATCTACAGACACTTCCCCCTCTATAGCTGTATTTTGAACCCCACTCGGACTAGGTTTTGGGACGACTGTTTCTAGTTTCCTCTCTTTTCCTATGTTGAGAGATGGTGAATTGCGGCCATTAAAGAGACTATAAATGGGTCTTTCAAGGGTCGTGGAACTATGTACTGGGTACAAGGTCTGTGTGATTTGAGGAGGCCCTCAAATTCATACAAAAGGCTATCAATGCAGTGAAGTACCCTCGCTCCCCCATCTTTATGACCCTCAGTGGTGATTGTGGCAGTTTTACTCTTCTTTAGTTTGGCAGCTTTCGGGCCCTCCTCGTTAGCCTTTCGCTTTCCCATTGAGGAGCTAATACACAGCACACGGGCCCCAACAGATGGCACAACAGTAATACTGCTACATGAGCAAGGGGAATGATCAAACAATACCTTGGTCCTCAAGTCCTTAGTCCTCAGAGGAACAGCCAAGAGATGTGCAGGCGTGGGTAGCAGTGGTGTAAATGTCAAGGAGGTGGCCCAGTCTGACATGCACAGACTGGCCCGCCCTTGGCCCGGGCTTCCCCCGTGCGTGTCCCGGGCAAGCCAGCCTGCATCCCGCGCTTCAGGAGCCCCAGCACTCTTGTGCACCTCCGGGCATGGTCGCTGGCATTGGCGCCTCCTGGCGCAAAGGACCCTGAGAATTCTTTTTTTTTTTTTTTTTTTTTTTTTTGAAACCGTTTATTGCAATCTCAAGAATATACAGGTATGGGCCTACAACCTTCCGGCCGGCCGCTAGAATGACAGGAGCATATGACATACATTCCAAAACACTTGGCGTTGCGGAGGAGCAAAATCAGGAGGTATCAGCGTCGTGGGCCACATCACTCCGACCCCACAATACGGTTTCATTTTAAACAAACAACACAAAAAACCACACGACCCTGAGAATTTAAGTGTCCGATGCAGCAACTGGTGGCTTGGATGGGCTCCCACGCTGCGGGAGCCCCGAGTACTCTTATGTGCCTAAAGGCACGGTCGCTGGCATCGGCACCTCCTGGCGCAAAGGACCCTGGGGATTGAAGTCCCCAATGCGGCAATGGTGGCTTGGACAGGCTCCCGCGCTGGGGCAGCCCCGAGCACTCTATTGCACCTCTGGGTGCAGTCGCTGGCATCGGCGCCTCCTGGCACAAAGGACTCTGTGTATTGGAGTCCCTGACCTGGCAACTGGTGCTTGGAAGGGCTCCCGCACTGCTTGAGCCCCGAGCACTCTTGTGCTTCTCCGGGCACAGTCGCTGGCGTCGGCGCCTCCTGGCGCAAAGGACACTGGGTATTGATGTCCCCAGTGCGACAACTTGTGGCTTGGATGGGCTCCCGCGCTGCGGGAGCACTGAACACTCTTGTGCAGCTCCGGGGGGCGGAAGCTGGCATCTGCGCCACTTGCCGCAAAGGACCCTGGGAATTGAAGTCCCTGATGCAGCAACTGGTGGCTTGGATGGGCTCCCGCGCTGCGGGAGCCCTGAACACTCTCGTGCGCCTCCGTGCGCGGTCGCAGGCGTCGGCGCCTCCTGGCGCAAAGGACACTGGAAATTGAAGTCCCCATTTGGCAACTGGTGGCTTGGATGGACTATTTTAATTTCAGTCTGTTAAAAAGTAGGGAAAGCATTGGATTTCTGAAGGGGGACATTTACTATTTGAACTCCAGCCAGCGTGACTGTAGGGAATGTTGGACTTTGGAGGGGTAAAATTTACAATTCCAACTCCAGTCACTGCAACAGTAGGTAATGCGTTGGATTTCAGAAGGGTGAAATGTACTATTCCTATCCCACTCAGTGTGACAGTAGGGAAAGTGTTGGACTTTGGTGGGGTAAAATGTACTATCCCCACTCCAGTCCCTGCAACAGTAGGGAAAGCATTGGGTTATGGAGGGGTGAGATTTACTTTTCCCACTCCAAACCGCGCAACGGTAAGGAAAGTGTTTAACAAAGAAGAGGTTCCTTTTACTATTCCTATTGTGGTCTAAACAAGAGTAGGGACTATATACTTCTCTTCAAAAACATCACATATATTAGTAACCCCCAAGAACTCTTAATTAAAAAAATTAACTAACATAAAATATGTATATATATAGATGTAAGAAAATGAAAACCATTAGTCAATTTACATATTTACTATTTGATAAAAGTATTAGCATTTAATAAACAATTGTTAATAAATTATTAATTAATTAGCCCTCCCTATACCCCTACAACTTACATATTTAAAATAAATTAAACATTTAACTGACAATTAATAATTAAACTTCTCACCCTATATGCCTCCAAACCAAACAGCGCATACATAATAAGTAATGAAAATAAATCAGTATTACATAAATTGCACAATAAATATCAATCATATAATTAAATAAAATGTATTAAATAATTCTTAATTATTTATTGCCTAATTAACGTCCCACCCTATCCCCACAAAACCAACAACAGGCTAAAAAAGTATAAATTGCTATTAAAAATATATTTAAAAAATCGAAATCACTTACCATTACAAACTATATTTTAGAAACAGTTAATAAAACAATTATATAAACAATAGTATCACATAAATTAATTCATCAACTAAAACACTTTAAAATAAATAAACAACAGTTAAAATGATATTAAAAACATCTGTATTATTTACAATGATATTACTTCAGAAAACAATACTCTTGTCAAAGATATTTCTACATCACTATATTTAAGTGCCAAGATATTTAATTTCCGATATATCTGTCTACCAATATTTATAAAACGATATTTTTTGCAAACACTGAATATAAAAAGATAAGCAGATCCTCAGAGTGTTGGCAGCAACTGGTTAGATTGCACCTATGTTCACATCCATCAGAGGCATGCCCTGCTTAGTTTTCTCCAAAGTGACTAACTTGGCAATGGAATAAAATCCTGAGTGAAAGTCTGTGCCAATGGAAAATCCTTAAATTTCTGAAGGAAGCTCTAAATATGGCTGAAACCCTACTTGTTGAACGTCTTATAACATATGGACATATTATATGGACATTAGGTGAGCGAGCCCAGCCAATGGAGTTTACGTTTCAATTTCAGAAGCCTGACGTTTCATTACTAGCCAACTCTAAACCAAGAAAAATGGCCCAATTTAGGGCTGAGTAATCATGCTAAATACTCCAGTGGTCGAAGCACGATGCAGGATCAGTGGAACTTCCTGCATTATATACACACACCATGATAGGGGTAATTCAACCAGGGGATTCGCCATCATATTTAGCACTTTTCCGCAAATTGAAGAAATTTTAATTCAGAACTCTAAATCTTGTCATACCACCAATCTAAAAACATTTTTTTCCAAGAGCAAAATATCGCAAATGTAAGATTCTTCGAGAAAAAAACAAAAACGTTTTCAGCAACATACAAAGACCCTCCACACTTTACTGTTCACAAAGAAAATTACATACCACAACTTCACTCAGCTGTTGAATTCAGTGTAGTTTGTCCCACTTGATTGTTTTCACTTCTCTCAATTGACTTTGCCCCTGGTGTATCAAACGATCGCAAATTGCGATTCTGTTGCAAGTTCAGTTAGTGGTGCAGTAGCAGCTCTTAGTAATGTATAGAATCCCGCAAAATGCAAAAATAGCACAATAAACCAAATAATTATAGAAGCTGTAAAATGTGACTGAAAATTGGGAGTCTCTTATTAGGATTAGCGAACTGCAAATGTGCACAGACCATTTGTAATGTGTGAATAGTCACTTAAAAAACTAAGTACACTTCCAAATTACCCAAAAATGGGAGCAGAGGTGCAAACTACAAAAGTAGACCCAAAATGCAACACATACTTTAAAAAATGGCACCACTCTATGTCATGCGGAGGAGGATCTGAAAACGTCTAGCCCATAAAAATAGAGAAGGGGTAGGATATTCAGAAAGAGAGTTAAAATATGTGGCCTTACAAAGATGGAGTCCTGTGCCATTTAGAGGTTTAGAAGGTCAGTCATCCTATACCTCATGAATAAACTACTACCTGAGCTAGGTGGGCACACACAGTGTAGTTTGGTCATTCCCACACAATTAAAGGTCCAGTGTTTACTACACTTTCCAGTATCAGAGAGCAAGGCACAATAGCAGTGGCAGGTGTCATCTCCCAGAGTACTTTATCTAGGGAATAGTGGAAATTTGTGGATTCTATGTTATCCATTATTCATGCCCACATAGCTTTACCAGGTAATCTATGTGAACTGTAGCGTACCAGCGTGAATTTCTACAGGACTGCTTAATTCCTACATCGCATGCCATTGATGGATCGGCGACTCACCTTGATTTGCTCACACTCAGACTATGAGTATATGTACAGGAAAAGAAATAGCGAGCACTTCCTCAACATACTAAGGATACCCAATGCATGGTGTCGGAGAAATTCGAAATTATTTATCTACTAATCCCATTTAAAGAGTTTTACTGACCCCTAAAATTGGATCGCAAATGGATAAATATTCACAGTGTGGATGTGGTAGGTGTCCCTTCCAAATTGCACATTGGAGCGAGATGTATCAATGTTTGTGATAAGAAATTTCTAACTTTCCAGTTGGGGTGATAAGCCATTCACAAACGGGAATGGGTGCCCATGTGACCCCTTCCACTTTGTGAGTTAAACAATTTGTATTGGTGGAGTAAGGAGCGGTCCAGGGAACTATAACTCTCAAATAAACTTTTTTTTAAAGTTGTAAAAAGGTAAACTTTCCCCAGCAGCCTGATGAACATGTGGATGCCAGTGTAGCCTGGCGGTCCCGAAGATAAAAAAGAAAATGGCCCCTGCATCCTGGGTGAACACTGGTGTCAGTGACAATTTGTTTGATTTACAAAATCAAACTCCTACTTTGGGGAGTTGGTTTTTGTAAAACCAAAAAGTTTCATTGGCCCCTGAATGAAACATGGCATCCACTCAGCAAACTTTGAATGCCATTAGAGAAGCTGCTGGGGTAGGGCTCCTGTAAAGGGGCAGCCATACAGTGTGAGTGTGTCAGAGGTCATTACCACCGCTTCTCTGGAGGATGGCGAGTTGCCCGACACACTGTAAATCAGCCCCAATATCTACACCCACACGATATCATAAACCTTCGGTTACAGAGTGACTTACTTGTTTAAAGTGGCCTTTACATGCGTAAATGTGACACAAGCTTGCTTTGGCCATTTACATTTTCCTTCTCTTTCGCGGAAAACTTTGTTAAATATATGTGTGCTTCCTCCCTATTCTCAGCCTAGAAATTCACCTACTACGGCGTGTTACAGGAGCAAATTGCGTATATTTTCATGGTACCAATCTACGTACAAAAAGTAAGTGAATACCCAAGCTCCAATGTGTTTGTGAATGTTTATTTTGTGGGCGTTCGCCAGCTTTTACATGCAGATCCAGCTAGGAGAGGCCAAAATATCTACCTGAGCCATACATTTACATATCTGCCCATTCTGCCGTTCTGGCAAACCTGTGGCAGTTGCAAAGGGGAACCATACATAGCCGACATTCCACCAGCCCTGATCAGACCGACATTTCACCTTCATATATTTCTTATTCTGCACACCTAGTTGGACATAGGTGCCTTACATTTTCTGTAAATATGTGCCTCCAACTAGATCTCCAGCTTATGGTATTTCACAGAAGGAGCCTATTAAGTCAAAATATTGCTTTTTTACGCTTTCAGCCTGATTTTCCCTTTCTCTTAAATGTCTCCTGTGTCATTTAATCTCTATCCATTACCGGCGGGATCTGTGAGGAGAGCTGCTTATCCTCTCTATAATTTAGTTTCTGTCCTTCTCTTTGAAAGACCTTTAACTATTGAATTTTGATGTGCATGACACCCATTTCTAGGTCTAATTTTATTTCTTTATTCCATCCAGCCTATTTTTGATGTAGTGTACTTTATAGCATTATATAGTTATTATCTTCGCTCACCAGAGAAAGTGGAAACAATTTAGGGGTATATATTCACAAGAACATGTGATAACTGCCGCAAGAGTAGCCTAACGCAACTCTCCCAACACGGGAAAAATACGCCGTGCCAACCAAGTATTCACAACGCGGCGGTAGCATGCGATAGTCACCAGATAATGCGTCAAATGGCCACGCAAAATCCAATGCAACGCCGCAAAAATGCGAAACATGAACGCAAAAAATCATGCGATGATGCCAATCACGTTAAAAACATTAGCGAAAACCAGACACAGGCCTGCAGATCCCATGCGACTGGCGGGAAAATGCACCATAAAAGAAACAAGAAAAACCCACCAAAACCAATTCAAACTGCGTAGCATCATGGATGTACCCGGACCGAGTGCAAAGGACATGCCAAACTCACCAAGCCCCACGAGGACCAGCACGGAACCCTGGGGCCGGGGAAGGGCAAGGAGAAGAGGAAGAGGAAGAGGAAGACGGGGTTCAGTCTGCAGGAAGACCGGATCATTGTCACGGAGGTAATAGAAAACTATCAACAACTGTTCGGCGCCTCCCCTGTGGCACTTGCAACACAAACGGAAATATGGCACTCCATCGTCACAAAAGTCAATGCAATCAGAGTGTCGAGGAGGTCAGGAGGCACTGGCATGAAGTGCACAGCCAAACGAAGGAGAAACTCGCTGCCAACAGGAATGCAGCAATGACGACTGGAGGTGGGAGTCCTGCGACACAAGAGGAGCTGGACGAGCTAGAGGGTGGCAACAGTCAGCAGTGAGGAGACGGTAGCAGGAGTTGGGGACATGGACATAGCCCGAAATGACCTGACCCACCAGTAACAGGGTGAGTAATGACCAGGGACTGGGGGGGATGGGGGGAGATGGGCCCAATGGCACACATGCACAAATGTGTAGCGCACACTGCACACCCACAATGATCGTGGAACATGTCCCAGACAGCCTTGGCACACTGCAGTACACATAGAAACACCAAATAGGCCCCCGTCCACTATGTGCACAAAGGGGCCCCCCTCTCCAAAACCAATATCACAACCTACCCATGCACATGTGCTGAATCCAGGAAAGCACCGGCTCTGTGAGCCACACTGACTATGCAAGTGACACTGCATGACAGACAGCATGGCTGCAGTCACAATACATGCAATGGCCCACGAATCGACATGGAGGTGTCCCAGTGCGGATCACATCCATAAAGGAGCAGGTCACACTCTGACATATCCACGTGCACCCACAACCCATGTCGCACAACACACGCAGCACACAAACAATGCACCAGGCCACAAAATCTGGCTGGGAGCACATATGACCCCAGTAAAAAACAAATACAGCCTCCAAAAAGCACACAATTCAAAGGTACCCCGCCTCAAATGGAGAAGGGTGGATGAAATCAGAGCTGTAGGGGCAACTCCCCCACAATGCAGCACACACACATAGCAATCACAGTACCTTAGCAATGACGGCAATGTGGTACAATGCGCAACACCAGAGGACCGAGCTCACAACATGTGCCGCTCGTGTGTATCAACTGTCCACTCACATCATGCATTGCCTGACACTGTCTGATGACAATGTATGGGTACTACCACACATCCGTCATGTAGTCAGTAAACACACTGTCTCCCATCAAATATCCAGCTCCATCAAAACAGTCACAATGTACATTGGCATGCAGTCTGAATGTAAACATCTGCAATCCTTCAACATACATGTGCAACACTGTTAACCTGCATCACTCCTTTACATTTCAGAGGGACAAAGAACACCTCGTGCAGAGCACACCACACATTCCATCAGTGATGATGAAGAGGACAACTTGCACATATGTCAGGACACCCTCCAATGAATAATGGACAGCCTCCGCACACGACCCCCAGTAGCAGGGCAGGCTAGCTGCCTCGAGGTGACCCCACCACCTGCACAGACCACACAGCAGGAAACACACACCACCACATCAGTCTCCCATGACCCCCCCGACCAAGACACGGAATTACTACAGCGTGTGTGGGCATGCCAGGTGGAGTTGGCTGATCAGCTGCATGTGGGATTCGAGCTTGTGGCAGCCAAACTCGATGCCATACGCGGGTGTCTGAGTCCCATCCGGGACCACGTACAGTCCCTTTTTGGACACCCGCTGCGCGCACTATGCTCCACCACAGGCCTTGGCTGACCTCGCTGGTGCCATTAATCGGATACAAGAACTGTCTGATCGGACAGGCACCAGTGATGACAGCACAGAGTTGGCACAGCTTCGGAGGGCAATGGAGAGCATGGAGCAGATGCAGGCTGGAAGTCTGGCTGCTACGACTGGACACCAGCGAGCAGTAGCTGGGAATTTCAACACCCTGCAGTACATCACCTTGCCATTGATGCCACTGAACCTGTCACAGATGGCTGCAGCGGGAACATCGACACACACAGCTCTGAACCCTGATGTGTCATTGGCACACGGTGATGCAGCCCTGACACCTTTACAGTCTGATGTGTCAGTGGCACACAGTGATGCAGCCATTACCCCACCACACACACCGGACACAGAACCAGTATCAGGGGAGTAAGATGGGGATGGAAATTACAGTGTGAGGAAGGAGGCAGTAGCATCCATCACCGCCATATGGCCTGTCCCTGCCTGGCTCTGACCTATGCATCATGCCCTGGGACAACACCTCCCACTGACCCACGGAACACTCTGCGACATTCACCCGGACCCCGACACGGACTGCCATATCCTCACTGCTGGTCAATCACACAGCAAGCCTGCTGTGGACTGCACTCCCCCTCGTCCAAAACACTTTTCATTCCCCAAATGACTCTGTATGACCCACCGCTGGGCTTCCATGTAATGTGGGCTAGGATGGCCATGTACAGCTACATCTCCGTCAATCACCTGAATGTGAATAAAACATTCTAAATCATACATATGTGCCATGACTATTTTCACTTACGTATAGAGGTATGGTGGGATGTAGGGACAATGATGCACATGTAGCTACACCCTGGTAACTGACATCTATGCGTATGTGTATCCCTGAGACACATGGCCAATTGGATGACTGTGGAGGTGAGTACTAGCTGTGTCCCCATTGCACATAAACTACAGTCTCACAACCCCCTCACCATAGGCACACGTACCTGTGTTGAATAGGGCTGTGTGTAGGAATGCCCAATCGGTAGCAGGCCAGAGGTAGTGTCCTACCACACATGTGACAACCGGACCTCACGTCGCATACCTACACGCACACATCTGTGTGGCCACGTCCTATTACAATTCATGACATACACATGATTTGAGTTTGGACCCCATACTCACATTTCAGAAGTCAAGTAAGTGCACAGGTCAGCCAGCAACTATCCCATAACAATGTCTGGCCCACAGAGGTGGTGATTGCAAAAGGGAGCCACCCCCATTGTACATGCTTCAGTCAGTTCCTCCCAGTGTAGGGACAATACACATTGTGGCACAAGAGTGGACATTCGATTCAACGCTCATCACAGTTAGACACCAGTGGATTGGCATAGACTTTATTGGCATTTGCGTGTCAGTACAGACGAGGCAACGGCCACAACAGGCAGGGACAGGCTTAAGGCGCTTACACGCAGTATGGAAACATGTTGAGGTTCAGAAAATGGTGAGGCAAAAATGGACAACGGTCTCAGCACACCTTGCCGTTCTGAACGAGTCATGTGTCGTCTGGCGTCTGCCCCTTGACCCGTGTGAGGGGGCTCAACTCACAGCCCATGTGATCAGCATAGTGCTCTGCCACCGGAGTGCGCAAATTGTCCGCTCTGCTGAGAGTGATCAGGTGGAAGGGTCTGACCGGTTTACATGTCGTTCTACATTGACATGTGTGTTCACTCACCCCAGCAGTGTGTCCAAATTGGTAACGTTGCAAAACGATGCTGTGTTCCTCCGAGCATGGACCGGCATCACCTTGCACAAGTGTGTGTACACACACGTAGTTCCACACACATGCATCCAGAGTCCTGAGGAAGGCAGACATGTGTTGGGATATGTGAGCATTCCTCATGATGCAACAAGTTGTTGGGACCTGTGCTATGAGTGACAATCCGATGGGGCTGCAGGGACGTAGTTACTCGTCCATGAATGCCAGCGCAGCTTCATGTGCAATATGTTCCAATAGTACGTCATTGTCGTGTTCGAGGAACACATTAACTGGTCCGGGCAGGTGTGCTCAGTCCACGCCTTTTCCCCAATCCGCAACACAGCCCAATAGGGGAGCGCCTCAATGTGGTCACTCCTTTTCGCTGCCATTGGACTGATGCCCATATGCGAATAACGTTGTGACAGATTGTTGCTGTCAAGACACCCTAATTGGATGCTGTTTGATTTCCCTCTAAAACTGTCACTATCGTGCCGGACTGATCTTGATTTTTAGATCAGTGATAGCTCTGCCATTGAAATTGTGGTGTGAAATTTACTTCTGTGAATTTGAATCAACCGTGCTGAGTTCATTCGGTAAGAAAAGGGTCTGTGTCATATGCAATATCCACTGTCCTGAAGATGGTCCGACGGACTGACGTCATTAAAGACCGAAACGTCGACTTTGCCATCTACTTCCAAAACACTTAATGTGTTTAAGTGACCATTATCTTTATTAGGAGAAATGTCAATTGTGATTCTATTGGAATAGATGTTTTTATTCATGAACTGTAGGATAAATTGCACTACACCTCTTTCATGATTTATTGCTGAATCTCTTGTTCGTTTGCACTCCCTTTTTAATTTGATTCATATATATAATATATTTGTATACTTAACAAAAGATATTCCCGTGTTTGTGCTGTTCTTCTTTTTACTCATTTACTGATTGTTTTAACGGGTGAAATTTTGGTTTGTGATCTAATTAGACTCAACCACTGAGAAATTCCTTGATAAACAACTACAGAATATATTTTTGTAAGTAAAATCCCTTGTAGGCACCTTTACTTGCTATTGTTTGAATTGCCCAAGCCTCCAAGGGTGTACTGGGTTTCCCCCATTCTTACTCTCAATGTGGTCACTGCACACGAGGAATTGTGCAATCTCCCATGCACAACTGCCAATACATACGCAGTATGTCAATGCATCCCATGCACGGCTGTCTCAGTTACACTCCTGTTCATGGTCCAACAGGGGGCGCAGACACAAGTCATAGTCCAATTCATCTACGGTTGTGTTGGCTAGGCAGACATCCATGGGACACTTGAATGTGCATGTTCGGGAGTGGAACCAGGGCTGGATGCAGGTGACGTAGCCCAGGCGGAAGCTCAGCCGGTAGCTGATGCCCAGTGAATGCAGCATACGTGCACGGTACTGTTCCACGTGACGGGGTGTGTGCATGTGCCCGGGATGACCTGACATTGCGTTGTTGCATCTCGTGGAACCGGCAGTTGTGTGGAGGATAGGCCACAGCTCTGGGCTATGATTAGATTGTGTGGGCCATGTTGGGTAGAATGGGTTGCTGTTTCCGTGAGTGTCAAGGGCATCCCATGCAGGGGTACCTCATGCAGGGCCTTCTGTGTGTGGCGTGTGGATAAGTAGGATTGTTCATTTGCTCCAATGCGTGGTGTGGGAGTCGTCCACGTCTGCCATGGCATCTCTCTCAGGGTGTTCCAGCCGGGTTCAGGACCAAGGTCGGAGGTGCAGATGTCCTCCAGCCTTCTGCATTGGTACAAAGGAGCTTTCATACCTGATGTATGTCTGACTACTACTTGCGTTTTCGGAATGTGATGTGGCTTTGGTGCAGAGATTGAGGCAAGGCCATGGGCTCATGGTGTCCCGATAGCGATACACACACACATGTTGGCATGTAGGGCCAGGTGCCCGGGAGTCCTTTCACTGCTTGTGCAGTCTCACTCCGTCTCTCTTCCTCACTCTCTCCCTTTCTCTCTCCCTCTCTTTCCTTTGTTGTGTGCATGGCACTCCTTCTTCTCTTGGATTTTGTCTTCCAGGCTGTGTCCTAAAGATTGACCCAGTGCAGACCCGCTAGGACTCATCCGAATGCTTTTTGGGTTTTGGTTTGAATGGTGTTTTATGTTGGGGATTGTATTGCTGTATGTCTGATTCTCCATTTTCTGGGCACGCATGTGTGTTGGTATTCCTGCTTGTGCGACATCAGTCCAAATTCTTTTCGGGGGGGATTCATGGTGTTGGTGTGCAGTTTATTTGTCTGGGGGAGGGAGGGCCGGGGAGCTGTGGCGGGCCTGGGTGTGGTGTCAGTGGGTGTTGTGCCCCTCTTGGGTGTCTGTGCTGCATGGGCAGTTGCTCAGGGGCATCTGTGGTTCTTCATGTGCAGCTCTGGGCTGTGCTCCCTTTCGTGGTGCAGGCTGTGGTCCGACTTAGCACGAGGTCAGAGCAGGTGTTATTTTCCTGCATCTAACGTGCCTAATCGCCTGTTTTGTGTTCTTATTGGAGTTCTGTTTGGTCGTTGAGAATGTTGCGGAGTGGTGTTGTCGCAGCTTTGGGCACGGGAACGCCTACTCTGCATCTCATTAGCAATAGTTGCGGGGGTCAGCTGTGGCAATGTTTTTTGCAGCTGCTATCGCGGGTAAACTGGTGCTGTGGGTTGTTAACACCAGCTTGTGAATGGGGTGATAAATTTATCGCAACTTTGGCTGCAATAAAGTGCCGTTAATTTGGCGATATTTCCTTGTGAATATGCCCCTTAGTTTTTTGGTGAAGACACCCTGTGCAAAGCTTTGGGGGCTTTCTTCTGGTTTTCTTTTAGAGCTCTATTATTAGTACAACATTAACTGAGACTCACTTAAAAGGAGGTGTTATCATTCTGCCATCATGATGTATGGGACTGATACTCGAGTTAGGCACACATTGTAACTGCTAGATGAATGTCTAACAAAATATGGTAGCACACATCTAAAAAAATAACACACATCTCCACAATAAAATGCCTAACCAGCCTAGTTTTAATGCTTTTCTCGTCCGTTTCTGGGGGCATCTGTGGCATTCTGAATTGTCTTCTCTCTGTTGCTCTAATTAATTACCATCTTTTATTCTCTTGAAGGTAACATGCGACTTACCGATTTTTTCTTCTTGGTACACACAGGTTTTTTGCAGCTTGAATAGTAGTTGAGGGCGGCGTACTCCATCAGAGCAGCAAACACGAACAAGAAGCACACTGTGACAAACAGATCCATTGCCGTGACGTAGGACACTCGAGGCAAAGAGTTTCGTGCAATAGTGCTCAGTGTAGTCATCGTCAACACTGTGGTGATACCTAGGCAAAAAAAGGGCATTTTACTCAGCAGTATTTGGACAACATAAGGCATTTTATTTATGTCCTGTTATAATTATTTGAATCGTTGGCATCTCTCAACAATTTCGGGAGTAAGAGTGTGTGTGTGTGTGTGCTAATGTCTGTGTGTGTGTGTGTATTAATGTGTGTTGGTCATTGTCTTCTGAATTTTCTTCCAAAACATTTAGGAGTTCCATCTTTAGGTGAAGATATGCCTGTCTGTATAACCAGGGCCGGCTTTAGCGCTGACAGAGCCTGGTGCGACAATAATTTTTGGCGCCCCCCACCCCATGACCACCTCCTCGGATTCTCTCCCTACCACCGGGCAAAAGTGACCCTCATCTCTCCAATCATATGTTATTGCTAAACACAGCACCCCCCTGAGGTCGGCGCCCCCTCCACAGGTCAGCACCCAGTGCGGCTGCACCTGTCGCACTGCCGTAAAGCCGGCCCTGTGTATACCGTTAAGACCCTCATTACGAGTGGCATGGTAATCCTCTTTAAACTTCAGCCTCTCAGAAGTTATCACTATCAGGGGTACTGGTAACACCTGACTTTTCAGGGGATCATAAGTGAGATCCTATAGGGCGCCTTAAAAATCAAGAATCACCCAGCAATCTTTCATTTTGGGTCCGATTGCCCTAGTAATTCCATGAAAGGATTTTCACTCGATGATTGTGGCTGCTTATTGAAGTCAAATGTGGGTGTGACATTGATACCACGGATCTCATAACTTCTCATAATACCTGCTGTTACTGGCTCTATCATAATTAGGGGAAAATTGTGTTGAAGGCCGTACTGTAGAATTATTTGTTTTTAATATTGAGACATCCACCAATTTATAGATATCTGCCCTTCAGTCCCTTATACCAGGAATTTTTAGTGAGGTTTCTGAGGAAGAGTAGCAAAAAAGTAGGGTGCACGATATTGAGATGTGAACCTCTCTAAATACAAGCAATATATGCTTTTTGGAAGTTCATTTTTTGCACAACCTCATCTTCTATACAATCAGATTCTCTCTGTTCTATTTAAAATATATGAGCCTTATCCCAAACATTAAATGTGGTTGTAAATGAAACTTTAAGTTTATGATCAAATGTGCCTTTTTCACAATGGTCAGGAATTCACGAGGGGGGTTCCTAACAGGTGTAAATCGATCTATCTCAGACAGGAGTATGTAGAACTGCACACTCCTATGTCCCACTCCCGCTGTGGCAAAACTGGTGTTCCACTCATGAACATTTTTCAGCAGTCATAACCATCTCTCATTCCCCTTAACCTTGGCAAGAGTTGGATTCTTGCAAAGGGTTGACATACATTATTTTCAAGAATGGGAAGCGGAATGCATTGCCTCCAGATATGGGGGAGTGGGAGAGGGGGGTTAAGGAAAGGATTACTCCATGGGGAAATATATTTACCCTGTGGAAAAATGATGAGTGTACAAAGGGTATCCTATTTCCACAGTGAAAAGCTCTCTACTTTGGAAACCTATGTACTGTGGGAATGCAATCCGTATAGGAATGCCACCTGACCTTCCCAGGAATACATATGTAAATCTGCACTTACACTGTTTTTTGTGTTTATTCCTGGGAGCGTTTGTGAATCCCAGCAGCAAATCTGCACTCACACATTCGTCTATGTATTAGGGATGGGCAAAATATTTGGTTTCTGCTAGCGGAATTGGTGGAATTTTGCAGACGCCAATTTTCTGCCAAATTCCACTAATCGCTGCATAGCAGAATCTTTGCTAGTACGCACTCCAAAACAGTAAGTTGACGAGCGAGATATGGTGTCTCCAGGAGCAATATTTGGGTGCTAGGAGGTAATCCGGTGACATATTTCTAAAGCCGGGTCTGAAAGGCTGAAGCTTGAGTCGAAAAGCGACTCGAGCAGCAGCAAAATTAACTCGAGTATAAGTAGAGCACCTTTTGATTCACCGGGTGGTGCCAGTTGCACTGTTTTTTCAGCACAGAACGTGCTCTCTGTGTTAAATCACAGCATGAGCAGCATGACATGCCTATTTCTGTCCACTGGCCAAACTCCACGGTATCTAGCAGTTTTTATTGTAACTATGTAGAATTCTATGGAGTCAAATTCCATGAGTTCTGCCCACCCTTGATAAATATGTGAGTGCTTCTTTACTATTTTCTTTGTTAACTGAGCCCAAGTGCTCTGATCCACACATTTGTTGACCACTTAAGTGAAAATTGCATGTGCACAGTAGCGGTCCGTGGAGGAAGTTCCGTGGGGCGGTGAGGTGGGGCGGGGGAGGGTCAGGGTGGGGAAATGTAAACACCGGAATATGGATGAACGGAGGTAAGTACACATTTAAATAAATAAAACTAATTCCTTTGCGCGCGCTGCATCGCAAATTGCGATGCAGCGCGCGCAACGAAATTCGGGTGCAGTGTATTTAAAAAGTTGGCCATGTACTTTTAAGTTTTACATGTGCTGGTAGTGAAAACTCTTACATTTGTTTGAGTCACCTTATTACATTTAACAAGGGATAATTTCCAAATCAAAGTAGATATTCCGTTGTGATTGTGTGTCTTTGGAACTGTAATGAATCCTCTCCTGTGTTAAAGTCAGATTTTAAGTTACAATTTTAAAAATGCCACTTTTAGAAATGTAGCTTTTTCTTGGCTTAGACATTTAGTGCTTGCAGCCTGTCTCTGGGTCACATGACTGAGTGTAGCTGAAAGTTGAACTTTGTGTATTCCTTCTAGACAGCCTCACACAATAGATAGCTTAGGTGTGCCTGGGTGGACCATCACTTGCAGGATGGGAAGGCAGAGCTGGGCACACCCCTATTTACATTTGAATAGGTTGTGTCCTGCCTCCACACAAAGGGCTGCATGCTGCCTGTAGTTAGTCTGGAGCCAGGACAGGGGAGGCAGGAAACCTATGTAATTCAAAGGGAAACCTCTTGAAACTTCTCCCACTTCAAAGGAAGGCCCGGGTATAAATATTGGACCGCAGACACCAACTCTTCAATACACTTCTGAATCTAGGCATACTCTGCTAGAAAGGCTATGCTGCTGCAACAACTACCACTCTGCTTGACTGCTGCCCTGCTAGACTACTGCCTTGCTGAATTGCTGCCCTGCTGTGCTCCTGCCTGTATCGGAGGGATTGGCCTGCATCCGAACCTATAACTCTCAGAGTGACTCCAAGAGCTAGTCTACTTGTGTCCTGTTCAGACCCACAGGGACATAACAGACTCACAACCATCTAAACAAGCACTCATATCCATCTATAGCAAGTCCCTGACCCCCAAGTGTTGCCCACAGTTTCTGGGCCCTTAGTGAGGCCTCAGAGAGGCTGAATTGAAGTTTTTGGGCTCTTAGCAACTGCGAACGGGGATGTTGGTGCAAAAACCTTGTAGCTTGCACAGCTCACCAACACGAATTTCTGTCAACCCTACTCTTTGAGCTACAGCATCGACTGCTCGCTGAGACCTCCACTGCAAAGTTCCGGTCCACACAGGATCTTTGGGCTACAGTGACGACTGTCCATGATGTCAGGCCTGCACTTCATGCTGCATTCCCTGCTCCGTGCAGTCCCCTCCACTGCTAAATCTTTGTGCTGGACTGAGAAGATAACCTTTCAGCGGGAGTAACCTGGTCCCCGTATCCGACTCAGGCTCAATCGTGGCCAGCCTGAACATGTGACTTTCTCCCGATCTCACACAACCAGATAGCTGAGAGTGGTGCTCTGGGCTTTTTGGTGCTATTTTCATTTAATCTCTAGAATTGCATCATTTGGCCTGGATTTATTTATTAGAGTTTACTCTATTGTACGATTTTTCGTGTGTTTCACTTTATTACTGTTTTAAGTACTGCATAAATACTTTGCACATTGCCTATAAGTTAAACCTTACTGCTCCGTTCCAAGCTACCAGAGGGCTGAGCACAGGTTAATTTGGGGTTTGCTTGTTCCCCACCCTGACAATGATTGTGGTTTCTACTTGAGTAGGGCTTCATCTCCCTCCACCAGTAACCCAATTTCTCACAGTAGGGATGCCAGTGACACCATAATGTGGTCATAGTGCTTCAAGCCAAGCAAGAGATGTGCCTTGTGATACTGGTTTCTTTTGAGTTTTGAGACGCTCTTGTACTAAGCCAGATAGACCTTGGGCTGTTGTCTGAGAATGACAGCAGGAAGGTAGAACCCCTCTAAGCAAATATACATGGAACAAACTGTTTTGGAGACAACATATATTTGGGTGTTGAGGAGCTTGCTGTTGAACAGCATACCCACGTATTGCCATCAGACATGGAAGGAAGCCCAGTGACTCAGGTCAAGTCAAAGCAAGGTAGGAGGGTTGAAGGTAACAGGAGAAGGATTTCAATTTTTTCACCATTCTAGCATTACCAGTTTTTAGACATCAAGTGATGAACCTGTAAAAGACATTGTGCCATATATCTTCTAATTCATGATAACATGCAATACTCTCTGTGTCAATATTAGTACCTATTTTGTAGGTATTCAAGAAGCGGGAGAGGATCGTCATTTAATAACTGAGTAGCATTAGTGAGAAGGGCAATGCTGTTGGGGAATCTTGAAAGCAATTGTCTCAGTTTAACTTTGGGGTTGAAGTTTTGAAGATAGGAAGAAACCATGACAATGCTGTTCCACTGAAAATTCCAGCCTTTCAACAAGCATCTTTGACCCCGTACAACTCCCACATATACGGGTACAAAGACATGCTGTTAGAAACTTTCATGCTGCATGGTACATGTAATATCTCAATCTAGCCATGGTCCAATGGCATTCAGAAATAGGTGCATGACCTCCTTTTGAAATGAAATTAAACTGTGCAATCAAATTGCCCATCATTTCTCTAGATTGTAATGATTTTGCTAAATCTGTCACAATGAAATGCACTACAGAATATGAAAAATGTGAACTGCACTATGAGTGCAATATGACAAAATACAATGGAAATATGTTTTTTTAAGTTCCTGCAGTAGTCCCACCGACAGTGACATTCCTTCTTGTGTAATTTGATTTCCACACTGTTTTTTCGCTTTAATGGACCCGTTTACTTCTTTGAAACATGTAGTGCGTTTCTTAATCGCTCATTTTCTGACTGCAGATTGTACCTGACTATTACTAAAGAGGTTCTCAGAAACTCAGAAACTAAATGTGCCCTCATCATGTTTTGTAATTTCTTGGAAGACATGTTTATACTGAACTAAGTCAAGCTGAAGAGTCTCACTGGCACAACACGGGGCTGGAGCTTTGACAATTCTATAGTACATTTCAACCCAGAGCAAGCATGAAAGCACCATTCTGTTGCCAGCAAATCACTGAGAATACATAGATAGGATTAGAACAGTTCTTTAAAATATCAACGATTCTCAGAAAATAGTTTGAAGACACAAAAACAGTATATCAAACTAAATAATTCAAACATTTTCCTGAATATACCTGCAAAGCATTGATCCTAACAGGAGCGACCTTTTCCTGCCCTGTGTAACTGCCATTTGAAGGCAGCCCATTTTATATTCAAGTTGAATGTCCACTGCCAGCTAAGCAGGTCTACAATCTGAAGAGCAGCATTACTACGCCTTGAAGTAAACTTCATATTTCCATCCCAAAGTCAATAACCTTTGCTAATAAACATAAAGCTTAGTTTATTTATTACAGAGCATTTAACTAGCTTCCCTGGCACTCTAGCTAGGCGTTTAGCTTCTTTGACCATAAGGAAGATGTTATGCTGCTCCTACTGTTAGATCTTACTTTTTCACCCAGTGTCATGTTAAAATAGAATGATTTTGGGACTTCATTTTTATACTCAACGAACTATTTCCTCTTCCTCTGGTTAAATTATCTTTTCTTACTTGACAGTTCAGTGGGTTGTTTGTTATCTCTCTGATTTTGGGAGCACTACTAGGTATACAATGCCTTTGTGATTTTAAGGTAATACACCTAGCATTCCTGATGTTTTTGTCCTAATAAAGACCCATTATATGTTGCTATCATGGGCCAAAACGTTGAGTGATGGTCCAATTGGACTGATTAAATTGGCCAGTATATGGACCATGAGGTAGATTCACCAATAGGACTTGGAGTAATTTGCAGCCATCACTTTCCTCACCTTAGGAACACCGAGATGCCTGAATTTATTCAAGATACAAAAAATGTTACCATTAGATTAGTGATCATGTTCTCTATTCTAAAAAATATATATATAGAAATTTGGAAATGCTATACTACATGGTTTGGGTAAGTTTGTTTCTAATGCTGATATTAGTTGATTGTCCACAGATACCCAAGGAACCAATCATAAAAACCATTATTCTGCTTAAAATAATTTGCAAAAATGTATGAACTTTAGATAGCTAGATAGATAGATACATAAATAGATAGATAGATAGATAGATAGATAGATAGATAGATAGATAGATAGATAGATAGATAGATAGATAGATAGATAGATAGATAGATAGATAGATAGATAGATAGATAGATAGATAGATAGATAGGATAGAACATGTTTTTCTATTGGACAAGGTATAACATTCCCAGTGGAGAGAAAAAGTAAATAGATAAATGTGCAAAAGCACATTTGCATCACATTTATACATGCAGATATTTTTACCAGGTGAAAATACTGCATGTGTAAATGTTACACGTACGGGTAGACCAGGAAACAGACAATTTTCTGTAAAATGTGGGTTGTTTGGGTAAAAGGGAACACAGTTTATAGCCTAGAGAAATGGACCTAGTTATGGAACCTTCGACCCGATCCTAATAATGAATTTTTAGTTAACTCCCTAATATACGTATTTTGTCAGTGCATCCATTGCCATAGCCTCCCTAAAATGAAAAAAAAAAAGAAATTGTATGGATGGAAACCAGGGGGAAAATATTTCGTTTTAGGATAAATCTCTTTGTTTATCAATAATATCATTATAAATCAAATAAAATGTAAATAATTTTGTGACAAAGCTCAAATGATGGCACATCTTGGAACAATATGTTTATAAGTATTCTGCTTGCCAATTCTGATAGTGTTAATGTTTATGCTTCTTCTTTGCAGCACTGTTCGTAACAAGTATTACCATTACCCATTTCAATGATAATGTTTTAGTTTTGTCTTAGTATAAAAGCTGAGTTGGAAACACCAAAAGTGAAACCTGTGGCTTGCAGTGTACACACTTTGAAGACTAAGTCAGATGCATAAACCTACTGAGCAATCTTACCAATCCATCAAAGAAAAATATTACTCGGTCATTTTATATGTGCAAACTTTTAGTGTTGAAAAATCTAAAATAAATAAATTAACAGGTACAGCTTTGGACACAACAAAAATATATATGTTGGACTACACTCAAAATCAGTGGCATTTTTGCAAAATGTCCATGCTGAGCATAATGATTTGTAACTTTCAAGCTACACACAATTGGTTACGTTTTGCATAAAGGCCCATTAGTTCTCTGTAACATGGAGTTATATGGTTAGATCAAACCGCAGATAATATAGAAAGGGACATTTTCAAAATTTTATGCAAATATTTGCATTGCTTCATTTTTGTGGAATAAAAGGTTTGCAAGTATAATGAGTGTGTAAAGCAGGATCCCTCTTTCATGGACTGCAACGATATGACCAAATTACTTAATCAATTTGCTCAGTTAAGTTGAACCTAGGTGTGCATATGGCTTGTTATTGTTTTAAATTATTGTTTCATATTCACCGAATGTGATTTTTGACTCACAAAGTGATTTACTCGCACATTCAAATGTACCATTATCCTGCATTCTAACTGTCAGAGAATATCCTAGGAAAGAATTGGCTTTTATGTGTGGGGATGTCTTGGAAACCAGGTGATCATGTTTGTGTGCATTTATAAACTTTCTGAACACAAATTACATCCTGAAAACAGTTGAAGATGTACTTAAATCATGCACTGGACAAACATTTGTAGCCACATAGGGAATGAAGAATGAGCACCCCAAAATTGGTTGGGATGATAGATAAGGTTTTTTTCAAGGAGAGAAATATCTTCCCAGAGGAGTAAAAAAGAAGATAAAGTTTTACAATGCAAATACATGTTTTACTTGTAACATTTATTGAGGTGAAGATGCTTTTGTATTTTAAAATCTTACAAAACAATTCCAGGAATAATGTGGGGTAATTTAGATTATCGCTGCTTCACATGAACACAATGAATATTCCTGAAATGCTTAATGTACTCCAAAACAATATGAAAATGTACTGCAAATTGGGCAACAGTCATAGAAAGTATATAGTGTATTGTATTTAAGATTCAAGCAGTCGCGGCTCCTGGAGGGAGGGCGGTGGGGCGGGGGAGGTGCAGGGTGGGGGGTAGTAAACTCCGGCATATGGCTGACTGGAGTTAAGTACATAAATAAATAAATAAAATGAATTACATTGCATGCATTGCAGTGCACGCAATGTAATTCGTTTTATTTATTTATTTATGTACTGAACTCCGGTCGGCCATATGCTGGAGTTTACTACCCCCATCCTGCCCGCCCCCGCACTGCCACACCGCCCCGCAGCACTCCCTCCAGGAGCCACGACTGGATTCAAGTCTATAAAAAGTAAACAATATAAATAGTGTCAACAATCTGGTTTTCAGCTTATCCTTGTGCATGGACTCAATGAACCAACATGTTTTTATGTTTTATGCTCTGTGGTAAGCTATCTATGGTGTATGTCTCAATTAATAAATTAAGGTGGTTTCTCATTGATGCATTTTTGCATATAAACTATACACATCCACATCAGCAACTACCTCCTAATTTCTGCATGTCTCAAATGATATGTCACTCTAAGCTCCCTTTCATGCATGCAGGCAAGGACTTTGTCTCTGAGCAAAATTCCCAAACGTGTAATCAAAGGGTTCCAACGTTGTACATAAATAGCCTATGGCCCAATTAGGATATGTTCTTGTCCATTCAGCCGAATAAGCTAAAAAGTTATTTGATATTTAACCTCAAAAGGAGTAGACGAATACATGAAATGTGTTGCATTTGAGGACGTTTGATGATCTGAGCAATCTGTTTACACATTTCAAAAAACACATTAGTAAAGGACCAAAGTATTTACATTTTAAAATTCTAATTTACTGCACTTTTTACCCCATAGCAGGAAAAGATTGCTATCAACTACCTTTGCATTGTCCTTGCAGACACTCTTTGCTATTTTTTTACATAAACAAATTAGTACCAAGATTGGTGTAAAAAATTTATTTCTGCAGTCAAGGGTCCTTTTTTAAAATCGAGAGGGAAATGTTGTATTTGAGTCTCAAGCTTGAATATTGTTAAATTTACCTCTCAATTTGTACATTGAAAATGTAATTAGAATTAAAATGTACCTTTGTAATTTGTAAAAAGAGCTGTTGCAGCTTCAATTTGTGTGAAAGCAACCAAGTCCATCATTGATTTATATTTATGTAACGCATACTGAACAGTGGGGAGAGGCAGCACCAATATCCAGTAGCCTTCAACTACTCTGTCCACTTAAAACAATTATTTATGACGGTATCCCTCAATGTCTTAGATGAGGCAATTGCTAAAGCAAAACACACAAGATGATGGACAATTGCTAAAGCCCCTGGAGTCTGACACTTCATCATTAATCATCTGGTACAGGTGCTATTCGAATGTTCCTCAGTTTGTTTATTTTGACTATTCGAAGTATATTGAACATTTGCTTTAAACTGGATTTGCTTTGAATGACATATTAATGCATTTTCACAGCATTAAGTGTAGTCATAAGTGCTTAGTTTTTTTTTTTTTACATAAGGAAGGAAATTCATAAAGTTAAGCCCAATTACCTTTAGGGGTTTAACCAATTACTTGATTCTAGTCTGCAAACAGCTTGAATGATTTGAAAGCTATTTGATTTAATTGTTCTCCATTCAAGTTGTTACATAAACTTCTATCTCAAATGTGAGCCACACATAAAATATTATTTTAATGCTAAGATTTAAACAAGTATTGTACTCTATGTTTGTGTGTGTTTCAGAAAATAATAACAACCATCTTTAATGTAAAATACCTGTACATTGAGGTTTGTGTAGTGTGATGCCACATTGGAAGATTCCGGCCGTCCTCTCACTACAGTGCGTATATAGTGCCTACCAGTTAGAACACACACACAGAGTTATGTTACTTACCATGTTTGCAATTTATTGCTTATTTAAGTGGTGTGGTTATTGTTCATAATGTATTTATCATTAGCATATGCTGTGTACTTTGAAGAAAATGTCTTGCTACAGTGGGAACAGAGAATCATAAAGGTTATCATTATCTAATCATATCAGTGTTGAGTTTTTCTAGGAAACATTTAGCATTGTGGGACAAAATGGTAGCTCAAGTAAATAAAGAAAACATAGACAAGGACCAAAGGGCTCATTTGGTCACTGTTTAAATGTTATGTCTAACGAAAATATTGTAAAGAATTGTTTAAAACTGTATCACATCTTAAATATCAAACCCATGTTTCAAAATATAGTGGCCAATTCACAAAGGCATTTTCAACTATGGGAAGTAGTACTCCAGTGGTACTACTTCATTCACTACTAAATGCAAATTACTAAGATAAAGGTGGAGATTTTAGCTAGGCCTGGCTGAATTGTAATTACGCCAGAGTAATTGAAGTAATTTGGGAAAATCTTTGATGCAAAATAATAGGAAATTGTGCGACTACGTCCGTTCACAGTTATGAGTAATTTGGCACAAAAGTCCTACAGCAGTAACACATGAACAAAGAGTTAACAAGCACACCATTCTTTTTTTTGTAATTCTTTTTATTGCAGTAAATAAACACCAAGCAAGTCCAATACAGTACTTATAGTGTTCAGCCCGTCCACCCTTCCCACAATCGTCACGGCTAAATCTGACATACAATTACTCCAACACCAGTAAATCAATCCCGCTGACAGGCGTGCACAACATTCTCCTACTTTCATTCCATTTCCCCCAGATCTTTGTCCATTTGTGGGGACAACCCCTGCTTTCATAGACCACCCTTTCCGCCATCATACACCAGCACATATCCCACTTCCACTCCCCTAGAACTGGGGTGGATGCTGCTCCCACATTCTGGCTATGTTATGTTTGGCCTTCATAAGACCTAATGTGACCCAGCGCCTGTCTGCACTGGTCAGGTCCTTCACCTCCAATATATTCAGTAGGCACCATTTTGGGAAGGGTTCCATATTCACAGTGTACAGTGCCGTAATACTGGAAACCTCTGATGCCCAAAATATTTGCGGTTTCAGGCAATCCCACACCATGTGAAAGAAAATACCTTCGCAACCACAGCCCCTAGAGCAGAGGGATGATCCACCTATCCCCATCTTATCCAACTTAGTACATGCTTTATAGGCCCTATGAAGTATCTCAAGTTCCACCAGTCTGAAGCGGAAGCGAATAGCCTCTTCTCCAGTGGATGCCAGCGCCTCTAGGCATTCATCATCCTCCCAGTGTTCCAAATCATCCTCCCACCTTCCACTGAGCTTAACTAGGGGATCAGTGGAGTTATTTAGAAGTTTGCGGTAAGTCAGGGAGATCGCTTTTTTGTGGATATCGTCATCAAGCAATATATCCTCCAATGGGGAGGCCTCAGGAACTTCTTCTCCCTTCTATATCACCCCCATCAGGGCATGCCAAATTTGCAGGTAATGGAAAGTCTCGAGGGTGCCAGCTGGTATTCCCTCTGTAAGTCGCAGAAGGACTTCATTTCCCTATTTGCCCATAAGTCACCTACTCACTACAGGCCAATTAGATCCCATTTGTCAAATCCCTGATGTTTGCCTACTGCGCCTTGTCCCACAGTGGCGTGGCCCGGGTGATCTTGCCTCGCATTTCCAGTGCCCCTAATCCAGCATGCCAGAGTTTAATCTTTGATGAGGTGGGGCCCAAGAACGTTATGTTATGCACACCTTCATAGATGGCTCTAAGGGAGTCACCAGCCTTCATATTACGTCTATCCATCCTATACGCGGGTTTGTCATACAGGCGATCGGCCCAGTAAGTTGGGTCAGCCAGTAATAATATTGAGAGGCAGGGAGTGCTTCCTCCATCAGACCAAACCCTCATCAATTTTACTAAAGAGGTCCATGGGGCTCCTTTGTCCCAGAGGAGTGTTGGTACCATGGCATCAAAGTCTCGAAAGTATTGTGGGGGGAACCAGGTATGGTGTGTGATGTAGAAAATAAATGAAGCGGGCAGCACCATCATTTTAAACAATGACTCCCTCCCAAGCATTAACAGGGGGAGGCCTCTCCAGTGTTGCACATCCCACTTCCTGGTGCCGCAAGTGGGGGCTCCAAGATAAGTTCAAAGAAACTGTTTGGATACCTCATGACGTAGATCCCCAGATTTCAAAATCCTACCCTCGCCACCCGGGCCTCACAGTTCCTGGGAAGGCACGGTGCCTTCCCACAGAGCACATATATCAGAGACTGGCCCAATTGATTGTGTATCCTGAGTATTTACTGTATAACTCAAATATATGGAGTACTTGATAAGAAAGTTATGCTCTTTGAGATTAATGAATATGAGAAAAGTTTGGAAAATAGAATACATATGGTTTATAAAAAGATATTGCATATGTAGCATATTGCATTTGGGGATCAGAACCAATAGCACTTGTTAGGTGCAGAAGAAGAAACACAGGTCAAGTGGGTATACTTTTTTAAAGGGTGCCATATTTCAGCCTGCCACTAGCTTGTGTGGGGAGGTAACTCCTCGCCCCTTTCTAGCTGGTAGAGAAAAGCTCCCAGGTGTAATTCTACCAAGTTTCGCACTGGTTCCTGTGTGCCCTATTGCAAACAATCCAACAGTGCCCCTTTCTCACTAAATTCAAAATGGAGTAACCCTACTTCCATTTTGCACAGCCGGATTGCCACCCAGAGCGGTGGCCTGGGTAATCAGTGGTCCCTTTCTCCTTGTCACTAAAAACCAGTGCTGTGAGCAGATATCCCCCCACTAAGTTTGGTGCTTGCCTGACTGGGAGAACAAAGGAGAGGGCCTGTGTAGGTCTGTGCTAAACTGTGCCTGACAGGGGAGGCCTCTTTGAAGAAAATTACATTCCTGGGCACTGCCCAACTGCTCTTCCTGTCAGAGGAACAAAACAACTCTCATACCCAGGCCTTTGCCTCTGCTCTGTGAGCGGTTTTCAAACCTCATCAGGGCCACTCACCTGCTGGATAATAATTGTAGGCAAATACAAATTAGCCTCCAGGAGCTTCAGTTAGGGAAAAGGTACATTTCGAAAAAAAACCTTCTTCCCTAATTTGCATTATAAATCAGATTTTAGCATTGAGTCAGACATTTAATAAATATAAAAAACAGTCCATGAATTCCGTTTCTAGCTGGTCCTAACCTTAAACTTTATATTTAATATTAATTCCCAGTGCTTCTCTATCCTATCAGCCAGCCAACATTCCAACAGTGAAAATAGCTTTTGGGTGCTTGTCACTGTAAAGCAGAGATCTTCAAATTGTGGGTGGGACTTAAGTGATCTCGGGGGGGGGGGCACCAGTCTCTGGCCAAGCAAAGCATTATGCTTTGTTTAAATTTTAAAAACATGAGCGGCAGTTAGCCACCTTGGGCCATTGCTAATGTTTGTTATTTATATCCTGACTACCAATATGTGTAAAAAGGGGTAACAGAGCTTAACTGCAATGTTTAAACATATTTAAGCATTGCCAATTTAGCAGAATAATTTCGAAAAAACTGAGGGGTGCCCGAGGCTTTTTTTTATAGGGGTGTGCTACGTTAAGACCACTGCAGTAAAAGCATGCTAATATTACATTTCTATATGCCCTACTTTTACATTCTATGCACCCTGTCTTGGGAGCTACAAAGTTTACACAGGAGTGACTTAGTAATACTTTACAAGCATGGGCAAAGTCAAAAGGTCTGACATTGACAGCCAGCCCTACTGACGATTGTTGTTTAGTTTTGTCATGGTTTTTGCAAAACTTTCTTGTTTGGCAATATGTCAGGCCTACATCAATCTATAACAAAATCATTTGCTACAGGCATAAAAAAGTTTTTGGGTCTCTAAAAAAACACATTACCATAATATTCCCTTACACTGAAAGGGTGGCATGCTATAACTCACAGTAAAGTCAGCCAATGGCTGAAGTGGGCTGATAAATTGCCCTGTAATGCATGCTGGAGTGGGTGGAAGAAAAATGTGAATGACACAAAGCAAAAAATAATGGGTGAATT
Organism: Triturus cristatus; assembly: GCF_964204655.1. Classification (NCBI taxonomy): domain Eukaryota; kingdom Metazoa; phylum Chordata; class Amphibia; order Caudata; family Salamandridae; genus Triturus; species Triturus cristatus. Next base: position 1,189,221,333 of record NC_140591.1, read on the forward strand.
CTTGCTGAAGTCCCCATCTGTTATGCACATCATTTTAGTAAAATCAAAAGGTCTTGGCTAACACAGACCTAAAAACAGTCAGTCAGTCTGGTTTTAGCTGCAAGCCATTTGAAAGGAAATAAGAAAGCAAGAAAGCAAGAAACAAAGAAACAAAGACAGAATGGAGAAAAGAAAGAGAAGGAAAGAAGGAATGAATGGAGGCAACAACCAGAGAAGGAAAGAAAGAAAGAGAAACGGTAAGAGAAAGAGCAAGAAAGATGGAATGAGAGAAAGAAAGAGAGAGGGAAAGAAGAGGAGGGCAGAGAAGGAAAAATAAAAGGCAAGAAGGAAAGAAAAAAGAAAGAAGGAAAGAAAAGAAAAGAAAGAAAGTAATAAAGAAGAAAGAAAGAATGCAAGAACAAAAGATTGAATTAGTAAAAAAAGGAACAGAAAGATAAAAAGCGAGAAGGAAAGAGAAAGAAAAAATAATGAAAGAAGACAAAAAAGAAAGAGAGGAGGGAAACAAAGATAGAAAGAGAAAGTCAAAGAAGGGAGGAGAGAGGGAAGGCAAGACAAAAGGAAAGACATTAAGAAAAAATAGGAAAAGAAAGGAGGGAAAGAAAAAATTTGCAAGAGCATAATTTTATACAGAACAATTTCAAATGGACAGAATCTGATCTGTTGTGAAAAAGCAGCAGTTAGAAAAGAAAAACTCTCCAAAAGAAATTTCCAAAAGCATTGTCAGAAGATGGGATCTGATAGAGATGGAATGTGCATCAAAAGCCTCCTGCTATCACATCAGGCTCTAAATACAAATGCCACTATAAAGCTCTGAAGCGGATCAGCTTGTATGCAGATGGGCTCCTTGTGAGATAGCAAAATGCAGTCACTCAATGCGAAGTTAACCAGTGGCTTAATAAGGCTGACCCACTGCCCCATGCTATATTTTGTAGTGGGTGGAACTAAACTGTGAATGACCCAACAGACCAATGTTATTATATCATCCTTATTGTTGATTAATACAAATCATTACAATCAAGGAATATATAAAGTACATTAATTTGCTTAAAAGAATAGAGGTATATTAACATAATCAAACATTTGTATTTTCTTCACTCAACAAATGCAGGACAGTATACTACTAATTTTGTGATAATTGGGGATAACATATCATAGCAGTCGCAACAATCCATCCCTAGAATGGCATTTCATTCTACAACTTATATTTCAATTCATTTATCTTTCTTTGTTAAAACAACGCTTCTTTATAAACTAATTCAAATCTTCATAAAACTATCGATACTACATTACATTTTAAATTTCTGAGTTAAAGTGCCACTGTGCATCTCATTCAGAAAGTGCCATTCTTACTTGAATAATCATTCTATATTATTATTTAAATGAAATTAAAATGTTTATCACAGGTCAACATAGACCAAGTAGATCAAATAGTTAATAGTTAAAATTATTACAGATTACTACAATCGAATAAAACCGTATAAAATGTCCACTCCTGAGCTGTACTAACAATATTGATTTTTTGTGCAATTACAATTAACGATCTCACCATGTTCAGTTCTTACAGCACCATTTAAAAAAAGGAATATCAATAAACCAGATTACTAATCAGTAAAAACTACCCTTGGTTTCTGAGAGGCACTCATAAGCTATCTTTTTTTCTACTATGAGGATGGACTTTACAAATTGTGATGACAAACATGCAGATTTCCCAGAAAGGCAAGTTTTAATTGCTTGGCGACATGTTTACACTTAATTTTCTTTGAGGACTGACTTTAACATGATTTCCTCTCCTGTAGCTATCATGTACAAGTGGATACAATATGTAATAATGATTCATTATGAAAGCCGCATAGTCTACAGCTATTTGTTTGACAGTTTTGTACCCATAAAGGAATTCCTTCCTTTATGGGATATTGCCCAAAACGTAACAACAAAAATGTATCTCTTAAAAATAGTTTTAGATGGTAAAAAAGATACGGTTGTGGCTCCAATTTGTTAAAGGAATTAATGACCAAGCATGCCTTTTTTTTGCAAACTCCTCCTTTTCCAGTATAATCAATAAAAAGTTGGCCAATTGATTTGATATCTGTCTAAATACAGCTTTGTTTCTAGCCATAAGCTCAAAGGGCTGGGACTTAAAAGTGTTTAGGCTCTCAGTTAGATAAGATCTCCAACCACTTGCATACACATGCTTCATTATTTCCTGCCAGCAATGATTTCCAAGGGGTTGAACAGAAAAGCAAGTATAAACATTTTAAAAATGCAGATTGTCTTATTAAGGTTTGTCTTTTGAAGCCAAATTCCACTCTGATGTTGGCGTGCCCGACATTCCTTGGAACCATGAAGATTGATTTAAAAACTTTTATTTGTGAGTTATCAAGGATTTTCGAGTCTTTGCCTTGAACAATTACTGACCCATAATCCAAGGAGGGAATCAGCTTTGATTTCATTACCTTAAGTAAGTGCTCATGGTTCAGACAGACCAGTGTATCACGCAACTTCCTAAAAGGAAAAGACAGTGCAGTGGCTTATGCCTTTATATTGATAAAGTGATGTTTAAAAGACATTCTGTTCTCAAATGAGATGCCCAGACACTTATAAAATGTTACTGTTTCGATCTTTAACCCATTAATTTTCCATGTTCTCATATCTGCTTTAGTCGAAACTATCATCATGATTTTAGTTTTTTTAGTATTCATTTGTGAACCATTGGCTAGAATATAATTATTAAATGATTCTGTCAATCTCCGTACGCCTATAGCAATATGACTTAACAATATAGTATCAACTGCATACTGTAAATATTATATATGTTGTCCTACAAAATTTGGTGGATGTGCATTAACATTTTTAAAATAGGATGTTAAATCGGCCATAAAAAGGTTAAAAAGACATGGGGCTAAGACACATCCTTGTTTAAGACCACCACTTTAACCAGGACCCATGTATTAGAGTATTTATAATATAATCAGGTCTAATAATTGTTTCCGAATACCCCATGCAGATAGCTTTGCCCACAGTAGATTACGGGAAACTGTATCAAAAGCAGCCATGAGGTCTACGAAACAGATGTATAACTTTTCCCTTTTATACTTACTCTTTCTGCCAGTAAGGTAATTGATATCAAGTTCGAGATCGTTGCCTGGCCCCTGCGAAAACCAATTTGGAATATCGGTAACATTTCTTCTTTCACATGAAGCAAGCAATCAATCAAACATTTGTAGAGCGCACTACATACCAGTGAGGGTCTCAAGGCGCTGGGAGGAGGGGGGCCGCTACTGATCGAACAGCCAGATCTTGAGTAGCCTCCTGAAGGTCAGCAGGTCTTGGGTCTGTCGTAGGCTCAGTGGGAGGGTGTTCCAGGTCTTGGCGGTGAAGTGGGAGAAGGATCTCCCGCCGGTGGTTGTTCTTCGAATGCGCGGGACGGTGGCGAGTGCGAGGTCGGAGCTGGCGGTTGGGGATGTAGAAGGAAAGTCGTCTGTTGAGGTAGGCTGGGCCAGCCTTGTGGAGTGTCTTGTGTGCGTGGATGAGGAGCTTGAAGGATATCCTCTTGTTGACGGGCAGCCAGTGCAGGTTTCTCAAGTGGGGGGTGATGTGGCCGTGGCATGGTACGTCGAGGATCAGTCGTGCAGAGATTTTTGCCTCAACATCTGTTAGGGCAATTAACCGATAATTGGTTGGATTGTCTAATGGGCAACTTTTATAGATTGGCTGGATTATACTTCCCTGCCATGAGTCCAGAACCCTTTTAGATTTTACAGCAACATTGAACAATTACGTTAACATTTCTGACCAAAGATCTATTTTTGCTTGAAAAACAGTGTTTTGGATCCCCTTGGGGCCCGGCGCCACATTTATTTATTTTTTAATCTTTTTTATAACATCTTTTTTTATAACAAGCTCATGATAGCTTATACATTCCATTGCAAGCACATGCAATTAGTTATTCTAATAAATTGATTCATAGATCTCACCACATTTGATCTAATCCCTCTGTGAGGGATGGGTGGAAAATAAACCTGGGGGGCCCAATGTGATTCTGGGTAATTGGTTTTGGTCTTTCAGGTCATCTTCTTGTTTTGGTAATTGTATTATTCTTTTCCTTTTCTTTAGTTGCAGGTCCCGACTCCAGTGGTGTGTCATCCCAGGTTGTCAGGAGAGAAGACGCGGAGAGCAAGGTAAGTAATATGGCCTGAATAGTAGATTTGTAAGGGACAGGGACCATCCCCACATCCAGGTGTGTGGGAAAAAGAACCTCTTTTGCTCTCTGATAATTAACATCTAGACCTTTAGAAGGGTGGGGTGTGAATAAAGAAAGGAAAAAAAATTGCAATTTGCCCCGCTGGCTTTATTAAACGAACTATGTGCCTCTTATTCTCTAGTGGGTGGTTTGGGGCTTTCCCTAGATTTCCACCTTAAACCTATCTTTCCCGGGTATTGATTATAGAGAGCCTTTCTCTATATGCCAATTTTTAATAGTAATGAACACTTAGAAATACTCAAGTAATAGTCATAATTCTTGCACATTTTCAGGCAGGCTCTTTTTTTACTCTTCTTCTCTTTTTCCTTCTTATAATTAATTACCCTGTTTGAGCAGGGACTCTTCTTGGTCCCTATTCTCTACTCGTCTCAGGCCCCTCTCATGTTTCCCTCTCCTCCCTGTACTATCTCACTCGTCTTAGGGCTTTCCTGTGTTTTCTTTCCCCTCCCCGCACTGCCCGTAAAACCTCCCTTCTCCCTCTGTCTACATACTGGGAAAAGCCACAACTTCCCTCAGTTGCAGCAGGGAAGTTAAAACTCCCAGGATGACCACCACTCTTCGCTTCAAGTCTCTGGAGCTCCGTCGTCGTCATGCTTCTGTTCCCCGGCTATGGGAATTGGACGTCGGTCTTCATCTTCCGCAACGGCGTCTTCATCCTCCTCTCTTCCGCTTGGCAGAATATTTGCTCCTCCTTCCTCTTGATGTGCGTCCACGCCCTCTTTTCCGGAGTCTTTCGAGTGCCCCCCCTTCGTCTCGCCTCCAAACCGAACGTCTTTGCTTGAATTTCCACACTTGCTTGTGATTGGCCACGTGTGTCTACGCATCCGCCTTCCTCCTTCGTTAGTGAATCTCTGCCATCTAGGTTGACCCTTTCCTTCTCTTCTTTACAGGAAATGGGCCGTCAGAGCAGTTCACTGGGCTGTGAAGGAAGAGGTAAGTGAGGGGGTGTTACGGGTGTTGGGTTGGGATCCTTTAGGGATATTCAGTTGTTTTCTGGGGGTGAGGTTGGTTCTTTCCTACACCCACTTATTGCCATTTTAACTTTTTCTTCTTGCAATAACTTGTTTACTAATGGATTGACTTTGTGTTGATGATATTCATTTCCCTTTATCCCGCTACTTATTTTAGTCAGCGGACTTGACATGTACTGTTTAATGTTGTTGTCTAAGACAGTGACTGCAGAGGCTCCGTATAGATTATTAACGAATGATGTCCAGCATGTTTCAGAGATGTTGGCTCTTCTATTGCATATTCAAGGTTATTAATTAATCCCCCAAAAGCTTTCAGATTTTTTGTTTTAATAACAAAATGCAACTTTGTTCATATTTCTTCGTGGTATGTTCGTTTTGCTTTCCATATTTCATTTTAACATATTCTTCTCAAGCGTTTTAGTGAGCATAGTTTTTAGAATTTAAAAGCACTGTTTGGTTGTTTGAAGATGGTCCATGATGTTTTATTAAGTGCCTTTTTTTGTTGGTATAACCTATTTGAATACCACCCAGTTCTTTTTGGCATTGTAGTGTACCCCCTTGTTGTTGTTTTTGCCCGAAAGTGATCTATCAAGGAAGCACAGACTCGGTGCCAGATTTCCACCATTGATTTCCCATGTCTGCTCCCAATAAGTGCTGATTCTATAGCGGATTCTATGAATGCCAATATCTCCGTTTGACTTGTTGGGTGCCTCACTAACCTTTTCAGATTTTAAACCATTGACCCAGTTACCAGAGACCTTGACTCTGGCAGATGATCAACTGTTAACAACAATGAAATTGTTTGTGGATTACGATCACTTTACTCTCTGGGGTCACTTGATACCCAGGAAAGGAAGATACAAGATCATTTGAGATAATGGTGTAATTAATAATAGAATGTTGCTGTGAATTTTTAAATGTTGGATCGCTCTCATTATTATTTTGGTTGACTTCCTGAAGTAGCATAAGGTCATATTTATTTAGCTGAGAACAACACATCTGTATTAAGGCTCTGCTCAATTTTTAGAAAGCAACTGCATATTGAAGTCTCCTGAGAAAATTAAGATAACGGCAGGGTATTGATAATTTAGGAATTTAACTATTTCCCAAAGCACAGTATATGGGGATGTCTTGTCTGATCTCTTTGTGCTTAAATATACATTTAAACAAATATATATATTTTTTTTAATCTATTTCAATACATAATAGCTATGTTAATTGGAAATCGATTTCATAGTGCTTGATATCCAGGTCCAACAACACATAAGTAGATAGCCCACCTCCTGCTCAACCACAGGCAAATGAACAGGATGCAAAATTTGCACACTCTTGATATCCAATTATGGGTTCTTTACACATATTCCAAGTTTCTTGAAGCATTAGCACTTTGAAATTCTGTATAAAAGTTACTGTATCTTGATCTTCTAGCAATCTTATCAGCCCTTGTACATTCGAAGAGCAAATATTACTTTGTTTGTAGTGGTTGAGCTGTTTAACCATCATTTGTTCACTTCAGCTTTCTCTTTAGCAATTTTCGGAAGCCAAGCCCAGTCATCAGTGAAAACTGGATTTTTCTTTAATTTCTCACTAACTCGTAAGCTCGAGTTACATTTTGAAACGTTGATGCCAGAAGTCAGTACAGGGTTAAATATTGCTCCTTTTAAAAACATTAATGTAACCTCCACATGTTTCACTTGTCATGGGGTTTAACGGAACAGTTCTTTGGAATTAATAAGGTTGGTTATTGGTTATCATTACATTTGTTTAGTTCGATACCCCATTTTACAAATTGTGGTTCATTTTCTAGGATTTTATTAATAATCTCTTCACTATGCCAAGTGGCACAAGACAGCTCTTGAGTGGGATTCCTTGGATCTTATTTAAATTTGACTGAGTCTAAATCATCCGATGTTAGATCATTAAGCTCTGAGATTGAGTTTAACAGTTTGAGAATGTTACTACGATTTAACATACCGTATGCACCCCTTCAAACATACCGTGGGGTAAATATTAATTTCACAGAGGAAGTGAGACTATTATCTCCCATTGATATTACATTTTTGGTGTGTCCACAATTCGTAAATAACACTGGTAAGCCTTGAATCTTCATTCCTCCTGATCCGTCATCTTCTGTTGCAATGCCACTTAAAACACAGTTTTTTTCCAGGGTGTCTTTTCATTGGATCTAAGCTTTTCCCAGATCATGTGGTTCATGCAGACTTTATATGAGTTGATTTGTTTTCCGGTAAAACTGTATTATGTTTTCACCTTCCCCTTTCCGTACCTTGCACTGATAACTGCAGGTCTCCACTTCTTGGTGGAAGCCATTGTCCGAGGCCTTGTCTGGACACTGGGTAGTTGATGCATCTGTGGAGTGCATTATTATAGACTTATTAACATCATCATTAGTAGAAAGTGACACATCTGGTCTGCTTAAACTTGTGGTAAACCCATCTTTCACTTCACACTGGTGTATTTCCGACAATTTAAAAATTGGGTACATTTCTTTTGGTTTATGGAATAAACTGGTATTTTTTGTTTTATTTATTTTCTTTATTCTGTTATGCGCTTTTCTTAATCTTTTCCTTGCTCTTTTAATTACCCCTTCTTGTATCGGTGTTTAAGATAAATCTGTATTATTGGTAACTTGGGTATCTTCGTCATCTTGTGATGACTCTATAGGTTCAATGCATTCAGTGGGATCAGGAGGTTTTTGATGACTACTTAATATACTTTCTTCCCTTACTAATTGGTTTTCCCTTCTCTTGTCTTTCATTATAGATGGTATTATGTTCTGTTGCTGATCTTTATGCCTGAGGTAATCTTTTTTATTGTTTGTCACCTTTTTTCCAATCCCATTTTTATCCAATATTTTCGTAGGTTGGCAAGATGTTGGCACTAATGGTGCTTTGGTGTCATGGCACTGGCAGTGATCATGCGCTATTGTGCCTACTTGCTCCTTTGTATTCTCTACCGACATTGACTTGACCTCTGCCACCAAAGAACCAACTATATTTGGTAAGTCTGAGATTTTATCTAACATGTGGGCACAGGTACAAGTGATCAATTATCTGTGTCAGATTGTGCCTTTACTACCAGATTTGATAAATTAAGTAACTTAGAGTCAATCCTGGCAACATAGAGAGCTAGTGTGTTTAATAAATCCACCTGGATGTTCAATTTAGCTGAATGAAAGTTAAGAGCATTATTTATAGTATCCGTGGTATAATCCTGTTTCGGGCTCTTTTGGACCTTGTAGTACTCGTGCTCTTACCAAGAAATCTTCATCATATTTAGCTAATAATGACAGGTCGGCTAAGTTGAGGGGATTGTTCATAGAGTCAGCTTGCTCCATTTATAGTGAGCGTCTTCCCAATATCAATTATCTCAGGAATCAAAGTCAGTTTAAGATTGTGCATAATAATTCCTGTTTCCGATATTGGAGTGAATGGATCCATTTCAACTTTGCTCTTACAATCCTTGGGACATGACAAAGCATCAGGTATCATATTTTGGCATCCTCCGGCTCTTTTAAAGTTTGACACGGCGAAATTAGGTGGTCGAATATGAGATGACAAAAATACCTCATCACTTGTATTTTGATCAATGCTGGATGATAATCACCATAATGTTCTGATTTGGGCAGGAATCCTGTCTCATTCTGTAAATTTTTATCAGAGTTATGATCTATCAGTGACTTTTTCTCCAGCCCAATAGATGTATTAGGGGTGATTTTTGTTCCTGTTGGAGTTCTGGGGGCATGAACCTGCACTGTTACCACCAGTGGGCAAGGACCCATCTCTGGAATTGAGATCACATTGTCAACTTTAGATAAGTTGCAAGGGCTCTTATCAGCTGCTGAAGGGTTATTTTCCACTTCTTCTTTCCCTGGAAAAGAAGCATCATTGATTTTGTTGCGTCCAGTTTTTTTACAACTTAAATCTTGCGTTGTTTTACTTGGCCCATTGTTGTCTCAACTCCAGGATCTATATTACCTTCCCTGGTGCTTTTACTGGTTCATTCAAGAGCTTTGAAATATCCTGCAGTAGTTGATTGGCAAGCCATGACATGAATTTTTGAATATTGGCGCACGGAGACATTTTCAAGAGCCGTCAGAGATGATATTGTTAAACTAGCTGTTTCTCCTGTTGAGGTGCTTAGACCATTACGCAATGCTCCGGCCCCATTTTTGCCCAATCGCTTCCTGCGCTGCTTTATTTGTAAGTGAGGCATTGTCCAACGCAAGTGGCCTGACCTCGTAGCTATATTTGATTGAAGGGATCGAGGGTCTGTGAGCCATTCTAACCAGGCTAATAAAGCTAAGAGCGGAGGAGGCGTAAGACAGCCTCCTTTACTTTGGACCCCCCTCTTCCTTCTCTTCACCTTCAGTAAGCTGCTTTCATGCCGCTGCCAGTCCGCTTTGTCAGTTTGTGGTCATACCCGCATTCTGCCTGTGGCACTACGGGTGCAGATTGCAGCCTTGTGGCAGGCAGACCCCCTACAGCGCCGTCAGACCCCTGCTACATATGCTAGCCCCTGAACCGCAAGCCGCACCCGGTCTCCGCTTCACCGGTCCGCTTTTGCGGATTGAGAGACTGGAGTTGGTTAGTTATTTGGTTATTTAAATTAATAAGCACCAACAGCAATGCTCTTGTCTTCATCCACAGGCCTCAAGGGGCAATAGGATGCTGTAGGCGCTGAGATGCCTATAGGGAACTGACAATTCATGGGTGGCTGCTCCCCTTCCTCCAACCATTTGAGGCCTCTGCTCCATGTCTCTGTGGCACCACTGTCCACCCAACTAACCACCTAGCAAGTGGGGGAAACCAGATGGCCACTGACCGCACCCAAACCTAGTCGGGCAGTCTCCGTAGCCTGCCTGCAGTCCACTCTCCGCGGCTGCCCACTACTAGCAACCGCACTCGCTAAGGTTACTGTAATTGCGGATGGAGGGTAATGGCGGTAGCGGGTGCCGCCGCCGTGCACAAGCCTCAGAGTGCTGGCAGACAAGAAGGCCAGGAGAGCAGAGGTAGAGAGAACAACCAAGCCCGACTTCCCTCAGTGCTCTCCACCCCCCTTCATGTCACGCCACATTCTCACATCTTCCAATTTGCAAAGACAACCTACCTGTAAGTCCCTAGTACAATGGTTGAAGAGAGTCAAATGAAAGTCCATATAAGTAAGTATAGGTTACAAATTTTAGTCAATCAAAAAGTCTTGGCTAACTAAAAACAAGGTTTTCTCAAATCAAAAAGGGTTTGTTTTGACAGGCTGGGTTCCAGTTTTTAACAGCAGCTGCCTGGAGTCCTGTTTGCCTGGTCACACTGGTGGATGGCACAGTAGTTATGCAGTCCATAGATTACATTTAATTCTCCAGGCCATGGGTGTACGTACTTGATATGCAATATAACATGGATTTATAGAAAAGTTACATATTACAATTAGGTGTTAGCCAATTCAACATGTTTTAGGGGTCAGAGCGCTTCCCTGGTTAGCAGTGAAACAACCATCAGTGTTGGTCCACAAAAATGGGGTTGACAATTCAATAAAGACACCTTCTCACACTGGTGTTGTGTGAAGATGTCCTTTTGCAATCCTGTGCAAATTATAATGGGAGAAACGACATGCAAGTTTCATGATTGTGATTGGTCGAAAAAAATGGGGGGCAGTTTACTTAGAAGACAATTTGTGATTTAAATGATAATTTGTTTCAATCCCAGGGCAAAATTGTCAGTAATATAGAAGAAAACATGGCTTTGCTTGATACCTTATTGTCCAGGAAGACATTTACCCTTAAGAATGCAGGTACAGTTTCAGTGAGAGAACTGCATCATGCAGAGGCATTTTCATGTAAGTGAATACGGTATTCCTACTTGAGCCAAGGAAAGATGATTCTAATCTCAGCTCTTAAACCAGCTTGCTTTCCAGAGACCTAGGACTTATCATACATCAGCATTTCATATAAGGTGTAGAGTACATTATACAAAGAGTGGCTATAACCTCTTGAGAATGGCATAGATCACTTGCTTGATTGTGGGCAGTGGAGAGCAGGATCAGATCTATTTTACCACCCTAGACAATGGTTCTGCATTAGCTAAACATTTAACAGCATTTATTTAAATCTCAACAGTGAACTGAAAAGGACATAATAACATACACAGAACTACAGAACACAAAGGATACCAGGACCCAATACAACCTGTCAAGCCATTTGACAAACACCATAACCACTGTGGAACACAACAACCTCTCATTCTAACACTCCAGCACAAAAGCAACAGACTAGGTAACCATCCCCACAAAATGGCACCGAATTAACTAACAGAAACATTTTGTCACCCATTATCATGTACAGAATCCTGCTTTTATAGCACAGTGGTAATGTGTTTCCTCCAGCCGTACTGTAACTTACTACTAAAGACATGAATACGTGCCAGCCAAAAAGGTTTTGTGATCACTCCCAAATTTGTGGCTCATGGAGGACATCTGTGCTAGCTCCTACTCAATTGGCTCATTTTCAAGTTGGGATCAGGGAAAGCTTTTATCACACACACGGAGAGCTATAGAATTGATGACTAATGTTACTGGAGTTTCACCATCTGTTCTAAAACCATTTTCAGTAAGATAACTAACCTGAAAAAATTAAGGTGACAATTCTTCCTTTGAAAATGTGTCAAGTTTTACTTTTAGTTCAAGAACAGACCAGCCTCTGTAGCCTTTAAAAACGACCTTTAAAATGTTTTATTTCAGTTTATTATCATTAGGGCTCTCTAAGGATTACAGCATATAAGCTTTGCGGTAGACTACTATTTATTTTTCTCCCACACAAAAATGGTGCATAGAAATTGGAAATGAAGGGAAGGTTTGATAACAATAGGACCTGTGTCAGAACACCTTTCAAAGTGCCAGGGGGCAAGCAGGGATCACATGATCCAGCTGTGTGGGATGAGGTCTTTTAATCTGATGTGCCGGGGTCCGACCTACTATGGATCCTGAGTTACCTTTCAGCGATTAACTCTCGGTACTTGTGTGGGTCTAGCAGTCCAAGGTTTATCGGGGAGGGGGTGGTAGACACAGGGCCGGAGGTGAACACAGGCTCATAACTCAAAATATATGCAGCAGCCAAATACTCGCTTTTGTGATAAAATAAGTATTTATGTACAGCTACCGCCACAAAGTAAAATACTTTCTTTTCTACAGAAAGCAATTTGTCACTGTATGAACATCTCCAAATCTAATAGCCCCTCAACACATGCCATGGGTGTGACTAGAGACTCACACCTGGATGTTAGCCAAAGTGATATGTGTATCAAGAGGTAACCCCAGGGTCTTAGCCCTACTAATCACAATCCTGTTATCAGCCTCCTTTCCTTCCTTCCCGAGATGTGCACAGGCCTCTTCTCTGAATTGAAGAGCACCCTTTGAAGTGTACTGGAAAGCCCGGCTCTCACTTTCTCCAGTGTGTTCCGACCAGCTTACAGGGATGCAGCAACACACAAATCTGTCTGAAGGGATACCTCTACCCTCTCATTTTTCAACATGCAGCTCTGGGTCTCCCAAATGGAACACAAATCCTGCCATGTATTTTATCATTCACAGACAGACATACACCCACCTCATTAGAACAAAAAAGAAAGTAGCCCTACAAGAAAGGATCAATACCAATGCACTCAGTAGCGAAGAACTTTTCACTGTGGTCAAAGAATTTGCCAAACTCAGTGCAGGGACAGCAGACATCCCACCCTCCCAAGACCGCTGCAACAACCTTGGCACCTTCTTCCACTGCAAGAGTAAGGATATCAATGAGAGCTTCAACAACCTTGATACCAAAGATCCTCTCATCCCACCTGCAACCACTGTACTGAAAGACACTAGAACTCCAGCAGACCCTACTCAGTTGGACTCCCCTCACCGCTAACGGCACCTTCAAGATCAAAAAGAGCATCCACACTTGAGCACCTTCAGACCCCTGCACGCACCACATCTTCAACAGAGCCGGCACCTCCATCACTCCCGAACTCTGCCACACCATCAACTGCTCCATCAACTCCACCACATTCCTGGAAGACTGGAAACACACAGAAATCAACCCCTTTCTGAGGAAACCTTCTGCCGACCTGAAGTACCTCAGGAACTTCAGACCCATCCTTTTGTTTCCCAAGGTCATCGAGAAGGACATCAATGCCCAACTTTCCAAGTTCATTGAAGTGGACCACATCCTGGACCTCTCCCAATCTGGCTTCTGAAGCAACCACAGCACCAAGACCACCCTCCTTGATGCCACAGATGACATCCTTACCCTCCTCAACCGAGGCAAAACTGCAGACCTCATCCTCCTGGACCACTTGGCTGCCTTCAACAACGTCTCCCACCACACCCTATGCACAAGACTCCACGATGCTGGCATCCGCAACAAAGCCCTGGAATGGATCTGCTACTTCCTCACCGACTGAACACAGAGAGTCAGACTACCCCCTCCTCCTGGGACAACTCCTGATGGCCCACAGATCTGGGATGCCCCCACACCCACTGACCATGCATTTAACCTCAGCATCATCCTGGACTCCTCGCTCACCATGAACTGCCAGATCAACTCCGTCTCATCATCCTGCTTAGAAAGATCTTCAAGTGGATTTCCACCAACTCCAGAAAGACGAACACCCACACACACATCAGCAGCAGACTTGACTACAGCAATGCACTCTACCCAGACATCACCCAGAAACTCTTAAAAAAACTTTAGAACATTGAGAATGCACCCACCACACTCATCCTCAAAATCCCATGCCGCAGCCACATCACAGGCCACCTGAGAGACCTCAACTGGCTCCCAGTCAACAAAAGAATCACCTTCAAGCTCCTCACACACGCCTTCAAAGCCCTACACGATGTGGGGCCTGCATACCTCAACCACCGCCTTGCATTTCACACACCCACCAGAGAACTCTACTCAGTCCAACTGTCCTTGGCCACTGTCCCATGTATCTGCAAGACCACAGCCTTAGGAATATCCTTATCCTACATCACAGCAAAAACCTGGAACATCCTGCCTTTTAACCTTAGGCAATAACCGTTGCTGCCCCAATTTAGAAAGGTCCCTTAAGACCTGGCTCGTCCACTGAGCCACAGTGCCTTTGATGGATCAGCAGTCTCCCACCACCCCCCCCCCCCCCCCCCCAGCGCCTTGAGATCCTTAGAGGTGAGTAGTCATACTTTACAAGTTGCTTGATTGATTGATTACACCCAGCAAATACATACTTCATACACGCATTGTACAGCACTACATCCTTCATGCATTGTACCATTTGCAATCAAACATACACCCAGCACATGCACATAACATACACGCACTGCACAGCACTACATTCTTCATGTCATGTACCATTCATAGACACACATAGGCCCAGCACATGCATTTAAGATCCACATATTGCACAGTACTGCATTATCTCTGCATTGAACCATTCTTGGGCACCCAGCACATGTACACCACATGTGCACTGCATTAAATTACACAGCTACCCGATTTAGCCCAAGGGTGAGTTAAGCACCCAGCAGTGGAACTTTAAATGAGTGTACCTGTAGGCTTCAGTACAGTGACACAGGTAAAAAATGACCTGTCTATTCATACTGATCGCTATACGGTATGCTGCCACCACTGCACTCATGCTGCTTAACTTCAGTGCAGTAGCCTTTCACCAGTCTGAGGGTGGTGCTTTGGATACTCATCCCAGTCCAAAAAGACCACATTATGTGAGACAGGCATATGTCATGGTGCACATGCCTGATCCATGTTTGCCTATGACAACAACAAATTAGCATTAGGGATCCAAACATCAGTACTGTGGGGGCACTCAAGGCAGGGGTGCATGTCCATCACCATGCCAAAGATTTTCCATCCCAACAACCTGTATTACAAAAGGGAATTCCCAAGCCAAGCTATCAAGCCAATGAGTGTGTAAGAAGAGCAACAAAATGATGTGTGCAGATATATCCACAAATGCAAACAAATCATGCTCTTTTTGGGCCTGATTCACAAGGGTAAGCTTATACTTTATTGTAAGTTTACGAAATTTGCTATTCACAAAGGTATTTTACTAGTAGTATCTTTATGACCGCCGGAGGCCTCCACATAGAAAAGGATTGGACGCTCCTATCTTTTTATGTGCGGAGACTCCGCAGTCCTAATCACACTGCTAGTAAAATACCTTTGTGAATAGCAAATAAATGTAAACTTACACAAAAGTGTAAGATTACCTTTGTGAATCAGGCCCACAATCTCTAATTTCCTACATGCATAATGGAATGCTCCTTCAGATAGGATCCTTACCCAGTGCTGTTCTTGCTGGTGCAGAATCTTTTTTAATCCAGAATGATACCCAGGATAAGACGACTGTTAATATGCAAGGAATGTAGGTTTGAATAGTGAAGTATCCCATTCTTCTGCTTAAATCGAAGTAAACGGTCATAACTACGTAATCACCTGGGGAGACAAAAAAATAGGGTTTGAAGTGAGTTTAGGATATTGTTCTGAATGTCTTATTATATATGCTAATAAAAATGTGTTTACTAGGATACTGAACCACATTCATGCTGAGTGTGAAAGGCAAACATCACGTTTTACATGACTTCCGATGGGAGACTACCATAGAGATCTACTTTACCACGTTTGCACGAGCCCACCACAATTATAACATGCGTAGGTTGTATTCAAAGGGACTTACTACTCAACTTTGCCAAGTTTCATTCTATTCTCCTACCTGGTTATATTCTTTTGGTTAAATAAACGTGAAGCATTTATATTCTATTTACCCTGCCTACAGTTCTGTGGTGAATTTGATGTGTCTTCAACAGTGTGTTACAATATTTTAAAAGACCAGAATATCATGTCACCATTCACCGTTGTGTAGCCAGTGCAAAAATATGCTTTCACTGCTCACTAGCTTGTGATGCTATGATGGATTTTAAAGAGTTATGCAGAAGATTTCATGATCTTTATGACATCAGTTTACTGAAATTTGCATTACATGTGTCAGGAATCAAGGTCAGATGGATTTCAAGTGGGCCTGTGACTGGAACCAACCGTCCTTTGACACCACTTTAAATAGTATGTTTTCTGGTTATGAGAGATGTACAATTTGTAAGTGCTCAACTATGCTGTCCTGAGGTGCAGAGATAGGGTATTCCACATCTTTGCTGTGATGTAGGAGAAGGATCTTTCTCTGGCTGTGGTCTTGTGGATACGTGGGACGATGGCAAGGGCCAGTTGGGCAAATCAGAGTTCTCTGGTTGGTGCGTGAAATGCAAGGCAGTGGTTGAGATAGGCAGATCCCACATCGTGTAGGGCCTTTTAGGAATGTGTGAGGAGCTTGGAGGTGATTCTTTTGTTGACTTGGAGCCAGTGTGTCAGGTGGCCGGTGATGTGGCTGCTGCAGGGGATATTGAGGATGAGTCTGGCGGAGGCATTATAAATGTTCTTCACTGAGGAGTTTCCGGGTAATGTCGGCGTGGAGTGCGATGCCATAGTTGAGTCTGCTGCTGATGAGTGTGTGGGAGACCATCTTTTTGGACTCGATGGGATACATTCCTGCTACCTCATTTCAAACATGAGGACGTTCTTAGAGTTTGACAGACGAGATATTCCATCACAAACATGGCAGATATCCCATCACAACATGGCCAAAGTCCCATCACAAACATGGCAGATGTCCCATACACAAAATTATGACTGCAATGTAGCCTATCGCACTTGTAATGCGGCTGGTGGCATATCTGTTCCATTTTGATAAAAGTATCTAGTCTGCCAACCGCTAAATAAGGCCCAAGATTTTTATGTTAAGCAGCATTTGGGGGTTATCCTTGAACTTCAGTCAAGGGCAAAGATATTTTGGATTAGTCAATATGGAACACAATTCTAGGGTTGATACATCAGCACCAACAAGTTAAAAAAAAAACTTCACACTTCGAAGAATTATCTGTATGACTAAAGAAGACATCCTCAAAGTATTATCATGCATAGGACCCTAGGCACAAAGGAAATCGTAAATCTGCACTTGTATAAGTACTCCTGAGCACAGGTTTGATTTTTTTCCTTGGTCATAAAAACTATAGTACTACATTTGGAAAGCTGCACCAGTTACAGGTTTCCAGGTATATTACACGGAATGACGTAACATTATTTGGCATTGCCAATCACCCGAATGGAATTGTGCGCATGGTAAAACTGCGCAATTGGGAAATGCAGCCTGATGTACAGTTGCACAATTTTTTCTTCAGTTATATTTTCTTGGGGAAAGGTCCATTGATAAATCACTTTCATACTTCCTCCAACTCTTTGCAGGAGCCAAACTCCACCCATATCCAGTGGGAGAAAGAGCAAGAAAGGAGCTTGTGAATGCTCACAAACTCACGTTATTATTTTTTATCTATTTTATTTTATTTTAAAGGTTTTATATAGCGCTGGCTGGACCCAGGGGTATCAGAGCGCTTTACATGAGTGACGATAATACAGGCATATTGCAATTGTTCAGATCATGGGGATAACATAGGTTCGATTGAGTAGCAAGTAGCAAAATACAAATAAACAAAATGACGCCCCGAGAGGGATAAGAAACAGAAATAAATGGGTACAAGTGGTCGAGTAGTATATAGTATCCTGAGATGGAGGAGGGCTAGGAGATAAGGCAGGTAGGAAAAAAAAGAGGAAAAAGAGGAGGGGAGGGAAAAGTAGGGGAAAGAAAGGATTATGGACCCCAACATTTCTTGAGCAAGTGCAGTTTGAGGTCTTTTTTTAAGCTGATGTAGGAGGGGTTGCAGCGCAGGTCTTTGCGGAGGACATTCCATATGCTGGGGGCATTTCCAGAGAAAGAGCGAGACTGAGTGGTTTTCTTTTTTGTCAGAGGTTTGGATGAGGAGGGCGTTGGTGCTTCTCAACGGTCGGGCACATCCTGCTTTGTTGAGTTCATCAGTAAGATAAAGTGGGGCTTTTTGGTGAAGGGCTTTGTGCGTAATGCATGCCATCTTATAGGTGGATCTGCCTTCAATGGGCAGCCATTTAAGGGCCTTAAGGGCTGGGGAGATGTGGTCAAAGCGTTTGAAGCCAGTGATCAGCCTGGCCGCTAGGTTTTGCACAGATTTGAGTGGGGCAAGGTGAACTTCTGGGGCTCTGGAGAAGAGGGCATTACCATAATCAATTTTTGAGAGGACCAGTGATTGGACGACCAATTTAAAGTCGTCAGCTGGGATGAAGGGTTTGATTTTCTTGAGATGGCGTAGGGTGAAGAGCGCTCCTTTGGTCGAATTTTTTATGTGGGTCTGGAGTGTTAGGCTGTTGTCAATGGTGATGCCAAGTGATTTAACTGAGCTTGATAAGGTGAGGTGGCAGTTTAGGGCATAAAGGTCAGAGATACATGTTTGGATAGGAAGAGGGTTGTTTTTTGGAGAGGAGAGAATGATTTCTGTTTTTTTAGGGTTAAGTTTGAGATGGTTAGAGTGGAACCAGGATTGGATTTTATACAGGGTGTTATTAAGGTGTAGAACGTCAGAGTGGGATTGGATCTTATAGTAAAGTTGGGTGTCATCGGCATATAGGTGGTAGTTGATACCGGCTTGTTTTAGAATGAGGATAAGGGGCTCCATAAAGAAGTTGAAGAGCGAGGGGGAGAGAATAGATCCCTGAGGGACACCTAGGGAGACGGGTGTGGGGTTAGAGAGGCAATTGTAGATTTTGATTTGTTGAATTCTGTGGTGTAGGAAGGAGGAGAACCATTTAAGTACCAGGCCATTAAGGCCAAATTTCACTCTGAGCGCATTAAGTAAGGCAGGGTGGTTAACCGTATCAAATGCTGCAGAGAGGTCAAGGAGAATGAGTAGGCAGGTCTCGCCGTTGTCAAGGGAGTGATGGATGTCGTCAACAATACTTAGTATGGCAGTTTCTGTACTGCAGCCTTTTCGGAATCCGTATTATGTGTTTGTCCAGTTGATGAAGGGCACATTTTTCAAGAGCTTTAGAAAGAAGGGGGAGGTTGGAGATGGGGCGGAGTTTATTTAGGTCATTAGGGTCAGCATTGGGATTTTTAAAAATGGGAGTGATTTGTCCGAGTTGGAGGGAGGGAGGGAGGGACACATCCCCAGGTAAAGGAGGAGTTGATGATAGAGAACCAATAAGGAGCAATGATGTGCTTGAGCTCCTGAACGAGGTTAGCGGGAAGAGGGTCTTTGGTGTGTGAGGAAGGTTTAAGTTTGGAGATGATGTTAGAGACTTCGAGTCCCGTTATGGGGTGGAAATTGAGCCAGGAGGCGCTGTTTTTAGGCTGAGGGTTAAAAAGGCTGGAGTCCGGAGCGATAGCGGCATGAGGGAGGAAGGAGGGGGAAGTTGATAGAGAGGGAGATTGAGAAGTAGAGACATCGATAGATAGGGGATGTGGTGGAGATTCTAGGAAGGATTGGTCTATAATGGCTATTTTTTCGGAGAAGAAGTTAGCAATTTCTTCTCATTTGTCAGTTGTGGCCGTCAGGGTTGGAGGGGCCAAGGAGGTTTGGTTTTGAACTATGCTGAATAGCTCTCTGGGTCGATTTTTCGCTCGATCGAGTTGGGTACAGAAGAAGGAGGCCTTTTCCGAGAATATGTGTTTCTTATATGGGGCTCTGGCGGATCTGAGGAGAGCAAGATGGGTGGGGGAAGGGTGTTGTCTCCATGTTCTTTCAGCACGTCTAAGAGCATGCCTTTCGTCATTGAGGTTGGAATTGTACCATGATTTAGATGGAATGTTTCTTAGGGTTTTAAGTTTGAACGGGGCAATTTGGTTTAGGACATGGATGACGGTTTTGTTAAAATGTTCAGTGAGTTCATTAGCATTTAGGGAGAGAGGGGTGAGCAGAAGTTGGGTTTGGAGTTTAGATTCAAGTTCACCAGGGGGGATGCTATTAACATATCTGGTCCATTTTGAGACTTTAATGTTGTTGGTGAGGGGGAATGGGTCAATGTTTGCGACAGAGAACAGAATGAGGTGATGATCAGACCAGTCGATGGGTATGATGTCAGAGAGGGAAGCCAAGTTGTTGCTGGTAATGATGGCGTCAAGAGTGGCTCCTTTGGAGTGAGTGGGAGAGTGTCAGAGTTGTTTGAGTTCATTGATCTCAAGAAGATTGGTGAGGAGGTGGACTGAGGAGTCATCAGTCACGTTCCAGTGGAGATTAAAATCTCCAAGGAAGAGATTTTTGGTGTTAGAGAGAGAGGATTGGTTAAGAAGTTCGGATAGTTCCTCGATGAAGGGGAGTGGGTCACCAGGTGGGTGGTAGATATTGTGCAGTCGAATCGGGCGAAAACCTTGAGACTTAAGTTCGGTTTCAAGGTATTCGAAGGTATTGCCGTCAGGATTTTTGACACGGGAAAGTTGGAGTTCATTTTTTTAAATAATCGCTAGTCCACCCCCTATTCTCTCTGTCCTATCCTTTCTGATGATAGAGTAACCCGGGGGGGAAAGTAAGTCAAGGCTGGAAGTGGTCATTGAGCCAGGATTCCGTGAGGAAGGCTATGTCAATGTTTTCACTAAGAATGGTTTCTGAAATTTCAGTTGCATGCCTGACAGCCGAACGGCAGTTCACTAGCTTGTAGGCGAGGGGTTTAGTACAGTCTTTGGGGGAGGGCATGAATGGATGGTAGTATGTTGGGGTGTGGGTCTGGGGAGACGGGAGAGGGTGGGGATCTGGTGGTCCCTACAATGACAGGAATGTTGGAGCTAGGGAGCATGCAGGAGAGGGGTTTAGGGAAGTCTGTGGGGGGGAGAGAGTGGATGGATGGGTGCATTGGGGAGGGGGTCTGGGGGAGACGGGAGAGGGTGGGATCTGGTGGTCCCTACAATGACAGGGATGTTGGAGCTAGGGAGAATGCAGGAGAGGGGTTTAGGGAAGTCAGTGAGGGGAAAGCGTGAATGGATGTTGGTGCGTTGGGGAGGGGGGCTGGGGAGACAGAAGCGGGGGGAATCTGCTGGTCCCCAAAATAATTGGGATGTTGGAGTGAGGAGGGGGAGGAACGTGACTAGAGGAGTTAGGAGGGTAGGTGTTGCAGAGGGTATGAAGGTCGGAGGCGGTGAGATGATTTGATATGCGGTGGGGCCTATGAGAACCGCAGCCAAGGGGAGTGGTGTTCCACAGTTGAGGATTCAATAAGTGTGGAGGGCCAGGGTCGGCGGAGTTAGAGCGGTTAGATAGGGATTTGGAGTAGAGGGAGTTGACATCTTCTCTAAGCCATGTGAGTTCAGTCGTCAAGGTTGTGAGATTGCGCTCAATGTTGGACAGAGTCTGAATTAAAAGGGTGTGGGAGAGTGCAGTTAGGGAAGGGGTGGGGGGAAGGAAGGCTTCTGTATTGGTCGGAGAAGACCTGGTGTGACGTGATGGAGACAGTTCGGGAAGGGGGATAGGAGGAGAGTCTGGGTTGTAAGAAGTATGGATGTCCGATGGGGAGGTCGGGACATTCCTAGAGTTCGGAGGAGGGGCTTGAGAAGGTGCTAAGCCGTGATGAGGGAGGGGGTGGGTGACAGTGGGTGTAGGGGGCGGAATGCAGTTCAGAGAGGGTAAGACAGGGGTCTGGGTCAAATGAGGAGAATTAGGGGGTTCCGGGGAGCGGGAAACAGCGGAAGGAGTGTGGTCTGGGGAAACATTTTAACTAATAAATCACATTTCTGGCAATGGTTGAATGCGAGCACACCCAAAGGGCCAGCCTGACCTTAATGTAGAGGAAAACAATTAATACAGTGTTGATAAAAGTATCGTTGCATGGTCTGTTCATTATTAGTTACAGGGGCTCCTTGATGATCTTGAAAGACAATAGTTTTAATGTTTCTTCCTTAAAGAATATGAGTCCTGCACTCTCTGCTAAACACACTGTGAAGTGGGTCTCATATTTGGGAAAATCTGTAACCGATTCTACAGCTAAGTATGAGATTATATAAAAAAAGCAGGCAGCGATGACACTTTTAATTAAAATATTGAATCTCATACTCTTACTGTGGTTAGATTATGCACAACATATTCAAATATGTTTTATGCTAAATTGAAATAAATTGATAAGCCTTTTTTTGACATCAATAGGACATTTATCTTCTATATTGGAGTTAATTAAAGACACTTCAAATCTTCCATGGAGAGAGAGTTAAGGGTCTGTAAAACTGAAGAATAGGCAAAAGGGTTTACTTCAGTTTGCAGTGTGTGCTATACAAGCCACAGTACTAACTTCTATTATATTCATGATATCAATCAGAAGCGAGTAAGGCAGGCTGTACAGAAACATGACTTAGAATAATTATAGTGAAAAAAGTCCCCCCCATTAACTTGGGATGGGGCAATATAAAAGTAGTAAACATTACCAATCTGCCACAAATTGATATACTATCTTTTATTTGAATTTTGAATGCACCAGAAATACTTTTTTCAAGACATTTTTTGCTTGACATATGGCGAACCATTTGCTGGTCCCAGATGCGTGCATAATATGCCAGAAACCAAATAGCACAGTATGGCAACAAAACCATGAACTGAAATACATTGAATGGTGTCATTTGCATGTGTGGAGCCACGCATGCGATTTCCCCACAAGCGGAACCAAGCTTGCCTCAACCACGCATATGCCTTAGCCACACATTTGCATGGTTAAGGCAGTGTGCGGTCCAGATGCAGAACAGATGGGCAGGCACAGGAAGAGGAAGGATCAGGAGAGGGACCTTCGGGACGGGGGTCCGATAAGTGAGGCTGGGGACGGGTTCTGGGGGGTGGGGTTAGTTTTTAGGGAAGGTAGTTGTTTTTAAGACTCTTGGGGGTTGGGTTGTTTTCAAGACTTGGGGGGGGGGGCTCAGGCTCATACCTGCCTCTGTCATACAACCCTTTTGTGGGGTTCAAGAGACTTTTTTGAGCATGTGGTTATCGTTGATAAAAAGTGTGATAACCCTGTTACATGATCCTCAAGTATGGTAATTGTTAGAATTTACAATAACTAAAAAAAGTTCCACTTGTAGGCAATAGAACACAATGGAACGTTTGAGGCACTTTGGTTGTGAGAGACCATTTTTAAATAATGATAATTAGAATAGCATTCATGTGATGCGTGAAGTTCTGGAGTGTTGATTATTGCATCTTGAATGAAATATGTTGTTTATGCAGAATGGGTGTAATAGATGTACAGTATAAACACCCAAGGTTTTATGAGGTGTCCATGAAAGAAAATTTCTCAAACAGTGATGACGGATAGGTATTTGTACACAGTAGATGAAAGAAATTCTAATTTGAAATAGAAAATGAGAATTTTTCAGTACTATTTTGTTTGGTTTTGAATGGATTCTGGAAGACATTCATGGTATCAAGAAAATAAATAGCATTTTTAACCAATACACATCAAACAGGTGTAATATAATGTTTTAATTCACAATATATAACCAGAAACCTCTAAAAGCTAGAGGGCAACAGAGTCCAACAAAGGTGGACAGAGGAAAACACTGGTGGTCTTCACATGCCTGTTAGCTCTAAGTGGCTGTTGTTACCTCACTAGAAAGCCGCGATTTTCTCCACAGGCTCTCACTGGTACAAAAAGATATCAGGGGCAAGAGTGCGGGTCCAACAGATAAGAATGATCATGAGGAGCACATGGTTCAAATTCAGCCACCGAAGAAATCCAAAGAATGAACATGTCCCTTGCCCAGTCATCACCCTGCATTACAGACGAAACAGCCATCCAGAATGCTTGCGTGAAGCAACTCATCAAAAATGGGCGAGGAAACTATGCTAGCTACACAGTCAACTAAGAAGCCAGTCAACAGTCCCAGAGGCATGCACTCGGATGCAACAAATGCAGCTTCTAGTAAGAATCAGGGTTGAACCAGAGGCTGAGTTCCTTAACAAACTCCCCTTTTGGTTTCATGCAGGCGCTAGACTATCCCCATAGAGTTCATAAAATTACCTTTTTTTCATTCCAGTTCCCACTGCACGAAATACATTGGGCTTCTCTAGATAAAAGTGTTCATTTGAAAGACAATTATATTGTTTTCTTGAAATCATGAAAGTCTTTAGTGATATACACTAGAAAGAAAAAAATATCTAAAACTTGATTTCCCACTTTTTGTTGTAGCCTAATTGGCTCTACATATATAAATTTTACCTATGCCCAGTGGCAGAATCTTTATGAAACGTTTCAAAAATATGCTATTGTTGTCTAGTTTCCACATGTAAAGTTTCAGGGCAATCCATCAAGTGAGGGCCTAAATAAAGGGGATCTCAATACATATTTTCCACATTTATTACATTCGGACCATTAGGCACAGCTATAGCCCAAACGCTTGAACAGATTTAGACCACGTTTTTCAGAACGCTAGATCTTGATCAGAAAGAGTGCCTTTTGTGATTAGATGTAAATTTGTTCCTTCATTTTTAAGCAATTAAGGCTCAAACTGCAGTATATATTTTGCAGCAAGGATGCGGTGAGATACATTCTCATGCTGAGATCTGATAGGCTGCCACCACATTAACTACTTGGTGATGGCAGCCTTCTTAGGACTAAGGACTCAGTCCTAGGACAAATGTAAGAAAAAGACATAGGGGCAGAGTAGAGATACCATGTCACTCATGCCCGGTGATGGGGGCCTCTAATAGGCCTCAGGTAACCCATACCCCATGGCTGATATTTAAAAAAATGAGAATGGTGTGTGGCCCCCCTCCCCAAGCTTAAAAAGGCCCCATGGACTCCAATTCTCAGCATTGTATTAAAAAGAAAGAGGAAGGGGGATTGTGGCCCCCACCCTGACCCGGTAAGAGGTCCAGAGACCCCACCCCCCAGGGCCAATATTATAATAAAGGGGAGGAAGGCTGCATTGCCCCCATCCTAGAGTCACTGGTTAGCCCTGGGTACCCCATCCCCAGTGGCTGACTCAGGGACAGTGTGCTGGGGTCGCTAACCCCCGGGAACCATTTAATTCCCTGCCTGAGAATGCAGGTAGGAAAAGTGTAATGAGTGCAAAACCTTTCCCTGCCTGCTGTATCAGGCAGGTAAAAAAATACTTAATTGCTCACACCACACAGGAGTAAACTAAACCTGCTCCTGTGGAATGGATGAAATGATGTCTCCCGCTGCATCTAGGATGGGTGCAGGCGGGGGAGCCAGTGAGGCTGCAGGTGCCCTGGGCTTCTCCACACAGCCCCTACTGATTGCTGTGGGGTACTCTGGGTAGGCACCAGTGCATTCCTCTTTAAAATAAAAAAATCTGGCTCTTGTAGAAGAAGGGGGTCACCAGGGCTGCTGATAAAATTAATGATGTGGGGCACCCCGAGACGGCACAAGGGCACCGCTTAAAATATTGATCTGTTGTTTATGTCATTCTTGATTTAGTACTTTTCATGGCGTGAAATACTTTCTCGTGACAAAAATTTACTCAAGAAAAAATATACATGAAAAATAGTGCACAGTGCTGAATCTGGCATTTCTTGGGCATTTTGGGTTTTTCGGCAGAGAAAATTCCAGAAATTTCACTCAGGCCTACATAACCACATCATTTATTTTCCAACACATTTGCTTTATCAGTATGAGTTGACTTGCTATATTTCGCTGCCACTCCTCTAGGTTCCAAGAAATGTGGTACACCATTTGTCACACACTACAGTAAAAATAGCAGCTAATTAACTACAATATTTTCTGACACGTATTGGTTTCCTGATATCAAGCACCATCTTGGCTTTTGCCTGCTTATTATTCATTCTCTCTGTCAACCTACCTTGATCAACACCCATCCTTTTCCCTCTGATTATACATGTTCAACCAGCTGGACACAATTAGGTATCATATTTCCTTCCATCTAACTGAACAGACTACCTGTATAGCACATGGAATATTTCAGATCTATTTTGGTTATCTTTAATCTCTGCTCTTTAAGGTCCACTAATCAAAGCCCCACATGCAAACACTCCTTAATCCTCTTTAAACACTCAATTATATATAAATACACACACACCCACACACACACACAGTGTGTTCAGTCAGTGCATAAAGTTATACTATCCACGTTGTGACATGCTTTAAATATGTACTTGAGAAAGTCTAAATTATATTACATCCAAAGTCACCCACTAGCACACCCTTGCTTAAAATTATTCATAGAGTAAAGCACTTCCAAGAACCACTCACTCTCGAGATACTCTTAAGAGCGCTTTCTGGCAGTTTGAGGCACAATAAAGGCCCATGCCAGAAATAAATGTATATGTGTTTAGTATTACAAAGAAAGTCAAGATCTAAGTCTATGCCTTCCACGTATGAAGAAATGCCAGGGGCATGTAATTCACTTGAGACATAAACATAGCATGCCACAGTGTGTTTGCATAAATAAATGTAAATTTAAATTATAAATGATATACATCTTTTTTTTTCTTTCTACCTGAGGACATTTGGATTAAAATCCGCAATCAGCAGTACACCGTACAAATAGAAATAAAGTATTGGCTCCTTATTGTATATTGGCAATATTGGTGATGTGTGTTTTTTAGTTCTTCCAGCAATGTTTTATGTTACGTTAAATTTGTTTATTTCTATGTCTATATTCAATGTCATGTTATTGTTTTTTTAAATGTATATATTGAGCATATGGAGATATTTTGCACATTATTACACAATTGTATTATAATTATATATGTAGTTTTTCATATAATTTATGAGGTAATTGTGTTTGGTTGATTTCTAACCCTATCCCCTTGGTTCTGAGGGGTTAGTTAGTCTCTTTCTGATTGTTACTTGAAATATGCCAACAAATGCTGCTACATTTCCAGGCTAAACCAGCACATGCCTTGAAAGTTCCTGTGACAAGTGACCACCTATCGCTTTCTAAGGTGGCAAATTACCCCGCTCAAGCTTTCCAAATAACTAAAACAACAGCCCAAGACTGTGGCAGAGACTGTGCCCTACCTTTTTCTCCCAGTGCTCAGTTTGTGTGATACAGCTGTGGATGTTGCATGGAAACAACTGTAGCTGCTCATCTCTCTAAACTAGATAAATAGCTAGTTACCCCCTCCTTCCTCCACTCCCAGGGCTGGTCGAGCAGCAATCTGCCTGGGCTGGTTGCTGTTCCCAGTCCGGCCCTGCTGATGAAAATATAGCATGGAGAAGACTGGCCGACTGAAATGAGAGGCCAAGTGAGGAAGTGATCGCCATGTGTGGTGGTCGGGATAACCACTGGGGCCTAAATTTTGCTCAGTGGGGAAGGATTCTCAAAGTGAGTAATCTGTGGAACTATGAAGACCTGAACTGATTAGCGATGGACTGGGATCTAAATATACGCCCCCCTGTAGACATCCTACTCTTTCCAATGTGAGTAGTCCACCTGTTCAGGCATATGGCAATCATATGCCTAACATCCATAGTTCAATTGCAGCAATACTCCCACACACAAGCATGCTTCCTCCCCTAAAATGGTGGATTTGATTGTTCAATAACTTTACAAAAAACACTAATACATTTTACATGCACATATGCTACCCTAGCAATGAGAAGCATATTTTGGCAAAACGGCATAATCGGAAGATTGGCACTATTAGAATAATCACAGAATATACAGACTGTTGTTCATAACAGATGTCAAGATAATGTTTTCTTCAGAGTATACATTTTTGCTCTGTGGTTTGTCATGCTGGAAAAAAGGTTAGAAGAACATTTCTTGTTGAAATGTTCTTGCCATGACCTAATCCTGCTTGAAATGAATCGATCAAGACATAATGATGTGTCATTAAATTGATTTTGCAAAGATGCCTCAATTTCATTTTCTTCACTACCAAGGCTGACATTAACTACCCACCTGTACAATTTTTTTTTTATAAATAACTGCTCCACATTAGTCTATAAAATCTGAGTCACGGCCACAGGTCTTAATCGACCTGCTGGTAGTGGGTGGTACCTGGGCTCATTCAAGTATGATTTTATGTGCTTATTTTTCATAAGATTGGGTCCTGATCCACAAGTCTCACATATGCAAGGAGCAAAGAAACCCTGATAGATAAGCAAATACAGATTTCACATATAGACCTTTAAAGTCATTAACAGAGCCTGCATGCTGGAGGAGGGCGAGGATAGCAATGCGTGCACACAATACATCTGCATTCGCCTAAAGTTGGACCATGTCAGCAATTCATAGTTAAAAAGGGAGATTTCTATGTATTGTTAATTTCTTTCTCTCAATAAATAAATATGAAACAAAAAAAAAATTAAAAAAGGGAGATTTCTACCCACTCTTTTTGAGTCACATTTATCCCTGTTCCTTTTTGCCAGGATTTGTGTGGAAGTAGTGGCGTAGCACAGGGGGGCAGAAGGGCGGGTGCTCCAGGTGCAAAATTCTTAAGGCAATTCTTAGGGGCGCAAAATTTTAAAAGAAAAGTGGAAGGCTACTAGCCTTGCCCTGGGCGCTGGCAGCCCACGCTACGCCACTGCCTGGAAGCATACCTTGTATAGTATAGGTCCAGTGGGAGGTAGTCCTTACACATGGCAAGAGAGCACGAGGAGAGCCCACATCCTTGAATGAATGACAAATCAGCCAGTCTCTGTGCTGACCACCCTCCTGGGCACACCATCGTGGGCACATTTAGCTTTCAACGTCTTTTGCAAAAATCAAATCTGTTTTGAAACTGTGGGCAAGCACACTGTGTTTTATCCAATTTGCACACACACAAAATTTGTATAGAGGAAGAAAGGATGTTAGGAATAACATCTTGTTTGTTGAATATCTAGGCAGTTCTGGTAGGATGCAGCTGTGTCACCTTCTTTAATACTGTAGAATTGCAAAGAGTAGCAAGCCCCGTCCCACTTTCAGTAGAATTATTGGCAAATGTGTGATTTTAAATGAACAGCACAAGCTACTGAAAATCTGGTTAAACACAGAACCACCAGATTTAACTGCTTGTGGCCTAAAATCTGTTTCGAACTCAAATGTATCACATATTACTAAGAAGGCTGTACATGCACTGCAGTAGAGCATCAGACACTTTTTAAAAGTTAACTGGATACATCTGACCTATTGATTTCTATATTCTGGAACACAGAGGTAACACTTGTGGCCAGATAGTTTTAATACACCCGATAGATGGATTAGATGAACGGCTCTAGCCTCTAAAAGGCAGCAAATGCTGCACAAATGTATATATGTATTTCAAACAAGACGGACAAAAATTATCCTTTTTTGTCATAGTAGGAAATAATTCATTTGGCAGAGAGACATCAGTCTGATAGTGAGCTATGCCCACGCGTCCACACCAACTGGTTGGCAGATTTCACAAGCATGAACTCCTCTTTCCCAAATGAGGATCCTTTGGCTCAGCCTTTGGTAACTTTGTCAAGCAAAGTGGCTACTCTTCGGAGACGTTCTTATAATAATACACCAAGCAATCAACAAAGGAAAATTAGAGAACATTTTTAGGGGAATTATGATTTTTTCAACATTTGGTTATAAATTAGTAAAATTTCCAAAGCAAAAAACTTTTTTATGGGGAAATTCAATAATGATTTATCCAATTTTTAAACTGGAACATGTAATTTCCCCAAAAGTACTTTACTAACAATGTGAACTAGAGAGCAGCAACCATCAGAATTCTTACATAAGAAAAACGAATAGGGAGGTGAGTCCCTCAGGGTTGAATCTTAGCTCTAATCCTTTTCAACATCTATTTGGAGCACTTCAATTGATTATGAAGGAGTAACTGGTCAAGCTTTATCGATATGAACATTATCCTCAATAATATGTAGCAATATCAAAAATTCTGTCTTGGGGCCTCATTATGAGTAAGGGAGCTATCTATCACGCCTCGTAAATTATGATACCCAAAGGAACTTTATTTATCTGGTGTGATAAGTTACAAGTTCTCTGGGAATAACATGTGGATTTTGGTGTTTAGTAAAAACCATACATATATCCCTGTTCAATTTCGGCAAGTTTCACGAAAGTTGAGGCATTTAATGCATCCAATAATTATCGGATACGTTGCGTACCTTCTGACTCATAATTCTGACATTTGCACAAACAGAGGTTTTGACACAGGTTGGAACACACTGACCCTCTTGTAATCAGGCCCTTAGTTGTATATTTATATGTTAAATTTACTGTTTTGTAGAGCTCATTCTTGTTGGAAAGCTTTGCTTCCAGAATCCCTATAGACTGAACACAAATGATACCTGAAACTGTTTGTGTGCAAGTAGGTGTGTGTTGAGGTGAGTGCAACACACACA
The DNA here is from genome assembly GCF_964204655.1 of Triturus cristatus. Lineage (NCBI taxonomy): Eukaryota > Metazoa > Chordata > Amphibia > Caudata > Salamandridae > Triturus > Triturus cristatus. The sequence continues at coordinate 1,189,251,802 of NC_140591.1, forward strand.
CTGTCCCTACCTGAGTGGTAGAAAGGAACATATCAAAAAATTGGTATTGCTGAATGCCCCCTACAACAGTTCCTGCTGAATGTTTGTCATGATCTTCTTTAAAGACAGCATCATTATAAAACATTGAGGTCCATTTGAATCAATAATTATGAGGATTAAAATACCAATTTAGCAACATAATAATGTCTTAGGGCCTACTCTAGATTTTGGTGGATGGGTTACCCCGTCACAACGTAGACAGATATCCTGTCCGCTGAAATATAAATCCCATAATATCCTATGAGATTTAAATCTCGGCGGGAAAGGATATCCGTCACGGTTGTGATGGAGTAGCCCATCTGCCGAAATCTAAATCAAGCCCAGAGTGTGCCTCATTATGAGTGCCTCGGTATCAGCTCCAGTATCTCCAGAATGTGTGTGGGAGTGGGTGGGTGTACCAGAGATTTCAGGGAGTACCCTCAGAAATGATGAAGTACTGAAGCAACTGGGAAACCTCACACAATTCCTCCCATAATTCGGCATTTTCCCACAGTTTCACAAGGACATTTCCATTGATTTCACCATCTGAAGTGTCCTACCATATGCGGTAATTCACATGTGGCTAGTAACTTCTATAGTGGCCCAATGGGACTTCCACAGGCATTGAAATGACCCCCAAAACATATTGCATTATTTGTCTTTGGTCACAAAATGTGCATTATAATTTGCCTTTTTCTACCTTTTAATTAAATCAATGCAGATGCATAATTTAATCATGCACTGTCACTTAATTCTAGCAGCTCTGGCTATATATTGTACTTTGTCATAAAAATAGGCTGTAGAAGTAGGAAGGGGTAAAATCAGTTTTTCTAATGTGAATTTGTTGGAGTGATATTTTGGTTCACAGCACACAAATATGGAATGCGCTTATAGATTTTAAAAGCCATTCTTTTTTAGTCCCTTTAACCTTGAGCTCCCATGTTTCACCCTCTGTTATATAAAGTGCATTTGGCACTCTTTCTTACAACAGCGCAGAGACATTTCTGTTTAATTTAAAAAGCCTTTGTGAGTTTTCTGACAGAGTGCCAGGTACAGAAGGTCAGGGCTCTACAGCAAGGTGCCAATCCCTACCGCACTGCTGAATGTGCATCTTATTAACCATTGACAATCAAGCAGCAGTCTCTCTATAAAGCATTCACTGGAATATTATATATTGAATGTTAATGAAAGCAGGCAGAAATATAGAACACGGTTCACAAGATGCTCCCTGAAGGTAAGGAAGGTTTATTACAACTCGCTCCAAAACAGTGTCTTAAGGCAACAAATCTTAAATAATATCTGAAATTGTGAAGACCAAGTAATCAGGATAAAGGCTTTCTGAGAAAGGATATATTGCATATTTATGTTTATATACTGAACAGAATAAGACTTAAAATGGCACAGTGTGGAGTTCCAACATAATGAATGAGTTTGAGTGCTCACAAATGAATGTATCTCGTAACAATCTGTAGTGCTGGGTGTTTTTATAGCAAAAGATGCTGTCTGCTGCGCACGAGCTGGGTCCTATGCCCGGATAAGATCCTGAAGTCTAGGTTTAGACTTCATGTCTAAAGTTGGACCTGAGGTCTCAGTGGTGGCTGCCATCTACAGGGAGGGAGGCGGGCGGGCTCACTTAAAATAGTATATAAAAAATAAATAAAACTTAACTGAACTCGACGACGTCCTCACTCTGGACCTCTTCTTTCTACACAGGAACTGGAAGCAGAAACTCCCTTGGCCAATCCTAGGGATGTTCTCACCAGCATGAGAGCAGCCCTAGGATTGGTGGGAGCGGCCTCACTCAGCGCTCCACAGTGCTCTGGGGGCTTTGGCTTGCTCTAACCCAGCTGTCTTAAGACAGCAGGGCTTGAGCTGTTTAAAGTGCGCATGTGTGGCTCAAAACAGCTAGCCAAAAAGACATGCGCACTTTACACAGTGCCATACCAGCCCACCCTCCGCCCTGCAGAGTGAAATGTTTCTGTCACTCAGCCACGGCCCCGCCCCCATCCTGACGGGGATGGAAAATAAAATGGTAATTATTAGTATTTGTAAGTGGGGCGATGCTCCCCTGCTCGAACGGAGGAGCCGCCCCTGTCAGGTATAACCTGACTTCATGTCTAAATTTAGACTTCAGGTCCAAGGTTACCCCTGCAAATTAATAGGCGTTGTATGTCTGGAAGCTGAAAGGTCCTGAAACAGGAGAGAGAGAAGTTGACCAGTGGTCATGTCCCAAGTACCTGTTAAGCAAGTGGTCAGGCTGCCCGGACTTGTGCAGCCCAGAAGGAGATCACTACATATTTTGTCAAGAGGACTGGAACTCACCACAGGAGAACATATAAAACCATTACAAAGAAATAAAAAGGTATTTGTCTGCCTTAACAGTTCCCTTTCTAAAACTTTTTGGTTTATTTGTGGGACGAAAGAGCCATCTTTGTCGGGTTTGCAAGGCTGAGACGTACAAGGAGCATCCACCCAACCCAGGAACAACTTAACGCAAATAAAGAAGACTCTTTTTCAACTCAGAGCCTTTGGGATCAAATTAAGGCCCCTGACCGGTGCACCAGACGAGAGATATGGTTCTCCGAGCATGCTTCACAAGATACCGCCCTCTGGCTAGACATGCTGGTTCAAATTAAGCTCTTGGAAACTAGCAACATAAGCTCTGATGGATTTGAGGCCCATCCTACTTCTGAAATCTTTGAAGTAAGTGTAGGTCATCAGAAGCATCTTTGTCCTACTGAGTGCTTTTTACACCAGACAGGTCTGTGCTTCAAAAAGGGCTTCTTCTTATGTAAAAGTAGCTGAACCCCTTCTTGGAACCAAGTCATCATATGCAACAGTAAGCGATCATGGACCTGCATTGCAGGGTCCTTGGAAGACGTCCATGAAGTATTTTGATATTTTTTCAACTGTTCTTCAATTTCTAATGGACTGTTCTTTAATAACTTTCTGTTTTCCCAACTAACCCAGTATGGATATGCGTTTTTGTCTTCCACTTTATCAGTTTATCTTCATTTATTGTTCTTTTTATATTTTTCCCCTTTTAAGTAAACTGAATTTGAACCTTTATATGTATGATTTCCTAAATTGAATTGTTCTTTGGGTGGCTTGACAGGCACACCTCACACAATTTTTCGACTGGATGGCCTGGCTGTCAATCCAACCAATCAAAGGAGATATAAGTTTATCCAGAGTGAAACTTGTTTGCGTTTGTGAGTCATCAGTGCAGGTAGTGTGAGAGTTCAGTTACAGCTAACATTAAATGTGTTGCATATTTCCCTCATAGGGCTGGATGCCGAGTTGGCTGGCCTGGTACGTAGAATTTAGGAACACTGGGTTTGGCATTATCATTTCTGGCTTTGATTTCTGCCTTGTAGTGGAAAATTATGATTTTTCTGACCCAGACTGGAGACATTTATGTAGGTTCTGGAATTACAGTGCTTCTTTACTGATGTTTTCTTGAATTCTATCCTGTTTCCGCATATAAATTCTACCTTTTGTTGGAATTTGTGAGAGTCTAAGTCCACACTTGTTAAACTCATTATTATACAAGTGATATGTCCTTTAGAGATATTACTTCATACAACTTGCAAGTTTCCCCATAGTTTGGTAGTCTGATTGATTGCAAGTGCAGTCACAGTTTTTGTCTTAATTCTTTCCCTTTCTCGAAGCAAGGTAGAACTGTCCATTGCTTCTGTACAGTTAAGTCCTACTGCCAAAAAGTAACAGATGCATGGAGTAAAGCACAGCTTTGAAGCAAATTGAAAAACCTTTTACTGTCACAGAAAACAGTGTTACACCAGTGTATTAATATGCAAACTTTTGTATGTTTGTTTTAAGTTGGATGTTGTGCAGTCCTTGTATTTATGTGACCTGCTCATTAACTAGACCTGTAGCTTAACGTACATATTGATCACTATGGATGATAGGATCTGTTATTAATTGGGTTGGTGGTTGAATGGGATATGAGCCCTTGTCAAGCAGCAATCACAACCCTAGTCAGGGTAAGAAGCAAAACAACTCTAAATGAACCTGCGCTCACCCTCTGGCAGCTTGGCACAGAGCAATCAGGCTAGGAGGCAATATGTAAAGTATTTGTGCAGCACTTCCAACAGTAAAACAGTGTAAATACCACACAAAAAGATTACACACCAGGTTATGAAAATAAAGCTTCATTTAAGCAAAACAAGACCAACACAACAATAATCCAATTGGTGGAACTTGAGATATTGAATTTGAAAGCTTTTAGGTAAAATAGCGGCAAGAAGCAAAAAAGCACTATTTGTGATGCTATTTAGGGACTGGACCGGGACAAAGTTAAAAGTTCAGGCCATTCGCAATGGAGCACGTGCCGGCTACAGCGACCCAGTTAGGCTTGCTGAACCGAAGTACGTTAATCCAGGATGCGGAGCTTTACTACTCCTAAACTGAGAAAAATCCTAACTTTAAGACTTTCGGTATTCACAGAAGGAATTTAGGAGTCCTAAAATTAAGAGTCCTAACTTTACTACTCCTAAACTGAGAAAAATCCTAACTTTAAGACTTTCGGTATTCACAGAAGGCATTTAGAAGTCTTAAAGTTAGAACTTCTAACTTCTGTGAATACGGAAATGAGTAAGTGCCTTCTGAGAATACCAAAATGAGTAAGTGCCTTCTGTGAATACCAAAATGGTAGTAAGTTTAGGATTTTGTCTTAAGTTAGTTCTGTGAATCGGGCCCTCTAGTCAGGGTAAGATAGATACACACTAAAAGATAACCTATGCACACCATCCAGTAGCTTGGCTCAGAGCAGTCAGGCATTTTTAAAAGAGGCAACGTGTAAAGTATTTGAGCAACACATACACATACACATTCATCGCTCTAGCCTCGTACTGTTGGAGACCCATAATGATAAGATGTCCTCATGTGAGGTCCTAGTCACTGAAATCTGGAACAACAAGGGCAAGATCCCGGGGATAACCTTCACTTTGTAGAGCAACTGATACAATCCAACTCTGCTAGCTCGGCCCTCCGCCCACCCATATCTATCTAGGGGACTTCAACCTTCACTGGAATGACACGGATGATACACTAGTTTGCTCTCTTAAGTCATTCTTCTCCGACCTCAACTATATACAGGCTTGCAACGGACCCACTCACTCCAAGGGCGCTACCCTCGACCTTATTATAGCTAGAGACCACATCATTCAACTAGATGACATAATAGCATGCGATTGGTCTGATCATCACCAAATCTACTTTCACATCCTGGAAAAGGTATTGCTCAGACAAGGTCAACCACTCAAGAACAAGCACCTGTCTTGTAACCTGAGAGACATCAACATGCCTAACCTCACCAACTTGAGCAAGAAGCTTCTAGAACCTCCCACTAACATGAATAATTTAGAAGAGTTGACACCATGACAAACATCCTCTACTCTGCAGCCCCAAAGCAACTCAAAAGGATACAATCCAAACCTTAGTTCAATGGTGCCCTTAACGACGAAAGACGCAATTTAAGACGGAGAAATCCCCCCTCCACCCCTAATCTCAATCAGTTAAGGAACAAGAGAAGCTCTTATAACAAACACATTCGCATTGCTAAATCAGATAATTTCAGAGCGCAGCTTTACAATGCTAAAAACCATCCCAAAAAATTGTTTGATATCATCAAACAACAGGCTAATCCTACTCTTGCAATCAAAATCACAGGTCCCAGTGAAGAAGACTTCTTAGTGCACTTTTCGGAAAAGTCTAGGAGTATTGATCGGGACCTGCAACGTGCCGCCACTAATCTGCTGTCGATGAGATCCCTGGGTGTGACAGTACCTGCAGCATTGAGTGCTCCGCCTTACACCACAGAGTACACACTCAAAAACAATGCTTGCTGGAACACCTTCAGACTCCCTGATTTGGAGATATCACACTCAATGGCATCTCAGTGATCCACTCCCTGCTATGCAGCTCAAAGACCTCAACCCGGCCATTCTGCCTCTCTGGTCCAAGATCATCCAACAATCTCTCTTACAGGGGAGGATTCCGGACTGCCTTAAAATGGGGAAAGTCACACCTATCCCTAAGAAGCCCAATGCAGACCTAACTGACCCCAATAACTACCAGCTAATCACCAGCATCATGTCTTTAGCAAAGTTTCTCGAGAAGTGCGTTCACTCTCAGCTATGCAATCATATCGAGACATTTCAGCTGCTAGACCGACATCAGTCAGGCTTTAGACCAGGTCATAGCACAGAAACTGCCCTTATGCACATTGTGGATGACGCCTTGAGAGCTCTGGACCAAGACACACATTGTCTTCTAATTCTGCTGGACTTGTCCTCTCTTTGTGAAACCATCAAACTTGATAACTTGATTAACCTTCTGCAATATAGGATGGGGCTATCTGGCCGTGTCTTAAACAGGTTCTCCTCCTTCCTGCACGATCGTACGCAGAGAATCAAAGTCAACTAATCTTTGGCTGAAAGCACCCCGGTCACTATGGGGGTACCTCAGGGATCTGCTCTCTTGCCCATGCTCTTCAATCTCCTCATGGAACCGCTAACTGCTATTTTGAACGGGTCAAACATTCAAAACCATATGGAAGCAGACAATACGCAACTGTATTTGAAGATCTCTTCTCCAGATGACATTAAAACTCTTAATGGAACGCTCTAAAAAAACTTAACAATGGCTAACACATAACCATCTGTTACTAAATGCACTCAAAACAGAATTTCTCCTGATTGCACTCCGCAACCAAGACACCCATACGCAATACTGGATCAAAGATATCTCTGCACTCAACTGCTCCCCGCACGTCGTGGACTCCGCTTGCTCTTTAGGTGTCACTCTGGACACATTTCTAAACATGCAAGGACACATCAGGGCCACTACTAAAAGTGTGAACCATCAGCTCAACACTCTCAGGAAAATCAAACCTTTCCTACCTCCTGAGGACGTCCAATCAGCAGTCCAATCACTTGTTATCTCGCGAGTTGAATATGGCTAGTAACGCTAGCAGGGCTTCCTAAAGCAAGATTAGCGCCACTAAGAGCTACTCTGAATGCCTCTGCAAGACTAATCACAGGCTCCAAAAAGCATGATCATGTTACACCTGACCTAATTCAACTTAACTGGCTTCCCATTGAAGCAAGGATCCGCTTCAAGATTGCTTGTCTGACACATAAAGCTATTCACTGCAATAGCCCCATTTACCTGGCAAAGAAACTCAAGCTCTCTGGTTCCAGTCGAAACTTAAGAAGCTCGAATACCCTAGACTTGAAACCACCCAAATTCAACAAAAAAATAACCCACAATCGCCCCTTCTTGGTGCTGGCGCCAAGAATCTGGAATGCCTTTCCGACTTTTGGAAGAACTTCAACAGCAATAGCCTCTATGTTCTCGTGATAATCACTTCCCTCGAGTACTTAACAATCTCTTTTACTTTGTGTATTGAAATGTATGCCTGACTATCTTTCTCTCTAATATGGTTTAAATTTGTACTCGATTCGAAATGTACTGTAACGTTCTTGGGGTGTAGTGCTCTGCTTAAACTGCACAGCCTCTTCTAGTCGGGCCTTCACCTGGTTCTTCCTATGCTACCTTTGTTGTATTGTAATTTTACTGTCTCCCCATGGCAACGCTAATTGTCCTCTCTGTACAGCGCTCTGATATCCGTTCTGGGTCTGGTTTGTGCTTTATAAAACCTTTCAAATAAATAAATAAAATACACACACAGTAACACAATGAATATACCACAGAAATACTCCACACAGGTTTAGAAAAATAGAGAATATCTAACTGAGCAAAATAAGATCAAAACAAAAAAAACAGTAGAATTCAAGATATACATTTTAAAGATTAAATGCAAAAACAGTGCTTAGAAGTCTCTAGCTTTCAAAATATTACTTGACTGGTGAAAATTCAAAGTTCAGGCTGACCACAATGGAAGTCAGGATGGCTACAGTACCCACACAAGGCCTGCTGAGAAAATACCTTGGCTGGAGCAGAGCATCGATGCTGAGGGCATGATGCATCGAATATTTTCCATATAGTCAGGTTGCTGCGTCATCATTGAGCTTCACTGAGGTGAAGGCAATGCGTCATCGTCAAGCTACGCAGAGTGTAGTCGTCGAACTGCGCAGACTGTAAATTCCGTGTAATCGAAAACCCTCTACGTCAGAGTAGATGGGCAATGCATCAGTTCCGATCAGCGTAAGGGTGATGATGCATTCGTTTTGTAGCAAAACAGCTGCAGAACCCACTACTGAGGCCCAGAACCTGGAGAGGGCACCCCAGGCAAGGGTAGGACTCACAGAAGGCAGAGTCCAGCAGCACCAGAAGAATTGCAAGAAGTCTTTTGTGTCCCTGAGACTTCAGGAAACTGGATGCAAGCCAACAAAACCTTGGAGATCACTCGGAGGAAAGGCAGTGAGGGAGCAGCAGGCAGCAGGGCAACAAGCAGAAAAGCAGTCTTTCCAGAAAAGCAGTCCAGTCAAGTCCTTCTGTCAGAGACCCAGAGGCCTTTTTACAGGCCCCTTGCTCCACCAGTGCGTCACTTTTTTCCATATTATAAGTGACTTGCCGGCAGCACAAGGGGCTTGCAAATAAACCCCCAAGTACTAATACCTAAAAGGGCCTTTGATGAAGGGGGTGACGTTAAAGCACCTCTCTGAAGTGCACAAGGATCCCTTTCAACCCAGTCCTATCTGCCAGGCTATCTGTGGGGGTATGTCAGTGCTTTGTGTGTGGACAGGAACCTATCTTATGAAGTGTAAGTGTCAGCCCCTCCCATTCCTTCCTGCCCAGGAAGACCCTCAGAATGCAGATGAATGCAGATGAGAGCTCAGAATACAGATGCGCCACACCTTACTCTGTTTGCAGCAGTCTAGAGGGAATGCACAAAGTGTAGCTGTCATTCACTCCGACATCCATTGGAGACAGGCTGTCAGGCACATAGAACAGTAAGTGCAAAGAAATGTCCGCTTTCTAAAAGTGGGTGTCGTGCTCACTGTGCCACTGGATTCAAGCTAGACTGGATTCAAACTAGCCTGGCTGATGAGGAGTGATACCACAAAACTGGTCCCAGGATGCTTATTTCTGGTCCAGGGAGGACCTGGCCTGACAGTTCGGGCTGGACTGGTCCCATGGGGGAACATGGGCAAGACTGATTTACATAAGCTGGGTCCAAACTGCAGCGGCATGGTGAGTAAAAAAATGATGGATTTAACCCAGATCTGTGACTGGGGGTGAATACTTGATTTATTCAGAATTCCGTCCATCATCTGTTCTTTTTTCACTTTTTAGTGGTGCTTCTAAAACAGTAATGTTAAATCCAACTTCACCAGTAAGAAGGATTCATCATTACCATTCCAAAGACATGAAACATGAAAAAGCTACTCCTCCCTGATCAGGATTTACAGTTTAAATGTGTTTAAGGAAATCCCATTGCTGGCCAATGAGAGGGGTACGCCTCACAGTAGTAGAAAACGAATTAGGCTGTTTGGCACTACCATGACATGCCAAACATAAAAATACATATCCTACCTTTTACTTACATGGCACTCTGCCCTTAGGGTTACTTAGAGCCTATCTTAGGGTGGCTTAAATGTAATAAAAGGGTAGTTTTAAATGCCAAGTCAAAGTAGCAGTAAACTACACACACAAGCACTGCAGTGGAAGGCCTGAGACAGGTCTGAAAGGCTACTTCTGTGGGTGGCACAAATAGCAGTAGCATTTGAAGTATAGGCCCTATAGGAATTGCTGCCGAACTCACCAGGGTGACGTTTTGACGCAGTTGTACAACGATCCCTGCAGGATGGCGCCGAAGAACGCGGCTGCCGTTGCGGCGGCTGCAACGAGAGCAAGAGAAGCCAGGGTGGCAAGACAGGCCACTCGGGGGGTTGTGGATGCATCGGCAGGGGCGCCTTGTGTCACGACGGGATCAGCGGAGAGGGCTCTCTCTAGAGCCCCAAATGAAAATCAGCCTTCCCGGAAGAGCGGTCAAAGCACTCCCTCTGTGGTGGAGCTCCTTCGCGGGGGCTCAATGCGTCCTCTTCCGGGTCGGGGCGGGAGGAGCCAGCCGAGTCTACCAGGGTCTCAGAGTGCGCCTGCTTCTCGGGCTACAGATACTGCAACGCTGATCGCTGTGGTCAGCGAGCCCCAGTCTGGAAGCACACGGGGCCAAGATGGTGTAATGACAGAAGGGATCTCTCCCCAGGTAAGAGGCAGCGACCCCAAAGACTTAATAAATGGGATTGGACTTAAATTTCAGGCTTACGGTATGTCTGAACGAAAGGATAATGAAAACTCTCTTACGGTGTCTGATACCATTCCTGCTCCATGTAACCACCTACCGGCAGCCTCTATTTCCCTCGAGAGCTCAGAAATCCAAGTGAATAATTTGGCGGCCCCCTTGGATGGTGCCCAGTCTGCCCAACTCAACCCTGAAAATCTTAGTGAAGACGATCCTGATAAGGATAGAGATAAAGATAGAGATCCTAGTGATTTCTACTCATTCTCAGATGAACTGGGCTGGTCAACTGACACTAATACTGACACAGCGTCTCATTCGAGCGAATCTAGTGGTGAAGCAGGCAGCACCGTCAGAGCAAAAACAGCCCAGAAAAGGTCGCTCAAGTATAGAAAAAGCCACCGCGAGTCAGCAGAATTGACTTGGGATTATGCACCTATTAGTAATCTACTTCCAGTGGTCACTCCTTCACAAACATATGGGCCAACTCCTGCTCAGCATCACGAGCCTGGTAATCCTAAAGACACAACAGCACCAACGTTGGAAACCGTTCTACTTGCTATAGCCGCACACAGGGAAGAGACATCCCTTGATGGTCGCAAAGCTCAAGCAGAGCTACGTAAGGTGCAAGGGGTGGTTCGTAAACTGTCAAGAAAAATTGGCTCTTTCAATGACAGAATGACTGAAATGGAATCTAGAGTGCTGGTGAACGAATCAGAGACAGTCCTAAACCGCGAAAAGATTGACACGCATGAAAAAGAACTTTCAGATATGATGTGGAAGCTCGAGGACATGGAAAATCGGATGCGCCGAAGCAATCTGCGTGTTTTGGGTGTCCCTGAAGGAGCGGAAGGGGGGGATGCTCGCTCTTTTATGATTAAAGTATTTCAAGACTCTCTCCCAGAACTATCATCATGGAATTGGGAGATGGAGGTCCAGCGGGCACACCGCGTGCCCTTGACGATGAAAAAGACACCTAAATCAGGAGAATATCCAAGGGCTATCTTGGTATATTTCGGCAACTTTCTCTTGAGACAGGAAGTCTGGGAAAAAGCGAGGCCTGAGGCAAAAAAAACTAGCGGGCCTATAACCTATTTTGTGCGCCCCGACTTCTGTCACACAACGGTAGAGCGGAGGTGGCGTTTACGCCAACTCATTAAACCGCTCCAAGACAAGAAGCTTCGGGTTTTTTTGAACTACCCAGCTTGTCTAAAGGTTATTAATGGGGACCAGACAAAAATTTTTACCTCTGAAATCAAGGCCAAGGAGTACCTAGATAGCCTTTAGGGATCTTTTTCTTCTTTCCTATATAAAATGAGAGAACTGAGAGGAGACGGCGTAAAGCTGTGACTTTTTCTTTTGCACCCCCCCTTTTTTTTTTTTCTTTCACCCTGAGTATTATTTAAAACTTGTTTTTTTTTCCCGCTTTCCCGGTAAGATGAGATAGGGGAGATAGGGGAGGAAGGGTGAGAATAGAGAAGGGAAGAAGGGGAAAAGGGGAGAAAGGGGGAAGGGGGAAAGGGAGGGAGGAGAAGAAAGGGAAAAGGGGAAAGGAATGGCAAACGGGAAAAAGGGGGGAAAAAAAAGGAAAAGGGGGGAAGGAAGAAGAAAAGGGGAAGGAAGGGGGAAAAAAAAAAAGGGAAAAAATGTATATAATATTGATTAATGAAATTAAAATTAAACAAATACATTTAAGGAGACATTGGAGCATCGGTCAGGGACTGCACGTCCATTGCTATAGACTCTAATGGAGTCTAACTGCCTCAAATATGGGAAGCTCGGGAGGGGGGTGGGATGGATGCGGGGAGGGGGTGTCAGGGGCGGGGGGAAGGATAGGGGGGAGAAAGCATATAAAAATGGCAACCGCAAGGCTGGGAATGTAAGTAGAACTGGTAATGGTAAAGGAGAAGGAATTCATGAGACTGATGCTGAGTCTGATCACGGGGTAAAATCCGAGTGGAGAAGAAATACAGTAGAATATGGCTAGGCTAAAGCTGTGCTCCTGGAATATAGCAGGGCTTAATGACAGGGGAAAGAGGGACCAAATGTTTGGAATGACTATCCAAAACTCTTTTGATATATTATGTCTCTAAGAGACTCATGTACCATGGGCAGAAAGAGATGTACTGAGAGTCCCCGGGTATAATTTATTGGTGAGTACTACCCACACCGCTAAAACACGAGGTGTAGCCATCTTGGCTAAATCCTTTTTGGGACAGCCTACACGGAAGGCAGCTGATCCTTTGGGTAGGTGGGCGATTGCCGATCTCAAAATCGGGATTACTATATGTTCTGTTTATGCATCTAATCTTGACGACCCCTCTATTTTTATCGATCTTGAAATGGAATTAGCATCATGGCCGCATACATTAATATTCTGTGGGGATTTTAACATATCACTGAAACAAAAAGGGCAAGTACACAATCAAGGTCAATCCAAATATATTGGTCGTAAACCAAAGGTATATAGAGCCATCACACAACTTAAAGAAAGCCTGGGTTTGGCTGATGTTTGGGATACAAAAAATTATCATGATCCGGAATATACTTATTTCTCTTACCCGCACAATAAATATGTGCGTATTGATTACATTTGGATGACTACTAACTTTGTCAATAAGACACAAATAAATAAACTACCAAAGACTATCTCGGACCACAATCCCTTAGTACTCACACTCAGTATTGATAATTTTTTTAGACCTCAGTCAAGCTGGTCCTTTGATAGAAAACTCTTAGTTAACAACGAGTATATAGAATATATTAAGTTATGGGCACAGGGATTTATTGATTGTAATCGCTATAGTGCCTCTCGAGATATGGTCTGGGATTGTTTCAAGGCTTCAATTCGTGGGGAAACAATAAGCTTCATGGCCAGACAGAGGAAGGAACTCGCCAGGGCTTACGAATTGCAACTTCTGGAACTAGCTGGAATAGAGGAGAAGCACACTGATATAATAATGCAAGGTGGTGATGGAGGGCCAACTCTCAGAAAGATGCTGATTCTGAAAATGAAGATAAATAACAGGCTGTCTCAGAGAGCGGCCGAGACCTAACAATCTCACCGAAATAAGATCTATGAGGCAGGTGAGAAAGTCGGTAGACAACTGGCGCTCCGTACTCGCCAAAAACAATCTCTTAGTTTAATCACTAACATTAAGGCTGATGGTCGAGAATATACAACACCCGAGACTATCGTGGAGGTCTTTAGAAAATACTATCAAAAGTTATATCAAAATGAGGACACTCTAGAACCGGTAATAATCAGAGATGAACTTGTCAGGTGGGCAACTGAGCAGGATGCTAATTCTGGAATCGAGATAGTTTCTAGACAAGACCTAGAAAGAGAGATAACACAGTTGGAGGTACAAACGGCTATCACAGAGCTTTCTTCAGGTAAAGCGGCTGGCCCGGACAAGATACCGTTGGAGCTGTATAAAATTTTGGGTAATATTATAACACCATTATTACTTGATCCATTTATAGGTATTCAAGCCCGTGGCTCTCCTCCAAGATCTTGGATGGAAACGAATATAGTGATCTTTCCAAAGAAAGATAAGCCTTCTGATCTAACTTCATCGTACCGCCCAATATCTCTTATAAATTCTGACTTGAAGCTGTATTCCAAGATTTTAGCTAATCGTCTTAGGGGGATCGTCGAGCGTCTGGTCTCCCCGTGGCAACACGGGTTCATCCCGGGCAAGGGCACCACGGATCACACCCGTCGTGCTATTGCTCTGTTTGACGGCGTGGGGGTCAGGGGGGATCAGATGTCGATGATCCTTCTGGATGCTGAAAAAGCTTTTGATAGGGTGTCATGGGAGTTCTTGTGGGCGGTTCTTGAGCAAAATAACATCGGTCCGCGCTTTTTGAAGTCTATCAAGGCTATGTACTCCACACCTAAGGCGAGGGTTCTTGTTATGGGTCTGGAATCTAGCCTCTTTGATGTATCTCGCGGGACTCGGCAGGGCTGTCCATGCTCCCCGATTCTCTTCGCCCTTTATATAAATCCCCTAATTCTAAAACTTGCTATGGCAGCGGCAATCAAACCGGTTACAGTAGGTTCATTCGACACCAAAATTCTAGCCTATGCAGATGATGTGGCAGTAATAACATCTCATCCCACCGATGCAATCTACGAAATAGAACGAATTACACAACTCTTTGGTCGGATCTCTGGATACTCTCTAAATCGAGATAAAACAATGGTTTTATGCACCCGCAATACTCAATTTGTAGATACAAGAAGGGTCGAAAGTGCAGTATATCTGGGAGTTCGCATATCCCCCAAGATTGAGGAAACTATTAAAATAAACTACGATCCTCTACTTCAAAAAATTAAGAATGATCTTAAAAGGGTAGATGGATTGCATCTCTCAATTATTGGAAGAGGGAATTTCCTTAAAATGAATATTTTACCCAGGGTCTTATATCTGTTCCGTGCGATTCCACTGTTAGTGGACGATAAAATTATTAAGGCCCTGGAATCCCAGATGGTTAAGTTTGTTTGGGGTTACGGAAAGATAAGGAGATCTATCCGATACCTCTCTCTTCCAGCTATAAGAGGGGGCCTGTCAATCCCCAATTTGGGATTTTACCTGTGGGCTACCATGATTCAACAGATGACTGTATTACTCTTTGTTAAAATACCTGAAGAAGTTGTAAGGGATAAGTATATACCTTCTATTTACGAATTGGTTATTGGGGATAAGGCTAATGGCCTCTTGGTAAAGCAACTGGAACCCTCATACTACAAGAAAGTTAAGTTCAAGATATTATCCAGTGCTTGGGCAATCTGGAGGAAAGCTATGAGGCACCTAAATATTCCTAAATACAATAAATATACCTCGCTATGACACTCTACAATACTACCAGTAGAAATGTATGATAATATATCTAGAAGATGGGAATACTCTGGAGTATTAACGATAGGTGATTTTTTATTGCCTAGGAATGGGAATAGATTTCAAACCCTACAGAGTAAATTCTCAATCCCAGATAATGGGGTATTTAAATTTATTCAGACCAACACGATCTTGAACTTAAAAAGAGCTGAGTATTCCCTGGATAATATTCCTCTATTGGATCGTATGGCCATATGCACGACCAGGATTGGTACTATATATGATATTCTAATTGAAAGCCAACGGGATGATCTCGAATATAGGGAAGAGAGGTGGTCAAACAAATTAAACAACCCTAATGTGGATATTTATATGTCTCTGGCTCTCGCAATGAAGGTGTTTGTTGCCTCTAATATGAAAGCTCAGCTCTATAAGACCATATTCGATCTGTATTTTACACCTGCCAAACTTTACTCTTGGGGGAAGAGAGCAACCTCTGAATGTCCGAGATGTGGTAAAACCGGAGCACACCTACTGCATATGCTTTATGAGTGCGACAAACTTATTGAGCTGAGAGGTATGATAGCAGGTTTCTGGCAGGAAGTGTTTGGCCACTTGGTAGCTGAATCCCCCACACTATACATCTTGGGCTATGATAACACACTGAAACACACTAAGGAGGAGGAAACATGTCTTTTCTTGGGAACGGCGGTCTATAGGATAATCCTTGCAGCTCGCTGGAAGGATATTGATGTCCCTTCCTTTCAGGTATGGCTAGGTCGGTTGTTGGGCATGTACAATCAAGAAAGTGCAATTTTTGCCTGCAAAGGAAAGACGGCTAGGGCCTTGGGTAACAAGATATGGAAACCAATTGAGATGTGGAGCAACAATAATAGATCTGTATAAATGAACCAGCGCTAACTCTCTTGAATTATGTTTATTGAATATTTATTGAATCATTCTCTTGAATCCTTCGATATTCTGTCTATAATTTCTGTTCTGTAATGATTACTTATGATTTATGTTGTAAGATTATACAACTGGATGGAATTTCAATGTAATGCCTATGGTTGTAATGAATATATTTAAAAAAAAAAAAAAATGAAGTATAGGCCCTGTGTATATGGTATACCACTTTACAAGTGACTTACCAGGACATCAAATCTGCCAATCAGGTATATACCAATGTAATCATGTTTAGGGGAAAACACATGCACTTTAGCACTGGTTAGCAGTGGTAAAGTGCTCAGAGTCCAAAGGCCAACAAAATTATTCAGCAAAAAGGCAAAATGTCTGGGGAAAGGCCACACTACGGATGGCCTAACACAGGACAAGTGAAACTTAAATTAACCTTGTCCTGCCTTTTAAATACATTGCACCCTGCCTTCTGGGTTGTCCAAGGCCTACCTTAGAGGTGACTTATATGTATAAAAAGGGAAGGTTTGGGTTTAGCAAACAGTTTATTCTTCTAGGTCGACATGGCATGTAAACTGCACAAACAGGCTCTGCAATGGCAGACCTGCCACTTGATTAGAGGGCTACTTAAGTGGGTGGCACAAGCAGTGCTGCAGGCCCACTAGTAATATTTCATTTACAGGTCCTGGCCACATGCAGTGCTCTTTACTACGGAGTTATTAGTAAATTAAATATGCCTATGGGGTACGAGCCAATGGTACCATGTTTGAGGGGCAGAGCACATGCTCTTTAGCACTGGTTAGCAGTGGTAAAATGCTCAGAATCCTAAGGCAAGCTAAAACAGTACAGTAGGAAGAGGAAGACAAAAGGTTTAGGGGTGACCCTCCAGTAAAGGCCATTTCCAAAAGGATCATTCCCTAGTAAACAAAATAGGGTACTGAAACATGTAAAGTCACTGCCCCTTCCATTGTAACCAACTAGAGCATGTTGATTGTGATAACGCATCTGAGTCTGGCCCCCTTTCCTATCACCAGTGATAGACTTTTCTTGAGTGCCTGAGGAATAAAAGAAGTTAAGTTGAATTTCCATTCACTATTACAGTGTAACTCATTTGGGGCCAGATGTACGACCCATTTTTGCAAGCGCAAACGGGTTAGCAACCTGTTTGCACATGCAAAAACTAATAGGGCCATGTACAAACCCTTTTTAGCGAGTCACAATTTATTTGCGACTGGCTAAATAGGATTTGTGATTCACAATTAGGAAGGGGCGTTCCAAGGGTGTCCCTTCCTAATTGCGACTCGCTACCCTATGTAAGAATGTTTTGCAACGGCAATTGCGGTCGCAAAACACTCGCAATTTACCGCCCTCTTCAAGAGGGTGGTAATGCACTGGCAAATGGGAAGGGGTCCCCCGTGGGACCTCTTCCCCTTTGCAAAAGCAGGGGAAATATTTTTTTGGGGCAGGCAGTGGTCCCAGAGACCACTACCTGCCCTTAAAAAATTAAACAAAAATGTTTAATTTCTTTTTTTAAATGCAGCCCGTGTTCCTTAAAGGAAAATGGGCTGCATTAAAAAACAAGACCTGCTTTATTGAAAAGCAGTCCCAGACATGGAGGTCTGCTGAGCCCAGCAGGCCACCATACATGGGAGGGCCAGCCAATCCTAATGGGGTTGCAAATTGTGAGTGCCTCATGAATATTGATGAGGCATGCAATTTGCAACCCCTTTGGGAATCGCAAACAGTGTCTCTGACACTGTTGTACATGGCATTTAGCGACTTACAAATTGCGACTTGCAATTGTGCACAATTAGTGAGTCACTAAACGCCCCGGTCGTAGTGGTCAAAGAGTAAAGCTCAGAGTCAATAAGTGGGATTAAGTATAAAGTTATTACAAATTCATTACCAAAGTAATATAAATCAGTCTAAAAAACATGGTATTGAAATACAAGATTGCCGACGGAAAGCCAAATCTACGCACAAAGTTTATCCTTAATAATAGGAAACAGATGAGGAATTCAGCATTAATAATACAAAGTATGAGAAAAAATGCTTGCTGGTTAGATTGAAAGCTTCGGTCCTCCTGCCTATAATTCATGAGGGAATAATAATTCTCCTTAACTAACCTACACAGATTAATGATAGAAGGAAAAAAATATTATTGCCAAGTTAAACCCATAGAAAGAACCTTCTAGAATCCCCTGATAAAGGTCTCATTAGTGTGCACCTTCAACCGATACTCTTTGACAGGAACACTCTTAACTCTCTTATTTGATACACATTTTAGTAACGTTCTTGGACTCCAACTGCCCACTGTATACAGACTGTTGCCCTCCCTTTGCTCATTAGTCTTATCGTCCTCACCAAGAATACTCTCTTTGAGCTTCCCCATGTTATCCACACAATGCGCCTCTATTCTTTTTTCATGCACTGCACCTGTAGAGGAGAGAAAAACATTGCACCCAAAGCAAATATTTATGTTGACGGTTAACGTTGCTAAATCCAAATGCTTAAGGCCCTTGGGCAACTTTAGCATATCAAGCTTCTCAGAACAGGTTGTAAATACGTGATAACAGATACACACTCACATTTATGAATGCAAAATACTATTTGAGTGAGTACATTTCCCATTATATGATTAATACAAGACATCATTTAAATGAGTGCACGTATATAGAAAGATCACCAATGTTATTGACACCACACATTTGCAGATATACATGAGAACTGCAAGTTGTTGTTACTTGTAAAAGAAATGCTAATATGCACACACACATAAATATCGAGGTTACACAGTAAATGCACTCTCTATATAGTTCAAGTGCATTACACTTCGTTAATCATTTTAAATTACATGAATACTTAATGCCATAAGTAAGCATTTATGAGGTCTAATCAATCATAAAAGGGTGAAGCCAAAATTGGGATGCTCCATTTGTAAATGTGGGGAAGCAGTCATGCACTTGCCACCAAACACCTATATGATGGCTTTGAAAATCTCACATTGGTCGATTACAGCACAAGTGGCACATTGATCAAATAAAACTAATGGGCAAGAACCACTATGATCAAAACACAGAAGGAGTTATCAAATGTCTGTGTCATGATTGTTTTAGTGCTTCAGCCATGGTAGTAAGTCTGCAAGTTATTCCGAGACACGTTTCAGCCATTGGATTGGCACACGTTTCCTTTTGGCTTGTTGAAAAAGTATGCACTGTAGGACTATGATTGCAAATATTGAGGATAATGGGGTTTAAAGACTTTCAAACAGTCTAGGATAAATAACCTCAACAAGGTACGGCCCAGAATAACGAAGCCCTTGTGATGCCATTGCACTATGCAAAGCGCCACAAGGGCTTTTGTAATACTTACTAAGCCACTCAAAGCCACCTTACGTGGCTCTGCATCGCTTAGTATATCCAGTGTAACGCAAAGGCAGCGCACGGCAGCACAAATTACTGCGTTGTGTTACCCTGCCTTGGTAGGTGTCCATAGGTGGAGAGTTGGTTTTCCCACGTGCCCACCCAATGATTTTGGCACATTGGGAGATTTAACAAAGGTTGTAATCCTGGGAATGCATCAAAATGCTACACCCTCCCAATAGAGTCGTAATGAGGAGAAATGTGCTAATGTGTCCTCATTATTCCTTCTTTCTACCTGTGCTGCTTTCTGCAGCTCACCTAGAAAGAAGAAAATGTCCCTGAGCATTGTTTTGTGCAGAATGTTGTCCCTTCCTGCAAAAAAACAATCCTGCTAGTAAAGCAGGTACCCTTGCACCATTGCGCAAGGGTTCCTGCATTTGTGTTAGGCAACACTCAATATGCCAGCACGGCAAGAGAGCAGGACGGCGCCATATTCTAGTATATATAGCGCATTCCTGCTCTCCCCATTTGACACAGCACAGTTCAGCAAGTTGTCTTGCTGCTTTGCATTTCATCAAATGTTAGCAAATTTGTGTCTAGGTGCTTTGTAAGTTGTGGGAAAGAAACAAAGAAAAAAAGATAATAATTTAATTAGGAGACACATGCTGCCAGTCAGGCTGGACAGGCCTTTTATTTCACCAGGCATTTCCCAGTGGGATGGAGCACTTGGAGGCTGGTTCTGAAACCCAAGGGGTGCGCTTGGTGTCTCTGCCACTTTCCCAAGCTCCCTGAAATTAATTACAGCAGGCAATGGGAGGCTTCAAGAGAGAGAGACAGGGAGGTAAGCTGAAAGTAGAGAGAAAGCAATCAGAAAGGGTAAAGAGTGAAAAGAGATAGAAGATGGTCGGAAAGAGAGGGATTGTGCGAGGAGAAGAAGGGAGCAGGATTACTTTGAACATTTTTGCCAGGGCTGGCTCTGGCTCTCCTGTTAGGCCCTGGCTGTCAGTGTCCTTGACCCAACTACACCTGAGAGATCCACAGCTGAAACCATTTAAAATCCTAATCCGCTTGTACACTTAGAATTAAATGCATTTTAATTAGGTCATGGCCTAAGAACATCAGCTCAGATGAAGGATATTCTGTCCTAACAGAGGGGTCTATTTGGATGGTGGGCGGATCGCCAGCGCCCGTCTGGCGGTGGCGATCCACTCGCCATTTTCCACCACCCGCCTACCATTTCCCCCCTGCGGGGTTGGGACCCTGGTAGACAGAAAGACCGTCCGCCGGGTTTCTGCCGGTCGGACAGGCGTCCGGGCAGAAAAGGGCTCCAATATGGTGGTGGTGTCTGCAAGACACCGCCATCCATATTAGGATGTGCGACGGTGCAGGGCTTTCCATGGCAGAGACCCCGCCATGGAAAGCCAAGTGGAGTTCACTTCCGGGGGCCTGTTGCGGGCCCCCAGGGGTGGGGGGGCTTGGGGTGCACTTGGAGGGTACCCATGATACGCCCCTCCATTTGCATGCACAATGTGGCAGGCACCGCGCAGTGCCTGCCACGTTGAGCATGCAAATGCTCAACATGCATATATTGCATTCTGGCGGGTGCTGCTTAAAGCACCGCCCGCCACAATGCACTATATATGTGGTATGCCACCGTGGCATCCTAATTCCCATGGCAGGACCGCCGCACCTGTGGCGGCCGGTCCAGTTTCCGCCATCGCAATAGGCCCCAGAATTCTTTAAAGCCTAAACATATTTATAAAGTGTGCGTCATCACTTTCTTCAATAACTAAATTGTTCTGGGAAAATGGACCACAACTTTACAATCAGACTACGTAGAGGCACAAGGCTGTAGGCCAAATAAACCTTTTTGAAGTATTAAAACTCTGAAGAGACTTGCAGTATCCTTTTTAAATATACAGTTAGGGGTATGTTACCCCATATAATATGTGGGTTCAAAAACTGCCAAATACCTTGTATTTTGATTCCTGGATTGTTCAATGTGGTCTTGGAGCAACAAAAATCTTTCATTCAAAATCCCCTATATATGCAAACATTTTATAAAACAGTGAGATTACAATAGGGAGATTTATATTTTCCCATTTAAATTAACCATGAAGTTGTAAGGGTGAGAAAATGAAAAGATCTTCAAATGGTTCCCTGTCAACACCAGCCGAACTGTCACTCAAGCTTTAGTCACCAGCTGGCTGAATTACAGCAACGCACTCATCTTGCACCTCCTGAAGAGACTGCAAACCATCAGAATTCAGCAGTGGCATAGCTAGACCTTTTGGCGCCCATGGAGGTCAGGGCATTCGCAGCAGGTGAGAGCGGGTGGGGAGGCAACAGTCACTGCATCTCCCGCCTCGCAACAGCACAGGTAAGAGTGGGGGGTGGGGTGTTGCCACCCCCAAAACTTGCCATTGGAATTCAGCGGCCAGACTTATCTTCGACCTCACAAAGTGAACATTCAACAACCTCCCAGTCAGAAGAGATGTCAATTCAAGACGCTGATCTACACCTACAAAGCCCTATACAACCAAGGACCAGCATACATCAACCACCACCTGAACTTTCACCAACCCTCCAGATACCTGCGTTCCTCCTCCCTCTCCCTCGTTCACACTCCCCGCATCCAATGAAGCAGTAGAGGACGCTCTTTCTCCTACCTCGCTGCGAAATCATGGCATGACCTCCCCCCTCACCTCCCGACATCATCCTCTCTGTTGGAATTCAGGAAAGGATTCTATACCTGGTTGTTCAACTGAACCCTCCCAAAGCAGAAGGTTCTCAGTACCTGGATACCTTCAAGGGTGATTTATAAGTCCTGTTTTATTAATTGATTGTTTGATTGAAAATAGTTGACTTAAAAAATCCTGAGTTTCTAGTGAATGGTGGCATGTATAACTACATGAATGTTAAGTGTATGGCTTTCATGTGAGCCATATGTTGATGGGCAGGTAGTAGAAAGAGGGTCAAGGTGCAAGATTGGCCTCTGAAGGTAAGGTCTGAGTGTTTTTTCAGCTTCAGTTGGTGGAGTGGCAAGAAAGAGGCAGTACCATCGCCCTTTCACGCTGCATGAGACGTGTTGATCTTGACTGGCATCTCTCATACAGCTCCTAACCCTGCCTCTATTGCCTCTGCCTTGAAAAGGATGTCCTCACAAATGGCATGTGGGATATGGGCTGCACACCCCACTGCCCAGTCCCAGTCACTGCTACATGAAAGGCTGTGAGCAGGCCAAAGGAGCTGAGAGGGGCAGTAAGCCCAGATCAAGGAAAGAGAAGATAATGCCATGATGATACAAGTGAGTAGTGATGTAATTTTCTCTATTTGCAGGCATGCTCTGGCATTCAATGAACCTGTAATAAGAAAAGAAAATACTAACTTTTATAACTATGTATTGCACTCGGCTTATTATCGCTTCATTATGCTGCCACTCTCACAAATCCTTCCCACTTTTAGAATTACATTAACGTTGAAGCTAGCCAAAATTGTAGTATTACAAGAATCAGTTATGAGATAATGAGGTAATTTAGCAACTATACATAGTTGGAGAGCAGAAGCTAAATCTAAAGTGATATATTCTAAAATAGTGTGGGGCATTTGGGAGTAATTTTTGTTTGCATGACTAACTGTAACTATCCATCGCTTCAGGCCATGTTTTATTTGTAAAATAAAATTGTATATAGGCAAAATATTTGATTCTCTGTTTTCTGTCTATTAGTTACATAATAAAATAGAAAGTATTTTATTTGTTCACGAAACAACGAAATACATAATTATCCGGAGATGATTGTATCCACACCCAACTACAAGGGGAGTCCTTAAGGATATCCATGGGATAAACTGCATAACCTATATGCAAAACACCTCTAAACCCACTAACATAATGGCTAATGGCAAATAACAACACATTATTATGAACTTAGATCTCTTCAGGCTGAACATTAAGGAGGGCTTCAAATGCTTGAAGAAGGAGCTGAACTTAATTTAGTGGTGAGAAGACGGTAGCATGTTAAGAAATGGACATCCCCACTCACAAGTAATGTGGATTCTTGAAACACCAGGACTCTTGACTTGATTGACCGCAGGTCTCTCTTGGGATCAACCCTAACTCTATGCTACAACTCCAGGGTGGAAGGCTTCTTCCCACCTGCCTGGCCAGGTCACCAGGGGATTGTGACTGCTAGCTATACCCTAGAGTTGCCAATATTCACTCCAGTATCCAACAGGGACAGCAGGAGAAAGAACTTACAGGGATCTATTGTCAACAATTTCCTTTGATGAATATGAATAATTGTTATCCAGTTGTCTTCTGTGAATGGAACACCTGTTTAATAAGCTGATATATACATCCTTTTGAAAGGAGGTGTAACCCAGACGCCCATCAGGACATTGGGGACTGGCACACACACCAATAGATAGTAACCAAGAAGAGAAGTGTATTGTTTTTGTGCCACAACAGTAATTTTGAAGTGGTGTTATCGAATGAACAAACTACGGGACATTGTTTAAGAGGCACACCTCCAAGCTCCAAAAATCTTCCCTGCACCACATTTCCATCATATAATGCATATGGCTGTTTTTGTTAACTTCACTATACACAGTGCCCTGTGAAGTATGGGAAATATGGACACATATTTATTTGAAGTTCTAGAAAGGTAGAAACACCAGGAATGCCCCAAAAATGAAATGTTCATCTAGGAAAAAACTTCCAAATAGGCATTGGGTCAACCACAACCAGGAAAATATTTGGAGGGCAGTCCAAGAATAGGACTCACATTTCCTTTCCAAATCAGCCAATGTCAAGCAAGTCAAAGCAAAGAAACCCACATACCAAACATCTGAAAATATGGGTCATGCAAGTGAAGAGACTGCATAGCCTTGTCACCTGCCTCATCCTCGGAGTACCGCAGGAGATTTGCACAAGTGAAACAGGAGGTAGGGACAGCCTCATTCGACCCTACCACCATCTGCATATGGCATTGGCCCTTATCCGACACCCTCATTTGCTTCCTTGGTTTTTGCACCTTCCCCTTAATACGCAATAGCAAATTATGGGAAAAGCAACACTTATTTCTTTCAAAGCAGAATATAGCAAATTGTCTTAAAGGCATGACATTGGAGTGAACAGCCCACAGATAAATTAAATTAATATTCAAATGCAGGTTTTTATTTAGGGACATTTTGTCAAAAGAAACTAAAGCTTTATTTGCTGAGGTCTTGCTTCCTGAATCAATACATATAACAAAGTCAAGATGTACCTGTGTTTGCAATGTTAACACGAGAGTCTCACAGCCTGATACAAATGAGCAACAGCCACATTGTAAATCTATATCGAAAATATTAAAATGCATGATCAGAGGCACCATCCATTTGTCTAATGGTTTACACCACTTGTTCTCCTGTCCCCCAATTTTTGCACAGCATGCTTTTCTTTATTTTTATTTCTATCGTATCAGAGCATGTTGTAAACACCACATTCTGCATTGACTGTCCAAGCAGTAATTTACAGAACATCAAGGCAGTTTAGCTTTGTAATCCTTAAATCTGATTTAAACTGGGTTATTAAGATCTGTGCAAAAGTACAGCTCCCTCAGAGTTTCTCGTGGACAGATTTCACCTCTGAAAATCAGATATAAGAGGCCTCCGGTCACTGAACTGTAGACAGGAATCAGCCAAGGTGCATTCACATTGTCACTCTCTAATCGTGAGCTGACAACTTCTAGGGGTGTAGTAATCTTACTGTGCCCTGCAATATGAGTAATTTGGGTGTGGTATTTCCTATCTTAGGTCTTAAGAGTGGAGGTGATAAGAGGTGATGTACCATGCTAAGGAAGGGTAGGAAGGTTACCAGTCCATATTTGAGCTGTTACCACCTTCGACCTAACAAATGCGGAAATAGCAACTTGAGAAACAGGAGACTTTTATCAAACTTCGATGAGCAGGAGGCAGCAGATAATTAATGGACACAAGGATGTAATGCAGTCCAAACAACAGAGATGTGGCAGAATTTTAGAGTGCTGTTTTGCTTGTCCTAGTAGTATTGAATGCTTGGACTGGATCTATTCTGAATACCCTGAACCACAGTTGCTACTACACCAAAATCCACATATCATAGTAAGCACCATACTTTTGATTCTTGCTAATCTTATTACTGCGGTGGATGAGGCGTTCACATCCTCCACAGTACTTCTCCTTTGAAGAGGACATGAATATCACATCCCTGTGTAGGGAGAGGTTATCCTTCAGGTGCCTTCTGGTGCCTTTTCAAAAACAGTCTCCAGCTGTGAGGGAAGAACTTCCCTCGTGGGCCAAATTAATATTATTTTTTTGGGTCAGTGGGAGAAGTAGCATGCACTTTGCGCTGACTTCACACTGATTGAACGTGAAAGCACTTAGCACCATTAGTCGTCATGTACTTTCCCTTTCATTTTTTGCTTTAGAGCATAGTTCAGCTCCCAAGCACTGATAAAGATGGTAGACATACCACTGGAAGGAAAACAGTGCAGTCATTCCAATTTTACCTCTCCATAGTGGATCCCTTCTCTCACAAATGAAAATCCATGATTTTATCCAAGGTTTGATGCTTGAAAGAAACTGAATTGGGATCCATGCAAATAATGCCACCTGGGCTCCCCTAGGTGTCAAGCGTTCAGAAATGTCTGGGTTTGGTAGATGTCCATGGATGGCAAATCAATATACCACAGCTAACCATGTCACCAGACTGGGTCACGTTTGAAGATGAAATCTAAATTTTTCCTTGTTTTTTGAGGATTTTCCTGGTGCGGGCAATTGGTCCAGCCACAAAAGCGGGGTACCCTTTTTACCAGGAAAAGTGCGGGAATGTTGAGTAGTAGGACGTTTTTAGATTGCTATATATTATGGAACTTTACCTTACAGAAATGTGAGGAAAATATGTGATTTTAGCCAAGGTTTAATATTTGCACAGCATTGTTGGTAAGAAAAAGGTAGTGGGATCCATGCAGGTCATAACACCCTGGACTTCCTTTGTTGTCTATTTTTCTGAAATGTCGAGGTTTCATAGGTTGCCCTAGATTGCGACTGATGGATGGCCATTTTGCAGAAACATGATATAGAGTAATGCAGACAGACATGAACTAGAGTAGGATACATGTGGAGACACAAAGGCATGCAGAGTTAGGAGGGGTCATTTGATAGAAAGGAAGAAGAGAAAGCAACAATATATGCAAATCAATGTACATTTTCTGGCAAGGCTTTAGGAATATGGTGGGTGGAGGATTTTTGAGATAGCATGCAATCTGAAGATGTAGAAGCTGTAGAAAGAAGGGTTGATGAATGTCACCTGTGGGCAGGTGGTATAAGTTGTTGTATCTTTTGTTGTTCCATTTGTGGCACTGTCTGTATCTGTTTGCAGGCGGAGAGTACAGAATTTGTGATGGCCTTTTTTTTTATTGTGAACTAGATAATCTAGATTCTTTGATGGATCACATATGAAATAACAACGTCTTAACCATTCTTCTGATCTCTACATGATTCTCAGTGGCTCTAATGTTTGAAAGTAATATATTCCTTGGTAGTGCCCCCACTTCGTTTCTACTTTTCTTCCTGTAAGCAGGAACTATTAAACATGGTGCCAGCCTGGAATGTAAATACCTCAGTTGGATGAATTTGGTGATTTTTTAATGGAAGGAATTTTGGTCCTTTAAATTTTTTTGCGGTGTGAGTGATGCATACTAACTTGAAAGCGGATTGTTTTGCCTTTGAGAGCGAGGGTAGAAATAAGGATTTGCACATTCTGTTGTGGCTGTTTAGGCCCGTTTTGTCTTCAGGGTTCTTTGATTTCAGCCATTTGCTTTTAAGTGTTGAGATTTGCCCTTTTATCATTTTCAACTCTTCATTCATTAAGGAGCTTTTTTTGTTTTTGCTTTGTTTTGAAGTTAGTTTTAGAATTACCATGTCAAAGGCTGACTTCATTCAAGCAGGATTATTTTCTGTTGAGCTTATGTCTTCAATTGATTGTTTGAAGGTAGGTAACATTTAAACTGCTCCATGTTTGATTTGTCGCACTTGCTGTACATTGTGAGGTGGAGGAAGCAATTGATATTTTGTTTGGGTTCTTGAGTGCGAAGATGATAAGGTGATGATCGGTCAACATGACTTGTAAATTCTGTTGAATATTGATTAGTTCCAGGTTTGAGAAGATGACATCCAATGCAGTCCCTGCTGTGTGGGTGGGTCCTTTGTCCTATTGTTATGTTGTCTGTGTCTAGTCCTGATCTAATTAGTTGAGATGCCTTTGGCTTCTTGAACCAGATGTTTAGGTTCCAAAGTATACATATATTGGATAGTTTGTTTATAGATCTGATACGGTGCCCAGGAAAACATCTCTAAAGATTGTGTTGTTGGTTGGTAGTTTGTAGAGTAATATGAAGATGCAGGTCATTGTGTAGCTCGATATGCATCTCCCAAGAACGACTTCACAATCTTATATAGTCACTTCTTCCATCTGGGTGACTGTTATTGTGTTCTTAATGACAATAGCAAGCCCCCCTCATTTCTTTCTTTATTGATTGCATGTAATGGCTCGATGTCAAAGTGGGCTTGTTTCGTGAAATGCTGGAATCATATATTTTCCCAGCTATATTTCTGGAATAAATAGTATGTCTGGTTTTCTATCCATCAGTAGATCAAATATTTTGGATGTATTTTTGCTCTTTGAACAGGCATTCATAAGCAGACAATTTAGATTTGTAGATTTCTTTTGGGTAAGGAAGGGTTTGCAACTGTGTTGTTGGTCTCATCCATTGAACTCTTTTTAATATGTTATAATAGTTGGATGAAATGTGCTTCTCATTTATATAGGAATGTGAGGGCGTAGGGAGTGCTTCTGGACTTGTGCTGCTGTGATTGTGACTGTCTTCCCAATATTTGTCTTGCTCTGATATGTTTATTAGAAATGTTATTGTGTTTTTTGGAAGAGCGAGTATGATTCAGAGAATATTTGTGAAATTGGTGTTGCTGTTGGGTTGATTTTTGGCTACTTGCTGAAATTGATTGCAGGGCTATTGTAATCTAGTATGGGTGATGTAACATTTGTATGATGGTTTGCGTTTTTTCAAAGATGATGTAGTATGAGTAAGTAATGCTGTGGGACTGTAGGGCCTACTTTTAGGGCTGTAAATTCAACAGTTGATTAAAGTTGTGGGTGAATGGATTTGTGATGTGTTGTGTTTTGCTGAGGGATTAAGGTGCTGGATGGGGAAGGAACATATGAAATGTGTGAATGGGAGGGTGTGCGATCTAGTCTGGTGGACAGGTTGGTTATGTGTTCGATGTGGTAGGAGATTGTGAGTGCTTTTATGGGAAGCGTGTGTTGGATAGTATGTGTTTGGGGTGCAGGCTTATGAAAAGGTGAGATAATATTGGAATTCTGATGCGTTATAGGAAATGTGCATGGCAAATAAAGGGTACATTAGGAGAGTTATGAAAAGGCAATTTTGAGCTGATGTACATCATAGTTGATAAAATAGATGAAGGACAGAGTGTGATAATCTAGGGAAGAGATTAGCAAGCTGTGTTGGACTGAAACTTGGTGGTTGAGAGGGTGGGAAGAGATACCATGGATTGGGAGTACTGTGCAGCATTTTTGTGTGGGAGAATGCAATGGGGAGGGAGGAGGTGGTAGGATTGTGTTAGTTGTCATAAGAAGGTGTGCGGGTGGGTTGAAATTGAGTGCATTTGGCCACAGGGATAAATGTAGTTAGTTGGGGAAAGGATTGTGATATGTGAATAGGTATGGGCCTGTGGTGGTACATGAAAGAGTAGCCAGAAAGAAAGAGAGGGGTAGGGTTTGAGTATGGATAAATGTCTGTTTAAATTGGGTTGAAGAGAAATCATAGTGAAATTGTTATGATCTGTTGGTAAGGTATTGTAATTGGTATGTGAATGGGACTTGCTGCTTTGCCTTATTTTGCACCAGTGCACAAGGTGATGCAATGTGACAGCCATATTGGAATTCAATTTTTTGTGCTCTTTAACAAAGTTACCACATTCCATCTGGATTCAATGTGGCAGAAGCAAGTGGTCATCTTTGCGTGGTATACCTAAAATGCCAAGACTGATGCCACAGATGCCACTCCCAGTGTTACTCTTATAAAAGCCACTTGCCTTTATAAACCCAATACCAGCACAACAATCAGTGGGCATCATTGTCAGGTAGCAGCGGTACCCATTTTTATTGTGTCCAGGATCAATGAGGCGGAGCCTGAACACAAACAAAAATAATGAGTCCTTGATGTAAGCAGTGGACGCATAACACTAACCATCCAATCAAAATATAGTGATACAGAAATGTTCTTCTGGGAGGGGCAAACACAAGAATAGGGAGGTAGGACGTCCAATGACAAGCAGGAATTGAGATAAACAAGACAGCTACTCAATCATGGGTAAGGGGCAGACCCAAATCCCACTCTGATTGCATGTTAACATATTGACTTCAATCCTTACTGAAACAGACCTTAAAGCTGTCAGTAGTGGTACAGTAAAAAGGAGTGGTCTATGAGGTTATGGTTATGATATTAAAGTTTTCAAATGGCAAAAGTATCCCTAGTTTGTTCATTACACTGAATCAGGAAGAGGGAAGAAAGTATGAAATGAGTTGACTTGGATGTGCACCAACAGTGTGCCGTTCTTACCTTTATTCCAGGCTTCTAGAAAACAAGTCGCTGTACTATTCACTTGATCGCCAGCCTGCATTCCTGCATACTTGGACTGAGTGGGGCTCAAATACCCCAATGCTGCAGAGAGCAGATGTAGCTCAATCAATTATCCTGCCATACAGGACATAGGCCAGTAACACAAGGCATGTGGGGGACACCCAGAGAATGACAAAGGGAATACAGTAATCATCATGGTATTTAAGGCATTAAATTACCTCCACTTCTGAAGTGCTTACTTTCAATTGCCCAGTCTTGTGTTGTTGCTACTTTGGCTCTACCATATTATCAGCTGCAAAAAACCATGCTACAAAAATATTGTGCCAATTTTATGGGAGTACAAGTGTATCAAGAGACACAATTTAATCTGCCCTTATATTGTTAGGTACATATTAGGTTAGGTTCGGGGTTAGGTGCACTTAGGGTTAGGGCTAGGATTAGAACTATGTAAGGTTAGAGCTAGGATTTGGATTCTGGGATAAGCTGGCTTTAGGCTGAGGATACAGGGCTACAGTTAGGATAGACCTATGTTTAGGGGTAGGTGTAGGATTGAGATTAGGGCTTTTGACAGGGTTATGGCTAGGTGGTCTTTTAAATTTGTGAAATGTACTCTGTATTTTATTTTTATGTTATCTGACTTATAATGGAAGTGAATACCACAAACAATATGTTGCATACATGTCAATGATATTATGGTACATGGGATATTATAAAAAAAAATATATACCTGTTTGATATGTCCAGGCAATAGTATGAGACATGACATGTTAGTAGTCGATGATGTGTCAGATAACCATTCCAGCTGACTGGCCTGAAGCCTGTCCGGGGTGCATAGTAAGATAAGGGTGCTACCACTCTGGTCTTTCGGTGCGTCACTGAGCACCTCTATTTTTGTCCTGACACTTCTGGTTTCCTTCCTAAAAGGCTTAAGCAGACGTGTATACGAACATCGTGAGTTCCTCCGTGGATGATGATGGTCTCCAGCGACTAAACATCTGCAAACCCCCTCCCAATCCAGTAGTAGCGCATAGCGAAGTTTATGTTTTTTACTTTTGCATAACTAGTTGAAATTTCTGAAAAAGTATGTGATATGCGTAATTACACAAGATTCAAAACCAGAATTTGGTTCTGCATTTTAGTACAAAATGTGTCCTCATGTTTATTTTGGACGTGAGGATGCATTTTGCAGTAAAATAATCGTTTAAAAACATAAGCGCTTCAAACAGCAGCCGCTTGAGTTCCAATCGTTCTTTTTGTTTCAATGCGTTCACTCTGTATTTTTTTTTGCGATTGGCACAGAAATATACAGATGTGGAGTAACAGCATCATTTCAGAAACTTCAAGTAATAAGCGTAACGCAAAATTACCGAAATTACGCAAGATTACCCAGAAGTAACCAAAATATCACATGGACCTATCAAGTACCTCCATTGTCTAAATTACTGTCACAGTGAATTCCAGATATAAAAACTGAAGCTATGACCCTAAATGCTGTCTTTTTGCCTTATAAAATGCACTGCAAAACTGGCCAGACCCTCCATCTACACCTGTGATACCACTGCCGGACTTGTAGTGCAAAATAAAATCGCAAAACTGGAGGTAAGCAAATGAAAAAACCGTCTCAAATTTAATTTCGTGATTTGTTGTTAGTTGGCCATTTGTAATGCTATGTTGTTGTCATTTCTACAGATATATTTGCTGTGCATTTACTATTGTGCCCTGTGCCTAAACCACAATGGTTGTTCTTAATAAAATGTATAGAATGCAGGATGTGCTATGCTTTCAGGCATTAAGGTTTGTGTGGAATGGTCAGCATCATTTGTTGTGTTCCATCTCTCCCTTCTGAATCTTCAAGAAACTTTATTGCGATTTAGGTGGAGCTGTCGGAATGGCAGCATCATAGACTCCTGTGTATTTAAATCTCATTTCTTTGCAAGGTTTACCACACAGATGCAGAACCCTGGCATGCATTATCCTCTGAGGCCAATCCTAATAGTTCCAGGACCATTTCCCACCATTTTATTTTTACGTTTTATTTTGCAGCATGATTTGGCAGCAAATTGTTGTTGCGGTGTCCAATAGTAACGCTGTGTACCACAAATCTCATTAAGCGAGCTGTGAAAGCTGATTCTAGTATTTTGCATCCTGGCCCGAACTGCATACAATCCAATGATATCAGCATATTTTCTGCTCAGCAGAAAAAGCCCACACGTTTATAAAATTACCCCAAGTTCAGACAGTTGATTGACAAGCATTTGCAGGTTCCCAAAATACTACATTCCACCAAGAAAGCATTTCAAGAAAATGGAGTCCTTCAGGCGGGTGAGCTCGAGACTTCATTTCATTAACGCATTTCAGCGTCTGTATTTTGTTAAGTGTCTGGCAGTCCAGGAATCCTAAACTATTTCTGGGCTGCCTTTGGAGGTTGTATTAGGCACCTGCTAAGGGATCTGGATCCGACCATATCTGTATTCGGGTACCAAATGGCTTTAGGGCCAGATTTCAGGAAGTTTCTCTGCAGCCTTTCAGACCCTGATTTCCATAAGGGGGTCCGGTTCAAGGTCACCAAAGAGATCATCAGAATCTGGGTGGAAATTAGGGCTCAATATTCTTTGCTCCCTGTGCATATGTACACACCACTCACTGGTGAAGCGAAACTTGAGGGGGACCCCTTGCAATCAGGAGCTCTCCGGGCAAAGTACTGGGTTGAGGGGGTCCCCTGGAGCTTTGGGGCCCCCTGCACCACGGGGGCTGTGGGGGCCTGTGTTACGCCACTGACACCACTCTGGGGGTAACCCTAGATTTCTATCTATTTTCCACAATCCCATGGCTAAGATGTGGCATAACCATGGGATAAAAGAGGTCGGGCAGATTTTCGATCTTATTGTTTTTTGCTTATTCTCCACCCTAAAAGGTTTGTATGACCCACCGCAGCAGTGTTTTTTCAAGTACGTAAAGATATGGGACTTCTTTTGGCCAGGGCCAGATTGGCCATAGCAGGCACCCATAGGGGTGGGGTCCGGTTTTGTCACAGTGGACCAGTTTTGCAGCAGTGTAACAAAAGCGGGAGCGGTGCATCTTACTACCACCCCCTCCCCAAGTAGGTAGCGATTGAACGGCATTTAGCTTTATACAGGGATGTCATCTCCCTCACTGAATACAGGGATATCATCTACCTCACTCATTTTTAAATGTCATGTGTTAGCTATATTCAATTTGATACATATTTTCATTAAAAATGCCAAATAAATAAGTGCTTTGGAGTTGCAATTATTCAACACTCTTTCAGAAGGACAGTGTTGGAGGCACGCTAGAAGGAAGCGCGGAACGTTATTGACGTTTGCAATAAACAACGATTAATACTAGGAGAAGGATGGGCGTACAACATGGAATTTCTGCGTAGGACCAAATGCGATGGCTGGATAAAATGCATAATGTACCTTTGTGTTGAAAAATTGGATTGAATAATACATTCTGAATTGGCTTTCCAATTAAACAAGACTCCCTTGGGATTTTCTTGGTTGGATACACAGAGAATGGATGATATATGAGCACACTGCTTGGAGCGCTATCATTATTTTGATGAATCACACGCTCCTTTTGAATAGATTATATTTTAGTTATGTTTAGTATTTTTTTTATAGTTGGAATGATGCTTAGTGTTTCTATGTTTTTTTAATGATATTTAGGAATTTTAGATATTTTTGATGGCAATATTTCCATAGTGGAACATATTGCTTTCTTTTTTAAGAATAGGAATGTGATAAACAAGGACAAGACAATCAGTACTTTCTTGGCAATATTTGTGAAATTCGATATTAAGTGTTTACCTTGATTTTGTGTCATACAACTATTTAAGGAACCAAATATTGGCTGCTGACCCATTTGTGTAAGCAAATGGCTCAAGGTGACCATTTATCACTGCTCAGGCTTCAAACAAATTAAACACAATAAAGAACAGGCTGATGGAAGGAGCTTGAATGCACTTGCTACCCTGCCGTTTGATACTGCAAAGCTGTGTTTTTAGCTACATGTATTTTTCATGAGGGCTACACAGACTTTCTGGTTCCTTTGGTCTGTAGGCACTCTTTCCATATGATATACAAATATGTTGGAATGCATTTGAATTTGGCTAGGTTGATATGTTTGGCAGTTTGTGGAATTCAAAGCTGTAAAAATATCTTTCCCCACCAAGAAGCCAGCAGCCATTTTGGATTTTGTCTGAAAAGGGATTCTGGGAAATGGTTAGGCCTGCTTGAAATTTAAATTATGTCAGCATATTCTGTGTAATTTTGTGAATTTTGTGTTGTGCGTGTTACGTGAAATGCCTGAAATTATTCCATTATGCTACTACACGTAATTATCCACCATGCGCTTCAAAATTCACCACAAACATGCAATTTGCAGTAGTATATTACCACAAATGCAGATAGCTACAAAACTCAAACTGCTGTTGATCTGGATGCTTTTTTTTTTTTTTAGAATGAAATATGTTTTCTTTCAAGCCAAAATATTTAGCTAAATAATGGATTCACATTTTCCGTAATTATTAGGCCTGGGCAAAGCACTACGCTACGCTCGCGAAGTTTGCGAAGTTCGCGCTACTTCGCACTACGCGAATTGCACGTAGCACAGTGCGAACACGCGTAGCGTAGTCTTGCGTAGTGCTGCGGTCATTTTTTGCTTGCTCGCGGTCCTCAACGTCAAGTTGGGGACCGCGAGCAAGCAAAATGACATCCCGGCGAGACTTTTTCCTTGTTCGCGATCAGCAACATCAAGTTGGCGATCGCGAACAAGGAAAATAAGAGATTCCCAACGCGAGGAGGTCAGGTTTCTCATTGCGAGGGGTCGCGTATGCTCGCGACCGCTCGCGATGAGAAACTACCTGTTCGCATTGACAAAGCTGCCGCTCGAGTAAAAATCTCCTCGAGCAGCAGAAAACTACAGCTCGCACTGTGCAAGATGCCATTTTCAATGATTGCACAGTGCCGGTTGCTTGTCCGCACTGTGCAATCATTGAAAACAACATCTTGCACAGTGCGAACATGTTACTACGCAGTTCGCGAAGTGCTACGCGAAGCTCGCGTAGTGCGAACTGCACTTTGCGTAGCTTTGCGAAGTGCTACTTCGCGAACTACGCCCACCCTTAGTAATTATGCCTAATTGCAGGTCGTTTCGCAGAAACTTTTCTCTAATTATGCGAAAGCAAATTAGGCAAAGTTATCACACCTCTACAGATAATACTCACTTCCGACCTCAACACTGTCACAGAGCAAGAAATACCCTGTACAGTAACAAAAGTGGGAGTTGGTCTTGCCTGAATTGTTTTGAGTCTTGTTCAGGGTCGCATAGGAATGCACACTACCTCATTCTTTAGGGAGCCCATGCTTGGCTGTCTAGACCATCTTGATCTAAGAAGAGGGAGAATACAATTTCACATGTAGCTATTTCTCTGCTACCTGCCCAAGAAAAACCTAATTTCCAGTTGCACTGCACAATGCGTCCACTTAAAGTACAATTTCTGTGAAGTTCATTGGAGAGAGAGAGAGAGAGAGAGAACGAGATACCAGAATCGAGCTTATTATTTGACTCCACCATTGAATCCTAATCCTCTAAATTGTGAGTTGGGCTGCTGCCTTGCCAGCATCTTTTTCTCTGGATGGAGATAGGTCTGGCTCCTTAAGTCAGGGCACAGGCCATATACATGCCTACCCCCATGTCTCTGTTAAGTGTCTGTGTGAAGAATGTGTCTCTGTACTGTGTGTGCATTCTTTTGTGTTTAGAGCTGCCTTTTATTCTTAGAAAGTATAGTTGGTGTTTTTAGTCAAATGTTCATAACAGTGTGCACTTTTTAACCAATTTTCTAGAGAATATATGGTAACTATATCTAAAGCATTCTACATACTTCTGCATATATTATGAAACATTTTGGCCAACTTTCCTACTGTATATTAAACCCCACCATAATTTTGCAATGTTATATTATGTTATGGATATTTGTAAAGTGCACTATCACCTCTGAGGGCATGCTGGTGCTGAGCAGGTGTGTGTGCCTAGTCCTGCCTCTGGGAGTTTGGTTCAAAGAAGAGCAGGGGTTCAATTCTTGTGGAATTCAAGACTAGAGGATAATGCTCTGATGTGGAGTGAGAGACGCTCTACGATTAAGGAGCAATGTAAGAGAACGCCTGTCCTCTTGATATGGTTCTGTATATACATGGCATGTGTGTGAGTGAGAGTCCAGCGGAGCTGAGGTGTCTGAAGGAAGGAGAGGAGACTGTTAAGGTGGATAGGGCCTGAGTTATATAGGGGCTTATTTGCATGAAACTGACACATCTCTGTGTTAGAGCAGGGATGCGTCAGTTTCCTTGTTCTGGGCAAAGAAACCCTTGCACCACCATGGATGCGTTGTATTTATAATACGGCGCACCATGGTGCAAGGATTGACAGATGCGTCAGAAATTTTGAGGCATCTGTCGGCACAAAAGTCACACATTGCTGGAGTTGTGTTGCAAGTATGATGCAACTCCAGCAATCCATGGGGGATACCTACACTCAATTCACTGCATCACTCCTTATGCCTACTCCAAGCAGGCTTTAGGTTTTGACGCAGTGGCATCCTAGAAGTGGCACAGTGAAATCTTGTAGACTTCCCTGCGTAACTTCTACGAGGCTTTCCTGTGTGGGAATGCCCACCCTGCATACATTATACCTGACACAGGTATAATGTGTCGCAGGGCTTTACAACGCGACACATGCGACAGATGCGTCACGTTGTAAATGGGCCGCAACGTGGCACATTGTTTACGGCGCCGCTGAATCACAAAAAGTGGTGCAACGATGGTGCAAAAATCTGCTTGTAAATCTGCCCCCCAGTGTCTAGAATGTGTGGCTGAGAAGTTTGAATTGAGCATGTTTGTGTATTGGGGGCCAGTGTAGTTCCCTGAGGTGTTGTGTGTTGTGAGTTCTGTGTCGGAGGTTGAGGATGTCTGCCTGTCAAGTCCTGGATGATTTATAGTCTTTTAAGGAGTTGTTTGGTGATCCTGGCATAGAGGGTTTTCCCATAATTTACTTAGTGGTGACTAGGGCATGAGTGACAGCTTTTATATTGTTGGTTGGGAGCCATTTGAAGATATTCTTCCACATCTTCAGGGTGTGGAACCAGGATGCAGTGACGGCATTGACTTGTGAGGTCATTTCCAGTTTGTTTTTGATTATTATTCAAAGGTTCCTGGCATAGATTTTGGGTGTGGGTGTTTGTGGTGTCTGAGTTTGACCAGACACCAGTAGAAGCTGCACTCTAAAGCTGCTTCAGCTTTCTCTCTAGCAATTTTACAAAGACCTTTTAAACTTTTGAAAACTTTTATTCTGCTTATTTGTGTATTGCTGCTCACCTTCATTACTTGCTCAGGTCATTCCTCCCCGGTCCACCGCGAGATCAGCACGATTGATGTGGAGGGAGGCTTGACCCATTTCTGGTTGCGAGAGAGGTTGGCGCTCTAGTGCCCCAACCCCCTCTACTTAACCGGATTCCCCAGACGCAGCGCAGCGGACATGCCTAAGGCAAGCCTGTCTGCACCCGTCCGCGCCTGGACGTCGCTAGGAGCCAGGGACCCTGGTCAATCTATACTTAAACAGGGCCCAGCTCCCCTCTGGTCCTATTCTAGATGGGAGCTGCTGGATTTAAGGACTGA
The DNA here is from genome assembly GCF_964204655.1 of Triturus cristatus. NCBI lineage: Eukaryota > Metazoa > Chordata > Amphibia > Caudata > Salamandridae > Triturus > Triturus cristatus. The sequence continues at coordinate 1,189,289,563 of NC_140591.1, forward strand.
CCTTACACTCTCATGCCGGACTGAGACCTGGCCATTCCCAGAAGGCCCCTTCTCTTTCCGAGCCTGTCAGTTTCAGGGTAACTCTGGTGAGACGGCACCGATTCACGAGGTACCTTACTGTTCTCTCTTAATTGTGGGTTCTTCTACTCTTGCACCCGCCACCCTCTCTGACCAAGATATAGGCAATTCCCAAGATAAGCCCCAGAAGGGATATAAAAGTCTGTTATGTAACATTCGATCCCTGTCTAAGCATTCCATTGAGGTTTGGGATCTACTGTCCTCTGCGCAGCCTGAGCTGGGTTTTCTGACCGAAACCTGGCTTAAGCCTCACTCTGTTCCTTCTATTGCGCTAGCCATACCCGAAGGCTACAAACTTATTAAGATGATAGACAATTAAAGGTGGGGGGTGGAATTGCTATTGTGTACAAAGATAGCATTAAAGTCTCCCCACTGGATCAGCGCTGCAATGCCATTATGGAAGTCCTAGTCTTCCGGATAGATTCCTCCCCCCAAGTTAGCTGGAAGGGGGCTTATCCAAGCTCAATGAAGGCCCTACTCACATAGCTGGCCACACACTGGACATTATCTTTTCCAACTCCCCTAGTGTTCAGTGTGAGCCCCCCCAACAATTAACTTGGTCTGACCATGCGTTAATTGACTTTTCCATTCAGGGCAAAAGGGAGCTGAAGGGACCTAACTCTGCCACACATCACACCTGTAGACAATGGCAGAAAGTCATCCCGGATAGCTTTCAAGCCTCTCTCTCAATGCCACGGAATATTGCATCGGACAATATAGAAGAAGTCCTGGCTAAATACAATTCCGCAGTCACCATGGCTATTGACCACCTTGCACTGTTGAAACGACTCCCTAATCACTCCAAACGCCCTCAGACTGCCTGGTTCTCTCCTCAGCTGCGAGTACAGAAACAACTCTGTAGGAAATATGAGAGACGTTGGCGCACTACCCACGATGAGAGGGATAAAGATCGGTTTCGAGCCACCCTGTCCAGCTACCATAAAAATAGAAAAACTACGTGTAAAAAACACATTACCTCTCAACTAGCTCAGGCTGGCAACGCCCCTAAAACCCTACATCACATCCTCCAGTCTTTTATTAACCCCAAGACCTGTGAGAACCTTGAGGCACCCACACAAACGCTATGCAATGTTATTACACAATATTTTTCGCAGAAAATAGAGCTCATCTACGAAAAAATTGTCTAGTCAGGAAGCCAGCCCCTGGCCCCAATGACATCGGATCAACCAGAACTGGCAACCTCTCAGTTGCTAGAGAGCTTTCCCCTGTTGACCTCGGCAGATGTAGTAACACTGAATCATACAGTAAAATCAGGGTCCCCCCTCAATATTATTCCGGCCAAAGTTGTCACCTCCCTGGCCTATCAACTATCTCCTCTGATTGAATATCTCCTCAACCTCTCACTGAGAGAGGGCCAAGTTCCGTCAGAATGGAAAGCAGCACAGGTTATGCCCATTCGTAAGAACACCAAGGCCCCTTTGATGGATCTTTCCAATCTCCGCCCCATCTCGCTTCTTCCCTACCTGAGCAAACTATTGGAGAAACATATCAACAAACATCTCTCCAATCATGTTGAACTCACTGGTTGCTTAGACTCCTCCCAGTCCAGCTTTAGGCCCAAATACAGCACTGAATCAGGTGCTGTTGGACCTATCTGCCGTGTTTGACACGGTCTCACATACGATACTGCTGAGTAGACTGAAGGAGATTGAAATAAGAAACTCTGCTTTTCAGTGGATGACAAGCTTTTTATCTGCTCGCTCCCAGACCGTCAATCTGGGCCCGTATCGTTTGGCACCTATGGAATTGTCATGTTTGAGCCCCACATTGTTCAATATCTATGTTGCCCCCTTGGCCAATCTCCTGAGGACGCATGGGTTCACCCACATATCCTACGCCGATGATACACAGCTGCTTTTTCCTTTTGACAAATTTACTCCATCTGTACAGTTGGCCTTCTCTTCTGGTATGAGAGCCATTTTACACTGGATGAAGAGTAATCTCCTCCAGTGTAATGTTGGGAAAACTGAGATTCTGCTCTTCATGGAGGCCCCTTATTATGGTCTCGTGAATGGTGGCCGGATGATCTTGGTGCTCCTCCTGCCCCTAAATCCACTGTTAAGAACTTAGGCATCCGTCTGGTTCAAGCCCTTACTTTGAAGGAGCATGATGCTCAGACAGTTGGCGCCTGTTTCCATACATTGGGCCTACTTTGCCTAGTCCTTCCTCTGCTTCTGGATACAACTCGGAAGACTCTGACTCAGGCACTTATATTAAGCCGCCTGGACTACTGCAATGGTCTGCTGATCTCTGCTAATGAGAATTCGCTCAGCAGACTGCAGGTAGTCCAGAATACGGCGGCGCGACTAGTCCTTAACGCAGCCTCAGGACTGCCTCCCACCCTCTTCTCTTGCAGCTTCACTGGCTTCCAATACACCAACGGGTACAATTTTAAGTTTGCTGTACCATCCATAAGGTACTATTCAATCTTGGTCCCACCTATCTCTCGGAGCAATTTACACCCTACCTTCCTTCCAGGTTTCTCCGCTCAGGCTCCAAACAGATCCTTGAGGTTTCCCAAGTTAGGAGGGCAAGACTAGGGGGAAAGGCTCTTTCCCATCTTGGCCCCCGCTACTGGAACAAGCTCTCCTGCACTTGAGACAATGTCCTGACCACCTACAATTTAGGAAGTTGCTCAAGACCACTCTTTTCGGTCTCTGATTCAGCTGTAGTAGCACTACACTCATGCTGCCCGTCCAAAGCGCAGAGTTACCACTTCGGGGGTCGATTCAGGCGCAATATAAATAAATAAATAAATAGGTCCCCTGGTGAGGTGTTTTTGCCAAAGATCGCTACATTTTCTTCTTGTCTGTGTTGAGGTTGTGACAGTTGGCTTTAATCAAGTTAGCAACTAATGTCATGCAGACGGTGAACTTGTTTCTTGTGTTGGGGGTTTTGTCCAAGAGGGAGAGTATGAGTTGCATGTCATCTGAAAATGAGAGTTTGTTAATATCATGTGCATGGATGACATTGGCCAGAGAGATTGTATGCTTTGAAGAGGATGGGGCTGCCGATGCGCCTTGAGTCACTTTACAGCTGAGTTTGCAGCTTTCGAGCAGTTAGGTACCAGGCTGACATCTTGCGTTCCCTCAGTTAAGAAGGAGCAGATCCAGCGGAGAGCAGGTTTTTGGATGCCAATCTTGTGCAGGTACCTGATGTAGATGGAGAGTGAGACTGTGCCAAATGCAACAGAGAAGTCGGAAATAATGTGAGCTACGATTGTTTTCTAAAAGATCGTATGATTGGCAAATTTACGAAAATACCTTTTTTAGAATGCTGCTGGCCTATAGTTCTATATAACACACCATTAGCCACTTTTCCCAAAGATTCAAAGGGGTAAGCCACAAAGACTTTATAAATGCATTTTCAATACTCTTCTATTGTTTACCCACGTTATTGGGTCAGTTTTCTTTAAAATACAGTTATGACAGACAATTGTGCATTCTGTTCTCTAAAATATTCCATCTGCTGCACATGTAGCCAAATATTCCTTGCAATAGAGCTATACCAAAAAAACACATTATCTGTTTTATTATCTCACTATATGGTGCAAATGTTTTCCTAACAATTCTGGTTAGTTGGATTGTGGGGAATTGCTCCCCTTCCAAAGACATCAATTTTAGTTGCTTTGACTGGGTACCATTCCCCCAGCTTATATATTCATGCCTGGAAACTATTTTGTGCTTCTAAGATGACTGTGTGGGTGTAGCATATTTTTGAAACTGGGTTTTGGATTATTATGATAACCTCTCCTGTTTATAGGTTATAACATCTCAATTGTAAATATTCCCTTTAAATTGTAACAATATTTTACTTTGTCATAGGTTTTTCATTGTTATTTAGACTTAATAGTCTTTCATGAGACAATACTCATCTAAGATACAATGCCTTTATTTTTCAGTAAACATTTTTAGGCCACTTTTTACTTTGAAAAATAAAAAGCCAGTCTTAACATAATCCACCGACCATTAATTATTACACAAACAGATCTTTAGCAATTATGGACAGATTTATCGAGGCATTATGCCAGTTCAAAGTCACAAAATGTGACGCAAATTGCTTAAAAGTCTTGAGTAACAATTTACTTTCCAGCACAAAACTTTTTTTGCACTGTAAATTTGTCTAAAAGTTGTGCAAGTAGTACTTTGTGATGCTTTGTGTTACTTAGCATCAAAGGATGTTCCATGGATGTACATGGGCATATCCAAGCTGTCACTTATGGTTTTTGAAGCAAAGCTCTACCTACTAAAATAAATGCATGCTTAATAGAATTTGTTGACAGGGTTTATTAAAAAATACGCCTCCTCTAGGCAGGTGCAAAGTAGGAGAATACCTTTTTGGGACAATACTTTTTTTAACTGCATATATGCTGCACTGTACAGCATACACACAAAACAGAGAAAGGTTTTAAGGTATTTCTGTACATGGTATTTTATACAGGAAACATACTCCTCCAGTAAAAACCTATTCTAGACATCATACACACACTATTGCACCAGAGTCCAAAGGTGAGTGTGTGGTGCTAGGCAGCTTGAAAGTGCATCAGTGATTGGAAGAGAGAAGCAGCATCATATCTTAGTAGATATGACACTGTCTTGCTCTCTCCCTCTCATGCAATGCAGCACAGCCTTGGGCCATGATGTTATCTGTGTTAATGAGTTACAAAGAAATCTTAATGCCTTAATCGAAGGTTATTCTGTATTTATGGTGAATTGCGCCAATTGTTGATTTGATTATTAGCTCATTAAGATATTCTGTTAAAGATTGTCATTATGGCCATTACTTTACACTTCATTTGATTTTCGCCCACTTGGGCGCTAAAATAGTTATGATACAAAAGTGAATGGTTAAATTAATCATCATGAGCAAATTGCTAAACCATTTGAATATATAAATATGCATCAGGACAAAATTGTCAGCAAGACGATTTAAAGTTTTTATTGAAAAAAAACAGACTGTGAGAAGGAATCATCGCAAAGTATGTTTTCACTTTCTATGATTTTTTGGAAACCATGTGACTGATTTATACTTCCTGGTTTTTTGTACACTTTACTCGTGAGCAAGGGATTGCCATCCCGAAACACGTAGAGTCAGTCGTTTGGCTATTGTCCAAATAAAGAACTGGTTTTGAAAGCTCAAGAGTTGTCCGTGGCTGCTTTGTTGTTCGAGTATCCAGGAATAACAGCGTCTGGTTTATATATTGAGGATTGCCACCTCGCCACGGACCGCCATCAAAAGTGAGTGAGGGGGGAGGCTAACGCCAGTGTCAGCTGGGATTGCGGATTGATATATATATATATATATATATTATCTACTGGCGGTCGTCAGTAGATAGTTATAGTTAGGACCGAGTTTCCATAGGAAATCTCAAAATTCTATTTTGAAAAACTTTGGCGCCGGTTGACGAATCCTCGCGAAATTTTCAAAGCTAATGGGGCGCTTCGCTCAGCTCCTACCCTGAAAGTCTCGGGGTGATTCGTCAAGCGGGGGCCGAGAGAAAAGGGGGGTCCCAAAACGCGTTTTCCCCATGCATTTTCCCATAGGACCTTTATTCGAAGATACAGCCCAAACGGCTGAACAGAATTACTTGAAATTTGGCAAAGAGGTAGTCCTCAGGTCAGGGATGTGCCTTTTGCATATATGGTGTCAATCTGTTCAGTAGTTCCTGAGAAAATTGCAGTTAAAAGCACATAAATATCTATAGGCGCGCACCGTGCCATGCGCGAGCGTAATTCTGATTGGTGGATTCATGTCAGTCAACATTCGAATCAGTCGAAATCAGGAAGTGTCGGCCGCCATTTTGTGTGTTGTGTGTGTGACAGGGAAAAAGAAAGGTGGAGAACGTGAAAAGGGGGCAGGGTAGAGAGTTCCTGACCCCCTAGCCTTTGTCAGGGGGTCCCTGAAGGATCCCGAAGGGTGAAAAAAACATTTTTTTTTTTTTTAAATTGCGGGGTGTGCGCACTGTCACGAGGTGCGCGCACGGAGCGCACACGGCGGAAAAAAAATCATTAAAATATAGAATTAAAAATCAAATTTAAGTGTTTAGATGTTAGGTGGATCTAAAAAGAGCCGTTGTGTTAATTGAGAAACAGAGGAACAAAAAAATGACAAAAATTATAGGGTGCCGCATGTGTGCTGCTGTATCTTGCTCTTTATTAGGGGAATGCTGGTGTCCCCATAAGAGAGAAGAGCATTGCACGCATTGCACCGTATATGCACCCTCTTAAACAGAGGGTGTATATCCAGAGGAACAGAAGCAGGTGAAGCTGCCGCCGCAGATGAAGTGCTCGGCTGAGCTGCCGGTGATGTGCTCGGCTGAGCTGCTGCGGATGTGCTCGGCTGAGCTGCTGGAGGGTTTTCTCTAGCAGCTCGAGCATTAGCCACAGGATGTACATCTCTAACGTGCCTGATCATAGTGAAGATACTAAAAGAGTATTTCTTTTTAGGATCTCCTTTTGATAAGTCACCACCACAAATAGTGCAGGTGACTTTTGGAGCATTCACCTTCTTCTGCCCCTCTGGAAAAGTGAAAAATTGCCATATGAAAGAGTTTTTCTGTTTCCTCTGTCTCTGTGGCACAAGGGTCTCCTGCCCACTCCCAGAAGATGACTGCTGCTCTGCCATTCTCAAGTACTGGAGTACTGGAAAAGCTGCTCAGCTCCTTCTCCCAGGGAATCAGAAGTAATAATGAGGGGAGTGGGTGTGGTGTTGGAAGTTTCTGGAACTGAAACTACTATAAACCAATGAAAAGTGTTGTTTCTTAATCACATGACCTGAAACTACTATAAACCAATGAAAAGTGTTGTTTCTAAATCACATGACTTGCCGTGCGCGCGCAGTGCGCGCACGGTGCGTGCACGGAGCACGCACGCATGCGCGTACGGAGCACGCTCGCATGCGCGTATGGAGCACGTGCGCGTACGAAGCACGCACGATGTACGCATGCGCACGTGGAGCACGTACGCATGCGCACGTGGAGCACATACGCATGCGTGCACCGTGCACGCACCGTTCGCGCACAGTCAAAAACACTTAAAAAAATAAAAAAAATAAAAGTGTTTATAAGTTTATAGAAGACATTAACTATGCTGTTCAACTCTATAAAAAATTTAAAAAAAAAAAAACTGAGCCATTCCATATTACAGGATAAAGTTAATCTATAACTATATATGTAGGTAGCTTATTGTAAAATAAATATTTAAAAAATATAATAATACATTCATAAATTAGCATTTAAAAAACCTTGCAAATTCACTTAAAAAACCATAGGTTTCACACACGTTATAGTTAGGAATTAGCATTTAAAAAACCTTGCAAATTCACTGAAAAAACCATAGGTTTCACACATGTTATAGTTACCTGGACATTTCACTCATAAAAAACCAATGAAATTCCCCGTTATAGTTAGTTCAGCTAACTATAACTTGCGCGCCCGCAATCCACTGCTGATGACATCACATATTACATCACTCATGACATGGTCAGTGACATCACTCATGACATCACTCATGACATCTCAAATGACATCACTGATGACATCACTGATGATGTCATCCATGTGATAAATTACCACATCTTCTCACACCCTAATATAACCTTTGATACACCGACTCAAAATTTAAGAGTTCCATTCTCAAAACCATACATACTGCAATACCAATAACTACATACCCACTTATTAACTCTTAGGTCTACATACACCTCCACTCATTGACCTGTACAGTCACTCATACTTACAGTCACTCCATACAAAACTATCATATGCATTTATACACTTATATAGACACTCACACACTACCAATCATCCATAGAGGTACTCTCACACCTACTCAGTCATGCAAATAATCACACTCCCATTTACTCACCTATGCGGTTATACACACTCAAGTTCACTTACTCATAAAAATAGTATCACATTCTTACGCTCTTTTAGAATCATTGATACAAGCACACACTCATCCATACAGTCACTCTCACAATCACAAACTCTCACATCTACCCACTTATATACTCTTACACGCATATATACTGCCTTTCACATATGTAGTTAGTCACAAATGTACCACTGAGATATATATTCAATCCCTAACACACCCATACAAACACTCACTCAACCATACAGTCCATCACAGATGCACTCTTAAAACCATGCAGCCATAGAATCACCTTCTCACACATCTATGCATAGAGTCACTCACACCCTACCCACACAAACACTCAGGAACCCATACAGATACTGAGACAAGCAATCAATAACTCATATAGACACTTATATAGGTATTCACAAAACCATGCCATCATTTATACACCAACATACAGACACATACAAACATTTACACAGTTTAGTCACTAGTCTACAGTAAGATACATTTAATGACTCACTTATAGAGTCAGTTACGCACCACAGAAAATCATCCATTTACACACTTGTACACCCACTCATTCTTCAACAGGCCTTTCCCTATCTATATTAAACATATTACAATTGTTCAGAAACACATACTCAATGGATGATGTCATCAGTGATGTCATTTGAGATGTCATCAGTGATGTCATCAGTGATGTCACTGACCAGGTCATGAGTGATGTAATATGTGATGTCATCAGCAGTGGATTGCGGGCGCGCGAGTTATAGTTAGCTGAACTAACTATAACGGGGGAATTTCATTGGTTTTTTACGAGTGAAATGTCCAGCTAACTACAACATGTGTGAAACCTATGGTTTTTTCAGTGAATATATATATATATATATATATATATATATATATATATATATATATATATATATATATATATATATATATATATATATATACATATATATATCAGGCTCTGTGGGGATGTCCAAAAAGCGAGCTGCACTCGGACACAAGACAGCTTCTCCCCAACACAAAGCTTTATTCAGGTATGGACAGTCACTCTCACCAGTTCTTTAAAAGCACTTGACTGCACCCGACGCGTTTCGAGAAAATCTCTTTTTCAAGGGTGATGCGGTCTCAGAGCGCATGCGTGCCCACAGCTTCCTATTCGGCGATATCGCACGCCATTGGTTGATCAAAGGTGCGTTGCTTTCTGGGAGCTGTAGTATATAATTTTTTCCTGAATGGATGTGCTCCAATTGAATTGCTAATTCAAAGCTCTCACATGAGCCCCGGTGCAGGGCAAATGTCCTCAATCCAAGTCTTGTGTCCCACTTCACGAGCCTTGTGTATCCAGGCTCCGTGGCCCCCTGTATTTCTTGGGTGGTGCAGGCTCAGCGGCAGGACGGCCGCTATTAACATCAGGCTCTGTCCTGTCCATACCTGAATAAAGCTTTGTGTTGGGGAGAAGCTGTCTTGTGTCTGAGTGCAGCTCGCTTTTTGGACATCCCCACAGAGCCTGATATATATATATATATCAGTCAGTGATAACTTTATTTCGGTCGTAAGACCATAAAAGTGCACATAGGTACATCAACAAACACAGTAAGACAATAAATAAGCATAAACATTTTAAAAAAAGAATTAAACAACAAGTTATCATGAAAGGGGAATAGATACGAAAATTAATTTAAAAAAGTTCGTCTCCTTCGCCACATGCCATGCAAGTAGCAAGATACTGAAAAAACAATAGGGGGATGGGTGTCATATATTAAAGACCTAGCAGCCTGGTTAAAATGACGAAATCCCAAATTCCTACAAATGGGAATCAACCAACATTTTCTAATTACAGAGTAGGCAGGGCAGAAGAACAACACGTGTGAAACAGTCTCCATTTTATAGTTACATGCGGGGCAAGTTTCCTGATTCTGCGTCTGCCACTTAGCTGAAAAGGACCTAACCGGTAGGGTACCGTGTCTTAACTGAATGTATAATTTTCGTGCAAGCGGGGGTTCAATTTGATCCATGAATTCCTCAAATTTTGAATCAGATTTAACTATGAGGAACTTCGAAGTCAACCTACCCACTACTGTAGAGCTCAAAAGTATTTGAGAGTTCCGTGTACATATCAGTGAAGAAAGTTCTTTCTTGGTTAGCTCGGAACAAAAAGTTTCCGGGGTTACCCAAAGTTCCGGAAGTCCTAAACAGACACTAGCTGCTTTAATATGTTGGAACCAAGGGATCTTTTTAGATTTGAGGAGAGGCCAGATTTCGACAAATTCAGCTCTGTATGAGGCCAGTTCAGGAACCGACCACAACCTTTTCCAATACAGGATTGGTCTGGCACTTACAATCTCCTCTATTGAGACTAAACCAAAATCAAGTCTCAGGGGGATCAAAGGCGTGCTAGAGGGGAGCCCCACGAGTATTCTTAAAAACGACTGCTCAACCTTAGTGAGGGTCTCTATTTGCTTATGTCCCCACAAATCTGCCCCATAAATTACAGCTGCTCTGGCCTGCCGACAAAAAATCTCCAAAGCAGGAGACACTGGTTTGTAGCTCGATCTTTTAAAAACTTTATTTAGACCCCCCGCCAACTGAGAAAGCTTAAGCGTCGACTTGGCTATCTGCTTATTCCAGTTAAAATTCTCAGTTAGGGTAAGGCCCAAGTAAACAAAGGTTTTAACCCTTTCAAGGGGGATACCAAATAAAACTGGATTTGGGCGTACCCGTTTAGGGGGGTTGAAAATCATGAATTTTGTTTTCCCCAAATTGATTTCCAATCCCCGCTGCTCTCAAAAATTAACAAAGCCATCAAGTGTTTTTTGAATGCCCGATGATGTTCTAGACAGCAACAAAGTGTCGTCCGCAAACATCAGAGCGGGCACTCGACCTGTTGCCAATTTTGGGGCATCATTGTTTACCACACAATTCAGATGGTCCACAAGACCATTAATGTAGAGACTAAAAAGTGTGGGAGCCAACACACACCCTTGGCGAACACCTTTGTGGACAGGGAAACGATCAGTGAGATCGCCATGCTTGCCATATCTCACCTGGGCGAAATTGTTTTCATGAAGCCTACGTAAAACGGCTAGTAAATAGTGCGGGAGGCCCAAGTCTGCTAGAACCTGCCACAATTTAGCTCTTGGAACTAAGTCAAAAGCTGCCCGTAGGTCCACAAACACAAGGTAGAGGCTGCCACCCTCCACCTAGGCTGTTTTCCAGTACAAGACCTGCAGGCGAAAAATCTGGTCGACAGTAGAAATACCAGCCCTAAAGCCTGCCTGAAAGGTAGACAAAATTCCTTTCTCTTCAATCCACCCCAAGACCCTGTCCAACAGAATCCTCCCCATATGTTTTTGGGACTGATGGGCCTATAGTTAGAGGGAGTCAATGGACAGCCCTTTTTTAGGATAGGCACAATTTCGGCTCCAAGCCAAGTTGGGGGCACATTGTCCCCCTGTAGAATGCGGTTAAATAGAGTAACCAAGTAGGGGGCCCATATCTTTGGTTGTGCCCTAAACAAATCTCCGGGCAGTTTATCAAGGCCGGGAGCCTTATTAGGGAGCATTTTTCCTGTCGCTTTTTCTACCTCAATCAGAGTAAAAAGATCAGAAGGAACACAGCATCCAAAAGGTGGCAAAGGTTCAGGAGAGCCATCGGTTAAGCCATCATGATCAGGCATACCGTATAAATCACCAAAGTGATTTTCCCAGATTGAGGAGGCAATATTAGGTGCAGGAGCAAGGTGTTACCCACCAACTCCAATTGCTACAATGGACCAAAATGATTTGGTGTCATTGCGACTAAGTGCAAGCCCCAGCTCTTCCCACACTGCAGCCTCCCTTTCCTTCTTCGCATCACTAATTGCTTTTTTGTACAGGGAGCGGTTTACCCTAATGACTTCTCTGTCGTTGGTTTTTATGGCCAGCAACAGAGCCTTTTTGGCCATGCGACAAGTCATATTAAACCACCGTACAGTTGTGGTCCGGGACTGGGTTACCTTCTTGGACGGATACAAGATATCCTTTAGGGCCATAACCAGTTGGCCGTGTATATCAGATGAGCTGTCCGAAGGGCCGATTCTCCCCATTTCTACAAGAAATGGTATAATAATTTTATATAGTTCCGCAAGTTTACTATCGGACATTATGATTTCAGGCCCTTTGACCCTCCTTCTACAGTTTGTGAAAATCAATGGGCTAATTACTTTGTTTGCATCCGAGGAAGGATTTTTTAAGCCAAAGCTCCCCGGTTTAAGGGTCAGAGCTAAAGCATTGTGGTCACTGTCAAACCTCTCAATGACCACAAATTCATAGAGCCTGTCCCAATGCCTAGCTTCAATAAAGATATAATCAATTATTGAAGTATGATTTGGTCTATTAAATGTTGCCTTCCCCGGTCTGTCTGGTTTCACCCTGCCATTGCAAGCTCGTAGGGATACTGCTAGAGCAAGCGACTCCAATTGCAAAACAAAAGGGGTCCAGGCTTTGACCAACGGCATCAGCGGGTCTGGAATATTCCAATATAGATCCACTTAATCTGCATCTCCTACATTTGGGTTCCAAAGGGGTTCAAAGTGACAATTGAAATCTTCACCCAGTATTATCACAGTGGACGGGTCAAGTGGCTGTATGAGTTTGGACAAATCAGCAATGGTCTCAGATTCAAGGCCCCGCTTGTTTGGTCTTACATAAACGTTTATCAAGGCAATATTTGGGCCATTTGCTGAATCCAACAAAACGAGTTGTACATCCCGAGAATTAGTTTGGATTTCCATTGCCTTCACTCCCAAACATGTACCGACCCAAAGGGACAAGCCACCCGAGGGTCTGCCCCTGTTGCTCACGCTTGCCAGGATATCATAAGTTGCGAAGCCCGGAAACACACTCTCATTAAGCATCCAAGTTTCCTGGAACAAACAGATGTCAAATGTGGCAATAAACGCACCCCATTCTGCAATAGGAAGTTTGTTCTTAAGACCCGCCACATTCCACGAGAGGATTTTAACGTGGTCAGCAACCATAGCATTCTTGGGTAATAGAGTGTCCAAGGAGCTTTTAGAATTGCTCAATGTGGGAGGCCCAACACCAATCCCTTGGACAGGAATGGAATTTGCAGGAAAGCAAGAAATGGGTAAAGTGGATGGAGGAGATTCAACAGAAGGTTCTAAGGTCAGGGTCCCCATACGTGATCCAGATCGTTCAATTAGATCAGGATTACCAATATCCAATGAACTACAAATATCATTAGGATTAAGTTGGGTAAAAGCAGGGGATGGATTGGTCAGTGACCACATATGTCAGTCACATCCGTCGAGGCCAGAAAGAGCTTCATATCTGTTTGCAGCTTCAAACGGCGTGAATGGTAGCAAGTGAACCATCCTCCTGTTTCTACTACCGGAACTCCTAGGCGGTACAGTGTCCCACCTTGGGGCATTGACTGAAATCATTGGAATAAAATTTGATTCCAGAAATGCGTGACCAACTTTAGGAGGTGGACATTGGTTAATCTGGGGAAAACCAAACGCCTCAGGGTACCCAACTCTAGTCCCTTGAGTTCTAGGGTAAAAGTAAGTAAGTTCAAAAGGGACAATAGAATACCAGGATTGCCTACTGGCCAATTTAGGATATGTCTAACAGCCTTGGGATCTCGAAAATTTATAACAATTAAGTCCCCTTTAATATCCTTCACCCTACTACCCAGCCAGGAGAGTCGACGAACATGAAGAATCTCGCCGTTAATATAATTATTATTATAGGGAAGGGGACGATTCTGACACAGCCAATGTACTGATTTATATTTGAGCTGAGAGAACCCTTCCCTCTTGCCATCTGGTAGTTTAGGGACTCCTACTAGTACAACTACATAAGGGACAGATTCCGGTGGTAGTTCAACTTGGGGCTCCTTACATTTTATGTCCTTAACAGTGCTGGAGCTCCTCTCGACACCCATAATTCCTGCACCCTGATTTTCTTCAGCCCTGTGTGTTTTACTAACAATGGGAGGAGCAAATTTCCTTGCTGGTTTAGGGGATATAGGCTTCTGTTGGCTGAGATCTAGGGTCGTGTTAGCTACGGTTAGACATTCACATGAAGTAGGGATAGAGGGAGGTAAAGTGGGTATAGAAGAATGGGCCAGGGCCAATAGGTCCTTGGCCTGCCCAGCTTTATTACAAGTGGCCAACTCTAGGTTCCGTAACCTCTCCTCAACCCTCTTTAGCCTCTCAATAATTGGTAAAATGAATGACCTTATAAGATGTTCAATATTAACCAGCGGGTCAATAAACTGTTTTTCCTTTAGAGGACAGTGTGAAATAGTGTCCGATTCCACTGATGACGGTACTAAATTAGAGGCAACCTTTGAGGTAGGTACATTAACTGTGGGGGCCTTTAGAATAGAAGCTACTAAATTAGTAGTATTAATTTTTTTCCCAAAATCAGAGTGGCTAGTCCTAGATCTGTATGGGTCTCCCCCCCTTTTTCCTGCTTTTAGCAAGTGGTGGACCAAAAGCTTTGGACCTCAATGATTTTCTAGACTTCTTTTTCGCAATCACCGCTTTTGGCAAGGAAGGATTAACTATCTCATCTATTTCCAAGAAGGGATTAACGTGGGGGGGGGCTAAAGTTTGCATGCAAATTATCGTGCACATTAGATGGAGGACTTCGGGAGGATACCTCCCACAAGAGTACGGGAACACTGTCGATAGAGAGCAAATCGTCACTTTCAATGGAAAGGCTAATATCCGGCAAAGTAGCTTGTTGAGACAAATCTGTAAGAGGCCTATTCTTCATGTATTCCACTGACTGGCGACGCTCGGCCCGTCGCTCTGCTAAAGAATCTTCCCTCCCAAAATCCATAGGGACCTTACTAAAATAGCGGTCTAATGTACCTTTCGTAGGCCCCCCTATCTTACTTGATGTCATTGGATTGTTGCTCGCGGCCATGGTTAGTCAGTGGTTGAATGTTCAATAAATATCCCTCACACAGGACAGAGTGGTGCCCCCGGCCGGCCTCCTCAGGTCTCTGAGGGCCTCAGAGGGCCCGCCCTTTGCCCGGGCTTAGCCCGGCGCCGTCCCGCGCGCGGTCCCGCGACGCGGTACACTCCTCGATATTTAAATGCCTCCTGGCGGGAAAAGAGCACTGGCGGTGGTGGCTTCCTGCCACGAAGGATCGTGGGACTTGTGGTCCCTCCCGCACTGCGGCCGCGGTAATATGGAGATGCAGAGTTCGCATACAGCATTTATTGAGTACAATCGGGTCCAAATGACAATCACAATTAACCAGCTGCACTGCGTGCCTGACGCGTTTCGAAATAATTCTTCATCAGAGGCATACTTTATACTGCTGATCTTGGCTCCGTTTTTATCCCTCTCTGAGACTTCACCAGTAGGTGCGACAATTATCTCACCAAGTGGCCCCCTTTGGATCGGGGTGGTGCATTCTCTGCGGCAGGATGGCCGCATCGTAATATCCAGCTCAGAGGTTGCCCATCAGTTAAGAAGCACTCGAGTTGCAGAGTTCGCATACAGCATTTATCGAGTACAAACGGAGTCCAAATGACAATCACAATTAACCAGCTGCACTGCGTGTCTGACGCGTTTTGAAATACTTCTTTATCAGAGGCATGGCGGCTTGTGTGCAGATTCGGTGTTTCCAGAGTCTTAAATTCTTGATGGCATGCCCATAGGTGGGCTGTCTGAATAGAACTGTGCCGTGAATGCTGGGATTTGTAGTGCCATACAATCTATAATGGCTGCACAACTTTATACTGCTGATCTTGGCTCCGTTTTTATCCCTCTCTGCGACTCCACTAGTAGGTGCGACGATTATCTCACCAAGTGGCCCCATTTGGATCGGGGTGGTGCATTCTCTGTGGCAGGACGGCCGCATCGTAATATCCAGCTCAGAGGTTGCCCATCAGTTAAGAAGCACTAGCTCGAGTAATATATGAATATTTTAAACATTTATACATTTCTAACTGTAATAAACGTATATTATGATAAATATATTTTCTCAAAATCTTGTCAGGTGCGGCCTTCTTGCGCCCTCGATGCACGATTGCCATGTGACCTTAAAAAGAAGCATTTGATTAGTGCATAACATTTCCCATTGTAACAGTTGGAGGACCCCACCCATTTTAGTCATTCTCTCTACAGCGTTTGATGAGACACACCCCTTCTGCTTTGAGAGCTTTTTTGAAAAGTGTTTTTGCTGAGTACACATATCTTCTACTACACACAACATACAACGATCATCTTGATCAATATTCATGGACTGTACATTAGCCTTCCACGTGTGATCGACATGCATCTCAAACATTACATCAAAAATCAAATGTGTGTTACACAATGCTCCTGGTGTGTGTGTGTGTGTACATTATCGTGCTGCCTTTCAGCCTAGGTATTGCTGGCCCAAAGGGGTATCATCAGCCACGGGCAGAGTGCACATCCTAGATCACATGTGACAAACAATAAACAGTAATGTGTACATTTGTATTGCTGTATTCTCTGTTGTCAGGCTTTACCAGTATAGTAGTGTGTTATATGTGAGACTTTCAGATTCACGTTTGGCATGCATTGCTTAACTATAATGATTGTTATCACTATTTATGACGTAGTCTCACTGCTGATCCTCCCTCCATCCGAGCACATTTACATGTGTGCGCTTCACTATATCAACACTTTCAATAATACCGCACACCATTGACATGAGTTTCTGCGCATATCCCCAACCCTGACAACGACATGTGATGTTGGCCATTCAATGTTTTCGAACAGCATCTCATTAGCGATAGTTGCCGCCCTCCCGGTACATGCTACATTAATGTAAATTGCGCATTCTGCGACGTCAAAACTGCAACAGAAACACACATAAGTACACTTCCTGGCCAGGCAGGAACTGAACAACGCCCAGGTCCCCGGAACTATTATTCACACCCCTACGCTTGCCTGGCGTACGCAAGGCCAGCCAACTTTGCGTATGTATAAATATGATAACAACAACGCCACATGTCCCAGTTCTTCTACACTGCCTCAGGTGATATGGCCGCATCCACATCGCATATCACAATGCGCAATGTAAAAAAGGGATCCATGAGGTGTACACCATCGTCGCAATCAACACTGCACCTGAATTGTGAACACTGCTGCCCGTCGTGTTTGCACACACAACAATGACAGCAGGTGAGCAGTGGGGCCTGGGTGCACAGGGGCTGCAATTGAGCGCGGGAGGGGTGGGGTGCATCAGCCTGGGTGCTCAGGTACAAACAAGCGACATTGCCCTGCCTAATAATGTGTTCTCTGACCTCATTCAGTCACATGTCTGTCTCATTTTAAGGACCTGCTGGACCATACTGTAGGCCTGAGCCAGCGGACAGCGCTGCCCTACAGACACGTGTTGAGCGCAGTGCTTCGGGAGGGGGGGTGCATCAGCCTGTGTGCCAAGGTGTGAACAACCGATGTTACCCTGCATACCGATGTGATCTCTGACCTCATTCAGTTAAATCTCTGTCTCATTTTAAGGACCTGCTGGACCTTACTGTAGGCCTGAGCCAGCGGGCAGCGCTGCCCTACAGACACTTGACATTGGCTTTTGGGGCACTGTAGTGAGCTGATTACTAAGTGTACATGCACACAGGCTTGCGCCACTGCATTACACATGCACATTATACTTCTAGCATGCACTCTGTTCCTTTGTATTTGAACGTTGGCATAACATATTATTATTTAACCTTGTGTATTCTCGTGCACTCTAACTCCTCTTTGAACCACGATTACCACTAACAGTTCGAAGATCGTACTTAAAGAAGGAAGGATGCACTCATCTGGTGTTCTCTATTAACGTTGAAAGAAACCTTCATTTACCTCAAGACATTTCCAACATTATATTTTTTCTCCCTTTTCAGACACTGGGTTAGTGGAGCCAAACTGGGCGGAGCGGGTGCTCACCCCGTGATGACGCCTTCCACCGTGGTATCAAGACACCGTCCCCGACCGGAGACCTGCTGGGCCACCCTGATAGCGGCACCCCCGGAGTTGGAGCTCGAACCGGCACGTCCTTGGACACACCGGTTGTGGCAGGTGAGCAGTCAAGCCTCGGCGCGCAGGAGCTGCAATTGAGCGCAGAGAAAGGGGCTGGGGTGCAGCCGCCTGGGTGCACAGGTGCAGGCAAGCGATGTTGCCATAGATAATAATGTAATCTCTGGCCTCATTCATATCTCTGTTTCATTTTAAGGACTTGCTGGACCGCACCCTTTCTCGTGGACCCCAGCGTCCCAGACACACGGGTGACAGGAGGTGAACAGTGAGAGCTGGGTGCAATAGGCCGGCGCTCTGTCTCCTCCTCCCTCTGTTCTTTTCACTCTCCCTCCCCTTCTCCCTCCCGCCCACTCGCTCTCTGTCCCATTCTCACTTTCCACCATTCATTCTCACTACCTTTCTTTTTCTCTTAGACATGGCACACATACTTATGTTTCTTTTTTGTCTTGCAGGTTTTGTACGCTGCTTCCGGAGGAGTCCCACCCACTTCTTTCATGTTTTACTGTTGTTCTAATAAAGTTACATTTCCATTTATTTGTGTTGTGTTCATAAAAGTTATTTTTTTTACCAATAAATAACTGAGTGTATGGGTCTTCTTTTTCTGACAACACTTGTCTGTAGTTTATTGGGAAAATCAGCGGTTGATAGTAGGTTATAAGGGAAATTTTGTTTAATTTTCCAGTGCACCTACCAAATATAAACCAACATACTATTACATAAATGAAGCTTGGGTAATTATACAACGGCAAGAGTTCTATGACTGTATCACTTTATAACATGAGTACTGCCCGTGTGATTTCAGAACCTATAAGGCACTGCCTAGGGCCACCGAGGCGTCAACGACTGGCGAGGCCCACCCTGCATATTTAAATAAAGCCCCGGAGGTTGCCGATCCCCGGTCTTGAGTTGGCCTCGAAGCCCCCCGAACAATTTGTAAACAATACCCGGGGAGGTGTCAATCCCCTAGTCTGCGAAACATCTCTGGGCCGTCCCGCATCTAATTTACATGTGAGATTAAGATCCCCAGTGCCTCAGAGACCCCGCAATATAATAATAGGATTGGCCCCGGAACATTGCCCACCAGTGTGCTCATTTAAATGAACGAGTGAGACCCCGCTTCATTTTGTTTTCTTCATTTTTACCATCCGGTTCCGCTTTATTGAAATGATACGAGGTTTTCCTCCTCTCGCTTCAATGAGGCAAACAAGAATTTACTATCACAGGGTGCAAGCAATGCTCCCGCCCTTTAATAGCAAACATAAATGTCCCGCGCTTGCACACCCCAGGACATTGTATGACTTGCGCCTGGGAGGTGGCGCTCCATGGGACCATGATGCTTTGTTTAATGCATAACTACAGAATTAGTATAAACGCATACTAACACTACTTGCACATGTGTGGTACAGCATCCAGAGTGGAGTGAAGAGGCAGAGGAAGCCCAAAATCAAAAATATATAAATCCTACCAGAGGTAGGATCACATAGTTCGATCAGCCGATGACCCTGGACAGATTCACCAAGAAAACGGGTCTTCAGAACACGACCCTGGGATGAGTAGAAACAGATTCACCAAGAAAACGGGTCTTCAGCACAACGCAAGCAAGCGCAAAATCTTGGTGAGTGTTGCCTTCTTTTCACCTTCTACCGCTCGTTGCCAAATTTATGTAGTGAACAGGAAGACAGCAGTTGATCCGATAAGTTGATTTATTGCAGGAAAAGAAGACAGCTTAAACAGCCACCAGCAGGACCAGACACCAAGGCATCCGTCTTCTCCAGCACTGTGGACAAGCTCCCCAAGATTCCCCTCATGACAGCCCTACATTCTAACATTACATACTTACATTATAGTATCATTGCATACTAACATTGTACTATGACTTACATTGAAATAGTACACAGAGCACATCACTTTACAGCATTGAGCTCACAGTTTAATCCCCGAGTCTTCAGACCAGTAGGGGTGAGTAGTTCGCTTCCCACTGCCTGTATAGTATAAACGCATACTAACACTACTTACAGTTATACGACAGCGGCCAGCATGCTACAGCGCCCACAGCCTATCACTTTACAACAATCAGCTCGGTTTTATCCCCGAGTCTTCACACCGGTAGGCGTAGTACTTCGCTTCCCACTTCCGGTATAATATAAACGCACGGTAGAGCTCAGTAGTTCGCTTCCCACTCCCTGTATGGTATAAACACCTACTAACACTACTTCCACAAGTATCCTACAAACACCAGAGCACATCACTTTACATCAATGACCTCCCGGTTTAGGCTCTAGGTTTCATACCCGACTGTAGCACCATCTCATCTCAGCACCATGGGGCATATGTATCAAACTCCCGTTTAGCGAATCCTAATTTGCGATATTTTGCGATTCGCAAATTCAGATTCGCTAAACGGGATGTAAAAAATTAATCGCTAATCATTTGCGATTCCTTAAAACTCGCAAATAATTCTCAGACACCCGCTTTGCGATTTCTTAATAGCGAAATTCGCAAATTAAGAAATCGCAAAAACGGGAATCTGCAAGCCAGGTGCAGCCTGATGACATCACAAACAGGAAACTGGAGTGATTTCCTGCACCTGCTCACCTGAGCCACACCCAGAGGCTGCTTGGGGAGTGTGAGGAGGCATCCCAGGAGAGTGCAACCAGCAATGGATTCCATCAAACAACAGCAGGGCAAGGATGCAAAGAAAAGGAAGAGACAACATAAGTTTTCTGAAAAGGAGCAGGAGGTCCTCATTGAGGAGATGGTCTGCATGAGGCCATGAGCTCCTCTTCGGCAAGAAGGCACTGCGTGTCCCAGAGGCCAGGAAGAGGAAAATCTGGCTAGAAATACAGAGTAAGGTGAATGCAGTGGGAGTCACCACACGTACCATTGAAGAGCTGCGCAAGCGGTGGTACGACATGCGCCAGAGGTCCAAGGTGAGGGTGGCAGCCAGACTGAAGGACGCCAATCAGACTGGAGGAGGACCATCCACTGCAGAGCAGCCAACCCCCCATGAGGAGCTCGTGGAGTCTACTCTCCTGCCTGAGAGCGTTGGTGGTGTGGCTGACAGAGACAGCTCCAACCCTGCATCCAGCAGTCAAGGTAAGATGCATGCAAAATCAATCTGCACTCCTCCCCATCCCTTGCACACTTCCCCAAATGCGCATAGTAAACTCCCAAAATGTCAATCCAGGCCAGGTCTTACAGCACACCCAGCAATGCATCATGGGACTCGTAGTACTGTGTCTGACTGTGTGTCCATGACACTAACGAAATTAAGTGCAACATGTGGGTTGGGGATAAGTGAATGATACAGTGTCAGAGGTTAGCCAAAAAAAAGTTGTAACTTTATTGATTGCCACATGCAGACAATAACACAAACTCATGTAGTCCCCTTTACATCCACAGCACATGGCATGGCACAAGAAGACAGCGCAGAGGGAGAGGAGCCTGCAGACCCTGCGGACTCCAGCGATGACACAGAGCAGCAGCCAATCCAGCGCAGGAAGCGCGCACATGTGCCCCCACTGCCTCCATTTGAGGACGAATTCCCTGCCACAGGGGATGACACCGACAGGAGAGAGGGGAGTCAGGGTGTGTCACATACGCCCAGTCATGACACACAAACGGCAAGGATAAGACCACAGGAAACATCCAGATCAAGGCCCAGGAGCAGCACTGCGACTGAAGCAGAAGGGTCCGTGTTCTCAGGCCTGGAACAGAGCATGCTGCAGGAACAGCACCTGCAAAGCAAAGCACTGCGGTCAATAAATCGGCAGCTATGCCGCATACACAAGGACCAGAAGAACATGGCAGGGGCAATCCAAGAGCTCTGTGCCACTTTGAGGCACACCCAAGCTGCCAATGACAGGGCTGGCCGACGTGCCAATGCACGCCTACACACTTACACAAAGGCCGTGAACCGCCTCTGCACCACCACCAGCACCCTCACACGCAGAAGCGTAACAATGCAGGTCGACATGGCACATTGCTGCCAGGATATTGCCCGAGGGCATGCACAGGTAACCACTGCTGTGGAGCAGCTGCAGACAGCCAATGCTGGTGGCAGCGCACTAATGGCCTCTGCCGAGAGTGAGGACACCTCAAGTCGCAGCAGCCTCACTCCCACCTTGCCAGGGGAAAGACGCCGCAGTGGCAGACAGGGTGCAGGCCGAGGGAACACCATGGGGGGCACTCAGCCTGGACGTCACCGAAGGAGGTGAACATCTGCGGGGACACTCACTGCAACACGGGTGCATTAACCCGAAAATGCTGTTTGCACAATTACTTGTGCCTTACCTGCACTGTGTGCACAACATGTGCTGGGGACAGCTACTATTGCTTTCATGTGAAGTGTGATTAAACACTTGACACATCATCAGGCTTTGTTGTCTCATTTCATCATTACTCACCTAGAAGCAGTTTTGTGTGATCTCTGTCCGTCTCTGGCGTCCAGCAGCTGCCCCAACTCCTGCTGCAGGTCTGGCAGGGGGAGCAGGGCGCTCGTCATCCGATGTGTCTGTATCGGTCACATCAATTGTGGTGCCTTTCCTCATTGCCATGTTATGTAGCATTGCACAGCTTGCCACGATTTTACAGCAGGTCTCAGGGCTGTATTACAGTGCGCCTCCACTTTTATGCAGGCACCTGAAGCGGCTCTTCAGGATTCCAAAGGTTCGCTCAATGACGCAGCGTATAGATCTGTGTGCCCTGTTGTAGCTCCTCTCACTTGCATTTGCAGGATCCAGATATGGGGTCAGGATGAAGTCGCGCACTGCATAGGCACTGTCACCTGCATGGACAAACACAATAGGTAAGTCAATGTCCCCCCCCCTCAAGTGATGTAGTGGATGTATTGATGTGTGCCATGTATTTACCTAGCAGGTACCCCTCCCCAAACTCTCCAGCACTCAGACGTCTGTGTATTCCACTGTGTCTGAAGATGAAAGAGTCATGTGTACTACCGGGGTATTTGGGTACGATGTCTGTGATGAGATACTTAGCGTTGCACACAATCTGTATATTGAGGGAATGGTAGCATTTCCGATTCCTGTAGACATATTCAGTTGCTGCTGGGGGTGTGATGGCCACATGGGTCCCGTCAATGCAGCCAATGACGTGGGGGAAACGTGCAATCTGGTAGAAGTCCAGTTTTGTTTGCTGTAATGCCTGTTGGGTGGTGGGGAAGTAAATGTGATGTGAGAGCCTCTGCAGCATTGCATCTAGGAAGGCATGGAAGAAATGCGACAGTGCACTCTGCGACACCCCACCAACCTCCGCTATTACCCGTTGAAAATTCCCTGACGCCAGGAGGTGCAGGGAGCACAGGACCTGCACATGTGTGGGAATTGTTTGTATCCTGCGTGTAGGGTGCTCCAAGTAGGGTTACAGCTCCTCAATCAGGTCCATTATGGTCTGTGGGTGCAGTCTGTACTTGTCATAGATGTCCTCTTCAGTGTGCTGGAACAGAGTGATGCGCAGCCTGAATATACGTTCCTGTCTCATTCTCCTCTGAGCAAGGGCCCGAATACGCAGCCTCCTGGCTATCACGAACATTGCTGCCATTGTGGGTGGGTCTGTTGCATTGTGGGGTGGTTTATGTACCTTGCACCAGTTTACCACCTGCAAGCAATTGGTGTTAATTGCGATTTCTTAAATTGCGAATTTCGTGCAATCGCAATTTGCGAATTTTTCTTACATGCGCTTGCGATTTCTTAGTTTGCGATTTCTTGTTTGCGATTTTCGCTATGCTAAGAAATCGCAAATTAAGTATTCGCAAGGAAAATCGCAGTTTGAATGATTCACAGCGTAAGAAATCGCTAATTTAGCGATTTCTTAGTTTTTTGTGTGGAAGTGTGTCATACATATGGAATTGCGAAAAATCAGTCGCAAACGCTGTTTTTAGCGATTCGCAGCGTTTGCGACTAATTTTTCCTTTCATACATATGCCCCCATGTCACTCTGAGCAACACCGTACTTTCAGACCGGTAGGTGTGACTACTTCGCTTTGCACTCCCCCACAGAGGTTACAGTGCTCCTATCCTCCTGTTTCCTACTCTTTTCGCCCTTTTTCCCCCTTACTCGCTTCAATGGAATCACAAAATGGCGGCCAACACTTCCTAGTTGCAACCGCTCGCAGCGCTCACAACCAATAATCAGCAAGCTCGTGCTCGTAACGCCTCAGCCAATCCCAAATATCGATATCTGTAAATCTCAATATTTACACCAAATAAACAAAAGCATGCTTTCTAGACCCAGACCCTTCTCCCTGTCAAATTTGGGAAAATTCCGTTCACCCGTTCGACTTGTAGACTTGCCTAAAGCTTCTTACGGAAATTAACATGGAGAAAACACGTTTTGGGACCCCCCTTTTTTCTTGCCCCCCCCTTGACGAATCACCCCCAAACTTCCCACATAGGAGCTGATATGAACAAAGAATTAGTTTGGAATATTTCATGAAGATTCATCAACCGACGCTAAAGTTATAAGCAAAACAAAAAATGCTCTTCCTATGGAAACTTGGCCCTAACTATAACTATAACTACCAACTGCAACTGCCAGTAAGTAAAAAAAAAAAAAATATATATATATATATATATATATATATATATGGCCGTATGAAGGAAGAGAGGCACCGCAATGCACTCCTCTGATTGCCTCTGAAGAAGTGATTAACGAAACGCGTCAGGCGAATCAGGTGCTTTGAAAGTGCTCAAACAAGGAACTGCCCATACCAGTCGATATACTTTGGGGAAGGTACACGCATGTTCAAGTGTGGCTCGTTTGTTGGACACCCCATGAGCAGTATATATATATATATATATATATATATATATATATATATATATATATTTATTTATGTGAAAGCAGGATCCCACGAAACGACCACACCGGGTCAAACACGGGCACAGACTGCCGTTACAGATGTCACAAAGAAACCATTATTAATTTTCAATAAATTACTTAATATCAATTAACAAATAATTATTAATGAATCAAAAATAAATTACTTCCCACCCTTTACCCCTATAAACCCTACAACCCGCACCTAAAATTAATCACACGTTTTTTCAATATTTGATTTTCAATTAATCAATTTATATTAATAAAAAATGTATTATTAATTAATTACAAATAAATTACTTCCCACCCTTTACCCATATAAACCCCACAACCTGCACCTAAATAAATTACACAATTACCATAGTTACTAATTAATTAATAATAATTAATAATAAATTACTTCTCACAATAAACACTATTAAATCTCAATGTAACTATATATGAATAAATAAAAAATAATCATTTATTTTTTATAATTAAATTATTTCCCACCCTATTCCTCTAGAAACCAACAACCCGCTATGGATCTAACCACACAAAATGTTCTCAAAATAAAATTGATAACTACTAAAATTTTAATACATATATTTAAAAAAAAAAATACTTATACAACAAAAATACATCACATACATTAGAAGAATATACTAAAATACATATCCCTAATTAAAAAAGCAATATATTTGCAAACAATATTAATGACTTCTATATTTTTAAATTCGATATTACTTACCTTCAAATCAATATTTTTGACAACGATATTCTTGCACTCGATATTTCCAACTCGATATTTATAAGGTTCGAATATTTGGCCTCGATATTCTGTCTCATTACCCATGGGTGAGTCATGATAGCCCATCCTGTTCGGTAAGGTGCCTAGTGGCCTGCAGCCCACTGGGGGAAATGCTGATGGGACAGTCCAGGCCTACCTTCAATTTGAGCTACGCTTCCATGGTGGTCAGTGAGCTTTGGCTAGCCACTGTAACATTTCCTGTGCGGCCATGTTTGAACCAACAGTGTCTTCTCATTAACTTGTACTGCAATAATCCATCTTTTAACATGTACAATTATGTTTTGGAAAGAGCATGGGCCTGATTCACAAAGGTAAACTTACATTTTACTATTTTTTGCACTTCGCAAAGTGAGTAGTATCTTTACAATTGCAGAGTCTCTGCACTCGTTGCGAAGACTTCGCACATATAAAAAAATAGTCAATGGTAAAGATACAACTTGTTAAATTGCTTTGCGAATTGCAAAAATCGTAAACGTATACAAAAGTGTAAGTTTACCTTTGTGAATCGGGCCCCATGTTTTCAATTTTACACAATCGTGCTGACTACTTTGAATGTCCTTGATGAATGTAGCTTGAATATAAGTTTTAAGGACTGTACGTTGTGATGACCTGAGTGAAGCCCACATGAAAAGAAGGGATGTAAGTTAATGTTGTGAAGGTGCATAATTAACACTTTTCTAACTTAAGTGATAGAAACATTTATGAGATGAACTTTGCTCACACTCATGACATATATTCTGTTGATTTCTTTTTTGACTGTTAGCTAAGAGGCTAGTGGTGCTATTAATGAAGACATCCAATAAAACCAAAGAAACAACAACTATTCAGCAACTGATGACTCATGAGCACTCATTAATATGCCCAAACTGCAAGCTCAATATCCATGGATTTGATGTGGCCTCTACAGCAAACAGTGCAAGAATAACAAGAACAAAGCACAGGTATTTCTTCTAAATTACAACATTCATCACTCATCAGCGGCCGTCTGGTGTAATTGAAGACATTTGGATTACACGTTGCATTTAATGGATTGAACTGCTGCCCCCAGTAACCAATAACGCCCTTTTATATGTGCCACTCTGTAAACCTCTCTAATCGATCATCCAATAAAGGGAAATTAGTCATGAATGTAGCACCAGCATATGACGAAGACATATTTGTAAATAATACTGCTTATTTTAAACCATGTTCCTTCTTACTGGTTAAAAGGTCCTTACATCACACGAGGTTGATCATTTTATATATATATCACTTAAAAATGTATTTTGCGAATCTTAAAAAACAAAGCCAAAAGTTCGGAACCACAGCACATTCTTAATACCTTTGTTTAGTTCAAGTTGTTCCACACAACGTAAAATATGTAAGGGCTTATTTTTGAGCCCTTGAGACATTTTTGTGCCGCCAGTGCGTCACTTTTTGTGATGCACTGGTGGTGTAAAAAATGCACCATGTTGCACCCTATTTACAAAGTGATGCATCTAAGCAGATGCGTCATTTTGTAAAGCCCTGCGCTACATTATACATGCATGGAGAGTCTGGTGTACAGGTCGCTATGCATTTAGGTCTACAGGCGAAGAGTCTTACAGGACAGAGGGTTGACTCATGAAAATGTAAATACCAATATCAGGCGAGTCAGAACATCTGGGGTAGCATAAGAAGCATAAGTAGGAGAACAGTGTTGACTTTCAACTTTATTGGTTGCATGGTTCCTGACAGCGTTAGTTCACTATTTCTGTGCCAGCACATTCATTGTTTTTTCCTCTTTCTTTAGCAACATATTGCCCCCGCATCCTGCATCTCACAATGTTTGTTCTGCTCATCTGTCAACTGACCAATGAATTATCCAGACCAGACATCTGCATGGCTTTCTCTACTTAGGCAGCCTGGTGATCCTGAGCTTGGGTTGGCATTCCTGGTAAATCCTAAAATAGTTAGCAGTTTATCATCGGAGCAACAAGTAAGCTATGGCCAATTGGGAAGGGAGATGTCGAAGATTCAAAATATTCCAGAGCTTGTGATCATATAGTTAAACTTTATCTGTTCCTCACAGTGCACTACTCTGACACATACAACCATACTGAGTGACATACTCCACAGCCAAAGTACAAGGAGTATGAAAGCAATGCATAGACTGCTGTGTTTCGCTCTCTGTCCTTTTGCAAAGTTTCCCATTATCTCCTGGGGAGATAGAGTGACCGTAGTTTTTATTTGCCGCATTCAGTCCCTTGACTCTTTATTCAAAAGTATTGGAGAATAGCGATTCTCCAAATAAAGTGCCTAGAGAATCTGAATTTCATTAATGACACAGAGGCTAGCATTATGCATTAATCTTTTAATGTCACTCCAACGCAGCACTTTAAAGAACATATTACATCATAAAACATTGACAATCCAGAATAGAACCTTACTCCACATATAAATAGTCCATTCCTAGAATCATCTTCCTCTTTAAAATGCAAAACTTGCTCCTTTCTCTTTATGCCTGAACATTCTCTCTTTCTTGTTCCTTACACTAGCTCTCATCCATCGTCCACTGATGTATAGACTGCTGTCTAAAACCAGAAAAAACGTGTTAAATTGTCGATCCAAATATAAAATAGCCAATGTTATTCTAATAAACGTATCTCTATCTGTTTTTGGTATTTTTTTTTATTTTATAAACACATTACGGTATTTCACTCCCATAACCCAGGGAAGGAAGGGCAGGAAAATGCTAGCCTCCGCATCTTTAATTAAATTCAGATTCTCTGGGCCCTTTATTTGGAGAATCGTTATTTCATTACAAGACAAGAGGCTATCATGATACATGTTAGTAGTGCTCTACCACCACATTTGCTATGTGCTCAATTGGCTTGCAATAATGTTTCATAAACACAGAAGCATTGGACCAATGAGCCGCTCTCATAATATCTCCCAGTCTTCCACCTTCCCAAATGCCTGTCTCATCATTGTATCTCTGACATTGTCTTAGATCTTTTTGTAATATCAAAAGTTAGTCTAAATGGGTCATAGACCCTGTTACTTACCTCCAATGCGTTGACATCAGAAACTCTACGACAAGAAATTAGGCACAACAAGGATGCTAACTTCCTACTTAGTCTTTTCAATTCCAGATATCTATTGCCTGGCTATGTGCTTAACAAGAATAAGACCAAATTAATAACCCACAAGACCTCATATCTTGGTCTAGGAGGTCTCCGCAATCTGATGCTTTTAAGAACCCTACACACAACACATTTTTTGCTGCACTCCAACCTTAACCTGACTGTGTCCAGCAGAGACTGCAAATCTGTAGCAGTTTATTGTTCTATAACTAAGGCCCTTATCAAATTATTACACCAGAATGTTAACTACCTTGACTACAGGTAGATCCATGGGATCCAAATTCCTTCCCATGCACCAATGTACCCATCATTTCCAAATTCCTTTATAGCTACGCCGAGTACCTGGTGCCCAAGACTCCTTGAGTAACTCCTCAGCCTTTCCCGATAGTCCTGACATGCCTAAAGATCTCCAGGTACTTTCCAGACAAGAAGGTTCAAAGCCCCTGTTCGAACTTGAGAATGTTCGTCTCCATCCACGTCTCTCAAAAGACACTACATTGGAGGAAGATAAAATGATATTTTGCACTAGAGTTTCAAAAGCAATGGAAACCATGCCTGTGACACCCAGAATGGAGTTACTAGTACCACAACATATGTCTCTCTTCTGACTTTCTGCAGTACCGTCTGAATCATTATGAATAGGGGAAATGCATATGCGCTTGCCCCCTTCCAAATCTGTAGGAAAACATCCACCGCTAGAGCCATAGGATCCAGCATACAACTGTAATATTTTTTTAGTTGAAATGTCAACCTGCTCGCAAAAAGGTTTACCTCCAAAAGACCCCATAAATTATCTAGCGTCTTGAAGAAATCCTGATTCAACTTCCAACTGCTGTAATCCCTCAAATAACTTGAATTCCAATCCGCAGTTACATTTTCCTTCCAAGGCAAATATTCTGGTTGCAAACTTATTTTATGTTCTAAACAAAACAACTAAAACTCTTTTGCCAATTCCAACAGCCCGAAAGACCTTGTGCCTCCTATTTGATTTATATAGGCTATTGCAGAAACATTGTCCATCTTTAACAATACTGCTTTGCCTTGCAAATAATATCTGAAACTCATGAGAGCATAGAGATCTGCTTTCAACTTCAAACAATTTATGTGTTGCTCTCTTGCCATGTTTGACCACAACCTATCAGTCTCCTGTACACCCAAACATGCAACCCAGCCAGTTAGACATGCACCGGACTCCAAAATGAAGCCCGGCGTACAACCAAAAATTGCTTGCCCATTCCTGGTATCTAAATTCTATAACCACCGACCTAATTCCATCTTTGCCTCCTGGTCTAGGTATATGTTTCTCCATACCAAAAGCCTGCTCGAAGGGCTTTCACCTTCACACTCTGCAATGCGCGATAGTGGAACGAACCAGAAAAACCACCTGAACTGAAGACGATAAGAGACTTCTAAGCCTTGCTAGTTCCCTTAGTGTCAAAAACACTCTTTTGAGTACACAGCAAATCTCCTTCCTTATCTTGGCGACCTTCTTTACTGGTAGTAGTAAAATAACGTTGATCATGTATATAATGAAACCTAAAAATTCCAGAGTGGGTGAGGGAATCAAAACACACTTCTCCTTGTTCACAATGAAACATTGATTTTCCAGTAAATTTGTGACCATATCCATTACTAAAATGTTATCTAAAAAAATAATCATTCAAATATCCCTCTGCTACCACTGCCCTCATCACCTTAGTGAAGCACCATAGGGCTGAGGATAAGCCAAATGGAATGGATCAAAATTGGTAAATTCAATCCTGCCTGATGGACCAAAGGTAAGGCTGGCTGCTCTTGAGCATAGGAAGTGCAACGTAAGCATCTTTCAGATCCAACTTTACCAACTAATGATTCTCGAACAGCATATCTCTCAAGAGATGGATACCTTTCATCTTGAAATGTCTGCAAACTAGAAGTCAGTTGAAGTCCCTCAAGTTTAGAACTCGTCTCCACACCTTGTCTTTTTTTGTCTACCAGGAAGAGTGTACTCAGAAAAACTTGTTTTATTTGTTCTACAATATCCTATTTCATCAACATAGACTTTGTCTCTTTGTCTACCACACTCTGTTGGTCTGAGTTCAAAATCAACTATCTTGGAGGAAAGTACTAAATGGGAATTTCTGTGAAATCTATTTTGAAACCCTGAGCCGTTTCTAAAACCCATGGGTCTTGCGTTATCATCTCAAATACTTTGGTAAAATATTTTAGAAGACCACCTACTCTTTCCAGGGCAGAGGAAGAAGCCACTGTACTCACTCTGGTATCCAGAAGACCCCTGATCACTGGGCTTACTTCCCCTTGTTCATTGATAGCAGCCTCTCTGAGGATAGAAGGAAGAACCTGCACTGGTTTGATTTCCTCTACATTAGCCTCTCTGCTTGTAGTTACTGAATTGGGACTTCTGGTAACCCCCTTCTGCCTGCCCTGACAAAAACACTTCCACTGAGCACACTGCGCATGTTGTTTTGAGCCTTGTCAAGGGCTGTGAAAGTGGCAACTTGAAAACACACTACCCTGCAGCATGCAGCAAATTGACTCCAGATCTCATTGTGCACTGCAGCAATCATTTGTTCCTCTGTCCTCACACAATGTAGAGGGTACCTATCAAGCGCCCCCTCAGTTAGCACGATCTTATCAGTATCACAGAATGTGTGGGTGCCTTGTCCTCAGCTCCTTCAGCCATGTTGGGGGAGGTGGGTTAAACAGTGCACCAGGAAGGCAGAGGATCTTGCTTGAAGGTGAGGATGACCATAAAATGGCTACCTCCACCTCCTTATGTTGAAGTGGGTTGGAAGTGCTGCTCTCTACTGATGAAGGACTAATTCCAGAATAACATGCATTGCCCTGATTCACAAGGACCCCCGTACTCAGAATTCTCATTGTGGAGAATCTACCTTGGGTCCAAAGACCCTCCCATGACAGAGGCCTTGTGTGAATCAGGCCCTATGTGTCTAGGGATAAGCAACACTACATGCCCCATATTTGGTGAAACACTGCAGTCAACTTTGAAGTGAGCGCAAAATGTGGACCCAATGTACCATATTGCAAAGGGTAAAACTGTGCTGGGATGTGATGTAGAGTACACATAAATCCTCTTCCCTTCGGATTTGAGTTGCTGCCATTCTTTCCAATTTATTTCTCTTGTTCTAGGGAGAAAATATTGTTTTTCTGGACTGTCTCCGGCCTGAGTGTGGCGAGTCCGCCCCGGAAGAGAAAACTCCCCAGTTGGGCAGGAGACGACAAAAATGGGCCAGAATCCAATGTTTCAATACTGGAAATGACAAACAGGAAATACAAGGCAAGAAGTTCATGAGAGGAAGTTGCAGGTAGCCATTTGATGGTCATTCTGAGTCATCCTCACCTCCAAAAAAGTATCCTCTGCCATCCTGCTGCTCTGCTCACCCGAACTGCTCCCAACAATGCTGAGGGATTTGATGAGAAGGCACCCCCTTTCAGTGAGGGAGAATCGAGCATAATAGCTAGGGGTGCTTGAAAAGTACCCACAGCTTTATGAGGGTCCAGAGGACCAGCTGAACAATGCAGCACGCATAAGAATCTGGTCCAACATTGCTGTGCACTGCAGTGCAGTGGTTGTATTCCACCGGCGGGCCCCATCATGTCACAAGCCAGGGAGGAACTGAAATACTGGGCCAGAATAAAGGCCCAGGAAATATTTGGCCAGTCCACCCAGCCTCAGGTGCACAAGCTCCACCGTTCGCCATGGTACAGGAGGTTCCTGAGTCCAGCCTGACCAACCCTCCATGCTCAGCTGGAAGAGTATGAGCAGTGGAGACCTGGTTAGCACATGAACTGCTTTATGTGTGTGGTAAAATGAAGTGAGTGGTGACAGACAATCATATGTTGTATGTCACCATTCATGTTAATCTGAGCGATAGCTGTAGTAGTTTTAACCCAATTACCTCATTGGAGCACATTGGAGGAACTGATCAGAGTGCATTCTGGGACTTGTAGTGTTCAGAACACAACTGGCGAAATGACCCTCACATGTTGCATTTAATCAATAAATGCACTGTCAACACCATGACTGGTTAACCAAGGGCTTTATGACTGCTGTGTGCAATGGGGTAGGAATGGGCCAGACAATGCCCAGTGTGAGGATGAGAGGCATTTGGATGTTGGATGATGTATCATGCATGCCATTTGTGAGTTTTCTTTCAGGGAAAAATATATCATTAAGTGCCATGAAGTAATGGATTAATTTTTGATACTTGTCACACTCAAAATGATACCAACATTTCCAAGGGGGCTAAAAATACACACATCATCCCAACAGTGGCTTGTATGTCATTTGTGATGTCTAGGTAGCTGTATTAACTATGCACATGTGCTAACTATTGTACAGCAGCAACAAAGTTGTAATGACATGCTAAATGATGATGATGAGGGATTTATAGAGCGCGTAGTTACCCGGAAGCATCCCAGCGCTAAACCAGAACAGAGAGACTAGTGCGGGGTACCAGAGAAATAGTTGGAAATGATTAAGGAAAGAGGTGGGTTTTCAAGAGTTTCCGAAACCGCAGATGGCAGGATTCAGCCCGTAGTTTGAAGGGGAGGGAATTCCACAGTTTAGCTGTATTTACCGAGAATCGTGGTCCTCCTGTGCGTACCTTTTTTACTCTGGGCATAATGACCAGGCGTTCATAATCTGAACAAAGTGGTCTGTTGGCTTTGTAGGGTACGATTAAGTTCTTCAGAATGGGGGGCCCCTTACCCTGCAACAGTTTGTGTGCAATACATAAGGATTTGAATTTTACCCTTTCGCGTATCGGAAGCCAGTGCAGCAGTTTAAGTGCTGGTTTAGCTGACATTCTGACTGAGGTGCCCGTGAGAAGCCGTGCTGCAGCATTCTGGATCTGTTGGAGTTTGTTAAATGTGGTTTCCGGTGCACCCAGGAAGATAGCGTTACTATAGTCCAATCTGGACAGGATCAGTCCTTGAATCAGCAGCTTCCTAGAGGGCTGCGGAAGAAGTGGCAGAACTTTCTGAGCCGATTGGAGGAGACCAAAACAGGCTCCTGCCATTATTTTTGCTTGGGTCTTGAATGAAAGATCCTGTTCCATCCAGACCCCCAGGCTTTTAATCTCATTTTTTGGGGAGGGGGGCTCCCCCAGACAGGTGGGCCAGATGTTCGGAGGCAGTGTGGACCCTTTATGCCCTAATAGCATAATTTCGGTCTTAGACCCATTCAGTTTTAGAGAGGATTCACACATCCAAGTATACATTTTTGATAGGCAAGAGTGGAGGGTGTCTGGGCACTGGGCAAGTTGGGATAAGGAGACGACCAGTTGGGTGTCGTCAGCGTAGCTCACAATTTTGATTCCGAACGGGGCAACTACCTCCTTCAGTGGGACCATGTACACATTAAATAATGTGGGGCTTAAGGATGAGCCTTGTGCTACCCCACACTGGAGGGGAATTGCCACTGACCATGAGTTATTCTCCCAGACCTGGAAGGTGAGGTTGCTAAGGAATGAGGTAAGCCAGGACAGGGCTGTCCCTGCCACACCTATGTCTGTCAGTCGCTGAATTGGGACCTGATGATTAACAGTGTCGAAAGCTGCACTTAGGTCCAGGAGGATCACTGCCACTGATCCTCCTGAGTCCAAAATGCATCTGGCCTCCTCAACGACTGTCAGAAGGGCGGTGTCCGTACCCTAAATGTGGCACTTGCTATGTAGAGTGTCTGATGTTGTCAATGGATATTCAAATACTTTGGGCACCATTAGTATGGCGGGTGGACTTTGTCTGCCCACCATATACTCGGGAAACGGGACTGCCTGCAGAGGATGCGGCGGTCCCGCACTCCCGATTAGCATGCGCCCGCCACACTGGCGGGCGCATGGCGCATCTGCAACATTGCGGCGGGCGGTGCAGAGAGCACCGCCCGCCGCAATGCCACAAAGGTAGCCTGTGCCTTTCAATGCACAGCGTGACAGGCACCGTGCGGTGCCTGCCATGTTGTACATTGAAATGCAGGGGGGTACCATAGATACCCCCATGTGCATCCCCCACCCCCCAGAATCCCTGGGGGCCCGCTACGGGCCCCCAATGTCAAACACTGCTTGCCTTTCTGCGGCGGCGTTGCTGCCACGGAAAGGCAGGTCCCCGTCTTCATAGTAATATGGATGGCGGTGTCTACCAGACACCGCCACCATATGAACTGCTTTTCCGCCCAGTAGGCAATCAGGTGGATTGCCTACAGGCGGAGAACTGGCAGACGGTCTTCCCATCTGCCGGGGTCCCCCTAACCATGGTAATGTGGTGGGGGGGAAATTGAATGCGGGCAGAGGTTTTTAGCGGGCGGATCGCCACCGCCATACGGGCAGTGGCGATCGGCCCGCTATACTAATGGGCCTCTTGGCCTCTATTAGCAAAGATCATATTCAAGGCCCTGTTCATATATTTACACTCAAAGCAGCATTTGTGTTCTGTGAGACAAAGCTACACAACAGATGCCATTTGATAGTAAGTGTAACACTGCCGAGACTGCACATTACAGGACAACCATTGATCCATGCTTAAGTGTGGATAAAGTAATCCAGACTGTGTCCCATCTTCACCTGTAGACTGTTATTTGAAGATGACTATGCTGCAATGTCAGGAAATACTGATTGCAATAATGCTGAAGGTGAGGGTTGGTCAGTACAGAAGTGTATACTTCTCAAAATTGAGAAAGATGTCAACGTGTGACTGAATTCAGGACATCACAGTGATGGCACATATTAATTTGGCTCCAAGACGCATCTAATTGGTTAGTGAGATTGAAGGAGAACAAAGTCTGCACGGGTTTCATGTAGTTACATGCTTTGTAATGACTTGTACACTAACTACATAATGTTTTGGCTTCTATTTCAGTGGACCAGAATGGCCAGAACACCAGGAGCAGGACTAGGGCAGAGCGGGATATCCTCGGGCAGGGTGGCCACGTCCTTGGTCCTCCAGTGAAGAGGACGAGGAGAGGGGACCTGATACATCTGCAGGCAGGGGTAGTGCGCCCACCCACACCACACATATTATCCAACAACTGCAACAGATCAAGTGGAGGCTGAAGACACTGTGGGGGGCACCGATCTGGACGACTCTGGCCCGGAGGGGGGGGAATGTGCCTCTCCCCCTGACACACAAGAACTTGAAACAGCTGAGGTGTCCCAATAGCAGGTCCTATAGCCTTCTGGGCCTGCCACCAACCCCTCCCTATTGCTTGAGGCCCCCATTATATCTGATACCATAGCTGGCCCCCTGCCACTAGTCCCCTTTCAAGTGGCTGCCAAGATGCACCAAGGGAACGTTTGGCCCTCACACCACACACTCCTCATGTGAGACCCGAACCCCTCCCTGTACTGTTAATCCTTTGGCAGCATCCCAGGAAGAGATGGTAGCATCGGATGGGGAGCATGGTATGTCCCCTCAGGTCCTACTGTGGCTCTGTGATAGATTGGATAGGTTCAGAGAGGAACAAGCAAGAGCCATGACCACCCTTAATGCCACCATTGCCTCCTTGGGTGCAGCCATGTTGCCTGCCTTACTCCAACATCCCTCCCAAACCACCTGCCATGTGTCTCCCTGTTTGTCTTCCCACGCTCTGTTTCCCACATACCCCTCATAACCCTCATGTTTCCCAATCCAGTGGTGTGGCTGGTCTTGCACTGGCTAGCTAGGAGGAAGCCACAGAGGCGGAGGATCTCCACATCATGGAAAAGGAAAATGACAAGGATGACCAGTGACTGGTCCATGTTTGGACTGAAGACTTTTTGTTTCCCCCCCTGTACATAGACTGGCTCCGCTGACACTTCCTGACGTGTTTTATTTATTTTGCCCAACACCCTCCAAGTTCCCTTTTACATACTGTATGAAGACCATTACTTGATTTCCTTTCATCCTTTCCAATGGACTGGTATTTAATTGCATTTATTTTTCCTAAATAACATCTAAAGTATTTTTTTAACATCATCTCTGTCTTGTGTAGTTCATGATATATACGCTGGATTCAAAGTATAGAAGTGTACATTGGGAGTAGTTTAGTATGCTTTCCGCATGATACCTTGTTACATAGATAGTCCTGTAAATCTACATGTCTCACTGACACAGAATTAACGTAACATCAATGGCCTACCACCAGGGTTACCAATTGCCCGTCATCACATAATTTGCAACTCAGTATTGACTTGTGAGGAATATATTTTTATTGACATATATTGTGGGTAACATTTTACAGTGATCATGGGAGATCTTGCTTGTGACTTTGCAATTGTGGTGGTGAGGATCGCTGTGTGTAAGTGCGTTTACTTTGTTGGTGGTGCAGTGTGGGTGGGTGTTGGGCATCAGCCTGTACAGGTGAGGAGGTGCCTGGACAGGGGATGAGGGTGCCTGTACATGTGGGGCACGTGCATGGACAACAGGGAATGAGGGTGCCTGGAAAAGTGGGGGGTGTCTATGCAGGGGATGAGGGTGGCTGTACAGGTGGGGGACGTGCCTGGACAGGGGTATGGCTGTTTGTTCAGGTGGGAAGGTACCTGGCAGGGGTCAATAGTGGCTGTACAGGTAGGGGATGTGACTGGGCAGGAGGGGGGTGAGACTGTGTAATGGAGGGCATGTGCAATGGTGATGGTGCCTGTAAAACTTTGGAGGGTGCTTGTGCATGTTGTGGTACAGGTGGCTGGGTATGATGTGGTGCATGTGTTGGCTCCCCTCCATGCTTTGACTGTGAAGAAAGACTTTGGATCAGTTTCAGCATGCCCTCCATCATCTTCATAGTCAACGCATGGTGTCGTGCCCTCTCTTCCCTATAGATGGATATGATGTCATTTATCTTCTTTGACATTAATTGCCAAAATGTATCCATCCTGGCTTAGACCTGGGTCAGTCTGGCCACCATCTGTGGGAACTGATGCATGTCCTGTAGTAAGTCTGGCATGTCAGACAGAGTAGCCCCTATGGCACAAATGTCCTGCCTCACATCAGCCTGCTGTTGGAAAAAATCCTCCTCCTACTAGCCACCACCACGATATGCCATCCCCCTGTGCATGGGACAGCCTCAGATATGACAGTCAGGTTCACCAGCAGCGTGAGGGTGGCAGCTGAGACGATGTGGGCAGGAGGAGATTGGTGCCTAGGGGATTCCTTATCCTCAACAAGGGTGGTAGGTCCCTCAGATGTGGGAGACAAGGCCTTTTTTGGAGCATGAGCATTAGGTAAAATTATTCTTAGGTATATTTACGCCCAGTGTGCGGTGCCTGACCAGATGTCACACTCGTACGTGTAGCAGATCACTGTGGACAGAGTTTGTCTGGACAATGTCACAGGGCTTACAATGATATGTGCCTTTTCAGTTAACATTCTAGTCGACACGTGATGCACAATATTTCTTAGTTCAGTTCACAGGTTTGGGACGGTTGTTGGATTCTATGGCATATATCTATGGGGTGTCCGATCACAATGTAGGAGTTTGGACCCTCTCCTGGCCATATTTACGTACCAGCTTGTGGTGGTGGTATGGGTTAATGAGCCCCTTTAAGTTGTGTCGCTGCAGTTGCAGGGACCTTTGCTTCAGTGGTTGACTGTACTCTGGCTGCATGTTATGTTATTGGTTATTGGGTTTATATAGCGTATGGCTGCCCCAGCAACGGGGTGTCCCAGCGCTGGATCCACAGAATACCAGACCGAAGAGGGGGGCAATAAAAACTGAAAAGTCACCAGACATAACCAAGAAAGGTTGAATATATGCAACTTGTGAGCTATTTTACTCAAATAAATCTACATGCCAACAGTAATGTTAAGTGAATGAGGCACATTATCTATTGCCATTTGCCAGTGTTAAATGAATACACCCGCAGTGATGGCCCACTGTTTGGGATTAAGGAATTGGAAGCTGCCATTTCTATCACAAAGGATTATGTGACTTATAGTGCAATGGACTAAAGGAGGCACACGAGGGACTCACAATTGCAATTTGAACACACTTATGACAGTATTCATAGTCACATTTGCAGTGTATCACAGACATTTATCATTTAGTGTCATTGTTATGATCATCACACTTTACCTGGCACCACATTAAGGTTTACTGTCACAGGCAGCCCATGCAGCAGCTGGGGGTGAATAGTGAAGAGGACATACCTCTCGATTGGGTTAAGACAGAGGCTGGGTCCAGTTTCTCCACCAGGAAGAGCTCTGGCCACCTTTCTCCTGCTATACATCTCCTTCACCCGTATCTTCTCATCATGCCACTTCTTCTTGATGTCTGTGACAGGACAGACATCCTAACCCCAATGCAGTGACTGCAGTAGCCAAATGCAGCTATAGGGCTGGCTTCTGTGTGACACTGTTCCTGTAGGGGTGGTAGACCCAGCAGTCTTTTGTGGTGCCTCCGTATGGACTGGATTATCATGGTGGTCTCCACCTCACTATAATTCTTCTTTTTCATCAGTGGTCCCATATGTGGTTTGTAGAGCTGGGATTGCAGGTGGTGTTGATAGTTTGCTGGTGTACGCAATTGCACTTATTCTGGGCTGGGTGCAGAATGCCCCCCGCCCGAGTGCACGGCTGGGATTGCCTGTTGGGCTAAGAAGTTTCCCCTGGATCTGGTTGGGGGTATGGTAGGCACTGACACAGGTGTCTCAGGTGAAAGCAAATTTCCACCGCCCCAAATGCTGTGATTCTGCCCCGAGTGCGGAAATTCTGCCGCGAGTTCGGAGATTCCACCCCGGCTGCAGAGATTCCACCACCGGTGCGGAAACTCCACCCCGAGTGTGGAGATTCCGGCCCGAGTGCGGATGTACAGATACTACTCATAAATGCCCTTTGTGAATACCGAAAGTCGTAAACTTAGACTTTTGATCTAAGTCTACCTTTGTGAATCTGGCCCCTAGGTACTAAAAGCAATATGCACTAATAAGACCCTATGGTTGGAAACTATTTGTTTAGAGAAGTAGTTACCTAGTAACCTTAATAACTCTGAATACCTGAACATTAGAAAATAGATATGAGGACGTGTATTGCTGTCTGACAAGATGTGAGAAATGTATTTTGTGTGGATTCAACTAACTGTTTCGTTAGCAGAAGTGCTTTTATTGAAGGCTATTGTTGCTTGGATAGACTGACAGGGACCTTCAAGTCCTGCGTCACTCTGAGATATTGCTGCTAAACTTTGGATTGTCAATAATGTAAACCTTAGTGATTAATAAATGGCAGGTATGGCCCTGCTGAGGTAGACCCCACTGAGATGCATGTGTGATGAGTCTGGCAAGAACCAATTTGTGCTCCTTGATCACGTACCCTTGATTGACTGTGTATTAAGATGGCCAACCTACGCAGCTCATATTGCTTCCTGCAGGGCTCTGTTTGTGGGACTATAAAGTGTATACCTTATTATCTTATGCAACGAGCCTTGTAGATGTTTGAAAAGACAAGTCTACTTTCCTGAACCAATTGATAAAAGTCAAATGAAAATTAAAAGAGATAAAAGGTGTATGCTCTATAAAGTTAAAGCTCGACTTGCCCATTAACTTATGGCAAACTGACAAAGGTTGTTCTCTGCAGAATGGACCCACAGGAAGCGTTATTATCTGTTTCAGGAAAAGTATTTAGAAATTATACACAAAGTCTTGAAGAAACTGAAATCTACGGGCCTGATATGGAGTTTGCCAGACCGGTTACTCTGTCACAAAGTTGACAGGTATATCATTCACTTTGTTACAAGTGTTATAGGAAAACAAGAATTCATAATGAGGTATACATGAGATCTGTCACTTTTGTGATGAAGTAACCCATCTGCATAACTTTAAATCAGGCCCGAAATTTAAGACAGTGAGAGAGAAAGTTCTTTTATAGACACAGAGTCTGAAACTCACAAAACCACAGACTTTGCAAATGTAGAAAGGGAAGCAGCAATTCAGTAAAGGTAAATTACAAGAGAGAAAAGTCAATTTGACTCTCTCAATGTGCACTTTGCAACTCATTGTAATTCAGAAGATGGCAGGGACATGAAAGGAGCATCTCCCAGAGGGACAATTTAAACCTTGTAAATGTGGGTTGTCAGCACTTGGGTGAGAAGACAGAAGTCCAGGAGATTGCTGCTTACTCCCACAATGCCATTCACAAAATGGCAATTTTCATTTCTTATTCCATCCCTGTGCATTTCTAGCGATGGGGCGGGAAGTATAAAGTAGTTACTGTGGAAATGTGAATGCAGGAATGGAGGTCTGCTGTCCCTTGCAGACCACCGTCATTACATTCACAGCCTGTTAGGTGGGATTAACCAACAAAATTAAGCCTCATTAATGTTAATGGAGCTGCATTCTGCAAATTGTGTCCTCTAATGGATTTTTGTATCTGCCGCATCCCAAAATGAAGGCTAGCTGGAAAAGCAGTCGGAGTGCAGAAATACTGAGGGGCTTATTTACAAGCCCCTTGCGCCGCTGGTACATCACTTTTTCCCATATTAAAAGTCAACCTCCAACGGTGCAAGGGGCTTGTAAATAAGCCCCGGAGTGCCTTGCAACACAACCTTGAGTACAACGGGCTCTTACAGAAATAAAGACCTCCCTAAGTCAGTGGCGTAACGAAAATTGAGGGAGCCCCCCTGCAAGGTACGTGGAGGGGCCCCCTCCGGACTCTATCAGGAGTGTTGTGCTGAGGGGGCCCCTTGGAGCTTGGGGACCCTCTGCACCGCGGGGGCTGCTGGGGTCTGTGTTACGCCCCTGCCCTAAGTACTTCCCGTTCAACCTTATTCTGAATCTCTCCTAAGCAGAATGCCTTCAATCATCTTCACCATTTCTACCGAGAATCTT
The DNA here is from genome assembly GCF_964204655.1 of Triturus cristatus. Taxonomy (NCBI): domain Eukaryota; kingdom Metazoa; phylum Chordata; class Amphibia; order Caudata; family Salamandridae; genus Triturus; species Triturus cristatus. Next base: position 1,189,331,104 of record NC_140591.1, read on the forward strand.
GAAATGTGACTGTACCCAAGTTAAATGGAAGCAAGGGAAAGTCACAGTATGTTGATTACGTTTCTGTCGTAAAACTGATTGGTTCCACTTGAAACACATTAAGTAACATATGGCCGGAATTCCTCAGGTCTCTGGATTGAACAAACGCATGCCAGACTTAAAACGGACATTTAAACTTAGTCATCTTTCATTCTATGAATCTCTGTATGACAATGAAGCTATCATTCAAATTGTGCATTGGTTAAAAAAAAAAGACACAGAAACGTAAATTTTCGGGCTTTCATTAAAATACACATAGGGTCTATAGAATTCAGTCTAAAAGTACCAGATTTGGTGGTTTCAATAAAATGGTATCATCATGGGATGTAAGCTGAGGAGAGGCAGGCATGTTGCCCTTTAAAGATCGTTGCCAATTTTGTAAGGATGAAGGTCCCTGGTGATCCTTGTAGCTGTACAATCCTGACTTTGTTATTCTTTTTTATAAGGTTCCCATACATGGCACATTTTTTACACAACTTGTGGATCCACCTAACTCAAAGGGAATCTTGAAACATCAAAACTGGTGGCCCTTAGGGACACCATTGTTGTTCCTAAAATTGGATAGACGCATCATTTGGTCTTCCCATCCAGTAATGTCGACGGTGTTGCCAGAAACCATGTCTGGTGGCGGTGTTTGGAGTACTTTGGGGTGCTGTAGCTGCATCCAAGACTGACGCCTGCTAGCCTCCTGTTTTAAATTATGTCCAGTGCCCTGTGAAAGGTAGGAGTTAAGTATTTTTATGAATATGAATGCTTATGAGTAACCCATACATTTGCAATAATGATCATGGCCTTCAGAAAATGTATGTGCAAAAAATAGTTTGTAGTCATTTTTGATGCATCCACTGTTATGGCTTCCCTCAGAAGATTACAAAGATCTATTACATAAAATAGTGAGTGGCACACACCATGGTTAGTATCCAGAGTGTCCATTTCAGAGATAGGTATGGCAGTGATGTGTCATTCCTTATGCTAAACTAGATAGAGGCAGCTCCTTTGACTCAATTTTGTAATGCTGTTCCCATGATGGTTCTTGTTGGACTTGGCCCTCTCTGCAGGTTCACCCTCAAAACTATGCCTTCACCCCTCCTGTTTTGCTGATTTCGTTTTTGTTGGCTTTTTGACTCTGTGCACTTTACCACCACTAATCAGTGCTAAACTGCTTGTGTTCTCTACGTTAAACATAGTAAAATTGGCTTAATCTCAATTGGCACATTTATTTTGCTTGTAAGTCCCTAATAAAGTGGAACTACATGTACCCAGGGCCTGTAAATTAAATGCTACTAGGGGGCCTGCAGTATTTGTTGTACGATCTTTTAAACATGTCTCAGGGCTGCAATTGCAGTCTGTGTGCAGTATTAAACTGCAATTCCAACCTGTAAAGTAGACTTTTTAAACATGTCTCAGTCTTACCATTGCAGCCTGCGAACAGTTTTAAACTTCCAATTTGACTGGGTGAAATAACACCTTTACTAAGTCTAAAACGTATATCACCCCTCTGGTAGGTCCTATACAATCCATAGCGCATGGTAGTTTAAAAGTTAGACATTTCCAGGTTTTGTAAAACTCACAAATTCCTTTTTCATTTCTTTCTATAGAATAAAGTTGCGTTATTTTACAACATTTAATAAGTGCTAACTTTTGTTGGTCAAGGTGGAATTTAAACATATATAAGACAATGGGGGGATTGCTTGCAATTTGTCAAACCACTGGCAATCATTTGGATAGCATCCAAACCCATTGTTCTTTTGCTCACCATGCTATGTCAGTTTGAATCCAGCCATATGCAAATCCTCATGAGAACAGTCCAGTCCAAAGTGCAAGGGCACTAAACTGAAACACAAGCAACCTATGACTAGTTTCACCCTGATAAGGGCTCATCAGCCAGGTATAGCATAGTTCCAGTGGCAAAGTGAGCACAAGACCCACGTCTGGGCATACTCTTGCCACTTAGGGCAGCACATCAAAAACACAAAAGATAATGGAAGGAAAGCGTGTATTTTGTCTAGCTGCTGGCGATCACTTGTGGTAGCAACCCAAACCATAACCTTTTTGGTCACTATGCCACCTTAGTCTGGACCCAGCCATATATGAATCAGCCTTGATCCTGCTCCTCTTGGGAGCAGTTCAGTCTGAAATGCCAGACCAGGTATTCACTGAACCTGGAAACAAGCAATGTAGGGCCGGCTTAGCCCTGATAAGGGCTCATCAAACAGGTATAGCTTGATTCCAGTGAGACAGTGAGCACAGGAACTACGTCTGGGCATACTTATGCCTCTTAGGGTAGTACATCAAACACACAAATAGTGATGGAAGAAATGGTTACAATTTGTCTAACCACTGGCAATTATTCTGGAAGCATCCCAGCCCACCGTTCTTTTGCTCAAATGCCACCTGAGTTTGAACCCAGCCATATGCAAATCAGCCTTGATCCTGCTTTCATGGGAACAGTCCAGTCTGATCTGCCAGACTAGGTCTTCACTGACTCGGAACACAGGCAACCTTGGACCGGTTTTACCATGATAAGGGGTCATCAGCCAGGTATAGCTTGGTTCCAGTGGCACAGTGAGCACGGGACCCATGTCTGGGCATACCCTTGCCTCTTAGGGCTGTACATCAAACACACAATAGGATTTTAAGTCACAATTCTGAAAATGCCACTTTTAGAAAGTTTCCTTTTTTGTGCCCTAACCATTTCGTGCCTGCAGCCTGTTCCTGGGTCACATGTGTGAGTGGCAGTTGGCCTTTATGTATTCCTCCCAGCTATCCAAACAAAAGACTGGCTAGGTGTGCCTGAATGAGCCATCTCGGGCAGGATGGGGGGACAGGATGTGAGTAGCCCCACTTGCACTTCAAAAGGCAAACACACAAAGAACTTCCCACTAAACTTTTGTGCTTGTAGCCAGGCTGGTGCCAGAGTAGGGAGGAAGGAGATCCCAGACACATCTGTAAGAGGAAGCCTCCAGAAGCTATTACCCCTTCAAAGTGGGCACCAGGTATAAAAAGGGGACCTTGAGATCAGATCCACAATTCAGTTTACTTTCTGGCCCTGCAGAAGGACTGTCAGCAGATGCCTGCTGCTGTGGCCTGCTCTGTACTTCAAAAGAATGCTTTGTTACACCAAGAAGGACATCTTTGCTACCTGAAGCCTGTTTGGTACCCCCAGAGTTCTTCCTGGCTGCTTGAGCCCTGCACTTCATCTTGATCCAGGGCTTCCAGAGTGACCACAAGGGCTAGTTGGCTGACCTCCCGATCAGAGCCTCAGGAACAGAAAAGTCTCCAACCTTTATGAGCCCGCACCTGTGCCCTGCCTGAGTGAGTCCTAAACCTTCAGGTTGTGCCATTCCAGTTCTGGCTCCTTGGAAGTGGTGCTAAAGGTGCCCAAGCCCACATCCAAAATGTGAAGAAAAAAAAAGGGCTCTGAGAGGATGCCGGAGCCTACCTGTTTGTCGATCCACTCAAGGTGCATTGTGGTTACCCTGACTTTCCAGCAGCCACATTCTTCTCTGCAGCAGCAAATCCTGTTCAGTGACTTTTCACAGAAGCGGTGTCCAGCCTCGTGAAGCCTTTGTCAGCTACAACCTGCAGCTTCATCCCGCTGGAGATTTTCAACTTCCCAAAAACGCGAGTTTGTTCATTAGTTCCCTGACTACGACACCTCCTCCTTGTACACTGCCAGATGTCTTGCCTTTGCCCATTGAACTTCACCTTCTCAGGCATTATTCCTTGAAATTTCTTTCATATTCAAAGGAAAGGGAAAACTTTGTTCGGTCATGCAAAAGTAGATGCCCACGGTTTCTGCTTTGATCTTTTAGCTGCTAGTTTTCACTTTAAAATTTAAAAAAACATAACTCTGGTTATACTGATTGGATTTCTCTATTTTTCTACATAAGTTTTTGGATTTTTCTTGTGTTGTATTTTCACTTTATTGCTGTTTGAGTGCTGCATAAATACTTTACACATTGCCTCTAAGTTAAATCTGTACCGAGCTACCAGAGGTTTAAGCACATACTAATATAGTGACTGTTGTGATTTGCCTAACAAGGATCATGGCTTTTGCTTGAGAAGGGCTCACCACCACCTCTAACAACATTCCAATTTCTCAAGGCGCTTTGTGCTTTTAGGTGCTATACTTGTCTTAAATCTATGAAGTTGCATATCTCCTGTTCTAGTGATTACATTTTAAGTTGGTATGGGAGTTTTCCTGTGTGTTTTTTCACTTTATAACACTTTATTTCAAACTACATTTGCCCTTTTCTCTCTGTATTAAGATATCTATCATATTTTGACCAAGAATGAAATGTAATGAGATTCTGGTAAAGAGGGTAATTATTTCTATCCTTTCAACATAAAAAGGCTTAAAGTATTTAGTTATATAAATGGCACAGTTGTGGGCAATAGAGGTGCCTGTCTCTGGTGGTGAACTCTCCTTCATGTACTTAGGAACCGTGATGAGGACGAACTGTATGTGTCATTACTGTATTACTTTACAGCTGCTTGAAAGGACTAAGTCTTTCTTTGAGAAGCAACGCTCATGTTAGGCAATGGTTTACTTGAGGCTTTAGCCTTCTGATTCATCAGTAGAAATGTAAAAGTAAAAAAATACCATAAAACCGGGAGCCCTAATCATACTTAGGACCTAAATAAATAAATGTGTATAAATAACACTGGTCAGAATTGTACAAGTAATGATATTCCCCATGGCCCTGTGGGGATGCATAAGATGGACAATGAAGAAAAGTGGTAGGATGAGCACTGATGCCTTATGAGGAAATGCCAGAGAAGCCAGAACTTTTGCTCTATGCACAGATGACCACATTAAAGCTGTCATATTTTAGGCACATAATGTGTAGATACAGTTCCCTGGAACAGACAGTGATGCTTGGATGAGGTGAAAGAAAACGAGGATGACCAGCAGCAAGACGGATGGATTCAATCTCAAAAGCAATGAACATGCCATTGAGAAGTCTGAATGCAGAGTTAGAAGACAGACAGTCTATCCATAAGGACATATTTGGAAGAGATTAACCCCAGAATGTTAAATAGGTGTGTACCACTGCCTTAACTGCATATGAAGCTTGTATCCAGGCTCTTATTTTGGCCCAGGCATCTTGATAGTATATCATATACAGAGAGGCCCAAGCCTGTCCACGGTAAAATGGGAATTGTGGAACCTCTTCTGTGGCCTGGGGGTGTGCACAAAATGTGCCCTTATAGTTGTGACTGTATAGACTGGTATTTTGACAAATATTGAGTTGTATATTCATGGTGCAGAAATATCGTTGTCAAGTAAATATTTTTTTCAGGTAAGTAATATCATTGTTAAAACTATTGTTGTTAATATAATTTTTTCAATAATATAGTTGTAAAAAACTATAGGGGCATATTCTCAGGGATATATCGCTGAGTTAGCGGCACTTTATTGCTGCCAAAGTGGCGATAAATTCATCGCACCATTCACAAGCTGGTGCTAACAGCCGATATCACCAATTTTCCTGCGATAGCAGCCGCAAAAAACATCACCACAGATGACACCGGCAACTAACGCTAGTGAGATGCAGAGTAGGCGTTCCCGTGCAAAACGCCATGACAACACCATTTCCAACATTCTCAACGACCAGCCAGATCGGCGATAAGAACACAAAACATGTGATAAGGCACGTTAGCAGCAGGGATTTAACACCTGCTCCGACCTGGTGTTAAGTCGGACGACACCCTGCACCATAAAGGGAGCCCAGCCCAGAGCCACACCGGAAGAACAACAGATGGCATGGAGCTACTCATTATGCAGCTCGGAGCCCCAAGAGGGCCACAACACCCACCGCCACTACCCCCAGGCCTGCCACCCCCCCGGCCCCCCAACCCCTCCCTGGGACCACCACAGAGGCAGTACAGACAATGACAGCGGACCTTCAGAAAACGCACCAGCCTCACAGACTTCACACCAGAGGATGTCATTGCCCACCACAGGCTCAAAAGGGCAACCATCCTACGCATCCTGACCATTATTGCCTACCGGCTGACGGTACCAACACAGCGGACAACCAACATCTCTCAAAGCTGCTGACTGTGCTGCACATGTTGGCCTCTGGGACCTTCCAACCAACAACTGCCAGAGTCGGAGGAGTCTCACAGCCAGCCCTATCCAAGTTCCTCACACGTGTCTTGGATGCCGTCATCAGCCTGGTACCCCAGCACCATCACTTCCCACACACTGCGCAGGAACAGCTGGAGACCAAGCAAGGCTTCCACGCCATAGCTGGATTCCCGCATGTGTTGGGGGCAATCGACTGCACACATGTACTCCTCGTGCCCCCTGCCGCCACCACACACAATTGCCGCAACAGGAAGCACATGCATACCATCAATGTGCAGGCAATAGTGAACCACCGGGGACTCTTCACCAATGTTGTCGCCAACTACCCAGGCAGTGTGCATGATTCCTTCATCTTCCAACAGTCCATCATCAACCAGCTGTTTCAGGATGGCACCTATGGGACTGCATTGCTCGTTGGTAGGTACCAAATGAACACACCACACACCTCAACTCCACAATCCTGCAACTCACAACTCTGGGAATGCACACGTTACAAACTAACATACAACATGCCAAACAACATGCCCACCTACCGGACAGGGCAGCACAACTTACTGTGGTAACCTGGGCTAGCCATGTACACAAGCCATCAACACAATAGCAGAATGAGGGGAGACGTGGGAACCAGGCATGTGCGAAGGAGGCAAGTGACACATGAATGAGAATGTACACAATGACAAGTGTGGCGTGGATGTGCTGGACAGACTGCAGTATGCAGACCACAGACATGCCCATGTCGACATACACTGCTGGTGTTTGGAGTGTAGTGAACAGTGGACGTAACCATGTTACCCCAGGCAGTGGGGAATATCGTGGAAATGTAGCTTGTTATGTCCCCCCGTAAGCGTGAGCAGAGTGGACTGGACAGGCATACGCTAGACCAGTGTAGGGGTGTGAATAAAAAGCCCTTTGCTGTGGGCGTGGTTCTCTTCTAGAATGGCCAACGTGTCCGCCAGGGCGGCGCCTCCCAGCATGCCATGAGGCCAACGCCGTGAGCGGCGGTGCCTGCGATAATGTGCGCCTGCTGCACCCCATGCCGCAGGTCCCCAGACCCGTCTTGTCCGCCCCTGCACAACCACTCACCTGCCGACACCGGCATGAGTCAAACAGGGCCCATCACATGCCTGTGCAATCTCCAAGCCCGAGGCCTGCGACCTTGGCAGCCTCCTCAGACCATCACGGCCTCCGTGACACAGGCACCCAGCACTCCTTTCTCGTTGACGTACTCCACCGGCCTACACTGTGTCAAGTAGGTCACACATTTGGAACTGAGTCTTGATCATGCAATGACAGAGTACACACTTTATGGCTGAGTTTATATCACTGTACTCCCTTCGATGTGGTGCCACCAACTCGCATTCGAACGACACCTGTCTGTGGTCCCTTGCTGACTACTGCCTCCGGCCTACACTGCGGTCGAGTAGGTCACACATTTGGAACTTGAGTCTTGATTTCTTCATGGCGGAGTTCATATCATTGTACGCAAGGAGACGAGTAAGAGGAAGACGCGGTTCAGTCCGGAGGAAAAAATGATCCTCATTACGGAGGTGATCGAATACTACCAACAACTGCTCTGGTGCCACTAACTCTGTGCATAGCAAGCCAACAACACGTGGCTGTTGGCCCCTGCTGACTGCTGCCTCCGGCCTACTCTGCAGTCGAGTAGGTCACAGATTTGGGACTGAGCTGTGATTTATTTATGTCAGAGTTTATATCATTGTACAGTCCTCATCGCAGACTGCATCATCTTCCAGCTCTGGTGCCACTAACTCTGTGCCCCGAAATAAATGGACACTCTCTGGTTGAACTGTGGTGGCATATGAGTATGTGGCCTGGGGGTTGACTTCATCATCATGTAGCTGATACTGACTTGGTGTCAATAATGAGTCTGTAGCATTCATCTCCTCCATATTGCCTGTTTCTTCTTGGTTCTGCCCTCTGCATCATGCCCTGGAAGAACACCTTCCACTGTCCCCCAAAACACTCCGGGACATTAACCTTGGACATCTATGAGGACCCGTTCAGCTGTCATGGCCCTACCTCAGTGCCCCGCAAGTCACCGTCCCTTGCAGGTATGCCTCTGCCGGCCCAGTGCATCTGGGGCCACTAACTCTGTGCAGCTCAAGTCATGGACCCTTTCGATGGCCTCTGGCTCGATGGCCTGGGGGTCATCAACGCCATGTGTCTGTGGCCCTGCGCTGAACGGTGCCTCCGGCCTCAAGTGCGGACCACCAGGGTTCACACATCAAATCGAGTTCTGACCTGCAGGGACGATGCATCACTGCAGGATGCACATGCCACCACCGCCAGGACCACCTCCAACCAACAACTGCCAGAGTCGAAAGAGTGTTACAGCCAGACTATCCGAGTTGCTCACACCTGTTGTGGATGCCATCATCAGCTTGATACCCTGCTCAGCTCTTCAGGTACCACTAACTCAGTGCACCACAACTCATGTACCCTTTCTGATTGAGTTTTGTGCTGTGGACAGCTCACGCAGCAATATCACCTCAGGCAGTGGGGAAGACCTGGGACGTTGATGAGGAAGATGATGCAGGTGTAACACACTGCACTGCAGCTGCAGCAGGAATTTCCCGAAGGGACACAATCTTAGACAATTTCTTCACATGAGCACGCTCAGCTCTGGTGCCCCAACCTCAGTGCACTGCAACTCACGGACCCTTCGGATGGCATAATGGGTGATCGCTGTACTTGCTCCGGCTACCACCATGATGCCTCGCAGTTGTTTGTATTATGTTGGTGTTTTCTGTTTCCGATTTAATAGTGCTCACTGTTCAAGTTGTTGCTAGTATCAACCACTCCATGAGGGCTGGCTTACACTCACCCCACACCCATCCTGCACAGGCGTCACTGGACATGTGACCCTGGCAATAAAAAGGGCCGGTCGCAAGTGCCTGTAGCCAGTTCCACAAACTATCTAAGTGTGTCTGTGTTGTCATTATGTATACATGAGGGCCACAGGGGCTCTGGGCGTGGTTACGTTTTGGCCTTGCCAAGGCAGTAACTAATGCGTGTGTCTCTGTTGTAGTATTGCCGCCACCCGTCCCACAATGGACAATGTTGCAATGTAGCATGCCCCCAGAGTGCGAGCTCAGCCGATGGGGTAAAGAGGGAGCGCAAGCCCGCTCGGGGTCCGGGATCGTACATGCCAACTGTTGTGTGTGTCGCTATTACCGCAACATAAGCCAAAGGTCTACCCTTAACCGCAACGCGAGTTCAGCCAGCCATGAACTCTGCATCTGTGTCTGCCCCATCCTTACCAAAAACCTACACACACGTGGCCACCCACCTTCAATGCACAACATCACAGTGTCATTTTCAGGCTTGTGGACATGCGCAGACAGGCATGACAATGGTGTGCTGGGGGAGTGCAAGTGATGCAACCGCTTCACAGACTAGTAAATAGGCTTGGGGGAGGGAGCAGCAGCAGTGAGGCTACGTAATACACATTGATAGTTACACCAATGAACCAGTGAGCCTGCCAACATTACATGCAGAACCAACTATTGACTCATGTCTATCTGCACTGTCACAGGTGACCAAGGATGTGCACTCTGCTCTTGGATGATGACATCCCTCCGAGCCCCAAGCACACAGGCCCAGAGGCAGTATGATGTGGCCCATAAATGCGCCAGGGGCATCGTGACCTGCTCCTTAATGCATGTGGTCCACACTCAGCCACCTCAGTGTTGTGGCATGCACAATGTCATGATGATTGGCCTGCAGCCATGCTAATCGTCATGTAGTGTCACTTGCATTGTCAGTGTGGCTCACAAATACTCATCTTTGCTGGGTTTCGCATGTGTGTATGTGTTGGTGTTGAAATTAGTGATGTGTGGGGTGGAACCCCTTTGGGGACATGAGGTACGGGGGCCTACTTGGTGTTTGTATGTGTGATGCAGTGTACCACAGGGAGCAGGGACATAATCAGGAGTCATTGTGGTGATACAGTGTGCTCTACTGAATTGTGCATGTGTGCCATTGTGCACATCTTCCCCGTCCCCCCAGACCCTGGTCGGTACTCACCCTGTTGATGTTGTATCAGGTCATGTCGGGCAGTGTACGGATCCCCACCTCCTGGCACTGTATCCCGAATGATGACTGTGGCCACCATTTTCTCAATGTCATCCGGCTCCTTGTGTGCCACTGGACATCCACCTCCAATGAGCGTTGCTGCTTTCATGTTGGCATCAAGTTTCTTCTTGGTTTTGCCCTTCACATCATTCCAGCGCCTCTTGACCTCGTTTCATTGTCCTCCTCAACGCTGCAACTGCATTCACATGGTCCACGATGGTCTGTCATATTTGCGTCTCTGATGCCAATGACACGTTGGAGGCGCCAAACAGTTGTTGGTAGTGTTCGATCACCTCCGTAACGATGATCCTGTTTTCCTGCGGACTGAAACCCGTCTTCCTCTTCCCCTTGGCCTTCCCCGAGCCCGAGGTTCCTTGCTGGTCGTCTGTGGGGCTTGTGGGGTTCGTGTTGTCCTCTGCACTTATTTTTTGGGGCTTTTTTGGGGGGTTTTCTTTTATAGTGCATTTTCCGGCATTAAACGTGGGAATTGCAGGCCTGTCGCTCGTTATCGCTGATTTTTGTAGCGCGATTGGCCACATCGCAACTTTTTTCACGTTCGTGTTTTTTCACCGTCACGTTAGTTTTAACGCGGTCCTTTGGCGCGTTATCGTGAGACTATCACATGGTGCCGCCGGGTTGAGAATACAACGTTAACACGACGTTATTTTCCCATGATAAACTGCGATGTGCAAAGTTGCGTTAAGCAAATTTTGTGATAGTTATCACACGTTCTTGAAAATATTCCCCATAGTTTTTTAATGATCAAATATGTTTTAGTTGATATATTATTGTTTGTATACTTGTTAATAATATTTTCAAATCTAGTTTGCAATTTTAAGTGAAATATAACATTTCAAATGTAATTATTGATAGTAACGAATGGTGTAGCAGGTTGCTAGGTTTGTAGGGATACAAGGTAGGAAGGTAATTTAGTCATAATTATTTTACAATTATTTATTACTTTATTGTTAATAATTTAATGATAACTAATTCTAATTCTTTTTTGTTCTATTTTAGGTGCAGGCTGCTGGTTTTTTTTAGGGGTAAAGGCTGGGAAGCTAATGAAGCAATCTTTAATCAACAATTATTTAATAATGTATTATTAATTATTTATTTGAGTACTAATTATGTACATTGTGCAATAAATGTATATTTTAGTTATGTTTTAGGTATGGGCTGTTGGGTTTGTAGTGATAAAGGTTGGTAAAGTAATCAAGTAACAATTAATAATTATTTATACATTGTATTCATTATGTACGTGATGTAATGCTGATTTATTTTGGTTGTGGGTTGCTAGGTTTGTAGGGGTATAGGGTAGGATGTTAATTAACTAATAACTAAACCTTGGACTGAACTTATTAAGGACCTACATGATATAAAAGGGAAGTCATCTGGCAAATAAGTTCATTCATTAAAAATCAGCGCCACTGAATAGATCATAAGAAAATTCAGATTTTTCTGATCACTTTTTGGCCATACCATTAATGCCTAGATCTTTATCTCACTTCTTAAATATTTGTTGAATCCATTTCGAGTGACTTTCACCTCTAAGGTTTTCATACTAATATGCTATGTCATTGAAAGTGAAATAAAGTTTATCCTAATACCATAATACTCTCTGGAGAACTATATGTTGCTGAAACAAGAGACATGACCAAAATTTGTTTTCCATACATTGAAACCGATTTTGGTGGAATAGCTTTACATAATAGTGCTTTGCTCCAACTTTTTGAAAAGATCCCAGTCCTAAAGAATTCTAACCACTAATGACAATAAATGAGTTGGGTTTGTGTTGAATACTAAAAATCAGGATTATATAAATGTTGAATTCTATGCTCTTTTTCACCTTAACCACATCTATACAGTGAACTACATAATTCATAAAGTGATTTGCCAATGTGATTTATACATCTGTTTTGTTGATTTTAAGTCAGCATTTGATCTGAAGAATCAGTGACTTATTTGGTCCAAGCTCGACAGCAACACATCCCAAGTAGTCTACTCAATTTATTAATAGTATTCCATACCAATAGATGAGCTCAAGATAATGTAGTCCTTAGATTCGATCATATAATGGCCTTAAACAGGTGTGTATGCTTGCACCACTCCTGTTTTCTGTTCACACACAACCTCCCATTCTCACTAAAGAAAGTACTTGCAATCCACCTACTATACATTGTGCACTAGTGAATTCACTAATTTAGGCTCCTTATTTGGTGATACTGGAGCCCCCCCCCCCCGATAGTATTGCACATAAAGCTGCATGCCTTAGATATTATTGTAAAATAAACTGATTAATGATCAATACATTTGAAACTAAGGTTATACAGTTAGGCAAGGAACTATAGCAATTTTGTCTGAAAATGTGTAGCTCGAAATTAGAGGTGGTACACTCACATGAATTTAGATGAGGTTTTCAACATTGCCACTAAAATTCAAGTTTTTTAAACAAGCCTTTTAAGGGCGTAGGCAGCTTTTGCTGGTCTGTGCTGATTTAACCATAAATGTGGTGGTTCTACAGTTTTGCAGTTCTTAAGGCATGTTTTATCAAGGAAGTTCCTTTATCTACACAAGTCTACTCTGCTTTGTTTTTAGGCCCAGCTGTTGATTTTAAAACATGTGTAGATTTTGCACTTCAGAAGATCTTAAACACGCCAAGCACAACCTTCGTTAAAGCATTGTCAGGCACATGCATCAACCTTTTTTGTGAGCGCAAACAGTGCGATTTGCAAAAATTGTCCATTTGCATCCGCAAAAAAGGGCTTTTGCGATGCATTAAACTGTAAGGCACTCGCAATTTCAGAAACGCAATTTATTGCGAGTTCTTAAACTGCAATTGCATTTAAGGAATCACAATTTGCGATTCCTTAAATGCAATGCAATAACCACTTTTAAATAGCAATTTTGCTATTTGGGGCCGCAAATTACCGAGCAATTGAACTGGTCTGTAATTTGCAAAAACTTTGAAACATGCACTAAGGTGCATTTTTCAAAGTTTCATGTTGCACACACACATGCCCTTGGGGCATGTGTGTGAGCAACATGGGTGCACATCACTATTCCAGGGGTGCAACAGGTTGTCCTTTAGACACCCTCGCCCCCTTGAAATTGCATGAGCAGTTTGCGAGTACCTATTGGTACTCGCAAATTGCGCATGCAATTTCCCATTCATTCCTATGGGCCTGTAGGCCCAAAGGAATGAATGGGGAGCCATTCCCTAATTCCGACTCGCAATTTGCGAGTCGTAATTAAGGAATGTTTAGGAATCGTTATTTTTATAGAGATTCCTACATGCATAGGCTTTTGTGAGTCCTTAATTGCGATTCCTTAATAATCGCAATTAAGGACTCGCAAAATCATACCTTGATGCATGTGCCCCTGTGTCTTGAATTTGTTTTTAAGCGCCTCTTGCTTTTCTAACTTAAGCGGCCATGATCATTTATTCAACTTTTATCAAACCCTGAGTTTAAGTTGTAAAACTGCTTCTGTGATTGATGCTAATGTGAGTTATCATTTGCCCAAAAAACGTCAGCTAGATTGGTTGGAATGTGCTCATAGTACCCAGTATTAATTAAATTTGAGAAGCTATTAAATGAGCGGCCAATGTTAATTACGAAAAGGCTGATCATTTTGAGTGCAAAATAATTATCTTTTGAAACCAATCTATCGTATATTAAACCTAAAAATGCTCTTGAATATTTGTACAAAGCAAAGTACACTTTTGGAACCCCACCATGCTTGATATCTATGCCTCATTCCAATTTACGTCGTTTACTCCTGTTAAAGTGGACATATTAGGTCTGGGCCAAACATGTTGGTGTCACTGCTCTTTTCAGTGACCCGATGTACTTGAGGATATTAGACTGTTCTGCCCTGCTTTTAAAAAAAATCAAGGGTACACTATTCGGAACCATTATTTATTTTCCGTACTGTGGATGCAGCATTAATATATTCACTTGAAATGAACACAGAAAGGGTCGCTATAGTGTTACGTTATTTTGTGGGGCGTTTTTATTTTTAAACTTTTGATATTATTAACGTTAGATCTTTTTTATGTAAGTGTTTTTTTATATGTATTTTATTTATTGATATTAACTGCTGTTTCGTAATAATCAAATTTACTGCTTTTACTTTATTGGCCATTAGTATAAGTAAAGTTATTTCAGTGGGTGGGACATCTTTTAGAATGTATAAAAATGTGCTTTAATAGTGTCTCTGGTAAATTTACTGCATTTGGATCAGTGTCCTGAGTGGGTAATGATGTGCCTCGATTTTAAAGGCTCGTGTTTTTTTCATGACTTGAGTCTTCGATTTGAAAAAATTCATCATGGCTCAGGCATTCACCCCTTGCCTTCAGATCAATAGATTAATTTTCATTTGTGATGTTTTTCTCATTTTTGAGGATTAACTCACAGCCCGTAGGATTTCATTTAGATAAGATTTACGTTGTATAGATTATCAATCTCGTCCTTGAACAGAAAGCAGCTGAGATTTAGAAGATCTTTAAGGGAGAAGTATAGTCATATAGATTGTATTTGCTGAGTGTGCCACAGAGCTGCGGGTCAAGACCAGCGGTGATTAAACACGGTGCAGATAGTGACCCCCCCCAGCTCCCTGAGTGAGCTGTCACAAGCTCACTTTGTGTATAGCTGTGTCTTCAACCTGAGCACTGCCCAGGCTTTCTCATTTATAATATAGGGCCTGAATGATGGCATGAGAGACATACTCTATCCGTTGGGGTGGTGGAGGCAGGTCCGGACTGGCCGTACCAGGCATCCAATGTTTCCCCGGGAGACTGGAAGGGTGGGGGCCGGTTTTGTAGCAGTGTGGGGCGGTTTTGTTACTGGGGCCAGTATTGCAGTGGTGCTGCAATATCGGCCCCCAGTAACAAAAGCAGTAAGCAAGTGTTTTCAGCCTCCCGTGTCCAGGCAGTTCTTCCCCAAGGGCTGCCCCAAGAAAATTGCCAGGGCTGCTTTGGGTTCCCAGTCTGGCCCTGGGTGGAGGGCATTATTTCTGCTATTCTGACAGATTGTGATTCACCAAATTTAATGATGACCACAGGCCCAGCCGTGAACGAGGTTCCTTTCAGTGTAAACAACGTTTGGTGGCCGGCCGCTGTCAGTTTCGACAGCCATTCACCAAAGCTTTCTAAAGGGCTTGTTTTTCGGAAATAAACTACCAAAGTCGTTGTTTGTTTCTGAAAAATAAAAAACTGAAGAGCGCCCAACCCTGAGAGTATTTCCCCAGTGTAATGGGAGTCATTATTTTTTTTCTGGCCCTCACTACTAGGATATTCTAGCAATTAGACAGAAAAAAAGAGACATGACAATGTCCACCCAAAAATTTAGCATGTGATGTAAAGTTCTTCCTTCGACAGCCCCTACTTCTTCATGCTGTCGCATGTTTCTGTTGACGGAGTTACAGGGATTCCTACAATGGAAAATTTAAGGTCCAATCATATCTAAATGAGGTAGGCGGATCTAGGGTTTGAGGGACAGAGTACCACATCCACCCAAACTCTAAATCAGGCATATTTTGTTTCAAACAGAGGATGTACCGGAGACTAAACAGCTTCTTAGGGCCTTATTACGATGTTTGTCGGACGCCATTGCGTGGATTTGCCTCCATAATTTGGATGCCAGCACCCTATGGGTGGTCAGAAACATCCATTCTTCAATGGCAGCTTGTGCGGCGGGCATAAAAGGCCAGCAGCACATTCTGTCATTGAAAAATGTATGTTTGTAAACATCCCTGCACCATGTGGAAGGCACCATACGATGCCTGCCACACAGTGCAGGGATATTTAGGGAGGCACCATTAGTTCCCCCCAGGCCCCGTAGCTGAGGGCCAGGAGGGATGGATGCCCTGCTAGGGGCCCCAAAAGTCACTTTCCGACAGTCTTTCTATGTTGAAAACGGACATCATAATCCCGACGGCAGTGCCTGAGCAGGCACTGCTGCCATTTGGGGATTATGTGTCTGACCCACGACCCGATGGGATCTCCGATCCTGTTGGAGACGTCGGTTTACGCAGCAGTCTGACATACTACATCGTAATGCAGAGGTGGGATTGCTGAGTCTTATGTCGGGTGGATCTCCACCGACTGCCTGTTGGTGGGGATCTGTTCGACATCGTCATCGGGCCCTTAGTATTCAAAGCCGGCCACTGTTTCCTTCACCAATTGCTAGCTCATCAGTTATCAAAAAGTAATGTGGAAGCTGAGACTATGACTTCTGACACCACAAACTGCTTCTGCTTTGATCCTTCAATGATCTGCATCTCATCGAAGCTCCAGGAAAGCTGACTCAGCACATCTACTCAAGCTGCGCTTGGAAGGGGCCATCATTTTTTCAGAAGGCATTTTTATTGCTGAGGGAGCAGAGTTCAGCGAAAACACATAGTGAGCCATGCCATCCCCATGATCTTGGAAGTTGGTTCTCAAAGAGAAATACAAATGTGCTTGTGGTTTATGCTATGTTTACTTAAACAACGTTGAGTGAACTCTCCAATTCAGCAGCAGTTAAGCAAAAGCTTTCAAAATATTTACTTATTGCAGTATCTAAATAAACTGAGTACCTGTTCCAGTGCAATTTTAACATTTTTAGTGCACAAACGTTCCTTGAAAGCCTCAGCTATGCTGCTCAGAACACTGATATTTGAACTATTGTAAGTCAAAAGGACTATATAGTTACCTCCTACTCGAGGCCGGCAGGAAGCATTTTCATAACTGCAGCCGCAAGTGTGAGAGAGTTAACACTTTGTGTGGCACAGCAATCGACAACAGGTGGCGCAAACATCGGTGACCCGGGAATGCTGTATGCTTTCCTTGAAGTGGATTCCAATGTGCCTCTTATTGGTAATTTGCTCAGTGAACTCAAAACTGAGATTTGCTGTTAGTTGCCACCCAGCTCGTGCTACTGAGCATAATGAGTCTGAAAACTGTGGGCCTGATTGAGATCTTGTTGGACGGGTTACTCCATCACAACAGTGACAGCCATCACGTACGCCAAAATATAAATCCCATTATATCCTATGGGATTTAGATTTAGGCAGATCAGCTATCCATCACTGTTGTGACGGAGTAACCCATCCGCCAATATCAAACAGGCCCTAAATCTCTATTCATTAAGACTGCATGAACCAGGCCTTGTGCAATGTATTGCACAGTCTCTTTCCCTTTCATTTAATTAGTTTAACTGGCACATAGTAAACCAAGGGCTCATTAACAGGGCTATGCCGTGCAATGTCAGGACAGTGCTGCAACATCCTGTAATGCCCATTTACAGTTCAGTCCTAGTTTGGACTGCTCGGCTCCTTTACTCTGTGTGCCTGATACCCACAGGAATAGTTCATTTCAGTACACAAAAGAGGCTGCTTCCATTGCAGGTACTTACTATCCTGATTTAGTGCATTCAATGTAAATCATATTGATTTCAAGTCATTTCTCTGTCATGGGTGTTACTGAAAGTGCCAAGTGCTGGTGAAACATGCTTTTTTATCAAAAACAGTATGACATTTCTCAATTGGATACTGGCTCATTACAAAGTAAATGAACAATTTATGACCTAATAATGACGATTTTGGTAGACTTGGGGCTTTAAAACTGGCATAGGTGAATATGAATATTTTTTTGAATAAGCACTTTTTTTGCACTGTGCACTTCAAGAGAGTTTTACCCAAGCCAAAATTAATACAACCGAAAATTGATTCTCTCCTGTTGCAAATGAAATAATAGCAGTTCACTGAGGATAGCATTAGATTGGTCTCTGTTAAGGATGAGCAAACTTGCATTTGTTTGGTCACTTGTATTCCATGCCCACTTATTAGATGTAAGACCCTGATTACAGCTAGAGACGGAGGTCCATTTCGAACTCTGTGCAAACAGAGGTTTGCATAGGGATCAGAATTCTGAGATTTGCGGTGAACACCACATTTTTGTAGTTTATCCCTAATACATATTGTAAGGGTCTGCTGAAACAGGGGAACAACAAGTTGCAAATTCTAATGCAGTAGAAAACCCAGAATAGTATATATAAAATGCACACAGTAAATGCTGCACCCTAAAGCATCTGAAGTGCACTAATTATCTCACCCTTTATAGGAACCATTGTAATCAGGACCTCTGTCTGGGGAAATATCGAAATATATATTACAAGTCTAGCCCACGTCTCCCTGTTTTCTCCATAGTAGAGGGCCATAAGCAAACATCTCCTCAAGCAGTGGGTCTTCATTTAGAGGTTTTAGTGAACTTCTGGTAATTCCACAAACTAATAATTATATTACTACATCCAGTAATATTTGTGTTACCACAAAATAAAGTTTACAACTAGAGTAATTGAAAAAACAGGGGGGCACATGTACAAGCCCCTATCGCTACGGGAACGTCACTTTTTGTGACGTTCCTGTGGCGATAGGGGCCTTGCCTTATGTACAAGACAGCATTCAACCTCTTACCATGGCTTAACGCTGCCTTGTACATAAAGCACCCTTTCACGCTGTGGTTAGCATGAAAGAGGTGTGCAGTGGGTTTTGCGGTGGGCATTACAAGGGTGGCGTACATAGGAGGCAGCACCAAAATTAAGAACAGGAAAATCCTGGTCTTAAGTTGGCAAAACGAGGAGAAATGCATTATTTCTCCTCTTTTTTGCTTTTTTCATGTGTGCTGCCGTGTGCAGCACACATTGAAAAAGCAAAATGGCATTGTTTGTATATGTACAGGAAGGTGTCCCTTCCTGTACATAAAGAAAACTTTTAAAAAAATGCAATTTTGTAACTTTTATGTGTGCTGCATGAAGCAGCACACATGATAGTTACAAAATGGCATTTTAGGATTGTTATGTGCAGGAAGGGACACCTTCCTACACATAACCAATCCTCCCCTGCACACAGACACCCTTGCACTCTGGTGCATGGGTGCCTGCGTTGGCGCTAAGATGTTAAACTTAGTGCCTTCGCAGGGAGAAACGCAAGGCTGCACCACATGTTTGTAAATATGGTGCAGCCTTGCGTTTCCGAAGTGGCGGAGCGTGTCGTTAAGCCCAGGAGGCTAACAACACGCTCCGCCACTTAATTTTACATATCCCCCAGAGTTTCATAGAGGTTTTCTGCATTAATAGTGCTGACCGGCATGTTTCCCCATCATACACTATATTATTGCGGCTTTTTACAGTACATAAAACGTGTTAACTGCATGATAACCCTTTTACCACGCATTTAGCATCACATTTGTGCAAATTTGAACTACTTCATATAATGGCAACAGGAAGAAAAGTAATGATTTTAAAATCTGTTTTCTAACCATTGACTGTTCGTAATTCGAGAGAGAAATGCAGAATTGCAAAGATTGATACGTTAGTTTTGTTCTTGTTTATCGGCGTAATGTATACCTAACATTAATCAAAGGTTTTATTTAGTTTTGATACACTCATTCTTAGACCTTAACAAAATGATGTCACCTATATGTACATTGCCTCTTATGGGGATTCTTCTCATTACGTTATTTACCAATCTCATTCGAAAAAGATTGTAAGCCTACAATACCCACAGCGCTTCAAGTATATAGCTTGTGGTAGTCGTAGGTGTCCTATTGAAGAACATTGAATGGTCAATTTCATTGTAGTGCAAATTACCTCTCTACAGGATAGAGTGCTTAAACCACTTTCTCAAAACAGCAGAAAATTCCACTAGCTTTCAAAAGAGGTAACACACTCTCACTTCAAGATTTTTCGGAGCCATATTTCAAAATAAATTGACAGGTATGTGCGGTCACTAAAAGCCCTAGGGCTGCTGTGGGCTCTACTTATCCACTCCATCTCTGCTTAACTTTAAAATGATTTATTGCAATACAATGTGAGATTTCAGAAAAAAGGAGACATGACAGCTTAACCCTGTCACGAACACCTGCCACTTATTATTCTTACAAATTGTAGTGGCTTTGTTACTCTGTTGTAATATTAGTATGTATTTTCACATATGCTCATTCCACTCTAGCATTTCTTTAGACAATCAGACCATATTTCTGTATACACTAGATGTGGTAGGGTTTTAAGAACAAATACTGTCTATGATCATAATCTGAATAAAATTGTAAGTCCTAGCATGGCTGATCAATCTTTCATTTCCCATCATATCTGGTTTGCTGCTGGAATTTGTGTCTGCACACTGTGCATCTTCTATCCTAATCAAATGAACCCCTGTGTTTGTTGTAGTTGTATATAAAAGTGTATATTTCCGTTAACATTTATTATATTATTCTCAATAGAATTAATCATTGTTTTGAGCATAAATCCCAAAAGTATTGAAAAACAGATCATTCTACAGCCTGATTCTCAGAGTCAGGACTGAAGACTTCTGACAAAAGAGGCACTGAGAAATGCGGTAATTCTGGAGTAAGGGTACAAATGTTATCGGTTGGGCATGTGGTCCGTGCTTGTCAAAATGCATACATTTGCAATTTTGTGAGTATTCATTTACCTCCAAGAAGTAGTTTGCCAATCTGACAAAACAGCAATTTTGATTCTGTTGAAAGCAGAATTAAGAGCCTGGTGTATCAATGGGTTTTACCCATTGTGTGTTTATGGGCAAATACTTTACTACATAAGACCCTAAGGGGGTCATTAGTATAGCAGGCGGATCGCCACCGCCCATATGGTGGTGGCGATCCGCCCGCTAAAAATCACCGCCCGCTTTCAAATTCCCCCCGCCACATTACCATGGCGACGGGGGACCCCGGCGGATGGGAAGACCATCCACCGGTTTTCCGCCGGTAGGCAATCCGCCCGATTGCCTACCGGGCGGAAAAGCATTTTATATGGTGGCGGTATCTGGTCGAGTTTGTTTGGTCAAGGAACAAAGCCGGGATCAAATATCGAGCCTTGGTGTGCCACAGTCAGCTACTTATGCACTAGAACACTTCTTCCCCTCATATTTGGAGAAACAAAGAAGTTGAGCGTTGTCACCAGCCTTACGCAATAAACAAATCATGAATAAAAATATAGACCTAGATGGGGTTTGGCCAGCCCTCTTCCTCCACTGGTCTGTTCAACTGTCATTCACATTTTGCTTCCATGCACCACATAAAACAGCGTGGGACAACGGGCTAGTCCATTTCTTCCATTGGCTCTCTTGCACTGTTAGTAGCGCATTGTGTTAATTACAGTAATGTAAAGCGAAAAAACCTTATTGTGTTGAAAATAATCCCATTTTACTGTGACATGCATTACAACCTAAATTGATTTTTAGACCTGTTCTAAGCACAGAGTCCTGCCAGAAAACATATGTGGTAGAATTATATGTCTGGTAGACACCGCCATAAATATTACAATGCAGGCGGTTTTTGACATTGGGGGCCCGTAGCGGGCCCCCAGGGATTCTGGGGGGTGCACATGGGGGGTACCTATGGTTGTGCATGGAAGTGCACAACATGCCTTCTTGGCATTGCGGCGGGCGGTGCTGAGAGCACCGCCCGCTGCACTGTCAGGAATACAGGATGCGCCCTCCAGTGTGGCGAGCGCATCCTAATTTCACCTACAGGACCCACGCACCAATGGCGGGCGGTCCGTTTCCACGACAGAATGGCAGGCGGAATCCTAATGACCCTCTAAATATCTTTTGAGGTTAAAAAAGGAGTGAAACATTCCTGTTTCTAATGGAGCTGTATGAACGTTGGAGAAAAATGCCTCTCCCATAGAGAAAAAATACATATCTAATGTGCATTTGTGCTTCATTTAAGCATGCAAATTTCCCAAATGGTAGGAACTATTCATGTAATTTTACACACTCTAGGACTTCAGGTAATGTGCAACTGTTGTGATTTTTTAAACAGTTACAAATCTGCTCCAAATGTAGGATTACTCATGCACGGCCATATTTTTGTTTCTTTTTGACTTGGTACTCTTATGAACATTGTTGTTTATGCCTATAATCATGTGGTAACTCCATTACAAATCCTTATTTGGTTAATATCATTAGAGAAAAAATACAGATTCCTCTTCTAATGAGAATTCCTCAATATGCAGCCCATGTTCCATGCACCACTCATTATGTATTAAATGAACATCATCTCTTTATATTATGTGCATATTGCAGCCAACTATTCAAATATTCTCGATTGCACAGATAAATGCACATTGCCAAGAAAGATGGGATTCACCCTTATTTCCTGGTTCTGGAATCATCTAAATTGTGTGGTGTTATCTCATACAATTGTTTGAAAATTAACATTTTTAGGTCGAATTCGATTTCAGCAATCTTTCGACTTGATGCTTTGCGGGATTAAAAGTGGTCCACAAACGCACAACCTATCGCGCACAATCTTACTTTTGAGTTAAGTATTTGAAATAACAGTCGCCACTTGGGTTAAGTAGCATGTCAGGGTCTTCTTTCGAAAATATATTTCATATTTTCGTTTAAACTGTTTTATTGGTATTGATGCACATAGGTGAAGACGACTGTCGTAATTATTCAAAAGGAGAGAATGTCACCTTGCAATAAAAATAATTTTAGACGTTGACAAAAGGTAAATAACATGATAGAATCACATCTTCCCCATTACTCACCCACTCTGACCAGCAGAAGTAGTAAACACAACAGATAATAATGGTTCCCTTCTCAACACATAAGAGTCTATGTAACGAAAAACCTGTTTCTACCCTTTTATAATTAAAAAAAAAATCCGCAAAATGCCTTTGTAAGCTTTTCCCATTTCAGAGGGAGAGGAACATCGAAGGAAACAAATTCTTTGAATTGGTTTCAAGCATCCAATATGTCTTATTATAACATGTTGCAATTTCAGGATCCTTTAATAATAACAGCCGAATCAGACAAAGGACACTACTCTCATATGTATGTGTCCAGCAGCTTTTCGAAATATTGTAGCGGATCTACAGGTTCTGCAGACTCAGAATTTCACAAATCCATTTATTCCTTTTGAGCAAAGTTGACATTTGAACAAGGTATCGTGGCGGTGAATCTCCAGTAGAAACTGCTAATCATTACAGCCTAACAAACCATAAACTCGCCCTACTATGTACACCACGATAGCATCTGTTCACATGTTTACACTGTGTCTGCCTTCTGGTTAAATCATTTTGTTTTATTACATATGGTAGCTGAATGCTGATGTTTGATGGCTCAAATCTGTGTAATCACAGCTATTCTAGAGGGGCCATGTGCAGCTGTCTAAATAGAACTATCACCCCACGCTGCTGGCTGTGATATTATGAAAGTCTTTCAAGCAGTATATGTCCAAGGCTGAATATTTCAGCTCTCTGTCAGGGGCAGTTTATAGACATCTTTGTGATATGATTGGAGCTGGATACATTGATTTAATTCTAAATTACATCAACTATTCCTACTGTGCAATTTTTTCCTATAAATCAGCCATCTGTCCAAAAACAGCTAGGCATACAAATCCGTGTATAGGGTTGATTATCAGTTTTTGTGCATGTCCATTGTGTGTGTAGTACAGTGCTACTATAAGTTTAGATGGTTATTTTTTAATTGCTTGGATATGTACTTTTTTGAAAATATCACTCAGTGATTAAATATTACGATGTACAAATATGGCATTATGCCAGTTGTGACAATAGGGGAAACACAATCATGTGTCTCAGAGGATTAGGTTGTGCTACGTCTAGTAGTTGAAAATCATGCACTAACATCACACATGCTTGCAGTTTGAAATATTTGAAAAAAAAGAGACTGACCAACAATGGCGAGTTTGTTTGGTCAAGGAACAAAGCCGGGATCAAATATCGAGCCTTGGTGTGCCACAGTCAGCTACTTATGCACTAGAACACTTCTTCCCCTCTTTTGTGGAGAAAGAAAGAAGTTGAGCGTTGTCACCAGCCTTACGCAATAAACAAATCATGAATAAAAATATAGACCTAGATGGTGTTTGGCCAGCCCTCTTCCTCCACTGGTCTGTTCAACTGTCATTCACATTTTGCTTCCACGCACCACATCAAACAGCGTGGGACAATGGGCTAGTCCATTTCTTCCATTGGCTCTTTTGCACTGTTAGTAGCGCATTTTGTTAATTACAGTAATGTAAAGCGAAAAAACCTTATTGTGTCCAAAATAATCATATTTTACTGTGACATGTATTACAACCTAAATTGATTTTTAGACCTGTTCTAAGCACAGAGGTCTGCCAGAAAACATATGTGGTAGAATTATATGCAAGGGGTGTTTTTTTTTAATTAAAAAAAGTTACTGCAAGTATATAGCGGCACATTTAGATGATGGCATGCTTTTTTTCTGGTTATTTTTGTGACCCATGCTTGCAATAAAAAATATAAAATATAACCACTGCACCCACTTGCCAAGGACAGACTCCTTGACTTTGCTGCTAGAACTGCTTCTAGGGCTTTCTGATACCAGTATAAAGTAATCTTGGGGCACATGTATTAACTTACGTTTTTTATATATCTCAGTCCTGTTTCCACTTCAGATGTCACTATTATTTAACTTTGGACCATTCTACAATCGTTCTATCCGGTAATGTAGATGTTAATGTGGAGACTGCCCAACTACAGTGTTAGAAATGGGGTTTCTAGTTGGCATAGTTATGCGCACTTTCCAAGTAGAAACCACAATCCTAGTCAGGGTAAGTCAGATACAGACCATAAATTAACCTGTGTTCACTCCATGTTAGCTTGGCACAGAGCAGGCAGGCTTAACTAAAGAGGCAATGTGTAAAGTATCTGTGCCATAAATCAAACAGTAACACAGTGAAAACACCACAAAAAGACTCCACATCAGTTTAGAAAAATAGAATATGATTTAAAAAATAAAACAAGACCAAAAGGACAAAAGAAAAAGTAAAAGTCAATATATTAATTTTAAATGATTAAATGCAAAAATAGTGCTTAGAAGCATTAAGCGCCTAAAGAGTTAATTGGTCACACTGGACCTGGCAAAGTCAAGAGTTCAGTCCCATCGTGATGAAGTGGGAGCCGGATACAGGACCCACGCAGGCCCCGCTGAGTAAAAGTAATCTTATCCTGGTCGCAAACAAAGTGCTGTGGGGTACAGCCGAGTGATGTGTCGTGCCAATCCTGAAGTTGAAGAGATACGTTGGTTTTTCCCACGCAATGATGGCGATGCGCTGGTTCCAAAGACAAAGCGCCATTTCTGAGTTGCGTTGGTTTCAAAGCCGATGTGCCACGTTTCTTCACAAAGTCGAAGGGATGCATTAATCATCCTTCTGCAGTGCCGGCAATGCTGTTGTTCCGATGACGATGCACTGGTGCCGAGTGCAATGCACTGGTTCTATTCATGCAGCAGCGCTGATGCATCCGTTCTGCTCCAGCAACAGAGGATGTGTTGGTTCCATTGGAGCAAGACACTGGATCCACTTCCAATGCACCAGGCACAGTAGCAGGGGGCGAGAAGTTGATGTCCCTGAGTCTTCTAAAAATGGGAGGCCAGTCAGCTTGCCCTTGGAGTCCTTCTGGTTCAAGTGATGAAGGTTCAGTCAGAGAGAGCAGCAGGCAGCAGGGCAGCTCAGCAAGGTGGCAGTCTTCCAGAACAGCAGTCTAGCAGAGTGGCAGTCCTTAGCACAGCAGTCCTTCTTCTTGGCAAGTTGGTTTCATGTCCAACAATGTACTGAGCTGTTAGGGGAAGAGGTCCAGTACTTATGAGAAGTTGTGTCTTTGAAGTTGGGGTGACTTCAAAAAAGGGTCTTTGAAGTGCACACAGGTCCTTTTTAGGTCTCGTCTGAGCCAGCGCTTTAGCGCTGCTCTGGCGAGAGCTATAGAAAGCGGGATTTGGAAATGCAAACCAGTGCTTTTCAGGCCGCCAACTACAGTGCATGTGCGCCGGGCGCGCGCACCATTTGTCAGCCTGCTGATCACTTTTGCGGCCGCTTTGATGTTCTCAGTGAGCCGCGCGGCCACTGAGAACATCAAAGCGGCCGCGAAAGTGCTCACCATATGCCAGCCTTCCCTGTGTTGCTTTAGCACTCACCGCCCCCACCCCCCCTTCCATGTTACCCGTGTGGCTCACTTTCTCTTTCATGGCCGTGCGGCGTTAATTTCACGGCCGCACGGCTAATGCTTGTTTACTTTACCTCATTTCATTCCTTTTCATTCCCCGTCTGTCTTCTTTACTTCCCCTTTCGACCTGTATCTCTCTGTTTGGTTTCCTGCACGTTCTTTGTTTCTCCGATTAAGTCATGTTTCCTTTTTTAAAATATTGTGTACATTCTGCTTATTATTTTGCTCTACAGAATGGCAGATCGATATAACATGCCACACTGTCTGCTGTTCAGGTTAATGTAACACTGCTGCCCCTCTACAACATTCCCAAATCCCGAACTAACTTGCGGTTTAAAAATATTTATTGTGCTGTGGTGGCACCCTGTGGCCTTTCGGTGTAGGTGTTAAGTCACCCTGGAATTGTTCCTCCTTACATACAGCTTTGCTTGTGACTGATGCCATGCACCTCTGCTAAGTGCCTGCAGGAAATAAAACAAGCATTGGCATAGCCAATAGGTCTCGCTTTTGGGACCTTATAAGTATTTAGTTATGCAACTGTTGCATGGCTAAACACTTATCAGGTCCCAAAAGCGAGACCTATTGGCTATGCCAATGCTTGTTTCCTACTGTGGCTCCAAACTCACTACAGGGGGATATGCAGCCCTTTGTATGTGGACAGAGCACAGTCTTTTCATGTGTAAGTGTGAGGCTGTGCAGAGCTCCCCTCTCTTCCTCCCAGAAGAGTGCATAAAGTTACACCCAGCCTTCCTTTGTGTGGGACAGTCGACTGGAAACGCACAAAGCAAACTGTCACTCAGCCCAGCCAGTGATCAAAGACAGGCAGCAGACACCAAATGGCTAAGAACAGCAAAATGTCCAACTTTCTAAAAGTGGTATTCTCAGTATGGTAACCACAAATCCAAATTTACTATTAAAGAGAATTTGCCTTTACCATTGCAGCGGTGCTAAACATGACAACGTATTATAGCGTATAGCGTATTAAATGTAATATGGAATCCCCAATGTTAACCTATGAGAAGGATAGGCTTCTCAGTAGTGAAAACGAATTTTTGAATACCAGGACATGTAAAACTTAAACGCACATGTCCTACCTTTTTATTGCACAGCACCCTGCCCTATGTTCTACCTAAGGCCTACCTTAGGGGTGACATACATGTAATCATTTTAATATATTGTAAGGCTATCAGCTGACACAATAATTAAAATACTATCACCCCCCAAAAATATATATAAATATATGTAATCAAATGTGAGTGTGAGGCTTTGCATGGGGTTTTAAATGCCAAGTTGACATGGAATTGTAAACCTCACACAGGCTTCACAGTGGCAGGCCTGATACATGTTTAAAGGCTACATGGGTGGGTGGCACAAGCAGTGCTGCAGTCGGACTAGCAGCATTTAATTGACAGGCCCGGGACACTGTACTAGGCACGTACAGGTAAACTAAATGCGCCAATCAAACCATGTTTTAGGGTAGAGGTACATGCACTTTAGCACTGGTGGTAAAGTAGTAAAGTGCTCCGAGTCCTACGGACATGAAAAAGGAATCACCAAAAATATGAGGCAAGCAGGTAATATGTTTGGGGGAGACCACTTTAAGGCTGTCAGGTCTAACAAGAGCCTTCTGTCCATGCAGCTGTATTATTCCTATCAGCGGGGCTGGGTGCAAATAAACCTACAAGACACATAGCCAATGCACATTTTCGTGCAGTATTTGAACTTAATGCTTGGCTATCTATTTGTGTAGTGACAATGTATTTCTGATTTAGGGGCGAGGCAAGCGTTAAACTTTAAGGGGTTGAGATTTTGGTGAAGGTGTTACAATTGATAATAATTTAAATTGAGGAAAGGACAATGCTTCCTTGGTCTATACCGGTGTTGACCCTCCTCCTTCGTCTCTATAAACATTGAAGCCTTTCTTGCCCATTGCCCATGTACAGAGGCTTCATAAAGCATTTTAACTCTTATGCATTAAATCATTTCCCTACAGACACATCATGGATAAAACCCTTGGGTATATCATGCCTGTTGTTACCCGAACAAAATAAAACACTGTCCACTATGCACTTCATTCATTATTTCTACATCAAATTATGTTTTGAACTTTGTTTTGACTGAATTTTCTATCCCTACATATGTTTCTACAAATACCAGCACACCCTTCCAATGATGTTCTAGGAACTGTAATCATGAATCAAAGAACCAAGGAGAAATAGTGCTCATGAGCATCAATCTGCCACTAGTCTAAGATTCCCAATGAGAATTTTGTTCAGACTTTATGGTCAATGCTTTCTCTAAATTAATTTGTCTTGATGAATGGCACTACAATGTTTGTATACAACATTTTCTGGCAGTTTGAAGAATTGGGGAGGCCTTTAATGAAAATATTGTGTTTTAAAATCGACCTCCGCTTACATTGACTAAATGTGAAGTTAAGAATACTAAATGTACTCTTCCTATATACACCTACCATGAAGATATGTTGATAAGATATCATCTGGAGTAGGTATACAGGCAGAAAAAGGCTATTGACTTTATTTTGACATGGAACCAACCAGAATAGCTGTGCACCTAAATTCTTTTTTTCTGACAGCATCATATAGGTGGGTATGTCTTCTCCCAAATGTTTTGGCTAATGTACTTTACCATCACTGTATTCGGACCTACATTATGCAGATTGTTCTGCATGTACAAGAAGATCTGCTGATAAGGCACAGCTTCATTTCACATATGCAACGTTTGGGTAAATAAACATAGTAGGTGAATGAGCTTTCCAGAAATCCCTTCAAATGCATTTAGTATTAAGTGAATATTTTTGGTACATTTGTAACACTGATACACTAAGCATAATTTATTAATTATTTAATAATGTTAAAAAGTAAATGAATATCTTCACTGAGTACTAAATTAATCTAAACCACTTATTCTGACAATAATTGGCCATATTTGGACGATATCAATCACCAAAAATTCCCAATCCTATAATTTAAGAACTCATATGCTGCTAACACGTAAATGTAATTGAATAAATAATGTTATTTACCTATCCCAGTTTTAACCATACATTAAGAAATGGAAGACTTTCTTTGAATAGAGTGAAGTACCATTTCCTTAGAAAGTATAGTATCAGAATATCATGGGCTTAACAAAAATATGGCTCACTGGAGTTAATAAAAGTAGGTCTACACTCAAGTGGATGATATTTTTGAAAACACATGTACATATGTCTTCAAGGCATGTAGATGTGGAGTTAGGAGCAGTAAAATCTAGACTTCCCTGTATGCACTTACAACAACCCCGGACGGTAATAGCCGCACCTCACAGCCATTCTACACTGGCGACCCGAGAAGGAACGTTCTTGACCTGCAACAGATAATGTTCATGCATCCAGGCCCTTACCAAGGAGGACGCAAGATTACACGCCTGATTAACACGCTTCCTCGTGGATAAGAACATAGAGCATCGATATTTCACACTCTTCATCCTTTATACTTTTATCATTTGGGGAACCAAGAACTGCTGCTCTCCATCTGGTGTCAAGCTATCATTGCCCTGAAAAAGTTCATTCCTTAATGAACAAAACGCGTTGGCTGGAGCTCATGTTGTCTGATGACGTTTAAAATAAAGGATTGCTTTACATAAAGGAATTGGTCAGTCTTACTTATTGGAAAAGACACTTTGGGAGTGCACCTCTCCACGCTTGTACACTGAATCGTGAAGGAGCACGTCTTTATTTTCAGAGTGAGAATGGGTCATAAAGACTTTTATGAATAATCAAAAGCTCTAAATTATGTTGGTGTTCCCAAATTACCCATGCCTTCTTCGTCCAGGAAAACCCACCTCCTAGCCTTAAAGTAGCATTTGACTACTGGTAA
The DNA here is from genome assembly GCF_964204655.1 of Triturus cristatus. Taxonomy (NCBI): domain Eukaryota; kingdom Metazoa; phylum Chordata; class Amphibia; order Caudata; family Salamandridae; genus Triturus; species Triturus cristatus. The sequence continues at coordinate 1,189,361,211 of NC_140591.1, forward strand.
TAATATTCCTTTCTGGGGTAATATTATGCATGTATATCAATTTCAAAGCACAAGTTCCTTTTTGTGGATTATTTTGCTCGTAATTTCAGCCATTTTTGCTTGTAAACTGGATCTCCACATGAACATTTCTTTGTGAATCCGGCTCCTTGAGTTCAGATTGAGGTCTCTGCAGAGACTGCAGGATGTGTTGAGTTAGGAACCCTTTTAAAATGAATCAAAAAGGACCAAACAGCTCCTAGGGAATTAAATATTAGAATAAAATGAAGGTTGAACTGTAAGTGGCCAGTGATGCCAAATCATTCTTTGGAAGAGGGTGTAGTGTTTAGAGATAGGATTAGGATGGAGTTGAGTTGAGGGCCTTCCAATGCAGCCTTTTTACAGGCAAATCTGGTGTGTGCGTTGGAGATGGAATCAAATACGTAGGGCTCCATGTGTGGTAGTTCCTTTGTGTTGAATGTATGTTAAATTGACTACACTAATGGCCAAGGTGAGAAAATTGAATCAGAGGAGTTGGTTGAGATGTTTGTTTTGTTTTACATAGAGCAAATATTCCAGAAACAGGAACGGCTTGATTACAAAGGTAGTTGGCGCTTTGGAGAGGTAAGGGCTTGTGTCAAATCAAATGCGGTGTGGTTGTGAGGTTAGAGGGAAGAGGTTTGTTGTATAAATCATAGGAAGGGCCTGGTGAGGGGGGGAATGGGACTGATGTGTGTGTTAAGGGTTGTGAACTCGGAGATGGGAATCAGCAAAAGCCAAAGAGGCTGATGAGGGCAGTCACAGTGGTTGACAAGGGGTGTGAGGCGACGATACGTCTGGCGGTTAGAGGGGAGCATAGATTATCGCTGAGGGGCTCCACTCCGAGGGGAAGAGGAGGTAAGGTGTGCTTGGTAGATATGAAATGTTGCAGCAGGTGAGCCAATCATTTTGATGAATAAATACACCAATAATTCACTGCCACAATGGAACATTATTCTTTAGTCTTGTGTTTCAAAAGGTCTTTTTTTCTACAGTTATTTTTAGTGGACCTGTGGTATAGTTCCAGAATGAAAAGAACTGTGAAGGATACAGTGAAAGAAAATGTGTTTGAACTAATTCTTGAATGGTTTTAGCAAGAAGGGAGCATGGGAAGTTGATAATGCTTTATGCTGAGGCCAAGCATAGCTGGCGCTGTTTTGATGGAGAAGGCATATTGTTGCTGTAAACCATCTTTGTGAAAGGGTCTTTGTGTTTGTAAACTACATTTACCTTTTCTTTTCAGTTGCATAATTGTAAAAGGGAGCGAAAAAAATCGAATGAAGAAAGGCAGGCAAGCCACTACAGTGAGCCGCTTTATTTGCTGAAATTGCTTTGTATGTTTATAAAAATAGGCACTATTGATTCGCATTTTATTGCTTCCTGCAGTTCAATTTGTATTCCTTGGAAGAGTCATCTATTTTCTGTATCATCTATTCAGTTCTTTAATTCATCTATTCTTTAGGTGAGGATATTTGTTTTGCTTCCATGATGTATTGGTATTATGCATTTATTTATGAGGTGCTCTTTGCATTCACGCCATTCCTTACTTAGTAAATCGCAAGACACAGGAAAATCCTCACTACAATATTACTGCATATTAATAGAAGTAAAAACAAACATGGATGATTTTTTCCGGGTTTCCTGTTACCCTGTTGTTACAATTTACAATATTTTCAGAACAGGAGAATTTCGAGGCAGCATGGTTTAGATTTCCATAAAGGTTTGACACCCACCCTCCTGTCCTTAAACTGGGGTACAAATTGAAGTCTTTATTCTAGCACTTCTGGACTGCATTAGTGTCAGCTGGTATGCGAAGTCAGTCAAAGACATATTTGTCTTCTACGCATATTGCGACTTCCTAGAAGTCCTTCTATGAACCGGAGTTGGAAGATATAAGCGTAGGTATAGGGGAAGAGGAGTAATGCCAGGTGAAGACGTACTGATTCCTGTGAATGAGAGATGCCCACAGACCTAATCCTCCCACCACTGGCACCTGCTTGAGTTGCAAAGCAAATTGTACACACACATTAATTCCATGTGGACTTCCACACATTAATTTGCTCAAGCTCAGTGGGCTACCCTGGTGGATGATCCACCACCATATTTAAAGATATCGCCTTCGGAAGACCATGGGTGCTTGGGGTACAAGCAGCAGGAGTACCTTTTTATATTGTTTTCCGTTTAGTAGTACAATACGTTTTCTGGCAGTCCCAAAGAGGAAAATAATTTGATCAAAATGTGTACCCTAAGTAGGGAGGAGGAATTGAGGTATTGAGACCAGCAGGCTGATATCCGTGGGGCGTCGGTCTAAGGTTTCAGCAGCAGAGCCAGAAAGGCTCGACCAGTGGAATAATGATGGTTTGTCTGACTTTGAATAAAGTGGACAAATCAACAGTCTGTGAAAACAATTCTTGGCTGTGTTTGTGCCAGATCACCCTGTCCAACAGTCTCTAATTTACCCAAATTGCATGTGTGCGGAAATGGATAGTTCTTACCCCATTTGTATGTTTGCAGATATGAAATAAAGCTTTGGAATTGGGACATACATTATTCTCACTAATGGAAAATGTAAATACTGAAGTGCCAATAGTCCATTGCTCGGAGCAGCTCAGACCGTATACCTAAAAAAGAGATTGTTACCACTGAAAGACAGCATCTCACTGGTTTTGTCTGGATTACATTTTAGGTTACTCCTGCCATTCCAGCCATTCACAGCCATTAGAGGGCCCCTTAATTTAAAACAACTAGAACCCAGATTCTGATCCAACCAGGGAAGAATCTTCCTATCAGCATCCTAGGGTTTGCCAACTTCTTTTGCATGCAATCTAATGAGTAAAATGGAATTTCCAGTTCTGAGTGTTTGATTTATTTACTTCTGGATCGCCAAGATCTTCCCTGTTGCATAAGTCTAGCTGTTCATGGCTGGAGAAGGCAGATTGCAAAGAGGAAACAACAAGTCTCAGACAAAAGAAATGCTAAATCTCTGTGCCCTGTCCTTCTTTACATCCTGCACTTTAACCTAACTGTTAGACCTGTCAGCCTTAGACAGAGACAGGGGGATCCAACTGAGTTTAGAGATATTGAAATGAAAAGTGCTGCTGCATAACAGGGCTTTTCTCGAGGTTCTATCGCCTAAGCAGGGAAGCCCACCAAGGTATTGACCAGTCTACCCAGACTTTTACCTGGAGGAGGGGTTGTGGGGTTTAGCTGAATGGGGTGCTTGGCCTTTTCTGCAGGATCATACCCAAACCTTTTGCCTTCACTCCGTGCATTTTTGCTGATCATGTTTTTGGACTCTACCCTCTTTACCACTGCTGACCAGTGGTAAAGCACTTGTGCTCTTTCCCTAAAACATGGTAGAATTGTCTTGCATCCAAATGGCATATTTAATTTACTTGCAAGTCCCTAGTAAAGTGGCACTACCTGTGCCCAGGGCTTTCAAATTAAATGCTGCAAGTGGGCCTGCAGCACTAATTGTGCCACCCCTATAAATAGCCCTTTAAACACATCTCAGGTCTGCCATTGCAACTTATGTGTGCAATTTTAACGTGACATTTAACTTGGCATAAGAAACCTTTTGCTAGACCCAACCCTTCCTTTTTTTACTACATATCAGTCACCCCTAGGGTAGGCCCTGGATAGCCCAGAGGGTCGGGTGCACTGTATTTAAACATGTGGACACATACTTTTAAGTTTTACATATCCTACTACTGCAAGGCCCACCTCTCCCATAGGATAACATTAGAGTTGCATTATTACATTTAATAAGCTGTAACTTCCAAATTTCATGTTTGGTGTCTTTGGAATTGTAAATGAAAAATCTTATCTTATTGTAAAGTCAGATTTCAAATTACAATTTCGAAAATGTCACTTTTAGAATGTTGGCATTTTTCTGCCTTTTTGTGCAAGTAGCCTGTCTCTGGGTCACATGACTGGGTGTAGTTGACAGTTGAGCTTTCTGTATTCCTCCTAGACAGCCACACACAATAGAGAGCTAGATGTGCCTGGATGGGCCATCACTGGCAGGATTTGATGGCGGACCTAAGCACAGCTCTACTTACACTTGAATAGGCTGTGTCCTGCCTCCACACAAAAGGCTGATTGCCACAGTAGTTAGTCTGGAGCCAGGGTAGGGAAGGCAAGAAGCCTATTGACTTAAAAGGGAAACCTCTAGAAGCTTCTCCCATTTCAGTGGAACGACCAGGTATATATACTGGACCACAGACATCAACTAGTGTTCAGTACACTTCTAGACCTGTGGATACTCTGCCAGGTAGAAGGACTGCTATGCTGCTGTTCAGACTGGCAATCTGCTGGACCGCTGCCGTACTAAACTACTGCCTTGTTGGACTGCTTTCTTGTTGTACAAACCTGGTGCCTGCTGCCCTCTTGCCTGGGTGAGATTAACTGCATCTGTTTGACCCAGGACCCCAGAGTGACTCCAAGGGATAGTTGGCTGGCCTCCTGACTAAAACCCCAAGGACAGAAGGCTTCAAGGACCTTGAGCCCAACCCCTGAACTCTGCCATCTGTGAGTCCTACCCTGCCAAGTGGTGCCACCCCAATCCTGGACCCTTGGATATGGGCCTGAAGGCGCTCTTCAAGCCAATCTGTGGATCAAGCAGAACTGACGCTTCTCCTCTGCTGTGCGACGCAATCCCCATCAGAACCAACGCATCTCCTCTGCTGCGTGGTGCAATCCCAAGCAGAACCGATGCATAGCCTCTGCTGTGAGAATTCTCTCAGTGCAAGGACTCATCATAAACTTAGCAGGCTGCACCAGAACCTCCCATGTGCAAAACTTTCTTGATGCAGGGCCTCACACCACAAACCTCTCGTTGATGGCAGCCTCTCACATCGCATCCTTGCAGCTATCATCTGAGCCAACATGTCACCTCGACTGGGTGACGCATCCTCGATACATACTTTGCATTGCAAGCCTCTCGTCAATGGGATCCTCGATGATGATGCAGGCCCTTGCTTCGTAGTGCCCTTGGAACATACGCATCACCTCGACTGTGCAACACATCCTCAGCACAGGACCTTGCAACACTCTGTACCCAGGATTTAGGGTGCTCTTGTTCAGCAGGTCTAGATGGGTCCATGTAGCCGGCCTGAGCTCCATCATGATCCTGCACAACTATATATTCACATTTGGCGTATGATGCTTTTTGGGGCTATTTTTGCTGAAATCTTTGAAATTGCATATCTCTGGGTCTATTGGTTGACTTTTGGTCATTTTGGTCATGTTCTAATATTAATCTACTTTTTTTCTAACCTGGTGTGTGATCTTTTTTGTTGTGTTTTTTCATTTTATTACTGTTTGAAGTTCTGAACAAATACTACACACATTCCCTCTAAGTTAAGGCTGACTGCTCTGTAACAAGCTACTAGAGGGCGGTGCACATGTTAATTTGGGGCTATGCTTGGGACTTCACCCTGATAAGGATTGTGCTTGCCACTTATGTAGGGCTTTTACCCTCCTCAGCCAGTAACCTAATTTCTTAAAACAGCTTATTCAAACAGCGTTGACTCATGGAGGAACAGTCGTCATGTTTATCTTTGGCTCCTGCTGTGCCACCTAAAACCACAAAGCAACATTCCCTCCATCTGACAAATTCCACATCAGGCCCTGGAGGATAAGCAAAAGTTGAGAGAGGAAGAGAACAGTTGTGAAGTGATATTTCCAGAGAGTCCCATGAAAGGAAATGCCACAGGGATATGTAGGATTCTGTCTTTTCACATCTGCACACAGTTGCAGATATGCAAATGCAGCACAAAAATAAATGCGTAAGCTATCAGCAATACAACTTTATTCATTTTATTTCAAATTTGCATATCAAAACCCGAATTTCAGCCCAGGCATTCCCTTTATCACCCAGACATTGCTGCATTAATTTGTAAAATTTTATTGGCCTCCTCATTAGACACTCTGATTCAAAGGGCTACCTCCACAAATGCACTTGACTTTTATTGAATTACATAGTTACTAACACAAGTGAAAATCTCCTTTCTGCTTCTCAATCTAAGTTTTGTGGGTTCATAGCTTGTGTTTTTTAATAAGAATATTTCTACAAGGGGTATATTTTTAAGACTTTGAGAACAGGGCTGGCATTGAGATATGACAAAGTACCGGTGCAAAATCCCAATTCATCACAATTAAAAAACTTGTGTAGTGTATTATAGCTATGTAATATGCACCTATGGGAGATATCCACTCATATTTGTCTGACACTGAGGTTGCTGACACATTTTATTGAACACAAGATCTAAAAGCTCAAGGTGAAGTTGAATATGCAATTGCGAGCGTGGCCGGACTAAAATTATAAAGTGGAAAAGTGCTTGTACAAACAGCTATGTTTGAAAACAAATTTGACTGGTTTTTCGTTTTACCAGTAGAGGTATTCCATTTATCTGGTATGTGGAAAAGTAGTAGTTTATTCGTCAAATTCTGACCATAAAACATTACACACATAAAACAATATATAGAATACATAATATTTCAAATCAGCGCTGCTGTCTTAGATAGACAATTCAACTTCCATACTTCTTGTAAATTACGTTATTAATCACTTAATCTTTACACTGCCCATTATAAAGTTCATATAATATGTTTCCTTGGCAATTATTAAAATATTATTCAATATTTCATCCTTTATCATACACATAATCACAATTTACTCTAAAAGCTCCGCTAAATTCTAAAAACAGTGGACCTTGCATTGAGTAATCTTCATGCAGACCAAAAGTTATTCAGAATAAAGTGCGTGTGCTTCGGACCTTTAACCATAAAAATGTTTAAGCAGTATTCAGTATTGTGCATTAATGTACCAAGCATAAAATAAATACCTGGATACCGAGAACACATCCCACTCAGTATTTTCAGAGCTCAGTATTACCTTGCCCCCATCTCACTTGTGCATAAGTCCCACTATACAGTAAAATTAATAGATGTAACAGTTCTAATGGCATCCCCATCCCCTTAAGGGCAAGCCATAGCTTCCCGTAGAGAATAAATAAAAAGCAGATTTTAAGTCTACAAACACTGCATACAGATGCCCTTTATAGATGGAGACTGTCTTCCAGAGGAATAATAGGAAGCAAAGTATATGATCTGTGGTGCTTGTGTGTGCTCTGAATCCTGCATGTGAATTAGACAAGATTTGATTTTCATCCATTCTCATCTGTATTTTCATCAATAACTGTTTACTAAGAATTTTTTGGGTGTTATCTATCAGGCTGATAGCCCTATATTTGGCTGGATCGCTCTTGACCCCCTTTTGTTGGAGATTGTGTTCAATATACAGCCCCACACAACTGGCTGTGATGAATACAGATCATTCTGTAACCTATCAAGTACTTATGTTTTAACACATTCTTTCATATAGTTATTGACTGTTATTGTTTCTACCATAGAGAAAGTGACTGTGGAGACACTATCCCAATCATGAGCTTCAAACAGAGCATCCCTTCTGGAAGTAATTCCCTTACCTATCTCTTCAATGGAGTACAACCTAATTCCTCCATTCTACTATGGCAGTTCTATTTCCAGCTTTTACAGCAATCATCAGATTTTGCATGGCTATCTTGCAGTGATTATCAAACCATTCTGAGGTTTTGGTTCTAACGCTTTTCATTTTGGAAATTCTGTGGAAGTGTTTTCTAATGGACCGAAGTAAGGTATTAAATATGTAGATAACAACCTGGTCTGTTTGCTCTTGTTTGCCAAATAGACTCAGGGAGGAAACAACTATAATGTATATACAAGCAAGAATGGCTTTTTACAATTGTATAAAGGGCCATTTTACTCTTCTTCCGTCATTAGAGGATACAGTCTGTAAATCCAATGTGCTAGGGGAGCAAATGTTAATCAGCTGTGGAATATTCCTCAGCCTGAGGACTAGGGTATTATGATCACTGTCTGACCTATCAGTAACCTTCATATCCCAATCTGTGGGCCACAAGTTTAAATCAAGCAATAAATAGTCAATCCGACTTCTTGAATTTGTCCTCACATATTTAGTTCCCCTATCTGAGATTGTGCGCCCAGTACACACACATAAACCCTGTGCTAACGTGATGGATGTTATCTGCAATGCTACCCTAGTGCTCTCTTTAGAGGGGGACTTAACAGTCTTGGAATGCCCCTTTGCTCATCCTCCTCTTGCAAGAGATTTTGAATAAAGTCCAAGGGTTTATATCTTGCGTTGAATTCCCCAGCCAAAACAAGATGGCTTTCGCTATTCGAGTTCTCCCAAATATCTTCCAGAGCAAGTAGAGTTTCTGACTCCTGCTTTGAACTATAGAAGCAATCATATATATATTTAATAATATTATTGCAAATGGCCCTTCTGCAATATTGTTAATAAGGGCTCCCCATTCTGGATCATTTCGATTTTAATCCTGCTGCATTCCATGAGAGTAGATTAAATTGCAACAAGTCCCCTCTGTCCCTGTGTACGGGAAACAACCTTTACAATGTAGTCATTACATCGCACTACATTTACAACGCAGTCATTACATCGCAACGTATGTATGACTTTACAACGCATTCTGTTGTAACGCATGCCTTTACCACGCATGCGTTACAACGTGAATGCCATCACCACGCATATCCTTTACCACGAAAATTCCTTTTACATGCATACTTTTACAACGATTTTCATTGTAAACTATGCATGTAAATGGCATTTTCCTGTTAAAGGATTTTCACCCTAAAAATTTACCTCTTAAATTTACCACTCTGCGACACCACCCCCTCATTCCTCCTTACCTTTCCTCTCCTTGATCTTCCGTGGTGACATTGTATGTCGTTAAGAGGAAGCGGAAGTGTTTTTCCGTTTCCTCTTACGACGCCGATTGCCTTCACGTCTTTTTTCTTTATACCTCAGAAACAGGTGCGTTTTTTGGGGGGGGTCCCCCTAAACCCCCTTTCTTTATCCCACGCTTTTCTTTTGTGGGGGGAAGACCCCCCAAACCCCTCCTTTCTTTTTTTACTTTAGCACACATGCCTTTACTACGTATTTCGTGACTATGGTAATGCGTGGAAACGGCCGCGTTGTAGTGGCCGTTTCCCCATCGCAACATCCGTTACAACGCATGTCACTTCAATGCAGCCATTACATTGCATGTCACTACAACGCATGTCATTACAACTCATGTCACTACAACGCAGGCATTACATCGCATGTCATTACAATGCATACCATTACAACGCAGAGTACCCCTACACTATCCAACACTTACCCTACTGTTGCACCCCCTGGAGTTAGAATAGTAATTTTTACCCCTACACTATCCAACACGTACCCTAATGTTGCACCCACTGGAGTTAGAATAGTAATTTCTACCCCTACACTATCCAACACTTACCCTACTGTTGCACCCACTGGAGTTTGAATAGTAATTTTTACCCCTACACTATCCCACACTTACATTAAATGCAATGTAATGGTATGCGTTGAAAAGGTATGTGTTGTAATGGTATAATGCGATGTAATGCGTTGTAAATGTAGTTTTCAAAAATGCGCTGTAATGGCATGCGTTGTAAATGTATGCGGTGTAAAGGATGTTGCGATGTAAAAACTGCATTGTAAAGGCATGCGTCGTAAATGTATGCGTTGTAACATCATACATTCCCTGTGTACTGTTCAGGAGTTAGTTTTGGACATATTCCTCCCAGTTATGTTTCTATGCCCCCATCCATTTTCCCTGTTTGTGTGTTCTAAGGGTAGGAGAGGGTAAATACCTGGTTGATGTTATATTTCCCCCTGGGGATACTGCATGTCCCATCACAAGTCAATTAATCTCACCAAGGTCTTCATCATGATGCCTCTCAATGAGCACAATTAACGAGGCCTTTTGTTCCTCCAGGGCAATTTGACTGTACACCATGTTTTTGTTGTGCACAATCATTGTTCTTCCTGATGGCCTTTTTGCATCTGCTCTCATATCTATAATACAGTGCGAGCACAGGGACAAAGTGTTCCCTCATTTGCATAGGTCCATGCCCCCATGTAAATGAGGGAATCACCTCTTGAGATATCACAAGTATTACAGAAGGGGTGCCCTCTGTAATGAAACAGTGTCCTGGGTATGCAGAAAATGGGCACCCCCTCTCCCAGGCAATACATGCAGCATGGTCCCTCGGCAGCCCATGGTTCACCCCACTAGAGACTGTTGTGTATTGTAATATATTATGGCTATGCACTGTTGCATTGGTTTATCCTTCATCACAGTTGTGCTGAGCATCTAGCGGAGATTAGGATCAGCTCCCACAATGCCACCTTGAGATACTCAATGGCATGAAGCTTTTCGATTCCCCTACACTCGTTGACCGAGGGTGAGTACCTCAACATTGACACTCTAGAGTTGGCAACAGCATGTTTAGGAGTTCAGTGGCATATTCCCCTGAAGAAAAGAATGTGTTTGCAATCTTTAGAGGCTTCTGAAGGTCAGGACAGAGCCCAGAATCTCTTGTATTGCCTCAGTGACTCACTCTCCTGCACAAATGCTCTGTTCTTCTGTAAGGTTGTTATTTACTCCTCCAGCTGAATGAACCTTAATTCCAGATCACAGAGTTTTCTTATTTTGATCTGGCAGTCTCAGGTCTACATACAGCTGCTGCCTACAGGTGCTTGGCCCGTCCACTTATGCAACGTTATGTTAGCACCCCTGTACCGAAGACCATACACCCACCTCCAAGAGAGCTGCTTTGGCCTCTGGAGATGCAGGCTGTGCTGCTTTGCACCATGTCCCACCCACTACTCTGGGCCCCCTATTCTGGTGGCTACACTCTTACTTTGTCTCAGCAGACATGCCTGCTCATCTTTACAGGCACAGCTGCTGTTTGACTACGCCACCCACACCATCTTAGGGATCACAGGTGAGGCCATCCTCATGACCATTTTCTATTTGCTGACCATTCAGGGGTCACCTCACTGCAACTTCATACATCATCTCAAGAGAATTCTCCCAGACACAGGACACTGCTCAAGAAATTGTCCATCACCACTTGATTTCTCTACCTTCAAAGTCAGCCAATGGTCAATGAAACCAGGATATTGGCAGGATATCCAAAGATCCAACTTAACAAGAATATCTTTACACCCACTACGCAATGTTTTTTCAGCTACATGTCAAGATATTTGTCTTGTGGTTGCTGAGATTCACATACTGCACTTGCTTTTGATTTATTTTACATTATTTTGGATCATTTCTGTGAACATTCCTGCTCTTCAGTTGTACTGGATCATGGATTCTATACTGGATCAAAGGTAGTCTCTGAGTCAGAAGACTGCAGGACAAACCAGAGAGTTTGGTGCCAATAGTCAATTGCTGGATCCCCAGGAGGCAATAGGCACTGCCATATACAGGTGTCAGCTCCTAGAATTGCTTTCACATCCCAGCTCTGATTTGTCACTGACAATAAATAATAAAGAGATTCAGATTTCAGATGTTTTCCTACCCAGTGAAATATATGTTCTGAATGCAGAAGAAAATTATAACAGTTTATCATTCTACAAAACATTTCATGAAAAAGTATATTTAAAATATAAATCAGAAATTATGATTGTATGCTCATAAGTCTCTCAATGGCAACATGGGATGGATTGGTGCATGCAGGCTGAGCATACGATAAAAAGGAGTAGGGGGTGCCTGGGGAAATTTGATAAGACATGGGATCCAAGAAGGGAAATCAGAGACTTTGATTAAGCCCATTCGTTGCTTGCTGTCAGCTTATTGTACTTCGCTATGATCCTCAGTAATTGAAGTGTGTGTCTCACTGATGTCGAACAGTTACTGGTTGTATTTGTTATGAAGTAAAACTTGATAAAAACAATTTTTTTAAAACGATTTTATGATGATAGGTCTTTGCTCTCAAAATGATGAATATTTAGAGCTGCGATCAAGGAGAAAATGCAATGTTTCCTAATTCATTGAAAAGAAGAAATCACAGCACGGCTGAGAAGCTTATTTTGCTGCATAACTATTGATTGATTTGTCACATGTACCACATGTTTCATAATGTACTGCATAATTTTCAGATTTCACCCAAAAATGTTTCTGACTTGAACGGATCAAACTTTATTAAAAATAAGCACCAAAACATGGTCATGCGCAATCAAAGAACCATTTAGAACGATAAACTGATCATTTCAGTCTCTGATTGCTATAGTCAGGTACTAAGCTAGTGCCAATGAGCAGTAACATTGCCTAGAGAGCATTAATAAGTGTTGAAATGAAAAAATAAAGAATTCATAAACGTCCACCCAAATTGGCTTTTCTAGTGGCTGGGACAACCACTGAGGAGGAGAAATCAGTGCTGGCAAAAGCAAACATCAGATTTGAAATCCACTTCACTGTAAAACAGAAAGTTCACCAGCCAACCTCTTAGTTAACTACATCATTTCTACAGAGTGATTTTATAATTATAACAATACCAGACACAAAAACTCTGGGCAGAACATTTTTAAGATCAGTTGTTTGTGGAGATTCAGCTCTAATCATCGTTGATATTTTTGAACTAAGGGGCATATTTGCAGGCCCCAATTGTCACATGAACATCACTTTTTATAGCACTCTTGTGCCAATAAACCCTTCACATTTTTTACAATGTGGCGTTAAGCCACTTAATGTGGCTCAACACCACCTTGTAAATAAGGCCCCCTTTCATGCTACATTTAGCTTGTAAGCAATGTGCAATGGGTGTTGCGGTGGGCATTCTGCCGCAACACCCATTGGTTTTGATGCTCCCTCCTATTTATAAAGATGGCATAATTAGGAGGCAGCGCCAAAATTAAGACCAGGAAGACCTGGTCTTAACAATGCGAAACGAGGAGAAATGCTAAATTTCTCCTCATTTTTGCTGATGCAGCACACATAGAAACAGCAAATCGCCATGAATGAATGTTTATGTGCAGGAAGGTGTCCCTTCCTGCACATAAACAGTCATTTAAAAAATGGCGATTTGTAACTTCTCTGTGTGCTGCACAATGCAGCACACATAGGTGTTACAAATCGCCATTCTGGATTGTTTATGTGCAGGAAGGGACACCTTCCTGCACATAGACAAACATTCCCCCCAACTCAGTCACCCTTGCACTATGGTGCAAGGGTGCCTGCGTTGCAGCTAGGCAGCTAGATTTGGCGCTAGGGGAAACGCAGGGGTGCACCACATTCTTGTGAATAAGGCGCATCCCTGCGTTTTCAGAATGGCGGAGCCTGGCGTTAGCAATGTTTGCTTAGTGCCACACTTCGCCATTCCCTTGTGAACATGCCCCTAAGTATACTAATGGATTGTTTAGAAATGGAAAAGGGATCAATGATTAGTTCAAAGGATGGTCCCACTGACAAATAGAAAAATATTTTGTTCAATTCAGATATAGCTTTCGTGTTCGTGAGCATCCATAGCATATCATGGCAAGCAAAATAGATTGAAGTCTCCCGTGGGTAAGCATAGCAGAAAAAAAAAGTACTTACTAAATAAAAGCAATAATACAATTGCCTCTAAAGTCAATGCAATAGAAGAATAGAAGGTAAACAAAAAAGTAGAATAAAATAGCAACAATTGCGAGGTGACCATCTGTGAGGTGTACTAATGGTTCAAAATAACAGATCCTTCCCTTACCTGCACCTGGGGAGAGAGAAACATATGGTTTGGCAGAGTGGGGATTTTTCTACCTTAATCTTTGAATATATTCATAAATAACCTCCATTATCTGTCGTATGGACCTTTGTTCATCGACAGGTAGACTTAATGAGAAGCAATCATTTACATCAAATGCCATGAACAGTGAAGTAAAACTGGAGCTTCACAAGAACAATAAAAGAGAGATTATGTGAGCTAAAAGGTTTTGACAAGGCAACAGTTTGATGTGAAAACAGGCCTCTTAACACTAAAATGTAAGGTCTACATTTAATATGCCATCAGTCGTCAGGCTTCATTATGTCATTTCAGTTGTGTGATTACAATGCCTAAATATGATTGCCTACTAAAATCTTTGCGTTTATTATGCATATGTTATTCAGCATAGAAATTTGCCCTTTCAGTTAAATACATTTAATTTGAAAAATGAAGAAATTTGCTCCATCAGTCCTAAATTTAGGTAGCTTAATTGAGAAAGGCACACTCATCAGCTGAGCAGACAGGATTATTTGTATTATAATCAAGGGTGGGGGAAGTCATCTACCTTGTCCTTTGAAAAGAAGGGGTGAGGTTTCTCAACTTAGATTGAGTCACTGAGGCATAGTAGAGCCTTCAAGCCCACCTCTAGATGATCATGTCCTGCTTTAGCATACCCTGGTGAGTGGAGTGCACTGAAGCAGGAACTAACGGGCCCATCATGATGGTAACGCTAAACGGGACCGACTGCCAGAGGTGCGGCGGTCCCGCCAGGCCCATTAGGTTGCAACTACCACCCTGGCGGTCGCATCCCGCATGGTTTACATTGCAGAGGGCGGTTCTGTAAGCAGCACCCGCCGCAATGTAATAGATGCATGGCGTGCAGTGGCATGCACAACGTGACAGGCACCGCGCGGTGCCTGCCACCTTGTGAATGCCAATGTAGGGGGTGGGAAGTGCAGCCCCCGACCCCCCCTGGGGGCCCGCAACGAGCCCCCAAAGCAAACTCCACATGCCTTTCCATGGCGGAGTCTCCGCCATGGAAATGCATGCACACTGCACACATCATAATATGGATGGCGGTGCCTGCCAGGCACCACCATTATATTATGGGCCTTTTCTGCCCGGCAGGCAATCGTGACGACTTCCTGCTGGCGTAAAAGCGGCGGACAGTCTTTCCTTCCGCCACGGTACCCCCACCATGCTAATGTGGCGGGGTAAATGGCCGTCCCACGGGGTGTTTTGGCGGGTGGATCGCCACCGCCGCCCGCCATGCTAATAGGCCTCTCAATATTTGGAAGGATGCCTGCAGCTCTGAACCTACCACTGGTCATCATGTGAGGAAAGGGCAGTCCATATCGACAACTAGGATGACGCAGGGTGCAGGCCAATGGAGTGGGGACAGCATGACCTGAGGATGTGGTAGGATGCATCAGAAGGCAAACGGAGTGTGTGACAGGCCTCATACTACTGAACAGGAGGAAGATTTTGGGGTAGGAGTTAGATGGGGGACTCAAACTTTCCTGACGTGAAAGATGAGAGGTTAGTGATAGGGAGAGGTGCAGCTCTGAGGCAGTGCCAGTTCTTCATTGCCATATGTGATTTCCTCACTGCTGGATTGTGCTGATGTTCACAATGATTTAGTGAACGTGAACAGCATAAACTCAGGGGTTATATTTGTTACCTGGCATTCTATTGTGTTTTTTATCTGCATTTCACTATTTGTGCCTCCTCCGCTTGTGCATGAACAGAGGGGAGCATGACATGTGCCCCCCGTGCGCATGCACAAATGTTCCTGCACGTGATGGGCTATCGAGTGAGGCATTCCCATTGCAGTGTCTTTTTCAAAGGCACCTCAGCCTTTAAAAGAGGCACCGCCCTGGGAACGCCACACTGCCTGCCCGCCAAACTACAAATAACTTGTAATGCAGGTGGTGGTGGTGAGGGGGCCTGGTGGTGGATTACCGCCCCCACAGCAGAAACTCATAACCACCCCATTAAAGATTTGTTTACTCACAAATCTGCCTAGTCATTCACATCTTTATTGCAGCTGTGATCAATCTGTGTTGTTGTTTATCTAGATTTGCCCTCAGCCAACTCCTTTGAGTTCTTCCTTGCTTGTCCGCATCATCTCAGAGAATAAAGGAGGCATAGAATTCTTGTTATGTGTGGGACAATTAGTGAGGGAGAGAGCTCTCACTTTTGATAGTGTTTACATTTTGCTGCAGCTGCATGGGCTTAGTAAAACACCTGACAGCATCTGTAGCCACGATTTCACTGTGTAATATCACTGCTGCAAAACGTAGATCATACTGTTACCCACTCAAAAGTGGTAATTTTATTGACTTTAAAATAATGAAAGTATGAGCTGGCTGGATATTTGGACATGTGACCTTCTGGTTGATCAGCAAATCGTGCGTTACAAGGTCAATGGAAATTTACCTCAATGTATGTGAATGTACTTAATAAAAATGCAGATGTTGTGATGTTGTTATTTGTGGTTGGTATCTTGGACTTTGTTGATTTATTCCTGTTATGACTGTTGCTTTAGTCTGGCGGATGGCAGGTTCCCCTAAGACTGCTAGTTCATGGCATCTGACAGAATTTCAGTTTTGCAGAGCTATAATCCCAGAAATGGTCACCGTGGATGGAGGTTTGAGCTGCCTGCAGGGAGAGAGCTGTCTCCTGCAGATGCTGTAAAATGTTTATAGGCACAGCAGGATATTTTTGTTTCCCTTTCATTGATTCATTTCCATTTTTTTGTTATACGGTCTTTAAATGCAGACATACTAACACCGAGTATAAGAACACATTAATGAGTGTAGTAAAAAAAAGTTTTGCAAAGTACCGAGAAAGTATGTGTGGATTTATTAAGCTTTTGTAAAGCCTTAATCTGCAGTATACAATTTTGAAAGTTTTTAACAGTGAAGTTAAAGGTACTGTGAAAGATAATGATTTTGCAGCAGGCATAAGAGAACTTCTGTAAAAAAGACAACATATATGACTCTAGACACGGTTATTTACAGCTGTACCACGCAGGTGCTTGACCTGTAACTTCCCAATGCCTTTCTACATCTTAGGTAAAACAAGCATTGCCAAAGTTAAAAGGTCTGGCTTTGGCTGCCAATATTTTTGCTTTGCCAATGCTTGCCTTGTTATGATTTTAGTGAAATGTTATTGTTGCCAGAGCTGCCGAGCCTTTGCCAATGCAGACATACAAAGCCTGCATGAAAGAAAAAATATTTTTCTGGTCTAAAAAAAATCTTGTCATTGTAGTCCCTGACACTGCGAGGAACTACCTTGAGTGCGGATGTGTTACTTGTAAAAGAGCAGAATGGTGTCTCTCACTGAGAAGTGGGCTGACCCACTGTCCCATGCTGTGTGCTGTAATGGGAGGAAGAAACATGTGAATGACACAACAACAGACCAATCAAGGGCCAGGTGAAATCCCTTACAAGTAAGTTTATAATATGTGAAATGTGGTAAACTCAAATGGGCCTTGGGTAGCGCCACATCCAAAACTGAAGAGGAAAGTTGAGAGGCACTTTCATTTATATTCCCTGTTATTCTGTTATTTGATGAGATGGCTCAAAGGGCCCAACCCATATACTAGACCATTACCTACAGGGCTGGAGAGGTAATGTGGTGAGAGATTAAAAGAACCCCAGTTGTAAAACAGGTTATAGATGCAAATAAAGAACTGCTTGACCACTGGAATCTGTAAAACTGACATTGATAAAAGAAGATATCTCTGGCTATATTTGTCACACTTTGACTGTTCTTACTGCAATGCTCTGTGCACAAAACTCTGTGCTTGCTCCAAAATATTATAAATAGGCCCATTTTCAAACCTCTCATCCAAGGACTTGAATGATCCAAATTATTCCTATTTAGTGAAGCTGAGACAATTTTTCATTGGTTTTGAAATCTGTCTTAACCCTGCTTCCCATGGGAACAGTCCAGCCCGAACTGGCAGGCCAGATCCTCCCTCAACTGATACACTAGCAAAGATGGGTTGGAGTGCTACCCTGAGCTATTACCAGTTAATACTGATTGCAAGCAGCCTCCCATCACTTTTTGTGAGTTTCATGTACTGCCCTAATTAGCATTGGTATGCTCAGACGTCGGTCTTGTGCTCACTGTGTCACTGGAACCAAGCTGTTCTCGGATGATGAGCCCATAACCAGTTCTGGGTTGCTTGTGTTCCAGTTAAGAGAGGACTTAGCTTGGCAGTTCGAGCTTCACTGTTCCCATGAGTAGGGTTAAGACTGACTTCCATATGGCTGGGTCCAAACTTAGGTGGAATGGTGTGCAAAAGATTAATTGGTTAGAATGCTACCCCAAGCTATTTCCAGTGGTTACAATTATTGCAAGCAGACTCCCATCACCTTTTGTGTGCATATTATATTTAATAGCCAGGGAAGCATTTGGATAAAACCAATTAACCAATACCATCACAAGAGCTATGGAACTGAATATCAATGTTACAGTGCAAAGAGTCCTAATACCATCAAAAAGTAAGGTCCGGAAAAAGGTGAGCAATCCAGGGTGGCAAAGCTGAAAATGCAGATATCTACTATATTACTGCATGTGTAGCTGTAGTAGGCTCTGGAGATTATGAAAATGTGCTCCTGTCATCGATGGCCTGATTATGATGCCGGTTAGACTCCTGTCCGACCGGCAGAAGCAGGACTGCCCAACTAGAAGTCCGCAGTCCCGCTGTCTGCATTACGATGTGACCGCATACACGGCGATCGCAATGTGTATATTTTGCCTTGCAGCATGTGCTGTGGGCTGCAGCACACGCGGCAATACAAACTAGACATATTTGAAACATCCCTGCACTATGTGGCAGGAACAATGCGGTGCCTGTCACATGGTACAGGGATATTTAGGGGCCAGGTGTGGGAGGGGGCCCTGCTAGGTGCCCCCAAAGTTATTTTCCGCCTGCCTTTTCATGGTGGGTTAACCGCCATGGAATGGCAGGCGGAAAGGGACATCCTAATCCCTGTGGTGGAGTCTGAGCAGGCACGGCCCCATTGTAGGGAATAGGAGTCCGACCGCTGCACTGACGAGATCCATGATCCTGTTGGACGTGGCTGTCGGATCCAATGGGCTGGATGGTGGTGGGACCCCCACCAATGGCCTGACGGTGGCGGTCTCACCGCCAGTACAATCAAGCCCTTAGTTCTAACACAAGGTTTTGTGTCTGTATCAAACAGCCCATTATACATTTTGATTTTTAGCACTCTACAGGTTCCATACCACAGCATGACCTGTTTCACTTTAAACTTATGTTTGAGCGTGGCGTTCCTGCCCTGCACATCAAAGTATTTATTTTAAATATTGGCATGCAAAAAAGATGACTATAGTAGCCTTTTATCGACATTTATCCTGCAATATCATGAATTAATGCTACATCAGGAAGAGATAATAATATTGGTGATTTTCTCTACCACTTCTAAAAAATCCTTCAAAACATTGTGAATAAGTTCTGCCTGCTGTTTTTCTAAATGATGTGCTGTTAAGGTGTCTAAAAGTATTAAGTTTAATCCCAGAGCAAACTATCTGAGATCAGTCTGCTTATGAAGAAAAATATACTTTCTTTCCTTCCCTTCCCTTTCTCGACTGAAACATGCCTCAACAGATTTTACTGTTACTTGGTGAAATGTGTTTTCTTCCTATTTCCACTCAGCACAAAATAAGAGAGGTCATCATGACACAGCTGCCATGTATTGCTTGGAGCAAATAAAAACGGTGCTTGATCTGAACTGACCTGGAAAAATTAAAAACGCAGCATTGCTTGCCAATAACCCTGACATATTGAAGTTTCTAAAACACAATAAAAATGTTCTCTTCCTTCAGAGTGCTTATACGCAAATGTACCTCAAAGTGTGAGTGCATCATTAAATGATTTATTGCAGTCATGTGTATGTTTCATTGAGTGTAATGAATAACACATTTTTCAATCTTCCTCTGTTTAAGTCCCAAGTAATCAATTTCCCTCTCAGTGACCTCACAGATTAACCTCTAGAAACCTAACCAACACTGTGAACCTCTGCATGATGCCAGTTCTAATACTCACTCTGCTTTCCTGACATGATCAATTATCTTGAAAGGAATGCTTCAATCTATAAGGTTCAGAAAAAAGAGAGATGTCTCTAGTCTTCATATACATTCGTGACTATAAATGTGTGTTCTCATTTAGTACAAAAGTAATTAATGCTAGCAAATCACTGATGTAAATTTAGAAATGGTATTTCAAGCATTCACACCTTTATGGAAGTCAATTTTTTTACATGTGTCTATAACTTAATTCCCAATGTTTATGGGCAGATAGCAAACTTTTAGAACGCTGTAAGTAACATATGGCAGGCTTTTTGGAGAAAAAACGGAAAGGGACAAGAGAATGCAATGTGGAAATGTCTGAGCAAGAAAAGAATGCACTTATTATGCAATAGGAATTGAAATTGGCTGTTTAACTATGCTGCCTTGTATTAGTCCTTTTCTTTGGTGCTGCAACTTCAGGAAGTGCATGTCCTCACACTAGACATGAATGGAGAATGGGTCAGGCAGTGCTATAACGTTTCTGAGCAGAAAATGTCTGACTCAGTCCAAGATGTGTGTGTATGTATTTATTTCCCCTAAGCGTATGAACGTTCTACCCGTGTGAGGTCTGGTGTGGCTGGCAGATAATTATTTCGTTTTACAATGTATGCATGTCAGTTAAGCAATTTATCCCATGTTTTTATTGTTTCAGAATTTGTTTTTTAACAGCAGGTAAGTGTGTTGGGTCAGGCTGGATCAGGTTGGGGTCTGCAATGTTACAATTAGATCCCTATGGGGTAGTGCCACGGTTCCAGCAGTGACCCTTTCTACCTGAACCATGGGGCGATGATTGTGGAATAATAAACTATTGTGATGAAGCAGATAAACTGCTGTGGCCTTACTTGACAGGTAAAACCAAATGCTGACACCTTTCAAAGAAAAAGACAATTGTGCACAATCGATGCTCATTTATGTCCAATAATCTTGAGAGATAGATCACAAAGAAACTTAGTTACTGCATCATAAAAGCATGCAGAAAAAAAGAAGACTAGATGTAAATTGCTCGTTTGAATAAGTTTGTGCTTACTAAGATTCCATGGTATTCTTTTAACATGAGATACAAATGTGAAAATGATAACACGTGTGGTGGAAGTTTATTAATCATTCCTTTTTCGATAATGATATATATTTGAAAAATAAATGGTATTAAATGTAAATTAGATAACGTTATGAACGATTATTAAGAGTTGTGTTAATACTATTTCTGCTCATGTGCAAGTGTGCACCAACCAAGGAAAAGAAATGGTGTTGCACGTAAATGTTAATCCCGATTTCACTGAAACTTTCAGAGAATGATCTTCATAGATGCACTAATGAGAATTACTAGAAATAATTTAGTTATCTTATAATTTGAAATGATTTTATATTTTGGTACTTTTGAAATATAGTAATGTGCCATAGTTACATGTGCAAATTTCAATGAAAACCAAATGTTCTATAAAATACCTAGACTTCATAAAGAAAATAGAGGTGCAAGCCTTAGAATGGAAAATATATTCCTATTAATTGATTTTGTGTACTTCATCAACTAAAATTCCTGCTAGGCTTGCATTTTATTTCTCATACTCAATTCTGTTCTCATGAGAATGTCTCATACGTTTGCAGTGTAGAATGATACTGTATTTCAAAAGACAATTTCCCATGCACATTCCAGGGCTGTTGGTTACTAGGTTGACACAATGGGAACATCTGCCTTGAGAAACTGCCCTTTTCAACTCACTCATGTGCCTTACCTGAAAGCCTATTGCTTGTAATTATACAATTTTAAAACTTCGACAGCTTACATGAATATGCCACATGACAATCGTCCAATACGAACTGACCAAAGACTGAGTGGACTGATCTGATGAGGTGACCCAGGAGGTGCCACCCTGGAATTAGAATATTATATTATCTGTTAGATTGACGATTTGATGGACAGTCATCCTCTTTGCCATTCTTTTTTAAACCTTTTCCATGAGGATTGATTCCTATCGGACTGAGGGTCAACTTTCAGATTTGCGGATAGTGCATACACTGCGTTTACTATTCCCGGACTTCTTTCCCCCATGGGAAAGAATATTTCAGCTGACATGATCCATGTCCTTTCCTGAACTCTCCTTTTAGAACTTTGGTAATTGGTGGCACAAAGTGATCCATTTCATTATTTTGTACTCTAAACTCTTAATGCCTTATATTGGTATATTTACTTGCTAATGATTCTGATAAATCTGGCAATTTATAAATCCTGTTTATGTCTCTCTGTGTCTGGTCACCAATAAGACATTGTGCATTTCCATAGTCTAAATGAGAGATGGGATTTCTAATAGAGAGATCTTCAGTCAACAAGTCCTAATGTTGATATTTTGTATGGCTTCAACTGAGCTACTTGTTTGTATGATCCTAGCTTTTCTAGGTTTCCTCAGGAGAATTGGTTTAGCAGTAATAATTCTGTACCTGTATAGTGTGGTATTGAGAGTCATATGCATGAATTTAATTATTAGCTTGTTAGTCAGTTATCCAATTCTTGGTCCTCACTGGATTGCTGGATCAGACTACCTATTTCTGACCCATCTCAGCACGGTTCAAGATCCATCTGAGGACCAAAAATATGCTACTGAGGTGCAGTGCCAGATAAATTTAAGGTTAAAAGTAAATGAGCCCAATGGCATTACAGCAGCTTCATCTTACTGTGCCGAGTGTCTTCCTTTCAGTGGGGAAAATTTGCCATTGGTCCCTGGTTATTCCTCCATTGCGAGTGTGCTGCCTTTGCTGTTGTCTGTCTTCTTCAGCCATCCCATCTGTGCAACTGCCTGAACTATAATGGTGTTTCTCGGGGGCAACGCTGAATTGGCACCATTAGCATGTGTGCCGATTGTGCATATCCTGCTGCTGCTTTTTAGCAGGTGTGTTCATTAGTGCTTATTAAAAACATGTCTTGTGTAATGTTTTGAAATTAGCGCCCATCTTTTTTCTCCTTTGGGAAAGCTTGAGAGCATCATTAACAAGACCAATTACCTGTAGAAAGCACCTTATGCAGCACTTTTGCGGGACAATATGGGACTTTGGGCTAGTTGCCTTTTGATTGCAGTCTTTTTACTGCTTTGCAAAAAATAAGGGTGTATTTTCAACAAGCTCTACTGCCTGCAGAAAGTTATGGTATGCAATGGCTCCAGGGCCCTCATGCAACATTGGGCACATTTTCATTCTACTGCTTTGTGATCATGCTGTAGTGTATGAATTGCCTGTCTTGCCTGCAGCAGTGGTGACAGGAACATCTTATCACAGGGAACTTTAAGTCAGATACTTTGTACTCTATGTATTATTGGAATACAGTGCTTGTTGGTGCCGGGCACACCTTTATTTGAGGCAGTGTATTTCAGACACACCTGAATATTAAGTGTTGTTTTCTTCATCATTTGAACACACACTCTTGAATGTTATTCAATTGGCAACAACAACCCATGTATTTACCATTCTTGTATTAATCAAGAATGAAGAAAATAGCAGTACCACCTCTAATTCTTCATGTTCCGGGTACTCCTCCTCTCAGCTGGAAAAAGTGACAGGAAATATTCGAGTCATATCTCAAAGCCATTAAGGGTGACACGTTCACATCAAAAAAGCAAACAGCACTTTTTGTGTACAATTTTGGAGGTGAATGAAGGAGCATATTGAAAACTCTTCCTTTAGAAGTTGTAAATGTGCACACTGGCATTGGTTGTGGTTGCGATATTGCTGAGACACAGGATGAATATGTGTTAGTTGTAAAGACTAGGTAAAAGATTCAATCCTAGGAAGAACACAGCCTTTGAACAACACAGGTTTCTTTAGTGTGCAAAATTGCCTGGGGAATCTATGATGACTTTCTGGCAGCATTGAGAAGACTTACTCGAAATGCGATTATCATGAATTTAAGGATGAAATTATTCATGATCAGTTAATCGACAGAACAAATGTTAGGAAAATCCAAGAACAGTTATTGTTGACACAGGATCTTGATCTTGAGACAGCTTTAACTTTACTACCACAAAAAAGGATTTAAGCAGGAGGGTCCTAGGGAAATTTTAAAGACCTGCATAGGATTATATGCCCAATAATATACGTCAAAAACAGCAAAATCCTTGGGTCTACTCAAACAAAACAAAAGGGAGGGTGGTTGTGGAAGGAGAGAAAGCACAAATGCCACAGACTATAACACACAGACCTAGCTGTGGGCAATTCCCTTTTTAGGACAAAATCCCTCACTCACCAGAGGTGACATGCTTCATCATTTGGGATTCTCCTCTCAAAGGAAAAACCTAGTTACTTTGAGAGCTACAACCCCCTCTCTGAGAGAGAGGAGCTCAGGGATGTTTTGGAGTGTACTCTACCAGGATATTCTAAATCCACAAGTAATGAGAACTAAAGTGTGAGTGAGGGCGCAGCGCAAAGAATGAAAAAACGTGAGGGAAGTGACAATAAAACTAGCTAGAGAGGACAAAACGTGACCTTTATTCTGATGTGCTCTCTGCCAGGATTAAAAACAGTGCACCTGCGGTATGGATTTAAACCACATGTGTGTGGTGGAAAATCGTGGTCAACATGTTTCAGCCGTAATACTCCTAGGTCGGGCAAGGCTTTCGTCAGGACCTATTTGGATGCTGCTGCTAAGGTGTCTTAGTGAAAATATCAAAGATACAATCAAAAATATGGAACCAATAGTGCTCCTGAATTGTCTTCTTCAAAAGATGACTCTACCTAATGGGAACAGAACCAGTGGATCAATGATATATAACCAATAGGTGAGTGATATATAACCAATGGCTTCAATTGTGTTGATATACAAACATGAAAAATAAATATGAAAAATAAAGAGAAATGATCTTACCCGCAACTGCTGGGTAAGGAACTCCACCTCAACCTGGCGACAGCTCAGGAAGGGGGCACCGCTCTAAAAAGAAAATCAATGGCGGTGCCTGTGTCAATCGCACATAAATGTACTACCCACATCCATTACAAATACTTCAAATTAGCTGACCTGGGTAGGCATAATTACAGGAGAAAGTGAGAGAGAAGCCGAATTGAAAGTCTGATACAATATGGGTGGCAAACTAATAATCTATAGAAGTGACTTAAGAAAGATGGACAAAAGTATATGCAACTCCTTGTTTAAAAATGTTGAGCCTTGAGTACAGGAAACAGAATCATAGATTGTCCTGCCCTTAAAGCGCAATAGAGTGTAAGCTCTATTGTGAGAATATCTGCGCCATAATAATGCAATACTACACCATACATGTGTCAATTGTAGCGTACTGTCAGCACAAATAAGGGCGGAAGAAAAAACTCGAATCTAAAAACTGCTGTGTAAGGTAGTGCAACAGGCACATGTTATTTATTCTACCCTGAGTTGCACCATGAAAGATGCGGAGACCACAACATGGCTTCAAGTGAATAAAATGAAATGGAGCATCCTCGTAAAGACTTTTAACTTAGTGCTACCATTATGTTGTACCTCCTAGCTGGGTACAGCAGAATCAAATTCAACAGCACTAGCCCAGACCCCTTGTTCGCAAAACAATTTGCTTACCAGGGAATTACAGCTTGGAAAGAGCCCCACCTCGACACTCACCTCTTCGTAGGTACTCCGTGCTGAAATGAGCCTCTGACCGGAGGTAAGAGTCAAGAGGCATGGGCGCTCTAATATTTGGTAGAGTCCATTAGAAAATGCGAAACCGGTGTGTAAAGCCCTTTCATTGGCCGCAACACGCATGCGTCAGGGAGTGCTGCTAATCTGCAGTGCATGCGTGAACCACAACCAATATGCAGAGAAATTTTGTGTGCAACCCGTACCAAGAAAGTACGTTCTATCCCCATGTGCTCGATAGCTTCAAGCGAGACAAGACCGCTCAGTGTTCTGCCGCTCTAAAAATGCCGCACTAAAAAATGGCAGAATCAGTGGGGCCGGTATATGGAGAGTACCATCAGCCTTCGATCCGCATGTGGCAAGAAATACTATTACTCCACAGCGCATGCGCAAATTGACATGATGGGAATTGTATTTCAGGCCCGTACTCTGCATTTTTAGGAGAAGCACATTGTACGCTTGTGTGGAATTTGTATCAAGAACAAGATGTTCACAGTTGTTTGAAAAAGTGTTCCCAATTATAAGCCGCACTGTCATGATTTAATGCATTCTGCGGCCTAACGGAAATAATAGTATGCAATGTCATAACTCAATGATTTTATGTAAAGACATTCTGCCTTTGCTTTGTATTATTCAAGTGGAACATTCAGTCAGTTTCCAAAGCGATGCATTTGCGCAGTTACCAAAACAATGCATTAGCGCAGAGCAAGAGTATATTAGGTTGCTTAAAGGAAAAATCATCTATTGATATGACGGCACGATGTACCCTCAGCAGATTTGCTATTCATAAAGAGACCCAGGGGATCTCGTCATTTAGACCTGTATTGTCACTGTTTAGTCTATGCACCCACCGCTGTTCCTGTCTGAATAGATATGTGGAAATGTCAGTGATATGATTTGGGATGGATGGTTTCTCCAAGACTGTCCATCTGTGGTCTTCAGGGGAGTGATTAACTCCAAGGAAGTGGCTGGTCAGTTTGGTTGACGATTTTTTGCACTGAATGGTGCTTTTATATTCTAGATTGCGGGTCTTAACCTTTCGTGTAGTCATGCCTACGTAACGCAAAGTACAGGGGCAAGTGATTAGGTAAATTAACTTATCACTATTGCAATTTGTGTTATTGGATAGTACCCACAGTCTGGTTGACCCGATATCTAATTCAATTGTGTGTGCTGTTTGTGGGCAAGCTGCGCACGAGCCACATGGAAAGTGGACTTCACGGGAGGTAGGTCCCAGAGAGTGTTTTGATATCCTGTCTTGATCATACGTGGACGTGTATGTACTAACTGATCTTTAATGTTAGCACTACGTTTGAAGGCGAACAGCGGGTGTGGCAACGGGCTAATGCCGATGTTCAGTATGTTCCAGTTAGAAAGAATACTTTTTTGATTTTATTAGAAAAACTGCAAAACGTATTCACACAAGTCAATCTGTTATTGGTTTCCTTAGGTCCGCTGGGTTCGATCAGAGCTTCCCTGTTATTATTAGCTTCATTGATCTCTTCACCAGCTTCCTGGGGTAATGCCTCGCATCTAGCTGAACCGCCAGATTTTTGGCGTGTTCTTGATCCTTGGAGGTCGAGGAGCAATTCCTCCTAATTTGTAAGAATTCCTCGAACGGCAAATTGTCACGAAGAGCTTTAGGATGAAGGCTCTTGTACGACAAAAGCGAGTTCCGGGACATAAGTTTCTTGTATAGTTCAGTACCTAGGCCGCCCTCTGAAGGAAAAATCCGAACATCTAAAAACGGTAAACTGATGTTGCTGTATTCGCTGGTAAATTTCAGGAAGTCATTCCTGCTGTTCAACCATGCCTTAAATTCGATTATGGATTCTGGCACACCTCTCCAGACTACCAACACATCATAGATGTAGCGCTTCCATAGACGTATATGATCTTTGTATGGATTGTTGCTACCGAAGATGTGAACCTGTTAAAAAATGTGTACATAGAGGTTTGCCAGGCTTGGGGCAAAAACACTCCCCATTGAAGTGCCCGATATTTGGAGGAAAAGTTGGTCTTCAAATTTGAAAAGATTTTCTTTCATTGCCAACCGAGCACAGTTGATAATAAAGTGCACCGGAGTGATGGTATCCAAAACTCTGGGGAATACACTTGTACACAGATTCCACGTCAAAGGATGCCAGGAGGTCGCAGTCGATATCGAATTGTATGCCTTCCACCAGCCGCAGAACATCTTTAGTGTCTTTCAGGTATGTTGGCATTTCCATGACCAAAGGTCTAAGTAAATGATCCATGAAAGTGGAAAGGGGTTCCAGCAGGGAACCCAGGTCCAAGATGATGGGATGTTCCGGAGGCGGTCTCTGTTCTTTATGCACTTTGGGCAGTGCATAAAAGTATGGAATAACTGGGTGGGCTTTCATCAGAGAAGAGGCTTCTTGTGTGGTTATCTAGCCATTTGAATGTGCCTCCTCCACTAGTGTTTTTATCTCATTCTCTAGCCTCTTCGTAGGGTCCTCTTTCAGGGGTGTATAGAAGAGGGTATTGCCAAGTTGTCTTAATTTATTCTGATGTGCTCTCTGCCAGGATTAAAAACAGTGTTGACCACAATTTTCCACCACACACATGTGGTTTAAATCCATACCGCTGGCTGAGAGCACATCAGAATAAAGGTCAAATTTTGTCCTCTCTAGCTAGTTTTATTGTCACTTCCCTCACATTTTTTCATTCTTTGCGCTGCGCCCTCACTCACACTTTAGTTCTCATTACTTGTGGATTTAGAATATCCTGGTAGAGTACACACCAAAACATCCCAGAGCTCCTCCCTCTCAGAGAGGGGGTTGTAGCCCTCAAAGGAACTAGGTTTTTCCTTTGAGAGGAGAATCCCAAATGATGGAGCATGTCACCTCTGGTGAGTGAGGGATTTTGTCCTAAAAAGGGAATTGCCCACAGCTAGGTCTGTGTGTTATAGTCTGTGGCTTTTGTGCTTTCTCTCCTTACACAACCACCCTCCCTTTTGTTTTGTTTGAGTAGACCCAAGGATTTTGCTGTTTTTGACAGCTTTAACTTTGCCTAGGAGCACACAGCAATCAGGATGGTGCATGATACAAATGACCATGAGTTCAAAGTCAAGTAAAATAAAACTGATTACCAAGCAATCTGATAAATGTATTGTAAAGTTGGAGAGTGAAAAACGTAAAATTAGTCCTTTATTAGCAAGAGTATATGTGAGAAAAGTGAATAAGCATGCTCTCCTTGTGGTAGCAAGTCTAATTTAGACAAGGCTAAGTTATGTGCTGCTCTTAACCAGGTTTGTTTCAAATGCTTCAAGAAGGGGCATTTTACACAGGTCTGTAAATCCTCATTGGGACAGAAGACACTTGTTAGTACAATGGTCAAAACTATAGAAGACTGTGCTTCTGATCATGAAAATGATGATGATAACATTTCACTTATATTATTCTTTACTGGGTGTGATGAGGATGGAGTATTCTAAATAGTCACACACAAGAAGAAGAATGGGAACGCTCCTTATTGTGTCATCTCCATCAACAACATAAATGTTAGGATCATGGGATATTCAGGGTCCCCATTCCCATTGATTAACAAATCTGAACTGTCTGATCTTGATGGAGTGCAACGTCAAGACCCATGCTTAAAAATATTTACATTTGGTGTGAAAAAAAGAAGAAGTTGTAGGAAAAATTGAATTTAGAATAATTGGGTTACTACTAGAACAGACTTGTTGGGTTGCAGTAATCAAGGCGATCTTGATATGATTTTGGATCCTAATCATTCAGACATGGTCATGTCATGGTGGACATGTATTAGTTTCCCTCTCACTTCGCTCTTGTTAAAGAGAATAATTGTCTGGATGAGTTTCAGCAAGTTTTCACGGATGATTTGGAGAAGTGGAAAGGTTTCCAGCACTTTCGTTTTGAAAGATGGGGTTCGGAATGTAGTACACAAACTTCCAATTTATTTAAGAGCAGAACTCGAATTTAAACTTGAGTGGTTGTTGAAGTTGGGGATTATTGAGCTATTTGAGGGGGTCAGAGTTCCTTGATCGTGTTGTTCTGGTGCACAAATCAGAAAAGTCACTGAGACTGTGTGTAGATTTATGGAACCTGAATTTGAACATTTGGGTCAATAATCAACTGGTAATGAAAATCAATGAGATATTAGACATGCTCAATGGGTAGCATTATTCACTTCCCTTCACATGTCTGCTGCCTACCACCAGGGAGAACTGTGTGAGGACTCTAGGCACCTTATTTCTTTTCTTCCACCTGAGGAAGCTTATCACTATGTCCATCAGCCTTTCGGTTTAGCATTTGCTTCTCCTGTGCTACAAAGGTTAATGAACAATTTAATCAAAGACATGGATGGAATCACTGCCTTTAAGTTGACAATATGATTTGTGTAAAAACAAGTATGATCATGAGTAAAGAATGTATTAGAAAACATCAGTAATAATGGTCTAACTTTCAGAAAGGACAAATGTAAATTTCTCTAACATGGTGTAGAACATTTTGGTCACCTTGTGTCATGGAAAGATATTGATCCTAAGATCAATGTTCTGGAGAAATCAACAAAGCACCCAAACTTGTGAATACAGATCAGTTGAGGGCCTTCTTCAGCTGTTATAGAAAATTATGAACAATTCATTGAAAAGGTTGCCAGTTAAGCCTCATATTTATGCAAACTCCTGAAGAAAAATGCAAAGTACAAGTGGGATGATGAATGTGAGAAATGTTTTCTGCCAATACATTTTGGAATTGTAGCTACCAAACCACTTAAATCATTTGACACTAACGATATGAGCATCATCACTAACATCCAACACCTTGGTACATATTGATGCTGAAAAGGAATATTGATTGTGCAGAAATAGATTGCACATCTAGAGCTTTGTGTGGTATGGAATCCACATACCTTACTATAGAAGAAGAAGCTCTTGCCTTATGGTGGGGTGCACAATACTTCAAACATTTGGTTTGTC
This sequence comes from Triturus cristatus, assembly GCF_964204655.1. NCBI lineage: Eukaryota > Metazoa > Chordata > Amphibia > Caudata > Salamandridae > Triturus > Triturus cristatus. The sequence continues at coordinate 1,189,391,525 of NC_140591.1, forward strand.
AAAATCGGTCTATCCTCAGAACTGATCACACATCTTTTGCCGATCTGTTTACTATCACTGGTGATGGTAGGTCCACCAACAAATCGCTAAATGGCTGTACAGACTTAAGAAATTTTAGTATATGCTTGAGTATGTTGCTCGTGGGACAGATTTTCCGACCAGATTACCTTTAAGTGAGAAAGATTCTCAGGGGGAATACTCAGATGATCTTGAGATGGAGATGGTGTGTGCAACAAGCTCAGTGAATGCTGTCATTGGTGTGGCATTGTCTGAAGAAGAATGGAAAAATGCATTAGAAGACAATGGTGATGTGAGAGCAGTCATTGATTACCTGTCACAGGACTGGCCTGATTCTAGAGTGATGCATGACAATTTTGTTATTTACAAGAGAGTTTCTAAAGAACTGTCAGTAGTTGAGGGCATATTACACAGGTGTGGTTTATTAGAGGCTCCCAATGGGCTTTGCAATTTTAGTGCATGATGGGCATGCGGGCATATGTGCCAGGGATTGCAGATTAAGACACAGTTTCTAATGTCCTGGGTTGATAAGGCAGTGTAATATTTTGTCATGAATTGTTGTGTGTGGGTTCTTAGTGCAAAAATGCCGGTAACAGCACCTCATCCTATCACTCCTGTAACTTGCAGTAATTCAGCCTGGCATAGCTTGACACTTGACGTTTCTGAACCATTTGGTGTTTTGGGGAATGTGCCAAAGTTCAGTATTGTTGTGATAGTGTATTTCTCTAAGTGGCCTAAAATTGTTTTTGTGGAGAATGTTAATTCACGTGTCATCATAGAATTTCAGTAGGAGGGATCAAGACTGATTTGCATATGGATATAGGCCCAGATCTGTGACTGAGGGTGAATGTTTGACAATGTTGAGCATTCCATTCATCATCATTTTGTACTAAGTGGGATGGGTATGCCCAGACCTGGGTCCCATTCTTAAGAGCAGATAACCTGAGAAATTGGTTACAGCGAATGCCGCCTAATTAGTTTCCAGAGAAATGTAGGGATTATGTTTAATAAGTGAGTGTAACACATATTAGGGCTTCCCTTTACCATTCCCGTAGCAATGGGTTGCTGGAGTTAGTGGAGCGGGTTAGCCGCATTGTCATATGTCCTGTGCAGGCCCATTGTTATTTTTCTGATGTTAGCATGAGCAAGTTGCGGTCTTTACTTTGCTTTGCACACGTTACTATGCACACATATTGTGCTTTGTGCCACACTGTACTTTCACACAGAACACACTGTTGTTTTGCATTCTGTTCTTTCCTGGGATTCAGTCTGAATGCTGTAGGCAAGGTCAAATAACAATGCCCCTTGTTCTTCTGTTTGAGTCAGGCTCCAGCACATAGGCAAACCACACAAATGCATCTTTTGTTTGGGAGCATGTACTCTTTGTCATATAGGTATGCACAGACATGAAAGACAGGTAAGAATGTGACTGCCCCAGAGATGTAGAATCTTCATCTGTACATGGTAAGGTATGGGGTCCCCTGCAACACCCAGAGATCTTCTAATACATAGTCACTTTGCTTTTGTAGAAGGGGAGGGGGTTAGTCTACCCTGTCTAATGTATCATTACAGCTCATTTTATGATTTATGCATTGCTTACTGTGCTGACCGTATGTGTGTTAAATATCTTATTACTTGTTGTGCATGTATACTGCATACTAGCGCACAGTAGCTAAAATAAATATTTAACATTTTTCTCATTTCTCTGTCAGAACTTATTGTGGACAAGTATGAGTATCAGAGAGAAAGGGTGTGTCCTGAGAGAAGTCAGGAATATTGTGTTCTGGGTTGTCTAATCACTTATGCCTCTGAGTGAGTGGAAGAGTAAGCACTAAATTTTAGACTCTGGAGCATTTTCAGGTTCCTGATCCTCATTCACCTCTTTCCTTTCAGGAGTCATCTCATCCACAGTACGACAGAGGTGATCAGCAGGATCGCAAACAAGAGGAGTTTGTGTATCACAAGCGGGACGCACAACACTCTTTTGACACAAAAATCAAGAGAGTGGAACCGCCTCCGTATAGAGCCCCCTTCCAAAAGAAGTAGGTTGATGCTTTAACACCAAAATATGTCTCAGATGGTGAGAACACTCATCCTAGAAAGGAGTTGTGCGGTGACTCTCCTCGACAGCATGGCAGAAGTCACCGTAGTGCACCAGACCCTTCGCCAGTTTCTGGAGGCGAGAGCAACTGATACCTTTGTAACAGCTGAGTCCGCGGATACTCGCTTTGCTCCTCTTGATCAACTACATCATTTGGATATTCAAATTACAGGTGATATGAAATGCATCATTAATTATATTTTTGGGGATCATTTGACATTTTGCTGGCAGAGGTCAATTGACCTCCTTCTTTTGTTCTTGCTTGTCCTCAGGGCAGGATATAATCCACCCTTCTTTTCCGCATCTCGTCCCTGTGGAGATGCAGCATGTGTACTCTTCTGAGTGGGCCCTTGCTTTGCCTACTGTCCTATACTGCAATCAAGTCGGTTGGGATATGAATTCTCCGCAACATGTTATTCCAAAATATTCCCTCCTTAACTGTATCCTAATACCCAATTAAACATGAGGCAAAGGCGTTCGTTAAAGACAATCTTACTCAGCTGGAATATCAGAGTGCCCGATTCACAGAACTAACTTAAGACAAAATCCTAAACTTACTACCATTTTGGTATTCACAGAAGGCACTTACTCATTTTGGTATTCACAGAAGGCACTTACTCATTTCGGTATTCACAGAAGTTAGGAGTCCTAACTTTAGCACTCCTAAATGCCTTCTGTGAATACCGAAAGTCTTAAAATTAGGATTTTTCTCAGTTTAGTAGTAGTATAGTTAGTACTCCTAACTTTAGGACTCCTAAATGCCTTCTGTGAATACCGAAAGTCTTAAAATTAGGATTTTCTCAATTTAGTAGTAGTAAAGTTAGGACTCCTAACTTTAGGACTCCTAAATGCCTTCTGTGAATACCAAAAGCCTTAAAATTAGGATTTTTCTCAGTTTAGCAGTAGTATAGTTAGGACTCCTAACTTTAGGACTCCTAAATGCCTTCTGTGAATACCGATAGTCTTAAAATTAGGATTTTTCTCAATTTAGTAGTAGTAAAGTTAGGACTCCTAACTTTAGGACTCCTAAACTGAGAAAAATCCTAATTTTAAGACTTTCGGTATTCACAGAAAGCATTTAGGAGTCCTAAAGTTAGGACTCCTAACTTCTGTGAATACCGAAGTGAGTAAGTGTCTTCTGTGAATACCAAAATGAGTAAGTGCCTTCTGTGAATACGAAAATGGTCGTAAGTTTAGGATTTTGTCTTAAGTTAGTTCTGTGAATCGGGCCCAGAGTGTTCTTGAGCCCTGTGTCTCATCTATGAATAATATTCCTTTTACGGTTTTGAAACCTGACCACTCTTATCGCATCGTCTTAAATAATAGAAATTTAAACAGTCATACACACACTTTTTCAGTGCAGAACACGCACGGTAGGCCCGGATTATTATTATTGTTTTTTTTTAAGTTGGGCCTCCAAGGAGTACCATGATTCAATGGCATCGATGGGTGCGCAGGTGCATTTCTTGTCTCCATATAGGCCCGAGGGCAATTCTGTTGTGGGGCGGATGAACCATGACTTAAAGCACTCTTTAATAGCGAGGGTATTCTGTATGGGTCGTGGCTGGTTAACTCATCTGTATGGGGTTCAATGAGTGCTTAACAACCTCTCTAAAAGATCTCTGGGTGGGCTGACCCCGTATGAATTACACTTTGGCATCAAGATGTATGTCCCGGACATTGATAGTGTAGGCATTGTGGCAGCAGCTGAAACCTTTGATGTAGATAACCACTGTGCTGTCTTGTAGGATCTGCAAAAATGTTGTGATACTTTGGCTACAAGCCATTTGCCTTCTTCTTTACAATCAGATGTGACTTTTGAGATTCCTTTTGAGATTCCTGTTGCCGGCTGGAGTGACACTTTTTCCAGGGTGGGAAGTTTCTGAAAATGGTTTGTGAATACCCCCAAATGTGTTTGTTTGTGGTGTGCACATACCATTAGAGTACCCTTGCCCCGGAACACCAACTTCCCATTCAAAACCTTAGTTTGACTCAGTTTGAAACGTCTTTGTGAGTAAACCCATTTGCTGGTGCAAAAGAAATTGTCAAAAGGTGGCTTTGCACTTGTAAATCAGGGTATTTAAATGTGTAAGTCTGTCTTGAATGTGCAAATATTTTAAGAATAAGATTCTATTTGTTTAAGTAAAGAACCCACATACTAAAAAAGTGACTTTTACAGGGAATTTGCACAAAATCTTGTTGTGAGAATGGAGACACATGATATTCTAATTTGGACCTTCAGTTACCCTTATATGGGTGTCTAGCAAGCATTTCTGAGTTATTTCTTGTTGAAAAATGATGGAGTGGTTGGTAAAGCTTTAAACTTAAAGGGGCTTATTTATGAGCTCTTACGTCACTTTTGTGCGGCCGGTGCGTCACTTTTTATGACGTACCAGCGGCATAAAAAATTAGCCTTGTTGCACCATATTTACAAAGTGATGTATCTAGGTAGATGTGTAACTTTGTAAACGCCTGTGCCACATTATACCTGCGCCAGGTATAATGTATGCAGGGGCGTTCCAACGCAAGAAAGTGTCATAGAAGTGATGCAGTGAAATCTATAAGATTTCACTGCGCCACTTCAAGGACGCAAATGCGTCAATATCTTACGCCTGCCTCATGGGAGGCGTAAGACTGATGCAGGCACATTTCACATAGGACTTGCCCATGTGTAATGACCCATTGCTGGAGTTGCATCACTTTTGTGACACACTCCAGCAACGCGTCATTTTCGCACCTACAGATACGTCAGAAATACTGATGTATCTGTAACCTCTTACGACATGATGCGTCATACTGTAAATTTGACGCATCATTCGTGTCGCCAGGAGGGTGCAGTGAGAAGTGTGCATCGCTCTTTTCTCACAGCAATGCGCCACTTTTCATAAATGAAGCCCAAAGTATCTACTCTCAACCTAATTCATAATTTTGACACCTTGTTAAAGTGTTTGCCAGAAACCCCATCAATTAATATGATGTTACGAAAACGGGCAAATGGGAATTCACCTAGATTTTTGGGGAAGTTTCTTTTGTCCCCATAACTGCAGTACAACTTAAATCCCCATGAACATGTCACTCTTTTGCAGATCACCAGGTGTGGGGCACCCATCATAATTGTAATATTTTGGAAATCGGCTGAGATTAAAACTAGGATATCACAAAAATAAGTTATTTGCTGGGGCTGCTGCCCTTAGCAAAGATGACTCTTATAGGAGAAGTACTGCAAGAAATAAAGGTAGTGTTACAACAGATACATATGTTTAAAAGGGAATTCTCCCAGGGTTGATTTCGGAACCAAAATAGCATGAAACACAAGACGGATTTTGGCTGATAAAAGAACCCAATGTGTTCTAATAACTTTGACAACTATGAAATTGACATGCATATTTGAGTAACTGTCTATGAAGACTGGTGTGGGAAAAAGCATAGGCATAACGTGAAATAAATACGCTACCACAAAAAGTCAGCTCCTCTATTCACAAACAGAGATAAACTAAATGGTCTTTAAGACACATTAGATTCTCTATTTTGTGTACTGGCTCATGTGAAGGCATACCTCTTTGGGAAGTGCAGGAGAATTCAGACAACAAGGAAGGGACCTTAATTTTGAAAGGAAATTCTTTAATAATCGGACCAGTCAAACTGTAGTAAGATCTAAAAAACAAACACGAGTATCCCTAAATTGTCTAAATAATGTTTAGAGCAAGAGGTCATAATTTACAGTGCTAGTAGAGACATCAGCAACATATAGCCATAAAAAATACAGTACACACCTGTTAACAAAACTACATGTAACCGCAACTGTCATACAGCTACACAAACAGTGCAAAACTGTCCATTCCAAACATTTTCACCTGTTATGTTATGTTATGTTATAGAGACTTGTTAAGCGCGCGATTACCAAGTAGGTGTCCTGGCGCTGTCCACTACACCCTGATTCCAAGAGGCAGAATTATTTACCGAACAACCAGGTCTTCAGTGCTTTTCTAAAATGCAGTAGGTTATCCATGCGTCTCAGATGTGACTATGACATACGCACACAGGGTTTTTTTTAGACTGAATCCGATCATATTTTTCCACTTTGTTAGCCAACATTATTTATAGCTTTAAAGTCAAGTGTCTTCACAAGGACACACGTCCCTAATCAGGACACAACACACAGCCCCCCAGAGGTAGAAAACAACAGAACAACAGATATAAACCCAGAGATCCAATTAACAGTGTCCACCTCCTCTATTACACATGAATAAATGATGTCACCAAAATGGAAGATCAGTCAGTGCACACAATGCCTTCATATCTGACATAATATCTTAACAACAGGCCTCTTGGCTTGGACAAAGTCTCTAGTGACTGACCTGTTTAAAGATGGTGAGAATTACAGTTGGGGCAGATTTACAAGCCCCTTGCATCATTTTTGCACCGCCGTTGCGTCACTTTTAGTGACGCAGCAGCAGCATAAAAATGCGGCCCATTTACAACGTGACTCCTCTAGGGAGACGTTGTAAAGCCCTGCGTCACATTATACCTGCGTCAGGTATAATGTATGCAGGGTGGGCGTTCCAACCCAAAAAAAGCATTGTAGAAGTGACGCTGTGAACTGCACGACTTCTAGGACGTCACTGCGTCAAATTCTTATGCCTGCTTGAAGCAGGCGTAAGGAGTGATGCATCACAATGAGGATAGGCCTCCCTCTGAATTGCTGGATTGCATCGTGCTTGCGATACGACTCCAGCGATGCATGACTTTTGCGTCAATAGATGCATCAGAATTTCTGACTCATCTGTCAATCTTTGCGCCATGGTGCGCCGTATTGTAAATACGGTGCATCCATAGTGGCACAAGGGTTTCTGAGGGTGGCGCAGGGAAAGTGACGTATCTTTACAGATGCGTCACTTTTGTGTAAATCTGCCCCCATGTGTCTAGAAGACAAGTTCAAAGTCCTTGCGTGTCCGTCAATCAGGAGCAATCAGAGGGGTGTACTCATTAACAATTTCTCATGCATTGGATACGTGAGGTGTTGCGATCCACATGTCTCTCCCAAGTATTTGGGAAAGAGAGAGCTCACAGGGCACTGGCCCCGGTGCTGCCCTTGGGTGCCCCCCCCAGGCAATCTTTACAGAAATCTTTAAATTACAGAGACCGGATGTTAGCAGAGACGCTCAATATGAAAACAGCACTATCCGCATCTTTCTTGACTATACCAAAAAGCCAATGTAATACATTTGTGGCAGTGAAACAGAAACTGAAATCTATGAACCTGAAGTATATTATGCTCTTCCGTGCCACCCTCAAAGTCTTACAGGAAGTAAGATCACACTTCGTCACTTCCACAGAGGCTGCCTGAGAATAGCTGGCATTAGACAGTAGAACGGGGGCAGTGTCAATCACTAGAAAGGCCGACTGATATCAGTAAAGCGACTGCCAGCGCAGGCTGCATGGCATCTCACAACCTAATGAGAAGGACATTACTGCCCTGATGCAGCAAGTGGTGGTCTATGCAGATGCCACACTGGACATTGTGAATCAAACTGGAGCCCCTGGCAGAGAGCCATCTGTGATACAGAACTCACCATCAACTCATCACAAGCTACAACCTAGACAATCCAAAGAGCACTCTGGACTAAGGGGACATGCAATAATGGTACCACTAAGAGGACTGCACTGACAGTCAGGTTTGGGAAACTAAGAGAAGCTGAGGGTGAGCCTGGGAGGAGGTGAGAGTAGGAGAGAATGGGGAGATGAAATACAATACAGTTTGGTCCTGGAAATGTAACATTGGTTGCTAATGAGTCCACTGTGCACAGCCCTTGAATTAAGCTCTGTGGTGTAGTCCCTGACTAGGGGGAGCTGACTACAATGGGGGAGTCACCATTAAGCCGAACCTAGTCAGCGTGGGCCACTCCTGTTACACTAGTGCTTCCAACCGGAGAAATAGGATTTCCTGAGAGCCTTGCCCCCAAAGTGAGTGGCCAGGATCTAGCAAAACATGGCACCGCTTGGGGTGCTGGATCCCTCAAAATAATGATTAGTTGGATTTTTTTTTAACCAAGCACCAGTTGGCACCATAGGTTATAAGTTCACCCAAGTATACTTTACTATTTGAATGAGATGAAAAAGCACCAGTTGTCTGGTAGGGTGTTTACCACGGGTCGGTGGGAGAGTTGGTTAGTTTTCCTGTATGCACCAAGCACACAGCACATAGCCCATACGATATATAGAGTACACAACATGCTACTACATCTGGCCCATGACATACCCTGGCAGACCTCCTGATTACAGCTGACACTCTGATTTGGGAATGGCTCCTACACGAACTGACACACTACAGATAGCGACCTGGAATGTATGTGGCCTAAATGATAAAAACAAATGATGCCAGGCACAAGCCTGCCTGAGAGGGCATGGGGTAGGGCTAGCCATGCTCCAGAGGACACAGGTGGTGGATGAGGAGGTGGGCAAAATGAGGAATAAGTGGCAAGTGCAAATGTTCTCTTTCACATAATCTTCGTATGCCAGAGGAATCACTATGTGGGTGGCCCCAGAGGTGCCCTTCCTGCGCCGGCAATCCACAGCAGATGTGGAAAGGCAATATATTGCAGTGTATGGCCTGCTCGATGGGTTGGAGGTATACCTGCTGAACACCTGCACACCAAACACAGATTAAAATAAGTTCTTTGACGTTATACCAAGTTATACTCCTATACATTGACCTGACCTTGATTTGGGCTGGATACTTTAATCGTGTCTAGATTGCAACTTGGATAGACACCCGCCCAAACACCATACTAAACCATGAATGATTGCAGTGTTAGCTGAGGTCATGCAGAGATTAAATTGCATTGATGTTTGACAAGTCATGCACCCCACAGACAGACCATACTCCTGCCATTCACCACACACAACACATATAGCCGTTAATCTGCAAATACTTGAAGCCCACTATTTAAACAGTATCTTTCTTTTTTGTGTCATAATTCTTTATTACATTTTCACAACATATACACAAAAAAAGTGAATGCATGTTAATAGGTTTTGTCGGCCACCAATGCATCACATTCAACATACATCAATGAGGAAGAGCCACAGGTGCTTGTCAATCCAATTGTATAAACAAAAAACAGTGCTAGCCTAAAGGTGGGGCGGAGGGAGTGGTGGGGGCATTGGTATGCCTGGGGTGGAGGTATAACATGCTCTTGTACTTTCTGCGTCGAGCTGTGTGATTGTTAGGGTGCCACATTGGGCATATTGCTCACGGGGGCCCCCTCATGGATGCTAGTGTTTTACCGGGGTTTGGGAGAGGAAGGGTGTATGGGTATATTAGGAGGTTTGTCCGAGTGTGATGTCATGCATGCAGTGGTAGTACTGCTATGAGCAGATCCAGGGTTTGGCAAACACTGAAAAGGCTAGGGACGTTGGGAGTGGGCTGGGTCGAGCTTCATCCGCCGGAGAGGGGGCCACAGGGGAAGGGGAAGCAGGGGTACACCCCCGTCTCAGCCACCACTACCCCGTCCTCCCCCGCTGCGCGCATTCCCCGTCTCTCTAGCCTCAACAGTCCTCATCAGTATTTGGAGATGGATGGGGGCCGGCGGGTCGCTGTCCGGCATACAAAAGTCTGTAAGGGGGGTGAGGACCCGCAGTGTCCTGCCAACATACCGGGGGGTGGAGTGGGAAAGAGGGGAGGAGGGAATAGAAGAGGGAGAAAAAGAAGGGAAGCGGTGAAGGGGAAGATAATAAATGGGTGGGAGAGCGACAGTCAGAAATATCAGTTCGCTCTGTGACACAGGACATAGTGCATGGGTGGTGTCAGTGCGTGGGAGGGAGGGGGTTGCAGGAACGATGGCCATGAAGTGGGTAATGAGGAGAGTGTGGGAAGGAAGATAGGTGTCTACAGTTATGTGAAGGTGCCGTAGGGGGAGATCATGAGGAAAAAAAGGGGAGGGAGAGAGTAAAGTAAGCTGCAGCAAAATAGATAGCTGAAGAGTTATGCCGTAGGTTATCCCTTGGGTGGCAGCTATTTCGTGGGCATTGGGCTGGAGTTGGAGGAGGGGGGCTCCGGTTCCCCTGTATGGTGTTGAGAGTCTCCAACATTCACCTCTGTGCGCAAGAAGGGTGCCCAAGTCTGCAGGAATAGGTCAGATTGGTTCTGCAGATTGTAGATGACTAGTTCATGAGAAGCGGTTTGGATCATGGCTTCCAGCCACGACTCCTGCATCGGTTGGGCCGGTGCCCTTTATTGACGCATTTTAATTATTTTATCATTTATTACAAATTTAAGTTGAGGAGCTAGTATGTTATATCTATATATTTTACATTAAAATATACACCTACATTAATCATAAACTCTAATAATTTACCCTTCATTTTTAATCAGGTGATCTCTACTGGAGGTGGCTGAAAGTTTCACACGCAGTCAGATTGTTACTCATCGTAAAATTATGGTTGATAATTCGGTTGTAAGAGGAGGCTCCACCATGGCCACTGACACTGCAAACTGTAAATCTCCCACCCGAAATGTTAATATTTCTTTGTGAAACAGCCTCAAGAACTATAACCATACAAGAAGTGCAGTTTTTAAATACATGTTCGAGCTAGGACAGTACTCTGTTAAATATGTATTGCTAATGCAACTAAAAAGGCAATAATTCTAACTAAAATTCCTACAAAATGCAAACATATTGTATAATCAGTTATAAATTAAAGAACGCTTTATATAATTACCATATTCCAACATTAAAGAAAAAACTTTGATTACGTTTTTGAATGTTTTTAGCTAACAATGCTAAACATAATTTGATAGTTGTTTCCAATCATTTAAATACATTCCAAGCAGTTCATGTGGCGAATATTTTCCTAACCAATAGGATTTTTTCAAGCCATGATAAAATGATTGAACAAAAAGTTAATTTAAAACAAATCCTTCTTTTTAAGGGCATATCATAAACTTTTAAAACTAAGGATAATATTTAAAAATCACCAATGATCAAAACTCTTTGAAAACCTAAACTAGTCTTTTCAATTATTTTCCGTATTAAAAACTGTTCTTGAATTGTTAAACTAGGCATTGCATTTTTACATCAGTCCCAAAATAGATATAGCTAATGATTCCACCTTTTCTCCAGTCTCTTTTCATTGTTTTCTTATGGGCAGTGTATGCAGTGATCTGTTAATACCTTTCATAGTTAAGATTACATGAACGAATTTACCAAAATGATTTTTAAGCATAGAACCTGTAAAATATTAAACCCAATCATTCCTGTTAGAACTAGAACAAGAAATTTACTGCAATTATTTACAAAAATAAATCATTTAGCCAATATAATCCTTTATAGGGACACTACAGGAACACTACATTTTAGGTAGAAATGTATCTAAAAGATCAACATCTGGGGCCAGAGCTACAAAGCATTTTGTGTTCACCACCGCCCTAATTTACTGGATGGTCCTCATTTGTGACCTACCTCAGTAACATTCATGAGGAAAATCGAACTGCGACCAACTTAGAAATCTGTAATTTCGCATCTCTGAGGGTGAAGTCAATATTTTTAGAAAAGGAAATACAGGGGCATACCAGCAAAGGCCGGCGATAATTATCGCTAAGTGCACTTAGCGCTAGGATAATTATCGCCGGTTATCGTGGAATTTTATCGCTGAGATAGCGTGCTATCAGCAACGCTTATCTCAAAAGCGATAAAATTCCTCGCGCTAACAGCCAAAAGTGAGATTATTGCTGGAAATCCAGCGATAATCTCACACATTTTGGCGTTAGCTTTCTGATAAGGCAGGGCATACTTAGCCATTATATCCTCCTTACATTGGATATAATGGCTAAGTCAGGGTGAAAGCAGGCGTAAGGAAAGTAGCGCTAACTGTGGTTAGCGCTACTTTTCTTATCGCTATGCCTGGTAGCGATTCCCTTGATAATTGGAGAAATGTCGGTTAGAGACATTCCTCCAGTTATTTTGGGACGGAACGCCCACTTTGCATCTCATTAGCGATGCAAAGGTGGGCGTTATCGGAAAGGGAGCTAAAGCAAGGAATCACGCGTTAGCGTGACCTTGCTGATTAAGGAATACAATTATCGCCGCTTTTCGTCCGAAAACGGACGCTAAAGCGGCGATAATTTTTTATCGCTAGCTTGCTGATATGCCCCAATGTTCTCCTGTTAGAGAAGTTGGAATAACACTTGCCTCCTGACAAATAGTGTCAGTCACCCCTTCCATTTATCAACATAATGAATAAAAGAAAAATGAAATGAAACGACCAGACATGTTTAGCCTCCACTCAATGCTTTCTGACACGAATTTCGTCAAAGATGTGCACTTTGCCCTGCACAAAAAGTGCCATCTGAAACTATTGAATACTTGTTCCAACACTTGTCACCATTACACAGCTGAATAGCTGCTATATATATAAATAAATGTACAAAAGATCAAGCTAGTGCCCCTTTTACTTTCAAAGTACAATGTATTGTACGCTTATTGTTAGTGGTAATGCAGTTTATTTTAGAAAAGTACTTCACGGACAAATTTCCAAATATGATACTTTACGGCACTAATAATATCTTAGATTGAAGGACTTTTAAGAACGTCAAACACATTAAGGGACACCTCCAACACAAATGCTAATGCAATCAATGGACGTCACCATTCTTGTCATATCAAGCTCCAGTGCATCACCACTGTGTTCACTTTGTGCTCAATTAATCCTAAAAAAGCATTGCCACGATTAGAAAAAACACACATAAGACAAAAAAGAATATATATGATATGGAAATTAAAGCTGTGAAGACACTATCGATGTGTTGTACATTTTCTTAGCAAAATTGAATAATTCATAATATTAATTTCCATTTAAAAACTAGCATTTGGACCGAACCAATCTTTATTTGCTTTGTCTCAGACCAATCTGATTAGCAGGTGATATACATTTCCCTTGCACAACTGACATTCTCACTGTGATTTGTGAAAGGAGCAGATTTGTATTTGTGAGAACAGCAAATATACAAAGTGCCACACTAGAGTTGTCTGCGTTACTTTGTTTTGATATGGGAGGTGTAGATATGCGATACTATTCTATGATGTGATTTAGGTTCACTGGTTGAGGGAACATAAGAGAAATATTTCGAAATATGGAAATATATATGCGTTTTCATGTTTTTCTTGACTCTGAGGCCTCCACTCTGAGGTACACAGTTAATTCTAGCTGCCTTCGAATTTGCCAGGATTGTGACAAACATAAGTCAAAGGGGAAAATAAATATGTAGCCAATCTTGCCCATGGGTAGCTATAAATCCCTATATGGAGCAAGAGATTTTGAGGAAAGGGCAGTTGAACATGTCAGGAAAGTGGATCTGATGATATTTGCTTTTAGTTTATGTTTGGTATCAATCAATAAACCCGCACTGATGCTAGTGCTGGAATTAGTAATAAATGCACACAGAGGGCACACTAGAAGTGCCTCCTGAAACCCTACATGCCACTGGTGTGCTAACTGACTGGTTTTCGCCAACCTGTTACCAGAGATGAGTTGCTGACCCCAAGGAGTGAGGGCCTTTGATCTTGGGGGCCATAAACAAAGCCTGCATGAGCAGGGGGTGGTTTGCACCCAGGCCTACAGGATGACACCTGGTTTTGCATTCCAGGGGCTGGGAGCTTCAAAGATGCCATCTGCCTTTGGGCTCTCAAAGGAGTGGAGACCGACCCCCTTTGTCCAGAGCCCTTTAGCATCTGGAGAAGTGGGAAAATTAGCTAGGCCACTCTCAGATGAGCATCAACTCTGAACTGGGCTACCTGAAGTGGATGGGACTTTTTACAAGTGACCATCATGATAATGCCAAATTTAGGATCTCTGGGACAGGGTTATGCCCACTTCCCACGCGTAGTGACCCCAAGGGTAAGCAGCCCATTGGCTACTACCCTCTACTCCCCTAATACTTCTAAATTCAGTATTTATGGGAGCCCTGACACCAGGAATTCAGATCCTGATGACCAAAAGAAGAGGAAGGACCAATGAGCAGGGAAAGCAAGAACTGCAGAAAAAGCAGCTGACTTGGCGTCAGCCCTGCTGGCCTGTTCTCTTATTCTCGACAATTGCATCAAAGTCGTTTCGCCCTCCAAGTTGCTGATCCTCCAAAGCATGGGAGGACTTCCAGCACTTCTCCAAAGACTCAGGTACTTCCGTGTAGCAGCAGAGCTGCTTCCCTGCATCCTGTAGATGCCCCATTGAAGACTGTAAGACTCCGGGACAGCAAAAACCCGAAGCCACAAAGCACCACTACACCCGCGCCTCCTTGCAGTAACCAAAGTAGGCCAATAGTGCCAGCACTGTCCTCCGGCCCTCCAGAGACAAAGAGCTCCTTGGACTTGCCCACTGTGGACTTCCAGTCACCGCCTGCAGCCTCTATTTGCATGGTTCCTCTAATGAACCTGCTCTCGAAGATGAGAATCTGATATCTAAGGACACCCCTGCATCTGTCATTCCCGGCCTATGGAGAAGGGGATCGAAAGTGTTCCCATGTCACAAAGCATCATGAAGACTGTGCCCCCTTGTGGGTTCAGCCCAACTGGTCCCCCAGTCCGAGTATGCAGCCTCTTTTCCGACAAATCGATCTCAATAGACTTGAATGGACACCCAAAGCTGTAACTGTTGGTCCTGCCTTGCACTTTGCCTCGTAATCACTATAAGTCCAGAGGATTGGTTCCATAAGTCACTGTTGAATTCCCGAATGAAATACATCTTTTTCCTCCAGAGGGTAACATTATCACAAAGTGCTTCAATTTTGATTTAAAGTATCAAAATCACCCGACGCTGAAATACACACTTCTACCCCCAGACGCCCCAATGCCTCCCGAGGTGGCCTGTTGGTGTTGCCTGGGACCTTGACCCATACTCACATTTAAACCCAGGTAAGGGCGCCGTAAGTCATTGTTAAGTGACTATATGCAGCGTATGTTTTCTTCCTAAGTTAACATTGCAGTGAAGTGCTTCAATTCTGATTTAAAGTATAAAAAACCTGTTTTCTTCAAACCTGCTGTTTTAAAAAGTACTTACTGCTCTGGATGATCTTGGTGCCTGAAGATATACAAAGATAAGTGCTATTTTTATAAATTGATGTGGATCTTGTGAATCATGTGTCTCATTTATTGACAGTGAGGGGGATATTCACAAGAATGTGTGATAACTACCGCAAGAGTAGCGTAACACAACTTTCAAGCAGCCCATCGCGGGAAAATAACCCGGTGTCAACGTGGAATTCACAACACGGCGGTACCATGCGATAGTCTGCCAAAAACGCGGACAATGTCCGCGATACAACCACCCCGACCGAGATAAAAACACAATCCACAACACCAGAAAACCTGGGATGAGCCCTTCCGCAATCAGGAAAGCAGGGATAAGCAGCCCGAGGGCAGCAAACTCACGCGCAATGCGGGAACGAGCACAAGAACCGCATACGGAAAATGCCACTGAACAAAATACAGCTACAGCGGAGTACCACGGATGCACCCTGGCCAACTGCAGAGGACAACATGCACACCACAACAGCCAAGCACCATGGAAGGACAGAACCGATAGGCACACTGCATGAAAGAGACCAGTGGCAGACAAATCAAAGCCGCAGGAGCGACACACCCACCTTGCAGCATACGCACATAAGCAGAAGTGCACCTCGACATTGGCAACATCCCTGTACAAACAGCAACCCCTCCACAACTGAACACAGGACACAACTGGATCACAAATGTGACCAACCAGGCAAATCACATCTGTAACCCCAGGGATAGTAGTATGACAATGCACAATTCCAGCCTGTAACCTGCAAATATGTTTTATTCACACATGTAGTGCAATTGGACATCTACTACTGTACCATGATTGCCATGGACGGAGACAATGTGACGTGCTCATGAGAAGTAGGTGTCAATGATGTAGTACAGGCCATTCCTGCCGCAGCTGCAGTGGGATGTGGGCCACCAGCCTCATCACCATTATCATCGTCCGGTACCTCTGGAACTAGGATCCATCGGGCCCTGGTGCGAACACAGATGTTGTGCAACACACAACATGCAACGATCATCTTGCACAAGACGTCTGGGCTGTACAGGAGCATCCCACCTGAAACATGACTTCAACACGCCAAATGTGCGTTCAACGATGCCCCTGGTGCGTATGTGGGCCGCAATGTACTGCCTCTGGGCGGGTGTGTTCAGGTCCCGGAGAGGTGTCATCATCCAAGGGCACAGTGCATATCCTTGATCACCTGTGACAGTGCAGGGAGAAAAGAGTCAATACTTGGTTCGGCAGGATGTGATGGCAGGCCTACCAATTCAGTGATGCCTGTGCTGGCTGTGTGTGGGCTGAGTGTAAGCCAGCCCTCAGGGAGTAGCTGGTGCTGGCAACAACTCCAATCGTCATCAGGCACTCAGACATGCAATGTCAGAACCACAAGGGGGGATGACTCGAGTCGCACAGGGCCAGTGGCCCCGGATGCACAGCGGCCGACACGGGCCCACCGCCACGGGATGCTGACCTGCGGGAGAATGGGGCAGGGTCATGAGGGCAGAGCAGTGCCTCACATGTGTCATGGCTGCATTCCGCATTGCCACACGTCAAGCCGTTGTGTGGCTGTGGTGCCATGAAATGTCTATTGGGTGCAGGGGTAGCCCAGGATGACCATGGAATGGTGTAGTCATGTCTGGTGGGTGGTCGTGTAGTCTGACATGTCGAATGTGGCTTGGTCATGAGTGCATGCCCACAGATGTGCCTTGTGCGTTGATGGCTGTGGGATGTGTGGTGTGTCGATTTGGTACTTACCAACAAGCAGTCCCATTCCATATGTGCCATCCTGGAAGCGCTGGTTGATGATGGACTGTCGGAAGATGAAGGAATCGTGCACACTGCCTGGGTAGTTTGCGACGACATTGGTGAAGAGTCCCCTGTGGTCCACTATTGCCTGCACATTGATGGAATGCGTGTGCTTTCTGTTGCGGTAGTGGTGTGCAGAATCCGCAGGGGGCACAAGTGGAACATGTGTGCAGTCAATTGCCCCCAACACGGCCGGGAATCTGGCTATGGCGTAGAAGCCTTGCTTTGTCTCCAGCTGTTACTGCGCAGTGTTGGGGAAGTGAAGGTACTGAGGTATGAAGCTGAGGATGGCATCCAGGACAGGTGTGATGAACTTTGATAGGGCTGGCTGTGAGACTCCTCAGACTCTGGCAGTTGTTGGTTGGAATGTCCCACAGGCCAACAGGTGCAGCACAGCCGGCAGCTTTGTCAGAGGTGGGATGTTGGTTCTCTGCTATGTTGGGGCCGTCAGCCTGTGGACGATGTGGATCATGATGCGGAGAATGGTTGTCCTTTTGAGCCTGTAGTGGGCAATGACTTCTGTGGGTGTTAGGTCTGTGAGGGTGGTGTGTTTTCGGTAGGTCCGCTGTTTCACCCTACGCTGCCTCTGTGGTGGTAAAAAACTAATTCCTGCAACGTCTTTTCGTCATCCTCTAGGGACAATTTCTTTCTTCTGTGAAACAGACTCTGGGCCTTATTTAGATCTTGGTGGACGGGTTACTCCATCACAATGGTGATGGATATCCCATCCGCCGGAATACAAATCCCATTATTTCCTATGAAATTTATATTTCGGTGTATGGGATATCCATCACCGTGGTGACGGAGTAACCCGTTCACCGAGATCTAAATCAGGCCCTCTGTCTTAAAGGTTCCTTAACTCACCCAATAAATTTGCTCATGTTCTGGGCCTCCTCCCAATCAACTGCAGACAGTCTAGAGGAGAGACTACAGTAGCCTTGTTCAACTCAAATGTGACTGTATGTGACAGTTGTGAATAGTTCTTGTCTGCGGGGGTCATTTACAGTTTGGCAGAATGGAAGCCCCACACTAAATTGGCAGTGTTCCTGCTATATCAAACCATGTTATCCCCACTCATTTTAGTATTGGAGAACCACAGTGTTTCTGCAGACAGAACCTCAGCTTGTTTTACTGATAGAAATCCTTGCCTTGGATGTCTGCCTCTAGCTCTGCAGATCATAGTAACAGTTACCACAAACTATTTAGAGTGGGCGGGGGCACCAGTCAGTAGACTTACCTGCCTTGGACAGGAAAAATCTATCAATGGCCCACCAGGAGCAGAGAGAAAACTCCCTGCCATCAGGGCCATGGATCATTTGATCAGTGCATCCTTCCCCCTGTCAGAAAGAAAGGGGAATGAGCCTTGGTTCCTGCTGTATCTAACCTCTCAAGCACATTTTCTCTGAGTTTTTCCAGCCCAAAAATTGTTCAGGTTCTTCCACACCCAGAAATATCCAGAAGAGAAACTAATGATAAGGCAGAGCAAAATGAACACCTAAATGCGGGCATTATTTGTGTTCTACTTGACTCATAATAATGTCTAAGACCGTTGATCACAGTATGTTAGAAAATGACCATTAATCTTCAATTTTCACAAGCTTTCAGAGGTTACAGTCCTGAAGTTATACTTCATGAGCAGCGGGTTATTGAATAATGTGTCCCTTAAATGTCAAAAGTAAGGAAGAAAATCTTTATGCCAACAGAGCAGGTGGAGCAATCACATTGTCCCTACGTATGTCTAATGTGGTAAAGTAGGGAACAACCTTTGGAAATCAACAGCAATTTTAGTTTTGGTGTTTTGCCTTGCTGTATACATTTGACATAATTGTTTTTTTTCTTAAGCTTCAAATTATTATAACTGTTCATACTGGTGTAACATCTGAATTCTATATACATATATTTGAAATGGTATTTATTGGATATCCTTAGAAAAGGAGTACATTTGTAGATTTTTTCGCAACCACGCACAATTGTAGATTCACATAAAGAAGTGTGTAGGAGAAAGAGCAACCCTCTACATAATGTGCTTTTATATGTCTCAATTGTAGGTCAAAGTTTTCCCTTAGGGTGATTTGTCTGTGTCAAACCAAATGTGACCATTTGCACATCAAGCCATGAAAAAGAATACCACATATTAAGCGGTTTGATTTGCTTTGACAACTATATTGTAACACCGCAAAACATGTAGATGTATCTCAAAGCAACTCTGATGAGAGGGATCAACTTAAAAAACAAAATTCCTAATCACATAAAGTGAGCATGGGAAATGCAAATTTCAAAGATATGGTTTAAGATCTTTTGGACTGACTGTTGATTAAAAAGTTGAATAGCAGATGGGGTGGTATGTTACCTACTTCAGCAGTGGCAAATGGTTGATGCTTTCTAAAACCTAAATGGAATGTGTGTGGTGCTTGTCAGCAAATGTAGTAGCATTTGCTATTCAGAACATCACAAAAGAACACAGTATCATCCCAACACAGCACAATGAAACAATGCAGCTCAATAAACAATATCACAAACCGTGCAATACAGTACAGATTAACACAAAATGACAACCACAATAGGATGCAATGCAACTTAACAACACATTAACAACACAAACACAATACCACACAGTAACTGCACAACTCAATAATTCACCATAAAATGCCATTTGAGTGCAGAAAATACAATACAACTATATGCAAAACAGCACAAGATACCCCAACACAAAAACAATGCAAAATAACAGCACACCACAACAAAAGTAGGACATAAAACAGAAACTGACAAAAACAATAATATAACACAGCAATGCAACCAAAAGCAAAACAACACTGTACAAAAACAAAACAAATGTGACAAAAAATCATAGTAACACAACGAAACATAGCGAAGCACAAAGGAATACAATATAATAAATCAACCACAAAATGACACAACACACTAACACAATCACAGAAAACTCCACAGCATCAGCACAACAACAAGATACAACAATGTACCAAAACACAAATTAAAAGCACAGTACAACTCAGCAATTAACTGCACTTCATAATAGGAACATAAATACATATTTGTGTTATTTTGTTTTGTGGATAGTGTATTGTGTGTTATTTGCAGTTGTGTTGAGTTGTAGTTGGGTTTGTAAACCATTTTCTGGCAAATGTTGCTTATTGTGTTGTATTTTATTGTTGTGCTTTGTGCAGTCTACTGTTTTTGTGTGTTGTGGTTTTATTGTTGTATTGCAGATAAATAGATATGGAGTTATTGCAAAGTAGTGTTGCATTGTTGTGGTGTTGTTTTCGCATTGTTGCTGTACCTCAACTACAATGTGTATGCTTAAATAGGCAAATAAGCATTCTTGTCACACATTTCCACTCCCATAAATCTGCTTTCATAATACACTGGTGAAAGGAGTTTTTAACATGCTCGGAACTATTTACCGCCAAGGACATTAGATAATGCCAAAAAAAAAGAAATGTTTTTCTTAAGGATTTTAGTAAGCATGATCATGCCCAAATCTGGAATATCCAAGAAACTGATGCAAGCCTAGTAAGTAGAGTCTACTCAGCTAGAATTACAAGGGCTGTATTATGGAAAGTGCCCTGGGGGCGCAACAGGCATGTGCGGCCACATTGGGCGCCCGGGGCACTTTGATATAACAGAAACGGCTGCAGATGCTTGTGCAGCCCTTTCTGTAATACAGATAGCGCTGACACACATATAGCTTCAGCACAATTACCAGAGGATGTGCTCTCATTTGCATGTGGGCAAAGAAATTCCTTTGGCTCTGCGTCTGCTCCGTATGCACAGACGTGCGCACAGAGGCAAAGAAGCTGAGAGGAGTCGCACCTAAAAGGCGATGCACTATCAGTGCGCCCCCTGATGGCAGCTCTGGAGGGAGGCAAGGCGGTGGACATCTCCTTGCAGTCACTCACTGCACCTGTCTACAAGGGGTTCTCTCTCCCCTCTTGAAAGTACAGGCTGATTGCCACCTGCACAGTGAAACATCGAGTGGCTGCTTCAAAGCAGCTCTGTTTTTCACTTGGCAGCATATTCAATGAAGTCCGGCCGCACTCTTCCTGTTTGCGTCCAGCACACCTGTTTTAAGATGCACTGTGGCACAAACAGAGAACGTGCACCCTTTGTGTAATAGGGCCCTAAATGTAAATATCATTCTTCAAAATAATTAGTGTCTTGTACTTATGTTTGCCACACTGTTCACTGGAAAAATTAGCACTTAACAGGGTGGCACATTAATTGTGTGCACAATCCAGCTATTTGTAATGTTAATGGTAATCCTCTATCAATTTGTTTAGTAAATATGATGAGCCTCTTATTGAATGCTCCCTGGTCAGCAGTCTAGTGGAAAACAGGCTTGTCCTTTCCCTTCGAATTCTTGGCTTACACAGAATTAATCAATTAATTTGTCTTTGTTGGCAAAAGTCCTGCAGGTATTTTCCTTTAGAAAATTACAAAACAGAGCTGCAAAATGCTGGTTAGTTCTATAAAAACAAAGATCAATCTTTAATGCAAAACACAGAGACACCAACACCTTTTAGACCTCTGTGAAACTCATCCATGATTCTAAATAGATGCCAAAGGCAACTAACTTCTGCATGATGAAGGCCTAAAACAAATTACAACACCCAAAAACATTTGTATAAAAAATCAAAGCCCTACCTTCATCAAGGTGTATTGATGAACCTACTGGGAGCTGGGGGAGGAGCTAACATATATACCTTCCTACAGGATGCTAGGCTTTGGTATTATCAGAAAATATAATATTATTTTTTAAATCCTTGAGCTGCTTGCCTTCACGAAAGAAGTTCTCTAACACACAGCTTGTCTCACCTTGTGCTTCCTAGGCACTCCTATGCACCTACAGCAGATTTCCCGGAAAGTCAATAGTCACACTGACTGACTAGACAACACAAGCCGTGGTGAAATGAGAGTTACAAAAACAAACTGTTCTGATCGTCACTAAACTATAACATGGAAATCAAAGACCCTCTCTAAGGTTTAGTAAAACACATTTTATTATTAAATACACATTGACCAGTTTTGCACTGTCTGAACTAAAACAATGGGCTCTATTCACAGCAGTAAATTTACACGTGTAACTTTACTCTTGAACCTAGGTGAAAGTCCACACTATTCATCATTTCCGAGTGTAGGTTTACACGTACAAGTAGACACTCATGTCTCCACCCCCTCAGTTCAAGGAGTGAGAAATTTAGGACTAAGTTTATGAGTATAAAGTTACTACTAGTAACTTTTTACAGGTAGGTGGAGATCTCCCAGGGGGAAAGCATGGAGAAATTATTCAAGTTTATTTATCTTGAAAAAAATATTAAACATATTTTAAATTATAAATGTAAATTATCAAAGTATCCATTATTAACCTAGAACTAATGTTATGTTACAGTAAATTTAACTCAATAAATGTGTATTAAGGATTTGAAGTAGTTATTTAATTTATAAATAATGCTTATTTAACATTAGTATTTTTAAATGTTTTTTTATAAATAATGCTTATTGAAGATTAGTTTTTTAAATATCCAACCCAAAGTAGCATTTTTATTTTTCATCTAGAAATGTAAATATTAAAATTTATCCATTGTTAACCTAGAGCTAATTATATGTTATAGCACATCAATCCAAAACATGTGTATTAAATAGGTATTTAAAATATGTATTTAATTTATAAATAATGCATAATAAAGAATATTTCTTTTAATTCCTTCTAGAGTAGCATTTCTGTTTTTATTTACTATATATTAAAGTTTGTTAAAAGCTATGTTTTCAGTTTATTTAATTTACTTTTTTATTTTTAACAAAAGTTCAAATGTTTAATTGCATTTTAAAGTATGTTTACTTATACATTTGAACAAATAAAACATATTTAATATGTATTTATGTGTTTCAACAGCAAACAAAATCTTTATGTATATTGAGTTAAAGTCGAAATAATTTTGTTTATTTACATATTTAACAATATTACAGATGGGGTATTATTTTAAGTCCCTGGCTCCATCTAGCAGCAAAACTAAGTGGCCTTATGTGATGCTTAACTTACTCCAATGTCGAATCTGAGTACACTCACTACTTTTTGAGACCTTAAGAAATGTAGCTATTTTGGAAGTGTAGTTTGGAAATAACAATGGCTTGCTGTTTTTTGTGAGGGTGTTTGTAGCGGAATTGCCCTCTTTAATCCTTTTTATATTTCCCTTAAGTCCTTCCATTTGTAAGTATGTATTCCCCATTTCCCAGCCACTCCCCCTCATACTCCCACATTTACTACTAAAACCCAAGCATGTCTGTGCAGAGATATCCAATATTGTGGCAGAAATCTCTGTCTAGAAAAGACAGAGGAGGCAAAGGTCTCTGCCAGTAGTTTAGTGAATAAAATTTTGTAAAATTACTTTAATAATACTTCACACACTACTAAGGAATAGAACCCAATATCCATTTTTTTCTGTGAGCACTCTGGCATCCCATAAAAGTAATGACATCAAAAAGGATTCTGAAGTAATTCAATCATTCTGCATATGTATCAACAAAGTAAGTGGACTCACTATTCCCCAGTAGTTAGTATTGCGTTTTGTTGTAACCCTTTTATCAGATATGGAATTGAAATATTGCAAACTCATGTATCCGCATTGTTAACAAAGATGCAGAGTGGAGTTGAAGTGTGTCTCGGATGCTGATCCTGAGGTATCTAATTGGATCTCCCACAACTCAATGAAATCTCCATGAGTGAGTCTCCAAAAATCCAGTTGGATAATCCGATAGAACATAATTAAAGTAGGGTTAGGCTGTATGACATATGAGGAGTTGGAATAAGTGGCATTGCTGGTGAAAATCTAGAGGTGGGATGATAGTTCTTGGTAGTATGTAAGACATTAAGGGCCTCATGTAGGTAGCATACCAGTTACCACTTCTAAAATACCGAACGATACCGAATCGGTATTTTAGAAGTGGTAACTCGTATGTAGGTAATGAGTCGGTATTTTTTACCGATTCGTTACTATTCGGTAATTACCGAATCGGTATTTACCGATTCGGTAATGAGGCATACCTTCCCATTGATGGGAAGGTATGCCTCATTACCGAATCGGTAAATACCGATTCGGTAATGGGGGGAACACTTGCAAGGGTGGCAGGGTGTCACATTGACACCCTGTTGCACCCCTGATTCGGCCATGTGTGCACATGTGGCACACATACATGCCCTAAGGGCATGTATGTATGCCACATTGCACACTGCTACGCGCGTAAAAATGCATTAATACATACTTTAATTATTTACCACCAACTAAAAGTTGGTGGTAAATACCGACTCTAAAACACACCCACACACTCCCCCTACATCTCGATTTTGGTGTCGGAATTTACCGAATCGGTAAAATTACCGATTCGGTAATTTTAACGATTCAGTAAATTCCGACACCAAAAATTGTCCCCCTACATACCATTAGCCAAAATACCGGTCGGTAACGGTAAAATTACCGAAAATCGGCCGTTACCGACCGGTATTTGGCTACCTACATGAGGCCCTAAGAGTGGCCCATTTACTGTGAGTGCTTAGCAAGTGGGTGAAAATAAAATTAAGAGTACCCATTCTATAGCACAAAGAGGTCTATGAAAATTCTGCAATGCCAACAGGTGGTAAGAGGAATAACTAAAGAAACAGTAAGGTAACACATGGTATCCCTGCCAGCTATGAAACAGAGAACATTAAAAGTAGACAACATAAAGGGATTCATTACTGGAATTGGAATAAAAGTTTCACCATGGCCTAGGTGATTTTCCTGATTGGAGAAAAAACAGGCAACATAAGGAATTGCTGGGAGTCAGGCATGGAGCTACCATTTCCCCTGGTAATTCCTCAATTCTTAAGAAACCATAAGATCTTTACTCTGAAGATTGTATGCGGGAATATCATATCTGGCATAAATCCTGAGCCCCAAATGTTACTTGCATACATAATGGTGCAGGTTTTCTATCATTAACCGCAAAGGGGCAATATTTTTGTAAATGATAGTTAGGAAATAACATTGTCAGGTGGAATTTTTGCTACAAAACTCGTGTACAGCATGCACTCATAATACTTTGTTAACTGCGCCATCAAGTTACAGTAACCCCAGTATCGATCACTTCGGTAGCGGATTTACCAGGTGGATTACCAGGGGTCTTGTAATAAGGCGCATATTGGAAATCCTTCACAGTGTCTGATCACACCTACATTGGTGCACATTCTAGCCTTGACACTTGCCTGATATGAACACACCTTTAGGTAATGCCACAGTGAGGTACAGTTCTGTATATACAAGAAAGCGCCCACATAACTTCAGTGCTTTGTCTGCTAGAATGCCAATGACATTAATAAACTGAAAGGTGGCTGCAGGGTGGAACATTCTTTAGACAGTATTGGCCCAGCAGCTAACATGCTTTCATGAATCTGTCCCATTTTTAAATTGCATGTGCACTTTAAATATTTCTATTAATACAGGGTAAAGCCACTGTGTTTTTCGATGGTCAGATGTGCCGACGCAACGGATGCTTGGCTGTG
This sequence comes from Triturus cristatus, assembly GCF_964204655.1. NCBI lineage: Eukaryota > Metazoa > Chordata > Amphibia > Caudata > Salamandridae > Triturus > Triturus cristatus. Next base: position 1,189,417,069 of record NC_140591.1, read on the forward strand.
AATGCTTTAGTTGAATTTATTTCACAAAATGCAATTAAAGTGTAATTAAACCATAGGCTCATTACATGTGAGTTAAAATCAATGGATAGGGTCAGTAGAAAAGGCAGGCGCATGCCCAATGATACACCACGCCTTTTAAACTCTGACAAAAGACTAACACATTATCTAGAAAATTAAGTGCTCATAATAATAACCCGTTTCCTTTGTTTGACCTTTATGCTCTGATCCGAGGTAATAAATAGTCTATGCTCGGTTAACTGCTGCATTCTTTCCACTAGAGAAAGTTGAAAACAGATCATTCAACACAAGCATGAATTAATAAAAACTAATTAGAAGCTAAGTATGTTGCATCAAAGTGCATTACTTTATAAAATAGGAAACGTTCTCTTATAAACAGATTCTCTTGAGGATCATTGGTCGGACGCAGATGAAGTCGAAAAGGAAGGAGAAAAATGTAGGAAAAAATGGTCGAAAGAAAGAGTTGTATAGAGAGATAGCGAGGTAGAACAAGACAGAGGCAGGAAAAAAGAGAGAGGGAACGACAGAAAGTGGGAGAGAGAGTGATGACAAAAAAATGAGAGTTCCAGAAAAAGAATAGCCGGGGGGGGGGGGGAGGGGGTTATGGTAAAGAGTGAAATGGAGAGGGAAAGAGAGGGTGTGAAAGTGACAGACTAAGGGCCAGATGTACGACCATTGGATTTTACGACTCGCAAATTGTGACAAATTGCGAGTTGCAATTTGCGAGTCACAAAATCCAATGTACAACAGTGTCTCAGACACTGTTTGCGATTCCCAATGGGGTCGCAAACTGCATGCCTCATGAATATTAAGGAGGTTGTCACAATTTACGATCCCATTGGGAATGGCTGGCACTCCCAGGGATGGTGGCCTGCTGGGGTCAGCAAACCACCCTGTCTGGGACTGCTTTGTCAATAAAGCAATTTTTTTTAAAAATGCAGCCCGTTTTCCTTAAAGGAATATGGGACGCATATTAACAATAAAAATTTAACATTTAAGTTTCATTGTGGGACCACTGCCTGCTCTTAAGAAATATTTGCACATCCATTCCCAAAGGGGAAGCGGTCCCCTTCCTGTTTGCGAGTGCTTTACCACCCTTCTAAGAAGGGTGGTAAACTGAGAGTGTTTTGGGACCGCAATTGCGGTTGCAAAACATTCATACATAGGTTATAGACTCGATATTAGGAAGGGACGCTAAACCTATATTTCGAGTCACTAATTGATTAGCGACTCGCAAAATAGGATTAGTACATTGGGCTGACCAATTTTGCGGTTGCAAAGGGGCCGAAATCCCCTTTGCGACTGCAAAACAGCCATACATCTGCCCCTGAGATTTTTAGAAATAGGGAACCAAGCATAAGAGTAGACAATATATAAGTGAGATGACAGAGAAACAAAGTATCAAAATGTGGAATGCAGTGATGAAGACAGAGAAACAGACATTTATAGGAAGAGGATGAGAGAGTGACAGACAAGGAGTGTCAGTGAAAGAAGGAGATATAGTAGTACTAGGAGATGAAACAGCTATGACAATTTTAAGATGAATACTGTGCCGAGGGTGAGGTCAATGAAAAGAGACAATCAGAGAAACGATGCAAGAGATTGAGAGTAACGGAAAATAAAGTACAAAATGCGCAAGAGATATTGAGATGGAGAGAGAGGGAGACATGGAGCGAGAGCGCAGGAAAAAGAAAGACATTCGGGGAAAGACAAAGAGAAATAGAGAGATGGCGCATAAGTTTGTTGGGTAAGGCATGAGAAAAAGAACGCTGGGATAAAGTAATTTTCCTTCAGACCTCTTTTGAAGAGGTGCATTAGTCAAACATTTGAAGAATTTATGCTGTTAAAAAAGTATAATTTGGAAACCATTAATGATTGACTTCAAATACCTAAGTGACGACTTTCACAGCACACTTTGTTCTTGTTCCTAATGGCATGTGTGCCTGCCTAATGTAATTGAGGTGTCAGAGGCGCTGTAATAATAAAGTCTGACAAAAATGACTTATTTTGTGCAATTTTGCCACAATAATGTGTTTTGACAATATGACGCACACATATCAAACTTATTTTATTTGGGGTGCGAGAAAACCTAACCACTTGGCATCAACGGATGGGTTGAAGTGAGGAAGAGTATATGCCACTGTAATTACAAGTGATGGGAAAAAGGAAAAATATGATGGTACTCACAGTCCCAAGCAACAATTCGCATATTTTCCTAAATGGAAAAATATATTAAATTAGAAGGTGCAGAGCCTTTAGTTTTTTGAATAGGAATCAAATATAATGTTGTTTTTACATCCAGCGTGGTTATTACTCTTGGGGCGTATTACAATAAGTGCACTGTGGGCGCAACTGGCATTTGCACCCGCTTTGTGCGCCATGGGGCAATGTGGTATTATAGAAAGGGGTGCAGGCGCTTGTGCGTCCCCTTCTATAATACCGATAGCACTGGCACTCTGAAAACGCCAGCGCTACCTTCAGAGGGTGTTCCCTAAATTGCATAGGTGCATGCCCTATGCAAATGAGGGAATTCCTTTGACTCTGTGCCCGCACCATATTACAGACATGGACAGAGAGTCAAAGAAGCCCTCAGGAGGCGCACTGACAGTGCGCCATTTAAAAGGTAGCGCACTGTCAGTGCGCCCCCTGACAGCAGCCCTCCACTGGGGGTAGAGGGGGTCCCATGGACCCCCCCAGACATCCCCTTTGAAAGTGCAGGTGTGTGCCACTTGCACTGTGAAAACACGGAGCGGCTGCTCTGTGTTTTCACATGAATGCGCTGCCTTGGGGGCAGCACGAGTTTGCGGCTGCCCTGGGGGTAGCACATGCAACATAATAGGGCACATTGGGATTGTTTGCACCCGGCGCACCTTTTAAAAGGTGCGCCTGGTGAAAACAATCATAATCACAATGCATAATACGGCCCCTGGTATGCTTCTCAGCCGCTCCCTCCTAATCCGCAATTTTCTTCTGCTAGTACTTCTCTGTGGTTTTAGTCAGGCTCCAGAATACTTTTCCCTTAGACATTTTAGTCAAGGTGAACCACCTTGCATTGCACCTTCTGTTTATAGCAAAAAGCCTGATGTTGAGTTTGAGTAGGAGAGTGTCTTCCATCCACTGTGGCAAAACTCAAACTTCAGCTAAGGTAGGACAGGAGAAATCCCCAAAGTGTTCTGCAGCAAACAGTTCTCCAACTAAATCCAAGTGTCCAATTTGACAACAAGACGTGTGTCAAAAATTACACCCTTCCTTATACTGAAGGGTAGAATATCCAGAAGAACATTATACTTACATTTGCTCAAAAGTCGACCAGCCTTCCAATGTGAGACTTTCAAGCAGGTAGCTCCAACAGGCATGCAAAGCCATATTGCATTTTATCTGGCTTATAAAGGTTTTTCCCATGGCCATCTTCTCAATCACTTCAATATCATGAAAACGCTCATTCAGCCTTACACAATGGGTTCTCACCCTCCACACTTGCTTCCATATAGAAATTCCTCTGGCACAACTCCGATCTTCAGTGCTTGTTATTGGCTGTGTATGGATACACAAAACAACATCCCAGAATAAATCCTAGTTGGTCTTGCTCCAACCATAGGGGCTGGAAGTAGGGATGTGAGAAGCTACATCACCCCCAAAATAACGATGCTGAAGTTCAGAAGGTGAATGAGCAATGAAGATGCCTGTAAATTTTGTTTTTATTTTGTCACTGCAGCTGTGCGGTCAAAGACAGAGGTCAAATGTCAGGCTACATCTTCTGAAACATTGCTGCCTATTCTTTTAGCTTGGAGATTGGTGTTTGCTGTTCTTTGACTTCAAAGTGAGATGATTTTGTTAAGTCAACTGCATGAAGATCTTGCAGGGATACAGGAAGTATGAAATGAAAGGGTGTAGAAAGTAATTTCTTTCCAACACACTAAAACGTTTAAACACCTGTGAATTAACTGTTCGAATATTTTAAAATATAGCAGCAGTTAGGAAAGCACAAATTAGCATCTATTTAATTCTGAAGTGCAGTGGAAACAAAGATTTTATTTGGCTCAAACACATCAAGACATTTTACTGCTGGAACCCGTTTTCAACACTTTAATCTGTGTGCTATATAGTTTTTACCAATAAATCTGTACGTCTGTGCAAATTTAGTGTTCATATCACTGAAAAATGTGCTGTTTGTGAATGACTGTTCACTGCCACATAATGCTTTAGTAATATATTTGCAATAGTGTGCTTCAAACTGTACCACCACCACAGACTACACCCTTATCACTTTCTTGATGAATGGGCGTGGGTCATTTGTGGTTCTTATTCTTCATGTAACACTTGGATTTTCAATATCCCTATGACTTCATTGATGTAGCAATGATGGCAGCATCCCCACTATGAAAATTGTTCCAGCACCACTGGTTCCAACCCAAATTACGATCTAAATCCACTCACCTACTTACTTGAGTCATCCAGAATGTGAAATCATTGAATAAGAGTATTCTGAACATCTATGATCTGATCCCTGACTGTAACCTAGACAGGCCGTTTATCACTGAAACTTTACTAAGCATTGATGGTGCATCAATCCTACATGAAACCATATAACAAGGATACAACATTCAAGGGAAAAATCACCCTTGAAGAAGAAGGGAGGAGCTAAAGCCTCAAAAGCTCTCTACCTATCAACATGGATTTCAAACTATAATAGGCACAGGCAAAATTCCTTGAAATGCCAAAAACATTATTCAAAATTATGCGTTATTGTGCGAAGGTCTAACATCATATACTAATTTTTTTGCAAAGTATGTCTTTGTGTCTATTTTATAGCATGAGGATGCAGGCACTAAATAGAAGTGCATGACATGAACAACAGCCACTTGTGCTTGGTTTGTTTGTGTTCTTCCCATTGGTGTAAGGGCAGGTGTTTTGCGTGGTAATCATAACAAAAAACTGTCAGTAAAGAATGAATCAAGATTATGTGTGCATAAATTAAATAACACTAAGTGCCTGGATTATAAGGCTGAAGAAGGTGAATTCACGGTTCTTCAATGTTCTCCTAAATCAACATTTCTTCCCACTTCCACCGTACAATCTTGCATGTGTTGGATTGTTCCTAGACTTTGTCACCAGTATCACTTTACAAAATTGCAACCTCTGCATACTTGTAGACTTCAACAACTGGTTTGACAACCCTTCATTTTCTAGAGTGGAATGCATCCTCTTCCGCCTTAGTAAATTTATCTCTGGCCCTTATCACGCAGCCAGCCACAGCTATTGAAACATTGTCATTCATAGACTCATCAAAGCAATTGAAAAATATAACATTCCCTAGATTGCTCATGTTATGTTTAAATTGAACTTCTACACATCTTTTCATCAATGAAGAGTACAACTACAAAATCTAGAGCACCTGATGGAGAATGGGTAGAAAAATTGACTTTTCCACTTTCTACACTAAACTAACCACTAAACTAACAATCTAATAAATACCGTTCAGCAGTTCCAACACTTCAGACCTCCAGAACTTCAAATCAATATCAGAAAACAATTTGAATGAGTCTAAAGCTAAAATCTTTCAAAAAACGGAAAATAGCTTTGGAAAGATTACAGGAAAAGATGAAAAACAACATGTCAAACATACACACCAATATCATTCCAGAGTCTATAAAGCCATGGTCAGTAAGGTAAAAAAAAAACTTCACTGCTCCATGTGCTCCTTTGAGCTACCTGTCCATCTTCACAAGATAACTGGAGAATTCCAGAATCCTGTAAGTTTGACTTCCAAAGTCACCAGTTTCTGAAATGTGAGTGCCTCTCTGGCTGACCACTTCATATCCAAAGCAAAAGATCTTGAAATGTACCTTGAGGCAAGAACCGAGGAGGATATATAACATAACTCAAACATTTCCTCAATCTGTCTACTCATTCTGTGTCAGAGAGTACTCTTCTTCGAACATGAACCTGCTGATGAATTTGCTAACATCACAAAACTTGTAGCACAGCAGGTGCACCGGCAAATCTATATCCAGCGGACATATTCAAGGACATCCTCAATGAATTGCTCAGCAGCTATCACAGGCAGAGCTATCACCAAAAATGTCCACGAATCTAGAATCTGGGGTATTTCCCCTCTAGAACTGCCTACATAAAAAACTATTCCTTAAAAATAGGTATTGATCAGATGGGCCCTCCATCACCCAATTTGCAATGGTCTCATCTTTGACAGAGCCTACATTTAATTATCCACCTGTGTACAGGTTTCCACCTTGGCTGGTGCCATCAAGTCTTCTCGTATAATGACATGACATCAGGACTATGGTGGTGTCAAATGAAGTTGTTTTACATCATCTACTGTCCAAGTCTTCTTCTTTGACACAGTAATCATCCTACATTGCTCTTTAAAATTGAGCCCATGGGAGTACAAGGTATTGTCCTTCAATGGATTACTTTCTTCCTCTCTAAGAGCTTTCTTATACCATCACTTCCCCCTTTCAATGCTGCATCTTGTCCATCCACTGTAATAGTTCCTCAATGATTCTCCCATCCTCTTTAATGTCTACTTTGTGCACTACCTAATCTCATCTCATCATTCAAATTAAATATTTATCTTTGTACAAATAGTATGCAGAACCAGACAAGAGGAAGCATCAATGAATCTTTGATGGTTAACAACATAGCTTGAGCTGAAGAGGCTAAGTGATTGAATCAAGATGTTTAGGGGCACATGCATCACTGTGTTTTGTGGTTGCAAAGGGGCAGATTCGCAAAATCTGCCCCTTTGTGACTGCAATTTTTGAATTTGGGATGCATCATCCCAAATGCAAAAATTGCTATTTAAGTAATCGCAAAAATTGTGATTACTTAAATTGCGATCGCATTTAGGGAATCTCAAATTGTGATGCCCTAAATGCAATGCAACAAAAAAAAAATAGCGATTTTGCTTTCAAGAAATGCAAATTCCTATCAACTTAAAGTTCATAGTAATTTGCGAAAATTTTGAAAAATGCACAAAAATGACACCCTATCAGGAGTGTCCAGCATCATAGCCCCACTTTGCTTATGACTCCACCTTACACAGGTACTTCACATTACGCATGTGACATTCAATCCCTCTAAAAAGAAATAACCTGGGTAAATGCATTTCAGGTGCAATTACACATCTTCAACTCCAGAGGATGCCCTCTTCCAGACATCCTCAAACTCAGCCCTTCACATTTCACTCCTTGGTGCAATCTTTAACGCACCCCAGCTGAAGAACAAAGGTTCCAGCCACAGGATGCTGTTGACGACTGGGCTGAGCCCTTGAGGGGTTATCCTTTGCAAGTCCCCAGAGATTTAGGGAGGGACTTTTTTCCTTCATGCTGGAGGAGACTGTGTTGCTCCTGCAGCTCCCCCTGCACCTTTTCATGCCTTCTGCGGTGACCCCATCCTCCTGGGGTCACTACACTCCACCAGCAAGCCGGTTTCTTTAGCAGGCCTTTTTGGGGTCTGCAGGGCATTATGGGGTGCATTTCTCCAGGCCCATGCATATTAGAGCAGCGGCTCTCCTGCTGCTTCGGGTAGAGCTGCGTTGCCCTGACGGTGGCCTCACGCCGCAGCCTGGCCTCGTTGGAGGGTCCAGTCCCACCCGGACCCCCAGGTGTGTCCAGCAGCTCGGGGAGCCCACTACTGGCTGCTCTAGCTGTTTTTTGGGGCCTGGTCCCACTCGGGCCCCTCGCACCTCTTCATTTCCTCTCCACGGGGGACCGGTCCCACCCCCTCATTTCCGGTGCTTGGGGAGGTAAGTGCAGCCCGAGGAGCCCACCCCGGCTGCTCCGACTGGCTCCTGGTCCGGCCCGCACGCCGTGTGCGGACGCAGGAGCTAGCGCTGCTCTTCTGGTCTGCCTGCTCTGGCGGGCAGACACAAGGTTTTCTCCATCCTGGCGGGTCTTCGGGGAGTGCAACAGCACTCCCCCCGCTTTCCCGTGGCCGCGGACGAGTGTGATGGCACTCCCCCCACCTCCACCATCACTTCGGGTCCTGGTGATGGGGTCCCGGGCCCCCGGACGTCTTCACCGGGAGGGCAATGGCACTTCCCAGCTTTTCTTCCTCACGTCGGGGTCCAGAGATGGTGTCGCCGGCACTCGGACCACTTCACGGGGAGCGCGACGGCGCTCCCCGGCATGACTACGCCCATGAGGGGGAACACGTGCTGGCGCATCCCCCTCCTCCTCATCACCATCACCGGGGCCCAGAGTTAGGGGGCCTGGGCCCCCACCAGTGTCTTCGGAGCGCCAGGTTAGGCTCCTGGCCCCCCCGTGGAATAATTTCAAGGGGAGCGCGACGGTGCTCCCCGAACTTCCGCTTCTTGTGGGGCAGCCCCCAGGACCTGACCCACCCCGGGGGCACACCTAGGACCGGCGGCAGAGCCCCATGCGCTTCGTCGTTGGTCACTTGGGAGGTCAAAGGTTGCCTACCTTCTGTGGGGTCATAGCTCGGCTCCCAGGTAGTCGATTTTCATCATTTTGGCCTTCTCTTGCTCCGGATGACGAGATCTACCCTTCTGGAGCACTTTCTTTTACCCTCCTGGTCTCAAGGAGGGGGAAATCAGCAGGGAGCTGCCTTCACTGGCTCCCTGAGCCAGACTCTCACCTGGCTCTTTTCCTGGGCCTCTCTGCTCCTTGCGCAGAGGCCCAGGCTTCCCTCCTGGCCAGTGTCGGCTGGTGGATTGGAAACTGGTGAGGCGTATGCAGAACGAATGAAGGTATGCGAGCCCGACGGCAATAAGGGGGGTTTGGAGGGTTCTCCCCCGCGAAGAAATTAAAAAAGATTGGCATCTTTTTGGTGCGATTTTCAGCACTATTTCTGTGATAAATGGACTAAAAATTCAGTCCTTCTAGGCATTCATAAAAGAAAACTCATACATTATTTCAGAGAATTTCTGGATTGCCAAGCAAGTCTGACTTCTGAAGAGGGCTAGGGTACTAAGCAAGACTGCTTTGGCTCTACCCTTTCCAATAGAAAACACTAGTTAGCGATTTGAATAAGTTCAATGGACAAACCTGGGGTCTAGGGAGAGTCCCTCTCCTGAGAAAGAAATGTAAAAAAGATTGGCAAATGGTGCATTTTAAAGCAAATGAATGCAGCGATAAAGCAAGGCTTATTAAGCAGTGGGAACGTATAGTCTTGAAATATTAAACACATTAAAACTGCCCTGTATCTTCTTGCATTAATTTGTTCAACAGTTACTGTAATATGTAAATTATTCTGCATGACAACTTTAGCCCTTTAAAATGTATGCTTGCCCAGTGTATTGCACTGCATGCAGCATTAACTTTGGAAAAATATGCTCTAACCAGACTTCGGGAAGCACCCACAGCTGCTGGCTGTAACCAGTCATATAGAAATATGTGCAGACAGGTCTTTAAGTGAGATGAAAAAAGTGGGTGCTCTCTATAAAGGAACATGTCAAATACATTTCTGTGATTCCCATAGTGTGCCATCAGACCGGTATTTTGGTTTCTCTCGGAGATGTAATTTTATCCAGATAAATGGCACTGCAACTGACATACACCTAAAGCCTGTCAGTATGATTGGCTGTGTCACTGGGTGTTAGCTGTTTAAGATAAATGAGTAACAACAATGATTTCTAATAAATAATTAATATTGAAAATGTTTAAATTCTGAAATTCTGAAATAGTGAGTCTGTGAATTAAATAGCATTGAGGCCTGTGGAAGGATTTTTGGCCTTCGGATATGTGTGCTTTATGTTAGATATGTATCCTCTTTCTGCTCTGCATATCTTGTCCATCTGCACATCTTCAACCCCCTCTCTTTCCTCTTCAGCATCCTCTTTTCACTCTTCCCTGAATGCCCTTCTTCACATCTCTGTCACTTCACCGCCCCCAACATGCACTGCACTCCCTCAAATATAAGCACTTTAATTTCTCTTACTTTTGCCTTGCAAATATTTTGACATCAGTGTACCCTCTTCACACACATTTCCACATAATTTCAGTTGCAAATGGAAACACGAATAATGTTCTGTGTGCTCTGCAGAGAGGCCAACCCACTGACAGGCACTTTGTTTGGCTTTAGCCTTAGCACCTGTGTGCTCAATCAAAAGCCCCTCATAAACACCTGGCATGGCTCAAGCCTCAAAGTATGCACAGAAAAAAATACAGATAAACAACAACATTATAAAATAGCTACCTCGTGGGGGATGCAAGATCAAGTAAACATGTAAAATAAGAGAGGAAGTAAGTCGCTGAAATGCATTCCCGCGATGTTTTTAACATTCATTGTTTGCAAGGCAATCCATGTTTTTGGCATCAGTGTTAACTTAGGGGCATGTACACAGGGCCAGTTTTAATGCCATACATCAGAGGATTGGCCACTGTAAGTTTCACAGTAAGTGCATATCTCTCGCTTTGGGCCTGACTCAGATATTTGGATCCATTTCACAAGTGAGCAAATGCCGCAGCAATGTGCAGGGAGGGCCTGGGGTGTCAGTGGGGAGGTAAGCATGATGAGGGGTCATGGCACAATATACAGAACACAGCATTAGCTTGCAAACACTTACCAGCATTACCGAGAACAAGGCACCGGATCGGACGTGCTTACAGTAGATATACATGGATGTTACATTCCTAAGGGTGATACCCGGTTGCACTCCGATAACATGCTCGATAAATTCCACCATGTTGGTCTAACGTGATCCAAGATGAAAACAGTATGAACGAAATCTCCAATCCTCATTATCCCCATCCAATATAAACATACGAAGCGGTACACCCTTGCGTTCAACAGGCCAAAATGCTTCTAAAAACCCATTTAACGTAAAAATCAAAATCACCCAACATTTGTCATTAAATGATCCTCGGCGAGATATGTACATAGTCCCGATATGACGGAATTCATTCAAACCCATAGGGCCCATTCCGTAAACCACGTTCCGCATTGCTTCAAACATCGTTTGGCTTACCAAATATGCTGGTCATGAGTTTGCCCGCACCAACATAAAATCCATAGATCTCACCTTCGGTAGCGCCTGCAAATAATTACTAGGGGGCAGATCTATATTGGAGATGCGCCACTTTTACGCCGCCATTGCGTCACTTTTGTGACGCAGCGGCGGTGTAAACCCTGCGCCACGTTGCGCCATATTTACATCGTGACGCATCTATGGAGATGCGTCACGATGTAAAACCCTGCGCCACGTAAAACCTGTGTCAGGTTTCACGTGGGCGTGTCGACAGAGGGGGGGCGTTCCGTCGCAGGAACGCCCCTGAAAAGTGACTCAGTCAAATCTATAAGATTTGACTGAGTCACTTTCCCAACGCTGATGCGCCAAAACCCTGCGCCTGCTTGAAGCAGGCGTAAGGCTTGACGCACCATGTTAGGGATAGGGTAGGTTGGAACAGTGCTGGAGTTGCGTCGCGCTTGCGACGCAACTGAAGCACTGCGCCAACCTTACGCCATCGGATGCGTCACGCATCTGTTTATTCCTGCGCCATGATGCGCCGCATTGTAAATGCGGTACAAAAGGGGGTGGATTCAAGCAAGCCTGGCCGAAGACGGCTGAAATGCCAGAAACCGGTCCTAGGAAGCTTGTTTCCGGTCCAGGGAAGGCATGGCTTGGCAGTTCGGGCTGGACTGTTCCCATGAGGCACAGGGTCAGACTGATTTACATATGGCCATGTCTGAACTGGGGTGGCAGAGTGGGCTAAAGAACGGAAACCGTCCATCACTACCCCCTTTTGTACCGCATTGTAAATGCGGCGCATCATGTGTGGCGCAAGGGTAAACTTGCGTGACGCATCATTCCTGGCGCATCCTTGCTGATTTGCAGGGATGCGCCAGGAAACGTAAATATGCCCCTAGGTCTTGAAAAGTCCAAAACAAATATTACAGAAAGCCCACTAAGGCCCAAGACCCTACAGAAACGAAGGGAACCGATCAGGTTTGATCATTTTTGCCAGGGCTGCTTTAAGTTTCCCAGTCCAGCAGCTTTTCTCCCCTGACACTTGAGATTTGCTTTCACATTGAAAGCAATTAGCGGCTCCTCTTTTCCACTACCGTCCTGACACTGCTGTTGTTAAGCGCCTCAGGCGGATTATGGCTTGTAAAGCACAAAGAAAGCCAGACCTATTGGCTTTGCCAATGTTTGCACTGATCACTAATATGTTGCGTCACTAGTCCTTATCACTTCTTTTATCCTCTTTCTCTTCATTGTTTTCACCTACTTGTTTCAAGCACTCTGAAGCGGCCATGCATGCAACCCACCTTCAGCATGCAGCCCTTTAGCAAGAAAATAAATAATGGAAACAAAAAAAAAGTGCTATTTGAAATTTATCATCTTTGACTACGAGGCACAAAGTGCGAACTTCATACACGCATTGGCGTTTCAAGCGCTCGCTTACAGAAAGCAACAAGGGACAAGCAGCCTATCACAGTAGAGAGGAAAGAAACTCGTTTATTCACAAAAGCACAGTTTTAATGCCTTTGCGAACAGCTCCGACGGCGGGATCAGTACAAGCCTAGCATGGCATGAATACGCTGATTTGGCTTCTCCAGAAACTGACGTTAAGGATGATTTTCAAGTGTTCACAATTATGGGCCTTGTAAGATGTTATTGTAATGCTGGCTCAAACCCACACGCAACAAAATGTGCGTTTCCCGGTCTCCCTGCTTCTATTAAAGCAGGCAATGATTGTGACATAAATTGGCAATCACCAAAGGTAGGCCTAAAATGGAAAAACTTGCATTATACTTTAGAAACCAAAGTTGTTTCATCGACATTAGCTCTGATTATAACCCACTCGGTACAAATACGGTTTCCAGTCGGCAGGCACGGGGGCCGGGCTGACTGTGGCTAGAACTTCACGTTGTTGGCCAGTGCCAGAGACCCTGACTCTGTGACACTTTCTGGCCAGTCCTAGAGGGCACAGCCCTGCAAATCAGCTGGTGCTCTGTGATGTGCTTGCACAGAGTGTACTGTACTGTGACCTCACCTTCTGTCCTTACAGGCTGAGATAATAAACCTTGACCCATTCATGCTTTAGAACTATGGTTTGTCCTGTATGATTTCTTCTGCTGGTTTGTTTGACTTGGACTCGTGTTTTCTGTGTGTGTCTTCCCTTTCAGGAGCCCAGAGAATCTTTAGGTCACAGCTAGTTCATCTACCCCAGTCACAGCTCGCATCGCAATACTCATGGGGGGGGGGGGAGGTTGTCGCGCGGGGTTGGGGGCCGGGGAATTAAAAAAATAAAACGTACCTGACAGCCGGTCCGCGCCAGTCTGTGCCAGGCAGTCCTGGTGAACAGAGTATGCAGTTTGGCAAACAGAGGTAGGTTTACCAGGGAGTATACGTTCACAAAGAGGTAAAGACATTTGGATAGTACTAGCATTTTAGAAAGTTTCATTCGGTCAGCCATGTACAGAGGGAATTGAATCCATCTATATACCTTCACAGCTGCCCTATCAATTGCCGGACCATAGTTATTGCTAAGGTTTATCTCCCAGTCTCTGTTCAAACAAATACTAAGGTCTCATACAGAGTCCTCCATCCAAGCCAGTGCGTATTCCAGAAATGGTTTGTTAATGCTATCAGTAAGAGGGAACATCTTGGATTTGCTTCAGCTTATTTGAATCCATGAGAATCACCCAAATTGGATGATGTCTTGTTTTATAGGCTTCAGGTTCGCCTTAGTGTTCTTAAGAAACAACAGAATATCATCTGCATCTGACGATAGTAACAATTATTTTGGAGGGAATGCAATACCTTACTTGATATATTTTTCACAGAGTAGAGAGTCCAAAGGATCTATGGCAACAGCAAAGTGTAAGGGTGACAGGGGTGAGCGCTGTCATGTGCCCCCTTCTATTCCGAAGGGAGTGGAAGTATAACCATTAACGTGTACCCTAGAAGTAGGGTCCCCAAACAGGAATCTAACCCACTGCAGGACTTAACAACCCAGACATTCTGCAGATCACAGTCAGCAGAAATTATCATTTGGGTGAATCAAATTCCTTTTCAGCATCTAATAACACCAAGATGACTTGTATTTGCGGAGGGGTCTTTTGTATGAGTACATATGGTAAACATAAGTTACCAGAAGTGGCCCTGCTAGGTAAAAAAACCTGCGTGGCCCTGTAGAACCAGCTTATACAGCAACAGGTTCAACTTCCTGGCGAAGACTGGGGCCAAGATTATCTTCATATTCAACAGAGGCAGGGACCTACAGGATGGCAGCCTTTGGGGTCTTTGCTCACTTTAGAATAAGTTATGATGGTCTCCTTGGCATTATGAAGGACTCCTGGTAAAATTGAAAGTTATAGTTAATGTAGTGTAGCAAGTGAGGGGACAACACCAGATATAGAGGTGCTCAACTCATAGTAAATTGAAGATGGTGCAAACATTATAAATGAAAAGTACAACTATAATTTTAGAATTTCTAATGTTTGTCTAATTTAAGTTGGGTTTGTAAAGAAATAAAAAGTTACAATTTTCCTAACTATAACTTATTCCTAACCTTTCGGTTTTTCACTACATTTCAATGGCTTTCATTATTTAATAAGAATGTGTTTTACATCGTAGTGTTGAGTGTCATATATTAGTGTCTCGTTAATTGTTAGTTGTACAGTGTAGTGTGGTAGAGTTGAGTATTGTAGAGGGGAATACAGTGCAGTGGAGTAGAGTGGAGTGGGGTGGAGTGCAGTTGAGTAAAGTTTTACATTGTGGAGTGGCGTGGTGTGTTGTATAGTGGAGTAGCGTAGAGTGGAGCGGCATGTTGTAGTGGATTAGTGTATCATATAGTAGAGCAAGATGCCATACAATGCCATAGCGTGGAGCACAGCATTGTAGAAAGGAGGAGGATAGAGTGGAGTAGGGCGCAGTAGAGGGTCGCTCAATGGAAATTCGTCTAGAGGAGTGTGGAAAAAGTGGAGGAGATTGTCGCAAAGTGCAGTGACGTATCATATAGTGGAGTGGCATGTCATAGAGAGGAGTGGAGTAGCATCTCATTGAGTGTTATACAGTGTGCAACACCGGTATACACTGAACGGTTGAAGAGTGCAGTGGCATACAGAAAAATAGCATAGAGTGGAGTGGTGTGGAGTGGTGTACAATGGAAAAGAATGCAGTAGAATACAGTGAAATGGCCTACACTGGAGTGGCGTACACTGGAGTGGGGTAGAGTGGAGTGTTGTCCAATAGTATATTGTAGAATGAAGTGGTGTACAGTGTAGTGGCATAGACTGGTGTGGTGTACAATGGAGTACCATCTAGTGGAGTGGCTAACAGTTGAAAAGCAAACAGTGGAGTGTCGTACGCTGGCGTGGCATACACTGGAATAGCGTAGAGTGGAGTGGCGTTCAGTGCAGTGTTGTAGAGTGGAAAAGCGTAAACTGGAGTAGCATACAGTGGGGTGGCTTACAGTTGAATAACGTATAGGACAGTGTCGTACAGGGGAGTGGCCTGCAGTGGCGAAGCATGCACTGGTGTGGTGTACACAGGAGTGGGATAGGGTGGAATATAATACAATGGAGTTGCGCAGAGTGGAGTGTGGGTCACTGTAATAGTGTAGAATTGAGTGGGGTAGTGTGGAGTGGTGTAGACTGGAGTGACGTAGAGTGGAGTACAGTCTAGTGGAGTGGCATACACTAGAATAGCAAACTGTGGAGTGTCGTACACTGGAGTGGCATACACTGGTATGGCGTAGAGTGGAGCGGCATTCAGTGCAGTAGCGTAGAGAGGTATAGCATATACTGGAGTGTCGTACACTGGAGTGGCATGCACTAGAATAGTACAGAGTGGAGTGGCATTCAGTGTAGTGGCGTAGAGTGGAATAGTGTATACTGGAGTAGCATACTCTGGAGTGGCATACAGTGGAATAACGTATAGTACAGTGGCATGCCGTGGAGTGATGTACAGTGGAGTCGCATTCACAGTAGTGGGATAGAGTGAAATATAATACAATGGAGTGTCGAAGAGTGGCGTTTTAACCAGTGGAGTAGCATAGAATGAGTGGCGCATAGTCCAGTACCATCTAGTGGTGTGGCATACACTGGAATAGCAAACAGTGAAGTGACACACACTGAAATAGCGTAGAGTGGAGTGGCGGTCTGTGCAGTGTCATAGAGTGAAATAGCGTATGCTGGAGTAGCATAAAGTTGAGGTGGATAAAGTGAAATAGTGTACACTGCAGTGGCCTACACTGTAGTGGGATAGTTTGAAACAACATACAGTGGAGTGGCATAGATTGAAGTTGTATACAGTGTAACAGCGTAGACAGGAGTGGTGTAGACTGCAATGGTGTACAGTGGAGTGGGGTAGAGTGGAATAACATACAGTAGCATGGAGTTGCAAACAGGGTAATACTGTAGAGTAGAGTGACATAGAGTGGAGTACAGTACTGTGGAATAGCATAGAGTGTAGTACAGTGGACTGGCGTGCAGTGGAATAGCATAGAATGGAGTAGCATATAGTGGAGCGGCATAGACTGAAGTGGTGCACAGTACAGTAGAGTAGAGTGGAACAGTTCTCTACGCCACAGACGAGTGTCGCAGAGTGGAATGGTGTGCAATATAATAGCTTAAAATGAAGTGGATTACAGTGGAGTATCCTACTCGGCAGTGGCCTACAGTGGAGTACCGTCCAGTGGTGTGGTATTCAGTGGAGTAGCATACAGTGGTCTGGGCTACTGGGGCGTTGCGAACAGTAAAAAAGTATTTATTGGAGTGGCCATACAGCGAAGTGACATACAGTGAAATAGCATTGTTGGAGTAGTGTACTGCTCGATTTTCCCGGCTCTCTTGTGATTAAGGGGAACTAATGTGACTTCAGTCTCTTTCCATCCAAGTCTAAGGGTTAGAGTAGTGTATAGAGCCTATTTATTAGGCACTTCGACGTGATCCTGTGTTCTTCCCCATAGATCAGGGTTTGCACATATATCCTAGAGGATAGATTCGTTAGTATTAGGGGTAATCTGTTCTATAGTGAGGGTATTTCATGGAGCCGTGCTGAATCCAGGCCTGGTAGGCCTTAAACGGGAGAGACTCCATCTTTCTTTCCGCTCCGGCAGCTTGGGGAGTTTCTAGGTCGAGGGTGATGTTTTAGTTATGAGGTGTTATTCGCTTGGAGAGAACCGGTTCAGGCCGGCCCTTATCGAAGGATTGTATTTTTCTTCATGCCGAAGACACTACATCAGGCCGGCCGGCTGGGAACGTGTCCTTGGTACGGGGAGGTACAAGAATTTGGTGGGCGGCAGGTTACGGGCTGGAATTTTCCATGAGAAAATGTACCTCTATATTAGTGAAAGTCTGAGGCAGATACTGGCACTTGCTTTTAGTCCGTAGGCGGCACCTGGCCGTTAGCAGTAAAGCTACTACTTATTCCAGGGAAGACAGATGACAAACTTGAAGGTGGAGAAAAACCGAGAGATAGATATTCTTCTAACAGAATAGCCAAAGAGAAAAGAGAGTAGCCGATGAGGAAGAGGTCCCAGTGACTCGAAGAAGGAGAAGGGAGTAGATCCGTGACTGCGGAGGTGTGACTTCCAGGCGAAGCCGAGGCACAGACGAGAAGGGAACCTAGATGACCATTGAGTGCAGGCTACATACGACCAAGGTGATGTCAACCCCTTTATTATTAGAGTGTACAACTTAATCTTTCACTTTTCTTTGCAGGTTATATGTGATATGTATTAAGTTCTGTGAGCGTGTATGTAGTGACTAAATAAAGTATCCAGTTTGTAGTGAATCAACATGTGCTGCGTGTTCTTGTATAAGAGGGTAGCCTATTCTTCTAGTCAGCTGTGACTTGACATGAGCAGATGTTAATCCTGATCAGGTAGGTGGTAACTGAATAAGGGAGAAAGGAGCCCCTCGAACTGGGGAACAGGTTGTGCTCAACTAGCAGTCTTTGTGTGATCTGATACATAGTAACACTGATTCCCTTGTTGTATGTCGTGGTAATTATAGGATGAACTCGTGCTAAGGCTGCCGTCTGGGCAGGAAGTCCTGGGTCCGTTTGGGACCGCGAGGCTAAGGCTGCCGTCTGGGCAGGAAGTCCTGGGTCCGTTTGGGACCGCGAGGCTAAGGCTGCCGTCTGGGCAGGAAGTCCTGGGTCCGTTTGGGACCGCGAGGCTGAGGCTGCCGTCTGGGTAGGAAGTCCTGGGTCCGTTTGGGACCGCGAGGCTAAGGCTGCCGTCTGGGCAGGAAGTCCTGGGTCCGTTTGGGACCGCGAGGCTGAGGCTGCCGTCTGGGTAGGAAGTCCTGGGTCCGTTTGGGACCGCGAGGCTAAGGCTGCCGTCTGAGTAGGAAGTCCTGGGTCCGTTTGGGACCGCGAGGCTAAGGCTGCCGTCTGGGCAGGAAGTCCTGGGTCCGTTTGGGACCGCGAGGCTGAGGCTGCCGTCTGGGCAGGAAGTCCTGGGTCCATTTGGGACCGCGAGGCCGCCACTTGTATTATAAGAGGTCTTGGTATATATATATATAGTAGGAATTCCCTGTCCTTAGGTGGTATATATATATGTGGTTTCTTAGGTGTGAATAGGCCCTAGGGAGGGGGTAACGTTCTGGCTGGGTTAGAGAGGCTCTGTTGAGCGGGTTCTATCTGATCCGAAAACCCAAGCAGAACAAGTAGCTAGAGTGGAGTGGCGTACAGTGGAGTGCTGTAAACTGGAGTGCTGTACAGTGGAGTGGGGTAGAGTGTAATAGCATACAGTACAGTGACAAAGAGTGGAGTTGCATACATTGTGCTAGCATAGAGAGGAGTGGCGTAGAGTGGAGTGGTGTGCATTGGAGTGGCATAGAGTGGCGTGGCAAAGAGTGGACTGGAGTGGTGTACACTGTAATGGCATATAGTGGAATACCGTGGAGTGCAGTAGTGTATAGTGCAATGGTGAGCACTGGAGTGGCGTACACTGGAGTGGGGTAGAGTCGAATACCATACAGTCAAGTGGTGTAGACTAGAGGTGAGTACAGTGAAGTAGCATTGAATGTAGTGGTGTATAGTGGAGTGGTGAACAGTGGAGTGGCATACATTATAGTGGGTTCGAGTGGACTGGCGTATAAAGTAATGACGTACAGTGGATTGGTGTAGAGTGTGGTGGTGTTGAATGGAGTGGTAAGAGGTAGAGTGGCATAGGGTGGAATAGTGTAGAGTGAAGTGGCATGGAATTGACTAGTGTATGGATAAATATGAATTTAAGGCATGAATGTATAAGAAGGTGTGAATAGTAGCACAAGACACAGATTTATGCTGCCTTGTGTTTATCCAGATTTACCACCCAATGGAGGCCCATGAATAATGGCCTTGTGGTGCTTTGTAAATCTCTCTTAAGTATTGCGTTGGCCATGCGTCACTATGTGTGATGCAAGGGTAATGGTATACAATAATAAATCAGTGTTAGCGATACATTGTGCCACAGTATACCATGGTAATTTTGCGATATGCTATGGTACATGGCGATGGGAAGGCATTATCTAATTTTTCCCATAGTTTAGCTGCATTTTGGGTTAGAGCCCTATGCATAGGTAAGTAGCAGGATTTCTTCTTTTCCCCGCCTATTGTCACTTTATTAAAGTGCGAACATGTATACAAAATATTTCGAATTTTTCTATATATTTTTTACAAGGTTTTTGGTGTAGTGCGCTTGTAGTTCGCAAGTACATGTTTGATTTTTACCCAATTTTTCTTTTCTTAATTTCTTTTAACTTGCAATATGTTTTAGCACAATTTTGCGTGCTGCACTATATCTTTTTTTATTTTTTTTTAAATATGTAAACATTTGAAAATAGACTGCAGTATACTATATTAGTAAAATATAGTGAACTACAGTTTTTCTTCATTTTTTAAACACACATCTTTTTTCAGTACTGTGGTACTCCCAAGGCAGTAGCTCTGTACTACGTAATACTTTTTTAAAAGTTATTAAACATTGCAATTATATTTCCCTACCTATTACCTACTTAATTACGAGATAATAGGTGGGGAAAATAATAAAACCTACTACTTTACTGTATTTTACACCTTAACCCAGAACACAGCAACATTGCACAGAAAACAACATGGCTGCCTTTAACTTTTGTAAAGGCACTCATTGGCCAATGATTTAATGCCTTGTCATCAGCATGTACCTCAGTGCTTTCATGAAATTACTGCAAAACTACCACAACAACAGACATCACTAAGATTTACACCCTTAAAACTTAAAAAAACATTTGCTGTACTTTCCTCCTACCCCAAAAACACTCACCTGAACACCATAATCTATAATACTGCCAAATGTAATCGAAATCCGACTAATCATTTGTTACTACGTCAATTACAAAAAGTCTATGGAAAATGCATTGGGGACAAATGTGTTTTGGGACTTCCTTTTTTCTTTGTGACAGAGAGCGAAAGATTTGTACTTGTATTTACTGTTCTACTCTTCTTTATTTAAGAGGAAAAAATAACAGCTCTTTTATTTTTTCCACGTTTTTTTACTTGACTTTACCTAAAAATATCAGCCATGTAGGTACAATATTGGCCAAGTGGCAACTTTAGCAGAAGAGGAGAAAAATTGCATCATGAAGGAGAGAAGTGGATGTATGTGAACTATGAGAAAAAGTAAGAGGCTGGGGAGAGGTGAGTATTGCATAGAGTGGAGAAGTCGAAATAAAGTCGTAAAATAGCAAGCGAAATATGAGGAAAACGGGCGAGAAGACAAGGGGAAGAGTAGAGGTGGATGTAAGAGGGCTAGAACCGGCATGAAAATGTAAGGGGCTGCTAGAGAGATACGGGGTAACAAGTAGAACAGAGCTGGTAGAAGTGGATCTAAGAACGGCAGAATCAGCAAGAGAAGGTAAGAGACCGGGGAGAAATGAGAGGTGAGTGGAGTATGGAGAGGAGAGGTGACATAAAAGGGGCAAAACCAGCAATAAAATGGAAGAGGCTGGGCAGAGGGAGAGGGGTATTGGATAGAGTGGATGTAAGAGGGTCAGACCCAGCAAGAAAAGGTTAAAAGGGTAGACTAGAGATATGAGGTGAAGTGTAGAGCAGGAAGGGGACAGTTAGATGAAAGGGGGCGGAACGGGCAACATGGAGGAGAAGTGGTGCAACAGAGGGACATGGAAAGTGAACAATCTCATCAATAGACAGTGACGTGACAGGAGGAAAAGTAAATCGTACATTCAATCAGAAAGTAGATCAAAGTACTTTGTGTTGTTCTTAGTTCTGTGAATCAATTCAAAACATTCAGCTGTATTTAAAAGCAAATCGAGCAAAAGAAATACTGAATCTGGCATCGGAATAAATAAATAATGTTTTAGCAATCAGTCTACTTAATCAGCATGATATACATGTCTATAATGGTGCACATCAAAATGTAAGTACTTTGTTTCACTATTGCAGCATTGCGAGGCATGATTTTACTCTCCTCAATCACATAGGACCCATTTCAGAGTGGACCTGTACATTTCTTACGCTTGTTTGTGCAGGGATCAACGTTATTAGTTGCAGGATAATTATTTCACCCCTGCTGCTTTGCTCTGACAGATTTCAGCAATCTAACCCAAATGCATCAGGGCTTAAAAGGTCCTTAAAATATAAGACATGCATAATTTAGTTCATTAAATAGAGATTCTGCAACCTATGCCTTATTTCTAGTGGAACACATGAAAGAGGAGTTATTTATCACTGTAGGTGACTGCCTCATCTCAGGGTTTTGGGTGTTTAACTAATCTTAAAGTGTTTCTGAAAGCCACATAAACTTTCTTCACTTTTTGCACACTTATAACTATTTCTGTGAAGCACACCTTTAATTGTCTTTGTAGTAAAACTAATATTTAACTGAAAAGGTTCACATAGTGGAGGCTCCTCTCTCTCCTTTCTGGACCACAGAAGCACTGGAACGCTCTCCTTCCTGAACTCCTATGTGACTCCAATCTTCTGTCCTTCTAATAAAACTGAAAGCAATTCATCTCCAGCAAACGTTATGTGTTCAGTTTCTGCAAAACTTATCAAGCTGTTTATTTCCACTACATATATCACAGTTTCAGCTGACATGCTTCTCCTCAGCATGGACTGTCCACATTGGTGAACCCTTGACACCTTCACACTGCCTAGATATTTGAAGCAGGTTATCACTCAGCCCAGATCTATCAATTGCAGAACCTGAACTAAAGTTACTTCTGTATTCTCTAGTGCCCTTGTCACAAACCAGTCCAAGCCTTTTTAGTCAATGACATGAAAGCATATGTAAGTAAGTATCATCCAAATTGAATCAGCTCCTAATAGTGTTGCCCCCTGAAATGTTCCTGTCCTTTAAGAACCACATCTTTCTTCCTATGGAATTCCAAAGAGCTTGAAAGAGTCAAATGTCAGAGAAAATCTCTTAAAAAAATATTGTGCAAGGAAAGCAGTCTCTGCTAAAGCCACCTATCACCTGACCATTGAGGACATAAAAAACCAATTAAAAATCCCTGCCCTGCTCATACTACTTTGCTTCTGTAATTGAATCAGTGAGTAATCATTTTTTGGTAAAGAAAGAAAAATCCATCTCTTTCAAGCAGCATCTACTGCACAGTCCATTTAATCTTTTGCTGAGCTGCGCAATTCCCAATCTGAAACATTTGGATTTCTTTTGACACTAGTGTACTGTCTTTCATTCAAGATTGTGATCTTGAGTTACCCTTTGGGATTTGGATAAACTCTATCCTATTCTCCATGGTCTCTATCATGCATCTTGCCCTGCAAATTAAATTTGGCTCCCTACAGATCCATGTACTGCTCATGTCCTGATTAGATTTCCGGACAGCCTGGCTCCTGTCCAGCCTCCCATGCATCAGCATCACTTTTTACAGAGTGAGGAAAATTTAATATTATTACTCAGTTGAATCAAATATTCATTGGACTCCAAAAATCTTAGTAACTTCATACCTACCTCTTTTTTTGCATTTTCCCTCTAAACTCCCTAAAAAAGAAATCAACTGCGAAATCTCCTTCGGTAATACACTTTTTGCTTATGCTTAAGCTGGATTGCGTCACTCCATGGGACAAAGTAACTATTTTGCTATGTCAGAGGATTTTCAACTGATTCATGCATGATCGCAAGGTAGAGCAATGGTGCATTTCTCTTCAACTGCTTCTAAACAACTGAAACAACTTTGGTTTCAAGTTACTACCCTGAAGTGGTTTACCTCTTATTTATTTGAGATGTCCGAAAGAGTCCATCTTCAGTCGTGTTCCATACCTCTTACTTGTGGAGCCCCTCACAGCTCCTTTCTAATGATATATTATTTTATGAAATTATGTTTATGCCCAATGCAGATAGCCTAATCATTGGTTCCTTTGGCAATGATCTTGACTTTGCCCAGGAGACATTCTGGTCTTGCATGCTACCATCTGTCTCCTGAATGAAGAATAATTAAAACTCAATAGCAGCAAAACAGAGGACCTCATCTTTATGGACCTCCTTCCACACAGTGTTCTATTTGTGTGCCAGTGGAGCTGGGTCCATCGCTCGCCACTGTTTAGTCAGCAAGTAATCGCCAATTCATTTTTGATCATCTTTTGCCATGCTTCGCACAAGTCCATTTTTTTTCATTCACTGGCTTTTACTACATACATACGCTGTTCAGAATCATACCTCATAGTTTTTATTACTGTTGTAATTTCAATTACAATTACCTTCTTAAGACTAGTTTATGGAAATTGTATTTTAGGCTTCCAACACATTGCATTAGCCACTTTCAAATCATTTGAAATACTGCCACATGCTTTATCTGAGAGCTATCTTCTTGCTCTCCTATCTCCTCTTACATTTTTGCTCTTCATTGGCTTCCAAATGATCTACCTTCAAAGCATTGTGTATTTGTCATTGTGCACCGCATTAAATAAGCACTGTCTTTCTAAAGCATTATGTCACTTCTCGAGTTCATTCCAGAACCCTACACTTTATGACAGCCAATTTCCTTCGCCAAACCAAAATTAAGGTGACAACTCTTGAAGCCCCCTCCTTTCTGTCTGAGAACCACAAGAATTTTTCTCTCCTGATCTCTGGTAGAATTTCAAGCTTCTGCCCAACAAAAGAAAAACGCTTGTTTGGGTAGAAGTGCACTT
This sequence comes from Triturus cristatus, assembly GCF_964204655.1. Lineage (NCBI taxonomy): Eukaryota > Metazoa > Chordata > Amphibia > Caudata > Salamandridae > Triturus > Triturus cristatus. Next base: position 1,189,441,157 of record NC_140591.1, read on the forward strand.
CACACTTTCTTGTTATCCTCTTTCCATCATTAGAGGAAGTGTGCACAGGTGCACACCAATTGTAACAGACTGCGCCACATAGGGATGATATCAAGAAAATCAAGGTCAGAATAGGTGAAGACACAACTACGGTTCGGTGCAAGAAAGCAGGTACTAAACTCACCACCCACTATCTAGAACAGAATCATAGTGACAGCAAAATGTTTTGGACGATCATTGAAAAACTGCCACAACACACTGAAGTTATACAAATACTCCTTGAGAAAGAACAAAGGTGGGTGTACAAACTCAGAACTAACAAAACTGGACTCGATGAAACTCCTTAAAACCAACTTCATTTCCAATTAACCGTCTTCCAAATAAATAAATGTTCATTTGAATAGAACATCTATCAGTACATGCCATAACAATGAAGCATCACTGTACCTTAGTTTACACCTGGATGAAATTCCTTGGAACCCACTTATTTTCTGATGATTTTTGAAAAACCCGTCAAATTGAATGCATCTATCAGTAGATGCCATAGCAATGAAGCACCCAGTTCTCATGTGCCTTTACCTGGCATTTTAGAACTGATCTACATGAAACTGACTCCTCAATGAAAAGAATAATGCTGGTCCAGCATACGGCTTTATTTAACGATCCCATGTTTACACATCATTCTAGCCTGAGGTACTTCATTAAATATGTGGGCAGATACATTACAAGTCTGAAATATACTTGGGGACTAATTCTAATTTGTATTGTGGTCCGGGACACTGCTAAATATAGTATATTATACCATCATCTCTTTTCTACAGTCCATGGAACTTCACAGAAATGTTCACAAGTGCGACGTTCTAATTAAGGTCCAGCATCACATTTTATACCGGCACCTTTTCTGGTCCAATATTCTTTTTAAACATGTTGACAGAGATGTACATACCTCTAGTATGAGGCAAATATTACTCTAATTTCTGTGATAGTTTTATTTGGCGCCATTACATTTTTTATGTGTTTTCTATGACTTACTTCTCCCTTTTGCCCCCACTCCAGGGTCGCTATAACACCATCCCCCTCGGGCGATGGGACTTCATTTGCCACCTGTTACGTATGACACACGCCGCGTCATCCAATCATTAGGCCAGAACTCTCCCCTTAGCAGTAATCGGCAACTGAGAGATAAAAAAACAGCTCCCGGCCATGCTCAACTTGCAGAGGGCGTGAGCGGAACCTAAGATGTATGCAGGTGGTTTTGGAATCCTTGATGATGTAAGTAAAGGGACTTTTGTCCCAATGGGCCACAACCACACTTGTTTTTTCAAACTCTTACATCAGTGTCTGACTGACAACTGCTCGGCCTTTTTTGTTCATTGAATAATTGTCGCTTACTTGCAACAGTGTGTGACTACAGGGCCAAACCACCCCATGGGGTCCGACAGGTACCCAAGTTGGATAAGTGAAATTGACTATTCAAAGTGAATGCATGCTTTTGTCTTGTACGTAACTGTTCCCGAAATGTAGTGCATGGTTTGCAGTGATTACATGAGGAACAATAATAGCAGAGTGCGTATGCTTGTTTTTCTACGTCTCTGCATTACACACAATATCAAAAAGCAGCGCATTGTTAAAATGTTTCTTATACTACTTTAAACTATATATTAAAACAATTATATTTTTGTCTATTTTTTTATGATTATGATATTAGTGTCAACAATCCCCCCTCCCCAATATTTTTGTACTTGCCATTATAAAAATAGGATCATGATACTGTGGTAAACAATATTTTTGACAAGATATTTTTGTCAACACTATTGTTTACCCCAATATTGTGTCAGTGATCCTTACACATGGCCTATCAATGGTACTACTTAAAAAATAATGGAGGTAGAGAATTAAGACAGAACTAATGTTAAAAGAAATGAATTAATTTCAATGTTTTAAAATATATATAAATTTGATTAAAAGCTAAAAAAGTACGTTATTTAAAAATATTTTAATAACCTATTCAATTTAAAATTAAGTGCAATATTATTTTTAATTTAGATTAGTAAATTAATTTAAATTACTGCCAAATAGTGAACTTACTCCCCATAGAAAAGATAGGAGACATGCAGGTGTGAGATTTAGGTTTGCAAATAGCATTTTGTAGTTGTTTAGTAGTACTAATAAACATACCGCAAAATGTAGTGTTTAAAGGCTCTATAAGCCCATCATGCTTCTTATCCCATAAACTTCAATAGAAGTACCCACAAGGGGAATTACATTTTTTTGTGGTAATGCCACACTTCAACGGTTTTTGCCACAATCATGTTTGCAAGCAGTGTACATTCTAACACTGTGCATCTTGGAAGAGAGATACATTCACTATTATGATGTTATTCTAAATTCTGAGGTGTGGAAAAAGGATTTGTAGCAGAATAACACCCAGTAAGTACTGCACCCAGCAGCATTGGTGTTTACTATGTCACTATTACATCCCAGGATACTGGTGGACGGGGAATGATCCCTACTCAAGTATCCTTGAGGCAATGATAAAGGAAGCTAGAAAACTATAGGTCTAAATTTCACATCTTCTGACAGATGCTTAAATTACACTACACAAATTGATGAGCACTATATTTAGAAACATAAGAGTTTGACTCCCAAAATGTATATAATATTCAAAACTTGACATGTGACAGCAAAACCAATACTTTTGAATACAATGATTTGTTTTCACACTCTGATTATTTCTTGTTGTCTTTATTCAGAAAAGTCTTCAAGTGTTTAGATAAAACAGGGTGACATGTCCAAAACAAACAGCCTACGTTCTTCCACTGTTTCATCACATATTTATAAAGCCGCAGACTGTGATATTGCTGTCAGTTGCTCCCCGAGAGGAATAGGAGGCATTGCACGCTTCCTCAAGCGCATATGTGCGCAGGAAGGGGCCATTTAAATTTAGGCCTGATGGAATTTTCATTTGAACTATATGGACTGCCTGACTGTGGAATTATAAAAAAAGCACGAGAGGGAACAAGACACTGCGAGCAGTATAGATAGCTACTTTGGCTTTATAAATATGTGATGAACTGACAGTGGAAGCACGTGAGAACATAATATCTGACATAGGCTCTACGTGGAGAACTTAAGACATATATTGCCTTTCGAGTTAGGATTTTCCCAGTATAAATTGTTGTCCTGAAGAAGTCCCATGTGAATAGGGACGAAACGCGCAGGCTGTTTGTTTTGGACATGTCACCCTGTTTTATCTAAAGACTTGAAGATTTTTTTGAATAAAGAGGACGAGAAATAATCAGAATGTGAAAAAAAAATCATGGTATTCAAAAGTATTGGTTTTGGTGTCACATGTCATGTTTTAAATATTATATAAATTTGGGGAGTCAGACTCTTATGTTTCTAAATATTGTTCTCCTCAACTTGTATAGTTACATGTATTGGTAAAATCGGGTTTTTACGGTTGACCTGAAGAGTGAGCATAATTCAGACACTTAGGACAAAGAGTGTGCAGGCGAATCTCAAACCATAACCATTTTGCTGCAGTGGAGATGCTCAATGACCCTCAGAAAGATGAAAATTAAATTATAATTGATCGTTACACAGGGACTAACAACCTGTTTCATTCCTAATAAAAGAATTTCTAAACAAGAAACTTATCCACACATTCCATAACAGACATGGAACCAAAACAAATAACATCTTACAAATGAACTTTAGACTGTCACAGTACCTGCTGACGTTTTCACAAAGTCTGTGGTGTTCCTTAAACCCATGAAGTCAAATTGATATAGTCTCCATGATTTCTGGTTTGCAGCCTCCACCGAGTTCTTCCTCCACCTATAGAGCATTTCCTCTTTTGGATATCCATCTTAAAAAAAAATAAACTCTTTAAATTGTTTGGGAAGTATATGATCCAAGTCATTAGCCAAGGCAAGTCAGTTTTTATTGTGTACAGTTTGTTAAAATCTTAACAATCGAAGTTCATAAAAGCTCATTATTGCATTTCCTTTTACAATCATGCAACAAGATATACATTTCATAATAATGTAATTAATAATGTTGTGTATGCCATACTATAAAAGACAAGTTATCATCTAGGGTGCAACCTTACGACTTAGTTTAGCTAACACACACACAGAGGTACATCGAGCAAAGTGCATATTGTAGTAAAGTGCAAAGTGCAGTTACAAGAGAGTGCATAGATAGTAGAGAAAGGTGGTGGGATTGGCATTGATTGTGTTTAACACTGCCGGACATTGGTGACGATCAACTTTTTCCCAGTAAGCCCTAGGAATTTTATGTATCAACAGTTCAAAATAGGGTCTGTAGCTTTTAGACTTGCAATTAATGCCTTCCTGCATGTCCGGATCCCGCTTTTATTAAAAGGGGCTTTCAGCAGTCACCTCCTTTCTTTGAGTAAGGCTGGTCAGGGATGTGTAATGTGCACAGTCTACAATACAGTGCACAGAATACACAGTCTGCAGCAATCCTTTGTAACTGTCATTTTACAATACTTGTAATCAATTTACCTGGGAAAACTACAAAAACGGATGTGCATAAAGTCAATTTTTAGATGACTTGAGCACCCGGTCTCTAGGTTCGGATGAGGATGATATTTCTTATACCCATTTCGGATAGTCCCGGCATGTGATCTGGAGGATAAAATCTCTTTGGGGCATATTAACAACGGCCAATGATAATTATCGCTGGCCGTGCTTAGCGATAATTATATTATCACAGGCTATCTCTGGTATTTATCGCCCTGGTAGCGCGTTATTAACAACGCGTTACTCCAGGGCGATAAAAATTCCAGAGATAGCGAGATTATCGCCCTTTTGGAGAGAACATCACAGGTTTTCCAGAGATGTTCCCTGCAAAAGAGCGATAACCTTGCTGATACGACCCATAGGGTCGTTTCAGCATAATCCACCCCCTATGTTAGGGATGTCTAAGTCACGATTTTAGCAGACGTTAGGTTTTGGCGAAAATTGCCATTTTCGCCAAAATCTAATGTCTGTTAAAATCATGTGGGCTGCCTTGTAAATATCGCGATGTAAACATCAGCGATATTTGCAAGGTAGTCCATCTTGGGTACGCCCAGTAACACCCACTTTGCATCTCATTGGAGATGCAAAGTAAGGCGTTGGGAAAAAGGGTGCTAACATGCGATTATGCATGTTAGCACCCTCTTGTAAATAGGGAGCTGGTTTTATCTCCGCTTTTTTGGCTTTGTAAGCCAAAAAAGCGGAGATAAAGCCCTTGTAAATATGCCCCAAAGTCTGTTAACACAGACGTTTTTTTCACAAGGCCATTAACTAGCTTTTTGAAAGTTCTTCACAATTTTTCCATATTGGACGAATACCTAAATCAGTAATGACCCCTAAATCATTAATGGAAAGTATATGAGGATGTAATAATGATGACTTGTTCAATCTTTGGCTAACTGGGTCATGATTATGAGTGGGCTGGAAAAGGAGGGGTATTTATAGCACCCAGGAAATATCAATATAGCATGGTTCAGCACCAATTCAGAAATTATTAGAGTATTCTACATGTAGGGACCCAATCATTGTGGGGAGGTTTAACCTGACAAAATTCCCCAATATATTTTTTTTGTCTTGTAATTATTGCATTAGTTGTAATTCTAAGTCGTATGCAATCAGACGTTTGTGGGGTGGTGTCAGAATTTTCCGGCCTATCTGTGATCGAGCGTGGTAGTAAGGGCCACTCTAATGATGCATTTTTGAGGAGGCAACATTTTCAGCATAATTATGGATTTATATGTTGCATTTGCCACATAATGCATCATCTACTACATAATCTGTAGATTTTAACAAACACAATGTCTTTAGCTCATTGGAACAAAGGTTACTAAAGATACCGTGAGGTGTTTCTGCGCAGTGGAATGCCCTTCGCAAAGGTTGACTGGTCACCTTTCTGGTGTTTATGGCTGGATTTGGGCGTTAAAGTAGTACTAATGAGGTGAACCCTTTGTCAACACAAATATAACGTGAACAAATGACAAAATAGTGAAGTTACACAATCACAAAATATCCCACATTAAACTGCATAGTTTGGAACATGTGTACATTTAAGCAAAAACAAAGAAAATTCTGCATTACATAAAGGACAGACCAGAAAACAGGAACATTCTATGTTTTTGGATACGTTAAGTTTCCTATCACAAAGGTGGGATCGCTTTACATCCTGAGTCAATGTAAGGGTGTAGGGCTGAAAAGAAAGCGACAAGGGAGTGTGTGAAGTTAGTGGAGGGAAAGAATGCTCTGGATGAAACCTCTAAAAGAAGTACTGCAGCACAAGGAAAAAGACAAATAGCACCGGGAGAAACAAGGTAAAAAGGTCATAAATACACTTAACTAGCATTGCTTTCACATTTATGCCTGCGCGATTTATCATTCTTAACAAGCTGCAGTGTAAATCGGCGGGAGATTTGCACTACCTTCCATTTGATTATTGTGAGGAAGGCCGCTCAAAAAGCCCTTCAGCTATCGCGCCACCCGTTATTGTCCAGCGTCTAGCAATGTAAGCAAATTATTGCACTATGGAGTATGTATGTTTTCAAGTATTTTGCTTAGACTACAGAAGACATCTTTACATTGCTCCTTAATGTAATACGAAAGCTCAGGAACAATTCTGACAAAACACCCCGGGTTACAGCAAACTGTAAAGTTATTGCAGTTATTGTATTTGTGATGGAAATCTGTGTTATCAAAACTACAATCGGTAACTTTCTAAACATTATTTTCTGAAGTATAAGAGTAAATGTGTGGAAGTAGATTTTCTTAAAATCCTGTGTCTCCGAAATTCAAAGAGGTTTGAAATTGCTTAAAGGGATTATAGGAAAGGTTTGCTTTGTAATTGAGATATACATATTTTATGGAAAGTAATATATTTTATCTCGGAATAAATGAATCTCGTAAAAAGTTGATGATCTAAAAACTCCATTACAAATTGCGGTTAAGTTTGATAAAATGGTTAAGTCGAACAGCTTTCCCTTCCAAACCCAAAACAAAATACTTTTTTCAGTGCTGCCTTCCGAGCCACTTTGGTGGCTTTTTTGTTTGATATTGGAATGAGTAACAATTCTGAAAGAGAAGAGCCTGGGGTCACATTAGATAATGCATCATTTCCCAATCTAGGAATTATGGATTGTTGTTACATCTCTACTTCTCTCCCAGCAGAGACCCTAGGCAGGCGTGAAATGTGACACATTTCCTTCCAACCACATATTCTAGGGGGCAGATTTATGTTAGACTTGAGCCACTTTTACGCCGCCGTTGCGTCACTTTTGTGACGCAGCGGCGGCGTAAACCATGCGCCATGTTGCGCCTTATTTACAACGTGACGCATCTAGGGAGATGCGTCACGTTGTAAAGCCCTGTGCTACATTAAACCTGCGTCAGGTTTAATGTATGCAGGGTGGGCGTTCCATCGGAAAAAGCCTCGGAAAAGTGACGCAGTGAAATCTACAAGATTTCACTCAGTCACTTTTCCGACGCTGCTGCGTCAAAACCTTGCGCCTGCTTGAAGCAGGCGTAAGGCATGACGCAGCATGTTAGGTATGGGCAGCCCCTAAACATTGCTGGAGTTGCGTCGTGCTTGCGACGCGACTCCAGCAATGCGCCGCCCTTACGCCATCAGATGCGTCACGCATCTGTTTATCCTTGTGCCACGATGTGCTGCATTGTAAATGCGGCGCATCTGTGGTGGCGTAAGGGTAAACTTGCGTGACGCATCTTTCCTGGCACATCCCTGCTGATTTGCAGGGATGCGCCAGGAAACATAAATCTGCCCCTAGGTATGTAGAAATAGAAGAGACAGAATTACTTCCTCTTGTGTTCACCATCTTAAAACCTAGATGGCCTGTGGACACTGTTTCACTCTTTTAACCCCTTCAGTGCCCATGACGAGATAGTCTCGTCATGGAGCGCGGTTGCGCTGTGCCCATGACAAGACTATCTCGTCATGAACCCAGCGGAAAGGGCGGGGCACTGACGAGGTTAAAAAATAAAATGATGACGCTTCTTTTCTTTCTACTACAGCATTGGCTCTGCCCGTTGGCGTAACAAAATTTGAAGACCCCCTTTGCAAAGTACATGGAGGGGTTCCTCCCTCCCCGGCCCACCAGCTACCACTTTTGCTGAGGGAGCTTACTGGCGCTCAGGGCCCAAGGCACCGCGGGGGCTTTTGTTATGCCAGTTGCTCTGCCCCCAACTGCTTACAATGAATGAAAGAAACTGGTGGCTTGTACATGCTCCCTGGTCCTTTTTCCATGGAATCTTTTGTGATAACCCATCAGTGCATCCTGTACACTCTTTCAATATTTAGTACAATTAGTCAATATCTGGACTGTGTGAGGTCTGTCCCAATCAGTTTTGGAAAATTAAAAAGTGTTTTTAGAGACTTCAAGTGGGTGGACCCTAAGGTTACCCCCACCTAAACAGTAAATGTTTCTACTAAACAACATACTATGCTGCTGTTTTGTTATCAGGACACTGTCAGAGGCCTTGCTTGGGGACTCCAGTCATACAACTGCACACTCAGAACTTAATATATTTTATTAGTTTTTGTTAATGGCAGGTCGCCCTTTTAAGAGGAGTACTTTACATGGTTATAATCAAATGGTACATAGATGCAATTAAATAAATGTGGATATCATATCATTCAGATAACTTGCAGTCTGATTGAAAGATAGATGACACTGCAAACCCTACAGCTTCGGAGAAAATGTAAAAATGTGGAGCACAATCCACTGGCTGATTTTCTTGTGTTATCGGGATAGTATGGTGGGGGAAATTCGTGCAATCAATTCTACTCGCCATCTAGCCTAACACTAGAAACTGGACAATTTTCAGTTTCCTGGAACCTTTTAGTATGATGATGTTGGAATTCTGGAAAAGATCTCCAAATATTCTGCTACTAACAATGATGCCACTATTTGAATGTGGTTGCCTTTACTGGTTTCCACATTGTTTAATAAGGCAAAAAATGAAGAAGGCATTTTGAACATAGGGAATGGAGCTTTCAATACTGAGGAGGAGGGCTTTGAAACTTTGATTAAATTCAGTGAGGGATGGAAGCCCTGTAACACATTCCATAGTTGTAGGCCAAGACATTGGAAGGGTTAGAATCTCAGGGGGAGTGCATTAAGAGATAAGTACAGAAAAAGGTGCCGATTGGTTAAAGAAAGTGAGTGAGTACGGTGGTAGCATTACACCAGATGGGCAGTTGGAGGATGCAGGCTGGAGCTGAGCCAGGGATTGCTTTTTCATCTATAGTCAACAATATATGTTGAGGTTTTGCCTGGTGACTACACGTTAATGTTTATTTGTAATGACCATATATCTATGAACTAGACAGTATTATCAAGAATGGTGGTCAGCTTTTTCAGTTATTTAAAATTATTATTTGAGGACATATAAAGGGTTTTTAACGTACCCAGAAATAACTTCTTTAAGTATATGCAAGTGAGAGACTTTTTTCTTTTAAATGGGGATACAGCACATTGGGTAGAACAATATTGAATTGATTGAACTATTACTTTCCAATAAGGGGGGTTATATCATTCCTACCATATTTAGTATTTTTCAGTAAAACCTCAATAACAACATGGAACTTTTAGCTAAAAAATGGGCGGCAACGCTTGGTGAAATCATTCCAGTGCAGGAGAGTCAAGAGCAATAAATATTGGGAATAATGCTTTTTGTGTTGTTACCCTATGATTGCAAAAAAGTTTAAGCCTTGAATATGCTATTCTATCCTTAGCAAGAGCTGTATAGATGGAAATGTAAAAGTAATTCACACTGCCATAGGTGTGGATTAGAAGGGGCTGGTAATTTGTATATGTTCACTGTTTGTTTTAAATAGGAACATTTCTAGATAGAAGTACTAAAAGCAGTATCTGCACTTACTCAATATGGTGCCATATCATAATGTCATTTTCTGCACTGGTCCAGGGCAGAAGAGGTCTGTGTCCTTTTCTTTGGTATCTTGCGTGCCTATATTTACTATAAATATCTCTGAGGTATTACAAAGAGGCAATTACTGCCCTGTGTTTAAGATATCTGCTATCAACAAAACATGCATTAACTCGGAGATATATTGAGGTAACGCATGCTCCCAAGAAATCCAAAAGAAGCTCAAAGACCTGTTATGTGATGGTGCAGTGCAGAAAATGGCACCTTGACACTACCAATTATATTATAATTTATCCTATAACTAATACTTTCGGGGTAGACCAAATATACCATTAAACATTGCACTATTCATTTTTACACTAAATACAATGGGAAGGTTGTGCACTGCACATGATTTGATTAACCATACATCACTGCATATGGACAAAGGATGCAAATACATAAGAACCTTCTTCGAGCTCAAATGAGCTGTCCAGCAGTTTAAAGATCCACAATTACAAGTTTGGGGTCCTATTAGGGACCATCGTAACCCTAACTAGATTACCTTAAACTGAGCCTTTGGTATATTTTTCTGTACTTAAATAAACGAAAGGTGATCCTTTTGTTTATGTTAAATAGAACGTTTATGAAATTGCTGCAGGTGTCTGCATGAACTAAACTGTTTTTCTTGTATATGAACGGATCATCCCCCAAAAAAGAAAGATTATTCATCTAGGAGTGGAGGAGCCTGCTCATCTAGGTAGGTTAAACAATCATGTTAACAGTATTGACGGAGTAATTAAACTTAGTTAGGTAGTGTTGTTTGCAGACTAAAGTCAGATTTTCAGAAGGTTATTGAATTTGTCAGGGATCTAACTGTTTTGAATGAGAAATGCTGGCAGAATTTCTTTCTGTTCAGCGGAAGTGGTGATAAATGCCCCCACGCCATCTGGACATTTTTGATTGGAAATGGACATGAAGTATTGGAAAGCGGAATATTTGAGTGGTGTCTGTTTATAGATGATTAGAAAAAGCAAAAGAAGATACAACATCAGCAAGTGAGGTGAGTTGAGAAAGAGAGCAAGGCGCACCAGGAGGCTGATAGAGAGCCGTCAGAAAGATAGAATAACAATTATTTGAGAGCTTCACAGGAATTTGAGGGTCAGGTAGTGCTTAATTTGAAAGAGTGTGAGGGATGTGTAATACTGACTATAAGTGGGTCAGATACATCCTGTTAAGATCATATTGGTCACTTATAGTCAGTATTACACATCCTTCACTGTTTTTAAACGTCTAAGCTTCATCACAATTAAATATATCGGTGGATGAATCTTGACATTTTAACCTTCTTTTTTTCACTAACAATCACTATTCCTTTAGTCTGATTTTGTTGCTCCGCCTTAACATAGCGTTGAAGCACACTGGAGGTACACAAGGTACCCCCAGTTTCACAATTCTCCTGTTTTATGAACCACTAGTCCTGTGTACATTATTTTCACACTCTTTCGTTGTTGTTTTTGATAATTCAGGGGGACTAAGAGTGTGGCTTAACCCTCTCTCTCTTGTTGTTCAAATTAATTTTAGTGCTTAATTTGAGCCAGTGGTTTCTGGTGCTGGGCACCAGCACCTAATTGTCAGCACCAGCATCTATGACTGTCTGCCACAGGTTGGCCCTATTTATCTTATTTAGAGAGTAGCATAACAGAAGTTGTTTATAAATTCAATATACATTGAAAATGACTAATATCCGCCACCAAGTCATTCTAATAGCTTTGGTGGCCTGGAATAGTCTGAATTCTCACACTTGTAGGGGTGTGATGGTTAGTAGGTGTGTTTGTAATGTCATTGGCTGCACCTGCAGGGGCAATGGGTGGGGTGAGCTGAATGGTCCCCCTGACGAGGGCCCAGGCTCTTATTTTTTTTACAAGTTAATCACTGGGGTCAGGAGGTAAGTGGAGTTGACCTTTTCATGGAAGAAGTTAATAGAAGATATATTGCATGAAATGCAAGAAGTTACACTTGGCCCTGGTGATAGTTTTGTTAAACTGGCATAATCTCAAACAATTTCTGGCATTCCACATTCAGCATGGCATGCAAAATTCCAGATTCAAATCTGTTTGGGTAAAAGTTCTATTGGGAGAGCACAGGAAAAACATTTGTAATGAAAGTAACAGGAGTGACTGTTCGCTTCATTTGGATTTTTTGTGCGATTTGTTAGCACAAAATGCAGGACACATTTCAGGCTAAAATATAGTATAACTGCCTGATTTACATTTCACAGGATTTTACAAACTTTTTCTGAAAATGTATTCTGAGAATTTATGTGAATGTTGCACACCCCAAATTAAAACAAGAGAGATAGTAAATGAGTCTGATAAAATCAATCTTGGTTTTAGGGAGAAATTGATGAAACACTGAGCAGTGGTTGGAATGGGAGGAGGAGCTGTTGGTTGTTTCTTTAGCAAGTAGATCAAAACCACAGGTTAAACACACATAGGTTAGTAAAGGAAGATAGAAATACTGGTTGTTAGACCTGACATCTTTTGGCATGGTTTGCCCAGTCCTTTTGCTTCGGACCTCCTGATTTTGACTGCATGCGGAACTTTGTTTTTGCTGGCTTTAGGTCTCGAGGCACTTTTTCACTCCAGACCAGTGCTAAAGTCTTGTAGTCCTTAAATGGCTGAAAAAGATATGGGGGCAGATTTATGTTTCCTGGCGCATCCCTGAAAGATGCGTCACGCAAGTTTACCCTTGCGCCACCACAGATGCGCCGCATTTACAATGCAGCGCATCGTGGCGCAAGGATAAACAGATGCGTGACGCATCTGATGGCGTAAGGGCGGCGCATTGCTGGAGTCGCGTCGCAAGCACGACGCAACTCCAGCAATGAATAGGGGCTGCCCATACCTTACATGCTGCGTCATGCCTTACGCCTGCTTCAAGCAGGCGCAAGGTTTTGACGCAGCAGCGTCGGAAAAGTGACTGGGGTGAAATCTTGTAGATTTCACTGCGTCACTTTTCCGAGGCTTTTTCCGATGGAACGCCCACCCTGCATACATTAAACCTGACGCAGGTTTAATGTAGCGCAGGGCTTTACAACGTGACGCATCTCCCTAGATGCGTCACGTTGTAAATAAGGTGCAACATGGCGCATGGTTTACGCCGCCACTGCGTCACAAAAGTGACGCAACGGCGGCGTAAAAGTGGCGCAAGTCTAACATAAATCTGCCCCCTAGTGGCTTATTCCTCTAGGGGCACAGAGGACCTTCAGGCACTGGTTATTTCCTGCCTGGACTATGACAACGTACTGTATTTGGGCGCCGATAAGTCATCTATAAAGCACCTGCAAATTGTCCAGAACGCTGCTGCCAGGCTGCTTTCTCACTTACCCAGATATGTTCCTGTTTCTCATTTACTAAAAGAACTTCATTGGCTTAAGGTGGTCAAATGCATTGAATGTAAAGCATTGTGCTATATGTTGAAGGTGACATTTGGCCTGGGACCACGTTAAATTCGGGAACTAGTATCTCCCTACCAGTCAACTCGGCTAGTAAGTTCCTCGACCCAGGCCCTGTTTGGGATTCCCAGGTTTCGACTAACCCGCATGAAGGGCCATTCTTTTGCTTACCTGGGTCCTAAGCTTTGGAACTCATTACCGGTTGACTCAAGAAACTGTAAGTCATTTCTCACCTTCTGTAAGATGCTGAGAACTCGACTATTCTGATTCTGCACTGTTGGGTCAGCTAATTTGTGACTGCCTTGCACCGGGAACCCCTTCGGGGTAGCTGTCGTAATACATGTTGCTAATAATAATAATAAAGTGCATGTGCTCTGCAACTAAAATGTATTGGCATTTGGTTTTTCAAAGATTGGCATATTTGATTTACTAATAAGTCCCTAGTACACTTCACTGTGTCTACTCAGGGCCTGTAAATCAAATGTTACTAGTGGCCCTGCAGCACTGGCTGAGCCACCGACATGAGTAACCCTTCAAACCTATCTCAGGTCTGCAACTTCAGAGCCTATTTGTGCAGTTTTAAACTGCCATTTCGACCTGGCAAGTTCACCGACTTTCCAGGCCGAACCCTTCTCTTTTCTTACATGCAAGGCACCCCTAAGGTAGGCCCTAGGTGGCCCTCTGGACAAGGTGCAGAGTAGTTAAAAGGTAGGACATGTACTTTTGAGTTTTACATGACCTAGTAGTGAAAAACCACTACATTCATTTTTCACAACAGAAAGGCCTATTTCTCCTATAGTTTAACATTGGAGCTGCCTTGTAACACCTTACAAGTGTATCTTCCAATTGGGAGCAGGCAGAAAATTGGAGTGTGGTGTGTCTGGACAATAGAAAACACATATTTTAGTAAAGTTGTTTTTTAAATTGCAGGTCTGAAAATGTCACTTTTAGAAAGTTCCTCTGACTGTCCCTAGAATACACATCTTGGTTGGATGACTGCTGGGCTTTGTGAATTCACTCTAGACTGTCACACACAAAGGAAGCTGAGGTGTGCCCTGGATATCCTGATGGCCCATCACCAGGCTTATGAGCCTTCCTGAGCTAGAGTGGTGGGAGGAACTGACACTTGCACCTAAATACGGCTGTGCCTGTCCCCACACAAAGATCTGCATACCGCCGTAGTGTGTCTGGAGCTAGGGCCAGGAAGGGCAGGGTATTGTGCACTACATAGAACTTTATTTGAAGTCTTCCTACTTCAAAGGGCAAAATGGGTAAAAGTACTGGACCTCTGACACCATATACTCAAAACGTTTCTGGACTGAGGCCATTCTGCCAGGAAGAGGAGCTGTATTGCTGCCACGAGAGTCTGCCACTTTGCTGTTTGCTTTGCTCTGTTGACCACCTGTCTGCTGCTTCTTGCCTGAGAGTGAGAGTGAGAGTGAAAGTACTGGACTTCACTTTCTACATCCTGCATCTAAAGAATCTCTAATGGCTTGTTTGGGATGCTGAAGTCTCAGGGACAACTACGACTTCACCTGCATCTTGCTACCAGCATCTGGCCTCCTCTTCTGTGAGTCCTGCTTTGCCAAGTGGTTCCAAATCCTGTCCTGGGCACTTGGAAGTGAGTTTTGGTGCTGCAGCCAAGAAACCAACACATCAACTCCAAAGCGTAATTTCCTAACTGGCACATCCCTGCGAAATCGATGCATTGCAGCTGGCTGCACCAAAGCTGTGGTCCTCGCTCACAAAATAAATAAATAAAAACATCTGGTATTTGTTAAGTGTGAACTAATCACCCTGAGGGTCTTAAGGCACTGTGGCTGTCGGGGAGATTAAGGGCCATATGTATCAAGAAAAATTACGATCGCAAACGCCGAAATTTACCGAATTTCGGCGTTTGCGATCTCAATTTTGCTAAGTGGTATGTATGAAGGCAAATCTGGGTGAAAAATAAGGAATCCCAAAATTTGCGATTCCTTATTTTGCAATTGCATTTAAGGAATCGCAAATTTGGCGATTCCTTAAATGCAATGTAAGAAGCACCCAAAAAGTGCAATTTGACCTTAAGGAATCGCAAATTACCATGGTAATTTGTGATTTCTTTCAAAAATGCATATTTTTGCATTTTTCGAAGTGGCATGAGGCGCACACACATGCCCTTAGGGCATGTATGTGTGCCACATGTGCACCCATGCTCATTTCAGGGGTGCAACAGGGTGTCCTTTAGACACCCTGGCACACTTGAAATTGCATTCTCAATTTGTGATTCTCTAATTGAGAATCGCAAATTGAGAATGTCTTCCCATTCATTCCTATGGACCTCTAGGCCCATAGGAATGAATGGGGAGGTATTCCTTAATTGCGAATTGCAATTTGCAATTCGCAATTAAGGAATATGTAGGATTCATAAAATGTATTGCAAATCCTACATTCATAGCGTTTTGCGATTCTCAAATAGCGATTCCCAGAAATTCGCTATTTGAGAATCGCAAAACCTAACATTGATACACATGGCCCTAAGTGAGCTATTGCCCAGAGTCACATGGTGGTGAGCAGAGCTGCCGCCGACACCAGGGATCGAACCAAAAGCCCTGCGCTCCAGAGTTAGCCGCTCTACTGCGCCACAGCTCTCTCCTCACTGAGTGAGTGACGCATCAACCTTGAATTACAACGCAGCCCCACCTTTGTCACAGCACCTCCAAAGAACTGCCACTGCAGGAGTTTCAACCACCGACTCACCAAAGTCTGTGATGCACCGTTCTGACTCTGACGCAGTCCCGGCCCTGTGCGGCTTCCAACTGACACAGCATCTTCTGCCCAGCAGTTTGACATTGAGTCTGTGGAATCGATGCATCGCACTCTTGATATTGACGCATCATTGATGCTGTGTCGCTTTCAGGAAACAAAGCCTCACACCAGCAACCATCACATCACCTCCCCTGCGACCCACATTAACCCTGAGTGTCAAAGCTTCGACAACCTTGCATCGCCTTCAGTAATCAACGCATCAACTGCATCCACAACGCATTACCTCCTCTGCATCTCACATCGTCTTCAAGTCAGATGCATCAATAGTATTGTAAGCAGTTCTGCACGACTCCTGTATCTGGCCCGTGCTCCATCGCGGTTGGACTGAACTTTTTGATTTGTCCCAATCAAGCATGACAAGATAGCCCCAGTTGGGGCTATCGACTTCTAAGCACTGCATTTTGATTTAATCTTGCACAATGCATATCTAGATTTGTGTATGTTGATTTTCATCATTTCGGTCTTGTTTTACTCAGATACATATTGGCAATTTTTCTAAAATGGTGTGGAGTACTTTTGTGGTGTTTTCGCTGTGTTACTGTGTGTGTACACAAATACTTTACACATTGCCTCTTCAGTTTAGCCTGCCTGCTGGGTGCCAAGCTACGTGAGGGTGAGCACAGGTAAACGTTTAGTGTACACTACACTTACCCTGTCTAGGGTGGTGTCCCTGCTTGGACAGATTGCATACCTCTGCCAATCGAAGATCCCATTTCTTATACTGGTTGAAGTAGATGTGGGGGGAATGGTTCAGAGGTGTTGTTGTGAAAGAAGACAGAGTGTGTGTGTGGAGTCGAGTTGTTATGTATTTGTTGCAGGGAGTGTGCATGGTGTCTAATGGGATTTTCTGAATAGAAATGGGCAGGGTATTTGGGTGATGAAAAATAGTTTATCCAGTCCAAAGTCTCATTTATAGCAATTGGAGCTAAATGTCACATGGCCTAAGGAACTAGATGATATGGTCAGTCACTATGGTTTGAGACCAAATGAGCGTAGGTGCAGAGACCCTACTGTATAAACTTATTTTGGAGTTTATAAATGACTGCACACTTACTTATGGTTACCTCAGAAAACTGAAGCTATGACAAAAAAATACTTAAAATCTACTTGAAATCACATGGCAGGTATTAGGAGAGGAGAAGCTACACTCCCCGATTGAGGGGAGTGCCCATAAAGTAGGAAGCTCTTTCAGCAAAAGGAAAGAAAGAAAGAAATAAACAAACAAACAAACAAACAAACAAACAAACAAAGAACGCAAGCATGAAGGTGCTATGATCTCAGAAGAACAGCAAAGCAATTCTCACTCTTGGTACATTGCTGCATGTCCTCAGCAGTAAACATATATGTGCAGACGTTCACTCAATACATAGTCGCATGCCACCATATGATAATTCACATAAATTCTCTATGACAATATGACATAGAGTATAAGGATTCCAACATGTTTCCAAAATTATTTTAAACCCCTTGTAACAGTGAAAACGTCATAGAAATCCTACTGCAAAATACCAGTAGAGTTACAAAGGCAGGAAGATACCTCAGGCACCCATAAATATATTTGCTTTGAATATTTCAAGTTTACATGAGCTCTTACTCTAATTGTTTATAAAAGGGATTAGTTTGAAAGTGAAATTAATTATAAAAGTGCGTTCATTGTTGATCAATGCTTAATTATTTCTAGGTGAACATGTCCTCTACAGGCACAGGGCCTGATTCACAAAGGTAAACCTACACTTTTGTGTTCGTTTACGATTTTTTGCAATTCACAAAACAATTTTACAAGTAGTATATTTACGACTGCCTATCTCTTTATGCTCAGAGTTTCCTCCACAAGTGGAGGACTAGACAGTCGTAAAAATACTACTCGAAAAATTCCTTTGTGAATTGTTAAAAATCATTGACTGTTTTGATTCAATATCATGTTCTTTTGTGTTTCAATGCAAAACTCGCCTAATTAAATATTTTCTTTTCATTGTGTGCCATGTGATCGATTTTCACCATGATTTGCCCTGCTTATCAGAAGTTAATGACATCCCAATGGAAGTGTTGAATGAATGTGATGCCTTTCCAGGAACAGAGAATCAAAGTAATTATAATATTAATTTTCTAAACAGAGTTGTAGGAAACCCTGAAAGAAAACAAATATTAGTTTTGATCTGACAATGACAACACCAATTATTGTTTGATGTTGTTGTAAAATACTATACTAAACAGTAATTCCATATTACGAAACTTTGCACAAGCACAAAAAACTGGTCATATGTATTTGAAACATTTATGCTGCTTGTTTTTACAGTAGTGCATAGCATTGACCAAACAGGTTTCAAGCTACATGTGCCACATTTCTTCACTTTTTGTGTAAGTTAAACTGTTTTAATGTAAATGGAATGGCTGTTGGCGGATCAGAATTTCTTTATTAGCACTACGTTTGTCCAGCTCCTTATAGCTCCAATCATGAGCCAATAAGGCTTTCTGTTTTCAATGGCCAGACTCTTTTCCTCCAAGGCCCTCTCAGTCTTTTTCTGATCCATCCTTAGTTTGGCCATCTCCAGCCTGTATTCTCTGCTTTACTTACGGCCTAGGGAGAGGACATACTACTTACTGCTTGGGGAGAGATCTCCAATCCCCCTCCTCAGCAGGCTGCATTCCAAGAACCTCCTGCAGGTACTTCTCTGATTCCTCCTCATCATTGTCTCCCTCCCGGTCCTCTGTTGTGACTGGCACCAATTTTCCATGACACAATTTACCTATTTCAACATTTACCTTGAAGGTGGTTTGATAAATTGATTGATGATAAATCATTACACTATTGCTTCTGAACATTTGTTTATATTACCTTGACTCAAAAAATATTTCAATGTTTTCTTGGCCTATGTGCCAGTGATTTTACTAATACAACTTTATCTAATTCAGTTTCTTTATCTTTTAAACCTGCCATACTCTTCTTCTTAACCCATCACTGTTAAATGTCACTGTCTGTCGCAAATAGGACTTGTACACATCCCAGACCATTACCACAAGAACAGAGCCATTATTATTTCCATCGAATTCATGAGTTAGAGCCTGGTGTGCATTTTGTATATCTAGTTCCGCAAAATAAAAATGTAGTGCACCCACCAAGTTGCCTCAGGACGCTTGATTGATGCAGTTATAAAAACATAAGCAATGAGAGCCAGGCTTTTATATTTACAACTGAAAAACTTGAAACAATTTCTGAAGGTGCAATTGTCTCCATATATCAATTACCCTGTAGTTCTCCTATAGATCATGTATTGTTTCTCTAATTATAGTACCTCTACTTACAACCCTGGACTTCCCCACATTTTTCCATTCAGTTATTCTAAAACAGCATTAAATTCTCCAGCATGTATTGTCAGTAGGCCCGGCGCTAAAATTTCGTTCCGTTTGCGGAAATTGCGATAATTTGACATTTTCGCGTTCCGCGGAAAGCGCGAAAATGTCAAAATTTCCGCATTCCGCAGCTTGGCGATAATGTGTTTCTTGCTCGCGCTGTAAAATAATACATTCTCGCGCGCGCGCGATCGCCTTACCTGAATCCCTGCGTTCGCCGACAGGTTTTCTTGATCCGGTCGCGTTCTCCATGAGATGTTGTATTGTTTTTAGCCATTTGCGCTGTCTCGCGACAGTTCGCGCCCGCAGTGACGTCATGCGTCGCGCGATCACGTCTTTCTTCTCGCGATCATGCACCGCGAGACAACTGAAAACAAGATGGCCGCGCCCGCGAGCAACCACATGGGTAAGTTGGCGAGCCGCAACCATGCAGAAAATCTCGCGAACATGCGGGAAAAAAACTTCCGCATCTTCGCGATATTTCCGCATGTTTGCGATAATTTTTAACATTTTCGCGATAATTTGCGAAAGTGGATTTCGCAAATTCCGCCCACCCCTAATTGTCAGTGCAGGGCAATCAGCTCATTCTAACATTAGATCATCCGTTGCATGTGGATCAGCTGTAACTGGTCCTTAACTTCCAAAGTAAACATCTGTTACCCCTTTTGGAGAATAAAAAGGAACAACATCCTTGGTCCATTAGTTTTTTTCTTGCTCCACCACCAAAAGTCTACTTTTAGCACTGGGGCAGTGGCATCCAAACACATTGTTTTCTGAAGCCAACAGTTTTTTGGTAAGAATCTGGTAGCGAATAGATTTCTGTTTTAGTACATACATTACTCTAGCATTCACACATTCTATTTCTCTCCCTTGGGGCATTGAATCCATTCAAGCCCTCAGGAATTCCAACAAAGAAGAGATTGGACTGTTTTCTACATCCCCAAATTTGTACTGCAACTTGCTTCTACTGAACCCATCTTGCATTTTCCTTTCCACCACAATAACCCTTTGGAGTGCCTACTTTAGTTTTAAATCAAGCCCATCAAGTTTTCTTTAGTCTCCTATAACTTTCTTTTCAGATATTTCTGATCTTCATTAGTTTTTCAACCCTCTGGAAGAATATTATCTAATATTTGAGCCAAATTGTTTGGAAAATCCTGCTGTTTGTGACTGGGTCTCACTTTTAGATCCTTTTACACCCTGGTTCTCCTTGTGACCCAGTGAAGCCAAATCCTCAGCCTACCTTTTTGTAGGTGTTCTGCCCATTGGTTATCATCCCAGGTGCTCTACACATATGGGGCTGCGGTCCTGCTGCATAAACACCAGTCAGTAGAGTATTCACACAGCTTCAGACACATAATGTTATGTGAAATTACATCGCATTGGTTTCCTAGGTTCAAAATCATGACAGCACAGTTACTTTTGAAGGGGTGTGGGGGGCTTTTACTAGCATGGGCCTATCTAAAGATGAATTGATTGGTGAAACTTTATCTATGGACTGTTCCCATCTCTATTCATCAGTTATGTTAAGACTGGCAAAACTATTTTAGTGTCAATTAACTCCAAAATCAAGGTACAATGTTACCCTGGAACTACTTTATTTTTTTGTAAAAGAGATGAAAGCCTGAATGGGGCCCAAGTTTACCAAGATACATAAAGTTGGTGAATTGAGATATGATATGGTATCTCTTTGTTCTTTTGCCATACAATTAAGTAGTTTGCTGCGCACCTGCTCCCTCCGTTAAGTGTATTTACCTAGACCCCGCTAAGAACTGAGCTCTCTCCCCCAGTTTTTCTTGCCCTCTCAGCTTCTGACATAGCAACATATTGCCTCCTGCACAGTAATTTCAATTTTTTCAATTCAAGAATCTTTATTCGGTGATTAAAAAACACCATAAAAGCACACATACATATACATAGATAAAACAGCATTAAATATTAGTCAAGATCCTTGTGCATAAATAACAATAAAATAGTAACATACAAGGCTGTAAATTTAAAACAGGGAGTCACAAGTCTTTTAATCCTCTCCCCTCGTCTTCCTTAGTCGGACCGCAACCTTGATAAAATTCATAACACAACACAAGGTTAGCGGGTCAGAAGCTTTTTGCAAGTAGATTAATGCATCTCTGGCATGTTCCAGGTGGGCCTTTTTTAGGATGTCTACTAGGAATCTACGCCTGGGCATTGAATAATAGGGACAGAGCAAAGTAAAATGAAGGGAGTCCTGCGGAGACCGATTGTCGCAGCCGCAGGGTCCCTTCTGCTCGATTGACATGGTAAAACCTGCTGGCGAGGCCAACATAAAAGGAAGTAGGCTCAGTCTGAAACGGCACATAAGAAATCTGTCCTGTGTATTGTGTACAAGATACAGGTAGGGCTCCATACCCTCCACACTCTTCACCAAAGTATGAGCCCTTATTGACTTTTTTTCCCCTTCAGCCAGAGCACGGCATTGGGTTTTCCGCTCTAGGAAAATTTCCCCTACTTGTTTCTTGTGCTGTGCTGAAATGGTGGTGGGGTTCTTGAAGAGGTTTCCAAACCCTAGTTCCTCAAGAGTGTTTCTCACATATTTGAGCCATGGGATGCGCATGCAGTGGGTCCTACCTAGGCAGTCCAGTAAGATTTTTCTACTTAGATGCGCGTCTGGATTTACCCAGATTTTTAGCCACGCCACAATTGGCCTAAGTTTTAACAAATCGACCAGATATGGCCTCCCTAGCTCCCTGTGAGCTATGAGTCCAGCAGTGCTGGGTGGTACCCTCAGGATAGATTTCAGATGTTTGTTCTCTTCCTGGTCAATTCTAGAGGTATTCACGAAGCCCCAAACTTCTGCCCCATAGCTTACTTTAGCGCATGTAATGGAGCCGTACAGGTTCATCACCTGTTCCGGACTCCATCTGCCCAACCTCCTGCCATATCCGGCTATTGCCCCGTTAGAGGCAATCATTTTGTTACAGCGCTCTTCCACCAAGGAGTTAAATTGAAGAGCACCATCAAAGGTTACTCCGAGATAGGAGAACGTTTTAACCTCCTCTAAACAATGGGAGCCTATTGTGTAAGAAAATTTTGAGGAAGGTTTTTTGCCTGCCAGGAGCACGTAAGATTTGCTTAGGTTGACAGATAAGTCCAGATCGCTCATAAACTTGACAAACCCATCTATCAGAATCTGTAGGCTTCGTGGTGTACGCGCCAGCAAGACCGCGTCGTCTGCGTAAAGCAGGACAGGGATTTGCCGCGTCCCAACCCTTGGGGAATCTGCCTTTAAGCCCAAAAGAAACTGTTCCAAATTATTAATGTAAAGGGAGAACAAAAAAGGGGCAAGAATACAACCTTGTCTGACTCCACTTTTGCATGGAAAGGAGTCCGTCAAACCTCCCTCCCTGTTAAATCTAACTCTAGCCGTGGTGTCGCTATGCAGCTCTCTTAGTATGGTAATTAGGCCGCTCTCGATCCCCATCCCTGCCATCATGTCCCACAACTTCCCTCTGTTGACGTGATCGAATGCTGCTGCCAGGTCCATGAATCCCATATAAATGGGTTCCTTACTGGCCAGAGTATATTTGGCAGTCAGCATATATAGGTTCAGGCATTGGTCGCTGGTGGACCTCCCTGACCTGAACCGATATTGAGTGTCCGAGAAGATGTTGTTCTCTTCGGTCCACTCGGACAATCTGTTCAGGAGTGCCCTTCCCAGAAGTTTAGCCGAGACGTCAATCAGGGAAATAGGCCGATAACACTTGGGGTCGTCCTTGTTGCCCTTTTTAAAGATTGGCACAATGATCGCTTTAGACCATTATGGAGGGAGACCGCAGGTGATAGCAGTGTTTAGGACCCTGGTCATCAGTGGGGCCCAAAGATCTATATTACTAAGAAAAAGGTCAGGGGGAATTCCATCTGGGCCCGGGGCTTTATTCTTAGTTAGACTCTCCATCCCTGCCGTGATCTCCTTAAGGGTAAATACTACCGGAGGAGCCTGACTTGGGGTTACTGATGACTCTACGTGGGGACCCGATTCATGGTTATACCGGCTCCTAAAGTGTGTGACCCACTGCTCCGGGAGGATGTTAGCCCCTATCTCCGGAGAATCATTTTCTTGAAAGGTCGGTTTATTGATGATTCTCCAGAACCCCGCTAGGTCCCTTCTTTCCCCTGCCTCTCTCAGATCTGCCCAAGCTTCTGCCTGCAGGGTGAGTTTCCTCCTTTTGGTCTCTTTTTTATATTTTTCTCTGCATGCCCTGATTACTTGTGGATCTCGTGGTTTTGACTTAAGGGAGCATTTCAGTTCCCTCAGTGCCTTGGAACAATCTTTATCAAACCACCGGGGATTGACCAGATTACGCGTGGGCGCACTGGACCTTAGTAATCCGTCTATCAGGTTGGCAATGTGGTTAAATGCTTCTAATAACCTTGGTCCCTGGACTTCCAGATCCAAACATTCATTTATGGCCAGCAGACCCTTATCGCTCAGGTTTTTATAGAACTTTGCCCCATCTATTTTGGACCATTTCAGTCTCCTGCCTTGATCGGTGACCCTCTCCACGATTGAACGATGGGCATTGGAGCCAATACCCGCCCTATATGCGAGCATTAAAACAAGCGGGTTATGGTCGCTGAAAGTGTTCCAGTCTATCCCTACACTGACTACTTTATTAACCAGGGATCTCGAGACCAGAATATAATCTATAATAGACGAGCAGCCCCTGCCCTTAAAAGTTGGTGGGAGTGTACCATCCGACTGTGGGTCTACCATATTAATGGTGTGCTCTAGGTCGTACTTAAGCCGAAGCAACCTAAGAGCCGACCCAGTAGGCGAGTGAGAAAAATGCGGTCCCTTCTCAATTGGGCATTGCGCCCAATCTGTGTTCTTTTTGACCAGTGCCGGACAAAGGTGACAATTAAAATCCCCCACCACAAGCAGTCCACCAGACGGTCCCTTATTCTGGGATATGATTTCTTTTCCTAACCTTTGATCGAGTTCAGTTAATACCGGGGTGTGGCTATTTTCTAACTCGGTGCTATATATGTTAAAAACAGAGAAACGTAACCCCTTTCCCTGGAACCGAACCGCCTGTATCCCATATGAGAACCAGTCTGGAAAGGACCAGGTGCCTGGCAGGTCTAAATCTACATAGATGGACAAACCGCCCATTGCTCTCCCTGAGCTAGATTTTCGGGCGGGAACAAAAAAACACTTGTACCCCTGCAGATGGTAGTTATTCTCCACAGCCCATGTCTCCTGTACACATATAATGTGAAATGTTCTAATGAAGTCCACCCATTCCTTATTGTTGAATTTGCCCGCTATACCCGCTATATTCCATGAAATAAGTCTCACACCCTCTCCACTCCATTCAGCACCCCCCTGGGCCCTTGGTCTTCTTTCCCACATTGATCTTTGCATTCCCTGCCCATGTCCCCCTCCTGTCTTGTCTACAACTATTTCCTTTGGCACAACGCAGGTTGGTTCCCCCTCACCAACCACCAGGATTTGCTGAGCCTTGGATCTTTGCTCCTCCAGTCTTTCTACCGTACCTCCAATTTCTATACAACCCTGGGGGGCATTGTCTGTCTGTCAATCGACCCCTTCAAGGCCATTTAGGCAATGGAACCGGTTATAGGAAAAAAAGGGTTGTTCAGGTCGGCCAGAAAACGGCCTAGGGTTAAAGGCCTGGTTACTCCCCCTCCTGCCAACCCTCTCCCAGTTGTCATGAGTTTGGGGTTGCTGAGATAGGACTGGGATGATGGGAAAAAAGAACGACACATGGAGGGTTTGGATGGTGGATTCCCTAGATCTGTTTTTCCCTTGACATATATGGGACACCGTTCCTGTGTCCCTAAAACTCACCAGTATGCAGTCCCCTTTAATGGATTTTTGTGTTCTTCCTACCCATGGTACCCTTCTTACCATTATAATTTCGTTATTAAAATGTGTCGGGAGGGGTCTATTTATGTTTAACCACTTGATTACCCTACTTTTTAGGGCACAAAAGTCCTCCGTTTCACCTTCCTCAAGTGGGGGGACACCTGCCATAACGACAGTAAAAGCATTGGTCTCTGGAGGTAAATTGGGTCTGCGTGGTCTCAGGGTGAGCTTCATTAAAGGGGTCGGGGTGCTCTTGTCTACCGGCTGTGCCGGGGGTACAGATCCTAAAGGAGGGTTGGGCATATTGGTGTTAGGGGGCTTAGCTGTTGCAGGCTTTGGCCTTGTGGGTTGTTGCGAGGGTGCCACATTCACAGCTAGTGGAGGGACTGGATTGGCGACACTATTTGCCGACTGCTTAGGGGCTACAGTGGAGGGAGTGGACTCTGATTGCCTTCCATGTCTGCCAGCTGGAGTTTTCAGACTGCCCAATGTGGCCTCTAAAATGGTTAGTCTGATCTCAATCTTTTTAATACTCTCGCTGATCGGTAATAACAGGGACCTTAGCAAAAATTCTAGGTTTCCCAGCGGGACAACAGACAAGGGAATATTAGCAATACCAACTCCTGTGTCTTTTATCATAGTAGGAGCTGGATCCTCATGAGCAATGGGTTTAGGGTGTAAATCAACCAATGGTTTCTCTACTAATGTGGGGGTTTTTAAAAACTTCCCAAAATCCGAGTGTGGAACCTTGGGTTTGCTCTTTCCTTGAACTCCCCTCGATTTCCTCCTGCGTTTATTTGGAGGAGGTCCAAAGGCTACTTGTGTGTTAGTTGGCTTAGATTTAGTTTTCCTAATCTTCGAGGCTGGAGGGGCCGGAGGGGGTTGGGACACTAAATCAGTGGTCACCCTTGGGGGGCTAGAACTAATTTCTGGGGCTATACTCAAGGCTTCAACTGGTGACATGTTAGTGCAATCCCTCAGCAATAGTGGGACATCATCAATTCGGGACAACTCCTCCCTTGGTAAAATAAGTTGGTCCCCGAGGGGCGTGTTTTTCATATTATCTATTGAGCGTCTCCGTTCTGCCCTTAACCTGGACAGATTACACTCTTTGTCCCCCTCCCCCACTACCCGGGAGAAATAATTCTCTAGAGTCCTATTCTTTGCTCCACCCGGTTTTAGTGGGGTGCTCTCCCTTGCAGGGGACGGCATAATGTTCACAATAAATTAAACTCGGCGGGCGGCTCCACCGAGTGTAAGAGACCAGGGGTCGGAAGCACAATCCAAGAGGGTAGGCCCAGCCCGGCCACCTTCGGCCCCGGACGGCCACAGACGGTCCCGCCCTTGTCCCGGGCTTCTCCCGGCGCCCTCCCGCGCTCTCCCGCGCCGCGGAAGAAGCTGCACCTGATATAGGGGGAGGGTGCTTAGGGGGCGTGGCCAGCAGGGAGAGCGTCCAGGTGCAGGAAATGATGGCAGCACAGGGACTCCTGGGCAATGGAGTCCCTGATCCTCACCTGGCGCTCGCAGCCCTGCTCCCCGAGATTCAGGCAGCTCCCCTGTCAGGAATCAGCAACGATGCGCCCAGGCACACGGGCGAAGCGGGACCCGCGGAGCGGGTTCCGCGAGGTGCAGCAGCGGAACAAACAGCCCAACAGGAAGGACCTCGCAGGACAGAGCTCGCGCTCACAGGTCAGTCAATGTATGCACAGTATAATTTACCATTGTTATTCAGGGAAGAAAGGTTGTCTTTATGTGTTCAGTTTTGTGCATGCTGCTTATTTAGTAAGCTTCTTCTGACACCATCTTAAAATCCCTCAAGTTTTAGTGCTTCCAGTTGGTAGCCAAGAAGTGCTGGCTGATATATAGGGGCATCTGCAGGAAGAGCAGATTCTTTCAGAGAGCGAAAGGATGTCACATCGAGACACTGCTCTGTTCCCCAAACCTTAGTTTGAGTTTGAGTTTGAGTTTAAAACATTTATAAAGCGCACGTTCACCTAGCGGTTTCTTGGCGCTATGGAGTGCTGAACCTTTAGAGAACAGGAAAGTCAAGAGGGAGTGGAGAGGTTTATAGTGGGAAGGTTTGTAGGAATAAAAAGGTTTTCAGCGCCTTTCGGAAGTGAAAGTATTCGGTGGAAGATCTGAGGTGGGCTGGTAGGGAGTTCCAGAAGGAGGGGGCGAGTGTGGAGAATTTCGAGCCCCCCCACTTTTTGCGCCTAAAACGGGGAACTGTCAGCAGATGTTGGGAAGAAGAGCGTAGTTCCCGGACTGGGGCATAGGTTTTAATTTCCGAGGAGATAAAGGCAGGGGCGGAACCAGCCCGGGCCTGAAAAGTGATACAGCCCATCTTGAACTGAGATCGTTCTCGGATGGGGAGCCAGTGTAAAGACTTGAGGAGCGGCGTGACGTGATGGGATTTGGCCAGGTTGTAGACTAGGCGGGCAGCCTGGTTTTGGACCAGCTGTAGTCGCCGCATACTGTATGCGGGCATGCCACAGTATAGGGCGTTGCCATAGTCTAAGCGAGAGATAACCATTGCCAGGACAATGAGCTTTAGGGCAGAGAAAGAAAAGAAGCGGGAGACCCTTCGAATGGTGCGAAGTGAAAGAAAAGAGGAGGACACCGCTGAACTGACCTGGGAGTGCAGGGTGAGTTGATCGTTCAGTTTGATTCCAAGTGTTTTCACGGAGGGAGATGGAGAGGGAGGGGGACCTAGGGAGGGGGGCCAAAAGAGGGGAGTCCAGGGACTGGAGGAACCACCCGTCAAAACCAGCTCGGTTTTGTCTGGATTTAATTTCAGGTGGTTGTGGTTCATCCAGTCTCGGATGAAGATCATAATAGATTGAAATTTGGTTGTGGGCTCAGGGGATGATGACAAGGAGAAAATGAGCTGGAGATCGTCCGCATAGTTATAGACGGAGACCTCCATTTGCTGAAGGGCAAAGATGAGGGGGGCAATGTACAGATTAAACAGAAGTGGGGAAAGGGAGGAGCCCTGAGGAACCCCGCATTGTATCTTCCGTGGCTCCGCCGAGAAGTCACCCAGGCGCACAGCTTGGGTGCGGTCCCTGAGGAAGGAGGACAGCCAGACCAGGGCGGAGCCTCCAACCCCGGCCGCCCTGACACGGGAGAGTAAGATGGAGTGATCAACCGTGTCAAAGGCGGCGGAGAGGTCAAGGAGGACAAGGGCCTGGGGGAGGTTGGTGTCCATGCCCTCTCTGAGGTTGTCGAGGACCGAAAGCACCACAGACTCCGTGGAGTGTGCGGGGCGGAAACCGGCCTGGCGGGGGGCTAGCAGCCCGTTTTCCTCCACGAAGGCAGTGAGCGCTCTGGTCACATGTCGCTCTAATACCTTCCCTAGAAAGGGTAGTAGAGAGATGGGGCGGTAGTTGACAAGAGCGGAAGGGTCGGCACCAGGTTTTTTGAGGATGGGGACAATGATGGCTGATTTTAGGGATGGAGTGACAATGCCCTGAGACAGAGAACTGTTCAGAAAGGTGATCGGGGGTTGCACACAGATCCGGTAGATGTGCCTGAGGATGTGAGCAGGACAAGGGTCTAAAGGGGAGCCAGATTTAACCAAGGGGAGGAGGGAGAGGAAAGTCTCTTCCGTCAGAAGGGGGAATGAGTCAAGACGAGCCTCGACTGAGGGACATCGTGGGTCAAGGAAAGAAGGGGAGGTGGGGGGGATATTGGCTTTGATTTTTGAGATTTTATCCAAGAAGTAAGTATTAAGGGAGTCGCATAGAGCCTGGGAGGGGGAGGGTTTGAGGGTGGCTCTATCGGAGTAGGCGAGGTCGTGGACGATAGAGAAGATTTCTTTGGGCTGGTTTTCGGCAGCCAAGATTTTAGAGGAGAAGTAGGCCGTTTTAGTGGTCAGAATAGTTTTTTTGTATTGAGACAAGAGGGTGATGAACTGAGCTTTAAGGTTGGGGCAATAATCTCGGCTCCAGGCTCGCTCGGCATGACGGACTGTAAGTTTTAAGGCCTTCAATTCCTCGTTGAACCAACGGTTCGCATTGTTCGCCCGTCTGGAGGACACTCGCCTGAGAGGGGCGGCCGAGTCGCAGCCTGACAGAAGCCAGGATTTGATAGAGTCGGCTTGCGCAGAGATTGGCTGGCCGAGTAAGCTCGGACAGGAGGAAGAGAGTGTGGTGGAGAGAGAGGCCGCGTCCACCTGGCTCCAAGAGCGTGCCCAGATGTTTTTGGGAAGAGAGGGCTTGGTGGCTGGGCTAAGGTGTAGGGAAAAAGAAATCAAAAAGTGGTCAGACCAGGGGCATGGGGAGATGGACAAGGAACTTATAGGACAGTTGAGGGACCAGATCTGATCAAGGATGTGGCCCTGAATGTGAGTGGGTGAGTGGACGTGGGACTCAAAATTGAGGGAACGAAGGGTGTCCGAGAATTCTTGGAGGTAGAGCATTCTGCGGGATCTGAGGGCCAAAAATTGAAGTCGCCTAGTACCATGATGGAAGAATTGTTGACCGCTAAGGTGGCCACAAGATCTTGGAACCCAGCGAGAAAGAGTTGAGAGGGTTGGGGGGGCGATACATGAGCAGGCAGGTAAGTGGAGTCGTAAAGGATGAGGAACGAACAACTAAGAAGTCTGACGAGCCAATGGAGGAAAAGGTTAGAGGCCGGAAGGAGAATTCTCTGCGGGCGATCAGGGCGACCCCGCCGCCCGATTTGCCTGAGGGTCGGTCGGTGCGCAGCGCGTAATAAGTAGCGGGGAGAGCAGCTAGCAGGGAGGGGAGGGAACTGTCACAAAACCAAGTCTCTGTGAGAAATAAGAGATCTGGTTTGTGCGTATCCAGTAAGACAAAGAGCTCTTGACAATGCTTGACAGCTGACCGAGTGTTAAGGTAGTAGATGGAGAGGGTAGTGAGCTCAGGGGGAGCAGTGGGATAGGGGGGAGGGCTAAGGGGGGGAGGAGGAGAGCAGGGCGAGAGCGGGAGAGAAGGGGAAGAGTGCGAGGCAGTCAATCCCAATCGGTCGATGTGCTCAGTCACAGGGTCAGCTAAAGGCCACGGGCCTTGAAGTTTGTAGAGTTGAGCAGAGGAGTATTTTGTGGTTTGAGCATGGTGGGGGGGCCCTATGCCCGGCCGGTCGCGGACGGGCGCAGACCGGCTTGCATTAGGCGCGCCTTCGGCGCGCAATCGTGGCGCCCGCTGCGCTTGTCTGCTGCGCGTCCGAGGGAAGCACATGATTTATAGGGGGTAAGGCGGCAGCGGGGGGCGTGTCCTCTGAGAAGGGGCGTGGCCTCAGCGCTCGCCGAAATGGCGTCAAGAGGGGTTTCCAAACTCGAGCCACGGCAGCGATAAATCCGCTGTGCGGGGAGCTCGAGGCAAGTGGTGATGAGTTAAAAAGCAATTTATTTGTGACAAACAATTTTAAAAAGGATGAGTCACGCTCCCGGCTTCCGCCTCAGGAGGTTCGTGCAATCTGGTTTGGCGCTTGTAATCAGCGTCCTTTTATATGCGGCGGCGGGGGGCGTGGCCTCTGAGAAAGGGCGTGGCCTCAGCGCTCGCCGAAATGGCGTCAAGAGGGGTTTCCAAACTCGAGCCGCGGCAGCGATAAATCCGCTGTGCGGGGAGCTCGAGGCAAGTGGTGGTGAGTTAAAAAGCAATTTATTTGTGACAAACAATTTTAAAAAGGATGAGTCGCGCTCCCGGCTTCCGCCTCAGGAGGTTCGTGCAATCTGGTTTGGCGCTTGTAATCAGCGTCCTTTTATATGCGGCGGCGGGGGGCGTGGCCTCTGAGAAGGGGCGTGGCCTCGGCGCTCGCCGAAATGGCGTCAAGAGGGGTTTCCAAACTCGAGCCGCGGCAGCGATAAATCCGCTGTGCGGGGAGCTCGAGGCAAGTGGTGGTGAGTTAAAAAGCAATTTATTTGTGACAAACAATTTTAAAAAGGATGAGCCGCGCTCCCGGCTTCCGCCTCAAGAGGTTCGTGCAATCTGGTTTGGCGCTTGTAATCAGCGTCCTTTTATATGCGGCGGCATATCCTCAATAACTTCCTTTTTTTCAGCTTCCATGGCTGCCACTCCGACATCCCGATCAGCTTCCCCTCTGTATCTGTTCACAAGCTCTCCAGTAGTGAGGATGGGCTCCATGACAAAGAGCTCTTGTTACACTTCACTGCATCCTCCACCTCCAAACGCCTTCATAAACAACAGTCTGGGAGCATTTTCTTGAGGTCCTTTCTCACTCTGGTGATAGGCCAAATCAATGATTAATTTCTTTTACTCTTATTATTCACAGGTGCTGAACTCTCTGGTGCACTCCTGACATTCATATTGCAAAGGCCAATGTACTGCCTTCTCATGCTGAAATACTTCTTTTAATTAGGGAATCTCAATTCTTAGAATGGAGCTTATGCAGTAATACCATCCCAGAGTGGCCACTAGTCAACAGATAAGAGGCTCAATGTCTGAATTTGATCCAGTGACTTACAGTGAAATATCATAGAACCCTATGTTACATAAAATGATAAAT
Source organism: Triturus cristatus (assembly GCF_964204655.1). Classification (NCBI taxonomy): domain Eukaryota; kingdom Metazoa; phylum Chordata; class Amphibia; order Caudata; family Salamandridae; genus Triturus; species Triturus cristatus. The sequence goes on from NC_140591.1 coordinate 1,189,473,027, forward strand.
CATAATGTCTTAAGACATTTCTAGTATACACAGTAGACAGGCTTCTACAGCAGTCTAGGCATCTTTAAATTCCTTGACTACAATATGGACCAAATGAAGAAAATACCTTTGCACCCGTCCTCTTATGGTTATATTGTACGGACCAGACATGAACATATATCCATTTAAACGAAGATAACCAGTGATTTACTGACAAAATAAGGATGGGTTGTAGCTCCGGGGTAGGGCTATATAAAGTCAATGTTGCTGTGTGATTATAAATTGATGATCATTGTTTAGTTTTTTTTGGTCATAGATATTCTTGTCATTTAGGAAGTCCCTTTTATTATTCTAGCTTTACAATTTTAAGAGACTAATGCACATTATTAATTCAGCTCCTATTGATTTAAAGTCATTCCCACACATGGCAATAAAACATATTCTATATGTGTGATTTGTGGCATTTGAGTCACTGTATTTACAAAAAATAAAGCCTTTCAGTTCTGCTGAATGGTGTGAATTTTCAATAGATGTAATTTTATCCATCAGTTAATGAATTTGTACATTTTATAAAAACTGTATTTACAATAAACAGCAACCCACCATCTTTGTGTGAGAATTAGAGGTTGGTTACAATTTCTATAATATGCGATGGGAATTTGAATAGAATTACTGTTACATCTGTGCCAGATATTTACTCGAGGTGGCGTGTATTTGGAAGAAGACACCACATCCCTGAGCTCTGGGCTAAATGTATGGTGAGTCTGTGTGTCTCTGGACTCCATGCTCAGTGTACTGGTAGCTTGATTATATTTGGATCCCTTGTTCCCTTGATTCAGGCAGGGGTTTATGCCTCTTTACAGATTGCTTAGTAAGTCTTTCCTGCCTTTGAGGCTTTTTCCTCCTTTTGGGACTCTCTTAGGAGGCACTGTGGCTACAGGTAGGATTTGTCTTTTTGGGGGAAATAATGTAGAAAGCATGAAAGGCATTCACTGCATCGAGACCCTGATATGTGTGCATCCCTTCTTCTTTTTCTACTATCGTATTTTGTTAATACAATTTTAATATTCAGACAAGAGCTAACTATATACAATGACATTGCTTCACATGTATTGGTGACTAATCATTAAAGAAATCTTGAACTATCTCCCAGGATCGTACAGTAGTTCTTTCTGGGGTGAGCATCTGGCCTCACAGATTTTACTTGTCTTTTAATTGACTTTATTTAAGCTCATCACCACGATAAAAGCCTGTGGGTTGGTCTTCTCATAAGGAATGCACACTGTGTTTACCTTGAAGCAACTCTGAGAATTGTTAGCTTTCCAACATTTCAATAAAGATTAGCTGTACACAGTGGCTTGCAATTGGACTCAATGTAGACACCCATACAATCAGCTACCCAATGATACTGAACACTGTAAGCAACAAAGGGCAAGCAAAGATCTCTGGTGAAAAATCACACTTCTTTGAATTGAATTTAATAATAATAAATGGGTTAAGGAAAATTAAAGAAGAAATGATTAAAGGTGAGATAGAAACATGCCACACACAGGGAGAAGGGAAATGAGAAAGGAAGTTACAAAAAAGAGGAGATGGTTTAAGTTTTGGGCTCTCAAATAATTTGAAAGCAAAGAAGATAAATTGATCTCTGATGAATATATATTTCAAAAAGACCTTGTTTAACGCTAAAATTGAGTTTTCATGTGCAATTATTCTAGATTGTAAGGCAACACAAAGTTCATTTTTCAAATAATCAAGGACTTTAAATCCTAATTAATGTCAAACACAATCTAGAACAGCCATTTCCACACACCTGCCAGAAGCTCTAAGCTTAATTGTGATTAGGTTCAGAAGATATTAAAGCTCTTCATCAGCTATAGTCAGTAGTAGAAGGTCTGGGGAAATTACTGGTCCTAGATTGGCACATTTGCAATTAAAGTGAAATTTAACCCCAACTTAATAAAGCAGAATACAAAAATCCTTTTACTGTTTAATACTGAGAGATGTTAGAGATTTGGTGTCACAGTCAGGAACATTCACCAAAGTTACTACTAACTAGTATGCCAATAAGCTAGCAGCTGTATGGTGCACACAGTGGAAAATGCAACCTTAAGTTGATTGTGGTTGTAACGTGATTGTCAGAGACTCTGCTATGATTCCTTATCTCCTGAGCTGAATATGATACCTGCATTTTGCCCCACAATGTGAGTGTGTCCTGATACTGGTTTAGAAACATAGATCTTCTAAATTAGCTATATGTTTATGTAGCTTGAGTGGGTGTAATTCTTATCTAGAATAAAAGTTTGTAATAGAATGATTATTACATGTCAAGGATAAAATAGCTGTTAATTAAACAAACACTATTGCAAAGAGAGAGTCTATAAAAAGGTGGTCAGGGGACTAAAAGAATGCATTCATTATAAGCCATAAAGGCACTGCAATGAATCACTAGTAATTTAACTCTTACTTTATGGACCAGAGAGCATTCTTCCAACCAAAATATATTCCAAGAAAATTGCCACAATGCTGCATCTTCAGCAAAATTAGTTCTTCAAAATACATTTGAACCCAGAAAGAACTAGGGTAATTTGTGGAAGGTAATGTCTAAAAGCCAAATATTGCTCTTCTTCAAATGGACTATTTAATTGTTGCTCTGAATAAGCTCATACATTTCAAATTTGAGTTTTGTTGCAAAATTTGTGTTCATTAATTAAAAAGCTAGTTTCTGAAACACTGTTAAGTCAATGGACATGGTTTGGGCTGTTCGAGATATAGACCTATGTTTTGGCGCTGAACAAGGGTTTCTGGCAATTGGAAGCAGCTAATTCCACCCAGTATCCCTGAATTAAATGGTAGAGTGAAAAAGTGAAATAGAATAAACACAAAAAATACAAAAAATATAGTACAGTTAGTTGAGGGATACCAAAACCTTGATGTACTTTCACCTTCATTGGATCAGCAGGCACACAATGGGAGCCATTAAATGACACTTCCACAGTTGTTATGCTTGGTGTCCTCTGAAGTAACAGATGAGACACAACTAATAAAATACAACTTCCAAAGCAGTGAGTCTGTGCTGTTGAGAGTGCCAGAAGTGCTTCAAAAACAAGAGGTGTTGAAAATGTCACCCATGACATGGGCCACTTGACACCTATGTTTCTCTTTACATGTTCCTCGCATTCTTCTAGTGTCATCCTTCATACATATATATATATATATATCCCACACTTGTAGTCTCAACAAAATCCGTGTCAACGGAAAATAGAAACCACGCAGATCCAAAGTAAGGCACAATAGTTGTTAATTTATTTCAAAGCCGAGTCTTCACAAAATCTAAATATATATTATCTACTGGCGGTCGCGAGTAGATAGTTATAGTTAGGACCGTGTTTCCATAGGAAATCCGCAACATTCTATTTGGAATAACTTTGGCGCCGATTGATGAATCCTCACGAAATGTTCAAAATAGGTGGGGCGCTCCGCTCCTACCCTGAAAATCTCGGGAGGATTCGTCAAGCCGGGGCTGAGAAAAAAGGGGGGTCCCAAAATGTGTTTTTCCCATGCAATTTTCCATGGGGACCTTTAGTCCAATGTACAGCCCAAACGGCTGAACAGAATTACTTTAAATTTGGCAAACAGGTAGTCCTCAGGTCAGGGATGTGCCTTTTGCATATCTGGAGTCAATCTATTCATTAGTTCCTGAGAAAATTGCAGTTAAAAGTACATACATATCTATAGCCTCGCACCGTGCGCGCACGGTGCACGCACGGTGACGTGCGCGAGCGCAATTCTGATTGGTTGTTAGATGTCAGTAAACATTCGAATCGGTCGAAATCAGGAAGTGTCGGCCGCCATTTTGTCTCTCGCAGTCTGAGGCAGTGAAAAACAAAGGTGGAGAACGTGAAAAGGGGGCAGGGTGGACAGTTCCTGACCCCCTAGCCTTTGTCAGGGGGTCACTGAAGGACCCCCAAAGGTGAAAAAAACATTTTTTTTTTTCGAAAAAGCGCGGGGTGCGCGCACCGTGCTCGCACCGTGCTCGCACGGCACGCACAACGCATCGTGGGCGCTCGGTGCGCGAAGCGCACCGTGCGCGCACTGTGAAAAACCTGAAAAAATAAAATATTAATAAATACATAACTTAGCATTTAAAAAACCTTACAAATTCACTTAAAAAACCATAGGTTTCCCACACGTTATAGTTAGGAATTAGCATTTAAAAAGCCTTGCAAATTCACTTAAAAAGCCATAGGTTTCACACATGTTATAGTTAGCTGGACATTTCACTCGTAAAAAACCAATGAAATTGCCCCGTTATAGTTAGTGCAGGCAACTATAACTCACCCGACCGCAATCCTCTGCTGATGACGTCAGATATTACATCACTGATTACATATGTGTCTTTATGAAAAATAAATATTTGTAATATATGTATAGCTAAAGATTAATGGAAGAAGACATGGGTAAATAGGTGTCTAAATACAGTGATGTAATATCTGACGTCATCAGCAGAGGATTGCGGTCGCGGGGAGGCCCTGCCGCTTTCTCATGGCGGATCTACGCTGCTCAATCATTGCGAGCGGTGAATGGACTGAGGGGGGCCTGAGCTGCCGGTAGATATTGGTGAAATGACAGCTGTGGGCATATCCCTTTTCACCCACTTGGGAGAGACATTTTTTGCTACTAAAGGACTTTGGCACCCACTGCGGTATGCGCCTGGATTCCGGCATGTACTACAAAGATCATAATGCCTTGCCAGAGCCCATGAGGGCTGGACTTCTACTCTTCAATAAAATCAGGTGCATGACATTATCTTGCCTTCTGTCCTTCTGTAGTGCAGCCAGTGATCAAGGGTGGGATGACGCCCGAAACGCGTTTGGCAAGCCAGCGGAATGGGGTGTGTCAGGCTTGCATTTAACCACCGGCTGCATTTGTGCGTTGACCTCCTCAGGTGAGGTCTCTCCACCTTGGGCAACCTTTCTTTGAAATATATATATATATATATGCCTACCATCAAGTCAAGGTGCAACTCTATGTCTATGAAGAAAACACTCAACTATAGTTTTGCATGTCACCTAAAGAAGGCTCACCACTTATATTCCTGACGTTGTCCACTTAGTTCCCCATGCTAGACATTGTTTGAAACTGAACCCCACTAAAACTCTCATCACTGAGAACAGCTTTGTCAGGTGGAACGCAAATCTATGGATGAACATTTTGAGTCCCATTTTCATACCTTTAAAAAAACAGGCCCATTATATAGGCACTAGCATAGGCTAATGTATCCAGCCCCTATTTAAGTCATACTTCTTACACCACATCAGTCTCTATATTATGCTCACTTTGTCCTATATTTGCCGAAACAAAAACAGTCACCTTTGGGAACAGAGCTTTCTCAGTGGCTGCAGCCATGGCCTGAAATTTCCTGCCTACAACCCTACTCTTGGAACCGTCCCTCCTTATTATTTTCAGGCCACTAAAGACCTGGCTCTTTGACCTGTAATTTCTTTCTCTGCCTTCCATTGTCCTTTATAATCTATGTTTTAAGCTCTACTGTCTCCTTCGGGGTTGTCTGATTTTATCTGCAAATATGTTAGCTGACAGCATCAAGATGGTCCGTCACAAGTTCTGCAATATAAAGAAAACACAACAAAAACATAGCTAACTGGATACAGCTATGATACTCGCAGGGAATGCACATCATTTGATAAACATTACTTTTACCACAATTATAACTGTTCAGATTTGTCACATCCCTAAGTAATTACTAATGCATGTTAAGATTTGCATTATCACTACTCGATTCACTATGCACATTTAGATTTTCTCCATTAGTCAGGTATCATTAGTGCATGTGTAAAAGAGTTTTATAACTCACTAATTCCTAGTGCACAATAAGTTGTGCACCATCAGTCATTTTTTGTCCTATGTTTGCTCAGATTTCCACTCACAAATCCTGAGAGTTAGGCCCGTTTTGTACTAATACTTGGCTGGATTGGCACATTTGCAGTGTCATTCACTAATCCTAATGTTCAGTTTTGCACAATTACTCATGTAAGAATTTGATCATATTGCATTTCTCACCATCACACACTAATCCTCAGTAAATATCCTTGTTTGTACCATCACTCAGTCATACAGCCATGTTCCATTTGCAAATATATAAAAATGTAAGTTTATAAATATTACAATAAGACTTTTTAACATGCAAATTGCATATTGTTTATACTGATGTCTCTACACTACTCTTATTCATTTTCAACAGTGTTCTGTGCTCCTTACTTTTTATTCTACCAGCTGCACTAAGGGTATGATAACTTCTGTCGCTCCTGTGAAGTGAGCAGAAATGGTGGAATACCTCAGGTATTTCTTCAAGTTTCACTAAAGTAAGAAGAATATATGGAGTACCTCAAACCATTACCAGAGGTCCCTTTACACTTAGCGCATGGGTGTACCACATACTAGACCTCCCTCTCAAAGGACCAGTTAGAGTCAGAACATTTGGCAATACTGCAGTTCACTTTGAAGCTAGTTGAAAGCATAGGTTCCTCTGGTTATTTCTAGGGGTTGATCTAAAGTCAGCAGGAGTCAGGTCAAAAAACACAAAATAGTGTGCCTTTCACGGTCCATTTATGCACCCAGTATCTGAAACTACATCCTTGTATCCATCAGGACTGTCTCCAGCAATGCACCAATTTAGGAAAGTGGAAAAGACTCACCTCCTTAAAGAACACTACATCACAATACATTAACCTTCCACAATTATGCTTACTCTCCGATTACTCGTTGAGATTGTGTTTGTTTTTGATAACGTACAGCCCTACACTGCCTTTTGGCTATATTGGTGCTCTAGAAATACCATACACATACATTCATACACTTTCACCTTGCTGGACTAAATACGATAATTTAATAACATTTTCAAATAACTAACATTTCACCAATATTTCTTGAAACAAGAGGCTTCTCAAGCTGTGGTCAGTCTTTCAGGGTCATTTTACCACAACTTGATTGCACACAGCATTTGGGATGATGTACAATTGTGGCTTGACAAAAGCCTAACAAGGTCTTCTTCTGTTTAATTCTATAGAATTGTAAAAAAGTGCAGTTCACTGGGATCTAACCTTCAGGAATGCACTACTAGATCGGCAACCAGCCTGATAGAACGACGTGAAAAAATAATAATATTGCCCCCTCTTTTACCATATTCCTCTTATCTTTGTGCTGCCACTCGATGAATCTGTACTCTGAACAGCAAGGGTAACAACTAACAACAGGTTCGCTCTGGAATGATGCATATTAAATAACACAAATCTCTTATTGAAGGCCTGGACCTGAAACCCCATTATGCAAGCTGGTCATTGTCTCCTCGTGTTTATGAGGTATGCAACATAGAGGAGGGCGAGTCAGAAAAACGCTCCTTTAAAATCCCTCACCAATACAAAATCACCAATGAGGAATGTAAAACAGTCCTGTGTGAAGGTTTAAAACGTGAAAGACCCTTGAAACAAACAGTAGCTGAAGGAGGCTGATCTGATCAAGCCACCGACTGAATTAGACTGGTACAAACCCACTTTCTAAGTATTTGTGTCAAATGGTGACAGATGTTCTGAAAGACAGCTCAAGCTGTCTGTAGTCAGAAATAATTTAATGGCGGAACTGTGTCGGAAGTTACTAGAAAAGTTGAACTTTGTTGGGTTCATATAACACCACATTTTTCAGCAACAGAGAAAACTGCAAGCATTTACTACTCAAGCGAAAATGAACTAAAGAAAGTGTGTTCTTGTGTTACTGAAGAACTCAAAGGGTAGGTCACTTCAGTTCCAGATTATGTAAATTGAGCTGGTGGTAGGGAATTCTACATTGCTTCCACCAGGTTTAGGGCAATTCTGGAGGGACAATTACACCGACTGCTAGCACACAACATTTGCTTCAACAGAAATTACATTTTGTGCGAATGAGGCACTGTAACATGTCAGTCTGATGCTGTTTGATTGTCTGGCTGATGAGGGGTGATGCCCTGAAAGCCAGTGGCGGCTGGTGACATTTGAAAGTGGTGCGGCGTAAAATGATTATCGTATTGCACTGTGGCGATGGTGCGTAGCGAGCAAGCCCGAACAACCTACAGAATATTTTTTAAAAGGAGCGGACAAATGGTGCATTTTCAAGCAAATTTGAGGAAGCAGGAAGATTAATAAAGCAATACGATTGAATTATTCATCATTTACGAAATTGCCAATTTTTATGAGCTAAAGAGGACAATCTTTGCATATGCACATATTAACTTTTGAACACACTGATACACTTGTAATGGTTTTAACTATACAATAAATACATTCTTTGACTGTGCAGTGCTGTACATCAATATGATGATACCATTTCCTTAAATTAATTTTCTGTTTTCATGCAAGAAACGCCATTTTGAAAAAAGTTCAGAAAATATGAATGCATTTCAAGTAGTACTCTGCGTAAAAAATGCCTGCATGTAACAGCAAAGGCTTCCCATGTTATCGTTTTCCAAAAGAATAAGGAGATGAAAAGCAGAGGTGGAGTGGTGACCTAGAGGGACAAAATGAGAAGTGAGGTGTAGAACGACAGGTTAGGTAAAGCACAGAGCAAGAGGGATGAAGAACTGAAAGATGATTTGTAGAGGGAAATGATGAAGTAGATAGGTCAAGTAGAGTATGAGAGGAAAATAGAGAGAGAGTGAGGTACAACAATGGATGAAGGGGTAGAGAGGGAGGTAGAGAGGATGAACTGAAACAAAGGCGGTACAGAGAAAGTGGAGTGAAAAGAGAATGACAGACTGCATAAAGGATTGCTGTAAAGAAAGAGGTAGCATCAGAGGAGGAAGGTCGTGAGAGGAGAGTTAGGAGGAACCAACAAGGAGAAAGAAGGGAGGTGGAGAGGTGAGGCCGTGAATAAATGTTAAATTGAAACAACCAGGGTTTGAACTCTTAATCAGCAAGGCCAATACACAATAAACAACAAAATGCCAATACTGATCACTTCTTCTACCTTATTTTCTAACACATCACAATGAACCAAACAAAATGACCACTAGAACTTTTTCTTCTCAGTTATTGAATATATCAAAATGTATTAAGCCACAAAATCAATTTAATGGACTGTTCAAAAATCATTATAATGATTTTACATGTCAAATAGATTCCACACTTCACTAATGGACAACTCTCTCATACTAACAATCATACATTAGACGCATTTCCTGATTTAATTCCCACTCAATGTTCCAACTTTCTCTCATTCATTCCAGCAGCCAAACAACCAGTCATTCTTAAGCACCCCCAACTCATACAAACAAAAATATTTATTTTTTATACATAACAATAGTTTAGAAAAAACAATATTTTAAAGCAAACAAGACCTAAGGTGAATGGATTTCACAATAACTATCAAAATCACAACACGTTTCGAGGTAAAAGTTGGTGAGGGTAGGTACAGAAAGATGGCTGAGAAAGAGGTGAGGGAATGGGGAGATACACATGTAGAGAGTTTTGGGGAAAAGGATAGAGACGCAGGCAAAGGAAAGAGGATGGTGAGGTAAAGTAAGGATAGGTAGAGAGAGCGAGAGAGAGTCAGGGGTAGAGGGACATAGAAAGAGGTTGGCTTACAAGCTCAAACACCTTTGAGAATCAGGTCCGTCACTATGTAATACAAGCTTTAATATCAGCAGATAGTCCTGGGAATGGGATGGGAAATATATTTCTGACATAAAATGTGAAAAACGCATCTCTGTGACATTCCTGCAGAACTAATACTGAACCCCATTGACAGGTACAGCTTAAAAGCTAAGCCCTTCATTTTGAGCTGAACGCTATGGGGTGCAATAATTGTCACACACAATTAAAACGGACACCGAGGTGTTAGGTATTTACCGCAAACAATTTTTATTGCCTCCCACGTTTTGTTCTTTAGAACAAACGTGCAGATTTTAGTGCACTATTTACTGGCCATTTCCCCCTCTAATAAATATATTCAGGTCTGAAGTACCAGTATTTACTACAAAACTCATAATGACTGCCTTAATATCCCAACTTGAGCACAAAATCCTGAGAAAAGCAGCCATAAGTCACAGGCATGAAACCATTGTGTCGCAGACACTACGCGCTCAGCTGAGTCACATGGCGATCTGGAAGCATATGGGTACAGAAAGGTTACCTCTGCAAGAGCACAATAGGAGTGCCAGAGCCAAATCACAGGAACCTCGTGTGGAGGGTCCTGGAACAACTACGTCGGTGCCCCGTTAGTCCTTCGTGCGGTTGTAGGCCTGAACAACCGGGGGTTTGCCTTGCTACGCTCCGCCCTGAAAGGGGCGTGAGTAAAAAGGGACCAATGTGTCACGTAATCCAGTAAGGGGATCACCCCCCATAAGGGTAGCGCTGATTGGTTTCTCCACAGTGCTTGGCTCATCAGGCGGGCAGGGCAGCATAGGTTGGTACAGCTGCCTGCCCTTGGATCGCCCGTAAGATAACCCACCTATTGCATACTTTTGCATGGAATAAACCTGCAGCAATATTTTCCCAACCAAAAGTTGTGTTGTGTATTTATTTATGCATGCATACTCTGTTGTGGTAAGGGAGGGGTGTGATGCCATAATGGGACTTTGACGCTACCCGCATAAGGCCAGTTAATAAATTGCTTCACTTCAAACTCGAAGGAAAAAAGCAAAGACATTTTCCGAAAGTGAGGGCTTTAGAGCACCCAGCTGGCATGGCAAGGGTGTGAGTGGACAGGCTACTTCAGGGAGCAGAGGCATGAGAGAGTGGGGAAATAGTAAAGAGATTGGGGACAGGCCGGATGGACAGTGAGAGTGAGAAATTCGGGAGGGAAAAGGCTGGGGTGGGTATTTAGAACGGATAGACTGGGAGTGAAAAGGAAGAGACAGAAGGAGAGGAGAGGCTGGGAGTAAGAGGAGGCCCACTAGGTGAGAGCCGATAGGGACAGTTGAGGAGCAGGTGAGGAGAGCAGACAGACTGGGTGAAAGGAGACATACTGGGGAGGGGCGAGGTCGCCTAAATGGTAGAACAGCGAGGCAGGGCGACGGGAGAAAATCAGAGAGAGGGGGCATCCTGGGGTAGAGCAGATAAATGTGAAATAGTGAGTCGAGCGATAACAGTAAAGTAACTTGGAGAGAACAGAGGGATTTGGGGGAGAGTGAACTTGCTGAAGTGGGAGAGGGCAGCTGAGCACCCGACTTTCTACAAATCGATACCAGGCAAGGCCTAGTGAGCGCTGCTCTTGGGCTCTCATGGCACTACATGCACCAGATGGGCAAAAATAACATATCAATCCAGGAGCATGGATGAGTCTCCGCAGTTAAAGCTTGTATAAACTTAACAATGTTTGGTGTGTGCAAGCTTTCACTGCGGAGACTCCTCCATGTTAAGCTAACATAATATACCATGTAGTTGTTACAAAACAAAGCACTCACTCGTCAGGTAGTCCATCTAATGGACAACGAGGTGTAACTCTGCCACAGCAACAGAACATGCCACGTGCACTGCATCACTCCCTGTCCTTGGCATCGAAAGCTGCTGGGCTCCACCCCTCAGGCCTCATCAGCCAATACAAGCCACACGAGCAATGGAGGGGGCGAGGCCGGCTTTCCATTGTAGCCACCCACTTCTGCTGCATCCCCCTGAGTCTGCCCCGCCCTTTTCCATTAAATGAATGGAACTCTTAAGATCCCGCCCTAGGCCAGGGCAGTATACGCCCAAAAGTAAGCCTAAGCATCACCGCTTAAACTGGGCACGCCTTCACAGTCATGTCACTAACCTGGTTTGTGCCTTAAGGGCGAGAATCATCATGCTTGCTGGTCACACATGCGCAGGCAGGTACTCTGACCAAAAAAAATAAAAACTCTCATTCCTTCATAAAAGAGCACATTGCCCTGCCGTCACGGGGGGAGAGAGCGAAAAACCTACGAGCACCTCTAGTCAAAAGCAACTATTAGCTTTTTGACTAGAGCTGCTCGTAGGTTTATTTCTCCCTCCCCATCCCCTGTGATGGCAGTGTTGCCTCATTCGCCCTTGAACACCAGCCGCCCCTGCTGAAAGCAGAACCAGGATGCTTGTTTCTGGTCCAGGGAGGACCTTGCCTGGCAGTCCGGGCTGGACTGTTCCCATGACAACAGGGTCAAGACTGATTTGCACATGGCTGGGTCTAAACTGGAATGGCATGGTGTGAAAAAAACGATGGGTTTAGGTTCAGATCTCTCTACTGGGGGTGATTTTTGATATTGTTTCAGCATTCCGTCCATCAATTGCTCTTTTAGCATTTCAAAATTGTCAGGCTTCAGTGAAAAATATCCCAACACCTGTGCAAAAGTGTCTTGACCTGGCCAACTTTCTTGATTTGGCAGGAAGGCATTGTGGATTTGTGGAAGTCAGCAGCTCATATGGGTTTTTAACACGTTTCCATTGATAATGTTTACTGTTTTACCCTTTTTTTATTTAAAATGCCTTTTATATTTACTTAGAGTAACAAGGTACATCAGCAGCTCCTTTCACAACATGTTTGATTTAATATTGAATATCCAGTGAAATAAATCCTGGCAAATTAGATTCAGAGCTTTTTTAGTCTCTGGCGTGAGCAAATAAAGTAAAACACTAAGCAGCGGCCTTCTGATCTGTCAGAAAGACGTCGAGCTTGCCAAAGATTCCCTAATAGTTGGGTAAAATATCTGTCTTATTGAAGAAGCTCATTATGTCATGTACTGAGCTCCTGAAATCTTGTTTTTCAGTACCGTCAGAAATGCTAGCGTTCGGGTCCTTTGCAAGCAGCACAGCCAGATTATTTTACACGATTCAACAGATGACAAAATTGAATTTATTTACAGCTGTTAATTTAATGGTCCAGTGCAGACATAGAGAGGGCAGACAAGTCCAGTCCTCAATAAACTCCTTAGAGGAAAGTGCTTTGCAGGACTCTCAAAAAGATAACAAAACATAGAGGGGCATATCATCAAGGACCTGCGATAATTATCGCTAAGCGCACTTAGCACTAGGATAATTATCGCCGGGTAATGTGGAATTTTATCGCTGAGATAGCGTGCTATTAGCAACGCTTATCTCAAAAGCAATAAAATTCCAAGTGCTAACTGCCAAATGTGAGATTATCGCAGGGAATCCAGTGATGATTCCACAAAGTTTGGCAATAGCTTGATGATAAGGCAAGGCATACTTAGCCATGATATCCACCTTACATAGGATATCATGTCTAAGTCAGTCTTGAAGCAGGCGTAAGGAAAGTAGCGATAACAGAGGTTATTGCTACTTTGCTTGTCACTCGGCAGGTTAGCGTGCCCATTGATAATTGGAGAAATGTCGCTTAGCGACATTTCTCCAGTTATGTCAGGGCAGGAACGCCCACTTTGCATCTCATTAGAGATGCAAGGCTGGGCGTTCAGAATACAGGTGCTAATGCAAGGTTTCACTCGATAGCGTCCGAAAACGGACGTAAAAGCGGCAATCATTTTTTATCGCCTTGTTGATAATATGCCCCAGAATTTCCTACTGCCTGAGGGATGCAGGTTCTAGAATTCCACCCACAAACCTGGAGTGAAATTGGAGTTTTGTGAACCACACCCATGGGGTCTGTGAGGATTTAAGTTTGTGCTGAAGAATGTTGTAGCACTTGAATAATAAATATTTTACAGTGGCAAAGGAGTTTGAATGTAATCATGATAAGCACTGTATTCCAGTGTAAGGCTTGAAAGTGCAGCGTACAGTATCTAATTTTTAATTGTGAGTGATCAAGCTTCCAGTCACATTTTTCATCTTTTGGAGACAACTGAGATATTATTCATATAAGCTCCAATAGAGGCGAATGGTGTGGTAAAACTTTGGAACTAATCTAGAAACAAGTTACAAATGTGTGAAGCTTTAGAGGGATGGAAGAGAGGAAATGCAGAAGACAAACGGGAGCAGAAAGACACATATTTCAATAATAGTGCAAGCGTGGGTGTTGGAGCTTGAGTCCCCATGACTGAGAATACCCATATTCTTCATAGAATGGGTAAAGAATATTTGGCACCCAAGAAAGCACTGGGTTTATGACATGGAAGCTGATTCCTCACTAGTCCACTCCTCATAATTCACTCCTCCAAAGCACCTAAGCTGTTAGAGACTTCGAAGAAGACATTAAGGCTGGATACCATTCAAGGTGGGTCTTTCTCAAAAGACAGAATACGCAAACAGTCAGCCGAGGAAGGAATTGTGTTCAACATGCAGAGTCACCTTTCAACTCTCATGTATTTGAAGATGGGTCGTAGATAACCCTCGCCAATTCTCAGGAAATTGGCAGAGAGCAGTTATGTGGCTGTGTCACTGGACTCCCAGTAATGGCTAGGGTTCTACATGCAGGGCTGTGGCAGAGCAGGTTAGCAGAGTTACATCAGACCATCAGATGTAGTCCTACCAATGCAGTACATAACTCCAAGTTTACAACGTATCGCCTTAAGGTTCACACATGCCCTTGCTACTAGATATAAACCCTGTGCTATAAGGGGCAAGTTTGTTTAAGCTAAGGGGCATATTTATGACTTTTGTTGCTCAGGGTAGCACAGCAAGTCATCCTGCTGCATTCCCCTGCATCACAGGGAAAGAGCAGGAATGTACTGTTTTTAGTCAATACCATGCATTCCTGTCCTTTTCCGTTGCGCTGGCGCCATTTTGGCAGCCCAGCACCAACACAGGAACTCTTGCACCATGGTGCAAGGATCCCTGTTTTGTAGGCAGGATTGTTTTTGTGCAGGAAGGGGTTCCTTTTTCTATGTGTGCTGCAGAGTGGAACACACATTGAAAGCGGAAAGAACATGGAGAAATAAAGATTTTTCTCCTTGTTATGCCTCTCCTGGGGAGGCGTATATTTTTGGCACATTCCCATGTTTCCCAGTTCTTTTAAATCTTGGAAAGCATTAAGGGGCATATGTATCAAGCCCTTTTCCCGTTCGCAAATTGTCCGATTGGCCGATTCTGCAAAATTTGCGATTCTCTATTTTGCGATTGCATTAAAGGAATCACAAATTGCGATTTCTTAAATGCAATGTACTAGCACAGAAAAAGTGCGATTTGGCCATAAGGAATCGCAAATTACCACCAACTTCAAGTTGGTGGTAATTTGCGATTTCTTTGAAAAATGCACTTTTTGCATTTTTCAAAGTGCCATGTGGCGCACATACATGCCCTTAGGACATGTATGTGCGCCACATGTGCACACATACATATTTCAGGGGTGCAACAGGGTGTCCTTCTGATACCCTGGCACCCTTGAAATTGCATTCTCATTTTACGATTTTCTAATTGCGATTCGCAAATTGAGAATGTCTTACCATTCATTCCTATGGGCCTCCTAGCCCAAAGGAATGAATGGGAAAGTATTCCTTAATTGCGATTCGCAATTTGCTAATCGCAATTAAGGAATGCCAAGGAATCGCAAAATATTTGCGAATTTTTTATTACATCCCGTTTTGCAATTCTCAAATAACGATTCCCTAAAAATCGCTATTTGAGAATCGCAATTTAATACATATATCCCTAAAATCCATAGATGTTGCATGGGAGCACCCACGCAACACCCATGGAAACACCTTTCTGGTGCAGAGTAATGCAATGCAGCAATTGCACTGCATTACTTTACTCAAGATTTATGAAGCCACGCAAGGTGGCCTTGCATGGCTCCATGAATCTCATTTTACATTTGAATCGCTCTTGCTCCACATTGCGTGGTGTAGGAGGGATGCAAAGAGACTCATAACTTTGCCCCTTGGGGGCATTTTTATGAAAATTGTGGATCAGTGCGGTGCAGCAAGACACCCTGCTACGCTGCCCTGTATCACAAGAAAAAGGGTGGGAATGCGCCATATTTATCCAATGTGGATGTCCAAGTTTTCGGCCAGTGCGAGGTTGGAAGATCGGAGCTTTTTTTTAGGTACGTGGAAGTTGATTCTGTCTTTGAGGTATTTGGGTCCGTTATTGTGTAGGCATTTGTAGGCGTGAGTGAGGATTTTGAAAGTGACTCTTTTCTCCATGGGGAGCCAGTGGAGACTTCGTAGGTGTTTGCTGATGTGTTCATGTCAGGGGATGCCGAGGACGAGTCTGGGGGCGGTGTTCTGTATTGTCTAGAGTTTGCGGAGTAGGGACTTGTTGATGCCAGCGTCGAGTGCGTTTCCATAGCCCAGTCTGCTGGTGATGAGTGTGTGGGTGTCTGTCTTCTTTGACTCAGGGGAGGTCTTGCGGAGGATGCGGAGAGTGTTGAAGCAGCTGGAGGTGACGACGTTGACCTGTCGGTTCATGGTGAGTGATGAGTCGAGTACGATGCCGAGGTTCTTGGCATGGTCTGAGGGGGTAGGTGGGCTTCCGAGCGCGGTTGGCCACCAGGTGCTGTCCCATGCAGAAGGGGTGGTACCGAGGACAAGGACTTCTGCATTCCTTTCTGAAAGTTAAGTTTGGCAGTGATGGGGTCTTTGGTGAGGGAGAGGATGAGCTGGGTGTCATCGGCGTAGGATACAATGTTGAGGCCGTGTTGTCGGATGATGGCTGTGAGGGGGGCCACGTAGATGTTGAAGAGGGTGGGGCTCAGGGATGAACCCTGTGGGATTCCGCAGGTGATTTTGTGGGGTCGGAGAGGAAGGGTGGGAGTCTGTTCCTTTTGTTTCTTCCAGTGAGGAATGATCGGATCCAGTCCAGGGCTGTTCCTTGTATGCCTGCATCGTGTAGTCTGGCGACTAGTGTGTGGTGGGAGACGGTGTCAAAGGCCGCTGATAGGTCGAGTAGAGTGGCCTTGGTCCAGGAGGGTCCGGGTGTCGTCTGTGGCGGCGAGTAGGGCGGTCTCTGTGCTGTGGTTGCTTCGGAATCGGATTGTGACGGGTTGAGGTCGGCGTTCTCTTGAATGAATCATGTCAGTTTCCTGTTGACTGTTTTCTCTGCAACTTTGGCTGCGAAGGGGAGGAGTGAGATGGGCCGATAGTTCTTGAGGTCAGTGGGGTCAGCTGTGGACTTCATGAGCAGGGGTCTGACTTCTACGCGCTTCCAGTCAACTGGGAAGGTCCTTGTTTTGAAGGTGGTGTTGATGGTGCGTTGTAGTTTGGGTGCGATGGCTGCCGCGGCTCTGTGGTATATGTGAGGGGGCAAGGGTCGGTGGGGGCCCCTGAATGGATGCTTTTCATGGTCGAGGCGGTGTCTTCGGCTGTGATCGGTCTCCAGTTGGAAATGGTGGGCTAGCTGGTGTTTCTGGGGGGCGGGAGGCCGTCTGTGTTGCCTGGTGAATGGTCGATGAAGTTGTCATAGAGGTTTTTGATCTTGAGGTGGAAATAGGTTCCAAGCTTGTTGCTGAGGTCTTGGGATGGGATGATGTCTGTGGCTTCACTGCATTGGTTGGTGAATTCTTGAATGACACCGAAGAGTTCTTTGGAGTTGGTGGAGTTGGCCAGGATTTTGTTGTGGATGAAGTTCCTCTTCGTGGCTCTGATCTCGTTGTGGTAGTCCGTCATGGCGTCCTTGTAGGTGGTGTGATTTTCGGTTGTCTTGGTGTTTCTCTGTTGGAGTCAAGATTGTTTTTGTGTAGGAAAGGGCACTTTCCTGCACAAAAATAATCCTGAGAGTCTTTTTCCTTTTTCTATGTGTGCTGCATAAGGCAGCAAAAATAGATAGCGGACACAAGGAGAAATAAAGATATTTCTCCTTGTTACGCCTCCCTTGGGAAGGCGTAATATTTTGGTGCATTCTTAGGTTTACAAGTCCTCTGGGAATGCATCAAAATCTATGGGAGTTGCATTTGAACACCCCCTGCAAACGCCCATGGAATGCCTGCCGAGGGCAGAGTAAGGCAAACATGGTGATCTGTGCTGCGTTGCCTTACTCCAGATTTATGAAGCTACTCAGAGCCACGCAAAGTGGCTTTGTCTCACCTCATAAATCTGTTGTAGAGGTCTGCATTGTGCATGTACCACAATGCGTAGTGCAAGCATGACACAAACCTCTCATAAATATGTCCCCTAGTCTTAAGCAGTTGGGTGGGAAGCATTGGGACGGTTGGCACATCCAGGATATCAGTCAGGGACTCCTTCAGGAGGACAGCTCTGGTGAGAAGCTTTGCACTTGCCCTTGATACAGGCACTGGGGACAAAGAAGAAAGGGGGAAGGATGATGAAGTTCTTTTTCAACATTTCTTTTATTTTGTTTGGCAACATATCACACAAAAATTGCCAGTCAGGATGGCAGTATTATTTTTCATAAGAGCAAAAGAAAGAACATGTAAAACCACTGGCAATGTGCAGGCAAGAACAATTATAGCAATCATAAAGAAAAAAATAGCATAAAAACAATATATCCACCGTTGGGCTCTACAACAGATACTCCAGCTGGGTGGAAATAATGTCAACTGACATGAAATAACAGAGTAATAGAATTTTGAGAGGAACAATGGTGGATGTGTGCGTTGAACAGGGACAGAGTAATCTTGTGGGTGCATGAGCAGGGTCTGCCAGAAGGGTATTTGGAACTCATGGTGTTGTACAGCTTATACTTTCTCAAGTAAAACTGTGCATTTGTTGGACAACATAAACATAGGGCTGGTGTGAAACGGATTCTGAGCGCCCCTCAGGATATGTTGGTTTATGGTACTGCTAGATCACTGTGCACCATCTGTACCACTAACCTTACAGGGTAGCAAATGCATGTGCAACCTCAGAACATGACAACCCAAAGTCCCAAAGGAAATCTTGGTAATAGATCTAGAAACCTTTTGCTCAGTTACTTACAAACACTCAAAAAGATGCAGAAGAAATACACAGTGTATCATCTCAATATTCATTGAAGAGTCTAAGGTGAGTGCATCTGCCAAATCCCTGTCAGATGGTGTAATTCCCCATTACCTGTGGGTAAGTGTCAGCAAGCTGGCCATCTTGGTGTACAGATGGACAGCATGCCTCGCATAAGGTGACAGGAAACAGCTGAGTTGGAATTCCGGCATGGACCAACCTCTCAGTGCCAGTGAAATGCTCCTCTCAATAAACAAAGTTGTGATGTCATATATATAATAACCTTCTCCTTGTTTGCATGCCACAGCCACAGTCAAGCCGCTATTGTTGCTTCTATTGTGATAGCTCTGTCACCGAGTGGCCAAAAACAAGTACCAACATCCTGTGTGCTGACTTAGCCCTTGTACAGAATGTTCAAGGTGTTCTGATAGAGTGTTTATGAAGTGATATTGTAAGCAAACATAGTTCGAGGAATGTTATCCTGTGTGTGCACGCAGATAGATTGATGTCAAAAATGTAATTGTGTTTAAGGAGAGAGAAGGCATTTGAAGAACATGTACATGTAAAGATGGCATTTCTAAATTGGGCCTAATACCTCCATGTGACAATGGGGAGCTTTCAGGAGTAACAGCTGGCCAGTACTGTGGATGTTGAAATCCAGCAGATTACTCGGGCCTAGGAAAAGAAATGTGAGGGCTCATGGAGAAGTGGTAGCATCCCATACAAGTAAGGATTCCCAAACTGCTTTGAAGACATGCAGCTTGTTGGTATGTTTGTAAGTAGTCCGCTGGTGACAAGCCACCTTATGTAGCACAACTAGCCATTTGTTATATGTCAAAGAGGAAGTTTGACAACAATGGCGGAGAATATATAATTTCTCCTGGTGAAATTGAATAAAAAAAAAAAACATGTTTGCCATCATCTAAGGATGTCCATAAAGACAGATGATCTCATGGTGATCACCATCAGAGATCTGTGTGCTTCATTATAAACTCAAATAAACTCAAAAGGGGCACCAATTCACCAAAGTTACTTGGATTATTGTATAGGGAGAGCCAGCAGACAGCAATCCTAGTTCCAGTTTCTGCATTTCAAAGCTATGCAAATGCTGCCACCAAGCAGCACCTTAGCACGAGGATGAGAAGGGTGATCCTCGAGTCAATGGGATTGAGTACCCGATTTAATGTTCCCATTATTCTAGGGTACATCAAGAATGTCCCTCTGGAGAATTTGATTAGTAGTTTGGGTGTTTCCAGAATAAACCGAATAGAGAAACATAAAATATTTGTGGAACCCGAGGGGAAAAATAAAAATGATAGAAATAATACAGCAGGTAGAGTTAGTCATTCTCACAGCTTACCTTCCCAGATTAGACTTGAATCAAGGACTTGTCCTTCACAAGGGAAAGTCAGTTCATCTATTCATTTGAACATCCTGAAAGTTGATCTAACATCCACTGGTGGAAGTACAAAAATTTAGGGCATAGCATTAGGACACAGGTTTATACATTTTTGGCACGATGCAGTGCAGAAATTATATTTGCTGTAATGCGCAAGAGGTAAAACTCAGGGCGGAACCCAATTTACTAAGATTGGCCAGCTGCTATAATCAGCCCCTGCTCGGATGCTCTTTAAATATTGTGCTGCATGACATACAGCTTTTCACCATGATGTAGAGTTGAGTGTGCGCTGGATAGCATCAGATTTGTACATTTTACCTTGTTTACAACTGCTGGAAGTAGGCATTGTTTTCTGACACAAAGTCAGATCTGGTTATCTTAGTAGATTGGGCTTTGCCTCAAAACATATGGATATTTCCGCTGATCCACCCCAGTTAGAGCCCCAATGATGCAGAGTTGCACAAAGCAGTAAAAAACGACTTTTGCACTGACAAAGTAGCAACCTTTCAGTGCAAAACACATTGCATTGTATTGCTTTCCAGGCTTGCAAAACCTTAATAAAAGCATGGAGAACAGGTAAGAGTTTAAAAGAGCCTTTGAAATGCAATAACCCAGGATCTAAATGTGTTAAAAACAGTGGATACTCCATGTCGTTGGGATGGGTAGTCAGGTATGGGTGCTCAAGTGTCCTGGATCCTTGGCTGGTATTAGAGTGTAATCCACTGACACTAAAACCTCAACATTGGGCCCTTTGAAACTTTTTCAGAACTTTTCCGCCAGAAAACCAGTGGGGAGCAGGGTCAATGTTGAAGCCACAACCAATGACACCGAATCACAGTTTGGATTCATCTTGTTAGTTTCTCCTGTAGAAAGGATTTTGCCTTCTAGAACAGTTTTTAAGTCCGAACATACAGATGCTTCACTGGGGTTGATGTCAAACAGCATCTGACCACTGAAGAGACCTTTCTAGGTAGGGAATCCAGAATTTGATTACTTGGAGCTCGTCTGCCATCGATGATGTAGTGTGAAGTTTCCCACCAGAGCCAAGTTTCACAACAAGCACCCGCGCTTCATCAGGCTGCCGTCGTCGAGGCCTGCTTTGGATCTAGCTTGCAGCCCATCCCACAGACGACTTGCAGATGTGGACTTTACTCCATTAAATCTTCTAGGTTAGTAAACTTTCTACTGGGACAAACCTGGCCCCTGTATCCGACCTGCAGTAGCTCGCAGTCAGTTTGAGCCTTTTACTTCAACCTGGTCTAGTGCAACCAGAAAACCGCGATTGGCGCTTTGCTCTTTTAGCAGCTATTTTGACTTAAAAACATCTCAAAATCAAATCTCCGGTTCTCTACTTCCAGTTTTTGTTTTTGTTTTGGTGTCTATTTGTTCATGAACTTTTACTCCTTTTTTATAAATTGGGGGACTTTTAGTGTCTTGAGTATTTTAATTTGATTTGTTTAACTGTTTTGGTAATGATAAATGATTTGCTAATTTCTCTTTACTTAAGCCTGCCTAAACTGAGCTACAACTACCAAGGGTTGGGCTTATTTTCAAATTATTGAGACCTAACTTGACGTGGTACAGCAATGTAACATTTTTACTTGGTGAGGTCCCACATCCCCTCCAACCAATAATCCACATTCTCCCAAAGATATATCACAGAACATCTCTAGATGGATAGTTATTTAATGACACTTTGCAAGCATGTGTTTGTTGATTTTAGCCCTAAAATGGAGTTCAGAGGAATCTATGAACGCACAGTGTCACATTACACAAACTCTGAACTGGTCCGAAACTGCGTTTCCACTGCTTTTTGCTCCTTAAACAAAGGGAATTGAATATATAAGATTCCCCTGTGTATATATCAAATATGTATTTTTTCACAAGGGAAAAGATGGATGAAACTAAATTTTCTCTATTTGGGTAGTGTTTACGTAATTATGAAAAGATAAATATGTTTTATTCACTTTGAAAATACGATATATAACTTTAAGGCCAAACCAGTTTATTCCATTTACTAAATATTACAAAATAATAAAAATGATAGAAAATAACAATAAATGAGTTTGCTTCATTAACAAAGGATATTATGGAATACACATTTTGTATCCGTGTATGATTACATATATATTGAGGGCCAGATTTATCAAAATTTGACCCATCGCAATGCACTGAGCTGCGTCAATTAGAGAGGGCAGGAATGCACTATATTTATATATGGTGCATTCCTGCTCTCTCACTGTGCTAGCACTATGTGCTGCCTAGCACCAATGAAGGCACCCTTGCACCATGATGCAAAGGTGCCTGCCTTACAGGCAGGATTATTCTGTTCGGGAAGGGCCACCTTCCTGTACAGAAACAATCTTTAGAGGCATTTTCATCTCTCTAAGTGTTCTGCAGAATGCAGCACATTTAGTATGAAGAAATAACAAGGAAAAATAAAGATATTTCACTTTGTTGTGCTTCTATTGGGAAGGCATACAATTTTTACACATTTACGGAATGTGCCAAAATACGTGGGTGGACGTGCTTGAGTGGGGATTGATTGCGGGTCTTGGTTTATGGTCCTCAGGGCCAATCTCTGCTGTTTTAGGCCAATGGATCTTTGACATTGTTTTAGAGAAGATCAAGAGCTATACATGACATTAAATTAATACTGTTCTAAACTATCTTAGTCAATAAAGAGAGTTTGTTATGAGTTAAAGGTTTTATTAACCAGATTTTAATAAATCATCTTAACTAAAGTCACAAGTTAAATCTTATTAATCTCAGTCATCAAATATTAACAGAAATCGACAATCAAAATGAGTAAATCAGTAAATCCATATACAATGCATTAAGCACATTCCATATAGGAAATGTCCTTATTTTAACAATGAGAAAGGAAAGGTGTCAGTCTCAGAGACCCATAAAGAATTCTGATATCGAGAGAAACCAAAAAGCATAAAATTCAGCATTAAAAGTCAGCTCAATAAATCTATAATCAATCAAAGCAGAACTTCTCATTTGCAGAGTGTGAAGGGATATGGTAAAATGGGGGTGTCTGGGTCTTCTCTAGGAAAATGCACTATTAAAGACATCCAAAAATGTTTTTCAAAGATGTTGCTTCTTCTATCTTCTGTTGACCAATCAGCTTTCGAGGCTTTCATGGGATAGCATTCACTACCCATCTACTCACAGAAACCGAATATTTTTTCAGACAGCAATTTCAAAGACTGCAACTACATTTGATCATTTCTTAAGTTTCCCATGAATCATTCCCCCATTCAAGACTACATTCCCACATGTGAAACTTCATTCCTAACCTTCTAAATAATTTGTTTATTTATTCGCTAACAATGGTCTTTTTGGGAGCTGAAACATCTATGTAAACAAAAAGAAAACATTTTGCACAGCAACTTTTAACTGCAAAAAAGTTAGCTGAAAAGGTCAAAATTAAATTAAATGCTAAATTCACCGTTCCTTAGTTCGGTTAAACTTAAATATGGCCGCATTTTAGGCCTAGTATGTTTAAATATGATTGCATGGTGCAAGTTGGCATGACATTTTGCATTTTAAGTCTAATTTGTTTTGCATATTAATTGACATTATTTCTCGATACTTGCCTTGTGTGGCTCAGTAAATCTGACTATAAGATTGCGTTGCCCTTGTGTCACCTGCATGAATCAAGGGCAATGCAATCCTTTGATAAATCTGGGCCTGAGAGCTTTCGCAATCTTTTTTCGCGAGGCTTGACCAGGAGGATTGGAACACACTCTCACTGTTCTATTCCATTACGATATATGTAATATGGGTCTGAATACTACATGCCTAGCCTAACATCAACATGAAAAGGAAGCGAGGTTAAAATAATGGAAACATTTACAATAGATTTGAACGTTTCTGCTGCACCCCTAAATAACTGGCAAAATAACTCAAACACATATGAGATCATCACTGTCCACTGTTGGTAAATTTTAATATCTCAAGATAGGATTTAGATGAGAAAGTATTCACAAATTTAAATTATACAAATACATTCCAAGCCTCTAGTATACTGCTTGATAGGAATCATCTCTTGTATACATTAGTAAACGAAATTGAAATGAAGCCTAGGACAATCCAACTTCATGCTTCAAATATGGTGTTTTTCTGTTACAGAAGATGAGTCTCCTGATGCTTATTGATAAAGACAACAGATAAAGCAATCTCAAAGTGGTTCCTTAAAGAGGATGCAATAGGTGCTCTAGTCTATGAGGCACCTCTTTGTAGCAAATTACCTACATGTATGATCTGTGATGTATCTGAGAGAAGACAATCTGACAGCAGATGTTTTGTCACAGGACATGCTCAGTAGATATTGGGCATTTGCTCCATAGTTATGGGTGCAAGTAATTCCACCTGCAGTTGGTTAATGTCAGTTTTTAACATTTTGAATAACTAGGTCTTGATCTCAGCTTCAGTGTGTGAGCTGCTTCAGTTATTGTGTTTTTTGCGTTAAATGGAATTTCCTTGAAATTCAAGTGCAGCCCCTGGGTTTGAGTGTATGTCTTCGCCTACAGTCTGGATAGTAAGCAGACATTGAGACACGAGAAATATTAACAACTGGCATATTGTAAGTTAACGGTAGGAGTAAATACTTCCATGCACAGTTGCATACATGTAGAGTTTGTGTCTGACGATTTTGACTCTTCACAATCCCATGTTATTTATGACCTAGTGTGTAATACTTTAGACCTTTCCATCTTTAACAATATTGTTGCATATATTAGATAGTAATTAACTTTGGTCTCAACAGATTTCAAATGTAGTTGCAATATTTGTTAAATTGTTTATAGGATTTTTAACATCTGTCTTACATTTTGAAGCATGGGAGTGTGAAGGTTTCACATTTTCATCCAGAGACTAATTGCAGAGATAAACACACCTGTTTTCTTGGGCATGGTGTAACTGACTGAACCCATACTATCAGTAATGCCAACTTCACAGTTCAAATGCTTACCAAGATATAAATGATATGAAGAGATGGCAGCACTGCAAGGGATATTCCTGTGTCTTTATTCAGCCAATGGAAGGGCCTTTTCTTCAGTATTCTGTTTCCTGTAAAGGCTTTCAGAGACACCGTTTCCTCAACATTCAATATTAGGCCGTCTGGACCCACATGAAGATTAGGAGGCCCATTGTTCTTTGGTTATTTTTTGATGGCATGAGTAAGATGAAGACTCAGGCTTTAAAGAGAGCTCTAGTCCTGAAAAGATGCTGAGGGCCATTTTTATTTTTCTAGACAGCCTTCAATTACATCTGCCAGTTATTCTCAAAAAATACACATGGATATTGCCATCTATTTGTGTCTTATGGCTGCTTTTTTTCTCCATATTTCTGCATGCCCTGAAACAGACTTTGACTCATATCCATTTGGAAAACTATTGGATCAACCTAACACCCTGCACTCACCTAATTTTATTAAATTCTGACACTTTGGCCTGGAACAACAGACTTAGTTAATGTCGGCTACAGGGGTGCTAGGGTATTTAATATTGTAATACCCTAGTAAAAATCTATACGTTTCTTTATTAAGATAGGTATGTTGCTCTTTGGTTTGTTTCTCTCTTAGTAGTCACTTTCCACCAACACAGCAGTGTTTTGTCTCCTTGTATACTCATTGGGGGAGCGTAACTCAGGTCCGTGTAGCTAGCTCTGCTGCTCGTGGAGCAGGGTCGGATTGGAACCACAATTAGGCCCGGGCACACCCAAAAGAGTGGACACATTTCCAGATCTGACCTTTATGGATTGCCATTTGGTTCGTCTTGTTGGACTAATTTATAATGACATTTTTGTTAAATTAAACATTGTAAAGCTTGCAGGGCAAGTAACATTGGTGAAAACTACAAGCACTGCAGTTTGATCAGGTGAGCTAAGTTAAACAAAATGGCGGAAGGACCACAACACCTGACCTGGCTAGGGTTGCCACCTGGCCGTTTTTTTACCAGATTGACCACCATTTTAATGTCTTGGCTGGCACAAAAATGTGTGCTAAAAATACCATAATGAGCCGTGACCGATAGTTAACTAGACAAAGGCAGAAAAGCCAAGTTGAATTGAATATGGATGTTTATAGGAGTCCTCTTTGATTATAATGTTCGGGCCTTTGTGAAATCTAGCCGTATATTTTCTGTTTGTGTAGTTTTATATAGTGTTACCTCGACCCAAAGGAATTGGAGTGATTAACATGTGTGCAAATTATATTACATAAGATCACATTTTTATTTTTATTTTAGGCCTTGGGATATTAAGTGAGTTGCCAAGAATCACAAGATGCTGAGCCTACACTGGGACTCCGTTTTTTTACTTTCTATCTATTTTCCTCTCTGGGAAATGTGGCATTGCAGCGAGGCCTAAGCAAAGACACACTCCCTCCACCAAGGCCTAAAAGACACTGTGGCAGAGGTGACAATACCTGGCCTCCTGCGAGGCCCATGCATATTTCTATCTCCCTCACCCACTATGGCCTGAATGTGTTGGCCTAGCGAGGAGGGGTCGGAGGAAAACACTGCTGCTAAGCCAGTCCGACATATGGCGGGGTGAGGTGTGAATGGCCCATGGGCAGTAGCGGCCCGGGGAGAGAGTTCCGCGGGGCGGGGGAGGGGCAGGGTGGGGGTAGTAAACTCCGGCTCACGGCCGACCGGAGTAATGTAGAGAAATAAATAAATAAAACAAATGTCATTGCGCGCGCTGAAACACCAAATGCGTTTCAGTGTGTGCAATGTAATTCGTTTTATTTATTTATTTCTTTACAGTACTCCGGTCGGCCGTGAGCCACAGTTTACTACCCCCCACCTTGCCCCTCCCCTCCCCCACCCCACCCCACCGCCTCAGGGAACTCCCTCCACGGGCCGCTGCTGCCCATGGGCCACATCAACTTCTTGCCCCCAGCCTGGCACAGGTGGGGGGAGGATGCGACTGAGGTGAAGTGGCCCAACGGACACCTCATCTTGCCCCCCGGGACACTACTGTACTCTCCCCGTCCCCCTCCTCAGTTTGACGGCAAGGCAGGGGAGTGGGACAGCATGGAATGTTCTGTGGCCGGTTGACTGAAGCTCCCAAAAAAACAGCCCAGAGGTGACCCTGAGGCACCAGCTTATCGCCCAATGCCCGACAAAACGCCTTCCCAATCTGACCTTCCAGGAAGGCTCCTGCCCTCCAGGGGTCTCCACGTTCAGCCTACGGCCTATGAACATCTGTGAGTTGTGCACGTCTTAGGGGCCCCTTTGAAGAGCCACTATACAGGCCCCATCAATTTGCATCACACTTTTGGCCATTGGTTAAACGGTTGAAAAGTAGCTGCATTATTTGCTTTCTGAAGACCTTGGGGAGGAGGTCATACTACTGCTACCTCACAGTGTAGATGGTGAGAACACCCTACCATACTCCAATTACTTTGTCACCAATAACCTTTTACATGTGTTCCCACCAATTCTGACCGGCTGGAAAAAGACCATAGTCACCACCAATGTGCATTTACTTCTTTATTTCCAAACTTCAGTACCTTAAAATGTTTTATGGAACTCTGACAAGGAAAATGGTTGCCCTGGGAAAGTATACTGTGCTTCACTCTGGGTGCAGGAGGTTTACCTTTTTGTGCCCTTCTGACAGAAAATTATATTCAAATCTCATTCTGCAGTGAGAGGTGAGTTTAGTGAGCTGTGAGGGCTGATTCCGTGAGTGCTGCAATGGTTACTTTCTGTTTGTGTGGCAGTCTCTGGGACTCAGTAACAATTAGTATTTGATTGAAATGACTATTAGAAGAAAATCTCTGTTTGAATTGTTTCTTCTAGAAAGCAACTCTATAGCAGTGTGTCATGCCTTGAGTTCTTGCTCTCTCATAGGAGTTCTTAAAGGGCCGTGAACATGGATATGGTAATTATTTGAGGCCTCAGTAGGAGCTGCCCTTTAATTCCAAAGATTGGCATGAGAGGTGCCTCTCCGGTAGCTTTACAAGTTGTTCGGTCACTCTGCAGACCCACGGTTTATGCTAGATAGTTCAACTGCTGAAAGCACCAGAAATCTTCAGGTGAATCTGGTAATTCCTCATCACTAAAAGTACCTTCAGGGTCCCACTTGTTATAACCCAAGAAATCCATCCTCTAATGTTATCATTAACAATTGAAGAGTTGTCATCCTTCCTCGGCTCCCTTAGTAGGGATATACATTATTTGGTCGCAGGGGACCTAAACTGTCACTATGAGCCACTTCGTGGCCTAAATGAGGGAGTCCTGACGGGCGAGGATGAACACTGGGGAATCCCGCCATGCCACTCCCCACATCCAAAGTCCTGGTCCCCACTGTCCATCCAGATCACGACCCTAACTTTGAATAACTCTATCAGGGCCTGTAATGGTCGGACGCAATCTGATACCCCGTCAAAGTGTACCTTCAATAAGAGGGGACACGAATCAAGACTAGACTATATTAGGGTGGAAACATGCTTATGGTTGAAGGTTGTTGACTTTGAGGTAATGCCTAGGGTGGACAGCGACCATAATGCACTAAGCCTGAGGATAGAGGGCCCACGGCCTAGAGCAAATGAAAAGGAATTTGGCCCGGAGGTGGTCGAAGGGCTGACTATAACGAATAATAGACGCAGACTCAAGTGGGAGAAACTGGTGGTATTACGTGACGCACTGCCCAAACTATGTAGCGCAATCTTACCCTATTTTATGAAGGTGGGCTCTTTTATCTCCCAGCCTCTGGCATTAGACTTTAATGATAACATGCAGTGTGTGCATCAGGACCTAGTAACCTGTTTAGCGGAATTTTTTATCCCCCTTGGGTCTAATAGGAGGTGTAGGGTGCCTGCATCCACATGGTATAATGCCTCATGCAGAAAGGCAAAATCAGAGCTTATTGCGGCCCTTAAAGATGGGAGAGACAAACCGAAAATGTGCACTCTAAGATCACAATAAAAAGAAACAATGAACCTCGCTAGTGAAGAGTGGGATATGGAGAAATGGTCAAACCTCTCCTCCTCATTGGATTTGAGAGATGCACGCAGATTTTGGGCAATAGTTAGCACGGGGTCAGGAGAGCCTAGATCTGCAATAGAACCCAATATTGAGGCGGGGTGTGGGAGCTCCATTTCAAGACCTTATATGCGGCAGTTTCAGGTCTAGAAAGTCCACTGGAACACACACCTAGACTGGGGGCACAAGATGACCATGAGTGTACAGTGGAGGAGGTCTACATTGCCATAGGGATGTTGGCCATGGGTAAGGCTCCCGGTTTAGATAGACTCCCTGGTGATTTATTTAGAGATCAACCGGCGATCTGGGCCCCTTACCTATGTGCCCTTTTCAACGCACTCCTGCAAGGTATGGAGGTACCGGGTACTTGGTTGGGAGCATAGATTGTCCCAATCTTCAAGAAGGGCTCTCCTCTGCTTTCAACCAACTACAGGCCCATTAGTCTCATTGACGCTCCCCAAAAAATCTCCTCCTGTCTGATCCTGGAACGCTTACAGGAGTGGATCGAGGAGTTTGATATCCTCAGTCCTTATCAGGCCAGATTTAGGAGGAACACATCGACCTTGGACCAGATTTTCCGTCTTACAATGTTATTCTGGAAGACGGTAACACTAGAGGGTGGCAGCCTCTACATGGTCGTTGTGGACCTCCGGTCCGCGTTCGACTTAGTACCCTTAGCGGTGCTCTTGGAAATGGGAGTTCCCAACGCTATACTGACGGTGCTGATCAGGCTGCATGAACAAAACTACGCACAGGTCAGATGTGGGCGGGAGGGGGTGCTGTTGTCCCAGTTTCCAGTTTGCAGGGGGGTCAGGTAGGGGTGCGTCCTGGCACCAACCCTGTTCTGCCTCTATGTGAATGGAGTTATATCGCATCTGGACGCGGTTCCCAACAATGATGCACCCAGATTGGCAGGCAGGAGGGTGCCGGCGATAATGTTTGCCGACGACACCCTCCTGCTTTCCAAGTCCCCTATGGGGATCCAACGAGTGTTGGACGGCTTTACAGACATTTTCCGATGCCGTGGACTGAAAATCAATGCTGATAAAACTAAATTTATGATTTTCAGCCCCCCGGCATCGACCCGCCCAACACCGATCTTGGGTTCTGGAGAGGGTACAGACTTTCCAATATCTAGGGGTTACGATCAATGAAAACCTTTCCTGGGGCCCCCAACAGGCGAAATCACAACGTAACCTCTCCCAATTAGTGGGCGGCATCCTCAAAATGTCTAATACATCTACAATCAAGCCAGTGAGCCCCGCACTGGAGATTTACAAAGTGAAGGCGAGGGCATCGGCTCTCTATGGTGGGGATCTTTGGGGGTACACATGTAGGCCCGAAATTCTTAACGTGGAGAACAAGTTTATGAGGCAGCTACTTGTACTCCCCCAAAGCACACCCCTCCTTCCGCTGAGACTGGACTTAGGACTGAGTTTTATTCAGGATGAGCTAGCTCTGAAACCGCTTAGGTATTGGCGCAAGCTATGGATAACTCCAGAACTGTCCAGTTATTGGCTTGAATTAAAGGATGTGTTGAACCATGGTAGTGCAGTGAAAATCCCCTGGCTTGCATTCGTGAAAAAGGAATTGGGGAAAATGGGACTATCGGACCTCTGGTATGACCCAGAACAGGCATGCAGGGGGGTTTCATGCAAAACGCTTGAAAAGTTCTTTATGGACTACAAACAAAACATATGGTTGCATGACTCCAAAGCTGGCCCTCTGACAACAACCTTCTTAACATTTAAACATTCATATGCCTTTGAGGAGTTTTTGAATTTCATTTACCCAGTTGGAGCTAGGAAGTTATACATCCAATGGATATTCGCAACACTACCATTAAGGGCATTCACAAGCAAGTGGTCTACACCAACAAGCAACTCTTGCCCTGGATGCGGTGCGAATAAGGAGGATGAACTGCACATCCTCTTTTTTTGCCCTGTTTACAGAAAAGCCAGAAAGTACTGGTTGGTACCCTTGTGCAAGAACATGGGCTTTGATAAATGTTTTGTTGCAATGAGAGTCTTTAAAACTGATACTTCAAAGTTCCTGCTAGCTATGTGGTCCAAGAGATGTTCTCTCATCATAGCGATACATTAAATCAGATTATCAAAGAGGGGTGATTGCATACTATGACTGCATACCCTGCTTGATAATCTGATTTTATGTAATGTTTATTTTATCTCCTGTGGTCTTATACATGTTTTAACCGTTTTAACTGTACTCTTTTATGACTGGAAAAATGTTGAAATAAAGATCAAATGAACGAATGAGTAACTTCTGGGGCTGATTTACCGGGAAGATGACCAGGGCACTCATTGTGAAGCCCTCAACCTCTCAGGCGGTAATAGTGACACTTATCTGTAATACTCTCTATGCTGATATAGTGGCACAGTGGTTCAGTTATTGCCTCAAAAAGAAAATACACCACATTAGAAAGTCTTTTGAATGTTTGGGTACCGGAAGTCGCAAATGTCTGCTGCAGCACTGTGAGCATAATACAAATACAAGTAAAAAAACCATTCTCTTTTGATCAAACTGGCAGTTCCACCACCCTTCTCCCGACCCACATATTCATGTCCAACAGGGAAGTAGGAAATCAAAAAAAGGCAATGGCCAAGGGCCGAACAACAGTTTATATTGCTTCCATTTTTATTGAAAGATAACTGAGAAACAAGAACAGATGTGACAGCAAAGCTCAAATGAGGGCAATATACCGAAAAGGCCAGTACACGGAACATTAAACTTCATTTAAAAACCAGGCAGTTTGTTGACTGCGCGCAGCCTCTTCACTGTCAATTTTGTTTCTTTTCATGGCCCAATATTGCACATTCAAGAGGCTAAACACAAGAGGCACGAAGGGTAATGCTTCTAAAGATCACTGAGCAGAGTTCGGGGACATTTTGCTCTGTGCGTGAGAGGAGACAGGATTAGTTGGTTTCAGGTCTTCGAATATGAGAGAATTCCCAGGAGTGGCGGAGTGAGACGGCAGTTGAAATTAGAAAATAAAACAATGTGGGAGACGCGCGAGATGGCCGCCGTGTAGAGAGCTCCGGCGTTTTTTCGCCCGTTTTT
Organism: Triturus cristatus; assembly: GCF_964204655.1. Classification (NCBI taxonomy): domain Eukaryota; kingdom Metazoa; phylum Chordata; class Amphibia; order Caudata; family Salamandridae; genus Triturus; species Triturus cristatus. Next base: position 1,189,505,263 of record NC_140591.1, read on the forward strand.
TCATTAAGAACGACGATTCCTGTCAGTTTTTTACCGCAAATGAGGTCGCTTGAGTACTGAGCACCTTACCTGTCGATTGCTGAGCTTTTCCTTGAATTTGGGCGCTGTTTGAGGCGTTTTCCAGTGTCCAGCCTCTGCCTCCAGCTCTCCCTTCAGGTATTCCCAGCTTTGTCTGTCAGGGGGCGGAGCAAGCATTCAGGAAAGGGCCTGGCTTGGGCCTAGCCACTCCCATAGCCTGTTATAGCTGCTGCACCAGCTTTAATAAGGATATTCTTACTGCTGCAGTATTCTTTTCCTTCATTTTTTCTGCGTTGTTGCTGCTATTTTTGCAATTTGGATATTTTATTTTATTGTTATTATTATTATCCTACTTTTGCTACCAAATCAACATGGATAATAAAAATATTCATCCTAAAAGAAAGCAGCAGGTTTCACCTCCGCCAATTAAATCAAAGGCGGTAGAATCAACAGAACCTTCATTATCCTTAATTTTGGAGGAAATTCAAGCGCTTCGTGTTAACACAGATGCTATTGCCTCAGAGATTAAAAATGTTCGAAAGGAAATGGCGAGTATGTCAATGAAAATATCTGATAATGCAATTAAAATACACGATAATAAGGCTAAGCTTGAGACTTTCACTCCTCTTGTAGCTAAAATATCTCCTTTGTCTACCCGGCTCCTAGAGATGGAAAATCGTAACAGACAATACAATTTACGCATTTTTAATTTACCAGAGGATGTGGAGAGTGGCAACTGTAGGTTGTATTTGGAAAATTTGATTCCTGGGCTTCTACAAATTACATTTCCAGAAAAATTTGAGATTGACAAGGCCCATAGAATCCCTTCACATCGCAATCCTCAACATACCAAACCTCGTCAAATGATTTTCAAAGTCCTCAGACATCATCATTTGGTTTTGATTCGAAAGGCAGCACGAGAGATTCCTTCCTTAATGGTCAATGGGAATAAAATTTTTATTCATCAAGACTTTGCCAAGGAAACAGTCTCAATCCGCAAGGAATTTTCTACTCTTCGGCCTCAACTGCGAAGTCTTGGATTCAAATATGGTCTTTTTGACCCTTCAACAATGCGTATCTGGAAAGACAATCTGTCAAAATCTTTTCAACGTCCTGAGGACTTGCGTCAGTTTTTGGATCAACGTTCACAGCAATCCATGGATACTCATGACTCTAATACCTGATTATAGCTAACTTCCTTTTTGTTTTCTGACAGGTTAATGAACCATTACTACATTGGGCTCCAACGGTTAGGTCATGCTTGTTGAGCGTATGTGCGTCTCATCTTTGATATTTTTGTACCCTGTTTGTCGTTTTCTCCTTTTTTTAATTTTTTCACCTCCTTTTACTTGTTCTGGAGCTACTATTTTCTCTCATTATTGTTCTCCTTCTTTTCTTTTTCTCCTCTTCTTGACTTTTTCTTCCTTCTCTCTTCATTATGGCTAATATCCACAATATTAAAGTTGTTTCACTAAATGTTAAAGGTTTACGTCATCCAGTTAAGCGTACAAAAATCTTAGATTATTTAGGTAGTTGTAAGGCAGATATTTGTTTTCTTCAAGAGACTCATATAGATGACAACATCTTAAATTATATGAAAAAGAAATGGGTAGATACTATTGTTTCATCACCTGCAATTGGTAAAAAAAATGGGGTGGCTATTTTTGTTGCGAAAAAATTGCATTGCCAAGTCTTAAGCAAAATTTCGGATGCAGATGGAAGATTTATTATAGCTAAAATTAAAATTCATGATTCAGTCATATTTTTGCTCAATGTTTATGGTCCTACTGCGGATGACCCTCTTTTTTGGTCTAATATTACCACCGAGGTTCTAAAGTTGGGTAAAGTTCCTTTAATTGTTGGAGGTGACTTTAATGTTATTGCTGACCCATTATTGGATAGAATATCTAGTACTAAATTTCGCCCTCCTAAGGTTTTTCATGCTTTTAAGTCATTTATTCATAACACCAAGTTAGTGGACATTTGGCGTTTGCACTTTCCCACAGAAAAATGTTTTACATTTTTCTCTAATCCACATAATTCGCATTCTAGAATTGATTATTTTTTAGTCTCCACACAATTAGTCCAATCTGTTAAGACTCCTAAGATTGGTAATATTGATATCTCAGATCATGCCTTGATTTCTTTTGTTCTGAATTTAACTTCAACTTTTGCAAACCAAACTAGATGGCGTATGAATACTGGAATTGTTCTTAATGAACATAATAAGCCTAAAATCTTAAATGCTATTCAGGACTATTTTTTACTCAATCCTGAAGGTTCCACTTCCATGGTCAATAGATGGGACGCCTTTAAAGCTTACATTAGGGGTGTAACTATTTCAATTATGGCCTATGAAAATAAAACATTCAACGCACGTATCAGGTGTTTGGAAAAACAAATTGCGAAGTTTGAAAGGCTTTTTATTTCATCAAATGATCCTCAATTTAAAGTCAAGCTACAAAAGCTTCGATATGAATTTAACTCAATCCTTAGTACTAGAGCGGGCATCCAAATTTCTAATTCTAAGGCTAAGTTCCGTTTTAATGCCAACAGATCTGGGAAGCTTTTAGCTAATTATTTACGTATAAAAAAAGATAGAACACAAATTACCTCAATTCATGGCCCTAATGGTAACATTGCAATATCTCATAATGATATTGTTAAGGAATTTTTGGATTTTTACTCTACTTTATATAATAAACCTGATCCTCATGATCCTTCCATACTGGACTCTTTTTAAGATACATGTGATTTGCCCAAAATCTCACACTCGGATAGGCTTAAGCTAGATTTACCCATTACTACTGAGGAAATTTTAGCTGCTATTAAATCCATTAAAAAAATAAATCCCCTGGCCCAGATGGTATCCCAGCTGAGTTTTATAAAGAGTTCCAGTCCCAACTTTTGCCTTATTTATTTCAACTTTTTACTTTTTTTGGTTCTTCAGGAACGATCTCAGGTTCCTTTACTGATGCTTTAATTATTGTACTTCCTAAACCAGATAAAGACCCCACTCTTGTTTCAAATTATCGCCCTATTTCCTTAATTAATCAAGATTGTAAATTGTATGCTAAAATACTTGCTTCTAGACTGTCCCCTATATTGGATTCTATTATACATCTTGATCAATCTGGTTTTATGAAGAATAGATATTCTACAAATAACACAAGAACCTTATTACACATTATTGAACAGAGTTCCACTTTAAGTTCCCCCGCAGGAATTTTGGCTTTAGATGCAGAGAAAGCTTTCGACAAAATCCATTGGCAATTTTTATTTCAAACCTTATTATCATTTAATTTTGGTGCTTCGTTTATACGCATGATTTCTGCTCTGTATTATGCCCCTACTGCTCGTTTATTTATTAATGGTCAAGTATCTAGTCAGTTTTCTCTTTTTAGAGGCACAAGACAAGGTTGTCCCCTCTCTCCACTTTTATTTCTCATTGGAATTGAACCTTTCCTTACTCATATAAGAAATTATGTTAATATCAAAGGTATTCAGATTAAGGAGATTAATATCAAAGCTTTAGCCTATGCTGATGATGTGCTGTTATTTATTAGTGAACCTCTATCCTCAATGCCTGCCCTATTAGAAATTATTACAAAATATTCCATGGTTTCTGGTTATAAACTTAATATTAATAAAACTGAATTCTTCCCTTTAAACATTTTTTGTACTCCTGATATGTTGCCCATGGCTGATATTGTGTGGCAAAAAGATAAATTAAAATATCTTGGGATTCTATTTGCGTCCTCCGTAAAAGCAACATTAACATTAAATAGTAATTTTATTCTGAATTATATCAAAGATAAAACGTCTAAATGGTCTTCACTTCACCTCTCTTGGTGGGGTAGAATGGACTCCATCAAAATGACTATTGCTCCTAAAATTTTTTATACACTTGCTATGATTCCTATTCAATTTCCTTTACAATTCTATAAAAACGTTGATAGACTTCTCTCCAAATTTCTCTGGAATAATAAATCAACTCGTATTGGTTATAAAAAATTAAAAGTACCTAAATGCAATGCTGGATTTGGTTTGCCTGACTTTTTTCTATATCACAAAGCATTTATACTGAAACAAAGTTCCATATGGTTTTCTCCTTCCTCTTTAAAGAACCAACCTACATGGTTTCATATAGAGCAGTCTCTTGTGGCTCCTTTTCCATTGACCACCTTGCTAACAATGTCCAATAGGTCAATATATGTGCATAAATCGGTTATTATTAAATCCACTAAACTCATTTTTAATGACCTGGATTCAATCTTTTTGATCCCTATGACTCATACTGAAGATATGTCATTGTGGCATAGTAATGTGATTAAATTGAATAGAAATGTTACTTTTTGGAATGCTTGGATTAAAGCTGGTATCTTTTATCTTAAAGATATCTATTTTGACAATGTTTTTATTTCTTTTGAAGCTTTACAAATGAAATTTAATTTACCTCAATCTGATTTTATTAAATATGAATCGTTATGTAATTCAATTTTAGACTCCTTCCCTCATGGTATTCCATTTAATGTTAAAGCAGATTTAGCACTATATGTTCGAACTATCTCTACGTCATCACATACTGTCTCTATTTTATATAAAAAATTATCTAATTCTATAGGAAACAATCTAAATATTATTTCAACATTTTGGAATGATGAGCTTTCCCTTTCTTTGTCCAACGATACATGGACGACTGTTTGGCTTAATAGTATTTCAGGATGGCTGCCTGTTTCACTTTACCAAACCAATTCTTATATTTTATTTAATTGTTTATGGACCCCAGTGCGTTTATTTCGTGCTAAGCTGATGCAAGACGACATTTGTTGGCATTGTAAATTACTCCCTGGTTCACTACGACATATGCTTTTTGAATGTCCATTAATTTTTAAATTTTGGTCTGATGTTTGGGATATTATTCAACAAATATTTCATATTCATGATGTTATTTCTTACAAAATATTAATATGTAAAGCTGTTGATCTTACGCATAACTTAACTGAATTAGAAGGTAAACTGTTTAACTTCCTAATCTCAGCTGCTTTAAAGTCCATTACATTTTGCTGGAAGGATATTTCGTCTTTATCGGTTCATGCTTGGTGGTCATGGGTCATTTTTACAAGAAGAGGTGCTCAATTATCCCTGAAAGGGATCAATCACAATTCTAATTTGTTTCACTCGTTTTGGTTACCCATAGATGTATACTTATCTTTATAATTGTATATGTATACTTGATTCACCGTTTTACAGTCATTCTATTTAACGCCTTATATGATGAATGTAGCTCCTTTTTCTAATAAGTTGACAATGCAATTTTTCATGGCTCCCCCCCTGCCCTTCTTTTTAGTTTATCTCCCCTCCTTCTAATTGATTATATATACATCTTTAACTATTGTATTTAGAACTGCTTTTAGAAATGTTTTATTTTATATAGGTATTTTCGCTTGTGATAAATGTTTTCTGTATTGTCTGTATTTGTTCATTCTTATGGAAAATCTAATAAAACATTTTGAACTCAAAAAGAAAATAAAACAATGTGAATACATAGGAGGAGATCGATTCAGCACGGGGAGTGATTGGATCTGCAATCAACAGCTCCTATGTTTTGAGTCATAATATATGGGATAAAGTACCCCAGCTGTACATTACATGAATATTCCAAGACACAGAGGAGTGCCATAAATAGGAATGAGGCCAAAAGGCTGAGTTTCTTTATAAGCCCAGCCATAAAACTGCGAGGCATGTGAGAGGATGGGTCTTGTTGTGGAGGGCCAAATAATGGTGCATATGGCTGAGTAAGTAAATGTGTAGAGTGCTGAATGAGCATTTCATATTATGAGGTATGAAACTGGAATTGAGAACAGCGGCGGATGATCGCTTTTTATGGTTTTGGTGTGATCAGACGGGCCCTTTGGCGCAACCCCAAAGCTCACAATCGGAGTCTTTTACAAAAAGTGTTCATAAAGGGCCATGATTTAAAGCTCTGGATTTGAGGCTGAGGGCAGTACGAGTTTCTCACACTGTCTGGCAGTGTGTAAAAACACATTAAACAGAATAATACATTAAAAGAAAGAAAAATGTACTTACCTACTCCAGTCCTTTAGGGTCGCAGTTCTTCAGCAAGTAGTCTGAACCAATACCCTTTTGTAAGACAGCTCGGGTGGAAACGTTTAAATGGCGCATGTCAAGCATGTCGTCGTAAGACAGACCGCAAAAGTGACATGCACACTTTAAACTTCAAGGGCCGTACTACACATTGAAATTGCTTGTGCCAGGCGCACCTTTTAAAATGTGTGCCAGGCTCAAGCAATGACAAGGCAGCAATGGTGAATGTGCTGCCCCTAGGGCAGCCGCAAACTCACTTCCAGGGCCGCGCTTCATGTGAAAAATGGAGCGGCTGCTTGTAGCCGCTCCATGTTCTCACAGTGCAGGCAGTAACCCGCCTGCACTTTTAAAGGGGATGTCTGGGGGTTCATAGGACCCCCTTTCTCCCATCCAGAGGGCTGCTCTCAGGGGATGCACTCATAGTGCACCACCTAGAAGCGTGGGCTCAGAGGCAAAGTAATTCCCTTTTTTGCATAGGGCATTCCCCAATGCAAATGAGGGAATGCCCCCTGATGGTAGCGCTGGCACTTTAATTGTGCCAGCACTATCGATATTACTGAAGGGGACTCACAAGTGTGTGCTCCCTTCTGTAATACCAAAGTGCCCGAGGGACCCGCAAAGTGGGCGCAGCGCCCGTTGCACCACCGGGACACTTCTTGGAAGACGGTCCCAGGTGTGCACCATTCCTCTGCCAGTCAGCAGAGTCGGCCCTGCCCCCACACTTGGCTCAGTCTGGCTGGCTTTACTGAAAAATAAATGGGTAATAAAATGATTTTATTACAGTTTCATCTTAAATGTTTGCTGCACTGGCAGCAGGGAGGGTGACACACCTAAACACCCCTGGAAGCACCTTGGCTGGTTGCGAATGAGGATTTGTTGTAAAAGACTGATAGTGATTCATGGTGTGAGCAATTGCCTTTGTTATGGATGTGTTTTCATGTGTTTGAACTGCACTGCTGAGTTGTGCTGCAAGTGGCTGAGTGATACGAATCGCTGAGTTGTTTTATAAGAGGCTGAGAGCAAATAGGTGGTGTGTCTCTATGGAGTTTGCAATTCACTCAAAATGGAAGTCATGACGGTCAGAGCCAACTTCCGGGCATGTGAGTCATAGCACCCCATGGATGTCATAACTAGAAGATGTATGTCAAAGGAGGTGTTCCAATGTGTGCCACAGCACATATTTGGATTCAAAGGATGTGCTGCCTGTGTTTCACATCAGCCTCTTGGATTACAAAGCAGCCAAAATGATTTAATAAATCAATGTCTAGGCAATGCTTTCGATTTAAAAAAAGAAAAAAGTCTTCTATTCTCACACAACTAAAAGCTAAACAGCGCATTAAACAGACCTTAATTTCCACCTAAACTATAAATGAGTGTAGGAATGTATCATCGTTAAAAAATGCAAAGTCATTACCACTGTATTTGATAACGGGTCGTTTTAACAGCGTCTCTTTTAATTTTGAGCAATAAAAAATTGTCCATATATGGGCAAGCACAACTGCTGCCCCATCAAATGCCCAGGAAGAACAAGCTTAAGAAAGGGGTGAAGCCAAAGTCCCTCTCCATACTGATTTCTAAGCTCTAGCACACAGCTAAACTATCTCTAGCTAGACATAAAACTGTCACATAAAGAATTTACTGGATGACTGTTACTGGTAAAATCCACATTTCCAAGCAAAAGTAGATGTGAAGACAACGGAGGCAATAATATGCAGTGTTTAAAGTGAATTTCCAATTCTTCTTACAATTATGAGTGCTACTGTAAGGAGACTATAGTGTACCGGTGGACAAATGTAATAGTAGTGATGTCACCAACAGCAAATAGAAGAAGGGTTTTCAGCTAGAGGATCTCTTCATGATGTTCACCACCAAGGTGATCTCTTGGTCATGAGACAAAAAAGAGCCAATCAAACCGGTATAGACTATGCAACTGAGTACCTACAACCTTATTAGCCTGTTTTAGAGCCATTTGAAATACGAAAGCAGATTACTTGGAATGGATAGGATATGGTCTAAGGAACAGCTCTGGCAAGGTTGTGGTGATAGGGTCTGGTTGCAAAAAAAGAAGAGCTTGTTTGTAAAGGTGTGGTGAAAAATGCTGAACAAGTTCTCTTGAAACCCAGCACTGGAGGGTGGCTTGTTTTGTTTCTGAACTCTCCAGAGCTTGTGGAATGATGGAAGACTCAGATTAATTCAGTTTCTGTAGTCAATTTAGGACTGCATTAGAGGATTTTTGTGAGTCAAAATCCAGCCTACTAGCAGCCTCTTGTGATTGGTCAGCCTTAACAGGCTTAGCCTAACTGCTTAGAAGCGGTGATAAGTGGCCTTCATAGAGGCAGAGGGGGGGAGCTCTGCAGCTGTAGAGAACAGGCCAGGGCTGGGGCTGGGTAAATCAAACTGGGCTTCAAAGAGAGCAGGATAGTAAGGAATGCCAGCCATGCCAACCCCCGCTTCCTGTACCCCCAGCTAGGTGGAAGCCCCAAGAGTGAAATCTGCAGGATGTCTGCACAGGGAGTGCTAAGAAGAATGAGCCACACTACTGGGTTGGCTTAGCCAGGTCTTATTCCCAAAGAGAGGAATTCTCGATCTTGAATTTTAAAGGGACAAGAAAATGCCACACATTGGAGGAAGCTGTAATGTTTTTGGGTGGCAGTCTGTACCCCATTTGTCAGGGATGCCCCCTGCTTGTTACTCCAGAACATTAAATAAATAGGTGAGAGCTGCATAGCAATCAGATCTGCTGCTTGAAACTACAGGGAGAAGAAAGACTGCCCTGCTGGAACCCTGGTCTGCATCCCAAAGGCTTGCACTCTGAAGGAATAGCCATGCTGCACACTTGGACCTACAGCCCTGGGGACAGTGCCTTGCTTAAAAAATGATTAAGTAGTGGACTCTCTGAAAGCGACAGTACAACAGAGCTTCCCTGCACCATCTCTCCCAAGAAGTCCCCAGCCTGGAGTGCGTTCAGTGGACATTTTAGGATCTGGCCAGGTGCATTGTGGGAACGGTCATAGTGGGAATGGCAGTCCCAACTTTCGAGGAGAAACTCGGAGACTCTGGAACCTTGGATTTGTGTTGTGGACACATTGAACCCTCAAGAAGAACTTCTGGAAGAAGTTCCAGAAGTGTGGAGACGTTTGGAGCAACTTTTGGAAAAAAATTCCATAAGGTGACCGACCTGACATCGAGAATCAAGCCTACTATCTTGCACAGCGACCCAACCTGAATTTCAGGTTCTTCCCACTGAAAGCTCTGAAGCTCAAGACTTCCAAGAGGTGACCAGGGACTCCTACTGAACCAAGCCGACGAAGCGGCAGGAAATACGGTCTGCTGCAAAGCCCTGCTTGACGCTGAGAAAAGATCCTCCAGAAACGTTTCTAAGCGCGATGGTAAAATTTTGACCGAGGCCTCCTGCTTAGTGCATCTGACTAGGGCTCCATTGCACTCAACTTTTGCTTTGACCCTGTCAAGCGTGACCAGATGTCCTTAGTTGGTGACTTATGTTTTTAAGCACTAGAAAGTGTTAATATTAAAAAAAATCATATCTCTGGTTCCCTACATTGGATTTGTATTGTTTTGGTGTCTTTTTAATTGTAAATATATTTCTTATTTTTTTTAATTGGTTGTGGATTTTTTAATGCATGTTGTACCTTACTTATTTAATGTATTGGTGTTTCTAAATGCTTCACACGCCTGTCTCCTAAATTAAGCCTGCCTGTTCATTGCCAGCTACTGAGGGTTGAGCAACGGAATAATTTATTGAGACCTTGTCTGGACCTTATATTGCTTTGGTGGCCTTATTGGTAGTGGTAGGTGCATACTTACCCCTACTAATGATCCACCATCCAACCGAGGGAACTTAAAGATAAGAGAGTATATTGTTCAGATTGTAGAGATAATGGGAACTGGTGCAAACCAATGAGTTTATTTGGAAAGCTAAACTGGAATAAACTCAATATATCTTGCTTTCGACTGATGAGGAAGTTATTGACAATTCGTTATTTGTTAGGGCCACGTTAAATTGTTCTTTTTCTACTATTTTTGTGCCCCTTTGGATGCTCTGTCATGGTAAAACTCCTGGCTTATATGAAAATAAAACCCTGCCAAAACAGTTCATTTCTAGGTAATAGAATAGTAAGTTATTTAAAATGGGAAAATGCATTGCAAAAACAAAAGTTCTAAAAGCAATGCAGGTAGCATTCTTTGCAAACTAATGTTTTAAGTTCTACGCATATATAACAGGTGTGCCCCATGTGTGCTGTTGTGTAAATAGCATGCAGAGACACGGTTGTCTTCAAGTTATTGATTGTTTTGCTTCTGCGGCAATGAATTTGCTCAGAATTACCTTAACTTGTTCCCAAATCCATCATGAATCCCCATTATGCCCTGTTGCCTCTCTCTTGTCAGGTAAGCAGATGCCTTACTTCGGAACAGTTTACAGAGAAAAGAACTTCTACATAAATAGAAGGCTACCGTGAAAGCTGCTGGCAGTTCTGTAGAAAGAACAATTTACAACACTTAGGTCAATGCACATATGGAAATCTAAGAGCAAAGCACCAATAACAGGGAAACACCTTTGGTCGAATTAGAGAAAAATAAACCACATATCATCAGCTTCATGATATAGAAAACATTTAAACAACTAACACATTTTTGAAAAACACTGAGGCCGTGCATTTCTGGAGTAGTAGGTTTTGCATCTATGATCCAAAAACGGAAATGTTATTCTAACAATAATAGGCTTTAGATCACTATAAATTGATGTACCTTGCAGATTCACTTTGGTCATGAGCAAATTATTGACAGAAACAAAAAAAATGACAAACTGTCACACCGTGCGCAATGGGCGTTGTGCGGCAAGCCTGGCTGTAGGTAGGGCCTTGCGCCCATCTCTCTGTGCGCCTGACCTTCCCAGCAGGGGCTGGAAATTAAGTCGTTTTTAGAATGAAAAACAGAGTAAAAACTGATATCACAGTGCTCCATTATGTACAAAGTAATATATATATATATATTTTTAGTTGTGGTTGTTCAACCTAACCTAAAGAACATATGTTCAAAGTTTATTCTGTAGTCAACTTGCTTTATCACCTTCACTAACATCCTTGATTAAATAAAAGCAGTGGAATAGTCAACATTATTTCCCTCAAAATATCCAGGAAAAAACAGACCAAACGATTTTACAAAATAAAATGTCAACTTGCATAGTGATGGCTTATTAGAAGCTTTACAATCAGGTGTCACTTTAACTCTTACCATTTTCCCATTCCTGTATATGGAGTTAGCACAGCTATCCCCAAGGAAAATTAGCATCCAGAGAGTAGGTCTATGTTCAATCAATCACTCACTCATTCTTTCACTCATAAACCTTGTATCACAAAATGATGAACCTCTCATGCACAATCTGGTAAAAGGCTCCAATATATCACTTAGGTGGCCACCATCATTGATGTGACAGCATCGCACAGAGCATGGACCTCTGATTTTTTAGAGGCAGGGGTGTAGCACAGATCCCAACATACCCTCTAAGGCAGGGCCTTCATTCAGACACAGGCCAATGAATATTTGTGAGATGTGAGATACTCTGGGGGCCCTCATCACATTCTGCAGAGCTCGGCTAAGCAGGCATCGAGCATTTTCCTGGGAGGCTGGAAGGGTGGGGGCCTGTTTTGCAGTGGTGGAGGCCGGTTTTGTTACAGAGGGCCTGTTTTGCAGCAGTGCTTCACACTTGCACCCCCTCCCCCCAGGGGAGCTGCTTCAACAAAATTGCCAAGGCTGCTTTGGGTTCCCAGTCCGGCCCTGGTCCCATCATTTTGTGCCAAAGGAGCTTATGTTACACACTTGCAAGACATTATATTCAGTCCATTTGTATGACGATCAATAAAATGTCATCACTTTAATGTATGCTGCCCTTTTGCTTGAAAAATGAATGTAAAAAACTAGACTTAGCATGATGAAAAGCTTGAGGTAGAAACAGAATTAGTTTAAGTAAGATTAATATTTGCACGACTACTGACCTGCTACCAGTGGAGAAAATAAGTTATGACACTTGAAAGTACCAATAATGTTCTAAAGAGCTCCAACAGATAAGATGTACTCTAATGGCCTGACAACGCCTTTAAAGCTTTGAAGCTTAACCTTCCAGTGAAGCAAGTTATGGTGTCTGCAGTTTGAATATCTGAAGCATAAAGTATGTTAAATGTCAACAGCATGGATGGGTTATGTGGTTTTTACTGTTTTAATGTCGGTTGTGCTGAAGAAAGGAAGCTTAAAATGATTTAGGGAAGACTGTCTTCTGACCAATGAAATAATCAATCTTCTTCCTGTTGATATTCAGGCAAATTTTTTAACTAAGTGCTTTTAGCCTAAAAAATGTAGGAAAAACTTTGGAAACAGTTTCTTATTCTTCCGCGTGCAACAGTGGAAAACGATTTGTTTCTTGAAAATGCTAAATCAGAGTGAAATACTCTATGGTAACTGAAATTATAGCTACAATGCCTTAAAGTCTGATTCCACATAAGACTTTAAATGAGTCTATTAGATGGTAAACAAACTGTAAAACATAAGGAGATGATACATTTCAGAAAGTGATTGAATAATTATGGGGTGGAGGAATCCTCACTGTTAGAAATGGGATTTCTGGTTGGCTAGGGCTTGCGCCAAAGCCAGGCAGAAACCACCACTCTAGTCAGGGCTGGGGAGTTACACGCCCAAGATAACCCCTGCTCACCCCCTTGGTAGCTTGGCACGAGCAGTCAGGCTTATCCCGGAGGCAATGTGTAAAGCGTTTGTGCGCGCACACAGCAACAACACCCAAGGCCCACCACAAAAGAAACTCCACACAAGGTATTATAAAAAAATAGCCTTTGTATTATACCAAAACACATTAGATAATATTTACACTGTGCCAACTGGCACTAGGCAGAATTTTACAAGGGACTATTTACACAAGACAGGGCCACATGGACCACTGTCAGAATTAGCACAAATCACCAATAGTAAATGTAGAACATATACCAATGGAAACACAAAGTAATTGTAGAGCACAAATTATAATGGTAGAGCACAACCAGTAACTACTGGCGCAATAATGACCTCAGCGTCATCACACTAGCATCAGGTATAAAACCTATCCTGCATCTATCACAGGGGCATAAAGACATTTTTGCAATTTCTCATCAGTCTAGCATTAGACCTAACCACCTAAGTATAACTACTCTAGGGGCGTACATAACACAGGGAAGTACAATCTCCCTACCATCACCCTAAAAAGGTAAAACAACCTCCTAGGCAGAAAAGACCACATTTAGAGGTATAAAACACAGGGTGCGCAACACATGCTATACACCGTACATTTCCTAGCACCCAATCACATTAGCATGAATCGCAATAACACCTCCATCACATTAGGGTCCAGGTCGCACCAGAACCTAAACCTAGCAGCTGCCCACTACTTGCTGGGCAGTTGGGGACAAGAACAGGGCCTAACGCTGCAGCTGGCACTAAGTGCTGCGCAGCTGGGAAGGCCAATAGTAGTCATGGGCTCTCAATAGCCCCTGAAACAATATCCAAGACGTTGGAGCCACCTCAGCTCGAAAATAACATGTCCCCATAGCGTTGGAGCCACAGAGGCTCTAAAGAAACAACCATGTCCCCATAGCGTGGGAGCCTCTCTGGGCTCTAGAAACAATTAGGCCCGTGGGAGCCAGGCAGGCTCGAGAAACAATCGTGCCCAAGCGTTGGAGCGGCCCACTGCACACACGGGGCCGCTCTGACTCGGTGCCTCGCACCGAACACCAAGGAAATGCCCCCGAAGCTGGAGCGCACTAGCGCTCTAAAGACCAACACTGCCCCAACCGTTGGAGCGGCCCACTGCCATGTGGGGCCGCTCAGGCAGTAGGCACCAGTACTGGTGCCTAGGTCCCCTCTTCCCCCCCAGCCCTCGTCACTCACCGGCTGGGGCGAAGGCTGGACCGAACTCTTCTCGCGGCGCGGGGCTTCCCTCACTCCTGGGAGCCCCGCGCTGCAGTCTTCACCCGGGCCCCCTCCTGGGACCCGGGACTTCACCTCATCGGCTCGCGGAGGCGGGGTGGGCTCCCGCCCTCCGTGAAGGAGGCAGCCACATCGCACCACGCTTCACCTGGTCCCCCATCTCGGGACCGGGACTTTGTAGATGGAGCCTGCGAGGCTCCGGGACTTCCTCTCCTGGAAATGGTGGCACTTCCGCTTCCGTCCCGCGGCCCCGCCCACAACCAGGCGGGCCGCGGACTCGGGGGCGAGTTTTGAATGCGGCTCGGGCCGCGGCGGTGACTTCTTTTACGGGCAAAGTGCGGGGTGGGCACCCGCAAGGTTAAATAATTAAATAAGCGGGGTAGGCACCCGTATTACTCACTAATATAAAAACGAAGACGCAGGGTGGGCACCTGCGCACCCAAAGCAACCAGATAAGCGGGGTGGGCACCCGCAAGGCACGCATCAAGGGGGAATCCCTACACTGGGGATTCCCTCTCTCTCGCTCGCCGTGCAGCGCCGTGCTTCGAGGCCCACGCGCTCCCAGGGCGCTTGGCAGGCGGTAACAAGCCTTGGTAAAGGGAAAAGTTCCAAGCAGTCCTGGGCATCAGAAGATGGAGCAAAGCAGCTCCCAGCAAAGGAAAAGGTCCAGTAAGTCCATCTGGTATCCAGGGGCTGGGCAGGGCCCAGGGAGGCAAGCCTTCCCCTGGGCCCCAGCAGCAGCACGCCCCTGGTAGATTCGAGTCAGAGCAAGAACATTTTCATGGGGTCACTGCCCCTCTTTTATACACCAAATCCCTTTGTCTCAAAGGTGCAGGGAAGGGGCGAACCAGATAAAACTGGTTCCTGAGCACTTTGTCTTGCTCAGCCCCTCTCCCTATTCGCAGAACAGGCCAGGGTCATCAGTCGCACCACAGGGGGCGGAGCCAGCATAGTGTGGGGAAAGCCCAGCCCTATTCAGGTCCTAGGTGTACTCCTCCCAACCATCTGGCTGCTGATCTCCCTATTCACCACTGGGTGACTCCTCCTGACTCTGGGGATTCCCTAGCCCATCACATTACCTCAGCCAGCCAATCGCCAGACAAGGCACTCATTTCACACTGCACACAGAAGTGTCCACTTCTTTTTTTTTTATGTTTGAAAGTTTTATTAGAGAAAAATAAGTATTACAATAAGGTGACATCAGCCAATATGAGAACAAAGGTATAAGATGGGACAAAGAAAGTAGAAGCAGCCAATATCACAATGAAAAACAAAGCATTTTAAATGATGGGGAGGGAAGGAGGGGGGGGAAGGGAGGAGAGAAGAAAACAAAAACATGGTATTGATCGTAGAGGATGGGTAAGCAATAATAGGAAATACAGTCAATGGTAATCAAAAAGTACAGTAAAAGACCATCATATGAGTAATTGCATGAATGAAAAAGAAGTATGAAGAAGGTCAATATAAAGCTAAATAATAACAATATTGAGACTGAAAAATATCATGAAAAACTGCAGGCAAGAGTACATGTGTTCAGGGGGGCTTGAAATTATCTGAAGATAGTGGAGAGTAACACTTTTTGGCGGATTGAAGAAGTGTCCACTTCTAGAAGTGGCACTTCCACACTAGATACATGCACGCCGCACACATCATCGCGCAGCATTTTATCACACGAGTCCGTACATACCAAACTCACACCTGCACTCCCCACGCATCAGGAACTACCAGGGACACATCCATTCCCCCATGCATTCCTATGGGAGGGCAGGTCAGTCTCACTCAATGTAACCCAGAGCGCACGCGCTTTCCACTGGGACACAGTGTGAAAGCACCTAGAGGCCTAAAACCACTAGTACACCATAGGGAAAAGGCTAGGACAAATGCAAAAAGTTCAGGGGTGAACCTGCCAGAAGGGCCAAGTCCAACACTCACCAACCAAAGAAACATACCTTAGTTAGGTCACAATACAGTTATAGGAGAATTTCTGTTCAACCACTGGTCGCTGTGGCACAAAAAGCAGGCACGGCCCTAAAGAAATGGGTGTTAAGTTTAAGCAGAACCAAACAAAGTTAAAGTTAATAAATCAGTATAATACAATCCTTAAAACAGCGTAGAAAAAGAGAGAGAATGTAATAGGCAGGAAACAGAAAAATTATTCAAAATTGGTTGAGAGAAACTTGAGATAATAATTTTTAAAATGTTTAGGCAAAAAGCCAAAAAAACCTCAACATTCTGAAAACTTCTCAACTTGAATGTTATGTTTATGGTTCAATGGGACTTAGGCGCAATTTCAGGCAAACTGTGATGGAACAGGGGTCGGGTAAGCCAAGCATGCCAGTCCAGTCAAAGGCTTTACCTTAGCATTAAAATTTGGGGGCACATTAGCAACTCACAGCGATAAATATCGCTAAGCGCGCTTAGCACGATTAAAGTTATCGCCGGCTATTGCTGGATTTTATCACTGAGATAGCACGTTATTATCAACGGCTATCTCCAAAGCGATAAACATTTCAGCGATAGCGGCAAAATGCTGGGATATCGCTGGTGATCCAGCGATAAAATGTCAGCGATAGGGAATTCCTTGCTAATAAGCTACGGTGGATTTAGCCTGGCAATCCACCTCCCATAGGGCAATATGGCTAAGTAAGAAATTTACCTGACTTTAGAAACCAGCATTAATTGGGTCTTTGTGCGACTTTCATAGTCGCAACGCGGGTATGGGGCATGCTTGTTAATAGCGCGAAGCTGCGTTATCGATGTTTTGCCATGTAGTGAATGTGAGGAACGCCTACTTTGCATCTCATTAGCGATGAGATGCAAGGCGTTAGTGAAATGGGTGATGACACAAGGAAACACACGCTTAAGCCTGTTAGCGTGTCCTTGTTAATACCGCGTTAGAATTATCGCCACTTTTCAGCCGAAAACGGCCGCTAAACCGGCAGTAATTGTCTTGATAATATGCTCCTTAGTTTTCCACATATCCAGGAATTTTCTTAGCATACTCCACTATCTCCACGTTTGACCCTTCCACTCTCACTCCTGCATTACACATAGTATATTCACTACTGAGTGCTCCCGCGTCTTCATTGGTTGTAGCAAGCCCCGTCCTGCAGCGGGGCAGGAAGAACCCGATGATGAAGCATGCCACCAAGGGTCCTTTTGGTGGGTGAGGGTTATTTTAACAAAACATTGTGCTCCCCTATACATCAATAGGGACACACAATTCACAAATAGTGATTACTTTGGAAGGATATCTCCATTTCACTTTATCCATGGTGGATTCCTTCTGGTTTCTTTACGGCATATTGAGGAGGACGAGTCCACCTTCTGTTTCCTTTACCTCTTCACTCACTCAATTGTTTTTTAGTATTGTAGGAGTCTATACAGTTTTACCAACTAAAAGTGGTTTGAGATTTTATACCAAATCACTATTTGGAAGGGGCTTATTGTAGGTATCGCTTCCAAATAACAATGAGCCGTATCAATGTTTTGTGACTGAAATCCGGTCACAAAACAACTGAAAAATTAGTGATTTCAGAATTGGGATGGTAAGCAATGCACAAATGGAAAGACTAGTGTAATCAAACTTTAAAAAAAAGTTAACTTTAATTTTTTTATTCAGTACCATCTCCTTTGAGGAAAATGGTCTTCATTTAACAAAAATACTTTACAATATTTACAGGCAGTCACCGAAATGGAGGTCTGTTGATCCTAGCAGGCCACTGTGCCCGTGATGGTCACCGATGGAGGGAGTTGCTTTTTCTAATCTATCTCATTATTAGTCACGAGGTAGGTCGACCGGTTCAGTGACTTAATATCGAGAGACAAAATATTGACGCCAAAATATAGAAAGACAGAATATCGACTCCCTATCTACAAACAGGTAAGTACTAAAATATCGATTTCAAAATATAGAATGTTAAAATATAGTTAGCTAAAATATCGAATTTTTTAAATGTATTAAAAATAATATAAACGTAATTAAATATTAAAAACAATTAAATAAAACATACATAATATAATATAAAAAAGCTTAAAATGTAAACATAATAAAAGTAATGTAAAAAAAGTTGAGATTTTGTTGGATAGTGAGAGCGTAAAAATTACTATTCCCACTCCACTGAGTGCAAAAGTAGGGAAAGCGTTGGATAGCCTAGGGGTAAAAATTACTATTCCCACTCCAGTGAGTGCAACAGTAGGGAAAACTGTGGATAGCGTAGGGGTAAAAATTACTAATCCCACTCCAAAGAGTGCAACAGTAGGGAAAGCGTTGGATAGCGGGAGGATAACATTTACTATTCCCACTCCAGAGATTGCAACAGTAGGGAAAGCGTTGGATAGCGTAGGGGTGCAAATTACTATTCCCACTCCAGTGAGTGCAACAGTAAGGAAAGCGTTGGATAGCGTAGGGGTAAAAATTACTATTCCCACTCCAGTGAATGCAACAGTAGGGAAAACGCTGGATAGTGTAGGGGTAAAAATTACTATTCCCACTCCAAAGAGTGTAACAGTAGGGAAAGCGTTGGATAGCAGGAGGGTAAAAATTACTATTCCCACTCCAGTGAGTGCAACAGTAGGGAAAGCGTTGGATAGCTTAGGGGTAAAAATTACTAATCCCACTCCAGTGAGTGCAACAGTAAGGAAAACGTTGGATAGCGTAGGGGTAAAAATTACTATTCCCACTCCAAAGAGTGCAACAGTAGGGAAAGCATTGGATAGCGGGAGGAAAAAATGTACTATTCCCACTCCAGAGAGTGCAACAGTAGGGAAAGCTTTGGATAGCAAGAAGGGAAAAATTACTATTCCCACTCCAGTGAGTGCAACAGTAGGGAAAGCGTTGGATAGCGTAGGGGTAAAAATTACTATTCCCACTCCAGTGAGTGCAACAGTAGGGAAAGTAAAGATTTATTTTTAAAATAAGATTACATTAATTATCAATACCAATCAAAAGTTAATTAAAAATAATTACCAATTTATAACAATTAATTACCATTGGGAAAAAAAAATAGCAATTAATAAAAATTAATTACCAATTAATACAAATTAATTACCAATTAATAATTAATCATCAATTATCAATACACATAATAAAAAAAATATTATTTACTTTATTACAATTAATTTACTTCCCACCCAATTCCCCTATAAACCCACAACCCACTCCCAATAATAAAAAATACAATTAACATTATTATCAATTATTCAATTAATAAAATTAATTTTGCAATTAATAAAAATTAATTAGCAATTCATACACATTATTTACCCATTAATACAAATTAATTACCAATTAATAATTAATTATCAATTAATTATCAATACACATAAATAAATAAACAATTATTTACTTTATTACTATTAAATTACTTCCCACCCAATTCCCCTAGAAACCCACAACCCGCTCCTAGTAATAAAAAATACAATTAACATAATTATCAATTAATCAATTAATATAAATTAATTACCAATTAATAACAATTAATTACCAATTAATAATTAATTATCAATCAATTAATTATCAAAACATATAAATATAATTAATATTTAATTAAGCATAATTAAATTACTTCCCAAACTATTCCCCTATAAACCCACAACCCGCTACGGAATTAAATTACGCAAAAATTAAATTACATAACATTCATTAGTTTAAATAATTTAAACATATATTACAAAAATAATACATAATTTTAACACATATACTACCATACATAACACTAAAATTTTTTCGATATTATGGTAATCTATATTTTAAAATTCAATATTATGGAATTCTAGATTTTTTAATTCTATATTATGGAAATCGATATTTTGTACCCCTATTTCGATATTCTGACATCTATATTTTGATAATTCGATATTCTGTCCACTCTACATTTAAACTTCGATATTCTGGGCAGTCGATATTTTGGAATCGATATTTCAGGTGTTCACCAGGTCGACCCACTCTAAAATGGAATTTAATGAACCAGCCTATTAGTACAAAGGTCATTTTGTAAAATTGCTTAATGGTTTGCACAAATACAGGTAAAAAATGGTGACAAATTATTTGCAACCAGTTTTTAGTGCATCAGGTCCTTAGTATTTTTTCTGGAGCTTTAAGTCCTCCAGTTGGGCAAGGTGAGAGGATGAATCTGAGTTTCCACTTAACCTATGGGATTTGGCACCAAATAATCTGAGTGGGACAATCTGACTGCTGTAGCCACCAAGGTTGCTTCGCTGCTGGAACAGATTTGCCGCCTAACCCCATTCAATATTTTACCTTCTGGCTCTGTCATGTGTTCGGTTCTCAAATCCCCTAGCATGGCAAGAATGGTAACTGTTGTTGTTGCATATTTGTTCAGGCACGGGGTGATTAAGTGATTTGCCCAGAATCACAGGATGTGGACGCCACCTCGAGGCTCGAACCCTGGTTTCCTGCACCAAAGTCGGCAGTTTAGGCCGACCGACCACATCCTCTCCCCTAGCCAGTTACGGCTTCATCAGGCGCGTACATTTACCAAATATTCCTACTGATCCTGTTTACAGCACTGCAAAAAGCACTGTTTGGTACAGACCTAGGTGCCGATCACGATCCGGTAAAAAAATTGCCCGTACGACTCGTATCCGGTCTTTTTACCGTACGAATCGTACAAGTGCCGTACAAACTGGCAATCACGATTCGCATGGTAAAAAGTCCATACGAACCGCATTGGGAATTATTCCCCACACGTCCTCGGGTCGGAAAATGTGTCCGACACGTCCTCGGACGATTTACCGTACAAATGTGAAAAGTGAAGTCCGACCGCGGAATCACGATCCATCCTGTGCGTCCGATGTTACAACCGTATGGAAAAAACACCGTCCGCACCGAACTCCCATAGCAACCATGGAGACATGTGCCCGCATACGCGCCCAACACCCCCCCAGCCCTCCTATGTACGAGTTGAATCCCCACCCGTGTATGTACGACCCGTACCCCCACCCCAACCGTGTATGTACGACCCGTACCCTCACCCGCGTACGTATGGAGCGTACCCCCACCCCAACCGTGTATGTACGACCCGTACCCACACCCGCGGACGTACGGAGCGTACCCCCACCCCAACTGTGTATGTACGACCCGTACCCTCACCCGTGTATGCATGGAGCGTACCCCCACCCCAACCGTGTATGTACGGACCGTACCCCCACCCCAACCGTGTATGTACGACCCGTACCCTCACCCGCGTACGTATGGAGCGTACCCCCACCCCAACCGTGTATGTACGACCCGTACCCACACCCGCGGACGTATGGAGCGTACCCCCACCCCAACCGTGTATGTACGACCTGTACCCTCACCCGCGTACGTATGGAGCATACCCCCCACCCCAACAGTGTAAGTACGACCCGTACCCTCACCCGCGTACGTATGGAGCGTACCCCCTACCCCAATAGTGTAAGTATGACCCGTACCCTCACCCGTGTACATATGGAGCGTACCCCCCACCCCAACAGTGTATGTACGACCCGTACCCTCACCCGCGTATGTATGGAGCGTACCCCCACCCCAACCGCGTATGTACGACCCGTACCCTCACCCGCGTATGCATGGAGCGTACCCCCACCCCAACCGTGTATGTACGATCCGTACCCTCACCCCAACCGTGTATGTACGATGCGTACCCTCACCCGCGTATATATGGAGCGTACCCCCACCCCAACCGCGTATGTACGACCCGTACCCTCACCCGTGTATGCATGGAGCGTACCCCCACCCCAACCGTGTATGTACGACCCGTACCCTCACCCCAACCGTGTATGTACGACGCGTACCCTCACCCACATATGTATGGAGCGTACCCCCACCCCAACTGCGTATGTACGACCCGTACCCTCACCCGCGTATGCATGGAGCGTACCCCCACCCCAACCGTGTATGTACGACCGGTCCCCCCACCCCAACCGTGTATGTACGACGCGTACCCTGACCCGCGTATGTATGGAGCGTACCCCCACCCCAATCGCGTATGTACGACCCGTACCCTCACCCGCGTATGCATGGAGCGTGCCCCCACCCCAACCGTGTATGTACGACCGGTACCCCCACCCCAACCATGTATGTACGACCTGTACCCTCACCCGCGTATGTATGGAGCATACCCCCACAGTCGTACCAAGCCAGACACAAGGACAGCACTGTACAACAAAATGCCCGAAGTACACACCGTACACACGTTAAAAACGCACGTACACAACCAGGACAAAGCAAAACAACACAAGAATACACCATTCCATTCGAATGGCACAAAGCCACTAAACATGTCCAACAAGCACAAAAACAACACAATCACTGACCTGCAACTGCCAAAATCCCAAACAGAGGCCCAAAACACAACCACTCCTTATAACACACTCACCCAAAGTTCAAACGCAGCCACACCCACCAATGGACCAATAAAAAGGGCCCACAGACATAAACCATGAGCCTTTGCAACAGACTCACTGCTGCCAGACCCCACAGACAACCTACAGCACCATACTTGAACCTTTACTACACCTTACACTTGCACACCTTCACATACACACCTTCACAAACACCCCCTCATGACATTCACACACACACCTGCACAACCACACACACACACCCACAACCATCCACACCCACACCCCCCCAACCATCCACACCCACACCCCTCACCATGCCCACTAACAAGAATCCAAAGTTCACTAGCCGAGAGTTGGAGGTCCTTGTCGACGAAATCCTCAGAGTCGAGCCACACCTCTTTGGAACATTGGTCAAACAGACCAGCATTTCCGATAAAACAGCCATGTGGCAGAGGATTGTCGATGCTGTGAATGCTGTTGCGGCCACCAGAAGGACCAGGCATGAATGCCAAGCCAGGTGGTACGATCTGCGGAGGAGGGTCCGAGCCAAAATGACCGACGAACACAACCAGGCCAACGTCACTGGAGGAAGGCCGCCCCGCAGACGCGTAGAATACCATCCCTGGGAGGAGAGGGTGATGGCCATACTGCCGGTGGTGGCAGTGGACAGATTAGAAGGACTACGAGACTCGAGTGAGTACACAAACAACTCACCTCACATGGGGGGAACGTCATCCACAACCAAACTCACAAACAGGCACGCAACCACCCCAAGCTATCGCATGACTCAACCACACTCCATGAACACGCACATGCCACTGGCGCCACCATGCCCCATGCACCCAGCTGGACAATGCCAAATCACAGGCCACAGAAAACACCAACACAAGACACGGTAACCCGGATGGCGGGAGTGTGGGCCCCAAAAATCACATAGTGCAACTCAGAAGCAGACAACAATGCCCTCTGCCCATATGGCCTAGGTCACAGCCAGACAAACAGTGTGTCCCCACACAGGAAAGACTTGCCAGCAAATGGCGCACGCCTTGCATTAAGACATGGGGTGAAGGCAGTTTTTGCACATGACAGCAGCTAATGAACAGCCAACACTGTGAAAGAGTGGCAGCACACACCACCACAGCAGCAGCGCAGACACAGACACTACACCCAATGGCTGCCTGGAGATCAGAAACAAACTCACATCAACAAGCCAAGGGCCATTCAAAGATCTGCAAAAAGTGTGTGCCTAGGAAGCTGGGCTGAGGTGACAGAGGGTGACACACAGAGGGAGGGAGAGGGGGAGAGAGAGGGAGGGAGACACAGAGAGACGGACAGAGGGAGGAGGCTGACACACAGAGGGAGGTAGAGGGGGACAGAGAGGGAGCGAGAAAGGGACACACAGGGAGAGCAAATCAGCCTTGTGGGGTGTGGGAATGTGTGCTCGTCAGCAGGTGGACTGCGTGCATGTAGACAAGGGTGGCCAGTGCCAGAACCCCCCCTCTTCTCCATGGCAAAACACAGGGCCATGTCACAACCTGTGCACGAGCACAACGACAGCTACCTGCATTATCTAAGTGTGTGGAACCACTCCATGTGCCCACGTACAGTGCAACACGGAAGGCGCCAATGCATGGCTCGCCACACCTGCCCACTCCACTGCTGACTGCAGTCACAATTGACGCAGCAAGTAAGACTGTGCCACACATAGGTAAAGTTGCAAAAGCTGTGGCCAAGGGACATACCCATGCACAAGTGCACTGTGAGTGGAATGCAAGACATATCCAAATTCCCAGAGGAAATGTGCCAACTTAGAAATGAATGAAACATGGATGTTGCATGGAACAAAATTAACATTGTCTCTCTCACACACAGGTCAACGTCGTGGATCACCCCCCAACATTGGGGGGAAGACTCACAGGACCCGGATCAGCGGGATGACGGAGCCACCGGCAGCGACGACTCTCACCACTCTGTGGACGAACCCTACCCCGACCAACCTGGCCCCTCTGGTGTCCAACGACCTGCAGCACCTGCGTCAGGTACAACTGGGCCAACCACCACCCCCACTCCTGCCACATCCCAGGAGACACCCAGGATCCCTGCCCCACCACCACAATGCAGCCAGGCTGGCCAGGAGGGACACGGTGTCCCGGGCACCCAGGAGGAGGCAGGCGACAACGCCAATGCCACCCCTCAGGGGTCCCGGAGACCCAATGTGCCCACAAGGGCAGGCCAGGTGCAAGTGGGCAGGGGTGGTGGGAGTGGAGGACGGCGGAGGCGCGAGCCTGACCAGTTGGCTGGGGAACCGGTATATTCCCATGTCCGAAACATCCTGGACACATACCGGCAGGACACCACGGGCATGGCCCAGGTTGTGACCATCCTCGAGGAGATCAAGACCCAGCAGGCCCAGCAACATGCGGAGCAACATGCCTGTCTACTGCGACACCAAGGGCGGATGGAGGACAGACAGGCTGAGCTCGTGACGGTGTTCACGGGAATTCACAGTACACTCCGTCGGATGGCTGACAACATGGGCAACCCTCCCTGTGCCATCAGGCGTAGAACATCACCACCCACAGGGAGGGATCAGGAGGAGGAGGAGGAGACATCCGACGGAGCATCCCAAACATCGTCACGGCCTGCTTCTGAGGGTCCCCGCAGGAGGGCGGGTCGTCCACAGAAAAGACCGTGAGGGTCGGCGCAACAGCACCATCTCCCAGGACACCTGGCCTGGCACCTGGCCCACTGGAGCAACAGCAGCACAGCAGCAAAAGACATTCTCTGCCACATGGACTTGCTGGTCACTGTCTGACCAATGTTGACAAAGACTGTGGCATGGACTCTGAGGATTTCAAATGGCAAGGACACCAACTCCCCTAGTGAACTTTGGATTCCACACACCCGGAAAGCCCCTCATGTCAAACCCCCCCCTACCCCAACCAAAATAAAACGTCACACCATAAAGAGAAGATGCCTACTTATTGCATTATTACCTTACATGTGTCTTGTAAAGTCTAACCATGCCTGAGTTCTCATTTGACTTCAACCATCCACACCCTGGGTCCTGAGTCTGGCACAGGACACACATGGGTCACATTGTATTAGGCATGACAGACATGGAGCACCATACACACCCGTGATGGGCCCAACCAGCTGAGGGGGTGGACGCACAACTGTGCCAACAGACATTTTGAGTACTGCGACAGCCATGCGCAGAGGTCAGGGATCATGTGGAGTGTCCTGGGGGGCACCCAGGTATGTGTGGACAGGTGGCAGAACCATGTCCTGCAAGCTTGAGTCAGGTGGATGCAGAGAATGGTGGCCTGGCCAACGTTGGATGCATGGGGATGGCACATGTCACAATACCCACACAGTCATGGACATCATGCACAATACACAGTCTAATCCCACAAACAGCTTGCATCTTGCTACTCGACACATAGACACATAGCCACTATCACGGAAAACCATGCCAGACATGCCGGATGCACCGTGGCAACACACCAGCATTGACTGAGAAGAGGCACCTTGGAGGCATAGGGACACCTTTATTAGTCATGTATTCTGGATTGCAGAGGCAACTCGGAGTACACATGAACGGGTCATGTGGAGTAACATGTGGGTCCAACACTGGGACCCCCCTTCTGCAGCACAAATGTGTGATAGCCATGGAACTGGCACACAAGTGTCGGCTAACAGCTAAACACCCCCTGCTGCTCACGAAGAGACTGCCATACACCATTGATCCGCTGATGTGGAAGTCCCACACCATGTCAAGCCAATGCAAACCGTATGTGTCCGAGGGCAGTGTAACACACATTGATGCCATCATCACATTCCACAATCCCATCACAGATGACTGTCAACAAGTCTGACCATCTATTCAGGTGTACCCAGCTGCATGTCATGTGTACCATGGTGATGCGACATGTCTGCAGAGGAACCAAACATCCACAGGGGCAGTGTGCATACATCGTAAACAACTGCCACACCCAATACGCCCCTGATGCATCCCTTACCCTAAGGAGACTTCCAAACTTGTCCGTGCGTGTAACGCTGAGTCAGCACACGATGACGTGTCCATGCGGAATAGCAGTGCCACAACAATGCAAGCAGCAGACGGCATGCGCAAGTACCTGGGGAAGAGAGACACACAAGAAGTCAGCCACAAAAAGCACAGCCACTTGCATGTGCATGTACTCGACACATGTAAGGATGACAACATGCTAGGTCACAATTATGACTGGGGAAATACACATCACTGGCACCATCACTCCAGTGACACATCCACACACACCTCTGACTCACGTGCCATACATGCAGATGGACACACACATCGCAACACATGCCACACGGGGACCAATGCGTGCACACACAGACACTGGTACTCACCACTAAGCAAAGAAGTCGCGTATGAGCCGAGTCCGGATGTCCTTTTGCGGAACCACATCCTCCACATCACTAGCCCCATTGCCAAGACCTTCGTCCTCCACGGGTGGATGGTCCTGATCATCTTGATCCAGGATGAGTGGCACAGCTTTCTCAACTGCCATGTTGTGCAGCATGCAGCAGACCATGAAGATTTTGCAGACCTTCGCCGGGGCATATGGGAGGGTGCCGCCGGTCTTGTGGAGGCACCGGAATCGGCTCTTCAGGAGGCCAAATGTCCTCTCGATCACTCGCCTTGTCCGGCCATGGGCGGTGTTGTAGCGGAGCTGGGCCGGCGTGATGGGGTTGCGGAGAGGTGTGATCAGCCATGGCATGTTGGGATAGCCAGCGTCCCCTACATGGAAAGCACATGGACATAAGTAGGACAGGAGAAGCGGTCGTGCTGTAAGTCTACGCAAAATACAGGACGGACAGAGTGTACCCACCAACAACACATGCTCGTTCGTTGCGCAGCTGCGTCATCATTTCAGGCACCCTGCTACGCCTCATGATGTAGGCATCGTGTGCTGATCCTGGAAAACGAGCACAAACATGTGAAATCACCATGTTGTACAGACACACCACAAGGGCATTGATGGAGTGGTAGTGCTTGCGATTCCTGTACGCTACCTCCTGTGCATGTGGTGGTACCAAAGCCACATGTGTCCCATCTATGGACCCAATGACATGGGGCATCCCTCCCAGGGCATAGAATCCACGCTTGACACCAGTCAACATTTCAGGGGATGGGAAATGGATGAACTCATCCAGGTGAAGCAACATGGCCTCTAAGAAATCATGCAGCACACGGCAGAACATGCTCTGGGACATGCCACCAACATGAGCTATGGTATTTTGAAAGGTACCCGTGGCAAGAAAATGTAGGGCTGCCATTACCTTCAGCTTGGGTGTCAGTGCCGTAGGATACCTGTGCAGCGGTTGCAGGTGTGGTGCCAGCCTCGCCGTCAACTCCAGAATCAACGGTTGGGGGAAGCGGTAGCACCGGATACAGTCATTCTCCCGCATGTCAGCCAAGTCTGGAATTGCTTGGGGAAGAGGCGGCGCTCTGCAGTAATTTGGAAGTGACAAGGAAGAGTGAGTGCACTACAACAATAATTTTTTGGTGCTGAGCACATGTTAATCTGTCAATACACATATGCGACATACGGAGTCAGGTATGTGCCACATGCCCTGGACACGTATGGCTGCCAGGTGACACTCCTACCAAGACCCAGCTACACACGGAGATTGTGAACCTCCACATGCCATGGCATGGGATTAGCTGTGTCCCAGTGTAAGTGAACAGCCAGACGCAACACAGGAGTGACATACATCCACACATCAGCAGAAGTAGGATGTCGATTGCAGAGACAGGTAGCGGAACACTAGAGCCACAGGTCACATGACATTACACTAGGACAGCCCACACACCTTGCCATGAAGGTGTACATGTAATGACTCACCACACATTCATAG
Organism: Triturus cristatus; assembly: GCF_964204655.1. Taxonomy (NCBI): domain Eukaryota; kingdom Metazoa; phylum Chordata; class Amphibia; order Caudata; family Salamandridae; genus Triturus; species Triturus cristatus. Next base: position 1,189,533,634 of record NC_140591.1, read on the forward strand.
AGAGGATGCAGACATGTCCTTGTTCCGCTACTCCGTGTCCCATGCATACATACGCACCTCACATCCGATACCACATGTGGCCTGGTGTGCGGAACAGTGTGCCATGTCCATCTACACACAGACACATGTTGGTTGCTGCAACAGCTGATGCTTTTGAGGGAGCTCCAACATCAAGCTAATGGGAACCCCCCACACATACATGACATAGTCACATCGTGCACTGTGGGTAGTGACATGTCTGGTGTGGCAACCCCTGTAGCGGGCATCAGGGGACACTTGCGTGTGTTGTTGACCGTGCCATGCCAGTGACGCTCATCCCAAGTGTGCAGTACGACATGCACACATGTCAAAGGAGTTAAGGGCATGCCTGGCACACATTGCACAATCACACATAACATCTGTACACATCTCATCATACATCTGGTGCCTTCTCGACTCAGGAGTAATGTGCCACATCACAGCCTTTCACACCTGTGCCCCACACATGTAGTACTGCCCAGACAATGCCTTGATGTCCATCCATGGACAAGTATGTCAGCCCAATTCCTTCCTGTGTGCTGCCTGTCACCACTGTGATGTGTGAAAGGCACCGTACTTTCGCTAAGAGGGCCTGTGTACGTTCCCTATCACTATGGGAGTGCTGCCGTATGCGTACTCATAGTGATAGTGAGCGTACAGGCGTGTGTACGGTCCGTACCACTATGAGTACGCATACGCGAGAACACCCATAGTGATAGTGAGCGTACAGGCGTGTGTACGGTCCGTACCACTATGAGTACGCATACGCGACAACACCCATAGTGATAGTGAGCGTACAGGCGTGTGTACGGTCCGTACCACTATGAGAACGCATACGCAAGAACACCCATAGTGATAGTGAGCGTACAGGCGTGTGTACGGTCCGTACCACTATGAGTACGCATACGCGACAACACCCATAGTGATACGGACCGTACACACGCATGTACGCTCACTGTCACTATGGGTGTTGTCGCGTATGCGTACTCATAGTGGTACAGACCGTGCACACGCCTGTACGCTCACTATCACTATGGGTGTTCTCGCGTATGCGTACTCATAGTGGTACGGACCATACACACGCCTGTACGCTCACTATCACTATGAGTACGCATACGCGAGAACACCCATAGTGATACGGACCGTACACACGCCTGTACGCTCACTACCACTATGAGTACGCATACGCGAGAACACCCATAGTGATACGGACCGTACACACGCATGTACGCTCACTGTCACTATGGGTGTTGTCGCGTATGCGTACTCATAGTGGTACGGACCGTACACACGCCTGTACGGGCCGTTGATATGCATTTGGGGTGCCCTAGGGCCCCAGGACGCACCGTACCTGTGTGTGAAGCTCCAAATTACATAGGGGACACATGAGGGACAAGTATAAAGGCCTACATGCATGCTGGTTGTCATGGAGACCAAGTTTACAGTTTGAATTTTTTTAAGCAGGTGCACAGCAGTAGTCAGTTTGAATGAATCTACTTTGTTGCAATGTGGTTCTGGAGTTGACATCATGCTGAAGAAAAAAACACAATAAGAACCCACTGACTGTGCTAGGTTTGAAGGGATTGACCAATCACTCTGTACTCCTGTGCATGAAACAGGCCAGCAAGGCAGATATAAGGCAGCCAGGTCCCATGAGGGAGCACTTGCCTGCACATCTTTGCATTCGACGACCCAGCAACTGCTACTGATTCCCTGGAACCATGTCAAGGTCTGTGGAGAGGTCACAGCCTTTCACCCTGGAGGAGAACCTGGCTTTGCTGGATGTGATCCTCCCACAGTACCCCCTGCTGTATGGGCGACCAGGGTATCAGGTGAGTGCAGAGTCCACTAGCACAGACTGTGTCCCTTTTTTGTGAGTGTGACTTCTGCCATTGTGTCCAGGTGTGACACACATGCTATGTACTGTAGGGGGGGTCCCAGGGGGGGAATGCCTGATGTCTCCCAGCCAGAGCATGCTGTGGTGCATGTCTGCCGTCCTCACTTGCATTGTGTTTACTGTGACAATCACTGCATGGTGCATGCCACATTCTGCCTGTCTTGCCCTCCTGGGAATGTAGCCTCTACAGTCCTCATGTGATTATGTGGTCAGCCCAGTGTGACAGGTGACTGTACCCACAGATGTGTGTTAGTTCTGTGTACCTGTGCTGAGAGTGTCCACATGATGTGTTCGTACCATGGACATCGGTGTGTGTGTAAGTCCCCTGTCATGTGGGTGGGTGCATATGTGGAGTGTAGCACCCGGGCTGCATGAGGGATGGATATACCCTGCCCATGTGATGTGAGCAGGGAGCAGTGCTGTGTGTCTGACGTGAAGAGCCAGCCCCACACCTGTGAGCCCCCCCGTCTAGTGGCACATGTGCAGAGTGAGGTTTGTTGCTGCATTTGGCAATGGCAGGTGAATGTCCTGTGCCTGTGTGTGTCTGTGTACTCTGCTGCGGTAGCGTCAGTGGCCTGTGGCATGTGACTGCTGAGAGGTGCTGCACATTATCCTGGTGTAGCTTGTGATGCACAGTGTGAGCCTGGATCATTGATTGTGTAGTTGCCCTCATTCCACCTGTGTACTTTCAATGGCACGTACTGCTTTTGCCCTTCCCCAGAGGATCATGTCCCTATGACAAAGGTGCAATGCGTTGGATGCATACTATGCCTTGTTGTAAACAGCAAAATTGTTCTAATATGTCTCTCTGTGACATGTGCCTGGTGTATTGATGTAGTGTCACTTGTTCATCCTCACAGGTAGGCGCCTCTGCCAAGAAGCAGATATGGCTGACCGCCGTCAGTGCCGTGAGGAGTGCGGATGGTCGCAAGTGGCGCCTGGCCCAGGTGAGGAAACGCTGGCAGGATATCCGGTGCTGGACGCGGAGGATCGCACGGGTCCTGCTGGGGGACTCACCTGAGACCCATAAGAACCGCGGGTGCCGCCGTCTGACCCACATCCACAAGCGTGTGCTGGCGGTGGTATTTCCAGACTTGGAGAGGCACTTACAGGAGAAGCAGCAGCAGGAAGGGGGTAGGTACATGTGTGTTTGTTGTGTGCCACCAGCATTTGTAAGTGCACAGTTGCATGGATACACTGCCAGGGTTTAAAGGTGCTGTGCAGATCCAGTTACCCACAGTATAGCTGTGCTCTCCTGCCTCCCTTCCCCTCCTTGCAATGTGTTCCCTGGTCTCTGTGTAGTCACTCCTTCACAAGGTAATGTAGGCTGGCGCTTTCTCCACGTGAACTATGCCTGTAGCATCATGTGTGGGGGTGGTGTGTAACAGGTTTTGGGACCTTGCCTGTGCCCTGTCCAGTTCAGTACAGGTGGGTTCCATGTCAGTTGGCACTGATGCTGAGTCCAGACATGGGAGTTAGTCTCTCAAGTGTCATGCCTTACAGCGCGCATGTCCTATTTTGTGGCCTGTGACATGATGTGCATGAGTGTGCGATACGCATAGTGCAGGGATGGTGGCGTGTGTTGCAGTCATTCCCATTCAGGACCATGGAGTTGTGTGGCCACTACTGTCCCCTGGGGCATATTTTCCTAGGTGTCATGTGTGTCATCACAAAACGTGGACACTCTCAGTGTCTACAGCATAGGTTGTGCTCTGTGCCATTGTCCCCTGGCACCATGTATATTGACGTGAAATGTAGTACAAGTGTCCACTGTACAGCCTGACCTGATTTTCCTTGTTCATACTCACAGTGGCCAGTGCCTGTGTGTCTTGTTACAATCATCTGATGATGGCCATTTGTACATGATTATTTGGACAGGCGCACCTTGGGTATTTGGCGTCCAATCTTGCATTTATGCAGCCCCTGTGTATTTCACCCAGACTAAGAGATGTAAGTGCCACCTGTGTCTCAACAAATTGTCTCATGTAGGGGGTGGTTGGTGCGGGCCAAGCCTACATGTCAAAACCAGAATTCTCCTTGCTAGGTCTGGCCAATGTGTGATGTTTGTCTGGACATACACTCAAGGTGCAGTGAGCCAGTCATGGTGGGCATGTTTTCAGTATTACCTGTGCAGCATGTGCCTCAAGTTCATGGATGTGGTCCCTCCTCATCCCTATTTTCGGCACCGCTGTGTGGTGCAGATGCAGTGCTGGATTGTCCCCAGGGCCTGGCTCCTATGTCAAACTCCATTTCATGTCATTTGCTATTGTGTCATGCTCTCCATGGATTTTCAGTGGCATGGTGGGTCAACCAACTGTGTGTTGCATGCCCTACATCTGTACCTTGTTTTGTAGATGTTACTGATCTTTCTTTGCAGGCTATGCACTGTAACCTATGTAGATTGGACTCATATGACATATGTATACAGGTGTGTGATTAATTGCTGTCTCTTCACCTTGCCCACAGCATCGTCGGGGGACACGGAGGGAGACATGAGCACAGACGGAGCGGAGGGACCGAGCACCAGTGCGAGCGTTGACATCGTGGCTGGCACATTGAGTGGTACTGAGGCGGAGGAGAGTGAGGCCGAGGACCTGTCCACTGGCACGACAGAATATGAAGCTGACGGGTCCGAGGATGATCTCTCCGAGTGGGCGGAGGCTGCACCAGCAGCTGACAGCGGCACAACATCGCACCCCGCCCCCTCCATTGCCATCAGCCGCCTCCCACTTGCTTGTGTCCCTTCCCAGCGTGCCCGGTCACCACATGTCTCCTTCCTGCCAGGCACCGCACCCCCTGCCCCTGTCTCCACTGCTGCCGCCAATGCCGAGTCTGTGGACATCCAGAGGCAGTTGCAGGTTGGTCAGGCTGTGATCCTTAATGTCCTCCATGGCCACAGCCAAGTGCTGCACAACATGGAGGCATACTTGGAGGGCATTTTTTCATCGCAGGCTGACCAACGCAACTTGCTGAGGTCCATTGACTCGACACTGACTGCAGCAGTGGGTCTCTTGCAGCGCTACGTCCAACCCCCTACCCCTGCCCCATCCACACTTCCCACTCCCATGCCTGTCCCACGTACACCCAGACGTCAGCATGCACCCACCACAACAGACACAGGCACCACACCAGCAGGGAAGGTCATACGCACACCTCCTGGCACGCACACACAGGGGGAAGTAGGCACACCTACTGGGTCGGGGGGCAAACGTAAGTCACGCAGCCAGAGTGGGAGTCCGCATTCCACCAAATCCACTCCCTCCAAATCCCCTCCCCTCAGCTCTCCTGGCCACATATCCGGCAAGGACTCCTTCATGGCCGCTCTGTCCCTGAGCCCCACTGTGACACCACCCCGCAAGCGGTCAAGGGAGTCCCCGGTCAGGGTGGTTGAGTCCCCCCCCGTCCACACCCTCCCCCAGTGGCGCTGCGACCCATCCCTCCGCCCCCCCCTCCTTGGGGCCTGTGGTTCCTTCGGGTGCAGGGGAGACGCTGGAGGACCTTGCTAAGGTGTGCAGCGACATCCTGGCCTCCGTCTTTGGCCCTGCCCCACCCCCTGTGGTGGAGTCCTCCATCCCTGCACCCACGACGCCTACCCTTCACCCTCATGTCCCTGCGGTGCCTGGTCCTTCCCCCCCACATGATGCCCTCCCCGCTGTGGAAGACGAAGGAGTCTGACTGTGCAGGCAAGCTAGGGGACACACGTCCCACTGTGTCCCCCATCCAGCTGTGACTCATGGACTGCCCTATGGGCTTTGTAAATATTGAACTTTATCCACACACACATTATTTGGAAATGCTGAATAAAGCATTTTTTTCCCCTTAGAACACTACTGCTTTTGTGGTGTTGCTGTTGGTGGGGCTGCTACATGATTTTGGGTGGTGATTGTGTGTTGGGTGTGTGGGAAATGTAGTAGTGTGCTGATCATAGGGGGGACCCTGGTATCTGTGTGCCATCACAAGGTGTTAGCTAGGTTTCTCTGTTCATGTAAGCAGTTACTGCATGGTGAAATTGTGCCAAGGTGTATTCCTTCCTCTGTGTACCCTGACATCTTCCCTGCAGGGTGTTCCCAATATTTAGCGCTGAGCTGTGTCTACATTAGCTGGGTGTGTGACGGACCCCTTCAACTTTGGCCATGCATGCAGAGCGATGTCTCCACCTGCATCATTCGTGGCATCCTTGGTGATCACTGTACTTGTGTATGTAGTCTGTTGACATGACTTCATGTGGACATGTTCCCTTTTAGGCTGTATGCATGTGTGTACTCCCAGCCTCGCACACATGTGTTACATGTACTGCAGGGTCTTTGTGCACCTGACTGACAATTGTGGCAATTGGATCTGTGGGTACTCCACCCTTTTTTTTCCATGGGCACTGCTGGGGGCCTCTGCACCCACCCCTCCTGTGTCTGGGCACTGCTGGGAGGACTCTGCACACACCCCTCCTGTGTCTGGGCACTGCTAGGAGGACTCTGCACCCACCCCTCCTATGTCTGGGCACTGCTGGGAGGACTCTGCACCCACCCCTCCTGTCTCTGGGCACTGCTGGGAGGACTCTGCACCCACCCCTCCTGTGTCTGGGCACTGCTGGGAGGACTCTGCACCCACCCCTCCTATGTCTGGCCACTGCTGGGAGGACTCTGCACCCACCCCTCCTGTCTCTGGGCACTGCTGGGAGGACTCTGCACCCACCCCTCCTATGTCTGGGCACTGCTGGGAGGACTCTGCACCCACCCCTTCTATGTCTGGGCACTGCTGGGAGGACTCTGCACCCACCCCTCCTGTGTCTGGGCACTGCTGGGAGGACTCTGCACCCACCCCTCCTGTCTCTGGGCACTGCTGGGAGGACTCTGCACCCACCCCTCCTGTCTCTGGGCACTGCTGGGAGGACTCTGCACCCACCCCTCCTGTGTCTGGGCACTGCTGGGAGGACTCTGCACCCACCCCTCCTATGTCTGGGCACTGCTGGGAGGACTCTGCACCCACCCCTCCTGTCTCTGGGCACTGCTGGGAGGACTCTGCACCCACCCCTCCTATGTCTGGGCACTGCTGGGAGGACTCTGCACCCACCCCTCCTATGTCTGGGCACTGCTGGGAGGACTCTGCACCCACCCCTCCTATTTCAGGATATCTACGCTTAGAACATACACGCGTGTGGGTTCGCTCAATGCATACGAGGTGGGGGTAGGGTCCGTACATACACGGTTGGGGTGAGGGTACGGGTCGTACTTACACTGTTGGGGTGGGGGTACGCTCCATACGTACGCGGGTGAGGGTACGGGTCGTACATACACTGTTGGGGTGGGGGGTACGCTCCTTACATACGTGGGTGAGGGTACGGGTTGTACTTACACTGTTGGGGTGGGGGTATGCTCCATGCATACGCGGGTGGGGGTACGTGTCGTACATACAAAGTTGGGGTGGGGGTACGCTCCATACGTCCGTGGGTGAGGGTACGGGTCGTACTTACACTGTTGGGGTGGGGGTACGCTCCATACGTCCGCGGGTGAGGGTACGGGTCGTACTTACACTGTTGGGGTGGGGGTACGCTCCATACGTACGCGGGTGAGGGTACGGGTCGTACATACACTGTTGGGGTGGGGGGTACACTCCATACGTACGCGGGTGAGGGTACGGGTCGTACTTACACTGTTGGGGTGGGGGTACGCTCCATATGTCCGCGGGTGAGGGTACGGGTCGTACTTACACTGTTTGGGTGGCGGTACGCTCCATATGTCCGCGGGTGAGGGTACGGGTCGTACTTACACTGTTGGGGTGGGGGTATGCTCCATACGTCCGCGGGTGAGGGTACGGGTCGTACTTATACTGTTGCGGTTGGGGGTACGCTCCATGCATACGGGGGTGGGGATACGGTCCGTACATATGCATCCCCACGCTATGTGATGCTTGTGTGGCCCATGCCCAGGCCTTTGCCATGTGGGTACAGCCGTCCCGCCATTGTTGGGATGACGTAGGTGTGGGCGGGGTACGACTCGTGGGACGTACCTGTATTGTTGTGTTGCCGTTTCGCGTCGTCAAGCACTTCCGTTGTGGCGGACGCTGGCTTTTGCTGGACACGCCCCCACCCACTCGTAGTGACCAGGGCCTGGGGGTCAGGTATGTCCTGGGCATGTGTGCTGTGTGACTTTGGTGGGGGTTTTGTGGTCTGCCCCTGGTCCTGCCCCCCCCCTTTCCCCCCTCCCTTTGTTGTTCTGACCTTCTGCGGCGTCTGCGTCCGAACCTGTAGAGGAGGTCGACTGCTATGAGGGCCGGGATGACACGTAGGTTCGGGTCCATGTCTGTCCGTCGCGTACAGGTACTCCTTGTTCGCGTCGTCCTGATTTCCCGGCAGTTTTTGGCCGGAAAATATTCACCGTGCGGGATGACGTCGGTGTGAATCGTGATTCCTGGTTCGTGAATGGCAGGCTGCGTGCGTCCCGACGTCACGTCGGCGCTTTCCCGGATCACATTTGTATGTTTATTTTCGTCGGTCGGGGTTTTGTACGATTCGTACGGAAATGGTGTTTCCGTGCGAATCGTAATTCCATGTTTGTATATTTTTACGACCGGGTACGCGTCGGACGGAGAATATGCTCCGTCCGACGGTTCGTACCCGGTTTTTACCAGATCGTGATTGGCACCCTAGTTTTCTTGCCTTCTGAGGATGTATTCCCACTTGGAAAGCCCCAGCATCTGGCCTGTTTTTGAAAACATACCCAATTGTAATTTTCTAAATTTGGTTTTACACTCATAAAAGGAGTTACACAAAGATGTATGCTTAAATAAATCCGCTTCCAAGGTTTGAGATTGAGCATTCTAGGGTGGAAATGTCCTGATAGTTTCGTCGAAGCCAATAACTTTTTCACGTGTTTCTTGTTTGCAAAATCTATGACCCACTCCCACACTTTAAAAAGTAAGATAATTAATCATGCCAGTTGTAAATCCGTTTCAATGATGAAAATGGACAAGGCCATCAAAGGGTGAAGCATAGAGGATTTTATTTCTCAGTCCCATACACTGTTGAATGTGGGGATAGGCCCCGAGGCACCTCTTCTTATTCATGTGAAGGAGAATAATGTAAAGATGAGTGCAAAACAATAAGTAAACAAGAATGAGAAGGAATATAAATAACATGTTCCACAGGCGAACAACATGCACACTGGACAGAATCACGCAATTTATGTATAAAGCTCATGGGTCATCAAATCCTACCACTAAAAGGGGTGATGTATGGATCACTTCCAATATCAGTGCGTGTAGTTGTCAGTTGTCTCTTGTGATTCAGTAATATCATATGCAGCAGTGTATGTTCTGCGGAGGAAGCAATAAATACAGAGAAGGGACATAATGAAGGGATACTAGTCTGACTGGACTCTGATACCATCCATCCTGGGGATTCCACAATATTCAAGTTGCAATCATCACAATATGCTACGTACAATGACTGGTCATCAAAACAGCACCTTCAACAAATTGTGAGCTTCTTAATCCCCGATGTCAGCAGCTTACCTGATTCCTTGATAGAGAATAAGTACACATGTTGCTTGCATTTTACTGCCTTGTGGATCAGATTCACCAAAAATAGTAGGGTATCATGTGCCTTTTTATGATAATAAACCCAAGCAATTTACAAAAGTTAGGTTTACACGTGAGAAAAAAAGCAGAAGGGGGACTATATCACAGGCCCACACATTTTCATGACTCGGTCTCATTTTGCAAAATGTACTTATAGCTTTTAAAGCAAGCCTGGACTATTTAATATAGATAAGGCAGATATCACTGCTCATGCAGCAGAGGGCACCATCCATTCTTATATTGGAATCGCCATGGGCATTGGGGTCCCAGGGGCCCAATATGGGTCGTTGAGGGGGAGCTGTGTGGTCCCTCCCGTCTTTTGTCTTGTATTTGGTCCTGGATAAGGGCCCTGGGGCCCGAAAGACAACCTTGGCTTTACACAGCAAAGACTGTGCACAGTGTGTGGTTGGCTGCCCGCTGGGGATTTTGCCATAGGACATGCAGCAGGATATGCCCTGTGTATGCTTGGCGCACATAACAAAGCTGCGAATATCATACATTGTCCTATTTTCACAATATTTTTTTCTTCATATTTGCATGCACAACAATGTTTGATTTGTTTCTCTGAAACCACTTGTTTACACATCTATCTTGACACAACATAATCCTGATGCCTCGAACATCATTTACAGGGCCTCTTTATGCACTATGTACAAATGTTGTTCTATCTTCATTCAACGGCGAGAGAGCTATCTACATATACATAACATCACTAAACTACAATGTACATCGCAAGGCTGCTTTCTATTATAAATTATGAGCATCCCATTAGATTAGTAGAGGAAGCACTTCAGCTGTCATCGAGGGTTCCTGGAGGATGAGACTTCACCACGCAGCTGTCTGACATCTTGTGAGGTGTGTCCAGTTCGTGACCGCCAGGTAATGGGGTTGGATCGTCCCTTCGGGAGATTCATTGCTCTACACCTACGCCAGGTACACTTAGAATAAGGTTTGCATAGGAGGAGTAGACCTGATTACTGCTTGTTTAGATGCCTGCATATATACACTGTGTTAACACCATGGTAGAGTTGTACCTACTATTTACACTTTTGGTGTTCGTAATCACTTTAATCTGCTTCTGTCTACTGATTATCGCAGCACATGTATTCTATACAAGAATAATGTTGGTTCAATAAATATATTGAAAACATCCCACTGTGTATTCTGTATATTTCTCTGCGCATAAGTAAGCACAAGTGACGGGGCAAAAGGTTTTGATCGGTTTCCACGATCCCTGAGGGGTTTGAACTGTCATATTCAGTGGTCCAAAAATCCTTTGCTCCCTGGTAAGGTTAGAGGGCTTACGTTGGCACTGTGAGCTAGCTGGTCTATAGGTCAACATATCCTGCAGGGATGTCCGGAATCAGTCTAGGCATCTAACCCAAAGTTTATGCTGTCCCAACAAACGCACAGGTCCAATGTATTAGTGGGAACTACACAACAGAGCTCACTATAACTTCGGCCCCCACCATACACTTCCTATGACGTCACATCACTTATGAGATGTTCTATGACATAATTTATGACATCAATGATGACATTTCAAATGACACCATTGATGACATCACTGATGACATTATCCAAGCTTCCATTGCACACATTGCTCTATAAACTAGTAAGGCATTGGAGGCTTGAAAGTAAGTGCAATTTAGCACAGCATCTGGGGACCTTATCCCCCAGGGTCTTATGTATTATAAAGGGTAGAGGGGCTATGTAGCCCCCTACCCAAGCCTTATTCAGTCCTAGGGACTCCATCCCCCAGAGCTGTATTCATTTGAAAAGGAGAGTAGGCCGTGTGGCCCCTATCGTATGCCCTAAAAAGACCCTTGGGACCCTATACCCAGGGCCGTGTTTTTTTAAAGGAGAATGAAACCGCACGCCCCCCTTCCCGAGCCTAATTAGGTCCATGGCAACCCAGGGTCAAATATATTATTAAGGGGAGGGGAACCGCGTTGACACCCTCCCTGAGACTCTTTAGGCCCTATCCCTCAGGGCTGTTTTTTATTGAAAAGGAAGCCTTTACATGTAGGATGTAGCCTTACAGCTAGAGCGGTCGACCTCAGACATAGGGAACCGGGTTTGAGTCTCGGCAACGACATTCAACATCCTGTGATTCTGGGCAAATCACTTAATCTCCCCGTGCCTAACAAAAATGAATGTGTTCATTTGTAACAAATCTGGTGCTTGTGTAAAGCGCTCTGATACCCGTTGTATAGGGTCTAGTTCGCGCTATATAAAACTAAAAAAATAAAAATAAAAAAGGGGGCCATGTGACCGTGCTCCTCTTGCCTATTATGGCCCTGGGGGCCCCATCCCCCAAGGCCGATTATATACATATATTAATAATATATTAATAGGGAAGGGGGACCGGATGACCCCTCTCCCCGAGCTTCTTTAGGCTCTGAGACTGTCCTAATTGGCTGCCAGCAACATGAGAAAAATGTTACTGGCAGCCAATACAGGGCTTGGGGACTTAGGGGCATATTTACAAGCCCCTATCACCACAACAATGTCACTTTTTTTGAAGTTGTGGTGGCAATAGAGGATTTGCCTTATCCACAAGGTGGTGTTGAACTACTAAACGTGACTTAACGCTGCTTTATGAATAAGGCCCCCTCTCACCCTGTATTCAGAGTGAAAGGGGTGGGCAATGGGTGTTGTGGTGGGCTATCCACTGCAACACCCATTGATTTTGGCACTGCCCCATATTTACAAGGGTGGTGTAAATATGGGGCAGCGCCAAAATTAAGACAAGGAAAAACCTGGTCTTACACTGCCACAGAACACATAGAAACAGCAAAATACCTGTGATTGTTTATGTGCAGGGAGGGACACCATACTGCACATAAACAGCCATTAAAAAATGACGTTTTGCAACTTCTATGTGTGCTGCATTAAGCAGCACACATAGGAGTTACAAAACACCGCAGCACACATAGAAGTTACAAAATTTCATTTAAAGATTGTTTTTGTGCAGTAAGGGACACTTTTCTGCACAAAAACAATCTTCCCCTGCAACACAGACATCCTTGCACTATGGTGCAAGGGTGCCTGCATTGGCACTATGTCATCAGTTATCAGTGATGTCATTTGAGATGTCATGAATGAGGTTTTATGTGAGCTCTTAAACAATGCATTGCAGGGGCGTAAGTTATACTTAGCTCATGTAGCTTTAATTGCTGAATTTCTGTGGTTTTGTATGACTGTCTGATCATAACTGTAACATCCCTGTAACCTATGTTTTCCTCAGTGAATTTCTAAGATTTTCTTTAATGCTATTTTCTAACTATAACATCCCTGTAACCTTTGCTTTTTTCAATGAATGTTTATGTTTTTTTCAATTATATTTCCTAACTATAATGCCCCTGTAACCTTTGGTATTTTTAAAGTATATTTCTAAGGTTTTTTCATTTTATTTTCTAACTGAAACCTCTAACCTTTGATAGTGATTGTGTGAGTGAGTGCATGAGTGTCTCAGTGGGTGTGTGAGTGTCTCAATGGGTGTGTAACTGGGTGTGAGTATCTGAGTGGGTCTGGGTGTACCTGCATCAGTGTCTCAGTGGGTGTGTGAGTGGATCTGTGAGTGGATCGGTGAGTGGTTGCATGAGCCTCTGAGTGGGTCTGTGTGTGGGTGCAGGAGTGTCTGAGTGGGTCTGTGAGGGGGTGTGTGGGTCTATGATTGGTTCTGTGAGTGGCTTAGTGGTTCTGTGAGTGGGTGTGTGAGTGGCCAGGCCGCATTTGAATCCAGGCAGGCAGCTGTGCGGCCCTCCTCCTGAGCCGATGTTAGCCCAAAGCACCCCATCCCCAGGGCCTTGCCATAATTCAGTAAGCAAGAGGGACCAGATGGCACCCCTATCTGGGGAGTTTTCAGCCCCAGGAACCCATCCCTCAGGGCGTAGCAATAAACAAATGGGGGTTCATGTGGCCCAGCCATATACAGATGGGGAGGGTGAACAGGTAGCCCCCCGCCCAGGCCAATTTGGTCCCGGGGACCCGATCTGCCAGCCTATTTCTAATAGGGGGCTGTGTGGTCCCCCTCTCTGGGACGGTTTTAGCCCCGGGGACCCCAGCCTTTATAAATACATTTTCAAAAGGGGAGGGGGGCACGCGACCCACCTCCCTGGGATGATTCTGGCCCTGGGGATCCCATCCGCTGCTGCCTAGCATTTTTCCAATGGGCAGGGGGTCGCACGGCACTCCTTCTCAGGCCAATCTCAGCCCCAAGGCCCCCATCCCTTGAGGGCCAGCCTTTAAAAATAATTTAGCAAGAGGCGGCGGGGGCATGCGGCTCACCTCCCTAGGCTGATTTCAGCCCTGGGGACCCCATCCCCCAGGGACTGGTCTTTTTCCAATGGAGGAGGGGAGCCCGAGACCCTTCCTCCCTGGGCCGATTTCAGCCCCAGGGTCCACAGTGTGCAATGGGATCGCAGGGGAGCCTGAAGGCCCCCACGGTCTCTGTCGGCTTCCCTCCTCCTGCGAGACCCAGCATTGCTTTCACACACAGGGAACTCCAAAACATGCATCTCCCTGTGTGTGAAAGCAATTCATCTGTTTCCCTGCTCACTTGACAACTGGCAGGGAAATTGATGAAAGCTTCTACAAACAAGAGCATTTTCACAGCTCTTGAATGCTGAAAGCAGAATGTTTGCTGTGACTTGGCAGGAGCAGTTAAAGCTCCCGCTAAGCCACAGCAAACAGCTATGTCCCAGGGGTGGGTATCCTGAGACATAGCAGGAGCTGGCTTTGAGGGGCTCTGGTCCCCAGGGCAATCTATGACTCCAAGAAGGGGGCTGCGGGGGGCCATTTGCTCCCTTAATTGAAATAAATTGCCCTGGAGAGGAGGTGGTCCCAAGGGTTGCGGGGGTGCCCCACAGGCCCCCGACATTCATTTGATATTTAGCCCCAGGGAGGTAGTGGTCTGTGGAGCATGAGGAGGCCCAGTGGGCACACTCACATGCCTATTTTTGGTGCCCCTGGGAGGTGGCAGTTTCCAGGGCTGCAGGGGCCATGCTGCCCCCTCATTGCTTTATTAGCATTCGCTCCAGGGAGGCAGGGGTCCTCGGAGTGCAGGGGTACCACGTGGGTATCCCGGCATACATAAAAAGGAATGCCTGGTGCAGATGTCAGTCCCCTTTGCTTTCATGCACCCTAGGAGGGGGGCTCCCTGCCCCCTCCTATTTTTATGGTATGTCCCCAGGATCTGGCCCACCCAGGGGGATTATTTAAATGCAAGCATGGGAGTCCATGCTTATTTTTGGGAATTCTTATCCTGTGAATTCGCAAACATTGTGATTTCACAACAATTTTTTTGTTAAAATGCTTTTAAGCTGTGGTGGTGTGCCAGGGAGACCCCAAGACCAAGGCTTGGGGGTCAGGGTATTCCTACCCTGCCCCCTTTTATTTTTTTTTATTTTTTGGAGGGACTTTGCTGAAGCCGAGTCTCAAGATGGCTGCCAAACACTTCCTGGTTTAAGCGTTGGCAGCCAATCAGAGCTCTGATTTTCCCTGCTCAAGCTTGTCATTATTTGCGAAGTCATCAAGGCCACAGATATCACTAACTGAATTCTCTTAAATTTCTCACCAACTACTGGACAGATATACACCATATAACAAAAAGCACAATCTGTGGAACACAATCTAGCTTTCTTCTAAATTTGCTGTAATTCCATCCAGCTGTTCAGGCTGTAGTCATGTTCAAAACACCTATGGGAATAACATGGGAAACACACTTTTTTTGACCCTCCCACTTTTTCTCAGCTCCAGCCTGATGGATCACCCTGAAACTTTTCATGCCCAACGAGAATCACCAGAAGACATTTTGTGAAAAAGTTTGTGAAGATTTGTCAAACGACACCAAAAGATATAGGCAAGTCAAAAAATGATCTTCCCATGGAAACATAGTCCTAACTATAACTACCTACTGGTGGCCGACCGTAGTAATATATATATGTATATATATATATATTCCCTGAAAAAACCATAGGTTTCACACATGTTATAGTTAGCTGGATGTCATCAGTGATGTCATGAGTGATGTCACTGACCATGTCATGAGTGATGTAATATGTGACGTCATCAGCAGTGGATTGCGGGCGCGCGAGTTATAGTTAGCTGAACTAACTATAACGGGGGAATTTCATTGGTTTTTTACAAGTGAAATGTCCAGCTAACTATAACATGTGTGAAACCTATGGTTTTTTTAGTGAATTTGCAAGGTTTTTTAAATGCTAATTCCTAACTATAACGTGTGTGAAACCTAAGGTTTTTTCAGTGAATTTGCAAGGTTTTTTAAATGCTAATTCCTAACTATAACGTGTGTGAAACCTGTGTTTTTTTTAGTGAATTTCAAATGTTTTTTAAATGCTAATTCCTAACTATAACGTGTGTGAAACCTATGTTTTTTTAAGTGAATTTGCAAGGTTTTTTAAATGCTAATTTATGAATGTGTTATTATATTTTTTAAATATTTATTTTACAATAAGCTACCTATATATATAGTTATAGATTAACTTTATCCTGTAATATGGAATGGCTCAGTTTTTTTATTTTTTTTTAATGTGGATAGAGTTGAACAGCATAGTTAATATCTTCTATAAACTTATAAACACTTTAAAATGATTTTTTTTTTTAAGGGTTTTTGTCCGTGCTCGCATGGTGCGCGCACGGTGCACGCATGCGTACGTGCTCCGTGTGCGCATGCGTACGTGCTCCACGTGCGCATGCGTACGTCATGCGTGTCCGTACGTGCATGCGCGTGTGCTCCGTGCGCGTACGTGCATGCGCGCGTGCTCCGTACGCGCATGCGTGCGTGAACCGTGTGCGTACGCGCATGCACGCGTGCTCCATACGCGCATGCGTGCGTGCTCCGTGCGCGCACTGCAAGTCATGTGATTTAGAAACAACACTTTTCATTGGTTTATAGTAGTTTCAGGTCATGTGATTAAGAAACAACACTTTTCATTGGTTTATAGTAGTTTCAGTTCCAGAAACTTCCAACACCACACCCACTCCCCTCATTATTACTTCTGATTCCCTGGGAGAAGGAGCTGAGCAGCATTTCCAGTAGTCCTGTACTTGAGAATGGCAGAGCAGCAGTCATCTTCTGGGAGTGAGCAGGAGACCCTTGTGCCAGAGAGACAGAGGAAACAGAAAAACTCTTTTATATGGCAATTTTTCACTTTTCCAGAGGGGCAGAAGAAGGTGAATGCTCCAAAAGTCATCTGCACTCTTTGTGATCGTGTCTTATCAAGAGGAGATCCTAAAAAGAAATACTCTTTTAGTATCTTCACTATGATCAGGCACGTTAGAGATGTACATCCTGTGGCTTATGCTCGAGCTGCTAGAGAAAACCCTCCAGCAGCTCAGCCAAGCACATCCGCAGCAGCTCAGCCGGGCACATCCTCGGCAGCTCAGCCAAGCACTTCATCTGCGGCGGCAGCTTCACCTGCTTCTGTTCCTCTGGATATACACCCTTAAGAGGGTGCAAATACGGTGCAATGCGTGCAATGCTCTTCTCTCTTATGGGGACACCAGCATTCCCCTAATAGAGAGCAAGATACAGCAGCACCCATGCGGCACCCTATAATTTTTGCCATTTTTTTGTTCCTCTGTCCCTCAATTAACACAACGGCTCTTTTTAGAGCCACCTAACATCGAAACACTTAAATTTGATTTTGAATTCTACTTTTTTAATGATTTTTTTTCCGCCGTGCGCGCACTGTGCGCGCACCTCGCGACGGTGCACGCACGGTGCGCACAACGTGCGCGCACCCCGCGATTTAAAAAAAAAAAGTTTTTTTCACCCTTCATGGTCCTTCAGGGACCCCCTGACAAAAGCTAGGGGATCAGGAACTCTGTACCCTGCCCCCTTTTCACGTTCTCCACCTTTCTTTTTCACTGTCACACACAAAATGGCGGACAACTCTTCCTGATTTCGACCGATTAGAATGTTGACTGACATGTAACCACCAATCAGAATTACGCTCGCGCACGGCACCGTGCACGCACTGTGCGCGGCTATAGATATTTATGTACTTTTAACTGCAATTTTCTCAGGAACTACTGAACAGATTGATACCATATATGCAAAAGGCACATCCCTGACCTGAGGACTACCTCTTTGCCAAATTTCAAGTAATTCTGTTCAGCCGTTCGGGCTGTACCTTCGACTAAAGGTCCTATGGGAAAATGCATGGGGAAAACGCGTTTTGGGACCCCCCTTTTTTCTCAGCCCCCGCTTGACGAATCACCCCGAGAGCGGAGCGCCCAATTAGTTTTGAAAATTTCGCGAGGATCCGTCAACCGGCGCCAAAGTTACTTAAAATAGAATTTTCAGATTTCCTATGGAAACTCGGTCCTAACTATAACTATCTACTATATATATATGTATATATATTATCTACTGGCGGTCGCCAGTAGATAGTTATAGTTAGGACCATGTTTCCATAGGAAATCCGCAACATTCTATTTGGAATACCTTTGGCGCCGGTCGACGAATCCTCGCGAAATTTTCAAAACGAATGGGGCGCTACGCTCTGCTCCTACCCTGAAAGTCTCGGGGGGATTCGTCAAGCGGGGGCTGAGAAAAATGTGGGGTCCCAAAACGCGTTTTCCCCATGCATTTTTCCATAGGACCTTTAGACACAGCTACAGCCCGAACGGCTGAACAGAATTACTTGAAATTTGGCAGAGAGGTAGCCATAAGGTCAAGGAAGTGCCTTTTGTAGGTCTGGTGTAAATCTGTTCAGTAGGTCCTGAGAAAATAGCATTTAAATCAATATATATACCTGTAAGCGCGCTCCGAGCGCTTACCGTAAGCTTACCGTACGCGTACGGTGACGTGCGCGAGCTCAATTCTGATTGGTGGTTACATGACTGTAAACATTCGAATCGGTCGAAATCAGGAAGTGTCGGCCGCCATTTTCTGTCTCTCGCACTGAGAAACAAAGGTGGAGAACGTGAAACGGGGGCAACGAAGAGAGTTGCAGACCCCCTAGTGTTTGTCAGGAGGTCCAAGAAGGACCCAAAAGTCAGAAAAATAAATTTAATCATTTTTTAAAAAAATCGCGGGGTACGCGTACGGTAAGCTTACCGTACGCGCACGGCAAAAAAAATAAAAAAAAAAAAATAAAGAAGTAACAATCACATTTATTAAATAAATTACAGGACCCACAAGGGAGAAAAAAACAAATGTAACGGCGTAAAAAAAGGCGAGGCGCGCACGGCAAGGTGAAGCGCACCGTGCGCGCAGGGTGTGCGCATAGTGAAAAACCAGAAAAAAAAATAAAAAATAAATACATAACTTAGCATTTAAAAAACCGTACAAATTCACTGAAAAAACCATAGGTTTCACACACGTTATAGTTAGGAATTATCATTTACAAAACCTTGCAAATTCACTTAAAAAACCATAGGTTTCACACATGTTATAGTTAGCTGTACATTTCACTCGTAAAAAACCAATGAAATTCCACGTTATAGTTAGATCAGGTAACTATAACTTGCGCGACCGCAATCCACAATGTGTAATTTCAGATGTCATCATTGATGTCATGAGTGATGTCACTGACCATGTCATGAGTGATGTACTATGTGACGTCATCAGCAGTTTATTGTGGGCGCGCAAGTTATAGTTACCTGATCTAACTATAACGTGGAATTTCATTGGTTTTTTACGAGTGAAATGTACAGCTAACTATAACATGTGTGAAACCTATGGTTTTTTAAGTGAATATATATATATATATATATATATATATATATATATATATATATATATATATATATATATATATATTACCTACTGGCGGTCGCCAGTAGATAGTTGTAGTTAGGACCAAGTTTCCATAGGAAGAACATTTTCCTGTTTTGCTTATAACTTTGGCGTCGTTTGATGAATCGTCATGAAGTTTTCCAAACTAATTCTTTGTTCATATCAGCTCCTATGTGGGAACTTTGGGGGTGAATCGTTAAGGGGGGCTGAGAAAAAAGGGGGATCCCAAAACATGTTTTCTCCATGTTAATTTCCATAGGAAACTTTAGACGACGGTTCTTCCGTCGAAACGCGTCTGGGCGTCCTTGCGAAATAAAATATTTCTTTGATTTATCATCCCACGGAGTCAGCGCCTGGTTTTACATGTTTTTGGAATTCAGGATTGGTTCAATATATATATATATATACATATATATATTCACTTAAAAAACCATAGGTTTCACACAGGTTATAGTTAGGTAGACATTTCACTGGTAAAAAACCAATGAAATTCCCCTGTTATAGTTGGTTCAGATAACTATAACTCGCGCGCCCGCAATCCACTGCTCATGACGTCACATATTACATCACTCATGACATCGTCAGTGGCATCACTCATGACATCACTGATGACATCATCCTTGTGATAGAGTGGCGGTCGCGCGAGTTATAGTTATCTGAACTAACTATAACGGGGGAATTTCATTGGTTTTTTACGAGTGAAATGTCCACCTAACTATAACCTGTGTGAAACCTATGGTTTTTTAAGTGAATATATATATATATATATATATATATATATATATATATATGTATATATATAGTTATGTGAGCTGGTGAGCCTATTTACTGATCCGAGTGCACGAACGGAACTCCGTCTCTTTTTGAGGATATATATATATATAAAAATTCGGCATAATGCATTTCGGCACTGTTTGCCTTCTACAGATGCCTTTACAACGGAAATGGAGTCCCACCCTCCTTTGTACCTTCATCGGCCCTCCCATTAATGAGAGCGCAGCTAATCCCACTTGCAAAATTCAGAGTCTTGGTCGCATTCCTCGTGGAAAAAGCTCCCAGAAGACCTTGCTCCGGTAAGTACTCCAGAGGGGCCCAAATATACACTAATGGGGCTGCTAGTGCCTAGCAAAGGGGTATTAATGAGTAAAGGCATCTGAAGAAGGCAAACAGTGCCGAAATGCATTATGCCGAATTTTTCCATTAAACACAGACTTCCTCTGGATCCCCGCTGTGTCCTTCGGTTTCTTTTGAATGAGGCAACCCATAAGTGATGTTTTGCACGCCTGTCATATATATATATATATATATATATATATATATATATATATATATATATATATATATATATGTTCACTTAAAAAACCATAGGTTTCACACAGGTTATAGTTAGGTGGACATTTCACTCGTAAAAAAACAATGAAATTCCCCCGTTATAGATAGATCAGATAACTATAACTCGCGCGCCCGCAATCCACTGCTCATGACGTCACATATTACATCGCTCATGACATGGTCAGTGGCATCACTCATGACATCACTGATGACATCATCCTTGTGATAGAGTGGTGGTCGCGCGAGTTATAGTTATCTGAACTAACTATAATGGGGAATTTCATTGGTTTTTTACGAGTGAAATATCCACCTAACTATAACCTGTGTGAAACCTATGGTTTTTTAAGTGAATTTGCAAGGTTTTTTAAATGCTAATTCCTAACTATAACGTGTGTGAAACCTATGGTTTTTTAAGTGAATTTGTACGTTTTTTTAAATTCTAAGTTATGTATTTATTAATGTTTATGTTTTTTTTCAAGGTTTTTCACGGCGCGCACATCGTGCGCGCGCTTTGGGCGCACGGTGCGCTGCACGCACGGTGCGCGCCCCCCCGCGATTAGTTTAACCCCTTCGCTGCGGCGCGAATTCCGCCGTAGCGCTGGGGGGGTTTGGGGGGTTTGCGGCGCCGCTATGCTTATGACGGAACCACGCCGTCATGAGTCACGGGCGAGCTGTGCTCATGACGGCGTGGTTCCGTCATGACTCCACCCACTTGCACTAATCGCCCGCACAGGCGGGGAATCAGCGCCGCGTGGGCGGAGCGGCCGCCAACGGCCGCAGCATGACGGAGCAACTCCGTCATGAGCACACGGCGCCCGTGGCTCATGACGGAGTGGTTCCGTCAGAAGCATGCAAGGGGTTAAAAAAAGAAATGTTTTTCTTCCCCTTGGGGGTCCTTCTGTGACCCCCTGACAAAGGCTAGGGGGTCAGGAACTCTCTTCCCTGCCCCCTTTTCACGTTTTCCACCTTTTTTTCCCCTTTCCTTTTCAGTGCAAGAGACAAAATGGCGGCCGACACTTCCGGATTTCGACCGATTCGAATGTTTACCGACATCTAACAACCAATCAGAGTTTCGCTCGCGCACGGCACCGTGCGCGCACAGTGCGCGCACGGTGAGTGCGTATAGATATTTATATGCTTTTAAATGCTATTTTCTCTGGAAATACTGAACAGATTGACACCAGACCTGCAAAAGGCACTTCCCTGACCTGAGGACTACCTCTTTGCCAAATTTCAAGTAATTCTGTTCAGCCGTTCGGGCTGTACCTTGGACTAAAGGTCCTATGGAAAAATGCATGGGGAAAACACGTTTTGGAACCCCCCTTTTTTCTCGGCCCCCGCTTGATGAATCACCCCGAGACTTTCACGGTAGGAGCTGAGCGGAGCACCCCATTTGTTTTGAAAATTTTACGAAGATTCGTCAACCGGCGCCAAAGTTATTCAAAATAGAATTTTGAGATTTCCTATGGAAACACGATCCTAACTATAACTATCTACTGGCGACCACCAGTAGATAATATATATATATATATATATATATATTATCTACTGGCGGTCGGGGGGATTCGTCAAGCATGGGCTGAGAAAAAAGGGGGGTCCCAAAACGTGTTTTTCCCATGCAATTTTCCATAGGGACCTTTAGTCCATGGTACAGCCCAAACGGCTGAACAGAATTATTTGAAATTTGGCAGATAGGTAGTCCTCAGGTCAGGGATGTGCCTTTTGCATATCTGGAGACAATCTGTTCAGTAGTTCCTGAGAAAATAGCATTTAAAAGCATATACATATCTATAGCTGCGCACCGTGCGCGCACCGTGCGCACACCGTGCGAGCACCCTAACGTGCGCGAGCGGATTTCTGATTGGTGGTTACATGTTAGTCAACGTTCGAATCGGTCGAAATCAGGAAGTGTCGGCCGACATTTTGTTTGTTTTCCGTGCAAGAGTGAAAAAGGAAGGCAGAAAATAAAAAAAATAAAATGTTTTAAAAATCGCGGGGGTGCGCGCACGGTGAAACCCCCCCAAAAAAAAAAAATGTTAATACTTAGTTTATTGTAAAATAAATATATAAAAAAAATAATAATACATACATAACTTAGCATTTAAAAAACCGTACAAATTCACTGAAAAAACCATCGGTTTCACACACGTTATAGTTAGGAATTAGCATTTAAAAAACCTTGCAAATTCACTTAAAAAACCATAGGTTTCACACATGTTATAGTTAGGTGGATATTTCACTCGTAAAAAACCAATGAAATTCCCCCGTTATAGTTAGTTGAGATAACTATAACTCGCGCGACCGCCACTCTATCACAAGGATGATGTCATCAGTGATGTCATGAGTGATGCCACTGACCATGTCATGAGTGATGTAATATGTGACGTCATGAGCAGAGGATTGCGGGCGCGCGAGTTATAGTTATCTGCACCTCACCAAACCCCTGCGAAATTTTAAACATTATCAGTCACGCACAGCACTGGCAAGATGAAGGCAAACGCCGAAACGCGCTCCAGGTGCAGGACTCTCTAAAGATTTGCTGAATTATTGTGCTTTAAGGCGGAATAAAAGCCCTGTGAAACTACGATCCCAGCTGTGTCAGGCCCGTTTCTTCAAAAGGAAGCAGGAGTGGGGTGTATGTTGGCGGTGGTCGGTTCCGCATTTCCTGGCACGCCTCTCATTCTGGAGCACCGCGGAAGCTGACAACTGTTGGTGAGGTGCAGGTATGCATATACGCGGCGCCCCACCAACCTGAATCACGTCTAGGTACTGGGGAGAGAGAAGTGGATTCACCGCTGAAAGGGTCGTTTATTAGCAGGGCAGACCGCCACTATTCCTGCCTGAGGAGATGAACAAGCACTCCATAGACGACGGAGTCGTAGCGCAATTAAACGCTGAGGCAAGGTACTTACCGCAACCTACAAATGTGGACTGCATGGGATTTCCAAAAGGCAGGATGATCACAATGGGATACTACGGAGGAGAGAAAGAGGGATAGTACTTACTTTGGAACTCTCCATGTCCTCTTTCTATGACGACAGCGCTGCTCCAATATATATATATATATATATATATATATATATATATATATATATATATATATATATATATATATATATATATATATATATTACCTACTGGCGGTCGCCAGTAGATAGTTGTAGTTAGGACCAAGTTTCCATAGGAAGAACATTTTCCTGTTTTGCTTATAACTTTGGCGTCGTTTGATGAATCGTCATGAAGTTTTCCAAACTAATTCTTTGTTCATATCAGCTCCTATGTGGGAACTTTGGGGGTGAATCGTCAAGGGGGGGCTGAGAACAAAGGGGGATCCCAAAACATGTTTTCTCCATGTTAATTTCCATAGGAAACTTTAGACAAGGCTACAGGTCGAACGGGTGAACGGAATTACCCCAAATTGTCAGGGAGAAGGGTCTTGGTCTAGAAAGCACGATTTTGTTTATTTGGTGTAAATCCGTTCAGTAGTTTTTGAGAAATATCGAAATTTACAGATATCAATATTTGGGAATTCTGCCATCTGATTGGCTGAGGCGTTATGAGCAGGAGCTTGCTGCTTATTGGTTGTGAGCGCTGTGAGCGGTTGCAACTAGGAAGTGTTGGCCACCATTTTGTGATTCCGTCGAAGCGAGTATGGGGAAAAAAGGGCGAAAAAAGTGGGAAAGAGAAGGGTAGGAGCACTGTAACCTCTGTGGGGTGTTTAGAGTGTGCTATAGATGGGGTGTGAAGCGAAGTATTCACCCCTAGCGGTGTGAAAGTGCTGGGCTATGGAAATTAACCTCTTCAGTGCCCATGACGAGATAGTCTCGTCATGGAGCACGGTTGCGCTGTGCCCATGACGAGACTATCTCGTCATGAACCCCGCCCGCTAATGTAACGCCCGGCACAGGGCGAGGAAAGGGCGTGGCACTGAAGGGGTTAAGTGAGGTATTGCCTAGAGTCTGATGCTGCTAAGGTGAGCTGGTGCGGGAGTCGGGAATTAAAGCGTGAGCCTAAATTGTGTGTCTTATGCTGGGAAGTCATGTGCCATGGCCGCTGCACTATACCTGTGGAAGTAGTGTCAGCATGTGTTTATACTTACCAGGACGAACTACTGACCCATACTGGTCTGAATGTCCTGGGGTATGGAAAATATGTGAGGTATTGCGTACAGTCTTATGGTGCTAGGCTGAGCTGCTGCCGGACTCGGGGATGAAAACGTGAGTCCAAACAGTGTGTCATATGCAGTGAAGTCATGTGCTCTGGCCTCTGTGCCATATCTGTCCAAGTAGTGTCAGTATGTAGTTATACCTACTCGGAAGAACTTTTGTTTCGAACATTGTAACTTTTGTATGGTGCTTAGACGGTGTTATACAGGGAGTGCGAAGGTATATTCGCACGTATCAAATCAATTCGGTATTTATAAAGTGCAAACTACTCACTCCTACGGGTCTGATGGTGCTGGGGTCG
This sequence comes from Triturus cristatus, assembly GCF_964204655.1. NCBI lineage: Eukaryota > Metazoa > Chordata > Amphibia > Caudata > Salamandridae > Triturus > Triturus cristatus. Next base: position 1,189,558,692 of record NC_140591.1, read on the forward strand.
TAAGCTGAGCTGCTGACGGACTCGGGGTACTACTGACCCCTACTGGTCTGAAAGTGCTGGTTATGGAAATTAAGTGAGGTATTGCCTAGCGTGTTATGCTGCTAAATTGAGCTGCTGCTGGACTCGGGTATGAAACCGTGAGCCTGTGTTTGCTATGCTGTGAAGTCATGTGCTCTGGGCGCTGTGCCACACTTGTCCAACTTGTATATGGTGCTTAGGTGGTGTTGTAGAGGGAGTGCGAAGGTAAATCAATACGGTACTTGTAAAGCACAAACTACTCACCCCTATGGGGGAGTAGAGGTGGTGATCAAAGCGAGAGCTCTGTGCTGCAAAGTCAGATGGTCTGGCCGCTGCGTCACTGCTGTGTGGAGAATACATTTTAGCAAGGGTCCGGGAGTTGCCGTTACCTGGCCCTAAATATTTTTTTTAAATGTATTTAAAGAAAAGAACAACAAATAAGACTGAAGGGAGTCTGGTACTGTGGTCACTGCCACGAAGTAGGGGTGACTCCCATTCAGGATTCAGGACACAGTTGCACATGTGGGATTGGTTTGTGTTAAAGAGGGTTAGTGGGACTATGTGTCGCCGGCCTTGCATATCAAAATATGCCTCACAAATCAAAGGGAGTATGTTGTGTGGTTGCTGCTTTGGACTTGGGGTCACTGCCATTCAGGACTCAGGACACAGTTACACATGTGGGATCGGCTTCTGTTAAAGGGGGTTTGTGGCACCAGAAGTATTGAGAGTGTATGAGCCTGTGATGATGCTTGGTGTGGCTGGGCTATAGGACTGCGTCATGTGGAATCACGGCTCTATCTGAATTGTGAGGCCTGCTGATCGTAGTGTAGGCCAGAGGTAGCGGTGAGCAAGGGCCCACAGCCACGTGCATAGGCTTGTGGCCTCACCGGCCTGCGTAGTGCAGGTTCAGTGGCACCACTTGTCGCCAGCCTTCAATATGAAAATACTCCTCACTAATCGAAGGGAGTGTGGTGGTGTGGTCGCTGCCATGAAGGTTTGGGTCACTGCATATGGAAATATGTCTAACTGATCAAAGAGAGTTTGCTGCTGTGGTGGCTGCCATGGACTTAGGGTCACTGCCATTCAGGACTCACGACACAGTGACACATGTGGGATCGGCTTGTGTTGGACAGTGTTAGTTGGTACCACGTGTCCAAAATTCAAATTGCGAGGTCTGCTGCCCACAGTGTAGACTGCTGAGTGTTCGTTGAAAATGAATTTGGTGATTGTACTAAAGGTATAACTGATATAAAAAATGTTCACGAAGAAAGGATCCTAAAAGGATATTATGTAGATTTGAGGCCTGTAATAGTTACTTGCCTAGTGGACTCTGTAGTGAATGAATGAAGAAATAATTTCCATTGGGAGCCCTAGTGAGTGCAGAGTAGGCGTATGATGAAAAGATGAAATAAGTATAGAATACACTGACGAAGTGTTGTATTTTCTGAGTACAATCTTGTTGTTAGATTTTAGCATTTAAAAATGGAATTGCGAGCTGTACTGCCTGCAGTGTAGACTGCTATTCCATTTTAGTTTTCATTTGAAGATTAATTTGGTCATTGTAGTAAAGCTATAACTGATATAAAAAAAAGTTCTTGAAGCAAGGATATTAAAAGGATAATATGTAGCGTGTAGGACTGTGATACTTACTTGACTACTGGAGTCTGTAGTTGCATATGGAAATACCCCTCACTGATCAAAGGGAGTGTGGTGGTACGGAGTTGGGGTCACTGCCATTCAGGACTCAGGACACAGTTACACATGTGGGATCGGCTTGTGTTGAACAGAGTTATTGGCACCACGTGTTGCTGCCGTTGCATATGGAAATATGTCTAACTGATCAAAGAGAGTATGCTGCTGTGGGTGCTGCCACAGACTTGGGGTCACTGCCATTCAGGTACGGTTACACATGTGGGATCGGCTTGCGTTAAAAAGGGTTAGTGGGACTATGTGTCAATGGCCTTGCATTTCGAAATATGCCTCAGTGATCGAAGGGAGTGTAGTGCTGTGGTCACTGCCACGGACTTGGGGTGACTGCCATTCAGGACTCAGGACACAGTTACACATGTGGGATCGACTTGTGTTGAACAGGGTTAGTGGTAGTACATCTACATTCCTAGTTTGAATTTTATAACGAGTACTTCGGCAATAAATATAAACATATTTGGGATTTTCACCAGAAACTACTTTAAACTTTGTTATTTCTTTTTCAAACTTCACAACAGTATTATCTTCCATTTGCTGATCAACACATAGACATATCAAACTGTTATTTTCTGTACAGGTCTCTTGACTAGCAAAGAAACGCAAGTCTATATCATCACAAATTTGTTTTATAACATTTATATTAAAACTGGATTTCGTGCCGCAGGAAAACCTAGACTTATCCAGATGGTTCCTGTTGACTTTGAATATAAACTTGCAGATGTCTATCGATCTGAACATTGGTAGGATCCAATTTCTTGATGTGAATTTATCTTCAAACTGAAGCTGTACATTTTGTTCCTAAGTGTCTTCTCCTGTGAAATTTCTTTCAATTCTGTCTTCTCAGAGTTGGTAATATATGACGTAACATTGTGAGAAACAGCAATTGAGTTATGTGCATCATTTTGTATGTTCATATTTGCATTTCACATCTTCAAAATCTCCGTATTGTAATCTTTATTGTACTTTGATGCTTCTGTTCTTTTTAAATTATAAGTATTTTTGGGTGATTTTCGAGTGATGGTATGTCTCATTGCTGACATAAAACTGTTCACTCTTCCTTTGGAGATTACTGGACGTGGAAAGGGAAATCGACAGTTTGTGTAAAATGTATCTTTTGCATTATCTTTTCGTCTGCAATACTTTCCACATTGATGACTTCGATATGCAAATACGCCACACTAATCAAAGGGAGTCTGGTGCCGTGGTCGCTGGCAAGAAGTTGGGGTTACTGCCATTCAGGACTCAGGACACAGTTCCACATGTGGGATTGGCTTGTGTTGAAGACAGTTAGTGGTACCATTTGTCGCCGGTCGCCCACAGTGTAGGGCAGAGGTAGCAGTGAGCTAGGGTCCACAGCCACGTGCATACGTTGGTGACCCAAACAAACCTTGCGTAGTACAGGTTCAGTGGCACCACGTGTCACCAGTCTTCCATGTGGAAATACCCCCCGGTGATCGAAGGGAGTCTGGTGCTGTGGTCGCTGCCATTGAGGACTCAGGACACAGTCACACATGTGGGATCGGCTTGTGTTGAATAGGGTTAGTTGGCACCACGTGTCGCCGGTCTTCCACAGTGTAGGCCGGAGGCAGCAGTCAGCAAAGGCCCACAGGCAGGTGACGTTGACTTGAGCTGCACAGATTGGGAGCATTTGGTCTTCTTAACCCATTATAGTCTCTTACACAATTTGCGTTGCTACTAATGTTGAATTGTGAACCATGTAACTCCAGTGTAGGGTGGAGGCAGCGGTCAGGATGGGTGCACAGCCATGTGGCGTTGAGTTCAGCTGCACAGTTAGTGGAACCTCGAGTACTCAGCGTGTGCGCACCCTGCGATGAGACACTGGGAGCAATGTGTTTTGTCTAATGAACTCTGCGTTGATAAGGCCACGTGGCGATGACTTATGGTGCAGTGAGCTAGTAGTACCTGAAGCACACAGCGTGTGCGTACCCTGAGATAATGCGTGGCCTGGGTGGGCCGCACTGGGAGCAACCTGTCTTGCGAACTGGATTGCGATATCTGCAATTGCCCCTACATCTGAATCGTGAGCCCTGCTGTCCGTAGTGTAGATCGACGGCAGTAGTCGGTACAGACATAAGTCTGCTGTGCTGTGCCGCTGGGTTCGCAGGGGCCCTGTGTCGAGGAGGCCCGCGGTTATGGCGGCTGCCACGTGCCAGGGTGAGGGTTGCCAGTCTGACAGACTTGTTCGTCTTCCCACAAGTGAACCACGCCTAGGGCCTGGTCTATTTATTCATACTCCTATGCTGGAGTGGCGTACATTGGAGCAGCCCACTCCGCTTCCGCTTCCAGGGGGGGCCAACACAGCTACATGACCGAGATCTTCCCCACTGCCTGAGGTAACATGGTTGCATCCACTGTGCACTACACTACAAGTACCAATAGTATATCTCCACATGGAGAGGTTTGTACTTTGCATAGTGAGGTCTGTGCAGCACATGAGCGTTACACTTGGCATTGTGTGCTTTATCATTGAGGGTGACTTGCCTCCTTCATATATAGTTGGTTGCTCATCTCCCAACATTCAGCTATTGTGTGGCTGAGGGGCATGGCATTTTGGGAAGGTCCGTTGTTTTGTTTTGTGCTGCCTCGGTGGTAGTAGGGGGAGTGGTGCGGGGTGGAGGTTCTGCTGGTGGTGGGGCTGGGTGTTGTGGCGTTTTTGGGTGTCAGAGCTGCATGATCAGTAGCTGTATCACGTGTTGGTCTTTAGATGTGGCTGTGAGTTGGGTCAAAATAATGGAGTAGATAGTCGACCTCTTTACACCAGTTAAAGGTCGATGTTAATTTGTTACTGCTAACTCGGCTTATCGCCTGCTTTTTGGATTGCATTGCAGATTTGGCTGGTCGTTGAAAATATGGGAAGTGGTGTTTTCATGTTTTTTTTGCATGGGAACGCCTACTGTGCATTTCATTAGCGTTAGATGTGGCTCTTGTTTGTGGCGATTTTGTTGGGGTAAGGTATTGATGGAAGAGTGGTGAGATTTGCAGTTTTCACCAAGTTGAGAATGGGATGATAATTAAAAAACCCAGAAAAAAAGCTAGGTTTAATGAACGTTATAAATAGAAATTAGCATTTAAAAAACATTTGACATTCACTGAAAAAAACCAAGGTTTCAAGCACGTTATAGTTAGAAATTAGCATTTAAAAAACCTTTGAAATTCACTGAAAAAAACATCGGTTTCAGGCACGTTATAGTTAGAAATTAGCATTTAAAAAACCTTTGAATTTCACTGAAAATCCTTTGAAAAAAGCAGAATGCTGAAACGCGTCAGGTGCATCAAGTGATGCTTGTGCCTACGCCAATGAAAATGAAAATGTGTTTGTCAGGAACTGGGCTTGGCGCATTTCTTTTGCTGGATGTTAATTGTCGGGAAGCGCTGTCACACGATATAGCCAGGCCCGCCCTGCAGAGTTGGGGGCCCCCCGACGACAGCGGTTGCTTTTGGACATTGAATTAGGGGGGCATGACCCTCTCGCCCCGTTGCAAGCCTATGGAATGCCGGCGATTATTGCACCATGTTGGCGAGAAAGGGAGCCGGAGGAGGTGTACGCCTTTGTGAGGCAGGTTCCTGACATGGGCGCAATATTGTTATTGAAAGGGCTACAAGCAGCAAGTTTGTGCGTACCAGCAAAGCCTCACTGACTGTATTTACCGGCAATACTATTTCTGTGCCTACGGTGGAGAAAATGTAACTTTGATGAAACCGTGATTTCACCAGGGCTGGAGGTGAATTATAGGAGATACAGTACATCAAGATTGAGACAATTCCTTTATTTACCTGGGACACTGCGCACACATGATGGCAAATCCTTTGAAAAAAGCAGAATGCTGAAACGCTTCAGGTGCATCACATGATGCTTGTGCCTACGCCAATGACAATAAAAGTGTGTTTGTCAGGAACTGGGTTTGGCGCATTTCTTTTGCTGGATGTTATTTGTCGGGAAGCGCTGTCTCCCGATATAGCCAGGCCTGCAGGGTTAGGGGCCCCCGACGACAGCGGTTGCTTTTGGACATTGAATTAGGGGGGCATGACCCGCTCGCCCCGTTGCAAGCCTATGGAATGCTAGCGATTATTGCAACATGTTGGCGAGAAAGGGAGCCGAGGAGGTGTACGCCTTTGCCAACAGCATGAGAGCAGCGTCAGGATTTATCGCACAGAATTCTGGGAGCCTGTGCTTGTGAGGACGGAGCGTTGATTCAGCGATGAGGCAGGTATATTTTTGTTTTGTGTGTCTCCTGTGTTGTTTGTCGTCCATCACGCCCCCTCCTCCCGCCAACTGCAGGGACACGAGCCGTCAGGGGTATTTTCCCTAATTAGTAGTTTTGCACTATAAAAAAAATGATTGTGCTGAGTGATCTAGATTTAGTTGAAATTTTCTGATTGCTATAGTTGAAATAGCAACATCTGAAAATACATTTTGCTGAGCACAACAATTTTCCTACTGTCACGGCATGGAAGCATATTCGATTTGATTGAAAGCATTTGTTGTAATCTTAGGAAATAACGTTGGTAGGGACTATCAAAGCAGTCATCATTTATCATCTGCTTTCTCAGCTGAATGGAAACTAAAAGTAGTAAGTCTCTCCTTTCATGAAACACATGGTTGAGTGTCTCAATTTTTTTTCTCCGAAAAATAGCAAGCTTTTTTGTTCCTGGTAATGAACAAATAATCCCTTTACATCGAATGATAATAAGACCATAGCCACATATCAAACCTCTAAGAGGATTTATTAAACTATGTAATGGCACAGAATTTTCTATAGAGTTCTACTGTTCCATAGTGCTTCTACACTGCTCTTTACTAATATTGTTCCAAATTGTCAATAACATCATGTGTAATTGTGGGTAATGGGAGTGTGCGCTTTGTTTGCAGTTTTCCTCTCATATATATGTATTGAGAATTAATATTGATCTGTGTTTGTCCTACATTTTGCTCATTATCATTAGTTTAACATTAAAATGTTGTATCCTTAATTGTTGCAAAATTTGTATGGACTATTGGCTCTTATATCTTCCTTAGGGACACTTGCCTGTAAATGTCTGTAGATTTGGGAAATGTTGTTCATTCAGTCCCATAACGCTTCAATAACTGAACATAACAAACAGGTTTGCATAGTTTTATCTATGAGAAATGGAAAAATGTGAATATGTTGCACCTGGGATTCAATTTACCTAAATGCCGGTGGTAGCTGAAAGACCATCATGCACCATTTGCCTTACAGTGATGCCGCAAAAAGTGACATCATATGACCTTTGAAATGATGACATCATTGCAAATGCTGTCTATGGATTTAAAGTCTACAATAATAAATGAAGACACTAAAATTACGAAAATAGCTACTTCATGTATCAACTAGGGGTGGGCAAAAACTTCTACTCCACCGCGGAGCGCAAACGAGTATTTGTGTCCACATGAGTGATTTTTGGGCATTAGAAAGCCTCCCACTGAGATTTCTTAATGTAGTCAGTTGCGGCAGGTCGCTACTGTTTGTGTTGAGAAAGATGCCGCTCATCTACTCGAGCAGCAGACAGAAGCAGTGCCCGATGACTGATTTTGAAGTGCGGAATAAGCTCCTTCCACTAAAAAGCGCGAGCAGTGTGATGTGCTGAATTCTGCCCGAGGAACTCTGCAGAATCTCAAAGAGTTTTTATGTAACCCTGAAGAATTCAGTGGAGTTAAAATCTGCGAGTTTCGCCCACCTCAGTATCAACTAGGGTGTGCCACTATATGTAGGACATGCACCCTCATTAAAGTTCAAACCTATTTGCTTTATCAATGCTTTTTGCCCAACTGTCATTATAAATTCACTTCAAGTGGATCAGTGGCACTAGGTTTACAACTTGTGATAATGTTGAAGACATTTTGGATGGGTCTGTGAAAATTGCTCGAGAGCTGTTGCTGGCAGGAAAATATTATCTGAAACATTTTTTGCCTGAGTGTATTTTCAGAGAATCTAATTTTCACTTCCAAATAGAAGCTTTAATTCTGAAACAATTGCACAGCAGATATAAAACTTGTTTTCAGTGACATGGAGAGCACTAAAGGAATTCACCTTCTGTTGGTGCAACCTCATTTTGTGGTTTATGAAAACTAGCAAGTGATGTGTAGAAAAGTCAAAATCAAGACATTTTGCTGACATATCTAAATAAATTGGTGACAACAAATTGGTTTCAATCCAAACAGTGGAACCGGAGTTTCGAAAGTGTTTAGTGAACTCTAGCACCTAAAAGATCAAAGCACCAACTCTGAGTTTCTGATCTTGTGAGACCGGGGCAAGGTCAAAAGTGAAGGCTGAACGTGATGATACATGAGGAGGCTTGAGACCAGTCATGGCTTACCTTCGGCCTTGGAAGAACTGTCCAGAAGAAGGTAGACTTCAGGCTGTGTCTGAGGAAGAAGGCAGGACTTAAGAAGCAGGGCAGTCCTCTTGGGATTCAGGCTCTCCTTCGACACAGGTCTAGGAGTGTACTGAATATGTGCTCTGGGAGTCCAATATTTATACCTGGTGACATCCTTTAACGTGGGGAAATCTTCTAGGCTACACCAACACATAGTTCTGGAATGTTCTTCCCTTCCCCTGCCAAGGCTCCAAGAAGTGTGAGGTTAGAAAAGGCTAGAGCCATGTTAGTTTTTGTAATCTGAAGGCAAGCCCTTTAAAATGTAAGTAGGACAGGGAACATTTCCACTCCAACCATCCTACCAACACCTACTCCCCCTTGTCTCACTGTCTGGGAGGAATACAAAAAGCCCAACAACTGTGCTATTCACATTCATGTGACACAGGGCACTGGCAGCAGGTACCAAATGGCATTTTCAGAATTGTGACTTAAAATCAGACTTTACCTTTAAAGAGGATTTTAAATTACAATTCATTTGAGTCCAAATATGATATTTCTACCTGGTCCCAATGAAAGATTAGCAGGAACTAAATATAATGAGGTAACCCAATGTTATCTAATGAGTGATCTATTCCTCACAGTGGTGAAAAACAAATGTAGGAGTATTCCAGTACCCAGACATGTAAAGCTTAAAACCACATGTCCTACAGTTTAAATACAATGCACCCTGCCCTATGGGTTTTTTAGGGCCTACCTTAGGAGTGGCCTACATGTATTGAAAAGGAGGGTTTAGGCATGGCAAAATATTATTTTAGCAGGTCAAAAAGGCAGTTTTAGAAGTGCACTTCCAGCTACAATAGCAGGCCTGAATACGTTTTTAAAGTGCTACTTGGGTGTGTGGCCCAATGAGTGCTGCATGCCTAATAGTAATATTTAATTGATAGTCACAGGATACATGTAATTGCAAATACTAGGGACTTATAAGTGAAATAAATATGCCAATCAGGTGTAAGCCATATGTGTCATGTTTTAGAGATAGAGCACAAACACCTTAGCACTATTCACAGTGGTAAATTGCACAGAGTCCTAATGCCAACAAAAATTATATTCAGAAACAGGAGGGGTGAAGGCACAGTGTCTGGGGAAAGACCAAACCAAGGCTGTCAGGTGTAACACTTACATATCAAACATTATGGGGGCAGAGAGGGTTTTGGTCCAGCACATGCCCTTCCCAAATGAATTATTCAAACAAAAAAGGTTTACTGTTCTGTAGAAATAAAGGGTTCCAAAGGCCATGAATCTGGACCCATTAGATCATCAGAGGCGACTCCTTTCAAGAGCACAATCTATCACCCATGAATGGTGGGATGCTTCATCATTGGGCTGTGCTCCTCATTGAGCTGGTGCTGAAATGCCCAATATGCCCCACATGGGGGCACTGTGCTGGAGCTCTTTTTTCTGCGTCTATCGGTCAGGTTAAAACAGATCAGTAGCCAGTAGAGGGGACATTTAGTTATTTTTAAACTTCAGACCTATATGCATTTTATTTGAACCTCTTTTTAATTCACTCCTTGAAGAGCCTTACTGATCCGGCAAGTTACCCCCACGTGGAGCCCATTGCGCATCATAGTGTCAGTTCAACAAGAAGCACAGCCCACTGGTGAAGCATGCCACCATTGGTGGGTGAGGCTTATGCCCCTAATCAGAGTCACCTCTGATGATCTGATGGATCCAGACTCGTACAGGAACAATAATAGTTTCCCTCTATGAGTTTGGGGTAACACCTCTAATAGCAGCTCGAAGCACATTTGTTAATGTGGGGCCCAGAATGTAAGAGTCTGTCTAAAGATCTCAATAGGGACCCTATCAGGGCCAGGTGCCTTACCAGCTGGGCTTTTTGTGATAGCCATAACTACATCACTTACATGTATTGAACTGGATAAAACAAGTGCACCATTGAAAGTGATGTTAGGTGCCTCTGGGGAAACGTGAGGGACATTTCCTTGGTCAGACATCCTTGAGAAATGGGATACCTAAAAATCCAAAGGGATATGACATTCTATTTTATGATACTTGTCTTTGGAGAAGAAAGGCTGATTGACAACTTCCCAGAATGCCCTCGAATCCCTAGGTTCCGAGACTACTTGTAAACGTAAATCATCCAAGGCTTTCTCTCTTATCTCCCATATCCTCTCTTCTTTGGTTGCTATAATGTATATGAATATGTTTAATCATGAAAACTCTGGAATTGTTAGGTCTAGAAAGGTGCTTCTGTTTTCAGGAAGTTCAGCTGCAGCCTCTGGGACAATATCATAAGGCACTGGATAGAAAAACCTCTGTCTTCCTTCAACTAGGAATGATCAGGTAAGGGTCACAGAATCAGGAATGGAATCAGGTAGGTCCGATGGAAGGTAAAGATCAAGTCAGTGATCATCACACTAATTGTCCTAGAATTCTCTAAGCAGGTTATCATTGGTTATATCCAAACAGCTGACATATAAGGTGCTCATGCTTCACTGATTTCCAGTGGTTGATATATTTCTAAAGCTTCAATTACTTAAACATGCTTATATTCCTAGCACACATCTCTCTGGCCTGGTGGACAAAGCTCTATCTTGAAGTCTACATTAAATGCAGGTTACTGGTGTGGTCCAACCGTATAGGCTGGTGTAGTCCCATATGACAGGTCTGTTTGTATGTACATATTTTTGTGGTATAGTAGGAACCTAGCGAAAAGGCAGAAGAGTCTTTTTGAGTGTCCAAGGAAAAGATCCATTCAACAATTCACTTAGGAGGCAGTTAGATTCTGAGCACAAAAGTAACAATTTACCCCACTGTGAAATAATGTTTTTTAAAGAGGAGTGTCTTCAGCTCTTTCCTCAATTTTAGCAGGATAGTGGTGGTCCTGATGAATGCAAGAATGTTGTTCCATATCCTAAATGCACAGATAAAGAAGGCATTTAGCCTTTTTTATCTTTGTTCCACTTCTCTGCCTCCAGTGTGATGTTGTCCTGGCAGTGGGTGAGCAACGAGACACTGGAAATGGTGGGCTTGTCAGCCAGATAGGGGCCTTTGTAAATGATGCAGCTGTTTTTAAAGACAGTGTGTGTTGGTACAGCTAGTCAGTGACATTCCTTCAAAATGGAGATGATGGGGTAAATAAATTTCAGCCCATGGATGGAGTGAGCTGAATTAAGTAGGATTGCCTCAAGGGAAACCAGTGTGAAGTCTGCGATGACTTAGAGAGCATACTACAGTAGAGTAATAGGGCAGACCAGTCTGACATGGAGGTGAAGAGTCAGCCACATGTGGAGATCATGTGATCCGGCAAAGTGATGAGGTGTTTGTAGAAATGAAAGGAAGGTGTGTGTAGAAGTTAGGGGGTCATGCAACCATGGAGGTGAAGAAACAAGGTGTAGATTTCAGGGTATAGGCTACGCAGGAGGGAGATTCCACTCCTCTATCTGCCCAGCCAATTCCCCTTACCCCTATATCTCTCCTATTCGGCATGATCTTGTATCCCCACCTGATCTCTCCCATCACAATCACAGCATTCAGAATTATTTGCAGCCAAGATCCTCAGTCATTTCCTCTGTCACACAATGTTTAAACTATAGATGCAAGCGGATACATTCCTCTTTCATGAAGAATATCCATGCACCCCCCCATTGCCATGTATAAATGCTTTATAACCTATGATTTGCATTGGTTTCAGCGCACCACAAAAGAACTCAGACTTAAATTGCAGCATTTAACACTTATTACTAGTGATCGTTTTCACAACCAATGAATGTGGGTTGCCAATAGTTAATCGCTGAAGGGAGTGACATTTTCCCCTTTTTTATCTTCTTTCAAATTTTTCGAATACCTTAGATCTGGGGAGTCAGCTGAATCTGCCTGTAAAACAGGCATACTACCGCTTTCTCCTCTGTACATGTAAAGTTACACAATGCATGTGCAGAAGAGTGTGTAGTACATATAGTGAGTTTAGTCCTGAAATAGGAAACACAAACTAGTAGCATAGCAAAGATACCATGGGCCCTAGTGCAAGCAAGGAAAAAGCCCCTTTTTAACTTCTGTTGGGGTAGTAAAATACAGAAAATATGAGGGAGCAATGCCTCCCGAAGGGCACTGCGCCCTGGTGCCATTGCATCTGTAGCACCAATAGTTTCTAAGCCCCTGAAACAAACCGTAAAGATAATTTCTAATCTGTGGGTTAAACTAGCTCTTTGACCCATATTTACCATTTTAAGGATGTTTGTTTGGGCTTGTAGCAACCATTGAAAGGAAGGTCTTTTTCCAACTGCATTGAATCCAACCTTGCATTTGTGGGTTGGTGATTGCCCATGAAAACTAGTGACGTGACGTTTTCATAATAAGGTGTGCATAATGGGAGCCACATTCTTTAGAGCAACATAACAACAATTGGATGAATACCACGCTCAACATCAAGTGCAAATTTTATTTGTGTCATGACGTTTTTCTTTTATTTTCATGGTGTGGGTAAAAACGGCCACGAGCATTTGTAATTGTAATCAGTTCAGGTTCCTGAATGTTTCTGGGGCAGGATTTTTAATGCGCTATGCTTCAGTGAAGGCATTTAACGTGCTCTCAGTTTCTGCTATTAATCCCTACCTATCTTACACTCTGTCTCACTCTCTTTGTGTCGCTCCTTCTAATTCGCTTGAACCATTATTGCCCACGCACTAACACTTCAGTTCAAATTATATTTTGAATTGGTTTTTAATGGCTTTGGCTGAACCTCTTGAGAAACTGGTTCAGATATAAGTCTATCAGGCAAGTTCATTCATAAAAGTTTAACATCTGTAAGAATTTAATATGGAAAGTTTTCAGAATTTCACAAACTATGCTACATCCGATCTGTTGCAACCTAATCATTACATTCTATTAATAAAGTATTTTAGGAAAAGATTTTCAATATTATCACCTAGCATTTAGAGTATGGATGCAGTACACAGAGAAATTGTTCCTCAGGGGAAGGTATTTCGGGGGGAACAGGGTAATCTTAAAGGGAGAGAGCACAAGATTCCTAGAAATTACCACTCGAGGGGGGATATTCTCAAGAACGTGCAATAATCATCACCAAAATAGGTTAACGCAATCTTTCATATCGCCGTCTATCGCGGGAAAATAACTCTGTGTTAATGTCCTATTTACAACATGGTGGTAACATGCGAGAGTCCCGGTAACGCGTCACATGTCCGCGATAGAATAACTCTGTGTTAATGTACTATTCACAACACAGCGGTAACATGCGATAGAGTCCCGATAACGCGTCGAATGTCCGCGATAGAATCACCGGGATGGCGATACAAATCTATACCCGAATGTGAAAAAAAACTGCGATGGGCCTAACAGCGATAAAAATACAGCGATAAGCAGCACCAAGCCTGCAAGTCCCACAAGTCAGGCGGGAAAAAATCACTATAAAAATGGCTGCATAAAACACAAACAAAACACATACAACTGCGAAGCACCATGGAGGTAGCCGGAGCAAGCACAGAGGACAACCAGAACCCCACAAGCCCCACGGAGGACCAGCCTGGGACCATAATTGGGGAGACGGTGGCAGGAGTTGGGGGACTGGACACTGCACAACAGGACCTGAGCCAGCAGCAACAGGGTGAGTAATGACCAGGGACTGGGGGGACGGGGGGATATGGGCACAATGGCTCATATGCACAATTAAGAATAGTACATCTGCAGACAAACCATGCCCAAGAGTCACAACTCCGACCAAGAGCCCAATTTACCTAGGTCTGCAACATCTCAGCACTGTATAAGCACAGAAGTGAAAGGCACACCGCCTGAAAGGGATAAGGGCCTGCAAAATAAGACCTGAAGGGGCAACCCACCCACAATGCAGCACACACACATTATTATTATTATTATTATGTTTCTTATATAGCGCCTGAATCGACCCCCGAAGGGGTATCTCCGCGCTTGCCTTGGGAACCCGTCCTGGCTTTTCCCTGTGAGATAGCCCCTACAGGGCATCCCCAAGGTGAAAGCCAGGCATCCCGCCGCATAAGAATCCCAGCACCTCAACACTGTCAACAATGTGGTACAAACTGCAACACTTTCACAACAGAACAGAGGACACAACTGCTGCCGCTTGTGTGCAGAAAATGGCCATTCACATTTGACATAGCAGGAAACTGTGAGATGAGAATTGACAAGTACAACCACACATCCCTGATGGTGTAGAAATGTCAACTGTCCCACATCAAATAGGCCTCTCCTCACAAACAGTCACAATGTACATTGTAATGTAGTCTGTTAGTAAACTTGTACAATGCTTCAGCATACATGTAAACACAATGTCAATGTGCATCTCCCCTTCACATTGCAGAGGGACAATCAACACCTCCTGCAGAGCAGACCCAACAACACAGCACTGATGATGAAGAGGACCTCCCCAACATCGACACCGATGCCCTCCAACAGCTCATGGACAGCTCTGGCACCCCACCCCCAAGAGGAGGGCAGCCCAGCTGCATCCAGGAGCCCCCACCCCCTGCACAGACCACACAGCAGGAAGCACCCACCACCACGGCTGTCTCCCAGGACCCCCACGACCAACACATGGCATTCCAACTCCGTGTGTCAGGGTGCCAGGAGATGATGGCTGATCAGCTGTGGGTGGGGTTCGACCTCATGGCAGCCAAACCAGATGCCATACGTGGATGTCTACGTCCCATCAGGGACCACTTACAGTCCCTAACGGACAACCACTGTCCGCTCCATGCTCTCCAACAATCCATGGCTAACATCGTTGGAGTTATGACTCTGAGACAAGAACAACTGTCTAGTCAAAGTGGCTCCAGCGATGTCAGCCGGGAGTTGGGACACATAATGAGAATGATGAAGAGCTTGGAGCGGATGCAGGCGGAATTAATGTTTGCCACGGCTGCACACCAGCGAGAAGTAGCTGGGATCTTCCATGCCCTGCAGATCCTCTTCATGGCATTGCCACCACAAGGACTGGCGCGGATGAATGCTGCTGCTACCACTTCATCCACATCTCCGCTCACTGAAGTGTCAGTGCCACACAGTGTCGCAGACATTCCACCTCCGGCTCCTGATATGTCACTGCCACACGGTGATGCAGACAGAACACTAACACCTACATGTGCGGCACCTGTCACATCAGAGGACAATGATGATGACGAATCCGGCTCTGTGCTCAGAATGAAGTGGTAGCATTCATCTCTGTCATATGGCCGGTTTCAGCTTGGTTCCGTACTCTGCATCATGCCCTGGAATAACACCTTCCACTGTCCCCCGATACACTCAGCGACACTCACCTTGAACCTCGACATGGACTACCATATTTTTGTGGTTACCAATGACAAGCAATCACACTGCGGACTGAAGTCTTCCACTTGAGCTGGACTTGTCAATCCCTAAAGGACTCTGGCTGGCCCTCCATAAGGCAACAATGTGAAGTGGGGTTTGCATGGCCCTGTACTGCTCCAGCTTCAACACAACCACTGAATGTGAAGAAAACATTCTAATTCACACAGATGTGTCATGGCTGTGATCAATCAAGTATGTAAGTATAGATGAATGTAGGGACAGTGAATCAACAAAAAGGTACTCCCTTGGTAATACTATCAATGCGCATGTCTGGCCATGACCCAGATGGGAAGTGAGACACACATTGTCATTCAAATCAACACTCATCACAGTTGAATACAAGTGAATATGCGCACACTTCATTAGCATATGCGTGTCAGTAGGGGCAAAATAAGTGTCACAACATGCAGACCAAAGCAGCAGTATGTCAGAATGAGGAACGTTGCCAAGCGCCACTGTCCACTCCGGGGGAGTGCTTCACATTTCACAGGTGTGTGTCAACCTGCGTTGTTGTCCGCTCATGTTGTCGGAGTCCAGGTAAATGCAGCCATGTCCACTGTTGTTGTGGGATATGTGACCAGATCTCCAAGATGCAACAAGGTGTCGGGACATGTGCAATGGGTTCAAACGAGTTGTGGCTGCAGGTATATAGTTACTCGTCCATGAAAGCGATTGCAGCTTCCTAGGCCATCATTTTTAACATGAGGACGTTGTTGACTTCATCAAACAGGACGGCGAGTCCATCCAAAAGCAGGTCCGGACAGATGTGCTGCGTCCACCCCTTTCACCAATTAGCAATACAGCCCAATAGGGGAGCGGTTCAATGAGGTCACTGCACACGAGGATTTGTGCAATCAACCAGGTCCAGCTGCCAGCATGTATGCCAAGTAGCAAGGCATCCCATAAACGGGTACTGTGATGTTGGCCGTTGAAGGTGGTGGGCCACGTGAGTGTAGGCCTATGGTAAGGATAGGGCGGACACAGATGTAGAGTACATGCCTGGCTGAACTGGCCCTGCAAATGTGGCTGGGCATTTGGCTCATGCTGCGGCAATACAGATACACACAACACTTGGCATGTATGATGCTGGCGCCGAGCGGTCTTGTGCTCCTTCATTACTCTGTTCGTGCGAGCCCACCCTCTGGGTGCATGCTACATTGCAACATTGTGGCTTACAGGGGGGATAACTTAGCTACATGACCAAGCTCCTACACATTGCCTAAGGTGACATGGTTGCATCCGTTGTCCACAGCACAATGTAATGTAGTAGGGCCCGGGGCCATCATTCATACAAAATTACCACACGTACACACTTGGATAGATAGTGGAACTGACTACGGGCACATCCACCCGGCTCCTATTTATTACCAGGATCACATATCCGGTAATGCCTGTGCTGGATGGGCATGGGGTGAGTGTGAGACAGCCCTCAGGGAGTGGTTGGTGCTGGCGACAACTTGAACAGTGATCACTATTAAAGCAGAAACAGAAAACATCAACATAACACAAACAACTGCGAAGCATCATGGTGGTAGCCGGAGCAAGTACAGAGGTCCCCCAAGCAGAAGGGGCCATGACTTGTGGCGCACTGAGGTAGGGGCACCAGAGCTGAGCATGCTCATGTGAAGAAATTGTCGATGATTGTGTCCCTTTGGGATATTCCTGCTGCAGCTGCAGTGGGATGTGTTACACCTGCCTCATCTTCATCATCATTGTCCCAGGTCTTCCACACTGCCTGGGGTGACATTGTTGCGTCCACAGCACGTAAATCAATCATAAAGGGTCGATGAGTTGAGGTGCTCAGAGTTAGTGGCACCTGTGGCGCTCAGCGGGTGCGCATCCTCTGATGATGCATCATCCGGGCGGGCCGCACTGGGAGCAAAGTCTTTTGCCTACTGAATTCTGCCTCAACAAAGCCACGTGGCATTGACTTGTGGTGCACAGTGTCGGTGACATCTGAGGCACTCAGGGGGGTGCACAGCCAGCGGTGATGCGTCGTCTGTGCGGCCCACACTGGAAGCAATGTCTGTGGCCTACTGGCCTGCACCATGAATTAATCAAGACTGGATTCAAATTGTGAGCCCTGCTGACCGCAGTGTAGGTTGAAAGCAGTAGTCATCACATAACTCCGCGGTGCTGTGCTGCTGAGGGCCTGTGACGCGCATACCAGCGATCAGCTGAGGCGGTCACAGCGGCGGCCTCGTGGCTGGGTGAGGAGCGCCGCCCTGGCAGACGCGTTGGCCATCCCGGAAGTGAACCACGCCCAGAGCCCCGGCCTATTTATTCACACTCCTATGCTGGACTGGTGTACGCCGGACCAGCCCACTCTGCTTATGCTTACAGGGAAGGGGACACAGCTACATGACCGGGGTCTTCCCCACTGCCTGAGGTAACATGGTTGCATCTACTGTCCACAACACTGCAAACACCAGCAGTATGTGTCCACATGGACAGGTCTGTGCTCTGCATACTGAGGTCTGTCCAGCACATCACCGCCACACTTGGCATTGTGTGCATTCTTATTCATGGGTGACTTGCCTCCTTCACACATACTTGGTTCCCACCTCTCCCCAAATTCTGCTATTGTGTGGCTGAGGGGCCAGGCCGTTTTCGGAATGTCCACTGTCCTGTTCTGCGCTGCCTTGGTGGTAGTCGGGGGGGCATGGGGCTGGTGGCGGAGGGTGTTGTGGACCTCTTGGATCTCTGAGCTGCATGATCAGTGTCTCCATGACATCCATGACATGTGTTGGTCTTCAGATGTGGCTCTGGGCTGGGCTCCCTTTCAGTCTAGATACAGTGTGATGCAGTTATTACAATCACAATAAAGTATTAATGTCCTGCCACGTTTGTGGATTCATAACATGGTTATAAATATTATAATATATGAAAAGAACACTCATAAATATATCAGTGTAAACCCAAATTGGAATGGTAATCTCACAGGGAGATTGTTAATATCTGGTGACTACATGTTAGCACTTAAAGCAGGTGCTAGATTCTGTATAGTAATGATATCAGTGTCCCTTTCTAAATTAAGTGTATAATGTATATATTGGAACAGAATAGTCCCTCACATGGTGATGGACGTGCACCCCTGCCCCGAGTGCCCCAGCTGTAAAGATATCTGGCCCCCTGATGCCAATTTCTGATGTCATGATCGAACACAGATCATGCGCATGCGCCATGATGTAGCCCCGTCTCAAGGATAGTGGTCTTGTTGGACCAAAAGGGGTGCCCAAAGCACTACCATGATGATGTGATAGGCTAATGTCTTTGCCAGAAGTTAAGTAGCACGAGTGCAGTGATAGTAGCATACCCTGTAGTGATCAGTAAGGAGTGAACAGGTGTTTTTACTTGTATCAATGGAGTGAGGCCTACAAGCCCACCCTTGTAAATCTACGCTTCTGTTTACTTAACTCAGACTTGGCCTACATCAAGGTATCAGGTACTGCTGTGCAACACATGCATGGTTGCATGCAAGTGCTGGGTGTATGTATGTCTGAGAGTGGTATAATACATGGAATACTCTGGGTTTCATTTTGGGAGGCTGAGGGCTGACAGGAGGAGCAGGAAAATGTAGAGAATTCTCCTCAGACAGATTTGTGGATTTCTGCATTCCTGAGTGCTGGGTAAGACACACCCTGGAGGAAGAAAGAGCCAGACTCTCCAGTACCCTTCAAAGGGTGCTCTTTGATTCGAGATTCGAGAAGTCGCTGGGAAGGGGCCTGGGCAGATATTAGAGAGGAGATGGGGCTGATAAAAGAATCATAAAGAGTAGGACTAAGACCCATGGATAGCCCTTGATGCACATATTACTGTGGCTGACATTCAGGTGTGAACCGCTAATCGTCCCCATGGCCTGTGTTGTGGAGCTATAGGATCTGGAGTTGCTCCTGTTCTGAAAGACTGCTTTCTGGAGAAAAGGTGGGGCAGAGGAGTGAGCACTTGAAAAGTAAGCAGATTCTCAACACAAACCTGAAAGACTCGGACATAAAATCACATTTTGGGTCGGAAAATGGTTTATAAATATGAGCTTGAGGCCCTCAAATTTATCACCTGCCAAGGAACCCATTGGGCTGTACGTCGAGAAGGAAAAGCTCTGCAATACTTCAACCAGTGACCAAATTGGCGGGCTAAAGGCTGCCAGTCTTTAAGCTGGGTGAGGGGACATCACCCAGGGAAATCCAAGACCACCTGCTACTGGAGCCTAGAGCACCAGCGCCTGCCTTTTTTGCCAAGACCAGTGTGAGGAAGAGGAGGGTAATTGTAGGTAGTGAGTGTAGTCAGGGACCCTGGCAAGTCGATTACTGTCACAAGGTGTGCAGAGTAAAGTCAGCAATCCCATACCAGAGGAGACTGCCTTGAAGATTGCATTACTGTCTAGCCAATCGAGCCAACACTCATGTCCGGAGTAGAGTCTGCAGCCACTCATGCCAGAGGGGCTTACATGAAGAGTACATTACTACCATGCCGATAATGCTGTTGCCTGTGTGCGGATTAAGGTTGGTGACCCCATATCGCAGAGGGGGCCACCATGAAGAACTAGAATCATTCCCTAGTTTGGCTGATGTCAAGAGGAAGGGACAGCATGGTGACCAGTGGGTGCCCAATCCCTGACTGAAGAATCAAAACTAGAGCAATATTCTCCCTACCCGCGAGAAGGATCAGAGGAATTTACTGTGTGATCGGAGGAAGCATCGTGAACAACCAGACACTGATCCTGCAAATCCAAAAGTACATCAGTCACTGCTGCAGCCCTCTGCTGCATCCAAATGTGGAATGTTCCAGGGTTCTCCAGTTGTGCAACACAGGCAGGAGCAGGTAAGAATGATCGCAGGGCTGAAGGGCCAAAGAGAACTTGTTCTGTCTCATAGCGCTTTAGGCTCTCGAACACTTTTGACTTTGGAAGAGTCAGAGTGGTACTCCTGAGACTCGGACTACTAGTAAGGCCTAACCTGAATGTCCCCTATTGTAAATGGGGAATAATCACTACCATTAGCGAGAGGGAAGTGGGATTTATGAACCTGCCTATTGAACACTAGGATATTGACTGTATTCTTTATGTATGCCGTATTTTATTTTGTATTCACATATGAATACTCATTTTTTCATTACAGCAAGTGACTAAACAATCATTTATTACTGTTATTGAACATATTTTAAGTTGTGAGCCTGTGCCCACTCCCCACATCTTCTTCCCCCCTAAAAAGCTGTGCACTGCTCAGGATCCATAGTAAATCGGGCTGCAGAACAGTAGGACTAGAATGCCTCCACCCCCAGCGTTGGGCCCAGTCGCTCCTGCTTGCCCCGTGGCCCTTTGAAAGGGATTCTGACAGTATGTGATCAGTTAATGTTTGCAAACATGTAGTCTAATGCCTTAAAGATTGTAAATGGCTACTAGTCATGATCATTAAAAAGATAACAAATTAACAGGATCACTGTCAAAATTGGCTTTTTTATTTGGCATGGGATGACTCTTACCAACTTATTAACCCCAGTATTTTTGACACAAGCAGCAATCAATTCCTATAGAAATGCACATGGATTTCAAGCTGTATCAACAATTTTTTTAAGTCAAGAGAAAAGCAAATTAAAACACCTGAACCAATTTAGAAAACCAAAGGATAATTTAATGAGCAAAATAAGAGCAAAGGATAATTTAATAAGATAAATTCTCATAACCACTAAATCTACTATGGTTTAACCTTCTTTCCACTGGGAGAGTGGAATGGCTCTATATAAACCACTCTCTTATTTAGATGAGTTATCCTTCCCTCTGTCAGGGTCCAAACTAGTATTTCCTTCTACCAGGTTTGGTAACAAAAGTATAGGAAGGCTCTGCAAATGAATGAGAGAAGACCCACGTGCCATCTCTAAACCAAAAGAGGTTATATTAGGGCTGCCCTTTCTGCCTGTTCACTCAGAGATTACTAATCTCCACTAAATGGCTAGTTGTTGGCATCACCCTGTCTTTCTGATGTAAAGATCAGGCCATTTTCCCTTGCTTTAAATGGTTGTTAATTTAATTCAGGAATGTCTTTGTGCTTCTGGATGTGATATAGTAGCCTTGCATGAATTTCCCGATACCTAGCCACCTTCTCAAAGCATTGGGTTCATGTCAATTAAAAGGCCCTGAATTTGTGATGCTTGCTGAATTTGGTGTATAATACCAAGTTTCACCTTTTATTCCGTACTCAAGCTGAAAAAGTTGTAATGACCTTAAAGAGGCAGTATCAGTAATATTGTGTGAAGTATCAGTAATATTGGGAGCAATTTCACCATGTTGTTTCATATAGTCAATAATAATAAGGGCAATAATCTGAAAACAAC
Source organism: Triturus cristatus (assembly GCF_964204655.1). Classification (NCBI taxonomy): domain Eukaryota; kingdom Metazoa; phylum Chordata; class Amphibia; order Caudata; family Salamandridae; genus Triturus; species Triturus cristatus. The sequence goes on from NC_140591.1 coordinate 1,189,580,484, forward strand.
TTATGGCTTTGCAATTTCCATAAAAGGAAAGTGTTGCTTCATTCAAAAAGTGCAAAGGGGAATGAAACAAAGGGCCATGCTTTACCTACAACTTTCACCTCTTGGGCCTCACGACACATGGAAAAACACATTTTTTAAAATGTTTTCATTGGAAATGCATGGAAATAGGAGTATTAAGATAAGTGTATTGTTTGCTCTTCCCAATGACATAAGGCTGCCATCAGCATCGTTTGAGAACATGTAAAAGAATATATCATGCAAGAAGAGGATTGATATGTCAATGCACATTGACTTAATCAATAAATCTGTAATATATTGAAATTAGTTCTACTGCAGTGACAGAAGTGTACTCAATAACAAATATATCTTCAATAAAGTGATTTCAAACCATCTGGGAAATGTGTGAGAGAAGTGTGAGACAAGTTGAACAAATGGAACTAAAAGGGATCTCAGAACACAAATGTTTAATCTAAGAAAGCACAGCAAGAGGAACAAGACTAAAAGGGGTACTCGCTTAAACAAATCCACTCCAGAAGATTCTGAGTGCCCAGATGGGAACTATGGACCAACACCACTAACAATTACACTCGATTAGATATGGATGAATACCCCTAACAGTGATTAACTTGTAAAAATGTAAGTGCCAGGGCCACAGCTATTTCTTGGGAAGCCACTGTGGTCTGCACTATCACCTGCGCGGTATATGGCTTTGACCCACATCGTTTAGATTTTTTTACTGTATTGATTAAGTTGTTGATTAGTTGTGCTCAACATATACAGATTGCGCAACAATTTGGTGGACAGTCACAAATAAGTGCTCGTGTTTACAAATAAGTACTGGTGCTAAGCCCACGCAAACACCAGCACAAATGAAGCCCTGACACCTAAACAACTCCACTCTGTGGATTTCACTGAAGAAAGCCTTCCAGAATGAGGAAGATAACCTGGGTTTTCCAACGAAAGTGTTTAGTGAACTCTAGCACCTAAAAGATCAAAGCACCAACTCTGAGTTTCTGATCTTGTGAGACCGGGGCAAGGTCAAAAGTGAAGGCTGAACGTGATGATACATGAGGAGGCTTGAGACCAGTCATGGCTTACCTTCGGCCTTGGAAGAACTGTCCAGAAGAAGGTAGACTTCAGGCTGTGTCTGAGGAAGAAGGCAGGACTTAAGAAGCAGGGCAGTCCTCTTGGGATTCAGGCTCTCCTTCGACACAGGTCTAGGAGTGTACTGAATATGTGCTCTGGGAGTCCAATATTTACACCTGGTGACATCCTTTAACGTGGGGAAATCTTCTAGGCTACACCAACACATAGTTCTGGAATGTTCTTCCCTTCCCCTGCCAAGGCTCCAAGAAGTGTGAGGTTAGAAAAGGCTAGAGCCATGTTAGTTTTTGTAATCTGAAGGCAAGCCCTTTAAAATGTAAGTAGGACAGGGAACATTTCCACTCCAACCATCCTACCAACACCTACTCCCCCTTGTCTCACTGTCTGGGAGGAATACAAAAAGCCCAACAACTGTGCTATTCACATTCATGTGACACAGGGCACTGGCAGCAGGTACCAAATGGCATTTTCAGAATTGTGACTTAAAATCAGACTTTACCTTTAAAGAGGATTTTAAATTACAATTCATTTGAGTCCAAATATGATATTTCTACCTGGTCCCAATGAAAGATTAGCAGGAACTAAATATAATGAGGTAACCCAATGTTATCTAATGAGTGATCTATTCCTCACAGTGGTGAAAAACAAATGTAGGAGTATTCCAGTACCCAGACATGTAAAGCTTAAAACCACATGTCCTACAGTTTAAATACAATGCACCCTGCCCTATGGGTTTTTTAGGGCCTACCTTAGGAGTGGCCTACATGTATTGAAAAGGAGGGTTTAGGCATGGCAAAATATTATTTTAGCAGGTCAAAAAGGCAGTTTTAGAAGTGCACTTCCAGCTACAATAGCAGGCCTGAATACGTTTTTAAAGTGCTACTTGGGTGTGTGGCCCAATGAGTGCTGCATGCCTAATAGTAATATTTAATTGATAGTCACAGGATACATGTAATTGCAAATACTAGGGACTTATAAGTGAAATAAATATGCCAATCAGGTGTAAGCCATATGTGTCATGTTTTAGAGATAGAGCACAAACACCTTAGCACTATTCACAGTGGTAAATTGCACAGAGTCCTAATGCCAACAAAAATTATATTCAGAAACAGGAGGGGTGAAGGCACAGTGTCTGGGGAAAGACCAAACCAAGGCTGTCAGGTGTAACACTTACATATCAAACATTATGGGGGCAGAGAGGGTTTTGGTCCAGCACATGCCCTTCCCAAATGAATTATTCAAACAAAAAAGGTTTACTGTTCTGTAGAAATAAAGGGTTCCAAAGGCCATGAATCTGGACCCATTAGATCATCAGAGGCGACTCCTTTCAAGAGCACAATCTATCACCCATGAATGGTGGGATGCTTCATCATTGGGCTGTGCTCCTCATTGAGCTGGTGCTGAAATGCCCAATATGCCCCACATGGGGGCACTGTGCTGGAGCTCTTTTTTCTGCGTCTATCGGTCAGGTTAAAACAGATCAGTAGCCAGTAGAGGGGACATTTAGTTATTTTTAAACTTCAGACCTATATGCATTTTATTTGAACCTCTTTTTAATTCACTACTTGAAGAGCCTTACTGATCCGGCAAGTTACCCCCACGTGGAGCCCATTGCGCATCATAGTGTCAGTTCAACAAGAAGCACAGCCCACTGGTGAAGCATGCCACCATTGGTGGGTGAGGCTTATGCCCCTAATCAGAGTCACCTCTGATGATCTGATGGATCCAGACTCGTACAGGAACAATAATAGTTTCCCTCTATGAGTTTGGGGTAACACCTCTAATAGCAGCTCGAAGCACATTTGTTAATGTGGGGCCCAGAATGTAAGAGTCTGTCTAAAGATCTCAATAGGGACCCTATCAGGGCCAGGTGCCTTACCAGCTGGGCTTTTTGTGATAGCCATAACTACATCACTTACATGTATTGAACTGGATAAAACAAGTGCACCATTGAAAGTGATGTTAGGTGCCTCTGGGGAAACGTGAGGGACATTTCCTTGGTCAGACATCCTTGAGAAATGGGATACCTAAAAATCCAAAGGGATATGACATTCTATTTTATGATACTTGTCTTTGGAGAAGAAAGGCTGATTGACAACTTCCCAGAATGCCCTCGAATCCCTAGGTTCCGAGACTACTTGTAAACGTAAATCATCCAAGGCTTTCTCTCTTATCTCCCATATCCTCTCTTCTTTGGTTGCTATAATGTATATGAATATGTTTAATCATGAAAACTCTGGAATTGTTAGGTCTAGAAAGGTGCTTCTGTTTTCAGGAAGTTCAGCTGCAGCCTCTGGGACAATATCATAAGGCACTGGATAGAAAAACCTCTGTCTTCCTTCAACTAGGAATGATCAGGTAAGGGTCACAGAATCAGGAATGGAATCAGGTAGGTCCGATGGAAGGTAAAGATCAAGTCAGTGATCATCACACTAATTGTCCTAGAATTCTCTAAGCAGGTTATCATTGGTTATATCCAAACAGCTGACATATAAGGTGCTCATGCTTCACTGATTTCCAGTGGTTGATATATTTCTAAAGCTTCAATTACTTAAACATGCTTATATTCCTAGCACACATCTCTCTGGCCTGGTGGACAAAGCTCTATCTTGAAGTCTACATTAAATGCAGGTTACTGGTGTGGTCCAACCGTATAGGCTGGTGTAGTCCCATATGACAGGTCTGTTTGTATGTACATATTTTTGTGGTATAGTAGGAACCTAGCGAAAAGGCAGAAGAGTCTTTTTGAGTGTCCAAGGAAAAGATCCATTCAACAATTCACTTAGGAGGCAGTTAGATTCTGAGCACAAAAGTAACAATTTACCCCACTGTGAAATAATGTTTTTTAAAGAGGAGTGTCTTCAGCTCTTTCCTCAATTTTAGCAGGATAGTGGTGGTCCTGATGAATGCAAGAATGTTGTTCCATATCCTAAATGCACAGATAAAGAAGGCATTTAGCCTTTTTTATCTTTGTTCCACTTCTCTGCCTCCAGTGTGATGTTGTCCTGGCAGTGGGTGAGCAACGAGACACTGGAAATGGTGGGCTTGTCAGCCAGATAGGGGCCTTTGTAAATGATGCAGCTGTTTTTAAAGACAGTGTGTGTTGGTACAGCTAGTCAGTGACATTCCTTCAAAATGGAGATGATGGGGTAAATAAATTTCAGCCCATGGATGGAGTGAGCTGAATTAAGTAGGATTGCCTCAAGGGAAACCAGTGTGAAGTCTGCGATGACTTAGAGAGCATACTACAGTAGAGTAATAGGGCAGACCAGTCTGACATGGAGGTGAAGAGTCAGCCACATGTGGAGATCATGTGATCCGGCAAAGTGATGAGGTGTTTGTAGAAATGAAAGGAAGGTGTGTGTAGAAGTTAGGGGGTCATGCAACCATGGAGGTGAAGAAACAAGGTGTAGATTTCAGGGTATAGGCTACGCAGGAGGGAGATTCCACTCCTCTATCTGCCCAGCCAATTCCCCTTACCCCTATATCTCTCCTATTCGGCATGATCTTGTATCCCCACCTGATCTCTCCCATCACAATCACAGCATTCAGAATTATTTGCAGCCAAGATCCTCAGTCATTTCCTCTGTCACACAATGTTTAAACTATAGATGCAAGCGGATACATTCCTCTTTCATGAAGAATATCCATGCACCCCCCCATTGCCATGTATAAATGCTTTATAACCTATGATTTGCATTGGTTTCAGCGCACCACAAAAGAACTCAGACTTAAATTGCAGCATTTAACACTTATTACTAGTGATCGTTTTCACAACCAATGAATGTGGGTTGCCAATAGTTAATCGCTGAAGGGAGTGACATTTTCCCCTTTTTTATCTTCTTTCAAATTTTTCGAATACCTTAGATCTGGGGAGTCAGCTGAATCTGCCTGTAAAACAGGCATACTACCGCTTTCTCCTCTGTACATGTAAAGTTACACAATGCATGTGCAGAAGAGTGTGTAGTACATATAGTGAGTTTAGTCCTGAAATAGGAAACACAAACTAGTAGCATAGCAAAGATACCATGGGCCCTAGTGCAAGCAAGGAAAAAGCCCCTTTTTAACTTCTGTTGGGGTAGTAAAATACAGAAAATATGAGGGAGCAATGCCTCCCGAAGGGCACTGCGCCCTGGTGCCATTGCATCTGTAGCACCAATAGTTTCTAAGCCCCTGAAACAAACCGTAAAGATAATTTCTAATCTGTGGGTTAAACTAGCTCTTTGACCCATATTTACCATTTTAAGGATGTTTGTTTGGGCTTGTAGCAACCATTGAAAGGAAGGTCTTTTTCCAACTGCATTGAATCCAACCTTGCATTTGTGGGTTGGTGATTGCCCATGAAAACTAGTGACGTGACGTTTTCATAATAAGGTGTGCATAATGGGAGCCACATTCTTTAGAGCAACATAACAACAATTGGATGAATACCACGCTCAACATCAAGTGCAAATTTTATTTGTGTCATGACGTTTTTCTTTTATTTTCATGGTGTGGGTAAAAACGGCCACGAGCATTTGTAATTGTAATCAGTGCAGGTTCCTGAATGTTTCTGGGGCAGGATTTTTAATGCGCTATGCTTCAGTGAAGGCATTTAACGTGCTCTCAGTTTCTGCTATTAATCCCTACCTATCTTACACTCTGTCTCACTCTCTTTGTGTCGCTCCTTCTAATTCGCTTGAACCATTATTGCCCACGCACTAACACTTCAGTTCGAATTATATTTTGAATTGGTTTTTAATGGCTTTGGCTGAACCTCTTGAGAAACTGGTTCAGATATAAGTCTATCAGGCAAGTTCATTCATAAAAGTTTAACATCTGTAAGAATTTAATATGGAAAGTTTTCAGAATTTCACAAACTATGCTACATCCGATCTGTTGCAACCTAATCATTACATTCTATTAATAAAGTATTTTAGGAAAAGATTTTCAATATTATCACCTAGCATTTAGAGTATGGATGCAGTACACAGAGAAATTGTTCCTCAGGGGAAGGTATTTCGGGGGGAACAGGGTAATCTTAAAGGGAGAGAGCACAAGATTCCTAGAAATTACCACTCGAGGGGGGATATTCTCAAGAACGTGCAATAATCATCACCAAAATAGGTTAACGCAATCTTTCATATCGCCGTCTATCGCGGGAAAATAACTCTGTGTTAATGTCCTATTTACAACATGGTGGTAACATGCGAGAGTCCCGGTAACGCGTCACATGTCCGCGATAGAATAACTCTGTGTTAATGTACTATTCACAACACAGCGGTAACATGCGATAGAGTCCCGATAACGCGTCGAATGTCCGCGATAGAATCACCGGGATGGCGATACAAATCTATACCCGAATGTGAAAAAAAACTGCGATGGGCCTAACAGCGATAAAAATACAGCGATAAGCAGCACCAAGCCTGCAAGTCCCACAAGTCAGGCGGGAAAAAATCACTATAAAAATGGCTGCATAAAACACAAACAAAACACATACAACTGCGAAGCACCATGGAGGTAGCCGGAGCAAGCACAGAGGACAACCAGAACCCCACAAGCCCCACGGAGGACCAGCCTGGGACCATAATTGGGGAGACGGTGGCAGGAGTTGGGGGACTGGACACTGCACAACAGGACCTGAGCCAGCAGCAACAGGGTGAGTAATGACCAGGGACTGGGGGGACGGGGGGATATGGGCACAATGGCTCATATGCACAATTAAGAATAGTACATCTGCAGACAAACCATGCCCAAGAGTCACAACTCCGACCAAGAGCCCAATTTACCTAGGTCTGCAACATCTCAGCACTGTATAAGCACAGAAGTGAAAGGCACACCGCCTGAAAGGGATAAGGGCCTGCAAAATAAGACCTGAAGGGGCAACCCACCCACAATGCAGCACACACACATTATTATTATTATTATTATGTTTCTTATATAGCGCCTGAATCGACCCCCGAAGGGGTATCTCCGCGCTTGCCTTGGGAACCCGTCCTGGCTTTTCCCTGTGAGATAGCCCCTACAGGGCATCCCCAAGGTGAAAGCCAGGCATCCCGCCGCATAAGAATCCCAGCACCTCAACACTGTCAACAATGTGGTACAAACTGCAACACTTTCACAACAGAACAGAGGACACAACTGCTGCCGCTTGTGTGCAGAAAATGGCCATTCACATTTGACATAGCAGGAAACTGTGAGATGAGAATTGACAAGTACAACCACACATCCCTGATGGTGTAGAAATGTCAACTGTCCCACATCAAATAGGCCTCTCCTCACAAACAGTCACAATGTACATTGTAATGTAGTCTGTTAGTAAACTTGTACAATGCTTCAGCATACATGTAAACACAATGTCAATGTGCATCTCCCCTTCACATTGCAGAGGGACAATCAACACCTCCTGCAGAGCAGACCCAACAACACAGCACTGATGATGAAGAGGACCTCCCCAACATCGACACCGATGCCCTCCAACAGCTCATGGACAGCTCTGGCACCCCACCCCCAAGAGGAGGGCAGCCCAGCTGCATCCAGGAGCCCCCACCCCCTGCACAGACCACACAGCAGGAAGCACCCACCACCACGGCTGTCTCCCAGGACCCCCACGACCAACACATGGCATTCCAACTCCGTGTGTCAGGGTGCCAGGAGATGATGGCTGATCAGCTGTGGGTGGGGTTTGACCTCATGGCAGCCAAACCAGATGCCATACGTGGATGTCTACGTCCCATCAGGGACCACTTACAGTCCCTAACGGACAACCACTGTCCGCTCCATGCTCTCCAACAATCCATGGCTAACATCGTTGGAGTTATGACTCTGAGACAAGAACAACTGTCTAGTCAAAGTGGCTCCAGCGATGTCAGCCGGGAGTTGGGACACATAATGAGAATGATGAAGAGCTTGGAGCGGATGCAGGCGGAATTAATGTTTGCCACGGCTGCACACCAGCGAGAAGTAGCTGGGATCTTCCATGCCCTGCAGATCCTCTTCATGGCATTGCCACCACAAGGACTGGCGCGGATGAATGCTGCTGCTACCACTTCATCCACATCTCCGCTCACTGAAGTGTCAGTGCCACACAGTGTCGCAGACATTCCACCTCCGGCTCCTGATATGTCACTGCCACACGGTGATGCAGACAGAACACTAACACCTACATGTGCGGCACCTGTCACATCAGAGGACAATGATGATGACGAATCCGGCTCTGTGCTCAGAATGAAGTGGTAGCATTCATCTCTGTCATATGGCCGGTTTCAGCTTGGTTCCGTACTCTGCATCATGCCCTGGAATAACACCTTCCACTGTCCCCCGATACACTCAGCGACACTCACCTTGAACCTCGACATGGACTACCATATTTTTGTGGTTACCAATGACAAGCAATCACACTGCGGACTGAAGTCTTCCACTTGAGCTGGACTTGTCAATCCCTAAAGGACTCTGGCTGGCCCTCCATAAGGCAACAATGTGAAGTGGGGTTTGCATGGCCCTGTACTGCTCCAGCTTCAACACAACCACTGAATGTGAAGAAAACATTCTAATTCACACAGATGTGTCATGGCTGTGATCAATCAAGTATGTAAGTATAGATGAATGTAGGGACAGTGAATCAACAAAAAGGTACTCCCTTGGTAATACTATCAATGCGCATGTCTGGCCATGACCCAGATGGGAAGTGAGACACACATTGTCATTCAAATCAACACTCATCACAGTTGAATACAAGTGAATATGCGCACACTTCATTAGCATATGCGTGTCAGTAGGGTCAAAATAAGTGTCACAACATGCAGACCAAAGCAGCAGTATGTCAGAATGAGGAACGTTGCCAAGCGCCACTGTCCACTCCGGGGGAGTGCTTCACATTTCACAGGTGTGTGTCAACCTGCGTTGTTGTCCGCTCATGTTGTCGGAGTCCAGGTAAATGCAGCCATGTCCACTGTTGTTGTGGGATATGTGACCAGATCTCCAAGATGCAACAAGGTGTCGGGACATGTGCAATGGGTTCAAACGAGTTGTGGCTGCAGGTATATAGTTACTCGTCCATGAAAGCGATTGCAGCTTCCTAGGCCATCATTTTTAACATGAGGACGTTGTTGACTTCATCAAACAGGACGGCGAGTCCATCCAATAGCAGGTCCGGACAGATGTGCTGCGTCCACCCCTTTCACCAATTAGCAATACAGCCCAATAGGGGAGCGGTTCAATGAGGTCACTGCACACGAGGATTTGTGCAATCAACCAGGTCCAGCTGCCAGCATGTATGCCAAGTAGCAAGGCATCCCATAAACGGGTACTGTGATGTTGGCCGTTGAAGGTGGTGGGCCACGTGAGTGTAGGCCTATGGTAAGGATAGGGCGGACACAGATGTAGAGTACATGCCTGGCTGAACTGGCCCTGCAAATGTGGCTGGGCATTTGGCTCATGCTGCGGCAATACAAATACACACAACACTTGGCATGTATGATGCTGGCGCCGAGCGGTCTTGTGCTCCTTCATTACTCTGTTCGTGCGAGCCCACCCTCTGGGTGCATGCTACATTGCAACATTGTGGCTTACAGGGGGGATAACTTAGCTACATGACCAAGCTCCTACACATTGCCTAAGGTGACATGGTTGCATCCGTTGTCCACAGCACAATGTAATGTAGTAGGGCCCGGGGCCATCATTCATACAAAATTACCACACGTACACACTTGGATAGATAGTGGAACTGACTACGGGCACATCCACCCGGCTCCTATTTATTACCAGGATCACATATCCGGTAATGCCTGTGCTGGATGGGCATGGGGTGAGTGTGAGACAGCCCTCAGGGAGTGGTTGGTGCTGGCGACAACTTGAACAGTGATCACTATTAAAGCAGAAACAGAAAACATCAACATAACACAAACAACTGCGAAGCATCATGGTGGTAGCCGGAGCAAGTACAGAGGTCCCCCAAGCAGAAGGGGCCATGACTTGTGGCGCACTGAGGTAGGGGCACCAGAGCTGAGCATGCTCATGTGAAGAAATTGTCGATGATTGTGTCCCTTTGGGATATTCCTGCTGCAGCTGCAGTGGGATGTGTTACACCTGCCTCATCTTCATCATCATTGTCCCAGGTCTTCCACACTGCCTGGGGTGACATTGTTGCGTCCACAGCACGTAAATCAATCATAAAGGGTCGATGAGTTGAGGTGCTCAGAGTTAGTGGCACCTGTGGCGCTCAGCGGGTGCGCATCCTCTGATGATGCATCATCCGGGCGGGCCGCACTGGGAGCAAAGTCTTTTGCCTACTGAATTCTGCCTCAACAAAGCCACGTGGCATTGACTTGTGGTGCACAGTGTCGGTGACATCTGAGGCACTCAGGGGGGTGCACAGCCAGCGGTGATGCGTCGTCTGTGCGGCCCACACTGGAAGCAATGTCTGTGGCCTACTGGCCTGCACCATGAATTAATCAAGACTGGATTCAAATTGTGAGCCCTGCTGACCGCAGTGTAGGTTGAAGGCAGTAGTCATCACATAACTCCGCGGTGCTGTGCTGCTGAGGGCCTGTGACGCGCATACCAGCGATCAGCTGAGGCGGTCACAGCGGCGGCCTCGTGGCTGGGTGAGGAGCGCCGCCCTGGCAGACGCGTTGGCCATCCCGGAAGTGAACCACGCCCAGAGCCCCGGCCTATTTATTCACACTCCTATGCTGGACTGGTGTACGCCGGACCAGCCCACTCTGCTTATGCTTACAGGGAAGGGGACACAGCTACATGACCGGGGTCTTCCCCACTGCCTGAGGTAACATGGTTGCATCTACTGTCCACAACACTGCAAACACCAGCAGTATGTGTCCACATGGACAGGTCTGTGCTCTGCATACTGAGGTCTGTCCAGCACATCACCGCCACACTTGGCATTGTGTGCATTCTTATTCATGGGTGACTTGCCTCCTTCACACATACTTGGTTCCCACCTCTCCCCAAATTCTGCTATTGTGTGGCTGAGGGGCCAGGCCGTTTTCGGAATGTCCACTGTCCTGTTCTGCGCTGCCTTGGTGGTAGTCGGGGGGGCATGGGGCTGGTGGCGGAGGGTGTTGTGGACCTCTTGGATCTCTGAGCTGCATGATCAGTGTCTCCATGACATCCATGACATGTGTTGGTCTTCAGATGTGGCTCTGGGCTGGGCTCCCTTTCAGTCTAGATACAGTGTGATGCAGTTATTACAATCACAATAAAGTATTAATGTCCTGCCACGTTTGTGGATTCATAACATGGTTATAAATATTATAATATATGAAAAGAACACTCATAAATATATCAGTGTAAACCCAAATTGGAATGGTAATCTCACAGGGAGATTGTTAATATCTGGTGACTACATGTTAGCACTTAAAGCAGGTGCTAGATTCTGTATAGTAATGATATCAGTGTCCCTTTCTAAATTAAGTGTATAATGTATATATTGGAACAGAATAGTCCCTCACATGGTGATGGACGTGCACCCCTGCCCCGAGTGCCCCAGCTGTAAAGATATCTGGCCCCCTGATGCCAATTTCTGATGTCATGATCGAACACAGATCATGCGCATGCGCCATGATGTAGCCCCGTCTCAAGGATAGTGGTCTTGTTGGACCAAAAGGGGTGCCCAAAGCACTACCATGATGATGTGATAGGCTAATGTCTTTGCCAGAAGTTAAGTAGCACGAGTGCAGTGATAGTAGCATACCCTGTAGTGATCAGTAAGGAGTGAACAGGTGTTTTTACTTGTATCAATGGAGTGAGGCCTACAAGCCCACCCTTGTAAATCTACGCTTCTGTTTACTTAACTCAGACTTGGCCTACATCAAGGTATCAGGTACTGCTGTGCAACACATGCATGGTTGCATGCAAGTGCTGGGTGTATGTATGTCTGAGAGTGGTATAATACATGGAATACTCTGGGTTTCATTTTGGGAGGCTGAGGGCTGACAGGAGGAGCAGGAAAATGTAGAGAATTCTCCTCAGACAGATTTGTGGATTTCTGCATTCCTGAGTGCTGAGTAAGACACACCCTGGAGGAAGAAAGAGCCAGACTCTCCAGTACCCTTCAAAGGGTGCTCTTTGATTCGAGATTCGAGAAGTCGCTGGGAAGGGGCCTGGGCAGATATTAGAGAGGAGATGGGGCTGATAAAAGAATCATAAAGAGTAGGACTAAGACCCATGGATAGCCCTTGATGCACATATTACTGTGGCTGACATTCAGGTGTGAACCGCTAATCGTCCCCATGGCCTGTGTTGTGGAGCTATAGGATCTGGAGTTGCTCCTGTTCTGAAAGACTGCTTTCTGGAGAAAAGGTGGGGCAGAGGAGTGAGCACTTGAAAAGTAAGCAGATTCTCAACACAAACCTGAAAGACTCGGACATAAAATCACATTTTGGGTCGGAAAATGGTTTATAAATATGAGCTTGAGGCCCTCAAATTTATCACCTGCCAAGGAACCCATTGGGCTGTACGTCGAGAAGGAAAAGCTCTGCAATACTTCAACCAGTGACCAAATTGGCGGGCTAAAGGCTGCCAGTCTTTAAGCTGGGTGAGGGGACATCACCCAGGGAAATCCAAGACCACCTGCTACTGGAGCCTAGAGCACCAGCGCCTGCCTTTTTTGCCAAGACCAGTGTGAGGAAGAGGAGGGTAATTGTAGGTAGTGAGTGTAGTCAGGGACCCTGGCAAGTCGATTACTGTCACAAGGTGTGCAGAGTAAAGTCAGCAATCCCATACCAGAGGAGACTGCCTTGAAGATTGCATTACTGTCTAGCCAATCGAGCCAACACTCATGTCCGGAGTAGAGTCTGCAGCCACTCATGCCAGAGGGGCTTACATGAAGAGTACATTACTACCATGCCGATAATGCTGTTGCCTGTGTGCGGATTAAGGTTGGTGACCCCATATCGCAGAGGGGGCCACCATGAAGAACTAGAATCATTCCCTAGTTTGGCTGATGTCAAGAGGAAGGGACAGCATGGTGACCAGTGGGTGCCCAATCCCTGACTGAAGAATCAAAACTAGAGCAATATTCTCCCTACCCGCGAGAAGGATCAGAGGAATTTACTGTGTGATCGGAGGAAGCATCGTGAACAACCAGACACTGATCCTGCAAATCCAAAAGTACATCAGTCACTGCTGCAGCCCTCTGCTGCATCCAAATGTGGAATGTTCCAGGGTTCTCCAGTTGTGCAACACAGGCAGGAGCAGGTAAGAATGATCGCAGGGCTGAAGGGCCAAAGAGAACTTGTTCTGTCTCATAGCGCTTTAGGCTCTCGAACACTTTTGACTTTGGAAGAGTCAGAGTGGTACTCCTGAGACTCGGACTACTAGTAAGGCCTAACCTGAATGTCCCCTATTGTAAATGGGGAATAATCACTACCATTAGCGAGAGGGAAGTGGGATTTATGAACCTGCCTATTGAACACTAGGATATTGACTGTATTCTTTATGTATGCCGTATTTTATTTTGTATTCACATATGAATACTCATTTTTTCTTTACAGCAAGTGACTAAACAATCATTTATTACTGTTATTGAACATATTTTAAGTTGTGAGCCTGTGCCCACTCCCCACATCTTCTTCCCCCCTAAAAAGCTGTGCACTGCTCAGGATCCATAGTAAATCGGGCTGCAGAACAGTAGGACTAGAATGCCTCCACCCCCAGCGTTGGGCCCAGTCGCTCCTGCTTGCCCCGTGGCCCTTTGAAAGGGATTCTGACAGTATGTGATCAGTTAATGTTTGCAAACATGTAGTCTAATGCCTCAAAGATTGTAAATGGCTACTAGTCATGATCATTAAAAAGATAACAAATTAACAGGATCACTGTCAAAATTGGCTTTTTTATTTGGCATGGGATGACTCTTACCAACTTATTAACCCCAGTATTTTTGACACAAGCAGCAATCAATTCCTATAGAAATGCACATGGATTTCAAGCTGTATCAACAATTTTTTTAAGTCAAGAGAAAAGCAAATTAAAACACCTGAACCAATTTAGAAAACCAAAGGATAATTTAATGAGCAAAATAAGAGCAAAGGATAATTTAATAAGATAAATTCTCATAACCACTAAATCTACTATGGTTTAACCTTCTTTCCACTGGGAGAGTGGAATGGCTCTATATAAACCACTCTCTTATTTAGATGAGTTATCCTTCCCTCTGTCAGGGTCCAAACTAGTATTTCCTTCTACCAGGTTTGGTAACAAAAGTATAGGAAGGCTCTGCAAATGAATGAGAGAAGACCCACGTGCCATCTCTAAACCAAAAGAGGTTATATTAGGGCTGCCCTTTCTGCCTGTTCACTCAGAGATTACTAATCTCCACTAAATGGCTAGTTGTTGGCATCACCCTGTCTTTCTGATGTAAAGATCAGGCCATTTTCCCTTGGTTTAAATGGTTGTTAATTTAATTCAGGAATGTCTTTGTGCTTCTGGATGTGATATAGTAGCCTTGCATGAATTTCCCGATAAATAGCCACCTTCTCAAAGCATTGGGTTCATGTCAATTAAAAGGCCCTGAATTTGTGATGCTTGCTGAATTTGGTGTATAATACCAAGTTTCACCTTTTATTCCGTACTCAAGCTGAAAAAGTTGTAATGACCTTAAAGAGGCAGTATCAGTAATATTGTGTGAAGTATCAGTAATATTGGGAGCAATTTCACCATGTTGTTTCATATAGTCAATAATAATAAGGGCAATAATCTGAAAACAACTTATGGCTTTGCAATTTCCATAAAAGGAAAGTGTTGCTTCATTCAAAAAGTGCAAAGGGGAATGAAACAAAGGGCCATGCTTTACCTACAACTTTCACCTCTTGGGCCTCACGACACATGGAAAAACACATTTTTTAAAATGTTTTCATTGGAAATGCATGGAAATAACAGTATTAAGATAAGTGTATTGTTTGCTCTTCCCAATGACATATGGCTGCCATCAGCATCGTTTGAGAACATGTAAAAGAATATATCATGCAAGAAGAGGATTGATATGTCAATGCACATTGACTTAATCAATAAATCTGTAATATATTGAAATTAGTTCTACTGCAGTGACAGAAGTGTACTCAATAACAAATATATCTTCAATAAAGTGATTTCAAACCATCTGGGAAATGTGTGAGAGAAGTGTGAGACAAGTTGAACAAATGGAACTAAAAGGGATCTCAGAACACAAATGTTTAATCTAAGAAAGCACAGCAAGAGGAACAAGACTAAAAGGGGTACTCGCTTAAACAAATCCACTCCAGAAGATTCTGAGTGCCCAGATGGGAACTATGGACCAACACCACTAACAATTACACTCGATTAGATATGGATGAATACCCCTAACAGTGATTAACTTGTAAAAATGTAAGTGCCAGGGCCACAGCTATTTCTTGGGAAGCCACTGTGGTCTGCACTATCACCTGCGCGGTATATGGCTTTGACCCACATCGTTTAGATTTTTTTACTGTATTGATTAAGTTGTTGATTAGTTGTGCTCAACATATACAGATTGCGCAACAATTTGGTGGACAGTCACAAATAAGTGCTCGTGTTTACAAATAAGTACTGGTGCTAAGCCCACGCAAACACCAGCACAAATGAAGCCCTGACACCTAAACAACTCCACTCTGTGGATTTCACTGAAGAAAGCCTTCCAGAATGAGGAAGATAACCTGGGTTTTCCAACCATGGCTAAATAGTTATATCTTGAAAGAAATCTGCAAAACCCTGGTTATGCCCATGCTGTCTTAAAATGGGCCCTAAACAGATTTTCCTATGATATTCCAGCTCAGCCATTGCAATGGTTCAAATTTACCCCCAATTCATATACTGCTCATCTTTGAGGTGCGAGCCGATGCCTCCACTTCAAATTTTATAGAATCAGATGTCAGGACCTTGTATGTTCATGAGACAGGTGAGTCAAGAAACACTATTAAGCTTAAAATAAAATGCCACAAACCACAGATGATGGAATATCAGAGATATATAATTATCATTGATTTGCCCAAACAGAATCAAGAGACATACTAAAAATAAAGTCCTGAATTGGTTGCCAGAAAAATATTTAATGTCGTCATAAGACCTTAAGACTTGAGGACTGTGGTAGGTACTGTCCAGGGAAACCTTGAATTTATTCATTAGCTAATCAATGGAATAAGCAAGGATCAATCTGCACAGCCCTAGCCTTGAACAATCCACCTCTAGTGGGGCAACATATACTTTATTGAATTTCCGCTAAGCACCAATTACCCTACTACCAAGGCAAGCGCAAATTGAAGTACATCACAAGAAAATGTCAACTGAAACCCCAAGGGCCTGATTTAGATTTCGGCGGACGGGTTACACCATCACAATGGTGACGGATATCCCGTTAGCCAAAATCTAAATACTATTTCCTATGGGATTTATATTTGAGCGGACGGAATATCCCTCACAGTTGCGAAGGAGTAACCCGTCCGCTGAAATCTAAGTCAGGCCCTAAACTTTGAATATAATCTGAACATTTCTTTTAGTGACTCATTTTTTTATTATCATTTACTTTGCTCTCTATTTTCTAATAGGTGAAAAGGAAGCACCAAAACATGATACAGTAAAAACTTAAATTTGATTACAGATTGCTGCTTTTGGATGGATGAGATTCTTTGGAGATTAGTTGGAGTCAGGAATCTTACAGTGAAGGTACATAGCTCTTCACTTCCCATTTCTCCTCTGTTTTGAATGAGTATTAGAGGTTTCCAACTCAGGTGCATATATGTAATGATAATATATGTTTATTATTATTAGTGATCCCTAGACCCTAAGGCAGTGATGGTTGTGGCTCCTGCCTGCCAAATCATATGTAGACCATGTCATAGTAAGCTGAAGATCACCTCTAGTTTGTTTCAGATTTACTGGCAGAAATAACATGGCATCTTTTTCAACACTATCCCACCACCTCTGTAGCACTTCAACTTAAATTCTGGTTATCTTGCAGTGCCATTGATCTGTGCTTTCTTTAGATGAGTGCTATCGCCCATATCTTATCAAGGATTATTCCCATTAAAAAAAATATTAATTATTATTTAATTTTAAATTATTACATTATTAATCAATTATACAAAATTTGCTTATTATTTTCTTAAGTGTTTATTTCACAGCCTAAAAATTAGAGCAAATTACAATTATCCAAAAATCCAATATCACTATTCACAGACTGAAGGGACGCGCTTAGAGACCAGAGGCTGTGGCACTATTTGCTCTACCAATCTACTCACCAGCCGTGAGGTGAACGGCTCTTCAGATGGGGGTATCCAGCGCTATCTCTCCTCTACCATCGCCGTGAGGGGAACGGCTGAACGGAACACCATCCCCCAGCATCCCTTGCCTTCGGCGCAGTGACCCACGTCATCTGGGAGCGCCGGAGCTCCGTAAAAGCGGCCGGGTGCCTCCACAGCGCGGGACGCGCTTAGAGACCAGAGGCTGTGGCACTATTTGCTCTACCAATCTACTCACCAGCCGTGAGGTGAACGGCTCTTCAGATGGGGGTATCCAACGCTATCTCTCCTCTACCATCGCCGTGAGGGGAACGGCTGAACGGAACACCATCCCCCAGCATCCCTTGCCTTCGGCGCAGCGACCCACGTCATCTGGGAGCGCCGGAGCTCCGTAAAAACGGCCGGGTGCCTCCGCAGCGCGGGACGCGCGCGGGCAGCGCCCGGGCCAAGCCCGGGCCAAGGGCGGGCCCGTCCTTGCCCGTCACTGCCTGGAACGGACTGGACTGGGCAATTCCTCTAACGCCTCTCACACGCTATACAACCTAAGGTACTGTCGTCCTATTGTTATACCAGGCCCTTTGCAAGCAACAGTGTTATATGAAGTTGAATACCCGTGTAATTATTGTTACTGCTTTTGTTGTGCCAGGCTAGCCTGTAGTTCACTCTTTGGTCATTACTATGCCACCAAAGGACGCCAAAGCTAGGGTGGCCAATGCACATCTTTCAGGGACAATGGACCAATTTGTTACAAAGGTCAACAGTGTCATTGATCAAGAAATTATGTTTCTGGAGCGTCGTGTTTCCCAGGACCTTGCAGCAGCCAGGAGGTCCTCCCTGGGATACCTTGTTAATGCACGATCTCCAGCACGACAAACTCTATCCCCCGCAAGTACAACTGGATCCGATGTGGATTTAACGGCCCAGGACTTGCCAGCCAGTGGAATGGTTGCTGATGTCCCTGTGGAGGACCAGTCCATGGCCCTCGACTCCTTGCTATTATCCCCTTGCCCGCTGCCAACTGCCCCTAGTACAGCTCCTGAGTGTAGCACTAGGCAGCTTCGAGAATGTAATCCTGGGGCATTTCCCAAAAGCAAACAAGGGCGTCCACCCAATATTGGCAGAAAGGGCAAATACACTAAAAGTAAACATAAAGCGCCAAATCAAATTGTGAAATTGAATCAAACCCCTGATGCTCCTGAGCAATCCCTGCAGGTGGTTTTATCAGATAACCCTGCCCCTCAATCTCACTTATCACCAATTAGGATAATAAGCCAGGACGAGGGAGGGGGGCAAAGTGAAGCGGGCCAGGGAGGGACCCTAGATCCATCGTATATATATGATATACGGGACGTAATTAGGTCCTCCCTTCGCCCTGTGGAGGACAGATTACTTAAAATCGAACAGTATCTAGCCAGGATTGAACGCAACCTAGGGGGCCTGTCCTTCGCGTCTAACATCACTCACCATTTAGAGGCCCCAAATACATCGGCTAATCCTAGAGCAAAGAAAGTCCTGTTGGCCCCCAAAGCTCTACCAACAGCCCACTTTGAAAGCCAACCCACAACTGTAACTAACATGCCCACTCCAGCCCGTAACCCTAGGAAACCTAACCCGCCTAGTATAACTCAATCGAAAGAGGTTGCTAGGCCACTGACACCTAGGTCCCCCACCAGGGCTAACATTCCCAACCTACCACCTGAAACTGCTCCCTATGTTGTAATTCTAGCAGGAGTCCCCGAACTGGCCAATAACGCAGTTGAGTCATCCACAACCCTAAGGAACAGAGTTGTACACTGGCTCAACAAAAACAGACCATTACCGCCGCACATTAGCTCCAAAATTCTCATGGTAAGAAGGGTCCCATGGGTAGGCCATCTAGCCAAGAACATAAGGGGGGACTGTATTTTAATTAATTTTAATGACACTAAAACTGTTGAGCATATCTGCCATTGGAGGCCCACTACCTCAGGATCATGCATCTCAGCTCTCCCTTTAACCTATTTTTATCCCCCCGGGCATTTTACGGAACCATGGACGGTTGTACATAGAAAAGGGAGGTGTCTTCCATTGGGGAGTTGGTCCACACCCCCATTGCCCCTAGATTTTATCCCAACGGAAAATCGCTACAGCAGCCTAGAGGCTGTTGACTGACTGGAGGACAGTAAACTTATTTCAGCCACTCCTCCGCCTTCCTCAGGCTGCTGTTTACTAGAGTCTATTACACCCTCCGACTACCCGGGCCCGAATTCATTCACCCCATTAACCATACCTAAGAGGTCCACCACTAATCCTGACCCCCTCCAAACCCGTCCCCCAAGCGCTCCTACTCCCAGGGTGATCATTCCTAGTCTTCTCAAGATTGTCTCCTGGAATGTAGCTGGTTTACGTAACAAGCTAGATCTCCCTGACTGGAATGAATTTATAGAGGAACATGACATATGTATTTTCCAGGAAACCTGGAGTGTCGATCCACTGTATAAGCCGGGGTTCTGCTGTTTTTTTACATCAGCCATCGCATCAGGCCGTGGCCGCCCCTTTGGCGGCCTTATGGTCTGGATCAGGGCAGATCTTAATCTGAAGGTCACCATCGATAGCCGCTCCACGCCAGACATAATGAGACTCACTATCAAAGGCACTCAGAGCTGTTCCTCTTGGGAACTCTTCAATGTCTATTCTCGTGGTACCCAAGGGGGTGCCAAGTCGTCCACCATCACAGCCCTCTCAGAAATACTTTCCACATGCCCTTCCAACTCTTACCTTCTTGTCGCTGGTGATTTTAATTGTTCCTTCGAACCGCTCGCCACAGAAGACATACTGGGCATACAAGATGAGGACACCAGATGGAGCATCCCCTTACTTTCTCTCAACCCCGTAAAAAGATGGTCCCCGGCCGTAATTCAAATGAACGCCCTAGCATTAGAATTTGGCTTAAGAGCTGCCAATGGGCGTACACCCTCCGATCTAGCGGGCGCTAATACCTTTAATAGGGTTGGCAGACAAAGTAGAATCGATTACATGCTGATCGACAGGAGGGGATGGAAATTTGTTGTCGACAGGATCGTAACACCATCAATCAACAGCGACCATAACCCCCTGTCCCTCAGCATGCGGGAGATTTGGCATAGACAGGATACAACCTCTCATTCAGGAATGCAAATGATGACTAAGATGCTCCAGCCCTCTAATTGCGGCAGATTCCTTAAATGGTCTAAAATTGCCCTCAGCGATACAAAACTTGCCACGCTGGAGAATATCCTTACTGACTATACCTTTAGGCTTTCTTCAGTACCTAAGGACAAGCCTAGCCATACAAAAGTCTATGAGGAAACTATGAATGCAATTGGCACTCTGTTCCTTGACCATAGGAAAAAATCTAATCCCAGAGTTAAGTCAGAAAACGAGTGGTTCAACAAAGACTGCAGAATAAAGAAAAACAGCCTAATCTCTGCAATTAAATCTAGCAACCCTGGTGAGGTCAGGCAAGCGAGGTTGCTTTATAGGCAAGCACTTGCTTCCGCTAAGAAAGACTGGGACGAACAGCGCTGGATTTCACTAAAACTAGCGAGCCACGCAAAAAATGGCGAGCTATTTTGGTCTATCCTGAGAAGATCTACCAACCATGCCCAGGCCCAAATCCCTAACCACATTACGGACAGGGATTGGTTCAACCATTTTAGGAACCTGTATGCGGGGGTGGAGGATGTGGATGATCCTCCCACCTGCCTAAGGTCCACAGTTGAACTTCCCGACCCCATTCCATTTCCAAGGATTGAGGAGAAAGAGGTTCAAATTGCCATTTATAAGATTGTATCCGCCAAGGCTCCAGGACCAGATGGCATTCCGGGAGACCTTTTCAAAGCTAACACCGAGGGCTGGGCTATGTTTTTTACAATTTTTACCAACAGCTTATTGAATGGATCATCGGTGCCTGAGTCTTGGAAAGGTGCAGAAGTAATCCCCATCTTTAAGAAGGGCTCCAGGGGAGACCCGGCGAATTATCGCCCAATTAGCCTTATTGACTCTGGCCAGAAATTGGTCGGTAGGGTCCTCCTGGAGAGGATACATTCCTGGGTGGACGAAAAAGGGATCTTAACAAAGTTCCAGGCGGGCTTTAGGGCCTGCACCAGTACAATTGACCAAGCATTTAGGCTAATGCTTCTTTACTGAAAGACGGTAACCATCGGTAAGGGCGCCCTATATCTCGCGTTCATTGACCTTAAGACCGCCTTTGACTTGGTCCCTCGTGACCGCTTGTGGCTGATGGCTGATCCTGGAGGAGCTGGGAATCCCTTCCTACATTTTGAAACTCCTTATTCGAATGCACGAAGAGAACTTCGCTTGTATTAGATGGGGGACCCAGGGCCAGAAAACCAATAAAATACCAGTGAACAGAGGGGTTCGCCAAGGTTGTGTCTTGGCACCAACACTTTTCACATTGTTTGTGAATGGCGTGGTTTCCTTTCTGCTTGAAGTTGATGCGGATGTCCCCGCTTTGGCGGGTGACAAAGTCCCCGCCCTTCTTTTTGCGGACAACACACTTTTAATTTCAAAAACACCGTCAGGACTACAGAAGCTTTTACAGCGCTTCTCTTTGTTCTGCGAGCAGAGAGGTCTTGTCATCAACACTGCCAAAACCAAACTCCTCTATTTCAATCCTTCTAGATCCTCCGGCTCCACTCTGACCCTAGATGGGAAACCATTGGAGCGTGTCAGGGAGTTTGATTACTTGGGAATCAGAATCTCTGACAGGCTCAAATGGCAGCCCCACATAGATAAAATGGCACTTAATCACAAACGGGTAACTGGAGCCCTGGGAAAGGAATTCCGTGCCTCTATCACTAAACCCATTGCCCCAGTATTAAACATCTATGCCGCAAAGGCGGTAGGTAGTGCTCTTTATGGCGCGGAACTATGGGGCTTCAGCTGTGTAGACTCACTTGTGACCAACGAAAACAAGTTCTTTAGAGAACTTGTATCTCTCCCTAGGGGTACCCCAACCAAACCACTCTTGAGCGACTTTGGTAGGCGCTCAATTAGAGATCTAGCCACCCTTCGCCCTCTGTTATACTGGGCGCGGCTGTGGCGCACCCCTGAGCTTTCTAACTATGTCGATGGGCTCAGGGAGGTTATGAATATGCAAGGAGCCCATAAAATCGAGTGGCTCACAAATATTAAAAAACTTTTGGTCGCAATCGGCCTCACCTCTGATCGGCCCCTGGGGGCGCCAATATCAAAGGAGGAAGCCAAACGAGCTCTCTGGGCATGGGTGGATGCCTCGGAACAAAGAGATCCTAACATTGGAAGGTTGACAGAGGCTTTTCACCAGCATAAATTTACTCCTCTTTTAGAACCTTACCTTGATTTTATCACCAAGCCTAAGGATAGATCTCTTTTTATCCAGTTTAGATTCGGGACACTCCCACTACGTGATCGTACCAGCAAGTGGAAACCCCCCCATAAGACTCTTCCAGATTGTCCATTCTGCAATGGCGCTATTGAAAATATCTCCCATTTCTTCTTCGCCTGCCCAGCCTATTTATTACCTAGAATGAATTGGCTTAGGCCTGTTTGTTTACTCCTAGGAACAAGGGATTACATTGATGCTATGAGAATCCTTAAAACCTCTACTAACACTACTATAGTTTGTGGGGTGGCCAAATTCCTAGGTTGGGCATGGCTAATGAGACAGAGATTTATTAGTTCCAGCTAAATCCTTTTATCTTTTTTTAACTCCCAAAGCTTCAAAATGTAATACATTTTTAGATATTTATTGTATATTACCCAACTGGATTTTTCTTACGACATGTCTTAAAAATGAATTTGTAATTGTTTTTATGTATTTTGTGCTTTTATGACATTACATGTCGAAATAAAGCTTTGTTTGATTGATTGATTGACTGAAGGGTCTTCAGCACTCAAAAGTAGACTTTTTGATTCCTAGGCAAACCTTAATAGATTACATCTCCATACCCTGTTTTAAGAGCAGATCTTGTAAATGGCCAATTTCTCATTCCAAAGAACAATAATCTGCAGAAGAGTGATTTAAGGTACGGTATATGAAGGGCTGAGATGCACACAAGCAACTACCTTAGCACAGTGCTGCGATAAGATCTTGGGCCAGATGTACAACCCTATTTTACATGCGCAAACTGGTTTACGACCCGTTTGTGCATTTAAAATACAAAAGGGCCATGTACCAACCCTATTTATCGAGTCACAATTTATCTGCGAATTGCTAAATAGGATTAGTGACTCGCTATTAGGAAGGGGAGTTCTGAGGGCGTCCCTTCCTAATTGCAAGTCTGAGCCCTATGCATGGCTGTTTTGTGACCTCAATTGCGGTCGCAAAACAGTCGCAGTTTACCACCCTTCTCAGGAGGGTGGTAAAGCACTTGCAAAAGGCTTCCCCCTTGTCAATGCAGGGGAAAATATTTTTTAGGGGCAGGCAGTGGTCCCAGGAAGCACTACCTGCCCTTCAAAAATGAAACGAAAACGTTTCATTTTTCTTTTCTTAAATGCATCCCATTTTCCTTTAACGAAAATGGGCTGCATTTAAAAAACAAAACTGCTTTATTACCTAAATAAAAAAGATTACTTGATCCCAGGGTTTTATACGCTACCTAAAATACATAAGGAAAGCATGCACCCTCCTGGTCAGCCTATTGTCACGGGTTGTCAGTCGGTTCTGCAACCCTTGGCTGAATACGTTGATTGTTTCATAAAACCTTTTGTTCCCCTAACACGATCGTACACTATGGACAGCACGGATGTCATTACAAAACTCGAAGGCCAACCATATGACTTACTAAATAACATTCTTGTTACAATGGACATAGAGAGCTTGTCTACAAGCATACCCCAGGCAGAAGCTCTCAAAGTCATTAGAGATGTTTTGAATGAGAGAATGCACCCACATCAGGTTCCTAGTGACTTTATTGTAGACTGTGCTAAGATTGCCCTTGAACAAAACTATTTTATGTTCAATGGAGATTTTTATGGCCAAGTGAAAGGTGTGCTAATTTGTTTGTAGCTTCCTTTGAAGAAAAGGTGATTTATAATAATAATCCCTTTAGTTCTCATATTAAGAATTATCTGAGATACATCGATGATGTATGCTTAATATGGGAAGGCACTCTGGTTGAATTACAGGGATTTCACTCTTGGCTGAACCAGCAGGATATGAATTTACAATTCACTTTTGAAAGCAATCAATGTAAATAAGTTTCTTAGATTTAACTATCTGGAACGACGGAGGTAATGTATCTGTGAGTCTCTACACAAAACCTACGGCTAGGAACACGCTATTAAAGTACAATAGCCATCATCCACGCAGCTTGCTTGATAATCTCCCTTTTGGGCAGTTTTTGCGTATTAAACGCAACTTTACCAGAAGGGAGGATTATTTTAGAGAAGCCAAAGTGTTACTAAGTTGGTGATGAGGAGTTACCCATATAGATTAGTTAAACATGCAATGAAACGGGCATGGTTTTACGATCGACAAGCGCTACTGTACAAAGAATTAAAACCACAGGAAGACAATCAAAATGATTCAATCACTTGTGTTACTATATTTGGAACTGAGTCAAATACAATCAGAAAGATTATCTTAAAAAACTAGCATCTTATACAGAAAGTAGAACCACTATTAAAACATCCGCAGTTTGCTTTTAAAAGAGGCACGAATCTAAGAGATCATCTAGTCAGA
The DNA here is from genome assembly GCF_964204655.1 of Triturus cristatus. Taxonomy (NCBI): domain Eukaryota; kingdom Metazoa; phylum Chordata; class Amphibia; order Caudata; family Salamandridae; genus Triturus; species Triturus cristatus. The sequence continues at coordinate 1,189,605,522 of NC_140591.1, forward strand.
GCCTACAATGAACCAACCCCAGTAACAATTCAAAATATGTGGGGTTTAATGCCATTTGGTGCATACAATGTCCGTGTTCTCTAGTCTATATTGGAAAGACCACGGAAGAGGTGAAGAAGCGCATTATGCAGCATCAGTCGCGGATACGTTGTAAAGTTGCAACTGCACCATTGGTTGAACATTATTTGCAGAATTCACATACACCTTCTGATATGAAATGGTTTGTGCTTTAGAGAGTTAAAAGTTCAAAAAGACGGCAGAATGTCGATCGTCTGCTCACACTCAAAGAGAACAGATGGATTTGGTTATGTAGAACTGTTGAGAAGGGATTGAATTCATTTGTTGAATGGCATGCACTAGCAACATTGTAGTATTCCATGAGTGTACTATTACTGATGCTGCTTTCCATACATATGGACATTATATGGACTGGATGTATAGGCTTATCTGTAACTTATGTGGTATATATACTTTTGATATACTTTTGATATAGTTACATTTATGATCCCATTAGGAAAATTAAGGTACACTTTAAGACTTATTCCTATGGGGCCAGATTGAAGTCTTACAGAATCTAGGCTTTACTTGAGTATAAGTTTAGGTTTCAGAGTTCACTGAGTTTTATACACTTAAGATGGCCGACGCAATTGATATTGGAGCAATCGATGTGGAGACTCATGGTGCTCTGTCTAGATAATGTGATCGATATGTTGACCCACAGAATGTTTTCTGACGATTGAATTAGTGGATATAAGATTCTTTGATCACTGTCATTTTGCGGTGTTCCTTTGTCAGTATCAAATTCATATTCTTATGATGGCCGTAATGATTTGGATGTTGATGCAAATATAGTGATGAATATCCAGAGTGTGGCTGTTCATTTCATTTAATTTAATTTATTTTTCTTTAGTTTCATTTGATTTGGATTAAGGTTATAAACTGTTATTGTCGACTCGTTATGTTTGACCCTTTTAGACATCATAGAAGAGTGTTGATATTGAAATCCACTCAAGATGGCCGCAACGTACATAACGTTTTTGACATCGCCAAACGTTGTGGGTTAAACTTCCCTTTTACTTTGCCGCCGCACTCGGTCTTTGGAGACGGGTAGAGAACTGAGCGACGCTGGTTCTAAATTAAGTAAGTAGGCAGCGATATATAATGGTACTGTGTATATGTTCGGTTTGTGAGCTAGCCACCAGTTCTAACTTGCCGATGGTGTTTCATTCTCAGGCCCTATTTTACGATTCAGACGTACGGCTTAGTCGTGAGTATTATGTTGTTTAGGAGTCGAGGTTACGAGTTAATGGTGGTCTATTTTGGGATTAATCTAGAGTGATACATTCTTCCTTCCTTATTTTCAGATTTGGAGACTGTCTTGGAGGTAAGTGGAGTTGCCTGTGGGTCATTTAATGGACTTGGGGCATGTCTATTACTTGATGTTTGGAATAGCGTTTCACGTGTCCACTGAGGGTTATGGTAAATCAAGTGTCACTTGATGTTAGGGTGGCACCGGTTGTTGTGATTTATGTCACTTTTAGGTCATGATTGGGTCAGGTTTGATTTTTGGTTAATAGCATGTTGAGTGGTGTTTGGTGGCACTTTATTTATTATTTTTTATTATCCTTGGCATATTTTATATATCCAGCACATTGTATATATAAGCACTCACTTGAGATGAGTTGTCCTTGTGCTTTCTGAGTGTTGAGCAGACGATATTGTTGAACTCAGGTTTCCTTTCTATATATGTTGTTTTATGTCTTTATTAAATTAGATTCATTGTGCAACATTACCGTCCTGAAGATGGTCTCGGGGATCTTCTAGACCATTAGAGAGACCGAAATGTCGACGCTATCGCACCTTTTTGTTTGTATATAAGTTCTTGGAGGCAAAAAGATCTGTTTAAATTTGATATATGGTTGATTTTCGCCCATATGTATAAGAAGCAAAAGGTGTTGTGTTACTACTGTGAAATATGTGGACAAAATCAGTAGTTCTTTGGTTGCCTTGCATGATGAAGTGAATATTTTTCTAAAAATTGAATTAAACAAATATTTATACAATACTGTTTTTCGAGAAATTCCCTGAGTGTGATAAATTGTGCTCACATATGTGACATGTTTTGAAATATGAAATAATAACTAAATGATTTCTCTAGGGACGTTTGCATTCTGTTATTTAAAAGCAGTCCCAGACATGGAGGTCTGCTGAGCCCAGCAGGCCACCATACCTGGGAGGTATTTCCAATGGGGTCGCAAATTGGAAGTGGCTCTTTAATATGTATGAGGCAAGCAATCTGCAACCCCCATTGGGAATCGCAGTCAGTGTCTCAGACACTATTGTACATAGCATTTTGCAACTCGCAAATTGCGACTCGCAATTGAGCACAATTTGTGAGTCGCAAAATGCTATGGTCGTACATCTGGCCACTAATCCTCTTTTACACTGCTTTGGATTTACCAATCCAACACAAGACAAGATGGCCATTCACCAAGCTTTTCAGAAATCCAGCCTGACGTGTAATTTTAAGGCAGAATTCTGCCTGTTATCCAAAGGGAGGATGCAAAGGGACTTTGAGAAATTGACAGAGTTGTCCCTTAGCCGCTGCATTCTCTCCATTGTAAGCTGTCATTCACGGGGCACTTGCATTTCGCAAAGGTATATCATCTACATCTTTCAATGTGTATGTCCTCTTCTGCAGTCAAATACCGTCAATACTTATCCTTTCTAATCTTAAGGAAGGAGGCAGGACCCTTCCCTGTTAGCTTTTCTTAACAATTTGTAAGGACTTGCAATTTGAACACTGCAAATTGCAAATGAATTAGCGACTCTCATTGCCTCTTTTGTAAATTTCAGTTATTTCAGAAATTTTGCACATTTCAAGCTTTGCAAGCATACAAACCTTTGGCACATCTGGTCCCTATAGCCATATTTTTAATTTATAGGCCTGCAATAAGTAACACACATTGGCAAAGCCAATATGTCTTGGCCTCAAAAGGTCTGTCTATTGACTTTTCCAATACTTGTTGGCATTGACATGCAAATTCATTTGTCAAAAAACATATGGACGCATGGCCAGCAATGTTGAAATGAGTTTCTATTAAAGGGAATGCATTCCAAGATAGGTAAGGGAGCAAACTCCTAAACTGTAACAAATGGTCACGTGTGTGTCATAACATATGCGTCATGATGCTTGCATGTGTGGGCATCATGTTACATGGCAGTTGTTTTTAATTTACTTTTCTAATATAGCAAATGGCCATGTTAGCACTGTGAATTAAAATGTTTTAAAAAAGTGAAAATGAGGCAAATGCAAACTGCGTAAATGGGAGGAAGCAGCCTAGCACCATTTGCGTACAGAAAAAAAGCAAAAAGAAAATTAGAACAAAGGGAGTGGGATGGGGAGCAGATGAGTGCATCGGAAAGGGATTAGGGAAAGTGAAAAGAGAGTGCCTGTGGGTGGGGACTCGAAAAAAGGCATGTGGGAAGTGTGAAAAAGGAAGCAAGTGGCCAGCATCATTTTTCATTTGCCGGAACATCATGTTCACAACACAAAAAAACAAACAAATGTTACACGTCAGTTATAGTTAGAAAAACGTTTTTTAGGTATGGTGTACACATCCAAAGTATGTTCCATAAACTCTACATCTATAGTTATCTCTTAATTTTATCAATTATTCACCACTTATGGACTTATTTCTATCTTATTTGTGCCAAACATACTTTAAAATACACAAGCATAAGAAATTCATTACTTATAGTTATCTTATGAAATGCTCAATTACACACCGCTTTCATATTACCATAAGTGATACTTGTAACTCACATTTATACTTACTCACCCACCTTTCAATGAATATCACATGCACACTTCCATACACAGTCTTGTCACCTATATTAACTATAACTTGCCCTTCTCCATGCGCTGCCTATACCGTTGGATATTACCTAAGTTATAACATGTTAAATGATTGCAGTAAATAAAACATCTAAAATTATATTCGTAGCAGAGCAAAGTGCACGGTACAGTGGCGAGTTATAGTTAATGCATTGTGGCGAATGAGGTGACAAGTGCACAAAAGTGCGCGAGTGATATTAATTGAAAGGTGGTGCGTAAATATAAAAGTTATAAGTAGACTTATGGTAATATGAAAGTGATGCATAAATTAAGATTTCAAAAGATAACTATAAGTAAAGAATGTGTTATGCTTGTGTAGTTTAAGGTGAAAATAAGATTGAAATAAGATGGAAATAAGTGCGTAAGTGGTGCATAAATGATGAAATAAAGAGATAACTATAACTGTACAATTTCTAAGGTTTGTGGACCATAATTTGGGTTTGTATACCAAACCTAAATAAAGTAACTTACAGGTAACCATTCCTTTTTTTTTTTGCGAATTTCAGTCGTTAGCAATTTAGTAATATTTGTCCACCTTAGTTTAGTGGAGTGGAGTGTTATTAAGTGGAATGTGGTACAATATTGTGGTGGATAGTGTTGTAAAGTGTACTCTGGGACAGTATTGTGGTATAGTGAAGTGGAGTTAAGTGGAATGAGATATAGTGGAGATGTGTATAGCGGAATGCCATACAGCGGAGTGGCATAGAGTGGAGTCGCTTAGAGTGGAGTGGCGTACACTGAACTTGGATACAGTAGATTGGTGTCTATTGGGTTGGCGCACCCATACTATAGCAAATTCAGCTGTGAAAAACAACTACGTTATTAGCTCGTATATGGTTTTCCAGCTATTGTCTCATTCAAAGGTGATAAAGAATATTTTGAGTGATCATAACGTTCTTCTTCTTACCATCAATGGAAAACCTGATGATGTGGATTTATGGTAAATACCTCGGAGTGATGATGTGCTACTTACTGTAGTAAATGGGAAGGTCTTATGGATCAAGAAGCATAGACAGTCACTATCAGGAGAATTAAGGAGAACGACTGATAATATTCCCCTAGCAGGTTGGCTACCTGTAGATGTATTTGAGGAAGATATGGGAAAATTAGTGAGGTTAACTACGAATTCAGTAGGTAGTCCTGGTAAGAAAAAACATAAGACAACCAAATAATTTTAATAAATTCTTTGTTTTTTACAAGTTCATTAATCACCTGCAAAGAAGACAATCTGCCTTTTATTCTAAAGAAAGATAATAAGTTGATTTCTCTTTTAAAAAGAAGAACTAGGTGAGTAAGAATCCAAAAGAGATGTAGTGCTGATAACATCTGGGTAAAAATAACAGAAGCAGTAAAATGTAAAAATCTAAAAGCCTTTTGGAAAATTATAGATGAAAATAGCAGTTCTCTCTCCAAACCTAAGATAAATAATATCACTAACAGTGAGTGGCAGGAGAATATTATTTCTGTCTATGCTTGGAACACACAGACCCTTGTAATAGTGACATAGAGTCCATAAACGAGGGATCAGCTGGTGCACCCCCCTACCATACAGAAAGTGTTTCACTATCTTAAGCTGCTAGGAATACCGGGGGGAGAGGCGCAGAACAACTACCTATTTATATCTTAAAATTTGATCTGGATTTATGGGCCACTTATTTAGTGGCACTCTTTCAGTATTGTTACTTTACTGGGGTGGTCCCTATGTCATGGAGGGGCAACATTATCTTGCAGTTGCATAAAAAAGGCCCTTCTAACTTACCTTGAAATTATAGGGAGATTACCCTGTTGGATGCCACAGAAGTTTTTATCCAATTGTGTTTTATCTAATTTATTATGATGGGTGAAGGGAAATATAATCCCTTCAGAGAAGGGAGGGCTTCCAGCTGGTCACTTGACATTGGATAACATTTGAATAATCCATCTCATATTTGAAAAATACGTGAAACAAAGAGGAATGCCTGTCTACGTGGCCTTCATAGATTTTTCAACTGGTTTTGACCGCATGGACGGGCTGACCCTTTGGGAAAAGTTGAGTGCCTTGTGAATAGCAGGGTGTCTCCTAAAACTCATTATTGCTCTCCGCACAGCCACTTGGTGTCATGTTAGGTTAGGAGGCAGTCAGGGTATGTCTCTGAATATCCCGACCAGTAATGGTTTGAAGCATGGATGCCTATTGGCGTCCCTGCTTTATTCTCTTTATGTGGTGGACCTGCCCGATGTACTTGGCAAGGTTGCTGGTGATGCCCCAAAATTAAGCTCTTATCATTTAAGGACTCTCCTTTATTCAGACGATATCGTCCTGGTAGATCTGACCCCTAAAAGCCTCCCGAAATGTCTCAATATCCTGTTATCCTACTCAGGTGCTCAGTTCCTGAAGGTTTAGTCAAACAAAACCAAGATCATAAGGTTTTGCTCAAAAGGATGTCGGGCCATTACAAAGTATAAGGGGTTTGTGTCCTTCGGATATAGGTAAGTAATTGGTTTGGTATTTTTGTCCTACCTATTAACACTTTACTAAAGTGGTAATAGGTTTTGCAAAATATTTTTAACTCTCTCAATTATTTTTTGTACAAGTAGGGAGTTGCTCAGCACTACTGCAGCACCACACATTTTTTTGTAAGTATCCCATTGTTATTTCAAAATGTCTCAGGCAACAGCATTTTATTTTAAGTAGCACAGTACTTTTTAGCAATTAATGCACTAATCTGTTCCCTTTTTTCAGCATATTTAAATATGTTAAAATTGGACACTACATTTTAGCACGCTATATTTACAAAATATACTTAGTGTTTTTCTAAATTGCACATTTCTTTTATTTTGTGGGGCCATGGTAGTAACGGGGTACTTTGTAATTTTCTAAAAAAATATGTATAAACTTATAAACATTTTTTCCCTACCTATTACTACTTTAACGAAGTGGTAATAGGTATTGGAAAAATACCACACCAAATACTAACCTACATTCCAAGCATAACTCAGAGCACAGGGAAAATTAAGGTGAAAGGAATATGGCAGCCTTTAACTTTTTAAAGACAGTCATTAGTCCATCAGCTAATAACTTGTCATCTATATGTACCTCAGGAGTAACGCGGTACTTCCGCAGCCACAGATAACACTTAAAAAAACACTTAAAACATATGAAATACTTACCCCACTTTCTTGCAGTATCCCAAACAATCATCTGCACACCGTGATATGTAATCCTTTGCTCTTCCATACACAAGTGTCACCTAACTCGGCACACTACATTAACTGTAACTCACCACTGTACCATGCACTGTGTTCTTGCTAATAATGTAATTCATGATGTCATAAGTGTTTTATTTACTGCAATAATTTGTATGTGCTATAATTTATGTAAAACCAAGAGTATAGGTAGTAAATGGAGAATGGGCGAGTTATTGTTAATGTAGTGTGGCGAGTGAGGTGACACACACAACAAACCTGATACCAAGAAAAACACACCACTAAACCCACACATTCAACATCCCCCCAACACACACATATGCACAGGTGCGGTGGGGTCAGATAAAGTGACGTTATAGTAAGGTGGCAATTTCAATTAACATGAAATATTTTTTTAAAAAACACTGAAATTCACTAGTTATATTTAGCTGAAGTACTCGTAGCTTGCGCTCTTGCCATACACTGACCTAACTCTAAAAAAATTAATAATATTCTGTGCCATCATTGATAACATCACTGATGACAACTGAAATTACATTATTGATGACATCACTGTGCATGGCACAGTAGCATGATGTCCAAAAGAACAATGGCTTTACCCATATCTCTTGACTGGGGGTGAATGTTTGATTTGCTCCGCATTCTGTCCATCATTGTGTGTCTTTTGCTTTCTCGCCCTTCGTGTGCCAGGTATGCCCAGACCTGGGTCCTGGGCTCACTGTGCCACTGGATTCAAGCTAGCCTGGCTGATAAGGGGTGATACCCGAAAATTAGTCCCAGGCTCAGAAGAGTTATTTTTCCATGAGTGTACACATTTTCTGGGATATAGATTGAATGCCTTGAATCCAGCTGACGAAATGATTTTTATTTAGAGAGTTCCTCATAGTAAATAAAAACTACTCAACTGTATATAGATGCACGTATAATCTTTGGAGAGGCAGAATTAATGTCCTCATTAATCATTTAAACAGTAGTACCCTGTTGTCTTCTGAACAATATACCCAATGTTCTTGTAGCTTTCTCTACCGAAGTCTTCTGAATAGGAGTTGTAGTTTATTATCACTTTTCTAGTTTCCCATAAAAGGGATTCTAAATGTATTGAGGGAACGACTTTGTTCGATCGGTGCACGGTTTGCCAGCCAAAGGTTTTAAGTATGGGGTGATATGTTTTTGAATAGAGAACCATATATAATTTATTTTGTATCCCAAAAAATGTCTTGAGAGTGTTATATTTTGTCTATGAATTTTGTAAGACAGCTTTGTAGATCAGTGAGAGTCATCATAAAGTAATCAGTGAAGCATCACTTTGATGTATGTATGATTTTAAGAGATTGTCAAACTGCAAAACTCACAAGGTTAATAAACTGAGAGATTGCTTTAGCAACTGTTCATATTAATGGTAAAACATTCCTACTGCAGCGCGTGGGAGATGTTACTCAACAAGGCATCCCGATCTCTGACCTCGGCATATTTACGTGACTTCCTGCATCACAGTCCCTACTCTCCACGCCCAGGCCATTTGGAAGCTGTCCCTCTTCTCCTTCCCCACACCGTAAACACCTGCGCCTATCCCCACCCTACCATGGTGTCCTCCTCATCTCTGTTCCTGGAGCAGGACAATAAATGATTGGAAGAAGAATCCAGTTGGTCAAGGAACTTTTACATAACAACAATCTAAATATATCAGAAAAGAAACGTTTGTCACATTTTATACAGGTGCTAGGTAAAAGTTAAATCTCCTGGCCAATAGGAACAACAGCAGAGAAAGTGGGAACCTCTGTCCATTGATTTCTGTTTCAAGTAAGAACGTGTACCGGTGCCGTGCAGCTAGCTTTGATAGTCATACTCTGCATTCTGGCTGCTTCACAGGTCACATGTTTGTCTCTTGTCATTGTACTGAGGATGACATTAGAATGGGGGTTCTGATTGCACTAAGGAAAAAAGAGTTTTGCTGCTGCATACCCCAAACTGTCACAACTCAAAATTAAGGTACTATCACTATGGTCACCATTTTGGGTTAAACCAAGTTGTGGGTAATAGGGTCTGTTGTGGCATAAAATGGAATACACATCATTATTGCTTGGCAGTTGACTCTCTATAGTCATTTTTGATAATATATTACTTACTAGGCACTTTGTTGTTAAAAAAAATTCTTTATTGGATGTGTGGGTCTTGCTTGGGGACCTTGATAGGGAAAGGCAGATATGGGGAGGGATATAGCTTACATGTTGGATCCGCGCAGGGAGAATCCCTGGCTTTCTGGATTTCAAATGTACACAAGTGACAGCCATGCCATGATCCACTGGCTTGAAAGATATCCTGTTGACGATTGATTATTTTGCTCTTTCACCGGTTTCCTTTCAATATCTGGATCTCTTGTAGGATGAGCATCATAGTTTAAATAAGTTGAGCTCACTTCCCATCCTCCTCAGCAGGCTGGCCCCCTGGAACCTCCCATTGAGGATATTGAGTATAGACTAGGGGCGGGCGGAATTTGCGAAAGCAACTTTTGCAAATGATCGCGAAAATGTTAAAAATCTCCGCAAACACGCGGAAATATCGCGAAGATGCGGAAGTTTTTTTCCCGCTTGTTCGCGGTATTTTCTGCGTGGTCGCGGCTCGCCAACTTACCCATGCGGTTGCTCGCGGGCGCGGCCATCTTGTTTTCACTCTTCTCGCGGTGCATGATCGCGAGAAGAAAGACGTGATCGCGCGACGCATGACGTTACTGCGGGCACGAACTGACGCGAGACAGCGCAAATGGCTACCAACAATCCAACATCTCGTGGAGAACGCGACCGGATCGGGAAAACTTGTCGGCGAACGCGGGGATTCAGGTAAGGCGATCGCGCGCGCGCGAGAATGTATTATTTTACAGCGCGAGCAAGAACCAAATTCTCGCTAAGCTGCGGAATGCGGAAATTTTGACATTTTCGTGCTCTCCGCGGAATGCGAAGATGTCAAATTATCGCAATTTCCGCGAGCGGAACGGAAATTTAGCCTAGGCCTAGTATAGACATAGGGAACGTTGTTGCTGTGGGGTTCCTATAGATGTTGTGCTTTGTTGCTGTCATGGAGGGAAGCATGGGACTCCAAGGTGTGGCTGTGTGTTTCGTATACGCTGTGCCCCATGGCTCATGAACTTCTGCTTAATTCCTGGGGTTAACAAGACGTTTCTGTGTGGTTGAACATTCAGACGCTTTGTCCGTTTTTTTAAAATTACCCAGTGTCATTATTTAATTATTTTATTATTGCCTTGTATCTTCAAAACAACAGTAAACATTTTAATATTATTGACAGTGCTGCATTTATTTTAAAACATGCTGTGCCAGATGATTTTCCCTTTCAATTCTACTATAAGAAATACGGTCTCTGCTCACTGGAGAGGGGATATTGTACTCTGCGAGTCCCTTTAGAATGCATAAATCTGTCTGTGACCGAATTGGAGAGTGTTAAGAGTCCGAGGCCATTCATTTCTTTCACGAAGCTCGTGTGCGAAAAGAATATGCATAAATTAGTAATAATCTCAGTGTAAAAATCTGTCTGAAAGTTGTATATTTTGCAAGTGGTTTGTTTCATGATAAAAAAATGGGGAAAAAAAGAATATTTAAGAGGGTTTATATTATGGCTGGAGCGAAAGCGCACTGCGGGCCTTGTGTAATCTTAATTGACTCATAACCAGAACACATTGGGCAAATGTATAATTCAGCAAAAACTGTCAGAGAAAGGTTGCTCTATTTATGGAGAAATGTAGCTTGCTGTCTCCATGGAGATCGTTGTCAGGAAAGCCAAGACAATGAGCGGTTGGTCTCAGAGAAGTCTCGGTAAGAGGACTCTAGCAAAACCCTCTCATGTTTTTCTGAATAGAATATTTACCATAAAGCAGGGGGAAGAATGAATACATCACAATACAGTGCTCAGACAAATTAGAAAGTCCGAAACGATAAAATAAATAAATACATAACACCAGTTACCACGATACGAATATTTCACGTCCTTTCATCCTGCTATCTATATATATAAATATAACATTTGTAAACATTAGGATAGCTGGAATTGTTCCCCGATTCATGATCCAGCTCACATTTCCCACACATTCTTGTTGAAATATCTGCTCGTAATAAAGTACAGCACATAACAGGAGGTTGGTCGCGCAGTTTGAAATGATATTGGTACAACAAAGGATAAAATGTCAAGCAAGTTTAACGACGTTTAACCTACAACCATTTGAAAAGCAACCTTTTATACTAAATGGCGAGTCCAAATGTGCTCTTGTGTTAGGATTTCACACCCCAGATTACTCTTAATTATGTAAGAAGAAGTAATTTTCAGTAATTCAGTGTCAATGAGTAACGCAGAATTACTCCTGCGTAATAGGCCTGGGCCAAAATTCCGTTCCGTTCGCGGAAATTGCGATAATTTGGCATTTTCGCGTTCCGCGGAAAGCGTGAAAATGTCAAAATTTCCGCATTCCGCAACTTAGCGATAATTTGTTTCTTGCTCGCGCTGTAAAATAATACATTCTCGCGTGCGCGCGATCGCCTTACCTGAATCCCCGTGTTCGCCGACAAGTTTTCCCAATCCGGTCGCGTTCTCCACGAGATGTTGGATTGTTGGTAGCCATTTGCGCTGTCTCGAGACAGTTCGCGCCCGCAGTAACGTCATGCGTCGCGCGATCACGTCTTTCTTCTCGCGATCATGCACCGCGAGACAAGTGAAAACAAGATGGCCGAGCCCGCGAGCAACCGCATGGGTAAGTTGGCGAGCCGCGACCATGCAGAAAATACCGCGAATGGGCGGGAAAAAAACTTCCGCATCTTCGCGATATTTCCGCGCGTTTGCGGAGATTTTTAACATTTTCGCGATAATTCGCGAAAGTGAATTTCGCAAATTCCGCCCACCCCTACTGCGTAATTCAAATTCCGTCCAGGCCTAATATTTACTTCAAAACCATACTAAAACTTAGTTCACATTTCGTAACTCCTCACTTGGCCTCCCACTTCACTCCTCACTCACTATCATGACCCAGACAAACCACTTCCTTGCCACACCATCTCACTGTCCCAACTCAGTTCGAAAGCACTACCTGGCTAAGTGTGCTCCCACCGCAGACCAAAGGCTTTGGTAGGTAACATCTCAATGCAAGTTAATTGGCCAGAACAGCTACCCAAGACCTTGTTTAAAAGTCGGGGATTTGTGAATGTCCTATTTAACCGATTAACATATAGCAAAATGTATACAGACCATCTGTTGCTATTTTATACATATTGCAACATTCCTCTTAGTACAAAGAGAAGAAGAAGTAGCGGAAATTCAATTTGAAGTGTGATAAGTATTTATTCTGTATTGTTTTGATGCAACAACAGCCACAACAGCCAACACATGTTCGCCCTGCAGGCCTGAAGCCTTAAAGGCGTTAAATACTCTAGTAGGGCTGAAATACCCATATCATGTTGTGCGAAGTCGGGGTGTGGGGGTAAGGGTGGGGGGTGTGGCTAGCACGCTAGGATGGCGGAGGCGTTCTCTTGAAGCTCCGCATCCAAGGCCCTTAATCCAAAATGAATCCTGTCTTACAGTGAAATTAAATCACCATCCCACCTATTCAGCAGTGCCTCGACCTTCCAGAGACCCCTGCTAACTGCCTGATGTGGGGAATGTTGCATCGACACCCCTGACGAGCCTAAAAACAAACTGGGGCCTATGCTGAGCTGGGGGCTGCTGAGCGGCGGATCGGCAGAATAGATGGGTCCGTCCCCGGAGAACAACAGGAGTGGCAGACAATAGGCAGAGAACACATTGGCACTGATGGTATGCGGGAGGATTGCCGTGGGTTCAGGAACTTAAGTGCTGGCCAGAAGGAGGCCGTACCTTCATGCTGTAGGCTGTGTGAGGGCCCAGAGCACAGACTGGGTGAGTCGGGCTGCCTGGGAGGCCCGGTGAACTGGCAGGGCCAGAGCTTGGGCCTTGAGATGAGGGTGGGCCGGCCTGCCAATTGCTTGTGGTCAACTCAACACTCGCCTGCCGCCAGTGCGCTGAATGGAGTCAGCACCACGCTGACCCACGGTGAAGAGAGTGGTCTCTGTGACCCTGTGAACAGGGGAGTAGACTCCGGACCTGGGTGACCTGCAACCGCGAGGTGAGCGCTCCTACATAATTCTCCCCGCAATTTCCCCCCCCTCCTTGAGGGATTGCAGCTGAGTGGACCCAGGGGTCAGATCGGGCCTAGGCCAAGAGATGCAGGGTAGGGTAAGAGAAATTGGTACCTGTCCAATTGCGGCTGAGCAAAACTGTCTGGACTATCTGAGATCCCAGGAGAGACAGATGATAACCCGGGGACAATCCACAGAGAGCAGTGCCCTCTCGCGCCACATGTAATGCACCGCTGGAGGGGTGCAAAGTGAACCGACCGGGACATACCTTTCCGATCATCATAACCTACACTCTACTTTGCGGGCTTGGGCTCTCTATTGCCCAAAACAAGGGTAGCACACCTGAGGCAGAACCAGTCTTACACAACACTAAAGAATGGGGGACAGGGGGTGTCTTTAGAAAAGCTAGGTCCAGTACCGTTGCTCCCAAGAACTAACATGTAATCACTGTGCTCCATCTCCCCTGTATAATTTTCTTTTAATCTTACCTCCTGGACCTACGAATTAAAATTGACCCTAAGGTACCGGTGTGGTAATTTTAACTCACTTTCACCTACCCTTTTAGGCCCACACAACCGCATGCACAACTGAGGCGTCTCCTAAAAGATCTCCGACAAAGAGCCCTCTCGTGGGGCCCGTGGGGACCGCAGCACCACCCCCATGAGGAGCAACACCCGATGATGAAGCATGACACTCACAAGAGTGTGTGAGGGCACTAATTTCTAAAGGAGAAAATCCCCCACCTTCATCAACTGGGAACCACATATAGCGACTACCCTACCTTTCATTCTTTATTTTTCTTTCATGCAGTACCAGTTTTTGTACCTACATCCTACATTGGAGCGAAACACGGCTCACCGCTCCGCTGCAGACGGGCCACCGCAACTGTGGAGTGATACTTCCCTCCTTCCATTCGGCAAAGTAACTAGCACTGGCCCTGGGGCCGCATTGAGCCTCTGCCACGTTGGGGGAGGCAGTGGTCGCCCTTAGCATGCACTAGGGAGACCAGGGACGCGATCACCAACTTCTCTGGAGAAGTAAACGGACAGGGCGGGAGGAGGAAAGCAGAGACAATAACGGAATGGTTGACACCTGTGAACAGAGGGAAAAATATAAAGATGACCATTCAGAACTGTTGCAATCAACGTCAACCCGACTTGAACTGATCAAAATACATTGCCCCCAGGGTCACCAGTGAAATCCCTGCAAGGTTAAGAAGTGGATCTGTAGAGAATAAGGAGATGGGCCAGAAGTTTGAGTGCGGAGGGTGTGGGAGGGTAGTAGAATACTGCGAGGGTTGAGTTAAATGGAAGTGTTATCAATGTGACCATGTGAACTGCTCTCTCCATTTTCCATTGGTGCTCCTGACCTACACCGTCCCCTCACTTGCGCCAGACTGCCATACACAGATGCTGGATAGACACTGATGGTCAATCTTCCCCTGGGGAATGACGGAAAGACAGTAAGATGGTTGAGGGGAATACACCACAGGGAGACCAGTGGATGCACCCAACACCCAAAATTCCAGAACATAACCCCGCTGAGACAGTAACTTTCTCGGAAGATACAGATTGGCACAGCAGGTTCTCTGGGGTTAGGACACATGACTTAGCCACCCTTAACTGAATTACAGATACAACCACTAAAGGGAGCCTGTGGAACAGCAGATGCCCATGGCCCAACAAATAGTTATGGGACGTCTGTGCTCCAACACCCCACCCGCTCAAGCAAGGTCAGTCCCAGGAACAGTGGAACAAGTGGGAGGCACACAGACAATGACAACACACAATGAATTTTCACTAAACGACAAATTAGACAATATTCTGTCGGCAGTGGAGAAAATCGGGGCAACCCTAAAAAACACAATGACATCACTTGAAAGCATAATAGACAAAATCACCATAGAGTTCAATCTGCTATGAGCGGACCAGCAAAAACTCACGGATAAACAATGCAACACTGAACTACAATTAACGGAGCTTAACCAGTTTCCCAAGAGAACACAACTATGCTGCAAACACTCCTGGGACGCGTGACTGCCTTAGAAGACTGAGTGGAGGATGCTGAAGGAAGGTTGCAGCGTAACAACATATGAGTTATTGGAGTGCTGGAGGGAGTAGAGGGACATGATGCAGTAGCATATACAGAGACCTGGCTGCGAGAATAAATTCCTCCAATGGAGCTGTTTCCCCAGTTTGTAGTTGAGCATACCCACCATGTGCCATCACAGAAACCACCACTGGAAGCCAACTCAAGGGCGTTCCTCTTCCGTCTCCTTAATTTCAGGGACCGTGACAGTGTTGTTCACAAAGCACGCCGGTGGCAGCAGATTAAAGTCAACAATGCAGTATTAATGCTGTTCCCGGATTATACTCTAGCTGTATAGAAGCAATGACACTCCTTCTTAGCTGTTAAATGATGCCTTTGCAAGCTGAACATACTATACTCTTTGCTCTTCCCAGCATGTCTTAGAGTGATGGACAATAGCATTACCAGTTTCTTTGATACCCCAGAGGATGCATGAAATTGGATGGAGTCTCCGGGACATGCAAAAGCAACACTGCAGTCCATCGCAACCGAGAAACCTCCTGGAGCGGTAGGAGGCAGTAGACATGGACGTGGAGACGGGCTGGTCAGCCCTGATCACTGGTAGCAATGCCTAATCTGAAGAAGATGAGATCGGAGAGGGGGAGCGCCTTGCAGACGGCAGCAGCATTGCATGCCCAGACTCACTTCTCGGACCTGGACACTGATTCAGTAAAGTCCACAAGTGCAGATAAATCCATGCCTCGGCACACGACTGAGTCAGGCATGCTGGTGCTACCAGAGATGACACCATGAACTGCAGATGACATCATCTGAACATGCAAGAATGTTTACAGTATGGACCCCTAGGACACTGGCAATTCATATGTTTTACAATCGCAGTAGCAGACAGTGGCCAACCCAGCAAGCCCCCATGGACACAATAGGCCACACAACTGACACAAGGTGGAGTTGAGGTGGAAACTTACACTGGAATTAATCTACTGCCCAGATGAACAAGCACTGCAGCTGACAAACCATACGCGCAGACACATGGGCACAGAGACACTAGAGACCTAGCCTCTCACCCCATGCACTATGTACGCCATGCCCAACATGACCGTGGGAATACACTTGTTGCAAAAGTTGTGCATACGAGTTTGGGCGGATCCCTGTCGCATATCTGCTCTATCACTGTTGTATATGTTATGTTTGAATAGTTGTTCTTATAGCCTCATTGCAACTGAGCGACGCTGTCCTATCCCACATGATCACCTCCTGTATACAATACACAACAGGGTACAGGTCCTCATCACAAAGCAAGTAGCTGTCCACGGATGATATTCTGGCAAATCCTAGGGATGTGCGCTCGCTCCCACCCACACTAACTTGTGCACTCACGGCAGTTGCGAAACTCTCCCGCTTACAGATCAACTGGAGAACATCCTGCCTCTATCCCTTTGGGCATAGGCACCCAGATTAAGCACCCATTTTAATGGAGACTACATTAAGTGGCAGCCCAACACCTTCCGCTACTTAGGGGTCCATATTTATAATCAACAGTAAGACCTCTAGGGAGAGCAATCACTGCACTGTGCTCACAAATGACCTTCTGGTACACACTTGCTTTGTCAGTTGCAAGCAAGATAGCCTTACCGAAAATGGTAAGGCTATCCGGCCTTACCATTTTACCATGAAAACATCCCAGGATGTTATATGATTTTACTAACCTCCCCATTTACATTACGCCATCTCTCTTTCGGGGAATTTCAGCGCATGGTGAGAGAATTCATTTGGAACAGTTACAGCTGCCATGTGGCCCTTGTAAAACTTTACATCCCAACAAACAAAGGAGGTCTAGTGGTCCCCAACTTGGAACAATATTACTTAGCTGCACAATTACAATGGGTGGCGAACTGGATGGCAGTGCTACAACTGAATGACACCATCACTGATGGCCCACCTTGGACCCTGGCACACTTCCTTTGAGTATTTCACCCATGAATTAAGAGCAAAGTACTTGAAAAAATACTCCTTAGAGTTGCGCACAAAGTTTATCATAGAAGCCTATACATTAAAACGCACAGTATTCCCATTTTCAACGCCGCTGCAGGGTATGCGACGCGGATGTAGTGCCATGACTGCCACAGAGTTAAGGACCTTGCTAGCAGCTGGAGTTCAAGCGCTGGCAGGCCTTTATCAGGAAGGGGTACTTCTAGCATATGACACGTTAGCAGACTTGAACGACCTGCTGCCAAGGCAGTTATATAATATCACTCTCTCCTGGTTGCCCTCAGAGATAAATGGGTTGACATGCCCAGAGAATCACCCACACACATAGCAATACAATACCTACACGTCATGGGAAGGGGTAGACTCATCCAAAATTATATACTTCAGAGGGTTTACCTCACACCAGCGAAAATTAACACATTTTATAATAGGACACATTTGACATCCCCCAGATGTCAACAGCTGGACGCTAACTTTCTACAAATGTTATGGGCCTGCCTATCACTGTGTGATTACTGGCATCAGGTTAGTACTGCCCTAGCAGCATGTAAGGGCCAAACCCTGGCATGCACATGGGAGGAATGTATATTACACCTGCACCCCAGAGGTAAATGACTGAGAGTCACTTGCCGCTTCCTAGACTTTGGCATGCTGACAGCTAATCACCTGATCACAAAATGGTGGAGCGCCTAACCCTCCTGCCCTGCTGGCCTGGAGACGATGGCTCATGGTATGGGCCAAGGCAGAGGGTGTGGCACTGTGAGCTGAAGATACCCGTGGTCTTCGCAAGGTGCCTTTTGCAACACATATGGAGGCCGTATCACATGATTTCTAGGGGACACAACCTGGCACTACACGGGCACCTACTCCGTCCTCTCCTAATTGTTAATACAGCAGGTGGTAATCTGAGATGCTTAGGTGCTAGAGGTTGGGCAGTGAGGGGAGTCGTTACATAGATCAGTGTCTCCTCCTCCTCTCCTCCTCCAAAACTGGAGGACATGGACACCGGACCACAATTATTGGGACCCCCCCAGCCTCCACTACAGACATTTCATTTAAACAATTAGAGGGTAGTCCCTGTAGGCAGTCCTACCTCACCTCCCGCTGCATCCCACATTACCCTACAGCCACATGCGCAGCAAACCTACCTATGAATTGACGATTAATCCCATAATGCGCGTTGTGCATGCATGAAGTGTTGATACTGAATTTGCTGACCATTAATAACTATACATTACTACTACCGTTCACCCACCACCCCAAGCCATAGATCCCTTGGAAGTGGCCAACTAACTGATAAGTACATGAACTCCACATGAGGTTGCTGATTCTCTATTGTCCATGCGAATGCCTACTCAACTTGCTCAACACATGAAAATACGGGGGTGGAAACACACAGCATAGATATTGAATAATGTATATGGAAATGGGGAAATACACAGAGAGACTGATATCTGAAAGGAAACTACCACCAAGTCACTCAGAAATTACTGTTATTTAAGTTAAACCTGTTATTAGAATTGCCTGTTTATTGGCCCAAACATGTACAATTAACCATTTCGATCCTGATCTATGTAATGTAAGCATTATACAAAACTAAACACTAAAAAAACGAAACAAAAGAAATGTATGCATACTACAATGTATGTGCTACAAGAAGCGATGATTGTCATCTATGACTATGATGGAGAATGTGCACAATATAAATTGTAACTATAACAGAAATATCAATAAACAGATATTATGAATAAAAAAATCATGTTGTGCGAAGTCAGAGCGATTCTCAATAACTATAACTTTAGGTCCTATGGAAATTTGTAAAATCAAAGAAAATCAGCTGAGGCAATCATAAAAAACATGGTGTGCTGGTGGAAGCACAGCGTCCCAGACCGCAGGGGGCCTCTTCTTCCTTGTTAGACCGAGTGGAGACAATATCAGCACACCACAATCTTTACGACTATCTCAGCTGATTATCTCTGACTAGAATCAGTTTTGGGGTAGACCAGAGTATTTTCCCACACGGGCAGGCATCAGGTATAAAAGTGGCACCTTCAGAACTTCTAATAAGAACACTCTAGTATCTGTTGAAGATTCAGAAACAGGACTGCCCTACTGCTGAGAAAGGATCTACTTGAACCTTACCAGCACCATCTGGACCTCCCTGGATATGCCTGAGCCCTGTTGCTGGCCTCTGCTGGAGTGGGTTCTGATCCGCAAGTGGTCCTGGAATTAGGCTGTACTCTTCCTGATCCAAGGTGGAGATGCAGACGTTTTAGCCACTTGTGACAGTGAAGTGATCCCTTTGTACTAAGAAATAACCACCACGATGACCGCCAATGAAAAGCTCCAGTGGGATCTGCTCTTCGAGTCGACAATAACCACCTATGACAACCGCTAGTGCGTAGCTGCAGCAGGACCTGCTCTTTGTGCCAACAGCTACCACCCACGTCGACCTGTAACACAAAGCTCCAAGTGCTGATGACCAGCTGTTCATGCTACAACAGTGACTGTTCGCAGCGCCTGACCTGCTCCTCACGCCAAGAACAACTTCCTTGCGACTCCTAACAATGGGAACGGCAGCTACTCGTACAGACTTGAGAAGGTAACTCTCCAGCAGAAGGAATTTGGTCCCTGTATCTGACTGGCGCTCCATTGCGGTCAGCCTGAACTTGTGCATTTACCTCTAAACTTGTGACTTTCCGCGACCAGATGACCACGGGTGATAATTCGTACTTTGGTGCTATTTTCACCTTAAACATTTTGAAAGTCATATATCCCGCTCTACTGATGGGATTTTTGTAGTTTTGGTGTCTTTTTATCTATCAGATTTTACTCTATTCTTTTCTAAATTGGTTTGTGATTTTTGCTTGTTTTAACTTTATGACTGTTTAAGTGGTGCATAAAAAATGTGCACATTGCCCTTAAGTTAAGCCTGACTGCTTTTGTGGCAAGCTACCAGAGGGTTATGCACACCTTTATTTAGTGACTTTTATGGTTCACCTGACGGGTCTTGTGTTTATTATTTGAGTGGGGCTTACACCCCTCTCAACTAATAACCCAATGTCTGAATGAAGGTTCAGTGCTCTTAATGCAGAATCAATAAATATGGCATTGAGAATGGTGTGTATCACTGCTTGTCTTTAGCCACAAAAATATTTTTCAGACCTAGGACAAAGGTTTTCTACCATTGCAGCTCAATGGCACAAAATAACTATTAGTAAAAACTTGCCATCTTAATAGGAGCACCTCAAAGCAGCCTTGACAATGTTGTCAGAACAGCCCCTGGGGATTGGGGGTCAAGGGGGTGGAAGTGTGATGCACTGCTGCTCTTGTTACTGGGGGCCGATATTGCAGCACCTCTGCAAAACCAGCACCGAGTAACAAAACCAGGCATCCACTGCTGCAAAACCTGCCCCCACCCTTCCAGCCGCCTGGGGCAATGCCCAGTGCCCGGTTCAGCCAGCCCTGCCATGCATGTTAAAAATTTCAACCAGAATACCATGGGCAGAATACCGTTATGCAAAATTATTGTTTCTTATATATTGACTACAAAAATATCATGACGGTGGGTATATATAATAGATTGAAGCCTGCAATGCCTGTATAAAAGCCTGTCTTTAATGTTCCTATTACAGGCAACATGTGACATCTCTAGTCACCTGTAATGAAGAAATGAGGGAGCTCCTCAACTATAATCATTTATTACAGTTGAGTCCGGCGTCATAACACCTGCTTTTAGAGTCAGCAACTGGGCTGAAAAGCAAGATGCAATTAGGGAGCATAATTGAAGCTGTAGTTTAAAAAACAAAACCTGACTTTTTCTTCTTCTGCTCTGTTTTTCAAGACGAGTAGTGATTGTCCAAAAGGAGATACTTATGGGAACATGCTAATTGTTTGCTCTTAACGTTAGAAAGATAGAGTCTCTCTGCATGTTTTTCCATGTTCTAATCTACATTATGTTTTTTTAAATCCAATTCGTAATAAACTAATTTAAATATCAGTCCATTAAATTATATTGAACTGACTGCAACAAATATTCAAATACTTTTTGGTGTTTAATTCTGCACTAGAGTCTACTTTTATTTGTCATGTTTGCAAACATTCTATCTTTTCCAAACACCAATGATTTACGTGGTTTGTGGGAAAGGTCATGGTGTGACCATGCATTATATGGAATAAAGTATCCCTGCTGTGCATTATAACTATATTGCAAGTCACATTGAAGTTCTATGACTCTATAAAAGAACCCAGTCTTCAGCCTAGTTTCCTCTATATCGTCACAGACCTCCTTGCTGACTTTCAATATTGCAGTACCCTTACAATGTACGGCAGGTTAAATTTAGCACACTTATAGATAACTATAAATTACTATACTTAACTTAATTTTACATATGTACATTGAGTATAAATATATAGATATATATATATGCATATACATACACACACCTACCAGGTAGTAGATTTTATATATATATATATATATATATATATATATATATATATATATATATATATATATATATATATATATATTATCTACTGGCGGTCGCCAGTAGATAGTTATAGTTAGGACCC
The DNA here is from genome assembly GCF_964204655.1 of Triturus cristatus. Lineage (NCBI taxonomy): Eukaryota > Metazoa > Chordata > Amphibia > Caudata > Salamandridae > Triturus > Triturus cristatus. Next base: position 1,189,627,368 of record NC_140591.1, read on the forward strand.
TGTTTCCATAGGAAATCCGCAACATTCTATTTGGAATAACTTTGGCGCCGGTCGATGAATCCTCGCGAAATTATCAAAATAGGTGGGGCGCTACGCTCCGCTCCTACCCTGAAAGTCTCGGGGGGATTCGTCAAGCGGGGGCTGAGAAAAAAGGGGGGTCCCAAAACGCGTTTTTCCCATGCATTTTTCCATAGGACCTTTAGACACAGCTACAGCCCGAACGGCTGAACAGAGTTACTTGAAATTTGGCAGAGAGGTAGTCCTCAGGTCAAGGAAGTGCCTTTTGTAGGTCTGGTGTAAATCTGTTCAGTAGTTCCTGAGAAAATAGCATTTAAATCAATATATATATGTGGGCGGAGCCTAACCACACATCTCATCCTGAGATCTGATTGGCTGTCAGCACTTCATCCAAGAAGTGTTGGCAGCCATCTTGGGACCAATATACATGATAGCACCTCATTAAAAAGCATTGCAGTTAATAGAAGATTTTAAGACTTTAGTTACATTATAAATCATTTGTTGATGGTACCATATTCATTTTAGGAATTGTGGTATGTTCTAAGGTGATTTCACCATGTGAAAAAGCCTTCTGCTGGGATATCATGATTGAGAGAAAAATATTTTCTCATGCTTTTACCACAGAGGTTTGGAAGGTGATCTATAAGCTAAACTGAGAGCTTATTTTCTGTAAATTCACATTATCTTTCTCAGTCATGTGAGAATGAAGTCTGACATTCTCAGTAAAACATGTACATCCAACAAGGGCAGAGACTGTCAGTTGATTCCTTTGTGTTCTACTGCAGCTTTCCAGAGTGTTCCAAAGAACTACTAGAGAGCTAACCGTCCTACTTATGATAAATGTATGGCACACCTGAAGCCATCTTGCTTGGATTAAAGTGGTAACTCTTAAAACATTTAATTTAAAAAGGAACAAAATGAGGTGGTTCATTTTTCCATAAAAAGTATGATTAGTGCTGCAGAAAGAAAAATTAGGGCACATTTTGAGTGACTTCTCAAATCCTGGCATGCAGACTGAAACATGCACTTTCAATACCAGCAGCAGTTTTCCCTGGTGAGCAGTAGCTATACTACAGTGATCTAATGAGCAAAAAGAGTGCTAACATTCTGATTTTATGGCAAATGTGTGACACATTTGAATGCCTTCTTGATGGAATCAAAGTAAAAAACTGAAAGTATTTCCTACTGAGGAGACTGCAGTAAATGAGGAAATTAGGAAACTTCATAACAAATAAGTCTCCCAAGATGGCCACCAGAGACAAAAGAGCCCAAATGTAGCCCAAATATCACCCAGATGTAGCCCAAGTATAGCCCAATGACAGAATGTCCAAGAATGTTCTTAAAAACAACTAGATCACTTACTGTCTTCATTATGACAAAAGTATGGCACACCTGAAGCCATCTTGATTGGAATAAACTGGTAACACTTAAAACATTTAATTTAAAAAGGAACACAATGAGGGGGTTCATTTTGCCATAGAAATTATGATTAATGCTGAAGAAAGAAAATGAGGGCACATTTTGAGTGACTTCTCAAATCCTCTTCTATTTCATTAAAAAATTCTGACATGCAGACTGAAACATGCACTTTTAATACCAGGAGCAGACTTCCATGGTGAACAGTAGTTTTACTACAGTGATCTAATGAGCAACTAGAGTGCTAACATTCAGAATTCATGGCAAATGTGTGACATATCTGAATACCTTCATGATGGAATCAAAGTAAAAAACTGAAAGCATTTCCGACTGAGGAGACTGCAGTACATGAGGAAATTAGGAAACTTCATAACAAATAAATCTCCCAAGATGGCCACCGGAGACAAAAGAGCCCAAATGTAGCCCAAAATCACCCAGATATAGCCCAAATATAGCCCAATGACAGAAGTGTGCAAAACACTTATTATTTTGTGTTTTTGCAGTGTTATATAGTGCAGACTTGTCAGGTATTGGAGTGCTTTACATGAACATTGGTTACATCACACAAGAACAAATTCATTTTGGTTGTAGACATGGGGAGACTAAGTGATTTGACCAGAATCACAGAATGTCGAGCTGAAGCAGAAACTTCAACCTGGTTCCCCAGTTGCAAAGTCTGCAGTTCTGAAAGTAACACCACATCCTCTCCCCTAAGTGCAACATTTAATCAAGTTGTCAACTAGATAAAGAAACATAAAGATAACAAATAATTTAAAAGTGCTTTGTCGCTATTTGAAAACTCAGAAAATATGTCCTTATTTTAGTCTTTTAGAGCACTAACCATAATTTTGATGCCAATAAGACCCTCTCATATATGTAATTTCTAAAGGAATGCTCTAGGTATTACAGTTTTGATTACATCAAGATGATGTCAGGCGTTCCACACTTTTGTAATAAATATAGAATGTTAGCAATCTAGTTGTTCATTAGGATACTGTTGAGAGGCAGAGGCCAGGGGCACGGACTCTGAAAATTGAAGGCAGGTAGGAGGGTGCAAAGGCAACAATTTAACCACACTGAGCAGGCAGGAAGGGCCGTGGAAGCACAACAGACTATGGAGGGCAGTGGAAAGGGGGGCAGGGGCAACAAACCAACAATACAGGACTTGCAAGAGAGGCTGTTGGAGGGAAGATCTATTACGGGTCAAGGAAGCTAGGGGCGGTCCCCAGAGCCCCGGGAGCCACCACAGAACTGAGCAGGAGAGTGAGTCAGGGACAAAAGGGGCACCTTAATTTGAGCCGGGGTGCCTAGGAACGCTTGCTCCAAAAATGAAGAAAACAGACATATGAGACATGGAATTGGAGGCAGAATACAATGGCAGTTTAATGAGAAGATGCAACTTCAAAGAAACCGCAGAATAGAGACATAAAGTACAAAATACAGAATCCAGATAATCATATAGCTGTCATGATATTCTCTGTATCTCAATTAATGGACTGACAGAGAGAGAGAGAAAACACATCTATAAATGCATCATGAGAAACAAGTTACACCAAGGAAAATGTTACCTAGGGACACTCACATTTACTCTTAGAGCAAGCATTCCTGCAATTACAATACAACATCTTTTAAATGCAAAAGTAAAGAGAACAATGGTTAAACATAACATGACATTTCATATAGGTAAAATAGAATAAGATACTTCAAGCAAAGCAGAGCAAGCCATTTTAAGCAAAGGAAGACAAGAGCTCCCAGTTCTTGGGGAAAACCTGCACAGCCTGTTAACCTACATACAGACGGCGAGGTTGTCCGTCGATATCTGTGGGTGCTCCCTTTTTATATCATTTTGTGGGCTCCTTTGCACGCTACATCTACCTACGTATGCTACCCAAAAGCTTCGTCTGCAGATTTTACCAGACATTTCGTCATTTACCCACTTAATGCTGACAATGGACTGGGTGAAAAGGTCAGTCTCTCAGGCCAATCGCTTATCGTAAGTTCCATAGAGCAAGCAGAAAATAATGGGTATTGTACAGGAATTCAATATATTCATGTCTAAAATCTCCTCAGTTCTCCTAACTTGACGCTCTGCGGTTGCCACTTCCTTAAAAGCGGGAAACCTGCCCAGGAAGCAAGTACCAGTCCAGGATGCAGCCTACTGTATGTCGACAGCTTCAGGGGGATGTTGAACTTTGATACCGAGCACAGAGCACTCGGGTAGGGTGGGGGCTACTAGTTTGGAGCAGAAGGCCTCGCAGACCTGCCTTCAGACTGCTATACACTAAAATTGCAGAGCTATGGTCAATTTAACAAAGAGGCCTACATATTGAACAGAAGGGCCTACACAGGGGTTTTATGCTGGCTGAGTGGTAAGGATGTCTCAGGATAATTATATAGCAACACAGGACCCGCTGGTCAATTTAATACGGCCTACAAATGCGGCTGGCAGGGCAAGGACAAGGGTCTCATACTTCAGGTGTGGACAGAACGGGCCAGGGGCCCCCTGTGATACAAAATCTACCCTCCTTCAAGGCTGTGGCAATGTAATAGACCATTGTGGGCAGAAGGAAGAGGCAATGGTAGTACAACCATACATGCCAACAGACCCGATTCAGCCAGGAAACGTCCAATGTTTTTAAGCTCAAATGGGCTTTATTTGATCTGTCTCCTGTCTACAATATCCTCTTTTTCAATGTAACTCAAAGGGGAAAATCAATACCCCAGTTTTTTTTCAAAATCTCCCTCTTACCAAGTTCAAAATGTTCGCAAGTATGGTACATTGGATCATGGAAGGAAATGGGATAGGGACATGGACTTGGATAACAGAGGACAGGAGAGACATGGAGAGGTGCACCAAACTGACCCTGCAGGGCAGGCATCAGGGTTTGCAGCAGCACAATACACCACACAGGGCATGCAGGACGGGAGTGCAGCACAACAATCCATAGAAAGCAAGAGGGAGGGGACAGGACCATGCACATGGACAACAGAGAACAGAGGGGCAAGAGGCAATGGTAGCTAGCTGACCATAATGGACAGACAGGAGAGAAGGCTGCAGCATAACAGACCATAAAGGGCAGGAGGGACGGATCAGGGGCATTACAATGGAACAGACAAGCCAGGAGGGAGGGAGTAGGGGTCTGCACATGTAAACAGAGGGCTGGGGGCAAGGGGGCAGGGCAGGAGCAGCAAGATGGCCATGGAGGTCAGGCAGGATGGGCACTAGAAGCAAGACACAACATGAAGAGCAACAGTGAGACTGTGATGGCATACACACAGACCATGGAGGGAAGGTGGGAGGGGGTCAGGGGCAGCTAACTGACCACACAGGGAAGGTGGGAGGGGCCATGGCAGCACAGAAGACCATGCATGGCAAGTGGGAGGGTTAGTGGCAGCACAATGGCTATGATGGGCAAGAAGGAGGGTGCAGGGGCATGCACAAAGGACGATGGAGGATAGAAGGGAGGGTCAGGACCTGTGCACAGACAAGAAAGTTCAGGGGAAGGGGCCTCACAACAGACCACACGGGGCAGGCAGGAGGAGCAGTTGCAGCACAACAGACCAGGGAGGGCAGAAGGGTGTGGCAGTACAATGGACCATGTAGGACAGGAGGAAGAGGATAGAGGCATGGCATGTGGACAGGCAGGGTGGAGGTGGCAGGGACAGGTTACAGTCATCTGACAATGCTAGGCAGGTGGGAGGGGAGTGGCAGCTCAACAGAACACTCAGAGTAGATAGGAGTGGCAGGTCCATGGGACATGGTGGGCAAAAAGGATGGAGCAGGGGCATGCACAAAGACATCGGAGGGCAGGGGGAAGGAGAATAGGGGCAGCAAGCTAAGCACAGAGTTTAAGCAGGAGGTCAATGATGGGGCATAGAATTGGGCAATGGAGGGCAGGAGGAGTGGACTGGTACATCATACTAAATTGAGGGCAGTGGCAGCACATCAGACCATGCATGGCAGGAGGGAGGAGGCTAGTCCATGGATTCACACAACAGAGGATAGGGAGGAGGGGGATGGGGCAGCAAGCTAACTGTTCAGAGAAGGCGGGTATTAGAAACTTTATTGTTTTTAAAACATTTTGTCTGTGCAAACTACTTAAAATATGAACAAGTATGCAGCATAATCTCACTTTTATTCAGGAAGAAGAAGACGTTAGTGACTGTGACTCCGGGCTCACTTGGCAAAAACACCCCCTGACCCTCCACCCCCTATCGCAAAATGTAATGCCCGTGAAAAGGGTAGGTGAACACAGTGTTATATAGAACATAGTCCTGAGAGCACGATTGAAAATGAAAACTAGATATAGTGTATGGTATAAACTATGCACCAAAAAGTGTGATATAAGATGAACCAGGCGTGAAATATAATATGCAATACATTGTGCGCAATGACAGATTCATTGGAGAGCGCGAGATAGCACAGGCACTAGCGCGTGCTATGCGATATGCGCCTTGGAGTGTAATATGCACAGGGCAGTGTTGTGTAACCTAACTAGTCTCTAAAGTTGTAATATAAAATATGTGCTGGGGAGTGTAACGTTGCATATGCACTGTGACAAAGATATGGATCCCAAATTGTAATATGTATGGCATAGCACTGTGCGTTATAACATAGGCATCGAGGAAGGCACGTTAGATGGGGCAATATAACCCGTGCGAAGACAAGTGTGGCATGACATTTTCATGGGGTGGTGTTACAGTGCACATGGGCTAGAGAGTGTCATAGCATATGCACTAGCTAGTGGAATACAATACAGAGGTGTGTGGTGTAGGAGAGTAGGGTCTGCAATCCTATGATGACCCAGATTTTTTGCTTTTGCTTCATTGGTTTACGACTTTCTCCGGCTGTGGGCCTGCCAATCAGACCCACAGCCTAGCTGTTCTCTCTCGAAATTAACACACATGTACGTTAGGTGCATCCACTAATTGGAACTGGGCCGCCTTGTCAGTCCCTGTCTCAGCATACCACAGGTATCCAGGGCATCGGTGTACCCAGGGCCTACCAGGGGCTGCAGCATGTATTATGCCACCCCTGGACTGGCCGCCCAAATCTGACACAACTGGCTGCACGACAGCTGGGGCCACGTGGTGTAATCACCCGTTGCTGTAGGGGTAGTATTCCTACCCCTAACCCTAAAATGGACACATGGACTCCTATTAGTCACTCCTATGGCAGGCCTTATCAATCCTGAAGGCAGAGTGCGGGGAGGCATGTGGGATGGTGCTCTGGCGCGAGCCGAGCCCGTCGACGGCTTGCGGAACCAAGTCCTAATAGCCGTTCCATGGTGACGCGGGCCAACTATTTACTAACTTTGGCATCGCATCACCTACACATGTCGCGTAAGGTGTCATACGAATTGGAATACGAACCCCTCGCTAGTTCTGGCGACGGGGTTAGCATTCCCCCCTTCTAGAGGGGCACGACATGGAAGTAACCCTGAACCCCGGTTAAAGTTGACTCAAGCCTCAGCATCACAAAATAGATGCTGCCACCAGACACAAGTCTGACCTCCTGCTGCTGGGGGACCTTCCAGCGAAGGGAGTTTGGACCAAGGGTTTCCTGTCGAGGGCGGTGTTAGCACCGTCCCAGACAGGGTTTGTGTATCCCAGGTAGGCAGGGCTGAAAGGAAGGTGATTGCCAGTGGCACCCCGGTGCTCACTGTGCATAGCCCGGCTCAAACCAGTTTCGGGGGCACACCAGCCCCTGAGCTGGCGCGAAGCCGGACAAAGGATAGGGGTGTAACCACCCCCCCTCCTGGCTCCACCCATAGGTAGAACCTAGTCACGGGCCCACCCCTTTTTCTTAGAATAAAGGTAGGAGCGAGTCCCCTTCCCAAATTGGATAATCAGATACTCGGATACCTCCGAATCACGAACCACTTTCCACGAAAGGAACTCTTGACTATTTCTGAAGACTCTCCCTTGTGGCTAAGGAGTAGCCACCCTGCACCAGCAGGCACCAACTAAGCGCTTGCGGTTTGCTGTAAGTCTCTCCTACGGATCAAGACTGCCCAGCTCGACGAGACCCGAGTTCCCTGCCATCTCTGACCTTTTACCTCCCTCATCAGCTCAGCTGAGAGTCGTAGGTGTGACGAGACCTGCGGGACCGGCTCTCTTCAGAACCTGCACGACGCTTATCTAGCACGCCCACCGAGGGACCCTCGAGTGAGTGCACCTAGGGTTTGAGAAGCCCTAAACCCTGAGCAGCTCCAGCATCGAAGTCTGTCTCCCCAGCATCCGCGAGATCTGCGTGGGGGGCCCTTCCGCTCCTTGCTGTTCACCGCGTTGTCCGACCACTTGCCGACCGGCTTGTGGCCCTCTTCACGACGCTCCAAGATTATGTTTCATCACTAGTCTGGTTGCTCCAGACTGGCACTTGCTCCCCTTCAACAGAGGAGTACCCCGGACCCTCCTGGTCCACTCCCGACGCCATCTTGACTCCCCCGCTTGGGTGGCCACTGCCAAGATCCGCTGCCCCTTCCTGGGCCCAGCATCGTCGACAGCAGACACCTTCGTGGGACAGCTCGCCCTCCATCCTGGTCGCCGCCGCGCCTCCTGGTCCGAGGAACAGCCGAGTCCGACGTCACCCACTCACCTGGTCGAGGTGACTTCAGCCGGTACCCTCCTGGTACCCACACGATCGCTGGCTAGCGGTTGAGAACTGAGTCCCCTCTGCTTTCAGGTTTTCCTTCATCACCGATCCAGGCTTGGATCGCTCTGAACATCGTCACTGGTCGCCTGCCAGCAACTTCTTCTTTCAGGCTCCTGAGACTACACGAGGACTCCCGACATCTTGACGAACTTCACGCAGCCGCAGCCTCCGGGCTAGGTAATTCGAGCATCTCGGTGCTCCATCGCAGGTTCGCTCTACAAGTGTCCAGTTCCTTTTCCGTTTAGTCCCACTGATCGGAACACTCCGGAATCAGTACCTCCAGACTCTAACCATTCGCATTTCACTGTTAGTGTAGATGGTTTCTCGTGCCCCTCGGGCATTTGTGTAAATTGTGCAACTGAAGTATTTTCCTAAGAGTTTTGTAGTGTGCTTAGCTCCCTGACTCATAAAGAGCCAGGGTAGTCTTGTTATAAATAAATACCCTTTTATTTTCATAACAACTTGTGTGGTGTCCTTTCACTTGGTGTTCAAGGGGTATATGTGATGGTAAACAGCTGGCTTAACACGCCCTCTAGAGTTTAGCCTAAGACTGCTCGTATCCACGCTACTAGGATAGCTGGTCTAAAAGGTTGACTTACAACCAATCATCAATAAGGGTCGTTTGGAATGATACACAGTGATCACTAGAATAGTGAGCACTACATATCAGGCCAACTTCTCACATTGGTGAGCAGCGGTTGGGATTTGAGCTTGCTGTTGTTTTACCACACACGTATCCTAAGAATATCGCAGTGAAAGATCACATAAGTACCCAGGTACATATAACTTAACTTAGAATACTCCGAGTTCTACTGAACCGGCTGTTGTAGTGTAACAGGGCTTAGCACACCCTGACTACAACTCCTAGCAAGGGATCAGTAGGCAAACACATAGTGTAGGTAGGTGCAACACTTACACCGCACTAGACAAGCATGTCGGTCCACGGAGAGTCCTCGCAGACTCCCTTAGTGGTCAGTGACCCTCCACAGGTCGTGTCACGATATGCAACCCTTAGCTTCAAGGAGATGCGACAACTATGTGCCTCCAGGAAGCTAAACCAGGGTTCTAACCCTACCATCGCAATTCTGATAGGTCTCTTAGAGGCGTACGATGCTAGGAGGTCCTCTAACACAGGTCCCCCCAGTGCAGATGGGAACATGCCTCCCTTAGAGGGAACCCTCGGTGACCCCGACCTCGACCTCCACACAGAGGAGGAGGACGAGGGCGAGTTATCGGGAGACGAGGCAGACAAAGGTCCAGTGGTAGTCAGCAGGCTTACAAGGACCAACTTAAGCAGGCATGAGAATGGAACTGGGGGAGCCCCGGGCCCACGCTCAAGCAGGCTTAACCTTGGGAACGGACGAGCTAGGTCTCTATCCAGAGGCTCCGGCAGATCGGTTCATACCCATGTCTCTCAGGCATCCTCTCAGAGAGGAATGACTTCCCCTCAGAGGAGGGAGCATGAAGCGAAGATGCGGGAAGTCAATCTAAGGATCGAGCGGGAAGAACTTGCCCTCGCCAAAGAAAGACTTGCCCTGGCCCGAGAGCAGAAATTAAGTGGGTTAGATCCCACTGGTGGCAGCAGTCTCAATAGAGAGAAAGACAGGGGTATAGACACTAGACACCTGAGTAAAATAGTGCCCCCCTTTAAACAAGGGGACGACATCCACAAGTGGATAACTGCTTTGGAGAGGGCCTGCACTGTCCAGTGCGTCCCCCCAAGTCAGTGGGCAGCTATACTGTGGCTTTCCTTTGAAGGTAAAGGAAGGGACAAGCTCCTCACTACTAGAGCTGAGGATGCTAACAACTACCAAGTCCTGAAGAACACACTGATTGATGGGTTCGGCTTAACCACGGAACAGTACCGGGTGCTGTTCCGGGACACCCAGAAAATTCAGTCTCAGGATTGGGCTGACTTTGTTGATTGTGCCACTAAGGATTTGGAAGGCTGGTTGCTGGGTAGCAAGGTTACTGATTACACAGGATTGTACAATCTTATCATGCGAGAACAGATTTTAAACAACTGTCAGAACCAATTGTTGCATCAGCACCTTGTCGACTCGGATCTGACCTCTCCCCAAGAATTGGGAAAGAAGGCAGACAGATGGGTCAGAACAAGGGTCAAGCAGAACCAGAATCAGAACCAGGGTGGTCAGAAGAAAGCAGACCAAAAGGGTAACAAGAACGAACAAAATGACCAGAAGTCTTCGACAGGTCCCCAACAAACCAAAGAGGGTGGGGGTCAGGCTTCACAGAAGAAGAAGACTCAAGAAGGCCAGTCAAAAAGGTGGTGCCAGTACTGTAAAAGTAAGACTCACTGGTTTAGTGAGTGCACCAAGAAAGGAGGGCAAACTCCTACCACTGCAGCCCCTAAGGCACCTGCGCCCCCTAGTACAGTCAGCAGTGGTAGTGCGCCTCCCAAGGCATTAGTTGGGTTAACCTTGGGAACCGAGGGGAGTGACGACTTAGTCGGCACGCTCACTCAGGCCGTCCTTGTCTGTACAGGGGATATGGATATGTCCCCTGATGCCAGTCCCAATACTTTGGGCAAATACAGACAGACACCTTTGATCAATGGAAAAGTGGCTCAGGCCTACAGGGACACGTGTGCCAGTGTCACCATGGTGACGCCTAACTTCGTGGACCCTGGACAGATCATGCTAGGTACCGATTACCTAGTGACCAATGCCAGCAACGTCACTACCAATCACAGTATGGCAGTTGTTGATTTCTCCTGGGGAGGGGTAAGTGGCCCGAAAAAGGTTGTGGTTAGTTCAGACCTCCCCGTAGAATGTCTGTTGGGCAATGATTTGGAAACGTCACAATGGTCAGAAGTGGAGCAGAGGACTCACATGGAGATGTTAGGCTTGCCAGCACATGTCCTTGCTGTGACCAGGTCACAGGCCAAAAGATGCCCCACTGAACAGGTGCTGGATCCTGGAAGAACGGACCAGACACCTTCCAAGAAAAGGAGCAGTAAGGGTAAGGCTTCGCCTTCCCCCTTGCCCCAGGTTGTGGATCAAGTCTCCGAGAAGGCTGACCTTAAGGAACTGAGGGAAACTGAGCCGCAAGAGCTTGAACCTGGTCAGGTTGAGTTTCTGGGCTCAGGGGGACCCTCCAGGGAAGACCTGAGGAAGGCACAGTTAGACTGCCCCTCACTTGAACCCCTCAGACAGCAGGCTGCTGCTGAGGCTGCAGGGAACGCCACAGGTACCCACAAAGTGTACTGGGACGATGGACTCCTGTACTCTGAGGCAAGAGACCCCAAACCTGGTGCGACCAGGAGGCTGGTCATCCCCTTGTCTCTGAGAGGTTTCCTTCTCACCTTGGCCCACGAGATTCCCCTTGCAGGTCACTTAGGCCAGAATAAGACTTGGGACAGAATTGTCCCACACTTTCACTGGCCCCACATGTCCGAAGATACGAAGGAGTTTTGCCGCTCCTGTGTCACTTGCCAAGCCAGTGGTAAGTCAGGTGGCACGACAAAGGCCCCCCTCATACCACTACCAGTGGTGGGGGTACCCTTTGAGCGAGTGGGGATCGACATTGTCGGACCAATGGAACCCCAGACAGCATCAGGGCACAAGTTTATACTGGTGGTGGTGGACCACGCCACCAGGTATCCTGAAGCTATTCCCCTTAGGACCACTACAGCACCTGTGGTGGCACGGGCCCTACTTGGAGTGTTCTCCAGAGTGGGCTTCCCTAAGGAGGTCGTCTCAGACAGAGGTGCGAACTTCATGTCGGGATATCTGACTGCTATGTGGAAGGAATGTGGTGTCAACTACAAGTTCACCACACCCTATCACCCACAATGCAATGGGCTGGTTGAGAGATTCAACCGGACCCTAAAAGGGATGATTCACGGACTACCTGAAAAGCTTCGGCGGAGATGGGATGTCCTGATACCCTGCCTCTTGTTCGCCTACAGAGAGGTCCCGCAGAAGGGGGTTGGCTACAGCCCTTTCGAGCTTCTGTTCGGACACCCTGTAAGGGGACCCCTTTGTTTGGTAAAGGAAGGATGGGAGAGACCTCTCAGAAAGCCGGCATCAAACATTGTGGACTATGTGCTCGGTCTCCGCTCGCGGATGGCGGAGTACATGGAAAAGGCGTCTAAAAACCTTGAGGCGAGCCAAGAATTACAGAAAGCTTGGCACGACCAAAAGGCTGTCCTGGCTGTGTACCAGCCTGGACAGAAGGTGTGGGTGCTGGAGCCAGTGGCCCCAGCAGCACTCAAAGACAAATGGTCTGGGCCCCACACAATCATTGAGCAAAAGGGAGAGGTCACCTACCTGGTAGACCTGGGAACTCCCCGGAGCCCCCACAGGGTGCTCCATGTAAACAGGCTCAAGGCATATGTCGACAGGGAGGGCATGGGCTTGCTCATGGCCACAGATGAGGGACAGGAGGAGGAGAGTGACCCTCTCCCGGACCTGCTCTCTCAGAACCCTGACGATGGATCAGTAGATGGTGTTGTCTTTTGTGGCAGCCTCTCTGGACATCAACAAAAGGATTGTAAACAGGTTCTTCAATCCTTTCGACATATGTTCTCTCTGACACCCAGTCAGACCAATTGGTGTACCCATGAGGTCGACACTGGAGACAGTCTACCCGTAAAGAGTAAAATCTATCGGCAACCTGATCACGTCAGAGACTGCATCAAGACAGAGGTGCAGAAAATGTTGGAGCTGGGAGTCATTGAACCCTCGGACAGCCCCTGGGCTAGTCCCGTAGTGCTCGTGCCGAAACCTCACACCCAGGGCGGTAAGAAAGAGATGAGGTTCTGCGTGGACTACAGAGGTCTCAATGCAGTCACTAAGACTGACGCCCACCCGATACCAAGAGCAGACGAACTTATCGACCGGTTGGCCTCGGCCAACTACTTAAGTACGTTTGACCTGACAGCTGGGTATTGGCAAATCAGGTTAGCTGAGGAGGCCAAGCCCAAAACAGCATTTTCTACCCCGGGTGGGCATTATCAGTTCGTGGTAACGCCCTTTGGTTTGAAAAATGCACCTGCCACCTTCCAAAGGCTGGTGAATCAAGTTCTCACTGGGTTGGACGACATCTGTGCGGCGTATCTGGACGATATCGCTGTCTTTAGCTCCACCTGGGAGGATCACCTGGTCCACCTGAGGAAAGTGTTAGAGGCCCTGCAGAAGGCAGGCCTCACTATCAAGGCCACCAAGTGCCAGATAGGGCAGACACAGGTTGTATACCTGGGCCACCTTGTAGGAGGGGGTCAGGTTCAACCGTTGGAGAGCAAAATACAGGCCATACAGGACTGGGCTCCTCCAACCACCCAGACTCAGGTTCGAGCTTTCTTGGGCCTGACTGGTTATTACCGGAAATTTGTCAGAAATTATGGATCTATTGTGACCCCGCTAAACGACCTGACAAGTAAAAAGATGCCAAAAAAAGTTCAGTGGACAGCAAGCTGTCAGAAGGCATTCGATGACCTAAAGCAGGCCATGTGCACAGCACCTATCCTAAAGAGTCCAGACTACTCCAAACCATTCATTGTCCAAACAGACGCTTCGGAGCTGGGTGTGGGAGCTGTTCTATCGCAACTGAATTTTGATGGTCATGACCAGCCCATAGCTTTTATTAGCAGGAGGCTGACCCCCAGAGAGAAGAATTGGTCAGCTATTGAGAGGGAGGCCTTTGCTGTGGTTTGGGCCCTGAAGAAGTTGAGGCCATACTTGTTTGGCACTCACTTCAAGATTCAGACCGACCATAAGCCCCTCTTGTGGCTAAAACAAATGAAGGGTGAAAACCCCAAACTACTTAGGTGGTCCATTTCCCTACAGGGGATGGACTTCACAGTGGAGCATAGACCTGGCACTGATCATGGCAATGCAGATGGGCTCTCCAGGTATTTCCACTTAGAGCAAGAAGACTCACCTGGTCAAGGTTAGCTTATTGTCCCAAAGTTTGGGGGGGGGTCATGTAGGAGAGTAGGGTCTGCAATCCTATGATCACCCAGATTTTTTGCTTTTGCTTCATTGGTTTACGACTTTCTCCGGCTGTGGGCCTGCCAATCAGACCCACAGCCTAGCTGTTATCTCTCGAAATTAACACACATGTACGTTAGGTGCATCCACTAATTGGAACTGGGCCGCCTTGTCAGTCCCTGTCTCAGCATACCACAGGTATCCAGGGCATCGGTGTACCCAGGGCCTACCAGGGGCTGCAGCATGTATTATGCCACCCCTGGACTGGCCGCCCAAATCTGACACAACTGGCTGCACGACAGCTGGGGCCACGTGGTGTAATCACCCGTTGCTGTAGGGGTAGTATTCCTACCCCTAACCCTAAAATGGACACATGGACTCCTATCAGTCACTCCTATGGCAGGCCTTATCAATCCTGAAGGCAGAGTGCGGGGAGGCATGTGGGATGGTGCTCTGGCGCGAGCCGAGCCCGTCGACGGCTTGCGGAACCAAGTCCTAATAGCCGTTCCATGGTGACGCGGGCCAACTATTTACTAACTTTGGCATCGCATCACCTACACATGTCGCGTAAGGTGTCATACGAATTGGAATACGAACCCCTCGCTAGTTCTGGCGACGGGGTTAGCATTCCCCCCTTCTAGAGGGGCACGACATGGAAGTAGCCCTGAACCCCGGTTAAAGTTGACTCAAGCCTCAGCATCACAAAATGGATGCTGCCACCAGACACAAGTCTGACCTCCTGCTGCTGGGGGACCTTCCAGCGAAGGGAGTTTGGACAAAGGGTTTCCTGTCGAGGGCGGTGTTAGCACCGTCCCAGACAGGGTTTGTGTATCCCAGGTAGGCAGGGCTGAAAGGAAGGTGATTGCCAGTGGCACCCCGGTGCTCACTGTGCATAGCCCGGCTCAAACCAGTTTCGGGGGCACACCAGCCCCTGAGCTGGCGCGAAGCCGGACAAAGGATAGGGGTGTAACCACCCCCCCTCCTGGCTCCACCCATAGGTAGAACCTAGTCACGGGCCCACCCCTTTTTCTTAGAATAAAGGTAGGAGCGAGTCCCCTTCCCAAATTGGATAATCAGATACTCGGATACCTCCGAATCACGAACCACTTTCCACGAAAGGAACTCTTGACTATTTCTGAAGACTCTCCCTTGTGGCTAAGGAGTAGCCACCCTGCACCAGCAGGCACCAACTAAGCGCTTGCGGTTTGCTGTAAGTCTCTCCTACGGATCAAGACTGCCCAGCTCGACGAGACCCGAGTTCCCTGCCATCTCTGACCTTTTACCTCCCTCATCAGCTCAGCTGAGAGTCGTAGGTGTGACGAGACCTGCGGGACCGGCTCTCTTCAGAACCTGCACGACGCTTATCTAGCACGCCCACCGAGGGACCCTCGAGTGAGTGCACCTAGGGTTTGAGAAGCCCTAAACCCTGAGCAGCTCCAGCATCGAAGTCTGTCTCCCCAGCATCCGCGAGATCTGCGTGGGGGGCCCTTCCGCTCCTTGCTGTTCACCGCGTTGTCCGACCACTTGCCGACCGGCTTGTGGCCCTCTTCACGACGCTCCAAGATTATGTTTCATCACTAGTCTGGTTGCTCCAGACTGGCACTTGCTCCCCTTCAACAGAGGAGTACCCCGGACCCTCCTGGTCCACTCCCGACGCCATCTTGACTCCCCCGCTTGGGTGGCCACTGCCAAGATCCGCTGCCCCTTCCTGGGCCCAGCATCGTCGACAGCAGACACCTTCGTGGGACAGCTCGCCCTCCATCCTGGTCGCCGCCGCGCCTCCTGGTCCGAGGAACAGCCGAGTCCGACGTCACCCACTCACCTGGTCGAGGTGACGTCAGCCGGTACCCTCCTGGTACCCACACGATCGCTGGCTAGCGGTTGAGAACTGAGTCCCCTCTGCTTTCAGGTTTTCCTTCATCACCGATCCAGGCTTGGATCGCTCTGAACATCGTCACTGGTCGCCTGCCAGCAACTTCTTCTTTCAGGCTCCTGAGACTACACGAGGACTCCCGACATCTTGACGAACTTCACGCAGCCGCAGCCTCCGGGCTAGGTAATTCGAGCATCTCGGTGCTCCATCGCAGGTTCGCTCTACAAGTGTCCAGTTCCTTTTCCGTTTAGTCCCACTGATCGGAACACTCCGGAATCAGTACCTCCAGACTCTAACCATTCGCATTTCACTGTTAGTGTAGATGGTTTCTCGTGCCCCTCGGGCATTTGTGTAAATTGTGCAACTGAAGTATTTTCCTAAGAGTTTTGTAGTGTGCTTAGCTCCCTGACTCATAAAGAGCCAGGGTAGTCTTGTTATAAATAAA
The DNA here is from genome assembly GCF_964204655.1 of Triturus cristatus. Taxonomy (NCBI): domain Eukaryota; kingdom Metazoa; phylum Chordata; class Amphibia; order Caudata; family Salamandridae; genus Triturus; species Triturus cristatus. Next base: position 1,189,643,729 of record NC_140591.1, read on the forward strand.
TACCCTTTTATTTTCATAACAACTTGTGTGGTGTCCTTTCACTTGGTGTTCAAGGGGTATATGTGATGGTAAACAGCTGGCTTAACACGCCCTCTAGAGTTTAGCCTAAGACTGCTCGTATCCACGCTACTAGGATAGCTGGTCTAAAAGGTTGACTTACAACCAATCATCAATAAGGGTCGTTTGGAATGATACACAGTGATCACTAGAATAGTGAGCACTACATATCAGGCCAACTTCTCACATGTGGCACTCGGCAGGCAATGGTGGGTGTAACACAGCATTGGGCTCTGTCAGGAGCGCGCTGTGACTCGCAAGTGATGTTCGTCCCCTTTCCAGAGAGTAAAATAAAAAGTATTACACATCCGGCAGTGGATGTGTGTTTTATTAACTGTGAGGGGGGTTTCTTGCATAGTTTTGGTCGAATTTTTGTCGAATCCCCTTTGAATGGCTTGGTGTGCATGTGTATTAAATGTGCCCGTCAATAGCTACCCATGTTTGTATAAATAAACGACAAGGGTGTCTACCGGGATTAGGCACGGTAGAGCATCAGACATGTCAGAGCTTCACTAGTGGTGTAAATACATTCCACGTGGATTAATTGCATGCATAGTCGCCTTTTAATGAATATCACGCAAATCGTCATGGTGATAGGTACGTACGGTTTGTCCAGCATGTCCTAGGTGTGTCTATAAATATATATTTTTTAAAAATAATAAAAAACAGTGGCCGGCCCTGGGGATTGGGGTCAAAAAAATATAATTAGGAGACAGGCCCTGGGGGATGGGGTCATCAGGGCCAATAAATTAGAATAAGAAGGGGAACCACACAGCCCCCCTTCTTAAAAAAATAAAATAAATAAAAGACTGGCATCGTGCCGGAGGCCATGCCCCCTCCATGCAGCACTCTGCAAACGCGCCCCCAACAGGCATCTCCAGTATGCGCCAGGGAGCTGCGCTGCAGACAGGTGTTCTGAGGCCAAGCCCCTTTTTACACCTCTCTGCAACGCAGCTCTGTGGCGCTTACTGGAGGTACCTAGTGGTCTAGTGTGACCCTAGGGACCCTTAGGATTCAAGGGGACTTAATCTCTCAACTTAGAACAGCCACAGGGCGCGTTTACACAGTGGTGAAGGGAGGGGACGGGGCCTGAGGTGACGTGTGCAAACACGCACCATGGCACGTTTTAAATTGGGGATATAATTTCCCTTCAATACTGAGGGCCCCTGGGGGCTAACTAGCCCACCAAGTGCTTCCAGTAAGCGCCACTGAGCTGCATTGCAGAGAGGTGGTCCAGGCCGTGCCACTTTTTACACCTCTCTGCAACGCAGCTCTGTGGCACTTACTGGAGGTACCTAGTGGGCTAGTTGGACCCTAGGGACCCTCAGGACTCAAATGAACTTAATCTCCCAACTAAAAACGGACACAGGGCGTGTTTACACAATGGTGAAAGGAGGGGACGGGGCCTGAGTTAACGTGTGCAAAAATGCCCTGTGGCCTGTTTTAAGAGGTAGTTTTAATCCCCATGCCCTATTATATACTAGGGGCTTATAGAGGAGGTAAGGCTAATCACAGGGGGACCCCAACGCATAATGTTCCCTAGTGTATGTAGGTGTTTTCACTGTATTCTAAGTGTCTTTTAACATAGCACTGGCTCTAGGACTGGTTAGTCAGACTCAGTTACCACCAGTATCCGTCTGAAAAAGTTGAGGGTACAGGATGATTTTGCAACAAGGCTTCTTTCTGCTCTTCTTTTTGTTCTTTCTGCACGTTATCCTTCTTCCTGCACTTATCTTCGTATTTGAGGACTTCTGTTGCTTCTTTCTGCACTTCTTTTGTTTCTTTCTGTGCATTTTTTCTTCTTTCTTCACATGTCCTATCTCTGTAGGCATAGTTAGAAATTAGCATTTAAAAAACCTTTGAAATTAACAGAAAAAACCATAGGTTTCAGGCACGTTATAGTTAGGAATTAGCATTTAAAAAACCTCAGAAATTCACTGAAAAAACCATAGGTTTCAGGGGTGTTATAGTTAGCTGGACTTTTCACTTGTACAAAACCATTGAAATTCCCCCGTTATAGTTAGTTCAGCTAACTATAACTCGCGCGCCCGCAATGCACTGCTGATGACGTCACATATTACATCACTCATGACATGGTCAGTGACATCACTCATGACATCACTGATGACATCTCAAATGACATCACTGATGACATCACTGATGACATCATCCTTGTGATAGAGTGGCAGACCTCCTCTCACCCTAATATAACCTTTGATACACACATTCAAAAATAGAGACTAAAATTTTCAAAACAATGGACATACCAATACCAGTTACAACAACCTCTTCAGTAATTCTAAGATCCACATACACATCCACTCATTCACCAACAGTCCAATACAGTCACTCATACATGTACTCACTCATCATATATACTCATACACCTATACATCCTGTTACACAATGCCACTCATCCATAGAGTTACTCACACACATAGTCACTCATGCTAATAAAGAATCAAACATACATTTACTTGCATATACAGTTATACACACACCACCACACTTACTTCTACGGAAACTTACACATACTTAGTCTTTTAAACAATCACTTATAGAAACACATACTTATTCATACAGGAACTCTTTCAATCTCTCACTCTCACATATACTCACATATATACACCAATAGTCACATACACTAGTTTAAAACATATGTAGTTACTCATAAAGACACTATTGAGACAGTCATTCACTCACTAACACACCCATACACACACTCATCCACCCATACAGTCCTGCACACATACTGTGTTCAACACATACAAACAGTGAGTCACTCATTCATGCACCTATGCACTACGTAATACCCCCACCGAACCATGCAGACACTCAGACTGATACTCAAAAAACCAACTAATAACCTATATAGACACCCATGTAGCTACTCACCAACCCATGCAGCCACTTATACACAAAGTGAGAGACTGATACTGATATTTACATATTTAAACATTACTCACTAAGCCATGTATTCACTATGATACACTTAATCAGGCAGTTACACAATCAATTTTTCAAAAACAAATCATCCATTTAGACACTTATATACCCATTTATTCTTCCATCGACCTTGAGATATACATATATAAAACATATTTAATTTTCAGAATAACACACATTCACTGGATGATGTCATCAGTGATGTCATCAGTGATGTCATTTGAGATGTCATCAGTGATGTCATGAGTGATGTCACTGACCATGTCATGAGTGATGTAATATGTGACGTCATCAGCAGTGCATTGCGGGCGCGCGAGTTATAGTTAGCTGAACTAACTATAACGGGGGAATTTCAATGGTTTTGTACAAGTGAAAAGTCCAGCTAACTATAACACCCCTGAAACCTATGGTTTTTTCAGTGAATATATATATATATATATATATATAAAAAATACCCTTTCAGGCACTCTAGATCTGCTCACCTCAAATGTCTGCTTTTCTGTCAAAGTCTTTAAGCATAGGATTAGCACAGTGTCAAAAGCCATTTACCACTCCAGGCACAGTATTACAGCATTGAATTGGTAAAATATCAACCAAGCCAACCTGAAATGAGTAAAAGCAACCCCTGACACAGTGTTTCGCTCTAATTAGAGCTCTTCAGAGAGGTATAGCTTTGTCCAGACACAAGGGACCACCCAGTATAAGTCAAAAAATACCCTTTCAGGCATAGAGTGACGAATAAATTATGCAAAAAAGAAGCAGAGAACTCTGGGTAGTTCTCAAGTTTAGGTGGAAAGCAGATCTTGTATAGCGCACTCTCAACACCAGCGACACTCTAGATCTGCTCACCTCAAATGTCTGCTTTTCTATCAAAGTCTTTAGGCATAGGATTAGCACAGTGCCATCCACACCGAGATTGAAATGGACAAAGTCTTTCTACAGCAAAGTCTTTAGGCATAGGACTAGCACAGTGCTGTCCTTGCCGTGAAATGACAAAAGCCATTTACCACGCCACCTCAAATGTCTGCTTTTCTATCAAAGTCTTTAAGCATAGGATTAGCACAGTGTCAAAAGCCATTTACCACTCCAGTCACAGTATTACAGCATTGAATTGGTAAAATATCAACCAAGCCAACCTGAAATGAGTAAAAGCAACCCCTGACACAGTGTTTCGCTCTAATTAGAGCTCTTCAGAGAGGTATAGCTTTGTCCAGACACAAGGGAGCACCCATTATAAGTTAAAAAAAATACCCTTTCAGGCATAAAGTGATGAATACATTATGCAAAAAAGAAGTAGAGAACTCTGGGTAGTTCTCAAGTTTAGGTGGAAAGCAGTACCTGTTTGGAGCACTCTCAACACCATCGACACTCTAGATCTGCTCACCTCAAATGTCTGCTTTTCTATCAAAGTATTTAAGCTTTGGATTAGCACAGTGCCATTCACACCGAGATAGAAATGGACAAAGCCTTTTGCCATTTCTACAGCAAAGTCTTTAAGCATAGGACTAACACAGTGCTGTCCTTGCCGAGCTGTAAAATGCCAAAACCCATTTACCACTCCAGGCCCAGTATTACAGCTTTGAATTGGTAAAATACCAACCAAGCCAACCTGAAATGAGTAAAAGCAACCCCTGACACAGTGTTTCGCTCTAATTAGAGCTCTTCAGAGAGGTATAGCTTTGTCCAGACACAAGGGACCACCCAGTATAAGTAAAAAAATACCCTTTCAGGCATAGAGTGACGAATAAATTATGCAAAAAAGAAGCAGAGAACTCTGGGTAGTTCTCAAGTTTAGGTGGAAAGCAGATCTTGTACAGCGCACTCTCAACACCAGCGACACTCTTGATCTGCTCACCTCAAATGTCTGCTTTTCTATCAAAGTCTTTAAGCATAGGATTAGCACAGTGCCATCCACACCGAGATTGAAATGGACAAAGTCTTTCTACAGCAAAGTCTTTAGGCATAGGACTAGCACAGTGCTGTCCTTGCCGTGAAATGACAAAAGCCATTTACCACGCCAGCACAGTATCACAGCTTTGAATTGGTAAAATACCAACCAAGTCAACCTGATGTGTGCCAACCCATTCCCCCGGGGCCGGCCCTATCCATCGGGGACCATGGGGGGAGCCCCAATTCCCCCACATCCCGAAGGCTCCCCGCCTCCTGCGGGAGCCGGCTTTGCTTTTCCACACGGGGAGCTGCTGACATGCAACTTCCCGCGTGGAAAGCAATCTGCTTTGGATTTTGGAAGCGAGAACAGTAAACCTGCTCTCGCTTCCAAAATCCAAAGCAGAGTTTGCTATGAACAGCAGCGTCCCGGGGGTGGGCACCTCGGGACACTGCAGGAGCCGGCCATGGGGGGTGGTGGTCCCCAGGGCCATCAAGGGTTCCAGGAGGGGGGCTGCACGGCCCCCCTCCCAATGCATTTAAAGTCCCAGGGAGGTGGTGGTCCGCGGGGCTCTGGGGTCCACAACGGACCCCCAAATTTACATACTTAGTGCCCCAAGTAGGTGGTGGTCCCCAGAGTGTGTGGGGGGGCTTGAGCCCCCCACACAGGTTTTTTTTTTTAAAAGAGCCCCAGGGGTGGCAGTCCCCGGGGCAGCGGGAGGGCCATGTGCCCCGCAAATATTTTTGAAAATCCCCGGGGGTGGCAGTCCCTGGGGTGTGGTGGGGCTTGGAGGCCCCACAACACATTAAAAAACAAGCCCTGGGGTAACAGTCCCCAGAGCTGTGGGGGGCCTTGTGCCCCCGTTAATATTTTATTAAAGCCCTGGTGGCGGTCCCCGGGGTCTGGGGGGGCCTTGGAGGCCCTTTTCTTGTTTTTTATGTCTCTTTCACTGTTTTCTTGTGACTCGGTTCTACTGACTATGTCATGAATGATGTAATATGTGATATCATCAGCAGTGCATTGCGGGTGTGAGTTATAGTTAGCTCAACTAACTATAACGGCTGAATTTCTCTGGTTTTGTACGAGTGAAATGTCCAACTAACTATAACATCTCTGAAACCTCTGTTTTTTTCAGTGAATATAGAGATAGATAGATAGATAGATAGATAGATAGATAGATAGATAGATAGATAGATAGATAGATAGATAGATAGATAGATAGATAGATAGATAGATAGATAGATAGATAGATAGATAGATAGATAGATAGATAGATAGATAGATAGATAGATAGATAGATAGATAGATAGATAGATAGATAGATAGATAGATAGATAGATAGATAGATAGATAGAATCTAGTACCTGGTAGGTAGTTATAGTTAGGACCTATTTTCCATAGGTAAAATGTTTGACCTAGTTTTCATAGGTAAAATGTTTTTTGACTTGCTTTTAACTTTGGCACTGTTTGACAGATCAAAACTAAATTTTCTCTAAAAAGTGCTCAACTTTGTGTGGGTGTGCATGGGAGGTCTCGTGGTGAAGCGTTAAGCATACGCCGAGAAAAAGGGGGTGTCAAAAAAAGTGTTTCCCATGTTAATTCATATAGAGATTTTAGACACAACTACAGCCCACACAGCTGAACGTAATTGCACAAATTTGGTAGAAAGCTAGCTCTGGTCCAGAAAGAGACTTTTTTGTGATTTGGTGTAAATCCAATCAGTAGTTTTTGAGACATTAAAGTGTTGGCAGCCATTTTGGTACTCGGACTCAGCAAAGTCCCAAACAAAGACATAACAAAAAAAGAGAAGGGGGCAGGGTAGGAATACCATGACCCCCTATACCTGGGCCAAAAGCATTCTTTTTTTCAATATTGCTGCGATTTAAAGGTGAATTTGTTAAATTGTTGGAAAATTGAAGAAAAAAACCCCAAGTGCAGTCTCTCACACTTACTTACAGTTTAACCCTCGGGTGGGCCAGATCTCAGGGGCGTGTGAAATGTTGAAAGGTTGGGAGGGTGATGCATGTGGCCCCTGCTCATAAGGCTATGAAGAGCCCTGGGAACCTCTACCTGACTGGCTTTATTTGGAAAATGGAGGAGGACCGCACGGACCCCTCCTCAGGCTCATTAGAGCCCTGGGGACCACCACCTCACCAGGTCGTAATTGAAATATTGGAGGGTAGTCTTGTGGACCCCATCCTGTGGCTCTAAAGGGCCCTGGGGACCACCACCGCCCAGGTGCTTAATTAAAAAATTGGAAAGGGTTGCGTGGATCCCCTCCGGTGGCTCTTAAGAGACCCGGGTGCCAGTGCCTCCCTGGGGCAAAGCCGTGCATTTGAAAAGGAGGGGGCACTGGGCCCCCCTCCTGGAGTCATTTACGGCCCTGGGGTACGCCACCCCCATCTCCTGATGTGCCCACCCTCGAGAGATAGCAGTTTTCTCTTGGTAGGAGCTTTGGCAGCTCCCACCAAATGAGAGAAAACAGTAACTCTGCTCCCAGGGGGCAGGAATACTGGTCCCTCTTGCTGGGAATGGAGTTTTCATCTGAAACAGATTAAAGCAGGCACCCTTTGCCAGAGTTTTACAGTGCTCAAACCATACATTTACCAGAAAGCTCCTGGTTCTGCCGTCTGTCCCAGCCCCCTGGGTATAGGGCCACTGGACATAGGAGCAACAACAAAATGCTCAACTGTTTGACAATATTGCACAGACTCCATTATTATGTTTGTTCAAAAGTAAAGATTTCTTTATTCTTCTTCTTGTTTTATTTTATTTTACAACATTCTTTTTTTATTCAAATATATCCAACTCATTTAATCCCAAAGGACATCTTCAGGGCTTCATACGGAGGTTCTTCTGACTGAAATAGTGTGAAATTGTCATGGTGTGAATTATACACTGGCTTTTTTGACAATACTCAGATTTCCCGAGAGCATCACAGTCATGAAGCCAGGTAGAGATTACTTTTATGTACTGTCTGTCATTCTGTGAGTCCTGTAAGTCCGATGGCTCGTGTTCTACGCCATTAACACCAGCCCAGGGCATTGAGTATGTTTTTACACCCAAATATGACGTTAGTGTTTTTGCACCCGTTTAGCCCGTTTCCAGTGGTGCAACAAAAAGTGAGAGGTCCCCCTGCAAGATATGCTGAATGGGCCCCTCACACTCACATAAGTAGAGGCTGAGAGGGCTCCCACCAGCATGGGGAAGCCTGCCCCCCCACGCGGCAGCAGTGGGGGCCTTTGTTACACCCCTGCCCGTTACGGCCATCTGAACACTGTTTTTCTACCGGTACTTTGCATCAGCTGACAGCTAGTTTTGAGCTCCAGGGCAATATTTCGAGCGACTCGGATTTCTCCTTGGCTCCAAGTTAAAACTCAGTTAAAAAATGCATGTGCTATCCACCACCCTTTTTCAGAACATATTTACGATGCCATTTACTCCTAAAGCTCAATTTAAACAATAGAACAGGGTCATTCATACCAGCTGTTGACACAGTAACAGCATATGTCCCCTTTAGTGCAACATGGTAGTTCTATTAGGACAGTATGCTTTTGTTCTTTTACCTTTTCTCACTGAAAGAAATTCTGATTAAAAACGTTGAAAATCTCTCTAGTATGAACACACTGTTTTACTACATTTTACCTGTGACTGTGTAAGTTTTAAAGGTCACCTTACCCAAACTAAATGAATTACTAGGAAACCTAACTACAATCTTTATAGTCTCATGTGTTTATCATAGGTTAGGTAGTGCTCGTTCCAAGGCAGATGTAAAGAATATTGTACGAAATTGTATTATTGGGTGAGATAGGTGGAAGCCCTACTCAAGCTACATTCACAATCCATGTCAGGGTGAACAACAAAAGTCACTAAATTAACCTGTGCTTAACTCTCTGGTAGCTTGGTACAAGGCAGTCAGGCTTAACTTAGAGGCAATGTGTAAAATATTTTAGACGCACAAAAACAGTAATAAAGTGAAAAAGCAACACAAGAAATATCCCAAACCACATTCAAAAATTGGAGTTAATTTTAATACATGAAATGGTGCAATAATGACAAATATCTAATCAGTAGAACCGGAGGTATTGGATTTAAGTTTTTTTAGACAAAATAGCACCTAAAAGCGCAAATCGCCACTCGCTGTCATCTGGTTACGCTAGACTGGAGTGAAGTCAATAGTACAGGCTGATCGAGGTTGGGGCAGGGGTGGGATACTGGGACAACATTAGTCCCGCTGAAGGGTTACCTTCAAAGTCTGGCAAGAAGAGTTCCATTCGCATTGGAGGAGGCCGCAGTGAGGGGTTTGAGTGTTGCAGATGGTCATCGCTGTAGATGAAGATTAGGTCAGGTGCTGCAGATGGTCATCACTATAGTACGAAGAGCCATTCAAGAGTAGTGAAAGGTTGTTGCTGTAGCTTCGCGGTGGGGGTTGTCGCAGGCTGTTGTTGCTGTAGCGCAATGTGCGGGTTTCACGTTGGCAGTCTTTGCTGGTGATCACTGCCGACATGAGGAGTAGTTCTTACCGTAGCTTTGCACTGGCATTTGATGCAGGCAGCACAGTTTGCTGCGAACAAGCCTATTTAAGGTCGCAAGGAGCCCAAACTTAAAGATTTTCACTTTTTCTTTGAGAAGAGTATAATCTTATGCCAGCCAAAGGTCCAGGAACTGAGGAGGCACTTTTTGGGGGATCAGGGACTCACTCTAGCAGAGGCTAACTGGGCTTAGACAGGTCCAGTTGCAGCAGGTCAGCTGGGCAGTTACAAGGAGGTCTCTGAACCTTATTGTGTCCCTGTATCTCACACAAGAGTTCAGACAACAGACCTTTTAAGTCACTCTGGGATGAAGGCAAACAGCTCCAGTTTTTCTTCTCAGACAGCAAGGAGGTCCTTCAAACAGCAGAGCAGTTGTCTGGCAGCTGGGTATTCTTTTTATCTGTAACTGTGTTCTGATGATCGGCTCTGGAGGTCTAATATGTATACCTGGTGCCAGCCTTTGTGTGGCGGGGACTCCAGGTTCTACCTCCACATCTGGTTCTGGAATGCTCTTCCGCATCCCTGTCAAGGCTCCAAACTGACTAGGGGTGACAAAAGGCATGGCCGGCCTCGTTTCAGGTTCCATTATATGTGCAGGGGGCAAAGCTGTTTGAAGAGTGGGTGAAGCTGGATCCAGTCCCTCCGCATACATCCTGCCAGGATGGCCCATCTTGTCCACATCTAAGACCCCTTATTGTTACAGTCTGAAAGCAATACTCAAACCCCAACAGCAGAGCCATTCACAATCATGTGACCCAGGACACTGGCAGAAGGCATAAATGGTAGGGACAAGAAAATGGTAACTTTGTAAAATTGGCTTTTTCACAATTGTGACTTAAAATCTGACTTCAACATTAAAGAGGTTTGTAAAATGCAATTCATTTGAGTGTAAAGAGCACATTTACAGCCTCTCCCAATCCAGGTAGAACTTATTAAATGTAATAGGGTAACTCAGTTTTAGTCTAGGGGAGAAATAGGCCTCAACAGTTAAAAACACGGCTTTAGGAGTTTTTCACTGTCAGGACATGTAACTCTCAAGCACATATCCTACTTTTTAAATACCAATGGGTGGTTAGGGCCTACCAAGGGGTTTCATTTAGATTTTAAAAAGGAAGGTTTAGGACTGGCAAAAGGTTTATTTAGCCAAGTTGAAATGGCAGTTTAAAACTGCACTACAGGCTGCAGTGTGAGGCCTGAGATGTTTTAAAAGGCAACTTTAGCGGGTGGCACACTGACCGCTGCAGGCCCACTAGTAGCATTTAATTTATAGGTCCAGGGTACATGTAGTACACTTACAAGCAAACTATATTTGCCATTTAGGTGCAATCCAATTTTACCATGTTTGAAGGCGAGAGCAGACGCAATTTTGCATAAGTTAGCAGTGGCAAAGTGCACAGAGTCCTAATGACAACAAAAAACAGTTCAGCAACACAAGGTAAGAATATGAGGGAGACCCTGCAAAACGGGCCAGGTACAACAGATATCAATATAATACACATTTACATATAATGAATGTAAATGGGATATATTTATATTGTCTGTGATTATCCTGAAAATCTGGTATGGATCAGGCTCTCCTCTACCTACACTGGACACCCCTGACATTGTCCATATACTTAAATAACTCCTTTGTCCAGTGGATGATGTGGTTATAGGTGAATACTCAGCCTTATTGTCTCTGGTACTAACTGTGTCTTAATAAGCTATTTCTTAATATATATGTTTGATAGATGCAACTTCTATTTAGATACGGCTTCTTGCAGGTAACCAGTATCAAGGAGCATGTTGCTTTACCGAATAAATTACAGAAAGGACAACAAAATAATGAAACTGCATTATACAAGTCAATAATTTGTTATACTGACAATGGTAAGTAGAATCTGATGTTATATGCAGTAGTGGAATTATTTTAGCCTTCCAGGCTACCTGTTTCCCTCTCTGCCCTTAATTTCCTGCTCCTGATTGATTGCCAAGGTTGCCTTTTCAATTCCAGAACAACTGCTGTGCTGTATGATTTAAGTGGGAGATAAAATGGAAGTGAACACAGCCAGTTGTGTTAGTAAAATCGAAATGCTTGTGGATAACTCAGAGCAGGAAAATAAAAACAATAATAAAGATGACTGATGCATGGCATTATTTTCTTTCTCTAGATGCCACAAACTATGACGCTGTTCAGAGTTGAATTATGTGCATCATTTTCTTAACATACCCATATACTGTGTCAGATGCATGATCATCTGCTCAAGGAGGGTGGGGTGTCAGAAGATGAATATGAAAGTCCTGCACTTCCATAGCATAAATTAATTAATGAACATCTGTCGGAACAGTTCAACCTAATGTGGCTTAAGGACAACATCATTTCATTGAGACAATGACAAAATTAGAGAGAGATGCTTTGCAGCCCAATCTGTCTTGATTTATGAGACCAATATTCCTAAACATCTAGAACTTTACACCTCTCCTCTTTGTAGAAATGTTGCTGCCCTTGCAATGCCTTGTACTCATAGACGAGCCAGTGCACCAACACCACCCCTTAAATCCCATCCCTATTCTCATCCCCTCTTAAAATGACACCAACATACTTTCAATTTTATTATTAGACTACAAGGTAGTTTCTGGAAGGGCGAAAGAATTTGAAATGCACTGGAGGAATGTACGCTTGTGTTCACTGATCACCTCCTGAGTTTCACAAGGAACACTAGCTGAGAAACTGGGCAGCTAAGGTGCATTCAGTGTAGCTTATTTACAAGTTGTGCTACTGCAGCAATTGTATGATCATGCAGTAAAAACTAGGTTTTAAGTTGGAAAAGGGTTGTTGGTGATATTCTGGAGAAAGCACGTGAGATTTTTATTTAACTGCAGATAATCGTGGATGACAACCTTAAACTCAGTGTGGCCAGTGGATGAAAGACTGTCTTTTGCACTGCAAAAGATGGCACATCCACTGTGTCTATAAAGGATATAGATACAATATAAATCTGGTATTTTAAGATGTCTATATGTCATCGGTGGTCTTATATATGAGTCAAATCAAAGCAGGATACTGTAAGGTGGAGAAACACAGACATCAGGCACACTCACACAATCTCTGTGTGTTTTAATTTGGATCACACGTGCCTACACACACGTACACACACATATATGGGCATGGAGACATGCTGACACATGAAAATAGACTTTCAACCTCACTGAAGAGCAATTTGGGGGTAGTAATTCTCTATCTCCACTCCTTTGGTTCACTTTTACAGTTCTGTAGCCACAGAGCTACCAGGTTTGAAACACCTGGATATGATTGTGACATGGTCCATACAGTCCATAGATACTTAGCATGGATCATATCTTTCAAGTTCCTTTGTGTCAGAATCACATTCCTGTGAGACTAAGGCCTCCACGTGAAGTGTCTTCTCACCAGCACCAATCCTCTTTTCATGGCTCTCTGCAAAGGTCTTCTCCCTGCCACAGATACCCTGGGAGCCAGCTCACACAGCAGGAACGAGAGGGGCAGAGGGGCTCTACTTGCTGGAATGTGAGGAAATACAATGGGCAAACATTGTGCTAGGATCTTATGTATTCTCTGAGATAACACCACCAGTGACTCACAAGCATTTCCTCCTTTGCAGTCTATAAGCCCAGCAGCCTTGGACCTAAGCACACTTCCCCGGATATTCCAATGATAGCAAATTATTCCCCGTTCACAAACATTCACGCTTTCTCACCACTCCTTCAAAACTTTTCCTCCTGCGTGATTGATCGCGACCACTTTACTACTTGGGCTGTGCTTCTGCACACTGTCATTATGAAACAGAGGATGTTGTTAGTGGAGTAGTACAGGGCTTCGTAATTCAATCTCAAAATACTGGACTTTCCAATAAAATTATGAACCGGGGGTTAATCAAACTGCAACGCGCAATAAAAATAATCAGCCTCCTCAACTTGTGCTGGCAAAGTGGCATAGCAAGGGTGCCACAAACCCTAACATAAGCAAAGAAAATATACCCCTTGCCCTTCATTTGGGTAGTTAAATACAACCATATTTTGGGTGATTTGGACTGCCCACATCCTGAGTCCCGGCGTCTATTAAATCTGCTGCAGTGATAGCTGTGTCAGAGGGAGATCTCACACACCTAATATACCAATTAAATGGATGCACCAGAGGCAGTATTCCGTGCACGTTGGTTGACAGTCACATTCAACCAATAGCTGATCACCATGGGCTGATGAGTATGCAAATGCCACTTACACTAATATGTGGCATAAGGAAGCTCATCTTTTGTTTCTTTCTTTCTTTCTCTCTCTTTCTACTTAAAAATATATCTTGAGACGGCATATAAAGAGTACCTCACCAGGTCTACTTAGATCAATTTTTACCCTGGCTCCCATCACGGCTGGCACAATTCACACTTGTTTGCATTTTGAATAGGCATTTACTTATCATCAACTTTTTACTCTTGGTAAGTGGTCACAAAAACAAAAGATTTAATGTCAGAATGCACTAAATGGTGCAAAAACTTCTGCACAGATTGTCCTTAACCAGGAGCAAACGCACATCCACCTCAAGGCACAAATATTAGCACCAGGGGGTGTTTCCATCTGTTATTTCTACCGGATACGAATGATCCTATACATTTGACACATGGATTAGGGAGTGGAAACTCTCATAATTAATGACAACTCACGTTTGCTTTAATCAAATTCCGTACTTGCTTAAGATCTTAGCATCATTAGGACTTGGATGGACTTCAGCATTTTTTCACCTTCCAAGTAACCACTTTATTTCAAGGTCAATGACAGGGACATGGAAGATGCCTCAAGGAGCCTTGGACTGAGACAGAATTCAGATCCAAATAATCTATTATACTAAATTTGAACAAATACGTGAATGAACAATAGGATGAGCAGAAAGGTCTCTGTTGCCTGACAATGAGGCAGACCCACACAGTACACAGTACAGCCCATGGCCCTCTGCAAAGTCCTGCAAACCTGACTGTCCTGGGCAGTGTAACCTTATTCCTCATATTTATAGAAGGTCTCACAGGCACCACACCAGCTAACACAAACTATTGACTGGTCCAAAAATCCACTAACAGCTATACAGCTCTTGTGTGTGGTCCATGCACGTTGCCTTTCTCAGACACAAGAGCAGACTCCATGCAGTGGCATAGCTAGGTGTTTTTCTGTCCGTGGCGGTCAGGCCGTTTGCCGCCCTGCGGCGGCCGAAGGAAAGAGTGGGGGTGGTGACGGTCCCTGCGTTTGCCACCCCGCGATGAGGGGGATGAGCGCCACCCTAAAAACTCGTGCCGGCCGGGGCGCGCCATTGTCTCCCATCTTCCCCTCCCTGCTACGACACTGCTCAAATATTGGCTTCAGGAAATGTAAAAAGTGATCCCCTAAGAATGCAGGTGGGAAAAAAACAGGGTGATGTGATCACAATTGGTCAGTGCTTCAACAGAATGAAATACTTTCGTCTGACACTGATGCCATTTTCATTTAGACCAACATAAAAAACATGTTGTTACACAGATCACTTTCTTGAGCACAATATAATCATGTTCTATAAAGTGCACAAATGAGGTGCACATTGCTGTGCTGCTTGCTTTCTGCTTTTAAAATGTATCATTATTTTTTCAGTTGCATACACTAGGGCCCTTATTCCGAATTACCCAGACACTCTGCATGAGTATATTGGACCTGAAATTAACAGTTTTGGCTGGGATGTTCCCATACGTTTACAGAAATATTGATTTAAAGAGAAATATTAATGCAAAACTAGAATGACTTGGTCAAAAATCCAGATTTTTAGGGACTTTCCGGATCATGGAGAAAATGTTTGCAGAGGGAGCAACAGTGGTTTGCTGTTCAGGAGTCATGGGGTAAAGAGAGAGCCAAGGAGTAAGGCAGGTTTTAAGGGGTGCGTGTTGCGCCCTCCTCTTCTGCTGAGGTTGGGCTGCACGTGACCTATGCCTTTCCCAAAGTCCCAGGAAAACTGAACCATTCAAATGCAGGTGGGGCACTATCCCACCAGGAATACCACTGGCTGATCTGAAAGGTCAACAAAAATATCTTTTGACTGGAGTGATCTGAAATTCGTGATTAGGTCACAACTTGTGAAATACTGTTCACATAGTGTCGTCAATGACACCCTTCATAAACAGTGCATTTGAAAAATGGGAAAAATAGATAAATTCACTAGCCCCAATAATTCCAGCGTAATTGGCAATGAAACAAATTGTTTTTTTCAAGCAAGTGCAAACAAGTGACACACTGATTCCTGAAATCTGAAAGATGGGATTGTGGTTAAAGAAATTCCGTTTGTTGTATTTTTTTATGTCATGAGTAACAAAAATAGCACGCCATATTTATTTTTTATTTTTTATAAAAAGGTTGCTCACAGGCAGGGTTTTTAACACAATGTGCTATTAAGGTTTAGCAATGGTTCCAAAGTGTGTTTGTCTCACTCTTGCGAAAATGACTTTCAGATATATAGACTGTGGCTAAATTTGTTTGCGTCTTCCAGTATTACAAAAGGAGCATTTTTAACAATGCAAGGCATCTGTGCTATTACCACTTACCGTACAAAGCCTTCAATTGAGCATGGCATAGCCTGCCGCTTGCTCTAACACTATTACAATCCGATATTGAGCACAATGTCAAGAGGCTGACAAGCAGATGCTGCTGTTTCCTCAGAGTTCAAGGTAACCTCTCCATGGAAGAAATAAATGATTGCACTCTTCCAAACTAGGTCAGGAATATGCCCGCTGTTTTTCTCACATCTGACATATGATTTCAAGTAGCTACTTGTGGTGCTTCTGTGTAAAAACAACTGCAGTGTGGGATCACATAAGCCAGTCTATTTCCTTGAAAATATGGTTTGGCTGATATGAAAACCTTAGCCCGTGAAGTATTAAAATGGTGGAATGCCTGAAGAACGTGGACATATAGAGATAATGGTTAATACTTGTTTTATACTTCAGGTTGCAGCTTTGGATCGTTTCATTGCTCCTTGCTAAAGTAAATGTAAATTTAGAGCTTGGTGGTAGGCTTATTACTTTTGTCAGCCTTGGAAAATCTGCTTGATTTGGATTTGTTTCAACACTATGGGACTCATTACAATGTCAGTTGGAAAGGCTCCGAACGGCATTAGGATTTTCTTAACCCGTGTCGGAACCCGTGTTTACTACCGACATTTCTGACCGACCAATTGGAATGGAAATGTAACTGTTCGGTCTTTCCGACTTGGTTCCAACCAGTATTTGGAGACTCCGAGTCGGTCGGAGCGGAATTGTACAGCTCTATGGCCGCATTTCCGACCGACGTATTATGATGTCGGATTTGGACAGCTTTTGTGAATCTGTCCATCCGACATGAAAAGGCTGTCGCAAACTGACTTTGGGGGTACATAGCAGGCTACCCTTCACACAGAGGCCTCCAGTTGGGGTCCATGGGGGTACCCATGGGACCCCTCTTTACAAACTTGCACAGTGTGGCCGGCACAGGGTGCAAGGTTTTCAGCAACCACCACATTTTTCAATGGGAGCCTGTGTTGTCAGTCGGACCACAGGTTCCCATTGAAGTCAATAGAAGACTTTCCAAATGGTGTCCGCAAACATCGTAATCGGTCGGTCGAGCTCTCAGAACCCGAGTCGGTCGGAACTGATTCTGACAAGGAGTCGGTCAGAATGCTTTCCGACCAACAACACAATGGGGCCCTATATGTAGGCACACGTAGTGCTACTAGTGGATTTTGAGCCAAAATGTATTAATTCACTAGTAAATTTACCACAACCAAGATGGCTGTTTTTTTGAGGGGGGGGGGAGTTGCGTCAGTTCTATCCAAATGTGCAGGTTCCAGCAAGATGCACTCAATGAAGAGATAAATTGCATGTACCATCATTTCTCCCATGGTCATCTGAGGGCCTTCCCCTGAATCAAGAGATGTTATTCGTTCTTCTACTACCAATAAATAGCAGCATTTCTTTGATTATAATCTCACAATACCTTAATGGTTTACCCTTTCTAGATACTATGGGTTCACCTTTTTTGGTGGATTTCCCTCCATGTAATTTGACTGTAACAACTGCAGACCCAGCAGAATTAGCCTAACAGAATTAAGCCTCATTAGGCACAATTCTCAATGAAAGAGTTTCCTCTCTGGTGAAATGCTACATTGCACTAATTTTTGGTGAAATTCCATTACTAAGTGTGTTTAGGTTGGTACCTTAACTAAACTACAACTGAATTTAAAAACATTGCATGCACTGAAGGAGTTAAAGGATAAAATGTGGAAAGGTAACAATTCCCTGTTCTTACTTGGAAGGAAACACTAAATTAAATGTTAAACAAGATGCAGATCAGAGAACGAAATCATGAATAGGTCATGAACAGAGATCTCTCAACTTCCCTGGTGCCTCCCCTCCAGATGCTCCCACATGCTCTTTCCTTCCTTTGGTGGCAGTCGTGTAGAAGAGCCATGAGTATACCATAGACGTCCAAGGCGATGAAGTCTGACTTCAGATGCAGTAACCCAATCTTCGGACCCTGGGAGGCCTACCCTGAATGTGAGACATTAAACACTTCGGTTGAACAGGGACTCCTAAGGAGGCCGGTGAAGGGCAGATCAATTTCATGGTCGAAAACCTAACTGTGGAGGTGACAGCTCCCAAGGAGTTTGAGACTCATCACCCGCAAGAAGATATCTACTACTAAAAAGGTGCATCATGTCCGATTGGTATCTAATAAATAAAACCACAATGTAAACATAGCACTGAAGGCTCTAAAAGGGATACAATTGTTTAAAATCTCCAAAAACACATTTAGTAAAAATAATATATACATTAAGTAAATAAATAAAAAAATAAAACCAAATAATATGAAATATAAAAATAAAACAATTAATACTATAAAATCTCTTCAACCAATATTATGAAAACTATTGGAGTCTAAGAATATTAAATGTATTAATCCCACTCCAGTTTATACAACAGAAGAGAAAGTGTTGAACTTTGAAGGGGTTAGATTTACTATTCCTACTCCAGTCACCGCAATAGAAGCGAAAGTGTTGACTTTGGAGAGGTACTATTCCCACTCCAATCTAAACAATAGTAGGAAAAGTGTTGGACTTTGGAGTTAGATGTGCTATTCCCACTCCAGTCTGAGCAACAATAGGGAAAGTGTTGGACTGCAGAGGGTTTAGAAGTACTATTCCCACTCCAGTCTGAGCAACAATAGGGAACGTGTTGGACTGCAGAGGGGTTAGACTTACTATTTCTACTCCAGTCAATGCAACAGTAGAAGAAGTGTTGGACATCGGCGGGGTCAATGTAACTATTTCCACTCCAGTCGAAGCAACAGTAGGGAAAGTGTTGGACTTCGGAAGGGTTAGATTTACTCAAAGTGTTTAACATAAAAATTATTACATACAAACATACAAATCTTATTAAATTATTAAAACATTTTGAACACTTACTACAACACATTATTAAATTAGAGTACATAAAAATAAAAATATACATTTATTTAAAAGATGCTAACATATAGTTTAGAAAAATACATATAATATTATCCACTTCACTAATTAAAAAATACTCAATACTAAATCATAATTTGCCTATCTAATTAAAATTAATAAATACAAAAAGAATTTGTTTTAAATTACAAATATCTCAGAAACAAATTCTCACAAGCACCAACCATTAAATAAATCAAAAATTGAAAAGAAATACATATAATTTCCACATATTAAATTACATGAATAGATAACATGATATATAAAAGAAATCCTCAGCAACCTACTTACATACAAAATGACAGAGTATTAAAAAACACATATTTAATAAACAAAGAAATAATAATACATATCAAAATAAATTAAACATTACAACCATAATTAAGACATTCATTTATATATTAGTAATAATCATATAAATAATATTAAATGAGAAAATGTTTAATTTAATTCAACTACTTACCATATTCCTTTACAAACTCAGCAACCCACAACTAAAATGAAATTTAAATAAATCAGTATTAAACTATTTACACAATTAACATTCAAAAATAATAAACAATTAAAAACAAAATAATAATTTAAATGTGTTAAAAAATATGAACATTCCCACCTTATACACTGCAGACCAAACACTTCTAAAGTATAACTTAAATACATTGGTAATCACTTTCTATAACTAATAATAAAACTAAATTAAAATGAAAATGTGAATTGTAAATTTTAAATATAATATAATACAACACAACTTTATAATATATAATCAATTAAACAACTAAGTAGAAATGGAAATTGAAAAAAATGAACAATAAATTAAACATATTCATATTTTGAAATAAATTCCCAGCTTGTCCCCCCTACAAACCCAACAACTCACTACAACACTATAAATCTTTAATAACATTAAAATAAAAAATCACTAAAATTACAAGCTATGTTTTAAAAAATTAAAAACAATCAAACCAAATACACTAACAGCTAAAATGTATTTAATTACCAAAATGAATTAAAAACAAAATTTGGTACCACTATATAACTAAAAACCATATTAAAAACAACAATAATCTTGAAAACGATATTACTTACTCATAAATTGATATTCTTGACAAGAATATTTTATACAACAATATTTTTTCCCAGTATTTTGGAGTTCCAGTATTTCAAACTCAATATTTAATCCAAACACCAAACAGACCACACTCACTGGCCTAACAGAAGAAGTAAGAGTCAATGCTTATTTAACTTGAAAGAACAACAAATATCAAAGAGAATCTCACATATAGTTTGATCTCCTTGTGCTACAATTTGTGTCACAGTTCAGTGAGATGCTGATGCTATTGCAGAAGGAGTAAATGTTAAAGTTAAACTCTTTTCTTGCTTTGCTGGGAGACTATGGCACTGCTGTGAAGCTGGACAGAATGACATCCGGTCTTCTAAAACCCAGCATTCAATGTATTAGACTTAGATATATATTGATAATGTGTCATTGCCTTCCAATAAAAGAAAAAGTTCTAACTGGAATCAAGCAATTTAAAGACACATCTGCTTATTCTTTTAGCGCATCTCCGCATGTCATCTTCAACATCAGGTCAAAATGAAACTGGCATCCAAGAAATTGAAGTCTGAGAACATTCAACACTATTTGATCTGTCCCGCAGGAATATTGCTAATGTGCAGCAACAAACTGTGTCACATAACATTAGCAGAATAGTCAATGGATACTTTTAGCTTGGAAGAACGTGTGATTAATTTGAGGCCCTGATTGGTTAATGCTACTAGAAACTCAATGCACACATGAGGGATCGCCACATGTTATACCAAACTGTCAAAGGATGGGGAAAGTGAAACTTTTAATTTCACAAAGAGTTTTGCAGCAACATCGGTGATGCTAGGTTACTCATTTCTCACAAGATTTTGGAGCCAAGCAATGTCATACGGAAAACGTTGTCACCACTCCATTTCCTTTTCTGATTGGAAACAAAGGAGATATCACCTCAGATATTAAATAATAACACTCTGTAAACAGGAGGAACTTCTCCAAAGTCACATAAATTAATGTAATATGTTCTTCCAAGATTCCCATGTCCTTTCCTAAGGCAAGTGTGATTTTGGATTTCTCTCCTTCCACTGTTTATTACCCAAGCAATGGGTATCCATGTAGTCAAAAACACTATTGTTATATAGTTACACAAATTAAGCTGTGACATTTGATTTGCTATACAAAGTACAATTAGAATTACAATTTATGTTTTAAATTCCCAAGAGCAGTTCCAGGATCCATATAAATTCCAAATAATGTATATCTACTTCCATTGTAGGTGGATTCCCATAGGTGTAGATCTACAATGTTTTTGAAAATCGCACCTCTGCTTCTAACTTGAATGTTAGTAATAAAATGGTGTGAAAATTATTCAAAACACATAAAACAATCACAAAGATATCCTTTCTAGTAATGTTTAATTTTGCCTTCCTCTGGAAAACACTGGTGCACTACAAAAAGTAAGACAAAATGTTTTGATTTGTGTGATCAGAACACACAAAATTGCATATGATCCTTTAGAAATGGCCATAAGGATCTTCGGCGCAGTTTAAGATGCTCTGATGTTCTCATCTATTACAACATGCACTTTGATTACTACATGCAGCTCACAGAGGAAAACACAAGTAGATGAGAGTGGCAATGGGGCTTCCTTGAATTTCAGATGAGATGGATAAAACAGGTTAAGTACTTGCACTTCCATTTACTTATTTATTTTGTGGGCATTCTATAGCACTTCGCCAAGTGATTTACAAAATTAGGTGACATGCTACAATAGCTGTGTGAGTTGTATGAAATATGTATGAAGACAACTAAAGTATATAAGCAGATCAGATTTTCCACATGACAACCAGAAGAAGAGGAGGAAGAAGGGAAGCATTCATAAGGATTCAGACAAGAAAGATTAAGTAGCTTAGAATGTGACAGCAACCCGTATTTCAAGTACACCCTTGACAATGCCAGTGTTGTAAGACTTAATGAAAGATCTCCCGGGTGAAACAGAATAGACTTTGCCAGTGGAAATGACTTTTCTTCACGATATAGCTTTAGTGTGTGTTTTATTATTCGGATGAAGTTCTTTCCAGATAATCATGCAGTGAATCTGAAACATTTAACAATCTAACGGTTTTACTAAGGTTGCACCTCTGGGACTATGGTCGTGGTTTAGAGTTTGGCACACATAGTACTCCATCACCTTTGAATGAATAAATGAATGAACGACTGGTATTTGTAAAGTGCAAACAGCTACACCGATGGGGTATCCCTCTGCTCTTGCTTATGCTTTTCCTTCAAAAGTAGGACATTCCACCTTCCACCCTGTTTTGGGAGTACAGTTTATTTTCATTTTTTTCTGTCTGTCATAGCCACGAAAAACGTAGCTGTGAAGGGACAGAAAAAAAACAAATAATGAACCCCACACTGTGGAGAAAACTCCCAGGGTGTGTGGGGGCGGTTATTAGTCTTCTATTTTCAAGCTGTGCATCCAGTTTGATTTACTGTAACTTCAAAGAGCTTTTCTTCTATAGCAAGGGTCTACCACGCAATCATCTTCAGCACAGTGTGGGTGTGCAGGTTGAATACATGCTGGGATAATTTACTACTGATCAGTGATTTCTTACTTGCTCCGAGGCAGTATTTTAAAAAAGACAATTAATAAAAAATTGCTGTGCTCAGATTTATAGTATGCAATAAATCAAAACTATTCCAGTTTCTTAGAGTGTTACTAACAGAATGCAGGCAACTAAGTGATATCCATTATGTGCAGCCACATTGGGTCTTCGTATGTTAGTTGTAGTTTATGTGTAAGAATAGTTACTCTGTTTAGTGCAAAATGGGTTAAAATCAATAACAATTTGAGGAAGTCTACAGGGTGAATCTAACTGATACCTTTTGGAAAATGTGAAAGTTGACATTGACAATCTAAGGTCATGAGAGTTGGCACTGTAAAAGAGTGGTGAGCAATTTGGACCAAATTCAAAACGAATTTGAGAACCTACGTTCAACTTAAAAGCATAGATGGCATTGTTTTTAGTCCAAATTCACTTTTTCCATCTCAACAATTTGAATTTGTACTGCGGAACTGAGATACCCCCACACAATACTCAAACAGTAGAGTGTGATATTACATGGGAGTCAATCTGCTCTCCGATGTGGGAACTGGCTAGTCAAGGGTAGGAATATCATGTAAGTTTAATGAAAACCCATATACCTATGAGTATTTGCAAACATTTGCAAGGAATATTCCCACTTCAAAGATTTACTCATGTCACGGTCAGAAGTATGTGGCAGACATGTGAAAATGCATTTTTGCTTTTCCTAAATAGCAAATCCTTAGGACTCGCTATTTAGGAAATGCAAAATGAAATCACTGATTTCCTAATAGCGATACAGAATAGGAATCGCTATTAGGAAATCACAATGGTTTTTCATTTCCAAATGTCAATTGTGGAAGAGGTGTGGCACAGCGGCGAGGGTGCCTGACTCTGAACCAGGGGGTTTACGGTTCGATCCCTGGTGTGCCCAGCACCATGTGACTCTGGGCAACAGCTTGCTTAATCTTCCCGAGGGCCTCCAGCGCCGGGACACCTCTCCGGAGGTAGCTGTGCACTTTACAAATGCTGATGTTTCATTTCATTTCGATATTTTGGGAATGCTAAACCAAGGATGACTATTGGCATAAGCCCCCCTATACTGCACCCCAAAAATAGTGGTGAACATCTAAAGCACACATATGCCCTAGGGTCATGTGTACACTCCATTGCACTTTAAAAAAGCATATTGGGGTACTTTTTTAAAATTGTACGTGGTTACCATCAACTTTGAGTCGATGGTAATTGCATTTCCTAAATGCTCATTTGGCATTTAGGAAATGATTTGTACATGTGCTAAGAAATTGCAAATAGGAAATATCTACTTGCGATTTCCTATTTAGGGAATCGCAAAATGCGATTTAAACTGGGTAGAAAACACATTTTGCAATTCCCTAAAGGCCTTTGTACATAGGAAAAGGCTGTTTTGCATTTCTTAAAGGGCCGTAATTGTGAAGGTGCATGTTAAGAAATGGGAAAGGCCTTTGTACATCTGGCCCAAAATCCTTCCTCTAGGTGGTTTTGAGCAAAGAAAACTCTGAAAGTTGGTCGAAGTGTAGGGTTTCTGCTTCAGAAAAATAGTATCAGCATAGAGGATTTAAAATATATTTTAGATTGTGCTAAGCACTTAAACATGTATTGACCCTAAGTATCCAGCTTCTTACAGCTTTACCAGAATATTCATGGTATTCTTTGTAAATTCCCCAAAAACTTAAATCTACTACAAACTGAGGTGTAAATCATTGGGTGAAGATTTCAAGTTTATTTGTGAGCAAGCATTGGAGAGACTTAGAGCCTTATTTAGAGTTTGGCTGCCATATTACAAGTGCCATGGGATATATGGAACTTGTAATATGGTAGATGCAATATCGGTCTAAATGAAGGCCTAGAGACTTTCAACAAGAATTAAATATCATATGACCTCTCTTACAAACACATCAAAGTTATCACCAGCTACATAATTGACGTGTTAAGAACAAATAATGTGGCATTTAAAAAGCTACAGTAATGTTTAGTAAGTTTCTAGAATTTGTTAATGACCATGTGTAAAAATTATGGATGGAAATTCGTACTTATTTTGCAGAAAAAAATTACATTTGGTAAATGTCCACTAAATTGTACTATTTCATCAGGAATTGGATGACGCATTGAAAAGTTGACCTCAATTACCTATCAAATTACTGAGCACATTTGACAGATCTTTAATTGGATACCAAACATATCTTGCACTATCTTTTTTAACTTACCTCGGCATGAAAACTACTAATTTGTAAACAAAGAACAGTAGATATCTAAAATCTTTAAAGGTGCATTAGACACCATTTGGTTTGCTGGCATTATCCACATTCATTACTACTATATCTCAGGCTATTTTGGTGTGATCTTTTGCTTTTGTATGAGAGCTCGTCCATGATGCCCTCTTAGTACATCATGGCCTGTTT
Organism: Triturus cristatus; assembly: GCF_964204655.1. Lineage (NCBI taxonomy): Eukaryota > Metazoa > Chordata > Amphibia > Caudata > Salamandridae > Triturus > Triturus cristatus. Next base: position 1,189,668,722 of record NC_140591.1, read on the forward strand.
CCGAAATGATGAAGAGAACAATAACATACTTTCAGGTAGGTTCATACCAGCAGGTAGGTCTCCACAAGTGTGCAGAATTCCATTTTGTGACAATGAAACATTCCCCTGTTCTAATCTATTTAAGTGCATAGTTCAAAGAGGTTGTTAGACCTGGCATCTTTTGTAGTGGTTTCCCCTGTCTTTTTGCCTCTGACCTCCTTCTTTTGACTCTGTGCTGCGTTTCATTTTTGTTGGCTATAGGACTCTGGGCGCTTCACCACTGCTGACCAGTGCTAAAGTGCAAGTGCTTCCTGTCTAAATTGTAATAGTATTTGGTTTCTCCATGATTTGCATATTTGATTTACAAGTATGTCCCTATTACAGTGCACTAAGTGTGCCCAGGGCCTGTAAATCACATGCTACTAGTTGGCCTGCAGGACTAATTGTGCCACCCACATGAGTAGCCCTGAAAACATGTTGCAGGTCTGCCACTGCAGTGTCTGTATATTCAGTTGTAAACTGCTAATTCGACCTGGCAAGAGCACCCACTTGCCAGGCCTAAACCTTCCCTTTTAATACATATAAGTCTCCCCTAAGGTAGTCCCAAGGTAGCCCCATGGATAGAGTGCAGTTTATTTAAAAGGTAGGACATATATTGTTGTGTTTTACAAGTCCTGGTAGTGAAATACTGCCAATTTTGTTTTCACTACAGCAAGGCATATCTCTTCCATAGGTTAGTATTGGAGCTGCCCTGTAACATCGTACATTTGTAGTTGCTAATAGGGAGCTGATAGAAGATTGGAGTTTGGTGTCTCTGGGATTTAGTTTTTAAATTTCAGGTCTGAAAATTACACATTTAGAAATTGAGCTTTTTCCTACTTTAACCATTCTGTGCCCCTGGGTCAGGATGACAGTTGTGCTGTTTGTGCATTCAATCTAGAAAGTCACAAAAAGGGAGCTGAGGTGTGGCCTGCACATCCTGATGACCCATAGTCAGGCTGATGGGCCTTCCTGTGCTATAGTGGTGGGAGGAGTTGAGACTGACATCTGAATAGGGCTGTGCCTAACCTCACACAAAGAAGTCTCCACCCCCTGTGGTGTGCCTGGAGCCAAGGCAGGGAAAGGCAGGTTATTGTGCACTACAAATACTTTCTTTTGAAGTTTGCCTACCTCAAAGGACACCAAGTACTCAGAACACTTCTGTGTCAAGGACATTCTGTCAGGAAGAAGAGCTGGTTTTGCTGTCAAGAGGGACTGCCACTTTGCTGTTTGCCTTGCTGTGCTGGCTTGCTGCTTGCTGCTTCTGTCCTGGGAGTGAAAGGACTGGACTTTGCTTCCCACATCATGCTTCCAGGGTTCTCCAAGGGCTTACATTGAGCTTGGCTCCCATTTGGAAGTCTCAGGGCAATCAAAGACTTCTCCTGCAATCACCTGGACTCTGCTGATGTGAGTCCTACTCTGCCAAGTGGTTCCAAATCCAGTTCCTTGACCCTTGGAAGAGAGTTCTGGTGATACAAAGATGAAACTCCACGCATCCACTCTAAGCGGTGTTCAGAACCGGCACATCATTGCCAAAATTCGATGCATCGCTATATCCTGGACCGGAGCTTGGTGCCTGCTTGATGCAACAACTGCGGCTTACAAAGCAGGCCCCAGCTTTCTGTTGCAGCGCCTCCGAAGAACTGCTGCTGGGTGAGTCTTGAGCCTCGCATCACCGAGGTCTGTGACATATCGCCCGACTACAATTCAACACCTGCTTCAACGCAATGTGTCTTGACTTTTGACATATCATCCCAGGGTGCCGGTTTCTTCATTGACACCGCATCGCATTAAGGAACGGAGGTATTATGCCCACAAAGACACAATCTCCCCTGCCTAGCCGTAAGGAACTGACACATCACCTGCTTTTTTGATACTTCACCTCCTCTGCGCCTTGTGTCATCTTTGATTTTTGACACATCTAAGGTACTTTGTCCTGACACCGGACCTGCATACCTCAAACACCACCTCCCCAACTACACTCCCACCAGACATTTAAGTTCCACCCAACTGTCACTATCCACCAAGGATGGAGGAAGATCAATCTCCTACCTCGCTGTAAAGACCTGGAACTCCCTGACTCTGTACCTCAGGCAATCACCATTGCTGCCGCAGTTCACAAGGGCCCTCAAGACCTGGCTCTACAACTGAAGTGCAGACCACCCAAGAGAGCGCCTTGAGACCCTCATGGGTGAGTAGCCATGCTTTATAAGATCACTGATTGATTGATTGATTAAACACATTCATTGATTTTTGAGAACTACAACTTTAGGTAGTCTTTGAAAATTCATATCTTGAGTTGTGTATGTTTGATTTTTGTCGTTTTGGTCATGTTTTAAACATATAACTATTGGCTATTTTCCTAAATTGGAGTGGAGTCCTTTTGTGGTGTTTTCACTGTGCTACTGTGTGTGCGTCCAACTAATTTACACATTTCCTCTGGGGATAAGACGAACTGCTCTGTGCCAAGCTACCAAGAGGGTGAGCAAGGGTTAGTCCTCGTATGTAACTTACTTACTGTAGCTTTCATCAGTAGGAGGCGCCAAGTCTAACACTTACACTGACTAGAGTGAGGGTCCCTTCTTGGACAGGGTGCAACCCACTGCCAACTAGAGACCCCATTTCTGACAGTGGTCCCATATATCAGGTTTACTCACTTACAATATAAAATATATCAATATCATCTACTAAATATTGTGGTACTAAATCTCGAGATTATTGAAGTTAGTATACACTTAAAAGTATATAAATTATAATAACTTTGACAAATGAACATTATATATAAGATAAAATAATAAAACATTTAAAAACAAAGGTAATACATTTAAAAAAAATTATTAAAGTCAATTTAAATAAGAAATAAATACATAACAATATGTAATGAATTAAGTTATTCTTTTAATTAAAACAAATACTTATGCAACTAAAATAAGTTTAAAAAAAGCAAACTAAATGTATTTATTAGACATTTATCATAAAAAAAATAAAAAGTGAAGTTGTACAATATAATTAAAATTACATTTGAAAAGCCCAATTTGTACGTTTTGTATTACTTAAAATAGGTTACCAAAAACATAAAAAATTATTATATTACAATAAATATTTATTGTAAAATAAAATCAAAAAGATACATTAAAACTGCAAAAAAACAACACAAATACAAATAAAAACAAAGCTAAAATGTAAAACTATAAATATAAAATTAATACAATTAATCTTCAACAAAAAGGATGACATATTTTAAGTTCTACATACAAAGTGATAATCATAAAAATAATGTTATTAGTATTATAATCCTTGTGCATGGTGCTCAACGTGACGCACACAAGTATATTTGCCTACTCCTGAACAACAGAACAAATAAGATATTTTCTATTCATCCACTTCCAAAAGCCCCATCCATTCCCATTATTCCTCCAGTGTCATGCTCCTTTGAAAACCCCTTGCTTTCACCCTGGGCAAGTGTTTGTCCACTACTGCTTGCACCTTTTCAAGTTTTGCTATCCTTTTAGGTTTTACCTCTATTCCTGTACTTTCTTTCGCCCTACCCTCCCTTAGGTCTAGTCTTGCCTCTGGTCTTATTTTAAGTCTTCCCCCAATTCTACCTATCCCTTTCTTCCTATCCTTCTTAAGGCCCATCCTCTTCCTCACCTAGATCCCTCATCTGGTCTGATATTTCCTACTGATGCTGTTTCAACTGGTCCTAGTGGGCACTGCCTCCCCGGTCTCCGACCTCTCACGGTGCCTTCACACTCTTGTGCAAAAATCTCCCTACTCATGCTTTCTCTATACATTATGGATTCATATGTGTCCAGATGAGAACTGTACAAGAACCTTGAATATTTCCATTAACAAGGATGTTTCCACTAAAGTTTGTCATTGATTTTTTAAAACAAATAAGATACCATTGCTCATCTACTTCTCATGTGCAGTACCTCCCCATCAATCTTCAAGCCCTTGTGTTAGTCCTATGGTCATGGTTGGTATAAACTAATCACCATTCTCTGACACTTTGCTATACAAAATGCTGTCGAGAAAAGTCACTTGTGAAGTCATCTGCCTCTTGAAACACTTTTTACTTTAGTAAGTGTGCTGGACACACATTGGATTCCTGCTGTAGCATCTTTACTTGATGCCCAAGTAAACCACAGAACTTCCCTGTCTGAACAGAACAGTGAAAATGCATGGCTTCTCTCTCTGGCAAAACCAATGTTGATCTGGGGGGAGGATTTATTTTACTCGTGGTGCTACAGTTCTTGAGATGAAAAGGCGATGGCACTCATGAGTGTTGTGATCAGTGAGGTCAGAGATGTTGTAGCTACCAGTGAAGATTCGATAAATCTATTGGTGGTACTACTTGTAATATCCTCAGTTCTGGCATCATTAAAGTCAGCATTGCCTTATATGGAATGCCATAAGTGATATTAACAATGTCACTTCTACCCTGTGTGTCGTGATCATGAATGCCATATACGGGGTAAATTTATGTTAACTGGCACCGATTCATGATGTTTGTGAGTTCAGCATATGCTTAATGATATTTATAGAAATGCTATTTCAAAGATACGATGGAACCCTATTCAACCGTATTTGCTGCAGAATTTGTGCTCATTTCAAATCCTGTTCACACAACCAGAATTTATGGATCATGAGAAAAAGTTATCCAACTTAAACTCATTGGCTTTTCTCCATGGTAACTTTAACCTTATGGGGAGAATGAGAGAAATCTTTAGGGAGACAGGCACTGCAAATTCTGTAGTCAACCGCTGAGTTGTAAATGTATGGGTCTACACATAGATTTTTCATGGCATGTTCCACACCTAAGTTTTCCCAGGATCAGGAAAGACAGGGCTCCTCATGTTATGTAATGAGAATTTATCTAATGCAATCATATTTTGGAGACGGGTTTGCTCCACAAAAAAATGTTCTCTCTTGCTAAAACCAGATCTTACAGAAAAGATCAAAAGTCACAGTAAATCCATTCCTAGACAGGTTAAGTGTCAGTGTCAAGGGACCTACTACTGGAAATGCATGTGTGGCAGAGATTTCTGAGCTTGTCGATATGGAAAGCTGTGAATTCCCCAAAATAGGAGTCCAAGAGAAACGCCGGAATTAGCCCTATCCCTGTACATTTCCTAATTATTTTACACATAAACTGTGAAACATTTTTAACAGTTTTTAGTGCATTGTAATCGTATTTAATTTTATTATAGCGAGTATGTGAATAGCTATTTTTAATTAATTCAGATCAATCATTGACTAGGGTGTTCAAAAATGTACCCAGAGGGTCACCCAAATATAGGAGTAAATCTTGGGATATGTTTACAGCTTAGATGGGCACATGTTATGTTTTATGTTTACGTTTATGTTGTTACATTCCTTCCATTGTATATGTCCCTGCGTAATTCTGTTAGCAAATATGTTATGCTGGATCTGGGGAAGTGAATTGGGCAGATGATGACCGAGTCCTGCCATTAATCATGTTTGAACAGGTTGTTAGCCTCGAACTAATCACTTGATTAAGAGGGATGTGCCACATGAAGTAATTGTTTAATTAATCACAATAAATCAGAAGTAGTGTATTTTTGTCCCATATTATGCCTCATTCATTGATATTCAGCTAGCTGAAGTGCACGTTGCTTCCATCATCTTTTTATTTGATTTAATCAGTAATTTTTGCTGATTGTACTTTAAAGACCAATTTCTAAGCTGGCTGTGCAACAGAAAAAGAAACCTTCGCATGGATGCAGAATTACGACTTTTGAGCATTCAAAGAAAGCTACAGAAGTACGCCTGGAAAGGAATTTAGAGTAAATAATTTCCAGGCGTACTGCATTAAATCTTTTGTGAATTCTGGTTTTCACCTGAAATTCGGCATGTTTGCCTGCAGAGTTGTAAATGGTGTGTAATTATAACGTGAGGATGCTATCACCTACATGCATCATTGTTAGACCTGACAGCCTTAAGGGTGGTCTTCTGCCAACTTTTTCCTGCCTCCCTCCATTCTTTTTTACCCATTTTGCTGGCTTTATGACTGGCTTTGGGACTCTGCGCCCTCTACTATTGCTCATCAGTGCTAAAGTGCTAATGCTCTCCCCCCTAAAACATAATAACATTGGCCAATTGGCATATTTCATTTACGTATATGTTGCTAGTAAAGTGCACTAAATGTGCCCAGGGCCTGTAAATTAAATGCTACTAGTGGGCCTGCAGCACTGATTGGGCCACCCACATAAGAAGCCCTTAACCATGTCTCAGGACTGCCATTGCAGGGCCTGTGTGGGCAGCTTACTGCCACTGCAACTTGGCATTGCAAACTACTTGCCAAGCCTTAAACTCCCCTTTTATTACATATACGTCACCCCTAAGGGGAAGGCCCTTGGTAACCCAAAGGGCAGTTTGCTATGTAAGTAAAAGGTAGGACATGTAGTTGCATGTTTTACATGTCCTGTTATTGACAAATAGCCTGTTTCATTTTCCACTGCTGTGTATCCTACTCCTCTCATAGGCAAGCAATTGGAATTCCCGTATACACTTTTAAGTGGTAATTACTGATCCTAGAGGAGTAGCTTTATCATGTTTGGTATGGTTGGAATAGTAATTATTACTCCTCCTTGTTGGTCAAATTTGATTTAACGCTACTATGGCAGAAATGACCCTTTTAGATATTGGACATTTATCCGCTCATAACTTTCCTTTGTGGGTCTGCAGCCTCTCTCCAATACATATCTGGGCTGGGTGACAGTCTCCTTTTGTGTGTTGCTACTAGACAGCCACAAACACAGGAAGGCCAGGTGTGGCTGAGCACCCATCTGCATACATCTTCATTCTGATGGCCCTGCCTGGTCAGATGGGAGGGAGGGACCCACACTGGTACCTCAAAGGCAATGGCCTGACTCCCAAACACAAAGGCCTGATGACCTTCCCTCACAAATAGCCTGGAGGACAGGACTGGTTTGAAAGGGGTGCTGGTGCACTTCAACACCACTCTATGAAGTTCCCCCCACATCAAAGGCACATTTGGGTATAAGTATTGGGTCCCTGGCTCCCCCAAATTTGACACTTCTGGATCTTGGATTGAAACTCTGTAAGAAGGTCTGCGGTGCTGCCTAAAGGATACATCTGGACTGCTGTGTTGCCCTGTTGCCTGCTGCTCCCTGACTGTGGAAGGAGAGCTGAACTCTGCCTTCTCCTCAAACGTGATCTCTAAGGGCTTGTTGGCTTGCCCCCTGCTCTGTCCGAGGTCTCAGGGACATAAAAAACCTTGTGCTTCATCTCAGCCCCTGCATCGCTCCAAGCATGTTTTGCCACTGGCAAAAATGGAGAAGTGAGAGCAGTGCTTCATCTCCTCCTCGCACTGTTCTCAGCATGTCTGTTGGCGCTGGCAAGTCGAAGAATTGAGCACGGTGCTCCACCTTTTTCCCACACCATTCTGAGTGTGCCTGTTGCAGCTGACAAGCCAGAGAAGTGAACATGGTGCTTCACCTCATCTCACACTGTCTCGAGTGTGCCTGTTGCTGCTAGAAAGTCGGAAAAGTGAACGTGGAGCTCCACCTCATTCCTCACCATCCGGAATGTGCCTGTTGTCGCTGCCAATTCATGGAAGTGAGCGCGGTGCATCACCTCCTCTCCGCACTGTTCTGAGTGTGCCTGTTGCTGCTAGAAACTGAGCGTGACTGTTGCTTATAGCAAATCAGAAAAGTGAGCATGGTTTTCCACCTCATCCCTGCACTGTCCAAAGCATGCCTGTTGCTGCTGGCAAGTCAGAGAAGTGAGTGCAGTGCTTCACCTCCTCACAGCACAGTTCGTAGTGTGCCTGTTGCCGCTCACAAGTTGGAGAAGTGAGCGCGGTGCTCGTCTCCTTCTTGCACCATACTGAGCATGCCTGCCCGCCTTTCCAGCCACCCTGAAGGAACACGCAGAGTCCTGAAGCACATTTGTTCTAATTTTCTGCATATTTAAAAGAGTAATGGCACTAAGAGAGGCTCATTGGTGTTAAGTGTTGACTTTTGACCCTTGCCATTACAGAAGCATAACTTGTGATATCCTGAATGGATTTCTGTTATCTTGGTTTTATCCTGCCCAGATAAAGATTCTTAATTTTACTAACCTGATGTGGAGTTTCATTTTGCGGTGTATTTACTGTTTTATGAGATATTGCACACATTACCTTCTAAGATAAGCCTGCCTGCTCTATGCCAAGCTATGCTGAAAATGATCAGAAAAATGGGTTGACATACTGAAATTGATCATATCTCACTCGCCAAATGTAATGCTTAAAGACTATATGCTACATCTTTAAATGATAACATATACAGAAATAGGTCTTACTGTGCCTTTAGTGTTATTCTTAATGTTAATGGGACAGTAGCATCCCATGTCACTAATGACATCATTTATGTCATTTGCTAAGTTGTCTGTTACATCAAGAGAGAAGCCATTTGGTGTGTGAGTTATGATATTCATGGCAGCTGTGCAATTTTTGGGTGCAGATTTGATCTTAGCCTGGGAATTGGCGTGTTTTTGGTTTATTTAATCACCTTAACTGCACTTTAATTACGTATTTTTGAAAAAGGATATCCCGTCCACCGTTTTTTAAGCAGCATGGGATATAATGGACTCGAAATACTGCGGAGAGGATTTCCGTCATATTTGTGACGGACTAACCCAGGCTGTTAAAATCTAAATCAGGCTCTAAGGCTAACCATACCATGACAAGCTAAGTTGCCTTTATTATACAAAATACAGTGGTATAAAGCCCATATTTTCCCATATTTCACAGGGACCAGGAAAATGTTATCTATAGTGTTTGAAAAAACAGCATAATAACAGCGTCTGCAAATCTGTACCAATGCCAATTATGTGCACTGGGGCAGGTTAAACCTAAATATTCTCAATGCAATCAGCGCCCATTATCACCTCTGCCTTCCTGACAGTAAACTTCAATAATCTTTGAGCATAACACTGTATATTGTTTAATCAATAGTCTTTCCATACAAACTGAACATTCTGATTGCAATCAGGGTCCAATGAAAACTCATCCTTGCTGTCAGCAGCTTCATTAATCCCTTTATTAGCCAGATCATGCTTTTTTAAGAGAGCAAAGAATGTTAAATCAGAAATATATTATTCTTAAATACATAATTGAATACTTTTTTCTGTACTGCAGACAAACAAATAACATAGATCAGGATTTCGCTACTGTTTCCAATGAACCTTTACCTGTTTGAAAATCTTAATAAAAAGTGGGTCACACCCTCTATTAGACCTGTCAGCCTTAGGGTGGTCTTTCCCCAAACGTATTGCCTTAAGCCTCCATTTTTTCTGATCTCATTTTTGTTGGCCTTAAGACTCTGTGCACTTTACCACTTTTAACCAGTGATAAAAGACATGCGTTCTCTCCTTTACTCATGATGAAATTAGCTTTCACCCAAATTGTCACATTTAATTAACTTGTAAGTCCCTTGTAAAGTGGTACTACATGCTCTGTAAATTAAATGCTGCTAGTGAGTGTGCCACACTCAATGTGCCACCCACTTAAGTAGCCTTTTAAACATGTCTCAGGCCTGCCATTGAAGACTTCAGGTTTCACTGCCATTTCGACCTTACAAAGTAAACCTTTTGCTAGGCCTAATCTTCTATTTTAATACACATAAGACACCCCTACAGTAGTCCCTAAGCAGCTGATTGGGCAGGGCTCAGTGTATTTAAAAGGTTAAACTTGTACTTTTAACTTTTACATGTCCTGGTAGTGAAACACTCTTAATTTCCTTTTTCACTAATGCAGGGTCTATCTCTACCAGAAGATAACATTTGGTTAAATTATTACATTTAATAAATGATTACTTTCAATTGAGAGCAGGTAGGAATGTCGAATTTTGTGCCTAATCAATTATAATTTAAAACCCTTTTAATCGTAAAGTCGAAATTTAAGTCACAAATCTCTTGTCCCATCCATTTGCTGCCTGCAGTCTATATTCTGGGTCACATGACTAGGTGTAGCTGACAGTTGGTCTCTGTGTATTGATCACAGACAGTAAGACAAAGGGGAATAGGAATTGGTGGGATGAGCCATCTCTGATTTGGTGAGGGGGAAGAGCTGTCACTAACCTCACTTGTGACCCCTAGACAAGCAGGGATCAGGGTATGGAGACAGGAAATTTCAACCACCTCTGGGGGTGGAAGCCTCTAAAAAGTTCTCCTTCAAAGTGCTCACCAGGTTTAAATAATGGACCCTCAGACCCAACTCTTCAGTACACTCTTGGACCTGTGGATACTACAGAAGATGGACTGCCATGCTACTGTGCTGCTAGAAGGACTGCTACCCTGTTGCCCTGTTACTCTGCTGCCCTGCTTCCCTACTTGCTGAGAATGAAAAGTGGGTCTGCACCCTTCATTACAGACTGAAGTGACTCTAAAGGTCAGCTGACTGGAAAGGTCATTCTGTACTGAGCAAAAGGGACATAATAAGCTCCAGAGGCTCCCTGCAACTGCCAAGCTGACCTCCTGCCTAGAATTGCAAATGCATTTGCCTGAGACCTGGTGGCTTCTGCTGGAGTGATTCATGCCCCTCTTGGACCCTCATGTGTCATCAGTTGAGAACTCTTGAAGTTTTGGGCTCCTTGTGACTGCAAATGGGCCTGTTCATGTCAAGATCTTGCTGTCTGTACCGCCCACCAATGTGAAGTTTGGTGAACCCGACACTTTGTGCCACAGTGACCGCCAGCGGTGCCAGGCAATGCGAGATCGGCTCTTCAAGCTACATCATCGACAGACCGCAGTGACTGCCAACGCAAAGAGTTCTAGTGAAGACCCTCCGTGACCTCAAAGGATCCTCGTGCTATAGCGACGACCGTCCACAACACCCAGCCTGCTCTTCTCACTGAATTGAAGACCATCCGCAACACTCTTGCTGCTCCACGTGGCCCCCTCCACCACAAACAAAACTCTTCGCACTGGACTATTAAATGCAACTCTTTCAGTGGGACTAACCTAGTCCCTGTGTCCCATCACGGTTGGCCTGAACTTGTGACTTTCACCTAATCTCACTCAACCAGAGAACTGTGAGTGGCGCTTTGTGCTTTTAGAACAACTTACCAGAAATGTTTAAACTCAGGTTCTACTGAATGGATTTTTGTTCTGATTTGAAATCATTTATTATATTTTACTCTATGTTTCTAAATTGGTGTGGGACTTTTCTTGTGGTGCACTTTTATTTTATTACTGCTTGAATGGCAGCATAACTACTTTACACATTGCCTCTAAATTTCTTCTGTCTTCTTTGTGTCAAGCAACCAAAGGGTTAAGCACAGGTTAATTTGTGGTTTGCTTGTGTTTCAGTAGGAGTTCACCCTCCTCAATCAGTAACCCAATTTCCTACACCCTCTATTTAGGGTTAGGTGTAGAGCTTGGCCAAATCCAAAGCACAAGGCCAATAGCTGTGTGCATCAAATTTTCTCCACACAAACTCTGGAGGTTGTTTCCTCCCTCTGGGTGTGAGCCAGGGTCTGCCTGAAGGCAAACTCTTTCTGCACAGGGCCAAATAGGCCACTATAAAATACAGAAATTCACTGAAAAAAACGCAATTTGGTACACCACAATTAATTGTCTCCAAAATATTTCCCTCTTTGTAGACAGCTTCTGATCTTTTTTTTATGCCATTGGCAAAGTGGTGTACTTAGCATAGTAGGTGGTGTGAGTTATGGTATATTGTGCATTGCATACCACAAATATGGTACTAGATTATGCAAATTATGGTATTCAATTATGTGGTAAAGGTATTTAATTTATGCACCAAAAATGCAAACAGAACATTCCTGGTAGTACCCTTTTCTTCTATTTGAGCTGCATACAACAATTTTCAGGAAGTCTGCAGATGTTGCAAATTATGTGCCAAATGTGGTAAAATCATAATTATGCACTAATAGCTGCAGACATAAAATCGCATACAGGCATGGACCTCAGCGTTGCCCATTGATTTATCAATGTTTATATCTGACAATGAAACCAAAACTAAACAGTTTATTTCCAATCATCAGGGCCTATAGTTAGCTGCAGTTTAGAGAAAACAGTTTGTTTTAATCTAACTACTCCCAAAAGTGGGTGCCCTGTGTGATACGGTCCTATATTGCCATCTCTGAGTTCTGATGACATTTACAAACCACGTAGCCTTCATCCGCATTGGTTATGATGTCACCAGAAACCCTTAATGGCAATATTGGACAATATTACACAGTTCCCCATTATATGTTTCAGACATATTCTTTGTGAGGGGCCACTACTGTCCCTCCTGACCAACTCAGACTGGCAGTAAGAGCAGATGATCAGAATTCAGGGTAACAGACCATTATCCCTTCACAAGCTTTCAAATTACTTACATTGTGACTGTTGGGACACGTGGCTATGTCCATGAGGGGATAGTGGAGATCTTCTAGAGCACCCATGGTTGCAACACCAAGATGTGCTTTGCCATTAAGAACCGTTGTCCCCCCTGCTTGTTGTATTTATCTCCCTCTCCCCAGGCAAATCAAACAAACTGCCCACTACCCCCATCTCACTGCAAGATTCAACAAATAATGTCATTAAATAAAAACTGTGGGGCAGATTTACAAGGTACTGAGTTGCTCCTGAAAGTGACGCACTTCCAGCAATGTGCCACAACAGATGGTGACTCCCATTTAAATAGCCCTGCGTCATTCCTTACCCCTGGTCTGAGCAGGCGTAGGGATTTTGACGCAGTGAAGGCATAGAGTGATGCAGGGAAATCTTGTAGATTTCACTGCGTCAATTCTACATGACTTTTTGCATGGGAATGCCCACCCTGCATACATTATACCTGACGCAGGTATAATGTGACGCAGGGCTTGACAACATGACGCATCTCCCTAGATGCATCACGTTGTAAATTGGCAACATTTTTTGCTCCGCCGCTGCGTCACAAAAGTGATGCAACGGCGGCGCAAAAGTGTTGCCAGGGGCTTGTAAATCTGCCCCTGTGTTTATCCCAGATGGCAAAAGGCTAGTAGCAGACCACATAACTTTTCGACGTTTTATAACACTCAATCAGTTATAGATTTCTCATTCTGAAATGATGACAAAAAATACAGTGTTAACTAGCACAAGAAAAACTAGTTAGGAATAAAAAATTGTAGAACAGAAGAATCATTTTAGTGGTGTTTGGAGTGTACACATTCAATGAAATAGGCCTTGTTTCTCAGTTATTCATTCAATTGGCTGGCATCGTTTATGAGTTTGCTATACTCTTTTCTGAAAATCGTACCAATACATTTTGAAAGTGTTTATTTCAGAGTTGAAACACATTTATAATGTCTTCCCATTGAACATCAAATTATATAGTATAGGAAAACACCAACAGGCATGTCGTTTAGCTCACATTTACTTGTAGTTTTTCCACTGGCGAGTCCTAAGAGAATTGGGTGATACATGATAATAACTTGCAAGAATAATCTTTATGGCCACTTTTTCACTGGCTCCAGCCAAACACAGTCACAAAGTTCTGATTACTTTCTCACCAGTTCATACCTCCGGCTCCTACCAAAGAAAAACTGTGCATCGCTTTAGCATTTAATTCTTTTCGGCACCTAAATCAATTTGAAGTGGACTAAAACATGCCCAGTAGATTTATGTTGCGAATAAACTTGAGTTCATATAACATTTGTATGTCTGTTTGTTTCAAGTAAACTGTAAGGAATTCCAATTTGGAAACACTGGAACAGTAGAATACTCTCGATGTTCTCACTTGAGAATTAGAGTTGACTTTACATGACATTATCAAGGACCTTCAAACATAGAAACACCAATAAATTAAAATGACATACTTTGATCCTTATGTGTAACCAATAGTTTTCAGGTAAAATCGGGTTGATTCTAGAGTGGTTAGATATATGACAGTTAAATTCCAATAAATGGATTAGTTGTTGATTGTTGCTCCTTGAGTGTCGAAAATAGGACATTTTTGGAGCTGTAGTGTTCCAATACAGGTATACACTTACAGCTCTCTGTTTGAAAGACTACAACTCCAAAAATATCCAACTGATGAACATTTTCATAATTGGACCATCTTCTAAGAGGCAGCATAATTCTTCTTTGTTAGCTCAAACAAACAATTAGACATTGTTTCAGGATACAATCATCTTTAAATAAAATTCAAATATATGACATTATTTATTTATTAATAATAATGAGTTGAAACTTCAGGCAAATTGAAGATATGGACCACTCTGCATTCAAGGTAGCTTCTAAATCAACATGTCTTGTTTTGCATGGCTTATAACTGTAACTACATTAATTAAGACGTGAAAAGGCTTGCATTTAGCTCAGGGGTCTCCAACGAGTAGCTCGGGAGCTACTGGTAGCTCACCAGCACCCTCAGAGTAGCTCTCAGAGGTGTAGTCAAGCATATCATTCAGAGAGTCTGTGCATATTAAAGAAAGCAATACTGCTAATCTCAAGACCCTTAGAGTGAGAGCCAGGCAAACCAAAGACAGATCTCATGATAATCAGATAGACACTCAGCCAGCATATGGGGTCTGAAAATTCACCATATGTCTCCAGTCTCAATCTAGCTAAGTACCAAGAAGATTGGACATGTTTTATAACCTGCTCTATGGGTCCACCCTGTGTGTGAATAATGGGCAATGAAAGAAGAGTGACAGCAGTAGCGTGAGCAGTAACCGGTGCTGACACACAAAGGTTTTGGACGACAGGATCCAGAGTGAAAAACATTGTTATTTAGGTGCATGATCAGTCAAAGAGCAGAGAAGAACAGGGTATGGATACAGAGCTGAGACAATTAAGAGCCCCATCAGTGCAAATTTATGTGTGTCTGTGTTCATGACATTGTGTCCCTTCATAATAAACAGTATGGCTCACTGAAAGCTTTTCCTGGTGTCAAGGACAAAAGAAGTATAAGCTGCCCACCTCCCATCATAACAGGTTATACTCTGGCACAGTTGTGTGTATTCATGTCATAATAGTGTGTATGGCATAATAAGGGTTTTCCTTGGCCATTTTTGGCATTCTTGGTCTAGCTGTGGCATTCTCAAAGCCATCTCTGACATATTAAGAGCATAACTGGCCAACTTGTAGCTATCCCTGACAAAGGTGGCTGCCCCTCTCATGTAAATGACAATGCCTGATAGTTGAAAGATAATTCAATCTTAGTAAGCTTAGTTGGGGCGACCTGTTGCTGTGGTTATGTCCTCTGGGCTCAAGGGCATGTGATGCTTTGGGTGGTATTACATTAATTAGGGAGAGGCAATTAATACCCATGACATTTATCCCGTGGTTTCTTGTGGTAACCTCACCTTTATTGCTTGGGTGGTCATTAGTGATAATCTTGCTTAGGTTGTGTCATATCTGATCACTATTTTACAGTGATAAAATATGCTAGTAGCTTGTGAGGACTTAACTTGAGCAGAAGTAGCTCTCACTACAGAAAAGGTTGGACACCCCTGATTTAGCTCCATTGTTACCACTACATTTTTATATAATTGCATTGTTGGCACTAAATCACAGACCTCAACATCATGAAGGTGAGCTTCTAATATATTTTAAAACTATTTAAACCTCACTGTACTAACCCAGTATTCAAATCAACTCCAAGGGGCCACCTATGATGTCAGTCGAAAAGCCTCCAAATTACGATGTCGGTGGTCGGAGCGTAAACCAGCCGGTCATTCAGACGCCGTTCCAACCTGCTCTGGGAGTTTTCCAGCCGTTGACACCCGCACTGCAATCGCCTATGGACGGCGTGATCCCCTATAGACGTATTATCCAGAGGGGATTACCCCTATCGAATCCCCTTCACCATTTTATCCAAAAATAAGTTATCTAAGGATCCCTTAAAGTCGATTGTGCAAACCAGTATGTCTAGGAGACAGGCTTAACAGTATGTACGTATTTGGGGCAATGCCAGTCCTCCCTGATTAGTTTCCAATTGGAGAACTGGATATTTTATCCTGGGTGCCTTTTTATTCCATACAAACTGTCGAAAAAGTGCATCCAGTTCTTTAAAATAAGCCATATTGATTCTTATCGGAACATTCATGAACAAAAAGATTAAAAGGGGTGAGAGTGACATTTTTATAGAAGGCCACCCGGCCAATAAGTGTAAGAGGGAGAAGAGTCCATCTAGCTCATAAGTCTTTGATTTTTTTAGCATAGCCTCATAGTTTAGTTTATAGAGCTTGGCATAAGAATCAGTTCCATATACCCCCAGAAATCGAACCGGATTGCTAGAAAAAGCTTGATGTTGAAGAACATTAGGGAGAATATTGCCAGAGGTGTTTAACATCAATATTTCTGTTTTCTTATGATTACTTTTGTACCCTCCGATTGATTGGAACTGCGCAAACTGAGCCAACATCGTTATTGTATTTTGTTCTTCCGGCCTTAGATACAAAATGATATTGTCGGCAAACAGTTTAAGTTTCTACATGCCTTCTATCGGTGCTTCTATACCCCGATTTGCCCTTGTCATGACTGCCAAAGGTTCAATGAAAAAAGTAAGGGTTCAATGAAAAAGTAAACAGTACAGGTGACTAGGGACAGCCATGCTGAGTTCCCCAATTTATAGCTATGGTGCCGGCTATGCTGGAGTTCATGAAAATCTGGCCCTGTGCACCTTGGTATATATTAGGTAGCATATTGATAATTAAACTAGGAAACCCCACCCTGTTAAGAGCATAAAAAAGGGTATCCCGATGGACAAGATAGAATGGTTTTTTAGCATCTACCATCATTATAAGTGCAGATATCTGAGTGATGTTAAAAAAATCTAAAGCGTGTAGTAAAAAAGCTGTATTGGAAGACATTTGCCTTCCAATCAGGAAGCCAGGAAGCCAGTCTGATCGTTGTGAATGACCTTCTGGGCGGCAGGTTCACTTAGAATTTCCCAGATTTTCATTAAGAATTTATAATCAGTATTTAATAGACTGATAGGTCAATATTAGTTGGCGTCATGAGGATTCTTCCCCTTTTTGACAAAGCTGACAATGAGAGATTCTTTGTAAATTGGAGGGACCTCTCTGTCTGTTTTCACAAAATTAAATAGCTCTATTAAGAAGGGTATAAGCTCTACCTGGAGCGCTTTATAAAACTGTACTGTAAGGCCGTCGTGCCTACAGGCCTTTCCAGATGGCATTGAGGCTAGAGCCTGCTGAATTTCTAATGCTGTAATATTGGCCACTAATTCCCCCACTAATTTGGCAGCTGCGGTAGATTGATATCTAAAAAATACTGATAAATTGCTTCCTTAGAAGCTGTATATTTGGTAGCATACAGCTTGTTGTAATGATCAAGAAAAATTGCAAAGAGACAGCATATCAGCGTCTTCCGGCGAACCCCTGTGGTACCGAGTCCCGAGTTACAGCAGCTGTAATGCCGTGTTCCGCCTACCCGGAAGAAAAAATGCTGCAGTGAGTTGTGGGACGGGGGTTGGGCAACTCACTCAGTGAAGCGCATGTGGAATTGCCTCACTTACTCCTAATTTAGTTTTCTTTATTTATTTTCAAATCTTACCTGGAAGTGTCAAACTATGTGTGGGTATGCAATGTACTGCTATAGAGCAATAGTGTACTCAATTCAGTGATTAGACGTGTGGTGGGATACCCGATGAGAACAGCAAATGTGCAGTCAACTTGCTATGGTCGCTATGAAAATATTACCAGGCTTTTAGTTTTCAATATATTATGAACAGCTCTATAAATGTTCTGTTTTTACTAATGTTGTGTATATATGCTGAACAGTTTGTGTGAATATAGAAATAATGTCTACAACAGCAGATTGGACATTCAGACCATAATATAATTTCCCTTGTGCTCTGAGTCACTTTGATTATTTAACAATAACTTCACAATCTTAGATTACAAATATCATAAATAAGGGTATTCTCTCTATGTTTCCTGGTACATTTAATATAGTACAAAGCAATATGGACTCTAGATTCTCTTAAGAATAACGCACTTATTACGTAATGTTGTGATTAGATATTAAGGTAGAAAAGTAGAAATGTAGGCAAAGAAAAACGTGCAGAAAGTGACAGAAAATAAGAGAATAAAGAGAAACAGAGCATTGGCTAAAGAAAATGGAAGACCGTGTGCAAGATAGGTTGTTCAAAAGGAAGACAGTGTCTGTAAATACCAGGGGTAAATGGGTTTAAATGGAATTACAAAAACAAACTTAAATCAGATGCAAGTAGATATCAGACAAATCCTGCCACCTGTCCTTCTCCATGCTTTCTAATACTATAAACACTTTAATTTGAGAAGTAAATTGCAATAGTCAGAGATGCAAATCATAATGGTTCATATATTAAATAATTACTGAAAACTTATATAATATGAGTAGGGGGTTTTCACAAGGGGAAATCTACATGAAGAGATGTCAACACGTGTGTATTTCTGCGTGTGCCTAGACAGAGATCACCACTCAGATGATGTTCACTATTTCTGGGTGGAAATCTCCACCTTGAATCTCCACCTGTGCTGGGATCTATGACTCTCAACACCTCTTGTGCAAGGGTGAGTGTAACCATGTAGTACATTTAAAATCAGATTTCTACCATATGCGTGTTTCAGGAGTTCTCGGACCTGGTGATTGACATTCCCACCACTGTGGCTGAGATTTCCACCACTCGGATGGAAAACTCTGAATTGAAAGGAATAGGGAAAGACCACACATGTGATCCAAAACAAAAACACCTGACACTAAGGGCCTGATTACGATGGCGGTGGCAGTATGACTCCTGAAAGCCCTTCGTTCTGACCATTGGATTAGAGTTCCAGTCTTCAGACCCACAGCAGTTGCAGAGAAGACCACTGCCTCTGCCAGGATCAGAGATCACGACGGGGCGGCAGTCGGAGTTGTATCCATGAATGCCAGCGATGCCAGGCAAGCACCACCATCCGGATTACGATATCACTTTCCGACAGCCTATTCATGGCTGGAAGACCGCCATGAAAAGGGTGTCAGAAAGGTATATGGGGGCCCTCAAACAGGGCCCCTGTCCATCGTGGGCCACTGTAGTGTGGTCCTGGGGGCACATGCAGTGCCCCACTCACCTCCATGCACCGTGTGCCATGCAACACATGGTGCATGGCATATGGTCCATGGACGTGCAGGAGCTGCTCCATACCACAGTGGCTTGTACTGGGCCCTTTTCCTTGGCCACAGCACAAGCTGCCAAGATTCAGAGCACTTTCTGACCATCAGGGCGGCGGTAATATCAAAGTGCAGCAGTCAGACCGTCTCCCACTTGTAGGGCGGTCTCCTGACTGCTGCAATAGTGGGCGGCGATCCAACTGAAGGCCATCAAAATCAGACCCATAGTATCATTCTAGATACATAAATATCCTCGTCTCCGCCCTCTTCTTCTTGGACTGACAAACAGGAAGCCAAACACCACATCTAGATTTGCAGATACAGGCAGCCCAACTCAAAAGGAAGAGAACCTTTTATGAGGAAAAAACTGTCTCATACATATCTTTCATTTTGATCATTACAAGGAACTACATGGTCTGCTTCCATATATCTTTAGTGGTGTGGAGCAGAGAGCAACGTGGCAGGAGTTGAAAGGCTATGTCAATGCATTGGTGGTGTCTGCAAGCACCATGGAATCCACAAGAAAGATTGGCAGGATAATCAGAGGTGGCGAAGACTAACTTCTCGAAAATACAGGTAGCAAACGCTCTGCTTGGATGCGGACCTAGATCCTGTTTTCATCTCAACTCCCTCGAGGAATGTTACCTCATCACCAAACACCCTGATCTAGAATATGGCCTACCTGTTCCTGAGAACCCCACTGTAAGGTCAGGTAAGAGATCAACACCTCTTTCTCACTCCAAATTCTTCCATCACCACCCATGCAACTCTTTCCTTCCCCCACCCTACGCATATAGCCAGACATCACACACATGCCTTCCTATCCAACAAGACAAACATGTTCAAACAACACATTACAATTAAACTTAATCAAACTACTTAGTGATACACATGTTAATAAATCCTCTCCTCTTCAAATATTTGCTCCTCAAACTGAGGGCAACACAACAAAATTGTTCAACAACATAGTCAAACAATGTTTTTAGTGTGTGATTTACTTCTTCACGTGGGCAGGTCTGTGTCCTTTCTGTTGTAATGACTTTCATGATGGTGTAGGTATCTGTTTTAGAAAGTTCTCCCTGTTTTTTTATCTCCCTTCTTCTTCAAAGAAGAGGTCACCTTTAGGTCAGAAGAGGGACATTCCCTATCAGCTCTCATTGATGCCAACAGTTTCGATAAAATGGTGATGATATAATATTGTACTTTTAATGCAGGTAAATGTGCTTGCATTGACTGCCTGTACCCAATGTAAACTTGCAGACTTATAGGACCTTTTATACTGTTTTAGATGGTCAGTTATAAATGGTGTTGTATTAGCTTTTGGGGCTGATGCTCTGTTCTATTAGGGTTCCATTTGGTTTAATTTGGATATTTCAGTACAGAGAGGGTCCTGGTTGTCAAAGGCAGCTCAATAGCAGTGAAGCTTTGGATATAACCCCCTCATTAATGCCATTGTCTACTGATGCTCAGTCACAGAGAGGGTGTGTGATTGCTTCCTTCCATCACAGACCATTTTAATGTCTACAAGAGAAGACATCAGCTTTATGGGCCTTTTAAGATGAATGCACAAGAATGGATTTGGTGCAGATTTACCACTGTATATTGATCATATGCTTAGCTGATTCCCAGTTACTGACTTTATAAATGAGAGTGTCAGTACATGAGACAGTGAGTGAGGGAGTGAGTGAGTAAGTAGGTGAAGGAGTAAAGGTGAGAAGGAGGCAAGATGTTGGAAACTCAGTGAATTAATTGTCCTGGGAAGTGGAAGAGAGCACACATCTTTCAACTTCAGCAGGAGCTTGCTTCATGCTTTTCCCAAGGCTCTGAATTCTTGTCAACCTTCCTAATAATCTGATTTTATGGATTTTCAAAATGTCAAAGGTTATGGAAGTGAATATTCAACTATAGGACCACTGAGATGTGCGTAGGACCAGATCCTCCAAAACAACTAAACACCAGATTTAAACCCTTCAAAATAATGAATGCATTCATCTGTCCTTAGTAAAGCTTCTTCTTAGCCACGAGTCCATAGTTGCATTTCTCAAAATAATAATAAGATAGTCTGTCATAGTTGTCTCCTAAAATCTTATGATCGCGTTAATTTTGATTTTTGTAGTAACAAACCCTTCCCTTGAGAGTAGCCAGCTCTCCGTAATCTATGATTGCATTTGTGACAGTCAGCAAGCCAACCTGCTTCACCTACTTCTTGAATATCAGCTGATATGTAGAGAGGGCATTCATCAGACGTTGCTATCCATAAAGAAAAAGGTTTTGAATAAAGTTGTGTTCTAGTCAAATGTTTTGATTTATGGAGGATGTGACAAGAACTCTGGAAAATCATCTGACTGGACTACTCCACCAAATAGACATTGTAGCAAAGATTATTCCCCAAGTGTATTCTCTCCTGATGCAAAATCCTCTGTCTGAATTACCCCACCAGACAGATATTGTAGCAGAAGTAATTCTACCAGAGTATTCTCCACTGATGGAAAATGATCTCACATAATAACTTCCACAATGGAAATATTGTGGATGGGTAATTCCACCAATATATTCTGTACTGGCATAAAATGCTCCAAATTATTGTATCACTCAGTCTATAAATAACATGCTTTTATATGCCACCCCAACTCTAACTCAACCAGTAAAATTATACTTAGATTTCATTACAAGACCGGAGGCTATTATTATGCATATTTCTTTTAATGTAACTCCATGCAGCCACTTGAAAGCATTACATCACAAAGTGAAAAAACTGTTCTAGAACAGAATCTTCAACATGTATAATAGCCATGAGCACAGAACGCTAAAAAGCTAAATGATGTTATAATTATACATAGCAAACAAGACGAATCTCTTATTGAAGGGGAACACGACCTACAATTTTACACGTTCCTTATATCGCCAGATTAAAAGAGGCCTGCACCTTAACACTCAATGCAAAAAGAAAAAAAGCACAGCCAATTCTAGCAACCCCACTTCTGCATTAACACAGAAATCAGAAGATGGAAATTTAAAAAGCCAATGTAAAGACCTATGGGAAGGCTTATGCTTCATTGAAATAAACTGTGCCTCACAAACACACTCATGTGTTACGTCAGGAGGATAGTGCATGCTTAAAGAAGGGTCCTGCAAACAACCAAAATCTAAGAGTGCAACTATACCAACCACAGAGACTCAACAAGGACACCTTCAACATCTTACTCGTATTACCATACTACTTCCCAAAGGGGCAGACAAACATGAAAAGAGGGGATATATAACATGGTACAAGCCAGATCAACCACTGGATGAAGCTGGAATAAAACACTCTAGATTAGGAAGCTTCCCAGCAATTACAAACGAGGAGGTATGTAAACTTCTCGTCTCTATAAAATCTGGCTCACCCAAAAACCCTTGTCTCCCTACGATTATGCATCTGGCCGCAACGAGAATTGGAGATGAACTGACTCCTTTAATCAATCAAGTATTGGAATCAGGCAGCTACCCAGTCTGTTGGAAGAAAGCAATGATAGGCCTATCCTGAAAAAACCCACCCTAGATCCCTCAGAGCCCAAGAACTATCGCCCGATAGCTGAACTACCCATAGCAGCTAAAATCCTTGAGAAGTCGGTGAATAAGGTACTGACTGAGTACCTGGACACCAACAACCGTCTGGATCCTACTCAGCATGGCTTTCGGTCATACCATTCTACAGAATCTGCTCTGATTATAGCAACTGAAGAGATCTGCGGAATAGTGGATAGAGGGGGCAAGGCAGTCCTCGTACTATTAGATCTGTCAGCAGCTTTTGACACCGTGAACCACACGGTGTTAGTGCAGCAGCTGCAGGAAGTAGGGATCGAGGGCTCAGCTTTGTCCCACCTCTCATCGTTTTTGGAGGGGAGAGAGCAGAGCCTGTACTGGGAGGGCATGCAGTCAGACAGCTTCCTTCTTCCCTGTGGGGTTCCTCGGAGTCATCTTTGATAGCCAGCTAAACTTCTCTGATCAGGTAAACAGTCTTACCTCTTCCTGCTTCTTTCTAATAAAAACCCTGAGAAAGATTTTCCCTTTTATTGCGCACGAACTACAAAAGACTGTGGTGGTGGCTCTCCTACTATCTAAACTTGATTATTGCAATGCTTTGCTGTTGGGGATTGACAACAACCAGATGAGCAGGCTGCTGCGAGTCTGCTTCTAATTCAAGGCTCTATGCCTGGTTCATAAAGCATTTTACGGGGGAGGAGCCAAGGACAGCCAAAAAAATGTAATGCCCTATACCCCCGTTCGCGCTTTGAGATCCAGTAATTTGGGCCTTCTTCAGATTGACAGGATTATGAGAGTGAGATGGGGTGGAAGAACTTTCTCAAACTGTGCAGCAAAGTTGTAGAATAAAATGCCAACAGCCATGGGATTTCTGTCAAATCGAAAAGCTTTTAGGAAAGATCTGAAAACCTGGCTGTTTGCCTCAATCTAGCTCCTGTAACGTAGGTAGCACCACTTACATATACACCAGCACCAAGACGCCACGGCATTCGAGTTCTTTATAAACACATATCCTATCTTATCCTACAAGCCTTAACAAGCTACACTACTAAGTAGATAATTAGGTTTTCAAGCAGAGATTCAAGCCCCTGACCCCGGGTGTATGACAGAGAAGTTAGAGCCCTTGAAGTCACTTAACACAATGCAGGTCTCCCTCATGCTATACAGCATGTTCACTAGAAGATGGCTCTAAAATCTCAATAACTAGAGACAACTTACTGACAACCTCTTCTCTGGCTACCACCACAATTATTGATACTGACATGGTGAATGGCATTAATTTGATCGGTAGCAGAGGTACATCTCTGACTCATTCAACGGTAACGGCTGCACAGACACCTACAGTATCTTACTGAATTAAACAATATTGGGGTGTACTGTGGCTAATCATGGGTCTACTGGTTTCTGCCACTGGATGGATCCCCCTTTACAATCCACTGGCACCGCAGATAGTTCACAAGGCTCATCCCCTCGAGCTCCACAGGAATGGGCAACATGGAAATGTCAGCTGCAGTGTTCAAAGGGATTACCTCCCTGTCAGGACCAGGCCCAACAGTAGACGTTTGAAGCAAAATGACCTGCACACAGGTGGCAAAACATCACCAGTAGCCTGCAATTGGGAAGAATGCAAAGACTCAGAGATGCTCACCAGTAAAGAGAAGATCAAGACACTTCACCCTGTAGCTTTATTAGTATGGTAGCCCTCAAAATCTAGGCAGGAGCCGGCTGGTCATATAACTTCCCAAGACTCGTCTCCTCCAAGGATATGGAAGTTTTTACTTATATGGTATCACATGTTTGAACAAACCATTTTTTGTATTTCAATATTATGGCCATGTTTCCAAATTATCTGAGAAAATCCATTCTATAATTCAAACTGTCGTATAAAAGTAAAGTTCCACATTATTGGTGACCTTTGCAATCTGATCATCCCTCAGTTCGTTGACATTGTATTGTTAAATTTTGTTCAGATTCCATGTGTACTGGCTATTTTGATTTGCATTTATTATTTTTATTTTAGATCTTGCAGACCCACCTGTGGACCACGAGGTTCCCATTCACAAAACCCAAGTGGGGCACACAGTGTGAGTTTTGGTTTAGGGCACTGTTGCAAGAACAATGCAATATAATGTTTTAGTCATCATTAACACAGTTTTTTTCAACAAAACAGGCAAAACAGGCATTATTCCTCATTAACGTTTATTCTTGACTGTTGTATACTTAAATCACAGGACAATATTGTCATGGATCCTGATTCATCCATCGACTATGATGACATTCTCATATTTTTAAAAACTGCATATTAAATATAAATTACACAACTGTATGCCTTCAGCAATTTCCATCAATTGCTTTCCTAAATTGTTTCTTTAACAATATGAAATAAGTTAATCCTTATTTATAAACAGATCTTGTCTTGAATGGGGGGAAATCCTGGACCAAATCACACAGTAATTTTCTTTATTTGATCAATTTGGTCGTAGAATAAGTTGATTATCAAACAGTTACCTTCCCAGCTCCTTCCCCACTTCTCACATCTGGCAGTTATTCAACACAGCTTTTATTTCTTTCTCTGTCTTCTCTTGAATCTCCATTTGGATACACCTCCAATTCTTTCTTTTGTGACAACTGTGCCTGTGTCACTGGAATTTTGCATTTGTCTCCTTGTTCTATCAACACTAGTGAATGAGTCTACTTCTGAGTCTCTGGTCATGCTTGCCAATAAGATTATTAGTTCTCATTTCTATTTAGGAAACCCGAAGGACACATTTTGGGAATATATTCCATTATGTTTGTGAGTATTCATTTCTATTTGCTCTGCCAGGATCCAAAGTGCCCGAGTGAACACAGAACATCAGTATTGCATACAACGTCTGTTACCCAATTGTGTGTTTATACCTTGGTGGGTGCAGGTCCTTAAACACCTTTCAATATTTCATGTGCTTCCACACATACTGCTGATGGAAATTAACAATATGATGGCTCCCGAGGAAGTCCGTTTTTCCTTTTCAGATATTTAAAAGAATGGTGACCTGGGAGACATCAGTTTAATCTTTGGCTCTCTGGAGTAACATGCTGGCCTTTTATAACTTAGGCCAAGCGTCTCTTGTTTCTTATAACATGTTCTAGGTGGCATTCCAGTAAAAATATTATTGCTACTGATATGACTGGCCAGCACTTTCTTGCAGTTAGAGGGCCCAGACACTATAGTTTCCATGACATCCCACTAACTAGGTCAGGACTGAGCAAACTGATCATGTGGGAACACTTCAGAGAAGGTCATTGCATCAGCTAAACTCAACAACTCTAGTGATGAGAAGGCTTTGCGGAGAACTTCACATCTGATCTCAAAAGCACCCCAACAATAAGAAGCCCGGGACACTATACATAAATCAGAGCACCCATGGTAGTTCTGTGGCGTTTCTGCCCTTATTTTTTATGTTCAGAACCACAGTTGTACCACAGATTCTAGCACAGCAGCAGAAAGCATTCTGCTCACACCGGCACGTGGTTTTAGGACAATATTAAAATGCTGAAACCTCTGAACACAAAGTACACACCCACAGTGAGGGTCTACACTACCTTTGAACATATAATTTATTTCTAAACAAGATATTTTTATATATTAAAACAAATCGTGGTCTCACTTGCTTTCTATCCCAAGATCTGACAACATGTGTGCACCTTGATGGAGGCTAAATGGAAGAAATAAACGCAAGGGCTTATTCCCAGAATATGCTCAGAGCATTGTATTCATTCACACATTCTGGGTTGTTTAACAATGGATCCCCATTTTCCACTATTAGCATCTCTCTAGTCCAAGGTTCTCCAAAGTCAATCCTGGAGGGCCAAATATATGCTAGATTTTTAAGATAACTACATTGATCTAAATGGAGATATGCAACATATCTGGCATGGATACGGGCCTCCAGGTTTGAATTTGAAGATTCCTGCTCCAGGCAATCCTGATTTCGAAACTGGATTGTGCAGGACCTGTGCTCCTCCTCCCTGCCACAGACAGACACCTCTTTCATATCTTGTAGTAGGAGAAATAGCAAGACGTTGCCACCCTGCCAAGCCCCTCTAGGTGTCCCATCAGGCAGCTAACATTGAGCAACAATAAGAGTGAAATGCGGTGTCCTGCATAAGCTGATTGTGAGGAACAGGACAGCTCACCCAAATGTGGAACAAAATTGATATCTTTGAAATATGTGAGACACTGGCCTCTTATCACATTCTGCGGGGGATGGCATAATTGTGTGTTAAGTCACTGGATGGTTAGCCACCTACTGTCAGTCTGTATGTCAATTTCTTTGTATATATGGGTGCTGTTGGTATCTCTGTGAGACTGCCCGGTTCTTAATTAAAGTGGGAGGGCCCGTCTCAGAAGGCCACTGCAGCCTACAACTCCAAAATAACACCTAACCATTGCACTCCTACAAGTGTTACAATTCAGACTATTTTAGGCCATACAAAGGTATAATAATGGCATGAGAAGCTGGCATTATTAATTTCCATGTATATTGATTTAATTAACACGGTTGTTGTGCTTAACCTCAAAATTCCACACCATGTGGTGGACTGTCACTAAAGCCGGTGCTGAAAATTAAGTGCCGGTGCTGAGCACTGAAAACCACTGGCTCAAATTAATCAATGGGCTGTGCCTGCGTCTTTTTATGTATATATTTAAATCTGCTTGTACTACTATTTTTATTAAAACAGAGCAACTTTTGAAACAAATTGCTTCAAAGCTTTGTGCAAATTACCCAGTTGCATTTGTCAATCATAAATCTAGCTTAGAAATACAACTGGGCCAAATGTACTGGCATTTGAACTTGTTTTCTTATGACTGTTAATGGAGTCCTCTCAGAACAGCATTTATTCCCTAGGCTTTACTGTTGATTTGGCAAGGCATAGTGCCAAGCATTAAAGAGCTTTCTCTATTCAACCCTTTCATTCTTAGATGCATTTGCAGCTCATGGAACATAAAGTCACAGAATATCTAAGGCTATAAACAGTTCAGACACAGCATCTCAGACAATAAAATATAAACCCAATAAATGCGTTCTCTGTGCACAGCACCAACCAACAGAATCTCAAATGACTGCTTACACTGAATTCAAAGCAAAGAATTACAAATTATTACTCAATTTAGAAGCAATGAATGTGTACTCCTTCCTACGTGATACAGTGTGTTTAAATTTATTGGATCGGTTAACAGAGGGTTTAGGCATTCTGGCTTCTCTAGAGTCTGTAACAGCTTTAACATATCGTGATACTAGACTAATTTTTTTAACATTTATTTATTTGTATTTGCATAAATAGGCTAATGAAAACATGAAAGTATGAGAAAATAACACTGTGTACTCTCGATCAGCATTTTAAAATGATGCATTCATTAACATCATATTGACGTTTGAGAAGCAAATAAAGCAAACACTTGTATAAAGAATATAGAAAGATTCATAAAATATTCACATGCATAATTGCAGAAAGTAAATGTACATATGTGAATGTTGACAGTCTGGAAAGCACAACATCAAGTCGCTTTTATAGTACTCTACAATCTGTTTAGGCTTGTTTAACAAAAGTAACTTACATTTCTGAGTAATTGACATTTATTTTTGAGTAAGATTACTACTTTTTGGCTGTTCACAAAACCTGAGTGCAAATATACTCTTAAAGTGTAATGTCTCCACCAAAGAGCTCTCTGGACAAACAAGGAAAACTGAACAGTTCTGATTTGTTATATATCTCTGTGCTCCTCATAACAATTACACTGATGAACCTACACAGTGATGCTTTGTGCATGCTTGATGCAAGTGATGTGAGTATTACCTGAAATGGTATTAACAATTGTGTTGCAAAAATACATCAGCTTTTGTTCGTGAGATTTTAAGTTGGATATCCTATAGGAGTTCGGCTGGCCGCAGGTGGAATGCTGTGCTTTGGATTCAATTTGGGCTGCTGAATCGCAGCTTACGGACTCTGTTGACCTATTCGGGTTGTGGTTTATACAAAGCTAGAGTGCTTCACCATATGTGGGACACTTACAGTGTTTTAGTTTTTAACCCAGCGGCAGGCGAGGGGATGTACAGGCACAGTTATGACGCCAGCCAATTAACATTTTTAGCGATGGGAGCGCCATAGACATTGCATTACTCAATAAATAATGAAAACGGTGACACCCCATTGCCGGCCGTTCATTGGCCAAGGATCCACCAACCATATGGCAGAACCGTATAAATGACTGTGTCGTTTTATTGACGGCTTTTCCGCACTGATGACGGCAAGAGCCAGAAACGCGTCTGTGGATGTTTTATAGCCGACATACACCCATGAGTACCATGAAATCCTTGTTTTTGCTGTTTGCGGTCGCCAGTAGATAGTTATAGTTAGGACCGAGTTTCCATAGGAAATCTGAAAATTCTATTTTGAATAACTTTGGCGCCGGTTGACGAATCCTCGTGAAATTTTCAAAACTAATGGGGCGCTCCGCTCTCGGGGTGATTCGTCAAGCGGGGGCCGAGAAAAAAGGGGGGTCCCAAAACGCGTTTTCCCCATGCATTTTCCCATAGGACCTTTAGTCGAAGGTACAGCCCGAACGGCTGAACAGAATTACTTGAAATTTGGCAAAGAGGTAGTTCTCAGGTCAGGCATGTGCCTTTAGCATATATGGTGTCAATCTGTTCAGTAGTTCCTGAGAAAATTGCAGTTAAAAGCACATAAATATCTATATGCGCGCACCGTGCGTGCACCGTGCATGCACGGTGCGCGCACGGTGCCGTGCGCGAGCGTAATTCTGATTGGTGGATTCATGTCAGTCAACATTCGAATCGGTCGCAATCAGGAAGTGTCGGCCGCCATTTTGTGTGTGACAGTGAAACAGAAAGGTGGAGAACGTGAAAAGGGGGCAGGGTAGAGAGTTCCTGACCCCCTAGCCTTTGTCAGGGGGTCCCTGAAGGACCCCGAAGGGTGAAAAAAACATTTTTTTTTTTTAAATCGCGGGGTGCGCGCACTGTGGCAAAAAATTCATTAAAAAAATTACAACACAGTATATTAGGAATATAGCTCTTCTTGGAGAAGTGAAGTGAGTTCTGAAAAGAACTGTTGTTTTTTGTCGAGCAGCAAAAAAATAAAATGCAGCAAAAAAATAAAAAAATGAAAAACTGTTCACTAGGAACAAAAAAAAAATGGAAAAAAATTAGGGGGTGGAGCATGTGTGCTGCTGTATCTTGTTCTCTATTAGGTTAATGCTGCTCTCACCATAACAGAGAACAGCATTGCACACATTGCACCTTATATGAACCTTCTGGAACAGAGGGTGCATATCCAGAGGTCTAGAAGCAGGTGAAGCTGCGGCTGCAGATGATGTGCTCGGCTGAGCTGCGGCTGCAGATGATGTGCTGAGCTGCTGGAGGGTTGTCTCTTGCAGCCCGAGCATAAGCCACAGGATGCATTGCTTTAAAGTGCCTTATCATGGAGTAAATACTAAAGGAGTATTTGTTTTTTAGGGTCTCCTCTAGATAAGACCACTCCACAAACAGTGCAGGTGACTTTAGGAGCATTCACCTTCTTCTGACCCTCTGGAAAAGTAAAAAATTGCCAAATAAATGAGTCTTTTTGTTTCCTCTGCCTTGGGGGCACAAAGGTCTCTTCCTCACTCCCTGAAGAAGTCTCCTGTTCTGCCATTTTCAGGTGCAGGAAAAGCAGTTCAGCTCCTTCTCCCAGGAAATAAGAAGTGTTAATAAGGGGAGCGGGTGTGGTGTTGGAAGATTCTGGAACTGAAACTACTTTGAACCAATGAAAAGTGTTGTTTCGTAATCACATGACTTGCCGTGCGCGCACCGTGCGCGCACGGAGCACGCGCGCCTATGCAGGCTTGGAGTACGCGCGCACGGAGCACGCACGCATGCGCACACGGAGCACACCGTGAAAAACTTTTTTTTTTTAAAAACTGTTTATACGTTTATGGAAGATATAGGTTTCACACTTAGGAATTAGCATTTTAAAAACCTTGCAAATTCACTGAAGAAACCATAGGTTTCACACATGTTATAGTTAGCTGGACATTTCACTCGTAAAAAACCATTGAAATTCCCCCGTTATAGTTAGTTCAGCTAACTATAACTCGCACAAGCGCAATCCACTGCTGATGACGTCACATAGTTAGAAATTAGCATTTAAAAAACCTTTGAAATTCACAAAAAAAACATAGGTTTCAGGGGAGTTCTAGTTAGCTGGACTTTTCACTCGTACAAAACCATTGAAATTCCCCCGTTATAGTTATAGTCATTGGAGATGTCATCAGTGATGTCATGAGTGATGTCACTGAGCATGTCATGAGTGATGTAATATGTGACGTCATCAGCAGTGGATTGCGGTCGCGCGAGTTATAGTTAGCTGAACTAACTATAACGGGGGAATTTCAATGGATTTTTACGAGTGAAATGTCCAGCTAACTATAACATGTGTGAAACCTATGGTTTTTTCAGTGAAAAAATATATATATACATAATTAATCAAGGTATTGATTGTTCCCAGGACCGCCTCAGGAACGGGCCAAGCAAGCGGCTGCTGTCTTCGGCAGCCTGTGACTTCACAGGGAGGCGGGTTGATTCCCTCCCGCATCACGGCATGGTTTGTTTCCTAACTTGGGGCTTTGGACGTTGGGGGCTTGATGGAGCTTTTAAACACTTTAATAATGGGGCCACTAGCCGCTACACGGCCCCCCCTTTGCGAGGCATAACACAGCACTTACGAAAGCAGCATCGGATCCAGCTGCCGTTCAGACTCCACCTGATGTACGCTGGGAGCTGTAGTTGTTCATTAGACTGCAGCGGTCCCAGGCAGCCGGGTCAGCTGATCACCCACCAATGGGAGTGCCCCTGTATCTTCAAAGGAGGGAGGAAGTGACACCCAAGGTTATACCAGCATCTGAAGAAGGCGTGTATGCCGAAATGCATTATGCTGTGGACTAATCTGTGAATAAAAAGCTCCCGCATTGCACCCCGCTGTGTCCTTGGATTACTCTGTAGAAGGTGATCGTGTGGCAATTTTTTCACGTATGCCAGGAACGCGATACTCGGGCCCGTCCAAACAAGTGTCCAGGGACTTTGCTGGCATTGTGGCATAATTAATCAAGGTATTGATTGTTCCCAGGACCACCTCAGGAATGGGCCAAGCAAGCGGCCGCTGTCTTCGGCAGCCTGTGACTTCACAGGGAGGCGGGTTGATTCCCTCCTGCATCACGGCATGGTTTGTTTCCTAACTTGGGGCTTTGGACGTTGGGGGATTGATGGAGCTTTTAAACACTTTAATAATGGGGCCACTAGCCGCTACACGGCCCCCCCTTTGCGAGGCATAACACAGCACTTACGAAAGTATCATCGGATCCAGCCGCCGTTCAGACTCCACCTGATGTACGCTGGGAGCTGTAGTTGTTCATTAGACTGCAGCGGTCCCAGGCAGCCGGGTCAGCTGATCTCCCATCAATGGGAGTGCCCCTGTATCTTCAAAGGAGGGAGGAAGTGACACCCAAGGTTATACCAGCATCTGAAGAAGGCGTGTATGCCGAAATGCATTATGCTGTGGACTAATCTGTGAATAAAAGGCTCCCGCATTGCACCCCGCTGTGTCCTTGGATTACTCTGTAGAAGGTGATCGTGTGGCAATTTTTTCGCATCTGCCAGGAACGCGATACTCGGGCCCATCCAAACAAGTGTCCAGGGACTTTGCTGGCATTGTGGTATAATTAATCAAGGTATTGATTGTTCCCAGGACCGCCTCAGGAACGGGCCAAGCAAGCGGCCGCTGTCTTCTGCAGCCTGTGACTTCACAGGGAGGCGGGTTGATTCCCTCCCGCATCACGGCATGGTTTGTTTCCTAACTTGGGGCTTTGGACGTTGGGGGCTTGATGGAGCTTTTAAACACTTTAATAATGGGGCCACTAGCCGCTACACGGCCCCCCTTTGCGAGGCATAACACAGCACTTAGGAAAGTAGCATCGGATCCAGCTGCCGTTCAGACTCCACCTGATGTACGCTGGGAGCTGTAGTTGTTCATTAGACTGCAGCGGTCCCAGGCAGCCGGGTCAGCTGATCTCCCACCAATGGGAGTGCCCCTGTATCTTCAAAGGAGGGAGGAAGTGACACCCAAGGTTATACCAGCATCTGAAGAAGGCGTGTATGCCGAAATGCATTATGCTGTGGACTAATCTGTGAATAAAAGGCTCCTGCATTGCACCCCGCTATGTCCTTGGATTACTCTGTAGAAGGTGATTGTGTGGCATATATATATATATATATATATATATATATATATATATATGCAAAAAAGAAGAAGAGAACTCTGGGTAGTTCCCAAGTTTAAGTGGAAGGCAGCTTCTGTATAGAGCACCCTCAACACCAGCGAAACTCTAGATTTGCTCACCTCAAATATTTGCTTTTCTATCAAAGTTCTTAAGCATAGGATTAGCACAGTGCTATCCACGCAGCGATAGAAAGGGACAAAGTCTTTTGCCATTCCTACAGAAAAGTCTTTAAGCATAGGAATAGCACAGTGCTATCCATGCTGAGCTGTTAAATGACAAAAGCCATTTACCACTCCAGGCACAGTATTACAGCTTTGGATTGGTAAAATACCATCCAAGCCAACCTGAAATGAATAAAAGCAACCCCTGACACGTGTTTCACTGTCATTACAGCTCTTCAGAGAGGTTTAGCTTTGTCCAGACACAAGGAAGCACCCAGTATCCCAATGTACTGCTGTTTGTATTCTGCTTTGATTCAAATCAGTTAAATATATTGAAAACATTATCCTGCCTATTGTCTTCCTGCTCTGCTCTGCAAAGTCTTTAACTGTTCTGAGGTACAGTAAGTGTCACCAGTTTTCGGGATCTCTTCTGCTAGGCGACGGTCCATTTGTTCAATGTGAGTATCAATATAACCAGTATCCTTCCCAACCTGATCTATTGCAGAAATCACCCTCTAACTGATCCATTTGATGATTGACTATGGTCAATATACCAGAATTGCCCTGTATAGGTGGAGCAATCCTTCATTTTTAATTACTATGATAATGCCACTTCTTTAGATAGCCTTTTCCTTTTCCTAATCATGCAATCACTTATCAATATAGGTATTACGTGTACTAGCTCTGGCTTTTTAAGTGAGGAGGTACATTTCCTATACATCTCAGTGGAAATGTGTCTGCTCTTGCTTTATATACATAATGTTACTTAACATCATGGGGTTCAGCAGAACCCTGCATAGATGATGCTTATTTAAATGGGGGCTAGATCCCTGTCCATTTCCCATTGCTCTCTGTTCTGTGTTGGCTTTGGTCCATTTCATGGGTGTGGGCATAAAAATGAGTGGCAACATGCGTGTCCCCATACAACCCCTAGTCAATAACCCCCCAAGTGTTCTTGTATGCAAGGCAGGCTACACATGTTTATAATAAAATAAAGCTCCACATAATGCACAACATTTTGCATAATGTCTTCTAAATTAGTTTGCACAGATATTTTAAAAGAGTATGTTTGCTTCATTTTTTCAATGTCATGCACTTGGAAATAGTCTCTGTTAAATTATGTGACCCTGCAAATTTCGGATATTACTACCTTAACACTAGATTATGAATGTATTTTCTCTCCAGGAAAATGCTGGAGCACTGAATGGTAATTACTGAAGTATGGACGTCGATGCGCCCTTCAAAAATTTGTGATTATAAATTGAAGACACACACACAATCATTCCCTTCTTTGCAAATTAAGTCCGTACCTACTATTAAAATGTTTAAATACAGAAACCCGCAATTCCACTGGCAACTATGAAGGAAAGACAGGAAGAGTACTCTGAAAGATAACTGCTGGTAGGCACATCTTGGGGAGAATGTAGTTTTCTTTGTAAATGTGCAACAAAACACCACAAAATTCTGAATAGGTAATTTTCATTGATACATCACAAAAACATGCCTAAACTAGTATTTAATTCAGGGGTGTGCTAAATTCAGGTAATTTTCCTTTGCATAATACGAAACCGGTATTCTTCCTATGTTTGTTATAGCGCAAAATGGGTCCTCACAACGGGGCAGATTTATGTTTGACTTGCGCCTCATTTACGCCGCCGTTGCGTCACTTTTGTGACGCAGCAGCGGCGCAAATCCTGCGCCATGGTGCAGGGTATTTACAACGTGACGCATCTGGGAGATGCGTCACG
Source organism: Triturus cristatus (assembly GCF_964204655.1). Taxonomy (NCBI): domain Eukaryota; kingdom Metazoa; phylum Chordata; class Amphibia; order Caudata; family Salamandridae; genus Triturus; species Triturus cristatus. Next base: position 1,189,703,608 of record NC_140591.1, read on the forward strand.
TTGTAAAGCCCTGCGCCACATGTAGGCGTTCCAGGGCAGGTGGGGGCGTTCCGGCGCAGGAACGCCTCCTAAAAGTGGCTGAGTGAAATCTACAAGATTTCACTCAGTCACTTTTGAGCCCATGCTGCGTCAAAACCCTGCGCCTGCTTGAAGCAGGCGTAAGGATTGACGCAGCATTGTGCAGATAGGGCCCCCCAGAGCATTGCTGGAGCTGCGTCGCGCTTGCGACGCAACTCCAGCAATGCGCCACTTTTACGGCACAGATGCGTGATGCATCTGTGCCGTTTTTGCCCCATGGTGCGCCGCATTATAAATGCGGCGCATCCATGGTGGCGGAGCTGGGGCGCAAAATAACTGGCGCATCCCTGCTGATATGCAGGGATGCATCAGTTATTATAAATATGCCCTAACCTTTTTAAACACAAAAACCAAAAGTCCCGTGAACAACAACTGCTCCCGTTCTAGTCACTCAAGTTTTCCACATTACCCTGCCCTAAAATGATGCCGTAAATGCCATGTGGCATAATGGTGTAATGGCAAAATGTCCGAAATTCCGTGTAATAAGTGCAGCAGAAAGTTTGTGAAATTACGCAAGGGTACACAGCCATAAAGGGAATTTTGCCGTAATTAGAAAATATTAATTTGCACATAATTTCCCCTCCTTTTTAAATAGCCTCGTAGGAATCGTAAATGTGCACTAAAATACAACATGCAGAAAGTGAACTGAATGCCTATTGTCCAAGGTTATTTCAGCAAGATAAAACTGAATCATTGGGAAGGTCGATTCATGAGGAATCTCTCTCAAATCCTGAAAAACTACGTATAATAGAGATACTGGAGTCAAAACTGGATGGATTTTGATATTTGCGAGCAAGAGTGGACAGTCCTTTGCTGCTTGCATCCTTAATAGATTTTTTAAATATAGGTTTAGATCACATATTCTAGAATTACGCAAATTCTGGAGTAATCACACATCTGTGTTAAGTAATAATAACCAACTTCCTACAGCACAACTTTGGTCTTGCAGGGTTTAGCCTTGGGCTCAGACAATCTACCAAATGGAGAGTCTTGGAGGGGTTTAGCACACCCCTGTCAACAAATGGTACATTTAGGACACATTAGTTCTGTCAGAAAATATTGTGACAGATATATTTTGATGACACAATTAAACTGTTCAACAAATATGCATCCATTTTGCCTGTGACTCTGATGCTCATTTGAAACACAGTGAACATACGGTCCACCGAAGCATGAAATACTTTCTTCTAACAGATGGCCAGGGCTTCAGCCAACATTGGACTTGCCTGATGGCAGAGGCTCAGTGAGCAAGTCTTTAGGAATGCAGCTCCACTGTGCAGCACACAGCCCTAAGCTGATCTGGAAAATACTTCTTGGTCAGTTTGTTAAAACAGTGAGTGGTTTCAGAGACGAGGCCAAAGTCCATCTGTTTATAAAACTCCACACACCACATTATATTGTTCCATGCTTCACAGTTGAGTATTGAAACCAGCTTAGACCTCGCAATGTCCCTTGTCTGGGCAACCCATTTTTCTGCTCATTACTCTCACGCTGGATTTGTATACAGTTTTACCCTGGTCTTCAGAGTGATACCTTGCCCAAAAAAAAATGTAATTTGTTTTTGAAATATGTATTTATTCCAGGGCCGGATTGGCCATTGCGGGCACTAGGCATTTTCATGATGTCCCGGAAGGGTGTAGGCCGATTTTTGACCCGTGGGAGCTGTTTTTTTTTACTGGGCGATGGTTTTGCAGCAGTGCTGCAATATTGTCCCTCTGCAACAGTGCTTGACACTATCAACCGCCCCCCTCCCAGCACCCAGCCCACCACTTCTCAGTAGCAGCCCGGTCAAGCAGACTTGCCAAGGCTGGTTTCTGTTCCCAGTCCAGCCATGATTTATACAGTGACTGTTAAATGAGTTGGCTATGCAATGTCCATATGCCCGAACAAAAATTATATATTATCCTGTCCCCAGAGAGGAAGAGAAGGAAAATATTTTCATACACTCAAATCACACCTTAGCAGAAAAGAAATAATATGCAATACTGTTTTGCAACTTTTTTCCAAGACTTAGTCAACAGATATTCTATTGATAAGAGACTACCATTCTCAAGGAGGCTGGGAGGGAAGGTTACAGCTTAGTCAAGGGTAATATATAGTAGCAATGATCTGTGGCCAAGACCAGGGCATAATTTGAGCTGGTGGCTGCCGGTGGGGGGGTCCAGCACTTATTTTCGGGGGACCAAAACCTATTTTTCCGCAAAAGTTATTTACTGAGTACAAGAGAGCCGAAAAACACACAATGGAAAAAAAGGTGGAAGAGAAAAACAACCAAACCGTCACAAAAGGAGGAAGCAGGAACCTGAAAGTGTGAGATAAAGGGCTAAGAGTGTTTGGTAGGGAATTAAAATGGCGGTGGGCTTCCTAGCAGGTAGTCAATGTTCCAGCAAGAACTTTTTACAGAGTATATTAATTTTTGGGCACTTTGTTAAGAAATAGGGGCACCGATTATTTCCACCAAGTCTATCCTGCCTCAGTAGATGGATTCTCTGGACAACCACCGTGGCCCAACCATATTTTCACTGTGACACATATAGATAGGCACCATTCGTGTGTATATTGGACAGTCCTCATACGTGCATGTCTCAGAAGCATGAGGGTGCTGCAGTGAGAGATGTTTCTTGAAAAACGTATGCAGTGTTCATTCAACTTTTTATCCTTTTAATTATTTGGAATATTAAAAGTAAGAATGTATATTGCAAAGTTTCAATTCAATGATGATTGGACCTCCCCTCCGAATCCTCGTTTAGGGTGTTACCACTCTATATGTAATTATGGGTTTGAAAAGGACATTATAAAACATATTTCAACATGGAATTCTGGCGTGAGGGCACTGTTAGTCCATATGGGGCTCATTCAGAAAGGAATTTACGAGTACGAGATGCTGTACTACAGGCATCCTTTCTACATATTAAGTAACACAAGAAAAACCGTTGGTCTGATAAACTTACTTCAACAATAACAAACTATTCTTAATTGATTAAAGAAGTCCTCTTAAAGAGGATAGAATCCCATCACCCACCGAGGTGGCATACTTCATCATCTGGGATTTCCTCTTAGTTATAACCCTAGTGCAACTAAGGGCTGGAACCTTCTCAACGGTAGAAGGGAGCTCACGGATGTTTTGAGGAGGAATATAAGATGGAATCTACTATGATCCCAGGATGTGGAGCCTCAATTATTGCTTAAAGGTGATGGTTGCAGTGCATGTGATGATTGTGTGTGCGAAAAGTGATTTAAAATTGGCTACCAGTAAACAAAACAGCTTTAATAGGCACTATCCTGGTGTCAAGAAAAAACAGCGTGCGTACAGTTTCCAACAAATAACTGTAAAAAGTCCACAAGGAAGACAGGTCTACATGTTTCAGCCTATGGATCCTCTCTGATCCAGGCTTTCATCAGGACCTTAGAAATAGAATCGCTACTACAAATAATGTGCTTTGTGTGCAAAACAGGTAGGGTCTCAATCAAAGTGGTTGGTTCGATACAACCTACATTCACCTGTGAGTCCAAGATTTGGTCAACTGTCACAGGAGTATTGGACACAGTCCTGAAAAAGAAAGATATATCTTACAAAATAATCCTAAAAACATTCACTAGACTGTTGTTGTCAAAGATACTTAATATAGGCCATGCCATAGTAATATCTGATACTTGCCAATGTATCATATACCTAAATGTGTATATAGTCAAGAACATTTTTGGAAATTGTTGCGCTTACCCGCCTTTATGCGGGTGTGCTCCTCACCTCACCTGGCATCCGCTCAGGAAGTGAGGCACCGCTCTGTGTTGAAGGTAAAAACATAAGAACCACTTTCAAAGTCAAAATACTCTGAAGATGGCTACCTATTTTTTTTTTTGAATGCCATGCACTCCAGTGACCACTGCCGAACCACAGGGGCACCCGTATATAATGTAAAAAGATTTGTACGCCACTAAGGCGCTGTTCATTGTTTCTAATCAATGTTCCATATGAGCAGACTTGATACAATCCAGTGTTGATTGACAACCAAATTACAATAAAATGGCCAAAAAGAATGAACTCTAAAAGTATACATGCTTATCAAGACGTCTATCATGGAAATATACCTCTTTCTAGACTCCCATTGATACATCGCTAAATCGGTGTTAACTTCGGAGGACTTTGCATGAATACTAATCGCTTTACTATCATGCCTATGCCCAGTTGATTGCTCTAAGCCAGGATCAAAACACCAAACTCGAGTTAAAGAAGGACCCACAGACGAATTAGGCAGTCAAGTTGTTAAGACAAACCATTAGTTAAGACAAACCCCACAGTTACTGCCGAAACGAGCCCAAACTTGCAGTGCTCGTATAAAGAACTCCTATGAATCATGCCTTACCTATCCGTCGGTACCCCTGGCCCGACATGAGCTGGAAGGGGAGGTAACTGACGGACAGACGAGACCGGATTTTATTGTGGAAAAGATACATAGACGACATTTTTGTTGTCTGGCGAGGTACAGTGCCCATGATTTTAGAGTTTCATGCATGGCTTAACACACAAAAGAGTTCCTTGAAGTTCACTGTGGAGTACAACAAAATAAGTTTGCCATTCCTCGATATCTTGATCCTCCCATAACAGCGCAGACTAGGCAGTGAACTGTACAGAAAACCAATGGCAAAACCTTGTTGTTGACTTTTGATAGTCATCACTCGAAGGCTCTTCGTGAAAACTTGCCAGTAGAACAGTTCTTACGTATACGTAGGAACTGTTCAGACAAGGATAACTTTCAACATCATGCTAAGGCACTGTCCGAACAACTTAAAGACCTGCGGTACCCAACGCGTTTGGTAAAGCAAGCCTGGAAAAGAGCCTCCAACAATGATCGTGATGCCCTTCTGGAACCATCGGTAGAGAAGCCACCTTTGACAAGATTAACTTTTGTCAACACGTTTAGCACACTCTCAAGTGGTGTACAAAGAAGTGTGCGTAAACACTGGCGACTCTTCATTGTAGGAAATTAAACTATTCCAGCTCCACTTTTTTCATTAAAGAGGGGAACTAGCCTTCGGGATAGTCTAGTCCACCCCAGGCCAAAGAGTAAACCACCGGGCACCTTGAGTATCCTATGGGATATGTCCGCTTTGCAAGGGCATTTTCCCTGCGGATCCTGCACTGCTTGTCCACAAACACAACAGACTAAGACAGTCGACATCGGGACTGGTAGCCAGTGGGTCCTTAAAAAACACACGAATTGCAACACAGAAAAAGTCATCTACTTGATCACGTGTCCTTGCTCACTCCGATATGTAGGAATAACTACACGCAAAGTCAAACTGCGCATAAATGAACATAAAAGCACCATTAGGTACAAAAAACAGGCCACTAGACTAACAAACCACTTCCTTATATGCAAACAACAGGCAAAGGAATTAAGATGGACGGTTCTAGAACAACCATTTATCCCATCCCATGTCAGTGACATTGCTAGGTTCCTGTTTGTCAAGGAACAAAAATAGATTTTTAGGCTTAAGAGACACAGCCAGGGGCTGAATGACGAAATACTATGGGTGACACTATAGAGATTGATTTGGCATGGTATACCCTTTATACAGTGATGTGTTCGATCAATGACCTACCATGTATTTTTAATATGTTTGTTGTATGAATCCATGATTCCTCCCTCAATGACAATGAGGGAAAACATCTGAGGGAGCAGGATACTATGACATTGGGACACTGGCATCTTAAAGATATAGGGTCCAGTACCATTATTAAGTGGAATATCCTGAGTAATATTTGTTTTTCTAGACACATAAATCAATTGCATATTACAGAAAATACCTCTAGTTCGTATAACACCATACTGATTATATGCAAGAAACCCTTATGACATTAGCCCAATAGCTTGTAAAAATAGCAGTACATACATCAGCATGGTGCCCTATGCATGAGGGTCTAATTTCGATCTGAGAGCCGCTGCTGCTGTCTAGCAATATGTTTCACAATCAATAAACATCCAACAGGTATGTCTATAGAGTCATACAGGTTCCATTTTTTAGATTAAATAAAAGGAGGAACTCGCCACTGTTTTTAAAGTAGACAGAATGAGTCTCTGACAACCACTAATAATATCGGGGATAGATGACAACTACAATTCCCAGCATCCGCAGGAGCATTTGCAGCCTGCATGATGATTCATTTCCTCTGCGCTGCGTGTGCTGGAGCGGGTAGTACAAAATTTTGTATACCCCCATTCTGCATGTTTATATTAATCTGAATAATCAACTAATAGTAATATTATTAATTCGTTTGAAGTGAAAACTCACCAATTATATTAATAAAATAATTACACGTGGGATTTGCATTTTGCATGGCTAGACTAATTGTATATTAATATATGTACGCATACTAATGGTAGAAAATTAGAATATTGCATGATATATGTTGCTTTTGTGATGTAATTGTAAGTTGCACCAGATGACATCACTGGGTGAATATAAACGCCTTGAATGTTGCTATTATGCTAGATAATTACTTACACATAGGGGAATTAGTGAGGGTTTAACATTTTATTAGCCATTTCAATGTTTTAATTACGTTTTTGTGTTTGTTTTGCTTAAGTTGACCATTTGGGCCTTCATAAAGATGGCTGACTGAGACGTGACTGCTGCTGTCTCACAAGGTTTTGGGTGAAGTGCGCATGCGTCACCGCCAGCAACAATGGCCTCGTCCTGACCCTAGGAGAGATGTACCCACCAAGGTCATACTGGGAGAGTTGCCAGGGCCTCAACAATGGACTGTCTTTAAAACCGGAACCAGCAAGTGCGATGACTTAATCTTACGGACGATGTGAGAACTTTACCGAGTGACACCAAATCCACCAATGAGGACTGTCTAAAACTCATTCTTGATACATTTTGACATTAAAATCGTTATAAAAGACGGTAGAATAGTGAGTTAAGGGCTCTTGTCGTTCGACTTGTCTTCCTGCGAATTTCCTGACGTTATGCTGACGGAGAGGACGGTGACACTGCTGGACAACTGTTATCCTGAATCTTTGAGAGACTGAATTGCGGCCTGACTTTGATGAATTTAAAGATTTTTCCACGACTTGACTGACTCAGAGGACACCTAATAGCCAGATTAGGTAAATATGATGTTCTGCGGTTTGGACGATGATTTTCTAACAATTTGCAATTTAATTAGATAAACGATGTTTTGATTAATTGACAAACGTGTTGTGTCGATTATTTGAAGCAATTAGAATAAGAGAAGAGTATAGACAAATGAATTGAATTACCAAACTATAATACAACTAACTGATTCATCGCCAAATGAGGGGAATATCACGAGGTTTGGAGTTAATAAAAGTATTCAATGCGCATTAGGGTTTAAGTGAAAAGATATTCCTTTCATGTCACCGTTTGGAAAACGTATCCCTCTAGGGAAACAGATCAATGAAGTGTGAGTGTTGGTGTTATGGGCCCCACCAATTAATGTATTTGAGTGAATGTGTTATTGCGATATTTGGTCTGTGACGAAGGGGGAATTAGACATTCCGCGCTGCAACACGCGCACACGTAGATGACGTTTCCCAGTGATGACGAGTACACGTCAAACAACGGAGGCGGTTAGTGACGCTTTCTATTTCAAACCAGATGTCTATCCGGCGGTTACCTCCCCTTCCAGCTCATGTCCGGCCAGGGTTACCGACAGGTAAGGCATGATTCATAGGAGTTTTTCATAGAAGTTCTTTATACGAGCACGGCAAGTTTGGGCTCGTTTGGGCAGTAACTGTGGGGTTTGTCTTAACTAACGGTTTGTCTTAACAACTTGACTGCCTAATTCGTCTGTGGGTCCTTCTTTAACTCGAGATTGGTGATTAGTATTCTGGCATAGTCCTCGGAAGTTAACATCGATTTAGCGATGTATCAATGGGAGTCTAGAAAGAGGTATATTTCCATGATAGACGTCTTGATAAGCATGTATACTTTTAGAGTACATTCTTTTTGGCAATTTTTTCGTAATTTGGTTGTCAATAAACACTGGATTGTATCAAGTCTGCTCATATGAAACATTGATTAGAAACAATGATCAGTCTTTTTGAGCACCTTAGTGGTGTATAAATCTTTTTACATTATATATGGGTGCCCCTGTGGTTCGGCAGTGGTCACTGGAGTGCATGGCAATTTTAAAAAAAGATAGGTAGCCATCTTCAGAGTATTTTGACTTTGAAAGTGGTTCTTATGTTTTTACCTTCAACACTGAGCGGTGCCTCACTTCATGAGCGGATGCCAGGTGAGGTGAGGAGTACACCCGCATAATGACGGGTAAGCACAACAATTTCTAAAAATTTTCTTTACTATATACACGTTTAGGTATATGATACATTGGCAAGTATCAGATATTACTATGGCATGGCCTATATTAAGTATCTTTGACAACAACAGTCTAGTGAATGTTTTTAGGATTATTTTGTAAGATATATCTTTCTTTTTCTGGATTGTGTCCAATACTCCTGTGACAGTTGACCAAATCTTGGACTCACAGGTGCATGTAGGTTGTATCGAACCGACCACTTTGATTGAGACCCTACCTGTTTTGCACACAAAGCACATTATTTGCAGTAGCAATTCTATTTCTAAGGTCCTGATGAAAGCCTGGATCAGAGAGGATCCATAGGCTGAAACATATAGGCCTGTCATCCTTGTGGACTTTTTGCAGTTATTTGTTGGAAACTGTACACGTGCTGTTTTATTTTTGACACCAGGATAGTGCCTATTAAAGTTGTTTTGTGTCCTGGTAGCCAATTTTAAATCACTTTTCGCACACACAATCGTCACATGCACTGCAACCATCACCTTTAAGCAATAATTTAGGCTCCACATCCTGGGATCATAGTAGATTCCATCTTATATTACTCCTCAAAACATCTGTGAGCTCCTTTCTACCATTGAGAAGGTTGCAGGCCTTAGTTGCACTAGGGTTTGCAACTAAGGGGAGATCCCAGATGATGAAGCATGCCACCTCGGTGGGTGATAGGATTCTATCCTCTTAAAGAGGACTCCTTTAATCAATTCAGAATAGTTTGTTGTTGTTGAAGTAGTTTCATCAGACCAACGTTTTTTTTGTGTTACTTAAGGTTTAGATTGGGGATAAAATTCTGTTTGGTCTTTAAATATTTTCCCTAGGACCCCCTGTTTGAATAATTTTGTGATATATCCTTTTTACTTACTCTTACCTTTGTGAATTTAACATGAAATGCTAATCCCCCAACTACTAAAGTTGCATAGAGGACGCTACTTTCTTATAGTTAACAGTATATGAATATGAAAATTTAGATTTCCATTTTGGATGTTTTGGGGCCAATTCACAAAGGCATATAAGAGAATAAAAAAATTATTGTGTAGTACAGATTCCCATTATCACATATGCTTATCTGAATAGATCTCAATCAGTCTCTAAGTGCTACAGAGTTTGTCAATGGAAACATCATTGCTTCCCTCTTTATTGCCTCTCACATTGATTAATCGCCTTGAAGGGTTATTAACTTAATATTGTTATTGCATCCATTGCCTTGTTTGTATAACTATGTACCAGCGCATGTGCAATGCAAGTTCCTCGAGTATTCTTAGTTTCTTGTCTGTTGATTTTATCATTACATTATTACATCGACAACAAGTACTGGCAAAGCCAATATGTCTGGCCTTAAAGGCTGTGTGATGGTTATTACTTTTTAAAATTTTTATTGCAAGCCTTTGTCAAAAAAGTGGAAAAACGAAAACATGTTAGCACATAAACATGGCTGGCATAAGCTTGTATTTAAAATATAATATTTAAAAAACATTTGCTGATGTGGCTGTTGTACTAATGACTTTCAGTTGGGTGATGCTTTTGATTATTTTTATTATTAATTGTGAAGGAGATATAAATAAACCACCACCCAACCGGGTACTCGAAGCGCAGGCAGCTACAATGTTACTTAACCTATTCATAACTTTGCAAAGGGTGCAGAAAATATATCACTATATAAGTGGACACCTAAAGTAACAGGTAACAAATAAGTAGCCATTATTTAAAATTAATATAAACACAAATAACTAAATAGAATAAAAAACATTCTTTATACACTAGCCTCGTCACTGAAGAGAAGGGAACTACTTTTAGGTGGATGTGAACAATCTGCAGAGGCTTTGTGCAGTCATTCAAAGTGAAGTAGTCAATAGATAAAGCGGGCTGGCCTGTTCCCATGCTGTATGTTGTGGTGGGCAGCAGCTTCAAATAAATACAAGATGATCCCTGATTTGCTGAATAGGTTTGGAGAAGTGAACAGGGAAACTAAACATGGTAAAGAAAACAAGGGCTTCTCCAAAACACTGTATATAACATATGCAGTACGTCAACAATATACAAGAAGCCAGGAATCAGACTAGTATTGTTTGTAATTAATTCATCTCATACAAAAATGTATATATATATATTTTATAAATTCATACTACAAAGAGCCTTTTAAAAAAAAAATCTGTATATTTATTCGACCACAGCAATGATACATACAATAATGTAGTTGTGAGCACCCACAAGTACGGTCGATCAATACATGTTTGTATATAATACTGCACAAACAAAAAGAGAACACACATAAGAAATAACGAAACATTAATTAAAAGGACACAATAATCAGAAAAACCATATAAAGCACTAGACAAAACAATAATTACATCCAAACAATGGGACAAATCGCAAAACAAACGAATACCTGCTCAATGTGTAGATGTTGGAGACATTATAGAATGTGACTAAAACTGACAGAAAGATGCAGACGTGCATTTCGGTAGTTGGACGTGGATGATGGTTACCTTCTTCAGGGCGCTGTCTGAGCAAATAACTTCTGTGGCAGGGGGGCGTGCATATTATTTAGGATAGTACATAACTGAGCACTAAGAAAAGGGGGGGAGGGCTCACAGTCTTCACAATCCTGTAGATAGCTGGGTCATGAGAGGAGATGAGGGTGGGAAGGGAAATAATAGATTCCCACCGGGACTCCAATACTACACAATCCTCAAGGGATTAGATTCACATAATGCATTGATCTGCCGGTAAGACTCGGTGGACAATGAAAATGCAGACCCCAATGGTACACTGTTCCTCAGTGAAGACAAAAAATTTGAGACATACCGGTCTTTTAACAGGATATAGACAAGAACAGCATCTCCTCCCAGCAGTGTGGTGGGCAGCAGCAAAATGTGAATGAAAATTTAACAAGCCAATCGATTAAGCCGTCTGACAAAAAGCCCCTGTGCAACTATATCAAGCATGAAATTCTGAGGAAAAAATAGTTGAGCGAGCCAGCGAATGCTGGTTCCAAGGCCAGTCCAATTAAATGCTACATCGCTGATTGAAACTTCGGTGTGTTTGTCTTGTTGGATCTAAAAGAAATTGCTTCACAGGAATTGAAAACATATTTTTGTACTAATATGGATGTTTTGAAGGCATATAATATAAAGAAGCGTTAAACTGTCTGTTAAACAAGTTGTTAAATAAACCCTATCTATCATAACTAAGGACAATATTCAGAACCTGAGTATTCCCATAGTTAATGGATAAAGACGTACAAATGGATGTTTGGAATGCGAAAAAAGAAACCTTGAGTCAAATAATTCAAGAATTCCGTCACTCCTATAAAAAAAAAAGTAATTACCGCAGGAGTAAGGAAAGATTCAGTTAATAAAATATAATCGATAAGTCGGGGTTTGTCAAGAAAAATGTTTGGCTCACCAATACAGGCAAAACCGTGTGTGAATATTCACAAATATTTTTCATGTGTTCACCCAACCAAAATTCATCAAAATGTAACCCTTGTTAAGAAGCAGTAAGTGTGTGTTCAAAATAGAATGCGACATGGAACATTCACATTTTTAATATGGTGTGGAAGAAATGGTTTCTGCACAGAGAGATGTATGTCGCTTTAATAGAATAACAGGTCTTAAAAATAAAGTGCTAAATGCACTTTAGCCCTAAATCCAAACCCGTAGAGTGGACACCTTCAGACAATCTGTCTGAAGTATGATTAGTGTTACCTCGCTGATCCTGGAAGTTTGAAAAAGTGATACATTTTCAGGATATACACCTGACCTCTTTACGGAAAAAGGCAAGGCAAGCAATCAGAAATCCCAGCAGGTGCTGAATGCAAACGTGCACACCAGTGGTCCTAAGTCTGGCTAATGGGAACCAATGGACTAAGGCAAGCACTGGCAATGCTGTTCATTTTGATTTCTGTATAGTGAGAAGATTTTCGCATAAATAGCACGTATGCCAGGTACCACTGGAGAATTAGCAATGCAACCTTTTTACAGACATAGACCAGGCACGGTATGGACAGCAACAGTGCAAGAGGCGCTCCCCACACAGAGACCAGAGAGGCATGCACCCTAAGACCAGGAATTTATACAAACACCCAGTACAGAGAAATTCTTCATAGTCACATGCACACGGGAATGTGTGTACGTTTCACACACACAGGCATACAATCTAGATGCACACCGTCATATAGCACACATGCACACACGCACACAAACTAGATGCACACCAACATATTTCATAAAGTAGGCAGGTAGACACTCCCTAGACAGACATGCAGGCATTCACAGGTTTGGCTGACAAACTGAACAGACAGACTTGCTCACAGGGCAGGTAGGAAGATAGGGGAGTTAGAGGGCAGACACAGATGCAAAATATTCAGACACCACTCCCAAATTCATTGTGGTTCACGAGTAGCAATGATAAGTTTCTGTTAGACGTGTCTATATGAACTAAGGACAGCAGAATGTACAGAAGAAGGCTGGCAGCAGGGTTTGGCCCAGGTGAGTGATGGGATCATACAGGGTGTAAGAGTTTAAAACTGGGAAGGTGTTGCTGGTAGCTGCTGTGGTCTATGGAGGATGGCAACACAGATGAGTCGTTTTGGAAAATGGGACAGTGGCAGCTATACTGATCCATAGATCACAAGTAGGCTCCAATTTTACTTTCAACATGCTATTTTCATTGCTGAAAGTAAAAACTCTTGGTACATCACTATGCTTGACCATTAGACAAATGATTCATTAGGAAATTAATTTGTGCATGTACACATTTTTAACATCTTCATGACTCCATTGGCGGTACTGGCGGAGTCGATGGGTGCCCAGATCATATCATACGCTGACGACACCCAGCTCCTCTTCACCTGCAAGAAGGGCATGGAGTTTGACGGGGAGAGCATCCGTGGTTGCCTTGGGGCTGTCTTCAACTGGTTTCAGCGGAGCAGCCTCAAGTGCAACCCTGATAAATCCGAGGTGCTCTTCTTCGGCTGTCAGGCAGAACCGCCCTGGCAGGAATGGTGGCCGGTTTGCATGTCCCCCCCTTCCTCTTCCTCTTTGGTCGCTAAAAACCTTGGGGTTAAAATCGATAACACCCTGGCTTTGAAAACACAGATCACAGGTCTCACGGGTACCTGTTTTGGTCTGCTTAAAATGATGCGTACATTTCTTCCTTTGCTTCCTTTAGTCCACAGGAAGATGACAGTACAAGCTCTGATTTGTTCCAGGCTTGATTATTCCAATGTCCTCTACCTGGGTTTGCCGGATTATCTTTTGCATAAACTCCAGGTTGTACATAATTCTGCGGCAAGAGCCATCTTCGGCCTACCCCGGCAAGCCAGATCATCTGAGTTGCTTTCCTCCCTTCACTGGCTTCCGATCAAGAAGCGAATTACATTCAAAGCTCTCACACTGGCCCATAAGGCACTCCATTTGGTGGGGGCCTCCTACATTCAGAAACGGCTTTCTTTCTACAAACCCACCAGATCTCTCCGGTCGGAAAATCTTGGCCTGGCAAGGGTGCCTGCCATTAGGAAAGTCAGAATAGGTGGACGTTCCTTTAAACATCTCGCCCCCAAACTATGGAACTCCCTTCCTGTTGATCTCCGCCGCATACCCAACCTGTTTGCCTTTAGAAAGGCCTTGAAAACCTGGCTTTTTAATCAGTAATTCTGTTATGTTTCTGTTGTCTTCTCTCTTTTTCTCAGTAATGGGTCAGAAAGCGCCGGGACACTCCTTGGAGTAGCCGTGCGCTATATAAGTCACCCATTAACATAACATAACATAACACGGATTTCAAACTCCATCTGAGTGTTGGTTCCTGTTAGAAATTGGGTTGTTGATTGATTAGAGTATGAACCCAAATCAGGCAGCAACCACAATCCTAGTCAGGGTAAGAAGCAGCCAAACCATAAATTAACCTGTGCTCACCCTCTGGTAGCTTGGCACAGAGCAGACAGGCTCAACTTAGAGGCAATATGTAAATTACTTGTGCAAAACTTCAAACAGTAAAATAGTGAAAACACTAGCACAAAGATTCCACACCGGGGTCGAAAAATTGAATAACTAAAAAGAGATTTATTTTTACTGTATAGCTACAAGATGATGATAAGTTCTATCTGTACTGGAGCGCCCCCCACCTTCCCTTTCCTCCCTTTTTATTTATTTTTTCTGCATTGTATGTAGGACTACTACATTGTTTGCTTTGTTTTCAAAATGTAAATAAACTAAATTAAAAAACACTAACTAAAACAAGACCAAAATGACAAAAATCTAATAAGTAAAATTGAGATATGAATCTTTAAAGAATATAGGATAAAATAGTGCTTAGAAGTAATAAATGCTTACTTGGGATATCTGGCCGCGCATGACTGAAAATTTCATGCCGAGTGCTATGGAGCGCAGGCCAGATACAGGGACACAGTGAGGCTCGCAGGACAAAAGTACCTTGTTCTTGCTGCATTGACATCAAGGATGTGGGGTGCTGCTGAAGCAATGCGTTGATGGTGATCCAAGGAGTGGGAGCAATGCGCTCGTCCTGATCCGCGCAGGAGCACGATGCATCGGCTTTGATGAGCATAGAGCTGTGATACGGAGATTTGTTGCCGGAAATGCTGTCGACTGAGATGCAGAGACCTTGTGCAGTGGTGGTTCTGAAGGCTATTTTTTGTGGCAGATCCACGCAGTAGAGGCGATGCGCCGGCTCTGGTCATGCAACAGGAACGATGGACTCACTACAATCCACATAACAGGAGCAATGTGCATTTTCTAATCCACACAACAGTGGTGATGCACTGGTTCTGATCCATGCAACGGCGCCGATGCACCGGTTCAACAGAGGATGCATGGATTTGGCTGAACGAAGCACCTTAGGCCTCACTTCCAAGGGTCCAGGACTGGGGTGGCACCACTTGGCAGGGCAGACACACAGACTGCACTTTTATGTCCCTAAGACTGCAGTTAAGGAGGCCAGTCAGTTAGTGCTTGGAGTCACTCTGAGGAGTGGATGATGAGTTGGAACCACTTTTGCAAGGCTCCAGTATTCAGGCAGATGGACAAAAGCAATGCCTACTGGCATGTCAGGGACTGCTACACTCTAGCAATTCTCAGGCTTGGACAGCCAGCCACAGATAACAGTTTGACTGGACCTCATTCCACCAGGCGATATGGTGAACGGTACCCTGGATCATTTGTGTGGAGTTTATTTAAATGGGCAGGTCTGAGCTATAGTCAACATGGCGTCTTTCGCCATTGAACTCTCCAGCACTTTGTTGCAATAGGACACAGGGCTCAATCTTCATTTGCTTTGATCAAGATGGATGTGTCTGCAAATATATTTTAAAATGTGTTGCACTTTTTTGCAATGCAGTGATATTTACTCGATCCACCCCCTTCCCATCGAGGCAGATATCTCCATATAGACAAGCATACCTTGTCGTAGTGGCATTTGAGTGTCTCTATGCATTTTAGCAGACGTTCGTTTTTGGAGAAAACAGCTGTTTTCTCCCAAAACTAAGGTCTGCTAAAATGCGTGGGCAGCCTTGTAAATATCGCAATGTGTACATCAGTGATATGTGCAAGGTTGTACTGCCCAGTGACGCCCACTTTGCATCTCATTAGAGATGCAAAGGGAGGCGTCGGGTAAAAGGGTGCTAACATGCGCTAATGCATGTTATCACCCTCTTGTAAATAGGGCGATATTTTTATCTCTGCTTTTTTGGCTTTAAAAGCCAAAAAAGCGGAGATATGGCCCATGTAAATATGCCCCAAAGTTTATTTGCGAAACGCTGCAAAATAGTTTTTTTGTTGCTTTCTTGTAACCAATGTACAATATATTTTAGAAGTAGCTTGTCAGATATTGTCTATATGATCTCAATGTATGAGAAAAAGGGGCCATTTTACAACTTAAAAGGTATATTAAGCAACCTTTCATTGGGAACTCTTCATCTGTCTTTCACAATGCGTTCGTGTGTACATGTATGCACATGTCTAGCGACTTGATGATGTATCTTAAAATATGAAAATATATAGCCATGACAGCAGCATGCATAAAAACCTGATGTTGCATAGTGAGGAGTATTAACAACTTACTGGCCCAAACACAGATAATCGAGATGGAGAGCCGAAAACAGGCCAGTGCAGATATACTCTGAACCTATAGCCCTTTCTTACAAATTAAAGTCACCTGCTAACGAAAGCAAATGTGAACCTACTGATGCACACACAGGCCCCTATAAACTAGGCATAAATAAGAGCGCACATTATACAGCCCCATCTACCGATTTTGCACAGTATTTGGCTAATTAGCTGGTGTACGACGATTCACACCAAGAATGAGCAATAACATCCTAATTGTTCATGCTTTCGTTGGGTATGAGCATTACTTAATTGGAGCTGGTGGTTACCCGTCGGAGACACCGGCACTCTTTTTCCCCACCAGCACTCTTTTGTTTGTCCCGTCAGTCCTGAAAACAACATGAATAACATAAAACGTTTGAGGATTCTCCCGAATCTTACTTTATCCCTTCGGCCCCACCCAGGACCAGACATAGACATTGTGCCATTGGACCAGGAGAGAATTCAATTAAGAATTAAAAAAGAAATGAAAATGCTAATTGGCTCTTTGACTCGAATGCACGCTGTCACAATTGGTTACATTAAATTACATTTCCTTAACAGTGGCACTGGTGGGAACTGTGGAGACGTTGGGGCCGACAGCGCAGTTTCACTTTCTGTTTCCAGTGCACCATAGCAAGGACTAGGGTGTACGTGCAAAGGTGTGTGCTCAGAACCATGCTAGTGTTTAGCTTGGTCTGACCCCTGTCTTAACCGTGCTCATGGCCTCGGTGGCATGCTCTACATCAGGGTGTTCTTTGGTTCTCCCAGGGCTTTAAGTGGGATGAAAAAACTGAGGGGCCTCTCATATAGACTGGTTTAAAGACATAGGATACAAATCTGTGCTTAGTATAGCTTGCTACCTGACTGGTATTTTGCTGTGTCTTTCTTTTATTGCATTCATATACAATACAACAATTGACAATACACCTCAAAAAAAGCCAGGACTATTAGCTTTCTTGCAGAAGAGAAATAAGTAACAACACTGACTTTGTTGTATATAATATTGCAAATGCTGAAATGAGGAAACTGTAAAAGAACTATAATGAGTCTCCTTGAGGTTACATCAAAAGCCAATGTAGGGTGGTAACACTGCTCAGTTAAGATTTCTTTTCAGCCTGTCAGTGAGGGCACAAATGGAGAGCCTGATAGTGACACTTCTCAGCATCTCCTTTTAAAAACTTCTGGTGCTGAACACTGACAGGGCCCGGACTACTTAAAGCCCTGGGTTATCCTCTCCTGCTTCAATGCTGACGTATCAAACATTAGTGCTGCAATATACACAACATCACATAAAGCTGCTAGTGTCCATAGCCATACCATTCAATGGTTGTGAGGTGAGTGCTGACTGGTGGCGGCCCTCCCCTTGCCATCATGAACCGAACAACCTTCCCAATTAGCCCTACCACCAGTGCCGGACTGGGAATTGAAACTGGCCCTGGCAAACTGTTCGGCCAGCCCCCCTGGGGAGGCTGAGGGGGTGCGGCCGAGCTTTTTGCAAGGGCCGGTTTTGGCCGATTTTGTTACTGGAGGCTGATATTACAGGCCCCAGGAAACAAAACTGGACCCCACCCTGGCGGCCACCGGGGAAATGCCAGGTGCCCGCTACGGCCTGTCCGGCCCTGCCTACCACCTAGCCCTGACCAGTGTCATCTTAAGGATTTTTGGGGGCCCTGGGCAAAACATGTTTTGGGGGCCCCTGTACGGGACAATTATGCATCTTATTACCCATTTCCTGCTAATTTAACCCCGCATGATCCAAAACAATACTAGATGATATGCTAATGTTTACCACAGTCTCACAAAAACAGCTAATAAATAGAAATATGTCTTGTCTGGGACCCCAAAAATCTTTAAGACGACAATGTGTAAACAGAGACAGAGGTAGTGGTAGGCAGAGAGGGAAACAGGTTTAGATAGAAAAAGAGAATAGACAGAGGTCAAATAGAGAGAAGGTTCAATTTCCCAGAATGCAACTTGGAAGTTGAGGGCCCTGGGCAAATGCCCACTTTGTCCACCACAAAACGTGTCTGACAGACCGATCTGCCCTCACAGGGTTATAAGTGATGTGCCAGGTGCATTAAAACAGACTATCAGACTCTATATTGATATCTTTAAGCAAAAAAGCCTACCAATTTCTCCACATTAACTGTGAAAGGCCTTCAAAATAATCTAATTCAGTGATGTAGTCCGTGTTTTAATTTCACTTTTTCATGGTTGTGTTTAATCTTGCATTCCTTAAGAGTGTTTGCATTTCACAGATGTCTGTTTGTGTGATTTTTTGCATGTAGTATATATCTTGGGCAATGTGCCCTGTAATCCTTGTTGGAGTTCAGGTAGTGATGTGTGCTATAATTATTATTAACCCTGTGTGCGATAACCATGCAATGGGAGACATGCGTGCTTTATTGACACAACAAATGGAATGTAAACCAGGTAAAGTAAAGGTTATATTTGGCACTGCAGAGGCTTGGAAAAAACATCTGCTTAAATCCAGTCTTTGGAAGTATAAACATTGCATAATGTGCCTTTAACATCTATAATGGACGTTTTAGACAAGAAGCTAATCCCATTTTCCAAACTAAGATTCAGAGCAAAGCATTTTGTGGATGAGGCATACTTTGGTTGTTCCATCAAGCATTGTTTTCCTGCATCTAAGGAGGAATAGCACTCCCAAATTTTGGGAACTACTTTTGGGCCTCACTGCATGTTATGGTGAATGACTAGGCCTTTGCCCCATCATAGGAATCATACCTGAGGACCGACTAAACAATGCTAAGGATTAAGTCATATTGGCACTGTGTGTATTGGGATAGAAAACTCCATGGGTTGCCAGAGCCAAGAAAGGCAGTCATGTATGTCCGAAAGGTGACCACCATATAGATGGATTGAAAAGGTAAAATGATAGGAAAAACACAGTTATTCATAGGCAAAGGACTGAGTAATCTAGTATAATTGAGGAGTTCCCAAAATGGGACTCTACAGGATTGTCTAGGTTCGGTGATCATTAGGGAACCTAAGCTAAAATAAGAAAATATGCAACTACATGCCGACTTTAACTTCTTAAAATCTGAATATATTCATATATTTACAAAGCAAGCATGTCTCTGGGGTGAGCAGATGTAGGCGCAAGTCATCTAGGCTTTGATCCTATGGAGTGGAAGTAGAAATTGAGTGCCTCAGGAAGGGGGCCACCTTTTAAGTTTATGAGACACTGAGAAACAAACAACAGCACTCATGGAGTACCTCAGAAGCATGGGAACCTCTTCAGTTTCAAAGTCACAAGCAATCCCACAGAATGCTTGGCTCACCATAAGTCCTAATAAGATAGAGATCTGAACATGATCGAGGATCTTTACGAAGAGGACCTGATCCTTACCAGCGAGATGGCGATTAAGTTCAATTTTTGACTCATTCAAATCAAAATATTACATTGGGTGCAGTTTACAATAATGAAAATCTGTTTATTTGGTGGATGGTCTCTGCTCACTGTATAAGGAGTTGCTGTAATGAAGATGCTTTCTTTCACACCCCGTAGGATTACCCCTGGATTCACATATTCTGTTCAGGAGTCCTTAAGATGCTTTCTCAAGTGCTGGTTATCGGAGTAGATATGATGGTTAAGACTATGCTTTTCGGGATACCAGGCACCAGACTTCAAAGCACCCTTATTAAACTGGGCTTTGTGATTGCCTGTAGGGGCATAGCACAGAAATGGAGAGGGCCTGACCCAGATGTGGATGTCCTGGTGTGCAAACATGGACTACTGTCTGGCATCATAGCGAGTGGTATAGAGGAGCAAAGCTGACCCCTTAATTTTTAAAGCTCGAGGACCCCCAGAATTATCACATTAGCCATAATTAATTTATCTGTGGGTAGGCCGCAGTATCATGAAAAGATACTTGAAGAAGCATTTAATAATTTTAACAAAATAGTACCGTCAATAATAAACATGCAGAATTAATGAGTAGGCTTTAATGAAAAATAAAATGCATTTAAATGCATAAAGTGTAGGTGGCAACCATATTTACTCATACTAAGCCACAAAGGACTCATGCAACAGTGCCTGACAAGATGAAATGACTTGAATATGCTTAAATGTGCATAAAATGTTCATTTTTTTGACCTTCTCCCGGATATGTTTTTCATAATGAATAATAGTTGCATAAATCTTTTCATCTAACTCTGCAAAATGTTTCCACTTTCACAAAGGTCACTGTTAACTAATGGTTAGAGATTTTTCATTTAGGGAGGTTAAGAAAAAGTTCACATGAAGATGCAGCATTTCTCAAGGAAATTCATGTTGTTAAAGGCTAAGAGACTTATTTGACAAGAAATGTTTCACTCGACATTGCCTTCTGTGGACTATTGTATTCCTGTGGGAAGACGGTGAGTGAACGCGCTCCCATGAGAGCCTTGAAAGCTGATTGGTCAACAGAAGAGAGAAAAAGCAACATGAAGACTGAAACAGTATTTTGTTCGTCTATAATAGTGTGTGTTCCTAGAGTAGGATAATAACTACCCCTAAGACTGCCACTCTTTACACCATTCCACGCTGCTCTGAGACTTTACTTAGTTTCTTGAATATTTCTTTATGGGAAGTTCTACTTTGATTGACTAATTGATTTATTGTGCTGATTATTAATACGGAAGCTTTATGCTCTTTGTCTCACTCTCTTGAACTAGAACTCTTTATAGGTTCTGACTAACACCATTTCTGGTCATTCTTGGATAGGGATTTTCTTTCTTTTAAGGAACATGCTTAATGCATTTTATTGTGACTTATTGATTACCTTTCGATTCATTGATTTCTAATGCTATTCTAATGATTAAGATTGATGAATTTAGTTTGTGACCTAACAAAGATGACTTACAAAACACTTTGAATAGTAAAACCCTTCAACTCATTCCAAACCCTCATTATTGTCTAATATAGATAGAGATTGAAATAATGTCATGTGATGTACAGCTCCTGATTAATCTCACTGAAGGTCAGAGGTCCATCAATCCATCGACCTAGAAACAGCGAGGATTAGCCCTGATGACTGTAAACCTAGATTTTAATTGAAACTAATTCCCGCTCCAGCATACTCATGGGTGGGATTGAGCCATCAGAAAAAAATTATATTTTACATGTTCGTAAGAATGGTACTTATGTTATTATCTATATCTGCGTGAAACTGCTCATAGTGCTTACTGGTCTGATTCATTTAATTGAAAGCTTGCCTCATTTGTTTAGCTTGTGTTTTGCAAATGTAAAAACTCTAATAGAAATATTTGTTAAAAAAAAAATTGTTAGAAAACCACTGAGGTACTACTGCATGCAAAACTGAGCAATAGCTTGCAGAAATAATGAAGAGCGGTGAAAATTGAAAGGTTGGTGTTTGTGCACTTTTCTCGAATAGTTTCTCTAACATTTGCTCACTCATGTTTTCCAGTAATTTTCTGGTGAAATGTGTGCACGGAATATTATTTAGAGTGCGGTGTTCACATACATCTTGCAAAGCTGAAGTTTCTAACTTCTGAATTGCATAGATTTTATAAGGAGGGCCTAAGTATATGATTACGAATATCCCATGTTGGGTGCAATGAAATCCAGAACTAAGGAGTATAGAATGTATTGGATGTGATACATATCACCTATGATTACTTTTTAGGGAATAACGTGGATTTGCTGCACCAATACCCGCATGTCCCTGTAAATACTGGGCCCTGTTCTTTCATTAAATTTTGGCAGGTTTGACCTGTCAAAATGTAATGAAGGGTGCAACCTTCATTCCATCCAGTGACAATCAGTGTGATGATAATGGCACAACTTATAACAGTGATCCCTGGGCAAGGAGCTGTTGTGCAGGAATTTCAATATAATGGACCACCTTTTTAGTTCAGCACTAAGAGAAGAGGAAAACTTTGTTTCTTATTTGTGATGCTAATAAAAATTTCAGGCAAGTTGTATAGGCCTGGGCAAGGATATTATAAAGACATATTGAAGCTTCACTTGTGATTTAATATAACAGCAACAGTTCATTCAGAAGTACATACATACTTTATGGAAAAATTGAGACTTACCAGACAAAGCAATAATATTATAGAAGATGACAGAATGCTGACTTGGCCTTTCTGTAAAAAAGTGTGTACACAGAAGGGAAACATAATAGCAACGAGATTTAATCAGAATGCAAACACAGAGAAGAGTTATGAGGATGTCTCCTTCCAGTCAATGTCAGAAAAAGACTTCAAAGGTTATACCCCAGTAGAAAATTACATAATTCAAGTGTTTGTAGAGGAGCAATTATGTGATAAAAATGAAGGTTCCAGAAATGTAACTTGACAGAATTTCTACTGTGGACTAGATAATGAACGAGAAATAAGGTGTGCTTAGGTCGTTATAAAGTGTATCAGGAACAGAAAAATAAAATAATAAATGTCATAGCTTTCTAAAGTATCTTTGATTTGCCAGTTCTTCAATACACATTGATCCTGCCAAGTAAGGTCATAAAAGTCTGCACTGTGAGATCAGTTTCTTGCAAAACACGTGACAAATTAAAGATCATTGTAGGAGACCACTCTTCTTGCCCTCTGTGCATCTAATTACTTTAGCGATGTCAAGGTCATGCCCATAAAGTTGAATTATATTTGGGTAATAATAAAGGGCAGCGACTGTGATGAGTTGCATCACACCTAGGAGTTTTGCATTCCAATTTCATCCCATTCTGAACACAGTGGCGTAACAAAGGCGCCTGCAGTGGGGGGGGGGGGGGGGGCGAGCTCCTGGGTGCCCCTCAGCACTGCACCCTGCCCTAAGAGTTCCAAAGTGAGTCTGGTGGGGGCTACTCCATTTACTTTGTAGGGGGCCCCACTCAAGTTTCGTTATGCCACAGTCTGACCACAGCTATGGCAAACTCGGCCACACCACAGCCAGGAATTTCAGCATCTTTTATTCCTTAGAAATGTAAAACTTATTTTCTGCACCTGTGTAAACAGAATAGTACCCAGCATGAAAGAGAGTAATACACAGTCTTGTGACATGCACATGGCTATATAGTCAAGTTCAATGTAAAATATTTTAGCTGCAAAAAACGGAAATTAAACTGAAGCAGAACAAAAGAATCACGTTTTTTTTGTTAATCAAAGTGAACTATTTATCTTAATTTGGATTTACCTCATAAAACTATTGGAAGGCAGATTTGATGTGTTCTTCAAAGGTAACAATGTTTTATATGGTTGTTGTATTTGGTTTATAATAAAGCTGAATCTTTATAATAAACCAAATATCCCCCAAAGTAACTGTGATAATCCTTGCTTGCCTTGAGTGATGTTAAGCCAATGTTTGTCTGACTAGAGCTGTATAATTAACCAAATTTCTCTCAAAGTAAATGTGATGATCCTTGAGTTATGTGGCCCTTAACAAAAGGCTTCTTATAACAATTCTCTCTGACATTTCATACCATTTCTGTAGGAAATTGGGTTACGGGCTGAGGGGAGTGAAAACCTACTGAAGCAGCAACCACAATTCTTGTCTGGGTGGAACACAGGAAAACCCTAAATTAACCTGTGCTCAACCCTCTGGCAGTTGGCACAAAAGCAGTCAGTCTAAATTTAGAGGCAATTTACTAAGCATTTATGCAACACATAATCAGCCATAAACTGAAAACACTACACAAGAACAATCCCACACCAATTTAGAAAAATAGAGTAAAAGTAAATAATTTGACAGCTACAAAAATCTAATTAGTAGAACCAGAGATCTGCAATTTTAAATGTGCCAATTGTGGTTATCTGGTTGCACCAGACCAGGACAAAGTCACAGTTTCAGGCAGACCACGATGGAGCACGGGCCTGATATACAGACCAAGTTAGGCCCACTGTGCAAAGTACCTTAAATCCTGATTGTGGAGCGTTGCGTGATCCTGCATTGAGGATGCATCGCGCAGCAGCAGTTACGATGAGCTTCCGACTGCTACGCGAGGTCCTGTGTTGACAATGCATTGTACAGAGGCAGTTCCAAGGAGCTGTGGGACCGCGTTGCGAGGTCCTGTATTGAGTATTCGTTAGTTCTGAAGAGCTGCAGGGCTGCGATTCGAGGTCCTGTATCAAGGATGCACTGTGCAGTGGTGGTTCCGAAGAGCTATGGGGTTATGCGTTGCACTGCTGTGGACTACAGCTGGGCTGGCAGAGCAACCTCAGGCCCACTTCTAAGTGTGCAGGACTGCGGTGACATCACTTGGAGGGCAGGACTCACATTAGGTAGAGTCCGGGTGCAGGGTTCAAGGTATTTGGAGTCTTTTCTGCCCCAGAGGATCTGATCAGGAGGCCGGCCAACTAGCCCTTTGAGTCACTCTGATGGTTTTGGGTTCATGCTGCAGGCCCAGTCCCTTTCACTCAGGGAGCAGGGTATCAGGGAAACAGAGTATCAGTCCTTCGTATAGCACAGCAGTCCTTCTTCTGAGTCTTCTACGGGTCTAGGAGGGTACTGAAGTGTTGGGTCTGAGGATACATTATTTATACCTGGTGCCCACTATGGGGAACCCCAATTGCTGGACATCATGTGATCACATCTTGCTAAATAACATGATAAGGAGTATCCTGAAATGAAAATGACAGCCACACAGAGCCACATGTGTTGCATTTGCATCTCACAGCAGTTTTACAAGTTGATGCACTCACATGACTTAAATAAGCATTCATTTATGTCTGGCTCTTGGTGAAGCTTGGCATTGACTGGAAGCAGAATTCAGTACAACAGCATACTTGTATGTGGAGTTAACAGACTTACTGGTGATGACTGAAGCACCTCAAAGGGCCTAAATATAAGTCAGGCAGATTGCTGTTCCTATGTGGGATACATCTCTCAATCAAGATGTTTGGAGCAAGAGGTATATGTGTGCTTTAACCACTTAACTTCTGAGGGTTTTCCACCACAGTGCTGAGCCTTTTTTTGGCTACTTGGCGTACTTCAAGCTTACCCCACCATAGCTTTTTTCTACATGAGATATCCACACCAAATTTGCCTCCTTTTATCCCAACATCAAGGGGATTCCCAAAGTTTGTGGATTCCCTTCGAAGGCACCAATAAAATAGCCAATATATAGCAACCTTTTTGGTTCTTTTGGAGAAAATGGGACAAAAAGTGCTCCACAAAAAAGCTTATTCTTTTCCTAAAAATTGCATTAGTGAAAGATTTGCTGTACTAAATTCCCTTCTTCCCATCTTTTACCACAGTTTTGGCATTTTTCTAAGAGGTTGCTATTTTTTCCTAATTTTTGTGTTTTCAACATACTTCCAGTTTGAAATGGAAACAGGTGTGGAACCATGGGTGATGCCGGAACGCTATACATTTCGGAATTCAGCAAGGGGTCATTTGTGTAGATCCCTCAATGTTTTCCTAAAGAAACTGTTTGAAAATGAACAGGAAAAAACAGCCCTCAGTGACAACATTTCCATCTGTAAATTCTTGTCACAATGGCAAATTTACAAACGTAATATGCATTAACATCCGCTGTTAGATCAGTAGACCCTTCTGGTTCTGGGAATACATAGGCTATATAGTGTTTGTAAGTTCTCCAAGAATCCAAGGTTCACACAGCCAACAACTGAGCTGCACCTTGCTATGGTTTTTCATTGTGTACCAAGAATAGAGCAATTCATACGGTAAAATATAAAGAGTGATAAATTGGAATGAAGGAAACCTAGATATTTCTGAAATATACACCAGATACTGAGTTTAAGAGCAGTGGCTAACCTCTGAATTTATGGGTACCCATAATAGCATGTGATTCAGAGGGCATTTTGCAAAATGTCTTCTTTCTAGGACACTGGCTTACATTTGGAAGGCATAATAGAGAAATCATATAACAAATGTTCTACTATTCTGTTTCCCCACACATCTCCAGATAAAAATGGTACCTCACTAATGTGGCTGGGCCTAGTGCCTTTGACACAGTACACCCCAAAATGTGTCCTGGAGATATCCTATTTCACCCAGCAGAATTCATGCTTTTTTTCAACATGGTAGCTGTAGATTTTGGGCCCTAGCTCAGCCACCACCCAAGAAAACCTAGCATACCCAGTGGCGTAACGAATCTTGAGGGGGCCCACCTGCAAAGTGCATGAAGGGGCCCCCTCCGACCAAACTCAGGAGCTCTGTTGACAGGGTACTGGGCTGAAGGGGCCCCCTGGAGCTCAGGGCCACCCCGCACCGCGGGTGCCTTGTTATGCCCCTGAGCATACCAAGACATCTTTGGAAACTAGACACCCGGGGGTGTCCAGGAGGGTGTGACTTGTGCAGTTCTAACAAGGACCTTATACCCAGAAGCCCTTGCAAACTTCAAACTATGCCCAAAAACACACATTTTCCACACATTTCTTTGAGAGAAAGTTCTGTAACCTGAGGAAAGCCACAAGCTTCCTACCACCCAGCATTCTCCTCAGTCTCCCGTTAAAAATAGTACCTCACATGTATGGTGCCCCGCACAGGAAAAGACCTAACATGCAATATGGACAGATCAAATGTATCTACCCAAAACCAGCCTTTTCTACAATGTTGGTGGCTGTGGAATTTGGGCACTAGCACAGCTGGCACACGGGGAAACCTACCAAACCTGGTGAGATTTGCATGACTATAACCAGTTTTTTTTACCCAGAAACCCTTGCAATCTCAAGCTTTGCCTAAAACCTCACATTTTCCTCACATTTCTGTGATGGAATCTTTTGGTATCTGCAGGGATCCACAAATTTCCTCCCATCCAGTCTTCCAAAACAAATGGTACCATTGACCAATGTCCACACTTAAAAAGGTTAAACTCCTCAGAAGAGGGAAGGCATGCTTAGCGCCGGCCAATAATTCTGGGCACCCCCAGATATTCCTCCTGTATAGAATTTTAACTAGTAATTGCAATTTAATAATGGAGTGTTTCCACAAGGTACCAGCAATTGTGGGGGTGGAATGTTACCCTTGAAACTCTTAAATGGGGCTGGTAAAGGTGAGTCCATAACAAATCAGTTACTGTGTGTAGATCACAGGCCTAAGCCACTCTAACACAGATGTCCTTTGCTTCACAGCTGTGGATTTACTCTCATTTGAGTCAACGGCGATCACAAACACCCATTCAAAAACCTTTTTTAGCCAAAGATGTTATCCTATTCCTAATATGTCTATGAATTCGTATGATGTTGCATTTCAGTAAATATTATGCTTTTTCACCAAAAGAGGTAAAAAAATTCACCATGAATAATGAAATAAAAATGAAGCCCATTCAAATTTTGAAAAAGCATACATTTATTTGGAAGGGCTCAAAGTAATTGTATGAATATACAATAAATAATGAAGCACGATATATCTATCAAAGAAATTAGGCAGCATTTTCTGCCTGTTTCAATATAGTTAGTATATGCCATACACGCTAAACAACTGCATTTAAATCTGTATTTAGATAACAAAGAATAACTCACTCAGACCACTGTTACTTGTACTTATTTTAGAGTTTAATTCATCACGAACATGACATTTTACAATGGTGAAATCTAAAATGGTATGTTGCTATTAATCAACAAATACATGCTTGTCATGGTTTTAGTTTTTTTGTTGCAGGCTTGTCTCTATGTGCTTCGAGCATTGGGAAGTGAGTCTGACTCTAGTGGCTTAATGAGTGCAAGGACACCAGGGATGAAGCTGCGAACAAGGGGTTTACCGAAGTGGAGGAGATTGAGTTGAGAAAAAGAGGCAATGGATTTCTTTTAGTACAAAATAACCTCTGAGGTGTGGTGCCATTTATTAGATCGCAATCCTTTGATCTTTGTCTAACTCATTCCACTTTTTAGAACCCACTATTTCTATTAGGAAGAGCTACAATTTGGCTGAGAAGACAGGGCAGGACAAGGATCGCAACATTAAGAGAATGTAACCTAACAGTTAGGGCGGTTGACTTTTAAATCTGGAGAACCGGGTTCGAGTCTCGGCAACAACACTCAACGTCCTGTGATTCTGGGCAAATCACTTAATCTCCACGTACCTAAGAGCAACAAAAAATTAATGTGTCCTCATGTTACGCAACTGGACCTTGTGTAAAGCGCTCTGATACCTGATTTCAGGTCAAGTTTGCGCTATATAAAACATCGAGGAAAAGATAAATAGTGATATTGGGGTCTTTCTGAACACTCAGCAATTTAGGAAACACGATTGAAAGGCAAAAGAAATAAGAACACTCTAGGCAGTAGCTGAGATTAAGGTTTTTACCGAGAGCCGAAGAACCATCAGCCATCCATAATGATTGTGTGATGGAATCATTCATGCGTTTACCACGCATGCCGGTTTAACGCAGTCTCAACAACGTAAGTCTTAACCACTCATATGCCTTTATCACGCATGCCTTTACAACAAAATATGCGTTGTTATGGCATGTATGGCAGAGACATATCCGTGGTTAAGACTTGACAGGTAAGTCTTACCCTCCAACCCCTGCCCCCTGCCCTGAGTCCTAAAACCACCCCCTTCCTCTTAGAAACCAACCCCTCCCCTCCAAGCCCTAAAAAGTCCCTGCCCCAGTCCTAAAAACAACCCGCCTTCACCTAGGCCCCAAGAACCACCCGGATCCCTGCCCCCCTCCGTGAGCCTTAAACGGCCCCACAAAAACCATGCCCTGACACCTAAAACTACCCCCTTCCTTCCAAAACCCAACCCTTCCCCTCCAACTCTAAAAGCTTCCCTGCCCCCCTCAGACATAAAAATGACCCATCCTCCCCTAAGCCCTAAAAATTACTCCAAACCCCCTGAGCCCTAAACACTTCCCCAACCTCACCCCAGCCCTGAAAACAACTCTGCCTGCCCAGCCCTGTAATTACCCAGACTACCCCAGCCCTGAAAACTACCCCAACCCCCTAGCCATGAAAACTACCTGACCCCCCCAGCCCTGAAAACGAATCCAACCCCCAGTCCTGAAAACTACCCCAACCTATACAAACTACCCCTCACCCCCCAAAACCCTGCCCCAGCCCCACTTACCTCACTGCGTCCTCTGGCTCTCTCGATCCTTTCTGCTTCTGCCCAGCAGCAGCTAGACTGTGCACTGCCTTAATCACGCATATGCGTGGTTAAGGCAAGCGTTGTAGCGCTTGCTTTGTCATAACACGTGTGGCTGAGCCCTTGTTGTTCTGACTGTTTCCCATCCATAACTCAAGGACTATAGTACCCTGCCACTCCCAGAACTAAATCAAATTTCAGCATTCTTCTCAGAAGCCATATTTTATTGACTAAGGCCAGCGGCATAAAGCAAAATGATGCCCCCCTGCAGAATGTGATGAGTCTCACATATGTCACAGGTGTACATTGGCCTTAGACTAAATGGGTGTACCCTGAAGGATTGGGTTTTGGGGGCCCTTTGAAGGGTTACTGCATGGGTCCTGCATTACACCCCTGCTAAGACCTTCTGCCTCAAACAATTCTTCTCTCTTTTTATGCTTATATTACTTGTGGGTTTTTTTCAGTCACAAGGAATGTATGTAAAGTTGTTAGTGGGCATCAAACCGGAATTCTTGCCAAGAAAGACTTCAATAAAGACATACAAAAGTCTACAAAATATTCTTTTAGTCACCAAGGCTCAGGGTTTGGAAGCAAATGGGGGTAAAAGTAAAATTCTGCATGCAATATTTTGCAAAGCTGAAAGCTTCTTGAAGTTTGTGAAGTTCCAAAGGCTTGACCTGCAGGTAAAAACTGCTATACAATACAATTTCCCCATAGAAAACCTACCCTCAACTGTTTCCTCCAGCTTATGTTTTCATAGAAACTTTGCAAACTTTAAGAAATTCACAAAAATGATGTATTTTGCTTTAAAAAAAATCTTAAATAAGTTGCTTGAAAGGCTTGTTCATGGCTTTGTGTGCCCATATTTGGTTGTAACCTGAACATAAAGCACGAATGTGTTGAGCAGCTAGAACACAAAAAATGCATTATGGTATACATGAGCACTTGCCATTTGTGATATCGTACATAACAAGAATATAGTACTATGATATAAATATAAAGTGTTTGCATCTTGTGGGCAAGGATGCACAAGAAGTGATCACGATAATATCCAAACGCTGGTGGTGCACACAGGTGGATAGTGGCCCTGTTGGGTAAAAAAGTGAAATGGTTCAATGGGTAAAGGCACCAAGAGACTGGTTAATCCTCTTGTGATGATGAGGGGAATAACTGTGACATATTCTCACACTAACGAATGAGAAAGACAGAATTAACCTAGAATCACAACATCAATCACTCTGTTAAGAATGTCCCCAAATATCATACCTCTTCCATCACAACAAGATTGATTGGCCTTGGTAGAATCACAGGGAAAACGTAAAAGCGTATTCCACAAGGTGCAATGTAAATTGGTAAAGGCCAAATAACTTCCTATGACAGGAAAGACCATGAACAAGCTGACACAATCTTCATAAACAAATAGTGAAGATCACTAATGCTGCTTCTTCATTTCCAAAACCAAAAGAATTGACTTTCAGAGGAAACGTGTATCGATACAGAATTGTTCTTTCATGCAATACTTAAAACTCATATTGAGGGTGACAGCTCCCTCTCTAATTTGACACAGTAAGCCCAGTTTCACAAAATATCATCACATTCAAAAGCATGTCACTCATCATGAGTGACAAAATATTTTAATGAAGAAAGAAAGGTGATTGTTGGTCTTCCTAACAGGTGAGGTTGAACAACAGCTTATCTAGGGAAAGCGAGTTAATACTTAAGATCATTAACTGTAGAAAAGGAGACCTTTCCAAAACTCTATTTTTTTGTAGAAGCTCAGAATAAGGAAGAAAATGCTCCAGTCTGAGAATTGATAAAATGAGCACAGAATTGGGAAGAAAGTGCTCTGGTCTGAGAATTGATAAAGGTAGCACAGAATTAGGAAGAAAATGCTTCAGTCTGGAATTGTTATCTGCAGTGTCCTTTTCCTCCATTCCCTTTCTTGATTACTGCAATCTTTGACTATCAACAGATCTGCTTCTCTTCCTATAAGGAGATCTTTCCACAAGTTATGAAGCTTCATATTCATTTTCAAACCATTCTTCATCCTGAATGCCTAGAGCCTTACTGTTTCTTCAAATTAATGAAACAAAGGAGTTTATTTACAAGCCCCCTGAGCTGTCGGTACGTCAATTTTTCCCATATTGATAGTGACACACTGGCGGCGCAAGGGGCTTATAAATAAGCCCCTATATGTCTGACTCCCACCAACACACACACACACACACACACACATAGACTGAGTGATTCTAACTCTCATGTCCTTTCCCCACGCTCTCAGGTTTGATTGGAACTTTTCTCCTCCGGCACCTTTTGTCCCAGGCTACAGTAATCACTACAATGTGGAGCAGATACTTGCGGGCAGGCTGACAAGTTAAGGGAAACCATCTGAGCAACCTGTTCACATTAGAGTCTCTGTATAGATGGTTAGCATGTTCACCCAATTGTCATGAGACTTAAGGTCAAACCATGCACCTTCACAGTAGTCCAGCTTTGACTTGTCTCCAAGTTACCCACTGGGATGGTCAGTACCCTGAAAGATAAACTCCAGCTGAGTGCTTGGTATTTCCAATGAATTGTCTGGTATATCGACAATGAATATGTATGGAAAGAAATACAAATAATGGCTTTCAGCGATAAATGATGCTTATTGATGGACTTTCTAAAATTTTGCCTTGTTCAATATTCTGTGGCTCGATGATCCTAGCACTAATCGAAGTATTATTTAACATTTTTTGAAATGTAATGTAACCTTGAAACCTGAGCACAGTCCCTGAGGGAAGACATCACCACTCCTTTGTCCCAAGAGGCACACTTCACCCATTATTGCTGGTTTAAAATGTACCTATGCACCCCAACAGTCTTTTTACATTCCAATATCTTTCTCACATAGCTATGTTAGTGACTTTGGGCCAGATGTACAACCCTTTTTTCCAGCCGCAAACGGGAGATCGGCCCATTTGCGACTGCAAAAAAGGTTCCAGGCATGTACAAATGCTATTTTGCAAGTCAGTGACTCGCAAAATAGCATTTGTAACTCTCGCTATTAGGAAGGGGCGTCCTTTCCTGATAGCGAGTCACCATGCCATATACTGTTGTTTTGCGACGGCATTTGCGGTCGCAAAACACTTGCAGTTTATCACTTACTTCAAGTAGGTGGTAAACCACTCGCAAATGGGAAGGGGTCCCCATGGGAGTTTGTGCATAAATAATTTTTAAGAGCAGGCAGTGGTCCTAGGGACCACTGCCTGCCCTTAAAAAATGAATTTGAAAAGTTTCATTTTTCTTTTTTAAATGCATCCCGTTTTTCTTTAAGAAAAACGGGCTGTGTTAAAAAAAAATGATTTATTGAAAAAGAAGTCACAGACATGGTGGTCTAATGACCCCAGCAGGCCACCATCCCTGTAAGTGCTGGTCATCCCAATGGGGTCGCAAATTGTGCTTGCCTCATGAATATTGATGAGGCATGCAATTCGCGACCCCATTGGGAAATGCAAACAGTGTCTGAAACACTGTTGTACATTGCATTTAGCGAGTTGCAAATTGCGAGTCGCAATTTGTCGCAATTTGCAACTCACTAAATGCAAGCGTCGTACATCTGGCCCTTTATATATTATCACAAAGTTCCCAATCCTCGGTGGAGCTTTAAAAAAATTCAACCTTTATTGTTTCTCAGCATTTCCGTGCTGTGTACAGAACTGCACCTTCAAGCCCACAGATTGAGCTACTTAAATGGTGTCTAACCTTTCTGCTTACTCTTGTGTGTCAAAACAAGAACATACATTTGTGCCATTTGTTCTCTCACCTTCCAGGTCTTTTATCACTTAAATGTCATTATTTAAATTTTGATGCATTTAATGTCAGATTACCATAGACTGTTCTTAATTCTGATACGTATAGTGCACCATTTAACATCAATCTTCATTGCTCTTTATTAATACAGGACTTTACCAGTTTTCCACCCAGGATTACTTTCCAACGCTTGGTATCATAGCAAGTTTGTAGGGTTATACTGATAGTCCTACTGAGGCTGACATTATAAGAGTAGTAACACTTCGTTGATCTATTTATCGCATTCCCCACTCCAAGAAATCAATTAGATCGTTCTGGACATAGTAACCATTCAGTTCAAGGTATTTGGCTATTCATTGCTTTGACGTCTCAAGACAGATTTAGAAGTGGAACTGATTTCAGCACGTTTATTATGAGCTCTTACTGATAAGATAAGATAAAACTTTATTTCGGCAGTAAAACACAGCTATAAAAGCACTGTACAGATATTAAAAATATCATTAACACAGTTCCAGGTCTCAAACAATCAGAGTGATTAAATACATGATAAAACAATCAGAATAAAAACATGTGGAACATACCAGCAACACACAGCTTCAGACTATTAAAAGACCATTTGTTTTCTCTTGGCAAAGGCACTCTTTAAAATTCAGCAAACACTGCAACAGAGTGTAGGAGAATGGGAAACAGCCACTACAACGCGGCCGTTTCCACGCATACACTTAACCACGCATGCTTTACAACGCATGCGTGGTTACCACATATAGCCTTTACCACGCATTCCTTTACTACGAGATACGTAGTAAAGGAATGTGAGTTAAAGGTAGAATTAAAAAGGGGTTTTGGGGGGGGAGCTTGGGGGGTCTCCCCCCCAAAAAAAGAGTGGGTTATAAAAAAGAAAGAGAACTAAAACGCTCTTCTGTGCTTCTTGTCCTTCGTGCAATGAGCCTCCCTAACGACATAATAACGTATGTGCGTCTACGTACTGCATTTTCAAAAAAATTGAAAAAGGACCATTTAACACAGAGTTTGAAGAAGGAGAAGTCTGTCCATAGAAAAATAAGAACAAACTGTGAGTATATTTTTTTATATTATACAAATTTTTAATGTTAGGCATAATTAAAAATATATTTATAGTTATAATATGAATAATCAGCCCTGCAGTCGGTATAGGTGTGGTAGGATTGGGGGCTGGGGGGCAGGGGTACAGGGAAAGGGTATTATACAAAAGGAGGGCGCATGGGAACATGAAAGGAATTGGGGCAGGGATCGGAGAAAGCTTTTACCATGAAAATGCCATTATCATGCATAGTTATACAACGAAAATCGTTGTAAAGGTATGCGTGGTAAAGGCATTTTCGTGGTAAAGCATATGCGTGGTAATGGCATTCACGTTGTAACGTATGAGTGTAAAAGGCATGCGTTGCAACGGAATGCATTGTAACGTCATACAACCAGGAGAATTCAATGATTGCAGATACAACAAAACCTTTACTCACGTTCTAATACCACAAGCTCTAATAAGTGGGTCTAAGAACCTTTTAGAGTACATTCTGTAGTACTTACAGAAGAAGGTGAAGTGGAACAGACTCTGGGGTGAGGACTCATCACTGGGGCAGATTAACACATTTGTGGGATCAAATTGGCCCAGCGGGAAGCTTAACTGTAGCCTCATAATATACCCAACCTAAATTTAGTTAACACAACTCTGCCCCATCCAAGACAGTTAGGGTTCCATATTGGGGGTGGTTTGCAAGTTAACATACTCCCTGAAAGAGATTTTGGCAGATTCACCTTCCTCTCTAGGTTGACTTTCCTGGGTAGGAATTCTTTCCTGACCCAAATTAGGTCAGGCTTAAATATGCTGGAGGGTAGGAAAAGAATTCAGGTCTTCCTAAGTCAGAAGTTTCCTGTTTGATGTATTGCAACCAGGGAATGGCTAGGCCTCTATCACAAGCAAGGCAGTCCAAGATCACCTTCCGGCTCAGACCTGCATGTGGATTCGCCACCAGATAGCGCACTAAAGCACCAACAGGGCCAGTTTAATGAGGTCTTCGACAAACCCAAAGCCAAGCTCCTGGTAGACAATATAGGTGGCACAGGCCGGGGGTACACCCATGAGGCAGTACAGGACCTTTATCTCTTTGGTCTGGAGGGTGGAGGGGTTTGAATAACCTCAAATGCCAGCCCCATAAGTAAGAATGGGGAGGCATTTGCTTCTAAATAACTCCAGCACGGCGGCCATAGGCTTTCTGTGGATGTGAGATGCTAAGCTGTAAATACAGCCGGCAGGACCAGCAAATCTTTGGGAGGCATTATACTTACAAGGACCCCTATTTCCCTTGGCATCAAGGACCTCTCCCAGGTGAGAAAAATCCTGAGAAGGGGGAAACCTGGTAGCCTTTAAGATATAAACTCCTTGATTTCATGGATTTGGGCCCACAGAGCATGGTGCAGGTTTTTGAGCTGTTTGTGGTTAGGCCCAAGGACTCCATGAAACAAACACATGCCTGAAAAAGGGTGTTTAGGCTCTTGTATGTTCTCCCCATTAAGACAGCGTTATCCACAATAAAGAGACTTTTTTCCTGCCCACCATCAGGACATCCGCAGCACAGGCAGATACAATCTACTCGTGACTGTTGATGTACAACAGAAAGAGGATTGAGGCCAATAAACACTACTGATGAACGCCCTTCCCCAGCAGAAAGCTGGAGTTGCGCTCGTCAGCAGGACTAAATCTAATGGACGCTAATAGATCATATTGCAAAGCTTCCAAAAATTGGACACGCCCTGAATCCACCCCCAGATCATTCACAAAGGCCCAAAGCTTAGTCCTAACCACAATTTCAAGGTCCATAAAGGTCAGGCAGATGGAGCCCCACATTGCTGTGGGTTGCCCTTTTTAAAAATGGGTATGATGGTGATGGTATGTTATGTCTCTGGAAGGCAAAAGACACACAATTGATGGACGGAATGTAGAACAAATCAAAACATTCACCCCCAGTCAAGAGATCTGGGTTAAATATATCATTCTTTTGCTCACCATGCCACCCCAGTTTAGACCTGGCCATATGCAAATCAGTCTTGACCCTGTGCCTCATGGGAAAAGTCCAGCCCGAACTGCTAAGCCAGGTCCTCCCTGGACCGGAAACAAGCATCCTAGGACCGGTTTCGGGGTTTCACCTACAGCAGTTGCAGGTTCCAAAACTCTTCCTGTAGTGAAGCTGTGAGATACCGACAGTGCCAACCAGGAGTTTCCCATCCCTCCGTCCCTCCCTGGCATTTCAGTCCAGCAGATCATTGTGTCCTACTCTCACTCTTTCTTGTGACTTTATCCAGTGGTGCTGGCAGTTCCTCAGGCATGGTTAGTCTCTGTACGACAGGGTCCAGTCCTCTTTATTACCCATCGGTGTTAATGATGCAACCTCAATTAAGTATTTTTTTTGTTCCTATGTAAGCCTCTTCTTCTGCATATTTCTCTTCATTCTGTGCCATCCTGGGTGTAACCACGTTGGAGTGGAAGCTTCCCTCTTCTGGGGCTGTGCGTTTCGACTACTGGTTTCTGAGCATAGATCTGCTTGCACTGATGCTGACTCGTGTTCCCCCAATTCCTGAATTTTCCTTTCTGAATTTTTTTTCATTGTAGTTCCCACCTCCATTTCTCCTGTAATGACTCTTTCACCCCCATTCCCTGATATTCATTGTCTACAGATAGTGCCCATCTTCCAGCGTATGTCTTTTTTACACCCTTCCCTCCTGTCATTGTCCAGTGTCACCTACTTTCATGGCTGCTTTTCTTTGAGGGAGTTGGAGTACCTAAGTGCTGCCTTTTAGCTCTCTCTACTCTTTTCAGTATTTGCAGGGCAAGGAACCATGGCTACTGTGTTCTTCTATCATTCATTTACCATATAAGCCATCTTTTCTGGGAATGAATGCCGATGTGACTTTGGTGTCCCTTACCTTTTTGACCCACACTACCCTCTTCCCTTATGGATGACTTTGCTCCCCCATCACCTAAGGAGATCTCATACGGTCTACCCACCTACTTGTCCCTCCTGCAACTTATACAAAACAAAAGTCTCTAGCATTATGATATGTTATTACTCCATATCAGAATGTCAACACCTGTTCCCGGTGATATAGAATTTGAAACAGGCACCAACAAAGTTGAATGTTTGATATTCTATATTGCATAGACTCAGAGGCACAAAATGAGTGCCATGGAAACATGAACATATACGAATCCACCCAATTTAACACACTTCCACACACCAATCCACACATTCATTATAATAGCGCTCTTGTAACCAGAGTTATAAAGGTGCACAAACCTACACAAATTCACCTTCTCACAGAACAACTGTCCTGATTTACCTGAAGTAGAAAGAAGCATAGGATCTTTTGCATCGTAATGCAACAAGACAAGGTGCACCATTGAACACAATGTACGAACAGGGCAAGAACGTATTAGTTGTATTCAGACACTTTTGTTGGGGCAGTGCTAGGAGTTCTCATCAGACTGTCTCACTCTTAATGAGATATCATTTTCCATGCAGGGCTGCTTTATTTCAATGGGGCAAATAGAGTCATTTTCTGAACTTTAAAACAACATATGTATTATCCCAGGAGCATTACAAGTGTGCAGTTTTGTACTAAATGGGTTCTGGTTAAAAGCAGATTAAGTTATGCTGATGGGGATTAAGAAGAAAGTAGGATAATGCTATAAATCACCCTCCAAAGTTGTTTTTTACATTAAACAGTTATATGGTGTGAATAATAATAATAACTACCAGGGCAGGATAAAGTAATGTGCCCGGTATAAAAAAGGATTTCAGACAAATGCTTAGGAGGATTTAGAACCCAACCATCTCAGATGTAGGGTTAACTATTTAGGGACTAGGCCACACACCACCCACAGTAACAATATAATATTTTCACAGAGCTTCATTCTTCACCAAATGTATAATCAACCCTAGCAAACCTAGTCAAAGGTCTCCAAACGTTGTCTGCCTCCTATTGCTGCATCCTCATAACCAGCAATCCCATTGGGATGCTGTGCAAATATACAGGGGAGGGGAGAATAGCTTGTCCCTGTGGCACTCATTTAGATAAAGAAAAGGTTAGTATTGTGCGGCAGAATACCTAAGAGAGCTGAAATGCCAACATTCTTCCTAATAGCATATGCTACACACTTGCACCCCAGCCTGTTAGTTAAAACTTGATCATGTGACATTGTGCATATAGAGTCTGTAATTAAGAATGTGCATTATCAGAAAAAAACATAAGTATATCAAGTAACTGCAGGACATTTTTATACCCACTACTATATCCTTTAAGTTTTTTTCAATCCGGAAGACTCAAGGGCTTCGGACAAAAAGAAATTTGCTGTAATTTTTGCATTTTGCTCTCTGTATCGCTTCAAACTTTTCTTGTTGTGTTTTGTCTGCTAGCTGCTGCGTATGTTAATGTATTTGCTGCTGAGTCGGTGTTGTTTCCATTTCACCCGAGGCATGTTAAAAAATCAACAATTTGAGGAAACAACATTGCAAAATTTGGAGAAACATCCTAGGGGAGATGGGGCACTGATATGTCTAAACTAATTTCATCTATGAAAACAAGCATTTACAATGCAATGGTCTCGGCATTGGTAAAGTTAGAGCTATTGGCATTGCTCATGACATTATTTTTGTTTTTAAAACATTTAAAGAAACGGCATTGTCATGAGCAATGTTAATAGCTCTAACTTTAACAATGCCGAGACCGTTGCATTGTAAATAGTTCTGGATAGTTTTAGGTGTATTTGAGGTGTCCTAAATATCTGGATGCAGTAACAGAAAACCCAGAAACGAACTAAAATACCAGTCCGGTAACACACCATGGGAATCACAGAAATGTAGTTTAAATGTTTAACCAACGCCCTTAATTACATAGACCATGTCCCGTTTAGAGACAACCCCCCCCCCCCCCCCCAACACTTTTCATCCCACTTAAAGCCCTGGAAACCACATAAAAATTGGTACACTTCATGAACTCGCAAGGCTAGTGGTATATAAATAATTCAGTGGAGCCATCAGTTGCTCCTGGGTTAGTTCCACGTACTATTTTCTGCTGGATTAACACTGCTGCCAGGGGATGGGCTTCTGTGGTTCCTGGGCTGATGCCACACAGTATTTCCTGTTGGCTTAGCACTGCTGCCAGGGGTGAGGCTGTTGTCATTTATGGCTCTTTTAAACGTTGATTGCAGTTTTTTAGAGTGCCAACATTAACAATAGTTTATGGCAGCATGAACTTGGGGTAACCCTACGCTCCAGCCTCCGTTGAATACAGTGCAATTTCAGCATTCTATATGTTACAGAGCCTGGACATGAGGCATCCTGAGAGAGCGGGCTCGTGTGCTGACCTCCTGTCCTGTAAATATTGTAAAGGTGCTGTGTGCAGGTAAACAATGCTTCTCTGCACCACCTAACAGCCAGCCAGTCCTTTGTTTAGCCTTGGCTTGTTTTTGTGTGAGAGGGAAGGGGGTGGATGTATCCAAGCTCTGTAAGGTGTTCCAGTGCTATGATCCGAGTGGAAACCTGGCCACAGACACAGCCAGCTCGACTAGAGGTCCCTGTGCCCAATTACACACACCAGAATCCGCTCACCGGGGGTGGTTGGGAACGACATCCCAAACGCCCTCCCTCGAGCTACACCCCAGCACTGGCCACCAATTTCCTAAAACATCTGGGGGTAAATATCTTAAAAAACATACCTTACACCCTGTAGTACTGGACTACTTTAGAAAAAATATATAAATAAGCACCATTTACCAGAGAAGAGAGACCAACGAATAATTGTGACATACTGTGGCAAGCGCAGCACCCCCACTACTGAAAACCATAGCCCCACCGCCCCCCCTCAAAGTTTGGTGTAGTTGCCGCCCTGGTGCGGAGTGTGTTAATCTGCGTGCCCACGCCGGAGCCTCCCTCCACGTGCCCGCCGGACCCCGGAATTCCCAGATGGAGGAGCCGAGCTGAGCTCCGCTGCCCTCCGTCTCCCAGCTCACATGCCCTTGGCACGTGACGCCACTGGGAGCAAGTTAAGAATTAACTCCTGCTCCGTTTCAAAATGCAGGCTGAACAAACAAACCGAGCAGCAGCTCCACAGCCCGCCTCCTCTCCTCACACCTCTTCCCTCTTCCGCTGTGCGGAGCGTATCTTGCCAGGGGCCTGAGAAGTGCAGGAGTGTTTCACTCACAGTACTGCATTTCGTCTCGTGCACAAGTTGTTTGCTGTCTTCATAGACACCCGTTTAACAGATAAAAACCAACACTGAGAAAGACATGCTCTGTCGAAACGCATCTGTTGGAGAATACATTTGGAATCCCCGTAAACCCGTCGAGTTCTGCTGTGCCTTTCTCGCAGGCACCACTGATGTAACGTCTTGGGTTGCTGATCACAGGAGATCAGGTGAGGGAGCAACGCCGGGACACCACCGCCTTTCTCCGAGGCACAGCAGAAAATGCCTCGGAGAAACGCCACGTCCTTTTCGGATTTGGGGGCGTGTTTTGCTGTTGTCTCCTCCCTGAGACTTCTCGCAAAAAACACGCCCCCCCGATCCGAAAAGGACGGGGCTTCAACGGAGTGACTGGACCTCTTCTCCAGTGGCTGGCCAGCATTTAAGAGGCCAGCCAATGGAGAACAGGAGAGAAGAGGGGCGGGTGCAAGCCCCTCTTCTCAAAGTCACTCAAACTCATTAAATCTCGGAGCGAGACTGCGCAAGCGCAGCCTTTCGCAGCCGAGACCTAAAAAGGAAACACTGTTTATTAAGTGCTTAATTGCAAGCTGTTGGGATTCCGGGTTGCACACAATAGCATAGATTGTGTAAAAGGGAGTCGTGGGAAACAAACACAAATGATAATTTTGTATTTAATTTAGACTGTGACTATCACTTCAGATAACCTGTCAGAGGGTTTGGTCTTGATCGCTGGGAAGCTGGTGCACACATCTGAAAGTCGAGAGGGAAGGTAGGGAAACCTAGCAGCAAAATGTGCATTATCTATCAAAAATAGGCGGTGAGAGAGGACAAGAGTGGATCCTCGACTACAAGCTGGCTGACCAGCCTGGGGCTGAGTTGTTGTTGCTGACATCACCAAAGACAGTAGCTGAGTCCACTTCCAGCTATTATTACTTTTTTTCTTAAACAAATAAACAATTATCCTGAGAAACTAAGAGACAAGAAGAAAGTGCAATGTTTCTGGGACTTATAAAGCCACAATCTTGGTAATTTACCTGGAATACTATTTTTCTACATATGCTTCCAAACGGCAAGGTGCAGAACAGTAACAAACTGACTGCTAAGACTTGAGATTTGAGAGCAT
Source organism: Triturus cristatus (assembly GCF_964204655.1). Lineage (NCBI taxonomy): Eukaryota > Metazoa > Chordata > Amphibia > Caudata > Salamandridae > Triturus > Triturus cristatus. Next base: position 1,189,745,295 of record NC_140591.1, read on the forward strand.
ATCCCTAAGTTCATAGAACTTCAGCTCTTCTCAGAAGTCTTGGCACATCACTTAAATTACCTTAAGTATCAGGCCATATTTGGTAAGTATGGGGGCCTTGAGATCCTTGGAAATATTTCTTGGCATACCCCTGAAGATATCACCTTGAAACAACAAACCATTGTGTCCTGCTTTGCCCCACGAGGCCTACAGGTAAGAACCTCTGAACCCATAAATAATACTTTTCAGTCTATCAAATAGATGTTACTTCCCAATAAATATGGCTTTGCATTTACATTCATCTGTACCAAATGATGGTAAATTTGGCAATAGATTCGTCTACAGGAGGAAAGACTATCAAGAAGCCAACTCACTAGCAGTACTGTTTGTATTCATATATCTATGGGTAATTTCCTAGATGATATAGACTTGATTTATGCGCTGGACCTAATGGTTCAGACAGGTGATTCATCGGTGCCTCTCTCAAACAATAAAAACTGAAATATAATCTAAGAAGACAGCACTGAACTCAAATGATCCAGATGTTGCTCCTATGTACCCATTACTTTCTGTAGTGGGTGCAATAATCAGGACTTTAACAACATCAGACTTGCTGATCACGCAATCTGTCTCATCGACCAACCAAACACCACTATTAATGGAAATTTCCTTAAAAACACAGGCTCTTAGATATTCGCACAAACAAAATACAGAACCAGGCACATTTTTTGAAGATTATGTTTTCAAAATCTACAATTCTTTCAAATTGATGATTTCATTGACCGTACAACTTTTGCCATATAAATTAGCGGCAATAATTAGGGGACATTACTATAAATAAATGGTTCATAGATGCTAGAAAACATTCTATGGCAATCCTCCCTGTTACCCAAACAATTTAAAAAAGAGACCCAGCAGGCAAAACAAAGAATGATGATTCCTCTTGATGATAATCCTATTATCGTAGGAAAAACGATTACTCCTCAAAGAAAGAGGTACCCTTTTTCAAAAGATTTAGAATTTTGGAACCAAAGCATTCAACTGACTTTAGGGCTGTCACAGGCAAGCATGCTAGACCAAGTAGTCCAACACTTACAGTTACAACTGTAGACTGACAAACTGATAATGTTCAACAACACATAAGTAAAAGGTGGTGAAGAAAAACTAAGGAAAATAAATATAAACTTACTAATAGGAAAGTAGACCTGTCATACTTTTGGTGGTCATCCCCCAAACTTTTTGCCTGTTTTCCTCCAATTTTGCACATATTGCTTGATTGGTTTTAGGACTCTGTCCACTTTACTATTGCTAACCAGTGTTAATGTGCATGTGCTCTCCCCCTAAACATGGTTTGATTGACTCATCCAAAATTAGCATAATTAAATTACTTATAAGTCCCTAGTAAAGTGAAATATATGTGCCCAGGGCCTGTAAATTGAATGCTACTAGTGGGCCTTCAGCACAGATTGTGCCACCCAATTAGGTAGCCCTTTAAAATATATCTCAGGCCTGCCACTGCAGAGCCTGTGTGCGCAGTTTACGCTTCCATGTAAATTAAAACCCCTTGGCAAGCCTTAAATTCCCCTTTCATAACATATACATCACTGCTAAGGTGGGCCCTAGGTAGCCCATAAGGCAGGGTGCTGTGTAAGTAAAAAGGTAGGACATATACCTTTAAGTATTACATGTCCTGGTAGTGAAAAACTCCCAAATTCATTTTCACTACTCTGATGCCTACTTCTCCCACCGGTTAACATTTGGGGTTCCTTGATACATCGAATAAGTGTAATTCCAATTGGAAGGAGGTAGAGGTTTCATGTTTAGTACATATGGAATTGTAATGATAAATCCTCTTTAATGGTAAAGTCGAAATTATCATCACAATTTAAAAAAAAACACTTTTAGAAAGATGGCAATTTTCTGCCTTATCCCTGTGTGCCTGCTTCCTGCCTCCAATACACATCTTGGGTGGGTGACAGCTGCGCCTTGTGCATTCCTTCTAGAAAGCCATACAAAAAGGAAGCTTAGCTCAATCAATCAATCAGCATTTGTATATGTCAGCACTGTCACCCCAAGGAGTATCTGGGCACTGAACGGGCCATGTCTCTGTAGAAAAGCCAAGTCTTGAATTTCTTTCTGAAGTCCACCAGGGAGGGTGATGTTTGGAGGTGGAGAGGCAGGCCACTCCAGGTCTTGGCGGCGATATAGGAGAAGGATCTGCCTCAGCTGTGGCTACCACAGATGCAGGAGGGTGTGCAAGGATGAGTGAGGTGGAGCACAGGTGCCTTGTGGGCAGGTGGAATTTCAGTCTACAGTTGATATAGGACAGTCCTTGATCATGTAGAGCTTTGTAGGCTTGTGTGAGGACCTTAAACTGGCATCTCTTCTGGATGGGGAGCCAGTGGAGGTTTCTGAGATGGGGGTTCTTGTGGGTCCATTTGGGGAGGTCCAAGATAAGTCTGGCTGCAGTGTTCTGTCTGTATTATATGGAGGCTTCTGAGGAGCAGGGTGGATTTTCCGGCATAGAGAGAGTTGCCGTAATCGAGGCAGCTGGTGATGAGGGCCTGCATGATGGTCTTTCTGGTGTTGATTGGGATCCATCTAAATATTCTCGTGATGAGAAACTACCAGTCCGCGTTGAAAAAGCTGCCGCTCGAGTAGAAATCAACTCGAGTGGCAGAAAACGACCGCTTGCACTGTGCAAGATGCAGTTTGCACTGATTGCACAGTGCGGACAATCATCCGGCACTGTGCAATCACTGCGAACAGCATCTTGCACAGTGCACTACGCAGTTTGCGAAGCTACGCGTAGCGCTACTTAGCAAACTATGCCCAGGGTTAGTGCAAACAGGAGAAAACATGCAGTGGTCACGTGGACAGTTACGTGCTCTTTGATTACTATTTGACACTGCTATGTTTTGTGGCATCGTGGTTCCCTGACTTGTTAAAAACTGGGGAGTTTTGCAGTGCTGGTAAACTGCAAAACTGAATGTTAAGACAACAGGATAACCTTGCAGGTGCGGCTGGTATTGGGGAAAAGAGGCTGGGTGGGGGCCTGGGGGGTTAACGGGACACAACGGAGATAAAACAAATATACAGAAGAGGCAGGGAGGGGGGACAGGGACAATGAATACAAAAAAAAAACTTACCTGCTGCAGTCCAGCATGGTGTTTTGCTCTTCCGCACCTGCAGGCAGGCACAGGCTCCTAGCCTGCCCTGTGGCCAATCCTGAAGCTGCTCTCACATGAGAGCAGCTTCAGGATTGGCCTGAGTGCCTGTGATGTGTGCTTCAGGACAGACCCAGACATTGTGTGTAGTATGCTTAAAGCCAATAGTTCTCCTGAGAATCACACAGGCTAGTAATTTAAAATCTGCATTGTTTCTCAAATCAGTAGTTTTGAACTGCATACACACAATTAGGATTTACAGTGGCTAGAGATTTAGGGAAGACAGTATTAGAGATTGCATAAGAAATCAGCTCAAACCCTTCCAGATGTTCTTGTAAAAGACAGATGGCCCAGTGGTACAGACTCGTCAGGCTCCCCTATTCTGTCCCTAATGGAGCGGCGATGAAGCAGCTGAACATTTTGAAAGATCAACTGGCTGATTTAGCCATCACTATTGTGCACCTGACATGATGGAATGGGAAAACCCTCGACTATGCAGTGACACTTGAAAAGTGGCAATAGATTGTTGATTTCGGGAAATATTTCCAGTATCCACATAGGTAGGCAGCAATTCCTCCATGATACATAAGTATCTTGGAAATCCATCACCAGTGTAATGGCATGCCCCTCATCTGTGCTTCCATATGCTACTTTTGAGCATCAATTCATCGTTCCAAGCCAACAATTAAGCCTGATTACATTTATTAGAGGGTTTTATTTATAATAACTTTGGGGCTTATTTACAATCCCCTTGCTCCACCGGTACGTCACTTTTTCACACACATGTACATGCACACGCACACACACACACACACACACGTAGTCGTACAGGCTCTTGAGTGCGCACACACACAGAATTCATTTGATTGATGCCAAGTGTGAACATGTAATTGACTATACGAGCAATTACAAAGAAACTGTCATGCATTTGTCTACGCATCCCTTGACACAAAACTTGTCAAAAATAAAACACTTTAACGTTATTCCTGTTGTACTTGAGAGTTTAACATAATCTGTGACATTGTGACGATTTCCATCAGATGTAGGATCAGACATAAAAAGATCTAGCGGCTCACAGGTAATTAATTTAGCAACATTTATTTTACACACACTTTCAAAGTCTTGCAATATATTTTGTGTTTTAATTTGACCTGTGTGGAAAATTTCTCAATATTCTACAGGAAAAAGAAATCCTGTTTTTTTCAACATTCTGCATTATATTTTCAAAATGAATTGGCCGAAGGTTGTTTCCTTATCTCAGCTAACATGACACGTAACCGCTGGGCTATCCAAACAAGTCAAATTAGTTTTCTGTTTTCACTTTATAAACAGGTATTTCTGGATAGGAGCTTCAGAAAACATGTGCTGAAAAAATTGGGTTAAACCAAACATAGTTTCTCTGCAGCCACCTTAAGAGGAAGCACATCAAATTTCTCCAACATGTAACTCAATATTGTGCAGCCCTTAGGTGGCACCTGGCAACACAAATGAATGATGTTTTTTCATCTAGCTCTTTAATGTTTATTGCTTTTATTTATCTATCATTGAGCTATTTGCCTGGTACTTTTCTCCACCTTAAAGTACAGAAGCCCTTATGTGTCACTTGACATTATTTAAAACAATTTGAGCAGGCCACACCCCTATGGGTCAATGTGATCATTTAAAGGACACACTAAAGCATTTATTTTCATAGTGAATGAAACTCATCACCCTCACCAAGGATGTTTAAAAAGTGTTGAAACTAACATAAACAAAGCCACGGGCGCTAAAATAATACTCCCAAAGCGATAAGGGCCAAATAAGTTTTACTTTCTTTTTTTTGTTTAAACAAGGCATTTAATAAACAAGATTGCAGCAAGTGTTACTTAATTATAGTAACAGTTATGCCTATAAGGATAACAACAAAAGTTTCCTAAATAAACCAAATAACTCATCGACATAAAATAGGTTGCATATGGATATTTACTTTCTTTCTTGAACACATAAAAAAGATGATTTCCCAACAATAAATATGAAGGGTGAGTTGACCACCTTAAGCTCTTTTTGCACTTTGGACCTCTAGGAGTGACTTACACTTTGACCCGCAAGGGCGAGGTGGAATGTAATGCTTAAAGTGTTTCCATATATAATATGGGTGGTTCTGTTGATAGTCTTATGTATCAAAGTTGGAGCATTGACTTTCATCCTGCTTGAAATAAGTGCCTGAGTAATCTCTGGAGAGTTGTAATGGTAGGATCTCCCCGCGGTATATTGGATTCTAAACAAAGAACACAAATGGAAGGGTATAATGCAGTTTTATCCAAGTTGATATTCAGCTATGATGTGGACAGTAGTGTCCCTCAGAAATATTGGCTGGCTGAAAGCCTTTAGTCTGCAAAAAATCACTGTGCTTATGCTATCCAATAGCCCGTTATGAATTGTACCAAAGTTTACAGAGTGGAGTCCAACTTAGAGCAGAGAGAAGTGGAAAGTAACATAAAAGAGATGGTGAACAGAGTATAGATAGAAGCAAAAACTTGAATGACCTGGTTAGTGGTGCACAGATGGGTAGTAAGCATTTATCACAACCAACAAAATCTGACACCTGGGGTTTGGATTTTATCAACTGTGCTAAACAGCATCAGCACCAGTTTTCCTGTTACAGGAGAATAATATGCAGATTTTTGTCCTTGCTGCACTAAAATCCTCACATTTGAATAATTATGAGCTTTTAAGGGCTCTAAATTTCTGATGGCTTTGACCTCCTGAAATATAAAGGGAATATGGGCTTTATCACACCCGGTAAGTACCATTTGAAATAAAGATCACCTACCTCATAATTTCCATCCCATCACAAACAGAGATTGTGCAGGTGTCAGAATCACCCAAGTCAGTTGTAATCAGACCCTAAGTGGGTAATTGTTGGCCTTACCCCAGGACATTAGCCCTGTGTAAAGAAAGTGTGGACAATGACAGTCCATGCAAAAGGGAGAGATGGTTGAAATGAGCCATGGTGGGTGACATTCTGTGATGTATGGTACAAATAAGCCAATCTATGGACAACTAAGATTAGAGCATGTACAAGTATGAACATATCAAGCCTAGAACATGAAAATATGCTTAGGATAGTTGTTTTAAACGTCACTTATAGTAATATACGTTAAGACCATATTCCCAATAAAGAAGACAGAAATGCATTTATATCAAAACAACATGTACTAAAATAGTTACATTCATTAGGATGGAACAGAAGAATTTACACAACCAATTAAAGAGAAGTCATATGTATGTCATAGATAGAACACAGTGAAAGTCTGTTCAGTTTCCTTCTTGATTGCCCCAAAGCAGGTGAGGCTCCTCCCAGTAGCCATGTTGTCACCGGGCACAGTATTACCAAGTGAAAGTTGTCAAGTCTCTATGTACGAGGGTTACAGATTGAGATAAAAAAAACATTACGTCAAAAACCTCCTTGGCAATCTGGCAATGCTTGTTTGATTATAAATAATTAATTTAAAGTAGATAGGCACCAAACTATCTGTCATTTCAAGGATACAGAAGAATCCTTTAAAAGATTCCAAGAGAAGAATACAGTAGGAATTCCAATGCAAAGAGTAAGAATCATGAGCCAAAATATAGAACTCGTGAGCCATGAATACAAAGAAAAATAGGGAATGAGTGCTTTGTGACTCATCTTCCTGGTTGTGAGCAAGGGCACAGCTTTGGGGGGGGGGGGGTAATAGGTGTGTTTCATCCCCCTAATAAATGTATTATTTAATAAATAGTTGGGTACGGTATCTTTCAGTCAGGCATGGTAAGGTGCATGTCGGAGTTCACCTGGGAATTTTAAATACTCACACAGACAGAAACACACACACACACTGGTCTCTGTTTTGAAGGTCATAACACATGGTTATATTGGAGAAAATACTGTGTTTTAATTGCTCACTCACAATCTGAACTCCTTTCCCTTTCCACTGGCCCTTAAACCCCCCTCAAGCGCTGCTTCCTAGATAATGGTTAACATGATATGAAAGCGTAATTGTCATAAAAATCTTAAGGTCACACCCCCCCAGTCTTACTGACGAAGCAACGCTCCTGGTTGTGATTGCCTCTCTTATATATTGTTTAAACAGGAGCTGACATCACAGGGAAGACTCATAGTTCATTATGGATTGGGAATTTCCTATAGTGTTCGCTGGTCAATTAGTCATTCGTCTTGGTGAAAGGTGTTCATAAGGAAGACCACGCCTTTTCCTCCATGATCATGACATCTCCTGAATATGCAACACCAAGTCTGACATCTTTGCCTCACTGTAGGATTGTGCAGCTCCACTGCTGCCTGCACCAGCTAATGACTTCCAATGATCACTGAATACCCTACGGGTGACTATAATCATAAACTCATCAGTGCAGACGTGGCTGCAAGGACATCCAGCTATGGGCCCAGTGCAACTTCCAGTACCACTATGGGCGCACGATATGTGCACAGTCTTCCTTTAAGCATGGACAGCCTCTAGTTAGTCGTGGACACAGCTGTTACAATTGAATACATGAATCTTGAAACCAGCCTGAAACAATTCAAGACCTGCAATGGCCTTGAGCTAATGTAAAATGGTTTTCTGCATTAAATGTATCACACTCAAGAATACCCACCCACCAAAACATAGCTTGTTATGTTATTTAGAAGGTAGTTAGCTGGAATCATATAATAATTAATGTGATGAAGTGATTGGTGAGATGGAGCTGGAACAGAAGATGAAAATTTGATAAGCTGTATATTAACATCTAATTATACTGAATGTAGCTGCTCACAATCATATGCAAGGCAAATGTTCACCAATATATCCTCTGACTCAGTGAATAGAGATACCTATTGTTGCACTGGGTTCTGCTCCTTCAGTATGCCCAGATTGTTTGCTTTTCTGACCACCCGACTTTTGGACTTTTCACTGTGGGTGAGTCTCAAGGCTGTTGTCTCACCCATGGTAATCACATGGCAAGCAGACTGAGTGTGTTTACCGCAAGTGTCTGCCTTTTAAGATAAGGTTGCTGCGATGCAGCAAGTGTAAGGGCACTTGGCTGGTTACAAATTAACACATGTGCAGACGCATGTGCGCACATGTGAGAGCTGAGCATATGAGACAACTGTTGTGCACAGCCCTGTAAGTGCACAGGTAGCCTTGTGCAATGAGGACTCTGCAGAATTAGGTATTCACCTGGGATAGGCCTTATAAGGGTAGTGTACACCAATAAGGAAAGTCAGTGCGCTTTGCTGTTTTGCCTTTAGTGACACCTCATTATTCATTTAGGGGAAGAGATGCCTTAGAGTGTAAGTTCACTCCCCCATGGCCTACAGAGATCATTGATGTCTTGAAGTGGAGTGTAACCTGTGCGAGAAAACTGTACTTCTTATGGGTCATCCAGAATTTTCATAATTCCCATGCTCAGCTCTGGATCAGAGCCCAAGCCTTGTATCATGCTGCTGTGCCTAGTTAATTACATTTTCTCCAGCGGCAGTAACAAAGGCAGCCCCACAAAAATGAATAATTAGCAGTACTTCTCCCAGCTCCTGAGGAGAAAAGGGGTGGAGTGGAATGATCTGTATCAATCACCCAGCTGTCATACTGTAGGAGGGATGGGCCTGCTCAAGCCCACTGAACAAAGGAGAGTGCCCAGACAAATGTAGCAAACGCACCGGGGGGCTCCCTTTGAAATTCCAGTGTGCAATCCCTGGCAGTGATGTCAGCAAAGGGTAGAGCTAAGACCCCTGGAGCTGATGTTACCAGAGGCACTTTGATGACAGTATCTTAGACTGTCCCAGTATGCTGTGCAGGACGGTTGGGAAAGTTGTAGAAATGTGAAGTGGCACCCTAAGATTGGCCAGGGGTGCCTATCTACTAGAACCTTCCTCTCTCCATTGAGAACTCTTTCCCAGGGAAGAAACTCTCTCATGCCTGTGGATTTTGCTAGACTTAGCTTCTGGATCCTGGGACCCATCATGGGGAACTGGAAGAAGGAACCTCCTGACCCCCCACTCAGGACCAAGGACTCTGCCCAGTTGACCCCAGGACCAGTGCGTCTCCCCAGGTGCCAGTGCTGCTGGTCCCCTTAAGCCATCTGAGGACCTGTTTGGGGAAAGAGCTGGTGCAGAGAACTAAGAGAACCAGCCCTGTGAGGACTGCACACTTTGTAGGGGAGGAGGGTTGCTGCAAGTTCCCCTGGTAGCACCAGGAGTAAATTGAAACCAGGATTGTCAGAATAGGCCCACCAGGGCCTGAGTTATGGCATTTTAAAGTTTGGTGACCTTTTACTCAGCGACGAAACACATACGGCTCCACCGTCATTTTACTTCTTACCCCCGGGTGGGCCAGGGCACGGGTGTTGGCACAGGATTGATTTGATTAATTCAGAGCAGGGAGAGGGCTTGCGTAAGGCCCTCTCCCAAGACTTTCTCATGTCCCGGGGACCACATCCCCAGGGCCGTTCTTATTTTGAAAGGGGACCGGGGTCCGATTTCTAGCCCCCTGAAGCACAGGAGTTCAAGGGGGAGTGCCGTTGTGCCCCCCCCAGTCGCGGTGGGGCTGCCCACTCCCTGTGCCCATGTCTGGGGGATCAGCGGCCACCACACACACAAAGATCCTGGAAAGGAGCTGCCGGAACCCGCAAGCAGCAAAGGAGATGCTGCCCATGCAGGGATCCGGCAGGGGCTGCCAGGGTTGGGCTCCCTAAGCTACCCCAAACAAAGGAGGCATGAGGGGGTGCTCAAGTGGGACCGTGCCCCCCTGAACAAAAAGAAAACAAAGGAAAAGCAGCATGGCTCTCCTGGCTGAACAGGAGAGTCGATACTACAGTATTCACTGCATTCGCACAAATTGCCCCATAAAGCTTTGTGGGGACTGACAGTTTCTAACCTATTTTTAGCATTTTTCCTTCTTGTGGTGGCTCAGGATAATGGGGTCACTACCAATGAGCTCCATAGGATTCCACCTTTCCTGCAAAAGGATTCCCTTAATCCCCACTCTAACATTGGGGGCCTCCAAAACCGTCACATCCCCTGGATATTCTTCATTTTTCCAAGCATCTCCAAGCCTGAAGCTTCTGCTGGGAGTGTTATGCCCTTCAGGGATTATGTGCTGGTGACATTCAGGATTGCCTCTAAGGCCTAAAGGTGGTTAGTTATAATACTGGTATTGAAGTGTGCTCTCGATGCCAAGTGTATGGGTGCAATGCAGTGTTATTTGAATGTGATGCCCTCGTTTGAGTGTATAAGATATATAAAAAGTACGCAAAAACAGGTTTTGACAATAATTGCTGCTCACTATATATATGTTTTATTTGCCTTAATTAGTGCTTTCATGCAGGATTGTTGTTTTTGACAATTGCATTGAAATACACAATGATGATTTTAACATGTGGTTAGTTGCTCTTAAACCTTAACAAATCAATTGACGCCCTTGATATGATGGTGTGACCCCTTTAGGTGGGTTACAGGTGATTACACCATATATGGTATCTTCCATATACCAATGTATATATTTGTAAATTATTGGATAGTATTTACAGGTGTATGTATGTAATAAAGGTACTTCTCCTTTTTCTAAAGACAAATGCTTAGTGGAAATCATCTATTGAGTGCTATTATTCCATGCCAGTGATTGGGGATTACTAGAAAACACACCACCTCCCTTGAGTAGGCCCTGGAGTGCTCTGCTTCAGTACTTTGTGAGAGTCAAGCATTACAATGGGGTTCTTGGTTACCGGTAAGGAAAATTATGGACCTATCACTTGTGCAGGCCACACAAATATTAGCCCAATTTCCAACACCTATGAACTTGGAAACAGTTCTGGAGAGCAAGTCACTCAGAATTTAGAATTTCACATGAGGCACCTGTAAAGCATTGATGTTTATGAAGTAGCTCAACAGAAATTATGACACAAAGAAAAAGTTGCTTTTAGAAGCAGGCACTCCTGAAACAGGATTTAAGTTCCCAAATCACTGCAGCATTTTCTCCAAATCAGCTGTTTTGATTATGGCTTATTTGAGAAAATATGTATACATGGGGAGTTGACTGGAATGGAATCTGGTTTGATGGAGCCAGTCTACTGTTGACTCATGGTGCTAACTGGTTCTCATTCCTACTAGTGAAATCTGCTCGCGCTACGAATTTCGTAGCGCGCGCTGCATCGCAAAATGCGATGCAGCGCGCGCTACGAAATTCGTTTTATTTATTTAATTGTTTACTTACCTGCAATTATCCATATTCCGGTTTTTAGAACCCCCCACCCTGCCCCTCCCCCGCCCCGCCTTACCGCCCCACGGAACTCCCTCCACGGGCCGCGGCTGTGTTCGGCATACACCCGCCTCTATCCGCCACCAGGTGTGATTCCACAGGGACGGACCGCCACCAAACCCCATGACCTCCGTCTTATCCGTGTTTATCTTGAGGTAGTTGTTACTCATCCAGCTCATGATGTGGGCCAGACACGCATGGAATCTAGCGGCCACCGGCTCCGACTGTTTTGACTGTGTGTCGTCGGCATAAGACACAAACGAGAAACCATGCTGTCTGATGAGACTGGCGAGTGGGGTCACATAGATGTTAAAGAGAGTTGGGGACCATGCCAAACCCTGTGGAACTCCGCATGGAAAATGGAAGGTTTCAGACTGTAGACCTTCCCAGTGTAGAGTTTGCTCCCTGTCTACTAGGAATGAGGAGAGGAGGGAAAGAGCCACCTCCCCAATCCCCACTGCCTTCAGCCTCCGCACCAACACCGTGGGGTTTACGGGGTTGAATGCTGCTGATAGGTCAAGGAGGATGAGGATCGCTCTCCCCCCCCCATCTCCTTGTCTCTGAATCTCCTCCATTGCCATGACTAGCGCCGTCTTGGTCGAATGACCTGACCGAAAGCCATGCTGCCTTAGATCCAACAGATTGTTGATGTCTAGGTAAGATGTCAGCTCCTGATTTTTCGCCCTCTCAAGGATTTTAGCTGCAATCGGCATGCAGGAGATGGGCCGGTAGTTCTTAACCTCCAGTGGATCAAGCGCCGGCTTGATCCACCTTTTGTCTCCTAATGGACTCCATAGAGCTGTGACATAGGTATCAGGGCAGAATCCAATGAAAGGTTGTTTTAGAATGTTGAGTTTGCAGTTACACGCAGATGAATAAAGTCGTGTAATATTAAGCTCCGTCTGTGGCATAGCCATTGGGGAGCACTACAACTGGTGGCGTGATGGGGGATCAGTAACGTGAAGAACGACCTTGCTCTTCCAGAGAGTCTGCCGTGGTCCAGGCAAACTGCTCATGCATGCCATGTGTGTCACAGTCGAAGCATGGAATCCACACTTCATGCATGTGGCGTCAAAGCAGAACTAAAGCCGCTGTAAAGCACGTGATGGAACTGTTGCAATGAATCTACACGTCGATGACCGAGCACCTGCTGGTCAGGCCATACATAAAGGTACCACACTACTACACAAGATAAAGCTGTACATTATACAGAGTGTTAACCCTGGAGGCGTATTCGACCTGGTTTACGAAGCATAGCCGCTGATAATCATAATATGCTAAATAATGCTGAAAACAGAAGCACATCGTACCACAGCACTCTGTGAAGTTGGCTGAAGGAGAAGTGCTCAAGATTGTGCTTATGGACCCATCCATGCCCTAAATGGTTCATTCCCAAAGTTGCTGACAGGGCCTCTGAACAACTTCACAGGTTTTCGAAGAATAAAGAGCTGAGAGTGACTCTTGGAATTGTGAAATTTTTCAGATGGCAGCGAAGAAAGTCACTTTTCCATCTACATCTATAATTAAAGATAAATCAGGGGCCAGCACGTTGCAAGATCTCACCAATGAGTTGCCTAAACCAAGTCACAGTTATCCACCAGCAGTGTCAGTAAGTTCCACACTGGTCTGCAATGCTGCTGCATTTCCGAAACCACCACCACCTTTCAATACCACCCAAAAGCAAAATATTGGCGATAGATGGACTGCTTGGATTGAGGTATTAGATGATTTCATTAATGCACTTGATACTAATAACAAAAAGATTATCAAGTATCTCATAAGTCTTGCTGGTGATGGTGTGATAGAAGTCCTAATGAAACGCTGAATCTCAAATTCAATCCAGTACCAAACGTTTATTACGAAAGATACATTTTCAGACAAGAATGCCAAAAAGTTGGTGAAACAATTGATGAATTGGTGGAGACACTCAATACACTATGTACAAAAAGGAGAGAGTTTCCCAGGTATACCAAAAGGGACCGGGTATGTACAGTATACAGAAAAAGGAGCTTCCCTTTTGTATTTATTTAATATATCCAATTATGGACTCATGTATTCTGTATTGTGAACCCGAGATAGAAAATCTACAGACTATCGCACCACAGGGATAGGATATGATATTTTTTATTAAAATACTTATTTCACAAATTTATTTTACAATATTACATCCAGGACTGCTTGGAGTTTTGCAGTCTCCATCAATTAATGAAATTCATATAATCCTAAACCATATAAACACACATATTTAACATTTCTAATCAGTGATTGCACATAATTGAATTTAACATACAATAAATCATTTAAATAAAATAAAATATAAAAACAACAAATACAAATTTTTGTCCTCTTGTCGACGCGTTTCGGTGTAATATCTAGTATGTGACACCTTCTTCAGGACCAACACATTAAAACAGCTCTCAATATCGATTAAAAACAATCTATAAAAAAGGGAGGATACATACAATTAGTGCTTATAGTACTGTTTTCTTTATCTTTGGTTCACAATATTAGATTCATGGATATCGCAATCCACCAGTGCAATGCATTATGTTGCATAATGTGCTTAAAACGAAGATACGGGAACCTGTGCTGTATCTTAGTTATAAAGGTTAGGTAGAAGAATATGAATAATTTCCCGCCCACAAATTTCTGTTGGGGGTCATAGTGAAACCTCAGAGTAAATATAAGAGGGTCTCATGGATTGGATGTACTCAATCGCATAAAGCATACTAATTATGCTGATGAACGCATTTCTAATTATGTGAGAAGGGTATCAGTCAAAATGCCCTGTATTTAAATCATATTTAGTGATTATACTTACACTAAACTGGGGCTTCAACTTCAATATCATAGATAGCCGTAGGGGAGTGTCTCAATTCACTGCATCCTAATTATCAAGACAAATGTAAGTAGTCTGAACATTTTTATTATAGTTAAATTTCTCCATTCTATGTCAATACTTCCTATCTGATTGTTATTGGAAAATTTTATTTTTTTCTTTTTTTTAAAAAAGGGACACCGCTTACCCAGATTGTTGCGCTAATGTCTTATAATGATGAATCCTCAATTTTAAGTTCGTATTTGTACTGGTACTTTGATTATTGATTCAAAGGCTGTATTAGGATACAATGTAAATAAGTAAATATTAGTGTCCATTATTTATCTCACTGAATGGCAATTTTGTTGAGAAATATTTTCGAAATAAAGATTGTAAATAAACTCACCATTTAGACATTAGTAAAGCTTTACTTAATTCTTGGCTCATTAATCATGTTCCATATGATGCGTTGATTTTACGATTACTTCTCGCAGTCACTATGGTTCTCTTGCTTTCTATTAAATTCAAGCAGAAGCCAGTACCTAGGATTTGAAACGAAAAATCCTTAACCCTTACGTTCTCTTTGGTTAAGCGCCCTCAAGACTACTAGTGTTCACAACAACTGTTATATATACAGAGTCTAATCATCACTATCTAGACTCCATCACTAGGTTTTTTGATCGCACAGGCGATTTTTAATTTATGAAACGAATAACCATTCAAATTTGGAAAAAGCCGTATTGTTATTATCAAATGGCTGCATGACTTAATGAGGAAAATTCCTCTCTTATGCCGACCTTCTATCTTAAGGTCTAAGACTTAGTTTTTAGGAGATAGCGCTAAGGCATGCTTGTTCAAGGAAATGTTCAAAATACCTAAAATGCATATTGCGGCGCCTACGGGGCGTTATATCTACTTATTTATAAAACAATACCTCCCTGTCTCTCTCTCCTTTTGGGAACGCATAGCATCTAGACCATTCAGGGTTCTAAGATGTTTGTTGCAAGGACAGCTAGATCACATCCTTGCTGTTTCTGCACTCCGTTGTATTCGATTACGTGTGTAGACTAATTGCGGCCATTTTGGTAGTTCCTTAAAATTCACTAACTAAAATATGCATGCTATATTAAATCCTAAGTCAAACACATCAAGTCAAAAACTTAACTCACACAATTCTCTATATTTCACCTTATTGGTGTGCAGTATTAATGTTAAGAGATGGTATTGGCGCAGACTCTCCCGAAACAAATTTTGTAGTCAAGAGACTACGTATTGAGACGCCATTGGTTATGGACATACTACCTCTTTTAATCAAAACGGTTCTCCCTGTCATATCTGGGTATAACGCCTGGCATCATGTCTTACGGAGTTCTGAGGTACTATGCTTTAAAAAATGACACTATGACGGACTGTTACGAAGACAAGTTTATAGTCACTAGACTGCGTAATGCAGCGCCATCGATTGTAGGCACGCTACCGTTACGAATCACAAACAGTCCGCCATTCCTCACCTTGTTGTACCGCGTAGCTTCACGTCTCACGGGGTTCTCAGATGTTTGTTGCATAAGAAGCAACGTCACATCCTTCCTAAGGATGTGACGTTGCTTCTAATGCAACAAACATCTGAGAACCAGGATCATTAATTGATGGAGACTGCAAAACTCCAAGCAGTCCTGGATGTAATATTGTAAAATAAATTTGTGAAATAAGTATTTTAATAACAAATATCATATCCTATCCCTGTGGTGCGATAGTCTGTAGATTTTCTATCTCGGGTTCACAATACAGAATACATGAGTCCATAATTGGATATATTAAATAAATACAAAAGGGAAGCTCCTTTTTCTGTATACTCAATACACTATTCCAGCACTATAAGTTCAAGAATTTAATGATGAAGGAAGAAGCTATGCATTGTAGAGTTATTGGTGGATGCTTGACAGATTCATTCAGACAACGAATGCTGAGAGAAACTCTTAATCTGGAGTGAGTGTTAATAGCTGCCAGAGCTGAGGAGCATGCTGAAAGCCAAGCTGCTGACATGGAGGCCGGAGTTGCCCAGAGTGAATCTGTCATGAGTTTAAAAAGTAAGCCAAAACAAAAGATTGAAGGACACACATTGATGTCTACACATAAAAAGAAGTTATGTTTTAGATGTGGATTTTCGTTTCCATTGGACAGATATATAAAGGCTGTGGAAAAGAGAACCATTTTGTGCCAATTTGTAAAGAGAAGGAAAAAGTAAGTGCGTCACTGCGCAAGCACAAGATGGCCACCTGAACATTCCAGAAGCAACATTCGACATGCACTCAAAAGGCCAAGAAGTGACATCAATTGAGGCAAATCAACACTGAACAAAGTCAATTGTCATCTAAATCATCGTCAAACAGTTCTTCTGCCTCATTATCAAGTGAAAATGAGGCAGATGGTTGTGCCATGTTAATGTTTACCTCACAGAAACATGAGCATGTCGGACTGGCTGCATGTGAGGAAAAATGTCAGTCAAAGAAAATTCGACATGCCAAAGCACCAAAGTTATAACTAACCTTGTCCAAAGTTTACATTTGATGGAGCGTAAAAGTTAAATCACGGTTGCCTCTATCAATTTGCACAGTTAAAAGAGATTTATGATAATAAACTCTTGATGAAATTGTGTAAAATGGCTGAAACGAAAAACGTGAGGTTTCCTACTGCATCGTAAAAGCATGCAGGAGCGTTATAGAAACATGGAAATGTGAGAATGTAAATAGAGAAACAGAAAATGTGTATTCACCTATGCATGTAATAACGTAGTTTTAGAATGTAAACTAATTAACATAGAAAATGTGGCATTGATAACCTTAAAATATGTGTCGAAAAATGAATTAATGTCTATATAGTGAAGCAATGAAAAGATTAAAAGGGTTTAATTTAGAAATAATCATTAGTATGACAGCTTTCAGTTTATTCTAATGTCATGAGAAAAAAACATGTAATGAGACATAGACATTTTGTTTTGAAAATGATAAACATGCAAATAATTTTAGTAGTGCCTAATATTGACATGCAACTTCTAAAAGAATAATAATAATTGAATTAACTAAGAAAATGTAAATACTTATATTAATGTGTGTTTTATATTAATCATAGCGTGGTAATGACACAGTAAATTTTCATGTATGCCTCAGATGCTATTCTTTCCTGTTCAAAGGCAGAATCTAGATAAAGTAGTCATTT
This sequence comes from Triturus cristatus, assembly GCF_964204655.1. Lineage (NCBI taxonomy): Eukaryota > Metazoa > Chordata > Amphibia > Caudata > Salamandridae > Triturus > Triturus cristatus. The sequence continues at coordinate 1,189,762,745 of NC_140591.1, forward strand.
TAAATGCTGTGAGAACTTTCTGTGAAGTTTCTTTCCTGTGCACTAGGACAAAGAACTCTCTTTTGATTAAGCAACACGTTTGACGATCAAATTGCAAACCCAGACAGAGCGTCTGGGAGCAGACAGATAGTGAACAAAGGGAATTTTCATACTTCCGCGGAAAGGAAGGAAATATAAAAGCCCGTCAGAGCCCAGAGTTGGCCGGGCATCCCATCTAACATCTGGACTAGGGCATAAGGAGCCCCAGCTTTAAGCACTAATCATAATGTGTGCTGCTCCAGTCCCGTTTTTGGTTTTGGCCTCCGCTACTGCAATACTTCACTCACTTGCTTCGTTTATTCGGCTGTTGGCTTCGATGCTTTGTTGCTGAGAGCGCTGAGTGCTGAGTGACCCGGGCAGCGTCGGTTGTGCCGGGGGGGGCGGCTGCTCTCCTCTGAGCTTCACTGCTGGTTCAGGACGGCTGTTCTTGACCCAGCAATCTCCCCTATGAGGTTCCAGCAGAAGTGAAACAAAGGCCTGGAGAAGAAGAAGGCTAAAGCGGGTCAAAGAGGCTGCTGTATGATTCCGGTTGTTTTGGGAAAAAAAAGGAGTGCTCTTCTGTTGGCAACCACGGGCTGACTAAGGTGAGAAGCTGAAAGGAGGGGTGTGATTTTCCCTTTGCGACTTGGTGACTTTGATTTTGGCATCCCAGAGGGATAAAATATATATATGTACTAGCCGATTGGCTGGTGCGTGGACCCCCTGAGCGGATGCCGGGGACATTGAGGGACAGAGGCAGGAGCCTGAATCCGGACGGTCTACAAGCTGCAATACACTGCAATACACTGAGCGCAGCGCTGGATATCGGCAGGGTGTGCTGAGTCATACTCCCACGCCCCTAACTTGCAGAGGACTTTGACCGGCTGCATTCGGGAGCTGCAGGGGGACGCACTTGCTGGTACCTGTTACTGCCGTGAGGGGAACGGCCCAATTTGCCATTTTACCGCTGTGAGGGAAACAGTTCTGCTTCCTTGCACTTCTGCACACGGCTGTGAGGGGAACGGCTCTACATTTCCATATATCGCTGTGAGGGGAACGGCCTACAACTCCCAGCAGCCCCTCCTGGTGCAGGGGAACAGCGTCACAGCAGCGCCTGCAGCCTCAACAAAAGCGCTGCCGCCCTCCCGCAGCGTGGGCGAAGCCCGGGCCAAGGGCGGGCCCGTCTGCGCCCGTCAGTGGCAGGAAGAGGCAGGGTGGGGTGGGGCCAGGTCCCTTGGCCCTTGGACGTTTACACATCTCTGCTCTTTCAGCTGTCCTTATATAGTACGTACCCTTAATCGCATTAAGTGACATGCCGGTAATACCGAAAACACCGGGGGGGAAGGCCGCTACGCCTAGAATTATGTCCAACTCCACACTGGACTGTTTACTATTACGAGCAACAAAAGCAATTGCCTTGGAGATTGAGGTTGCTGAGCGGCGGCTATCATTGGGAGATTGCCCAGTTGGATTAGCCACCAACTCAGAACTGATGGATGTTCAGACCGCTGAAACTGTGGAACTCAGTCAAATAAACTCTGCTCATTTGAGCAGCCCTGTGGCCCAATTTCAACCCCCTGTTAAGCTGCTTCATACAAAACATCTAAAATCGCCAGTACGTGAAACCGTGGGCAAAAGGAGGAAAAAAGCAAAACATACGGAGCCCACAAGGTATACACGGTCAAGGTCTAAGAGTCAGTCTCAGATCACATGCATAGAAGCTCCGATAGAAGCTCCGATGTCACCCTTACAAGGATTAGCTACCGTGAACGGTGCAAATTTGCCATCTCCAATCCAGCCGGTAGCAATCTCCCAACATTTGACTGTGGCATTAGTTTCCCTGTTAGAACAGTCGATTTCTAGAAATCTTTTACCGATTCTAACTAGACTAGACAAGCTAGAGTCTACTGTGACACTTATGCATTCTATGGTAAGGGATTTAAGTGCAGGGATAAAAGCTAATCTATTGGCTGGAGGTCCTGCTCAAAGGGGGATCCCAAACCAACAGGAAGGACCAATTGTAGAGCGCAATACTCAACCATCTTGCCATGCGGATAATGTTGTCCCTAGAAACCCAGCCAATGCAGTAGAACAGAAGCAACGAGGGCTTGCAAATGTAAATCAAGAGATAAATATATGTAAATTCCCAAATCAAAGTATGCGAGGTTTCACATCCACAGTCTCAAACAGGAACGATGTATGCCCAGATCAATCAACATGTTTCTTACTGCCCCTCACAAATAGCCAAACTAATCATGATGATAAAGTGACCCTACATCTCCCACCAATGTGCTGCCCCTATGTTGTCATTCTTACTAATGTTCCCACTGTGCAGGAAACTCAAACTGAATCACAATCTCAACTAAAGAACAAAACCTGCCACTGGCATAAACAGAACACACATTTTTTAAACTCTGACTATTGAGATATCCTATTCATGAGACGAGTTAGGTGGGTGGGTCCGCTACCTAAGTTATTCTCAGGTGACTGTATTGTAATAAATTGCAGATCTCCAAATATTGCGAGTAGATTGCTAGGATGGGAATTCCACTCTAATATCCAGAGGATGGGCAAAGCAATTGGTGTTCTGCCCCTGGGCTTCTTTTATAGGCATCTTGGAAATAGTGAGAGAAGCACTGTGGCAATAAATGTGGCTTATCCCACGACATCCATACACCAGGAAGCCTGCCCTTTGGAAGTTAGAAACCGGTTTCAGCTCTTGAGCACCCTGGACTCCCAAGACTGACTATCCAGTGTACCCTCAATTCCTACAGAAGTCACATCGGACCTACGGTCCACTGCTACATTTTTTCCATGCATTGATAGTAATCAAGATATAAATGCACCTGCAATAAATTGTATTCGTTCCCCCTCCCAACAAATGTTTGGGGAGGGGGAGTTATTAGCAACCCATGGCCTACTAAGGAACTCTTAGACAATCTTCAGGATCTGAAATTCATATCTTGGAATGTAGCTGGTATTAAAACCAAGATAACTGATCCTGATTGGTGCAAGCTAATGGATAGCTACCATTTATGCCTCCTGCAGGAAACCTGGGCAGTTTGACGTGTACGCAGGGTAGGTTTTCCTACATACAGCGTTTAAGCCAAACAGTCGTCAGCTGGTCGTCCAACTGGCGGTCTCTTAATCTGGGTAAAAAACTCGCTGGTATGTAAAACAAAAATCTTAAATATCGACTCAGATGAGATACTTGGGTTAGAATTATCATTAGGCAAGGACAACGTGCAAGTCAGACTCTTTAACATCTATAATCGGGTGACTAGCCCCCATAGACCCTCAGTGACAATAACAACTCTGACAAATTATCTTGACTCAGCCATGGGGAGTCACCAACTGATAATCGCTGGGGATTTTAACACAACTTTTGAACCGGTTGATTACATACAGGATCTTGTCTTGGAGGAGGATACAGAAAGGGGGATCGCTAAACTTATGATACCATCAATTAAGAAATGCACTAGTGTGGTCCAACACATTTTGTCACTCACAATCGCATATGGGGTCAGAGCCTGTAATGGCTGGAAACACTCCGATAAAGGAGCGAGTCATACCTTTAAGAGGGGGGCCTCCAAGACCCGGATCGACTATATTCTTGTCGATCTTGATCTTTGGCCTTATGTCAAAGATATGGAAATTTTACCTCGGGATGACAGCGATCACAACGGTCTGTCCCTCATGTTGATTGGTCTAGCCTCACTGTATGGTCCTCCTAGGAGTGAAAGTACCCCGGTCATAACTACAAATAACAATAGAAGAATCAAGTGGCCTTTCATTTTAGCTGATCCAAATGTGCTCCCCAAAGTATATACAGAGGTGGAGCAGACACTAACTGACTTGAGTACACCTACTATGGGGCCGGAAGTTATTATGACCACTTATTTCAAATTGATTACAAATTTAAGAGCTTTTTTTCTTAAAAACTGTTCCCGACCCAAGCAGAAAACATCCCCCTGGTTTAATGAAGCTTGTAAAAATCCAGGGATGAGCTGTTTGAGGCAGTGAAAAATATGTCTCCTATAGTAGTACAAAGCTGCAGAAAGTCTTATAAAATGGCACAAAATATGGCAAAAAGGGACTGGGAGATTGGTAAGTGGAGCATGCTTCTTGAAGCTGCAAAACTTAAGAACAGCCAACTTTTTTGGCATCTGCTGTCGAAGGGATCATCAAATATAGTTGTAGAAACAGATTTCCACATACAGCCCCATGCGTGGGAGGATTATTTTGTGAATCTATTTGCAGATCAGGGGTTGCATTATGATCTAGGTACACACACGTACCTATAGGATCTTGGCATATTAGATGGAGATAATTTTACAGTAGACGAAACCATTCTGGCAATAAATTTGTTACAGAGTGGGAAAGCCCTGGGCCTAGACAAGCTTCCGGGCGACTTGTTTAAAGCCGAGCCTGTTATATGGGGTCCCCTGCTTCAAAAAGTGTTTAATACCATCCTGCACGGGGGAGCCATTCCGGAAACCTGGCGGGGCGCAGAATTTATTCCTATCCATAAAAAGGGTGATAAAGGGTCACCTTGCAATTATAGGCCTATCAGCCTAATAGACGTTCCCCCAAAAATATTTTGTAAAATTATTCTGACAAGAATTCATAACTGGATTGAGGATAAAAATGTTTTGTCTGATCTGCAGGCAGGTTTTAGGGCTTCCACAAGTACCACTGACCCAGTTTTTAGATTCCTCCTGTTAATCTGGAAGGAAGTTACTATTAGAGGTGGTCACTTATATGTGGTGTTTGTGGACCTAAAGACGGCCCTTGATTCAATTGACCGGACCAAACTCTGGCTAGCCTTGAGCGAATTAGGATTACCACCCTGTATACTCAGAATCCTGATTCGGCTACACCATGATACATATGCCAAGGTTAGATGGAACTCCGATGGCAGCCTGACCAATAACATACTGGTTCAGAAAGGCGTACGCCAAGGCTGCGTCCTTGCTCCGACATTGTTCACCCTCTATATCAATGGTTTAATTGGTGAACTCTTTAATTGCGATGGTGACCCCCCGAAATTGGCAGGTAGAGCAGTGCTGTGGCTGCTATTTGCAGACAACACTTTGCTTATTGCCAAAACCCCTAGAGGAATTCAAAATCTATTAAATAAGTTTGCTAAGATCTGTAAAGAAAAGGGCTTAGAAATAAATTGCTCCAAGACTAAGTATATGTCCTTTAATCCCAATAAATCTAGTAAGGGCAAACTTGCGTTGGGTACACAAGTTTTGGAGCAAGTTAAGTCCTTTAACTATTTGGGGGTTCGCATCAGTGATAGGTTAACCTGGAATGCACAGCTGGCAAAGAGCACCCTGACCCTCCAGCATGTAGATTGTGCACTAGTACGTAGAGCTAGGGCATATCCCTACCGGCCCATCTCACCTATCCTAGAAATGCATAGGTCTAAAGGTCTAGGAGCGGCTCTTTATGGGGCTGAGTTATGGGGTTTGGAAAATCTTACAGACCTAACCACCTCTGAGAACAAATTCATTAGAGCCATTATGAACTTACCAGTGAATACACCACTTCTGCCACTAAGACTAGACCTTGGCCTAAAACCTATTGAATATTTTGCCATTCTCCGGGCCCTCCTATTCTGGATAAGGGTGTGGACATGTAATACAAAGGTCCCACTGAAGGAAGCAATGGTTGAGCTGATTGCATTGCACAGGCAAACTGGTCGAATCAAGTGGTTCAAAAAGATCAAGGATTGTTTTTTAAAAATTGGGTTGGGGCAGCTTTGGGAGGAACCTGGGTCCATTACTAAATCTTTGATCCCTCTTGTTAAAAAAAGGTTCTGGGCACTGATGATCTTGGAAAGTGTTGAACATTTTGCACATGGCACTTTAACCGTGAGGTTTTTAAATGTTAAAGACAGCTACGGCTTTGAGTCCTTTTTGGACGACATCGAGCCACCACAGGCACGAGCTCTGTATACTCAACTTAGATATGGAACGATTCCTTTAAACACAAGAAAAAACAGCTGGGGAAATGTATTGTGTCCATGTTGCCTTGTTGCATCCGAGGCACCTGAGCATTTTCTCTTTTTTTGCCCCTCCTCGGCTGACTATAGAAGAACCTGGATAGCCCCTGTTTGTCGAATGCTTTCTATTAGGTCTCATTCGGAAGCTATACGCATTTTTAAATCTGATACCACACGTTGGCTAGTGTTTTCTATCTCAATATTTCTGCTATTTGCGTGGAGGAGGAGGCTAAAATGTGTAATTCACCCTGTGAAAATGGCTGTGCATACCTAACCTTAATTTGTCTTAATGGATGATTTGGCCTACTGTGTTTTCTACGGGAATTTTAACCTTGTTTTTAGTGGATATTCTGATAATATATATATTTGTTTTTTTTAATGAATATTAACTGTTTTTATTCTGATGTGTTGTATTTTTTTATGATGTGAATGATCATTTCTTTGATCGAATAAAACTATACATATAAAATAATTGAATTTGATGACTTTGCAAAAGGATTACTTAATGCTTCCGGATTTTTTAGTGAGGTATTGATCACACCATGAACAGCCCACTGTGGTTGACAAATGCAAGTCATATAAGATGACAAAAAAAGGATAATTTGTGGGCGTAAACTAAAACTTTGAAAGTATAATTGCCTGTTGGAGGAGAAGCCATTTTCTATTTTCCTGCCTGGCATGCTGTTGGATTGAAATCTGATTTCCCTTTGATGCCCAACCATTTTGAACTGAACTTTCCTGATCTGTGTGGAACTTTCATTTTGCCGGCTGGTAAAGTGTGCAGGTGATAAACATTTGGCTGAAGGGTTTACTGACTCTTTTGTCATGCAATTTGTGCTTCGACTCTGCATATTTGGTTGGTATGATCTAAACGCTCATCAGTGATGTCATTTGAGATGTGATCAGTGATGTCATGAGTGATGTCACTGACCATGTCATGAGTGATGTAATATGTGACGTCATCAGCAGTGCATTGCGGGCACGCGAGTTATAGTTAGCTGAACTAACTATAATGGGGGAATTTCAATGGTTTTGTACGAGTGAAAAGTCCAGCTAACTATAACGCCCCTGAAACCTATGATTTTTTCAGTGAATTTCTAAGGTTTTTTAAATGCTAATTCCTAACTATAACGTACCTGAAACCTATGGTTTTTTCAGTGAATTTCAAAAGGTTTTTAAATGCTAATTTCTAACTATGCCTACAGAGATAGGACATGTGAAGAAAGAAGAAAAAACGCACAGAAAGAAAAAAAAGAAATACAGAAAGAAGCAACAGAAGTCCTCAAAGACGAAGAAAAGTGCAGGAAGAAGGATAACATGCAGAAAGAACAAACAAAAGAGCAGAAAGACGCCTTGTTGCAAAATCATCCTGTACCCTCAACTTTTTCAGACAGATACTGGTGGTAACTGAGTCTGACTAACCAGTCCTAGAGCCAGTGCTATGTTAAAAGACACTCAGAATACAGTGAAAACACCTACATACACTAGGGAACACTATGCGTTGGGGTCCCCCTGTGATTAGGATGACCTCCTCTGTAAGCCCCTAGTATATAATAGGGCAGGGGATTAAAACTAACTCTTAAAACGCGCCACAGGGCGTATTTGCACACCTCACCTCAGGCCCCGTCCCCTCCATTCCCCACTGTGTAAACACGCCCTGTGGCCATTTTAAGTTCGGAGATTAAGTCCCCTTGAATCCTGAGGGTCCCTAGAGTCCAACTAGCCCACTAGGTACCTTCAGTAAGCACCACAGAGAGATGTAAAAAGGGGCACAGCCTAGACCACCTCTCTGCAACGCAGGGCAGTGGTGCTTACTGGAAGCACCTGGTGGGCTAGTTGGCCCCCAGGGTCCCTCAGGATTGAAGGGGAATTATTTCCCCAACTTAAAACGCACCACAGGGCTTGTTTGCACACGTTAACTCAGGCCCTGTCCCCTCCCTTCACCACTGTGTAAACACGCCCTGTGGCCGTTTTTAGTTGGGAGATTAAGTTCATTTGAATCCTGAGGGTCCCTAGGGTCCAACTAGCCCACTAGGTACCTCCAGTAAGCGCCACAGAGCTGCGTTGCAGAGAGGTGTAAAAAGTGGCACGGCCTGGACCCCCTCTCTGCAACGCAGCTCAGTGGCGCTTACTGGAAGCACCTGGTAGTCCAGTTAGCCCCCAAGGGCCCTCAGGATTGAAGGGGAATTATTTCCCCAACTTAAAACACGCCATAGGGCGTGTTTGCACATGTCACCTCAGGCCCTGTCCCCTCCCTTCCCCACTGTGTAAACACGCCCTGTGGCCGTTTTTTAAGGTGGGAGATTAAGTCCCCTTGAATCCTGAGGGTCCCTAGGGGCAAAATAGCCCACTAGGTACGTCCAGTAAGCGCCATTGCAGAGAGGTGTAAAATGGGGCACGGCCTGCACCACCTCTCTGCAACGCAGAGCAGTGGCGCTTACTGGAAGTACCTGGTGGGCTAGTTGGCCCCCAGGGTCCCTCAGGATTGAAAGGGAATTATTTCCCCAACTTAAAACGCACCACAGGGCGTGTTTGCAAACGTCACGTCAGGCCCCATCCCCTCCCTTCACCACTGTGTAAATGTGCCCTGTGGCCGTTCTAAGTTGAGAGATAAGTCCCCTTGAATCCTAAGGGTCCCTAGGGTCCAACTAGCCCACAAGGTACCTCCAGTAAGCGCCACAGAGCTGCGTTGCATAGAGGTGTAAAAAGGGGCATGGCTTCAGAACACCTGTCTGCAACGCAGCTCCCTGGCGCATACTGGAGATACCTGTTGGGCTAGTTGGCCCTCAGGGACCCTCAGTATTGAAGGGGAATTAATTCCCCAACTTACAACTGGCCAGGGGGCGTGTTTGCAGAGTGCTGCAAGGAGGGGGCGTGGACTCCGGCAGGATTCCGGTCTTTTATTTATTTAATTTTTTTAAGAAGGAGGGCTGTGTGGCCCCCCTTCTTTTTCTAATTTATTTTCCCTGGCGACACCATCCCCCAGGGACTCCACCCTCATTTTTCTTGTTGAAAAAAATTTATTTGGCCCTCCCATGGCCTTAATCGGCCCCGGGGACCCCAACAAACGGGTCATGGCCTTTTTTTTTTTAATTCTTTGGGAGGGGGGCTGCGTTGCCCCCCTCCTCAGGCCACTCATGGCCCCGGGGACCCCATCCGGCAAGTATATTTATAGAAACACCTAGGGAATGCTGGACAAACCGTATGTACCTATCACCATGACGATTTGCGTGATATTCATTAAAAGGCAACTATGCATACAATAAATCCACGTGGAATGTATTTACACCGCTAGTGAAGCTCTGACGTATCTGACGCCCTACCATGCCTAATCCTGGCGCCCCCGCCGGTGGGTACTCTCCAAGTAGACACCCTTGTTGTTTATTTATACAAACATGGGTAGCTATTGACGGGCACATTTAATACACATGCACACCAAGCCATTCAAAGGGGATACGACAAAAATTCGACCAAACTATGCAAGAAACCCCCCTCAGGGTTAATAAAACACACATCCACCGCCAGATGTGTAATACTTTTTATTTTACTCTCTGGAAAGGAGACGAACCTCACTTGAGAGTCACAGCGTGCTCCTGGCTGAGACCAATGCTGTGTTACACCCACCAGTGCCCGCCGAGTGCCACACACCTCTGTGTTGTATTCTACCAGCTAGTGCGTATGCTATGACACTCTCTAGCCCATGTGCACTGTAACACCACCCCGTGAATATGTCATGCCACACTTGCCTTCGCACGGGTTATATTGCCCCATCTAACGTGCCTTCCTCGATGCCTATGCTATAACGCACAGCACTATGCCATACATATTACAATCTGGGATCCATATTTTTGTCACAGTGCATATGCAACGTTACACTCCCCAGCACATATTTTATATTACAATTTTAGAGACTAGTTAGGTTACACAACACTGCCCTGTGCATATTACACTCCAAGGCACATATCGCATAGCACGCGCTAGTGCCTGTGCTATCTCGCGCCCTCCAATGAATCTGTAATTGCGCACAATGTATTGCATATTATATTTCACGGCCCGGTTCATCTTATATCACACTTTTTGGTGCATAGTTTATACCATATACTATATCTAGTTTTCATTTTTAATCGTGCTCTCAGGACTATGTTCTATATAACACTGCGTCCACCTACCCTTTTCACGGGCATTACATTTTTCGATGGGGGGTGGAGGGTCAGGGGGGGTTTCTGCCAAGTGAGCCCGGAGTCACAATCACAAACGTCCTCTTCTTCCTGAATAAAATTGAGATTATGCTGCATACTTGTTCATATTTTAAGTAGTTCGCACAGACACACATTTAAAAAACAATAAAGTTCCTAATACCTACCTTCTCTGAAAAAGTTAGCTTGCTGCCCCATCCACCTCCTCCCTATCCTCTGTTGTCTGAATCCATGGACTAGCCTCCTCCCTCCTGCCATGCATGGTTGGATGTGCTGCCACTGCCCTCCATTTAGCATGATGTACCAGTCCACTCCTCCTGCCCTCCATTGCCCAATTCTATGGCCCATCATTGACCTCCTGCTTAGCCTCTGTGCTTAGCTTGCTGCCCCTATTCTCCTTCCCCCTGCCCTCCGATGTCTTTGTGCATGCCCCTGCTCCATCCTTTTTGTCCACCATGTTCCATGGACCTGCCACTCTTATCTACTCTGAGTGTTCTGTTGAGCTGCCACTCCCCTCCCACCTGCCTAGCATTGTCAGATGACTGTAACCTGTCCCTGCCACCTCCACCCTGCTTGTCCACATGCCATGCCTCTATCCCCTTCCTCCTGTCCTCCATGGTCCATTTTACTGCCACACCCTTCTGCCCTCCCTGGTCTGTTGTGCTGCAACTGCTCCTCCTGCCTGCCCTGCGTGGTCTGTTGTGAGGCTCCTTCCCTTGAACTCTCTTGTCTGTGCCCAGGTCCTGACCCTCCCTTCTATCCTCCATGGTCCTTTGTGCATGCCCCTGCACCCTCCTTCTTGCCCATCATAGCCATTGTGCTGCCACTAACCCTCTAGCTTCCCATGCATGGTCTTCTGTGCTGCCATAGCCCCTCCCACCTTCCCTGTGTGGTCAGCTCGCTGACCCTGACCCCCTCCCACCTTCCCTCAATGGTCTGTGTGTATGCCATCATAGTCTCATTGTTGCTCTCCATGGTGTGTCCTGTTTCTAGTACCCATCCTGCCTGACCTCCATGGTTATCGTGCTGCTCCTGCCCTGCCCCCTTGTCCCCAGCCCTCTGTTTTCATGTGCAGACCCCTATTCCCTCCCTCCTGGCTTGTCTGTTCCATTGTAATGTCCCTGATCTGTCCCTCCTGCCCTTTATGGTCTGTTATGCTGCAGCTTTCTCTCCTGTCTTTCCATTATGGTCAGCTAGCTACCATTGCCCCTTTCCCCTCTGTTCTCTGTTGTCTATGTGCATGGTCCTGTGCCCTCCCTATTGCTTTCTATGAATTGTTGCGCTGCACTCCTGTCCCGCATGCCCTGTGTGGGGTATTGTGCTGCTGCAAACCCTGATGCCTGCCCTGTAGGGTCAGTTTGGTGCACCTCTCCATGTCCCTCCTGTCCTCTGTTATCCGAGTCCATGTCCCTACCCCAATTCCTCCTGCCTACCATGATCCAATGTACCATACTTGCGAACATTTTGAACTTGGTAAGAGGGAGATTTTGAAAAGAAACTGGGGTATTGATTTTCCCCTTTGAGTTACATTGAAAAAGAGGAGATTGTAGACAGGAGACAGATCAAATAAAGCCCATTTGAGCTTAAAAACATTGGACGTTTCCTGGCTGAAACGGGTCTGTTGGCATGTATGGTTGTACTACCACTGCCTCTTCCTTCTGCCCACAAGGGTCTATTATATTGCCACAGCCTCTCTTGCCAGTCCTGTATTGTTGGTTTGTTGCCCCTCCCCCCCTTTCCACTGCCCTCCATAGTCTGTTGTGCTGCCACTGCCCTTCCTGCCTGCCCAGTGTGGTCAAATTGTTGCCTCTGCACTCTCCTACCTGCCTTCAATGTTTAGAGTCTGTGCCCCTGGCCTCTGCCTCTCAACAGTATCCCAATGAACAACTAGATTGCTAACATTCTATATTTATTACAAAAGTGTGGAACGCCTGACGTCATCTTGATGTAATCAAAACCTTAATACCTAGAGCATTTCCTTTAGAAATTACATATATGAGAGGGTCTTATTTGCATCAAAATTATGGTTAGTGCTCTAAAAAACTAAAATGAGAACATATTTTCTGAGTTTTCAAATAACGACAAAGAAATTTTAAATTATTTGTAATCTTTATGTTTTTTTATCCAGTTGACCACTTCATTAAATGTTGCACCTAGGGGAGAGGATGTGGTGTTACTTCCAGAGCTGCAGACTTTGAAACTGGGGAACCAGGTTGGAGTTTCTGCTTCAGCACAACATTCTGTGATTCTGGTCAAATCACTTAATCTCCCCATGTCTACAACCAAAATGAATTTGATCTTATGTGATGTAACCAATGCTCATGTAAAGCACTCCAATACCTGACAAGTCTGCACTATATAAAACTGCAAATACACAAAAAATAAGTGTTTTGCAAACTTCTGTCATTGGGCTACATGTGGGCTACATCTGTGCTGCATTTGGGCTCTTTTGTCTCTGGTGGCCATCTTGGGAGATTTATTTGTTATGAAGTTTCCTAGTTTCCTCATTTACTGCAGTCTCCTCAGTAGGAAATGCTTTCAGTTTTTTACTTTGATTCCATCAAGAAGGTATTCAGATATGTCACACATTTGCCATAAATTCTGAATGTTAGCACTCTAGTTGATCATTAGATCACTGTAGTAAAGCTACTGCTCACCACGGAAGTCTGCTGCTGGTATTAAAAATGCATGTTTCAGTCTGCATATCAGAATTTTTTAATGAAATAGAAGAGGATTTGAGAAGTCACTCAAAATGTGCCCTAATTTTTCTTTCTTCAGCACTAATCATAATTTCTATAGCAAAATGAACCCCCTCATTGTGTTCCTTTTTAAATTAAATGTTTTAAGTGTTACCAGTTTATTCCAATCAAGATGGCTTCAGGTGTGCCATACTTTTGTCATAAGTAAGACAGTAAGCGCTCTAGTTGTTCTTAAGAACACTCTGGGACATTCTGTCATTGGGCTATACTTGGGCTACATCTGGGTGATATTTGGGCTACATTTGGGCTCATTTGTCTCTGGTGGCCATATTGGGAGATTTATTTGTTATGAAGTTTCCTAATTTCCTCATTTACTGCAGTCTCCTCAGTAGGAAATACTTTCAGTTTTTTATTTTGGTTCCATCAAGAAGGCATTCAGACGTGTCACACATTTGCCATAAATACTAAATGTTAGAACTCTAGTTGCTCATTAGATCACTGTAGTAAAGCTACTGCTCACCAGGGAAGTCTGCTGCTGGTATTCAAAGTGCATGTTTCAGTCTGCATGTCAGAATATTTTTATGAAATAGAAGAGGATTTGAGAAGTCAAAATGTGCCCTAATTTTTCTTTCTGCAGCACTAATCATAATTTTTATGGCAAAATGAACCCCCTCATTTTGTTCCTTTGTAAATTACATGTTTTAAGTGTTACCACTTTATTCCAATCAAGATGGCTTCAGGTGTGCCATACTTTTGTCATAAGTAAGACTGTTAGCGCTCTAGTTTTTCGGTAGAACACTCTGGGACATTCTGTCATTGGGCTATACTTGGGCTACATCTGGGTGATATTTGGGCTACATTTAGGCTCTTTTGTCTCTGGTGGCCATCTTGGGAGATTTATTTGGCATGAAGTTTCCTAATTTCCTCATTTACTGCAGTCTCCTCAGTAGAAAATACTTACAGTTTTTTACTTTGGTTCCATCAAAAGGCATTCAGATGTGTCACACATTTGCCATAAATCCTGAATGTTAGCACTCTAGTTGCTCATTAGATCACTGTAGTAAAGCTACTGCTCACCAGGGAAGTCTGCAGCTGGTATTGAAAGTGCATGTTTCAGTCTGCATGTCAGAATACTTTAATGAAATAGAAGAGGGTTTGAGAAGTCACTCAAAATGTGCCCTAATTTTTATTTCTGCAGCACTAATCATACTTTCTATGGCAAAATGAACCCCCTCATTTTGTTCCTTTTTAAATTAAATGTTTTAAGAGTTACCACTTTATTCCAATCAAGATGGCTTCAGGTGTGCAATACGTTTGTCATAAGTAGGACTGTTAGCGCTCTAGTTGTTCTTTAGAACACTCTGGGAAGCTGCAGTAGAACACAAAGGAATCAACTGACAGTCTCTGCCCTTGTTGGATGTACATGTTTTACTGAGAATGTCAGACTTCATTCTCACATGACTGAGAAAGATAATGTGAATTTACAGAAAATATGCTCTCAGTTTAGCTTATAGTAGAAGAAGAAGAAGAAAATTTTTATTTGCATAATTAATTAAAATTATTACAAAGTTCGCATAGTAAAATAACATTACAAGATAAATAACATTTTTATAAGAGGAAACATACTGGGGATGTGGAGTGTTACTCTCAGCTCCCATTATTTTTGAGGATGGTGCATATACGGTCCAGAGGTTAAGAAGTCCCAGGTGGCCCACTGGCTGTTTGGCCCTCCTGTTCTGTTAGTTCTAGGCTTTTTTTTGCTTCTTCCAGAAATTTGACTCCGCGGCATGCCAAGATTATGGAGGAGCCTCTGAGCCAGCATGTGACTGCGTGTCTACAAGAGCGAATGTTTAGCACATTCAAGATGGGTTTCAATAAAAATCGTCTCTGGTTTATCAGGGCCGGGCATGTACAGAAAAGGTGGACCAAAGTTTCTGTATGATACCCGCAGAGGCGGCATCGTTTCGTCTGGTGAGGCGGTTTCCAAGATGGTAGTAGGTCTTTTGAGACATGCATCCCCATCCGATAGGCTATAAATGCCTTTTTGAGATGACCGTTGAAGTGGGATACTAGGTATGGCTGTGGTTTTAGAGTTGTGAAAGAGTTCATGATGGTCCAGCCATGCCGACGTTTTGCCAAAGTCTCTTTGTCCTCCATAAACGATTTCCTTTTTGCCACCGCGTTGGCTAGTTTGCTTAGCGTTGCCTTGTCTGTCCCTGATTTCCAGACTGATTCCAGCTCCAGCTTTTCCACACAAAGTTTCAGATATTGTCCCCAGATGTTCGGTTTTTCAGTTTCCCCACCTTTTTTTATTTCCTCCCAGCTTAGCCAGTCCAATGTTTCTGAGTGAGCAGTTCGAAGTTTATGACAAAGTTTCACGAAGCCGCTCATGCTCCGGTACTTCTGATTTTGCAGACCAAATTCAAGCCTGACTTGTGAGGCTGAGGCAGATTTAGGCAGATTGAAGACCGCTTTGTAAATTTTGATCTGTAAGTTGTTTAAAAGATCAGCCTCCTTCCTACACCATGAAACCAAGCCATACGATAGTGTCGGCATTATCTGTGCTGCCATCACTTTTAATTGGTGGCTATAGTTAGGACAGCCCATTTGTCCTTTTAGGGAGCGGTGGGCGAAAATAAAGGATTATGCCTTTGCTTTTAATGCTGTTTTATGGTCATTGTAATTTCCTCCTTTTGTTATTGTTATTCCCAAATAATTATAATTCTCTTGTTCTTTCACTGTTATCCCTTGTGCCATCCATTTGTACTTTAATTTATTCGGGTCAACCAGACGGACCACTTTTGTTTTTCTTTGTTTAGGTCCAAGCTTTCCCTTTCTAAGTACGATGTTAGTTTATTAATGGCTCTTTGTAAACCGATTGGGGTTTTACTCAACAAAACTATGTCATCAGTGTTTTGTAAATAGTATATTGGGTTATTTACCAAATGAGGAGGATGGCTATCTACTGATTCAATCGCATTTGTAAGGTCAGAAAGAAAAAGATTAAAGAGAGTGGGGGCTAAGACACAGCCTTGTTTTAGACCTTGGTGCATTGAGATATTCCCTGTACTACTACCTCCATTTCCCAATTTCACCTTTGTCCAAGTATTTTGATGTAAGGCTTTGATGGCTATTAAAAGCTGGTGTGGCAGCCCCCAACTCTCCAACTTACTCCATAGGCGCTCTCTGTTTACTCGATCGAAGGCAGACTTGATATCTATGAAACAGGCATACAGGCGAGTACCTTTTCTTACAGCTTGATCTATTAGGATTGCCAGACAAGTTAGGTTAGTTATTGTTCCCATTCCTTGCCTGAATCCTGTTTGAAATTTTGGCATGATCTTTGTTTCTAAAATCCAAGCTTGTAATTCAAGTAAGATGCAAGAGGCATATAATTTGGCCTCTACATCTATTAAGGATATCAATCTGTAGTTTGAGGGGTTACGATGGTCACCGTGCTTAAATATGGGTTGGATGATGCTACCTTTCCAGGAGGCGGGTAACTCTGCTTGTTTATATATTTGATTGAACAGTGGTGTTAGGGTCTCCGACCACAGGTCCGGGTCGTGCTTAAAGATTGCATTTGGCAGCCCGTTTGGACCTGCTGCCCCCTCTGTCTTTAATCTTAAAATTATCATCCTTAGTTTGTTTTTGCTGGTTAAATCATCTAATTCTATTGACCCATTCTCCGGTTTTTCCTGCATGAGTTCCCAGTTTTTATTTTTATTCTCTCCTTATGATTCCTCCGTGTGGTCCTTCACTGCCCCTGAGCCGTTGTTGTGACCTGCCTCCGTGTTACTGTATAGAGGTTGCACGTGTCTGATCCAGGTATCTGCACCAACCCCGGCTTCCTGTTGGAGTTTAACCGCTTGATTGAGAACATTTATGATGCCCCAAAAGTCCCGGCTGTTAGGGTTTTTACCCGAAATTAACAACTTATTCCAGATGGTTTCTTTGTATGTGTGCTTTGCGGCTGTCAATGCCTTCCTATAAGTACTCCTGGCTCTCCTCAATTTTGATTTATTTACCGCAGGTCCCAATGTTTTTTGATTTGCCAGGGCCCGGACCTCCTTGGCCACCTTTCTTTTTTTAGCTCTAAGATCCATATTGAACCACGGCTCCTTTTTGTTGTTAAAATTTCTGTGGTTCCCTGAGCTTGCTGAGAACTTATGCTGCAAGACCTGAATCCTTTGTTCCCAGTTGGGTACTCGGTCCTCCTCCTTTTGGGTTTCAAAGTTAGCCATCTGTGCTTTAACTGAGTCCGTGATTTTGCCCAAACCCTCTCGATGCCATTTTAATTTTTTCAGATTAAACTTTGATGCGTGTTGCAGTAGAGAGGTCATTGTTGGCGCCATGCTTGGTGCAATACTCAGACTTATTATTTGGGGAAGATGGTCACTTTCAGCTTGATGTTCAATACTAAACGCTTCGATACTAGGGATTAACTCGTCACTTATTATAGTATAGTCAATTATTGAGTAAACCCTGCCACATAAGTATGTAGCGGCTGCCAGCCTGTCCTCCTTAAAATTCCCATTTAGTATTGACAGTCCATAGTCGTTTAGGCTGGATGCTAACTGTTTTCCTCCACTGTTTACTTTTATCTTCACCTTTGCCTTGTTTTGATCGATAAGAACATTGTTAAAGTCGCCGGAAATGACCAGTGGATATTGTAAGTAAGTCCTTTGCATGAACTTGATAAGTGATAACAAGGTCACGTGTTTTTCTTTTTGTGACTGTCTATCAGGGTGGATATAGACGTTGAGAATTATCAATTTCCATGGTTCCGTGCCCGGTGACTGGTTTTCGGTGATTCTAATCACTTGGACCCACTTCAGGCCCACGTCTATCTCCTCAGATGCCCAGTTAAACTAGAGGGTTACATATGTCGAAAGACCACCACGAGGGTGGCCATACGTAGAAAAGCTTTCTGCATATATTTGATGTTCTTTGAAGCCTGGAATTGGTATCGATGCTAGTTTCCAGGACTCCTGGATCAAAATTATATCTTGTCGTAGAAAGAAAGCTTGGGTTTCATGATCATGGGCCATTTCTCGAAAGCCATGCACGTTCCACGAACAAATTAAAACTATGGGCTTCTTTATTACATTCTGGAGAGGCATCAAGTTCCGTGAAATCTCGGTAGAATTTAAATCAGGGTTAGGTAGCTTTGTTACTCAGGATGGTAGGAATCCAGGACCAATCCGTTCTGTCTGTATGACGGCGATCGGTTGCTTGTGACTTACGGGTTGTACTTAAAGGCTCTGGCGTAGAGGCCCTGGCGCCGTGTAGACAAGCGGAAAGTTGGTCTGTGCTCTCTTGCCCCTTTATTTGGTCCTGTGTACTAAATTGTAATGGATATGGGTACCTCGGGCGCTTGTGGCGCATTGTAGATATTCCCCATGTTTCGAACTGAGGTTTTGCGAGGTATATCCGGTCTACCAGGTCCTTTGAGGCCCAAGTTGTAACTGTTTCTTCTATGTCCGTATTGTTTGCGTTTTGCTGGAATTCGACAGAATAAAGATCTTGGGAAGTAATGCCTTTTAGGTCCGGTACTTCTTTGAACAACGTTAACAGGTTGCCTCGGTTCAGAATGTCCTGCGTGCCCCTTGTCGAATATTCAGGAATAAATGTTAGTTTTTGCTCATATGGTTCTGAGTGTTTTCTTTGCTCTTTGAATGTTGTGTCTGTTTTGCGAGGAGTAAGGTTGCAAGCTTGAATCCTGGCGTTTAGCTTATAGATCACCTTCCAAACCTCTGTGGGAAAAGCATGAGAAAATAGTTTTCTCTCAAACATGATTCATGATATCACAGCAGAAGGCTTTTTCACATGGTAAAATCACCTTAGAACACACCACAATTCCTAAAATGAGTATGATACCATCAACAAGTGATTTATAATGTAACTAAAGTCTTAAAACCTTCAATTAACTGCAATGCTTATTAATGAGGTGCTATCATGTATATTGGTCCCAAGATGGCTGCCAACACTTCTTGGATGAAGTACTGACAGCCAATCAGATCTCACGATGAGATGTGTGGTTAGGCTCCGCACAGATATATCTATCTTTTTAACTCTAATTTTCTCAGGAACTACTGAATGGATTTACACCATTTAAGCAAAAGGCACGAGTCTGAACTGAGGACTACCTCTATGCCAAATTTGGTGTAATTCCGTTAAGCAGATCGGGCTGTAGCTGCGACAACAGATCCTATGGGAAATTGCATGGGGAAAACGCGTTTTGGGACCCCCTTTTTTTCTCTGCCCCTGCTTGACGAATCACCACAAAACTTTCAGGGTAGGAGTGGAGCGGAGCTGGCCAAAAGTTTGCAAAATTTCGCGAGGATTCGTCAACCGGCGCCAGGTTGCGGATTTCCTATGGAAAATAGGTCCTAACTATAACTACCTACTGGCGACCGCCAGTAGGTTATAAATATATATATATATATATATATATATATATATATATATATATATATATTCAGTTCCACAATCGCCCACAAGCAGGATGCACTCACTGTAAGCATTCTCCAGTTAAGGGAAGGCACCCATGCTCCCAGCATCAGCAGAGCCTGACGCGTTTCAGGATTACTCCCTTTCTCAAAGGCTTTTCTGGAATTGAATGACTGCCAGCTACACAACTATCAGCGTATGTCCCTCCTTTATTTCCATGTCACAATCACACTCAGGTGAGTTAAACTTCACAGATGCATTCTGGGGCTGATAGTTCGAAAAATAAATCCCAAGTGGGCTGCCGGCAGTCCATTCAACCTAATATTAAAACATCACAGGGGCACAGGCAGAGTCCTTCCCCGTTCGGATTTCATGCTAATCAGTCCAGTTCCGCTGATGCGTCGCACCGGCAGTGGGACCGCTGACTTCTGCGGCGGTGCTTCCTTCGACCGGGTCGGCCGATTAAATTCAGTTCCACAATTGCCCACAAGCAGGATGCACTCACTGTAAGCATACTCCAGTTAAGGGAAGGCACCCATGCTCCCAGCATCAGCAGAGCCTGACGCGTTTCAGGGTTACTCCCTTTCTCAAAGGCTTTTCTGCAATTGAATGACTGCCAGCTACACAACTATCAGCGTATGTCCCTCCTTTATTTCCATGTCACAATCACACTCAGGTGAGTTAAACTTCACAGATGCATTCTGGGGCTGATAGTTCGAAAAATAAATCCCAAGTGGGCTGCAGGCAATCCATTCAACCTAATATTAAAACATCACAGGGGCACAGGCAGAGTCCTTCCCCGTTCGAATTTCATGCTAATCAGTCCAGTTCCGCTGATGCGTCGCACCGGCAGTGGGACCGCTGACTTCTGCGGCGGTGCTTCCTTCGACCGGGTCGGCCGATTAAATTCAGTTCCACAATTGCCCACAAGCAGGATGCACTCACTGTAAGCATACTCCAGTTAAGGGAAGGCACCCATGCTCCCAGCATCAGCAGAGCCTGACGCGTTTCAGGATTACTCCCTTTCTCAAAGGCTTTTCTGCAATTGAATGACTGCCAGCTACACAACTATCAGCGTATGTCCCTCCTTTATTTCCATGTCACAATCACACTCAGGTGAGTTAAACTTCACAGATGCATTCTGGCAGTCATTCAATTACAGAAAAGCCTTTGAGAAAGGGAGTAATCCTGAAACGCGTCAGGCTCTGCGTACATGGCCCATCCACGGCACTAACTGCGTAAAGTGGGTGCGCGGTGCGCGAAGCGCACCGGGTGCTCACTGTGCGTGCACGGTGCGCGAAGCGCACCGTGCGCGCACGGAACGAACTGCATTAAGTGGGCGCGCACGCCACGAATGGCGCAAAGTAACTTAGCATTTAAAAAACCGTACATACGTATGTAGTAAATGTAAAAACTTACCTTTCACAGCGAAGCGCATAATATGTCCTCCATGTGCGCACGGTGCGTGAAGCGCATCGTGCGTACATGGCCCATCCACGGCACTAACTGCGTAAAGTGGGCGCACGGTGCGCAAAGCGCACCGCGTGCTCACTGTGCGCGCACGGTGCGCGAAGCGCACCGTGCGCGCACGGAACGAACTGCGTTAAGTGGGCGCGCACGCCACGAATGGCGTAAAGTAACTTAGCATTTAAAAAAACGTACAAATTCACTGAAAAAACCATAGGTTTCACACACGTTATAGTTAGGAATTAGCATTTAAAAAACCTTGCAAATTCACTGAAAAAACCATAGGTTTCACACATGTTATAGTTAGCTGGACATTTTACTGATAAAAAACCAATGAAATTCCCCCGTTATAGTTACTGTAGGCAACTATAACTCACGCGACCGTAATCCTCTTCTGATGACATATGTGTCTTTATGAAAAAAAAATATTTGTAATATATGTATAGCTAAAATTTAATGGAAGAAGACATGGGCAAATAAGTGTCTAAATACAGTATTAGCATCAGCAGAGGATTGCGGTCGCGTGAGTTATAGTTGCCTACAGTAACTATAACGGGGGAATTTCATTGGTTTTTTATCAGTAAAATGTCCAGCTAACTATAACATGTGTGAAACCTATGGTTTTTTCAGTGAATTTGCAAGGTTTTTTAAATGCTAATTCCTAACTATAACGTGTGTGAAACCTATGGTTTTTTCAGTGAATATATATATATATATATATATATATATATATATATATATATATATATATATATATATATATATATATTCAGTGAAAAAACCATAGGTTTCACACATGTTATAGTTAGCTGGACATTTTACTGATAAAAAACCAATGAAATTCCCCCGTTATAGTTAGTGCAGGCAACTATAACTCACGCGACCGCAATCCTCTGCTGATGCTAATACTGTATTTAGACACTTATTTGCCCATGTCTTCTTCCATTAAATTTTAGCTATACATATATTACAAATATTTTTTTTTCATAAAGACACATATGTCATCAGCAGAGGATTACGGTCGCGTGAGTTATAGTTGCCTGCACTAACTATAACGGGGGAATTTCATTGGTTTTTTATCAGTAAAATGTCCAGCTAACTATAAAATGTGTGAAACCTATGGTTTTTTCACTGAATTTGCAAGGTTTTTTAAATGCTAATTCCTAACTATAACGTGTGTGAAACCTATGGTTTTTTCAGTGAATTTGTACGGTTTTTTAAATGCTAAGTTACTTTACGCCATTCGTGGCGTGCGCGCCCACTTAACGCAGTTCATTCCGTGCGCGCACGGTGCGCTTCGCGCACCGTGCGCGCACAGTGAGCACGCGGTGCGCTTCGCGCACCGCGCGCCCACTTTACGCAGTTAGTGGCGTGCACGCACGGTGGGCACGCGGTGCGCTACGCGCACCGCGTACCCACGTTACGCTGGATGGGCCATGTACGCACGATGCGCTTCGCGCACCGTACGCACATGGAGGACATATTATGCGCTTCATGGTGAAAGGTGAGCTTTGACATTTTATTTTTTGGAATGCAAAAAGAGTATATATATGCCATTCACAAATTGAGCCCTATGGGCACCATTTGCGCACGGGGTGGGGAGATTGTGGATACATTTTTTTAAAAAAAATAATTTTTACCGTACGCGTACGGTAAGCGTAATCGGCGATTTTTCGGAAAAAATGAAAAATGAATTTTTGGTTTTGGGGGTTCTTGGGGGACACATTCACAAAGGCTAGGTGGTTAGGACTTGTCTAACCGCTCTCTTTACATGTTTTTTCCCTTTGTTTTTACTCCCCCCCTCAGAGTGCGAGAGAGAAAATGACGGCCGCCGCTTCCTGGTTTCGAACGATTCGAATGTTTACTAAGATCTAACAGCCAATCAGAATCGCGCTCGCGCACGGCACCGTACGCGTACGGTAAGCGCACGGTAAGCGCACCGTAAGCTGGCTCAGATATATATATTGATTTAAATGCTATTTTCTCAGGAACTACTGAACCGATTTACACCAGACCTACAAAAGGCACTTCCTTGACCTGAGGACTACCTCTCTGCCAAATTTCAAGTAACTCTGTTCAGCCGTTCGGGCTGTAGCTGTGTCTAAAGGTCCTATGGAAAAATGCATGGGAAAAACGCGTTTTGGGACCCCCCTTTTTTCTCAGCCCCCGCTTGACGAATACCCCCGAGATTTTCAGGGAAGGAGCGGAGCGTAGCGCCCCACCTATTTTGAAAATTTCGCGAGGATTCGTCGACCGGCGCAAAAGTTATTCCAAATAGAATGTTGCGGATTTCCTATGGAAACGTGGTCCTAACTATAACTACCTACTGGCGACCGCCAGTAGGTAATAGATAGATAGATAGATAGATAGATATATATATAATCTGCAAAATTAAAATTATTTAACAGGGGATGCTCTGATGTTAGGTGTCAGAGCGGAATGCAATGAAAGTTTGTTTTAGAATATTGAGTTCACATTTACACACAGACAAATAAAGAGATGTATCATTAAGCTCCGTGTATGGCATAGTTATTGGCGGGTACCCCGGCTGGTGAGGATGCTTCACACACCACCTCCTTATCTCTGTTGTCCTGAATCTAAAAACCAGAAAAAGAGTGGGTGTTACAAGTCTCTCCTCCATCCTTTCCATCTCAAGAGTTGTCACCATCTCTTCCGCTTCCCTTGAGGTCTCTTAAAACACAGCAGATAGGGAAGAGGTCATGCTCTGTCTTTGCAACCTCCCTATAATCTCTAAAGACAGGGGGATTGGAGGAAAAGAGGTTTCACTCAGGAACATCATCTCTGTTATTGTAACAGACATGCTAATATTGCATGCAGTCACGTCTTTCACCATGTTCAAGGAGGGAGCTGAAAAACGAACAAGGGATTTGAGAGAGGTATTGAATTATGTCAAGTACCTATAATATAGGGTAGAATGGGAAAGTCGAGGGAAGTGTTGAATGGTTAACTGTATGCCAGGTAGTATTTTGCAAATGTACCACGGAGTGTAGGGAAGGCGTCACAGGAATCCAGATCCTATTTTTAAATTAAGAAGATGGGAGTACTGAGGGGTGTGGAGGGCTAGTTGTTATGCCACTATGCATTTTATTAAATGCAAAGCAAACAATGTAGTATTGTGGTAAGTGGGTCAGAGAAGTGAAGACATGAAGGGCATGACTAAAAGTGGTCTATTAAATTACGAGTTACAAGTGGTGCACTGTTTATCAATCCCAGTAATTACCAGGTGCAATAACGACTGCACACTTCACACTTTATTACATTTCGGCAGGTACATGTGCTGGAATTTAACATTCTGATGCTCCGTCCATCACCACCCCCTTTTGTACCTCTGATGCTCCGTCCATCACCACCCCCTTTTGTACCTCTGATGCTCCGTCCATCACCACCCCCTTTTGTACCTCTGATGCTCCGTCCATCACCACCCCCTTTTGTACCGGAATTTAACAAGGACAAAAGACTTGGCATTCACCAGGACATGTGTATAAATCCCCATGTTATTCTCCAGAAATTTAGAATATGCTGCAATTATTGCAGAAATAGATTACAAACACTTCAGAGTCACTTTTTTATCAGATGTGATAATGCATCCGACAGGCCCTACTCGTAATCAAGTCCCAAGTATTATTCACAAATGATCATATATATATAATAATAAGTACATAAAATATATCAATGATCAGCTCAGAAGTAGTTCAGGGGAATGAAATGGGACAGGGTAGTGGGGTCTCTGTTTTACCCCTTGATGTTCTAAGTTTGTCATAGGCAATACAAGCTGCACTCACATTGTCAATGACACAATTGGAAACCCTTAGTAAAAAAACAACACACCTTTTGTTTATGCAAGCTAGCCGAATTTCTGTATAGTTAGGTGAGATGAGCACTTGGTAAAGTACACTGTTTGCTCATAAGTGTCTGTATTTTGCAGTATTTGAGGAACAATGAATACAGCATCCTATTGGTTATTGTGAATATGATTATATGTACTGTTGGTGGCATTGTTGGGTTTGATTCTGAATGTCTTAGCAGGCTCCTTTATGGGTCCATGTAGGAAAAATATCCATAATGACTATTTGTGCTTTAAAAGGAGAAAACAAAATGTTCTGTTAAACAACTCTTCTTTGATTACTAGCAGTTTAAAGAAGAGAAACCCCACCAGTAAGTCTTGGGGTGCAAACAGCATCTTTTCTGGGTGAATTATTTTACCACAGATTTACCGATGTATGCAACACAACAGGGAATACTATGTGTAGATATTTTTTTCCCCTGGTGTGCATGTTATTATTTTACTGTACACGATCCATTCTCACTAATGAATAATAAAACACTGATGGGAACAGTGGGTGCAAAACACAAGCGAGCATCGGCCTAATGTGTTTCTACGGACTCAAATTTAGAGGCGGGTCCATCAATATCTCACACAGCACACTAAGCCCCCTTGCTGCGGTGCGTGAATGGGCAGGAATGCACCATATTTAACATCATACTGCGCATTCCTGTCCTTTCCCTGCACTGGTGCACAATGTTCTGCCTAGCGCCAAGCAGGCACCGTTGTGCCATTGTGTAATGGTGCCTGCGTTGCAGACATGATTGTAATTTGTGCAGGAAGGGACACCTTCCTGCACAAAACAATCCTCTGAGCCATTATCCTCTTTCTATGTGTGCTGCAGAAGGAAGAAAAAACAAGGGGAAATAAAGATATTTCTTCTTGTTATGCCTCACCTGGGGAAAGTTCGTATTTTGACGCATTCCCAGGTACACACTCACGCCGTGAAAAACTTCCCTGGGGCAGAGTAAAACAACACAAAACTTTGCGATACGTTGTGTTACTCTAGTTTTATCAAGCCACGCGTCACCACGCAGGATGGCTTGTGCGGCTTGATAAATCTGACTTAGTGGGTGTGTCTTCCTTGCACACCCTTGCACGGCGCACGAGCGACGCAGCTCATTGATACACCTGCCCCCCCAATTTTCGCCATTTTTACACTAGCACATAAGTCCAAAGGACACTGAAAATTAAAACAAAAATCACAGACAGAAACAGTTCACATACCAAGGATTGTTGGAGTCTTGCAGAGCAAAAGCTATTTTGACTTTCCTTTTCATTCAGAAAAACATTAACTAAAAATAGAAGTGGTTGAATAAAATAATGGTCTGAAACATCAAACATCCCTGAAAATGTTGGGAAGTGGAAATAAGGGTACAGCTGTTACCAGCATCAGCCCTAATATTTAAACAAAGTTGAGAAGAAGCTGCCACATCGAGGCCATTAGGCCAAAATGACGATTCATTCCATTTTTCTTCATGACTGAAGGTGGAGATTAATTGCATCAGTATTTTTTTAGATTTTCTGTTTTACGTTTACATTTGGAACATTTGTTGACCGTGTAACTAAAGGAGACATAAGAACGATGAAAACGAAAAAAGGACAAGAGAGTTCGAATATATGAATATTTTCTGCGCCAGACTGCAAGGCGCCGATGTGTCACGGCTTTCATGAGGCACACTTCTGTACTCCACTGATCGAACAAAGCACTTCCTGAATTCCTTCAGTTATGACCTCTTGCACTTTTGCTCTTTAAACTCTCTCCGAGAGAGCAGATTGACTGGAACATCCAACCCATGTATGTTATTTATGCCGTGACCTTTACGCTTTAGTGCTGAGTACTCAGAGCAACAGATTTTGGACACCTGGACAAAGCAAGGTGTTATTACTCCTGCTTAGTGGCTCCGTGCAACGTCAATGTACTTCAAAAGCTCTGGCGTCACACTGTGTTTAATGCCTTGGTGACAGCTTCCAAACTGCACCATGAGCATTAGAACTCTCCTGGTCCTCGCATTAAGTCCCAGGCTTGCTTTAATAGTGATTGCTGGCTCTAAGCTTGTGGGGGTGTTCTCTGAGGTTTTTTTGCATTCATACAAAGGTTAAGAGTAGATCTGGCAATCAAATGTCTCTCTGTTGGACTTGGCCCTTCTGGCAGGGTCATCCCTAAAACTTTTTTCCTTCCTCCTAGCCTTTTTTCCAACATGGTGTTGGTGGTTTTAGGACTCTGGGCACTTTAGCACTGGTTAGCAGTGCAGAGTGTGTGTGCTCTCTGCCCTCCATAGGTTAACATTGGGAACTCCCCCCTTATCGGATAACTCCTAAATAAAACTAAATAAGTATGGCATGTTTGGTATGTGTTGGAAATGATAAATGCTGCGCAATGGTGTGCGCAGATTTATTTTCACTATTGTATGAATGCCACTTTTAGAAGTTGGCATTTCTGTGTGCTGTGTGCCTGCCTGCATGTCTGTTTCTAGAAGTGACTGGGGCTGGTGAGGAGTGGATGGCTCCAGGGAGGGCAGGGTCAGGCTGAATGGGAGAGCTGCAATTGGAGTAGTGAGAGGAGAATTCCCCTGTCCCTGAATAGGTCTGTGCCTGCCCTGTACAATGGTAGCTCCGCCCCCCTACTAACACCCCTCCCAGTGCCAGTTGGGACTGGAACTTCCAGAACCCTTCCAGAAGCTTCTGTCCCTTTCCAGTAGCAGGGCAGAAGGGTGAATAAATACAGGGGCTGTAACCCCATATGGGTGTGCTTGTGCTGACTTGGAGGGGACACCCTGCCAGGAGGAACCACCACGGGACCCTGCATGCTGGCCAGTGTGCCCAGCTTTGCCCCCCTGCCTTTTGCAGGTCCAGGGAGAGACTTTTTTTGGAGTGAAGACTGCTGCGCCACGAGGATTGCCACACGGCTGGATATGACTGTTCCCAGGAACTGCTGAGCTGCCCTACTGCCTGCTGATCTTGCCCAACATTTCCTGTCTGCTCTCCTGGCCCCTAGCACCTCGTGAGCTCTACTTTATTCTGTGGGACCCTGGAATTGTGAGGACTCTAGCGCCTTGTGAGCGCTATATTTCAATGCCTCAAGGAGAAGGCGCGTGGATCCTGCAGCGCTGTGCTGCCAAAGCGTTATGAGGGAATCCCAGCATGTGGGATTCCCCCTACATGCTTGCCTAATCGCGGGAGCCTACCCTGCGTTTTTATGCCTTTTGAAGAGAGCAGCAGCCCACCCCGCGGGCTGCCTGGGAGAGCTGCTTATTTAAAAATACAGTGGGAGCCTACCCCACGTTTTGCTGATTTCGGCGGGTGCACACCCCGCATTTTTGATCACCTGTAAGCGGGAGCCAACCCCGCTTTATACTTTAAATTAAGCGGGTGCCCACCTCACATTTTGCTCCTTATCAGTGGGAGCCCACCCCGCATTGCCGCCGCACTTTGGAATCACTCGAAATCACCGCCGCGACCCAGGACACGGCCGCCGCGATCAAGCGGTGACAAGGAAGTTAGGCAGGGTCGCGCCTGACTGTGGGCAGGGCCAATCAAGGAGGCGGAGTCCGCCAGGAGCCAAGAGTGAGCCGGGCTGCGTGAAGAAGGGAGCACGGGAGCCTAACCCGCCTCCCAGGACGTCCAGGGCCCCACGCTGAAGTTCTAAGAGCCCGGAAGCCTGCCCACGCCGAGCGGGGCTCCCGTGTGCCTAGGGAGAGCCCCGCAAGCGGCAGCGACGATGGAGGGCGAGACCGGCTGTGACCTCACCTGCCCAGCCCCCAAGGAGTGGTGAGTGGGGCTGGGCACTGGGTCATGGTGAGGCGGGAAGGGGACCAAGCCGCATTAGGCGGCATGAGTTTTTTTTTCACACAGCTGCGACTCACAAGAGCGGGCAGCTACAACGTGGGTGCTGTGGGGCTCACATTCCTCCCAGCTGCGCTGCAGAAGTGGGCAGCTGCAACGGGAGGCATTTTTGAATTCTAGAGTCCCAGAGAGGGGCTCCAACTTGGTCAGTGACTTGTGTGCCTCCTTTTACACAGCTGCGCCATCGTAGCAGGCAGCTGCAACGTTGGGGGCACATATCATGTGTTCAGCTTTTCCCTAAGGTTTGCCCTGCTGATTTTGTGTGGAGTGCATTTATGCTAATGGTGATACCTAATGCCAATATGATGATGCCTAAGGTTATACTATGATGTTTAGGTTTATGCCTAATCTAATGTGTCTGTAGGCCAAATGCGTTTATGCCTAATGAGATCAATCAATCAATCAAACATTTATAAAGCGCACTACATACCCGTGAGGGTCTCAAGGCGCTGGGGGGGGGAGGATGCTAGGGATCGAAAAGCCATGTCTTGAGTTTTCTCCTGAAGGTCAGCAGGTCTTGGGTCTGTCGTAGGCTCAGCGGCAGGGTGTTCCATTTTTTGGCGGCGAGGTGGGAGAAGGATCTCCCGCCGGTGGTAGTTCTTCGGATGCGCGGAATGGTGGCAAGTGTGAGGTAGGCGGATCGTAGCTGGTGGTTGGGGATGTAGAAGGAGAGTCGACTGTTGAGGTAGGCAGGGCCGGTCTAGTGGAGTGCCTTGTGTGCGTGGATGAGGACCTTGAAGGATATCCTCTTGTTGATAGGGAGCCAGTGCAGGTTTCTCAGGTGAAGGGTGATGTGGCTGTGGTGTGGTATGTCGAAGATCAGTCGTGCTGAGGCGTTTTGGATGTGTTGTAGTCGTTTGATGAGTTTGATCGGGGCTCCTATGTAGTCGAGTCTGCTGCTGACGAGGGCTTGGGTGACTGCCTTTCCTGTGTCCGTTGGGATCCATTTGTAGATTTTGCGGAGCATGCGGAGGGTGTTGATACAGGAGGAGGAGACGGCGGTGACTTGCTTGGTCATTGGGAGTGTTGAGTCAAGGATGATTCCCAGGTTGTGTGCATGGTCTGTGGTTGTCGGGGCTGTCCCTAGTGCCGTCGGCACCAGGAGTTGTCCCAGGCTGAAGGGTTGGAGCTGAGGATGAGGACCTCCGCCTTGTGTGAGTTCAGCTTCAGGAGGCTGGCCCTCATCCAGTCGATGATGGCCCTCATTCCTTCGTGGAGGTTGGCTTTGGCGGTGATGGGGTCCTTGGTGAGAGAGAGGATCAGCTGGATGTCATCAGTGTAGGACATTATGTTGAGGTTGTGCTGTCGGGCGGCGTGTGCAAGCGGGGCCATGTAGATGTTGAACAGTGTCGGGCTGAGGGAGGAGCCCTGGGGTACGCCGCAGATGATCTCGGAGGCTTCGGATTGGAATGGGGGAGGCGGACGCTCTGGGTTCTGCCTGAGAGGAAGGATGTGGTCCATTCCAGAGCCTTGTCTCGGATCCCTGTGGCATGGAGTCGTGCGCATAGTGTGCGGTGGCAGACGGTGTCGAAGGCGGCGGAGAGGTCTAGGAGGATGAGTGCTGCGGTCTCACCGTTGTCCAGCACTGTCCTGATGTTGTCGGTGGCGGCGATGAGGGCGGTCTCGGTGCTGTGGATGCTGCGGAACCCTGACTGAGAAGGTTCCAGGATTCTGTTTTCTTCGAGGTATTGGGTTAGCTGTTTGTTGATGATCTTTTCGATGACCTTGGCCGGGAACAGGAGCAGAGAGATGGGCCAGATGTTCTTGAGGTCTCTTGGGTCTGCCTTGGGTTTTTTGAGAACAGCGTTGATCTCGGCGTGTTTCCAGCTCTCTGGGAAGGTCACGGTCTCGAGGGAGAGGTTGATGACGCTGCGTAGGTGGGGTGGAGTGGATTGTGCTCATGGTCTTGATGGTGTCATCGATGATCATGCTGGCCCAGGCTAGCAGGGGGTCGTAGTCGATGATGTGAGGAGAGTCTGTTGTGTTGCTGTAGGTTGGGGCGGTCTGGGTGTTGAAGCTGTCGTGGATGTCTGCTATCTTTCGGTGGAAGAAAGTGGTGAGGGAGTCGCACAGGGCTTGTGACGGCGGGATGTCGTTGGTGTTGGAGCTGGGGTTGGAGAGTTCCTTCATGATGTTGAAAAGCTCCTTGCTGTTGTGTGCATTGTTGTCGAGGTGGTCTTTGAAGGAGGTCCTCTTGGCAGCCTTGATGAAGTGGTGGTGGTTGCGGATGGCGTCCTTGTGTGCTGTGAGGCTGTCCGGGGTCTGTTCACTGTGCTGTTTCTTCTCTAGCTGCCGGCAGGCTTGTTTGGAGGCTAGGAGTTCTGTGGTGAACCAGCTGGCCCTCTTGCTGGTGTCTCTGTGGGAGGTTTCTTCAGTGGGGCGACGGTGTTGGCAAAGTCCTCGATTCAGCATCTGAGGCTGTGGGCAGCGTCGTTGGCGTTGGAGGGTTCGGTGGGTGGTCTTAGAGTGAGGTTTGCATGAAGTTGATCTTCTGTGATTTTGCTCCAGCAGCGGCGGGGGGATCTGTTGGGTGCGGTGGTGTGTGGTGGGTTTCTGGAAGCCCCATGTGATTATGCCAATGTCATACTAGGATGTTTAGATGATGCCTAATGCATATGCCTAATGAGATGCCCCATATTATGCCTAATGTATTGATGAATTATGTGTTTTACGCCTAATGAGACCCATCATGGTTATCCTGCCTAAAGTGATTTATGCCTATTGGGTGTATGCCTAATGCTAATATGATCTATGCCTAATGTGGTATAATGCTGGGTTCATTCTTCTAAAAGTAGCTACTGGCTGTTATACATTTAGCACTGGGGTTTTGCATTTACTGTTTATGCTTGTGATGGTTCTGGCAGTGACCCGATTGGCGCTGCCCTGTACATAGTCCTCTGTAAATTGTGACCTGGTGCCGGTTGGCACAGTGTATATATATTTGGGATTGTACTCTAATGGGTTTTTATAATACAAAGGCTATTTTAATATAACCTTGTGTGGAGTCTCTTTTGTGGTGTGCCTAGTGTGTCGCCGCGGTGTGTGTTTGTTGCGCAAACGCTTTACACAGGTCTGACTGCTCATGCCAAGCTACCAAGGGGGTGAGCAGGGGTTATCCTCAGCGTGTAGCTCCCTAGCCCTGACTAGAACGGGGGTTTCTGCCTGGCTTTGGCGCATGCCCCAGCCTGATGGGAAACCCCGTTTCTAACACTCTCTGAATGCAATTCAGGGTAAAAATTATCCTACAATATGTAGGGCATCTTATGAACTCAGTGTTTGGGATTTGCTGCTCTCCTTTCATGTGCCAGAAAGAGCTCTTAGTTGTATGTTAAAAAATTAAATACAAAAATATTGACCTCCACAATATCGACTTTGTTAATTAAGATCTTTAAGGTGCGCATCCTGAGTTGAGGTCAGGGTAACTCTGCATTTACTTACCGTAACAATATTTAGCAATTAAATACCTTACAATCAATTTTGTTGCAGGTCAATATTTAAAAGTGGATACAGTGGCACTGGCACTCAAAGACCATATTAATAATGAAGATGTGTGCAGATCAGATCGCAACTCTTTTAAATACGCGACACATATAAAAGAATAGAATTGCATGTGGCATATAAAATATCTTTGTACATACCATGAGCTGTCAATAATCTACTAGAACTGCTATTAAAATAAAAAAATAGAACTTTTAAGCAGTGCCTTAAATGCGAAAAAATATGTGCAGATACTCATCAATGTGATCTAGGGGGCGGGACAAGGGATGGGGTAGGGGCGCAACATGATTATATAATGGCACCTGCCATCTGTCAAGTATTCATATGCCATTGCATTACCCTTGTTGATAGTCTCCAATTTCAGTATATGCAAATTCCCTCTGCAAATGTGGCACAAAGCATATAAAGACAATTAATAGCCGTCTCCTACTATTACCCTCCCAAATGTGTAAGCATCCCATTGCATTTAAAGGGCAAGTTATGTTTGGGCTATGCATTCTTTGCCACAAGAGTTTCAGTACAAATTTACCAGGTTCAGAACTGTGCATAAAAACTGCACAGTGTAGTATTAGGCAAGCTGAGACCTTGGCCAAGGACTGTTTGATCTTGGGCCATCCTTGTTGGGCCCTCGCTGTTTGATCCTGAACCATTAGTGTTTGTTTCTGTGCCAGCGCTGTGCATTGTTAAGCCAGATATGTATGTTCTTGTTCTTGTGTTGAGTAAGATTGGGTCAGCAACAGGCAATACTGAGCCAACACTATGTTGTCTTGATTCAGTGATGCGTGACCTTGACTTAGTCATGCGTAATTTTGACTGTTCTTTAGACCACCAGTATGTGATCTTGGCTAAGCTCTGTGTGATGTTGATCCAGCATTGTCTGATCTTCGTTCAGTACTGTGTGATGGGGTGTGCTCTTCGGCAAGTTATTTCTAGCCATCCAGTTGCAGGGATTCTGCACAAATACAGAACTATGTGCAGGAAATGGGACATTGGTGTATAGGGACTGAGTCTTCCTACCACCTTAGTACCCACAAACCCAAGACCGACTAGCTATAGTGCCTCACTTGCTCTCCTACTCACTCACAGAGAAACAAATGATTAGGCACCACAGAACACAACATTCCCAGATATCTCAGGAATCGCGGTAACAAGGCACACCATTTCGCTCACTCTCTTGTACTTGTCCACAATAAGATCTGACGGAGTAACGAAACAGTTTAAAATATTTATTTGAACTAACGTGCCCTAACATGCAGTATATGTGCCACAACAAGCAGAAAAATGCATAGTACAAATATTGTCAGTGTTAGAAATGGGGGTCGCTGGTTGGCACAGGTATGCACTTGCGACAAGCAGAGACTCTCAATTCTAAGTCAGAGTAAGGGGATCACCCTTTCAAATAACCCCTGCTCACCCTTTAGGTAGTGTGGCGCAAGCAGTCAAGACTATTCTCAGGGCGTCATAGGTTAAGCATTTGTGAACACATACAGTAATACAATGACACACCACAAATGGGCACCAGTCAAGGTTGTATCAAAAATAGGTTTCTTTATATAAGGCTTAGCACAAGACCAGAATAACGATTAAAATGACCACAGTATTATTTTAAAGTTCAATGTTCTTGCAAAAAAGCTTGAAATGCAAAAATAGGCTTCTTTTACTCAATTCTTTTCAGGCTTTGTACGGTTCGTACCTGGGTGTACGACTCGTCCGCATTAAAAACAAAGAAAGTACGAGTCAAACAATATGTGCGGACTCCGGGTCCGGGACGTGCACACTGCGGTGCGAACAGAACAAAGTACCTTCAGTTCGTGGGGTCCGCGACGGACAGTGCGGGACAAGTTGATGGGTCCGGGTCGTAGTTCGGCAGCGTATTCGGTCTGATCCGGTCGCGGCGTCGGAACACGGCGTTGGTACGGAGCCTTCAGGGATACGTGCGGATGATCCGGATCAGCTTGCAGAGTCTGTGGCGTCGGCGTTCGGGCCGTACCTTCGGTGCGGATCAGCGGCGACACTTCTCGGCGCCGTACAGCGTACGGGGAGGATCAGCGTACTGCGGCTTCTCGGCTCTGAGTACGGCACGGTGCAGTACGTTAGCAGCGTACGGACCGTACCTGCGGGATGATGGAGCTTGGGTCCGGCGTACAGGGTTCGGCAGCCAGTGATGTATGTCTCGAATCGGCGGGGAAGGTTAGGTGCAATGCAGACGGGAGGGATACGGTGCGAACTAACGCTTTGGGATCAGCGTAGACGCACGGTGCCGGGCGGCAAAGACACGGCTTTGCGGCGGATGTAGTACGAGGCGTACTGCAGCCAAATCCAGCGGGAAACAAGCACAGATCGTCCAGGCAACTCAATTTTAGAAGGCAGATGAGTCCAATGGTACTGGGACTCAGTTCAGGGGGCAAGCTCTTCTTCCAAGCCCTTGGAGATAGTTGAAGAACAAAGTGCAAAGTCTCTTTCAGTCTTTTCCTCTCCTTTCTCAGCAAGGCACCAACTGTAGGCCAATCCCCCAGGTCAGGGAAAGTTCCTCCTCCTTCAGCTTCTTCCAGGTCCTTCTGGTCAGGCAGAGTGCCTTCGTGGTTCAATCAGGATCTGATTTCTTAGGAGCAGGGCTCCTACATTTATACTCAGTTTCTTTTGTCTTTACAGGCCAGGGGGGGCTTTGCATAATCCCAGTCCAGTTCTTTTCAGTGAGGAGCACTTTGTTGTTGAGACTCTGGCTTCTTCTTTCAGCAGGCAGGGCAGAGACATCAGCCGCTCCCCAGGGGGTGGAGCCAGCATTGTGGAGGCAGAGCACTGCCCTATTCAGAGTCAAGGTGCACTCCTCCCACCCATCCTGGTGTAATCTTCCTATTCACCACCTGGCAGCCCCAGCCTGCCTCCTGGAACTTCCCAGCCCTGTCACTCAAGCTACACTCAAAGAAGATAGCCCTCCCCTCCAGAGGCGGACTGAAATGGTTAAGCAAGCAAATGCTAACTTTCTAAAAGTAGCATTTGCAAACACAGGATATTAAAATAACCTTTACTAAAAGATGTATTTTATTATTCTGAGTTCAGGCATACTAAACATGAATTCCTGAGCCTGCTAGGATTATAGAGTGTTATAATCTTGCAGCCCATTCTGGCCTATGGAGAGCAGGTAGCCTTACAATAGTGAAAAACGAAAATGGCTGTAATTCACTATTAGGACATGCCACACACCTTAGGGCATGTCCTACCTTATCCTTACAATGCACCCTGCCCTAGGGCCTACCATAGGGGTGACTAATATGAAGGTAATGGAAGGTTGTGGGACTGGCAAGTGGGGACACTTGCCCAGTCAGCATGACAGTACCAGACTGCATGCAGGTTCTGCAATGGCAGACCTTAGACACATTTTACCAGGCTGCTTCTGTGGGTGGCACAACCAGTGCTGCAAGCCCACTAGCAGCATTTGGATATACAAGCCCTTGGCACCCCTGGTGCACTCTACTAGGGACTGATAGTAAACCAAATAAGCCAAACATGGAAGTCAATTCACATAATATATTTTACCAAAGGGAGCACTTGCCCTGTGGCACTGGATGGCAGTGTCACAGGGCCCTGAGAAGCTAACACCAGCACAAAAATACATTGAGGCACAGACAAAAATGGAAGGGTGACCCACGCCAAAGGTGCCAGGTCTAACAGTCAGCATAGCAGTCAATCAATAAATCATGAAGGTAGATGTCATCATAGAAAGACAATGGAGAAAGGACTATAGTGCCTCACCTCCCTCCCCTTGCTAAGAAGAAGTATTATTATATTTCAGAAGATCTCTGGGCTTTGTCAGCAGACCCCATACCCTAGCCTATAAATGGTAGATCTACATCATGGGTGTTCTTCTCCCTAGAAAGGTCCCTCTCCAAGTGTGTGTCACCCCTTCGTACACCTCACTAAAAACCCAATTATGCTGTCCAAACAACAGCTTCATTGGTATGTTTTGTCTAAGGGCTAAGGACTGGCCAGAACAAAATAACAAGGGGAGTTGTTGTTCGACCTTACACATAATATTCAGTCAAAATCCCAGGAACATACAGAGAGCGAACACAGCGATGAGTTCTCATGTGAAAGCAGTCTTTAAAAATATTGCAAAAAATAAAAGGCTTGTAGTAACGTGTGCAAATCAGCAGGCAAGCTGCAACACACTCATGCTAAGTTAGTGAAAAACAACAATGTCCCTATGGGTCACGTGACAATCCTGCCCTGATATTGAGCCATTGCTTTGATTTAGGCCAATAGTGGGTGTTACTGGACCACAGATATTCTATCTGATTCCAGTGCTGTGGGGTCTTGGTCAGTCATTATAGACTTTGCCCAGTGCTTTGTTCCCCATAGAGGCAGGGCCTATGAATAGATAACTGTAATCTGGCGGAGAGCAGCACTTAGGGCCCGATTATGAAAGTGGGTCGTTGGACTGCCGCCCATCATCATGGCAGTCAGGAAACCTACTGACAAGCAAGCTGCAGTCCAACTGCCCAATTACGATAGGACCACCGTGCTGGTGGTTGGAAAGTGCTCTTTAGCACAGTGGCTTGTGCTGTGGCCCAGGAAAAGGGCCACAGCAGAAGCAGCAGAGTAAAAAAGCACTTTGTGGATATCCATGCACTGTGTGCCCTGCACCATTTTGTGCATGGCACATGGTGCATGGATGTGCATGGGGGCACTACATGTGCCCCCAGGCCCACTTTGCAGTGGCCCACGAGGATAGGGGGCCCTGTTTAAGGCCCACAAAGTGCCTTTCTGACTTCCCTTTCAAAGCGGTCAGACGACAAATGAAAAGGCTGTCAGAAAGGGACATCTTAATCCCAATGGCGGTGCCTGCCTCGGCACTGCCGCCATTCAAGGGATACGATTCCGACTGCCGCCCGACGGGATCATAGATCCTGTTCGAGACAGCGATCTCCCCCAGATAGTTTTGATCCGACCACCTGCATCATAACGGGGCCGTCAGACTGAAGGACTGTCTCTCGGTGGGACCACCACCGAAAGCCTGTCGTTGGCAGTCCCACCGACATCGTAATGAGACCCTTACTTACTAATGGCAAAACTCATGACATAGGTGGGAGGAGATTTTCAGCTTAAACTTATATTTTAACTTTCTCATACTTTCCACTTCATTCTGAAAAAAAGCTAACTTGAAAATACAATTATTGAAATGTGTGTCTCTAAAACTATTCCCAAATATTCGCAATAAATTGCCATGTATAGAATGGGCTCTGTATTATGAGGTGTCTTCTCTACCACAGTTTTCAAGTAATCATTAATTTGAAGGGCTCCATCCTCGTGTCCTCTTATACATGCAGGGCATATTCATGCAGTTCAGTGTATGTCTATGGATGGGCCATATGAGACAATGAGAAAGGATTTTCAGAATTAATTTGATAAATTAAGATTTGTGCACATTGATCATCATTCCCAAAGTTGTAGGCTAACATATGTGGCTGTAGGACATTGGGATATTAGGCGTTGATGTATATTGGATGATCGCTGTTTCATAATGGGGATGTGCTTTGAAATACCAGATGTGCACTACTGTATTATACTGCCTTAACGCTGCATGATCTTGGCCTTACTGTGTATTTAGATGGACTGGACCAGCTCGTTCATTGAGGTGTGTGTTTTAAACAGCAACATTATGTACCAGGAGTTGTCAGTGATCTCATTAAATGCTGAGAAGCTCCAGTTTGATTATGTTATCAATTTTAAGAGAACCTTTGTTCTTTCACAGTTAATTCCAAATGGAGAGTTATGATACTTAATGTTTGTGCACATTTCCTATCCAGTGACTTTCTATAGACGACATATATATTAACATGAAAAATGTCAGTCCATCGCTGTATACCAAGCATAGATAGAGTGTTAAATAAGATAATAAGAAGGCAGCCGGGTTACAGAAGACTGCACTGCCTAGTAATGTCACGTAGGTTCAGGATATTCAAATGACCTCAAATGGTCAGCTGCCACTTGACGACAAAGGTAAACATGCACTATGGGGATATGAGAAGCAATATATATTCAAAGTAAATCGCAAAGAAAGTGTATACAAATTGAAAAAACAATAAGTAGACATCATTTGTAGCCTTTGTGTGTCTTTAATACAAATGTGCTTGATTTTCAGAGGTGAACAGCCAACGCGTTTCGCCCAAACATGGGCTTCTTCAGGGCTGCAATGTCATACAATGTATATACATATTACAAATCCATGTATTAACAAAAAAAGTAAATTAGAAACAAAATTAATCTTTTTTGGATTTATTATGGGGATGGAATGAACATAAGCAAAGAGAAGAGTACTCCATGGGAAGAGGATCCACTAGAGAGTCGGTAAAGAAAAAAATCCTGTGTATAAGAAAGTGCAGAAGTTTGAGTGTGAATGAGTATGGAAGGAAGGGGAGAGGCACATTATAGGGTGGTAAGTGTCAGAGACCAGAGCAGTGCAACAAACCGATCAGTGAGAGTGGATGACTAACCTAACAGATAAACAGCGTAAATGTGTATAGGAAATAGAGGATTTGGAATGTGTAAAGTATCCCTGCGTGAGATGGAGCGACACCCAAATGACCTGGTGAGTAATAACCTGCCATATACGAGAGTCAGCTTACCAAACTTGAAGTGCTCAAATCTCGCCAAGAAAGCTGAGGTACGTCAGCGATGTGAGCGCATCCGTGTCCGGACATATGAAATAAAGTGAAGGCCTAGGTAATGAAAAAGTAATGTAAGTGATGGTACATCCCACTGGGATCACAAGGTGAGATTGGTTAGGAATTCGGGTCCGAACCTAATCAAGGGGACCACCTATAAGTCCATATAGGGGAAACGCCAGGTCAGTACCTCAGTCGTGAATGGCCGTGTCGAAGGCTAGAAATATCTGTGAGAGAAAAAACTCAGATCAATGACCACGAATGGGCCGAGCCAGTGTAATGAGAGATTAAGAAAGGTATAACTCGTCTATCTACCTAGGATCCCATGCTGTGCTAGGCAAAAATTTGGTGCGCTGCCATGCCGCCACTGGCAGTGAGAGTACCAAGGTGGAGATCTGAGCCTAAAAACGGCATGAAGCACACGTTAAGCCCAGGTTTAGAGTCGGGGTATCTATAGAGAAGTTTAAGAAAGGTGGCAGAGTCTGTGCCTTAATAGCCGCATGAAAGGGTGCGTTGAGCCCTGAGTAAGAGCGGGCATCAATAAATGTGTTTAAGAAAGGTGACAAGAAAACCAAGTCAGAGCAGTAAATTGCTTATACTAAATGGGCTAATTGTGCAAGAGGTGGTAAAATTGTAACGTGACTGGCTAAAGATGCTTTTTACTGTGTACA
This sequence comes from Triturus cristatus, assembly GCF_964204655.1. Taxonomy (NCBI): domain Eukaryota; kingdom Metazoa; phylum Chordata; class Amphibia; order Caudata; family Salamandridae; genus Triturus; species Triturus cristatus. Next base: position 1,189,802,112 of record NC_140591.1, read on the forward strand.
GTCGTACAATGAGTACTTACAACAATGGTAACAGAACGGGTTTAAAGATGCAAAAGGTGGTACAATTCAGCATAAACTGCTGTGGGAACAGGTAGCGGAATTAAAAACAGAACTACCAAGGACTCACGTGATCCATAATGTAAGGTAATGTAATGTAATGTAAGGTAGAACTTTTATAGCGCGGCTGCCACCCAACGGGTATCCTGGCGCTGGGATTACCAGAAAAAGACACTGTGTGTAGCGAAATTGAAGAGCAGCTAGGAGTTAGTCTCTAGGGAAGAGTCTAGTTTTCAACTCCTCCTGAAGCGTGCCAAAGTATTCATTTGTCTCAGCTCAATTGGTAGAGAGTTCCAGAGACGGGATGAGGCAAAACTAAAGGATCTGCCGCCCATTCTGGCTCTGTTAACACGAGCACTACATACCAAATTGGCTGAGGAGGAGAGTAAGCTTCTGACTGGAGAATACCATTGAAATATCTTCTGTAGAGGTTTAGGTCCATTTTTATGTATTGCCCTATAGACGATACACAGCGACTTAAACTGTACTCTCTGCACCACAGGCAGCCAATGAAGATCTTTTAAGGCAAGCGAAGCTGATGCACTACGTTGTCTAATTAGCGCAAGCTTGGCTGCCATGTTCTGTGTTCTTTGTAGTTTTTCAGCAGATAAGCTGGAGCTCCTAGGAGTACGGCATTACAGTAATCAAATCTGCTTATGATAATACTCCTAACCACTTAGGGTCTAGCTAAGGCGGGTAAAAAAGGGAGTAATTTTCGGAGGACACGAAGCAAGGATAGACAATTGCTCACGGTTTTATTCACATAAGAGTCAAGTTGTAAATGACTATCAAGGAGCACTCCCAAATTACGTGCTCTCTTAACGGGCAATGGAGGATTATTAGCAAGGCTTGGCCAGAAGTCTGCTGGTAGGGGACGAGGGACTCTACTAGCAGCACAGCAGAGTACTTCCGTCTTATCCCCGTTAAATTGCAACGAGTTGTCTCTGAGCCAGTCAGCTGTCCTTCGCATACAGTTTTGGAATTTCTCCAGAGGGATTGCATTATTACCCTCAAAGGAGAAGACAAGCTGAGTATCGTCTGCGTAATTTATGACATCAATGCCGAAAGATTTTGTAAGAGAAATGAGAGGGCACAGATATCGGTTAAAAAGAATTGGGCTAATCGCTGAGCCCTGTGGAACCCCATGTTTTACGGGGCTATCTTTGGAGAAAAAAGGCACCAAGGACACAGCCTGCTGTCTATTAGAAAGATAGGACTGCATCCAGTTCAGTGTCTTGCCCACAATACCAGTCTCCTCAAGTCTCCTAATCAGGATCTGATGGTTGACCGTATCGAATGCGGCTGACATATCCAAAAACACTAAAATGGCCATTTGGCCATTGTCAGCCCTCATTCTCAGGACATCCAGAACTGTCACCAAAGTGGTTTCGGTGCCATGTCCTGGCCTAAAACCAACTTGGACCTTGTCCAAGAAATTATTTTCCTCCAGATGTTTCGATAGGGATTTGCTCACTACTCTCTCTAAGATCTTAATCGGGAAGGGCAACAGGGAGATAGGTCTGTAATTAGACGGGCATTGAGGGTCTAGTGTTGCTTTCTTTAGTAGGGGGGACACCAATGCTTTTTTCCAGCAATTAGGTACTGTGCCATTATTTAGCGTTTGACAACAGATTTGGTAGAGATATGGGAAGAGCTCATTCCCCAATACCTTCCACATCTTATGCTGGATAGGGTCCAGAGGAGAGCCTGAGGAAATACTAACAGCAATCACATTAAACTCTTCTTGTGAAGAGATATGAAAACAATCCAGAGGTGGCATATCCTCCCTAGTGGAGGTTAAATCCAAAGATCCGTCACTTGGTAGTGAATGCGTATCTGCTTCTCTATTCAGTTCTATGTCCCTAGGAGAATTTAGCCCAGTTAAAATTTTGGTAATTTTCTCCTCAAAAGATACATAAACTATTATATGACTTTGGAAACAACTACATGTACTCGGTTGCTCAGCAACCTATTAAACATTTTGTTATCAGCAGAAAATCCTAAAACATTTTCATCATACTACTCAAAGATAAATGTTTCACATCCATACAAAGCAAAAAATAGTATACAGAAAAAAAACCTAACCCAACTTTTGAAGGCAGAACCATCATTAACCAGAGAAATGAACAATCAACAACTAAAAAATAATTTGGAGAAGGAGTCTAACAGATTCAAAAGAAGTAAGAAACTGCCTGGAAAGAACTACAGTCATCCACGCTATCTAAAAATAGATGGGGATTTTAGTCCCTCATCTGATTTTGTATTAATGCTTAAACAAAATGGAAGGTTTATCATATTTCCTGTAAGGCCTGGAAGGATTTCTTATCAAATATGCATGGAAAGGATGAACCTCAAAAAAACTACAAGAACACAATTGGAACGTGAGCCATTATCGTATCACGCAAGTTGAAAAAACAATGCTAATTACGGAGAGTAATGTTACACACTCACCAAGTCCCAATGGAATACCGGTTGCCATCATGAAATTTGACATGGGAAACTGGAGCTATTTGTTAATCCCAATTTTTCTATTTCATTATTTAAATAGTGGCCAGGCATCACTTTGTGGAAAGGCTCACTATACAACCTATGTATAAAAGTGAACCAAAAATTATCCCCAGTAGTTACCATTTAATTGCATTGGTATGTTGTTTAAAAACGTTTTACAAAACATCTGATAGCATTCTTGGCAAAATTGGCAGAAGCCACAAATATAATATCTTTCCATCAGACAGGATTCAGATGTGAATGCACAGCTGTTGACAATATTGTCACTTTAACTACCATGGCATAAAAGGCATGTGCATCCAACAGAAAAAAGATAGCTGCATGGTATATATACTATTCAACTGTAGTTGATAAAGGGAAGAGACAATGACTTTGGGCTAAATTAGCTTCATAGGGATTGGGCCATTCCTACTGCATTTAATTGTCAACTTACACAGCAAGTCCTCACTCCACCGAATGTTATCTGACAGGAGGGGCATGACTCCAAAATAAGAATGAACAACGCCTTGAAACAAGGATACAGTTTAGTCCAATTGCTTTCTTTCTCTTTATTTAGATGATTTATCAGAAGTAGTAAAACATAACAACAGAGAAGCACCAAAGTTAACCAACATTCAGATCTCATATTTAGCTTACGCTGCAACCTAGTTATCCTTTTTATTACGCAGAATGATCTGCAATGACAATTGAAACAAATAAATGCATACAAAGTTGAAAATAATCTTCAGATTAACTACAATAAAATCTTAGTAATGTGTTTTCGATGAAATAATCCAAAATTCAACTGGACAGTGGGAACATGGATTTCCTATGTTTATAATTACTCAGTAAAGGGGGGGTATAACTCCTGTTAGCCCTTAAAACATTCATAGGTACTCCATTTGGGCCGGGAGTACGAAAGTGCAGTTCGGGATATGTTTCGCTCATGAATGTTTAGTCTCACTTGAAGAAAAGCCACATAAATTATGCTTTCAGTTGCAAAAAACTGCTCTTCAAGGTTCCATCTACATACTTTGAGATGAGAAATGTGAAATAAAAGTCATTTTCTTATTTTGTTATTTGGGGCATGTTTTATTTCATGTATGCTTAGAAAGGGAAAAGAAAATTCTGAAACTCTGGCAAATATTTGACAGCCAATAATCAGGAATTAGGCACATCTACATTTGCAATAAGAGCTTTGCACACCCCTAATTCTAGCCACCATTTCTATTCTTTCTCCTTCTACAACAAACAATAGGGACTTTGAGTGTAGGGTCATCGTTTAGTGCTAACAAGGGATTGCAGTTACCTGCAAGTACTATAGCCAGTCAAAACAAGGCAGCCAGCTAGAAGTCCTTTTACTGCTGCTTGCATTTCAGGTGGAATTTAATGTCAAACCTTGCGATTTAGTCCTTTCTACAGTTTGTGAAACTATTTATGCTGTTATAAATTTTTGGTTTTAGTAATTAGAGGTTTGTTCCTCAGCACTAAAAATGTTAAAGTGATACAGAATGTAAGGATTTTGTTAAGGGAATTTAAATCAATATATTTGCAATGACCAGTCGCTAAGGCCAAACTACAGTAATATCACTCCCTGTGAAATCAATTAGGGCATTCAATGTAAAGGTCAACCTCCCTAATGAGCCTACCCTTCTCCTTGATTATACTTGAGTTTTTCTGGAGAGACCCATCACATCGAAGGATCCACCCTCCATAATTTTATCCTCCTGCCCAGACTCCACAGCAACTTCTTGAGAATTAAAAGAGAGTGAAAATTGCATCTATTCTTTGTTGCCCAAAGCTTCTGATGAACTGTAATATCTAAATGTGGCTGTTCCCCTGCCTGGAGGCACTCTAAAGTGATCACAAAGCAGGTGATGTCAGAACAAAAACTTTGAAGAAAAATTCAAATAATAAGATTGTTAGGATGTGTGTAAGAAAATGGGTTGTGACACATTTAACTCCATGGATTGTGCCATGAATGAGTCTCATTAACTGAGTTTAACTCACTGTAAACTCTTTTAAAGTATATTGGGAGTGTTAGCTGCAAGTGTCTGCCTGTTTAAAACAAGGTGTGCCGCTGCACTATTGGAGTAGATAATACATATAGCCTGTCACAGAAGGGACCCTTCCTGAATTGGTGCTGACCTGTACAGCCCTTATAAATTGAGTGGACATTCAGAGCATTAAGTCTGTAGTACTGCAATTAATAAGGTGTGTATTTGACTGTATTATACATTATGGAGAAAATCTGCAGCAAAGTACTGTTTTGCTGCATTTAGGTCTGGAGACTAATGTGGTGAAACAATCCTAGGGTAAATAGGGACCCCAAGTGCACATTTAATGTTGATTTTGTCACATCTGCATTCTATCTGGGACTTGAAGATTTATCATATTTCTCCAACTCAGTCCTAACTAAAGTTTTGGCTTTTGTTCAACTTGTTGGGCCGATGTAATTACCCTGCTGACCAGTAGGCGCGCAAAAGGACTACCCACATAAAAGGGCCATTTGACAGTGAATAGGCCTACTCCTGGAAGAGGAATGGGTAGGGACAGAATCTGCAAGTGCTAGTTACTTTTTATATTGCAAAAGGCCTGGGAAGGCTTATCAAAGGGAACAACAAATGGCAAAAGGACACACCTCTGGATCCAATCACAGGAGGGACTCCCCTTTGAAGTTTTAGAGGAAGGGACTAGGCAATTGTGGCAGCAGGCTCTCTGAGAGGTCTTTCAACTGACTACTTCAAGTTGCCATATTGGAATTTCTCAAAATGCCAGACCCACCTGTCTTAGGTTTTTTTCTTTAAATCGACATAAAACTTTTGTTTTTGAACATTATGATGAAAAGTTTGATGATTGTCTGCCAATGACAAAGAAATTAGTATTTTGTAAATCAGCCAAGTACAGGCACTCGTCTCCAAAGTCATGTAAGTGTTTTGATCCTCTGTTCATCCTTTAAATTCAGCAGCACATTCCTGTCTCCAGAGTCGGAGTGGGCATTTTCAAGATGGCAAAAATCTTTGGCCGCATTAAACTTGGGCTCTGGGGCCTGGAAACGTCCTCCCACATCTAACACTAAAATGCAGCTTGGGGTATCCACTGTACCCACAATAAACCCAGAGTGTGGTAGAACAAAATCAGGGTTTTCCAGCAACCAGAAAGTGGATACACAATAACTGCCTTGGCATCTGGTTCCCATTCCTTCAAGTGCACCCCCATTATTATTCAAGTAATGAACACTAGACAAATACATTTACCCACAAACAAATGAAGCGTCATAATCAGCAGAGTTTAGTTTAAATCTCAAAATTTAGTATTTTAAAAGATAACTTTAAATGAATAACATACAATCCTAAATTAAGCTAATTTGTGTTTAATAAAGCATTAACAAAACTCTGCGAGATTCAAAGATGTAGGGATTGATCTCCCTCAACTGTTTAATTTAGATAAATGGGTAATCAGTTGAACCTCAAACAGACCCTAAGGAAAGTTCAGTTTGTTCCAAATGACCAGTTTCAGTTACTTAAAGACAGGAAGTCTGTCTCTGGCTGTTTGTTGTAATGTTAGTGTCACAACAGTATGACGCCAACCTTTTGAGATGAAAAGGTTCCACTACGCTAGCATACCAGCCGGCAGCAGATTGCAGTATTACGTCACAGTTTGCATTGTTCCTGGAAGCCCAAATTGTCAGTCTCTCAGCCGCAAGATTGGTAAGCAAATCTCTCAATCAGTTCCAAAATCTGAGCAATTATACTTTATTAGTTCCAGGGTGACACCCCTTGACACCACCGATTTGTCAGATCACTCTGTCCCATTGGTCATCTGCAATAGGATGTGGTGATGTAATAGGTAAAAAGTATACAAATCGGGAGGAATAAAGTACTCCATAATGTGTAATTTACTTAGAATCATTGTAGGCTTTGTCATATGAACATTGTGACACTCAGTAGTTATGCTCTCATCTTTTGTCCACTAATTCTCAAGCATCTGTTCTAGCATATATCTGTTTTTGTTTCCATTTCAGTCAGACTGTGCTACAAAAGTCAAAGGAACACTTGATAGTTAGAACATAAGTGGCAACTTTACAAAAAGTTCCCATAGGCTTCAGACTACTCAGTTCATAAGTTCATATTAGAAAAAGAAGCAAGATTTGAGGCATTCATGAAATACAGCTTGGTCCCGATGAAATTATGCTAAAATATGAATCTTGCTTTGCATAGCATGTAGTATTAATCTCTAAACTAAATGCATTTAATACACATTTCAATTAAATTGTAATGAATTCATGTAAGTATAGGATATTCATAATGTTTTTTTAAATCTCACGGTCTCTCACCTATAGATCATATGAGTTTTCCCTTGCACATATGTTATTAAAGTACACATGTTTAAAGGCAAATTAAAGGAAAGATTCAAGAAATACAATTTTAGCTAACCTCATGTAGCACTTACTTTTCTTATGTCATTTTCAGTGTACAAGTAACCCATTTTAATGTACTATTTATCTCTATTACGTAAAACGTTTAATTCTCACATATGACTTCTTAGTTACTGTTATTATCACATTATCACATTATCTAATCACGATATCGCATGTCATTAAGGTGTTAAAATTCACATCTCGTCAGTAAATATAAAATGAAACATAAACCCAGTCAAATATTCTGCATGCTTTAATGATGCAGTATCTAAATCAAAACTAAGATTTGTCATTTCTAGAAACGTAGATCTTAACACACGTTTTGTCATTTTTCATGTAATGTAGTGTCACTAATTGTTTTTCTTTGTAAAATGTTGTAGATTAGTGAGAGGTAAAACCTCCTCTCTATCAACGGTCATCCCTGCCCATTCAGGTTGACATTTCATTCACAGCGAACTGTTGTGTCCCAGGAGGAATTACACAATGCATTCACAGCAATTCAAATGTTAATTACTGGCTTGGAGAAGTTGGAGAACTAATACAAATTAGACTCCAGGAACGTCAGGCAGGGAAAAGGTAAGTTTCTGGCAGGATTCCACACCACAAAAGTAGATGTAATGTTCAGCTCGCTCACTCTTTGACCCGAAGTAAAATATGCAAGTTCAGGAATAGTTGTTATATGCCCCACTAGGACATACTTAACTAATGGGCACAACGACACGTTGACACAACAAGGTGTGAAATTGTGCACTAATAAAACATAATAATTTACAAGAATGAAAACACTGCAATGTTAGGGGGTTTGTTGCTGAACTTTATTGTGCACAAGAACAACATCATAGTAGCACTAACAGCACTCATGGTTTCCTGGATGTTGTTCCCCATTTCATGTCATTTTTATTGTAAAGCTCAAGATCCTGTTTTATTTTCTAAAAGCTAGGTATGTAAGTATGATCCCGCTGCTCCTTCCTTTAAAAAAGGCAAGATCTCAAAAGAATTGATACAAATCTCAATGGTCCTCTTGAAAGCAGGATCCTATATAAAAAACCCCACCCAAGACATGCAGTTTGTTATCCTGGTGTTTGGGCAGTAAAGCAGCAGAAAATACAAGTCAAGAGCCCAGTGTATGGGAAAACGAGAGTTGCTCGGACCTGAGGTATCAAGTACCACTTTGAAGCTCGCTGATGGTAGAAATCTTAAAAACAAATGCACAAGGACAACGTTGTGAGTAGTAGTTTGCTTGTTGTTCTGGCTCTGTCACAGGTTTCTGGCGTGGTTGACCACAAGGAACTCTTTTCTAGTCATGCCACTACCAATGCATTTAATGTTATAGTTCTTGACTGATTTTCCTCTTTCTTCTGGCTGGCCTCAATTTGTCCACAAAGATTCTTGAAGTCCTTGCACTTCTGTCCAGACCGTGGAGAGTCCTTCAGATAAATATAATATCTTGGATAGTGTTCAGGGTGTATATTGGGTTGCTGGGATATCTGGTAGCAGGCTACTTGATATCATCCACCAGAATTCCACATAAACACCTTTTACTTCTATGGTTTTCCATGGTTCTTTCTTGTTTACTCTTTGAATATAAATTCACTCTTTTTTTAAAGTTCTTTGCTACTTATTCTGTCCAATCATTGTTACTCCAATGGTGTACAAAGGTGCCTCTAGTTAGTTCTAAGAAATCCAGTAGCAGTCATGCAATGCATCAAAATAGCCTTGTCTGCATAGACTATTCGCTGTTAGAATGGTCACCTGCCTAATGTGATCCACATATTTTCTGCTTCATTAACCCTAAGACTTGATTGCTAGTGATGCCAGTTATCTGGGTCAGGTTGGGACTGCTGAAATGCAAATAGGATTGTATTATGATCATCCTGCATCTAAGTAGGAAGATTGCACCTAACAGTTGCTGGTCTACAAAAGTGGTGCATAGACAATTATTCACAATTCCATTACTACAGGTAATGCAGTGATTTATTAGCTAACATATTTAGAAGCATATACAATCTTCTGCTTAGTCATGCTTTCGATCGCTACTGTTTTTAAGGAAAAGAGTTATCAGTATAAAAACCACAACATTTGAACCATAATTTAGATAACTTTTCCAAAGATTATTTTACAAATTTTAAACAATTCTATTTTATCCCAGCCATTATGAGTATGCTGTTTTTCCAACTGGGTGGTACATCTGTGCCAAGAGCATACTAGATATATCAAGTGTTCAGGAGAAAACAGCACACTCTTTGCACAGTCAGATAGCATGTCGCTAGAACCCACATTCAGCGTGTAGTTAGGCATCCTCAGCACTTTGAGCTCACTGGGGTTTCTGCACTTGAGGTCACTCAGAAGGATGTTGCAAGAACTGTGTGGAGCATTAGGTGAGAAGTGCAATGACAGGACTGGGGAATTAAGTGCTGACAAAAGTTTTCAAACTTCAGCTTCTTCTTCATGTGCCACACTGACATCATGAGTTTCAGAAAAAGGGGCGTGGACAAGCCTTGGAAACCACCCTTTCCAATCTTTTAGTATGCCCAGAGAATTTGATCTGAGGGTTTCTATCCAAGATGATGTACAGTCTTTGCCTGTGTTATCAGCTGCTGTTTGATTCATATATAAGGAGGCATTTACAAGTGATGGATTCTTCGCAAAACGTGAACCCTAATTTGATATACTGTTCTTTGCTCCTTGGCTACTGTGTTGTATCTGATTTTAGCTTCTTGCAGTTGAAACTTCTACTGGATCTGCTTCTGGATATTCTTGCTTAGGCTTTCTTCTAACCTGATATTAGGGGGAGTTTGGTGCATTACCAATAACTTTTCTAATATTTGTCTTTAATCAAGAGCTACAATATTGTAAATGAAGATTTTTACCCTTTCTGTTTTTTACTCCAAGAGTCACTCACCACCTTTTACATGTACTATTAAGTTCAGGGTGGCACTGAGGCTACCTAAAAGGACTCATCCTTTCCTCAATTAATCATCAAAAAGGAAACTCAGTAGGCCTTTGCGGCATCCATTCCTTGACACTTGGAAGTAAATATGAAATATAATGCATCAGTACAGTTCCCTGGGAATTTATTAAACTTCTCTGATCAGTAGGAAGAAATAACTTTGCATTATTAGCTACTTATGGAACAGCCCATTGGTATATGGGAACCACAGACTATTAGATTTCTGGCACCAAGTCTCATTTGAAGATTTAGTCTGTTCTTCAAGTGTCTTCACTACAACCCATTAATAAGCATTCCCAACTTGATGAATCTGTTGCCAAATAAAACATTAAGATGACCACCTCTGGAGAAACTAGAGGTCCAAGATATGTGAAGGCTACCTCATAATCATTCTACTTGGGTGCTGCACTTTGTTGATCCAGCCGTGAGGGGAACGGCTTTTTTTGCTCCTTCCACACCGCTGCTGCTTCGCCTGCCACGCCGTGAGGGGAACGGCCAGCTTGATCATTGGCCATCGGGCCACGCCCTGAGGGGAACGGCTTTTTGATGACTACAGCCCCCAGCAGGCACTGGGTGTCGCACGCAAAACGCGTCACCACAGCGCCAGGGCAAATAAAATCCGAACAGCCCTCCTGCAGCACGGGACGCGCACTGCACTTTGTTGATCCAGCCGTGAGGGGAACGGCTTTTTCTGCTCGTTCCACACCGCTGCTGCTTCGCCTGCCACGCCGTGAGGGAAATGGCCAGCTTGATCATTGGCCATCGGGCCACGCCGTGAGGGGAACGGCTTTTTGCTGACTACAGCCCCCAGCAGGCACTGGGTGTCGCACGCAAAATGCGTCACCACAGCACCGGGGCAAATAAAATCCGAACAGCCCTCCTGCAGCACGGGACGCACGCTGCACTTTGTTGATCCAGCCGTGAGGGGAAAGTTTTTTTCTGCTCCTTCCACACCGCTGCTGCTTCGCCTGCCACGCCGTGAGGGGAACGGCCAGCTTGATCATTGGCCATCGGGCCACGCCGTGAGGGGAACGGCTTTTTGCTGACTACAGCCCCCAGCAGGAACTGGGTGTCGCACGCAAAACGCGTCACCACAGCGCCGGGGCAAATAAAATCCGAACAGCCCTCCCGCAGCGTGGGAGGCACGCGGGCATGCCCGGGCCGCACCCGGGCCAAGGGCGGGCCTGTCTGCGCCCGTCATCGCCAGGAGGAGGCTGGGCTGAACCCTCCTTCTGTCATTTGAACTAAGAGCACACAAATGCAGGTACTGTTTGTTACATCCAGGTCGGGCATACCGGCTAGTCGTTCAAGCTGATATCAGTGACTGCGTATCTATCCCGTTGTTCATTGAAATAATCCCAAAGGGAAAGAGGAAGCTAATGAAGGGAGGGGGCCCACTTTTAAGTAAAAGAGGGAAAAAAGCTAAGCAAGTCTCCCATGCGGCTAGCAATTGTGTCCTAACCAGGATTGAAGGAATTGTGAATGACTGCGAGGACATTCTGGGTGCTAGTAATAACACTATTTTAGCTGTTAATGTGAATCATCCTGAGGAAGTGTCAGTATTAGCACAGCCACAGGAAAGAGTATTTCCCGCAATGTTCAATAAGAAACCATCTAAAAAGCCTTCCATTTGCGAAGTACACAGACCAGTGGAGGGTATTCTAGGGCCCCTCTCCTCACCAAAAAATCTAGGTCTAAGTGATTCTATAGGAGCCACCAGCAAGGGAACTCACTGCGAATGTTTATCTGTCCAATTACCCTGTTCAAATAGGTATGCAGTTTTAGATTCCAGCGTCGAGAGCAGCTTAGTTTCCACCCCGAGCAAAGTAGGTGTGGCTGGGCCCTCTGCTAGTCCAGCAAAATGCAGTTTGTGCAGCTCCCAAAATGATGTTCTTCGACAGAGAGTGGAACTTCTTGAAAGGGAATTGGCCTTGTTGAGAGAGAAGGTCGATGTGCTTGGGAACAGGCCACCTGGCCTAGCCATTCCCCCCCCTCCACCCACTAGTATCAGCACAGGCAGGGAATCGGTGGGAAGGAGTTCTAAGGAGGCTAGGCGTGGGCCAGCGATAGGTCAAGTGTCCCAAGCCCAGTTCCCTACTGATAGTTCTATTCCCCACAGAAAATCCAATCTACACCTTGATTTGGACTTAGGCAAGGGTAACAGAGGCAGTGTGTTGGACCTGGCCCTTTTGGCCGGATGGTCCCTAAACTTTTCGCCTTCCACCTGTACTTTTTCTGACCTGTTGTTGCCTATTCTATGACTCTGGGCACTTTACCACTGCTGTTCAGTGCTAAAGTGCATATGCTCTCCCTATGTAAAATGTATATGTTGGTTGGATTCCATGATTGGCTTATTTGGTTTACTGTCAGACCCCAGTAAAGTGCACCAGGAGTGCCCAGGGCTTGTAAATACAAATGCTGCTGGTGGGTTTGCAGCACTAGTTGTGCCACCCAAAGAAGCGGCCTAGTAAAATGTGTCTAAGGTCTGCCACTGCAGAACCTGCGTGCAGTCTGGTACTGTCATGCTGACTGGGCAAGTGCACCCACTTCCCAGTCCCTAAACCTTCCCTTAACTTCATATTAGTCACCCCTATGGTAGGCCCAAGGGCAGGGCGCATTGTAAGCATAAGGTAGGACAAGCCCTGATGTGTGTGGCATGTCCTAATAGTGAATTACAACCATTTTCGTTTTTCACTATTGCAAGGCTACCTGTTCCCATAGGCCAGAATGGGCTGTTAGAATTGTTTCATCCTATGATCCTAACAGACCCGGGGAACATGGTAGAAAATCGAGTTTAGTATGCCTGAACTCAGAATAATAAAATATATCTTTTAGTAAAGTTTATTTTAATATTCTGTGTTTGCAAATACCACTTTTAGAAAGTTGGTATTTGCTTGCCTAACCATTTCAGCCCGCCTCTGCTATGATGTGTATCTGCCTGTCTGGTTTGTGTGAGTGACATGGCTGGGGAAACCCAGAGGGGCAGGGCTAGGTAGCCTGGTGGTGAATAGAGAGATTGACATCCAGATGGGTGGGAGGAGTGCACCTGGACTCTGAATAGGGCTGTGCTCTGCCACCACAATGCTGGCTCCACCTCCTGTGGAGCGGCTGATGTCTCTGCCCTGCAACCTGAATAGAAGGGCAGAGTCATGTCAAGAAAGTGCTCAAGAACTGGTTTGGACTGGGCAAAGGCCCCTCTACCCCAGAGGAACAAAGGAATTAGGGGTATAAGTATTGGGACCCTTCTCCCAAGAAATTAGATCCTGCTTGACAAGAAGAACCTCTGCCTGAGGAGAAGGAACTGGGAAAGCTGTAAGGAGGAGTACTGTCCCTGACCTGGGGGATTGGCCTGCAGTGGTTGCCTTGCTGCTGAAAGGAGAGGAGAAAAGACTACAAGGACTTTATTTCAACTTGTGCTCAAAAGATCTCCAAGGGCTTGTGCTGAGCTTGCCCCCTGAACGAAGTCCCAGGACCAGTGGACTTCACCCCCAGCTCCCCAGAGTCTTTTGGAAGTGCCTGCTGCTGTTGTTGGGCCTTCTGAGGGACTGCGTGTCGCAAGGAGCTGGAAGCGCGACTCAGGAAGGAGAAGCGGGCCGCCGTCGGAGCTGTTGTCGTCGCATCTCGCAAAGGGTGTCGCCGCTGAAGCATCGCATCGAGCGGAAGCGTCTCGCATCATTCCGGAAGTGTCTCGCAACGCCGAAGACGCGTGTCGCCATCGCAGCCATCGTAGCTGACGCATTGCACCGCATCAAGAGAAGAGTCTCGCATCGAGGAAGAAGCGTGTCGCCATCGCATCCATCGTAGTTGTCGCATTGCACCGCATCAAGAAAAGCGCCTCGCATTCAAGGAGAAGCGTGCCGCCATCGGAGCTGCTGTCATCACATCGCGTAAAGGGGTGACGCCGCTGCAGCATCGCATCGAGCGGAAGCGTCTCGCAAATGTCGGAGAAGAGTGCCGCTGCCAAGGCCGCTGTCGTCGCATCGCGTAAAGGGGTGACGCCGCTGTAGCTGACGCATCAAGTCGAGTCTTCTCGCAACATCGGAGAAGCATAACGCATCTGGAAGATCTTCACGTCTTTATTTCTTTGCACCAAAAACTTAATCGCATCTGCATCGTTGCAACACTTTTGTTGCCCTGCATGTCGCATCTAAGGTACATTGACTTAAAGTGTCACATTTAAGAACTTAAGAGAACTAAGCAAACTTCTACCATCTAAAATAACAGTATTGTGTGTTTTTGTCGTTTAATGGTCTTGTGGTAACTCTATATAAAGAATCCTTATTTTTAATATAAAAACCTGTGTGGTGTCCATCTGTAGTGTTGTCACTTGGTTACTGTATGTGTTCACAAATGCTTAACCTATAACGCTCTGAGATAAGCCTTGTCTGCTCGCGCCAAGCTACCTAGAGGGTGAGCAGGGGTTATTTTAGGAGTGTAACCCCTTACCCTGACTAGAGGAAAGGTTCCCTGCTTGTCACAAGTACCTACCTGTGCCAACCAGAGAATCCGGATTCTAACACAGTGTATTAGATCGGTTTCCTTTAAGAGCTAAATTTGATAGTACCGTTTTGACCAGGGAAGGGCAGTTTGATCAGACACGCTTGGGGTCCACAAGGGGTAACACATAGACAAGGAACCCTATTTCTACAATCTACATGACCAAGGTCCCAAAATGTATGAGTCCCCACAGATATGAAAGCCATGAATCCCTCCACAATAAAGTAATCCATTGGACAAGATATGTGAGGGGATGCACGTCGGTAATACGGGAGGATGTGGCAAAAGTAAAGAGGATCAAAAAGGATGGCTCGCAGACAGACTGTATTGAGATGCAGGTATTCAATGCTGAAATTGCTGGAAATCTGGTGGCACTTGAATTCCGCACACAACCCCTCACTCCCCCCCCCCCCCCTCTCCGAGCACTCGGCAATCCAGTTTCGTAATTCTCCACTATGGACATTAGATGGGGAAGGTACAGAGTCCGGTCTGAGTACAGTCGACTGACTGGACACAATTTTGCCATCAGTCCTTTGTACCAAAATAAAGGGGGGGGGGAAAGACGACGTAGCCTCCTGTCCAAATAATAGGGGGGTAGGGAGAGCGGAGCGGGGGAGTCCAATGGTTGACTGCATTAGGCATACAAGTGATAGAGGTATTCGATCTGTGGGCAGTAGTCCAGGGACAATTCGTTTTCTTTCCTGGAACATAGCTGGGTTGCAAAAAAAACTGTTGCTCCCAGAGTGGAATAATTTCATAGATAGTCAAGATATTTGCCTGTTTCAGGAGACTTGGAGTCTGGTACCCCTCCACAAATCTGGGTTTGCCACCTACTTTATCCCAGCCATAAGATCAGGGAAAGGTCGACCAGCAGGGGGCTCCATATCTGGCTAAATACCTCTCTAAACTGGTCAACTATTATGCACACAACCCCCTCAAATGACATTTTACACCTGACGGTGAAAGGCCCCATAAATGGTTTTAATTTGGAAATATTCAATGTATATGCTAGAGGGTCTCCCGGGGTACAATTTTCTTCCACTATAGCAGTATTAGAGAGTGAGTTGTCTAGCATCAATCCCAACTCAGTATCTATTGTGGCAGGGGATTTCAATTGTACTTATGAACCCCTCTGTGTTGAGGATGTTTTGGGCATTGGCGAGCAGTACACTAAATTTGCAATCCCCCTCCTCAGTTTAGCCCCAATTAAGAAGTGGACCCAAAGGGCCATACATTGGAGTACAATTTAAGAGCTGTAAATGGTAGGACACGCTCCGATCTGTGCGGGGCCAATACATATAATAGGCCCAGTTGTCCGTCAAGGATTGACTATATCCTGCTGGATATACGGCTCTGGCACGATTTAGCAGATATGGAAATTTTACCATCCCAGGACAGTGACCACAACTCGCTATGCATGCTTTTAAGTAATAATTGGACAGTTTCCAGGTCCCATAATGAAGCGAGACTGTCAACAAAAGAAGTGGTGCCCTCTGACTGCAACCGACGCCTTAAATGGCACAGGGTCTCACATGAGGAGGATAAAATGTGTAAAATAAGAGACCTCATAGAGCAGAAGTTTTTAGAGCTTGATCTGCTCAGAGAGTCCTTTGTGGGAGCACAGAAAAGTTGGGAATGTTCTTTACCATATCGGAGCCTTGCACGCACAAAAAAAACCCTAGGCCTTCCAACCCGTGGTATTCAAGTGCATGTAGGGAAAAGAGGCACATGTTAACTGTGGCCCTTCAAAGCAACAACACTCCTTCTGTCAGATCTGCCAGGAAAGGGTATGCTAGGACAATTGAGCAAGCCAAGCGCATTTGGGAAGAAGCGCACTGGCAGGATCTTAAATCCGCCTCCCTTTTGAAAGATGCCACATTTTTCTGGGGTCTCATCGACAAAGGTAGTCGAAAGGGCGCTGATCCGATGCTTAATCATATCACGGAACAGCAGTGGCATACACATTTCCTTGGCCTGTATAGCGAGGGCGATAGTTCTTTATCTTCTAACTGCGAGAAGCTCCCTCTATTTCTGGAGGATCCCTCACTAGATGTGATCGCTGAGGCTGTTAGACCATTTGATCTTTTTAAGATCAATGAGGTCTCCCTTGCTATCACTGGGTTAGCTTCAGGAAAGGCGGCAGGCCCTGATGGCATCCCCGGTGATCTCCTCCTCCAAGAACCAAAACTATGGGCTGACTTCATCTTGCTCATATTGAATTTAATTGCTAGAGATCACCCTCTCCCGGATTCTTGGAAGGGTGCAGAAGTGGTAGCCATATTCAAAATGGGGAACAGGGAAGATCCTGCCAATTGCAGGCCGATTAGTTTAATCGACGTAATACAGAAGGTGGTTGGCAGGGTCCTCCTTATGAGGGTAAGGTCGTGGATGGACGATGTCAGTGTGCTCTCGCACATTCAGGCAGGATTCAGACAGAGGGTGGGCATGATGGATCAGGTCTTTCGGTTCTACATGATCCATTGGAAAGTAGTGGTCATTGGGAAAGGCAGCCTATATTTGGCCTTCATCGACCTCAAGACCGCGTTTGACCTGGTCCCTCGTGCCAAACTCTGGCAGGTGCTGTCTGACTTGGGCTTTCCACCTTTGATTCTTGATATTATCAAGCGCCTCCATGAGGGGAATTACGCTAAAATCAGGTGGGGCAATCAGGGTCAGCTGACAGAAAGGGTGGCGGTGAATAGGGGAGTACGTCAGGGTTGTGTGCTGGCTCCAACCTTGTTCTCCCTCTTTATAAATGGGGTGGTTGACCATTTGAGAGAGGATCCATCAGATGCCCCAACCCTGGCAGGGGAGAAATCCCCTACCCTCCTCTTCGCCGATGACACCCTTTTGATGTCAAAAAGCCCAAGTGGCCTGCAAAAGCTGCTTGATAGGTTCAGCCAGTTTTGCGATGCACGGGGTTTAGTGATTAATACCACCAAAACAAAATTAATGACACTATCCCCATCTAAACGTTTTAGGAATGGCATCACACTTAACGGTATGCCACTAGATACTGTAGAATCTTTTGATTATTTGGGCATCCGGATTAATATTATGATGAAATGGAACAGTCATTTAGCTAAAATGCTCTTTAACCATAAGAGGGTGATGGGGGCAATTTTAAGAGAGCAGCGGCTTTCCTTCAGTAGACCAGTAGTCCCGGCCCTTGTGGTCTACGATGGGAAAGCTCTACCCTCAGCACTATACGGGGCGGAGCTTTGGGGGTTCGAGAATATCAGTGACCTGGAGAAATCTGAGAACCATTTTTATAGACGTCTGGTCTCTCTTCCATCTTCCACCCCCTGATACCACTTCGTAAGGATTTGGGCTAGCGCTCTATTAAGGACATAGCAAGATTGCGCCCGCTGCTCTTTTGGGTTTGCTTGAGACGCACCCCTGAATTGGCCAGCTATGCCGCTGTTCTGAATGAGATCATTAATTTAGATACAGGTAATAAGATCAAATGGATCCGTAAACTAAAGCAGTTGGCCATAGAAATTGGATATAGGGAGTCATGGTCCTGCTAGATTCCACCCGCAAAGCAAATCATTAAAAAAGCCTACTGGGATTGGGTGAAGGGAGAGGAAGCTCGAAACCCCAACCGAGGGATCCTCACTGATCAGTTCCTGGAGCACAAGCTTGATGTAAAAACTGAGCAGTATCTCGACTTTATACAGTCTCCACGAGACAGAATGCACTATATGAAACTTAGGTTAGGAACCCTCCCGCTTAAGGCTTTGGTAGCAGGTTGGAAAAACCAGAGCGTAACATCCGCCAACTGTCCCAGGTGCTGCGCCCCCAATGAATCCATCCCCCATTTCCTCTTTGCGTGCCCGGTTTATAGGGCGGCAAGGAGGAAATGGCTTAGTCCAATCTGCAGAAATTTGGGTTTTGTGGACTATAGGGTGGCGCTAGGTTTTATCTTAACTGATGCCTCTTCCCTTGCCATGGTCTGTGGGGTAGCCACATTTTTGGGGTGTGCCTGGTTGATACGTACCAAATTGCCAAGGCCTAGCAAGAGCTAGGCCTTCAGAGATATATGTGCATTTTGTTCTGCTACATCAGGAAGTGTTTTTATGGTCATTCATCTGTACATATTCCCCTTTTTTTAATCCTATTTTTATATTGTCATATGTTGTATAATGATGGAAATTTATTGATGAATCAATTATGCTCGTACTTTTATTATATTTTATATTCAAATAAAGTGTTATACTACTACTACTTGGGTGTGTGGCTAAAGTTTCACTTCAGTTCCACAACACAAAATAGCAATACATAGATGTTGTGAGTTTTCCCTCCTTTGTTCCTTCGAGTAGTATTAATTAAGATTTATACTGTGCTTACGATTTGTCCTATATACTTTCCAGTGCCACAATGCTCAATTCCACACGTTTCACTCATTTTCATTTTTTGACTTTTTTATTTAGTTTAAATGTACTCCATGTTTGATCTGTACCCAATAGCATTTATTCTTTTACCAGTATAGCTTTTTCAGTTGTACAACGTTGGTGCTCAGCACCTCCATAATAGAAAATCTTGAGCTCAGCCCATGTGATGTATACTTTACACAATGCTATTTATGAAGAGCTTGCTGGCAGGGGTTTTATAGGAAGTCAGCTAGAGGAGATTGAAAGGTCTCTAGGTTTCCTTACATCTCTAATCTCCCAAGAACATTTCTTACGTATTATATTAAATTAAATTCAAAAGGAAGGTATGAAACATACCAGATCAGTGGAGCCCTCTATATGCCAGCACCTAAGCTGCTATCCCTTCTGTATACAGGTCCCTATGTACTTGCTAGGGTTGAGTGTGCACACTGGATCGCACCCACTGATACAATGCCAGTCCAAGCGGACCTTACAATTTTAGACCAAAAGCACAGGTGCACCACACTTTGAGAAAATGGGGAAGATAATAATATAATTCATTCCCAACGTCAATGTTATTTGGAAAAAGTCATTTTTTATTCACAACATTCATAATTGTTCTCTTTTTTTAAAACAACGGAATATAAATACAGTCTGTTCTTGACAATACAGCCGACGCGTTTCGTCCTTGAAGCGGACTTCTTCAGGGCTGTTTGGACACAAACTTATAAATATACATAAGCATACATATAAAACAAAATATACATAATATACAAATATATATATACAACCCACACCTTTGTGTGCTACAAACTACTTAGGTAACAATTTTCTGTGATTTTCCGTGAGTTTTTCTTATTTTTCTTTTTACACATGTATCAGCATGTTACTAGTTTCCATAATTTATTCCTAAACACTCAGTATATACATTACATGTGGATCATCTTGTCCCGTTACAACATATACAGCGCTGTATTGTTGTTTCTAATCAAGGTTCAATATTCAAGTTTTAACAGAGTTCAGGTATGGAGGGATGATGTATACACTGAACAGAGGAAGAGGGGTGAGAGAAAGGAATCAAGTTCAGCATTCCCCGAATCAGGGAAGGAGAGTACAAGCAGGGAAAGTCACAACACCTGTTGTCAATGCCAGTCACAAGCAGTGTTCCCTCGAACCTGCGCGCGTGCGCGCACGCCCACCTCTTTCACGCCGAGCGCGCACTGTCCTATATGAAGCGCGCACATAGCCGACCCCTGGAGCAGCTTGCAGCAGGGGGCTAACTCATTCAGCTCGAAGGGGCTGTCAACAAACGATCTGGGCTGTCAACAAACGTAACACTCACTCTGCGTGGCACATTAAAATTAACTAGCACCGATGTGACAATCAATTAAGCAGCCTATTATGATGGCTTAACGTCGTTTGTCAGTCATCCACGCAAAGACCATTAAAATATTAGTTAGCCCTTTGCTACACAAAGATTGTGGCTGTTTGCAGAGCATTACAGTACGAACAGACACTACTTGAATCAGGTACCTTTTCTCCTTTGGAAATCAAACTCCCTGTTACTTGGGTGGGTCTGGGTCACTTTTGAGATGCAGCAACCAGTTTCTGCTCATCAAATTAAACTTGTGTTTGTGTTTCTGTTTTGGTTGGTGTCAGCACGTTTTCCCTGGTTCCATTCTACTGTGGTACAATTATTTCCCAAAATAAAATTTCATTCAATAAGACCTGTTTTCCTGATTTTCTCCACACGCATATTCTCAAGTTATTGTATTGTAAATTAAAGTGTACTTTCATTAATGTATCCTTCTTACTGGTGTTATTTTCCGTTCTTGTCTGAAGAACATATCAGTTCCAAATTCCTGCAGGAATATTTCCTTGTTTGTTTACAGTTTTTGAGTTTCCTAACCCTCCTCCAATGGTTCAAAGCCAGGCCTGGTGAAATGTAGAACAACTAAAACCAGGCTGTGAAAGTATTTTAACTTGCCTTGTGATCAGGTCTGTGCTAAATTTTATTGACTTGTTCAAAATCTTGTGTAGCTATTTGAGATATCCATAGCTTGCACAACTTCTTGTTTTTCTTACATTTATGCTGACCAATGATCTTTTCTTGGAGGAGGCTAGGTATGAATGGAAATATCTTGCAGGGCCATGAAGCTGGATGTGTAAAGTGGGTGCATGTGCCGTGAAAGCACCATTCACAGCAGAATATACAGAGAATTGATGGGCATTCCTTGGAGGGGGTAACTCACAAGGCTTGTCTGATAGTTAATTTCCACACAGACCCAGACATTGTTTGTAGTATGCTTAAAGCCCATAATACTCCTAAGAATCATGCAGGCTAGTAATTGAAAATCTACATTGTTTCTCAAACCACTAATTTTGAACTGCATACACACAGTTTAACCATATAGGATTTACACTGGCTAGAGAGTTAGGGAAGACAGTATTAGAGATTGCATAAGAAATCAGCACAAACCCTTCCAGATGTTCTGGTAAAAGACAGATGGCCCAGTGATACAGACTCGTCAGGCTCCCCTATTGTGTCTCTAATGGTGCAGCGATGAAGCAGCTGATGAACTGGCTGATTTAGCCATCATTATTGTGCACTTGACATGATGGAATGGGAAAACCATTGACTATGCAGTGACACTTGAAAAATGGCCATAGATTGGCAATTTCAGGAAATATTTCCAGTATCCACATTGGTAGGCAACAATTCCTCCATGATACATAAGTATATTGGAAATCCATCACCAATGTAATGGCATGCCCCTCATCTGTGCTTCTATATGCTACTTTTTTGCATCAATTAATCGTTCAAAGCCAACAATTAAGCCTGATTGCATGTATTAAAGGTTTTTATATATAACAACTTTGGGGCTTATTTACAATCCCCTTGCTCCGCCGTTACATCACTTTTTCAGAACACACACACGCACACACTCGTACAGGCTCTTGAGTGTGCACACCAACAGAATTAATTTGGTTGATGGAAAGTGTGAAGATGTAATTGAATATACTAGAAATTACAAAGAAACTATCATTCGTTTGTCTACTCATCCCCTGACACAAAACTTGTCAAAAAGAGAACACGTAACGTTATTCTTATTGCACGTGAAAGTTTAACATAATCCGTGGCATTGAGACCATTTCTGTCAGAATTTGGATCAGACATAGAAAGATCTAGCTGCTCACAGGTAATTAATTAATTTAACAATATTTATTTTACTCACACTTTCAAAGTATTGCAATATATTTTGTGTTTTAATTTGACCTGTGTGGAAAATTGCTCAATATTCTACAGAAAAAAGAAACATTCTGCATTATATTTTTCAAAATGAATTGCCGAAGATTGTTTCCTTATCTCAGCTAACATGACACATAACCGCTGGGCTATCCAAACATGTCAAATCAGCTTGCTGTTTTCACTTTATGAACAGGTATTTCTTGATAGGAGCTTCAGAAAACATGTGTTGAAAAAATTGGGTTAAACAGAACATACTTTCTCTGCGGCCACCTTAAGAGGAAGCACATCAAATTTCTCCAAAATGTAACTCAATATTGTGTAGCCCTTAGGTAGCACCTGGCAACACAAATGAATGACGTTTTTTTTATCTTGCAGTTTAATTTTTATTGCTTTCATTTATCTATCATTGAGCTTTTTTCCTGTTGCTTTTCTCCACCTTCAAGTACAGAAGTCTAATCTTAGAACTTGAAGAATGCCATTATGTGTCACTTGACATTATTTAAAACAATTTGAGCAGGCCACACCCCTCTGGGTCAATGTGATCATTTAAATGACACACTGAAGCAATTAGTTTCATAGTGAAAGAAACTCATCACCCTCACCAAGGATGTTTAAAAAGTGCTGAAACTAATACAGCCACAGGGCGCTAACATAATACTCCCCAAAACAATAAGGGCCAAGATTAGCCAGCACAACAAACTAGACAGATATACTTGCACGAAGGTGGCATTGCTAGAGCTGCAGCAACCCAGAGATAATTCAACAGGGGGGGCGGAGGGTGACGTCCCAGAGCTTACCTTGAAAGACGTCATGGAGGCAATCGGTGGGATCCGCACATCTTTGGAGCAAAGAATGGACACGATCTCCTCTGAGGTAATGCTAATCAGGGTGGACCTTGCGACCAATAGGGAAAAGGTCAAGCAACTCAAACTTACCACAACGAGCCTAGTGGATGATATCACCCAGTTGCAAAATGAGGTCCAGGAATTGCAAGCATTCCAGAAATTCACAGAGGGGAAACTTGACGATTACGAAGGTCGCACAAGACGTAAAAACGTGCGCATCTTAGGAGTGCCAGAAAACTCAGAAGGACAGGCTACCGGCCTATTTGTGGAGAACTAAATAACTGCTCACCTACAGCCAAAGGGCCTGTCAAACATCTTTTTGGTTGAAAGAGCCCACAGGGTCCCAGGGGGCTGACCAAAGCCGCCCCCCCCCACATCCAATACTGGTTAGACTCTTGAATTATCGAGATAGAGATGTCATCCTGCAAATGGCCAGAGTGGCACCACCACTCTGATTTGACAACTCGGAAATCACCTTCTTTCCAGACTTCACGCAGGTGGTGAAAAGACAACGGAGGTCATTCCTAGTGGTCAAGAAGAGACTTAGAGGCAAGGGCCTGAAATATGCAATGCTGTTCCTGGTCTGCCTCCGAGTGGAGGCCGAGGGCAAAACCAGATTCTTTGACTTTCCAGAGACCGCTGCTGAATGGCTGGATGTTTGGAAGGATGCTAAGGAGCACAACTCTCATGGCCATTAAGAGGTACTGTCGGGCCTGATTGTATTCAAACTGAACTTAATGATCTGCAACCACCCGCTCCACATTGACTGTTACCTGCTTGATGCAGGAGGTAAATGAAGTGCTGCTGGTACAGATACAGATACTGACCTGAGGGCTCATGTGTTGTATTCAATAAAGGTAACGGGCGGGCGCTGCCCAGGGTGATTACTGAACTACCCAGCTGGGAAGGGGAGGAAAGGGTGGGACGTCATATCTCCTTCAGTTTTCTTCCTTTAGTTTAAATATGGGGCGACAGGCACTCAGCATTGAGAGAGTGCAGGGGAGTAGGGAGGGGGGTAGTTGGGTGGGGGTTTATTTGTATTGTTTTTTGTTTGTGTTGAATCGACATTGTATCATTGGTCCGTAACAGGGAATGGTTGGTAACACGTAAGACCTAATGAGTACAAAATGGGATAAGAGTATTAAATTGATGAGCTGGAATGTTAACGGTCTGGGGGACAAAGTGAAAAGATGTGTTGTGCTGCAACATATCAGACGACACGCCCCTGACGTGGTACTCCTCCAAAAAACAAATTTGGCGGGAAACACTTGTAAGGCCCTTGACAGGTGGGGATATAAGCTGGTAACTCACTCTGGCTTCACCACGGGCTCGAGGGGAACTTGGATTTCGCTGAGAAACTCCTTTCCAATGACAGTAAATTCCAACTGGGTTGATACATGGGGAAGATACATAGGCATCATGGGCCAGTTGGAAAGAAATACGTTGACCCTTATGTCGGTGTATGTGCCGCCCGGCCTCCAGGGGCTCGCACTCAAAGACCTGGGATCTATACTACTGTCGGTCCCAGACGTTCTCCTGATAGTGGAAGACCTCAACTCAGTGGTCTCCGGCACAATCAACAGGCACCCTCCCCGAGAACTATGCCCCTCAAATCGCTGGCTGCCAGGCTTCTTAGAGACTCTGGGGTTGGTTGATGTCTGGCTAGCTTAGCACCCTGACACCATCCAACACACCTGTCACTCAGGTCTCACCATAGTCTGTCGCAAATTGACTATTTACTGATCCCAGCGGCACAAATAACACACATCCAGGAAGTCAGGCATATGACGTGGGGAATTTCAGACCACTCCCCGATATGGGCCCAGTTTGTTGTCGGACAGCACAGAATAGGAAGAGTCGCCCCCATTAACCCCTGGCACCTCCGAAACCTGGAGGTTCGTAAAGCGCTACACGAAGCAATGGAGCTCTATTTTCAAGACAATGAAGGATCGGTATGCTCTTACCAGACACTGTGGGAAGCGTTTAAAACTGTAATTAGGGGACAAGCACTCTCCAACATAGCAGGGTGCAAAAAGAGAAGATAATAGAGGAAGTTGCCTTAGAGCAGGGGTACTCACAAACTTTCTCTTGGGGGCCAAATTTACAGTGTGGTTTGTGGCCGAGGGTCGCACCTTGGGGGCGAGGTCATTGGGGGAGGGGGCGGGGCTAGAGCAACAAAAAAAACTGTGACCATGAGGTGGAACACAGGTCCCTGCAGCGGACGCCTTCGTCCACTGAGCCATCGGACCCGGCATACACATATCTCTCTCTCTCCCTCTCTCTATCTCCCTCCCTCCCTCCTCCGTCTCTCTCCCTCCTCCGTCTCCCTCCCTCTTCCGTCTCCCTCCCTCCTCTGTCTCCCACCGTCTCCCTCCCTCCTCCGTCTCCCTCCGTCTCCCTCCGTCTCCCTCCGTCTCCCTCCCTATCCCTCCATCTCCCTCTATCTCCCTCCCTCTCCGTCTCCCTCTGTCTCCCCCTCTCTGTCTCCCCCTCTCTGTCTCCCCCTTCTGTCTCCCTCCCTCCTTGTCTCCCTCCCTCTCTCTCTCCCACCCTCTCTCTCTCCCTCTCTCCCCCTCTCTCTCTCTCCCTCTCCCTGTCTCCCTCCCTCTCAGTCTCCCTCCCTCTCAGTCTCCCTCCCTCTCAGTCTCCCTCCCTCTCCGTCTCCCTCCCTCTCCCCGTCTCCCTCCCTCCCCGTCTCCCTCACTCTCCCCGTCTCCCTCTCTCTCCCCGTCTCCCTCCCTCTCTCTCTCTCCGTCTCCCTCTCTCTCTGTCGCCCTCCCTCTCTGTCTCCCTCTCCGTCTGTCTCTTTGCCTCTCTGTCTGTCTCTGCCTCTATCTGTCTGTCCCTGTCTCTGCCTATCTGTCTCTGTCTGTCCCTGTCTCTGTTAGTCTCTATATCTATCTGTCTCTGTCTGTTTCTGTCTCTCCCTACTGCCCTCTGTCACCCTCTGTCCCCTCACCCGACTCTCACACCCTGCTGTTCTCTTGTCATTCTTTATCACCTCTTCCCCCCCCCCTCCGCTTGTGTGGCAGCTGAGGCAGCTTCCCTTCTAGGGCACACACACAGCCCCACCCAAGTACTTCACAGGTCTTTAAGATACCATTTGCATGACAACGAGGCTTTGTTGTATTTCACCTGTTAGCGCCCCAGCAGCTCCACTCGGACTATCGCTTGAATCCCCGGGCCCACACAGAGCAGTCTGTGTTTGCTGACACTGTTAAAAAAAAAAAACACCGGTACGATGTCTGCAAGGTCCACGGGCCGCCAAGAAAGGCTTGCCAGGCCGCTGGCGGCCCGCGGGCCGTACTATGAGTACCCCTGCCTTAGAGGAAGACATCTTCCAGAGCTTGAGGAGGGGCTTACACCTGAAAGACTCCATATCCTGCAACTGAAGAGAGATAGCTACAAGGCCATAGGGACAGACAGAGCCAACGTACTGGGAAGAGAGACTCATGGTAGAATATATGACCTTGGGGACAAGGCGGGGAGACTAATTGCATGGTTGGATAAGAAAGAACTTGCGAGTAGACTGGTACCTGTGTTGACTGGCAATGCGGGACAACTGATCACTGACCCCCAGAGATAGCTAACACATTTGCGGCTCATTATAGGGAAATATACTGTTCGCAGATAACATACACAGTGTGTGATTCTCAAGGTCTACTCAAGGATATTGTCCTGCCCACCCTCTCGACCGAAGACCTAAAGTTCTTAGAAGGAGATCTTACTAACAATGAGATAGCCCAAGTGATTAGAAGCCTCAGATCCTGGAAGGCCTCAGAACCCTAATGGCCTACCGATTGAGCTCTACAAACTTAGACCTGATAGACTTGCCCCTTACTTGTGTGAGATGTTTGAGGAAAGTAAGGCAAAGGAGGAACTTCCACGAGACCAGAGGATCGTGACGCTGGTCATAATACATAAGGAAGGCAAGCCACGGATATATATGCCAAGTTCTTTACTAAACGCGGAGCCCAAGATCTTAGCTTAACTCCTTTCTACTCGTCTAGTCAAGGTGATAGGCGGGCTGGTTCACCCAGATCAATCGGGCTTCATGCCTCAGAGCAACACTGCATTAAACCTGCGCAGGGTGCACGGAGCAATGGAAAGGGCGGCCACTATTCGAGAGGCGGCTATAATTGCGGCCGGATCGGAGCTGTGTGTAATGCACGATCGGTCTCCTGCTGCATCTACAACTTCCGCTGATTTTTTAACTTTCTTACCTGTTTTAACCAATTTTATACTTTGTTCCTGCTGCTAACGTGCTCATTTGGGGGCTCACTGAGGTTGGCTGCTACTTTGCTTATTTTGCACTGATGCGGGGAGCGGGCGACCATATTGGAGACACTTGGGTCGGTGCTCTAGTGGTTTGAAGGGGAAGGCTATTCATCACGCACGCTGGCACGCCAGTATTGCCGGCTGGATCGGAGCTGTGTGTAATGCCCGATCGGTCACCTGCTGCATTTACGAACTTCCGCTGATTTTTGAACTTTCTTACCTTTTTTAACCAATTTTATACTTTGTTCCTGCTGCTAACGTGCTCACTTGGGGGCTCACTGAGGTTGGCTGCTACTTTGCTTATTTTGCACTGATGCGGGGAGTGGACGGCCATATTGGAGACACTTGGGATGGCGCTCTAATGGTTTGAAGGGGAAGGCTATTTATCAGGCGCGCCTAAGGCAAGCCCGTCTGCGTCCGTCCGCGCTCTGTCCGTGCCCAGGGCCAGTCCCCCTGCTCATTTGATTTCAGCCCGTCTGCGCTATTCTAAAAACGAACTCCTAATGTTCAATAAAGAAGGAGGTGTCTCGGGTTGTGCTAGGTATGTGTGTGGTTCTGGCGGACGAGGCCAAGGTAGAGAATGCTCGAACTGCGGTGTCCATATGCCCATTATTCTTGAGCAGATGGTTAAAGGACAGGTTTTTAAACGGGGGGAAAGAACTTGTAGGGCCAAATGTGGCACAGTTAAATGTGTTCTTATAAATGCCAGGTCTTTGGTTAAGCACGCTACAGAATGTGCGGTATTCCTGGAGGAATTAGATATTAAAGTGGCATTTATTACAGAATCATGGGTCGACTCGACCTCCGGTCCAGATCTGGTAAAGGCCACCCCTCCAGGCTATGTCTGCTACACTTTGAACAGACCCATGAGGAAGGGTGGGGGTCTTGCAATTATATACCAGGATGATTTGAACCCCATTTTTCAGCCAGCACCCAACATTTTTTGTGAGGCACTATGGTTTAATCTTAACTTCAAGCATTCTAAAATTGTAAGGGGCTATTGCTCTATCGCCCGCCAGGTCCTAGAGCAGGGTTCCTGAATACAATAGGCACCCTATTAGAGGAAGGAATGTGTGCAGACTCATTCACGGTTCTGGGGGACTTTAACTTCTTTCTGGAGGATCCAGGTGACTCAGATACGCCAAAACCTCGATAAAATCTTGGAGACCGGGGACTTGAAACAACAGGTGGAAGGTCCCACGTACCTCAAGGGGCACACTCTAGACAGGATTTATACTAATAACCCCGTACTCTCTGTACTTGAGGTAGTTCCTCTGGCTTGGTCAGATCATAGGGTGGTTATTTTCAAATTGTCTGACTCCAAAGCATCGATACCTAGTCCGGGGTCTTCCAAGATGTTGGAAATTAGATCCTGGAGGGATCTAGATGTGGCTCGGTTTGAAGAGGAACTTAAGAGTTCCTTTCCTTCTTTCCCATCGGACATTGATAAGGCAGTGGAGGGTTACTCTGATTGGTTTGATAAAGCCAGTAAAGAATTGGTCCCTGTGAAAAAGTGGACCCCCAGGCGTACCAAGCCCTCCTCTCCCTGGTATTCGGATAAACTCAAGACTCAGAAGCAGGCATGTAAAAAACTTGAACGGGTTTGGAAGAAGGAATACAAAAACGCTGACAAAGAAATTTATAAACAGAGCCTCAGAAGGTATAAAGACTTACTGTTGGAATCAAAAAAGGAGTGCTATGCCCATGAAATTCTCCAAGCAAAATCAAACGCAAAAGAATTATTCAAAACAATGAAGAAGCTAGAGGTGCCGAATTTGCCGAAGGTTATTAGCAGGTCAGGCCTGTGCAATAAACTGGCATCCTGGTTTCAACAAAAGGTGGGAGGTATTTACTCTTCCTTCTCTATAGGCCAATCTGGTATTGGAACCTCCTCCCATAGTACGAGTATGGTAGATTTTTACACTGGGCCGACCCTTGACCAGTTCCTCCCTTAAGAAAGCATAGACACGCAAAAAATTCTGAACTCAATTAGTTCGGGTTCCCCCACTGATCCTTGTCCGGTCTTTATTGCGAAAACCGTCTCGGAATTGATCGGGGGGCTTTACACCCATTGATCAATGACATCTTGATCTCGGGGCATTTCCCGAAGGCCTAGAAAATGGATCCATTCTTCCCCTATTGAAAAATCCAACGCTGGACCCCTCTGATCCGGGCAGCTACAGGCCAATTTCGTGGCTTCCAATGCCAGCAAAAATCGTGGAAAAGGCTATGAATAGCCAGTTGAGCACCTATCTACATACCAACCATATACTCGACTCAACGCAATTCGGTTTCAGAGCCGAACATAATACTGAACTGGCCCTAATTAAGTCCTTAGACGAAGTTAGGGAGGCCCTGGATGGCGGTGGTAGAGCTGTGATGATCTTGTTGGATCTTTCCGCAGCCTTCGACACGGTCCATCATGTGATTTTGATGGATCGTTTGTCGGAGGTGGGAGTACAAGGGGTGGCTTGGAAACTGCTACGCTTTTTTCTCTCCTATAGATCCCAGACTGTCAACTTGAGTGATTATAATTCCTTTAGTCTTCCATGTGGGGTCCCTCAGTCCCACCCTTTCTAACATTTATATGATTCCGCTGGCCGCTCTTATAAAATCTCATGGCTTTCAGCTAACGTCCTACGCGGATGACACCCAAATAGTGTTATCTTTCAAGGACGGTATGGAAAAAGAAACAGGACTGCGCTTTCACGATTGTATGAAGGAGATAGCTGAATGGATGGCCTCAAATTGTCTAAAACTCAAGTCTTCCAAAACTGAGATTATTGTCTTCGGAAATAATCCCAATGTTTGGACCCCTGATTGCTGGCCGGCGGAACTGGGCAGCTGCCCCCTCCCCTCGCCGAAAGCAAAACATTTGGGCGTAACTATAGATTGTAAATTGACCTTCAGCGATCATATAAACACCATGGTTTCCGCCTGTTTTATGTGGCTACGAATTCTAAGGAAAATTAAACCTTACCTTTCGGAAGGGAACTTCAGGACGGTGGTCACGGAGCTTATCATGTCAAGACTGGATTACTGTAACGGCATTCTTATGAATGCCCGTCAGCACCTGGTCAACAGGCTGCAGATGGCTCAAAATGCGCCGGCAAGGCTGTTACTGGGTATTCCGAAATTTGTATCGGTAAAAAATGAGTTAGCCAGGCTACACTGGCTTCCGGTGAAGCAAAGAGTTTGTTTTAAGGCCCTCTGTACAGTTTTAAGGCCCTAAATGGGACCGTCCCTCCGTACTTGCGGGACAAGTTTTTATGGTATGTTTCCACTAGGACCCTTCGGTCCTCTAGCGTGAAAAAAGTTCTGACGCCTTTTGTCAAGAAGGCCAGCTGAGGTGGTAGGAGCTTCACGGGCAGTGCATCAGTGGCGTGAAATAACTTTCCTTTCTATTTGAGGAACGCCCCCAGTCTTCTCCTGTTTAGGAAGGGTTTGAAGACCTGGCTTTTTACTCAATGATTGTCCACCCCCTCTGGTCAGGCAACAATAAAGCGCCAGGACACCTTAGGGTAACCGTTGCACTTTATAAATTTTATTAACATAACATAACATAACATAACTGGATGCCACAATGGCATTTGACACGGTCAAATGGCCATATCTTTTTGCAGTCCTCGCAAAAATGGGATTCGGTCTCCAATTCATCCAGTGGGTTAAGCTCCTCTACTCAGAACCTCTAGCACAAGTGTTGGTAAACAACAAAAAGTCGGAAGTATTCACACTGGGTAGAGGGACTCGTCGGAGCTGCCCACTCTCCCCCCTGCTGTTCGCGCTGGCCTTGGAGCCATTGGCATCCTGGGTGCATAGGGATCCAGTGATATGTGGACTGTGATGGGAGGAAACCTGGGAAGACCGCATCTCACTGTATGCGGACAACATACTCCTATTTTTGGCCTCTCCAAAGGCGTCCCTAGTGTCGGTACAAGATATATTTGCCACCTTTGGCAGATACTCAGGTTACTCGATTAACTGGAGTAAATCCGTACCATACACCCTTAATGGTCCCCAGCCTGATCTCCCTAGGAGATGCCCAGTTCAAGTCACCAAAATAGGCTGTAAGTACCTCAGCATCTATATTATTGCTGATCCCGTGCGCAGATTTGCTCAGAACCTCCTCCCGCCCCTACAGAGACTGAAGCAGGATATGGTACGCTGGAAAACGCTCCCACTCTCACTACTGGGCAGGGCGTCACTATTTAAAATTATGTCCTTGCCTCGTTTTTTGTACGTATTGCAAGATTCCTGGTCCCTGCAAGCTATTTTAGAGAAATCGAAAGCCTGCAAAGAGACTTGTTGTGGAGTGGGGAACCATGCATAGCTCTCGCTAAACTCAACCTCAACTGGTACGATGGGGGAATTGGCCTTCCTGACCTTAAAAAATATTATTGGGCAGCTCATTTGGCCGCCATCAACCACGAAACGTATCGACGTGCAGAAGACCCGGGCTAAGCAATGGATAGACGGTTGCTGCCGGGAGGGAACTATAATAGGGCACTATACTTGAAGAATGGGAAATGCCACCTGACAGGGCCGACTAAACACTCGGTGCAAGTTTGGCATGCTGCCAATAGAAGCCTGGGGTGGGAGCACAAAATAACATTGGCGACCCCACATTGGGACTCAGAAATACTTGGGAATTTGTGGAAGTCGAAGGGCTTTGACAAGTGGGACCTCATAGGTATCTCCAAGATAGGTGACCTCTGGGTAAAAGGAGAAGTTAAAACGGTTATCTCCACACAACAAGAGCATGACATGGCCACCACAGAACACTTTAGATTCATGCAGATTCACCATGCACTACAGACGCACCTCCAGAAAGAGGTCGCCGCCCCTGACTCCTCGCCTCTCGAGGACAGGATATTAGATGGCTACCTGCCTACGAAAGCCATTTCACTAACCTATAAAAAGCTGATTAATAACTCCAGTGACCCGCTACGATGCATAAGAGAGAAACGGGAAAGAGACGGCATAATCCTAGATGATGAGGACTGGGTGATGGCAGTGGCCTCCCCGCGGGAGATGGTTATATCGGCTAGATTGCGACTGGCCCAGCTTAAAATCCTACATTGAATATACATAACAGGGCCATGTCTAATGAAAATGGGGAAGGCGGATGACGGAGACTGTAGGAGGAGATGTGGGGGCGAGGGAACCTTCTTGCATATACTGTGGGATTGTGTACATATCCAACGATACTGGTAGAAAATACACGACATTCTCAGTGAGGTACTCAAACTAACTATTCACCCAGAAGCCAAACGATGTCTCATGAATGTATGGGGGCCCACTGACCTCAAAAACAAGCGCATCATATGGGTTATGCTGGGCCTAATGGTAGCGAAGAAGAATATCGGCCAGCTGTGGGGGGCCACACATGCACCAACCATACCAGCCTGGAAGAGGGATATGGATTGGTGTATTTTTCGGGAAAAGACAGTGTATGTGGCTCAGGGGTGCCCACAAAAATGGACCCATGTCGACTGGAATGTATTTTGAGGTAATACTGTTCCGACCCTTGATGATCCACCATCGCCATAATTAAGATACCAACCAGCAATCATGACTCATGTACCTTCCTGACACTAACTGTAAGATGTCAAACAATTTCACACTGTGATGTACACGTCACCCGACAGCACGACCTCAACTTAATCTCCTACGCCAATGACACTCAACTGATCCTCTCCCTCACCAAGGACCCCATCACCGCCAAAGCCAACCTCCACGAAGGAATGAAGGCCGTAGCCGACTGGATGAAGATCAGCAGACTGAAGCTGGACAAAACGGAGGTTCTCATCCTCGGCCCCAACCCTTCAGCCTGGGACGATTCCTGGTGGCCGACGGCACTGGGGGCAGCCCCGACACCCACCAACCACGCACACAACCTGGGAATCATCCTCGACTCAACCCTCTCCATGACTAAGCAAGTCAACGCCGTCTCCTCCTCCTGCTTCAACACCCTCCGCATGCTCCGCAAGATATACAGGTGGATCATGACAGACATAAGAAGATCAGTCACCCAGGCCCTTGTCAGCAGCAGACTCGACTACGGAAACGCCCTCTACGTGGGAGAGCTGACCAAGCTCATCAAACGACTGCAACGCATCCAAAATGCCTCGGCACGACTGATCCTCGACGTACCACGCCACGGCTGCCCGTCAACAAGAGGATATCCTTCAAGCTCCTCATCCAAGCAGACAAGGCACTCCACAAGACCGGCCCAGTCTACATCAACAAATGACTTTCCTTCTACATCCCCAACCCCCAGCTCCGCTCCGGCGACCTCGCACTCACCACCATCCCGCGCATCCGAAGAACAACCACCGGCAGGAGATCCTTCTCCCACCTCGCCGCCAAGACCTGGAACACCCTCCCACTGAGCCTATGACGGACCCAAGACCTGCTGACATTCAGGAGGCTACTCAAGACCTGGCTTTTCGATCAGTAGCGCACCCCCCCCGCCTCCCAGCACCTTGAGACCCTCACGGGTATGTAGTGCGCTCTACAAATGTTTGATTGATTGATTGACCTTGTGATGTTGATTCTCATTTGTTTAGTTACAAGAAATATTTTTTATTTTAAAACATTACGTCAAAAACCTCCTTGGCAATCTGGCAATGCTTGTTTGATTATGAATATTTATTTTAAAGTAGATAGGCCAGACACCAAACTATCTGTGATTTCAAGGACAGAGAGGATCCCTTTAAAAGATTCCAAGATAAGAGTACAAGGGGAATTCCAATGCAAAGAATAAGAATCATGGGCAAAAACATGGAACACGAGCAAGAATAAACATTTAAATATGGAACAAGTGCTTTTTGACTCATCTCCCTGGTTGTAGCTTTGGTAGGGTGTTAGGTGTGTTATACCCCCCTAATAAATGTATTATTCAATAAATAGTTGGGTACAGTATCTTTCTGTCGGGCATATTAAAGTGCCTGTCGGAGTTCACCTGGGAATTTTAAATGCTGACACAGACAGAAACACACAAACACTCATCTCTGTTTTGAAGGTCTTAACACATGGTTCTATTTGACACAATACTGTGTTTTAATTGCTCCTTCACAATCTGAACTCCTTTCCCTTTCCACTGGATTTTAAACCCCCCTCAAGCGCTACTTCTCATATAATGGTTAACATGATATGCCAGCGTAATTGTCAGAAAAATCTTAAGTTCACCACCCCAGTCTTACTGACCAAGCTACACTCCTGGTTGTAACTGCCTCTCTTATATACTGTTTAAACAGGAGCTGACATCACATAGAAGACTCATAGTTCATTTTGTATTGGGAATTTCCTTGAGTGTTCGCTGGTCAATTAGTCATTTGTTTTGGAGAATGTTGTTCATAAGGAAGACCATTCCTTTTCCTCCACGATCATGACATCTGCTGAATATGCTGAATATGTGACATCTGCTGTTGGATTTTGCAGCTCCACTGCTGCCTGCACCAGCTTATGACTTCCAATGATCACTGAATGCCCTATGGGTGACTATGATAATAAACTCATCAGTGCAGACTTGGCTGTAAGGACATCCAGCTATGGGCCCAGTGCAACTTCCAGTACCACTATGGGCGCACGATATGTGCACAGACTTCCTTTAGGCATGGACAGCCTCTGGTGAGTCGTGGATTCAGCTGTTATAATTGAATACATGAATCTTGAAACCAGCCTGAAACAATTCAAGACTTGCAATGGCCTTGAGCTAATGCAACATGGTTTTCTGCATTAAATATATCACACTCAAGAATACCCACCAACCAAAACATAGCTTGTTATATTATTTAGAAGGTAGTTAGCTGGAATCATATAGTAATTATTTTGTGATGAAGTGACTGGTGAGATGGAGCTGGAATGGAAGATGAAATTTGATACGCTGTATATTAACTTCTAATTCTACTAAATGTAGCCGCTCACAATCATATGTAAGGCAAATGCTCACTAATGTATCCTCAGGCTCAGTGAATAGAGATACCTATTCTTGCACCGGGTTCTGCACCATCAGTATGCCTGATTGTTTGCTTTTCTGATCACCCTGTTTTTGCACTTTTCACTGTGGGTGACTCTCATGGCTGGTGTCTCACCCATGGTAATCTCATGGCAAGCAGACTGCGTGTATTTACTGCAAGTGCCTGCCTTTTAAGATAAGGATGCTGC
This sequence comes from Triturus cristatus, assembly GCF_964204655.1. Taxonomy (NCBI): domain Eukaryota; kingdom Metazoa; phylum Chordata; class Amphibia; order Caudata; family Salamandridae; genus Triturus; species Triturus cristatus. The sequence goes on from NC_140591.1 coordinate 1,189,837,438, forward strand.
GACGGAGCAGGTGTAAGGGGCACTTGGCTGGTTACACATGAACACATGTGCAGACGCATGTGCACACATGTGAGGGATGAGCATACGAGACTACAGTCATGCACAGCCCTGTAAGTGCACAGGTAGCCTTGCGCAATGGGGACTCTGCAGGATTAGGTATTCACCTGGGATAAGCCTTATAAGGGTAGTGTACGCCAATAAGGAAAGTCAGTGTGCTTTGCTGTTTTGCCTTTAGTGGCACCTCATTATTCATATAGGGAAAGAGCTGCCTAAGAGTGTAGTTTCACTCCCCCATGGCCTCCAGAGACCATTGATGTTTTGAAGTGGAGTGTAACCTGTGCAGGAAAACCTAACATATAACTTTCAAAATGATAACTCTATTTCTTATGGGGTATCCAGCATTTTTAGAATTACCATGCTGTGGTAAATAATTTTCCTTTACCGGGACTGAATTTGATACAGAAACATAATAAAATAGCTCAGTAAAATGAGAGGCAGAATCCGTGGTATTAGTGGTTCGGAATGGGCTTTATTCCAATACTCGATTATAATCGGATGCTCCAAGTTCCATCACCACGGAGGTTCAGGAAGTGAAGTACATACATTATTGACATGAAATGGCTTTTATAGAACATACATTACAATGAAGCGAATACAGTAGGCGTAGCAATTGATAAGGAAAATGACGAATATCATGCGTAACCAAAAAATGGGTGTAATAAGGAGTAAAAAGGAACATAATTGGTTGTGATGTCATGTATAGGTGGATCTATAAGATAATACTTGGCATAGATGCGCGCGCAGCATTATGACGTGTGATTGACGTGTAACTAGGGGGTGAAGGGGACTTGACATTTAGCTCTACATGTGGAGACAAGAAGTCTGAGGGGTCAAGTCAACCTAATCCCAAATCATATCTAACATCCTATGTTTAAAGAACTATGTTATCCACAAAGGAAGGACTCTCGGACAGAATCTATTCTATACTGACTGTGCGTGAGTGTACAAGCGTCTAAGTGTCTACACTAAATGCGAGGGCAGGAATCTTCCATAGTAACAGGGCTATGAATTACTTGTATTAAGACAGAGAAGCCGGGCCCTTTGCTTGGTAGCTGGAAGAATGTTTACTTAAACTACTAGGCAGGAATGCATCGGCTGAGGGGGAAGCAGATAATTCGAAGGTGAAATACAGTTCTTGGCAGAGAATAGGCTGATGTCAGGCTTCGTGAGCCGCGCAGAGAATGAGACAAAGTTCATGGTCACAGATGCAGGCTCAGACTGGAGCTTTCAGAGGCAGAAGGCAAGGAGAGTTTTGATGACAGAATCAGGGCCTACTTGCCTGGACTGTAAAATGGCATAAGTGAGCCATATAAAGGCGGTGGCCTTTTGTACTTAGGAATGGAATATCCGGCCTATTCATGGCGGATCTGACAGAGGGCATGTTGACGGTGGACGCACATGTGTTTGCGTCTTCATAACTGGAACTGGAGGGAACATACATGTACTTGTAACATGTACATAGAACCGTTGGGGTCCAAGATAGGGGACATAACTGACCAGAAAAATCCATATTTCCACATTCCCTCCTTGTCCCCTACTTGCCCGTTAAGAGATATCAATCTTCATTAATCCATTGATCTGTTCATATAGCATCATTTGTTCTTCTTTCTTCTTCCGGGGTCTTGAATGAAATCTTGGTGGTGGAATACACGATGTGGCACACAGACCACAAATCGCTGGTCCACATTGTAAACATAGACAGCAACTGAATAGTATGAGAAGGCCAATACCTAGGAATGATAGAACTCTCCATCCCCAGGCTGATATCACACTCCAAAACCAATTGGACCAAGTCCAGGTGCCTGGGTTCTGGTGTATCTGGCTTACGATCTTGTGAAGGCGAGTTATAGCTTTATATACAGATGGCGAATTCTCTGGTATGAATACGCAGCAGCTTGATCCGATGACCCTACAAGCTCCGCCCCTATCAGCCAGGATGACGTCAAGGACAAGACGATTTTGAAGCACAACAATCCGCATAGCAGACTGCTCTTCTGTTAAATTGCCTAAGGCGGAAATAGTTTCATTCACTACTGCTTCAAGGGTTCTAGTTAATCTACGTATCAGCTTACTATTGGTAACTGTACCTATATAGGGGAAGATGCCTTTATTGAAATCTACATACTTGTCCCAGGCCGTCTCAGTATAATCGACAATTGGGAGATCTCTCCGCTCTCTATTGTGTACTAAATGAATATTTCTGTAATAATCAGGAGGAGCTAGGAAAACAGGTGGCAAAAGGAATGCAATGTAGCAGGTACCATCCCAATCTAGAGGTAGACGCATATATGCAGTCTGACCACATATAAAGTAGGAGTGGCGATAAGCTCTGAACGAAGATTTGCCTTGATCACTGAATTCTACTGTAGTAGTACATTTACTATGGCCCATATGTATGGAACCAACCTTTCTTACACACAATTCACCTTTTGCTGGGAATACTGACATGGTGGGTAAGACTAGTTCAACTTCGGATACGACATTTAGAATCATGAGATTAGGTGTAAAATTACCTAATCCATATACTTCATTTTCTAGATCAGTTCCTGTTCTTTTGGGGCGACCCTCCTTGTCAGGATAGCAGACCTTGAGTAAAACTAGGTTCAGGTTTCCCCATACCCACTGATCTTGGTAAACTGCTGTGTCTGAGTCTATGGAATTGATTAAACTAAACCATGCTCCACAGGAGCCATTATGTGTAAACGGATGTGGAAAGAAAGGCAAGACTCCTTCATAATTCTGATAGGGAGGGAGTCGGCCACACACCCAACAATTAGTGGCATTACTAGTCTGATGGGAATGATGTAACATACTAATGAAAGTGTTATTGCGCAGCGCAAGTCTATAGGACAATTCATGCGGGGGTAAGTCACTAAAAGAATGTTCTGCAATAACATTGTGAACATTTCTGGCAATAGGGTAATATATGTGCAACAGCATACTCGTAATAATTATTAAAAGACTTAAGGAAAACAAGATTAATTATGTCACTATACAGTGGCTACGCAGTGATTTACAATACGCCTGTCGTTTCATCATTTTTCGCGACTGTCCATGATTCAGGTCTAGAGGATACATGTCAGAGACAGATTCAACCGCTTCACCTAGGAGAGGACTTAAACAATCAAACCGTCTGACGTTCTAGGCCTCAACTTAACTTTGTAGAGTTCGCTTTCAGTTTTTTCCACCAAAGGAAGTTTTGAATCAGTCTGTGAGGGAGTGCAGGGCACAATGTCTATATCCGAGGATTGTCCATGAAATTTCTTGATATGACTTGAATGAATCCAACCCTTGCGGCCCTCGATCTTCACGGCTGTTCTTGTGGTCAGCAGAACCAACTTGGGTGTCTTCCACCTGGGCTCCAGCTGAGTCTTTCGGTCGAAGTTTCTCACAAATACAATATCACCCGGAACTACGTCATGGGGTTTCACCTCAGTGTTGTCGGGAAATGCTGCAGCAACCTGTGAACGACAAGATTGTAGTGCAGACATCAAGGAAGCCAAGTAATCTGTCAGCATATTACAGTCAATATCAGTTATTTTGCGTGGTACAGGCGTCCCCCACATATTTGGTGGTCTGCCGAAGATCACCTCATACGGGGATAGCCCTGTTCGAGAGTGTGCTACCATTCTCATGTAAAAGAGTGCAACTGGTAATGCTACTATCCAGTCGACACCTTTCTCTCTGCATATTTTGGACAGTCTGATTTTCAGTATCTGATTATGTCTTTCTACGAGACCTGCTGCTTCGGGGTGTCGGACACAGTGGAATTTCCACTGATATCCTAGCAGAAGTGAAACATGTTTCATTAATTCGGATGAGAACGGCTGGCCGTTATCTGAGTAGACAACACGTGGTAAACCGTAGCGTGGGAAGAATTCTCGAACTAACTGTTTGGCAGTAGTCGGGGCAGTGTAATCTGAAACCGGGTATGCCTCCGTCCAACGAGACAGAGCGCAGACAACTACGAGAACATATTTGAATCCTCGACATCGTTCCATCTGGATATAATCCATCTGGAGGACTTCAAAAGGGTGATCAGGAGGCTGAAATCCACCCTGTTCTACGGGAACGCTTTTTCCTGGGTTGAACTGGCAACAGATCATACAGGTACGGACTTTTTGTTTGGCTGCTGCTCGTAAATGTTTATTGAACCAAATGTGTTGAATGCTGTCTAGCATAGCTTTCTCTCCTAGATGCGCTGGACTATGGATAGTGTTAATAATGACTCGGACCATTGAATCAGGAAGGAACCACACAGACTTTTCCTTCGTCATCCATCCTTGGTCCGTTTGGATCCCTCCTAATTCAGTCCATTTCTTTATTTCGTCTGGTGTAGCATGTGTCTGTATGTCAATTACGTCAAGAGTAGGATCTTTAACTGTCATACAATGTGTCGGCATCGGGACTATTGTCTTTGTCATGTCGGATGTTTGTGTTTGAGCAGTCTGTTTAGCTGTTCTGTCCGCTAAATCATTGCCTTGAGAAATGATATCAGTAACTTTCGTATGAGCTTTACATTTCATAATTGATATTGCAGTAGGTAGATGTATTGCATCTAATAAGGCATGAATGAGGGGTCCGTGCTGAATGTGGGCACCGTGGGAAGTTAAATAACCTCTCTCTCGCCACAGCACGCCGAAGTCATGTACAACTCCGAATGCATAACGTGAATCAGTGTATATGTTGACCCTTTTACTTGTGGCTTGAATACAGGCTTGTGTCAGAGCGATGAGCTCTGCGGCTTGAGCTGACAAAGTATTTATACGATTTGTTTCAATGAATTCAGTATCTGTTGTGACTGAGTAAGCAGCCACCAACTCTCCTGTACTTGTTCTCATACATGAACCATCTACATACAACGTCAGGTCTGGATCTGACAATGGAACATCTATCAAGTCTTGTCTAGGTTTCGTCGTTATAGTAATAACTTCAATACAGTCATGGGCTAGTGGATCTGTTCCGGTTACTGGCAAAAGTGTGGCAGGATTCAATGTGTTACAGCGTCTGATTTCTATATGTGGCTGAAACAGTGTAAGTTCGTACCCTGTGAGTCGTGCTATAGTCAAGTGTTGTGTTTGCGTTCTATTTTCAAGAACCTCTACTGCATGTGGTACTTGAACTGTCAGTGGATGTCCTAACACTATGGCATCGCTTTGTCTAATTGCTAAAGCTGTCGCTGCTACTGATTTTAGGCATGCAGGCAAAGCCTGGGCTACGGGATCTAATGTGCTAGAAAAATAAGCACATGGTTTGTGTGATCCTGCTTGTTCCTGTGTGAGTACTGACAAAGCAGTACCTTCGCGTTCTGTAACAAAGAGTGTAAACTGTTTTCTGTAACAAGGTGTTGCTAAAACGGGTGCTTGACATAAAGCTTTCTTTAAGCTTTCAAAAGCTTGCGTATGTTCCTGGGTCCAAGGGAGAACAATCGATGTGGCTGCCTCCTGGGTTGTCAACTGAATGAGTGGTTTTGCTAGAAATGCATATTGCGGGATCCACTGTCTACAGTATGAAGTGAGGCCTATGAAAGCCCGCACCTCCTTTTGTGTCTTGGGTATTGGCATGTTAGCTATTAACTGAATGCGGTCTGGTGTAAGCTGCCTTCCCTCCTTGGACAGCGAGTGTCCAAGATAAATAACTCGCTGGACACAGAATTGCAGCTTAGAAGGGGACACCTTGTGCCCCTTTTCGGCTAGAAATTGTAAAACTGTCAGTGATGCTTTTTCACATTCAGGTTCGCTTCGGGCGGTGATCAGCAGATCATCGACATATTGAAGCAGAGCAGTGTTAACTGGCATGTGGATACTGTCAAGTTCTCGTTTCAGTGCTTGGCTATAGATGCTGGGGCTTTCTGTAAATCCTTGAGGTGCGCGTGTGAATTTAAAGCTACGTCCATTTAAACTAAATCCGAATAAATATTGGCTTTCCGGATCTATTGGGATGCTGAAAAAGGCATTCTTGAGATCGATTACAGTAAAGAATGTTGCTTCGGAATCAATAGCTGTCAGTAATGACGAGATATCTGGGACCACAGGGAATTGTGGCACAATGCATTTGTTTAACTCGCGCAGATCAATAACCAGTCGATATACTGGCGGGGCCTTAGGATCTGTTCGTTTAAGAATCGGAATTATCGGGGAATTACATACATTGGAGTCCGTTTCTACAACTACTCCTTGGGTAATGAGCTCGTCAATGATTTGTAGTAAAGCCACTACAGCATCTGGCGGTAACTTGTATTGTCGCATTCGTGGTAGCACCACTCCTGCCTTTAATGTGACTCGATATGGTGTAATATTCATGCAACCAACATCAGTAGGGCCTTGTGCCCATAGATGTGTCGGTAAAGTCTGCAGTCGGGGATCCATGTCTCTAGATACATAGTGACCTTTAAAATCACGTAAAAACAATCTTACTCCTTCCGGAGAACAACATATTATGGCTCCTAGAGCTTTTAACGTTTTTATTCCTAATAGATTTTCTGGACATGATTTAGTAAGCAATAAATCTGTAGTTCGGGTCAGAGGTCCTATCGTAAGTGGCAGAGGTTGTGACACTTCATTAACAATAGGTTTTCCTGAAAAACCAAGGGAAATATTTTGTGAGCCTGAGAGGGGTGCCCCTGGAACTTCACTACGTTTTATAGTTGTTCGACTTGCCCCTGTATCGAGTAAAAATTTTCTATCTTGACCTAATAATTCACTGTGTACATAAGGTCCTTCTTGATCTACAGGTATCTCGATAAGGGGTAAGTCAACTTCCCTCTCTAGGCTAGTTCATGCGTAACGCTGGTACTCAGGATATTCATACTGTGCGGTCTGATACATTTGTCGTGTTGTTGTCTGTGTGGCAGCAACAGGCAACGCTGGTGCAGCTGGCACGAACTGTATTGGCTGTTGTGCGGCTGGCATGGCCTGGGCATGCTGCAGAGCTCCTTGTTCATTCTGATCTTGTCTAAGTGGCCGTGATCTTTCTTGCGTTTTACCTATGGCGATATTATGTTTTAAAACTGGACAATCGTGTACATAATGACCTGGCTTTTTACAATAATTGCATGTCCCTTTTACAGGTCCTGCAGAGTCGGAATGTGTCATACCCTTTTTATGTCCTTCAGCTGGAATTGTCTGAGAAACTAACATTTTCATTTTCGTGTCTTTCATGCGTCTGTGTTCATGTTCTTGTTCCTCTCTAATTCTATTGTGATGGTACTGTAACATTTGTAACATTTGTGATGGAGTGTTACCTTGCCAGGTACTCTCGAATTTTAATACTCTATTCTTTACTGGGGGCAGGGCATTTTCTACTAATTTTGTTACAAACAGATGTGGGTATGATTCGCTACTTGCTTTTATGCCACTATTTATACCAAAACATTTTTCAAATCGGGCATAGTAATCACTAGTGTCTTCATCTTGCTTCTGTTTACAGGCTGAAATTGTACCCCAATCTTCCTTTTTCGTAGTTAATAAACGTGGCAGTACCTGTACTAGTAAACCTGGTAATGCCTTAGTTTTGTCCCCAAGCCCTGCTCCTGCAGTTCGGGCCTTTTCTTCTGCTTCTAATACTGACCATTCTATCTTTTGGTCTCCTACCTCCCACTCTTTTTCCTTGAGTTTCTCATAAATGCCAGCAGGCATCAATACCTTTAATATTGTCATAATGTCGGGATAGGTATACTCTCCCATGAGTAACATGTCTTTAATTTCTCGGTGAAAACCCGCTGGGTCTTTGTCATGACTGGGTACCACTTTCTTCATTTGTAACAATTCTATTTTTGATATGGGCGTATATACAAATACGCGTTTGAACTGATTGTCCTCGCCCTTTATTGGGTGTACTTCTCGTAAGGGATTCTGTCTATCTATGTGATACGTGGTTCTTTCCTTGACGGGCAATGAAACATGTTCTGAACATACAAAAAGAATATATTGCTTTCTTGATTCTAGAATTTCTTTAATTAATTTAGTACCTGAACCTCTCCATCTATTCGTGAGTAATTCAGTCAATATGTCGGGTAAGGGACCAGGATCTGAATGTTGACTCCGATATAGTATAATGAGTTGTTGAATCATATAAATCCCAGCTAACCTCTGTTCATCTGGGGTGAGATTCAAAAATGTGCGTACTACCGTATCATCACTATATTTTCCGGGACTGTCCACCCAATGGACAGCTGCCCTGGCTAAATCTTGTTCATCCATAGAATCGAGAAAATGATAACCCCTTCGTTCTCGGAGTAGTTTGTCAGCTGTTTGGAACGAATGCTCGTTAGACCTTATATGGACTATGGGTGTTGGGAAACCCCTGTTATTGTCTGGACATATCGGGCGTATCGGGTCAATAAGACATCTCGTACTATTATAAGATCTTCTTTTACCTACATAGGCTATAGTTTCTGACTGTCCTGTGGGCGGTCCTGACCCTTCTTCCTCGCTTTGTTCGAACTCGTCTACCTCTAATCTCTCTTCGTGTAGGCGTTCTATTTCTTTACGGATCTTTCGGCACATGGCTATTATACAATTTTGTTTATCATGTCTCCCTTCTGATATATTCTGGCTCCATCTTGTAAGAATTTGCATTGCTTCCGGGTCTACCCCCGGTCGGTCTTGATTTCTGATCACACAGTTTATGAGGAAACGTAACAGTTCCCCCTGTATCTCTACTTTCTGGTATTCCATAGCTCTGTGGATACATTCTGGATCTCGCCCTGTTTGGACAAAATGGTATATATTATCTAGATGCGCAGTCATTCCTGGTAACTTCCCTAAATACACTGCGGCTCGTCTGATACGTAATGATGCTAGGGTCATTTCGTCCTCTTTTCCGGGCACAGGGTCATATCTGCAATCTATAAGAAGTTCCTTCAGCGCACGGGCACTTATGAGTTTGGGTGTACGTGAATGTGCTGACTCTTGAAAAGTAAGTTTATTTATTCTAGGCGGCGTAGAAAAGATATTGGTAGCACCTCCCGTGGCCCCATCTGGGGTGTCGGGTGTGAAAGGATTCGTCGAACGTGACACAGCAACTACAGGTGTGGACACAGCTATAGAAGTAGCTGTAGGAGCGGATGCAGAAACAGATGTGCTTGCCGGAACTTGTGACTCGATTTGTTGCTGTAGGGATACGGGTGCTGGATCTTGGCGTTGGACCTCCCTGGTATGCGGTCTATGCGGGGCGGAATTAGCATACTCGGGAGCTGCGTCATCTAAATATGAGGACAGAAAAACATCTTCTGCGGTTCTAGGATGCCCCTTAGGATGTACCTTTATTGGGAACAATGGGGGTGGCAAGTCTTTCGGTATTTCTGGAGTAGCCTTAGGTAATCCTTCGGCCAGAAGGGGATACATACCATTCATAAGGGCATTTCTTTGTCTGTCTACTTGTTCTGCTTTCACTCGGATACCTTCCTCAATTAATAGATTTTCTTGAACTTTATTGGAATTCTCTTTACTCTTCTCTTCCAGTCTACGTGCTTTTTCTGTTCGTCTATGTGATTCTTTACGCCATAATTCAATGGCATCTTTCTGTGACTGTCTGACTTTTCTTTTCCATAACTCTTCTTCTACTTTTATGATGCACTCTGCATCCCAGGTTCCCGCTGTGGGCCACCTCTGACTTTCTGGTAATTCCTTGGTGTAGTCTACCCATAAATCAAGAAATAATATGGCGTCTAAGCCATGTTTATGATACATGAAGTACCCTGGGGTGTCCCTAGGAGGAATAGGAACGGCCTCTTCGAGTACCCCTTTTCTGGTGGTGATCTGTCTTAATTTCGAAAAGAGCGGCATATTGAAAACTGACCTTATACTTGATTTTGACCAACTGACCTGATACTTGAATTTGAACAGACTTAATACAATAAACACGATAATGAACAGTCATTCATACCACAATATACAGAACGTATTTAAACACATTTAACATTTTGACATTAAACCTTTAACTGAGACAACAATGATGATCGTCTGCATAACTAATCACCAAGCTTAATTCTCGACAATAACTAGACACTTCGGAATACTTGATATACTGCTAAACAGTACAGATACACTGCTAAAACAGTGCAGACCGGATTTGTGTACCCAAACCCGTCTTGACCGGCACAACCTATGTGCACGTCAGAAATGCCTCCCCAGCAATGGTACTCACCGGGTAGCTTCGGAAACGGAAGGCCTCGGTAACTTGAACTTGAATCGGACTGGACTCGACTCGACTCGTCGGACACTGGACTCGACTTGGGACTTCAGACACTGGTGGGCCTCTGCATACCTCGGATCTTGCTCTCTCAGCTAGGCTCTGGTCGGGATACTTCGCACTTCTCACCGCCTCGTCTGGGTGTCGATCGCAGCCTCAGTCGCCCCCGCTTGACCGGAGGGAGATACAGGAAATCCTGCTGGTACGCGTTATTGTCCGTCCAGCTGTGGCAGGAGACCGGGCCTGCAACGCACCGCCGGCGCGTGAGATGAGAAAGTGTCCCTGTTCGGGCGCCATCATGTGGTAAATAATTTTCCTTTACCGGGACTGAATTTGATACAGAAACATAATAAAATAGCTCAGTAAAATGAGAGGCAGAATCCGTGGTATTAGTGGTTCGGAATGGGCTTTATTCCAATACTCGATTATAATCGGATGCTCCAAGTTCCATCACCACGGAGGTTCAGGAAGTGAAGTACATACATTATTGACATGAAATGGCTTTTATAGAACATACATTACAATGAAGCGAATACAGTAGGCGTAGCAATTGATAAGGAAAATGACGAATATCATGCGTAACCAAAAAATGGGTGTAATAAGGAGTAAAAAGGAACATAATTGGTTGTGATGTCATGTATAGGTGGATCTATAAGATAATACTTGGCATAGATGCGCGCGCAGCATTATGACGTGTGATTGACGTGTAACTAGGGGGTGAAGGGGACTTGACATTTAGCTCTACATGTGGAGACAAGAAGTCTGAGGGGTCAAGTCAACCTAATCCCAAATCATATCTAACATCCTATGTTTAAAGAACTATGTTATCCACAAAGGAAGGACTCTCGGACAGAATCTATTCTATACTGACTGTGCGTGAGTGTACAAGCGTCTAAGTGTCTACACTAAATGCGAGGGCAGGAATCTTCCATAGTAACAGGGCTATGAATTACTTGTATTAAGACAGAGAAGCCGGGCCCTTTGCTTGGTAGCTGGAAGAATGTTTACTTAAACTACTAGGCAGGAATGCATCGGCTGAGGGGGAAGCAGATAATTCGAAGGTGAAATACAGTTCTTGGCAGAGAATAGGCTGATGTCAGGCTTCGTGAGCCGCGCAGAGAATGAGACAAAGTTCATGGTCACAGATGCAGGCTCAGACTGGAGCTTTCAGAGGCAGAAGGCAAGGAGAGTTTTGATGACAGAATCAGGGCCTACTTGCCTGGACTGTAAAATGGCATAAGTGAGCCATATAAAGGCGGTGGCCTTTTGTACTTAGGAATGGAATATCCGGCCTATTCATGGCGGATCTGACAGAGGGCATGTTGACGGTGGACGCACATGTGTTTGCGTCTTCATAACTGGAACTGGAGGGAACATACATGTACTTGTAACATGTACATAGAACCGTTGGGGTCCAAGATAGGGGACATAACTGACCAGAAAAATCCATATTTCCACAATGCTCATCTCTGGTTCAGAGCCCAAGCTTTGTATCATACTGCTGTGCTCAGTTAATTACGTTTCTCCAGCGACAGGAACAAAGGCTGACCCACACAAAATAAGCAATTAGCAGTACTTCTCCCAGCTATTGAGGAGAAAAGGGGTGGAGCAGAATGATCTGTATCAATCACCCAGCTGTCATACTGTAGCAGGGATGGGCCTGTTTAAGCCCACTTAGCAAAGTAGAGTGCCCAGGCAAATGGGGGGCTCCCTTTAAAATTACAGTGTGCAATTCCTGGCAGTGATGTCAGCGAGGGGTGGAGCTAAGACCCCAGGAGCTGATGTTACCAGGAGCACTTTGATGACACTATCTTAGACTGTCCCAGTATGCTGTGCAGGAGGGTAGGGAAAGTTGTAGAAATGTGAAGTGCACCCTAAGATTGGCCAGTGGTGCCGGTCTACTGGAACCTTCCTCTCTCCCTTAAGAACTCTTGCACAAGGGAGAGACTGTGGATTTTTCTACACTTCACTTCTGGATCCAGCGACCACCATGGAGAACTGGAAGGGGGAACCTCCTGACCTCCCCACTCAGGACCAAGGAGTCTGCCCAGTTAACCCCAGTACTAGTGCGTATCCACAAGGGCCAGTGAGGCTGGCCCCCTTAAGCCATCTGAGGACCTGTTTGGGGAAAGAGCTGGTGGAGAGAACCAAGAAAACAGGACCTGTGAGGAATGCACACTTTGTAGGTGATGGGGGGTTGCTGCAACTGCCCATGGTGGCACCACGAGTAAAATGAGTCCAGGATTGTCATATTCGGCCCACCGGGGCCTGAGTTATGGCAGTTTGAAGTTTGGTGACCTTTTACTTAGCGACAAAGTGCATATTGCTCCTCCACCATGTCACTCCTAACCCCGGGTGGACCAGGGCTCCGGCCCGGGTGTTAGCACAGGATTAATTTGAGTAAATCAGAACAGTGAGAGGGCATGCATGAGTCCCTCACCCCAGACTTTCTCATGACCCGGGGACCCCATCACCAGGGCCGTTTTTCTTTAAAAAGGGGACCGGGACCCCATTCCCAGCCCCCTGAGGCACAGTAGTTCAAGGGGTAGCGCCATCAGCCCTCAGTCGTGGTGGGGCTGCCCCACTTCCTGTGCCCATGTCTGGGGGAACGGTGGCCACCTCACACACAAAGATCCTGGAAAGGAGCTGCCGGATCTCAGGAGCAGCAAAGGAGATGCTGACCATGCGGGGAGCCAGCAGGGGCTGCCAGGGGTGGGCTCCCTGAGCTGCCCCAACAAAGGAGGCATGAGGGGATGCTCAGGTGGGACTGTGCACCCCCTGAACACAAAGAAAACAAAAGTAGAAGCAGCATGGCTCTCCCGGCTCCACGGGAGAGCCGATACTACCGTATTCACTGAATTCACACAAATCGCCCCATAAAGCCTTGTGGGGCCGGACAGTTTCTAACCTGTTTTTAGCATTTTTTCTTCTTGTGGTGGCTCAGGATAATGGGGTCACTACCAATGAACTCCATAGGATTCCACTTTTCCTGCAAAAGGATTCCCATAATCCCCACTCTAACATGGGGGGACTCCAAAACCGTCACCTCCCCTGGATTTACTTCATTTTTCCAAGCAGCTCCAAGCCTAAAGCTTTTTGCTTGGAGTTTTATGCCCTTCAGGGATTATGTGTATGGTGACATTCATGATGACCTCTAAGGCCTAAAGGTGATTAATTATAATACTGGTATTAAAGTGTGCTCTAGATGCCAAGTGTATGGGTGCAATGCAGCATTTTGTAAATGTGATGCCCTTTAAGGGCTATGCTTATGATTGCAGTTTGAGGGTATAAGATGTATAAAAAGTATGCAGACACAGATTTTGACAATAATTGCTGCTCACTAAATATGTTCTAGTTGCCTTAATTAGTGATTTCATGCAGGATTATTGTTTTTGACAATTGCATTTAAATACATAATGTTATTTTAACATGTGGTTAGTTGCTCTTAAAACTTAACAAAACCAATTTACTCACTTGATATGATGGTGTGACCCCTTTTGGGGGAGTCACAGGTGATTACACAATATCATATATGGTATTTTCCATATACCAATGTATATATTTGTAAATTAGTGCATAGTATTTAGAGGTGTATGTATGTAATAAATGTACTTCTTTTTCTAAAGACAAATACTGAGTGGACAATCATCTATTGAGTGCTATTATTGCATGCCAGTGATTGGGGATTACTAGACAACATTCCACCTCCCTTGAGTCGGCCTTGGACTGCACTGATTCGGTACTCTCTGGGAGTCAAGTGTTACAATGGAGTTCTTGGTTCCGGGTAAGGACAATTGTGGACCTATTACTTGTGAAGGCCACACAAATAACAGCCCAATTTCCAACACCTATGAACTTGGAAACAGTTCTGGATAGCAATTCACTGAAATTATAGAATTTCACATGAGGCCTCTATAAAGCATTGATGTTTATGAATTAGCTCAACAGGTACACTGAGCTGCACACTGTGCAGGAATTATGACAAAAAGAAAAAGTTGCTTTTGGTAGCAGGCACTCCTGAAACAGGATTTAAGTTCCCAAATCACTGCAGCATTTTCTCCAAATCAGCTGTTTTGATTATGGCTTCTTTGAGAAAATATGTATACATGGGGAGTTGACTGGAATGGAATCTGGTTTGGTAGGGCCAGTCTACTGTTGACTCATGTTGCTAAACTAGTTCTCATTCCTACTAGTGAAATCTGCTCGCCCCTGTGGAACATCTTTCCTGGGACTGGAGAAAAATTTCCTGATTAAGAGGAAGATGTTTTTGGCCTCTAAGAATCCCAATAAGCTAGTTTGTGCTGGATATTCTGTTTTGAGCTGCTGAACAAAAATCAGAAGCAGCGTTAGTCCAGTTACGAGTGAAATTAGCCTGGACATACTCTGGGAACCTTTGATAGTTCCCCTCACTTCTCAAATAAATGCTAGTAACAGTTACAGTTTTTCTGCAAGGGAAAACATGCTTTTCATCTCTTTTGAGACTGGTGTAATGAAAAGCTAGACCAGAATAGAATTCTGAAAGTGTTTAAGCATATTTATGTTGTGTATAATTTAGTGAAATCTAGGATTCAGGGCTGTGTGCTGTTGTGTAGTGCTATTAAAACAAAGATGTTATTACTCATCACTATTGCTTCACAAAATTGAAAACTAGCACATACTCCTGTTTTTTACTTGATCACAAGATTCTGTTTTATTTTTCATCCACATTATAGTGTTTTGCGAGTTTTAAAATGGAACCTTTTGTCTCCTAATGGACTCTGTAGAGCTGTGACGTAGGGATCAGAGTAGAATCCAAAGAAAGGTTGTTTTAGAACGTTGAGTTTGCAGTTACACGCAGACGAATAAAGCTGGGTAATATTAGACTCTGTGTCTGGTGTAGTCGTCGGTGGGCACCCAGGCCAGGGAGGATGCTACAACTGGTGGGGAGACAGGGGTCAGTAACCTGAAGAACAACCTTGCTCTTCTTTTGCTGAGGTCCAAGCAAACTGCTCATGCATGCCACGCCTGTTGCTGTCGAAGCACGAAATTGACGCTACATGCATGAGGAGTCTGTTAAGACGGGTTCAAGGAATGATGACAGGAAACACTTTGTAGATTAAGGTAGTTTACTCATGGCACAACCTGGCATCCAGCTACCTCCACGACCCAGCTGCAACTGACACCTGTGGAGTGCCGCCTGCCTTACATTCGATCTCGAGGACACAGAACCCAGAGAACATGAACACTTGGAACGAGGTAAGAACTAAGAACAGCTAAGTATACATCACAACACATCCTCTCCCCTTAATAATACAACCAAATAAAGAAAGATAAAGAAAACAGAAGAAAGAGAAGGAAAAGAAAACAGCAGATTGAGGCAAAAAGAACAACATTCATGATCTAACATAATCTTGAAGATAACAAGGTGGTCTACGGTTCCTAACCCCCAACTCAGCAGGACTATCACACAACACATCCTGATCCACCCCCTGAGTAGAAGGACATTGGTCATTGAAGTGAAAAACATCTTCAGCACGTTTAGAATCATTCTTGACAACCCTGTCAGGCAAAAACATCTCACCAGAACAGCTTCCACTATCATTGCAGCTTTTATCAACAGAACCTCCTTTTTGATATAAAGCCACTCTGCGCAAATTCCAACGCTTTCCTCCCTCAATGACAACAAAATACCTACCAATGCTCACAACACGACAGGGACCTTTGAACTTGGTAAGACCACCCTTAATCCTTCCAGATTTCAATTTGACCCAATCACCAACCGAAATCTTGGAAGAGAAAACTTCAATGCCGCGTTCACCTCCAGAAGACACCCAACCCTTAAGCCAAGATAGAACAAGGCGTGAGCCAGGATGACGACCTCTCATAATCAAAAATGGAGACTTCAAGGTAGCACTATGAGAAGTTGTGCTGTAAGCCCATAATGCGTCTTGAACAAGTCGACTGGGAGACAAACCATTAGCTAAGGCAAGTTGTAAAGTACCTTTGATAAGCCGATTCGCCCTTTCCACAATACCATTACCCATCGGATTGTAAAGAGAGGTACAAGAATGCTTCACTCCACACCTTTCCAAAAAACAACGCATCTCACCGGAGGTGAGTTGCGTCCCATTATCCGTAAGAAGGACTTGAGGAATGCCTTCACGTAAAAATAAAGTCTCCAACACTGTGATTGTGGACCTCGTTGTGACATCCTTCAAAAATTCAAGATGTAACCACCGCAAGTGTACATCCACAACCACAACTGCAAACCTCATATCCACAGACATTTCTGAAAGAGGCCCAATAAAATCAAGGCAAATAGTATGCCAAGGTTGACCAGGATCCTCAATGTGACCCATACAACTTTGCAAACCAACTTTCAATCTCTTCTCGCTCTCTTTACAGAGAGTACAATTAACCACCCATTCTCTGATTTGGTCATCCATGGCAGGCCACCAAAATTCCTGTTTTATGTGCCTGATGGTCATACCTTGACCAAGATGACCCTCATGAGCAATTTTAAAAATATGTAGCCTAATGGCACTCGGAGGAACAAACCTCTCACCTCTCATAATCACATCCTTGCCATTCAAAGAATGTTCATCCAGCAACTTCCAATAGGGCCTAAGAGGAGCTGAAACCATACTTTCACGGGGTGAACCTTTCTTAATAAGAATTACAACATCTTGCAATATGGGATCCTCAATCATAGCTTCAGAACACTGTGCCTTGGAGAAGGATCCCAAACTGCATTCACAAACATCAAAAACGAATGCAACAGCCTCTTCGTCTTCTAACTTTTTGACAATCTCTTTGTCTACAGTTTCCTAATCAAGTGACAAGCGTGATAGGCAATCAGCTTGCAAATTTCTCCACCCCTGAATAAACTCAATGTCATATAGATATTCTTGTAATCTTGCAGCAAACCTAGCAAGACGTGCTGATCCTTTTCCGGCCCCGCCTGCAGACAAAATTTTGATTAGAGGTTTGTGATCAGTCCTTAAGACAAATCGTGAACCCCATAAATATGTGTTGAAATATTCCACACCCCAAGCTGCAGCAAGAGCCTCTCGCTCTATTACCGAATAATTACTCTCAGATTGGGTGAGAGTTCTCGAGGCAAATGCAATGGTCCTCTCAACACCTCTCTGAAACTGAGAGAAAACCACCCCAATTCCAGTAAGGCTTGCATGCACTGCAAGGAACGATTTACACAGAGGATTAAAAGGTGCCAGAATCCCTGCGTTACAAATCTCAATTTTAATCTTTGAAAACGCATCAGACTGATCCCTTTCCCAAACAAAATTCCACCCTTTGCGAAGAAGTTTCCTGAGAGGTTCAGAAATATCCGCAAACCCACGAACAAATTTTGAATAGTACTCAACAAGACCCAGGAAAGACCTGAGCTGATCTTTGTTGCTCGGGGAAGGAGCATTCTTAATGGCATCCAAAAGATTATTTTTGGGAGCAATACCACCACTAGAAATCGAGTATCCTAAGTAATCAACACGTTCAGTCAAAAAACAGCATTTATCTTTGTTGACCGTAAGACCGTGTTGTTCAAGCTTCCACAACACTTGCCTAAGAGCTACATTGTGTTCTTGGATAGATTTCCCTGAAATCAGAATATCGTCTTGGAAGTAAACTACCCCAGGCAAACCTTTCAACAAGTCAGACATCATTCTTTGAAAAACACTCGCGGCGGAAGCCAAGCCAAAAGGCATACGAGTGAATTGAAAGATCCCTTCAGTAGTGATGAAAGCTGTGAGAGACTTTGACTCAGGATGCAATCTAATCTGGTGGTAAGCACTCCTCAAATCAATCTTGGAAAAATATTTCCCACCCCCAACAGACTGTAACAATTCGCTGATATTAGGAAGTGGAAAGGTATCAATAATTATATCACGGTTTAATGACTTAAGGTCAATACAAAAACGGAGACGGCCATCAGACTTCAGTGTCAAAACCACCGGAGAAATCCATGAAGACACCTCCACAGACTCAATAACACCAGATTGCAATAACTCATCCAACAGATCTTTAAGGCCTTGCCTGACGGAAAGAGGTACCTTCCTGAGCTTGTGTTGAATCGGACATGCATTAGGTTTAAGAATAATCCTATGCTGATATCCCTTAACACAGCAGAGCCTATCTTCAAACACCTTGTGAGCATCTCGAAGAATGTCCTCAACCTGCACGTCATCTTCCACTACCATGATTTGATTTGTGGCTCTACGATTGATGACAATGTGCAGGTCATATTGATGCATCCAGCCTAGGATTGGCGGGCCCTCTTTGGCCACATAGATCTTACCCACAGTGGTGCGTGATTTGAAAGAGATATGACCAGACATGTACTCCACAACATCTATGGACTGACCTTGGTACCCCACTGGGTTGATATCTTTTTCCAAAAGAGACACGCCTTGCCAGGTGGCATAAAACAGAGATTCAGGGATAATTGTGTACATGGAACCGGAATCTACCATCAATGTGATGTCCTTGCCACAAACGTGAAATGTAGCTGTGGGTCTAATTAATCTAGGAGACTCCTGAGTGGCACCCACCATAGTTTGATCGAGTTTTTCTCCCACTACCAAAATTTTGTTTACAAAGGGGTAATGAGCATCGTCATCATGTACTACATTTATTTTATATTTCGATCTGTCAACAGGATCAGATTGTCTGCACATTCTAGATTAGTGCCCTTTCTTCCCACAGCGCCTACAGGTCTGGTCAATGGCATAGCATTTTTTTAAATCAGCTAAATGGTACTGACTACCACAACGTAAACACTCTTTGGACTTTGCTTTAACATTAGAACCACTAGCATTACTAACTTTAATTTTCATTACTGCATTTACATCTATATGCTTGTCTTTAATTTCTACATTGCCGATTTCTTGAAGAGGTTTATCCTTCTCGCTAAACTCAACCTCAACTGGTACGATGGGGGAATTGGACTTCCTGACCTTAAAAAATATTATTGGGCAGCTCATTTGGCCGCCATCAACCACGAAACGTATCGTCGTGCAGACGACCCGGGCTAAGCAATGGATAGACGGTTGCTGCCGGGAGGGAACTATAATAGGGCACTATACTTAAAGAATGGGAAATGCCACCTGACAGGGCCGACTAAACACTCGGTGCAAGTTTGGCATGCTGCCAATAGAAGCCTGGGGTGGGGGCACAAAATAACATTGGCGACCCCATATTGGGACTCAGAAATACTTGGGAATTTGTGGAAGTCGAAGGGCTTTGACAAGTGGGACCTCATAGGTATCTCCAAAATAGGTGACCTCTGGGTAAAAGGAGAAGTTAAAACGGTTATCTCCACACAACAAGAACATGACATGGCCACCACAGAACACTTTAGATACATGCAGATTCACCGTGCACTACAGACGCACCTCCAGAAAGAGGTCGCCGCCCCTGACTCCTCGCC
Source organism: Triturus cristatus (assembly GCF_964204655.1). Taxonomy (NCBI): domain Eukaryota; kingdom Metazoa; phylum Chordata; class Amphibia; order Caudata; family Salamandridae; genus Triturus; species Triturus cristatus. The sequence goes on from NC_140591.1 coordinate 1,189,857,116, forward strand.
TCTCGAGAACAGGATATTAGATGGCTACCTGACTACGAAAGCCATTTTACTAACCTATAAAAAGCTGATTAATAACTCCAGTGACCCGCTACGATGCACAAGAGAGAAATGGGAAAGAGACGGCATAATCCTAGATGATGAGGACTGGGTGATGGCAGTGGCCTCCCCGCGGGAGGTGGCTATATCGCCTAGATTGCGACTGGTCCAGCTTAAAATCCTACATTTAATATACATAACAGGGCCATGTCTAATGAAAATGGGGAAGGCGGATGACGGAGACTGTAGGAGGAGATGTGGGGGCGAGGGAACTTTCTTGCATATACTGTGGGATTGTGTACATATCCAACGATACTGGTAGAAAATACACGACATTCTCAGTGAGGTACTCAAACTAACTATTCACCCAGAAGCCAAACAATGTCTCATGAATGTATGGGGGCCCACTGACCTCAATAACAAGCGCATCATATGGGTTATGCTGGGCCTAATGGTAGCGAAGAAGAATATCGGCCAGCTGTGGGGGGCCACACATGCACCAACCATACCAGCATGGAAGAGGGATATGGATTGGTGTATTTTTCGGGAAAAGACAGTGTATGTGGCTCAGGGGTGCCCACAAAAATGGACCCATGTCTGGAATGACTGGAATGTATTTTGAGGTAATATATGTACCCCCCGACTGTTCCGACCCTTGATGATCCACCATCGCCATAATTAAGATACCAACCAGCAATCATGACTCATGTACCTACCCGACACTAACTGTAAGATGTCAAACAATTTCATACTGTGATGTACACGTCACCCGACAGTACGACCTCAACTTAGTCTCCTACGCCGATGACACTCAACAGATCCTCTCCCTCACCAAGGACCCAATCACCGCCAAAGCCAACCTCCACGAAGGAATGAAGGCTGTCGCCGACTGGATGAAGATCAGCCGACTGAAGCTGGACAAAACAGAGGTTCTCATCCTCGTCCCCAACCCTTCAGCCTGGGATGACTCCTGGTGGCCGACGGCACTGGGGGCAGCCCCGACACCCACCAACCACGCACACAACCTGGGAATCATCCTCGACTCAACCCTCTCCATGACTAAGCAAGTCAACGCCATCTCCTCCTCCTGCTTCAACACCCTCCGCATGCTCTGCAAGACCTACAGGTGGATGCCGACAGATACAAGAAGATCAGTCACCCAGGCCCTTGTCAGCAGCAGACTCGTCTACGGAAACACGCTCTACGTGGGAGCCCCGACCAATCTCATCAAACGATTGCAACGCATCCAAAACGCCTCGGCACGACTGATCCTCGATGTACCACGCCACGACCATGGCTGCCCATCAACAAGAGGATATCCTTCAAGCTCCTCATCCACGCACACAAGGCCCTCCACAAGACAGACCCAGTCTACATCAACAAACGACTTTCCTTCTACATCCCCAACCGCCAGCTCCGCTCCGGCGACCTCGCACTCACCACCGTCCCGCGCATCCGAAGAACAACCACCGGCAGGAGATCCTTCTCCCTCCTCGCCGCCAAGACCTGGTACACCCTCCCACTGAGCCTATGACAGACCCAAGACCTGCTGACCTTCAGGAGGCTACTCAAGACCTGGCTGTTCGATCAGTAGCGCCCCCCCCCTCCCAGCGCCTTGAGACCCTCACGGGTATGTAGTGCGCTCTACAAATGTTTGATTGATTGATTGACCTTGTGATTCTCATTTGTTTAGTTACAAGAAATATTTTTTATTTTAAAACATTACGTCAAAAACCTCCTTGGCAATCTGGCAATGCTTGTTTGATTATGAATATTTATTTTAAAGTAGATAGGCCAGACACCAAACTATCTGTGATTTCAAGGACAGAGAGGATCCCTTTAAAAGATTCCAAGATAAGAGTACAAGGGGAATTCCAATGCAAAGAATAAGAATCATGGGCAAAAACATGGAACACGAGCAAGAATACAAATTAAAATATGGAACAAGTGCTTTTTGACTCATCTCCCTGGTTGTAGCTTTGGGAGAGTGTTAGGTGTGTTATACCCCCCAATAAATGTATTATTCAATAAATAGTTGGGTACAGTATCTTTCGGTCGGGCATATTAAAGTGCCTGTCGGAGTTCACCTGGGAATTTTAAATGCTGACACAGACAGAAACACACAAACACTCATCTCTGTTTTGAAGGTCTTAACACATGGTTCTATTTGACACAATACTGTGTTTTAATTGCTCCTTCACAATCTGAACTCCTTTCCCTTTCCACTGGATTTTAAACCCCCCTCAAGCGCTACTTCTCATATAATGGTTAACATGATATGCCAGCGTAATTGTCAGAAAAATCTTAAGTTCACCACCCCAGTCTTACTGACCAAGCTACACTCCTGGTTGTAACTGCCTCTCTTATATACTGTTTAAACAGGAGCTGACATCACATAGAAGACTCATAGTTCATTTTGTATTGGGAATTTCCTTGAGTGTTCGCTGGTCAATTAGTCATTTGTTTTGGAGAATGTTGTTCATAAGGAAGACCATTCCTTTTCCTCCACGATCATGACATCTGCTGAATATGCTGAATATGTGACATCTGCTGTTGGATTTTGCAGCTCCACTGCTGCCTGCACCAGCTTATGACTTCCAATGATCACTGAATGCCCTATGGGTGACTATGATAATAAACTCATCAGTGCAGACTTGGCTGTAAGGACATCCAGCTATGGGCCCAGTGCAACTTCCAGTACCACTATGGGCGCACGATATGTGCACAGACTTCCTTTAGGCATGGACAGCCTCTGGTGAGTCGTGGATTCAGCTGTTATAATTGAATACATGAATCTTGAAACCAGCCTGAAACAATTCAAGACTTGCAATGGCCTTGAGCTAATGCAACATGGTTTTCTGCATTAAATATATCACACTCAAGAATACCCACCCACCAAAACATAGCTTGTTATATTATTTAGAAGGTAGTTAGCTGGAATCATATAGTAATTATTTTGTGATGAAGTGACTGGTGAGATGGAGCTGGAATGGAAGATGAAATTTGATACGCTGTATATTAACTTCTAATTCTACTAAATGTAGCCGCTCACAATCATATGTAAGGCAAATGCTCACTAATGTATCCTCAGGCTCAGTGAATAGAGATACCTATTCTTGCACCGGGTTCTGCACCATCAGTATGCCTGATTGTTTGCTTTTCTGATCACCCTGTTTTTGCACTTTTCACTGTGGGTGACTCTCATGGCTGGTGTCTCACCCATGGTAATCTCATGGCAAGCAGACTGCGTGTATTTACTGCAAGTGCCTGCCTTTTAAGATAAGGATGCTGCGACGGAGCAGGTGTAAGGGGCACTTGGCTGGTTACACATGAACACATGTGCAGACGCATGTGCACACATGTGAGGGATGAGCATACGAGACTACAGTCATGCACAGCCCTGTAAGTGCACAGGTAGCCTTGCGCAATGGGGACTCTGCAGGATTAGGTATTCACCTGGGATAAGCCTTATAAGGGTAGTGTACGCCAATAAGGAAAGTCAGTGTGCTTTGCTGTTTTGCCTTTAGTGGCACCTCATTATTCATATAGGGAAAGAGCTGCCTAAGAGTGTAGTTTCACTCCCCCATGGCCTCCAGAGACCATTGATGTTTTGAAGTGGAGTGTAACCTGTGCAGGAAAACCTAACATATAACTTTCAAAATGATAACTCTATTTCTTATGGGGTATCCAGCATTTTTAGAATTACCATGCTCATCTCTGGTTCAGAGCCCAAGCTTTGTATCATACTGCTGTGCTCAGTTAATTACGTTTCTCCAGCGACAGGAACAAAGGCTGACCCACACAAAATAAGCAATTAGCAGTACTTCTCCCAGCTATTGAGGAGAAAAGGGGTGGAGCAGAATGATCTGTATCAATCACCCAGCTGTCATACTGTAGCAGGGATGGGCCTGTTTAAGCCCACTTAGCAAAGTAGAGTGCCCAGGCAAATGGGGGGCTCCCTTTAAAATTACAGTGTGCAATTCCTGGCAGTGATGTCAGCGAGGGGTGGAGCTAAGACCCCAGGAGCTGATGTTACCAGGAGCACTTTGATGACACTATCTTAGACTGTCCCAGTATGCTGTGCAGGAGGGTAGGGAAAGTTGTAGAAATGTGAAGTGCACCCTAAGATTGGCCAGTGGTGCCGGTCTACTGGAACCTTCCTCTCTCCCTTAAGAACTCTTGCACAAGGGAGAGACTTTCTCTTGCCTGTGGATTTTTCTACACTTCACTTCTGGATCCAGCGACCACCATGGAGAACTGGAAGGGGGAACCTCCTGACCTCCCCACTCAGGACCAAGGAGTCTGCCCAGTTAACCCCAGTACTAGTGCGTATCCACAAGGGCCAGTGAGGCTGGCCCCCTTAAGCCATCTGAGGACCTGTTTGGGGAAAGAGCTGGTGGAGAGAACCAAGAAAACAGGACCTGTGAGGAATGCACACTTTGTAGGTGATGGGGGGTTGCTGCAACTGCCCATGGTGGCACCACGAGTAAAATGAGTCCAGGATTGTCATATTCGGCCCACCGGGGCCTGAGTTATGGCAGTTTGAAGTTTGGTGACCTTTTACTTAGCGACAAAGTGCATATTGCTCCTCCACCATGTCACTCCTAACCCCGGGTGGACCAGGGCTCCGGCCCGGGTGTTAGCACAGGATTAATTTGAGTAAATCAGAGCAGTGAGAGGGCATGCATGAGTCCCTCACCCCAGACTTTCTCATGACCCGGGGACCCCATCACCAGGGCCGTTTTTCTTTAAAAAGGGGACCGGGACCCCATTCCCAGCCCCCTGAGGCACAGTAGTTCAAGGGGTAGCGCCATCAGCCCCCCAGTCGTGGTGGGGCTGCCCCACTTCCTGTGCCCATGTCTGGGGGAACGGTGGCCACCTCACACACAAAGATCCTGGAAAGGAGCTGCCGGATCCCAGGAGCAGCAAAGGAGATGCTGACCATGCGGGGAGCCAGCAGGGGCTGCCAGGGGTGGGCTCCCTGAGCTGCCCCAACAAAGGAGGCATGAGGGGATGCTCAGGTGGGACTGTGCACCCCCTGAACACAAAGAAAACAAAAGTAGAAGCAGCATGGCTCTCCCGGCTCCACGGGAGAGCCGATACTACCGTATTCACTGAATTCACACAAATCGCCCCATAAAGCCTTGTGGGGCCGGACAGTTTCTAACCTGTTTTTAGCATTTTTTCTTCTTGTGGTGGCTCAGGATAATGGGGTCACTACCAATGAACTCCATAGGATTCCACTTTTCCTGCAAAAGGATTCCCATAATCCCCACTCTAACATGGGGGGACTCCAAAACCGTCACCTCCCCTGGATTTACTTCATTTTTCCAAGCAGCTCCAAGCCTAAAGCTTTTTGCTTGGAGTTTTATGCCCTTCAGGGATTATGTGTATGGTGACATTCATGATGACCTCTAAGGCCTAAAGGTGATTAATTATAATACTGGTATTAAAGTGTGCTCTAGATGCCAAGTGTATGGGTGCAATGCAGCATTTTGTAAATGTGATGCCCTTTAAGGGCTATGCTTATGATTGCAGTTTGAGGGTATAAGATGTATAAAAAGTATGCAGACACAGATTTTGACAATAATTGTTGCTCACTAAATATGTTCTAGTTGCCTTAATTAGTGCTTTCATGCAGGATTATTGTTTTTGACAATTGCATTTAAATACATAATGTTATTTTAACATGTGGTTAGTTGCTCTTAAAACTTAACAAAACCAATTTACTCACTTGATATGATGGTGTGACCCCTTTAGGGGGAGTCACAGGTGATTACACAATATCATATATGGTATTTTCCATATACCAATGTATATATTTGTAAATTAGTGCATAGTATTTAGAGGTGTATGTATGTAATAAATGTACTTCTTTTTCTAAAGACAAATACTGAGTGGACAATCATCTATTGAGTGCTATTATTGCATGCCAGTGATTGGGGATTACTAGACAACATTCCACCTCCCTTGAGTCGGCCTTGGACTGCACTGATTCGGTACTCTCTGAGAGTCAAGTGTTACAATGGAGTTCTTGGTTCCGGGTAAGGACAATTGTGGACCTATTACTTGTGAAGGCCACACAAATAACAGCCCAATTTCCAACACCTATGAACTTGGAAACAGTTCTGGATAGCAATTCACTGAAATTATAGAATTTCACATGAGGCCTCTATAAAGCATTGATGTTTATGAATTAGCTCAACAGGTACACTGAGCTGCACACTGTGCAGGAATTATGACAAAAAGAAAAAGTTGCTTTTGGTAGCAGGCACTCCTGAAACAGGATTTAAGTTCCCAAATCACTGCAGCATTTTCTCCAAATCAGCTGTTTTGATTATGGCTTATTTGAGAAAATATGTATACATGGGGAGTTGACTGGAATGGAATCTGGTTTGGTAGGGCCAGTCTACTGTTGACTCATGTTGCTAAACTAGTTCTCATTCCTACTAGTGAAATCTGCTCGCCCCTGTGGAACATCTTTCCTGGGACTGGAGAAAAATTTCCTGATTAAGAGGAAGATGTTTTTGGCCTCTAAGAATCCCAATAAGCTAGTTTGTGCTGGATATTCTGTTTTGAGCTGCTGAACAAAAATCAGAAGCAGCGTTAGTCCAGTTACGAGTGAAATTAGCCTGGACATACTCTGGGAACCTTTGATAGTTCCCCTCACTTCTCAAATAAATGCTAGTAACAGTTACAGTTTTTCTGCAAGGGAAAACATGCTTTTCATCTCTTTTGAGACTGGTGTAATGAAAAGCTAGACCAGAATAGAATTCTGAAAGTGTTTAAGCATATTTATGTTGTGTATAATTTAGTGAAATCTAGGATTCAGGGCTGTGTGCTGTTGTGTAGTGCTATTAAAACAAAGATGTTATTACTCATCACTATTGCTTCACAAAATTGAAAACTAGCACATACTCCTGTTTTTTACTTGATCACAAGATTCTGTTTTATTTTTCATCCACATTATAGTGTTTTGCGAGTTTTAAAATGGAACCTTTTGTCTCCTAATGGACTCTGTAGAGCTGTGACGTAGGGATCAGAGTAGAATCCAAAGAAAGGTTGTTTTAGAACGTTGAGTTTGCAGTTACACGCAGACGAATAAAGCTGGGTAATATTAGGCTCTGTGTCTGGTGTAGTCGTCGGTGGGCACCCAGGCCAGGGAGGATGCTACAACTGGTGGGGAGACAGGGGTCAGTAACCTGAAGAACAACCTTGCTCTTCTTTTGCTGTGGTCCAAGCAAACTGCTCATGCATGCCACGCCTGTTGCTGTCGAAGCACGAAATTGACGCTACATGCATGAGGAGTCTGTTAAGACGGGTTCAAGGAATGATGACAGGGAACACTTTGTAGATTAAGGTAGTTTACTCATGGCACAACCTGGCATCCAGCTACCTCCACGACCCAGCTGCAACTGACACCTGTGGAGTGCCGCCTGCCTTACATTCGATCTCGAGGACACAGAACTCAGAGAACATGAACACTTGGAACGAGGTAAGAACTAAGAACAGCTAAGTATACATCACAACACATCCTCTCCCCTTAATAATACAACCAAATAAAGAAAGATAAAGAAAACAGAAGAAAGAGAAGGAAAAGAAAACAGCAGATTGAGGCAAAAAGAACAACATTCATGATCTAACATAATCTTGAAGATAACAAGGTAGTCTACGGTTCCTAACCCCCAACTCAGCAGGACTATCACACAGCACATCCTGATCCACCCCCTGAGTAGAAGGACATTGGTCATTGAAGTGAAAAACATCTTCAGCACGTTTAGAATCATTCTTGACAACCCTGTCAGGCAAAAACATCTCACCAGAACAGCTTCCACTATCATTGCAGCTTTTATCAACAGAACCTCCTTTTTGATATAAAGCCACTCTGCGCAAATTCCAACGCTTTCCTCCCTCAATGACAACAAAATACCTACCAATGCTCACAACACGACAGGGACCTTTGAACTTGGTAAGACCACCCTTAATCCTTCCAGATTTCAATTTGACCCAATCACCAACCGAAATCTTGGAAGAGAAAACTTCAATGCCGCGTTCACCTCCAGAAGACACCCAACCCTTAAGCCAAGATAGAACAAGGCGTGAGCCAGGATGACGACCTCTCATAATCAAAAATGGAGACTTCAAGGTAGCACTATGAGAAGTTGTGCTGTAAGCCCATAATGCGTCTTGAACAAGTCGACTGGGAGACAAACCATTAGCTAAGGCAAGTTGTAAAGTACCTTTGATAAGCCGATTCGCCCTTTCCACAATACCATTACCCATCGGATTGTAAAGAGAGGTACAAGAATGCTTCACTTCACACCTTTCCAAAAAACAACGCATCTCACCGGAGGTGAGTTGCGTCCCATTATCTGTAAGAAGGACTTGAGGAATGCCTTCACGTAAAAATAAAGTCTCCAACACTGTGATTGTGGACCTCGTTGTGACATCCTTCAAAAATTCAAGATGTAACCACCGCAAGTGTACATCCACAACCACAACTGCAAACCTCATATCCACAGACATTTCTGAAAGAGGCCCAATAAAATCAAGGCAAATAGTATGCCAAGGTTGACCAGGATCCTCAATGTGACCCATACAACTTTGCAAACCAACTTTCAATCTCTTCTCGCTCTCTTTACAGAGAGTACAATTAACCACCCATTCTCTGATTTGGTCATCCATGGCAGGCCACCAAAATTCCTGTTTTATGTGCCTGATGGTCATACCTTGACCAAGATGACCCTCATGAGCAATTTTAAAAATATGTAGCCTAATGGCACTCGGAGGAACAAACCTCTCACCTCTCATAATCACATCCTTGCCATTCAAAGAATGTTCATCCAGCAACTTCCAATAGGGCCTAAGAGGAGCTGAAACCATACTTTCACGGGGTGAACCTTTCTTAATAAGAATTACAACATCTTGCAATATGGGATCCTCAATCATAGCTTCAGAACACTGTGCCTTGGAGAAGGATCCCAAACTGCATTCACAAACATCAAAAACGAATGCAACAGCCTCTTCGTCTTCTAACTTTTTGACAATCTCTTTGTCTACAGTTTCCCAATCAAGTGACAAGCGTGATAGGCAATCAGCTTGCAAATTTCTCCACCCCTGAATAAACTCAATGTCATATAGATATTCTTGTAATCTTGCAGCAAACCTAGCAAGACGTGCTGATCCTTTTCCGGCCCCGCCTGCAGACAAAATTTTGATTAGAGGTTTGTGATCAGTCCTTAAGACAAATCGTGAACCCCATAAATATGTGTTGAAATATTCCACACCCCAAGCTGCAGCAAGAGCCTCTCGCTCTATTACCGAATAATTACTCTCAGATTGGGTGAGAGTTCTCGAGGCAAATGCAATGGTCCTCTCAACACCTCTCTGAAACTGAGAGAAAACCACCCCAATTCCAGTAAGGCTTGCATGCACTGCAAGGAACGATTTACACAGAGGATTAAAAGGTGCCAGAATCCCTGCGTTACAAATCTCAATTTTAATCTTTGAAAACGCATCAGACTGATCCCTTTCCCAAACAAAATTCCACCCTTTGCGAAGAAGTTTCCTGAGAGGTTCAGAAATATCCGCAAACCCACGAACAAATTTTGAATAGTACTCAACAAGACCCAGGAAAGACCTGAGCTGATCTTTGTTGCTCGGGGAAGGAGCATTCTTAATGGCATCCAAAAGATTATTTTTGGGAGCAATACCACCACTAGAAATCGAGTATCCTAAGTAATCAACACGTTCAGTCAAAAAACAGCATTTATCTTTGTTGACCGTAAGACCGTGTTGTTCAAGCTTCCACAACACTTGCCTAAGAGCTACATTGTGTTCTTGGATAGATTTCCCTGAAATCAGAATATCGTCTTGGAAGTAAACTACCCCAGGCAAACCTTTCAACAAGTCAGACATCATTCTTTGAAAAACACTCGCGGCGGAAGCCAAGCCAAAAGGCATACGAGTGAATTGAAAGATCCCTTCAGTAGTGATGAAAGCTGTGAGAGACTTTGACTCAGGATGCAATCTAATCTGGTGGTAAGCACTCCTCAAATCAATCTTGGAAAAATATTTCCCACCCCCAACAGACTGTAACAATTCGCTGATATTAGGAAGTGGAAAGGTATCAATAATTATATCACGGTTTAATGACCTAAGGTCAATACAAAAACGGAGACGGCCATCAGACTTCAGTGTCAAAACCACCGGAGAAATCCATGAAGACACCTCCACAGACTCAATAACACCAGATTGCAATAACTCATCCAACAGATCTTTAAGGCCTTGCCTGACGGAAAGAGGTACCTTCCTGAGCTTGTGTTGAATCGGACATGCATTAGGTTTAAGAATAATCCTATGCTGATATCCCTTAACACAGCAGAGCCTATCTTCAAACACCTTGTGAGCATCTCGAAGAATGTCCTCAACCTGCACGTCATCTTCCACTACCATGATTTGATTTGTGGCTCTACGATTGATGACAATGTGCAGGTCATATTGATGCATCCAGCCTAGGATTGGCGGGCCCTCTTTGGCCACATAGATCTTACCCACAGTGGTGCGTGATTTGAAAGAGATATGACCAGACATGTACTCCACAACATCTATGGACTGACCTTGGTACCCCACTGGGTTGATATCTTTTTCCAAAAGAGACACGCCTTGCCAGGTGGCATAAAACAGAGATTCAGGGATAATTGTGTACATGGAACCGGAATCTACCATCAATGTGATGTCCTTGCCACAAACGTGAAATGTAGCTGTGGGTCTAATTAATCTAGGAGACTCCTGAGTGGCACCCACCATAGTTTGATCGAGTTTTTCTCCCACTACCAAAATTTTGTTTACAAAGGGGTAATGAGCATCGTCATCATGTACTACATTTATTTTATATTTCGATCTGTCAACAGGATCAGATTGTCTGCACATTCTAGAATAGTGCCCTTTCTTCCCACAGCGCCTACAGGTCTGGTCAATGGCATAGCATTTTTTTAAATCAGCTAAATGGTACTGACTACCACAACGTAAACACTCTTTGGACTTTGCTTTAACATTAGAACCACTAGCATTACTAACTTTAATTTTCATTACTGCATTTACATCTATATGCTTGTCTTTAATTTCTACATTGCCGATTTCTTGAAGAGGTTTATCCTTCTTGCTCAACTCTTTGATGCATCTTTGAGACTCTTCAATGACTTTAGCCAAATCGATAGCATCTTTCAAGGAAGGGTCTTTAGCAGCCCATAGCCTTTCCTGAATTTTCTTGTCATAACATTGAACAATCAACTGACCACGAATCAATTCATCAGACATGGTACCAAAGCGACACTTGACAGAGAGTTTGCGTAACCTTGAAACAAAATCATCAATGGTCTCTCCTTCCAGTTGCGGCTGAGTATAAAATTTGTATCTGACTAAAACTAAATTAATTTCTTTTGAAAATCTAGTTTCAAGTCTCTTAATAGCCTCCTGAAATGGATCGTCCATCAGTTGTCCATTAGGTCCCATAGCCACCGGTAAGTACTTAAAGACCCGTTGACCTTCAGTACCTAAAGTGCTCAACAACAAAGCTTTTTTTCTGTCAGGAGAGAAATTAGTGCCATCAAGCTCTACGATATAATTGCGAAGCATTTCAACCCAATCTTCCCATATGATTGGTGGGGGACCTGGGTTAGCCAGAAACATAGGAGGGAGCAACACATTGGAGGCATTGGCAGCCATGTTGAAATATAAGCATGCAACAGTATAGAGCTAAATATAAAAAGACAAATATTGAATGCAAAACAATCGTAAGCAGTAGAGTTTGAGCAGAAACTACATGAATATAATATTGTTAGATTCCAAGTTAGGCCCCACGATGGCAGCAGAGTACTGTCAGAACACTGCTAAAGCAGAATATAAACACTGCTCGCACTTCACTTGAATGTCTCCACAATCGCCACACAGTTTGTACACACTGTACCGAGAGTCTACCAAATAAAGAGGGTTGACGCTCACAGTTGTGTAGAATTTTCCAGCGTATGGCAGTAATCGTCACAAAAGAAGCGTTGAGTGATAGAGAACTGCTCACCTCACGTACATCGTCAGGAAACACACAGAATGAAGAAACAATATGACGTTATGTAACTTGCATTGCGCATTGCGCGCATGACCCGCAAAATACCTCAGCGCACAGCATGCGTTCCAATGACGTATCTGGTGGTCGGAGCGGAGCTCCCGCTTCCAACGGCTGCCACTGGAACTTGCCAATTATTCACCAATTATTCTTCTGAAAAGTACCTCGACTTCAGGAAAGAAGGACCGGAAACCAACGTGGGAACCACAGAAGTCCGCTGAAGTGCTGGCACGGAAAACTGGAGACGCGAAGACCGAATATGTCGAAGATCAGTGCGAGAGAAACGATACCAGGTTGTGCCTCACCGAGCCCAAGATCGTCGCCAAAATTGTTAAAACGGGTTCAAGGAATGATGACAGGAAACACTTTGTAGATTAAGGTAGTTTACTCATGGCACAACCTGGCATCCAGCTACCTCCACGACCCAGCTGCAACTGACACCCGTGGAGTGCCACCTGCCTTACATTCTATCTCGAGGACACAGAACCCAGAGAACGTGAACACTCGGAACGAGGTAAGAACTAAGAACAGAGTCATAGCACAACTACATCTGCTATAAAGCAGGTAAAGACTATGGAAGCATTGCAAAGAATCTTCATGTTGAGGGCCGAGAACCTGCTGGTCAGGCCATACATAAAAGTACCACACTCCTACACAAGATAAAGTTGTACATTATATAGAGTGTTAACGCTGAAGGCGTATTTTACCTGGTTTATGAACTATAGCCTCTGATAATTATAACTTGCTAAATAGCGCTGCAAACAGAAGCGCGGCAAGGCGGAGTTCAACCAGGTGTCAGAAAATGCAAATTGACATTTAGAAGAGAATAAATAAATGACTTAATGAATACAGCAAAGAGAGTAATCGTACCACATCACTTGGTGAAGTAAGCTCGAAGGAGAAGTGCTCAGGATTGTGCTTATGGAGCCGTCCATAACCTAAACGGTTAATTTACAAAGTTGCTGAGTGGGGCTCAGAACAACTTCACAGGTTTTTAAAGAATAAAATACTAAGAGCCACTCTCGCAATTGTGAAATTTTTCAGATGGCAGCGAAGAAAGTCACCTTTCCATCTATCATTAAAGATAAAACGGAGGCCAACACTTTGCAAGGTCTCACCGATGAGTTGCCTAACCCAAGTCACAGTTATCCTCCAGCAGTGTCAGTAAGTTCCACACTGGTGTGCGATGCTGCTGCATTACCGAAACCACCACAATGATTCGATACCACCAACAAGCAAAATATTGTTGATAGATGGACTGCTTGAATAGAGATATTTGATGATTTCCTTGATGCAATTGAGACTGTTAGCAAAAATATTATGAAGTATCTCAAAAGTCTTGCTGGTGATGGTGTTAAAGAAGTCATAAAGAAAATGCTGCAAACTGACTAAGAAATCACATACTGTCAGATTAATGAAACACTGAATCTCAAATTCAATCTAATACCAAACATTGATTACATAAGACACATTTTCAGACAAGAACGCCAAAAAGTTGGTGAAACCATTGATGAATTTGTGGAGAGACTCAATACACTCTTCAAACACTATAAGTTCAAGAATTTAATGATGAAGAGGCTATGTATCATAGAGTTATTGATGGATGCTTGACAGATTCATTCAGACAAAGAATGCTGAGAAAAACTCTTAATGTGGAGTGAGTGTTAATGGCTACCAGAACTGAGGACCCTGCTGAAAGTCAACCTGCTGACATGGAGGCCGGAGGTGCCCAGAGTGGATCAGTCATGAGTATAAAAAGCAAGCTAAAGCAAAAGATTGAAGGACATAAATTGTTCTCTATACATAAAAAGAAGTTATGTTTTAGATGTAGATTTTCATTTACATACAAAGGTCAGTGCACCACCATTGGACAGATATATAAAGGCTGTGGAAAAGAGAACCATTTTGTGCCGGTTTGTAAAGAGAAGGAAAATGTAGGTGCATCACTGCGTGAACACAAAATAGCCACCAGAAAATTGCAGAAGCAATGTTCACCACACACTCAAAAGACCAAGCAGTGGCATTATTGAGGCAAATCAACAGTGAATAAAGTCAATTGTTATCTAACTCATTGTCAAACAAATTTTCCACCTCAATATGAAGTGAAAATGAGGCAGATGGTTGTGCCATGTCGTTGTTTACCCTACAGAAACATGCAAATGTCAGACTGGCTGCATGTGAGGAAAAGTGTCAGTTAAAGAAAAGTCGACATGCCAAAGCACCAAAGTCATAAAAACAATTGTCCGAAGTTTACATTGAAAATAAATGGTTGCTCAATACCTTTCATCATCAACATCAGAGCATCGATTAACCTAATGCCTGAAGATGAATACAATTAATTATCTCTATTGCCGCATCTTACACCATCGAAACCAAAGTGTACACATGGGCAGCATCAACACCCATAACAGCTCAAGGTTCATTACTCTAGTAACTGATCATCAAGCTTTACTGACTATCTTTGCCAATCCAAAAGCCAAGATGCCTCCTCACATTGAATGATGGGGACTAGGATTACAAGAATATAATTATACTATTGTGCATCATCCAGGGAAGGATTAAAACCATGCTGACCACTTTTCCATATCGCCTACACAAGGTCAAGGTACTCCATCCAAGACGGCTAAAGCCTACATAAATTTCATTGTAAAATCAAATACTCCAGCTGCTATATAGTTTGCCCAGATCATTGCTGCCATGATACTGACATGCTGAAGTTCAAATATATAATTATACATCAGTCATGGAAGCAACACACTTGACCTCTCACCAGTGATAGTGAATACCAAAAAAACCAAAAGATAAACTGTCCATAACCCAGGAAAGAGTTATAGTGCAAGGGTTAAAAATACTAATTCCGGAACGTCTGCTACAGGAAATAATTGAAGTAGCTCACAAAGGATATTGTGATATTGTTGCCACCAAAAGAGCTCTCAAAGACTGAGTTTGGCTACCATATTTAGATGAAAGGGTTGCAAAGGAACACAAGGCCTGTCATCAATGCAACTGCCTTTCTACAAATATTACTCAACATACTCTTAACATGTCAGAACTCGCTAAGACTGCATGGGAGAGAATAGCCTTCAATTTCTTTGGTCCACTTGATAATGGTCAACATCTAATGGTAATTGCGGCCAAGTACTCACATTTCCCATTAATCACAGATCTCTCGTCCATAACTCACAAGCAAGTCATTGAGAGACTAGATTGCTTCTTTACAAAATGGGGCGTTCCAGCTATTTTGAATTCTGATAATGGCCCCCCTTTAACAGTCGAGTATTCAAGGATTTCCTGTAGCATCTGAACATAAAGCATCAAAAGAGTGTACCTTTATGACCGCAGGCCAATGAACTCATTGAGCATTTTATGACTATGCTAAAAAAAGCAGTACAGCATGCATCTCTTGGTAGAATCAGTTTAAAAACTGTTTTGAATTCTACCCTACAAGCTTTCCGTTCAACACCTCATTCGACCACAGGCAAAAGTCCTGTGACTTTGATGTTCGGGAGAGCAAAGACAACCAAATTACCTCAATGGACTAACTAAGGAGAAGAAAATGAGAACACAACTCATACAAAGGACTTGGTTAACAAGCATAAAATTGAAGCTTATGCAGACAAGAGGCAACATGCAAAGAACAACATGTTTAAGAGAGGAGATCTAGTGATCGTTCAACAAATGTGAAGAAGGAAATCTGATGCTCCCTATAATGCTGAACCTTTCGACGGAGGAGCACATGATGACGGTCCAGTGTCCTGGAAAGTCTGTTACCAGAGACTGTTCTAATTTTTGGGGCATTTGATTAATCAATCTTGTGATCTAGGAGTGAAGGAATGACTGAACCTGCAAACTCTGTGACTGCTGTTACCTCTTCACCGTCTTTCAATATCTCTGACACTGAAGAAGGTTGCTTGAAGAGATGTAATTGTACACACACACACAAACACACGCAAACACACACACACACACACACACATACATATATACATATATATATACATATATATATATATATATATATATATATATATATATATATATATATATTCACTTAAAAAACCATAGGTTTCACACATGTTATAGTTAGCTGGACATTTCCCTCGTAAAAAAACAATGAAATTCCCCCGTTATAGTTAGTAAAGGGAACTATAACTCACGCGACCCCAATCCACTGCTGATGACGTCAGATATTACATCACTGTATTTATTCACTTATTTACCCATTTTTCTTTCCTTTAACCTTTAGCTATACATATTTAATAAATATTTATTTTACAGAAAGACACATATGTCATCAGTGATGTAATATCTGACGTCATCAGCAGTGGATTGCGGTCGCGTGAGTTATAGTTCCCTTTACTAACTATAACGGGGGAATTTCATTGGTTTTTTATGAGGGAAATGTCCAGCTAACTATAACATGTGTGAAACCTATGGTTTTTTAAGTGAATTTGCAAGGTTATTTAAATGCTAATTCCTAACTATAACGTGTGTGAAACCTATGGTTTTTTCAGTGAATTTGTACGGTTTTTTAAATGCTAAGTTATGTATTTATTATTTAATGATTATTTTTTTTTAAGGTTTTTCACCGTGCGCATACCGTGCGTGCACGGTGCGCTTCTGGCACCGTGCGCGCTCTGTGGGCGCGCGGTGCGCTTCGCGCGCCGCGCGCCCACGTTACGCCGTTCGCGTAATTTTCGCGTTTCTACCGTGCGCGCACGGTAAGCGCACTCCGCGATTTTTCGTAAAAATATTAAAAACATTTATGGCCCTTGGGGGTCCTTTGGGGACCCCCTGACAATGGCTAGGGGGTCAGGAACTGTCCACCCTGCCCCCTTATCATGTTCTCCACCTTTATTTTTCACCTCCCTCGGACTGCGAGAGACAAAATGGCGGCCGGCACTTCCTGGTTTCGACCGATTCGAATGTTTACTAAGATCTAACAACCAATCAGAATTGCGCTCGTGCACTGCAGGGTGCGCTTACCGTACGCGCACAGTGCGCGCCTATAGTCATATATATGCTTTTAAATGCTATTTTCTCAGACAATACTGAACAGATTTACACCAGACCTGCAAAAGGCACATCCCTGACCTGAGGACTACCTCTCTGCCAAATTTCAAGGTTTTCTGTTCAGCCGTTCGGGCTGTAGCGCGGACTAAAGGTCCTATGGGAAAATGCATGGGGAAAACGCGTTTTGGGACCCCCCCTTTTTCTCAGCCCCCGCTTGACGAATCCCCCCCGAGACTTTCAGGGAAGGAGCGGAGCGGAGCGCCCCACCTATTTTGAAAATTTTGCGAGGATTCGTCAATCGACGCAAAAGTTATTCCAAATAGAATGTTGCGGATTTCCTATGGAAACACGGTCCTAACTATAACTATCTACTGACGACCGCCAGTAGATAATATATATATTCACTGAAAAAACCATAGGTTTGAGGGGCTTTATAGTTAGCTGGACTTTTCACTCGTACAAAACCATTGAAATTCCCCCGTTATAGTTAGTTCAGCTAACTATAACTCGCGCGCCCACAATGCACTTCTGATGACGTCACATATTACATCACTCATGACATGGTCAGTGACATCACTCATGACATCACTGATGACATCTCAAATGACATCACTGATGACATCATCCAGTGAATGTGTGTTTTTCTGAAAATTACATATGTTTTATATGTGTATATCTCAAGGTCGATGGAAGAATAAATGGGTATATAAGTGTCTAAATGGATGATTTGTTTTTGAAACATTGATTGTATAACTGACTGATTAAGTGTATCTTAGTGAATACATGGCTTAGTGAGTAATGTTTAAATGTGTAAATATCTGTATCAGTCTCTCACTTTGTGTATAAGTGGCTGCATGGGTTGGTGAGTAGCTACATGAGTGTCTATATAGGTTATTAGTTGGTTTTTTGAGTATCAGTATGAGTGTCTGAGTGTCTGTATGGTTCGGTGGGGGGTATTACATAGTGCATAGGTGCATGAATGAGTGACTCACTGTTTGTATGTGTTGAAGATAGCATGTGTGCAGGACTGTATGGGTGGATGAGTGTGTGCATGGGTGTGTTAGTGAGTGATAGACTGTCTCAATAGTGTCTTTATGAGTAACTACATATGTTTTAAACTAGTGTATGTGACTATTGGTGTATATAAGTGAGTATATGTGAGAGTGAGAGATTGAAAGAGTTCCTGTATGAATAAGTATGTGTTTCTGTAAGTGATTGTTTAAAAGACTAAGTATGTGTAAGTTTCTGTAGAAGTAAGTGTGGTGGTGTGTGTATAACTGTATATGCAAGTAAATGGATGTTTGATTCTTTATTAGCATGAGTGACTATGTGTGTGAGAAACTCTATGGATGAGTGGCGTTGTGTAACAGGATGTATAGGTGTGTGAGTACATATGATGAGTGAGTACATGTATGAGTGACTGTATAGGACTGTTGGGGAATGAGTGGATGTGTATGTGGATCTTAGAATTACTGAATAGGTTGTTGTAACTGGTATTGGTATGTCCATTGTTTTGAACATTGTAGTTTCTATTTTTGAATGTGTGTATCAAAGGTTATATTAGGGGAAGAGGAGGTCTGCCACTCTATCACAAGGATGATGTCATCAGTGATGTCATTAGTGATGTCATTTGAGATGTCATCAGTGATGTCATGAGTGATGTCACTGACCATGTCACGAGTGATGTAATATGTGACGTCATCAGCAGTACATTGCGGGCGCGCGAGTTATAGTTAGCTGAACTAACTATAAGGGGGGAATTTCAATGGTTTTGTACGAGTGAAAAGTCCAGCTAACTATAACGCCCCTGAAACCTATGGTTTTTTCAGTGAATTACTAAGGTTTGTTAAATGCAACTTCCTAACTATAACGTGCCTGAAACCTATGTTTTTTTCAGTGAATTTCAAAGGTTTTTTAAATGCTAATTTCTAACTATGCTTACAGAGATGGGACATGTGAAGAAAGAAGAAAAAACGCACAGAAAGAAAAAAAAGGAATGCAGAAAGAAGCAACAGAAGTCCTCAAAGACGAAGAAAAGTGCAGGAAAAAGGATAACGTGCAGAAAGAACAAACAGAAGAGCAGAAAGAAGCCTTGTTGCAAAATCATCCTGTACCCTCAACTTTTTCAGACGGATACTGGTGGTAACTGAGTCTGACTAACCAGTCCTAGAGCCAGTGCTATGTTAAAAGACACTCAGAATACAGTGAAAACACCTACATATACTAGGGAACACTATGCGTTGGGGTCCCCCTGTGATCAGCATGACCTCCTCTGTAAGACCCTAGTATATAATAGGGCAGGGGATTAAAACTACCTCTTAAAACGCGCCACGGGGCGTGTTTGCACACGTCACCTCAGGCCCCGTCCCCTCACTTCCCCACTGTGTAAACACGCCCTGTGGCCGTTTTAAGTTGGGAGATTAAGTCCCCTTGAATCCTGAGGGTCCCTAGGGTCCAACTAGACAACTAGGTACCTCCAGTAAGCGCCACAGAGCTGCGTTGCAGAGAGATGTAAAAAGGGGCACGGACTAGACCACCTCTCTGCAACGCAGTGGAGTGGTGCTTACTGGAAGCACCTGGTGGGCTAGTTGGCCCCCAGGGTCCCTCAGGATTGAAGGGGAATAATTTCCCCAACTTAAAACTCGCCACAGGGCTTGTTTGCACACGTTAACTCAGGCCCCGTCCCCTCCCTTCACCAGTGTGTAAACACGCCCTGTGGCCGTTTTTAGTTGGGAGGTTAAGTTCATTTGAATCCTGAGGGTCCCTAGGGTCCAACTAGCCCACTAGGTACCTCCAGTATGCGCCACAGAGCTGTGTTGCAGAGAGGTGTAAAAAGTGGCACGGCCTGGACCACCTCTCTGTAACGCAGCTCAGTGGCGCTTACTGGAAGCACCTGGTGGGCTAGTTAGCCCCCAGGGGCCCTCAGGATTGAAGGGGAATTATTTCCCCAACTTAAAACGCGCCACAGGGCTTGTTTGCACACGTTAACTCAGGCCCCGTCCCCTCCCTTCACCACTGTGTAAACACGCCCTGTGGTCATTTTTAGTTGGGAGATTAAGTTAATTTGAATCCTGAGGGTCCCTAGGGTCCAACTAGCCCACTAGGTACCTCCAGTATGTGCCACAGAGCTGCGTTGCAGAGAGGTGTAAAAAGTGGCACCGCCTGGACCACCTCTCTGCAACGCAGCTCAGTGGCGCTTACTGGAAGCACTGGGTGGGCTAGTTAGCCCCCAGGGGCCCTCAGGATTGAAGGGGAATTATTTCCCCAACTTAAAACGCGCCATAGGGCGTGTTTGCACACGTCACCTCAGGCCCCGTCCCCTTCCTTCCCCACTGTGTAAACATGCCCTGTGGCAGTTTTTTAAGTTGGGAGATTAAGTCCCCTTGAATCCTGAGGATCCCTAGGGGCAAAATAGGCCACTAGGTACGTCCAGTAATAGCCCTTGCAGAGAGGTGTAAAAAGGGGCCCGGCCTGCACCACCTCTCTGCAACGCAGAGCAGTGGCACTTACTGGAAGCATCTGGGGCTAGTTGGCCCCCAGGGTCCCTCAGGATTGAAAGGCAATTATTTCCCCAATTTAAAACGCGCCACAGGGCGTGTTTGCACACGTCACCTCAGGCCCCGTCCCCTCCCTTCACCACTGTGTAAACGCGCCCTTTGGCCGTTCTAAGTTGAGAGATTAAGTCCCCTTAAATCCTAAGGGTCCCTAGGGTCAAACTAGCCCACTAGGTACCTCCAGTAAGCGCCACAGAGCTACGTTGCATAGAGGTGTAAAAAGGGGCGTGGCCTCATAACACCTGTCTGCAACGCAGCTCCCTGGCGCACACTGGAGATACCTGCTGGGCTAGTTGGCCCTCAGGGACCCTCAGTATTGAAGGGGAATTAATTCCCCAACTTACAACTGGCCAGGGGGCGCGTTTGCAGAGTGCTGCAAGCAGGGGGCGTGGACTCAAGCGCGATGCCGGTCTTTTATTTATTTTATTTTTTAAGAAGGAGGGCTTTGTGGCCCCCCTTCTTTTTCTAATTTACTGGCCCTGGGGACCCCATCCCCCAGGGCCTGCACCCTAATTTTTTTTGTTGAAAAAAATAAATGTGGCCCTCCCAAGGCCTTAATCGGCCCCGGGGACCCCAACCCCTGGGTCATGGCCTTTTTTTTATTTAAATTCTTTAGGGGGGGCTGCGTTGCCCCCCTCCTCAGGCCACTTATGGCTCCGGGGACCCCATCCACCGGGGCCGGCCTTTGTTTTTTATTATTTTAAAAATATATATATTTATAGAAACACCTAGGACATGCTGGACAAACCGTATGTACCTATCACCATGACGATTTGCGTGATATTCATTAAAAGGCGACTATGCACAGAATGAATCCGCATGGAATGTATTTACACCGCTAGTGAAACTCTGACATGTCTGACGCCCTACCGTGCCTAATCCCGGTGCCCCCGCCGGTGGGTACTCTCCAAGTAGACACCCTTGTCGTTTATTTATACAAACATGGGTAGCTATTGACGGGCACATTTAATATACACGCACACCAAGCCTTTCAAAGGGGATTCGACAAAAATTCGACCAAACTATGCAAGAAACCCCCCTCACGGTTAATAAAAAACACATCCACCGCCGGATGTGTAATACTTTTTATTTTACTCTCTGGAAAGGAGACGAACCTCACTTGAGAGTCACAGCGTGCTCCTGGCTGAGCCCAATGCTGTGTTACACCCACCAGTGCCCGCCGATTGCCTCACACCTCTGTGTTGTATTCCACCAGCTAGTGCGTATGCTATGACACTCTCTAGTCCATGTGCACTGTAACACCACCCCGTGAATATGTCATGCCACACTTGCCTTCGCACGGGTTATATTGCCCCATCTAACAGGCCTTCCTCGATGTGTATGTTATAACGCACAGCGCTATGCCATACATATTACAATCTGGGATCCATATCTTTGTCACAGTGCATATGCAACGTTACACTCCCCAGCACATATTTTATATTACAACTTTAGAGACTAGTTATGTTACACAACACTGCACTGTGCATATTACACTCCAAGATGCATATCGCATAGCACGCACTAGTGCCTGTGCTATCTCACGCTCTCCAATAAATCTGTCATTGCGCACAATGTATTGCATATTATATTTCACGCCCCGGTTCATCTTATATCACACTTTTTGGTGCATAGTTTATACCATGTACTACATCTAGTTTTCATTTTCAATTGTGCTCTCAGGACTATGTTCTATATAACACTGCGTCCACCTACCCTTTTCACGGGCCTTACATTTTGCGATGGGGGTGGAGGGTCAGGGGGTGTTTCTGCCAAGTGAGCCCGGAGTCACAGTCACAAACGTCCTCCTCTTCCTGAATAAAAGTGAGATTATGCTGCATACTTGTTCATATTTTAAGTAGTTCGCACAGACACACATTTTAAAAACAATAAAGTTCCTAATACCCAGTTAGCTTGCTGCCCCATCCACCTCCTCCCTATCCTCTGTTGTCTGAATCCATGGACTAGCCTCCTCCCTCCTGCCATGCATGGTCTGATGTGCTGCCACTGCCCTCCATTTAGCATGATGGACCAGTCCACTCCTCCTGCCCTCCATTGCCCAATTCTACGGCCCATCATTGACCTCCTGCTTAGCCTCTGTGCTAAGTTTAGACTTAGGACTACTAAATTGAGAAAAATCCTAATTTTAAGACTTTCGGTATTCACAGAAGGCATTTAGTAGTCCTAAAGTTAGGAGTCCTAACTATACTACTACTAAACTGAGAAAAATCCAAATTTTAAGACTTTCGGTATTCACAGAAGGCATTTAGGAGTCCTAAAGTTAGGACTCCTAACTTCTGTGAATACCGAAATGAGTAAGTGCCTTCTGTGAATACCAAAATGAGTAAGTGCCTTCTGTGAATACCAAAATGGTAGTAAGTTTAGGATTTTGTCTTAAGTTAGTTCTGTGAATCGGGCCCGTAGACTCTTGGCGGGATCTCCATCAAGAAATGGAATCCTTTACTTTCTACTCCCATCGTTTTTCTTCAACCTCTCGACTAGCTTATCTATTAACATCAAGGTCTATACAGGTGACAAATGCATGGATTAGTAGTAATTCCTTTTCTGACCATGCGCTTGTTAGGGTTTCCTTGCTATTGGGGGGGAGAGATAAGGAACGATCAAGGTGGCAGATGGATCGCCTCTTCCTTCAAAATGCAGATTGGATTACTGGATTTAGGGAGTGGATTGTACAATATTTTGAGGTTAACAATAATACCGCCACCCCCTTCGCTGTCTGGGGAGGTTTTAAGGCCGCGGCCCGAGCACAAATAATAGCTATCATGGCCGGGCAGTCCAAAACCCGGAGGTTGCAAATTGAGAACCTTCAGAATAAGGTGGAGCAAGAATACGCCTTAATGCTACAACATTCCCCCAACTCCTTCAATAGAGCTAGTAGGGAACTAAGAGATTTTTTCATCCTTGAGGAAGTATGCAATTCTAAAATTTACCAGCAAAAAATGTATGAAGAGAGTCAGTTAATGGGGAAGCTGCTAGCCAACTCTACCAGGAAAAAAATGGAATCCTCCCTAATCACCTCCATCAAGGACCCGGTCACAGAACTAGTTGTATCAGATAGGGATAACGTCTCACGGGTTTTCCTCCATCACTACGGACAGCTCTACTCAACAGAGTATCCAGTTAACAACGAACAAATTCGGAAGTACTTGATGGATGTTGATCTTCCCAGACTTTCAGAGGCCAGAATTAAAGAATTAGACAATGAAATAATGGAAGAAGAAATTAAAAGTGCAATTAATTCTATGGAAGGGGGTAAGGCATGTGGACAGGATGGATTTCCCATCGAATTTTATAAGGTTTTTATTAAAGAACTGGTATCTCCCTTAAAGAAACTTTTTAATGATATTAGAAAGGGTGGAACTGTATCAACTGAATTTAAGGAGTCTATAATAATATCCTTTGTGGAAAAAAGATAAGAACTCATTAGATGTTAATTCTTTTAGGTCAATCAGTCTACTTAATTCCGATTACAAGATTTTGATGAAAGTCTGGGCTCAGCGCTTCCTTCCTGCTGCTCAAGAAATAATCCATAAGGACCAGACAGGTTTTATAGCAGGTCGATCTATGGCTACTAATACCCAATTTTTAATTCATGCCTTAGATTTTTTTAATACCAACCAAATTCCTGCCGCAATAATTATGGTTGACGCTGAAAAAGCCTTTGATCTTGTGAACTGGCAAACATTGTTTTTAACCTTAAGTCGTATTGGTCTTCCACAACAGGTTATTAATATGTTAAAGAATATTTATCATAGTGCTAGCACAAAGGTGGTTATTAATCAGGAACAAATAGGGGAAATTACAATAAAACGGGGAACCAGGCAGGGTTGCCCGCTTTCCCCGCTACTTTTTACCTTTTTTATTGAACCCTTGGTTTTAAAAATTCTTAATAATGCTGCTATTTTTTCTCCTATAACCAGGGATGTCAAAAGTTAAGTTGTTCGCTGACGACATCATTCTATATTTAACCCCGACGAAAGAGAATTTAGAGCTAGCCTTTAAAGAGTTTTTTCTGTTTCAACAAATTGGCAGATACAAAATAAATCAAAAAAAGACCGAGATACTGGCTCTTAATATTGATCCCAACGTCTTTCCTAACAATTTGAGGGTCCAGGCCATGAAAACTGACCCTATAAGATATTTGGGCATTTATGTTACTAACCAGTATCAGAAATTATTTGAACTAAATTATCTTAGAACTAAGCAGAAGATAAAAAGCTCCCTTGAACAATGGTCTGCATTCCCCCTTACCATTATAGGGAGAGTTTCTTTGGTTAAAATGTCCATTCTTCCCCTACTGATTTTCTTATTCTTAATCAATCTTATTTTAATGAGTTAGATATATTGTTTAGGGAATTTATTTGGGCAAAAAAGGTTCCCAGAGTAAAATTAGCTACAGTTCAGTTGCCCATAAATCAAGGGGGTCTACCATTCCCGCAAGTACGGACATATTATCAGGCAGCTTTATTGAATTTAGTGGTGGACCTATTATATTATAAGTGCATCTATGATAGTTTTTTTTTTGATAAAATGGTAGTAGAAGGGGGAACGCAAATGCCCGCTTTTTTAAAAACAGCTAAATTACCAAAGAAAACCCGCTACAAGTCTCTACGAGAAGTTCAGTTTAGGCTTCAAGCAGTTTTTAAAAAAAATAGCTCCTCAGGCTTTCAATATTTGGGTCTGGGTGAGTGTAACAGCCTTGGCCTTCACCTGCAACTAAGACATATTGAGATATGGGGAGAGTGTGGGTTCTCTCAACTTAAATGTTTTATTATCCATAATAAAATAGTATCTTGGCAAGAAATTATGGTTAGGGCAGAAGGTTGTAGAAAGCCCACATTCCTCGAATATATGCAGATAGTTCATTTTATTTCCAGTATTGAGGGCATTTTGAATACTCCAAATAATACCATGGTAGACCTTTATGATTCCAAGCTTTCGGGACTTGGGAAATGGTACTCTGTATTGCGGAAGGATGAACGGGCAAAGGGGACAGTCTACCACATTGAAAAAATAGCTAGGGATACTGGATGTAGATTTACTCCTAAGGAATGGGAAAAAATATGTCTTTTAGGGCACAGATCCCTATGCGCCGCTAATTTTAAAAGAATGTCCTTTCTTTCAAGATGGCTTGCTTATTGGACCCCGGCTATGATTCAGAAACGATATCCCGATCATCTTAATAAGTGTTTTCGTTGCCATCAGGAGGAGGAAGGAGGATGGCTACATATTTTCTTTTCCTGTCCACAATTGGAGCAGTTCTGGGGGGAGATTTTTAACGAAATGGGAGTAGTTATAGGCATGAGTGTTTCTCCCCAGGCGGAAACTGCAATATTCGGGTATTCAAGGGATGAGGCCAACTTATCTGGCTCTGATAAGGTTTTTTTAGCTATATCTTGTATGGTGGCCCGTTCCTTGATACTTCAAAATTGGAAATCTAAGGAGATTCCAAATCATTTAAATGGTTTAATAAAATGAAAAGGATTTGGAAATTTGAAGAGGCATATGCCAAGCGAGCAGGCGGCATAGGGAAATATGAGAAAAATTGGAAAAGATTTGAAGAATTACTCCTACTCAAGGATAGGTCGTAGAGTTGTCGCGGGCTTTTTTAATTTTCGAAGAGTATTATATATTTTTTTATTTTTTTTCTATTGGTGTTTAATGTGTCAGCTTAAATCATAAATCACTACTGATCCCCAATGATTTTCTACTTATACAAGTTTTATATGAGTAGCAAGGTACAATATCTGGGGCTCAATCATACAAATGTTGATTTATGTTTAAGGGGATTTTTAGTATGCTATTTATTGGCTGCTATTTGTATTTGCACTTTATCTTGTTAACCTTATATGCCGTATTTTATGATTGAAATACTGTAGTTGTCTTCTAAGTGAAGTTTTGCTGCTATCATATTTGCACTTTATCTGGTGATAATACTTGTATTTGATGTTAATAGTACTGTATTTTGCTAAAGTAAATTACCGGCTGCTATCGCATTTGCACTTTAATCAAGAACTTAATTTGTGTCTTAAGTGACTCAAGATGAATTTTATATCACATATGAGACACATGCGATTTCGGAGCTTCATTTTGCATTTGCACTTTATTCATCAGTTTGTTTCTGGGGTTCAATCATGAAAATGTAGATTTTTTTTTTTTGTTAAAGTGATTTTTAGTATGCTATTTATTGGCTGCTATTTGTATTTGCACTTTATCTTGCTAATCTTATATTCCGTATTATATGATTGAAATACTGTGGTTGTTTCTAAGTGAAGTTTTGCTGCTATCATATTTGCACATTATATGGTGATAATACTTGTATTTGATATTAATAGTACTGTATTTTGCTAAAGTAAATTACCGGCTGCTATTGCATTTGCACTTTAATCAAGAACTTAATTTGTCTCTTAAGTGATTTAAGATGAATTTTA
This sequence comes from Triturus cristatus, assembly GCF_964204655.1. NCBI lineage: Eukaryota > Metazoa > Chordata > Amphibia > Caudata > Salamandridae > Triturus > Triturus cristatus. The sequence goes on from NC_140591.1 coordinate 1,189,884,292, forward strand.
TATTATATTTGAGACACATGTGATCTCGTAGTCTCATTTTGCATTTACATCTTATTCATCAGTTTGTTAATATACAACGGAATGGTATGATATAGTATATAAAACACAAGAATACATAATACCCTGTATGCTGTTTAGTAAGTAGTCTGTCAACATACTTATATCAATGGATTCTCCAGTTGTTGTGATCTAAATGTTTTGATTGAAAACGTGTATTTTGGTACCTTCTTGCTCTGCTCAATAAAAAAAAAAAAAAAAGAAGGTATTCAGATATGTCACACATTTGCCATAAATTCTGGATGTTAGCACTCTAGTTGCTCATTAGATCACTGTAGTAAAGCTACTGCTCACCACGGAAGTCTGCTTCTGGTATTAAAAGTGCATGTTTCAGTCTGCATATCAGATTTTTTTAATGAAATAGAAGAGGATTTGAGAAGTCACTCAAAATGTGCCCTAATTTTTCTTTCTTCAGCACTAATCATAATTTCTATAGCAAAATGAACCCCCTCATTGTGTTCCATTTTAAATTAAATGTTTTAAGTGTTACCGGTTTATTCCAATCAAGATGGCTTCAGGTGTGCCATACTTTTGTCATAAGTAAGACAGTAAGCGCTCTAGTTGTTCTTAAGAACACTCTGGGAAGCTGCAGTAGAACACAAAGGAATCAACTGACAGTCTCTGCCCTTGTTGGATGTACATGTTTTACTGAGAATGCCAGACTTCATTCTCACATGACTGAGAAAGATAATGTGAATTTACAGAAAATATGCTCTCAGTTAGCTTATAGATCACCTTCCAAACCTCTGTGGGAAAAGCATGAGAAAATAGTTTTCTCTCAAATATGATTCATGATATCACAGCAGAAGGCTTTTTCACATGGTAAAATCACCTTAGAACACACCACAATTCCTAAAATGAGTATGGTACCATCAACAAATGATTTATAATGTAACTAAAGTCTTAAAACCTTCTATTAACTGCAATGCTTTTTAATGAGGTGCTATCATGTATATTGGTCCCAAGATGGCTGCCAACACTTCTTGGATGAAGTGCTGACAGCCAATCAGATCTCACGATGAGATGTGTGGTTAGGCTCCGGCCAGATATATAAGTGATTTTACTTTTTATTCTCTCAGGAACTACTGAGCGGATTTACACCATTTAAGCAAAAGGCACATGCCTGACCTGAGGACTACCTCTTTGTCAAATTTCAAGTAATTCTGTTCAGCCGTTCGGGCTGTACCTTCAACTAAAGGTCCTATGGGAAAATGCATGGGGAAAACGTGTTTTGGGACCCCCCTTTTTTCTCAGCCCCCGCTTGACGAATCACCCCGAGACTTTCAGGGTAGGAGCTGAGCGGAGCGCCCCATTAGTTTTGAAAATTTCACGAAGATAAGTCAACCGGCGCCAAAGTTATTCAAAATAGAATTTTCAGATTTCCTATGGGAACTCGGTCCTAACTATAACTATCTACTGACGACCTCCAGTAGATAATATATATATATAAATTAACAGGGGGAGCTGTGATGTTAGGTGTCAGAGCAGAATGCAATGAAAGCTTGTTTTAGAATATTGAGTTCACAGTTACACATAGATGAATAAAGATGTTTAACATTAAGCTGCGTGTGTAGCATAGTTATTAGTGGGTACCCAGGTTGGGGGGATGCTACACACACCACATCCTGCTCTCTGTTGTTCTGAACCTAAGAACCAGAACAAGAGTGGGCGTTAAAGGTCCCTCCCTCCATCCTTTCCATCTTAAGAGTTGTCGCCATCTCCTCAGCTTCCCTTGAGGTCTCTTAAAACCAAGCAGAAAGGAAAGATGCCATGCTAGGCTGACTTGCCCTGTGCCTTTGCAGCCTCCTATTAATCTCTAAAGACAGGGGGATTGGAGGAAAAGAGGTTGCAGTCAGGAACATCAGCTCTAGTATTGTAGCAGACATGCTAATATTGCATGCATTCACATCTTTTACCATGTTCAAGGAGGGAGCTGAAAAAAGAATAAGGGATTTGAGAGAGGTATTAAATTATGTAATGTACCTATAATATAGGGTAGAATGGAAAAGGTGGGGGAAGTGTTGAATGGTTCTGTATGCTGTGTAGCATTTTACAAATGTACTAAGGAGTGTAGGGAAGGCGTCACAGGAATCCAGATTTTATTTTTAAACTAAGGAGAAAATGGGAGTACTGAGGGTGTAAAGGCTAGTTGTATGCATGTATTTTATTAAATGCAAAGCAGAGAAGGTAGTATTGTGGTAAGTGGGCCAGAGAAGTGAAGACATGAAGGGCATGACTAAAAGTGGTCTATTAAATTAGGAGTTACAAATGGTGCAATGACTGCACACTTTACACTTTATTAAATTTCAGCAGGTACATGTGCTGGAATTTAACAAGGGCAAAATACCTGGTATTCATCAGAGCATGTGTATTTTGGTGCGGTAATTAGTAAAATCCTCATGTTATTCTACAAAAATTTAGAATATGCTACAATTATTGCAGAAATTGATTACAAACACTTCAGAGTCAGATTTTTATCAGATGTGATAATGTATCCAACAGATCCGACTCGTAATCAAGTCGCAAGTATTATTCAATTCAATTAGCTTTATTGCGGTAAAATTTACCATAAAAGCACATAAAAAATACACAGAACAACAAAACAAACAGTCCGTTTCATACATACAGTCACAGATTATTACATGGTTGTTTAGACATTTGTTCCTTTAAAAATTTAAATAGTTCCAGAATTTAAAAATTGGCATAACAATATTATTCCTAAAAAGAAGATAAAATATTTCTACTCTCTCAAAGTTCATTTTGCTTGATCTTAAATTAAAACAGCATTGATGATCAAGTTCCTTCGTGCAATCCACATTGAATGTAGAGATTTAGCTACTGCGGAGACAATTACTGGGTTGGTATCTGTTTTTAATATCCTGAAAAAGGCCAAATAATGTTTTATGCCCAGGTTCTTGCACAACTGAATTATCCATATCTTCCTAGTGTAGGCGTAAGCTGGACAGAATAGGATAACATGAACCGGGGTTTCATCCTCAGTGAGGCAACCAGGGCAGGGGCGTACAGCTCCCCCCTTCCACCTATCAGAAATGTAAAAAAAAGGCAATGTGCCATATCTAAATTGTAGATAAAGCTTCTTTGCTAGTGTTGGTTGGATTGAATCAATCGCAGACTCAAAGCTGTAAAAGGACTTTACATCCAGAAAAATATCAGTTAAGCTTGAGGATTTTACTGAGCGAAAAAGATTCCTTAGGTTAGTTTCCTTGACAGCACTAGTCACAGTTTTCTTCGAGATAACTGGGCAGGAAACTTCAGGATTAGACCAGAGTTCCTCAAAGCCAGTCGATATAAGTGACTGTTTAACGAATGCTAGCCAGGGAATCCTACCAGAACCAATAGAAGCCATGACAACTTTGAGCTCCTCCTTATAGCTCACCAGCTCAGGTGTGCTCCAGAGACGCTTCCAATAAAGTAACGGTCGAATGGCAATAGCGTCTGCAATTGGGCAAGCATGTAGATCGAGTCTTAATGGGAGTAAAGGAGTGCTTTTTGGGAGGTCCAGTAGTTGTCTTAAAAAGTTATTTTCAGTTATAGATAGGTTGCTTATTGATGTGTGACCCCAGAGTTCTGCCCCATAGAGAGATGAGGCCCTAGCTTTCACTTTAAAAATTTCAAGCGGGGCGCTAATTATTTTAAGGGTACAACTCTTCTGTACTTTAAGGATTCCCCCTGCTGCTTGGGTTAGTCTTAAATTAGCCTTAGCCACTTGAGGGCCCCAACCCATTTTGTCATTTAGAGTCACACCCAAATATTCAAAGGTTGAAACCCTTTCAAGGGGTCTGCCATCCATCATTGGATGGGGGCAGTTAACAGTATTTGCGTTAAAAACCATGTACTTAGTCTTATTTATGTTAACCACCAGATTTCTTTTGGAACAAAAGTTGGAGAATTGATCTAACACGCGCTGCATCCCCATTGGAGATTTTGAAAGCAGAAGCGTGACATCCGCAAACATTAGGGCGGGGAATTTTCGGGCACCCAATTTGGGGGAGTCTAATCATTTTTAGCTAGGAGATCTTCGATAAGCCCGTTGAGAAAAAGGGAAAATAAAGTTGGAGCAAGGACACAGCCCTGCCTGACACCTTTATCAATCGGGAAGGCTCCAGTTAACTGGCCTTGTTTACCGAAGCGTACTCTTGCAAAAGTGCCAGCGTGTAAAGTTTTGAGCTGGTGGCATAAATAGGGTGGAACCCCCATTGATAATAGAATGGACCATAGTTGTTTTCTATCCACCATGTCGAAAGCAGATTTTAAATCGACAAAAGTAAGATAAAGACTACCCCCTTCCAGGGTCACATGCTTCCAGTATATCACTTGTAACCGGAATAGTTGGTCAATTGTTGAAGTTTTCGCCCTAAATCCCGCCTGGAGCGGCGTCAAGATGTTATTATCACTAGACCAGGTCTCCAAGCATTGCAACAATACCCTGGCATAGATTTTTTGTGTAACATCAATAAGGCTGATCGGCCTATAGTTAGAGGGTTGAAGCGGAGAACCCTTCTTATGTATTGGGATAATCTCCGCCCCAAACCAAGTGCTAGGCAAAGGTAACCCCTGCAAAATCGCGTTGAATAAAACCAGGAGATAAGGGCCCCAAACTGTTAGTTCTTCTCTGAATAGATCACCCGGGATACGATCAAGACCCGGTGCTTTATTGGGCTGGATCCTAAGTATTGCCATCTTTACTTCCTCCAGTGTGAATATTTGCACTGGCCATATAGGATTCGGAGCCAAGGGGCTCTGAGGGGCTTCACTAATGCAGGAGGGAGAGAGAGAGTAGAGGTCTTTAAAATAAATGGACCAAGCTTCCTCAGATATCTTGGGAATGATTGCAGATCTTCCTTCTGGATTCCCAGTATGAACAAGGTTCCAAAAGGACCTCAGATCCTTTGCCGCAAGGGCAGATGAAATGGCGGCCCAACGGTCGGCCTCCCATTCAGATTTTGCATTTTTTAGCAATTTCTTGTATGCTTGTCTAGCCTGAATAATGCACTGTCTATTACCTTGGCTTATAGCCAGTAATAGTGCAGATTTTGTGTCCCTACATCCTCTGTTGAACCAAGGGTTATCACCAAGACATGGTTTGGTTTTAATAGGACCTTCTTTATAAAAGGTATCCTTTAATATGGAAACCATCTCACTGTGAATATCAGTGATTGCAGTCATATCAATAATAGAAGGATCGCTAAAGGCAGAATTTGCCTTTTCGAGAAGGGGGACTACGTTTCTATATAGGTTTGACATTATTTCAGTAGAAGATTTCGCGGCTGCCCATCGAATTCTTCTCCCACCTTGCTCTAGTCTTAGATCACAACTAGGGGAACTGGTTATAGCACTCTCCCCACAGGTTAGTTGAAAATCCAACTCAGTTATCAAAGGGTTGTGATCACTTTCGGAGCGCCGACAGACGGTAAAATCTAAGATATTTGACCAGGATGTCAGGCTCACCAGAAAGTAATCTATCACTGATGTATGCCCCATGCCATTATAGGTGTAATGAGCAGGGGTGTCACTCTTAAAGCGACCATTACAGGCTCTGAGGGAGAATGTGAGGGTGAGGGAGGTCAGTTGTAGAACTAAGACTGACCAATTTTTAGCAGGATAGGCAATTGGGGGAGGAACTGACCAAATTTCATCCTCAGCCTTGGTCATTGTGGGGACCCCATATAATGGTTCAAAATGACAATTGAGGTCGCCTCCAATCAACAACACTACATCGCCCCCCAATGTATGCAGTAGGGCAGTTAACATATCCAAGGTGTCAGAAGTTCCACCGGGTTTTACTGGCCGCGAATAAATATTAATCAAGGCCAGCTTGGGTGTTCTTTTATGAGACAGCAGGATGCACGTAAGATCAGGGCTGTTTGTCTCTAGTCTTTTCAACGTGAATCCAAGATGGATGCCTATCCAAAGTTTACATACCCTACTCTATGGGTGGGACGTGTCGCCCATGTTTCCTGAAATAAACAAATCCCATGGGAATCCACAAAAGTGCACCAATCCGGGATATCTAGATTGGATACAAGGCCCGCTATATTCCAAGATAAAATTTTTAGGGACCCTTTTGTATTTGGTTGCTCAGTTCCCAGACTACCCTCATGGCGGGAGCCAGCAAAGCCATGAGTCCCAGAACCAACTAGATAAAAGTCTGCCTGTACACTAGTAGACTGGGATTGAGGCACCAATGTACTATTAGCAATCATAGAGGTGGATAGGTCATCCCCAAACTCCCCATCTGTTGTGAGGAGATTCTCTTTAGCCATCAGACCAACCTCTGTAAGTGGCATAAGTTTGGGTTCAAATTTTAACACCTCCAGATGCTTGTTCCTAGTGGTTGTCAAAACTTCATCCTTTTTGTAAGCATCAATTTGGTAGGGCAGAGAACAACTAAGCGACACAGGAAGTCAATCTACTTGATCGAGCAAGCTGTATCGATTGTATAACGGGATTTCCATCATTTCCCCCTTGGTTGACTACCCCTACTTCTAGGTACAAGGTGCCAAAGGTCCTCTTGCTGTGACCTCAAAACAAACCTCCCGTAGTCGGGAGGAGAATAAGCATGAACTGTTGGATAAAAATAGTCTAACCTCCATGGTTTAATCATTGTATTAGAACTTGACTGTTGCCAGCTGCATATATGGTCAACTGCCCTATAGTCCTCAAAGTTAATAATTACACAATCCCCTCCCACATTTTTAGATCTAGAACCCACCCACCTCACTCTTCTAACATACAGAATTTTACTATAAATAGATCTAGGCAGGGATCTATGAGTATTCAACCAATGCATAGTCTTGTTTCTAAGTTCCTCAAATGATTCTGTTTTGTTACTCGATAGCTCTGGGACCTCCGTTAGAATAACAACATATGGGGCGCAATCCGGAGGTAGATTGATGCATGGTAAAGCTTGAGAATTGATATTTCCAGCAACATACTCCTTCCCTGAAATAGCAGGATTTGCAGAAGATACCGGTAGCAGGGGTTGGGAGGGATGTACCTTGTCCACAGGATTGGGGCTATTGTTAGAGTCAATAGTAGAAGAGCCCAAAGTCGATCCCTGTGTGTTGGACATTAAGGGTTGATCTTTTGCAGTGATGTAGGTTAACTTATGTTGTGGGTGTAGGACGTTGGTCGGAAGAGCTAGGGCTTTAACTTGGGTTTGAATGGCAAGTAGATCTTTCCTAAGTCCCGTATTTTCCACAAGTTAAGCCTCCATTTTCCCAAGTCTGGCATCTAAGTGTTGCAACTTCTGCTCCACAGGCTGGATAAGAGAGGATAGAACCAGACTCAATTTTCCCACTAATAAATCTAAATCCAGGGAGCATAAATTTGCAGATAGTCTACCATTCTCAACAGGAGTGTCTATTAAGGTCTCAGGGGAGCAAGACTCCAAAAGTACCATGGACCTGGGAGGCGATTTAGTAGTGATTTTGGGTTGTTTCGATTTTTTACCCCGTGACGAAGTATCAGCCTTCCTCTTCTTTGGAATAGCACCCTCCTTAGGTCTTGACTCCTTGTCATTATTTAAACTCAATTCAATTGGGGCCGCAGTTAAATTAGAGGGCTGTCCACATGATGGTTGCATAAGGCCATTGACCCGGGCGTCTGTGCTGGACCCAGTGTTGTATGAGATTGATGGAAAATCCTCAATAACTAAATTTGATTGTGAGGGGGCAGGTAAACTAGCATGAGCAACAAGACCCAAAGAAGATCTTCTTAAGAAGACCGGGTCTTGGGACAAACGGCGTTGTGTCATTTCAATTTCGTGCTCCAATACCGATGATGCCCTCGTTATAAATTGGTCCAGTGTCCCAGCTACCATCCCAACAGGTGTGGCTTTCGCAGCCCTTCTAGCAGCCATTTGTAAGAGGTGCTGATAGTTAATAAATATGGCACAAGTACTTATTATAAGAAGTGGTTGTTAGAGGGGTAGCCCAGCCCGGCCTCCTCCGGCCTCGGACGGCCACAGACGGTCCCGCCCTTGTCCTGGGCTTAGCCCGGCGCCGCCCGCGCGCGTCCCGCGACGCGGAGGAAGCCGCGATCTATTATGCGCCTGCGGGCGCATGTGTAGCGTCAGCGGGCGCTCAGGTGCCTGGGAGTTGTGGTTTCTCCCCTCGCTCTTGGGATGCAGTGGCGGCGATGGTGTAGGAGACACTCAGCTTGCTCGACCCAGGAGCGACAGAATGCACGCAGGTGAGGCAGGGTGCCAACAACACTCGACAAAGTCCCCCAAACGCTATTGCAGACCTCGGTGTTTGAGCTTCCCGCTCTCCCGGGGAAGCCGTGATCTATTATGCGCCTCCGGGCGCGTGTGTAGCGTCAGCGGGCGCTCAGGTGCCTGGGAGTTGTGGTTTCTCCCCTCGCTCTTGGGATGCAGTGGCGGCGATGGTGTAGGAGACACTCAGCTTGCTCGACCCAGGAGCGACAGAATGCACGCAGGTGAGGCAGGGCGCCAACAACACTCGACAAAGTCCCCCAAACGCTATTGCAGACCTCGGTGTTTGAGCTTACCCTTATAACTTTATTTCGCATCTTAGTTAGTCATGGGGTATTGGCTTTGTTCACAAATGATGATATATATAATAATAAGTATGTAATATATATCAATGATCAGCTCAGAAGTAGTTCAGGAGAAAGAAATGGCACAGGGTACTGGGGTTTCTGTTTTACCCCTTGTTTTAAGTTTGTCATAGGCAATACAAGCTGAACTCATATTGTCTATGACACAAATGGAAACCCTTAGTAAAAAAACAACACACCTTTTGTTTATGCAAGCTAGCCGAATTTCTGTATAGTTAGGTGAGATGAGCACTTGGTAAAGTACATTGTTTGCACATAAGTGTCAGTATTTTGCAGTATTCGAGGAACAATGAATACAGCATCCTATTGGTTGTTGTGAATATGATTATATGTACTGTTGGTGGTATTGTTGTGTTTGATTCTGAATGTCTTAGCAGGCTCCTTTATGTGTCCATGTTGGAAAAATATCCATAATGTCTATTCGTGCTTTAAAAGGAGAGAACAAAATGTTCTGTGAAACAACTCTACTTTGATCACTAGCGGGATAAAGAAGAGAAACCCCGCCAGTAATTCTTGGGTGTAAACAGCATCTTTTCTGGGTGAATTATTTTACCACAGATTTACAGACATATTCAACACAACAGGGAATACTGTGTGTCGATTTTTTTTTCCTGATGCGCATGTTAATATTCTACTGTACATGATCCATGTTCATTCTACCGAATAATAAAACACTGATGGGAACAGTTGGGTGCAAAACTGAAGCGAACATAATGTGTTTCTACGGACTCAAATTTAGAGGCGGATCCATCACTATCTCACACAGCACACTAAGCCCCCTTGCTGCGGTGCGTGAATGGGCAGGAATGCACCGTATTTAACATCATACTGCGCATTCCTGTCCTTTCCCTGCACTGGTGCACAATGCTCTGCCTAGCGCCAAGCAGGCACCGTTACGCCATTGTGTAATGGTGCCTGCATTGCAGACAGGATTGTTGTTTGTGCAGGAAGGGACACCTTCCTGCACAAAACAATCCTCTGAGCCATTATCCTCTTTCTATGTGTGTTGCAGAAGGAAGAAAAAACAAGGAGAAATAAAGATATTTCTTCTTGTTATGCCTCACCTGGGGAAAGTTAGCATTTTGATGCATTTCCAGGTACACCCTCACGCCGTGAAAAACTTCCCTGGGGCAGAGTAAAACAACACAAAACTTTGCGCTACGTTGTGTTACTCTAGTTATATCAAGCCACGCGGCGAAACGCAGGATGGCCTTGTGCGGCTTGATAAATCTGACTTAGTGGGTGCGTCTTCCTTGCACACCCTTGCACGAGCGACGCAGCTCATTGATACACCTGCCCCCCAATTTGCGCCATTTTTACACTAGCACATATGTCCAAAGGACACTGAAAATTAAAACAAAAATCACAGACAGAAACAGTTCACATACCAAGGATTTTTGGAGTCTTGCAGAGCAAAAGCTATTTTGACTTTCCTTTTCATTCAGAAAAACATTAACTAAAAATAGAAGTGGTTGAAAAAAATAATGGTCTTAAACATCAAACATCCCTGAAAATGTTAGGAGATGGAAATAAGGGTACAGCTGTTACCAGCATCAGCAAAAATATTTAAACACAGTTGAGAAGAAGCTGCCACATCGAGGCCATTAGGCCAAAATGACGATTCATTCCACTTTTCTTCATGACTGAAGGTGAAGATTAATTGCATCAGTATTTTTTTAGATTTTCTGGTTTACGTTTACATTTGGAACATTTGTTGACCGTGTACCTAAAGGAGACATAAGAACGATGAAAACGAAAAAAGGACAAGAGAGTTCGAATATATGAATATTTTCTGCGCCAGACTGCAAGGAGCCGATGTGTCACGGCTTTCATGAGGCGCACTTCTGTACTCCACTGATCGAACAAAGCACTTCCTGAATTCCTTCAGTTATGACCTCTTGCACTTTTGCTCTTTAAACTCTCACCGAGAGAGCAGATTGACAGGAACATCCAACCCATGTATGTTTTTTATGCTGTGACCTTTACGCTTTAGTGCTGAGTACTCAGAGCAGCAGATTTTGGACACCTGCGACAAAGCAAGGTGTTATTACTCCTGCTTAGTGGCTCCGTGCAACGTCAATGTACTTCAAAAGCTCTGGCATCACACTGTGTCTAATGCCTTGGTGACAGCTTCCAACCTGCACCATGAGCATTAGAACTCTCCTGGTCCTCGCATTAAGTCCCAGGCTTGCTTTAATAGTGATTGCTGGCTCTAAGCTTGTGGGGGTGTTCTCTGAGGTTTTTTTGCATTCATACAAAGGTTAAGAGTAGATCTGTCAATCAAATGTCTCTCTGTTGGACTTGGCCCTTCTGGCAGGGTCATCCCTAAAACTTTTTTCCTTCCTCCTAGCCTTTTTTCTAACATGGTGTTGGTGGTTTTAGGACTCTGGGCACTTTAGCACTGGTTAACAGTGCAGAGTGCGTGTGCTCTCTGCCCTCCATAGGCTAACATTGGGAACTCCCCCCTTATGGGATAACTCCTAAATAAAATAAGTATGGCATGTTTGGTATGTGTGGAATGGAAATGATAAATGCTGCGCAATGATGTGCGTAGATTCATTTTCACTATTGTAGGAATGCCACTTTTAGAAGTTGGCATTTCTGTGTGCTGTGTGCCTGCCTGCATGTCTGTAGAAGTGACCGGGGCTGTTGAGGAGTGGATGGCTCCAGGGAGGACAGAGTCAGGCTGAATGGGAGATCTGCAATTGGAGTAATGGGAGGAGAATTCCCCTGTCTCTGAATAGGTCTGTGCCTGCCCTGTCAGATAGAAGGCTGCACTGCCTAGTAAAGACACGTAGGTTCATGATATTGCCCACCTCAAATGGTCAGCTGCCACTTGACAACAAAGGTAAACATGCACTATGGGGATATGAGAAGCAATATATATTCAAAGAAAATCGCAAAGAAAGTGTATACAAATTGAAAAAACAATAAGTAGCCTTTGTGCGTCTTTAATACAAATGTGCTTGAATTTCAGAGGTGAACAGCCAACGCGTTTCGCCCAAACATGGGCTTCTTCTTCAGGGTTGCAATGTCATACAATGTACATACATATTACAAATTCATGTATTAACAAAAAAAGTAAATTAGAAACAATCTTTTGGGGGTTTATTATGGGAATGGAATGAACATAAGCAAAGAGAAGAGTACTCCATGGGAAGAGAATCCACTAGAGAATAAGTAAAGAAAAAAATCCTGTGGATAAGAAAGTGCAGAAGTTTGAGTGTGAATGAGTATAGAAGGAAGGGGAGAGGCACATTATAGGGTGTTAAGTGTCCGTTAAGACCAGAGCAGTGCAACAAACTGATCAGTTATGTTATGTTATGTTATATAGCATTTCTATAGCGCACGGCTACTCCGACAGAGTGTCCCGGCGCTTTTCACTTGCAGCTCGGCGAGAATAACATAACAACATGGAAGCAAAACAGAAAAAGTCAGAAGAAAAGAAACCTAAAGATTAAAAAGCCAGGTCTTAAGGCTCTTCCTAAACAGAAGCAAATTAGACGTGCTGCGTAGAACCAGAGGCAGCGAGTTCCAAAGCTGGGGGGCTTTCAAACTAAAAGAACGCCCCCCAATACGGGCCTTCCTTACACGTGGCACCAAGGCCAGGTATAAAGCTTCTGATCGTAAAGAGCGGGCTGGGCGATAAAAAGTCAACCTCCGCTGCAGGTACTTTGCCCCGTGCCAAACAGAGCTTTATGCATAAGGGTCAAGGTTTTAAACATGATCCGTTTCCGGATAGGCAACCAATGCAGTGCCTGCAACAGCCCAGAAGCCCCCACTCGTCTATGGAGCCCAAAAATAGCGCGAGCCGCAGATTCTGCGCCACCTGCAGGCGCTGGACCAAGTAGTCCGGGAGCCCCAGAAAGAGGGCGTAGTCCAGTCTAGGACCTATTAGTGCCTGAACAGTGATCCGCCTGTGCTCCTCAGCGAGCAATGGTAGAAATTTGCGGAGCATCTTCAAAATGCCAAAACAGGTGCCGACCAAACCAAGGATATGTGATCTTAACGTAAGCTTGTTGTCCAGCTTAACTCCCAGGTTTTTGGCGACCAAAGAAGACTGAGCAGGGGCACACATATCCATAGGCCACCAGACCTGCCATTCAGGGTCGGCGGTGCATCCGAAGAACAGGACCTCTGACTTGCTGGAGTTGGCCTTGAGGCTGTTCCGCTGGAACCAGTCAAAGACCATCCCCAGACAACCCCGAATGCACTCTCCATCGAATGCCTGATCTTTCCCGCATGTGAAGAGCAGTTGAGTGTCATCTGCATAGGATACAATCTGGGCCCCAAAAGCCTCCACCAATGCCGCCAGAGGGGCCATAAAGATATTGAAAAGAGTTGGGCTCAACACAGATCCCTGTGGAACTCCGACTCCCAATGGCGGCATCTCTGCGGTGCTTTGGGAAACCCAGACTGTTTGGCGGCGGCCCTCGAGAAAAGATGTAAACCATTTAAACACCGTCCCCCTAAGACCGATGTCATAAAGCCTGGCGAGAAGCGCCTCATGGGGGACGGTGTCAAAGGCCGCCGACAGGTCTAGCATGACAAGCATGGCCTTGCCGCCTACATCCAGCGTCTCCCGGATGACCTCCGAGACTTCCAGCAGTGCCGTCTCAGTACTTAAACTGGGACGGAACCCAGATTGTGATGGATGCAGAAGATGGTTGGTTTCTAAGAAACCAGACAGGATGCCATGGACATGCTTCTCCGTGATCTTAGCTAGGGCCGGGAGAAGGGAGATTGGCCTATAGTTGGCCAGCACCTCGGCATCTAGTCCAGGCTTCTTCAGGAGGGGGATCACCATCGCCCTCTTCCAGGTGCATGGGACCCTTCCCTCCCTCAAGGAGGCATTAGTGGGAGTGGGCGACTTACCTAACAGATAAACAAGCGTAAATATGTATAGGAAATAGAGGATTTAGAATGTGTAAAGTATCCCTGCGTGAGATGGAGAGACACTCTAATGACCCAGTGAGTAATAACCTGCCATATACGAGAGTCAGCTAACCTAATTTGAAGTGCTGAAATCTCGCCAAGAAAGCTGAGGTACGTCAGCGATGTGAGCGCATCCATGTCAGGACATATGAAATAAAGTGAAGGCCTAGGTAATGAAAAAGTAATGTAAGTGATGGTACATCCCACTGTGATCACAAGGTGAGATTGGTTAGGAATTCGGGTCCGAACCTACCTCTAATCAAGGGGACCACCTATGTCCATATAGGGGAAACCCCAGGTCAGTACCTCACTCGTGTCGAAGGCAAGAAATATCTGTAAGAGAAAAAACTCAGATCAATGACCACAAATGGACCGAGCCAGTGTAATGAGAGATTAAAAAAGGTATAACTTGTCTATCTAAATAGAATCCCATGCTGTGCTAGGTAAAAATTTGGTGCGCTGCCATGCCGCCACAAGCAGTGAGAGTACCAAGGTGGAGGTCTGAGCCTAAAAACGTCATGAAACATACGTTAAGCCCAGGGTTAGAGTCAGGGTGTCTAAAGAGAAGTTTAAGAAAGGTGGCAGCGTCTGTGCCTTAATAGCCTCATGAAAGGGTGCGTTGAGCCCTGAGTAAGAGCGGGGCATCAATAAATGTGTTTAAGAAAGGTGACAAGAAAACCAAGTCAGAGCAGTACATTGCTTATACTAAATGGGCTAATTGTGCAAGAGGTGGTAAAATTGTAACGTGACTGGCTAAAGAAAAGCGTGTAAGCAATGTATTATCATAAAAAAATTATAGTAACGGGATCCCACACCAGCCAATGATTCAGTGGCTGGTAATCAGCCCACGAGTTCACCCCGCAACTGAGCTCAGTGGCGCGTCGTGAGAAACGTAAATAGCTCACCCCCTGACTTATTTCTGAGTAATGTGGCATTCAAAAACCGTGCCCACTGTTAAAGGGGGCACCAGAAGTCAACAACATCATCACCCAAAGACCATCTATGACATTCAAAAGGTGTAGGACAGTCAGAGACTCGCTGTGTCCTAGCTACACCCTCTGCAAAACACCGCAACAAGAAGGCTGGCTCTACAACCCATTGGGATTCAATACCTGCATCATGTGCAACATCTGCAGCCTAGGTTGTAACAAAACCACAAGCTTTAGATACAACACAGGTACTCAACACAAGATACGTCAGTTCATCAATTGTCTCACTAGCTTTGTGATCTACATACTAATTTGTGGCGGTGGAAAGATATATGTTGGAAGCACCGTAAGGCAGCTTAAGATACGCATCCAAAAGCACCGCAGAGCAGTTTTGAATGGGGACACATCATATGCATTAGTCTCACATGAATGCACTAGTGAAGTAGACAGGACCAAGTTCCGCTTCCATGGCAATGATGTTGCTATGCACAACAAAAGAGGGGATGACAAGGAACTGGCCCTCAGACAGCTGGAAGCCAGATGGATTTTAACCTACGCTCTTCCACATTAGGTCTCAACGGTGACAATGAAATGCGCTACTTCTTATAATCTGTCTCTGTTGTACCCCACTAAATATTTATGTGCTCATAACCCCTAGGACATACGTCATGCAGATGAAGAACCAACTATTACGTAGTCTGATAGGGTGTTGTCACCACTAGGGTTCTACCACACCCCATGCACCACAACATTTTGATCTAACATTGAATATTTAACCCTATGTGCATCTAAGCCTATCCTATTACATTTCCAGCGCTTGCCTTTCCTAACAATACTTTTAGCACCATTATAACATGATACCTAATTTGTGGAATAAACACCACTTTTGTGTCCCTGGGATTCGTTCCCGTGTACGTGCTCATATCCACAGTCTCCAACATACTCCTTTAACACAACTAACACACCAAAGTTTTAACGTCAAATTGTGTTCCATTAATACCCTTTACTACTGAGCCTCTAGGATAATTTGCTCACCGGTCAACTTGCATCCAAATGTTTTATCTTACACTTTAGAAGGAGTGGTTGCATAATAACCATACTGTCTAATTTTTTAAACCCTCCTAATTTCTCGCATTACCTGTTTCCTTTTGTTGTACTAGAATATGATGGACTACATGACGGTCATATGTATTTATGTGCCAGTTATAAGCACACTGTTTAATTTTTAATCTTAAACCCTCCCAATTCCTCGTATCACCTATTTCCTTTTAATGTACTGGAACATGAAGGACCACATGAAGGTCAGATGTATGTATGTATGTATGTACCCCAGTAATTATGATTCTAATTGTCGACTGATTTGGTTAACGATTTAAATATGACTCTCCTGTCACTTTCCCTCTGCTTCCTACAATTACTCTCATGTCATATTCACCTTTCATCAATTTAAAATAACGCGCACGTTACCTTTACTCATTTACTCAAGCCACTTATACTCATCAGTTGCGAATCGCTTCACTACGATTATGACCCGTAGCATAGTTTCTTAATATTCTTTTCTGCGTCTTCCATACTCACCACTTGGTATGCTAATCACAAATACTCCACTGATCCGCAATGTGGGTACATTATTTGATTCCCATTACCCTCAGACCGACGTTTTTAATAAGACCTTGGACTCTCTGCATTGATATTATTGCACTAACACGCGACTTCTCACCAGTCCTATACTGGTAAGATGGTTGTCTCCCGACACAGGGTTGCTGGACTAGACTTCCACAGGACGTGAAACTGTAACCCGGAAGTGCTGCATGAGTTCTCTACTTCTATGCAGGAGTCAACATGGCAGCTGGAGATTACTCCCTCTCGCCAGGACCAGACGCTACCAGACACGTTTTTTGAATGCCACATTACTCAAAAGTAAGTCAGGGGCAAGCTATTTACATTGCTCATGACGCGCCACCGAGCTCAGTTGCGGGGGTGAGCTCGTGGGCTGATTACCAGCCACTGAATCATTGGCTGGTAAGGGATCCCATTACTATAATTTTTTAATGATTAGAAATTGCTTACACGCTTTTCTTTAGCCAGTCACATTACCATTTTACCACCTCTTGCACAGTTAGCCCATTTAGTATAAGCAATTTACTGCTGTGACTTGGTTTTCTTGTCACCTTTCTTAAACACATTTATTGATGCCCGACCCTTACTCAGGGCTCAACGCATGCTTTCATGAGGCTATTAATGCAGAGACCCTGCCACCATTCTTAAACTTCTCTATAGACACCCCGACTCTAACCCTCGGCTTAACGTGTGCTTCATGCTGTTTTTAGGCTCAGATCTCCACCTTGGGTACTCTCACCGCCAGTTGCGGCATTGCAGCCCACCGAATGTTTACCTAGCATAGCATGGGATCCTAGGTAGATAGACAAGTTCTACCTTTCTTAATCTCGCGTTACACTGGCTCGACCCATTCGCGGTCATTGATCTGAGGTTTTTCTCTCACAGATATTTCTTGCCTTCGACATGGCCATTCACGACTGAGGTACTGACCTGGAGTTTCCCCTATATGGACTTATAGGTGGTCCCCTTGATTAGAGGTAGGTTCGGAACCGAATTCCTAACCAATCCCAACTTGTGATCACAGTGGGATGTACCATCACCTACATTACTTTTTCGTTACCTAGGCCTTCACTTCATTTATACGTCCTGATACGGATGCGCTCACATCGCTGACGTACCTCAGCTTACTTGGTTAGATTTCAGCACTTCATATTTGGTAAGCTGACTCACGTATATGGCAGGTTATTACTCACTGGGTCATTAGAGTGTCGCTCCATCTCACGCAGGGATCACTTTACACATTCTAAATACTCTAGTTCCTACACACACTTACGCTTGTTTATCCGTTAGGTTAGACGTCCACTCTCACTGATCAGTTTGTTGCACTGCTCTGGTCTTAACGGACACTTACCACCCTATAATTTGCCTCTCCCCTTCCTTCCATGCTCATTCACACTCAAACTTCTGCACTTTCTTATACACAGAATTTTTTTCTTTACCTATTCTCTAGTGGATCCGCTTCCCCTGGAGTACTCTTCTCTTTGCTTATGTTCATTCCATCCCCATAAACAAACAAAAAAGATTTACTTGGTTTTGAATGTACTTTTTTGTTAATTCATGGATTTGTAATATGTATGTACATTGTATGACACTGCAGCCCTGAAGAAGCCCATGCACATTTGTATTAAAGATGCAGAAAGGCTACGAACGACAATGTCTACTTATTGTTTTTTCAATTTGTATACACTTTCTTTGCAATTTACTTTGAATATATATTGCCTCTCATATCCCCCTAGTGCAAGTTAATTTTCCACTAGATATCGAGGCATATGAATCCCTGAGACAGAGAAGCTTTTCAATTAGCCAGATGCACTGATTATATCAGTGATTGATCTGAACTTACCCCATAACCGGTTAGCTATTTTACTGCAGTTGACTCAAAGTGCATCTCTGGTTCTCTGGTTGTTGATTTGAAAGCACCCTGCAAGGGTGGACCAAACTGTTCCAAGAAGATGTAGGTATATACTGTGAATACAGTGTGAAAAAGACTTTCAGGGCCCAACCCTTCTCTACACAGTGACATGGAGAATGGTATAACTTAAGATATGCTAAGAAAGAGGGGTGTGAAGACCTGCAGGGAAGAGGACCCAACCCAGAAGAGAAAGAGCCTCTTTACCTTTAGTCAGCCACACCAGCCCAGCAATAGCACTAATATGTTAATGGTCAGTCAGCCATGGCATCCAGTAAAAGGCAGTTGCAGCGAATACCAAACACATGATAGATGTATTGACATAAACTGGTTAACTCCTTACAAAAAAATGAAGTGAAGACCAAGTAATACGTTATATTATAGTTTCTGTTTTTTGTGATATTTGCAGCTTCTGTTATTATTTTTATTAGGCACAACCCTTGCATATTCTCTTGCACATGCGAGCATGCGCACACATAGAACAAGCAGACAAGCACATATAAAGCATTCCTCACATTTTCTTTAAAATACCTTCATAAAATGCCCGATTCCCTCTCAGTTGCTTCCCCTCTCTCACACAAAAGCAGACATTCACTCACACAAAAGGCTCACTGCAGGATTAAAATTTTTGTTTTTAATACATAGCTCCCACAGCTTTCTTCTTTCTGACTCTAAGCCGGCTGCCTGGACTTCCAGTGCATGCACAACTTTTTACAGTGAAGGGCCTGATTGGACATAAATCTGCCAATCACAGCTTATTACTGAGATTTCCAGCATGTGGACACCCTCACATAATGCAAAGGAGCCGCTGCTGAATAATTCAGCTGTGGCTCGCACTAGACTACCCTGGCACTGTGACTGCCAGAGTGGCGTTCAGACAGGCTCCACTCTGACAGCCTCATCCTTAGCAGCAGTAGTATCATTGTGCCTACCTGTCATGAGTTCCAGTACTCTCCTAGGAAGTGAAAAAGTCCCAATACTCAGGAGCATAAAATTAAAAGTGCTGGTACTCAGTACCTATGAGTACTAGCTCAACAAACAAACATTTACAATGCAATAGGTCTCGCATTTGCAAGAGTTTAGACTATTGACATTGTAAATGTCAATGCCTTTTTTTTAATCGGTTTTGAAAAACAACACATAAATAAAAGGCATTTTCAATTACAATGCCAATAGCTCGAACTCTCGCAAATGCGAGACCTATTTCATTGCAAATGCTTGTTTATATACGCAAACGGGGCATCAGGCGGGGGGGCCATGGTGCAAATGCTTCTAGAATTCCATGCAGTGCCAAATCTAGTAATGAAGTAAGACATACGTTTGCATGAGATTTTAGCACCAAATGTAAGCAGGCTCAAACAATGGGCAAAATAAAAATTGCTTAATTTTCCTACTCATGATACCTGTAAATTCCAGTTAATTACCAATATTATGAGTTTTCCCATAGGCTTTTGACTACGAGTAGACATTTGCACTAGAGGGTGCCCCAGGGTCAGACATCATGTGAGACGCTGCTCGCTCACGAGTACACAATTCTTATCGTCAGATTTCATGCGCGAGCTCCGGTGATAACATCATTATGGTACAACTTTGTCAATACGGTACCCTGCAAGCTTTCTCCATTCGCGTAACGTGGCACTTCTTTGCACACATTTTAGTGTATCTTGGCGTTTCTACATAAAGTTCAATTTCACCATATATATAGAACTACTCAGACAATATCTGTCTCACCCTTTCTAAAGGCCATGCCTCTGTCATCAGATAAGTCACATTTAAAATCAACTTGTTCACAATTTACAAAGTGTCACAAACATGCATAGTTTTTCAGCGAGAGGCGCTTTGCGTGTGTGATGTCTGCATTTAAGCTAACATCTACTGATGGACGAAACATTTCTTCTCTTCGTGGGTTTGATGTGAGAATTCACATGTGGGGCTATTTTAAGAAAACATTTGCAGACTGGCTGCATGGATGGGCGTGTTTTGTTCTTATTAGCAGATCGTTTAGGTCTTTACAATTCCATTACAGGAAAATAGACAGTGAGAGCAGAAAAACAGCCTCTACCTTATCACACGACCCAGTAGTCCCCAAAGCATGGGACAAGCTCCCCCTCTAAACTCTCCCTTTCATCCAGCCCGCGTCCATTCACAGATGAGCTGCTTGTCCGGAGGACAATAAACCCACCCTTAGTTGACGCTCTGGGGCCCTCCCCTTGTCAACAGCTCCCCGGTCCCCCATCTTGGCCCGAGGAGCACCACGCCCAGTAAGTGAAACTGTCTGTGTTTGCCAACAAACTACGAGCACTGTGGCATCTCTGTCTAATTAGTCGCCGGGCATGTTAACACCAGAGCCCCAAGAAAGGCGGGGGCAAGGGCCATTGTTCGACTTCTGCCCCCAGGGCATGAACGTGCTGTTAACTATTATTAGCTGGTTATGTGGTTTATAGCCCTCCTTAAATCGAAACGCCCCAGGTCGGGATGATTTTTGTTGGACTGAGCACACTACCGTATCAAGCGAAGCATCCCCTCCAGACTGACAGAGTCGAAGGAATTTAAGTAATCTTGGTGTTTTTGACTAATTTGTAAATTGCGCTCTCCTGGCTGCTAGAGTGAGGGTCTGCCGAACCAGTGTTTCACTGCTGCCTGCTGCTGTCTCCTGACTCCTGAGCCCCGGCCACCTCCTTTGTGATCCTCTGACCTCCGCTGTGGCACCAGTACATGCCATCTACAACAACGCCAGAGCTCACTAAAATCGCCCACACACACAGCTGGAATAGAGTTTATATCAAAGCGCACTGAGAAAGCGCTTGGCATGATGGGATATGTAGTCCCTGTAGCTCGTGCTATTCGTGCACATAGTGCAGTCTAAAGGAAAAAGAACTACATGTCCCAGAATTCTGTGAAACAGTATTTCATTTCCGTGATGGGTGAAAGACAAGTGCAGGGAGAGGAGGACAAGGGGGAGATCAATATGAACTATATGGAATAAACACACAGCAATGCAGAAATAGAGGGGGCGGGCATGTAGCACAAGGGAGGAGGTGGGAGAAGTGGCAGGAGGGGTGAGGGATGTGAGAGCAGGAAACAAAGAAAAAAAATAGTCCCCCAAATGTGCGTAACTATATAGTAGTTGATCCTTGCTGTTGTGGAAGGAAACCAAAGAGAAAAGGAGGGACAAGAGGAAGGATTGACCACTAGCAGGCAAGTATTTTTAAAGGACACTGAAACAGACAAATGAAAGCAGTGGGTGGATTTTAAGCCCACATATAAGTATATATATCTATATATATAAGTATATACTAAAGTATATACAAGAGGTTTCGAATGCTCGACCTAAAAAGGTGGTTGCCCTTTCCAGCAGAAGGATAAAAGAAACAATAGAAAACATCATTAATTCAATTGAAAAACTGCAAATAAGAGATAAAGTTGCTAAACTTTCCAGAAGCTGAGACAATTTGGCAGATTTTGCAAAATGTTTGCATTAGAGGACTGTTAGACCTGGCATATTGGCGTGAGTCTCCCTTCCATTTTTTCATTGTGCCTCATGTATTTTTGTTGGTGTTAGCGGCACAGGGCACTGTGCCACTGCTGTCCAGTGCCACAGTGCAAGTGCTCCCTATTGTAAATTGATGTATGATTTGTGATTCCATGATTGGTTGGTTTGGTTTACTTGTCAGACCCTAGTACAGTACACCAGAAGTGCCCAGGGCTAGTAATCCAAATACTGCTGGTGGGCTTGAAGCACTGGTTGTGCCACCCAGAGAAGCAGCCTGTAAACATGTGTCTAAGGTCTGCCATTGCAGAGCCTGCGTGCAGTCTGGTACTGTCATGCTGACTGGGCAAGTGCACCCACTTGCCAGTCCCTAAATCTTCCCTTTTCTTCATATCAGACACCCCTATGGTAGGCCCAAGGGCAGGGTGCATTGTAAGGATAAGGTAGAACATGCCCTGCTGTGTGTGGCACGTTCTAATAGTGAATTACAGCCATTTTCGTTTTTCACTATTGCAAGGCTACCTGTTCTCCATGGGCCAGAATGGGAAGTTTGGTTATTACATCTTATAATCCTAACTGACTCAGGGAACAAGGTATGAATTCGAATTTAGTATGCCTGAACTCGGGATGATAAAATACATCTTTTAGTGAAGTTGGTTTTAACATTCTGTGTTTGAAAATGCCACTTTTAGAAAGTATGCATTTTCTTGTCTAATCATTCAAACCTGCCTCTGCTAGGCTGTGTGTATTTCTTTGTCTAGAGTTTGAGTGACAGGGCTGGGGAATTCCAGGAGACAGGGTGAGGTGCCCCAGTGGTGAATAGAGAGATCTGCATCTAGATGGGTGGGAGGAGTTGCACCTGGGACCTGAGTAGGGCTGTGCCTGCCTTCCACAATGCTGGCTCCACCTCCTGGGGAGCGGCTGATGTCTCTGCCCTGCACAGTGAATGAAGAGAAGGAATCCTGTCAACAAAGTGCTCCAGAGCTGTGCTTGCCTTCCACAATGCTGGCTCCACCTCCTGTGGGGCGTCTAATGTTTCTGCCCTGCACTGTGAAAGGAAAGGAGAAGTCTGGTAAACAGAGTGCTTAGGAACTGGTTTGGACTGGGCAAAGGCCCCTCTGCCCTCAGAGGACAAAGGATTTTGGGGTATAAATATTGGGACCCTGATCTCAAGAAATTAGATCACTTTGGGAAAACAAGAAGAACCTCTGCTGAGGGAGGAACCAGAAGAAGCTGAGAAGGAAACTATCCCTGAACTGGGGGATTGGCCTGCAGTGGTTGCCTTACTGCCAAAGAGAGGAGAAAGGAACTTTGTGTGTACTTTTGCTCAACTTGTGAAGGATCTCCAAGGGCTTGGAAAAGAGCTTGCCTCCTGCTGAAGTCTCAGGAACAAAAGACTTCACCCCCAGAGTTCTTTGGAAGTGCCTGCTGCTGTTGTTGGGCCTTCTGAGGGAGTGTGCGTCGCAAGGAGCTGGAAGCGTGACTCAAGAAGGAGAAGCGTGCCACCGTTGGAGCTGTTGTCGTCCCATCTCATAAAGTGTGCCACCGCTGCAGCATCGCATCGAGCGGAAGCGTCTTGCATCATCCAGGAAGTGTCTTGCAACGCCGAAGAAGTGTGTCACCATCGCAGCCATCGTAGCTGACGCATTGCACAGCATCAAGAGAAGAGTCTCGCATCGAGGAAGAAACGTGTTGCCATCGCAGCCATCGTAGTTGTCGCATTGCACCGCATCAAGAAAAGCGCCTTGCATCCACAGAGAAGTATGCCGCCGTCGGAGCTGCTGTCGTCACATCGCGTAAAGGGGTGTCGCCGCTGCAACATCGCATCGAGCGGAAGTGTCTCACAAAATTCGAAGAAGAGTGCCGCTGCCAAGGCCGCTGGCGTCGCATCGCGTAAAGTGTGTCGCCGCTGCAGCTGAAACGTCGAGTCGAGTCTTCTCGTAAACATCGGAGAAGCGTGCCACATCTGGAAGATCTTCACGTCTTTATTTCTTAGCACCAAAAACTTCATCGCATTAACATCGTTGCAACACTTTTGTTGCCCTGCGTGTCGCATCTAAAAGGTACATTGACTTAAAGTGTCGCATTTAAGAACTTACAAGAACTAAGCAAAATTCTACCATCTAAAGTAACAGTATTTTGTGTTTTTGTCACTAAATGGTCTTGTGGTAAATCTATATAAAGAATACTTATTTTTGATATAAAACCTGTGTGGTGTCCATCTGTAGTGTTGTCACTGGATTGCTGTGTGTGTACACTGCCTCTGAGATAAGCCTGTCTGCTCGTGCCAAGCTACCAAGGGGGTGAGCAGGGGTTATTTTAGGAGTGTACCCCCTTACCCTGACTAGAGTAGAGGGTCCCTATTTGTCAAAAGTGTATACCTGTGCCAACTAGAGACCCCCAAGTCTAACATTGGTGGCAGCGGTAGGATTCTAGACTTGCATTTGTGACTCATGTACAGTGATTGGTGAACACTACTTAGTGAGTGCAGACCATAACGCAACTAATACTTGTTGGTAGATTTCTTTTTGGACTTTCTATTTTTGAGTACTGCCAAGCTTAACCATGGTGGAGAAAGCAGCATCCATAGCCTCTGTTAATACTGGATTTGAGTGGGAAGAAGAGAAATTGGATAGCTACACTGCCAAGCAGCTGAAATTCTACTGCAAGCAATTTAATATTTCTACTACAGGATGCAAAAATAAGACAGAGTTCTCCAAGGCGCTGAGGGCCTGGGTAGAAGCAAGGAATGCCACTGATAATGATAATGCAGAGGAACAGCTGGATGGGCCAGTGGGTCCAAGAGGAAGGAGAACCCCTTCCCTTGCCGGTAGCAGTGTTTCTGGTAAAAGTCTATCTCCAGAGGAGTTGGCAGATAGAAAAGAGTGTAGGATGCATGAATTGGAGCTGACCAAGCTCAAGTTAAGTGGGCAGTTAGAATTTGAAATGCAAAGTAGAAAGTTAGCCCTAGAAGAGAAAAAGCTACAGTATGAACATGAAAAAGTTTTGAGGGGGATGGAGTTGAAAGCCCAGAGTTTAGAAATTGCTCCCTCTGGTGGCAGCACACCGCCAATGCCTGTGGAATCTAGAGTATATATGCCTAAAGATGTAGTGAAGGAATTTTAAAAAAATTATGATATTGGGCAGTGGTTCAAGGCCTATGAGGTAGCCATGTCTTCCCACCGGGTCCCTGAGAAGGATTGGGGAGCGGGGTTGTGGGGACGGTTCCTTAGTGAGGGGCGGGACACACTGCTAGACTTGCCTTCTGATGTCTATAATTCCTATCCCCACATGAAAGATGCATTGATGTCTAGATATAGTTTGACCCCTGAGATGTACAGACAGAGGTTCAGGGGTTGCACAAAGATAGCAAACAGTACTTATGTTGAATATGTTACTTTTTTCTGCAGAGCTTTGGATGGTTGGGTGAAGGGTAGCAAAGTTAATGATTTTCAGGGACTGCTTGATTTGATTGCATGGGAGCACTTGTCAAGTAACTGTTTTCCTGAGCTACGCCAGCACCTGATTGATAGTAGGCTGACTAATCCTAGGAAGCTTGCTGAGGAGGCAGACCGCTGGGTCAGTACCAGGGTCCACAAGGGTCACGTGGGAGACTCAGCCAAGAGTGGGCAGGGTCCCCAGCAGAAGAGTGGGGGGACAAGGGTAAATAGAGGGTGTTCCAGAAGAGGCCCCAAAGTGATCCCCAAGGGAACCAAGGAAAAGGTTCTCAGCCTCCCCCCCAGAAACAGTCAGGGGCCCAGACAGGTCCACCTGTTCAAAGAGGTCCCCCGAGATGCTACAAATGTGGAGAACTGGGTCATTTTGCCAATGATACCAAGTGTCGCCTGTTTGGAAAACCAGCACCCACTGGTGCAGCCCCCCAGCAGATGGCTAGTGTAGTCCTGGGTGAGGAAAGGGGTGGCCAAGGTGGGTGGGGTACCGCAGAAATGTCCCTTGTCTCATTAGGAGACTGTGAGGTGGTCCCTAGGACCCAGCTGCCTGATACCACAAAAAAATACAGGCAGTGGGTGACCATCAATGGCCATAGAATGGAGGCTCTGAGAGATACAGGGGCCAGTGTGACAGCTGTCAAGTATCACCTGGTGTCTCAAGAGCAGGTTGTCCCTGGAGCATTCTACCCAGTTGTTGCCGCTGACAACACAGAGAGACACTGCAAGGTGGCTTAGGTTCCCTTTGAGTGGGGGGGGGTCTCTGGTACTCTTCAGGTAGCTGTGAGGCCCGCCATTCCTGTTGACTGTTTGTTAGGGAATGACTTGGAGAGCTCACCTTGGGTGAAGGTAGAGCGGAATGCGCATTTAGAAATGTTGGGTATGCCTGACTGGGCGTGTGTGACCACCCGGTCAATGGCAGCGAGTAAAGGTGCACGAGAGGACCTGGAGCCTGAGAGGGAGGCCCAGATACCTGCCGTCAAGAGTAGAGGCAGGGGGCACGGGAAACCGGCCCCACGAAGTTCCCATGGTCCAGGAGGGAGCAGACCCTGAGGGGGATGCCCTGGAGCCTACAGGGGAGCAGGTAGCCGAACTGGGGGACCTGCCTGAGCTGACCCATTGGCAGCAAGAAGGAGGCCCCTCCAGGGAGGAATTCTGCAAGGAGCAGAAAGAATGCCCTTCTCTTGTGGGTCTGCGGCAACAGTCTGCAGACCAGGCAGCAGGTGATCAGTCTGGATCACATTGGATCTACTGGGAGAATGACCTCCTGTATACAGAGCCTAAGGTTGCTGAGCCTGGGTCAGCCCGTGTGCTGGTGGTACCCCAGTGCTTCAGAGCCTTCCTACTGGGGCTGGCTCATGATGTTCCATTGGCAGGACATTTGGGGCAGGACAAGACCTTTGAAAGGCTTGTCACCCATTTTTATTGGCCCCAAATGTGCAGGAGTTCAGACACTCACTGCAGGACCTGTCAGACTTGCCAGGCAAGTGGTAAGAGTAGGAGGAAGCACAAGACTCCTCTCCAGCCCTTCCCTGTAGTCAGCACCCACTTTGAAAGGGTGGGTATTGACATTGTGGGGCCACTGGACCCCAAGACAGCCATGGGCAACAGGTTCATCCTGGTCTTGGTGGGCCATGCCACCCGGTACCCGGAAGCCATACCTCTGAGGACAGTGACTGCCCCCGTGGTGGGACGAGCACTGATGGAATTTTCTCCAGGGTGGGATTCCCTCGCGAGGTAGTGTCTGAACGGGGAACCAACTTCATTTCCAAGTATATGAAGTCCCTGTGGCAGGAGTGTGGTGTAACCTATAAGTTCACCACTTCTTACCACCCCCAAGGAAACGGGTTGGTTGAGAGATTCAACCGAACCCTTAAAGGCAAGATAATGGGTCTTGAGGAACCTATGAGGCGTAAGTGGGACATCCTCTTACCATGCCTGCTCTTTGCTTACCGTGAGGTGCCACAGAAATCTCTAGGGTTCAGTCCCTTTGAGCTTCTCTATGGACACCCCGTGAGAGGACCACTAAGTCTGGTCAAAGAAGGCTGGGAGCAATCTCCCAGGAAACCTCCCAAGGATGTATATAGCTACATGCTGGCCTTTAGGAACCAGACTAGGCGTTTCAGACAACTCGCTGAGGCGAATCTGGAAGCCAGCCAGGAGGAGATGAAGCGGTGGTACGACCAGAATGCCACTCTGGTTGAGATTCAGCCTGGCTAGAAGGTGTGGGTCATGGCCCCCGTGGAGCCCTGTGCGCTCCAGGATAAGTGGACCGGCCCCTTTGAGGTTGTGGAGTGCAAGAGCCTGGTTACCTACTTGGTGGACTTGCGGTCTCCCAGGAACCCCTTGAGGGTCCTGCATGTCAACCGCCTGAAGCCCCACTTGGAGAGGTCCCAAGTGAGCATGCTCTTGGCAACAAATGCTGGGATGGAGGAGGAGACCGAGCCTCTTCCTGACCTCCTGTCAGTCAGAGAGCAAGATGGGTCAGTGGATTGTGTCAACCTCTCTTCCACCCTGACCCCTGAGCAAAAGAATGACTGTCACCAGTTGCTGGGACAGTTTTCTGATCTGTTCTCCCCGGTTCCTGGTGTCACTGATTGGTGCGTCCATGAGGTGGACACTGGGGACAGTACACCTGTGAGGCACAAGGCCTTCAGAGTGACTCGAGAGGAGAACCAAAACCGGTTCAATAGATATATATTAGGGCCTAATAAATAGGTACCTGTTGAAATACAAAGCTAAATTGGAAAGGAATGGACGGATAGAAATACATGAAGCACCCAACAAGAGTTGTGGATATAAAAATAAATCTATTATATTTATTTTATTTTTTAGTTGAATTATTCATTTCAGTTTTTACAAAAATTCAGTCAAAAGAATACATATATAAATATTATACATACAATCAAAAACCAATCAATGTGTATATCTGTTAATCAAAACATGGTTCAAAGCCCCACATACAAAACAAATTCATACATACACACACTCAATCCAAGTCACATTCAACATAACAAATCAAATAGTGAAACAAATTATCCTTAGGTGTTAAAATGGATGTAGTGATTGGTATATCATCCACAGGAAGCCAGATGGTACTCTAAGAAGACGGAGGTCAGCGAATCAAGCGCCAATGCGCGTTTCGGTATAGGACCCACTCAGGGGCCCCACCTTCATCAGGGCGTGGACCAAGGATAATAGGGGCAAGAACAAGAACTAGAAATTAAAACCTTGATAAGCCGTGGAGATCAGTCTGCCCGACCTATATGCAAGCGCGGTCGGGTGTCAGGGGGAAGCATCCAGCCTTGTTCAAATAAAGGAGATTCACTTCGTCTGGCCGAGAGATAGACGTTTAGAATGTGGCCAAGTCAAGAACACCGGAGATTTAAACCAGCAGTGGCGATGTATAGGAACGAGCAACAGAGGCTTCAAAGCTGGTCTCGTGGAGCTCGGGAGCTTAGGTGTGCAAAGTCTTACACTGATAAAAGGGTGACCAATTACGAAGTCAGAGCTGTTACTGGAACGCCTAAACAAAGTTTTGACTGATAAGAGGTCCAGATCCCGCTTTCCCTCAGTTCCAAAAGGACGGCAAAAATCGGCGTCAGGAATACCTTCAGAGTGACTGACATGGTAAGAGCTTGCATCAAAGAGGAGGTCTCAAAGATGCTTGCGCCAGGGGTAATTGAGTCCTCTAGCAGTCCTTGGGCCAGCCCAGTGGTCTTGGTCCCAAAGGCTGCCGCGCCGGGTGCCACACCCGAACTCC
Organism: Triturus cristatus; assembly: GCF_964204655.1. NCBI lineage: Eukaryota > Metazoa > Chordata > Amphibia > Caudata > Salamandridae > Triturus > Triturus cristatus. The sequence continues at coordinate 1,189,913,045 of NC_140591.1, forward strand.
GGTTCTGTGTGGACTACAGAGGGCTCAATGCAGTCACCAGGACTGATGCACACCCCATCCCCAGAGCTGATGAGCTCATAGATCGGCTAGGGGCTGCGCAGTACCTCAGCACGTTTGACTTAACGTCTGGGTACTGGCAGATCGCCTTGACCGATGGGGCAAAGGAGAGGTCAGGATTCTCCACACCAGATGGGCACTACCAGTTCCGGGTGATGCCCTTTGGGATGAAGAATGCCCCTGCCACCTTTCAGAGGTTGGTCAGCCAGGTGTTGGCTGGGCTGGACTCGTTCAGTGCTGCCTACCTGGATGACATCGCAGTGTTCAGCGCCAGTTGGGAAGAACATGTGCGCCACCTCTGGGAAGTGTTGATGGCGCTGCGGAGGGCAGGCCTCACGGTCAAGGCGAGTAAGTGCCAGATCGGGCAGGGTTCCGTGGTGTACTTGGGACACCAGGTAGGGAGCGGCCAGGTGGCGCCCCTACAGCCCAAGATTGAAACCATCCTGGCTTGGGAGCTTCCCAAAACCCAGACAGAGGTGAAAGCCTTCTTAGGACTCACGGGTTACTACAGGAGGTTTGTCAAGGGGTAATGCAACATTGTTGCACCCTCGACAGCGCTGACTTCCAGGAAGCAGCCAAGGAAAGTGATTTGGACTGACACCTGTCAGGAAGCTTTTGAGGCCATAAAAACTGCTATGTGCACAGCACCCGTGCGCTTGGCACCCAACTTCTCCAAGGAGTTCATAGTGCAAACAGACGCTTCAGAGCATGGTGTGGGGGCTGTTCTATCACAGATGAATGAGGAGGGCCTAGATCAACCTGTATACTTCATCAGTAGGAGGTTACTTCCACGGGAACAGAGGTGGAGTGCTATTGAGCGTGAGGCTTTTGCTGTGGTCTGGGCACTGAAGAAGCTGAGATCCTACCTGTTTGGGAATCACTTCCGGTTCAGATAGACCACAGGCCCCTCAGATGGTTGATGCAGATGAGGGGTGAGAATCCAAAGCTGTTAAGGTGGTCCATTTCCCTACAGGGGATGGATTTCACGGTGGAACATCGTCCCGGTACAGAACACGCCAATGCTGATGGTCTGTCCAGATTTTTCAGCCTTAGTGATGAGAACTCCCAGGTGGTAGGGTAGTTCTCCCCACATTTCAGCTGGAGGGGACACGTGTTAGACCTGGCACATTGGCGTGAGTCTCTCTTCCATTTTTTCGTTGTGCCTCATGTATTTTTGTTGGTGTTAGCGGCTCAGGGCACTGTGCCACTGCTGTCCAGTGCCACAGTGCAAGTGCTCCCTATTGTAAATTGATGTATGATTTGTGATTCCATGATTGGTTGGTTTAGTTTACTTGTCAGACCCTAGTACAGTGCACCAGGAGTGCCCAGGGCTTGTAATCCAAATACTGCTGGTGGGCTTGCAGCACTGGTTGTGCCACCTATAGAAGCAGCCTGTAAACATGTGTCTAAGGTCTGCCATTGCAGAGCCTGCGTGCAGTATGGTACTGTCATGCTGACTGGGCAAGTGCACCCACTTGCCAGTCCCTAAACCTTCCCTTTTCTTCATATCAGACACCCCTATGGTAGGCCCAAGGGCAGGGTGCATTGTAAGGATAAGGTAGAACATGCCCTGGTGTATGTGGCATGTTCTAATAGTGAATTACAGCCATTTTCGTTTTTCACTATTGCAAGGCTACCTGTTCTCCATAGGCCAGAATGGGCAGTTTGGTTATTACATCTTATAATCCTAACTGACTCAGGGAACATGGTAGAAATTCGAATTTAGTATGCCTGAACTCAGGATGATAAAATACATCTTTTAGTAAACTTGGTTTTAACATTCTGTGTTTGTAAATGCCACTTTTAGAAAGTAGGCATTTTCTTATCTAACCATTTAAACCTGCCTGTGCTACGCTGTGTGTATTCCTTTGTCTGGAGTTTGAGTGACAGGGCTGGGGAATTCCAGGAGACAGGGTGAGGTGCCCCAGTGGTGAATAGAGAGATCTGCATCTAGATGGGTGGGAGGAGTTGCACCTGGGACCTGAGTAGGGCTGTGCCTGCCTTCCACGATGCTGGCTCCACCTCCTGGGGAGTGGCTGATGTATCTGCCCTGCACAGTGAATGAAGAGAAGGAATCCTGTCAACAAAGTGCTCCAGAGCTGTGCTTGCCTTCCACAATGCTGGCTCCACCTCTTGTGTGGCGTCTAATGTTTCTGCCCTGCACTGTGAAAGGAAAGGAGAAGTCTGGTAAACAGAGTGCTTAGGAACTGGTTTGGAATGGGCAAAGGCCCCTCTGCCCTCAAAGGACAAAGGTTTTTGGGGTATAAATATTGGGACCCTGATCCCAAGAAATTAGATCACTTTCGGAAAACAAGAAGAACCTCTGCTGAGGGAGGAACCAGAAGAAGCTGAGGAGGAAACTATCCCTGAACTGGGGGAATGGCCTGCAGTGGTTGCCTTACTGCCAAAGAGAGGAGAAAGGAACTTTGTGTGTACTTTTGGCCGCTGTCGTCGCATTGCGTAAAGTGTGTCGCTGCTGCAGCTGAAGCGTTGAGTCGAGTCTTTACGCAAACATCGGAGAAGCGTGCCGCATCTGGAAGATCTTCACGTCTTTATTTCTTTGCACCAAAAACTTCATCGCATCAACATCGTTGCAACACTTTCGTTGCCCTGCGTGTCGCATCTAAAAGGTACATTGACTTAAAGTGGCGCATTTGAGAACTTACAAGAACTAAGCAAAATTCTACCATCTAAAGGAACAGTATTGTGTGTTTTTGTCGTTTAATGGTTTTATGGTAAATCTATATAAAGAATACTTATTTTTTATATAAAACCTGTGTGGTGTCCATTTGTAGTGTTGTCACTGGATTACTGTATGTGTTCACAAATGCTTTACACACTGCCTCTGAGATTAGCCTGTCTGCTCGTGCCTAGCTACCAAGGGGGTGAGCAGGGGTTATTTTAGTGTACCCCCTTACCCTGACTAGAGGAGAGGGTCCCATTTATCACAAGTGCATACCTGTGCCAACAAGAGACCCCCAAGTCTAACAAGGATTTATTACAAAATAGCATTGATGGTCTAACAGACAACACATTTATATACCTTTTTCTGGCTCAAACATTCTGATATATAGTGTACATCAATTGTACCACTTTTAGGAGTTTTAAAAAATCTCTAAACTCCTATGTAGGCAGAAAGGGTAAAAAACACAACTAGGAGAAGTATTCATGAACCTCTAAGATATTTAACATAGTGCACAACATGACATTTATGGAACCCTGGGCTGTATGTACAAATGTTGTACGATTTGCAAACCAGTTGCAAAAACAAGATGTTGAGATGTACTTGACCTCTTAAAGGTCTGATTCAAAAACAAAGCTTAGCGAACAGGTACATTGTGAATTTGCAATTTAGCAACATTTCAAATCGGTAGTTTTCAAATTCCAATTTACAAAGGAAACCTATTATAGATTCACAAATTGTGAATTGACACAAGATCAGCAATTTCTACTTGCAAATTACAATCAGGGGAAACAGGTAGTAATCAAGAGCAACATATAAAATGGGAGCATAATGCATCTGGTTTTTCCAAGATGGCAGTTCTAGATGTAATGGTGAGAATTAAGATTTGTCAAGGACAGCAGATGTGGCAAAAGAGACTGAAGAGATTGCTTTAGAGTCAAAGTTTTATTCTTTCATCAGACAGAGGAGGAGATTTACAGCAAATAATCAAAAGGAGTGTAATATTAGAAGTTGATTAAATAAGTCAACCCATTGTTTACGAGCAACACACTTAGAAGTCAAGCCACTTACACTTATTTATATGCAGGTCTTGTGCTCATTGTCAAGTAGCTACCATGGCATAGTTACTGTGGCAGTTGAAATATCACAAAATGCACTAATATACCAGGGGAGTTGCATGATATCAAGGTGGAGTTTCACCACCCTGCACCATTTCCACAAGTGATTGCCGGGACCCACATATCAATATGTACATCAATAGAGATAGAATATCTGTTTAGGAACAGAAAAAAACTGCATTTAATAAACCTACGGATAGTATGTAACTTTGTGTGTCTCAGAACAGACCTTGTGGCACACTTCCCAAGCAGTAATTATGATTCATATTTGATCCAACATTGTGCGTTTTATGACCGGCTAGCAAGAGGAGACCTTGAAGATGCATTCCTGTTAGTTAGTAAACAGCCCTGTACCCACATAACACATCATATTTCATTAATAAAATATTATTTAACAGAACTTTACTCCTGTAGATAACAGTGCATATGCTGTTTGACCCTGGCTTTAAAAAAATGTTGTTACGGGGAAACATCCCTGACCTGTTGCAAAGATGTTTTGAAATTGTGATTTCCCTTTTGAGCCCACTTTTGTTCTCCCTTAGTAGCAAATATTAGTAATTTAAGGCTTTTTTTGCTTTCCACAATCACAAATAATACATTTGTTTTCGTGACCTGATATTATTTTAGAGATACGCCGCACATTTTATTAGTTATTCAGTGACTGTTCTTGGAATTCAGTCTGAACATTTTGTACAAGGTTGAACCACATGGTGTACTGTTTTTTTCCTGTGTCAGGTCAGCAACATCTCCAAATGTTTTTAGACATAACATGGTAGCACAACTGCAGTTTTCCAACACAGTAGTTTTTACCAAATAAATCGTACCTCGCCCCCTTGGGGAGCAGCGAGGAGAATTCCAGCAGAGAGACCAGTCCTGTAAAGTGAGTTCACACCTATGATGCAGGCCACCTAAACACATACACCAGGTATGGGGTCCGGTGCTGATCCCAGCGATAACTAATATATCCCTGTTCTCCCTACATAGATGTATTAGTAGCCATGGTTGGGCTGTTTATTGTTTGCAGCCTGCTAGTAATTTTTATTACATTGCTCAGTTATATTTGTTTACTTATTGCAGTACACATGCTTCATAATAGACTACGATAGTTTCAATAAATATATTGTAAACTTCCTTTGTTTCTTTCTTTGTTTACTATGGACATGCATGAGTGAGAAACAAAAGGGGATGATCTGTTTCCATGGTTCCTTGGGGACTAGAAGTTCATGTTCCAGGTTTTATCGAAATTGCCTGCTATTCTGGTAAGGTTAAATGTTCAGGTGAGGCACTGTGAGCTAGACAGATCTTGGCTTATAGGCCCTGATGTGATAGAGAGACTCAGTCCCTACATTTTAATGTCTTGTTATCCCAAGGCACAGTTCTGCTTCCCAGCAGAAGCCCTGCAACATGGCACCACCAACGATGGTCTGGTACTTATTCAGCGGGTCTCCTGAGTAGAGTTTGTGTATGTCCGTAGGACCCTTAAACCTCCCACCGGAGATGTCCCTGGTGTGGGGGATATATCCTCCACAGTATTGTACAGAGCACCTATTTTTTTTCTTTTAAAAGGATTACCCACATTTGTGTTTTCACTTTGTTTCCATTGCTATTTTTATAACGGCATAGGTGCAGCCAATCCCAATTGCTGACAATTACACACCTGCAATCTTTGAAAGTCTTTTAAGAAAAACACTCAAAAAGACAGAACACACATGTCGACAACATTTTTTGATACTGAATGTGTTGTGTCTAAGATAAGAAAGGAAGCGCTACAAAGGAGATACTTTAGAAGCTAAATCATCTTTTCTCATATCAAGTCAAAATTACTTTATAAGATCAGAGCTTGATCTCTCTAGAAACTTGCTTAAAAACGTTTTCAAATGGTAAAAGTGATAATATTGACCACTACAATCAAATATGTGAGAAGTTTTCCTTCTTAGTAGAAAAAGTGAAACATGTTGAAGTCTCATTCATAAGAACACAGACCTAAATCGACCAGATATTATCCAAAATTCCAAAGCTTGAAATTATTTCTTCAAAACAGTCATATCAATAGAAATGCAATCTCACATTGCTAAAACCAAACTCTTTTTTCACTTCCTAGAACCTTTCCCATCAATGCTGCTCACCAATATGTGCTCTGTGCTGACTCCCTTCTGGATTATCATAAAACATTCCTCTCTATCATACTGCCCAGTTGCAGACTGTCAAAAATAGGCAAAGTTTCATCCTAACAAAAATAAAGGCTGATCCAGAGCATGTGTGCAAGTACTGCCTGGAATTCAACTTGCCTCTCACAAGGAAAATAACTTAAAGCTGTGTTGATGCTCAGCTCAAACTTTTCATTGAGAAAAATGACCTTCTGCTCAATCCTTAATCAGCCTTTAGGGAAGACTCCAGCACAGAAACAGCTGTTCTAAAAATAGTCAATAATGCACTGCACATGCTTATAAAGGAGACTCCTGCCTCCTCATACTACTTGACCTGTCAGGGGCATTCAACACTGTAAATCATACAACTCTCATCAACAAATCGCAAGAAAGAATAGAGCTAAATGATGTTGCGATCAATTAATTTTCATGGTGTATATATCATCGCTTGCTAATACATACATTTGGCAAAATCTCTCTCACACCCATCCACTCTTCAACAAAGAGGCCTTCAAGTCTCTATTCTTTGTCCTACCCTCTTTCAATAATATATGGAACTCATGCATCCAAGTGTAAGCATTCCAGTACTCTTAACATTTCTATTCACATGACACACAGCTGCACAGGACTATCACCTCCATCAAAGAATTAGAAAATATGCCCCCAGTTTTAGCTAAAATTCTGTTCTGGATGACACAACGTCATTTCAAGCTTATCTCCCTTAAGACTGATTTCCTTCTGATCGCTCTCCTGAACGGTCATTCATTCATTGTGCCAAACTGAAAAGCATTTTTTTTAGATTGTACCAAATTGCTACTTATGCATTTGAGCACCCATTTAATCTGACAGGCACACATTAATACAATGAAACAAAAGTACACAGCATCAAATAAAGGTACTATTGGGATCAAAGCTTTCTTAGCCATAGATGACTTTAAACAAGTGCTGCAGCCTCTGGTGCTATCAAAACATGATTTCGAGATCTCACTTCTCACCGGATTCCCAACGATTCATCTAACATCCCTTAAAGTATCACTACTTGCGCATCAAGGCTGGTACCAGGGAAGAGAACAGTTGAGCATGTATCCCATTCCTATTCAGAATCCTAACCATACTAAAATGGCTCTCTTAGTGAGTCTATAAGCATCTATAAACTGGCATACATAGCCCTTCATTCTGGAACCAAAAATTATCTATCCAAAATTAAGAACAGTAGCCCACTTGATGCTGAATAGATGGTTGAAAATAACAGGCAGCAAGAGGCACATGCATGTTTTCTGCCTTTTTGGAATCTGCCTAGATTTGCTGAGGCGGAGGCTAGAATGGAAACTACTTTCTATAAGAGCTTTTGTCATTATGGCGATTTATATGTGTAAGTCTGAAACTCCATATTTGATGTATTTGGATAGGACTGTCCTTCTTAGTGGTCAATTCCTATCATATGGTCTGCGGAACCTGACAGCCAGGCTGTCTATGGAGTCAGAAAAGGTGGAATTGGCAATGCAGAAGCTATTGGCAGAATTGCTGTCCCTTGGATCAGGCCGAAGAGGGTCTCAATTCTCTGCGGTCAAATGTTGAGTACGTTTGAGAACCATTGTTGGTGCTTAGATATTAAAGATGAATGTTGTGAGGGAGTTAAATTATGTGAACAAAAGCAATAGTTAAGTTTCCAAAGTTTCTAGAAACACTTGTTTTAAGCTCATTCATTCTAATTATCTACCCAAACATAGTTGATCTGACCAAACTGCCTGAAACATTTAGTTGTATTCAGGCTACTGTTCTCGATGTCACTGTAAGAGGCATATTTTCGGGAAGTGTTCAGTGCTAGAACATTACAGTTATGCTTGGACATCTAGGGGTTTTGCAGATGCTGGCTAGAAAGTGCTGGGCTCTCTGAAAGCTTCTATGCTTGTCCGTCTTCGATACCAGCACTCAGCCAGCTATACTGGAATGTATATTCACAGATCTTACCATTTTAGTGGCAAAACATGGCATTGTTATGTTCTGTAAATCAACATAGTCCCCTAATGTAGTTGAATGTATTTGTGATATACTGATGGGAGTTCTCACCAAATAACAATGTCACAATCCCTTTCCAGGTCCTGTTAGGTCTCAATAATGAGCTCAAACCGTGGTAGCTATAGCACAGAAAAGACACAGAACAGGCAGGCTTAATTTAGGAGAAATGTTATCAATGAGTTAGACTGCGGCAGGCTGGCTCTGAAGAAGGGATCGACAACGGTGGCAAGGTAAACACGGTTCCTCAGTGGGAGCCTTGGTTCCAGTGGGAAACTTGCCACGGCTGTCAACAACAGTGAGGAGCTCCAAGTAGGCAACGTCCATTATCTGCACCCAGGAAGGTGTCATTGGTGGCCAGATGCTGTTCGAAGTCAGCCTCAGTTAAGTCTCAATTGCATCAAGGGAAAAAACGGGTGGTTACTGTGCACAGCACCAGCTTATGGGTGTGGAGAGGTTTCAAGCATGGATTTTCGACACTGGTTCATCTATTACTTATTTCACCTCAATGAAACTGACAACACAATTTGCAAGAAAGAGTGGCCGACCATCAATCCACATGCTTGCATAGGTTGATTTGTTGCAACTGGGGATGGGGCAACATTTCACTTGGATATAGACAGAGTTGGATCTACATCCTGGATGGTCTGGCCTGTGTAGAAAAACATGACTCTAGTGTGTACTTTAGGTTTACGTTCATTTAACTGAAACTATCCTTAGCTGGGAATAGATACACCTGAGCGCCATGACTGACTGTGACGTGATTTTGTTCTCTTGTGGATCTGTATGATTAAAACTAAAAATCAAAAGTTTAAAAAAAGAATAGGAGAGCGTAAATCCTGATTACATTTCGTGCAACACTTTTACTATTAATCAATAACGTGTTTACACTATTTTAAGAAGTGTGGCAACTTCTGAAATGAAATCCCAGCTTCATGTGTGCAGGTCTGCTGGTTACTGGAACGTCCAGCACATGCCAGCAGGAACGCAAGGGGCCTAATGCGACCAGACAGCTGTGAGTAATATTCAGATAGGCGCACGCTGATGTGTACAGCTTAGCGAGATGGGCTCGTTTTTGTGATCCATATGTGTAAAAGCATAATTTGATAATTGGACGCTTTTAGAAGAAGATGAAATAGCCTTTAGCCCTATTAGGGAGCCAGATGCTTCAAAGGCAGCATATTGCCTGTTTAAATGTGGAGTTTATAATTCGCCAGCACAGGATTTGCTGCTCAGCTACTTTGGCAGGAAAGAGGAGCGTTTTTGTATAACTGCGTTTTCTCAGAAATTACGGCAGCCACTGCATTGTATAGAAATTTCAAATTATTCTTTTCAAAATAATCGTTGTCTCCTGGTGCTGGCATATTTTTTAAAGATCGCTTAAAAATAGAGAATCAAACTTTTCTAATCAATATTTTCAGATTTGAACATGCAGCTGCCGAGATGTCAACTGAGCTCAGATTTCAATGGTAGATTACGCTAATCTGTTTAGCAGCTCAGAATTAGCAAGGGGGTATGCGTTGAGCTCGGTGGCACAAATGGTATAACTTCAGTGTCTTAATTAGCAGCTGTCTCTTTATCGACAAAGGAATGACGGCGTGTTTCTTTGCAACCATTCCCTGGAAGCCATACACATGGTTAGTTGTCATCTGTTTAATCAAAGATGTATTTCCAAGATGTGCACTGTGGGCCCCAATTTAATTTATGACCAAGTACAAAGCATTCTGGCAGCTATGTCTAGCAGCCGGTTTGTTTATCTCTGCTGGGTCCAGATGTCATACCTGCCAACTCACATGGTGCCGCCAATATCAGCTCCCATCACAGGGTCTCCCAGTGAGGAACCGATAGCAGACGCTGGCAGGGAAAACGAGCGGAAACCACAATAAATGGTGGTTTTCCAGCTCGGTTTCCGAAACTTTGAACTGCCCACTTCCAGTAAGGGGTGTGAAAACACCCCAGGACATCCACACCAGCCCCAGCAAGCTATTGTTTTTGTTTGGGAGGAGGGGGAATGTGGGTGGGTGGGGTTTCAAAGTGCCTCAGAGGTACTTCTCAGCACTAGGCCCCACCCCTTTCAAGGCCCCGCCCACTCCTCACACTGTGAGATTGTTCTGCAAGTTGGCAGGTATGCAGATGAGGTATCCTCGCCCACGTCTGACACAGTTAGGACCGTTCTTAGGAGGACTCTGATTGGATTATACAATCCGGATTTTGCATATATAATATATGGACCAGCTGCAACACAAAATGGGGGGTCCCCCATTGCATAGTGACCAGATCTTGAAAGGCAATAACTAGAACCGACCAAACAAAGAAGTAGGACTATATAAATATAAATAAATATATAAATATATAAATATAAATATATATATATAAATATATATATATATATATATTCTTTCAATACGAACCCAGCTTAAACTAAACAAATATTAGAAGTTCTAAAGCTGTAGTTAAAACTTAAATTTATAATTTACACACCACCTTGAAGTTACTGTAAATCGTGCACCTCCATTACCAGTTTTGTAACCCCAGTCACCACACTACATTAACTTTAACTCACCACTCTACCATGCTCTGTGTTCCGACAAATGATGTAATTTGCAATGTCATAAGTGTTGTTATGGATGCTGTGATTTCACATGGTATAACTGATGTAATATGGAAGGATATAACCAGTGCATGGAGAAGGTGCGAGTGGTGTGGTTTGTCAAATAGTGAAATGGAGTATTTTAGAGTGGAGCGACGTGTTCTACAGTGGAGTTTTGTGTCATACAGTAAAGTAGTATGTTGTAGGCTGTCATAGAGTGGAGTAGAGTGTTGTAGAGAGGAGTGGCATAGAGTGGAGTAGGCTGGAATATAGGCTGGAATATAGTGTTGTACAGTGGAGGATTGTTAAGAGAGTGTCAAGTACATTGGGGGGGAGTGTCATATGGTGGAGTGGTGTGTTATATAGTTGAGGGGCATTTTGTAGAGAGGAATGAAGTGTTTTTTTGTTGTGTCATAAAGTGTACTACAGTGGTGTACAGTAAATTTGCATAGAGTGGAGTAGAGAGCTTTAGAGTGGCATAGAGTGTAGTATAGTCTTGTAAAGGTTGAGTTGATTAAGGTGGAGCAGAGTGTTGGACATTGGAGCAGCGTAGAGCGGAGCATAATACAGTGGTGTAGAGTGTGATAAAGTGTAGTAGAATGGAGTATGGTGGTGTCGAGAATTGGGTAGCATAGAGTAGAGTAAAGTGTCATAGAGTGGAGTGGCGTATTGTAGAGTACAGTGATGTGGAGCTCAGTTGAGTGGAAAGGCTTAGTATCAAGTTTAGTAAAATGTTATACATTGGAGCACTGTATTCTATAGTACCGTGCAGTGGCATGCAGTATAGTAATGGAAAGTGTTGTAGACTATAGGAGAATAGAGTTGCATACAGTATTCTAGAGTGGAGTGGCGTACAGTACAGTGTAGTGTTGTAGAGTGTGGTAGAGTGGATTGGCATGCAGCATAATAGAGTAGAATGGAATACAGAGATGTAGAGTGGAGTGGCATACAGTGGAGTACTGTGTCAAAGAGTACAGTGGACTAACATGGGCTGCAATGGCATAAAAAGAGTGCATATAGTGTGGTATAGTGTACTAGAGTATCACACAGCAGCACACAGTGGAGCAGAGAGCTGTACAGCGGCATATGGGATAGTACAGTGTTGTGCAATGGAGTGTAGAGGTATAGAGTGAAATGAAGTGTCAGAGAGTTTCATGCAGTGTAGTAGAATGTACTGTAATCTATTCAACTCCAGTACTGTGTCCTACAGTGGAGATACGTAAACTAGATTACTGTACAATGGCATAAACAGACGTAAAGTCTCATACAGTGGAATAGAGTGGAGTGGAGTAGCGTAATGTCTGACATAATAGAGTGCATAGGTTTTTCATAGAGTAAAGTGGCATGGAGTGGATGTGGAGTACAGTGTAGCAGCCTGGTGTTGAGCTGTGCAAACTGTTGTAAATTGGAGTGACATCTCGTATAGGTGAGTGAAGTCCTGTTTCGTAAAGTATTCAAGTGTCATAAAGTGTAATAGAGTGCTCTACAATGGAGTGTACAAGTATAGAGTAGAGTCTAGAGTTGTACTGTGGAGGGTATGAGGATAGAGTTGAGTAGAGTGCCATAGTGTGCAGAAAGCATAATAGAGGTTTATAGATTGGAGATACAAAGGGTGGAGGAGAGCGTTGTAAAGTGGAGTGGCATAGAGTGAAGTAGTGTACACTGTAGTGGTGTGCTGTGGAGTACCACACAGTGGAGTAGAATACAGTGCAATAGCGTACAGTGGAATAGTGTGTTGTGAAGAGAAGAGTGGGGTGGGATAGAGCGGAATAGCTTTCACTGCAGTGTCGTAAACTGGACAGGCATACAGTTGAATAGCGTAGAGTGAAGTGGCATACAGTGTAGTGGCATAGAGTGGTATGATGGATTGTGGAGTAGCATACAGTGCAGTGGCGCACAATGGAGTGACGTCTAATAGAAAAGCATACACAATAGAGTCTCACAGAGAGATGTGAAATACATTAGATTGGTGCAGTGTGGGGTAGCATACAGTGTAGAGGCATGCAGTGGAATAGCATAGAGTGGAGTGCGGTACAGTGGAGTGGTGTAGAGTGGAATATTGTGTACTGGAGTAGAGTGCAAAGGTGTACAGTGTAGTGCAGTTGACTGCAGATGTGTACAGTGTTGTGGGGTAGAGTGTAATACTATACAGTGGAGTGCCATAGACTGGAGTGGGCTCCAATGGAATAGTGTTGAGTTGACTGGCATAGAGTGGACTACACTAGAGTAGCATACACTGGAGTGGCATAGATTTCAATAGTGTAGAGTTGAGTGGCAGGGAGTGCAGGTCACATACAGTAGAGTGGTATGGAGTGGCACAGAGTCAAATAGCTTAGAGTGGAGTGGCATAGAGTAGAATAACACATAGTGGGGTGGCATACATTGGAGTGGTATAAAGAAGATTGAAATAGTGTACAGTGAAGTTGCGTAGAGTAGAATAGCATAGAGTGGACAAGCGTAGAGTTAAGTTGAACAGAATGGAGTGGTGTAGAGTGTAGTGTAGTAGAGTAGAGTGCCATAGAGTGGAGTGTTGGAGAGTGGATTTGCGTATTGTGTAATAACGTAGAGTGTAGTGGCGTAGAGAGGAGTGGCATTGAATAGAGTGGCATACAGTGGAGTAGCATACAGTGGAGTGGTGTAGAGTGAAATAACGTTGAGTTTAGTGGTGTCAGTGATGTAGAGTGAGGGCATATAGTGGAGCAGCATGGAGTAGAGTGGTTTAAAGGTCAATGTTCACCCATTTTCACACTAGTTGCCACTTACATTAAAAAACAATGTATAGACTAAATAAATATATAATAGTACCAGCAAAGTCCAATAAACTAATGTTCATTGCACTGTCTTTCTTCTCCCCAACTAAATGTTGTTTTCTTTTTTTTTTACTCGCTAGTTTGATCATTCTTTACGTGCAGAGGAAAACTAGATTCAATGCCTTCAAAAATACAAATGAGTCACATCTATTTATTGTAAGTGGGTGGCTGATTATTTCCTGTAAAAGAGAACATCGCTCTTGAGCTTGGACTACATAACCTTGTGCAGAAGACAGATGAAATCATGATACAAGTATGATAAAGAGAAATATTTTGTTCCAGGGAAGTTCATATTTATAGTCCAATACTTTACAATGTCATCGCAGCATACCTTCCAAATCTTGGCTTTGATCAACAAATCTTCCAAAACCTATTATCATGTATTTACATATAAAATGTTTTTAAGCAGCCTCCAGGTGTCTTTAATCGTAACATTCATATTTCATCGCATTTATCAATCCTTTTCATTTTTCATTTTCCTGCCACTTGAACCTATTTTCAATCAAGGCAAATGATTAATAATGTTGCAAAGAAAGAGTCAAATCAGATGAGTAAACTTTTAGGAATTCATTTAAAGTGAAGCATAAACGCAAATTATGCATAAAAACCTGATTTATATCCATAGTATTGTTTCACCAATTGTAAGCTACACATTAACATATGTGGTAGACAATTTTTCACATGTAAGATTAATTCAATCTGCCTCAAACTGTTAAAAAATGAAACAAATTAACACCAGCTAAAGGAGTTGTTATAGTGGTGCTTGAAATAAAATCAGAAATGGTTATGACTATTTTTTGCATCAAAACACAATGGCTCATGTGTGTGTGGAAATAGCTGATCCAGTATTAACAATATAGGAAATATTTGTAATTTGTTTTATTTTTTGCAATATCTAGAGCTTGTCCAGACAGTGTGGGGAATAACTTGTGGGAACAATGTTTCTGCTTTTATGAAATTCATGCCTTTAAAAACTTCAGTATTGTTTCACACTTCTCTAAACATGGTCAGTGTATTGTAGCTATCGTATCGTATTTTACTGTGGCATTACTATAACACTTTCCTATCGCTTGATGGAGTCCCTTAATGCTTTATAGTATGTTGAGTAAGGAGATACTCCATTTGCTGTGTATGATTTAGAGAAGATGGTGGTTCCAGAGTCAACCAAGTGTGGTATGTTATGTTGTCATGCGTGAAAACCAAAGATGTGTTCCAGACTTGCAGCACAGAGTGGCATCACTTTTAATCAGTAAGTACATAGTAGAAACATAAAATGATAATAACTTTGAGTTATAATTTTGTGCTTTGTGCTGCTTTACGGGTGGGCGTGCGTGTGGGCAGGGCTGCTCTGCTCTCATAGCATTGCAGGGGAGTGGTATACCCACTCCTCGTGCTGTGCAATGACTGTTTGGTCGGCCCTCTCGGGGTAAGGTAAGTTTTCTTTTTTTATTTGTCCCCCGCCCGCTACTACCCCGGCAACCTCCCCCCATGTCTGCCGCACCACCCGCGAGCCATGCCGGCCGCCACTGGTGGTATATGGTATCCAAAGCAAACACAAGGAGATGAAGGACGGAGAGCTATCAACATACACATGTTGCGGTATGTGAAAGAAGAGTGAGAGATAGGTTTGTGTGAAGAGTATTCAAAGCAGAATACAGTAATCTTCAGGTTATTGACTCAATGTTTTTGGAAAAACCCTTGGCAGTGCTTAATTTGAGCCAGTGGTTGCAGGTGGGGCACACAGGCACTCATTAGGGGAGAGGATGTAGCCTTACGTCTAGAGCGGTCGACCTCGAAGCTGGGTAACATGGTTTGAGTCTCGGCAACGACGCTCTACATCCTGTGATTCTGGGCAAATCACTTAATCTCCCCGTGCTTCACCAAAAACTCTGTTACATAAATAAATCAATTGAGAAAAAAAATTGTGCGGACTGGCATATATTTTTCCTCAACAGACTTGTATCCAGAGCTGGAGAGATAAAAACACAATCAAAGCAAAGGAGGAAGATGAGAAAAAGAGCACCAAAGGGATATCACAGATAAAACATGAAACAGAGCCTGCAAGAGCGAAATAAAGGGGTCTGGAGTTTCTGGTGGTGAAAGAAAGAGGCATGAGGTGAAATCCACGCTACGCAGCCTTCATATTCTGTAGTTACATCATTTTCAGTGGTGGATACGGGCATCTGAGAAAAACCTTGGGCATTGTCCCTTATTATTTTACATATTTATCGCTGCCACTTAGTCTTCATTGCTTTTCTATAGGTATTGGTGGTTGCTGTTGATGCTTTTTGCAGTTTGCTCCAGAGTTTACATGTTTGCACAGAGAAAGTGACGCCTCCAGTTCAACTTTTTTAAAGCAGGGAATGCTCAGGAATCCAGTTATATTGAATCTGAGGATTCTGGTTTGATTGTACAGTTTGAGTTTCAACCGGAAGAATATGGCCCATTCAATGAATCGCCCAGTGTGCAATGCAGAGCACTTTGTAGGAAACTCTTCTTGCTTTTGGAAACCAATGTAGGGCTGGCTGAGCATGGATGATATGATCCTGAGTACTCAAATTTAGGGCTTACCTAGCCTCTGTGTTCTTGATTTGTTAAACCTGCCATGTTAGTTCTTTTGGTGGGCTGATATAGAGGCCTTTTGCATAGTCAAGGAATGAGGACATAAGTGCAAAAGATGCCTGAATCCTGTATGATAGGCCTGGATTTGGCTGATGGTAGACCTAGTTCTGGGGCCAGGCTTATAAGGGATTTTAGTGCTGTCAAGTTCCACAGATGAGAATTCCAATTTGTGAAGATCCAAGTTTGAGATACTTCTTTAGCATCCATTGGTGTACAGCAAGGAGCATTTTCCAAGATCAGAGATCTTTATGTCCTACAGCTTATCAAGTTGCATTATGATCTGGTTAACATATTCATAGCTGCAGTAAGTGAATTTAAAGTCATTGACAAGTTCTGTAATGATATATGTTAAAGAGAAGAGGAGCAATGGTGACTTTATTAAGTTGTAGGCAAATCCTGTGCGTAATAGACTTTGCATAAGTTTTTTGTGATCCATACTGTCATATGCTGATGACAGGTCCAAGAGGAGCAACGATGCAACTCTATTCCGGCCCACAGTGTACTTAATGACGTCCATGATAGAGATCAGGGCTGACCCTACCCTGTATTCATTCTGCCTCTCAGGGAAGAGATTGTTTTGTTCAATGAATCTTGAGATGAAAGAATATTGCTTTATCAATGACGTTACTTATGAATGGACCATTGGCTATGGGTCTGTAACTTATGGGGTCTGTGTGATCTGACGAAGGTAAGGGTACAATGGGAATCACTATGACAATGAGCAGTTTTTTTGGTGCAAAAATGGCATCAAGTCTATGACCTGCTGAATGTGTATGTACCAATGTCCAGCTAATGCATGTCCAATGATTCTTGATGTGTTAAAAAGTGCTGGTTTTGCACATAAAGTGTTGAGTTACCCTAAGGCGACTAGAATTAGGTGATCCATGGTAATCTCTGCATCTGAGTCTAGAAGAGGATCGCCAAATGCTGAATTTTAAAAAAGAGCGGTCAATCATTGAGAAAGAAAGAATTTGAGATGGTTGATACAGATGAGCATTAAACTATTAGTGATTCACATTCTGAGACAGACAATTCTTCATTGCAGGACACCTCTATGATGTTTTTGTAAATTATCACAAGCCCACCACCACTGTTTTTGATAGGGCAGTTTATTTACCAAGATACCTATCTGGAATAACTTCTTGCAATATGAGTGCAGCATCATCTTGTGGACAGGTTTCAATAATGAAGAGCAAAACGGAATTGAGACCAGCTGGGAAAGATGTATTATTTTGTTATTCACTGATCTGCCATTATTTAGTAAGCAGGGTAGTTGGTTGGTAAAAAGCATGAAGCATATTCGGTTAGCTATTGGTGAGGGTTTCTCTTGGTGGTACATTGATGTTTGCGGGTATGTGGTTATGGATGTTTGTGATTCAGTGTTCATCAATAGAGTTCTTGGTGCCACTGATTTTTCCTGTCTAGACAATGAATGTATTGTGCTGGAAGATCAGATGATTTAAGTGGGGGTGGAGTTGCTGTGGAGGTTGCACAGGTTTTGAATTTGGCTGACCTTTGGGTTATTTTAATGTTTATCTGCTGGCTAGCCCAGTGAATGGCCATGAGATGGACTCCCTGTGTGTTGCACCTTTTGTCTGAGTGTTTGGAGAGGTTGTATTTCAATATAAGTGCTATGTCTGTTTGGATGTTCAAAGAGGCTGAGCATTGATTTGTTCGGGTTCAGAAGGAGAAACATGATTCTCTTGAGTTTTTGAGAGCATAGCATTAGGTGTGGAGTGGCAGGGCTGAGTCAAAACAATTGACAGATAGTGGTGAGGTATGGCTTGGGGGATGTATAATTGGGTATGAATAAATAGGATGGGGTGGTAGAAGGGATCAGAGCTGGAGGAGCAAGAGGAAGTGTATTTCAGCCAGGCCTTTTTCTGTTATGACAGTCATACCACAAGGAAAGCAAGTTTTGTGGTGGGAGACTAAGGAAATGAATAATGAGGTACATGGCTGACAGTTGCTGTGTGACAGTGCAGGGGTAAAGGTGAGTAGAGTGGAATGGTGTCAGGGCAGTGTGGTTAGATAGGAACACAAGGCAGGTTAAAAGGTGGCTTAGTATCGAGAGGAGCTGTGTAAACAGAAATAATGTTCAATGTGAGCACAGTATTAGGTGGAGTTAGGCAAAGAGCGCTTGCTGTATTAGAGGCAGTAGTTAGAGGAAGGTTTGGAAAATTAGTAGAGGGATGGC
Source organism: Triturus cristatus (assembly GCF_964204655.1). Taxonomy (NCBI): domain Eukaryota; kingdom Metazoa; phylum Chordata; class Amphibia; order Caudata; family Salamandridae; genus Triturus; species Triturus cristatus. Next base: position 1,189,931,285 of record NC_140591.1, read on the forward strand.
AGCACACAATACAAGCAGGCTGCATCAACACAGAAAAATATGGTTGGGTGAAGAATGAATATATTGTATGAGGAGGAACAATTTTTGGGATGTAGCTGCTGTATAAAATGATGAGAATACGAAGCATGGAGAGGACTATCCCTTTACATAATGTTAGCAAAAGTGTGAGTGTTCCATGTTCATGATGAGTGATAGGCTTTGGATAGGAACATTTTTGCCACTCTAAATATCTTGTGCAATATGTTAAGTATAGTTGGTTAATAGGAATACTGAGGCTTGTGATAACACCAATTGATCCAGAGCAGTGAAGGCCCGATTAACAACAGAAGCTCACTAAGAAATGTTTGAGTCATGTGCTGCAGCTCTTCTTTTTGTGGTTCCTTATTACAGTGAGGATAATGCTCTTTAGGTGTTTGCTCTGTAAGCTTCTTCTCCATAAAAGTGGAAGCTATTAATCAGAGTTGCATAGCAAACAGAGATCCAACAGTAGTGAGTTTTTAAGTAGTGGTAATGATCTACAAAGGAAACTTCAATACTGGCTGTAGTCAACTAATGAGGTGAGCCCAGAAGGAGGAGAGGCTGTTCTGAGAAAGACCACAGAGCCATCTGTACTGAACTAGTGGGGTCTGCCAGTATCAGAGAAGAATGTATCCTGAGGAAATGCACAGACCAAACAGTAGCAGGTCTATGAAATATGTCCAGTAGTGAAGCTTAGGCTGTCCTAGGGAAAAACAGAGAACCAAAAATATTACCCTATGAGTTATATTCTAGAGCAGGGATGAGGCTGTCCTAAGAAACACCACAGAGCCACCAGTTGTGAATCTTTGGGACCTGGCAAGGAATGGAGATGAAGGTGTTCTAAGGAAGATGACAGAGCCAACTGCAGCAAGTCTGTCTGGAAGCTTGTAAAGATTCTAGAACTGGGGTTGGATTGTATTTGCCACAACAGAAATTCTGGACTAAGTGAGGAAGAGGTTCTGGCCCAAACATCTTTTCAGGCCCTAACAGACCTAAACAGAAAAGATGCCCTTAATGTTCTGCCCTTTTCCTGGATGCCTAAGCTGGATGCCCTAAGAGGAAAGATTAAGTACGATAAGTGTGGTCTCTTGAAATCTATAGCACCCACATTAAGGTTGCACCTTAACCAATTTTCATCCCTCAACACCCACAAGTTCAGAGGAAGAGCATTGCAAACCCGGGCTAGTCGAAAGGAGAAATATGTACCACTCCATCTCTTTCTCCTAATTCTTGGTACTGCGGCCAACTCTGCACCAGAGGAGTAGAGGGTTCTTGCAGGGTGATGATGGATGAAAGATAGCTAGGGCCTTTCTGGTGAAAAGCTCAAGGTGCTAGGGGTTGACCTTTATTTCAAATTCTCTCATTGATGGGTAGCCAGTGAAGTTCCTTTAAACAAGGGCAGATGTGCATCTGCCTAGGAATTTTTGATAGTAGCAAAGCAGCATTGTTTGGGGCCAGCTGTAGCCTCCTGGGCAGGTAGCGTTAAAACAAAGGGCAAACCCAATAGTCACTGGGACCTGGGTAACAAACAGTAGAAAGGAAATGGTCCCAGAACAAACGTAAATTGAAAACATGAACAAAGTCAGCGAAATAACTGTTACAACAAATAAAGCGTACCAAAGTGTTATTTAATCACACTTAGAGCTGGCATATGAATGCGTATGAAGAATCACATTATTCACGAAAGTGCAGGGTGCCACGGGGAGGGGGAGGGAGTGAAGAATTAGGTAGGGTAGTAGGATAAGTGACATATAAACATTCATAACAATAGTACAAATCAATTGCTGGGCACGTTACTATCGTGCCAAATAATCAAGATGGAAGTTATTCCTTAGCAGAATTGAATGTTTTGCCAAATACACCATATACAAGAAAAAGTACACAGTGCTCAATGCACTATTGAAGGTACTGGTATAGTGGGATGTCGACGTTTCGACCCCTTTTCCAAAGTAGGTAGATTAGATCCTTACAGGTGGGGTCTTCCTCAGGACAAAGAGGATGGTGAAACAGGAAGGGTAGGCACCATAATTACCAATTAAGAGAACGGACAGCTAATCAGTATCGGCTTGGCGTCCGAAGACACAAGGGCACGAAAGCTCCAAAAACAGGTGGGAGTGACAGGCACAAGTTTTGTTCAAAACATACAGGAGGGATTGATTACTCCATCTAAAACACACCTCAGCGTAGATCGGTGTGTAGAGTGAAATAAATCACTGGAAAATCAGCTTCTTTGGGCAGCGTCCGTCAATGCGGTGCTCGAGTCAAACAAAGCACTGTGACCGCGGAGCGGCTCTCTCATGAGAGAGCCGCTCCGCGGTCACAGTGCTTTAGATGGAGTAATCAATCCCTCCTGTGTGTTTTGAACAAAACTTGTGCCTGTCACTCCCACCTGTTTTTGGAGCTTTCGTGCCTTTGTGTCTTCGGACGCCAAGCCGATACTGATTAGCTGTCCGTTCTCTTAATTGGTAATTATGGTGCCTACCCTTCCTGTTTCACCATCCTCTTTGTCCTGAGGAAGACCCCACCTGTAAGGATCTAATCTACCTACTTTGGAAAAGGGGTCGAAACGTCGACATCCCACTATACCAGTACCTTCAATAGTGCATTGAGCACTGTGTACTTTTTCTTGTATATGGTGTATTTGGCAAAACATTCAATTCTGCTAAGGAATAACTTCCATCTTGATTATTTGGCACGATAGTAACGTGCCCAGCAATTGATTTGTACTATTGTTATGAATGTTTATATGTCACTTATCCTACTACCCTACCTAATTCTTCACTCCCTCCCCCTCCCCGTGGCACCCTGCACTTTCGTGAATAATGTGATTCTTCATACGCATTCATATGCCAGCTCTAAGTGTGATTAAATAACACTTTGGTACGCTTTATTTGTTGTAACAGTTATTTCGCTGACTTTGTTCATGTTTTCAATTTACGTTTGTTCTGGGACCATTTCCTTTCTACTCCTCAGCAGGTAGGCAGTAAGTCCCATGGAGAGAGTGTTTGCATAATCAAGACGAGGGGTAATAAGAACAATTTTGACAATTGTTTGAGCCTGCACAAGGAGTAGATACATAACAATTTTCCTCCACTTTAAAAGTCCAAAACAAAAGCCCACCACAGATGCCAGTTCTGGACCAAAAGATAGCTGACAGTCAATCTTAACCCTAAAGTTACGGACTACTATAGTGAGGAAGGGAAGAGGAGGAATATAGATAGGCCAGTAATCCCCATCTCAAATAGGAGAGGGAGAGCCAAATAGCTAAATTTCAGTTTTACTAGCATTGCACTGTAAATTGCTAGTCCACATCCATTAAAAGACAGCCATCAGGCAGGATTCCAAACCTTATCAGCTTAGGTTCAGATGCAAATTGTGGCATTCAGACCGATTGGCCTCTACCGGCAAGAAAAGAGCTAATCCAGGCCATATTTTCCAAGCGTTGTAAAAGGATATGATGAGACACCATGCCAAAGGCTGCGGATAAGTCAAGTAATTAATGCAGTTTGATCCACAGCCAGTTTGATGGAATCTGCTACCTCCATTAGAGCTGACTCTGTACTGAAGCGAGGACAGAAGCCAGACTGGGTTGGTCTCAGGGGAAGACTGGGAGGAGGAGGGGTAGGATTGAGAGAGAAAAACAGGGGACTTTGAGATAATCAGATGCAATACATGAGTGCAGTACACAAATAACACTTAAAAGTAAGCACATTTGTTTAAACAAAATATCTAGTGCATAAACCAGTCTCCCTTAGAGAAGACGCATCAGCAGAATGTATTTGCATCTATGTGCACAAATAAAAGTACAACCTAACTACTAAAGATCAGAGCCAAGCAGGAGAATTGCCTCCGAGTTAATGTTTAGGCTCTCCCATGTACAGAGCATAATCTTGTAGGCAGGTAGAGTGTATAGCCGGCTCCCTCAGTGCAATTTCAAGCAATGACAATATAGCAACCTTGGAGTATAGTAGTTTTCAGATGGGCCAAGAGGAAGGCTACCACTTCTCTTCTGTTAACCTGACTGAAATAAGCTAAGTCTTGAGGGATGAGTGGGTGGTGGAGGCAGGAGATGAGGAAATCACAACTAAAGAATTGAAGGAATTTACAAGTAAGCGATTTTTTAAATAAACTATTTTAAAGTCATCAGTGCTGCACTGGTTTAATCCTACCTTCTGTAAACTGAAGGGATATGGGTTCATGCCAGAAAAAATACACTTAAACACACATTTATAGCATACTTTAACCCGGGACCGCCAAGAGGACCTCCTTCAAAGACCGCCTCGACAACAATGCACACAACAGCAAGGAGCTCTTCAACGTTGTGAAGGAACTCTCCAACCCCAGCTCCAACGCCAACGACATCCCGCAGTCGCAAGCCCTGTGCGACTCCCTCGCCACCTTCTTCCACCGCAAAATCGCCGACATCCACGATAGCTTCAACCCCCGGACGATTCTAACAAGCCCCAACACGCTGAAACCACCACACCCCACCGACCACGACCCCCTGACAACCTGGGCCAACGTGAGCATCGGAGACACAATCATGACCATGGGCACAATCCACTCCGGATCGCCGTCAGACCCTTTTCCACACCACATCTTCAACAAAGCCGGCAGCTCCATCGCACCCCACCTGCGCAACATCATGAACCTCTCCTTCGAGACCGCGACCTTCCCTGAAAGCTGGAAACACGCGGAGATCAATGCCCAACTGAAGAAACCCAAGGCGGACCCGAGCGAACTCAAAAACTTCCAGCCCATCTCCCTGCTTCCATTCCCAGCTAAGGTCATCAAGAAGATAGTCAACATCCAGCTCACCCGCTACCTCGAAGACAACAGCATCCTGGACCCCTCCCAGTCAGGATTCCGCAGCAACCACAGCCCCGAGACCACCCTCATCGCCGCCACAGACGACATCAGGATCCTACTGGACAATGGCGAGACGGCGGCCCTCATCCTTCTGGACCTCTCTGCCGCCTTCGACACCGTCTGCCACCGCACACTATGCACAACACGCAGGGATCCGGGACAAGGCCCTGGACTGGACCTCCTCCTTCCTCTCCGGTAGAACCCAGAGAGTCCGCCTCCCCCGTTCCAATCCGAAGCCTCCGAGATCATCTGCGGCATCCCGCAGGGATCCTCCCACAGCCCGACGCAGTTCAACGTCTACATGGCGCCTCTCGCACGCATCGCCCGACATCACGACCTCAACATAATCTCCTACGCCGACGACACGCAACTGATCCTCTCCCTCACCAAGGACCCCCTCACCGCCAAATCCAACCTCCACCAGGGAATGAAGGCCGTCACCGACTGAATGGAGCATAGCCGCCTTAAGCTGAACACAGACAAGACAGAGATCCTCATCCTCTGGCCCAACCCCTCAGCATGGGATGACTCCTGGTGGCCCGCATCGCTGGGGACACCCCCCGCACCCACCAACCACACACACAACCTGGGAGTCATCCTCGACTCGAAACTCACCATGACCAAACAAGTCAACGCTGTCTCCTCCACCTGCTTCAACACCCTCTGTATGCGCCGCAAGATCTACAGACGGATCCCGACAGACACAAGGAAAACAGTCACCCAGGCCCTAGTCAGCAGCAGACCCAACTACGGAAATGCCCTCTACGCCGGAGACCCCACCAAGCTCATCAACAGACTGCAAAGAATCCAGAATGCCTCTGCATGCCTGATCCTCGCCGTCCCATGCCGCGACCACATCACCCCCCACCTGAGGAACCTGCACTTGCTCCCTGTCGACAAAAGAATCTCCTTCAAGCTCCTGATCCACGCACACAAGGCACTCCACAAGACCGGCCCAGCTTATCTCAGCAGTTGACTCTCCTTCTACGTAGCCAACAGGAAACTCTGCTCCGCAGACCTCTCCCTGGCTACCATCCCACGCATCCGTAGAACCACAGCCGGAGCAAATCCTTCTCCCACCGCACCGCCAAGACCTGGAACACCCTCCCCCTCATCCACGACAAACCAAAGACCTTCTAGCCTTCAGGAGACAACTCAAGACCTGGCTGTCGACCAGTAACAACAGCACCCCCCTCTCCCACCCTCAGAGCCTTGAAACCCTTGCGAGTATGTAGTGTGCTTTACAAATTATTGATTGATTGATTGATTGATTGATTGATTGATTGATTGATTGATTGATTGATTGAATATCTTCTGAGATTGGAAAAGTGAACTTAATGGAGCTGGTATGCCTTAGTACTTAGAGGCTCATTTACACATGGGTTGAAATGGAACATTAGTCAAAAAACTTAAGGATGTTCTGTCTACCCTACTTAGGGTTCCCAACCTTTTGTGAAGGTGAGGGAAGTGCTCTGTTTCTGATGGCAGAGAATCAGCTGGCTCTGACACTGGAAATTACAAATTCGGCGATAGACCACCGGCTAACATAGCATTTGACATCCCTCCACATTGATGCTCAGTAGGACACAATCATCCATATGGTGCCCACAGGAGCACTGGTTTGTTAGCTGTTTACCAAAAACAAAATCTCACTTGGGTGTTTGGAAAACAAAATCCGATCCTCCTGTTGTACCATGGAAAGGTGTACCAGTCAGCTTTATGTTTACCAAAACTGACCCCATCATGGTGGTGGGAAAAGTTTGAGCAAAAAAGAGCTGACAAATCCACAGCACACTATATATTTGGTGGTGGGGTGTGACTGTGGCAGTGAGGTAGCACCCCTGCTCTTGCTGCTCTCTTGAAAGTGAACCCATCAAACTATAAATTAGGCTGTTGTTCATCATCAGAAGAAGTGGCCACATGTATCTAAGTACAGGGCATGCAGACAACTTTCATGTGGGGCTTGCTGCTTGTAACTTATGTATGCTATCTTAAAGTCTCCATTAACTGTGGCAATGCTCTAATGCATGTATGTTTTTAGCCATATTTGTACTGGAAGCACTATTGGCAGGTGCCACACAATTATGCACCAATGTTGAATTGATTTCACATGAACCACTGCTGTATGGACTAGGTCTGATGTACAGTAAGCAGGGAGATTCTCCTTAGGAACATCTGAGCTCTAGCTTGAGGGTGAGCATTTGTGAGTTATAGAAATTGAAAGACTGAGGGTGGTAAAAGGTTGGCAGAAGAGGTGATGGGAAGAGAAAGCAAAGATGGTGAAGGACTGGTGTTGATATTGTTGTCTCCTTGGTTTCTTCCCTTCCACTATGTCAGTAAAACATGTATTTTTTAAAGCTATTTGCTCACATGGGCACCTCTAGGTCATTAAAGATCTCTACCATGTGCGGAGTCCCTCAAAGTTCTACATTGTCTCCTGTCATCTTCAACATTCACATGGAGCCATTTGGTGCTCTACTCACAGATAACAGCATCAAGATTCATCAATGTGCTAATGATACACAACTCTATGTGAAGGTCTCCTATGCTTCAGATATCCAACACTTCAAACTCTACTTGCGCATCATCCAGACCTGGATGTCTAGTGCCTACCTGTATCTCAAAATAACCAAGACAGAATTCCTATTATTTACCAAGAACAATGAACAAGATACAGTACAAACCTGGCTCAATTACATGAACTTTGACCACCCCGATCCCCAATTCTCACTGAATAACAAATCACTTTGATGCACTCCTGGACCACCATTTCTCCCTCAAGAAACAAATTGCCCCAAAAAAAAACGAAGACCGCCCAGTACTAGCTTTCTCTTTTATATAAAGTCAAGCATTTCTTCGAGAAAATGTCTTCAGAACTGCTGTTCAAGCCGTTGTAATAATGTATCTGGATGGTGGTAATGACCGACTCCATGGCCTTTGAGACTCCGCACTGGCATCCTACAGTGTTATTCTACCTGCCTCAGCATGTCTCCTCCAGGGTGTGAAAAAATATGATCAGATCATCCACATCCTAATGGAACACTATTGGCTCCCCTCGCCAGCCCACACCATCTTCAAGACCAGATGCAACATTTACAATATAACAATGGGCACCCACCCGTTTTTGCAGACAAGTTCACTATATCTGGTGGTTCTCAGCACAGTCTGCACTCTGGTCACTACAAGAGTGCAGAATAAGAAGTATAAAAAAAAGCAGAAAACAAGATAATATATATTTCCCATCTATGCACCCAGGATCTGTATCCATCAGGACTGCCCCAAAACTGTTCCAATTTAGGAAAGAGTTGATGACTCGCTTCTTTGAAGCACTGTTAGACCTGGCACCATTGGCGTGGGTCTCCATTCATTTTTTGCTGTTGCCTCTGATGTTTTTGCTGGTTTTAGATGCTTTGGGCACTGTGCCACTGATATTCAGTGCCACTGTGCAAGTGCTCCCTATGATAAATTGATGGATGGATTAGTGACTCCATGATTGGGTTATTTGATTTACTTGTCAAACCCTCGTACACTACACCATGGGTGCTCACGGCTTGCAAATCAAATGCTGCTCCTGGGTTTGCAGCACTGGTTCTGCCACCCACAGAGGCAGCCTGTAAAGTATGTCTCAGGCCTGCCATTGCAGAGCCTATGTACAGTCTGGTACTGCCGTGTTGACTGGCCAAGTGCACCCACTTGCCAGTTCCTAAACCTTTCCTTTTCTTCATATCAGACACCCCTAAGGTAGGCCCAAGGGCAGGGTGCATTGTAAGTATAAGGTAGGATATGCCCTGGTGTGTGTGGCATGTCCTGATAGTGAATTACAGTCATTTTCGTCTTTCACTATTGCAAGGCTACCTGTTCCCCATAAGCCAGAATGAGCAGTTTGATTATAAAATCTTATAATCGTAACTGACCCAGGGAACAGGGAGAAATTCGAGTTTACTATGCCTGAACTCAGAATGATAAAATACCTCTTTTAGTGAAGTTGGTTTAAACATTCTGGGCCTCATGTAGGAAGCCAAATACCGGTCGGTAACGGCCGATTTTCGGTAATTATACCGTTACCGACCGGTATTTTGGCCATTGGTATGTAGGGGGACAAACTTTGCTTTCGGAATTTACCGAATCGGTAAAATTACCGATTCGGTAATAATACCGAATCGGTAATGTTACCGAATCGGTAACTTTTCCGAATCGGTAATTTTACCGATTCGGTAAATTCCGAAAGCAAAATCGAGATGTAGGGGGAGTGTGTGTGTGTGTTTAAGAGTCGGTATTTACCACCAACTTATAGTTGGTGGTAAATAATGAATGTATGTGTAAATGCATTTTTACGCGCGTAGCAGTGTGCAATGTGGCATACATACATGCCCTCAGGGCATGTATGTGTGCCACATGTGCACACATGGCCGAATCAGGGGTGCAACAGGGTGTCAATGTGACACCCTGCCACCCTTGTATGTGTTCCCCCCATTACCGAATCGGTATTTACCGATTCGGTAATGAGGCATACCTTCCCATCAATGGGAAGGTATGCCTCATTGCCGAATCGGTAAATACCGATTCGGTAATTACCGACTAGTAACGATTCGGTAAAAAATACCGACTCATTACCTACATACCAGTTACCACTTCTAAAATACCGATTCGGTATCGTTCGGTATTTTAGAAGTGGTAACTGGTATGCTACCTACATGAGGCCCTCTGTGTTTGAAAATACCACTTTTAGAAAGTAGGTATTTTCTTGCCTAACTATCCAAGCCTGCCTCTGCTAGGTTGTGTATTCCATGTCTGGAGTTTGAGTGACAGGGGCTGGGGGGGTTCCAGGAGACAGGGTGAGTCAGCACAAGGCTGAATAGAGAGATCTACATGGAGAGTAGTGGGAGGAGTTGCACCTGGGTCTCAATAGGGCTGTGCCTTCCCTCCACAATGCTGGTTCCACCTCCTGTGGTGCATCTGATGTCCCTGTCCCACACTGTCAAAGGAAAGAAGGAGTCATGTAAACAAAGTGCTCCAGGACTGACCAGAACTGGTTTGGACTAGGCAAAGGCCTCTCTGTCTTCAGAGAATAAAGGGAATATGAGTATAAAAGGGGGACCCAGACCCCAGAACTTTAGATCACTTTTGGGAAACAAGAAGAACCTTTGCTGAGGAGAGGAACCAGAGAGAGAGACTGCATGAGGAGACTATCCCTGTGTTGTGTGCTGTTTGGGGGATTGGCCTACAGTGGTTGCCTGACTGCCAAAGAAAGGAGAAAGGAACTTTGTGCTACTTTCATCAACTTGTAAAGGATCTCCAAGGGTTTGAAGATTGAGCTTGCCTCCTGCTGAAGTCTCAGGGACAACATACTTCACCACCAGCTCCCCTGCATTTCCTTGCTGGGAATTGAGGTGCCTGCTGTTGAGCTGGCCCTTCTGAGAGACTGCATGTCGCTGGGAGCTGGAAGCACGACTAAAGACGAAGAAGCGTGTCGCCGCCGCCGCAGTTGTCGTCGCATTGCAGAGAAAGTGTGCCGCTGCTGCCGCTGTCGTCATCGCATCACCGAAGCGCCTCGCATCACCGGAGAAGAGTGTCGCCATCGCAGCAGATGCCGTCACATCACCGGAGAAGCGTGTCGCTGCCGCAACAGCTGTCGTCGCATCGCTGAGGAAGCGTGTTGTAAGGCCTGTCACAGCTCCAGAAGATTCACCGAGTCGCCACACGACTGTCCGGCGTGCACACATCACCCCTTCGTTGTCGCGACATCAATAAGACGCCATTTTATTTCATTGCACCGGATCTTCATCGCATCACTGTGTTGCTAGTCGCATCACCACAGAAGCGCAGTAAGAAACCGACGCATCACCTTCCCACGCAGCGAAGAACCGACGCATCACCTTCCCTCTGGTAAGGAACTGACGCATCACCGTCCCCCACGCAGCAGTAGTGAACCGACGCATCACCTCCCCTGGAGTAAGGAACCAACGCATCCCCGTTCTTGCGTGTAAGAAACCAACGCATCACCTTCCCTGCACCTCTTTTGTTTGTATAGCGTTAGGAACCAAAGGTACATTGAACATAAGTGTCGCATTTACCATCTAAAGAGAACTAAGCTATTTCTACCATTTTTTAGTACAGTATCATGGATCTTTGTCGTTTGTGGTCTTGTGATAAGTCTATGTACATAATACTTATTTTCATACTACAACCTGTGTGGTGTCCCTTTGTAGTGTTGTCACTATATTACTGTATGTGTTCACAAATGCTTTACACACTGCTTCTGAGATAAGCCTGTCTGCTCGTGCCAAGCTACCAAGGGGGTGAGCAGGGGTTATTTTAGAAGTGTACCCCCTTGCCCTGACTAGATGCAAGGGTCTCTATTTGGTCAAAGGTACCTACCTCTGCCAACTAGAGACCCCCAGTTCTAACATTGGTGGTCAGCGGTGAGGATTCTGGACTTGCATTTGTGACTCATATACAGTGATTGGTAGACACACTAGTGAGTGCAGACCAAACGCAACCACATACATATTGGTAGATTGTTTTTCCTGGGATTTACTACTTTTGCCAAGAACTGCCAAGTTTAATTACCATGAGTAAAGCAGCATCCATCGCATCTGTGGATTATGATTTTGAAGAGGAGAAACTAGAAAGCTACAATGTGAAACAGCTTAAGCACTTCTGTAGGAGATTTAAAGTTGCTATGACCGGTCTCTCAAAGAAGGATGAGTTCCAAAAGGCACTGAGGGCCTGGGTGGAAGCAAGAAGTACCCCTGAGCATGTGAAGGGGGCTGAAAATTCATAAGGGCAGTTGGAAGGGCCATTGGGTCCACGGGGAGGAGAGCACCTTCCCCAGTAGGTAGCAGTGTTTCTTCCAAGGGCCTGTCCCCAGGAGAGCTGGAGGACAGAGAGAAGAGTAGGATGCATGAGATGGAGCTGACCAAGCTCAAGTTGAGTGGGCAGTTGGAATTAGAGTTACAAACTAGGAAATTAGCCCTAGAGGAAAAGAGGATGCAACTGGATCATGAGAGAAGTTGTAGGGAGTTGGAGTTGAAAGCGAGGAGCTTAGAGATTACTCCCTCTGGTGGCAGCATACCTTCCATACCTGTAGAAGCAAGAGTGTATATCTCTAAGGATGTAGTGAAAGAGTTTTATAAAAATGATGACATTGGGCAGTGGTTCAAGGCCTATGAGGTAGCCATGTCCTCCCACCGGGTCCCTGAGAAGGATTGGGGAGTGGGGTTGTGGAGGCGGTTACTTAGTGAGGGGTGGGATACCTTGTTGGACTAGCCCTCTGAAGTCCACAATTCTTATAGCCACATGAAAGATGCATTGATGTCCAGGTATGGGTTGACTCCTGAACTGTATAGGCAGAGGTTCAGTTATTGCAAAAAGTTAGAGGGCAGTACCTGGGTAGAATATGTCACCTTTTTCTGCAGATCATTGGATGGTTGGGTGATGGGTAGCAGATTGAATGATTTTGAGGAGCTCTATGATTTAATTCCATGGGAGCACTTGTCAAGTAATTGATTTCCAGAGTTACACCAGCACCTGATTGATAGAAGGCTGACTAACCCTAGAAAGCTTGCTGAGGAGGCGGACCGCTGGGTGGGCACCTGGGTCCACAAGGGTCATGTTGGAGACTCCGCCAAGGGTGGGCAGGGTCCCTAGCAGAAGAGTAGGGGGGACAAGGGTAAACAGAGGGAGTTCCAGAGAGGGCCCCAAAGTAATTCCCAAGGGAACCGAGGGAAAGGTTCCCAGCCTACCCCTGAGAAGAAGCAAGGGACCCCAACAGGTAAACTTGTTCAAAGAGGGCCCCAGACCTGTTTTAAGTGTGGCCTAGTGGGTCACGGTTCATGAGATCCCACATGTCCCCAATTTGGGAAGACAGCACCCACTGGTGCACCTCCCCGGCAGTTGGCTAGTGTAGACCTGGGGGAGGAGATGGGTGCCCAAGGTGGGTGGGGTCCTGCAGAGATGTCCCTTGTCTCTTTAGGAGACTGTGAGGTGGTACCCAGGACCCAGCTGCCTGATAACACTAAGAAGTACATGCAGTGGGTGACCATCGATGGCCATAGAGTGGAGGCTCTGAGAGACACCGGAGCCAGTGTGACAGCTGGCAAGTGTCACCTGGTGTCTGAAGAGCAGGTGGTCCGCAATGCATTTTACCCAGTTGTTGCCGCTGACAATACAGACAGCCACTGCCAGGTGCCTCAGGTTCCCTTTGAGTGGGAGGGGGGGTCTTTGGTACTCTTCAAGTAGCTGTGAGGCCAGCCATGCCTGTTGACTGTTGGGTAACGATTTGGAGACCTCCCCTTGGGCTAAGATGGAGCGGAGTGCTCATTTGCAGATGTTGGATCTGCCTGACTGGGGGTGTGTGACCACACGGTCCATGGCAGCCAGTAAGGGTGTTCAAGGGGACCTGGAGCCGGAGAGGGAGGCCCAGGTGCCTGCCTTAAAGAGAAGAGGCAGGGGGCGTGGGAAACCGGCTCCCAAAGTTCCCATGGTCCAGGAAGAGGCAGACCTTGAGGGGGATGCCCTGGAGCGTACAGGGGAATAGGTAGCAGAACTGGGGGACCTGCCTGAGCTGACCCATTGGCAGCAGGAAGGAGGACCCTCCAGGGAAGAGTTCTGCGAGGAGCAGAAGAAGTGCCTTTCTCTTGTGGGTTTGCGGCAGCAGGCTGCAAACCAGGAAGCAGGTGATCAGTCTGTATCACATTGGATATACTGGGAGAATGGTCTCCTGTATAGTGAGCCTAAGGTTGCTGAGCCTGGGTCAGCCCATGTGCTGGTGGTTTCCCAGTGCTTCAGAACCTTCCTAGTGGGGCTGACTCATGATGTGCCTTAAGCAGGACATTTGGGGTAGGACAAGACCTTTGAGAGGCTTGTCACCCACTTTTATAGGCCCCAAATTCGCAAGAGTTCAGACACTCATTGCAGAACCTGTCAGACTTGTCAGGCAAGTGGAAAGAGTGGGAGGAAGCAAAAGGCTCCTCTCCAGCCATTCCCTGTGGTCAGCATCCCCTTTGAATGGGTGGGTATTGACATTGTGGGGCCTCTGGACCCCAAGACAGCCATGGGCAACAGGTTCATCCTGGTCTTGGTGGACCATGCCACCCGGTACCCAGAAGCCATCCCTCTCAGGACAGTGACGGCCCCCGTGGTGGGACGGGCACTGATGGGAATTTTCTCCCGTGTGGGGTTCCCTAGAGAGGTGGTGTCTGACCGCCATCCGAACTTCATTTCCAAGTATATGAAATCCCTGTGGCAGGAGTGCGGTGTAACATACAAGTTCACCTCTCCTTACCACCCCCAAGGTAATGGGCTGGTTGAAAGGTTCAACCAGACCCTCAAGTGCATGATTATGTGTCTGGAAGAACCGATGAGGCATAAGTGGGATGTCCTCTTACCATGCCTTCTCTTTGCTTACCGTGAGGTGCCACAGAAGTCTCTTGGGTTCAGCCCCTTTGAGCTTCTCTATGGACACCCAGTGAGAGGACCTCTGAGTTTGGTCATGGAAGGCTGGGAGCAATCTCCTAGGAAACCTCCCCAGGATGTATATAGCTACATGCTGGCCTTCAGGAACCAGACTAGGTGATTCAGACAACTCGCTGGGGCGAATCTGGAAGCCAGACAGGAGGAGATGAAGCGATGGCACGACCAGAATGCCACTCTGATGGAGCTTCAGCCTGGTCAGAAAGTGTGGGTCATGGCCTCAGTGGAGCCCTGCGTGCTCCAGGATGAGTGGACCGGACCATTTGAGGTGGTGGAGCGCAAAAGTCCTGTTACCTACTTGGTGGACTTGTGGTCTCCCAGGAACCCCTTGCGGGTCCTGCATGTCAACCGCCTGAAGCCCCACTTAGAGAGGTCCGAAGTGGGTATGCTCTTAGCGACAGATGCTGGAATGGAGGAGGAGACTGAGCCTCTTCCTGACCTCCTGTCGGAGACAGAGCGAGATGGATCAGTGGATGGTGTGAACCTCTCTTCCACCCTGACCCCTGAGTAACAGAATGACTGTTACCAGTTGCTGGGACAGTTTGCTGATCTGTTCTCCCTGATTCCCACTGTCACTGATTGGTGCGTCCATGATCTGGACAATGGAGACAGTCCTCCTGTTAAGCACAAAACTTACAGGGTGACTGACAGGGTGAGAGCTTGCATCAAGGAGGGGGTCTCCAAGATGCTTGTGTTAGGGGTGATTGAGTCCTCTAACAGTCCTTGGGCCAGCCCAGTGGTCTTGGTCCCAAAGCTGCCGCACCGGGTGCCATGCCAGAACTCCGGTTCTGTGTGGACTACCGAGGGCTCAATTCAGTCACGAGGACTGACGCGCACCCCATCCCCAGAGCTGATGAGCTCATCGATTGGTTAGGGACTGCCCAGTACCTCAGCACGTTTGACTTAATGTCTGGGAACTGGCAGATCACCGTGACTGATGGGGCAAGAGAGAGGACAGCATTCTGCACACCAGATGGGCACTACCAGTTCCGGGTTATGCCCTTTGGGATGAAGAATGCCCCTGCCACCTTTCAGAGGTTAGTCAACCAGGTGTTGGCTGTACTGGAAGTGTTCAGTGCCGCCTACCTGGATGACATTGCAGTGTTCAGCACCAGTTGGGAAGAACATCTGCGCCACTTCTGGGAAGTGTTGATGGTGCTGCGGAGTGCAGGCCTCACGATCAAGGCGAGTAAGTGCCAGATCGGGCAGTGTTATGTGGTGTACTTGGGACACCAAGTTGGGAGCAGCCAGATGGCACCCCTACAGCTAAAGATTGAGAGCATCCTGGCTTGGGAACCCCCCCAAGACCCAGAAAGAGGTGAGAGCCTTTTTAGGACTCACTGGGTATTACAGGAGGTTTGTCAAGGGGTATGGCAGCATCATTGCTCCCTTGACAGAGATGACTTCCAGGAAGCAGCCCAAGAGAGTGATTTTGACTGACTCCTGTCAGAAAGCTTTTGATGCCCTGAAGACTGCCATGTGCATGGCGCCCGTGCTCCTGGCACCCAACTTCTCAAAAGAGTTTATCGTTCAAACAGACACTTCAGAGCATGGTGTGGGGGCTGTTTTGTCACAGTTAAATGAGGAGGGCCTAGATCAACCTATAGCCTTCCTCAGTAGGAGGTTACTTCCACGGGAACAGAGGTGGAGTGCAATTGAGCGTGAGGCATTTGCTGTGGTCTGGGCACTGAAGAAGTGGAGACCTTACTTGTTTTGGACCCACTTCCAGATTCAGACAGACACAGGCCCCTCAGATGGTTGATGCAGATGAGGGGTGAGAATCCAAAGCTGTTCAGGTGGTCCATTTACCTACAGGGGATGGACTTCACGGTGGAACATCGCCCAGGTACAGAACACGCCAATGCTGATGGTCTGTCCAGGTTTTTCCCCCTTAGTGATGAGAACTCCCAGGAGGTAGAGTAGTTCTCCCCACATTTCAGCTGGAGGGGACATGTGTTAGACCTAGCACCATTGGCGTGGGTCTCCCTTCCGTTTTTGCTGTTGCCTCTGAGGCTTTTGCTGGTTTTAGATGCTTTGGGCACTGTGCCACAGCTATTCAGTGCCACAGTGCAAGTGCTCCCTATGATAAATTGATTTATGGATTAGTAACTCCATGATTGGGTTATTTGATTTACTTGTCAGACCCTCCTACAGTGAACCATGGGTGCCAGGGCTTGTAAATCAAATGCTGCTGGTGGGCTTGCAGCACTGGTTGTGCCACCCACTGAAGCAGCCTGTAAAGTATGTCTCAGGCCTGCCATTGCAGAGCCAATGTGCAGTCTGGTACTGCCATGTTGACTGGCCAAGTGCACCCACTTGCCAGTCCCTAAACCTTCCCTTTTCTTCATATCAGACACCCCTAAGGTAGGCCCAAGGGCAGGGTGCATTGTAAGTATAAGGTAGGACATGCCCTGGTGTGTGTGGCATGTCCTGATAGTGAATTACAGCCATTTTCGTTTTTTACTATTGCAAGGCTACCTGTTCCCATAGGCCAGAATGGGCAGTTTGATTATAACATCTTATGATCCTAACTGACCCAGGGAACAGGGTAGAAATTCGAGTATAGTATGCCTGGACTCAGAATGATAAAATACCTCTTTTAGTGAAGTTGGGTTTAACATTCTGTGTTTGAAAATATCACTTTTAGAAAGTAGGTATTTTCTTGCCTAACTATCCAAGCCTACCTCTGCTAGGTTGTGTATTCCATGTCTCGAGTGTGAGTGACAGGGGCTGGGGGATTTCAGAAGACAGGGTGAGTCAGCACAAGGCTGAATAGAGAGATCTACATGGAGAGTGGTGGGAGGAGTTGCACCTGGGTCTGAATAGGGCTGTACATTCCCTCCACAATGCTGGCTCCACCTCCTGTGGTGCGTCTGATGTCCCTGGCCCACACTGTCAAAGGAAAGAAGGAGTTATGTAAACAAAGTGCTCCAGGACTGACCAGAACTGGTTTGGACTAGGCAAAGGCCTCTCTGCCTTCACAGACCATAGAGAATATGAGTATAAAATGGGGTGCCCAGACCCCAGAAATTTAGATCACTTTTGGGAAACAAGAAGAACCTTTGCTGAGGAGAGGAACCAGAGAGAGAGACTGTAGGAGAAGACTATCCCTGTGCTGTGTGCTGTTTGGAGGATTGGCCTGCAGTGGTTGCCTGACTGCCAAAGAAAGGAACGTTGTGCTACTATCATCAACTTGTAAAGGATCTCCAAGGGCTTGAAGATTGAGCTTGCCTCCTGCTGAAGTCTCAGGGACAACAGACTTCACCAACCAGCTCCCCTGCATTTCCTTGCTGGGAATTGAAGTGCCTGCTGTTGAGCTGGGCCTTCTGAGAGACTGCGTGTCGCTGGGAGCTGGAAGCGCAACTCAAGACGAAGAAGCGTGTCGCCTCTGCAGCAGTTGTTGTTGCATTGCCGAGAAAGCATGCCGCCACTGCCGCTGTCGCCGTCAGATCGCCGAAGTGCCTCGCATCACCGGAGAAGAGTGTTGCCACTGCAGCAGATGCCGTCGCATCACCGGAGAAGCGTGCCGCTGCTGCATCAGCTGTCATCGCATCACTGAGGAAGCGTGCCGCCGCTGCCGCTGTCGCATCGCATCACAGAGGCGCCCCGCATCATTGGAGAAGAGTATCGCCATCGCAGCAGACGCCGTCTCATCACCAGTGAAGCGTGTCGCAAGGCCTGTCGCGGTGCAGCAGATTCACTGAGTCGCCGCAAGGCCGTCGGGCGTGCACGCATCACCCCTTCATTGTCGCAACATCAAGAAGACACCATTTTGTTTCATTGCACCAGATCTTTATCGCATCACGGCGTTGTTAGTTGCATCGCCACAGACGCGCAATAAGAAACTGACTCATCACCTCCACACACGGAGAAGAACCGACGCATCACCTCCCCTCTGGTAAAAAACCGACGCATCACCATCCCCTACGCAGCAGTAGGGAACCGACGAATCACCTCCCCCAGTGTAAGGAACCGACGCATCCCCGTTCTTGCAACTCTTTTGTTTGTAGAGCGTTACGCATCTAAAGGTACATTGAACATAAGTGTTGCATTTACCATCTAAAGAGAACTAAGATATTTCTACCATTTTTGAGTACAGTATTGTGGATTTTTGTCGTTTGTGGTCTTGTGATAAGTCTATATAAATAATGCTTATTTTTATACTACAACCTGCGTGGTGTTCCTTTGTAGTGTTGTCACTATAGTACTGTATGTGTTCACAAATGCTTTACACACTGCCTCTGAGATAAGCCTGTCTGCTCGTGCCAAGCTACCAAGGGGGTGAGCAGGGGTTATTTTAGAAGGACCTTTACCCTGACTAGACGCAAGGGTCCCTAGTTGGTCAAAGGTACCTACCTCTGCCAACTAGAGACTCCCAGTTCTAACAAGCACACTATAGATCAATGCCTTTAATGTCCACAACTCAACTTGCTCTCCTATAACCTGCTGACTTCAAGCTTACCTTTGACCATATACAGCCCTCTACTGCCTTTTGGTTAGTCTTGTTCTAAAGAAATAATGTATACATACATATTCACATCTTTCCCAGCTTGATAGTCTACCGTCAAAGGGGACTACAAGTGCACACAAAGGACCTCCACACAACCATAAGGAACTTGGTCACCTCTAAAAACCTAGAGTTAAACTCTATCAATACTAGAGCTGCCACAGACCGGTAGACCTAAAGCAAGGAGCCAAAAAAGTGATCAAGGCCAAACAACCAAAGAAGCAGGTGTCTGAAAAGTCTAACAAATCCCAAAGACATAATGATGAGCCTCTTTCTGAAATCCAGTTAGGTAAAGCTGTAAATTAAAGCCCTGCAATAAATTTCAAGGCAAGTACTGAGAAAAGAATTCTGGCACTATGGAGGCCCGAAGTCCACCCCGCCCATTTACACCAGATGTCATAAATAAATGAAAAATATCTGCATTTTGGATTACAAAGCTGCAAGTATTGTACATCCTCCATTACCTGCAGCATCTGCTGTCTACAATTAGCCGAGGCTGATTTCAACTAGTTGAAGACTCTACCATTGGCGGGAATACACAACAGTTCAGAAACCTTCCCCGCCATACATCCACGACCGCTCCTTTATTAGTGATTGGAATAATGGTAGACAGTGTTTCTTACCAACCAGAGGTAGTGAGATATTGTAAAAACAAAAAGACTAGAAATAGAAAGAATGCAAGAACAGACAATTAAAAAAGTGAGAAGTTAAACATTCTCTCAATAAGGGACGTGAATAGAAGAAAGTGAACTCGGAGCTTAATTTCCTGATTTCATTTCTTAAATCGTCAAAGAAAGCAAGCCTCATATGCAAGCAATACTAGATGACAATTGACAGAAGTAAAGAACGTTAAGAAAATGTCTCAGTATTGCTTTCAATTCTAAGACATTGATCTTGTGAATAGAATTGCTCAGTCAAAAAAAAAAACAAGCATGAAACGGAGCTTAGTATTTGGTGAACTACCTCCATTCCATTACAGACCATGTTTCCAGTCCTAGATGGTTGTGTGATAGTCTAAAGAATTCTGGGTGTTGTAGTTCTGCTTTGTTTTCATTTAACTAGTTAGACTAACACACATGAAATCAATGATTTATATGTGAAAAGTTCAGGATTGGAGACAGTGTCTGTGATGACAAGGAGGGAGGTGGTCACCCTAACTTAGTAGGATATCAATTCAAATATCATAGGCAAAAAAAGGAAGTTTTAACCATTACCAACAAGGAAAGGTCCAAACAGTTACCAAGTCATTCTCCCCAATCTGTTTTTCTTCATGCAAAGTCTCATCTGACAAATTATGCTTTATATCCAGTACAATGCCTCTTGGAATGCAGCAATGGAAAACCTGCAGTGCAAGAAACCAAGAGTTTTCTGTTGACTGCACTTTATGCCAGGCTAATTCCAAGATGGCTATTGAATGAAAACATGTCATCATCAAGAGGGTGCAACTATAGTATCCCCAACCATGACCTGGTACAGAGAAGTCCTTGAACGTTAGAGTGAAAGGTACGCATTCCTGATGTACAAAATAAATATAAAAAACCTGATGCTACAACCCAGAAATATCCTAACAATGAATGTTCCCAAAGTGTCAAAACTGGGACCACGGAAGTGTCAACGAATTAATGTGCTTGCATGATAAAAGTTATGCCTGACAGTGATTCACTAAAAGTTCTGAAGTCCCTAAAACGAATGAAAATGAAATATTGCGACAGTGAAATTGATTACATTAGAACTGGTGAGTGAAGGACAAATGCATCCAACATTGTGATCTGTTTGGCCCAGAAAGGACATAAATGAGGAAACTATGAACTGCAGCCTTTTTTATTGTAATTGTGTTTGCATTTTATCCTGGAGTTATGTCTATGCACCTCAAATGAAGGTGACAGCTGTGAAGTACCAAGGCCAGCTTGATCTTTCTGATTGAAAAAAAGTGACTCTCATGTTTCCATACTAGTATGGCTTCCAAATAGATAAAAATGTAATGAGTATTGTTTTAATCACTCACGTCTCCAATTCCCTCTCATTGTGAGTACCAGTTAAGGGTTTGAATTGCAATGTTTGAGTGTCTTACTTTTCAAAGTGGGTAGATCGATTTTTCAATTTTTTGATCACATATTTATGCCGTATTTATTTATTTTTTCCGTGACTTTTATGATGTTAGTGGGTGTCAAATTCTTAAGTTAATGCTGCACTCACCAGGCGGCCCGTGTAGTCAGGAACAGTAAAAGAATTAACAGTGATTCTGGTAAAAAAATAAATGATCCTACTGTAATACCTTTCAAACAGATTAAAAAGCCATTTACACCACTGTTATGTATTGACGGTGACCCACTGCCCTTTTTTGTCTTATGGAAGTGCCAGCCCAGCATTCAGTGCTGTACGAAGAATTTGACTGAATGCCAAGCTGTCCATCCAATGAAGCTCGTTTCATGCTGGCTTAATGAAAGTGATTCTGGGAACAGTGTAAACTTTCCCTAATAGTACCTTTCATTTCTATTAACTACAGACTCATTGATTACTTTTATCAAATTTTCCACTTAGAAGTTCCTCAAATTCTTGCAGAGAGAACCACATAGTTTGCATAAAGTAATACTTCTTATTCTCATCCTGTCGATTCACTCTGTTAAACAGTTATTCCTACTATGGATTATGCGCCACGCATTTCTTCATTGCTGTTTTCTGTTTATTTGGTTTGGTCTTCTTTGCTAGGGCTATGCAGGATCGAGGTGTCCCCTATTGTTGACGGACTATCATACTATGCAGCTTACCGTTTCTGAAAAGCTTCAAGAACCAGCCTTTGTTTCCGGCTTTGACGTTATTATGGGCAAAACACCAATCCACAGTGTGTTTGTTAGCTTCACTGTTGGGCCATATGGTGTGAGCATTTTTTCTAGGTATTTTCGCCATCATCTCTTTTCTCAACACAGCCCTTCATGGGACTTAGCTGACACAGGGACCTTCTGTTTCCATGGATTGACTGGCTAGCTCTTTCAGGTCAAACAGTGGCGGCTCGCTGAGGGTGTGCTGCGGGGCGGTGTGGCGGGGTGGGGGAGGGGCAGGCTGGGGGGTAGTAAACTCCGGCATACGGCCGAAGAGAGTTAAGTAAATAAATAAATCAATAAAACTATTTACATTGCGCGCACTGCATCGCCGAGTTGGCGTTGGCGTTGCCTCACCGCCCCGCAGCACACCCTTGGCGTGCCGCCACTCAGGTTAAACGAATGCCAGCCTGGATCCATGGGAAATCTTTCCTATTTTTGGGGCATGTGCGATTTTCAGGATTTCTGCCCAAGATGTATTTATAATATTTTATTCTAAATTTAACTAATTTACACAGATAGTAGTTAGCCTGAAAAAACTGCCATGGATTTTGACCTCTCTGCATAGATATGTAGATAGATAGATAGATAGATAGATAGATAGATAGATAGATAGATAGATAGATAGATAGATAGATAGATAGATAGATAGATAGATAGATAGATAGATAGATAGATAGATAGATAGATAGATAGATAGATAGATAGATAGATAGATAGATACCTCAAATTTTCTGTTCCAACACTAGTTGGGTGTACTAAAAACAATTCTATATTACAGAGACACATGCTTTATATTGTGTTGTATTGTATGGCAGTTTCATTTATATAGTGCTTACTACCCCTGACGAGGAGTCAAAGTGCTTTTTTGGCAAGTGGCACGCTACTCCGGAACCCATAAAGGATTAGTGTTGAATTAGTATAGTGAAATATGAAAGTAATTTGAGTGGTGGATATTAGTCAGTTATTTGGATTCAGAAGGGTAGCGGAGGGTAAGAAGAGGGAAAAAAGGTTTGCATTCAAATAGCGCTTGTTGCCCCTGATGGGGGTGTTGAAGCGCTTTTTGGTGAGTAGCGCACTACTCCAGAACCCATAGAGGATTAGTGTTGTTTTAGTATTGTGAAATATGAAAGTAATCTGAGTGGTGGATATGTTAGTCAGTTATTTCGATTGATTAGGGTGGTATGCTATCTTAAATAGTTTAAAGACAATGTCAATGGATGCACCACATTCCTGTAATTCCATTTAGCCCACTTACATTTACTTTAGCCCCATCTTTCTTTGAAATCTCCCTTCTTCAAAACCGATAATATGGGTATAAGTACTGGACCTTTGACACCATATACTTGCAACACTTATGGACTGAGGACATTCTGCCAGGAAGAAGAGCTGTTGGACTACCAGGAGGGGCTGCCACTCTGCTGCTTGCTTTGCTATGTTGGGCTGCTGTCTGCTGCTCCTTGCTTGGGAGTGAGAGGACTGGACTTTGCTTTATGCATCCTTCTTTCTAAAGTTTCTCCAAGGGACTGAGTTGAGCTTGCCTTTGATGGAAGTCTCAGGGTCACCACAGACTTCACCTACATCTTGATAACAGCACCTGGGCTCCTCTGCTGTGAGTTCTGCCCTGCAAAGTGTTGCTAAACTCATTCCTTTTGAAGGTGATTCTGGTGCTGCAACCAAGATGATCTGACTCCAAGCGTCACTTTGGAACCAGTGCATCCCTACGAAATCGACGCATCGCAGCTGCCTGCACTAAAGCCGTGGTCCCTACTTGCTGAGTGGGGGATGCAACGACTGTGACTTACAACACACGCCCCAACGTTGCCGCAGCACCTCCAAAGTACAGCAGCTGCATGAGTCTCGAGCAGCACTTCACCCAAGTCCATAATGCACCACTCTGACTCAGTAGCAGCGTCTGTGGCCTGGTGGTTCATCATGGACACTGTGGAATGAACGCACCATGCGGTGACATCGACACATCATCGACACAGCGTTGTCTTCAGGACCCGAGGTCTCGCACCTGCAACTGACGCATCACCTCCCCTGCACCCTGCATCATCCACGGGCGTTAGCGGCTCAATGACCCTGCACTGCCCCCAGGAACCGAAGCAACAATATGCTACAGTGACGCCACACCTCCTTTGCGCAATGCATCGTCCCGGGGCACCAACGTGCCAACGACCAGCATAGCAGTAAGGAACCAACGCATCACCTGCCTTCGAGACACCTTACCTCCTCTGTGCATCACACCGTCTTTGACTTTGATCCAAGGTATTGTGCCAGGATCTGTGTGACTCCTGTAGCCGGCCTGCACTCCATCGCTTACAGACTAAACCTGTGGATTTGTCTTGGTAAACCACTAACAGATAGCCCCAGTTGGAGCTATTGTTTACAAAGCACTAGAACTGCATTTAATGCTGGAAAATTCATATCTTGACTTGTGTATGTTGAATTGTTGTCATTTTGTTCCTGTTTTACTCCCCTTAACTTTTGTGTTGTACTTTTGGGGTGGTTTCACCCTGTTACTGTGTGTGTATGCACAAATACTTTACCCATTGCCTTTTTATTTTAGCCTGACTCTGAGCCATGCTACCCGAAGGTGAGCACAGGTAAACTTAGTGTGTACTACACTTACCCTCACTAAAGTGTGAGTCCCTACTTGGACAAGCTGCAAACCACTGCCAACTAGAGACCGCATTCCTGACATTGATGGCAGCAGTGGGATAGGACTTGTATTTGCGCATTACATCCAGTGATTGGTGTACACTACTTCCATATATCGGACCATTGCATACCAATATACTATTTTTTATTTTTCCTCTTTTGGCAACCCTTTGGGTTTTTGCAACAATCGTCTCAATCTTGAGAGCCATCAGCTGTACCTGCAGTAAGGGAGTTTGAGCAGGAGAAGTTGAAACCTACATGGTGCCCCAGCTCGAATGCTTCTCCAGGGAGCTCAAATCTTCTTTTGAAGGCCTCCCTAAAAAGGAGGATCTGCAAAAGGTGCCGAGGGCCTGGTTAGCAGCCAGGGAGGCAGTTGTGCACCCAGAGGATAGGAATGTTGATATGGAGGAGGAGGAACCAAGCTTGAATCTGGGATGGCTGAAGGAACCAGCATTGCATGTGAGGTATGGGCTAGTCTGAATGGTGGAAGATATCCTTCCAGAGCTTGCAGCAGTGTTTCCTCTGAAGGTCTTTCTCTAGAGGTGCTGGAGGACAGACAGGAATCTCAAATTGGAGCTTGCAGAACTCAAGTTGGAGTTGGAGAAAAGAAGAAGGCGATTTAGGAGAAAGAAATGGTTTTAGCTTAGCTTTAGCTGGATTTGGAAGCCAGAAGTGCTGAGTCCAGTACAGATGGTGACAGCAAAAGTACAATGTCCAGTATTTAAGAAAAGGTCCACATACCCACAGACTTGGTGCCTAACTCCAAGGAGGAGGGGTGACATAAACCAGTTGGTTGAGGCATGTGTGGTAGCCCCAGAAGTGCACAGAGGATTGGGGAACTGGCACAGACAGTCATATTCCTGGTGGTGGAAGGGACAATCTACTGGCCCTAGTAGGGAGTGACAAGGAGAGGTGTGTCTCCATGGAGGAAGCCCTGGTAAGGAAGTATGGAGCCACCTCAGAGAGTGTAGGTTGAGTTTCAGGAGCAGTCAGATACTATCTCACCAGTCCTAGGGGGACGTTGTGGGGTTGTGAAGTACCTTTTCAAGGTGCTGGATGGTTGGATGAAAGGTAGTATGGTGAACACATTTGAGGGGCTGTACAGTTTGATTGGTAGAGAGCATATGTTCAATCAATGTTTTATAGAGCTATGCCAACATCTGGTGGAGTGTAGGTTGTCTGACCCCAGGGAACGTGCAAAAGAGGTGACCTATGGGTGAGTGCCAAAGGGTCTGGGGAGGCATTGTGGAGTGATTCTAAAGGGAGTGGCTCAGGCTCCGAGGGTGGGGGTCCCTTCTCCCTTCTCAGACTAGATGAAAGGGTGGGGTGGGGTGAGCAGTGGCCCAGGGTGCCCTATACCCAGTCCCAGAGCCTGGTTGGTACCCACAGGGAGCACTAAGAGGGGAATCTAGTCTGTACCGGGAGTCACTCCACTGAGGGGAACAACATAGTTTCAGGAGAACTTGGGGGGGGCAACTGATACCAACCTCCACCCAGTTCTGATATTTGGCAGTACCACTCCATATAGGAGGGTGTAGAAGTCCAGATGGAGGGGTAAGGTAGGTGAGAAAGTCTCCAATGGGAAGACCAGTGGGTTACGGATTACCAGCTCTGAGATCAGGGCACCCCAGGACAGACCCTGGTGACATCACTTCTGTTTGTTGTCTTTGTGGACAGAATTGGCCTTGGGTTGGGGACAGAAGTCAAACCCAGAAGGTAAAATGGGCCACATCACTGTGTTGGCCATTGTGGTACTTTCTGCCTACTGGGAAGCATCTGAGAGCAAAGTAAGGTTAGGTGGTGCACAGATGGGGTCCACTTGTAAGGAGAATGATCCCCCATGGGTTAGCTTAGTGGGCCTTGAGACTATAAAGTGTGGGATCCAACTGGGCCCAGGGAGGCGTAGAACTGGAATGCGCCCCTGCAGTAGTGGGACAGGGACCATGTTCTATCACCCTATGCAGGGAAGCCCATCAAGTATTGATTAATCTACCCTGGCTTTAGATTGGAAGGGGGTTGATCTTTCGTCCCACCTGTCTCTCAACTCTGCTGCTTACAGGCTCTTTGATGCATCCTAGGTAGTGTACCAGGGTCCATGCAACTCCTGTAACTGGCCCGCCTTCCATCACTGAGCGAGTGAACTTGTCGATTTGTCTCAGTCAACTGCATTTAAGATTGACGAATTCATAGCTTGACTTGTGTATCTTGCATTTTTGTTGTGTTGGCCTTGTTTTACTCAGATAAATATTGCCTATTTTCCTAAACGTTTGCGGAGTGCTCCTGTGGTGTTATCACTGTGTTACTGTGTGTGTGAACACATACTTTACCCCTAGCCTCTTTAGTTTATCCTGAATGCTATGAGTCAAGCTACAGAGGGTGAGCGCAGTTAAACTTAGTGAGTACTATTCTTACCTTGACTAGAGTGTGGATCCCGACTTGGACGGGTGGAAACCTCTGCCAACTGGAGACTTAATTTCTAACTGGGAAAATCTAAATGTTCTTGCTATGTTTCCCCCACTTAATGCAAAGGATCTTGCAGGAGCTTTTTTTAATGGATTTGTACCACTTATTGCTTGAACAGTCATAAATCGGATAACATTTGCATTGCAAAGGTTCCACTGGTTTCTAGAGCTCTAATTGATGTATAACTCACTCCTAATGTTGTATTGCACAAAATGCTCCAGTGATGCAAAAAAACAATTACACTTCTTTTTTGCACCCCTATGGCGTTTTAGTGTTACAGAAGGTGCCACAGATTCTTGTGCAATATCTTCTATAATACAGATCGTGCCCGTGCAAAAGGCACATGGATGTGGTCTCATGCCAATGTGTGAACACTCTGACTTTGAGCCTTCGCCATATCACAGACTACTGTATTTGACTTATCTATGCTATGTCAATGATGATGTAATCCAGAGATGGAATTTTAATTTACGTACCTGTCACCTATACGCAGTGATTGAAAAACACAATTAAGAGTGTAGAACAACTGCTATGCAACTATCATATTCCTTGCTGGATTCTGCATTTTATTACACCTCAATAAGGACAGTGCATAACGCTTGCTATATAAAAGGGTCTATAATCAATATAATAATAATTTGCAAGACTGAGAAATACAATCAGAGAGCAGATGTATTGCAAATTTGGGCTCCTTATTGGACCTTTAACTGTATATTCTCCATTCAGAGTTACAAGTGTGCCTTCTTTCCAGTTGTCTTATTGAAGCTGGTGAGCATAAAGTACTCTTGACATTTAAACCTATAGTCACATCATCTCAAGTTTGTTTCGTGGTTTCCTGGCTTTCAACACTATCATTTTAATTTTGCATTTCTTTTGTTGAGTACAAGAATGAAAGAACGCCCATTGTCTCTCGCCGAGTGTTCTTGACCTTCTCACAAAGTAGGAAAGGTTTGCAAATCATTCTGATTCATCTGGAAATTTTACTGTGACAAACCAAGGCTTACACTGTGCATACAGTGGCCATCTACTTCCGGGTCATTATGGACATGTTTTACAGGGCAGGGCTTTTGTGTGATAGGCAAACGCATACTAAATGCTGTAGTCTTGTTGGGCTTCCATGCAACGAATTGGACTTACAAACCTCAAGTCAATGATTTGTAAGTGAAATGTTCAAAAAAGGAGACAGTGGCCATAAAGATTTGGAGTGAGGTGGTCACTCTAACCTTCTAAGTCTTTGTGCTGCGTGATAAATTCATTTTCCTTTTCTCAACTTTAGCAGCGGAATGGTGGAAAAAGCTCTTCTTTATTCACATTGTAAGGTTTTTATAAGCTGGGCCTAATTTTCTTTGCTGGTTTCTTTCCTATAATATGCTCGCCAAAATACAGTTTTTTAATGACTCATTCAGTACTTACTTAGCTCCACTGAATCACGCTCGAACGGATCACACTGTATTATAGCTGAAAAACCTCTTTAGTTTACCACACGTGACCATGGCACATTTGGGGATATCCATATAAATCACAAACACAATCACACATAAATTAATGAGAGGATGAATGAGGTTCAGGAATAATGAAGGAAATATGCCCACAATCTCAAAATCTTCCCTTTTAATCTGTAGAGCTTCCGTTTGGCGTAGTGGCGTGGAGGACTGACTGGATGGTATGGAAGAATAAGTTCTAAAGCCAGCTCTAGGGTTTAGACAGTCCATTCTTATCCATGCAAAATGTCTGCTAGTGGTTTCTAGCTCTCTAAAAGTGAGAGCTATTCAGTCCTCGGTCTGTGCCTTGCTTGATTTAGGAACTGGCCCCAACTGTAACTGCTTGATTTTGCTTCATAAATAGGACTTAATCAAAATATCAGGAGTGCTGAATCCCCTGAATTGGCGGAAATTACCAAAATTTGTCATTGTTGATCCATTAATTATTAAACCTCACCTTTAGAGAAAACACTAAACACTCTTTTGATCAATGGTCTTGTTATGAGGATAAGGATTATCGCCTGAGGAAGGCTCACATTCATTTTATTTAAGGGGCTTACATTCTAATGTATTGCCTACATTCAGTTTTAATTAACATTGATTACAGAATTAGAAGAAACATCCTGATATTTTGCCTGAATCAATTGCCGCTATTGGGAGTTGACAGGTAGATGGCTTAGAGCCTCCAGTGCAGTGGTGGGATGAATTTTGAGGAAGGGGCTCCTGCAAAGTACATGGAGGGGGCTCCTCTCCCTGGCTCACCACCTAGCACTTTTACTGAAAGGGGGCCCCTGGAGCTTGGGGGCCTCCCGCAGTGCAGGGGCTGCGGGGGTTTAGGTTACGCCCAGACTCCAGCCGGCATTGCGGTACAAGCTCTGTAATAAAGTGATAACGGCCATGCCTTACTAAACTGTAAAGTGAAAGGAAATTGTCTATTTTTTCCACGTGTAAGGAATGTACTTTAAGTTGATCAATTTTAGGTAACATATTATAAAACTTCAGCTTAAGCAAAAAATGTATTCTTAACATATTCAAAGGTTGTGAGGCTGTGTAATATCAATTACAATTTAGGAAGACTTAATTTTTTATGATTGGATACTGATAGCTAATGTGGGGTGTTTTCCTGGGGTATTTTCACTGTGCCTGTCGCTCAAAATAGCAGAAAAGCTTAAAGTAAAATGAGGAAAAGAAGAATTCATCAATAAGGACCTACATGTGTAAGATGACTGGAGTGATCAAGGACAACTATCCACAAATCATGATTTTAAAAGGCAGAGTCTTCTGAAGGAAGCAAATGTGTGTGTTAGAGACTTGTGTATTTCTAGATTGTACAAACTCCATTATTTAAATGATCCCTATACCTTGTGCCCATAGGTTGCCATAATCTATGTTGGATTTCTTAGCTCTTGTGTTGATGCACTGTATTTAAGGCCCCACAAGCCAACAATATTTATTTTGCTGCTCAATTGCCAACAAGGTCATCATATCTTTTGGATGAAAAAGAGTAGACCCTGGATCTTGAAATGTATGTTTAAGCAGCAGTGATGCATCCTTGGATATTTGATAACAAGGCCTTTACTAAAATAATTCAGTGAATAACTTTGTTAACTAGGCTGGACACAGATTCAACAAGGTGAAAAGAAAGGGATCGTATGTAGTAAATGTGTTTGACAGTATATAATTGATGTATTTACTCATTTTACAACAGGAAAACACATTTGAAGCATATATGGGAGCATACCTGGCTGACGTGACTTGTGCCAATAGCTTTGAAAATTGACTAGGAGTGGCACATCATTAATCACCTCTATGAAGGCCTGGTGATTGACAGGGTTTGTTCAGCAAAGCCATGGAAAAAAACATTGGTGATAGTAGGAGAAGAAGGGTTGTTACACAGTGTTGTGGCCTTTCTTGACTCATGAATGTTGATATGTTCTCAGACACATTGTTATATGGTTTGCAAATTATATAAAAACATGGTATGTTAATTTGGACAAATTCATCTCACTTGTTTCTAGTCAATACATTCATAAAATTAATTAATTAAACTGGGAGGCCAATATTCTACATGATGCTGATTCTCAAGATTTGTTTAAGCTTTGAAAATGTAGGCCGTCAATAGGGGCAACTTCATATTCACCAGAGGCAATAGCAGGAAAGACTGCTCAATTGTGCCATTTGGGAGGTGTTTACAAAACTTTTGTAGCTTGAATAGAGATATTCTTCAGCCACTATAGCCTTATAGCCCGTCGTGGCAGGCTATATTGGCCATTAAATGACCGTTCCTGAGTTAAAGGCAGAGCCAAAGATGAGGGCCGTTAACATAAGAATGGGCCCTAAATGGCTGGTATAGGCAGCTATATTGGGCTATATGACTGTTAGAACATTCTGCCCTGTGAGGGCAGAATGTTCTAATAAAAAAAAGCCTCTCAGAGCCCGAGGGGGGAGACCCCCCTGCTGCTCCATAGCCTTTGTTTCACAGCTGTTGCTGCGAACGTTCAACAGTAAGCAGCCGCGTATAGCACCACAGCTGAATAACTGTTGAACACTGGGATCAATAGCTGTGAAAGGAGCCTGAAGTCAGCCCTGGCTCTCCCTGAACTCAGATAAACTGCTTTCCTTGTTCAGCTGAGTCAGGAAGACCCAGCAGCTGAGCAGAATCACCCCCCTCCTTCCAATGCTCCAGTGACACTGTGAGCTACAGGAGGAGGGAGGGTGAAGGCTGCTGTATGCCATGCAGCACAGGCTCTGTCTCTCTCTTTCCTCTGCCCAACTAATATATTTTGGAGAGGCAGGGGAAAGAGAGAGACAAAGGCTATGAATTAGGACATTGTAATGTTGAGAGCAGCGCCAGCTTATATAGGCCACTGTCGCTCAATTGCCTTCAATAGAACTCTCAAGATTCCAATGTTCTATTAAACCTTATTCACTGCTTGGGAATTGCATGCTGGATTTATTTAAAGGGCTTGTGGCCAATTCAACCGCAGTTGTGAAGTTCTGCATATTGGGTAGTGTAGAATGTGTGTCCATACTTACACTGATATTGAATTCTGGCACCATAGTAGTGTACAGATCTGCCATTTGCCATGCAGATTGCCCTTGCAAATTTCTATTGAACCTTCATGAGAGGGAACAGTGCATTAGTAGTCACCAATAGGGCTATGGGATAGGGGATGCCCTTGTCAAATGGCCTCATCTGTTTCCAGCCTCTCATCCTCTCAGGTTGAGTGCATCCCCTATAGTGGGAACAGACTGGGAACAAGCACTAGCTTGATTTTGCCACTGGTAATATCCTTGGCATATAACTCCCTCTGTCTCAAGAATCACCTTATTTTCATTTGCTACATGTGGCTTATCAAATTTTTCATACTACTGGTGTGGCTAGGAACATGTCAGGAGTCAGGCACAAGCAGGATTACGCAATCAGTTGTACACTTGTCAAATGTTTCAATCAGCTGCCTGTCTCTCCTGTTCCGATAAGGCTATTAATTGCTCTGGCGTGTTCATGGAGTCGGGTGGGCATGAACAAAGTGTGGATTAGGCACTAGAAAGATTCTAAGATCAGCAACCCCCTTTTAATATGATCCTATCAGACATTATCCTCCCTTGCTCATTTTATGAAGGTGGTGACCTTCTTAACAAAGAAGGTGAGAGACATCTCAGATATTGACCCAGTTGCCTTAGTTTCCAAGTTGAAGAGGGTCTCAATGCCTAAAGCAGTTAGAAGACTCAGCTTGACAATCAACCTAGCCAAGGAAACACTTTTGTGATAGCGCTAGATCGATCAGCAGGATAATACAGCACTAACACCAGGACAGGATGTCATTGTGGAGTCCCTGTTGTTCCTGTTTGCAAAATTTGACAATGTTATGTTCATTATCTCTAAAATGCAGAGTGTATCTAGAAATGATGCCAAATATCTCATCAGGAGAGCTGAAACCTGGAGATATTTCATAGCCTGTGGTGTTATTAATGAGAGGCCTGTGCCTCAGAGGGAGATGTCCCAGCAGCTGGAGAAGGGCACAATTCACAGCTCATAACAAGGTGCCAAGAAAAAACTGTGGAGGACTAATGTACCAGAAACAAGTGGGATCTTTGAAAACTGGCTGTCCGGAAGGGATCCTTTGAACGTGAGACGATGTATTTTGGAATTTAGGATCTGATTAGATAAATAAGTTAGCGTTCTAAGATATTGAAAACATTTGTAATGAATATGCATTCAAGAAATGTTTTGTAGTTCATTATGGTTGGCTAGCTGAAGGTTGATGCACCGTGGAGATTTTGCAGGGAACTGGATTCCTAAATGTTAAAGGCCAGTTTTTGCCTTCATCACTGCCTTCCAATCCGCTTCCTTTCTTCCCCACTCTCCCCACGTGAGCATCTCACCGGGGTCCAATAAAGAGAAAAGAAAAAGGAGCAAGTAAATTATATAGCAAGACAATATTAAGCACGGCCTAAAGTGGTTTCACATATGCATGAGCTTGGTAATGGTTTTGTCGAATTGTGACAATGGCAATTGAGACATGTAATCATTAATTTCATCCGAAAACATATTTCATAAAAAATGTGGAGTTTTATTGAACTTTAAACTTCAGACTATTGCCTCTATGTGACATGTTTCTGTAAGTCGGTGATGGCCTGCTAGGTTCACGAACATCAATCCCCTGCTCAAGCGAACGGTGGTAATTTGTGGACGTCTCATGATTGCAGTCAAAAACCGAAAAAGACACGAGCGCGGGAAAACCATCTTTGATGTGCCTCTCCTTTGTACAAGTAGGATCAGAAGAGAGCCGGGATTTAATTTTCCGTCGCACTCACTGCAGAAGAGCATCTGCAGATGGAAACTCGATGGCTTATGAGTGCGGACATGAGAGAGCCTTTCATCTGCAGAGGGAGGCTTTTACACCACTTACAAAACTGAAGCAACTGCGTGTTCTCTGGCCAGCTCTTCCAAGTATGGACATCCTCTGGCCACTGTAGAGTGTATTTGGCGTCTGAATTTTCCAGTCTTGATTTTCAAATGATGAACTGCAATAAGGTATGTTTTTTCTAATAATGCGCTACTGCACAAAACAGTCGGTCTAGATCACGATGTGGCCATCTGGCCCTAACTCACTAAGGGCCAGATGTACGACCCTTTTTAGCAGTCGTAAATGGGAAATTGGCCCTTTTGCGACCACTAAAAAGGGTTGGGGGATGTACAAACCCTATTTTGTGAGTCAGTAACCTATTACAGACTTCCAAAATAGGATTTGCGAGTCACTATTGTGAAGGGGCGTGCTGAGGGCCGCCCTCCATAATAGGAAGTCACAGACGTACGAACGATATTTTGCGACCGCAAATGCAGTTTAAAACAACCGCAATCACCACACACTTCAAGTAGATGGCAAGCCAGTTGCAAATGGGAGGGGGTACCCAGGGGGCCCCTTCCCCTTTTTGAATGTATGCGAAAATATTTTGTCGGAGCAGTCAATGATACCACCGACCACTGCCTGCCCTTAAAAAATGCAAAGTTTAAATTTTTTTCTTTTAAACCCATCCAAAACGGGCTGCATTTGGAAAAAAAAAGTTGCTTTATTTAAAAAAGCAAACATAGACATGGTGGTCTGCTGTCCCCAGCAGGCCATTATCCCTGTGATATGTGAGGTTCCTAAGGGGTTACAAATTGCGACCTACCTCATTATTTTAATGAGGTGGGTCTTTAGCAACCCCATTAGGAATCACAAACTCTGTTGTACATTTCATTTTGTGAGTCGCAAATTATGACTCGCAAAGTGTCACAATTTGTGACTCGCAAAACGGAATGATCATACATCTAGTCACAAGAAGCCAAAAAGGGAGCCAATTTGGTCTAGCTACAGGCAGCTTTTGCTGTCTGTCCACAAGCCTATTGTCAACACTTTAACACCATACAAAACACACATATACACATGCACATAACAATGCATACAGAAATGAGCTTCTGGTTCGTGGTCTTTAGTCATTGGCTAGTTTGAGTAAGCCCTCTACAAGCACTGGCTTGTTGGGGTATCGCCATATTTTCCGTTAACCTGCAGCATATGGCAGATTTAAACATTTCCCAGTGACAGATTCTATCGGTGAACATTAATCAAAATAGTTTGCGCTATTTCTTTACATTTTCTCCCGTCCTATTCTTCTCTTACATATTACCACACTTGGGGGCATATTCACAAGAACGTGTGATAACTACCGCAAGAGTAGCTTAACGCGAATCTCAACATCGCAGCCCATTGCGGGAAAATAACCCCATGTCAAGGTGGAATTCACAACAAGGCGGTTCCATGCAATAGTCACCAGCTAACGCATCAACTGACCGCATTAAAAACAACGCCACTCTGCAAAAATGCTAAACGTTAACGCAATAAATCCTGCGATGAGGCCAATCGCGATACAAAAATCAGCAAAAACTAGCCTTGAGCCTGCAAATCACACGCGTCTGGCGGGAAAATGCTCTATAAAAGCTACAAAAACTACACACCAGAAAGAATCCAAAGTGCGTAGCAACATGGATGCACCCTGACCCAGCGCAGAGGCCAACGCGAACCCCACAAGTCCCACAGACCACCAGCAAGGAACAACGTGGCCGGGTAAGGCCAAGGAGGAGAGGGAGAGGAAGACGGAGTGCAGTTCGCATGGAAAACAAGACCAGCATCATGGAGGTGACAGAAGACATACAAGCAACTGTCCAACAATTAGACTACCTGGAATGCAGCCGGTGTGTTATGGAGGACAATGGATGAGGCCAAGAGGCGCTGGCAGGACCTGAAAACCTAAACCAGTCCCAAAGCTGCTGCCAACAGGAAGGCAGCAATGGTGACAGGAGGTGGGAGTCCCGCGCCACAGGATGAGCTGGAGGAAATGGAAGCCAGTCATCAGTGGGGAGATGGTGAAAGGAGGTGGGAGTCAGGACACTGCTCAAAAGGACCTGACACAACAACGACAGGGTGAGGATCCAACAGGAACTGGGGGGATGGTGGGAGATGGGCACAATGGCACACATGCACAATGAGGTGTAGCACACTGCACAACCACAATGACACAGGGACTTGTCCCCCATCCTCGTGGCACACTGCAGCACACACATAGCATTAACAGCACATCCCATGACAATGTGCCACAAAGTGCAACACTGACACAGCAGAACAGGGGACACAACTGTGCCCGCCCATGCGCAGAAACATGCCAATCACATTGGACAGAGAAGGGAACTGTGAGATGCATATATACGGGTACAACCTCATATCAGTCATGTATTCCAAATGTTCACTGTCCCAAACCAAATTGCAAGAATCCCCCAAACAGTCACAGGGTACATTGTCACACAGTCTGCATGTCTACAAGAACAATGCACCAACATAAATGTCAACACAATCTCAACATGCATCTCCCCCCCACATTGCAGAGGGACAAACAACACCTCCAGCAGGTCAGACCAAACAAGCCATCAGTGATGCCAGAGACGAACACCACAAATTCGACACCGACGCCCTACAACAGCCCATGGACATCCCACGCAACCCACCACCAGGACCAGGGCAGACAAGCTAGTAAGCGGAGAACCCAGCCCCTGCAACAGACCACACAGCATGGAGCACCTGCAAGCACGGCAGGCTCACAACACTTCACCGACCTACACATGGCACCCCAATGCCAGGTGTAAGAATGTGAAAAGGAGGTGGCCCAACAGGTGCGGGTGTGGTCCGAACCCATGGAAGGCCAACTAGAACACATACGTGGGTGTCCAATACCCTTCAGGGTTCACCTACACCCCACAAAGGAGACCCACACTGCCATAGAGACACATGCAGATGCTCATTCCCAGTACAGAACCACGCCCAGGGGCACGCACATATCAGTCACACACCCACGTTGGCTCTGCATATGATGGCACAGTCCACTCCTCTTACAAATTGAGTGGGTGACGACAATGCTACAAGTCCAAGTTCTAACCTGCTGCCTGCGGTGACATGTCTGCGTCTGCTGTACACAGCACAATGTAATGTCATAGGGCCCCCATGCATACAACAAGACCTCCGGGACACACGCATATATCATGTTGAACCTGCTACGAGCACGTGCGCCCGGTCCCCTTTATTGGCAGGGCCACATGTACAGTGACGCCTGTGCTGGATGTGTGTGGGTTGAGTATCAGCAAGCCCGCATGGAGTGCTTGGTGCTGGCAACAACTTGAACAGTGGACACCAGTGCAATGGAAACAGAAAACACCAGCATAACAGAATCAACTGCAGTGCAACATGGAGGGAACCTGAGCAAGGACTGAGGTCACCCAATATTCAGTCAGGAGGTTTCGTGAGTTGCAGTGCACTGAGTCCCTTCGGGTAAGTCCTGATGCAGATACAGTGGGGTGTGTTACACCTGCATCAACTTCCTCGTTAACGTCCCAATTCTCCCACCTGCCTGGGGTGACAGTTACGTCCGGAGTCCACAGCGCTATACCCAGTAATAGATCCGGGTGTGTAGCTTGACTTCCACCTCCTGTCTGCATTCCTGCCTTGGGGTTGTTGCCTCCTGCCCTCCCATTGTCTGTGTCTTCTCCCGTCCACACACTTGAAACATCTTCCTTATCATAGTCCCAGGTCTTCCACACTGCATGAGGTAACATTGTTGCGTGCACTGTCCACTGCACAGTACTCAATCAGAACAGGTCCATGAGTTGTGGTTCACAGAGTTAGTGGCCCCGGATGTATTGTGGCCGGCACAGGCACACCGCCACGGAA
Source organism: Triturus cristatus (assembly GCF_964204655.1). Classification (NCBI taxonomy): domain Eukaryota; kingdom Metazoa; phylum Chordata; class Amphibia; order Caudata; family Salamandridae; genus Triturus; species Triturus cristatus. Next base: position 1,189,968,339 of record NC_140591.1, read on the forward strand.
TGGTGACTTACGGTGCAGTGTGATAGGGACACAAGAGCTGAGCGGGTCCTCATCGATGTCCAAGGTGAATGACACTGTGGAAGGTGTTCTTCCAGGGCCTGAGGCAGAAGGCAGAACCAAGCAGACACAGCCAAAATGTATTAGATGAATGCTACAGACACCTACTTGACAGCAAATCAGTATCGGCTACATAATGATGATAACAACACCCAGGCCATAGTCTCACACACCACCAAAGTTCAAACAGGGAGTGTACATGGATCATAGGGCACAGAGTCAGTGGCACCAGTGCTGAAAGGGGATGCAGTCTGCGATGATGTGTGTACAATGGCATAGAATGGGCCATAAATTAATCATGTCTCAGTCCCACATGTGTGACCTACTTGTCTGCAGTGCAGTCCAGAGCCATGGCTCAGCAGTGGCACCAGGGCAGTTGTCAGTAGTGTTCGATCACCTCCGTAACGATGATCCTATTCCCTCCGGACTGCAACACGTCATCCTCTTACGCCTCGCCTTGCGTGTGATGACATGTATTCTGCCTTTGAATAATTGATGTCCAGTTCCAATTCTGTGACCTACTCGTGCGCAGCGTAGGCCGAAGGCAGTTGTATGCGTAGGCCCACAGACACGTGTGGTTGTAATGCTATGCACAGACTTGGTGGCACCACATCAAAGGGAGTATAGTGACATAAACTCTGCCTTAAATGATGTTGTCTGCCATATTGTAATGAAGACTCAGTTCCAAATGTGTGACCTACTTGTCCGTAGTGTAGGCCGGATGCAGTAGTAGAGTACGTCAATGGGAAAGGAGCAGAGCGGGCCTGTGTCGTTGAGGCCGTGATGGTCTGAGGAGGCTGCCAAGGTCGCGGGCATCGGGCTTGGAGCTTGCGCAGGCACGTGGTGGTCCTTCTTTGACACACGCCAGTGTCGGAAGGTGGGCAGTATGGCCTGGCTGCCCAGGGGCGGGCCTGACGGGTTATGGTTCAGCGGGCCGGGGTACGGCATGCACACAGAATCGCAGGCAACTCCGCTCACGAGGACGGGTGAAAGGCGCTGCCCTGGCAGGGACGTTGGGCATTCCGGAAGAGGACCACGCCCAGGGCTAGGTGCTTTTTATTCGCACCCCTATGCTGGCCTGGAGTACACCGGGCCATCCCACTCCGCTCACGCTTACGGGGGGGATGTAACAGGCAACATTTCCGCGTACTCCCCCATTGGCTGGGGTGACATGGGTGTATACACTGTCCACTACACTCCATACACCAGATATGGGTGTGTTCTGCATATTGGGTCTGTCCAGCACATTGCCGCCAGTCTTGGCATTGTGCACTGTCCGAATCATTGTTCTCCTGCCTCCTTCACACATGCCTGGTTGCCACCTCTCCACACATTCGGCTATTGTGTGACTGAGGTGCCATGCCGTTGATGGCTCATGTTCACGGCTTGCCCAAGTTAACATTGTGAGTACTTCTATTGTGTCTGGTGGATGGGCATGTTGTTTTGAATGTTGTATGTGATTTTGTGCTGTGTGCATTGCCAGGGTTGTGAGTTGCATGGTTGTGGAGTTGAGGTGTGTGGGGTGTTCATTTGGTACTTGACAACGGGCAGTGCATTCCCATTATTGCTATCCTGTAAGCACTGGTTGATAATGGACTGTCGGAGGATGAGGGGATCATGCACACTGGCTGGGTATTTGGAGGCGTGATTGGTGGAGGTTCCACGGTGTTCGACTGTTGTCTGCATATTGCTGCGAGACGTGTGCTTTCTATTGCGGTAATTGTGTGCTGTGTCGGCAGGGGGCACAGGTATGACATGTGTGCTGTGGATTGCCCCCAACACATGCGTGCATCCAGCTATGGCGTATGGTCCTTGCTTAGTTTCCAGCAGATCCTGCACATTGTTTTGGATGTATAGGGACTGGGGTGAAAGACTGATGGTGTTGTCCAGGTCAGGTGTGAGGGACTTGGATGTGGCTGGTTGTGTGACTCCTCTGACTGTGGCCGGTGTTGGTTGGGGGGTACCAGGGGCCAGCAGGTACAGCACAGCCAGCAGCTTTGTGTGGGGTGGGATGTTCGTTGTCCGCTGTGTTGGTGCCATCAGCCTGTTGGGCATTGTTGGTCAGGATGCGTAGGTTGGTTGTCCTTTTGGGCCTGTAGTGGGCAATGACATTGTCAGGTGTTGGCTGGTGCGTTTCATGGGGGTCCGCTGTTTTTGTCTGCGTTGTCTCTGTGGTGGTCCAGGGGGTGTTCCGGGTGGGGTTTGGGGTCCTGGGGTGGTGGCGGTGGGTGTTGTGGCCCTCTTGGGTTTCCGGCCCGCATGCCCGGTGGCTCCATGGCATCTGTTGCCCTTCCGATGTGGCAGTGAGCTGGTCTCCCTTTCGTGGTGCAGGCTGCGGTCCGACTTTGCACCAGGTCAGAGCAGGTGTTATTTTCCTGCTGCTAGCGAGCCTTATTGCCTGTTTTGTGTTCTTATCGCAGTTCTGACTGTTCATTGTGAATGTTGTGGAGTGGTGTTGTAGTGGCTTTCGGCACGGGAACGCCTACTCTGCATCTCATTAGCGATAGTTGTGGGGGTCATCCGTGGCGATGTTTTTTGCGGCTGCTATTGCGGCTAAACTGGTGCTGTTGGCTGTTAACACCAGCTTGTGATTGAGGCGATAAGTTTATCGCAACTTTGGCTGCGATAAAGTGTCATTGACTCGGCGATAGCTCCTTGTGAATATCCCCCTAGGTTGCTTCTTTCTCTTTTAGAGCACCCAGTGGTCAAAACCTTCCAACCCCACCACCTCCCTGAAATGCTACCATACTGCGCCTTGCAGTGGCCCTTCCTCGCTGCCTTGCTTCCTGGCTTTTTTATTGTTGCCACAGAGAGGCTGTTACCAGTGCCCGTTAGAGCTATTTAACCTCTTCTTTCTTTAAAAGTTCAAAATAGTTTATAAGTGTCACTCTGCTCGTTTTGAGGAAACAACAATTTTTTGCACCTGTTTATGGTCCCAACAATTTCGTAGAAAACACATTTTATTTACGATCCCCACTGTGGGACTGTGTCTCAGAACAGTCCTTCATCTCTGCTGATGGCTCTCATCTTCATTCTTCTTGGCTCTGGGATGTTGGAATTCCAGTGGCTGTGAAATCTAGGCATTCCTTTATTTTTAACTTCAGATTTATTTTATTGTTACCACTCCGCTTCCTTTTAAAATAAAAATCAGGCATTGCAATGCTCGAAGAATGACATCTTCCAAATGTAACATTTGAGCTTGAGGACCTAGTGGCAGGCCTACTCACGTGCATTTCACATATCAGAACAACGATTTGTCCAATCAGTGCAGAGAATGGATCACATAACTGCACGCAGACCATGGTCTGGGTTTCCCACAGGAGTGGTCCCGATAAGGTGGTGCATGAGTTGTTGACTCCCATGGTTGGCACCAGTTTCTCACATTTTTAATTTGCGTGCTGAAGTGTGACCAAGTCTCAAGTTGGTAAAATCAGTCACAATGGTTACAAGGGACAGGAGCTGTGGCAAAACTAAAAGAGATTATTGGTTTGCTGTGTTCTATTTGAAAACACACCCTTTCTGGGCATACATGGTCACTAGAGGTGGGCGAGCCCCTTAAAGGTCTCACCAATTATGAGCCAGGTGCCAAGCTCTTGCTCAGCTCGAGGTCCTCTTCAGCGGTCGAAGTTTATGAAAAAAACTATTAGACCTGTGATGCTGCATGCAATGGTGGTGAGGTCAGTGAGCATGGGGGCGGAGTCAAAGATGTGGCTAAAAAATATTCTGGACGTTTTTTTGGTCTTTCACCGTCAGGTAGCTACTTATAAAATAATGTGCAGCTTAAATGATGAATAAAACAAGGTGTTGCTCAGCAAGAAATGCATTATAGCACAGTATGAAACCTCTATTATTTAATGCACTGTAGAGGTCTGTGTGTAACCAGAGAGCTATCGAATTAAATCTTGGTTGGTGTAGTTGAAACTAATGACTCGTGTACTTGACAGAAGTTTAATTACAATTTCATTATGCCTAATTCGTCCTTTCCTTGAATCATCTACATTCTCGTAAACAGCTACTTCAGTCAGTCAGTCAGTCAATACTTTATTCGGGTTTTACGAAGGAAACCATTAAGGTCAAATGAACATAGTTAAAAGAATCTCCATCTGATACATAAGACAACAATGCAATTTGGCCGTCATTGGCCCATATGCGCAGGGGTGGTAATCAGGCGCTATGGCTAGGGTCGAGGAGTCCCAAATATGTGTGAGCATCCTCGGACACCGTTAAATACAATATTGGTGGCAAGAATTATTTCAAATGCAATGAAAACATCCATCACAACCCCCTAAAATACTAGGATATATACACAAATCATATTAAAACAAAATGCATGTTATTACAGTGACAAGTAAGGGTCCATAAAGGCTGATAGCAGCTAGACCTAAGCCTTATAGCATCTCTTAAAAAGCTAAAAATATGCAGCAATGAATAGCTTGAAAGCTGTTGTAAAAAGATAAAAGCAGGTCTAACCTGCCTAAAAGCTGCTTTTTAAAGAATAGAAATGATAAAAGACTTTCTAGGTGCCTCGTAAAAACTACAAAACATTAAAAAGTGCATCATATTCTGAGGAGATTTTTCATCGCAGGTGGGAGGCACTGCCCTCTATGTGCACCACGAGGTTGTGCCAAAAGATAGTGAAAGAGGTCCAATCGAAATCTTGTCAATAGAAAACGGTCATGAATACTTTTAAACCAAACAAGATAAGGTTCAGTAGATGATACAGTTTTCAATAAAAGGTACCTTTGCACACTACACTTCCTCAGCTCCACTTCTTCTCTAGCCCACCTACGGTTGAAAATGTTTTTTTGCCTTCACCCAGATCAACTTCCAACAACAAATTTCCTCTGGGCGCTCAAATAAGTCTGCCCTACCCTTACTGATGAAACATTCTCTGACATACTTGAGCCAACAGATGCGGTTAGTATGATCAAGGGAAAGTCAGACTCTTAGAATATCCTTACTAATGGCGTTTTCCTTCTTGGTCCAAATTTACATCCACAGAGATATGGGGCGAAAAGCCAACACATCCGAGAGAAAGCCCAACCCTAGTTATTCATGCACTACAAAGGATGGGATGCTCTTCAGTAAGCAGAGCATCCATCTCAGGAAAGTATTTTTGACAAGTTGTAATGCACCCTGCTCGGTATCGCCTCAGATCTCATTCTCATAGGTGACCTTCGAGATGCATTTAGCCTTGTAAATCTGCAGGAGTGCCCCAGTCGGTCTGCTTCCTAATCTAGTAGCAAAGTTAAAAACGGCGGTGGTCGCCCTAGCCAGATCCCCTTTTTTGTGACTTATCAAAGTGCGCAAGTTCAAAGTTGTGTCAAACACTCTCCCCAGATAAGTAAAAACATCAGTCTTGGGGATCGGCGTGGCCCCGATTATAAAAGTATAGGACTTGGCTGAATTAGGACCTACCTGCATTACAAATGATTTGCTGTGATTGACCAACAGATCCAGGTCCTCAATGAAGTGTACAAAGGAGTTCAACAGAAGTTGTAAGTCCCTTGCTGTCCTTGCCATGAGGACAGCATCATCATCATTAAAAAGCACTGGCAAACTTCGCTTGACTTTTTAGGTCAGTAGTGCTTGTTCCAAATTATAAATATACAAATTAAAAAGAAAGGGGGCCAAAATACACCCCTGATACCCCCCAGATGGGGAACATTAAGGTTTTTAGTGTAACGGACTACAGCTTTAGTATCGCTGTAGATATCCCTTAAAAACAGGACAATATCTTTGTTGGTACCAATGGAAGCATCATCTGCCAGAGCTTAGATCTTTAGTGCTACAAGGTACCAGCATGTGACAGAAAGCTCTGTGAATATGTAAGTCATTATTTAAAACTTGCATTACACAGAGTATATAATAGACTGCTACAAAATGCGCAATTTTTTTCCGGATAAAACGGTGCTTGCAGAATATAGATTTTAGTAACACCCAGACTGTATATAGTACAATATTTGTACATAACTCTCCCTTCAACACGTCCTCAGTGGGAGTAAGCGCTTTAAAAATATTATTACAATTAATTGCATGCTTTTCACACCTCAGTTGTTAACTGTTCACACTACCACTCAAAAATTAAAAAGCTTCCAGTGATTTGATTAATTAAAGTGTGGTACTGGCTCCCAAACATCTCTTACATTTCCCTATTAACTCGATGCTTGCATTCACATTTCTTTCTGGCAAGCAGGCACCCTGAGAAGAAAGCTTGTTTAGCTGTCTGCCCCCTGTCAGGAAGGGGCTTTATGGTTGGCTATGGTATGCACCTAAGCCAGGCAGAATCCACCACTCTAGTCAGGGCAAGTAAGTTACACACCACAGATAACCTGTTGTCACCCCCTGGTAGCTTGGCACAGAGCAGTCAGGCTTATCCCCTGAGGCAATGTGTCTCTCACACCAGTAACACAAAATGTACACCACAAAAGAGACTCCACTCATGATTATATAAAATATTTTTCTGTTTTGTATATAAACATAGACAATACGGCATGGACCAATAATTACTTTGCCATCTAGGCAACTGTCAAACATCACAAGGGGTGCAATAAGAGAAAGACTTATTTGTTGCAACATCATAAAACACAATTACTGTGCATACCATGCAGTCACATTATATAGTACTAGTTATCCTAAACAAGGGGAGGCAAAACATACATTAGAACATCAGGTCATTTATTGCCAGCTTAGGTTAAGGGAAAAACTCCTAGATCCACAAATGTCACTAGTAGGGCATCGATCACAACATATTCACATCAGACTATAACTCCTTGCAGGAAATCCAGACTGGATGAGCAAGTATACATGAATTCTACATATAAGCAAAAATGAGAGGCCTAGTGAATCTGCGTTCGTATCTGACATCATACAGTAAATAATCACCATAACGTAAGTTACAGGGATACCTGTACACCTGCCATATTGATTGCGGTAAATTAAAACAGAACCAACAGGACTGGGACCTCAGTTGAGTATTTGCCCGTACTGCCAAATCCAGAAACATATGTCTCTCGCCAGGTACTTTTTGCCAGGAAAGAGGGGAACAACAATGCCCTTTAAGAGAACTCAGTAGGGAGACCACCCTGGGTCCTCCACTCGCCAAATAGTTGACTGCAGCTTCCTGTTCTCACGAGGTGCAGCTGCAGGAACCAATGAGCTAGTGCAATGCAAGCTCCAGTGGGGAGACCTCCCTTTGTCCCCCACATGCAATTCCCAGAGAGAGGCAGCAGCCCACGAGCGCACAGAGCAGCTGTTAGAACCATCGCAGTCTTTCTCTTTCTGTGAACCTCGGGTGCGGCATCTTCCCGTCTTGGGGTCAACTGCAAGGCTTCTGAGCCAGACGGCAACCAGGGATGCACTGTCATCGTTAAGGACTCTGCTGCACTCGGCAATGAAAACTCAAGCCCTCTTGAGGGAAAACATGAAACAAAAAAACAAAGGGGCAAATTTACAAGCCCCTTGCACCATTTTTGAGTCACTTTTAACATAGGAAAAGTGACGCACAAGTGGCGCAAGGGACTTGTAAATCTGCCCCAAAGTGCTTGAGCCAGGCAATCTTCAGGGCAAGTCTAGCTCCTCAGACCCCATAGACTCTTGGTGTCATGGCACGGCCCATGCTATTTGCACATCCTAACACGCCCAGTCCTGATGATGGCTCCAGTACAGTTAGTACTTCCCCGGGCATGCTGGGAACCTGACAGGAGTTATCATTAGAGGGCAGACATGGCTGCCACATATCAGATGACTGGTCCCAAGGATTTCAGGACACAAGCTGGAAGTAGCTTTCAAATGGCCAAAAACAGGGAGGGAGCAAGGTACCCAGTCCCTGGAGAACAACTGGGGGACTCAAAAGCAGGGTGGCAGGCCACTTGCAAATTGGCAGTCCCTCTTGCAGCCCAGCAATCAGCAGGCAGCAAAACAGCACAACAAATCAGGTAGTCCAAGTGGTGGTTTCTTCCTGGAAGCACAGCAGTCCTTTGTCAATGTGCGGCATGTAAAGTCAGCAGCGTCTGGTTACAAGTCCCACATAGTGTCTAAAAACCTGGTGTCAGAGCTCCTGTACATACACTCCAAAATGTCTTTTTTTAAGAGGTGACCCTTAGAAGTACACAACACCTCCTTTTAACCCCAGCCCTGGCTCCAGACATCAGTAGGGGGAAAATCCGCCCTTTGTGTTAGGGGAGGACAGAGCCTATACAAATGTAAGTGCGCCCCACCTCCCTCTTTCCTAGCCCAGGAAGACCATCAGTATGCAGATTGATGGAAAGTGGGTTATTGGTAGGTCTGCCACTGGCAATAAGGCAACTAACACATGATAGGACTCAGCATACTTCTTTGAAAATTATTCCCATGCTCAACCCTTGGTAGCTTGGCTGCGAGCAGGCAGGCTTAACTTCAAAGACAGGTATGTAAAGCATTTAAAAACACAAATTCAGTAACTAATTAAGACACAACACATAGTAAAAATCCAATACCAATTTATAAAAATAGGAAATATTTGAATCTTTAAGATGACACCAAAACTACAAAAATCCAATGTAGGGAACCGGAGATGTGAATTTTCAAAGATTTAGCAAAATATAGCACTTAGAAGATGATAGCACCATATTGTGATACCTGCTCGTGATAGACCGGGTCAAAGTCAAAGTTTCAGGCCAACCGCGATGGAGTCCTGGGCGGCTACAGCTCGCGGCAGGTCCCGGTCTCAGTTTCTACCTTCACACTTAGAAACTTTTCTGGAGCTTTTCTCCCCGAGGTCCCTCGAAGTTCCCATCCAGTCCGGATTCGGTGAGGGTTCGCCGGATTGCCTTTCGACGAGCACCCGGTCAACTTCCCTGGAGTGGACTGAGAAACTTTTTCTCTAGCGCTTCAGCGGGGCAACCCAGGAATTCAGGCCAACACGTGATGGAAGGCAGGCGGTTTGGCGTTCGCGGTTGCTCCCGGTCTCCTTTTCTACGAGCGGACTTAGACATTTTTCTGGAGCTTTTTCTCACGGGGTCTCACGATGCTCCTCATGTAGCCGGATCCGGTCAGGGTTCGCCGGCTTCAGATTTCTCCCAGTCCCGGTCAAACTCTGGAAGTTGGACCAATGGAGCTTTTTGCGGGACAGACCTGGGTGGCTTGGCCGGCTCGCGGTTGAAGGCAGGCGGCCTGGCTGGACAGGTTGAGTCGGTCCCTCTATGCAGCTTTTTTCCAAAGTTGTTCCAAAGTTCTCCAAATTTCTTAAACTTCTTCCTGAAGTTCCTCAAGGGGTCCCAAAGTGTCTCAAGCTCATTCCAAGGGTCTGGAAGCTCCAAGATGGTCCTTGAAAGTTGAGGACTTCAGTTCCCACAATCCACTGGTACAAAACCCTTACAAATCCACTGGTGGTTCTCCAAGGTGCAGATTTAGTTGGTGATGTTCCAGATGAGCTCTTTTAATCTGTAGCTTACAGGGAGTCCACTCTTTAGTTCTTTTTGAGCAAGATAATCCACAGGGCTGTAGTTTCAGATGGTGCAGTCTTCAGAGGTCAGGCCTTAGAAATCTTTGCACAGCAAAACTTCTCAACATTGCACTGCTTGCTTCAGTAAGTTTCAAACAGCAGATCTGAGAGGCTCTGCCCCTCTCAGATACTTATTCCAAGTTCTCTGGGTCAGCCAGGAGGTCACTTCTGACCAATGGGAGCAGGGTAACTCCTCAAAGATACGACTGCATCCTGTAGAGTGTGGCATTATTTTGTCCCAGAGCAGCGGCGTCACTATGGGGATGCGGGGGGTGCGGACCGCACCGGGTGACACCCTCACATGGGGTGACACCAACAGGGCCGGTGTGCGCCTAGCAACCTAACCTGTCAGGAGGAGGAGGTGCCTGTGCGCAGCGCACACTGTCTCCTCTCCTTTCTTTTATTTGCTTCCCTGTGAAATGGATCCAAAAAAGAAAATCACTTTTGACGGAAATCAATGTCGTGTTTTTCTGACATTTAATTCCAAAGTGCTGCATCTGGAATAAAAGTTTAAAAATATGAAAAAGAAATAACTAAATAAAGTAAGACAGAGTGGTAGCAAACTGGCCAGATTGATTTTATTCACACCCAAACACATTAGCGCCACTTTTACAGAGTTTGCCAGTGAACTGCTATTTTTGTTGTCTTGGCTTTGTTTTCCCTGGGCTTGGAACTAGTGCACCAATCCTGGAGGTACTGCAATGTGAGGATTGAAAAACAAAATTTGTACTGCTGCACTGTATCTAGGGATGTTGTCTTTTTTTACCATACTGCTTACGTTTTGTAAGGATATAAGCAATGGCCATTGAAATGGGTCCATTCAGGGCCCTGTTTTCATGTCCTTAACTTTTCAGGCAAAAGCACTCACTGATTTCTCAACAGTGAGTGTAAAAGCGTTAAGGTAACCATGTTGTTCCTGCTTACATTTCACATGGTTTGCAAAATTTTGCATTCCCTATGATTGTTTGCTTTTTCCAGGATGCTGTCACATTTTTGTAGGCCACATATTGCTCTTGCCCAGTGCGTAATTTAAATTGAGACGCATCCAGGTGTTTATAGCCGGCAACAATTGGGTTGTAGTTAAAGGCAGTCTGAGTTTTTCTCAGTGGGGCAGTATGGTGTTCAGTGGGGGAGGGTAGTGGCACTATGGCCAGAGCTGCTGAATTTGGAACCGGGGAACCAGGTTCAGCCTTAATAACCAGTCCGCCAGACCACTCTCCTGAGAGAGCACTATCTCATGCTAGACCTTAGAAGGCTTCGCAAGACATTAGAAGCCCCGGTGTCGTAGCACCAGTAGGTGGACCCTAGCATGACAAGTGTAGGTTAACCTTCAAGGCTTGTCCACCACTATTCATACTGAAGTTCACCTCCAGTCTTGCGGGCAGGCCTATGAAGCAGTACACGCTAGAACAACAGTGACCCTGTCACTGAGATCACAGGGCCCTTGAGAAGGGCCAGCTCTAGGGCGGTGCAACCGGTGTGACCGCACCAGGTGCTGACTTTAGGTGGAGGCATCATTTTTGCAAGTATATTATGGTTTTAAAAGCACTTGCTGCTTCCTTCCTGGCCTCCAGTAATTTTCGGTAACAATAAAAATGTCATGATGACTCTGATGATTAATGTTCTTCATAGAGAGAGATCGGAATTTTTGTCTAATGGAAGATTTGACTCATGGAAAGGTAGCTCAGAGGGTTAATGTACCTGCTGCAAAGAACATGTACCATGCAGATCACAAAGTGCACATAATGTAAATAGGCCAGTGGGCGACTGCTTTTGTCAGAGAGATCCTTTTGTTACTTCCAGTTTATAAGTTAAAATCCTAACATAGAACAGTGAGCTATTAGTATTAACTGTCATCTACTCCGCAGCAACACAAGTCACATTTTTTATTAACGTTTGATACGTTTGAGCTACAAACAATTTATTAGTTTAAATGGTCAGATCATGCTACAGATCTTGCATTATGAGTCAAATATGGCAGATGCAAGCAAGATATGGATAAGCGCACAACTGGGAATGTGACAGTTTGTGAGGTGGTGGCGTGCTACTGGGGTATCACTCTCTGATCCGGAGTGTTGAAGCGTATGAACCAAATGAAGCGTATCCTGGAGTTAGGAGACGTCCCCCTGTGCACAGCTAGAAGCCCCTATAAACCGGGGTTGATGAGGTTATAACATTTAATGTTCATGAAGTTTGAAAGGAATGAGATGCAACGAGACTTTAGTTGAATCTTTCAATCGATATTTAGTAGATCATATCAATGAGTAATCTTCCATTTACATCCAATCGTTAAACATTTAAAAAATTAGCCCAAAAATTAGCCCAATGCATTTCGGTCCCGAACGGACCTTCGTCAGGGGACATATCTATAAAGAATAACAAAACGCTAGAGTCAGGAAGTCATAAGAAAAGAAAATAGCTTTCATTGTGCAAAGGCGGTAAAGATGTTCTAGTACATGTAGCTTAATAAAGTTGGTCAAGTATGCACAGTGAGAAATGACGAAACGGCAGTGAATCAAAGGCTGTGAGATCGTGACTCCGAAGCTGTACGAATATAGAAGCTGATTATAAACAGGTGCACTAATAGATCATGGTGAATAGAAAAGTGCTCAAGAATGTAATCGTGGTCATGAATTAAGTTCAAGGTCGGTAAAAAATAAAGAACAGGAAAAGAAAGTCAAGTGCAAACAAGCGGTGCCAATTCAAGTGTACTAAAACAACGTAATTAGTGCTCGAGCGCGACCAGTACCAGTGCGCTGTTAAGTTAACAAGTGGCGTGATATTGAAATTAAATGTAGCGAGCTGAAACAAAAGGGTAAGAAAACTTACGAAACGCTAAGTGCTTTCATGGTGCTCCGAATATCTCGTGGTTGACATGGACGTGAACGCAGAAGCGCGCTTCTAAGGTGTTTTTAATGACGTGCTTAATAGATAGAGAAAGAGGACTTGTGGAAAGCGAACAGTACGAGTGCCATGTTGAAGTGGCAGAATTTGCACAAATCAACAAACAATGACAGTTATGGTTATTGTTACAGTTAGAAGTAAAATGGTGGAAAAATGACCTTGGAAAAATTGAATGAATGCATAAATGAAAGAATAAAGATCAAAACAAAATTTGCAAACAAATGTGATAACATAGGAACTGGAGCGATCACAAGTAACACAAAAATTCCATGCGATCATTGAGTCCGTTAGGCTTCATTGAGTTCAACAGTTTGATCCAGTGGTTTTCCCTGCGGAAAAGCAGATTGTGAATGTCTCTTCCTTCTTTGAATTCCACAGTTTCAAGTACCATAAATTTGAGCTGACTGATGTTGTGATGAAATTCGGTGAAGTGTACAGCTATGGAGGATTTAGTGTTGTTGGTACGGATGTTGCTCTTGTGTTCAAGAATCCTGGTCTTTATTTTTCTTTCAGTTTTGCCAACGTACACAAATCCACAAGGACATTTGAGAAGGTAAATGACGTTCATGGTGTTGCATGTGGCATTCACTTTGAGATTGATTTTGTAACCCTTCATAGGATGGTTGATGAAGGGACCAGTAATCACGTTGTTACAGTTACTGCAATTGTAACAGGGTCTGGTTCCTTTGTAGGTAGTGCACAAAGATGTGTCAGTGGGTTTGGTGAGGATTTCTTTGAGGTTTTTGCCTCTTTTGAATGCGAAAATAGGTTTGTCCTTAAATAGGCCTCTGAAATCTGGTTCTATGGACAATATTGGCCAGTGTCTTAAGATTAGTCTTTTGTAATGGTTGCTCATAGTAGAGAATTTTGATACCACGACTGCTCGTCGGTTTGTGGGTTTATCAAATTTTGTCAAGAGTTGATTTCTGGAGGTAGTAGAGCAACGTTGTACGGCTTGTGTTAGGATTTGTTGTGGATATCCTCTTTGGGAGAATTTGTTGAGCATCTTTTCCATTTCTTGGGTACAAGTGTCAGCTTGAGAGACAATCCGTTTTACGCGTAGTAGTTGGGAATATGGTAGGTGATTTTTGAGTGCGGGTTGATGGAAGCTGTTGAAGTGTAACAGGTTGTTACGATCAGTTTTTTTTCGGTGTATGGTGGTTTCAAGCTTGTTGTGAATCCGACTGATTTTGACATCAAGAAATGTAGCAGAATCCTCTTGCATTTCAAAAGTGAATTGAATTCTTTCATCAATAGTATTCAGGGTGTTGAGTGCTGACATAAGTTCAGAGTGTGCTCCTTGCCAAATAAAGAAAATGTCATCAATATATCTGAGAAAAATGGTGACGTGATTTTGCCAAGTGATATTGTTCAGAATGTTCTCGGTTTCAAATTTTTCCATGAAGATATTGGCATATGCCGGAGCGGCACAATTGCCCATCGATGTTCCTGTGAGCTGTAAATACCATTGATCTTGTCATTTAAAATAGCTGTGATACAGGCTGAAATATAACAGTTCTAGAAGAAACAGTTGTAGTTGAGGATCCAGATTTGAATTGACGAGCGTATGTTCAATGGCAGAAATGCCTACATCATGTGGAATGGAAGTGTACAAGGATGTCACGTCCACAGTACATAGCCAATATTCTTTGTTGTCATCCAAGGTAATGCTGTTGATTTTGTTGATAAAATCAGTAGTGTCTCGTACATAGCTACTCATGTTTAACACGAACGGTTGTAAATATCTATCCAACAATTTTCCGATAGGTTCGTGTAAACTACCTCTGGTGGAAACAATAGGTCGGAAAGGAGGTTTTTCAATACTCTTGTGTATCTTAGGTAGCATATATAAAGAAGGTGACCGAGGGTAGCTTTTCAACAAAAATTTGTATGCCTTCTCTTGGATCACACCATCATTAAGAGCTTTCTGTAACATTTCTTGAAGAATAGATGTGAATTCTTCTGTAGGATTCTGGGTCAACTTCATGTAAGTGTCAGTGTTAGATACATGGTTCTGTACTTGTTGTATGTAGAACTCCGTGTCCATGATAACTAGTGCCCCTCCCTTGTCGGCATTTTGGCAGGTTATGTTGGAGTTGTTAGCTAGTTTCAAGAGGATGTTATGCTCTTTAACCGAAAGGTTTCGGTGTTTGGATTTTTTGGTAAAAGGTAACAATTGTAAATCATTTTTTACCAGTGTCTCGAAGGTATCTAGGCTTTTGTGGCTCACAGGGGCCATGTAGGTACTGGGTGATTTAAGACCTTTTAGAAAATCACTTTTCTGAGTTTCATCACTTTGAGTGACATTTTCAAAGAAATTTTGCAAACGTAGGTTGCGCATTAGTTTGAAAAAGCTGATTTCCAATTCCAGGGAGTTGGTGTGGCAGGTGGGTACAAAAGATGTACCTTTTTGTAGAGTTTTAAGTTCCATTGAATTCAATGAATAAGAGGAAATGTTGATAACTAAGTTATTGTCATCTAGGGTTTCCTGCCCCCTTTCTGACGTTTGCTGGTAGCCGGAATGGTCTTCGGTTCGAGTGATTCCTTGTCTTTTTCTTTTGCTCCTCCTGGGTCGTCTTTGTCCCCGGTATCCTCTAAAAAAGAAGCCGAAGTGCTGGGGGTTGGTGCATCCAGATGAGTTGTTGTTGGAGGCGGTCGCATAGGTGGTTGATTAGATGACCTGGTTCTGGTTTCACTTCCAGATGAAGAGGTGTCCGTATCGGTTTTGTCAGATGGGCGGTTCTGTCTGCGTCTTGCGTATACTTCGGCCCATGTATAGACCTCTCCCAATTTGTAATCGATTGTATCGCGTTTATATTTGCGAATTTTCCTCTCATTGATTTCCACAGAATATTTGTCAAGTTGTGTGTTTATGTCTTCCAACATTTTGGTGAAATCGTTGGGATCCATCATATTAGTCTCGTTGCATCTCATTCCTTTCAAACTTCATGAACATTAAATGTTATAACCTCATCAACCCCGGTTTATAGGGGCTTCTAGCTGTGCACAGGGGGACGTCTCCTAACTCCAGGATACGCTTCATTTGGTTCAAATATGGCAGAGCCATTATTATTTAGAAAACATTTGCAAACTAGGATTTTTAGCCATTCATGTTTGAACTGCTGTTTTGGAAAAGGGAGAAGTGCTGATGACAGAAACTCCATGGCTCGGAGACAAATGGCTTGTGCTTCCACATTTTATCGTATTTGGGGACATTCTGTGATTAGAAGCATATCCCACTTTGTGAATACATTTTACTGTCAATAACTAATTATAACCTTAAATAATTATGTGTATCCATTGGTTGATAAAACTGGGCAGTGAAACCAAACAAATACAAAAAATTGGGATGTTTGCGCATTCTGGCCACGCCTCTGGCTCTGCCCACTGATCCAATCCTTGGGTTATTCCCGCCCTCTGATTCTCCGCCCACATTTCCCCTACTTTTTTCCCCCACTTCGACCACTGATATATCGTGTTGATGGATAGTGGGAACACCACACCAGTAAAAAGTACCATACCTATGATATTATAAATTCCAATAAACTGTTGACTAGCAGGTAGCTCACTGTACAATCTGATTAATGAGTCATTATCACACTGTTGTTAACAGGCACATTTTGTAAATATAGGACCTACATTTACAAACGTTACTAAGGATTCTGTATGGTCCCGTTATTTACCAACTGTGTCCACTGGCGGACTCGGAGCGGAGGAGGTCCATGTGGTAAGTCGTGAGGGGGTGACACCATGAGTTACCCGCACCGGGTGACACCAACCCTAGTGACGCCACTGTCCCAGAGTGCATCAAATCTTCCAAATCCATAATGGCTGATTTTCCAGCAAGGAGGTTAGAGCTGGCTAAACACACCCCTAGGATGGCTAATTTACTTAGACTCTCCATACTGCATCTGCTCATACCTTCCTTAATCCTACCATCTGCCTAAGGTGGAAAGTTCAGAGTTATAAATTACACTGTTCTCTGCTCTCCTCTTTGAAGAACATAGTTTACGACTCCTCCCCCTGGCCTGGCATTCCTATGGAACAGCACACTGCCCTGCCAGCAGAGCTGGTTAACCCCAGGGGCTCTATATCACCTCTACAAGGCAGCCTGGCTAATCCACTTAACTCTGACCAATCAGGACAGACCACTGGAAGGCTGAATTTGGACCTACAAACAAGAAGGTCTTATAACTTCTTGTATGTACACTTTAGGAGACATTCAACAATATGATATTGTTGGAGTTATTAATACCATTCAGGGAAGTCTTTGAATGGCATTTCTAGCCTTTTCCTATCAAGAGATATTAATTAATAACTTCCTACCATGTTAACCTATGCAACAGGGGATTTGCAATGGTAAATATGACATGGGCAATTTTTCCAGCACCAGGACTTACAAAAACATATTTTATAAGTGTGTGTCTTATATCTACAGGAACCCCACCGCATGTGCAACTAGGGGAGACTTCAGGGGTTCTGAATCTGTAGAAATATTGCAAATCCTCCCTCCACAGTGCCCCTAGCATCAAAGTCCAATTACAGCAGCACTTTACCACAATGTGGGAAGTGAAATGTGAAATTTCACTTAACCCAGGGCATATAAAACTAATTTTATAAGGTTGTACCTTATACATATCTGACCCCCACCCCTGGTACACCTAGGGGAGACCCTGGGGGTGCCGAATATGCCAAAACATTGTAGGTTATCCATTTGTAAGTGCCCTAAACCCCAAAGTCGAGTTTGGGCACAATTTACGTCTTAAAAGCAGTCCTGACACCCAGGACTGCTTTTCAACTGACCTCAGGCTTCAGCAGTGCACACATGCAAGTGCAAAAAGAGCTGCTGACCTCTAAACTGCCATGTCCTCGGGTACTAGGGACTTCTAGGTAGTTTCAATCTTCCTGCCCTATTATATTCTGGGGGCCTATAGGGTAGGTCATGCTAATCACAGGGGTACCCCACCATACCATTGTGTACCCTAGTGTATGTAGGTGTTTTAACTGTATTCTAATGTGTCTCTTTCAGCGTAGCACTGGACCTGGCC
The DNA here is from genome assembly GCF_964204655.1 of Triturus cristatus. Classification (NCBI taxonomy): domain Eukaryota; kingdom Metazoa; phylum Chordata; class Amphibia; order Caudata; family Salamandridae; genus Triturus; species Triturus cristatus. Next base: position 1,189,985,832 of record NC_140591.1, read on the forward strand.
CTGGTTAGGCAGAGCTCAGGGTCAGTCAGAGTCAGTTACCACCAGTACCATTCAGCAAAAAGTTGGGGGGTGCCCAGGGCACAGGATGACTTTGCAACACAGATGAATGCAGATGTAACCCTGTCACACCCTACCCTTACTGTGTGATGGCTGTCTGGAGAGTATGAACAAAGTGTAGCTGTTACCTAGGCCAAGACATGTATTGGAGTCAGGCTACAAAGCACAACGAGACATAAGCACAGAGAAATGCCCAATTTATAAAAGTGGTATTTCGAAAATAGTAATAAAAACTCAAACTATACGAGTAAGCAGGATTTTGCACCACCATTCCAAACATACCAAAAATGGCAACGCTACTCCTTTTAGACCAGGAATTACCACTTAAACATATATAAGGAAATTCACAATGCTTGCCTATGAGAGTAGTAGACCTCACAGTAATGAGAACCAAAATAGGCTGGTTGTCTCTACCAGGAAATGCCACACAATAAAGGCACATATCCTACATTTCACTTGCACAGCACCTTGCCCATAAGGCTACCTAGGGACTACCTTAAGGGTGACCTATATGCAGTAAAACGGGACTATAAGGCTTGGCAAGAATGCCATGTCAAAGTGGCAGTAAACTGCGCATGCAGGCCCTGCCATGGCAGGCCTGGGACAGGTTTGAAAGTCTATGCCAGTGGGTGGCACAAGCAGTGCTGGATACCCACTTGTGGCATTTAATTAACAGGCACTGGGTATATGGGATACAATTTTACAAAGGACTTACATGTAAATTAAATATGCCAGACATGTGTAAACCAATCATGCCATGTTTTAGAGGAGGGAGCACATGCACTTTAGCACCGATGAGCAGTGGTAAAGTGCTCAGAGTCCTAAAGCCAACCAAAGGAAGGTCAGAAAATTAGGCAGATGAAGGGAAAAGTTTGGGGATAACCCTGCAAAAAGGGTCAGGTCCAACATCCTCCCTCAGTTTCACAGGAGAAGAAACTCCCTGCCTAATATTTCAGCTGAAGCATAAAAACAATCGGAATTAATCGTTCCGGGATGGGTCTTTCAACAAAAAAGTAGGGCCACTTCAACCTTTGATCCTCTTGGAACTTTGACCCAAAACAAGCCAAGCTTTATTGTGGATTCTGCCTGTCACCCTCTCGCTAACCTTGTGCACAAAACTAAAAGAAGGCATTAAAATTCGAGGTAAAAAGTAGAGAAACATATATACCTATTTAGTGGCTGATTTGTAGTAAGTGAAACCCGAAATCCTGGTATTATTCTAGGCTTCTCTGGTTGTTTCAGCAACCCCCTTTATCTTCATTATCAACTCAATGAACCTGTAAAGTGACTTATTATCGTCAAAGCTGCCACATGTTAAAGAAATGCGCTTTTCTCATTTTAAAAGAGAGTTTATCATTCTTTACGTGATTTTTGTCGCATGATTTATATGCCAAAGATTTCCAGGGCTTGGCTCTTACATGGGCTCTTTGACCCAGGCTAGACCCTTGGCTCTGCTCTGGCTCAGCTCTCCCTGTTAATTTGTTGACTCGCCCACCTCTAGCTCTGACATTATGCCTGGTCGCAGCATGACCCTTGCGATAGAAAAAGCACACAAGAGAAAAGATCAAATATGCGTTCCCCTTCCCTCTAATTAAAAGCGCATCCGAAAAAACTATGCATTTTTGTAAAATGTTCTAACTTTCTCTCTTTAATTTAGCTTGCAACTAAAGTTGATTAGTGCTGCAGTACAAAAACTCTACTTTGGGCCATCTCTGTCTATGGGAGTGAATCATTGACAATACACCATGATTTCACATAACAAAAATCCAGCATTTGTAAAGCGCACAGCTACCTCCGGAGAGGTGTCCCGGACCTGGGGGCCCTCGGGAAGATTAAGCGAGCTATTGCGCAGAGTCACATGTGAGCCTGCTGATACCTCACTGGTGACAGTGGCACTATGGTGTATTCCCGGCTAGTGTCATGTTAAGCATTTTGGGGGTCCCAGGCAACAAATATTATGGGAGCCCCTGCTTTTAACTACTTTAAATAATATTGAATTATTAAAGGATGAGGCAGAGGAATTGAGAGAAATATGAAAAAGCAAAACTTCCCTTTTCCAGGGGCCCTTCCAGAGATGGGGCCCTGGGCAATTTCCCAATATATCCATGCCATCAAGTGTCTTCTGTGAAACTTGGCCGCTCTTTCAAGCTGTCATTAAATAACATCCCCAGCAACCAGTTTCATGATGCGTTTGTCTTCCAAACACAATAGAGATCTCCTCTCAGTCTCAGAATATGCCTGCTGCTTCATAGAAAGGCACTGAGGGCTGGATTTCAGACAGAGAAAGCACTTTTTCAGAGTGCATAGGAATGGCAGGAGTGCAGTATTTACCACTCTATAAATTAAGCCATCTTTGTTAATAGGAGGTCCTGGCAAGACAGCCACATAAGGATACACCTTGGGAATTAGAACTCAAGCCAAGCTGCAACCACCCATGAGGTTGACAATAGGAAATACTAAAAATATGGGAATGAGCAGATGTGCAGCCATACTAGTGCAGGAGTGTTTCATGTGGGCAGTATTCCAAGGGCATTTGTGAAAACTGTTTAGACCTTGTTGCGGAATTTAGTTGCAGAAGGATATTGCTATAAGGGGAAGAATGTGTTGAGTTTTATGCATATCATCTCATGTCTTGTTATAAAGAGAAGGATGGGTTGGGTTCTTACAAAACGGCATCATGGAATGTGGGGTAGCCATGGCAGTGGAATGTGGGGGCAGTGGCTCGTCAGTGGGGGAGAGGAGCTCTGGACTCAGAGGTTGTATCTATCGTCCTGCTTTATTATACAATCTTAAATAAAGATTACATGGAATACAAAGTTATGCCTTTGTAGTGGGCCCCACCTACAACCACCAACTCAAATCAAACAGTGGGGCCACATGTAAGGCCTTGTAAGGATTACTGCTTCTCTACACCTTGGAACACTCCTGATTTCGTATACATATGTTGTAAGGCGTCAATCATACTATCATAATATACTGGACATTTGGAAAACAAAATCGATAAAAATCCCATCTAATATTTGAGGTCCACACAAGACTTTCAGCACCCTCAGGGCAGCAGCAGGAAGGCTCTGAAAAGCTTTACAAAATCAAGGAAACATTAGCTGGAGGCTATGCACAATACGCAGGAAATTCAGAAAAATGCAAAACATCAGGAAAAATATCTAGGAGCAACACAAAATCCCTAGCAACCCCAAGGCATCTGTAGTCAGAATGGAAACCAATCAATATTAAGCTTGGTATCAGTGTACCACACATAGCCACACATTTTTCCACAATTGGAGCTGGAGAACTAGCCAAAAGTGAAAAAAATGTGAGTATAGCATCAGACATACTTTCGACAATTAAATAAAATTGATGACAATATCTGTGACATAGACTATGACCTTAGGCCCCAAGCTGTCACAACACAATGGCCGGGCATTTTAACAAATAACAATTAAAAAAGGAAAAATATCTCAAGCCTGCACAACCCAATTCGAGGCAAGAAAATAACCATTGCCCTTACACCAGACCCTGATGTCTCTTGTCCTTCACTTGTTCCCATTTCTCCTATTCCTCCAAGCAGCAAACAGAAACAGCAAACAATCACAAAATAACAAAAATGAAAAATAAACAATTATTAACATTAAAAAAAAATACGAAACAGACGAAGGTCACACTAGCTCAGTCAGCCTTGGGCAACCCCTTTATAGAGTACCAAAGACAAAGGGGTTGCTGGGGTGAAGGTACAAGCCTGGGTATGGTTGGGGAGAGGTGCTGATGGGTTATTTGGATCAGAAACAATAGGGCAGGGGTTCACAGGTATTGTGAGAAGGATCCTCGGCGGGGTCCTACTCCTGGCACCAGGTCGTAGTTTTCAATGACGGGACAGGAAGAAGTCGAGTTGAGAAACATCATCTTTTTTTTCAGATCCTCACATGTGTCAGCTTGAGCCCACATCTACATCAGCTCATGCCAAGAGAGGAGAGCCTGAAGATGTCTGCACAGGTTCCTGCTCAGATGCATTTACTGGACGAGGGCACAGCTGGGGCTCTTTATGTGGTTAGGCCAGGACCTTTAATTTTATTATTTCTCTAATTGATTCCTCAGTATTAAACCTGACATTCTTGGCGTAGTTTTCCCACAGACATTTTGCCCTCAAACCTCTTTTTTTCTGAATTAATATTAGTTGGCTTTAGGTCTCTTTACCACTGCTAACCATTACTAAAATGATTGTACTGTCTCCTTCAAGCTTGGTAAAATTGGCTCACACCTAATTGGCGCATTTATTTTAATTGTAAGTCCCTAGTAAATGGAACTGCATGTATCCAGAGTCTGTCAATTAAATGATACTAGTGGGCCTGCTTCTCTCACTGTGCCACCCACTAAAGTAGCCTTTGAAAACATGTCTCTGGCCCGCTACTTCATCCTGTAATGCAGTTTAAAAATGTGATTTCACCCTGGCAAAATAAACATTTTGCCAGGACTAAACTTGCTTTTTAATTCATTTAAGTAAGCCCTAAGTTAGGCCCTTAAGGTTCATAAGACAGGGAGCACTGTATTTAAAAAGTAGGAGATGTGTACTTAAGTTTTGAATTAGGCTTGGCCGAATATTAACGTGATTATTCCTTCTCGCCTAATTAAGAGTAATGTGGGGTAAAAATCCTACTGTGAGAGCACATATAGCTAGTGGGAACAGCTGCTTTTGCTCACTATTCGTGTTGTGTTGCATTTAGAGCAAAACACATCCTCGCATCCATTTTGGATGCAAGAGTGCATTTTGTGCTAAGAAAATATAGCTAAATGCTAAGTGTAAGTTGAGAGGGTATTCTATCCCAAGTACACATTTAGCAAGTGCAAGCGGCTGCTCCTGCTCGCTATTCATGTTCTCTTGCATTTAGTGGTATTTCTTAATGCAAAATGCATCCTTGCATCCATGTTGGGTGTGAGCGGGCATTATTGTCTAAAGAAATTAGTGTTAAATGCCAAATTGTTCTTCTCACTTACTTCTGCGTAATCTTGCAATATTTTTGGGCAAATCTACATGATTACACTACATGGAATTATGGAAGTTACGCTCACCCCTAAATTACATGCCCTGGCAGTGAGAAACTCCTAATGTCGTTTTTACCGTTGCAAGGCCTATCTCTCCCATTGACTAACACTGGGTTACCTTCTTACATTTAATACATGATAACTTTGGATTGGGAGCAGATAGAAATATTGGGCCTGATTCTCGAAGGTAAACTTACACTTTTGTGTATGTTTAAGACTGTTTGCTGTTCGCAAAGGGATTTACGACTAGTATCTTTAAAAGTTCGGAGTCTCTCCACATCAAGAGATAGGCCCTTTTATGTGCAGAGACTCCGCACTCGTTAGGATAGTACTCATAAATCACTTGGTGAACAGCAAACAACAGTAAACTTACACAAAAGTTTAAGGCTACCTTTGTGAATCAGGCCCATACTGTTTATACTCCAAACTGTTTTTTTTTTTTAAACCTGCTTGGTACCGGGTGAGATAAAGAAGTAAACAACATAAGAGTCAATTGGTAACCCGCACTCCAATTCTGCTCTAAGTTCATTACATAATTATTCATTTCGGGGTGCTATCCTGGTGAGTGCTCCATCTCATGGCACATAGAAATGTTCCAATATGAAGATGATGCGTTGCTGATGTGTTCTTTTTTCCTACACTACAGCTACTTCTGAAGAAGGGCGCAAAGCCTGAAATGCATTGGGCTATATACTTCACGTCTTTTGTCGATATGGTAATTTTGACATGCTGTAGAAAAGGCCTGGACTGGCATTGTACATGCATTTGAAAATCAAAATTACTATTCCTGCATATCAAAGAAATAAATGAGGATTAAGTGATTAAAATGGTTTTAAACTGACAACTTTTGGTCTACGATGATTTCTTCATCTGATTAGATGGTGGTTGCATCCTGGGACTGTTTATGCATTCCCTTCATATCGGAACATTCTTAAAAAGTTGACTTTTTCTTGTCCTAACCATTTGTGCCTTCTGCCAGTTTCCTGGGTGGCATGACTGTGATTGACTCTGGTGTTGGAGGTTTGTGTGTTCCTCCCAGACAGCCACACAAAGAGGTTTAGGTGTGGACAGGATGGGCCATCCTGCCATGATAGCTGGGGGCGGAGCTGTTTCCTGACCCACTTAGACTTCAGAGGAGCTATCCTCCAGCACATACAAGACAACCGGAAACCAGTCTGTTGTCATCCCAGACTTCTTTGAGCCCTGGCTGGGAAGGGAAGAGCTTTCCAGAACCAAATTTTGGAGTAGGACAGGGTGTTCTGCCCACACCCAAGGGCTAGCACCAGGGATAAATATTGGACCCTCAGAACAACTCTTTCTTTTTGGAACCCTCCTGCACCTGTGGACATTACAGACAATAGACTGCCCACTGCCTTCTGCTTGAGCACTTCCTTGGCTGTCTGAGAAAGACGGTTGGACCTACTCACCTTCATCCCAGGCTAACCTGAGTGACACCAAGGCTGACATCCTATTTGAGCTACAGGGACATAACAGGCTTCAGAGGCCTCCCTACAACTGCCCAACTAACCTGCTGCAACTGGACCTGCCTGGTCGTTCCTGAACCCTGATCTCTGATGGCCTCTGCTGGAATGAGTTCCTGATCCCCAAGAGGTGCCCCCCAGATGTTGGACAATTGGCTGGCATCAAACCGCGCTCCACCAAAGGGGAAAAGGTAAAATCCTGAAGTTTGGGCTCTTCACAAGTGCAAACGGGCCTCTTCACGCTGAGAATCTGCTGCCAGTGATTATAGCAGATGCAAAGCTCCAGTGATGACCTGCTACGGTGACCAGCAGCAATGGTTGGAAGTGCAAGATGTGCTCTTCAGGCTACAGCAGGGACAGCCTGCATTGACCGCCGATACTAAGCTCCAGCAACAACCATCCACCACGCACCGACTGGCTCTTCACGCTGCTGCAATGACAGTCCACGATGCTTAGCCAGCTCTTTGCACTACAGTGATGATCATCTGAGACTCTCACTGTTTCACGCAGCCTCCTCCACTGCGAATGGAACTCTTTGTGACCTACTTTGATATGGTAACTCTTACAGATAGACTAACCTGGTCCCTGTATCCGACACATTTTCCATCGTGGTCAGCCTGAATTTCTGACTTTCCCCCGGTCTAGCATGACCACATGATTGCGAGTGGTGCTTTGTGCTTTTAGGCACTATGATTACTTAAAACTTCAAAATGTAATATCTCCAGTTCTACTGATTGGATTTGTCATTCTAGTATCATGGTATTTATTAAAATGTACTCTGTTTTTCTAAATCAGATTGGGATTATTGTTGTGTTGTGTTTTCACTTTATTATTGTTTATGTGCTGCATAAATACTTTGGGGCTTCTTTACGAACCCCTTGCGCAGCCGGTGAGTCACTTTTTCCCATATAAAAGTAACACATTGGCTACGCAAGGGGCTAGTAAATATGCCCCTTTATACTTTTCCTTTACACTGACAAGGACTGTGGTTGTTGCCTGAGTGAGGCTCCCACCCCCTCAACAGATATCTCAATTTCTTACAATTCACTTGCATGTTATCACAAAAAGCCTCCTCACACTAAATTCCAAAAATCCTGCATGAAAGAGTGACCTTGACTTAAAATGTTCAACTGTTCCCTCACCTTTCAATGTTTCAAATGTCTCATTACATCCCTACCTTAACATTCCTCCCCTCTGTGAGCATAGCCTGCTCAAAGATGCATTCCTGTTTACTTTAATCTCATTTATTGTATTTATGCAATTTGTCCACACCTCACTTCACAGCTCACAACCTCTCCATCTTTCAAACCATATCCCTGACACCTAACAATCACCAATCTCCTCTAGCATATCTATTCATCCCACAAAAGACTTGTGTGAACTCACATAGCCCACAATAATGACTGCATCTAATACCTATTACGTTATTCTACAACAAAGAAACGGGAGCAAACGCCTATAATGATTTCATTGAGAGCAAAATATTAATAGTAATAACCAATAACCACTGGATTAACCACTAACCTTGGTTCCTGGAGAAGCATGCTACTCACTGTAAAACAGTTGAGTGCCTCATCAGGGTAGTCTGTGCTATATACATTTAATCACAATTCAAAACATTACATTGGCATGGGGAAGGAAGTTGTATCTCCCTCAATGAATACAGCAGTTTGTTATTAGGAACATGGGTTTATTTTGCCAGCATCATCTGCACTTTATTCTCCATCAGCAAAAAAATCATTACATATTGGTTTTTCACAGATGGGCAGTTTAAGTAAGACAATTCCTGCTCATTCAAGTGAATTCTAACTAGCTCCCTACTGGAAGGTTATATACTGATTTTAACTACGGGTTTGGACCACACCGATCTTCCTTTCCACCTCATTCAGTCCTCCTTTTAACCCATTCTTATCATCTCTATCTCTCCAGTCTCTTCTCAGCACCTTCACATCAACTTTTCACTCCTTCTCATCCTCTCCACCCACATGGCATCATTCCCTTCCCCATCTGTTGCTAGTATGCAAATAGGACTTTCTTTAAAATGCTAAGACATACAAAGACAAGCATGACCAACACAAGTTTGAACAAATGTTCACCTGTGCATGTCTGTGTTTGCGTTAGCATTTTAAAGGTCATACCTACTGGCTTTGCTGATACTTGTTGTTTTCTCTGAGTCCAGTGTGTTGACTAATGCCATAAGCAGTTAGTTTAAGTTCTGCACACATGCAGACCGATTCTCAAAGTTACTTGTGTGGGCAAAGAGTCTTAGTTAGGAAGTCAAAACCACTTTCCTAAAGAAAAAATGTTTTGCACACACAAATGTATTTCCTCACATGTACAGTTATGTGCGAGTAAATATATGACCCAAGTTTGGGAATGTGCATTGGAGTGAGTGTTAGAGGGCTGAAATGGCTTGAGTTTGTGTACACCTACTACCTTACCTGTCATGCTGTAGGTCGCAGTGCGGCCTGAGGCTTGCCCAACTGCCTCCCTCGCTTCCTGTTCGACACAGTGTGATGCTGCCTGCACTTACCTGAGGGGCGCAGCGTGGTCCGCAGCTTGCCCAAATACCTTTCATCCATCCCTCTTGACACGGTGGGATGCTGACTGTACTTGCCTGCGGGTCACAGAGCCGCCCACGGCTCACCCGACCGCCTCCCTTACATCCTGCTTGACACAGCGGAATGCTTCTTACAATTGTCTGCAGTCTGGGAAGTACTTTGGCAGGCCTTGGGGGGGGGGTTATTCATCACCTGGCTCACTTGGTGGGCATGAGACATTCCTCTCTTTCGGGGCCATATTGCGGGTCTCTATAATTCTCCTTCCCAGAATTCTGGGAAAGGGGTTTCATTATCCCTATCCATCATGGAAGTTCTGCCATGTATTTGTGCCTGCATTTCCCAATCCAACTTGTTAGCCTCGCTCCTTCCTGAAATTCACTTCTTGTTTTGGGGTATAGAAGGAGCAGAGCTGCCTTCCTCTTTGAGTTGCAACACTCTTCACTCCTGTTGGTGTTTCCATGCTCCTGTTGATTCTTCTTCCAGGAAATCTTCAGTACTTCTTTGATGTCTTCGCCTTCTACCTTGTCTGTTCCTGTTTTTGCGGCAGTCCTGGTTTCGCTGCCTCCAGTTCCAGTCCTTCCCTGGCCTTCTGAAGTCTCTTTTGCCATCAGAAGTTTTTTCCCTTTGAGTTTTTTCCTATTGGGTGCTCCTTCTGGCTGACACTATTTGCTTGGACATATCAGTGTCGACAGCATCATGGCTACCAGAAGGTGTTGCCCGTATCTTTGGCAGACAAGGACTGTCAAGACCTGGAGATACAGGTCTTCCCATCATTCTAAGACTGCATGTAGAAGACTATCTACTACGGAACCTGACATTACTCATTTGTGTATATTTACATATTCCCATCAATTCCTTCCTACCCTGGAAATGTCACAGATTTAATTATATGAAGAGCCTGAATAAACCTCTTTCCAGGGTGAAAAGAAGAAGGAAATCTGCCAAAAATGTTGGGTGTATGAGGCAAAGGTTTACTCCATAGGAAAAATATATTGGCTGTGGAAAAAAATAATGGACGTTGGCAAGTGCATTTGCACACGGCCAGATTTTTCTTGCATACTTTAATGTACATTTATATATCGGTGCAGGTGAATTCACAAACTTGTATCGGACTACTGTTGAACCATTTAACCAGACCACGTCTCCATGCATAACCTGGAAAACGTTAATGAATTAAAAAAATTAGTAAATGAACATTATTTTTGGCAATTCCATATAATGTAAATTAGGCCCTAGGGCAATACAGCACTTTACATGATTACCAGATTACATTACACATATAGCCTGATTCACAAACTGAACTTTGTAGTACGTTTTTTAGTACTACAGTTGTACTGCAGAATGTACCACAAAGTGCTATTCACAAACTGCATTTGGTGTAGTAGCTTATACTTTTGAGTACGTTTTTTACTACTTTTTCTATTCACGAACTGTACTTTTGTAATAACTCACTTCTCTAGTGGGTCCCTACCTCCATTATTGTCTGTGAGAGTGTTTGGCCATGTGTAGTACTGTACTTACTCCAAAAGCGTAAATTACTACAAAGTGCAGTTTGTGAATACCAAATAGTAGTGAACTTACTTAAATGTGTAAAGGTATTTAAAAGTGTAAATTACCTTTGGGAATCTGCCCTTCAATTTTTAGTTGTGGGGAGATTAAATAATTCACACAGAATCTCAGGACATTGAGCCAAGGTCAGGACTCAAGCATGGTTCTTTGATTTCAATATCTGCAGCACTGGCCATTAAGCCACTTCATAGATGCCAAGTTTTCAAATTGCTTATGTGTGACATTTCCATGGTTTAATAATGCATACGTATGAGTGACTTTCCACCGCCAAAAGTGTGAAACTTCAAGTGACACATTCTCATGAGTAAAACCAAGCACTGGAGTGCATGTAAAGACAGATAAATAACAATTCTATATTTGAGCAATGAGAAACTCTAAAACAAAAGACATTGAAACTGCTTTAACCCCTTGAGTGCCCGCCCCTTTCCCCGCCCTGTGCCGGCCGTTGCATTAGCGGGCGGGTTTATGACGAGCTGGTCTCGTCATGGGCACAGCGCAACCGCGGCCCATGACGAGACCAGCTCGTCATGGGCACTCAAGAGGTTAAAGCCCCTCAAATAGAAGGCCACTAACCTTCGGGTGAAAAGTTTTGAATTTTCCAAGCCGTTCTTGCGTGTAAGAGATATGGCATGTACTAGAAAAACTTCATACGCCTTTACGAGTAATTAAACTGATAACCAAAAATAGCACTTAGTATAAAAGTCTTTATTACTGCCAAAAAGAAGTAGTTTTAGAGACCTCAGAATAATGAAAGATTGAGAATAAATAAAGTAAGGCATATCTTTGCAGTTGCCATACATTAATGTGAGTGCATAATTCACTAAGCTACAGGGCAACAAACTGCAGGTCGCACCAGGATCTCTGCCCCAGAAGAAATTACCCACTGAACTACTGTGATAAAATACACATCTGTGTCCTATCTGTTACACACTGTGCTTTGCAGCAGGCACATTAACCCTCTATGCTGATGAGTCAAAGCTGTGACTAGACCGGACACAGATCCTCCAGGAAGTGCACTAACCACCAGAGTTATCTTCACACTATTATCACTTGGAATGTGCTGGGTACACTGAGATGATTGCTGCAGGTGTCCTAATCCCACAAGATATTTGCATTTCCACCACCGATTACTGGGAACAGTTCAGTGCTGAGTTGAACCCAGAGCTGTCCACATTCTAGTGGCTCCTGAGTCAATCAAGACAAAAAAGGTTGGGGGCCAGTCCTGCGCCACTGGGGCTGCACAGCCTGGTGTTACACCCCTGCTTGGACACAACATCATGATAACGCCCCTAAAGTTCTATTTTCAGAAGAATCAAACCAGTATGTTCTAATGTTGCACTCCATCAAAACATTGCAATTTGTGAACTGTCATTGTTAGATTAACATTTATCAGCAGTCGAAACTAATTTCTTTTTTTATCCTGTTTGTGCAGTAAGTAGTTCACGAGAAACAGTAGGACAAACACAGTAGTTTGGCTTACTGTTTCTTGTTTACTTAATTTTCTTTCTGCCAAAGTATGTGCATGATCTGTCGAGAGGGACCATTGAGTTATCTGCGGAGTGTGATCATACATATATTGAAAGCGTTAAGGAAAGAAGATTGACTTCACTGCTGAGCCATAGCTTCAAACAGATCTATTGAAGAGAAAAGAGACTCACTGCTAAACAATGCTTTTAATGCACCCTTAATGTGTATCAATATATGGTGGAAGAGAAATGCTTCCAATCTTGAAAACAGATTGTCTAGTAATTGGCTTTCGTCTTTACAGAAGAAATCTTCCTGGCCTGTCTGCCATTTATTTTTATGTGTTTTTAAATAAACACTTTGTTCTAAAGCAGATCCTATACTGGTGCCACTAGTCACCAATTGCTGTTGACAATGATGATTCTGTCTCTTCATTGGTTAAATGTTTCTGTGGAGCAAGCTGATGGACAGAATAGGGACAGAATCATCGATGAAGGCTGAACAGTGACATGATTCTCAGCGGAGGGTGCCTGGCAGTGGTGTATGTGTGTTCAAGTGGAACAGATGAATATTTTATAAAACAACTTGCTGCCCTCTTAGGAAATGCATGAGGTTGAACACATAGCCTTGCTTACTTTGGAACATGAAGAACTAGATTTGAATCCCAGCTTTGGCTCGACGTTCTTTGATTCTGAGCAAATCACTTAGGCACTTATTGAAATGTTGGCCAGACTTGGACACCACTGAGGACTGGCACCACCTGACCATAGGTCGGCAGTTCCGCCCACAGAATTTTGTCAATGGCAGCTTGTGCGGCAGGTGAAAAAGGGCTGCAGCACAAGTTGCCATTGATAAAATGGATGTCTATAAACAACCCTGCACCGTGTGGCAGGGACTTAGGGGGTCACCTCCCCATAGCGGAGGGCCAGGGGGCAAGGGGGCCCCCAAAGTCACTTTCCCACAGCCTTTCCATGTCGTAAAGACTGACATGGAAAGGTTGTGGGAAAGTGACATCATAATCCCGACGGCGGAGCCAAGACTGACTCCGCTATCAGTATGGGATTATGTGTCATTCCGGTGCTCTGACGGGCTCCTTGAGCCCTTTCGGTTGCGCAGCAGAATTCCCCTGCAGGTTTCCCTCCAACCTATGGTTTTGTATTGCAACGGTCGGAGGGAAACCAACGATGTCGGTCGGAAAGTCTCCGACAAGCTGTTCGATGGCTTTCCGCCCGACATTGAAATCGGGCCCTTTATCTTCCTGTACCTAAAAAGAAAAACAATGTTTAAAATGGGTTGGGTTTGTTGGAAGGTACTCTAATATCCTTGAGCCAGGGTTGTGCTATTAAAAAAGAAAAGACATTTAAAACAAGTATGCATAGGTTCACCTTCTCCTTTTTTATAACATTTAAGGCCTCACTCCTGGCGAAGACTGCATATCCATAGTATGTTGATATGAAAATGTATATTAATATTGTAGAGAGGCCAGTTTGAACTGCTTTTGGAAGTAGCCCCGACTGATGTTTCTATTAATGAGGGAACTACTTGGGGACCTCTTTTGCAACTATTGATAATCAGGAATTAGCACAAGAAAAGATGGAAGGAGCAATAGTGGCAGAGGAAAGTAGAGTAATGCTAAGTGCTTATGCATGGGTGAGCATTGAATGACTAAGTGCTGGACCATGATAGCAAACTGCCATGACACCCTCGAAGGTGATAGTGTGCTTTGCAAATACACATAACTCAAAATAAAATGTTATAAACGAAAGCTTGCTTGATGTGTAACCTGCCCTAAAAGACAAAAAGATCACACCTAACAGCCCTAATGAAAGCCAAGCATCTTTTCTGGAACAATAGCTCAATGATTCTTTGAGTTTGAAATTGCATGAAATCCACCTGGCAGGTGGAAGGATGATTAAGACATTTTTATGTACTATTACAAAACTCCAGCAACAACCGAGCCAAATGGTCTCTTGAAAGGTAAAGTAAAACATTACTGTCTTAACTTTTGGGGGTAAGAACCAACCTTTAGACGTTCTTTCATGACGCGTTAGTTCATAGCAAGGAAATATTTAATTGCCATTGATCACATAAAAATTGAAGAATATAAAGGAAAATGGCCAGTGTACTAAATGGTTTTGAAATTGCAATCTTTGTGATGCACAAATCAAATGTTGCTGTCATTTCAATACCAAATGTCACTTTTCCTGTCAGAAAAATCTTTCTGGCTTGCAAGGTTCACATGTAACTCATTGCTCAGAAGCCGGATGGAGCATGAAAAGGACATCCTGGATACCTCTCCTTATTGGGAATTATAAAGCCAAGTGTTGTGATGGGAATGTCCTCTGCATGGTGCACATTCATATCCCCTGCCCTGTGTGCCCATCTGTGGGTATCTTGTATCCTGATTTCTAAACTTTTGGTCCCAATGTCATACTAATCTAGATGAAAAGGTATTTCTTGATCTTTCCTTGACCTGCATAGTATGCAATGTATTTTGGTTCACTGCTTCATTTCGCAAGGGATCTTCAATACATTGCCCATAGTTGCACACAAGTATAGCCTCATTAGTGGCAGAGGATATCTATCCCTGTAATCAGTCCATGTGAGTAGAGCGATCCTGTTGGCATACTGTGCTTTGGAGTGATATTAGCATGACCAGGCCTTCTTACTTGCTGTCAAGAATGTGAGCCTACTGGCACACTCATATAAATATCTTCTGCTTACAGTGGACTTGGAGACAAGATTTCCATTTGGAATTCAGCTAGGTGCCTTTGATAGAAAGAGGTGCTGACTAGTCTTCCTGTACCTGCCATTTAGTGAATGTCGCACGCACGCTGCATCAAAGGAACTGGTACATTAACTATTCTCCCCAAATCTGACCCTGGCTGTCATATCGTAGTGTAAGACATAAAGTGCCCTACTCAGCAAAATGATACCCAAAAGAATCCTGAAAGAGAGAAAAGCCATCTTTGCTCAACCCATATTTCATCTCACTCAACAACTATATGGAATAGAAATAGTTTTAAATCAGCTATGAAATCTTGCATGTGTTGAAGAAACTCACAATTGGTGAGTATCAACCACTTAAAATCTTGTGGTACAGCACACCACCACATCAGGATAAAAGAAAAATCTGCTGCTTACTGACTGAGCTAGACAACAGAGGGTAGTCAACTCTTTTAAAATTGTGAAACATTATTCACATATATTTTTGAATCTCACAGATACCCTAAAAGCCAGACACTATTCAATGAAAATACTGTACAGTGATACAGATCCCCAGACTCACTTGTGATTCATTGTTATATTTAAATCCTTGGTGGGGAAAGATGGTCTCTTTATGGTGTTGGTGTTTTTTTGTTAAGACCTGCAAAGAAGGACAAGTGACGCAGGGCAGTACAGTCTCCTTCTCTCATCCTTGGCTCAGACCTCCACCACTGTTGATACGATAAGAGGACTATTACAGCTATACTGATAAAGTTCTGGTATAGATCAGAGGTCTGTGATGTCTATGTTCATGGCACTTCACTGCCCCTTGAGCATTTACACTGCGGTTAAGATGCTTTGCCTTTACTTTTTTCCGATCCTAATATGAAATCTAGTAACTACCCACCACCTCTCTATATATTTTCCTGTTGATATTGCCTTCATTAAAAGCTGAAGCCACCAAAGTTCTAAATAAGTTGTTGACAGATACCGACATTCGTAGACGGGCCTCTGTTGATGCTTGACTTACTGTATGTTCAATAAACATATTTGACAAATGCTTCCAACCATTGGGCACATTTTTACCACAAATGTTGGCATCAAGTAAAGGGATTTCTTTCCCTTCACTGACAGTCTTCACTTCATGATGTCTGTGTGTGCTGCCACCTGTGACCAGAGTTGAGTGCATACACTGAAGATGTTGAACCCTTGCATCTGGAAATTTTTAACAGCATGTAGCTGAACAAAGATAGTCGTCTGGATAACTGCCTGCTATGCTGCTCTCTTAAAGTGAGCATTTTGGGACATTGGCATTCTCTGGACCTTGTGCAGTAGTGATGATCCAGCGTAACCATGATTTGTATGTGTGTAGGAATGCGTCTGGGTGTGTCAAACTGCTGCTTCCTGGTAACTGTTTCTAGTGCCAATTATAGGCCTGCCCCTGGGTGGAGTTGCCCAATCACGACCTGCTGCCTCAATCTTTCATGTTTAGCGCCATACAAGCATTACTAGATCTTTGTGAGGAGCTGCACCATGTCTCCTGCCTAATGGCATTTCACACCTATCAAGGAAGGTGTCCATTTTAAAAATTGATTATTTCAATGATTTAATGGGACTTATCAGTCCAACAACATTTTAGTGTGATGTTCATCTCAAATTAACTGTTACTGCCAAGCCTGTGATGAGTAAGTTACAATTTCAAACTATAGTCACATAGAAACTATATACCCATAATATTTGTGTCCATACTTTGACTTCAATACACACAAGCTAATCACCCTATGTTGCCAGGATATAATGCTGATGAAATACATTTTGAAGAAGGAAATAATTTTTCCTCCTTTCTTATCCTCACACTCTTCACATTTTTCCACCTTTAATTTTTCTGCTGGCATTGTTTCTCTTTCCACTTTAATGCAGGACCAGCACCATGGTGCACATGAAGGTTCTTGCAGATGCTCTGAAAAGCATCATCAATGCAGAAAAACACGGAAAACGCTAGGCTCTGATCTGGACATGCTTCAAAGTGATCGTAAGTTTCTTAACTGTGCAGATGAAACAATGGTGAATTTGAAATCATTGATTATCACCGATCTTGGTAAATTGTTGTGAACCAACCTGGCAGACTAAACAAGAGTGGTGTAATTGTTTCACGGTTTGATGTGCAACTGAAGGATCTGGAAAAGTGGCAGGACTATCTGTTGCCATCCTGTCAGAGGTGATACATTGTTCTCGCAGCATCAGCTGGCAACATGGACCACGAAGAAGCTAGGCAAAAATATAGGGAGGCAAAATTCTGGGTTTCTTTTGCTAGAATGTAAACAAAAAGACTAATAAATTGTAAATTGCCAGCATTGTTAATTTTTCTCTCTCTAGCAATGTAGTTTGCTCATCCCCATTCTCTTCTGCAGATACATGGAGATCCACGAATCCCATAGAAACGGTGGAAGGAGGAATTCCTTAATTACCTATAGTCATTGATGATAATTAAATGCATTTAAATCACAGAAAAGGTATTTTGGTTCACTGCTTCATTTCGCAAGGGATCTTCAATACATTGCCCATAGTTGAAGCACTTGATAAGGAGGAAGACTTTAATGGGAAATTATCAGATGTGACAATTATTTTAAGTCAACAATTAATATAGAACTTGTGACATACCACTTTTACACCAGGGGACAGAAGCAGGGTGAAATATTTGAGGAATTGTTGACTGCAGTACAGAGCTTGCCTGCAATCTGTAAATTTGAAACTTCTACTGATGAGATGTTGACAGACCAACTCATGGTTAATACAACCGGTAAGTGAATGCAGCAAATGCTGTGGGTGAAACGTGACCCAACGCTGGAGGTATTTGTGAAAACTGCTAAAGGCATGGAACAATCCATGACATACATGAAGGAGGTCAATGTAGAAAACCAAGATTAAAGGAACCTAAATAAAATATGCATTGTGAATGCCAAACACCCTAAAATGTAACCTGCCAAATTTAAGAACAATACCAAAATGGTGTGTTTCTAATGTATCATACAGGATGTTCAGCTAACACCAAATAATGCAACAATTGTGAAATAATTGGACATTTTTCAAGTATTTACTGTGAATACAAATTAAACCAAAGTTCTAAAGTGATTTTAGAGGACTCTTCATCTAAAAGTGAACACAAACTGGAAGGCAGTGCTGCGGTTCTGGCTGTTCAAAGTGTTAATGAGGAGAGAGCAGATAAAACACCTGTGTTTTCCTCAATGGAATTGGTGAAGGAGGTTAGAGTCATGGCAGACTCGGGATCTCCTCTCACCATTATTACTAAAGAATGGTTTGACGTTGGACTTCCACAGAAGGTTGAGACACTTTTAGAACCAAATGGTAAGATTGTCCCTTTTGATGGTCGAAGGATTGATTGTTTAGGTTATATCCCAGGACAGCATGGCTGAAGATCCACGTGGCACTCAAGGGAGGAGTTGTATTTGGTTGGAAGGATCGTAGACTGTTGAAAATTATGCTTAACCCTTTAACATCTGACTTTGGGATAGCCACTACTAAACCAAGTTTGGCCCTCAAAATTATTCATGAATACCCAACAACACATTAGGGAAAGCTCAGTGGGTATGTACATTATATAAAACTCTGAGATGATGCTCAAACTATCAGGCAAAAGTTGACAGGAGTACCACTGTCTGAAAAGTGTTCCCAGGCTGCCATTGTGATTTTCACAAAGAATGAAAAGCAATATTTTGACATCTTACATAATGTATGCTCGTGGTTCATGGAGAGAGTCTTGACACTGTCACCTAAAAAATATCATCTCTTCCAAGAACAGTGAGTACTTGGGACACCCCATTTCTGCTCAAGGGATTGTGTCAAAGAAATCTCTAGATAGAACAATAAAAGAAGCACCTCCACCAAATAAGAAGGGGAAACGAATGTCATTCACAGAACTTTGTATTATTCAAAATTTGTTGAAAATATTTATATTCCCTTGGAACTCTTAGGAAAACTGTTACATAAATTAGAAAACTTTAAATTGGAAGCAGACCAGTTAGAGAACATATTGGTAAAGCCCCAATCTTGAAACTGTTTTCTCTTGGAAAGATGTGTGTGAGCTCAGTATCGTGGTGGATTCTGGTTTTTATCGGCTTGGAGCTGTCTTTCGTTCAAAGCAATGGGGACTGAGCAATGAGAATACATAATTGCTTACTCTTCAAGAACCTTAAATGAAACAGAAAGTAAATACACTGTGAACATTTAACTTGTGTAAGGGCTATTAACCACTTTTGTAATTTTATTTGTGGTTTAAAATCTTTGTTACAATCTGATCACAGACCATTAGTCCACATTTTATCACCAGGGGAGGGCTTAACAACTTCTGCTCACCTATGTTAAAAAATTGAGGAATATTGTTTTGAAGTATCCTATGTTGCTGGAAAAAAACAACTGTTTGTCATGGTTGCCATGTCCGAACAGAGATGAATATGAACTATCTGAAGAAAAAGTGAATGTGGTTGCTGGTATGAATAATCCAAGCATGTCTCAGAATGTGATATTGGAAAAGGAAATACGGTGGACTGACAATTGTTAGAACTGGCATCATTGGTGTGGTTTTCCCCTAACTGTTTTCCTTTAGACCTCCTATTTTTGATAACTTTGTTATTGCTGACCTTAGGACAACACACTTTACCACTACTAACCAGTGTTAAAGTGCTTTGTGGTCTCTTCTTAAAACAAGGTAACATTGTCCTATTCCCAATTGGAATATTTAATTTACTGATAAGGCCTGCAAATGTAATGCTACTACTGAGTCTGCAGCTCCGATTGTGCCACCCACTTAAATAGCCCTTTAAACATGTCTCAAACCTGCCGTTGCAGCCTGTGTATGCAATTTTAATCTGCCATTTTGACAGGGCAAAGTAAACCTTTTTCCGGGCCCAAACATTGATTAAAAAAAAATATATGTCACTCCTAGGGTAGGTCCTAGACAGCCTAGCCGGCATTGTGCAATGTATCTAAAAAGTGGGATATGTACTTTTAAGTTTTACATGTCCTGGTAGGAAAAAACTCCTAAATTAGTTTTTAACTACTGCAAGGCGCCACTATGCATCAAAATGGTTTTCAGAAGACTCAATATCAGCAAAACATGAAGTGCGTCAAGCCGAATGCAATTGTCAGAAAAAGTATTCTTTCAACAAAAAAAGAAGCCTATCTGTCACATCTTAAACAATACAAAAGACTCGTCATGCAAGTTAAATCATCTTTTTACTCAGACAAAATGATAAAATCGACTAACAAGTCTAAGGAAATATTTGAATTTTGGTTCAACTGTCAAATCCTGACAGAGTGACTGCTACGATTACACCCACCTATGTGAGGCCCTCAATTCATTTTTATGGAGAAGATCACGACAATCTAAGTCAGTATTCCTTTTAGTCCTTATTCCCTGCAACATCTATTGAAGACAGAAACTCAGTCATTATGTGTGAGCTGCCTGCCATTAGAAAGGCGCGTCTCATGGACCTACTAACCAAAGTGAAATTGAGCTCTCCCAATGATCCCTCTCCTCCCAAAAACATCCTTCTCTTGTTTTCCTGATATAGCCTTATCCCTTCTTATTCAGTCTTTGAATCATGGCTATGCTCCCAGCTACTTCAAGGAGTCAAAAGTAGTTCCACTGCTAAAGAAAGTCATAGATGATCCATGTATCTTAAACAACTACTGCCCTATATATTTGCTCCCTTACCTGACAAAAGTGCTTGAGACCCAAGTAGCTGGGTGTATATGCACTTTTGTGGAAGACACCAACTTCCTTGACCCCCCATCAAGCTGGTTTTTGGCCAGCCCACTCTACTGAGGCGGTCATCCTCTCAGTGGTGGATGACATACATGAGGTAGTCAACAGGGATACAACCTAGGCGCTGGAGTTCCTCAATCTCTCATTTGCTTTTGACACAGTTGACCATGAGATGCTGGTCGACTGTGTTGAGGCCACGGTTCTCCAGGCTACTGCTCAGGAGTTGATTATTCCATGCTTTAGGAGGTAGGTAAGAGAATGTGTGACCTCCGGCTCTGACGGATGGTTCAGATGCCCGGAACATGGGCAGTAGGAGGTCGGCAGAGTGGATGCATCTGTTTGAGATCTGGAAGTTGGTGCTCGGGTTCAGGCATGTGGGGCTTTGATTGTATAGTGCTCTGTAGGTAATGGTGAAGAGTTTGAAGAGGGCATGTTTGTGAATGGGGAGCCAGAAGAGGTCTCTGAAGTGTTTGTTTATAGGCGTGCTGCTTGGGAGGTTGGAAGTGAGCTTTGTTGCAGCATTGTGAATGATCTGAAGTATTTTAGTGAGTTGTGCTGTGAATCTAACCTAGAGGGCATTACTGTAGTCTTTGGGTGTTTTCGTGGGAGCTATCTGAAAACTTTCTGCAGGGGTTTATGGGTGTAGAAACAGGTGGAGGTGGCTGTGTACACCTAGTTAGACATTTAGATTTGCTTGTTGATCAGGATCCAATCCCAAGGTTTCTTTCTGTATTTGATGGGGAGGGGGTTGGTCCAAGTTCTGATGGCTACCAGGCTGTAGACCAGAGGAAGGTGTTTTTTAGGAAAATACCCACTTCTGTTTTGTCATAATTGAGTTTCAGGCAATTGGTCCTCACCCAGTTTATGACTTCTGAGATGCAGTTGGTGAACTTCAGTTGGGCGTGGTGATGTTGTCAGAGGGAGAGAAAATGAGGTGGGTGTTGTCTGCGAAAGGAAGACCGTTATCTTAAAGATTTTTGTCTTAAATACAGTGTATACCTTGCATGCAAAGGCAAGATTCCCTTTTAATTAGTTGCAGTGAAAGATTGTGTGTCTACAGAATTTTTTCGAGATTCTATCATGGGTGTCAGTCCGTTCCAACTCTTAAACTAAAGACTTCCTTCATCATCATTTGGTGGCTTAGGTGCAAGATTCCTCCTAGAAAGTTTGTTGATACTAAATTCAATCTTCAGGAAGTATAGAAAGATGACAGAAAAGATGTAAAGGGTAGTATGATACAACTGACAGAGTTAAGCTTAGCATGATTTTCATAGGAGATCTTGTTAGAATTTGCCTATCATGGCATTAGGAGAAAGGAGCTTTAAAGTTTTCCCACCATTCGAAGTGGTGAAAATCAACAAAAGAAGTATAATTACACAAGATGGTAGGTGCTGGAATGTTAGCAGAATTGCCAAATGAGCCTTAGATTGTGTGAGCTGTAGAGATAACAGTAATTTCACCATGGAAGGTGAGCATGATGTCTTGGGTGCACCCACTGGATTTGAGCATGCCAAAGTCAATCAAAAATAATGCCTTGACCCAAGTTGTCAGGGTTCCAGTGCTCAAATTCCTTATGGTCCCCGAGTTACTTAATGAATGACTTTGTGAGTGATGGTTTGATTGCTGGGTGTGTAAAAAACTCAGCAAGAATAGGACACTCATTATATAGGGTTCTCCAAGAGTAATTCTCTTTGTTTCAATTTTTTTTTGTTAAGGAGGGAGATATGTTATAAATGCTTTGCTTCAACTTTTCCCATCTTAGAGTGAAATGTATGTACATTAACTGTTCTCCCTCTCTATTGCACTCTTGGTATTGTCCTCATTAAATGCTGTGGCTGCTAAAGTTCTAAATGAGTGATGGCAGTTACCCACATTCATAGATGGGATGAGTTGATGTTTGACTTACTGTATGTTAAATAAACATATTTCATAAACACTTCCTACTATTGGGTACATTTTTGCCATACCTGCATTGCAGTGCTGCACTCCTCTAAAGAGACCTGACCTCCTTCCTTATGGAATTTATACACTGTCTTGGGGAGACCATGCCTGGACCATTCACCAAAAAATACATACATGTAATTTCCATGCCTATGCACTCAGCCACAAATTTGGGAAAAAACATAGTGATATCCCATAGACTTTGACTCACAAGAAAACTTTTAATAGCAACTAAAGAATCTGAGGCATTCGTTTTACTATCACTAGTCCTCAGAAGTGCCTTCTAATCTATAGACCATAAGTTATTGCCATTCTTTCATTCAGAGGTAGGGGCTCTTGAACTGTCCTCGCTTCACTGGTCATGCAGTCCTCTTCAGCCATCTTAGTAATTTCAACTAGGTGTCCTCCTCTTCAAAGCCCATCAGATCTTTTTTGTGTCCTGCAAGTTGTTGTCCTCTTCATCTATGTTCTTGACCTGCCATCTCTAAACCTGTGGAAGAATAATTCTGAAAACAGCTCCCTCAATCACTCCAATGCTAACTACCCTTAAATCTATCTATGCATAACCAACAGCAAAGCTAACAATGGTTTGTAGAAATCTGTGTACCCACTGATGGACTGTGAATGACAATAGTTGTTTAAAAGCCATAAAAGATCCAAAATTGACTTCTGTAGTGTTTGGTAAGTCTACCCCCTTGATTGTACAATCCCAAACATGACTGCACATCTCTTTAACATCAAACTTCCAGGTTATCTACAGGACTCGTAAATTCACCAATTGAAAAAAATCCAAAATAAACCAGTTACTACAAATTGTCCCAGCTCTGTTCCAAGTGAAACATAATCAATATTTTCTTAACATGCTACATCTCAAAAGTAGGTGAAGAAAATGTGCTTGACATTAGCAAATATGTTTAACATTGCCTTAACCATAGTAGAGAATGAGAAAACATAGAAATGCTTCCTTACCGTGATAAATAGATCATATAGCTCTAAACTGCTGGAGAAGATACTTTCTTAAATGTGTAAAAATAAACTTGCAGCTTAAATAAGTAGTAGGCTCTCATACCTAATGTGCTTCTATGAATAGGACTGAAAATATTTTTTGACTTCTACTTGACATTTAAATAAATTGACTTTAGAACTGCTGATCTAATCCGCTGACTTTAAAATCGGTCATCACTTTTGAATGTGCTGCTCACACCACATGATTTCCTCATTTCACTAAACA
The DNA here is from genome assembly GCF_964204655.1 of Triturus cristatus. Lineage (NCBI taxonomy): Eukaryota > Metazoa > Chordata > Amphibia > Caudata > Salamandridae > Triturus > Triturus cristatus. Next base: position 1,190,009,664 of record NC_140591.1, read on the forward strand.
ATGTATTCTGCTATATTTTATAATGAATAGAGTATTAGCAAAGTTAAGCTTACTGAAGATATTGTTTTGCATAGTCTCATCAAGACGTACAGAGTTGCCCTAGACTAGCCCTTTGTCCACACAATGGGATACTGACAACAGCTAACAGAATAGGCCTGCAAAGGTTCTCATGAGAACCTTCACTCATGTATCTAGTGTAAGACATATTAGAAACTTTTAGACATCTGCTCACCAGAATGAATGTTTTCAGTGTGGAATGAATGAGAGATGACAGGCCATCAGGAGACCCGTTTCAATTGTACGAAGATGATTCAACCATGCTGAATGTTGCAAATGTTTTATGTTTTCATATATATGTGTTCCTGGTGAGAGAGGGAACACAATTCTTCCTTTCCATGCCATCTTACCCATGATGCTTTATGCATTCTTTTTCCATTATTTTTGCCCAGATTGTTGTGTGCTACTGCTAACATGATTTCCTTTCACCCTGATGTTTTTCCAGGGAGACTTTCTCCTACAGTTGATCATAGCTACTGCTGTGATTAATTTTCCTTGATTTAAATAACAGTTCCTACTGCAACTTGTTGGGGATATTGGCAGAGTTTCTGGAACTGTTCAAACTTCAGGTGCTAACAAAGGCATATATTCTGCAGTTCAAGAACCCCGGCTCACTCTAATAACAAAAAAAGAAACCTGCCACCTCCTTTTCAGATCAGAAAGCATTATAAAAACTGCCTTTTCTGAATTACCACTTCTCTTAACTCCTTCACTCGGGCATTATCTAAAGTTGAATTACCTTGGAGAACTATGTCATAAAAGTAATTATTTACTACAAAATGCCTCTGATTATGCATTTCAATAAGAAGACAAGCTGTTTTAAGATGAAGTTTCTTCAACGCAACCAAAAAATATTCTTTTTGATCCCTAAAATTTTAATTGAAATCAGACAACAACTTTTGGCATCATTAGGATGGTAATACTGTGTAGCAGTGACTACATAACCGCTGGGTGTTACCCCCCCCCCCCCTGATTTACATCTGTGTGCAAATAAATGGCAATCAAGTTGTGCAAACAAAATTATTGCATGTTTTTTTCACATTTTTGAGTTGCTATTAGCTACTATCTAAATGCAAAATGTGTGCTTTCGAACCAAGGGTGGTAACCATGTTTTTGTGTTGTGCAGCATTGAATGAAAAGGAAACAGCAAAACAGAGCCAAATATATTAACATATAGTGCTGTATCTTTCTCTCTCTTCCTCCCTGTGCTATAGTCTGTCATACGCCAGATACACACCCAGTACTTTGGTGCCAGAGTGTGTTCCTGATGTCTAGCATAGGTTTTGTCCAGGAGGGTTACCCTTTCAGTACGAAGACACATTTTAAACATTTCCACAAGTGTATGCATCCTGTGGAGTACAGCACACATGCAACATTGGAAACGTTTGGAGAAAAGAAAACTTTTTTGTTCTGCCTGCCTCGACGAGGTGCACATTTTTTTTACTTAAAACCATGTCTGGCTTTTTTAGTAGCTTGGACTTTGTGTCTAAAATCCATGGGTGGTTGCACGGAAACGCCCATATGCCACCCATCGCATGCCTCCTTGATGCAAAGAAGCACACAGCGCAAATTGGGGTTACTTTGTCATGCAAAACAAGCTTTAATCTGGACAGTGGATCCGAACTCTACACTTTGCAAATGTTTTACATTACTGCCTCAAAGTGTCATAAATCTTTACCCAAACCTGTGGGTAGAATCGAGTTACTGTATCTTTTGCTGTCATCGCGCAGGGTTAAATGGTGTGTGGCTCATTGAATCTAACAATGATGCCACAAGAGGAGAAGCGGGAAAAGACGAGTGAGAATAAGTATAAAATCCCTTGACTTTAGTAGATCAGTTTGGCCAACAACATCCTGTTCCAATAGTTGTGTTTGTGATTGCACAGCATTCTTTGCATTAATTTAGGATGGCAATTAAGAGGACTGCAGAAATCATTTTCTCAGTCTTCTTCCGCACTGAATGTCAGGGCCTCCTGCAGTACCTAATTTGAGCCGGTGGCTCCGGTGCTCGGCACCAGCACTTAATTATCAACACCGACACTTATGACAGTCAGCCACATGGTGGCAACGTCTCTCTAATATAGAGATGAGCACAACAGCAGTAGTTTTTTCAGTATCCATTATAAATGACAAATCCCTGCCAGCCAAGCCATTCGTAAAGCTTTGGGGCCTGAATTATTCTGAATTGTCACACTTGTAGAAGAGTGATGGTTAGTAGTTGTGTTGGAACTGCCATTGGCAGCGATGGCAGGGACAATGGGTGGTGCAAGCTGCAGTGGCCTCCTGACAAGAGACCTGGCTCTTATATTTTTTCCAAATTAAGTATTGGCCTGCTGTTTTATTGCAACATGTCATCTGGCCTGTTCGTTTGCAGCATGTTCTGGCGCCTGGGCAATCATTTCAAGCAAAGCAGAAATCATAATGTCACAGCTGCAGCTGTTGAAGCTTTCATAGTTCTTTCATAACTCTCATTATTGTCATGCATTTTACTAGCGAGTCCGGTGGAGGCGATTCTCTCAAACTCTGTGTAGGTTGTAAATTGAATACTTCCCCTGTATAATCAGCGTGCACGCTTTGTGACATGGATTCATGCAGGGCCAGGAAAGGCGTGGGTGGACAACATAAACCCCATGTCAGTGTGCCCGAAAAAATGCCTTGTGACAAGAAATTCTTGCAGTTAAGGTTTACTTTTCATACTGCATTGATGCTTACAGGCCTTTGGGCCAGATGTACGACCTGTCAAATAGTGAATCGCAAATTGCGTCGCATTTGTGACTCGCAATTTGCAACTCGCTAACTGGGATGCACAACAGTGTCTGAGACACTGTTTGCGATTCCCAATGGGGTCGCAAATTGCATGCCGTGTGCATATAAATGAGGCTGTCACAATTTGCGACCCCATTGGGAATGGCTGGCACTCCCAGGGAAGGTGACCTGCTGGGGTCAGCAGACCTCCATGTCTGGGACTGCTTTTAAATAAAGCAGTTTAAAGAAAATGTAACCTGTTTTCCTTAAAGGAAAACGGGCTGCATTTCAAAAATGAAAATGAAACTTTGGGACCACTGCCTGCCCTTAAAAATATTTGCGCATGCATTCACAAATGGGAAGGAGTCCCCTGGGGACCCCTTCCCGTTTGCGATTGCTTTACCACCCTTCTGAGAAGGGTGGTAAACTGCAAATGTGTTTTGCGACTGCAATTGTGGTCGCAAAACATTCATACATACCTTGTGGAGTCGCTATTCGGAAGGGACGCTCTTGAAACGCCCCTTCCTAATAGCGAGTCGCTAATCCTATTTTGCGAGTGGCAAATCAATTTGCAACTCACAAAATATGATTAGTACATGGGCCACAGGTTTTTTGCGCCGCAAAGGGTCTACTACCCTTTTTGCGCCCGCAAAAAAACATCGTACATATGGCCCTTTGTTCTCTAAATGTTACTTAGTTGATGGGACAATTTTTTAATGATTAAAAATAGATCTCCCTCCTTTCCATCTATGTACATGGATACCTGTTTACGAGGCGAATATTGTTAACGATCTGGCCCTGGCGTACTTCTTCCGCATGGACATATCTGACTGGCAAAATGCAGGCCAAAGAAAAGAGACAAGGCATAGCAGAGTCTGTCAAAACAGGAGCAGGTCTACAACGACATAGCGAAGTTAAAAAGTAAGTAGATTAGAAAATACAAAAGACATTGCCGGTCGTAATAAGTTGTAACGAGAGGAAAAAAACTAAGTTTAACAGGGGATTGTCCCAATCTCTCACTTTGAGATAGTAGACAGTAGATATGCCTTGGCCCAACACATCACACTCTCCTATTCGTAAATCTAAATTTGAGGTGTGAGCAATGCAAGATGCTGGTGTGACTAGCATGTGCTCTCTTCTCTCCATAATTCATAATGTGCTGTCAAACCTTTTGTCACAGTTACTCTAAGAGTCCCATCTTCAACCAGGATCTCTCAATAGAGTACTGAGGATCGCTCAATAAAAATTCTATTTGTCTCCAAACTCATATTTGCGCACAGAGACGGCATGGGCTTGAAAGACATGCAGAAGACCCACTTAAAGTGTTAACTATGTGAAAGAATGCAAATTCTATCCCCGTTTTTTGCTATCGGACCTCTTGTTTCTGGAAGTCTGCAGTTTTGCCATACAACGGACACTAAGAAGGTCCACATATCCAACTTGCAATTAGTACATGTGAAAGGTGTTATTAAGGTGGCCGCAGTAGGAGGAAAGAAAAAAACACACAGAGCAACATAAAAAGAACCCCTTTGCCATCTTGGTTATTCTTGCTTGCAGATGTTGGAAGATACAAGGGTTGATTAGCAACGCACTCAAAAAGACCCTAACCATGGTGGAAAAAAGCCAGGCACAAGATCGCAGAACTAATGAATCCAAATAAGGACTGCAGCTGCAGAAAAAAGACTTTTAAAGGACCGGGCCCATAAGTTCGGGACCTATTCTAGAATCACAATCCAATGGTTCTTTTCAGCAACATGTAAGAGTAGAGGGGAGAAAAGCCATTATTATTGCAAGTCAATTCAACACAAAATTCTCTTGACACATAGTGATCACAGACAACTACGTAAGGCTAGTTAAATTTATTACAATGCCAAAAAGCAGCTGAATATTGAGGCATCTCAAAATGAACGTGTAGAAATACATCGAAATCAGCATAAAGCCAAGCCTACATATCAAGTTTAAGAGGTGCAACATAAACAAAACTACTAATTCAAGAAACAGGATGCAGACTATCAGAAAACATTAGTCCAAGTTTCCCTGTATCAAGGATTGATGGATATAAAGCATTAATCTATCCCTACTCTAACACTACAATGACATCCCTACTTAAGCATCTTCTGGGTCAAAAAAAAAAGATGTCAGTCCATGAAATCTCCCAAGGAAGTCTCTCCACAATTATGGATCATGTAGCGTAAAGGTACCAATACAGAGCTCGTTCTACGATGCTCTCCCTCTCCGAAGGCAGAGAAGAAGTCGGCACTTTCCCTACTCTAACATCGCATTATTTCAGGTATTTTTCCTAAGAGTCCTTGCAGATCACGCAATACACTCTGAACACGATCTCCAAGGTAGTTTTCCATGGTGTAGCTCTGTTCCTGAACTGCAACCTGTTGACCTTAATTCCCAGGCTTTCTCCGTGGTGAAAACACAACAATTTCCCTTATTGCGTTCAACTTATTATGTATCTCCTTCTCTCCTTGCCCGACTAATAACATAAAGATAATCTAGCAAACAAAGGAACTTCTTCCACCTGCAACACAAAGCATGAGAAAGAACAAAATCCACAGCATACATGAATTCAGCTATTAATTCTACAGCAAGAGGATTCAGGGAAATACTTTTCAGACCTACGAGATTAGGCTAACATAAGAAAAATGCCATATGAGCTTCACGAAATTGAATAGGAAATAAGGCACCTTCGATTACTACATTACCTATGCATGAAATGACACAGTTAATAATGATTTTAATACATGAATGGATGTTAATACCACAACACGAATTCTTCAAGTTAATATTTTTTGCTAGTTACATTTACTTTCCTACGTTAATCTTCATTGTTATTATTTAATGGCCTAAACACATCACGTTCATGTAATTGCATTTCGAAATTCTAACACCTCATGTTAATACAACAAAGGATTATATGTAGGTGCGCTTAACATGTGTGTTTCTAGTGCACCCCTACAAATAAAATGCAATTTCCGCTACATCAGCTTCAATGTGAACAGTGAAGAAGACAAAATAAATGGCTTAAATACATTTTACTACAACTACAAAATTAGGCGCTGGTGAGCAGACCTTTGCTCAGGGTCCGCATACATTGGAAGAAGTTTGTTTGGTATTCCTTACAGTGTGTTAATTGGCAATCACAGCTGGGCCCTGTTCTGGCACTAGATGTGATTGCCACTATGATGTCATGTGCTGTAGGTTACCATGGGAATGAAATGTCATTACTTTAATGTACTGGACAATTGGGGGCTGCCCTGCTGATGGATGGCTGGGATCTTCTGTTAATAAAGTATCATCAAGCTATATCATCAAGCTACATCTGCCTCTCTGTTACTTACTGCTTTAACAACACTTGGCAAAGTATTTTCTTGAATTGCCATAGTTTCCATTTTGAAACTACCTAGAATGCAAAACAGGGTTTGTCCAGGGAGAAGGTTGGGTCATTTGAATGACATCAGGAATACAGGAATGACATGCAGGAATGGCATGGTACCACCGGGTTGGTGTAGGCATCATTTAGGGGTCACCAGGGGTACCAGCTGCGACACTCGACTAGCCCCTTCACTCGCCCTGGTCTCAGAGGTGGCAAAATCAGTGGTAAGAATCTTTATTTACTGCTCATTTGCCATTTGGTTTTATATGTGTTTTGTGTGTGTGCTTGTGGGTGAGAAAGCATGAGTATGTGTAAACATGTGTGTAGGTATGTTTGAGCATGTGTGTGAGTGAAAGTGAGCAAGAGGTAGTGACAGATAGTGAAAAAGATTGTGTGAGATCGAGTGTCAGTAAGTATGAGTGAGTGATCCAGGTTAAGAGTGAATGCAAGAGCGAGACTTAATAACAATGAGTGTAAGAGTATGAGGGAGAATAAATGAGTGTAAATGAGAGAATAAGTGTCAATGAGTGATTGCTGTTGAGAATCTGATGTGATGTGATGTTTGTGTTTTCCTGGAATGCTGAAGGTATTTATTGTCTTATAGAGACATCCAGGGCAAAATACTGGAACTGGCATACTAGGGGCAATTTGTGGCCTAACAGAAATCAAGAGTCCAGTTATGGTATTGTCACAACAAAGGTCATTTATGGCATATAGGAAGCCCTTGGAAAAATGCTGGCATACTTGATAAAATTCTGTGCATGTGAACACCAGTGGAAAATGCTTGTACCACCAAACTGGAAGTGTTCTTGGCATAAAGTTGGTATATGGGAGGGTGGCAACCATGATAAAATGGTCACCCTGAAATACTGAGGTAATTTTTGACATAGCGATCCCCTATGGTGTAGGATAGAATAAATTACTAATTTCTGGCACCAGCATATACATTCCTTTTTGATATAATGACAAAATGCTAGCCTTGGAACAATGGAAGTTATGTTTGAAAATTGGGCCACTCATAGCACATTGTGGAAAAAATGAGGTGATCTCCTGGAGTACTTAAGGGTTCAATAATTAGAGAAACTATAAAAAGATTTCAATATTTAATGAGTGCCCTTTTAGCACCTTTAGCATTTTGTAAATTTAGAGAAGCCCCAGACAGGAAGTCCAGCTTACTCAATTCAGAGCAAGTATAATGCTATAGAAATTTAAAAGATCAAGTCAGCACCATAATGTTGGTAGTATCTAAAACAGACAATTATCAGTGTTATTTTGTTATACTAATCATACAGTTATTTTAAAACTTCAGCAACTGTCAGTTGTGATGTTAGGATCATGTGACACACCTTCCTGGAAATCATCAAGTTCAAAGGTCATATGATGATGTCACTTCCTGTGATGTCATAAAAGTCAAATGGCATGTGATGTCGCTTCTGCTACCCCTTGCATTTTGGTGAATCTACACCCATAAGGGATGGGTGAGTATCCCACCAATTAAAGGAAACCCTGCCTCATTTTTTAAACTCTTGCACACCCTCCAAGAGCTAGCTGAGCCAAGAACTGCAAAAGTTGTACCAACCTGAGCTGATGTTACCATGTTACGAGTTTTGCATCTCCTAGCTTTTAATCTGGACTTTTGAAGTCTTGAATGAAAAACAGGTGCACCAGCTCCCTAATTCCTGCTCAGGGCCAGTAGAGGGTATTCTGGCTGGGGATCCTGAAGAAAGGGCACGCTAATCGTTTGTGGGATGATCCTGCTGTGGCTACCCGAGGATCAGGCACTACAGTCATTGCTGGACACTTGGATGTGCTGCAAATGTCAGAAGACATAGCTGACTAGAGACTGTATGCAAAGGAGGGAGGTTTGCTTTGGATGGCATTCAGAAGCTGCTGCCTGGGATTCGCTAGGTCAGGACACCAGCACGGCTGAACAAGTCTTGATCCCCCGAGCCAGGCGTGCTACAATGGGGCCATGTACTCTACTATATCGTATTGGTGGGTGATATTATCGTTATAACTGGTTTCAGAAGTGCTTTAAGATTATCGAGGATAAACTTACTTCCACATATGACCCGTGAGCTTATAAAGAGGGATTACATTTGACCTCATGTGGTCTTTATGATTATATGACTAAATAGAGTTTTTTGCTCCTTTATAGAGGAATACGAATCTGTACTTATGAGACTGACTATTACTAACTAACTTACTATGACCACCTTTCGAACAGGTGACCTAACACATACATATTAGAACACATTACAGGTCTTTTGGATTATAAGGTGATATGATAGGGTGGCATTCGTTTGGGAGCACTCACAATGCTTGGGCAAATGGTTTGTCTTTCGAAAGCACAAGAATTCACAACAAGGCTAGTATGTTCAGTTCTGCATATCGTGCACTGGGTTGCATGAGATATCCAGCTATGACTCTCACACTAATTTGTTAATTAGGAGTGATTTGGTGTAGGTGTTGATGAATTTCAAAGGGAGAGCACAGTGTTATTAAACTACGCACTTTAGGTCTGGCTTATTTTTGGAACAAAATGGAGCTTGCTAGACAAAGCTCTATATATGAAAGAGAATTTGATATGCAATACAAATGCCTGGTTTATTCTTTCTATAGCCCTGATGAAGTCAAAGTGGTTTAATAACCAGAGACGAAACTCGTGTTGGCTACTGGATTTACTACAGGATTGACTGGGATCTATACAGTATTCCAAGAAGGTTTAATAGCTCCTGTGGAGAAGGAAGAATAAAGAAATAAAGAAACGCAATGAAGAAATAAGAACTGATTTTGCACTGATTCTTTGATTGTTGTGTTGCTCAGGGGTGTCAATATTTTGTTCAGGTTAGGGGGCTGCTCCTTACATATCTCAAGGGTATAGGTGGCCACCCTTTTCCCCCTGAAGCACCATATAAGTAATGCTTTGGAGTCACATGGGGATACTGATAGGTTTGTGCATAAGATACCTGTGCCACTGATAACCCCTATACTGCAAATTAATGAACATCCCCCAAATCTAAAGTTTTTGTTTGTTGATGTGTTTGTTTGGTTAATAACACATTTTCTCTGTCTTCCATCTTCAACTCTATCTTTTCAACTGCAGGTGAAATGTATTACGTGTAATGCCATCCATGGAGCACAACTCAGACCATTAGTTTCTTGGGTTAGGCTTTGGACCAACTCAGATGGTTTTGTGTAGAGGTCTTCTCCTAAGAAATAAAACAATATCCTTTCATTGATTTTAACATATTAAGTACTTACGTCTTAGCCTCAGCTTCCCTGGATTATGGGTCTCCCCTGATTCTGTTCAGCTGTGAGATGACCTCCATGATGCAGCCTTGGACTTCTCTGCTTTGCTAACCTGATCGTCAAATGCTAATGGGGTACTTGGTCCCCAATTGGAGAATAGATAGTACAGAGGCTCCAGGATATCGGAAATTAAAAATCCCATGTGTAATCTTGTTTGCAGGAACAATGATTCTTTAACTGTATATGTTGACTAATGTGCTCTTTATTCTTGACAATCCATTAATAGCTGTCTTCTGTTCTACATGTTGCAAAATGGTAAATTTGGGTGTTCTATAGCTCTATGAGGGTGGCTATCTCTCCAAACTCTCCTTTGTTTTTTCAGACCTTTCCTCTATACATAATATGTGACTTGCATTGTCCATTAAGTTAGACATGTGAAAAAGAACAAGGAACATATCACTCCTCCACCCAGGCCTGGAGGTTTTCCCTCCCCATTTGGCCCCCAATCTCTGTCTGCCACCTTTCTTTTGACATATCCATTCCCAGCCTCCAATTACCCCTCCTTGACTAAGAAAAACAAGAGGGGTGTATCATTCCTCCTCCAGTCCTACAGCTTCTTCACCAAGAAGTTGTAAGGAGTTTTTATATATGGAAAGTTCCATGGCTAACTGGTCCATGGGCTGTTCCTCTGCGCCCAGTTGGAGGAACTAGACAGATGTCTGTGGAGAAGTGTGGCTCACTGGTTAGAGTAGGCAGACCTGGAAGCAGAGGTCAGCCCGGAACCAGGGTTCAATTCCCGGCTCGGCTGGGTCTTGAGTCCATAAATTGTCCATGGACTCGATAATTCTCGCTCCAGTGCATACTCGATTCATGGGTTCACACTCTGCGACTCTGGGCAATAGCTTGCTTAATCTCCACAATGGCCCCTCGCGGCGGGATGCCTGGCTTTCACCTTGTTGATGCCCTGCTGGGTTATCTCACAGGGGAATACCAGGACGGGTTCCCTAAGCAAGCGCTTAGAGATCGGTTGGTGATTTGCGCTATATAAATATCTGCACATTTACATTTACATTCATGACTCTTTCCTTTCTGCAGGCCTGCTATTGGTTGTAGAAGCAGGCCCGCTATTGGTTGTTCTAGAAGAAGTTCTGAATGCCTCGCCCCTTTCATAAAGAGGGTCCTTCCTACTTTCCTCACATCCCAGATCGAACCAGTCAGGAAAAATGGCAACGCATGCTGGGGAACTGACATTTGAGGTGGTTTTTGGTCATCATGTACAACCTGCATGCGCCTGTATCACGTCGTATGTGGCATGATGCATGCACGCCTCATGATGTTCTGGCATCCATTTAACTTTACCTTTCAAAACATAAATGATGGCCATGTCAGAATGGTTAAAAAATGCATTGGAGCCAGTACAAGTATAGTGAGCAGCCCTGTATTATTTTATTATTATTATTTTATTTAGCGACTTGTAAAGCGCCTGGTGACCCGAGGGCATCCCCGCGCTATGAAAATTTGTTATCCAGATGAGAGGGAGAAGGAGAGAGGGCTTTATTTAGGAAATAGAAGGGTTTTAAGTTTTTTTCTGAAAATCAGATAACTGGGTTCCAGTCTGAGGGAACGTGGGAGGGAGTTCCATCCAGTGGACGCTTTTACAGAGAAGCGTCGGCCTCTGGTACGTATCCTTTTGAATTTGGGGATGTTGGCTAGGTGCTCGTTTTCGGACCGTAGAGCTCTGGGTGCTTTGTATGGAGTAACCAGGCCGCTGAGAATCGCAGGTCCCGATCCGTTGATCAGTTTGTATGCCGTGCACATGGCTTTGAATTCCACCCTTTGGCGCACAGGGAGCCAGTGCAGGGCCTTGATGGCAGGTTTGGCTGACACTCTGGAGGGAAGGTTCATGAGTAGACGGGCTGCTGCATTCTGTGTTCGTTGCAGTCTCGCCAGGGTAGCCTCAGGCGCTCCCAAATAGACCGTATTACTATAGTCCAACCGTGACAGTATGAGCCCTTGGACTAATAATTTCCTGGACGCGGGTGGAAGTAGGGGAAGAATCCTGCGGGTAGTGCGCATAAGCCCAAAACAAGTACCTGCAGTTTTGGCCGCTTGCGTCTTCATTGAGAGGTCGGGTTCTAGCCAGACTCCGAGGGTCTTAATTTCGTGTTTCGGGATGGGGATTTCCCCGAACATGTCTGGCCAGACCGCTGGGGGGATGGTCACCCATTGTTTACCCATGAGCATCACTTCGGTTTTTGATCCGTTTAGTTTTAATGATGATTCACACATCCAACCGTGGATTTCAGTGAGGCAGTTTGCCAGGTTGTCTGGGTGGTCGTCTAGTTGGGATAGGGAGACGACCAGTTGTGTGTCATCGGCGTAGCTCACTATTTTTATACCGAATGGTGTCACTACGTCTTCAAGGGGGGCCATATATGCATTAAAAAGCGTAGGGCTCAGGGAGGATCCCTGAGGGACCCCGCTCGTGAGGGGGAGGGTGGACGAGTGGTAGTTGCCGTCCCATACCTGGAACGTGCGTCCGGTAAGGAAGGACTCTATCCAGCTGAGTGCCGTCCCGGTAAGCCCTGCTGTCGCCAACCGATGGAGAAGGACACGATGGTTGACTGTGTCGAAGGCTGCGCTAAGATCCAGGAGGATCACTGCCACTGACCCTCCTGAATCTAGAATGCGCCTTGCCTCCTCGATGACGGCAAGAAGGGCGGTATCTGTGCCGTGTCCCGGGCGGAACCCAGTTTGGGATTGCCGTAGGATGTTGTTTGCCTCGAGAAACTGAGACAGTTGTCCGTTGACCAATTTCTCGGCTACCTTGCTGATGCCAGGGAGGAGTGATATTGGCTGGTAGTTTGCCATATCTGCTGGGTCGAGCTGGGGTTTTTTAAGGAGTGCTTTCACCACCGCACTTTTCCAGCTAGCGGGGACAGATCCCTGAGCGAGTGAGCTGTTAATAAGCTCCGTGAGCGTGGGGGTGATGACGGGAGCTACGGTTTTAAGGAATCTAATGGGTGCAGGGTCCAGAGGTGATCCGCTTTTCATATTGTTCATGGTTGCTTCTACCTCGTTGGGGGTTACTGGCCTAAATGTCGCAAGTTGGGAGCGTATTCCAGTCTGGCTAGGGGGTGAATTATAGTTCATGTGGCTAGAGGGACATGGAGGAGGAAGGGATGTTAAGATGCGGGCAATTTTGTCATTGAAATAGGTGGCTAATTCATTGCTTCTGTCTACCTGGGGGGTGGTGGAGGAAGGAGTGGTTGGTACTTTCAGTAGCTCTTTTACGATAAGGAAAGATTCCCTGGATGAATTGGAGGATTCTTTTATCCGAGTATCGTAGTGGGATGCTTTGGAGCGCTTAATGGCAGTTTTGTAAAGTCTAACTGCATTGTGGTAGGCTTCTTTGCTGGCGTTCTGCCAGTCTTTTCTCCATAGCCGTTCGGCTCTCTTACAGTTTTTACGGAGTAGTCGAAGTTCCGGGGTGTACCACGGGGCGGAACCTGATTTACCGTTTTTGTCCTCCCGCGTTCTGAGTGGGAGTACGGAGTCCAGGGAGGTCGTAATCCACTCTCTAAATTTACTATCGGCGTTAGCCGGGTCTTCTGCGTATGCCGGGGTAGTTGATTTTAGGATACTGGCCCATTCTTCGGTGGGGAGTCTGGACCAGGTCCTGTCCCTGGTGTAAGTAGGCAGTTTTTGAGGTTTCCTAAAAGTTCCTGGAAGTTGGAAGGAGACTAGGAAGTGGTCCGTCCAGGGGAGGGGAAGGGATTCTCTCGCTTGCATCGAGGGGGTGCTCGTGAACACAGGGTCCAACAGATGACCTTTGATGTGCGTGGCTCCCGAGTTAAGAAGACGGATGTCAAGGGCCGCCAGCTCAGTGGTCAGGTCGGCTGCCCCAGAGTCTAAAGGGTCATCGAAATGAATATTCAAGTCTCCTAGTATCATGAAATTGGTGATGGAGTGGGCCTGTGTTGCTACTGTATCCAGGAGAGTGTTGGCAAAAAGACCTGGATGACCGGGGGGGCGATATGCTAGGATCCCTGAGAGTGAGTTAGTCGGGTCTAGCTTGATTGTGAACTGTAGGCTTTCAGAGTCGGGAATCTGCGCATCGTTAGATTTGCAGGTGAGATAGTCCCGGTAAATAATGGCGACACCACCACCTCTACCTAATGGGCGAGGGAGGGACTGAATGAGGAAGCCCAGTGGGGTGGCTAGCACCATGTCTGACTCAGAGTGTGGGGTGAGCCACGTTTCCGTCAGGAAGAGGATGTCTATCTCATGGTCTTCTATGAGGTGGTTGATCAGTATCGCGTGTTTGGGGAGAGAGCGACAATTCAGCGAAGCGAGTTTAAGGGCTGAAGGCTTGTAGGGTCGTATGGGGAGTTTAAGCTGGGCTGGCTGGCAGTGAGTACAGCTGGTGAACGGTCCATTCATGTCATGAACATATTCACATGAGGAGGCGATGGGGGGTCTGAGACTTAGGAGGTCCCGACGAGAATAGTTTACCTTAGGGGCAGCTTTGTCCACCAGGGGTTCTGGCCCTAGGCCCGGCCGTGCGCAGACGGGCGCAGACGGGCTTGCCTTAGGCGCGCCTTCGGCGCGCAAACGCCGCTCCCGCTGCGCTCGTCCGCTGCGCTGGTATGGCCGGCACATTTGTAGTAGGTGTTATGGGCGTGGCCTCGCAGTGGGCGTGGCTTCCGCCTTGGGACCGCGCTGGCGGTGTGGGCGTTTCCCTGTATCAGCGCTGGAGTCGCTGTGTCAGGGGTGGTCTGGGGGGGCTGTATTAGCGCGTGAGAGTCAGCGCTTCCGTGCAGGTGAGCTCAGAGATTTTTTAAAATCAAACACAGAGAAAAAGTGACAATTCACAGCATTTCACAGGCATGGGCCATATATGTTAAGAACATAATAATATAAATATGAGATGAGTCGAACAGGGAAGGGTAAGGAAGAACTAAAGCGATTCAGGAAGAGGTGGTTTGGAGGCTGTAGGGCCCATGAGGCAGAGGGTGAACATGCTGTGTTATGCTGATGTGAACTATTTTTTAAAGTAGTAAACACCCAACGATATACAATGGTCAGTACAAAATCTGATGGAAAACCCAGTCAGCTGATCGACAGTAGCCAGTGCCTGACTGAGCCTGCCCAAAGGCCTCTTTGCAAAAATGTATGCAAGTGTGTATTTGTATGTGTGTGTGTGTTTTTGTATACTTGTCTGTGTGCGTGCTTGCGTGTGTGCGTTTGCGAGTGTGTGTTTTTGTATATATGTGTGTGTGTGTGCGGTGAATGTTGTATGAAGGCATGAATTATTGCCAGTACATCTAACGCTATCTGTAGGTGACACCTAAAAACTGGAGGTGCCAATGTAACTTAGTCAGAAGAAATATTCTACCAAGTGTCAGAGAGGATCCCAAGGTATGTATTTGGAAACAGCGGTAACGTGTTTGGACCACAAACAGTGTTATTCATGTCCTTAAACATGCCTCTATGGAGCAATAGTTCGAATCGCTTTAATTTGCAAAAGTGACCAAACGAGGAGAATATGTGTTAGGGCATTTCTGTACCAGCGAAAACATTCGCAGGTCTTTAGTTTGCAACATTTTTTATCTAAATGAAAGAGTCTTTTTTTTAAGTTTCCCGTAGAGCATTATCATAGTCATTAATTTATTGGAAATGCTATTTTAGTTCGAGACTATGACACGAGCAGATGGGACCACATCATTGCTCAGCTGATGGGCCATTACTGGCTCCCCGGGGCGCTATGAATCCACTACCAGGATTATTCATCATTAAAAAGGTGTGCATGTTTATGGCTCTTTAATCAGCGCTATTCACCTTAGTTCAAGGTGTTGCTGTCTCTAGAGAAGCGCCCTGCATCTATATTCCACAGCAGAAATGTCTGATTGTGATTGCCCCACAGCTAGGGGTACGAATACATTTCTTTTGGCAAGAAAGGTTTTCCGAGCTTTGGGATTCTGAGGAGACCCATGGGCAGAAATACTCTTTTCTGTGAAGTATGACTTGTTTAGAACCATTTTGAGTGTGTTAAATAAGGATATGTGTAGCATTAATTTTGCCAAAAGTCACAATTTTCACACAGAAGTGAACAACAAAACCTTAGCTGGTGCTTTGTGACTTTAGTTGGACTATGTGTTTTCCAGGGTGGCCTACTATATTTCAGCTCAAACATCAATTTCATAGATATAAAGAAAGCAGAATGTGTTAGATCAAACTAACACTTTTTTTTTTTTGTAAAACATTTTTTATTGAAAAAGAACAAACATCAGCATTACAGTGACATCATTAAGGGAGCAATACGATAAGCATCCACGGTATAGTAGGTAGGTTACAGAGTACAAACGTGGGGGCATATTATCAAGAGAATTATCGCCGCTTTTCGGCCGAAAAGCGGCGATAATTCGATCGCAGAATCAACAAGGGCACGCTTATGCGTGTTTCCTTGTTTAAGTAGCCCTTTAAATGCCACTTTGCATGTCAGCGATGAATATCGCTAATGACATGCAAAGTAGGCGTTCCTTTCCATTGCTCAATGGAAATCCGCACTGACACTGCAGCGCAAGATTATCAAGCCTTGTGCAAACCCTCGATAAAATAAAATAAACCAAGCTAACCATGGTTATCGCAGGTTTGTAACACCTGCTAAGAAACTGACCTAGCCATACTTTTAATGGCAGGTGGATTGAACGGCTGAGGCAACGGGGCATATTATCAAGGAAATGCGATAAATATCGCATTTCCCACTTTGCGCAATTCGGTTTCAAGCCGCTATCACTGGATTTAATCGCCGTGGAGATTTGCATTGATAATAATGCGATATCTCGGCGATTAAATCCGGCGATACGCGGCGTTAAACAGAATCGCGCAAAGCGGGAAATGCAATATTTATCGTGTTTCCTTGATAATATGCCTCATACATGGTGGAAGGTCTAGGGTGATGGGGGGTCATCCATTGCAGGAGCCAAGGGCGGCTGACATATATCTCCACAATAGGAGTTCCACAGGCCCCACACACGAGACCCTTTGCCGGGGCATCCACGAGCTACATATACAGTCTTCAAACTAACACTTTTTAACATGTGAACTGTCAAAAAGTACATAATTCATGTATCTGTCTCTCTTCCTGCTCTTCCTCATCTTCTCTCAAAGTTTAGCATTTCTCTTGCACTCTCACACTGTATTAGCAGCATAACATTTTAAATACAGGTACGAAACCAATGGGATTCTCTCCCATCTGCTTAATGCTTGGTAATTAAACGTGTCAAAAATCAAACACAATGAAAGGGCCATGTGAAGATTGGTCCAGATTCTGGCTACTAAAAGTTTCCTGAAATCTGGAGATTGCTTCTTATTTCAAAATACCAGAGCCATTAACAAATAAGAGTTTATGTCTGAATCAGAATTAGAACTCGTGCAAAATTACAGCACACACCCAGGGGCATATTTACAAGTCCTTACGCCAAAGGAATGTCACTTTAAGTGACGTTCCTGTGGCGATATGTGCTTCGCTTTATTTACTATGCAGCGTTAAGCCAAATAACGTGGCTTAACACTGCCTTGTAAATAAGGCCCCCTTTCATGCTAATTTTAGTGTGAAAGGGGAGGGCAATGGGTGTTGCGGTGGGCATTCCACTGCAACACCCACTGATTTTGCCGCTTCTCCATATTTAAAAGGGAAGCTTAAATATGGGGCCCCACCAAAAATAAGATCAGGAAAAACCTGGTCTTACGCAGGCTCAACAAGGAGAAATGTTTCATTTCTCCTCGTTTTGCAAGTGTGCGACGTTGTGTAGCACACATAGAAACAGCAAAAAGCCTTTCATTATTTATGTGCAGAAAGGTGTTCCTTCCTACACATAAACAATCAATAAAACAAATGTTTTTGCAACTTCTATGTGTGCTGCATTAAGCTGTGTGCTGCATTAAGCAGCACACACAGACGTTACAAAACGCCATGAATGGTTGTTTATGTGCAGGAAGGGAGACCTTACAGCACATAAACGATCATCCCCCCAACACAGACACCCTTGCACTATAGTGTAAGGGTGCCTGCCTTGGCGCTAGGCAGCTGAATTCAGCGCTAGCGCTAGGGGACATGAGGGGTGCGCCGCATTCTTGTGAATAGGGTGCATCTCTGCATTTTCAGAATGGAGAAGCGTGGCATTAGCAATGTTTGCTTAATGCCATGCTTCTTCATTTTGTTGTAAATATGCCCCCCAGTTGCTTTCCTTGCTCAGAGTTTGCCAAGTAAGACCTGGTGAAATTTGTGCTGGGAAAAATGCAATAGTCCAGTTTTGCACCTGCAGATACATTGGGGTGGTGCAGACAGATTTAAAAAAAGCATTTATGTCTACAGGAAGTTATACTACATGTGCACTCTTTTGCATACTATTATACGGCTTTGTAAATTGGTCCAGAACGTTCATCTTCCTATTCATAAGAGTGCAAAGAAGGCACAGTTCTTTCTGTTTGTGATAACTTGTATATTCAGAATCAGGCATGTAAGAGTATGTACAAAAATTATTATTGAGTACCACTCTGCGTCCTCCAAAATGCCTTTATGATTAGGGCCCATGAGTTTACTGTGTAAGCCCTATTCAGTCTTGTAGGATTCCTATTGATAGAGAAACAATGAACCCAGAAAGAACTTAAACCTAGGGTTTCAGTAAAATGCTTGCATAGTTGTGAAACATTATAAGTTTACTGGGACACTCTGAATGAGTCATGGTACACTAAATTGTCTTAATAGGATTGTGCTTCATAATGGCTTTACATTAAATACCCTTACCTTGACATAATTCCAGTTACCATCTAAAGCACATAATACCATTGTAGAACCGCATGCATTCTAAATCCCTTCGGCATAGTTATAATGTTGGTTGCTTCTGTTTTTTAGGTGTTCCTATCATATTGGATGAAGAACTGCAAGACAGAACTAGACAGATATCTACAAGTTGCAAGATTGCCATTATGAGCTGCAAAATTTGCATCCATGCCTATGGAAAGAGGGGGTAAAACGCAGTGGCACCGGTCTATGTAGTGCAAGCTCCTGCTCTGCTCTATGATGAGTGTTCATTGAATAGCAATTGCATGGCCATATGTCAAATACAATTTGAACCCAGGAAATGGTAATCATGGAGCTGAGAATAGGGATTGGGGAAGAATTATGTTCCTCCAGCAGAGTTCCCGGAGTTTTGCCCACTCTGCACTTTGTGCGGAGTTCTTAAAAAATCTATGAAGTGACGCAGAGTGGAGTTTTTTCTCTCACGCGGCTCGCCAACGTTAAGTTGCTGACTGCTTGCGAGATAAAATTGCGCACTAGGCCTCCTCCCGATGAGATTTCTCAACATGTACGGTTGCCGCAGGTCATGATTGCTCGCATTGAGAAATCTGCCCCTCGCGTTGAGGAAGCGGTCACTCAAGTAGAATGTCTTCTTGAGTGGCAGAAAGCAGCAGCACCATTTGGTGTGGCTCGTGGTGCCGTTCGTGCTGTTTTTGCAGTGCAGGACAAACCCCTGGCGCTAAATATCAGTGCATGCAGTGCGACTTAACAGACTCCAGCACTGGTGGAACTCTGCAGAGTGTAGTTGAGTTTTCTGGCACTGGGGTGTTCCGTGGAGTACAACTCCACAGACTCTGCCCAGGCCTAGCTGAGAAGTTCTGAAGCGACACAAATGTAATCTCAATATTTATTCTGAATTGCATTTGTATTTTTGGAACAAGTCCAATAAAGGTGAATGTTCTATTAAAAGTGGGATATAAAAATGTATCTCTTCATGTAATGTTATGAGTACAGCAATGTACTGGATTTATTTAGATACTCAGTACATATGTTCAACACAGTATTTATTATCACCATGGTCTACATTTTGCTCTAAAGGTCTTTCCATAGGAATTTTGCACTGAAAAAATGACTTCAGTAGTTTTTCTAATCTGTTCTCAAGTTATATAATTTCTATTACCAGATTTACTCATATACTCAGTAAATTACACCGTTATCACTTTGCTACTGCTGCATAAAAGTCCTATTATAAAATCAGGGAGAGATACTCGTTTGTGGCAGAATGGGTACCAAGAACCCCTGCCATCTACGCTTTTTAATATCACTGTTTTGGTAGGGCTCACAAAATGGACTCTGTCCAAAAATGCCTTCTTGCGTTACACATTGCGAGAACTCTTAATACCAAGATTGTGTTGGTGCAACCTATTGGAACACACACTAGGGTACTTACTTTGTTTTACACTATTTCTGTTGTTTTAGCCATCATTCAGACTATTGCTCCGCTTCACTATGTAATGCCAACTATTCTGCTGTAAATAAACATGAGCTTCACCATCCCCAGGCCTTTCCTGCCACATTTTCGACATTTATTTTTTGCATGAGTCAGGATCTAACCTTCTGCATTAATGATTTGATGCTTGCTCACATTTCTTTATGAACAATAAATCAATCATAGACCGATCCTGAAGGAACATTGTGTTTTTTAATGTCTTCACAACATTCAGTATATCTATCGTGTCATCGATGATATGCTGTTCAAGCACAGCTTGTAACTTCTGTCCAGGCTATTGCTATTATATTAATACTGCTTTGTGATTGTGGCCCATTTCAAAATCATTTTAAATAAACCCGCTCTAAAAGCTCAAATGAATATCCCACTGAAGAAGGGGCACATTTTTCTGTTTACATCTGGAACTTACTTTAAATAACATTAGTGTGTTAGAATTCTTTGAGCCTAGTATAGGTTTATTAGATCAAGAAAGAGGACATTTTTTAAAAGTGGAAATATGTATGGTCCAGGGAACTGTTCAAAGTTGAATCTGAACTTTAAGATTCAGTTTTCTTTTCAGAATGGTTCTCTATTGCACATGTAGTTTCACCACACAATAGAGCCAGACTACATATTTTCCTGCCCTCTACTTCAATCTATTTATTTCACATATGAATACATACTCTTTGTATTTTTCTGTGTATTACCCCAATTGCAATTCATATATTCATATATTTATGTATCTAAGCGCACATTTTCATTTATGAACACATGCTGCATTTAGTATTGATTGCCCATGTTCAGCATATTTCATTTGCTCTTTAATAGTTTGGCAGTGCATTAATTATTCATATATATGCATTCATGTAATTGCTAATGCCTGATAGAATTAAGTTAGGGTGCAGCGAGATTAATATGGTAATTCTTACATTTTATACCACTCATGACAATTACTGCACTTTTCAAAGTATTCAGAAAATTGTATTTTAGCTTGAAACAGACATGTATTAGGTGGAGAGGAAACTTTGACTTCCTGGTTGATTAGTTTTGTGGGAGTTGAACTGCAAACATTCTCATTGAAGGCCATCAGCTCCTCTGAGCCTGTCTGGCCCTATCAGAATTATTGGGAATGCCACAATTAAAACAGAGAAGCAGACAGCACCCTTATCAAAGAACCGAACAACAGGCTTGTTCAGCTAAGGTATGCGGGCTAGAGGCCACCTCAAGAAACTCAGAGAGGCATTTGTGGTGCTAAGACAGCTTAGCTAGGCGCTAGAAGGGAGGGGTTGGTTAACAGAGACTGGTTCCATCATTCAGTGCAAATTAATTGTTGAAACATCACCACAATGTTGGAATTCCATTTATTCCTCTTCTGATTAATAGCTTCCATTGCCCTTATATCATTTGTTTTCACAGTTATTTCGAAATATATTTTCTGCACTAGGTTAAGACGTTGATCATAAACAGTCTTTATAAATAGATATGTAGATATAAGAGTGGTTGGTAGCCACTCTGTCTTTATAGTTAAGGTGACCCTAATAACGTTGCACCTGTTCGATAATTGTTTGCAAAACGTTGTGAACCTGCTGCCCCCTTTTCATTGTCAGAGTACTGAAAGTTTTGTGGCGTTTGATCAAGGGGGTGCAAAGACAAAAGGGGTGTCCGAAAACGGTCGTAAAATCCAATGCATTTTATATAAACCTTTGTATTTTACGTAGTGTGAAAACCGTCAGTCAGATTAAAAGAAATTGGCCGGATTATATATTATGGTGCGCAGATGATTCTGTGGGGTACAGCAGGTAAGTAGGGGAAGTATTTTTTAAGTGTTTTAAACTTTGTGATATCTGTGGTTTCTGTAGTACAGTGGCACCACCGGGGTATATAGCAATGACAAGTTATTAGCTGATTTGCAAATGACTGCTTTTACAAAAGTTAAAGGAAGCCATGTTGTTTTCAGCTCGAGTTTTTCTGTATTCTGTCTTACACCTTGCAATGTAGTTAAATATTAGGTATGGTATTTTTCCCACACCTATTACCACATGAGTAAAGTGCTACTAGGTATTTCCCTACCCCCCTGCCCGGACCGATGCCATCAATGATGTAATTTGAGATGTCATCAGTGATGTCATAATGATGTCATAAAACATTTCATGAATGATGTCATATGGAAGGTCATAAGCAGTGCATCACAGGGGCGCAAGTTATAGTTAGTGCTGCCAACTATAACTGGTGAATTTCTGTGTTTGTTTATTTCCGTATATTAACGTTATCGCAGATATATTCATCTAACTATAACGTTATGTTAACATTTGCTTTTTCAGTGAATATATATATATAAATATCTATATCTATATCTATATCTATATCTATATCTATATCTATCTATCTATCTATCTATCTATCTATCTATCTATCTATCTATCTATCTATCTATCTATCTATATATATATATATATATATATATATATATATATATATATATATCATGCTCCAAGTTGCCCAAAGGTCGGGGATGCACTCAGACTGCCTTGCCAACACGTTTCGGAAATGTGTTCCTTCTTCATAGGCTTTCGGCACAAAGTTTGCTGCTGTACATCATGCCTTTATTTAAATCAAGCCTTCTGATAGGCCGTCGTGATCTGTCTCTTGCCTCCTGATGGGCTCGTGATCTGTCTCTTGCCTCCTGATAGGCACTTACAAAAGAGTCATAGGCATATTGCCTGCTGGGAAATGTATTTTCCTTTTTGCAGCCATCTTTAAAACTTTATTTGTCCTCCAATGGACTCCAAGGCAAGGAGAGTAACAATCCTCGGTGTTGTGGCCTCACGGCGTCCGTGCTCGCTGTGATTGCGATGGTGCACTCCCCACGGCGTAGGCTGCCGTTAAATATCATGCTCCAAGTTGCCCAAAGGTCGGGGATGCACTCAGGCGACAATTAACATCCTGCCCTCCATTTCACTTGGACTGCCTTGCCAACGCGTTTCGGAAATGTGTTCCTTCTTCATCGGCTTTCGGCACAAAGTTTGCTGCCGTACATCACGCCTTTATTTAAATCAAGCCTTCTGATAGGCTGTCGTGATCTGTCTCTTGCCTCCTGATAGGCTTGTGATCTGTCTCTTGCCTCCTGATAGGCACTTACAAAAGAGTCATAGGCATATTGCCTGCTGGGAAATGTATTTTCCTTTTTGCAGCCATCTTTAAAACTTTATTTGTCCTCCAATGGACTCCAAGGCAAGGAGAGTAACAATCCTCGGTGTTTCCTTGCCTTTTATGTGGGACATTGACTAACTGGATTATAAATACACCCGTGGACGGAGGCCCATCTGAGGGCTTTCATTTTTGCTAGGAACAGCGGTGAATAAAGTGCACCCATACAGGGTTCGAATCACGAGGCACACTACATGTACCAGAATTCCTTGCCCATGAGAGGGCGTGACATTGCTATAAAGGAAGGTGTGTCTCAAATAGCACATGGGAGTCGAGCCTTTGAAAAAGAAGCATAGAAGCTTCGAAACGCGTCGGCGTTATCGACTTGAGCTGCAGAACGCGGTGAAACCAACCACCAAGCTGCGGAAGCAATCTGTCCAGGGGGAGCATTTTTACCAATAAATGGATTTTTTCCTGCCAATGATCTGAGTGCGTTCCTGCCCTATGGGTACTTTGGAGCTTGATGTTTAACGCGGCCGCCCTTGCCGCGAGGACACGCACCAACCCGAAATGACTGGGTGCCACGAGGCTTCGGATTTCCTTGCCTTTTATGTGGGACATTGACTAACTGGATTATAAATACACCCTTGGACGGAGGCCCATCTGAGGGCTTTCATTTTTGCTAGGAACAGCGGTGAATAAAGTGCACCCATACAGGGTTCGAATCACGAGGCACACTACATGTACCAGAATTCCTTGCCCATGAGAGGGCGTGACATTGCTATAAAGGAAGGTGTGTCTCAAATAGCACATGGGAGTCGAGCCTTTGAAAAAGAAGCATAGAAGCTTCGAAACGCGTCGGCGTTATCGACTTGAGCTGCAGAACGCGGTGAAACCAACCACCAAGCTGCGGAAGCAATCTGTCCAGGGGGAGCATTTTTACCAATAAATGGATTTTTTCCTGCCAATGATCTGAGTTTGTTCCTGCCCTATGGGTACTTTGGAGCTTGATGTTTAACGCGGCCGCCCTTGCCGCGAGGACACGCACCAACCCGAAATGACTGGGTGCCACAAGGCTTCGGATTTCCTTGCCTTTTATGTGGGACATTGACTAACTGGATTATAAATACACCCGTGGACGGAGGCCCATCTGAGGGCTTTCATTTTTGCTAGGAACAGCGGTGAATAAAGTGCACCCATACAGGGTTCGAATCACGACGCACACTACATGTACCAGAATTCCTTGCCCATGAGAGGGCGTGACATTGCTATAAAGGAAGGTGTGTCTCAAATAGCACATGGGAGTCGAGCCTTTGAAAAAGAAGCATAGAAGCTTTGAAACGCGTCGGCGTTATCGACTTGAGCTGCAGAACGCGGTGAAACCAACCACCAAGCTGCGGAAGCAATCTGTCCAGGGGGAGCATTTTTACCAATAAATGGATTTTTTCCTGCCAATGATCTGAGTGCGTTCCTGTCCTATGGGTACTTTGGAGCTTGATGTTTAACGCGGCCGCCCTTGCCGCGAGGACACGCACCAACCCGAAATGACTGGGTGCCACGAGGCTTCGGATTTCCTTGCCTTTTATGTGGGACATTGACTAACTGGATTATAAATACACCCGTGGACGGAGGCCCATCTGAGGGCTTTCATTTTTGCTAGGAACAGCGGTGAATAAAGTGCACCCATACAGGGTTCGAATCACGAGGCACACTACATGTACCAGAATTCCTTGCCCATGAGAGGGCGTGACATTGCTATAAAGGAAGGTGTGTCTCAAATAGCACATGGGAGTCGAGCCTTTGAAAAAGAAGCATAGAAGCTTCGAAACGCGTCGGCGTTATCGACTTGAGCTGCAGAACGCGGTGAAACCAACCACCAAGCTGCGGAAGCAATCTGTCCAGGGGGAGCATTTTTACCAATAAATTGATTTTTTCCTGCCAATGATCTGAGTGCGTTCCTGCCCTATGGGTACTTTGGAGCTTGATATATATATATATATATAATTTACAGTCCCAGTTGTTGGGTCTGTTAGTAAAATTGTGCCCTTGAGATGCACTGCTAATTACTTCCCATATTACATCACTCGTGACATGTTTTGAAATTACATAATTGATGACAGCACTGTGCATGGAGGGGGTGTGAGTTATAGTTACTTTAGGGCACGAGTTACAGTTACTTGAGATAACTCTAAATGGTGAATTTCAGTTGCTTTGTTTGTTTAAAATAGTATATATTAACTGAAATTGTCAGCTAAGCATATCATGCCCCTTTAACCTTTAATTTTTGTTATCGAATTTCAAATTTCTTATCAGCATTACTAACTATAATGTAGTATATCTACAGATATATAGTGACATTATAGTTAGGTATATGGTTAGGATTGTTTTCCACAGAAATTGCATTTTTTGGTTTGCTAATAACTTTGCCACCGTTTGACAGCCCTTCACAAACTTTAAAAAAAAAGCAAATTTATTTCAGTTTCTTCCTGGAGAGTTTCGGGGTAATCCGTCAAAAGAGAGTTGAGATAAAAGGAGGGTCTCAAATGCAAATTTACCTATGCATTTACCATAGACGTCTTTAAGACGGGCTACAGCAAAAACTGCTGAATGTAATTACACCAAATTTGGCAGGAAGCTAGTTCTTGAGTCACATATTACGTTTCTGTGCTTTGTTGCAAAACCGTTCATCAGTTTTGCGATATTAAGCTCCAAAACTATTTGTATATCTGGGAGGTTGAGTTTGAGGGACACCCGCAAGAGTCCCTCAACCACAATGAAAAAAAATAGAGATTTCGAATTGGTAAAGGGAGCTTTTTTTCCTTTGGGATACTTTGCTTCCATGGGGCCCATACTGCTGCGGGAGCGAGCACTTTGATTGCCTGCCAGAAACATAAGAAAAATGTTGCTGGCAATCATTACAGTACTCGGGGTCCCTGTCCTGAAGTTAAAAAAATAATAATAATATAAGGGTTCTTAGGCCTATTAGGGGGGACCATGGGACCAAAGTGTTAAAAAAAACTGGCAATTTTTGCTGCGATTCTGTGGGTGGCTAGCTGGATAGCGGCAAAAAAAAAAGGAATGGTGGCATGCAAGTTTATATGATATATTTGGGTAAGGGAGACATCAGTAGGGCCCCCGTCCTCTAGCCCATTTAGGGTCCAGAGACCTCCATCCATGGGGCTTTGTATATTTAATTAAGGGCAGGGGAGTGCATGACCCCCTCCCAGAGTCTGTAAAGGACCCTCAGGATGATTTTCTTTTTAAAAGGGAGGACCGCATGGCCTATGTTGGCACTGAGCCAACTTCAGCCCTGTAAGCCTCATCCATGGGGCAAAAATGTAAAAAAGGTGAGGTGCCACACAAGCCCCCTCTCTGAACCTTAAAAAGAACCTGGGGACCCCATCTCCCAGGGCCGTAACATACATTAAAAGGGAGGGGGCAGCTCAGTGCCCTCCCTGACCCAGCTTAGGCCCCTGGGACCTTATCCCCTGGGGCTGAAATTTAGAAAAGGGGAGGGGGGCATGCAACTGCCCTCCCTGAGCCTTTAAGGGCCCCGGGTCCCATTCCCCGGGTTCAGCTCATTTACCATGTCCCGTGGAGCCCACCCCCAGCACACAGAAGTTTCCCTGCCTGCACTACATTATTAAATGAGAGCAGACATTAGTCTACTCCTACCTGGTGGGAGACTAAAAATGCTCCCACCGGCTGGGAGCAGGCTTGTGTTCTTTTTCCCTGATTGCATTCCTGTGTGTAGGGAAACAAAACACATATTGCTCCCACCCAGAGGGAACAAGCAGAATACAGCTGCTCCCTATGGGCTGGAGCAATGCTGACTCATGCGATATGCAGGGAGACGGCTAGGACCGCAGAGGCCCCTAGGGCTTCCCCACAGCCCCTAATGTTATGTTATGCTATGTTATGTTATAATGTATTTATAACACGCACAAATACTCATGAGTGTCCTGGTGCGCAAAAGTGACCGTAACAGGGTGGAGCAGGGAGTTAGATGGGCTGATTAAAAAGGAAAGTTTAAAGTTGTTTTTTAAAGAGTCTGGGATCCTGAATATTCACAGTTCCGTAGGACGGGAATTCCATGCCACCGCTGCTTTAACGGAGAGTGACTGGCCCCCCAGACGCGTCCTGCGAAAGCGGGAGATCGCCATCCCTTGTTGGGTGGCTGAGCGCAGAGATCTACTGGGGGCATAGAAAGCAAAGCGCTTCCTGATATACGTCGGTCCTAAACCATGCAGGGCTCTGTGAGCCAGAGTGAGAGCCTTAAATTGCACTCTATGAGCCACAGGGAGCCAGTGCAGATCCCATAGATGCTGTCTGACGCTTGAACTTCCTTAGATATTAAACAAAAGTCTGGCCGCTGCATTCTGTATAGTCTGCAATTTTTTTAGCAGGTATCCAGGGATGCCAATGTACAGGGCATTGGCATAGTCAATGTGGGATAGAATGAGGGCACGGGCCACCATTTCCTTGGCTGACCTAGGTAGCATGGGGAAGAACCTTTTTGGTGATTTAAGAGAACCAAAGCAGACTCCGGTAAATTTCTTAATCTGCGTGGAAAACCTAAGGTCTTCTCCAAACCAGACCCCCACGTTCTTTGCTGGATCACCCACTGAATTGGGTCATGGGTAGTCTGGAGGCCACAGGATTTCTCTAAAGGCAGGAGGAAACTGACCGTACAGAATGACCTCCGATGTGTCCTCGTTGCACTTCAGTTGGGCATGTGCAAGCCACTTGAAAACAGACGAGAGACAATTCTGGGCAATTTCTGATGACAGGTCGGAGTCCTTCCAGGTAAATAGGAGCTGGGTGTCATCAGCATACGCTATAATATTAGCACCCAGCTGCTCTGCCAGAAAAATCAAAGGAGTCAGATAGATATTAAAGAGCCAGGGGCTCAGAGTAGAACCCTGTGGTACTCCCGTTGATATTTTCCTGGTGACCGATGAAAAAGGTAACATCCAGAACTGCTGAGTACGCTCCTCCAAAAAGGATTTCAGCCAATCCCAGGCGGGACCGATAATGCCAATGTTTGAAAGTCGGGCAAGAAGTTGTTGGTGGGGCACCGTATCAAAGGCGGTCGAGAGGTCAAGCAAAATCAAGGCCGCCCTGCTACCTGCGTCCAGGCACTCCCTAATTGCCTCAGCCATTTCCACCAGTGCGGTCTCTGTATGATGCCCTAAAACCGGATTGAGCCGGGTGGAGAGCACCAGATGACTCGACATAGGCCGCAACCTGTTGAAAGACCACTTTTTCGCATATCTTTGGTGGTTGCCCCAGGTGGGCACAGGGGCCCTGGAGGGTGGGTCCCCAAGCCATAATATGGTTCAGAGAGGGGGGCACACAGCCAAACCCTTTTTAATTGTTTTTATCCATGGGGGATAGGGTCCCTGGGGCCTATTAAGGCTTGGGGTAGGGGGCTGCTCACCCACCTCCTCTTAGATTTGGACCCCAGTGGATGGGGTCCCCTATGCCCATGAAGGCTTGGGGAAAGGGGAAAACCATTTTGAGTATGCCTTCACATCATAATCACCTTTTGACCTGACAAAAAAAGCTTAGTTCTACAGATTAGTATCATTCACCTGATGATGGTTGAATATGAAAATACCATTGCCTTGCTGTAGCAAGTTAGCTGATTTGTATACTTGTATTCTAAGGTAAATCTCTTGTTTATGGAGTCACTTGGAGTTGCACACAACTAAATTCTCTTTGGTGTTTTATGCATTCTCCAATCATCTCGGTTGTACACATTAAAAATCATCCATATGCTAAATCACAAACTTCCTTTAGTACATTTACCCCACTGGGAGCTATACTAGTTACAAGATGATTTTTTTTTAACTCAACAACATTATAAGAATAGTTCTCAACTGAACCTCTCACTTGATCAAACGGAATGATGTGATACCAGTCCGCAAAAGAACATCATATGTTTTTGTTCAATTTAGTGGAGTATATCCATACACTTTAACTGCTTGATTTGATAGTATTAATATCTGAAGCCAGACATAGCCTATTGTGCAGAGCCTGTGTGCCTAGCCCAAAGTGTAGCCAGGTTAATGAGCAGTCACCGTTTCTGTAATCACTCAAAATCAACTCTAGGGGTGGCTTTCCTCCCACTAGGCCTGCTGCCAGACTGATTAGGGAGACAAAGGACTTTCCAGGTGTATTCTGACATTTACTTGTGACAGTGATGGCTTCTTTAAAGATAATTAAGTTCCTGGGCCAACCACAACTGGTCTTCCTGCCAGGGGAAGAAAAACACATTCCCACAATCAGGTTATTTATTGACCTTGCTCAGGGAGCAGTTTTCACACATCATTACGGTCACGCACTTGATTAACAGTTGCTGGGGAGGTAATGCAGATTAGGTTCCATGAGCTTCAAGCCAGGAAATTGTAAATTTTAAAAAATGTATTAAAAATTCGACTTCACCATTGAATTGGATTTTTAATAACTATTAAAATAGAATGTTATTACTTTTCTAGATGGACTCAAAGCCTAGAGAGCAATAAATATAGTTTAAACTGTATCTAGTTTTCTGTATAGCATAGCCAAACCTGCTATAGTTCCAGTAGCTTTTGGGAGTGCATCATTGTAGGGACATGGTAACATTAATTTACTACATGTCCCAATTGTAAGTACCATGCTCCCTGCCTTGTGGTATATAACACATTCAAATGGGTGACTTATTAATAACTAAAATGGAGGAATTTACCTATCACAAAGGGTTATAATGACAGGTTGCACTGTAGGTCTTTACACTGTAGCAGTCAGGCTACAATGGTAGGCCTGAAGCCATATTTGGTATGCCCACTCTATGAATGGCACGATAAGTGCTGCAGCCCACAGGTGGCATTTAACTTCTAGGCCCTCAGTGCATTTCCCCCATCATATACTAAGGACTTGTAGGTAAGATAAATGTGTCAGTTAGGAATGAGCTACTTTATCCATGTTTAAAGGTGGAGCATGTGTACTTTACTCCTGGCTAGCAGCTGTAAAGTGCACAGATTTCTAAAGCCAGCAAAAATAGGGAAACAAATATATAAAAAATTGTGTGGGCCATGCAGAAAAGGTGGATTTCCTACGCACACATGTACAAACACATACATGCACTTAAAAAAACACAAAGCACAACCATAGCTGATGTCTGGCTTCACAGAATTTTCCAGGATAACAGGAAAGAAGGTGGAGATCAGTGTGTAGGATATTTTTATGTGCTTCCACTCAGATGATTGGCAACCATGTATTATATTTCTCTTGTGATGCCTGTTTCCCTATTCTTTTTGTTTGGAATTCTACGCAATGTAAATGCAAATACAATACATTACATAGTATAGGTGAAGATCACTGCCTATGATTTGTAGTATTGGCTGACTGGTTCTTTTCACGTATATGCCCATAAAGTTACAAGAAGTACTTTACGGTCTTACTTTGAGTTTCATGGATTGACACTGCCCCTGAAGCAAGTTGGTGGGGACACATACTCCTACTAATAGGTATAAATATCCATCCAGAGTTGCCAAATTGAATTTGGGTGGAGATTTACACCGTGGCTTAGAAGTAAATCTACATATGCAGAGATTTCTGCACCTGATTCTAAATGGGGCCTATAGTGCTTTTAGCTGCACAATCATGTTGGGTAAGCGTGAATATGTGTTTTCTACTTTGCTTTGAAGTCAATTACTTCACAGCGAATTAGAAGCTGATGTGATGTTGTTAGCATGTCTCTACTGGATGATCTTATTTGGGAGAGACTTCAATGTGACTGGAACCTTCTGATGTGTGTATGCTCTCAGTAAAGTCAACTGACCCGTTTGGTACTGGTGCCTGAGAATATGTCCATGCATTCAGTGTCATGCTCATTTTGCTCTAAACTGGAATTTGCTTGTGTTCACATGTCAGTGTAAGGTTGACTTAGAATGGTCATTTCACATGTTGAGCCCATGAAAGAGACTGTGACTGTTGCTACCTTTGAGGCTCATCATTTCATCAACAGAGTAGTCCCTAAAATCTGATAAAGTGCACATATGGTTGCTGCCAGGCTGAACTTTCGTTGGTTATTTCACAAGCACTCACATATTGCAAACATGAGGATCAGAATCACTTATCCCAACAATACACAGAAGATCCACACAGTTCCATTTTATTGCTAGAGACACCTACAAATTATCCAGAGTATATGCTTCTTACCCTCTAGAAACAGAGTACTTGGTCCCCCTCCATTCAAACGAACACAGTACTTCCACCCGAGTATAATATATAAATTGTACCACTACCAGATACCCTGTAGCATTTAACTCAGCTTTTCTCATTTGATTGGTAAAACATGATTACTGTTACTCATCATCAAATGTACTACTCTCTGACACATGGAGAGCAGCGGGAAGAGCAGCAGATGTTGCAAAAGGGTCAAAGCACAACCAGTACACATTATAGAGCTGTACCATCCCAGAATAGTCATAGGTGCTTCGCCTCAAGATGTGTTCAGTGACCTGGGAGCCTCTACAACACAGCAAAGAGTGGCAAGGGGATCATAGCCAGGGCTGTCATGAGTTGGAAGTTGACTCTACTATATATTTCACTACTTCTCAAACTAGCATGCAGACCTTATCTTGATCTTGCCTCTTCTGACTGTGTGTGTGATATAAAGGACGTTTTTTGCCTACAGTTTTACAGTTAGGTAGCCCCCACCACCGAACTATGTCCTGCTGCATATTCTGCAATGCACGATTTTGTTCTAAGGCTCTTACTACTTGCCCACATTCCCGAGCTGTAGCCTCATCAGCTAGTCACTTCGAATAGCAGAGTGCCAATACCCCTCCACTCACCCCTAGAGTGCTAAATAAATCTCATTTGCTCATTTTGCCTTTCTAAGGACAAATCAAAGTGTATGCTAATTTGACAGATTTAGTTTTATTTTATTTAGTTTAGTTTAGGTAACTGCAGAATGAAAACCTATCCTTAAAACAATTGGAATAGCACAAGCAGAGCACACAACAAGACATATAGAATTTATATGATCACTGGGGCCTAAAGCCATTCTATATGCATGTGTTGGGAAGACTTTTAGCAGTATCCAGAAAGTGAGGCAAGAGTCATGAAAGACCTCTCACCCAATCATAACACTCAGGTGTGATGGTAATGGTGCTCTTAAATAGGTAATCTCTGACATCCTTACTGAATTCTAAGAGTGGGGAAGTGATTTTATAGAAGGGTAATTCTCTGTAACCTTGGGGCTCAAACTATTTATTTATCATTTTCTTTGTGTATGATTTGCCAGAAGATTGTTAATACATAATCAGTAAAACACAGTGACAAAGCAGATAAAAGAAGTAAAAAGAGCAAACACAGCCTGTCTCAAGATGAAGAAATAAACAAGCATTGGCATAGCCAATAGGTCTCACCTTTGGGACCTTGTACGTGTTTAGCCAGAGCTATTGGCTGTGCGAATGTCTTTAAGCTATGTTGTAGAGCATTGTGATCGCTGTGCAGCATGTTAAAAAGTTATAATAAAAAAGTGTTATAAGCATTTTTGTTACCTTATATGTAGCCAAGAAGACAACAGGAGAGTGGAGGTTGGGAAATTGTACCACAATTACAATTTGAGCAGTGGACGGACATTAGAGGAGAATCAACAGATGCCACATTCCAAGGGCAGACTGAGGTGGTGCTGAGTGATGCTTAATTGGTGGTGTGCATGTGCGGAGGTGATGCTCAGGTGATGCTGAGTGATACTGTGGTGGTGCTGAGTGATGCTGAGGTGGTGCTGAGTGATGCTGAGGTGGTGCTGAGTCTTTCTGTGGTGATGGTGCTGCACTGGTGCTTAGGTGGTGCTGAGCTGGTGCGCAGGTGGTGCTGAGTGATCTTCAGTTGGTGCTGTGCTGATGTGATGCTGCGCTGATGCTGAGGTGGTGCTGCGCTGATCCTAAAGTGGTGCAGCATTGGTGATGAATTGCTGATAAAGTGGGGCTGCGCTGATGCTTAGGAGGGACTGCGCTGTTGCTGAGGTAGGGCTGCGCTAGTGGTGGTGCACTGATGCGGAGGTGGTGCTGTGCTGATGCGGTACTGTGTTGGTGCTGAGGTGGTGCTGCACTGGGGTGAGGTGGTGCTGCTCTGATGCTGAGTTTGCGCTGAACTGGTGATAGTGCACTGATGATGAGGTAGTGATGTGGTAATGCTGAGAAGGTCCTGTGTTGAGTTGGTGCTGTGATGGTACTCAGGAGATGCTGAGTGATACTGAGGTGGTGCTGAGCCATGCTGAGGTGGTGCTGAGGTGATGCTGAATCATGCTGAGGTGGTGGTGCTGAGCTTGTGCTCAGGTGGTGCTGTGTGATGCTGAGTTGGTTTTGTGTTGAGGTGATACTGTGCTGATGCTGAGATGATCCTGCGCTGATGTGGAAGTTGTGCTATGTTGGTGCTGAATTGCTGCTGAGGTGATGTGCTAGTGCTGAGTGGGTGCCTGGGCCTGTTGCTGCCTCACTCGATGCCAAGGGAAAGGGAGGGGGTGGGGGAGGGAAACACTGCACGTGTGCTCGGAGGGTGGGGGGAGGGCTCCTACCATGCAGCAGGAGGTGGAAATCAGTAAAAAACAAGGACCAGTAGATAAAGCGTGGCGCTTCTGAAACAGGCTCTGCGCTGAGTGAAAATATGTTAAAGTATCTTCAAAATAATTTAAAAAAGGAGGGGGCGAGAACAAAAGAATGGTGTGGCTGCCATACTTAAAGATAAAGTGCAGCATGAGGCACAAGGAAGGAGAGTGGAGAGGAGAAGAGCAGCATGAGGCACAAGGAAGGAAAATGAGGAACAGAAGAGCAGCATGAGGCACAAGGTTGGAGAGTGAGGAAGAGAAGAGCAGCATGAGGCACAAGGAAGCAGATTGAGTAGAAGAGCAGCGTGAAACTCAAGGAAGGAGAGGGAGGAGAGGGAGGAGAAGAGCAGCATGAGGCACACGAACATAGAGGGATGAGAAGAACAGCGTGAGGCACAAGGAAGGAGAGTGAGAAGGAGAAGAGCAGCATGAGGCACAAGGAAGGAGAGTGAGAAAAGAGCAGCATGAGGCACAAAGATGGAAAGTGAGGAGAAGAGCAGCATGAGGCACAAGGTTGGAGAGTGAGAAAGAGAAGTGCAGCGTGTGGCACAAGGAAGCAGATTGAGGAAAAGAGCAGCATGAGGCACAAGAACATAGAGGGATGAGAAGAGCAGCAGCGTGAGGCACAAGGACAGAGAGTGAGTAGAAGAAGAGAAGCATGAGGCACAAGGAAGGAGAGTGAGGAGGAGAAGAGTAGCATGAGGCACAATGAATGAGAGTAAGCAGAACATTGTGAAGCACAAGGAAGGAGAGTGAGGAAGAAAAGAGCTGCGTGAGGCACAAGGCAAGAGAGTGAGGAGAAGAGTCGTATGAAGCAACAGACCCGCGAGTGAGGAAAAGAGCAGCATGGGGCACAAGGATGGAGAATGAGGAGTGTGTGAGAGGGTGAGAGAGAGGTGAATGAGATGGTACAAGAGAGAAAAAAAATCTCCATAACAAAATAAAATTAATAAAACAAAAAAAACTGGACACATTCTACATATACATTTTCATAATGTTATAATGATTGGTGCCCTAGAGTATTTGAACCCAAAGCAAATTCACTAGGCTCACAACAACTTCTTACTGCCAGTAATAAGCTCTCAAAAGTGTTGTAAATGGGAGCTCTGTAAAGACACTTTTGAGTGGAAAGCATTTCTTGTCTCACGGTCACTGATCAGACTTGGCCTGGTACAAATCAACCCATGTCTCATGAGACACAATGCAAGATGCCACACTAGCAGCATAAGTAAAATCCATAAGCAACATGAAATCATTTTTTAAATTTACGTCTATGAAAACATGGTCAATTTATCCTGGACAAACCCAAGTGTTCTCCTCTGCAAAGAGTGTTTTTTTGCAGGCTGTGAAACTGAGGTTATTTTTCTGTCTGGTCAGATTTGACTCTAATTTGGGAAAGTCTGCCTGTCTGTCTGGCAGGGTGAGCGTCTAAGCTTCCTGCTCCCTTAGAGATGTAAATCTCTTTTGTGCAGGTTATCCTGAGCATCAGTCTTGAGACACTCTTGCAGCGGCTTTGTACTTTATATCAAACAGCCTTTTGCATTTTAAGCCTTTAACAGCTACATCATTTTTCCAGAGTTATCTCTCCAGTCAGAGGTAATTATCCTGTTGAAAACAAATGCAGCAAGTTCCTTGAGTTATTATAATATGGAGCTATTTTAGTATACACTCAGTAACTGTCAAGAAATGCTCAGGATATAATTTGTAAATCTTTAAACATTTATTTTATCTATTGGCAGTGTAGTCATTGTCCGAGTACCCCAATACACAGTTCATCAGGCAGAATCATGCTCACACAGATCAACAAGGGAGCCATGAGGGATCACTGTGCCCTGGGCACCACTTCTGTTGAAACCATAGTAGATAGGCACAGCAGCATTGATGTGGTTTGGACGCTAGACAGGGGCAGCTCCTCATGTGGGCGGAGGAGCGTCGCCCCACTGCTTTCTTGCTGTGCGAAAAGCAGAAACATAAAATGGTATTCTAAATACCATTTCATGTTTCTGCTTCTCGCAATGTGAGAAAGCAGAAGGGTTTGTTGGGGGCGGGCCGGTGGTCTGGTCTGCCCGAGGGCAGGGAAGGAGTAGCTAGCCCAATGCTGTGGGCTCTGATTGTTTGATCAGCCCTCTTGGGCCGACCAAATCAGTCATGCGCACTCTCTCTTTTCTCCATGTAGACTGCATGCAGCCTACATGGAGAAAATGGCCTCCCCATAGACACCTGTGTGGTCGTCGTCCTATCCAATCACAACGCTGGCATTGCAGAGTTGTGATTTGCTATGGGGAGGGGGGGACGCTGCCTGCTTACTGTTTCTGCAGAGGCAGGAAAGCAGGAGCAGACCCATCAGTGAAGACACGGGACCCGGGAAAGGTATGTTTTTTTTATTTTTATTATTATTATTTAAACCCCCATCCGTGAGACATGCTAGCCACGACTGATGTTAGAAGGGCTGCAGCACATACCATACCTAATTGTGCATTGGACATTGTTTACATATGGAAGTTGACAATCAGCAGTTTTATTTTGGCATGTGTGATATGTTGATATAAAGGAGGAACAGCAATGATGTTAATGTTAGAAATTCTATCAAATGTCAGAGTCGTACTGAAATAGCAGCCTGGAATGAGGTTCACTGAATGGGCCACATTTATAGCCGATGTCAACTGGCTGCTGATAGGCAGAGAATGCATTCTTAGAGTAGAATGGACCATATTTGCCCCTCATACGTAAACCAAAAATTAAATGTGGCTGGAGGAAGGGAAGAACTACAGAAATGCTTACTCCAAAAATTCCAAAGGGATTCTCGCAACAAGATGAAATGTTTAGTATTCCACGTGGGCGCTGGGATTCCACAGTTATGACACTCCTTATTTATGGTTTAAATCTTTTCTAATTTTCAAAGACAGATGAAGAAAAAGGGAAACTAGACCCCAGCTCCTAAATACAATGTATGACAAAAACAGTTGTCGCGGCTAATAGCATTACTCAGGTAAAAGTCATGGAACGAGTCTGTCAGCAAAACAAATATAAATAAAAGGAAAACCCCTCAACAGACATCGTCCCAAAAGAAGAAAGAAACAGACCCCAACATGTCCACCCTCCGCCCCCTCCCCCTCGTCCACCAATTGAAAACCCTCGGGAAAGGAAAGGAAGGGATTAGAAGACCCACAGAGGATCATCTTAGTCTGGAAGCTCTGCACAAGGAGGCCTTCTGTGGGATTTGTGTGTCAGCTAGGTGAAGTAATCTCAAGTAGCGGGGGCATGTCAGTTCCCTGAATTCAGTGATGAGGAGGGTGAGGAAGGGACGCGAGAGTTCGGGAAACTCAGACCCTCTGCCCGCCAGAGTGAGAGTGAGCTTCTCCATCCCCCAAATCAGCCAGAGTCTCTGCAGCCATCCAGAGTGAGATGGGGGCAGAGGGGAGCGCCAGTGTGCTAGTATGTTCTGAGTAGCCGCCCCCAGGGCGATGGCGATCAGGTGACCTCTTCGGGATTTTAGGGGGTACATCAGCGGATTAGGCAGGCCCAAGAGGATGTAGGCGGGGAATCGTGGAAGTTGTGTGTACAGATGGGTATCTATTTCATCCAGCACGTGAGACCAATATGGTTGAATGTGGTCACAGTTCCATAAAAGGTGTTCAAGGGTACCCACCTCCCCACAGCCCCTCCAACACAGAGCACTCTGGCGGGGATCAAAATGATGGAGGCGCTCAGGCGTATAGTACCAGTAGGTAACCACTTTAGTCAATGTCTCAGTGAGGCCTGCTTGGTACGCTGAGTGTCGCGCCCTGTAATAGATATTGTCCCATTCCTTATGGGTAAGGGACCTGCCTATTTCCCGTTCCCATCGCTCCCGACCAGCGTTGTAGGTGAATGTGGTAGTGGCCAGGAGGTGCTTGTAAAGATCGGAAATAAGCTTTTTGTCAGAGGTGCGGGTGATAAGCCATTTCTCGAATGTGGTCAGGGGACGCTGTGCACCGGGCTTCACCTGTGGGTGCAGGGCCCAATGTCTAAGCTGGAGATATGGGAGCCTCTCAGTTACCGGGATGCCGTATTCTGTACATAGCTGTGGGAAAGAAAGGACGCCCTCCACGTCAAATAATTGCCCTAAGCGTCTGCAGGAAGAGGGCCGCCAATGCACAAAGGCTGTGGCTTCCATGCCAGGTCGGAATTCTGGATTGTTAAAGAGTGGCGTTAAAGGCGAGGGGAAGGAGGTCAGGCTGTGAGTAGTCCCGGTACGGTCCCAAGCCTCCAAAATTGTGCCCGTGATATAAGATGCATAGAGGTTCGGCGGCCTATGGGCCTTACGGAGAAAGGGAACGCCCTGTAGCGTCGTCGCCGCGACTGCCTGGTCCTGAAACAGCCAGTGCTTCTCGGATTCTAGGCGGCTCCATTCTATAAGGTAGCGGAGCTGTGATGCGTAAAAATAAAGCTGTAAGTCAGGAATCCCCACCCCACCCCGCTCCGGCGGCAAGATCGCTATCGCATGCTTGAACCGGGGCTTGCGGCCCTGCCAGATGAATTGCGCCAAGTCCGATTGAGTTTGCTGAATGCAGCCTGCCGGAGGACGAAGAGGGAGTGTCTGGAAAAGATATAGGATCTGGGGCAGTATAGCCATTTTAGTAGCCGCAATTCTACCCAGCCAGGAGAGGGAGTGATGTTTCCATTGACCCAATTCCTTGCGGATATGAGTGCGTAGCCTATCGTAATTCGCAGCGACTGTAGCTTGGATAGTGGGACCTAAGTGCACCCCCAGCTAGGGGACCGTGGAGGCTGCCCACTGTATTGGGTGTTCATCTTGTATACGCGCCAGCGTATGCTGAGCAACGGAGATATTAAGCACGGTTGATTTGTCCATGTTAATTTTAAAACCTGAGGCCCGCCCAAAACCGTGGAGTTCGACGAAAAGCGCTCTCAGCGACTGAACAGTGTTAGCGAGGGACAAAAGAATGTCATCCGCATAGAGGCTAATGGTGCACTGAATTTGATGCCTGTTATAAGGGGGTGGTGCCGAATCCATAGCGCTAACGGTTCCATATAGAGCGCAAAGAGGAGGGGGGAGAGAGGACACCCCTGCCTTGTGCCTCTACTAATGGGGAACCGAGAAGATGTCTGCCCGTTCACCCGAACCGTGGCCTTGGGTAAACAATAACAATTCAAAATCCGCGTGCGTAACTTCTCACCGAAGCCGAATCTCAACAGGACTTGCTCCAGGTATGGCCAATGCACCCTGTCAAAGGCCTTCTCTGCATCAATGGCCAATAACATGTATTCCCCAGAGGTGCACGAAGCCTTTTCAATGGGATGGAGGACTCTCTTAGTATTATCACTCGTCTGCCTTTGTGGTATAAATCCTGATCCGGTTCCACCAGCTGGGACATATAAGGCTTCTGTAGAGTTTAGGATCGACATTGAGGAGGGAGATCGGTCTGTATGCGCTACATAGGGTCGCATCCTTCCCAGGTTTGGGGATGACCACAACCGATGCCTCCAGCATTTCTTCGGGAATGGCTCCAACTTGTGTAAAGGTGTTGAACAGGTCCCTCAGTAAAGGGGCCAGTTGAGCAGAAAAGGTTTTGTAAAAGGCTGTCGAGTAGCCATCCGGGCCAGGCGATTTACCGGCCTTTAGACGCGAGGTTGCCGCAATAACCTCCTCAATCCCTATGTCCCTATCAAGGAATTCAGCCTGCACCGGGTTGAGAGCAGGTACCTGTGCATCCGCTAGATAATCAGAGCAGTGGAGTGGGTCCAGGGGGTCGCTCGAGTAAAGAGCCGCGTAGAAGTCGCGAAAGGTCTCTGCAATGGCAACATCATCCGAGGTGAGATCGCCCCCCGAGCGGCGAAGTGCCTGCATCCCTGGCGCTGCCGTGTTGCCCGCAGTTTATGGGCTAGAAGGCGACCACACCTATTACCACCAACATAGTAGGAATGGCGCAGCCGGAGAGCTGCATATTCGGCCTTGTCCTGGTCGAGCGCAGCAAGCTGTTTCCGCTCCACACATAGCTGGCGCCAGGCCCTGGCAGCCCCCGTGCGCTGGTGCATCTGTTCAAGTTCAGCCACCCTCTTAGTGAATTCCGCGCGTTTGCGGCTGCGTTCCAGATTATTAGCCGTTGAAATGGCTATGAATTCACCCCGTAGGACGGCTTTAAGGGCTGTCCATTGCGTCGAGTGAGAAGTGTAGGTGTTGGCATTCAAGGCGAGATAATTCGAAATGGCCACTTTAATCTGATCAACAGTGGACGTGAAGTGTAGCAGTGTGTCGCGCAATCGCCAGTGTCGCAGTGGTTGCGTGACATGGGGGAATTGAAAGGAGGCCACAACTGGAGAGTGGTCCGAGAGAGATGCAGTAAGGATCTCAGTGTCCGTTGCGAGCGCCTGCAGTGGGGTGGAGCTAAGAAAGTAGTTAAGTCTTGCATACGTTTTGTGTGCTCCTGAATAGTGAGTGTAAGCCCGACTACGGGGGTGAAAGTGGCGCCACAGATCAACGAGCCCCAATTCCCTGAGACGGGTCTGTCCTGCCTGAGAGAGGGCTCCGGATTGAGTCGTCCGCTGAGCGGAGCGATCGTTGAGACTGTCAAATACCAGATTCAAGTCTCCCCCCCCCCCCCCCAGCAGCAGATGGCGTTCCGAATTAGTTGTTGCCTCAGTAAGTACAGTATGAAAGAATTTGTCCTGACCTTTGTTCGGGGCGTAAACAGAGCCCACTATAAGAGAGACCCCGTCACTAGGAATTGGTAAGTAAGCAAGCGGCCTTTGATCTCAGCCTCCTTGTGGAGTACCTTGCCCTGAAAGGAGCGAGAAACTAGGATGGCAACCCCGGCAGACTTGGTGGAGTTAGAGGAAAACAGTTGAGTAGGGAAGGCTCGGGCCTTCATCCGGTGGTGGTCCTTGGGGGTAAGGCGCGTCTCCTGTAGGAGGCAAATGTCTGCGGCAGATTGTTCCAGGTAATGGAGAACTGCTCTACGTTTCACTGGATTGTTAAGACCCCAGACATTAAGAGTAAGAATCTTGAGGGGCTTATGGGGCATCTAAAGTGTGGAAGAGAGACATTCTAAATTCGGGAGCGTAGCAACTATCCTGAGGCACAGTACAGGGACAAGCGCAGAACACTACCAGTCAGGCCACCTGCCTTAGAAGGGGGGGATGGCGGACGAGAGGAGCCAACCCCAAAACAACCCGAACACCCTAATAATAAAAAGAGCCCTACCCTCCCTAACCCAAGATTCATGCAAACAAATAGCAACAGGAAGAATAGTCCGTCGTCCCAGGACAACTGGTCAAGCAAGTTATGGGGTCCATAGCGAAGCCACCAGGAGGGGAACCCCCCCACCAACCGCCCCCCAGAGCCAGCAGAGAAGCAGAAGGAGTGTCCAAAAATGGAGGAGGGTCCCATGCTTCACTTGGCGGTGGCGTCACTCCCAGTAAGAGCCTCTGTAGCCACGGTCAGCGCCGCCCGCTGACCCCTATCGATCTCCGATTGGGGTGGCCTCCGAGGACGTTGACGCCTAGACTGTCTTTGCCAGCCCGACTGGGAAGCCTCAGGGCCCGATGCAACACTGCCGCGGTCATCTGAATCACCCGGTGTCGCCAGGCCCAACAGCCGGCAAGCGTCCACTAAGGAGCGGAGCTGGTGGAGCTTGCCATCATGGCGAAAGATAAGACGGAACGGGTGTCCCCATGAGTAGGCGATCCCCTGTTGTCGAAGGGGCTCCGTCATAGGGCGGAATTGCCGGTTTCGTTGCAGGGTGATCAGAGCCAGATCTTGATACAAGACAGGGGAATGACCTTGGAATGAGATAGGATGGAGGACTCTTGCTTTGGTGAGGATGGACTTTGAGTTTGAAGTCCTGGACGCACACCAGGATATCCGCCGGTGGAGCGTTAGGACCCCTAGGCTGCCCCACTCTATGGACTCTGTCCAGGACAACGTCCGTCTTGGGAGGGACCTCCAATATATGCCGGAAGAGGGCCGTGGTAAAGGCAAACAGATCCCTAGCGTCCTCTGTTGGTTTAACCCCGCAAATCCGAATGTTGTGTCTTCGGGACCGGTTTTCTAAGTCCTCCAGGTCTGTTTGAATATCCATGTTCTGGTCCTGCAGGCGAAGTACTTCCTGTTGGAGCATTGCCAGCTCACTTGCTGCGGTGTCACTTTTCTCTTTGAGGGTGACCACTCTCTCTCCGACACCGTCAACATCCCTACGTATGTCCTTGATTTCCGCGGCAAATTCGTTTTTCACAGATTGGAAGTCTTCCCGCAGGGTGAGGAACAGCGACTCCAGGAAGGCCTTAGTGATGGGCTCCTCACCGGAACCCGGAGGGGTCCCCGAAGGCTCAGCGCCGGGCGCCACGCCAGCCATGACGGCAGGCGACTGGGGCCAGCCAAAGATGTCCTTCAGGGGTTTCACCTTGACGTTCCGGGGTTTGGACATGCTCACCATCCCACGTCAGGCGTCAGTCCACAGATCTCCAGAAAGGGCCAGATCTCTTCAACGTGGGTGCAATTGCCAGTGGGAGTCCAAGCAGGGGCGCTGCGCAGACCGCTAGGTAGCCGTGGGCTTACTGTTGTCGTACAGGTACCACCAATGGCCACGCAATATTGGGTCCCGGGGGCTGCCGATAGTCGCCTCCTCAGCGTGTGCACTGCGTCATCCGGGCCTGGCGCACAACCTCTCTGCAACCCCCAGGCAAGCCACCCAGGCCGGCAGCGAAGCCGCCCGGTACTATGTCTCTCCGGGGCCCCAGGAGGCAGTCCAACCGCAAATGCCGTCACGGGGGGCCCCACCACTCGTCCACGCGGCCTTCTCAGCCGGCCCACCGGACCCCGGTCACCACGAAAGCACCAACAGCTGCAGGCCTGGGGAAGGGTGGGGTGTGGCACAGTTGTAGACCCCCGTCACAGGGCCCCCTGGCCCCCCAAACTCCAGATTCCGTGGGCTTGATAGCTACCCACAGCAGCACCAGCACAGAAGAGGGCAGGCTCAGAGCGCCCCTCGAGTCCCGCGGCCGCCACCCGGGCCCCCGCCTCACCCGCGCTTCCGGGACGGGCTCCAGCCCAGGGACCGAGACTTGTTAAACAAAGTTTGCTGGGCCCTACACTCCACAGCTCACCGGAAGGATGCAGGAGACATCAAGTGAAGCAGCCGGGGGGGGGCGCCCAGACACCAAAGTCGTCCCGTGCGGCCAGAGCCACCACCGCAGCGACAGTCCTCACTGGCCAGGCCCGGGGGCAGCACAGTCCGATTGCCCCGCAGGGACGGAGAGCCGCCGCACCTCCTCTACGCCGACGTCCTCAGCCGCTCCCGCAGGAAGTCGCTGTCGCCGCCGAAGGCCTCACTGTCCAACTGCGAGCTCACAGGGGCAAGGTAGGCCATGCCGCCGCATCCATCCCCGCCGACGGGCAGCCCAGCCCGGGGGGTCGTCTGGCGTATTTCGGTGATGAAGTCCTCGGTGAGTGAAGAAGCCGGCCTTGGTGGGCCCCACCGGAACCCACCGCGTTGTTGAGGCCTCACCGGGAAGGCCGGCACCAGTTCCCCGCGGCTCCGATGGTGCTCCGATTACGACCCCCCCGTCAGGGATGTGAGCCCAATACAGGTCCGGGACACTCAGGACCGGGATTCACGGCTCTCCAAGCTGTGAGGGCCCTATACGGGCCAGGCTATGCAGCTCCGGGAAGGCGCCGGGCAGGAGCCGTTAGGGATGCGTCCTACCTCGCCGCCATCTTGGCCACGCCCCCGACACTCCTTATTTAAATGAAGTATTCGTGACACACATTAGCAGTGATTCAGTCAGAAGTGCCCAATGGCATGTATAGACCATTTGGCCTCTGGAGGGAGGGAAGGGGGGTGCCCACGGAACTGTGTTGTGGTGACGCTGAGGCATGCATCTCGCATTTCATTTAGTGTAAAGGCTTAGCTTTACTTCCCACCCACCATTCATAAATATAGTCAGCTTACACACTATGTAGTACTCTGGTAGAGGACAAGGAGAAACACCCAGCACTTGCAATAAGCTACATTTGTAAATATAGCTGATAGCTGATTCTTCTCACAAGTAGAATGATGTTGCTTTTGTGTACTGTAAGTCTGCCATGTGCAACATATCATTTCAATTGATTACTGCATATATATAAATAAGAATATAGCCAAAGCCATTTTTTTTCCTAGCCACTTTTTCCCAAGTGTACACTCTGCCGTGAGTAATGTTTATTCTTGCCAACTGATAGGAGCATCCTGCCCTGATGCAAATGCGTGGAAACCCCAGCACCCGTGTGAGTGCCTCGATGAGTCATGACTGGCTCCCTATGTGCTCAACAATTACTCTCCTTTCAAGGATAGGCACACATCATTGTAAGGCTCAATGGTGTAACAAAACTTGAGGGGGGCTCCCCTGCAAAGAACATGGAAGCCCTCCCCACACTTCAGACTCAGTAAGGAGCTCTCAGGCCAAGAGCCTACCA
Organism: Triturus cristatus; assembly: GCF_964204655.1. NCBI lineage: Eukaryota > Metazoa > Chordata > Amphibia > Caudata > Salamandridae > Triturus > Triturus cristatus. The sequence goes on from NC_140591.1 coordinate 1,190,053,600, forward strand.
CCCATGCACCAGTGGAGGCTGGTGGATCCTAAAAGTGGTGAGGTGAAAAGCTGAGATCTAAGTTGAAGGAGAAAGTGAGTGCAACAAGCACACCAAAGTGTAAGAGGAGTGTTCGGGGTTGGCCTTCCCGAGTGGGCCCTCCCACAGCAAGAAATGACTCCCCCAGCAAGAAACAAAAAAAAAGGTTCACATGGTGCATTGCATTTACAACATACATATCAAGAAAACTTGGTATCACGTTTTAAAAAACAGGAGTTCGAATGGTACATTTTACAACACAAGGTTCACGAAATTTCACTAGAAACAAGTCGAAAGGCACCAATGGCATAATACTGAATTGCCTTGTTTGAAAAAAACTGTCCCTTCATGGCTCAGTACAGAGCTGTTACTATTGGGACACCCTTCTGAATACAAATCTCCATCCATACTTATTAGAGTGCAGAGTGCTAGTTAGGATAAAGCTCACATCCCCAGATACTCAGTATGGGACTACTTTGCTAAGATCAATGATTGAAGGGGGATTTATAAAGTTCAAAACATCTGCTCCAGCACGAATGTCCTATCTGTTCAGTACATGCTACATGTTACGTTCAGAGCTCTCCACTCAGTAATTAACAATGGCTCGTGTGGATTAATACTTGCTAATGTAATGTATAATACATGATAACAATCAAAAAAGAAAAAGGATTAAATATGGTGTCAGAAAGAAAAGCACAGCCATACACATTAGATCTTTTGTAGAAAATGTTTTTCTTTTTATATTTGTAATAAAAAGGTTTTACGGGAACTGGACGCAAATTCACAATGCAAATTAACAATATTTATACAAATTTCAGAGAGTGTCCCAGTGAAAAATTAACCTAAACAAAAGAAAGTAACATAAAGTGCAACATACAGAAAGGTTTCAATTTTTCATTACAAAGGCAATCATAAATAATTAATAAATCCAATTGTCAACACTCAGTAATTCTAAGTGTCGAAAGAATGATTCGCCTTTCACTTCAACGGCGTTTCGACCCTATGACAATTAGAGGGTCTCGTCAGGACAGTCTAATGTAGGGACACCTCCGAAAAAATAATAAAGAAAAAATCTTGTCAGAATAAAATGCTCTTTTATCTCTAAGAAAAAAGGGGTTTAGAGGAGCATTAATATTAAGTCTCTCTACCTGGTCGTCATAGATGATATGTAACGAGTTTATGTGCAGTGTCACCGTGCTCCAAGTGAAATAAAATACTCACAAGGGCCCAGCCGGGTGCTGTGTGAGAACAATGAAAAACTATTAGTGCCAAACTGGATATCGTAAGAATGCATGATAATCAAGATGCTAAAACTTTCTACTTACCCCTGTGAGAAGAGACTCACGAAGAGGCAGTAGCCCAATGGTTGGAGATCTAGTGTTAATTGTACTCAGCGTGAGAATCTGATTTCAGAGAATAACGAACGGGAACCGCATACACGAACTGCTTGATAGCTGTCGCTTTTGTTCAAGGAGTTCTATCGACTGTAACAAAATGTAGAAAGGGGAACATAATGAGCTACTGGGATTAAAGGTTAACCCAATGTCTGCGGAAAATACCCGGTAAGAAAAGACAAGACAAAGTCGTCCCTACCTCTCTTGGATGCTTCCGGGTGTACGAATATCCTGTGTTGTGCTGCAGCAGGAGAACGAAGTTCAGTCTGCTTGGTACGGTCACATTGATTGGTTGGGGGAATGCAATATTTAAACGTGATTTGCTGGCGGTCGGCCAATCAGGAATCCACATATACAATGAAGCAGTGGAAGAAAGCGTGTCACGTTGCTAAGTGACCAGCGCATTTTGTCGTTTCGAAAAAAACGTCTTTGAAACATTGTTAATAAAGTTATTGGCATCTCGATGACTCAAGGAACAGAAAATAGTGTCGCGTTAGCAATAACAAAGGGTCTCGTATTGTTAAACTTAATGTGACTCATATTGATATGAGTGGATGAAGTATCTAAAACTCGTAAAAAAGCTGAGGTAAATAATTGGTTATTGTTCAAACGCACGTAAACAAGAGCAAATTGTATAAAGAACCCGTCGTCAATACTCCATTAAATTAGGTGAGAACATTACTCTGCCATGCACTGCTAAGTAACCAACGCATTATATTAAAAGACGTTCCGAGTCAAAACGTCTATGGGACATTGTTGATAAAGTTTGACACCTTAGTGATTAAAAGAACAAAATTTAGACCAAAGAATAAAAAGAAATGATTGCGTTAGCAATAACGAATTTCTCGTATCGTTAACCCTAATGTAACTCGTACTGGTATAAGTGGAAGGAGTATTTGAAAAGCTGAAGTGGATATTTGGACGCAGGTAAACAACAGCATATTTGTATAAGGAGCCCATCGCCAAGTCTCCATTAGATTTTGTGAGAACAATATGCTACTATACACTTTATACATTTTTTGAATTGAGGCTGACAATTAATTCATAGATGACGTTTGATACAAGAAGGCTTTCTTCCTGTCTTCAATAGAAGAATATATGTCTATTTAAACACTTGTTATCTGTACAAAAAGACATGTTATTTTATACAAACCATTATTACTTTATACAAAACATTGTATTTCTTTGTAACAGTAAGTCATCAATAGAGAATATCTTTGATTATACATAGAACATGTGTCAGTAGATATCTTGCCGTACAGATATACCATCTCATATATACACAATCTAGGTTTACACATTGCTGATTACTCAATTTTAGAGAAACAAGATGTTATTACGAAAAAAAACCTTTTGGGACTTTATTCAAGACTGTGTGGAAAAGTATGAGGCTTAATGTATGGACCAGCAGCAATTTTAGGTGAGGGTGGTAATGAACCCACGCCATTCCTCAGCTGAATTCAATCCTTGAATTATAGAGTTAGTGCGCTCGATCCAGCGGCATTCCAATCTCTGCAATATCTGTGATAGATCTCCGCCTCTATTAGAGGCAGCCACTTTGTCTATCACTTGCCAGCGGATGTCGTTTGCTGTATGGCCCTTCTCTAAGAAGTGGTTGACTAGAGGGGCGTTGAGGACCGAATTCCTAATCCTGCTACGATGTTGCCCTATCCGTGCTTTCACAATTTGTTGGGTTTGTCCGATATAGGGTAACCCACAAGGACATAGTATGCAGTAAACCACATTTTTTGTATTGCAATTTGCAAAAAAATCTAGCTGCTGATCGACTTTACCATGTGAGAATTTTTTAGTGTTAGCCGTAAAATCGCAAGCAACACAGTTGCCACACTTGTAGTGGTCTTTTACATCTGGTAATCCCCAAGTTGATTCCAATGATCTCGTAATTTGGGATGGACTCTCCATTGATGACCTAATGAGATGATCCTTGATATTCTTGCCTCTTTTGAAGGCAAACATCGGAGCATCAATGCTGGAATCTATGTTTTTAATGATGTGCCAATTTTTTGTGATTAACTTACGGATTGAATTCGTATGTATATCAAAAGTGGTAACACAAATCAGTTTGTTTACTTTGGATTTCGCTTTTGGAATGAGTAGTGTCTCCCTTGGGCAAAACCAAGCTCTTTTCAGAGAAGTTTTAACTAATTTTTTGGGGTAACCCCTCAATAACAGTTTATCTCTCAGAATATATGCTTCTCTCATATAGTCCTCTTTTTTGGTACAGTTGCGACGTATTCGCAAAAACTGTCCATGGGGTAGTCCATCTCTAAGGGCACGCGAGTGGTGACTGTTGTAAGCAAGTAATGTATTCCGCTCGGTGGGTTTTCTGTGTAGTGAAGTGTACAGTTTCCCATCATCATGTGATATGTTTAGATCTAAAAAAGCAATGCATGAATCATGTATGGTGGATGTAAACTTCAAGTGTGGTTGGACAGAATTTAAATAAAGAACAAAGTTGTTAAACTCAGGAATAGTGTCAGACCAAATCAAAAAAATGTCGTCTATATACCTTTTCCAACAGGCAATCTTGGAATGGTATATATTATCGTTATTCAGGACAAACTTATGTTCTAGATTGTCCATAAAAATATTTGCCAGATTCGGTGCAAAAATTGCGCCCATGCTGGCCCCGGAGCATTGTTGGTAGTATTTGCCTTCTGACATAAAATAATTATGTGTCAGTGCAATCTGTAGGAGTGCAATAATAAAGGAAGTAGGAACCTGGTGAGGTTTTGATCTTGTCTCTAGTAAATCCTGAATCACCTGTATACAGTCCTGCTGTGGTATGTTCGTGTATAGTGAAGTGATATCCAGAGTCGCTAACCGATCTTTTGTGATGTCATATGGTCTATCTTCTAAGAGATTGATCATATGCATAGAGTCTCTGACATAAGTTTCTTGTAGAGGAACATAATCCTTGATAAAGAAATCTATGTATTGACCGATAGGTTCAAGTACTGAACCACATCCTGACAGTATAGGACGGCCAGGAGGGTTAGTGATATTTTTGTGTATCTTCGGGAGAGTATACAGAACCGGAGTTCTAGGGCAGTCGATATTGAGGTATTCAAATTCTTTTTTGCTTAAAAAGCCTTCTTCTAAGCCCTCTGTTGTTATTCTTAGTATCTCTTTTTTAATTTCAGCAAGGGGATTCATGTCCAATCTTTTGTAATGTTTTTCTTCCCCTATTTGTTTCCTAATTTCAATGTCGTAGTCATCTCTGTTTTGTACAACAATCCCGCCACCTCTATCAGCAGGTTTCAATACAATTGATTTGTCATTTTTTTGTGTCAACAAAGCTTTACGTTCATCTAAACTGATATTGTATGGGATAAATCGTTTGCTCTCTTTTAAATTATCAATCCCTGTTAGAATTACCTTCTCAAAAGTTAACAATTCAGGTGGCATCATACCATTACTGGGATAAAAAGTTGAAGGTGGTCTGAGGCCTGTACCAGAATCTTTCATAGGGATTTCCTTCCCCATGAAAAATATTTTTAAACAAATTTTACGAAAAAACTGGTAGATCTCTGTCTTCAGATTTAAAAAGTTGGTGCGTTCGGTTATTACAAAAGATAATCCCTTACTCAATAGTGAGATTTCTGAAGAGGATAGGAGGTGCTGGGACAGGTTAAAAATGGGAATACTTTCTGCCCCTTTATTTCCTGCCCCTTTATTTGCTGACCCTAGTAAGGTTGAGGTCCACATTGATAATGTTTGTTGCGGGTCTGACGTTCTCCTGCATATTGATGCCATGTTCTCCCCCTTCCTCTCCTCTTGTTTCCTCGGTCTAAAAAAGGCTGACCAGGGTGATTATCCGTGCGGCTTGGACCGGGTTGCACGTCAGAATCACTTGATCCTCCAGAGGACTCTGAAAAAATGATTGGTTGATTCCTTCTAAACCTACCCCAAGTGTTCTGTCTGTTAAGAGTACCAGTCGTATTATAGTAATCCTCTCTCAAATAAGGATATATCCTTTCCTTTGAAAAGCTTTTGATGTCTTTCGACACTTTCTCAGCTTTTTTCTTTATTTCAAATGGATTGAAATCCTCTATTGATTTCTTGATCTTGTCTAGAAGGATTTTAGTTTCTTCTAAACTGTCGGCCCCCAATAGTTCTTTTTCTAATTCCTCAATTAGTGGGCTTGCAGCACTGTTTGTGCCACCCACATGAGTAGCCCTGTAAATGTGCCTAAGGCCTTCCAACACAATGTCTGTTCATGCAGTTTTAAACTGCCATGTTGACCTGGCAAGTGTACCCACTTGCCAGGCCCAAACCTTCCTTTTCTTTACACGTAAGGCACCCCTGGGTAGGCCCAAGGTACTCCCATTGGCAGGATGCAGTGTAGGTGAAAGGTAGGACACGTACATGCCCTGAAATAGAAATACTAGATATTTTGTTTTTCACTGTTGAAAGGCTGTCTGTCCCATACATTTTAAAAGTGTAACTTGCCATTGGGACAAGATAAAAAAAGGGAGTTCAGGCTCTCGGAACTCAAATATAATAACAAACCTTTTAGGAAAGGTGTTTTTTAAATTGTGTGTTTGAAAGTGCCTCTTTTAGAAAGTGGGCATTTACTTGTTTAAACCATCCTGTGTGTAGTGTCCTAGCCACAGAGGACAAAGACGCAGGGCCAGGATTCTTTTAACTCTCTTTATTGTGACCTTCCTTCATCGATTCCTTCTCACAACTGGCCTTCCCCAGGGCATGACTCCGCCTCCTCCCTTATCCCACCCTCAACCGGCCTCCTCAGCCGAGGGGGTCGTAGTGCCCAATGTTTGAAAGCAATACTACACTGTGGGCCCTGCCTGTTTGTGTATTCACTGTCTGTTTTTTTGAGTGACAGGAGCTGGGGTTGTGCATTCACACTAGACAGTCACAAGGAGGTTTGAGGTATGTCCTGCCTTGTGTGGGTGACTCCTATCCAGGCTGAATATACCTTGTCTGCATTTAGAGTGGTGGGAGGGGTTTCACTAGAACCTGAATAGGCTGTGTCTCCTTTTTACAATATTGTCTCCACCTCCTGTGGTCAAGCTGGACCAAGGAGGCCAGGACTGGGCTGAGAGACCCTTGCCATACAGAGAACAATGAGAAAATTGGGTATAAGTATTGGATCGAAAACCGCAAGACTTTAGATCACCTCTGGAAACAAGAGGACCCTGCCAAGAAGATGCATTGAAGAGCTGTGAGAGGAGTGCTAGTTTTTTTGTGTGATTGGTGGGTTTGCCTGCAGTTGCTGTGTATGTCTGTGACAGTGGAAAAGGACTGACTCTTTTCTCTCTGCTGTGGTATTCTGCTTGTGAAGAATATCCAAGGGCTTGTGTGGGCTTGCCTCCTGTTTTGGAAGACTCAGGGACATCAAAGTCTTCAATGTGCTTTACAGGGAATTTCCTTGAGTTTTGCGGGAAATTCCATGGTGCTTTACTGAGAGTTTCCCTGTGCGTTACTTATTTGAGGAGTTTTCCTGCTCTTTCCCTTTGTGGAAACCTCCCTCTGCTTGGCTCCTTGAAAGCCGAAAGAGCAATAATCTTTTTGGAAGATCTGGGCTGAGCCCCCACCTGCTGTGTGCAGAGCCCGAGGTTGGAGAAGATCTGGAAGTGCAAAAGTGTCTGCTCATCAGCGAAGCCAGCGCAAAGGAGTCCTCAGCGTTGCCAGGCAACTAGTGCGGCCGACCGGAGTTCCCGGCTTTGCCCATCAACACCCTCGGAGGCCGAAGAAGACGCAGCATCATCAGCGGCTGCCCAGCCAGCCAGCACCGCCAAGTGGAGTCGCCAGGACACGGCAAAGCAGGGCGCTCTGCGGATGACCGGAGCAGGAGCCCTGCCCTTACCACATCAGCCGCACGGGGCCAACATGCCGCACACCATTACAGGAGCGGTGCCTCACACCTTCTGCCTCTGTGCAAATCTGTTGGGGAATTTGCTTTATTTGCCTGCAATTTTCTGTGGTGTATGAGCAGGCGGCCCGATTACCTGAAACAGCAACGTTGCACGGGAATGGTGTGCTCAAGGATCGATGGCATCAAAGTGCTAATAACAACGTGCTAATCCTGGTGTTGTTCCAATACTACATGTAATCATTGTTGATGGTGGTAACTTTTATTTCTTTTCCCCTTCTGAAGACCATAGAATAAGTGTCTGGTTTGCAGTGTAAGTGATTTGATGAAATAGGCAACCTTAAAGTGTGTATTACAATGTTCTAACTGTTATGCTTATGACAATTGCCTTGTTGGCAAACCGATTGTGATTTATGTGATTGTGATGTAATGTGTTTATATAAGATATAGGTGATATTTTTATATACAACTGTGTGGAGTCTCTTTTGCGATGTGTGTATTGTGTCACTAATGTGTGTGTGTGTTCCACAAATGCTGTGCACATTGCCACTGGGATAAGCCTAGTGTCCAATGTTTGAAAGCAATACTACATCTCCCCCTTTCTTAACAAATGAGTTAGTTCAATCTTTTCAATAGATAACCAAAAAAAAATGTCTCATAGTTACAGTTCTTCAATCAGACGACTCGGTCTCTTAATGGTTCGGCGGGGACTGATATGGACGTCTGGACAGTCAGGTTCTCCTCCATCAGATGTCGCTCTCGATGGCTGGTCACTGGTTTCAATTACACTAAGTCTTGTTTCTCCAGTGACAGGACCATTGAGTAGTTCTTTAACTTTAGAACTGCACTTCTGAAAGTGCGTCACATTTCGGGTGATTCTCTTCTCATCCGATTCAGCAGTGATCATGGTTCCCTTTTGTTTGGTGACTACTAGTGGAGTTTCATGATAATGACAATCGGTTTTCTTTTGCTGTTCTTGTTTCACTAGTACCCAGTCACCTTCGTGAATCAAGGACGGTGCAGCTCTTCTACGACGATCTGCATACGTCTTCATTCTCTCCTTCTTGAGTCGGTCAGTGCCAGCTATGTCATCTGGGTCAGAGTCGTGGGATACTGTTCCATCATTCCAGTCAACCATGGGTATTCTGGTGCGCACTGGCCGGCCCAGCATTAGAGTCGCGGGGCACTTACCTGTAGTGGAATGAGGCGTGTTTCTATAAGCTGGCAGGACCATTTGAGTGTCTTGCTGCGACACTTCAGCCTGTTGAACGGCTTTCTTTAATGTAGACATAAATCTCTCAACTATTCCGTTGGCCTGTGGCCACAGAGGTGTAATTTTGCGATGCTTGAAGTTGAGATGCTTGGCAAAGTATGCGAAATCTTGACTGTTGAACGGAGGTCCATTATCCGTTTTCACTATTTTGGGAATGCCCCAGGCGGCGAACACTTCATCCAAGATGGGTATTGTGCTGGACGCTTTTGTTGACGCAATGAGTTGTGCGATCGGAAAACGTGAGTACTCATCCATGATAACCAGGATGTATTGTCCAGATTTAAATGGCCCAAAGAGGTCTACAGCAATATGCTGCCACACACCCTCCGGCAATCGGGACATTTGCAGTGGTGCCGGAGGATCAGGTCGACTGACCAGTTGACATTGGGAACAGTCCTTCATGTGCCACTTTAATAATGCCTTGCCGTAAATGTTTTGGGATGACTATTCGATTGTCTCGTAAGAGCAGGCCATTTGTGGCTACTGACAGTTCCTCCTTCACGTGCTTGAAAGCGGCAACTTCATGTCTGTCAACTACGCTGTTTGGAGTGTTGACATCTAAGTGTCTCTAGTCATTGTTTTGTATACGGCGCTTTACGTCTTGCAGAGTGACATCATCAAGAGTGGCATCTAAGATGGCTTCCAGCGGGACTGCTGGTGGTCGTGCCTGATCCACCACAAAGCATATGTATTCCTCGGCTAGAGACGATCTGCACTTGGTTGTCTCTTTGGGGTGCCTTGACAGGTAGTCAGCAGGGTTTTCTGCTTTTCCGGGCTTGTGCACAATTGTGTAAGTGTATTCTTGGAGGCGAAGGCCCCAACGTTCTATTCTCGGTGGCATCTTAGCTCGAAGATTGCCAAAGATGGTGATGAGGGCCTGATGATCGGTGATTAATGTGAAATGTTTTCCGTATATGAAGATGTGAAAATGCTCACAAGCCCAAACGACAGCCAAGCTTTCTTTTTCGGGCTGTGAATATGCTTTCTCCGTCTCAGTCAGGCTTCTGCTGGCATAGGCAATTATGTATCGCTGGTCACTTTCAGAGTCATATTGAGCTAGAATGGCTCCCAGCCCCACGGGACTGGCGTCTATGGTGATTTCTGTCTTTTTCTTCGGATCAAAATAAGCCATGTTGTCGGCTGACTCTACAGCCGCTTTAATTTCGTTGAAGGCTTGTTCACATCCCGCCGACCACTGGAACGGACAACCTTGTTTTGTGAGTTGTCTCAGGATATAGCTGATGGTTGCATATTCTTGGATATACCGGGCACAGTAGCTGGCCATCCCTAAAAAGGAGCGAACATCTCCTGCATCCCGAGGGCTGGGGGTGACATTCAACGCAGCCACTTTGTCTGGATCTGGTCTCAATTCCGCCTGGGAGAAGATATGGCCAAAGAACTTCAACGTGGACTTATGGAACTCACACTTGGCTTTATTTAACATGAGGTTGGCTTCCATTAGTGCATGACAGACTCGTTCTAGGGCGGTGTTGTGTTCTTGTGTTGTGGACCCATAAACCAGGATGTCATCACTGTAGTTTAGGGCATTGGGGATGTGATGAATCGCTTTTCTAATGGCTTCTTGAAAGATTTCAGCAGCAGAAGACACTCCAAAACTGAGTCTCTTGTACCTGAAGAGACCAATGTGGGTTGAGAAAGTTGGGATGTAACGCGACTGCTCGTGTAACTCCAGTTGGTGGTAACCTTTATTGAGATCCAGTTTGGAGAATATCTTTGCTCCGTTGAGTGAAGCAATCATGTCACTGATATGTGGCCCGGGGTGTCTTTCTCTTTCAATGGCGGTGTTGGGCGCCCTCATATCAACACACAGACGGACTTTGTCAGGTTCACCTTTGTTCGGCATGACAACTACTGGAGAAACCCAGGGTGTAGGTCCATCTGTCCTTTCAATGATGTCAGCTTTGAGCAGATCCTGTAGCTCCTGTTCGACTGCTTGTTGGAGATGAAAGGGGATCCGTCGATGGTGTTGAGCTACAGGAGTTATTTGTTAGTTAATGTGTAATCGAATTTGGCGATGAGCCATCTTTCCCAGGCCAGCAAATAGCTTTGGAAATTTTTGAGCCACATCAAGTTCGTCATCAACCTTGTACAAAATGTCCACTAGTCTTAGCCGCTCAGCAGTCGGAAGACTCAGAAGGCAATCAGCCTCTGGCCCTTTAATGACATGGATGTAGGCAGGAATTGTGCGATCTTGATACATGAGGTGCGTTGAGAACTTTCCCAAACAAGGGAGTGGCTTTTTAGACATCCAAGTGTAAACTCTCACATGAGCAGGGCTTAGTTGCGGGGGTGGCTTCATCCTCTGATATTCCGCCACTGGTATATAATTGAGAGAAGCTTCGCTGTCCATCACAAATTTGGTCCAGTGCGTGCCGATTTGGATGCTGAGCCGAGGATATTTCTTCAATCGGTCGGGGTCAGCGACCATACACACGTATTCATCACTGTCCTGCGAGATGGGAGACAGTGACCTTGATTCTGGAGAAGACGCGCGTCGGGATCGATAACTTCGGCGAGACTGGCAGCTGGAGCGGGACGATCCTGTTGATGAGTCTCTGTGATCACGTACTGCTTTGGCCTGATGACGCGTGCTCAAAGGTCGAGATGACCTTTCCAGTTCTCTCGGTTTGTCTTTTCTGTAGGTTCCATATACGTTCTCGAAATGGTTCTCCCCTCCACACTTCCGGCATTTCTGACCCATAGCGGGGCACCCGTCCGTGTGAGGAAAATCATAGCCACACCGATAACATTTGAGATGACGCTCCTGCGTCTGTTATTTCGACTGGAGCTACGACGTCGTCGGTTCACCTATTGCTGCTGTATCTTGGACCGGGATGACCTCGGCTTCGCTGGAGAATATCTGCGTGTGTTGCGAGATTGAAGCCTGAAAGCTTGTTCACGCTTTTCATTTCTCCCTGCTTCCATCTTTTTGGCATGCTCTTCAGCCTGATCATGCACCCGTGTCATCTCCTCAATTTCGTCCAGCGAATAGCTTTTCTTTAACAGTTTCCGTCTTAGCGATTCGGACTGACAGCCTTCAAAAACCCTCAGACGAAGGGCATCTTCGGTCGAGAAAGAGTCAAACTCGCAATAGCGTGCCAGACGTCTAAGGCGTATGATGAAAGCACACATGGGCTCTTCTTTTTCTTGAGCTGCCAGGTTAAACGTGTATCTCTCATAATCAATGTTCTTTTTGTGCAAGAATTTCCGGTTCAAGGCTTCACACACATCAGTGTAGGATGCCACATCGGCTGCAGGTAGTTCCTTTATAATTTGGCCGACGTCTTTTCCTATTAATTACGTAGTGCTATCAGCTGTTGACCGGCGTCCGTCACATGCGAATCCTTCATGAAGTCTTCAAGATCCTCAAGCCACTCCTTCCACCGATGACCCATACCTCCTCCCGTTTCGAGGACCAAAGGTTCAGGTGGACGCAGAAACGACACTCCAAGCACCCCCATATGTCCAACATTGGCTTGCGCCGGACCTGCTGGAGGAGGTGGTGTAGTAGACACGGTGATGAAGCGGCCTTTCAGTTGACTTTACCAATGCTTGATGATTTCCTGACTTTTCAGTTGAATTTATCAATGCTTGATGAATTTCAGGTTATTCAGTTACATTTATCAATGCTTGATGTCTTTTTGGCTTTTCCCAGTTGAATTTACCAGTGCTTGATGCTTTTTTTGAACTTCGCCTGACTTCAAAATGGCCGCCGGGACTTCCTCGCAGGGGATTGGTGCTGGTGCCTGACTTAAAAATGGCCGCCACGAATTCTCGCGACCCACGAGATTTGGCCTTTCACACACCGGCAGCAGCTCCTCAAGCAACCGGACCTCCCCCAGCAGCCAAACACGAAGGAAGGCACTCACCCACAGGTACCGGGGCTCAGCAACACGCGACTGGGATGGTCACCCAGATCGCTTTTGCATGCAGTAAACGTGGGACCTCCACGCTGCTCCAGCATCGGGGGGGGGGGGCTCACAGGTGTCCCTCACTCCTTCTACGCTACTCCAATGTCGGGGGGGGCTCTCAACTACCCCTCAGTCCTTCAGCGAGCCAGACACGACCGGGGTGGGCACCCGGATCGCGACGCGCCAAAATGAACATGGTCGGGGTAGGCTACCGAACCGCGCCACATAAATCCTGGAAAAGCGCTCCACACGCTCGCACAGCCCCTCCTGGCAGCCGCACTCACAGGGCACGCACCCACACCGCATGGGCCGTGGCCACCCTCGTCACCAGTTAGTAGTGTCCTAGCCACAGAGGACACAGACGCAGGGCCAGGATTCTTTTAACTCTCTTTATTGCGATTCCTACTCACAACTGGCCTTCCCCAGGGCATGACTCCGCTTCCTCCCTTATCCCACCCTCAACCAGCCTCCTCAGCTGAGGGGGTCGTAGTGCCCAATGTTTGAAAGCAATACTACACTGTGGGCCCTGCCTGTTTGTGTATTCACTGTCTGTTTTTTTGAGTGACAGGAGCTGGGGTTGTGCATTCACACTAGACAGTCACAAGGAGGTTTGAGGTATGTCCTGCCTTGTGTGGGTGACTCCTATCCAGGCTGAATATAGCTTGTCTGCATTTAGAGTGGTGGGAGGGGTTTCACTGGAACCTGAATAGGCTGTGTCTCCTTTTTACAATATTGTCTCCACCTCCTGTGGTCAAGCTGGACCAAGGAGGCCAGGACTGGGCTGAGAGACCCTTGCCATACAGAGAACAATGAGAAAATTGGGTATAAGTATTGGATCGAAAACCGCAAGACTTTAGATCACTTCTGGAAACAAGAGGACCCTGCCAAGAAGATGCACTGAAGAGCTGTGAGAGGAGTGCTAGTTTGTTGTGTGATTGGTGGGTTTGCCTGCAGTTGCTGTGTATGTCTGTGACAGTGGAAAAGGACTGACTCTTTTCTCCCTGCTGTGGTATCCTGCGTGTGAAGAATATCCAAGGGCTTGTGTGGGCTTGCCTCCTGTTTTGGAAGACTCAGGGACATCAAAGTCTTCAATGTGCTTTACAGGGTAATTTCCTTGAGTTTTGCGGGAAATTCCATGGTGGTTTACTGAGAGTTTCCCTGTGCGTTACTTATTTGAGGAGTTTTCCTGCTGTTTCCCTTTGTGGAAACCTCCCTCTGCTTGGCTCCTTGAAAGCCGAAAGAGCAATAATCTTTCTGGAAGATCTGGGCTGAGCCCCCACCTGCTGTGTGCAGAGCCCGAGGTTGGAGAAGATCTGGAAGTGCAAAAGTGTCTGCTCATCATCGAAGCCAGCGCAAAGGAGTCCTTAGCGTTGCCAGGCAACCAGTGCGGCCAACCGGAGTTCCCGGCTTTGCCCATCAACACCCTCGGAGACCGAAGAAGACGCAGCATCATCAGCGGCTGCCCAGCCAGCGAGCACCGCCAAGTGGAGTCGCCAGGACAAGGCAAAGCAGGGCGCTCTGCGGATGACCGGAGCAGGTGCCCTGCCCTTACCACACCAGCCGCACGGGGCGAACATGCCGCACACCATTACAGGAGCGGTGCCTCACACCTTCTGCCTCTGTGCAAATCTGTTGGGGGCATTTGCTTTATTTGCCTGCAATTTTCTGTGGTGTACGAGCAGGCGGCCCGATTACCTGAAACAGCAACGTTGCACGGGAATGGTGTGCTCAAGGATCGATGGCATCAAAGTGCTAATAACAACGTGCTAATCCTGGTGTTGTTACAATACTACATGTAATCATTGTTGATGGTGGTAACTGTGATTTCTTTTCCCCTTCTGAAGACCATAGAATAAGTGTCTGGTTTGCAGTGTAAGTGATTTGATGAAATAGGCAACCTTAAAGTGTGTATTACAATGTTCTAACTGTTATGCTTATGACAATTGCCTTGTTGGCAAACCGATTGTGATTTATGTGATTGTGATGTAATGTGTTTATATAAGATATAGGTGATATTTTTATATACTACTGTGTGGAGTCTCTTTTGCAATGTGTGTATCGTGTCACTAATGTGTGTGTGTGTTCCACAAATGCTGTGCACATTGCCACTGGGATAAGCCTGACTGCTCTGCCAATCAACCAAGGGGGTGAGCAGGGGTTATCTTGGGTGTATAACTCTCTTATACTGACTAGAGTGGTGGGTTCTTCCTGACTTGGGTGCATACCTTAGCCAACCAGAAACTCAATTTCTAACACTTCATCTATTGAATGTTATACCTGTTCATTAGGAAGTCGTCCAAGATTTAGGAGAAACAGAGAAACATCAATGAAACACTTCACACAAATGACTTCTAACCTGACGAGAGAGACACATACACACAATGACATACACACAGAGAATAGAACATCTGTCTATGGAGAGAAGCAGCTTCCAAAGGAAGCAGGATATGCCAGAGACCATATTTGGAGGGATTCTGGCACAAGGAATATCTGTCTAGAATTGAGGGGAATAGTTCAGAAACATCCTAAAGTTTTCGGTGATTGAAGTGCAGGGGGGACAATGGATCAGGTACAGGGGCATAGAGAGAGTTCCCAAAGAAAGGAAGGGAGAGTGCAAGTTCAAGGGGACTGTTCATTTCAAATCAGAATGAGGGTGATCTAGTGGAGAAGAGATCCTGTGACATGGGTGATATATCAAAGAGTATGTCCGCAGAAAGTGAGGACAGGTGGGCATAGAGAGAATGTCAGCTCTGCGGAACATTTCCATAAGGATGGGAAAGTTACAAGGCAAGTGAACATATCTAGTGAATCAGAACATGTCCAATTAATTGAAGAATGTAAAGATAGCTGGATCAGGTAGGGAGATGTGCTTTCAAGTAGTACACAACATGTCCAAGAATAGGGAACATGCCAAAATACATGAAAAGCATGTGTCCCGACACCTGTGACATCTCTGAAGGCAATGGTGAAGGGGTTTGTTTTTAGGCGTAGGAGTTATTTGCTCAGAAAATGCATGGATTGCAAAAATGGATTGGGAGGTGAGAGGACCAAACTGGATGAGGGCACCAGCAAGAGTACAAGCCCTAGCTTAAACTGATAACTACAATCACACACTCCTCTTTAAACAAATGTACTTCGCACACTACACAAAGCTCTACAAATGCAAACACTGTAAATGCACCTCAACTTCACACATAGCTCTGTAAATGCACTGCCGCTATGCTCTGTATCAGTGTCACTGCTGCTCAAGCACTGAAACACTGACATAGCTCATGTAATGTACTTTAAGAAGCCCACGTTGAACCCAGTGGCACTAAGGCCCAGGCAAAGCTTAAGCCTGTAGCACCCATTGATTTCAGAAAACCACCTCTGCTCATACATAGACCTCCTGACATCTTGGAGCTCCCTTGCTACGCAACACCTCTTTTATTTCCACTTCTGGGAGTGGGGGCCACAGGTGTGCAGTGTGGGCCTTCCCAAGAATGTGGGAGTGACTGGAGTGGAAGGAAAGCACCTGAAAGAGAGGCTGCTGAGGAGGTTAAGGAGTCATTGAAAAAGGAAAGAGAAGTCTGGACAGTAGGGGTAAGGAGTTCTCTTTCTTTTACATATATAGACAGCTACCCACAAACTGCTGCACATGAACACACACACACCTCAGCCATGACCACCTTATGTGTCACAAATCTTCTATTAGTTGACAACTCCTGATTTACATTGATGTCGTGATTCCGCAACGAATCTCAGTCACCATAGCCGGTGACATCAAGGCAATCTGTGCAGCTTGCTGTAACCCAAGAGTAGGAAAGGGGTCTAGTACGTCAGAACTGTAATCAGGGACTGGGGCAAATTTGTGGGGAGACCTATTATATGCAAAGTTGCTAGCCAGCAGTACATTGTAAAGAAAAGTCTTTATTCTGCACTTTTTTTCCAAACTTGAAGCATATTGCATTCTGGGACTCATTGACTTATGGTTATTAAAAAAATTAAATACATAGCTCAAATACGCAGAATGCCCACAGCCGAGTGGCCTGCTATAAATAAGGTATTGCAGGTATCATATGATCACTTTACATTTCTGTGTTCTAACATAGGACATAGAGATGGGTAGATATCTCTTGTAAATGTTATTTCAAACCTTAATACATGCTTATAAAGTAAAATAATGTCGGCTTTTGTCAACAGCAGGTAACATTAGGCCGCCTATTCAGTTTGACATTGTGGGCAATGAGGGTGGCGTCACATAGTGATAAAGGAATTTCTCACCTGACTTCACATGGACATGCACACCTGTCCTGGAGTCCAAGCTGCCACAGTGCCAGTAATGCACTAATTGCGAGTTCCCAGTTAGTATATCATCCAGAGCTTGGGGTCAGAAGGGCAGGCTTCAGCCACTCTTAAAAGTGACACAAGGTTGTTAGAGCACTCTACCACTGTTTGATCATCAAGAGCAAGGGAATGAAGGGGGTGTGACAATGTAAATCATTGACCGTCTAATCCAAGTTCCCCGTTCAGCAGCAAACTCCTGCACTTGCTAGGCCTTTCATGCAGGATAAAAAGACATACGACACATGGGAACAGAAGTTGCTGCAGGACTCTTCCTTCAGCCTATCCTCTTACAGAAACTAAACCAAAGGGAGGGTGGAGACTGCTCTATCGTGCATGCCGTTGCCACTCTATACATTGACCTTCCTTGCCGTGCCTGTTGCTCTGCTGTACTGATCCCGCCTTGGGCCACATCAGCCAATGCCCCAGTAGAAGGCATTCATAAAATTGCCACACCTACTATCGTGACATCACTAAGCTGGACTGTGCCTCAAAGGCGAATCACTGTAACGTCCACCCGGCACATGCATAGCTGTCCCATCCCCCCAAAAACCTGGGGACTGTTTTTGATAATAAACAGACATCCAGCTCTGTGATGAGCATCTTCCCGTTATTTTTATTTTGCTGCCGACTCCCATGTAACTTGTAGAGCAACACCCCTTACAACCTCTATTACCAGTTTCCTATGCTACGACCAATATTGGAGGGCCCCCCTGGAGCTCGGACCTCCCGCACCACGGGGACTGTGGGGACTATTGTTATGCCCCTGGGAAGATGCAGGCAAATGCACAGTGCTGAACTTCCAATGCCGAAGCACAGAACTCAAGCATAAGGAGATATCACTTAACCGTCTGCCCCAGCAGTTCCGTTTTCTCACGCTATCAGGCTCACATGCACACAGTGACCATGACAGCACTATCTTAAGGGTTAGCTTCATTTCATACTACTTCACTAATATCTAGGCTATATTGAGCGGTCCTAACTACACACTCTGTGACAACCTATTAAATGCCCGCCATGTTCATGCAACGCAGAAAGCGGGTTGCCATGCAGTCAGTCTTCCATTTCAGGGGCAAAATCACAGAAATGAAAACATCAATAACAGCTCTTTCAGCAAGTAAAAGAAAATGACTAAAGTCGCAGCCAAACACACTGACGCCTGTGCCCTGCAGTAGTGAGGCTGTGGCGTAACCTCCAGAGCTGCCCACTTTGGAACTGGTGAACCAGGTTTGAGGCTCAGCATCAGCGCATGCCAGAGTTTGAAAGAAGGTTTAAACTAAGCTAAAAACACTCAAATGGGTACCTACTTGTGCCCTGGGAGCAGGGAAAGTGTCAAAAGGCATGTCTGAGGATCTCCACAGTGAAAATGGAAGTGCTCTGTGCCCCCGGCACTTGGCAGCGCTGCACAGGGAAGTTGAGAGAAACCAAACGGCTATTTACCATGAGCTGTGAAAAACCAAATTGAAACACAAGAAAGAACCTGGGAAGGATGCTGTGTAAAAAAAAGTCCTCAAGTAAAAAGCGGAAGCAGATTAGTCCTGCAGCAATACTCCAGAGCCCACTAAGTACATACAACAGATCGTCCTGCAGCACAAGCGCTGTAAGCTCAACCTAAAAAGGAGATCAAACACTGCTTGAAAACCATTCCTGACCTTTGATTTAGAGCTGGGAGGAATTTCGCCATACAAGAGAGGGCTTCTGGAACCAAGAAGGAATCTCGGTTTTCATTCTCTCAAAATAAAAACAGAGGGTCATATTATCAAGAACGGTGCTAACATTATCACCGCTTTAGCTTCAGGAAGCTGCCGTTAACGCAACGATAAGGGGCTTGATAATATGCCCTAGAGAATTCCAATAGAAGCCCAGGTTCTGGTGTCAAGGAGATCAAACCCGGGCTTCCATTGTAATTCTCTTGGGCATATTATCAATCCACTTATCGCCACTTTAGCGGCAGTTTCCTGCCGCTAACGCGGCGATAATTTTATCGCAGTTCTTGATAATATGGCCCAATCTTTCATTCTACCTTTCAAAATAGGTAGGGGGATTTGTACATTTCCATTTACGAGAAATAATGAAATTTAAAACAAAGCAGAAGCTTTCTCACAGACTATTAGAGGGTGTTCTACAACTATATTGAATTTGAAATGTTGTCCTACTAAAATATTGCATCAACTATGTTGACCTAACTAAATAGCATTGTATGTTTAGGTAAGTGAACAAGAAGCTAGGAACAGTAACAATATTCTTACCTTGACCATATTTTAACTGGGATCTACTTACATACAACCCTATTGGAGACATTTAGCTTTATGTTTAGAGTATTCATTGCAATAGTTCTGCATAGCACTTTACCAATGCATTTGACTATTATGTGCCAACACCACAGAGCCTATCACAACTAACAAACATATGTATATAGGCAGCTATTTGGTGCAACTCACAGCCATCACACCAGACCATCTTAGAAGCTTGGCAGGCATTTGATGTAAATTAGACAGTGATTTACATTGATTTAATCAGTTTTTGAAGGTCTTGGGCTGATTATGCACTCCACAGTCTTAGCAACAAGCAGAAAGGATTCTTCTTCCCATTATTTGCCCAAGTTCAAAATGGCATGTAGTCAATTGAAGAGTAGGAGCCAGAAATAGACGTTTTATTGAAGACAGTAATTAATTAATAATTACATGGATCCTTAATGTGACAACCTGGAACTTGTTTATGTGTAAAATAATGTGATGTTCTAGGTATTCATGAATCCAGAAGTAATGGGAGACACAGGTACGCTTAGTTTGCAAATCAATGTGCAGTCGAGGTTTGTTGTTTTTATCAATGAAAGTTTTGTAGTTTGCATATGAAACATTTGGAGGAATGTGGGAAACAGCAGATTTCACACATTTTTAAAAAGAAATGAGAAAGGCTCTAATATCACCGACTCTGTGCTGGGACTTAGTTTTGCATAGTTTTGAATACATTTTATTTTTTTCTGGTGCTATGTTATTCTTAGGTGCATTTTTATATATCAGAATATATTTTACTTCAGAGTATCTTGTTACTGCTAACAGGTTATTTTACTTTCAATAAATGTGTGTCTGTACCGTTATGTGAAGTGTTTGGGCCTGATAGCTCTAGATTTTTTGTTTCTTTTGAGGATGAGATTGTGTGTTTCTAGCAAGGAACCAATTTGTCACGTGTAAGGTGCAGCAGTTGCACTGGTCATAGCGGCATGGTGATGTGGCTTAAGAGAAAAGTACTTGAAAAACAAAGGGAGATGCTTGGTGTGTTTGAGATGGCTGATGTGTAGAATGGAATGTGAAATAGATGGCATGGTTATCTCCCCTTTCAAAAGGTTTTAGAGTGTGGAATTAGATGCTGTGGAGAGAACTGATCAGATCTATGACTTTTGGCCTGATATATATATTTGCGATAAGGATACTTCATTGCAATGGACTTACACATGGGCAAAGCATAGTTTGGCCACAACAGAGACTACCCGGTCTCTCCTGGGGCCAAAGTTCTCAGAATGCCTGATGGAGTTAAGGGTGTCAAAGAGTTGGCTGTATGTCCACCTACCTAATTTAGATGGGTGGACATATAGCCTTTCTCTACTGTCCATCACCGTCAGGCAAACCCTGTTGGACCTAGGCCTCTCTATTCAGAGTCAGCAACAAACTTTTTGCCTTCGCCCCTCCTGTTTTCTGAACCTGTTTCTGTTGGCTTTTAGGACTCTGTGCAGTTTACCACTGCTAACCAGTACTAAAGTGCTTATGCTGTCTCCTCTAAACAGGGTAAAATTGATCTACACCCAATCGGCACATTTGATTTACTTAAAAGTTCCTAAAAAAGTAGAGCGACATGTACGCAGGGCTTGTAAATTAAATGCTTCAATTTCAGCCTATATGCAGTTTTAAACTGCCAATTCGACTAGACAAAATCAACCTTTTGCCAAGACTAAAGCTCCTTTTTTGATACATACGAGTCACAGCTAGATAAGCCTAAACAGCCGTTATGGGAGAGTGCATTGTATTTAAAAAGTTGGACATATGCTTTTAATTTTTATATATCTTGGTAGAGAAAAACTTACAAATAGTTTTTTCACTACTATGAGGTCTACTCTTCCATACAAAAATATTGAGATACCTTATTACATTTAATAAATGATAGCTTTTGTTTGGGAGCAGGTGGAAATTTCATGTTTGGTGACTAAGGAGTTGTAATTGAAAACCCTCTTTAAATGGTAAAGCCAGATTATAAGTCGCAATTCTGAAAATGTCACTTTGAAAAGTTGACATCTTCTTGTCCTAACCATTTGGTGCCCACAGCCTGTTTCCTGGGTCACATGACTAGGTGTAGTTGGCAGTTGGCCCTTGTGTATTCGTCCTGGACAGCCACCAAATAGAGGGTCTGGGTATTGGCAGGATGGGCCATTCTGACTCGATGAGGGAGCAAAGCTTTCACCAGTAAAACCTGCACTTCAATGACAGTGCCTCAGTTCACGCGCAAAGAACTTCACACAGCTTATTGTGACAGAAGACAGGCTGAGACCAGGACAGGGAGTCAGAAAATTCCAAACACCTCTATGGGGGGAATACTGCAGAAGCTTCTCCTATTTCAAAGCTAGCACTGGGTATACAAATGAAATGCTCAAACCCACCCTTCAGATGAACTTTGGACCTGTGGAACACTTAGAAGAAGGATTACTCTGCTGCCCTGCTGTTGAAAGGACTGCCCTGCTGCACTGCTGCCCTGGTTCAAGAAAGACTTCCTGCTGCCTAAGGAAGGAAGACTGTCCTGCTCCTTGAACCTAGAACCACCAGAGAGACTGCAAGGGCTACCTGACTGGCCTCTTTTTCTGAGCTACAGGGACATAACATGCTCCAAAGACCTCTCCTGCATCTGCCCAGCTGTCCAGACTCACTCTACTGCTGGCCTCTGTTGGAGTGAGTCCTGATCCCCAAGAGGTGCCCTCAGGTCCTGGACTGTTGGCTGGCACAAGAGTGTACTCCTCCTGGCCCAATTGTGGGTTCCCTCAGAACCAACACAGTTCAACACAAATCAACACAGAGTGACTCAACTTGATGCAGGACCTCAAATCATGGCCCTCGCAGCTCCACATCTGAACTGACACATCGCAATGTAGCACCTTGGATCAAGGAGATAAGTTACTAATCTCAGTGGGAATAAACTGGTCCTTGTAACAGGCCTGCACTTTATCGTGGTCGGTGTGAACTTGTGACTTTCTCCTGGTCAAGCTCGACCAGATAACCACAGGTGGCGCCTTATGATTTTAGGCACTATACTTACCCTAAAATCTTGAAGTTGTATATATCGAGTTCTACTGATTCGATTTTTGTAGTTTTGGTGTCAAATTTTACTTTTACTCTATTTTTTTTAAAATTGTTGTGGAATTTTTTCTTGGTTTTGTGTGCTGCATTAATACTTTACACTTTGCCTCTAAGTTAAGTATGACTGCTTTTGTGTCAAGCTACCAGAGGCTTAAGCATAGGTTAATCTACTGACAAGGATTGTGGCAGTTGTTTGAGAAGGGCTCACAACCCCTTCAACCAATAACCCAAATCATCACAGTCTTCCTTGCTATGAAAATTAATGCCCATAGTGAGGGCGGCATTTTCTTTTTCCTTTTCAAAAAGAAAATCAGAAGCAGGATTTTCATTTTCTAAATTAAAATAAGTAAGCTTGACAAATGGCTACGTCGTGTTGACGGAGTCGTGCATCAAGCTTAAAAAGCATTGAAAGGATTTGCAGTGACAGCTGTTCTTGCTAATGCTTTACAAATGATCGCTGGCTTGGAGGTCATTTCTAAAAATTAGTGGGTGGGGACTCTGTCAGGGCAAGGGAGTAATATACTCCGCTGCCCTGACAGAGTTGTGAGGCAGCTTATGTTTTTGATATCTCCAGGAGGTTGAGGACATCAACAAGTCTCCTTTAGAATTTTTATACGTGGGATTCATAAGGAGTTCAAAGTCCCTGAGGAAAATGCTTTCAAGAGTGAGAGCATTGTTGTCATGCAGTTGAAAAACTATTAATGGAAAAGAAGTTGCACCCTAGAGATATAAATGCGATAGAAAGTGACTGTCAGTGAATAACTGTCATATGAGGGCTTCCAAGGAGCTGATGAATGTTAATGACAGTTTATGCTTAGGTAAATTTGTGAATTTAGAAAAGAAGCACTCATCTTGTGTGTCATTAAGGTGCCAGTTGGGGAGGCAGGGCAAGCATGACCAACATAGTATTCACTTGAATCGAGTGCTTCCAGCTCATAGCTGAGCAAACGCCTTCATAATCCTAAATCAGGCTACTTCACCTCTGAAGATTGATTGAGAAGAGCCAGGAAACCCTCGGGGAAGCACCTGAAGTGGCAGAGGTGGTTTGCTATGCCTGCTGGCCCTCCCCTAACTATGTTGAGTGACCCTGCCCTCTGCAGACTTTGAATCCATCTGGGGGGCTCAATGACGGGGCTTACAAAACATTCCACTCTCCAGTGGTGGATTTCCTGAGGCTTCTGACCTTGAGGGCTTGACCCAAACAAGACACCCCTTCCTTCTCTTGGTGGCCCTTGCTTGCCTCACAAAGGCATTAAGAATCACTAAGCACTTATCGTCCCAGACTCATAGAGGCCGATGACCAGGATAGGCTTTCCACAATGGGAGACTTGCTCACCTCCTAGAAAGGGGCCATCAGGGACAACGAGAAAGCCCAGAACACATACCTGACCATGCACCAACTCAGGCAAACTTTACATACAATGGGAGGTGGCCACAAACTGATCAACTGACTCACTGGTACCCTGGTTGATCAAAAGCAAACCTCACTGTAGTCCCTGAGAAATACATAGGAGACTGAGTTTTGCAGACCACTTCATGACAAGGAATGGGCAAGGGTGCTGGCATATCTGAGAGATGTTTCACAGAATGCCACCTAAAATCGATCTAGTTCTATATTCTACATTGCGCCTATCTCTTCCTCTAGAGACGCACCCAGATTTTATCCAGAACCTCAGACTCGTGTGCCAGTGCAGCTCTTCAGAGGTCGCCCTGAAGCATTGACTGTGGGAATAACCTCAACTCTGGCCTTACTGGGGAAGAGTATTGATGAGGCTGGAGTGGGTCATGACCATAGTGGATTTAGATTCCTGGGAAGTGGGGTCCCTGAGAATGTTCAAGATATCTCACAAATATAAAACTGCAGCACACTTTTTAGATCCTAGCCAAAAAGACTATAACCATGTGATAGAAGCTCTGTCCACTGCGGCTTGGCTAGGTGTGTTCTCTTGCTGGCCTAAGGCTGAGGCCATAGACCTACACAGGGAAGAGGATTGCGCCAACGCCCCAGAAGCCCAAGATTGGGAGACACTGCTTTCCAGATTAATTGACCCCTCACATATTACAGACTCGGACCCCGCCCAATCCAGTCTGATAAACCACCCTTGAGATAGCGACAACATAACCCCCACTAACTTCCACGCTCACCATCCCAGACTACTGTCCATGATAATGTACACATGATGATTGACACTCTCACTAGCCTTCACGCCATGTCCCAAGAGCCATAAGCATTAGCTAAACCAGGGACCACCCGCACACGCTCCTGCCTCACTCCCCAGTACCCACTCCACCTACCAGCTCTAAGACTGTCATCTTGGTAATCCAATACCCCTAAAACCCTCATTGTACAGATCTTTAAATATCCTCATTGCTGTCATTACTACTGGTCAAAAGGCCCATCTTCAGCGGCTCTACTACCTATTGTAAGGGCATTGAACTAATATGAAGGGCCTGCACCACTAACCAGCTTATTCCCTTCCACAAACGTATAAACGGATGACAATAAGGAATGCAAACTTATTAACATGCTCTGTTTCTGTTCCCACTTGACAAAACTCAATAAAAAGATCATAAAAATAAATAGGAGGTGAGAAATATACATGTTTATGTGACAAAATGTTCTTTGTGGTTATTGTGTCCTCAATGATTAGTCTATGTAGTAATGAGTACTTATTGTTGTTAGGCATTAGACTGAGTGTGCTGTAGGTTTTGATGCCAAATCAAATGTTGATGGGCACAAGTTGAGTGTTTTATCAGTGAGGATACAGTTGATGTGTATGATTAACATCAAAATGAACAAACAACTTCTTGTGGGTAAATGAGAGGTCCGAGCATTATAGGGTACATGGAGAGTGGTTGATACCTGGCACATGATGAATAATTTACCTTGATCTTGTAATACACTTTTACTCTGTGACCTTTTCAGAGCCGAAGATATTCTTCTTGCATATCTGTTCAAGGAGGAGAGAGGTAGATCATATTTGGGGAAATTGTGTGATACAATTGGTTTTAGAGAAATGAACTCTGGGTGAAGACGTAGATACAGACTACAAAAAGGCACTGATAAAACACTAGGAATGGGAAAATGGTGCTGAGGACCCTTTAGTGGTGAGAGAGTCCAGTTCAATTACTTTGAGAAGAATAAAAAAAAAATAAAGTTACTTTTTCCCTATTCTTTTAGCTGCTTCCTGTTTGCTACTTTGTTACTTGAGTATTGTGGCTTGGTGGGCCAGTGGTTACTGTCAGGTAGGAAATTATGAGTGAGTAGATTAGGCTCAAACTTCTGGCTTTCTTCAGGCTCATGTTCAAAACCTCCTGACTGTGTGCACAATTCACTCCTGGACTTTCTGATGTTAGAAGCACCTAACAAAAGCCACAGATCATCAGCAACATGGTAAAGACATCCTTCAGCTACATTAAAGGATAAGAGAGCATTATTTATTCCACTACCATCTGCCCTTTGTCTGAAATTGGGCTGGCTATGAGTTTCGTCCATGTTTGCCTCTTCTCAGTGTTCTTGTCCAGAATGTTGAAGCTCATCAGCTCCCAAAGCTGGAAGGTGGCAGGAAGTACAACTCCTTTGCAAAACGCACTAAATCTTGGATACCTGTCTCTAATTTAGAGTTCTCTGCATTGCTTATAAAGTTTACCATTCTCAGGCTGCCTTTCATTTCTTCCAGAGTAACCCTCAGTCTTCACAACTACTCTCTCTGATCTACAGCAGATACACTTTGTTTATGCTGTGTGACTAAGAAAAACTCTTTGAGGGTTATTTTAAGACCTCAAACTCAATACATTTACCCCACCCCCAATTTTGAGCACATTCAGAAGTCAGTAAGACTAGCAAGCGTACTTCTGTCTGGAATAATTTATATCTCCTACTTTTCCTAAGTCAGCCTCTGTCTTAAATTAGATAAAGCCAATGTCAGCCTCCTATGATCAATCATCCAAGCTATATTAATCACTGAAAAAAACAATAGCTTCAGAATCATTGAGCCATCTGTAGTTATATAATTTATCCCAAATTAATTGAGGTTGGATCCTGGGATGGCAGATATTTCCAAATGAAATTAAAATATTAATTCCAAGAATATGCACAAACAGGTGCAGAGAGAAAACCTCAGGCCATGATCAGTTGAGCATAGATGCTGTGACAATTATTTTCATGTTCTGATTTAATTCAGTTTGAACATTTGTGTGAGTTTGTGTGTGTATTTGTGAATGTGAGTGTGTGTGTGTCTACTAGATACTAAACACACTTTTAATCATGATGGTGACTTGTCTCCTTGAGTCTCAAACACCAGAGCCTAGATAATAAAAAAAATGTTTGTTCCAAGAAGAAGACATGAATTGATATGAAATGAGATGAAGTTACCATATATTTTGTACCTTTCGGTTTAAATGAACATGGTATACTAAAATATCTGAAACATGAATATCTAATTGACAATGTTTCTCTGATGAAGGTATAAAAATGCCTCCTGAAAGAAACTACTATCATGGATATTACTATGAACCCCCCCTTCCATCTGATATGATACATGTATCCCAATTATGCTATTATGTGTTATTATGATTTATATAGTATAGCACATGACTAAAATGCATTGACACCATGTTGAGTAGTCTATAATTAAAGAATCGTTACTTAGTTCGCCAAATTGAACCTAACCCCTTGTGATACACTTTACTTTTGTGCTGGCTTGCACCAAGCTTTACCACCAAGTTTAATGGTTTGGAGAATAGCAGAACAAAAATATTTTTTCTGGCTCAAACAATTCTTTATTTGTGCTTCATTGTGGCCCAAAGCTTAAAGCTGGTGGTAAATCATTGCCCCCAAAATACCTCCTATAAAGCGCAGATTTAGCCATTCCACTTCTATCCACTTCCATGAAATGCCATGACTTCGATCTCAGGGCTTCTCATTACCTATCTGCCTTCAAGGTTGCACTAAAAACACAACTCTTTAATTGTGAGGCTCTGTTATCCTGATATGCTGAACACTATTATGTGTTTTCCTTTCTGTCCCCCTTCCTCCCTGGCTATATCTCTGACACCTGCACTGTGGAATGCCCACTATGTAAGGTATAAAATGTTATTGTGCATAATAATATTATATGTTTTGTCTTCTTCACTGTCATGAATCGTCATTGACATTTTTATGATACTGGTGTATGTAACCATCCACCCAGACTTCGGTATGTACTATTGGTTTAGTATGTACAGTGTCTCTTATGGAAACACTTTCAATCCAGAATAAATGCAATACTAATAGGTTCCTCAAAATCATTGGCAAACATAAATCAGGCAGTGGACCTTATTTAACATGTACTTAAGTTCCAATATCAATATCCATTGTACAAAACCAGGTTCAGAAAAATTGTCTTTGCTTCAATGTGTTTGTGTTTCATAAAGAAAAGGGAGATAAACTTCAACAAATACTTTCTCTATAATTTGAAATAATAACCATGAGGCTTTGACTTTGGTCATTCTAGCTTTGGTAATTTCCCGCATTGATTACGCCAACTTACTATATGTTGGCATCCCAGCATATCAATTACATCGCTTACAGTTGGTGCAAAACCAAGCGGCCAGGTTAATTTTCCATCAGCCTAGACGGCATCATGTTAGACCTCTGATGAAGAGTCTACATTGGCTTCCGGTGGCTAAACGCTATGCCTTTAAGCTGGGATGTACCATCTTTAAAGCTCTTGCTGGGAATGGCCAAGCATTCATCTCCTCAAGGATCCAGCACTATATCCCCTCTCGGGAACTGTGTTCTTCCAATCTGAACTTGCAGACCACTCTCTTATTCAAACGCAAAAAGCATGGGGAACCCAGATATGCTGTCTTGGCCCCGCAATTTTGGAACTCGCTTCCTGTGGAATTGAGGTCTGTGACCTCTTATGCACAGTTTAGGAAACAGCTTAAGACCTGGTTGTTCTCCCAGGCATATGTGTAAGTTAACTGTCTTGTTGATGCAGCCTTCCCTTTGCTTCCAGCGCCATGAAACCGTTTGGTGTACGTGCGCTTAATAAATATTTTTAACATAACCATCCTTTTTTCTCAGTATGATGCCCACTGTTTTGATTTTTCTGTTTCATTGTTTGTTAAATATACCTTTGGGGGCATATCAAAGGAAAAATATTTTTTTGAAGTAATAAATAAGGCATCATGTGTGTAGGAAATCAACCTTGTCTGCATAGTCAACCCAGATATTTTGTCTTTTTGGGACCCTATTTTTATTAGACTTAGAACTCAGTGCACTTTTACTATGCTAACCAGGATTAAAGTGCCTTTACTGCCCAATGAACATTGTTAGATTGACTGACCCCTGATTGAGATATTTTTCTTAACTATAAGTCCCTTTTATGTAGTGTAGGAAATGCACAGAGGGCCTAGATGTTAAATGTCACCAGAGGACTGGAGCACCTAGTTGCTTTCCATAGATTAGGCCTACGAAACATAACTTTAGGCCTACCACTGTAGCCTGATTGCCGCAGTTGACAACCGGTAGGGAGACCTGTTATAATACCACTTTTTTGACAGGGAAAGACTTTCTTTTTAAATACTAATGTCACCACGCCTGTAGGGTTTGCTCCCCTCAAGGTATGGTGAAAAGCATTTAAAATGTAAGTAGAAAATTAATGTCACCATGTACGTACAGTGTACAGGACCTAAAAGCTATTTCACTGCGTCAGGACTGGCTATCCTATACGAATAACATGATACAGATTAAAATATGTACTTTGTATCCCAGGTTTGATATGAGCTATACAAATATTTCAACCACTCCTTTTAGTATATATTAAATGCCCAATTCAATAGTGAATACAAATATTTAGGTAAAGTACCTTTTAGAAAGTTGTGTTTTCCCTGCCTGACACTCTAAGACTGCACTGTGGGATTGTTTATAGTAGGAAAAGAGGAACTGCTGCAAAAATGGGTAGGACTACCCCAGGGAATTTTTATTCTGATAGTTAGTCTAGTGCCAGGAATCACCCCACCCACTGGCTGGTACAAGGCATTAATGTGGCACCCCAATTCACCATCCTCAGATCAATTTCTAGACCAACAGAAGAGGACTGAACCTCTTGTCAGTGACCTGAGAGGACCTCTGAAGGACTGGAACTGCTCCCTTTTGCACCCAGGACTAAGAAGTATACTTTGAAGGTCAGTTGGCTTACCTCCTGCATGCCTGGTGGCCTTTTCCTTGAAGTGTCCAGCTGATCAGTGACAACTGGACTTAGACTGGGCTTTGCTGTCAATCTCTGCCTGAAACTCTGTGAGTCTTTAAGTATTTTCCCATGAGGTCCTAGAGGCCAATGAAGTGCACTTGCACTTGTTTGGACACCAAAGGAAAGTTATAAATGTTTAGAGCTCCAGAGCTTCAGTGGGAACTGTTGGAAAAATTATCACACTGGTACCTCCATAGCATTCGATTGGATGTCAGTTTGCCCTACTCAAAGCCCCTGCACCTCTGAAAAAGTGACAACGTCCTAATTTATATTGGCAACTAGAAAAGTTTGACCATGAAATCCCCAAAGCCCAAGATATCTGGCCTTTGGTTCCAAGGTGGTTGCTATAGTTTCAGCGTCGTCCAACTCGGGGAGGACTTTTATTTTCCTTAAAAAGTCATTTCAATGTTCTTCTTCAAAAAAGTGACAAAGTTCCTTTCTAAAATGGGTCTTAGAAGCCTTTGTGAACTTTTTGATTTCCATACTTTCTCTGGGACCAATCCACTTTGTGTATCCAACCTGGGCTCCATTGTGGTGGCCCGAAATCACACCTAGGTCAAGGTCTATCGTTCCATAGACTATCAATTGGGCTTAGTGGCAACTTGATGCTATTTTATCTCAAAACTTTAAAAATGTGTTTCTCCAGTTCCTGTTCCTATTTTATCACTTTGGTGCCAATTTGTTTATGAAGGTTTAAACATTTTTTCTAATTCATGTTGGTATTTTTATTGTGTGGTGCTTTGACTTTATCACTGTTTTGATACTGCAAAAAAACTTTACAGATTGGTCTAAGTTAAGCCTGTCTGCTCTGTGAAATAGCTAACCCAGAGGTTGAGCTCAGTTTGTTTTAGTGACTTTGAGAGCTCGCGCCGACAAGGACCATTATTATTCCTTGAAATGGGCAGTCCCCCACCCCAAATAATAATGCTCTTTCCTACAATAACCTTTCAAGAATGGCATCAAAGCATTTATAAATGGTTGCTTTTCTTTTACTTCTTTTTTTTAAAACAGGCAAGCGAAGACTTGGCAAGAAGTGAAATGCTCTGATGTTTAAAATAACAGTAGCTAATTTTCTGCCACCCCTGGCTGCATACAGTTTAGTACATCAGAGTGAGCAGATAATTATACCAGGAGTGCATCTTACCAAGTAAAGCTTTTGTTCAGGCCCAACATGAGATTTCATATTTCTGACGCAAGCCTTTCCTAACTGGATTTCAGCATTTCTTTGGAGAATCGGAGATGGTATTGTACCTGGAGAACTATATCGATGGAACCTGAAATTTTTTCTGAACAGGGCAATCTGAACTCCAAAAAGTAATACAATGATATAAAGATGCCTTACTTTATGGTAGTATTACAACTTTTATGATCTTTTATGTTTTTCAATTGTTCTATTTGTGAATTCATCTTTATCTTGGATGGTTTGTTTAAATTCTCAGATAATGTGGAATAAAGTTCAGTTTATTGGTTTTTTTGTTTGATACAATTAACAATAAAATGTCACTGGCATTGACTTGGAGTCATCAGGTGGTCTCGGTAACATCACATAAAAGGTTGTAATTTCATTAGCTAGAATTCCTTCCATGTAGTAATGAAATCCTTATTGGATAATTTTGTGCAAATGGTGGTACATTATCAAGCATATGAGCAAAGCTGTAATGTGCAATGAGATAGTTAATAACTTATGTAATGTATGTATGATCTTTGATAGGCATAATGCGACAATAACAGAAATCATTTACAGACTGTGAACAATATGCTATGTTGTTTCTTTGGTACTATTTCCAACGGTAGGGTGGTTAGTCATGAGCTACTATTTATGAGAATGGATAACAGTAAAGTCTAGTGATCTTATGTTTATATGTAGATTGTTCAAGAGCCCTTGGTTTTACGAGTAATAGTTTTTATCTCCTACATCCTCGAGTTTGTGCCTTTATGATGTTGGATGGTGAGGCTTCAAACACTATGGACCTATTCACAACCTCCACTTTGTAGCAAGTTTAGAAGTAATACAATAGTCCTATTCATCCACTACAAAATGCTATTCACAAACCTAAGTGCAGAGTTCTGCTCCTCCGTCTCTCCTATCTTTACTGTCCTGAGATCTCAACCCCTAAATCAGAGATCTACACATTTGTACACCTATATTTAGTAGTAAATGTGGGAGGGACTAGGTGAAGTGGCTAGAAAATGGGGGAAAACTACTATTCAATGGAGGGGTTTACAGAGGAGTACATGCACCCACCCGCAAACAAAATTCACAAACTGCCCTTCTGTTGATACTACAGCCCAGAATGACCAAAAACAGTAGTAAAAATATTCCAACTCAGACCTGTAATAAGTCCAGCGCTATACGTGACCAGCCATATAATAAAAGTAATTGAGGCAGGAATTTAAAATAAAACCCATAGGAAATTATGTTAATATAAAGTAATTTATTTCAGCTTCTTATAATATATATACATGCAATTTAATGTTACAAATATATATATATATATATACATAAATGAAATAGTATTTTTACTATAAAGTGTTTTAATACATTTTTTTAATTGAAAATAAAAACATATTTATTTATTTATTTAATCGACCAATAACATGATCCTATACAGTATAACAAAAATTCATATAAAATTTTGCGCAAAATCCATTGAAACAGATTCCTAAAACCTAATTAAAACAGTGATTAAAAACGTAGTTTAAAAACAACTGCCAGCTACACTTAAGACAATTTACGATTAGTTAACAGACTTTGAGACATAGGTATAAGTTAAAAGACACGTATATTAAAACCAATCTAACCCCCTGAGCTGATCATAATACAGCTTTCGATCTGTGCCACCAAGCATATAACAGGTATCTGGTTGTTGCAAAAACAAGCCACTTTTTAGTTTTGAACCTGAATACGCGTAAAGCTTCAGAGGGGCGGGTAAACAAGAGCAGTCTGCAAGCTGGAATACTCCATGATTTCCTTAGAGTTACATACACAGGACAGAAAAAAAAAGAAATGTTCTGTGGTCTCAGCAGTAGAATGACAGGACGGGCACAGAGGTGATAAAGTAACATTTGCCCAACCGTTTTTCCATGCATTTAGTGGCAGAGTCTCTGTCCTGAGCTGTATGTAGATTGTTCGTGCCTGAGGGGGTTCAATATCGTCCATATACATGTCAAACTTGAAACAACTTTTAACATTTAAAATTGGAGAGTTAAAGTGCCTTGTGCCGCAGTTTCAATACAGGAAGAGTTTACAAATTCCCAATATCTCCTTTTTAGCAGGGGGGACATTTTTTTTGTAATGGACTGTGGAGCTTTCCACATCTCTTCTAGGCCCAATCTAAAAAGCCACTCCCTGACCCCATTGAACCAGGCTAACTGACTTGTCTGTCTGTGAAGGGTTAACAATTCCATCACTGCATCCTTCCTCGGGATCTAGGTATTATTACTCCATATTCTGATCCAAAACATTAGGGCTTTAAGGACAGCAAAATGTGTAATAGACTTGATCCCTAGGTCAAGGCATAGTGGCAGTATGGGTATGTTGGTTGGGAGAATGAGGATTACCCATAAGAACTTATTTTCTGCTACCTCTAGCTGTTTCACTTTCTCCAGCCCCCACAGTTCGACCCCATAGAGGGTCGCACCTAGGCCTTTGGCCCTATGTATTTCAAGTATGGGAGAGAATGGGCAGAAAGTAGAACGTTTCACCCTCTTAGCTATTGCACATATTTAAATTATCTAAATTACTTTTATGCATATTTATCAATTCAATTCACACACGCAATCTCGGCTTCCTTCTGGACTCATCACTCACTATGAACCACCAAATAAGCACAGTTTCCTTAGCCTGCATCCACACGCTCCACCTGCTCTGAAAGACATTCAGATGGATCCCACAGAATCCAGAAAGACTCTTCCCCACGCACTCATCATTAGCACCCTCAAGTTTGGGAATGCACTCTACACCAGCGTCACACAGAAACAGCTCAAGAAACTACAGTACGTCCAAAACGCAGTAGCCAGACTGGTCCTCAACATCCCAAGCCGAAGTCACATCACACAAAACTTCTGACAACTCCACTGGCTCCCATTCAACAAGAGAGTAACTTTAGGCTCCTCACTCGTGCCTACTAAGCTCAACGAAGGACCATCATACCTGAACCGCAACCTCACATTCCACATACCGGCTAGACAACCTGATCCTCCCAACTCGCCCTCACCTCCGTCCCCAGATGTACAAGACCAGAACCGGAGGAAGGTCGGTCACCTACCTCACCACCATGACATGGACCACCCTGCCCCTACACCTCAGGCAATCTGGTTCGCTGACTCAATTCAGGAAAGACTTCAAAACCTGGCTCTTCAAATGATTTTCCACCCAGTCCGACCAGCAGCCCCCCTCCCCAGAGCCTTTAGACTGATTGATTGAATTGAATTGAATTTATTTGTTATGATACGGAACTCCGATGGAGATCCACATAACAAAATATTAAATATACAAAATACAAAAATAGAATATATAATGTACATCAAGGAAGCAAAGACCAAGCTACCAATAATATTT
The DNA here is from genome assembly GCF_964204655.1 of Triturus cristatus. Taxonomy (NCBI): domain Eukaryota; kingdom Metazoa; phylum Chordata; class Amphibia; order Caudata; family Salamandridae; genus Triturus; species Triturus cristatus. Next base: position 1,190,087,538 of record NC_140591.1, read on the forward strand.
TTTTCCATTTCGATAAAGAACCAGATATAAGAAATTACATGTAAAACACTAGAGATTGTTTCAGACTATCAAGAATTTAAGATTCCAAATTGCCATTCCTTCTTATCATTGACAACTGTGTTTAGAATTTCTGTTTTGAGCTGGAATGCATTTAGCTTCAATTTTATTGGTGATTTTGTATGGAATCACTCTTGGAAAAGTTGGAAAGAGGTATGTTCCAATTTCACTGATTTTTTTGTACATTTATGATTTAGTTTAGTCATTTCAATAGTTTGTTTATAAGAAACGCCCATCAGAAATAAATTATGTGTCTCATAATATTCAAACTGGTTGTTTTTATAAGGTTCTTCACCAGAATATCGTTGGGTATCCCCAAGTCTTTAGATAATTTTTAAAAAGGACGATTCGCAGAATAACTTATATGCAATGGCAGATAATTTGTCTAATGGAACATAAATGGCTGTGTGCAGCCAATTAAGAAAAAATTGCCTTTTGTTCGCGATATATGGTTTATTATACTCATTTTATATGTAAGGTTTTTACGGCTACGTCTTTGTAATGTTTTAGATGTGTATCTGATTTAATAGGTGGTTAGCTTCATGTATGTTTTTTACATGCACTGTATTGTTTAATTTCTGGAATAAAATCTTTGCATTTATTAGTACGGGCTCAGCACAGACATTGTTCCTGATCCCTATATGGATTTATTTGACCATGCAGGTAACAGTTTCAATCTTACATGTTCAGACCAGCAACTTATTTTTGTGGCCATTTTCATTGCGCTGTCTCCTATATTGCAATCCTCAAAATATTGAGCGATGGCATTCTAAATAACAATGAGTCAAAATGTTTGAATTTCTATTTTAATACAGGAAGCGATCAATTTAATAATTCAGCATGTTTTTGATATGTCATGATTTATTTTTTATTGAGATGAATTTTTACATGAACTAGATTAATTATGTTATATTGATCTTTTAATGCGGAATGTATTTCATTCACTAAAGTGCTTGATTGGATTTATTTCCTTTTAAAATGCGTTTTTTCTGAAGTGCAACATTCACTATCCAACCATTTTGATACTAAAAAAATAAACATTAAACAGAATTCCTCCACAGTATGTTATTTCAGTTGGTAGGGTGGCAAGCAGCAGAGCTAGGCTATTTGTTAGACTTGCTGAAACAGTATCGTTTTCTGCTTGAGTTTACAGATAGACAGCTTTCTGATGCATAAATTGACGGACCAATCACTGTATTTCAAGCATTTGTACTGCTGTATTGCACAAGTAAATATACCTTAAAAAACAAAGGTCATTATTACGACTACGGCGTTCCATTGGACAGCTGTAGTTGCAGTAGCAGTCCAACGACTGCCGCACTGCAGGACCTCTGCGGTGATCGGACAACCATCGGGTCGCCAGCACCACCTGGATCAAGGATCCCGCTGGGCCGGCAGTCTTTTCCTGCAAAAAATATGCAAGCGGTGCCACAGTCGGCACCGCTGAGCATATTTTGAGTTGGCCATTGCCACTCTTTTCAGGCGGGGAGGAAACAAAGGGGGCCTACAGGGCCCCCTCTTGCCCCAGGCGTTGAAGTACATGCAGGGGGTCACATGTTGTGCCCCAATGTAGTTTTGCTTCCCCAGCTCCTGCACAGAAAGGAATGCACAACATGGTGCATTCCTTCCCATGCAGGAATGTGCACTGGTGGTCCCAGGGTAGTGCTGTTTAAGGCTCACAATGAGCCTTTAAACAGTACCGTCACGGGACCGCCATGCCGCCTGCAAGACCATAAAATTACTTGTAATCTGTCACGTGGGCAGCCGTGAGTTTCAGTGGTCCTGTGGTGGAGCGGTGGCGTGCTGCCTACTCCAGGACTGCTGAAACTCGTAATCAGGCCCTAAGGCAAATTATAGGCTTCACAGACAGTAAAGAGGTGTCTCGAGATTCAGGGTAATTTTTTAAAAAGTACGTTATACATCCAGCAGAGAGTTTTAAACTTGATTCACCATCAGATTAGTAGCAAATGTAGTGAGTGGTGAGCTACGTTCATGTGTTTTCACCCGTTTTGTTTGGGAAATATCCAGGCAGCTTCATTTTGTATCCATTGCACCTATGGAGTAGGTTCTTTATGATCCTCAGGTACACATTAGTGACATATTATAACTAAGACATGAATGATGCTAATATGACTTGATCTCTGGGTGGAAAGCTGAGATGATTATGTCATTGCTGCAACAGATGCAAATGATGAAAACCAGTACTCACCACCTTACTTCATTGGTGGCTTATGGAGAGTACACAATCCATTTTAGACCCTTATCCTTTTTACTGATGATGATGAGGATGCATCCTGAATTCTCTGTTTCCACACTCTGTTGGAAGACACTGTCTCTTTCACAAAAGTGAGGTATATATTTGTAGTGCAATGGTCTTGCTTTGGAATGTACAAGCAAGTTTGTGTGGCTCAACTGAGCTCTAACACACCTGGAGAAGCCCTGGCAATCTTGGATTTTCCAGAAAGTACTCTGTTAGGCAGGTCTGGAAGATGGATTTATTCACACTGTAGTAGGAGGGGAGCGAGACATAGGAGGGGCAGATAAGGATTGGCTGAAAGGTACATACCAATGACATGCCGGACTAACTATTTTAAGAACTCATACCGGAGAAACATGGTCATGTGAGATATCTCTCCATGCACTCAATGTTGTAGAGTCACAGTGTTGCCAATTTTCCCTATCCCTATGGGGGAAGTTCCTGTGTTCCAAGAAGTCTTATTAGAGGAGCAATTAGAGCAGCTACTGATGCAAGTATCTGAAATTGCCAAGGGTTGCTCAACCTGGGAAATCAAATGTAGATTAACCCATGGCACAATAGTGAATTCCAAGATGATGGCATGCAATGGCTAGCACTTGTAAAGAAGAAGCACCAGTAGAAGTAGCCAGGGTCGGATTAGCAGAGAAAATATGCATAGGCACCACAAATAGTCCCCACTGTGCAAATCAGGGCAATTTTGAAATTGTAAGGACACACTGCATAGGTTTTTTGTGATTCATGCGAGACTTCATGCACTCACAATTGCTACTGCAATATTTGTGGTAGCATCAGGGAACTCAACAATGAAAATCATCCAACCAGACCATAAAATAGGCCCACAAACAGTGAAATAACAGGCCCACAAACAGACGTGTCATACCAGTCCTCCTGGTACTTTCAGATTGTCATGAATTAAATTGCATAATACAGGATCTTCTGCATGTAGGTGCAGCATTGATTCCACAAGGAAAAGGATGATGCTTTGCAGGATCAAACTTTCTGCTATTGCAGCTAACTCCCTGTAACTGCTGCATGCCTGAGGACTTACAGCCCCACCCACCCCTCTAGCGTGGGCAGTCGTCGGATGGTGGATATCTGGTTGCATATAGTGGACATTTTTTTGTAAAAGCAAAGAGAAGATCATAACAGCCAATTACCACATTTAATCACTGATTGATGAAACATATATGGGCAATTAAAACAAGTGTTACCAAGAAATAGAGAGGAGACATGATCGGCAAAGTAAGTGAAGACTTAAATCATAATGGCAGTCTATTTTCTCCATAAACCCAATTCTGACTGTGGTAGTTGTAACAGAGGAAATCACAGGTGGTGATACAGTTGATTACCCCAAGTGTGAGAAAGTGTTGATGATTTTCTGGAGAAGCTCTATAAAATAAGTCAATGGGCAACTGGTTTGAGGACAGGTTGGAAGCCATGTACACGTGAGCCTCATGAACAGAAATCTAATCGAATTGGAAAAAGACATGCATTTTGAAACCTTTTCTGCTAGCAAACGGGTTACCAATGCATTTGCCATAACATTTTATCACTGTGCTATCACTACCATCATCAATGTTGGGGACAGGTTAGAGAAACTTGAGAACACCAAAAGGGTAGTCAATATTCAATTGCTGAGCTGGTGGGCATTAGAAAATTAGCCTCACTAGTTATATTCCATTTTCTATCAAGGCCTTCCTATAGAGCAAAATGATGATTTTTTTGTGATACTCGGTGAGTCTCTCCAAGCACGCATTAAAAGGTGCACCCAGCACAAACAACGAAAATGCCCGGTATTATTGATGAATGCGCTGCCCCCATGGCAGCTACGAACTCCCGCTGCACTTTGAAGGGGGAATAGAAATCCCTTTGCAGGCAGGAGCAGAGAGTGATTGCAGCCGCCTGCAAGGGGATGTCTGGTGGGTACTTAGGACCCCCTTTACTCCATGCAGAGGGCTGCCATCAGGGGGCAAACTGACTGTGTGCTACCCTTAAGATGGAACAATGGAAACAAACAGTCTTTTAAAAAGAAACTTAAGACCTGGCTGTTTCCCTAACTCTCACTTCAGATAGCTGTTCGTGCCTGTTATAGCGCTGGGATGCCTGCGGGTAGCCATGGGCTCTATAGATTCCATAAACATAAACTTAAACAATGTCAGTGCGCCACCTGAAAGCTTCTGTGCCTCTGTGTCCATGTCTGTAATACAGTGCAGGAGCAGAGAAAAAAGAGATTTCCTCATTTGCATGGGCCACGCCCCCATGCAAATGAGGAAAAGCCCTCTGATAATAGCGCTGGTACTTTATGTGCACCAGCACTATCAGTATTAGAGAAGGGACTGCACAAGCGTCTGCAGCCCCTTCTGTAATACTAAAGTGCCCCGGGGGTGAGCGAAACAGGCTCAAACGCCCATTGCTCCCCCAGGGGACTTGTATAATACGGCCCCAGGTGTACTTCCAGGAAGGTCATGTGACTTTTCCTAAAGGCCTTTTACAAGGTTCTCTACATTGGAGTAATCGCCACAGTACAGAAAAAAGAATCTCCATTGCAAATGCACTTTTTTTTTAATTCCACATGGAAAATATTTTTGTTTGTAAAGAAAAGCATTACCCTACACTTACAGTCACTATGTCTTTTCAGGAAAGGAAATTATCCCAGTACTTTGGGCAGAGTAAATTTCCATCCATTTCCAGGTACAAAGGGATGCATGGGAATTTGGGAATGCCCAGAAATGTACATGTTTGTGGGTGTTCCCAAATTCCCAAGGCAAATCACACATTGAAAGGCCCAGTTTCCACCCCTTGAGTGGGATTTACTATTGTGGGTTTTCTGTATTCATGGCAGAGACATCCTCGGTAGTAAATGCATTTATGCCTGCCAGGATTCTCTGTGTTTTTATGCCCCTTTGAGGCAAGAAAAAGGTACATTCTGTTGTAAACTTACACTTCATTTTCCTTTGTGAATATGGCCCACAGTTAATACAAAAATGGCCATATTTATGAGACTGTCACGAAATGTCACGCAGCATGTCAGCCGGCTGCACTACTTTGCGTGACAGGGAAAGGGCAGGAATGCAATGTATTTCCAAGAATACTGCACATTCCTGCCTTTTCCACTGAAATGGTGCCACTTTGTCTGCCTAGCACCAGTGGAGGCACTCTTGCACCTTGGTACAAGGGTAAATGCATTGTAAGGTGGATTGTTTTGCGCACCTTCCTTCCCAAAAAACAATCCCCTGATGCATGTTCCTCTTTCTATGTGTTCCGTAGAATGCAACACTAATAGAAAGAGGAAGTAATGAGAAGAAAAAAAGACGTTTCTCCTAATTAAGCCTCACCTGCCTGTATTTTCTCCTGTACCCTTTTTTCTTTCTGTTCCCATCGTTACCCCAGTAACTCTGTGCCCTTCTCCTTCGGTTCCCATCGCTGTCCCCGTTATTCTGTACCCTACTTTCCTTCTGTTCACAGCGTTACCCCCATGATTCTGTGCCTGTTTTCCTTCTGTACCCATCGTTGCCCCGTGACTCTGTGCCCTTGCCTTCCGTTCCTCTCGCCGCTCCCATTCCCGCTGCTGCGGCCCCGCCCCCCGGACTTCCCATTCGCTGCCCCTGCCTCCCGCCTCCCAGCTGCTCCTCCCTCCCACCTCCCCATATATGGCAGCCGCTGCGCGGTGAGGAGAGCGACCCTTGACCTTGTTAGGTAGGTCGCTCCCTCTGAATGAATGAAGAAACATTTATAAAGCGCCTGGTTACCCGAAGGCATCCCCGCGCTAAGATCCAATTCATAACATATCAAGGGAAAAGAAAGGTTTTTAACTGTTTGCGAAAGTGACAGTGGTTAGGTTGAGGAATGAATATAGAGAGGGACCTGATTCCAGAGCTTGGCAATACAGTATAAGAACATACGGCCTCCACATCTAGTTCGTTTAACTTTTGGAACTGTTAGCAGATGTTTACCCTCTGACCTCAAAGCTCTTTTAGGTTGGTAGGGGTGAACCATAACCTGAATCAGCCGGGATCCTTTTCCTGTCAATGATTTATGTGCGATGCACATGGTCTTAAATGTAATCCTTTCATGAATAGGAAGCCAGTGCAATGAGGCTAAGGCAGATTTGGCTGAGGTATGTTTTGGGACATTCAATAGAAGCCGTGCTGCACAATTTTGCACAGTCTGAAGTACTTTAGTGGTGGACAGCGGAGCTCCGAGATATATAGCATTCGCATAGTCCAACCTTGACAGGATTAGCGCTTGTACCAACAGTCTTCTGGCCAGGAAAGGAAGAATGGGGTTTTCCTGATCATCTGCAGAAGGCCGTAGCAGGTACCTGCAACTTTCCGCGCCTGTTCCTTAAAGTCTAGATTGACATCTAAGACGACTCCTAGACTTTGTAAGGACTTTTTTGAGGTGGGGGTGTCCTAGGCTGATAGGCCACCAAGAGTCTATACTCAAAGGGGTCGCCTTACCAAGAAGCATAACTTCTGTTTTAGCTCCATTGAGCTTCAAATAGGAGACATCCATCCAACTGGCCACTTTTTCCAAACAGGACGTAAGAGCCCCTCCTGAGTTGTCATTTTTGTTCAAGGAAACGACTAACTGAGTATCATCTGCATAGGTGACAATCTGCACCCCAAATGGGGTGACAATATGGGCCAGCGAACTCAGATAGACGTTGAACAGAGTGGGGCTTAATGCGGAGCCCTGAGGGACTCCGCAGGTAAGGGTTACTGGATCAGAGGTGCAGTCTTCCTCAAAGACAGAAAAAACTCTGTCTTCCAGAAAAGACTGCAACCACTTCAATGCAGCACCTTTAACCCCAATGCCTCGAAGTCTGCTGATCAGGAGCGAGTGGTTGACGGTATCGAAGGCTGCGCTGAGATCTAATAAAATAACTGTGGCGCAGCCTCCGTTGTCAGGAATCTTCCTAGATTCCTCCACAACCGCCAGAAGGGCGGTCTCAGTGCCCTGCTGCGATCTAAAACCTGTTTGAGAGGAATGCAGCAGATCACTATTTTCCAGAAAACTCGACAGAACAGAGTTTACATGTTTCTCGGCAATTTTACAGGGATATAGATTGGTAGTTCGCCCAGTCTTCCGGGTCCAGATTAGGCTTCTTCTTCTCTCCGCACAGCAACGCTCGTGTGTCCTGACCCTGCCCCATCTGCCGCTGCTGAGGAAAGTTGAGGCCCTCCTCCACCCGCAGGCTACCACCTGCGCCTCAACCCTGGTGGGCGGTGGTAGGCCGCAGGTCTGTCCTATTGTCGGTATCATTCATTGTATTCCCTTTATTGTTTTTTGGTGTCTGTGACTGCTGTTGTCTGTCTTCCCGTGTGCCTGTAATTTCTCCTGTCCCCTTTTTTCCTTCTGTTCCCATCTTTACCCTCGTGACTCTGTGCCCTCTCCTTCGGTTCCCATCGTTGCCCCCATTATTCTGTACCCTTCATTCCCTCTGTTCCCATCGTTACCCCTGTGATTTTGTGCCCGTTTTTCCTTCTGTTCCCATCGTTGCCCCTGTGACTCTGTGCCCTTGCCTTCCGTTCCTTTCGCCGCTCCCTTTACCGCCGCTGCGTCCCCTGCAGCCCCGACCCTCGGACTGCCCATTCGCTGCCCCTGCCTCCCGCCTCCCAGCTGCTCCTCCTTCCCACCTCCCCATATATGCGGCCGCTGCACGGTGAGGAGAGCGACCCTTGACCTTGTTAGGTAGGTCGCTCCCCCTCCACACAGCACTGCTTGTACATCCTGATCCTGCCCCAGCTGCCGCTGCTGAGGAAAGTTGAGGCCCTCCTCCACCCGCAGGCTACCACCTGTGCCTCATCGCTGGTGGCCACTGGTAGGTCTCAGGTCTGTCCTATTGTCAGTGTCATTCATTGTATTGCCCTTATTGTTTTTTGTTGTCTGTGACTGCTGTTGTCTGTCTTCCCCCTGTGCCTGTATTTTCTCCTGTATCCTTTTTTCCTTCTGTTCCCATCATTACCCCGTGCCTCTGTGCCCTTCTCCTTCAGTTCCCATTGTTGCCCCCGGTATTCTGTACCCTTCTTTCCTTTTGTTCCCATCATTACCCCACGTGATTCTGTGCCCTTGCCTTCCGTTCCTTTCGCTGCTCCCATTCCCACCGCTGCGTCCCCTGCGGTCCCGCCCCCCCAACTACCCATTCGCTGCCCCTGCCTCCCACCTCCCGCCTCCCAGCTGCTCCTCCCTCCCACCTTCCCATATATGGAGACTGCACACAGCGGGCGCGCCGCTGGACCACCGAAGGCGCTCCTAAGGCAAGCCCGTCTGAGCCCGTCTGCACCTGGACTGCGCCCAGCACCAGAACCCCAGGTCCCCGTGCCCGCCACGATGACCGCCGCCACTACGATGCCAGCACACTGCATGCTCTCAACTCCAGATGGACCCACACCTGCTTCAAGGCTGCCCCAAAACGCACACACGGTCCCTTCACCTGCCGGAAATGCAGCTACACCAGCCTCAGAGCCGCCGAACCACCCGCCAAGAAAGACCTCAACCACTTCAGATGCATCCTACTGAACACCCGCTCCGCACGCAAACACCCCGTCGAGCTCTGGGACCTGCTCGACACATCATCCCCGGACGTCGCCTTCCTGACAGAGACTTGGATGAACGACTCCTCCGCACCCGACATCGCCATAGCCATCCCAGACGGGTACAAGATCACCTGCAGAGACCGCACCAATGGAGCCGGAGGAGGAATCGCCATCGTCCACAAGAACAGCATCAGGGTCTCGACCAGCACCGATGACACTCTCAGCATATGCATTTCCAGATCTATACAGACCCCAACTCCACACTCAGAGGCACCCTCATCTACAGACCCCACGGACCCCGACCCCAGATCAGCGGCTCCATCATCGACCTCATCAGCACGCACGCTCTGACCTCCACCGGCTACATCCTCCTCGGAGACCTGAACTTTCACCTTGAGAACAACAATGACAGCAACTCGACAACCCTGATCGATAACCTTGCCAACCTCGGACTGAGGCAACTCGTCACAACGCCTACCCACTCCGCCGGCCACACGCTCGACCCCATCTTCTCCTCAAGCCCCCACGTCTCCTTCAGCCACACCACCGAACTCATCTGGACTGACCTCTGCTTCACTTCACCTTCCAGAAACCCACCACACACCACCGCACCCAACAGATCCCCCGTCGCTGCTGGAGACAAATCATCGAAGACCAACTACAGGCAATCCTCACTCTCAGCCCTCCCACTGAACCCTCCAACACCGACAACGCTGCCCACAGCCTCAGATGCTGGATCGACGACTGCCCCAACACCCTCGCCCCGCTGAAGAAACCCCCCCACAGAGACACCAGCAAAAGGGCCAGCTGGTTCACCCCAGAACTTCTAACCTCCAAGCGAGCCTGCCGAAAACTAGAGAAGAAATGGCACAGCGAACAGACTCCGGCCAGCCACGCAGCCCACAAGGACGCCACCAGCAACCACCATCACCTCATCAGGACTGCCAAGAGGACCTCCTTCAAAGACCGCCTCGACAACAACGCACACAATAGCAAGGAGCTCTTCAACATCGTGAAGGAACTCTCCAACCCCAGCTCCAACACCAACGGCATCCCGCCGTCGCAAGCCCTGTGCGACTCCCTCGCCACTTTTTTCCACCGCAGGATAGCAGACATCCACGACAGCCTCAACACCCAGACAGCTCCAACAGACAGCAACACAACAGACTCTCCGCACAACATCGACCACGACCCCCTGCTAGCCTGGGCCAGCGTGAGCATCGATGACACCATCAAGACCATGAGCACAATCCACTCCGGATCCCCGTCAGACCCATTCCAGCAACACATCTTCAACAAAGCCAGCAGCTCCATCGCACCCCACCTGCGCAACGTCATCAATCTCTCCCTCGAGACCGCAACCTTCCCAGAGAGCTGGAAATACGCTGAGATCAACGCCCTACTCAAAAAACACAAGGCAGACCCTAGAGACCTCAAGAACTTCCAGCCCATCTCTCTGCTCCCGTTCCCGGCCAAAGTCATCGAGAAGATCGTCAACAGACAGCTAACCCAATACCTCAAAGAAAACAGAATCCTGGACCCCTCCCAGTCAGGGTTGCGCAGCAACCACAGCACCAAGACCGCCCTCATCGCCGCCCGCGACGACATCAGGACCCTGCTGGACAACGGTGAAACTGCAGCCCTCATCCTCCTGGACCTCTCCGCTGCCTTCGACACCGTCTGCCACGCACACTACGCGCACGACTCCACGCCGTAGGGATCCAAGACAAGGCTCTGGAATGGACCACCTCCTTTCTATCCGGCAGAACCCAGAGCCTCCGCCTCCCCCATTCCGATCCGAAGCCTCCGAGATCATCTGCAGGGTACCCCAGGGATCTTCCCTCAGCCCGACACTGTTCAACATTTACATGGCCCCGCTCTTACACGTCGCCCGACAGCACGACCTCAACATAATCTCCTATGCCGATGACACTCAACTGATCCTCTCCCTCACCAAGAACCCCATCACAGCCAAAGCCAACCTCCATGAAGGAATGAAGGCCATCGCCAACTGGATGATGATCAGCCGACTGAAGCTGAACACGGACAAAATGGAGGTCCTCATCCTCGGCTCCAACCCTTCAGCCTGGGACGACGCCTGGTGGCCGACGGCACTGGGGGCAGCCCCGACACCCACCGACCACACACGCAACCTGGGAATCATCCTCGACTCAATGGTCTCCATGACCAAGCAAGTCAACGCCGTCTCCTCCTCCTGCTTCAACACCCTCCGCATGCTCCGCAGGATCTACAGGTGGATCCTGACAGATACTAGAAGAACAGTCACCCAGGCCCTTGTCAGCAGCAGAATCGACTACGGAAGCGCCCTCTACGCGGGAGCCCCGATCAAGCTCATCAAACGACTGCAACGCATCCAAAACGCCTCGGCATGACTGATCCTCAACGTACCACGTCACGGCCACATCATCCCCCACCTGAGAAACCTGCACTGGCTCCCCGTCAACAAAAGGATATCCTTCAAGCTCCTCATCCACGCACACAAGACACTCCACAAGACCGGCCCAGCCTACCTCAACAGATGACTTTCCTTCTACATCCCAAACCGCCAGTTCAGCTCCAGCGACCTCGCACTCGCCACCATCCCGCGCATCCGAAGAACAACCAACGGCGGGAGAGCCTTCTCCCACCTCGTCGACCAAGACCTGGAACACCCTCCCACTGAGCCTACAACAGACCCAAAACCTGCTGACCTTCAGGAGGCTACTCAAGACCTGGCTGTTCGATCAGTAGCGCCCCCGCCTCCCAGCGCCTTGAGACCCTCACGGGTATGTAGTGCGCTCTACAAATGTTTGATTGATTGATTGACCTGGGAGGGCTAGGTTTTCGGCTCATCCCCAGGTCTACCACTTTTGGTAAATCTGGGAATGCGTCAAAATCCATAGATGTTGCATGGGAACACCAAGGCAACACCCATGGAATGCCTCTCTTGCACAAAGTGAGACAACGCAGAGATTTGCTCTGTGTTGCTTCACTTGAAATCTATGAAGTCTCTCAAAGCCACACAAGGTGGCCTTGAGTGGCTTCATAAATCTAATTTCTGAGTTGCGTCGCTCTTGCACCACATTGTGTTTAATACCTTGCTCAGGCTGTGACCCATGAAACGGAAGTTGTATGTTTATGTTTGGAGTGTTTCATAAAGCTAGATATGCCACCCACTGATTGTTTTGGCTCTGGTGCGAGGAAGGGGGTGTGCTAGTTGGAGATCCATTGCAGTTTGTTTATTTTCTGACCTGCAGTCCAGGAAGAACTACAAGACTGGACAGATGTGATCTTAAAAACATGAGCATTTACCAAAGTGTAGACAGCCTACTGATATCAAATTCTATTATTGTGGTCTTTCTTAAGACCATTCTAGGTTAGTGCATGCCTAATATTTAAAGTCGGGCTGGGATGACAACTCTTTACAAATATTATTCACAGGTCCTGGATTGTGTTCCCTTATTCCCAGGTAAGGTGTGCAGGTAGCCAAGTGCTCTCTTCCTAAGGATTGGTCGTTAAGGAGCTATTTCCAATTTAAATCCTTCCCGGTACAAACAGCTGAATTCATGCAATTTTAGATTTGTGGTGTACTGTCCTGTGTTGTTTTTACCTCTACTTAATTACTTTTCCAATTTCAAGTGTTTTCTGTTTACACATTAAATTGAAGACTGAATACATGAATCAGCTCCCCCAATTACATAACCTGTATGTCTGATAAAATTATGAAAAACGAAGGTCCATATCTGACTCCAAACTTTCTTAGGATTAGAGATAAGAACTCTTAAATAGGTTTCACTTTTTGCCTTTAATCTTTAAGAAAATAGTAACTCAGCACAGGGCTAATTGGTTACTTTCACTGCATTTGCGATTCTCGCCAGTAATATCTACTAATAAGAGTCTAAAAACAGATATGTCAAATAATATTGCATTTGCACTTTTTCTGTTATACAGTTCTAGGTATAGATCATTCTAAATGCTGATAAGGACAGTACAGTGGTGCTTTGGATTCTAAAATGCGAGACTTGGCAATCACGGGCGGGGAACTCAATCTTATAACGCTTACCTCAGGGCCAAAAAAGTCTGCTCGTCCGGGCAAATGTTTTTTGTTTTTACAATCTGGCTGTTTTAGGACCTCCAGACCTGACTCTATGCTTTTGCTGTCAATGTTAAATATTCAGTGAGTTAAATGCTGACCACTGGAGCCTGATCAGTTCTACTGTGACAGAGTTTAAATCCCTGTCAAGGCCAGTTCAGTATTTCATCCCCCTCAGGTTAGTAAACAGAGTGAAATATGACAATGGCTAAACAGAAGGAACGAGTTTACCTTTGTGGGTAGTTCTGTTTAGCCAATTAAAGAGCACTCATATTCAAACAAACAAAGCCCTTCAAAGTGCCAATCACATTTGAGGTAAAGTGAAGCACGTTCAGTGATAACCAAAATGTTGATGATCCCACTTTAGCCACCAACTCGAAGGAACCCTACATGGAATGACAGAAAATCATACTTAGCCAGCAAAGGTAAAAGTAACATTAATTGGAGAAAATCTTCACAGCTAATCCCTTTATTCTTGTATCATCAATAATCATGTATTGAAGGCTGCGGGAACACAGAAAGATACTGTAGCCACATGTATTATGGTTATGGACATTATATGTCTATACATTTCATAGGTAACCAACAGAATCATAAATGACAACATTAATATTCTGATGAGTGTTCATTTGCCATCAGTCCTGATTTTTGGGCCTGCTTGTATCACTAAGCAGAGTGCAGGATGCTTTACCATTTGAGTAACCACAGGCCACCCTTCAAGGACCAACAGAACACCTCCAGGTAATAGAATCGATGTGAAATATATTGATCCTGGTTATGTAAGATTTGTATATTTAAAGGATTACTAAACCCTGAAATTGTATATCACCAAATATTTGTTATTTCTTTGAGCAAGCAACTGGCATAAAAACAATCAAGCAGTGAATGGCACATATTTCATGCCAGCAGATTAGAAATGTTGCTGTTTCAAGGTCACAGTAGGCTCCTTCAATAATGCATATGGACACATGAAATGTTCTCTTATGCTACTCGTGCCCATAAAAAACTCAAGATGAAACTAACTGGTTCTTTACGGACTTGAAGCTGAAACGCTCAAGACACTGAAAACGTTTGAACGTACAAAAAAGAGAGCCAACAATGTTCTTTGTACCATTGTATTGTAAATGATAAACTATAGGACTCAACATTTTGAGTTTTTAGTAAGTACACATTCTCAAGCCACTGGTACATGTTTTGGAATTGCCCTAAACAGATCCCTAGCTCCACTCAGTTCCAATCCTAGAGTGCCTTGGGGGTTGTTAGTAAAATGGCATCTCCCTTGATTGCAAGTCAATCTTTGGCGCACCCCATAAGATGTAAAAGGCAGATTGATGAGAGGGGAAAGATGGGAAAGAGGGCGTTATTCGCTTCTGATGCTTCAAACAGTTTACTTGTTTATAGTGGCAGATTTTTTAAATGTATATTCTTATTTGCTAAGTCCTGATACTTGTGGAGCTTAACAAATCTTCATTTGGTATTAGTCTGAAAGCTCTGTTCTTATGAGCTTTTCGAACCTTATTCATTTTTTCAGCATTTCTGGCTGTAAGACATTCTGATATTCACTCAACAGAATTTTGACCTTCCCTTTCATGGAGATTGGTTCCCGTTTTTATGGTCTGACTTGACAGGGCTGCTGTCGCCAGACAATTACGTGAGCATCACTAGAGAGGGGTTTGGCTTCGACCACATGTTGAGAACCAGGGATTCAGGTTTTGATTGGGTAGAAGTTGTGTGCTTTCATAAAAAACTGCTTGCCACACAGCTGTGATCATTTCGTTTCTTTTTCCAGCTGCCTGAGCTTGAATTTTCAGGGGTACACAGGACTTGTAATGCTATTAAATTGTCTTAGATAACCAGATAATTTATGTTGTTTTTTGTGGCAGCACCACAGGTGGGAGGAGAGCAGTCAATAACCTTCTTGGTTTTAAGTCTGGCTTGACAGTGCAACTGTCACATGATCTTTAACCTACGCCAATATGATTTTACAGTTATTTGCTTCCACTCAAATACATATTAATTCCCATGCTAGTCACTTATAATGCTTTATACAACATTCTTATAAAGCAAGACTTATCAACATTGCCAATGCTTGTTGTGGATGTAAATATTGTATGGGATGGCTAGAAAAGAACCAGTGTTTGAAGTGCTCAGAGACAGAGTTGTCTATGGGCAGTCCTGAACACGCCTAATTCCCCAAATTCTCCCAGTGAAGTAGCACAGGTAATATATAATCCCTACCTCCAACTACAGGTTGCAATGCATAGTAATAAGGCAATCTTTAAATC
The DNA here is from genome assembly GCF_964204655.1 of Triturus cristatus. Taxonomy (NCBI): domain Eukaryota; kingdom Metazoa; phylum Chordata; class Amphibia; order Caudata; family Salamandridae; genus Triturus; species Triturus cristatus. Next base: position 1,190,102,769 of record NC_140591.1, read on the forward strand.
ACATAGGAAGGAAAATTAAGGGCTTTTTATTTTTTCAATTTTTTTTACAGAGTTTTATATAGCGCCAACTTGACCCGAAGTTATCAGGTATGAGATCGCTTTACACGAGCACCATTTACGTTACATGAGAACACATTCATTTTTATTAGGCAGGGAGAGATTAAGGGGCATATTTACAAAAACTGGCGCATCCCTGCATATCAGCAGGGATGCGCCAGTTATTGTGCGCCACAGCTCCGCCACCATGGATGCGCCGCATTTACAATGCGGCGCACCATGTGGCAAAAATGGCACAGATGCGTGACGCATCTGTGCCGTAAAAGTGGCGCATTGCTGGAGTTGCGTCGCAAGCGCGACGCATCTCCAGCAATGCTCTGGGGGGCCCTATCTTGTGAATGCTGCGTCAATCCTTACGCCTGCTTCAGGCAGGCGCAGGGTTTTGACGCAGCATGGGCCTAAAAGTGACTGAGTGAAATATTGTAGATTTCACTCAGCCACTTTTAGGAGGCGTTCCTGCGACAGAACGCCCCCCCTGCGCAGGAACGCCTACTTCAGGCGCAGGGCTTTACAACGTGATGCATCTCCCAGATGCGTCACGTTGTAAGTACCCCGCACCATGGCGGAGGATTTGCGCCGCCGCTGCGTCACAAAATTGACGCAACGGCGGCGTAAATGAGGCGCAATGGGCTTGTAAATCTGCCCCCAAGTGATTTGCCCAGAATCACTTGATGTTGTGTGGCCTTGCCGAGCCTAGAACCCGGTTCCCCAGATTTGAGGACGACTGCCCTAGCCGTTAGGTCAACTCTTCCTATACTTTCAAACGTCTGCCGTCCAACATACATATTTAAGTTTTTGATCCTATAATAAGTATCCTTATAGAGTAATTATGGAGGTATATTCAACCCACTAAAAGTCCCATTGCCATTCGAGGAATGCCTTAAAAACTATATTATTATCGGGCTCCTCCTTTAACATGTTGCAGCAAAGGATAGATAAGGCAGAAAGGGTTTCTTTGATCATAAATCATTTCACTTTCGAATTCAAATAAAAACGTTGCATGTTAATATTGAGCACGAGAAATTTAAAAATATGTTCATATATTACTACAATTATTCAATATCACACAAGACATCATGGTTTGGAAGCGGATGCATGCAACTATAGATTTTCACTTGTTTTCAGATGAACAGAGTTCAGTATTCATGTTAATTAACAAGGCCGTTGTGACTGATTCTGGCAACTAAAATAGAAAATTTGAACAGAGCATGGCTTATTTTTGCACTGTTTAGTATGAAAATTTTTATCAACATGAACAAATATGTTTTCTAGATGAACTCGATTCTGGAAGGAACGTTGTGAACACCTAAAGCAGAAAGTGTATCATAATGATGCAATTAGAAACAAGTGACCAGGGGTCAGATTTAATAATATGTGTTGATTGAAAGGGAGATATCAGAAATGCGCCATATTTACGAAGATATGGAGAAATTCGGTTGCCTCCTTGAACGGCGCACCTTCCTGCACAAACACAATCCTCATAGGCATTTTCCTTTTTCTATGTGTGATGTGGAATGCATTACACATAGAAAAAGGAAGTAACATGGAGAAAGAAAGATTTCTCCACGGCACACCAAGGTCTGGGAGGCGTAATTGTTTGACACATTCCCAGGTGTACAACTCTTTATAAATCTCGAAAAGCACCAAAATCCATGGGTGGATGCATGGAAAAAGCCATACTCCACCAATTGAATGCTTCTCTACTGCAAGGTAATACTTTGAATTTACTAAACCATACAGATCCACACAAGATAAGTTAGTGAATCACACAAAGGTGTTGCATTGCCTTGTGTGACACGCAAAGGCAACGCAAGTCCTTAGAAAATCTGGCCATTGGTGCTTTTTAGTTTTCAGTGTTAAAGAGAGTAGAATTGTATACATTTTACCTATGTATAACTGATTGGGCTTGGGGTTCTTGCCTGATATGGTTCTTCTGAATAAATATATGAATTGCAACTGTTCATGTGCTTGCATTCTTTCTTGCCAAATCCAAGCTAAAGTACAGAATATGGTGAACTGGGTATCATTAAATAGGTTATATAGTAATATATGTTATTTACAGAGCTTAGGTAGTGTGGAGAGAAGCTACATAAAAAGGTTATCATGATAAAGACGATATAATAATAATAAGAAGAAGAAGAACAACAACAACAACAACAACAATAACAGTAACAGTAACACTAACAATAATAATAACAATACAATTGTTATTTTTTTTGCTTTGAGATCATTTACCATTCATCCAGGGTCAATAGATGTGTGAATGTCACTTGCAGGCTAAGGAATACCATAGGAGGGAGCACACAACCACCCCTAGAAACCCCGAGAAACCAGATTATAAATAAACTCCCTTGGTGGCTGACAGATTAGGGTAGCAAGAAACTGTCCCTAGGAGAGAATAACATCCTATAGTGAAATCCTACTGATTGTTTCTCACTCTTAGAGAAGTTTTTAATATCCTTCTGTCTACTCTCTTTTACTTCATTACCCCTTTTTAAAATCTTGATGCTTGAAGGATTTACCATGGCCAAATAATCCCAGTTAAATCCAGATCTCATCTTTATCACTTTTTACAGATTTGATGGGTTTGCACACAACCTGTCTTATCATATTGGCCTTTAATGTACCATCCAACTCAACAAAAAGGGGATGAACCTAGGAATTGCTAATAATCAATTGAAGCTGCAAAGATTTATCCAAATGATATATTTTACATCTCTTTAAACCCTGTATTTTGCACCACAGCATCTTTGGGAAAAATTGGGAGAAACAGCGAAAATATGCCAAACTTCCAGCACTGAATATCAGCTTCATAGATTCAGGAAACAATGTAAAAATGGGTAGAGGCGAGATGGCTGGCTTGCTCCATATGGCTAGCAACAGATGGCGTAAACCATCATGGAGTTAAAAACTCTCCCTGGCTGAAAGTACAATGTAGGAGAAAAAAGGACATGCCCACAACTACTGACTTAGCACCTCTGTTAAAAATGTAAATAAAAATGTCACCTTTTCCATTTCCATCACTCACATACTAAAACACCATTGCTTATGTTACAATTTTGAAACATGGTTGCAAACTGTACTCTCGTTGCCATAAGTGCATCCATTTTTTGGCCAGTTGTACACTGTATAAATTCCATATTCACAAAGGGACAAGAAGCAGAAAAGAAGCATTTCATCAGTGTTTTAACCACTGAAGTATTTTGGTGCCAGTGTAATTTAAATATATACTTTGCATTGTAATCAACTTCGAAATGAGAGCAGTTAGCTGTACATTTTACAGAAAAAAAGACACATTCAGTTCTTCAAAACTCAGCTGGAAAGCTTTTGATGTCTCATATCATGCTGTGGAGAGAGTACTATAAAAAATGTGAAACCGGAAAAAACACTACCTTACTGAGTGGATTTCTTTGAGATATGTGAAAACTAAATTATTTTAAATCATCAGACTTCACAGTTGTAACATTCCCTCCTGAATGTCAAAGCGTTCTACAGTTAATGTCCGAACTGAGGAGTGGAAAAGCACATTTCTATTTTAAGTTCTGTGACGCACAATGCATGATAAGTGGTCTGGTAGATGTTATAAAGCAACAGAGTCTAGATAACCTTCACCTAAAAGCTGATACAGAGCAACTTGGCGTCTCTTCAGCCCTGTGTCGCACTAAAGAATATTGACTTAAAATGGTAGAGGAACAAGGGAGGCATCTGTACAAGGGGATGGCGGAGCGTGGCGTTAAGCACAAAATAATAAGGCCAAGCTACTCCATTCCAAAAATGCAGGGATGCGGCATATTTACAAAGAACCGGCGCACCCCTGAGTTTTGCCTTGAGCTGGCGATAAAGTAAGCTGCCTAGACGGAATGATTGTTTATGTGCAGGCATTGAGCAGCACACATAGAAGTTAGAAATTGTAATTTTTGTAATGATTATGTGCAGGAAGGGACACCTTCCCTGGTCTTAATTTTGGCGTTTCCTCCTACTTACACAATCCTTGCAAATAGGGGGCAGCTTCAAAATAAATGGGTGTTGCGGCATAATGCCACTGCAACACCCATTGCTCCTCCCTTTCACTCTAAGTATAGCCTGAAAGGGTGCCTTCTTTACAAGGCGGCGTTGAGCCACGTCAAGTGGCTTAACGCCGCCTTGTAAATAAGGCGAAGCCACTGTTGCACACAGGAACTCCATTAAAAGTGACATTCCTGTGGTGATAGCGGCTTGTAAATATGTCCCTAGGCGTTTGGTTGCATGTATATTGCCTACACTGGCACCAGAAAGTGTCCAAAGGATAGGCCTAACATTGTGTAAGCAGAAACTGGTCCTTTTGTTGCATGCATGGTGAGATTCGATGAGGCTGGAGGTTGCTTGGCATTTCACTGATCTGGATGACCAAGGAAAAACCAATAAAATCCACCAAAAATCTGAAAATATTAAAAACTGAATAATGAAATAAAAGACAATCAACAATAAGAAATAATCCGACAAAAAGATGGACAATTAGTGGTCCTCATAGTCAGAGCAAAGGATAGCATGTTTCTCTTTTTTTTTGGAATGGTTAACAGGTGAAACTGAGGCCTTTCAGATGTAAGACCAGTGGACCAGACTGTACAGTTCCAAAAGAGCGAAAAACTTCAACGGCCTCAGCATTCCAAATGTTACATTTTTCTGTTTATCAAGTGAAGAAAATTTAAAGTCTTGGATTTTTTTTTTATGCTGATGTCACACTTGAGCCTCAGGTAGGTACAGGAGTCAGTAGATGTTACCTGAGAAAACAGAATTCCTCCTCTGAACTACAGTAGTGTGAGCTTAAATTACTTCTTGTTTAGGCTACTACAAATATAGTGCTTTAAATATAGGGTACTGCTGCTCTATAGTTCACAATAGCTGAGTTCTGATGAGGTTGCTCATCAGATCCAATTTAGAATGTTATGGATTGCAGGACTTTTTAAATAAGAGTTGGAATGAGAGTGACAGAGTGCCAGAAAAAGGAATGAGTAGATAGTCTGTGCATTCCCAGAGTTCATGCTCTGTGGAATTGAATTCCAAGCATAAGTGATGTGAATAGTTTCACAGTGGGTTTGACCCGCTTCCTCAGATGGCACAGCATGGCTTATTTGATCAAATGCCCTTGAATGATGGAGCCCTTGCCTTATCATTACTGGGGCAGGGTGACAGGCTGATGCTCACACAACTAAAGTGTAAGCAGGCCCAATAATCCAACTAGGCAAAGCTGTGCTACCCAACAACACTGAAATATTGCCACGATGGAGAGAACTTTTGTAGGTCAGCAGCATGTCAGTGTGAATAGATGAGAGAGGCACCCCTCTCCTAAATACAGGTTAATGAGTTATTCTTATCAGGTGGTTCTAGGAAGTTGGGTAACATGTCACAAAAATGCAGTGTTGGAGCTTTGGACATCAACAATTTGAAAAAGGAATTTACAATACATTACATTCAGTGATTTTTATGTTTTGTATATGTCTTCACAGACATAAAGAAGGGGGTCCTCTTTAAAGGTAAAACTCCTTCATGATCAAGCAATGTGAATGTATGATATTTTTAAAAATGTTGACCACATTAATGAGGGGAAATTTATGGAATGGTGTGACTGACCAACCTCATCAACACAAATGGATTATGCAAATTATAAAAATTTGAATCAAGGTGTGAAAGGTTCAGGTATCTAAAGAAATGACGACCAGTGTACCCATTAGGAGCAACAAATGTTTGGGGGAGTTGTCTGGCAAGAAAGGGAATTGTATACTATGATGGTTGTCATTTATGGAACTTTTACTTGACTCAAAGGTACATCAGCTCCGGTGTATGAATTAGGAAGGGAATTTTATGCCAAGATCAAATTGCCTGTTTTATAATTCACATTTTCTTGAAAGTACAAAAGAACCACTTACAGGTTAGAAGTGGATCTTTTTGTAAAGAAATCAGCTAAATGTCGAAACACACTTTCTGCTGGTTCATATTTTATGAGAAATTCATTTGGAATGCTTGTAGTACAGATGATGTTCCAAATCATAAAAAAAGTTAAATGGAGGATAATTTAAATGAAAGTTACGGAATGGTTAAACTCAATACATATTGTGAAGGAGTGTTATTTATGAGAGATTATGTTATGTTGAGGACTGCAGCCCTCAATGTAAATGAATTAACGGTGAAGTGCAGACACTATAAGAAGAATATAAATAAGAATTGAAATGTATGGTTGTGTGATTTCATTCTGGTGCTCAGTCCACTTAAATTCAGAAAGTCTGGGGGAGGCTGTGGCCTTCTCCTGTGTCACCACAAATGATCACATAATGGAAAAGAAGGGATCCTTGGTGTATAGAGACAAATGCTCTTCCCTTAGGGCTTCCCCCTATGCTAAAGGTAGAGATGCACATAGTCAAATAATAGACTGTTGCAGACTAAGGGAAGCTAACCACATGAAAGGAAAGCCTCTGAAAGATCATAATACCTTGTGCTCGAATTGAAAACACAACTATAGTTTTCATTTTTAGAACAGTTTATTCTAAGTACAAGCATATCTGTATAACTGAAAATGGCATGTCGGAGTCTGAATATGTGTGCATCATAAATCACGAAAGCAATGATTCAGATGATGCCTTAAAATGCATCAGTAGGGATAATTCTCACAGCTCATTAGGAAATATGTTTTGTATCACCGTTCCGCTTCATCTCTGAAACGGACTAGGTAGTTAGGTATGTGATAAATCAATACAAGGGGATCGTGGAGATAAAAATGCCCTGAGGAAGAAACACCTGAATCTTTAGATGCATTATATATATATATATAGTGCATCGTCGCACCGAGACAGGAACACAAACACTTCAATCTGCTGTTGCCAGAAATGTATTTAGTATGTACAAACGGTGCTGCCTCAGACGCGTTTCGGACACTGGCCTGTGTCCTTGTTCACTTAACTAACGGGGAGGCTTAAACAATATTTAAAGGCACAGAGTTGGTACAGATGTGTGACGTGCATCGTCATATTCACAAACATAGAAACCGTACTTGTTTTACATATTTTTTTCTCGTCAGAACCACAATACGATAGCCCCCATTTCATTATTTTACAAAATTTGACCATATCGATTCACAATATAAGAATGCCAATATATAATGCTTTCACAGTGCATCGTTATTATAAATATGCTCTTAATTTCGTTGCTGGTAGGCACCTAGGTCTAATGCACAATGCTCGTCTGTTTTTATAGTACATCTATATTCTACAGGACACAATGTAATTTTTATCAAGAGTAAACATATCATGTTCAGTATAAATACTAATAATGATTCACAAGCCTAGTGTAGTAACAATTACTACTTATGTGCAAAGAAACACACATGTGCAAAACAGCTAATAATGTGCAAAAACAGCATAAAATAGGATAAAAACCGGCTCAAATACCAACTGATGTACATGAAGTTAAAGGTACATGTGCAGGTAATGCCATATTCTAGTACTAATAATGCCTAGAACGCTAGAATAAAGTACTAAAATAGAATAATATACCAAGTACAAATACCCTGTTATTATTGAACCTTCATAATATAGATGTACAAATACTGCTATATTAATTGCCTAAAGCGGGCATTCTATGTGACGATAACCCGTACCTATGTACACATATAATACATAACTATGTATATCCTGATTATCCCCAAGCTGTTCAAATAACGCAATAGTAGAATGAAATGGAGAAAAAATAATAATCAGTAAAACCAGAACAGTACTATTCAAAGTGCAAAATGTGCCTATAGTTCCAACAGTGCTAAAAGTGCTTACGTGCTCAAACATGAGTTCTTATGTTTGACTCTTGTTACATAATAAAGAGATATAGCAGCCATAGTCGTTATTTACATAAAGTCATCACATTACTTAAAAGCCTAAAGTTGAAAAGGGACATGAAAAAAGTTTCTATATAGACTTGTTGCACTTGCTACATTCTGTTTTTAATATGAAGGTTTTAAACTCAAACCTATCTATATATAGGAATGAAGCATAGATACTCTATCTAGATATTATTTCTTGTCGAATAGAGTATAAAAAATGAGGTGAAAAGAATTAAAATAATGCACAGAAGGGGAGAAAACGAACATCTGAGAAACATCAACATTGAGCGAGAAAATTGACAGCATAACCTTATTGAAAAATCACCTTACGGGTAGATACTTCCCGGGATCACAATATTCCAAGATAGTGAATAGAGTTACATATAAGATATAAGTAATTACCACTCGGGATTAGATGTCTATAAAGGATGTTCTCGTGTATTTAACAAATAATTATAGGAAATTATAACGGTCTTCCCCTATGTTCAAACTTGCCGGGAATTTACTATCAAGATTTACTATATACGTGACTCTAACTGACGTAATGTTTTCTCTCTATTGCCACCCTTTTTGTTTGGTGCCACGGCATCGATAACAAAGTACTGTAAACAGGTAAAGTTGTTATTATGTACAGCTTTAAAATGTTGGGCCACTGGATAGGATTGGTCAGAGTTTACTATAGCCCTAAGATGTTGCAGGATTCGCACATATACCTGCTGTTTGGTGCTACCCATGTAGCAGAGATTGCAACTACATTTGAGTACGTAGATGGCAAATTCCGTCCTGCATGTGTAGTGGGCCTTCAAAGCTATAGTGGTGTCAGAAAAAGGTGTTACATAAGTGGCAGTGTTAATGCCGAACTTGCATGCTCGACATGAGGCACATCTAAAAAATCCCTTGCGGGGTGATAATCAACTGGTGGTGGTGTCAGTCCCTGGGCTGTTTCTCACTAATTCATTACGCATAGAGTATGCACGCCTGAAGGTTATAGTCGGCGTACTGGGGACAACTTCTTTCAAGATAGGATCAGTAAGGATGATCGGCCATTCTTTTTTAATAATGTTTTTAAAATGCTTGGCTTGTCTACTGTACCCTGTGACTAATCTGATTTCAGAAAGTTCACTGTCCCGTTGATCAGTTACATAACCACCATCTTGTTGGAGATTCCTATTGGGATCTAAAAGGGCTACACGGTTGAGGGCATTTGCTTTCCTCATAGCCGTATCTAGTCTGCTTGGTAAATAGCCTCTAGCTTCCAATCTTTTTTTAGCTTCCAACTGATGGTATTCTCTAATTTCTGGAGTACTGCATGCTCTATGGATACGAATGAACTCGCCATATGGAATGCTGGCTATGGTATGTGATGGGTGGAAACTCCCTGCATGTAATACCATATTTCCCAATGAGGGCTTTCTATATAAACATGTTTCAATCCTGCCATCTAATATTTGCACCTGTATGTCCAGAAAATTAGTGACAGTACAATCAATATTGGCTGTGAAATGTAAATTCAATTCATTTTCATTAATGGTATCAACAAATTGTTTGGCTTGTTCTTCTGTGCCATGCCATATAATGAACACATCATCGATATATCGCCAATATTTGACAATATGTTTAGACCATATAGTAGCATGTTGAACTTTGAGGACATGCTCCTCCCACCAGCCAACGTGGAGCCGCCCGCGTAGCTGGGAGAGAAGCATGCCCCCATAGCTACGCCTCTTAGTTGTTGGAAAACCGTATTGTCAAAACTGAAAACATTGTTGTGTAAACACCAATGAATCATTCTAAGTAGCATTTGATTATGACGGTACATTTCTATAGGTCTCTTGCCCAAATAGAATTTCAATGCTCTCATTCCATCCAGATGGGCAATACTCGTGTATAGGGATGATATGTCCATAGTTAAAAAAAGATACTCTGTAGACCATTCACAGATGTTCAATTGGTACAAAAAATCGGTGGTGTCTTTGATGTATGCAGGTAAGTTCATAACGAATTCCTGAAGGTAATGATCGATGTATTTGGAAGTATTCTCGAAGGTGCTGTTAATGGATGACACAATGGGTCTCCCCGGAACAGGTGTTTCCTTTTTATGCACCTTCGGTATGAAATAGATGTTAGGTAAAGAAGGACATTCTTTGTTGAGAAACATAAATTCGTCCCTAGAGATAAGTCCCTCCCTTCTCTATTCGTTGAGTTCATCCTTGTAGTTCTTTTGAATCGCTTTTACTGATGCCATATTCATTCTTTTATAACAAACTTCGTCATTGAGGTAGCGATATGCCTCTTTAATATATTCTTTCTTGTCACAGAGCACGATATTCCCACCCTTATCGGATTTGTTAATGATATATATATATATCACACAGTGGCAGACTCCACTGTTAAGCTATAGTTAGGTCAGATTTTCCACTGAAAGAGCATTTTGTGATTTGCTAATAACTTCAGCACTGTTCAACTAATCTTCATGAAACTTTCCCAAAACGATTAGCCACCATCGCACCTTGGTAGAAGGTTTTGGGGTGTTCCATCAAGCAGGGACTGGGAAAAGGGATGGGGTCCAAAAACTTGCTTTCCCCATGCAATTTCCTGCAGGCATTTTAAACAATCATACAGAAAAAAAGGTTGAGCAGAATTACACCAAATTTGGCAGAAATGCTAAATCCTTACCTGGAAAGTATGCTATTTGTGATCAGGTGAAATTATGTTCAGCTCTTTTGAGACATTAGGGATCAAAACTAAGTGATATATTGACAGTTGGTCCCATGGGAGTCCAGTGGGAGCCCTGACGGACCGCAAATTAAAAATGTGATGATTGGCCAAGAGGGACTTTTTTCCTCTCTGGTGTCTCAGTCCCATGTACCAGTCCCGGTCTTGCATGAAGTAGCAATCGGATTGGCCAGCAGTAACATCAACAGGAATGTTGTGTTAGGTACAGGGTAGGGTTACTTAGAACCCCTCCCTTTGTGAGGTATTCCAATAGGGATCCGTCCCTCAAAATAATTTTTTTTGGGCTGCCCATCATGCAGTACCACGAGACTCTCATGGAATCCAACATAGACCCCTGTGTGGTACTGCGGCACTGCTGCGGGAGCTGCCGTAGTCTTGCAGGAATGCTGCTGGATCTAATAAAAACAATTATCATAACTTATAGGGTGGGTCCATGGAGGAGTGTAGTCCAAATGCTATGGATCAGCTGTCTATGGGAGGTTGGGCACAGGGTCTGTTTCCTGTGGTTCATGGACAAAGTCTGTGTATGGCAGGTGTTAGCCTCTCTCAAGGAGATGAATGCAGGGTCTGGAAACTAAATTTATTACATCATTGATGACATCCCTGATGATATCTCAAACGACATCATTGATGGCATCGTCCAACCTACTAATGCTCAAATTACTCTATAAACCAGTAAAGAATTTCAGATCTGAAAGTAATTTCTAAATGGTGTAGAATCATGAAAAGCATAAGTTACTCTTCAGACACAAAAGCCCACTTAGGTGAACCAAGCTCCTCCTACATACAGCCTCACCCTGTACCAAACACTTTTGTGGAGAGCCAAACCCATGTGGGCAATCAACCAGGCACAGGTGGGTAAGTCCTGCTGCACACAGTGAACTGTTCTTCATGGGAAACCCACCCCCCTTAGACATCCAAGCCACATTAGGTGCTAAGCCAATATTACACACAGCCTTTGCCCTGTACTGAACCTGAGACAACCTCTCATGTGTACTGAACTAGACAGGAGTAGAAAAGTACCTAGTGCGAACAACAAGTCTTTGACTTGTGCAGAACTCTTCCTTGAGAGCCCACGCCCTGTAGATACCCAGGGCAAGTGGTCAAGGCCCTACTACGCACAGCCTTAACCCTGTACCAAACACTCTGCAGATAGACGAAATCTTGTGGGCAATCAAGCACAGATGTGTGGGAAAGTACCTGATTCCTACAATCTTCATTCCAATGCAGTACTTCTCATGCAAAGCCTACTCCCTACAGACACTCATGGCCCCTTAGGAGGGTAAGCACCTACTATGTGCAACCTTTTCCCTGTAGAAAAGTATTTACAGATAGCCAACCTAATGTGGGAAATCAAGCGAGATGAGTCGGCAAGTCTCTATTGTACATGATGTTCATTCTGTGCACAACCATTCACGGAGAACTCACTCCTTTCACACATCAAAGACTCATTAGGAGGTCAAACACGTTGCAAAGGCTTATGCTCATCATAAGTAAAGAGGTTATAGATAAGTAGATCCAGATGTAGCTTGTTGAATACCTTCCGGTATGATAAGTGTATACCAAAATGTCACATTCATTTGATGGTGTCATCAGTGGTGTAATCAATTATGTAATTTAAGATATCAACAGTGATGTCATCAATGATATAATTAAACACACCATGGGTGAAGTAATTTGTGAGATCATAGACAGTGCATGGTGGAGGGCACAAGTTATAGTTAGTTCACTAAACTCTAATTGGTGGATTTCAGTGTTTGGTTTTATTTTAGAACAATAGTGTAGTGTTCCAGGTGCATGATGTCATGATATTCTGGAATTGAATGTGAGGGGTCACTTGACTGAGTATCGGCAGCTGTCCATGAGCTGTTGCCAGTACAGGATGTTCCTCCAGTGCAGTCTCTAGTTTAACAATAAAAATTACCTGTCACATCAATGTGACTCTAGAACTTACTACAATATGATTGGTGGTGAGTTGCTGTCAGAGACTGCAGAACCCATGTCGGATGCTTTGGGAATGTCAACGTTGTTAAAGGCCAATCTCGTTTGACTGCTCTCGACTTCCAAGTTTGAAACCTCCCGATTCAAAATTGCATAGGAAGTTGTCAGCATTGGCAGCCTGCTGAGAGGTTATCTAAGCAATTTTGCCCAAAAGAAAGAAAAGGGGCAAAGGTGGTTAGTGCACCTGTGCAAGGCTTCCCTTTGCGCAATTGAGGAAGCCTGTAGTGTTGTCAAAGTGACAGCACTTCGAAGGGGAGTCAAGTTCATTTGAAATGTGGTACATGATGCCCCAGGCATTGACGTACTACCATTTTGCGATTATTTCAAGAGCAGTACAGCAACAGCACAGCACGCAGCTGATCATCATATACAAAGCATGCTGTCATCTTTGGAGTGCTCCATTACATTAAGAGTGTGGGGGTGAATAACTTACATTCACAGTTGTGTGGTTCACAAAGCGTGTTGAAGTTGTTGTGTGCATAACTGTGATGCGCACACCTGACAAGTAATACGACTGAAGTACATCATGCCAACCCAGGCACTTAGTTGATGTTATGGTAACATTCCATTTAAGTGGTGTATATGTTGTCTCAACTATTTTAGCATAGTTGCGCGTTACGGTGTGCGCACATCTGTTAATAAGGAGGAAAGCATCTTCATTGCCTTTGCTAGTTTACTAGTTGTGTTGAAGTGCACACCTGTTTAATTCTCTGGTAGTGTAAAATACAGTGACTTGAAATTTTAATTGTGGCATTTTAAAACATAGGTATTTTTTAATTTTTGAACGTTGTGAGGCACATAGAGGGAATACTTCAATCCACAATATAATTACATTTTTTAAGGTGACTATCTAGTCAATAACACAATCAAGCCACCTATGGAATGCAATTAGCTACACCACCACCTTCATTTTTGGAAGTACTGCCAATTTCGTGGAAAAACTGGTGTGATGTTTTTGTAATGTACTTAGGAGCGATTAAAGTGTCATGTCATCACCCTGAAAGAAAAGAAAATATGCTCCTTTCATTTGTTGGGGTTTGATGGAAGGCCTGTATATAAACACTTGCCACCACTTGCAATTAATGAGGGTGAGGAAGTTGACAAATGTATGGAAACTATCAAGAAAATGGAACTCAGGTTTGACATTCAACCCAGTCTGGTCGTAATCAGACACATGTTTTTTAAAAGAGAAGAAAGGAGTGGTGAAGAAGTTGACACGTACATTTCAGTACAAAGAAGGCTAGTCGCAGAATGCCAAATTGAAGCATTTACTGACCAACCAGTCAGGGATCAATACATTTGCAAGTATGCAAAAACTACTCTCAATGGGTGTTAGAAATGATGGGTCTCTAGTTGGGAGGTTGTTACCCTGTCCAAGTAGGGACCCTTCTTCCTTGTAAGGATAAGGGGGATACACTACTGAAATGACCCCTGTTCACCCCCTTGGTAGCTTGGCACAAGCAATCAGGTTTTCTCAGATGCAGTGTGTGAAGCAGTTGCACAAAACATACAGTAATACCAATTTTAGAAAAATAACCAATATTTATCTATGCAAATAAGACCCAACATGATAAAAGACCAAGATACATTAAACACAATTATGTAATTTGCAGCAATGACTGACAATGCAGTTCCTTAAAGCCAGAAGCTCTGTTTGGGGCTATCGCCTTGCTGAACACAACATAATTCAACAGTTCCAGCCGACGGTGTCAGTGTGGACTTGCGTTAGTGTCAGCAGACTCGTAAACAGTACCTTAGGTTGGTGCCGATCGCTTTGGTTTGGGCCAGGTCATAACAACTGTCAAAGTTGCGGTGTGAAACATAGCGGTGCGGCGTGCGGTGCCCTCAGGTCGCAGTGCAGGCAGCGGCTCAGTGGCGGTCATCCAGCAGCTTCGGTGAGACCAGGGCTGCGATGAAAAGTGAGGCAGTGCTTGTTGCGGTGCTGACAGTTCATTGTGCAAGCGGCAGTGTCGGTTGAATAGGAGCTGGCATCGGTCGGCCCAGACTCCGGTGTGGGACAGAGTGGTGCATCGTGTGACTTACCAGCGGCACCCCCAATCCACAGTGCAGTCATGGGTGTAGAGGTCAACGTGCAGCAACGTCATCAGTGAGACCAGGGCGGCGGAGTGAAGTGAGGCGCTGTAAAGTGTGGTGCCCACAGGTCGCAGTGCGGTGAGACCAGGGTTGCAGTGCGAAGTGCAGCAGTACCTTCTGCGTTGCCCTCAGGACTGCTTTCCCCTTCTGTGGCAACTGAAACCCCGAGGCGGCAGCCAGAGGTAACTGAAGTCATTGCTGTCCCTAAGACTTTGTGAACAAGAGGCAAGCTCTATCTCAAGCCCTTGGAGATACTTAGCAACACGTGAAAAGAAGTTCAGTTCAGTCCTTTCTCTTCCCAAGGCAGAAGCAGCAACTGCAGGCCAACCCTGCAAAGCAACAACAAAGCAAAGGGGCAGTACTCCTCTTTGCAGCTCTTACAGCTCTTCTCCTTCGCAGACTCCTTGACTCCCACAAGTTTTCTGAGGTCTTTTATCTCCCTGAGACTTCCAACAGGAGGGAAGCTCTGCTTCTAGCCCATGGAGAAAACCCTAACACTGCCCTGGCACTTTCTGTGCGCCTTACTAGGGACTTAGCAGTCAATCACACTTGCCAATCATGGAAACACCAATCCATAACATAGTTTACCTGGATATCATATGCACTTTAGCACTGAATAGCAGTGATAATGTGCCCAGAGTCCTAAAACCAACAAAACAAGGTCAGAAACAGAAGGCCAAAAAGCAAAAAGGCTGGAGGTAAACCTGCTGAAAAAGCCATGTATAACAATGGGCAATCCTTCTTTCAAGTAAAACATAAGAACGTTGAAAATTATTGAAACATCTAAATTATCTGCAAAAGAACTTGGAGATAAATCACCATAAGCGATCGGGGTAGTGAAACTGAAAGATGACAAATCAGTCAAAACAGCACGGGGAGACAGTAGGTTGCTTTTCGAACAGCCAAACATATGTTTTAGATGTGGGAACACTACTTGTACAAAGGGCAACAAAGGGTGTCCTCCAAAACATTTAACATGCTGAGTGTGCAAAAAGATTGGTCAATTTGCCAGGGTGTAGCAAAGTGGCAACTGTAGCGGTGGTAAGCTTCAAGGCAATTGCGTGAATATGAATGGTGCTGGTGTGGCTAATGTGTCTGAAATTGAGTATGATGAAAAAGACTACATGCAAGATTACTCAGGGACATGGTAGTGGTGGTTGAGGAAGGTTTAGTGGTGATCCCTCCACATGTGTTGAACCGTACATTGAAATTGGGGTTAACGACAAAAGAATTAAACTACTGGTTGATTCAGGGGCTAGAAACACGATGACCACCTAAGAAATGTTGAAAGAAAGAACCACCAAGGGGGTCGCCAGTGTCCTACGATGGGCAGAAAATTGAGCTTGCAGGGAAATTTGAGGACATTTTGGAATTCAGAGGGAGAAAAATTATTGGGAATATTGATGTGGCGATCAAGGGTTTGTCTCTTTTTTTGGGTGGTTTCACCAAGGGTTTTTCCAAATTGTCTTGAGACCAAGTACCAATGATCAAGTATCAGCTGTTGGGTCGAATAATTTTGAAGGAGGCCTTGTGAAACAATATGTCTCAGTTCTTACCATTCAGCTGGGCACTATCAAAGGGTTGTCTGGTGAATAAAAGGAAAAGGAAAGAGGAACACTGCACACAAATATGTGGCAAATGTGTGTAAAAAAGTGTATTATATAGCTGTCAGAAGAGAGTTTCTTAAAGAAAGGGAACCCCCACTCACCCGATGATGACATGCTTTATCATTGGGTTTCCTCCTCACACCTAGTCCACAAGGTCCTGGGTTGTGGGCTACAAATCCCCTAAGAGAGGGAAGAAGTTGAGGTATTTTGAAGAACTGAGAACAGTAATAGAGGGTGAGTGAAGGGCAGAGTGCAGAGAGGATAGTTAGTAAAACTGTCTACAGAAATCCACATAGACTTTATTCAGTGGTCCTCTGGGTCAGGATTAAAACATAGAGAACTAGCTCAAATATACCCCTACAGATGGCCAACATGTTTCTGCCCCATGGATAACACCACCTGGGGTTCAGGGTTATTCTTCAGGACCTACATAATTAGCCACTCTGCTCAAAGATGAAAAGATAATATTAAATAAAAATATTCTGGCCACCAAAAGATTAGCCTGATAAGTATTGTGATGGCCTGTATATACTGTGGGTCCACAGTCTGTATGCAATGTGATTGACCTGATGAGTCAGTAGATTCACCAGTTACATAAGATTAAAGCTCTGCAAGCTATCGACTAGGAGCTCTGCATCCTTGCCCTCTAATAATTCCAAGTAGAAATTGAAATCTCCCAGGACTGTGAGATTTGGGAATTCTATGCAGGATTTCATAAAATCCATTAGTGCATGGGTTAAGTTCTCCACAGGCGGGCCATAATCTAAGAGGACTTTTAAAGTCATTAGTGTTGTTTCGTTTTAGATTAAACAGAAGAGCCTCACAATCCAGGTGAGTAATTGGCTTAAATGTGGTTGATCATAACCAGCAGGGATAGCAATTCTAAAACCAGTGTCTGATGCGACAAAGGACCAAGTCTCCATAAGGAAGGATATATTAAGCACTTCAAAGTCCATTAACTCATAGAATTCATATTTATGTTTTATTAATGATCTGGTGTTAAGGAGTACCCAGGTCAGAGAATTGCATGAATCTGTTTATTTAAAGTGCAAACAACATGGGTGCTTGGAAGCACCATTCTCAACAGAAGAGGCTATATTAGGTCTAAAAGCAATTTTACTATTTGAACAGTAACACTGACCAGCTAGGGACTCAAAATTATTCATGGTACACAGCAAGGGCCTGCCTGCATTGACAATCTTAAGGAGTTCATCCCTGGCGTAGACTTGGATATCTAGGGGACCACGGGTCCTGGCGCCTGGCATAGTCTGGCAACGACTGGGCGCACTCAGACTTACCTTTGGTGCGCCAGTAGCACAGTCGCGCCAGCATATGTCTTTTGTAGTCTCTGCACTGAAGAAAGACTAGATCGGCACCCAAGATAGCAAGTGGTGATTTGCTCGCTTAGACATATGAGACAGTAAAACTACAGTGCATAGTACTCAGTTAGAAAACATATTACGTTAAAAAATCAGTTTAAAATCTGTGCCTAACTACAATGCCCTCCAAACAATGTGCAAACACAGCTTCAAATATTAAAGGTCTTTAGAGAATACTACATGGTCACGCCAGTATTCATCTTTTGTAGTCTCTGTGGTGAAAAAGACTAGACCAGCAACCAAGATGGCGACCAGCGATTTGCTCACTCTAACAGATGAGACAGTAAAACTAAAGTGCAAAGTGTACAGTTAAATACATATTTGGTTAAAATATCAGTTTCAAAATCACTGCCCACTTACAATGCCACTCAAACAATATGAAAATTCAGATTCAAGTGATATAGATCTTTAGAGAAATAAATGTGTAGTACCACAATGCTGTATGGTCCATGCTATGGTTCTGTCGTATCACTCCACATTCATCTACCAAACATTCACCATTTGAGTTATTGAGAGGCTGGAAACTCATCTCTCAACTCAAGAAAGAGAGTTCTTGCACATCAGTTGGGAGTGAGTGATGTGATAAGGGTAGAGGTTCCTGTTCATTAAAAACAAAAGGGGAGATTAAAGATACTGACCCATTAGTTATTAATAAAGTGTGTGGTAATGCAGTTAGAGTCAACAAGCCAAATTAATGGAATGTAGGGAAAGTGCTAAAGGTCAAATATACTAGTGTAGTTTGCACTAAGAATCTTATGACTGACTCAAGAACGTCTTTTGACAGTAATATGGTTGTTTGCAGAGGTATTCGACAACGGAAGTTTCCTATCAATTATTATTGTAGTTCAACAATCTAAGTTTCTCAAACATATTTGTTCATGCAGTGTCTCAACATTATACTTCAACATTCTAAGTCACTTAGAGATGTTTATAAAACATTTCTGTATTCACTGATGTTTAGGTTAAGGTTAGTGAGGCTTTTACTATTTATATACGTAAAATGTGTTTATAGTTTATAATGATTTATTTTTCTTTATTCCTTTCTATATTAAATGTAGCTATTGGTTGTACCATTTTATTGTTGACTTTATTGAGAGAAAGGATGATGTAGTATTTCAGGTGCATGATGTCATGCTGTCATGATGTTCTGGAATAGAATGTGATGGACCATGATTGACTGCAGCAGTTGTCTAAGAGCTGTTGCCAGTATAGGAAGCTTCTCCAATGCGGTCTCTATTTTAACAAATAGACTTACATGTTACATCAATGTGACGCTAGCACTTCCTACAAATAGTTTGTATATCTATAGCCACTATAACCTTTTTGGATATGGGTTAATATGTTAACTGGAGTAATTTTAACTTGCACACTCAAAATGCCCTGCTTATTATCTCACAGCTTACATTATTCATGACATGTGCTATGAAACCGGTCCTAGGATGCTTGTTTCCAGTCCAGGGAGGACCTGGCTCGGCAGTCCTGGCTGGACTGTTCCCATGAGGCACAGGGTCAAGACTGATTTGCATATGGCTGGGTTCAAACTGGAACGGCATGGTGAGCAAAAAAACGATGGATTTAGGCCCAGATCTCTGTACTGGGATGAATGTATGGCATTGTTCTGCATTCTATCCCTCAACTGTTGTTTTTGCATACGACATCATTGATAGCATTAATGCAACATCTGAAATTATCTCATTGATGAAATGTTGATGTTCATGGTGGGTTCATCAGTTAAAGTTACTTCACTTAACTGATGATTTTCAGTGTTTTTTAGTTTAAATATATTGTTTAAACTGACATTTTCTCTTAATTATAACTTCAGAAAAGTTTAATAAATTATGTGGTAAAAAATGCAAATTTTGCAGCATATTCTCTGGTAGTATCAAGAAACAAATGAAAAAGGAAGAGCAATCAAGTCATTATTTCATATCTGAACAACAATAACAATTGATAGTATGTAGGAGTACACCCTACTGTTGGACTAGGCTCTTTCTACAGGTTCATCCCTAAACTTTTTACCTTCATCCTCCTGTTTTCTAAACCCGTTTTTGTTGGCTTTTAAGACTCTGTACGCTGTTACACTGCTACCAAGTGCTAAATGGCCTGTGCTCTCTCCTGTAAACACAGTAGAATTGGCTCATACCCAATTGGCATATTTAATTTACTTGTAAGTCCCTACTAAAGCGGCTCTACCTGTGCCAAGGGCATGAAAATTCAATGCTACTAGTGGGCCTGCAGCAATCATTGTGACTCTCACTTAAGTAGCACTTTCAACATCTCTGAGGCATGCTATTGCAGCTTGTGTGTGCGGTAAAACAACTGCCATTTGACCAGGCAAAATAAGCCTTTTGCCAGGCCCAAACTTTGCTATTTAATAAATATAAGTCACCAGAATATTTGTATTTAAGTTGGACATGTACTTTTAGGTTTTTCATGTACTAGTAGTGAAACACTCCTAAAGCCGTTTTTCACTACTGCAAGGATTACCTCTCTCATAGGACAATATTGGAGTTACCTTATTACATTTATTAAGCTATGATTTCCAAATGAGAGCAGGTGGCCAGTTCATGATTGGTATCTTTGGAGTTGTAATGAAAAATCCTCTCTCATGGCGAAGATGGATTTTACATTATAATTTTGAAAATGCCTCTTTTAGGAAGGTATTTCCTGCCTTAGCCATTTAGTGGCTGTGGTCTGTCTCTGGGTAACATGGCGGGTGTAGATGACAGTTTGGCATTGTGTTTTTCTCCTAGACAGCACTCACAATACACAGGCCTGGATGGGCCATTACAGGCAGGGTGAGAGGGTGGAGCTGGGCACAGAATTACTTACACTTGAAAAAGCTGTATCCTGCTTCCACACAAAGGGTTGCATACCCCCTGTAGTTAGTCTGGAGCCGCAGCAGGGAACACCGGAAGCCTGTGCACTTCTAAGATAATTTCTAATTGCTAAAAGCTTCCCCTGCCTTCCAGAGGATGGGCACTAGGTATAAATGTTGGACCTCAGACACCAACTCTTCAGTACAATTCTGGGCCTGTGGATACTCTGCCAGGAAGAAGGACTGTTGTGCTGCTGAAAGCATTGTCACTCTGCTGGACTGCTGCTCTGAAGGTCTGCTGCCCTGAATTGCTGACCTGCTGCCCTCTTGCCTGGGTGAAAAGGACTGGTCCTGCATTTGTTGAACCCAGGACCACCAGAGTGACCCCAAGGGCTAGTTGTCTGGTCTTCTGACTTGAGCCTAAGTGACAGAAGGTTCCCATAACCTTGATCACAGTACCTGGACTTTGCCATCTGTGAGTCTACTTTCCCAAGTGGTGCTACCCCAGTCCTGGACCTTGGAAGTGGGCCTAAGGTGCTCTACCAGCCTCTGTAGAAGCAGCGGAACCAACAAATCTCCTCTGCTGCTCAGTGCACCCACTAGCAGAACCAAAGAATCACAGATGATGAGTGGTTCAGACCCACCCCAAAGATCTGCATCGCATCACAGCCCGTCACACCATTGGTACCGCCGCTGCATGATACATACTCGGCACAGGCCCTCATATCCCTAATCGATGGCAGCCTCGATTACGACACCAGACTCCTCATCGTAGACTCGCATCCTCAACACTGGACTTCACATAGTAAGCCGCCATTAACAGGATCCTCAACGAAGACGCAGGACCTAATATCACTGCTGCAACTTGGAACTGATGCATGGCTTTGGCTGCATGACGCATCTTCACAGTATATGTACACAAGTGAAACCCAAAGATCCTAAGGGACCAAGGGTACTTGAGTAATTCTAGAGACAACTGCCCCTTAACAACAAATGAAATACAGTTGTTCTGGATACTACAAAAATCAGTTCCATAAACAGATTCAATGATCAGAATTGTCAATGTTATTACTACAATTCGAACAAAAATGTGAATTACCCCAGCCGGAGTAATTTCAAAAACCAAAGCTAAAGAGAGCAAACAAACAAAGAACTGAAACAAACAATGAGCAAAAAAACAAAAATGCACAGAAAACCAGGTGTTAAAAACTGTCAACAAAAACATATAGACGTATACAGGCAAGCAAACAGTGACCCACATTTATATAACATCTTTAGGTCACTTCTTATTAAAAGCAAACACTACTGCATCCAAAACAAAAATATTACAAAGTATAGTGTAACGGGACAGAGTGTATGTCGATCCCGTAAAAATATTGGATCATTATCAGGACGGAGGATCAGTTGCCTGGCATGGTATTAATTGATATATTATATGAAGCAGCTGATTTTCAATAATCTTTAATTAAGCAAACAAAGGCTTTTTCAACACAATTAGTGCCTGCTTGGGGGAAATCCAAATATACACCCATATAACGATACAATCAATTTTAGGGCTGCTTCTATTGACACGCGTTTTCAATACGGCGTGAGAGTAAACAAAAGCAGTGCAAGTCCAAGACTCAGAGGCAAATTTATATCTTTGCAGATAGATTTTGTTGCAGCAGCAATAGAGTATCTATACTGCCAAAAGAATTGTCCGCCAGCCAAATTTAGAAATGGCCGACTACTCCATCTCAACCGTGAGTAAACCCCTCCAACGGCCCTGTGGAGAAAGGGTCATTGGAGGCAGACCTCTAATTTTACCCACCTAATTTAGATAGGTGGAAATAGAGGTCAGATGTTAACGCCTATCACTGCCAGGAAAACCTTGGCAGTATGGGGAAGTGAAAACTGCCTAGTGCTTACTTCGCCATTGTAGAGTACTCCCATGGTGAGGTGAGCATTTTTCTTTTTATTTGCAAAAAGCAAATCCCTCTTTGGGATTGAAAATAAAAATGAAAACAATTTGGTGCAGGTCTCCGTCGTGTTGACAGAGTCCTGCACCAAACTGTGAACAGCATTGATAGAAACTGTCATGATGGCGGTTCTTGCAAATGCTTTAAAAATGACCGCCATATTGGTCACTGATTCATTGAGTAGACTTGAGTAATCTCAGCCTAGAAAATGGTACGTTCTCCATCAGGCCAAGAGAGATTGCTCTCTCTGACAACAATTAAATCAGGACCTTATTTACCATAAGAAGCGTACTATAGTTTCTGATGGAAAAATAGCCTCAATTACTTTTGCTATGTGTAGTACAAATGCATGTTCGATAACCACAATTTTTGGGTGGTACTATATCTGGCCCAAGTAGATATATTGCATGTGTAGAGAAAATAGAGGCCAACATGTGCTAAATGCATGGAACCAGAATTGAATTTTATACCTTCTGATATTAATGTCCTAACCTAATGGGTACAGGTACCACACACCCTTAAGAGTCAAGTAAACAGATGTAAATTCAATTAATTCATGAGACACGTACATATCACAAAAAAAGGAAACTTTACTAAAAAGTCACCCATGTTAAAATATAGATCTCCAAATATAAATGCATTCATGATTATAGAGCCCATAAATTCAATCCTAAATCTGTGACTAATTGCTCATCAATGTCAAGGCCAGTTAGCTGCTTGATATTCAGTTCCAACATGTATTTGGATTCCAGGCATCAGAGTTTCTTCTCCCGATCTCTTCAACATACAGTCTGTATCACCCTACAAACCCAAGGTAGCATGCTAATAGACCTGCTGTTTAAACATCATGAAAGTGTTGTGCCACTGGATATGATATATCATTATTCATGATTACTAATAAATGCAGTAATACCTTATTTTCAAAAGGGAATATAGTGCTCCCCACATACTTTAGTTATCAGGTACATTCCAAGTATTCAAGAGAGTAGGCTGAGTCACATGTAATCAATTTCTTAATCTGCTAAAATAACTGTGTACTAGCCCACCCCTAACAGAAGTGTTTTTCTCTATCTGAACAAGGATCTACTCTCCAATTTATCTCTAAAGACGCTGGAAATTTTAGGCATTTTATCATAATTCTGATGGAGGGATTTTATTTTATTTCCCTCTTTAGTGGCAATTACAATTCTAGCATTCTCTGCATATGGATTTATAGCAGTCTATTTGGGAAATAAGTGTTATGTTCTTGTCTTTTCATCCACTTATTTAGCAGCTATACTAAGGGT
Organism: Triturus cristatus; assembly: GCF_964204655.1. Classification (NCBI taxonomy): domain Eukaryota; kingdom Metazoa; phylum Chordata; class Amphibia; order Caudata; family Salamandridae; genus Triturus; species Triturus cristatus. The sequence continues at coordinate 1,190,126,551 of NC_140591.1, forward strand.
TTCTCAGAATAGACCCTTGCCTTGAATCTATGTGAAATGTTAGCTTTTTCACTCTGGTATTGTGCCTAAGAACTGCAATTAGGTTTGACAAGCATTACCTCTCCTTATGGTATACTATGCTCTAAATTGGTAGGGTGATGGCTGGGAAAATGTTGCTTCCCAATTCTTTCCTAAAAAGCATGGTTGTTATTTCCCCATCCTTAACACGTATCTTGCCATCCCAAAAATCAATCTCACTACTAGAGGTGTGCGAAATTCACAAGATTAAAATTTTGTTGAAATTACACATATTTTTTTGAAATGTTAAGCCATCCTTTAACAATCTAACTAGGTGTGAAATGTGTCTTCACATTAATTTTTGATATGAGGATGCATTTTGCACTAAACAATAGTGCAAAAAACAAAAGCATTAAAAAACAACAGCCTTTCAGATTCAGTTTTTTCAGTGTGTTTACAGCAGGTTTGCTGTAAATGTGTACTGTGAATGGCACATAAGTACACCATGTGATTTAATGGTGTAATTTCAGGAATTTGGCGAAACAAGCATCATTTGAAATGATGCTTATTATGTTAGTGTAATTTAAATTTTTAGCCTACTCACTACCACTGATCTTGTGAGTAATTTCAAGATTTAAGCATTATAATTCAATGTGTCAATTAATGCCACCAATCTCTTAGTGTCTCCATCCCATATGGGAAGGAGATCATCACGTTTCTGATTCAAAAGAGAATATGTTGGCTACATTTCTCATTGTCCTGTACCAAGACCACCTGCTTTTCCCACTAGCACATGTCAAATTTTACATAGATGGGGGCAAAGCAGGTGCCCATAAAATCTTGGCAGATTTCCTGTTTGCCCTATTTAGAGTGTATAAACATGTATACACTCTAAATAGGAAATCATGGCATCTACCAATCTCTAAATGACTCCTTACTCTCCTAATGGGCCACATTTTAAAACTAAGAGGGCAGCAGTCATTCCCCTATAGCCAAGAGAGTTGGGAACAAGGAGTCAGGAGAGTTGTGTAACCAGTTACTTCCTACAATGATCATTTTGGTGGCAGAAGTTTTGTTATGTTAGGCCGGGCGAGGAGGATCACCATGATGTGATCAGACAAGGGGAGATCCTGGTAAATATTATTCTGATTTGGAGAGCAAAGATCCATCGGAGAAGCTCACAAGCTCAAGTGGTCTACAATGCGTAACTCCCAAGTTGGCCTCCGGGAAAAGAGCAGCGGCAGGCAAGGGACTTTGGAGATGAGCCAAAATGCAGATGGATCTTGCTCAATGTCTGGCAAATGTCTCAACACCCTCAATTGAGCCCCTGTATCCTCAATGGGTACAGACAGGAGTCACCATCATTGACACTTACAGTAATAACCTAGATCACTGCTTCATATGTATAAATGTTTGTACTGAGCAACAGCCCGTGATGTGGGCAGAGACCCACTGCATGGAAAGTAAAGTCTTTGAACGCTCTCTTTCTCTTGGGAATCCACTGCAGCTCAAGCAAAGGTAGTGTGGTATCAACTCGTACAGATTCTAGAAGCAGTAACTGATGATGCTTTTTGAGAATACCACTACAGATGAGGACAGGTGCATGCATAGGCAGTTTGCATCTGCAAGCACACAGGTTGTGTTTGGAGCTGATGCTCAGGGAACTGCTTCAAGCCATAGCGCCTGTCATTAGCAGACAGCAAGCTAGGAGCGTGTGACGTACATTCCATGACACATTTGATATTCAAGGCATTATTTATGGAAAATAAAGACCAGCATTCAACAGCTGACAAAAGCAAATGTTTCTTCATATGCAAATATGACGATGTTGATGCACTCTAAGTCAAAACAACTTTTAACTTTTATAAAAACTTTAAAAAATAACAGTGTGCAAATTAAGGTAGGAGGCCTTTGCAAAAAATATGGAACACAGAGTGCAGCTCTTAGTGTGAGGAAATAGCCCTTGGGTATGCTCTAATCAATGTCCTGGTACCCGTGAATGGTGGCACTGGTCTGCCACCATGAGTTAATTTGCAAACAGAATAAAGGAACACATATAGTTTTGCAACGAGCAAAGGAAAACCACACTGCTGAGGAACCCTGGCTACCAGTTAATTGTTTGCCTCATGTAAGGCCCTGCAGAGGGCGCGGCTCTAATATGATGAGAAGAAAGAGACTGGGATAGCTGGTAGCCGAAAAACAATTTCCAGCACATTTCACTATGAACCCACTGCGTGTCGTGAAACCTGTAATTACCAGGAACAATGTACAAATTGAGACATTTCACAGCAATACCTGGAAAAGAGAATCAGTCCAATAATCACACCTCCAGCTGTGTGCTGTGCTGGAGACAATTGCACCTCAAAGAAACCATCTGGCTACCTAATTTCTGCAACAGACTGAAGCCTGGGTGTTTCTTTTAGGAGGTGAAGGAACTGATTGCAATGTTATAATTCATGTGATGATGAGGTTCTGAAGGTGTGGACTGGAATTGATGCAATTATAACACCATTCTATTTCAAAAGTAAATTAAATAAAAAAGTGGAAAGATTCACTCCAAGGGTTACTACTTTGTGAAGCCCCACTGTGTGCATGCAATAACAGCTGAATACTAATGTCCGCTATGGGAATAGGAAATACTATTCAATGCCATTCATCCATTGATACACTGGGCAACACTATTGAGGTATACAATGGAGAAGACAACTGACATATGTTAAACATGTTTTCTGTCTGTGAAACTCAGGATCTCACCTTGGTAAGGTTATGTTAGGGATATTTTGAAGTAGACAGGACTTGAAAGAATGCAGACAGGTATTTGAATAGAAAAATGCTACTGAATTATGGCAATGTTCTTGTATTAAATGTCCTTCTTTTATTATGACAATGTCCTTCTTGTGTTATGGCAGCATCCTTCTTGTGTAACAGCAATGTTCTTCTTGCAATACATGCCCTTCTTGTATTATGCTAATGTCCATCTTGTGTTATGGCAATGTCCTTCTTGTGTAATAGCAATGTCCTTCGCGTATTACGGCAATGTCCTTCTTGTGTAATAGCAATGTTCTTCTAGTATTAAGGCAATGTCCTTCATGTTATAGAAATGTTCTTCTTGTCTTATGGCAATGTCCTTCTTGAGTTACAGCGATGACCTTTTTGCATTAGATGGCCTTCATGTATTATGGCAATGCCCCTCTTGTGAAATAGGAATGGCCTTCTTGTATTATGGCAATGCCCTTCTTGTGTTATAGCAATGCCCTTCTTGTGTTATAGCAATGTCCTTCTTGTGTAATAGCAATGTCCTTCTTGTGTAATAACAATGTCCTTCTTGTATTATGCCAATGACCCTTGTGGTAAATATTTCTCCTTTACCGGGACTGAATTTGATACAGAAACATTATAAAATAGCTCAGTAAAATGAGAGGCAGAATCCGTGATATTAGAGTTTCGGAATGGGCTTTATTCCGGTGGTCGATTATAATCGGATGCTTCAAGTTCCATCACCACAGGGGTTCAGGAAGTGAAGTACATACTTTATTGACAAGAAGTAACTTTTATAGTACATACATTATAATGAAGTGAATACAGTAGGCGTAACAATTGATAAGGACATTGACGTTTGGTTTGCGTAACCGAAAATGGGTGTAATAATGAGTAAAAAGGAACATGATTGGTTATGATGTAATACATAGGTGGATCTATAAGATAATACTTGGCATAGATGCGCGCGCAGCAGTATGACGTGTAATTGACGTGTAACTAGGGGGTGACGGGGACTTGACATTTAGCTCTATATGTGGAGACAAGAAGTCTGGGGGGTCAAGTCAACCTAATCCCAAATCATATCTAACATCCTATGTTTAAAGAACTATGTTATCCATAAAAGAAGGACTCTCGGACAGAATCTATTCTATACTGACTGTGCGTGCATGTACAAGCGTCTAAGTGTCTACACTAAATGCGAGGGGGTAGGAATATTCCATGGTAACAGGGCTATGAATTACTTGCATGAGGACAGAGAAGATGGGCCTTTTTGCTTGGTAACTGGAAGAATGTTTACTTAAACTACTAGGCAGGAATGTGTCGGCTGAGGGGGAAGCAGATAATTCGAAGGTGAAATACAGTTCTTGGCAGAGAGTAAGCTGATGTCAGGCTTCGTGAGCCGCGCAGAGAATGAGACAAAGTTCATGGTCACAGATGCAGGCTCGGGCTGGAGCTTTTAGAGGCAGAAGGCAAGAAGAGTTTGATGACAGAATCAGGGCCTACTTGCCTGGACTGAAAAGTGGCATAAGTGAACCATATAAAGCCGATGGCCTTTCATATTTAGGAATGGGATATCCGGCCTATTCATGGCGGATCTGTCAAAGGACATGTTGACGGTGGACGCACATGTATTTGCGTCTTCATAACTGGAACTGGGGGAACATATATGTACTTGTGATATACACATGGAACCGTTGGGGTCCAAGATAGGGGACATAACTGACCAGGAAAATCCATATTTCCACATTCCCTCCTTGTCCCCTACTTGCCCTTCAAGAGATATCAATCTTCATCAATCCATTGATCTGTTCATATAGCATCATTTGTTCCTCTTTCTTCTTCCGGGATCTTGAATGAAAATCTTGATGTGGGATACACGATGTGGCACACAGACCACAAATCGCTGGTCCACATTGTAGACATAGACAGCAACTGAATAGTATGAGAAGGCCAATACCTAGGAAGGATAAAACTCTCCATCCCCAGGCTGATACCGCATTCCAAAACCAACTGGACCAAGTCCAAGTGCCTGGGTTCTGGTGTATCTGGCTTACAATCTTATGAAGGCGAGTGATGGCTTTATATACAGATGGCGAATTTTCTGGTATGAATACGCAGCAGCTTGATCCGATGACCCTACAAGCTCCGCCCCTATCAGCCAGGATGACGTCAAGGACAAGACGATTTTGAAGCACAACAATCCGCATAGCAGACTGCTCTTCCGTTAAATTGCCTAAGGCGGAAATAGTCTCATTCACTACTGCTTCAAGGGTTCTAGTTAATCTACGTATCAGCTTACTGTTAGTAACAGTACCTATATAGGGAAAGATGCCTTTATTAAAATCTACATACTTGTCCCATGCTGTTTCAGTGTAATCGACAATGGGGAGATCTCTCCGTTCTCTGTTGTGTACTAAATGAATATTTCTGTAATAATCAGGAGGAGCTAGGAAAACAGGTGGCAAAAGGAATGCTATGTAGCAGGTACCATCCCAATCTAGAGGTAGACGCATATATGCAGTCTGACCACATATAAAGTAGGAGTGGTGATATGCTCTGAATGAAGATTTGCCTTGGTCACTGAATTCTACTGTAGTAGTGCATTGACTGTGGCCCATATGTATGGAACCAACCTTTCTTACACATAATTCACCTTTTGCTGGGAATACTGACATGGTGGGTAAGACTAGCTCAACTTCGGATACGACATTTAGAATCATGAGATTAGGTGTAAAATTACCTAATCCATATACTTCATTTTCTAGATCAATTCCTGTTCTTTTGGGGCGACCCTCCTTGTCAGGGTAGCAGACTTTGAATAAAACTAGGTTCAGGTTTCCCCATATCCAATGGTCTTGGTAAACTGCTGTGTCTGAGTCTATGGAATTAATTAAACTAAACCATGCTCCACAGGAGCCATTATGTGTAAATGGATGTGGAAAGAAAGGCAGGACTCCTTCATAATTCTGATAGGGAGGGAGTCGGCCACACACCCAACAATTGGTGGCATTACTAGTCTGATGGGAATGATGTAACATACTAATGAAAGTGTTATTGCGCAGCGCAAGTCTATAAGACAATTCATGCGGAGGTAAGTCACTAAAAGAATGTTCAGCAGCAACATTATAAACATGTCTAGAAATAGGGTAATATATGTGCAACAACATACTTGTAATAATTATTAAGAGACTCAATAAAAACAAAATTAATAATGTCACTATGCAGTGGCTACGCAGTGATTTACAATACGCCTGTCGTTTCAACATTTTTCGGGTATTTTCTCTACTCAGGTCCAAGGGATACATGTCAGAGACAATTCAACCGCTTCACCTTGGAGAGGACTTAAACAATCAAATTGCTCGACTTGGTGGGCCTAAGCTTTAGTTTATAATTTTCAGATTTGTTCTGTTCAACAAAAGGGAGTTTTGTATCAGTCTGTGAGGGAGTACAGGGCACAGTGTCTATATCCGAAGATAGTCCATGAAATTTCTTGATGTGGCTTGAATGAATCCAGCCCTTGCGGCCCTCGATCTTCACGGCTGTTCTTGTGGTCAACAGGACCAACTTGGGTGCTTTCCACCTGGGCTCCAGCTGAGTCTTTCGGTCGAAATTCCTCACAAAGACAAGATTACCCGGAACAACGTCATGGGGTTTCACCTCAGTGTTGTCGGGAAAGGCTGCAGCTACCTGTGAACGAGAAGATTGTAGTGCAGACATCAAGGAAGCCAAGTAATCTGTCAGCATATTACAGTCAATATCAGTTATTTTGCGTGGTATAGGCGTCCCCCACATATTCGGTGGTCTACCGAAGATCACCTCATACGGGGATAGCCCTGTTCTAGAGTGTGCTACCATTCTCATGTAAAAAGGTGCAACTGGTAATGCTACTATCCAGTCGACCCCTTTCTCTCTGCATATTTTGGACAGTCTGATTTTCAGTGTCTGATTATGTCTTTCTACGAGACCTGCTGCCTCGGGGTGTCGGACACAGTGGAATTTCCACTGATATCCTAGCAGAAGTGAAACGTGTTTCATTAATTCGGATGAGAACGGCTGGCCGTTATCTGAGTAGACAACACGTGGTAAACCGTATCGTGGGAAGAATTCTCGAACCAACTGTTTGGCAGTAGTCGGGGCAGTGTAATCTGAAACCGGGTACGCCTCTGTCCAACGGGACAGAGCGCAGACAACTACGAGAACATATTTGAATCCTCGACATCGTTCCATCTGGATATAATCCATCTGTAGGACTTCAAAAGGGTGATCAGGAGGATGAAATCCACCCTGTTCTACGGGAACGCTTTTTCCTGGGTTGAACTGACAACAGATCATACAGGTACGGACCTTTTGTTTTGCTGCTGCTCGTAAATGTTTATTGAACCAAATGTGTTGAATGCTGTCTAGCATAGCTTTTTCTCCTAGATGTGCTGGACTATGTATAGTGTTAATTATAACTTGGACCATTGAATCAGGAAGGAACCATACAGACTTTTCCTTCATCATCCATCCTTGGTCCGTTTGGATCCCTCCTAATTCAGTCCATTTCTTTATTTCGTCTGGTGTAGCATGTGTCTGTATGTCAATTACGTCAAGAGTAGGATCTTTAACGGTCATACAATGTGTCGGTGTCGGGACTATTGTCTTTGTCATGTCGGGGGTCTGAGTTTGAGCAGTCAGTTTAGCTGTTCTGTCGGCTAGATCATTGCCTTGGGAAATGATATCAGTAACCTTCGTATGGGCCTTACATTTCATAATTGATATTTCAGTGGGTAGATGTATTGCATCTAATAATGCGTGAATGAGGGGTCCGTGCTGAATGTGGGCACCGTGGGAAGTTAAATAACCTCTCTCTCGCCACAGCACGCCGAAGTCATGTACAACTCCGAATGCATAACGTGAATCAGTGTATATGTTGACTTTTTTATTCGTGGCTTGAATACAGGCTTGTGTCAGAGCGATGAGCTCTGCGGCTTGAGCTGACAAAGTATTTATACGATTAGTTTCAATGACTTCAGTATCTGTTGTGACTGCATAAGCGGCTACTAACTCTCCTGTACTTGTTCTCATGCATGAACCATCGACATAAAATGTCAAGTCTGGATCTGACAATGGAACATCGGTCAAGTCTTGTCTGGGTTTTGTTGTTACAGTAATAACTTCAATACAGTCATGGGCTAGTGGGTCTGTTCCGGTTACTGGCAAAAGTGTGGCAGGATTCAATGTGTTACAGCGTCTTATTTCTATATGTGGCTGAAACAATGTAAGTTCATACCCTGTAAGTCGTGCTACGGTCAAGTGTTGTGTTTGTGTTCTATTTACAAGAACCTCTACTGCGTGGGGTACTTGAACTGTCAATGGATGTCCTAACACTATGGCATCGCTTTGTCTGATTGCTAAAGCTGTTGCTGCTACTGATTTTAGGCATGCAGGCAAAGCCTGAGCTACGGGATCTAATGTACTAGAAAAATACGCACATGGTTTGTGTGCTCCTGCTTGTTCCTGTGTGAGTACTGACAAGGCAGTACCTTCGCGCTCTGTAACAAAAAGTGTAAACTGTTTTCTGTAACATGGCGTTGCTAAAACGGGTGCTTGACATAAAGCTTTCTTTAGGTTTTCAAAAGCTTGTGTGTGTTCCTGAGTCCAAGGGAGAACAGTCGATGTGGCTGCCTCCTGTGTTGTCAACTGAATGAGTGGTTTTGCTAGAAATGCATATTGCGGGATCCACTGTCTACAGTATGAAGTGAGGCCTATGAAAGCCCGCACCTCCTTTTGTGTCTTGGGTATTGGCATGTTAGCTATCAACTGAATGCGGTCGGGTGTAAGCTGCCTTCCCTCCTTGTCCAGCGAGTGTCCAAGATAAACAACTTGCTGGACACAGAATTGCAGCTTAGAAGGGGACACCTTGTGCCCCTTTTTGGCTAGAAATTGTAAAACTGTCAGTGATGCTTTCTCACATTCAGGTTCGCTTCTTGCGGTGATCAGCAGATCATCGACATATTGAAGCAAGGCAGTGTTAACTGGCATGTGGATACTGTCGAGTTCTCGTTTCAGTGCTTGGCTATAGATGCTGGGGCTTTCTGTAAATCCTTGAGGTGCGCGTGTGAATTTAAAGCTACGTCCATTTAAACTAAATCCGAACAAATATTGGCTTTCCGGATCTATTGGGACGCTGAAAAAGGCATTCTTGAGATCAATTACAGTAAAGAATGTTGCTTCGGAATCAATAGCTGTCAATAATGACGAGATATCTGGGACCACAGGAAATTGTGGCACAATGCATTTGTTTAACTCGCGCAGATCAATAACCAATCGATATACTGGCGGCGCTGTAGGATCTGTTCGTTTAAGAATCGGTATTATCGGTGAATTACATATATTGGAGTCTGTTTCCACAACTACTCCTTGGGCAATGAGTTCGTCAATGATTTGTAGTAAAGCCACTACAGCATCTGGTGGTAACTTGTATTGTCGCATTCGTGGTAGCACCACTCCTGCCTTTAGTGTGACTCGATATGGTGTAATATTCATGCAACCAACATCAGTAGGGCCTTGTGCCCATAGACGTGTAGGTAAAGTCTGCAGTCGGGGATCCATGTCTCTAGATACATAGTGACCTTTAAAATCACGTAAAAACAATCTTACTCCTTCCGGAGAACAACATATTATAGCTCCTAGAGCTTTTAACGTTTTTATTCCTAATAGATTTTCTGGACATGATTTAGTAAGCAATAAATCTGTAGTTCGGGTCAAAGGTCCTATCGTAAGTGGCAGAGGTTGTGACACTTCATTAACAATAGGTTTTCCTGAAAAACCAAGGGAAATATTCTGTGAGCCTGAGAGGGGTGCCCCTGGAACTTCACTACGTTTTATAGTTGTTCGACTTGCCCCTGTATCGAGTAAAAATTTTCTATCTTGACCTAATAATTTACTATGTACATAAGGTCCTTCTTGATCTACAGGAATCTCGATAAGGGGTAAGTCAACTTCCCTCTCTAGGCTAGTTCATGCGTAACGCTGATACTCGGGATATTCATACTGTGCGGTCTGATACATTTGTCGTGTTGTTGTTTGTGTGGCAGCAACAGGCAATGGGGGTGCAGCTGGCACAAACTGTATTGGCTGTTGTGCGGCTGGCATGGCCTGGGCATGCTGCATAGCTCCTTGTTCATTCTGATCTTGTCTTAGTGGCCGTGATCTTTCTTGTGTTTTACCTATGACGATATTATGTTTTAAAACTGGACAATCGTGTACGTAATGGCCTGGCTTTTTACAATAATTGCATGTCCCCTTTACAGGTCCTGCTGAATCGGAATGTGTCATACCCTTTTTATGTCCTTCAGCTGGAACTGTCTGGGAAACTAGCATTTTCATCTTCGTGTCTTTCATGCGTCTGTGTTCATGTTCTTGTTCCTCTCTAATTCTATTGTGATGGTACTGTAACATTTGTAACATTTGTGATGGAGTGTTACCTTGCCAGGTACTCTCGAATTTTAATACTCTATTCTTTACTGGGGGCAGAGCATTTTCTACTAATTTTGTTACAAACAGATGCGGGTATGATTCGCTACTTGCTTTTATGCCACTATTTATACCAAAACATTTCTCGAATCGGGCATAGTAATCGCTAGTGTCTTCATCTTGCTTCTGCTTACAGGCTGAGATTGTACCCCAATCTTCCTTTTTCGTAGTTAATAAACGCGGCAGTACCTGTACTAGTAGTCCTGGTAATGCCTTAGTTTTGTCCCCAAGCCCTGCACCTGGACCTCGGGCCCTTTCTTCTGCTTCTAATGCTGACCATTCTATCTTTTGATCACCTACCTCCCACTCTTTTTCCTTGAGTTTCTCATAAATGCCAGCAGGCATCAACACCTTTAATATTGTCATAATGTCGGGGTAGGTATACTCTCCCATGAGTAACATGTCTTTGATTTCTCGGTGAAAACCCGCTGGGTCTTTGTCATGACTGGGTACCACTTTCTTCATTTGTAACAATTCTATTTTCGATATAGGCGTATATACAAATACGCGTTTAAACTCATTGTCCTCACCCTTTATTGGGTGCACTTCTCGTAAGGGATTCTGTCTATCTATGTGATACGTAGTTCTTTCCTTGACGGACAATGGAACATGTTCTGAACATATAAAAAGAATATACTGCTTTCTTGATTCTAGAATTTCTTTAATTAATTCAGTACCTGGACCTCTTCATTTATTCATAAGCAATTCAGTCAATATGTCAGGTAGGGGACCAGGGTCCGAATGCTGACTCCGATATAGTATAATGAGTTGTTGAATCATATAAATCCCAGCTAACCTTTGTTCATCTGGGGTAAGATTCAAAAATGTGCGTACTACTGTATCATCGCTATATTTTCCGGGACTGTCCACCCAATGAACAGCTGCCCTTGCTAAATCTTGTTCATCCATAGAATCAAGAAAATGATAACCCCTTCGTTCTCGGAGTAGTTTGTCGGCGGTTTGGAACGAATGCTCGTTAGACCTTATGTTAATTATAGGTATTTGAAAATTCCTGTTATTATCTGGACATATCGGATGTATTGAGTCAGTGTGATATCTAGTCTTACTCCTATTACAAGATCTTCCTCTGCCTACATAGGCTATGGTGTCCGACTGCCCTGTGGGCAGTCCTGACCCTTCTTCCTCGTTTTGTTCGAACTCGTCTACCTCTAATCGTTCTTCGTGTAGGCGTTCTATTTCTTTACGGATCTTTCGGCACATGGCTATTATACAATTTTGTTTATCATGTCTCCCTTCTGATATATTCTGGCTCCATTTTGTAAGAATTTTCATTGCTTCCGGATCTACCCCCGGTCGGTCTTGATTCCTGATCACACAGTTTATGAGGAAACGCAACAGTTCCCCCTGTATCTCTACTTTCTGGTATTCCATAGCTCTGTTAATACATTCTGGATCTCGCCCTGTTTGAACAAAATGATATATTTTATCTAGATGCGCAGTCATTCCTGGTAGCTTCGCTAAATACCCTGCGGCTCGTCTGATACGTAATGATGCCAGGATCATTTCGTCCTCTTTACCGAGCACCGGGTCATATCTACAGTCTATAAGAAGTTCCTTAAGCGTACGATCACTTACGAATTTGGGTGTACGTGAATGCGCTGACTCTTGGAAAATAAGTTTATTTATTCTAGGTGGCGTAGAAAAAATATTGGTAGCACCTCCCGTGGCCCCGTCTGGGGCGTCGGGTGTGAAAGGATTCGTCGAACGTGACACAGCAACTATAGGTGTGGACTCAGCTATAGAAGTACCTGTAGGGACAGATGCGGAGACAGATGTGCTTGCCGGAACTTGTGACTCGACTTGTTGCTGTAGGGATACGGGTGCTGGATCTTGGCGTTGGACCTCCCTGGTATGCGGTCTACGTGGGGCGGAATTAACATACTCGGGAGCTGCGTCATCTAAATATGAGGAAAGAAAAACATCTTCTGCGGTTCTAGGATGCCCCTTAGGATGTACCTTTATTGGGAACAATGGGGTTGGCAAGTCTTTTGGTGTCTCTGGAGTAGCCTTAGGTAATCCTTCGGCCAGAAGGGGATACATACCATTCATAAGGGCATTTCTTTGTCTGTCTACTTGCTCTGATTTCACTCGGATACCTTCCTCAATTAATAGATTCTCTCGAACTTTATTGGAATTCTCTTTACTCTTCTCTTCCTGTCTACGTGCTTTTTCTGTTCGTCTATGTGATTCTTTACGCCATAATTCAACGGCGTCTTTCTGTGACTGTCTGACTTTCCTTTTCCATAACTCTTCCTCGACTTTCATGATGCACTCTGCATCCCAGGTCCCCGCTGTGGGCCACCTCTGACTTTCTGGTAATCCCTTGGTATAGTCTATCCATAAATCAAGAAATAATATAGCGTCTAAGCCATGTTTGTGATACATAAAGTGCCCTGGAGTGTCCCTAGGAGGAATAGGGACGGCTTCTTCGAGAACCCCTTTTCTGGTAGTGATCTGTCTTAATTTCGAAAAGAGCGGCATATTGAGAACTGACCTTATACTTGATTTTGACCTGATACTTGAATTTGAACAGACTTAATACAATAAACACGATAATGAACAGTCATTCATACCACGATATACAGAACATACTTAAACACTTTAAACATTTAACATTAAACCTTTAACTGAAACAACAATGATGATCGTCTGCATAACTAATCACCAAGCTTAATTCTCGACAATAACTAGACAATAACTAGATACTTCGGAATACTTCGGAATACTTGATATACTGCTAAACAGTACAGATACACTGCTAAAACAGTGCAGACCGGATTTGTGTACCCAAACCCGTCTTGACCGGCACAACCTATGTGCACGTCAGAAATGCCTCCCCAGCAATGGTACTCACCGGATAGCTTCGGAAAACGGAAGGCCTCAGTAACTTGAACTTGAACCGGACTGGACTCGACTCGACTCGTCGGACACTGGGCTTGACTTCGGACTGGTGGGTCTCTGTATACCTCGGATCTTGCTCTCTCAGCTAGGCTCTGGTCGGGATACTTCGCACTTCTCACCGCCTCGTCTGGGTGTTGATCGCAGTCTCAGTCGCCCCCGCTTGACCGGAGGGAGATACAGGAAATCCTGCTGGTACGCGTTATTGTCCGTCCAGCTGTGGCAGGAGACCGGGCCTGCAACGCACCGCCGGCGTGTGAGATGAGAAAGTGTCCCTGTTCGGGCGCCATCATGTGGTAAATATTTCTCCTTTACCGGGACTGAATTTGATACAGAAACATTATAAAATAGCTCAGTAAAATGAGAGGCAGAATCCGTGATATTAGAGTTTCGGAATGGGCTTTATTCCGGTGGTCGATTATAATCGGATGCTTCAAGTTCCATCACCACGGGGGTTCAGGAAGTGAAGTACATACTTTATTGACAAGAAGTAACTTTTATAGTACATACATTATAATGAAGTGAATACAGTAGGCGTAACAATTGATAAGGACATTGACGTTTGGTTTGCGTAACCGAAAATGGGTGTAATAATGAGTAAAAAGGAACATGATTGGTTATGATGTAATACATAGGTGGATCTATAAGATAATACTTGGCATAGATGCGCGCGCAGCAGTATGACGTGTAATTGACGTGTAACTAGGGGGTGACGGGGACTTGACATTTAGCTCTATATGTGGAGACAAGAAGTCTGGGGGGTCAAGTCAACCTAATCCCAAATCATATCTAACATCCTATGTTTAAAGAACTATGTTATCCATAAAAGAAGGACTCTCGGACAGAATCTATTCTATACTGACTGTGCGTGCATGTACAAGCGTCTAAGTGTCTACACTAAATGCGAGGGGGTAGGAATATTCCATGGTAACAGGGCTATGAATTACTTGCATGAGGACAGAGAAGATGGGCCTTTTTGCTTGGTAACTGGAAGAATGTTTACTTAAACTACTAGGCAGGAATGTGTCGGCTGAGGGGGAAGCAGATAATTCGAAGGTGAAATACAGTTCTTGGCAGAGAGTAAGCTGATGTCAGGCTTCGTGAGCCGCGCAGAGAATGAGACAAAGTTCATGGTCACAGATGCAGGCTCGGGCTGGAGCTTTTAGAGGCAGAAGGCAAGAAGAGTTTGATGACAGAATCAGGGCCTACTTGCCTGGACTGAAAAGTGGCATAAGTGAACCATATAAAGCCGATGGCCTTTCATATTTAGGAATGGGATATCCGGCCTATTCATGGCGGATCTGTCAAAGGACATGTTGACGGTGGACGCACATGTATTTGCGTCTTCATAACTGGAACTGGGGGAACATATATGTACTTGTGATATACACATGGAACCGTTGGGGTCCAAGATAGGGGACATAACTGACCAGGAAAATCCATATTTCCACACCCTCTTGAGTTACAGCAATGCTCGTCTTGCATTAAATGCCCTTCTTGTATTATGGCAATGTCCATCTTGTATTATGGCAATGTCCTTCTTGTGTAATAACAATGGCCTTCTTGTATTATGCCAATGTCCTTTTTGTGTAATAGCATTGTCCATCTTGTATCATGTCAATGTTCTTCTTATATTACGGCAATGTCCTTCTTGTGTAATAGCAATGTCCATCTTGTATTATGTCAATGTCCTTCTTATGCCATGGCAATGTCCTTCTTGTATTATGCCAATGTCTTTCCTGACTGGCATCCCTATCCCCTCTGAAAAGTGTACTCCACGCTGCTACCCATTTCATCAAAGGAGTGAAAATGTCACTACGGCACATCAATGCTAAAGGGTATGCACAAGCCGCCTATCCAAACTTGAACCATTTCAATATCTGCAGTATTACCTGTGCACCATGATAGGTGGCACACCCCCGGGTGTGTCGAAATAGCACAAGGAGTTGGCAGATCTCCATTTTCTGAAACCAGCAATGGTCTATAACTCTAGTCCCGAAGGATTAGAAAGTTCAGAAAGGCACTTAATGCCCTTATATTCAATGAGTGCCTCTTTACCCACCCCTAAGGACCCTCACTGTAGTTCTGAAGTCTCCCCCAGCAGCATGAATCCTCCCCTCCCATCCCATCTTATTATTGCCTATGATCGCCACTCATTCCTGCCTGCACAGACGGACGCTCCCTCCCACTGCTGCTACCTACCTGCCTCCGCTGACCACCTACCTGACGCCGCTGCCTGCATCTCGCCTCCGCCGCCTCCCAGGTACCGCCTGCTGCTTCCTGGTCGCCACCCACGCCGCTACCTTCACTCCCCACGCCCGCTGACCACCGCCACTTACCTGGTCACTCCTTGGGCTCCGTCGCTTCCCGCCGATTTTCCCGCCGTTTTCTCGGCGCCGCTGCCCCAGGCGCACACTCCCACTCCCGCCTCCTCCTTCTGTCCCGCCCCCCCTCCCTGCCCATTGGCCACCCCGCTCCCGCCTCCCGCTGACCCTCCCTCCCGGCTCCTTATTTAAGGGGACCCCGCGTGCTGGTCAGTGCGACCCCCTGTGCCTGCACAGACGGACGCTCCCTCCCACTGCTGCTACCTACCTGCCTCCGCTGACCACCTACCTGACGCCGCTGCCTGCATCTCGCCTCCGCCGCCTCCCAGGTACCGCCTGCTGCTTCCTGGTCGCCACCCACGCCGCTACCTTCACTCCCCACGCCCGCTGACCACCGCCACTTACCTGGTCACTCCTTGGGCTCCGTCGCTTCCCGCCGATTTTCCCGCCGTTTTCTCGGCGCCGCTGCCCCAGGCGCACACTCCCACTCCCGCCTCCTCCTTCTGTCCCGCCCCCCCTCCCTGCCCATTGGCCACCCCGCTCCCGCCTCCCGCTGACCCTCCCTCCCGGCTCCTTATTTAAGGGGACCCCGCGTGCTGGTCAGTGCGACCCCCTGTGCCTGCACAGACGGACGCTCCCTCCCACTGCTGCTACCTACCTGCCTCCGCTGACCACCTACCTGACGCCGCTGCCTGCATCTCGCCTCCGCCGCCTCCCAGGTACCGCCTGCTGCTTCCTGGTCGCCACCCACGCCGCTACCTTCACTCCCCACGCCCGCTGACCACCGCCACTTACCTGGTCACTCCTTGGGCTCCGTCGCTTCCCGCCGATTTTCCCGCCGTTTTCTCGGCGCCGCTGCCCCAGGCGCACACTCCCACTCCCGCCTCCTCCTTCTGTCCCGCCCCCCCTCCCTGCCCATTGGCCACCCCGCTCCCGCCTCCCGCTGACCCTCCCTCCCGGCTCCTTATTTAAGGGGACCCCGCGTGCTGGTCAGTGCGACCCCCTGTGCCTGCACAGACGGACGCTCCCTCCCACTGCTGCTACCTACCTGCCTCCGCTGACCACCTACCTGACGCCGCTGCCTGCATCTCGCCTCCGCCGCCTCCCAGGTACCGCCTGCTGCTTCCTGGTCGCCACCCACGCCGCTACCTTCACTCCCCACGCCCGCTGACCACCGCCACTTACCTGGTCACTCCTTGGGCTCCGTCGCTTCCCGCCGATTTTCCCGCCGTTTTCTCGGCGCCGCTGCCCCAGGCGCACACTCCCACTCCCGCCTCCTCCTTCTGTCCCGCCCCCCCTCCCTGCCCATTGGCCACCCCGCTCCCGCCTCCCGCTGACCCTCCCTCCCGGCTCCTTATTTAAGGGGACCCCGCGTGCTGGTCAGTGCGACCCCCTGTGCCTGCACAGACGGACGCTCCCTCCCACTGCTGCTACCTACCTGCCTCCGCTGACCACCTACCTGACGCCGCTGCCTGCATCTCGCCTCCGCCGCCTCCCAGGTACCGCCTGCTGCTTCCTGGTCGCCACCCACGCCGCTACCTTCACTCCCCACGCCCGCTGACCACCGCCACTTACCTGGTCACTCCTTGGGCTCCGTCGCTTCCCGCCGATTTTCCCGCCGTTTTCTCGGCGCCGCTGCCCCAGGCGCACACTCCCACTCCCGCCTCCTCCTTCTGTCCCGCCCCCCCTCCCTGCCCATTGGCCACCCCGCTCCCGCCTCCCGCTGACCCTCCCTCCCGGCTCCTTATTTAAGGGGACCCCGCGTGCTGGTCAGTGCGACCCCCTGTGCCTGCACAGACGGACGCTCCCTCCCACTGCTGCTACCTACCTGCCTCCGCTGACCACCTACCTGACGCCGCTGCCTGCATCTCGCCTCCGCCGCCTCCCAGGTACCGCCTGCTGCTTCCTGGTCGCCACCCACGCCGCTACCTTCACTCCCCACGCCCGCTGACCACCGCCACTTACCTGGTCACTCCTTGGGCTCCGTCGCTTCCCGCCGATTTTCCCGCCGTTTTCTCGGCGCCGCTGCCCCAGGCGCACACTCCCACTCCCGCCTCCTCCTTCTGTCCCGCCCCCCCTCCCTGCCCATTGGCCACCCCGCTCCCGCCTCCCGCTGACCCTCCCTCCCGGCTCCTTATTTAAGGGGACCCCGCGTGCTGGTCAGTGCGACCCCCTGTGCCTGCACAGACGGACGCTCCCTCCCACTGCTGCTACCTACCTGCCTCCGCTGACCACCTACCTGACGCCGCTGCCTGCATCTCGCCTCCGCCGCCTCCCAGGTACCGCCTGCTGCTTCCTGGTCGCCACCCACGCCGCTACCTTCACTCCCCACGCCCGCTGACCACCGCCACTTACCTGGTCACTCCTTGGGCTCCGTCGCTTCCCGCCGATTTTCCCGCCGTTTTCTCGGCGCCGCTGCCCCAGGCGCACACTCCCACTCCCGCCTCCTCCTTCTGTCCCGCCCCCCCTCCCTGCCCATTGGCCACCCCGCTCCCGCCTCCCGCTGACCCTCCCTCCCGGCTCCTTATTTAAGGGGACCCCGCGTGCTGGTCAGTGCGACCCCCTGTGCCTGCACAGACGGACGCTCCCTCCCACTGCTGCTACCTACCTGCCTCCGCTGACCACCTACCTGACGCCGCTGCCTGCATCTCGCCTCCGCCGCCTCCCAGGTACCGCCTGCTGCTTCCTGGTCGCCACCCACGCCGCTACCTTCACTCCCCACGCCCGCTGACCACCGCCACTTACCTGGTCACTCCTTGGGCTCCGTCGCTTCCCGCCGATTTTCCCGCCGTTTTCTCGGCGCCGCTGCCCCAGGCGCACACTCCCACTCCCGCCTCCTCCTTCTGTCCCGCCCCCCCTCCCTGCCCATTGGCCACCCCGCTCCCGCCTCCCGCTGACCCTCCCTCCCGGCTCCTTATTTATGACGCCCCCTCAGCGACCGCGCAGCGGACGCGCGCAGCGGGAGCGCCGACTGAGCGCCGAAGGTGCGCCAAAGGTAAGCCCGTCTGCGCCCGTCCGCGCCTGGACCGCGCCCAGCGCCAGACCCCCTGGTCCCCGCGCCCGCCAGCCCCCCCGCAGGACCTACGACTTCGCTACGCTCATCGCACTCAAAACCGCCCGAGCCACCGGATGCTACCGAGCGTCCCCGCAACGCACCCATGGACCCTTCGCCTGCAGATCCTGCAACTTCTCCTGCCTCCAAACAAGCACCACGCCCACCAAGACGGACAACAGCAACCACCTCAAGTGCATCCTGCTCAACACCCGCTCCGTCCACAGACACGCCGTGGAACTCTGGAACCTCCTCGACACTGCATCTCCAGACGTCGCCTTCCTCACGGAAACCTGGATGAACGACTCTTCAGCCCCCGACATCGCCATTGCCATCCCGGACGGCTACAAGATCATCAGGAAGGATCGCGTCAACCAGACCGGAGGAGGCATCGCCATCGTACACAAGAGCACCATTCGCATCTCGACTGACTCCATCGACGTATTCAACGCCGCCGAATACCTGCACTTCCAGATCCACACCGACCCCAAGACTACCCTCAGAGGCACCCTCATCTACAGACCCCCGGGACCACGCGCACAGTTCTGCGAAGACATCGCCGACTTCATCAGCCCTCACGCCCTCCCCTCCGCCGACTACATCCTCCTCGGGGACCTCAACTTCCACCTGGAGAACAACAATGACCGCAACACCACCGCCCTGCTGGATAACCTCGCCAACCTCGGACTTCAGCAACTGGTCAACACCCCCACCCACTTCGCCGGCCACACGCTCGACCCACTCTTCTCGTCCAGCAAGCACGTCACCTTCAGCCACTCCACCGGACTTCACTGGACCGACCACAGCTGCGTCCATTTCAGCTTCAGAAAGAACACGGTCCACCATCACCCGAAGCAGGCTCCCCACAGAAACTGGAGCAAGATCACCGCCGACCAGCTCGCCACCTCCCTCAGCCAGAGCCCACCTGTCAGGACCACGGACCCTAACACAGCTGCCCTCGACCTCACGCAGTGGCTGACCTCCTGTGCCGACGACCTCGCGCCACTGAAGAACCCCCTCACCAGGCCCAGAAGCAAGAAGGCCCCCTGGTTCACCGACGAACTTAAGGACTCCAAGAAGGCCTGCCGCACCCTCGAGAAGGCCTGGCTCCTCAACAAGACCGCCGACAACAGAACAGCACTGAAACTCGCCACTCGCAGACATCACCAGCTCATCCGCACCACCAAGAAGAAATCTCTGCGGGAACGACTGGACAAGAACGCCCACGACAGCAAGGAGCTCTTCAACATCGTCAAGGAGTTCTCCAACCCCAGCACCGGCAACAACGACATCACTCCCTCACAGGACCTCTGCGACTCCCTCGCCTCGTACTTCCACCGCAAGATCGCCAACATCCACAACAGCTTCGACATTTCACCCCCGCACCCATCGGCCGTACCTTCGCACCCCGCCGCCACCCTCCAGACATGGACCGAGGTGACCCCCGAAGACACGTCACGCATGATGAACACCATCCACTCCGGATCTCCGACCGACCCGTGCCCCCATCATGTTTTCAACAAGGCAGCCTCTACCATCGCACCCCACCTCCGAGACATCATCAACACCTCCTTCAACACAGCAACTTTCCCGGAGAGCTGGAAGCACGCCGAACTCAGCGCTCTGCTGAAGAAACCAACAGCGGACCCGACCGACCTCAAGAACTTCCGCCCCATCTCGCTCCTTCCTTTCCCCGCCAAAGTCATCGAGAAGGTCGTCAACAAGCAACTGGCCGCCTTCCTCGAGACGAACGGATCCCTCGACCCATCACAGTCCGGATTCAGAGCCAACCACAGCACCGAGACCGCCCTCATCGCAGCCACCGACGACATCCGAGCCCTGCTCGACAACGGCGAAACAGCGGCACTCATCCTCCTAGACCTCTCCGCAGCATTTGACACTGTCTGCCACCGCACACTAGTCCAACGCCTCAACGACACCGGCATCCAAGGGAAGGCTCTGGAATGGATCATCTCATACCTCTCAGGCAGAACACAGAGAGTACGCCTCCCTCCGTTCCGCTCCGAGGCCACCGAAGTCATCTGCGGCGTCCCGCAAGGATCGTCGCTCAGCCCCACTCTCTTCAACATCTACATGAAACCCCTCGCTGCCATCGCACGCAAACACAACCTCAACATCATTTCCTACGCCGATGACACCCAGCTAATTCTCTCCCTCACCAGAGACCCCGACACCGCCAAAGCCAGCCTGCACGAAGGGATGACAGACGTCGCTGAATGGATGAACATCAGCCGCCTGAAACTGAACACGGACAAGACAGAAGTCCTCATCCTGGGACCATCACCCTCCGCATGGGACGACTCCTGGTGGCCCCCGGCACTAGGCACCGCACCTGAACCGACGGACCACGCACGCAACTTGGGCGTCATACTGGACTCCTCCCTATCGATGACCAGACAAGTCAACGCCGTCTCCTCAGCCTGCTTCCACAACCTCCGCATGCTCCGAAAGATCTTCCGATGGATCCCAACCGAGACCAGGAAGACGGTCACCCACGCTCTCGTCACCAGCAGACTAGACTACGGAAACACCCTCTACGCCGGTACTACGGCCAAGCTTCAGAAAAGACTTCAGCGAATTCAGAACGCCTCCGCCCGACTCATCCTGGACGTCCCCCGACGCAGCCACATCTCGTGCCACCTGAGAGACCTGCACTGGCTCCCGGTCAACAAGAGGATCACGTTCAGACTCCTCACCCACGCACACAAGTCCCTCCACGACCTAGGCCCAGGGTACCTCAACAGCCGCCTCACCTTCTACACGCCCACCCGCCGGCTACGTTCCGCTAACCTCGCCCTCGCCGTCGTCCCTCGCATCCAGAGAGCCACCGCTGGAGGAAGGTCATTCTCCTACCTGGCAGCTAAGACTTGGAACTCCCTACCCGTCCACCTGCGGATGACCCAGGACCACCTGGCCTTCAGGAAACAGCTCAAGACCTGGCTGTTCGAGCAGTAGCAGACCCCCTTCCCCAAGCGCCTTGAGACCCTTACGGGTGAGTAGTGCGCGATATAAGTTCCATGATTGATTGATTGATTGATTCAATCCCCTTCATTGGGAGAGCCACGCTGTCCCCTTATTGCCACGTGCAACACTACATGTCCAGAGCCTCATGCAATGCAAATACTAATACATACTCATAAATTCATGCCAAGACTCACCTTGGATAAATCAGACTCCATCTGACATTGAAAATTGTGGGATATGACTACAAAGGAGGGACAGCACTGGCGAATCCCCTCTGCCTTCAAAGTTCCTACTGAGAAGGCATAGGGAAACATATGGGGGCATCTATTGAATGCATGTCTAAAATTTTGTAAAACAGTGAAAATGAAGTTTTGAATTTCCCCACTTCAAATAGCACAGTATCGAAGAATGATTCGACCATCGTTTGTATAATTTGACATTTGTGACCTCAGACCTGTGTGATTTTGGCCTGGCAGCCTTTTAAATAAAGAGAGCATTAGTGAGTCGTTCAATGGCATAGAATTATATATGGTCTATTAAGAAATATTTTTATATTGACAGAGACGTAGTTTCCTCTAGGAAATCATAAGGTAAGCTGAAGTCACACCACACACACTTTACCACAATGCTATCACAGGCAACACGAGAACAGGGCCTGTGACTAGAAAACGCTCACAAGCGTGATATCAAATACCATTTATTACTCTGACATATCTGGTATTAATATAATGAAAGTTGTAACAACATCCTGAATCAGTGAAATGATGATAAGAAACTTAGGCCACCAATTAATTACAATATTTAGCAAATTATACATGTATGCCAATGTGGAAAAATCAGATGCCAGAATGTAAAAAGCAAAGGGATTTCAAGCAGGTTACATGGGTTGCAAGCAGGTGCATTGATGACGCAATTACATCCTCCAGTTATGTCGAAATCAAATCCATTTCTTGTGTCTCCTGAACTATTTAATGTACTTTTATTTAAAATTTGGAAAAATGAAGATTAAAGTGAGGAGCACATCTTATCTTCAGAGGTATTTTTCAGTACTTTCAAATATATGTTTATTCGAATTTTGCACTTTACCGCTTGCACCTCCAAGCTGTCAATAATCAATAATGTCTTCTTCCACCTTCAACGCTCGATGGTGCTTTTCTCCTACAGTTCATGACACACCATCACACCCCGCGTGCTGGCGCACTAAACCGGATTGACTGTGATAATGTCGATTGAGAAATTCCCGCGAGAGCAGTCGAGCAGCGCGTGAGGTTCAAACGCTGCGTCTCCTGTGCAAGGCAGGGAAAGGTCACACTCTTCTCTGCTGCTCGAAGGTCCCGCTTCAATGCCGTCAGGCCAGCCCCCTGGGTTGGAACTACCAATGCCGTCTTTTGTTCCCTCTGACGCACTAGCACCTGCTTGGTTGGCGGTCTCTCCTTTCAAAACAAGCCTTGCTCTCCAGGTTGTTGCCACTCACTGCCTCTCCACTTTCACACAAACTCTCGAAATGCTGTAAACGACGGAATACCTTCTTCTTTTGACTAGTGCATGAAAGAGCTTCTCTGCAATGTCCTTAACTTTGCAGATGGCTCTTTCAAAACCCACTATTGTACCTACTACCTTGTTATGAAAATCACTTCTTGGAGGCTGTATTTTTTTCCTGTTAGAACGAGCCAAAAATAACACATAACAGAGAATAATATGGAGTATCATGGTGAGATGAATCTTCCTTTCGCCTAGTGCACCTATTTAAGACGTCGTTCGGTAAGTGAGCTCAGCAGACGTTCATGCCCCCTGCTTTTACATATTTACAGTGGCGGCTGGTAGGGAGCGGTGGCGAAGAGGCATAAGGGGGGATTAAAAAAAAGAAATGAAACATACCTGTTGGTCGTTCCGTTAGCCATCTGCCGCCTCTCCTTCGCACAGGAACTAGGAAGCAAGCACCCAGGCTCCCAGCCAACCACAATGCTGCAAGGAAGCGTTGTGATTGGTCGGAGCGCAGTGGTTCGGCGCTCCGACAGGGAATTGGAGCTTAGGCATGTTCCCCACCCTGGCTGGCCAAACTGTCATGTGCACACTAAAGGTGCAGCCACCAATCCTGTGACGCAGGGAGCCCAGCCCCGCCGCTTTAACTGCAAGCTCAATCCAAAAAATAAAATGATAATAACGGAGCGTTATCCTTATTTTATTTTTTGTATTGAGGTTTCAGCTGAAGCAGCGGGACGACACTCCCCTCCGCCTTAGTGAAGGAGCTGCAGCTGCATATTCACATTTCACTTTGATTTGAATCATGCACTGAATATATAATCAAACCCTTACTATTCACATAATAAAGCCTATAAATGCTGTCCCTGATACCATATTATGAATTATTTTTCTGAAATGTTACAAAAAAGGCACCACATTCCAGAACATCTCCCTCCGCTGAAGCAGAAGAGTTTTTTCTACCACTTAGGCACTGCTTAAGGTATACCATTTGCACGAGGCACAGTCGTGTAAACAGTCTTATTCCTCTGTTTTATAGTTGTAATGAATGAGTACTGCTAAAACCCCTAGCATACATGCAGCACTTCTATTACTTTAAAGGGCCAGGCACAAGGGGTGGGCACACTCATGCCCCCTCCACCTCTCCATGGTTGTGGGCCTAGGATTTCTATTGCTCTCCTCCCCACACCCAAGTAGGATTAAAAAGACCTGAATGTAGAGTGATTGTAAAAGTATTAGTTACATTTGAACTCTTTAATTATTGTAACCTGGTTGGAGATGACAGCACTTGACTGTTGCAAAAAAGGCCACCAAGGAGCAACGATGACTGAACATCTCTACTGCCAGTGGCGTTCGACCACCAAATATCTAGTGTGCCTATACATTGATGTCATATTTAAGAAGCCTCAGAAGACATAGCATTTTTTGTAAATAGCATTGATGGTCTCGCAGCACATAAAGTACATTTTGTTTATGTTGATAGTGTTGCTAATTTTCAGCCAGCAAATTATCAGTCACTAATGAACACCTGATCAGCTGATATGCAAATGACCAATTTCTGAACATTTCTTTCTCATATTTCACAGTCTGTGTGATGGGGACACATCAATGTCATAGGCCTCGGTCTTTCATTTTTTCTGTAAAAGGCTTGTGTGGGAAACTGTGACTGTGGGCTGTGCAGGGCTGATAACAGGTACCCCACTTGCCCTTCTGAAGTTTTGAACTTCATGCCGCTCAGAACTACAGCTCCCAAAGGTATTATCTTCCTAGATTTAAACAGAAAAGTACACTTGGATTTGATTGCCAATGTTTTTTAGCCCACAGAATAAAAATTCCTTGACATTGGGCATGGTCAAAATGATGCCTTTTGGGTTTCTTTGCTCTACAGGCCTTTTCCAGAATTTTCTGAAGACAGGAGAACCACATGAGGGGATGGGGAATATGATCATGATGACAATGCGCTTTGCTTCTGTACTTTGGAAAAGGATGACCCCAGTGCCACGGACATCATGAATCATTAGTACCAAAGTGACCAAACCAGCTTCATGCAATACTGTGTTGTAGGATTTTTTGGTTTTTTCTTGCCACTTAGGCAATGGCCTCTATATGTTGAAAATACTAATGAACTCCCTCCCTTCTGCTCCAGTCCCCATCATTCTTTGGATTTATATTTCACTCATTCCATCATAATATTAACTAACACTGTGTGCATTGTTTTGCCAATGCATGTCAGACAGAGGAGGAAAAAGTGAAGACTCAGGAGTGAAGGATTGCCTTTAAAGCGTTGTATGCTACAACATTTTCCACCATTATGACACTCTACCTCTACATCGCCACGATTTGATGGCCAAACACTACATAGTCTCTGTAAGGTTTCAGTAAAATTTACCATTGCATTGACCTCAAGTACAGCAACCTTACCCAAAACTAACCTTCCTGTTCACATATTTGCATAGTGTTATTGTATTGAGCCAGTAATGCCTTAATTTGTATTCTATCACTGAGGCATAACAATGTATGCATCTGGTCATGAGCCATAATACAACTAATAAACACACTAAAGTTTCCAGAGCATAGGTATCTAATGAGCCTTTGGGACAATGGGGAGCAATCATGGCTGGGTTTTATCAAGTTAGGTATTACAGTGACCGCGGCCAAAAAGTATACATGCAATTTCACTCAGGCCTTAATTACAAATGGATATGAAAATCAAGGAATTCATGACTTCGAACGAAATACCTATTTACTTTCCCATGCCTTTCCTCCCAGCATACAACCTATAACAGGCATTGGCTAACAAACAGGTCTGACTTTGGGAAGCTGGAGCATTTTGTTATGACAAGCACGTGTCTCAAAAATGAAAAGAAGTAAAAAGAAAACCTCCTCACTCCTTGGGATGGTGGCTATATACTATAAAAACATTCAAAAATAACAATCACATACAATTACTTGTTTAAGGACTCTTGCATGACCTTATGAATTGGCTTGAAATGTCCACCTTCCTATTAGTATATTTGCAAAGAAGGCACACTCCTTTCTCTTTGTACTAATTGTATATGAATATTCTCTTAATATTTCCATTTTATATGTTTTGGGGCTAATTCGCAAAGGCGCATAGAATACGTAAACTAGAACTACAAGAGTACTACTTTAGATGCTCCAAAATGCCTTTGTAAATAGGCCCATAGTTTGAAAGCACAAATATGCGAAAAAGTTGAAAGGATGAAGAATGGAAAGGAAAAGGTATTGGCATACTATTGGCCTGTCAGCCCTGGCAGTAGCATGCACTGCTTTTTAGGTTGATGTACACGTGCTCTCAGGAACAAATGGCACCACTCACAGTTCAAGGGAGTGAAGTGGAACACATTGACCCATGCTGTTTGCTTTGGTGGCCAGAAGGACATTGTGACTGAAAGTTAGATGGGCCATTGGATGAAGAAAGATGACCCAAAGACCCTCTATATATTGGTATATGTATGTCTTTTATTTATTTAAATTACATGAATTTAATGAGATGGCTATAGCTGTCTCTGGGCCACAGTTAAAAATGAGGAATAATTATTCTCTTTTGCGCACCTTCTGCAGCCCATACACCAGGCTCATTCAAAGGTAACTTTCAATTAATGTGTGTACATTTCTGTGGCAAAGGTCTATGACTATGCAAAGGTTTATGACTATGCAAACATTTTTACTTTAGGGCTTACCTCATTCCACTACATTTTCCTCACCTCTTCTCTGGTATTCACTTGGAATGCTCACTGCTAAATAAAATGTATTAGTGCCGAATTCATGCTTACTTACAGTAAATTGTACATAAGCAGATGACACCTCGGTTTATGTAATCTACCTTTGTGAATCATCATTAAGTCAACACGTGCATCTGTTGTGAACTTCCCATGCATACGTTAAACTTGCATGTTTGAGTACTTTGTGAAAGAACAATACATATTAAAAGCACTGTTTTTTAAAGTGCCACACACATTTGGAAAATACCTGTAAATTGATTCAAGTACTCTCTCTCTGAGAACCTAACCATTATGGTTGCAGAGCACTACGTGCAAGCAATGTTGGTTTAATAGTGGAACAACTTATTGAATCTGCATTTTATTTGTTAAAGTGAATAACAGAGACATTTTTTATTTGCCCAGCTCTCCAAATAAAGCTTTCTTTTGCCAAAACATCATTAAAACTACATTAAAATTTCATGGTCCAAAGCGAAAAAAAAGAATTACTGATGATTTGTTTTTCTTACTGTAAAGAGAATATAAAACACTCATGTTTTCCATATTCTTATTTGAATTCACCCTGACAACATGCTTACATTCCACACAAACACACCCAGTACTGTTCTGTTTGTCCATTGGGACACAATAATACAATTTACATAAGTATTCTCCAGCATGCACAAACATGACTGCAGCCAGCACAGCACTTACATATTCAAACATTTGCTGTGAGGGTTATTGAGCTGAATCTTCTTGCAGTCTGCTCTGGAATAATCTGAAATTGACAATTTCCATGGGAAATGCATATTAAACACATTCAAGAAACCACTAGAGATGTACCTATTTCTAAAAACTTTTGCAGTGTTTACTGTGCCACAAACATTAGCAAATCTGCATAAATGTTGTGTCGATACTAAATATAGTAAGCATAAGTATTTTAGAATTGCTTCTTTAAAAGTTGATTTCATTAATTGTTCGATAATCTGAGAAACAAAAACTCCACAGTACATTATTACAAATCATGCAGTATCTGAGGAATAGTTATTAACAGCCAATGGGCTGAAACTTATTTTTAGTCACGCCTTCAAGACTCACCAGTCTATAGTTTATACAAACACATTTATACATAATTTACATACCTAGAAGAGATTTGCAACTGGTATTCTATTTTTTTTTTTTAACTGTTATTCACATTTTGCTTCCACCCATACAAATATATGCTAGCATTTCATAACAGAAAGCTGGATATGGTGAAATAAAAACTGGGATTTGTTGTCCTCATTCTCTGTTAGTGGGTAAGTCCACTACCTATTGGCTCCCTTCACTTTGATTATCTGCACAAAGTCTGTGGACATTGTTGATATCCACCTAAAATGAGTTCCTCTCTCTTCAGAGACAAAACTGATTCAAAATTATCACTTTTGAGTTATGTTTTAATTACATATTTTTACCATTAAATGACTGCTATCTATTTTCTCTGCACTTTGGGCGATTTGTTTCCTCTCTTTATTATGGGTGTTGCTGTAAAGCGTAGGGATTAGATTGTTGAATTATAGCTGCCTGCAATTTGAGTGCTTTGCTAGGTCTTTATTTATTCTTGTCACCAATACACATAATAATAAAATACATGGCACAACTGAACAGCTTGTTATTTACATAACTTTACCAGTTAAATATTAAGAGTGAATGCTTTTTAAACTTCAATGTTTTTTGCAAGCATACAGAAACGTGTATGTGGCAACGTGTATTTTTATTTTTGTGACATAGGCTAACAATAAACAATAAAACAATACATTGCATAAGCTTGCCAGACATTTTTCCTTTGTTGATGCAATGCTAGTTTAAAAACATGTATAGGCCTGCTGGGGACTGCAGAACCCACTGGACAAAGCAGCATTGTATGAAGTCCAGACCTAACAAAATGCGTGATACCATATTCTAGCTTGGTAGTAACTCACAAAGTTGTTTTTTTACAAATAGTTATAGACAGTGGCCTTGGTTTAATAAATCCATGATGACAGAATCTTGTCACTGCTATCACTCTTCTCTGGCAAAAGCACCTTTTTCAGATGAAACAACCAACCACCTAAAAATGTCTTGAGTGCTAAGAAAATATGGCCACCTGCTATTCATAAGGAGATTAACGTCACATTGATTTACAGGAGCAGAGCACACACCAGGTGGAAGGCCAAAGATCCTTACTTTTACATTATCATTTAATTATCAGCTTAAATTAATTGCTAAATGTCTCCATACAGTATACTGTAAAGTACAGCAACTTAGTTGCACTGTTACATCTTTTAAATTGTGGCTTAGGAATACCTTGAAACGCAAAGCCACTCTGTTATGCACGTGGCATTTCCAATTTAGGGCCTGAATTAGATTGCAGACGAATATATAAATCCCATAATATCCTATGGGATTTATATTTGAGTGGACAGGATATTCGTAACCATTGTGAAGGAGTAACCCATTAGCCGAAATCAAAATCAGCCCCTAAATCAGGTTACTTATGGGTCAAATCGGAATGTATCATGAAAAGGTTCATTCCTGTTTTAAGAACAATGAGTGTAGATCTCAGAAACTCTAGGTCCATTATCTGTCACACTAGACAATCACATATGGCTCACTCCAGATCTCAAATCGGTATCAACTTACATGCAAATATGAAGCTACTCAAAATCAAAATACAATTTAAACTCAAGCAATGCATAATGGTTACTTAGAAGGTATCATAGTCTATAATGGCTGCATTATCATGCTTTTTCTTTGCAGATGGTATTTGTTTTTAGGGCTACTATCGGATATGATGCTGATAAATGACTCTGTTTCAATGCATTATTTTAATTCCTATCATCACCATTATTTTCACAAATTAAGTAGGGCAGAGTAAACTTGAATGATTGGCAAGAAAACCAGTTCCAGGCAAAAGTTGCTCAGAATGGGCAACTTTGATACAAACAACAAAACAAACAAAGCAAAGTGGGCTATTAGAGGTTTGCACCAGTATGTGTGAATCTATAGTTAAAATGAGTAAGTGCTCCACTGTTGCTAAACCCACTGCTGTGGTATCATATAATAAGCAATTAGAAAAACAAATGGAAACAGAAGTGCTTTTATCGCACATATATCAATCTTGATGCATGGATGTTCCAAAGAACAATGTAAATTCAGTACATGAAGCATGAAAAAGTGATATAGCATTGGAATCATGTGTTCATTTGATATATTCTTCTTTTATTTCTCTAAAGCTTACATCAATCCGCCCAGCAACTTTGATAGTTAATGCAATTTTTAAAAGGAAGTTTAAGGTGCAAAAGATGATATGAAGTTTAGTTAAAAATTACATTGGTCCACTCTCCAGGCCCACATCATCTGATTACATACAGGGTAATCTGTAACAGCACTCCCATCGCCTTTGCCAAGAAACAAACATCCTCAAGCAGTGAGATGGTGATGAAATCATGCAAGAAGTAAAACACAGAAAAAACAGAAGGCAGGTCTTCTCGGTCTACACTACCAGACACTATAGCCCACAAGGTAGGTGTGCCTAGTATTTAAAAGTAGAACATGTGAGCATTTTATGTTGGCATGTTCTGACAGTGACTAGACGGCAAAAGGTATTTTCACTATTAAGCGCTGTAGCTGTGTCTATGAAAATACTGAAGTGAAATGAAAATAATATTTTGGTAACTTGTTTTTGGAATAAGCTTCAGAGTTTTGTCAACTACTGTTTTAATATTTATTACAATTCCTGTTCAATGATAGGAATTTTGATAAATATTGAGAAAAGGTTAACATTTATAAAGTTGGTCTTTGTGTGCCCGAAGCTCCAATGGCTAATTAGCATTAGCCTGCCAGCAGCAGCCCGCTATCAATAGTTTCCCCTTGATGAGGGATGAAAACTGCTCCCGGAGCAGAAACAATGGCCTAGGCCTTTTGGCAGTAAGACAGAGGTGTGTGGAATGGGACTCATCCTGTCTCAAGAAAGGCAGTTGGGGGTGGTCCAGAAACTTTAGTAATCCTGAAAGAGACCAGGATGAAGCCTGCCCATTCATAAATAAGCTCCATTCCAGTGTTTGAGGGGAGCTTATCTCATAGCAACTGTTGGTTTTGGCTGAGAAGGGGGGGGCTGCCCATTTCCCCAGAGGCATTCCTGGGTGGGCCACCAGCCTCCTCCAGGGGCAGAATTGTTATGCCATCTTGATTCTTCTTGAGAATTGTGCACCGTGAAATAGTTTACAGTAGGATGAACTAAAAAAGGGGGAAAGTTTGCCCTTGAGAACTTTTTGTTTGTCGGTTAAGGAGTGACCAGGAGTAAGCCCCACCTATTGGCGAGTAAACTTTACAAACATGGTGTTGGAAACAGCCCCACTCCCACTCCGCAGGGTGGTGGTGGACTCCCCGAACACACTGTGGTAGCTTGGCTCGAGTGGTCAGGAAACAGGCACAGTGCTAAGCATACAATATACCCATACAATAACCATGCGTGCATCCGTTCCAAAAACGACTCTACACCGTAAAAATTATGAAAATATTCTTTCTTTATCTTTTTCTCTTAGTTGCTGATTGGAAAAATAAATAGGTCAATCACAATATACAAATTTTAAATAGTGCAGGTCAAATAAATATTGGCTGTTTGATGAAATAAATAGGGGTGATCATAAATAACAGGGCATAAATACAAGTGCAATATATACAGACAATTAAATACTTTGAGGCAATAAATACTGTACCAATAAATATTGTACACCAACAAGTCCTGTGGACCTATAAATATAGTGCAGCAATAAATAGGTAAAAATCCAATAAATACAGTACCCCCAATAAATAATTAAAAGTATACAGCAACCCTCATATAATCAGATGACACTTCACTTCTTAAGGGCTGATATGGCCCAGGCACAGCTTGTAGGGTTGTGGAAGGCTTGAGGGGGGGCTACTCCCTGGCTGGGACAAGGCTGAGGCCTAATCTGAGGTAGATCCAAGGGGGGTATACCAGTGCCCTGGCTTTCTCTCTCCACACAACCTCTCTAGGTTAGTCCCAGTTCACCCCAGGCACAGTCAGGTGGGTTTCAGCACCTCCCTAGCCCCTTAGAGTAGTCTCTCAGGTCTCCACAGGGCCTTAGGCGCCCTCTACTCCACTTACTGCCCTTTTTCTGATGTTCCGACGCCGCTGGAGTCGTGTCGATGCCGTGAGGCGGTTCCGGTTCGGTCTCGGCGGCCTCGGCACAATGTCAGTTCTTTGACGACGCCGGCAGGCGGTTCCGGTCCGATGTCGGTGGCCTCGGTTCGATCTCGACCTCCGATTCGACGGCGTCGGGCAGTCTCTTCACGATGTCGACTTCGGGCGGCTCCGGTCCGATGGCGCTCTCGGCTCCGATGACGTCGGCCGGCCTGGCCTCGATGTCGACTTCCGGCGACTCCGGGGTGCGATCCTCACCCCCGACCTCCGGTGCTCCTCCTCACAGGCTCCGGGCGACTCCGGAGTGCGATCCTCACTCCCGACCTCCGGCGCTCCTCTACCTCGGTCTCCGACGACTCCGGAGGGCGGACTTCACTCCTCCGATGACGCCGCTCGCTCGACCTCGGTTCACTTCCTCCTCGACCTCTGGTATTCCTCACGACCTCCGTCGGCGCCCTCTCTCGACCTCAGGCGGCTCCGGGTACGACGTCTGCTACTTCAGTCAGCGCCGCTTCTCCACCTCGGGCTCCAGGTCTTCAGGCTACTCGACGCCGGACTCCAGGGAAACCAGTTCTCAGGTCAGGATCTTGCTGCTTTCTTGGTTCTAAGGCCTGTTCCTGCTGTCCAGGTCCTTAGGATAAGTTTCTTCTGTCTTCTTCCCACACAGGGCTATAGGCTGGGATCCATCAGTAGGGACAAGTATCAAGGGTGGGTTTATGGACCCCACTCCAGGCACAAGTTTCCACCCCTGCTGCTTCACTCCTTCCTCCTTCACTGTTGTGCTCCTCTCTCTTCACCAGTCAGGTGCCAACTGCCAGCTCCAACTGCCAACTGCCTCTCTTATCCTCCCAACATTCTAAACGGTTTCCAACTGTCACAGAGTTCTGGAATCTCCTGGAATGTTCTGGAAGGTGCTGGTAGGTTCCAGTGGATGCTGGTGATGTCACAGGTGGCCACCATTTTGTGCTCCAGGCCCTCAGACAGAAGTTTCAGGGGTAGCTAAAATGGCTCCCTGAATCTGTAGCAACACGAAAAAGTCTGGTGGTTCCCAAAAAGGAAAAATTCAAACAGGGTTTGAGGCAAAAGTGGGACAAAATAAATAATGATGAGGAGGGATCACCCAAAGGGCTGACAGGTCTAACACATGGCACCTCACCTAAGCTCCTCAGAACACATTGGGACCTGTAGAAAAACCATAACGGAGTGTACCTGCTGCCTGTGATCTGTGTGGAGACTTGAATGGCTTGACATGTTTCCACTTATAGCTAGCTAGGGCCAAGAGGTGAACTCCAAAGGTCAGTTGCCTGAACTCCTGTGTGGATACAGGAATATAAAAAGCTGTCAGAAACCTTTTCCTGGAACGACCGGTTTGAACAGTTGCAATGGAACCTGGGCTAGACATCGCTGATGGCTAAGTTCTGTCCGTGATGTCTGGAGAGCCTTAGAAGAGACCAAGAGGAGCTATTCCTGATAGCTTAGTAGGAGTACATACACAAAGCCCAAATGTCAGCTATACCCATTCATTTGACCCAGAGACAGGCTACATACACTAAATGGCTAAGGCAGGAAGATGCAACGTTTCTAAAAGTGTAATTGTAAAATTGGTAATTTCAAATCTGACTTCACCATAGGAGAGTTTTTTTTTAATTTCAACTTTAAAGACACCAAACATGAACTGGGTACCTGTTCCTAATTAAATTAGAGTGTATTACATTTACAGGTAAATCTAATATTATGATATAGGTGAGGTAGGCCTTGCAATAATGAAAATGATTTTTTTCACTATCGGGACATGTAAAACATAGAGGTACATGCCTGACTTTTCAAATACATTGCATCCTGCCCTGTGGGCTGTTTGGAGCCTACTCTAGAGGTGACATATATAAATTAAAAAGGAAGGTTTGGCCTGGCAAAGGTTTACCTTGCCAGGTTGAAATGGCAGTTTAAGATTGCAAACACAGGCTGCAAATGTCGGGCCTGAGACATGTTTGAAGGGCTACTTAAGGAGGTGGCACAATAAGTACTGCAGACCCTATAAGTAGTATTTGATTTACAGGTCCTGGGCACAAGTAGTACCACTTTACTAGGGACTTACAAATAAATTAAATGCTATTTGGGAATAAGCAATGTTACCACGGTTTAAGGAGTGAGCACATGCAATTTAGCACTGGTTAGCAGAGGTAAAGTGCTCGGAGCCCTAAGGCCAGCAAAACAAGATCAGCGTAAATGGAGGAGGAAGGCACAAGGTTTGGGGAAGACCACCCTAAGGAAGACAGTCTAACAGCTGCCCACTATGAAGGCATGCTTGGTGTGCACATCCAGGTTCAGGAACATGCCTAGGGCTCTGCACACATGCTAAATTAGTGTAAAAGCAGGGCCAATGTTAAAGTCAGGAAGCCAGTTTTACACATTGTTTAGCACTCTGGTCACAGGTACACTCTCCTTTGCCATACTGGGAAATTTACCTTCACAGAGTTCTTCAAGATCTTTACATCACTGCTGGAACATAACTACTTGGATGATTATGAGGAAAGGGGTCTTTAAATAGCATAATTAGAGCTCCATTTCTCTTTGGAAGTGATAGCAGTTTCCTTCATTATGGTTATCACCACATGTCCATGCCACAGGAGACCTTGGATTTGGGTCATCAGCTATCCATCTACTTAAGATACAACACTTGCATTCAAAGTTCTTAATTAAAAAGGGTGTGGAAAAGTAATGTATTATGAAGAAAAAAGTATAATACAAACATTGAAATTAAATTGTGCTGAACACTCTTTCATTTAATTTGCCTTCACTTGTCTATAGCAATTCACAGAAATAATTTATAGACTTGTTTTTTCTTCAGTAGAAATGTGAGAAAAAAAACAAGCCAAGCATCGCCATTTGAAAACAATGCACAGTATTCTGATTGGTTGATACTGGGCTAGAATCTTTGCATAAGCGACTATAGAATTACAGAAAAAGTAAATAATTAGCAATTAAGTATCTGATGGGTGTCATATTATACCTGGGACACTTAAAACAAGATATATTGAGTATGATTCTAGTTTTCTCCTTTAATCAACTTTTTAATTTTTGCATTTGTAAATCACTTTTTAGAAAATTGATGTTTACACTGACAAAACAGTTGGCTTGAAAATTGGCTTTGAAACTCAAAAACATAATTCCATTGAGTTTTATTTCTTCCCCGTTTTTTGACCATACAGACTAGAGGTACGAATAAAGGATATATTTTTTCCTACTAGGCAGGTGTTTTTAATTTTCCACCCCCCTAGTCCTTATATCATTATTCATCTATTATAGTACATCTATAAGTGTTCCCACGTAACTCGTAGGTCGCAGCACAGCCTGTTCCACAGCAGAACGGAAAGGACCAAATAATGAAGCATACACAGGGATCAGAAATATGAGTTGTGAGATAATTATTGCACCCTTCTCCTAATACATTCTGGAAAATCAAACCTGTCGAAATGTATCTGGAGAAACGGCTAGGAAAAAGTTAAAGCATGGAGAATTTGTAGCTAGATATAGCTAGCATTACTCCTGTCACAAATGGCCCGATTCGCAGAATCAGGCCGTTTGTGACCAGAGAAATGCATTTTAATATCTATCAATCCCAAATTCCTATGCAGTAACATGCTACCGAATCACAGTGTTTAGGGCTCCCCTTCCTAATACCGAATTGGCATGGTATGTATTACTGTTTTGCGACTGAATTCAGGTTGCAAAACAGTAATACTTTACCACCAATTTAACACTGGTTGTAACTAGGCCTGGGCGAAGCACTACGCTACGCTCGCGTAGTTTGCGAAGTTCGCGCTACTTCGCACTACGCGAACTGCACGTAGCACAGTGCGAACACGCGTAGCGTAGTGTTGCGTAGTGCTGCGGTCATATTTTGCTTGCTCGCGGTCCTCAACGTCAAGTTGGCGACCGCGAGCAAGCAAAATGACATCCTGGCAAGACTTTTTCCTTGTTCGCGATCGCGAGCATGGAAAATAAACCTCCCGGCGAGATTCACAACGCGAGAAGGTCAGGTTTCTCATTGCGAGGGGTCGCGTATGCTCGCGACCGCTCGCGATGAGAAACTACCAGTTCGCGTTGAGAAAGCTGCAGCTCGAGGAAAAATCTACTCGAGCAGCAGAAAACTACAGCTCGCACTGTGCAAGATGCCATTTTCAATGATTGCACAGTGCCGGTTGCTTGTCCGCACTGTGCAATCATTGAAAACAACATCTTGCACAGTGCGAACATGTTACTTCGCAGTTCGCGAAGTGCTACGCGTAGCTCGCGTAGTGCGAACTTCACTTTGCGTAGCTTCGCGAAGTGCTACTTCGCGAACTACGCCCACCCTTAGTTGTAACCCATTTGCAAATGCAGAAAAGGAACTTCTACAAAAGGTTTTCCTGCTCCCTCACTGATCTCAGGATCTAGAATGATGCTTTTATCCCACTGCTGTAGTCATGGATTGACCTGTTTCATAGTTGTCAAGTGCAAGAATATGTTCAATATCACCTGGCTTTGGCTCCTCCCGTCCATCAAACGAGGAGGAAAGAAAGATTATATCCGCTCATTCTCTGAGGTTCATGATGAAGGGATTTAAAACAGATCAAAAAGCCTGAGCTGTTGTCTCAAGGCACTTGAGCAAAAACACAAAAGGAACACCAATATATCATCAGTCATAAATGCTCTAGTTCAAGCACTATGGAGGGCTTTAACATTTGGCAGTGTTTTTCAGAGGAAATGTAGGGTTCTCCAAAGAAATACTTCAGTGTGTCTTGCACCTAATGGAAGACCTTTGTTGAAAAACCTTTCTTTTCTATTTCTTTACTGAGGGATCCCATCACAGTGATTGAGTGTCCTATCACCCTACAAATCTATAGACAATTAACAACTGGTGAAATATTTATCACTTGCAAAGATTATCATTAGACTAACTGCAGAAGAGAAAGCACCATTGAAATCTAAGGTCCCCGCATCTGCTTCCACTTTTAACATAATCTTCTCCCTCCCTGACCTACCACAAAGCTGACCCATGACCGTGGTTTGATGTTCAATCAAGAGATAACTGAGACCCAGACTTCCTCGAGTTGGTTTAACCTTCTGCGTTTGCCCCACATAATGCCAGGCTTCATCCTTTATGTTATTTCCTAAAAGAGTAGACACCTAATGACAATTTTGAGAGCAATTTACTACCACCATAAACTTTAGTAGGTCCATACAAATTTGCACTCTTTTCACACACAGCCTTTGGTAGTACATAGGTAGTGCTTCTGTATCACTTTAGTTAGCTCCTAACTTGTTGATGTCTGTATGGTTTTAGATTGTGCTTGTTGTAAACACCAATACCTCTTCCTATGTAAAGGAGCGTGCCTAGTCAAAAACGAACAAATGGAAAGTCAAGAACATAGCAGGGAACCTTCATTTACATTTATGTGTTAATAGCAGAATTTAATTTTGTGGATTCTTAGGTGGAGTACATAAAGCTTCTACCACCTCTTCCATTTCTATTTTTAAGTGTCTTCAATTGACTCACAGCTACTGATGATTTTCTATTGCATTTTGTTATATTTAGTTTTTGTTAATTTTTCATCACTTCCCTATCCATTGTATTTTCTTCCCTCTCTCACCTGTCTCCTCTTCTCACCATCTCACGACATGTTCCCAATATTGCCCGATGCCTCCTTCCCTCATTCCACTTTTCTCTTACAGCCTTACTATCTTGCCTCTTCTCTTTCCATTTGATATCTGAAACGTGTTTTTCAAATATTCTCCACCTTCCCACTATTACCATTTATAGTATTTAGCTTGTGCCACAGTTTTTTTTGTGTCTCTCTACCCAGAGGTGTCAGTGTGCTTTACTGTGTAACATAACTAGGAAGGCAAGAGTTTCAAATTATATTGAACCAGAGCAGAACTAAAGCAAAACACAACATTGGCATCTCCCATCCTTTAATTGGGGTGACTGGTAGAAAAAAAGAGTCGAGGAAGGGTCTGTAAAGAAAAAAGGAGGGAAGGGAGGGGATGAGAGCAAGAGGAATGGGGTGAGTCGTGAGAACAGTTAAAGAAGTAGGAAAAAAGAAGGGGGCATTTTGAGAACAGAGGAGTGACTGGCATGCAGAGGAGATGCAAGAGGGGTGTTTTTGGTGGAAAGATCAAAGGCGGCAAAATGATTTCCGAGCACCGACCATTTCAAATGGCAATTGACTATAAAAATGATTAGTTTCTTGTGAAATGTCAGGTATGTTCTTGGCATGATATGTTTGGCGGACATGAGTTCCAGAGGGATGGTGCTGGTCTGGCGAATTAACGAAAACTTGCAGCATGAGTTTTTAGGTTTTTGGATTCCAACCTTAGAATGTATGTGCTTCTGAAAAGTTGGTTTCCCCCTCAAACATATAGGGTGGATCGTAGGTGATTTGGCTTGGCAGTCAAAATGACCATGAAGGTTATGCAGCTAAATTTAAGTATATTTCTAACGTTTATGGGGGAACCAATGCAGTTCTCTTCATACTGGGGTGAGTAATCAAATTTTGAGGGACAGAGATGATTTGCTGAATGGAGGGCAGCCGTGAAAGTGATAAAATGGTAACTCCTATAAGAGAAGCATTGCCTTAATCTGTTCTGGACATTGTCTGGATTTGGATCACGTGGCGGAAATCTGTCAATGGTAAGAAATGTTTGACAAAGTGATATTTTAAAAAAACACAGTAGATTGATGAACAAATGACAGTGCCATTCTCTTGCAAAAACAGCAGCAATGACTGCTGACTGGAGCACTTTTTACTACAAGCTTATGTAAGTTTCAGTTTAATTGTATTCGTATTATATTGTGCCAATAAGGCAACACAAACATACTACATATTATGAACATTACATCAGATTTAACCCACAATAAATCATCATTAGCATTAATTCGACTCCCGTGTCCTTGCTCTTTACATATAATTTAAACTTGGTGAAATATATTAAAGCTTAGATAAATACAATGCTGCAAGTAGAGTACATCCATGAGTGCAACAACCAACTCCCTATTCACCCAGAGAACCATCTCCATTAACGAAGTTTGAAGCTAGTGCATTACATAATGTTCATCAACCTCCACTGCCTTTTCCACCTCTTATTGACTGCAGCTCTTTAGTATCCCTCCTCCTCTTGCGCAAAGTGCTTTTCCCCCTTTTTTGGCATCTCTCAAACAGTGGAGTTTTTCTAATTAGGCATCTGAACCTCAGTGACATTTAAACATCCACTTCAGATGAAAGGAGCAGATTGACTCCAAGGAGAGGAGTGCTTCTTCTACAAGAGATAATCATGTTCTTCTCAAGCAAAAAGCAAGAGAAATTGTGTTGTACAAGGCCATCTTTTGTCTTAAGTGAAATAAAAATAGAGTTCGAGGATTGTTGTTGTCCATCACACTTTACCATTAGGGGGCAGCCTACAGCATTATGCAGACCTCATAAAAACATCAACTATAAAAAATAGTTAGATTTTTTATTCTGCTTTGGGCTTAAAACCAGAGTCTGTTGTAATAAATTCAAGTATTTGCACCATATTGTACCAGCTGACTTTTTCCAGGTAACTAAAATCATCTTCACTCCCATGTGCTTCTTTTAACTCACAACCATTGTATAATATACTATAGATAATAGCTCAATGTCACACAGTTTTGTTTATGTGATAGGTTTGTAAAGGAAACTGGTGACTGCCGTTTCCTCTTTTTAACATGTTGCAGATTCTTTTTAACGTTCACCACTGTATCAAATGGTATGTTTGTCTTGCTCCAATGAAATGCTTTTATTGGTATTCTAATGGGTGTATTCAGAACAGGAGGATCTGACTGGCCTATAGCACAATCTGGCTGTCCCCAAAGAGCTGGTCTGAAAGGTCAGTTTGTGGGACTGTATAATTGTCTTGTGGGCTAGTCTGTACTGTTGTTTCTCGATCTCAACACAAACATTGTCTCCAGCAAGCCCAAATGCATGTGTTCCCCTGACTATGCGTGTTCAAAATGGCCACAATTTACAACTGTTGGTCACTTATTTAGCTATCTAATTTGCTAATGGCGTCACTTTTATTTTGGTGCCCTGGCCTATTTCCTGTCCCAGTCCGACCCTGCAGCACAGTTTCAGTACATACTTTCAAAAACATCCAATAGGACAAACTTCTGCTGGTGCGATGAGGGCCAGATGTATCAACATTGCATTTTGTGAGTCCTTAATAGCGAATTTGACTGATTCACTATTATGGACTCGTAAAATGCAATGTATGTAGGTTTCGCAAATAAAATTGTGATTCCTACGCATTCCTTATTTGCGACTCTCAAATTGCGAGTCGCAAATAAGGAATGGCTTCCAATTCATTCCTATGGGCCTAGAGGCCCACTGAAATGAATGGGAACTGCATGCGCAATTTGCGAGTACCCAATAGGTACTCGCAAATTGCGCATGCAATTTGAAGGGTGCAAGGGTGCAAAAAGGACACCATGTTGCACTCCTGAAATATGTATGTGTGCACATGTGGCGCACATAAATGCCCTAAGGGCATGTATGTATGCCACATGGCACCTAGAAAAATGCAAATAATTGTATTTTTAATGGAATTTGCAAATTTTGCGATTCCCTAAAGTCAGGTGGCAATTTTTTTTTGCTTCCTGCATTGCATTTAAGAAATCGCAAATTAGATAATCGCAAAAATTGCAATTCCTTATTTTGCGTATACATTCCAAAAGGCTTTTTCCAGTTCGCAAACGGACCGATTCTGCAAATCGGCCTGTTTGCGAACAGGAAAATGCTTGATACATCAACATTGTATTTTGTGAGTCCTAAATAGTGAATTTTACTGATTCGCTATTATGAACTCGTAATGTGCAATGAATGTAGGTTTCGCAAATAAAATTGCGATTCCTATGCATTCCTTATTTGCGACTCGCAAATTGCGTGTCACAAATAAGGAATGGCTTCCCATTCATTCCTATGGGCTAACAGGCCCATAGGAAAGAATGGGAAACGCATGCGCAATTTTCGAGTACCCAATAGGTACTCGCAAATTGTGCATGCAATTTGAAGGGTGCAAGGGTGCCAAAAAAACACCATATTGCACCCCTGAAATATGCATGTGTGCACATGTGGCGCACATACATGCCCTAAGGGCATGTATGTATACCACATGGCACCTAGAAAAATACAAAAAAGTGAATTTTTCTTGGAAATTGCAAATTGTCACCAACTCGAAGTTGGTGGTAATTTGCAACTCCTTGAAGCCAGGTCACACTTTGTTTTGTTTCCTGTATTGCATTTAAAGAATCCCAAATTGCGATTCCTTAAATGCATTCGCAAAATAGGTAATCAAAAAAATTGCGATTCCCTATTTTGTGAATTCCTTTTGAGATGATACATCCGAAGAGGCTTTTTACAGTTCGCAAACAGCCCAATTCTGCGAATTGGACTGTTTGCGAACGGTAAAACGCTTGATACATCTGGCCCAGTGTGTCCTCTGAC
Organism: Triturus cristatus; assembly: GCF_964204655.1. NCBI lineage: Eukaryota > Metazoa > Chordata > Amphibia > Caudata > Salamandridae > Triturus > Triturus cristatus. The sequence continues at coordinate 1,190,167,998 of NC_140591.1, forward strand.
CAATTACTACTAGATATGATATGGTTGGTGGTAGAGTGCACTGCCTTGGTGGGAGAGTTATGGTTAGGCATGTGAGAGTGTTAGCGGAGGCTATGGATTATATTGAATACCAGAATGAGTGTATAGAGAAGTCAGTATTTGTCTAATGAGTACCCAGTTCGAAGGCCGTACACTGAAACAGTTCCTGGAAGCAAAATTGCTAATTTTGTAAATAAGGAAAATGAATGTCATCGGAGGCCTCTGAAGATGTAGCTGCTATATTACAGCTGTCTGGGAGATTGATGTATGGTTACAAATGATCCTGAGGGATCAAGGAAAATCAGAATAAAACAGAGGTGATTGTAGCTGAATCAGGTTTGGAAGCTGGTGACATGAGTTATCACAGCCTCACTGCAGTGGAGTGCATGGAACCCAGGCCAAAAGAGATTTAGTAAATTCTCAGAGACCAGCTAGAGAGTACATTTATTGAAGACAAGGCATTTGATAGTTTTAGAGGAAAACTAGAGTGGAGAGGCTGTATCATTGTTGGCATGAAATGAAGGATAGACCATGGGCTGCTTAGGATGGGAGAGGACTTTAGAAGACTAAAAGCAGGAAGGGGAAAACCAGGGATAAGAAAGTGGTAGAAACGTTTAGTGAGTTGGGATAGAACATGGGAATTTACACCCAATATACTGGAAGTAATGATCTCTGTGATCTTTAAAATGAATTTCACAGGGAGATTGTGAACGTTTACTAAGGATTTGATATTGATGGGCAGTGATACATGCAGAAGAGAGAGAACCATTGATTGCACATTCAAGTTGTGAAGGGTGGGAATGCAGTGAGTTTAGGAAGTTTTGCTAGTTGATTCATTTAATGGTTTCTAGTGCCACAGAAATCGATTGTAGTTGGATCCTTCCCCACTTCCACAGGTGGGTACACATGTAGGTCTTAATGGTATCTATGGGTGTGCATAATCAATGGCTGCTTGAATATGCTGCCAGGGCAAAGGTGCAGAGGCATTGTGTGCTTCAAACGCTATGTATATTGTATGGTGAATGTCATCACCGAATATGAAATCAACCAGACGGTTAAAGACCAAACTGAAGATCCCTGTGAGGTCAATCTGTACCCAAATTTACATTTGGGTACATAGGAAAGTGGCTCTGTGAGTCTAGGGTATTGTTTGAGAATGTGTTTCCTAAAGCCCAGAGTAAATCATTTTACCTTTTGTCTTCATCCAATCTATCCCTATATCTGCATAATTAAAATTTCACCTGGTCCTAGTCTTCTCTGTGAACTGGTTCCTCCCAATACAGATATTGCATCTCATGGAGAAGTAGAAGCACTCAGAGCCACAAAAGGAAGCCCACACTCACTTGGAAAAGGTGCGATTCCCTCAGAGGATCTGGAGAACCATTCGAATAGCAGTATATTAGATGGTAAGGTGGGAGAAAGAATGACAGAAGGGGATGGAGTTGGTGTTGGCAAAGACACTGGGGCATATTCTCAAGGACTTATAGCCGATTTATCTGCACTTTAGCGCAGCAAAAGTGGCGATAGATTTATCGCCCTATTCTCAAGCTGGTGCAAACTGCTGATATTGCCATTTTTCCAGCAATACCTGCCGCAAAAAACATCGCCATGGATGAGATCGACAACTAATGCTAATGATATGCAGAGTAGGCGTTCCCCTGCAAAAACACACAAAAACACCACTTCGCGATATTCTCAATGACCAGCCAGATCAGCATAGCGATCCAAAAACAGGCGATAAGGTGCATTAGCAGCAGGGATTTAACACCTGCCTATTGCTGGTGTTAAGCAGGACGACAACTTGCAGTAGGAAGGGAGCCCAGCCCAGAGCCACATCTGAAGACCAACAGATGCAGTGGAGCCAATGACCATGCAGCTTGGAGACCCAGGAGGGCCACAACACCCACCGCCACCACCCCTAGGACCCTCCCCCCAGATCACCCCACCCCCGGCCTACCACCTAGGCAGCGCAGAACAAGACAGCGGACATTCCTAAAACGCACCAGCCTCAGAGACTCAACGCCAGAGGATGCCATTGCCCACTCCAGGCTCAAAGGTCACTTCCTCTTCTTCTTCTCCTTGCCCTTCCCTGACCCCGAGGTCCAAGGCTGGTCCTTCGTGGGGCTTGTGGGGTTCTGGTTGTCCTCTGTACTTGCTCTGGCTACCTCCATTGTGCCTCGCAGTTATTTTGGTTTTGTTTGTGTTTTTTTCTGCTTTTATAGTGATTTTTCCTACCTGACGTGTGTGAATTGCAGGCCTGGCGCTGTGTATCGCTGAATTTTTTATCGCAGCTGGGCCCATCGCAGCTTTTTTCACGTTCGGGTTTAGATTTTTATCGCCATCCTGGTAATTTTATCGCAGACATGTGACGCGTTATCGGAAAACTATTGCATGTTACCGCCGTGTTGAGAATACGACGTTAGCACGGAGTTATTTTCCTGCAATAGACCTATTTTGGCGATGATAATTGCACGTTTTTGAGAATATCCCCCACTATGCTTTACTAAACTTCTAGCTTACATCTCTATCATTTTTTATATATTTTCTCATTCATATGATCATTTCAATATCCTACTCCTTTCTGCTGTTTGTATACATTCAGATTTGCAGAAATATTGCAACTGTTTTGTGAGTTTAAACATCATTTTTCTAAAATGTTATCTACAAATGTAATAATAAAAAAGTTGATAACTAGAATCATACTCAATATCTCTTTTTTTAAGTGGCAGAGGTATAAAATCACTCACCAATCACAGACATAATTTAACATTTTTCCTCGTTTTCCTCAAAGATTCCAGCCTAGTGTCAACCAGTCAGAATCCGTTCATTATTTCACATGGCAGTGCTTGCTTTGTTTTATTCCTCACAATGCTAATGAAGAGAAAGATCCTTATAAATGAAGTCAGTGAACTGTTGTAGACAAGCAAAGGCAAAGTAAATTACATTAAATTAAATTATGCTAGGAAAGCGCAATTTTATTTCAATGTTTTTATTAGAAATGTTTCTTCTTAATGTATTACTTTCCCACACCCCTTTTAATTAAGTACTTTGAATACAAATTTTGTATCGTAAGTAGATTATATCAGCTTTGTCCTTGGAATTGCCTTAGTATCTCATCCGCATCATCATTGATTTGATTGCAAATATATTTTGCAACTTTCTGTCACCATTGTTAAGCACATATTTATATGTGATTGCAGGTGACAAAATAGGGTCAGAAAAAAATTAAACCCTCAGAAAGAACTTCGCATAATGAAACATTTGTACATACAGTGGATTTTCATCATTAGTAAGTATAAGCAAACTGACTGGCAGTGAAAAATAGAGCCTACAGACGATGTGAATTGTAAATGAGTTCCCCAACAAAAACCACAAGTCCCCTCAAGGATAATCCACATTTTGCCTCAGTGTGGGTTTTCCAGACTAGCGCGACAGAGTCAGTGAAATGTGACTGAAGTATCAAGCCAATTAGTATGTTGGACTTTCAGCAGTAGTAGGTTTGGGAATCTGACTGGTAGTCTATGGAAAAAAGAGTCCATAGATTTGATGTGAACTGTGACTTATGCCCCACACCCTCCCCCCACCTTCTGAAATGGAAAAACTTTAAAGGCAAATCGAGTATTCCAGAATGCATCCTTGGATAAGCAACAAGACAATCCTTCTGAGAAATGTGCGTAATAGGCTTTGTAATTTAACAAACAATAAATGAATACATAATGTTGAAACAATTTTTAGATAAAAAGATAAAAAAATAATTAGTATGAAGCAACAAAATCTGAAATAAGCAAATAAGGAGCTTTGAGAATTTAAAGAATATCTAAATGTTGCCTTGATGGACGACCGAAAGTGATCTAAAGAGCAAATTGAAGCCTGAAGACATGGTTTGCGTATGTGTGTTAAGGGACTCATTAAGAGTTTGGCAGTGCAGGAGCAATGAGGTTCACCATCACCCCACTCCCGCACCACCAAAACCGAACGCTGCCTGACCACCAGATTATGATACAAACCATTGTCTGGTGGACAGTCAGCGTGGCGGTCCTGCTGCAGTGCAGTAATGAGGCTCAATGAGCCTTTAATACTGCCCCACCGTGGGACCACCACAGCACATTCCAGCATAGCATGGACTGCAGAGTTGTTTGTACACAGGGGGCACAACATGTGCACCCCTGCATGCACCTACCTGCATAGGGCAAGGAGTGCCCTGCAAGGACCCCTTTGTTTCCCCACCACTAGCTTTTACATGGCGGAGCGGTGCTGTCCGCCATTTAAGGCAGGTGGTTGGCAAACTCAAATATGCATGGCGGTGCCACAGCAACACCACCAGTGTATTCTGAGCCCCTGACTGCCATGCCACCACCAGGGAATGCGGTTCCCTCCTGGGTGCAGTGGTCAAATGGTGGTTCAACCGCCAAGCTTATAATACGGTGGTCGGACCACCGGTGTGGCAGTGGCTGGACTGCCATGCCCCTGCGAGTCTGGCAGACCATGGACCTTCAGACTCATAGAAGGACATAAGACTAGGTACTTTTTTTCATTAGGATTTTGACACATTTTGGGAGGTATTTGGCAAGGTGTCTTTGAACCGTCAGTGTTCTAATATTTGTAAATCAGTTTAAAGTAAAAATGTGTTTGTACATGTAGATTCTAGTGCAGGTCCCCCCAGAGCGGGTTCCAGTGAGCATAGAGCCAGTTGGAAAATATACGGGTGGCTCAACACAAGAGGTCCATCAAGTCTTCACAATCAATTGGGAATTCCCAAACTTGTCTACATTTTTCACCTGATTCAGGACATTTTTAGCTCCAGTTTACGACACCCGCCTATGTGCCCCAAATTGAAAAAACACTGATTTTAAAGCAATGGGTAGCCTGTGAAAGCAACACCTGCAGTCTATAGTATAAATATGAAAGGCACTAAGATCTGCTATTTACAAAGGAATCCTGTTCCATATTTAATGCCAGAGTTTGATTCTTAAATAACATGAAATCATTAATAGAGTGCCAAACGACCCCATTGTTAGGGACTATTACCCCAGCAGAAGGATGTGCAGCACTGTGCCTGGAAATGTAGCACTGCCTGTCTTCTGCTTAGGCATTACAGCTGCTAAAAATATAGTTGAGCCATTAAGCCCAGCGTGAAGACAGAAGTGTTACATTTCAGAAGCAGAGCAAGTCTTAAAATCCACCCCTAAAAGTGTTATCAATATGGCATTGGCCAACATACTTTTTCCACTAGCTGAACCATTAAGAGACAGCTCTACACACAAGACCTTTTTCATTGGACGTATGCATTGTATTTGAATTTAAATTCCTTCTAGCCAAGAAATATATACAAGCACCATTGAATGTATGGTACAATGCATTTTGTCACCAATTACTTTTGAGTCAAGCAATATGGGCCCGATTCACAAAAGTAATCTGAGACAAATTTCCTAACTTTACGACTTTTGGTATTCACAAAGGGCATTTAGGAGTACTAAAGTTAGGATTTTGTCTCAATTAAATTTAAGTTTTGGTCTTAGGTTAAACTTAAGACCAAAACTTAAGAGACAAAATCCTAACTTTCCTACTCCTAAATGCCCTTTGTGAATAACGAAAGTCGAAAAGTTAGGATTCTGTCTCAGATTGCTTTTGTGATACATAGTCTGTTTTACGCATGGTGATGAGGCTTCAGATAATAAGCAGGAAAAAGATTTCTCTACTGAGAAAACCCTGAGTGAATTCGGAGTTCCCAGGAATTCTGAAAAAAGACTTCACATGGCAGAAAAAAATGCACTGGGCATAATTATTAATCACCTGCATTTTTAGTGCATGTTGTCCAGGTGTGAAGAATGAGAGCCTAAGTGTGCCTAGGAATTATGTCTATTAATCTAGCATGTACACACACACACACCCATACACACACACACAATCCAAGGTTTCGGAAACCCACCAGAACTGTTAACAATTTTCATAGAAGAGTTTATATATGGCACAAGGCAGGTGCTGTAAATTGAGGCCACAGACCCCTGCATATCCTTTCTTACGTTTCCAATGGTACTTTGTGATATAACTTCACTAACATGTCTCGTTACATTGACTAATTATGTACCTCTTTGAAAAAATATCAATGGCCATTCCAGCCTTGAAAATAAGCTAACACCAAGTTCAAAGTTAATTTATTTGCATAGTTAAGTAAAACAATTACAAACAGTTGAAGATAAAACTATTCCGTACAATATCATCACACTTTTACTTCATAAAAATACATAAAATTAGTGGCTGCCGGCACGGATACTTACTCCCCGCCGCTCTTACCTGTGCCAGCCGCCACTGCATAAAACATGTTCTTTGTTACTCTCCATTAAATAAAAGTTTGCTCTGTTAACTTACTCCAAGGTAAACATCAATTCTTGTTTAACACGTTCAGGCCATTCCCCAGGAAGCACAAAGAAAATAAATGTGAATTTGTAAATCTTGAGGAGCAACATCTCTCTGTACAATTTTGTCAACTTAATTCATTTGTAAAGTGCATACAGCTGGTACAGAAGGTTCTCCCCTTGTTTCAGGTGTAACGTGCATACTGCTTAAACGAGACTGCTCCTAGAATGCTAACTAATCTTAGACTGTCTCTGGCCCCGTTCCTCTGGTGTTTTATAGGATCGGATATGAAATGCCTGGTCCCTGGCAGACATGGGGGCTTAGGGAGGGACTTAGCCAGTCATTTCTGCTAGCCTGTGGGTACTAAATTGGGGAGATGCAAGCAGTTAGACTTTATTTGTGGAATGCATGTGACTTGTGCGAGTATGCACCCCTTCTTCAAGTAATAAAGTGCATTCTGTTTGTGCAAAACTTCTCCTAATAGGGCTTCCTAGCCTTAACTTTTCTCTAGATCGTTATCCCTAAGCTTGCTCATTTGTAAAATGCTTGACTAGTGCAAAGAATGCATCCCTTATTTCAGCTAATAAGGTGCATACAGCTTGCACAAAACTAAAAGGGCTTCTAGGCCTTAATGTATCTCTGGTCCTGTACCCCTAAGCGTGCTCATGATCGGTTTTAAAACTTTTGATCCCTGGCAAGCTAGGAGGATTGAAGTGCCTCTTAACCAGGTAGTTACAGCTTGCCTGCATGTATAAATTTGCAGGTTCAGGAAGCTTGGCTTTAGCAATTTTGTCCTCTGGACAATAACCTCCTAGCATACAAAAAGAATATATGCTAATGTCTCTCTTTTGTATACACATCTTCTCTGTCCCTGGTCCATACCATTTTATTCTTTTTAGGTTATAGGGGACTGGGGTAGATATTAGATCACTCGTTGGACTCAGCTGGTGGTACTTGCAGTTTATCCTTAGGATGTGTGGGAAATGATCTTTCTCCATGTGGGTACTGATTAGGAATTTACTCACCAGCAGCACGGCTTCCTCGCGTATTAGCCGGTAGTTAATAGTAGATCTTACTCTGCCACCGAGAAAGTTAATGGATGCCGGGGAGTGGCCCTTGGTATTACCATTCAAGATCTTTATGTCCACTTTTCCCGACTGCTTTTGTAGCCTGGTGCAACAAAATTGCTTACCACGAATTTTACTGATCTGACTTAGGTTTGTATTAAAATCCCCAGAGATGCTAAAGATCGATTGCTGGTATAAACTCTAGAAGGTCTTTATTAGATTGAACAAGATTGCCATTTTTCCCTCCGTCTTCATCTTGCTTGGATGAATGTAGATGTTTATAATAAGAAGTGACTTTGCAGGGGTCTGCTTCTTTCATTATCTAACCTAATTACTTATATCCAGTTTATTCCACAATTGATCTTTTCTAGCATCCAGTTGAGAAATACATGGACAGGCCCTCTCCTTGGGGTGCCCCTGGTTGGAGAACTTCCCAGCGGGGGTAAAATGTTTCGCATAATCAAAAATTGGTGTTGGTTCTGCACTCCAGGTTTCCTGGATTATAATTATGTCAAGCTTTTGTAGAAATGACAATGCATCTCCATCATGCAACAAGTTCTCGAGGCCGTGGGTGTTCAAGTGCAGATATTAATACGGTCCGGTTTTGTCGCTGAGATGTTGGTGTCAAGACCAGTTGATAGCTTGATGGCGGGGGCCATGATCCAGCCTGATTTGTTTCCACTATGAGGTTTTGGTAATGCCGCAGATCCTGTCTGTAGTGGTCGGTACCTTGATCTTGCACTATTGTGATATTATTAATCTGAACTGGATCGGATACCAACGCCTCCCCATCAAGACCAAAAGACTTCCAGCTGTGGTGAGTGGCCTGTCAGTTAGTATCTTTGAAGTGTGCCGAAGCAATGGGCCCGGGTAATGGGAGGGGTAGATCTTTTGTAGTTCAACTCCCCCCAGTTGAAATATTTCCCAGTTTTCCATCAATTGAAGCACTATTTCCGGAGATACCCCTGTTCATTATCGTTGTCTCTCTGTTTTTGTGTGAGAATGCTGTTTGAATTCTATTGCCAGTAGATTGGAAGAGTTAATGTGCACAAGCTCTCTTATTTCTTTTGTTAACTTTATTATTTCTCCTCTGTTTAAAATATCAAGCGAGGCTTTTGATGAGGAGGTTGGTATAAACAGGAGTGAGCTAACACTTGGAGACTACGTAAATTATGTCCTAATGTGACAATTTGCATAATGCTTATCATGAGCTACTATTGGCCTTTGATTCTTGTGGGATTCACACTGACATATTCCAAGCACATGGAGGGTCATGTGGGACCTAAGCATTCATTAAACAAAGTGCACAAGAAGAAACAGTGATTTGCACTCATGCACTAGGAAGAGGTGAATATTGAGGTATTAATATGAGAAAATATAGTGCAAAAATATTTGTGCATGTTGCTCCCTATTTTACAATTTTAACCTTCATTAAGAGTGGATCGGGCCACTCTGACACCACCCACTGTGTTCAAAATTATACATTCAAAATTTCGAACACTGGTCTACATGTACACGGTGGTAGCTCTCACAGCACTGGCTCCATAGTACAAAATGAATATTCATCACTGGAGGGGTGAGTTGAGTGCCATTGTTGTGTGATTTTAATATAGTGCAGACTGGCAATGCGTGGTGGGAACTCCAGCTAGCAAGGGAGGTACAGTAACAGGAGCATCAACTCCTTACTGACAAGCTTAGAGTAATGCAGCAGTAGGACCTGTCCGGTGATATCTACACCATTGGTGAGGCAGTATCCAATGCTCCTTTAATTGATGAGGTTGCATTATCTTGTAAATTTGAATTAATAAGGTTGTATTATCTTGTACATTTCTGAGCAACTACCTTGAAGTGGACAGCAAACTGAGTCAACTTTAGCCACACCAAGAAAGTTTGCCACAGACCAAAATATATTTTGCAAAATGTACACTTATTTATTACCGTCTCAGCTAATATACTATAACTCTTAGTTTGATCATTGACTGTTATCTTTTTAAGTGTCAACTTGGGTTGTGGTTTTGATAAGTTAAAATTGTGGACAAGACTACGCCATTGGCACTTAAACATTTTTTTACCATCGTTGCTCCAGCTATCAGTTTATCTCATTTGAATTATGCAGGTCCCTTTTATTAATGCATTTCCAGTCGTGACCATCAATGCCTCCATTTAGGTACAGATTTATTACAGCTCTGCACCAGCGCAAAGTGATGCAAATCAATGCAAAGCAACAGAAAATCTTGCAATAGTAACAGCACAAATGTTGTTTTATGCTGGAAATGTGCCTTTTACAGAGCAGAAAACTCCCTTGGTGCTTCTCTGCATTGCTTTATGTCATAGGGGTGTTACCGGGACAGAACAATGCAAAACCCAGCCTTAGTGCTTAATTTGTAACAAAATGAGTGCTGATGCCTAAAGATATGTTCAGAAGCCAATGGCTAGACAGCAGGCCGAATACCAAAGCAGCATATTCTTGAAAGTATCCCAGGCCTCTTTAATCCACTACCACAAACTCCCAGCCCCTTTATGTGACTATTCAGGTTCCTGCTTTCTCCCTTTGTGACTTTTTTTCATCTTTCTTTTCCTCCTTTTGTCTCCTTTGTGTGTTTTCCCTCTCTTGCTCTCAGGAAAACTTTGTAGAGGAAAAATAAATGCCAGTCCTCATAAATGACTGTCAGTGGCACTCACCGACAAGCAACAGCTTGAATTAAGCCCTGCCCAATCAACTAAGATTGCCCGGCTGGGTTTTGCATCAAAAACTAATCGCCTCTTTGGAGATGGCACTGATGAGAAATGGTTTCCATTTTTCAAAAGATGCACGCATTGCATCCAGACCTAGATTTTCTAAAGCAATGCACTGGCACAAACTGAGCAAATTGACCCAAAGTGACTCATAACGTGGTTTGGGCTAGAAAGCTGTTCATTGTTTCAGTGTAAAGCCTCCTTTGCACTGATTGGCATCTAAGGGGGTGTTATTGAGGTATTACTGTTGTGGATCAATGCAAATACCCAAAGGTGTTGATAAAAAGCCATATCTACTAAGATATCAAACTGGGCTAAGCGTTAAAAATGAATGCCTCTTTGAAGCAGGTGCTAACAAGGAGAAATGTTTTCATTTCTAAAAAAAAAACACACATAGCATGTGTGATGAATCACACAGCATGTATCCTGTGCGTGGGATCCTTCTGTGTTTGTCCAGACCTAGGAATGTATGCCGGAAGGGTTTGATACCATTACAAATCATATGCTAGACAGAGCATACTCATCTCTGCCAGGCTATATGTCACATAAGTGAGCCTTTAGGAGCACCGGCGCAGGGTACGGCAGTAGGCCAATCTAAATAGAAATTGCTCTGTGCAGTTCCCCCACAGCACCAGGCTGTACAGCAATTTGTTTTGCTGTGCTGCGCGGCATTAAAAAATGATTGAATCTGGGCTTTACTCTGAAACGTCATATGACTGACAGATGGTATTTAAACATCTGAATTTGCCCATTGTCTTGAAATCACTTCGGACCTCTTATTTGAACATGAGCATTCATATTTCTTTAACAATTTCATATACAAATCTCATTTATCTGATTTATAACTATTATGGCAGAGTCCATCTCATCAGGTGTGCTTGCTCAGCAATGCTTCTCATGATACCAATGCTCAGACTCCTTCTACTTCTTTCTTTTCAGATCAGTCATTTTAACTACATACTTTTGAAAACTTCTTGACCTTTCGAAAATCTATTGAAATTGAATGTGTTGTAAGAGGCTTTTCATCTTCCCATGACATTTTACTGTTGTATTATACTGCTGTCTGACTGTGCTGCTTATGTCGTTGTACCTATTGATATGCATAGCTGGTGCTGATAATTTTATTGTCAAATTATTACTTTTTTGATCAGCAGTTTGATGTTTCTGGTAAGCCTCCTGCGCTTTGTAGGAACATTTAATCAGGAAGTAAATAAATACTCAATGAGCTGTGAAATTAATAACACACACACGCATTGCAGCATTAATGGGTCCACCTACTTGAGAAAAATAATAATAAAGTACTAAATTAAGAGTTCTGTGCTTTAGAAGCTCATGCTATTTGTGCTGTCTGATACCCTGAAATGCCCTGGACACCTCGCCATATGTACTTGCAACAATCATTGACAGGCAAAGGGCAAAGATGACTGCCTCAATGAGCTACATACCTGTCACGTAGCCCCGCCTCTCATCCATAGTGTGCTGTCAACATTTGTTTGTTGGCGTGAAAAGAGTGAATAGATGGGTTAAAGAGTTAACTCCTGACATCTGGGGCCATGTTAGTCACAGGGCACACTTTTTCCATTTACGCCATGGTGCACCTTTCAAAAGATCCACTAGGCACAAACAGGGAGAGTGTGCCCCATTATGCTGAAGGGCTGCAACCTCATGCTGCCCTGGTTTCAATGCATTCAAGTGAAATACGGAGCAGCTGCTTCAAATCCGGCACCATGTTTCACAAGGCAGCAACTCGTCTGTCCTTTCAAAAGGGATTAGAGATTCCCCTGCAGGTGGGCGAAGTGAGTGACTGCACCCGCCTGCAGGAGTGTGTCTAGGGAATCCACGTGAGCCCATTTTACTTCTCAGGAGGGCTGCCCTCAGGGGGTGCACTGGCAATGTGCCAACTTTTGCTGGCGCACTTTCAATGTGCCTCCAAAGAGCATGTTTGCCTCTTTGCCCACGTCATTAATACTGCGTGGGCCACACCCTGATGCAAATGAGGTAACGTGCTCTCTTGATAGTGCTACATGTGCGCCAGCACTATCCCTTTTACAGTAAGGGTTGCACAATCATCTGGGGCACCTGATATGATCTGCGGTCACAAGTTTGAATCCTGGCAATGCCACCTCAGCCTTCAATCCTCCCAAAGTTGGCAAATCGTTTGACTTTATATTTGGTACTAGTCATATCTATCACCTACAGCCCTTATAAAAAGCACAGATGCCACCCGACAGACTATATATATTATGTTATTAGTAGTATCCTTTCTAATAGTAGTAGCAGAATTATCAGTTATAACCCTCACTAGCAGACCCTGCTGGTGCTCCAAATTGACATCCTGCTATTGCCTTATCCTGGATTCAGCCCTCTCAATAAAAGTGCAGTTCTTCTACAAATACAGTGATGACGCTTGTCATTTAAGCTGCATTGTCATACCAAAAGATGCCTGATAACTTATGTAACATTTATGATGAAACATAATTTATTTGGAGATCAAATAATCTCGTTTAGAAGCTCATCCAGAGCTCTGCGTGGTTGACAGCCATGTGCTACATGAGAAAAGGCACATCATTTGCCTCCACAGCCCTTACACATCTGCTGAGTCGGTGGGAATGTGTCACTAAGGATGCCACTGCCTGCACATCAAACACTCTTTCAATAATAATGCAGTGCCGGGAGAGTCACTAGGTCCCGATGGCCTGACCCTATTGTTTTTGGTTTTCTGAAGCAAAATGCCTATGTTGGGATTGTTTCCCCCCCAAAAAATGTAATAATATCTGTATTGCTTGGGGAGTTTTCTCCAAGAGTATGGGGGTCATTGCACTATTTCCTGTTGGCGACCACCTTGCATGTTGCACCAGGTGTGAACAGCAAACAGCATCACAAGGCTTCCCCTAAATACAGCCGTTCACCTGAGAATAAAAAGTTGACGGTTGTGGATGGATGGGCCATGGTGAGGGAGTTTCCAAAGGTGGAGTGACCATTGGAATCTCACCCATGTATGGCAGATTTCCTATGCTCGCACTTTCTAAATGACCTCTTTAGTTGATTGCATCTATAGGTATGACAATAGTCTCATGAGGCGATTTTAAAATCAACACCAGACTTAGCAGTGTGCAATAATATAAAATCCGTCAAATCCCTTTGTACTGGTGTGCGGTCTAGTAGCGGGAAGGGCGGAGCGTGGGAGGAGCAGGGGAAGAGGAGGTGCCAGGCAAGGGAGAGTCAGTTAGAGTAGGGACGCCGAGGTCGGAGGACGATAATAAAGAAACCTCCCTACACGACCTGAGTCTGTCGTCATTACGGGGGTGTCCCAGGGGAACACGACAGCTGGCGACGAGAGTGGGATGAGCAGTAGGCTCTCCCGGACCCGAGGAGTGAACGGACCCGCCGGAGAACGAGTGGCTGCAGGAGACGGCCAGAGCGCGGACGCGCACGTGGTGCACCCGGAGCCTGACCCGGGGCCTGCAAGCAGAAGAGGAGAACGTGGGTGAGAAGGGGAAACCCAGGTCCTGTTTCGAGGGCCCCCCCCGCGAGACGAGTGCTCCGCAGAAGCGACCTCACCACGTGAGAGCCCCCCCCCCTCTGTGCGTAAAAGGAAGATGCGCGCGTGGGCCTGAGCAGCGGCTGCAGCGGTGAGGCCCACCTACCTGGTGCCAGCGGCAGCCTCACAGAGTGGGTGAGTAAAGCTTCAACAGTAGTGCTGTGGCAGGCAGGAAGCAACGATTGAGCCTCGTGTGAGGCCCTGTGTGTGTAGTGACCCGGCGGCCATCTTGAAACCAGGCAACCTCTGAGGGACACCCCATTGAAGTGAATTGGCGGCCATTTTGAAGTCAGGCACCCAGACAAGTTCCCAACAAGCACAAGCAAAGCAAAGGTGAAACTAAATAAGCACAAGCAAAAGCAAATGTGACCACAAACAAGCCCGAGCAAAGGCAAAGGTGAAAATAAACAAGCACAAGCCAAAGTAAATGCGAAGTAAACAAGCACAGGCAAACTCAAGGCAAGGTCCCAACAAGCACGAGCAAAGGCAACTGTGACCATATGAAGCATAAGTGAAAGCAAAGGTGAAGATAAACAAGCACAAGCCAAAGCAACTGCGAAACACATCCAAGCACGTGAGCTGACAGGAGGGAGCTGAACCGAATACACGATGTCGAACCAAGGATCACCGACACGTCAGGAAGCGAAACCCATCGTCATGGGGCTATCACATCTGCGCCCTCCGGAGCCTCTGGTGCTTGTCGTCGGTAGCAGTATGGGCCCTCGCTGGGAAGTATGGATCGAGGACTTTGAGGACTACATCAAAGGCTCCAAGGTACTAGGGGATGAGGATCAGCTAATCGCGCTCCGCAATCTTGTGGGGAAGGACGTCAGCAAGATGATCAAGGAAATTCCCGCTGCGGATGCAGGAACGTACGCCAAGGTACGTGAAGCCCTAGATAAAAACTTCATACACAAAAAGAATGTGGACTATGAGCGGTATGTGTTCCAGCGGGCGCGCCAAGAGAAAGGCGAAATAATGGGCGCCTACATAAGGCGACTTCGGCGGTTAGCGCGCCACTGCAATTTTGAATCGTTTTCGACGGATGACGCCATACGCTTGCGCGTAATCGACGGCTGTCAGTCGGAGACCCTTCGAAGAAAACTACTAAAGAAGAGTCACACCCTGGACGAAATCGAAGAACTAACGAGAGTGCATGACCAGGCCGAGGAACAGGCCAAGTCCATGGAGTCAGGGTGCACGGAGCGCAAGGAGCTTGTATGTCAAGTGCGCACCAGTCGTCCTCGCCAAGGGTCGAAAGAGCACGAGCGACACGCCCGACCGTCTTCGCGCCGCCGCTACCCAGAACATCGGCGACCTGATTCGGGGAGGAGGAGCAGGCGGCATGATCACGCAAAGAAAACGGCTGTGAGACGATGCTACAGATGTGGATATGACTTTCCACACAGCAGAACATGCCTGGCCATGGGACAACAGTGCCGTAAGTGTGGCCGGAGCCATCACTTTGAAGCCATGTGCGGGGAGTACCGCCGTGAAAAAGACAAGACTGCACCTGAGTCGTCGAGAAGAGACACTCGCAGACACCATGTGCGAGCAGTGCATGACCGCCAGAAGTCATCATCAAGGTCTTCCCATTCCAGCAGGGAGTCACGGTCGTCCAGGTGGTCAAGGAGATCTCCATCTCGAGAATCAGGGTCAACATCAGACGAACAAGAGTACTCGGTGGAGTACGTGAACATGATCGCTGACCCGGACCAACTCAAAAAATATCCCCGGTTGGACATCAGTGTTGGCGGCCATAACACGAAGTTCGTGATGGACAGCGGGGCGTCGCTGAACTACATCCCAGTGACGGAATACAGGAAGATGAACCCTCGCCCCCGATTGAGCCCTGCGCACATCCGTGTCTACACCTGGATGTCCAGGGAACCACTTCCGTGTCTTGGGAAATTTCCAACTGTACTGAGGCACCAAACGACATCGGTCCCAGCGGTGATACACGTCATAGAGGGGCCGGAAGCAGACTGTCTCCTCAGCCTGCCGACGGCCGAACGATTAAGACTGGTTGAAATTCTTTATCGCATCACCGATGACAGTGACACCGTCCACAAGTTCCCGAAACTGTTCACAGGACTTGGGAAAATGAACAGAGGCCAGATCCGCCTGCATATCGATGAACAGGTTCGTCCGGTTGCCCAGCATCCCCGGAAGGTTCCTTTTCACCTTCAGCAGGCTGTGGAAGATGAACTGCAAGACCTCCTGACAGCCGACATCATCGAGCGTACAGAGGGCCCCACGCCGTGGGTATCGCCTGTGGTGATTGTCCCGAAGAAGGGAACTCCAGGGAAAGTCCGACTCTGTGTGGACATGCGCATGCCCAACACAGCTATCGAGAGAGAACGCCACCCAGGACCCCACTTGAGTGACATGATAGCCGCACTAAACGGTGCGCGAGTGTTTTCCAAACTCGACCTCAACAAGGGGTACCATCAACTGGAACTCCATGAAGACTCTCGGTACATCACAACGTTCGCAACGCACCTGGGGCTATTCAGGTATAAAAGGCTGAATTTTGGCATATCATCAGCTGCCGAGATATTCCAAGAAGCCATCCGGCAGACTATCCATCATATCCCCAACACACTGAATTACAGTGATGACATCCTAGTGTATGGGGCGAACATTCAAGCTCACGACACAGCCCTCGACCGAGTCTGCCACGCCCTCTTGGAAGCAAATCTTACACTCAACAAAGAGAAATGTGAGTTCCATCAAGCAAAGCTGAAATTCTTCGGGCACGTCTTCTCTGGTGCAGGGATGAAGCCTGACCCGGACAAAGTGAGCTCGCTGAACGACACCAAGAGCCCACATGACGTCAGTGACGTGCGGTCCTTCCTAGGGATGGCGAGCTACTGCTCACGGTACATCGAAGACTACGCCACTCTCAGCCACCCCCTCCGGAGGCTAACCAAACAGGGCCAGGCATTTGAGTGGACTCCAGAGTGTGAGCGAGCATTTCAGGACATTAAACAGGCCGTGGGGAAAGCCGACAGTCTGGCGTACTTCAGCCCGGACCGCAAAACTGAGATCACAGTGGACGCCAGCCCTGTCGGTTTAGGTGCCATCCTGGCACAATACGATAAGGACACTGACCAGCTTCACATAGTGGCCCATGCCAGCCGAAGTCTTTCCGACACAGAGAAGGCCTACTCCCAACCCGAGAAGGAGAGCCTCGCGGTAGTATGGGCCTGCGAGCACTTTCACGTGTTCATATATGGGAAACACTTCACCATGGTGACGGATCACCAAGCGCTTGTCACCATCTTTGGGAACCCGCGTTCCAAAATGCCACCTCGCATCGAACGCTGGGGACTACGTCTGCAAGAATACACATTTACCATTGTCCACAAACCAGGGAAGTCAGCCAACCCAGCCGACTACATGTCAAGGCACCCCGAAGCCACCCAACGTCCAGCTCCGTCTGTAGCCGAGGAGTACATCCACTTCGTAGTGGACCAGGCGCGGCCGCCGGCCGTTCCTCTAGAAGCCATCCAACAAGCCACCTCGCAGGATGAGCTGCTACAAAGGGTGATTCACCGGGTACGAACACATCGGTGGCGACAGGAGGACACATCTGAAGAGAGTGACACGTTGGGGCGTCAAGAGCTGCAGGCATTCAAGAACGTGAGCGAGGAACTATCCGTCACAGCGGAAGGGCTGCTTCTGAGAGACCACCGGATCATCATCCCACAGCAACTGCGCCAGGGGTTCATCAACCTGGCCCATGAAAGCCATCGAGGCGTGGTTGCGACCAAGAGAGCCCTTCGCGAGCGTGTCTGGTTCCCGTTTCTTGACAAAATGGTGGAACTTACCCTTAAAGACTGTCCGCAGTGCCAAGTGGTGGGGCACGGTGATCCCCCAGCCCCGCTTCAAATGACACCATTGCCATCGGGAGTGTGGCAGGAACTAGCCATGGACTTCTACGGCCCACTGCAGTCGGGCAAGTATGTGCTGGTGATTGTCGATGAGTACTCGAGAATCCCCATTGCCCGATTCGTCCCTTCCACTAGTGCAGCTGCCACACTTGCCGTCCTAGACGAAGTGTTCGCAGGTTGGGGAGTACCCAAAGTAGTGAAGACGGACAATGGTCCTCCGTTCAATGGGCAGGAGTTCAGTGACTTCATGAAACTAATGGATGTTCGACACCGGCGAATAACACCGCTATGGCCACAGGCCAACGGCACTGTAGAGAGATTCATGGCCACCCTAAAGAAAACATTCCAGCAAGCAGTGCTTGACAGAAGGGACATGCAAACAGCCCTCAATGACGTGCTCCGGTCATACCGAACGACACCCCATGCCACCACAGGCAAATGCCCAGCGACGCTCATGCTGGGGCGCCCTATTCGGACACGGATACCCACCTGGGACGGAGCTCTACGACCCGTGTCCCCAAGTCGCATTCATCGAGAAATGGTGGCCACCGATCGGGCTCGCAAAGAGAGCATGAAAACGTATGCTGATGACCGGAGACAAGCTCGATCGCTCTCTTTCCGAGAAGGAGACTGTGTGGTGGTTAAGCAGGAGCAGCGTAAGAAAACGGACAGCAGGTTTCGAGCAGAGCCCCTGACGGTCACCCGACAAAAGGGAACCATGCTGACGGCAGAATCAGACAGTAGGCGCATCACTCGAAATGTGTCTCATTTTCAAAGATGCAGCTCGGCTCTGCAGGATGCGCTGGAGTCGCGGCTTGAGTCACCGAGAACTGAACAGACTGAGCAGCGATGCGAAACTGCCCCTGGCCTGGAGGGAGGAAGTGGAGGCAACTTCACTGCAGTAGTAGAAGGCCGGTCCCTCAGACCACGGCAGACAATTCGCCAGCCACGTCGGCTAATTGAGGAGATGTAAATATTTTGTGAGTTTGTTTTGTTAACAAAGGGGGAGATGTACTGGTGTGCGGTCTAGTAGCGGGAAGGGCGGAGCGTGGGAGGAGCAGGGGAAGAGGAGTTGCCAGGCAAGGGAGAGTCAGTTAGAGTAGGGACGCCGAGGTCGGAGGACGATAATAAAGAAACCTCCCTACACGACCTGAGTCTGTCGTCATTACGGGGGTGTCCCAGGGGAACACGACACCCTTCTAAACAGTGGGATCACAATAAGAGAATTACTATCATCACAATGCAACAGGGTAAGAATAATTTTACCGATGGTTGCTTTAACACATCCTCCAGTAATTGGTGGATTTCGCATTATGGTCTACCTTCCAACCAAGTGCTCTTTTTATTGCAGAAAGTCTTCATTAGATTGCATGCAATCAAAATGTTTTCAGATCTCTTCACAGTTTCTTCCGCTTAGGGCGGGGGAGAGCGGGGGTGACTACAATTGGTGCAGCAGGTGCAATGGCACTGGGGCTCAAAAATTCATGGTAATTGCTGTTCTTTACTACCCCAACTGCAGTCAAACAGGCAATTTTGCTTGCGTGCACAAGGGCCCCTGGCATCCTTGCTATGCTACTGCCTTAATGCACTCCCATAAGGTCAGTAAGTAAATTTACTATTTATACCACCATTAGCTACTGGTGAATACCAGGTCACCTACATCAAGCTTGGTTACTCCGACTGATAAAGCAATCTCCTGCAATTTAACACAAATGTTATTTTTCATGGATCTGTGTCACAAAAATGATATGCTACGGCAAAATGACCATGGACATCAATTTACCAAATGCCAGGGGTAGCGTAAGTTATAATACATGCGCTTTGACCTCAATGGCCTGACCTTGGTGATTTCATAGATAGTGATGTTACTCACTCATTGACCCCTGTGTCATTAACAAAAGTGACATCACAGAAAGTGATTAAAATAAAACCTACAATATGTGTTATTAAAAAACAACAAAAGTATATTTAGGTAGATACAATTGTGCTTTAGTTATCAGCAAAATTAATTAGGCTGGTATGATGATGTTGTAGGGGCTCTCCCACAAAAATCCATTGGCTTACACTAGGAGAACAGCTATCATTGACCAGAAGGATAAGCATCAAAGACCAGTGAAACAGCCATCAATCTCTTAGTAATAGCTTCAAATGCTCAGACATAGGCTTATACCATGACCTCCCCTTCATATGACAACCATAATGTGCATAAGCAAACCATAACAAGCCTAGATATAGCCTGAAAGACCAACATATGCATCAAAATCCCAAGGCAGACTCTCCATGTGTCATGGCAAAGCCAGTACATGCCAGGCAAAACCCAATATGACTGTGCTGACTCATAGTAACACAACCATTAATCATCGACTGACCCTGGTTGGGACATATATGTAAGGTTTAGACATCTGCTGAGCCCAAAGAGCAAATATATATACCCAACAAAAAACGCAGTCACTCTGTTCACACACAGTGGTGGCCGGCACAGGTAAATGCGGTGAGGCTGGGTGGGTTGGGAGGGGGTAAGTCGACAGATGACGGAATAGGTATAACTAAATGAATAAATAATACCTACTCCGTCATCCGTCAACTTCCTAACTGTCGCGCCCTGACCTGCCTCACTGTGCTTACCTGTTCCGGCCTCTGCTGTCCACACACAATTTGCAACTGATTGGTTTTTCTCCAGTTAAATCTGAGTGTGTGAACAGGAAATCTGTGTGACTATTCTGGGATAAGAGTTTTAGCTTAATCTCTTATTGGTGTGGCATAAACCAACTTTTGAATACTGAAAATGTATTCCTTCTTTTAAATAAGTGCAAAATAAAAATACCGGCACAGAGTGGGATTTCCTGGACCTGATTTAAATTAAATATATAAATCGTGTTAGCCTTATATGCAATTGATGTCTCAACTTGAGCTGTCTTTTGGAACTTTTTCAATAGGTGGTACCTGAAATTCACACTTGTGACACCACCATGTGTTCCTTTTAGACATGTCTCGATGGAGTGCAGCTTTTTCTTTAGCATCTTTCTTCATTAAGTCACATCGCACCTGCGTGTATGTTGTGGATCCATCTCTTTTGTGTGTGGGCATAGGATCCACTCACCTGTATGCACCTAGCCACATACTGCCTGTGTCCACCCTTTGGACACCTCATCGTTTTTACCTGTTCATTCATATCACCTGCATCCACATAGTAACCATCATCTGTGTGCAGTCAAGGGCCTCTCATTTTTGTGCGCCTGAATCATTTTCAGCTGTGCGCATCATGCCTTTCAACAGAACCACCCCAGCTACTCAGACTTAAACTGGACAGCTTGAGATTTCTGGGGTAATTCAGCATGCCTGTAGTTCAATTTCATTTCTGTGCATATAACCCCCTCTCATATGTTGGCTTTCAATCTTTCTTCTCTATGTGCATGGAGCCGTATACCTTATATAGACCAATCTTTCTCTGACCAATTTGCATCTAACACTCCAGCATATAACCCCTTATCTGTTTGCATACCAGGCCCCTGACTAGGTGCTCCAAGCCACCTCTTACACGCAGGAACACAGGTCCCCAGTCACAATTATGCACCCAATGCTCATTCACATATTCTTAATGCATACAAGCTGGCACACATTCCTGAAACACATACATCCAGAAATACAATCTAACATATGTACAACCAAAACATTCTTTAAACGCACAGCAAAGCCCACTTAAAAAGCACTCAGTTGCACCTCCAATGTTTGACAGTTATAGCATACTGATTGAGAACACCAAACAAGGTCCCTCTATTGCTACGGATGGCAAGCAGCCTACCGGGGTCACAAGCTGCAGTCTAGGGGTTGTAGCCGTGACACCTGGCGACCCCTAAATGACGTCCATGAAAATGACAAGTACAAAAACATATTCAAGCAATGAAACATAGAAGTCCACAAATATAGAAGTCCACACTAAATGAATTTAACCCCTTCAGCGCTGGGCGAATTCCGCCGCGGTGCTGAAGGGTTCGAGCGCGGGCGGGCTCATGACGGAACGGTTCCGTCATGAGCACAGCTCAACCGTGGCTCATGACGGAACCGTTCCGTCATGAGCATGGAAGGGGTTAAGTTGGTGAAGTAATATATTAATTTATTTCATGAACCACAAAGAATCGCACTTTATATAAAACAGAGAGTTCACTCAAATCTGGACTAAACCAAAACACTGCATGGATCTATCTATAAATAAGACATATGAGCAGTTGGAAGCATTATGGATTTAACTTTGACAGCAAGAAATTACCAGCATGCTTACTCCAAAATGTGAGTGCATTAAATATGTAGGTGTTTTTAATTTAAACTGTAAAAAAAATATATATATATTATTTTAAAAACATATTAATGAAACATAAATAATGCACATTTGCTCATTAAAAAGTAAGTGTAATATCAAAAATTATGAATTTTTTAAAAATAATACATTTATATGATACCAACATAAACAATTACATAATAAAATATAATTAAAAAATACATTAAACTAACCTGAAAAATTAAAACCGGAACATTTATTAAAATTAATTATAAAGATCAGTTCAAAACCTTAGACTTGGAGAGGTAAAACTCACTACTCCAACTCCAATCCGAACAACGGTAGGGAAAGTGTTGCACTTCCGAAGAGTAAGATTTACCATTCTCACTCCAATGTAAGCTAAATTAGGGAAGGTGTTGGACTTTGGAGGGGTCAGATTTACCATCCCCACTCCAATATCAGCCAAAGTATGAAAAGTGTTCCATTTTAGGGGGTTCATTCACGATTCAAATTCAAATCTAAACAATAGTAATGAAAGTGTTGCACTTTGGAGGCCTCAGATTAATTATTCCCCCTCAAATACGAGCAACAGTAGGGAAAGTGTTGGACTTTAAAGGGCTCCGATTTCCTATTCCCACTCCAATCTTAGCAACATTAGAGAGCGTGTTGGACAGTGGAAGGGGTTATATTTAATCTTTTCACTCCTACATCAGCAAGAAAATGTTGGACTTTGGAGTGGCAGCCTTCCTATGCCCCCTCCAATCTAAGCAATAGTGTGCTAAGTGTTGGACTTTGGAGGGGTCAAATTTATTAAACTCACTCCAACTTAAACAAGGGTAGGGAAAGTCTTTAATTTTAGATGGGTCACATTTAGAATACACACTACAATCTAAGTAAAAATAGGGATTGTGTTGGACTTCGTAGGGGTTAGATTTACTATTACCTCTCCAACGTAAAAAACTATTAGACTTTGGAATGGTAAGATTTACTATTCTCAATCGAATCTGAGCAACATTAAAGAAAGTGATGGGTTTTGTACGGAATTATATTTAATCCTCCCACTCCAATATAAGCAAAAGTAGGGAAAGTAATGGACTTTAGAGAGGGCAGATGTACTATTTCCACTCTAATCTAAGCAACAGTAGGGAAAGTGCTGGGCTTTGGAGGGGTCAGATTCACTAGTCCCATCCAATATGTGCAACAGTAAGGAAACTGTTAGTCTTTGGAGGAGGTTATACTTCAACATAAGCAAAGAGTGGCCAAAATGTTGGACTTTAAATGTGTTAAATTTACTAATCACATCCCAACGTAAGCAAAAGTGTAGAAAGTGTTGCATTATGGAGGGGTTAAATGCACTATTCCCACTTGAATCTAAACAACAGTAGGAAAAGTGCTGCACTTTGGAGGCGCAAGATCTATTATTCCCACTCTAATCAGAGCAACAGTAAGGAAACGGTTAGACTTTGGAAGGGGTTCACTTTAGTCGTTGCTCTCCAATGTAAGCAAAAGTAGGGAAGTGTTGGACTATGAAAGGATTGGATTTACTAGTCCAACTCCAATCTAAGCAACAGTAGGGAAAGTGCTGGACTTTGGAGGGGTTAGATTCATTAATCTCATTCCAGTATGGAAAACAGTATTGGCCATTGGTGGGGTCAAGTTTACTAATTTGACTCCAACATTAGGAAAAGTAGAGAAAGTATTGGACCCTAGAGTGCTCAGATTTAGTATTCCAATTCTAATATTTCCAATCTGAACAACAGCAGGGAAAGTGTCTGGAATTTTTAAGGGGGTATGATTTATTTTTCCCACTGCAACATAAGCAAAAGTAGTGAAAGTGTTGGACTTTGGAGGGGTCAGGTGTATTATTCCAACTCCAGTGTAAGCAAAAGAGTGTGGTTGGACTTTCGAGAGGTCAGAATTACTGTTTTCATTTGAGCATCAGAAGGGAATAAGTTGGACTTTGGAGTGGTCAAATTTACTAATCCCACCGAATGTATGCAAAAGTTGGAAAATGTTGAACTTTGAAGGGATCATATTTACTGTTCCCTCCCCAAACTAAGCAGCAGTTGGGAAAATATTGGACTTTGGAGGGATCAAATGTACACTTCCCAATCGTAAAAGATTCTAAATAATGAATTTAAATATAGACCAACAGCATGTCAAACATATTTAAAGAATGAGGTTATTTATTAAATATAAAGCAAGTAAAACTACATTTCATTATACAGCTTTTTTATACAAAAAAATAACATTTTAAATAACATATGAAAAATATTTCACATTTAATACACTTCCCTCCCCACTACACTCTCATCCTTGATGAATGTGCATTATTTAAAATGAGCTGTCTTTTAGTTCATTTCTAAGTGCTGGAGGTTATTATGGTCAATTAGAATTTGGTGGATGTAGGTCAAGTTAGGAATGAATGGCCATCTTTGGGATAATTGCCCAGGATTACCATGTGAGACATAATAGCCCGAAGTAGGGAGAAAACTCTCTGCACACCAGGGCTATTCAGCACTTCTTTGTTTTATTTTGTGCTAAACAAATAGAAATGCTACGAGAGGACAAAATAAGTTGACGGCTGCACTGTATTTACTGAGCCCTTACTGGAACCGCCAGTGTATGGTCTGCACTCTAGTCTTAGACATTCTGCCAGGCAGGAGGCGATCTCTAAAGAGGTTTTTGAGTCATCTTCCTGGAAGACAGACTCCATATCCTTGTCTGCCCTGGTATCCCAGTGGCCCACCTGTCCTGCTTTCATAGGAAACCATAATTAAATTAACAGTTGTTGACTGTAGGGGTATTAAAGTTGGAACTCCAAGAGCATAACTCATATTTACACACTGACCCTTTTTAGTAAAGGAAAGGCCTCATTAAATTCTTCTACTCTTAAAAGTAGCTTTTTTGCTATACTACACACTTCATACGTTCAGCTGGAGAGAAACTTCATTTTAATTTTCTCTCTGTCAAACCTTTGAAGAACCATTAATGGCTGCACTTAATTTGAGCCGATGGCATCTGCTGCTGGGCACCGGCACTTAATTGTTAACACTGACACTTATGACAGTTCACCACATGGCGGCGCTATTTATCAGATTTTATGATGAGCACAACGGTTTTTCAACAATTCCACATACATTTAAAATGACTAATACATGCCACTCAAAGCTACAAGAAGCTTGGGCGGCAGGTATTAGTTATGTTTAATGTATATTTAAAGTCTGAATTGTCACACATGTAGGAGTGTGATGATTGGTAGTTGTGTTGGTACTGTCTCTGGCAGTGCTGGCAGGGGCAATGGGTGGTACAAGCTGCAATAAATTTTGCAGCGATTAATGGGCTCATCCTGAGACAAACACAAGATGTCAAATGCTGTTTCAGTGGATTTTACATTCCTAATTGGATGCAAATTGCTCGGTATTTTAACCTTGACAATTCCATCAGGTATTACCTGAAGGCATTTGAAAACAGAAAACAAATTTGAAAGGGGTATGACATATAGTTTAGATGAGATCAAAACTGCAGGTTATGCCTCCTTCCGATATGCCTAGTAAATCCTTCTGGGGTAAAAACCATAAAGAATAATACAAGTACTTTCCCCAGTTGGTTTTACCAAACGTTGGGGCATATTTACAATGAAATGTCGGAGCAAAGAGTTGCACCAAATGCAGGGGTGTGCTGTAATTACTGCAATATGGTGCACCCCTGTATTTTCCCTAGCTCTGACACTAAAACTAGCTGCCTTGCGCCAGTGCAGTCACCCTTGCACCATAGTGCAAGGGTGCCTGTGTTGCAGGGAATGATTGTTTATGTGCAGGAAGGTGTCCCTTCCTGGACGTAAACAATCGATAATGGCTATTTGCTACGTCTATGTGTGTTGCATAGAAGTAGCAAATCGTCATTATTTATTGAATGTTTATGTGCAGGAAGGGACACCTTCCTGCACATAAACAGTCATTAATGGCTTTTTGCTCTTTATATGTGTGCTGCAGTCTACAGCACACATAGAAAAACCAAAAACTAGAATAAAAAAAGGCATCTCTCCTTGTGCACCATTCTAATGCCTGCTCTTGTATGGTGTTAGTTTTTGGCGCTGGCACAGATTTACACCTCCCTCTAAATCTGGGGCAGCATCAAAAAGCAATGGGTGTTGCGGTGGAACGCCCACAGCAACACCCAATGCACACTCCTTTGACGCAGAGGACGGCGGTGGAAAGGAGCATATTTACAAGGTGGCTTTAAGCCACGCTAAGTGGCTTAGCCCCACCTTGTAAATATTGAAAATGGCTCTACGCCACAGGTGTCAATAAAATGTGAGACTCTGGTGGTGATAGGGGCTTGTAAATATGACCCGTAATGCCTCTCCAGCTTAACTTTGAGGGTGGGAGTATTTTAGTTATCTGAGTGTGAATATTTGGAATCTCAGCAAGACACACTCAGCCTTCCATCCTTCCGAGGTTGGTAAATTGGGCAATATCAACATCTGTCATTTACAAAGCAAACAAATGACAAAAGTATGGAACCAATCAATTGATTTTTTTCCCAGTACCTCGTTTGGCCAGCCAAGTTAATCACGAAGGGGACTATAATATGAGTCACCTGCATCGCAGGTATTACAGGATTTACAGTAACTCCACAGATTTGGTATGTTTTACCTTGACACTTAGCCTACTGAAGGAAGTCAAAATATACAGGTGAAACTTCGGTTGTAGAATCTGGAATGGCATTCTACCACAATATTGAGTTTTAAATATTGTCCTGCCAGGATATCGTGACCTTAATACAGAGCACCATAATATCTTGAAGGTGATCGTACATAGGGAACTATAGATGTACTATATTTCACTCTACATATATGTACATATATTCACCTTAATCTTGAAAGCTGTCCCCACCACTGCGAAAAGCATTTTGGGGAGCTGAGGTCTGGGCTCCTGACATTCTAATTGCCTGCATGTCAGGCATGAACTACAGAAGTTCTTGAACTTTACTCTCAAGTAGGATCAATAAAATGAGGTGTCTTTCTGTTATTTGGTTTGGTGACACAGAGATACCTATCCTGGAACAGTGCATAATTTGTAAACATTTGTGGCAGGGCCCTTTTCAGGAGGCCACTGCAGCTTGCACAACCCATTGCCCCTGCAAGCGATACCAATGATAGTGCAACAGAACTAACTACCACACTCCTACAGGTGTGACAGTTTCAACTTTTCCAGGCCCCCAAAACTATGATAATGGTACGGTCGTCAGGTATCAATAATTTTTAATGTCTATATTGAATTAATAACAGCTGTTGTTGTGGTCATCTCTAAATGAGATAAACAGCACCACCATGTGGCAGACTGTCGTGAGTGCCGGTGTTGAAATTTAAGTGCGTTCCGAGCATCAGAAACCACCGGCTCAAATTAAGCACTTCCCTGAAAGAGGGATGCTATTAACAACATCTAGTTAAAAAGAAGTTTCTGTAACACTGAGGTGCCAACACTAGCTGCCTAGTAGCTCCATGCTAAGGGTACGCAGGATCACAGTAAGAAATTTCATTCTCGCAATAAGCCAAAAGTTGAGATGGACTGTGCTTTAATCAATATCTGTAGTCTGCGGGCTGACACTTATATGCTCCCTGAACTCCACAGCTCTTACTTACCAGTAATTACAAAAGTACTAGTAGTTATTGCAGTGGGACCACCAGGCACTTAGTGTACAGCCTTAGCTCCACCAGTAGAATCTAAAATGGAAACCTTGAGGCCATTAAACCAATGACGCACCTGTAATTCAGCTCTTAGAGCTGAGCTGTCCAGGTGATGCCGTCCCAAATACCTCCACTGTTGCTGTATTTCTTCGCAATTATCACTAATAGAACTGAAAACCATTTATGTCAAATACTCTTGCAGTAAATAAGGATATTTTTGTACATTTTGCTGTTTGTTACTAATTATTCCCATGGCCAGAAGCAGGATAATTCAGATTTCGAGAATCAGATGTTTAGGTGAGAAAACTCAAGCCGCCGCTGTCTATTAATACTTCCAAAGGGAAGCCTTCAAGGTATCCCACACTGTCTCAATCTAAGTATTTTGTCTTACACTGCCAGACGTGGCATTCCAAAATGTCCTTTTATTGTTTCTAATGTATGATTAAAAAAATAATATCCGACGAGTTATTTTGTTACACTAACTTGTAGCAAAGCCTAGCAATTCCAGAGTTTGAGTGACTTCTATTTCCTGGATTCTTGACCTATTTGATTTCTGAACCTGCTTTCTTCAGTAATTTAACCAGCTGAGCTTGCCTTGTCTCTGTTTTCGTCTTTACTTTTATTTTTTTACACATACAATGAACATTGTTCATTGTTTCTTGAGGATTTCTATCATACTTTATTTCTGTACCCATCTCACTGCATGTTTCTTTCTGTTATCATTAATATAACTGTACCACAAGGGCTTGGTGGTATTGTTGCTTGTTAGTGGGGACAAATAGACAGTGGTGGCTGATAGGGAATGGTGGTGGGGTCGGAGGAAGGTGGGGGATTGGGGAAAAAAAGAGAAAAAGAAAACGTACCTGCTGGTCACTAGCCACCGCATCTCCTCTAACGCAGGAACCAAGAAGCACACAGGCTCCCAGACTCTCATGGCCAATCACAAACACTGCCTTACAGCAGCTATGTGATTTGTCTGAGTGCCGTGGTTCAGTGCTCAGAGAGGTGGTGGGAGCCTGTGCATGTGCTCCATCCAGGCTGTGCATTACAGCCAGTGGAGAACATGCAAAGTCAAGCGAACTTGAGGTGCAGCAGCTACCACTCCCCTGCCTCTCGGCCAGGGGAGCCCACCCCCGCCCACCCTAGCCTGGTTACGTTCCATCATTATCATTTTATTTTTCCTTTGCACTGCTTTAAAGCAGTGGGCGAAGCTCCTCCGCCTCAGTGGAGGAGCCGCCACTGCAAATACAATCATGTTTATTAGATGTTGTCAATCCAGACCCTGTATGCTACTTTGCATGGCACGACTTGTGGAAACCAGAAGCATCCCCGGAAAACATGGTTAAATCAGAGTCGCTTTTGCTTTCTTTTTTTAGGTCTCAGCTACAGATAGATTTAGCTGTCTGGTGGCAGACGTATTGTTTCTAACAAATGACACAAACATAGAGAGAGGGCTTTGTAGCAGCCCATTGCTCATGATTGAATGGCTATTATCCCTATCCTAGGTGTCTGCTGTTGAATTGCTTACTTTCTTCCCTATTCCTGTGTTCATACCGCAGGTAGTATTTCGTCATCAGGGTGTTCTTATGGTGTGCTGATTTAAGGGGACTCTTTTTTTCTTCTGCATTGAATGCTCCGGGGAGTGAATATGTTTCCTCTCTCTCCCAGTTGCTCCTCTACCTTCCCCTACACACTGTTTTTCCAATTCCCTTCCCCTACTCCTCAAAGGCTTCCTGATCCTGTGCCCCATTTTAAATAATTTTTATATATTTATTTATTTTACAAAGGCCCATCTGTTGCAAAGTGCTACGGGGCTACTCTGCATAAATTTTTTGTCCTGACGGGAATTTAATTTTCACTCCCTCCTTAAAAAATTTTTTATTTAACATTCTAGATTGGCCTTCTGCCAAGCTAGTATGGTAAATTAAAAATAGTCACCAAGCATCACAATAGATGCACAGCAGCTATCTTGAACCTTTAACTAAAGTGATGCAAGATGGAGGAGAAAAAGTTGTTGTCACTCAGCTAGTGAACTCCCGCAGCTGCTTGAGTCCACTGGACTTCCCTTTCTAGTCATGTGTTGCGGATCAGAAGTCTGTAGAGGGGATGGTAGATTTTCGTTTTTCGAGGCGGTGGGGTTTATAGGATACTGATTTAGCTAGTTTAATGATGTTGCCATTTAGGATGTCGTTCATGTGTAAGATGTACCCAAGCGACTGCACATGGAACCAGGTATGGATAAATACCTAAAAAATTAAGAGAGGAAAACCAAATCGGAACAGGGGTAGGTTTTTCAGTTGAGAATAGGAGAAGGAATTTGGTCCTTTGAGGGCTCAGTTTTATTGAGAGTGAATGCATCCAGGGTGCAAGAATACCGAGGAAGGACTTCAGAGTTAATATATTTGCTAGGTGCCATCACCATACTTCTGAATGGAGATGGTATTTTATTCGATAATTGTTGCTAGAGCTTCCAGATATCATTTGAACAGGAGAGGTGATAGGATGGATACTTGTTGTACACAATATTTCTCTGGAATAGAGGGAGAATCGAAAGAGTTGAGTTTCATGAATTGAGATCTGGAGGAGAGGAAAGATTTAAAAGAATAATTATAAATGATTGTTTGTATACAATTGACTGAGATGGATGCAGAGCACTGTCTTGTGTATTTTACTATCGCCTTATAGCCCATTGCGGGGGCTTGACTGGCTGTTAAAGGCCCTGAACCCAAGTTATAGGCCTGAGCCACAGGCGAGGGTCTGTAATGACAGAGCGCCTTTAACAACCAGTGTAGCCTGAGTCCGTTTTAACATTTCTTCTGGTGATTTGGGTGAGTGAATTATGTGGTTGGCTCATATTTTACTTGAACATGTTGGCTCAAGGGTTGCCACCATGCCGGTTTTATACTGGCACCACTGGTATTTTAATGTCCTGGCTGGTACAGAAGCAAGCACCATCCCCTAAAACAGGCATTTAAAGCCCTTATATGAACATACTTCAAACAGTAAATATAAATAGAAAACCTTTTGAATGTGTTCTAGATCTGCGTTAATGATCCCTGACTAATATTTAAAGTAAATAAAGGCAGAAAAGTCATGTTACAATAGAATACACATACATTTGTCCTATTTAGCATCATGTCGGGGACTTTGCAGACTCTCAAACCAACAATAAATGGACGGTATTTTCTTTTGGAAAGGTAGCAACTGTAGGCTCCATTCCAAACAGAGAGAGGTCCTGCTTGACAATCTCTAGTGCCATTTTGGAGAGTTGCTACTCTAGACCTGCCAGCCAGCCAGTGGGATCTCTTGAAATAAGCTGGCTGCCCACTTGCGTCTTATTATTGTATGCAGTTGACTAAGGTGGATACAGAGCACCCTCTTGTGTATTTTACCACTGATTATAATTGATTTCTGAATTTAGCATTTCTTTTGACAAAACTGTGCCAATGGATTGGAAAACTATTGAACTTTTACATAGTATTTTTCTAACCACAGAGAACTAGAAATTCAAATGCTTCCTGCTTGATATTTTTCAGTGCCATTTTGGATAGTCAATGCTCTAGATTTGCCAGTCAGTGGAGGACTCTTTAAGGATCTAGCAGATGCAAAAACAGAACTACGCCACCTCGAGCTCCAATGGCGGAAGAATTATGATGAAATAAACAATGCATGAGGTGTAATAGATACAAATTACTGAGTGTAAAATCTGCTATTATATTAATAGAGTAACTGAAGTCTCCAACATTCAGAAAAAGGTTTTTAATACCCTAAATTAACTTTCTTTGGCATAGCACGTATATCTATAATGCACCCCTTCCCAAGAATTCTGTGAAAAGTTAAATCATTTTTTTTTTTATCTCGGGAATTAGAGAAGCCTAAGCTGAGAACCAAATCAAGTTAAATTAATACACTGCAAACTACATTTCACTACAATAAACTACAATATCCTGTGAAATTTAAATTGATTAATATGTATTAGTACAGTTTCCTCCATTTGTGTTCTGGAGTTGAGGATATCAAATACTCCTAACCCTCCCTGCCCTACCAAACAGTCACTCAAATTTTATTATTTAAACACGCGGTCTCTTCCAAAACACCAATTAGAAATTTTCTATCTTCTTGACACTTTAAAACCTGATGTTCTTCTTCTCTCTGAAACCTGGCTCACGGATGACTCTCTCCCAGATATCCTGGCCGCCATTCCCACGGGGTATTATATTCTACAGACCAATAGACCCGCTGGCCAATCCGGAGGTGGTGTGGCAGCCATTATTCACCATCAGTTACAGTTTACTGCTCTAACTGCCACCGCTATTCCCTCTGTTGAGAGCCTTATTATTAAACTCGTGTCCCCTTCAGCCTCTTTCGTTTGTGCCCTGTTTTATCGACCTCCTCATTCTATGCCCTCTTTTCCTCAGTTAGTTGGAGATCTCATCTCTCAACTTATAATTAACAATTCTAAACTAATGATAATTGGGGATTTCAACTATTGGCCTTCTGACCCTAACGAAACACCTCATTCCCGAGAATTCACTGACCTTCTCTGGGGCCTCAATTGCACTCAGCACGTCCGCACTGCCACTCACATTAAAGGACACCTCCTCGACCAGCTATGGACAGTTAACCTGTCCATCTCTTCTTTATCCATCTCTCCCTGTCCTTGGTCTGATCATTATTCTATCCAATTTTCCTTGGACCTGCCTCGACCAGTTAAACCCTTAACCCCGGAAAAAATCTTAACCAGGAACTGGAGCCGAGCAAATAAAGAGGAGTTCTGTTCCTTACTTTCCACCTCTCTGCCTATGGATACTGATTGTCTTAATGCTCATGAAACTGCCATCCATAACTGGCTATGTGCAGCCAGCAATATTGTTGCCCCTTGTAAATTTTCCATAATCAGGCGGCCTCATGACACCCAGCGGTGGTTCACAGAGGATCTCAAACTAAAGAAGCTTCTCCTCAGACAAGCAGAACGCAGGTGGAGACGTAGCTATTACACTAATACAAAAGACATTTTCACTAAGCTGCTAACTGACTACAAAAAAGCCATTTTCGCAGCTAAATCCTCGTATTTCTCACAAAAAATCACAAACTTGTCTACCAAAACCAAAGATATTTTCTCTATTGTCAACGAACTATCCTTACCTGACTATCAAACCAGCACCCACCCAGGATTTCTGTGACGCTCTCAATAACTTCTTAGTTCAGAAAATCTCCACTATCAAAAAGAGTATTCCTCCGACCCCCCTCCGTTCAGTTTTTGGGACTTCACCCAAAAACACCCAGTTTCTTGATCAAATTCCTCTGATCTCCAAAGAAGACTTTTCTATACTTCTAAAAAAAGGTCATCTCGGGTTCCCCCTCAGATCCTTGCCCTTCCCTATTCCTCCAAGAAGCCTTTCTCTCTTGCCCCGACCCCCCGCTTGCGTTCCTCAATAACTCACTAAAAACAGGGGTCGTCCCCGCCTCCTTCAAAGTAGCAGAGGTTATTCCCATCTTGAAGAAGCCTCATGCCGATCCCACCAATCTTACCAACTATCGTCCCATCTCCCTCCTTCCTTACTTGAGCAAGATCTTGGAAGCCCATGTCACACAATGCCTTAGCTCCTTTATTGAACGCTCGTTTTTTCTTGATCCCCACCAGGCTGGTTTTAGGCCTGCACACTCTACCGAGCAGGTCATATTCGCTGTGATGAATGAGCTTCGCAGGGGGGCTGATCACAATCTCTCTCAAGCCCTTGTTCTTCTAGACCTCTCAGCCGCCTTTGACACGGTCGATCACAAACTCTTGATCGACCGTGTCAGGGATGCAGGCATTCAGGGCACGGCCCCAAAATGGATTTCCTCTTTCTTGGGGAACCGCTCGCAGGCCGTTCGCCTTGCCGCCTTCTCTGCCAAAAAGACCACCTTAACCTGTGGTGTGCCACAGGGCTCATCTCTCTCTCCCCTACTATTTAACCTATATATGGTCCCTTTAATCTACTCACTTCGCAACTTTGAAGTAGTCTGCTTCAACTATGCGGACGATCTTCAACTTGTGTTCAACATTAACTCCACTACTGCGTCCATCTCCAGCTTTCAGGCTACTCTATGTTTCATCAGGGATTGGATGAATACCAGCCAACTCAAGCTCAACCCTGATAAGACCGAGCTGGTGTTGACTGGTTCTTCAAATTCCTGGAACAATAACTTTTGGCCCCCCTCGTTAGGAAATCCTCCTATACCCTCCAAATCAGTTAAAAGCCTTGGAGTAATAATTAGCAATGACCTGTCCATGAAGCGCCAAATTGGTGCAGTTACATCCTCATGCTTTTTCCACCTACGCAGAATTCGGAAGATCGCAAGATTCTTCACCACCGAGGCCCTCACTGTGATACTCATGGCCTTAGTCATTTCACAGATAGACTATGCCAACTCTCTTTATGTTGGCATCCCTGTCTATCAACTCCATCGCCTTCAGCTGGTTCAGAATCAGGCCGCACGCCTCATAACTCATCAACCACGCACCCAACATGTCCGCCCCTTGCTGAAACTTCTTCACTGGCTCCCAGTAGCCAAACGCTGTCTGTTTAAACTGGGTTGTACCATTTTTAAAGCCCTAATTGGTAGGGGGCCTGCTTTCATCTCCTCCTTAATTTCTCGTTATTCCCCCACTCGTGTACTTCGTTCGTCGCATGCCAATTTTCTCACCCCTTCTCGTTTTAATCGGAAAAAACACGGTGGACTCAGTTTCTCCTTTCTGGCACCTCAGACGTGGAATTCCCTTCCTTTGGAACTCAGACTTGAAATATCTCTGCCACACTTCAGATCCCTCCTCAAAACTTTCTTATTCATTCAAGCCTACCAGTAACCTCCTGATTTAGTACGTCACTGCCATAGCGCCATGAAACCTTTGAGTGTACGTGCGCTCTAGAAATAAATTTAACATAACATAACATAACATAACAAATACCCCAGAGAGATCTAAAAGAAACATTCGGAATACACCTTCATCATCTAAGATTTTAAGTGCAAAGTATTTGAATGATTCCTGTTTCTGTTCTAAATTTTGTGTCAACATCAGATTGAAATGGGTTTCAGAAGCTGCTATTCGTGATATGGTTTAGGATTTGGCATGCAAAAGCTCTTTCATTTATTTTTCCCATTAACAGCAATTTTGGATTCAAACGTGGCTTCTTGAGGAGTGAGTGATTTGTTCAGATTTCAGAGCTGAAGGGTAATGTAGTTTGTCGAGATGTGTTATCTATTTTGAGCAGAAGAGGTAAGATATGTTTTCAACATTCCATTAGCAAAAAAACAGGAATAGGATCCTTGAAGTAGAGGGAAGAATTTGTGGAAGAAATGATTTACGAAATGGATTGTGTATCAAATTTTTTGAACTAGACAGGTAACTTTAAGCATGGATTTACCTTCAGTAATCAGCCAACTAAGGGAACAAACTATAGGAGTGACTTAGTAAACCAGGCCGCCCCTAAAGCCAGGCGAGCAGCAGCCTGTAGCAAGGCCTTCATCAGAGTTAGGTGTTTCTTGGGAATTCCAGCTAAAATGGAGTTGCCATAGTACAGAATAGATAGAACCAAGGCTTGGATCTCTACCTTCAAGTAGCGGGCAACTAAGAACAGTTTCATCATGTGGATAAGTTTAAGATGTAATTTGGATTTTTTGTGACTATGCTGATAGCGTTAAGGAAACAGAGGGGCATATTTACAAAAAGATGCCAGAGAGTGGTGTTACGCCAAATTTGGCAACACCATACTCTGACATTTTTAAAATGCAGGGATCTGCTGTATTTACAAAAACATGGCGCACCCCTATGTTTCCCCTTGCACTGGCGCTAAAAAAGCTGTCTAGTGCCGACACCCTTGCGCCATGTTGCTAGGGTGTCTCCACTGCAGTGGCCATTGTTTATGTGCAGGAAGGGACACCTTCCTTCACATAAACAATCAATAATTGCGATTTTCTCTTTCTATGTGTGCTGCAGAAAGCAGATGGGACACATGGGAAGAACACAAAACTAGGAGAAATTAGTTATTTCTCCTCGTATTGCCATCCTAACACCAGGCATTACCTGGCCTTCGTTTTTGCCACTACCCCAGCCTTGTAAATCTGGGGCAGCTACAAAAAGCAGTTTGCGTTGTGGTGGAACGGCCAGAGGCTGATCTTGCAGGAATGACAGAGTCATTGCCACCCTCTTGCATCACTGACTTGCTCACCTTCAGCTGTATAAAGTGCCCTGGCATACTGATATCCCACTTCAAGAAATACATATGGAAGAAACTGGACATTGTGAGGTATCCTCATCATATGATAATACATTCACTGGTTAATATGTCACATTAAACCTGTTTAATGACAAAGACAACAATATCTCTGCACAAGGAAAAGGGTGCACAGTGAGGAGTGAAAAGAAAACACTACACGCGGACAACAGCAGCACGTACATTTTATTGAATAAAAAATACGTAGAAGAAATTGGGCCTTGAGAGTAATCCTTGGAAAATTATGAGGTCTTAAACAACTACAGATTATTTGTTAACTTCAATGAAAGTCCTTGAATAAGGAACCAAACAAATTAACATCAACCCATAGTCACTAACAATGCAAGGAACCTCATCCTCATTAATATCCTAGAAACTTTTATACATGAGAGCAAGAAATATTAACTTGACAAAGTATACCACTGCAAAACATAGAAATAGGAGACTTTACTGTACGGGTGGATGGCTTAAACCTTGTAAAGAGAATTCATGTTCCAGAGTGGAGTTGGGAGAAATGACTGACTAAAAAGAAACCAAGTCCCAGCACCTTCTCAATCCCGTGGAAATACTTCAAACACTTTGCGGGATAGTTATCATAATTATTACCACAATCCTTTATATTTTTTATAAATAAAAAATGATTATGGGAGTTTCAGAAAACAAGTCTGACTCTACCACTTTACAAAAAGGGTAAACCATCTAACCTGGTGATTGACATGCCAAAAAAATAAATACAATTGAGGATAAAATCTTGATAATATTAGGTCCAGAACCTCTAAATAACTGGGTTAAAAAGAAAAACATCGTAAACATCAAACTGGTGGCTTCAGAAGCCAGACTTTATAACCATGGACCAGATTTCCCTAAAGGAAGATTCGTCTCTGAATTGCTTTCTGGATTTCACCTAAGCATTCAATCTGTTCAGTCGCCAGCAACTGTGGGTTGAGTTGAAAAGCATGTCTGCCATTACCTCTTCTGAGAATAACTGAAGGCCTCTAAGATGATACGATGATACAAAAGCCTACACCAAGATAGGTCTAAACAGCACCAGAACAAAAAGCTTCACCACAGATGAGTCAAGCAAGCTTGCATATTGGCTTCACTTTTTTTCACCGTCTACACAAATGAAAGATATACCAAACTCATTAGAGGCACTCCAGATGTCCCACATATAAACAACATAAACATTCCGCTCCTATTGTACACAGACTTCTCAATCTTCTAGCATAATACTCTAAACAGCTCCAACTAGCAACAATAGAAAAATACAGTGCAAACATTTTTCTAAAAATCAACCCATTCAATTCCAAAGTGATGATGTGTGGCCAATCACAGAACTGTCACTATGCAGTTCCTACATGAGAAAACAATGTTACAAATTAATCGAAATTTGGAATCAAGGAAAAACATAGTCTAGTTTGAGCTTTTCAAAATGCAACACAGAGGGCCAGCTACCCATCCATGAACATAATGTAATCACTGAAAAAGCTATTCTTCTTGTTACAGAGTAATACCCTGCCTTTTAATGGATCTTTGGGAAACCAGAAAAACTATGAGGCATGTTCCTACTGAGGGTACTGCAAGGAATAGCTGGTCTAATTTATATTGTTGCTACAGAACATACCATATTGTTCGCAAAAGGACAATGGGGTCCTTTTTAAAGAACTCTGGAATTTGAAACACAAAATTTGCAATTATCTTCCTATTCGCAAACATAGAGCAAATCATTGCAGAAAAAGATTGCTTCCTGTAGGAGACCTAGGGGCCTATTACCATGGCGGGCGGATAGCCACCGCCGGGCCGGCCGTGGCTACCGCCGGGTTGGCAGTGGCGATCCGCCAGCCAAATGTCCCTGGTTCTTCCCCCGCCATATTAGTATGGCGGGGGCACAGTGGCAGATGGAAAGACCGTCTGCTGCTTTTTTGTGCGGTCGAATTGTTGACCGGGCAGAAAAGGGAAACAATATGGTGGCGGTGTCTGCAAGACACCGCCATTCATATTATGATGTGAGAAGAAATTGTCCTTTCCATGGCAGCGATGCCGCCATCGAAAGGCATGTGGTCCTTGATGTTTGGGGCCCGTAACGGGCCCCCAGGGATTTGGGAGGGTGGGGGATGCACATGGGAGTACCTATGGTACCCCCCTCATTGAAATGCACTACGTGGCAGGCACCACGTGGTGCCTGCCCTGTTGTGCATGGCAATGCTGTGCACAATCCTTTTACATTGCGGGCGGGGCTGCATCCAGCAGATCCACCCACAATGTAAAAGGCCCAGGATGCGCCTGCCAGTGTGGCGGGCGCATCCTAATTTGCATGGCAGGACCACCGCCGGTGGTCAATCCCGTGCTCTGTTGCAGTGGCGGGCGTCGAAATGGACCCCTTGGCGTCTAATAGGGGGAAGAGCCAAAGAGGTGCAAACCACTGCAAAAGATAAACATTATGAACTTTTATTTACCCGGCAATTAGTCTACTGTACCACCTTCTGTAAAGAATTGCTTCTTCTGAAATTGCTTTTTCACAGTCTTTTACTTTCCTTTTATTCACCAAAGACCGTTGACCAAAAGTTCTAAAGAAAATTTGGAGGCTTGGAACCTTACTATATCTGACAGCAAACACATGCTTTGAAGTAAGTACACACATAATGAGGAAACTCTGAAATTAAGTAGGCAATGAGCACTTGGCCCATCCCTTTTGAATGTCAGCATCAGGAGTCAAACTTCAGTTCTAAGTCTAGCCACCAATTTTAACCAGTTCACAAAACAGCTCAATAAACGTCTTTTTAGTGTGAGTCACTCAAAATGACAACCAAATGACTGTACTATTCCTAGCACTATCAATCAGTTTCCTTTATTGTTTGGCTTTAAAAAAAATAAGTACTGTAGTTTTTCATTGAAAGCAAAATACAATTAAACATGTATAGTGGCATATCTGTAGCTGTGGTGGATTTTCCACAGTAGTAGGTTTGGTGTTAGTGATCAGAGAATTGATGGTCCCAGGGATGAGGCAGGGGCAGCCACTAAGAAGATGAAAAACACCCACAAAATTGTTACTTAGTAGGTAATCACATTCATTGTAAAACACGTTTCTTCCTGTTTCCACTCATGCATTTACTTCTAAAACGATTGGATGTAAATATGAAAATGGGTTAAAAAGTTCCCCAATAACTCATATTTTCTGTTGAAGCATGGGAATGGATTTCTCTACCTGAAGAAAAGATCAATATGCTAATGCACATTTGTGCTACACTTGAGTATATGTGTGGGAAAAAAAGATGCATTGAAATGTCTGATTTATGTAGACATGTATGGGAGATCCTGGTGAGCCTTGTGAGTTACAGTAAAATTGGAAAATTTATGAAAATCATGAGCCCTATCCTTAAGGATACTCTAATGCACTGCTCCTCCAGTTGTGGTCTGAAATAATTTGTAATACTGTGTTAAAGTTTTAAATAATTCACAAAAGAGTAAGTTTCTTTGGTCAAACCCTGGAACTGCACACCATATGTACCAAATGTACATATGGTGTAAAAAAAAAAAAAAAAAAAAAAAAAACAACTGTAGGAGACCCGAATACACATGAAAAACATATCTAAATATAAAGAGTGAGGCAATATTGTGGATTTACCCATGTGTTTGTTTTCGCTGTACACAATGCAGAGATCACTCTTAGTGGTTGTTTACTAAATTATTCTTTCAAATCCACCATTGAGTAGCTCAGTCAGATGATTAATGTTTTGATAAAGGGATCTTTGAGTATTTATAAGAGGCATGTTATCATCGTATACTTTTCTTAATGATTATTAAATTCTAATTAGTACTCCTGTCATGCACTTTAATCAAAATAGCAACTATAACCTATTTAATGATATGTATTCCCCAAGTATCAATACGCATTTACTTATAATTAGAAACTGAATGACAAATGTTTTACAGTCATTACTGTAATGGCAAGTGAGGCAGAAATAATATTTTGGTTTATATCAAGTGCATGATTTGCCTCGTGAATATTACGTAGTTAATGACTGTGCTGCTGGTTGGATGAAGCAATTGAATGATCTGTCATGCATGCTCTTTGTTTAAGGATTGTTGTGACAGAATTAAAGAAATGCCTTGTCAAATAATTTTACCTCAAATTAACTAACTCTATAATTTCACTGTATGTTTTTGCTATATACGAGATTGCATGATGTATGAGTGAAATAACTGTAAGTGTAAGAACTTATTATGATATATAGATAAATCTTAGACATTGATGGTTGCCGCACCGAAAATATAAATTAATCAGAGTTTCCATAGGAAGAGCATTTTTTGTTTTGCTAATAACTTTGGTGCCGTTTGATGAATTGTGATGACACTTCCTAATAGAAAATTTCATCCACCTAAGCCCCTTCTAAAAGTTTTGGGATTATCGATCAAGTGAGCACTGAGAATAAAGTATAGTGGTCCCAAAACACTTTTTTCCCCCATGCAATTTCCGGAGGGAATTATTTTCAACGATGATATAGAAAAAACGGCTGAACAAATGTACACCACTTTAGGCAGAAAGCTAGATCTTTACTCAGAAAGCATGCTCGTGTGATTTTTTGTAAACCTGGTCAGCCATTTTTGAGAAATTACGTTTTTTTTTTTAAAGAATTTGTTTTATTATTTTGTATATAGTTAATACAAACAGTGTACCAGTAATGAGTATGAACATTTAAGCCACCACAGAAATTAAGGTTAAAAGAAATAGAGATATTAGGTGAAGTCAGACTTTTTTGGGAGTCCCACGGTATCAGAAGTCAACATAAGTCTTCTGATTGGCGGACCCATGGGACCAAGATAGGTCCCGTAGGACCGGGAGCTCTGATCGGTTCGGTCCCTGAGCCCTACAAAATGATGTATAAAACAATATAATGAGTCAATGTAGGGTAACTCTGACCCCTTAGCCCTTGTGGGGCCAAATTAAAAAGAAACATTTTTTGGGGGTTCATCGTGGATCTGCAGTACTTCCATAGGTGCCAGAGTGGGTCCCGAGTAGTTTCACAGGAGTACCCCGGGACTGGCAAATAAAAAATAAAACAACAGACAGATCATAAGATAAGATCTAGTTGACTGTCACCACATCAACAAAGATATTTGTGCAGCCATGTTAGAACTTGGGGACTCAGTACTCTGTCCCGTAGAAAAACGAAAATAATTATATAGGGGGAAGGATATGGATTCCCTGTCCCCTCAGCTTGATGGGGGTGTGCCACAGGGACCCTCTTATTTTTTTGTTTTAATCAGAGCCATGGATAAACAGAGGAACTGCAGCGCCATTTAAAAAAAAAAGCACTGTTTTCCATGCTGAAAAACAGAAGGGCCCGTAGGGTCAGCAGTAATCTAGACTATTTCAATTATAACTCATGCCTTCACCATTCACTGCTTATACCCATTCATATTATATTTCTTATAGCATGTTAAATCTTAGCATTCATAACAACACCCATGCAATCTCAAAAGAATTGCAATAAAAACACTTCATTGTTGACCTTTCGTTCTGGGACTTTGGCAGTCTAGTCCTTACTCCTGAACATACTGAAAGGCTAGCTGTTAATGTAACCAGCTATAAGTGCCTCTATAATTGCTGGGGTTGTTAGTGATAAATGTGCACTGGTGCACCATTCCTAAGGTTCCTACTGTGTAACATGTAGAGCCATAACAAACCTTTATGTCGATGATGAACCTGCAGCTGCTTGGTGAAATACTGACAAACGTACAGCTGAACTACTATGTTGACATCTAGGAGCATTTAGACAGAGATCATGGTGCCTGATGAACAAAGATATTCCCAAAAAATGGTCTCAAATTGCACATCAAATTTTTGAGCATGCAATCTGATTTTATAGAACCGAACTATGCACAAATTAGTTAGGATTAGTTCACAAACTACAAAATCACTGGTTTGCAGAATGATCTGTCTGATTAATGTTAATTATGCGAGTCGTAATTTGCGACCTTCTGTTTTTGACTACATTAACAGAGATGGTGGCCTGCAAGGGATAGCAAACCACCATCCCTGAGACAGTTTTCCAAAACCGAAAACGTTTTTTTTTTTTTAAATGAGCCCAAGTTATTTTGAGTTAAGTGTGATGGTTAGTTGTATTGGTACTTGGTAGACCTGACAGCCTTAGGGTGGTCTATCCCACAACGTTTTGCCTTCCTTCTCCATTTTTATGCTGATCTAATTTTTGGTGGCCTTATGACTCTCTGCACTTTACCACTGCTAACCAATTCTAAAGTGCTTGTACTCTCTCATCTAAAAACTGTAATATTGGCTTATCCCCAGTGGGCATATTTAATTTACTTATAATGCTCTAGTCAAGTGGTACTACATGTACCCTGGGCCTGTAAATTAAAAGCTGCTAGTGGGCCTGCAGCACTGATTGTGCAACCAAATTAAGTAGCCTTTTAAACATGTCTCAGGCCTCACACTGCAGAGCCTGTCTATGGAGTTTTTTTGCCAGGCCCAAACTATCCTTTTTATCAAATATAAGTCACCCCTAGGATAGGCCCTGGTCAGCACAGAGGGCAGGGTGCAAGGTATTCAAAAAGTACGACATGTACTTTTAAGTTTTGCATGTCCTGGTAGTGAAAAAGTCTTAAATTTGTTTTTTACTACTAAAAAGCTAATCTCTCCCATTGAATAGCATTGGAGTTGCCTTACTACATTTTATAATTACAATTTCTAAATAGAAAGAAATAACCAGTTCATGTTTGGTGTCTCTGGAATCACAATGTAAAATCCTAACTTGTGGTGAAGTTGATTTTTAAATTGCATTTCTGAAAATGCCTCTTGCGAAAGTTGTCATTTTCTTGCCTTAGCCATTTAGTGGCTGTAGCCTGTCCCTGGTCACATAACTGGGTGTAGCTGACAGTTGTGCTTTGAGTATTCCTCTTAGACAGCCACACAGAATATGGAACTTAGGCATGCCTGTGTGGGCCACCACAGGCCGAATGGGATGGAGGAGCTTGGCACAGCCCCATTTATACCTGAAGAGGCTGTCTCCTGCCTCCACACACAGGGCTGCATACCCACTGTAGTTAGTCTGTACCGAGGGCAGTGAAGGCAGGATGCCTGGGGACTTCAAAGGGAAACCTCAAGAAGCTTCTCCCCCACTTCAAAGGCTCAACTGGTGTAAATACCGGACCTCAGACAATAAAGCTTCAGAACACTTCTGGACCTGTGGATACTCTGCCAGCAAGAAGGACTACTGTGCTGCTCCAAGGACTGAAACTCTGCTAAAATGCTGCTCTTAATGAACTGCTGCCTTGCTGTGCTGACCTGCTTCCCTCTTGACTGGGTGAGGAGAACGACTGGAACTGCATCTCTTGAACCCAGGTTCCAGAGTGACTAAAGGGCTAGTTGTCTGACCTCCTGATCTGAAGCATAAGGGACATAACAGGCTTCAAACCACCTTGCATCTGCACCTGTACTCTGCCATTTGTAACTCTGCCCTGCCAAGTGGTGCCACCCTTGTCCTGGACCCTTGTAAGTGGGATTAAGGTGCTTTTTCAGTCTCTGTGGATCCAGCAGAAATGGCACACCTCCTCTACTGTGCTGCACAACCCTGCCGCTGCATGCATTGGACCTACTGCAAAGACCTGCATTGCATCGCAGATCTTCGGAACTGCTGCATCATCCTTACTGCATGATGCATCCTCGACAGAGCACCTCGCATCATTCGTCGATGGAAGACTCGATGACAGACTTCGCATCGCGGCCCTGCAGCTCTTCAGAAACGACGCATCGCCCCCGACTGCACGCTGCTCCCTTGACGCCTGACTTCACAAGCCCCTTTGACTGGATCCTGGACAATGATGCAGGTCCTCACACTGCAGCCCCATTGCATCTTGGAACCAATGCTGCGATTTGGCTTGTCAATGCATCTTCAACATAGATCCAGGCAAAACTCCGCAAACCAGGATTGAAAGTACCTTTGTTCAGCGGGCCTACCTGGGTCACGTTCCATCATCGTGGGTCTGAAATTATGAGTTTGTCCTGGTCCACTGCAACCACGTTTACACAGTTGGCACTTTATGCTTTTTGTAGCTATTTTCACAAAAAAATGTTAATTCAATACCTCTGGTTCTACTAATTGGTTCTACTAATTGGATTTTTGTTGTTTTGGTCTTGTTTAATTTATTAAACCTACTCTATTTTTCTAACTGTTGTGGCCTCCTTTTGTGGTGTGCTTTCACTGTGTTAATGTCTGATGTGTTGCACAATTACTTTATACATTGCCTCTGAGTTAAGCCTGATGGATCTGTGGCAGTGTTTAATTTGAAACATAATAAGTGCCAGAGTTCTAGTCAGGAGGCCTCTGCAGCTTGCACCACCCATTGCCACTGCTGTTGTTGCCAATGACAGTATCTACACAACTACTACTAACCAACACACTACAAGTGTGCCAAATCAGCACTCCAGGCCCCCGAAGCTATA
This sequence comes from Triturus cristatus, assembly GCF_964204655.1. Classification (NCBI taxonomy): domain Eukaryota; kingdom Metazoa; phylum Chordata; class Amphibia; order Caudata; family Salamandridae; genus Triturus; species Triturus cristatus. The sequence continues at coordinate 1,190,212,303 of NC_140591.1, forward strand.
AAAATAGCTTGGGCAGCAGGTATTAGTTGTTTTTAATGCTCACTGAATTAATAAACATTTGCTCTTTTGCTCATCTCTAATTTATACAAACAGTGCCACCATGTGGCGGCTGTGATAAATACCAGTGTGGACAGTTAAGTGCACGTGCCGACAATTAAGTGCCGGTGCCGAGCATACCACAGTCTCAAATTAAGCACTGCCAAGCTACCCGTGAGGTTAGTTTAGGGTTTGCTTGTGACTTCACTCTGAGAAGAATTGTGGTTGTTGCCTGAGAAAGGTTTACCCCCCTCAACCAGTAACCAATTTCTTAAATTAGGAGGAGCCCTGGGAGGGACAATGGGTGGTGCAAGCTGCAGTGGCCTCTTGACAAGGGCCCTGGCACTTATTTTCTTACAAATTAAGCACAGGTCTAAAATCCTATTTTTTCAATATGGAAAAAGTTTTCCAAATTGCAAAAAGGGTTTTTAGTATACGACCGCTAGATTACCTTATACATTAGGCTCATAGTTCTTGTCTTCGAGCCTAGGCAGTCTGGGCTTCTTTTCAGTTAAGCAGCTGGCATTATGAACAACGAAGCCCTTCAATTCTACGTGTGTAATTAACAATTGAGATAAGTTGTTTTGCTAGAAAATATGAATATTTGCTTTGACTATTCCCTGATGAGTATTGCAACTCGAACATCTCAAGAGTTAACCAGATCTCTCTAAATTCGAAAATATTTATTGTGCCAGAATTTAATTAGGGAAACTAATCAAGCGCCTTTGTTAAAAGAAGCATTTACTAAAGTGAGTTGCCTGACTGTAACTGCAAAAAGGGACAACTGCAATGTCATTTGCATCCATGCTGCCAATAATGTCCTGCCCAGATTGCACATTTTGTAGCCAATGGCTGTGTGCCTGCTGACAGAGCTGCAGCACTTGGCTATATTTGGCCTGCGCTGAGACATCTGCGTTGGCTACTAACACAATTCACTTCAAATACTTTACTGTATCCAAAAGATGAATTTGCACTCCTACCCTTTCCTGATTTACAGAGCGGTTTCTCCCTAAAGAGATTTTTTAACGAGGACATCCTTGAACTCATAGTAGTTTAAGTATTGTTATTTAGCTTTTTTATAGTCTAAACCTAATATTAATGTAACCTTAAGTGGTGGAACAGACTTCCACTTGTCATCCTTAGCTACACAGCTGAACAGGGAGTCAAATCCCCCCATGGCTTTTCCTTTCCAACTGTTCCGTCTAACTTTCCAAGGTCTCTTTGTGCTAGCCAGCTAAGCGGTGCCCACTTAGCAGCTCTGTGCTATACAAATGTAATCATTCATTCATTTGTGTGCCGCGACAGCACTTTTCGGTTGTCCCAGGGTATCTTTCCAGGCAGGTCCCCAGCTTTGACCACAATCGGATTGTAGTACACGCAGTAGCCCTGCCACATGGTGTTCTGTATAGATAAACTGAGCTACCAAGGTTCACAGGTCCATGCGTGATGAGCTGCTCCAGTCCCTGTTTTTTGTTTGCATTCTGGGACTTCGAGTGCTGGCTTTATAGTGGAATCACTAAGACTACAAATACCAGAATTCAGAGAAAAAACCCTGGACAGGAGCATCTGGTCATGCATGGACCTGGGAAACTTGGCTGGGCTGAAAAGGAGTTCTTTTCTCAGGCCAGAGCCCAGTTGGATAATATTTCGGGACAGCTCAAAGACACTGACAATTCGAAGTACATTTTAGATGGTTATGAATGGCACTTCCTGCAGAAAATAATTTCGAAAAATGTTTTGCTTTTTATCTTGCTTTTGTTCTTATTTTGAGGTTTTCAGCAGAGGTTCCATACAGCTATAAATAAAACAGCACTCCACTATATGTTTCTTTTAGGAACTCTGTTTTACAGTCTAGCTTAATGGGCACAGTATAATTCTGTACCCTATTTGCTGTACTATGACATTGCATATCCATGGTGCCAAATGGCAATGTTTTCGGTGCTTGAAGAAAATGTATCTTATGCAGCTGCGGCCGTTGCAGGTAAGAGCAGTGGGGCTAGCTGGGGGGGGGGGCATTTCGAGAGATGACCACAAGGGAAAATTAAATAAAGAATTAATTTCCCCTTGTGGTCCTCTCTCAAAATCCCCCACAGCCAGCCCCACCGCCCCACCGCTCTTAACTGCAGTGGCCGCGTCTGATCTTATGGGATATATAGGAGTCTTTCTAACAGTGGTTGCTGGCACTGATTGGGTGTGGCGGGGTGGGGGGAAGTAAAAACAATAAAAACAAACTTACCTTATAGCCGCTTCCCTCCCCTGCTGTATCTCCCATCGGGCCGGAAACAGGAGGCACCCTGGCTCCCGTATTTCAATCAAAATGCTGCAATGCAGCATTGTGATTGGTCTGAGCGCTGTGGTGCGGCGCTCAAACAGGGACTGGGAGCCTGGTCTCGAAAAGCTGCCCCAGCAGGAACAAGTAAAATTATAATAACTTTGGGTTATTATCATTTTGTTTTTCCTTTTTTTACACTGCAGAAAAGCTGTGGGGCAATGCTCCTCCGCCTTGGCGGAGAAGCCGCCACTACTTTCTAACACATTAGTCATTTTCAAAAGCACTAGGGGTAATTCAGGAGAAGAGATCATCATCATTAAATCAGAGCATAAAGGATAAAGGATGATAAAATTAAATGGTGAGAATGCTGATGAGTTAGCTGTTTCATAAAGCATGCACACACAACACAAAAAGGTGCACATTTGCAGAAACAGATTACTTAGAAGCTTACAAAGAATAGGTTACTTATTGTCCTCAGATTAATAATTTTACATGATCAGGCTACATTGTTAGCCATCAGAATACAGATGCTATTTCCCTCATTGTCCCCTTAGGAAATGTATACATTCCCACACCAGCATCCACACTGTCAGCAAGTATGTAGGCATCATTCCCAGGGAAGTAATTTTTTCTCTCCATGTAAAGCGCAAATGCCTTGCTATCACCCATATCACGCACAATAGAAGCGTCACAGTGCCCTCATATGACCATAAAAGCAAGATACCAAAAAAGCGAACAATTTAGAAACACAAAACAGTGTAAAATATACCAGACGTACACAGATAAAAAATGCCATTCAGGGTTATGAACGTCAAATGCAGATTGCATTATAAGAATAGTTTAAAAAGGTTTAAAAAAGACTATGTATAAACTCGGAGCTGAATTATGAATGTCAACCCTTAGTCACAAGTTTTCCTCAATCTCATGACAACTTGCACAAATCAGACCACATTTAAAAACAACTTCCTCTGAAAAAAATTGTAAGGCAAAAAGGGCCGTACTTGGGAGGAATTCATTTTTTTTCTTAACAGGGGAATAGAGTACCTCTTCCTTGGAACCCCATGAAATTTGCAAAACATAATAAAATGCAAGGTGTCCCGAGGAGACAAATTGTCACAGCTGCAGGTCTGAAGGGTTGGCCTCTGTTACCTCCCCCACCTCGGAGGAAATGCTAATAGTAAGTGCAAGAGTCCCAGCCGAAATCTAGTTAGTAGGAAACAATCATACCTGCTTTTAACTTTTGAAAGATATGGCTCAGTGCATGGGACAGATTTCAACAAAAGGTGGCCATGCACACAGGGTTTCATTTGGGGTGCCTCTTCTCTGGAAAGAGATCTAAGCCGGAAGTACTTGTTTTTGCCCATTTATGATCTGCCCTAACAATACTCTCTGGAGAGCCAAACAACTCACTCCTACCTAGGCTCTGAAGGGTATCCTTAATGTACTTAAGCCAGGGGGTGTGATGAAACCAATCAAGGGGCATACAATCCTTTAATATATCCTTGTTTAATTTGGCCTCGGCTTGGTCGATTTATTCAGTCATGGAGAAAGGGGGCAAAATGCAGTAATGTTCGTTATGTATCCAAACCCCAACTGCTCATGCACTGAGAGTGTGGGGGCACTGTGTGGGATACACAAGAGGCATCTCAGGAAAGGATTTTCAACTGTCTGAATTTCAGCCTTATTAACATACCCCCAAACTTCACTCCCATGGACTGCCTTAGAGATTAATTTTGCCTGGTAAATTTGTATTAGGGCTTTAACTGAACTCCTTCAAAGTCTTGGGGTAAAGTTAAACACAGCAGCATTTGCTCTTGTAAAATCCTCCTTCTTCCTGCTTGCAAGAGGTTGCCAAGACAGCAAGGAATCAAATAACAATCCCAAATAAGAAAAAACTCTAATCTTTGGAGAACACTGGACCCTAGAGTAGACTTGCATGATTTGGTCGTGCTAGGACCAACCACCATCAAAAATGATTTATTTCCATTGATCGATGAATCCAGATCCTATATAAAGTTGACAAAATAATTCAGTAAGGACTATAACCCCCTGGTGGTTTTGGCCATGATGGCAGAGTCATCCACATATGGGAGTACCGGTAAACACCGGGCCCCCACTTGTGGGCAGTCTGCATTAGTTATTCACCTGCCAGACGTTATGTGTAACATGGCATTTTCCGTATTTTTAGCAGGGGTTACACCATAGAGGAAGCAAGTACACGCCAGACTTTACGCCTCAGTGAAAGTGTTTTACACCACTGAGAGGTATGTAGGGGCACTTTACCTTTCGTTTTCTACTCTTGTATTAGTATTAGATTGGAGTTGTGGCCAGGAGTTATTCTCCAGGGTAGTGTTTCCTGACAGTACTTAACTTCCGTTTACAGGTGACTGAACCACGGTTTACGGTGAACATCATTCCCCACAAGGAGGGGTACTGTGTATTTAGAGCATGCACAAGAGCTAGAATTGGTTTAGGCCACATGATTGTGCTTGGTTTATTGTGTCTACCTCACGTGGATTGTGTTTTACTATGGCAGCACACTGGGTGTGTGAGTTTTACGTTAGATGCCCTCTGTGGGCCTCTTTAGGGATTTGCAGCCACTATGGGGTGTCCTAACACTGCTATTTTTCGTAGTCCCTGCATGAAAGCCCTTTCTGTACAAGATGGGCACTTGTTTCATGCCCCGGGTTCAGCACATCCTGTGTAATTGAGAGAACAGTCTTGTGAGTTTGTACAAATGTTTACTTTTGATTACTTTAGGTTGGTTCCTTTACCCTTGTCCTGATGAAGCCCGGAAGGAAAGGGGTCTTAAACGCGTCAGTTTTGATGGGAGGAATCCACTTGAAAACAAGATTTATTAGAACATTGGAATGTTGGGAGCTCCATTGAAAACAATGGAGTGCTCCGGGCATATACTGGCCGGTATTAGCCCGGAGCACCAACATTCCAATGTGTCTTTGTTCACAGCTCTGGCTGTGAACAAAGACTTCAGGGAGCCTGAGGGGATTTGAATCCCCTCGCGCTCCCTGAAGGCTTCGTTTTGTAAGAACATTCTGCCCTCTAGTGGCAGAATGTTCTAATGGCCTTATAGCCCTTCGTAGCAGGGCTATACCGCTATTAAAGTCCTGCTGCGTTAGTTAAAGTCCCTCGCCTTCGGCTCGGGCCTTTAACGCTGCAGCGGGCCTTTAATAGCCGGTATAGCCCGCTACGGCGGGCTATAAGGCTATATTATTGTATTTCAAGGCACATTTAATAAATGTTTGTAAGAGGTGTTGAAACCTTGTGTGCCGAGAGGATTACCTCACAGTGTATTGCTTAGATTAAGTGTGCGAACACTGATTCATTGTGAAAATATGTTGACATAGGCAACAACATTTTTGGATATGTTCATGTCTATATATGCTTGTTATGTAGATGTCTGTATATATGTATTTTCATGTTTTTTATTTACATAAAAGAACAAAACTAGTTATAGATTTTTTCAAAGAAAGTGATTGTGGTATGTGTATTTTTTTAATTGGTCCATTACAAACAGAAATGGGACATGGTACCATTTATAGGGTAATTTGATGTTCCCTATGATGAAGTAAAAATAGATATTTGTTCCTCCATCCCATATTTTTTTGCATAATATGTAGTTTCTTTGCCAAGGTATAGAAGGGTGATATGGGCAGACCCTGTTGTTTTTGTATCATTAGTGTCAAACAGAGCCCGCTCCAATTTAGTGATATAAATTAAATAGAAACGGGGCCAGAATACAGCCTTGTCATACCCCTATTCTGATGGCAAAACTTTGTGAGCATTTAAGGTCTCTTGAGTAGCACTGATGCTGTAGTGTTCTGATGCAGAAGTCTTAAAAAAAGGAAGTTATCATGGCCCACCCCATGGATCTCCCCCAATTTTTCTTGTTAACTCAGTCAGACACCGAGGAAAGATCCATGAACCCCAAATGTATTGAACCAGGGTGGGCCATGGTATATTTGCCTAGGACCATTATAAAAATTCAAACACTGGTTCACTGTTGACCTTCTGGAGTTCAAACTGTACTGCACTTCGGATAGGATGTCATTATCCTCGGCCCACGTGCCTAGTTTATCAAAGAGCATTCGTCCTACTACCTACACAACAGAATCAAGCAACGAGATGGGACTATAACATGAAGGATTATCCCAGTCTCCTTTTTTGTAGACAGGGACAATGATGGAGGATGGCCATTACTGTGGAGGTCCTTTCCTTACCACCACATTTAAGGCTGGGCCCCATACCATTGCTTCACAGATATATAGATCTGGAGGTATTCCATCCAGTCCCGGGGCCTCACTCTTTGCTAAACCAGATATGCCCATCTTGAATTCCTCAAGGGAAAAAACAGGTTTGAGTATCCTGCCACCATTCCCTACTGCCCTGAAGCACTGGGGTGTAAGATCTTGTAGGGGTCCTCAAAATAGGAGACCCAACTGTCCTCTCTAATATGAGATCCTAGTGACGCTGCAGATTGTGAGGCCAGGAATGAACCATAAACAATTCCCCAGAATTTGGAGCTGCTTTTCAGAGTGCTTCCTACAAGTAAGTCTTCCCAGGCTGCATCACTTAGAACATTCTTCCACCTTGCCAACTCCTTTTTATACAGCACGTAAATACTCTTCACTAAGACTGGATCCCTAGGTTTACTATTCAACCTGCATGTGTTGCATGCGAACCAGTGTTAGAGATCCCTGCAAAGGCTCCCAAAATTTCACGAGATGTGCTGCTAACCTCAAGGCAGATGCTAAATTCATTCACATAACGAGAGTACAATGATTGAAAGGAGATTTTCGTCTCTAACTGTGACCACGTCAGTCTCCTGCCTTGCGATGTGATTGTGACAGCTCCTCCAGCCCCTACACGATGCTCTTGAGCCAATGGGGACTGGCATATAAACACACACAGGATTGTGATCACTAAAGGGGGTCATGGGTAGCTCTGTCCTGGTAATACAGGAACAGTTTTTTACTGAAACAGAGACAAAATCAATAAACGATTAACAGACTCTCCTGATAATGGTGGGTTTAAGCATTGACCAAAAGTATTCTTTTCCAGTCAATCACAAGCATCAAGGGTCACCAGTGGGGCAAATCTATTGGAGTGATCCAGCTCGCTAGAAACAACAGAAAGGCCATCCCGGGATGAAGCTTGTCAGCATGGCATCTGGCCCTGGGTTAACATTGGGATGGGATTCAGGGGTATCATTTGTTAAGGAAAGCAAAATGATGATTTGCTCAATAAAAGTAGTGCTTTAAAGTAAAATGATGCTGTATATACAGCTGACGCTCTTCCATCCTCGAATGTCCAGTTTGATGGACATGATTTTGTTCATACAGCTGCAAAAACAGAGGACTTTCTGATAGAAAAAGTGAGTGCAAGGCCAAGGGCCAGAAAGCAGGAAAGTAGTAAGTGCTATGGTAGCTTTTGCTCAGAGTCAACTCAAGGCAATGTGGGTGGTAGTAAATGACTTTATCATGCCAACTCCAGGTTCATCAAACATCAAATTATAATGATGTGTGATTTACACCTGATACCTAATTATTCAGGTCGGATGATACAAAACTAGAGGTGTGTGAAATTCAAGTAATTTACTTTTGTATAATTATGCCTTATTTCAATAAAATGTAAGCACAAAATGCATCGGTGCAACAATTTTTGGTGTGCGGATGCATTTCACACTAAAATTCTCTTCTTGTACACACAAATTCCAGTTTATTTCTAAAGCTAAATTTACAGAACCAAATTGGTTGTGGAAACAATTGGGAGAGGTCCTATAGACCCACAAATTTACAATTTTGCGGATGTTCCAAACAATCCCAAAAGTTACACTGTTGCTCTTCTCGTGAGATCCTCCCTGGTCCTTCCCTTACCAGAAAGCTAAGACTGTAGAAGAGCCTTTGTAGGTACACATTTTCCAATGTGTACTTTATATTTGTGTGCAATACTGTCCCACAGAGACTTATTTTGTTAATCTGGATGAGCAATGAGTAAGTGAGTGTGTGTGAGGTGGTGAGAAAAGGAATGATTGACAATAGCACCCATAGAGTTGCTGAAAGAGCTGTTAGGCCTGCCAGTTAGAGTAAGAGGGCCTGATTTACAAAGGTAAACTTACACGTCTGTGTGTGTTTAGGAGTGTTTGCTATTTACAAACGTATTTTTAAAGTAGTATATTTACGATTGTGGAGTCTCAGCAGATAAAAAGGTGGGACTGTCCTTCCTTTTTATGTGAGGAGACTCCGCACTCATAAAGATACTACTTGTAAAATACCGTGAAAAGTAAACAATCATAAACTTACACAAAAGTGTAAGTTTACGTTTGTAAATCAGGCCCAGAGAGTCAGTCTCTATTAATAGCTCACACAATGAACAAATTGCCTAAAAGTACTTATGGAACTGTAAGTTGTGCTTTTGGTGATTGTTAAACCACTCAGGTTTAAAAGCACCAATCAATGTGCACTAGACCGCTTTGAATATGATATAATGAAGAAATGTGCACAATGTACTCAAAGTTTGTTCCAATTGGGAAAGGTCTTTCATGAGATACGAAATGAAGACAGCAAAAAAACGAGAAGGGATGGAGAGTGCAACAGGGAGAGAACTGATTTTCGAGCTATTCTGGAATGACCCTACCAGCCTTTCAGAAATTCATTTTTGACACAGCTGTTGCCCACAGACACTCATTTTTAGGTTTTACCGGCACAGTGCTTGAACGCTTGTGAAATCTATTGTATTTAATATAAATCTTAAAAGGGACTTACATCCCACCCTCGCTGTTTATTGGTTCCTGAGCTTGCCACTTACCTTTCCTCTGTTTCTATTGGGTGTAGCATTACTATTTCCTCTTGTTCCTCTGTGTTTCTCTTACTGGTGTTCCATGGTCCAAGTACTATTTTCATCTGCTTTTGAGGAACTTTCTTTATGTTTTTCCTGCACAGCGCGTGCTGTTTAACCACAAGACTCCCAGCACAGAATGATGCTCTTGTACCCAGATCCAGTATAGAACAACACAATTTCAGTTCACAAAGACATGCCTTTCAGAAAATGTTTGTGCGCATAGCCGAGAGCTTGCAGTAAAGCCACGCCCTCCCCAGAGGTCGCTCAGACATGTGTGCCCTAGAGCTGCCCGCATTTTCGGAACTCATAAGAAACTGCAGATCTTTGCAGCAAGCCAGGCACACTCACTCATGCAAGGCTTGGTCACTGCCCTGACGAGACCTGTCCCCGAATGCCGATCTGGAGGAAATTTGCTGTATCAAGCCAAACTGCAGAAATCTCCCTCAGTGTGCCCCCTTTCTTCTGCATTCACGGCTAGGTCACTTCACTGCCGCACTTCACCACCACACCTGTCAAACCTCTTCAACTTTCTTGGACTTTTTCTGCTAGCCCAGCCTTTTTCCAAATCAGTCTTGGATCTTTCTCCCCATACAAGCTAAACCTTGAAGAGCTGATGTGAATGCACTGTGACTTCCCACACTCAAACATCGAACCTTTGGTGTCACTAAGGATACACAACATCACATTAACAAAACCAAAATAAACCACCCAAATTTCAACTGATCTTGAGCAGAAGCGTGGGCTCTTGAGTCTGAGGCTGCTTCAGGTTTGCTGTTTGACTTTACCCCCTTTTAAAACTGGTATCAAGGATGGTTCTGGCGGAAGTTTGTTGTCTGCTACTGTGTCTTTCAGAAGAGCTTCTGACCCCGGGCTGAAGAGAAACCTTTTAACTTTAGTCTACCCGTGAATTTCATCCTTATCAACAGGCTTTTAGTTCACTGATTCCTGGGAAGAAATGATTCTAACAGGGAATGACGCCTTCCTGGTGGCCAGCGCTTCAGTGTAATTAAGTTTCTTTCTGGCTTAAAGCCATGTGCCGTTTTCCATAGAGATGCAGCAGTGTGATGTACTCACCTATCTTTAATTGCAAAAGTGGTTTCCAATGTTCATATTTGTATTGAGCCTCATTGTGGAAACCTCCCTCAGTATGGCCCACCTTCCGTCTGCAAACATGGTTGGGTCACTTCGCCTCCGCACTTCGCCCCCACACTTCCCCGACGCAACTCGCAAACGCACTTCATCTTGCTTGGACTTTTCACACTAGCCCAGCCCTTTTCTCAAATCAGTTGTGGATCTTCCACTCCATGCAAGCGGAACCTCGAAGAGCTGATGTGAAAGCCCTCTGACCTCCCACACTCAAACATCGAAGTCTTGGTGTCACTAAGGATACACAACACCACATTTGTGTTCATGGGCGTAGCTATCAAGTGCAGCGGCACGGGGGTCTAGGGTTGCAAAGGGCCCGCTGGACACCAAATAAACCTGTTTTTGCTGTCAGACCAGTGAATAGTGGAGAGGCAATTTTCTAGCTTGCATTTGGGCCCATGGCACCTGCAATACGACACTGGTCGTGTTATGAGTTGAGGGCTTCCGCTTCCTGACTGGATCTGAGCTCCTTACACCAGACTAAACACAGCTTACATGGACCAAGGAGCCTCTTATAGGTTCTACAGTTAAATATAAAAGATAAAGTATGGACTGCCGTAGACTAGAGTGTGTGTATACAGCATGCAACGGACTTCTGCCATTGTTCTGCCATTGAGGAGCTTTAATCCCAGCATTCAACAAGTTCTCATGTGAAACAATAGCAACAATGTGTTAGGCTGCAGATATTACATGCTAGCTAAGCAATTAAATGCATTGCTCTTCTCTGGGGATCTGTTCCTCTCTGTTGTGTCTAAATGTTAAGGCCTCTCATGAGTCCCCTCCATATGCCCCGACTCTGCTTCTTTCTGGATAGCCCTCCTCCCACGCCTCTGCTCTCCCCTCTGTCTCTCTCAAGCACACCTGTCTTGTCTCCTCCTGTTGATATTGAGCTGTCAGTCCTTCTGTCAGGGATGCGGCTGGCACTGAAGCATGAAAATAATGGCAGGCCTTTGCCTCCTGCCTATGCTAGAGGTGGCTATGCAGGCTGTTGTGCACCCATCTCATCTCACCCAGGAGCCTGGGTCAGGTCACTTAGCTGCTCCATGGTTAACCAGCCTCAACTTGCGCGAACTCCACCCAGGCCTAACTGTGTGTCTCTTTAATACATATCAGATACACTTTCCTACTGTCTATCTTTGCTTGTTGTTCTGCACCGGTTCAAAATAGTTTTCACTCGGTTTTACTATTGCCTCATAGAGTTCCATGCCGGGTTTAATTGATTCTTACTGTTTCTTACTGTTTTGGCTTCACGCACATAATAAAATATTCCAGTATAGACTGTGGACGCCAGATTGGTGTCTTGTTAAATCCATAAAACCGCCCTGTAACAAATGCTCAAACCAGTCTAGCTCCCTCCCTTTTGTCGCTCCATCTGTCTGTTTACATCCATCCATTCTCTCTCTCTCTGCTTCTTTCCTCTCTCTCTTCTCCCTCTCACATATCTCGCACTCTCTATCACTCTTTTACCCTCTCCCTCAATCTTGCAACCCCTTTGTCTTTTGCAATTAACCTGGGAAAAGTGACAAAGGCCTCAGCAACGGCCTTGGCTTTACAAACTGGCCTCCAAGGAATCCAACCCACCGGGGAAATGCCCAATTTAAGGAAAGGCCTGTCCAGTCCACCTGTATAGGACAGATGTGTGGGATTTTCCACAAGGAATGCGCAAATATATAGAGGTTACATTTAGATATGGGCAATTAGAGAGGGCCATGACAATTACCTCGCCACTGTATGGTATGTGTGGTAGAAAATATGCATGAGTGACAACCCGTTGACAATACATGCCCAAAATCATGGTATATAAGACATAAAAGGTAGGAGCTGAAGATGTCAGTTTCAGAATCAGGCGTTATAAGGAAATACAGGCAGAGAGAACTCAAAACGGAAAGGTCATTTGTTTGAACAGGGCATGTCACATCTAATTGCCAGTTTTGTTGCTTTGCTTGAGACATGATTTGACAAATGTAGCGCATTTTAGGGGCAGCCCCCTCCTCTGTCATATTAGAGCTCTCCATATATGCACAATAATGGACAACTGACACCTAGTTCCGCAGTCTAAAACTGCACTTGGCTTTATGCTACCACAACAAGCGCCTAACACGTACCTGCCCTTCCTTTATATTCGGCTAGAGTTTCCATGGCTCTAAGTTCTCATTTAAAAAAAAAACTTTTTACACTCTACATTACAATAGAACAAAAAGGCCAGAACTGAAATAATCCAACAATTTATGCAACAAACGCAGCTTTTAGATGGCATCAAGAACATTGATTGGAAAAACAATAAAATGGCACCATAGTGTAAATATAACACTCACTAATAAGAATCTTAAATAAATGGGGAAAAAAAACAATTGACATATTCATCTCAGAAGAATGAAAACCAAAGATGCAACCATCTTTTGTCACACCCAGTCCCATGCCTACATCTGAGGAAGTGTCAACCACATAGTATGTACACTGAAACTACACATTATGTTAATTCATACAGAAGCATGCAATTAAATGCTGCAATGAACACATTTATATGAACAACTTTAAAACATGACATTTTTTAAAAAACGCAGCATTATCATGTTATACCTTTGGCTGTGACTTATCAGTTATAGGTGACCATTCCTCCAAACCAACTCAAAGTCAGTGATAAGAACAGGCTTGAATTGCAGACCTCTGATAATGTTATAAACGTACTTAAAATACTGCAGTGACACAACATATACAACTGCATGTGTGTGTGGCTTACCAGGCGAGAGCAGCACAGGATGGGGAAAATTAACTGAAATGTAACGCAGCACAGCAACCAAACTTGCTGTGGTGGGTTGCATCAAACAGAGAGTGAAAAACAGCTCCAGATCTGCTAAGATATGGTTCTGTTTCTCTCCTCCAGATCTGGTGCACTTTAGGCTGCCCTGCGTCAATACAGAGTCCCTTGTTAGGGAACGGTGTGGCACAGCGGCCAGAGCAGCTGCCTCCGGGGCTCAGGATTAGATGGCTGGCTGCAGCTCAGATCAGCATCATGTGACTCTGGGCAATACCTCACTTAATCTCCGTGATGGTCTCCAGCCGCCTGAATACCCTTAGATACCTTAGGGGTGATAAGTTCATGCTTTACAAATGTTGAATTATTATTATTTGCACCATAGTGCAATATTTGTGTTCTGTCATGCATAGGTTTTGTACTGGAAGGGGTGCCTTCTAGTACAAAAGCTATGCTTGAAGACTTTTCCCACTGTGTATGTGTGCTGCACAATGTAGCCCACAAGCGAAGTCTGCAAATGATGGTGAAATGAAATCATTCTCCTTTATGCCTGTTGCGAGGTGTCAAAGGTTTGGGCGCAAATCCTTGTCTACAATTGTTAGTAGATAGTACATAGGGATTAGCATCAAAACTCATGGATGATTCTATGGAAAAGCCTCTCTACCACCAATGGAACTCCCCCTTGAAGATAATTAGTGCAAACAGCTGCATAGCGCTACTGTGCGGTACTTTGGCCAACTTTCCAAAGCAAATCTTGAGCTCCATTGCAAAGTAAATCCCACTACCACACTTTACACTGGGTTTGTGCTACAGAAGTAATGCTTAAGTTTTTTGTATGAATAAGCAGTCCTGGCACAACGTTTGTAAATCACTATTTGTGATGCTGGTGAGTTTTCCACATCTTTTTTACTTGATTAGAAATTTCATGGAATTTGCCTGTGCCAAATGTTTTTCTCTTGTACAATCTCTGGTGCTGAAATACAGCTTGTTATGTTTGAAAGTTGTAAAAAAAAGGAACACACATGCTATACAATTAATGCTCTATACTGCAGGAAAAAGTTTAACTTTGGATCACTGAAAAGCAGATTGAGACCACGGGGAAGATTACCACCACCAACACTGAAACCTGGAAAGTGAACAGAAAAGGCAGACACCTCTCAACATTTGAACTCAGATCGATATCCCCACTAAATTGCAATTTTATGCTCAATGGTCAACAGAGAAACCTTGTTATCTACCTTACTGGGTGATAAACATGTCCCCAAAAGAGTTATGCAATGAAAAAGTACAACAAAAAAAGATGTGGGCTTTCTATGCCATTCTGTGTGTTTGCATGATCATTTTATTAGAAAAACTTAAAACCCAAGAAGTATTTAAACACACTTGAGTAGTTGTGCACCTTTTACACAACTCTTGTCCAAAGTTCAACCCTGCAATATGTAATAAACTTTGGTTACCTGCATGAACATACATGACTATTTCAATACAAAATGGATGTTACAATAGAAACATCTCTAATTAATCTTTGGGTTCAATATTTAAACACAATCAGCTACTCTCTGATATCCACTGTACAAGAAGCATGTTAATTATACATCTAAAGCCCCATCCACAAGTTGATCAGCATATGGTGAGGTCTTTACATGAGGTAAATACTAATTATCCAAGGTGATGTAATTACAGTGTGTGGCAAATATCCCCTAGTCTGAGTTTTCAACATGAAAATGAGGCATAACAAGCCTAATCGTTTTTTAACACACACCAAGTTCTTCATGTTTTTTCTCCTTTTCTGGGCATTTTTCCTCATAAACTCTCAGCAGGTTTGACCCCCGGAATTTAATAGAAAAAATCTGTGCGGTGTGATAATTAGCACACAACTCATAATTCTGGTCCACCAGCAAATTCTTGTTTGCAGAGGGATCATAATTCAGACCGTAAATTGTTAT
The DNA here is from genome assembly GCF_964204655.1 of Triturus cristatus. Taxonomy (NCBI): domain Eukaryota; kingdom Metazoa; phylum Chordata; class Amphibia; order Caudata; family Salamandridae; genus Triturus; species Triturus cristatus. The sequence goes on from NC_140591.1 coordinate 1,190,227,316, forward strand.
GCAGCTCTATGAAGAAGACAACAGGTCTGGTACTTCATGTCAGCAGAATATCAGAAACAAATCTTGAGCCAAACAAATTCCACAGCCTGAAAGTGCACTGGAGAGGGACTTACAACTGGAGAATATAAGAGGGCAGGAGTGCTCATCCATCGGAAAGTTGTGTAGCTGCAGCTGGCACTCCGCATTGATGGTAAGCCTGTAGGGAGACAACAAACCATTCCATAGTCAGATATGGGCATAATGAAATATATGGACAGTGAGGCAGAAAATATACCTAACAGCTCTTTCCACATCATATTAGACTTAAAGAGGATGACAGAGTTACCTCCCCTGTGAAAAAGAGTGCCGTGTGCAACAGAATCCTATTACCGAAGTGCCTTATGCCTGATTTTTTTCAAACGTCTGTTGTAACACTCAATTTGACTAGAAGCACGTTCGTCACACATGGGAAAATAGGTAGCACAGAAAATTATTTCAGAATATGTTTCATATTATCGAGCTTGCATATTTTGGAGATGAAATTTTAACAAGTGATTTCTTGGCTATAATTCAAAATTGTTGAATACCATCATATACAATGTGATAAGGTTTCACAGTCTCATTACAAAAGATGAATAATAAGGTATCGAATAAACTATAACAAATTGTATCCACTCAGAATACTAGGAATTATATGACCAAATAGGTGCACGAGGCTGTAGGTCGAATGCTTTGGTAAGGTCAAGGAACACATAGACGACCTGCAGTACAAAAAGTGGCCCTTTCTTCCTTATATTGCACAGTGCCCTTTCTGAGCGAATGAATGATTTATTGACAGTTGATTAAAACCAAATTAATATATACAAATGTAATTAAACAGTTGTACTGTTTAACAGTTATTTTCTCATAAATTAATATAATTAAACAAAAGTTAAAGTATGGCAAACATTGGTCTTCGATTAACTTGTGCCATTTTCACAATAAGATTTTTTAATCCTGGTAATAGGCAATTTAAATTGTGCTGTCTTGGCAGAATTCATATTGTTTTTCTAAGCATTTATACATAAAATTATTCACTTCGACAAAGTTGCTGAAGAAAAAGCCGTCTGGGCTGTTAGAACAAGCGTCTACTGCATCATTGCAAGTTGGCGATTTTTAGATGGCAGAGGTCTGGTGATAGAAACTTCCTGCATTTCTCTAGAACAGTTGAACAGCAAAATACACAAGGGCTCTCTCTTTTTATATTAACAAAGGGGGTGTTTTGTGTTCAGTTTCTTAAATTTTCAAAATTGCGAAACATCTCGCAAGAGAAATCCCCTTGTGAGTGGTGTTATGGCAAATCTGTCTCTCTCCAACCTCACATCATGTTGAAGGCCTAAATGTTATGTCATGCTTAAGTGTACCCAGGGTTGGACTGGCCTAAAGGGCAATCAGGCACTGTCTGATCGTCTGGTCTGACAAGTCAGTGTGTGGGCCGTTGTTTTCAGCAGTTTATGGCCAGGTGGGCCACTTTTACTCTTGATTTCCCTTATTTTACCTCAAACATTGCCTTTAGCTCACACAAATGCATGCAGTCTCCCATATCTTACAAAATACCCATGCAGTGTGTCTTTAGAAGCTCAAAACTGACCTGATTTGCAGATGTCGGCCACTTTTATATCAACCTGAATTGCTAATGGGGGCCACTTTGTTTTGGTGCCTGGGCCTATGTTTTTGCCCCAGACCTACCCTGAGTGCACTTGTAAGTGCGCATCTCGCCCAAGGGGGCTGGTCTAAATCTGTACAGGTCTAAATGTTTATAGTTATGCTAGCTATATTTTCTGGAGTTATTCTGTTGTTTCCATTTTTACTCCAGAATCAAAACATCACCTGTTCTTAAAGATACATAGATCTTAACTTGTAAAAGGAGATTCTTGTAACATATCACTGCTGAATGTAATTGGACTAGAGAGAGTTACAGTAGGAAGCTGATTCGGTCTGACTAACAATACACATGAAGAGGTTTGGACTAAGGCTTTGGTTTTTATTCCTTGGAATGCATATTCAAATTGATTGGCAAATATAATGCTGGATTTGCATTTGGTTCCCAACATTGAAATAAAATAAGAAAAAGGTGGGAGGCGTGTCATGGTCCCCTTTCCTCTTTCCCCGGACCTGTATCCAATGCCCTATACCTTGTCTTCATTTGTTCACGTATGTTTGATATGAATACAGCTCTTGAAAATGTGGTGCTCCTCTTCAACAGCCAGCGGCAACTGCCACAGCCGCTGGGCTGCGAGGACAGCACCATGACAACAGAACCCTCGACTCTGAAGAGTCTAATAGTTGGTCTAGCAGCACCCACCTAAACAAGATCATAACATATCTCTCTTCCCTCAACCATAGAAGGAAGAACATTAAACATGTGAAGGCTTTAGGATAAGCAAAGAAATGAACATGGAGAAAAAAATAATTAAAGACGAAACATTCTTCAGCAAGAGAAAGGGAAAAAAACACATATTGAAATAACAATAAAATGAAATAGAGGTATATATAGGAATGATTAATAGCATTGCATATACTGAATAATGATACTGCATCTGTACACTAATATTGAAGACACAAGATATCAGTCCAATACCTTAAATAAAATTGCTCAAGAAACCCTCACACTGTGTACATAGCAGAAATAAGACAAGCAGTGAATTAACTTCTCCAGCACAAAATCTTGCAAGTTAACTAGGTCTCCTCACACGCAGGCGTCACTGAGAACATGACATATACTGAATACATGGTATATCTTGGGCATTACCAGGGATAGTGCTATTAGTCCCCACATTGTCGCCATCTAGTCCCACAGCTCTCTTGCTTTCATCCACATGAGAGTTTCCTAAGAACTGGGTATCCTTTGTTAACATGTACCCACTACACGCACCTCCATCCTCTCTTCTCCTTGGTGATTTGTCATCAGAACAATATTTTGCTAACCTTCAAAGATTCCATCTCTCCCCATTAACCAACACCACATGACATTGATGAACCTCCTTGATTTGGAAAGACCAAGGAGTTGGCCCATTGTCTGATATAAGCACAGCCTTCCTCTCTCAAAATCTCACGCAATACTTTTTTAGTAACCTGAGCGGTGATCTCAGACAATAGACGTGCAATCAACCATCTGAAATTAATATCCATTAAAAGAATCCTAAATCTCTTGTTAGGTTCAACCCCCACCATAGGACCAATCATGCTAAGGCAACACTATGCCACACCTATCCGGTATTATAAATACTACTCGGTACGACTTGTGCTCTGACTTTCAACCTCTTCTCACACTTGCTGCATTCAAGACACATTTCAACCCATTCAACCACATCACTGTCCAATGCTGGCCACCAAAACTCATATCTCAAGCTTTTCTTTTTCCCTGTCTGCCCCAAAGGTCCTTCATGGGCTAAATCGAACAAGTTCCTGTGAATGCCAAACGTATGGACAATTTTATTGCCGTGCATAATAATTTGATCAGCAACAGTCGACAACTCATCATAGACTCAATGTAACAGGTAAAGTGTTCTTTCTCCTTCTGCCTTTGAGAATGAGATTTAGAACAGTTTTCAACTCCTCATAGTTCTCTATGGCCAACACCCACTTAGATTTGCCAACTGCACCTTGACTCCACTGGACAACGTCCTCCACACTAGCAATCAACCCTTCCCTTACACATTTGGTCACCCCTAGCTCATCCACATTCTTCCAATCTAAGGGCAAATGTAATAAGCAATCTGGTTGCACATTCTGCCAGCCAGGTATGAACTCCACCAGAATGTTTTATTCTTGCAACCTGGATGCCAAACGAGCTAGATTGGCAGACCCTCTACCTGCCCCACCTGGTGGCAAAATCTTTAACAGTGGCTTGTGGTTGGTGGGATGAGTGATCTTGCATTCCCACTCATCTGTTCTAAAATATTCCATACTCCAAGCTGCTGCTAAGGTCGCCTAATCTATAACAGAGTAATGAAGCTCGAGAGCAGTCAAGGAGTGTGACACAAACGCCACAGTTTTTTCTGCGGGACCAAACTTTTGGGACAATACTGCCCCAATTCCAGTGTCCCTTGTATCCACCATCACAATGGTGTTGCCCTTAACAATGAAAGGTACTAGAATGCCTGCACCACAAATCTCAATTTTTATCTCCTCAAAACACTTCTGCTGCCCCGTTCCCCGCATAAAAGCTGGCTCCCTTCCTCATGAACACTTTCAAAAGTTCAGTTTTACTGGCAAAAATGTTCACAAATTGCGAGTAATACCTGATTAGACCTAGAAACTATTATAACTGGTCTTTATGACAGGGACCTGGAGCCTGTCTTATTAATGCAAGTAGGTCTGTTTTTTGGTTTCACACTTTCAAGCGAAATCGTGTGACCCAAATATTTAACCTCTGAGACCAAGAACACACATTTCTCTCTGTGCAATGTTAACCCAGACTCCATTAGTCTAGCTAGAGTCTCCGTTAGAGCTTGGTTGTGAGTGCTCACAGTTTCACTAAAGACCAAAATATCGTTTTAAAAAGAGATTACATTTTCGAAACCCCTAAAAATCTCTGTCACCACTCTCTGAAGGACACCTCCAGAGAAGAACAGCCCAAACGACATCCTTGTGACCTGGAAGGTGTCCTCCATCGTAATGAATGCCTTCCAGTGTTTAGAAGAAACATACAATAGAATTTGATGATACGCATGCCGTAGATCGAATTTAGAATCATACTTTCCACCTAGCAACAACAAGACCTGTTCATTTATATTTGGTAATGGAAAAGTATCAGAAACAATGTTCTGGTTAAGGTTTCTTAAGTCAACACCAAAGTGCAATTTGCCATCAGCCTTCTCGGTGATAACCAATGGCAAAATACAAGATGATTTTTCTACATGTTCTATAACTTCTTTGCCTAACATTTCAGCCAACATTTTCCTCTCCTCATCTCTCACCATTATCTGGACTCTCCTAACCTTATGCTGAACTGGTATAGCTCCGGGTATTACTTTTATTTTATGTACATACCCCTTCAAGTATCCTAACTCCTTCCTGAACGCCTCCTTGGCACTCTCCAAAATATCTGCCACCGTCAATTCATCTACTACCGTTACCTGTGCTGCAGCCTGAGGATCAATCCTAGTATGAAGATCATATTGATGAAACCAACCTAAAATGGGTGATCCTGACACAGCTACATAAACTTTGCCTTTTAATAGACTGTTTTTGAAGCAAATGTCCGTCTGCATGTACCCCACAATATCTATCTGTTCTCCTTGATACCCACCAGGATTTATATCTTTTGGCAACTATCTCACTTTAGGCCACTTCTCCTGGAACAAACGTTTGGGTAATATAGTATATAACGGCCCTGACTCCACCATCAACTCAACTTTCTTGGTCTTGATAAGGAAATCTGCCTTGGGCCTATTCCTTCGCCGGTCCTTTACATCTCACACTCCTGCATACAATATCTCTTCCTCATCAACCTCAAATTCCTTAGACGACTCAACCCATAACACTCTATTGGGCCTGTTAGGCGTGGCATCCTTGGTGTGGCTTCTCCTGACTTTTAGCCTCTACCTCCTGCATATTTGATGTTGTGCTGGATTTCGTTTTGGCTGGCTAAGATGCTTCGGGCACTTTGCCACTGCTAATCAGCGTTAAAGTGCAAGTGCTCCTTGTGTAAATTGTGATTATGATTGGTTATCCATGATTGGCATATTTGATTTACTGATAAGCCCCTAGTGAAGTGCACTGAGTGTGCCAGGGCCTGTAAATCAAATGGTACTAGTGGTAGTGAAATACTGCCAATTTCATTTTTTCACCATTGTTAAGCTATCTGTTCCCTTTAGGATAGAATGGGGAGTTTTCTTATAACATCTTACAAGCATAACTGCCCCTGGGAATAAGATAGGAAAATAAAAGTTTAGTATGCCTGAACTCAGAATGTTAAAATGCATCTTTTAGTGAGGGTCATTTTTACATTCTGTGTTTGAAAATACCACTTTTAGAATGTAGGTATTTTCTTGGTTAGTCATCCAGTGTACCTCTGCTAGAATGTGTATTGACTGTCTGACTTTGGTGTGACAGGGGCTGGGGATGTGCAGTGACTCCATAGAGTCTGGATGAGTCAGTGCTAGGCTGAATCGGCCTGGTCTGCATTTGGAGTGGTGGGAGGAGTAGCACCTGAACATGAACAGGGCTATGCCTGCATTCCACAATGATGGCTTCACCCCCCTGTGGTGTGTCTGAGCCAGGGCTCACATTGACAATGGAGGTTGTTGTACACTTGCAAAGTGCCCCCAGAACTGGTTTGGACTGAGCTAATAGCCCAGAGTCAGGAGAGAACAAATGGATTTATTGTATAAAATGAGGGGCCCAGACCCCAGACTTTTAGATCATCCCTGGAATTCAAGAGGATCCTTTGCCAAAGAGAAGAGCTGTGGAGACTGAGGAGAAGTACTGCCCCTTTGCTGTGTGCAGTGTGAGGTTGGCCTGCAGTTGCTGCTTTTGTCAAGGAAAGGAGAAGGACTTTGTAGTTTGCTGTGTGCTCTGCTTGAAGGAGATCTCCAAGGGCCTGTGTGTGCTGGCCTCCTGTTCTGAAGTCTCAGTGATTGAGCTTCCCAGAACTCTGCTGCTGTGAGTTCTGACCTGCCAGGAGGTGCCTGTGCCGGTATTGGACCTCTGGAGGTTGTTGCTATTGTTTGGGAGTTGAAAGAGAGAAGGAACTTAGAGATCTACAAAAACGACGCATCGCTCATCTTGCGGCTGTTTTTCTGACGTACCTCCACTGCGTGAGAAGAATTTCCACGCATCCCTGTGCCACTACGAAACTGACGCAGTGCCAGTCGCAGCTGCAAGAATCAACACATCGAGGGGTCGCGGCTGATGAAAACTGACGCAGTGCTGCCGCATCGATTACTGACGCATCCCGGATTTCCAATCGTCGCACCTGTGCGACATGATTTCCCGACGCATCACCTGGGGACCGGTACCATCATGAAGAATCGATGCATCACTTACTCCTACAGACTAGATTTGACGCATCACTTCTCTTGCGTGCAGCAGAACTGTCGCATCGCCTTCCCATGGTCTCAGGAACTGACACATCTCTTTGTTTTCGATGCTTCTTCACTCTGCGGATGTTTGGCCTTGTGAATTTTGATGCAACAACAAGTACTTTGTGTAAAAGCCAAGCGTCCATCGTTTTCTATGGTACAAGTTCTTGAAACTTTTAAAAATCATATTTTGAACTGTGTATGTTGGATTTATGTTTTTTTGGTCTTGTTAAGTTTAGATATGTTTCTAAACTGGTGTGGTGTCCATTTGTTCTGTTTTCACTATGTTACTAAGAGTGTTGGTACAAATACTTTACACATTCCCTTTGGGATAAGCCTGTCTGCTCATGCCAGGCTACCAAAAGAGTGAGCATGGGTTATCTAAATGGTGTATCCCCCTTACCCTGACTAGAAGCAAGGTTCCCTATTTGGACAAAGATACCTACCTTTGCAAACTAGAGACCCCTCATTCTAACAGGGCCTCACTGTATATTCTTGTCTAGACAACGGTAACAAGCGGCAGTGGGTTCTGACGAGACACACTATTCATCAGTTGTCATCCACCAAAGAGATTTTTTACTAACCTTCCTACAGCACGACCACCCACAGAACTCAACCATTAGGACATCTCTCCCCACAGAGAACCTAGACTGCACTAAGAACCCCTCTGATTCAAGGTTGTATGCATCCTGGACACCGAGGGGCAGATTTATGTTGGACTTGCGACACTTTTACGCCGCCGTTGTGTCACTTTTGTTACTAGATGCCCCCACTCCCAGCCTAATTAGCTTTAAGCCTAATGTCCATAAAGACAGATGCTATGGGTTGAAGAAATTGCTATTTAGGAAATGCAAAATGGAATGCACAAAAATAGAGATTTCCTAATATCAATCCCTACAGAGTAGGAATTGCTATTAGAAAATAGCTCTCTGGGAAATGCTAAACCATTACTTCCTATAGGTACGAATGGTTTTGCATTTTCAAATCTGCGATTTCATAATAGGAAATCACATATTAGGAAATGCAAAACCAAGGGTGCCTATGGGCCTAAGGGCCCCTTTGATGCACCCCAAAAAAGTGATGCACATGTAAAATGCACAAATGCCCTAGGGGCATATTTGTGCTACATGGCACTATACAAAATGCATTTTGGGTGCATTTTTTAAATTGCACATGGTTTCCATTGACATTGAGTCAATGGCAATGTCACTTCCTAAATGCCAATTTTGCATTTAGGAAATGCTTTGTACATGTGCTTATGAAATCGCAAATAGGAACTCCCTGGTCATGGAATCACAAAATGCGATTTAGACCGGGTAGAAATCATATTTGGCAATGCCCTATCTGCCTTTGTACATATGGAAAGGCAATTTAGCATTTCCTAATGGACCGAAATTGGAATTCGGTCCATTAAGAAATGCTAAATCCTTTCATACATATGGCACCAAGTACTTCAGTGTAGCACTTGACTCTCTCAGAGTAGTGGAGAAGAGCAGTACAAGGTCTTCTATGGGGAGGTGTTGTGGCTAGTACTCTACATCCGCGGGTTTGCAATACCAACGCTCAATAAATCACTGTCTAGTCAATGCCTGATTTTGAAAAAGGAAAACTACTTTTATCACACATACACTACTAAATACTATGAATGAAATTACAAATATATACATGAGGTGGATGAAAAATACCTTGGGTGACATTCTTTGAATCACATTTGACCCCTGATGAGTCACAAACCCCATGATCATGGAATTTGGGGAGTTTGATTCCAAGGAAGCACATGGAATTAAATTTAAGTTCTGCCAGATTCTGTGGAATTCCATGATAGGGCAGAGTGGGCATTTGGTGCTATTTTCTTAGCACAAAATGCATCTTCACGTCTAAAAATACATTTGGGGATGCATTTGCCTAGTGCTGCCTCTGGGTGCCCTTATATACACTGCAGTGATTAAAAGGTAATCACTGCAGAGTATTTATGGGTGCTGAGGAGTATGCCGTGGTTTCTAAACACAGTTGGAAGAGGGAACAGTCCCTCTATCTATAGAAACCACTGCAGATTGAAGTAGTTGATTTTGACAGCAGAGCGGTGGAATTTAACTGTAAATCTGTGTTACAAGAGTAATGCAGAATGACCAAATTCCTCCGATCCTTCAGGCAGAAATAAAAAATTCTGCAGAGGTCTAATCATTATCCTTATTAAAAGCAAGTTTCTCAATAATCATTGTCAATGAAAGGGTTAAATACAGCATTTTGAAAAAAAATCACAAACATGAGTCAGACGCTTTCATTACCCAATTCATGCCATGAAAATGCAGCCATAGGACCAACCACTAGGGGTCCCTGCACTCACAACCTAAGGAGCACCAAACCCTAGCACCAGTAATTCTCAAATAACATTGGATATTCTCCCCAGGTCATTCCTACTATGACCAGGGAGGCATAGAGGGAGGGTATGAACTCATTTATGGGGGGTGGGCAGGGCTCCTGTACTTCCCGCAGTCCTTCCTTGACATGTTCGATGAATGGGGGTGGTGCTCCTGCCCAGATTGGGGAAAAAACAAGCACAAAAAGATTGATAAATTAGACCAAGGGAAGAATTATGGGGGGTTCCCAGGCCAGGAGAATGCATTTTTGATGAGCCGGCTTTTCCCGTATTACCTATCATTTTGGCCCTGTCTTGCATGTCTTTACTTTTGGCCTTGATTTTAGGTTTGGGGTGTCTCAGTCCCACCTTGGGGGCCCCCAATGCCTCCATTCACAATGGGGACCTCATTTTCCTCCTTGTCCCGGGGGACAGGGTTTTGCCTGAGCCAAGTGAGCCTCTGGAGAGAAGGCCCCACACTCGCCCCCTCCTTATTTAAATTAGAAAAACTGGTTTATGCTGTCCTCCAGGGGCATGGCCCCTCTGTGGGGGAAAACCTTTCCAAAAATGTCAGAGAGTTATATGCTAGTTTTCACCGGTTGTCAGGCCTAAGTAGGCAAACAGTGTAAGGTGCATAACTCAGGGTCCGTGGGATGATTTTCTTGATCTTAGGCTCATTTTACTCCTGATGGCGAGCTCTAGACACCAGGGGCATTTGTAGCAAGACTCCTGCCCTATAAAAAGGTGCACTTTTTGGGGAGTTAGATTGTCTGGCTCCCAATGCCAGCCTTCTCCTTTTCTTTGCTCTCCACAGACCCCATGGCTTCCTTGCTGTCTTGCAGGTCATCTTAGGGGATGGGTGCAGAAGAATCCCAGTCTTCCCTAACTGGTCCTCAAGGAGAGAATGGGGCCAGCGCCACTGGTCTCTGAGACACCTATCTTGTCAAATAGGTCAATTGTACACACAGTTCATAAACCATTATTGGCATCAGGTGGCTTCTCATTCTAGCTGTCCATGATTCTGGTGTATAAGTATTGTTGGAAACTTCTAAAATCAGACACAGCTGGCCAATCCAAGGATGCCTCATCATACCTCCACCCCTTTCTAACCCTGCACACAGCATCCTGGAACCATCCAATATGGCATAGTCAAGTTTTCTCAGTGAAGAGCTTGTCTGAGAGCCTAAACTCCATCCCCAGCTGATATCACTGCCAGCTACCTTCTCACAAAAACATCAAAGGGGATCCCCTCCAGTGTTGGCTCCAGATGTCTGGGCTTCTTCCTTTATTCAGTGGACCTGGGCTGTCTAAGCCCAGGTGCAGTGTGACAACTAATAATCAGATGCAGATTTTTTCCTGCCCACCCCTTTCACCTAACAAACGGAGTCAGTCACTGATAATTGCTCCCTTTATGTGGGGAGACCTTCGTTTCCCCTGCTGGGAAGCAGAGTAATTCACTTGGGCCAGAAAGGGGATAAAAGGCCTGGAATCAGATTATGAGCTGATCCAGAGAAATACGACAATTCTTGACAACCCATAAAATAGACATATGTTATTGGGACCCGTAGATTCCAACTCGGTGTGCATGCTTCAACCCATTGTGTAGGACTCCACTGTGTAGGCCTAAGTGGATTGAAACTGCACATTAAGGCAGATTTCACCTATGCGTACAATGTGTGAAGCACTACAGATTTTCCAGTATACCCTACTGACCAATCTATGAATGCCCACTCATAAGACCTAACCCAGGTCAGCACCTACCTGGCAGAGTCCCTTCTACGCAAGGCTACAGACGCGAAATTGCCAGGCTGAGCATGATGGTAGTCTCACACTTGAAGCCTGTACACACTTAGATACGCATGTTCACATGTAATCAGCCTTATGCCCTTTACTCCAGCTGTACTGCAGTAGGCTTATCATAAAAATTACTCTGAATGAGACACAGGTAGTGAGAATCACCCCAGTAAAGGTCCAAAAACTGGGTGAACAAAAGTTAAAAATCTTAGTAGACTAAATGGATGGAACCCATTTTGCTCCAGATGTGTATATGTGCTCATAAATAGCCTGAGTAAAGACTCTTATCCTAGAAGCAGATTAGCAGCCGTATTTTAAAAGGTGGACTTTGGAGGTTACAGCTCAGATCCATTTTTACCATAACTTACAATGAGGGATTTCAACAATTAGAACTGACTTCCTTACACATACTCTTATGCAGTTTAATGTAAGCTGGTGAAAAGACATTTTGAGATTGGGAACATGTATGTAAGGTGCAGATAATGCCCTACTCCCTAACACTCACCCTCAGCAGTGTAAAAACTAGGAGTTTTACCAAGAGTAGCTGATGACTATACATTTTCAGGATAGACAATTTAGAAGAAATTAAGCCGAATGGCTAGTCTTCTCTTTAAATGCTTAAATGGCAGGTAAGTATTCTGCTCAGGAAGCTGCTTTTCCCACTGCTGCCGCAGCAGGAGGCATTGTGATATAAATAAAATATAAATACCAGCATTTGTAAAGCGCGCAGCTACTTCAGGCGAGGTGTCCTGGCGCTGGGGGCTGTCGAGAAGATTAAGCGAGCTATTGCCCAGAGTCACATGGTGCTGGGCTAACCTGCCGCCGGCAATCGAACCGTGAGCCCCCGTGTTCCGGAGTCAGCCGCCCTGGCCATTGCACTACACCTCTTCCCTATAACTCCGCGAGTGGGCACAATTCGGGTATCTTTCCCGCCAGGGCAGGAATTCTGCAGCCGATATTCACAGCATCAATCATAACTTTTTACAGTAAAGTGACTATGACATTTTCTTATTGTAAATGGCTAGTGATGTCACAACTAAACTGTAATAAGAATTTTAGCATCAAGTTTTCTGATTGAGACTGCATTATTATTTTTTTAAGACCTGGAAATCTGCATTGTGGGTGTAAAGCCCATCACTAATTTAATTATTACAGTCTAAACGTGACATCACTCGTTACCCATGATAAGAAAATTGCACAGCTTAGTTTTACTATCACAGTGCCTCACCCAACGCCAGCAGACAGTGTGAAAGGCAGGTCAGAAAGCTGATTTTTGATTGCTGTTTATCATTATTAAATGTTTGTAACTGTATATGTATTTTTCATAAGGGTTCATTACATTATTGTTACCACACAATCCAAACTATGGATTGTTCGTTAAACTTCTGATAACATGTTTTTACAACAGATTCCTAGCAGCATAATGGTGTGGTTAAATTTGCCCTACTGGTTCTGCATTTGTTCTATAAATAGGTAGACACATTTACCACTCTGGTGAAACAGCAAGAGAGCATGAATCGAAGCCTTTGGGCAAATACCGTGTATTATGAAGAATAGAATACCATTTATTGCACATTATAAGGATATAACGTCACCTCAGATTTCCATTACCTTATTAAGTAACTCATCAGTGACTTGTAATGTCCTTTGAATGTGGGGTAGAGGGTACTTTATTCCATATTTAATACATGGAAGTCTGCAATATATTAATCTTTCTCTAAATGTCTTATTTCAGACTATTTGTGACATCACTATTCACCTGTAACAAGAAAATGGCATAGCTACTGTCCTGTAATACATTTGTATAGTTGAGGTGCAGTGTCACAGTGTATGAAGACAGAGACAGCAGGTAATTTTTGGGGGATGGATAACGATGTGGCCGTAACATCATAATGAATAAAGACTGGCTTTTTGGGCTGCCTGACACTGTGAGATGGGCCAGCTTGAGCCAGTGAGTGGGCAGCTTTTCACAGCCCACAGGGCCAAAAACAAAATGGCCCACGCGCTGGCTCTTTCAACCTGGCACCTCTGGCAGTCCCAGACGTCCGGGTATTCAGTCCAACACTGAAAACCATCTGCCTCAGAGCTGCATGACCTTATGCAGGCACTCAGCATTCGACCTTATTCCTGCATGTGGGTATAGAGCTTCTGGGTGCATTCAATATCCTTAAGATATACAGTAGAGAGTACATTCTTGGTAAATTACTATGAGGGTGTTTCTCTGAGTGTCATACATAAGATAAAGCGCTGTCAACTATATGTTGAGAGGATATTTCAAGTCCCTGAGGAATTGTGCTCAAAGAGAGAAACAAATTCCTCGGATGACTTACAGTATCCTTATAATTTATGGCATTTGGTACTGCAATCCTTCTGTTAAATGATAAAATCATTCTCTACCTCTCTCTTTAAATATTTACATTTGTATTAAGAGACCATTTAATACCTATGTGCAGGCACAGAAGAGGGCCATACGGTTATTTTCAATTACATTGTTGTATCTACAGTGCACCCAGTCACACTCCGAGTTAATATATGAACTGCAGACAGTACAGCTCAGAAACACAGAGCAAAAACCAACTCTATATGTTCAAACTGTGCTGTCTACAGCCATTGCACAAACTCACAAAGGTACTGATTTATTACAAGGGTTGCTGACTGTCAGATTTCTTGTGAAACAAACACGACATACAGCTCTGTTCTGCGACTGCTCATGGGTTCATGATACAGTCCTTACGGGCACATGCATCATGCTAGGATTTTGCGAGTCCTTAATTGCGAATATTAAGGATTTGCAATTAAGGACTCGCAAAATCCTATGCACGTAGGAATCGCTATAATAATAGTGATTCCTACACATTCCTTATTTGCGACTCGCAAATAGCGAGTCGCAAATAAGGAATAGCTTCCTATTCATTCCTATGGGCCTGTAGGCCCATAGGAATGAATGGGAAATTGCAAGCGCAATTTGCGAGTACCAATTGGTACTCGCAAATTGCTCATGCAATTTCAAGGGTGCAAGGGTGTCAAAAGGACAGCCTGTTGCACCCCTGAAATTGATATGTGCACAAATGTTGCGCACACACATGTCCCAAGGACATGTGTGCGTGTAACCTACTACTTTGAAAAATTCACTTTAGTGCATTTTTCAAAGTTTTTCCAAATTACCATGAAGTTCAACTTCATGGTAATTTGCGCCCCCTAGTAGCGAAATCGCTACTTCAAAGTGGTTCTTGCATTGCATTTAAGGAATCGCAAAATGCGATTCCTTAAATGGAATCGCAATTTGAGAATTTGCAATTAATTGCGAATTCTCAAATTGCGAGGGTCTTGACCCTTGATGCATCGCAAAAGCTAATTTTGCGATCGCAAATGGCCGATTCTTGCAAATCGCACTGTTTGCGATCGCAAAAAGCTTTGATGCATGTGCCAGATAGTCTTTTGCTCCTTCTGATGCATAACATCAGGTAAGTAGAGCACATATGGAAGCTGTAATTGTACATAGTAAATTCACCATTGCAATGGTTACAGTATAGATTAAACATATTTTTAAAAGCTTAATGACAGTAAAGTCAGTTTTGTGATTTAAATGCTTGGCTATTTGTAGAACTATTCACGCTGACCTACCCTGCAAGGCAAGGATAACTATTCTGCCATATGTATCTCCTTATCAAATTACTGTGGATTTTCAGTTAAAGATTCCTTACAGAAAGCTGGTTGTTTCTGTTACAGTTACTAATTTGTTGAGGAAGATTATTTTAACTCTGCCAGTTGGCTGTGTGTAGTGATGTGTGCCCTCTTATTGTTTCAGGTGAATAGTGGTGCTACAACTATGCTGTAATAAGACTATTTGGTACAGATGGTAGACAGGTATTGCTTAATAAAGTACCCTAAATCTTTTTTTCTGGGGAAATTGAAAGTCACCAAGGAGGCCTATGACCCTATTGAAGCACGAGATACCAGGGAGTGACGTTTTAGACGATCGCATTATTTGAATGTTTCTTGCAATATCCTGCTTAGGTGCATTTTATTTCTTATAATGCATTGTTTTTTAGCTGACAGATTGCATCATAAGTGATGTGACAATTTTAACCAGACTAGTTAGAGAACAGTACTTCACATTTCAATGATTTTCAGACGCAAAGCAAAAAAATTAAAATTCCATATTGCTAGTCCCAGAATGCAAAAGAATTTCACTAAAATCCTCAAATAGTTAAGGGTATCGTCCTTATTTAAAACAAAAAAAAGCCCTGCATGTATGGGCAAAAAAGAAGAAGGTGGTTCTTATGAAAATCTTACCTTTCTAAAAATAGGTCAGCTAATTCAGGTTGGAAATAGAAAATGAGTGATATGTGGTGGCACTGCTTATGGTCTCCAACCCACCTCCATTCCTACCCGCCTATGTTGCTATTTCATCAGGACAGGCTGGGAGAGAAGGAGAGTGGAGTAGTGTGACCCTACAGCTCAGCCCTGTCTTCACTGCTCTCAACTTAGTTGTCGGGGAAATGATGATGTGTTGCAGAAGGATCCTTGCCGGTAGTACTTGCCTTGCATTATCATGCCCGCCTGTCTTACTGCCTAGTCTCTGCAGCTGTAGAGAAAGATATATGTGTCAAGCTCATTACCATATTGCACATGGCAAAGCTCTGTGTCAGTTCACAGTCTCCCCTGTACCACTCTTGCTACAGGTACTATGATGTTACTAGTTATTTATATCACAATCTTGTAGTTCACTAGTGATGTTTTTGACCTATTATATACACACACACAAATATATAAATACATATCTATTTTATTTTTTTTATAACACATTTTTATTCAGTTTTTGCATAGGAAGGAGCAATGAGTTACAATCTGCATTAAACACAGTACTTATACATAGGTCTAAGGATATAACACAGGTATCTTGTGTAGTCTTACCAATGGTGCCACATAGTTGTCGATGCACACCAATTAAGCCATACAAAAGCTGGAAAGTACATCAGTCAATCACATTACTATGTATCCGATCATAGCTATGTGCTACCTTCCCAACCTACAAGGTTCTGTATCTATGGGGGCAATGCCTCCCGAAAACCCTTCAACTCCCAATCCACCCTGGCCACAGCTTTGATAAAGACCGCAAGAACGAAAACGCGTGAGCGCAAATACATTTCTTTGGATTTAAACTGGTGTGCGGGCTTCCTTGCAGCCGCGACAGCGTCAACAAGGGATTGTGAGAATATATATATATATATATCTAGTAACGCTGTTTCGAAATTGTGAGCAAGGCCGGTTGAACCGGCCGAAACACGTAATGACTTTGTAAGTGAGCAAAAATAAAAATATTTCACGCCAAATATAAGAGGAGTTCACACCTTTTCTCATCGCCGTTGGGAGGTTGAGGAAGGAATCCTGTTTGAATATATATATATATATATATATATATATCCCACAGCAAAAGTTGCTCTTACCCAAGCCTTCTAGCGACTACATTCCGCGGCGGGGTGGCGAGAGTTCCAATCAATCCACATAACGCTGATCACTCATCCAAGAAACAGCACAACAGCATGCCGCGGACTCCCAATTTTGCAGAAGCTGTGATTTTAATGGTATGGCAATAACTCAACGCGTTTCGGAGCCAACGCTCCTTGTTCACGAGTAACTTTGTTGAAGTGACACAAAAGTTTTAAATAAAGTAAACATGTGACCTTTCATCACAGACATGATAAACAGTCTTCCTATTTACAACGAGTTAATTCACTCTGTAAACATTTCATTATTCAGTTTAAATTCACTGAAAATGTATACATTCTGCCAAAGCAAATACAAATGTCAAAACAGGTTTACAAGTGGGATAATGTATAATCTAAGTGCAATTATGCAACTCATGGTACAGAAAAAAAATGCCCGTCACCCGCAACTAAATAAAGGTTTGGACCAGCTTTATTAGCCATTAATCTTAAAAACAGACAACAAAGTATACTCGTAATACGAGGACTTCACTTAAAGACAGAGGTGTCGTGAGATCCGCTAATCATGGGAAGATCTCTTCCATACTAACAAAATAAGATAAAATCACAGTAGCGGTCCGTGGAGGGAGTTCGGTGGGGCAGTGCGGCCGGGCTGGGGAGGGGCAGGGTGGGGAAATGTAAACACCAGAATATGAATGAACGGAGGTAAGTACACATTTAAATAAATAAAACGAATTCCTTTGCGCGCGCTGCATCGCAAACTGCGATGCAGCGCGAGCAAAGGAATTTGTTTTATTTATTTAAATGTGTACTTACCTCCGTTCATCCATATTCTGGTGTTAATATTTCCCCACCCTGCCCCTCCCCCGCCCCGCCTCACTGCCCCACCGAACTCCCTCCACGGACTGCTACTGTAAAATCGGACCCTGCTGTAGACGGTGATTGTAACGGAAAAGATATATATATATTGACCGCCCTATATTTATATACATGTGTGTTTCCACAATTCTTTACTGCTATCCACTCGGCACAGTTAAAAATCAAACAGCATTGCAGGGCTCAGTATTTCCAGTTTTATTTTACCATTTTGTGCAAATTCACAGAGACATTTTAGGCGTTTCGGCGTTTGCCTTCTACAGGACCATTTAGTCCTGTGGTCTAGATTGTCCACTTTTAATGTGCCCATTGCCTATTTCCATCTTTTCTTTTTACTTTTTTTCATATGTATGAGGAACGCCTGGACCACATGTTTTTCACCCTTTGTGTCAAGTACTCTCTACTGTTCTATTTTAACTCAGTAAATGTAAAGTGCACAATTATTGATTTTTTTCCTTGATGTTGTCTCATAACCTATGCAGTACTTTGTGCCAATCCCAGTTAAGTACTCTTAACTTTAATTTATCTATGAAAGGAAGGCAATTACTTAATACATTTACATGTTTCATTAGTTTCTGAGTTTTCTTTTTTTTTAAGCTCAATGTTAGACAACAATAAAGATGAAAAACCAACATATATAATTTTTGACATTTCAGGGAAAAGAGGGAAGGGAGTGAAAGTGCAAGTGCAATAATATATATATTAGACACTGACACTGACGAAAGCTAAGGCTGAAACGCGTCTGTTGTATTATTTTGTTGCACGAATAAATCCTAAGTGGGTTTAAAACCAACGAGAGTGCTGGTCCTTTCTGCCGTAACAAGCAGCGGAGTGTTATATATATATATATATATATATATATATATATATATATATATATATATATATATATATATATTAGGTAGTCATAGTTAGGACCTATTATCCATAGGAAGTCCGCAACATTCTATTTGGAATAACTTTGGCGCCCGTTGATGAATATTCGCGAACTTTTCAAAACTTGTGGCCCGCTCCAGTCCGCTCCTATCTTGAAAGTCTCGGGGTGATTTGTCAAGCGGGGGTCGAGAAAAAAGGGGGTCCCAAAACGTGTTTTCCCCATGCAATTTTCCATAGGGACCTTTAGTCGCAGCTACAGCCCAAACTGCTGAACGGAATGACACTAAATTTGGTGGAAAGGTAGACCTTGGTTCAGAGTTGTGCCTTTTGCTTAAAAGGTGTAAATCCGTTCAGTAGTTCCTGAGAAAATCAAAATCAAAATCATGTATATTTCTGGGCGGAGCCTAACCACACATCTCATCGTGAGATCTGACTGGCTGTCAGCACTTCACCCAATAAGTGTTGGCAGTCATCTTGGGACCAATATACATGATAGCACCTCATTAAAAAGCATTGCAGATGGTACCATACTCATTTTAGGAATGTGGTGTGTTCTAAGGTGATTTTACCATGTGAAAAAGCCTTCTGCTGGGATATCATGAATCATGTTGAGAGAAAAATATTATCTCATGCTTTTCCCACAGAGGTTTGGAAGGTGATCTATAAGCTAAACTGAGAGCATATTTTCTGTAAATTCACATTATCTTTCTCAGTCATGTGAGAGTGAAGTCTGCCTTTCTCAGTAAAACATGTACATCCAACATGGGCAGAGACTGTCAGTTGATTCCTTTGTGTTCTACTGCAGCTTCCCAGAGTGTTCTAAAGAACAACTAGAGTGCTAACAGTCCTACTTATGACAAACGTATGGCACACGTGAAGCCATCTTGATTGGAATAAAGGGGTAACTCTTAAAACATTTAATTTAAAAAGGAACAAAATGAGGGGGTTCATTTTGCCATAGAAAGTATGATTAGTGCTGCAGAAAGAAAAATTAGGGCACATTTTGAGTGACTTCTCAAATCCTCTTCCATTTCATTAAAAAATTCTGACATGCCGACTGAAACATGCACTTTCAATACCAGCAGCAGACTTCCCTGGTGAGCAGTAGCTTTACTACAGTGATCTAATGAGCAACTAGAGTGTTAACATTCTGAATTTATGGCAAATGTGTGCCACATCTGAATGCCTTCTTGATAGAATCAAAGTAAAAAACTGAAAGTATTCCTACTGAGGAGACCGTAGTAAATGAGGAAATTAGAAAACTTCATAACAAATAAGTCTCCCAAGATGGCCACCAGAGACAAAAGAGCCCAAATGTAGCACAAATATCACCCAGATGTAGCCCAAGTATAGCCCAATGACAGAATCTCCCAGAGTGTTCTAAAGAACAACTAGAGCGCTAACAGTCTTACTTATTACAAACGTATGGCACACCTGAAGCCATCTTGATTGGAATAAAGTGGTAACACTTAAAACATTTATTTGCAAAGGAACAAAATGAGGGGGTTCATTTTGCCATATAAATTATTATTAGTGCTGCAGAAAGAAAACTTAGGGCACATTTTGACTTCTCAAATCCTCTTCCATTTCATTAAAAAAGTCTGACATGCAGACTGAAACATGCACTTTGAATACCAGCAGCAGACTTCCCTGGTGAGCAGTAGCTTTACTACAGTGATCTAATGAGCAACTAGAGTGCTAACATTCAGAATTTATGGCAAATGTGTGACACATCTGAATGCCTTCTTGATGTAACCAAAGTACACAAGCATTGAAAATGCAACAGGTCTCGCCCTCGTTTAAGTTAAAGCAATTCTGTTTGTAATTATGTAGCTTTTTAGCTTTGCTTTTATTAGTGTTTTTCAAACTTTCTTGTACATAACATGCATATGAATGCATATATGTATATGTATGCATGCATTTATATTTGTATTTATATAGATATGCAGAATATATATATGTTTATATACGTATGTATATATATGTCCAAACTGCCGATACTGAAGTAAAGGGTGACTACGCCTTGTATTGCAAATAAACAGATTTAATGTTCAGCCGTTGGACGCGTTACGCCTGTCCTGCAGGCTTGTTCACCAACCGTTAACAATAAAGTTTTCACCATTTTTAAGACACTCACCGCATGTCACGTGCATGAGAACTACAAATGCAGTATGATAGACAACAGACTGGTAGTTTTTACAGTCACACATCAATTCATGCTAACATATTCTGCCTACGCATCAGGAAGCCAGGATTAATTAATTAAATATTTGACCCAACAGCATTTAGACTGAAATTAACAAGGTTCCAGAATTTAAAGTGTTTTAGAGAAATTTGTGCAGTATAACTCTAAGTAACATTTCATGCTTAGAACATACATTTATCGTTTTAATTCAAAAAACCTAAATGTTTAACCTTGATATTGCACAATGCTTTTTATCAACCTTACAGTGTAAATTGCTGTATCCATTAATCCATTCAGTGTACTGCCCAAGTGGGCCTGAAATCCTTACGGTAATGCTCTACTAATAAAGGAGATATTCAATTTAAACTGCAAATGTTTCAATTACAAAAGTGCCACCAAAAACAAATTTAAAAAAATCATGGTTAAAAAAGCGGGCAAGGAAGAAGCTGTTCCTCTACAATAATCACAGGGGGGTATGCAGGTCTTCCTCCATATTGAGGCCTGTCGGGATCTTACAATTCAATTTGATTATATATGAAGACTCAAGCCTTCTCAATTGTTTTTCCCTATTCCCACCTCTCATATTGCTCTTAACTGCATCTATTACGAAGTATGTCAAGCCAGCTATGCTTTTGTCATGAAAGCGCTCAAAATGACGGGCCACAGGATAAGATTTGTCACCATTTTTGATCGCCCTCAAATGTTGTAAGAAGCGCTTATGCACTGGCAGGATAGTGCTGCCAACGTATCTCAGGGCACAAGGGCACTGAAGCACGTAGACAGCATAATCCGTCTTGCATGTGAAATGGCCTTTGATTTTAAATTGTCTGTTTGTGAAACCTGATGTGTACATGGAAGTGTTGATACCATGTACACAAGCTTTACATTTTATACATTTCACAAATCCTTCTCTTTTTGTGAGCCACATTGTGGCTCCTACCTTGGCGGGTGGATTTTTCAAAACATTGCGGACCAACATTTGCTTAAAGCTCTTTGCTCTTCGAAACGTAATTTGTGTTTTTTTCTTGACTAGCTTGTCTAGTGTGGGTTCACTGCATATCAAATGCCAATGTTTGGCTAGGATGCTTCTTACTTTTTTATGTTGGATATTGTAATTAGTTATCATCCTGCACTCATTCTTGTTCATTTTTTCAAATTTTTTCTTGGTATTACTCTTATTAAAGAGAAAATCTTCCCTTGTCCTTTTCTTGGATTTTTGATCGCCGCTCTAATGCATTCTTCAGAATAACCTCTTGCTTTAAAACGCGATTGCAGTGTTGATAATTCTTTATCACAGCTTTTTTGATTGCTACAATTACGCATTGTTCTCAAACATTCTCCGTAGAGAATGCTCTTTATAAGATTTTGAGGGTGAAAGCTCTTTGCATGTAGCAAAGTATTGCCAGCTGAAGGCTTGCGGTAAAGTGCAGTTTCAAGTTTGTCATCCCTGATGTAAATAGACAAGTCTAGAAAATTTACATTGGTTTTGCTGATGGTACTGGTGAATTTAATATTTAAATCATTATTTTGTATACTGTTGATAAATATCACCAGTGATTCCTCAGTGCCCTTCCATACGACAAATAAATCGTCTATGAATCTACTCCAATGCATAACATTGTTCTGCCATTCATCTGGGTACAACTTTTGGATCACCTGCTCCTCCCACCAGCCCATATGCAAATTAGCAAAGCTGGGGGCTAAGCAGGTGCCCATTGCCGTACCGCATACTTGATGAAATAGTTCCTTATTGAAAAGAAAATAGTTGTTTTTAACCTCTTCAATGCCCATGACGAGCTGGTCTCGTCATGGGCCGCGGTTGCGCTGTGCCCATGACGAGACCAGCTCGTCATAAACCCCGCCCGCTAATGCAACGGCCGGCACAGGGCGGGGAAAGGGGCGGGCACTGAAGGGGTTAAGGCAAATTGAAGTCATTTCGATCAGCATTTGGGTATGTGCCCAGAATTTTACATGTCTGTTGCCTAGAAAATGTCTGACAGCATGATGACGGTTTGAATGCTGTCAGACATTTTCTAGGCAACAGACCTGTAAAATTCTGGGCACATACCCAAATGCTGATCGAAATGACTTCAAATTGCCTTAAAAACAACAATTTTCTTTTCAATAAGGAACTATTTCATCAAGTATGCGGTACGGCAATGGGCACCTGCTTCGCCCCCAGCTTTGCTAATTTGCATATGGGCTGGTGGGAAGAGCAGGTGATCCAAAAGTTGTACCCAGATGAATGGCAGAACAATGTTATGCATTGGAGTAGATTCATAGACGATTTATTTGTCGTATGGAAGGGCACTGAGGAATCACTGGTGATATTTATCAACAGTATACAAAATAATGATTTAAATCTAAAATTCACCAGTACCATCAGCAAAACCAATGTAAATTTTCTAGACTTGTCTATTTACATCAGGGATGACAAACTTGAAACTGCACTTTACCGCAAGCCTTCAGCTGGCAATACTTTGCTACATGCAAAGAGCTTTCACCCTCAAAATCTTATAAAGAGCATTCTCTACGGAGAATGTTTGAGAACAATGCGTAATTGTAGCAATCAAAAAAGCTGTGATAAAGAATTATCAACACTGCAATCGCGTTTTAAAGCAAGAGGTTATTCTGAAGAATGCATTAGAGCGGCGATCAAAAATCCAAGAAAAGGACAAGGGAAGATTTTCACTTTAATAAGAGTAATACCAAGAAAAAATTTGAAAAAATGAACAAGAATGAGTGCAGGATGATAACTAATTACAAAATCCAACATAAAAAAGTAAGAAGCATCCTAGCCAAACATTGGCATTTGATATGCAGTGAACCCACACTAGACAAGCTAGTCAAGAAAAAAACACAAATTACGTTTCGAAGAGCAAAGAGCTTTAAGCAAATGTTGGTCCGCAATGTTTTGAAAAATCCACCCGCCAAGGTAGGAGCCACAATGTGGCTCACAAAAAGAGAAGGATTTGTGAAATGTATAAAATGTAAAGCTTGTGTACATGGTATCAACACCTCCATGTACACATCAGGTTTCACAAACAGGCAATTTAAAATCAAAGGCCATTTCACATGCAAGACGGATTATGCTGTCTACGTGCTTCAGTGCCCTTGTGCCCTGAGATACGTTGGCAGCACTATCCTGCCAGTGCATAAGCGCGTCTTACAACATTTGAGGGCGATCAAAAATGGTGACAAATCTTATCCTGTGGCCCGTCATTTTGAGCGCTTTCATGACAAAAGCATAGCTGGCTTGACATACTTCGTAATAGATGCAGTTAAGAGCAATATGAGAGGTGGGAATAGGGAAAAACAATTGAGAAGGCTTGAGTCTTCATATATAATCAAATTGAATTGTAAGATCCCGACAGGCCTCAATATGGAGGAAGACCTGCATACCCACCTGTGATTATTGTAGAGGAACAGCTTCTTCCTTGCCCGCTTTTTTAACCATGATTTTTTTTAATTTGTTTTTGGTGGCACTTTTGTAATTGAAACATTTGCAGTTTAAATTGAATATCTCCTTTATTAGTAGAGCATTACCGTAAGGATTTCAGGCCCACTTGGGCAGTACACTGAATGGATTAATGGATACAGCAATTTACACTGTAAGGTTGATAAAAAGCATTGTGCAATATCAAGGTTAAACATTTAGGTTTTTTGAATTAAAACGATAAATGTATGCTCTAAGCATGAAATGTTACTTAGAGTTATACTGCACAAATTTCTCTAAAACACTTTAAATTCTGGAACCTTGTTAATTTCAGTCTATATGCTGTTGGGTCAAATATTTAATTAATTAATCCTGGCTTCCTGATGCGTAGGCAGAATATGTTAGCATGAATTCATGTGTGACTGTAAAAACTACCAGTCTGTTGTCTATTGTACTGCATTTGTAGTTCTCATGCACGTGACACGCGGTGAGTGTCTTAAAAATGGTGAAAACTTTATTGTTAACGGTTGGTGAACAAGCCTGCAGGACAGGCGAAACGCGTCCAACGGCTGAACAATAAATCTGTTTATTTGCAATACAAGGCGTCGTCACCCTTTACTTCAGTATCGGCAGTTTGGAGATTTCACACGGATCTAGCTCGGATGATCCGGACGGACGACGCGCCCTTTGATTAGGAGCTGCGGTGGTTGTGACCGAGCATGAGAAGTTGTATGTATATATATATATACACATACATATAGATAAATGCATATGCATATATATGCATATATATGTGCATATGTGTGCGTGTTGGGGGAGATAGAGAGAGGTGTAGAGGTGTAGAGGTAGAGAGGTAGAGGTAGAGAGTAGTAGAGAGAGAGGTAGAGAGAGGTAGAGAGGTAGAGAGTAGAGGATGAGTAGTAGAGAGTAGAGAGTAAGTAGTAGAGAGTAGTAGAGAGAGAGTAGTAGAGTGAGTAGTAGAGAGTGAGTAGTAGAGAGTAGTAGAGAGTGGGTAGTAGAGAGTGAGCAGTAGAGAGGAGTAGAGAGTAGTAGAGTGAGTAGTAGAGAGTGAGTAGTAGAGAGTAGTAGAGAGTGAGTAGTAGAGAGTGAATAGCAGAGAGTGAGTAGTAGAGAGTGAGT
The DNA here is from genome assembly GCF_964204655.1 of Triturus cristatus. Classification (NCBI taxonomy): domain Eukaryota; kingdom Metazoa; phylum Chordata; class Amphibia; order Caudata; family Salamandridae; genus Triturus; species Triturus cristatus. Next base: position 1,190,252,478 of record NC_140591.1, read on the forward strand.
AGCAGAGAGAGAGTAGCAGAGAGAGAGAGTAGTAGAGTGAGTAGTAGAGTGAGTAGTAGGGAGAGAGTAGTACAGAGAGAGTAGTAGAGAGTAGTAGAGAGTGAGTAGTAGAGTGAGTAGTAGAGAGAGAGTAGTAGAGAGAGAGTAGTAGGGAGTGAGTAGTAGAGAGTGAGTAGTAGAGAGTGAGAAGTAGAGAGAGAGTAGTAGAGAAAGAGTAGTAGAGAGTGAGTAGTAGAGAGAGAGTAGTAGAGAGAGAGTAGTAGGGAGCAGTAGAGAGTGAGTAGTAGAGAGAGAGAGTAGTAGAGAGAGAGTAGTAGAGAGAGAGTAGTATAGAGTGAGTTGTATTGAGAGAGAGTAGAAGGGAGTAGTAGAGTAGTAGAGAGTGAGTAGTAGAGAGTGAGTAGTAGAGGTTAGTGGAGTAGTGGAGAGTGAGTAGTAGAGAGAGAGTAGTAGAGAGAGAGAGTAGTAAAGAGTAGTAGAGAGTGAGTAGTAGAGAGAGAGTAGTAGGGAGTAGTAGAGTAGTAGAGAGTGAGTAGTTGAGAGTGAGTAGTAGAGGGTAGTGGAATAGTGGAGAGTGAGTAGTAGAGAGTAGTAGAGAGTGAGTAGTAGAGAGCAAGTAGTAGAGAGCGTGTAGTAGAGAGTGAGTAGTAGAGAGTAGTAGAGAGTGAGTAGTAGAGAGAGTAGAAGAGAGTAGTAGAGTAGTAGAGAGTGAGTAGTGCAGTGAGTAGTAGAGAGAGAGTAGTAGCGAGAGAGTAGTATAGAGTAGTAGAGAGAGTAGTAGACTGAGAAGTAGAGGGAGGAGTAGAGAGTGAGTAGTAGAGAGTGAGTTAGTAGGATGAGTAGTAGAGGGAATAGTAGAGAGTGAGTAGTAGAGAGAGTAGTAGAGAGTAGTAGAGAGTGAGTAGTAGATAGTGAGTAGTAGAGAGTAGTAGAGAGTGAGTAGTAGAGGGAGTGGTAGAGAGTGAGGAGTAGAGAGTGAGTAGTAGAGAGAGAGTAGTAGAGTGAGAGTAGTAGAGAGAGAGCAGTAGAGAGAAGTAGAGAGTAGTAGAGAGTAGTAGAGAGTGAGTAGTAGAGTGAGTAGTAGAGAGTGAGTAGTAGAGAGAAAGTAGTAGTAGAGAGTGATTAGTAGAGAGGGAGTAGTAGAGAGAGAGAGTAGTAGGGAGTAGTAGAGTAGTAGAGAGTGAGTAGTAGAGAGTGAGTAGTAGAGGGTAGTGGAGTAGTGGAGAGTGAGTTGTAGAGAGTAGTAGAGAGCAAGTAATAGAGAGCGAGTAGTAGAGAGCAAGTAGTAGAGAGTGTGCAGTAGAGAGTGAGTAGTAGAGAGTAGTAGAGAGAGAGTAGTAGAGATTAGTAGAGTAGTAGAGAGTGAGTGGTAGAGAGTAGTAGAGAGTAGTAGAGTGAGTAGTAGAGAGTAGTAAAGAGTGAGTAGTAGAGAGTGAGTAGTAGAGAGAGAGTAGTAGAGAGTGAGTAGTAGAGAGTGAGTAGTAGAGAGAGTAGTAGAGAGTAGTAGAGTAGTAGAGAGTGAGTAGTAGAGAGTGAGTAGTAGAGGGTAGTGGAGAGTGAATAGTAGAGAGTAGTAGAGAGTGAGTAGTAGAGTGAGTAGTAGGGAGTAGTAGAGAGTGAGTAGTAGAGTGAGTAGTAGAGAGTAGTAGAGAGTGAGTAGTAGAGAGCAAGTAGAAGAGTGTGTAGTAGAGAGTGAGTAGTAGAGAGTAGTAGAGAGTGAGTAGTAGAAAGTAGTAGAGAGTGAGTAGTAGAGAGAGTAGTTTGTAATTAGGAGGCTTTTTAGCTTTGCTTCTATTAGTGTTTTTCAAACTTTCATGTACATAACATGCATATGTATGCATATATGTATATGTATGAATGCATTTATATTTGTATTTATATAGATATGCAGATTATATATGTTTATATATGTATGTATATATATATACACATACATATATATAAATGCATATGCATATATATGCATATATCTATGTGCATAGGTGTGCGTGTAGAGAGAGGTAGAGGTGTAGAGGTAGAGCGGTAGAGGTAGAGAGGTAGAGGTAGAGAGTAGTAGAAAGAGAGGTAGAGTGAGAGGAGTAGAGAGTAGTAGAAAGTGAGTAGTAGAGAGTGAGGAGTAGAGAGTGAGTAGTAGAGAGTGAGTAGTAGAGAGTAGTAGAGAGTAGTAGAGAGTAGCAGAGCGAGAGTAGTAGAGAGAGAGTAGTAGAGCGAGAGCAGTAGAGAGTGAGTAGTAGATGGAGTAGTAGAGTGATTAATAGAGAGAGAGAGTAGTAGAGAGAGAGTAGTAGAGAGTAGTAGAGTGAGTAGTAGAGTGAGTAGTAGAGAGTAGTAGATAGTGAGTAGTAGAGAGTGAATAGTATAGAGTGAGTAGTAGAGAGTGAGAAGTAGAGTGAGTAGTAGAGAGTGAGTAGTAGAGAGAGAGTAGTAGAGAGTAGTAGAGTGAGTAGTAGAGAGTGAGTAGTAGAGAGTGAGTAGTAGAGTAGTAAAGAGTGAGTGGTAGAGAGTAGTAGAGTGAGTAGTAGAGAGTAGTAAAGTGAGTAGTAGAGAGAGTAGCAGAGAGGAGTAGAGTAGTAGAGAGTGAGTAGTAGAGAGTGAGTAGTAGAGGGTGTAGTAGAGAGTGAGCAGTAGAGAGTGAGTAGTAGAGAGTAGTTGAGAGCGAGTAGTAGAGAGCGAGTAGTGGAGAGTGAGTAGTGGAGAGTGAGTAGTAGAGAGTAGTAAAGAGTGAGTACTAGAGAGTGAGTAGTAGAGAGTAGTAGAGAGTGAGTAGTAGAGAGTAGTAGAGAGAGTAGCAGAGAGAGAGTAGTAGAGAGAGAGTAGTAGAGAGTGAGTAGTAGAGTGAGTAGTAGAGTGAGTAGTCGAGAGTATCAGAGAGAGAGTAGTAGAGAGAGTAGTAGAGTAAGTAGTAGAGTGAGTAGTAGAGAGTGAGTAGTAGAGAGTAGTAGAGATTGAGTAGTAGAGAGTGAGTAGTAGAGAGAGAGTAGTAGAGAGTGTGTAGTAGAGTGTGTGTAATAGAGAGTAGTAGAGAGTAGTAGAGAGTGAGTAGTAGAGTGAGTAGTAGAGTGAGTAGTAGAGAGTAGTAGAGAGAGAGTAGTAGAGATTAGTAGAGTAGTAGAGAGTGAGTGGTAGAGAGTAGTAGAGAGTAGTAGACTGAGTAGTAGAGAGTAGTAAAGAGTGAGTAGTAGAGAGTGAGTAGTAGAGAGAGTGTAGTAGAGAGTGAGTAGTAGAGAGTGAGTAGTAGAGAGAGTAGTAGAGAGTAGTAGAGTAGTAGAGAGTGAGTAGTAGAGAGTGAGTAGTAGAGGGTAGTGGAGAGTGAATAGTAGAGAGTAGTAGAGAGTGAGTAGTAGAGTGAGTAGTAGGGAGTAGTAGAGAGTGAGTAGTAGAGTGAGTAGTAGAGAGTAGTAGAGAGTGAGTAGTAGAGAGCAAGTAGAAGAGTGTGTAGTAGAGAGTGAGTAGTAGAGAGTAGTAGAGAGTGAGTAGTAGAAAGTAGTAGAGAGTGAGTAGTAGAGAGAGTAGTTTGTAATTAGGAGGCTTTTTAGCTTTGCTTCTATTAGTGTTTTTCAAACTTTCATGTACATAACATGCATATGTATGCATGCATTTATATTTGTATTTATATAGATATGCAGATTATATATGTTTATATATGTATGTATATATATATACACATACATATATATAAATGCATATGCATATATATGCATATATCTATGTGCATAGGTGTGCGTGTAGAGAGAGGTAGAGGTGTAGAGGTAGAGCGGTAGAGGTAGAGAGGTAGAGGTAGAGAGTAGTAGAAAGAGAGGTAGAGTGAGAGGAGTAGAGAGTAGTAGAAAGTGAGTAGTAGAGAGTGAGGAGTAGAGAGTGAGTAGTAGAGAGTGAGTAGTAGAGAGTAGTAGAGAGTAGTAGAGAGTAGCAGAGCGAGAGTAGTAGAGAGAGAGTAGTAGAGCGAGAGCAGTAGAGAGTGAGTAGTAGATGGAGTAGTAGAGTGATTAATAGAGAGAGAGAGTAGTAGAGAGAGAGTAGTAGAGAGTAGTAGAGTGAGTAGTAGAGTGAGTAGTAGAGAGTAGTAGATAGTGAGTAGTAGAGAGTGAATAGTAGAGAGTGAGTAGTAGAGAGTGAGAAGTAGAGTGAGTAGTAGAGAGTGAGTAGTAGAGAGAGAGTAGTAGAGAGTAGTAGAGTGAGTAGTAGAGAGTGAGTAGTAGAGAGTGAGTAGTAGAGTAGTAAAGAGTGAGTGGTAGAGAGTAGTAGAGTGAGTAGTAGAGAGTAGTAAAGTGAGTAGTAGAGAGAGTAGCAGAGAGGAGTAGAGTAGTAGAGAGTGAGTAGTAGAGAGTGAGTAGTAGAGGGTGTAGTAGAGAGTGAGCAGTAGAGAGTGAGTAGTAGAGAGTAGTTGAGAGCGAGTAGTAGAGAGCGAGTAGTGGAGAGTGAGTAGTGGAGAGTGAGTAGTAGAGAGTAGTAAAGAGTGAGTACTAGAGAGTGAGTAGTAGAGAGTAGTAGAGAGTGAGTAGTAGAGAGTAGTAGAGAGAGTAGCAGAGAGAGAGTAGTAGAGAGAGAGTAGTAGAGAGTGAGTAGTAGAGTGAGTAGTAGAGTGAGTAGTCGAGAGTAGCAGAGAGAGAGTAGTAGAGAGAGTAGTAGAGTAAGTAGTAGAGTGAGTAGTAGAGAGTGAGTAGTAGAGAGTAGTAGAGATTGAGTAGTAGAGAGTGAGTAGTAGAGAGAGAGTAGTAGAGAGTGTGTAGTAGAGTGTGTGTAATAGAGAGTAGTAGAGAGTAGTAGAGAGTGAGTAGTAGAGTGAGTAGTAGAGTGAGTAGTAGAGAGTAGTAGAGAGAGAGTAGTAGAGATTAGTAGAGTAGTAGAGAGTGAGTGGTAGAGAGTAGTAGAGAGTAGTAGAGTGAGTAGTAGAGAGTAGTAAAGAGTGAGTAGTAGAGAGTGAGTAGTAGAGAGAGTGTAGTAGAGAGTGAGTAGTAGAGAGTGAGTAGTAGAGAGAGTAGTAGAGAGTAGTAGAGTAGTAGAGAGTGAGTAGTAGAGAGTGAGTAGTAGAGGGTAGTGGAGAGTGAATAGTAGAGAGTAGTAGAGAGTGAGTAGTAGAGTGAGTAGTAGGGAGTAGTAGAGAGTGAGTAGTAGAGTGAGTAGTAGAGAGTAGTAGAGAGTGAGTAGTAGAGAGCAAGTAGAAGAGTGTGTAGTAGAGAGTGAGTAGTAGAGAGTAGTAGAGAGTGAGTAGTAGAAAGTAGTAGAGAGTGAGTAGTAGAGAGAGTAGTTTGTAATTAGGAGGCTTTTTAGCTTTGCTTCTATTAGTGTTTTTCAAACTTTCATGTACATAACATGCATATGTATGCATATATGTATATGTATGAATGCATTTATATTTGTATTTATATAGATATGCAGATTATATATGTTTATATATGTATGTATATATATATACACATACATATATATAAATGCATATGCATATATATGCATATATCTATGTGCATAGGTGTGCGTGTAGAGAGAGGTAGAGGTGTAGAGGTAGAGCGGTAGAGGTAGAGAGGTAGAGGTAGAGAGTAGTAGAAAGAGAGGTAGAGTGAGAGGAGTAGAGAGTAGTAGAAAGTGAGTAGTAGAGAGTGAGGAGTAGAGAGTGAGTAGTAGAGAGTGAGTAGTAGAGAGTAGTAGAGAGTAGTAGAGAGTAGCAGAGCGAGAGTAGTAGAGAGAGAGTAGTAGAGAGAGAGTAGTAGAGAGTAGTAGAGTGAGTAGTAGAGTGAGTAGTAGAGAGTAGTAGATAGTGAGTAGTAGAGAGTGAATAGTAGAGAGTGAGTAGTAGAGAGTGAGAAGTAGAGTGAGTAGTAGAGAGTGAGTAGTAGAGAGAGAGTAGTAGAGAGTAGTAGAGTGAGTAGTAGAGAGTGAGTAGTAGAGAGTGAGTAGTAGAGTAGTAAAGAGTGAGTGGTAGAGAGTAGTAGAGTGAGTAGTAGAGAGTAGTAAAGTGAGTAGTAGAGAGAGTAGCAGAGAGGAGTAGAGTAGTAGAGAGTGAGTAGTAGAGAGTGAGTAGTAGAGGGTGTAGTAGAGAGTGAGCAGTAGAGAGTGAGTAGTAGAGAGTAGTTGAGAGCGAGTAGTAGAGAGCGAGTAGTGGAGAGTGAGTAGTGGAGAGTGAGTAGTAGAGAGTAGTAAAGAGTGAGTACTAGAGAGTGAGTAGTAGAGAGTAGTAGAGAGTGAGTAGTAGAGAGTAGTAGAGAGAGTAGCAGAGAGAGAGTAGTAGAGAGAGAGTAGTAGAGAGTGAGTAGTAGAGTGAGTAGTAGAGTGAGTAGTAGAGAGTATCAGAGAGAGAGTAGTAGAGAGAGTAGTAGAGTAAGTAGTAGAGTGAGTAGTAGAGAGTGAGTAGTAGAGAGTAGTAGAGAGTGAGTAGTAGAGAGTGAGTAGTAGAGAGAGAGTAGTAGAGAGTGTGTAGTAGAGTGTGTGTAATAGAGAGTAGTAGAGAGTAGTAGAGAGTGAGTAGTAGAGTGAGTAGTAGAGTGAGTAGTAGAGAGTAGTAGAGAGCGAGTAGTAGAGAGCAAGTAGTATTTAACAGTTATTTAATAGCCATGCTGTATAAGTTTATATGACAGGTGGAGCAGCTTATTTAGGTCTAAAGTACAATTCTAAAAGACAAACCTCAACAACATGTTAAGATATGAGATGCATGAGTTGCATAGATGTAAACAACTGCTTTGTTTTCCATGGAGAGCTTAATCATAATTCATAACATGCCTAAATACTTGCATATTAAATATAAAGTGCAACTCGATTTTTTAGCAGCATCTATAATATAAATTGCTGGTGCATGAGTAGCTGTTGGTACCTTTGGCTGTTTATTAGCCATATTGTGCAATTTTATGCAGAAAAGAATGTAGCAACCTATTTGAGTATGAAGTGAAATATTTTAAGTTAGCCCCCAGCAGCGTATCGAGATCTAAGGTGCATAAGGTGCATAAATATGAACAGCATCCAAGTAGTGTCCCATATGTGTCTCAGTTCCCATCTGGATGATAATAAGCCTCGACTCCATTCTTCTCAGTAGCAGCTCTTGCTCGCCTCTCTTTCATTCTTCCTTATGTGTTTAATCCCAAAGTAATGTAGTTATTTGACATTACCTTGCTGTTCTTCCCAGAAATGTTTTGCAATAGTTCGATAATTATGTCTATTTTCCACAGCTTGAAGGAGTTGCAAGATTCTTAGTCATACTTTATTTACGTTCATGCCACATAGTATTCTTTGCATGGACATACTAAAACATATACTACAAAGTCTGTGTTGCAGGTGATATGTTCTGTCATTTGTTCAATTCTGCCATTGTACATTCTGTATTCTTTTTGATTGATTCCAAGTTCACAGACTTTGCATTTCAAACATTTCCAAAAGCCAGGTCAACTAAGCCGTTCTTTGTCTTATCCTTTTCAGACAAGTAGTGGCTTTTGGTTAGCCAGTCACCTAATGAGGCAACTTTCTGTATGTGATGCTCGGATGGTTTGAGAGAACAGTTTTCAAGGTCAAAGTATCTTCCAGTTTCTTTGGATTATGGTTTTGGTTTCCTTGTGTTGCATATCATAATCCATTATGAGATGTGTCTTCTCATCTTTTTCTTCCAAGTTCTTCTTTTTTGGTATTAACGATTCACTTCTCCATTTTTTCTGTACTCTCCATAGCATCTTGTACTACCTCCAGAGGATATACCCTAGCTAAGAATTTATTTTTCATTTTATTCATTTACACTTTACAGTCTTGTTCTTCTGAGCAATTCCTATTTGCTCTTAACACTTCCCCATAGAGGATACTCCATCTGATGTGTTTTGGGGTGACCACTATTACCATGCAAAATACTGTTACATTCCTATGGATTTTAGTACAGTGTGTCCAACCCTGATATAAACTTCGATATCTAAGAATATGATTTGCTCAGAACTGATGGTAAGAGTGAATTCTAGGTTTAGATCATTATTATTAGGTATTGAATGAATTCTTCTAGTTCCTTACTTCCCCTTCCCAAGTTGTAAAAAGGCTGTCAATGAATCTAGTCTATAATTTCACCTTTTCCAGGGTTGTTTGATTTCTTTCTGTCCAGATTATTTCAGATTCCCAATATCCCATCAATAAGTTAGCTTATGTTGGAGCAAAGGCAGTTCTAATGGCAGTGCCCTGCCTTTGTGAATAATACGTTCCATTAAAATATTATTTTTTAGGCAAAAGTCCAACATTTCAATTAGCATGTTTGAGTGTTCCAAGTTGTTTATTGGTCTATCCCGCAAAAAGTGCTTCACTGCTTTTATGCCATCACTATGTCTGATAGATGTATAGAGTGATGTTACATCGATTGTAGCCTTATGTATGATTATTTACAAGGTATATCCTGGATTTTATAAGGAAATCCATAGAATCCCTCAAGTAAGAGGGTAGAGCTGTCACATAAGGGGCTGAAGATGTCGATATACCTCAAAGTATTCTCCAGAAGCAAATTTTTGTATCTAGGATGTGAATCCTCTGCAGATCTGACAGATCACAAGCTGAGAGCTGAGTGGCTGCCAACAATTCAAACAGGAGGTGTTGGCAGTGTTTATTGACAACAACAGGGAACTGCAATGGGTATTTATTTTGCCCCAATTTACGCGATTCTCCTGATGGGGTACTGGGAGACTGATGTTGTCTGGACAAAAAGCATAACAGATCTCAATAATAAGAATCTAAATTTGACCTTTACCGACACAACGAGTACAGATTGCATCACCTTCCTTCACATAGAAGTGTCAATAGGAAATATGAGTATTTGTACCAAATTGCACAGAAAAGAAACCTCTTGTAACAGAATTCTGCATGGGAACAGTGGTCACCCAGAGAAATTATGATGAGTATTCCCTATGGAGAAATGTCGAGAGCCCGTAGAAATTGCTCTGAGGACAGTGATTTCAGAAATGAAATTTCAGATATGAAAAATCGACTCCTCTTGGGGGGATACCCTCCGACAGTGATTGAAGAAGCGATAAAAAGGGCATCTACTCATTTGAGAAGTGAATTGTTGGTTCCCAAAGAGGCAGTCCTGAATGATGATAGAGGGAAAATTCGACTGATTATTGATTATAATCAACAACATAAGGAAATCAGAAACATAATGCAAAAGCATTGGAACATCCTGAAATCAGATTGAGCTTTGAATGCAACTCTACAAGATCAACTGAGTATAACGTATAGACAGATTGCATCCCAATCAGATGTTCTGACTAGGAGTCACTTGCCCCCAAGAAAAGTGCGAAGACAAGCTGGTTCAACTAACCAGGCTTTTGGAAATGTGCCAAGTGTAAGGCCTGTGAACATGGGGTGAACAAAAAGGACTACAGATTACAAAAGGGGAGATTAGAAAATATAAAAGAACATATCACCTGTAATACTGACTTTATAATCTATGTCCTACAATGACCATGCAAAAAACAATATGTCGGCAGTACTGTCAAGAAGGTGAAGTTGAGGATATTACAGCACCTGAGAGCAGTCAGAAACAAAGACTATTCATATCCGATTACAAAGCACTTCCAGGAGGAACACCAAGGTTAAACAAAATACCTCCAGTACTTTTGGGATTCAGCATATAAACAAGAACGAGAGAGGAGGTGACAGAGAACTACAGTTGAGAAGAATGGAATCAAGACTCATTCTATCAATAGCAACTGAAATACCAATGGGACATAACCTGGATACAGAATAACATGTACATTTATAAACTGAAGACTTGAAAACTCTGTGATATAACCAACTTTAGATCTGAGTACCTGGCACATTTTACACATTTTTGAATGTTTAGCTCATGAAAAATGCACTAGGTATGTAGGACACAGTCTTAACTTGATAATTGAGCACCTTAGTTTAATGTTAAATTGATGTCTACACCTAACCTCTTGCATTCCAGCACCTTATAGAATATTGAGTATTGGTTGTTGTATAGGGGACAACTAGTTAAATACATCTTGGTCAACATGGGCAAACATGAGGTTTTCAGTGTTTTAGAGGATTACTTTCAAACCAAAGAACACTAAGCAGCACTTTATATATAAGCATTAGCACTTTAGGAGTACCTTTTATAGATTTGCACAATGAAGTGCTTTAATGAACTTTAAGGGACTATTGGTCCAGCATAAGAGCTCTTTCAGCATTGCACATCTATGCATTAGCACTTTAAATGAACTAGCACTTAAGGACAAATTGTCCGAAAATGTATTCCAGATGCATGTATCACTTGATTTGAAAGAAAGAATATACTTTGCATACACTTTGCAACGGTACATGCAAATGTGATTATCTTGGTTAATTATCCTTATTGATTATTGAGTGAGTGTTCATTGCTAATGATGTTTTGATATACTTCTTTGTTTGAATTGAAGTAATGTCAATGACGTACAAAGGCATTTAGCACTTTAATTATCAGTGTGGCGTACACTGTTAGTTGATGACATAGACATATATAAATATGGCCTCTATATATGAGGGTACTCTTTTGCCCATGGATACAATCGTGAGTAGGATGCATCAATCATGATATATGGTATTTGATGAGAAGAGATCAATGCTGCTAGCACTATGAACTTTCAATGGGTTATACTTATTATGATCCATTAATTCTGCTATGAAGATCTGGTGTCTTACAAATCCTGTTTATCCTTTACTCAAACCATAATTATTGACCTTTTGGGCAATATTTGGAACCCAACATTGACATGTTGTGTACCAGAGTTTAGTGTTTTAAATTTATATACAGGTTCTCATTGCATCCATTCTCACTATGACATGTGCTGCTTCTTGCATTTGCAATTAGTTTATTCATTTACTATAATTTCCTTTCATAGTCATTGTGCACTAAATGGTAATTCATGCACTATATGCATGTGATAGAACTATGAGATTTAAATACTTTACTGATAAGATGTAAATTATGCATAATATTTGTCTGAAATTCTGCCTATATGCAACAAATCAATTCAAGCAGAATGTGAACAAAATGTACTTTGCAAAATGAAGTGTAATGCTTGATGGATTACATATAAAAGAAAAAACAAGTGAGGTTTGGGCTGGTACTAGTGGTTGATACTGTAAAAGGACTATGGTCCTGAGGGTTATTTAAGGACTAGCAAAATGCGTGGGCTCTATGGTCCTGTGGAAGGCAAGCACCGAAATGTGTAGACTGTCCCCTGTATGCACTGGTGAAATAAATTATATATAAAAAAGAAGCCCTGTAGTACATGATTTTGTAATGTAGACTATGCTGTATGCAGATCACTGCAAAATAATTATGTCTTAAGATGTATTTGCCGATCCAGGGCGGTATTTTGTGGCCGTATGTTATGATTGCAATAATGCCTGTTTTCTTACATTCTTTAAGATGGATGACACCGTTGGATAGAGAGCTATCCGGTGTCCCCTTTTGATGATTATGAATGGCATTATTTAAAACAGCCATTACTCGGTGCTCGCCACTATTTGATAAAGGCGGTAGCCGAAACGCGTCTTAGCGTACATCAATCCCAGTAAACTTTGGGGTTTATTGCTCCTGTGAGTGCAGGTAATTTATTATATATATTACCTATATATATTATCTACTGGTAGTCACCAGTAGGTAGTTATAGTTAGGACCTAGTTTCCATAGGCAAATCATTTTTCGTTTTGCAAATAACTTCATCTTCATGAAATTTTCAAAACAAGTATGCAACTGAGTTCAGTTGCCTTGTGGAATGTTTCGGGGTGATTTGTCAAGAGGGGATGAGAAAAAGGGGGTCCCAAAATAATTTTCCCCATTCATTTTCCCATAGGGATTTTGAACACAGCTACACCCCAAACCGCTGAATGGAACTACACTAAATTTGGCAGGAAGCTAGCTCTTGGTCCAGAAAGAGCCCTTTTTATAGTTTGGTGTAAATCCATACAGTAGTTTTTCAGTTGCGAAAGGAAACAAAATTTGTGTATTCAGGGATGTGTATCCTCTGCAGATCCGACAGATCACATGCTGTGATCTGATAGGCTGCCAACAATTCAACCAGAAAGTGTTGGCAGCCATCTTGGGACTCAGACTCAGCCAAGTCCCAAGAAAAAAGTAAAAAATAACAGAAGGGGTCAGGGTAGAAAAACCCTGACTCCTAGGTCTTGTGGTGGGGAACCTGCAGGACCCCACCTGGGCCAAAAAGCATTATTTAAAATCTTTTTTGGCACACTAAGGACAGCCAGTTCCTTCAAAAATGAAAAGAAAAACATCACGGCCTGTCACAGTTGTTTATATTTGAGTCCCAGGGTGGGCCAGGTCCTGGTAGCATATATAGTTAAATATTTTGGGAAGGGGCTGGATGCGGCCCCCTACCCATAGCCGATATAAGCCCCGGGAACTGCCACCTCCCCAGGGCCAAGTCAACCTTAAATGAAGAGGAGGCAGGCCATGCGGCAACCCCCTGCCCCAGGCCATTTAGTCTCCGGGGAACACCACCTCCCTGGGGCCAGCCCCAAATAGAAATATAGTTCTGTGGGACACCAGCGGAATTGCAGTTTTTTCTTTTAAAAATATGTTTTTTTTACACCAGGCAGTCACTATAGTGGGGACAAGGCCTAGAGGGGCGGGCTTCCCTACCCTTCCCATTTATATATTTTTTATTCATTATACTAAGGATAGGGGACTAAGAACCCAAGTCCTGTAATGACTGCCTGCAACATTTTTCCTCATGTTGAAGGCTGCCTGTCAGAGTGCGTGCTCCTGTGGAGGCTTTACTCCCCTGGGAGTGAGTTGGACCTAGCAAAAAAAAGCCGCCTGGGCAAATCAGAATGCTCTATTCTTTAAATTGGGTTTGAGGTTCTCTCTAGAAGGTCTTCAAACCCAACCATCCAGATATACAAAAGTTGTAACCTGGATTTTTCAAAAACTACTGAATGGATTTACACCAAATCACAGTAATCAAGCTTTTTGGACCTATATCTCGCTTCCTGCCAAATTTGAAAGTAATTCCATTCAGCAGTTTTGGCGGTATCTCCGTTAATATTTGTCTATGGAAAATGCATTAGGATCTCGTGTTTTGGAACCCTCATATTTCAAGTGCCTTTGCTATGTGACAAAATGTCTAACCTTAGTTGCAGTATCCTGACTATGTGCAATTGGTGGGATGTTGCAATTATGTAATTCTTCAAATAGCGTGCATATATGAATAAATTAAGCAGCAAAAAGGAATATACTAATGCCTAAATCCACAACTTGTGGATATGCGATGATATGCTTATACCTTCATTTAAAAATATGTCGTACCATTTTTCAAAAATTCACTAGAATTGCACTTATTGGATTTACAGTCCAAGGTTTAGTAGAAGGGACAGCAGAAACCTTTTTGTTGCTTATACATTGAAGCTAATCTTAATTCCATTTTGCACAGTAAGGAGAGCATTTGCAATCACAATGCAGTTAATAGCCTGAATAAGAATTGTTATAAGGCCACAAATGACTTAGGGGACACATGGTGGGTAATTGGCTCATTTTGCATCCAAATGCATTCAAATATCTCCTATGTAGCAAATAAATGCAGACTGGTCCACACTGGAAATGAATAAGGTAGAGCAGAAGAAAGAGTACAAAACAAGACCTGTTTTAAGGCATGGTCAAATTTAAAAGCATAGAGGACTCAACCCTGGTTACAGTGATGAGGACAGTCAGAAGTCTTGCCATAATAGGCGTAAATTAAACACAGATTATTTTTTTAACTTGATTACATTGATTTAATGCAGCCACCCGGAACGACCTCCCCTCTTGCAATTGAATAGCATTTTTTCTGTTGTAGTTCTCCTTCATTACTTTCCCTTACCCCTTCTACCTCCCCCCTATCTATTTACCTCTCTTTCTGCCTCATCTATAGTTACCTGACACCCCTCTAGCTCACCTATGTTTGCTGAATCTCTCTCTCAATACACTTTTTTACCCCTTCTTTTTACCACAGCTATATCATTATCACCAACCTACCATGCCATATTCCTATCTCTAAAATACCTCTCCCCCTCTCTCTTTACCTCACCCCTCTCTTTACACCTTTACACATCACGCTCTGTGTCATCCTCATTATTTTCTCCTCCATCTACTTTAACTCTCCCTTCACCTCATCTCTCACTCCACTTCCCCTCTTATTGATCCCTTGGTCTACCTCTACCTTCTCCACCTCTCCTCTCTATATCATTTCTCTTCATCCCCTTTCTTTCCACCACATCATTTCCCTCTGCCTGACCTCTCTCTTCTCTCCTTAAATAACATTTTCATTTATCTCATCATGTATTCACTGCCTCACCTCTCCACTTCTCCTTTTTCTCTTTCTCCTTTGGTCCCTTTATCCCACCTCTCTGACTACCTTACACCTTTCTCATTGTTTCTATGCCCCTAACTCTGCCTTTTCGTTTCCATAATTTCCTCCTATCTCTCCACACATCCTTTCCTAGTTCAACTCATCTCTGTCTGTACACTTCTTTATACATTGTTCTCCCTCACCGTTTTGCCTCCAGCTCTCTTTTTACCTAGCTACCTCACCCTTTTGATCACCCTCTAGCTCTGTATTAACTTCACCAACCTTTCTCTGCCTTACCTCTCCTTCTACACTTAACTACTTTTCTCCCTAAATGTCATCTTTTCCTCTTTCGCTTCTCTGCCTGCATACTCTGTTTACCTCACCTGTCTTTCTATTACTCCTCTCATTTTGCCGCTTGCTCTGGTCTCTCAAACTTGCATCTTTTTATACTTTCTACCACTCCTCTCTGCCTGTCTGACTATTTCTACTCACCTATTTGTCTACCCTACACCTCTCTCTGCCTCATTCCTATGTGTACTGCAACCTTCTATATATTTTCTTCTCTTTAGCAATAAATCTCGTTTGTTCTCTACCTTACTTTAAAACCTTAGCTATCTTTCTACCTCTCTTTGTCTTCCTCTTCCTCTTGCTACCTCTCAGAAGTGTTCTTTCTGGCTGTCTCATCTCTCCATTTAACTTACATCTCTCCTTACCTCACCTATATCTCTACCTCATGTCTACCTCCAGTTCACTTCACACTCTGCTTCACCACTTTCACTACTATACTATTCTCTATACCTCTCTGTCCCCCTCCTGGAGCAAGACTTTAACTTTCACTGTTGAAGAGAGATTACCAGGTACAGAGATTTATTTTTGTATTTTAGACATCCAGCAATTAAAGCTACAATTTCTAGTACTATGTGTATATTTCTAATTTTAATATTAAGCACTAACTTACTAACCACCCACAAAATGCCCCTTAATGTGTCTTTCCTACTGTGAGAAACATGGACCATTTATACAATGAATTCCAAGTAAAATTTGTTGCTACAAGGGTAAAAGAAAATCGGCATGCATTTCTCAAGATTTGATATACAACAATTGGCCTGATTCAGAGTACTCTGTAGCAAACATGAAGTAGTACCCTGTCTGACAAACCCTCTGTCGGCATGCCTCATTTAAAGATGGGCGGACTTTCAGCTTTCTCGTGACAGAGACCCTGTTGGCTCCATCCTAGAAAACATTCCTCCAACAGACCAACAGATTAGGGGCAGCCAGAGAGAGGATATTGCAATATGTCTTAATTTTTTCTGTTCATAACGGTCTGGAAAAAACAGAAGTGGAAATGTCGACATTAGTCCATCAATGTGGAAGAGGTAATACCCTCCTCCACCCTGAAGGACAGAATATTATTCATCACACTCTCAATCAGGCCCTATATTGTTTATCATAGAGGATATGAACTAGATGAACATGAGTCATACATTTAAAGATATGCCCAATACACAGCCCCTAAAGTATATCTCCCACCAGGAAATAAAAATAATTAAGACGGCACTACACAAAATCATGCACCAAACATAACAAATTAGCAAGGCAGTTTAGGATTACAAACATCTCACCAGAAACTCAACAGTTTCCCACCTCATGAATAACGCCTTAATTTCCTGGGAGATGTTCATAGTCAAAAACAGAATTGTTGTTTGGAACAAGTATGCTGATTTCGTAGCAAAATGTAAGGTGCAAATCATTCCTTTTCCAGAGCAATAAGTTTAAAAGCTTCCTATTAGCTGACAAAGTAGAGAGATGCATCTCATTTCTTTGTTGGCTTGTGTGAAAGACAAATTAGTGCACTTCTTTTTTTTCTATATTGCTGACCTAAGGTGTTTGGGAAAGATATTTTCTTTCCCTAACTTTCTTGATCAAGATGGTGCACAATGGTTCCCAAGGTTTAAATAGGTTTGCCTACTTTTTCTGCAGTGTAAGTAAAAGCAAAGCTCATTGGAGTGGAACCCAAAACATTTTTTCTTGCGCTATTAAAATACCTTGATTGTAAAAAAGAGAGTACTTAGTGGAAACTCTTTCTATCACCATGGTAAGAAATTGTGGTATTAGATGAAGGGGATGAGAACGCAATCCTTTTCAGGGTGACCCACTGAAGTCACTAACCTGTGCTTAAGCTTCTAGTAGCTTTGCAAAAAGCATTCAGGCTTACCTTCAAGGCAATGTGCAAAGTATTTATGCAATACTTAAACAGTAATAGAGTGAAAACACAATGCAAGAAAGACCCTAAACAACATTAGACAAATTGGATTTTAATAAATAAAATGACACCAAAATGACAAAAACGTTTGAATTAACAGCGCCAAAAAGCACTATGTGCCAATTAAGAGCATTTGGTCGCTCTAGACTGGGTCACAGTTAAAAGTTAAGGCCTATCACAATGGATCACCTGTAGGATATAGCAACCAGCTTAATTTTAAAGGAGCGTTTACCTAATGGCAGAGACCTTTATGAAGAAAAAGTGGTCACCAATAAGTTATCTGAGGGCAAGCTGGATCAGAAGCAGGGCTCCACAATGGCAGGCCGCTGAACAGCATGGTTCCAGATTGGTCAATGACAAAGGCGGGAAAGCTCAGAGCGAGACCCGTCTAAAGCCCATGCCCAAGAAGGCCTCGACTGCGATTAGATGCTGCTCAGTGTCGGCACTGGAGAAGCCATCTACGTTCGGATTTACAAACTTTTCTGGAAGATGGCTCTTCTTCAGCGGGGCAAACTGTCAAGTTGAGGCTGAATGGCAATGGACATTGATCTCTACGACTTTGATGGAGACCTTGGTCTCTGCCGGTTCTCCAGGTAGAAAGCTGGCAAAAGGTTTCTTATACCCACTGTTTGCAGTTTTGGGGACAGGAGGAGCACGCTCTAACATCAGCCAGGGATCCAGAACCTGAAGGGCACCTCCTAGGGGTTAAGACACCAACAGAGGCCAGCAGCAGGGTCCAGGGTAGGTCAATTTGGGAGGGATCAGCTGGACAGTTGTAGGGAGAGAGGCCCAAACAGGAGGCTAGCCAACTAACCCCCAGAGTCACTTCTGAGGTCCTGAGGTTAAGACAGGCAGGTCCAGTCTTCTTTCAGGATCTCCAGACAGCAGGGAGGTACTTCTTCTTAAGCTTCAGAGGTCCAGGAGTGCTCCGAGGAGGACTCTGTGGGGTCCACATTTATTTCCAGTGAAAGCCTGTGGGTGGAAGACAAGCCCTAGTCCATCCCATAAACTAGATCTGGTCAGTTCCTCCCCTCCAACTAGGTTTGGAGCCACTCTGACTAAAGAGACAAAAGGGAGGTATGGCTAGGTGTGCGCTTCAGCTGCCAGTGACATGGTAGGCCTTTTTTCGAGCTCATGAAGGGCCTGGGCAGAGCCCAGTGTAAAGATCGCAGTAGTCCCAGGAAGAGTCCAACAGGTTCTTTAGTAAGAGCACCAATAACAAAATGTTTTTATTGTATTGTTTTATTATTATTCATAATTTGTATTTATGTTTATGTCTTTGTTTTGGAGACTTGAAGTTAGAGGTACCATTTGAATATTGTTGTCATCAACGTCCATTATTGTGAATGCACAAGTAACAAAATGCTATGTGTTTTTCTGTTTCTGCAAAATTGAGTATGAGGAAAATTGAATTGATTTGAAAACAAGGGACTACTATGTATAGGAGTGGACCATCTAGCACAATAACTCTTACGGCCTTTTCTTAACAAAGATTCTATGAATTGATGTGATTTTTAAAAAGATTTTATTGTTGCATACTATTGGTAATAAAGGAGGAAATTTTTACAATAAAAAACTCTTTGGGTAAATTGGATGGAAGTATGTGGAAAGTATGATGCGGAAGGAGTGAATTAAATATTAATAATAACACAGGGACAACATTTTGCTTATTGCTGATCTCAACCCATTTGCCTTTGTTGTAGATGGGTTGCTCTCTAATTTGTTTTTTGGAATCTTTAGTAAGAGCACCTTGTCTACAGATCATCTGGACTAGTATCAACTGACCAAAATAGAACACGCTGGTCAGACCATCACCACCGAGAATGCCAGCCCAACATTCTACACTTACAGCATTCCAAACACAGAACGCCACATACTCCCCTTCTTTCCAAACAGATAAATAAAACAATAACATTAGAAGCAACACAAAAGCAACATGATATTTTCAAACCATGAGAATGGTGGCAGGGAAACAACCACCTTAAATAACAAAAACAACAAAACCACATCAGATTGAAAAGCTGAAGAAAATTCAGAAGAAAGCAGGATACAACATTACAATAAAACAGATGTCGATAAGATACACAAATAAACTTTCACATTGCTTTAGTGGAAGATTACCTTTGTATGCTACCAACATGTTGACGTTCCATATTATCCTATCTTCTACCTTAATAGCATTGCGAAACTCTTTTACAATTCTTTGAGGATCCGAGAACTTGGATATATCTCTCGAACATTCTGGGCTCTTTATAATGACCAAGTCTTCCACACTGGAAATCGAAATGTGCAACACTCTTCCACTCTTCCTCAAAACATAGTTCAACTTACGGCTTGCCACACATTCAATTCCCAGGCAAAATCATCATCTGACTTCCATGGAACACAATTGTCCTTTCCCAAAAACATCCAACCAGGTGACTGTGTTTGCCTTCCTCCCGCTCAATAATTCAAATGGTGCTTTGCTCCTCATAGAATTTGGAGAAAATCTGTTGGCAAACAAAATCTTTTTCAAACCATCCTTCCTGTTTCTTCCTGCACTCAACTCCAATTGCACATTCTTTCACAGCCCTATTATATCTTTCCACAGTTCATTTGCCTTCAGTTTGCTTCAAAGAGCATTTTATATGCTTAATTCCCTTCTGAATTCAGAAATCTTGCAATTTCTTCAAACAAATTGGCCCCCATTGTCAGTGAAAATGGTATTAGAAAAACCTTCTCTATTAAAGATCTCAACAAGAAATCCATAACTCCCTTGGTTTCTATTGCACCTACAATTCCTATCTCAGCCCAATGGGAAAACTGATCCAATAAGACCAACAAATAATTGTTTTTTACTCTACAATGCAGAGGTCCAACAATATCCACCACAACAATCTCCCGAATTTTGCTGGGCATATCTCTGCAAGCCATAGGAGAACTCTGTACCTTATATACCTTATTACACCTCAAATATTCAAAACACTCTTTAGTTAACCTTTCAATCAGGACTCGGCCACAGAAACACTTGATCTTACTCTCACCTTAGCTTCTACCCAGATGTACTTCATGTCTAAATCTTTCAACTTTTTCCCTTAGACCCATTGACACAGCCACCTCATTCCCACCAAAACAATACCACTTACACAAGACAGCTCATTCCTCACCTTCCAGTATGCATCCAGTTCTGAATATCTGAACCCATCCATTTTGTATGACATCAATCACCTTCTGAAGCATGAGATCACTGACAATGGCATTCAATCGTTCTTCCTGTGAAATGGTTCCCTCGTTAATACTACACACCTTTAACTGTTCATCATCATCATTATCCTCTTCATTTACTAACTAATGGAGACTTTAAAGATAATCTAGGGTGGGGTGATTTGCATGGCTTTCACTAGATTATTTTACCCAGAAGCCTTTTGTAAATGTCAAACTTTAGTAAGGAACACAGATTTTCCTCACATTTCTGTGACAGAAAGAGCCGGCGAGCTCCCATTGGCCTGGGTCTGAGCCATTGCTGTTGTGGGCACTAGGCCCAGCCACACAAGTGAGGCAGGATTTGTATTGGCACAAGTAGGGTAATGGAGGGTAGTAGGATATTTTTTGTCAAGTTTAAAAAAAAAAAGTCAGGTTTTCTAGGTCAGTACACTCTTGGACCTGTGGTTGCTACTGAAGAGGGAACACATTGATGCCCGGCTGCTTGAGGCCCGGCTTGCTGAGAAGGAAAACTGGACCTGCACTCTTCATCCCAGACTGAAGTGACTCCAAGGGTTAGGTGACTGGCCTGCTATTCTGCTATTCTGAGCTGAAGGGACACAACAGGCTCCAGAGGACTCCCTGCAACTACCCAGCTCACCTGCTAGGTTCACTGACAAAATATTGATGTAAAAAATATAGATATAAAAAATACAGATTAAAAAATATTGACTCCCTATACTTAAACAGGTAGGTACGAACATATCAAGAAACAAATATCGATGTTAAAACTATAGTTGTACAAAATATTGATTTATATATATATACATATAAAATAATACATATATTAAATAATAAAAGTATTTTTTTTTAAATAAAGTAGATTTAATATACATTTTAACAAATATAACAAATAAACTTAATTAACAAAGTTAAAACAATTACTAAACTATCAATTGTAATCTATTTTATAATTTTAAAACTATATAAAAGTGTACATATATATATATATAAAAATGTACATATATATATATTCACTGAAAAAACCATAGGTTTCAGGGGGGTTATAGTTAGCTGGACATTTCCCTCTTACAAAACCCTAGAAATTCCCCTGTTATAGTTAGTTCAGCTAACTATAACTTGCGCCCCCGCAATGCACTGCTGATGACGTCACTTATTACATCACTCATGACATGGTCAGTGACATCACTGATGACATCTCAAATGACATCACTGATGACGTCATCCATGTGATAAATTAGTGCATCTTCTCACACCCTAATATAACCTTTGATACACCGACTCAAAATTTCAGACGGCCATTTTGAAAACCATAGATACTCCAATACCAATGAATTTCAAAGGTTTTTTAAATGCTAATTCCTATCTATTACTTATCACTAAAGATAGCATGTTTAATGATTTTCATTGGATTTCTATATTTTTCAAATTCAGTGTGTCAATTTCATTAATCATGTTTTTTTGAAATTCTTTTTTATCACCATTTTTTAAACTTATTTTTTCAATTAATTATTTTAAAAATTAAAAAATATTATTTGTTTTTATTGGGTTTTTCAACAAAAAAATTAAATATTTTTGAAAATAGTTTTTTAACTATATGTTCAAAACTTTATTATATATATTTTTTTCCATGTTTTTGGAGATTTTTTACAACACAGCATAATTTCCACAAAGTAATTTGTTTGCCTTTTTTGCTGTTCTCAGAATATATTGAATTTCACTAGAAATAGTGATTTCAATCGTACTCATCACTTAACGGGCAAAAAAAAAACAATCAGAAAGATTCTTAAAAAACAACAACATGCTATTCTCAGTAAAATACCACAAGATACAAATCACACATATATAAAATGCTTATGGCTAACAAAATTTTATAAGTTTAACTTACATAAACTGTAAATGTTGTCGCTTTAAAATATTCACCGAATCTAAGGATGAATTTTTGGAGGAGGCACCACGCCCACAACGTTTTTCTTCAGTGGTGTGGAAATGATTTACTTTTCCCGAGGGGCAAACAAAGACCAATGCCACCTTGGTCACGTGCAAGATTTGCAAAAGAGTGCTGTCGCGAGGGGATCCTAACAAGAAATACTCGTGCGGCACAGCAAGTATGATGAAGCACCTAAGGACCCTTCATCCAAACAATCTTGCACGAGAAGAGTGCAAACGGATGAGAAACACTCCTGCGCCTTCCACCTCATCGCAGCCGAGCACTTCAAGAGTGCATCCATCAGCCAAAAACTTGGACATCCTTTCTGAGTTTCTTTTCTATTTCTTTTTTTTTCTGGCATGATTTCTCTTTTTTAACGTTGAAAAACAGTATCTGCAAAAAAGAATCACAAATGAATGTATATTAATAACTTTCAAATTTATACTATTCCATTACTGGACAAACACATTTTATATAAAAACTGACTAAGAAACTATCGCCCTGAACCACAAGTGTGACGAAGGTTAAAACACTACATGCATAGTGCATACTACTTTGAAGCAGTTCATGCCCTAAAGCCTACCTCACTAAAAGACTACCTGCTAACTGACTGAATGATTACAGTAGTATAAGGAGACACACTGGGTGAGTAACAGGGTGTTTTCTAGAAGTGTATGAATACTGACTGGGGAATTGAAGGTGTGAAAGACAACTGTGTAGGTGGTTAAGAGGACTGCCTACATAGTGGATAGGCGTTTGAAGCAGTCCATGTGCTAAGGCCTGGCTCACTGCATGAGTACTTGGGTACTGACTGAATGATTAGAGTACAGCAAGGAGAGTGCCTGGGTGAATTTATAAGTGGTTGGCTTTTGGCACAGTGAATGGATTAGTACTTGGTACTGAATGGGTCACTAGAGGAGTGCAAAGGGAGTGACAGGATGTTTGCTGGACTGTATGGATACTGACTAGGGAATTGAAGGTGTGAAAGACAAGTGTATAGTATGTTAGAAGACTGCATGCATACTGCATAGACATTTGAAGCAGTCTATGTGGTAATGTATGGTTCACAACATGAGTACTTGGAAACTGACTAAATCATCAGACTACTGC
Source organism: Triturus cristatus (assembly GCF_964204655.1). Classification (NCBI taxonomy): domain Eukaryota; kingdom Metazoa; phylum Chordata; class Amphibia; order Caudata; family Salamandridae; genus Triturus; species Triturus cristatus. The sequence goes on from NC_140591.1 coordinate 1,190,275,264, forward strand.
TGGGTAAAACTTTTTAATTATCATTTCTGGCGCAGCGAAGAGAATAGTACATGGTACTGCACTTTAGTGTCAAACCCTGACTCATTTTATCAATGCATAGGCAAAGACTAGCTTCTAATGCTACTAAAACTTGACAACATGACCGGTTTTAAAACAGTTATCTGTCAGCGAATACACAATGTTACCAAATGCTTCTCTCACAATCCTTACCCAAATGCACACAGACTCACAAGCAACACTATCCTAGGAGTTTATCAAAACTCATTCACTAGTCTAGAAGAGGTAAGGGTACTGCACACAAACTACATATTTAAGTACTGCACTTTAGTGTCAAAGCCTAACTCATTTAATCAACGCATAAGCAAAGACTGGCTTCTAATGCTACTAAAACTTGACAAAATGACAGGTTTTAAAAGAGTTATCTGTCAGAAAATACATGATGTTACCAAATGCTTCTCTCACAGTGGTTCCCAAATGCACTCACGCTCACAGTGTGATTCTAGACAAGCAACACTATCCCTAGCAGCTTATCAAAACTCATTCACTACTGTGCAAGGGGTAAGGAGACTACACACAATCTACATATTAAAGTGCAGCACATTAGTGTCAAAGCATGGCTCATTTTATCAATGCATAAGCAAAGACTGGCTTCTAATGCTACTAAAACTTGACAACACGACAGGTTTTAAAACAGTTATCTGTCAGCAAATACACAATGTTGCCAAATGCTTCTCTCACAGTAGTTCCCAAATGCACACAGACTCACTGTGTGATTCTATACAAACAACACTATCCCTTGCACTATGCCAAAACACATTTCTTCATCTAGAAGGAGTACTACATTTTAGTGTGGAAACATAACTCATTTCACAAATTCATAAACAGTGACTGGTTTCTAATTCTACCAAAATATAAAAACAGCACAGTTATCTGTCTGCAAACACATGAAAAACACAAATGCTTATCACAGAATGGTTTCTACATGCACACACACTGTCAACAAGATTGTAGGGAAAAAAAGTACTCCCTACACTTTAGCAGGAGAAATACATTAGTCTGATTAAAATCAAAATAGTCTACATACATCCCCTCAAAATTAAATAACTCACCTTTCAAATTGTTTTGTAGATTAAGAAGTATATCAGTCACACACCAGATATCAGTCACACACCAGATTTTCTTATACAGAATCTCTGCACTGTGCACCTGTCAGCAGAACCAAAGAATGGCAAAGTTTCCCTCTCATTTCCCACACACATACTTGTAAACATCAAATCACATTCTTCACACATAAATTCAAAAGCAAACACACATTTCTATTGGTTAAACATTTCAACCCTTTCCAAATGACATAAATTTGAACCCTTCCCCCAATCTGCCTTCTGCCCGTTACTATAGAAACAGGTCATGGAACACTGTACTGAGCACACAGGTCACAAGTTCACCACACAATGTTGCTAATCAAGACAGCAAGTGTGCTTGACATTTCAACATATCAGCTTATCATATATAATGTTCCTTACAATCAGTTTTTGTTAACCAATAAGAATCATGCGTTTAAAAAACAAAAATATACACCCTACCTTTCAGTGTATAAGGTTGTCAAACAACCAATGATTTCTTGTCTTTTTTCAAAACTGCATCTTAGCCACCATTTTAGAAACATCTTACTTTCCAAACTGCCATTTTATGTACAGAGACCATCTGATTGCATCCAGACCTCCTTTCAAGATGCTTAGAGTGTGGATTGTGGGACACAGCTATATTTTCTGGAGCCAAAGGTATGCAGAAAACAAAGGTATTCACAAAGACCTAGGTTTGCCAAATGTAGACATTAAATGGATTGGACAGAGAGGGTTAAAGTGGCACCAATTGATGCCATTGGTGAAATCCTTCATGCATATCCAACACCCTGACCTCATAATAGTGCACTGTGGTGGCAATGACCTAGGCACTTTGACTGGGGTAGGTCTGGAAATCCTTATGAAGGACACCTTGGCAGAACTGATTTCACTTTTCCCCAAAACTGCCTTTGTGTATTCTAACATATGCCAAAGGCAGAAATGGAACTGGTCCGATCATTTTTGTCCACAAATTGAGAAAGCTAGGAAACATGTGAATAAATCTGTTTCTGCTTTTCTCCGAGACTATAGAATGGGGTCCATTTACAATAACAATCTGCACTTTCATATGCAAGAGATGTATAGGAGAGATGGAGTACACTTTACTGATGAAGGAAACAGAGTCTTCCTCAACAACTTTAGACTCTGTATAGGTACTTACTTATAAGTACAAAAAACTCTCAATGAACACAACAGCTCTTTTTAGAGCCACTCAAGAACAAAACACTTAAGCTTGATCTTTATTTCCCAAAAATTTAAATTTTTTTATCCTTGGATCCGCGCACCCGACGCAAGAGAATCCGTGCACCCAATGCATTAGGATGCACGCACCCTGCGCGCATTGCCCCATTTTTTTTTTATAGGGGGCCCCAGGGGATCCTTCTGGGACCCCCTCAGCACCTCTATAGGGTCAGACTATTTCCGCTCTGCCCCCTTTATATGTTTTACACACTTATTCCCCTTGCTTCTTCAGCCTCGCTTCTACCGAGGCAGAAAATGGCCACCAACAGTTCCTGGTTTCAAATGTAGACAGACACTCGAAAGCCAATTAGCATTCAGCACGCGATCGGGAGGGTGCGCGCTCGGTTCGGGGAGGTTGCGCTTACGGTGCGGGTAGGGTGCGAGGATCCTCCCCGGCCATAGATATCACTAACTTTTTTACCCTAAATTTCTCAGGAACTACTGAACAGATTCACACCATTTATGCAAAAGGCACGAGTCTGAACTGAGGACTACCTCTTTGCCAAATTTGGTGTCATTCCGTTCAGCGGTTCAGGCTGTAGCTGCGACAACAGATCCTATGGGAAATTGCATGGGGAAAATGCACTGGCCGCCGTGTTCAGGTCATGGTTCATTTGCGTGGCACTTTGGATGGATTATTTTGAATTTGAACCTGACCTGCTTGCCCTTTGTGACAGTGTTCATGGTTTGTGGCGAGTTTGGGAGCAGAAGGATGTTTATCCAATATTGCGGGCTGGTGCTGCTTTAAATCAAGTGAGTGGAACATTATTATTACGAACTGTGCAATGAAGCTGACTTTTATTTTGCGTGATGGAAAAGGCATGAAAAAAGAAACATTTGGGGAACATTACAAACATTCAAAGACATTGGATTAAGGTGCTTTTTACATTTAAAGCCTGAAAAGTTTTCCTTTGTGCACTCTGTTTGAGAATACAGCCCGCGCTGTTTAAAAGCAAATCACGTGGGTGAATTCGAAATTCAGAGACTGCCTCCTGTGATCAAGCCTCTTATGAGCAGAAACTTTGGGATAAGGAAGCCTCTTGCCTTCGTGTTGTTCTACCAATAAATGATTTATTGCAACCCAGTCAGTGCCGGTGTGCCTCTTTGTAAAGAAAGGAGGCATGGATGGTATGTTTTCCTGGAAGCCTCGCACCAGTTGCACTGGCCGCCCTGTTCAGGTCATGGTTCATTTGCGTGGCACTTTGGATGAATATATATATATTCACTGAAAAAACCATAGGTTTCACACACGTTATAGTTAGGAATTAGCATTTAAAAAACCTTGCAAATTCACTTAAAAAACCATAGGTTTCACACATGTTATAGTTAGCTGGACATTTCACTCGTGAAAAACCATTGAAATTCCCCCGTTATAGTTAGTGCAGGCAACTATAACTCACGCAACCGCAATCCTCTGCTGATGACGTCAGATATTACATCACTGTATTTAGACACTTATTTACCCATGTCTTCTTCCATTAATCTTTAGCTATACATATATTACAAATATTTATTTTTCAGAAAGACACATATGTCATCAGTGATGTAATATCTGACGTCATCAGCAGAGGATTGCGGTCGCGTGAGTTATAGTTGCCTGCACTAACTATAACGGGGGAATTTCAATGGTTTTTCACGAGTGAAATGTCCAGCTAACTATAACATGCTAATTCCTAACTATAACGTGTGTGAAACCTATGGTTTTTTCAGTGAATTTGTACGGTTTTTTAAATGCTAAGTTATGTTTTTTTTTGTTTGTTTTTTTAGGTTTTTCACCGCGCGCCCACATTACGCATTTCACGAAATGTTTCCGTTTCTACCGTACGCGCACGCTACGCGTACTCCGCGATTTTTCGCAAAAAAATTAAAGGAAATTTTGGCCCTTGGGGGTCCTTCTGGGACCCCCTGACAAAGGCTAGGGGGGTCAGGAACTGTCCACCATGCCCCCTTTTCACGTTCTCCACCTTTGTTTTTCACCCCCTCAGACTGCGAGAGACAAAATGGCGGCCGACACTTCCTGGTTTTGACCGATTCGAATGTTTACTAAGATCTAACAACCAATCAGAATCGCGCTCGCGCACGGCAGCGTGCGCGTACGGTAAGTTTACCGTACGCGCACGGTGCGCGCTTATAGATATATATATTGATTTAAATGCTATTTTCTCAGGAAATACTGGACAGATTTACACCAGACCTGCAAAAGGCACATCCCTGACCTGAGGACTACCTCTCTGCCAAATTTCAAGTAATCCTGTTCAGCCGTTCAGGCTGTAGCTTGGACTAAAGGTCCTATGGAAAAATGCATGGGGAAAATGCGTTTTGGGACCCCCCCTTTTTCTCAGCCCCTGCTTGACGAATCCCCCCGTGACTTTCAGGGAAGGAGCGGAGCGGAGCGCTCCGCCTATTTTGAAAATTTCGCGAGGATTCGTCAATCGGCGCCAAAGTTATTCCAAATAGAATGTTGCGGATTTCCTATGGAAACACAGTCCTAACTATAACTATCTACTGGCGACCGCCAGTAGATAATATATATATATATATATATAGCTGTTCACTGTATCAGCATTCACCAACGGGGAGCACTAAAAAGCCGGCATGGATCTACGCAGGACTGTCATGGCTGGAAGTCGTGGAGGGCGGGCCAGAGTGTTTGCTCCAATGAGCGAACGTTACCGGAGTCTTCTTAAAAACAAGCCCCTAAATGAAATAAAAAGTGAAGCGGGCACTGAGGAAAGTCGACAGGTTGAAACGCGTCTGCCCAGCGTTTCACCATCTTTTACAGGACTTTGTGATCTAAGCCTGAATAGTAATACATTTCATATCTAGCCTCTAAGCATGTGTCGGACCCATTTCTTAGTGGGTATTGGTGTTAATATATATATATATATATATATATATATATATATATATATACCAATAAAATAAAATCTATTTAAAAATTTTTTTTTTTATCATAATTAAAACATTAAACTATTTAAAAATCTTTAAACTTAAATTTACCACTACAGCACTACAGTCAGTGCAACAGTAGGGAAAGTGTTGGATAACGGAAGGGTAAAAATGACTATTCCCACTCCAGTGATGCAACAGTAGAGAAATTGTTGGATTGAGGAGAGATAAAATGTACTATTCCCTCTCTGATAGTAGGGAAAGTGTTGGATAGCGGAGGGGTAAAAATTACTATTCCAACTCCAGTGAGTGCAACAGTAGGGAAAGTGTTGGATAGTGGCGGGGTAAAATTTACTATTCCCACTCCAATCAGTGCAACAGTAGGGAAAGTGTTGGATTACAGAGGGGTAACAGTTAATATTCTCACTCCAGTCAGTTCAAAATTGAAAACAAACAAAATATTAACAACAAAAATATTTAAAAAACAAAATAAATAAAAAAAAAAAAAAATACCAATTGAAATACAAGTATATTACAAATGACAAAAAAATATTATAATGTTAAATGCATATGGCACTTACCTACAGATATTATATTAAATACAATAACAATTAATTTTCAAACAAATAAATATTTTAATTAGAAATGATTTAGAAACAAAAACCTTAATTATTACATAAATTTACTTTTTATTTCCTACCCTATAACACCGCACAATTCACACCTCCATAATTTACCCCTATAATCCCCACAGATCAAATCTAAATTTAAACTATAAAAAAGTAGTTACACAATTAAAACTTATTTTCAATTAAAAAACGAATGATATGTAACAACAAATTATAAAGTAAGTAAAATTAATTTACTTCCCACTGTCTACCCCTATAAAAGCAAAACTCACACACAAACATAAACAATTACCCTAATTATATATCAATGAATTAATTATTATTAATGATCAACTAATTAATTAATCAAACATAAATTACTTCCTATCCTTTACCCCTATAACCCCCACAACCCACACCTAAAATTAGTTACTCAATTTCCATACTTAGGTGCCGATTCCGATCATGGAGAAACCGGGTATGAATTGTCGTACGGAGTGTTTTCTCCATACGACTCGTACCCAGTAAATAAACTGTACGAACTAGCAAGTACGATTCGTACAGGAATCCTATTTCCGTACGATTCGTACAAAAGACCGTACGGCTAAAAGACACGTACAAGTCTGATCCGGGACAGCGCGAACGCGACGTCCATATGGATGTAGGCAGCGTTGTACGGACCAGCAAGTACGATTTGTACCTACAGCACTCCGCACGGCTATTTTTTTACGGGAGCCAAAAAGTGCCGGAAAAGCTAAGTACGCTGCGATGCACGACGAAAAGTGGGCCCGGTACGTGATGTACACACCATCAACCACATCGTACGTGTCATCATGTACGGTGCGTACCCCAACATTGCATATGCACGGTGCGTACATACGTGCTGTTGGGGTACGCACCATACATAGGCCAACAGTGCGTATGTACGGTGCGTATATCCGCACCGTACCCCCCCACCCACATATGTCTGCACCGTACCCCCCACTGTACCCCCCCACCCACGTATGTCCGCACCATACCGCAATCCTCTCGTATGTACGGTCCGTACATATGTGGGGATTGGGGTACGGTGCGGACATACGTGGGTGGGGGGGTACGGTGCAGACATATGTGGGTGTGGGGTACGGTGCGGACATACGCGGATGGGGGGATACGGTGCGGACATATGCAGGGGAGGCTGGGGGGGCCGTACGACTCATACCCTGGGCACAAGTGTACCCGGGGTAGGGGCCGTACAAAGTTCACTCCGTGCAGGATGTTTTCCATACGCTTGTGTATTCGGAACGCCGGTACAGATCGGACTTGTGCGCTCGGACTTCAGTTTTACGACTTGTACGTAAAACTGTCCGGGGACGTCTCGTAGACCTTTTCCCGATACGATTCGTATATATTTTTTTACGTACGAATCGTACTTCAACCGGTTGGACGGGACTTGTACGATTCGTACGTAAAAAAATACGGATACGAGTCGTACGGGAACATATTTTCCCGGATCGGAATCGGCCCCTAAATGTTCAATTAATTAATTAGTTAATATTAATTAAGAACTAATTATTAATTGATTAAATATAAATTACTTCCCACCCTTTACCGCTATAAACCCCACAACCCGCACCTCAAATTAATTACACAATTTCTATAATTACTTTTCAATAAATTAATTTATATCAATTAACAACTAATTATTATTTATTTAAAAATAAATGACTTCCCACCCATCATCCCCATAAACCTCACAACTCACACATAAAATTAATTACACAATTTCCATTTGTAATTTTTAATTAATTAATTATTACTAATTGACAACACATTATTAATTAATTAAAAATAAATTACTTCCCACCCTTTACCTCTACAAACCCCACAACCTGCACCTAAAACAATTACACAATTACCATAATTAATTAGCAAATAATTAATTAATTAATATTGATTAACAACCAATTAACAATTAATTAATAATAAATTACGCCCCACAATTAAAACTATAAAATCTCAATTAAATAAATATGAATAAATAAAAAACGAATCATTCATTTATTATACGTAAATAACTTCCTACCTTATTCCCCGATACACCCACAACCCGCTATGGAAGTTAAAAACGCATAATGTAATTAAAATAAAATTGATAACTACTAAAAATTAAACACATATATTAAAAAACATAAACAATTCTTATACAAAAAAAGACATCACATACATTTAAAATATATACTAAAATAATAACACTATTGAAAAATAGAAATTTTAAAGAACTATATTTTTGCAAATTATATTAATGACTTCTATATTTTTAACAATGATGTTTCCTTTACCTTAAAATCGATATTCTTGACCACAATATTCTTGCTGTCGATATTTCGGACTCACAATATTTAGGACTCGATATTTCTGTAGTTCGACATTTCCAACTCTATGGGGTCTATTAGGATGGCGGGCGTCCGCCCGCCACCAAAGCGGTGCTGGGACCGGCCGCCAGTGGTGCAGCGGTCCCACACCTGCAATTAGGATGCCACCGTGGCATCCTCTATTCCCAGCATTGTGGCGGGCGGTGCTCACAGCACTGCCCGCCACAATGCTGGGAATGCACTTTGTGCATTGTCATGCACAAGGTGACAGGCACTGCGTGGTGCCTGCCACCTTGTCTGTGACAATGTGGGGGGTACCATAGGTTCCCCCCATGTACACCCACCACCCCCCCAATACCCTGGGGGCCCGCAACAGGCCCCCAAAAGCAAAATCTGCATGCCTTTCCGTGGCTGCAATACCGCCATGGAAAGGCTGCTTCCCGCACCCATGCTAAAATGGATGGCGGTGTCTAGCAGACACCGCCACCCTATCCTGCCACTTTTCCGCCCGGTCGAGTGGTCAACCAGCGGACAACCGGCAGACGGTCTTTCCGTCTGCCGGGGTCCCCCCCGCCATACTAATATGGCAGGGGGGAAATGGGTGGTGGGTGGGGTATGATGTAGGGCAGATCGCCACCACCATGCGGGCAGTGGCGATCCGCCCTACATCATAATAGACCCCTATATTCTGTCTGCACACCCATCTGCTGCACTAGACATACCTAGATCTACTACTGGACTTGATGGAGCTCTTCTGACCTCAGCTGGAGTGAGTTCCTGATCCTCAAGAAGTACCCCTCATGTCAAGGAGCCTTGGCGTGTCATCAGTTGAACTGCTCCTTGAACAAAAAAGGTATTACTATCAATGATGTTACTGTAAAAACCTCAATTTACGCCGATGTTGTATTAATATATATTAGTAATCCTGATTCTTCCATTCCTCCCCTAATAAATCTAATTCAAACATATTCCCAAATTTCTGGTTATACTCTAAATACTAACAAGACTGAATTGTTTCCCTTAAATATGTTTTGTACCCCTGATATGCTCCCCAATAATGATATAATATGGCAAAAGGACAAACTTATATATCTTGGTAGTTTATTCTCTCATACTATTAAACAATCGATTACATTGAATTGTGAATATATTCTTAACCATATTAATGACAAAATACTTAAGTGGTCTGCTTTACACTTATCCTGGTTGGGGGAAATTGACTCCAAAAATATTGTATCTGTTAATCTATGATACCTACTCAACTTCCACCCAAGTTTTATACATCTTTAGACACTCTAATATCAAAATTAATTTGGAATAATAAAACACCCGTATAAGTTATAGAAAATTGAAAATTGCAAAATGTAATGGTGGTTTTGGTTTACCAATTTTTTAACTATCATAAAGCATTTATTTTAAAACAAAGCGCCTTTTGGTTCACTAATACAAGATTTAACAATACACCTTCATGGCTTCTCATTGAAAAAAGTTTGATCTCACTGATTCCGTTGCCCATGTTAATTACCATATCCTCTTCTAAATCTTTAATACGAAGATCTGCAATACTAAAATCTACAAAATTAATATTGCAAGATTTAGATTCTCTTATTCAAACACCTATTTCTCATACCTTAACTATATCCTCATGGTATAGTCCTGGTATTAAAACTTAATCGAAAAATGCAATTTTGGCATTCTTGGAAAAAAGCAGGTATTTTTTATTTAAAAGATATATATTTTAATAATACTTTTTTATCTTTTGAAGAACTGCAATACAAATGTATTTTAGCTCCATCATATATTTCTAAATACAAATTTGTATGCAATTCTATTCTTCATTGATTTCTCAGCAATTTTCCAATTAAAAACATATCGGATTTAGAGAAGTACATTCAAACAATAGTTACTTCCTCTCATGCTGTGTCATTGTATTATAAAAAATTGAATAATTTTGATAAAAATAACATTGATTTTAATTCTTCTTTTTGGAATAATGAACTTAATTTATCTTTTTCTCAATACGTACGGATGGAAATATGGTTAAATAGCATCTCTAGATGGTTACTCGTATCTTTATATGAAACTAATTCCTTCATACAATTTAATTGTTTATGAACTCCGTTAAAAATGTATAATACAAAGCTATTAAATTAAGTTAATTGTTGGCACTGTATATTGGTTCCAGGTTCATTAAAACATATGCTTTTCGAATGTAATACTGTCTTTAAATTTCAAAATGAGGTTTGGGGTTGTCATTATAAACATTTTTCATTTATCGGATAAACTCTTGTATAATATGTTGATTTGTAAATCGTTTTTCTTTCAACTAAACTGTCAGATTCTAACAACACGCTCTTTGATTTCTTACTATCTGCTGCTCTAAAATCAGTTACTGCCAAATGGAAAAACGCTTCATTATTGTCACTTCACATGTGGTTATATGATTATTTTTACCAGAAAAGGAGCTGATTTGAATATGTTGAGTGCTGTGCACAACACATCTTATCAGTTTTGGAAGTCAATTGACAATTATATAGCGATATATCATTAATATTTTATATTATATAATAAGTAAAGTTTTATTTTATTATGTAGCTCTGTTATAATATACTTGCTAAATCTAGCTATTGCCCCCCTTTTTATTTTTCATTTTAGTTTCTATTACATTGTAGTTATCGATGTTTAGTTACAATGCATTATATTTATGAAATACAGTAAATTGCTATGAACCCTATCAGTGCTCTTTTTTGCTTGGTCCATTGTTTTGTCATAAATTCAATAAAAAAATATTTAGAACACAAACAAAAAAGAAAAATCCCATGTACTGTTTTATGTCATTATTCTTTTCCATGGTGAATATGTCCAAGACCTGGAGATATTTACGTGAGCTTCTGGAAAACCAAAACATGAGGAGTTCCTTAACCCCTTGAGTGCCCATGACGAGATGGTCTCGTCATGGGCCGCGGTTGCGCTGTGCCCATGACGAGACTATCTCGTCATGAACCCCGCCCGCTAATTCAACGCCCGGCACAGGGCGGGGAAAGGGCGGGGCACACAAGGGGTTAATTAAAAAGCTCTTTTTAAAATAACATATTGGAATTTTTAACTTTGTGCCTATGGGGTTTAGGAGGAAAGTTCCAAAATGTGAGTCTTGTTCCCATAAAAGTCGTGCCAACACATATCTGAAGCTGAGGCCCTGGTATGGAGCAAAGCTTTTTTGGCATATCCATGTAAATGGATAGAAGGACATTTTTGCTGTTAAGTGGGTGAGGGGTGGTCTTTCCAAATTATATGGAGAGCATAAAACTGAACTATACTCAGTGCAAGACTCTTCAAAAGGGAGTTATATGACTTGATTGACAGTCCCCAGCCCTACTTTTAAGGATGTCCAGACTGTCTCAAAAGCCAAATAAGAGTCAATGGAAGAGGGTTACGCAAGGTTTAAAGTGTCTAATCCATAAAAAGCGGATGTGGCACTATGGCCAGAGCTGCAGACGTTATAACTTCAGAACCAGGTTTGAGTTTCAGTGTCAGCTCAATATCCTGTGATTCTGGGCAAATCACTTAGGGCCCAATTTAATTTCTGGTAGACGGTGTGGTACCATTGGCCTGTCAGGGGTCTTTACATCTGCTGAGACTACTCAGCCCACCAAATGTATAAATGACCTCCTAGCTGGCAGTCATTTATAAAGATATAGGCTGGAACGGCTCTTACAGCAGCTCCTGTCAATGCATTTTACTGTTTTTTACAAGCCTGTGTTGGAAGTGGTGAACAGCCAATACATCGTGGCTGTTACCCCACAGGCCATTACAATGCAAGCGTTACAACGCATGTGTAGTAACAACGCATGACCATCACAACGCAATTTTTTACAATGCATAAGCTTTAACAACGCATTCCTTTACAACAAATTTCATGGTAAAGGCATGAATGGTAAAGGGATATGCTTTTCAAATGTTAGTATTAGGCAAGTATGGGTTTTGAGGTGTATGGGTAATTTTAGGGTTTGAGGTGGGTATGGCTTTTGGTGTGGCATGGGTAATTTTAGGGTTTAGGGTGGGTATGGGTTTTGAGGTGGCAAGGGCAGTTTTAGGGTTTAGGGTGGGTAGGAGTTTTGAGGTGGCAAGGGTAGTTTTATGGTTTAGGGTGGGTATGGGTTCTGGAGTGGCAAGGGTAATCTTAGGGTTTAGGGTAGGTGTGGGGTTAGGGGTGGCATGGGTCATTTTAGGTTTATGGTGGGTAGGGGTTTTGGAGTAGCATGGGTAATTTTAGTGTTTAGGGTGGGTATGGGTTTTGGGGTGGAATGGGTAATTTTAGGGTTTAGGGCCGGAATCGGTTTTGGGGTGGCATGGGGAATGTTAGGGTTTAGGGCCGGAATCGGTTTTGGGGTGGCATGGGGAATGTTAGGGTTTGGGGTGGCTGTGGGTTTTGAGGTGGCATGGGTAATTTAAGTGTTTAGGGTGGTTATGGGTTGTGGGGTGGCATGGGGAATTTTAAGGTTTGGAGTGGGTATGGGCTTTGGGGTGGCATTGGTAATTTTAGGGTTTAGGGTGGCTTTAGGTTTTGGGGTGGCAAGGGTAATTTTAGGGTTTAGGGTGGCTATGGGTTTTGGGGTGGCAAGGGTAATTTAAGGGTGGATATGGGTTTTGGGGTAGCAAGGGTAATTTTTGTGTTTTGGGTGGGTATGTGTTTTAGGGTGGAAAGGGTAAATTTGGGGTTTAAGGTGGCCATGGTTTTTGGGGTGACGGGTAATATTGGGGTTTAGGGTGGGTAGGTATTTTGGGGTGGCATGGTAATTTTAGAGTTCAGGCTGGGTAGGGGTTTTCGGGGACATGGTCAATTTTATGATTTGTGGTGGGTTGAGGTTTTGGGGTAGCAAGTGTAATTTTAGGGTTTAGGGCGGCAATGGGTTTTGGGGTGGCAAGGGTAATTTTAGGGTTGAAGGTGGGTATGAGATTTGGGATGACATGGGTAATTTTAGGGTTTATGGCGGGTTTGGATTTTGGGGTGGCATGGGTAATTTTATGGTTTATGGTGGGTATGGATTTTGCTGTGGCAAGGGTAATTTTAGGGTGGGTATGGGTTTTGGAGTGGCAGGGGTAATTTTAGGGTTTAGGATGGGTATGGGTTTTGGTGTGACAAGGGTAGTTTTAGGGTTTATTGTGGGTAGGGGCTTTAGGATGGCAAGGGTCGTTTTAGGGTTTACGGTGGGTAGGGATTTTGGGGTGGCAAGGGTAGTTTTAAGGTTTAGGGTGGGTAGGGGTTTTGGGGTGGCATGGGTAATTTTTGGGAGGGTAGGGATTGAGGGGTTGTTGGATTATATATATTTCAACAGACATCATTGTGTGTGGAATATATAAAAACATATATAATAGTAAGTACATTATTTTTGTTTCACATTTATTTTCATGCATTACCATGCATGTCATTACTAAGAAATTATAAGTATTTTACAGGGAAATATAAATCTATAATATATACATAAATAGCATTTACGTTTACCTGTAAAACACCAATATTTTCAATCACAACTTTAACCACACAAATACTTTTAGAGAACATGCTTTGACAACAGAATTTGTTGTAAACGATGCGCTGTAAAGGTTTATGCGTGGGTAAAGTTTGTGTTGTAATGGTAACGTGCTGTAAAAACACTTGCGCTGTTACAACTGTGTTGTAAAGGCATGCAATGCAATGGCATGCGTTGTGGAGACATACAACCATGTAAGTACGCTGCCTAAACCAAACATTATTGTATTGTTTAAAAAAATAAATAAACCTGAAACTGGATTTTCTTTTTTTAAAGAAAAAAAGTAATGCTCCCCTCACCATGGGAGGCTACTCCTTTAGGCCAAAGCAAGAAAATGTTTTACTGTTCTTTACCACCAGGTTTTACTTGGTGGTAAGAAACAGTAAATAATTACTACATGTCCACCCATCAAATTTGTGTGGGTGGACATGTAGTCATTTCTCTGATGGCCCTTGCTCCCCAGTGCCGTCAGAGGGAATTAATAACGGGGAAGACAGAGTAATCTCTGCCTTGGTTAACCCGAAGAAATGCCTGCTTCTAAATGCGGCAGGCGAACCGCATTCTTGGCAGTAAGGATAGATTGATGTTGTGAAGGAGTATCCTTGCTGCTAAGAATGAAAAAGCCCCATTAATCCCCCGCATGCCTAGAAAGCAAAGCACTCCAAAACAGTCTGGTCGAGTTTGAGCTATATAAAAATGCAACAAAAAAACTAGGTTTTATGCATGCATAATTTTTTTACACAGAAGAAAATTTAAGACTCAGGTGCTCCTAAGTACCTTCTAAAATAAAAATTAGATAAATGCCACAAAATGTTATGTTCTTCTCAGAACGTCAACACTGTAGAATGTATAGCCACAATACTAGAGTATAACAAAGAAAATTAATCACTTCAATAAAATGGTGTCTATGCTGACAAAGTAATTATCATAGAAAAGCAAGATATTTATATACCGAGCTCAACATAGTGCATTTTTCCTATGATTGTTAAGTCACATGCCGAACAATTGTCCAGTTTTCATTAGACCTAACTTTGTCACTGAAGTTTGTCTATTTCTCTAAAAAAAAAACATTATTTGGTACTATGAAAGCAGAGCTACATTCATATGTTCATACAGAGGGGAAAATGCCACCAGAAAAATGCAATGGCAAAAATTACAGTGGTTTAAACTTGCTATAGTAAAATTGTGCGACTTCAATTGTGGCTGTTTTAGAAATGTATGGATGACTTTTCATGGTGTAATAAGCCTTGTTTACTTCTGGCCAGAACCCCCTTGAGATTATAAGTAAGATCAATGCATTGTTAAGACCATTTCCACAACTCTTTCCAGTGAGGATTTAGTGCACTTTCAGGGTTACTTTTGGACTATTTGTGGAATCCCTTACAAATTATTTGTGGATTTTACTTAAATATTTTCTTGATTTACATGGATTACTTCCAAAACCTTTTTGTATTAACGGTTAGTGCTTTCCCAAAAATATTTGTTTTAGTTTTGAAATTCGCTTTCTGGTTAAATTATTCCATATTGTACACAGCTTAGTGTATTTAGGGACTCCTGGAGTTTTTATTGGTATATTTTTGGGAATCCTCCCAAAACCAAATGGAAAAACGTTATGACCCAGATCATTCTCTTAGAGTATGACCTCTACTTGCAACAGATAATGTAACTATACTTTTAAAGAACATCAAATCAGGATCTCCAAAAGACCCATTACCTGTATCCATACTAAAACAGTTAAATACCTCAGCACTATCTGTTATAACCCATCTTCTAAATGCTTCAATAGAGGAATCCAAGATCCCTTCGACACTGAAACATGCGATGATACATCCCCTGCTTAAAAAAGGGAATGCGGACCCAGAGTTGTCCAGCAACTACCGTCCTATATCTCTGCCCCCGTGCTGTCAAAAATTTTAGAAAAACATATTCACGGTCACCTAACTCAGTATGCTACAACACACCACCTTCTCCATTCCTCTCAATCAGGCTTCAGAGCAGGATTTTCGACTGAAACCACACTACCCGTGGTTATGGAAGGCATACGTCACCATCTAGACAACGGTGAGACAGTGGCGCTCATTCTTTTAGATTTGAGTGCCGCTTTTGACACAATATCCCATACGGTGCTTATAAATACACTCAAAACACAGGGTATTGGAGGGGCCGCCTTAAATTGGCGCATTGCCTTCTCAGCCCTTTATTATTTAATCTTTATGTAAGACCATTAGCTGAGTTGGCAGAGAAATCCGGCTTATCCATGTTTTCTTACGCCGATGATTCTCAAATTATTTTTTCCATATCTTCACATAATACAACTACCCCTTCTACTCTAAAAATTGGCCTAAACAATATAGCATCTTGGATGCAAAATAATTTTTTTAAACTAAACGGCGAGAAAACGGAGGTACTGGTGTTGGGAAAACAGAAAGACCTTTGGAACCAGCAACACTGGCCGTGCAAAATGGGTGATCTCCCATCCCCCTCGCCACACGTCTGAAACGTAGGCATCATAATTGATGATGCACTTAGTATGCATCCTCAATCCGTCAAAGTTGCAGCAACCTGCTTTACCATCATTAAATGGCTGCGGAAAATTTGTTGGATGCTACCAGAAGCGACTAGAAATACCGTAGTCAATGCCTTAATTACATCAAGGCTTGACTACGGCAATGTGCTCTATGTGGGATCAAATAAATCAGATGGCCCAAAATGCCGCAGTTAGACTTCTATGTGGAGTCCCTAAGACCATCCCCACCTCGACTTATCGACGCAAATTACATTGGCTGAAAATGGAGAGTCGAATAAAATTCAAGGCACTCAACTGCATGCACAAAATTAAATCCCGCAATGCTCCCTCTACCTGCTTGCCCTGGCCAAACCATACATTCCTTCCGGCAATATTTGATCAGCCACCCAAGGAAGGTTTGTTGTCCCCAAATTCAAATTGGCCCGGATGGGCGGCAGATCTTTCTCACACCTAGACCCTCGCTTTGGAACTCTCTTCCCACTGCTCTTCGAAATGAGACAAACTATATCAAGTACCGCAAGTCGCTAAAAACCTGGCTGTTCGATAAATAGAAGGCTTTCTGTCTATCACGCCTTGACCTGCTTCTGCGCCGGGAAATCCTTTTTGGGTAGCTGCCGCACATTATAAATTTAAAAACGAAACTAAACTAATCTATTTGGTACAATTACTGTGTGTGATTCCCATGAAGACATCCCGCATTTGGATAATTTTACCATTCGTTTATTCTGAGATTTGAAATTTTAAAAAATTGGAGCAGCTGAGAGGTTAGTTTCTTAAATCACACAAAAAAGGCAAAATAACTATACTCAGGTTTGAGAGTGAGCGATGCAAGAAGGAAAATTAAAAAGAATTCCCCTAAAAGTGTCTCATTCTGCACCAGACCCAATTTTACTGGCTAGATAAAAAATTAACAATAAATGTGCTTGAGGCTTGGCTGGAATGACAGCCAAACCCCTTGTTGCATTTAGACTTTGATGACTATTCACAAGACAGGCGGCGCAAGGCTAGGTTCCTTGCCGCGTGTGTTGTGAAGGTTCGAATCGAGAGGGACAGATGTTTTTGACCATTGGGGAGCCTGCTGGCAGCCCCCTCCTGTTGTTGTTTACACTTAAAAAAGTACCTTACCAGCATGTTCTGGACTGGCGCATCTTGTCACCTCTGTCGCCACCGAGCATATTTTTTCTACATTATATGCTCCCCCCTACCAAGGGATCTTATTCCCTTTCCTCTACTACCCTCTGCAATCCCCCCTCCCTCCACACTTGCCCAGCGCTTGCCCCAGCTCACGTTTACCAACCGGTAAGAGTAGGTGGTGAATGTGCGCTTTATCCACTGTAGCAGGGGACTCCATGAGGTGTAACGAAATTTAAGGCCCCCCTGCAAGGTGCACGGAGGAGCCCCCACTCTGGATTTTATCAGGAGCTCTCGGACCAGAGTACCGTGCTGAGGGGGCCCCCTGCAGCTCAGGCCCCCCACACCCGCACCGCAGGGGCTGCGGGGGCCTGTGTTTTGCCACTGTCCATGAGCAATTCTACTTGGTAAAATTGAGTCTGCACAGTTGATCCTAATCTGGGATGATAAATTCATATTTACACAGTGGTGGCCGGGTATTGCCACTTGGTAACAGTAATGTCATCATACACCTTACAAAGTACCATGGGCCCTGGCTGCTGCACAGGGAATTTTGAAATGTAAAACTTTGTTTTCGTTAAATCAAAGACCACATAGGCTCAAGACTGATGCAGGTCTAAGCAATATTTGAAGTGGAGGTCTTAAATGTTCTTCTCCAGCACCAAATTTAGGGGCATATTATCAAGAAACAGAGTTAAAATGATCACCGCTTTAGCGGAAGAAAACTGCCGCTAAAGCGGCGATAATGGGCTTGATAATATGCCCTTGAGAATTCCCATAGAAGACCATGTTTTGGTGACAATATGGGCTTCTATTGGAATTCTCAAGTGCATATTATCAAGCCCATTATCGCTGATTTAGCAGCAGTTTTCTGCTGCTAAAGCGGCGATAATATTAACTCCATGCTTGATAATATGCCTCCTGATTGCTTTTGAAGTATCCCCATCAAAGATATTTTCAGAGTTCTGTGGCCTAGAGGTGAGCAAATTCATGTAATTTGTTTTTGCATAATTATATGAAATTTGGCTAGAATTGCCCAAAATTATGCAAAATGCTAAACCAGTATTCAGTGCTATATTTTAGTGCAAACTGTAAGCTTGAGTTCATTTTGAATGCTAGGACACATTTGCTCTACAGAAATAGTGCAAAAAACATAACTGTTGCAAACAACAGCTGCTAGTGTTATGATCATTGTTGTCACGCTCCGGCGTGTCATGATGCCATAATTTCAGGAATTTTTCCGTAACACGGAATTCACAATATTATGCAAGATTGTACTGGCACAACAGCAATCTGCCCACCCTGCTGTGGGTACCAGTTACCACTGTAGAGAAGTTGAACAGGGCAACTACTGTAACTTCTCTAAAGCTATCTGAGGATGGGCTATAGTGTGAATAAATCTTGATTTATCGTCTGTCAAAAACGAATGATGACTGTCAAAGATCACTTACATATCACCGTGAGTCAATTGGCAGCATAAGTGTAACCGTAAACTCGCTATTTTATATGATTTTACTTCAGTATTCTTTATTAGACTTAGTCAAACCCACTATCTCTGTTAAAATTTATGAAAATAAAGGGGCATATCAACAACAACCGGCGATAATTATCGCTGAGCGCACTTAGCGCTCGGATAATTATCGCCGGCTAGCGCCGATTTTTATCGCTGAGATAGCGTGCTATTAGCAACGCTTATCTCATCAGCGATAAAAATCCTAGCGCTAACTGGCTAACGTGAGATTATCGCTGGAAACCCAGCGATAATCTCACGTTAGCTAGTTGATAGGGACTCACAAACTTAGCCATGATATCCACCTTCCATAGGATATCATGGCTAAGTCAGTCCTGACGCAGGTGTTAGGAAAGTAGCGATAACAGGTGTTATCGCTACTTTTCCTGACGCTATGCTTCTAGCGTGGGGCTTGATGATAGGAGAAATGTCGCTTAGCGACATTTCTCCTATCATGTCAGGTCAGGAACGCCCACTTTGCATCTCATTAGAGATGCAAAGCTGGGCGTTAGACATCCCCACGCTAAAGCAAGGTTTCACGTGTCAGCGTAGCCCTGCTAATATAGCGATAAAATTATCGCCGCTTTTCGTCCGAAAACGGTCGCTAAAGTGGCGATAATTTTATATCGCTTCGTTGTAAATATGCCCCAAGTTCTGGGCCCGAAGTAAACTTTTCAAAGGCCTTAAAAACATCTCTGATTCTGCTCCACAGCAGCACGCATCGTTTACTTCCTTGTTGAGTGCCCATGGACGGTCCTCACTTGAGTTTTTAGGACCAATGGCACCGTATCATCCATCATGAGATTGTTATGAGGAATGCTGCATATGTTTCATAATGATAACATTCACTTACTCGTTTTTTCAAGGGTCTGTGGTTTGGGGGTCTTCAGCTAAAAGCAGACATTTCCGATATCTTAGAGTGGAACATTAATTTTTCTTATATCTTAAAAAACTTCGCCACTATTTGAAACATGCTCTCGGCAAAAACGTGAGGCGGCAGTGCTCTTAAGAGGGAAGTGAAAAGGTTTAAAATTATCGGCTAACTCGTGCCGCTTGCAAGACATAAACTGTTCCAATGGTAAGCTACTGCAAATGTTCATCTTACAAAAAAAAGGCAATCGTTAAATGCCACATACATTCTTGCCACTCTGATGAGAAGTGACTCAAACAATGAGCAAAAACTACTCATATACTGAGTGCGAAATTCTTGTGACCTGTTCATCTTCAAAATATACCTACTCGGCGTTTAGAAAATTACCCTCCCAGTAATTCAAGGTTGTTGTAACCCTGGCATCCCTTCAGTATTCTTTCCGTGTGCCACTCAGAAGTAGCTGTATGATCTAATGTATATTGACTTACCCCATGCTGCTTTCATTGCGCATGCGTACAATCACATTTCAACAGCCACAATTATTCAAATTGTTGCTCATTTTCAGTTTGCGCTTGCATGAGCACGTCAGCAAGCGCGGCGTGCTTGTAGGCACACTTCAAGGACAGAGCAATCAACAGTGAGACAGGCGTAAAGGCAACGGAGCCCAAGGGAATGAGGGATCCATGGAGCCCCAATTATTGATACTATCCTCTACCAAACTATGGGATGGAGGGTCCCCTTTCCATGATTTCCTTGGAGCCAATGACATTACGCCATTGGGGCACTTCTTGGAGCGTTTTTGTATATAGTGCCATGAGAGCTTTGCGTCGTGCAACTCGCTGCCCCCTCACTGAAATGGCTCCCAAGGAGATAGACAACTGCCATTAGTATCCCCGCAACTATCTTCTTGCTAAGGTAACCTTTCCAATACCGCAAGCCTCACTGGCAGCTCCGTTTGAAAGCTAAAGTGCGCTTCTGCACCCCGCTCCCCTGAGCCAAGTAAAATTGTGCTAGCTGTTGTGAACTGGTCTAGGGACTCAAAAGACCTTAACTCTTAGTAGGTTCCATTGAACTCACTCTCTATGTAACTAACTTATTGCATATATGTGTTTTTCCCATTGACCGCAACATTAATGTTTTCACTTTGAAAAGTACTGATTTATTTAATGCTTTAAAATTCATAACTCTAGTTATACTGCATGTATTGATTTCGTTTTGGTGTCTAAAAATATATTAAAATCAGAGCTATGTTTATAAATTGGTGTTGGATTTCTCTTGAGTCGTGTCATTACTTATCATCCATGTTGGTGATGTGAAATGCTCAACACATGTCCCTCTAAGTAGCCTGTCTGCTCTTTGCCACTCTACGAGGACTAAGAGAAGGTGCACTGAGAGTACCCAAGGTCCATCTTTGTGCATTGTGCTAGTATTACATGGTGAGGCAGCCCTGCCATACCACATAATACGTTAACCTTGCAACAAATTTGAGCACAGGTCAATTTGGGGTTTGCTTGTGACTTCAGCCTGACAAGGATTGTGCTTTCTGCTTCAGTAGGGTTTCACACAACTCAACCAGTAACCCAATTTCTTACAAGTCTTTTAACACATATGGTTTTATTTGTAAGCATGTGATGTTTTCATAGTACTAACATAGCTGGAAGTCAGCAAAGTGGTGAACAGAAGCAAAGGCATAGAGACAATCAGAGAGTGAATATAGGCGGATGTACTTGGTTCTGACAGGAGTGTGTTCTCATTTAGAGATTTGTAAGGAATTGTGTCTTCAGGTTGGTATGAAATTGTAGAAGGATATGGGCTGTCTTGATTGAGAGGGTAATGAGTTTCAGGATCCAGTGTGCATAGATGGGGAGGCCACAGGAAATGGTGAGCTTGTGAGACAGATAAGCAGGATGCAGGCTGTAATGGCTTAATTGATGATGCAGCTAGCCTTCAAGGTGATGTGGGACGGCAAGGTAAGCCTATGCAGTTGCATTAGGTTGGGAGTGATATAGTCATACTGTTTCAGAACCCTTGCAATCATACAGATGCGAGAGCATGTGGCCTTGAGCAACAGTTGTTTTCTGGAAGTAACTATTTTGCTTTCTGTAGCAAAGAGGGCCACTAAAAGGTATCCTTTGTTTTCCTGGTGCTGTGCCCTTGAGAATGAGGTCGTGTCCCAGTGACGTAATATAGCCTACCACAGCCCCCGCAGCGTTGGGGATTCCAAGCTCCAGGGCCACCCCTCTGCACAGTACCCTGGCTGGGGACCCACTCATTGAGACTGAAGGGGGTCCCTCTACTTACCTTGCAGGGGGGCCCCCCTCAAGTTTCGTTACACCACTGCGGTGTCCAGGGTGAATCTGAGTGACTTGTATCGGTCTCAGGTTGGGCATTAAATCTGTCCATGTTAATGTCAATGAGCCAGGTTTGAACTAGTAATTGCTAGTTATGTTTGAGTATTCAGTTTAGGTGATATTATGGTTCAAGTTCGTACAGAACATCCAGATAAGGTGTAGACGACGCTGCTGATGTTGGGCATCTAGAGACATTTTATTTACAGCCTATTGTCGCGGGGTCACATTTATGCCCTCACATCCCATGTAATGCAATGGGCCTATGCTGCTGAGCTGCAATAAATAGACAACCACTCAGTATTGCATGGTGTCGGCCGGAAGTCCCGAGCGACCCCAGCCCCTTTATTTAAGCTCTCTGGCCACGCCTGGCCAGAGAGTAATGCATTGTGTGTGTGCTTCCGGGTGGGAGTCCAAAGGAGGTGGGTGGTTAATAAACTAGACCGCTACATCCCATCCCAAATTAGTTCTTTAATTAGAATTACTTCGATAGGACTAACACACAAAATCAGCACATCTTTGGTTCGGTCTGGGGTTAGGCCTGAGGTTATATCGATGTTGACGACCACTCTGGATCTCCTTTGGACTGGTCGCTTCATGTCCGCCACTCGAGAGTCTGGAGCTGGTGTCTGTAGCTGGTGTCGATGCTGCACGACTTCGAACTAAGTCATCAACGGAGCTAGGATCTGTTTCTGTACATGTGGCTCCACCGCTCGTTGATTATTCTGAGTCTTGCCCTTCGACCGCTGCCACAGGGACTCTTTTGAACCATGAGATATTCCGTGTTATCACCTCTCCATTTCGCTCAGCAGTAATGGCTGTCCCTAGGACTGTTCAAACAGTCCATAATCTTGGCTCATAAGGGGGGTGGAATTTCCCTCCGCTCCTGCGGTTCCTTTACCAGGACGGTACATCCTGTCGTCAAAGTTCGAGGTTGTGCTCTCCTTTGTTGACTAGCTTTCTTGTTTGTCGATAACCTCCTCTCTTGGGTGTCTGCTGGGTCATACGGTTCTTGCTCTCAGTTGTCCGCCATGGGGAGAGTGACACGCGTGGGCCCTGCTAGCATCAATGACCACGGAGACCTTTGTGTTGTACAGTGAGGGGTACTTCGGTATTCCCGCAGGAATCTCTGGAGGGTGACCGCCGGGTCCGTTTGCTCAGCCACTGCGCAGGATTTTGTTCACGGTCCGCATGAAACGTTCTGCTTCATCATTGGCCTGTGGCCACTGCGGAGTGATGCGGTGATGCTTAACTACTAGCTGGGTTAGAAAGTCTTTGAACTCACTGCCCTGGAACGGATGACCATTGTCTGTCTGGACTGATGTGGGAGACCGAAGAGTGCAAATGTCTTTTCCAGAACCGGTTGCAGAACCATGGATGGCAGGGCTTCTACGATGGGGTACTTCGTGTAGCTATCAACTAAGACAGCCGTGACTCATCCATCTGGGAAGATCCATAACTCGAGGCTCACCCACGACCAGGGAGACGGAGCCGGATCCTCAGTTATCACGGGAGCAGGTGCCTCTGGACTCCCGGTGAGCTGACAGGCTCTACAGTTCTGCACGACAGTGTCTACTGTTTCTTCTAGCCATGGGAACCACACTTTTCCCTCATTCTGGACTTCATTCTTCCTGTTCCCTGGTGGCCTTCATGTGCTAAGACGGTCGCCCGTTCTTGGAGGCTTTGTGGAATGACGATGCGTGATCCTCTCAGTATTACACCATTTTCAGCAGCGCTTACTTCGTCTCGGACTCTCCATACTTTTCCCAATCGGGCTCGGTCAGGCTCATTCCATCCATGAACGTCATGGAGAAACCTTTCCCACAAACCTTTCTGTAGAGCGTCTGTCGCTCTTTTGAGGACCATGTCAGCACATGTGTGGGCCTTGATTTCTTCTATGGAGAGGGCTCGTGGGCACGACCACTGAGAAACCATGTTGATAAAGTCCTCCATTCTCTTCTCTTGGTTAGAGTTCTCATCTGCAGGGTGTGTGGAATGGCTCAATATGAAGTCGGCTGGGTTCTTCGAGCCAGGCCTGTATACCAGTTCTAGTTGATAGTGTTGAAGTTGGATCGCCCACCGCTCAATCTGGGTGGTGGGTGAGGTGCAGTTCCTTTGAATTGTGGGAGCAGAGGCTGATGGTCTGTTACTACTCTGAAAGGATGTCCACTGACGTACAGATGGAAGTTGTTACATGCCCACTTGATAGCAAGTGCTTCCCGCTCAATCTGAGAGTAACGGGTTTCGGTCGCAGTCAGTGCCTTGCTCGCAAAGTCCAGTGGAATCCAATTTCCTGGTTCGGTTTCCTGTGTCAGCAGGGCTCCAAGTCCTACCCGACTGGCGTCTACTATCAGTTCTGTTGGTCGAGTCGTGTTGAAGTAGGCCATGGTCGTGCTTTCCAGCAGCACCGACTTTACTTTGCAGAATGCGTCTTCTTCTGCATGAGTCCACCGGCAGATGGTCTCCTTCTTGGTTAGGTTCTACAGTGGCTCTGCGATGGTGGCGAGATTCAGAATTAATCTTACGCAATATGTTGCCATGCCTAGGAAGCTCCTGACTTCTGATGCGGTTGTGGGAGCGGGAGCGAGTTGGGTCGCTTGTGATTTCCTGGGGTCCACCTTCACATCTTCCTGACTGAATACATATCCGAAGAACTCGATGTTTTTTTTGAAAAACTGGCATTTCTCTTTGTGGAGAGTCACTCCGTGATCTGTGAGGCGTTTGAGGGTGGCTCGGAGCTGACAGTGATGGTCTTCTATTGTTGCTGAATGTGTTAGGATGTCGTCACTGACGTTAATGACATCTTGAAGCCCCAATAGGATTTCTCTTACAGCATTCTGGAAGATCTCCGCCGCTGATGATATTCCGAAGTTTAACCTCTTGTAGAGTCTGAGCCCCAGATGTGTCGAAAACGTGGTGATATACCTGCTTTCTTTCGCTAGTTTTAGCTGGTGGTAACCAGCTTTGAGGCCCAGTTTGGAAAACCACTGGAAACCGTTGAAGTCAGTCAGTATGCTGTCGACCGTCGGTGTCAGATGCCTCTCTCTTTTTATCGCTTGGTTGGGCATTCTCATATCGATGCAAATCCTGATTTTTCCTGGTTGCCTAGGCTTTTCGGCTATGACCATGGGAGATACCCAGGGAGTCGGTCCTGTCACTTTTTCTATTACTCCCTGCTGCTCAAGCTTCAGTAGCTCTTGTTCTACTAGCGGTCATTGGTGAAACGGTATCCGCCGATGCCATTGGGCGACAGGCTTCACTGCTGTGTCAATACGTAGTTTCACCGTTGACCTCTTCATGCACCCCAGACCTTCAAATAACTGCGGGAATAGCTCCAGGATATCTCCTATTTGGAGTGACTTCACGGCATTTGCAAATGTTACCAGACTCAGGTCATCAGCGGTGTGGCTTCCAGCTAATATATCTGCTTCTCTATAGACTACATGAAATGTAGTCGTGACTTCGTGATTTTCCGATTTTACTTGAACAGACATTTTCCCTTTCAGGCGAAGTGGTGTTTGACTTCCATATGTAAGGACTCTGACTTTGGATGGCATGAGCGGAGGCTTCGGGTTTAACTTCTTGTAGTGTTCACGCCCTATGACGTTCACTGACGCACTGGTGTCGATGACAGCCGTGATGGGTGATCCGGCGATCTCGATGGCGCATGTTGGTTGTGGCCGTCGCCTTCGTTTGAGGTCGTTCGTGAAGGATATGAGGTGGCATTCTTCTTCCTCATCGGTCGATGAGTCTTCAAGACGCTGTTTGCGGTGTGTCATTGACGTCGGTGTTCTCGAGGTGGCGGGTTCTTCCAGTGAGAGGTGTCTCCCAGCTCTGGATGGCGGCCTCCGCCCGGGAGTCCCTTTGCTCCGCAGTCCCCCTCTGCATACACTTGCAAAATGGCTGGGGATGCCACATTTTGTACAGGTCTTGCCCCTGGCCGGGCATTCTTCTGGGGTGTGTTATTCCTTGCCACAGTACCCGTACTGCGATCGTCGTGAGATTCTATTTGGCCATCTTCCTTGTTCACCGCGAGCTGGTGTACAAACGGCATCCACTCGCTCCGTCTTGACCATCACCGCTTGTTCTACTGTTTGGTTGAGAGCGACTTCCATGGTAGTTGATCTGAAATCGGACAGTTCATGTGAACGTGCTAGAATAAGTATGTCTTCTAGAGAAATTTGTGGCTCTCGCAGGGTCTTGTTGCGGCATCTTTGGATGGCTTGCGCCCTTACTTCTTTGGTTTGATCGTCTTCGGTACACGTGCTGGCCAACTCTCTTAGACACGCATGAAACATGTCCATGGACTCTCCTTCCCTTTGGCGGGCTTGTCAGAGTTTAAAACGTTCGTAATCGGGATTGAGTTGGGGGTCAAAATGGGCGTTCAGGGCTCTGACCTCGGCATCGTAGTCTGTGTGCGCTCCTGTGTTCGGCAGATGCGCGAATAACTTGTATATTTCGTCTCCTGCGAAGTGCAACAACAGCGACCTCTTAACAGCACAGTCAGTTTCCCTTGTTGCTATGAAGTAGTTATCGAGACTGCCAATCCATACTTTCCATCTAGGTGACGCAGTGGCAGGATCTATTAAGTCACTGAAAGGAGGGAGTGCGATGACCTGGGAGTGCAGATGGGGTGGTGGCGCTGCAGCAAGCACTGGTTGCTGGGCTGTGGCCGCTGCTTGATCGGTCATGGCAGGTTTCTACCTCGTGGCCCTCTTCAACTGTGATGTTTTCCTCTATTGTGGTTGCCAGGTGTTGTGATTGTTGTGGCCAATGCTTGTTTTTTTTTTTTTGGAGCTGCACTTGATTTTGCTAATGTTTGTTTCTACCTTCACATGTACAGGCTGTTTCTGGGGGGCGTTGTTTTTGGCGTGTGTGCGTGTTTCAGCACACTGTCAGTGCGCTGGCAGCATGTCTCTGAGCTCGTCTTCTCGAGCTTGGTGGCGGCAAGAGGGTACCGTGCATGCGCGCACTCTTCACGCTGGTGCGTGCTTAACCGGATCGCCGCCGGGCGCATCAGTGCATCGCGTCTAGCTGGCTCGGCTCAGTAGGGCAGGCGGGCGCTTGGGGAATAGCTTCTCTCCTCACTCACCGGCCTGTGATACTTGAATCTTGTCCCCGCACAGCAGGCATACGCCGACTCTCTGTGTTCTTCATTGCGCGCTGGGGGCGCCGGCTGCGTTCCCCGGCTCCGGCTTTATCGTGGCAGGCCGACGGGCCAAAGGCATTTCAATCTTGTTTCGGGACACCGCTTTAGGGACACAGACATCCCACCCTCGTGGCAAGTGTCGCAGGGTCACAGGGACGCCCTCACATCCCATGTAATGCAATGGGCCTATGCTGCCGAGCTGCAATAAATAGACAACCACTCAGTATTGCATGGTGTCGGCCGGAAGTCCCGAGCAACCCTGGCCCCTTTATTTAAGCTCTCTGGCCAGTGATACATTGTGTGTGTGTGCTTCCGGGTGGGGGTCCAAAGGAGATGGGCGGTTAATAAACTAGACCGCTACACCTATGACTTCTGATATTTGTTGCCGTGTATGCCAGAGTAATACATATTATTTGCATTCCTATTCTGATTACCAACAGCAGTGCTACAAAAATCCGATTGAATTTGGTGCTAACGCGAGCATTGCAAAATGGTGTCCCAATAAAGAGGAAGCAGAGAAGGGAAATGCCCTTGCTTTCTAATACATTATACGCCATAAATTGCTGATGAATAGATCTCGTCTTCCCTGTGAGATCACATTTTCTATTATCACAATGTGTGCTGCTTCCCATAACGGTATTTACTGCGCAGTTAGGAAGTTTGCTCCGCTTGAAGTCTTCAGATGTTGAATTTTTCGCAGTCCGCATCCAGATGGCAAATGAATTACATTTTTAAATACTTGCCTGCAGGCTTCGATCCCTGTATTTCTCCATTTGTGTTCCGCAGCTTTCCCTTGAGTCTGTTCCCGGTTTACGTTGTATATTATCAGTTGCTATATATAAAATCCCGCCCTGAGGAAGTCAGTTGTTGATTTGATCATTATACATTTTTCCTCCCCATCAGCTCCAATTCTAGTAGTTATGTGTGTCGTTGAATAAATAATGTATTGTAATGGATCAGAGAAGGTGCCAGTAGGGAACAACGCTGAGTTAACCAAATAAACTCACCCGTGACGTATTTCCAATGTATTCATTCTCTAGTGAGTGTTGCTAACACGTTGAGCAAAGAAGGGTTTAGTCCACTTCAAAGCACTTTAAAGCAGCAGGAGTTGGTCGAGAAAGCGAACAAAACTATCCAATCCCCAACCAGTTTATTGATCTGGGGAACCGGGTTCGAGTCTCGGCAACGACTCTACATCCTGTGGTTCTGGGCAAATCCCTTAATCTGCTTGTGTCAAAGAAAAATGAATGTAACGAAACTGGTGCTTATGTAAAGCACTGTGATAGCCGATGTTTCGGGTCTAGTTCGCGCTATATAAAACTCTAAAAGAAAAAAAAAGAAAAGATAAATTACCAGAAATGTCAACAAATCTCTAAAAACAAAACGCAGTAATGTACAGCAGATGTATTTACCGTGCCATGGGGGCATTCTAAAACACAATCACCGCAGGATGCGATACTTTTCAGTCTCCTAATCCAGTTTCTGAAACAACCTCACCGAGGTCACCGAGCTTCTTTCGTGGCACACACAGAGACCGCGTCAAGAACCTACTAAAAAATATCAATTGAAGCGTGGGAGACAAAGCAGGCCAGCTCAAGGCCAGGCTAAGACTTCACAATGGGGAGTGTATGAGTCAATCCTGTTATGTTTCTTCTTCACCTAGGACCTAATTCACAAAGAATTTCGTTTCACTTGCACTCAAACTACTCTTGAATTCCAGGGGTAAAACAGTTTACTAAAAGGTCCTCGCGAGTTGGAAATGGCTTCCCATCTCATAAGAGGCACTGTGAGTCACATTGCTGTCGAAAGTGAGACGCACATTAATGGAGCGTCCCTCTTTTTATTTCCAGTCACAATGATGTGTATTCATTTTTTGTAACAGCAATTTCAGTCGTAAGCCTTTGGGTACAGACACTCAAAAGGGCTTAGTGACCAATTGTAAAGTGGAAGCTGTCGCTGAGGGACCGCTGACACTGTGTGAATGTGAGCTGTTGGCATTTGGGGTGCAGGCAGGGGCGGATCTATGGGCGGTGAGGCAGTGGTGGCCGCCACAAACAAAATGTGGTGGGGAGGGTGGAGGCAACGCGGGAGGGGGAGTGCATGGGGGTCACGATGGGGAGGTTAATAATAACATACAGCCGCGGCCCGTGGAGAGAGTTTCGTGGGGCGGTAAGGCGGGGCGGGGGAGGGGCAGGGTGGGGGGTTCTAAAAACCGGAATATGGATAATTGCAGGCAGGTAAGTAAACAATTAAATAAACAAAACGAATTTCGTAGCGCGCGCTGCATCGCACAATGCGATGCAGCGCGCGCTACGAAATTCCTTTTATTTATTTAATTGTTTACTTACCGGCAATTAGCCATATTCCGGTTTTGTACTTTATGTAAGGTATCAGCCCTATCTACAACATTTGAGGCACCAGTATCCTGTTCCTGCTGCAGCCGATGAAGCCTATGAAAAATGTACCTTCAGCCTGTGAGGTACCATGTATTGTAGCTATAGTCTGAGGTGGCAGGGCTCTGTATTTGCAATGTTGTGTCCCTGTACACCATGCTTCATGTATATTACTCCAAAAAGCTTTCTGTACAGCCTGTAAGATGCCTGTATACCACTTGCAACCTGTGATATGTGTATACTATGACCATAGCATATGAAGTCCCTTGACAATGTACCTGTACAGAGTACTTTAAAACTCTCCTTACCACCTGTTCGTTTGGAAGTCTGCAGTGCCTAATTGTCTGCATATCTCTTCCTTGCACTACACTCAGTCATTGGGGCATTGCTCCCCAACCTCTGCTGGTCTCACATTCCCCAGCACAGGGAGCAGCGAGCGGGAGCTCTAATACCCGGAAATGACCATGCACAGACAAGAAGTCTTCTACATCAAACCCTCTAGCCTGAAAAAACCTAGGCAAAAAGGAGAAATCCGTACAGGCTAGGCTTTTTGTTCTGGACACACAAACTATTTCCATGAACACATGATAGGGAAAACTCTAGTTCATCTCTAACTAACTCTGTTCTTATAGTGTCCTTTACAACATACTTGTACCCCAACCTGGAACACAGTAATGCTTCATGGGCCGATCCTCCGTTTGAGCAGAGGAGCATCACCCGACTTAAAAATCTCCCTAAAGCCCCGAGATGAAAAATTAAATGGTAATTCATTATTATTTTATTGTTCATCCTCCCGTCCTAAAATGAGCATCAGGAGGGGGGCGGGCCACTGCTGAATAACAGCAGCAGGGAGGACGGTGGACAGTATATGCACTTTTTAAAGTGCACATGTCCGTTGGCCGGTGTCTTGCGATGGCCAGCCAGACATATGCACTTTGAAACCTCTAACCCAGCTGTTTTAAAACAGCTGGGATAGAGTAAGTGCAGACCTCCAGGGTGCTCGGGAGTGCTGAGCGAGGCCACTCCCTCCAATCAGGGAGCTGCTTTCAAAGCATGAGAGCAGCACCAGGATTGGTCTAGGGAGTTTCCTGGTGGTATATATTTTAATTTTATTTTCACTCGCATGCCAGCTTATTTTTATATTTTTAAATTGTATTTTAGTGTGTGCACCCGCCCACCTGCCCCCCGTTGATGTCAGCCGCCACTGTACTGCTCGCTCCCCGGAGACTCTAGTAAGCGAACTTGTGCTGTCCACCCTAATCAGATGAATTATTTCACCTCTATGTCTCATACACAATAATGAAGGGTCTCGTCCACCAACATGACCATGTTGCTGCCTGCTCTTTTACCATGTTACAAAATGTGGCACTGACAGCAGACTAATGGAAAGCTCTTTGTGCAGTGGCTGCAGATGTAGATTTGGTTTAGTGTACTGTCTACAAATGTAGGTTCCAGTACAGTCAGTCTTAATGGGCCAGTGATCATGGGGTTGGGATCAGGTGTCTGTGCCATTACACCTCTTTGGCCACCCTTGGTGCTTATTGTTGGCTTCTTCTAGTCCTTGTTGCTGTATGGCTTACTGTTAGAATCCGGGGTCTCTGGTTGGCGCAGGTATGCACTTGCGACAAGCAGGGACCCTTTCCTCCAAGTCAGGGCAAAGGATTACTCTTAGAAAATAACCCCTGCTCACCCTCTAGATAACGTGGCGCGAGCAGTCAGGCTAGATTCCAGAGGGCATGAGGTTAAGCATTTAGGGCGTCCCACAATAACCACCAACCCACAACACAGAGACACCAGACTGTATTTTGTAAGAAAATAAAGCTCTTTATATAAGACTCTTTAGGCAGGCTTCAAATACAGTCTTTCACTTTAACAGATGATTCCAGTTACTTGTCATCAATGTTCAGGAGGCCACAGTTCTTAAAATGGTCAATTTGGATGCAATCTGCACCTTTTGGGGGTCTGTGCGCTTCGAAGGGCCTTTTGTACGCGTCATACCGGCGTTGGTACACCTCGTGCTATTCCTCACACTTCCCGCGTGAGCAAGCGTACTGGGGCTGAATCCGTACGGGCCGTACCGTCGTAGGTACGCTTCGTACGAGGCTGGTACGTCTCTTGCTACTCCTCACGCTTCCCACATGAGCAGCGTATGGGGATTTCAAGCCGTACGGGCCGTACCGTCGTAGGTACGCTTCGTACGGTGCCGGACGTTCCTTGCAATAGCTCACGCTTCCGGCGTGAGCAAGCTTACGGGGACGCTCCGTACAGAGCCGTACGGGCCGTACAGTTGACGGCACGGGGCGCACAGTACCTCAGATCTTGGTGGGGAGTTCGGGGCGGATTCAGCAGTCACCGGAGGGGCGTCCCACGTCGTGGATGCAATCTTCTTTCACAGAGGACCACGGTGCTTGGGGAGGGCGCCTCGGGACTTCCACAGCCCGCCTTGAGGGGGGGAAGCAGGAGGGGCGGCTCGGGGTGATTTTCAGCGCGCAGCGCTGTTGGCATAGGCCAGAAGGGATGAACTTGCGTGTCCTTGCTCCTCACGGTGGTCTCCACGG
This sequence comes from Triturus cristatus, assembly GCF_964204655.1. Lineage (NCBI taxonomy): Eukaryota > Metazoa > Chordata > Amphibia > Caudata > Salamandridae > Triturus > Triturus cristatus. The sequence continues at coordinate 1,190,307,496 of NC_140591.1, forward strand.
CTCGGGCATATCTCTTCCTTGCACTACACTCAGTCATTGGGGCATTGCTCCACAACCTCTGCTGGGGCTGAAGCCGTACGGGCCGTACCGTCGTAGGTACGCTTCGTACGAGGCTGGTACGTCTCTTGCTACTCCTCCCGCTTCCCGCATGAGCAGCGTATGGGGATTTCAAGCCGTACGGGCCGTACCGTCGTAGGTACGCTTCGTACGGTGCCGGACGTTCCTTGCAATAGCTCACGCTTCCGGCGTGAGCAAGCTTACGGGGACGCTCCGTACAGAGCCGTACGGGACGTACAGTTGACGGGACGGGGCGCACAGTACCTCAGATCTTGGTGGGGAGTTCGGGGCGGCTTCAGCAGTCACCGGAGGGGCGTCGCACGTCGCGGATGCAATCTTCTTTCACAGAGGACCACGGTGCTTGGGGAGGGCGCCTCAGGACTTTCACAGCCCGCCTCGAGGGGGGGAAGCAGGAGGGGCAGCTCGGGGGTGATTTTCAGCACGCAGCGCTGTTGGCATCGGCCAGAAGGGATGAACTTGCGTGTCCTTGCTCCTCACGGTGGTCTCCACGGCTCGGGCACACAGAGGCTCGGGGTTTGGACGCAGGCAGTCTCTCCTTACGTTGCGAGCTCCGGCTCGAGGGGGCAGCTGTTCACTTTGATCAGGCCAGGCAGGGCAGGCCGTCACGGTGCTCACAGCAGCACAGGCGGGCAGAGGTCACGGTGCTTAGCGAGATGAGGCCACACAAGTTCTCTGGGGTCAGCGTTCGCAAATCACCAGTCGCAGCTTCCTTTCTTCCAGGGAGGGGTAGCGCCCACTGTTCCTGGGGCGCAGTTCAGGGGGCAAGTTCACCAGCAAGCCCTTGGAGATTGTTCACACAGCACAAGTTGATTCAAAAGTCTCTCTTAGTCTTTTCCTCTCCTTCTTGCAGCAAGGCACCCACCACAGGCCAGTGTCTCAGGCTAGAGACAGTACTCCTCCATGCAGCTTTCCCAGGTCCTTCTCTTCAGGCAGAGTTTCTTCTTGGCGTAAACAGGATCTGCTTTCTTAGGAGCAGGGCTCCTTCTTTTATACACAGTTTCTTTTGTTCTTTGTCGCCAGGGGGCCTGTGCCTGGCTCAGTCCGGTTTTGGAGCACTTTGTTGTGGGGACTCTGCTCCTTCCTTTCAGTGCACAGGGCAGAGACATCAGCCGCTCCACAGGGGGCGGAGCCAGCATTGTGGTGGCAGAGCACAGGTCTATTCAGAGTCAAGGTGTACTCCTCTCACCCATCCTGGTGTAATCTCTCTACCCACCACCTGGCAGCCAGCCTGTCTCCTGGAATTCCCCAGCCCTGCCCCTCACTGAAACTAGGCAGCACACACACACAAAGCAGAGGCGGACTGAAATGGCTAAGCAAGTAAATACTAACTTTCTAAAAGTAGTATTTACACAAACACAGGATAATAAAATTAACTTTACTAAAAGAAGTATTTTATTATTCTGAGTTCAGGCATACTAAACTTGACTTTCTACCATGCTCTCTGAGTCCGCTGGGATTATAGCGTGTAATAATTCCAGCAGCCCATTCTGGCCTATGGAGAGCAGGTAGCCTTCAATAGTGAAAAACGAAAATGGCTGTAATTCACTATTAGGACATGCCACACACATCAGGGCATGTCCTACTTTATGCCTACAATGGCCCTTGGGCCTACCATAGGGGTGACTAATATGTAGTTAAGGGAAGGTTTAGGGCTGACAATTAGGTGCACTTGCACAGTCAGCATGACAGTACCCTAGACACATTTTACTAGGCCGCTTCGGTGGGTGGCACAACCAGTGCTGCAAGCCCACCAGCAGCATTTGTATTTACAAGCCCTGGCACTCCTGGTGCATTATACTAGGGGCTGATAGTAAACCAAATAAGCCAAACATGGACACCAATCAATGTATACACTTTTCAAAAGGGAGCACTTGCACTGTGGCACTGATTAGCAGTGGCACAGGGCCCTGAGCAGCTAACACCAACAAAATACATGAGGCAAATCAGCAAAAAGTGGAAGGGACACTCACGCCAAGGTGCCAGGTCTAACACTTACGATTTCCAATCAATAAAGAATTTGTTATATCTTGGAATGAGTTTTGTCGCTGAAAATATGTTTCACATTTATCACTCTGAAGAAACTTGTTGCCTACACCAAGCACATTATAAAACTACTAAACAAACAAACAATCCAGTAATACCTATTTTTACTGTACAAAGTAGAATTGTTCTATTTTTCTTTTGGTTGAGAGATCAGCAGTTAAGTAGAGCCCATAGGATTGGGAATTGGGGCACGTACCTGGTAAAGGAATGTGTCTCACTGTTGGAGGCCCTTTCAGTCTTCTATGCGAGAGGATTTCCATTGTAAATACAGTCTGTAGACAAATCCTCAAAATAGGCCAGTGGGATTCAGTCTTTTGGTAACGCTACACCCTTGCGTTAACATGAAAATGACCACTGGTTTGCAAAAAAAGTTCCCAATTCTTGAATGCATCAACCATCTGTTTACACTAAGAACAACTGAAATTTTGAAAGCTGTTTCAACACTACCTCTTAGGTTGCGGTCCATCGTGAGTTCTTTCAGCCACATCAGAATTACTCTAGCCCCTTTAGACGTGTTTTCCATAGAGTGTGCAACATGGTACCAAACTAACTCACCCATGGATCTATTCAGCTCACCAGATACTTTTCTCCTGTTATGCCTTATGGTGTTTCCTGTAGTGCACAAAATTGTCTTCTTTAAATACCATTACCTGTGCCCTAAGCAGAGGAAGTCAAAATGTGATGTGAATAACACTACTAACCTAGCTGTCCGGCAAGGCCTTGATATGCATGAACATGCCTACAGGCCACAAACTGACCCCTTTCTGATAGTCAAAAGCACTGTGACCTGTCTTAATCCTAACTAATAATTCCATCCCAGGAAGTCACATCACTCAGCCGACTAGCTATCTCTGGGTTTAGTTACTAGTTTAGGAGTAGGTTTCTCTGGCAAGAACACAGAGAAGACTCTGCTTTCTGTCTACAATATGAGTGAGGGGTTTATTGGTAGTTTAGTTCAATATGGGTGGCAAAGACCCTAGAAATTGCATCTTTGGGCGTTGCAGCTCAGATGGAGAGAGGTGGTGTGGGGCAGAAGAGTTTATAGCTGCTTTCCCTCCATTATTATGCATTTCTTTTATTGTTTAGGAGTGGGTGGGGGAACAGAGCCTCAGAAGGATCAGGGAAGTATGGTAGTCTCAGAAGAATTACTTTTACATGAATGGAGTTGTAGCTCGGCTGAAGCAGACAAACATGACAGGATCTCCTTTACCAGATTTGGAAAATTGTAGCTCAGATAGTGCACGTTGACAGGTACATATTGGGAAGACTGTCTTTTCAAGGTTTGGTGAACTTGCTGTAATGAAGCACAGGGATAAGGTCAATATGTTTTTAATTTTTTTTATTTTGGTTACAAATTACTCAAAATGAATTCCCCTAATGCATTCCTATTAAGCCTCCACTCAGCTGCACCAACTAGCCAACTGGACAATTTAGCTGGGTACACTAAGGGCCATATTTATTAACATTTTGTGTCATTGTTGCACCACTTTTGTGGTGCAGCCATGATGCAAAATGCTAGTAGATATATTCACAAAGCAATGCAAGGGGTGATTTGCGCCACCTTGTGTTGCTTTGTAGAAAATATGTAACGCAGTGCAGCAGCTTGCACTGCATTGTGCTGCATTTCATTCTGGGAGGCGTTCCATGGGTGGAACATGTGAGTTCCCATGCATCCAACCATGGATTTCATGCAATCCCAGATTTACAAAGGTCTGTAAACCTGGGATTGCGTGAAATCACTATGCCTCCCAGAGGATGGCGTACCGAGGAGAATAATCTTTTTTTGCCTCATTATTTCTTCTTTCTATCTGTGCTGCAATCTTCAGCACCCATAGAAAGAGGAAAATGACTTAAGAGATTGTTTTTGTGCAAGAAAGCTTCCTTCCTGCACAAAAACTATTCTTCTCTTAACACAGGCACACTTGCACTGTAGTGCAAGTCTGTCTGCGGTGGCACTGGGCTGCCTGAAGAGCACCAGCGAGATGAGAGCACAGAAAAGCACCTTGTCTTTTTAAATATGTCACTGTTCTGCTCTCTGCCTTTCACTCAACACAGCACAGCAAGTTGTCTTGCTAAACTGTGTTGCCTGAAAAGTTAGTCAATCTGGCCCTAAGTATCTCAGACTCACACCCCCCTGAAAATATTGCCTACAATATGCCCCTGGGTGCAGGAAGAGTCCAGAGAACTGCCTAATGCACGCTCCAAGCTACTTCCCCTCGTGCCTATTTCACTTTTAGCCTGAGCCAGGATCTGCTGTAATCACCATACAGAGTGTAATCCTGCCTGCTGCTTGCCATTGGTTCACTCCTGTGTTGCTCTTCTTTGCTGGCTCCTCATTGGTTGGTGCTCCTGATACATCGCTTCTGTTTTTGCTTAGGAGCACCGGCCGATGACAGTTTCCTTATGCTGTGGGTGTTTATGTGTTCTTCTGGTGACTCTTTGTTTTATTTCCAGTTCTTGTTATGCTGTGGGTGCCTGTTCCTAGTATTGTATGCCTTTTATTTGATCAACACGGTGCCGGCTTCACAGGATTCCGTGCACATAACTTTTATGTACATGGGTGCCGCGCTTCATGTTTTAGCATGGCACCCGTTTTTATGTTTCTTTATTTGTAATTGCTACCTAACTTTACACCCCTTAATTGTTTGCAGCAAACCTGACCGGAAGGTACTGGAGTGATTTAAGGGCTCACCACACTAACATTTTCCAACGAGGACATTTGTATTATATTTAGAGTGACTGCTGTGCGCACTGATATGAAGCGGTGTTTAAGTTCACTTTGCAATTAGGTGTGCCCAGTTGGGAGAGCTTCACCGTTTATGCAGATTTCCTGTTATTTGTTTTGCACTTGTAGAGCGAATCCAACCGGAAGGTGATGTAGCGCTTAAAAGTTTGAAAATTGTAGGGGTGCATTATACTCATTGATAGTCGGCACCCGCATATAATCAAATGTGTACTCAGGTATCTTGTGTGCAATGTATTATGAATTGTGTAACCTATATCGTTTTAATAGAAGTGTTAGCTATGTACAAGCCCATTGTAAACGTATTGGAGAAATGTATAGAGTTTAGTTTATGTGAAATGTAATGTGGTGTTAGAAATGTGCACCCTAGACTTCGTGTCTGTAGTTTGTTTAGTTTGACCACACATGAAAGAAAGACGTAAATGTCAATACTGTGATTGAAACCTGCTTGTGTAACCGAAGTAGTGGCCAGAATTCGCATATATCGTTGAGGCGAAAGGCCTGGTATTTTCTTATGTTAGCCAAGGGCAATAGGCCAAAAGGGATTTATTCCAGTAGAGGTTTCAGGCTGTAGTAAATTGCAACTTAAAAAGATGTGAAGAATGTCTGCTTTGCATGATCTCACCCCAGGTGCAAGGACAGTTGCTCGTTAGTAGAGAAGCTCTTTGTTCACAAATTGACTTATGTAGTAAAAGCCAGACATGGGAGTGTATTGGAATGTGCCAATCGTAACTCCTAGTGCGGATGGCGTCTGGGACTCAAGGCCAAGCGATGGACGATGGAACTGGACAGCGCTCTGTGGAAATTTACTGAAAGACGACCCCGGAGAAGAGGAGGCGCAAAGGGCGTGTTCTGGGATTTGGGGTTCTGTATTAGGGACAGCGCCCCGAGGGTGGAGGCAGATCAGAGCAGCCCTGAGCAGAGGAAGGCTAGGCGAAGAGATAGAGGGGGCAACTTAGACCAGCTCTCTAAGTGAAGTCTTCTTATGAAGTTTCACTCTGACACCTTTTATTCGATGAGGGTCTCAAGGGATTGCTAAGTAGGGATGTCATCTAGTGCAGAGTAGGGACAGAGATGGTATGGTTCAGTGTCCCTAGTATCGACATTTGCTTGGTGGTGTTCTACCTCATGCTTTTAGAGATTGTACTTTTAGTTATTTTTAGCCGTATGCGGATTCTCCGTAGGGTAGCTTTTGTGTTAGTGCCTGTGTACTTGTTGTGCCTCGTATTGAGGACTTTGTATCTGCAAATCTTCATGCTGATAATAAAAACCAGAGAGCCAAGAGATTAAGTCTCGAGTCCTTGATTATGGCAAATTGCGGACAGTAATTGATAATTGTGTGTTTTTCCCTCCACGCTATTGGGCAAGTAAAAAGGTCCATCTGACCAGAGTGGGTTCCAGTAGATAATTGCGAGATACCCAAATGGGCCGGAGCAGTTGGTAGCGAACGAGGATGGTTTCTTACTGATAGCGAGGGAAGATTAGATAAGGATAAGTGACCCTTGAGGCCCAAGAGACGATAAGTGATGCTGAATCATCAGATGGCGAGCAGCAGACGGCAGCAGATGAGCATCGACGGCGACCGTGCTAACGCTTTCCAATGAGGATGTCTGACGGCATTAGGTTTGCTCCTAGGCTCTCTTGCTGAAAACCGTGACTCCAACAAATGGTTCTTACCCTCCCTCCCTTTACCTTTTACTTTTCCTTTTCCTTTTCCTTTACCTTTCCCTTTCCTTTCCTTTCCTTTCCTTTCCTTTCCTTTCCTTTCCTTTCCTTTCCTTTCCTTTCCTTTCCTTTCCTTTCCTTTCCTTTCCTTTCCTTTCCTTATTTGTTCACCTGTGAAATGTATCCAAAAAAGAAAGAAACAATTTGCCTGCCAATGTCGTCTTTTTCTGGCATTTTTCTAATCCAAAGTGCAGTCCCAGAACGGAGAGAAACAAAAGGTTAAAAATATGAAAAGTGACCAGATTGATTTTATTCACACCCAAAAACATTAGTTCCACTTTATAGAGTTTGCAGGGAAGCACTGCTTTTGTTTTCTCAGCGTCCTTTAAACAACAATGTTCACTTATCCTGCTCTTCCGCTACCCCTTCCCCCTTTATACTTCTTCTTATTCCTCTTCTTCCCTCTCTTACTCTTTCTGTCTCAGTCTCACTTCTCCTCACTTGTTGAAAACTATGACCTCATCAAATGGCTCTTACCCTCTCTTTACTCTCCTTTCCTTTATTTGTTCTCCTGTGAAATGCATCCAAAAAACAAAAGAAACTTGGCTGCAAACGTCATCTTTTTCGTACATTTTTCTATTCAAAAGAGCAGCTTTGAGATGGAGAAAAAAAAGGCTCAAAATATGAAGCAAAAAAAAAAAAAAACTAAATAAAGAAATACTGAAACGTTGCAAAGTGGCCAGATTGGCTTTATTTCACAACCACTCACATTAGCACCACTTTACAGAGTTTACCCGTGGAGTGCTACTTTTGTTTTCTCCTCTTTCTTTGAACAGCCTTGTTTTCCTCGGGTCGAGAAGTGCACCACTCCTGGAGGTACTGCAATACCTGGTTGATGCGTAAAGTGGAAAATGTTTAATGTAATCCTTATCAGCGGTTCACCTTATTTTAGTTTATAAAATGTGTACTGTGATTCTGTGTTCAGGTATATGGTCGTGTTACTGGGGTGAATGCATGACATTTTTCTGCATTCTGTCCATCAATTGTTGTTTTTGCAATGGTCTTTTTAAACCATACGGCTTATATTTTGAAAGGATATAAGCAATGGACATTAAAACAGGTCCCAGTATTCATGTTCTTAACTTTTCAGGCAAAAACACTCACTGATTTCTGAATAATAAGTGTAAAAGTTCCTGCGTACATCTCACATGCTTTACTTAATCTTGCATTCCCTTCGAGTGTTTGCTATTTCCAAGATGTTGTTACTTTATTTGTTCAGCCAGCAGATTATCCTTGTCTCCCCTCCCTCATAACCCATTTACCATTTTCTGGCAATAGCGCTATGCAAATATCATCACTCCACTGCATAGAAAAATAAAAAAATAAAAAAACATCATTTTCAACGCAAAGAGCTCTAACTTTCACAAATGCGAAACCGATTGAATTGCGAATGCTTGTTCATATGTCCGCTCCACCCCAAAACAAAACACATGGGTAAAATACATTGTCATTTACAACACCAATAGCTCTAACTCTCGCGGACGCAAAACCAATTGCATTGCAAATGCTTATTTTTTGATTGAAGCTCATGCCCGTTTAAGTCTGGTCACCTTAATATTAATGGACTTAAATTCTCCAAATCATAAATAATGGTCATTGTCTGCTGTGTGGGAGTAGTATATCTGTGATACTGCAAAGTAAAAATAGGCCACAAAGCAGACAGTGTGCAAAACATACCAGCTTTGAGTATCAACATTTAATCTTTAATACTTTATTAAGCAGAATCCACCAAAAAGCATGGGTAGGAAAAATGAAAAAACATATGATAGAGAATTGCGAGATTCCCCCAAAAATATAATTGCGGAAACAATACTTTGCTTCCATGTAATTACTCCAGCAGCTGCACAGTTGGATACAGTTAAAATCAATGTACTATATAAACTGCCAGGGAACAGGCAATCAACTCTCCAGGCTTTGGTTCAAACTACGCGTGAACTTATGTCAGCAGGATGCAGACTGGAGGCCTTTGTTGATTATCCTGCCAACACATCCAGCATGCCTGCAATGACACTTGTTAATTTTCTTTGGAGGGAGGTAAGCAAGAATTAGAGGGTTCAAATTAGCAAATTTGCCAATTACCTTAAGAAGCTCAAATCAGATAGGCTCTTTGAAGGGTACAGTATAGATAATTAACCAATAAAGGAAGGACTTAGAATTTTCTCTACTACTGTTTAGTGATATATATTATTGAGACCTCCATTTTATTATCAGCTTATTCACTTTAGCATGTGAGGGAAATGCTGTCTCAAAGACGTATTATTGGCTGTGCACTATGCAGTTGAATTTATTATTTTATGTCTATAAGGATTTGTTTATTTACCGAGTACTGCTTGGCTCTGTATCTATGCCATCGCTTTTGAATATTCATCTGCTTTTATGTATTTTTAAATGATGGCATTGTCACTTAACGCCCGCCAACTGTGGAAGTTAGTTGCAAATAATGTATATTTTTTAACTGAGTCCCCTATGTAACGGAGTCCCCTTTTGCCCTTTTGTCTAAAGTCCTTCACCATCCTGTTATGCTCTGGCAATGACCGCTGATAGTTTTCTTTCAAGTGCAGAGGTGGCTGGGTTATGGCAGGGAGTTATGTCCAGACATGGGTCCCTTGCTCGCTGTGCCCCTGGATTCAAGCTAGCCTGGCTGATGAGGGGTGACACCAGTGGCATAGCTAGACCTTTTGCCTGCCATGGTGGAGCCTGCTTTTGCTCCCCGGCGGCCATGGGTTGAGAGTGGGGGGAGGGTCTGGCACCGATTCCTGTGTACATTTGCTGCCCCGCAACGGCCCCAGGTAAGACCAGGGGAGGGAGGCCACTGCGTCTAAAACTTGTGCTGCCCTTGGTGGACCACAGCCCCCCCTTGCTACGCCACTGCGTGATACCTCAAAACCAGTCACAGGATGCATGTTTCCAGTCCAGAGAGGGCCTGGCCTGGCAGTTTGGGCTGAACTGTTTTCATGGGGAGCAGGGTCAAGACTGATTTGCGTATAGCTAGATCCAAACGGGAGCGGCATGGTGAGCAAAAGAAAAATGGATTTAACAAAGATCTGTGACTGGGGGTGAGTGTTTGAAAAGTTCCAGCACTCCGTCCTTCATCTTGTTGTGTTGCTATGGCAAGGAGTGGCAGGGTTGTCATAAACTTCAGTGTAGTGGTGCATGTTATGTCATATTTCTGTCCCTGCTTTTGCTGGTGCCTCTGCAGGGTCTCATGGCAGTTTAATACCTTGCTGATGCTAAAGGGTCGCCTGTTTCTCTGAGCCTTAGAGAGTGCCAGGATTGCCATCCCCGCCATCTTCTTCTCAAAGATACACAGGGCAAAACTTACAAACTTTTTGCATTAGCAAAGTTTGATTTGCGTTGGAAAGTTGCCTAAAAGTAATTTCAGTGCATAGCATTGTTTTGCATTAGTCTGCATCAGAGGGGCGCTACATGGGTGGTACATAGGCATCTCAGTGCTACCACCCATGCCTTTTCATGCAAAACCCTATCTACTAACAATAGTAAATAGGGTTTGCTCCAAAAAATTACACCACTATGAAGCAGCTGTTAAAAAGAGAATTACTTTTATTCCTCCTTTTTTTCTACTTTGCATGTGTGCTGCAATTTACAGCACACATACAAAATAGGAAAAGTTTTACAGTTTGTCTAGGCATAGTATTTTGTACTGGAAGTGCACACTTACAGTACAAAACCTAAACTACACTCACCAGACACACTTGTACCAAGGTGCAAAGGTGTGGGTGTGGTGTTTCGCAGCCTGATTGTGCTGTAGCACTAGTGAGAGGGGAGGAGAGGGCCATAGCTCAGTAAATATGTCTGTCTCCTTCTCTCTCCCTGTCATGCAGCACTTGGGTTCTGTGCTGTGTTGTGTGACAGGGTGTACATCTGGCTCACAATGTCATTCTGACAGGGTATCACAAGAAGTCCGCAAGGGTCCTTTAATAGCTGTCAGGATGACTTAGCCTAAATACTCATTGCTGAAATATGTAATGTTCTGCAGATCATCAGTTCATATCCCAGGAAGGCTGGCTCGATCATCATTCCTAAAAGGTCACTAGAGTGAGTCACATTAAACTGGGTAATAGGAGCATCTGTTATTTTCTGCCTTTTGGTGCATCAGAAGTGCAGTATGATTTAAATCTGTTTATTGGTTTGCAGTAGCCAAATAAGGAACAAAATAGTCACACAACACCCTAAATGGACATGCTATTTCATTTAGTGCCATGGCATGCGATGGAGCCAATGCGTCTATTTCCCACCCCCCAAAATGTTCCCTCACCCATACTCTTCTGCAGTCAACCTCCCTAGGCCCCCCTCCAGGGGTTCCTCCATGGTCTTCTTAAGATCTCTCCTGCCCTGCCTGCGCACCGTTGCCTTAAGCCGTGAGGTTCAGGAGCCATCAGTTCATTAAATTCTGTGAAGAGCAATGTAATGTATGGGGCCCAGAGGTCCCAGAAGGCTCCTAAATCATCGGCTATTGTAAGGGATAGTTTCTCCATGCCCAGGATGTCTCAAAGTCTATGGAGCCACATCATTAGTGTGGGGGTTTTGTCTGTGCCCCAGTGCCCCAGTGACAGAGTGTCACCTGGAGTGCCGCTCCCAGCGCTAAACCAATATGCTGTACCCATCGAGATTGCAGAGGATTAGGAAATTCCAATATAATGTAAGGAGGGAAATGTAGAAGCTGTGTATCCTGATAGGTGTAAATGTCTCTGAGGACCATATCCCAATTTTTAGGGAGTTTCAGGCATGTCCATCAAAGGTGCAACAAAGTACAGGTCACTGCATACCCTCACCAGCAATGACCACGACAAGTTGGATTATCTCTATATAATTTGGCAGGGGTGAGATGCCTGTACATAAATATGGTGGTTGCCATGTTAACCCTGTGATCAATGTCCCCCCTACTCCTTGGGCATGAACGCATGAACGCATGCCCCAGTTCCTGTTCTGAGTACTTTTGGTTGGGGGATCTCTCATCTCTGTTAGCTTGGGTCAATGCTCATTGTACTCTGTAATGAGGCACTTATCACCCTCTTTGGCCAGAAGCCACTTTTCATATGCTGTAAGCGGCTGCTGGGCTGGTCTCTGCTCTCTATAGTAGGGTGCATCTCCCAATGCAGTACCAGGAGGTAGCTGTGGTATTCTGTTTTGGAGAGATTGAAATCTGTTTTCAGGTGTTCTAAGGGTGCGGGCCCTAGAGTTTCAAAGATGTGACCTATAGATCAACAGCCTGCCTGCTGTCAGAGAGTGAATTCAGAAGAACAGAGTTCCGGGTGAATTATGGGTTGCCCAGCTTGAGGGTCAGGCATAAGGTGAATGATGTCAGCCCCCTCCTGATGGACACTTTACCCTAAACTTCCATGTTAGCCCTGGGGACCGGGGAGGAGCATCAACCCCATGCCTGTGCTTCCTGTGTAGCCAGAGTGCTTTCCACAGGTGGTCCCCAGCTATCATACTATCCATAAAGCACCAGTGTATGAGATTTGCCCCATTCCATCAGTAAGCAAAGCTGAGCCGTTTGATAGTACATTGTCCTCATAGAGACTAATAGTGTGTGACACTCCCAAAAACCGAACCCCATTAATACTCAGTCATCACGGACCCTTTGTGCCATGGGATCCATGAAGAGAGCAAAGAACAAGGGGGATAGTGGGCAGCCCTGCCAATTGGGATGCAGGCACACAGTTGTAATTGTTCAAGACCGATCTGTGGAATCTATGTATGAAAACCAAAACTAATCAGGGTTGCTTCAAGGTATGGCCAGTGAACCCTATTAACCCCTTCGGTGCTCATGACGGAATGGTTCCGTCATGACCCACGGTTGAGCTGTGCTCATGACGGAACCATTCCGTCATGACCACACCCGCGCAAGATTCCGTCAGCACAGCGGCGGAATCTGCGCAGCATCGAAGGGGTTAAAGGCCTTCTCAGCATCAATAGCCAAAGCATCACCTCCCGTTATGATCTCCCTGCCTTATCTATAATGTGCAAGATCATCTTAGTATTGTCTCTGCAGTGGCTATGAGGAATAAACCCCGCCTGGTGAGGGTCTAACAAGTCCAGCATGAGAGGGTTAAGGGGTGTTCTGCTCTGTCCATATTTATGCCCTGTAATTTGGCCCGGGCAGACTTGAGTTGCCACCAGACTCCCGGTGACCTAGTGGGCTTGTGAATAGTTTCCAGCTCCAGCCCCCACCCCTCTAGCTTCTATCACGTGTCTGCAAGCACCTTATTGTCGGTTGCAGAGATGGCAATAAATTCCCCTCTGATCACAGCCTTAAGTGTTTCCCAGAGTGTTAAAACTGAAACATTGCCCAGTTCATTGGTCTGGTAGTAGTCATGGATCATGTGCTCACCATTAGCGACTGTACCTGAGAGGTGTAATAGGCTATTCTGCAGCCTCCATGGTCCCCTTGTAATTCGGGAGGGATCGAGTGGTATCATGGTGCAGGTGTCTGACAGTGCCCTTGGCTTAACAGTTTCTCAATTCTAGAGTGTAGGGGCTGTGTGCCTAAGAAGTAATCCAAACGGCAATAGGTATTGAGGGCGGGGAAGGAGTAGTGTGCTGGTATGTTAAACACCATAAAACTCCAAAACCCTCCTCTCTCAGCAATCTCACCCCCTCCTCTGAAAGAGCTCCGGCCTGCCCAAATCTCTGTCCTGATCAATCCCAATCATTGCACATGACCAGATTAAGGTCCCCCCGATTATTACTGCCTGATCAGGAGTGTCCATGGTGTCGCTCACTGTTCTCAGTAGGAATTGCTCCTGGTTCTCATTCGGGGCATAGATAAAAGTTATGGTAAAAGAAAGACACTTTGTCTGGACACAGAGTGCTAGAAGCCTCCCCCAAATCTCTTCCACCTTACCCCTATTGGTTAAGGTGAAGGAACGTGCAAACAATATAGCTACCACTCCTGTCTTAATGTGGTTAGTGGAAAAGTGTTGGTGCAGTAGTGACTGGACTTGAGTCTGCACCAGTCTTGTGATAGCAGATGCAGTTCTTGGTGGAGGCAAATGTCACCTTTGCTATGCTCAAGAAGGGATAGCGCTGCTTTCTGCTTAACAGGGCTATTAAGATGGCAGACATTAATAATGATCACCTTTAGCTCAAGCTGGTTGGCCATGTGTGCATTTGCATATCAGTGTTCGCCCATCTGACCAGTGACCAGCACTGTGGTCAGGAACCGAATCTTCCGTGGGTCCAGGAATGTACAGGAACCAGGACCAGGGAGGTGTGTGTAAAAAAGTGAGAGTACCCTCCCCTTGAACAATCCAAACACCCACAAAACATGAACTGAAGAACAACCAAATTGTCCAGTGTGAACTTGTGACATCTAAAACCATCTCATGGTTATCTCCAGGGCTAAGGGAGGACTTTTCAACATCTGCTTATGCCTCCTGCCCACTCAAACTCCCTCACCACCCCGTTGCATGTTCAGGGAGCAGAGCTCCCAGGATGCACATGTTCTCCCAAGGGTCACCAGTCAGGAGATCAGAGCCAGCCCACCCCATGTCTCTCCGGGCCCCCCAAAAGGCTGTCCAGGATGGCTTACCTACCCAGGGCTATGATCTCAAGGTCCAGCCAAAGACCAGGAGGTGACTTCCTGACTCACTGAGGCTGATGGTGTGCACCACGCATGGGAGATCTACGCGGGGAGGTGAGTTCTTCCGGGAGGTTCAGCAGGCATTATGCTTCAGCAACCGTTTTCACTTGATCTAGAGTTTCATCCCAGCAGCAGATTAAGCAGAATGAATGTTGTGAGAAAGGCGCCTCTTTTGACATGATTAACCCCCCACTTTTAGCCTGGGACATGATGTGGTTTCGATTGAAAGTGCCAGAGGCCCTGCCAACCAGGTCCCCTGTGCCAGAGCTCCTTCCCTAAAAACGGTACCATGATTGGCACAAATTCAGATCCCCTTTTAAGTCCCTATTAAATGGTACCCCTGGTAACCAAGGCATTGGGACTGAAGAAGGCCCCCTAGGGAACCCCCACGAAGGCCAGGCTAAGTGCCACTGCAGCCTGCAGGCGTTGGTGCAGACAAAAACAACAAAGTCAAAATAGCTTAGGCCACGCACTACCGAGTGTTCCAAAAAGGTGTTTTCTTGCGTGCTACTGGGGATTCACTTTCCAATCCTCAAAGTGTTCATTGAATGAAACAATTCAAGTTGCATCTCCTATATAGGAGATGTCCCCCTGTGCACAACTCCATATCCCATTTAATGGATTAGCAATTAGAACCAAAAGCGATGGTGTCAGTTGTGAAGTGACCTTTATTCACATCAGTCCATCAAGTTCAAACTTCTTCAAAGATTTTGAAAGGAAAGGTCATCTATTCAAAATTAAACGTAAATGTACATCATTCCTGATGCATTTTGGGCAACATCGTGCCCTTCGTCAGGGGAATCATCTGTAAATGCAACCAAAACAAAGTCTTATACACTGGACAAGCCCCGTACGTCTATCGATAGATATCATGACAAAAGCAAACTAATAACCACATGCATAAGCACCGGGGTACACTCACCATTCTTCAACCGTTATTCACTTTATGCATAGGTTATTACTTGATTTCTTTTTTTAAAACAACAAAGTCGACATGTGTGCCATGCCCAAGCATCCCTAACTAAGGTATAGGTAAGTCACCCCTCTAGCAGGCCTTAAAAAGCCCTAAGGCAGGGTGACCTGTAGCTCAGGTGGGGGCATAGCTGCATGAGCTACTAAACACTACCACAAATAGAGCACTTTGGTTTTACATCGAGCCCTGTACACTTCTGGGGTAATCTCTGGACTCTTTACATAATATAACCAAATATTAACACATAAAGAGCCAGCTTCCTACATATGCCCCCAGCCAAACAAAATTGCTTTATTGCTAAGGAACTCTGCAATAGGACAGACTTTTTTGTGCTTCTGGAGGGACAGGGTTTATAGGTCCTGGTAGACCAAAAGCTTATGGCTGTGGAAGTGAGCAGGCTGGGTGTCTCTAGCCTTGCAAAGGATCTGTTCTTTGAGCTGGAAACAGGCAAGCATGTCCAGGCACCAGGACCGCATTGACCAGCTTGATTCACTCTGTTTAACCTGTCCAGTTGCACTCAAGCCTCTGCTGGTAAGCCTAGGACATGCCAAAAGAGGGCTATTACAAAGTCCGCCATATCTGCTCCCTCCGCACCTGAGGGAACTTCCTTGATTTGAACATTGTTCCAGTGGGAGTGGGTCTCCAAATCCTCTTTATGGGCCTGAAGGGTTAGTTGCTGTTAGTTACCTTTCCTGCAGCTGGAGCACCTCCTAGCTCCTAGCACAGGTGCCTCAACCTTCACTGTTTCATTGTCCTCATGCATGGAGATGCACTTGCTCACTTCCGTCAGGCCATGTTGGACTGCCCTGAGGTCCTGTGAGCACTTGCGTTTAATGCTTTGAATATCCTCACACAGGGAGGCGAAGAGTCACTCCAAAAATGATCATGTTAGCAGGGCCTCACCCTCCCCTTCTTGAGTCTGAGACACCGCCTTTGGGGTCTGCTGGACAGGTCAGCAGCACCATTTGATGGGCAGATGAGCATGTCTTTCGGGGTACGATCTTTCCTCCCCATGCCAAAACTATTCAGATGGCGCTACGACATACACTCAGTTCAGACTACCTCAGCCCCTGCACCTGTCTCTCAGTCCAGTTCTTCGCATGAGTCATCAGGAGGGTTTACCAGCCAGTACCCTGTCCTCTCCATAGGTCCTGCATCCAAGGGTCGTAAGTGGCCCTGGATATCATGCTCCACAGCCCCTCAGGAATGGCTCAAGCAGGATCCTCCACTCATCCTCCTCTGATCTCCACTCTCACCCAAGGGTTCTGGCACTCACCATTCAGGCCTGCGCCTCTGGTCTGAAGTGTTTGCCCTCACACAGTCAGTGACTTTGGGTCCTCCAGCTCTTCTCTCACTCCCTCTCGCTTGGCCCCAAGTCTGCTCCTCCTCTGAGGCATTGTGTGCCAGGAGGTCCCACCACGAGCATTCCACTTTGGGCCCAACTCACCCACAGTTGAATTGTGCATCCACCTGATGTGTGGACACAGTTCAAGGTCTCTGCCCTCCTGGCATCGATGACATCTATGTGGCTCCATCAGGGGCACCTCGCTTCATGCCTTGGACACTCTACATGGCCTCTCATGGCTGCATGTGCCACTTCAGCCTTTGCCACTCTTCCTCTGCCCCAACTCACTGTAGCAGACCAGCACATAGGAGTCGGCATCAGCCACCAGGATACCAGCATCAGCTGAAGCCTCTTCTTGGGCTACTGCCCACTACCGCATAGCACTCACCATTTTGAGTGGCTCGAGCTCCACAGCACTCCTGGGCTGCCGCCGTGCTATGGCCCCTCCCGGCAAAATCACCTGCACCACATTGCTCCAGTTATTCCTGTGGGTACCCCCACTTCAACTTCAACACCACTGGGGGCCGCTACCGGTTGGAAGAGGCAAAATTCTCTGCAGGCAAACAGAGCAATTGAGCAACATGTCTCACTCTGCCACCATCTTGGCTCCACCCCCAGTAGTGCACTATGAAGTGCTATATCCAAAAACAGATATTATCCCCAGGGATGTGCAAACACTCCCCCCTACAAAAGAAAAAACAGGACTTTGCTATACTGACTGTGTTCTACTCCACAGATGCTAATGCTAAAGATGACCTGGAAGCCCCAGAAAAGAGGGGTAATAAAAGAAACAAGCATTTGCAATGCAATCGGTCTCGCCTTTGGGACTTTATATGAATTTAGCTATGCAGCACATTATCCTGGGTGCTAAAACATCTAATGTTCGTTAACATGGAGGGAAAGTAAGCACCAAACTGCGTGATACACCAGGTATGGGAACACATGGAGAGAAATATTGCCTTTCAACAGGAAACGGTATATAAAATCAGGGCCTTCGGTGGTCTTATCTCTGAAAATACAAGATTTGTAAAAATCTTATTGTCTATGGGTGCTTTTGGAAGACAATTTCTATGGACTGGAATCTACAGAATGCTAAAGTTATTCTAGTATTTTACTGACCTCTGCTGGTCGTTTTCTATCACGAAAGTTAAATAGAGGCAATTGCCATAAAAATTCAAAAAGAAAGTACCTAAACAGAAAGCAATCCTGGTATTTTACTGACCTCTACTGGTTGTTTTCTATCAAGACGGTTAAATAGAGACAGTTGAACAGAAAAAAAAAGTCCCAAAGCGGAAAGCAGACAAGTCCTAGGGCTGATCTCCAGAGCCCACAAAGTACATACACATATAAGTATATACTAAAGTATATACAAGAGGTCTCGAATGCTCGACCTAAAAATGGTGCACCCTGATGGGAGTACAAGTGCTCATTGACTTTTTACTCGATAAGCAGTGCATATGAAAACCAAGGAAGAATCTCTGAGATGTTTTGATCTGAGGGTGTGTTTATCTGTGTGTGTGTCTGTATGTGTGTGTGTGTGTGTGCGCGATAGAGAGGCCACCATCAGATCGGAGCTATAATAGGATGTTTTATTTGGAGGCTCAAATAAAAGTTTTCTCTATTTCAAGGTTAGACCAGGAAAGCTAAAGATTAAAAAAATACACGCAGAGACAAAGTAATCTCTTTGTCTGAAATTCCACAGTCAGTGCATGCAAAGAGCACTAGTGTAATTAATCAATATTATATAATACATTTAATGGCATTCTTCAGAGGGGAAGTTGATTAGATGAATGAACCTGCCCTTCTCTCTCCTGTCAAGGATACCGTTGTTTTAGATGTCTTAATTATTTAATGTGTTATATCCAATCCAGATTTTACCACGTATGATGAATGGAAATAAAGGAACAACCTGTGAGACGAAAATATGGCATTTTTTGCCAGAATGAAACTGGAAACTAATATTACCTCAACCCACAATTTTGTAGCATTGAGACCCATACTGTAATGTAGAAAATGGACATTCAACCTCTTCTGAGGAGTTTGCATTAAGAAACACACAGTGCATAAAGCCCACAAGCTTGATTAGGAACAAGTCCTGTTTGCTTCAATAATGTAGTCCAAAGGTCTTTGATGAAGCAGATAAACTGCTGAACCCCTTAACTGACACATAAAACAGGCTATGAAACATTTGAGGGAAAAAATGACAAACATGCAGCAATTTTGCTAGCGATATGTTAAAGAAAACATGAGAAAATCTTGAAGACTTAGTTACTGCATAGGAAAAGCATGAAGATGAGAGTAAATTAGATGAGAAATAGTCATTTGAATAACATAGGTTGTACTCTATTCATTAGTATTGGTGCATCTTTTCAAAACGTAATAGAAAACATGTTAAGTGATAAAGTCACATGGTCAAAACACCTTTGATTAAACTAATGTAATCTAGAGGATATTATGTCTGTGTTATTGAGGAGACTCATTCTAAACTCCATATTTTACATATGTGAAATTGTGCACCAAGTGAGAAAGGAGAGAAAGGTGCTGCACTTCTATACTAAAACCAAAAAATGCTCCAATACATTTAGGGAATAATCTCCACACATTTACTAATATGAATCATTAGAAACGATATTAGTAATTTATGTTTTGAAATTATTTTATACATTGGTACTTTGGAAATGCAGTAATATCTCATAGCTATAGGTGCTATTTACAACAAAATAAAATGCTTTGTAGTGCAAATAAGTCAAAGGAAATAGATAAGGTCCCAAAGGTTATAAATGAAATGTATATTTTCATTATTTTATATTCTGTAAATTGAATTTAGGCATGCATTTTCCTTACTTTGCTTGATTCTGTTCTCATGGAAAGGCTTCGTAAATGTACAATGTGAAGGGAAACTATGTCTCATAGGGAGAGTTCCCATTCGCATACCAGGACGGCTTACAACAATTTGGTTACTTCGGGAACATCTGCCATGAGAAACTGTCCTCTTGAACTCATTCATATGCTTTTGCAAAAGGACGTTTGCATGGAAGTTATACATACTGGATGGTTCGTCAACTTACGTGATAATCGCCACCTTTTTGCTATAATATGTGTTTTCTTTATACTGCACAACAATCACTCTATATGAACTGACCAATGGACTGAGTGGTCTTACCAGATGAGGTGACCCAGGAGTTGTCACAACAGAACTTGATGATTATATTATACATTGATGTGAAGGAGAGGCATGACTTTTTCTTTGGCAAGATACTCTTCAATGTTGCTTCTTCTTAATTTTTGGAATTCCTTGGGGAATCTGCTGGTTTTCCTTTTACATACACTGCATGCGCTTTTCCCAGACTTCTTTCCCTCATGGGAGAGTGCCTTTGAGCTGTTATGGTTCATGTTCTTTCCTGAGCTTTCACAAAGCCTTGGTAACTAATGGCAACCCCAAAAAATGATTTGATTATCACGCACCCTTAGACCTTAAATGCCTGATATTGATGTATTCACTGCTTTTAAAATTCTGATAAAAATCTAACGTTAACTAAATCCTGTTTCTGTCTCTCCACAATTTACCTCCAATTATTGATTGTGCATTTCAATTGGGTTATTTATGATTAGAGCGAATTCCAATAGAGAGCTCTCTGGACAGCAGATACTAATGTTATTATTCTGCATAGCTGTAACTGAAGTATTGATTTGTTAGATTTTGGTCCGACTAAACTTCTTCAGGAGATTTGGTCTAACCGTGATAATATTTTACCTGAATAGCTTAGTTTTTAAAGTTAAATATCTATGAATCTAATAACAAAACTTAGGTCAGCCACTCAATTCCTGGATCTCGTTGGATATCTGGATTGGATCCTTTATGTTCAACCCCTCTCAGCACGAAGCAAAATCCATCAGACGATCAAGTAAATGAAGCGAAGAGTGGTGCTAGGAGATAAAGGGTTTGTTAAGGAAAGGGGCCCAGTGGTACTACACCATCTGTTAGCCAATGCATAGTAGACACATTGCCATGCTCATGGAGAATCTAGATTAAGCACAACTAACTCTCATTGACCAGTCTTGGGCGGGGGGCAGTTTATGGAAAGGCCTTTTGAAGCCTGGCCATTTTGAAAAGAAATACTTTCAAGGAGGTGGTTTTCTACCAGCAATGCAATTGTCACTTGAGTTGGTGCTTAACTATGCTCATGGTACAGCATTGAGCAATAAAGGTGGTTACCAATCACTGTAAAATGATCATAAGTGTGCCAAAATTAAACTAGCCAGTGACGCAAAGTACCGGGAGGACAGTTAGAATAATCTTTGATGCTGAGGGGGAACCATGTTATGAAAACTCTAACAGAAGATAAGCCAGTGGTAAGTCCCACTGCTGAGCCAGGACTTGGCAAGTGCACATTGTTTTTCACAGTTATGGGAAATGATATGTCAGTCCCCAGGAATTGATTTTGAAAGGTTGGATTAAGAAAAACACTCTATTTCAAAGTGCTCTCTATGGTCTCCCTGGTTAAATATCTTGTTTGGCCTTTTCACTTATCTGTAATTCTAGCTAACTGACTCTGGCTTATTATTTTTCTGATATATTTGGAAAAGTATGAAAAATTGCAAAAACTGAGATTTTGGTAAATACATTGAAAGCTATTGTGTGCTAAGTACTTTGATTAAATAGTTTTGATTGAAAAACATGATTTCTTAGTAAATGAAACTCGAGCAAAAAAAAAGAGAAAGAAAGAGAAAATATGGTTATAAATGGTGTTGGACACTATGGGCCCGATTACAAGTTTCAGCTATGCGGGGGCAGGCGGTAATCCACCACCATGCCCCCACTCTGCCTAGAGACTCGCTGCCACCTGCCTCCCAGATTACAAGTTATTTATAGCCTGGCAGGCGGCCGGTGGTGCGTCTTTCAAAGGCCGCAGTGCGTTTGCAAAAGGCACCGCAATGGGAACGCCTCACAAGTTTTGTGTATGGCAAGGACTGAAAAGTCCATGCCATGCAGGAACTCTTGTGCGTGCACAGAGGGGGGCACGTGTTATGTCTGCATGCACAAGCAGAGGAGGTACAGGGGGAGGGCCCCTTTTGATTCCTCTTCTTAACCTCCTTAAACCAGGCCAGTCGCCCAACTTGTTTTTCAAGGGTAAGAAGTTCATCAACAGCTTCCTTTAATGGGATTTGGGTGTTACAAGTCCACAATCTAACCCAGAACACTGAGACCTTCAAAACTACAATGTATGAGATGAGTCTAGGTCTAAGCATACCGGGAGTAATGGCGTATAAGCCTGTAGGTTTAGAATTGATCCTATGACTTTATTTTGTATCACCTCTAGTTGTCTCATTTGGTCCATAGTACCCCAAAGTTCATCCATAGAGTGCTGCTCCCAGCCATTTAGCCCGATGAATTTCAATAGCGGGGGAGATTGGGTGGAACACAGAACGATTACGTTTTTTACTATTGCACTATCAGTATGTTGGAGTGTGTGTGTGCTCTTTTGTAACTGGGAAGACCATGTCAAATTACATATTTGTCTAACTCCCAGATAGTCAGAGACTTTAGCCTTTTCTAAGATGTTTGGACCCAGCCTTAGGTGCCCTTTAAAAGATTTATGAGGGTTAAAAGCCTCTAAACTTTGTTATGGAGCAGTTCATTTTAGGGCCCAGGTGATTACAAGCTGCTAGGAACCTATTTAAAACATTTTGGATGTCCATTGGAGTTTTGGAGATAAGCAGTGTGTCATCTGCAAAGAGTAGGGAGGGATAGGACTGCCAGAAAGTTTTGGGGGGTCATCCCTGTAATCTTATAGGGTATTATTAAGCCCATTCATATATAGGTTAAACAGGGTTGGGGCCAAAACACAACCCTGTCGTGCTTCTTTTGATACCCTTATGCTCCTGAATAGGTCTCCTCTGAGGCTCGATCTAACTTGGGTGTAATTTTCGTGATGGAGTCGGACAATTAGTCATAGTAGGCAACTGGGAAGCCCAAGATCTCTAAGGGTAGCCCATAATTTAGCTTAATTGATGGAGTCAAATGCCGCTTTGAGATCCACAAACACAACATACAGGTGACCCTTTTTAATTGTGACTTTCTTCCATTTAAGCAGAATGATGTGAAACACCTGGTCCAATGTGCCTGTGGATGTCCTAAAGCTGGCTTGTATATGGGACAGGATAATATTTTCCTCTATGCCGGATTGCAAGTGGATCAAGATTATTTTACAGGAGACATCTGTGCTATATCTATAAGGCTAATGAGCCTGTAGTTAGAACGATCCCCTTTATCTCCTATTTTAAAAATGGGGATTATTTCAGTACCTCTTCAGGGCCTGGAGATGTCCCCCCTTGTGCAATAGCATTAATGACTGTGTGAAAGAGAGGGCCCCATTTATTTGGCTCTGATCGGTAGAGGTCACTGGGTAATCCATCGAGCCCTGGTGCTTTCCAAGGTTGCAGTGTACGGATTGCTGTAAAAATCTCTTCCATATTCAAGCTAACTGAGTCCTCAACTACTGGCACACAGAGAGAGGCTGGCTCATCCCTGATGGAATTTATATTGCTTGCCCTATCATCCCCAGTATATAGTTCCCGGAAGTGATCTTCCCATACCTGTGGCTGAATAAAAAATTCCTCCTCTACAACCTGATTTTACTATCTCTTTAGTGAGTAGAGTAGGTGCCAGAATAGCTGGCAATCCTTGAGTCTAGATGCCTCTATAAGAGTACCCCATTTCGCCTCCTCCCAATTCCTCTTTGCGTCTGCCTGTGACTTGTTATAGGCTTTTCTTCTCTCTGCAATATCCCCACAGATTCCTTCCTTAATGGCAGAGATTAGATCTTTTTTAGCATGTCTACAGGTCTCATTGTACCAAGGCTTATTTCTCAACCTCTAAATATTAGATTTACGCTTTCTACAAAAGTGGCTTTTTATACTTATTAATAAGGTGGAGAAAGTTGTCAAAATACTAGTAACATTAGGGAAGTAATCTCTCATGGCAATGAGAGTTTGAGCTACATCTGTAGAAATGGCAGCTAACGGATTCTCATCTGAGACAACATGGGGCTATTTAACCATCCTATTGTTATTTGTGGTAGCACATGTGCCGGGGCAGGACGGATGGTGTTCAGAATACGGATACCAGTTAGCTCCTGGACAAGAGCATTATGGTCACAATCCTGTCTATCAATGATGGCCATATCATGCACTTTAGGCAATAAATCTAGGTCAACCATTATGTAATCAATCCTACTCTGTGCGTTCAGCCTTTTATAGGTGAAGGATGCATCGGGGTCAGAGGTCATCCTCCAGTCACGAGCACGAACCCCATGGAAGAGCGTGAATGAAATTATTTGTTGGCTCATCCTTCTGCATCTTTTGATGGAGGGTATCTGCAATTTTCTAATACCACTTGCCAAAGCCTCCTCATGACCGATCTCCTGCACATAATCCATGGGTTCAAAAGAAACATTAAAATAGTGTTCCCTTCTGAAGACCTCAAGATAGTTAGATAGTGTTGAGATTGTGTTTGAGATCTTTTGCTGGGAGCTAAAATGGTTATAGATAATAATCAATCTTATATTAAGCTTCCTTTTTAAAAATGTTAAAGCGAGGCCCAGTAAATCAGATGAATCAATTTTGAGTCTGCTTGTTTTGCAGGCCATACTTCTTTTTTTTAATTAAATGTTTTTATTGACACAACAACAAGCCATCTGTTTACAGGATAAATATCATAATAGTCTTGCATTTCTCAAACAGACCGATAGGTCAGTAACAATCTTCTTATCATAGTTGACAACTTCCAAGTTCTCCCCCTCCCATCCCAGCCCCGTTTCTCCTCCAATTATATTGTCTCTTGCTCCTGATCCTGTCTAGTAATCGGACTGCACAACATTCCCCGATATTCATTCCATTTCCCCCAAACCTTTGTCCATTTTTGTGGGCATCCCCTGCTCTCATAGACCACCCTTTCCACCTGCATACACCAGTCCAAATCCGTTTTCCATTCCATCAACTTCGGGGCATCTATTGCTCTCCATTTCCTTGCAATATTTTGTTTTGCAATCATGAACCCCAGCATTTTACCCACAAGCGCTCAGCTTTTGTGAGGTCTGAATCTCCCCAGATATTTAACAGACACCATCTCGGTGATTTGTTCTCCTTTGTATTATAAACTTCCCCCATGGTTGTTGCTGTCCACAATTGTTGGCGTGGTGGGCACTACCATAGCAGGTGGAAGAAGGTACCCTCCTGTCCACACCCTGTAGGGCATAGTGGTGAGGTGAGCATCCCCATTTTCACCTGGGTGGTTCATGCATAGTAGGCCCTGTGTAGGATCTTGAGCTATAGTAGTCTGAAGCACCAGTGTATAGCCACTTCTCTGGGGGAGGCTATAGCCTCCACCCATTCCTCATCATCCAGAGCACCCAGGTCTCTTCCCACCGGTTCCAAAACACCATCAAGGGGTCCGGAAGATTGTTTATGAGTTTACGAAATACCAGCGATGTCGCTTTTGTAGTTAAATAATCGTCCAATAGCCTATCTTCAAGTGGGGAGGCCTCTGGCAGTATTGTTCCTTTGGATATGATAGCCCTCAGTGCATGGGTAATTTGGAGGTATCTAAAAGTTTCAGATTGTGGCATCTGGTATTCCTTCTGTAGGGCTGAGAAGGTCTCGCCAGTGGAACCCAGAGAGTCCGCCTCCCCCCGTTCCGGTCCGCGGCCACCGAGATCATCTGTAGCGTCCCGCAAGGATCCTCGCTGAGCCCCACCCTCTTCAACGTCTACATGAGCCCCCTCGCAGCCATCGCATGCCAACACAACCTTAACATCATCTCCTACGCAGACGACACCCAGCTGATCCTTTCCCTCACCACGACCCCGCCACTGCCAGAGCCAGCCTCCAGGAAGGAATGAAAGACGTCGCGGAATGGATGAAGCTCAGCCGGCTGAAACTGAAGTCAGACAAGACGGAAGTCCTCATCCTGGGAACATCCCCCTCCGCCTGGGATGACTCCTGGTGGCCCCCTGCCCTGGGCACCGCCCCCAAGCCAACGGACCATGCACGCAACCTGGGCTTCATCCTGGACTCCTCCCTCACGATGACCACGCAAGTCAACGCCGTCTGGTCATCCTGTTTCAACACCCTGCGCATGCTCCGAAAGATCTTCCGGTGGATCCCCGCCAACACCAGGAAGACAGTCACCCAGGCCCTCATCACCAGCCGACTGGACTACGGAAACACCCTCTACGCTGGAACCACAGCCAAACTACAGAAAAGACTCCAGCGCATACAGAACGCCTCTGCACAACTCATACTGGACATTCTACACACCCACCCACCAGCTCCGCTCCACCAGCCTCGCCCTCACCACCATCCCATGCATTCGTAGAACCACCGCTGGAGGAAGATCCTTCTCCTACCTGGCAGCCAAGACATGGAACTCCGTCCCCACCCACCTACGACTGACCCAGGACCATCTCTTCTTCAGGAAACAGCTCAAGACCTGGCTCTTCGAGCAGTAGCGGTTCTCCCCCCCCAGCGCATTGAGACCCTAACGGGTGAGTAGCGTGCTTTACAAATACCCTGATTGATTGATTGATTGATGTCCCCCCCAAAGATCACCAACCCACAAGATCCCAATTGTGTCCCACCTATTGAAACCTCCTTGGACCACGTCTTGATCCAGATCAATAAGCTGCCAGCAGGTCTACCTACAGGCGACGGTCTAGTTGGCACACTAAAAGTGGTGAAACCCACACTGTGGGCTGGCTCTAAAGCCCAGGTTTCCTGAAACAGTCAAATGTGGCATTCATCTACTAACTTGCCCATGTTGAGTCCACTAATTTGGACCTTAGCCCAGCAACATTCCATGAAAGAACCTTAATATGTTGTTTGTCATTTGGGCTTTCCGGTATGTGGTAACCTGCCAGTGCCTTAGTTCTCCCTATGTTTTTATCCACCCCATAATGGGCTGGTGGGGAGGTTGGGCTATAGTGCTGATTAAGAGTTGTGTTATTACAGTGAGAGCTGACTCTCTGAGAATAGCTGGCTAGTTCTGGGTCGGGTGTCTTCTCGATAATGGCATTGCTCATATCGAGTCAGCCTGGATTGTCCAATTCAGCAAGTGCTTGAAACCTATTACTGGTCAAATGCTAGAATGGCCTCTACCCAGCTGAGGGCTCTGTATTTAGAGGCTATTGACTGGTGGAATTGCTTAGCCATACGCAAGGTGTCTATAGAAATAACCTAAGGGAATGATGCATATCACCTTTGCAGGGCCCTGCCAACTTTTCTCTTCCCCCCATTTGATCAGATTTTCTGCGAGAGCTGGAAGTCTGCAATTTATCAGCACATACTCACCATGAAAGGATTTACGCAAGGGGCCAACACATCCCACTCTTCTTTCAAATAAGATACCATGGTAACTGAAAGTTGTCAAATCAGTATTGCGGGATAACCAGTGACAGACTTTATTTTTCAATTGAATAGTTGACTCATTACTATTGTCAGTGAGGCAAGGGGCATTATTTAGAACTGACACTTATGGCCAGTACTCTGGGGGGATCCAAGATTACTTGGTTTGAATTGATTGGTGTCCAGTAGGCTAATGAGTTTGGATGCCCTTTATTCAATCTGGCTGTCTCACTTCATGTGGAACAGATCTCCTTGGCCCTGATCCTATCCCTTTATTCACTCCAGATGCACTCTCTAACTGAGGGTAGGGCATTGGGCAACAGTCCTCCAGTGTGGGCAGAGCCTGCCAGAAAATCAAAACCGATATGACTGACAGTGGTTGCTTGGAAAAGATGTGCGGTGGTACCATTTTATTCACTTCTCAGAATATCTTTCCCAATTTCCCCCTGAGAATCCTCAGAATGATTTATTTCCATACCTGTTGGCTCGTCAAGTTCAACTCGCTTTTGAATGTTGGTGATAGATTATTGCAGGGTCGACACAATGGCCTCAAGTTTACTCAGTCTATCTAAAATTGGAGAGAGTCTGTTGGACAATAAACACTCAAATCTGATCATCATATTGTCCAAGTCGAGCTTTGACTGTATTTTGGGATCACTGATCCAAGTCACAACCTTAGGATTGTTGGTAGACAATGGAAAGTTTGTGGTTCTCTCCCCATGCTGGTGTGTGTCCAAAGTTTTCTTGTTGGATCTTGTCCTTGTCCCTTGGGGAGGTAGCACGTATTTAGCTTTTTTCGTCCTTTTGGCAGGGGGCCCAGTAGCTATAACAGGTGGTTGAAGGGGCAGTGTATGAGAATTTTCAATGAATATGGATAGATGACGAAGATTCAAATGTCATTTCAGCCCCTTGTGAGTTACCTGGAACCATGTCCCCAGAGCTGGTACATGGGTTATGATCTGTGTATGTTTCAATATGAGCCCGCGTGTCCAATGAAAGACGTCATTCAACCTGGGAAATTTTCTAATCTATAGCCATTGCAGCCCATATCAGGAAGGAGCCAAGAGTTCCGCCTTGCAGGTTTACTCTAGTCCTTTCCTTTTCCCCCATTTGCTTCCTTTTGACCATTTTGTAGCAGGCTATAGAAAATTAAACAGTTTCTGTATAGTAAAACTTTGTGAGCACTTACTTAGTCCAGTGGTTTAGAGAAGATGAAGCCAAGAGGGGGGGCCCAGCCTGCCTCAGTCAGCCGCGGACGGGTGCAGTCAGGTGAGCTTCGGTTGCGCTTCCCAGCTGAGGGGGCATGAAGAGAGCCTTTAAGACATCAGGAGGGCTGACCCTGCCTCCTGTGCCATGATGAACGCTGAGGAACCAAGTTCCCCCCCAGCCAGCAGGGTACTTGAAGGCAGCAAGTCAGGTGAACTTCTCTTGCGCTTCCCAGCTGCGGGAACCTGAAGAGAGCCTTTAAGGAGTCGGGCAGGCTGACCCCACCTCCCATGCCGTGACGCACTCTGGGGGACCAAGTCCCACCCCAGGCAGCAGAGTACGTTAAGGCAGCAAGTCAGGTGAGCATCTGTTGCATTTCCCAGCTGCAGGAGCATTAAGAGAGCCTTTAAGGTGTCGGGTGGGCTGACCCTACCTCCCATGCCAAACGCTGGGGGACCAAGTCCCACCCCAGCCAGCATGGTACGTGAAGACGGCAAGTCAGGTGAGCTTCTGTTGTGCTTCCCAACTGCGGGAGCATGAAGAGAGCCTTTAAAGTGTTTTGGAAGGCTGTCCCCAGCTCCCGCACCGCGACCAACACAGGGAGACCAAGTCTCACCTCAGCCAGCAGGGTACATAAAGGCGGCAAGTCAGGTGAGCTTCTGTTGCACTTCCCAGCTGTGGGAGTGTGAAGAGAGCCTTTAAGGCGTCGGGAGGGCTGACCCCACCTCCCACGCCGTGACGAACGCTGGGGGGCCAAGTCCCACCGCAGCCATCTATAAAATAATTTATCAAAATATTTGCATGATTTTCTTTTCTACCTAACTAAAACAAATTCAAATTTACTATAATATTGACATTCTTCAATATTTTTTTCCAATTTTGCAACATTAAAAAAAATCTGTTTTAATATAATTTTTCAAAAATGTTGAAAATATTTATAATTTGTTTTTTTAAACTAATATTAATAATTTCTTATCAGATATCACATAACTCTATTTATTTCAAAATAAATTAATTTTAACTTTTGTTTAAAAAACAATTGATACATTTTTAGAAATTTGTTTAAACATTTTAAATTGTTTTGATAAATACGCTAAAGAATTCTAAAATAATTCATTAAAGTTACTTTAATTATTCAAAAAATTATCCACACCCTTATCTAAAATTAATCCAACACCCCACTCAAAAAACATTTCCACATTTAATTGATCAAATTTAATAAATATACATAAAAAAATACACAATAATACTAAGGTGCCGATTCCGATCCTGTAAAACCCGGGTACAAATGGTCGTACGGAGCGTTTTCTCCGTACGACTCGTACCCGGGAATTCCACCGTACAAACCAGCAAGTACGATTCATACAGAAATACCATTTCTGTACGAATCGTAAAAAACACCGTACGGCTAAAAAATACATACAATTCCGATCCTGTACAGCGCGTATGCGATGTCCGCACGGAGTCAGGCAGCGTTTTACGGACCAGCAAGTACGATTCGTACCCACAGCACTCCGCACTGCTATATTTTTACGGGAGCCAAAAAGTGCCGGAAAAGCTAAGTACGCTGCGATGCACGAGGAAAAGGGGGCCTGGTACGCGCCGTACACGCCATCACCCACATCGTACATGTCATCATATACGGTGCGTACCCCAACATTGCATATGTACGCGCCGTACCCCAAGCCCCGTATGTACGCGCCGTACCCCCAGCCCCGTATGTACGTGCCGTACCCCCAGCCCCGTATGTACACGCCGTACCCCCAGCCCCGTATGTACGCGCCGTACCCCCAGCCCCATGTGTATGCGCCATAACCCCAGCCCCATATGTACGTGCCGTACACCCAGCCCCCAGCCCCGTATGTATGCGCCGTACCCCCAACCCCCAGCCCAATATGTATGTGCAGTACCCCCAGCCCCACCCATATGTACGTGCCGTACCCCCAGCCCCGTATGTGCGCGCCGTACCCCCAGCCCCGTATGTACGCGCCGTACTCCCAGCCCTGTATGTATGCGCCGGACCCCCAGCCTCGTGTGTACGCGCCGTACCCCCAGCCCCGTATGTAAGCGCCATACCCCCAGCCCCATATGTACGTGCCGTACCCCCAGCCCTCCCCGTATGTACGCGCCGTACGACCAGCCCCGTATGTACACACCGTACCCCCAGCCCTGTATGTACGCGCCGTACCCCCAGCCCTGTGTGTACGCGCCGTAACCCCAGCCCCGTATGTACACGCCGTGCCCCCAGCCCCGTATGTACGTGCCGTACCCCCAGCCCTCCCCCGTATGTACGCGCCGTACCACCAGCCCCGTATGTACGCGCCGTACCCCCAGCCCCGTATGTACACGCCATACCCCCAGCCCTCCGTATGTATGCGCTGTACCCCCAGCCCCGTATGTACGCGCTGTACCCCCAGCCCTGTATGTACGCACCGTACCCCCCCGTATGTACGCGCCGTACCCCCAGCCCCGTATGTACGTGCCGTACCCCCAGCCCCGTGTGTACGTGCTGTACCCCCAGCCCCCCCGTATGTACGCGCCGTACCCCCAGCCCCCTCGTATGTACGCGCCATACCCCCAGCCCCCCGTAGTGTACGCGCCGTACCCCCAGCCCCGTATGTACGCGCCGTACCCCCAGCGCTAATCGCTGGGGGTACGGCGCGTACATACGGGGCTGGGGGTACAGGCACGTACATACAAGGCTGGGGACTGGGGGTACGGCACGTACATACGGGGCTGGGGGTACGGCGCGTACACACGGGGCTGGGGGTACGGCGCGTACATACGGGGGGGCTGGGGGTACGGCGCGTACATACGAGGTGGCTGGGCAAGGAGACAAACTGACTGTGGCAAGAGGCAAGAGGAAAGGGAATGTGCTCAACTAGACAAGGTGGAGTAGGACCGACAGACTTATCCTGGACATCCCCCACCACAACCACATTCTCCGGTCACCTGAGAGACCACTGGCTCCCAACCAACAAGGGAATCACCTTCAAGCTCCTCATGCATGCCTACAAAGCCCTCCTTAACACCGGACCTGCATAACTTAACCACCACCTCTTCATCTACACACCCACCAGACATTTTCGCTCCGCTCAAATGGCCCTTGCTGATATCCCACGATTCCGCAAGACCTTGGCTGGAGGAAAATCCTTCTCCTACCTCACTGCACAAACCTGGAACTTGCTACCTCTACATCTCAGTCAATCACTTTTACTGCCCCAATTCAGGAAGGACCTCAAGACCTGGCTCTTGGACAGAACTGCAGACCCCCACCCCCCAGTGCCTTGAGACTCTAATGGGTGATTAGCCCTGCTCTATAAGAACCCTGATTGATTGATTGATTGATTGATTGATTGATTGATTGATTGATTGATTGATTGAGTTCTGTCAATGTTGCACGACATGGCCAGTGATTTCTACCTCCTTTAAGAAACTGATCTACTTAAAAAAAGATTGGCACCAGGTAAAATCCTAATGATTCCAAAGGTAATATCTATCTTCGGTCCCAATAAAAATTATCTGTGTCTATTCCTATGTCTAACTACTTTAAGGGAGATTCTGTAGCCTGTCACTAGCATTACACATCTGTTTAGGAGAATTTACATTCATGTTAGCCATGGTGTATGCCCCAAGTAAAGACCAGGAAAGATTACTGAAAGAAAAAATCACCAGTATCATGGAAATCCCAGACAGGGAAGTGCTAATGGTCGGCGATCCTAATATAGTTAAAGACATCATGAAAATCAGACCATTGAAAGGCCATATGGCTACCATATCAAAAGAGATGAAAACATGGTTAGAAGAGATGGCCCTACAGATAAATGATGCACCAAAACCCAGGAACAAGAGACTTTACATATTTGTCTGTGTCCCAACAAACATATGCTAAGCTAAATTACTTCCTGGGGACCCCTTGAAAAGTAGAAGACATTCCAAACATAGAGATTTGGATTACAACTCTGAGCAGTCACACACTGCTCTTTGTAACACTGACCTGCCAAGTTATGAATATCAGGTAACACATGGAAACTGAGGGCCTGATGCTAAACTTGCACTTTTATGGTAGTTCATGATTTTGAGCTATTTAGAAAGATATTTTGCAAGTAGTATGTTTACGACTGTAGAGTCTCCACACATAAGAGATAGGATAGTCCTATTTTTTTATGAGCCCAGACTCTGCAGGCATAAAGATACTACTAGTAAAATACCTATGTGAATCAGGCCTGTAGAGACAATCTCCATACAAGAGAGCAAGTCAAGGCAGAGGAGCACGAAGCAATTGTACAGTACTTTAGAATGATAAGGACGGAAGTAGCATTAGTATATCATGGGTAAGACTCAAGGCAATTGTGAGGGGGCACCCTAATAGCGACAGCGGATATTGCCAACAGAGGAAGAAGAGCTATAGGGTCAGGTAAAGGAAGTAGGGCATACCCAAAAATAAACAGGAGCACTACAAACCTGGTAGAAGATAGTGGCAGCTAGGGCTCATGTTTAAATTACTAGATTAAAAAAGAGTAGAATATATGCTAATCTATACACTACGTATTACTATAAAGGTAGGGATAAGGCTGGTACACTTCTGGTAAAAATACTTACAAATAGAATAGTCACCCTCAATATCCATAATGGGGTAATAACAAAGAAAGTTAAGGAAATAACTCAAACATTCAAGAAATATAACTGCATGCATGCAGCTAAGAAAAGATACTGGGAGGAATTCCATTCTTACCTCATGGCCTCTTAGTCACCAAAGCTTAGAAAGTCTCAACAAGACACTCTAAAGAAACCTATAGAAATACAGGAGGTGATGTCTGGCATTGCCAGATTGCAAGTCAGCAAGACCCCTGGACCAGATGCATGTACACCACTGTATTATGAAGTGTCCTTGAGAGAGAGTCATCAATAACTTTAGTTCTGATCAGAGAAATTATCTTGCTTTGCGATTCTCCTACAGGTCAATCTCTTTCCTAAACTAGAATGCCACGTTTTTTAGAGGGATATTGGTGCATAGGCTGTACCCACATTTGCTGGGTTGATTGACTCAGACAAAGCCAGATCTATACCCAAAGGAACTTTGGTGACAATAGGAGACTCAGTTTGCATGTGGTGAATTAGGTTTGGCTTTGGACTTCAATTCAGGTCATGGATATTTATTACGACTTTGGCAGTCCTCCACCTGCACTGCCACTGCACCATCTGCTGGAGTACTGTTAAGGCAGCGGTGTGCCTGTCTTTCGGATTACAAGTGTAATCCATGGCAGGCGGGCGTTGCAGTGGTCTGTTAGGCTCATGAGAGAGCCTATCATGCAGACCACCACAGTGAAAGTGCCAACTGCACTTTCCGGCATGGAGTGGCATGCATGCATGCCACACCGTGCAAGAACTGAGAGTACAAATCCAGGTGGACACATGTTGTGCCCCCACTTGCACCCCAGGCTCATGAGCAGCCCTTTGTTGTCTCTCCACCACCCTTTTCATGGTGAGCTCACAGCCATGAAGAGGACAGAGTACAGGTAACTCATAATATGCTTGGCGGTGCTGCAGCGACACCCCCAGCATATTGCAACCCCCTCACCACTGCGGGGTCATGGATGCCAGGCAGACGCAGCAGTCCTGTGGCGCTCTGACCACCACACTTGTAATACTGCGGGTGTGCCGCAGTGTGGTGGTGGTCAGACCGCCACCCAAGTGTGCTGGTCCTATGGATCGCCATACGTGTAATAAGGTTGTTAGTGTATATAAAACACCACTTGTAAAAGTTAGGTTGAATGGGGTGGCATCAAAGACACTTTATAAACAAGAGGCATAAGACAGGGCTACCTACTATCATTACTACTCTTTGCTCTAAATATGGGGAAAGGGTGAGACACAATTAGGATATTCCAGGGCCGAAATTGGGCAAGAAATACATAAAAAATATGCTTGTATGTAGATAATGTCTTGCTGGAGCTTGCAGATCCAAGTAGACTCAGTCTCCTCAGCACTAGTAGAAGAACTTAAGAAAGTTTACTTAGCATTAGGTTTCAAAATACAGATACAGAAAAACAGATCTTAAACATCTGTACCTTACCTGAAAAACAAAAATACCGCAGAACAGATTATTACTGCTTTAGGCTGAAAACAATATTCAATACCAAGTAATAGAAATCTCATTCTCTTTAGATGGGACAACCTCTTAGAATTACAAAGAGCTCCTTCACTGGAACCATAAAGACACAAAGTGCTTGCACATGGGTGGCCTTTCTTAGTCAGTAAGAAGAGCGGCAGTAGGAATGACTATCTTGCCTAGAATGTTTTTCTTGATGCAATCCCTCCCACTGAATCCCCATGTGGTGTGCTCAAAAGACTGCAAAAGATAATGGAGGCCTTTACCTGTGCGGAAAAAGAACCCAGGGCTGATAAGGATGTATGCCCATTGCTGTCCAGAGAAGGGGGCCTGGACATCTCAAGTTTGTTTAACTATTATATAGTGGTTTATTTACACTACATGGTAGAATGGCATGAAAAGCAGAAATGGAGAAACATTGGCGTTTTATTGACCAATCAATAATGGGAATGCACACTGGAAGACCACATTACTGCTCAGGAAACATAGATTTTGGGGTCTATACTTTTCCCCAATCACTAGGGCCTCAATTGCAACATGGGTTGTGATGGCTAGAGAAGGGATTTACCACTTTTCCCTTGCCAATAATAGCAACCGTAGATAACCCATACTGCGCCCCAGTGTTGACTGAGGAAACATGTACCAAATGGCAGAAAGCAGGCTGCCAGAAAACAGAAAACCTTTATTAATACAATGGCCTGAATTCTTTATATTAAATTAAAATTGTCTATGGTCTCCCAGAGGTAGAAAGGTTATTGGACCTCCTATTCAGGCACTGGATAACACATAAGTCAATCAATCCATACACCAGTGGAACGCTAACAACGTTCGGCAAATGACATGAAGGGTGACAAACACCAACTGTCGGATGTGTATGCATTTCTTACATCCACCTCAAACAGACAAATCTTCAGACCAGAAAACATGGAAGATTGAAATAGAATGTCCCTTACAAACAAGGATAGGAGTGCCATGAATTACAGAACTCTCATAATACTACACACCAGCAAGGGTAAACAGAGGGAACCCCCGATAAAACTCAAGAGTGCTGGAGGAAATGTGGACACCTGGGTACAATAATTCATTTACTATGACACTGCCCCAGCATAAAACAATACTTGGAGGAAATACTTGTGGAAACACATACATTATTCAACACCAAACTTCCTAGATTACCATCATACATAATCATAGGCTTATTAAACAAGCACGCATGCCCGTTGTGGAATCAAGCTGGAGAATAATGTCACGTGCCCTGTGCGCAGTGAATGGAACTATTATTTCATTGTGCGGCATGGCCAAAGTACCTGAGCATCGAAGCTGGATATACCACTTGTTGGACCGCAGGGTATTGAAAATATCTCAATGACACTGGGCTAGAGTGACAATCACTTTGATGATACATATGCTGCATGTGCAGCTTTTCTGGCAAATGGGTTCAGAGGACTTAGCTGCCCAAAGTCCTTAAGGGTCCTATGGATTAACGCACAGCAAAGAACTAGAGTGCCCAGCTAACAGAGCTGTTAGTTACATTTAAGCTAGAGGTGTGCCAAATTTGCCTCATTTGCATTCGTGTAATTACATGACATTTCAGAATACACAATATTACATCTAATTGCACACATGAACTATATTTCAGCAGAAATGAGTCCTCACATCCATTTTTCACACATTTGTTGCTAAAGAATTAGTGCGAAAGACACAAGTGCCACAGACAGCAGTGACTCGCGTTTTGGTCATTTGCATTGTTTCCATGGGTTTGCATAAACTTTTTGCTGCCAAAAGTAAGTATTTATGAAAAAATAAGTTTTATTGTATTTTCTGTAACTTCTCATAACTCAAAATTATTGAAATTACCCAAGATTATGCAGACGTAATGGACATTTCACCTGGGCCTACCAAGAGATATTGACATTGCATAGAAATATAGGCACCAGGGTAACCCCTGAAGCACTGCAGAAGTTGACCAAAGCAGTTTATCCTGAAAAGGCTGTTTACAGCAAGGGGAGAGTTTCATCTTACTTGCAAAATTGCACTGTTTTCTATATCACACCACTAGCCTGTGTTGTAGGTGTGAGTATGTGTCTACTGGGACAGGCACATAGAAAATAATTGAATCAGAAAGTGCAGAGGGGGATGCCCGATTTCTAGATTGGAAAAAGTGGGATAATTCTAAAGGGGTTCATCAGATCGTTAGGCCTGCACAGACACCTCACGAATGACTTATTAGATGGAAAGTGCATTTTCCAGTGCAATAAGAACCTGTCATCTCCCACAATTGTTTGAGAAGCACTGAAAGATTTACAAGATGCATCCTGGCATAGGCTACCAACCTAGATATTCTGAGCAAGATGGAGCTCAAACAGGTAGCAGAAGTACTTGAGACTTTTCCGATCAGTCATGTAAGCCACATTTTGCCCCTGACTTTGCACTTCAAATGTTGCTACCCCCCACGCTGGAAAGTAGGTGGGTATTCATGAGATATTTTCTTGTAAGTTAATAATAATAATAACTTGGGTTTTTGTACAGCTCTGTAATATACAGGTGTCACTATTTCCACGTCATTGTAGTCAATTTACCGACCTTGAAGCTTTAGTCTCGCTACCATTCCAACTAGCGTCTTGCAGTGACCTTTCAATTCATTTAGGGCCTGATTACAAGTGGGCCAGGTGGAGCACTGGGGTGATGCATTTACTGGATGAGGTAATGTAGCATAATTCTTGTATCTCAATTGGAAATGAGCCATAACATGCAGAATTAGTATTCAAAACACTGAATTCTTCATGTTTTGTCTTTCTATCAGGGCTGTGCCCCTAAAAATGTTTATTATATTTGACCTGCCAGATTGAAGTGGGACTATTCCTTGACCCAACAATCTTAGGACAACCCGGGGAATCCATCACAGAATGTAGCAGTTCACCCAGAAGGGGAACCTGAGCCACCCTCTCTTGACCTTATTTACCGCACTATAATGCATCCCGAGACCACCCAGTAGGATAGCAGAAAAGCAAGAGTGACCAATAGGAAATTGCAGGGAGTGGTTAGATGGATTTCCAAAGCCTACAGAGACATTGGTGAAAGCAGTTGAGTCTCAGTGCTGGAAGCTCACGTAGGAGGTTTGCTGAAACATTCCTCTATGCAAGAGTCCCAGATTACAGATATTCAGTGGAAAATGGAAAACTTTGAAAACTGGCAACAGAGAAACAACTTACAAATACTGGGCCTGGAGGAAGGTGTTGGGGGCAACGATGTAAGGTCCTTCATTGTCAAATTGTTTCAGGGCCCCTTTTCGGAGCTGGAGAGCTGAAGTTGGGAGGTAGAAATTCAAAGGGTTCATAGATTCCCACTCTCCGTAAAGACGCCAACTCAGGCTACTGGTGGTGGTTCCACAAACCCAAGGGCAATTATTATCTACTTCAGAATTTCTTGTTAAGACAGGCCGTATTTGAGAAGGCTCGTCCTGACTCTAAAAGGAATTATGATGGGTTTTCCTTTATCACGAGGCCTGACTTCTGTCATGTTATGGTGGAAAGACGCTGGAGGCTTAAGCAGGTTGTAAGCCCTTTGCAGAAGAAAGCGGATAAAGTGTACCTAATGAACCCTACATGACTAAAGATAGTTTACAAAAATGAGACTTGGGTATTTACCTATGAAATTAAGGCCAAAGAGTGTCTGGTTGGGCTGGTATAGGGGGTTAAGGTTTTTTGAATGTTGTCAAATACTCAAATTAATTTTTGGGAAGTAGAGGAATGGGACATTCTAAATACAACAATATTTCTCAAACAGGGTTTGAGGGTCCTTATAGTCACTGTCTGGTGTGTCGATTTGTCTTTGAGGCATGACCGTTTCCAATCTTTTAGAACATTTGCTAATTTTTCTTTTTTCTCTCTCTTTTATTTGAAGGGTGTGTGGTTGCTGTGGTATGCTGAAAAAGGAGTGGAGCACACTTCAGACCAGGCCTGGTCTCACTGCTTCGAATAGTTGGAGGAGAGGGCATGTGTGTGGTTTGGGGGGGAGTGTTTTTCAAGGGTGGGAAGGGTGGGAATGCAGGGACCGAGGGTGGGGGCTCACAAGAGGAGCAAAGATTAAGTAAGGATACAAGCATCAGGAAGTTAGGATTGGTTGATTTATTGCTGGAGGTTGCTCTGTGATAAGGTTGGTTGAAAAGATGTATAAATGGTGCGATTAGGAAATCTGTAGATTGCTACAATTAATGTCTGGGCCCTAAATGATCATCTAAAAAGGAGTATAGTGGAAGGATTATAATGTTATAGGGCTAAGATCATCTATATGCAGGTCTACATTTTGGTTACACTCGAACCTGAAACAGCATTAAGGAAAGCGGAGGGCAAGGCATTAAGGTTTGGTGAATTGTCTCTTAAATAAGAACAAAAGCTAGATAGTGGCTAATAAGTGGGTACAGTTAGTGGATAATCACAGAGCAGAGCATGATGTATATATGGGAATTAACACCATGACACCAAGTGGATAAGATAGTGGATTTAAATTTGACCCCGGTATTGCACAATACTAGAGGCATTGAAAATTTACATCTATCAATAGTCAGCCAGTCAGTCAAAAACTTTGTTTATTTTGACCGAAGTCTATTTAAACCCCCATAAATACATCCTATGATAATAAATACAGAAAAGCTCAAAATACCTCTAATAGGTAATATATACACTTGACGAAAAAGGAGAGAAATTGGTTAACCCTGTAAATGCCCACCAATTCCTTATGTGTTATCAATCAAATTTTTTAAAGCCCCCTTGATCATAATTAAAAAATTCCCAATTGCACACGTAACATCCAAAAAGCGCATGCCACTCAAGTCAAGTCAAGTCAAGAAAGCTTTATTCGACGATTGTCATGAAAGCATACAAAATGTATATATATACACAATACACAAGACATGTTAAAATAGTTTAAGACAATAAATAAAGGTATTTGCAGATAAATTAACATTTCAGGGTATAGGAGTGTTTACCCAGCCAACATTTTGCTCCTAATCACCCACGCCCTTCCAAGAAACTTGGCAACAGAAATATAAACAAGTGGAATTTCAGCAGAGCGCAAGATACGTAGTGCCACTTTAGCATTTCTAGTACCCAACTGTCGGCACATTGATTTTAGCCACATCTGACGGGGAATTACATAAGATGGGCATTGAAACAGGAAATGATTAACAGATTCAATAGGTGCAGTACAGCCAGGACAATTAAGCACGTTAGACACGGCCCATCTAGATGAAAACTCTCTTACTGGGAGACTACCAACTCTGAATTGAAAATAGAGCTTCCTGTCCAAAGGATTAGTAATGTCATCCCAAAAAGGTGCCAAAGAAATGGTATCCTTAAAATCAAGAAAGATGCCAGACAATGAGAGCGGGGCTGTGGATCTGAAAACTCGGGTAGCTACCACTTCCCAGTATAAAGCCTTCAGTACTTGCTTAGACGGAAAGCTAGCATTTAGTGGATCCTCCCACAAGATTTTTAGGCCCAGATCCTGAAGCGACTCACGTAGCCTACGAAGCCACTTGACCTTACGAAAGGTATCCAATTTAATAATATCCATAAGGCCAAGAGCAAAGAGCCTAAGTTCAGAAGTGACCCATAGGCGCCGCCAATATAATATGGGGCGAAAGAGGGCAATTAATGCTATTGGCCTTATACCTAGGTCGTAAAACAGGGGGCAAAGGGGAGTACTCTGAGGTAGTTTGGTAAGATTCCTTAAAAATCTATTTTCAGAGGTAGATAGTTTGTGTACGTTATCAAATCCCCACAACTCGACTCCATAGAGCGCAGCACCAACCACTTTGCCATCGTACACCCGAAGTGCAGGGTCGATGGGTTTAGTCAGGGATTTCGTATGTTCTTTGCTTAGCGCGCCAGAGAGCTGAGAGTGTTTAAGGGATGGCAAATCCATTTGCTTTTTCCATCCCAAATCATGTTGGATGCAAATACCTAAGTAAGTAAAATCTTGAACCTGGTCCAATGGCATGTTATTCATACATATTTTGTTTTTAAAAGATTTGGACTGGTTAAAAGACATAAATTTGGATTTTAAAACATTAATTTCAAGCCTGTGGGCTAAACAGAAGCCCTCAAAAATGCCTAAGGACTTCTGTAACCCACTCGGGGTTTTAGAGATTATAAGACAATCGTCCGCAAACATTAAAATAGGAATTTTTCCACCTGCCAATGAGGGGGCATCAACATTTGCATCTATTAATAATTTGGCCACATCGTTAATAGACAAGGAAAACAAAGTTGGTGCGAGTACGCAGCCCTGCCTGACCCCCTTCTGGATAGGAAACTGCTTGGTCACTTGGCCGACACCACCCCATCTAATCTGCGCAAAATTATCTGTGTGGAGTCTAGCAATTAGGGAAATTAGAACAGCTGGCATCCCCATCTTATCTAAAACAGCCCATAGGGATGCCCGGGGGACAAGATCAAAGGCTGCCCTAAGATCTATAAAGGCAGCATATAAGCTACCTCCCCCCAAGTAAACCACCTTCCAGTAGAGCATAGCAAAATGTAACACCTGGTCAATGGTGCTTATTCTAGCTCTAAAACCAGCTTGTAAATGAGAGAGGATTACATTATCAAGAGCCCAGTCCAACACTTTGTTCAAGATCAACCTGCCTAAGATCTTTTGCGTGGTATCAATCAAACTGATTGGACGATAATTTGCAGGGAGGGACTTGTCCCCTTTCTTGAACACTGGAATGATTTCAGCACCTTTCCAGGAAGTGGGGATCGGGGCACCTCTGGCAATCAAGTTGGCTAAAATTAAGATATAGTTTCCCCAAGATTCGTTATTAATCAAAAAAATGTCAGCAGGGACTCCGTCCATCCCAGGGGCTTTTCCAGGAACGAGCGACTTGAGGGCAATAGCAACATCACCCAGGGTAAAAGCGTCTTCCTTGTAAGAAATAGTTTGGTAATTAGAAAGGGGACACATATCTTCTTCAACAGCATAAAGGGCCTCAAAATGCTTGACCCAAGCATCTTGCGAAACCCAATTTTGGGGTTTATCAGGGTTACCCCCAGTACCCCATCTAAAAACAGACCAGAAATGTCTCATATCCTTTTGGGCACCTGCTTCCCTAAGTTCCTGCCACCTTTGGAAATCCCACGCTCTCTTAGATTTAAAAATAGCTTGCTTATAAGCATATCTGGCAGAGCGAACTTTGAGACTATCGCCAGATTTCAATGCGATGGCCATGTTCACACGAGCATCTCTACAGTCAGTGGTATACCATCGTGGTGACAAATCATGTTTGGGCTTAGTTAATTTGCAGGGCCTTACAAAAATATCTTTAAGTTCTAGGAAAAAAGAATCATGGATCAACATTCCAGGTATGCAATGTGGTTCCAAAAGACACTGGTTATATGCCACCCCTAAATCCTCGGTGGCAAGCTCTAGACTATTAAAAATACGAGTTAAACAATCTTGACTTTGAACAACCTTAGCCCACTTAACGTGGCGCAGATCGTTAGCAATGACTACATCTTGATGGTGCTGTTGAGGAGAATCACTAAGGGCAATGGGGGTCACCCAGTACAAAGTAGATAAAGAGAGAGGTTTGTGGTCACTCTCCTGTCTGTCTATAACCACCATGCCCCTCAGGGTCTCCCAAAGATCTAGTGATAGCAGAATATAATCAATCCTGCTAGTGCGGCTACCACTCTTAAATGTAATAGACCCTAGTTTGTCTTGTTCAGACCTGCCATTTGTTGCACGAAGCCCCATATTCAAACAAAGGGCATTAATCTGAATTACTAATTCTGACCAGCGAATAGCAGGTTCAAGGTCTAAACTTGGAACACCCCATAAACCATCCTCTACTTCCAAAATGCTCCGATCAACACCAAGAAGGGGTTCAAAGGTTGTATTAAAATCACCGCCTAAAATAACGTGGGAGTGCTGGGAATAGAGAAGCATAAATTCATCCAATCAGCTTATGATGTCAGACTTCTTTCCACCTGTGCTTCTAACATAAACATTATAGATATCCAGCAATTTTCCGTCTTTAAACTTAAGGTTAAGTAGCTGAATATCTGGGTGTGAAGTAGGAAGCTCCTTAACAACAATACCAAGATCCTGTCTAATCCAGATGGTAAGACCACCGGAGGGGCGACCCTTTTTGCCCTTGAGCGCCAAAACATTAAAATTAAAAAAAACCAACAAAAGCTGAGCCTCAAGTATCCAGGTCTCCTGGAATAAGCAGATGTCATAAGAATTTATAAATGATGCCCAGTTTGGGTCTTTCAATTTAGATTTTAGTCCTGCAATATTCCAGGACAGAAGCGTCCCAAACTCTGTATGGGTTGCACTGTCGACCTCGGGGGTCTCCGGAATACTACTCAATTGATTTATCCTTGCTGGATCTATAGAGAGGCCTTGCATTCCCGCCCTAGCCAGAATACCTGGCTCGACAATAGGGACTTTATTAGACAGGAAAGAACAAACAGGAGGAGCTACTGGACTACACTTTTTACACAGTCAGTCATTTTGTTCTAAACATGACTCTCCCAGGGGCAGTCTAGAAGCACCTTCTGAGCAAGGAGAACAAGTAGGAGTAGGCCTCATTTGGATTGCAGAGTAATCTGGGGAACAGCTTCTAAACTCAAGGTTAATTAAGTTCTCTGCTATAATAGGATCAGTAAAAGTAACCTCAATATAATCCATCCCTCTGCCAGCCTGAGAGATCCTATTTGCTCCAGCTATGTCAGCTCTGATTACAGAACAGCAACCCCTAACGTGTCTAATCCAGTGAATAACCTTGTTGGTCAGGGATTCACTGGTTTCATAGTCAGACCCAGAGGACAAACTAGGGACATTCACCATATAAATTTTCCGAGAGTGAGAAATACGAGTGTGTGGCCCATATATGCAGGTCTACATTTTGGTTACACTCGAACCTGAAACAGCATTAAGGAAAGCGGAGGGCAAGGCATTAAGGTTTGGTGAATTGTCTCTTAAATAAGAACAAAAGCTAGATAGTGGCTAATAAGTGGGTACAGTTAGTGGATAATCACAGAGCAGAGCATGATGTATATATGGGAATTAACACCATGACACCAAGTGGATAAGATAGTTGATTTAAATTTGACCTCGGTATTGCACAATACTAGAGGCATTGACAATTTACATCTATCAATAGTCAGCCAGTCAGTCAAAAACTTTGTTTATTTTGACCGAAGTCCATTTAAACCCCCATAAATACATCCTATGATAATAAATACAGAAAAGCTCAAAATACCTCTAATAGGTAATGTATACACTTGACGAAAAAGGAGAGAAATTGGTTAACCCTGTAAATGCCCACCAATTCCTTATGTGTTATCAATCAAAATTTTTAAAGCCCCCTTGATCATAATTAAAAAATTCCCAATTGCACACGTAACATCCAAAAAGCTCATGCCACTCAATAAAATACAATACGGCTTCATCACTATTACAATTCCATTTTTGATACAAATTGGTTTAACAAATACTTTCAGCGCATTTAAATATCATATGCAATCTGATTAAAAGTGTGCCCCATTACATTTTGTTTTCATCCCACAAGTGCACATACCCTGCTCATCTGTCATTATTGATTTTGTCCTCCTATCTATGTAGCATGGATTTATCCTCACCCTAAATTTTAATAATACAACCCAGAGCCTGTGTTAGGTAAGACTTCAATGTATGAAAAATAGTCAGCATCGATCCAATCTTTTAACACAAACTTTGTGGAAGATTTCCCCCTTGAATACCACAGGCCCTCCTCTATAGCACATTTATATGTGAGTGTTTGTAGCTCTTATTTGGGGATCTGCGGCCCTTGCCTCCACTGATCAAGCTTTATTGTCAGCTTATTACAGATTTCGTTTAATGCTTGTCTTCAGCCGCGGCCCGTGGAGGGAGTTCCGTGGGGCAGAGAGGCGGGGTGGGGGAGGGGCAGGCTGGCGGGTACTAAAAACCGGAATATGGATAATTGGAGGTAAGTAAACAATTAAATAAATAAAACGAATTTCGTAGCGCACGCTGCATCGCAAAATGAATTGCAGCGCGCGCTACGAAATTCGTTTTATTTATTTAATTGTTTACTTACCTCCAATTATCCATATTCCGGTTTTTAGTACCCCCCACCCTGCCCCTCCCCCGCCCCGCCTCTGTGCCCCATGGAACTCCCTCCACGGGCCGCGGCTGCTTGTCTTCCTTAGTTACCCCATTTCAACTCACTGTTTTTAAACTCTTCTTTACAGAGATGGGAT
This sequence comes from Triturus cristatus, assembly GCF_964204655.1. NCBI lineage: Eukaryota > Metazoa > Chordata > Amphibia > Caudata > Salamandridae > Triturus > Triturus cristatus. Next base: position 1,190,351,999 of record NC_140591.1, read on the forward strand.
ATTTTTCGAGTACGTTCTCTTGTTAATCTCTTCCAAAATCTCAGTGTGGTTACATACCCTAAATACCTCCAAGCAGTAAGCTGGATCTACACCCTTATAGCTTGAATTATAGCTGAAGGTGGTAATGAGAGGGGTCTTTTCACACATTTGCCCTCTTTGTAGTTCCAATCCAGTTTGCCACCTAAGGATAGAACTTCCACACCATACTGGAATTGGGGGCGAACCATCAGATTTTAGGCTGACAAAATGGAGTGTAGGGAGGTCTTACCATACCTCTGCTGAATTACTTTAAGCCCCATACCGAAGTCGATGCTGTAGCTTTCAGTGATTCAATTTGACCTCTCCAATTTAGCTTTGTTTCGAACCACATGCCCAAATATTTATATTTTTCAACCACATACACTTTGGGGCCAATTAGGATGGCGAGTGGACTTTAGTCTGTCCTGCCACCCTAGCGGTGCTGGGACCAACCTCCAGTGGTGCGGTGGTCCCGCACCTGCAATTAGGATGCCACCGCCACCGTGGCATCCTCCATTCCCAGCATTGTGGAGGGCGGTGCTCACAGCACCGCCAGCCACAATGCTGGGAATGCACTGTGTGCATTGTCATGCACAGGGTGACAGGCACCGCGCGGTGCCTGCCACCTTGTCCATGACAATGTAGGGAGGTACCATAGGTACCCCCATGTGCACCCCCCACCCCTCCAATACCCTGGGGGCCCCGAAGTCACAATCCACATGCCTTTCTGTGGCGGCATTGCCGCCACGGAAAGGCAGCTTCCAGCTGCCCTCCTAATATGGATGGTGGTGTCTATCAGGCCCCTTTTCCGCCCCGTCACCTGTGTGACCGGCGGAAAACCGGCCGACAGTCTTTCTGTCCGCCGGGGTCCCCCGCCTTACTAATATGGCGGGGGAAATGGGTGGCGTGCGGGGAAGGATGCAGGGCGGATCGCCACCACCATGCTGGCGGTGGCGATCCACCCTACATCCTAATGGACCCCTTTGTTCCCATCCAGGAACCAATAAAATCCTACCTTTCATTCCCTAGCATCATTACCTTTGTCCTTTCTGGGTTAACAGTGAGCTTTTTCCTTGTACAATAATCATGAAACACATCCAGTTTATTTTGTGGACCTACTTTTGTCATGGCCATTATCACTACATCATCAGCTTATAGTAGATAGGGATGTGTGCCATTCATCTTGGGGCATAGGCCTTTTACTTCCTTTTACGTGTTTGGTAAATCTGACAAAACCATGAAAAATAGTAGAGGAGCCAAAACTTAGTCCTGGCGCAAGCTATTCTTTATCTGTATTTGCTTCAATAAGGTGCCTACAGTACCTAATATATCGCTTGGAGGAGTAAATGAAGATCCTTATGAATTCCAAGCCCCCTCAGCATTTCCCACAATAAATTTTGGTCTACTAGGTAGAAGGTGGGCGGATATCATCAAAACAACTGATCAGTTTCCCCTTAAATCTATTGATTTCCCTGCCATTGCCCATAGACTAAAGCAATGGTTGGGGTGAGTGGCCTTCTTTGAACCCAGCTTATTCAATAGGGATAATGCTATATTCTTCGGCCCAGGTCTTCATTAGGCCTAACAACATTTTGTAAAAAACCATTCTCCCCCACATCAAGTAGGCTGATTAGACAATAACTCTTAGGCACCACTGCATCATCCTTCTCATAAACTGGCCTAAGAATTGCACCTTTCCAACTTTCGGGAAAATGCCCTGAGGCCAAGGCTATATAGAAATAACCAGTAGCCGTTCGTGGAGGGAGTTCGGTGGGGCGGTGAGGCGGGGCGGGGGAGGGGCAGGGTGGAGAAATGTAAACACCGGAATATGGATGAACGGAGGTAAGTACACATTTAAATAAATAAAACGAATTTCGTCGCGCGAACTCCCTCCACGAACCGCTACTGGAAATAACATGATAAAAACTTGCCCACGCATCCATGTTATTTTTTGTTATTACTGCAGGGAGGTTATCTGGTCCCGCTGCCTTAGTTAACTTAAGAGACAAAATTGAGAAGACCTGGTTTGGCAGTTCGGTCTGGACTGTTCCCATGAGGCCCAGGGTCAAGACTGATTTTCATATGGCTTGGTCTGAACTGGGGTGGCGAAGTGTGCTAAAGAACCATGATGGATCTTTGACTGGGGGTGAGTGTCTGAAAAGTTACAGCGCTCCGTCCATCATCTCCTTGTGTTTGCTTTGTTTGCCCTAAGTTGGCAAGGTATGCCCAGATGTGAGTTCCTTGCTCTCTTTGCCACTGGATTCAAGCTAGCTTGGCTGATGAGGGGTGTTACCACGAAACCGGTCCCAGGATGCTTGTTTCTGGTCCAAGGAAGACCTGCCTTGGCAGTTCGGCCTGGACTGTTCCCATGAGGCACAGCGTCAAGACTGATTTGCATATGGCTGGGTTTGAGCTGGGGTGCAAAGTAATCTAAAGAGCAATGATGGATTCAACCCAGATCTGTGACTGGGGGGTGAGTGTCTGAAAAGTTTCAGCGCTCCATTCATCATCTCCTTGTGTTTGCTTTTTGAAGTATCTTCAGTTTAGAGATATTTCATTAAAATATCCCAGGGGAACTCTATGGGAGGGAAAATATTTTGGTGATGGTGCTGCTTGACAAACTAGCAAAGTGTAAAATCAGTCAGATATATCAACATAGAGGGGCCGATTCCGATGTCGGACGGACTCAGGTCCGTCCGACATCGGTCAGGAGCCGTAACCGACCGACCTGCTGTCGCCGGTTACTGCCCTGCAAGTACGATGGGTTCGGTCACACTCGTATACATCACAATGCAAGCATGCATTCCGAGCGGAATGCATGCTTGCATTGTGAAAGCAGGGGTGCAGTTCATCCCTGCACCCTGTGGTCGGCACCCCAAGGTGCCGGCCATGGGTTGCATGGATTCACAGAGGGGCATCATGGGTTCCCCAGGCCACCATTCGGCAGCCTCGCACCCATGGGGGCCCTACTGGGGGCCCCCAAATACAATTTCCAATTGCCTTTTCGTGCTGGAAAGACCAGCACAAAAAGGCAGTGAGAAAGTGCCATCGTGCTCCCTCGGTCGCAAAGAGGCGGCCGGGGAGTACTGAGGGATTTCCAGACGGCGGACGGGCTCTCCGAGCCTGTCGTCTGCAATCGGAAATCCGAGTCGGATTCCTTTCCGACCGAGCCCATCAGAATGGCTAAGTCGGAAAGGAATCCGGCCGACACGTTCCGATTCGGTCGGAAGGGCTCCGACCATCGTTCGGAGCCCTTCCGACCGAAATCGGAATCGGCCCCATAGTTGAGCTTATGCAGGACGACTTGGTAAAACACCAAAAAAGAATAAGGTACCCCCTACCAGTTAATTTTTAGGTCTGGGATGATGTAGAAGGAAGAAGACAAAACAAAGTACAGAATCCCACTCGGCCTGTATTTCTTCAGTAGCAACGCAGAGTGCTCAGTGGGCTGACCGGAAACAATTTAAGACCATATATGCATGTTTCTTTATTATATTGTTATTTTCTTTGTATAGTTCTTTTTAATAATTATTTACATAGGATAATGCTTACTGCCATACAAGGCCATTTACAAATCCACAATATTATGTTTTTATTATTTCAACATGATAATCTCTCATTTCTACAATATCAATACATGTTTTTACAAGAAGGAAAACACAATTTTTAATACATTTCATTTAAAACCTTTGTACATTTAGATAAATATCAAGTATGTTACTGTTTTCATCCCCTCTCACAATCCACTTCCTCATTCATTCAGGAAACACAGCTTCTCTTGTATATCACTCATATCTATCCCAGCCGCACTTCACATACACTCCAATATGATACAGAAAGATGCATATATTTTCTTAAATTGTTTCAGTTGCTACTGAAGAAATACAGGGGGTGGGATTTTGTGCTTTGTTTTGTTAACTTAGTAAAACTATCAGATAGTTGGAGTTTACGACTGGGCATTAAAGAAATACAATTTTATGAGTCTTTGGTGATAGGCTAGTTGGTATAACTACCTGCAGGTGTACAGACTCAGCTCTATGAGACTATTTTTAATCTTTATTATACCCCTACAAAAAATAGCGATTTGGGCAAAAACGGTAGATATAACTTGCCGCAATGTAGTAGTCAAAATCTAAATCTTGCCCATATGTTTTGTAATTGTCCTAAGTTGGAGGGGTTTAAACAGAGAGTTATATGCTTTCTACAAATTTGTCTTTCACCACACCTCATCCTCATAGGGACAGATGATCAAGAGGTAGCCAGCCAGATTCAATAGTCTATGGTGCATATTCTCAAGAACATGTGATAACCATCGCAAAATTGTCTTAATGCGAATCTACACATCGCAGTCTATCGTGACAAAATAACACCATGTTAACGTTGTATTCCCAACCCAGCAGCACCATGCGATAGTAGCAGGATATCATGCCAAATGACCGCCTAAAAACTAACGTGACTCCGAAAAAATGCAAAACACAAACGCAGAAAAACCTGCGATGCCCCAAATCGCGATACAAAAACCAGCGACAGCCAGCTACAGGCCTGCAATTCCCACGCGTAATGCGGGAAAATGCACTATAAAAGCAACAAAAAAACCACACCAAAACCAAATCAAACTGCGTAGCACCATGGATGCACCCGGACCGAGTGCAGATGACAACCTGAACTCCACAAGCCCCATGGAGGACCAGCCAGGAACCCCGTGTTCGGGGAAGGGCAAGGAGAAGAGGAAGAGGAAGACGGGGTTCAGTCCGCAGGAAGACCAGGTCATCGTCACGGAGGTGATAGAACACTACCAACTACTGTTCGTCACCTCCACTGCATCTTTGGCAATACAAACGGAAATTGGGCAGTCCATCATCACCAATGTGAATGCAGTCGGAGTGTCGAGGAGGTCAATGGAAGAGGTCAAGAAGCACTGGCATGAAGTGCAGAGCCAAACCAAACAGAAACTTGCTGCCTACAGGAAGGCAGCAAAGGCGACTGGAGGTGGGAGTCCAGCGCCACAGGAGGAGCTGGATGAGGTGGAGGAAATGGTGGCCATAGTCATCAGTGTGGAGACGGTGCAAGGAGTTGGGGGTCTGGACTCAGCTCGATATGACCTGACCCAACAGCAACAGGGTTAGTAACGACCAGGTACTGGGGGGACGGAGGGAGATGGACACAATGGCACACATGCACAATCATGTGCAGCACACTGCACATGCACAATGATTGTTGAAGATATCCCTGATACCCGTGGCACACTGCAGTACACATAGAAACAGCAAGTAGGCCCCCGTTCACAATGTGCACAAATGGGCCCCCTTCCATATCACCAATGCCACAACCTACCCATGCACATGTGCTGAATCCAGAAAAGCAGTGGCTCTGTGAGCCACACTGACAATGCAAATGACACTGCATGACCGTTAGCATGGCTGAAGTCACAATACATGACATGGTGCACGAGACGACATTGAGGTGGCTGAGTGTGGACCACATTCATAAAGGAGCAGGTCACACTCTGACACATCCACATGCACATTCAACCCATGACGTCAACAACACATCTGCAGACAAAGAATGCACAAAAGTACAACATTTGTCCAAGAGCACAAATGACCCAAGTCGCAAACATAAGGGGCCACTAAATCAGGGCAGCAGGGCCGACTCGCCAACAATGCAGCAAACACACATAGCAATCACAGTACATCAACATTGACGACAATGTGGTACAAAGTGCAACACTTCCACCACAGGGCAGAGGACACAACTCGTGCCGCTCGTGCTTGGAAACTGGCCAATCACCTCTGGTATTGCATGACACTGTGAGATGATAATGTACGAGTACAACCTCACATCCGTCATGTAGTCGAAATGTCCACTGTCTCCCATCAAATAGCCAGCTTCACCAAAACAATCACAATGTACATTGTCATGCAGTCTGAATGTAAACATCTACAATGCATCAATATAAATGGGACACACTGTTAACCTGCATCTCCCCTTTGAATTGCAGAGGGACAATCAACACCTCCTGCAGAGCAGACCACACATCCTTTCAGTGATGATGAAGAGGATACCCTGCACAACTGCTCGGACACCCTCCAACGGCTAATGGACAGCCTCCGCACCCCACCCCCAGGAGCAGGGCAGCCCAGCTGCATCGCGGTAACTCCACACCCTGCAGGAAGCACACACCACCATGGCTGGCTCCCTGGATTCCCACAACCAACACATGGAATTCCAACACTGTGTGTTAGGGTGCCAGGAGAAGATGGCTGATCAGCTGCGAGTGGGGTTCGACCTCATGGCAGCCAAACTCGATGCCATACGTGGGTGTCTGAGTCCCATCAGGGACCACTCACAGCCCCTGACGGACACCCACTATCCGCACCATGCTCACTAACAATCATTAGCTGACATCGCTGGAGCCATTACTCAGATAAAAGAACTGTCTAGTCAGACAGGCTCCAGCAATGACAGCACAGAGGTGGCACAGATGTGGAGGACAATGGAGACCATGGAGCCGATGCAGCCTGGAAGTATGACTGCCACGGCTGAACACCAGTGAGATTTAGCTGGTATCTTCCATGCCTTGCAGATCCTCATCTTGTCATTGCTGCCACTGAGCCTGTACCAGATGACTGCTGCAGGAACCTCGACACACAAATCTCCAACCCCTGATGTGTCATTGGCCCACAGTGATGCAGCCCTATCACCTTCACACCCTGATGTGTCAGTGGCACACAGTGATGCAGCCATAACACTACCACACACACCTGACACACCGGACACAGAAGACATCTCAGAGGAATAAGATGTGGAGGGTAATGACTGTGTGAGGAAGGAGGTAGTAGCATCCGTCCCCGCCATATGGCCTGTCCCTGCCTGGCTCAGCCCTATGCATCATGCCCTGGAACAACACCTCCCACTGTCCCCCGAAACACTCTGCAACATTCACCTGGACCCCGACATGGACTGCCATATCTGCTCTGGTACCAATGACACAGCAATCCGGTTGCAGACGGAGCTCTTCCTCTTCAAATTAACTTTTCATTCCCCCAAGGACTCTGGTTGGCCCACCACTGGGCAAACATGTAATGTGGGATTGAAATGGCCATGTACTGCTCTAGCTCCGACACTCCCCAGAATGTGACTAAAACATTCCAAATCACACAGATGTGTCATGTCTATGTTCACTCACGTATAAACGTATGGCTGAATGTAGGGACATTGATTGCACTAAAAGGTACACCCTGGTAAATGTCATCAATGCGCAAGGTTGACGCTGACCCAGATGGCCAATTAGATGACTGTGAAGGTGTGAACTAGCTGTGGCCTCATTGCACATGAACTACAATGTCGTTACCCCCCAACGTAGCCCCACGTCCATGTATTAAATAGTGCTGTGTGTAGAAATGTCAAATTCGGTAGTAGGCCTGAAGTGGTGTCCCCATGACAACAAAACGTCTCTTCGCAAACCTCCTCAAACTCAAGTTAGTGGACACTGGGGGCCCGATTCACAGAACTAACTTAAGACAAAATCCTAAACTTACTACCATTTTGGTATTCACAGAAGGCACTTACTCATTTTGGTATTCACAGAAGTTAGTAGTCCTAACTTTAGGACTCCTAAATGCTGTCTGTGAATACGGAAAGTCTTAAAGTTACGATTTTTCTCAGTTTAGGAGTAGTAAAGTTAGGACTCCTAACTTTAGGACTCCTAAATGCCTTCTGTGAATATCGAAAGTCTTAAAGTTAGGATTTTTCTCAGTTTAGGAGTAGTAAAGTTAGGACTCCTAACTTTAGGACTCCTAAATGCCTTCTGTGAATACCGAAAGTCTTAAAGTTAGGATTTTTCTCAGTTTAGGAGTAGTAAAGTTAGGACTCCTAAATGCCTTCTGTGAATACCGAAAGTCTTAAAGTTAGGATTTTTCTCAGTTTAGGAGTAGTAAAGTTAGGACTGCTAACTTTAGGACTCCTAAACTGAGAAAAATCCTACCTTTAAGACTTTCGGTATTCACAGAAGGCATTTAGGAGTCCTAAAGTTAGGACTCCTAACTTCTGTGAATACCGAAATGAGTAAGTGCCTTCTGTGAATACCAAAATTAGTAAGTGCCTTCTGTGAATACCAAAATGACTAAGTGCCTTCTGTGAATACCAAAATGGTAGTAAGTTTAGGATTTTGTCTTAAGTTAGTTCTGTGAATCGGGCCCAGCCTATTTTGATGGATCACATTGAGCCACATGGCGAGGAGTTGGACACCATACTCACATTGCTGGAGACACGTAAGATCACAGGTCTGCTAGCAACTATCCCAACCACAATGTCTGTCTCACAGAGGTGGAGCTGTCAATAGGGACTCACACCCAATGTACAAATGTCAGTCAATCCCTCCTTGTGTACAGACAATGCTCATGGAAGCACACGATTTGTCATTATAATCAACACTCATCACAGTTGTACACTAGTGAAGTTGCGTAGACTTTATTGGCATGTGCGTGTCAGTACGGGCAGGGCAAGGGCCACAACATGCAGACCAATGTTTAAGACACTTGCAGGCAGCTTAAGAACATGTTGAGGTGCAAGAAATGGGGTGGCAAAAATTAACACAAATCATTACGGATGTCAACGGTCTCAGCCCACCTTGCCTTGCTGGACGAGTCATGTGATGAAACTGAACTCTGACAAGATGGAAGTCCTTATCTTCGGATCCACCCCCTCCGCATGGGACGACTCCTGGTGGCCGGCCATGTTGGGAGCTGCCCCGACACCCACCAACCATGCACGCAACCTGGGTTTCATCCTGGACTCAACGCTCTCCATGACCCAGCAAGTCAATGCTGTCTCCTCATCCTGCTTCGGCACCTTCCGCATGCTCAGCAAGATCTACAGATGGATCCCCACCATCACCAGAAGGACGGTCACCCAAGCCCTCGTCAGCAGCAGGCTGGACTACGGCAATGCCCTCTACGTGGGAACCACGGCCAAACTCCAGAAAAGACTCCAACGCATACAAAACACCTCCACATGCCTCATCCTCGGAATCCCCCACCACAGCCACATCACCGTCCACCTGAGAGACCTGCACTGGCTCCCGATCAGCAAGAGGATCACCTTCAAGCTCCTCACCCACGCCCACAAAGCACTCCACAAAGCTGGACCGGCATACCTCAACGAACGACTCACCTTCTACACCCTGAACCGCCAGCTTCGCTCCGCAGACCTCGCCCTCGCCACCATTCCACGCATCCGCCGAATGACTACCGGCGGCAGATCATTCTCCCACCTCGCCGCCAGGACCTGGAACACCCTCCCCATCCACATGCGACAGACCCAGGACCTGCTGACCTTCAGGAGACTTCTCAAGACCTGGCTGTTCGATCAGTAGCTGCGTCACCCCCCCTCTAGCGCCGTGAGACCCTCACGGGTGAGTAGCATGATCTATAAATGTTCTGATTGATTGATTGATGTTTGGCGTCTGCTCATTGCCCCGCGTCAGGGGACATGACTCACAGCCCATGGGATCTGCATAGTGCTGTACAACCGGACTGCGTCAACTGTGTGCTCTGCTGACAGTGAGCAGGTGAAAGGGTCCTACAAGGTCACATGTCGCACTACATTGCCATGTGTGTACTCTCCCCCCAGCAGTTTCTCAGATTTTGGAATGTTGCCAAACGACGCTGTGCAGCTCCGTCCATGGGACTGCATCACCTTGCACAGGCGTGTGTACACACGCGGTGCGCAGCCAAAATATCGAGTTTTTAATATCAAGTTTTAAATATCGTAGGGACAGAATATTGAAATCAAGCATATTGACGACCAGACTATCGATCTGAAGGTAAGAAATATCGTTTTTGTTAATATCGAAGTTAATACTATCGATAGCAAAAATATAATTTCTTTTTTTTTAACAAACTCTATTGAGGTTTTCTTGTCAGCACAAACATACACTGTGATAAAGTTCATTACACAATACTCCCCAGTGGGGTCGATGTTACAATGATGTAATGCACAGTCATGTAAAATGAAATGTACTATGCAGTGCATTAGCCCTCCCTCTCTTTACGAGTTTCTATTGAGATATAAAAAACTTAGGCACAGTGAATACCCCGAATAGGGTTGCAAATGGACCCATCTAAAATCAGAACTAGAACTTAGCAGGATACTATATTTCCACATTACATCATCATCATCATCTGTTATAAAAAAAAAAGGTCCCTCCTGGCGTGAGGTAATGTGGCCAAAATGGGGTTATCCCCCCGTATCCCACCCTCCGTCCTGCAGTATGACTCAGGGAGACCTACTGATTGGTATCTCTCCAGTCATTCGTCATATAGTGTAACTCTAACAAACCCCCCTCCCCCCAACCATAACTAACCCCCTCTAGGCATGCCGCTGAGTTAACAAGGTTTCACTGTTGGACCTGTGGGCAGGACAGTGATGTTCTGTGTCCTATATATCCCAGTCCTCAAGTTCCGGTGTCAGATACAGATGTTCTCCCAGGGTCATCCCACCCTATCTGTGCGCTGCTCTCTAGTCTATCAGAGCCTCCTGAAATCAGCCGTCTGCTGCAGGGTCCCTCTGCTCAGGAGTGCCAACGGTATTAACCGTTTGATGTTTTACCAGCTCCACCAGTGCCACCCATGCACGTGCCGTCTCTAGAGACTTGTCGCTCCCAGTCTGCCTGGCTATTCGCAATCTGCAATTCCCCTGCGCCTCTGCCCATTTCACCAACTTCCTGGACCATCGCGCTAAGTTGGGGCCATTCCTTGCCTTCCAGAGGCCTGTAATCTCCCTTTCGGCCAAGACCAACCTGAGGTCTATAAACCTGCTAGTGACTTTGGTCTTGGCAGTGTGCGGGTAATAAGCAGCAGCCTGATGTCAGTGCCACCCCTCTCTCCGTTGCTGTTGCCAGTTCAGTCATCACCCCCCTCCAGTACTCGCCCAGATGTGGAGAGTCCCAAAGCATGTGCAGGAAACCCGCCCCCTCCAGGTTACACCGTGGACATGCTGTCGAACCCCCGAAGTATTCATTCACCTTGCCTGTGGTAAGGTACGCCCCATGCAGCACGTAGAAGTGGATTAACCAGAAGCGTGCATTCCTAGAACACTTCCAGGCCTGTTCTACCAATTCCCCCGAGGCTTCTCCTCAAATCCTCTTCCCACTTGAGATGCAGGGTCGGTGATCCTCCTGTATAGGCACGTAACCACCTTAATAGTTCCCACCACCATTACTACATATTGGCAGGCCAGAGAGGTCTGAGGTTCCGCCATCCCCTCTTGCCAATGTTTTCTAATGACTGCTGTCAGTGCAGCATGAAGAAGAAAGTCTCCATGTGGCAGGTCGTGGCGCTCCAATAGGTCATTAAAAGATAGAAGTCTACCATCCTCAAATAGGTCCCCTATAGTAGTGATCCCTATATTCTCCCAGTCCCGTAGCCTGCCCCAATCACCTCCATGAGGTAAAGCAGCACATATCGTCAGCGGGATCTCCGAGCATAAGGGGTGAGCATATGCGCACATCTAGCCAGCCGGTTCCAGCACTGGCGTACCACCTGTAGGTCAGGCGGAACCATTCTATTCCCCATGGGCAATCGGAGTAGCACCCGGGATAGCAACAATAAGGAGGGGTCTGGCCCATCAGGTTCCTCCCGGTGCCGGGTTCCTCTTGCTACCCATTTGGTGAACCATTGTAATTGCACTGCATGGTAATAGGCCTCTAAGTCCGGTAAGGCAAAGCCCCCCTCCGCTCTGGGCCGCTGCATGGTGACCAGGGCTACCCTACATCGCCCTGCACCCCATAAGAATCCTGTATGTAGTGAGTTGAGTTGTGAGAACACCCTAGTTGGGATCCAGATCGGGAGAGTCCCAAATTAATAAAGGAGTCTGGGCAGTGTGACCATCTTCACCAGGGCAACCCTGCCTGCGACCGACAACGGGAGCTTTTCCCAAAACTCAAAGCAGCTCTTGACCTTACGTACAGCCCGCCCTATATTGCCCTCCAACAAGTTGCCAGGGTCATGATATATCTGGGTTCCCGAGGTAAGGTAAGCATTTAGTTTCCCATGGGATCCCCTCTGCCGGCTGCATCCCATCTCTATCTGGGTGTGTCGGAAAAAGACAGGATTTGGACCAGTTCACGCGCAGCCCTGCGGCCTCTCCCAACGATTGGAGCAGACCCTTAGCTCCCAGGAGGGCCTCCCCTGAGTCAGCCAAAAACAAAGGGAGTTTGTCGGCGTACAGCGCTATGTGTTGTAAGTGTCCCTCCACCATCAGCCCCTGGTAGTGATGGCCCGATCTGGCATGAACAGCCATTGGCTCCATTGCTAGCGCGAACGGTAGGGGTGACAGGGGGCAGCCCTGCCTCGTGCCCCTACCCACTTTGCAGGCAGCATAGATCAGCCCCCCCATTCTGACCCTGGCACTGGAGTTATTGTACAAGATAGCCTTCCATTCTACGAAGCGGTCTCCCAGGCCAAACACCCTCAGGACCGCGAAAAGATATGGCCATGCTAGGCTGTCGAAGGCCTTTTCGATGTCAACTGTAAAAATACAAGCCTCCTCTCTGCAATAGGTGTCCCGGACAGGATACACATTAGCCTCCGTACGTTCATCGCCGTGTTCCTAGTTAGGATAAATCCCGCTTGGTCCATGTGAACAGGATTCGACTTGATATCTTGTAGTCCAGATTTAGCATGGCAAGCGGTATGTATGCAGTTCGGCCCCATACTGACTTACCTGGTTTGAGGAGAGGCACGATGATTTCCTCCCTCGTGGAGACAGGAAGGCAACTCTCCCGTCATGCCTTCTTATATAACACCACCAGCTTTGGGGCCATAATATCTAAAAATTCAGAATAGAATTCTACCGGAAGGCCGTCCGTCCCTGGTGTCTTGTTCCTAGCCATATGCTTGATGGCGCTATGCACTTCCCCCACTTCAACATCTTTACCAAACTCCTCTGCCGCCTCGTTATAAATCTGGGGGAGTTCTATCCCCTCTGAAAACCCCATGCCATTGGCAGCCCCAGGGTCAAGTATATTCTGATAAAGAGCAGTATAATAGTTCAGAAAGTGTATGTTGATGGATTGTTGAGTATAATACGCCACGGCCCCCTGATCCCGAAGCTCCAGGGTCGGCGTACCTCTGTGTGCCGGGTTCGCCAACCATGCCAGCAGCGCCCCCGACTTGTCCCGTTCTGCTTGGGCCAATAGCAAAAATATTGATGTTACTAATATCGATATTTATATTATTGTTATGTATTTTATTATGTATTTTATCTGTATGTGTTATATATTTTTTGTTAAGTATTGTACTGGTTTTTAAATACATGTATAACATTTTTAGAAGTTAGTAATGTTTTTTTAAGTAAATTATGCGTTTTAGTACCGTAGCGGGTTGTGGGTTTATAGGGGAATAGGGTGGGGAGTAATTGAATTATAGTAAATTAAATGATTATTAATTAATTTTCATTAAATTGTGTGTTTTAGTTCTGTAGCAGGTTGTGAGTTTATAGGGGAATGGGCTCGGAAGTAATTTAATTGTAATTAAGTAATTATGAATTATTTTTTTGGGTATTGAAAAATAATTTATTGTCAATTAATTATTAATTGGTAATTAATTTATATTAATTATTCTTTATTGGTATTTATCATTAAGTTATTGTTAATTAATTAATAATTGGTAATTCATTTTTATTAATTATTTATTGGTATTGATAATTAATTTATTGTTAATTAATAATTAAATCCTTATTTATTTAAAAAAAAATGTTTTAATTATAAGTATGTTATTTTTAACCCCTACGATATCCAACACTTTCCCTACTGTTGGACTCTCTGGAGTGGGAATAGTAATTTTTACCCCTACGCTATCCCACACTTTCCCTACCGTTGCACTCTCTGGAGTGGGAATAGTAATTTTTACATCTACGCTATCCAACACTTTCCCTACCGTTGCACTCACTGGAGTGGGAATAGTAATTTTTACCCCTATGCTATCCAACACTTTCCCTACTGTTGCACTCATTGGCGTGGGAATAGTAATTTTCGCCCCTACGCTATCCAACACTTTCCCTACTGTTGCACTCTCTGGAGTGGGAATTGTATTTTTTACCCCTACGCTATCCCACACTTTCCCTACCGTTGCACTCTCTGGATGGGAATAGTAATTTTTACATCTACGCTATCCAACACTTTGCCTACTGTTGCACACACTGGAGTGGGAATAGTAATCTTTACCCCTACGCTATCCCACACTATCCCTACTGTTGCACTCCCTGGAGTGGGAATAGTAATTTTTACCCCTATGCTATCCAAAACATTCCCTACTGTTGCACTCACTGGAGTGGGAAAAGACATTTTTACCCCTACGCTATCCCACACTTTCCCCACTGTTGCACTCTCTGGAGTGGGAATAGTAGTTTTTACCCCTACGCTATCCAACACTTTCCCTACTGTTGCACTCTCTGGAGTGGGAATAGTTATTTTTACCCCTACGCTATCCTACACTTTCTCTAATGTTGCACTCTATGTAGTAAGTATATATATTATATTTTATATGTTTAATTTATTTTAACATTATATGTATTAGGTATTACTTTTTTTACATTTTATAATATTTTAAACTATGATTTGTTAATTATATGTTTTAATACTTTATTTTACCTTACTTTTTTAACATTTAAAAATAACGATATTTTTTACAACAATATTTTTGACATTGATATTTTTTTAATGTTATTTTTGTACTTACCATGCTGTAGAGAGGATGTCGATATTCTTGACTACGATATTTGTGTCTCGATATTTTTGTACATCGATATTCTGTCTTTCGATATTCTGTCAGTGATTCGTACACACGCGTAGGTCGACACACATGTATTCTGAGTCCAGGCGAAGGCAGACATGTCCACTGTTGTGGTGGGATGTGTGATCATTCCTCCAAGATGCTACAAGGTGTGGGGACAATCAGTTGTGGCTGCAGGATCGTAGTTACTCGTTCATAAATGCGAGCCCAGCTTCATGGGCAATCTGTTCCAAAAGTACGTCGTTGTCGAGTTCAAGGAACATGAGGGAGAGCCAATCCATTAACTGGTCCGGGCAGCTGTGCTCCGTCCATGCCGTTTCACCAATCCGCAACACAGCCCAATAGGGGAGCGTCTCGATGTGGTCACTGCACACAAGGAGTTGTGCAATCTCCCATGCCCAACTGCCTGAACATGTGCCAAATATCAAGGCATCCCATGCACAGGTATCAAGATTACACTCTTGTTTGTCGGCCAACAGGGGGTGCACACACATCATAATCCAGTTTAGCTACCATTGTGTTGGATAGGCAGACCTCCATAGGCCACTCGAATGTGCATGATCGACAGTGGAACCAGGGCTGGACACAGGTGACGTACGCAAGACGGAAAGTCAGACAGTAACTGATGCGCAACACTGCCAGTGGCAGTGATCCCAACAGATGCAGCATACATGCATGGTACAGTTCCACGTGACAGGGGTTGTACATGTGCCCGGGATTGCCTACCATTACGTTTGTTGGTCTTGTAGAACCAGCGCTTTTCACACCCGCGCCTATGAGTCGTATTTTTGTGCAACGTTTGGACGTATGGGTTGTTTTTTACTTATGTGTCAAGGGCAGCCCATGCAGGTGTACCTCAAGCAGGGACAACTGTGTGTGGGGTGTGGACTTGTTGGTCTTTCATTTGTGCAGTTTGTGGTGTGGGAGTCATCAAGATCTGGTATGGTATCTCTCGCAGGGAGTGCCAGACGCATTCAAGACCAAGGTCGGGGGTTCAGATGTCCTTCCGTCTTGTGTATTGAGACAAAGGAGCTTTCATACCTAATGTTAGTTTGACTACTGCTTGCATTTTTGAAATGTGATGTGGCCTTTGCATTGCAATTGATGCCAGGCCTTTGACTTAGTGTGCACCAATAGCGATACACACACAACAGTTGGCATGTATAAACCAAGAGCCCGATTGGCCTTGCGCTCCTTGTACAATCTCTCTCTTTCTCTCTCTTTCTCCCTCCCTCTTTCTCTCTCTCTCTCTCTCCCTCTCTTTCTCTCATTCGCTCTCTCTCTATCTCTTTCGCTCGCTCTCTCTGTCCTTTGATGAGCGCATGACACACCTACTCATCTAGAATTTTGTTTTGCAGCCTGCAACTTACAGATTGTCCTGAGTAGACCCACCATGACTCTTCAAAATAGCTGTTTTGTGTTTATTCTGAATTAACCCCTTCCCTGCTCATGACGGAACCACTTCGTCATGAGCCACGGGCGCCGTATGCTCATGACGGAGTGGTTACGTCATGCTGCGGCCGTTGGCGGCCGCTCCGCCCACGCGGCACTGATTCCCCGCCTGTGCGGGCGATCAATGCAAGTGGGCGGAGTCGTGATGGAACCACTCCGTCATGAGCACAGCGCGCCCGTGGCTCATGATGGAGTGGTTCCATCACGAGCATGGCGGCGCTGCAAACACCCCAAACCCCCCCAGCGCCGCGGCAAAATTCGTGCCGCGGCGAAGGGGTTAAATGAATTATTTTGAAATTCTAAGATGAATGTATGAATCTCATTTTTCTGACCACACATGTTTGTTAGGTGTTGTAATTGTGCGACATCATGCAAATAGTTTTGTTCATGATTTTGTAACGTTGATGTGACATATCTTTGTCTGGGGAGGGGGTGGGGCGTGCCCGGAGTAGGGCCCGGGAGGGGGTTCTGGGGGTGGTGGCGGTGGGTGTTGTTGCCCTCTTGGGGCTCCGGGATGCATGGTCAGGAGCTCCATGGCATCTGTTGTCCTTCAGGTGTTGCTCTGGGCTGGGCTCCCTTTGATGGTGCAGGTTGTCGTCCGACTTTCCACCAGGTCAGAGCAGGTGTTAGATTCCTGCTGCTAACGCGCCTTATCGCATGTTTTGAGATCTTATCGCCAATCTGACTGGTCGTTGAGAATGTTGCGGAGTGGTGTTGTCGCGGCTTTTTGCACAGGAACGCCTACTCTGCATCTCATTAGCGATAGTTGCCAGGCTCATCTGTGGAGATGTTTTTTGCGGCTGCTATCACAGGTAAACTGGTGTTATCGGCTGTTAGCCCCAGCTCGTAAATGGGGCGATATATGGATCGCGACTTTGGCTGCGATAACTCGGCGATAGCTCCCTATGTTTGTGGCCATAGCAGTAGCTAGGATGTGTATTGCTTTGCCCTGGCTCAGCCCACATTCTCCTACTTACAATCAATGGTTGCCCAGATTGCTCTCAATTTTCCATCTGGAGAGTAACTTGTATGCACAGGGCTACGAAAAGAAGGTGTTAGGATTTGGGCACCTGTTTTGGACTGGCTGGAAAGTAGACCAGTTGAAAGGCCAGGTATGAATTTATGAGGTTGTAGCAGTATTTATCCCCTCTATTATTTTTTAGTGTGGGCTGTGTGATGATCAGTGGTATATGTTATTCAAATGTTATTAAACTCCGCTGTATTTTTCCTGATTAATTGTGGGTTCCTTTGGAGATACTTGTCGGTAAGCTGAATATCAACATGGTAGTTTTAGTTTTTTGTGTTTTTTGATGAAATGGATGGGAATGAGCAATGAATTGTTTGTTTCTTTTTTGATTTTTCTTTTGTTTTGTATTAATCATGATTGAAAATATATACTGTACCTCTTGTGTGTAATTGGCTGAAAAACGGAATGAATTATTTAACAACAAAAAAAGGGAAAACAATATTTGACCTGCTGGACTCTGTCATGGGAAACAGCTGGTGTTTGATTATTATCACACAACTCAGAATTCCGTTCCCTGTGCTAATCCTTCTTTGCACAGGGATTACAATGTAACTCCCTAGTTTGTAATCAGGGTTTATTATATGCTGCCAACAATAGAGCATAAAGACACATGGACATTATCTGTGAAAGGAAATTCAGAAAGAGTTTTGTTCAAGCACCCAGTTAAATGATTGACGTTTTCAAATCCATTGGTTTTAAAGTGAATGCATGAAATGATGGAATTATGTGGTTCATTCTTGTTTTATTCCATCTATTATTTGAAATCGCAATCACTTTGCAGCTGATGTGTGATCCACTAATGACCTAACTTAATTGATTTGTAAAACATCAATGAATATTTTTTGTTCACAGAATAATATATGAAGAAGTACTAATGGTTTGCTGAGAATCTATTGTGCTATACATTCATTCCTTTGTTAATGTTACTGTTTCCCGGCTACATTAATTAAAAACATAAATAACAGAGCTATGAGACCACAGAAATCCAGGGTTAATGCACTGACTGGCTCTTGTATGTGATCTAGCGCTGTACTTCGCTTATCCTAAAATATAATTGCCTGGTATCTTGCAGACGCACTTAAGTGTGCGTCAACAAATAATGTCGGCTAATAGCACAAACGTACCGCATAGTTTGTTGTTGCCATCTACTGTGGCAATGCTTGTATTGATTAGCATCAACGACATACTTCGCTGGCAAACAGTAAAGTCAGCAATGTCATTATTAGTTTTGCTGCACGAACCCCTGGGGTGCTGTTTGAACCTAGTCTTTCAGAATGCTTACAAGAACTGGTGAAATATTGTATTGAATCTGGGATACAAAGTGAAAGTAAAGTAGCACACACATCTGCTTTTAATGAAAAAGTCTGCTTGCAGGGCTCAGACTGGCTCTGGAATTACACCAACTTTGAGTTCCCGGTCTTGTTGACACAATTAAAGGGTTTTCTGCAGGATCCCATGTGGCCATGGGAAGCACTGTTTGGGCTAGCGTAATTCTCAAAATGGCCCTTAGTTGAGCATCGCCAACCGACAGGCATGGGCGCTTGTACTTTTGAAAAATGGTCGCTTTTTTGGAGAACCGAATTGATGCAAAGCAGTTTCACTCATTAGTGTTTTTTAAGTATACCTTTACAAACCTGGAGGTTACTGTGGGAAAGGTGCATACAGGTTCACAGGGCGGATTTCGAATAATTTAACGACTGTTTGTGAAACCGCGTTGGTGTACCTTATAAAGCTTTAATAAAACTACCACGATCAAAGAATGGGTAGCAAAAAAGAGCAAATAACCCCTTGGATTGCTCTTATGGTATAGGGAAGAGCATGAGTTTCCAAACCATCAACAAAAAAGTGGCTTTAATTAACTCGTTTAGGGAATTATGAAACTTAAAATAGCTCCTGATTTAAAATGAAAGGTGCATTATTGGGCAACTCTCTGCCTGTCCAATGAGTACTGCATATTCTTTTAAATTTCCGCTGATGAAATGTTGGAGCTTTTCAACATTCATCACGTACACAAAGAATGTTTGGTAATTCTTTTGTGCCCTACCATATACCATTGGCCATTTTATTTATTTGCTTGTTTATTTATGTGTATGTGCATTTTAATAAATGTCACACAACTCTGTACAGCTCCAACAGAGAACTTAATCAAACTATGCATATACGAAAATTGTGGATAGGGTGAAAGTGTGAGTCCTAACATATATTGTGCATTGAGTAGGCACATGCTCAAATGTTTATTATGGATGCAAAATTGAAAATGTTTAGGTTACATGAAATTCGGAAAGTGTCACTAATTGTGAGGTTGCTAAACTTTGCACACGGCGTAGGATATTGCTGCCTCCGTACTGGCGTGCAATGTGTGGGAACAATAGTTCCATGGAGGTTGCGTCAGTTGCGGCGGTCCCAGGGCAGCCCAAACTCCCTAGTCATAATGGGGCGGTAGGGAGATTGCTACCGTGAGTCAGTGGACCTCCAGGCTCATAATAAGGCCCTGAGAGTTTGCCCTCACTTCTCTTTCAGTTGAGAGATGCCAAGGACGAAATAGAGATGGGGCCATTGTAGGTAATCATCTTATTTAATTTTGATGTGGGCTTCAGCATTAAATCTTTTAATTTACAAACTTTATTGTGAGGATTTTCCTCATTATTCATCTGTATAGGAAGTGACATCACATAATTTCCTAATATACATTTGCACATGGACTGACAAAATTTCTTGCCTTCTACCTGCTTCAATCAACGTTTTAGGGTAACCTCAAAAAAGGGTAGACCCAGAGAATGGTTTTGCATGTTTTGGTATATTAAAGGCAAACAAAAACATGGTTTGGGAATTTTTGGGCCAGGAAGGGCCTTTGGACGGAAACCTTGTTCCACTTAACTAACAAGGAAAGATACAATCATATGGTTCACCCAGCACCACATAGTGTGAACCTCCACAATCACACCTACACCTAGAAGACTCAGACAGTCACATAGCATTTGCACAGTACACAGAATCAGCCTTGTACACATCCCCTTAACTAACAAACACCATTGAACTACATGTCCCACATTTAAACTCATGCTCATTAACGTTCAGTCTGCAGTACTCCACACACCAGACATTGCAGACCTCATCACCAATAATAAGTTTGATGCTTTCTTCATCACAGAACATGGTTCACCCCCACATTCTTGCACATCCTAGATGTCGTTCTTCTCTCAAGGTACAGTATCCATCATGTGGACTTTATACAAAAGAAGGGATTAGGATTCACTGTCATCCGGTCCTCCTGCTCTGGTAAAGGCTTAGGTAACAAAGTAACACTCAGCTCCATAGAGCTTCTGATCTGCCATTTACCACTCTCTGCAGCTCTTTTACAACTCATCCCCATGCCGCTCAGGCAGCACAGAAACTTAACGAAATTGATGAATTCTCAGAACTCTTCACCGCCTCATCCATCTGACATACCCACACCACCCTCTAGGATGATTGCAACCTCCCAGAGACACTGTCTTCAACCTTACTGGCATACTCAACATGGCACAGCAGGACACACGCCCAGCACACTCCAAAGGCCATATCCTCGACCTTGTTTTCTGAACATCGCCCAAGATCTAATGCAAATAACCCATATTCCTGGACGGAAATGATCATTTTGCCATCTAGATTTCTGTGCTCAGTCTACTACCAACAAACCAACATCCACATGAAAGAGAAGACTACACTTTCATATCCGTGAGAGGCTTCTCCATACAGACCATAATGCTTGAACTCATCTCTTACCTTATCAACTACATGTTCAGCACCAACACCCTTCTAAATAACTTCAACACTGTTTTGGAAAACTGTTTGAATATCCAATTAAACCACAGAGGTGCAAGCTAAAGCCCTTAGCAACCTGGTATTAAAGACTTTGCTGTCAACAAACAATCCCTCACTGACAGAAAGACAAATTAAAGAACTACAGAATTCTCAAAGACCTTGTGATACTGAAGTCCCCCCGCACAACATGCAGATAGCTCATCACATCAGTCACATAAAAATACTATAACAACATCGTTATTGTAGCTACCAACAGAAGCAGAACACTTTTCAAGATAATCAAGCACTGCATTCACACCTTGCCAGACCACTCCAAAGAAAAGTGAAAAATACAGAACATACAACAACACCTAGCCTGCTTTATCTCTTATGCCCACTCCTTCACATGGAATCCCACAATTGTCTGCCTTCAGAAGTCATATCTCTTGCATATCTGGCTGACATACTCAAATTCCTCAAAGCCAAAAATTATGATGATGATGTTTTACCCTCCTCCTACTTCAAAGCTTTCTCTTTGGATTTTCTCTCACCCCTACTCACCATGCCTTCCTCACTTAAGGCATCTTCCCAGAAGCTATGAAGACGGGCCAGATATCCCCATTCCTAAAGAACGTACGATAGACCATGATGATCTCTGAAACTACTGGCACATTTCTCATCTACGGTTCAAAAAGCAGTTTATATTAAATTCCAAGAGACATCAATGCTAACTATATCCTGCTCGTCTACCACTCAGGCTTAAAATTATGCTGCTGTATTGAGATCGCTACCTTACACATCATAGACAATGCCACCCTGACCACAGATGAGGATGGCTCCTGCCTCCTAATATTGCTGGGCCTCTCAGCTGCTTTCAATACAGTTGACAATCCCACTCTCATATTTACCCTGAAATTTCATCAATATTCCAATGATACACAACTCTACTTTAATTTCTCCTCTGCCTCAAACGTTCAATGCCTCCAACACGGCCTAACCATTTTCCAGAACTGGATATTGAGAGAGTACCTGAGAGAGTACCTGAAGCTCAACCCAACCAAGACAGAATTCCTGATATTTGCCCATAGCAATATTCATAAAACAGTAATGACATGAACAGTGAGGGCTTCAAACCCCAACTTTCACTGAATCCCAAGTCAATTGGATTTTCCCTGGATACCTGGTACCAGTACTCTCTTCTACAGAATGTGATACCATTTCGTCCAGGAAGCAATTTCAGAACTGATGTTCAAGCCCACATATTCTCCCATCTGGATGGTGGTAACACCCTGCTCCATGGCCCCCAGACTCCTCATTGACACCTCTTAATAGCATCCAACATTCCACAGCACATCTCACCTAGGGCCTCAAGAAACATGATAAAATCATCCCCATTAGAAAGAAACTCAACTGGTTCCCCTTGCTATCTTCAAAAACTGCTGCATCATTTACTAAGCAATAACAACCAGCAATCTGCTTATCTTGCAGATAAGCTCACCATCTGTAGTGCTTCTTGGTACACCTGCAGCCAGAACCCATCAGACTGCATACTAAGAAGGGTAAAATACAAGGCAGCATGACATTTCCCTTTATGCGCTTAGAATCTAGAACAAAATCCCCATATCCATCAGGACCGCCACAACACTACTTCACTTTAGAAAAGAGCTTTAGAAGAAACACAGCTTTGTACAGAACACTACATCACACTGCTCAAACAAGCTACCTCTCTCACCACTCACTGACGTTATGCTTGTCTTTAGCACTGTGAAGCAATCTGCTGTATTTTGGCTATGTTTGCACGATAGAAACCCCACATGCATATATACAGGGTGGGGCCATAATTATTGGCGCTCCCTTTTGGGTGCTGAGTGGGCAGCATTTGAGGACCATCATGAAGATTGCGTTACCACATATTTCTCTTGCAAGAAAGAGTATTTCTGAAAGCAATGATATGAAAAAATCTTGAGTGTAATCTCAGCATTCCAGCGAAAGATCACATAACATGGGTCATACAAGAATTTTCCACCTTTTCTAATGTGAATTACAATAGTGTATTCTGTGATGAGAGTGGGGTACTAGCCCTCAACCTTGGACAAACGTGTTTTAATGGTGTTGGATTAATTTCCAAGACATTGCTCTGGAGAAAGACACTGCCTTTGCATTGTGTTAATAGTCAGCCATTGAATCCTATTTCTTGTAGAGCTTTTTGAAACATAATGTATAGGACATCTATTAAATGGAAATTGAGACCTTGGTCAAAGTCTGTTAGAAGAACTAAGAAAAATAAATTGAAAGGAAATTTAAGAAAAGCAATGCCTTCCAAACAAATAATACCAAAAGCAATAAATAAGAAGTCTATTAGAAAACATTCATATGACCTTTTAATGTGAAACGGGCAACAGTGTGTCAGACTGAGGGCCTTCTTACAAGTTTGGCGGTCTGTGGACTGCCATACGGGCGGTGGCGGTCCAACCATGAAAAGCTTGGTGGTCCTACTGCCATAGTATGAGTTGGGTGGATTGGCTTTCACAAAGTCCAAAGCTGAACCGCAGAGACCGCCGGACTCGGGGTCGGGGAAAGGGAGCTGCTATTAGGAGGTACAGGGGAGTTGCACTGCCGTCCGTATTATGAGTTATCTTTTCCATGAGCTGACAGTGACAGTCCAACTGCCTGCTTCAAAGTGGCAGTAATGAAGGATTTGGGCTGCGTACTCACCCCTTTCTTGTTCTTCCAGGCAGAGTTCAACATGGATCCCTTTCTCCAGGCCCCCCCCTTCACAGCAGGATCTTCACCCCAAAGACTACGACTCTGTTTGCAGCGATGTACAGATGAGTCATTTCCATACCACATACCCATTGCCAGGACTGACCACATATGAGCTGGACTCCGCTAATGGTTGGATGGTATTTTTCCACATGTATCATGTATTTGTGTGCAACCAACATATATGAAGTTGAAATGCACAAACAGGCATCAATATATTTGAAGAACTGCACACCAAGCACTCCTCATTCACACTGCTGGCACCATGATCAACTCGTAATATGGCGGTCTATAGACCACCCGAACTGTGGGCTACTGGCAGGGCGGATGCAGTTCTCAGGCGGTCGGACCACTAAACTCGTAGTCAGGCCCTTAATCAGAAACAAAATGTGAAATCTGGGTCAGAGGGACTTTAACAAGCAAAGATAATGCTGCAAATGGGACAAATATAGCGTTTCTCTTCTAGTTTCCTCAGTAGCCCGTTCGGTGAACTCACAAACCGGGGGTCAAATATTTCTTTCATCAAGTGAGTATGTGGGTAACGAGAGAAAGAAAATGCTGTGACTAGAAGCTTAAAACTTTATAACAAGCAAAACAAAATGCTGCACACAAAACTACATGTATATACAAAATGGCATGTAGAAATAAGAGGGAAGATCCTCTAAAGAACCCACAAATTACAGGAGTGCACACTAAAGAAAAATCACAAAGTAGTATTACTTCACATATTACAAAATGCAGTTCAGAATCCTACAGCCGAAGAGCTCCACCTCTCCTATTATTTCTCTTCACATGTAAGTATTTATCTGAGTAGTAAATGTGAAAAAGTCAACGGGGATGTGCTGGGTAAATAGGGAATAATTGCTAATGAATGAGAAGGATGAGAGAAATGTAAGCAGTGACTACGGAGGGACAGTCTAATATAAAACACACCTACATATGAGTAAGGCAATTTCAAATAAGAAAATGCACTTCTAATTTTACTAGAGCCCTAATACTGACAAAGCAGGCCCTCCAAGCCTTGGAGTAAGTCAAAAACAGCACTTAGCCAACCACTGGTACTCAAACACACTCCCAAATAATTTAAAATTATATATAAAAAAAATGTAAATATAAGTTTTGGTAAAGGTATAATCATGTTATAATACATGCCAATTTAAAATAAATAACTTAACATTTCAACTTAGCCTAAAAAGTCTAAAAGCTATTACAATGACTTAAAAAGTAAATTTGAAACAAGTTGATTAAAAATTAAATAAATGTAAAAAGGAAAGCAAGGGTCAGTTATATTAATTATTTTAAAGTATTGTTGAAAAACTGTATAAAAAAGTTATATATTTAAATTAATTTACATATAAGAACATGGTTAAATTTAGACGGTAGTGTGTTGTGTCATTTTTTAAATTAATCGAATGCCTATATGATTTGTTTAACATTATTTCAAATTATTGTTTTACATTAAATTTGTTTTGTTTTAATTAGAATACACTTTCTTACATTTCTGTATATGTTCCTGTAGGCATATCTATGCCCTCGTCTCCACAAATAGGTGGATAGTTACTAATAGTAACTTTACACTCATACATTTAGTCATAGGAATCTACACACCCCATGTGAGAGGGTGGAGACTCAAGTGTAAATCTCCATTTGGAAATGGTGAACAACTTGAAAGTGGAGAGGTACAACTTGGTATAGGAATAGATCTCCACAGTCAAGCTTATCTTTGTGAATCAGGGCCCTATCTAGCATTAAACTAGAATGACTTGCAGTCTCTCAGAACCAAGAGCTTAAGGGGTCCGATACAATTATAGTATACACCAACAATGTTCACCCCAGAAACAGCCTCAACCTCTTCGACGCTCACTAATTCAATACCCCAGGTGAACTCGGGTGTCACGTTTCTAACATATAATGGGGCCTGTACTGGACCTTGCAGCCCCAGAACCAGCACAACCCTATGTAGGGCCCCTAATCCTTCTGAGGCACCACAATTAATATATAAATTAGTGCCCAAGTGCACTTTGGTGCTCTCCTCTACCCTTCCTTTGTGAATAGAGTTTGATGCAGCTACTGCATTACAAAAATATATCATAATGTTGTGTGTGTACCTGCCCAATGGGACACTCATGTTCATAAAACTTGGAATAATGCAGGATTCCAAAGCCCCTGTTTTCTTGGTCTGCTTTTCTCTCACCAGGTATGCACTTCTAGGTTGTAGTGGGGAGTCAGCTTTCTCTTTTTTCCCTGTCTGTCTCTGCTCTATGTGCTTACTGGTTCCTAGGTGTGAGGAGCGAGATGGGAAGGAGCACAATTGAGTGCCTTGTGCCTAGGAAGACCCTTGCTCAATGAGCTACAGTGAATAGGTCCACAGTTTCCCTGGGAGAGAATGTGTTGATTTTGTGTATCTTGCTACTTCTAATGTAGCATACTTTAAAAGAAATTGCACAGTGCAGCTCCTTATCCACTAGGAGACCTTAGTGGCCATGGGCTAACATGGGGATGAAATAGAAACCCTGCATGATATTTTGTTTTGTGTGGCTATCCCCCATCCTTAGACTGCACAAGATTTTGCAATTTCAGATTTATGGTGTCACACTCCAGTCACCAGGAGTACCTGTGTGAGCTTCCTGCTCCCTCGTGAGGAGTTTTACAGCTCTTAGTTAAACAGTTTTTTCCTTCTTGGCAGCTGCAAGCTGTACCAGCCTTCCTGACCAATGCTTAGTTGTCTTCTGAACTGGGGTGTTCTTGGCAGAAGTACAGTACAGTCCTCAAGGTAGAACACTCTCCACGTCTGTACACCCCAAGCACCATAGTCATTTAGTGACTTGTAGGGTACCTGTGTGTCTAGCAAGAGCTTGTAGTACTTACGCCCAGGGTAGTTGCAAGCAGGGCAAGTCCACTGATGTCAAAGTGGACCCTATATCTTCAGGGTACTCAGTAAGACAAACTCTACTGTCTACAAGAGAGAGGCAGGAAATTAGTACTATTGATCTTCTGTTGACCCTGTGTTTTCAGCTTTTATTCCCTATGCAGGCGATTCAAAATGGAGGCGGTTAATTCTACAGTGCCTGACTATCACTTCAAGAGAGCAGCCGACAAGTAGTCCAGACAACCTAAATAGGGAAGAAAAAACATAGCCCCTTGAAGGAAAACTGCAGCAGATCCCTCTATTTGATATATGCTCCACACAGTGAGGTTTGGTTTTGTCCCTCCAAGCTTCAAAGAAACTCCCTGGGGTGACTAGAGCAGGAGGTCTGCCTACCTTTCCTGCCCGTCCCATGTGGAAACATCCTACCACTGCTTGTCAGAGAAAAGCACATAATTTGAATATGGTGATTTCACCTACCCTCTTCCTCGGCCAGAAGAAGATTAATCTCCCAGAATGGATCTATTGTTCCACAGGAAGTTTGTATTGACAGCTGAAAAGCAGAGCAATTAACTGGCTCAGCAGCTCTAACTGCCAATGTCATAATGGCTGACTAAAGGTAATATATTAAGGCATATAGCATAAGACTATATAGAGTAAAACCGAATCTAGATATTGGTTTGTGACATAGAGGTTTGGCTTTCTGATATTGTGCTAATCAAATGCTTTATTTTGGAGACACTTTATACAAAGTGTAAACATTGATTTAAACAATGCAGCCCTTAGCAAGCCACAGCCACTTTAATAGGGGTTCCATCTGCCATAGTGTGGAGACTCCAGGACAAGTCAGACAAGCAGTCCCTCTCTCAGCCTCTGCATGTTGTGCACACACATGACCTTTTGTTGTGCACAACCTGTTCAGAGCACTTTCCCCAGGCTGTACACAAGAGCTGGCCTTATTTAAAAAAGGTAGTCACTGAGAGGTGCAGCTCAAATCCATTTTAACAAAACTTATTCTGAGTGAAATCTGCATTACAGAGGTTCACTTAAAGCAGAAATACCAAATCCAGAGATCATTCATAATGTGCTTCTTTACAACTAACTTTAAAAATGAACACATTCTTATTGATGCTTCCAGGTGGAATTTAGTTTCACAGAGTTGTGCCTGTGGAGTGGGAGTTTCACATGAGCATTATTAGTGTGTGAATAGAGAAGTGAGGTGATTGGGGGTACAATATAGCGTCTGTGCAATGAGAGTCATTTAGATGCATGGGACAATCACCTTATTTTGCTTGTGTGAGACCTCATTTGTGGGGCCAAGTGGTAAGCATTGGATACAATCTTGGGGGTTTAAGGCCATATGCCTCTGACATTCTGGGGTCTGTCCTACAAAGGCTGCATGCTGAGACACGTGTACCCCATTCAGCAGGTGATTCTCAATGCCAGTGATGGCGAGTAGTCATAAACTTCTCAGTGAAGTAGTAAGGGGGTGCTCAAGCTCAGAACTCAGCAGTCATATAGCAGCCGAGGAACTGACCATCCAGCACAGTGCTAAGAAAAGTACCCCCCCCCCTCAGTATGCTGAATATATACAGTTTATCATAGTTCAAAAACAGCCACTGAATTCTCACCACAGTGCTATAATGTATGTCCAGGAAGCATAGGGTTTAGGCCAGCAGTCAGCCATTTGGGAAAGAACGCGTGCTTGAGATCATACACATGGCCTCCTCTTGCTGCATTCACACTGCAGTCCTGGGTGGCAGTGGTAGCTGACATCGGACACCTTTTGGGTTGACGACTCAGGTAATCTAGAGTCTCAGTGGCTCTATGGGTGGATTTCACTCACTAACTTCTGGGTACTATGCATTCACTCACTCAAGCCCCACTTCAGGGTCCTACATTATGGTGTAGTGGTGCGATGTAGTCCTTTGGCCACAGGGGCACTGAGAGAGCCGCAGTTACACTTCTTTAATTCACAGTGGCACCGGTCCTGTCGCAATTGCAGTTCTTGGCATAGTGGCACTGAGCAGCTGTGAATCTATGGTTCTGCAACCAGGAGAGTCCGATACCTGCAGACACTTGGGGCATGCAGATTACTCTTCTCCTTCTTTCTTCTTTTGGCAGACCCCACCAGCACCAAGCTCTTGCTGTTTTAGGCTTGCAGGGATAGCAGACTCTTAACTGAAAGATTGGCTTCTAGGCACCTCCGGCTATAGGAACAGATTTTTCTAGCAATGCAACATTTCAGGTTATGTTCCCTGACCCCTGGAAGCTGGCTGTCAGGCAGACACCAGCTCTGGTCACACAACAGTGCTCTGATCACTCCCTTCAATGGTCAAATAGAAACTTTAACTGTAACACCATAAGAACCCCTTTTTATATTGTGAAAGCAGACAGGAGGTGTGGATTCACTGTCTGCAGTTCAAGACTGGGTTTTGTGTAGTGGCTCTTTCAATTATCCTTTTCAGGTTACTTTCCTGGCTCAGCCTTTATGTAGAGTGATGCTTCTAACAGTAGTTGCCTGGAGTACGCTCAAGAGAAGCACAAAGAGATGTGAGATTTCTGCTCCTGGGTTTCACCAGCCACACTGAAGAGTGATGAGCGGAAAGACAAACGTCCTGCTTCACTTATGGAGTCCATTTTACCTTAATAAACGGAATTTATAGTGCCATCCTTCACCCCCACCATTTACCAAATGACAGTTGTTGGAAATACAGTATTTGTGTGTGGTCACCCCAGATTCTTTACCTTTTGATGGGCTCTATATTGTTGCCGGCTTTATATCTGTATTCACACTACCTCTGCTAACCACTAATAAAGTGTCAGTGCTCCCCTTTAACCATGATTAAATTGTCATATTCCTGATTGGCACGTTCAGATTGTCTATAAATCGTTTGTATATGGTGTAGAAAGTGTCCCCAGGGCCTGGAAGTTAAATGCCATTAGTGGACTGGAGCACCTATTGTGCCATCCACTACAGTGGCACTTAAAGCATGTGTTCAGGCATATCCTCTGTAGCCTGAATGCTGCATTGTTAAACCAGAAGTGCAACCTATCAAAATAACCCTTTTGACAGATACAGACCTCCCTTTTAAATATAAGTAAGTCACCCCTATGTAGGCCTTGTAGCCCGGAAGGCAGGGTACATGATATTTAAAAGTTAGACATGTAGAAATGCAATGCTACCAAATCCCTGCAATGACAAGGCTACAAAATCTATTTTTAATGTGGCAGACCTAGCTGTGCTATGTGGAAACAAACTGCAGTTTAAATAGTAATACTGCTATCTAGGGACTGCGACCAGCTAGAAAAATAATTAAACTACTATTTTTAATAGTTATTGAAATCCAAACCAATTGTGACATCTGTTTTTTTTAAATAAGTATTGAAGAATATTACCTTTTAGGAAGTTACCATTTTCCTGGCTGAGCCTTTGGGAGGCTAATGAGCATTAGCCTCTAGCAGCTGGCCAGATTGAACTTGAACTGAATGAGGTGCGACTGAGCTGTTAACTTCCTACCAGAAGCTACACAAATGGTCAGTTGAACTACAAATCGACCTTAGTGATAGGGATGGCTTTTCTAAGCTCAGGAGAATTTTCATGATGGGGAATTGGGTCATCCTGTTTGAATAACAGGGTCACATCTTGTCTGATAGGTCTGTCTAAGACACATGTAAAACGTCTACGCTCTTGAAAGGGATCAAACAGGGCCTGGTAACAATTATTGTGTATCTTCTTTCTGGTCACTGAGAAAAACTGATTTGTTTTACTAGACATATGTTTCCTATTTTGTTGGGTCCAAGGCTTTCTTCAAACTGGATTGTATGTTTTAGATACAAGAGGACACCGATTATTCCCCATGACCCTCCCATACACACTCTCAGCCCTGAGAACCAAAGTTTTGAGTGGTTGAAGACTTTGTCCTCTTGGCACTGCCCTAGAACATAGCATTTTAGGCCTGTTTTCACTAAGGCAACGGGATGTACTGAAAAGTGGGTAGCGTTGCCCCTTGTAACTTTTAACTCATTGATTAGGCAGTACTCATGAATCACCCCCAGCCACTAGCTAATACCAGCCATAAATGTGGCACCTCAAAACACCGACCTAAGAACACTTTCAGGACCTGTAAAAGACAAGACGAGAACTGGACCTTCAGTCTATGACCTTTGAGGAGACCTAAATGACTGCACTTGTTTCCTCTTGTACCCACGACAAAGAGGAGTACTCCAAAAGTCATTTGGCTGACCACCTGTGTGATGACAGGGACACACCAAGCAGAAAGAGGCCTTTTGTTGGAATTGCTCAGCTGACCAGTACCAACTGGTCCTGAATTGGAGTTTACTGTTGGCCTCTGCCTAACACCCTAAGTGCCATCCTCTGCGGTCATGGTGACCCTAGAAGTATACCCCTGTGGATCTTTGGGAACTAGTAAAAAGTTTGGAAACCTTTGAAATGTTTTCCGCCAGCAGGAAACGTGGGAAAAAGTAGCCCACTGGCAAGTTCACGTGTTTGATTGAATTTCAGATTCATTATGCTCAAGGCTCCCAGCATTTATGAAAAACAACTAAGTCTTTTCTGCATTGGAATTTAGAAGATTTTCCAAGAGGTATCTCCAAAGCTCCAGAGATACAGTGGGACCAACCTGCTTCAAGTACTCGACTTTCAGTTCCACAACAGAAACTAAAATTTCAATGGTGGCCCACTCAGAGAGGATGCCAAAGTCCGTTTCTGCAGTAGGACTTAGAATGAAGTTCAATGGTGTTCTTCAAGAAAGTGACCAAGACCCTTTCTCAAATGGGACTTTTTTGAACTTTCGACTTCAAGGCTTTTCACTGGGACTGACCCAATAGGTATACCTGATCAGGGTTAAATCACGACTAGGTTCTGGTATGCTGTGCCCATTGGCTATCATTGGCGCTTTGCACGTCTTGGCTCTATTTTCTCCTGAAAATCAAAAATATCATGTCCTAGGTTCCCCTTATTTAATTTTTTTTATTTTGGTCTTATTTTACTCAAAAAATGGTTCTCTTTATTGTTTTGCATTTTTCGTGGTTTGTGTGACTTTTTCTATTGTTATGCACTGCTTAAATACCTTTTACAATACCTCTGAACTAATCCTGACCGCTTTGTGTCTTCTCATTTCTTGACATTCAGGAACATGAGGTAATGAACATTTCTTAGCAGGGTGTTAACATTTTAAAGGCCTGGTATGGTTCCATAATTGTGAAATATCAACGTCAATGGCTTAGAATCACTCCATTTACTTTCATGGCATGACTTTGAGATGTGTTGTTCCACAATGTACATTTGTGTCTGGTTATATCAGTTAATACTTGTTGGAACCGTCTTTAATTCTATATATTTTCTAGTAACATCACAGTGTACATGCTTGTTCAGTGTAATCAGACTTTTTACTGAAAAAAATATCCATCCAACACGAGCTCAATGGAGTTTTAAATAATGAGAATTGGTTATCTTCCTCTGACCTTTTGCTACGCAGCAAACAAGTGTCCACACCCACTGACGGTCGATTCTTTGAGCCACAGCTTGGCTATTTTGCAAAGTCAAGATCAGCTTAACTTATTTGTGCAGGTAAATCATAACATTTCTGAATAATAATAATGAATAATGAATGCAGAGTGGCGAGAGAAAATCTACGTAAGCCATAAAGCAAATCCCTAGAAATCAGATTCTAATTACAGCCTGTAGGAAAAAATACACCCTGGTATTGAAAAATAGAAAATCGTCAGTTAAGGATGAGAAGTGGGAGGCGATAATGGTAGCCTGTCAGAATAAAGATCCTCAGGCATTCTGGAAGGTGGTGCAGGCAGGCAAGTCACCAGCCCAGCCTCCAGGCAAAGTTACGGTCCTTATTACTCCAGAGGTGTGGTTTGACCACTTCTCAGTTGTGCATTCCTCCGAAATGGTGCCCACAGATGAGGGTCTGCTCAAGGAGTGCCCCTCATTAATTTGTCTTTTAGGGAGGAGGAAGATCTTAAAGCTATATATGACAGTCCAAGCTAAAAAGAGCCTGGCACGGATAGGGTGCCTATGGACTTATTTATTGAGCTTTTGAGTGCCTTTGATTGCATAAAAAGGTTAAAACTGTGGGCAATCCTTGAATGGATGGGTCTAGAGGCAGACCTGGTGTCCTTTCTTAGACTCCTACCTAAGGATCTCACAGCCTAAGTAAGATTTGGTGAGGCCGGAGAGTGTATTCCCCATTTGAAATCAATCGAGGAGTATGCCAAGGCTGCATACTCGCCCTCATCCTCTTCTTATTATATATTAATGAGTTGGAGAGTACATTGGATGTTGATGAAGCAGATGTACCGCTCGTAGAAGATAAAGCTGTGCCCGCCTTATTAAATGTGGATGATGCAGTGCTTCTTGCTAGAACGGCGAACAGTATGAAGATAGTGCTCAATACCTTAGTGGAATTCACGAAGGGCCTTGATTGGGAAACAAATGACACCAAAACGATTGCTATGGTGTGCAGCCCTAGGAACACCGAAACTAGTACCCAATCAATTGGAGGAAAAAAATTATATAGGGTATCCTCTTTTCCTTATCTTGGCTTGGAATTTGATGATGCTTGCACACGGTCCGAGTGTCTTAGAAGTAGATTAACCCGATTCTCTCATGCGGTCTGCACCATTTTCTCTCTTTCTGCTTACATTGATAGAATGCCATTGGCCCCATCAATAGAAATCTATAAACGGAAATGCCTTCCAACGTGGTCGTATGGCATGTGAGTATGAGGTTACAGGGATGTTGCCACCATCCAAGTTTAGGAAAATAGATTTTGTTGCCCCCTGTTAGAGGTTCCTCCTTCAGCACCTCACTTCCCCTTACACCAAGAATTAGGACTTGAGTATGTTCAGAACCTCATTGGTGCCACTCCCCTAGCCCTCTAGTTTTTCAGTTGGTCTAATAAGGAAGCTGAGCTTAATCGTGCAGTTGTTTGAGAGTGTCTCGCTTGTGACCAGGGATTGAGCACCCCTTGGCAAAAGTATATATGTGATACCACCTCTGCTCTGGGTTGCGCTCACTTGTTTGAGAAGCTGGAAAGTATCAGCAAGAAAGACAAAATCTGGACCCAGGAATGCTTATACACACATATACAGGCCTCTAGGTAGACTGTGAAAGTGGTGAAGCCGTCTGTAAGAGATTATTGTTTAGTTCAGATGACAGCCTCACTCGCCCCGTACCTATTATTTGTGCAGAACATATACGAATGCAACTTACTGACTTGTTTTAGGTTAGGAACAATATGCTGGATGTTATGTTTCCCCCTGGGACAATACTCTCCAAACGATATCTGTATTTGCCCGTGTGGTGAGCAATTAAATCAGACCTTATTGCACTTTGGTTTCTTTTGTAACCTTTATCTCCTGTGCACCAGGAAATGTCTATTGCCTCTGCTGCGCAGGCACACATTTACTAAGTCTATCGCTGCTTTGCTCTTTTTCCAGCAACTAAATGACCAAGATATCTGTTATTTGGTTAGCTGTGTTCTTTAGGGGCATTTTACATGTGAGAAAGACAATGCTATTTTGAATAATGGTCGCTCAACACTACTTGTACCCAGGGCCGGACTGGGAACAGAAACCAGCCCTGGCACACTGCTCAGCCACCCCCCCACCCCGGGGTGAGGGGAGTGCAACCGAGCAGTTTGTGATGGCCGTTTTTGGCTGATTTTGTTACAGGGGGCCGATATTGCTGACCCCCGGTAACAAAAATTGCCCCCCAAGGGCACAAAACCGGCCCCACCCTAGCAGCTTACCTGGGAAACGCCCGGTGCCCGCTATGGGCAGTCCGGCCCTGCTTGTACCTCTGTCCTGGCCTTTGATTGCTTGTTCAAATCTTATCATGTATTATATCAGTCCATGTTTTAAGAACATAGCTTCTTTATGGCTTTGTGCCTGGCATGTATTTTATTTTATGATCATATGGGAAATGATTGAATACAGATTATTTGAGGTCGAATAATATTAACAAAATCTGAGTAATAATTACGATTCATTTTTATATCTTTACAATTGTAACATGTTCAATGAAAGAAAAGCTGAAAATTATTTTACCACTTACAATTCACCCTACATTTTGTAATAATCTTTGTACTTGGCCATCGCATTGTCAGCATATTGTCCATGCCCTCCATTTTCGACACTGCCTCGTTTTTAAGTTACATTTGAAATTTAATATGCTCTGACCTAGCAATGAATCAATTTAAGAGGCATTTCCAGGGTGTCTGAAATGTAGATTAAAAACATAAACATTTATTTAACCATTGGACAGGTTAGGATTACAAATGTTAGCATTTTACAGTTTTTCCTACTATTTTCATATCAACTAATCTGCACATGCACATTATGTGCATTCCATGAATAAATACAGTATTCATGCAAGGCTAAAAGCGGCCATGATGGCTCAGTGAGTTACATGCTTGCTGTGGGCCACTGCAGTGATAGCCAGGTTCTAAGTCTGAATTCCTGAAAAAAGTCAGTCTTCCATTCTTCTGAGGTCAGTAAATTGAATATCAATATATTGAGTTTAAATGTAACTGTTCTTCACAGGACTTAGAAATGACAGAAACACTATATAAAAGCAGGGCATTATTACAAGAAAACCTAGCGCTATTACAATGACCCTGCTTGAGGGTCATATCAGCTTTGCTTTGATAGGGTTATGTATTTTTTTTATTTAACATCTGTTCTGTGTTATTTCTATTCTTTCCATAAAGAAACTATTAACAATAATCACCCCTCTCCTACTTACACTTTGTGAATCTCAAATTGATTGGTGCCTTTCACCCAACAGTTCAGTTTATGAATACGTTAGGTGGCTCTAAAACTGTTAATAGGGCATTATCATTTCTGTATGTCTTTAATGGCTACTCTTTTAAGGGGATTATAGAAATGTGTATTTTTATGCTCTTTGTGAGAGCTAGAGAGCTTTTTTAACATTACATCCACAGAGAGTGGAATGTTGTAAATTCTACAAAAAGAAGCAGAAAGACTAACATTGGAATGGTGGCACAGATGGGTCTATAACAATGTTACTGGCCCTCTGCCCTTGAGGTGCAGCTTCCAGTATTTCAGTGTTGTAATATAATCTTATAGACAACCACAGCAGGTTATACAAAAAATTGTTAAAGGTCGCTTCAGCAATTCAATACCATGGCAGCACTGAAGATTAACAATGCCTCCCTTGGACAAATACCTTCCAGGTCTGTGGTTGGTAAACTTTATCTAGCGAGGACTCTGGTTAATGAAGGAACAGCCCACATCATTCTTGATTTAAGGAGTAAAGGATTTCTTTAGCTTTTTACTTAAACTCATTGTAGAAGTGTTTCCTCGGTACAGTTTGTCATTTGTAGACGAGCTGATCATAAGCCTATTGGTCTTTTAGGACACCAATCCCAATTTTGCTTAAATGAACTCTACAAGTGTCAAATTTCTCGAAATGGTTTAGTGTGGACAGAGAAATCCTAAGGACCTTATTGCAGTTTGTCGGTCCCAAGGACCACCATTTTGGCGCTGGCGGTCCGAGCGCAGCGAGCTCGGCAGTCCGACTGCTGTATTATGAGTTGGGTGGATCAGCGAAGACCGCAACTTGACCACAGAGACCACCAGCAGACCGCTGTTTTCGGGGTTGGGGAAAAGCAGCCATCGGGCAGTACAGGAGAGCTGCACCATCGTACGAATTATGATTTTCCTCCTCCACGAGCGGACCGTGGCAGTCCGACTGCCTGCTTCAAGGTGGCGGTGACGAACGATTTGGGGTCCAGACTTACCCCTTTCTTTTGCTTCCAGGCAGATTCTGACTTGGATCCCTTTCACCAGGTTCTCCCTTCACAACAGGATCTTCACCCCAGCATTACAACCCTGTATGCGGCGATCTTCAGGTGAGTTACTTTCGAACCATATACCCATTGCCAAGACTGCCCACAAACGGGCTAAACGCCGGTATTGGGTATATGGTATTTTTACCACATATATAATGCACATGTGTGCATCTGACACATATTCAGTCTAAATGCACACACAGGCATCGTTATATTTGTGAAATATACTCACAACCACTGCAAGATCCTCACCTCCACACCGCCAGCCCCATGCTCAACTCACAATGTGGCAGTCTTTGGGCTGCCAGCTCCATTGGCTGCTGGTGGGGGCGGACGCCAACCCCGTAATAAGCTTGTTAAAAGGCCCTAAGTCCACTCTGCAACTTGAGCATGGTTTGAATTCATAACAGGCAGAGAGAAATGGAAAGATACACATTGGAATGTTGCAGCAGAGCCATCTCGTGCTGTCTGACATTCTTAGCCTTCATGGATAGTTCACATGACCCAGGCCAATCCACATGACCAAGGTGAGGGTCCCCCCAGAGCACTCACTCCATTTGCTGTTCCTTTTCATGACCCCTATTTCCATAGAAAAAGAGAGGGGGCCAGAGAGAGAGAGTGGGAGCAGCCAAACCAATGCTCAGCAGAGATGAGTTTGTCAAGTGGGAGGAGGCCACAGAAGGACCATGCACCTTTAATAGCTCGTTGAGTGGTTCTCTTCGGCCAGGGTGTGTTGGTAGGAAAAAGCTTGTCTTGACACACAGCATCAACTGACAGGAGTCACCACATGGCCATAAGATAGAGATTTTACAGTGCTCACGGATAAGTGGGAACATCCACATTGTAAATGTAAAACAATTCTGACGAGAAAAAGATGTACCTCACCTGCAGGTACAACATATGCCCGCCTGGGCAGCAATTTTGAAGAAGTAAAAGAGATAGAAAAAAAAGCATGTCTTGATCAAAGGCCACGATTGTGCTCTTCAAATATCCTATGCTCTGGTTGCCAAGCAACCAAGAACCTTGCTGGAGCATACAATGTCCTAAAAATAAATAGAGATTCTAGCTAAATGGGTTGGCCCTCTCATAAGAAAGAGGACATATGAAAAGTGTTTGATGATTTTACTTTTTATCTCTGACCACATTAAGTGGGCATGCCTTTACATGGAGACTTCTTGTTTATGGTATTGTTATGTTATGTGTCTGCTTCAGTTCTGGGTTATCGTTTGTTTTGTTTCATTATTATGTTAAAGCCCATGGAATTATTTTATCAATTGCTGTTGAAATGCTCCTGCAAAAGACTGTAGGCCATTTCTGAATTGGGAAAAGCCTGATAAAGCCTAAAGGCTTAACTTTTTGATTGTGGAAACAATATATTAACGCATAACCATGTAGCTGGGGTATTGCAAATTTTTAAAGTGAGGAACTGCCAGTCAACAAATTGTCATGGTAGTGATGACAAGGGAAATGTTTTTTGGTTAAGTGCCACCTTGGATTAATCTGTAGGGTATGTGACTTGTATGCTGGTTATGCTGCAAGGCCCCTTTTATGAGGGGTTCCCATATGGGTAAGAATAGTTCAAGCATTCCATACATCACCTTGTTTTTGAAGCACAAGATTTCAAGAAGATCAAAGAAAAGGGAAAATTGCATCAAATATATATCTAATGGCTCCAAAAATAACTGATTGATTCGGCTTCCCAATATGGTAATTCGAAATAATTTAGAGTGCTTGGAGTTTTTGAGAAACTTAAAGGAAATGTGTTACCCCTGGCCCTTTTTACAGGTTTATCCCCAGAGGTTTTGCCTTTTGCCTCCTATTTGTCTGACTCTATTTTGTTGGCTATAGAACTCAGGGCACTTTATCACTGCTGATCAGTGCTAAAGTGCATATGTTTTCTGTGTCAATTGTGATTGATTATCCATGATTGGCATATTTGATTTACTTGTAGGTCCCAAGTAACGTGCACGGTGTGTGCCCAGGGCCTGTATTTCAATTGCTTCTAGTGGACCTGCAACACTGATTGTGCCATCCATACCAGTAGTCTTTCAAGTGTGTTTCAGACCTGTCACTGCAGTGTCTGTGCATGTAGTTTTTAACTGCCGTATCGACCTGGCAAGTGCACCCACTTGACAGGTCCAAACCTTCCCGTTAATTACATGAAAGTCACCCCTAAGGTAGGCCCAACGTACCCCCATGGGCAGGGTGCAGTTTAAAATAAAAGTAGGCCATCTACTGGTGAGTGTTACATGTCTTGATGGTGAAATACTGTGCATTTTGTTTTTCCCTATTAAAAGGCTGTCTGTCCCAAGGGTTAGCATGGGAGCTGCATTGTAACATCTTACAAGTTAACTCTCCATTGGGACAAGATACAGAAATGGAGTTTAGGCTCTCTGAACTCCAAATTTAATAACATACCTTTTAGTTAAGGTTATTAAATTGTGTGTTTGAAAATGACACTTTTAGAAAATGCAAAAGGAACAATTGATGGACAGAATGCTGAACAATGCAAACATTCACCCCAGTCACAAAGATCTGGGTTTAATTCAT
Source organism: Triturus cristatus (assembly GCF_964204655.1). NCBI lineage: Eukaryota > Metazoa > Chordata > Amphibia > Caudata > Salamandridae > Triturus > Triturus cristatus. The sequence continues at coordinate 1,190,391,104 of NC_140591.1, forward strand.
CATTTTTTTGCTCACGGTGCCACCCAAGTTTGGACCCAGTCATATGCAAACCAGTCTTGACCCTGCTCCTCATGGGAACAGTCCTGCCTGAACTGCCACGCAAGGTCCTTCCTGGACCAGAAACAAGCATCCTAACACCGGTTTCAGGGCATCACCCAGGCTCGCTTGAATCCTGAGACTGAGCAAGGCAGAACTGGTTTATGTGTGCAGCAGAGACTTTCCTTTTTTGCTGCCTTTACAGAGACACATGGTATAAATATTGGGGCTCTGGCCCCAGAACATTATATCACTTCTGGAAACATGAGGATCTTGGCAAGAAGAAGAGCTGTGTGAGGTGTGCTGCCCTTTTTATGAGTGTGGGTGGATTGACCTGCAGTTGAAGCTTCTATCTGTGGGCAGAGGAAAATGACTGACACTTTTACCCTGCTGTGGTATCCTACTTGAGAAGATCTCCAAGGGTGTGATGCAAAGCTTGCCTCCTGTTGGAAGTCTCAAGGAAATCAAAGACTTTAAAAGGATCAATTCTTGATGAAAAAGGGACCTGCTTGAAAGAAGAGCTGGGTGAACTGTGTGAGGAGTGCTGCTCCTGGATGTGTGTGGGGTGGGTCGGCCTGCAAGTTGATGCTTCTCTCTGGAGCAGGGGAAGGACTGGACTGTTCTTCGCCTTAAAAAATGAAAGAAGTGCGTAATAAGCACTTTGTGTTTATCTGTCTCATTTGGTGCCGAGAGAACAGCGCGTGGTGTGCACTTCATGCTGTATTCTATCCCCCGGGAGTAAAGGACTACCAGGGTGAGACCCTGATCTTGGCTGGTCTGAACTGCGTGTATCACACGTCTTGTGCCCCTAAACAGCATGCAGGGTGTGCTGATTGTTGTGACCCGGGTTCACTGTGCACAGTTGGTAGTTGCATACGAGGCATGCAACCTCCAGCGGAATCCCCTGCAATTTTGGCTTCCCTGTCTGCCCTCCTGTTGCTAGAGCAACCAGGAGGGCCGAGAGGAGACAGGGGAGTCAGCACAATGACAGCAGTGTGTCTCAGGTACTCCAGGGCCTAGTAAAACAATGCCATCCTGTGCTGTTTAGAGGGCGCGGGTGGTTGAGTTTCCCAGCATTATTAACAGTGGTCCGAGAGGGCCCGGAGGGTCCCCCACCTGCTGCGTCAGAAGAGCAGCTTTCAGTTCAAAAGGTAGCAATGGTGGCAGCGGCTGTACCACATACGCAGGCAACTACCTTTTACTACACTGTACGCGGGGGATCAAAAGAGGTCTCCTCACCAAAATCAGCATTGTGTAGGCACAACCCCCCCATGTACCACATACCTGGGGGCATTCGTTTTGTGAGGGCACATTACAGCTGGAACCTCAACGGAGGCCCCTGAGTCCTGATGATAATTGCTGCATTTTGGAAAGTTGGTGAGACTACCTTAATCCATATCGGAGGTGCCCAGAGGCTTCTGCACCCTACATGGTGTACTGATTACCGTATAGCTTATGATAGGAACAAAGATTCGCTGCCTCTTATATCTCTTGATGCTTATGGTTATACTTCGTAATACAGGTGTTACTATTGCCTTACATGGCCTAATGTGTGCCCTATTCACCTTGCATTGGCCTGAGTATATGCACAGTACCAATCACTGGTAATATTTGGTGATTAGTGTACAATGATGTTTGGTGATTTATGTGTTTCTTTCCCTACCTAATTGCTGCTTTTTATGCCCTGATATTATGATTTATGTCGTTTTTACCTTGCAATGATAGTATAACACATATAATTTCAGAAGTTTCGTAATATGTACAGTGATGGTGTAGGGTGTTGTCATGACATGTGCAACCTATAAGTATTTACTTTATTGCACTACCTATGATGTTATGAAAATTGCCTATTTGGCAAAGTGTTATTGTGATATCTGTATGTTAGATGTTTGTTGTTTTGGTCTAGTTTGGTTTAGATAAAGATACTTTATTTACCAAACTGGTGTGGTGTCCATTTGTGGTGTTTTCACTGTGTTACTGTGTGTTTGGGGTACAAATACTTTACATATTGCCTCTGGGAAAAGCCTGACTGCTCTGCCAAGCTACAAAGGGGGTGAAGAGGGGTTATAGTGGGTGTGTAATTCCCGTACTCTGAGTAGAGTGGTGGGTTCTGCCTGGCTGAGGTGCATAACCAAACCAAGGAGAAATTCCATATCTAACAAAATGCCAGCAGGATGTCAAGCAAAAGGTGTCTGAATTTGAAGCAGTTTCACGGTGAAACCACTTTCAAAGTGAAACCAACTTTCCCAGTTGTTTTGTTTTGCCATTGATTTTTTTAAATCAAACTTTTTTTATTGATCTAGGCTTTAAATATTTTTATATTGCATTAACCTTTGTATATTTGTTTCTGTGCCTAAATAACTTTTTATATTTATTCCTTAAGGCATTGGTTTCTTAAAGTCATTATTTACATATAATTTGTCTCAGGATTGCCTTATGGATCAATTAAATCTACCAAATCCTAAATCCAAAGTAACTTATTTATGTTTTTGGCTTTGGTGCTCAACAATAACGCTGAGGGGTACCTTCCTGCACAAAACAGCTCCCTGAGGCATTTTCCTCTTTCTATGAGTGCTGCAGAATGCTTGAGAAAGGCTTAATAAATCAGAATTAAGAGTTGCGTAATTCTGGTGCCCCGTTGCGTGGCTCAAGGGTGATGCAACTCTTTCATAAATATGCCCCTAATATCCCTGTGCCTACACAAAAATGAATGCATCCTTGTGTAATGTAACTGTTGCTCATGTAAATTGCTTGGGTCTAGTCTACACAATATATAACTGCAAAAAAAAGGAACACAAATGCACACCACAAAAAATGGCCTAGTCAATTTTGATATAATCAGAAACTGAGATTTGCTTTCCAAGTAAAGTCTAGCCCCAACTAAAGACAAAGGGCCTTATTATGAGTTTGGCAGTCCCCTTGACTGCCGTATGGGTGGTGGCAGTCCGAGCGCAGTGAGCCTGGCAGTATGACCACCGAATTACAAGTTGGGTGGATAGGCTTGCGAAGACCGTGCTGGACCACAGAGACCGCCAGCAGGCAGCCTGGTTCCCGATCAGGGAAAGGCAGCAGCTATAAGGCGGTACAGAGGAGCTGCACTGCCGTGTGTGTTACTAGGTGCCTGTTCCACAAGCGGGCCACGGCGGTCTAACTGCATGCTTGAAGGTGACGGTGACAAAGGATTTGGGGTGAGTACTTACCCCTTTTTTTTCTCCCAGGCAGATTCCAATGTGGATCCCTTTCTCCAGCTCCCTTTTCACAGCAGGATCGTCACCCTGAGGATTGCTACCCTTTGTGCGGTGATCTTCAGTTGAGTCCTTTTTGTACCATATACCCGTTGCCAAGACTGCCAAGATATGGGCTGAACTCTGGTAATGGGTATATGTCTCACATATACGATGCATATGTGTGCATCCAACCCATATGCAGCCAAAATGCACACACAGGCATCAATATATTTTGTAATAGAACACACAAGCTCCCCGGCTCCACACCGCCAGCTCCGTGGTCGACTTTGTAATGCAGCAGTTTTTGGACCGCCAACTCCGTGGGCTGCAGGCGGACGTGGTCCTGCGGTGTTCGGACTGCCGAACTCGTAACAAGGCCCTCAGCATGAATCTATCTTTCTCTACAGAATACAAACATCAAAACAGGAAAGGCACATTTATAGACAGTGTTTTGGGAAAGGTCTTTCACGTAACCATAAAGGTGTTTTTAATTTGTCATGTGGGTGGCAGGCTCAGATTGAGAGTGCCTCCCAATATGTATGTATTAGGACCAGAAACAGTAGAACTCGAAGTAATCAAATATTTACAGGTACACCTCTTAAACAATGAAGGCAAGTTAACTGAATTGATGGGTATAACCGGTGCTTAACTTACTCTGGTGCTTACCAGGGCTCGGCACTGGTGCTTGTTTGTTAACACCAGCACATTCTTTTAGAATTCTATCACATGATGGGGCTCTCTATGCATTTTAACATAGCACATCAGCAGTATTTTTAACAAATCAATCAATATACATTAAAAATAAATAAGTCCTGTGTGCCCATGCCATTCGTAAAGCTATTGGTGACTTGGAATAGTCCAAATTCTCAATTGTGTTGAGTTGTGATGATTAGAAGCTCGCGTCGGTACTAGCAATTGCAACGTGAACAAGGTCAGTGGAACTTATTTTGCTCTCAAATTAATCACAGGGTTCAACTCAATCTATTTGAACGGCAGCATTAAATAACACAACTCTTGCTATAAACTGTTGTTTAGCTGAGCTATAGCATTCATTTGAAATCATATTTGTAAACAATTTGGAAAACAATTTTCCATGGAACATTCACCTGCAGAGTGCTCAGACTGCTCACCAGCTGGTCAGGTTAAATGATTCCCTTAATTGGCCTTTTAGCCGTCAATTTCCCCATTACTGCAAGCATGCCTCCTGCCCGCTGGAATGCGCCCGCAGGGCACCTTGCCATTTCTGCACGGGATGCAGGTGTCAGCGCACAATTCCTTTTTGGAATCTGAAATCCACAGCGTAAATCGCAATGCCAAAATAAAAGTCTTTTTGGATTTGAACATATTTGTAGATAGCCCCCTGGAGTAGAATCTGCTTCTTTGTGTTGTGCTTGCTTGTGCAAAGTGAGACATAAGAGTGAAAGCAGCGTGCTACAGAATGAGAGTGGAAAAGGGACAGGGGGGCATATTATGAAGAAAGGGCGTTAGAATTATCGCCGCTTTAGCGGCAGTAAACTGCTGCTAAAGCGGCGATAATGGGCTTGATAATATGCTGCAGAGAATTCCCATAGAAGCCCATGTTCTGGTGTCAACATGGGCTTCTATGGGAATTCTCAAGGGCATATTAACAAGCCCATTATCGCCGCTTTAGCGGCAGTTTTCTGCCACTAAACCGGCGATAATTTTAACGCCGTGCTTGATAATATGCCCCAGGGTTCTCAAAGAACTACGGGGCATATTATCAAGGACGGCGTTAAAATTATCACAACTTTAGCGGCAGAAAACTGGCGCTAAAGCGGCGATAATGGGCTTGATAATATGCCGCAGAGAATTCCCATAGAAGCCCAGGTTGACACCAGAACATGGGCTTCTATGGGAATTCTCAAGGGCATATTATCAAGCCCATTATCGCTGCTTTAGCAGCAGTTTTCTGACTCTAAAGCGGCAATAATTTTAACGCCCTTTCTTGATAAAATGCCCCTTTAGGAGTAGTAACAGTAGTAGCACAAGAGTAACTCTTTGTGAAAGTTGGAGAATGCAATAATGCCGGAAACAGTAGCTAACTTCACTTCATGCTGAGCCACTCCTTACCTTAATGTGTACAATATTTTCCCATCATTCCATATTCTTAGCAGCTGATTGGGTGTTGTAATCCAATGAGCCTCAGCAGTTTTGGAATTCCGGAAAATTGTGTCTGGTATCCAAATCAGTCCCACCATATTGCTGTTCAGAGTTAATATTTTCATAGTGCTGTTGAATCTAAGGCGGCTATCTGTCCAGGTCTGGGCAAAAAAAATATCGATCTGGTATTCCTGCAAAAGATAAAAATGTGAGCAATTAATAAGATAAACTTACATTAATTTTCGTGAGATGTTTTAAGTACGCTTGGTCTAAAAGGACAGTACATATTTTTCACTCTCATTATATTAAAGCCTCACTCCTGTCTAATGTGTGTGAAGGAGCAATATGCTCTCTCACCTTTATCTATGGTTTGTGCAAATGAAAATTGTGAGTTGAACTTATGAGCACCAGCTTCGCAGGTGTGTAATGAAATGAAAAAAAGAAAATTTGTAAAGTGCGGTAGCCACCCTGAGGCGTCCTAGCACTGCAGACAAATGCGGGGACGGAGGCTGTTAGAGTCTATACAGGTTTGTTATAGAGCAGGGTTTTTAGAAGTTTGCGGAAGGGTAGCAGGTTGGGCTCTGCTTGCAGGTGGAAGGAGAGAGAGTTCCATAGCTTAGCTCAGTTGTAGACAAAGGAGCGGCCACCACACCTAGCTCTAGTGATCTTGGGGACAAGGGCAAGGTAGGAGGATGCTGATCGGAGCTGTCTATTCGGTTGGTTGGGAGTGATCAGCGATTGGTTAATGGCCGGCCCCGTCTTCCAGAAGGCCCTAGATGCAATACACAGGGCCTTAAATTGAATTCCTTCCCTGACCGGGAGCCAGTGCAGGCTCTTTAGTCTTGTAATGATTGAGTGCTGACGGGGAATCTGTAGGAGTGTGCGGGCTGTACAATTTTGAATAATTTGGAGTTTGCGGGTGGTGGATTGAGGGGCCCTTAGATAGAGGGCGTACCCATAGTCCAGGTGTGATAGAATAAGTCCTTGGACCATGATTTGTCTTGCCTGAAATGGGAGCAGAGGAAGGACCTTCCGTAGTAGTCTAAGTAAGTCATAGCAGGTGCCTAAGAACTTGGCTCCTTGATGGTTGAAATTGAGAGAGTTGTCCAGCCAGATGCCCAGGCTTTTGATTGCATTTTTTGGAGCTGGAGCGGGGCCGAGGCAAGTGGGCCACAATAGGTTCGTATTGAACATGGGAGTGTTTCCTAAGAGCATGAGCTCGGTTTTATCCCCATTCAGTTTTAGGCAGGAAAGTGTCATCCAGTTGGCCACCTCTACTAGACAGCTACTCAGGTTGTCTGGGGAGATGTTTGGCTGGTTGAGAGACACCACTAGCTGAGGACGATCTCGGCTAGGTGGCTCATATATACGTTGAATAGTGTGGGGCTCAGGGACGAGCCCTGAGGCACACCACAACTGAGCGGCATGCTAGGGGAGGCAATATTGCCCTCAATGACCTGGAAGGAGCGATCTGCTAAGAAGGATCTAAACCAGGTGATGGCATTTCCTGAAACTCCTAGGTTAATAAGTTGGTGTATCAGTATGCCGTGGTTTACAGTGTCAAATGTGGACCTTAAGTCAAGAAGGATAATTGCCGCAGTGCCTCCTTGATTAAGGATCTTCCTAGCCTCCTCGGTTACTGTGCGGAGGGCGGTTTTAGTTCCATGCAGATGACGGAATCCAGTCTGGGAGAGATCAAGTAGATGATTCCTCTCCAGGAACTCTACCAGTACCGAGTTGATATATTTCTACAGGATCTTACTCAGCCATGGTAGCAGGGCGATTGGCCGGTAATTGCTGGGATTATCTTGGTCTGAATTGGGCTTCTTTAGGAGAGCCTTGACCATAGCGCGCTTCCAGGGGGGCTGGACTGTGCAGGAGGAGATAGAGGTATTGAGCAGGTTGAGGGTAGTAGGAAGAATGCTTCCTAGAACTGGCAGCAGGGCAGGCGGGGATGCAGGGTCAAGGGGGAACCAGATTTCACCCGGTGCATAATGGATTCTAATGTGATGGAATTGAGAGGGGGAAAGATATCCAGAGTGATTGAGGGTCGAGGTTTTGTACTTATAAAGTTTGCAGGGGTTGGATCAAGCTGGGTGGGGGAGAAAGAGGTGTATATTGTTTGTATTTTCTGGAGGAAAAAGTCTGCCAGATTGTTACAGATTACCCTGAATATCGAAACCAGAATATCGATGGATCACAATATCAAGGACTAAATATCGAAAATAAAATATGGACTGATAAGTACATGTAGATTTTCTATACCTATACTAACTAACTTTAACTTCTATATCCTCAAGGCACAGCTCTAATTCCACAGCAAAGACACACGGACCAAGGCGTTAATATCGTGCAAAAAGAATTATTGGGGAAGTGGATCTGACCCGTTTCGACTCGCCATAGCCTTTTTCACAATTGTAGCAATCGTGGATTACACATATATTATTATGAATTCATAGAATGTGAAGACAATTTGTGATCATTCATACTACAGTGTACATAGAAGTCCCCTTCAACGGTATTCCATTATGAAACATCTCATCAATTGTCATACTCTCCTCATTAGCCCAGTACCATCCTGTTTTCAAATATAGAAGCATTCACATTATATTATGTATTCAAATTTTCATAGCACTTAATCAAGTGTGCATAACAATCCACTTGATGCTGTCCAGACACCAGACACTGCCTCAATTTATTCCACTGTTGTGACATAATAATATCAAGTTCATATGTCCCGATGATATTTTGGTTATTTTCATGAGTCAATATTGAATCTTCCTCTTACGGCATCAATCCACCAACAGTCTATGAAGGCAAATATGGGGAAGAAAAAGGCTAGTGTTCCCCAAAAACTCATTCCCGATGATTGATAGCAGATAATCTTATCACAGTGTTAAGTTGAGTGCTTCAATGGAGAGTCAATGTTCACAAACAGTGGAAAGCATATGCATGATGGGAATGATGGGGTTGGTGAAACCCATACCCTGGTACCACCCCAAGTACACATTCCCAAAGAATGAAAGGAAGCCATCTTGTCACAAGGAGAAGGGACATCCTTTAAGTTACTGTTTGCAAATATTAGAAATCATTGGCAAGAGGCTCAGCACAGGCAAAGCCCAAATCCTTGTGTTCTTTGACCAGACACTCCCAAAGAGTACTTGCAAACCATCTTAATAGTAGCGTGTTTTCAGGTACTGTTGCCTGACTTTAGAAAGCAGGGGCAATACAATGAGCATGGATGAAGCACACACTCCCCATGGTTGGGAGGAATTCATCTTACTAGTGGGAGTTTAGTTACTGTGTACAAACGTAGTTTATCACAGAAAAGAAGTTCACCATGGGGAAACCCACACCCTCTGTTCCCAGAGAACACATTTTAAAGGGAAGGGTCTGTACAAATGCATCACCTGTGTGCTATAATTGTGAGAGTTGTCTGGGTGCTTTTTGACAAATGTCCATTTTGGACATTGTTTTTTTCCAGTTCTTACAGAATGAGTACTACCTGTAGGAGATGTTTCAACATTTCTAACATTAAGATTTAAAAATGAATGCTAGAAAATAATAAGATCTAATGCTCCAATTGTACAATACATGTCTCAATGCACTGTTTGTAGTACAACTTTGCCAATATATTATCTTCACATTACAGACATTGTGTGTATTTCGATATATGATCACATGATTAACTGGTGCTCATGTAAATCATCCCAATACATTTGAGTTGAGTTTGTGCTACATAAAAACTGCAAAAAAATAAAAAGTAAAGAATTAAATAAGGTCATAGACGTACATTTTTTTGCAAAAGGCAAAACCAAACCTATACAAATATACTTTTTTGAAATTGAAAACCATTTTTCCTGCTTTCTGGATCCACGTTGATTTGGTGGTTTTGCAGGTGCCACCAGCTTGTTGGTACATCTGCTCAATACAGGACCAAGATGGATTGTTGTTAGAAAACAGCCCTAGATGTGGTTGCACTTGTAAAAAATAAAAAAGGCTCTCAACAAGGCAGTAACGTGAAAAAAATATGTTACACCATGGCTATTTTTGCCCTACATGCGGAGGAAACTAGAGACAGAAGAGGAAAATGCTCTGCAATCTGATTTGTAAGACATCACATCAGTGTAGAACGTTTTTTGAGATTCCATCCGGAACCTGTAGGGTCTACACATCTACAGACAGAATTATGCTCATGTTAGGCACAAAATAATCCAGCGGTGTCACAAGTTAAGGTAAAGCTCATACACACAGGCAGAGACATGGGTCTTCAAACTCTTTACCAGATGCATGCAGACAATAGTAAATCCTTCAAAATCCTCCACCTATCACCCCATTGTACCTTACTGGTATCAACTTCCCTGCTTAAGGACCTTAAACAGAGATTAGTATGGTTCGGGAGAGATAGACAATCATTGATGTACTTTAAAATATCCAGTGTCAAGTTATCAGAAATGACTGTATGCTTGGAAGGAGTCCTACTATGAATGTTGCTGATCTACCACTCAACAAAGCTGTCTCTCATTTAGGACTAGACACCCTTTTTTGTTGCAAGTGTTTCACACAAACTCTTTCACCTCAGTGCACCCTAAACGTTTTTTTGAGGGTCATCACATCATATCAGAAAGAGCTGAAATACAGTTCTATGAATATGCTTAAAAATGTTTTACTCTTATCGTACTTTTCTCGTATTTCATTCTCACAAATGCTCATGATGTTATCCGGGTCTGGTGGTTTGGTGGACTAATGTGTCCACTGTAGGTTTGACCTCATGGTCACAGGTTCAAATCCAGGCAGGTACACTCAGCTTTTCATCCTTCTGAGGTTGATAAAATGAGTACCCTTGAGTTGGGAAACAATAAACATCTGTATTCAGCCCAACAGGCCTTCGGGTGAATGTGTGCTTTGAAAATAAACATGTTATGTTATGACACACAGCTCCAAAACAATACTGCCACACAACTGATAAACCACTGTCAAAACAACTCCAGTACAGTGAAAACAGTAACTTAAGTGTACGCACATGCCATATACACACCACACCAAATACCTCATGAAACAAGGTCTACAATGTGAAGCTTACATGGTCCATGTTTGATAGTATTAAGTGGTAGTCACATCACACTCTATGTTTTACACATGGTAATAAACGTTGGTCACGAATGTAGACATTGACTGATTGGCCTGTGTAATTAGTTAGCATCAACTCCATTAATGCCATTTAAACTTCAAACATCTGAGTGCTAAACTTGGATGAGGGACAAAAGGCTCTGTTTTTCACTTGGGCCACAGTACAAATTTAATGCACAGCCCCATCAAACGTAATAGAGCGGGCCAGCATGGTCTGTGTTGGCAAGGCATAAGAGGGGCATAAGAGGAAAAAGAATCAAACCTATAGACAACTCAGTTGACAGAACTGTGTGATAAACATGATGGTCTTCAACATATGGAATGCATCACACAATTGAAACAAACAAGGACTTCACCCTATGTATTTACCAGGGAATTGTGAATCTAAGTTGTGTACACAGGCAACATCCGTCCACCACACATATTGTATGATAGAGACCTTGACACGTGTCTGTGAAACAATGACTGTGTGTGCCTTGTAGACAAAGTTTCCATTTAGTGAGTTAGTGTGGTAAACAACAGCATATGATCACAGACTTCCTTCGATCCAGACTGCTATAGGTTTTTACATCACTGGGTCAGTGAACACAGGTGGCCGAACTGGTCGTTTCAGAGATCACCTGTCCTGAGTACTATTTTAAAGAAAGACACATTTTTGCTATCTCTGTGCAGCTACTTCCCTTCTTAGGCAATTTTCACCACATTATAGTTAGCAAATGTCTTCTGGTAAAGTTGATTACATTTGCTTAGCTGTAACTAAAATAGTGAAACACACTATAGCAGACACAGACCTGTAACATATATGCCATATTCTACTTGTCAATGTTAAACTCTATGAAAAAGTCAGAAACAAATGGTTATCTGCATCCAAATTCATAGGATGTCAAATACTGTCACTTAGAAAGGGTATTTCATGTAAAACTAGAATTAGAGTCGCTGTCACAGACTACGAGCCTGATTACGATCTTTTCGGACCGCGTTACTCCGTCACAAACGCAACGGATATCCTGTCCGCCAAATTACAATTCAATTTTTTTCTATGGAACTTGTAATACAGCGTATGGGATATCCGTCACGGTTGTGACAGAGTATCCTATCCACCAAGATCGAAATCAGGCCCTAAGACTTTCTAATATTTATGACTATTGTAGGTTAAAGGTTACGTCTTTCAAACTATTCACCTATGTAACTATAAGCCAACTAGTGTGAGAATAAGCCCCTGTTATTTTCAAAAGGATGAGGCAAATCATTAAGTAAATTCAACCCTCTACAAGAGCTCCTATGTTTGCTGCTTTGTGTTAACTTTAAATTGTAAAACAAGAGGTAAATCTGAGAGAGGTAAGAGAGTGGGCTTGAGGATGGAAAAAACCTCTGTGAACTATTCTTTCCAGTAACCTAAGGCAAGGACTGGTTTAGTAGTACTTGCTTTTCCATCAAGTTAACGTCTCAAGAAGTAAATTTGTTCGACTATGTTTTTATTCTCTTCCAAATCAGCCCCATTTTAAATCTAATCCAAAAGATTGGATTCTGAAATCCATATTGTTTCTTTTCCATTTTTATTTATATTATCTGGTGGACATTAATGGACTATTAGTAAACTATAATGTTAAGCCAATCACAGAATGTTTGCTGTTTTAGTCATACCTGGAGAATTATGCTTATTAACTTGTTGAAAGTTAAATTCAGTCAGTGATAAAAACAGTACACATAGAATTAAACCTTTACAAAACAGAATTACAGTTAGATTGCTTATTTTTATCCGTGACTAAAAAAAAAGCAAGTAAAGAATTGAACCTAAAAAAATGAATTCACTGGACAAATCTTTCCCACCCTATAAGGTAAACTGAAATGTAAGGTCCTGGAATTCGTATTTTTTCTTCTCTCCTGTGGCATTACAAAGTGTGTTACAGTCCACGAACCTTTATCCTAACTGGTTATAATGCAGAACCATTTGCTACTTTGGTTACATTCAGAAAGTAATGCACAAAAATGGGGCATTTTTAGTAGAAAACTGTCGGAGCATGACGTTAAGCCAAGGAGGCTAACGCTGTGCTCCGGCAGTTTCCATACACAGGGATGCACCGTATTCACAAGAATACAGTGCACCCCTGCCTTTCCCTTATCGCTGGAGCTAAATGCAGCTGTGTAGCGCCAGCGCAGCTACTCTTGCACCCATTGTGCAAGGGTGCCTGCATTGCAGGGAAAGATTGTTTATGTGCAGGAAGGTGTCCTACACATAAACAATCAGTAATGGCGTTTTCTAACTTTTATCTGTGCTGCAAAATGCAGCACACATAGAAGTTGCAACTTGTCATTTTTTTAATGATTGTTTATGTGCAGGAACGGACACCTTCCTGCACATAAACAATCAATGTGTTTTGCTGTATCTATGTGTGCTGCACAATGCAGCGCACATGAAACAGCAAAAACTAGGAGAAATAAAGCATCTCTCCTCATTTCGCCCTGTTAAGACCAGATTCCCCCAGGTCTTAATTCTGGTGCTGCCCCATATTTACGCCACCCTTGTAAATATGGGTGTTGCGGCGCAACACTCACCGCAACACCCATTTACCACTCATTTCATGCTAAGTCTAGCGTGAAAAGGGGCCTTATTTACAAGGCGGCGTTAAGCCATGTTAAGTTGAATTATAAAAGTATTTACTTTCTTGATGCTCAAGCTATTTTTCCTTGAAATGTCTGAAGCATACTGTAATGATTAACCAGCAGCTTTGTTATGCTGCATACTTTCCTGCTAACACTGAACTGTGTGCAAACTATTGCATGTTAAATAATACCAGGAGCATGGCAAGTTTAGATTTTTGGTGAAATTATAATACATTAACTGATTGGGAAAAGATAAATATTTTGACGGATGATAATTAAACTTTTCGTGCCAAGAGACACATATGTATGATTGTTGGCATGCCTTGCACATGTTAGGATTAACAAGGAGCTAGTGTAAGGGCTAATTGACTGCAGTACTTTGCTGAGTTTATGTAGCCAGGGAATGTCCTATGGTGGCAGGCTTGATAACATTTCACAGTACTTAGGTACCAGGAACTTTAGGATTGGGGGGGTGCGTGCATGCATGTGTGTGTGTGAATCTGCAATTGTTCTCTGCAAAAAGAGTACATCAACACCACTGTACCAAAGAGTAACTATCATAAAAAGATGAAGTATACAATTGACTTTGATAATCTTTTTTGTAATCGTATTGGGAAGTTAAGAGATACCACTAGGATTCTTGTATTTTTCTTTTTTTCTTCCTGAGTGAAAAATCGCCAAAGCGTGCTTGCCTTTCTTCTGAATTATATGGCATCCAATCATGTACAACTGCCTTCTTTGCATTCTGCAAGCTTACCTCTAAACCGTTCATTATTTTGAGTCACGGTTTCGGTGTGACATTCTCTTCTTATAATCCCGGCCTACGACTTGACCCAATGACATCCATCTTCCCATAATCTCTCATCCCTGCCTTTCAGCCTGATGGGTATTTCATACATATCTAGCTCTAAATCAGCTATTTTTTCATTCATACATGCCCCAATTGTGCCCAGTTTCAATTTCACCATGAAGATGCAATTTTTGTTTGTGTCAGTGTGAATCATCCCTGTGTGTGGTCTGCTCTGCAGCCCATAGAAAACAGATTAAACCTCTTTTTTTGCCTCAGGCTGGCCAATTGTCGCCGCTGCAATACTGCGGGACAAGGTAGATTAATTTGATGTGACTGGCAGACATTTAGCACTGGTATCAATCATCTTGCTGTGCCACAGCTATATAAAGCAAGTAGTTACTGAAGGATGGAGCCTCCATTGGCTGTGGGTCAAAAGATCTTTAGGCATGGAGGACAAACAAGGTGATGGCAGAATTCTGGTTTTAACACATTGACAGGATCACTATTTTGAAACTCGACGCTATAGATTGAATCATTAGTTGATTGGTTATTTAACAAAAGCACTGTCTGAGAAATTACCATGCCGAAAAATATGTCTCAAACATTAACAACGTATGGAAATTTCATACAAAGGAATCAAAACCTTTCAGATGATTATGTTCTGATAAAAATCAAATCCAGTGCATGAAAGGTTGCCATCAGTTCCATATTTTAGTAGGGTTACTAAAATTATTAGATTAACTCAAGACAATTGGAGTACACCTCTCCAAATGTATGTGGTGATAACGCATCACCGTATCGGAATAGCCTTTTTTAAAGGCTTATGTAATTCATTACAAAGGAACATTTCATGTTCAACTTGTTCCAATAGACATGCAAGTACAATAATGCAAATTGCTCACTGGAAGAAAATCACAGCAGCACCATCTTTCTTGCTACATAAAGAATGTTTCTTGGCACTCTTTAATTTTACTTGCCCTATGTGTAATGTCATGCAGTTATAGTCACCTGAGATAACTATAACTTACGCCCTCGCAATGCACTGCTTATTACCTCACATATTACACCATTCAAGACATGAACAGTTTATGTATGTGTATATATATATATATTCTCACATATATATATAAATTCACTTAAAAAACCATAGGTTTCACACATGTTATAGTTCGGTGGACATTTCACTCGTAAAAAACCAATGAAATTCCCCCGTTATAGTTAGTTCAGATAACTATAACTCGCGCGACCGCAATCCACTGCTGATGAGTTCGGGTTGGACTGTTCCCATGCTGCATTCCGTCCATCATTTGTTTGTTGTAACGCTTTTCGCCCTAAGTGGGATGGGTATTCCCAGACGTGGGACCCGTGCTCACTACGCCACTGGAGTCAAGCTATCCTGGCTGATGACGGCTGATAGCCAGAAACCGGTCCTAGGATGCTTGATTCCGGTCCAGGGTAGACATGGCTTGGCAGTTCGGGCTGGACTGTTCCCATGAGGCACAGGGTCAAGACTGATTTGCATATGGCCATGTCTAAACTGGGGTGGCGTAGTGGGCAAAAGAACGATGGATTTAACCCAGATCTCTTGACTGGGGGAGAATGTCTGCATTGTCAGCATTCCGTCCATCATTTGTTTGTTGTAACGCTTTTCGCCCTAAGTGGGATGGGTATTCCCAGACGTGGGACCCGTGCTCACTACGCCACTGGAGTCAAGCTATCCTGGCTGATGACGGCTGATAGCCAGAAACCGGTCCTAGGATGCTTGATTCCGGTCCAGGGTAGACATGGCTTGGCAGTTCGGGCTGGACTGTTCCCATGAGGCACAGGGTCAAGACTGATTTGCATATGGCCATGTCTAAACTGGGGTGGCGTAGTGGGCAAAAGAACGATGGATTTAACCCAGATCTCTTGACTGGGGGAGAATGTCTGCATTGTCAGCATTCCGTCCATCATTTGTTTGTTGTAACGCTTTTCGCCCTAAGTGGGATGGGTATTCCCAGACGTGGGACCCGTGCTCACTACGCCACTGGAGTCAAGCTATCCTGGCTGATGACGGCTGATAGCCAGAAACCGGTCCTAGGATGCTTGATTCCGGTCCAGGGTAGACATGGCTTGGCAGTTCGGGCTGGACTGTTCCCATGAGGCACAGGGTCAAGACTGATTTGCATATGGCCATGTCTAAACTGGGGTGGCGTAGTGGGCAAAAGAACGATGGATTTAACCCAGATCTCTTGACTGGGGGAGAATGTCTGCATTGTCAGCATTCCGTCCATCATTTGTTTGTTGTAACGATCACTGATGACATCATCCTTTTTATAGAGTGGCGGTCGCGCGAGTTATAGTTACTGTTAGCGCTCTAGTTGTTCTTTAGAACACTCTGGGAAGCTGCAGTAGAACACAAAGGAATCAACTGACAGTCTCTGCCCTTGTTGGATGTACATGTTTTACTGAGAATGTCAGACTTCATTCTCACATGACTGAGAAAGATAATGTGAATTTACAGAAAATATGCTCTCAGTTTAGCTTATAGATCACCTTCCAAACCTCTGTGGGAAAAGCATGAGAAAATAACTTTCTCTCAAACATGATTCATGATATCACAGCAGAAGGCTTTTTCACATGGTAAAATCACCTTAGAACACACCACAATTCCTAAAATGAGTATGGTACCATCAACAAATGATTTATAATGTAACTAAAGTCTTAAAACCTTCTATTAGGGGGGCGTGGTTTCGGCGCCGTCCAAGATGGCCGCATAGGGATTTACCTCCGCCGCTCCGGAACCCGCTAAGAGCCTTCTGATGCCTGTTCTGCTTCCATCTACCTTCGAAACGGCTTCCGCATTGCATCGGAATACCCCCTCTACCGGGTGAGCCGTTTTTGAAACATAAGCGCGATGCGCTTCACCGAGTTTTCTTCATCTCGCTCCACTCCTCATAACGCCCGCCATTTTGGGCGCGAGCGTTATCATTCTTACTCACGCGTCACAATGAATAACAGCGAGCGAGCTCCTCTACTTCACACAATGTAATTCCCGCTTGCTTTACCTGACCTCTCAACCAAATGGTAATTTTTGACTCATCACTTACTCCTGATGTACGTGCTTTTGTCCATGTCATTGGTTAGTTAATGGGCTATTTGGCACGGTTTTGTCAGCACCAAAGTTCCTGTCTTCCTCTCTGCGCATTGAGAGCATCCTAGAGCATTCTAGTTTCCACAGAATTTTTACGTCACAAAGGCTTAATATTCATTGAAGGCAGTTGCTCATCATTTCATTAAATGGAACTGTGTTTGATGGTGCGTGTAAAGGTTCATTCAAGGAACAGCTGTGTGCAATAGGAAAGAGCTAAACGCTGAAGCTTGTCAGAGATATTATTGCAAATTTTCTGTTCTATACAAACCTATATCTCATTCGCCTATCAAGGAGATTTTTGTTTATGCTCGGTTATTGTTACTTTTCATCCGAATTTCACCTATCTATATGGAGCTTCGCTGCTGTCTATGACTACGATATTTTTTTTTTTTTTTTTTTTTTTTTTTATTACTTTACCCAGTTATATTTCCTTGAAAGTCACGCACTGTTGTCCTATTTTGCCTAGAACCTTCTTATCTCCAGTAGGTGGTCACCCGCAATACTTGTCTCCTTGATCTCCATGGGTCACAGTGATATTGAGCAATTATCTTTGCTGGTGATGTTTTTCACTCCGATGCCTGCAAAACAATAGAGCTTCATCTTTGTGAAATTCTGGTGGTTACCTATGGGACGGTTGCGTAACCCGAAATTTGTTTTTGTTCCTTCAAAGACTGAATCTTCAACCTCTGTATTGTCTGCTTCAAATTCTTCTCAAATGGCTGGAGTAACCGTTGGCCGCTCTTCCTCATTGCAACCTACCTCAGGTAAATCATCTCCGTCTACTTCTTCAACTAAGCGTTTGAAACAAGATCCTCCTTCACCTGATAAAACACATTCTTCTGTTTCTATGGAATTGCTTTTAGAGGAGATACGTGCGCTGCGCCCTTTTGTTGAAGAGACTAACAATAAAATGCAATTTCTTGAAGAGAAATGGTCTACTATGGACAACAGAGTGGCCTCATTGGAACAACAATCATCAGGGATACAGGTTAATTCCCAAAGAATTTCCTCTTTAGAGAAAACAGTTCTCAGTCTCCAACAACATACTGAGGATTTGGAAAATAGAAATAGACGGAACAACCTTCGTATTTATGATTTGCCAGAATCCCTTGAGGGTGATGATCCTGTGTCATTTTTCTCCTCTTTTCTTCCGAAACTCTTGGAGATGCCTTCGTCAACCTCCCTCAGTATTCAACGGGCTCATAGATTGGGTCCTCGCCTCTCCTCTTCTACAGCTCCAGCGAAGCCTCGAGGTGTCATCATCCTCTTCTTGAAGTTCACGGACCTTCTCTCAGTCCTTACAGCGGCCAGATCTAAACGTCAACTTTCCTGGATGGGTCAGAAAGTGTTCCTGTCTCAGGATGTTTCTAATGCAACTGCTTCCAGAAGAAAAGAATTCCTCAATCTTCGTGCTCCTCTTCGAACTCTCGGTGCCAGATATGGTTTATTCCACCCATGTCTCTTCAAAGTGACGTATCAAAATCAAACTTGGTCTTTCCAGGATCCTGCAGAACTTAAGAACTTTATCCTTCTTCATACCACCAGTGGCATGGACACTGCTGACTCTTCTAATGGTTGACCATTTAATCTTCTATTTTTCCTTACAGGTTTTTGTCAATATTTTACAGTTTTCTTCTAGACTTGCTATACGCTGTTCTGTTCTTTTGACATTATCAGTGAACTGCTCATTCGTATTTTTATCAGTCATGTTGCGTTTTTGCCTTTTTGATGTTTCTTAAGAAGCTTTAGTATGGTTCTCTGTTGGTTTCCCTATATGCTTTTTCTCCTGATGTTTTCCTCTCCCTTCTTTATTTTACTTAGAATGGTTGGTGTTCATCTCCTTGATCCATATGGCTTCGTACTATTTTCCCTCGTCCTGGTGTGGTCTGGATCTCCCCCTCTGTGCGGCTCGTCTTGCTGAGTGTCGCCATTGCCCCGTTGTCCTTTTTTATGTTCCCCTCAGGTATGTTACTTCAGTCATCCTTTTTTGGATATGTACTGTCCCTTCTTCTATTTTCTCTCTTTTCCCTACCCTTCCTACCTTCTTGTTTTCCTTTTACCCTCCCGCTCAACTCTAATCTCCTCTTTCTTTATCTTTCTTTCTTTCCTTTACATGTGCGGTGTTATTTATTTCTCGGCGTTCTCTATGCTTCCTCTCTGAACCCCCTATTCTCTTTTATCTCATTTTTCTTCCTTTTCTCAGGTATGTTTTCTTCAGTCATCCCTTTGGGATATGTGCTGTCTCTCCTTGTACTCGCTTTCCTTTCCCGCTTCCTTTTTCCTTTTCTCTCCCCTGTACTGGTTGATCAATTCCGATTCTCCTTTATTTCTCTTTACCCCTCTCCTTCTTTTTTCAACCTGCTTTATCGATATTTCTCAAAGTTTTCTCCTTTTCGATTTGTCTTTTGCGCATGCCTCCTCTTCTTTACTTCTTCTGTCCTATTTGATTCTATGTTATTTGTTAATTCAAAGTTGTTACCTGGAATGTAAAAGGTTTCATTAACCCCATTAAGCGGCAGAGAGTTCTATCCCATTTGGCCTCCTACAATCCAGATATAGCTCTCTTGCAAGAAACCCACCTTAATGATGTTGAATCTTTGAAGTTAAAAAGAAGTTGGGTGGGTACAGTTTTATTTTCACCCTCTGACAACAAAAAGAATGGAGTCGCTATCCTCTGTCATAAAAGGCTTAAATGTACGGTTCTGTCCCAGGATACGGACTCTGAAGGTCGTTGGATACTAGCCAAATTACTGCTGAACTCTATTCCTTTGACTGTTTTTAATGTCTATGGGCCTGTACAAGCAGACTGTTCTTTTTGGCCTTTAATTACAGAGAAATGTATTCAATATAAGGATGTATCATTTGTTTTTGGTGGTGATTGCAACCAGATTGTTGACCCGTTCCTTGACCGTAAATCCACAGTCCGTTTCACACCGCACAAACCCCACAAACAATTTCTTAATACTATTTTACAATCACACCTTATTGACTCTTGGCGTCTTGCACACCCTGACACATTGGATTATTCCTTTTTCTCTCCTCCTCACTCATCTTTTTCTCGCCTTGACTATATTTTCCTCTCTAAATCTTTATCTCAGACTGTTCTGTCTTCTTCCATTGAACCTATTGTCATCTCGGACAACGCTCCCATCGTGACAGATTTTGACTTACTCCCACCACATCCTAAACCCTCCCGGTGGCGCTTTAACAGTGCACTTCTTATTGATCCCAACTTTTCTTCTTCTTTTCGCTCTTTTGTTGAAGAATTTTTCTCTCTTAATTCAGATCCTAGTATTTCTTCCCACACTCTGTGGGATTCCTTTAAAGCCTCTGCAAGGGGATTCATTATTGACTTTGTCTCTCGGAAGAAGAAACAGTTTACTCAAAAGCGGAAATCTTCCCTGGCCCATATAAATTTTTTGGAGCACCAGTTCTACACTTCTTCTGATAAATTTATGTCACCGGATCTCCTGCGAGCTAAGCTGAAATTCAACAAATTAACTACTGACAATGCTTCTTCGGTTCTTCTTCGCAGTAGTGCACGGTATTACGGAGGTCGCAATAAATCTGGTAAGCTCTTGGCCAACTATCTTAAATCCCGTAAGGAGCGCACTCTTATAGACTCTATATATTCTTCTGCTGGCAGTCTTCTCCACAAAGACAAAGAAATCCTTGAGCAGTTTCAATTGTTTTACCAGAATCTTTACACCCCAGAATGCCCTCCCACTCCTTCTCTTATTCAGAGTTTTTTTGAGAATCTCCCTAAACCGTCTAATTCTCACCTTAATTTTCCGGATCTTGATCTCGATCTCTCACTACATGAACTCTCTGCAGCCTTGACATCCCTTACTAAAGGCAAAACCCCTGGCCCTGACGGCTTTCCTGTGGAATTTTATTTGCACTTTTCAGACATTTTACTGCCTAAACTTTTAACCCTCTTTCAATCATTTTCCTCATCTGGCAAGGCAGAGGGCACTTTTCAAGATGCTACCATCTGTCTGATCCCCAAAGAAGGTCGCGATCATCAATTTTGTAAAAATTATCGGCCGATTTCGTTAATCAATGTAGACTACAACATTTTTGCCAAATTACTTGCAATGCGCCTAGACCCCCTTATGCCTCACCTCATTGGCAAAGAGCAATGCGGCTTCGTTAAGGGTAGACTTACTTCAGACAACTCTCGCCTTTTTCTTAACGTCCTAAATAAAGCCCCCTCACTCTCAACCCCTCTTGCTGCTATCTCTGTTGACGCAGAGAAGGCCTTTGACAGGGTTGACTGGTCTTTTTTGTTTGCTTCATTGCGGTGGCATGGCTTTGGTCCCAAATTTATATCCCTTATCTCTCTCCTATATTCTGCTCCCAAGCCCTCGGTACTTGTGAATGGACAACTTTCTCCATCTTTTAATCTTCAGAGGGGTGTTCGCCAAGGTTGTCCTCTCTCCCCACTTCTTTTTGTCTTATCTCTTGAACCCTTTTTATCCTCCATTCGCAATAACACTTCCATTTCTGGTTTCCCATATGGTTCTAATCAATTGAAACTTTCTGCCTATGCGGATGATATCTTATTGTTTATTTCTGATCCTGAATCCTCCATACCCCCCTTGTTATCCGAGTTTCACTCCTTTTCTTTGGTTTCAGGTTATAAGATCAACTCGGATAAAACCGAAATTCTCCCTCTCACCTCATCCTGTCTCCCCCATCTTTTCTCTGCTACTGGTTTTGCCTGGAGTAGCTCCAAGATTAAGTACCTTGGCATTCTGTTTTCCAATTCCATCTCATCCTCGGTTAAATTAAATATGTCGGCAGTTATTTCCAGGATTGATCAGTCGCTCTCAGCCTGGAATCCCCTCTTTCTTTCCTGGTGGGATCGATTGGATTCAATTAAAATGATGATTGCCCCTATTTTAATTTATACCTTCTCTATGTTGCCGGTTCATATCCCTACATTTTACTTTTAAAAAATCGACTCTCTTCTTTCTCGATTTCTTTGGAAAGGTAAGAAAGCCAGAATTTCTATTGCCACCCTCCGCAAGCCCAAATCTAATGGTGGGGTTAACTTCCCTGATTTCCGTCTTTATCATAGATCCTTTTCTTTACGTCAGGCTTCGAGATGGATCTCATCAACTCTTTCTCCTTTCACGCCCCTTTGGCTTCTCATTGAACACTCTTTACTATTACCCTTCTCCTTTGCCGAGGTGATGCGATTCTCTGCCAGGAATCCCTTTTCTCTCTGTCCCCTATTCAAACATACCTCTTCTCTTTTAAATCCTTTGGTTCTTCCCTCCGAGGTCACACGTACATCCTTCTTGAATTCTCCTATCTGGTATAATTCTCTTATTCTTCTAAAAAATAGACCCATTTTTTGGAGATCGTGGAGGGTAAAGGGCGTAATGTGGGTCAACCAACTTTTTGACGGCATATCCCCTTGCTCTTTTCCCCAATTTCAACTTTTATTTCGATGCCCTCGTTCCTTTCTGCGGAATTTCTCAACCCTCATGACAATTATCCTTGATCGTTATTATTCTCTCCCCTCCACATCATCATCATCACCTCCCCCTCCTCTTCTTAGTATTCTTGCTACACTCCCTAAAGCATCTCTCATCTATAAATCTTTTGTATCTCCTAATCCTAATCGTGTCAAAACTAAAGTGGAGCTTTCTTGGGAAACAGATTTTTGTTGTACTTGGCCGATTGCTCTTTGGGATAAGCTGTGGTCCAGATCTTTAAAAATTTCCCGCTCTGCTTCTCTTACTCAATCCTTATTTTATCTGTATCACAGACTCTACCTCTCTCCCCTTTCTTTATCCCGTTTTTCCAACTCCTCTGACTCTAAATGCTGGACTTGTGGCTCTTCTGATGCTGACCTTTTTCACATGTTTTTTCTGTGCCCAGTTGTTTCTACCTTTTGGGGGAAAGTGTGGTCATGCCTCTCTCGTATCTTCCCTCTCCCTTCCTCTTTCACAAACTCTTTTCTCTTTTTGGGTAGCCTTTCTGAGCCTTTGAACCTCCCTGCTCATCTACACGGTCTCTTTGACCTGACGCTTGCTCTTGCCTTCCAACACATTTCTTCCAACTGGAAATCTCTAGCTTCTATTTCCTTACAAGGCTGGTGGAATTCTTTATGCCACTTTCACAGATTGGACGTCTCCTTTGCCTCCACTTGTAAACCTGTTCGTAATGTTGATCTTTTCTGGTTGCCTCTCACCACGTATTTGGATTGCTTGGCCCTTAAGAAACCTATACGTCTCAATGCAGAAAATTTTAGACCTCCTTGAACGTCTGGAACTCTCTCCTTTTGTTATCCCTTATAGGTTTATTTAATACTATTGCTTGTTTATGATGGTAATTTTGCATCGCTGATTTATATGGTTTGAATATATGTCGTAATTATTAGATAGTGTATGATCTATATTATTATCTTTATATCTTCCCCTCCCTTTCCCCCTCTTTTCCTCCCTTATCCTATCCCTTCTATTGTCTCCCTTAATGTTAAAATTCTCTTAAAATGCTTTGTGGGTTTCTAACTTTGATATTAGCAGTGTTAAATTCTTTCACTGGATTCTGTATTATTGCAATGTATGCTGATATCTTCCTTTTGTTATCAATTCTTTAATAAAGCTTTCAAACGTAAAACCTTCTATTAACTGCAATGCTTTTTAATGAGGTGCTATCATGTATATTGGTCCCAAGATGGCTGCCAACACTTCTTGGATGAAGTACTGACAGCCAATCAGATCTCACGATGAGATGTGTGGTTAGGCTCCGCCCAGATACATCTATCTTTTTAACTCTAATTTTCTCAGGAACTACTGAACGGATTTACACCATTTAAGGAAAAGGCACGAGTCTGAACTGAGGACTACCTCTTTGCCAAATTTGGTGTAATTCCGTCCAGCAGATCGGCCTGTAGCTGCGTCAACAGGTCCTATGGGAAAATGCATAGGGAAAATGCATTTTGGGACCCCCCTTTTTTCTCGGCCCCCGCTTGACGAATCACCGTGAAATTTTCAGGATAGGAGCGGATCGGAGCTGGCCAAAAGTTTGGAAAAGATCGCAAAGATTCGTCCATCGGCGCCAACGTTATTTCAAATAGAATGTTGCGGATTTCCTATGGAAAATAGGTCCTAACTATAACTACCTACTGGCGACTGCCAGTAGGTAATATATATATATATATATATATATATATATATATATATATATATATATATATATATATATATATATATATATATATATATATATATATATATATATATATATATATATATATATATATATATATATATATATATATATATATATATATCTCCAACTCCAAGGTTGCCCCTCCAGTTTAAGAAGAACTCGGACCAGAATGTTCACATACAGCATTTAATTGATGCAGGTAAAGTCCAAATGCTGTCTATTATCAGCCACTCGAATATGCCTTACTTGTTTCGAAATATTTTCTTCCTCAGAGGCATCGCCGGTGTTGTGTGTAAAGCGGCTCATCCCAGCAATTAAATAAATGATCGCACGCCCCTAATAGGCTGTCTATATAGAACTGTGCAGTGCTTGCTGGGAATTGTAGTGCCAAATTGAATCCATGATGGTTGCACACAATAATAACTGAATTAAAACTTTGAATAAGCCCCAGCTTTCAGAGTTCACCTCAATTCATCACTGCGGTCCCACATCCAGGTTCGATAATCATCTCACCATGTGGCCCCCTTTAACCCCGGGGTGGTGCTTCTTCGCGGCAAGACGGCCGCGTGCTTATATCCAACTCCAAGATTGCCCCTCCAGTTTAAGAAGCACTCGGTCCACAATGTTCGCATACAGCACTTAATTGATGCTGGTAAAGTCCAAATGCTGTCTATTATCAGCCACTCGAATATGCCTTACGCGTTTCGAAATATTTTCTTCCTCAGAGGCATTGCGGGTGTTGTGTGCAAAGCGGCTCATCCCAGCAATTATATAAATGATCGCACACCCCTAATGGGCTGTCTATATAGAACTGTGCAGTGCTTGCTGTGAATTGTAGTGCCAAATTGAATCCATGATGGTTGCACACAATAATAACTGAATTAAGAGTTTGAATAAGCCCCAGCTTTCAGAGTTCACCTTAATTCATCACTGCGGACCCACATCCAGGTTCGATAATCATCTCACCATGTGGCCCCCTTGGTGGGTGGTGCTTCTTCACGGCAGGACGGCCGCATGCGTATATCCAACTCCAAGGTTGCCCCTCCAGTTTAAGAAGCACTCGGACCACAATGTTCGCATACAGCATTTAATTGATGCAGGTAAAGTCCAAATGCTGTCTGTGATCCATCCGGATCTGTTCCAAAATAAAATATTTCAAAAGAGAGGAATTGGAAAAGTGTTTCTCCTGATAGTTTCATGCTACCAGATATTTAGGATCTTTATTAGTAATAGCACGTTTGTGTTCCAGTATTCTCTTTTTAGCCATGAGAGTGGTACTCCCTATATAGTATAACCCACAGGGACATTCTATCACATATATCACAAACGTTGTGCTACATATCAGAAATTGAGGAATTTCTCTGTGGCTAGAACCATATGTACATTCCTTACGAAAAGTGCTGGCAGAACATGCTTTGCTTTGCATCCTCTCTTTTGAAATATTTTATTTTGGAACAGATCCGGATGGATCACAGAGGGGGAAACAGGAAAATGAAACTTAGACAAAAAGAGTCTAAGCACATTGTGGACTTACAGACTAGGGCCCCTGGGGGTATGAACCAGGACGAAGAACTATAGATACATCTCAAAAAAGAGTAGTTATAGACATTTCTTACTAATTTCCTTTTGATTGTCTCTTCAATGATTTGCAGACTCCCTGAGTGTGACATTTGACCTGATGTATGTTTTTTATCTTGAAGTACCTCATCCCCAGTAAACTAAGTGCATTAGAAACTGTTAGCTATTTTAACCTTTTAATTCTGTTTACTTTGTTTCTTTTGCAGGAGAGAAGGAAGGTACCTACTCACTACACGGGTTGCCTAACCTTTTCTTCGACATCACTTTGAAATCACTTTAGACATTTCGGTGCACTAGTTATCGCGGACTGATATCACTGGCAACATGAATTGAGAGTAACATGAAGAGACTTGTTGGCCTTCAACTGAAGACTTTGTCTGTTGGGTGAGATGCTAATTGCACAGTCTTTTGGAACGATACTTGGAGTGTGTTTATAAACATGAGAAAGTAGACACATTACTAATTGCGCACTAGGCAAAGCATTGCATCTTACTCATGGCATTTCAGTGATAAAATACAGTAGTGACAGTGATAACACATGAGCGTACTGCACGCCGGTTGTCAATAGGTACTTAGCCTTTTCACAGTGTAGATACTGTACTTATCATTATGATGTTTATTTTGTGTTTTATGCACACAGGCTGTTACTGGTTCCACTGTATAATAATTTAGCATTTAGCTCTTTTAAATTGGGTACAGTCTCCATGTGATGATATTTGGGCTGATTTGTACTTTGCATGATATAAACGGCTGCGTAGGTGTGAGCACTTTGCCCCCCATTTCTCTCTGCTCTGTTCAAATACAGCGCTCCTGATGATGTTCGGGCTGATTTGTACTTTTCATGATATAAGCGGTTGCGTAGGTGTGAGCACTTTGCCACTTATTTCCCTTTGCTCCGTTTAAATGTAGCGCTCCTGTTTCTAAATTTAACTTCAACCTACACTTATTTTCATGATGTACTACACTGAGAACATTATAACCAAGTTTGGTTTTTTCTTGTTTGATCAATAACTACTATGACAAGTGATAATGCAATGTCAAATCCTTTTGCCTTATATTGGAATGTGATGATTTTGATACTGAGCATTAAGCACAGGCTGAAACTCCAATATGGCCGCCAAATACGAACAGTGTTTGTCCTATCTCTATGTTCTGTGCCTATGATGCGATGTCTGATGATATAAGGTGCTTGTTTGTTTTGTGCACTGTATTCACGTGTTGTGGAATAAACCTAGTCACATTTACTATTGAAAGTGTCTTCTTTAACCTGAGAGCGTACTTAATTTTGGATTTTTGTAAATATATATATATATATATAGATATATATATAAATTCACTGAAAAAAACATAGGTTTCAGGGTGTTATAGTTAGCTGGACTTTTCACTTGTGCAAAACCATTGAAATTCCCCCGTCAGTGATGTCATGAGTGATGTCACTGACCATGTCATGAGTGATGTAATATGTGACGTCATCAGCAGTGCATTGCGGGCGCGCGAGTTATAGTTAGCTGAACTAACTATAACGGGGGAATTTCAATGGTTTTGTACAAGTGAAAAGTCCAGCTAACTATAACACCCGTGAAACCTATGGTTTTTTCAGTGAATTTCTGAGGTTTTTTAAATGCTAATTCCTAAATATAACGTACCTGAAACCTATGGTTTTTTCTGTGAATTTCAAAGGTTTTTTAAATGCTAATTTCTAACTATGCCTACAGAGATAGGACATGTGAAGAAAGAAGAAAAATGCACAGAAAGAAAAAAAAGAAGTGCAGAAAGAAGCAACAGAAGTCCTCAAAGACGAAGAAAAGTACAGGAAGAATGATAACGTGCAGAAAGAACAAAAAGAAGAGCAGAAAGAAGCCTTGTTGCAAAATCATCCTGTACCCTCAACTTTTTCAGACGGATACTGGTGGTAACCGAGTCTGACTAACCAGTCCTAGAGCCAGTGCTATGTTAAAAGACACTTAGAATACAGTGAAAACACCTACATACACTAGGGAACATTATGCGTTGGGGTCCCCCTGTGATTAGCATGACCTCCTCTGTAAGCCCCTAGTATATAATAGGGCAGGGGGGTTAAAACTACCTCTTAAAACAGGCCACAGGGCATTTTTGCACACGTTAACTCAGGCCCGTCCCCTCCCTTCACCACTGTGTAAACACGCCCTGTGTCCGTTTTTAGTTGGGAGATTAAGTTCATTTGAATCCTGAGGGTCCCTAGGGTCCAACTAGCCCACTAGGTACCTCCAATAAGTGCCACAGAACTGCATTGCAGAGAGGTGTAAAAAGTGGCATGGCCTGGACCACCTCTCTGCAATGCAGCTCAGTGGCGCTTACTGGAAGCATTTGGTGGGCTAGTTAGCCCCCAGGGGCCCTCAGTATTGAAGGAAAATGATATCCCCAATTTAAAACGTGCCATAGTGCGTGTTTGCACACGTCACCTCAGGCCCCGTCCCCTCCCTTCACCACTGTGTAAACGCGCCCTGTGGCTGTTCTAAGTTGAGAGATTAAGCCCCCTTGAATCCTAAGGGTCCCTAGGGTCAAACTAGACCACTAGGTACCTCCAGTAAGCGCCACAGAGCTGCGTTGCAGAGAGGTGTAAAAAGGGGCTTGGCCTCAGAACACCTGTCTGCAGCGCAGCTCCCTGGTGCATACTGGAGATGCCTGTTGGGTTAGTTGGCCCTCAGGGACCCTCAGTATTGAAGAGAAATTAATTCCCCAACTTACAACTCGCCAGGGGGCGCGTTTGCAGAGTGCTGCAAGGAGGGGGCGTGGCCTCCGGCACGATGCCAGTCTTTTATTTATTTTAATTTTTTAAGAAGGGGGGCTGTGTGGTTCCCCTTCTTATTCTAATTTATTGGCCCTGATGACCCCATCCCCCAGGGCCTGTCTCCTAATTATATTTTTTTGACCCCAATCCCCAGGGCCGGCCACTGTTTTTTATTATTTTAAAAAAATATATATTTATAGACACACCTAGGACATGCTGGACAAACCGTACGTACCTATCACCATTACGATTTGCGTGATAATCATTAAAAGGTGACTATGCATACAATGAATCCACGTGGAATGTATTTACACCACTAGTGAAGCACTGACATGTCTGATGCCCTACCGTGCCTAATCCCGGTAGACACCCTTGTCGTTTATTTATACAAACATGGGTAGCTATTGACGGGCACATTTAATACACATGCACACCAAGCCATTCAAAGGGGATTCGACAAAAATTCAACCAAAACTATGCAAGAAACCCCCCTCACGGTTAATAAAACGCACATCCACTGCCGGATGTGTAATACTTTTTATTTTACTCTCTGGAAAAGGGACGAACATCACTTGAGAGTCACAGCGCGCTCCTGGCAGAGCCCAATGCTGTGTTACACCCACCATTGCCTGCTGAGTGCCACACACCTCTGTGTTGTATTCCACTAGCCAGTGCATATGCTATGACACTCTCTAGCCCATGTGCACTGTAACACCACCCCGTGAATATGTCATGCCACACTTGTCTTCGCACGGGTTATATTGCCCCATCTAACGTGCCTTCCTCGATGCCTATGTTATAACGCACAGCGCTATGCCATACATATTACAATCTGGGATCCATATCTTTGTCACAGTGCATATGCAACGTTACACTCCCCAGCACATATTTTATATTACAACTTTAGAGACTAGTTAGGTTACACAACACTGCCCTGTGCATATTACACTCCAAGGCGCATATCGCATAGCACGCGCTAGTGCCTGTGCTATCTCGCGCTCTCCAATGAATCTGTCATTGCGCACAATGTATTGCATATTATATTTCACGCCCGTTCATCTTATATCACACTTTTTGGTGCATAGTTTATACCATACACTATATCTAGTTTTCATTTTCAATCGTGCTCTCAGGACTATGTTCTATATAACACTGTGTTCACCTACCCTTTTCACGGGCATTACATTTTGCGATAGGGGCTGGAGGGTCAGGGGGTGTTTCTGCCAAGTGAGCCTGGAGTCACAGTCACAAACGTCCTCTTCTTCCTGAATAAAAGTGAGATTATGCTGCATACTTGTTCATATTTTAAGTAGTTCGCACAGACACACGTTTTAAAAACAATAAAGTTCCTAATACCCGCCTTCTCTGAACAGTTAGCTTGCTGCCCCATCCCCCTCCTCCCTATCCTCTGTTGTGTGAATCCATGGACTAGCCTCCTCCCTCCTGCCATGCATGGTCTGATATGCTGCCACTGCCCTCAATTTAGTATGATGTACCAGTCCACTCCTCCTGCCCTCCATTGCCCAATTCTATGCCCCATCATTGACCTCCTGCTTAAACTCTGCGCTTAGCTTGCTGTCCCTATTCTCCTTCCCCCTGCCCTCCGATGTCTTTGTGTATGCCCCTGCTCCATCCTTTTTGCCCACCATGTTCCATGGACCTGCCACTCCTATCTACTCTGAGTGTTCTGTTGAGCTGCCACTCCCCTCCCACCTGCCTAGCATTGTCAGATGACTGTAACCTGTCCCTGCCACCTCCACCCTGCATGTGCACATGCCATGCCGCTATCCTCTTCCTCCTGTCCTACATGGTCCATTGTACTGCCACACCCTTCTGCCCTCCCTTGTCTGTTGTGCTGCAACTGCTCCTCCTGCCTGCCCCGTGCGGTCTGTTGTGAGGCCCCTTCCCCTGAACTTTCTTGTCTGTGCACAGGTCAGGACCCTCCCTTCTATCCTCCATCATCCTTTGTGCATGCCCCTGCACCCTCCTTCTTGCCCATCATAGCCATTGTGCTACCACTAACCCTCCCACTTGCCATGCATGGTCTTCTGTGCTGCCATGGCCCCTCCCACCTTCCCTGTGTGGTCAGTTAGCTGCCCCTGAACCCCTCCCACCTTCCCTCCATGGTCTGTGTGTATGCCATCACAGTCTCACTGTTGCTCTTCATGGTGTGTCTTGCTTCTAGTGCCCATCCTGCCTGACCTCCATGGCTATCTTGCTGCTCCTGCCCTGCCCCTTTGCCCCCAGCCCTCTGTTTACATGTGCAGACCCCTACTCCCTCCCTCCTGGCTTGTCTGTTCCATTGTAATGCCCCTGATCCATCCCTCCTGCCCTTTATGGTCTGTTATGCTGCAGCTTTCTCTACTGTCTGTCCATTATGGTCCTGCCTCTTGCCCCTCTGTTCTCTGTTGTCCATGTGCATGGTCCTGTCCCCTCCCTCTTGCTTTCTATGGATTGTTGTGCTGCACTCCCGTCCCGCATGCCCTGTGTGGTGTATTGTGCTGCTGCAAACCCTGATGCCTGCCCTGCAGGGTCAGTTTGGTGCACCTCTCCATGTCCCTCCTGTCCTCTGTTATCCAAGTCCATGTCCCTACCCCATTTCCTTCCATGATCCAATGTACCATACTTGCAAACATTTTGAACTTGGTAAGAGGGAGATATTGAAAAAAAACTGGGGTATTGATTTTCCCCTTTGAGTTACATTGAAAAAGAGGAGATTGTATACAGGAGACAGATAAAATAAAGCCCATTTGAGCTTAAAAACATTGGACGTTTCCTGGCTGAATCGGGTCTGTTGGCATGTATGGTTGTACTACCATTGCCTCTTCCTTCTGCCCACAATGGTCTATTACATTGCCACAGCCTCTCTTGCAAGTCCTGTATTGTTGGTTTGTTGCCCCTGCCCCCCTTTCCACTGCCCTCCATAGTCTGTTGTGCTGCCACGGCCCTTCCTGCCTGCTCAGTGTGGTTAAATTGTTGCCTTTGCACCCTCCTACCTGCCTTCAATTTTCAGAGTCCGTGCCCCTGGCCTCTGCCTCTCAACAGTATCCTAATGAACAACTAGATTGCTAACATTCTATATTTATTACAAAAGTGTGGAACGCCTGATGTCATCTTGATGTAATCAAAACTGTAATACCTAGAGCATTTCCTTTAGAAATTACATATATGAGAGGGTCTTATTGGCATCAAAATTATGGTTAGTGCTCTAAAAGACTAAAATAAGGACATATTTTCTGAGTTTTCAAATAGCGAGAAAGCACTTTTAAATTATTTGTTACCTTTATGTTTTTGTATCCAGTTGACCACTTGATTAAATGTTGCACTTAGGGGAGAGGATGTGGTGTTACTTCCAGAACTGCAGACTTTGCAACTGGGGAACCAGGTTGGAGTTTCTGCTTCAGCTCGACATTCTGTGATTCTGGTCAAATCACGTCTCCCCATGTCTACAACCAAAATGAATTTGTTCTTGTGTGATGTAACCAATGCTCATGTAAAGCACTCCAATACCTGACAAGTCTGCACTATATAACACTGCAAAAACACAAAATAATAAATGTTTTGCACACTTCTGTCATTGGGCTATATTTGGGCTACATCTGGGTGATTTTGGGCTACATTTGGGCTCTTTTGTCTCCGGTGGCCATCTTGGGAGATTTATTTGTTATGAAGTTTCCTAATTTCCTCATGTACTGCAGTCTCCTCAGTAGGAAATGCTTTCAGTTTTTTACTTTGATTCCATCATGAAGGTATTCAGATATGTCACTCATTTGCCATAAATTCTGAATCTTAGCACTCTAGTTCCTCATTAGATCACTGTAGTATAACTACTGTTCACCATGGAAGTCTGCTCCAGGTATTAAAAGTGCATGTTTCAGTCGGCATGTCAGAATTTTTTAATGAAATAGAAGAGGATTTGAGAAGTCACTCAAAATGTGCCCTCATTTTCTTTCTTCAGCATTAATCATAATTTCTATGGCAAAATGAACCCCCTCATTGTGTTCCTTTTTAAATTAAATGTGTTAAGTGTTACCAGTTTATTCCAATCAAGATGGCTTCAGGTGTGCCATACTTTTGTCATAATGAAGACAGTAAGCGCTCTAGTTGTTTTTAAGAACACTCTGGGACATTCTGTCATTGGGCTATACTTGGGCTACATCTGGGTGATATTTGGGCTACATTTGGGCTCTTTTGTCTCTGGTGGCCATCTTGGCAGACTTATTTGTTATGAAGTTTGCTAATTTCCTCATTTACTGCAGTCTCCTCAGTAGGAAATTCTTTCAGTTTTTTACTTTGATTCCAAAGGCATTCAGATGTGTCACACATTTGCCATAAATTCAGAATGTTAGCACTCTTTTTGCTCATTAGATCACTGTAGTAAAGCTACTGCTCACCAGGGAAAACTGCTGCTGGTATTGAAAGTGCATGTTTCAGTCTGCATGTCAGAATTTTTTAATGAAATAGAAGAGGATTTGAGAAGTCACTCAAAATGTGCCCTAATTTTTCTTTCTGCAGCACTAATCATATTTTTTATGGAAAAATGAACCCCCTCATTTTGTTCCTTTTTAAATTAAATGTTTTAAGAGTTACCACTTTAATCCAAGCAAGATGGCTTCAGGTGTGCCATACGTTTATCATAAGTAGGACTGTTAGCGCTCTAGTTGTTCTTTGGAACACTCTGGGAAGCTGCAGTAGAACACAAAGGAATCAACTGACAGTCTCTGCCCTTGTTGGATGTACATGATTTACTGAGAATGTCAGACTTCATTCTCACATGACTGAGAAAGATAATGTGAATTTACAGAAAATAAGCTCTCAGTTTAGCTTATAGATCACCTTCCAAACCTCTGTGGGATAAGCATGAGAAAACATTTTTCTCTCAATCATGATATCCCAGCAGAAGGCTTTTTCACATGGTGAAATCACCTTAGAACATACCACAATTCCTAAAATGAGTATGGTACAATCAACAAATGATTTATAATGTAACTAAAGTCTTAAAACCTTCTATTAACTGCAATGCTTTTTAATGAGGTGCTATCATGTATATTGGTCCCAAGATGGCTGCCAACACTTCTTGGATGAAGTGCTGACAGCCAATCAGATCTCAGGATGAGATGTGTGGTTAGGCTCTGCCCACATACATATATGATTTTACTTTTGATTTTCTCAAAAACTACTGAACAGATTGACACCAGACCTGCAAAAGGCACATACCTGACCTGAGGACTACCTCTCTGCCAAATTTCAAGTAATTCTGTTCAGCCGTTCGGGCTGTACCTTGGACTAAAGGTACCTATGGAAAATTGCATGGGGAAAACGCGTTTTGGGACCCCCCTTTTTTCTCAGCCCCCGCTTGACGAATCCCCCCGAGACTTTCAGGGTAGGAGCGGAGCGGAGCGCCCCACCTATTTTGAAAATTTCGCGAGGATTCGTCAACCGGCGCCAAAGTTATTCCAAATAGAATGTTGCGGATTTCCTATGGAAACACGGTCCTAACTATAACTATCTACTGGCGACCGCCAGTAGATAATATATATACATATATATATATTTATATATACATATATTTATTTACTTGAAAAAACAAAGGTTAAAGGAACGTTATAGTTAGGTGCAATAAAAAGATCTACTTTTGTTTTTTTTTTTAAACCTTAGAAGTTTACTGAAAAAAACAAAGGTTACAGTAACGTTATAGTTTGGTGAATATGTCAGTAATAACATTAACATTTTGAACTAAACAAACCATACAAATTCACTAGTTATAGTTTGCAGAGCTAACTACAGCTTGCACTCCTGCCATACACTGCTTATGACCTCACATATTACATCACTCATGACATGTTCTATGACATCATTTATGACATTACTCATGAATTTCCAAATGAAATCATTGATGACTTCACATGCTGCAGAAGTCGGCATTGCTCTGATCCACTGGAAACAACTATTTCTGCTGCTCCTTCCAGCAGGAGCAATCTCTTGATCTGTTTCCCTGCTTGATTCAGTGTGGGCATGGAAACAGATGATCAAAAGTCTGCCCCCAATGGGTGGGATCATTTTCAAAGCTCTCGCCCTTTGGGAGCAGACTTTGTGTTTGCTCCCGCATGAGATATGTTTGGAAAATGCTCCCATCAGGCATGAGCAAAGACAAGTTTCCCTGCCTGCAAAGGTGTGGGCAGGGAAACTGCTGTGTCCTGGGGGTGGGCTCCCAAGGACACAACTAGTGAGCCATCCCCGGGGGATGGGGTCCTTGAGCCATTAATGGCTCAGGGAGGGGCCCATGATGTGGAGTCATGCATCATCATTGTGGCTGCCGTCGACTGGAGGATGGTGAGAGCTTGCACTGAGGATGTGCTGCGCAACAGCAGTTCCAATGAGGCTGGCGGAGGTCTCAAGTACTATGGGTCAGAATACGAGTTTGGCAGTCCATTGGACTGCCGAACCCTTGTTGGAGATGCAGTGGTGGTCGGGGAACACCACACCAATGGTCCGACCGCTATATTACAAATATGGCCGCCGGACCGTTTTGGAACCATTGCAACTGCCAGGGAACCATATGACCTGGAGGTGGTGCAGCGGTCTGCAGAAGAAATATGCTTGGCAGTACCCCTGCAGCACTGTCAAGCATATTCTGAGTTTCCCTATCACCAGCCTTTTCATGGCAGTGAGCCCGCCATGAAAAGGCTGTTGCCCCTGTACACTAGGGTGCATGCAGCGGGGCACATGGTGTGCGCCCTGTGTGCATGCATGCCCAGTTCCTGCACAGCGTGGACTAAACAGTCCATGCCATGCGGGAACTTGCTTTTGGGTTCCAATTGCGGTGCCTTTTTTAAAGGCACCGCAGCGGGAACACCAAAGGGCCACCTGCCAGACCAGGAGAAAACTCCTAATCTGTTGGGCGGCCAGCAGTTGACTTTGGTGGTGCGTTGGCATGCCATACCGGTCCCGCACCCCCAAAGTCATAATCAGCACCGATGTTTGGTATTTGGTGTTTGGTATTTGCAACGTAGATTTTCTTCATGAGACTAAGGCTTGTAACATTGACAGTGACTGTTCTCCTTAACTAACAGGTCTTAATAGGCAAACTTGTAGGTGTTTGTGATCCTTTCTTCTGCAGTTTAAAGTGGTATGTCTCATATTTATGCCCTAGCCTGGACTACATCAGTTACACATCTCCCACACATGCTCTCTGACCATCTGCAAATGTGGTTGCCTAACCAGATCTCACAGACTCTCCCTCGTGAATTTTCATGGCTACTGACCCCACATGCGCTGCGCGATGTAGCCTTTAGGAAGGAAATCCAACTTGCAATAATAGACTACTTTGCCCCCAACGCTGGGTCGATTGAGTCGCCCTTCACTTTGTAGGAGGCATTCAAGGTGGTGATACGTGGGACTTTAAATGCAAAGCAGTCAGGGGTACGGCAGGCAATTCGCACCTCATTGAGCAAATTGGAATCAGACATCCAGGTTTTAGAATGGGGATCCTAACCCTGTTGCACTAGCAGGCATCAGAGACAAACTTACAGCATATCGCGAGGAGACTAAAAGTGAGGCAAACTACTTGGGAAAGGAAGACTGGGCACAAAGGTACGGTGAGGGGGACATCCCTGGAAGGACGCTAGCCGGCTGCTGGGCAGTCCCCACGCTTCCACATATGTGATGGAACTGATGGGAGCAGGGTCCCAGCTGGTCACTTCCCCATCGGAACTGCCGGAAACCAAGTCATCCTTTTATGCTCAGCTGTACACCACTGGATCGGGGTGCGATCCGAAGGCACTGCAGAGCTATTTTGACTCTATCCAACTCTTGTGGCTGGACCTGGGGCATAGGGAATATCTTGATGCTCCAATAACGCCATATGAGATTGCTCAGGTCATTGCCAGCCTGCCAGGAGACAATGCCCCTGGCTTGGATGGACTAATGCTGGCATTCTACAAGGAATATGCCTCCATACTTATCACGCACCTTATAGAGATGTACCACAACTCGCTGACACTATGCTTATGGTATATTGCAAATCAGTCTTGACCCTTCCCATGGGAACAATCCAGCCTGACTAGACAGACTGGACTGTTCCCATGAGGGGCAGGGTCAAGACTGATTTGCATATGTCTGGGTTCAAACTGGGGTGGCACAGTGAGCAAAACAATAATGGATTAAACCCAGATCTCTTGACTGGGGTGAGTGGTTGAAAAGTTTCTGTACTACGTTCATCATCTGGATGTGTTTGCTATGTTCACCCTAAGTGGCCAAGGATATGCCCAAACATGGATTCCCTGCTCGCTGTGCCACTGGATTCAAGCTAGTCTGGCTGATGAGGGGTAATACCCCAAAACCGGTCGCAGTATGCTTGTTTCCAGTCCAGGGAGGACCTGGCCTGGCAGTGCAGGCTGGACTGTTCCCATGGGGCACAGGGTCAAGACTGATTTGCATATGGCTGGGTTCAAACTAATTATTCAACAGGGTTGACTAAATTATGCGGCACAAAAAAGCAGATTAAGCAGTATAATGCGGCACATTTTGTGATAGTATTACGTTATTATTTTGGCCTTTTTACACATGGTGACGCTATTTGGAAAAATATTTCACCTTATTAGTACCATTTTATTACCCAAATAGAGCAATAAGTAACTGAAAGATGGCTATTTAACCTTTGCGAAGGGCCTTCCACATGAACACTTGACCCTTTGTTTTTAGTACCTTTTGATCCATTTCAGCTAGAAAATATTTTTGGGGGGTTAAATCTTCAGATTATGCTGAAGATGATAAATTATGTGGCAAATGAGATAAACTCATAGTTAATCGGTAAATGGTGCAACCGCAGAATCAGGTAATTCCAGTGGCCCTGGTCATCAGGCACAGCCGGCATGGGTTAGAGAGGTGGGGCAGGGTGGGGACGGGGACGGGCTGGTTTTGTGGGGAAGTCGACAGACGACGGGATAGGTAAAATTAGATTTAAAAAAAAAAAACACTTACCTTACTCACAGTCAGCAATGCGGCAACTGCAGGTAAGTGGTTTTATTTTTTTTATTTAATTTTACCTATCCCGTCGTCTGTTGACTCCCCCGCCTCACCGCACCGCTCTTACCTATGTCGGCCGCTACTGCTGGTCATAGCTTTCATTCGTCAGATCCGACTGTTTACTAGTTTCCAATCACCTGTTCTTCCAAACTTAACACATACTAAATGGCACAGGAGCTTATTCGTACAAGATTGCTCATGGGAGGTTTCATTGGCATGGGTGAGAGATCACCTTTGAAGTGGCTGTGGGTACGTCTTGGACCCTCAGCCACTAAAGGTTCTTTGCAGGAAAGAGCAAAAGGAGAGTATTTCAATTACAAAAGAGACACTTTTCTTCACATCTTCAATGGCAGAATGTCCAGAACCTGTCGCTGCTAACCATATGAGCTGCTGCAAGCTTTTAAAAAATGGCCCAGTGACAACTAACACGTGTATTCAAGAGCTCAGTTTGAACTAGCATCTCATTGTGCAGCTGCGCTCTCTTCTAATCAGGAGCTCCAATCAGATATGGAAATGCTGAGTGGTTCAGACTGCAGCAAGCCAATCACTTAAAAGCTTCCAATTATAGTAGGTTCTCATTTTAAATTCGCCAGAACTGCTAAACTGAAGATTTTGTTTCATGGCAAAGTTTTGCCACAATCAGTTTGAAATTAGGGGCCTTATGATAATAGGCTGCTCTGTCTTAGTGCAGTGTGTGAAGTAAAATGATTTAACATGACATTTTTAGGAGTTAGGGCCACGATCTGCGGCGGCCGACACAGTTTACCTCCCATGCTTTTCTGTCATGAGCAACTAAGCAACATTGGTGAGTTATACTTTACGTGGTGCTGACGCGCAGCTATGGAAACAAGCATTGATAAAGCTAGTAAATCTGGCGTTTGCTAGCCTGTGATGTTTTATTGATTTTTGGCAAATATATGCTATAGTCCTTAAAAGTGTAAATGTATTAAAAAGTACGAATGCTGCTGTGTAAAGGAGAGGGGTGCCAATAAAAGACCGCGGATTTGTTGTCTGTAATGCTTCATCTCGGTCTGTGGAGGGAGCTGTCATTGTAGTCCTTTTTCTATGTCTATGACTGCTGTCAAATAGTCCTACTTTTATGTCGATTGTTACTGCAAGCCATAGTCCTACTTCTATGTCTATGACCTGTCCCCGTTTTTTGTTTTGAGAATCTGGTCACCCTACACTGCGCGCCCTGCCCCACCCCACCGCACTTACCTGAGCCAGCAACCGCTGGCTACGGTCGGACAGGCTTTGTATTCCACTGGGCATTTCACCAGTGGTAGGGAGTGGGAGGTGGGGTTTTAGTGCCGGGTGTCACTCTTGCTGACTCTGTCACTTTTCCCAGCTCCCCACGGTTAAATGCAGCAGGCACAGAGGTTTCAATAAAGACATAGAGAGGGAAGGTAGAGAAAAAGCAATCAGCGAGGGAGAAGAGAGAGTGGGGCGATTGTGCAAAAAAAACAATGGGAGCTTGGCTGGTTTGGTCATTTTTGCCACGGCTGCTTCTGTTTCCTCATCTGAACCTGGTTACGGCTTGATTTTCAGACAGTACAGCTCGGAAACAGTGATCATGATTAGCCTCTTTCTGTTTATGAGCTGTACTGTCTAAAATAATTCAATAACTCAGAGTGGTGAAATCAATTCACTTTGCACACTGCAGTTGCATAACAACTGGCACTCTGCTCTGCACTGAGCCAGAGCATCTTTGCAGGATACAGCTTCAGAACTATTGGAGAACATTGCAAACATGTGAAAAAGGAAATATGTCGATACAATGCATTCAAAATTCTGAAGAAGTGTCACATCAACAAAAAGTTCACACTGCATAGATGATTAAAAAGACACACAAAAATGGTGCCGCCTCATTTCATGCTTCCTTCTTATTGTTATCCTGTGTTTGTAATAATGAAATACACTAAGTGTCACTCTCTTCTTATGATAGGGCGGCAACGAAAAATGTGCATCCGGTAGTCCAAGAGCAAATTGCACTCCTGTGAACTAAACTAAGACTCAGATTGCTATTCTCCTGGGCTATTTCTTTGCCACACACCCTTCGTTCTCATTTCTTTAATTTAAACTATTAACAAAAAGGGGCTAATTCACAAATCTTAGGCCTTCAAAGTCAAAAATCTGCTCTAATATGCTTACCTTCATGTTGCGTGTAACAATGAAGTGGAAATTTGCATTTACATGACTGTCTTTTTGTCTCATGAAACACTAAAGTGGGTGTGATTCCAACACCTCTGGGATCAATGGGGCATATTTACAAGGGCTTTATCTCCGCTTTTTTGGCTTTTAAAGCCAAAAAAGCGGAGATAAAACTATCGCCCTATTGACAAGAGGGTGCTAACATGCATTAGCGCATGTTAGCACCCTTTTACCCAACGCCTCCCTTTGCATCTCTAATGAGATGCAAAGTGGGCGTCACTTGGCAGGACAACCTTGTAAATATCGCTGATGTTCACATCGCGATATTTACAAGGCTGCCCCAGCATTTTAGCACACGTTAGTTTTTGGAGAAAACCGCTGTTTTCTCCAAAAACTAACATCTGCTAAAAAGCAGACTTACCTATCCCTCACATTGGGCTGGATTATGCTGATACGACCCTGTGGGTCGTATCAGCAAGGTTATCGCCGTTTTGCAGGGAGCATCGCTGGAAAACCAGCGATGTTCCCTGCAAAACTGCGATTTCCTTGCCATCTCTGGAATTTTTATCGCCCTGGGGTAATGCATTGTTAATAACGCGTTACCAGGGCGAGAAATTCCAGAGATAGACGGCGATAAAAAACAAAGCGCTAAGCGCGCTTTGTGTTTATTTATCGCCGTCATTGTAGATATGCCCCAATGAAATTTACCCACTCCTTTCTTTCTCAGTGTAAGAATCTGGAGTAATCATTTTGGGGGAGGGGAGTCATATCAATGGTTAATAAAGTATCTTTTTAGGCCAAACATCAGTGTTAATGAGAAAGGGAGTTTTTACATGTTTCGAATTGTTATGATTTCGCCCCTGGCTATGGCACAACCCAGGAGTCATTTCCCCAGGGAAATAAATACATGTGCAATTACCAAGCAAAAAACAATAATATTGGGAAGTTACAAAGGAATGCAATTTCCAAACGAATTTATTAAGAAGCCTTGGTTAAGCCATTAGGTCTGGCCTTGGAAACATTAAAAACTTTTCATTTCAAGCAAATGTCACAAAAGTAATAGAAAGAAAAAATCAAAGGAAACATGACACCTAAATACTGTATTTTTGTGCTTGTATTAAATTTATGATATAATATATTCCATAACGTATGCAGTTGCATACAATTTTAATACGACAGTTCAGAGGCTATCTCTTATCATTTCAGAACCAGTGCACTTAGAAATATCAAAGCCCTTTTTCTTTGCAAAGAACATCACAGGAAAATATGAGTCTTATTGGTTCAAAGAAAAGGTACTGCAGGACTTGAACTACTGTAACTTTATGAAATAGTTTAAACACAAAAGAAGAATACAAAAAAGAAAAAAAGAATGATGTAAAGAAAAAAAGAATTAGCAAACTAAAGTAATAGCCCACCTTCCCTGGCACTGAAGTGCACTTCCTTTCAAGCGAATGTTCAAAGGTCATCAGGAAAAATTGGCCTCTGAAATAATAGCATTGTTTACTATAAACATACTACTCTGGAAGGCTCCCGATTTATTTTATCAGAGCTGTTTTCTGCTGCTGTTCATTCCCTTTCACCACATGCAAATGATAAGTAGCCAGTGAATTCCCCTTCCATCCTACCTGCCAGCAGGCCCAGGTCTATTGTCTTGTGTAAGAATGGTTTTTCCAACCCCCACAAAAGGATAATTATTTGGTCTGGGTGAAATTATGGCAGAGCAATTGGAGTGATTTCAGCAATTACGCATTACTCTTGTGATGTGAAATTAACAAAATGACGCAATTACTCCAGTAGAGTAATTAAGAGTAATTTTGGGCATGAACCTTACCGCAGGAGCACAGGAACAACAAACTAGCAGAGAGTGAGCAACTGCTGGTGACTGCTGTTCGTGTCCTGTAGCATGTAGCGCTATTTTGTCAGTGCAACATACATCCTCTGGCACGCGTTGGACACAAGGGTGCAATTTGCACTAAGAAGATATCTCTAAATGGTGCATTCTGCTTCTCATACAATGACGCATAATTATTAGTAATTACCACAGCATTTGTGGTAATGACGAGTAATTATGCTAAAGAGGAGTATGCCAGTTATTCCCACCCCTACTAATTTCTTGCACTGGTAGGGAAGAAATCTATCAGATCTGAATTTGTTACTGTCCATTCTCTCAAACATAAACAAATCTTTAAAAAAATCATTGTTATTCAACAAAAATCTAGATTCACAACTGAATTCGATTTCTGGTTACAATTATAACCGTGCACCTATGATCACTGTAGCTTTTTTCCTATGCAGACGTAAGGAAAGTAGTTTTTTTTATTCACAG
This sequence comes from Triturus cristatus, assembly GCF_964204655.1. Classification (NCBI taxonomy): domain Eukaryota; kingdom Metazoa; phylum Chordata; class Amphibia; order Caudata; family Salamandridae; genus Triturus; species Triturus cristatus. The sequence continues at coordinate 1,190,433,185 of NC_140591.1, forward strand.
ACACACTAGCACCATATTAATACAGCAACACTAGCCTATGCTGTGAAAATGAAGATTCTGGTACTATTTCATAAGCAAAGGAACACCAATCAAAGGGTTAGGCATCTCCTACTGTTGGATTGTATGTGCACATGTGGGCTTCAAGGTACCACTAAATGATTAAGCTAATGTCCAAGGTAGGCTTTTAAACATATCAAAAGCTGTCATCATTAACATGAATTTGTTACAGCCTTGCTTGAAACAGTACCCAGAGACTAAATATGTCAGTAAATAAAATGCATTGAAAAGAATAGTCTGGGAAGACCTCACATGAAGGAGAATTTCTTACACAATTGTTTTGCATTTCCTTCTATAGTCTTAAAGGTGCCAACGCTACCATGGCATGTTGCCATGCATGCCTCTGTTTTTTTCCATCTTTGTGTTGTGACAGTGTTATGACAGTGACTGTGCCTAAGAGTGACAGATGGGGTGTCATTTGTTGTGACAGGAATCCCAGGTCTGGTCAGAGGCAAATCAAAAGGTATAAATGATTTTGTAAAAGTAAAGGGTGTATGTCTGTAACAATTATTTTTCTGTTTATGATACATGTTCTTTATGTTGAAAATCATAAATAAAGTTTAGAAAAAAAAAAAAGTAAAGGGATGTCCATAGCATCTTTAAAAAACTTGTGTATATCTTATGCATTTACAGACTGTGAAGTGGATCATCTTGTGCTCCTGTTGCGGAACTTCATCATACACCCATTCCCAATTCCCAATCATGCATTGAATTGATCCATGGATTGTGTGTGGAGAAGAGTGGCATTTTTTTTTTTTATCAGAGATCATGTGGTCCCAACAAGTATACAATTCCAAAGTATAGAAATACAATGTATTGCTCTCTTTCAACTCTAAATTTGTGAAATAATGTTGGATGCACTATTCTTATTTCAGATTCCCTCCCACGGTTCTGATTTTACATTGCAAACTGTAAAGAACACAGTCTTTAGGGGCTATTCCCAAAGGTAAATGTACATACGTATATTTACTCATGTGTATGTACACCACTACACCTAGGTGTAATTCTTCCCGTTTTTGTGACTCTTCATTTCATCTCATCATTTAGCTCTTCCAAAAAAAAAAAAAAAAAAAAATCCCCCAATCCACATAGTCAAGCATCATCAGTGCAAGTTTAAGGTGTTTTCGGGGCCTGCGACCCACAATGGCCCCGGAGAGGTTTAACATTATATTCAAGCACTTCCAGAGCTGAAACATTTCTTCTTGGGTTCTGGAGTGCAGGGATGTTAGAAATGGGGATTCTGGTTGGCTAGGCTATGCACCTAAGCCTGGTAGAACACTCCATACTAGTTAGGGCTTATCATCAGAGGCAATGTGTAAAGTGTTTGCGTAACACACTCACACAAACATACAATGCATACATAACAAAAGAGACTCCACAGATGATTATATAAAAATATATATGACATATTATACATAACACAAGATCAAAACAACATAAATCATAAATAAATTGCATGCTATGCAATCCTGAGACAGTACTCATTATCCTGGCAATGCAGGAATCAGCATGAAATACATTATAACACATTAGTGCATGAAATGCAGCATTTTTTGGTTAGGAACAAAAAGCACATGAATCACAATATGTTACCCTATGTACATAAATAACATGATTTCATCATAAGCCGGTAGGGTGCACCACACATGTGCTCTTATTAAAACTTATTTGGTATTCAGGGATCACATGTAGGGCACAGGAACACCTGCGCCAGAGTACATGCATGAGGGTAAATCAGGCCAGTTCAAACATCAGAAAAATGGGGGCCTCTGTTCAGGTCTCACCCCTGAGAACCAAAGTGATTTCGGTGCCCTCCACAAGGTACGACCTATCGGTGTGGGGATAGGGGACAACACACACTGACGCCAAGATCGGTGGAGACCTCTTTGGCTTCCCCGCAGGCAGGATTGAGAAAGAGCAGCTGCCCTCGAACACGTGGTACAACTGCTAAAGTGGAAAGTAACTAGGAGCTGCCATGAGCGTGAGTGCAGTCGCAGACTGGTAGTACCTTACAAAAAAAGGGGCTATCCCCAGCCACTTGTCACTCCAGAGAGTTGTGGGGGAAGACTCTGTCAGGGATACTGGTGTGCCTCGTAGACCGGGCCCGCCTCCTCAGATCAAAGGCGGGTGCCCCTATCCCAACCGCACAGCCTTTGATGAAGTCCAGGAGTCACAAAGAGATGGGCGGACTTGACTTCTCTTGCTAGGGCCCACCCACAGTGTGATGAAAGCAGAGTTCCTATGCTACCTGGAGGCAACTCCCTGGGGCTTTGAAGCGGGCTTCCTTCGCCACTGATGCATCTCTATGCTGCTCTGGAGGAGGGGATAAAGGGGGGGAAGGAATGCAGGTGAAATTACCTGTGGCTCCCTTCAGTGCCAAGCTCTCACCACACACTAAGTTGTACTAAGAGGAGCAAGTAACAGAGCTCATACGACATTCACCAACCATAGCGCTCACCACACACTATCCGGGGTACCGCTCACCATGTGCTGCCCATCTTGGGAAGTGAAAAATGGCTGAACTCAGGGTTCCACAGCCAGTTCTAGGCTGGGTCACAGAATCTCGACAGTCCCATAAGGACAGGGGTAGGGAGTCCAGCCCTCAAACCCCTGGAGAGCACTGGGGCACCAAGCAAGGTAAGCAGCCAGAGAGGCGAGCACAATCAGGCCAGATGCAAAATGGCACTCCTTCCTGCAGCCCAGCAATTCAGCAGGCAGTAGGCCAACACGGCAAAGCAAGTAGTCCCAATGGCGGATTCTTCAAGCAGCACAGCAGTCCCTTGGCAACGTACAGCATGTAGAGCCAGTAGCATCTGGTTACAAGTCCCACACAGTCTCTCAAAATCATGGGGTCAGAGCCCCTGTATTTATACAAAAAAATGTCTTTGTTCAAGGGTTAACCTCAAAGGGAACCTTTAGGATTGTGCAACAATCCTTTTCAACCCAGCCCTGGCTCCAGACATCAGTAGGAGGTAAATCAGACCCCAATGTGAGGGCGGGACACAATCTATGCAAATGTAAAGTGTGCGTGCCCTCTCCCAGTCCAGGAAGTCCATCAGTATGTAGATGAATGCAGATGTAACCCTGTCAAACTCAGGCCTTCCTGTGTGATGGATGTCTGGTAAGTATGTTCAAAGTGTAGCTGTCACCCAGCCCTAGACGTGGATTGGAGTCAGGATGCAAAGCACTATGGGCCTTATTATGACTACTGCAGTCCATAGGAACACCATAGTCACTGTGGCGGTCCAACAACGCTGCACTGCTGGACTGCCTGAAATATCACAACTGCGATGATCAGGCCACAACAAGACAACCGGCACTCCCGGAATCAAGGATCCCTCCGGGCTGGTGACTTATCCCTGGGAAGAATATGCTGGCAGTGTTGCAGCCAGCACTACCAAGCATATTTTGAGTTGCATCACTGCCAACCTTTTCACAGCATTGTGGCTGCCATGAAAAGGGTGGTGGAGAAGCAACAAAGGGGGCCCTGCCAGGGCCCCCTGTCACTCTAGGCTGCAATCAGCGGCGCACATCTTGTGCCCCTCTGTATTTATGCACTCCAGTTCCTGTGATTTGTGGCATGCACCACATGGAGCATGCCGCACTATGTGAAAGCTTGCAGATGGTGCTGTCCCTGTGGGGGTCTGCATGTAAGGCTCTCCAATAAGCCTTGCAGAGAGCTGCCGTTGCAGCACCGCCATGTCAACGCCCACCACACATTGCAATCGCAATCCAGCGGGTGGTGTTGGAACACCTTTGGTGTTCCTCCCACGAGGCACTGGCATGGCAGCCCATGGGAGGACCGCCAAAGTTGTAATAAGGCCCGAAGAGTCATAAGCACAGAGAAATGCCCACTTTCTAATAGTGGCATTTCTAAACTAGTAATGTAAAATCCAACTACACCAGCAAGAAGGATTTCTCTCTACCATTCTAAATGTATCAAACATGGCAACAAATTCCCAATGCTAGTCTGTGAGAGGAGTAGGCTTCACAGAGAATAAAATAGGCTGTTTGTCATCACTACCAGGACATTTTCACACAATAAAGGCTCATGTTCTACCTTTTACTTACACAGCACGCTGCCAATAGGGCAACCTAGAGCTTACCTTGGGGGAGACCTATGTATATTAAAAAGGGGAGTTTAAGGCTTGGCTAGTAATTTTAAATGCCAAGTCAAAGTGGCAGAACACTGTGCATGCAGGGTCTGCAGTGGCAGGCCTGAGACAGGTTTGAAAGGCTATGTCTGTGGGTGGTACAAACAGTTCTGCAGGCCCACTACTAGTATTTAATTTACAGGCCCTGGGTGAAAGGTATACAACTTTACAAGGTATCTACAAGTAAATAAAATATGCCAAACAGATGTAAACCAATCAGACCTTGTTTAGAGGAGAGAGCACATGCACTTAAGTACTAATTAGCAGTGATAAAGTGCCCAGAGTCCAAAAGCCAACAAATAGAAGGTCAGAAAAATAGGCACAGAAAGGCAAAAGGTTTGGAGATAACCCGGCAAAAAGGGCAAGGTCCAACAGGTACCTTCTAGTGGCTCGTCCTATGGGTACATTTTCAATCAATCAATGAATCAGTCATTTGTAAAGCGCACTACATACCCGCGAGGGTCTCAAGGCACTGGGAGAGGGCGCTACTGATCGAGCATCCTCCTGTAGGTCAGCAGGTCTTGGGTCTGTCGTAGGCTCAGTGGGAGGGTGTTCCATGTCTTGGCGGTGAAGTGGGAGAAGGATCTCCCGCCGGTGGTTGTTCTTCGGATGTGCGGGACGGTGGCGAGTGAGATGTCGGTAGAGCGTAGCTGGCGGTTGGGGATGTAGAAGGAGAGCCGTCTGTTGAGGTAGGCTGGGCCGGTCTTGTGTGCGTGGGTGAGGAGCTTGAAGGATATCCTCTTGCTGATGGGGAGCCAGTGCAGGTCCCTCAGGTGGGGGGTGATGTGGCCGTGGTGTGGTACGTCGAGGATCAGTCGTGTCAAGGCATTTTGGATGCGTTGTAGTCGTTTGATGAGCTTGGTCGGGGCTCCCACGTAGAGGGCGTTTCCGTACTCGAGTCTGCTGCTGATGAGGGCCTGGGTGACTGTCTTTCTTGTATCTGTCGGGATCCATCTGTAGATCTTGCGGAGCATGCGGAGGGTGTTGAAGCAGGAGGAAGAGACGGCATTGACCTGCTTGGTCATTGAGAGCGTTGAATCGAGTATGATTCCCAGGTTGCGTGCGTGGTCGTTGGGTGTCGGGGCTGCTCCCAGTGCCGTCGGCCACCAGGAGTCGTCCCAGGCTGAAGGGTTGGGGCCGAGGATGAGGAACTCTGTCTTGTCCGAGTTTAGCTTCAGACGGCTGGTCTTCATCCAGTCGGCGATGGCCTTCATTCCTTCGTGGAAGGTTGGCTTTGGCGGTGATGGGGTCCTTGGTGAGGGAGAGGATCAGTTGAGTGTCGTCGGCATAGGAGATTATGTTGAGGTCGTGCTGTCGGGCGACGTGTGTGAGCAGGGCCATGTAAATGTTGAACAGTGTCGGGCTGAGGGAGGGTCCATGGGGTAGGCCACAGATGATCTCGGAGGCTTCGGACTGGAATGGTGGGAGTCGGACGCTCTGGGTTCTGCCGGAGAGGAAGGAGGTGGTCTATTCCAGGGCCCTGTCTCGGATCCCTGCGGTGTGGAGGCGTGCGCGTAGTGTGTGGTGGCAGACGGTGTCGCAGGCGGCGGAGAGGTCTAGGAGTATGAGTGCTGCGGTCTCGACGTTGTCCAGCAGGGTCCTGATGTCATCGGTGGGGCGATGAGGGCGGTCTCGGTGCTGTAGTTGCTGCGGAACCCTGACTGGGAAGGGTCCAGGATTCTGTTTTCTTCGAGGTATCTTGAGTCTTTGAGAGTATAAAGAAAGATTCTAACACATGTTGAGGGTATTTTGAAACACAATTCTTTAATGACAATATAATTGACAAACATCTACATATTGACAATGAATGCATATTCATGTCATTAGTTGAAATGATGGGTCTAAAATGTGGGTACTCTTGATGTTGATGAAGAGACCCCTTCACAAAGCCAATAACCCTACCTAATATATTTATTTGATGATGCTTTGACAAAGCCAGTAAGCTTGCCTTATATAAAACAAGACCCCTTTATGTTGTGATGTTGCATCTGATACAGGTGGACAGTATTGTAATTATGTGGTTCAGAACCCACTAGGGGATCAAATGTTATTTTACGGTGTCACCAATGGTATTACTACCTACTGGAAGTACATATTTGTTCTCCTGCATTCTTTTCTGAGCAAAGGTTTCATAAGCCAGAATGCAGGAGTCTGCATATTCTAACACAAACTCCAAAGGCATAAATAAAAAAATAAAAAAAGAATGAAAGTAATTGCCACCCAGTACATAAAATGTAAAAAGGATCAACAAGGTTAAAGGAAGAACAATAAACAGTCCCAAATTAAAGAAACCAAATTGGGCAATACGTTTGCTGGTATTAGGGCTCTGCACACTTTACCACTGCTAACCACTGTTAAAGTGCTTATTCTCTCTCCCATAAACATGGTAATTGTGGTACATACTCAATTGACATAATTAATCGACTTATAAGTCCCTAGTAAAGTACACTACATGTGCCCAGGTTCTGTAGAATAAATGCTACTAGTAGGCCTGCAACACTGCTTGTGCCACCCACTTAAATAGCCATTTAACCCTATCTCAGGCCTGCCATTAAAGAGCCTGTGTGTGCAGTTGACACTGCCATTTTGACCTGGCAAAAAAACTTTTGCCATGGCCAAACCTTCCGCTCTGTATACATATAAGTGACTCCTAAGGTAGGCTCTGTACAACTTGGAGGGCAGGGTACAATGTATCTGAATTGCAGGACCTGTACTTTTAATTTAGATATCCTGGTAGTAGTGAACAACTCTTTAATTCATTTTCACAACTGCAAGGCCTATATACTGCAATGCCTACATTTCCCATGGGATAACACAGGATTATCTTATTACATTTTATATATGTAATTTGCAAATGGTAAGATGTACCTGATCCAAGTTTGGTGTCTCTAGAATCACAATTTAAAACCCAAACTTATGGTAAAGTTTGATTTCAAATTGCAATTCTGAGAATGCCACTTTTAGAAAGTTGCCATTTTCTTGCTTTAGCCATTTGGTGTCTGTAGCCTGTCTCTGATCACATGACTAGGGTGTAGCTAGCAGTGGGCTTAGTATATTTCTCCTAGACAGCCACACACAATGGGAACTTAGGTGAGACTTGATGTTGCATCCTGGCAGGATGGGAGGGACGAGCTGGGCACAGCCTCACTTACATCTGCATAGGAGGTGTCCTGTCCACAAATAAAGAACTGCATACCCCCCTGTAGTGAGCATGGAGCTGCGGCAGGAAAGGACGACCTCTGTGCACTTCAAAGGCATGTTTTTGATGTCACCCTACTTCAAAGGTACCACTAGGTATAAAGACTGGACCTCAGACACTACCACTTAAGTACACTTCTGGACCTGTGGATACTCTGCCAGGAAGAAGAACTGCTGTGCTGATGAAGAACTGCCACTCTACTGGACTTCACTCTGCTGCACTGCTGCCTTGCAGTGCTGATCTGCTGCCTGCTGCCCTCTTGCCTGAGTGAGAAGGACATGCGCTGCTTCACTTGACCCCAGAACCCAGGGGGTCTCTAAGGGCTAGCTGTCTGGTCTCCTGATCTGAAGCCTCAGGGACATAACAGTTTTTTTAACCCCTGCACCTGTACTCTGCCATCTATGAGTCTACCCTGCCAAGTGGTGCCACCCCAGTCCCGGAACCTTGGAAGTGGGCCTCTGCTGAGCGATGCATTCTAAAGCCAAACCAAATGCATCGCTGCTGCTGCATGGATTGGACACGTCGAAAAAGACTTGCAACACCACCGCCTCTTGCATCATGGGACGACACAATGCTTTTTTACGGTGCAAACTCCCCGCATACTTCATCCACTGCAGCCTGAAACTCTGCATTGCAGCTTCACCGCTCATTTGAACAGACTCATCGCCTTTGCTGCACCTTGCATCCTCAACACTGGACTTCGCATCGCACCACAGTCTTGTCACATTTTGGAATTGGCACAACGCCTCAGCTGTGCAACACAACTTTTACAATGATCCACACAACGCTCCGCAACCAGGATTTAAGGTACTCTGTTCAGCGGACCTAATTAATCCCTGTAGTTGGCCCATGCTCCATCAGGGTTGGCCTTAACTTGTGACTTTGTCCCGGTCTGGCACAACCAGATATTCTCAATAGTACGTTGTGCTTCTTGGTGCTACTTTTTTGTATAAACATTACAAATCAATACCTCCTGTTCTACTAATTGAATTTTTGTAATTTTGGTCTTGTGTTATTTATTAAAACCACAGCTATTGTCCTAACCTGGTGTGGAATCATTTTGTTTGGTGTTTGCAGTGTTTTACTGTTTGAAGTGTTGCACAAATTCTTTTCACACTGTCTCTAAGTTAAGCCTGACTGCTCTGTGCCAAACTACCAGAGAGTGAGCACAGGTCGATTTAGGGTTTGCCTGCTTCTTACCCTGATAAGGTTTGTAGTTTCTGCTTGACCAGGGTACATATCCCAGTCATACGACAACCCAATTTCTAACATAGTACAGTGCATGGTTGTTCCTGTGCATCCACCTATGGATTTGGCACGGTTCCCAATTTATTAAGGTTTATAAAAATGGATTCGCATTAAGTCGGTACTCCTCCCACAGAGAGGCGTAATGAAGCAAAAATATGTTGATTTATCCTCATTACTTCCTCTTTCTATGCATGATGTATTCTGCATCACACATAGAATAAGGAATATACCGCTATGGATTGTTTTTGTACAGAGAGTTATCCCTTCCTACACAAATACAATCCAATCTGTTACAAAGGCATCCTTGCACCATAGTGCAAGTGATCCTATGCTGGAGCTAGGCAGCCACAAGGGCACCAGTGCTAGAAGAGAGCTGAGCAGCACCATATCTTAGTAGATTAGGGGGCATATTACCAATTATCGCCGCTTTAGCGTTAGTTTTTCGGGCGCAAAGCGGCGATAATTATATCGCATTATTTACAAGGACACGCTAGCGCGTGTTTCCTTGACTTAGCTCTCGTTTTTCACACGCCTCGCATCGATAAGGAGATGCAAAGTAGGCGTGGCAGTGAATACAACATGGGAAAATATCACGAAGGCAACTTCGCGATATTAACAACGAGGCGTAGCGATTATTTAAATCGCGGTAACTCTGCCTTAACTCAGGAATTTAATGTCTGTTAAATTCCTGACTAAGGCATACCTAACATGGAAGGTGGATTGTGGGGCTAAGGCCACAGAGCCTATCATCAAGCTTATCGCCGTTTTCCATGGAACATCGCTGGAAAACCAGCGATGTTCCATGGAAAACCCCACTATCTCTGGAATATTTATCGCCATAGCGCTAAGCGTTGATAATACAGCGCTAGCTTGGCGATATATCCCAGCGATAGCCGGCGATAATTAAAAGTGCGCTAAGCGCGCTCAGCGATAATTATCACTGGGGCTTGATAATATGCCCCTCGGATTTTTCAGCGCTCTCTCATTCAGGCAACGCAGCAAAACAACCTTGCTTGCTGCCCTGCGATGTATGAACTTCTGATAAAAATGCTCCTCGGTCGCACTGTACATGGAACTACTGTTCTTTTCACCATAACAAGAAAAGGGCCAGTCAATGCAACCTCTCCCCACCTGGCAGCTAACTGAAGTGCTTAGAAGCAACTAGGTCATGAATTGTGCTTTGTTAAAGAACAAACATACTTCGATGAGCCTGAGACTGTTTTGCAAGTGTCTCACTTTCCCAGTTGAAACACTTGCAATTTTGTGCTAAATTCTGTGCCTGCAGATCGAAATAATTACATTCCAATGGAAGATTCTCCCTTCCTATATCCGCACAGGTATGTATTTGCATGCAGTGATAAGACTTTCCCAAGGTTTCTAAAATCTACAAGTATAATTTTCAAAGCAATTTTGAGCATGCTTCTTCTCCAGTAGGTTATCTTTGTCCATAATCATTATTGTTTGTGATTGCTTCTGTGTTGTCTGTGTCCCGAAGTTAAATCTTGAATATAAACTGTCCTGTCATAAAATTCTGATAAAGATGCGATGGTGCAGAGAAGACATTCAGTCATTAAGTGCCAGAAGCACATGCAGTCTCCATATGCAGACGCGACAATGTCGTCCATTCGCTATCTTTGAAGGGATAAGGCACGGAGTGCGGCTTCTGAATCACTAATGGCTATTCGAGTCATGTGTTGGGGAGACTAAGGTAGTTCTGCTTCTGGTGTACATCACTCCTGTTAAAACAACAAAAGGTGATGGGGGAAACGCTTGCAAAAGTCGCAGCCGCCAGCAATTGATTGGGCTGTATTCCATTGCATCATTTTGTTTTAACCGTTTTGACATTATGTCTGGTGGGTGTGCCTAGACGTGGGTCTAGTACTCATTGCACTGCAGGATCCAAGTTGCATTCCACTGTTGAGCATCAACAAGGCTGAAATTGATCAGTGGTTGTTTGTGAGGTGATGTGGCCTTTTATTTTGAGGCGCACTGTTCCTATTGGAGGATGACTAAGACCAAGACTGATTTGCATATGTTTGCTTCCTATCTGCAGTAATAATATTAATAATCCACATTTGTAAAGCGAGAACATATCACCCCTTAAAGTTTCAAGGCGCTGGGGGCTGTCAGGGAGTAAAAGTGAACTATTGCCCAGAGTCACATGATGCTGAGCTGACCTGCTGCCAGCGATCGAACCGTGAACCCCGCACTCTGGAGTCAGCCACTCTGGCCGCTGCGCCACACCTCTCAGTGGGCCATTAAACAATGGGTTGGAACCTGGCATGTGAGATTACTAGTGGCTGAAACTTTTGCAAGCCTTCTACCCTCAACTTTTTGTGTTTAGAGATGTCATGAGCCTTTTTTTCTATAAATTGACTGATTTATATTGTATTATAGCCTTGGCAAAGCGTCTCAGGCCTTTGGTCTATTCGTGCATTTAATATCTTTTAAATGAACCGTTCGGCGAGCGAGCTCAGTAAAAGATGAGCAGCGCCCCACAAAAACCAGCAAAGTACTGTTCAGGACAGGATAAATTGTGAAAATAATCAATGATCTCCTCGATAAGGCTGTCTTTGGGAAATGTAGCTGCACAAAAGTGTGCATCAATTAGCTGTTGTTTGCCAGTTGCCAGTTCCTATATTTCTTTTCCAAGACAATATTATCTCTAGTGGAAAAAACATTTGTTTGATTGCTGCACTTTCCAAATACTCTGATGTCATCGCTCAGATTAACTCACTGAAGCTTCAGTGTTTCTTGGGTCGTGCCTCCTTCAATGAACGTACTTCAAGGACATCAGATGCCCCGGTTAATTTGACATGCTTGCCAACGGTGTTCTCATAGATGGCTCTTCATTGCATTCCCATTGATTTGTTAACGTCTGCATAGAGCGGCAACGTATATATAATGGATAAAGGCGATGCCAGCTGAGTGTGGCAGTATATTTTAATCCTCTAAGGTACCGAACGCCCCTGATTAGAGAGGCAAGGAAGTGAGGCTGGTCCCAAAGTACACTACTGCACAAAATTAAGCGATTATGTATCTAACAAAAAACATGGCAGCCAGAGGGAACGGGATAACCTAAGTGACAGTCTGCATATGTGGGTGTCTATTTACAAGCCCCTTGTGCTGCTGATGCGTCAATTTTATATGGGTAAAATGTTGTGGTCCATTGTCTGAAGTTAGTGGTATGTATTAGTGATTTTCTATTTGCCCTGTGGACTTTGTCTGGACGCGCGGTTACGGGGGGGGTGGGGGGAGTTGGGGGTGCTCGCTAATTGCTATGCTTACTTCTGTTGCAACAGTATACAGAACATTGCAAATGTGGTGCAACCCTAACTCCAACAGATTCACCACATTGTGGGTCTTTACTACAGAGGAAGACAAACAAGTTAAAATAAGCTAAATGTACGGAATAAGTAAGTTAAAATTAAAAAATAAGACTAGAAATTAAATTAAATGAAAATGGAGGGCCGGGGAGCCTCTCCCCGCCACAATGTAAGGTCCTATAATATAGTGCCTCTGATGTAGTGACCTAGGACATAATGGATCTTGATTTAGAGGCATCCAACTCCGACAGGTCCATCTTACTCAATGTACACACAAAATTACATTATTAACATGTACACTAGGCTCACTAAGGGATATTTTATTATGTAGAATGCATTGAAGCTGTTACTGGCAGAAAAGCATTAAAAGCGCAACACACATCACTTCGATTTTGGACTTCTCCACCACATACAACAGGGTGGGAAAGTTCCAGTGTGGGGTTTTACCCTATTCTGATATTGGCTGTGTGGATGAACATATTGACTGTGGTCAGGGACTAGAAATCAGAAACTTGTACAAAGAACCTGACAAGTTTCTCAGGACAATGGTAAACGTTTCCTCACTCCCTATTGGTTACCTTAGGAGGATGAGTTTATTACTCCGCCCCACCCCTCCCATTGTGAAGGAAGAGCCAATTTGCTTGATTTGCTTGTTTATGCCACAAATAAATCATCTGTGACCATACTGTGGTGCGAGTATAGCGTTTTTTGTGAACTCGGTACGGTTATGGTGATAAACCAGAAAAACATTGGTTTGTGGTCCTTCGTGTATTGTAGGTTTACCTTCCAAATATATGGATACTTATTTTATGGGATTACTATGGAGGAACAGTTGAATTGGCAAAGTTTGGGAAAAAAAGAAAAAATGAGTGCCACAGCTAAAATCAGAGTATCCACTAAATGTTAGTGATTTCTGCTTGCTAGTTAAGCATCTATACAATAATCTTTATAAACACGGGTGCAGGAGGGGGGGCAGAACTCTACAGGCTTATCCCCCTACTCTGGCAGTTGAAATATTAATGGATAAAGTTATTGTATAAAGACTTGTGGGCATATCATCAAGGGCCTTATCTCTTTAAAAGCCAGAAAAGCGGAAATAATGTTTTCGCCCTATTAGCAAGAGGGTGCTAACATGCATAATTGCATGTTAGCACCCTTTTTCCCTACGCCTCCCTTTGCATCTCTAATGAGATGCAAAGTGAGCGTTCCTTCCCCAAATAACTGGAGAAATGTCGCTAACCGACATTTCTCTAATTATCAATGGGCACGCTAACAAGCATAGCGATAAGAAAAGTAGCGCTAAACGCGGTTATCGCTACTTACCTTATGCCTGCTTTTAGTTTGACTTAGCCATAGCACGCTATCTCCGCGATAAAAACAAGCGATAGCTAGCGATAATTATACCAGCGCTAAGTGCGCTTAGCGATAATTATCGCCGGTTGTTGATGATATGCCCCTTGTAGTTTAGAAGCTTTTTCTGAAAGTGCAATTTTGAGAGAAAATATTTTTGAATTCTAATGATTTTTATGATGAATTCAGTTGTAACCGGTGAATTATTAATAATGCACTTGAAATGATTCATATTATGTGTTCAGATGTGTGTTAAATGATGTTGTTTAGTTGTGCCACATTTTTGTAGAGACACCTTTATTAATAAGGATGTTGTTTTGGTGTTCTGTTCATCTGGCTCCTGCTCATTACCCCTCTCATTCAATGTTCTCCCGCATGTCTTTTCTCCCCACAGTCTTGGCAGAGCACAGGACACTGTGATGTAACTGGTTATTTTCCTTAAAGAGCATGTATTGTGATTGAAACTTTCTCCATATCCTAAATGTTCAATTCCAAGGACACTTCTGCAAGAAATTCCGTCGGATTGCTAGCACACGCTTGTGTGAGCCTTTTTGTTAGAACAATGTTTTATATTGTGCTGTGCATCTGCACACATTAACAGGGCAAAGGCTGCTGGAGTTTGACTTTCTTTAAATATAGGTTAGTATTATATGTCTATTTATGATGAGCTAACTTCTGATTTGCTCAATATGTGATTTCAGTAGTCATGCTGTGCTGAATTTGCAGTTTTGCTTATTACATATTCATAAAATGTGTATGAAAAAACTCTTTGTTTTGAGGGTGAGCCCGGCGATTTCCCTTTTCTACCAGGGTCTCTGTGCATTCCTTTTATGATTTTCGCTTCTTATTGGGTCTAAGAAAAGTTCTGATTTCTGACTATTTATTCTATATCTTAGCCTTTATGGCACATTGTTGCATTTCTCTGTAATACCTATTTTGAAAATTCTGTAATAAAAACCTGTAACTCTTCTACAATTTAGAATGTAGTTATTGAGTTGTCCCAAGCACTATTTTATTACTCTGCTAAACTAATGTTGGGCCTTATGGTGAGGTTGTTCTTTAATGCTAGATCAGTGATGATGGGGTTCCACTCCCACAGTGGCATACTCCCACAGTGGTATAGTGGAAATCACTCTACTACAGAATTAAATGAGGCAAAATTTCAGACCTGGAAAACTGTGAAACACATAAATACCATACTCAGGTTTTGGATTAAGGAGTGTTGGTGTATTTTAAATATTTGATTTTTAACAAAACAATTGATTGATACAGTGGAATTGTGAAGAGGAAAAGTAATGTTTTTGAGGTTATTAACACCACTTCCTGTTTTAGGAACTGGCTGGGCAACATGTGAAAACATATGGTGGCATTCATATTTTATTTACTTTGGCAGATTCTGTAGCATTGCACAAGGTACACTAACATGTTTGCAAAATGTTAATGTATTGTATATGGATGTGCTTAGGCGCTGCTCTGTGGAACACTTGTGTACTAAATAAATAAATAAACACAAAGTCCCCATAGAGGTGAAAAATACATTCGTAAACCTACGTGCAATACAAACAATAGAGAAGTAGAAATCCCAAGAAGTACACGCTGAAGATTTGATATTTGAGATTAATTCAAAGTACTTATCTGAGTGATATTATGCAAAAACAAACTCACTTCAAGATATGAGGCCAAGCGAAAATTACTTTACGCTGACATATTCTTGCATATTTTCTGCTATTTTATGTTCCTAATGTGACAAATAACACCTGAGATTATGTCATTATACCTAATTGCATAAACAAGATTTGGTTCAGGTAAAAATCCTATCACAAGAGCATGGGGAGAAGGTGAACAAACAAGACATGAGAAATTGTTGTTTTAATCCTGGGCACCAATAATCAACTCTAAAAAAATGATTTTCAAAACCTTTGTCCATTTTCATATTTCTATGCAGGTATTATTTCCCATCATTTTTTACATTCTTAATGCTCCTTCACTGGTAGTCTATAAACTCGTAAATGGGCACATTTTGGGTATCTATTTGTATAATCCTTTACCTGCAATGCTGAATGTTGGTGGAGTAGGCCGAATTTGGTTCCTGGTCAGGCACCCATGTTCTTTTTTTGCTCTATGTCTGCTCCTTCCTTACCTTGTGGGTGCCCATTATTTTTTTAAAATCTTTGTCTAATAGGTGTAATGTTCTATTTTTATTCCATACCTCCTACTCCCTTACCAACATCACTTCAGCTTGTTTTGTTTTGAATTTTATAGAGTTAGATCATCAATTACATTATTATTTGTGAGCAGTCATTCAGGTTTCCATCAGGAAAAGTGTATCTACATTGAGCTGTTCAAGAAGAACATCAATTTGGTTTCCAAGGTAGATAACAAAGCATTAATTACAAAGCATGGCTGTGCAGATTAATCTTTAATAACGGGTAGATTTAAACCAGTGGTCTCCAACCTTTTCTGTAAAAAGAGCTACGTCAGTGCAACAAAGATTATCCTGAGCTACTAATATTATTAGTGTTGCAATAGTGAACCCACCATACAAGATTACATTAGTGGCCACGCTATCCTAGATTATCCAGCAATGATCATCACAGTGCATCAGGCAAGGTTGCCAGTAGCAATGTGAGAAACAGATTTTGTCGAACTAGAATGCCTGCAGCTGTAGTTGCTATTCTCGTGCCACCAAGGTAATAATATACATAATAAGTCTCTCCATCGCTACATGAACTAATATTTAAATATTAGCTTTAAAAATATTTTGAAAATGCCAGCATTATCCTCTAATATGTTATGAGTTCCGACAATGGTCACATTTTCATCTTGAATGTACACTTTTCAATGTTGTTACAAATATTTTCAGTCAAGTAATAGCTTTTTTCTCCAAACATCAGCGTATGAGTTCTGAAAAATACAAGCTTTTTTATTTTGGTGTGCATTTATTAATTTAGCCAAATAGAAGCTTGTAATTTAGTACGCTGACCGGCACACAGGAGAGCTACTCACATGTAGCTGAAGAGCTACCAGTAGCTCACGAGCTACTCATTGGAGAAGCTTGGTCTACAAGATGCAGAAGGGTTGTTAGAAGTCTTTGATGTCCTTGAGACTTCAGAACAGGAGGCAAGCCAGCAAGCCCTTGGAGGCACTTTGGTTCTGGTGCTGTGGAGATACTGGCCCAGTCCCTCTCATTCTCACGCAAGGAGGGCAGCAGGGCGGGCACAGCAAAGCAGGAGTCCAGCAAGGTCCAGCAAAGTGACAGTCCTTTCGGCACAGAAGTGTACTAAGTTGGTGGTTTCAGGGGTCTGGTAATTATACCCAGTTGTGCCTTTGAAGTGGGAGAGATTTCAAAGAAAGGCCTTTAAAGTGTACAAGGTCCCTGGCTCACTAGAGGGGGGTTTGCAGCTCTTTGTGTGGGAACATACACAGCCCTATTCAGTCTAAGTGTCGGCTCCTTTCCCCCATCCTGCCCAGGATGGCCCATCAGGACGTGTGTAGTCCATCAGACACACCTAGGCTCTCTTTATGTGTGGCTGTCTAGAAGGAATTCACAAAGCCCAGCTGTTACCCACCCCAGATGTGTATTCAGAGACAGGCAGAGGCACAGAATGGTTAAAGTAAGAAAATGCCAACTTTTTAAAAGTGTCATGTTTAGACCTGCAACTTAAAATCAAACTTTATCATAAGTTATGATTTTAGATTGTGAGTTCGGAGATGCTAAACTCAAAACATGCATCTTTCCCCAATTGGAAATTATACTTATAAAATGTAATATGGTTCCATTATTGCATTCCTGTTTGACCTGTATGGGCATATACGATAAGTATAATGTGATTGGGAACCTAAGACTATGATGGGTGCAAACAGTGTAACAGTTATCAATATTTGGCCACAAGTCCCCTTTGGCTTGAACTGTCTAATAAGAGGCAGCTCCAGGACCAACATTAGAAAGGAGAAACTAGTGGACATTCTTGCTGAGGTCAGTGTTTTACCTTGCCGCTGAAAGAACCCTAGGGCGTAGAACTGCATGGCAAGGAAAGCCATTGAAATGGAGGTTGGATTAAGAAAGCAGTTACAGATAGATAAACAGATTGATTTCCAACTTTTATTTCTGTTGTTTCGCACTCTAGGAACATACTATTACTTTCACCTATGATTATTCATTGTGATGCTGTTTTATTACCTTACTCTTCGATAATAAATAATGTTTGTCCATTAACAAAAAAAATGTAATAAGGTAATCTCAATGTTAACCTATGGGAGACATAGACCTTGCAATAATGAAAAATGAATTTAAGAGTTTTTTCACTACTTGGACATGTAAAACTTAAAAGTACATGTACAACTTTTTAAACACCCTGCACCCTGCCCTTGGGGTTGTCCAGGGCCTACCTTTGGGGTGACTTATATGTATTAAAAAGGAAGTTTTGGACCTGGCAAGAGAGTTAACTTGCCAGGTCGACATGCCATTTTAAACTGCACACACAGGTTCTGCAACAGCAGGCTTGAGACATGTTTAAAGCGCTGTTTACGTTGGTGGCACAATCCTAGTAGCATTTAATTTACAGGCCATGGGCACATGTAGTGGTCTCCACTAGGGACTTATAAGTAAATTAAATATGCCAATTGTGGATTTACCAATGTTGACATGTATTAGGTAAACAACACAAGTACTTTAGCACTGGTTAGCAGTGGTACAGTGCGCAGGAAACTTAAGGCCAGCAAAAAATGAAGTTAGCCAAACAGGAGGTCATTTGGTAAAAAGTCAGGCGAAACCACAACAAGGATGCCAGGTTCAACAAGGCATATTTATTCATGTTTTGAACTGGTGCAACGTCATAAAAAGTGATGCAAAACAGTGCACAATGCTAATTAATCTACTTTCCAGTGCAAAATGCTATTTGTGCTAGACAGTTGTCTAAAAGTAACATAAATAGCTCTTTGCTTTACTTTAGGTCAATGGAGTATTCCATGAGGGGTATAGTGATGTTCCCATGATATCATCCATTGTTTTTGACGCAAACCCTATCTATTAACATTTGTAGACAGGGCTTTGCACCAGAATATTGCACCTCTTTTAGACCGACATAAAGTAGAGGAAACATTCTGTCACCAATCTGTTCAAAATGTACATGTGTGCCTCACTTTACAGATACAAAATTGGAAAGATTTTAGGGTTTTATTATGAATAGTATTTTGCACTAGAAGAGTATCCTTCAGAACCAAACCTACACTAGACATAGCACACACAGTTTGGCACTATGGTGAAACGTTGTTTTTATGTTGCTAGGCAGCCTAATTGCATGTCTACATTTGAGAGTAAAAGAGACATATCCTAGGAGACATAGCACTGTTCTGCTCTCTCCGTCTTATGCAAAGCAGGAGAGCAACTTTGCTTGCGGCACTAAGTGAAATATTAGTGAATGTGCCCCAGTATGTCTGGCAGTCGATATTTGAAAGTCAATAATTTGTTGCCACAGCCACACTCCTCCTCTGCCGCAACCTTTTTCTCTAATTCACTGGCATCATCAAGACCCACGCGGGATGAAAATGCATTTTCATTATTTCGCTGTAAAAGCTTCTTCAACATTAAAATCTGAATTGTTTCTTAAAAAAGGAAGGCTCATTCGATTTGATTGCCTTTTGCCTTTACCACGTACCAAATTAAATACAGAATAGTGTAGTGAAGGGCGTTCTTGCTTCTTCCACCTCTGAGAATAGTCTGCTAACAGCAAATAAAGGACAAGATTTCCAAAATTGCTTTTCTTAATCTGAATAGATATATTTGTCAATCCATATATTATAATTCAGTGTTATTTTTCTGTATTTATTTGCATCTAAAGAGACTGATGCAGGCAAATATTTTACATGTATTCCCTTCAGATGACTCAATGATCGCAACACCAAAAGGTATTCTGGGCCTCATTTATGAAAAGTTACGCATCACTGCGTGAAAACAGCGATGCGTCACTTTTTATTGCGCCCTCCATGCGACATGCTGGATGCGTCATATTTACAGTATGATGCATCATGCCGCAAGGAGTTACAGATATTTCAGTATTTCTGACGTATTTGTAGGCGCAAAAATGACGCATTGCTGGAGTGTATCACAAAAGTGACACAACTCCATCAATGGGTCATTTCACATGGGCAAGTCCCATTTTAAATGTGTCTGCGTCAGTCTTACGCCTGCTGTGAGGCAGACATAAGATATTGACGTATTTACGTCCTAGAAGTGGCACAATTAAATTTCATAGATTTCACCGCGTCACTTCTACGAGGCTTACTTGCGTCAGAACGCCCACCCTGCATACATTATACCTTGTGCAGGTATAATGTGGCGCAGGGGTTTACAAAGTGACGCATCTAACTAGATGCTTCACTTTGAAAATATGACGCAACATGGTGCATTTTTTGCGCTGCTGGTGCGTCACAAAAAAGTGACACACCGGCGGCGCAAAAGTGGCGTAAGGGCTCATAAATACGCCCCTCCATCTTTTTCTCAGATTTGATACCTACGAAAACAGCATTGTGGACTAATGTGTAATTGCGCTTGAACCCCCTTTGTTCAAGCGTGCACTTAATTTATTCATTATATTTTACAGACAACAGTTATTTTATAGCATATAAAACATCAGATGACAGACTACAGAAGAAGAGATTTGTGTTGTGTGGCTTCACATTTAATTAAATAGTGGCACATCATATAAAATATTTTCAATTTGTTAACAAATGAAGGCCTGAGGAAGTGAGCAACAGATGTCCCACAGAAACAAATACTCATTCATAAATGATGGAAAGGATAAAACTAATGAAGATCCTTAATCTGGATTAAAAAATACACGCTCAGAGTTTTCATGTCAACAAACAGGAAAGATAGGTCCAGATTATCTATGTAATTTTCAGACGTCTTAAACTGCTGGGGGGAAATCCATAGTTTTGGTTTTGTTCCTTTGTTGATTTTGCTCTGGTGTTTTTGACCTCTGAGGTGAAAAAGCCATCATCCACCCATGCTCTTTTTAAATGGTCACCCTTTTTTTATTTAAAATTATTATAACTGGCAATCTGATAAATTAAAAGCCTATCCTCAGATTTCCTGCACAGATTAAGAAATATTTCCCAGCATCGCCTAAAACTTAACATGTACATGAGAAGTCAGTGTTTGCTGTTGCTATAAAACAATGCATGTTTCCAATATTAAATATGTACATAAACCTTTATTTGGTGTCCTTTGATAGGAAAGTGCTAGCGAACTAAATATGCAGCTTCTAGGTTATCTGACCTTAGAAGAGCAGTGGCATGGTTAGATTTGATTGAAATATACAATACTCAACAGCCTGTAATGTCACATATAATGGCCAAATAGGCAAACTGCACTTTGTTGTACGTAATGCAGTACTACAGTAGTATTACTTACTACAAAATGCAGTTCACAAATTGAGTGGACATCTCCAACTCCACAGCTCCTCTGATTTATATGGGGAGATCCTCACACATGAAAGTTTACTATTTAGTAGTAAATGTGGGTGGGATCAAGGGGAGCGGCTAGAAAATGGAAAATACATGCTATTAAATGGAAGAGGTATAGAGCGGTGAAAAAAGGGGGGGGGGGGGGTGAAGGCTGACCCAAACCACTGATGAGTTTGTCCATTGCTATTCAGATACCCCACTTCTAAAGTTACTACAGCCAAAAATTACTCAAACAAGTAGTAAAGGTACTTAATTTCAGATGTGGAGTAAGTCCAGCACCACACATGGCCACCCACTGGTTCTGCAACATCCTCCTGTACAATATAATGGAGACAGGGATTTCAAATAGAACCTAATATGAAATAATGTTAAATCAATTTCTGTTGACATGTTAAAAATATATTCAAGTTTCCTTTATTAGTTACAAATTATAGATACATTTGAAACATAATATTTCATGATACTATATTTTAATTATTGATTTGCATTTTAAAATAAGGGCAATGTTATCTTTTGTAAATCATTAAGTTAATTGAAATTAATTCAGTACATGCCTTTTTGTATTTGTTAATGCATGATAAATAAATAAAAATATTTTGCTTCTGGTGGGATTTTTTAAAATAAAACTTTAAAGAATTAATGTTATTATGTTTAACATATTTAGGTTAATTACATATTTAATGAAATATTAAGTTATACGTGCTTTACTATTTTTTGTTTGTATATTTAAAATTAATTATTTAATATTAATATTTAAAATTAAATGTATGTAATTAATTTACATTAAACTTGTCTGAAAAATATTTTTGCAATATTTTTTAAAGCATAATAAACATTTTAAAATTCCCTAAACTGTGCTATAGGGGGAACCTCAGTTCGATGGTGGAGAATTCCACCCAGATGTTAAAAGTGCCTAGGAGTCACTTTACCTTGTAAATTTGGCTCCATTCCCCATTTCAGGTGGAGACATCTAAGTGTACATTTTGCAGTAAATGCACACCTAACAACGGTGAATACCCAAAAGTAGTAAATGTACTACAACATGTAAAATTAAATTTGCAGGTGTGTGCATCTACTCTTGCAAATTTACCTTTGTGAACATACGCCAAAGAGTCTAAGCTCAGTTGTGTGCTTAACCAGTGGCATGACCATTCTTTGCTCTGCTTCCTAACTCTAAAACTAATTTCCACCTCTTCTTATCCTCAGCCAGCACCTGCCTGAGCAGTCTGAAGATACAACATGCCCAGAATATAGATGGAGGATACGCCTGAGGCTTTCCATGGTCACATCTACTGCTGGAAAGCTTTAGCTATTTTAGCCATTTAGACAGTAGGGAAGTGACAGTGGACCAAAGTCAAATTCAGATGGAGACCCAGGTGTGAATTGGTAGGTACAGGTAGATTTCCTTTGTAGTTCAGTGGGCGGAACTGGGAAAGGCAATGGTTGTTAAAATCATGAAGAGAGCTCATTGAGGCACAGCTTTTTTCTCAAAAAGCGAATTTAAAGGAGACGAAAGGCACCACACTGCATATGTGCACACAAAGCATCTTAAAGCCATAGACTCGGTGACCATGGAGAAATGTTGACTGATTTTCACACTGTAAAACACACTACTGCAAGGAGAAAAGTGTCTAGACCAGATGAAGTTTAAAAGACTCTCCTGCAATACCTTCCCAAGCAATGGAAAGATGTTCCTCTAACTTTTAACTTGAACCTCTTGGTTCAATACTTTGTCCAGGATGAGGAGTTCTTATCCTACTGCTGATCAATGGATATAATGGAGTCTGAGCCATGCCAGTGAGACCCTATTACCCCAGCGTAACTTTTGTTCTGTCACTGAAGAGTACAGAATAATCTGTAGCAAAGGGAGCTGGCTGCCTCCCTGGAAGAAAACCAGTGGACCAGTTACAATTAAGACGTCTTCTGAATGCCCTTGAGAAGCCTCCCTCCTGTAGCCAGTGCCAAATGTGAGCTGTTTGTTCCTGGTGCTCTGCACCAGCACTTAATTGTCAGCACAGGCACTTATGACCGATGGTGGCGCTGTTTATCTAATTTCCAGATAAGCACAACAACAGTTGCTTATTAATTCAAAATGCATTACAAATTACTGATACCTGTTGCTCAAGCCATTCTTACAGCTTTGGTGGGCCGGGAATAGTCTGAATTGTCACACTTGTAGGATGGGTACTAATTGTGTTGGTACTGTCATGGGCAACGTTGGCAAGGGCTATAGTTGGTGCAAGGTGCAGTGGCCTCCTGAAGAGGGCTTTGACACTTATTTTGTTACAAATTAAGCATTGCCTATGCGTGAAGGATGCATATGGTCCAGCAGACTGAGCATGTTTTTGGTGCTACAGAAAAATCAAGAGGATCTGTTTGAGCTGTACATTTTGCTTTGAACCTAAAGTAAGAGTTTTTGTAAGTTTCCTGTAACTAAAAATTGTAAACTTGGTATTGAAGAAAATGACCTGAAGATTTAGAGACTCTCCCATCACAGTAGATGCATTATACAACAATATTCAAAAAATTTGGGCTCAGAAATTTCATCTTCTGTGCACGAGGGCAAGTACTCATAACCACATCTGAAATACACACAACTTAGCAACTTCATTTTTTTTCTTCTCTTATGGTCAGAAAGCCAAGATTACAGTAGGGTTGCCAAGATGAGCTGACCTTGAGCTCCATAACATTTTCTCAATCAGAATGTAAAACTATTGACGAGGATGTACCACACATTTGAACCCTGTTCTGGTCACTTAAAAGTCAGTAGCTAAAAGTGCCTAAGTCCTGCCTCATAGAATGTCATTAGAATGTAGAAATAGCTTTCTTTTTGATAAAATATTGTTTGTGTTTGCTAAAAGGTTTCAGACATAAATCCGAAATGTCTTTGTTGACCTGGCTGTCTCTGCAGGGTCTGCTGAAGCCATTTGTAATAGGGTTTGGGACTCTGTGCACTTTAGCCTGCTAACCAGTGCTAAACTGCTTTTACTTTCTCCCTAAAACATGGTACAATTGGCCCACACCTAATTTCCACCTTTTATTTACTTTAAATACTACTAGTGGGTCTGCTGCACTAAGGTAGACCTTTAAAACATGCCTCAGGGCTGTCACTCCAGTCGGTAGGGCAGTGTTAAACTACTATCTCAACCTAGCAAAATACACCCTTTGCCAGGCCTAAACTTTCCTATATAATACTTATAAGCCGTCCCTAAGTTAGGATTTAAAATCTCATAGGGCAAGGTGCATGGTATTTAAAAATGAAGACATGTGGATTTAAGTTTAAACATGCCATGGCAGTGAAAACACCTTGTAAATTCGATTTTCACTGTTGTAAGCCTCTCTCTCCCATAGGCTAATATTGGGTTAACTTATTACTTTTTAATAGGAGCTAACTTCAGACTGAAAGTAGATAAATCAAAGGCCACTTCAGTGGGTGGTACAATAGGCACTGCAGGCACTGCAGACCCACTAGTAGCATTTACAGTTCTTGGGTACATGTAGTGCCATTTATTAGGGACCTACAAGTAAATTAAGTGTGCCAATGAGGTGCCATTGAGGTGTAAGCAAATGTTACCATGTTTGAAGGAGCGAGCACAAGCACCTGAATAGTGATTAGAAGTGGTAAAGTGCCGAGAGTCCTAATGCCAACAAAAACAAATTCAGCCAACACAAGGAGTGAAGGTAAAATGTTTGGGGAATGTCACGCCAAGGATGTCAGGTCTAAAGGTCCTGAAAGGATGGCTGCGGTGCATCTGTACCCAGCCCCACTTACATTTCAAAGGGCTTTGCCTACAGCACACACAAAAGAAAAGTGCACCAGGCCGGCCCTTGATTTTGACACCCCAGACAGTTGGGAGCCAAACCCAGGAAAGACAGGGCAACTGGGAGGAATAGTTTGAGTTGCTGCCCAAGGAAAGGCTGGTACTGGGGATAAAATGTGGCACTCTCATACCCCACTTCAGATCACTCATGGACCTGTGGACTCAGAGAAGAAGTACTGTCATG
The DNA here is from genome assembly GCF_964204655.1 of Triturus cristatus. NCBI lineage: Eukaryota > Metazoa > Chordata > Amphibia > Caudata > Salamandridae > Triturus > Triturus cristatus. The sequence continues at coordinate 1,190,457,991 of NC_140591.1, forward strand.
CTGCCCTGCTTTTTGAAGGACTGCCTTATTGCCCTGCTGTCTGAGGAAGTAAGTATGGACTAGCTCTGAGGACCACCAGAGTCACTCCAAGGGCTAGCCAGCTAGCCTCCTTTGTGAGCTACAGAGAGTCAACAAGCTACCAGATACTCGCTGCAACTGCCCAGCTGACCAGCAGCAACTGGACCTGCCTGAATCTGCCTAGCCTGCTTCTGGCCTCTGCCTGAGTGAGTCCTGATCTCCAAGAAGTGCCCCTAGGTTCTGGGCCCTTGGTTGGCATCAGTGAGATCTCCTCCACCAAACATTTTGAAAAGGCTAAAGTTTTGGTTTTTTCACAACTAAGAACAGGCCCATTTGCACCAAGACTCTGCCTCCTACAAGGACAGCCATCTTGAAGTTCTGGTGAGATGTGTTTTTTCTGCCAACAGCGACTGTCTATGATGACTAGCAATGCAGGACATGCATTTTACGCTGACATTGACAGTCCATGATGATCCACCAACATAAACTCTACCAATGACCGGTTCTTCACGCTACAGCAACGACCAGCCACAATTCTCGACCTTCTATGAGTGCTGAAAGTCTCCTGTTCATTGCCTCCTCGTCTGTGAAAAAAACTCTTCACAACAGATGTTACTTGGGTGGGGCTCTTACCCTCCTCAACTAATGATCCAATTTCTTACCGTTTTCTTTAAGTGAGACTTTGCATTCACTCCATTGTCTCTTTATAACTAATTTAGTTCAGACCTTATAAGTTTGTGATATCCTAGCTGTATTAATGTTTTGATTAGTTGTTGCACATATACCACATACAGTTTCTCCAAGGGTAGCCCTGTTGCTAGTCCAAAGTTAACATTGACAATCCAGGGATTCCATGCAGAAACCAGTTTGTCTTTTGTGATTGTTTATTTCACACCTTTTGAAAGCTCGGTTACATCTTAAATCAAGGCTGTGCCCACTCTTGGTTACAGCTTAAGGGCCTGATCTAGACTTTGGCGGACTGGTTACTTTGTCACATACATGACAGATATCTCATCAGCTTTATTACAATTTCATTGTATCCGAGGGCAGTTGCAACAAAGCAGATGGGGAGATCCATCATGTTGTGACAGAGTAACACATCAACCGAACTCTGAATCAGACCCTAAATCATTTGCACTGGACTGGCAGAACAAACCTACAAACAAATGTGTCATTTAGCATTCAAATTGGATTAAGTCAATACTATTTAATGGCTTTAAATAGACACACATGCACGCCAAACACACTAGCAACCTCTTCTCCCTGCTGTTCAACTTATGTGATGAGTGGTTCTGCTCCTGATTGGATCCTATCCAGGAGAGACTATAGCACACCTGATGCTTCATCTGCTAACAGGAGGATTAGAGGAGGCAGTAAAGGGGGTACCCAGATGTGATGATCATCAAAAGCTACAGTAAGTACCAGTTAGTGGTAAGCTGACACAGGGGAGAAGTGCATCACCATGGATAGGTTAAAACTCTCAGGGCTGACAACTTCCTCCTGTTCAAGCAGGTTCTACCAATATGTAGATGAGGTAGGAAATTTGAGAGGACTTTTCAAGTTCTAGGGCAGCAAATTATAATTTCTTAATCACTGCTAAAAGTGGTGATGCCTGCTTAGGCCACTATATGTGGCGGGAGGTCTAACGCTCAGCACACTTTTGACCCCTATGTCAGGGAAATACCCACTAAGCATTTAGGCTAAAGAGTGTCAGCTTATATTGACAATGAATGCAAGATGAACAATTTGGCAGTTCCCTTACTGTGCCTTATTGTGTCACTGTCACAAGTATATTATTAGGATGCAAAGCTGTAACAATAAATCTGGAAATATGTCAGGAGGACTATTCATGTAAATGATAGGGAAGCTGTGTAAAAGTCATGAAATAGTATACAATGATCACAAATGTGATGATTAATTTTAAGGGTAAGAAAACTGGACCTTAGTAATTAGTTCTTGCAGCGTTGTTCCATAACTTTAGATTTTGAGGATGCACACCCAAGGACAGATTGCTACAGTTACTAACACACCTAGGCACACATCAGTACAGTAACTCACACACCTAGCTGCGCACAGATAGAGAGACACACACAGGCTCACATTGATGCAGCCACTGACACACCTAGATACGCATCGATGCAGTCAATGACACACCCAACTACAGACCAATACAGCCACTGACACATCCAGCCAAACACTAATGCATCTAATAACACACCCAGGCACACAGTGAAAAACCCTGGGGCCTTACCAATGCAGGCACTCACATACCCAGGCATACAGCATTGCAGACACTGACACAGCCAGCCAAACACTAATGAATCTAAAAATACACTCAGACACACTTTGATGTAAACACTGAAACACCCAGAGGCTTACCAGTGCAAACACTGACAAACCCAGGGATACAGCAATGAAGACACTGACACATCCAGCCCAACATTAATGCATTTAATAACACACCCAGGCACACACTGCCATACACACTAAGATGGTCAGAGACTTGGCAATGCAGACACTTACACACCAAGACATACAGCACTGCAGGCACTGACACACGCAGCCAAACACTAATGCATACAATAACACACCCAGGCACATGCTGATGCACACAAAGAGACACCCAGAGACTTACCACTGCAGACACTGACACACCCAGACAAATAGCAATGCAGACACTGACACAGCCGAACAAACATTAATACATAGAATAACACACCCACGCACACATTGACACACCCACTGAGACAGTTGGGGACTTAGCAAGGCAGACACTGCAAACCAAGGCATACAGTAATGCAGGCACTGACACAGCCAGCCAAACTCTAATACTTACAATAACACACCCAGCCACACACTGATGCACAAAAAGAGACACCCAAAGACTTACCAATGCAGACACTGACTCACCCAGGCTTAAAGCAATGTAGACACCGACACACCCATCCAAACACTAATGCATCCAATTAGAAACCCAGGCATACGCTGACATATACACTGACACACTCAAGGACATACCAAATACTGCGACTCACACACCCAGGCATACAGCATTGCAGACACACGCAGCAAAACAGTAATACATACAATAACACACTGAGGCACACACTAATGCATACACTGACATACCCAAGCACAAACTGATTCATGAGCTAACACACTTAGGCACAAACTAATGCTTACACTAACACACTCAGGAACACATTCTTGCATACAGTCAAACACCTAGGTACACACTAATGCATATACTAACACACGCAGGCACACACTACTGCATACGCTGGCATACCCAATCCCACACTGATGCACAGAGTAACACACCCAGAGACATACCAATACAGACACTGACACACCCAAGCATACAGCAATGCAAACACAGACACACCCAGCCAAAAAGTAATCCATACAATAACACACTCCGGCCCACAACTGATGCATACACTGACATACCCAGGCTTAGACTGATGCATATGCTAACACACTCCAGCACATACTGATGTATACACTAACACACCCAGACCAATACTGATGCAAAAACTGACAAACCCAGAAACGTACAATGCAAACACTGACACACCCAGGTATACAGCAATGCAGACACTGACAACCCCAGCAAACTGCTAATGCATTCAGTAACACACCCAGTAACACACTGATGCACACACTGAGACACCCATAGACGTACCAATTCAGACATTGGCACCCCCAGGCATACAGCAATGCATCCACACTGACACAACCTGCCAAACCCTAATGCATCCAATACCACATCCAGGCACATACTAATACACACACTGACACACCCAGAGACTTACCAATGCAGACACTGACACAGCCAGCCACACAGAAATGCAGAGAGCAACACACCCATCCAAACACTAATGCATCCAATAACACACCCAGGCACATGCTGATGTACACACTGACATGGCAAGAGACACATCATTTCAGACAATGACACCCCCAGGCATACAGCAATGCATCCACACTGACACAGTCAGCCAAACACTAATGCACCCAGTACCACATCCAGGCACATATTGATACACACACTGAGAAACCCAGGGACTAACCAATGCAGACAAGAACACAGCCAGGCATATAGCAATGCAGTCACTGTTACAACCATTCAAACACTAATGCATCCATTAGCAATCCTAGGCACAAACTAATGCACACACTGAGACACCCAGAAACTTACAAATGCAGACACTAGCACATCCAGGTATACAATAATGCAGACACCGACACACCCATCCAAAAACTAATGCATTCAATAAGACACCCAGGCATACACTGATGCATACACTGACACTCCCAGGGACATAGCAATACAGACTCCAGCACAACCAGGCATACAGCAATGCAGATACACCCAGCCAAACACAAATGCATTCAATAATACACCCAGGCACAAACTGATGTATACACTGAAACACCCAGGGACATACCAATGCATTCACTGACACACCCAGGCATATGGTAATGCAGCCACTGACACATCCAGCCAAACACTGATGCATCCAATAACAAACTCAGGCACAGACTGACACACACACTGATACACCCAAAGACTTACCAGTGCAGGCACTGATGCACCCAGGCATACAGCAATGCAGACATTGACACACCCAGCAAAACACTAATGCATCTAATAGCACACCCAGGCACACACTGATGCACACACCAACAAAACCAGGGACTTACCAATGTAGACACTGACACACCCAGGCATACAGCAGTTCAGACACCGACACACCTATTCAAACACTAATGCATCTAATAATACGCCAAAGCATACAGTGACGCATGCACTGACACATCCAGGCATACAACAAAGCAGAAATTGATATACCCAGACAAACATCAATACAGACACTGTGCATACAGTAACATACTCAGACACACACTGATGCATACAGTGACATACCCAGGGTGAAACCAATGCATACACTGACACACCTGGTCATACATTAAGGCAAAGCAAACACAAGGAGATGATGGACGGAGCGCTGAAACATTTCAGACTCTAATCCCCGATCATAGATCTGGGTTGAATCCATCATCGTTCTTTAACTCGCTTTGCCACCCCAGATCTGTGACTGTGGGTGAGTGTCCTAAAAGTTTCAACGCTCTGTCCATCATCTCCTTGTGTTTGCTTTCTTTGCCCTAACTTGGCAGCGTATGCCCAAACGTTTGTCCCTAACTCACTTTGCCACTGGATTCAAGCTACGCTGGCTGATGAGGGGAGTTACCCCGAAACTGGTTCCAGTATGCTTGTTTCCGTTCCAGGGAAGACCTGGCTTGGCACTTTGGGCTGGACTGTTCCCATGAGGAACAGGGTCAAGACTGATTTGCATATGGCTGGGTCTGAACCGTGGTGGTGAAGTGAGCTAAAGAACAATGATGGATTCAACCCAGATCTGTGACTGGGGATGAGTGTCTGAAAAGTTTCAGCACCCCGTCCATCATCACCTTGTGTTTGCTCCATACATTATTGCATGCACTGACACAGCCAAGCATATACCAAAGCAGGCACTGACGCACCTAGACAGATACTAATGCATCCAATAACACATCCAGGCACACTGATGCACACAATCTTACACTGATACAGTCACTGACACATTAAAAACACAGAGTTAGCTCTTTGTTTGAGTACATGGTGGTTCTGGCAATCACTGTTTTTTTCTAGAAGTGTTTTTAACAGATTTTAAATCTTTTTCTTCTTCTTTTTAACAAAAGTGAACAGGATAGGAAAAAGGGTAAAGATGGGGAAATGCAAAAAAGCAACTGGCTTCACTCTTCAACAAACATTATGTAATCACTGGAAGCAACACAAAAAACTAAAAGCAATGCTTCTTCACTGTATCCAAGAATGCACTTACAGAACGCTGGTCCATTTCATGCAGTGAATAACCGTGTCACTCAATTCCTAACAGGCAGCTGGTATTGTAATGATTGCAGCCGAAGATGGTTCTCCCAAGGCTGCTGTAAAGATCAATTGTCCTGCTGAACCTGCTTTCTCTTGCATCTTCTGGTTGTAGACCATTTCATGAATTGTCTTTAAGTGCTTTCACATTGAACTTGTCCCATGTGAATACTTCTTTGCAGTGCCTCCGGATAACTGCTTGCTGCAAATATTGCACTTCACATATGTTGCTGTTACTTCCTTTTCCCTAGATGGTATAGTAAGGTGCTTCCCCACTTCACTTTCATTTCTGCGAGGTGGTGTGTCTTAGTCTTCATCCTCAACAGATTGTGGAATCTTGTCTTGGACTGACGATGTAGCTTCAGACGTTGTGTAAAAGCAGAACAGCACTGGTTCTCAATCCTCCTTCTAGAGATTTAACTATAATAGGAACTGCTTTTGCAGGTGGTTTTCCATCTGGAAGGGTGGGGTCTTAATGTATCCAAACAGAAGGAATGATTAGGGTGTGTGTATCAAAGCAAATTCGCAAATAAGGCCCGTAAATTCACATATTCATGAAACGGGTAAAATTGGTAAAGTTTTTGAAACACAGATATAAGGTATTTTATATATACTTGTTAATATGTTCACACTGATATCATTAAAGACAATGGAGGTGTATACATATGTGCAGTACTCTCTAGAAGTTTTGGCAAATCTGCAAATTCATTGTCATGGATTCGTTCTGACCACGTGGTTGGGAGTAAAAAACAGAGTAGTCATTTGTCTATGTTTGCGGATCCACAAAGGTTCTGTGGTACTCTAAAAATAGTTAAAATAAACTTGTTTATTTACATTTAAAAAAATCATTTTTTTTTACATTAACTACATATGTGATTTTTATGTTTTGAAACATATGAAAAATATCTTTGTTAAAAAACAGAATGCCTACATTCCAAAAATGTAATAAAAATAAATTGTAATACACTTAGTATTGAAAATAAACCCAATAAATAAAAATATTTTAAAAACATTAGTAGGACATAATATTTTAGAAATGGTATTTGGAAAGTCTTTGAAATTCACTGAAAAAGCCAAAAGGTACAGGGATGTTATAGTTAGGAAATAGAATAAAAGAAACCCTTATAAATCCACTGAAAAAAACAAAGGTTACAGGGACGTTATAGTTAGGCTCACACTTCACTCATACAAAACCATTGAAACTCAGCAGTTATAGTTACCTGACCTAACTATAACTTTCGCCCCCGCATTGCACTGCTTATAACCTCATATATTACATCTCTAACAATCGGTTCAGTAACATTACTGATAATGTATATATTTATTTTATATACTGCACGTCACTCCAAGAATCCATCAAGGACCACAAAGGCTTTCGGTCAAACAAGTGAACTTGTTCACATATGCGCAGCGCTTTCTTAGTAACACTCTTATAGTACCCAGGTGACAATAGTCAATAACAATCGCATATTAGGCTCACATATTCATAATGATCAAATAAAATTTGCTACCCACAAAATTATAATTAATTAAACATCATGCCTCAATAATAACACTATCTCAGAGTCTTATTGCATCAAAATTTTCCCAGTTGTATTGAACTTTAACGTGAGCACTATTGAAATTCATGTATTCAGGAATTACAGCAGCACATGTAACCTTTATAAAAATGAATACAGCTCTTCTTCTGTATTTAAACTATTTAGAGACTTAGAGCCTGATTACGATGTCAAGCGTGAAGCCATCCGACAGCTTGTAGGAAGCTTTCCACCAGACATCAATGGTTTCCCTCCGACTGCCGTATTACAATGACGGTTGTTTTAGGGAAACCTGGGGGGGATTTTGCTGCGCTTCCGACAGGCTCAAGAATCCCGCTGAAGCATCGGAAGGCATCATAATCCCATAATGACGGCTGAGCCAGACTCTGCACTGCCGTTGGGATTATGATATCACTTTCACACAGCCTTTCCATGACGGTCTTTCTGACATGAAAAGGTTGTCAGAAAGTGACTTTGGGGCCCCTAGCAGGTTCCCCGTCTCCCCTAGGCCTCCGCTGTGGGGCCAAGTGGGTACCTATGGTACCCCCTTAACAGCCCTGCACCCTGTGGCAGGCACTGTATAGTGCCTGCTACATGGTGCAAGGATGTGTACAGAAATCTATTTTTCAGTAGCAGCTTGTGCTGTGGGCCATTTCCGCCCGCCGCACAAGCTGCCATTCAAAAATGGATGTTTCCGACTGCCGCTGCGGTTGGAACCGCTGACCTATGGTTGGGCTCTTCCAGTCTGCAAGGATGTCGGTCTGACGCAGTATAAATATATATTTGAAAAACACTAAGGGCCTTATTTATGAAGGCCTGCACTCTTTTAGTGACACAGCAGTGGCGCAAAGAATGTGCCATGTTGTGCCATATTTTCAAAGTGACGCAGCTAGGCAGATGCGTCACTTCGTAAACCCCTGAGCTGCATTATACTTGCGTCAGGTATAATGTATGCAGGGAGGGCGTTCCCCCGTAAGAAAGGGTCATAGGAGTGGCGCAGTGAAATCTATGAGATTTCGCTGCGCCACTTCTAGGACGCCAATGCATCAAAACACCTTATGTCTGCCTCATGGCAGGCGTAAGGGTGACACCGGGTGACAGGGGGACAAGCCGTAAGGGGCTTGTCCCATGTGAAAGGAACATTGCTGGAGTTGCTTCATGCTTCTGACACAACTCCAGCAATGCACCACTTTGCGCCTGACAGATACGTCAGTAATACTGACGCATCTGTCATTCCTAGCGACATGATGTATCATACAGTAAATATGATGCATCATTCCTGTCACAAGGAGGCCGCACTGAGAAGTGTTGCATCGGGGCTTTCATGCAGCGATGCAACACTACTGATAAATGAGGCCCTAACTACCTACTTGCAAAATAATTACATTTACATTTAAAACTTTTACCACTCATATGCCTTTACTATTCATGCCTTTACAATTAAATTCACTGTTTAGGAATGCACGGTAAAGGCATATTCATTGTAAAATCCTGCATGGCAAAAATGCACGCATAGTCAAGCCTTCGTAGTAAAGGCATGCGAGGTGCAGCTGTCGTTGTGAAGCCTGTTTCCATTTAAGGTCCATACTCTCTAACAGAACATTTTGCATCAATGTTCTGAACAACCTAAACAGTCAGTGCTTAATTTGAGCTGGTGGTTGCTGGCATGAACCACCCGCACTCATTTTTGGAGACAGGCTGTTATTTTTCTGCATCAGACATTGATCAATAGCAAGAGAGGCAGGAAGAGAAAGATGAACAAATTGTCATAAAAGGAGAAAGCAGGAACCTGCAAGAGTGAGGTAAAGTGGCATGGACTGTCTTGTAGTGGATAAAAGAGGCATGAGGTTGATTTAAAGCTACACCGCCTCTTTATTGGGCGCACCAACATTTAACTACATTGGCTGCATGCTTATTAGCAGAGCTTTTGGCATCAGCGCTCATTCTTACACAAATTAAGGGGCATATCAACAACAACTGGCGATAATTATCGCTAAGCGCACTTAGCGCTAGGATAATTATCGCCGGCTAGCGTTGATTTTTATCGCTGAGATAGCGTGCTATTAGCAACGCTTATCTCAACAGCGATAAAAATCCTCACGCTAAGTGGCTAACGTGAGATTATCGCTGCAAACCCAGCGATAATCTCACGTTAGCTTGTTGATAGGGACAGACAAACTTAGCCATGATATCCTCCTTCCATAGGATATCATGGCTAAGTCAGAAAAATACCAGACGTAAAAAAGCAGCGTTAACCGCGGTTAGCGCTGCTTTTTTTGTCTCTAACAGGGTTAGCGATATTCTTGATAATAGGAGAAATGTCGCTTAGCGACATTTCTCCTATTATTTTACTCTGGAACGCCCCCTTTGCATCTCATTAGAGATGCAAGGGGAAGTGTAGAGTAAATGGGTGCTAACATGCAAATTTGCAAGTTAGCACCCTGTTGTTGATAGGGTGCTAGTTTTATCTCTTCTTTTTTGGCTTGTAAAGCCAAAAAAGCAGAGATAAAGCTCTTGTTGATATGCCCCTAAGTACTGTAAACAGTGCACGCTTGGTTGTTCAAGCGTTTACCACCAACCATAGACATGCCAAGTTAGTATTTGTTCCCTCTAGTCCAGGGATCTGGAGGTGACGCTGAGGCAGCACTGCACCTTTAAGACTCTAGGAGTAACAGGCCAACACTATAAGCGCATGTCTGCCCTGCTGCATCAGCAGTCAAGGAAAGCTTGCACTTTGGACTATTTTTTCAAAAAGAAGCTATGTTTTCTTCTTGACAGGAAAAAGTAACACAAATAGATGTACAGTTATTTTTGGGATGCATAGGTAAGGTATTTTTTTTAATAAAACTGTTAATATTAGCAGAGTCTCTTACATAATTATTGAAATGTCACACTGGCGGGAATGCAACACGAGCTTTATTTTGACTGACCTTTAGCTTTTTTCATTGATTAGCTGCAACCGAGGCAACTGGAAATGTTCCCTTCCCAAATTGAGATAAATAGGAAAAAATGTGGGGGCATATTATCAAGCCAGGCGATAAAATTATCGCCGCTTTAACGACAGAAAACTGCCGCTAAAACGGCGATAATGGGCTTGATAATATGCTCTATGGAATTCCAATTGAAGCCCATGTTAGACGTCCTTCACATCTAACATGGGCTTCAATTGGAAATCCATAGAGCATATTATCAAGCCATTATCGCCGCTTTAGCGGCAGTTTTCTGCCGCTAAAGCGGCGATAATTTTATCGCCTGGCTTGATAATATGCCCCGTGGTTCTTTAACCTGCTGCTGCACAATTAGCTTATATTTGACTGAGTAAAATATTTTATAGGCAGTGAAATAATGAGCGATTAACTACGTGGGAAGGAGAAAAGAAAAAATAACCAGCAGTGTTTTGTTCTGCTGCTGCTGCTAGGTCGGATCTCGTCATAGACACCCACGAGATGTCCCGCAGGAAAGGTGAAAACGTTCCTTCTCATGGGGTGACTGAGTTCCAGAACATTTAGTTATGCTGCCTTCCCATGAATATGGACGACCAGTTCTAGAGATCTGTTACAAATGGGGCAGGTTCAACAGGTCTATATCATGTCCTTAGTGGTAAGTAGGGCAGTGATTGGTGCAAACAACTTTTCCCGAAGTATCATGAAAGTAGGTTTGAGGAGGTGGTCATGTGTAATGACATTTCGTTTGTGTTGCATTGTGTTGTGGTGGTGGCATGCTTTGCTTTGTGTGCTGTTGTGCTTTTGTGATGCATCATTACACCGTGTTGTTCATGTACTGTACTGATTGTACTATGTAGCAATATTATATTTTTTCACAGTTTTGTTGTTAGGCTCTATTATATTTTGTGCTGTTAGTTTGCTTTGAGTAATATTATTATGTTGTGTTGTGCTCTGTAATTACAAAATCAGCCACTTACTGGACTGTCTTGTCCTGGACCATATCTCCAACATTCCCTGGCTTTCTTTTATATCTACATCTTTTAGTACCTTATTCAACATGCCTGTACTACAAAACCCTCTCAAAGTTATATCGCTTAATAAAGGTTCTATTAACCCCTTCGCTGCGGCACGAATTCCACCGCGGCGCTGGGGGGGTTCGGGGTCAGCGCGGCGCCGCCATGCTCGTGACGGAACCACTCCGTCATGAGCCACGGGCGCGCTGTGCTCATGACGGAGTGGTTCCGTCACGACTCCGCCTGCTCGCATTATTCGCCCACACAGGCGGGGAATCAGCGCCGCGTGGGCGGAGCGGCCGCAGCGGCCGCAGCATGACGGAACCACTCCGCCATGAGCACACGGCGCCCGTGGCTCATGACGGAGTGGTTCCGTCATGAGCACGCAAGGGATTAAAGCAAATTTTTTGAGTATACTCATGACCTTAGAATGAGTGAGGACCTAAGGAAACCAACTGTTGCCTTTTATATGTCAACCAATCCTCAGGAGGTTTGTCAGCACTATGTGTCCCTTATTAATGATATCCAGCAGTGTTTTGCCCTGATAAAACTACATGCAGGCATAATGCATCATTTGGTTGTCTTTCTCAAAATGAGGGCTTGTCCACTGAATTAATTTCCTTGTCCCTGCGAGGGCAGGTCCAAGCAAAGCACCTAGCACTTTATGATGTTCTGTGATTTTTACAAATATTTAAGCATTTATTACCTTAAACGAATTCTCTCTGCACAGAATATTAGAGATTATTAAACTGCACTGAGTTATGTGTTTGCACTTTAAGACCCCCATGCTTGTTTTAGTGTTGCACTTTACATAGGGGGGGCCTTATATCTCAGGAAATGTATTGTGTGCTAGCTGTGACTCAGGGAAGTGGTTGGGCTGCCTCCTTTAAACCTTTTGTTTTATGTAATCTCTGCCTTTTGTGCCATTTCTTGATATGAATATCAGAGATTCTAAAACTGCATTGAGTTACTTGTTTGCACTTCAAGACTCCCATGTTTGTTTTAATGTTGTATCTCACATAAGGGGGGCCCCGTATCTCAGGAAATTATTGCGTGCTAGTTGTGACTCATGGAAGTGGTGGAGGAAACTCCTTTTATCTTTTGTTACATGTAATTTGCACTTTTTTGCTGTTTTGAATTGCATTGTAATTCTATTTTATATGATACTGTATGTACTTTTATGGTTGTTCTAATCTGTTAAATAAAAATCAAAATGATTGATTGATTGAATACATATGGAAGCAAACTGTCAGTGTGGTGCAGACATGAGTTTCATGATTGATTTAAAGAAATACTAGAGGCTGGCATAATCATGCTGCCCAATAGTATAACCAAGGCATGCTGTTAGGCCTGTCATCCTTAAGTACCTCTTCACCCAACATTTTGCCTTCCGCCTCCCTTTTTGCTGATCTTGTTTTTGCTGACCTTAGGACTCTGCGCACTTTACCACAAATAACCGTCACGAGAGCTGCTCTTCGCTACAGCACTGACAAGTTGCAGTGACTGCCAATGCGAATCTCCAGCAACGACCATCCATGCCGTCCAAAGGATCCTTGCCCTACTGCAACGACTGCCCACCTCTAACGCAAATGGAACCCTTCGCCCTAGACTTTAGAAAGTAACTAACCTGGTCCCTGTATCAAGCCTGCACTCTATTATGGTCTGTCTGAACTTGTGACTTTGACCCGGTCTCGCATGACCAGATAACCGTGAGTGACACTTTGTGCTTTTAGGTGCTATACCTAATGAAAAATATAGCAATTGCATATCTCTGGTTCTACTGATTGGAGTTTTGTCATTTTGGTGTAAAATATTGTATTGCATGTTACTCTGTTTTTCTAAATTGGTTTGATATATTTCTTGTGGTGTGTTTTCACTTTATTACTGTTTTTGTGCTGCATAAATATTTTAAACTTTGCCTCTAAGTTAAGCCTGACTGCTTTTGTGCCAAGCTACCAGAGGGTTAAGCACAGGATTAATTAGCAACTTTTTGTGATTCACCCTAAGCTTAATTGTGTCTGTTGCTTGAGTAGGGTTTCACCCCCCCCAACACCTGCAACCCAATTTCTCACACCACCCATTTACAAACAGGCCCAATTCAAACTTCTCACCCACACTTTCAAGTCACCTCATAACACTGGCCCAGCATACCCCGACAATAGCATGTGCTTTCCAAAACGTTTTAAACACCGTCTTCTGTCCATACTCCTACTTGCATAAATCCCACGCATACAGAAAATCTGATCCGGAGGCCAGGCTTCTCCTACATCGCTTCAAAAGTGTGCAACGACCTGCCGCTACACATATGAGCCTCCTCCTCTCTTGTTGAATTCCGCAAGAAGCTGAAGACCAGGTTTTTCGAGGAGTCCTAGACTCAGAAATGCTCAGCACCAATAACCCTACCTGAGCTCTACATATCTGCATAACATAACATAACGTAACATCAAGAACATTATCATCACAAAATGTCGATTGCGTTACTGTGTCCAGACGGACACGTTGGCGATTGTATGAAAGTAGAATGCAGCAGACGTAGTCCCAGGAGGGTGCCCAGTTGGAACCACGAGGGAGCGGACGACTGGACATCCACACATAAAGGGCGGCGAAATTTGGGAGCTGACTACAGGGGAAGCTGTCACGGGGGCACATGTCCTGACAGGTCCTGCACCCGTCATAGTGCACACACTGGTGACTGAAAAATATACAGAAGGGTATGGAGGGAAGTGAGAGAAAGGAAGACACAGCAAAACCGATAGAGTATATAGAGATTGCAGAAAGACCAGGAAAAAAGAGAGAGAAGAGAGAGAGAGGCACGGATGAAAGAGAAAGAAAGCCAGAACCAAAGTGCCTGGTCAGAGAAAAAGAGAGGAATAAAAGGTGAGTTTGAGAAAAACAGAAATAGAGCCGCATGGAATCTGCACTCAGGGTCGGACTGGCCATAGCGGGCACACGCGTTTCCCCGTGAGCCGCTAGGGTGGGGGCTGGTTTAGGGCCCCTGGGGGGCCGTTTCTGGTACTGGGGGTCAGCAATATCGGCCCCCTGTAACAAAATCGGCCAAAACCGGCCCTGGCTAACAGCTCGCCGCATCCCCACACTCCGCCCCCCAGGGGGGGCCAGCCGAGCAGTTTGCCAGGGCCGGTTTCTGGTCCCAGTCCGGCCCTGGCTGCGCTGGGCACTCTGTTATTTATACAGGGACCCAGGTTAATGACACAATGGAAACACTGATCCCGCGAGTCCTTAAACAATTTGAGAGCAACAACTGGATTCCACAGTGGACTTAATAAATCAAACACCTCCGAATTGTAAGGGCTGCACGGAGTATAAATCAAAATACATCAAACATGTTGTTTTACTGTGCAACACAGTTCCACAACTGTTCCACTTTCTCCCAGTTAATTAAAGGCTGCATGTCTGCTAGTTGTTACCCTGTGATGAGCGGACAGTTATGTCAATCCAGGCCCTTCTGGATCTTTTTTGTTCATTAGCTGTGGCTTATCTGCCAACAAGCCTTCAGCTCAAGCATCAATTTCTTGCATCAATTTCTTGAGAGTTGTGCATATCTGATCAGCACTACAAATCTAAGCGTAGGCAGTAATTACGCTGTGTCCACTAGAGAGGATATATCAGCAATTAGCAAACCACAACGAATACATATGCCAGCCGCTGATGCTCACAGGTGCGTTCTTCCAATTACTCATGATTGTGGTACCCACTTTTACTTTGTGGTATTATTCATTCCTTATGAGTATGCTTATTAAGTGCACCTTTCAAAACAGATATTTTTTTATTATTGTCTATTTTCTACATTCTGTTTTTCAGTTTGTATTGCTCGAATATAAAACAGTCTTTTTTTTTTACAGAACTTGTGTACAAATTAGTGCTCCATGTAAGCACTCGAAAGAAATAATAGGTATTACCCTGTGACAGTGAGTGTCAATTATAATAACAACGCGCTTATTCATATACATCGCTCTCATCTACACCATGTGCTAAAATGAAAAAAGTTATTTTTATAACAAAAGGATCATGATCTCGACGCCATGTTTACCGAAACGAGATAGCTAACAGCACCCTAAATTCGGTCAAATTTGTATCTGTTTTGATATCCACCGTGTAGATCTTTGCAACCATGAACATAAAATCAATATTCACTTGCTCTAAAGGTCTTCTTCATCCCATAGTTTGTCACATCTTATACCTCCAAAACAGTCTTCATCAGCAAATACTCTTCTTGTTTAGATGACTATGGGGCCTTTTAGAACTTCATTATCACGTTTTCACTAAACTAATCCCCTTCTTAATTCTAGGAAATAATCTCACTCAACCTCTTGGTATAACTTCGAGTGGGAAAGCATAAATAAAACAATCAAAAAGTTAAGTGAAGTGACAGAAAAGTCAGAGAGGGCAGGATAAGGACTAATGTTTGCTCTGAACTTTACGGAGCGGGTATGACTAAAATATAAAAAAATATATGTTTTTGAACCAAATGCAAGACATGACTGATGACCTTGCTCATGAGCTCCTCGGAAAATCCTAGAAAAGAACCAGTTTTGACCATCCAGTGCTTTTCTGATCAGTTGAAGACCAGTTTCATCAATAAAACTGAGACCGCATGGCAGGGGATGTGTGCGACTTTTCTTTTCAGAAGCCACCCTCCCACCTGCATTGTCTCTGTAGAGAAGAGAGAGAGTGTATGGAGGACACTCGAGTTCACAAACTCCCATGATGAGCTACGTCTTGCACTTTTGATAAAGACACTTCCAGCCTTAGTTGCGCCCTTCCTTCGTAAACCAGAACATCCTAGAGAGATATCATCCAGCATCACTTGAGAAAAATAATGTTGCCCGAATCCAGAAGTAGTCTAACTTGGAAACAACCACTTTAACTAAATTAAGGTCAGTTTTAACTGGCCATTATTAGCTAAGTTCCCAGGAAATACTAAAGGTCAACAGCTTTAAAAGTATCTGGAAAATCAAAATTCATTGTCTCCCACAGAGTCTCAGGCCAGACTTCAGGAAGTGACTACCCTCTTGAGATTGCCAGATGACATTCTTTTGGTTGCTGATAAAAGTATGGCTTCTTTACGGATAATGTTAGATCGCTTCTCAACCTTCAACACCGTGGACCCTCCTGGCTTAATAGTCTGGGTGACTACAGTAGCACAAGCAGAGGACAAAACTGTGGTGTGGTTTTGGCTAGGTCTCTGACAGTGAATCTAGGATCTTTTAAATCTAAGAAAATTTCCTCTCATCTGTTGTTCTTTGGGACTTCTCTCTATCATACACTGTTTTTGACGTATACATTGCTCCTCTGTTAAACATCATATTGATGCTACCCCTTACGGATGGCACGCAGGCATATGTCAGATTCTCCAAAGACGCTACATCCGTAAGAGATTTATAGACAGGTCTTTGTGAGGGTAAAAGATGAATGTGCCAAAAGAGTGCCCAGGTGAACAGCTCCCAGATGGAGCTTACTGGATTTAGGGCATAAACAAATATCTTCAGCGGACAATTCCTATTCCCCAGCACCCTTCAATGGCACCATGCCCTTGAGCAATTAGATCAGTTTTTCTTCAAACTGAGTACAGTAAAACACATCCTCCCATTCATTTACATCCATAATAGGGCTAGGGGGCCAGGTACAGCTCTGAATGCCCACTTAGACTACTGCAACACTCTCTTTGTGTCATCTAACCTCCCAAGTCCTTCGTCTTCAAAGGAGACAGAATGCAGTAGTCTGCCTTGATCTAGGACTAAAATGATGAGATTGTGGCAGCCAGGAGATCCACTAGTTGGTCAAAGAAAGAGGATAATGGTATCCAAATGTCTTCAAAATAGAGCTTCATCATACCTTTCAAAGTGTATTTATGTCCATGCTTCTGTTAGAGATCTTTTGAAAATGTATCTCCACCTCACATATTACCAATAGATTAAACATTTCTCCAAAGGGCTACGGTTTCCTACCAGGTCCAAAGTGTTAGAAGTCACTTTCCATACAGCTGTGCTAGGCTAATTCCCTGTTTCCCTGATGTCTTTCAGGAAGGCCATGAAGGCTTTCTTTTCCAAAATGTCAAAGGCTTTTTTTTAACAGACACATACCAAAAAATATATCAGGATAATGCACGGTTACCGAATGTGGTCATTCAGTCAGGTAACGCTTTCTACAAGTGTAAATATAACTTACATGCAAAAAATATACCTTTTAGCAAAGTGAAAACACTATTGAATTTCTTAAAATTGGTTTTTCATACTTATATAGATTAATCCACACAAAGGTTTTTGGTATCAGTAAAGGCACTCACATGGGTCGCAGAGAGTATTGCAAAGACGGGAATGGGCTGAATGGTATTGATCTACAAACATACTTGCTCATAAAGATGCCTGGGTGAAATTTAGATTATGATGGCGTAATTCACGTAGTTTTGGAAAATTTGTGGTTTGTTTTTACCCAAATGTTGTCATTACCCAACTTTGAGTCATTACACACCACCGGCGGTAAAGGTTTACAGCAAATGTGCCATTTGTAGTAAAAATGCACTGTAAACACAGAGGAACAGCAAAGCACACAAGGCTGGTACTCGCAGTGCTTTTGTTTTATTGCATTATTTTTTTTCACTTGAAATGCGTTCTTGCATCAAAAGTGTACACAGAGGGGCATTTATCTCTAAAATATAGCACTAGATGATGGATTTTCATTTCGCATAATTATGCATAACTTTGCATAATTTTGCAGACCTTTTGTGTATTTACACAATAGTAAATTAGGCGAATTTCTCAAATCTTTATTTGTAAGCAATCACGCATTTCTTTCCAAACCATTCCCACCCAGAACATGATTTATACTCCATAAAAACTCAGGGAAAGGGAACACCGACTTTCTCCGAAAAGTCTGGAGTTTGCAGGAATGGCTGTTTCCACAGATAAAAATATCTTCCTACCATCTTGCTCAGAGTTGCAAGATGGGAATAAAGCACTGTGGGCTAAATGCAGTATTCATATTCAAGGAGCTGAGGCAACTCTTCAGCCAAGATATCTCTTCTCTCAGAATGAAAGATTAATTAATCCTTCCTCCTTCGTGCTGGGCATAATGAGCTAAACGCATTTCATTCATATAAACTTGCTTGAGCTTTAGAGAATGATAGTGACACCTCCGTAAAATCATAAACGGGAAAGTAAGAGTAGATATTGAAGGAGAGATTTCCCTGCTGACACACCCACAGCCCCTCCCCTCCCCCCACGGCAGTAAATAGAGTGAAAGAAATATACAACACAAACCTTTAAAAAACCCCAAAAAAACAGAATTTAGGAGGCACCATTGGACAACATTAAGTTAAATGGTTTCCCAGAAAATGGGACAGTTTGGTTATTAGTATAGAACAAGATATGGTTATTAGATGAGAAGAAATTTGAGACTCCCCGGAGTATATAATGTTACTTTAAAACAGGAACAATTATTTGAAAGTAAAATTGTACCAATATATTGTTTTGAAAAAGAGTATGAAGACAAAATTGTGAGTATCACAAGATATGTTGATGTAGTTAATGATACAAATGTTTCACTTGGTACAATAATATATCTCAGTTATACCTGTATGTATGCAATTATGAAAAGTTGAAAACACTAATAAAGGTATTTCTGAAAACCTGCTTGAGCTTCATAGCAACATGCCCCTCTTGAACAATAATGTAAATGTAATGTAAATGTAGTGCATTTATATAGCGCTCCGCACACCCCCGAAAGGGTCTCTCAGGCGCTGTGCACATACCACTGTGGAACCCTTCCTGGCCTTTCCTTGTGAAGTGCCCACTCCTGGGCACCCCCAAGGTGAAGCCAGGCATCCTAGCGCTGTTGGGGCCGTTGTGGAGATTAAGCAAGCTATTGCCCAGAGTTGCAGAGTGTGACCCATGATTAGAATAGGCACTGAGGCAAGAATTATCAGGTCCGGGGAAATTGAGCCCAAGACCCGCCGCGGCAGGAATTGAACCTTGGTCCGGGACAGACCTCTGCATCAGGGTCTGCCGCTCTAACCATTGAGTCACACTTCAGCTCTAAACAGCCGGAGTAGGGCCCTTAATACTCAAGCAGTACCTTAGTGGGTGTGTGTGTTTTATTTATCCATGTTTGATCTTGATCATATAATCAAACCACTGCTATTACAATATATGACTCTATAGAAAATGGCCTAGCCGAAGCTACTGTAGAGTCAGTTTTTTGCATAGCTTTTCTTTTATTGCTTGCTTTTGGCCATTTTCTTCTAAGCTTTATACTTTTAAATTGTTCTTCAGTCTCAAAAATATTTTTGAGTATGATTCTCATAGAGAGCCACTAGCATGAGTAAAGGATTCTAAATGTATTTATTGAAGTAGCAACAGTGGCAAACAAAAGTTCTTTCCCACTGTTGCTATGTGAGAAAGGATTTCTAGACTGAGCTGACAAAATTCTGTGAGAGCCTTTCAGTGCCGCGGCCTGTGCAGGTAAGAGCAGTGGGGCCGGGTGGGGGGAAGGGCTTTTGACAGATGATGACGAGTTAGTTATTTAATTTTCCCTTGTCATTTTCTGTCAAAATCCCCCCCACCCTACCCCACCGCTCTTACCTTCATGGGCTGCGGCTGTCTCTGCTCCAATGGACAGCAGAAAGCGCAGATGTCGGTGGAAAGGAGGAGGGTAGACACCAAGGGTATTTAGGGAGTGTCAGCAGCAGGAGACCAGGTATTATTTGTTTCTTTAATTGAAGACAGTGTGGTGTGAGTGGCAGCTGGACACATTTGTTCTGATTTAGATAGAGAGGGCAGAACAAACACAGAGGGTAGTGTGTGTCAGGAAGCCAAACTTTGTAATTTGGACATAGGAGGGGAGAGTAAATGTAGAGGTTGTTATGAAGTGATGGTAATGCCGGGGGCGGTGTCGGAGAGTGGCAGGACATCAGGAACCATGTTTGAAATGTGGGTGGGAAAGGGAGGGATGGTCAGAGGGTGGAGGAGATGGGTGAAATAGTGCAAAGTTTATTAAAGGGCAAGGAAAGGTGCTGGTGAAGCCTTTATGGCTCTCTCATGCCTCCTCTGCTTATCTGCAGCTATTGGAAGAACTCTGATAAGAAATGTAGGAGCCAGATATAGCCTAAAATTATTGATGGGTAGCTGTGAATAATGGAGATGATTTTCAACTTAGGGCTCTGAGTGAAATCGTAGACAACTCAAGCTTTTCTCTCATTGCCATTTTGCTGTCACTCAGAACTTTGATGTGAAAAACATCGTCATTATTCACAGCTATTGTAGCAGATTTATCTTTTCTGTATGGTCACCGCAGATGCCTTTAAAACTCTGTTCACTTTATCACTGCTAAACTGGACAAAAGTGTCTGTCCTTCCTCTCTAAAACATGTGCTGGACATCGGAACTTCCAATTTGGCCTATTTAACTTCCCAATAAGTCCATTGCAAATGGTGCCTAAAGGGCTCACATGGCATGGAAAGGTAAATTACATCTGACAGTGACTGTGTGTAGTTACACCACCCATATATATGATAAAATATATGTCTACCAGGAGATGGCTGGCCTCCAATTTAAATGCAATGCAGTGGCACGTGACGTTTTAGGAAAAGCACATTTAATGTATTTTAAAATGTGCCTTATAATCCAATGGGAGAGGGTGCTAACATATAAAAATAGGACACACTGAATATTTTGTTTAGTGTGCCTTCACAGTGATATAAACTCCAGCATCTATTTCACTGTGTATGAGTAGTATACATTTTTCTAAGAAAGATTAGATCGGATCAAAATCGTGCTTCTCTTTCTCTACTTAGGACAAGGCTACAAATGATTCAAAGTTATATCTTGCTTTATTTTTAAAATCTGATTTAATGGTGAAAATAGCTTTTATAGAACTTATGAAGAAAAGTTGCTTCTTTAGGCTGCCTGATACAGAACTATCTTAACACCTGTCCTGCGATTCATCTCATCTTCAAAGCTGAAATACACACCCTTAACTGGGAAAGTAAACAGCCCTGTCTCAGAGGACAGTGCCTTGGGTTTGAGCACTGGGCTGAGGACAATGGTTGTCAATTGCTGACCACTTAGCAAGTATTAGCCATTGGGTGAACAAAGGGAATGTAAAGGAGGCTTTTCCCATTCATTCCCAAGACCCTCCAAGACTACCAGGCCCAAGCAACAGTAGGATGTAGAATCAGTTTTGCCCCTGTCAGGTGGGTGGAGATCTCACCTAAATAGGGGAGTGGCTTAGGAGCTAAAGACAGGGATGCCATCTTGAAACAGGAGCTGCAATGTGATTTTGCAGTAAGACAAAGTATTAGTGCTGCAAAATAAAGTAGTAGACTGTGAGAAAATAATTAAGATTGGGTGATAAAACTTCTCCAGCCGCAGGCTAGTGCACATCATAAATCTGGCACCATCATCACCACCTCTTCAAAACATTCCAGGACCTAGGAAAAGTCTATTTGAAGAAGGTCCTGCTGGAAAAATACTACTGACACCTACTGGAAGTACAGAAAAAAGCACTCATTGAAGGACTCAATAACTCTGGGACTCCTCACTTATGCTGACAGACAGAGACTGGAACTGTTCTCCAAGGATCAATGGTTGGCCTACTGTTTTCCTGCAGAAGAAATCCTGAGCACAAGAAGGTCCAGCTGACCACTGAGGACTGACACTGCTGGAGTCCTGGCTGGAAAGAGACTTGAATCATAGAAGCCTACATGGAGGAGCTGTGGCTGAAGGACTGATAATGATGGTCTTGTCCAGAACTTTGAAAAACCTAGTACCTAGGGTCTCATTTAGAGTCTGGTGGACAGATACTCCATCACAAACTTGATGGATATGCCATCTGCCTTATTACAAGTGTCATAGAATATAGTGCACTGATAATTTGATGAACGGGATAACCCGCACAATTGTAATTGAGTAACTCATCTGTCACACTCTAAATCAGGTCCCTAGTCCTTTCTCCCAACTCTGAAGTACTGGAACATGATGCTGAAGTGTGCCTACACAGGTTGAACCCCACATTCACCCTGTTCAAAGCTTTTTGAAATACTGAAAACTGGCTCACTTGGACTTCGTGGTGAAGGTATCAAATCTCATGGAGCCCTGTCTGGCTTCCGCTTCAAGCTTTGCCCCACTTGTGGTTCATGACTTCCAATAGAGTGCAGTAAATCCACAGATAAAACTTTGGACTGGGGGAATTGGCAAATCTGTCTGACCTGCAAAGTGACCTCATCAGCTACTAAATACCGGTGTGTCTTACTCGTAGCTTTTGGCTCCAAAACCTATGGCTTCAGTGGAAGCTCATTGATGATGTGACTGACTTTGAGGGACCCTCACTAGCCACAGCCTTGGTCCATTCCCTCTGTGGAAGATTTCAATTTCCATAAAAAAGACTATGGAAAAACGTAAAATCTTTGATAGGAATTCCCCTCTTGGAGTATCTGACCTTCTCTCCATCACAGTGAAGATGGAATCATTTCTAGGTCTTTTTAACCCCAAAGCTTTAAACATTCATATCTCTAGATCTCTTATCCTACTTTGATGATCTTGTATTTATTTTGTCATTACGTCTCTCTCTATTTTTCCAACATGGTGTGGGACTATTTTTATGTTGTGCTATTTATTTTTTAATTCTTGGGGCTCCTTAAACTTGGCGTACACTTCCTTGGGTATTGCCTGCTTCTTGTGCCATATCTATTGGGAGCTAAGCAGAGAGGATTTATTGAGTTGACAGAGATAGCACTCTTCCAATTTATGACCCCAATTTTGACACTTACCCATTATATAATTCTGTATAATATAGCTCAACATTCCTGCCTTGCGTTCCCTTTGCAAGCAGTTTTCCACCTTGTAGACGCATTCTTTTCTCTGATACAAAAGCAAGTATACATCCATGAAACAAAATACAACTACTAAAGCACATTAATGTATCAGACATACCTAAAGAATTTTAAACCTGCTGAAAATTATCCTGGAAACATTTGAGTGTACTTAATACTTCTGGAATTCTTTAAGAATGCAATAAAATCTACAGCAAATGTAGGAGTAACTGAAGAATGTAAACCCCCCTCGAATAATAATCGCAATCCTTGTCAGGGTAAACCACCAAAGTCAATCAATCAATCAATCAATGTATTTGTAAAGCGCGCTACTCACCCGGAGGGTCTCAAGGCGCTAGGGGAAGGGGGTCCGCTACTGCTTGAACAGCCAGGTCTTGAGATGCTTCCTGAAGGAGAGGTGGTCTTGGGTGAGGCGGAGGTGGATGTTGAGGGAGTTCCATGTCTTGGCTGCCAGGTAGGAGAACGATCTTCCTCCCATGGTGGCTCTGCGAATGCGTGGAACGGCGGCGAGGGCGTGGCTGGAAGATCGTAGCTGGCGGGTGGGAGTATAGAATATCAGGCGGTTGTTGAGGTACCTGGGGCCCAGGTTGTGGAGGGCTTTCTGTGCGTGGGTGAGCAGTCGGAACGTGATTCTCTTGCTGACGGGGAGCCAGTGAAGGTCTTTCAGGTGTCCGGAGATGTGGCTGTGTCGGGGGATGTCTAGGATGAGTCGTGCGGAGGCGTTCTGGATGCGTTGAAGTCTTTTCTGTAGTTTGGCTGTGGTTCCGGTGTAGAGGGTGTTGCCGTAGTCCAAACGGCTGGTGACGAGTGCCTGGGTTACGGTCTTCCTGGTTTCGGTGGGGATCCATCGGAAGATCATTACATTTGCCTGTGCTTTACCCTCCGGTAGCTCAGCACAAAAGCAGTCAGGCAATATATAAAATATTTACACAGCTCTCAAACAGTAATAAAGTAAAAACAGTACAAAAGAAAATTCCCAAACCAATTTAGGAAAATCGAGGACAGTGTAATAAATTAAACGACAACTCTCCAATCAGTAGAACCAGAGTTATGATTTTTTTAAATTTAAATTTTAAATTGGCGGCAAAAAGCATTAAGCACCACCGCAGTTATCTAGTTACTCTAGATTAGGACAACGTCAAAAGTTAAGGCCTACCAGGATGGAGCATGGGTCATATATACGGACCAGGTTCATGCTGATGAAAAGTTTTACCTTCAGACTCAGAGCCTGATTTATATTTCAGAGGACAGCTTTCTCAGTCACAACGGTGATGAATATCCAAACCGCTGAAACATAAACCGCATTATATTCTATGGGATTTATATTTTGGAGGAAGGGATTTCCATCACTATTTTGTTGGAGTAACCTGTCAGCTGAGTTCTAAATCCGGCCCTTAATCTCTAGAATGGAAGTAAAAAATCATCAGCAGCGTGAGGTAGCAGGCTGTGGCTGAAAAGATCTCCACATCATTGTATAGCCTCTGGATAAGATCTTGGTGAAGCTGCTGACGCTTAGCGGGAAAACTCTGACCTGGAAAAATTGAATTTCATGCTTAGAGAAGATACCTCACAAGACAGCTACTTTTCACCCCTTCTTCTGGTGAAAGATTCTACGTTTGGACTTATGGCCTGATTATAAGTTTGGCGGTCCAATGGACCACCAAACCCATGGTATTAGTACAGCAACCACTGCGGTCCGACCACCGTATTATGGGCCAGATGTACAACCATTGGATTTAGCGCCCCGCAATTTGCGACAAATTGCGAGTCGCAAATTGTGTGGAGCTAAATCTAATGTACAAAAGACACTGTTAGCCATTCCTGATGCGGTCGCAAAATGCGAAACTCATCAATATTCATGAGCCAATCGCAATTTGCGACCCCATTGGGAATGGCTAGCCTCACAGGGATGGTAGTCTGCTGGGGTCAGCAGACCACCATGTCTGTGACTGCTTTTCAATAAAGCAGGCTTTTTTTAAATGCAGCACATTTTACTTAAAGGAAAACGGGATGCATTTAAAAAAGAAAAAATGAAACTTTTTCGTTTCATTTTTTTAAGGGCAGGTAGTGTTACCTGAGATCAATGCCTGCCCTTAAATTTTTTCCCCTGCATTCACAAAGGGGTCGCAAAAGAGTCATACATACCTGGAGGACTTGCTATTAGGAAGGGACGCCCTCGGAACGCCCCTTCCAAATAGAGACTCGCTATTCCTATTTTGTGAGTCGCAAATAATTAGCGACTCGCAAAATAGGAATAGTACATGGCCAACTCGTTTTTTGCGGTTGCAAAGGGGTCTAAAATCCCTCTGCGACCAATTTTTTGGGAGCTCAGATTCTTACAGCATGGCAAGGCTGTATGCTGCAGTGGAGGAGGGCTGCACAAAACCAGAATCTTTCTCCATGAAGACCTTCTGGGTCGGATTTGCTGCTGAGGATAGGGACTTAGCCCAGTGATGCACCTATGTCACATTGGCTTGTCTGGTTATTTCTGGTCCCAGTTGGTTCTCAAAGCGTTTCTAAGTCTAAGTTTTGAAACCTTTACGAGCAGCACACTTTTGCACCAGCAAAGGGTCCAGCACATTGTGGACTGCACTTGGGGGGTTAGTGCTTAATTCTGCAGTGGTCACCAGTAGCATCCAGAGTGGATCCAATTGGAACTGGTCAGCTGAGCAGTGGCAGGAAAGGTCTCTGGAAGTTAGTTCAATCTCTGTAGCCCAAACAGGGGGTCAGACAACTGACCCTTTGAGTCTCTTCGGAAGGTCCTGGGTTCGAGGCAAGCAGTGCTAGCCTACCTTCAGGATTCAGGTAGCAGGCCTGCCATTCTTCAGATCTTCAGAGTCCCAGGAATGTTCTTAGGGGGTTACTGGGGTTGCCACATTTTGCTCAGCGCCTGCCTGTGGCCAATCCCTAACCAATGGTGTAAATGTTCCCAGGGGTGACCCTGCCCACTTTTGCAGCACCCTTCCGTGTATTTTACTGTAAACTATACCAGAGTACCCCTCTCTACCTAAGTCCGACATGTCAGAAAACACTTTTTTTCCTGGTCTGAGTTCCCTGTGTCCTTTCAGAGGTATTGTTAGGATAATGAGTAAAACCCTCAATTGCAGTCACTCCAAACCACTTCTGGGGCAGCTTCCCCCTCCCAGTGAGCCAAACTGACTAGTTAGACAAAGGGAGGCAGGCCTAGATTTGAGCTACATCTGCCAGTGACAAGGTAGGCACTAGTTGATGTTAAGGAGCACTTAGGCACAACCACCTGGCAATACTGCTCAAGGAAATAAAACACCTCTCCGCACCCAAACCTTTAGTCCACTGTCTGGGACTAATCCACATCCCACAAGGGGGTAGCCATTCACCAGTCAGGTGACACTGGACACTGGCACAAGGCACATTTGGCATAAGCAGGAAAATGTCAACTTTGTAAAAGTGTAGTTCTCAAAATATTAATATAAAAACCGAATTTACTATTAAATTGGATTTTAAATTACTATTAAAATAAACCCTTGAATTGCATCTCTAGCTGCTCCCAAAATGAAATTAAGCTTTATTAGTTATTATAACGTAACCCTGTGTTTTCTATTGGAACCATGCAGACCTTTATATATACATGCCCTACTTTTTATTTACCAGGCACCCTGCACAATGGGAACTTAGGGCCTACCTTAGGGGTGATCTATAAATACTTTAAAAGAAGACGGCTCAGGTTTGGCAAAGGTTTAATTTTCCAGGTCAAAATGGGACTTTGAAACTGCCCACACAGACTGCAGTGGAAGGCCTGGAGACATGTTTTACAGTGCTACTTTAGTGAGTGGTACAATGAGTGCTAAAGCTCACTAATAGTATTTAATTTACAGGCCCTGAATACATGTAGACCAGATACAATGAACATATACACAAAGTCCTATAACCTACAACAATGTGTTCAGCAAAAGAAGGCAAAAATCTGGAGCAACAATGCAAGAAGGACAAATTTCCAATGGTAACCACAGGAACTGACTTCAACATTTCAACATTGGGCTTTGGGAATTGGGCTGAATAGTTTTTTCAGTTGTGCTCATGTTTGTAAAGCAGTATACAAAAAAGTGATGGATGGAATGCTTGAATTAATCTCAGCCACTAGTATTTACTCAGGCCACATCCCATTCCATCCTGATTTTGCACATTATTCCACTTCAATTTAGACCCAGCTATACGCAAATCAGTCTTAACCCTGCTCCAATTGGAACAGTCCAGTATTAACTGCTGCTAAGCCAGATCATCCCTGAACTGGAACACAAACAAACCTGGACCAGTTCCACCCTAGTTATTGGCTCATCAGCCAGATAAAGCGTGGTTCCACTGACACAATGTGCATGGGACCCACATTTGGGTATATCCATCCTACTTAGGGTGATGAACTAAAGTATATAAAAAAGGGAATTAATTGCAGCTACTGGCCCAAAATGCTAGATTGGGGCATGGCCCAAGAACTCACCAGTGGCTGAGATGAATACAACCATTCCATCCATCACTTTGTCTTTTGATGCCATAAGTGTTAGGGGTATGCCCAGATACGTGTTCTGTGCTCATTGTCCCACTGGAATCAAGCTATATCTGGCTAATGAGCCCATGATAAGAATGAAAATGATCCTGAGTTGCTTGTGTTCTGGTTCAGGGAGGGCCTGGTTTGGCAATTCGGGCTGGACTGTTCCAATTGAAATAGGGTTAAGACTGATTTGCATGTAGCTAGGTCCACACTGAGGTGGCATTTTGTTCCAGTTCCGGGAGGAGGTAGCTTGGCACTTTGGACTGGATTGTTCCGATTGGAGCAAGATCAAGGCTGATTGCATATGGCTGGGTTCAATCTGAGGTGGCATGGTAGCTGAAAAATTATGGATTTGGGATCTAGCCCGGAGAGGATGCCAGTGGCTGAGATTAATTCAAGCAATCCAGCCATCACTTTTTTTCAATGAGCTATGGTTGTGACGCAAGCATTACTGTTTCCAAATTCATTATGAATACTGAATTAGCAGACAGCTGAAACACTTGAGTACAGAGGTTCAAGTTGAAATGGAGCCCTCGCTACGTTAAAGTCACCTTCTGATTTTGTCATGCACTGGCTATCTATAAAGAAGAGTAATCTGCACTTTAAAAGCACTATTAAACAAACCCACTTACTGTTTACCATGCAGCAAATCAACACTATGTACATTTACAACTGTCAGAATATGAATATCCATTCTTCTGTTTATTATTTACTCTTAATTTAATCAGGATGACTTGTAGATTTTAAAATTGCCTTTTAAAATTGATTTTGGCAAAAAAATCTTTTTTTTATAACTAGATACCAGAAATCATAAAGTGGCCTTAAGAAGATTGTGGCTGTTTGCAATTCAATTAGACAATATACTTAAATCAAATACTTTTGTTACCCATGTCCAGATAAGTTCTATTTTCAGACCCATGCTGGATGAAACAGGTCCCCAATGATTTCCTGCCCCAGTGGTCATATCTCACACTCGCTCAAGTACTGGTGAAACTTTCTGTGTTTTCATGAACACCGGAGTCATCAATAGACTTGACTATCCAAGCATTCTTTGTTTAATAGTGTTTCAGTGCCCAGTTACTTCAATGCAAACCTCTCACATAAGGGTATACGTTATGGTGGTTGTTGACACAAATACCTCAATGTGCTTAAAACTACCCTTTAGGAAACGGTAATTAACTCTATGAAAGTGCCATACACCTTTGTGAGTTTCCTTCTGGAGGCTGACACAACTGATTCTGAAATGTGGGTGTGGTTGTGTTGAATACAGAAGAGAAAACCCAGCCCCACTCCTTATTCTTAGGGCTCCAAAAACAATATCATAACGTTAAAACGACAGATCGGACAGAAAAGCCTCTCTAAATCCAATATCATATGGACCCACTTTATTCTAGAGCTGAAATGTGACCTTTAGACTAGAGTTGCCGATTATTGAACTCGGGAGCCAGATTTCAGTCCCAGCTTCTTGTATTTTCTCTCTACTCAGCTTGTTCAACTCTGTAGTCACAGTTGCTATTTGCTTCAGAGTGCAGTAAACAACAAGTAATATGATCTGAGGTCTTTCTGTTGTTTACTAATAGCCACCAATAGTTATTCCACTATACCTGCATTTACTTGCCCCAAAAGTCCAGTTTAAATGCAAGTACTAGTTGATCTAAGTACAACTGTGCCTTTCTCTGCCTGAGTGACAGTTATCAACATACATCCCCACCAGTACCTATAATCGTCAACCATATGCCAGGCATTGTATCTTTCTAATGGTTGCGAGACAGACCCTAGATGCTGGAACATCCTACTCTCTGCTAGATTACAGAGAGTTCACACATAAGCAAACTAATAGTAACCTTCTTTAACGAAAGATATTTTCATTTCAGTGCTGAGCAATCATCTCCTGTCAAGTGTAGCAACATTTGGAATATTTTAGGGAATTGTATTCTTTCAGATGCTACTTAAAATGAAGAATTTTCAAAACATGCTTGTAGTGTCCTATGGGTTAGAGATGACTAGACCCTTTTGGTTCCTGACGGACGCGATAGAGTAGAGACATAAGTGTGTGGGAGATGGAATGCATTATGTAGAATATTCAGTTAATGGTTACACGCTGAGGAATAAAGACGTGTAATATCAAACTCCGGGTGTGGAATGTTCATTTGCATATACCTGGGCTGGTGTAGGACGCTACAACTGTGATGAGATCAGTGATTACATAAACCCCACGGCTCGAAGAACCAAGAGTGCTCTCCCGGATAGTTTGCCCTGGTCCAGCAAACTACTTGTGCGTGCCATGTGTGCCTCAATCTTAATGAGAAAATCGATGGTTGGCGTATGCAGAGTCAAAGCCCTACTACAGCCTATGCAACGTCTGTGAAGAAAGTGAAGACCTTGCAGACAGTTTGTCTGTCATCCTCTAGATATTTTCTGACAAAGTTGAGACAAAATGTACTGCACCACAATGTGACACGGAGTCGTCAGTCATACAGCACGACAACGCTGAATGCAGCGACAGCTAGGTGCAGGGAAGTGCTAAAGGCCTTAATTCCTGAATGCAAGGAAGTGCTAAAAGCAGAGGCATTTCTGACATAAAGAAACATTAAAGGCAATAGAAACCTGATACAACGCAAAGAAGTGAAAAGGGTGAAAAACCTATGCAAGAAACAAAGCCGCTACTCACCACCAAAGAAGAAGACAGCACCTTACAACTGGACAGCGGATGTATCAACCCAAGTGGAAGCACGCTGCTGTTGCGTGACTAACGTGCCGGTACAAGCGGGCTGCTGACACTGCTGGCATAAGCTTTACTCCCAGTAGCAGAAAGTTCCACAGGTTATGATGTTGCCACCTTCCTAAAACCACAGCTTTCCTTTGACAGCACCAAAAAAGCTAAATATTGGTGACAGATGGACTGCCTGGATCGAAACCTGCAATGATTTAATTGATACGCTAGAAGAAGCTAATGACAAAAAGACATTAAATATCTAAATAATTTGGCAGGTATGGAATAAAAGAAGTGAAAGAAAACACCACAGGGTGATGAAGGGACATACCGTCAAATCAAAGAGGCGCTGAACACTAAGTTCAATCCAGTGAGGCATGTTGACTATGAATTGTACATCTTCAGTCATGAATGGCAGAGAGCTGGTGAAAGAATGGATGCGTTTGGAGAAAGACTTGATTCGCTCATAAAGCATTGCAAGTTCTGTTAGTTCAACGATGAAGAGGACAGGGTAATAGAAGGATGCCTCTCTGATTGCTTCTGATGAGAAATGCTTTATGAGACACTCAGCTTGGAACGAGAGCTCATGGCTGCTAGAGTGGAAGAAAGTTCTGAGAGACAAGCAGCTAACATTGTGACTGGGGCAGCCCTGAATCAGCACTGAGTGTGAAGAGTAAGTTGAAACTAGGGGTGGGCGGAATTTGCGAAATTCACTTTCGCAAATTATCGCGAAAATGTTAAAAATCTCCGCAAACACGCAGAAATATCGCGAAGATGCGGAAGTTTTTTTCCCGTCCGTTCGCGGTATTTTCTGCATGGTCGCGACTCGCCAACTTACCCATGTGGTTGCTCGCGGGCGCGGCCATCTTGTTTTCAGTTGTCTCGCGGTGCTTGATCGCGAGAAGAAAGACGTGATCGCGCGACGCATGATGTCACTGCGGGCGCGAACTGTCGCGAGACAGCGCAAATGGCTACCAACAATCCAACATCTCATGGAGAACGCGACCGGATCGGGAAAACTTGTCGGCGAACGCGGGGATTCAAGTAAGGCGATCGCGCGCACGCCAGAATGTATTATTTTACAGCGCGAGCAAGAAACAAATTATCGCCAAGCTGCGGAATGCGGAAATTTTGACATTTTCGCGCTTTCCGCGGAACGCGAAAATGTCAAATTATCGCAATTTCCGTGACCGGAACAAAATTTTAGCCCAGGCCTAGTTGAAACACAAGGCAGAAGGCTATAAGGTAATGTTTTCCAAAGAAAAAGAAGTTGTGTTTTCCTTTTCACATGAGGGTAGATGTCTCGACATTGGACAGGTATGCAAAGGCTAAGGGGAAGAGGAAGATTTGGTAACAGTTTGGAAAGTGAGTAAAAGATCAAATGTCACTCTGAGAAAAGAAAATGGAGGCAAGATCAAATGTGTCATGTCGAGAAAACAAAATGGATGCCAGAAAGTTCCAGACTCGATGTTCTATGCACACCCACAAGGCCAAGTGGCAACATCAGTTGAGGCAAATAGAAACTGAATGGTGTCGATGGTCATCACATTTTTGTCTAAAAGTTTGGAATTGTCGAGCAACAATGAGGAAGATGGGTGAGCGATGTCAATATTGACTGCCGGATGACGTGCACATGTAAGATTACCTTCTTGAAAGGAAGAATGCTGGTCAAAACTAGGCCAACAAGCGAAAGTGTGAAATTCATTTGGACACTCTCCTAAGATCACACTGAAGGGAAATGGGTGCTCAATACCTTTTCTCATAGACAGTGGTGTATTGATAAACATCATGCCAGTAGAAAAGTACAATGAATTGTCTCAAGTGCCCCGTTTATTCCCTTCGAAAACCAAAGTGTATACATAGGCTGCTTCGAACAAACTGCAAAGTCAAGGGCTATTCATACCAACTATAAAGCATAAAAATATGAAAGTACAAATGCCAAGTCATATTTTGCGAAGCACTTCATCGAGTGCATATTTACTCAGTTTTACTACAGCTGCTGACATTAGGCTGATTTCTATAACCTACAATGTCAAAGCCTATCATGAGATAGTGACTCAGTTTCCATCATTGGTTCATGGATAAGGAATGCTTACGACCATGGAAGTGCAACTTCACGTAACTGATGACATCCGTCCTGTTGTTCAATGACATTGTTGAATTGCATTCCATTTGCAGGAGGCTGTTGAGAAAGAACTTGATACCTTATTAAAGCATGATATCATTGCGTGATCCACTGGTCAGATGCCATGGGTATCACCGATAGTGATAGTGCCAAAAACGAATAGTGGATGAGCCGTGTGCATCTGCATTGACATGCGTAAAGCAAACAAGGCAATTGAAAGTGAACGGCATCCAGGTACGCACATTACTGATATGATTACACAGCTGAATGGAGCTAAGGTCTTTTCCCACCTTGATTTGAACAAAGGGTATCACCTACTCGAACTTGAAGAGTATTGCAAGTACATTACTACCTTTTTGACTCATGTTGGTTTGTTTTGGTATAAAAGCCTGGATTTTGCAGTGTCATGAGCAGCTGAACTTTTGCAAGATGTCATTAATCGCATAATACAGCCAGTCACAAATTCAATCAATTACTATGATGACATACTCGTTTTTGGGGCCACATGAATGGAACATGATAACGTGTTTAAACAAGTGTGCTGATACTGGTCTCACTTTAAATCTGAGAAAGTGTGAGTTTCATCAAACTAAACTCAAGTTCTTTGGTCATATCTTTTCTAATGACGTAATGACTACAGATCCAAATATAGTACAGGCCTTGTCATCCACTTCTACCCCCCAAGATGTAATTGTGCATAGATCCTTCCTTGGTACGACCAATTACTTTTCAAGGTATATACATGACTTGGCCACTGTAAGTACCCCATAGAGAGACTTAATGAAACAAAATGTTCCGTTTCAATGGTCAAGTTAGTGTGAACATAGCTTTAAGAAAATCAAGCATGCAATTGAGAACACAACTGAAATGACATACATTAATCCAAAATTGCAGACAGAGGTTGTTGTTGATGCAAGCCCTGTGTGGTTGGGTGCCATCCTTGCCCAGCACACTGAGTACCCCAATGCCCCAAGACATATTGTGGATTATGCTAGCTAAAGTTTGTCAACAACAGAACACGCTTATTCACACCTGAAAAAGAAAGCCTATCAGAAGTGTAGGCTTGTGAGCATTTTCATGTGTTCCTCTATGGAAAACAACTCACAGTTGTCACTGACCGCCAAGCATTGCTGACCGTGTTTGGCAATCATAAAGCCAAGATGCCCCCATGCATTGAGAGGTGGGCAAGAGATTGCATGAGTATGATTAAAAATGTTGTATCGTCCAGGAAAAGATCAAAACCCTGCTGACTACTTCTGTGTGCCAATGCTGTCTCATGGCACTAGTTCTAAAGTGGCTGATGCCAAGGTAAACTTCATTGTGAATTCCAGTACCCCTGCTGCCATGTTGGTAGAACAAATCATTGCTGCCACAAATTCTGACAGGGATTTGCTAATGCTTAAAGACATTATTACACACAAATTGTGGTGAAAGCCTACTCAACCTCTTCATGATGACCGTGAATATCAGAAATGAAAAAATGTCCAAGAAGAACTTTCAGTTACCCCAGAAGGCATCATCTTATTAGGGTTGAGAGCTGTCATATCGGAGACAACAAGCTATTAAACTGGCCCATGAGGGACACAATGGATTGTCGCTATGAAACAAGCTTAACGGGATGGAGTGTGGTTCCCTTGTCTTGAAGAAATGTTGAAAATTAGATAAAGACATGTAAGTTGTGCAAATGATTGTCATCCAAGACAATC
Organism: Triturus cristatus; assembly: GCF_964204655.1. Classification (NCBI taxonomy): domain Eukaryota; kingdom Metazoa; phylum Chordata; class Amphibia; order Caudata; family Salamandridae; genus Triturus; species Triturus cristatus. Next base: position 1,190,492,350 of record NC_140591.1, read on the forward strand.
CTACATCAGTTAGACATGTCTGATCTCCCAAGACATGCATGGGAGAAGATTGCAATTGAACCCTGACAATGGACATCATCTACTAGTAATTGTTGATGAATATTCCTGTTCTCCCTGATGGAAGATCTGTTATCAACTATGCATGACAGTCATTGAAAGATTAGAAAGTATTTTTGCAACAGGGGGTATTCCATCTATTTTGAAATCTGACAATGGCCTGCTTTTCAACAGGAGGGAACTTAAAGATTGTCTCACTAATTTAAAGGACAAGCTTCAGAAAAGCACACCTCTCTGGCCACAGGCAAAGGGTGTGGTCAAGAAATGTATGAGTATCCTCCTGAAGTCCGTTCAATACATTGCATTGGAAAAGCTTGAACTCTAATCAGTTCTTCAGTCCACACTTCATGTATACAGGTCAACTTCCCATTCTACCACGCGTGAGAGCCCTGCCGCCTTAATATTTGGGAGAGACATGGGAACCAAATTGTTACAATGGACTACTGCGACATCTATTGACTTTGATAAACTTCGAACCACTGATTTGTCTCACAAAAGCAAAATGAAGACCAATGTGGGCAGACACCATTGAGCTTGAAGCAGAGGGGACCAAGTCATCATCAGTCAGAAAAGGAAACACAAGTCTGATACTCCTTTTGATGCTGACCCACTGAGGGTTGTAACTAGTAAAGGACACATGGTAACTGCTCACCATCCTGGAAAGTCTATTAGGTGAGATTCCTAACATTTCAAGGACCTGCCTTGATCTTCGTCACCTCCAGATGTCAGGTGTGAGACATGTCCCTCTGAGCTCCTCGGAGGCCAATGACTATACTAATGTCTCTGTCACCAATGCCAGTCATGGACACTTCTCCGGTATCTCTGCAGCCTCACATGACCAGATCTGGGCGATTGATTCGAACACCAAAATGACTTATTGAAGAGCTCTGAGGTATATAAGTATTATTGGTACTTTTTATTCAACAAAGATGGAGATGTAGTGTTTTCTGAGTTAAAGATGACAGGACCCTTTTGGTTCCTGATAGACTCGGCAGAGCAGTGACGTAAGTGCATGGATGTGGATGATGGAATTCATGATGTTGAATGTTCAGTTAACGGTTACATGCTGAGGAATAAAGACGTGTAATAATAACAAGTTCCTGGTATGGTGTGATCGTTTACATGTACATGGGCTGGGGTAGGACGCTACAATGCTGACCACGAAAGCAATACAACACAAACCTAGACACAATATATATTTTCTTCAATATCTCTCAGGGCTCAGCAACTAAATCTGACATATTACACAGCCCAACCACACCCTAAAATAGTAGATAACTGCTGACTTATTGGGCCTCTGCAGTTAATAAATCTGGATCAAACAAAAACATCTCAGAATATACCATGGACACTCACCCATGACATACCCGAACCAGTAACCATTTAGGCATGGTAGCAGAGAATCATTGGCAGAATGTCGCCTGACTTAAAAAAAAGTGTCCTTAATATTGTTTTCAAAAATATCACTCAATTGGAGTTAATAAAAGAAAATATATACCCATTGGAACAATATTTTTGCAAATTATAATTAGGACACAATATTTCTGTTACTTTCTGTAGACTATATTTTGACATGCAACTGACATTTAATGTGACAGGGGAAATTTTGACTGAGCAGAGTACTGAAGAGCACATGTTCTCAAAAAATGTACTTATAAGTATAACTTTTCAAAAAACTTTTTTTATATACAAGATGAAGCATTGGCCGCATTGTGGGCAATAATAATATGCAACATATGTGACAGCAAAAACATGCAAAAGTCAAATCAAAATGCAATACTAAATCTTCAACAATTTGAAGGCAAAATATAGTTAAACAATAGAAGATGAATACAAAAAACAGGCAACGGTAATATCTGAGGCACCAATAAGTAGAGACCAATGAGACTGAATAACTTTGTTGATTTTACAGCCCATATGTGTTCATTAGTCTTCCATGGTGTATGCATTTAGGTGTATAAAAACAACCAATTATGTGCACTTCTGATAACATATAACTGGAATGATAGACCAGGTACGCATTTGCTGTAATTGGAACTCAATTGACTTCAAACTGGTCAATAAGTGAGTAAAGCATCAATAAATACCGAATTAGCCTTGTCAATAGTTCATGTACCTTATATTCTTCTCTGCTGGATGGCATATAACATTCACATTGTACCTCGAATGGACAGCAGTGTTTTATGATATATTTTTCTTTTGTGTGAACTTTGGTTAAAATGAGGAGTTACTGAGATTTCCGTGCTCACAATCGTTGTGAAAATAAATTGCCACACACAAAGGTTTCAGAGATTTGTGTGGTTTGACCTGACTCAGACACTGAGTGCTGATTTACAAAGGTAAACTTACACTTTTGTATAAATTTGGGATTGCTTGCTACTCACAAAGGAATTTACACGTAGCATCTTTACAAGTGGGGAGTCTCTGCACATTAAAAGACCTTTCTTTTTATGTGCGGTAACTCCGCACTCGTAAAGATATACATGTAAATCTCTTTGTGAATATCAAACAATTCTTACACAAAAGTGTACGTTTACCTTTGTGAGTCAGGCCCTGAGATAAGAGCACTGGTACTGACTACCATATGATGCTCATGGTTGTGGTAGTGTGTCATGTCTAAATGCTAAAGAAGTAAATCTAGTGCTGGACGCTCACATGGTCCAGACTTGGATTAGACATAGCCCCAATAGAGATTGGTACCAACTTCATGCCCTCTCTATTTCCTTATCAGTATCTTTACCAACTAGGTTAGTTCTTCCATATATACGAGAGCAGCCCCAGATAGAGACCCCTCAATTTGGACAGACAAATCTCCATTAAAAGGGATTGGGCACCAAAATCGTTAACTGTTCTTTTTCTTTGCTGGTTGGCACAGGGCTTCCAGCAGTTTAATCTTAGTTTTAAGATCAATCTCCTTTTTCGCTGCCATGCCAAAGAATTTACCCATTTTTTTCCTGGAAAGAATTCTCAGTCCTTAAAGGCACTCCTTGGAATGACAGTCCTGTGAGTTTGTCTTTTGACTGGACCAACCTAAACTAAATTATTTGCTAAGCGTCACCCATTAACTACTGGTTAAGTCATTCTCGCTATAGCTTGAGAATTTTCAAGGCCTTTTCACCATTGTGTGCAAAATAAGTTGTCTAAATCCCCACTAAGGCGTTGTCTTAAGACAACAAATGATTCGCTGTGAGGTGCTCTCAGGCAACAGACGATTTCCATTACTGCTCAGCTTAAGAGCATTCCCTAGTTTTAAGAGTAGCACAATAGACTGCTCTCCTCCTGCTACTTACTTCAAGGGAAGGGAGGCCTAGCAATGCCTAATCATAGGCAGGGCAATAGCCAAAACGCCTGCCTTGATGACAAATGTGTGACTTATCTCAAACTATTATCCAGGCATTTAAAACTGGTTCCAAATACAAATGTGGATTTTAATAGGATCCTAAAAAGGTATGCCATACAGGCATTTATTTTGGCTGCCAAAAAATTCCACTAAAGCAATTTAATGCGATGTGTGCCTTTTAAGCTTAATTGATTGGTTTATTTGGCAGGTATTTGGCAGGACAGAGGCTCTTTTTTCAGTTTTAGAAAATAGTTGCAGATTTTCAATGCTTGGTTAGCTGAGAGGCTCCTCAGATGTCATTCCAGGTCCATGATTGAAGTCCTACTCTTGAACAGAAACACCCAGAGTTCTGCATGTTTTTCAAAAGGGCCAGAATACAAGGGGAGAATAGAAAAGCAACAAATATAAGAACTAAATATATGGCTTCCCCTATTTGACCTGTTAGGACGTTGGACTGGAAACCCTGTTCTTTCATGGGCAAGTTACACTACTTCCATCAATAATCAAAATGACCCACCATCTTCAACCCAGAGAGAAATGGTCTATCAAAGTAAAACAACATTTCTAACTACATACACACACCTTCTCTATGATTCTTTATAGACCAACAAGTCCTGTTTCTCTCTTGGGTGGACCCAGTGTGTTTTTGTGTGGCGGCCTTAACCAATGCAAACCATTTGCTGTTACTCAGTCTCTCCTGGTGACTGTGTTTAGCTTCTTAGCTGACTATCTATAAAAAGAGAATGCCAAGGGCAACTCCTCTCATTCGCTCCTAAGTGAACCCTAACAAGAAAGCCTGCAATCTGCCTAGCAATGCCAGACATTCACAAGAAAAGTGGTGAATGTCATTTAAAAGCTGGGCATTAGGGTACAGCCCTAACACTTTTTTTATGACTCCTGTCCTTTCACCCCATACTCCCTAGATATCTCTTCACTCAAGCTAAAACATTCCTCATACAGTGACAAGATGTCACCTCAGCCTGCAACTGTGTCTCCCTGTTAACTCAGTACTTCTCACTTAAGCCACAGATCAGCTACTGTGCTGTCTCTGCTTTACTCATCTAGACCTCATGGTATCTCCTGGTGGTTTAACACTGCCACAGGGGATGGGGTTCTGTCACTCATGGGTTGATTTCATCTGTACTTCTGGTGGCTTAGTACTATTTCAAGAGGCATGGGTTATCACACTCCTTGGTTGACTCTATGTTGTACTGCCTGGTGGTTCAGTGCTACCTCCAGCCTCTGGCCTTCTGTTGCTTCTAGGATAACTCCATTTAGAATTTTACTGCTACAACTACTGCTGATGGCAGGTAACTATTTGTATGATATTGCACCGCAGTACTGCTTTCATGATCCGTACACAACTGCATGCACGATCACCTGAACGACTCCCAGCACAGCAGGCTGCATAATCTCCTTTGGTGTGGACCCTGGTATGACAGATTGTGTTCCAGTTTGTAAAAGCTTAATATAGCATTGCACAACAAAGTGAATGGCAGGGTGTTTACAAACTATATGACAACAGCCTGATAAACAGCTTGACAAAATACTACCCAATATGTATGACAAATGTCTCTAATGTTCTAAGTGTCTCATGTGCAAAGCATGTCAGCACATAAACAGGGCTAGAACTGCTATATAAATGCCATACCAAAGCAATTCAGTGCCTAAAAATGGAGGTGTAATGGCCTATATTAGATAGCGGGATACTTCATGACAATTAGGGCTCCCACACTTCACTGATGACCCCCATGGAGACCCAATTTAGTAAAAATAGTGAGCGGAGGAACCCTACTCAGTATTTTAAGAGGAGTTAACATATACTGGTATTCCTCTAGTTATGACTGTTATTGATATGCCCTATTTTCATTTAATTGACATGGTCAAAAAAGAGATATATATCACATGTATAGCCACGGTTCTTATAAAACATAACAATATATCTGAAAAAACAAGTAACTGATATGCCGTGATTCAAGTTGGACACTGGTTCTTAGATAATCCTCTAAATCATCTGGAAATCAAGCAACCAAAAAACACTCTCTCAAGGCTGAAAAAGTAAAACATCTAAACAATAAGGAATGATTTGATCTTATTTCATAATTAATATATCACATCAACTAGGTACGAAAACACAAGAGCAAATTGTGGTAATGACATTATATATTATAACCTGTTAAGTGTCTTATAATAAAAGCACATTTATTGTGTACTCAAAAAACAGAACATATTGAGAGAATTGTATAAGTTCCAAGATATTCTCTTTTTTCTTAGTTAATCATTCTATTGATATTGTCATTCTATTTTTTTTATTCTAGAGATTAAAATTGGCTAGCATATATATAGGTTAAATTACACAATGGGTCAACGTGTATGAAGCTCAGCTAAGTGGAAACTCAATGATCCCTTCTTGGGACATGAAAAGACGTTTTGCAGGGTTTTGGCAATCACAAATATAATATGCAATAAAATCCCTAAGAATAAGTATTGATGTAGATTATAGATTATAATAGTCATGTAATACTTGTGATAAAACATACCATAGTTTTAACTGTGCTTGCTATCCAGAAGTGGAAAAGAGGAAAGGTAATTTTCTTACCCTGTTGAAATAAAACAGATTTCTAGTCAAAGTTTCATGGTTCATCGAGTTTTCCGCAGGCTCCTGAGAACACTGTTGCAGCACAGTTAATAAAAGGCGGTCCTTCTGCTCTCAGGCAGGAAATACATTTTGTAGCATAGCTTCTGAATATGTGCTGAAGGACTGATGTGACCTTCTGTAATTCCCATGTCCACAGTACAACACTGATGAAGTGGCGGTAAGAAACCACAGGTTATCCAATGAACGATGAACCATTCTTCATTGAAAAAGGGAGGGATTGGCTACATACATTCTTGAGACGTATGCCTTGATTATGAGGTTCACAGTACTGGCTTGAAGCAAACTCCACATATCGAATTAACATTACCATGAGGTAACACTTGTCAGTTCTGTACAATTATGATTTAAACCCCATTGAACTGTGTTGGACTTGGCCCTTTAGGCAGGTTCACCCCTAAACTTTTTGCCTTTTCTGTGACCTGATATTGATCGTTTTTGGCCTCTGCGCACTTCAGCACAGTGGCCCAGTGTAAAGTGCTTGCGCTCTCTGAGTGCGTGTGGTGAGATTGGCCTGCCCTCCCATAGGAATGCATGGGGGATATGTGTGTCCATGGTAATTCCTGGTATGAGAGGAGTGCAGGGGCGAGTTTAATATGAATGAGTTTGTGAGAATAAATGCTGCGCAACGGTGTGCGCAGATTTATGGTGACTGGTGGAGAAGTGCCACTTTTAGAAGTTGACATTTCTGTGTGCTATGTGTCTGCCTGCCTGATGTGGAATTGCATGTCTGGCTTGTGAGTGACAGAGGCTGGATGGTGTGGGTGGCTCCAGGAGACAGGGTGAGTCAGCCCAGTGGTGAATAGAGAGATCTGCATCTAGATGAGAGGGAGGAGTTGCACCTGGGACCTGAATAGGACTGTGCCTTCCCTCCACAATGCTGGCTCTGCTCCATGTGCTGTGTCTGAGCACTGAGCCCCCACTTGACAAAGGGGAAGAGGAGGTGGGTAAACAGAGTGCTCCAAATCCCCCCTAAGCCAGTTGCCTATGGCTTTCCCCCCTGCCCTGTGCCTGCAGACATAGGAAAATTACCTATAAATGAAGGGGCTGCGACCCCATGAGCGTGGGGTGCTATTTCTTGTGCTGGGGCTTGCTGCTGCTGGGCTCCAGGAGGAATCACCACGAGGGACTGCCTCCCTGCTGGAGGGCCCTGTGTGCTGGCCTGCCTGGGCCCAACTGTGCCCCTGGAACCTTGAGGACTTTAGTGCCTTGTGAGCCCTTTTACTTTTATTCCAAAAAGGAGTGCTGGTGCCTTGCAGCGTGCTGCTGCCGTATCTACAGAGGGAATCCCAGCCGTAGGGATTCCCCAATACTGCTGAGAGGAGGAGCGGGAGCCCACCCCGCTTTTGTGCTCATTTGGCGGGAGTCCACCCCTCATTCATGCATACTCTGCCGCAATTTCATGCTGTTGAGCAGGAGCCCACCCCGCTTTATTATTTATTTTTCGGGTGCCTACCCCGCCATGATTATTTAAGTGACGAGCGGGTGCCCACCCCACATCGCCGCCAAGACCAAATTGAGGATCACTGCTGCGGGCCGGGCAAAAAGGGGAAGTCAGGTCAAGTTGCCTGGCCTTGGGCGGGACACGCACAGGAAGTCCCGCCCGCCACCAGAAAAAGCCACCTGGAGCCTCATAGGCTCCCCAGCAAATTCCCGGGTCCCAGGAGGGGGCCCGGGTGAAGTCAGGGAGAACCTACGCATCGGCCTTGCATCAGGGAGAGTGCTGGTAGAGGCACATTGACAGTCCCTGCCTCGCAGCATCGGAAGAGTCCCGGTGAGTGGGGTCACGGAGGAGAGGCCCGTCCGGAGCCTCGAGGGCTTGGTGTGCCGGTCGGCAGAGTCCCAACTTTGTCAGCAAGGGGTTACCCAGGCGGGAGAGACAGAGTGAGGCCTCCCCGCCCCCACCTTTTAAGAAGCATTGCGAGGGCTCCACAGAGTATTTCACATGCAAGGAGCAATGCCAGAGGAGACCGAAGGAGTCCCCGCAACAGTCCGGTGAGTGGGGCTGATTCCGGATACTGGGGAGTGCTCCCTGAGGCCCGTGGGGCCAGTGCTTGTTTATTTTGGCATCCTCAGCTGCCCTGCAAGAGCGCTGGCCAGCTGCAACGTTTGGGGGCAAGTTCTTTTACGTAGAGGAGGGGTGAGTACACCCCATGCCCCAGCGCATTTGGGCACTTTGTGTTTGCTCCTGAGGCAGCCAGGGGGCCCTTTGCGAGGTTCCCCTCAGAGCCCTGACTTTGCTGCAAATAGGGCATTGGAGCCCTGGAAAAGTCCAGTTGGCCAGGGGGGGGCCAGTTTATGGTTGTCATGACGCCGAGCCCTAGTGTGATTTATTGCCCCATGTCAATTATGCTGATGGCGTATGTATAATGTGATTTAGGTGATGTAGAGGCCTAATGTGATGCCTACAATGATTTATGCTAGGGAGGCCCTTTGCGTAATGTGTTTATGCTAATGAGGTTTGGGGTCTAATGCCTTTTATGCCTAGAGTGATAATGCAGAGGTCATTATTGTGCCAGTAGTTACTGGTTGTGCTCTACATTTGCTATTTGTGCTACAATTACTGGTTGTGTTCTACAGTTATGATAAATCTTACTTTTACTATTTCTACTAAGTGATGATTCTGACAGTGGTCCATTGGCCCTGTCATGTATAAATAGTCCCCTGTTAATATTGCCCAGTGCCAGTTGGCACAGTGTATATTGTGTGATTACCATCTAATGTGTGTTATGATAATACAAAGGCTATTTTTGATATACCCTTGTGTGGAGTTCCTTTTGCGGTGTGCCTAGTGGGTTGCAGCTGTGTGTGTATTGCGCAAACGCTTTACACATTGCCTCCAGGATAAGCCTGACTCCTCGTGCCAAGCTACCAAGGGGGTGAGCAGGGGTTATCTTGGCGTGTAAATCCCTTGCCCCGACTAGAGTGGTAGTCTCTGCCTGGCTTTGGCGCAAGCCTTAGCCAACCAGATATCCCATTTCTAACATTGGTTGTCAGCGGTGAGGATAGGACTTGCGTTTGCGCAGTACCACAGCCACAACTGGTTGCACTACAAGTTCTGCATTTAGATAATCACGTATTTGGGGATTATTGTTTCTGAGTTTTATTTTATTCTTTCTCCTAAAAGGGTAATTTATAAATTGTGTACTCTTGCTTCAGCTCAGACACATAGGTCTCCTGTGTTTCACGTGTCTCTGAGCGTCCTGCCAAAATGGAGTCTGCTTTTAATTTTTATGGTCTGTTTATATACAGTATATGGGAGTTGGTGGAGTTCTGTGAGGGGAGATACATCGCAGTGAGTGGGTCAGACACCCAGTCAAAACTTCCGGAAAACCTGATCCAATGGCAAAAGGGATGGGACCGTGAGTTCAATGGGGATAAGAGGGCCCTGGCCGCACGCCAAGAAGGGGGTGGGTCTGAGGGTGGCCCTGAGGAGTCTGAAGAGGAGGAAGAAAATGACAGGACAGGGACGCCAGAAGAAAGTGAGGACCCCATAGATAGGGAGTCCCTTAATGGGTCCAGTGCCAGGGGCAGCGCCCCATCCCTTTCCCTGTCCCCAGAGGAGTGGGAAGATAGGAGGGAAGAATGGGAGCATCAGCTGGCTTTGGAGAAGCTCAGGTTAGAGCATGCCAAGGAGATAGCGTAGCTGAGTGTGGAGGAGAAAAAGTACGAGACCGAGAGGGTCTTAGCGCAGGAAAGGATGGCGGAGGCTGAGAGAGCCTTCGTCAGGGAGAAATTAGCTCTGGAGGGTAGATTATCCCCTGAGTGCAGTTGTAGTTTTCTGGATTCCCCAGAAAGGGTGAGATCCAGTGGTGGCAGCAATATAGAGTCCAGTGCAGGAAGTCCAATTCCCAGTTCCCAGAGTATGGTACCTGGTTCCCCAGAAGAGGAATACAGGTTGAAGTTCAGGGGCAGTAAGATACTGTCTCACCAGTCTTGCGCGGAGTTTGTAGATGAATGTAATGATGCACTGGCTGTTTGGATGACGGTTAACATGGAACAGGATTTTGAAGGAATGTTCAATCTGGTTATCAAAGAGCACATGCTCAATTGTTGTTTTCCGGGGTTGCGCCAACACCTGTTGGAGTGTGGGTTTGCTAATCCATGGGACCTTGCACAGGAAGCAGACCTCTGGGAAAGTGCCCGAGGTTCTGAAGAGGCATTGGGGAGTGATCCCGAAAATAGTGGCTCAGGTATCTTCCAGTCTTGTATTTGGGAAGAGGTTCAGAGTAGCCCAGCTAGGTCCCAGTGTAGTGGGAGAGGTATAGGGGCTCACGTCCTGTCTCAGTGGGGTAGGAGTGAGTGTGGGACTGTGTGTTCCCAGGTGCCCGAAACCCAGTCTCAGGACCTGCATGGTTCACGAGGGGAACACCAGGTTGGGGGCCTAGGCTGTCTTGTTCGACCATTTGAAGAGGATCTCCTAGTGTCTGGAGAACCTGGAGCGTCTGTAAATAGAGCTCCAGTGGTTCTGGTGTCTGGCGGTGCCGCACCAGTTGAGAGGGTACAGAAGACCAGATTGAGGGGTGAGAGGGGGATGTGTTCTCCAGTGGAAGAACCAGTGGGTCAGGGACCAGTCAGAAGGGCTGGGTCCCCTTGGAGTGACCATGGTGACACCACTTCTGGTCTGGGGGATCTTCACGCAATGTCAGGTGGACAGGGGACGGGTGATCTGCGCCAGGCATACTGTCACATGACACAGGAGTCATGTGTTACCCTCGGGAGGATACTGTGTGAGTCCCCAGAAGTCCTGGCGTGCCAGGCAAGTACTCAGCCAAAGGGTTTAGCCCCAAGGCTGGGAGGCCAGGTTCAGGATCTGCCTGACCTGGAGGGAAGGACGTCTGTAACCAGTGTCCTGACTGGTTCATCTTCCAGGGGTACCGCTCCAGCTGGGAGGGTGCAGGACTTTGGAAGGGGGTGCAGAGGGAGGGAGTCCTCGCCTCTGACCCCGGTACAGCCTGAGGGGTTAGACCCTAGGTTGGGAGACCAGTTGTTGGAGATAGGTCCTGAACTGGTGGGAGAGTTGTATTCTGAGGGTGCCTCTCAAAGGAGGAGAGCGCGGAACCCTAGAAGGAGAGGTAGGGGGAGGAGAACCTCGCACATGACTTCTGGTCAGCCTGAGGGTACGGACCCTAGGCTAGAGGATCAGTGACAGTTTAGAATCGCCCTGATGAGGGGTAGAGTGGAGAATGACTACAATGTGCCAGGAGTTATTAACCCCCACTCTGTGGATGGGCAAGGACCAGTGGCATCTGGATGGCGTAGGGCTTGGTCCTGGCCATGGACAGCTAGGGAGTACCAGTGGGGTAGCCCAGTTGGTCCAGAGAGCTTTTACAGAGGGAATCACGTGGGTTCAGAGTGGCGTAGAACCGGAGTGTGTCTCTGCCATTGCGGGCCCGCGTCCATGTGTTATCACCCAAAGCAGGGAAGCCCATCAAGGAAGTGATTGGTCTACCCTGGGTTTTGGCTGGAAGGGAGTTGTGTTGGACTTGGCCCTTTTGGCAGGTTTACTCCTAAACCTTTTGCCTTTTCTGTGACCTGATGTTGATAGTTTTTGGCCTCTGCGCACTTTAGCACTGTGGCCCAGTGTAAAGTGTGTGCGCTCTCTGAGTGCGTGTGGTGAGATTGACCTGCCCTCCCATAGGAATAAATGGGGGATATGTGTGTCCATGGTAATTCCTGGTATGAGAGGAGTGAAGGGGCGAGTTTAATATGTATGAGTTCGTGAGAATAAATGCTGCGCAACAGTGTGCGCAGATTTATGGTGACTGGTGGAGAAGTGCCACTTTTAGAAGTTGGCATTTCTGTGTGCTATGTGTCTGCCTGCCTGATGTGGAATTGCATGTCTGGCTTGTGAGTGACAGGGGCTGGATGGTGTGGGTGGCTCCAGGAGACAGAGTGAGTCAGCCCAGTGGTGAATAGAGAGATCTGCATCTAAATGGGAGGGAGGAATTGCACCTGGGACCTGAATAGGTCCGTGTCTTCCCTCCACTATGCTGGCTCCGCCATCTGTGGTGTGTCTGAGCACTGAGCCTCCACCGGACAAAGGGGAAGAGGAGCTGCATAAACAGAGTGCTCCAAATCTACCCTAAACCAGTTGCATCTGGCTTTTCCCCCAGCCCTGTGCCTACAGACAAAGGAAAATGACCTATAAATGAAGGGGCTGTGACCCCATGAGCGGGGATGCTGTTTCTTGTGCTGGGGCTTGCTGCTGCATTGCGAGGGCTCCACAGAGCATTGTGCATGCAAGGAGCAACGCCAGAGGAGACCGAAGGAGTCCCCGCAACAGCCCGGTGAGTGGGGCTGATTCCGGATACTGGGGAGTGCTCCCTGAGGCCCGTGGGGCCAGTGCTTGTTTATTTTGGCATCCTCAGCTGCCCTGCAAGAGCGCTGGGCAGCTGCAACATTTGGGGGCAAGTTCTTTTACGTAGAGTAGGGGTGAGTACACCCCATGCCCCAGCGCATTTGTTCACTTTGTGTTTGCTCCTGAGGCAGTGAAAAGCAAGCTACGTTTCAGCAAAGGGGAGAATTGTTTGCTCCTCCTGCCAGAAAAAAAACAGGAAAAGAGTCTTGGCTGCAGCCAAAGACTCCTGCAATATTACCTGGCAGAATTGCTGGCAGATAAAATCGAATCCGGTGTTTCAATACCTGGGAAAGCCGGATGGGGCAACACTGGCCAGCTGAGAATAAGTGAGAGTAATTCCACCATTACACAGGTCACCTTTGCACACATGCGTGCAGATCAAAGAGTTTCCAGTGATGGGGCGTGGCTTGGCGCCCGCGGGTGACGGCGGCGCTGATGTGAGGCTCCGGGGCTGTTTTGGGAGACGAGCCGGTTCTCGCTCGTTTTTCCTGAAGACACTTAGCTGCAGATGTGTTGGAAGATGTCCTGACTACGCGCGTCGCTGAGGAAGTGTTTTTTGTGGCCTTACATCGATGCACTGGCTTCCGTAAGTCCTGACTGGAATTTGTCCGGTGCGGCCGCCATTTTGAGCCGCCAAATGACGCGCGCTACGCTGTGATTTCTACGCTGTGATTTCTCTGCTAATTACTCAGCGCTTTGTTGCCTGGCGTCCATAAATCACAATGGCTCATGTTTCACCCGTTTTTTCACTTTATTACTCTCGTGTGTGACCTTGGCATCCTTAAACGCTCGTCCTCTCAAGAAAAAGGAAAAAGCACAGTTACAGACCAGATGAAATGCCTTTACTTGTACTTTCATGCTTCTATGCCATTTTTTCAAGACATATCCTTGCCTGTATGGAATTCTTTTTGGCTTCCCTTCTATTTAACGCCTAGTTCCATTGGAATTTGCCAGGTGGCTCTCTGCTGTCAGCATAATCATTAACTGTGGTTTCTTCAATTTGACTGACTCACTTCATGCTGTGTAATAAGCGGTTGCTGATTTTCCGCTTTTTTAATATTCTTTGAACGGGCGTTTGAGTTCTGTCATCTGTGATGCTGTGATGTTGGCTACATTCCCTGCTTGAAGTAGTCTGTTATCAACGTGCTCCTGTCTCGCTACATCATATATTGCCCTCATCCTTGCTTCTTGTGGCCTGCACTTTGTCAATATTCCACGGCTCTGCTACCTGAGTAGACTTACATCATCGCCACGCATGCCTCGTCCTACCAAACCTCAAATTGTGAAATATTCTAGAGTTTTTTCTGCTTTCTCACAACTGGAAGATTCTCTTAATTCATCTGGCTCAGAGGCATCAATGGATCCCCCCAGGAACCCACATGATAACTCTAAGTCTAACACGAAAAGACTCAAGTCAAGTTCTCTCTCACCTCCAAAGCACTCCGGGCCAGTTTCCATGGAATTATTGTTAGACGAGATAAGATCCTTACGCCCCTTCATGGAAGAGACCAATACCAAACTCCAGGTTCTTACGGATAACTGGTCGCAAATGGAAACGAGGGTAACGTCGATTGAAAAGTCTGTTCAGTCGTTCCAAGAGACATCCTCTGTAGTTTCCCACCTGAGGTCACAGGTCACAGATCTTCAACAGCAAGTGGAGCAGTTAGAAAACAGGAATCGGCGCAACAACCTTCGCATTTATGGCCTGGCTGAAGGGCTTGAAGGGTCTGACCCAATCGCCTTCTTCAAGTCGTTCCTTCCCAAACTCTTACACTTGGCACAAGATAAGACCCTTAACATTCAACGTGCTCACAGGTTGGGCCGACTGCCTTCTTCTACATCCCCCGCTCAGAAACCTAGAGGGGTTATCATCTATTTTCTGGAGTACACTGATCTTCTGCTGGTCTTAGCGGCGGCCAAATCCCTTCCGAATTTAACCTGGTCTGGTTCGTCCCTGTTCTTCGCATAGGATTATGCCAAGGCAACTGCTGCTCGGCGAAAGGCTTTTCTGAATTTAAGAGCTGATTTGCGGGCGATGGGGGCGCGGTATGGCCTCTATCACCCGTGCCTATTCAAGGTCACCCACAACAACAAGACTACAACCTATGAGGACCCAGTGTGCCTACAAAGTTTCATCAATGCACACCGCTCCTCTGCTATGGATGCCTCCAGACCGTCATCCTCTGCCTTCGGATGAATATTGTTTTTATAATTCTTATATGGCTTTGCACGTTATGTTGTTTTTCCTTAGATTATCCTGTTGCTATAGCTCGCTTGTATTTCTCTGCGCCTTCAGATGGCGACGTTAAGGTTCCTTTTATTGCTTAACATTATGGCTGCTCCCTGATCTTCGGGTTCAGTCATAGTTCCATCTTGACTTCCTGCACATTTTAACCCTTTGTTTTCCTTTTTTCGTCTTACAGGAGTTTATCCCCGTGTTTTGAAGATGTCTCCCGACCCCAGCCTCGTTACTCCTTGATGTGCTGCCTCACCTTTGTGGTTCCTTCCTCCCTCCACCCTTTCTCGTATCTTCTCTATGTAGGTATGTTTTTCCTCCATCTCCTTATTTACCCTTCCGGCATATCTGTTGGTTTTTCTCCTTTCCCTTCCCCTTTATCTCCTCTTACGTTTGTTTTTCTGTCCACATATTTTCACGTTGATTTATTATTATTGAACGATACTCGTTGCTCTTTTGAGGATTGCATTCTTCTTTTCTCTTGCTATACTCGTTTTTCAATCTACTTCCCCTTTCTAGCTCCTTATTCCAGTATCTCTGTTTTCCTTTTATACTCTTTGTCTTCTGCTACTGCTTTTGCACTTGTCTTTTATAGGAATTGCATCTCCTGTCCTCCTGCTTCCATGTTTCTCTCTACTTCTTTCTTACTCCTAGCTTTCTGGGTCACGCACGACGTTGTTGCATTCTATTCTCCTTTTCTTGATATGGCTCATATTTATGGTCACTTGTTTGCTTCTCTTGTCTTCACTATGTTTCTACCAACTCTTCTTTTTTTCTCCTTCTCGACTTTCTACTCTTTATGGGCTTATTTTTCATTGGATTTGTCATGTACATTTTTTATAAATAAGTTGATAACATGTCATTGAATATTATGTCATGGAATGTGAAGGGTATTAACTCTCCGATTAAGCGTCAACGGATTCTGACACATCTTGCCAAATTGAATGTCGATATTGCATTCCTTCAAGAAACGCATTTAACTGAGGTTGAATCTGTTAAGCTTAAGCGTGGTTGGGTGGGTGAATTGTTTTTCTCACAAGGCGATGGCAAGCGCAATGGTGTGGCCGTCCTTTGTCGTAAGTCTCTTCCCCTACAGGTCATCACTCATGAGTCGGATACCTCTGGTCGTTGGGTCTACGCTAAGTTGTCCCTTAGAGGTGTTCCAGTCTCTCTTCTCAATGTATATGGTCCTACCACAGGCGAACCTTCTTTTTGGGCTGATTTTTCTCCACTTCTAACTAAATTTATGGATCACAACTTTATCCTGGCGGGGGATTGTAATCAACCCCTTGATCCCTTTATCGATAGAGAGTCCAAAGCCCCTTATGTCCCCAACAAGCCCCACAAGCTGTTTAGCCATGCGATTTCACAACACAAACTTGTAGATTCCTGGCGCCTCTCCAATCCAAAGCTGCGGGAGTAAACTTTTTATTCTCCCTGTCACCGTTCCCAGTCACGACTTGACTACATCTTTCTTTCCCATAACCTCGCTCAGTCACTCCTACACTCTGAGATAGGCCCGATTTTGCTCTCTGACCATGCCCCCGTCCTCACTAGTGTTGATGTACTCCCTAAAACTATTGGCCCTAGGAGATGGCGTTTCAATAATTCCCTCCTCACAGATCCCAAATTTACAGCCACCTTTACTTCCTTTTTTGATGAATTTTTCCTCCTCAATGATGATGATACCCTCCCTGATCATACTATTTGGGATGCTTTTAAAGCAGCAGCACGTGACTTTATTATAAGTTATGTTGCGAACAAACGTAAAAACGCCCGAAGATTTACCAAAAATCTCCTTTCCGACATTAAAACACTGGAACATGCGTATTTTACCTCACACTCTCCTGATAGCTTGACAGCCCTCATTGCAGCAAAAATCAAGTTTAATGAGAAGTCTACAGAAGATGCCTCTTTGTACCTGCTGAAATCTACTGCTAAATTCTACGGAGGTAGGAACAAGGCTGGAAAGCTCTTAGCTAATTATTTGAAGATTAAGCACAATAAGCTAAATATTGAATCTATCTATGACTCTGGTGATAATTTAAAGCATACTGATGTTGATATTCTTGCTGAATTTTCACGTTTCTATGAAACTTTGTATACCTCTGAAACCCAACCCACCCCTAGCTCCCTTGACCATTTCTTCTCCACCATTCATACACCAGCTGACTTCCCTCCAGATCTTTCCTCCTTAGAATCAGAAGTCACACAACAGGAACTACTCACTGCATTGCAACATCTCAAACCCAACAAGGCCCCAGGGCCTGATGGTTTTACTGTCGAATTCTACCTTCACTTCTCTAAACTCCTAATCCCACGACTTCACTCTTTATTGCGTACTTTTATTTCTCGTGGTGCCTCCTCAGGAACTTTCTCTGATGCCGATATTTGCCTCATACCTAAACCCGGAAAGGATACCCAACACTGCAAAAATTACAGGCCCATATCTCTAGTCAATATTGATCACAAACTCTTCGCTAAAACATTGGCGATTCGATTGGACCACCTTCTCCCCGAACTACTAGGAGAGGAGCAATCTGGGTTTGTTAAGGGCCGGTACATTACGGACAATACTAGACTCTTATTTAATATCCTATCAAAGTCCTCCCGATATCAGCACTCACTTGCAGCGATTGCCCTTGACGCCGAAAAGGCTTTTGATCGTGTTGAATGGTGCTATCTCTTCCACACCCTCACTTGGTTTGGTTTCGGTCCTAGATTTATCTCTTTAGTTTCCCTGTTATATTCTCATCCTAAAGCAGCAGTCTTTGCTAATGGTCAAATTTCACCTTTTTTTGACCTAGGCAGAGGCGTTCGCCAATGCTGCCCTTTATCCCCTTTTCTTTTCAACCTTGCTTTGGAGCCCTTCCTTTCCAGGTTGCGTCAAAACCCTGCCATTCATGGCTTCCAGATTGCAGATTTGCATGTTAAACTCGCTGCATATGCAGATGACATATTACTCTTTCTTTCTAAACCTGCAGAATCCATCCCTGCTTTCATGACTGAAGTAAGAACGTTTTCCTCTATCTCTGGATATAAACTTAACCACGATAAATGTGAGATCCTTCCCCTAACCAAATTTACTTTCAAACAAGAATTTATTGAATCTCGATTCACCTGGAGTCCGTCCCACATTAAATATCTAGGTTTATATATTACTCCCTCAATTTCAGACACTATCTCTATGTGTATGTCCAAATGCTCACAGAAAATTGCAGACCTCACGACAAGATGGCATCCTTTATACCTCTCCTGGTGGGGACGCCTCGACACTATCAAAATGATGATATCTCCTATTATTCTATATACACTCTCCAATATTCCACTCCCTATTCCAGTGAAATTTTTTACTAAGATTAACTCAACATTATCTTCGTTTTTATGGAATTCCAAAAAACCAAGAATGTCTCGGGCTAGGCTCATACGTCCAGCTTCTGAAGGTGGTGTTAATTTTCCCGACTTCCCTGCATACCAGAAGGCCTTTTTATTGCGTCAAGCTTCCCTTTGGTTACAAGATTCCACCTCCCCTTGCCCCCTGTGGCTTAAGGTTGAGCGTACTTTACTTTCCCCCTTCTCTTTTGCAGAATATCTTACTTTTTCTCGTAAGCCTTCGTCGACTCCCACTCCTATCCACAAGTACACTCTTAAGCTTCTATTATCAGCTGCTCCCGGCCCCCCTGTGACCATGGCTGATTTTATCTCTTCCACTATCTGGCATAATAAATATCTCCTAATTGGTAATAAGCCCTTTTACTGGAAATCATGGAGATCCCGTGGTTTGATTTGGATTTCGCAACTCTTTTCTGGTTCCACTTTTGTTTCTTTCTCTGACCTGTGTTCCTCCTTTTGCTTACCCAAATCCTTTTTCTCTAAGTATCTTCTCCTCAAGGCTGCTGTTTTGGAGATTTATCTACCACTTTCGGCTTCTCCTTCTCCTCCCCCTATCCCTATCACCCCTGCTGTTCGACTTCACTCTCTCCTCCGCACTGCCCCCAAGGCATCTCTTCTTTATAAATACCTTCATGCACCCGAGTCACTCAGGCCTAAATCCAAGGTTGAACTTCAGTGGGAAGATGACCTTGGGATGGATTGGCCGATTTCCTTATGGGACAAAATTTGGACAAAATTGCGCAAAACTTCCAGAGCGGCTTCGTTGACACAATCCCTATTTTTTATTTATAACAGGCTACTTCACACCCCTTCTACACTACATAAGCGATTTCCCACTACCCCAGACAAGTGTTGGTCTTGTGATGCTCCTAATGCTACCCTACCACACATGCTATTTCTCTGCAAGCATGTACATGACTTTTGGTTACAGGTGTGGGCCCAAATCAATGTTATTTTTCACACCAGCATCCCCTTTTCCCTTGTTCATCTTTTCCTGGGCAGTTTGTCTACTAGCTGGGATAATGTAGACACATCTGCTCGCATTGTTGATCTGCTATTGGCTGTTGCTTTTCAACAGATTACTGTCAATTGGAAAAATGCATCTAACATTTCCTTTAAAGCGTGGTGGTACAATGTCTGTTATAATCATAGACTTGATAATGCATTTGTCTTCCCTATTCACTTGGCAGCTAAACGTGCAGACTTATGGCTCCCCATTACGCTATATTTAGATAAATGTGCTGCTCGTTCTTCCCTTCCATTGCCTGCCCAACAAGAAGTTCCCAAGCCCCCATGATACCCTTTCTCATGTTCTGCATATTTTACCTTGTTGTTTCATTTTCATGCTCTTTGTAATTTACTGTTTGATCAGGATTGACACAATTTCTTTATTTTTTTCAATGCCCATGTTCATTGTTTCCATATGCAATTTCTCTTATATGTTTCATTTGTAATCCCACTCCCCTCCTCCTTCCTCCCCCTTTTTTTTCCCTCCCTATCTCCCCAATTGATATCTTGTATTGCATTTACCTTTTCATTGCTCAATAAAACTCTTTTGAACTTAAAAAAAAAAGAGTTTCCAGTGATCCTACACGACAATGTTATAAATGGCAAACCGAAAGGGCGTCTTTATGCTGAACAAACTTGAAATTATGCAAGTTAGAGAAGAAATCCATAACCAGTAGAATCATCAAAACTAGTATTTGATAAGGTAAGTGTAGAAAGTTAGCACTTAATGTTAGTGTTAGAGGAGGCACTGCTAAAAAACTGAAAGAAGGAAAAAAGAGACCAAACACACAAACGAGAGCATTACAGTGGCAGTCAAGCCAAGCAGAAGGCACAGGAGGACAAACACAAATGACTCCAGAGAAGGGTTCTTATGAGTCCCACCGGAAAAGTCCATTTCAGGTGAAAATAATGCTGTTTCATTATCCATATAAAAATGTCACATTTGGCGTACCAACTGCACTTTGCAGCTAATGGATATCATTCTGCTCTGTCATTTAATCATTAACAGTTAAAAGTAATGACTCCATTAATGCTTCTGATGATTCCGAGAAAAAATGTATTACGATGTTAGATTATAATTTTAGATAATCATCAAAGTAAAAAATGTGCTGATGAAATAGGATTGATTGTGATTAGTTTCCAAAAATCTCTATCTGTAATTTTCCAATTAGGCCATGTTTTTGAGATATAGGTACCGCACCTTAATTAGGTGTTCTGTAATCCTTCTGTGCCTGTTACAAGCAGTCTTTTAAAAGCCCATGAAATGTAGACTTCAATTTAAGTCCAGATATCAAAGCCATTTGAACATACAGTACATGTTCATATTACAACTTAAGCCACATCAAGCAAGTAACCAAACAACCAATATCAAAGCCAAGAAGTCTCACCCGCGAATCCTATTGAATGTGCCAACCCTTAAATGACTGGAGCAGGGACATATGTATGTGTGGTGGCAAAGATTTTTCTTAAAGCAAAATAAACATCTGCCACACCATATGCATGTGCGTGCACAGTGGCCATTTTGAAATTATTGTTCTTTTTCTTTGGTAAAAAAACATTAGAAGGGGACACCAAGAATGTGCAGCCATTTAAATTTTTTTTTTTTTTTTTTAAATGATTCAACGATGGCCACCAAGTTGGTAGCTTCCTTATTCTGTAAATCTTTCTTTTTCTAGTCAATAGCAATTTTGCTTTAATATTTGAACCTTTGTGTTCAGTATATTTCTGTTACATTTTTGGTAGTAGAGGATAATATACGATTTTTGTCTTCTTACTAGGGCATAGCTTTCCACAGCTGCAGCACAATAAAACTGCAGAATGAGACTCAATCACTTACAACTGCTAGCTGAAAAATACAGTTATTTGGCACTAGAAATTGATTTTTGAATACAACATTCCCATTAGCATCATTATCACTCTACTTTTCTGATGAGCTCTACTAAAGGTCAGACGTGTCAGGACTAGTGTGTACAAAACTGAAAGGCCAGTTTTTCAGATATATAGAGAGGAAAATAATAATAAGTCCAAACTTTTATAAAATACGACTACAATGGCCAGGCTGCAAAGCGTATTTTAAGATAATCAATGCAAAAAAAGGTTCATTTGAGCTGTATACATTTGTCACATAGTCATGAAATAGACCTGGGAAAGCCACACTAAGGGACATATTTACAAGGGCCATATCTCCGGTTTTTTGGCTTTTAAAGCCAAAAAAGGGGAGATAAAAATATCGCCCTATTTACAAGAGGGCGATAACATGCATTAGTGCATGTTAGCACCCTTTTACCTGACGCCTCCCTTGGCATCTCTAATGAGATGCAAAGTGGGCGTCACTGGGCAGTACAACCTTGTAAATATCACTGATTTACACATCGCGATATTTACAAGGCTGCCCACACGTTTTAGCAGACGTTAGTTTTTTGAGAAAACAGCTGTTTTCTCCAAAAACGAACGTCTGCTAAAATGCAGACTTAGCTATACTTACCATTGGGGGTGGATTATGCTGATACGACCACAGGGTCGTATCACCAAGGTTATCGCTGTTTTCCATGGAGCATCGCTGAAAAACCAGCGATGTTCCATGGAAAACATCGCTATCGCTGGGAAATTATCGCCATTGCGCTATGCGTTGTTAATACAACGCTAGCATGGCGATAATTTCCTGCGATAGCCCGCGATAAAATTACTCACGCTAAGAGCGGCCAGCGATGATTATCGCTGCCGCTTGTTAATATGCCCCTAAGTTCCCAGTGCATATGAGGAACTGATATGTCACCTGAATTGTGTGTCACCTACATCTCTTACAGTAAAGAGCGACAGCCTGTATCAAAGAATAGCTTTTACTAAACATTTCTAAAAAAATGAAAACTTTTTGAAAAATTATAAAAGTTGGTAAGAAAAGAAGTGTATTGATACACTATATACGTCTATTTTTTTTTTACCGGAGTTTTATATAGTGTGAACTTGACCCTAAGGTATCAGGTATCAGAGCGCTTTACACACGCACCTTTTGCGTAACATGAGGACACATTTATTTTTGTTAGGCACGGGGTGATTAAGTGATTTGCCCAGGATCACAGGATGTTGCATGTCCTTGCCGAGACTCGGACCCGGATTCTCAGGTTTGAAGTCGACCACCCTAGCCGTTAGGCCAACTCCTCTCCCCAATTTGTTTTACAAAATCATGTTGCTGTTAAAGTGACCAAAACCAATTAGTACATTTTGTTGACAAACATTATGTACTTAAAATTCTTTTTTTATTAATCTTTGTTCGGGAAATTTAAACATTAATTTAACATTTATTTGCAGGCATAATGCTGCCAATAGTGAGAGTTAACACAATGTCTAACTTCACAACATTGCTAAGTTCTTAACTTCGCACACTGTATCCATGTACAACTTTCTACCCAGACTTTGACCTTACGTTTATATATTCAAGAGCCAGTTTAAAATGTACCTACTATAGGAGATAGTGGCCAGTGCAAGCAGTTCCAGACTTACACATTCTCCATTACCAAGGCTGGCAGAGGAGGTGCTTCCTCTGATAAAGTATGACACTGTGAACCGAGAACATTTGTTAAAGATCTCTCTGCAATGTCTGTTCAATTATTAAACACCGGTACTAAAAAGTCGCGCCCGGCATGACTCGTGACGGGAGTTCGGGCGGATGGGTGTGTGGGGATAATTTAAATTAAGAATAAGAACATTAACTTACCTTTGATGGCGCGGTCCTGCGTCATCTGCACCTCTCCTGCTCCGGCAGGAACAGGAACAGGAAGCAGGCAGCCTCCCTCTCTTAAGCCAATCACAACACTCCAATGGCAGCTTTGTGATTGGTCGGGACGCCGTCCAGCCAATCGCCTATGGGGAAGCCATTTTCTCCATGTAGGTTGTGTGCAGCCTACATGGAGAAAAGGCAGAGTGCGCATGACTGGTTTGGTCGGCCCCAGAGGGGCAAGCCACTCCTCCCCTGGTATAGAGCAGCCCCGCCCACCCCCAGCCAAACACTTCTGCTTTCTCGCAGTGTGAGAAGCAGAAACATAAAATTGTAGTTTCACCATTTTATGTTTCTGCTTCTCACACTGCAACAAAGCATTGGGCCAACGCTCCCTGATACTAAGTCCCGAGATGACCAAGTCTGATATTATCAGGTACAGTAAACTACAGTGATCATTAAACTATCATAAAAAGAGAAATACCCCAGATGGCATAACATAACAGAACTCTAAAATCTCTTTACATCTGATTTTTGCTATGAAGGCCCACAGATGCCAATGAATTAGGAGGGTAATAACGCAGCCCCGTTATTGATGGCCAGTACCAATAATAAAGGGGTGACCAGTGATGGAGGGTTTCATTAAATCCATCATAAATAACTGGGTAGTGTCTGGGATCCACAGCAAAATGTAGTGGCAGTTGGTGATAGTAGAGTGAGTGAATGTGGAGAAATTATATTACATAGTAGGGAGATAGCAACGCTAACTTGATTTACAGATAACTAAATGGTGGGAAAATGCATTGTGAGGTGATAAGATAAAATATCAGGAAGGTATGATGGATACAACATTGCAATACATCATGCATAGAAAAAACAAGATATTAGAAAACATCCTAACCAGTTGCATAAGGAAAGACGGAGACGCGTTGGCAATGCAGGCCTCCCAACTAAAATGAATTCTCAAATAAGCAGCACAGAATTGCATTAATAAAATATAGATTTACTTTGTTTATTCTCAATACAATGTCAAAGTCTACACTTGTTGGTTTACAACTATGCATAAGTGTAAATTTTTGAAATTCGAGGATTCCCACGGTTTTCATTTATACTCCTGGAAAGCTGTAACAGCGGCTATATCACGAACAGGTGCACTATCTCAAAGCAGAGTCGAGTGCTTGTGCTTTGTGTACATGATCTTGTGTGTTTGAACTGTCTAAAGTGCATACATTTAACTTGGAGTTCTTACAAGTTCGAGTTAGTGCATGAGCTGCACGCAGCACAAGTCAGCAACAGTGAGCAGTGATTGTTCCTGTCTGTTTCCGACTTTTTACTGTCAACGGTTCATGCATTAAGTGGGAGAAAATCCTGATTAAATGTATGCACTTAGCTGAAAAGCAAAAAATAACACGTGTTCGGCCCAGCGCTGAGCGAACTCGGCTGTTCATAAAACTCCCCGTATAGAGTTTTCCAAGTGTACTTTAGGTTTATGCAAAGTAATTTCTGCAGGCCTAACCTAACACACTTCATAATTCCACATGGAGAATGTAAGTTGCATTAATACAATAGCACTATATTGTTTTCCTACAAAGAAAAAATAATGTTCCCTATATGGAAACCATTTGTCATACCCCCCTACTAATTTTTTGTTGGGTTTCCTGTCTATTCCCACCGTGGAAACAAGGTTTTCCCATGCCCACTGGAACAAAGAGGAAGCCCAGACCTCTGGGGTCAACACATGATGGGTTCGCCTTCTTGGGAAGAGATCATGCAGCTGTGGCATCAAGGGGCAGAGCAGAGACTCTAGGAGAAGCTCTTACCAGAGATAACTTGAAGTCGCCATTTTGCATTATCCAAGAATGCTCTGCAGAAGGGATGATGCAACATCCTAGGATTGGTCATTGGTGACTGGTTCCTAAAACTTTCCACTCACAATTAACAACCCCTGGATAAGGGAAACACTGATGAGACCCTGGAACTGGGAGCAACAATGGCCTAAGGATGCCCAGCAAGAAGGAGAAGCCACCTGATGAACTGGAATGATGGACTTTAAGACTTTGACTCCAGCTGATCTCCAGGACTAAGGTGGGTCTCTCCAGGACTAGTGGCACTAGACCTCTTATGCCCCCTTAAGGACAGTTGAGATAACGGATCTGCTGGGGGCTCTGCATGGTTCGCCTATAACTTCTGTGTACTGGGCCTGGTCTCCACTGACACCTGGGTGCCCCTCGAAAAGCCAGGAGGCTTGGGGTCTTTAGAAAATTGGCAAGGAGAATGTTTTGTGGGCTGATTGTGGAAGGGATTCTCAAGAGGCCCCCATCAGCAGGAGAAAGGAACCAGAAGTCAGGCAGATGACAGGTCTGGCTCATGGCACAGAAAATCCAACTCCATACAAAATGTGCCCCTACGGAGTCCATGAGGCCTGAAGCACCTGCTCCTGGTGGCTAGGGCTGGCCAACAGGAGCAAAAGAAGCAACATATTATCAAAACCATTTTCAAAGATTTTCCTGCTTTTTTTTTATATTCAAATTTTTATTGAGTTTAAAAACATGCAAACAAATCAGCAAAATCACGGATGGCAAACATTTGTTTACATCGTCAAAATCCATGCAACCCTCAAAAAGATTTGCCTGCTTAAAGCAAAAATAACAAAATTTGAGCATGTGGTGTTCCGCTGGTATCTTGTAAAATACCCCAAGGGTGGACCAGGACCTGAGGGTCAGCGCAATGCTCATCTTGTGTCTTATGTTCCATGGTAGAGTAGGCATTTGTGAAGCTGCAGCCAATGCATCAGTAAAGGGTCCAGGAACCTCATTCCCCAGACCACAATTGGCAAACCTAAGCCAGGTGCATTACCAATTTTCCTTGCTTTTGTCTGGGGGGTGGGGGGTGAGCGCACTGAAGTTCGGCTTTCCTGCCCAACTGTGGGGTAGGGAAAACTGTACAGCTCCTGTCCATGGCAGGAATTAGAAAGAAAGGCTTCTTCCTTCTGACAGGAGCAAAAAGATATACTGCCAGTTCTTGTTTGGCCCCAGAGGACAGGGGCTTCTTGCAGGGAGCCAGAGGGATGAGGGGCATAAGAGTTTCCCACATGGCCATCATCAATGTCCTGATTCTGCAGGTGCCCCGTTTTGGACTCGGGCAGTCAAAACAAAAACAAAAGCAGGAGAAAAGTATTGTGGCATACCGCATCACACAGTGGTATGCCACTCATTCCATATATGTCTTCCATTAGGATGCACCCCATAATGCCCCGTAAGGGGGTTAATTTGCAGATCTTGCTCCTCTGTGGTGATCTCAAGATGGCCAGGGACAATGCCAATGAAGTGGAGAATCCATATGGGGGCTCCAATGAGCACAGGCAGTCCCCCCCAACGTGTATTTACAAAACATCCCACTACTGGGCCCTCAACGTTATGACCATGTGCAAGATCTTCACTAACTGTATATTAGTACAAAGGCTCTGGAGTGTGAAGTCTCCCTGTAGTTGCTCCTTTGCCTACAGTGGTGGTCTAATTGTTGCAAAAGGAAGATTCTGCACACATGCTCTTGAATTTGAAGTGTTCTTTGACACCACTGATGTTGAGCAGAGAATGTTAACCATTCTAATGAGTGCTTACGATTCTTAGTACTATTTCCATTGATGTAAGTGGTAATGCAAGGTTGAATCCTGATATATAGCTGTTTTTGCTAATGTGGTGACTCCCTGGCAAAGCCTAAAATAAAGTCCCCTTTTTTTGTGATGTTGCATCCGGTATAGTTGAGGGATATTGTGATTATGGGTTTCAGGACCCTTTAGTGTGTAATTTCAGGTATTTCCATCTACCTGATGTACATGTGTGGTCGTCGTAGCATGGGTAAATGCTGACAGAACCAGACAAGCACTATCTTTGTGAGGACCAGTGTGTTAGGGGTACCGGGCCTGGTTGTGTGTTTAGTACTTTTGAGTAAATGTATCAAAAAACTAAAAGTGCACTTATATTTGCCTCGGTCCACTTTATAACCTACCCTACTATAGAAGTTTGCCTGTAGTTAGACTAGTAAATACAAACTTCATTATGGTCAATGGCAGATCTTCAAAATAATAGATATGTTATGTTGTGAGTGTGTGTGTGTGTGTGTGTGTGTGTGTGTGTGTGTGATTGAGTGATCTGAGTGTGTGTGTGAGAGAGAGACAAAAGTAATCTTCCATTTTTAAAGCAAAACACTGACTGGATAATAATTCATTGAGTGCTGTTGTTACAAACATGCGAATTGGGATTGGTAGCCCGCACCCCCTCACCTGAGTAGGGCCTTGGACAGCTTTGCTTCGCTACCCGGAGAGAACCAAGTACTACAATGGGGTACTTAGTTCTCAGTAATAATACAATTCTGGACCTTTTACTTGTGAAGAACTCACAGCCTTCTCAACTAATAACTCAATTTCTTACAGTGTACACAAACATTCAATAACATGCCAGCTCAACAGCACCCACTCTTCACCCATGGGAGCATATTTACTCTCATGTTATATTTCATTGGAGCAAATAAATTTACAAGTACAAACGCACTATTTGCGTCACTTCTTCTAACACCGATGTACATTGAACCATTCTTAGAGTGTGTTAAAAATGGGCCCCCACCTTCGACCCCTCCCTTTACTAGGAAGCTACCTCTCCTTTGGTTTTGATTGATTTTCCAGTGGGGATTTAAGGTATCCCTCCTGCTAGTATATTCTCCTTTTTTAATTGGGTTACACTTAAAAGACACCCGGGGCAAGATTTTCTAACAGATCACGCAACGCAGTGCAACAGGCAAATTGCCGCGCTGTGTTGCATGAAGGGGAGAGAGCTGAACTGTGTCACATTTACATAGATATGGTGCTGTTTAGCTCTCTCCCTGCCCTGGCGCACTTGTGACTGCTTAGCATCAATGGAGGCACACTTGCTTAGCCATGCTTAGGTGTACCTGTGTTGTGGACAAGATTGCTTTTGCGCAGGAAGGAATGCCCTCCTGCCCAAAAACAATCCTTAGTGGTTTATTCCTCTTTGTATGTTTGCTGCAAAATGCAGTATACATGAAAGAAGTTGTAATGATGAAAAATTAAGATATTATTCCTCATTACCCCCAGGTTGAGTATGTGCACCATATATTGGGGCAAACCCAGGTTTACTGACTTTAGTGAATCTTAATTTGCATCAAAATATAGGGTGGATGCATGGGAAAGTCACTGCTCTACCCATATAATCCCTACCCCATGCAGGGTAACCCAAGGCAGTTCAAGGCACTGTGTTGCATCACTCTGCAGGGAAAAAGTGACACAAAGGCACACAAATATTGATTTGCGTGTCTTTGTAAATTGCACTCAAGCACTTCCGTTGCCTAATGTTGACTTGCGTGTCCCAAGGAGAATGCAAGTGCTTAGTAAATCTGGGCTGTGGTTCTTGTGAAGCTGCCATTGCTTAATATGAGCCTGTGGGTTCTGGTGCTCAGCACCGGCACTTAATTGGCAACACCGGCACTTATGATAGTCTGCCACATTGTAGTTCTGCTTGAAGTGCACAACAACAGTTCTTTATTAAATCAATACTGTTAGAAAAGGGATTTCTGGTTGGCTGAGGCGTGCGCCAAAGCCAGGCAGAAACCACCACTCTAGTCAGGGCTGGGGAGTTACACGCCAAAGATAACCCCTGCTCACCCCCTTGGTAGCTTGGCACGAGCAGTCAGGCTCATCTCTGAGGCAATGTGTAAAGCGTTTGCGCGCGCACCCAGCAACAACACCCAAGGCCCATCACAAAGGAAACTCCACACAAGGTATTCTATAAAAATAGCCTTTGTATTATACCAAACACATTAGATAAAAACACACACTTTACAATGTGCCAACAGGCACGGGCAGAATTTACAAGGGATTATATATACAGGGGACAGGGCCACAAGGACCACTGTCAGGAATTAGCACTTAGAACATAGCACAAATCACCAATAGTAAACGTAGAACATAACACAAAGTAACTGTAGAGCACAACCAGTCTCTACTGGCGCAATAATGACCTCAGCGTCATCACACTAGCATCAGGTGTAAAACCTATCCTGCATCTATCACAGGGATATAAATCACATTATGCAATTCTCATTGGTCTAACGCATTAGACCTAACCACCTAAGTATAACTATACTAGGGGCGCACATCGCACAGGGAAGTACATTCTCCCTACCATCAACCTAAACAGGTAAAACAACCTCCTAGGCAGGACTAACCACATTTAGAGGTATAAGACACAGGGTGCGCAAAACATGCTATACACAGTACATTTCCTAGCACCAAAGCATGAACACAGGGTGCGCCAAACATACTACACAGTACATTTCCTAGCACCAAAATCACATCAGAGTCCAGGTTGCGCCAGAACCTAAATGTAGCAGCTGCCCACTACTTGCTGGGCAGCTGGGGACAAGCACGGGGCCTAAACGCTGCAGCTGGCACTAAGTGCTGCGCAGCTGGGGAAGGCACATAGTAGGCAGGGGCTCTCACTAGCCCCTGAAACAATATCCAGAACGTTGGAGCCACCTAGGCTCGAAAATGACATGTCCCCATGGAGCGCACGGGCTCCTACAATAATGGTGGTCCAATATAGAAAAGGGCTTGCCCCAAAGGACTGTGGAGCGCACTGGCGCTCTCTGGAAAACCAATGCTGGGTTGGAGCCTCTCTGGCTCAAGACAATTCTGCCTCAGTCACTTTGGAGCGCACTAGCGCTCTTAAAACAAACAATGCAGGGGACGGTGGAGCCCTCTAGGCTCTATAAACAATTTTGCCCGTCTCGTTGGAGCGCAGGGGCGCTCTAAAACAAATCTGTCCCCCACGTTGGAGCCTCTCTGGGCTCTATAACCATGATGGCCCCATCGTTGGAGCCTACGCAGCCCCTCTACATTGGAGCCTCGCAGGCTCGGGAACCAACTTGCACTGGGGTGGGGACCACTCAGGGCTCTGAAATACTTAGGCCCCCTTGGGAGCGGCCCGCTATCAGGTGGGGCCGCCCCAGAACTCTACGCCCTGTGCCTTCACCGGCACTCCCCACACCAGCGGAGTCCCGCCCCAGCCCTGCTTTACTCACCGGGCTTCAGGCAGGACTCCTCTTCGGGAGGCGGTGGCAGCACTTGCAATGCGGCGCGGGGCTTCCCTCAGCTTCTGGGAGGCGGGGTGGGCTCCCGTCCTCCCTCGGGTCATCCACTTCGGGGCTCCCATCGGCTCACGGGAGCCCCGCAACGACGCGTGCAACTTCCGGTCCTGCTGTGGCCCCGCCCCCGTCCCAGGCGGAGTTGCCTGACTTCCGGGGCGGCCGCGGCGGGACTTGGAGCGGCAATCTCGGGCAGCAAAGTCGCGGGGTGGCACCCGCGCACCCCAAGTACAGCAAAGTCGCGGGGTGGGCACCCGCGCATACAATTGATCAAATAAACGGGGTAGGCACCCGTATCGGCTCACAACCAGCGGGGTGGGCACCCGCGACAGGGCACGATGAGGGGGAATCCCTACGCTGGGGATTCCCTCTAAGGAGCTCGCAGCACCGCAGGCGGCAGGGAGGCGCTCGGGGAAACCAGGGAAGCGCTCTTCCATAATAATAAAGCGCTCCTCAGCAGATAGGAGACACAGCGCTCCCCAAGCGCTAGGGCAGCTCAGAGTCCACAAGGCCAGCCAAGGAAGCAAAGGAAAAAGGTCCAGGAAGTCCACCTGGCATCCAGGGGTTGGGCAGGGCCCAGGGAGGCTAGCCTTCCCCTGGGCCCCAGCAGCAGCATGCCCCTGGTAGATTTGAGTTAGAACAAGAACATTTTGTAAGGGGACACAGCCCCTTTTTATACACAGGTTCCTTTGTCTGGGTTCAGGGTGAGGGAGAGAACCAGTCGCAGCTGGTTGGGGAGCACCCTTGATGTGCTCAGCCCCTCACTCTATTCACTGGCAGGGCTAGGGTCGTCAGTCGCACCACAGGGGGTGGAGCCAGCATTGTGTGGGGAAAGCCCTGCCCTATTCAGGTCCAAGGTGCACTCTCCCCCAGCCATCAGCATGCTAATCTCACACTCACCACTGGGGCAGACCAACCAGACTCCTGGAGCCAGGCTCACCAGCCAGCTCCAGCCAATCACACGCCAGACACACTGCACACAGAAGTGTCCACTTCTAGAAGTGGCACTTCCACACTAGGTACAGGCATGCCGCACACATCATCATGCAGCATTCAATCACACGAGTCCGCACATACCAAACTCGGGCCTGCACACCCCACGCATCAGGAACTACTAGGGACACATACATTCCCCATGCATTCCTATGGGAGGGCAGGCCTATCTCACCACATGCATTCAGCGTGCGTACGCACTTTACCCTGGGACCCAGGGAAAGTGCGCAAGAACCAAAAAACACTATCACCAAGTCACCAATAAAACCAAAACGTTTCAGGGGTGAACTTGCCAGAAGGGCCAAGTCCAACACAACCCCCTTTCCAGCCAAAACGCAGGGCAGACCAATCACCACCGTGATGGACTTCCCTGCTTGGGGCGATAGAACACGGACGCAGGCCCGCACTGCAGGGACACTCTCCGGTTCTACACCATTCTCAATCAACATGGTTCCATCTGAAAAAAAAACAACCGAAAAGAACTCAGGCCCAACTAGGCTACCCCACTGGTACTACCTAGTTGTCCACGGCCAGGACCAGGCCCTAGGCCACCCAGATACCACTGGTCCTTGCCAAACCCAGAGTGGGGGGTAGTAACCCCTGGCGTACAAGCCATTCTCCACTCTCCCTCTCAGTGTAGTTCCCAACTACCACTGATCCTTCAACCTAGGGTCCGCACCCTCAGGCTGACCAGAGGTCACGGGCAAGAATGCCCCACCCTACCTCTACTTCTGGGGTTCCGCACCCTCCCAGGGAAGCACCCACCAGAACACAACTCTCCCACCAGTTCAGGACCTCTCTCCACCAACTGGTCTACCACCTGGGATCCAAGTTCGCCGGCTGCACCGGGGTCAGAGGCGAGGCCGCCCTCCCTCTGCACCCCCTTCCAGAGTTCCGCACCCTCCCAACTGGAGTGGTACCCCTAGAAGGCAAACCGGCCAGGACACTGACTACAGTCGTCCTTACGTCCAGATCCGGAAACACCGGCTACTGGCTCCCCAACCGAGGGACGTACCCTTTGGTCAGATGCCTGGCGAACCAGGACTTCCTAAGGGTGACACATACCTAGCGTGTCGTGCGACAGTCTGCCTGGCGCAGAGCTCACGACCTCCTGTCCCTCTGACAGTGCGCGAAGATGCCCCAGGACAGAAGTGGCGTCACCATGGTCACTCATTGGTGGCTCAGCCCTTCTGGCCGGCCCCTGACCCACTGGTTCCCACTGGGGACCCTCTCCCCCTCTCACCCCTCACAACCGGACCCCACCTGCTTTCAGGGGGGCACCACCTCACAATTGCCCGGAGAACCAGGACTTCCTGGGAGTACATATACCCTCCCGAGGGTGACACATACCTAGTGTGTCGTGTGACAGTCTGCCTGGCGCAGAGCTCACGACCTCCTGTCCCTCTGACAGTGCGTGAAGATGCCCCAGGACAGAAGTGGCGTCACCATGGTCACTCATTGGTGGCTCAGCCCATCTGGCCGGCCCCCTGACCCACTGGGGACCTCTCCCCCTCTCCCCCCTCACAACTGTACCCCACCTGCTATCAGGGGGGTATCACCTCACAATTGCCCGGAGAACCAGGACTTCCTGGGAGTACATATACCCTCCCGAGGGTGACACATACCTAGCGTGTCGTGTGACAGTCTGCCTGGCACAGAGCTCACGACCTCCTGTCCCTCTGACAGTGCGTGAAGATGCCCCAGGACAGAAGTGGCGACACCACGGTCACTCAGTGGTGACTCAGCCCTCCTGGCTGGTCCCTGACCTACTGGTTCCCACTGGAGAATCCCTCCCCCTCTCACCCCTCACTCTGGACTTCCGCACCCTCCCAACTGGAGCGGTACCGCCAGACACCAGGACTACTGGAGCTCTGATTACAGACGCTCCACATACTCTAGACACTGGGAGATCCTCCTCAAATGACCTATTGGTACAGCCTAGGCCCCCGACCTGATGTTCCCTAAATAAACCATCCAGGCCCTGACACTGGGTTTCGGGCACCTGGAGACACGCAGTCCCACCCACTCCTTCTCCGCAGAGACAGGACGTGAGCCCCTACACCGAGACCTAGCTGGGCTACTCTGAACCTCTTCCACCACGCTGGGCTGGAAGACACCTCAGCCACTCCTTTTGGAATCACTCCCCAGTGCAAGTTCCCTATCCCAGAGAACTCACACCCAATCAACTAGCAAGCTCCTTATTTCAGAGAACTCACACCATTCATCCACATACACACCCCCCCAGACTAGTAAAACAGTTTCTACCACCCCTGATTTCTCAACCTGACCACCACGTGACACAGGTACTATTACTCCGGGAACTGGGAATGGGACATTCACATTCATCCAGCGCATTACACATTCATCCCCACCCCTCCCAAGACTGGTAAGACAGTTTCTACCGCCCCTGATTTCTCAACCTGACCACCACGTGACACAGGTACCACTACCCCGGGAACTGGGAATGGGAATACATGCACTGGACACACATCTGCTGCCACCACTGGATCCCACCCTTACTGGTGAATCCAGAAAACACAATGCACTAAGGGGGATGATCTACCCTCCCGAGCTAGGGACACCTAACTCACATTGCACAAGAACCACATTTCCAAAGAAATGACATTTAAAAACAAACTTAGAACAATAATCCCTATACCATATGATTATCTAAATGCAGAGTTTTGTAGTGCGGCCAGTTGCCGCTGCGGTACAGCGCAAACGCAAGTCCAAATCCCACCGCTGATCACCAATGTTAGAAATGGGATTTCTGGTTGGCTGAGACGTGCGCCAAAGCCAGGCAGAAACCACCACTCTAGTCAGGGCTGGGGAGTTACACGCCAAAGATAATCCCTGCTCACCCCCTTGGTAGCTTGGCACAAGCAGTCAGGCTTATCTCTGAGGCAATGTGTAAAGCGTTTGCGCGCGCACCCAGCAACAACACCCAAGGCCCACCACAAAGGAAACTCCACACAAGGTATTCTATAAAAATAGCCTTTGTATTATACCAAACACATTAGATAAAAACACACACTTTACAATGTGCCAACAGGCACGGGCAGAATTTACAAGGGATTATATATACAGGGGACAGGGCCACATGGACCACTGTCAGGAATTAGCACTTAGAACATAGCACAAATCACCAATAGTAAACGTAGAACATAACACAAAGTAACTGTAGAGCACAACCAGTCTCTACTGGCGCAATAATGACCTCAGCGTCATCACACTAGCATCAGGTGTAAAACCTATCCTGCATCTATCACAGGGACATAAATCACATTATGCAATTCTCATTGGTCTAACGCATTAGACCTAACCACCTAAGTATAACTATACTAGGGGCGCACATCGCACAGGGAAGTACATTCTCCCTACCATCAACCTAAACAGGTAAAACAACCTCCTAGGCAGGACTAACCACATTTAGAGGTATAAGACACAGGGTGCGCAAAACATGCTACACAGTACATTTCCTAGCACCAAAGCATGAACACAGGGTGCGCCAAACATACTACACAGTACATTTCCTAGCACCAAAATCACATCAGAGTCCAGGTTGCGCCAGAACCTAAACGTAGCAGCTGCCCACTACTTGCTGGGCAGCTGGGGACAAGCACGGGGCCTAAACGCTGCAGCTGGCACTGAGTGCTGCGCAGCTGGGGAAGGCACATAGTAGGCAGGGGCTCTCACTAGCCCCTGAAACAATATCCAGAACGTTGGAGCCACCTAGGCTCGAAAATGACATGTCCCCATGGAGCGCACGGGCTCCTACAATAATGGTGGTCCAATATAGAAAAGGGCTTGCCCCAAAGGACTGTGGAGCGCACTGGCGCTCTCTGGAAAACCAATGCTGGGTTGGAGCCTCTCTGGCTCAAGACAGTTCTGCCTCAGTCACTTTGGAGCGCACTAGCGCTCTTAAAACAAACAATGCGGGGGACGGTGGAGCCCTCTAGGTTCTATAAACAATTTTGCCCGTCTCGTTGGAGCGCAGGGGCGCTCTAAAACAAATCTGTCCCCCACGTTGGAGCCTCTCTGGGCTCTATAACCATGATGGCCCCATCGTTGGAGCCTACGCAGCCCCTCTACATTGGCGCCGCGCAGGCTCGGGAACCAACTTGCACTGGGGTGGGGACCACTCAGGGCTCTGAAATACTTAGGCCCCCTTGGGAGCGGCCCGCTATCAGGTGGGGCCGCCCCAGAACTCTACGCCCTGTGCCTTCACCGGCACTCCCCACACCAGCGGAGTCCCGCCCCAGCCCTGCTTCACTCACCGGGCTTCAGGCAGGACTCCTCTTCGGGAGGCGGTGGCAGCACTTGCAATGCGGCGCGGGGCTTCCCTCAGCTTCTGGGAGGCGGGGTGGGCTCCCGTCCTCCCTCGGGTCATCCACTTCGGGGCTCCCATCGGCTCACGGGAGCCCCGCAACGACGCGTGCAACTTCCGGTCCTGCTGCGGCCCCGCCCCCGTCCCAGGCGGAGTTGCCTGACTTCCGGGGCGGCCGCGGCGGGACTTGGAGTGGCAATCTCGGGCAGCAAAGTCGCGGGGTGGCACCCGCGCACCCCAAGTACAGCAAAGTCGCGGGGTGGGCACCCGCGCATACAATTGATCAAATAAACGGGGTAGGCACCCGTATCGGCTCACAACCAGCGGGGTGGGCACCCGCGACAGGGCACGATGAGGGGGAATCCCTACGCTGGGGATTCCCTCTAAGGAGCTCGCAGCACCGCAGGCGGCAGGGAGGCGCTCGGGGAAACCAGGGAAGCGCTCTTCCATAATAATAAAGCGCTCCTCAGCAGATAGGAGACACAGCGCTCTCCAAGCGCTAGGGCAGCTCAGAGTCCACAAGGCCAGCCAAGGAAGCAAAGGAAAAAGGTCCAGGAAGTCCACCTGGCATCCAGGGGTTGGGCAGGGCCCAGGGAGGCTGGCCTTCCCCTGGGCCCCAGCAGCAGCATGCCCCTGGTAGATTCGAGTTAGAACAAGAACATTTTGTAAGGGGCCACAGCCCCTTTTTATACACAGGTTCCTTTGTCTGGGTTCAGGGTGAGGGGGAGAACCAGTCGCAGCTGGTTGGGGAGCACCCTTGATGTGCTCAGCCCCTCACTCTATTCACTGGCAGGGCTAGGGTCGTCAGTCGCACCACAGGGGGCGGAGCCAGCATTGTGTGGGGAAAGCCCTGCCCTATTCAGGTCCAAGGTGCACTCTCCCCCAGCCATCAGCATGCTAATCTCACACTCACCACTGGGGCAGACCCAACCAGACTCCTGGAGCCAGGCTCACCAGCCAGCTCCAGCCAATCACACGCCAGACACACTGCACACATAAGTGCCCACTTCTAGAAGTGGCACTTCCACACTAGGTACAGGCACGCCGCACACATCATCGCGCAGCATTCAATCACACAAGTCCGCACATACCAAACTCGGGCCTGCACACCCCACGCATCAGGAACTACTAGGGACACATACATTCCCCATGCATTCCTATGGGAGGGCAGGCCTATCTCACCACATGCATTCAGCGTGCGTACGCACTTTACCCTGGGACCCAAGGAAAGTGCGCAAGAACCAAAAACCACTATCACCAAGTCACCAATAAAAGCAAAACGTTTCAGGGGTGAACTTGCCAGAAGGGCCAAGTCCAACAAATACACATTAAAAACGACTTATACCTGCAGTCCAAGCCATTAATATAGCTTTGAGGACCTGAAATAGTCTGAATTGTCACACAGAAGAACGTGATGATTGGCAGTTGTATTAGTACTGTCATTGCCTGGGTGGTGCAAACTGCAGTGGCCCGACAAGGACCCTGGCACTTATTGTTTCACAAATTAAGCCCTGGAAGCTCCCAGAGTTTAGTGTCAACAGAAACTGGCCAATTTCAGCTCACTGAATATGAATCATTCTGAGGAGGTGATTTAAAGCAGGCTTGTTTCTGCCAGAGCAGGGGTTCCTTGTGCACGATCCTATTTAGAACCATCCATAGGAAATAATAAAGACAAGAACAGATCAAAAATATTCAGGAGATTAAGCTTCCAATCCTAAAGTCTGCTCCCGATTGGAGGCAGCTCTTAGAGAATCAGTGATATGCGTATACACAGAGCAGCCTGGAGGGTTTATTTTTCTTTTAACATTGAGGAGGCCAATTGATTACTTGTCTCCATGATACACACTGCAGCTCAGTTTGTAGGGAGTGTGGTGATGAAGTGTCTACAAAGAAGTAAGGTGTTATTATCTGGAAGGAAATTAGATTTTTTCAATCTGCCCATTTCAGTGTGACTGCACTTTACTTTGCAGTTGAAGCAAGTTATTTGCAAATGTTGAGCATGTTCAATTTTGTTGCAAGCAATTCCCACTATGTTTTGTACATTTGCACTTTCCACTACATATAATGCGTTTCCAAACAAATAATATATTTTACACAGCCACTAAATTGGCCACGAAAAAAAAAATTCAAAAGGTCACTAGTGGAAAAAAAATGATTGTAAACCAAATGGTGATGTTAGATTCACAACTGGGGCAATCACCAGAGCTGCGTTAATAACAATTTTGATCCGAATTAGAAACAACGTGCGAATGAAAATAGATAGATTTCAAGGGTCACCGGCTCCTCCCACAGCATAAATTCGTAAATGTATATTCTATATTTTTTATTATTACACATCAATACAATACATTTTATAAAATGAAGCCTATAGACACTTTATAAATGAACTGTACATATCTGGACTACTGAGTGATCCCAGCCCACGGTCAAAGAAAAAGTCCCCGGAGCATTTACCCCCTGCTAGGAGCACTATTCACAGATTTGTGACAGATTAGGGCCATACAGGCACATGCATCAACGAGTTTTGCGAGCGCAAATGGTGCAAAAATTGGCCATTTGCGCCCACAAAAAGGGCTTTTGCGATGCAGCAAGGTTCAAGGCACTCACAATTTAAGAATTCGCAATTAATTCTCAAATTGCGATTGCATTTAAGGAATCGGATTTTGGGATTCTTTAAATGCAATGCATGATGAAATCGCAAATAGCGATTTCGCTAATAGGGGCCGCAAATTACCATCAATTTGAACTTGATGGTAATTTGCAAAAACTTTGAAAAATGCACTAAAGTGCATTTTTCAAAGTTGTAGGTTGCATACACAATCAATCAATCAATCAATCAAACATTTGTAGAGCGCACTACATACCCGTGAGGGTCTCAATGCGCTGGGGGGGGGGCGCTACTGATCGAACAGCCAGGTCTTGAGTAGCCTCCTGAAGGTCAGCAGGTCTTGGATCTGTCGTAGGCTCAGTGGGAGGGTGTTCCAGGTCTTGGCGGCAAGGAGGAAGAAGGATCTCCCTCCGGTGGTTGTTCTTCAGATGCGCGGGACAGTAGCGAGTGCGAGGTCGGCGGAGCAGAGCTGGCGGTTGGGGATGTAAAAGGAAAGTCGTCTGTTGAGGTAGGCTGGGCCGGTCTTGTGGAGATCCTTGTGTGCGTGGATGAGGAGCTTGAAGGATATCCTCTTGTTGACGGGCAGCCAGTGCAGGTTTCTCAGGTAGGGGGTAATTTGGCCTTGGCGTGGTATGTCGAGGATCAGTCGTGCCGAGGAGTTTTGGATGCGTTGCAGTCGTTTGATGAGCTTGGTCGGGGCTCCCGCGTAGAGGGCGTTTCCATAGTGGAGTCTGCTGCTGACTAGGGCCTGGGTGACTGTTCTTCTTGTATCTGTCGGGATTCACCTGTAGATCTTGCGGAGCATGCGGAGGGTGTTGAATCAGGAGGAGGAGACGGCGTTGACTTGCTTGGTCATGGAGAGCGTTGAGTCGAGGATGATTCCCAGGTTGCCTGCGTGGTTGGTGGGTGTTGGGGCTGCCCCCAGTGCCGTCGGCCACCAGGAGTCGTCCCAGGCTGAAGGGTTGGAGCCGAGGACGAGGACCTCCGTTTTGTCCATGTTCAGCTTCAGTCGGCTGATCTTCATCCAGTCGGCGACGGCCTTCATTCCTTCGTGGTGGTTGGCTTTGGCGGTGATGGGGTCCTTGTTGAGGGAGAGGATCATTTGAGTGTCGTCGGCGTAGGAGATTATGTTGAGGTCGTGCTGTTGGGCGACGTGTGTGAGCGGGGTCATGTAAATGTTGAACAGTGTTGGGCTGAGGGAGGATCCCTGGGGTACGCCGCAGATTATCTCGGGGGCTTTGGATCGGAATGGGGGAGGCGGACGCTCTGGGTTCTGCCGGAGAGGAAGAAGGTGGTCCATTCAGGGGCTTTGTCTCAGATCCCTACGGCGTGGAAGCGTGCGCGTAGTGTGCGGTGGCAGACGGTATCGAAGGCGGCAGAGAGGTCCAGGAGGATGAGGGCTGCGGTCTCACCGTGGTCCAGCAGGGTCCTGATCTCGTCGGTGACGGCGATGAGGGCGGTCTCGGTGCTGTGGTTGCTGCGGAACCCTGACTGGGAAGGGTCTAGGATTCTGTTTTCTTCGAGGTATCGGGTTAGCTGTCAGTTGATGATCTTCTCGATGACCTTGGCCGGGAACGGGAGCAGAGAGATGGGCCGGAAGTTCTTGAGATCTCTAGGGTTTGCCATGGGTTTTTTGAGTAGGGTGTTGATCTCGGCGTGTTTCCAACTCTCTGGGAAGGTCGCGGTCTTGAGGGAGAGATTGATGACTTTGCGCAGGAGCTGCTGGCTTTGTTGAAGATGTGGTGCGGGAATGGGTCTGACGGGGAGTCGGAGTGGATTGTGCTCATGGTCTTGATGGTTTCATCGATGCTCACGCTGGCCCAGGCAAGCAGGGGGTCGCGGTCGATGGTGTGCGGAGTGTCTGTTGTGTTGCTGTCTGTTGGGGCTGTCTGGGTGTTGAAGCTGTCGTGGATGTCTGCTATCTGGCG
The DNA here is from genome assembly GCF_964204655.1 of Triturus cristatus. NCBI lineage: Eukaryota > Metazoa > Chordata > Amphibia > Caudata > Salamandridae > Triturus > Triturus cristatus. The sequence goes on from NC_140591.1 coordinate 1,190,532,130, forward strand.
GTGGAAAAACGTGGCGAGGGAGTCACACAGGGCTTGCGATGGCGGGATGTCGTTGGTGTTGGAGCTGGGATTGGAGAGTTCTTTCACGATGTTGAAGAGCTCCTTGCTATTGTGTGCGTTGTTGTCTAGGCGGTCTTTGAAGGAGGTCCTCTTGGCAGTCCCGATGAGGTGATGGTGGTTGCGGGTGGCGTACTTGTGGGCTGCGTGGCTGTCCGGAGTCTGTTCGCTGTGCCATGTGTGTGCGCAACCTGTGTGCACAGATCATTTTCAGGGGTGCAACAGGGTGTCCTTTTGACACCCTTGCACCCTTGAAATTGCATTCGCAAATTGCGCATGCAATTTCCCATTCATTCCTATGGGCCTGTAGGCCTATAGGAATGAATGGAAAGGCATTCCTTAATTGCGACTCGCAATTTGCGACTCACAATTAAGAAATGTTTGGGAATTGCTAATTTTATAGCGATTCCTACATGCATAGGCTTTTGCAATTCCTTAATTGCGATTCCTTGATATTCGCAATTAAGGAATCGTAAAAGCCTACATTGATGCATGTGCCCGATAGTTCCTCCAGAAGGGGGAAAACATGGTGAATTGGACGTGGCACTATTGGGTTTTGATTGAATTCTATTTCCAATCCTGAGGACCCACTCGTAATTCCTATTAATTTACAGGCAATGCAGGCCGGAATTGTTGATTCTAGCCTTGATATCTGCCAGCAGAGATAACAGGGAACTCCAGAATGAGGGCCTATGGCTGTTTTTAGCAGATGTAGTCCTCTCATAAATAAAAAAAGGCCTGTGGGGTTTACATGGACCTTGCAGTTCCAACATGGCTCTAAACTATTGTTACTGGTCCTGTCACGATTAACAGGCCACTCTTGATGAAAGCAACAGACAGATACAATGAAAAGGGCAATTACTATAGCCTTTGAGCCCGACCTAGTGGACTCTACCACTCATTAAAGGCCCACTCTAGTGTTAAAGGCCCAAGCCGAAAGCAGCATCTGTGAACAAAAAAAACATTGGAATGTTGCTTTGCGGGCTTCAATTGGCCCGTAGAAGCACAGAGCACTCCATTGTATTCAATGGAGTGCTCCACATTCCAATGTTCCAATATCCAATAGAATCTCACTGGCTATAGTGAACTATGATAGCTATTCTGACAGAGGAATCATTGGTTCATTAGTCTTCTCCTGTCCAGCTATGCTCACCCTAGGAAAGCTTGGATTATCCCTATGTGCAAACAGCTTGAGTGTAGACAACTCCAGGTAGCTTTGAGGCTTCTTTGCACAGAGTCCTGGCAGCCTATCATCTGTGCAGTTTCTTAATATCGACACTGGAGCTGGTGTATTAGAAGTAAGTCATTGGTTTTAGCCCCTTTCTCTTTTAGCCAGCATGGTGTCTTGGTTTCTGTCCTCTAGTTAGTAGAAATGACTTTATGAATTTTATGTATATATGCCCGGGAGACTTTGTCACTTATTCTGCTCCAGAACGCGACTAGTGCTTTTAGCAAATTAATCGTGATATTTTAGGTATACACTCTAAACACTATTACGCTTTGGCTTTGCCCTATTTTCTGCTGGCGCTTTTGACTAGAGAGCCCTAACAATTCCCTGATACATAGATCTACATATTTAGAATGTTTGTAATGCAGTTTGATTAGTGGCCGTGTTCTTTTCACATTATTATCCTTTTAAGTTTATTCATTTCTCTGTTGTTCCCATTTCGTGTAATGTATGATAATTCTCAGGATACATTTAATGGATTGTCGAGCACAGGACTAGGCACTCTATTGTAAAATGATGCTGCTTTTTTTTTCTTGTATTCTCGTCGCCATTTTGGCTATGCTTTTCAGATTAATTTAAGATTTATCTGTTTATAGTTTTGGAACTGATTGTGGAAGAGAACCAAATCTGGATGATTTTGCTGCTTTTTTGTTTTTGTCCACTGTATATGTCTTATGAACATTTATGGTTGTAAATAACCGTATAAAGTATTTTATGGTATGATAATTATTCACACTTTTGTTTCCAAATTAGCAATGATGTAAATTGCATTGAAAGCCAGATGTATTCATCATTGAAAGGAGGCACATAATTTGTTTCTCTCTCCTAAAAAATATCAACTCATTTCGCCTTCACTATACCATCTGCAGGGGGCCTTACATAAGACAGTGGTATTAGCAGAAGCAATGTTCATTACTACCACCTGCAATGGCACATAAAAATGAAGTAGATGTAGCATCAACAAAACATATCTCTTCAGGTGAACTGAATCCAATAGAAATTCTTTCTCCTTCAATAATTGTAATAATATTAAAATTCAAGGAGATATGTAAGCAAGGGGGCAAGGGGATGGGAAACGGCATTGTACAGACACTGGAAAATAGAAGGCATGAAATACAAAACCATAATATTTATAGCAGAAGATAAACACCCATCCTCCTAAATGTGGCAGTGGTGGCAAGTTCATGAACTTGAGAAAGGTGAATATTGAATCCTAAACACAACAGCATTGATGCTTGTGGCTATGTTACAACATGACTGAGCTTAGCTCTAGCTTATTGTTATGTACTTGGCCTTTCGGGGGTTGGCTATCCTCTTCACTCTCTTTTTCCAGAATGGACTGATTAAGTGAGATTTTCAAATTTGATAAAAAATGGGAAGATGTACAAGCAAGAGATACATATTTCAAATATGATGTTTATTCTTTTTCTTCTTTATCCAATTTCAACAACATCCAGCCCACGCGTTTCATTCTAATTACATTTAGAACTCCATCAGGGCTTGAAATGATAGAACGTATATACATCTGTTAAGTATGCATCAAATAAATATGGGTTAATCCAAGTCATAATATGTAGTGGTTTGGTGTGAACTTTATTATCATGTCCAGTAATGCAGGAATCAAACTGTATATTATTCTGCTAGATACCTTGATAAGTATTGCTTCTCCCAAAACATATTCCAACAGTTTCCTGTCCATCTTTCTTTTTTTTATAATTTCTAGATCTGTTGAACTATGGTACCAAACAACAGTATGTACCGTATAAGTAGTGCACAGGACTACATATTCTTTTTCTGTAATCTGATTGAGGTGCAGTCTTTTTAGTCCACCTTTGTTTCAATTGTTTGTTCTACAAGATTTTCAAATTTGTTAACACTTAAAAGAATAAAACCTGCAGTTGAAATTGGAAGACGTTTGCCTTCCTTGATGATCTCTGAAAACACATTTCAATAGTTGTGCTTGCCTAAACTAAGAAAACTGATTCCTATGTGCATAATAGGTTGGTGTTAAATCCCTTCTATGATTCCTATTGGTGAATGTCATGATTCTGGTGTACTCTCTTCCCTGACGATGTATGTCAAATTGCTTCTGTTCAACTGCAGTCAGTCTATATCAGTGGATCTGGAAGCCAGCACAGTCTGAGAATGACTAAATCAAGCAGTCAAATGGGTTACTCCACCTACAAGACTCAAACTTACTCTACGCAGGTCTCCTTTATTGCAGGTAAGGTACTAGGCATTAAGTGCTTTAAGTTTTAGGCAATTTAATTTGTCTGTTCATTGCAATGAAAATTATTTCCAGTCTGCCATTATGAGGAAGCCTGTAATGAATGATATTTTGTAAGGTCAGCATGAAGAGACCGTTTGTTAAACACACACTTGGTCTGCCACTATGAAGGACATATCTGGTCTATGTCTTGAATGGACAGCTTAAGTGTTTGATTCCTGCCAGAAGTCCTCTTGGATAAAATCCAAATGACGCAGTTGACTTAATTTCTGTAGTGAATTGGCCAACTAATAAAATAGCTGTGGTGAATATGTTTCCATTTTTATGCTCAATTAATTTCTTTCAGCCAAAATGTTGTAGATGCCACTTTTACAGTCTTTATTTTGTTTAGGACATTGTCTAAGCATGTTCCATAAAGGAAAATTCCATATTCTAAATAAGTTGGAATAATGAGAAAAAAGGTGCCAGCTCAGAAACCCAATGAAGAGACCTGGTGAGAGAGAAATCTATGCACAGGCATGGAGCCTTTGCATTATAAGCTGGAGAGTATTCTCAGCTCTAAGATATCAACAGACAATTCAGTAAAATCCAAGTAAAACAGCCTCTCATGAAGAAAAGGCACCAGACACTCCAGTCAGAGTCGGGGAAGGAATCCAACTCTACTCTAGGAACATGCAATAACATAAACACACAAATTCTAGATTGCAACATTATTTTCTTCCATCTTCTTCATCCTCCAATAGCATATCAACAAAGTCCTGGGAATAAGCACACTCCCAACTTTTTCATTGGGGCACACTAGGCTTTAAGACATTAAACTTTTAAAAGTTACATTGTTGATATTATGCAGTCCAGACAGTTCTGTCCATGAATCGTCCTACCGGTTGCCTACTCTCCTTCAGGTGAGAACTCACCATCAGTTCTTTAATACATAACAAATGCCGATTCACTTGATAACTGAAGGCTTCTGGAAAAATGCAACATTTGAAATGAAAACAGAAAAACATTGTGTGTAAACAACTATTCAATGTCAAAAAACAGTTTTTCAATGTTAATGCATTATTTTCAGGGCACTGACAGCTAGACTAACTCAAATCAGCACTTGTATTCATTTGCAGCCCTATAATATCTAAGAATAATTTCCCACTGCAAATTTTGCATTTACCATATGTCTTATTTAAATGTAAACTTTGCACATCATAAAACCATTTTGTCAATGAATAAAATTTGTGTCAACAGTCTGCTAATTATAAGTAGTGAATACCTGTGTTTTCTTTTTTGAGTTCAAAACATTATATTGATACTGACATATTCACCTAACTACGACGTTACTTTAAACTGAGTTTATTTCAGTGAATTTCTAAGATTTTTGTTCATGTAAGTAAAATTTAACAACAATTTGTTAGACCTGACCCTTTCCGCATGGTCACCCCATACATTTTGCCTATCTCCTCCCCTTTTTGCTGAATTAGTTTTTGTTGACTTTACTACTCTGGGCACATTACCACAGCTAACAAGTGCTAAAGTGCATGTGTTCTCTACCTAAAACATGGTAACATTGGCTTGTCCACAATTGGCATATTTAAATTATTTTTAGGTCCCTAGTAAAGTGTATCACATGTGCTACTTGTGATGCTGCAGAACTAATTGAGACACCCACTTTCGTAGTCCTTTAAACATGTTTCAAGACTGCCATTGCAGAGCCTCTGTGTACAGTTTTAAACTGACATGTCGACCTGGTTAACCCTCTTGCCAGGCCCAAACCTTTTTTCATTGTACATATAACTCACCCTTAGGTAGGCCCTGGACAGTCCCGAGGGCAGGGTGGAGTGTATTTAAAAAGTTGGACATGTACTTTCAAGTTTTACATGTCCTGGTGTTGCAGGGATTCTGCACATATACAGAACTATGCACAGGAAACCAGGACCTTAGTGTGTAGTGGTGTACCAAAATACCCACCTCGGTACCCAGAACTCCAATCCGACTAGCTATAGTGTCTCATTCGTTCTCCGTGCTACAGTGAAGCTACCAATGATTAGACATCCTAGAACATGTTACTCCGTCCCTCTCAGGATACGTGGGAACAAGAACACTCTTTTGTTCAAACTCTCGTACTTGTCCAAAACATGAGTAAATAGAGCCATGGAATAGTTTAAAATGTTTATTTTAACTAACGTGCTCTATAGTGCAGTACACTAGCCAATACTAGCAGCAATATGCATAAGATCAAAAAATCAGCATTGTTACAATTCCATATTGAACAAAGGGGGAAATCATATTATAAGGGTGGTGTAAACAGGACTATAGCGCCTTGTCACCCTCCCCGTGCTAGCAGCTAGTTTATTATAATTATAGACGACCGCCACGCTTTGTCAGGGTGACCCCATACCTCCAAGTTCAGATGCAGGAATTTACATCTCCAGACAACCACAGCTCTTCTATCCTGGAAAGCGTTTATCAAAGTGTGTTTAACATGCATGCAATGCAATATTAAAGACACCAGATTTCCAGGTTTGCAGCTGTGTTCTATGTTATGGCTAGGGACGTGCGACTGACCAAAGCAAATCAACAGAGCTCATTGTTTTTCGACCGTTAACATGCTGTACAGACGAGGAGCAGAGTGTTCAACTAAATATGTGAAATGCAGACAGTTCTCAGGTGAAAATGAGCAAGCAAAGTGCTTACGAGAAATGTGGCATGTAGTAACGTAAGCAAAAGCAGAAAAATGGCAGCCAAGCATATACTAACTTATGCTAACTTATCAATGTCAGCAGGTGTGTCCATATCCTCACTACACTGGTAGTGAAAAACAACAACATTTCTTTTTCACTACTGCAAGGCATGTCTCTCCTTTTGGTTAACATTGGGATAACCGTATTACATTTTATAAGTATAATTTCCAATTGGAAAAGGATAGATAGCTCATGCTTGGTATCTCTGGGCCCACAATTTAACATCACAACTCATAGCAAAGTTTGATTTTAAGTTGTACGTTTGAAAATGGCACTTTTAGAAAGTTGGCATTGTCTTAATTTATCCACTGTGTGCCTTCTGCCTATGTATACACGTCTGGGGTGGGTGACAGTTGGGCCTTCTGCATTCCCTCTAGATAGACACACACAAAGGGAGATTTAGTGTGACTTGATGGGCCTCAATAGGCCATTAAATGGCATGATGGGGGTGGAGCTAAGCACAATCCCACTTGCACCTGAATAGGCTATGCCCTGTCTCCACACAATAGGCCTAACAACCCTGAATTGTCACTCCAGCCAGCTTGGAACCAGGGCAGGGGATTTAGGGGATTCCCTTAACTTCAAGGCCATTGTCTAGAAGCTTCTCGTACCTTCCAGAAACAGGGCACAAAAGTTAAAAAAAACTGGCCCTCGAACACCACCATTCAGTACACTTCTGGATCTGTGGATACTCTGCCATGAAGAACGACTGCTGTGCAGCTGAAAAGGACTGTAACTCTGCTAGACTCCTGCTCTGCTATGCTGACCTGCTGACCTCCTTGCATGGTTGTAAGAAAGACTGGACCTGCATCTCTCCAGCCCAGAACCAAAGTGACTTCATGGACTTGCTGGCTTGCTTCCTGTTTTCTGTTTTCAGAAAAGACTTCCAACTCATCTGCTATAGGACCTGGACTCTGCCATCTGTGAGTCTACCCTGCCAAGTGGTGCCACCCCAGTCCTGGACCATTGGAAGTGGGCCTAAGGTGCTCTGCCTTCGTTGGTCCTTCTCCGAACTGAGGCTGGATGACGCAAACCTTGCATAGCAACGCAGCACAGACCGATCTCCAGCATTTAAGGTACTATGTTCAGCGGGTGCAGGTGGGTCCCTGTAGCTAGCCCATGCTCCATTGGGGTAGGCCTGAACTAGTGACTTTGTCCTGGTCTGGCACGACCATATAACCACGGTTGGTGCTTTGAGTTTTTATGCGCTATTTTCACCTAAATCTTTAAAATTACATAGCTCAGGAGCTACGTATTGAATTTTTTTTCTTATTTAGTTCCGTAAATTAAGTTCTATTTTTCTAACCAGCTGTGCTGCCTTTTTGTGTGTTGTTCTCACTGTTTTACTGTTTGCACAAATGCTTTGCACATTGCCTGACTGCTCTGTGCCTAGCTACCAGAGGGTGAGAGCAGGTTAATTTAGGGAGAGAATCTGACTTACATTGACTGGGAAATGGGTTGGTGCTTGGATAGGGCACATATCTCTGCCATTGAGAAACCCAATTTCTAACACAATTTCTATCTAAAACATCACTATAACCTTTGTTTTTTCAGTGAATCTCTAGGGTTTTTATGTAAAGAAATATTTTGTTACCATATTTAAAGCCAACTTCCCTGTGCATGCCCTTTGGTCATGCATGGCAGGAAGTTGGCCGCAGAGCCTGATTTATAGCCAGGCCCTGCTTCTGACCTCTATCAGGAAGCCAACCCCATGTTGGACAAGTCCTTCAGCGGTGAGTGGAAGGGGGTTGGCTGCAGAGCCTAGCCTGTGCATGGCCCATCCCCAAGCCAATAGTAGCTCTGGGGATCCCATTCCTTAGGGCCAAACCACAGATGTTTGGGTGAGGGAGGTGCACTGGCCTCCCTCACCAAGCAATTAGTAGCCCTGGGGACCCCATCCCCGGGACCCAAAGATATGTATTAAGAGGAAGGGGCATGGAGCGCTCCTCCCTGAGCATTATTAGGCTCCGGGGACCCGATCCCTAGGGCTGTATTCTAAATGGAGGGGGCATGTGCCCCCCGTCCCCAAGCCTTATTTAGCCAGAGGGCCAAAAGCAATTTAAGAAGGCAATGGGCCACGTGGCCCTCCTCCCCAAGACTTTTTAGGTCACTGGAACCCCATCCCCTGGATCCACTGGGGCTTCACCTAATTCCAAATGGGCCTCTCTAGATTATAGGTGAGTGCCATGGTGCCCAGCTGGACCACCCACAAAGTGAAGGGGTGTGCAGACCTCCTTCCTTGAGCCTCATTATGCCCCCAGGAACCCATACCCCAGGCCAAAATTCAATTAAAAAGGGAGTTCCGGCACAGTCCCCCTCCCTGGCTTTCTCCGGCCCTGGTACCCCATCCCCTGGGGCCAGAGGTGGGTGCCTCAGTGCCCATCAGTGTACCTTCAGACCACATGTTGGAGCCCACGGAGGAACGGCAGGGCTCCCACGTCCCCAGCTGGCTCCCATCATGGTGCGGGAGGTTGCATTCCTCCTGCCCGAAGAGAGTAACTATCTATGCTTGATCCCCCCGAGTGGGAGAAAAATGTGTTCTGTTTCCCTGCCTGCACGGGCAGTGTTGGCAGGGATACAGAACAGAAGTCTGCTTCCAGCAGGCGGGAGCATATTTAAATCTCCCATTGGCTGGGAGCAGACATGCATTCCATGTTCGTACTGCTTCAGGCAGAAAAGGCATGTTTTGCTTCTGTTTAATGAGAGATTTAAAGATGCTTCTGCCAGGCGGAAGCACACATATGTTTTACCTCCCCGCGGTTGTCCAGGGGGTAGGCTCCTCAGGACAGAATACTTGACCTGGCCCTGGGGAATGGGTTTTTAAAGGCTCAGGGATGGGGGCTACACGGTCTCACTTCCTTTAAAGTTGAGTGTGGTGCCTGGAGATAGGGTCCACAGGCCTACAAAAGCTCGGGGAGGGATGCTGTGCAGCCCTCTTCCCCTTTGAGTTAAACTTGAACCCTGGGGATGGACTCCTGGGGCCTATAATGGCTTTGGGTGGGGAGTGATGTTCACAGCTCTCTTTATTTAAGGGATGTAGCCCGAGGGAATGGGATCGCCAGAGCCTATAATGGCTCTGGATCAAGAGCCACGTGACACCTCTCCTTTTGTGCACAATTTGACCCTACTGGATGGGGTCCCCAGGGCCTACAAAGGCAGTGGGAGGGGTGCTGTGCACCCCCATCCGTTTTGCGTTTTATTTAGCACCAGGGGATGGGATTCCCGGGAACCATAGTGGCTCAGAGTGGGGAACCATTTGGTCCCTTCCCTTTTTTGCCCACTTTGGCACTGGAGGATGGGGTTTCAGGGCCTACAAAGACTTACAGAGGTTGGTTGCATGCCCCCTCCCCTTACTTAAGGTTCCCGACTCCAGAGGATGGAGACTCCTAGGGCCCAAAATGGGCCCTACACACACCACCCTCTTCAAATATTTTTTTTTAAATGATGAGACGCCATTTTCTTTCCTTTTTGTTGCCACCGTCGTGCAGGAGTACCACAAGATTGCTGCAAAAATTGCCAATTCTTTTTTATTTTTGACCCAGGGTGTTCCTTTTAGGTCCCTCCTACTAGGCCTAGGATGGCAGGGAATCCCTACTCTGCCCCCTCATATTCTTTTTACTTTTCAACTTCCGGACAGGAAAACTAAGTCACTGAATCCTGTAATGGCTGCCAGCAACATTTTTCTCTAGTTGCAGGAGCCAGAGTGCTGCTCCTCCAGAAGTCTGACTCCAGCAGGAGCAAATTGGCCCAAGGTAAAAAAAGAGCTTCCTGGGCCAATCAGAAGGTTCTGTTTTCAAACATTTGGCCCCTCTCCTGGAGTCTTGAAAGGCCCTTGGGACCCATCCCCAGGGTCCTATCATATTTAAAAGGGGGGGCTGCATTTTCCTCCTCCCCAAGTTTTCTCAGGGACACCATCCCTCAGGTCAGTGTTAAATTACAAAGGGGGTACGGACACTCCTCTCCACTGCATGTCACTCCCCTGTATGCCACTCCACTGTATGCCACTCCACTGTACGCCACGCCACTCCACTCTACCCACTCCACTCTACACCACTGTACAACACTCTACTCCACTCTACAACACTTTCTAGCACACAACGACACACATCTTCACTATACTGTACAAGACGTTTCTCCAATTTATAACATTTTACTCAACTCTATGCTACATCTCTCCACTCTAGTGCACTCCACACCAATGGCTCTATACAACACACCACTGCACTCGATGACACTTTAGCCTATTGTACACTACATCACTCCACTCTACCACTTTACAACACTACTCTCTATGACACTACACTGTAAAACACTCTCCTCCACTCTACTGTACAATACTCAACTTAAAAACACTCCATCCTACAATTTGAAACACAATTTTTTTTTAAACATTAAAACTCACTGAAAAATCTTTGTTATAGTTAGGAAAACTTGATTCTTTCTATACAAACAAATTTTAACTACATAAATATTAGAAGTGCTAAAGTTATAGTTATATTGTATACTGTATTATTTACGCACCACTTTTAAATTGCTATAACTTAATTTATTCTTTCTATACAATTAAAACTTAAACTACACAAAATCTAGAAATTCCTCAATACACAGTGTATTCAATCCGGTAGCCACAACACATGTACTATAACTTTGTCACTCTACCATGCACTCTGTTCTAACAAATAAAGTGAGTTGCAATGTCACAAGTGCTGTAAATGCTATATTTTGATGGTTTAAATGATATAATATTTATTGATTTTTTGGGGAGTATTATATAGCGCAAACTAGACACGAAGATATCAGAGCACTTTACATGAGTACCAGTTACATTACAGACTGACGCATTCATTTTTTTAAAATTAGGGACAGGGCGATTAAGTGATTTCCACAGAATCACAGGATTTCGTGCATCCCTCTCGCGACTCGAACCCCGCTCTAGCCATTAGGCCACATCCTCTTCCTATATATGAAAAGGTATACGCAGTTCATGAAGAAGGCACGAGTATGGTTAATGTATTTTGGCTCTTGAGTTACAATACACTTCATATAGAGGAGTGCAAGTTATAATAATTTGAAGGTGTTGCGTAAATTATAAAATAAAGGTATAAGTATAACTTCAGTATTCAAACATGTTTCTCTACCCTGCTGGCCCCTGCTAACTATAAAAAAGAATGAAAGAAACCTTGGCTTTCAGCAGTTCATCTACAAATCATGTTTCAATGATCATTTGTTAAATGTAGTGCCCAGTGGGAGTATCTGGAGTACTGTTCCTATTAATTATTGCTTTGAAATTCTAACTACTATCTGAAAGCCACTGAGAATAAATCAAAAAAGCCTTATAATGGAACTTACAGTTTCTAAGCCTTTAAGTATCATTCAAACACACAGCATTTGCTTAATTTCTCTCATTGGTAATTGACCTTGACATTGATTCATTGATTCATTGATGTCACTAAAAGATGATTATGATAATGAATTACATTAAAATACCTGCACTTGGAGTGTTATTATGTTGCAGTTTCCATAGCTTTTGTGGCAGGAATGTCCCATGGATGGTTTTGCGATTGTGCCCCTCTGCCCTGAGTTACCTGACTGTGAGACTCAATGTTATTTTGACATTTTTGTGGCCTGCTCACATGACGAGTCGACGACTAACCAGAATGAGGTTCTGTGCTATGGAAGGGGACCTTCCTTGGCCACCATACTACTGCCCTCAGGCAGGCTGTCATGAGCTTGTTGTTGCTGGCAGCATATTTAGGAATCATATTAGCATAGCAGACTATTATCCTCATTCTCTGCGTTGGCCAGTTGCCTACTGATGGTACCACTAATGTTCTGCCCAAGTTATTTAGCCAAGTCCTTATGCTACATCTGAGTGCCTGACAAGTACATGTGTATAATAATATATGGACGGTAGTGTAAATAGTTGGGCATAGGGACTGTATGAGCATCTGTTAGCAGGAATTCATTTTGGATTGTTAATGACAGAACTGCTTTTGTTGAAGGTAGCCTGTCAGCTTGGCATTGTCTATTGCTAGCTTTCCAGGGCCCTTAGTAAAGAAACTCTGAAGTGTGGAAGGATGGATACAGACTTCATTGTAGAATTGCAGAACTGGCTATTAGTGGATTCTTGCCATTAGTCCCTTCCTTGGGGATTCTTACTAGTCTGGGTGGAGGGTGTGCGCTGGTGAAAAAGCAGTCTTGTTGTAGGACAGGATGAAACTTTCACGTCTGTCTTTGTACTCATGCTAGTGGCCGACTCCTTGGATTCTCCCCTTGTCAGCCCACTGCTGCTGAACCACCACCTGAAGGCATGACTGTTCCTGCTCGGGTGAAGAGTGATACACAATGTAACAGAGCTGCCTTGAATCGTTATCAATAACCCATGTCTGGAAAAGTAGTAAAAAAGGAGGAATGAACCAGACACAAGTGTTACCAGCATTTTTTATTGACCAGTGTAGATGGCACCCAGCAGCGTGTCAGGGAAATGTCTCAGATCCTGGTTGTTGAAGCTGACAACCAGTCTCATAGTGGTGAAGGTACATCATCTAAAGAAATCGACAACTATTAGCTGAAGGACAGCTGTGGATCTGCCTCGGAAAAGAGTATGCCTGCTGAGAGAGAGGGGTTTGGCAGTCATCCCTGCCCATAGAAGAACAAGAACAGCAGCCTAGTAGATGTGCACCTAGGGCAGAACTGAACTTTATAAAGGTCAACTTAACCTACACCTACAGGATGTGTCCTGCCACCTTAGTGCATGCCCCTATTAACCCTCATGGGAAAGGTGGCTGGTGTGTGATCGTCAGCAGGACATCACAGTAGCCAACCCCAGTCTGCCTTCCAGAGGGCCACTGTACTGAAAAGAATGTTTGAACACATTAACATGGTTAACCCATGACCTGCCCATGCATAGATCCAAGATGAACCAGCCACCACTGTTTGCAGTGAACTCTGCAACCTGTGATCCTACTGGAAGATGAGCCCTATGATTTCCACCCTCCTGGCTGATATAATGAGAACCCCCAGAGTGTGCGGTTCTGGAGCCATATCTGGTCCCCCTACGGACTCCTGTGAATCTGCCAACTGATCTGTGGCTGGGCTCTTACCTTTTTTTGATGGGTTTTAGTTTCCATCTAAATCACCCAGGAGACTGCAGCCACTTTCCTAGCGTCACCCTGGCTTTTATAACCTCACAGACGTGTCTAGGAGAGGCGTTGCCAGACACAGTGAACAGCAACATTGCAACAAAATTAGCCCCAGGAGATATTGCAATTTTGCTACGTAATTTCTGCGTTTAGCGTTACACTTGTTACACGAAACCCCTGAGATTGTGCCAATATGCCACATTGTATAATTTAGATGTTCTTTGAGTAAAAATCCTACCGCTGGAGTGTGGAAATTTAGTTTGTAACTGAACATTATCTGCGCCATCTTGCCTCTCCCCAGCGCCACGCACAGCGAACGCGCGGCCGCCATTTTAGGCACCCCACTCTCTCCCCCGTCCATTGTCGATCGCCAACGCGTTCCCCTGGCGCTGCAAGCATCCCCCGCGCGCCGGCCACCCCCGCTCTCTCATACACGGGCCATAAACCCTCTCCTTCTGCGCGACCCGACCATGGAACCACATCCTACGCCTGACCGACATCCCATACATGGTCATGCATCTCTTTTTGATAACCCCCTTCCTCTGCGCCCCATTGTCCGAATCGATCCCAGGCCATCACCTAGCCCTGCGGATGCAGTTTATTGCCCCTACTGTAAGGGAAACACCCCACATCAAAGGGATTACAGTAGATCAAAAGCCCCTACCCCCTGAGACCCGGCCGGTCGCACACACCCCCAGGAATTGGCGGAATGTCCAGCTGTGTGATAGCCATCTCCTACTGTGGATGGGGTGGGAACTTCCACTATAGATATGTGTGGGAACAAGCTCGAAGTGGGGATTCCGAGGATGTTCTTTCATGTTCCAAAACAATCTCAAGAATGTGCCATGTATGATAAACCCTGCAATAAAGTCATAAACCTCTGTATAAGAGGCCAGGCCTCAGAGATGCAGTTAGAGCACCTCGTGACGATACCTTGCTGTCTGATCTGATGTGTTCTGCTCCGACGGAATAAAAACTTTGTTTCCTGACTTCCAGTCTCCGGCGCCTGCCTCTTTCATTGGTAAATTATCGAATGGTATGAGAGGCGATTACCGCCGGGCAATACTTGAAGGGTTATCGACTGAAACTGCCGCTACCATTTAACAATTGGCGCCCAACGTTGGGCCCATCAGCGACACGTGGATCCAGTGGGAGAGGTCCTGACGACAGAGTGAACGACTGCAACGATCGGGAGAGCTCCTGCCCGATAGACCCTCGTCTGGCAGCCGATCATCCGAACTTCACTGGTTCCGAGCAGACCTCTCTCGAGTGATCTACGGTCCTGACTGAGAACCAACAGGAGTGCCGCGGCAAATACGAAAAGTAGAGGACGATCGGGCGCTGGAGGCGGAAGACGAGAAACTGTCCACGCGGTCCGGGTAAGGTCGTGAAACACGACAAATTGCGAAATAATTGATTGATTATTTGAAATACTAGTATTGCTCATTGATTGTTCTCTTTGAGATATTCGCTGTCTACAAACGGGGAGGAGTAGAAATACTCTCTCTCTCTCTCCCTTTGCAGATAGTGAAGGGTAGGTAACGCAGACTTTTGTCCCCGTTGAAACCCGTCGTGCCTATCTTTATCTCCCCACTGATTGATTGTCCGAACATTGATTGTTTTGAAGAATAGTGCTCTTTGAGATATTCTCTGTTTGCAAATAACGTAGAATAGAAATATTCTGTCTAGTCTTTGCAAATAGTGAAGGGTAGGTAACGCAGACTTTTGTCCCCGTTGAAACCCGTCGTGCCTATCTTTATCTCCCCATTGATTGATTGATTGATTGATTGATTGTCCGAACACTAGTTGTTCGATATTGGTTCTTTGGAGGTATTCTCTGCTTACAAATAACGAGGAATAGAGATATTCTGTCTAGTCTTTGCAAGCAGTGAAAAGATAGGTAGTGCTGACTTTTGTCCCCGTTGAAACCCGTCATGCCTATCTTCTCCCCACTGATTGGTAGTTGGTTCTGCCCGGACCGCTTATTAGAGGTGAACCATCCGGCTCCTCTGGAAGGCACCCCTAATAAGGACATGTTCACTAAAATACGAACTAATCGCCGTAGTTTATAGCAAGCTATGGCATAAAATATACAAAGGGGGGCCCCGAGAGTCAGTGGCCACTGGTAGGATCCTTTTTGACCCTACAAAACTAAAGAAACGCTAGGAAATAGCCCTTTGTAGGATATATGGAACTAGGGGAAGGAACCAAGCTCGCGGTCAAGACGGCCACGAGGTAGCCCGGCCCCATCGCTCTCACTGCCTAAACATGTCTGCCCTACCACCCACCCCACCCAATAGACACAACCGGAAGTCCGTTGATACCCACCATCAACGTCACCGAACTTGACTAGGATCACGCGCAATTGGACAATGCCATTTTCCGATTACACTAACTAGATTGCAAATATGTACAACACTCCAACAAAATAGTATGGTTAAACATTTTAATAACTTATAGGTATAACAACATTCCGACAAGATGAACAGGTTAAAACACGTTTTAAACAACTATTTACATGACAGTCTGCTGCGACCTGCATCCCAAAGCATTTACGTCCACGTGACACCGTCCTCGCCTCTCCTTCCTCGAAGTTGCAACATTGGCCTGTTTTGGGCGGTCCTTTTAGTCGGTTTTGGGCTATAAAAACCATGCAAAAATCCATTGACATCAGTGGCGGACGACTGTGCGAATAGGCCGGAGGCTGCACGAAGCGCCGAAGCTCTGGCAGCGCCAAGGCGGAGTCTGCCATGCCGTGCGGATCTTCCCATTTTCTTCTTCTTCCTTCAATAACGAAGGGTGCCCTGGCGGGGGGAAGCGACGCGGACGGGCTTCCCCCGCCTCCCCAGGTGGAGGCTCACCAGCAGATGAGGGCACCCCAACCATTCATTCGCCGTTCGGCTGAGTTGGCGCCCCTGCACTCGACCGCCGGACAACCACCCAAGTACGGGTTCACCAGGATTGCCACTAGCGCCCGACGCGAGGAGTGGGCCCCCGCAGCCGAGTAATCGGGGACCCACCCCGGTGGCGATACCATCCAAACTGCTGCTGTCGCTGCTACTGGACCCACCCCGGTGGCGATACCATCCGAACTGCTGTCTTTGCTGCTGCTGGCCCCTCTCCGGTGGCTGTACCGAAGAGCTGCTGCTACTGCTGCCTTTGGACTCCGGCGGTCGGTTCCTCCGGATCCAGGCCTAGCCCACCGTGAGACAATTCTGGACTCGAAAGCTTGTCTGCTTGGGCGTGGGCCCCACCCTTGACAAAATGCTCCCCTCAGCTTTGCAGAATCTGCTGGAGTCATTGGCACTCGACTCCCGCGGACTTCCGGTAGGGACAAACCGCCGCCATTGTTCTTTGCCCCGGGCGGCAGCCACCTTGCCTCCGCTTGGTGCAGTGAGAAAGACTGATTCAAGACATCGGCGGAAGAACCCGCCTGCTGCCCCGCCCCAAGAACGGACCACGGCATTGCTACAAGATCGCGGTGACGCCATGCTGACGCAAGCTGCCGCTGACGAAAGTTCTCGAACTACCGAAAGGAATTCTGGTCCAACAGCTAATTCATGGAAAGACTTAGACTGTACACTGGCCCGACCTCGCCCCAAAATGGCGCCGATGTAGGAGAGGCCTACAACTTTTGTGGCGTTCCAGTCACGTGGCATTTGTGTTAAAAGGATATGTATGTGATGTTTCCACACATGATGAGCAGAGGGATGGCAAGGGTACTGGCCGAGCATACGTACAACCTTACCGATTGCTGACCTACCCATTTTTATTTAGCTAAGATAGTGTTGCTCATGATATTCAACACCTCTCACGCCGTGGCCGGCCTTAACGGTTGTAGGCCCGTATTTGTATACTGACATTGTTTTAAATAAAGGGCTTCTTGAAAGGATTACTGAATCAGTGTCATGACAAATCATATAGGTTGATAAAGATTTTTCTTTTGAATAAATGATTGTTACTCCCAATCAATAGGAAACAGATAATGCAGACCCCATTTACATGAATCTTTTTTAACGGAATTTGTGCCCGTCACACCTGTCTTTTCCAAGAATTATCAGAAAATGGTCAACCATAGCTTAAGGTGTATGCCGAATGCAAGGTATGGTATCTTGCCCCATAATACACGACCGATTGAGAAATGCATGCACGACCAGGGAACCCGAATTTAGGAGATGAATGAAATAGAGCATCTTTGTCTCGGAAGAAAAGAATAATAGGTCTGTGGTATTACCCACTCCTGCGGCTAGCCTGGTACGTGGTAAGTAGAACTTTTTCGTGTCTACGCGCGCTAAGGTACTTTGAATACTGCACATCCCCTCCCCTCTTTTTCCCCTCTATAGGTCACGACGAAGTTCCGACTGAAGAATGGAGTGGGCATGGACCGCACCGTGTTCAATATCAGGAAAAACATAGACAAACGTTGTGGGATAGTGCGTAAAGTGCAGACCACCATTGGGAACATGAGAAACCGTATGGTATGATTGTGCGTGTGTGCTACGATTATACGGTATGAATGTGTATGCATTTCATGCTTGGGTCACTTGAAGAGAGCATCACCGTATGATTGAAGTGCTCGTCCATCGATCAAAGGGAGGAGAGTAAAAGGTCCGACACCCCCCCCCCAAGATAAACTACAAAATACTGAAAATACGCAGCATGCATAGGAAAGAGGACAGGAAAGGAGAGGTCCCCATACTCAACGTAGCCCTGAGTCTCCGTCTTAAGTTTCTGCGCTTCATGCATGTACTGTCACACCCTACCCGGTATTTGTGTGTACGTGATCACCGAATTTATGTCTTTTCCCCGCTTGTGTTTTCTTACATAGAACAGACCCATGCCACTCCATGTTGTGTGTGCACCAAGTGGCCTATTATCATACCCATGTCTCTCCCTCTCTCTCTCTCGTTTTGTGTCGTACATATGCCAAATAGCCTACTTGATGCACACGTCTCTCTCTCTCTCTCTCACTCTCACTCTCACTCTCTCTCTCTCTCTCTCTCTCTCTCTCTCTCTCTCTCTCTCTCTCTCTCTCTCTCACTCTCTCCCCCTCCCTCACTAAAGGCTTTCTTGCCCTCTTTCTTTTTGAATAAATTAACGACACATACCTCTTCGGTAAGTGTATAATTGGCCTGAAACACGGTGGTGTTCGAACAAATTGACAGAAACAAAACGACCATACTTTACCACGTTACTACCTCTCCTTTCTGCAAATGTTGAGCTTAATTGGCTGAAAAAGAAAGGACAGGTAAGACGACTGATGTCTCCCAATCTGGCCCTCATCACGGGGACTATATGTCAGTGGTTTTTGTTTTTAGAGGACACCATCTCCACCACCAAGAATTACCCCCGCCCAATTACCCCGAAATAGAATGTCTAAAGCACCCCGTTCTCCCAAAAATAACCCCAGCCCTATACTAGCCGTCTCAGAGTATTTCGAACGAAACAGCTGATGACCTTATTCTCTAATAATACATCGCCTAAACTGATAAAGGGTTACCTATTGTCTCCAGCAAAAATAATGCTTAGCTTATGTTCCTCCCCGAAATGGATACTCGTGAACGCATGACAGTAGCACCTCGCACTTTTTCATAACCTTAGCAGTCCTCGGAGGAAAATGTGTATTAACAAAACTTGTGTTGAGATGAACGAGTCTCTACCGGAGAAGCCGGTTCGAATTTTTTAATAGACCAGAAGGTTGACAGATGTCAGGCTTCCTGCAACGATTATAGGACGCAGGAATCGACACCTAGAAGGCCAGACGATGGACAGGGACACCCACAGAAACCTGCACCACAGCAATGATTAATAGATTGGTAACACGCACACTAACATCAGAGTTAATAGACACCAATCATACAGCAACCGATAAAAGCATTTCCACAACTACTCGGTGGTTGGGAGAGAGGATGAAGTATGTAAATGTCTTCCCTGCCAACTCTCTAAGATTTTTGTTTCTTGTACCCATTCAAAGATAACCTGCGGCCATCGGAAGAGAGGGGTCGGACGTGATGCACAGCCTGGCTGCGGACCATGGAACATCTACGGCATCGACCAAGGGGGAAGCATCGAAGCAAAAAGGGCGTGAGACGAGGCACCATTATCAGGATGATAAGCGATAGAACGAAGGGCTATATCAAGGCCCCCTGCTCACTGACCAGCGTGCCTGAAGTCCCAACCCATTGGGCCCGATTGATGGGCCCAGTGCTGGAAGATTCTGCTCTCCTTGGTCCGCATTTTGATCCGATCCCACTCCACCCCCTCTTCCCTCGGCATCCCGAAGCACGTCACACCCTTCTCTCTCTCTCTCCCTCTTTTATATGGATTATGAATTTGACTTAACTACAGAAGAACAAAAAGCAGGTACCCTGTCTCAAAGTACCTATGATGAACTGTGTTAAGGAACAGGACTGTGATCGGAGAACAGCGAATGGTCACACCCTGCCACGTGAGAAATTGGATTTGAGCTGGACCTTAGCTCCACCGCCGGTGCTCAACAGTGCCAACGAAAGAAGAACAACAATAAGAGCTTACCAGTGATGGCTCTTTATAAAAGGACACTGGAAAGAAGAACCCATGTTAAGTTGAAAATCCTCTCCCAACCACCTTTTTATATTAACTATCTTCCTATCGAGTTTTCATGATGTTGCATCAATCACTTCCGACTGTACATTGAGAAGTTAAGAAAATCTAACTTTGTATAATGACATTCATACAACACCAGCCATGCACACGGCTATACTGACTATTTTCGATCCACACGAAGTCTGGGCCTTAAGTAATGTACGAAATATCCCTTGTTTTGCCAGAAACATTTTTTTTGCTTTACAGTATCCTGTTTGTGCTCAAACAAGTTCCCCTCCTCCTATCCCTGGGCCTGACATGCGGCGCAGCTGATGTAATTTTGTATGTACTACCTCCTCGCCTACTTTATCAACTGTATGTAACTATGTACAAATGTGTCAGATTACTCCTGCCTGCCCTAAAAACTCTGTATCTTTAAGAAATGTATGAAAAACATTAACGGTATTATAGCTGAAGGGTTAACGAAGGTGAATGTCGGCCAGGCAAGCTGGCGAGATATGTTAAAAGGGAGGACTGTGGAAATTTAGTTTGTAACTGAACATTATCTGTGCCATCTTGCCTCTCCCCAGCGCCACGCACAGCGAACGCGCGGCCGCCATTTTAGGCACCCCACTCTCTCCCCCGTCCATTGTCGATCGCCAACGCGTTCCCCTGGCGCTGCAAGCATCCCCCGCGCGCCGGCCACCCCCGCTCTCTCATACACGGGCCATAAACCCTCTCCTTCTGCGCGACCCGACCATGGAACCACATCCTACGTCTGACCGACATCCCATACATGGTCATGCATCTCTTTTTGATAACCCCCTTCCTCTGCGCCCCATTGTCCGAATCGATCCCAGGCCATCACCTAGCCCTGCGGATGCAGTTTATTGCCCCTACTGTAAGGGAAACACCCCACATCAAAGGGATTACAGTAGATCAAAAGCCCCTACCCCCTGAGATCCGGCCGGTCGCACACACCCCCGGGAATTGGCGGAATGTCCAGCTGTGTGATAGCCATCTCCTACTGTGGATGGGGTGGGAACTTCCACTATAGATATGTGTGGGAACAAGCTCGAAGTGGGGATTCCGAGGATGTTCTTTCATGTTCCAAAACAATCTCAAGAATGTGCCATGTATGATAAACCCTGCAAAAAAGTCATAAACCTGTGTATAAGAGGCAAGGCCTCAGAGATGCAGTTAGAGCACCTCGTGACGATACCTTGCTGTCTGATCTGATGTGTTCTGCTCCGACGGAATAAAAACTTTGTTTCCTGCCTTCCAGTCTCCGGCGCCTGCCTCTTTCATTGGTAAATTATCGAATGGTATGAGAGGCGATTACCGCCGGGCAATACTTGAAGGGTTATCGACTGAAACTGCCGCTACCATTTAACAGGAGTATGGGAACAATGTGAACGAAAAGAACGCCAGCAGCTGTTATTCGTGTCATACATTATTTTCCACTTTTTTAGTGCATATTGCATCTACAGATCCAAAATGGAAACGAGGACACCTTTCACACAAAAAGAAATTGTGCAAAATGCTGGACTGTCATTTTGTCTAATTTCGTATAATTTTGGATAATGTTTTTGGGCATTGGTCATAATTTCGACACAGGAAATTTGCACAAATGTCCCTCAGGCCTTAACAGGAGCCCTGCTGCAAAACAATGGACTTCATTTTCACTCTGACTTTCATTAGATATCTGATTTCTTCAACTTGAGAGCCAGGGATGCTGGTGTACCCCTCATTCATTGCATCGTACAAAATACCACTGGTTTGAAGAGAATGTAGGTGGACAGAAGGAGCAAGTGGAAGTCTTTCAGTATGGTTGGTATCCTGCTAATCATTTGAAGGCCTTTGGTGAGGCACGTAATATTATGGTGGATGCTCATAGAGGGGCCAACATAGATCTCTGGGGTGGTAGTTAGTAAGGCATTAACTGCATTCAGTTGGAAGAGGATTAAAGCATGCTCAGACGTTCATAAGTCCATCTCAAAGCTTTTAGACATTTTTCCCATAGTGCATACCACTTTCATCTCTGTCCTGAAATCGGCATCAGCCAATTGAGATTATCTGTGGATGTGATCTGCTGATGTTGACGAGAGTTCAAAGGTGGCTTTCAATATTGCATTCATCCTTATAACCGCAAAAGAGAGCAGAACACAAGAGAATCAATTACAATAAACCAGTTTAGAAAATGTCATTTATTTGCCAAGTGTATGTCAATAGCAGATCTGTATAAATAGGGTAGGAATTCCTTGGACATGGAGGGGGGTCATGCATGGTCTTCCTTCTAGAGTAGCAAGAGCTTTTCTCTTCCGGAAGAACAACTGAAATGAAAGAGTAGACCAACTATAAAAAACACAACTATAAAAACCTATTCTAGCACCATTCACTCACAATGTCCTTTCTAATATCCATTCATGAACTTCTAGCAGTCAGTGATGTTGTCTCATCCTTTTTGAGTCTCAAGTCATGCCACATGTGAGTGCCATCACATATGCAAGAATTTCCAGAATGGGCGGCCTATTGACCACAGCAAGTAATGGCATGTACAGTTGGGACAAACACCAGGCCTTGTGGTTCTCCCCCTGTGAGTTGGGGGCTTTAACAGAAGCTGTCACAGCTGCATGCTGATATGTAGCGCTTGGCTTGTGTATAGCAAAACTGAGGTTGTGAGGATTACTGCAATGAGCATTTATGGGGAATACTTACACATGATGAGTTTAAATGTAGATGTTACTATTTATAGGCTTGATAAGACAATCCCTACCAAGGTTGCTGAGACAAGAAGGACTTCATCAATTAAATGCTACTCTGGACCCCCAGCCCTCTGATCTCATCTACCACAAAGAGAACGTTGGTGTCTATATCAAACACTACCAGCTGATTCAATAAAGTTATAATTAGTTGATCTCCAACATCCTTAAGTGCTTGTCAATTGGCTTCACCTTTGAAGGACAAATATATATTTTTTGAAGGAATGTTTTTTACAGCAATATTTAGTTTAGATGGAGCTATGCCTTCAATAAGAGGATGATTTGCAGTAGCAATAGGATTTCTTGAATAATGCTTTGTTGCAATGCAGAAGAAAGGGCCAGGCAAGGAATAGAATTTCCAAATCCAGAGCAGGCAGACAGTTACTCTCCAGAATTCTTCCCTGAATATAGAAAAGTTTTATTTGGGCAGAGTCTCTTTCCCACAGGCAAACTGTAAGGTGTTTCAAAGAAGACAAAGAAGCTCTGTCGGTAGCCAGCTTGTCTAAAAAAACAGAGGGGCAGATTTACAAGAAAGTGACGCATCTGTAGAGATGCGTCACTTTCCCTGCGCCAACATTCCAAATCCTTGCGTCACCATGGATGCGCCGTATTTACAATACGCCGCACTATGGCGCAAGGATTGACAGATGTGTCAGAAATTCTGACACATCTGTTGACGGAAAAGTCACGCATTGCTGGAGTCGTGTCGCAAGCACGACGCAACTCCAGCAATGCTCAGGGGCGCCCTATGCCTAACATGCTGCGTCACTCCTTTCGCCTGCTTCAAGCAGGGTTCTGACGCAGCATGGACGTAAAAGTGACTCAGTGAAATCTTGTAGATTTCACTGAGTCACTTTTATGGGGCTTCCTGCGACGTAACGCCGACCCTGCATACATTAAACCTGACACAGGTTTAATGTGGTGCAGTGCTTCACAACGTGACGCATCTCCCTAGATGCGCCATGTTGTAAATGGGCCGAAACTTTTACGCTGCCGCTACGTCACAATAGTGACGCAACGACGGAGCAAAAGTGACGCAAGGGGCTTGTAAATCTGCCCCAGAGTTCGTTGTTCATCTCTTCTGCAGGTTGCATGTGACTGCTGCTTCAAGCAGTTATGCATAGTGCATCTTTGTGCACTCTACAATCATCTTGCTGTATTCCTTCAGATGTTGTCTAAAGACAATTTGGTTAGCCTTCAGCCCTGCTGACCCAGTTCAGAATAAGCAGAATACAAATCCCTGCAGTATACTCTAAAATCTTTGGATGTACTTTAGTCTTGATTCTGCATTAAGATTCCACTGTGTAATTAATTTTAACTTGAAAAGCTTCGAATAAAAAAAATGTAGAAAGTTATTTGACTACTTGGTAACTATGAATTATCGCCAAATTGTAGAAAAGTTAATAAACTGCAAAAAGGTACGTGTGCTTTGTGTCAAATGTGCGTGTATATTTAAAGCTAATAAATGGTTTAAAAAGTGAGGAAAAATTAACATGTCATTTAGTATTCATATACATTAGTTACAATATATTTATAATGAGGAAACAACGTTTATGAACTCAACTTAAGTACATCAGAAAGGAATTCTATTTTAATAATTGAAACAATAATTTGGGAGTATATTGAAGTAGGGATAATTGCATAAAAATGTAAATCCTTAAAATTGGGATTCATTGATTGTACAGCATTTATTCAATGGAGTGACTGAATGTGCATTGTTTAAACAACTTTGGGTCCAAAACAAATCTGGATAGCTAAACAGTATAGCCAAATAATGTTTGAGTAACACTTTTTTTCACCTTTCTTTGAATTTCTAGGACTGTATCATTCATGTAATTGTGTGCCCTGTTGATGAACAAAATAATCAATCTGACCTCTTCTGTGTGTGTTAGCGCAGCAAATAGAATAGCGGTATAATACAGCTCCTGATTGCAAACACTTTTGCTAAATACCTGAGACCGTATTATGACGAGCTGCCCGGGCACAACACACAGCTGAGCGGCTGTTTACGGTGTGTGAGGTGAGTAAGGTTCATACATAGTATTTTGATTTTTTTTAAACAGTCACACTGCTCTGAAAAAGCGTGGCTCTCCAAGACACAATCCTTGGTACCCTATCATGATGGGCTCAGCATAGAGTTGAGTGCCTGTTTGTATGGACCTGTAGAGTGTAAAGTGAATTTGTTTAACCCAATAGTTCTTAGATGTAGAGCTTGATTTACAGACAATGCAGCTCAGTAAACAGTGAGCAAGGTTTGCCTCTTTCCAGGGGCGTAACATAGGCCCCTGCAGCCCCTGCGGTGCAGGGGAACGCCTAATTCCTCAGGGTGGCCCCATTCATCCCAAGGCTAATGAATATCTGTGAGATATACGAGACTCAGGGGCCCCTCTTCACATTCTGCAGGGGGGCATCAATAATCATTATGTCAGTGAACTATTGCATTAAATAATTCACTTTACAGGCTGCAGACGTATATAAAATGGTGTTTGCCTCTACGCTGAGCCAGAACAGCCGATTGCTGAGCACTGAGTTGAATATCCAAATTTCCCTGTGATGGACCTTTTTAGATGCCTGAGAAATAGAGAGGAGTTAACATCATCCAAAAGTTCACTATACAGATTACTAAGACTATATTGTAAAAATACAGTCCAGATCTGGTAGTTCAAATCGTCTGACAAAGTTTAACCTCAATAGCATAAAGCATACACGGAGTTTAGTAATAGCAATGCAGAAAATAAGGAATACAATCTGATGGTCAGTATATGATTTCTTGTGCTCTTGCCTGTACCTGAGTAAATCTAAATTGCCTAATGTAAGCCTAAACTAAGTAGCATTAGTTGGGAAAACCAAATTAGATCCAGTAAAGCAGGAATGTGAAAGCATTGCAGAGACTTCCGTAGAAGGTCTCCAAAATCAGGAGTGTTGTGTTGCATAAAGCCACACAACAGAAATATATCACGGAGGTCTGTACCCCTCTAAGTCTAAAGGGAATCTAACTGAAGCTATAGTGTGACCACCAATTAAAACTTCACAGAACACTCTAGAATCCCACGTCACATGTCTCAGTACTGTTTCTCCTTTGCACAGTAGAACTTGGCTGTTTCATTCGATAAGCTCATCTCTGGTCTGAACATCAGAACGACCTTTTATTCCTTCCTTCTCCAAAAATAAACGTGAATCATGATCCTCTTGTTAGCTCCTCTCGTCTTTGCCAAAAGTTATCCTCCCTAGCCTCACTATCTCTCATACACAATGTGCCTTTCACTCAATATGAGATCATAAGAACGCACCTGCAGAAATAAAAACATTGCAACCCGATCAAACTTTCACGTTGAAGGTTAAACATTAGAGTCCAAGGGCCCGATTCACAGAACTAACTTAAGACAAAATCCTAAACTTACTACCATTTTCGTATTCACAGAAGGCACTTACTCATTTTGGTATTCACAGAAGACACTTACTCACTTCGGTATTCACAGAAGTTAGGAGTCCTAACTTTAGGACTCCTAAATGCCTTCTGTGAATACCGAAAGTCTTAAAATTAGGATTTTTCTCAGTTTAGGAGTCCTAAAGTTAGGAGTCCTAACTATACTACTACTAAACTGAGAAAAATCCTAATTTTAAGGCTTTCGGTATTCACAGAAGGCATTTAGGAGTTCTAAGGTTAGGAGTCCTAACTATACTACCACTAAACTGAGAAAAATCCTAATTTTAAGACTTTCGGTATTCACAGAAGGCATTTGGGAGTCCTAAAGTTAGGACTCCTAACTTCTGTGAATACCGAAATGAGTAAGTGCCTTCTGTGAATACCAAAATAAGTAAGTGCCTTCTGTGAATACCAAAATGGTAGTAAGTTTAGAATTTTGTCTTAAGTTAGTTCTGTGAATCGGGCCCTATATCCTTAAGGCCCTTGGTCAGGTTACTGTAGCAAACACTTCTATACACATTTTAAGAGATATGTTAGGGATACATATACAGTTATAAAATAAATGCATGCTATTATTCACATGAACATGTGAGTATATGTTTGGCATCAACAAAAATACTCAAATTACACAAAAGCAGATGTACATGAAAATTGCAATTTGATATCACAAAAGGAAAACATTAGGATGCGCACTCATGTAAATGTCTGAATTATACAGCGAAAGCACCACAGTAGTTCGGTCAAGTGCACCCCTCTAAGTTATTGATATTAAAGTACACAATTATATGGTTCTGCATGCACCGATACACATGACATAGTCGAAACAATAAAGAGGGGAGCCAAAATTACGCTGCTCCACTATCATGATACAGTCTCTGGAGTTTGAGTTATTTTGCTAGCAGAAGTGACACAGGTCTGATAATATCACGGCCATTTGTTTTTACTAGTAAATATTGTGATGATGTTGACATCAGAAATGTGGTCTTCTAATGTTTTCCAGACACCCACCTGTGGCTTCAGCAGAATAGCCACGTTTAACCTGTTGTTGATCTCACTATTCCTGTTTGTGGATTACTGCATATTCCCAGAATTCTATTTTAAGTGTTTGATGCCATCAGTATTAAAATGACGCAGACTAATACTGCACCTGGTGATGTGCCTGTACACAATGCTTCACAGTCAAGGTGAAGAACTTTCTGTACTGAATTTCCGGAACAGTTATTCCCGGACAAATCATTTTTTTAAATGCTCTTGACCCTGAATACGAAAAGTGTTTTGAAAACAAAGGAATGGGAAGACATAGTGATTTTGGAAGCAAGAAATTAATTTCAGAGCCAATTTTTTTCACCTTTTAAATAAAAATGAGATTAAAGACTGGCAATTTGGAATCTTTCTTCCGACGCTACAAGCATTGAAACATGACATGTTAATGAAAGTCACGAATACTTATTGTCGGTTGGTTGTATTTGCGTATGAAGTCATAATTAATGTTATTAGCATTTTTTTGGTTGAAAGAGATCAGATTCCATGAGCACAGGCATGGCTTTTTACGCACTTAGGGCAGGGGTGGGCATGCTGCCGAGCTGGGGGCTGATTTTGTTGAGAGGGACCTGCGTGTGATGAACGAAATTCGTTTTGCTTTGTTTATTTTGAAGCACCCGCAGGTCTCCATCAAAGAAATTAGCCCCCACCGCAGTGACATCAGCCCCCAGCTCGGCAGCATGCCAAAACGCCCGGTAGGCAGTCCGGCCCTGACTTAGGGCCTTATTTACGAGCAAGTAATGCAGCGTGGTGCAGCAAGCCATTTGGTTGCGCCATGCTACGTTACTTTGGAGGCAAAGGGATGTGTCATATTTACAACAATGTGACTGATACCTGTACTCTCTCCTGCGCTGGCGCACAATTGGCTGCCATGTGCTGACGCAGGCACACTTGCACCATGGTGCAAGGGAGCGTGCGTTGCGAGGATGATTGTTTTTGTGCAGCAAGGGACACCTTCCTGCACAAAAACTATCAGGAGAGGTCATTTCCTCTTTTTATGTGTGCTGCAGAATGCAACACGCATCAAAAAAGGAAATTATGAGGATAATTAACACATGTTTCCTTGTTGCGCCTCGATACGCCTCCCCTGGGGTGGCATAGCATTCTGATGCATTCCCAGGTTCACGAAACGTTGTAAATCTGGGAATGTAGCAGAAGCCATGGGTTTTGCTTGGAAACACCCACAGGAACACCCATGTTATACCCCTTTCACGTAAAGTCCTGCGTTACAATGGGCCACATTTATAAAGCCATGCTGGTTGACATTGCGTGTCCTTGTAAATATGGGGCAGCAAAATTTGCCGCCGGTGCATCACAAAAAGTGACACACCGGCGGTGCAAGGGGCTTGTAAATATACCCCATAGATGTGTGCATATGGCGCAGCATTCAGAAGAACAGTTTGAGGTGTGTATAGGTCATCAACAAAGCGACCTACATAGTGTTCAGAAAATTTACTTTTGTAAGCAGTAATACTGCAGTATGTTTCAGAGAAAGTAACAAATAGAGAGGGAAACAGGAGAGAGACAGACAGGAAAAGAGAGAAAGAGAGAGAGTGAGTGAGTACTTAACATGAAAGAAAATATATGGAAACAAAGGTGAAAAAAAGATATGGAGGGTGTGGGGAAAGGAAAAGGTGAAAGAGAGGCAGACACTGAAGGAGATGGAAGTAAAAAGAATGAAAAAATGCATTTATTCAAAACACTTAGAGACACTCGACTTTTAAAAGGCAATGTTAGAGGAAACTAGAGGGGACCATTCCCATATTCCTCACATTTGAGCAGTAAGGTGATGGACTATGTAGTCACCTGCATATATATATATATCAATATTTTCTATGCGTTTACTACCTGTACACATTCTTATGTGCCTGATCATAACCAAACCATCCTATCTTGAAAACTCTGCCGAAGAGGAAATACCTTAAAATATCAAACATACATCTCAAACACTTACAAAAATATACGATGTAAAGCTGCAGCAGAGGCCACGAACAATCAAAATTCAGAGGAAATAAAACTAGCCTTTATGGTCATAACAAGTGTCTTAAAGAAAGCTCCCAGTCTGCCATTACCCACAAGACAACCATTAAGTAGACATCAGAGAACACCTAGCATGTGAGCGCAGTTCTAAAGACTCTGAATGTGGAGTGTGGTTTCAATCATCTAGCTATCCCTTCTCATGCACAGAATCCACATCATAGCCAAACACAAAATGAGGTATGAGGCAATCCTGTCTGCACCTATCCTTTAGTGGGGTCACAATTTGTGTTGCTTTCTTGGGGTGCTAGGGATCTGAGGTTCAATACCTCTAAACCTCCAAAATGAACATAAGCAAAACACTATGATCCAGCACACCACATGAACATCATGTATTTCAAACAATATTAGTCCAAACAGCAGGTCTGATTTCAAGATTCTTTATTCAATTTCTTCTTTCGTAGCCAACGCGTTTCGTCTTTACGGACTTCTTCAGGGCGAAAAGAAAACACAATAAGAGGGTCTCCACTATATATTCCCTCAATATTTGTAGTCAATAATGAGTGCTTCTTTTTAGGCTGATTTACCCACAACCATTATGTATTTCTCCAAGTTTGTATAGAGCTCTGTATATAATTAGCCTGTTTAAGAACTAGATCTTGTATGAATCTTCTAACACAAGCTAGCCAGCCTATGAGAGGCGCATCAGCCTCGTGCAGGCAAAGAAGGCCATCAACACCAACTCTCCCCTCCACAGAAACTCGTCTTTCAAGATGGAGAATCCACATCATGCATCATTATATAAAGGTCATGCTCAGCTACCTCACCTTGTTCAGATTCCCCTCTGTTATTTATGCGATTAAATGGAAAAACGAAAACTGAGAAACCACATTGGAGAAAACTAGCTCATGGAAAACCCATTTTATGAAAAGATAATTTCAAGGAAATAGAAATACATTCAAAAATAAATGAAACAACATTTTGAGGAAACATCAAAAATTACACACTTTGGACAAGCTTTGGGGTAGTGAGGGTTTTTTGTGTTCACTCATTGGTGATGTTTAGGGATGATGAGGGTGTTCTAGCGTTCAGGGATGGGTGGTGTTTAGGGCTGGTGAGGGTTCTATGGAGATCAGGCAGGGGTAGAGTTCAGGGTGGTGAGGAGATTTTATGGTTCAGGGATGGGTAGTGTGTGGGGGGTTTGAGTTTTTTAATGTTTTATGAATGGGTGAAGTTTAGGGCTTGTGAGTGTTTTTAAGGTTCAGTGATGGGTAGAGTTTTAGGGTGGTGAAGGGTTTTTGGTGTTCGGGAATGGGTGGAGTTTAGGGTGCTGTGGCACTTTAAGTGTTCAGTGATAGGTGGAGTTTATATGTAGAAAGGGTTTTTAGGGTTTAGGGATGGAGGAGTTTGGGGTGGTGGGGGTGTTAGGGGTCATGAATGTTTGGTTTTCCTGAGTGGTGAGGGTTTTTATGTTCAATGGATGAGTGGAGTTTAGGGGTGGTGCAGGATTTTAAGAGATCAGGGATGGGTGAAGTTTAGGCATAGAAGGGATTTTTAGGGTTGAGGAGTGGATGATTTTTTTTTAGTGAGGGGTTTTAGGTGAAGAAATTGGTAAAGTTTAGGAGTAGAAAGGACTTTAAGTGTGCAGGGATGGGTGGAGTTTAGGGGTTAGAGATGGGTGGAGTTTATGCATGAGGAGGTATTTTTAGGCACAGAGATGGGTGATGTTTAGGGGTGGTGAAAATCCAGAGAATTAAAAGCATCCAAAGTAATTGTTTGGCAATATATAAGAAAACTGAATCCGAAGTAATGTTCCTTGACATAACGGATTGAAATAAATACATTCAGCAATAATGTTTCTAAAAGTAAGACCTGCAGCCATTTCACTTACACCTTACAAATATGTATGCAGACATCAATTAAAAATGAAATGTTAAGAATTGGTTTCTATGAAATGGTAAGTATTATTCTTCCTAAAAAAAAACTTCTATTAAACTGCTTAGGTGAAAATGTTTCCCGGTAATAGTATTCCATTAAATACTTTTTCTATGAAGTCACAGCCAACCTCTTCACAGTTCCTGACCAGAATCTATGTTCAGTGAGCACTATGGAATTATGTTTTTGAGGGTGTTGAATCTACGGTTTGACACCTGCCCATTAGAATCAACTGCACATAGCATTGACTCATGTCCAGTTTCTTGGATGTGCAAAGTGTAGTCTTCAGCCTTTTTTGAGTTCTGTTTTCATGCACACACTCTACACCATACAAACAATGATGTCATCAATTTATGTAATCTGATATAACATCAGTGATGTCTTATGTGAGGCCATGAAGAGAGTCTATCTATCTATCTATCTATCTATCTATCTATCTATCTATCTATCTATCTATCTATCTATCTATCTATCTATCTATCTATCTATCTATCTATCTATCTATCTATCTATCTATCTATCTATCTATCTATCTATCTATCTATCTAGGTTTTCAAAAGTATAGAGTGAGTGTATGTATGCAATGGATTTTTATAAATTTATCAGATATAATTTTATAATAAATGTATGAATTACACATTTTTGAAACATCAGTGCTACACTTTAACCAGACCTGACCCTTTTATAAATACACCATTCGACAGGTGAAATCAGAAGAACTGCAAAAAGTGTTGCACTTTTCACCTGTCTTTAACAATATGTACAATTAAATATATATGTGTAGTAATCGTGTGGAAACTCAAGACTCTTGAATTGAAAAATGTGTGATGAACAATTCCATTACATTTTCAAAGCTTTGAAAATGCACAGCCAACATGAAATAAGAATAAAAAAACAAAAACTTAAACAACTTTAATTTAATAACTTTATGCATGAATGAGCTACACAATGCATGGATTACACATAAGTAGGCTTTGAGGAAAATTCTTTGTCATCTTTTAATGTGAATATGAACAGTTCTTCGGATATTTATGCAGTAATTGGGCCTCAAAGGACTAGCAAAATGTCTTATTTTTTTTACATGGCTAAGCACAATTTACATATTATATAAAATGTAATTTTTGGCCAATTCCTTTGTGCATTGACATATGTATGTTTGGTAGTAGAAGGCCCAATTATAAAACATACTGATGTTGTAGTGCACTTAATTCAGGTCGTTTTTCTTTCTTTTCAAAAATATAAAGTAATGTTGATTGATGTTGCTTGTGGTGTTAGTGCTTGTATCAAAACAACTGAATATATCTACAAAAGTCTACATGTTTCACAATAGATAACGTACGGTTTTATGGAACACATAAAGTGGCCTTTTGAAATTAAAAGGTATTTTTAAAGGAAAGATTTGGTAAGAATCTGTTTTATGATATGTGAAATCTCTGCCTTGATCGTTCATGCTCAGAGGAATGTGAGTGCATGATCTGTGTTTTAATTTGTAGGGGTGGACGGAACTCACAGAGTTTTACCCTGTGTAATTCCGTGTAGTTACATAAAAAGTCACAGAGATTCCGCTGAGTTCCGCCCCTCCCTTTACCGGCGTGCTCACCCCTTAGTGCCAATATCGGCAACAGTTATCACAAAACACATAATTACATAAATAAAACCCACGACACTGTATTGTAAGTGGAGAAATGTTGCTGCAGGTTTATTAGCATAACCAATATGCAAACATGGTGGGTTATCTTACGGGCGATCCCAGGGCATGCCATCCCCTATGCCGCCTGCCCGTCTGATAAGCCGAGAGTCACCATGGCAACGCCAAATGGTGTATACCAAATATTGGGAGGGGCCACCCCTCCCAACCGTGGACCCCCAGTCCACTTGCTTCATACGCCCCCCCCCCCAGTGAGGGGTGGGCGGAGCATACATGGCAGCCCCCGGTTGCTCAGACCCACAACCGCCTGTCGGCTAACGGGGCGCCGTCGTTCTTCCAGGGGACAACGCTAAACATCCCTGGGTATCCTGGCTTAGCACCCCGCGGTGCTGCTGCATGATGTACCCCTTGGTATGTGTAGACCCTGGATCGCCCTGTAACTCCTCCACAGCCTTGGGAGTGGCCACCGTCACTACCAGGGCCCCCCACCAAGGTAGACCGATTTCCATACAACCTGCTGCAGCCAAAGCTTCCCCTAGGTCCAGTAGGAAAAGATCCATGCCTAAACTAGAGAGGAGCACCCCATCTCCCTCTAGGCACCCTGTGGACTTGCGTGCATAAGACCATGCCTGATGAGGCCAAGACCTCTTTGCTCTGCGCAACCGCGCATGGCTCCAGGTAGTCCTTTTTACCTACCGCATGCGGATATCGGGCTTCTCCCAGGTCCAGCCAAAACAAGTCTACGCCCAACCGGGCCAGCGGCCAGCATGCACCATCAGGACAGGTTCCCCCATCCTTTCTAAATTCCCCCGTGGATTTGACTGGAATGACCTTAAACCTAAAATAGGCGATGGTCCAAAGTTGCCTTTGCATGGCTAAAGAACAATCCCTCTGACAGGACACTCCTGCCTGGCAGTGCCAATGGGGGAGGAGGTAAGCGTTGCAAGCCCCCTTACTTCCTCTTTCACTCAGTTGGAGTACGCCCATCGTATTCCATCAGTCACCACCAACTGTAAAGCCTTGCCCTCCCAAAATTCTGCTAGTATACCAGGGTGAGACAGGACAGAGTGACCACGGAGGAGAACAACGTGTACAATTCTTCTCTATTTGAATACTGGGAGAGCCAATTGTTCTCCTGCTGATTTGTAGCCCAAAAGTGTTACCCCGGTGTTTCCCTTAATCATATGGACCATAAGCCCCCCGTTGGAAGGCCACTTCCACAACCTGCATAGCTGCCAGCCAGTGCTGGAGGGCGGGAGAAGTTACCCGGTACCGATACTCGCATCAAAGGTACCTGTTTCATCGAACTCAAGGGCGGGCTACTAAGTGAGCAACCAGGCTCCGCCCTAGTATCCAGAGGTCAAACCCAAGCCCCTCCAAGTTCTGCTGCTTCACCTGCCTGTTAACACGAATCCCAGGGCAGACCACCGGCCTATAACCCATGCTTGGCCATGCCTGAGCTAAAAACCTCTGACCAGCATGACAACAGGCTAACCACCAGCATTGCGTTCTGAATGTTTCTGACACTGCCAAGAAACATGCGCATAACTAAAGCAACTGGCACCATGCCATAAAAGTATCAATACAGCCTTCTATGAAACAAAACGTGCCCTTGTGGCGATCCGAGTAGTGCTCCCTCCAAGCCAGCAGCCCTACCCAGGCAACCCGCACCCTCTTGGCACTGGCACACCCCCGCCCCAACTGCCCTAGAGTGCCTGGTCGTGTGTAGCCACAACCTATGTTTCATCACTGACGTTATATCGGGGTATGATGACACATCTAACTCTACTGCTGAGTGCCCGTTGCACCATCGCAAGTATGCCTTTGCCTGCTCAGAGTCTGGCTGCAAAGTTGGATGACATTGACACCCCAGCCCAGGGCGAAAATGCCAGCTTTACAGTATCTGGTGCTATAGACGGTCCCCGTACCCTGATGGAACAGAATGCAATTCCCTTGCTCCTGTTACGCACGAACCCAAAACCAATTGCTCACCATGGTTCAATACCTTCCTGCTGCTAATCATTCCCTAGCCGAATGTTGACAAATCTATGTTCTGCAATGGCTCTACTTCGCAGCCTGCACCATTCTGCCAGTGCTGAAAAGACCTTTGTCATGCTGCCTGGCCTAATCAATCTTGCCCTGTTCTAGAAGCGCCCGCTTCAGCCGAAGAGCAAACAATTCGCCAGTAACCCCAAACTGGCCCTGATGCGAGACAAACCAAGCCAAGGCACAACAGTGAGTGTACTAACTAATAGCAGGTCTAACAGCGTCAACAGGCATCCTCAGCTTACAATAGGTGTGATGGAGTAAGGGTATCCAGTGAGAATCAAGATGACAGCTTCCCATCTGACCAACCGTGGTGGGAACCACTCCTGATATTCTAGTACACATGGTCCCTGTTCACCTGTCACTGCCTGATGTACGTGACCTAGGTACATGGTCCCTTTGCATGGTGGCATGCCATTGAGACCAACATCCAGTCCCCGATAAGTACCACTATCTGCCTACGCTACAATCTTGCCTGGCGTTCCTTCATGCCCAGATATACCACGCGATGATTGCTCTCCTCCGTCACTTGACCCGACCACACCTAGAAGAACAAACACAGCGAGAGGAAGCAGCCTGTGACCTGCCCCAAAAACCACCATCCCGCATCAAACCGACCCAATGGAAAGACAACCAGCGCCTAAAGATCTACACCCGCGGATGACCCAGGAAATAACCAATCGTTTAACAATCGAGTAAATAACAACGGACATCCTTTCAGCATCTGAAGGCCTAGCCCTTCAGAAGAAACCTGGGACCCCAGTGCCAGGCATCAGAGCAGGCCTCGGCACCTGTGGTGTGAGTGATCTTAGCCCACTTCCGTGTGAGCCAGGGCCCGCGATGCATCCTTTTTTCATGATCGCTGAGCACACGTGAACCACCCTAGCTGTTCCTTGCCGCTAGGTCATCCTACCCTAAGGAGCCCCAATGAATGACCAGGTAACCTTAACACTCACTCAACACTGGGCGTAACTCTTTGCTTGGCCTAGGTGCTGGATGCAAAGTGACACCTCCCCCTGCTCCCGACCATAGTGGTGAAGTGTCCCAGGAGTGCTCGGTTAATATAAAAGACCTCGACATAACCGAGGGAGCCCTGCGCAGCTACAGACGCATGACAGTTGTCCCGCTCCGTGGAAGCCTGCATGATCACCATTCATAGCGTTACTCTAATGCGCATAGGGAAATACATTTTGTTTATAATAATGTCTGTATGTGAGTGCAAAGGTGTTGAAACGATAAACATGAGCTCCAGATACCTGACATACTGCGCACCTGGCATCGCATCTCTGTATGTACTACGCGAAGGGCACCACCTAGCCAGCCCATCTATCGGCTTATGATTGCGTGTAGAGAAATAAATCCCCATCATAGCTCAGTTGCAAGGGCCACCAGGAGCTATTCTACCTCATGTCAGCCTGCCTGCGAGTACGACCGCTGGGCTGTCCCCCCAAACGTGTAAACAGCCAATTCTCTAGGAAAGACACCACTAGCGCAGAGTGCGCCCTGCGCATGCTTCAAATAGTGAAAAGAGTGAAAAACTGGCCTGCAGGGCTCCTCGACTAGCTCAGGCAATGCCGTGGCATGCTGCCCGGCCACCATCCACCGTACGTTCGTGAGGTGACCCGCTCGATGCAAGGCCTGACTGCTCACCATTCAGAGTGTTAATCTAACGGGCATAGGGAATTGCATCTCAGTTATGCAAGTAAATGTGTGTGCACTCATGGTGTAGAAACGTTACAACGTGAGCTCCTGTTGCATGCCATACTGAGCACGTGTCCCTGCCTCCCTATATTTACTACCAACAGCACCACCTTCCACAAGACCACTAATGACTAACCCGCTGGGACCCGCAGAAGCGAATGAAGAACAGGGACACAGTGCGCGAGCCCGCACTAGAAAGCAGCAGCCATAATGGAGCCGGACTGGCGATGTGCACCCAGCGCTGGCGAAGAAGCCGACCACCTTCTAGCCGGCTGCTGCTAAGAGACCCTTCCCAGCCTGGGCGACCCTGAAGCACCGGCTTCCTTACACCACAAGGATCCAGTCTGGCTGTGCGTTACTACGCCCATATATATATTGCGTGAACTCAATCCGAAGCACTATACATCGCTAATTAAATTACACACTCATGCACGAGGAGAAATAAGTGAAGTGCCCAGACTGACGGGATGTGTACGCAAGCTCGAGGCTCGAACCCTGGTTTCCTGCACCAGAAGCGGCAGCGCCGCCCACGAACCACATCCTCTCCCAAATTTGGCCGCCTAATATTAGTCAAGACGGAGGAGCACTCGAAGGCCTACATAATGTACTCAATGCGCAGCACTACCTCCCAGTGGCCTAATTACCAAAGGCACAAGTCCTGTGCCGACCCACAGGAAAGGGAACAGAAGTAGTGTGTTCTTGTGCTGACGGGCTATCCGCCTGGCGCCTGCAAACTACAGTGACACGTCCAGCAGCCAACAGAGGGAGGCAAATTGGGGCCCAGTGAGCAGCACCTTCCCCTCTGTGCCGGAGAAACGCTCCCCAACACTGTGTCCCCGGTTTTAGGTTTACATTTACCAGCGACTTCAAGATGCTTCAAATGAGTGATAGAGTCATCCCCGGCGGATTTGCAAGGGAACCTAACTCTTAATTTTAAAACACCGTGCTCCGAACCAAGTAGGATTCACAGCCGACTGTGAAGAGAAATGCACGTGGCCTCTCCAAGGGACGAAGCCCGCCTCAACTCATTCCAAAATCGTAAAACATAACAGTGGTGCAGGGCAGGAGGATTGTGCACCCGAACCCCGTTTATCCTTAGTCCCTGCAACACGGTTGCATGTGCATTCCCTATCTGCTGCAAATGCTCTGTCAGGTTTCTCAGTTCCGGGGGACAAATAGGCCCCACGCAATTAGTGTGAAATGGGAGACCTGGGTGCCCCACAATATGTCCTTGAGAGAGGTTAGGGTGGGGAGCATCGATGTGCGTTACCTAGCTGAGGCACGGTGCCGTAGCGTAATGTCTTTGTGTCTGGTAACTTAGCCACTAGGCCTTAACCCCCAGCCACCATCTGTACCTGAAATGGCACACAGTTGCTTCTGACTGATGTACCTCCGTGAGGGCTTTCCACTCACCTGGCCTTTAGCGTGCCGTGGCCATATTCTCTGGAAACTTGTGCCGCAGTGTTCTTTCTGTGCTAGTAATGTTGAAAACGGTGAAGCAGCACCACCCGGTGGCCTGAATGACTCCAGGTGCAATGCTGGGCTCCAACTACGTGGTGAACAAACTCGAGAGTTGTTCCTCCGGCCCAAGCTGATAAGTACTGATAAGTACTATTCTCAATGTGTGCTGCGAGGTACCCTCCCTACCCATAGGTTTTCCATCGTTCGGTGGGACTTGCTTAAAGTGTTTGGATACGACCTCATAGGGCCCATGTGTCACTCTGCTGGGGGGAACGTGTTCAATTAACAACATGTGATAGTCCAGCCATAATTCCAGCATCTGCAGGCCGGGAGCTTACTCTCCGTGTCCCGCCACCCCCCCGTCCCCTGGTGAACTTACACCCCTGTCCAGCAACACGCAAGTTCCACCGCTCAGCCGGACACCAGGCACGGCACGATCTAAGGGGGGGGGGGGGGGGGGATGGAGAGGTTATTAATATTTTTTTTTTTTTTTTTTTGCTTTAGTGGCCGGCAGGCCTTCCCCCGTGCGCCCACAGCGCGGCGGAGGGGGAGCTGAAGGTGTTGCCGGCTTCTGGCACTGTAACGCACTAGCGGCACATGAAACCTGGGACCCAGGGCACGACAACCGAGGGGGCGCGGACCAAGTGAGTCTGGTCCGCGCCCGGCATAGCAGGCTCGGGAATGCAAGTGGCCTGCCTCCCCTCTCCCGCTGTATCATGGTTTGGACACACACTGCGCTCAGGGGATCCTGGCGCTTAGCATGACCCCCCGAGGACCCGTTCAGAGTCAGTTAGGCACGGCCGGTGAAAGATTTGCCCAGGGCGCCCGATGTAGGCACCACTGCAGGGTCCGACCCGGTGTTCCCACCGCCGTGGTCCGCTCCAGCTACGACCCGCGCCCTGTGCAAGCCATGCTCGCAGGAGGAGGCACGCAGACGGCCGCATGCATGGAGCTCGGTCGAGGCTGGGCAGAGGCGCTGTGCACTCTCCCGACCGCTGTCCTCCTGACTGGAGCTCTGAAGCTCCGTGACTTACGCGATCACCTTCCCCGTGTGGACGCAGGACGGTGGCGCGAACTCTGGCCCACCTCTGAACTGCACGACGGCAGTAACGGCGGCGGACCCCTCCTGCATATCACGCGAAACCTTCATGGGGGAGAGGGCGCGCTGGCCTCAGGGCGGCCCGCTTCCCCCCTGGCCGGGAACTCGTGCACCCGGGGGACATGGAGAAACCCACACGTGCCGCGATAAAACACATTATGCGCCATAATCTGCTAGTATATGTACCCCTGGAATGCGCGCACGGAGGCGTTCCCCGGGGGGGGGCGTAATTGGAACAATTGCAATGCGCGGGCTCGTCCCGAAGGCAATGGTGGCGCTGTGCGTGGACCCGCACTACTTTCCCTAGTCAGGCCGAGGGGGGTGGTGCATGAGCCCGGGGCAAGTAATCAATGCCAGAACCATGTCACACGCAGCACCTGCCCTTCTCTGTCCCATAAAACTATTTTGCACCAGTTGTGTTACCAGAGGACACATTCATATTTGTTGGGCGCGGGGCAAGTGGTTTGCCCAGAATCACCGGATGTTCAGCCTCGTTACCGAGACTCGAACCCACTTCCTCAGGTCCGAGGACGAGCGCCCTAGCCGTTGGCCCTCCGCTCCCCACCGGCCCCTCCCCCGCGCCGTGCTCAGGCCGGAGGGGGGGGAGCCCGGCGGGCCTGCCAGCGAGGCACCCGGGGCCCGCGGAACACTGCCCATACTAGGCCCTAGCAGTATTCCTTGCTCATGTACTGCCTCTCAGACCATCCAGTCTGCGAAGCCGGGTAAACGCGTGCCCCCGTCCCTTCTGTGTCTGCCCCCTGCATCCCCGCCGTTCAGGAGCGCGAACCCGACCCGCAGGCCTCGTGCACCGGCCCCTCCCCCGCGTCGCGATCAGGCGGGGGGGGGGCCTGCCAGCGGGGTGTCCTGGGCCCGAAGGGAGATCCCCCACTGCGCGAAACACTGGCCAAAAACTAGGCCCAAAGCAGGGTTAGCGTGCGCACACCATCACCCCTGTGTCTGCGCCTAGTACCCTCACCGCCCCCGAAGCGCGAAACCCGACCCGCAGGCCTCGCGCACCAGCCCCTCGTCATGCCCAGGCAGCAGGGGGGGGAGACTGGAGGGCCCGCCTGCAGAGAGATCCCCCACCATGCGAGACACTGGCCAGCACCAGGCCCGGAGCAGGCCCCGCGTGTGCACGCCATCAACCCCCACGTGCAAGTCCCCGGCGTGCCCAGCCAGGGCACCAACCGCGTTGCGGACCGGCTCCACCACACAAGGCACGTGGAGTGAGGGCGACCTGCCCGGAGGCACCGGACGCCCGAGCAGACGCACAGACCCGACCCCGCAGCCCCAGCTGCAAAGACGGCCTCTCTGGCTATTGGGCCACATCCGCTCAGCGTACCCACTCACACAAAAGAAATCGGAGCTGCTGCGCCGCCCCTGTCTAGCTGCACCACCCCAGCTAAGCCGTCGGGGAGATTTAAGCGAGCTATTCCCCAGATGGGCAGGTCTGCCGCCGGAAAGCGGAGAATGCCCCCCAACAACGCGACACAGCCAGCCATCAAGCGCCGCTACCCCCCCCCGCCCGTGGTACACCGACCACAGGGCCCCGTCTCCTGGTACTGCTCAGGAACGAGGCCGGGGCGAGAGGAAGGAGGCCGGCAAACTCACCGAGAGGATGGAAGGGGGAGGCCACGACGATTCTCGCGACGACGAACGGGCAAGGCGAACGAGCGGACAAGAGGACGAGGAGGGGGCGGAGACAGTATATGTACCCCTGTCTCCTCCCCGCCCCCGCCGGAAGCAGCTATCTGCTGGGATCTCCCCTGGAATAGCCCAGGGACTCGACCTCCCACCCCTGTGCCTTCCTGTGGCACTAAGGCGGCTGCCCTCAAAGGGGCGGGCCACTACGCAACCCCCCCCCCCGGGCAGCCTTACATTCTCGTAGTACTGTGTGTGTAAGAACGCCCAGGGTACACAGCAGGCAATCCCTGCCAAGACTTGGGTGTAACTTGATTTTTTCAATTTTCTGCTGAGCATGCCCCCAGTAGCCCTTAGCACAGGACTGGAACAATAGCTGCCTGGGAGGGGCGGCAGCTACTGCTGTGTATGTTTTTGGGTAAGGCCGTAGTGGCTGGCAGTTTGGGGTTCTTCTTTGACACACATGCCCTTTTTGCCAACTCATTGGAAGGAACCAGGGGTGCGCACTAGGTCGTAGATCTTTCTGCCATCCCCCTCTTAAATCCCCTGTGGTTTTGCTTGACTTGCTGTGAACTCGGCCACACAACTTAGAGCTGAAAGACGGAGTTCAGGAATATGTGTTAATGAACCAAATGAGGCAGATAAATATTAAAAAGGATGGTTGCTTGTGGTGGTTGATGCGATTCGAGCCTTGTCTGTCACACCCTCAGTGATTTTGTTGTGCTGCCCCCACCGTCCCCTCTGGCCCCATGAGTCCTTGCTTACTTCTACTGTGTGTGTATTGTTCTGAACGCCTCTAACGGCGGAGGGTGAGTACCTTTGAGGAAGGGGCGAGGGGGCAAGAGTACGATGTGTCTTGCGGACTGAGGCAGTTAGATGACAGCGGGTCTGGTGTGAGGGAAGATCCAGACACTGGTGCTCTCCTTTCACCACAGGCCTGAAGCGCAGCATGAGCCTCCCCGACGTAGTGAGGTAAGTAAAGGCTGTGTCCAATTGAGGTAAACTAAGGCTCAATCCAGCAAATATGCACATATTCCCAGCGCTAAAATGCTTCTCATTTCGTAGAGAGGTATTCCAGTCCATTAGGTATTAATTCCCTCACCACGCACACAGGTAACTGCACCCTAGATCCCTGCAATGAGCTGAACAGCTAGGTGCATAATAACCCATTAAGATGTCAAAAGAACCGTGCCCTACTAGTATATATGTTACTGTGAACCTGAGAAGGAACCTTGCTCAGTGATCTATGTTACTTCCTAAATCAAAGCTTAAAATGAACCTCCCCCTTATTGAAGCCAAACTAATACCCCTGTTTTAGACATAAGAACATTCCTACTACTTGAGCAACACAAGCATCTAGATTTAAAAACTAAGGGGCAGATTTACAAGCCCCGTGCGCCGCCGTTGCGTCACTTTTGTGATGCAGCAGCGGCGCAAAGCAAGCGCCATGCTGCGCCAGATTTCCAACGTGAAGCATCTAGGGAGATGCGTCACGTTGTAAAGCCCTGCGCCACATTAAACCTGCGTCAGGTTTAATGTATGCAGGGTGGGCGTTACGTCAGAAAAAGCCTCGGAAAAGTGACGCAGTGAAATCTACAAGATTTCACGCAGTCACTTTCCCGACACTGGTGCATCAAATCCTTACGCCTGCGTAAGGCGTGACGCACCATGTTAGGGATAGGGTAGGTTGGAACAGTGCTGAAGTTGCGTCGCGCTTGCGACACAACTTCAGCACTGCGCCAACCTTACGCCGGCAGATGCGTCACGCATCTGCTTGTCCTTGCGCCACGATGCACCGCATTGTAAAAGCGGCACATCTGCGGTGGCGCAAGGGCAAACTTGCGTGACGCATCTTCCCTGGCGCATCCCTGCTGATTTGCAGGGATGCGCCAGGGAACATAAATCTGCCCCCTAAAACATAACATTAAGCGTCTATGGGCTTAAGACTGCAGTCCGTGCACCCATGAAATCCACTGTGGCTTTTACTGTGGGCTACGGTGCTTGTCAGTGGCTGTTCAGTTATCGCTTCAGTCGAGTTCCACTCTGGTTTTTGTTCCAGGTTTGGCAGAACAGGACATGTTCAGTGTACTGTACTCCTTGAGCCGGTTACTTGAGCTCACTCTGACCATGAAGATCCAGGTGCTGCTGTTCAGTGGATCTGCTGCTGCGCTGCTCCTTCTGGCGTTGCAGTTCTAGGCCGGTCAGCAGTGTCAATAAAGCTGCCACCTGCAAACTGGGGAAACAGTCGGAACACATCGGCCTCAGCCACGCGTGTTCCGGCTACGCAGGGCTACCACGCTTGCCTTAACAATGCATATGCCATAACCATGCATATTAAGGCAGTGTGCAGTATAGCTGCTGGCTGGTGGAAGTAGGAAGCAGCCAAGCAGAAGAAAGGATCGGGAGAGGGTGCGACGCAGTGAGGTAAGTGGGGCTGGGGCCGGGTTTTGGGGGGGTAGTTTGCATGGTTGGAGGGGGTCAGGGTAGTTTTCAGAGCTAGGGGGTTTGAGGTGCATTTCAGGGATGGGGGTTTTGGGGTAGTTAAAAGGGATGGGAGTTGGGGTGGTTTTAAGGGCTGGGGGTTTTGGGTAGTTTTCAGGGCTGGGGGTTTGAAGTAATTTTAAGGGCTGGTGGTTCAGGGTAGTTTTAAGGGCTTGGGGATTTCGGTGTAGTTTTCAGGGCTGGAGGGTTCAGGGTAGTTTTCAAGACCTGTGGGGTTGAGGTTATTTTCAGGGTTGGGGGTCTAGTTTTCAGGGCTGAAGGAGGGGGTTGTTTTTTAGGAGGAAGGGGTCGTTTTAGGTGTCAGGGCAGGGGCTTGTGGGGCCATTTTAGGGCTCAGGGCAGTGATCGTAACACTTTTTAGGGCTAATGGGGCAGGGTAGTTTTTAGGGCTAGGGTGGTTGGGTAGTTTTTAGGGATTAGGGGAGGATGGGGAAGTTTTTAGGACTCAGGGGATGTCTGGGTAGTCTTTAGGGCTTAGTGGAGGGCGGGGTAGTTTTAGGACAGAAGACAGGGAAGCTTCTATGGCTCAGGGGGAGGGGGTTGGTTTAAAGGAGGGAGGGGTAGTTAAGGGACTCATGGTGAGGGCAGGGGCCAGAGGTTAGGACTTACCGGTCAAGTCTTAACCACGGATATGTCTTTACCATACATGCCTTAACAACGCATAATTCATTGTAAAGGCATGCGTGGTGAAGGCATTTTCATGGCTAAGACTTACGTTGTTGAGAACAAGTGGAGCAATGGTAAACGCATGCATGGTTCCATCACACAACCTGCAAACTGAGCTGTAATCCTGGAATGGACAAGCATGGAAATTACAAGTAGCAGTGGCG
The DNA here is from genome assembly GCF_964204655.1 of Triturus cristatus. Taxonomy (NCBI): domain Eukaryota; kingdom Metazoa; phylum Chordata; class Amphibia; order Caudata; family Salamandridae; genus Triturus; species Triturus cristatus. The sequence continues at coordinate 1,190,576,150 of NC_140591.1, forward strand.
GCTGGTATGGTACTGGGTAGCGGGCGGGGGAGCGGCACTGCAGGGGGGTTGGGGGGTAGAGGGAGTTTAAAAAAAATCACTTATCTGATCTCAGCGTATCTCTCCTCCTTTCATGGGCCATGGAGCGGGTGGGGCTTAGTGCCAAGCACAGCCTGAGACACTTTAAATGTATCACCTCTCTCCTTCACTTTACTACCAGCATTTTGCACTATTTTCTTTGCACTAAGAAACAGTGCTATGATTTTTGTCCCCAAAGTTACTCATAATTACTCGAAGTAACCGCACAATGATTGGTAATCCACATCAAAGAGAAATGCAGAATTACCAACATTTCTCTGATCACTCAACCATAATTGAAATTCTGCCCAGACTAAATGTTACGTTCAAAATAGTATTAGTTTAATGATAACCTAGTACCAGTGATAATCCTGATGATATACAAAAAAAATGTATCTCCGATTTCTAACATCCTTGAATGCCTTGGGTCTGATACAAATGCTCCTGCCCTCGATGTCCTTCTATACATCTTACAATTTCTCTTAACTGATAGCTTGGAAATGATGTATTGAATTTTTTATTTGTGCTAAAATTTTGAATATCTAAGAAGATTATATACATGATTAAAGTTTGTGGAATGTCATCATTGCATCTATATGTCTGTACTTGAAAATTGTTTGTGTTACCTCCCAAAGCCCCAGGTTTGTACGAGCCGAGTGAGTTAAGTATAGTATGAAGAGTGGAGTTGAATTAATGTTAGTCTTAATCCACCTCAATTTTCTTGTTGTGTTAATTACTACATCTTATTTATGTTTTAGTACTGTGAGTTCATGGCTCCCGTAGGCAAATACAATGAATGGGAGGCTACTGTAGTCCTTTGAGGATATTCATGAAATGCAATCCTCCAATAGGAGTGAATTGAATACTTTTTTAGACCGGGACTGTTTTTGTGCAAAGTGTTTTTAATCGATCAGCACGAAAGAAGGCAATGATGCTGAAACGTGTTTGCTGAGTTGAAATACTTTTTACATTGACCCCGTGAGTGCGCTGCAATTTCTTTTGGTAATACATATATTCGTGAGCCCACCCTCAGGTTGGCAGCTGCACCCGTTGAAAGTTCTGCACTGTTTAGTGGGATTTGTTTTGGCACGAAATTATATATATCTATATATGTTGGAAGTTGGTTTATTAGTAGGTGCACATAGGTACTTACAGATAGCAATAACACCACAATCACAAATAAGGTCCAATCAGACAACAGTCAAATCTCAATAAATGAATCCTTCCTCAACCCTTGGTAACTTGGCTGACAAGCAGTTAGGCGTAATTTAGGAGACAGGTCTGTAAAGCATTTAACATCTAAAAAAACAGTAAATAAGTAAAAGACACAACACAATACAAATTCAAGATCAATTTAGAAAAATAGAACACATGTTTATTTTTAAAATGACACCGAAATGACAAAACTCCGATGTAGGGAACCAGAGATATTATTTTTTAACGTTTAAATAAAACAATGTGCTTTCTAGTGCCTAAAAGTGTAGAGCCCCAACCATGACTATCTGGCCATGCTGGACCAGGACAGTTCAAATTTTCAGGCCAATTGTAATGGAGCGCAAGTCGGATATGATGAGCGATTGGGACCAGTCAAGTTTTTACCTTGTGACTTAGTCACTTTTTGGGAGCTTTTTCTCTCAAAATCGAGCGATCGGGTCCTCAGATCCAGATTTCGATTTGAAGATGCTGACCTGTTGCAGCACGATGCCCCGGTGAGTCCTGGAGCTGTTTTTCTTTGTTGTCAATGGTGAGGAGCTCCGGAGCAATCAGCGAGGTAAACCTGTGTGGTCAGGCTGAGTCGTGGGTCAACGTTGCTGGCTTGACTCTCGTTGTTGATGCCAGTCTTCTATGGAGCCTTTGCACAAATGTTTGTCAAAAGTTCCCATCATTTTTCAAGTCCTTAACCGAATGTAAGAAAGTGTTCAGAAGTTTGGGTTTGCCTCTTGCATCAGGGACTCCAGCTACCACAGTGCACCTGGTCAATCATAGTAAAATCCAGGTGAAGATGTTCAACTGGAGTTGTCCTTGAAGTGGATGTTGCAGGTAGCTTCTTCCAGCACTTTTCGGCCTGTTGCTGCAGTCTTCTCTTGTGCAGTCCAAGGGTCCAGTGGGGCAGTCCTTCTCCAGATGTTTTCGGGAAGGAATCTGAGGTGCTCTTGCAGCTCTCCCATAGTTATTCCCCATTCTGGGCTGGCATCAGGGGTGGCACCTCAACCAATGGGATTCAAGTTCCCACTCTCTGCCAGGACAACTTCCTGGGAAGGGTGCAATATTTGTTGTCCTAGAATGGACATCTAAGCAAAAATCACAATGGAATAAATCTTTCCTTTTGAGTTCTGGTCTGGCAAACCCAACCCACAGGTGTGGCTAACTTTACTCTACTCTGTCCTTCCAGCCCCTCTTCTAATCTAATTAGAGGGGATCCTATCTGGCTGGGGATCAAGGAAGATTTCCGACGGTAGCCTATGGAGCTAGCAGCATACAATGGGGAAAAATAATTTTGCTGTTTTTCCCTCACCAGGGCATATAAAACATCATTTATAATGTCCCGGCTACTCATAACAGGGCACCATACCCTTTGGGCACCTAGGGCAGACCATAGGGACAACCTATATGTAATAAAAAAAGTAGTTTTAGACTTTGGATGTACTTTTAATTCCAAAGTCAAATTTTAACACAGCTTTATTTTAAAACCAGCCTACAAGGCATGACTGGCTTTAAAATGACAGCACACACCACAGCAGTGCACATTTGTGAGTCAACTGGGGGTCTCTTAACCTACATGTCCTACCATATACTAGTGACTTACAGGTAGGTAGTCTGAACCAATTGCAATTACACCAAGTACCATCTACTGTTTAAACAGAGCACTGGCCCTGTGCCTCCTTCGGATGTTGAGCAAGTCTCAAACCAGGGTCCCCAATTGCTTGAGCAGGGCAATGCAGAAGGCATCTTTGCAGAGCAGACAGGCTACGATTTGTATTTACAGACACACAGTAAGGATAGGAGGCGGCGAAGATACCACACAAACAGGCAGACGGATTACTGTGTGCCAGGACTTAGCATCTACAGGCTCTAGTCACAGAACCAGTGCAGGGGTTCCAATCTTGCAGGGATCAGCAGGTCCTGGGGTCTGCTGGAGGGAGCCAGTCCTGGTGCCTATTGCTTGGATCTTGTGAGTGCCGGTCCTGGTTGCCACCTTTTAACACAGCTGGCCTCCTGCTCCTTTTCCCAAGTCGCCAGAGGATGGGGTGGGGTCTGTGATGCTTACTAACCCCAACCTACCCTATGGTCATATGGGAAAGGGTGGGGATGTGGAGGCATTTCTAATTAGCATGCAGCCTCAGACTGTAGATGACTGGTACTCATGCCACCTGGGGCTCCTTCAAAAAGTACCGCTACTGCACGTCATCTGGAAGTGGATCCAAAGGTCCACAGATAAGGGCAGGGCTGCAGTGAATTAGGCCCTCCCACCTCCACAATATCTGGAATGTGCGCACTAGCACAAGTGTCCATGAAAGTGCCTGCCTGGCTGCCTGGCTGCCTGGCTGCCTGGCTGCCTGGCTGCCTGACCCTTTCATAACGCGTGGTTCAGAGTATGAAGCCAACAGAAAGGGTAGGCACTGGCATTATGGCAATATGGCATTGGATCTGCTTCATTTTTCATGCTTTATGTGCCACCCTCGCTTATAATTAAATAATCATAATACACAGTGTGTAATGTTATTATTTAATTACCAATGCGGATTGCACATCAAGCAGGAAAATTGGGGAGGGGCAGAGCAAAGCCACTCAAAGCAAGCAGCTACCTCTGAAACGGACATTAAAAAGGCAAGATTTTTGCAGACTTTTAAATGATCTAAAATTTATCATTTGTACTTCTTACATCTTAAATCATTAGGAAGCTTGACAACAAGTCATGAGATGACCTATTGTGATGTTAATTTTCCAAATCCCTCTACTCACCTGCCTCATATGGTTAAAGATTTTTCGAAGCATGGCAGCTTTTAACCCACTAATTTGAGTGACTTTGCCAAATGAAAATTATACATGTGTTTTCCTTTCATGTGGCAAACAAAACTCAAGGGTGAGTTTCAAAAGAAACACATTAAAAGATTATTTGTAATCAAAATTGTTCAGAGGAATGGCACACAGTACTTTGATTCCTGTTGAAGTGCAATTAAACCCTTTTTAGGAGTGGCCAGGCATCCTGGGAGGAAACCTGTGACACATTTTCCTCTCTCACAGACTAATATGCCAAACCTGATTCCTCTGCACTCAGATCTGCAAATTTCACAGTAATTAAGACACCTGCTCCAAGAGGATGCTTGGGACTTTGTTGATTTCCTCAGGAGCATTAATGATTCATGATGTGCATGTTCACTAACTGCTCCTTCAGTTAACTCTCGTTCTCTGATATATTAATTTTCTGTTCACAAAACGCGGTTTTTGTGACTTATGTTTTAGTGAACGAGACTGCAGAGCATCTTAAAAGTTCACATCTGTCCTTATATGGAGTTCGCTCTATTGTCTGTAGCTACATTATGCTGAAAACGCACTAAACACCTGAAAGTTTAATTTATGTAAATGGGTTATGTGAACTCAAGAGGACTTCTACAGTCAGGAAGTAGGTTGAATCTTGAGACCGAATGTTCTAGGCCTTGTAGTGGGCCATATATGGCGGACATGAGGGGCAGATTCCTTTGTGCATCCGATCCACAAACCAAGATGCAAATGTACTCACTTGTGTGCTTATTTCTATGATAGGAGTACATTTCTGTCTTTTTCAGACGTTTAAAAAAAATCCCAGTAGTGCTGCTGGGAAGCTGCAACTATTGCCGATTTGTACTACTCACCTATGTAAGAATGTACACATGTGCAAATTTAACAAGTCTGCGTTCACTTATGCTTACAATATAATGCTGAACTGCGGCGGCATTTGATATTTTTTTTCTTGCTTCTTACAGAGAAACCCATTTCCGTACTCCCTAACAATTTTGAGATCATGACCACTCCCCCACACTCCATTCCTCCGTGGACAGGGATTTAATCCTGCTCTTAAAAAGAGGCAATCTCCGACATTATCCAGGGTAGGAATGTGCTTGCTAAACCTTTGTGATTACTCACAATTTTGCAAGTTGCTGTACGTCATCTTACACATAGTTAATTGCGAAATGAATAAATCCATTTATGAGCGTGAATATATATCATCTTCAAGATTTGAAGCACTTTTTCAACCCTTCGTTAGAGTTCGAATTTTGCTGTTTTTCTCACAAAGACAACATTATCCAGTGTCTACCTCAATTATTAATTCCAACTTCATGAACCCTATAAATACTTAAATTAACGTACAATGTTTGAAAATTAGAACACAAATATATTTTTCATGCTTAGTACAATAGTTGATCTCGTTTATGCAGCATCTTTAAAATAATTGCAGATCATTTTTATAATGACCTCACAGCGTCGGCTCGTGCAGGTAAGAGCGGTGAGGCTGGGTTGGGGGGGGGGGGTCAATTCAACAGACGAGGACGAGGGAAAATGAATTATTTATTTAATTTCCCCTCGCGATCGTCTGTCGAATGCCCCCCTCTACCCCCAACCCAGCCTCACCGTTCTTACCTGCACGAGCCGCCGCTGCGACCTCACACATTTAGCTGGGGGGGATTTAACTTTTAATGGACGTCCGGAAGCAGTGATCCAGCTGTACCGTGGGCTCCTTGACACTTAATTTCTTTTGTGGTTACCACAGGTTATGGCCTTTTCAGAGAAGTAGAAATAGAAGGATGAAGCTCCTTCACTATGATTTTTCTTAATGGTTGTTTGAGGCCACATTTTAATTGGTGTGAATTTAGTTTCTGCTCGGTTGACGCTGCCGCTAGGACCAAATGGGAGCGAGACTCTCAAAGCAATTTTCTGGTCTCCCAGAAAGCAGTTTTAACCACAGAAAGGCTCGATTGATTGGCATGTTTGCAACCTTTGGCAGGGAACCTTTGACATCTCATGATTAGGTTGTGCAGCACCTTCAAGGTAGAATGCTGGGAATCCCACACAGTGAGATGGAACGATGATAGACTCCAAAGACATTTTGTGAAATGAATATTATATGAAGTGCCCCGAGCAGATAATTTGATGTGCTAGAAGTAAATGAAAGAAGCCTGATGGAACCATGTTAACCATTTCACTAATGCATCATTTTAAGGTTCCGCTGCTCTAAAATCGCAGATCGAGTCGCCCAGGAACACATTCTTTTGTGCAGTAAATTCTGGGTTATTTCCAGCCCCCTGATGAGTTCATCCTGTGCTGGTTGTTTAGCTCAACCTTCTGCACCATATGACACAATCAGCGTTATGAATATTGATAAGGTGTGTGTCCTGAGTCGTGATGTGTGGTTCTTAGAGATGCGCGTCCAGGTCAAAAGGCATTGGGGCATATCAAAAACGAGGCGATAGAAAATTATCACCGCTTTTGCGTCCGTTTTCGGCCGAAAAGCGGCAATCATTTAATCGCCTAATTAGTGATTGAGTGCCATGTGATTCTGAGATTTTTAGGGGTGCATCATATTCACTGTTAGTCGGCACCCGCATATAATCGATGTATGTCTAGAAGCGTCATAGAAATGTATTTGCTATAATCATTTAACATAAGAAGTGTTAGACATGTAATAACATTTTGCGAAGTTTAACGTTGCAAGTTATTGTGAATGTATTTGGAATAATGTAGATGATTAGGTTTCACAATCAATGTAATGGATTAAATGTGTGCCACGTTAGAATTAAAAAGTAGGTTGCTTATTTACAAGATGATTATGTTGAACTAATGCTTAGAATGTGATTTTGTAGTATGTCTAAATTTGTTCGGCCTAACTGCATATGTAGAAGAGAAGGCCCGTACATTTCTTATTTTAGCTATATTTTGCAGGCTGACAGGGATTTCTTGGTTAAGGCTTGAGTTGCCGTGAAATGTAAAACCTCAAGATGCGAAGAACTTTCCTTTTCGTTCCCATGTTTCTGTTGCAGGTGCAAGGACATTTAGCTCGTTAGTGAGAATAAGTCTTTGTTTTAGGAGTTGAGATACGGCGAGAAGCCTACAGGGGAGTGCATTGGAATGTGCAACTGTAATTCTTAGTATGGAAGGTGCCTGGGACCCAAGGTCAAGCTAACGGACGATGGAAGATGGACAGCTCTGGATGGAAATTTACCGAAGGAAGACCTGGTTGAAGAAGTGTGCCGAAGGGCGTGTTCTGTGATTTTGGGGTTTTGTATTAGGGACAGTCTCCCGTGGTTTGAGCAGATGAGGTTTAGGCGGGAAGCTAGAAGGAGCATCAAAGATCGAGCTCTCACTAAGTGAATACTTCTTAGGAAGTTTCACTTCTGACACCTTTTCCATGATTCTCTTGCTTGGGAGGGAATGCTAAGTAGGGATGCCATTTTAGAATAGAGTAGGGACAGAAATGTTTTGACTAATGATTCCTAAGATCGATATCAGCATAACTATTTTTTATTTGATGCTTTTAGAATCTGTAGTTCTTTTTATTTTTAGTCGAATGCGAATTCTTCGTAGGCTAGCTTTTGTGTTAGTGCCCATTTATCTTTTGTGCCTCATATTGAGGTGCCTTTATGTTCAGATGTTTTTGCTCATAATAAAATCTCGGAAATTTTAGATCCTGAGTCCTTTGTCCTTTAATGATGTCAACTTGCGGTAGTTACATCCTGATAATTGTGTTTACTCCCTCTACGCTATTTGGCAAGTAAAAAGATCCAGTCGACCTGAGAGGGTTCTTGTAGATAATTGGTTAGACAAGAATCCGGCCTTATCAGTAGCAGGGTCACGCTAACGCGTAAAACCTTGCTTTAGCGTACGAAATCTTAACGCCCAGCTTTGCATCTCTAATGAGATGCAAAGTGGGCGTTCCTGACCTGACATGACAGGAGAAATGTCGCTAAGTGACATTTCTCCTATCATCAAGCCCCACGCTATGAAGCATAGCGGCAGGAAAAGTAGCGATAACCCCTGTTATCGCTACTTTCCTTACGTCTGCTTCAGGACTGACTTAGCCATGATATCCTATGAAAGGAGGATATCATGGCTAAGTTTGTGAGTCCATATCAACAAGCTAACGCCAAACTTCGTGAGATTATCGCTGGGTTTCCAGCGATAATCACACGTTAGGCAGTTAGCGCTAGGATTTTTATCGCTTTTGAGATAAGCGTTGCTAATAGCACGCTATCTCAGCGATAAAAATCCACGCTAGCCGGCGATAATTATCCTAGCGCTAAGTGCGCTTAGCGATAATTATCGCCGGTTGTTGTTGATATGCCCCATTGTTGGTATACTGAGAATCTGTCCCTTGATAGTCTGGACAATACAACATTGGTATTCTAGCTTTTCAAGCCTATGTTCCCTTGAGTAAGAAAAAAAAATCCCCAAATGTCTAACCATGAGAAAATGCCTAACAGCCCTAAGAAAGTGGATTACTAATTGGGGTGGGCCATTGCCCACTTCAAGAAATAATAACCTTAACTTATCACGGTGAACCACAATTAACCTGAGCTCATTTCCCTGGTATCTATGACACAGAGCAGACAGGTTTAACTGAGGGCAATGTGTTAAATGTTTATGCAGTACCAAACCTGTGGTAAAGTAAAAACACCAAACAAAAACAAACCCAAACCCAATTATAAATTAAAAAAAGTAAAATTACATCAAATTAACAAAAGTCCAATAAGAGGAACCAGAGATATGAGTTTCTAAAGTTGTAAGTAAAAGTAGCTCCAAAAAAGCACACTGCGCCAATGATAGTCAATGGAGGAGGTAGCCAGCACCTATGGGCAATTTCAGGTGAACCGCAATGGAGCTCAAGTCAGATCTACCAAGTAGGTTCATCCCTGTTAAAAATGTTACTTTCTCATTTGGAGTTTAGTAGATTGGTTACTCTGTCACACACATGACAGACAACCTGTTCCCCATATTAGAAGTGCATTATATCCTTCAGCACTTGTAATATGGTGGATGGGATATCCTTCATGTTTGTGAAGGAGTACCCCTTCACCAAACTCTAAACCAGGTCCTTAGGAGCTCAAAATCCTACAGTGAGGCATATCTGAATGTGAGTCAGAGGAAGTTGAATTGAAAGCAGAAACGTTGGCCGCAAGGTCCCGCTGACATTCTGGAGGTCTCACAAAGCCAAATACTTTCTAAGTCCCAACTTTTCATGGTTACCAGTGCAGCTGCCCTCGGTTATTTCTGAGGCTCCCAGGACCTCATGAACAGTATTTAGGGCCCATGACTCCATGACTCACTCCAGCAAAGGCCACCAGCAGGGTCTAGTTGTTACCAGTCAACTTGTCACTTCAGGAAGAAGGTTTCTTGTAGTTTATTGCGTTCCTGGAGCCACACAAGTTTATCCACCTGACCCTTGGAGCTCATTTCTTTGTCCTGGGAGCAAGTGGAAGCAGGTCTGGTCCTTCAGGGTGCCTCTCAGGTTACAGCAAGCCGGGTTCGGTCCTCTTCTGCCCCCATGTCCAGAAAGTGTTCTCAGGAGGGTTCCTTTGGGTGCCACATTTATAGTTTGCACCGGCCAGTGGGTTGGAGTGACTCTTGACCTCTGCCTAACCAATGCAGTAAATGATCCCAGGGCTAACTGTATCCCATTTTTCAACAGCTCCTGTTGGTCTACCACAAACAATCCCACACTGCCCCTTACTTCTAAACTCAAAAATGAGGGAACGCTTCCTCCCACTGTGCAGAGCCCTTGTGTCCACTCAGAGGTCTGTCAACAGAAATGCTCAGTCCCTTTCACAGTATCCACTCCAAACTGGTTCAGGGAGTAGCTTCTCACCCACTGGAATCAGAGCCAGTCTGGGTAGTGTGGACCTGGGGAACAAAGATCTTCCCTTCTCCATGTCTGGCTTTTAAATAAACTATGAATGGTTATGCCTTGCCTCTGCCCCTGTCAAGTAATTAAGTTCCTGGAGCCTCCACAGCTCCTGAGCTGATAGGATCATGTGCCCCTTTCCCAGCCCACACCTTAGCAGTTATCACACCTAATTAAAGTCAAACACTGGCTGGCCAGCTGCTGGCCATCTAATGCAAATTACCAGGGAAAAGATAACTTTATAAAAGCAACTTTTGCAAAAAATAGTATTAAAAGCTAACTTCAGCAATGAATGTGAATTTTAATAAATATTAAACATGGTATTTGAATGTCTATTCCAACTGTTTACTGTCAAAATGGACAGCGCACGTTTATATTCTGTACTTGTAAATTGTCTAGGATGCAACTACTACCCAGCCAGCTAAAATAGCTTTTGTGTCTAGTGTCTGGAGAAACATACCAACTTCTATTTCACACATGTTCCACTTATAAATATCAGGCACCCTACCTCAGTGCAGCAAGGAGTACTTAGGGGTGACATATTCAAATTTAAAAGTAGGGCTTCATGACTGTCTAAAAGGGTTATTTTGACAGATTTTACAGCATGTTTAAAGCAGCTGCAGTCAAACCGCACATGGTAGGCCTGAAGCTATGTTTTAGCCGCCAACCCTGTGGATTGCACTATCGGTGCTGCATTCAATGCATGGCCTTTAACTTCCAGGCCCTAGGTGCATTTTCTACACCATATAGTCAGGACCCAGGAGTATATCAATCAGGGGAAGACACATTTCATTTAACCGTGTTTAAAGGGAGAATCACAGGCACCTAAGTGCTGTTAGCAAGGGAACAGTGCACAGAATTCTAAGTCCAGCAAAACAGATAGGGCAGAAACTGGGGGAAGCCACACCAATTTTTTTAAATTTCCAACAACAGTGAACATTGAATAATATTGGAATAATCCATTACAAATTAAATGGGGTTTGTTTGGAGCTAAAACCAAGGACTACAAGCCCAACATGATATTTAGTGGTAATTTGCCTGACCTTTTCATGCCAAACAAAATGTGACACGAACACAAGGAGATGATGGACGGAGCACTGAAACTTTTCAGACACTCACCCCCAGATCTGGGTTGAATCCATCATCGTTCTTTAGCTCACTTCACCACCCCAGTTCAGACACACCTATATGCAAATCAGTCTTGACCCTGTGCCTCATAGGAACAGTCCAGCCTGAACTCCCAAGCCATGTCTTCCCTGGACCGGAAAAAAGTATCCTGGTGCTGGTTTTGGACTAACAGCCCTCATCAGCCAGGCTCGCTTGAATCCAGTGCCAAAGTGAGCAAGGGACCCAGGTCTGGGCATACCCTGCCAACTTAGGGCAAACAAAGCAAACACAAGGAGATGATGGAAGGAGCACTGAAACGTTTCAGACACTCACCCCCAGTCAAAGATCTGGGTTGAATCCATCATCGTTCTTTAGCTCACTTTGCCACCCCAGTTCAGACAGCAAGATGCACATCAGTTTTGATCCTGTGCCTCATGGGAACAGTCCAGCCCAAACTGCCAAGCCATGTCTTACCTGGACCATAAACAAGCATTCTGGGGCCGGTTTCAGGCTAACAGCCCTCACCAGGCTGCCCGCTTGAATCCAGTGGCAAAGTGAGCAAGGGACCCAAGTCTGGACATACTCTGCCAACTTAGGGCGAACAAAGCAAACACAAGGAGATGATGGACGGAGTGCTGAACCTTTTCAGCCACTCACCCCCAGTCACAGATCCGGGTTGAATCCTTCATCGTTCTTTAGCTCAGTTCGCCACCCCAGTTCAGACACAGCTATATGCAAATCAGTCTTGACCCTGTGCCTCATGGGAACCCTGTGCCTCATGGGAACTGTTCAGCCCGAACTGCCAAGCCATGTCTACCCTGAACCTTAAACAAGCATCTCTGAACCAGTTTCGGGTTAACAGCCCTCATCAGCCAGGCTCGCTTGAATCCAGTGGCAAAGTGAGCAAGGGACCCACGTCTGGGCATACCCTGCCAACTTAGGGCAAAGAAGGCAAACACAAGGAGATGAAACCGTTCCCAGGATGCTTGTTTCCGGTTCAGGGAAGACCTGAATTGGCAGTTTGGGCTGGACTGTTCCCATGAGGCACACGGTCAATACTGATTTGCATATAGCTGGGTCTGAACTGAGGTGGGGAAATGAGCTAAAGAACGATGATGGATTCAACCCAGATCTGTGATGGGGAGTGAGTGTCTGAAAAGTTTCTGCACTTCGTCCATCATCTCCTTGTGTTTGCTTTGTTAAACAAAATGTGATCACGCATGCAGTAGCTGCAGTGCTAGCTTCCTGCAGACAAACACATACTTACTGCAAATCTGGCTGTATTTCAACTGACAGCCATCACGTTGCCTCCTACCATCTGAGAGCGAAAATCAATCAGAAGAGAGGACAAGGTTCTTGCCACTCAACACATTTTTAAAAACTGTTCCTCTTGCTTCTCCAGTTAGCCTGGAGAAAGGTGCATTTAGCTTGTCAGTGATCATGTGAGCTTCTGCTCTCAGGCAGTCAAGTCACTCATCAGTTGGGTAAGATTTCTGATTTCCATATCAACATCTGTGGGCATTCCATCTCCTAATCATCCTGAGCAAAGAAAGGGCAATCACAGGGACCTTGTCCATTTGGGCCAGAACTGCCTCGAGATAGAACATCTGCCCCCTCAGGTAAGTCATCTTCGCCATGAATATTATCATGCACATTGGAGCACTCCACATCCACACTTATACACAGACAATACAAACACCTTTCCCACCACACACACTGCAGACTCATTCTCAATCCTTCCCAGCCCTGCACTATCAATAACCCAGCAACATCCAAGTCATTCATGCTCCTCACATGCCCCTTTCCTCTTAGGATATTGGACAGTCTTTTTTCCAGCTTAACTACTGATCCCCATAGCCAAATGGGACAAATATCCACTCTTATCCTCTCTACCTCTATTTAGCACCATGCATCCCTGAGACACTTCAACTTACCAGGATACTCCAACACATAAACAACGAAAGAGTCCCTCTACACACTACTCAACACTCTGGACATCAAACGGCACACTACTGAGCTCATCAACATATGACATCAACATATTCTAAATCATCTTGTCCGCATCACTAACAATCGAAAGTAATATCCCAATAATGATGGACCACTACACCATTCCCTTCCCCATCCTTCACAATTTACATTGTGGGCTGCTAAAAAGAGGAAAACTAAATTTCACTCTAGCAAAGACCTCCCCTCCTAGGATAAATCATCAAGCAGCCTAAAATCCTCCAGACCGCCAACAAATGAAAAGCCACGTCCAATTCAATGCACACAAAAAACGAAATCCTCCAAATTGACAAACTCAGCACAGTAGGACAGACAAGAACATTTTGAAAACATGCCTTTCATCTCTCATATGCACAAAACAAAAAGAACGAGCTCACTACCTACCTAACCCAAACTCTTGAGGGGTCTCTAACACCTGAACAAGGAGAATCCGAGGTTTTTTAAAAGAGCACTCACTCACCAAATTAGTTGGTGACATCACTCATCAATGGCTTCCCACCTTGGTTGCCGAATGCTTCCAGGTGTGCTTCAACTCCTGTTACAGCAAAGCTGGTTTGTTTGTGAAGTGAAAGTGAAAGTGGTTTAAAATTGACTCTTGGCTTCATACCTCAGTGGTTGTTTTAATAGTGGGGGACTTCAGCATGTTTAAAAACAGTGTTGGATATCTCTGGGATATTAGTAACCTCTCCTGAATCCATAAGGATGGTCAACATGTTTTCAGCCACCTTAATCAGTGCCCCTCTGGGCCAATATGACTTTCGTCAGAACCTAAAGAAATAACTGTGTGCAGACTAAGACATGCAGAGTAATCTTGACTCCAAACTTACTAAGAAGTGGTCACTTCTTGCGTAACCTTTTGTAATACAATGAAGATGAGACAATATAGTTATCTAAGTAGCATATTTAAAAACATACATGGGACACTTACATAGACCAAGCGGGCGCAAAATGTCATGCACTATGTCGCACACATTCTGGGACCTCCAGAATATAGTAATGGCAGACCACCACATTCAAAATCACGCAGTGGATAAGTGGAAACTGTGTCTCTATGTGATGGCAGATATATGTTAGGCTTGGGTCACATTTATATATGTAAACATTAAAAAGTAACCTGAATAAGGACCTACTTGTTGTGTAGGAATTCAACACAACATGGGTTGCTCTGAGAGGGTGGACCCTTTCGTCACACTCTGAAAGAACGTTTGATATTGAGACAACAAAGTTCTAAGCCACTCCTGCCCTGTGTGTCCCACTGCAACATCATTCTAAATGGTTCTATACTAGTGTGACACTAGGTAGTGGTTATAGACCCAAAATGAAGATTATCAAAAAATAACACTATGTGTATTACTATAATGATGGGATATAAACAGATGTATCGTCATTGGAAATCATTGCCATATGATAGCTCTCTTGAGGCCAGTTTGGGGTCGGACCATATACCCCACCCACCACATAGAAGTCAATGGCTTCACTCTAGGCATTGTCATGACAACGCGGCTCTCCAGAGACACTGACTTACACTAGGCGTGTCCAAGAGGACGAGTGTTAACACCTAAGTTCATGGTCTATGTGCGCTGATGTTTGTAGTGATATGTTGAGTAAATGTATAAAAAATATATTTCTATAGTTCAAAATGCAAGTTGTAACCTAAAAGGAGAAGGTTAATAAACATATGCTCGTGTTCTTGGGATGACCCTGCTTAGCAGTTGTACCTGGCAGGAGTAGTACTATCATCCAAGTTTCAAAAATTTGGAAAAACATGGGGGAGAAAAACCCTACATGTCTCCTTGTCGCCTTACTCTATATCATTGATTCAGGAGCGCCAGCTCCCATCGTGTGGGATATCATCAAAAAGTGTTACTGTAGAGAGTGTCATTTATTTACCAGTTGCAGGTATCATGGAAACAGATCGCTATCGCTGTTGCAGTAACGTGTACCCTGGGAAATTGGCATTCAGTCCTGAGTCAACATCAGCTATATTAATTGTTGCTCTTTTTCCAAGAGCAGTCCTTCTGTGTTTCCAGTTGATTGTTCAATCTGTTCTATGGCCACCCAGTTTATATAATTCGTTGTGAGTTCAGTTCTTAGGAAATGGTGTGTATTTGTTGGGTATTTCACTTACACAGTATATTACTGCAGTGTTTGCAGATTCATGTTTTTATCTTCCCGGCTAGTCATACCCACTTATCGGAGGTTGCATGGGCAAGTAATTATGTACACCACATTCATAGAATTACAATTGGTGTGTTTCCGCAGTCTCCAAGTCCTTCCTGGTTCCAATATCAAAGGCATTGTGGTGCTCGTAAGGTGGCTCACACTTGTGTTACCGCAGGCATAATGGCCAGTTACCTCTGGTAGGCCGCTACTGTTGAGTACTGTTGTTCTTGTTTGGGTGTTCTTCTTCTGTGGGGGGGTTGATACGAGGTTGTCTTTTAGGCTTCTAGACTCTTTATATGAAAACAGGGAGTTTTCTAAATCCGGTTTCCCTGTGTGTAAGATCCCAAGTGTTTGTTGACTACTTTCTTCACTTCATTGGAGATGCAGTTGTAAGTTGTTACACATGTCAGGGGGATGAATGTGTAATGGAGGATAGTTTTTTCCAACAGGGCCTCTCTGTTTTGGTTGCTTGCCTGTTTGTATGTTGTCTTTCTGTTATTTTTTGGGTAGCCCCGGTCTTTTAGTTTCTCTTTCAGGGCCTTAGCCCGGGTTCTGAAGTCCAATTTCCTAGAACGATTCCTTTTCAGCCTAAGACATTTTCCATACTGGAGAGTCTTCTTCAGTGTCCTCGGGTGGAAGCTATCAAACTTCAGAAGGGTATTTCTGTCAGTGGACTTCATGTAGGTCCTGGTGCCCAGCTTTCCACCTCCTCTACCATCAATATGCAGTGAGTCAAAAGATCCTGCTATCTAATCCACATTTGGTTAACCCAGGAAACCCAAGAAAGATTGAATTGCTTTTGATAGCCAACAGATCCAAACAACCACATATTCAAGCCTGCTTCTCTGATATAAATCTAAGTGCCTTCACTCCCCAGTCGGCAGACAATGGCAAAAATAATTTGAATTCACCTTTACCTTTAATACAGACCTCCTATTCAAAAAACATTTAAAAAACACTTCACTGAGCAAACAAAGACAGCATGGTACCTGCTTTCCTGCCTGAAAAAAAGTGAAACTCTGTGAGGCAGACTTACTAAGATTTTGAATCAGGGTTGTGTCATTTTGTTATTTACTAAGCCATGCAAAGCCACTTTGTGTGGTTTAGTAAGTACAAAGTAACACAATGCAGCGCATAGCGGTGCCTTGCTTTATTTTGCATTGGGAAGGCATTCCATGGGTGGATCATGGGCATTCCCATGCATTCACCCATGGACTTTGGTGCATTACTAGTTTCAAAGACAAATAAACCTGGAAATGAGTCAAAATTATATGTCTTCTTACATCTGTATTTCTCCTCATTATTTTAATTTTCCAGCACAGAAAAAGGAAAACACCATTAGGGATTGTTTTTGTTCAGGAAGGTGTCTCGTCCTGCACAATAACAATCCTGCCTCTAACACAGGCATCCTTTCACCATAGTGCAAGAGGGCCTGTTTCGGCACTAGCCAGCAAACGGTGCATCAGGAGGCAGCAGAAATGTGTATTATCTTATTTAACATGGCACATTCCTGCTGTCTCATTTTCACGCAATGCAGCTCAGAAACTTTGCTTGCTGGTCTGCCATGCCTGAAAAATTTGTAAAAATGCCTTTTTATTCTGAAAGTCAAATTGTGGTCAATAGTGCATGCAGTCCTTGGCCACCTGGAATAAGGTAAACATTTTCTTGGTGGATGATCAGAACTTAGTTTTTCTCCCTGAAGGCACCCTACGTCCTGTGTCAGGTCTCCTCAAGCACTCAAAGAAGTCCAACCACCTCATACTATTGATAAAGGAAATACACATATCTCTTCCTAAAGGCTTGTGTGCTCATCAAGACTATCATAATTCAATTCCCAAATGCACCTGCCAAGATACTAGAAACTAGGAAGTACATTTATAAAGGTTAAAGGTAATAGACATTCATTATTCTAACACAATACGCCACAAACACAATAAAATAGAAATTGGTAAAACTAACTTCCCTCAAAAGAAAGAAGGTGGGATTGCACACACAGAAAATGTTGTATGATATGTGAGTGAGGTTTATTATTAGTGAATATTATTCCAAGTGTTGAAGAGCTACTATTCTGATATCACAAAATAATGACTGCAAACCAGCAGAGAGTAGATCCGGCCTAAATATTACCATTGTCTGCTAGCTAGGGGTGGGCTTAACTCATGTAATTCCTTGTAGTATAATCATGCAAAACGACCTAAGAATTCTGCAAGATTAAGCAGAATTATGCAAGAAGATTAATTATTGGTTTCAACTGCACCCGTGCATTTAAAATGGACAAGAGAATGCATTTTACACTGTTATACGGTTCCTAAGAATCCAGTAGACCTGTGTATTTACAACAACAAAACTTCATAATACAGAGAATTAGTATTTTTATATAATCCGTAAATGTTGGTTTGTTTGGCTAGCTCACAGTACCATATCTAAATGCCTAACCTTACTTACAGCGTTACAGATAATATTGGTAAGCTCTAACATGACTCTCAGTTTCCCAAGTAAATCGTGGAAACTGAGCTAACCCTTTTGTTTGTCACTTTTGCATCCTCAAAGTCTCACAAAGAAAAGATACAATGTCATATTTTCAAACAATTATTGAAAATGTCAAATCTTTGCATATAAAATATCAACCACAATTATCAGGAAAAGGAGACACATCATTGTTATAATCATTATTAGAATGGTTAAAAAAACAAGTTAATCCTGTTAATTGTTCATAATGTTACTGAGGTTACTGCTATCTATCACTAATTTCTCTATGCTAAAAAGAGCATGGCGGGAGTATCCGTCTGCCAGGTCCATTTGAATGACCTAACCCTAGAGGTTGCTACTGTATGTCAGGAAGCCGGTCTCTGGGTATTAACAAGTTCAGCCCTGTCTGAGCGTACATGCCTGTGCACTTCATCTGCATGGCTATCTTCCTTCTCAGCATGAAGGTCAGGGACAGAGAAACTGCATCTCAGTGACAGCTCACAGCAGCGTTCCATGATGACTCCAGCGGGAAGCGAACCTCTCACTGGCTTCAGCATGGACACTGATTAAATAATAAAACACCAAGCTTATCACACTGTGCCAAAAGTGCAGAACAGCATCTTACTTTGTGTGAGGAGAAATGTTTGTCTCCAAAGAACAAAATATAAGGAATTAAAACGATGCATCGTGTTCTCAACTATGCAACCCTGGAACTAAATGTGCAGACTACAGGGTGACAATGGCTATCAGAAACAAATGCGTGCATGGCACATTCTTGCATTATGGAAAACATGTGCAAACCACCATTAGAAAGGGATGCTAAGTTAAATGAAAAGCTAAAATGGAGACCAAATATAAGCTACATAACACAAATAAGTGCTAAATGAACAGAACATGAATATCAGCTGCTCAAGCTCACTAAATGTGCTCTTGTGATGGGATTTTTCCACAATTTACTCCCGGCCTTTAGCACTATGTTCTAAGTGCAAAATTCACCCTCACATCCAAAATCTACATTGGGGTGCATTTCTGCACTCAGAAATGGCACTAAAGCAAGCAGAACACGAATAGCAAATGTGAGTGCCCACTTGCACTCATTAAATGAGCTCTTGCAGTAGGATTCTTTTCCCCCAACTTACACAAGCAGGAGTAATTTCATAATTAGCAGCAAATCCGTGTCAAACAGTAATGTGGAATTACCAATATAACTCTGATTAATCCAGCACAATTGAAATCCTGCCCAGGCCTACTGCCAGCTATGATGTACATGCCTTGCTACAAAGAAAATATGGTTGATGTAACAATTTCACAAAACCAACCAGGACAAACTTAGAATCAGCTACAAATAATTTTGTATGAGAACCAAGTTAGGATGAGGATAGGAAGGCAACCAAATCTACAAAAACGAATCTGCAAACATGAATGGTGAGCCACAGCTTCACAGTCACTGTAATATAAAAAGGTTCATTCTTATGCTGAAGTTCTGTAGCAGTAGATTTGCATCAAGCCAATGAAGGATGAAGAAAATATGATATTCCTTTGTAGTGATGAAACATGAATACAACTGAGCAACAAGCAAACCATATGGCCATCAACACTAGCATTATTTCTATGTCTCAGTGTCAACACTACTTGTTCTGCCATAAAATGTACCCACACCGATCCTCAAGTGTGATGCCTTAGATGCTGGTCATTGTAGAACTGAGAAGCGATAAATTGGTAATGGTAAGTGGTTTGTCAGAATTCAGTCACTATGATTGGAAATATTGATTGTAGATTTGTGGCTTAACCCCTTCGATGCGCATGACGGAGCGGTTCCGTCATGCGCATCGGTTGCGCTGTGCATATGACGGAACCGCTCCGTCATGGCCCCGCCCGCGCAATAGAACCTTCAGCACAGCGCGGTAATCCGCGCCGCGCTGAAGGGGTTAAGTAAGCCACTTATGATTTAGACTTACCTTTCACTGGTTTTTAGATTGCAGCAGTAAAACTTTAAAAGGTGCCACACTGGGCTTCTTTTAACTCAAGATCTAACATTGACCTGAAGCAAAGGTTAGAAAAGAGGAGCTTTATGTGAGCGTATGGACTATAATGGCACAAATAGAACCTATTACAGTTGTGTAAAATGGACCCTGTGTCCTCGTCGCTCCCATAGTTATTTTTACTTTTTAGATAGCCTGGCTCTTTGTTCTCTGCTTTCGTTTAGGACTTATGACCAGTTCTTTGTTACAATATGTTCTTAAATAGTTGGTCCTTTTTCCCAGTTCGCCCCTTTTAACATGGAGCTGGTCTCACACTTTGACAGGTCACTATAGTGACATTGGGAGGAGGCAATGCAGTAAGAGTACTGCATAGCCCATGTCTGGTCAAATAAGCACTTTAATTATTATTATTTTTATTTTTTCAGAGTTTTATATAGCGCCAACTAGACCCTTGAAATCGGGTATAAGAGCGCTTTACATGAGCACCAGTTTCATTACAGATGGACACATTCATTTTTGTTAGGCATGTATGTTCACACCTTAAAAAAGGACTCTCTCAAAACATTATTTACTGAGATGGATGAACACTTAGATAAAGTACTTCATCCATAGCTCATTTTACCTCAGTAGTGGTATCTGTTGCGATGAATGTCACATTATTTCTAGATATATCTCATGTACCAATCCACATCATTTTAGCAAATGTAACCTCAGCCTCTACATTTGAATGAATTTGATAGAATGAATATGAGCATTCACTGAAGTCATAATACATGTTCAAATCTACTACTTTCTAATGACACAAATCAGGAAAATTCATTAAAAAATACCAGGACATGATCGGAAAGCAAACGAGGTGCTGTATACATTACATGGCAAATGTAGCAAAATACTTATGGCCTCATTAAATGGCGTAGGATAGCACCACAAGACTTTTTGCTGCACTGCTCTACTCCAATTTGAAAAGGCAGGAACGCAGCATATTTACGAGATACAGTGCATTCCTGTCCTTTCAGCTAGTGCCAGTGCACAATTTGGTGCCTAGCGCCAAGGCAGACACCCTTGCACAGCGGTGCAAGGGTGTCTGTGTTGTTGAAAGGATTGTTTTTTGTGCAGGAAGAATGCAGCACATATGGAAAGAGGAAAAAATGAGGAGAAATGAAAACATTTCTCCTTGTTACGCCTGCTCTGGGGAGGTGTAAGGTTTTGGCGCTGCCCAGGGTTTATGTGATCTTGTAAGTTTGAGGCAGCGTAGAAATCCATGGGTGTTGCATGAGAACACCTACCGCACTACCCATGGAATGCCTCCTTGACGCAGAGTACGGCATCACAGCGCTTTGCGCTGTCTTGCCATACTCCACATCTATGAGGCCAAGTAAAGCCATGCAGGGTGGCTTTGCGTCGCCTCATAGATACGATGAAGAGGGCTGCGCCACCGGAGCATAAAAAAAAGGGATGCTCCGGCAGTGCAGGCCTCTTGTAAATACGCTGCTAAGTCTTCAATAATTTGTTTATCACATAAGATACTATGGACAGAATCCAGACATCTGACTAGCAAATGCTAATTGTGCTACTGCAAGCTTGTAATTCATCTGATGTAATAAAAAGGCGTCCTCAGAAATCCATTGGAAATCTAACAAAAGTAACACCGCAATTCCCATTCAGGACTTTCAATTAAAAATGTACTCTGCGACAGTAACATGACAGTATGTTAATTTAATACTTGTGCTCAAAACAGGAGGCATAGATACAAAAATACCCATAATAATCAAACACAGTAATCGGTAAAACAATACAGCTGAGAACGCATGTGTATGCAAGCACGGTCTCTGCACCCATATTCCTTTAGACAGCGATTAAAAATCATTCATCCATGAGAGAAGTTTCCCTTATTGTGGAGAAATGCTGAAAAGCAATGGAGAGACTAACACATCCCCTCACCTTACAATTCTGAGGTCAACTTTAAGAGTAAACTAATAAACAAGCCACTTTAGGATTATTAGATGCGCTGGTGACAAGTACCATTAAGACATCATAGAGATGATTTAAAGTAGCTTTAGTCAGATAAAAATAAATCATCTATAATGTTATTTACATCTAAACTCATACACTGAATTATGCTGATTAGCACGTCTTTCACGGTTAAGGTATTCAGATCTGAGCAGTGAAATTGCAATTGCCTACAAAACATACCTGAGCATTTCCTGTAATGAGAACGTGTGGGTGTTTTTTGCTTCTCCCAAGAGGCCATGAGGCAAGAATTTAACTGTGCATGAAATTGATCTTCCTTATTTATTGTAGTCATGCCTGTGTTAGGAAGCAATACTTCTTATTAGCTGGATGAAAGAATAGGTGGTATGCACAGTTTCACATCTAACTTGAAAGTTGGATAGTAGATATTTTTTAAATAATTACATAATTGTAATATTAAAATCATGGGACAAGATGTAAAAAGCATTTTAACAGTCCCAAATGATCCCGTTCGGGGTTTGCAAACATTAAAAATGCTTTTTCCTTTGTACTAATCCACCTTAAGGAGTCAGAATTTTTTTTTGGCTCCTAACATGGGATTCTGAATAGATAACAGATCAGTATCTGGAATGGGTGTGTTGTATTCTTTTCTTTCAAAAACCGATTTGGTTTCTTAAATATCAATCTTTTGCAACAGACATCCAGTGGAAAAAACCTTAAAAATTTACTGACACGTCAGAGGAGGTGGTAACCCATTTTCAAAAGGGATTCCTTCCTCTTTTTTAATGTAAAAAAATACATTCTTGTTGAAGAGTAGACAGTGGTCTAAGGGACCACTTTCACCTCTTAAACAAACTTTATGAAAATCTGGCCTTATTAAAAGAAAAGTTTACTTTATTGAAAATCAGTCACAGACATGGTGGCGTGGTAACCGTTGCAGGCCACCATACCTATGATTGTGGTCACTCAGGTTGAGTCACAATTTGCGACCTACATAATGATTAATAATTAGGTAGGTCAGATTGTAACACAATTTTATTCTGTTTTTCTTATTACCAGACCTAATGGTACAGAGTTTGGTCCATAACAATATTTACTGGTCACAAATTGCAACCATAATTTTGAGACCAATAAATAGTACATCTGACCTCCCTCCATCTAAGAAGCCATCTGCTTTCTGATTCTGTGATTACATGTCTTTATCAGTGTTTAGTCTCTTAAAAAGAGATGAGATATGAGTTATTTCAACTTTCCCTGCACTTCTGAAAGCAATTTTCTTTTTACATTGACTTTTTTTAAGGTGACTCCCTCGCAAAAATATGAGCTTGAATCATTCATTTGACTTTAATTGCTATCCCTGAAAGGCTTTTTGATGATTTTGAGGGAATTAATGTGTTTTTTTCTCAACAGTTTTTTGAGTACAAGGTAGTTGTCATTGCCGTTAACAGTAGGATCTGATTTGTGCACAGAACTTGCAGGACTGGTGGCATTTGGACTGAATGGTAAAAAGTTGAGAATGTTTTCAGTGAAGGGGGGATCTTTAAAAAAGGGCATGAATTTGAATGGTTTGGCCTTTCCTTTTGTCACTAGGTAGGCACTTTAACCTATATCATCTCTGATGACCCAACAGCCAGTACACCCTAGGAAACAAAACACATTTGCATTGCCTCATAAATGATGCCAGATGTTGGAGAGGCTCTATCACATTTGTAGCAAGAGTACAAACTAAACTCTGCGCTGTGGAAAAGCAACATAGAATTGCTGACCATTTGTGCGCACTCTAAATTTCAGTACTTTGGGAAATAGTGGCCCTTTCCCCTATAATTCATCTAAGGGTAGTTTAAGCAAAATCATTTGGATTTAGTGTAGAGATAATAGGAATGGAAAAGAATTCTAAGCCACAAGCACAAACAGGTGGAACATTTGGCAGAGTATGTAGTGAAACTATGTATAGAAATAGAAAGGAATTCACAGATAATCTTGGGAGCATCTCTGAAAGCTCCCAAAATGTGCTGCAGAAAGCAAATATACACATATTTTTTACCCTACTACCAAACGCCAGAGATGACCTTATGTCATTGCACAAGGCTGTCACTGGGAACCATAAAGAGCTAAGGTAAAGAATCAGGATGATACACTCAGTCAATTTAGTGACCTTATGTCATTGCACAAGGCTGTCACTGGGAACCATAAAGAGCTAAGGTAAAGAATCAGGATGATACACTCAGTCAATTTAGCACTAAACTCTGACCCTGATGCTTTAAAACTAATGTGTTTTTCATGTAATTTAACCATTAGTTGGGTCTAGAGTTTGGTAAATGCAATCTGCACCAAAATTAGAGCGTATATGGATATTATTCTGCACAGAGATTAAATCTGTAATCCTGTGTCACTACTTTAGTTTAGTTGTGGTGCTTTTGAGATGTATAATATTGTGCTTAGGACAGAGCTTACATTATTTAACTTGGTTCACCCCTTCGATGGAAGACTTCACACATTGTCACAGATTATGATAACCCTGCCCAAGCCGTCTTCCAGGATCAAGCATCAGATGTAACACAACCAACAGCCTCTAAAGAGGAGAGGGTTTACCTTGAGCCTATAGCCCGTAAGTTGCCATAAAATAGGTCGGCAGTCACCTTTTTCTGCCTTTCAAGTGGACAGGGTGGGATTGTAATTGCTGGGCGGGGTTGGAGCGCAGCACTGATTTTAAAATGATATTTCTAGACATGCAAGCGTGATCTTGCTAATTAAAGTAGGATTTCCAAATCAGGAGGATTTCTATACATTGTTCATAGCTACCTACAGTTTACTTTATTTTCAGAGACCACATAATACAAAAGTATGCCTAGAAAAACGGCGAAATTAATAGGAAACTCCAATCAGATGTGCACACATGCAGATTACCTGGGGCACAAATATTGTTCAGGAGTAAATAATCTTGAAATGAACATTTTCTATTTGCAGACCTATTCGATGACTTTGTTGCCATTCTGACAATTCACATTTCCTCCTTAGATTAGAAACCTATTTTCCAAAATATTCTTCCTATTTAATACTGTGGAAAATTCTACCAAGATTTTGCATAATAGAAAGTGGAAGTGCAGTTGGAAATTCCTGAAAATGAGTTTTCTGTGAATAAGGATTTATTAGTTTTGACTGGTGATTCCAATTTTTGCTCGTGCAAAGTAAACATAGGACCAAAAATATTTTATTTTGTTCCGTTAGCCTACATTCCGAAAGATGTTATTCATGCTTCCCCTTTTTCCTAAGCTCTTAAATAATTGAAACAAATACATGAATCATATTTGGGAACGATTCATAAATAATAATACATTTGATTCCATTGAGAATATCACTTCAGAATCAGGCATCTACCATAGGAAGTGAACGCATACAAACTTCACTGAAAACACTGAAACCGTTACATTTTATCCAGACATAAAAAACACACCAGTGTTTAACTGGACCATTTTATTTTGAAGTCAAATGCACATCTGCACAATTATTGATGGCAAGGGCAGTGTTGTTTCTAAGACATGTACACTGCAAATGTACTTCAATAACACATGAGGATGAAAATAGAATTGTGATTGATGGCAAACACAGATCATAAGGCAAATTTCTAGATAGAAATCTATGGGGCTTCAAATGGCAGCTTTGCTTTGATTCCCTGCTTGAAATGCTCTATTAGAAGTTGAAGTCTATCAGCATTTTCATTAGCATTCTTTCATTATTCTAATCTAAAAAGGGGTTGTCAGGAAACTTTTTGAAAGGGAAATAAAAGTCACGATGCTTGAATCTTTGCGCCTGGTTTCAAGTGTTGTTGTGAATAATATGCGCATTATAATTCCCCAAGATAGAAACTCTCAAAGTGGGTTAGGAGTTCTTCACTTCTATTTGAAAGTTATGTGGGACAGGGATATTTGCAGAACTAACTCATGCATAGTGCAACTCTTGTGCTGCTAGAAGAGATCTTTGAGTTAAATTTCTTTAAGTAGAGATGACCACTGAACAAAGAAAGCGAATGAGTTCCTTTACACCTATTTCTATACAGCGGTCACGCTTCATAGGACGAGGAGAGGGAGTATGAATGTTGTTAGAGACATGGACATTTTCAGGGGACTGACTGACTTCCATGGTACGAATAGAAGTTGATGATCCCCTTTTATTTTCAATCATGCTAAGCTTGTCAACATATGCAGTCGTGATCCATATATTGTGTATGTCAGAATAACATGAGTAGAAACATCATTTGACATAAATATTGCGAAATCTTGTTTGCAAAATGATTGTCCCATTGGGTGTAGCTTCTCTATTAATTTCTTTAGAGGGGTGATATATTTTAGAAAATGTATAGAACATGATATTCATGTCAGACAATATTTTTGTATACAATAATCTACTACCACATGTCCTAAGGGCACATAATTTAGGCTTCCTCATGTGTGTCTTTTGACAGCAAGAGAACTGAAATGGCCTTTTGATAAGTCTCAGTCTGAATGCTTTTCAAAAACATGATTCACAATGTGCCTGTTTGTGGGAGATAAAGTCAGCAAAATTCAGATTGATGACAGCATCATGACAAACTTCAAGCTTCAGCTCAGACGAGCTGGAGTTCTGTCAGTGATACATTATACACATATCAGAAACAGCATCAAGTAACATCTGATAAATAGGTTCAAAGTCGTGAAATATCAAATATTAAACATAAGCAACTGTGACAGTTGTCTAGATCATGGAATAATATGTTTCAACAATTGACTACAATGCATTTCCCAATTCAAGACTTTTCTTTAGCATTTTAAATCAAAAGTCAACAAAGATATTGCATCACAAATGAACCTTAAGGAGACTTAAATATGTTTAAAAGTGCAACAGCGGTATATTTAAAAAGTGCCAGAGCATGGTAAACAATAAGGAACCTAAAGACCCAGCTGAATCAATAGTCCAACACGATTTAGGTCAACAGATAAGTAAACTGACGTAAAGGCTAGCCACAAGTATATATTTTGACAATAGAGATGACTTTCAGCTTGCTGATGAATGCTATTGTTTCAAATCTGTCATATTGTATCCTCAACAAAATAAACTGTAGTGGTTCATAGACATGCTATCAACTGCTTATCTTGACAGCACTACCACTATAATATAATAATAAAAATATAGATGCCTGGCGTCTGAAAGTAAAGGCCATTTGTCAGGGGCGTCTCCAAGTGCAATGCTGTAATGAAGTGCCTTACAGAGCTCCTGGACTAAGGTCTAAAAGTCCATCCAATATTCCCAATTTGTGCACCCAAATACCACCACTAATGGCATCAAATGACATTTGGAACATAGGTCTGTTGAACAGGCTGAATGTAAAGATTTAACCCAGCATAATGAGTAGGAAGATGGAAGGTTCCTGTCTTATGAAATGGCAAAGCACGACTACTACCTACATTTAAGATGGCCACCACAATGGCATAGGAGTGGAGCTGAAGAGACGAAGAGCAAGAGAAATGACCGTGTACTGGAGCTGAGATCCCAGGTGCAGCACCTGAAGGAGCAGCGACCAAAACTGGTCGAGATTGAAGGACTGTGTGGGGCACGTCAGTGAGGTGCCTTGACATCATGGACCATGGTTTAATAACCTTGAGGTGAAGTGGCCAAAACAGGTGGAAACATTGAGACAGTGCAGCACGTAAGGCACCATCCTCACATGCAGTCCCACAACCCTGAAAGGAGCAGGTCCCTGGTCCTGGAACCAGTCAGAATGGTAGGTGCTGTGTGCATGTGTGCCCACCGGGTGAGATTGAGGATGCCGTGTGTGCCCTGCCATCCATCCCACATCTCAGTAATGCATAAGCGGTCCCTGCAACTGCAGTGGCAGAATCTCAATGGCTGCCATGGAAGAGATTGAGCAATGAGTTTATCTATGGAAAGTCATCAATAAAAGCACCCGTTGGCAAACCAATTTAACGCTCACATAGTGTGCCCACAGCCCTATTTACAGCCCTGTGTGGCCCTGGCATACACACAAGCACATAGGCAAAACAAGAGCTTTTGCTGAGCTAAAATTGCCCCCCACAAGGGAAGACATTCAGAACTGCTAGATGCACACAGTTAAATTATATTCCAATGTGGAACAACAGAGACACTGCCTTGATGATCGAATTGAAATAAAAATTGCCGATAAAGGTGAAAATATCATTATTTGGGATAAACTGGATTATGTAAATGAAGCGCATGACCAATTGAATGATATGAATTGCTATGAAAGACTGCAAACCAACCCAACTCCGAACATGAACCTAGATCTGGATAAAAAATTACAAAAATGGACAGCTATGAATCTCATCGATCAAGATGAATGCAAGTATCTAACTACACAACATCCAATAACTGCCACCATGTATTTTTTGCCAAAAATCCATAAAAATCAGACTAGACCACTAGACCACTGGGACGTACGATCATATTAGCAAATGGATCACGATTCGAACCAGTGGCAAACTACATTGATTAGTTCCTACTACCGTTTGTCTCAAATTTGAGTTCTTATATCAAGGATACTAGCGATCGCCTAAGACATCTAAATGGAACACCTTGGCAAGAATCGTATAGACTAATAACAATGGACGTTGTGTCATTGTACACAAACATTGACCATGACATTGGTATTACTGCCTTTGAATTTTTTCTGAAGGATAGAAATATTCATTACGTTCAGCATAACACAATGTTATTGGAAATGATCAGGATGTCTCTTACTCAGATGTTTTCCTTTTTGGTGAGGACATTTTCAAGCAAGTCAAAGGAACCGCAATGGGCTTTTCATTTAGCCCAAGCTATGCCTGTTTGGGAATGGGTTGGTGGGACTAGAAATGGGCCTGGCAATTTGACAACGATAGATTAGTTAATAAAATAATCATGTGGCCCAGGTTCATTGAAGATCTATTTATCATCTGGGATGGAACAGATGAGGAATTCAATAAATATTTCAACATCCTAAATGCAACACCAGCAAATTTCAAATTTGCGTACATCAGCCAAGAAAGAGCAACATTCCTGGACACAGAGATCTACATACAGGAAAACCAAATACATACAACACTATACAGAAACACAACAGCAACCAATGCTACACCACACGCAGGAAGTTTTCACCAACAGTCCCTATTTCAAAATATACCTTATGGTGAATTTTTGAGGATACGGAGAATCGAGGCTATCCAGTAAAGCAAATCAAAAAAGGTTGAGAGAAAGTGAACCAGGCAGTCAGACAGGAAATATTAAAAGCAAAAACAGTGGTTGAAAAAGAAAATCCAGAAACCATCAGGTTCATTACCACGTTCTCTAAAGAATCAAAGCAAATAAGAGATATTTTGAAGAGAAACTGGAAAATCCTCCAATTGGATTCAATGGCAGCAAAAATCATGGGAACGCATCCCAATATAATGTTCAGGAGAGCAACTAACTTAAGAGATCAACTAACTCATAGTCACTTCCACAAAAAGAAAAATAAACAAACACAATGGCTACAAAGTAAGGGGTTTATGAAATGCCACAACTGCAAAATATGTCAAATTGCCAAAAATACTCAAGAACTAAAGATGACCGAATGAAAAACCTGGAAGATACAAGAACTGATCACATGCAAAAGTCAATTTGTAATCTATGTTATAGAATATCCGTGCTCATTAAAATAAGTATGGAGCACCATATGCGAACCAAAAAAAATGTATCCTGGAACATGTAAGAGTCACAATGAACAAGGACCGTAGCAACGCGGTAGCCAAGCTCATGGAAGCATACCATGGAAGTGATTGGAAACTATTGAGATTCTTTGCCATCGAAACAGTCAATCGCCAAGTAAGAGGCAGTGATCAAGAGAAGAAATTAAGACAGAAAGAATCCCAACATATCCTGAATTTAAGATCATTTACATCACATGGTCTTAATCAAAGTGAAGAACTTTATGCACATTTAAGAAGTCATATTTAATAATGATCCAGTTTTTTTACTTCCCTATTGAAATGTTAGAATTGTTTAAAAAACTTTCTTTTATTGAACTCCTTTCCATTCTTTTTTCTCACCTTCTTCACTTTTCGTCTACCTTCACCTTTCTTTTTCATTTCTTTGCATAATGTGGTAATGAAGATTGGAATATTTTGATCTCTTCGCGTACATCTGATAATGCTATAGAATATGACAAAATATGTATAGGCGAGATAAGGTTCCCGTGACAAGGATACACTCTCCACTTGAGGAGCATTAAAATAATAGAATGAAATGCCTTGGGACAACCCACTGTTTTTGATATAAGAGTAGATATTATTTATCGTTATAAAAACACGGGAATGGAAAACAAAGGTTATTACCGTATTGTCATACCTTATTCAATGACCAGCTAAAAAAGAATAAATCAATTTGAGGTTCAGGTCCCTGGTGAGCTAGTTGGACCCCAGGGACCCTCAGGATTCAAGGGGACTTCATCCCTCAACTCAAAACACGCCACAAGTGCGTTTGCACAGTGGTGAAGGGAGGGTGCGGGGCCTGAGTTGACATGTGTGCAGACATGCCCTGTGGCGCGTTTTAAGTTGGGGAATTAATTCCTCTTCAATCCTGAGGGTCCCTGGGGCCCAACTAGCCCACCACTTACCTCCAGTAAGCGCCACTGCGCTGCGTTGCAGAGAGGTGGACCAGGCAATGCCCCTTTTTACACCACTCTGCAACGCAGCTCTGTGGTGCTTACTGGAGGTAAGTGGTGGGCAAGTTGGCCCCCAGGGAGCCTCAGGACTCAAGGGGGCTTAATCCCCCAATTTACAATGCACCTGGAGGTGCATTTGCGCAGTGGTGCAGGGAGGGGGCGTGGCCTGATGTCACAAGTGGGCAAACACGCCCTGTGGCACGTTTTAAGTTGGGGAATTAAGTCCCCTTGAATCCTGAGGGTCCCTGGGGGCCAACTAACCCACCAGGTACGTCCAGTTAGTGCCGCAGAGTTGCATTGCAGAGAGGTGTAAAATGGGGCATGGCCTTGAACCATCTGTCTGCAATGCAGCTCTGTGGTGTTTACTGGAGGTACATGGTGGGCTAGTTGGACCCAGGGACTCTCAGGATTCAGGGGGACTTAATCCCCCAACTTAAAACGTGCCACAGGGCACCTTTGCACAGTGGTAAAGGGAGGGGGTGGGGCCAGAGTTGACGTGTGCAAACACGCCCTGTGGCACGTTTTAAGTTGGGGAATAAGTCCCCTTCAATCCTGAGGGTCCCTGGGGGCCAACTAGGCCACCAGGTATCTCCAGTAAGCGCCACAGACCTGCGTTGCAGAGAGGTGGTCCAGGCCATGCCCCTTTTTACACCTCTGTGAAACACAGCTCTGTGGCACTTACTGGAGGTACCTAGTGGGCTAGTTGGGCCCCAGGGACCCTCAGGATTCAAGGGGACTTAATCTCCCAACTTAAAATAGCCACAGGGCGTGTTTGCACACATGTCACCTCAGGACCCCCCCTCCCTTCACCACTGTGCAAACGTGCCCCATGGCTCGTTTTAAGAGGTAGTTTTAATCCCCCTGACCTATTATGTACTAGGGACTTACAGAGGAGGTCATGCTAATCACAGGGGTACCCCAATGCATATTGTTCCCTAGTGTATATAGGTTTTTTCACTGTATTCTTAGTGTCTTTTAGCATAGCACTGGCTCTAGGCCTGGTTAGTCAGAGACAGTTACCACCAGTACCCATCTGAAAAAGTTGTGGGTACAGGATGATTTTGCAACAAGGCCTCTTTGTGCTCCTCTGTTGGTTCTTTCTGGACATGTTTAGCTTTTTCCTGCACTTTTCTTCGTCTTTGTGGACTTCTGTTGCCTCTTTCTGCATTTCTTTTGCTTCTTTCTATGTGTTTTTTCTAATTTCTTCAGATGTCCAACCTCTGTAGGCATAGTTAGAAACTAGCATTTAAAAAACCTTTGAAATTCACTTAAAAAACCATAGGTTTCAGGCACGTTATAGTTAGAAATTAGCATTTAAAAAACCTTAGAAATTCTCTGAAAAAACCATAGGTTGTAGGGAAAGTTATAGTTAGTTGGACATTTCACTCGTACAAAACCATAGAAATTCCCCTGTTATAGTTAGTTCAGCTAACTATAACTCGCGCACCCGCAATGCACTGCTGATGACGTCACAAATTACATCACTCATGACATGGTCAGTTACATCATTGATGACATCACTGATGACATCTAAAGGCCTAAAATTTACCTCAATATGCCAAGTAGGGGTGGGTGACAAACTCTGCCCCACCAGCAGAATTTGCCGAGTTTTACCCACTCAATGTTTCACTTGGAACGCGGAGTTCTGGCAAAATTGCACCAAGCACTGCCTGGTGAAATATTTCTCTTGTACGGCTTGCCAACGTTAAGGTGATGATTGCAAGCAAGAATCTGCATCCCCTAACCGGAGTTTTGGGTGCTAGAATGCCTCCAGGTGAGATTTCTCAATGCAGGCAGTCGTACAGATTGCGACCGCTCGCATTTAGAGAGCTGCCTCTTGAGTAGAAAATCTCCTTGAATGGCAGAATGAGGCAGTGCCCTCTGGTACACTGCAAGGTGCCATACTCACTGATTTTACAGCATAGAGTAAACTTCAGACACTAAGAAAGCCGCATGAGGAGCATGACATTCCGAATTCCAGCCACTCACCGAACTACGCTGAACCTCGTGTGTTTATTATGTAACTCTGCAGAATTCCACCCAACCCATTGTCAAGGTCAAACATAGATTCGCAAACATCAGACCACATTCTCATTCACACTCACATTCACTCATTCTCACCTACTCACTCTATCATTCTCACTGATTTCCAATCACTCATTGATTCTTACACTCACTCACTCACTTATACCAACTCTTACTCTAATTCTGACACACTGACTTCCACTTGCTCTTAGATTCACTCTTCATTCACACTCACTTATTCTCTCTCACTCATTCTGACTCACTCATTCTCATTCCCAGTTACATTCGCTCACTGGCACTCATTCTCACTCATTCTCTCACACACTTTTATAGGCCTTTACACTCATTCTTATTCATTCACACTCACCGACTATCTAACTTGCAGTCATTCTTATTCTCACTCGCTCATTTTCACTAATTCCACTCACTGACAATCAATCCTACGTATTCTTACTCACTGTCTGTCACTCACTTTAAACCACACACCCATACTCAAACATATATGTATGTATGTTTTCTTTCTTATAGCACTTACTTTGAATAAGGTGTGTCCCTATATAGGTTTTTTCTAAATAGGAATATGAATTAGTGTTATGTACTTCCTCTATATATGATATTTCAGAAGAGTGTTCATCTTGTTTTCGACGCGGTTTTCTTGATTGTTGTCTCATCTCACTGATGAATTTCCCATAAATAAATGTATTTTAAAAAAGGGATTTTGCAATACTAGTTCTCTGACATCTTAAATAGGAAGCTATTTTAAAATTTTAAATTATGAACTCTCTGGTGAATACAATAGAAAGGGCCTATACACTGTGAACTTGATGATATACACCAAAGGAATAGGTTTTTACTTTTTACAAGTTGAACTTGATCATAAACTACATAGGATGAGGCTTTACATTTTGAACATCCTAGCACACAGAATAGGAATGGGATTATATTGTGAACTCTGTCACATGCAAAATGGCCATTACATAGTACTTTCACAGGCATTTTCAATAGGAAGAGTGCTTATATTGTGCACTCTGCAGTCTTTGGCATGTGTAATAATAATGGGCCTCATATGTATGCCCCTTTTCTTGCATGGCACTAGAAAGTGCTTGATTGAAAGGGAGATCTTCGATTCATGTCAAGTCTTCCTAAAACGTTTGATTTGTCTCTCTAGACAAATACCAAGTGTCCAATTTTATTTATTTTCACATTACAGCCAAGAGGGTTGTTTTATTTATTATTAAAGGTAGTGACAAAGGCTGTAGCTCTCTCATTTTACATTATGATTGATGTGGTGGAGGCTGATCGTGGTGTAGGCTGATCTTTTTTTGTTGCGAAAAGGCTCATGTTTTCATATTCCTATGTAGGAACATTGCTGTTTTTTATTATTAAAGTCTGTGAGTACAAAAAATGCCGGTGATCTCTCACAGATAATGGCAGCAGACTACATTTACAGGATGAGTTGCTCCCTGCAATTTTTCTTTGGGGCATTTGATTTGCATACTCTTTAATCTATGAGATCCCTAAAAGAGGATTTCCAATTTGTAATTCCACCTGAAATCTTGTAAATCTGTGTCATTTTTTAGCATAGTATTTAATTTTCTGTGCATTAAAGGACTTTTCCTTTTTAAAGGCAGAGTCTCATTTGGACATTGATTTATGGAGTGTTATTTTTTTGTGTTCCTTAATCCTTTACCCACACCTCTTTCTGCCTGAATCAGCCATGGAGCCTGGGAGCTGGATGTTATGCTGCAAACTCTTTCATAAATGCACTAGGAAAGGGTTATCGATTGAGAACTCTGTGACAACTATAATAAGAAGAACTCCCAGTTGTGACGTCCTTGACAAACACCAAAGGGAGGAGCAATACATTGTTTAACACTAAGGACCTCGTTATGATGTCATGCGGACTGCTACCAACAGGCTGTCGGTGGCGGTCAGCCCGACATCTAGGGCAACGGTCCGACTGTCATATTAAGATACCGTGGTCGTAGCACAGAGGGCAGGAGGAAGGACCATTGGAAGGCCCATTGCTGTGGCAGTCAGACAGCAATCTCTACAATGAAGGTGGTGCTTGCTCAGGCACTGCAGTAGGGTTTATGATGTTCATTTCCCAGAGCCTTTTCATGGCGGTCCAACCGGCATGAAACGTCCGTTGGAAATGTACTTTGGGGGCCCTCCTGGGCCTCAGCTATGTGGCCAGGTGGGCGCATGCTATGCCCCCCAAACATCATTGTATCGTGTGCCAGGCACCACATGGTGCTTGGCAGATGGTGCATGGATGTTTGCAAACATGCAGTTTTCTATTGCAGCTTGTGCTGCTGTCCTTTTCCATAATATGGCAGGTGGAACTGCCGGCTACATGTCAGGCAGTCCCCACATCTGACCACCATCGTAATGAGGCCCTGAGAGACATTCTGAAAGAGGAGTCTCAAGTGTACCTTTGTTATTTTAACTTTACTACTCAGTTGTCTGTGAATTTAAGTACCCTTTCTTCTTTTAATCAAAAACATAGAATATGTATTTCTTAAGGATTATTTTGTGGGGTTGCTTGAATTCAATGTTTTGGGTTTGCTATTATTAACTATGTTATTTATAAAAAATTGTGACATTAAAAAGTGGCAGCAACTCTTACTTTTCCCTGAAACTTTGGGAATGTCTTGCATAAGTTGCATATCTGAGGACCAAAATCTTTTGAAGTTGATTCCTGATAAAGAGGGGAGTTGCTTCTACGGAATCAGCCTTGAGGCTGGAGCTCTGTGTGGTAGTTACTGACTCTTTGGTCTACTCCCAGCACCTGTTACTATGAACAAAAATATTGCGATTGCTATCAATGCTGATCTTACCTTCTGCCCACATGTTGCCAAAATCATAGTTACTTATTACTTTCTTTTGAAAATTCTTCATTGCCTCTGAATTGAAGGCTGAACATAGGTGATCCTGGCAGGATTCTGATCCCGATTAGATTATAAGAATACAGCTCTGTTTGGTTTAACTAAATATCTCATCTCTCTCCATCAGATGATGCAAAATGCAGCTGTGATGTTTGTTGCTTAATTTACCTGCTAAATCCCTGTCGGACCTCCTCCACAGGTTTCTAATGAACCATTGGATCTTGTTATGACAATGCATGATGCCAAGTCACTTCGTTTGAGTAAGTCAGCAATGAGCTTCAGCCCTCCATGCCCTCTCACATGCTTTGTTCATCTTCTCATGCACTCTCGGTGGGGCCCTTGTTCTAGCCCCCCAGAGCAGTCAGAGTCTCTTTCTTGGTTCTTGCTCTTATTCCCATACACCAGAAATATAAAATGTCCAAGTGAGTGCATGGTGAGAGGTATGCCTGTGAGAATACAGGGTGAAGCCTAGTAAAGCCAGGCATTTAGGCACTGCCAATTCTTGTTTTCATTGAGGTCCTCTTATCTAAATGAAATACATTTCCCTTTACCCATTAAAACGTTTCTGGACCCACCATGGAGGTGGGGCTTTTGAAGTTAGGGGCCGTGTGGCTAACAACATATACATATTTGATATGTGAGACACACCATTCAAAATCCTGGTGTAAGAAATTAAATTTCAATGTGTGCTTTGTATTAGGACAGTTGAATTGATTTGGCCTGACCTCTTTTACACCTGGCTAATAGCCGTAAGTTGTTAGCAATATCCAACAGTAGAGAAATAGATTTTATTTTGTTAGTAAGTATTGAAAGCAATGTGTCGGCAAATACCATTGACAGTATTAATTCATTTCTTCCATTTACATAACATGCTAATATTAACTCTGAGGTAGGAAACCTGCTTTTAACTTCTGTACTCCTATCTGCACTTGTCGTGTACTTCTTGTATGGCCCAGTGATGTTTTCACTATGTTAGCATGATTGTGCACGTTGTAGCCCGCTTTTAATTTTGCACACATGACTAAATATCTCTCTGGCCTTTGTGCCACATTGTATTTTCACATAGAACAAGCTAATTGTTTCAAATTCTACTCTTTTCCTGGGATTTATTCTGAACAACCTAGGAAAGGTCCAACAGCTCTGCCCCTTGTTATTCTCTCTGGTCAGACAATAGCACCCAGACTTAATAAAAGAATGTAGCTGATACTTTTGAATACACATATCTTGTCATATAATTGAGGACAGGGGTTCTAAAATAACAGACACAAAGTGAAGGTTCTGAGCAGGGTTGGCTTTAGAACTGGCGGCACTGGTGCGACAAAGTTTATTGGTGTCACCCCATCCGTGACCACCTCCACCACGGATTCCCTCACCACCACCTTTTAACAGTGCAGCTCAAGTCTCCATAACCACTCTCTTTCAGATACATTTAAATAGTTATATAATGCCACTCATGCCGGTGTAGGGTGTCACAGAACTTTGCAATCAACTGACCTATTTACATTATATGCACTTGGTGATCAGCATGGTACATGTTCTTTGAGGCAGACATATTCATTTTCTGTTCTATTTTATGATCAGTCAAGACCTCAACTAAACATAACTCCAATCACCAGGAAGAACATTATTCATCAGAGTTATATTGACATGTTTATTATTGCCTAGAAATTGCTTGAGGCAGGAACACAACAGCAGGTGTTTTTAAAACTAAAATAAACCTGCAAACACAGCGCCCCCTGAAATCAGCACCCAGTGCAGTTACACCAGTCGCACCCCCCTAGAGTTGAGACAAAACGTGAGATGAGAGTGCTGCTTCAGCTGAGAAGTAGAATGTCCACTTATGTATACTAAGATACAGGGCCTGCCACTAAACCCAGTGATCTATAATCTATAACGACTTAGCTTTAGTAGGACGTGAGGTGTTAGGCAGATCTGTCAGATAACATTACTGGGCTTTTTATCGTATATGGTTTATTAACCATGCTGATGATATTATTGACCTCTATTTGCTTTCTAATTGTGATGCAGTTATTGCCTCGTAGAACACAATAGTTTCAATAAACATTGTAAACTTCCTTCATGTGTCTTTTTTATCTCATTGTGGAAAAGTCCGAGTGAGAGAACAAAAGGGTGTTTCCTGTTACTGCGATCCCTTAGAGGGTCAGGAAAGTTGTGTTCTGGGGTGCCAAAACACTTATCTCTCTGGAAAGGTTAGACGGGCAAGTGAGGCACTATTGTTAGTCAGACTCAGGTTCATAGATACTGAGGTTTTATAGTGACTCGGTCCCTACGTACTGGTGTTCTATGGTCCCAATCATAGTTCTGTTCCTGAGCAGAATCCCTGCAACACACTGTGTAAATATTCACAGGAGCTCTGCATACACACTGATAATTTTCCAGAGTGACATTTCAGACAATTTGGAAATAAAAATTGATATTCATTTAAACAGCAGAAGTCTGATTCTTTATCAGACCATAGCCACTGCTGAAATGAAACCATCAGAGTGTAAGAGCAGAAATTGGGAAGAAAGCTACTGAAATAGCCGGATTTTCATACACTAGTACTTCACCTGACATGTTTTCCTTTAACAGGTGCCAATTTGTTTTTTGGATTAGCACCTTTATCATATTCTCCAGGTTTGGAGACGATACTTTTGGCACAATATTCATGCCATTATTTACTAGTGACTTTGTTTGATAATTGGAATAAAGAAGTAGAATTCTGCTGTCATGTGGAAGCACAATATCCTGTCATTAGTTCATACTTGAAAGAAAGTAATTAATTTGCATGTTTGTTTTATGTCATGCTGAGAACTGGCTCATTTCCTTAGTAGATACAGAAGTAGATTTTTGCAATGATAAATAGCAGTCTGGAAAGGACCTTCTTGTGATTTTGATATTTTCCTTCCTTCTCTATGTCTATGAATGCAGTAATGAAACACAGGCATTAAGGAATGCTCAGCCATAAAAAAAATAACTTTTCCCCATAAATACTTTAATATTAAAAAAATGTCTTGCAAGGCTTAACATTCTGTCAGGGCCTGGTTCACAAAGGTAACTTACTTACCCACTCTTTTGAGTAATTACACTTTTGAGTAAGTTTCCTACTTTTTTGATTATTCATAGAATCAGAGTGGAAGTTACTGCTAAAAAACAGTAGTAAGTCCAGCATCACACATGGTCAACCATAAAAAATAATGGACATATGGAGTGAAAATATAATTTCTAGGAAATAATGGTACATTAAAATAAATTAAATTATTTATAACAGTTACATACATAAATCAATATAATTTAATGCTCAGAAATAATAAAAATATGTACACATCTATTATTTACATATGAAATAATTTAAGACCTTATCTTAAATAAAAAAAAACTTTTAACAATAATGTATATGAAAATATAACTAAATTAACTATAATTAATTCTATACATCATATTTAACAATTATTATAGTATTGCAAAGTTGCAAAATGCTTTTTGTCCCAAATTGTCTAAATCTAGTAAGATTCCATTATTTAAATTTAACATAATCTCATTGATTAAATGATTATCTGAAAATAATGGTGATAATGCTGTGGCATCATCATTATTATGTTCAACGTGTAAAATAAATACATAAAATTCATTTGCAGTGATATTTAATTCATAAATATGTGTAATTTTTTTTGTGGCAAATAGCTTATTTTATTTTTCTGTCTAATTTACTAGAGGGAGACTCCACAGTCAAAAGTCAAGCTCTCTGCATTCTTAAGTACAGGGGTATTAAAACACAATCTTAGAATAAAAAATAAAAAAATAAAAATACGTTTCTATTAAATAATAATGCAAATTAATTATATTTCATATTTAATATGCAGAACAAAGTACAGCAAATGCTACAGCACAATTAGCTTAGTAATGGAAATGTATTACATTAAATGAAAATTATTTTTATGAAGTTTAAAGTACAAATTATTGTAAGAAATTGGGTTACTACTTGAGGGGGTGAAACTCTACTCAAACAGGAACCACAATCCTTGTCCGGGCGAAGTCACAAGCAAAGCACCTTTAGATTAACCTTTGCTCAACCCTCGGGTCGCTAGGCACAGAGCAGTCAGGCTTAACTGAGAAGCAATGTGTAAAGTATCTCTGCAACATCTCAAACACTAACACAGTGAAAACACACCAAAAAAGGATCCTACTCCAGTTTAGAAAAACTGAGTAATTTTTAACAAATAAGATAAGGACACAACAACATGAATCCAATTAGTAGAACTGGAGATTGTCAGGTTAACAGATTTTAGTGAATATAGTGCCAAAAAGCACAAAGCTCCAACTGTGGATATCTGGTCAAGCCAGACTGGGTCACAAGTTCAGGTCAACCACAATGGAGCATGGTCTGGCTACAGGGACCCAGTTTGGCCAACTGATCAAGAGTACCTTATGTCCTGGTTGCGGAGCGTTAAGAGGTTCTGCTCCTGTGATGCGTTGCGCAGCCAAGGTGATGTGTCAGCTCCAAGGTGCTGCGAAACTGCGATGCGAGGTCCTGCATCGTCATTGAGGATGTCATTGATGAGGGCTCGCAATGCCAAGTCTGTCATCGCGGATGCGCCATGCAGTCAAGGCAATGGGTATGTTCTGAGAAGCTGTGGTGTGGGAACCTTATTCATCATCATGGCTGCTGTCAAGACATCTGCAATTCAAGGGCTGCATCAGGAAAGCTTCATTCACATAGGCAGCTGTTCCGATGTGGGTGGCAAGTTAAATGTGGAGTCCTGGCTTTGGAAGAACCTTCTCAACAGAGGTGATGCATCTGGGCTTCTTGGGGTTACTCTGCGCTGCAGAGGAGATGCATCAGGTCTGCTGGACCCACAGACGGGCTGGCAGAGCACCTTCAGGCCCCCTTCCAAGGGTCCAAGACAGGGGTGGCACCATTTGCAGGGTTGGAGTCACAGATGGCAGGGTCCCAGTGCTGGGTTCAAGGTTGTTGGAGTCTTTTGTCCTAGAAGCTCGTCTCAGGAGGCCAGACAAATAGCCCTAGGAATCCCTTTGAAGTCATGGTTTCAACAGATGCCCGTCCATTCATTCTCACCCAGGTAAGAGGGCAGCAGACATCAGGACAGCAGTCCTTCAGAGCAGCAGTCCAACAGAGTGGCAGTCACCTCAGCAGCACAGCAGTCCTTCTTCCTGGCAGGGTATCCATTGGTCCAGACGTGTACTGAAAAGTTTATTCCTGAGGCCCAATATTTGTAACTAGTTCTGCCTTTGAATTGGGAGCAGCTTTTAGAGGATTCCCCTTGAAGTCTACAGGCATCATGCCTTCCCTTTCTAGGCTCCAGGCTAACTACAGGTGCTATGCAGTCCATGTGTGTGGAGGCAGGACACCCTATTGAAGTGCAAGTAAATCTGTGTTCAGCTCTGCCTTTAAATCCTGCAGTGATGGCCCAACCAGGCACACCTAAGCTCTCTATTTTGTGTGGCTTGGTAAGAGGAATACGCAAAGCCCAAATGTCAGCTATACCCAATTATGTGACCCAGGGATAGGCTGCAGGCACTTAAAGGTTAAGACAGGAAAATGCTGAATTTCTGAAGGTGCCATTTTCAAAATTGTAATTTAAAATCTGACTTTACCATGAGAGGGGATTTTTCATTAAAATTACAAAGACACCAAGCATGGACTGGTTACCTGCTCCCACTTGAAAATGGCAGTTTATTAAGAGTAATAAGGTAACTCCTATGTTATCCAATGGGAAAGATAGGCCTTGCAGTAGTGAAATACGATTTTAGGAGTTTTTCAGTACTATGACAGGTAAAATGTAAAAGTACATGTCCAACTTTTCAAGTATGTTGCACCCTGCTCTGTGGACTGTTTAGGGCCTATGCTATGGGTGACTTATATAAATTAAAGAGAAAGATTTGGGCCTGGCTAAACATTTCTTTTACGAGCTCGAAATGGAAGTTTAAACAGCACACACAGGCTGCAATGACAGACCTAAGATGTTTAAGAGGCTACTTCAGTGGGTGGCACAGTCAGTGCTGCAGACCCACTAATTAGTATTTAATTTACAGGACCTAGGCACAGGCAGTGACACTTTACTAGGGAATTGCAAGAACATTTAATATGACAATTGGGTATAAGCTAATACTACCAGGTTTACAGGGAAAAAACAAGCCCTTTATCAGTGATTAACAGTGATAAAGGGCACAGAGTCATATTGTTGGACTAAAAATATTTTTAGTCAAATACTCTGTGCATTATACGATTTAAGGTAGCATTCGCAGCACCATTTTATATTTGGCTACCATCTTATACCATGATCAAAACTAATTTCTCTCTGTCCCTGCTGAAGGCAGCTGCAATAGTTTTCGTTTCTCCAAGGTTGAGCCTTGCTGTACTAATGAATACACTGTTCTTATTAGCGCATACCTTTCCCACTAGATACAGGCCTGATCCCACTAGTCTAGCAGTGGGGATGGCCAGAACGACCTTGGTTTAGTGATAGTGTGTTTCTGGCCTCAGAATCGAAACGTATCCTTCTGTACCCCTTTGTGTGGCTGCTTTCGTCTGGTAAATTCCAGTTTGGGTGTGTCGTTAGTGGTTCTGAAGATGTTTAGTATGTGTTACCATGGTGGTATAGGTCAGTCCCTCTGCAGCAATCCAAGGAGGCTGGTCAGACCAGACTCCACTCAAGTGTATCCCTAATAAATACCTTTGGTTTATATTCTCTACTGTCTGACTGACTCTTCATTTGTATGGAAGGCTGAGAGGTGGTCGCGAGTGTCCCGTGTGGTGCTAATTGGGTCACTTTCAGCAGTTGGCACCTTAAAAGGGACTCCATCGGGTGACCCATCCTTGCCTGCAGATGGACGAGGAGGTCGGGCTACGTCAGGTCGGACGGGCGGATCGGGGATCCCTGCACGAGAGAGCCTTGAACTCGCAGCTGCCCCGTCTCTCTGACCGGGTGGTGCCTCGCCCAGCATTCATACCAACTGGTGTCCTGAACAGCCAAAAACTTGGATCTGACCGTTTGGTCTGAAGAGTCGGCAGTGGAGAATAAACTCGTTTGACCTGTGTGCACTAGGTGAGGTTGCTTTGGTTCTTTGTGGATATGGCGCCAATTTTAGATTTGTATTTAACGGGGTCTGAGGACCGATTTTGGACAAGTGCTTGAATTTGTTTGAGTTATTTATGAACATGGTACCACTCTGATTTGTATTTGATGAGGTCTGAGGACCGACTTTGGTATTTGCAAATATATGTCAGGCATAGGTAGTGAACTTGTTTTCTTTAAAAATGCCTTCTTTGATTAAGTTGTTTTGTTTGGGCTGTCGTTGTTGTTCTATTGATGCGCGCTTGGAAGAGAGTCAGCTAGCCCCTCCAGATAGCACTCCAAATTTTGACAAGTGTGTAAAACATGACCTTGGCCCTATCATGTTTAGCACGTTGTGGCACAAATAGACGAGGGAAAATGCTGAGTTGCAGTGGCCTCTGACAGGCACTTTTGATGAATAGAAAATTAATTTTCTACAAGAAAAATTGTTTGCGAAAAGGAGTAGGCAGTCGATGTTTGACTCCCTGAGAACATGGTAAAAAAAGGCTAAACAGAGACAACTGAAAGCAGAGAAAGAGGCCCGGAAGGCGAGAATGCAGACATTGTCTCAAAAAGCTGCAGTGCATGATAGAGAAAAAATTGAAAAAGGAATAGAGTGTGCTGAAATTTTGATTACAGTGTGCCTAGTCTTATGATGCCCGAGAAGAAAATGATACGTTTGTGGAAACATTGTTGGATACTCGACCCCCATACGCCACACAGAGAATACACCCCGCCATGCCCCAGCCGCAGCCATCCGTTCCTTCTGTCTCTGCTGCTTTTGTTTGTTCTACTATTGATCAAGCTGCTTTCTCCACCGTGCCTCCTGTCTCTTCTTTGACTTTGTCTTCTGCGGCTACGATGACTGCAAGTCTTCCTGTTATG
Source organism: Triturus cristatus (assembly GCF_964204655.1). Lineage (NCBI taxonomy): Eukaryota > Metazoa > Chordata > Amphibia > Caudata > Salamandridae > Triturus > Triturus cristatus. The sequence goes on from NC_140591.1 coordinate 1,190,619,346, forward strand.
CCTATTGTTTTGGCATCTCTCTCTCAAGCCCTTACACCTACGTCACAGCCGGCAGCGACGTTGGTGCCTGTTACATCTGTTACTACTCCTCCCTTGTTCCTCCTTCCATTGCCATCACTGCACAGCGGAACACCCATACGTGGACTAGGGGACGGAGAAGGGGCGACTGCTAGGCAGCGACTGGGGCGGATATTGATACGAACTGATGTGGGAGATGAAGAGAAAAGGGTGGTAGTCAATCAGGCCACTCAGTGGGCTCGTAACCCCATTTACATTGTGGAAGATGTGTGGGGTGTGATGAAAGATTATGAGCCGTTTGTGCAGCACCATGCCCTTAAGCACATGTTGGATACTTTGATTGGTCTGTTGGAACAGTGTTTCAATGATGTAGCACCCCAGATTATTTATGATATTAGGGACCATGTATATGCTGCTGGTATGGCACCTGAGGAGGTAGGTTTTTGGTAATGTCACAACGCTGGTCACCTATCGGCATAGGCTGCTTGAGAAGAGTCCGAAGATGGTATCCCAGTTTCCGATGAGGGAATTCCACCCCATATATCACCCTCAACTACTGGAGCTAAGGGATCAGCAGAATACTGTCATTAGACCAAGGTTAGAGGCCCGTTGTCAAGAGCAATGGGTTTACACTCCATGGAAAAGGAGTAAGGAGAAGACTCAGTTACCCGACCCTAGGAAAAATCCAACTGCATGTTATAAGGAATTGACAGAGGCTGCTTCATCAATAGTGATGACGCTTTCAGATATTGAAATGTTCTTTGGTTTATTGGCGCCCATTGATATTTGGAGGCAGATACTCACACAAGACCATGTTGTGGAATTGGGTATACCTGGGATCAGATTAAAGCATGGGACCAGGAGAGGAAGCTTGGTGAGAAGCCTAAGGCCGAGATCCTAGCTGTGCCTGGCCGAATAATTACATATATGCATTCTCTTATTCCACCGAGAAGTGTAGATTGGGACAAGTTAACAGCATGTTGTCAAGTGGAGGTGTGTTTTGGGATTTTAGCAGACAGGATTTGTTGGTGGAGGGAGGTGTCCGATTGCTGGCTAATAGATTTGTTACGGACCTGCTTCCTGAGATCGCGACTCGGTAGAAGACCTCGGAGAGCACTTGGCCCACCTCATCCCCTTCTGTAATATTGAGTATGGCACAGTATTATGAGCACAGGGAAAATGAGGAGAAGCAGAAGGTGGAGAAAAAGCAAAATGAATTGAAGACAAAAGTGTTGTTGCAGCAGGGTTCCTAAGGGAATGGTAGAGGATGTGGTGGTACGGCCCGAAAGCTACCTTGTACAAGTCGGAATACTTCACCTGTAGGGCCCAATCTGTGTGCGTATTGTAAGGATGAGGGACATTGGCGTAGCGAGTGTCCGGTTTTGTTGCAGAAAGTCGCAGCCCAGAGAAGGCGAGGTTCTTGTGGACGGAGTCATGGAGCTGGTGGACAGGACAGAGCTCAGCATGAAGCAGTCCAACAGGGCCATCCTGACGGTAACTACTTTGATGGCAATAGGGGCGGACAGTATTATCATGATGACTATGATATAGACGAGGTGGCAGGAATTTCTCACATCTAGGACAGCCAGGGACAGAGTGAGGGACCAGTTCTGATACCTGCAGATCAACGCGGTCCTTACGTTGCTGCAGGTTTGCATGGCTCAGCTAGGGAATTTTTGATGGATACAGGTGCAATGAAAAGCTCTATTTCCCGTTCACTGGTCCTTGGGCAGCTCTGTCTGGCCATAATCATGATTCGGTAGGAGTTTCTGGTGTACCTGTTGTTAGCCTCATTTCCAAGCCTCTTACATTGACCATAGGTACTTTTACTGTGGATTGGCCATTTTTGCTGACGTCTAATTGCAGAGAAAATCTGATGGGCTCAGATTTTTTAAAGAAGTTGCATGTGACCATTTATTGTTCCCCGGAAGGTGTTTATATGACAACGGGTCTGAATGTGGTCAGCACTAAGCACTAAGCAGCGTCTGTCCCAAGATGCTCCCTGCTGAATTTAACGATGTGCCGCCCACGTTGGGGGCAACAGGTGACACAAATGTAGGACTATTGCAGATACCTCTGGTTTCCATTAAAGATAATGCCATTTTGCCTCGTATTTCCCTGTACAAGATACCACAGATGGGGAAGAGAGCTTTGTTGCAGATTATACAAGACTTGATTAAGTCAGGGGTTGTCGAAGAGACAACTGCTAAGGTATGTAATAGCCCTATCCTTCCCATTCTTATTCAAGTTCCTTTGATGATCATCGAGACGTTTATCGTTTTGTGATTGACTTGCGTGAAATTAATAAAATAGTGGTTCCTCAGTTCCCGGTGGTCCCTGACATTACTGCCCTTCTTATGATGATTCCTTCCTCTGCTAAATCCTTTTCTGTCATTGATCTGAAAAATGTGTTCTTCAGTACTCCGATCCATCCAGACAGCAGGCACTTGTTCGGTTTTACACTAGCTGGCAGAAGCTTTAGATTCTGTTGAGCTCCTCAGGGCTATACTGAGAGCCCTAGTATATATAACCAAGCCTTGAAAGCCCAATTGTACTCCCTCACGCTTCCCTCAGGTAATGTATTGCTTTAATATGTAGATGACCTTCTCATCGCTTCTGACACTGAAAAGGGTTGCAAAGACAGTACGGTTAAATTTTTGCTGCATTTGGCACACCACAGACATAAAGTGACCCTTTCCAAATTTCAATATTGTCGACAGGAGGTCACCTATTTAGGTCACCTACTATTGAAGGAGGGTAGGAGATTGACCCCTGAGCACATTAGTGCCATTGTTAAGAGGGAGGTGCGTGCTTTTATTGGCATTACTTCCCATTGTCCCCAATGGATTCCTAACTACTCGTTACTAACAAAGCCTTTGCTGGCATTAACCACTAAAGATGTGTATGAACCCTTGCCTTGGACGCCTGAATGTCAGCAGTCTTTTGCTCTGTGCCTGTGCTTAGTACGCCTGACTACACAATGCCGTTCGTGCTGTACGTACAGGAAATGGCTGGTTGTGCGCTCCCTGTTTTAACACCGGCCTTTGGATGTAAGCAACAGCTGTGTTCTTATTATTCTGCTCTTCTTGACCCTGTCGCAAGAGCCCTCCAGAGCAGTCTAGGAGTGGTCGCGGCAGTGGCCGTCTCTATAAGTCAATCAGCGGGGCTCGTACTTGATACTGACCTCACAGTTATGGTGCCCCATGCTGTGGATACCATTTTGAATAGGACCAAGACGTAGCACCTCAACAGTGCACGTCTGACCAGTTATGAGTTGACTCTGTTTGTACCACATGTCATGATTAAAAGATGTGCTACTCTAAACCCAGCCACGTTACTTCCACTCCCTTCTGAGAGTGAGGAAATTGACATACATGATTGTATCTTTCGAACGGAGGAAGAGACGGAAGGACGGGTAGACCTGACCGATGTACCCTTATCTGACCCCCAAGGGGAACTATATTTCTATGGCTCTTTTTTTAAGTTACCAGATGGCACTGCAACTGCTGCATACACAATCACAACACTGTACATGGTAGTTGAGATGTCACAAGTACCTATCAGTCGGACCAAGCTGCAGAGCTTGTTGCCCTTATTCGAACCTGTGAGTTGAGTGAGGGACTGGCCGTCAATATCTATACTGACAGCCAGTATGCCTTCGAGGTCGCCCATTATTTTGGACAGCTCTGGGCAGAGAGAGGGTTTCTTACTTCCCATGGGATGAAAATACAGCATGGCCCCCTTATACATAGGTTTTTGTCGGCTTTGACACTCCCTAAGAAATTAGCGATAATAAAGTGCAGCACCCACAAGACAATTACCGACAATGTGGGTTAGGGGAACGCCTTTGCAGATCAGAGACAGCCCGAGCAAAGATGAAAAGAATGTTTCTAGCAGGTCCCGCTAGGTGGGTCCCTAAAGTCACCATGTTTGAGGATGTGAAGAGGAGATACAGAGTGAGGCCAAATTAGAGGTAGCAATGTGACAAGACAGTACAGCACAATTTAACGATGAGGGAATGTTGGATTTTGATAGGTCAGGGAAGCAGAAAATGTCGCCAGATGCATATGTTCTCCCTGTAGTCAAGATGGCCATGGCCCAGCCCCTATTAGCGCTAAGGGTATTTGTTTTTGATTACTTTTGCCAGTTAACTGAAACTGTGCGTTCTATTCACCAACAGGTCTGCACGTCCCTGCCGTCACTCCAGAGGAACGCGGACACAACATTCAGCCTGGAGAATATGGTCGCAAATGTATTTGGAGACTGATGACATGCTAAATGCAGCGGTCCCTCCAGGAAAGTCGAGCCATTAAAGTTCCACTGTTTGCTGACCTCTCTGTGTGTGGAGCCACCAGGTACAATTTGCTCCCTCGGCTGAGGAATATTGCACCAAAGGAGAAGTCAGAGTAGTCAAGGATGGACTGTGTAGATTAAGGTGTACTTTGCTGTAGTACCAATTGTGTTCGTTTAGGGTGGGGTAACATTGGTGCACTGTTCTGACATTGGACAGGATCGATCCAACGTGCTCCCCTGGAGGGGGGTTCATTATCCTGTGTGACGTGGGATTGCTTCAAGAGCTAGGATCGAACAGCTCCACCGCTGGTGCTCAAGAGCGCCAACGGTTGATGAACAATAGGAGCCTGTACCAGTGAGGCTCTGACGGACACTGGGAACTTGTATACTTCTTTTGCTGGAAATTTGCCCCCTTGCTTTCTTATACACTATGAACCCCTTTGGCAGAATGGTTACTGATGAAGAACAGCAAGTAATTCCCCTTGTTCCCGTACCAAACGTTTGGTCTACTAAGCAAAAACTGATCTGTGCTGTTCTTGTATTGTTGCTGTTGTTGATTTTGGGTGGGGTGTCTTGGGTTTTGGAGTGTGATTATAATGCCCCATCATGTACGACACACAAGATTGTTTCTCAAGTTCGTACAAAAAGCAAAATCCCAAGCAACGTGTATCTAGATTCTTTGGTGCATGTACAGCTTGCTACCCCACTGAATCTGTTACGAGTTTATGGACTGCTTACCCATTGTCACTGGTTAATTATACAAATGTTCACCCACCACAATTCGTAGAGGTAAAGGGTGATTCTGGATGGGATATCCCGGTCCTTGTTTGTATTATAGGAAGCCACGAGGGAAGGGATACCCAGGTTGCAACGTTAATGTGCATTGTGACAATTTGTATATGGATGAACAGAACATTACTTTAGTAGGCTGGCATTATCAAGATGTGACACTTACTCAAAAGGCAGGTTACTATCCTGCATGCTGTCCGATAGTAAATAGTACTGATGCTTTTCTATACGTAAACTGTTCTGGAATAATATTGTTAAAAATTACAATGTCTTTAGTGAGATAGAATGATCCTAGTACAGTGGGAATGAACACCAGATATGCTCCTGTAGATTATCAAGGTCCACTTTATGCACACCCAGGATTTTACTTTCTGTCCAATGGTACTTACTCCAATGTTGATAATGGTACCGAGGACGTTGCTTTAGGAATGGTGCTTCCTTTTGGGGTGCCTTGTAAGTATAGTAAGCCAAATATAAGATGAGTTAAAAGGACTTTAACCAAGGAATGTTGCGATGAAGTGAGAGACCTGGAGGTCAATAATTATAGTAATGGTATCACCTTTGGGTATATTCTTTCCTCCATTATTACCTTAGGTGGTACAGCTATGGCCAGAGGTGAAAGGGCTAGGGAATATTTTGGATGTAAGCAGCAGATACTGTCTACCTCCACAGTAGTGGCCTTGCGTGACATCACCACCCAATTAGAAAGTATATGAATGTACTTTAAACAAACTAGAAATTTAGTTGATTTCATCCTAGCTAAGAGCCATGGTGTGTGCGCACTAGTAGGAGACCAGTGTGTAGTCGGGATCACAAATATGGATAAGAATATTACCCAACACATTTTAGATATTTTAGAGAATGTCAAAGGAATGGAAAGCGGAAATTGGAGTTGGTCCCTCTTTGGTGGATGAGGTTGGATACTATAAAGGGTGATCTCCTTTTATTGTAATTCTAATTGTCTGTTGCATTCAGGTGCAGTGTCTCCCCTTGTGCTGCTCTTACTATACAACACTTCTCACCCCTAAGCAGAAGAAGACAGTCCATGACACTGCTGCGATTATGTTGCATAAGGGCATTCACGAAATGATGCCAATAGATGAGGGCATCTTTGGTTCTACCTCATCCCTTGCAACTTCTATTCCTGATCTATGGATAGTTCTGAGTGTCCTTTTGTTTCTTTGCATATTACATCTTTCCCACTCCCCATCTGAGAATGTTAGGAAATGCTAAAAGGAGGGTCTGTTGCAATAGAAATGCTTTTAGTTGAATACTCTGTGCATTGTGCGATTTAAGTTAGCATTCGCGGCACCAATTTATGTTTGGTTGTCATCTTATACTATGATCAAAACTAATTTCTCTCTGTCCCTGCTGAAAGCAACTGCGATAGTTTTCGTTTCTCCAAGGTTGAGCCTTGCTGTACTAATGAATACACTGTTCTAATTAGCGCATACCTTTCCCACTAGATAGAGGCCTGCTCCCACTAGTCTAGCGGTGGGCAAAGCCAGAACGCCCTTTGTTTAGTGATAGTGTGTGCCTGGCCTCAGAAGCAAAACTTATCCTTCTGTACCCTTTGTGTAGCTGCTTTCATCTGGAAAATTCCAGTCTGGGCGTGTCTTTAGTGGTTCTGAAAATGTACATTATGTGTTACCATACTGGCAGAGGTCAGTACCTCTGCAGCAATCCAAGGAGGGTGGTCTGGCCGGACTCCGCTCGAGTGTGTCCCTAATAAATACCTTTGGTTTGTATTCTTTACTGTCTGACCGACTCTTCATTTGTATGGAAGGCTGAGAGGTGGTCGCGGGTGACCCAGGTGGCCCTAATCTTGTCACTGTCTTCAATATAAGCCAATAAAAACACATTCAGATTCAGAAATCTAGCAAGGTGACACACAGTTTCTCCTAGCTGACATCATACGCCGCTGACCGCCAACCACCGTGGCCAAATGCAACAAGCAGCTCCCAGTTTCTGGCTCCAGACCTCGGGCGTCTGTGGCATTTTCAGGCAGACCTCCCGCAGGCTCCTGGCACAGACATCAGGACGCCCGCTGTTGCTGCACTTAACACCGTGCTGCCACGTGCTCCCTTGGCCCTTACTTCTCCAGTCGGGGGAGCAGATATGTTTGCGAGTGCTGCCTCTGTTAGTTGGCGACTGCTAAGAGAGTGCCCCCAGTGCACCACGGAGGCAGCCCGGTAAGTCTTTCAGCTCACCCATCACCCCGAAAGCCAACAGATCCTGCCATGCACCCCACTACCAACCTGCCACCAACCTGTAAAGAACGGTGAGGTCAGGGGCAGATCAGCCGGTGAATAGCTAAGAAACCGTTGAAGACAAGAGCAAGAGTAAGTGACAGTAGAATTTTGCACGGGATGGGTAATTACTTGGTCAAGCAGCATTCTCCTCTCTTGCATTAGTCCTAAAGGCCTGTGGTCTGCAACAAGGGATTCTTCGGGTCCCAACGTTTCTAGGGCAAGAGGTGCAGCAGGGTAGCAGGACAGTAGCTCAGCCCAGATTCAGCCCAGAATCGAGTGTGCCCTGGCCCCTGCACTCACTTAGTGGATCAAGGGATTGCTAAACCAGAGCTGGACAGAGGAGCACAGAGGGGCCCCACTAATTCTCAGCCAGAGCTAAATACAGGTCTATAAGGTTTCCAAGGTATGAACAGGGCGGGGGTAGAGGCAGGGCCACTGAACGGCTGAAGTCGAAAATCCTACTGAGTTAAAGGAGTCAACAAGCCCCTCCAGTTTATTGTTCTAGCTGACTCCAGGCTCTTGGATGACTGGATCACAAGCCTTGTATAAGGAGCTCCAAATATCAGCCATCCAGACCATTCTTGTTTTTCCTGTATCTCACTATTGTAATGGGGCGTAGAAAGAGGGTGACTCCTGGTGAAAGTTCAAGACTTCAGATACCCACAAAACGGGCCACAAGGTGCTCCCCTCAACCACAATGCTCCATGACTTGCCAAAGGGAACAAGGGGATCAATAATGCAGTTCTTTCAACCAAGTGGAAAATACACCACGATCCATGGTCAACAAACATATTGCTCCCCAGAAAAGCTAAACACAGAAGCAGGTACCCCATTCTCCCAGGGAAACTTCGAGCTTGAACAAGACGGACACCTGAAGTTTATACACCCCTAAAAAGGGAATACTTTCAGGCCAGGTGTGTTGGAGGGAAAGGGATATCCACATCTCCCCTGACACTTCAGGGGGCATAACAGGGATACAAACCACACTCGGGAGGGGAAGACATCTGATTCTACAAACAAAGAGCCCAACAAGGAAACGCAACTCAAAACAAAGAGAACTATTGAGGTAGTGGCCCAAATTCATTGGAATAAAGCTGGAGTTGAAGACGAAGATTACTCAAACTTTGAGGCTTTACAGACAACTTCAAGCCCTCTGCCACCCACAATTGATCTTATACCATTCTCCCCAATTGAAGAAGTCTTTGCGGCCTTCTTTCTTCAAAATCTAGGAGAAAAGATAGAGAGAACCCTAGAACTGACCCCAAAGTTGCTTGGGCTTTGAGAGGCAGCAGGAGCCATACAGCATGAATATCAAACAGCGAAGGACAACAATGGAGAAGTCTCTCAATTTCTGTCCACAAACGAAACACACAACATTGTAAGTAGAGCGCTACTATGGCAGTCGACAAAGATGGAGGTTCAGATAAGCCTCATACAATCAATAGCACTACGCCTAATCAACTTAAGCAGCAAAGTGGAGGCAATGGAAGATAAGATCACAACAAATCTGGAGAAAGAAACGTGCTCATGTTCCTGTGCAATGATTATCGACAAGTGGGCATCCCTTCTGACGATCCTAGGGGATATAGTGGAGATGGAAAAAGGGAGAGGGGCTACAATAGTAACTAGTACAAGAAAAAATATGCCAATACCAAGTATACATGATATTGGCTCAATGGTAAAGGTAGGAGCTCAATCAAGCCCTAAAGTAAAGGGAGGCCCCGAAAACAAACAGGGGCTAGGGCCAGGGAGCCCTGTGGATGAGGCCAAAGCAAAACCGGGTAAAATAAGGGCTAACAACATTGGAATGGCTAAGATCATAACAAACAACCAAGTATGTGGATCCCCCAAAGCTTCAGCAAGGCCAGACACTCGCCTATCAAGGAGGGCAAAGAAAAAGATAAGAAAACAACTCAAAAAATGTAAAGCAAAAAGGGGACAACACAGCTTTAAATCCCAAACCAACTCACTGTACAAAAGTAACCTAAACATGGCAGTTCTAGCCAATATTTACTGTTAAAAGGGGCATTAAGAAGGGCTCCTCAAAGGGTTTGTCCGATGGGCACACCGTAGAACAAGCAACAACTACAAATCATACGCACATACAGGCTATTTCTTTTTTTTTTTCTTTTTTTTTTGTCCTCATCTCACCAAAGACTTTCGCAGATTTAACAAGCCAGATTTCTTTCTCGATACCTGGGGACCTCTTTGGCTCACTGTTTCCGTCTAGGCCCCTTGGCCTTCCTCACGTCTTTGAGGACTGGTGTAATCATAGGACGAAAAGGGTATTGAGGCACTTTGAGGGGTACTTCAATTGAAATTTAAATCAAATACCTTTGTTGTGCCCATCGTAACAATGGTTGCCAAGTATTAGGTTGACTATCTTCTCCAGTATCTTGGTCTAAACGTGCCGATCTAAAGGCAGATCTCAACCATTCTTCCTTACCCGGGGCTCTGTTGTCCTTCCACTTGATACTAATTTCTCTCCTTGCCAAGATGATTAAATATAATACAAGGGCCAAGTGGTTTTGTGAAAGCACACCGCGTGTAGATTCAATTATACCTAAAAAACACCAAGGAAAGATCTATTACTATATCAACCTCTAACACAGATGTTAAAACATCTCCCACACCTTTCCAAAATGTAGATAGCACCGGACATTGAAAGAAGATATGTATGTCATTTGCATTGATCAGACTACATCTTGGACAGCTTGGAGGCGGGATGGGTGCAAATTTAGCAATTTTGGCAGGAGTATAGTATAGCCTATTTATTACGTAGAAATGGTTTTTCTTCAAGGAGGCCGGCTTTATGTAATTATATAGTATCTTTACTGATGGATTAAATAGTTCCTCAATTTGGGCGGCTAAAGGTGAATCGTTCCACCATGAAAAAGGGGAAGGAATCGTGGCTTCCTCAGCGTCTTGAATTCGAGCGTACCATAATGCTATTTCCTTCTTCCTTGAGGACGGATCTTGAAATAGCTGTTCTAAGTCCCAATTTCCAATAATATTCCATTTCTCAGTCTCGTACCAACTTTTCAATTGAAGATATTTAAACCTTGAAAAGGAGGGACCTATTCTAGCTGATAGTACTCCCCAAGGGAGAATACCCTCTGAGTCTACCAAATCTGACCATCGCTCCATACCTGCGTTCTTGATCGGTATCGCCAGACTGTCACACATGTGAAGTGGTGTCCCGGGGGGAATCCCAAATTGGGGCAAAATCCGAAAAGTATCCAATACCCCATATCCTCCTTAATGTATACCAGGTTAATAAGGCTGATTTCAGAACCTTTAGCCGAACCTTTTTAAAAAACCTTGGAGCACCAAATTTGTACAGGAACCCATCTTGGCTGTTTCCGCCTTCGACTCATACCATTTCCCTTAAAACTCTCCCCCAAGATGTTTGTTCGGGAATAGATAGTAGCATTCTTACACTTTTAAACTGGAAAGCCATCAGATACTAGTTTATGTCTGGTAAGGCTAAGCCTCCTTTAAGGAGCCTCCTCCTGAGCTTTTTCCATGACATTCTAGCATTTTTTTGACCCCATATAAAACTGCTGATTGTACCCTGTATCTTGGTTATAGCTTTCCAGGGAATGTTAAGGGAATTGCATTAAATACATATGTCAGTTTAGGAAGCACAGACATTTTAACCAGGTTGACCCTACCGTATATCGTCAAGGGAAGATTTTTCCATTTAGCAAATAGATAGTCTATATCTTTCTCAATTTTCCCAAGATTTAATAATGGGATCTTATTCAGATTTTTGACTATTTTAATTCCTAAGTATCTGAACTCCTTACTTATAGGGCCTCCCGTGTATGTGGTATTCCAGCACATTATTTCAGTTTTTTCTAAGTTAACACAATACCCTGAAACTTGCCAAAATCCCTCAACATAGAGTCCAAGTGTGGAATTGTGTGCTCTGGATCGCTGGTATAGACTATCACATCGTCCGCATAAAGAGCCAGTTTACTTTGGTAACTTGATGATTTGAATGGAACAATTGCTTTGTCTAATCTAATTGATTGAGCTAAGGGCTCTATATAGAGATTGAATAAAAGGGGAGACAGGGGGCATCCCTGCCTAGTCCTTCTCTGTATAGGAAAACTAGGGGTAAGTGAGCCATTCAAGAGGATTTTAGCCGAAGCACCTAAATAACATTGTTTGATGGTCCTCACAAATATTGGACCAATTCCCATTTCCTCTAGGACACCCCAGAGATACCTCCAGCACACACAATCAAATGCCTTGGCGGCATCTATTGCCACCACAGCTAAAGGATCGGTTCTTGCTTCTGCTAGGTCAATATTACCAATCAACAATTGGGTTTGTTCTTGAATAACCCTCCCCTGTATGAAGCCCTTCTGGTCGGAATGGATTAAGCTAGGAACCAGTTTCGCCAATCTTCCTGCTAATATCCCCATGAAAATTTTAAAATCTGCATTTAGCAGGGAGATTGGACGGTAGGAATCTGCCGCTAGGGGGTCTTTCCCTGGTTTTAAAATTAACATTATCGTGGCCTCACTCCATGATCTCGGCATTACCCCATTGGAACAGTATATTGAGTTGAACAGCCTGTGGAGGACTGGAAGGAGGTCGTCTTGGAGTAATTTATATATTTCATTGGGAAGAGCATCAAGCCCTGCGGCTTTTTTGTTTTTTGCACGCTTTATTTGGGTCAGTATCTCTTCCAATGTAATAGGAGCATCCAAGGCTTCCTTAGTGGCCTCCGCTAGAGTTGGAAGAGATTTATCTGTTAACCAGTGAGCTATTTGGTCATGGGTGGGTTCAAGATCTTCTTTATATAGATCTGTAAATAATGTTAGTAATGCCAGCTGTATTTCTTCCGGATCGCTCGATTTAGTTCTGTTGCTGTCAATAACTAACTCATTAATATCATTCTTTGCCCTGTCTAGCCTGGCCTTCCAGGCCAGGATTGCCCCTGCTTTCTCTCCATATTCGAACATCTCCATATTTCTAACCTGCCATTGAGCCTTACATTTTTTATCTGAAAAAATTCTGAAATTTTTCCTGGCCTCCTCCAGATTACCCTCTATCCTAGCTAAGTCCCCTGTTTCTCCAATAATGGCGTTCCCCCTTTCGGTCTCAAGCGTACTAATCTTTTCCTCTAGAACATAAAGCTCCTGAGTCTTTAATCTGTTCTTATAGCTTATTTGTGCTTGTAATACGCCTCTCAAATTGGCTTTGTAGGCGTCCCATACTTGATCAATGGAGGTTGATCCCAGATTGAAGAAAAAAAATTCTAAGGAGGATTTACTTAAAGATTGAATTATCTCTGCATCAGTTAACATTGCTCTATTCAATGTCCATCTTGGGTGAGGTCGATTTTCACAAGGTACATAAACTGTTAACAGAGGTGCATTGTCTGATAGGTGAGTTGGCATTATCGTAATACTAATAAAGCTTTTTAATTCTTCCTTATTCACCAATAGGTAGTCTATCCGTGACGATTGTCTATACTTTTTGCTATGGTAAGTATATCCCTGGGTATTGCCTTCCTTCGATCTCCACAAATCAGCTAAATTTAAGTTTATAATTAGATTCTTCATAACCCTTCGTGATTTGGGAGTAGTTGTGGTGTGACTTAACTTAGAACCGTCTTTTACGGAATCTAGTTTTACATTAAAGTCCCCTCCAACTATCAGGGGGAGTTTTGCTGAAATTAGGCTTCCCTGTAGTTTAACTAAGTATGATGGGTCGTCCGAATTCGGGCCATAGTAAGATGAACATGTCATCTCTACTCCCCCGAGAACAAGGAGGGCAGTTACCCATCTACCTGAATGGTCCGTCTGAACAGACGTTATCCTGCAGGGAAGACCCTTTTTAACAACAATTGCTACCCCTAGAGAATATATTGCTTGTTATGAAGCACAAAAACACTGTACCCAGGGGATTTTTGAGAATAGTATTTGGAATTCCTGCGATTTCAGATGAGTCTCCTGCAGTAAAAATATCTGTGCTGGGGCAAGTTCCAAATACTTTAAAATCAGCCTTCGTCTGCGCTCACATCTCAAACCATTTATATTCCAAGAAATATAACAAATTTGATGGCGATCATTCGCCCTACCTATTGTAGCCATGTATTGCCAAGTAATAGACTCTCTTCCTTGATACTCTATCTACTGAAAAAATATATGATTTTTTGTGATGAGGCATTTTTTTTATTTTTTTCCCTATCTGCTCCCCACCCAGTGACCCCCCCTCTAGTCCTAATCCTAAAAGCTTACCCTCCCCTGAGTGCCCCTTACCCTCACTCTCTCTCCCCCCCCTTGAGGAACCCACCCTTCCATTAGGCTAAGCCTCTTTGGGTATAGCTCCCTCTAGTTCCCCCCTAATTAGGACTCCTTGATAACTTGGTAGCCTGGTATAGTTTATAGATGAAGAGGGACAAAACTATCAAGCTTAAACTTAGATCGCGCTCCTATTACCCACCCTTTTTTTCTTGGCGAATTTTAACAATGAATGTATCGACCTCTCCCAGCGATCGTAACAGTTGCATGTGGTTTTTCCACATAACCCGGAGGGTGGCTGGAAACCTGAGCTGTGCTTTTGCCCTTAAACTGTTTATTTCTTCCAATCTCTTCCCCATCTCCCACTGTCTCGTAGCTGTTAAATGCGAAATATCGGATCTAATTGTAAAGGAGAAGGAGGGGTTGTCAGAAGATGGCGATGTTATGGACCCTTCTTTAAGTGCTGCGGTAAGAATTAGTTCCTCTATTGAGTATGATAGAAAATTAACCAAAATCTCGCGCGGTTTTTGTTTCTCTATCTTCCTCTTGAAGGGGTCTCTGTGTATCCTTTGAATCTCATGATTCAAATCGATGTTCGGCTGGCTCTTTAGAATTGTGGCCTTTAACAGATTAATTACAAAGCCCTTTAGATCGTCTCTTTCTAGTGCCTCGGGGACATTGAGGAATTTTAAGTTGGTACGCCTAGAGTGATTCTCAAAGCGCTCCAAATCCTCCTTTAGTTCTCTATTCTGAATGAAAAGAGAGTCTAACCTTGCTGTAGTGGCCTCTAAAGAATCTTTCAGTTTTGGCATCTCCTCCTCGAGTGACTCAGTTCTTGCAGTAATCTCTTCCATTTTCTTAGCTAACACCTCAGAGGATTATCGGATAGCTGCCTGGTTTGTCTCTGAGACAGTAAATCTCGAAGCCATCTCTGCCTGGTTTAGTTTTGAGGTGGAGAACCTTGATGACATTTCCTCTTTAATGGCCAGTAGCAAGTCGGCTAAGTTGCGTGAATTCAATACTGGAGTAGCTGAAATAGAGCGACTTGAATTAGGGTTTCCCTGGTTGTTTTCCTGCTCCATGTCCTCTCCCCGTTGATCTTGAGCTTCATTTTGGACTATGTTATAGGCTTCCATCTCCTGATCCTCTAACACAGAGAACCTATTGGAGAGGTCAATCCCTGGGTAAGTGTCCTGTTCTAACATCTCAACAGGGGCACTGAAAGCAGGTAGTACACTCAGAATGGCCTGTTCTTGAGATTGACATTTTTGGTTATTTGCCTTGGGCGTCTTGGTCACTTTACTCTTGACTGACTTCCCAAGCTTCTCCTTAGACCTTGATTTAGGGGACACCCGGGGGGATACAGAAAGTGTGTCCAGCCTTTCTGTTGATGGGGGAACCGACCTT
Source organism: Triturus cristatus (assembly GCF_964204655.1). Lineage (NCBI taxonomy): Eukaryota > Metazoa > Chordata > Amphibia > Caudata > Salamandridae > Triturus > Triturus cristatus. The sequence goes on from NC_140591.1 coordinate 1,190,634,365, forward strand.
TCCTCCTGCGTAGGGCTGGGCATGTTGTTATTTAGCAGTTGGGGCGATTTGGCTGATGATATTAGAGAAATGACCTGGTAGAAAGTTTTCAATGATGGAGTGATTTTGGTTTTGATTATCGGTTTTTCCTCCTTCTTTCCTGAACTTTCGGTTTCCCTTGCGGCTGTTTAGCGTGAAAAGACTCCTTAGGTAGCACTTGATCTTTTAATGCCTGATTTTGTTGCCCTGTAGTTGTCAGGAGATCTCTCTTTGTATCCGGGACTGAGGTGGGGGCAGTAAAGCCTTCTGAGAGAAATGTATAAAATCTCTATTGGCTGCTAGGTGTGCAGCTCTTGCACGAAGTGTGTATCTATTTACTTTAGGGGGAGAGACGCCCTCATGTATTTTGTCCCCTTTCTCCATACAAACTAACAAGCATACAACCCCCTTTCAGACAGCAACGTCGCCCTTTAAGTGCCCCCTGATCACAAGTATTCGCTTCGCCAGACTCTCTGCTGATCCTTGGTTTTCCGCTGTGTGGAGGGGGGGAGGGAGGGGGGTGACCAATCTCTTGATGTCCCAACACAGTAAAAAAAACACCCTCGGAGGCCCCCGTCTGTATTTTGCACACTGACCGGGCCTCCCCTACCTCCAACGGCACCAAGTAGTTGTTTCCCAAACGCTGGGCGAATCCTCCCCACAGCGATCGCCGAAGCAACGAGAGCAGGACGCCGCCTCCACGAACAGCCGCCGCCGCCTCCCACTTCCAGTGCGGACCCTCGACGCATGCTCCGCCCTTGTCCCGGGAGTCCGGTACGTTCGTGTCTGCCTCAGCCGCGGGGGAGCAGGAGAAACTGGAAAAATGGCACCTGCAGGGCTCCCGTCTCATTGCCAATGGGACCAGATCCGCCACCTAGATACCAGAAAAAAACTCCATCGGGAGGTAACCGCTCTACCCCCCGGTTAGTAGCCCATCACAAGGGGGATCGAGGGAGCTCTCCCGCGACCGCTCACACTACGGCCGCCATGTTCCTCCTTCCTCGAGTACCCATGCTGTAGTGAGTCCACAAACAGGCTATTTCACCCTCTGTCACCATAAGAACTAATGTAGCCTCAACAGCAGAAGCAGGAATTTGTCCTGTGAAGGAGCAAAGCTATGGCAGACTTTTCCACAAAAGAATCTGATGCATTACTGCAACCCCATCCAATAATGATGAAGAAGACAATAATGACAGGTGCACTTGGGAAAGAAGTCGTCAACCCACAAGGCAACGGGAAGAATCGCCCAGCTAGACAAAGCTGCACAAACAGCTCGGAAACCCAGGAGCAGGGAACAGAAGAAGTTCTACCTACTGATGCAAGCACGAGCATCTTTTAGGTGTTTTTTACGCCCAGATATTACATCAAGGGCCAACATGATACCCTGAACAGGAGTAACATTCTTCACCTCTTCAAGCACGTAGCCATACTGATACAAATCCAATCAGAAGATCTAGAATGGGTCAGATTCAAGAAACTCCAGGGGGACACTCATGGCGATTAAACCCTAGTGAGATTGAGGCAAAAGAATCTCCTAAAAGTGGTATGAGGTGAACTTCAGTAATTTATGGAGTGTGACATAGATGTTCAGCTCCCACGGAAAATTAAATACCCACATGTTCTTTCCAAAAATAGAGGGGAGATCAGGGCATAGTTCATATTGCATGGGACCTGTAGCAATATAGTCAACTGTAGTAGTTCCTCCAGTTTAAACATCCCAGCTAACATCAGGGTCACCTATTGTAACAACTGCTGAATACATGCTAGTCCTACCGCCCAATATCATACAGGAACACAAGGAACCCAGCAGCACTATTCCTAACAAAAATGAAAATTAACCCGGCGGGTTTGAGGAAAGGGACTCAAATCCGTCCCAGCAACAAATCACAATAATTTCCTGGAATATCGCAGGGATTAAAAAAATTATAAAAGGAAAATATACACAGGATTTTCTGACTAGGGGCAACATATTATGCTTCCAAGAGACATGGGCTCTGGCATGTACCCCTCTGGCAGAGTACTATGAACATCATGTTGCAGCAATAAAACAGATTTTTTTTGCCGGTCACCAGGTGGACTTTCAATCTTTCTGAAGCATGCCTGCCAATTTGTGGCTACAGAAGTTCTAACAAGGACTCCCAAGCTTCAAGCCCTTTTGATTCAAAGTCTGCATTTAAATTCCCTACCACTTCTTTTCCTGATAATTATTTGTTACATATACAAATACAAAAGAATCTATGGATGCCTTGACAATCTCACTAGACGACCTTCTATCTAAATACAAGCTCCATCAAGTAATCATTGTGGGGGACTTTAATCTAAGGGACCTTGACAAAAGCCCTAGAAAGAGGTGTAGGGGTCGGGGAGAACCTTTATTCAACCTATATAATAATTATAAGGTTTCTACAACCCATGCTCTAAAGGAAGCAAGCTTTCCATTATGGGGCCCTAAACCAACATTTAGGAACATCTCAACGATCGATTACATCTCGGTTAGCGAAAGCATTCCAGCAGGACTGATGGACTTTGAAGTTGTTGATTGGACTTAAAGTGATCATAGACCTCTGAGGGCCACATTACGACTAGAGGCATAGCTAGCTACCTCCTATATGCCAATAGGGAAGACGAGAGGAGATGAAGCATAAAAGGTCCCTCAAAGGATTAAATGGTCTGTGAAAATTGGAGGCAAAATTAAAGCATGGATCGAAACAAAGCAGCATTGCATTGAGTCATTATATTATGTTTCATCAATAAAAAGGCTGGGAGAAAATAACAGGAGATTTACTATTGTACCTGGGACTTGGGCAACAAGCCCCTCCCAATTCTTGGCTATCTGCATTTTTCGAAGGACTTAACTGAACGAGCCATACAAAAGGCCCAGTTAGTGTGGAAAAGAGGGGGAATTCACAGACCTGAAGTCAGCTTATGAGAAGAAAATCTGGAATCACAAGAGAGAACATACTGAAAAGGAATGGTGGAAAGTATTCTCCCTGGTGAAAGAGAAGAACCTCAGTGGGCTCTGGAGGCATATTAATCAGCTGAGTAACCGCGGAGGGCTGAGAGAGAATGGGGTGGCCGAGAGCAATTGGTTAAGCCATGTAAAGCAACTATATACGAGAAATCCATCAAAAGAAATTGGTACAGAAGCAACCAAGGGGGGGGCAGGGCACCGTAGGCCGAACAAAGTGAAACAACAGATCCCGAACTATAACTTCGATAAAGAACACATAGCACTGAATAGCCCAGAACACTGTAGGCCCCCTGGCACAATAAAAAAAGACAATGCCATCATCAAGAAAATAAAGAAAATGTGGAATGACGGAGCACCACGATCGAAGGGATTACCAGCTCTGATATTTAAATCGGCACCGGATTTCTGGGCAGCAGCCTTAACCCTGCTTTTCAATAACATCTTCTCAACAGCAAGGGTACTAGATTCCTGGAGGGGGTCCATACTCTGCCCGATTTTCAAGAATGGCGATCCCTCCAAACCCATAAATTATAGGTTAATTGCTCTTCTTGATATAGAAGCAAAGGCCTAGGCTCGCCTCCTCATAAATGATTTAGAGCTAATGGCACAACGAAAACGTATCATTCCACCTTATCAATCAGGATTTAGGTCACACTTCTCTACTATGGATAACGTTATAGCACAAGCCCACTTATCATCTCAGGAAGTTAAGAAGAAGAGTCTTCTGCTGTTCTCCTTGTTTCATCGACTATAGTACCGCCTTTGATAAGGTTGATTGCAGAAGGCTATGGTGGAAACTATCGAGCTGGGGGAATCCCTCCCTCTTTATTAAAAGCAATAATATCATTTTACGAAGACATCTGGGTGTGGGTCAAAACGAGTGCTAAAACAGTGTCCTAAAAAATCTTCCGCGACACCGGCCTTAAACAGGGCTGTGTACTGGGGCCTCTCCTGTTCAATCTCGACACTGGAGATATAGGGGCCGCTCTGCAAGAAGCCAGCCTAGTGTCTCCAAGGCTGAGCAGGATGAGGTTGCCAGTACTACAATATGCAGATGATACTGTTATAATGGACCACTTTAGACTTGGCCTTCAGAGAGCCTTGAACGCACTGGATCGTTTCAACCAAGAAAACCACCTACTGATCAATCAGGTGATTGTACTGGTGTTTGGGAAACACCAATACAAAAAGCAACCTATTGGTTCATTGGAGATCTTTGAATTGACACAGTAGCAGCTTATAGGTACCTTGGGGTTTGGCTCTCAGAAAGGACCACCTCAAATATTCATTTAAACCATCTCAAAACCAAGCCCAACAATGTCACCCACCTGCAAAGACAACTTAACCATCATTTGCTAATCCAACAGCTGAGCCGATACTCACAGTGTTAAGAACAAACCTGCTTCCTGCCATCAGTTATGGTTATCTGGCCTTACCCGGAGAGCTGGATAAATTCCTAAACTCAACTCACATTAAGGCATACAAATCACTGCTGCATATTCCACGAGCAGCAAGGAAATCAAGGCTTAGATTGGAGCTTGACCTTCGGAGGCCGGACCTGCTAGACCAAGGGGACCTGAAAAAATTACATATTAAGACCTTGAGGGCTCTGGAAGACTCACTTAGATATCATTACAAAAATTATAAAAATAGTATTTGGGTAAGTGTATTTAGCCTTCAGGTTCATCAGAGGGATTCTCCGAGGAACCTGAAGGATTACTATCCATACCCAAAGTCTATTTTAATAATTTTGCTTCTGCCCTAGTTTTAAACAATTTTTACAATAAAGCCTTGAGAACGTTTACAAATGAATTGAGGATCGTAGGACCTCAAAAGGACAACAGCACTAAAGGACTGGGGCATGGACAGGCATCTGAGGTGAAATTGTTTTATGAATAGTTTTATTTTAACAGATGTTGATTCTTATTACTGTCATGATTTTAATTAATCGAACCGTTAATAAATAAATAAAACAGCAAGGTGACGGCAAAACGGTTTGAGGATGACCCTGCAGAAAAGGCCAAGTCCAACAAATATATTCCCACCTAAAAGGGAAATATTAATAATTACTAAAAGCAATTATAGAAATATTTAGAATGTAGTTATATTTCAATAAAAATTACTGTTGCATCAATTCTTAAAATTCAAAATAGGGTAGTAAAACATTTTATAATTAAAAAATAAATAGGTAGCATTTGTATATATATTTTAACATTAAATTATAATAATTTATATTCTATTTTGAGTCATTTTGTGTGGTATGACATTTTTTCTGTGAGGTTTTATTTTAATGTTCTACTTCCATTATTTTCAATTGGAGGGTGATGCTGTACCAGTGGTTGGCCATGTGTTGTGTTGGACATACTACTGTTTTTATTTAGTAGTAACTTACACTCAGATTTTGTGAATAAGCAAAAGTAGTAAACGTACTGAAAAGTGTAAATTATTCAAAAACGTAAATTACCTTTGCTATTCAGGCCATGTATTTTGAGCATAATAAGAGAATGATGTACTCTTTGCAAACTAATTTCATTTATAGTAGTACAATGTAGAAATTGATGATGCTGTGTGTCTTGTCATATCACAATGCTTGGATCGATATGCCCATGCCTCCGGTGGCCATTTTGAAGTTGCACTGGAACTGGCAAAGTTGCTGCCACACTTTACTGCACTTTCAAAACTGAGAAAACATTTTCAAATACCAACACAAACTGAATGACCATCATTGATTCTTCTACAAAAACAGATTCATCAGCAACCGACAGTCATTTTAACAAATGTGTAATTCCTTTACCAATCAATATGAAAAGCATACTATGCCAAAAACCCTCCATTAAACAGCATGTCTCAGGTTATGATAAATCCCTAGTCTCTCTGAAATCTCATCTCATCAATCTCACCATTTTCTCACTCATGCTGAGTGTCCAGCTAAATACTTGATTGATGACAGATATATCAGAGACCTACGATATTGCCTTGCTGGCAATATCCAAGCATTCCCTTTGTCCTTCTTCACTCACTATGTAACTGTTCAATGACAGAGTATGCAACCCTCATCTGGGCATTCCATATCTCCCTTAGGTACTCATAGGTTCATAGGAAATGTTAAACTGTATCTAGAAAGAATCAAACGTGTTCTTCACCAAACCCGACCACCACTTTTATTATCTGCCTCTCAGCTTCTACTTCTCTGACAGAAATACATGTTATGACTCTAAACAATGAATGAAACTGGGCAGAAACGTGGCTTGAATCAATGTCTCAGCTTATGTTTGTTTCCTTACATTGGTCAGCTGCACAAAAAGTGACATCACTGGATTTCCCATCAATTATCAGCAGAGGAAGTGATACCACTGGTTTCTAGCCAAAACCGTATCTGACTAAATAAGCCAAGCAGACGTACTTCATTTTCAGATGCTCATCTTCACTATATTTTCTATTATCCATCTGCACAGGAAGGGGCATCACTGGATTTTCCATCATTAATCTGCACAGGAAGTGACATCACTGATTTTAGCCAAAACCATCTTTAAAAGCAAAAGCTAAACAAGAGGGCTATATTTTCTATTGCCCATTTGCACAGAAAGTGACATTAGTGAAATTCTCATCATTCATCTTGACAGGCTGTTAAATCACTGGATTTCTGATCATCCATCTGCACAGGAACCCTGCACTGCTCCCTCCTCTTAGCACCTATTTAATGGTGGCTGCAGCATGGATGTGAGCATTTAGAGTGTTGCTGGCACATCGAAGGTGCGCCAAAGGGAAACTCATATGCACCCGTTTGCAACCAGCTCTAAGAACCCTGGCTCTCCCCTATCCACTGATACCTTACTGTGCTCTTCCATGCACATAGCCCAGGTCACTGCTCACCACAATGCAGCCACACCGCACCAAGCAATATGCACTTTCCCACACTCTACACCCACCACTCCTGCATGAAGAGCACCCAGCACCTCACTCGTTCACACTCACACAGACCAAATGTAAACCAAACAATACGTCACACTCACATGCATGCTCATCAGCACCCGCTCGTTCACCAAACACGCCATGGCGATATGGGACTTACTGCATGCCCACGCTCCAGACCTGCACTTTCTCAGAGCAACATGGTTTAAATCAACCTCGAGACCAGCCATTGCTACAGCCATGCTCTCCGGCTACAATATCATTACGCAAGATCATCTGCGAAGCACAGAGGTAGAGTTGGCATCTAATGCAAAGATAGCATCAGCTGCACCACCTACGAGGACATGCCCACCAGTTGCATGGAACACCTCACATTCAAGATGTGCATTACAGTCAACTTCACCCAGGGTGGAACCCTTATATACAGACCACCAGGACCTTGCCCTAATGTTACCACCAACATCACAGATGTTTGTTGCACCTCTCATCATCAACTTCAGCACCTTCATCCTCTGCAACCTTAGCTTTCACCTAGAAGACAGCACTGACCAACACTCTAAGACCCTTCCAGAAAACCTAAGAAAACTGGCCTTAAACCATTACATTTCTGAACCCACCCACACCACTGGACCCCATTTGCACCCCATTTTCTCCTTAATCAGCAACATCACAAAACACAAGACAGCAACTATGACCCAGATAGACCATGCCCAGGTCAGTTTTCAGCATACCCATCCTCCATCATCACAGACCTACCACCACTAGAAACACCAGCCACAGCTGGAAAAGCATCTCCGAAGTGGAGTGGGCTTCTGCCCTCTCTGAGCACAAACCCAAGCACATCAATGACTTGCTGAAAGCCATCAAAAACCTCAACAGCTGGGTCACTGCATGCTCCGATGCTCTGGCTCACATCATGCGTGACCCAATGGCAAGAGCCCAGCCACAGGCCAGCTAGTAACGCCACTTCAAGCAGCTAACTCCACTGAAAGCAGCTACAGCCTAAATGGAGAACAAGTCAAGACATTGCAGAAAAAGGCATCTTCAAAACAGCCCTAACATGGTACCACCAGCAGATACAGACCACCAAGCGTACAGATCTTGCAGATCACATCATTGCAACACTAACTGCAGCAATGAAATCTTCATCAAAGTTTTCATCTCCTCTCCTGCCACCTCCAGCAACATGACAAGACCCTCACAAGACATTTGCAACAAGCTCTTGGAATTCTTCTGTAACAAAATCACTTCCATATACCACGACTGCAACACTCAATTGGACTCCATCACCTTCGCCACCCAAATTTCCATGTCAACTGATGAATGAACACTGACCTTGTGGCCCACGGTCACTAAAGTCAAAATTGCTGCTACCATGAAGACCTCCATCCATCCTTTTTCCCCACCCGGACCACCAGGACTCCTACCAATCAGCAAAGCACTAATACCCATCCTCAACCACTCCTGGAAACATGCCACTGCATTGCCCATGCTCAAGAAACCATCCGATGACTCAAACACACTTTACAATTGCAGACACATCTCTCACCTACCATAACCGGCAAAAGTCCTTAGAGAATCTCTATCAACTGATGCCTCATTTACCACCCCAGCAGCCACTAGCGCCTTGAAGCCATCCAGCCTGGATTCAGGTCCAACCACAGTACAGAAACAGCACTCATCACCACCACAGACAAAATCTGAATGATGCTTGACAGAGGAGACACAGCAGCCCTCCTTCTCCTGGACCTCAATACAATATTTGACACAGCCTCACACCAAATCCTCATCTGGCACCTATGCGGACTTGACATCCGAGGATCTGCTTCTCATTAATGGATAGAACACAAGCTGACATCCTGGCAACTTACTTCTTGGAAGCCCGTGAACTCATCTGTGGATTGCCTCAAAATTCATCGTTGAGCTCTACCCTCTTCACCACATACGTGATACCTCTGGCCAATAATCCCAATATCATCCTCACACACGACATCAACATCCTCTCGTCTGCTAATGACATACAATTCATGCCCTGCCTCTTGGACAAGACCCCAACACAAGAAGCAAGTTCATCACTTTCATGACCAAAGTCGCTAACTGGATGAAAGGCAACTGTCTCAAGCTCAACACCAACGAGGCAGAAGTAGTAATCTTCACCAAGAATTAACTGGGACCCACACCAAACTTGACATGACAACATAAGTCAACACAGTCACCCTGATTCTGCACCCTGAAGATGCTGATGAAGATCTTCAAATGGCTCGCAAACAACACTAGAGAAATCATCACTAATGCTCTGCTCACCAGCAAGTTGTACTATAGGAGTACCCTCTATGCCGGTATCGGCAAGCAGCTTACTAGAAGACTACAAACCATCCAGAACTCAGCATCCAGACTCATCGTTAACCTCCCACACAGAACTCATGTCACAACACACCTGGCGGGACTACACTTACTCCCAATACACAAGCACTCTCAATTTAGACTCCTCATATACACATTTAAGGCACTACATATCTCAGACCCCACCTACCTAACAGTCACATTTCCTTTCAAAAAACACCCTCACATCTCTGCTCCACGGGAGTCCTACTTGCACACATCCCAAGCATTCACAGATCTGAACTATGGGTGTTTTCTTACATTATCAACATGACATGATACGAAACAACATGACATGACATAAAATATAACATAACATAAGAATAATAATGAAGATGTTCTCCATTAAATCCCTTCACACGGTGGCCAGGAAAGGAGGAGAGGCCTTTATTCACAGCAAAATCAATACTTAGCCCTATCACCTCCCACAATTACTCTACTTCCCAGTGCCTTACCACCGACATCTGACTCTACCTCACTTTCTCAGTGTACTAATATAGTTTACCAACTTCACTGAGAAAACTCAAAATTAACAAGACACTTTATTGAACTCTTGGCTTCTCAATTATTTATATTTATACTCAGACAGTTTTCTGGAATATTTATGTCTTCACTGCAAACACCATATGTGGTGTATCTTATGTCCTATCTAAAATATGTTGTAATGAACACTATCAACTACAATTTATTCCTTCACACATGCTAAAAGGCACTCTATATTCAGCATGTGATGCTGAATTTGTTTGTCTTATCTCTCCAACAGGACAATGGCAACCCATTATTAATTTGTGGTTTCTCCCAACCACACCATAAGGGGTACCAGAATGGTCAATCGTTGCTCTCTTGCACTTTACATATGAACCACTAGGTAGTCTCATTGTTGGACTTGGCCCTCTCTGCAGTGTTATCACCAGACATTTTGCTTTCACCCTCCTGTTTTCTGAACCTGTTTTTATTGGCTTTTAGGACTCTGTGCACTTTACCGCTGCTAATCAGTCCTAAAGTGCTTGTGCTCTCTCCCCTAAACATGGTGAAATTTACTACTACCTAATTGGCATATTTAATGTACTTGTTATTCTCTAGTAAAGTGATACTACATGCACACAGGGCCTGTAAATTAAATGCTATGAGTAGGCCTGCAGCGCTCATTGTTTCATGCACTTAACAAGTCTGCTTTGCTGCCCAAGGCCTGCTCTTGCTGCACCAGGACTCCTCTACTGCTTTGGGCTACCCTGCTGAGTTCAGCCTGCCCCTGTTGACCCAGTACTACAAGGAATCTCTCTGCGGCAGGTGGCTGGCCCCTGTTCAAGCCACAGGAACATAACAGACTTCTTCGAAACTGATGCAACTCCATGAGTCCTGATGCAATGTGACACTGGCTGCCATTGACTCTGGCTCAGTGCATTGCAGCTCCTTATCGACGGCTCCTTGGCACCATCCCGTGCAGCTAACTGTGAAGACTTTGCACCTCAACACTCAGGCCACAAGGTATTTTTCAGAGGACCAAATTAAGTGTTATATCTGGCCCATGCTCCATCGTGATCATTCTGAACTTGTGACTTGGACCTGGTCCACTGTGACCAGATAACCGCGGTTGGTGCTTTCTGTTTCTTAGTGCTTGATTTTTACAAAGCCTTTAAAATTGCATATCTCCGGTTCTACTAACTAAATTGTTGTCATTTTGGTTTAAAAATATTTATTATATTTACTCTGTTTGGTGTGGGAATTTTCTTGTGTTGTGTTTCAACACTATTACTGATGGAAGTTGCTACATAAATGCTTTACACATTGCCTCTTAGTTAAGCGTTACTGCTTTATGCTAGCCTACCAGAGGGTCAGTCACAGATTAATATGGGATCTGCATGTGTTTCACCCTGACAAGAATCATCGTTGCTCATTGATTACCAAGAAAATGTTGCCAAAACCCAGCCAGCTTATTCCAGAAGTAACACCCCTCAGGAAGGATATTTTATTGAAAATTGTATGCACCAAAAAAATCATATCCTGGATAATTACATCACACCAGTACTGAAAAAAACCAGTGGTGCCATCTCAAGCAGCAAATCAATTTAAACATGGTAGTATGACTTATAAGGCAGTTCACTTAGACATGAAAATATACTTAGTGAAGAAAATCAAGGTCAGTGGGGGTGCATGTATTTGAAAAGGGCTTTAAGTTTACCATCCCTGACAACTCTTGAACAAAGAAACCTAAAGAAAGTTTACTCAAAAACCACACCAAGACTTGGAACTTCTTTTCTTTCTCTGTCAATGTAGCAGCTGCTCTTAGTTTAATTCATGCCAATGTCACAACCTTCCTAGATAAGGGAGTTCTCAAAGACAACATAAATGTATGAAACTGCCTTCTGTAACATCAATGTGCCCTGTTCCACTCAATTTCCCTATTTGCTACACGTCTTTCTGCAAAATTTGTACTCTTGCCCTCCTGTATTGCACTGAACTTCCGTCCTGTAATTGATATCCTCACATCATTGTTTAATCCATCAAAATCTCTGTTTGGTGCTCCAAGTTCCATTCAATATTTTAAAGAAGATTCCTTCATATATAATGTGGCTTTCTTGTTTTGACAACACCATTGAATTCATCCTTTTGAGTAGGTGCTCTCATGAATGCTTAATAGAAGGAACACTGTCTAATACTTGATTACATCTGGGATAAAGTACATCCAATTATCCATTATATGGATCTCGCAAATCACCAAGGTATTCTGTGATCAAATAGAGACACCAGGCCATAGGTCAAGAGAGTTTATGACATCCAAATTCTCTGAGATTACCTGCAATATCATGTTCCTGTATGGTTGGGGGTGTTATATTCCTTATAATATATGGCCCATTCTGACTTGCCTGCTATCCTTCCTCCACACCCCCATCTTCTTCCATTCTTAGCAAATGGCATCATGTCAAGTTTGAAACATGAGGCCAGGTCAGGTTTTTTTCTAGCCAAGAAAAATTTGCATGCCGTATTTTTGAGCCAATGTTTATGTTCAAAAGTAAACTACAAGAATACAACATGTTGCTAAGCATAAATACTGGCTTAAGGAAGTATACTTAATATGCTATGAATTGGCAAGTAGTTTGTGTAAAAAAACAACATTGCCTGACAAGACCACTTATTCGTGTCATGAAAAGATCAAACTACTTAATACAATTAAAATGTGGCCCTATAATTATAAATATTATGTATTAGCTTCAGAAAATAGGTTTACCAAGTGCTGTATGGTTGTTTTTGTAAGCACTGTTATTAATCACTGTCTTCAATTAAAATAACATTTGAGACACCATGAAATGCCATGCCTATCAATCAAGAATGCAGCCCCCGTGAGAGTTTGCAAGGGTAGGAAAAGAAAATGCCAAACTCCCATAGAGGGCAACCAAAAGTCCGACTTTTACAGAGTAAGCGCAAGGAAAAGCCAGAGATGCCTTTTATTCTACAGAGTGTAGTGGCTCCTGACGGACTGTGTAGAACTGTGATGTAAGCAATAGAGTGTAGTGAAGTAAATGCAGGTTTAAAATGTTTAATTTGTGGTTACAAGCAGAAGAATAAAGATGTGTTATACTAAGCTCCATGTGTGGTGTAGTCATTGGCTGGGGAGTACACTAGAACTGAAGGTAAGATAGGGGTTAAGTAGCCCAAAGATTGATAGTGCTCTCCCAGAGAGTTTGCCATGGTCCAGTAACCTGCTCAGGCATGTCACGTGTTCCTCTGTCTAAGTGTGCAATCGACATTTGCTGTATGTGGAGTCAAAGCACAGCCCCAGTATTGCATTTGAAGATAACAAAAGCTTCACAAAGATGTTTACACATCATTGGCTGAGAACCTGCTGAGGCAACTGCAAAGAGGGGTATTGCACCACTACGCAACTCAAAGCCGCACATTCATACGGAGTGATAACGTTGTGGACTGAGCGCTGTGAGGCAGTGATCAACCAGGTGCAGGCAATACAAAGAGATGCTTACAAGCAACAAAAATTCAAATACAATAAACAGTCATCTTCTTACCAGAAATGAGCTAAGAGATTCATCGTGTTACAGAGCAGGGGCAAGTGACCCCAGAGAAAGCACCCAGGGTTGTGCTTGCAGAGCTTTCCATGCCAGAAGCAGCACACCACCAAACTGCAGGGTGGTGGCTCAGAACAACTTCCAAGATCTCCTAAATGCAAAGGGGTCCCATGGAAACCAAGAGGGAGTTCAAGGAAAGGATACCACCCTCAGTGTCAGCCAATCTCATAAATGGTTACAATGCTGCCACCTTCTTGAAACCAACACCACCCTTCAAATCTGCCAAAAAGCTGAATATTGGCAACAGGCGGACTGCCTGGATAGAGACATTTGATGATTTCATTGATGCAATTGAATAAGCAGATAACAAGAAGATTATCAAGTACATTAAGAATCTTGCTGGAGAAGATGTAAAAGAAGTCATAAAGAAAATGCAGCGAGCTGATGAAATTACATACAGTCAAATTAAACAGCATTAAATCTCAAGTTCAATCCAATGCCAAAGGTACATTTTCAGGCAAGAAAGAAAGCAGGTGAGACCATCAACAAATTTGTTGAGAGACTGGATACACTCGTCAAACACTGTAAGTTCAATAACTGTAATGATGAGTAAGCTATCAATATTGGTGCAGCAATAAATATTATGCCTGAGGTGAAATATAATGAACTGTCTCCATTGACCCACTTACACCATCTAAACGTGAAGTGTATATGTGGGCTGCATCGATGCCACTAAAACATCAAGGTTCATTTATAAAACCAATGAAGCATAAGAAAGCAAAAGTACAAGCACCTATTTGTATACTTCAAGGTACAGCTGCTGATATGGGAATGATATCCGTGAACTCTTGCATGAATGCTCATCACGAAATAGTAAGTTAAATTCCTTCATTGATTCATGGGTTGGGAAATCTCAAGACTATGAAAGTCCAATTACACATTAATGAGGACATCCGTTCTATTGCTCAAAGACTCAGACGCGCTGCCTTTTACTTACAGGAAGCTGTTGAAAAAGAACTTGAATCCTTTATCAAACACAATATCATTGAGCATTCCACTGGTCCAACTCCATGGGTTTCTCCCATTGTGGTAGTACCAAAAAAGGACAGTGATGGAGCTTTATGCATCTGCATGGATAAGCGTCAAGTGAACAAGGCAATTGAAAGAGAACAACATGATAACACAACTAAATGGTGTAAAAGTATTCTTTCGCCTTAATCTAAATAAAGGATATCATCAGTTGGAACTCAAAGGGAACTGCAAGTACCTTACAACCTTTTCTACACATTTTGGTCTGTTCCATTACAAAAAATTACGTTGTGGTGTGTCATGAGCTGCGGAGCTATTCCAACATGTAATTAGATGTATCATACAGCCTTTCATGAATGCTTTCAATTAAAGTGATGAGATATTGGTTTTAGGAGCTACACAGAAGGAGCATGACAAAATTCTCATGCACTTGTGTCAGTTGCTCGCTGATGCTGGTTTAACTTTTAATGCTGAGAAATGTGAGTTCCATAAGACAAAGTTTAAATACTTTGTCCATATCTTTTCTGATGGGGGCATGACACCTGATTCAGCTAAGCCCAAGTGCTATCAACTCCTATCGCCCACAAGATGGTTCCATGTTCCATTCATACCTTAGCATGGCCAACTACTGCCCTAGGAACATGTGAGACTTTGTTACCGTCAGTGCGCCATTAAGAGACTTGACGAAAAAAAATGTTTCTTTTCTCTGGTCACATGTATGTGAACAAAGCTTCTAGAAAATCAAACAAGCTATTGAGAATGCTACTGAAATGGCAGACTTTAATCCAATGTTTCATACTGAGGTTGTTGTTGACGCTAGTCCTGTCGGGTTAGGTGCCATCCTTGTAACAGCACAATGGATGCTCAAATGCTCGAAGATGTATTGTGGCATATGCAAGTCAAAGTTTGTCCCAAACTGAACATGCTTATTTACAAACTGAGGAACAAAGCTTACCAGTGGTGTGGGCTTGTGAACATATTTAACATATTCTTGTATGGGAAGCCCTTCATGTTTGTGACAGATCCTCAAGCATTGCTGACTATTGGCAATCCAAAGGCAAAAAAGCCTTCTCACACTGAACGTTGGGGTCTGCGATTGCAAGAATACAACTATACCATCATCCAGGGAAAGATCAGAACCCTACTGACTAATTTTCACGAGTGCCTTTACAATGCTTTGGCACCCATTCTAAGATGGCTGAAGCCTAAAAAAAATGTATCATGACATTCAGCACCTCAGCTGTCTTTTCGTTGGAACATATTGTCACTGCCACATGTCACAAAAGTGACATGTCAAAACTGAAAGACATTACTACACATCAGTCTTGGTGCCAGCACCCTCGCCTCTTACCAGTGACTGTGAATATCAGAAGATTACAAATGTCTAATATGAGCTGTCCATTACTCAGGAAGATATTATTTCGAAAGGTTCTAAGAGGTTCACGAATTGTCATTTGGAGAGTCTGCGACAACAGATAACTAAAGTGGCCCATGAAGGACATCATGGAATAGTTGCCATCAAACAAGCTTTCCAAGATCGATCTGGTTTCCACATCTCTATGAGAGAGTTTAAAGAGAATTAAAGGCCAGTCATCCCTGCAACTGCCTGCCATTGAAAACCATTCAACATCCCTTAAACATGTAGGAGTTGCCTATGCATGCATGGGAAAGTATTGCTATTGACTTCTTCGGTCCCCTCGATGATGAATATCACCTGATGGTGATTGTTGATGAATACTTCCATTTTCCATTGACAGAAGATGTCTCATTTGGAGAAGTGTGGCTCAATGGTTAGAGCGGCAGACCTCGATGCAGAGCACTGGTCTGGAACCAGGGTTCGATTCCAGCCGCGGCAGGGTCTCAGGCTATAAACTCCTCGGACCGGATATTCTCGCCTCAGTGCCTATTCTAATCATGGGTCCCACGCTGCAACTCTGGGCAATAGCTTGCTTAATCTCCACAACGGCCCCAACAGCGCTGGGATGCCTGGCTTCACAATGGGGGTGCCCAGGAGTGGACACTTCACACGGAAAGCCAGGAAGGGTTCCTTCAGTGGTATGAGTACAGCGCTGAGATACCCGTAGAGGTGATCGGCGCTATATAAATACCTATACATTTACATTTACATTTATCACTCACGAATGTGTCATTTAGAGATTAGAAAGCATCTTCACAACCTGGAGTGTTCCTGCAATCTTAACCCCTTCGGTGCCATGCCCTTTCCCCCTCCTGTGCCGGGCGTTTCCCACGCGGGTGGGTTTCATGACGAGATAGTCTCGTCATGGGCACAGCGCGACCGTGCTCCATGACGAGACTATCTCGTCATGGGCACAGAAGAGGTTAATGTCTGATAATAGCCCACATTTCAACAGTCGAGAATTCTGAGAGTTTCCCAGTCATCGCAATATGAAGCATCAGAAGAGCACACCTCTTTGGCCACAGTCCAATGGCCTTGTCAAACGTTTCATGAGTACTCTTAAGAAAGCTGTCCAGCATGCTGTACTAAAAAAGCCCAACCTTAAGACTGTCTTAAATTTGACTCTTCAAACTTACCATTCAACCCCTCCCTTGACCACAGGTGAAAGCCCTGCAACCTTGATGTTTGTTACAGCAATGACAACCAAGATATCTCAATGTACTAACAGAAAATCATAAACTGAGGAAGAAACCCACATGAAAGACCTAGATCATAAGTAGGTGTGGATGAAGAATTCCACTCTGCCGGCAGAGTTCAGAGAGTTTTGCCCACTCCACGTTCCATGAGGAGGAGGGAGTTCTGCAAAACTCCATGAAGTGATGTGAAGCAGAGATTTTTCTCTTGCGTGGCTTCCAATGATAAGTTGGCGAGCGAGAAAAATCGTGCCTTAGACCTCTTACTGGTGAGATTTCTCAAAGTGGGTCTGAAAGGACACTTGAAGACCTCCTGACTGATGCTGTTTGTTCATCCCCAATGCTGATCATGGACACTTTTACTGCCTGTCCCCAGTATCCGAAGACATGGTCGGGACATGTGATCAAAGCACCACAAAGGCTCATTGAAGAACTATGATTGCATAAATATTTGTAAAATGTTTTATTTTTTATTTAACAGAGGGATTCATGAGTTTGTAATGATGGAACTCTGTCTGCCTCCTTATGGACTCCGTAGAACCGACATAAGCATTAGAGAGTTGTGAAGGGAATGCAGGTTTAGAATGTTGAATTCGCTGTTACATGCAAAAGAATAAAGATGCGTTATACTAAGCTTCATGTGTGGGGTAGTCATTGGCGAGTACCCGGGCTGGGGAGACATTAAACAGGGTATTTCTCCTGTGGACTGGTCCTCTTGGAGGCTCGTTTTAAAAGTTCCAGACTCCTCCTGGTGCTTCTGTCACTTTCCAAATCTGCCAGGGTTGAATTGAAAAAGGCACAAGGAGGCTTCAAGAGAGAGAGAAAGGGAAGGAAAGAAAGTTAGAGAGAAGCTAATCAGAAGAGAGAGAGAAGAGAGTGTGAATGAATGGAGGAAACAGATAGAATGCATAATGAGACAAAGGGAGCAGGGCTGGTTTGAGCATTTTGCCAAGGTTTCTTTTTGCTTTCTCAGCGTGGCTCTGGAATTAGCACTGGACAGACAGTCCTGCTCTCCATGTTGCCAGCGATATCTTATGGCACCATATTATGATAGGCTTTGGTGTCGCAGAGCCGATTGCCCATTTCATGAATCTGCACTGTGTAATTTCTATTCATTTAACTCAATTTGTTTCTGAGTTGGTGATTTATTTTCGGACAGAACAGGTCAGAAACAGAAAGAGGAAAATTTGCTCACTGTTTCAGAGCTGTACTATCTGAAAATAAAGCACTAACTCTGAGAAATATTGGGTTAAATGAATTTAGTTAATGACCTGCAGGGACATAAAACAGGCCCTCGGCTCTTCACCAGCCAAGCCCATCATCATGATACGGCCCATGCTGTTTGTGATTGGAACTGCACAGCTCTACCTTCAAAGAAAACTGAATCATTACGGGAACTCGGTCTTTTATTTCTCATTCTCTCTGGGGTTTTGCACACTGCACTGCCTGACCTGAGCCAAGCAGCAGTCTGCGGGGAAACGGCGTGGTAATATAGGAAGACACCATCTCTGCATCAGCTTGTCTTTTTTTAATGTCCTGTTTCTTAGCACACACAAAATGGTCAGGCAGCCGCTCAACATTTCTCTTGCAGCGTCTGAGGCCAACTGTGACCAGGGACATCTTAAAGATTTTGGGGACCCTGGGCCAAATGTATTTTTGGGCTCCCTGTTCGGAATAGCTTTGAATTAATGATGGAGTTTCAGCTCTTTCATGCCCTCTTTGGCTAGGTTACTGACAGTGTCCAGGCACATTTGTCCAAATTTAAATGGTGATTACATCTAATATTCAGGGATAGTGACGTGGGTTTTCAATATAGCAACACAGCAATGCTTCACTAATAGTACTGCAAATAATCTCTGTGACACCCTCCCCTTTCTCATATGTGAGATCCTGTTTCGATTGAAAAAAATAAACTATTTTTATGGATGTTCTCACACATCAGCCCCAGTCAATATAAATGTAAGCAAAATGGCATTTAAAACATTCTATTTAAGAATTGATAAAGGCTTTCACTGCAAGCCTCTCTATGGAACATAGCTGTATTATCAGGGGGCCCCTGAAAGACTGGGGCCCTGGACCAGAGTCCACTTTGCACAAGCCTTAATACGTCTCTGAGTGTGACCGCCTTCTTTCTGCTCGTTAGAGAACGGGTATTGTACCATCACAAGCTGCTTGTAATAAATCATTACAACCAATTAGTAACATATTTTCTTTTTTGCAGGTGCATTTTGACACACCTGTGATACAAAAAAAAAATACAAAGAGTGTATAGAAAAATAATATACTCCCATAAATGATAAGTTCATCTGTCTGGAGTGTGCTTACCGTTTGAGGCAATTGTGGTTCAAAGGAATGGTGGCACATGAAGCAAAAAACTCCACTAATTTGGCTATAGTTACCTAAAAATAAACACCCAACAGGGAACTCAACTCAAAGACCTAATGTATTGCACAAAGTTTTTTTCCTGTTTCCCTGTTTAATGTGATGTTTGTGAATTCACATAATGTATGAAGAAGGAAGATGAGAGGCAATGCAGAGGATCAGCAAATTACAGAGTGCAAAAAGTAATATTCATTTATCAGTCAATTTGTAGGATTCGTTGTATTTCTTTATTTTACACAAGCTCTGTGTGCCGCTGTGGAAACAGCCACCGCGTTTCACACTAGCAAGGGCTTCTTCAGGGCGAGAAAGGTAATGGGGTATATTCGTCAATGGATTCAATCCGATAATGTATAATAAAAGCAAAGCGTCCTTCCTATGGACGTGACTTCCAGAGAAGAAGCCTTAGGCCAGTTAGAAGTGCCTACGTATCCTCAATCAAGAAGTGATGTACATGGCCTCCAAAGCCCTTAAAAAATGAAACAAAAACATTTTTTTTTTTTTGTTTTTAAATGTTTCCAATTTTCCTTTAAGGAAAACGGGCTACATTTAAAAAAAAAAGTTGCTTTATTTAAAAGCAGTCCCAGACATGGTGGCCTGCAGAGCCCAGCAGGCTACCTTCCCTGGGAGGGCCTGCCATTCTCAATGGGGTTGCAAAATGGGAGTGCCTCGTAAATAATGATGAGCCTCGCATTTTGCGACCCCATTGTGAATCGCTAACAGTGTTTCTGACACTGTTGTACATTTAGAATTGCGGCTCGCAAATTGTGACTCGCTATTTTTAGTAATTTGCTAGTCGCAATTCCAAATGGTCGTACATCTGGCCCTAAATGTATAAGCCTGTTGTGAAATTGTGTGCCCAACAAATTTTAAATGCGATTCAACAAGAGTGAAACAAACTCTTTGGAAGCATAACGCATGAACAAAAAGGACAGGGAACTGGGGCGACTTAATCAACATTGTGTGCTTTTTAGGCAATGCATATTTGTTTGTTTTCTCAAGTTTTTCTCTTTAGATCATCATTCTCGTAACATTCGCTTGCTTTCCTTCCTTTCCTTTCTTTTTCCTTTCTTTCCACTTCATTTACTCGCTTTGACCTTCGTCCTGTTTCCTTTGGAAATTATAGGAAATACTTCCACGCTCTACTTTCTCCGTGTTTAAAATGTCCCCATGTTGAAAGTTCTTAAGTAATAAATCCATCGCTAAGTACACGCAGGAGAAGTAATTCAGTTCTTCATGATGTGTCAAAAAAGTTATTTTTTTAATAATGTCTTTTAAAATTGCTCAAAGCTAATGTGGCTATGTGCGCGAAAACAAATTCCCAGCAGTCTAGGCTTTTAGCTTAATGAAAAGTCTCCTTTGTCACAGTTGAGGGACAGGGGTTGAGGCAGAAGAATTGCTCAAACTCCTTTCAGCAGCACACTGCTTGCAGCATGTGAAAACGTGCACATTATTCATGCTGCATATTAAGCCGCCTTCTAAATAATCTTTGAGAACTGGATGTACCACAATTCCTCAGCACGGGCGTCGTTCAATCAATTTAGGCGTTTTAATGCACGTTTTATGGCTCACCTATTCATTTGCCATTTTAATAAACTTCGATTAATGGCTGGTTAAATGGAGCCCCTAGAGCGCTAATAGGTTTCATATGCTGTAATTGCGTGCACAGTGCTCTGTCTATTCCACTGCCAACGATTATGTTGTTATGATATTTTATAGCTATACATGTTTTTTTTCCTTCGATATTCGTTCTCCATTTGCAAGAAGGCGCCCCATGTCTGAAATGAACAAAACCTTGGGAATACATATCTTTTCCCCGCTATCTTTCAAGATGATTTTGAAGCAATTGAACAAATCTCTAAATTAGATTATAAAACAAAAAATATTCATTCTCGAATTCTTGAAGAGAACCCCATTAGGTTATGTCATAGACCAGGGTAAAATTATATCATACCATGCACAACTTTGGTAAGAGCATCATCAAGGGGGCGTCCCACGGGTTGTACTTGGGAGTTCCATGCCACCCCCCACGGTTTTTGATGCAACGCCCTATCTACTAATAATTGTAGACAGACGTGGGTGGCAGAAAAAAAACACCTCCTTGAGGCAGGCACCAACAAGGAGAAATGTTTGCCAGTAGCGGCCCGTGCAGGTAAGAATTGTGAGGCAGTGGGGCTTGGTGGGGGGGGATTCGAAAAACGACCAGAGGGAAAATTACATGAATAAATAATTAATTGTCCCTCGTCGTCGTCTGTCAGAATCCCCTTCACTTTTACCTGCATGGGCCGCACATGCTCTTTGCATTTCTCCTAACTTTCTGAACATTGTGTAGACTGTACAGTACACATACAATGCGGGAAATGTTTTGTATGTTTAAGCATAGTATTTTGTACTGTAAGGGTACCCTTTTACGACAAAACCAATGCTAGACAACACCTATGTTAGACATCACTAAGGAGTAAAGTTTTGTGTGTGGCACTGGCAGCCTATTTGACACCGAACGTCTGAGATATTTATAGCAGTGCTTTATCTTCATAGAGATGGCTCTGTGCTTTGTCCTCCTCCTTTAGAATCTTAAGAAAGATGCAATTAGCACACTGTGCTTTGGTTCTAGAATTATTCACCACAAGCAGATCCACAAAAGGTAGTCGAGCTTCATTTTCGGCCCTGTTGGGATAAGGCAAACCCCACAGGGCAGAATCATTCTTTCTTTAGTTACAATTCATTTAAGTGCAAACAGCATATGTCTATCTGCTCCCACTCTGAAGTTAGCACTTACTAAGTGTAATTAGGCAACCCAGTGTAAGCCAATGAGAGTGCTAGCCCTTACAGCGGTTGGAAATTACTTTAGGAGCTTTCCAATGTCAGGACATGTTTATACTTTAGCACCGATGTTCTCCTTTGAAAATACCATGCACCCAACCCTATGAGCCTTTAGAGTTTACTTTAGGGGTGACCTATAATCATTAAAAAAGAAGGTTTAGACCCAGCAAAAGGTTTGTTTTGCTACGTTGATAAGGCAGTGTAAAACTGCACTACAGGCTGTAGTGGCAGGCCTGAGACATGGCTTACAGGCTACTTTAGTGAGTGTCAGAATGAGTGCAACTGCATATTTGACTTCCTTCCTTAACTTTTGCTTCCCCTAATTTGGAAGACAAGTGACAGTCTCTCCACTTGGTCTATATGCCTTTGCCGTTCATTTTGTAAGCACAGTCCTGGCCTTCAAACCATCTACTTTATGGAACAATTGTTTCCTCTCTGTCTCTCAAAATCCTATTTTCCCTTTTACACATAGGTTCCGTTCACCGTCCTGAAGTTTTACCAAGGAGGTGGGCAGAACCTCTGGGGAGAAAGAGACATAAATATCCAGCATTTCATAACATATGGATCAAAGCAGTAACAGAGGTCAGCTCACTTAGTGCCCCCCAAGCTCAGCATTCTGGGAAAATTACAAATGACAAATCATTCCACACTGAGGTCACTTTAGCTCTACTTGTCTCAATTGACACAGGCCTCCCTGCTCCATTTCATACTTGATCAGGTCCCTCAGAACACTGGAGACCAAAGGATATATACAGCCTATTAATCAATTATAAGACCTTAACAGCGTTATGGAAAGGGCCATGTATAACTTAGACTGGGTTTAAAATGCTCACAGCAATACCTTTGACAGGCTGAGTGAGGCAACATTCTTCCTTGCTGAGCCTGTATATTAACACAACTAACTGCATATAACCTACTCAATTCCCCTTAACCTAGCTATATTCAGGCAATGTGCCTTACAGTAAAGGGTAGGCATCAGAGGTTACAGCTCATACTGATTTGCCAAGAGCATTATAGCGAGCAAAACTCTTTTTGAGAGTATCACAGGACAGCAAAGCTTAAAAAATAGAGTAACAAAGATAAAATAGAGGCATTTTCAGGGGTAGGATCCACAACCCTAATATTAGGTCACACCAGCGACAGTTCACGCATGGGCTGCATGCTTTCTTGCTTGTGAGACGTTACTGTGTACAATAAGCCCATTGCTTACCATCTGTTGGCTTCTGTATTATTCTTCTTTGTTGCCTCCAAATTGGCAAGCACAGTCCAGGCACCACTCCTGTTCCTTTTTGTGGAGCATGGACCAAGTACAGATTGATTGAATTTAATTAGGGCCTATCTGCTGATCATACTGTGGTTGAGGTACTATTTCTTCTTTACCCTCCCACCCATCCTTTCCTCGTGTTCCTACCCCTGTCTGGTGCCCCCTCCCTCTTCCCGTGCTTCGCCCTTATGCTGTTTTTTCCCAATCTTGTTATTGCTGCTTTCACACTCCCAATGAACCTCCCTCTTGTTGCCCCACCCCTACTTTAAAATATTGCATAGGAGGGAGGGCTGCTGTGCCACATGGCTTAAAAAAAGCAATAAGGCGCTGTCACCACTGGTCATGACATAGGGCTTTCTCTCTTGACTTCAAGCTATACTGCACAGCAGCTCGCACTGCTGTGCAGCATGTCTAAAAAACATTGACAAAGCCAATAGACCTTGCATGGGCGAGACCTATTGGCTTTGCCAATACTTGCTATAACAGGGAAGGATTTATTTTGTATTTGCTTGCAATTGTAAATCTAGCTGTTTAAGCTATTAAACTTGACTGATAAGCACACATGGATTCATCTGTCAGCACACTCTAATGGCACTCAAACAACCCAAGGAACCATTTCAGCTTGTTTAATAAAACAATAATCTGCTTAGTTTAAGTTTAACAGTCATTGTGATTTTTCAGCGTGTATTGTAGACTGGGCACCTCACTGAGAGTCGGATAATGAAAGGCTGTTGTGCACTTTGGCAGAAATGCCTCATCTAAAACATTTCTCGCTTAGTTTAATGAACTTCCTACACTTTAGCAAGGGGGAGGCTACCATTAAGCAGTAACAGATTGAAACATATTTTCTGGAATGCAACACATCTTTTGATGAAGGGCATATTTAATATGAACCATACATCTGCACTGTATTTGTATTCAAATACCATACATTTTGATTCATGATATTCCTGATTGAAGACATTGCAGGTTTTTTCCCCCTCATTTTGTCCTTTCTTGAACTTTGGATTACCAGTATCATTAAAAAGGTTTCCGACTTCCTCTGCTGGGACTTCCACAGGTCAGGATTTATGAAAAACAGTTTGTACATGCATGAAACTAATTTCCATAGTGCAGATGCAATTTGCATTCAGTTAATTTAATTTACATATTAATTTCCTAGTCCCTTGAGTCTTCATTCGGATTGGAATGTGACACATGGAGAAGGACATCATTCTTAAATACAATACTTGGTGGCTTTACACTAAGCACTTGTGAAATTTGACCTAGAGTGCGAATATGCAAAACTGTTTTCACTATTAACCTCAGCTGGCTAGAATTGACAATCTCTTATTTGGCTATATACTGTGCAACATGATCAACAGATTGTGATAAAATTTGCCACAGCAGTATGCTTAGAAGTAACATTTCTATGTTACTATCACTATTTCTTATGCACTGGAAGATACAATTAAAGTTACTTGACAATTGGAAACAGTGGGAATTGCGTGGTTCATGGATCATTTACATCCACTCTAGTCACTGCAGAGTTTGTATGAGCACTTGAAAGAGGTTGCTGCCCTCTGAGCCAGTAGCTCCTAATTCAGATGTAGGGCTGTGTGATGTTGCAACTTTTCTGCTATTACAATCTTCACAAAGTTCTATAGAAAACTTTGCAACAGTGCGATAGTTACAAAGGGGCCAATTCCCGAACTAATCTGAGACAAAATCCTAAACATACTACTTCTGGTATTCACAGAAGGCACTTTCGATGTTGGGTATTAACAGAAATCACTTATGACTTCTAACTTTACGTCCGCAGTCGGGCCGGAATCTCCACAAACTGACAGAAATGTTTCAATACCTTAGACTTGCCCTTTGTCCACACAATGGGATACTGACAACAGGTAACAAAATAGGCCTGCAAGGGTTCTCATGAGAATCGTCCCTGAAATATCTGGTGCTAGACATATTAGAAACATTCAGAAAACTGCTCATCAGCAAGAATGTTTACAGTGTGAAATGAGAGGAGAGACGACAGACCGTCGGAAGACCATTTCCATTAGATGAACTGTGCTGAATTTTGCAAACGTTGTATGTTTTTATATACATGTGTTCCTAATTAAAGAGGATTAATGCTTTTGAGTCTATCAATGCCATTCCTTCCTTCTCCATGCCACCTTATTCTCAATGCTTTATGCATTATCTTTCCCTTACTTTTGCCCACATTGCTGTGTACTACTGCTGACAGCAATTTCCTATTATACTGATCTCTTGGTGGAGATCATAGCTACTGTTGTGATTACTTTCCTTGATCTTTTGAACAGTTGCTACTGCAACTTGATACGAAACTCCGCGGAGTTTCCAGAACTACTCTTTATGTGGAGTTCATTCTTTAGCTAAATAAATCCTTCAAAATCTTGCTCTTTTCCAAGGAAACTCTTTATGGGTTCTTACTTACGTTAGGACTCTTAGATTCAGATAGGGACTATTTCTTTATGGAACCTGCTGCCTATATTATGCTGCATCTAATGAAACCTTTTCTGGATATTTCTGTAAATTTACTAATGGGAATAAAAATGACAAAAACAATACTAATCTCTTAATTAGAAATACAATTTTAAAATGTGTTACAGCGCTATTCTACATTGCCAATATCCAACAGCCTGAAGATGAAAAAGTGCCAAAGAAAGAAGGCTTTTCTTGGGTCTGCACCGATCATCAAAACTGCCCTCCCGCATTTTGGGCACTAACACCAGGAGGAAAACCAGTTAGCCTGGAACATTTGATCCCAGATCTCTGTTGCAGCCCGGGACAAGTAAGTAGAGAGAAGGAGGCAGTGAATGGGTCTGAGAACTGCCTATTCATGTGTGAGTGAGTTTGAATGCATGTGCTTTTTAATGCATGTGAGTCTGTGTCTGCATAAGTGAATATGTCTACCAGTAAACTGGTGTGTGGGAATATCTTGAGTTTGTCGTCGGGGATCACCTCTGCCTAATAGGGCTGATCAATGTTTTGTTTGAAAGGGTGATGGCAGTTTCACAATAGGTCCAAGCTGCCATGTTAGCCAAATGGAGGCTGAGAAGCAGCTGTTCCAGTATCTAGACAAAATGTAGAGTTGTAAATATGGGGAGACAGAAATATCAGAAAAGAATATTGTGATACAAAAATATTATGATGCAGAAATATTACTGTCAAGAATATCGTTTTTTCATTGTTAAGAATATCGCTGTTGTAAATATTGTTTTCAATAATGTAGTTTTTTTTTTAACGTATTTTTATTGCAGAATTAAGTATGAGAACTCCATAATAGCGGCCCATGCCCACAATGTGTCTCAGAGCCCTCGCATCATTGTAATACTATACACAGCCATTCAGCCCACATCCCGGAGGCTGGGCGGCACAACATTACCAGCCCCTGAGTATCATAACCATCCTGGCACAATAGAGCAGTTCAATAATGTAGTTGATAAGAATATCGTTTATTAATTAATTTATTATGTTTTAGCTTATATCAATTTTATGAGTTACCATTGTTTGCAGATTTATACATTTGTTAAAATTTACTTTGTAATGTAATTTTAAGTGGTTCGGAATTTTTAATGTAACTATTAGAAGTAATTCATAGTGTTGTAGCGGGTGTTGGATTTGTAGGGGTATAAAGTGGAAAATTTATCACATTGAATAATTCATAATTTTTAAGTACGTTTGTGATTA
This sequence comes from Triturus cristatus, assembly GCF_964204655.1. Taxonomy (NCBI): domain Eukaryota; kingdom Metazoa; phylum Chordata; class Amphibia; order Caudata; family Salamandridae; genus Triturus; species Triturus cristatus. The sequence continues at coordinate 1,190,661,471 of NC_140591.1, forward strand.
ATATTCATTATGTATATTATCTAATATTGATGTATTATGCTTAAATGTCAGGTGTGGTTTGTAGTGTATCTGGTGGGAAGTTAATTAGGAAATAATTAAATAACTATGAATTAATAGTTTATTATTTATTATTTAATTGATTATTAGCTATATAAATTTCGTAATAATCATATATTTTAGTTATATTCTAGATGCAGGCTGCTGGGTTTGTAGGGTTATAGGGTGAAAAGTTATTTAAGTAATACTTATCTAACAATTAATTAATAATGTATTATTAATTATTGAATTGATTATTAATGGCGTACTTTATGTAATACTGATTTATTTTTGTTATATTTTAGTTTCGGATCCCTAGGCTTGTAGGAGTATAGGGTGGGAAGTTAATTAAATAATAATTAAAAAGTAATCATTAATAATATACTCAAATATGTTATTGATTCATAATTATGTCAATTGTGCAATAATTTATATTTTAATTATATTTTAGCCATGGGATACTACAATTGTAATTGGTGCATCAGACATTTATGATTACGGGAACATAAATTATGAGTGTGGCTTGTAAGAACTATGCAACATGATTAATGAAGCTGAATTTTTAAAGGACATGACAGCATTATGTTCAAGAGACTTTGCACCTAAATAATAAAATTATGGTCTGCAGAGAATAGATGCTATAAAGCAGTATTAAATGGCAATGCAGACTTGAGAAACATTTACCTATTGTTTAGGTGCACTCTGGGAATTGTATGCCATTATGCTGCCATTGAGTCACGTTCTGCCTCGATTTAAAAGCAAGTGATTACTATTAATTGTGAACCCATTCACCTGTCATCAAGGCTTTGCAGTAAATTGAAAAGCGTCAGTGAACTGAAAATGCTGTAATCTTATCTTTGAAATAAAATGGATGGCTGTTTTAGGAATTGAGCTTTGCCATTTTTTTGGGGGGTGGACTTTTCAATGGGGTGCTCTGTCCCCAGTAAAGCTAAAGCTGCCCTGCAGAGTTAGGAGCTCCCATTATGGAGCTGTTGTGCTTGGATTTAATTTGGAAAAAGAACAATTGAGGGACAGAATGCTTCACAGTGTCAAACATTCACCCCAGTACAGAGATCTGGACCTAAATCCATCTTTTTTTGCACCCCATGCCATGCCATTATAGTTCAGACCCAGCCATATGCAAATCAGTCTTGATTCTGTTCCCCATGGGAACAGTCCAGCCCGAACTGCCAGACCAAGTCCTCCCTAGATTGGAAACAAGCATCCTGGGACCGGTTTCGGGGCATTACCCCTCATCAGCCAGGCTAGCTTGACTCCAGTGGCATGGAGAGCACGGGACCCACATCTGGGCAATTTGGAAGCATGACCCCCTCGCCTCTATTCCTGAACTAAGGATTTACCAGGAATTGTGAGTGCAGAGATGATAAAGGGATGAGAGGGACATATTCATTCCTCTTATTGGCAATTTCTGATCCCTTTCATTTCCATGAGAAATTTATGATTATGGCAACATGAATTATGAGTGTGGCTTTTAAGAACTATGCAATGTGAATATTGAGGATGAATTTTCAAAGCACATGGCATCATTATGTTCAAGAGACAGTGTACCCAAACATTACAATTGTGGTCTTCAGAGAATAAACGCAGTATTTAATGACAATGCAAACTTGAGTGACATTGAACTATTGTTTAGGTGCACTCTGGGAACTGTATGGCATTATGTTGCCATTGAGTCACATGCTGCCTCGATTTAAAAGCGAGTGATGACTATTAACTGTGAACCCACTCACCCGTCATCAAGGATTTGTAGTAAGTTGAAAAGCGTCAGGTAACCGAACATGCAGTCTTTGAAATAAAACATATATCTGTTTCAGGAATTAGGCTTTTGCACTTTGTTTTATATATATATATATATATATATATATATATATATATATATGCATCAAGGTTTGTCCAGAAGGAACGAGGCCGCACACTACAGAAGGTATCTCCATCCAGAGTTTTATTCCGCGTGAAACTGGCATGTCGTCCGATATATTTCACAGTGCCTGACGCGTTTCGGGCCGCATCAGCCCTTGTTCACAGGCAGCGAAACAAACCTTGCATCCGCTTCCAAATCTCCTACATGGCTTCATGAGTTCTGTTTTTCAAGCCCCACGATGAGGCCTCCCAGGTGAGTCCATTACTATTGGCATGCTGGGACATGTAGTGTCTTTTGGAAACAACGAAAACATTTTTCATTTCATCCCTTCAGTGGGTGTGCAAGAATCATTCCGCGATTAAGGTTATTTCTTTACATGCCCTCCAGTGGGCCTCCGGACACCCACAACCAGCTTCCAAACCTTCTGTAGCTGAACTGGGGCTTTGAACAGTTCTGTGCCCCGACAGCTCCATTTGTAAATCAATGGCGGTGCGTAGCCTCACGGCGGGACAGCCGTACTAATGCAAGTACTCGCACTCCAGGAGATTAATTCAAAAGCTTCTTTACTTCCAGTTTTTCAAAAACACCCCAAACACCATCAGATTCCCTTAGCTAACCAATATATATGTTAAGAAACAATATGTTTGTATGCGTTTAGTAATATTAGTGTGAAAAGATAGTTTTTTCATGTTTTTGTTGTACTTACCATTATAAGGATAGGAATTCATAATTTTTAAAACGATAATTCTGTTACACAATATTGTTGATTACAATTATGTCAGTTATCTGCTGCTCCACAGAACACAAAATGAAGCTCCCCAGGGCACTGAAGAGCAAGTGCAGTGAGTGAATATTGTTAGGGATAAAGAGTGAGGGAAATGCATGGATATCTCAAAATAAATGCTTGGCAGACAATTAACAAGATCAGATAGCCACTGGTAGAGATAGGGTGCATAAGAGTATATTGTAAGAGGAGCTGAAGGAGAGGAGAAAGAAAAAAAAAGTCAGTGGCTTGAAAGAAAATAGTATTTGAAATAACACTGATTCAGACATATTGACTTGAATTGTTCTGCCTAGTGTGATCGCATGAAGGTGCCGTCTCACACTGTGATCTTGTTTAGGGCATTCTCCTTAAAAACCTTTATGTTGTTTGAACAACTGTCGTCTTAACTGAGCATCTCACTTATGTAGTATATTTGGTTGTACGCATCATTTCTGATTGCTTCGGTTTTTATCCTTATGCTGATAAAAGCCAAATTCTGCTTCGACTGGAGGACCGAGCCTTGCCAAGTTAACTCAAGATGGGAAGCATATTACCTGTACTCTACAAAGTGAGTGTATGTGGATAACGTAGTATAAGTTAAATATATGTAAAGCTGAGCTGCTGGTAGCTGGCTGCACCGACGATCTTTGATACTCTTCTGTGTGATCTAGCTTTGGTGAGCTACTTTAATCAGAGTGTTGGGAGCCCAGTTTTTGTGATTTTCAGGTTTTCTGGCACCACTTGGTTAATACTGTAGTAATCCCCTGCTTTGGAACATTCCACAGAACACCTCACTATAGCATGAACATCTTGTGGTCTGCACCATTTGTTATCAAGCTGGATTGTGTTGAAAGTTGTGACTTTTAAGAAATGTCATCTGTTGAAGATGTGCACAGTGGTCCTTGACATTTTTAATGTGCCTTATATGCCTATCACAAATTGCATCCATCTTAAGACTCTTTCCATCACTCACAAGTTGATATGGGTATCTTTTGTTGCCTGAGACAGTCGGACCTTATGAACCCATCAGAAGATGCTTGTCCTTCAGTAACAGAATTTGATGGTGGGCCCTTGTTTTAAAAAGAAGAGAACTGGGCAGTCAAACCCTCTCTAATTTATGTCTATATCTCTACATCTCTTCTCTGAAATTCAAAACGTTTTCCCAATAATGTCTACACCTCTCTTATCCTGTGATTTCATTGTATTTTCTCTCCTATATATTTGTCCTGTTCTTGTAACTTTGCAGCACTCTATTCCACACCTTGCATGGTCTGCACCATAAAACATAACTGGAATAAAAAACTAAGCTCATCTGACCGTTCTTGTGTCCAACATATTTACCATGTCAAAGATTTACAGGCCCTGCACATGGCTTGCAATCACAATCCTGTGGTTATCGGATGCAGGCTGTGCTTGCCTTTTACCCTGAGACACCATGTTTGCTTTACTCAACCTGTCCTCACCTGACACACCAAGTACCCAGTCTGTGCTGTCTTTTCAACGCTTGCTTAACTCATGTTAATTGTGTTTGTCTCTGTCCTCTGCACTCATCCACCTTGCTTGTTTTACTCAACCATTCCTTATTTGACCCACGCTTTGCTCATCTCATTCACCTTGTTCTCAGCTGACTCGTCCAGTTCTCAGCTCATCCGCTCTGTTATTGCCTTGTCCACCCTGTGAATATCTTACATAACCAGGTCCTCGCTTTGCCTAAGCAAATAAAACACAATTTCATTTGTTGCTTTAGTTCATGGTACCTTATATGTTTAAAGTTTGCATTTAGATGGAATACATGGTGAGCGTAGCCCGTGTACACAATAAGTGCCTATCATAAACATGGAGGACTCGATTCACAAAAGTAAACTGAGAGGAAAGTCTAAATTTGAGACTTTAAGTAGTCACAAAGGCATTTACGAGTAGTAAAGTTAGACTCAGTTTTGGTCTCAGTTAAACTTAAGTCCAAAACTTAAGTTTAACTGAGACAAAAGTCTAACTTTACTACTCGTAAATGCCCTTCGTGAATACAGAATATTGTAAAGTTAGACTTTCGTCTCAGTTTACCTTTGTGAATCAGGCCCTACGTGCTTATCCTAAAACCATTATGATATTTTTCCTGTTTTTACCACAGTAAATGTGCTTATATTGAACCATCAACTACTGGATCTTCACTGATCACACTGTGAGATGAGACTCTCCTCTGGGCTTGCTTGAACACCAGTGTTTATACCTCCTGCAAATGAAAAAAACCAGCAGGCCATAAACAATAAATGCAGATCCACAGAGAGTGATATACAATTTACTACCATTGTTAAAGGAGTGAGGAGCAGCATGACCCAGTCAAGGGTTCACCTCTTGTGAGTCATGGTCTCTTCCCGCACTGGACAACAGTAAAGAGCATATTACACTCCGTGCACTTAATGCAAACATTCACCCACAGTCACAAAGCTCTGGGTTTAATCCATGGCTCTTTTGCTTACCATCAGTATGAGTAACAAGGGAACCCGATAAAGGTAGCTTTGGACCTCAGGTAATTACGTATTTTTAAAGAACAAAGGTCCTTAGCTTAAAACATAAATAATGTAACTATAACTGCATAGACTTAGATAAGACCTATTCACATTCTTCCTGTGTCCAGCCGGACAGAGGAACATTTATTTTGAAAAATACAAAAGGTTTTTTAGGTAAAGAAACTCGAAAGCAATGAAACAAGGGCACAATCCTGTACCGAGTTTTCAACAAGGAAATGAGAAGAAGAACAGAATAGCAGGCAAAAACTTTGGGAGCAAACAGGGAGGCTTACAATACATTAAAGAACTCAAGTAAGGGGGCGTGGCTTGGACGCCGATCAAGATGGCTGCCTGAGTCCGGAGCTCCCTGCGCCGCGGCGGTGTTTTTCATCTCCCCGCCTCTATCTGCGACTGTTTCGGCTTCTTTCTTGTGGCTCCTACATGCGGATATCTCCGAGCTGAAGATGTGAGTGCCGGAGTTCGTTTTCCAGCAGTTTTTTACCTAGTTCCAGCTTCTCGGTGTATGTGCCTCAGCGCGGCCGCCATTTTGAAGTAGGCGCGATGTGTGCGCGACGCTGAGGTAACTGCAAACATGCTCTCCTTGTGTTTTCTTCTGTTCCTGGACTTTATTATTGACAATTAATGGCCGCTCTGTCACCGCGCTACGACTGAATGATTTTCTTCATGCTCCTGCTGCTTCCTGGGAGACCCCTACTTCCATGTTCTCCTCACAGGATGTTGCGTTGGCTGTGCTCTTCCCTGATGTCTTACTTCAGTTCTAATGCGTAACCTACTTCCTCATTGCTGGATTTCTGCTGCAGCTTTGCCATTAAATTTCGGCGTATTTGGTGTTTGCGCTCACTGATGACTTTTCTGTCAACACTGGAAGTAGCCTTTCATTTCCTGTTTGCATCACCTCTATGTCTTGGGATTCTGGTTTTTGCTGTTGTCGCTTAGTGCTTCTGTTGGTCGTTGTCTTTATCATCTATACATACTGACACTTGCTTACAGGACCTTACATTGGAGCACTTCTTTCTCATCCTGCCCCTGGCACGTTCAGGCTTCTATGGGCAAGCTACGCAACCCAAAGTTTGTCTTTGTGCCCTCGAAGACTCCACCTTCCTCCGCCTCTTCCTCATCAACAGATCATTCTCCTCATCCTTCTTTCACAGAACAAATGGCGACAACATCCTCCACCCGCTCTTCTCCATCACAACCTACCTCCAGCAAGTCTTCTCCTCCTGCCTCCTTGCCTAAGCGCTTGAAACACGACTCCTCTCCTCCTCCATCCGAGCCATCTCCACCCCCTATATCTATGGAGTTGATACTTGAGGAGATTCGCGCTTTGCGCCCGTTCGTGGAGGAGACTAATACCCAGATGCAGCTTTTTGAGGCTAAATGGTCAACTATGGAGGCTCGTGTTTCTTCTGTGGAGCAGCAGGTTCCAGAAATTCAGTCAAATTCTCAACGCATCTCCTCTCTGGAAAAGTCTCTTCTCGTCCTTCAACAACACACTGAAGACTTGGAAAACAGGAACAGGAGGAACAACCTACGCGTTTACGGCCTGCCGGAATCCCTGGAAGGAGATGATCCTGTCACATTTTTCTCCTCTTTCCTCCTGAAACTACTGGACCTTCCCACTACTACCTCTCTCAGTATCCAACGAGCCCATAGACTTGGTCCTCGCTCCTCCTCCTCAACCAAACCGCGAGGGGTCATCATCCTCTTCCTCAAGTTTACTGATCTCCTTCTAGTCCTCTCTACAGCTCGAGCGAAGCGCCAGGTGTCCTGGATGGGTCAGAGAGTTTTTCTACCTCAGGATGTTTCTAATGTTACTGCTGCCAGAAGAAAAGAATTCTTATCTCTTCGTGCTCCTCTGCGCTCTATGGGAGCCAGATATGGCCTCTTTCACCCCTGTACCTTCAAGGTTACTCATCAAAATAACACCTGGACTTTCCAAGATCCGGCTGAACTTAAGAATTTTATTCACATTCAGACCAATGCTGGCATGGACACATCCAATCCCTCTACTGGTTGATTATTTATCTGTTTGGTTTTTTCTCCTTACAGGTTTTTGCTGAAAGTTTTTCCCTCATTGGTTTGATTCTTTTTCCACTTGATGTGAATATATAATGATTGTTGTTTGGGTTTTCTGTTTTACATATAATGTCTGTTTTTGTACTGTTTACTTCACTATGACCTCTGTATAACACGTTTCTTTTTCCCTCCCTTAGATTTTTATTCGATAAACCCTCTTGTATCCCTCTTCATATCATACGATTCGTCTTCCTCATATTCCGTCCTGGTGCGGTGTGTTGCTCTCCGGCTTAGGAGGCTGTTCTTGTCGAATCCTCCCATACCCCGTCGTCATTTTGTCATCTCCCTCCCCTCTTCAGGTATGTGTTCCTCAGTCATCCGTTTTGGATATGTACTGTCTCTTCTTCTACTTTTCTTTTCCCCCCTTTTTCCTCTCTTTCCTTTTTCCTTGATTTCTCTTACTGTATCTCCTGACTTTCTTTTGTCTAGCTCTTTTCTTTCATTCACTTGTTGTTCCCCTCTATGGCGTTCTTGGTTTTATGCCTTTTCTCTGTTCTTTACACATTTTATTGTTATTTAATTCAAAGTTATCTCATGGAATGTGAAAGGTTTTGTTAGCCCTATTAAACGACAGAGAGTGCTTTCCCATCTAGCCTCTTATACTCCTGACTTAGTTGTTTTACAAGAGACTCACCTTTCTGAGGCGGAGTCTCTTAAATTAAAGAGAGGCTGGGTGGGAACGGTTTTATTTTCTCCTACATCCAATAAAAAGAATGGTGTGGCCATTTTGTGTCACAAGAAGCTCAAATGTAAAGTTCTCTCTCAAGAAAATGATACCGAGGGTCGTTGGGTCTTAGTTAAGTTGTTAATCAATTCTGTATCCTTGACTGTTTTTAATGTATATGGCCCCACCCATCCTGATTGTAATTTTTGGCCTCTGATAACTTCTAAGTGTTTTCAATTTAGTGATTCCCTGTTCATTTTGGGGGGGGGATTGTAATCAAATTGTTGACCCGTTCCTTGATCGCAAATCCTCCGCCCGCTTTATCCCCCACAAATCACATACACAATTCCTTGACACTATCTCTAAATCTCACCTTCTTGACTCATGGAGACTGTCCCACCCTGACTCTCTGGACTATTCCTTCTTTTCACCTCCTCATGCCTCTTTCTCTCGGATTGACTACATCTTCCTTTCTCAATCTCTTTCTCAAAATCTTCTTTCCTCATCTATAGAGCCGATAGTTATCTCAGACCATGCTCCCATTGTCACAGTTCTTGATCTTCTTCCTCCCCATCCCAAATCCTCCCGCTGGCATTTCAATAACTCTCTTCTCCTAGATCCCCTCTTTTCCTCTTCTTTTCTTTCCTTTGCTACGGAATTTTTTCTTCTCAATTCTGATCCCTCTCTACCCCCTCACGTTATTTGGGACTCTTTTAAGGCTACCGCTCGCGGTTTTGTGATTGATTTTGTCTCAAAGAAAAAGAAGTCTTACCTTAAGACACAGAAAGACCTTCTCTCCCATATCAAATCCTTGGAGCATACATTCTACACCTCTTCTACTAAAACGGTTGTGCCAGAACTTATACGCGCCAAATTTGATTTTAACAAAATTACCACGGATAATGCTTCCTCAATGTTACTTCGCAGCAGCGCCCGCTATTACGGAGGTCGCAACAAGTCTGGTAAACTATTGGCCAGCTACCTTAAGTCTCGCAGGGAGCGCAATCTGATTGACTCGATATATTCCACTGATAATCTTCTCTTGCATAAGGAACAGGATATACTTGCCCAATTTCAACAGTTTTACCAATCTCTTTATACTCCTGAGTCCCCCCCTTCGGCTGCCCTTATTCAATCCTACTTCGACAAAATCCCTACCCCCTCTACTTCTCATCTTAACTTCCCTTATCTTGAACTCGACCTTTCTATCACCGAACTAGACAGCGCCTTAACTTCTCTCACCAAAGGTAAATCTCCGGGTCCGGACGGTTTCTCTGTGGAATTCTACCTACATTTCTCAGATCTTCTTCTTCCTAAACTTCTTTCCCTCTTCCAATCTTTCTTTACCTCTGGCACAGCTGCTGGTACCTTTCACGAGGCTACGATCTGCTTAATTCCTAAAGAGGGTCGCGATCCCCAGTTTTGTAAAAATGATCGCCCAAAATCCCTTGTTAATGTAGACTATAAATTATTTGCTAAACTCCTTGCCCGACGCTTAGATCCTCTCCTCCCTCATCTCATTGGTAAAGAACAATGTGGATTCGTAAAGGGTAGACTCACCTCGGATAACTCCCGCCTTTTCCTTAATGTTCTCAATAAGGTACCTTCTCTCAACATTTCTCTAGCTGCCATCTCGGTTGATGCTGAGAAGGCTTTTGATAGAGTAGATTGGTCCTTTCTGTTTGCCTCCCTGCGTTGGCATGGTTTTGGTCCTAATTTTATTTCTCTGGTTTCTTTGCTTTATTCCTCCCCTAAAGCGTCTGTTTGAGTTAATGGCCTTCTATCCACTTATTTTCCTTTGCGGCGTGGCGTCCGTCAGGGCTGCCCTTTGTCCCCTCTACTTTTTGTCCTTGCTTTAGAGCCATTTCTTACGTCTATTAGAAACAACATTTCTATTTCTGGCTTCCCTTACGACAAGACCCATTTGAAACTCTCTGCATATGCGGATGACATTCTTTTGTTTATTTCTGACCCAGACCAATCCATCCCGGCCTTACTACTTGAATTTAACTCCTTTTCCCAAGTTTCTGGTTACAAGATTAACTCTGATAAAACTGAGATTCTTCCTCTCACTAAATTCTGTCTCCCTCATCAGTTTTCCTCCACTGGTTTTGCATGGAATTCATCTAAAATTAAGTATCTTGGAATTTTGTTCTCTAACTCCATTTCTTCATCTATTCGACTCAACATGTCTGCTGTATTATCCCGTATTGATAAGTTGTTCTCTTCTTGGAATCCTCTCTTTCTCTCATGGTGGGGTCGGCTGGACTCGATCAAAATGATGATATCTCCCATTCTTATATACATCCTTTCCATGCTCCCTATTCATATCCCTGATATCTATTTTAAACGCATTGACTCTTGTCTCTCTAAGTTTCTCTGGAATCATAAAAAATCGAGAGTTGCTCTAGCTGCTCTTCGTAAACCGAAATCCAATGGCGGAGTCAACTTTCCGGATTTCCGTCTCTACCATAAATCTTTCTCTCTCCGTCAGGCTTCTAATTGGCTTGCTCTTGCGCCCTCTCCTCTTGCTCCTCTTTGGCTCTCTATTGAACGCTCACTCCTCTCTCCTTTCTCCCTATCTGAAATTGCACATTTCTCTGCTAAGAACTTAACCACTCCTCTACCCCTATTCAAACACACTTCTTCTCTTCTACATGCTCTGGTCCGTCCTGACCTGGTCTCTCGTGAATCCTTTTTGGCTTCCCCTATCTGGTACAATTCGCTTATTCTCCTTAATAACCGTCCTATTTGTTGGACTGCGTGGAGATCAAGGGGTCTGATATGGGTTAACCAACTTTTCGATGGCTTTCTCCCATGTTCTTTTCCTCGATTCCGACTTTTGTTTCACTGCCCCCAGTCCTTTTTCCGCAGATTCACTGTCCTCATGGCCATCATTCTTGATATCTATTATTCACTCCCCTTATCATCCTCTTCCGTATCCCATTCCCCACTTCTTCAGATCCTGTCTACTCTTCCTAAAGCCTCTCTTATCTATAAATTCTTCTCCTCCCCCAATCCGACCCGCCCGAAATCTAAATTGGAACTTGCTTGGGAACTTGATTTGGGCTGTGAGTGGTCTATAGCTGTTTGGGACAAAATCTGGGCCAGGTCCTTAAAAATTTCCCGTTCCGCCTCACTAACTCAATCTATGTTCTTTCTATATCACAGGCTTTATCTCTCTCCTGTTTCTATTTCTCGCTTTTCTCCTGATAAGGACTCTACCTGCTGGACCTGTTCTGCCCCTAATGCTGATCTTTTTCATCTACTTTTTCTGTGCCCTTCTGTTCTCGCACTTTGGGATCAGGTGTGGTCTTATGTCTCTCGTCTATTCTCTATCTCTATTCCATACTCTATCCCTCTTCTCTTTTTAGGTACTATCTCGGATACTCTTGATATTCCCTCCCGCTCCTCTGGTCTATTAGATCTTATGTTGGCTCTGGCTTTCCAACATATTTCTTCTAATTGGAAGGACCTTTCTAAGCTCTCTATACAATGTTGGTGGAATTCTCTTTGTCAACATCACAGGCTTGATGTTCGTTTTGCTGCTGCCTCCACTCCTACCCTCAATAGGGATTTATTCTGGTTGCCTCTCACAGCATATCTTGACCGCATGGCTCTGAAATCAAAATCTATCTCTCCTCTATCCTCTGAGAATTTCAAACCCCCATAAGTGACTCTTTCCCTTTTGTATCTTCTACATTTACACTTCTCTTTCCTGCCTTTCAACTACTCCCTACCCTTGGCTTGTTTGCTCATTTTATTCTACCTTGTTTCTCTCTGATTTCTTTATCTATCCTTCTCCTAACGCCTCATATTTACCTTTCTCTTTCTTCTTTCCCTTCCTTCCCTTTTTCCTTCTTTTTCTTCTCTTTCCCCCCTTTTCCCCTGATTGCCTTTAAAATTTTACAAAATGCTTTTTAATTTTTCCCTCTGGTTTCTTATATTTAACTCATGATGATCCTTTATTTTTTCTCTTTTTGATTCTGTATGACAATGTTCTTTCTATGATCTGTATTTTGTTGTTCATTATACTTTTTCCTCAATAAAGCATTTCAAACATAAAAAGAACTCAAGTAAGCTCAAACCAACAGAAACCACAATTTCCATAACAGTTCCACAACTTATCCAATGTGAAAAATGTATTGTGGTTTCTGTTGGTTTGAGCTTACTTGAGTTTTTTAATGTATTGTAAGCCTCCCTGTTTGCTCCCAAATATTTTGCCTGCTATTCTTTTCTTCTTCTCATTTCCTTGTTGAAAACTCGGTACAGGATTGTGCCCTTGTTTCATTGCTTTCGAGTTTCTTTACCTAAAAAACCTTTTGTATTTTTCAAAATAAATGTTCCTCTGTCCGGCTGGACACAGGAAGAATGTGCATAGGTCTTATCTAAGTCTATGCAGTTATAGTTACGTTATTTATGTTTTAAGCTAAGGACCTTTGTTCTTTAAAAATATATTTTGCTTACCATACCATCCTAGTTTGGACCCAGCCAGATGCAAATCAGTCTTGACCCTGTTCTGGGTCCAGGAAGACCTGGCCTGGCAATTTGGGCTGGACTGTTTCTATGGGGAACAGGGTCAAGACTGCAGATGGCTGGGTCTAAACTGGAATGGCATGGTGTGCAAAACAACAATGGATTTAACCCAAATCTGTGGCTGGGGATGAATGTTTGATTAATTTAGAATTCCGTCCTTCATCTGTTCTTTTTTCAGCTGTATAATACAACACAGTTATCAACATCAAAATATCCCTAACTACTATGACATTGAACTGTGCTAATTTTAAAATGCTACAGCATTTAGTTTTCTAATACATGCTCTCGATGCCGTATGATATTTTTTGAGAACTTGTAACCATTTCCTCAGTATCCAAAACTTTAGGTGATGCCAACATATTACCTCAACTGAGACATTTTACCTTTGAAACTTCAGCCAAAGAATCTGTAATAGGCATACTTGTAATCAATACTCAATTTTCTGCTTTCCATATGAAGTTTAACACTCTAGGGGTCATCCAGGCCAGCAAATCTTAAACGTTTGACATCTGTGGACCCCACTGAATTATTATTAGAAGCAAAAATTGGAACCTTCAAAAAATTCACAAAAAAATAAAAAAAACAAGCATACATAAAATAAATGCACCAATTATAAAATGTTTTCTTAAATTCACAACAAAAAATAAAATATTTTCTTTTTACTTTTAAAGAGGATGCTAGAGCTTTTATTTTTATTTCTAAAATACAAAGCAATCTAGAGGATTTTAGCAAATCACTTTTTTTTACTCCTAACTCATCCTCCCTCTTTGCCGGTGCATACTCATGCTTCAGTAGAGGCCACCAGTCACCCATACTACTGTTTGCTGAACTTGTGTTACTTCTGTGAATCAAGCCAAGTATAGCCCCTTAAATATTAGTCTCTAATTTCGAGTTCCTTCATATTTACAGAACATTTTAAATTTGAAATTGAATATTTAGCTTTTCAAATGCATGTAGATTTTAATTTTCTCCTAATATTAACTAATTTTTGAAAAACCATCCCTGACCCCCATAAGTAGACCTTGCTGTCTCCCAGGAGTTCGCAGACGACAGTTTAAGAATCACTGATCTCGGTATTATCATTAAAATTGGACATGAAAACAGTCCAACACAAATTAGAGATACAAGCTCCACTTGGCAATACATTTCACTCTGCATTTGGATTTCTTATGCACCCATAACTTTTGCTAGTGTCATAGTTTCATGCCCAATTTCCACCATTTATCACGTGAAAAATGTTGATTCAAAAATATGAGGGAGTGCAGTTACTGATCACCCCTTGATAGTCACTATTGGAAATCAGGTGTTAATACAATGTACACGTGATCTTTACACTACTGTCTCATCTAACTGAGACTTCCTATGTAGAAACCGGATCCTGGTTAAATATTTCCATCCCTCACACATTATTAGCTGCAATGAAGAGACAAAGCAGCAGTATATGTAAGTGTAAGAACTTTGATATGGAATTACTATCTCAAATGAACACTGTACATCTTTAATTTCAAAGCAGAATGTACTAACTTTACTTCATGTAGCAGAGACATTACTTCTGCTTATTACCTCAGCTCTTCTCCTTACCTTTATGAACCTCACACAATGTAAGCAAAGATGAACTACTGGACGTGATGACAAATCCAGTCCCCCAAAGACAGATATGAAATTGCTTGCCTGATCAGAACTTCATGCACATCACCAATTCTTTACACTTAGGAAACAGCTTTCAGACTCTTGTCCATTCAAGCCCACACCAAAAGCTATAGTCATCTAGCCTATCAAGAGCATGTCTGTGCGCCGCACACCTCTCCTCACTCCAGTATAGCTACCTCTAGTGTCACATACACAGCAAAATTTTAGAGCACCTTTCAAAACCTTGCACATCTCATTGACTCTTTCCAAACAGGACACATTACATGCCTCCTCTTTATCAACCATGCATTCTTTCAAAAATAGGAGTTTCTATGTGCTATACTAGTTTTCTCAACACACTATATAAATTACATGATATAATATTACATAATAGACCAACCCAAAATAACTTAATAGGAGATAACTAATAGTGACATAACCCTGCTTCTGTTGCTTTTAAAAGGAAAGGTAGGAACATCCAGTTCTGCTTATCAGTTGAAGGCTTAATCGTTCCTCTGTTAGGCAGAATGGTTTCACTCCAGCCAATATCCATAAAGAAATTCATTTCAGATGACTGATCTCTCAGCATTCATTTGTGTTTTGTAGCAAGGTCTCAGAATTAAATAATAAACAATTATCATTTTTTTCCTCCTGAGAGGAAGGTTTACTGGCAGCTTTACACTCCACATGAGTCTATCAAGTCCCTCCACTTTTCTGGGAAAGCAAAATTCACCGTTGACATTTCCTTTAGATACACAGTCCAAGAATCCAGCCCAAACACAACAGGAGCCACTGTATGCACCTTTTGCACTTGAGCACTAAGCACTTTGTCTTATACATTGTTAATTTATTTCAGTAAAGTACACAGTAGAGGACTGGTATGTACATTATATCATGTTCATCAGGTTTAAAATTGATCAATGGCATCTGCCTGAATTGTGAGCATTTCAATAGAATGACTGAATGAGCTTAATATTAGAAATATTCACAACATATGTTTTATTTACGAATTCACTCGATTAATGAGAGGTATGTAATGGTGAATTATGTTTGCCACATTCCTCATTTTGCCTTATAAATTTCAGATGATCTCCGAAAATGTTTCAAGGTACATTAGGGTTGCAATGATCACAAATGAATGAAAAATAAAATTGTGAAATACGTTGTGACCTGCAACTATTCACTGCCCGCTCGCTACTGATCCGCATCTGATACATATCTTGCATGGTGTTTTCCTATGGCAATATTGCTACACCCATGCACATTTTTTGCTGAGGACAGATTTTATAACAGTTAATGGGCATCAGATGTGCTGCATTAAGAAAGATAAGGAGATATGCTCTTCTGAAGGGCATCAGATACTCCAATACACTAATGACAAGGATATAATATGACTACAGAGAATACAAAAAAGTAACTTTTGAGAAATCAATTAAACTGCAGCTTCAAGAATATAATGGGACCACTCTAGCGACCAACACCTAATATACACAGTTCTTGTTGTGTTCACTTCAGAGCAATCTCACAATCCCGTATGATGGTCATTACAAATATAAATAGCTGGTAGCATACTCTACATGTCACAATAAAGTATGAACAAGAAAGTGAAGTTTGATTTCTGGATCCTGACTGTGTGTTATCAGGCCAGTCTTTACTCTTCTGAGGTCAGACACATGGCCACAAAGTCCAATCACATTCTTGAAGGCAGCCAACACATCGTTTGTCAAAACAGACTTTATCAGTGTTACAATTAAATACACTCGAGTCACTTTATCTAAATTGACCTCATAATATATGTAATATAAATGGATAAGTGTTTTGCACGCTCAATTTCTCGTGTTAGCATCAGCCAGCAGAAGACGTGAGCCCTTCAGAGTATCGGATGTCCGGTAACCAATAGAGAAATTCACACACCACCAATACTTTCCGAGCGTGTGGATGAGAATAAAACACTGTAAGAAAAATTGCAGAAACCAAGTGGAATTAGAGGAAGTCCAAAGTGAAACAAGTCAACTTGTCAAAAAATCCTCAAGAAAGCTGAGAGATAATGAGTACAAAGTGAACAGTATGATACCAAGTACTGAATAGAAGAATTATGGTACACAAGACTGCTGTCCCTGGGTGTAAGAAGTGTCTCAGGAACGGTGTCTACATTTTGCTGCCACTTAATGATAGCAAGTGTGTCGCCATTCTTAGTTTTTCATGATCAGGCCATTTTTGAGTGTGCAGCTGCATGGAATGGTGAAACAGCATGATAAGCATCACTCTGTTAAATGTAAAACTCTGTGGGGCAAATTCTCAAGGACCTATTGCCGAGTTAGCGGCACTTTATCGCCGCCAAAGTGGTGATAAATACATCGCACTATTCACAAGCTTGTGCTAACAGCAGATATCACCAGTTTTCCGGCGGTAGCAGCCGCAAAAAACAAGACCACAGATGACACCGGCAACTAACGCTAATGAGATGCAGAGTAGGCGTTCCCGTACAAAAAGCCGTGACAACACCACTTCGCAACATTCTCAACGACCAGCGAGATCGGCGATAAGATCACAAAACATGCGATAAGGCGCGTTAGCAGCAGGTATTTAACACCTGGTCTGACCTGGTGTTAAGTTGGACGACACCCTGCACCATAAAAGGAGCCCAGCCCAGAGCCACACCTGAAGAACAACAGATGCCATGGAGCTACTCATCATGCAGCTTGGAGCCCCAAGAGGGCCACAACACCCACGACCACCACCCCCAGGCCTGTCCCCCCCGGATCCCCCCCGCCCCCCCCGGACCACCACAGAGGCAGTGCAGACAAAAACAGCGGTCCTTCAGAAAACGCACCAGCCTCACATACTTAACACCAGAGGATGTCATTGCCCACTACAGGTGCAAAAGGACAACCATCCTATGCATCCTGAACATCATTGTCCACAGGCTGATCATACCAACACAGCAGCCAACTAACATCCCTCCGCAGACAAAGCTGCTGGCTGTGCTGCACATGTTGGCCTCTGGGACCTTCCAACCAACAACTGCCAGAGTCGAAGGAGTCTCACAGCCAGCCCTATCCAAGTTCAACACACCTGTCTTGGATGCCATCATCAGCTTGGTACCCCAGTACCTTCACTTTCCACACACTGTGCAGGAACAGCTGGAAACCAAGCAAGGCTGCTACGCCATAGCTACCTTCCCACACATGTTGGGGGCAATCAACTGCACACATGTACTCCACGTGCCCCCTGCTGCCACTGCACACAATTACCGCAACAGGAAGCACACGCATTCCATCAATTTGCAGGCAATAGTGGACCACCGTGGACTCTTCACCAATGTCGTCGCCAACTACCCAGGCAGTGTGCATGATTCCTTCATCTTCAGACAGACCATCATCAACCAGCACTTTGAGGCTGGCACCTATGGGAATGCAGTGCTCGTTGGTAAGTACCAAATGAACACACCACACACCTCAACTCCACAATCATGCAACTCATAGCCCTGGGAATGCACACGTTACAAACTCACACAAAATATGCCAAACAACATGCCCACCTACCAGACACAACAGCACAACTTACTGTGGTGACCTGGGCAAGCTATGTACACGAGCCATCAACAGCATGGCACCTCAGCCACACAATAGCAGAATGTGGGGAGAGTTGGGAACCATGCATGTGCGAAGGCGGCAAGTGACCCATGAATGAGAATGTACACAATGCCAAGTGTGGCGTGGATGTGCTGGCCAGACTGCAGTATGCAGACCACAGACATGCCCATGTCGACATATACTGCTGGTGTTTGGAGTGTAGTGAACAGTAGACGCAACCATGTTACCCCAGGCAGTGGGGAAGAGCGTGGAAAGTAGCTCATTACATCCCCCCCTGCAAGCGTGAGTGGAGTGGGATGGCCCGGCGTACACCAGGCCAGTGTAGGGGTGTGAATAAAAAGCCAGTAGCTCTGTGCGTGGTTCTCTTCCGGGATGGCCAATGTGTCTGCCAGGGTGGCGCCTCCCAGCATGCCATGAGGCCGATGTTGTGAGCAGCGGTGCCTGCGACCATGTGTGCCTACTGCACCCCAGGCCGCAGGTCCCCAGATCCATCTTGGCCGCCCCTGCGCAAAACAGGCCACACCGCTCACCTTCTGACACCAGCGTGTTTCAAAGAGGGCCCACCACGTGCTTGTGCAAGCTCCAGGCCTGAGGACCGTGACCTTGGCAGCCACCTCAGACCATCACTGTCCTCCCCCAGACAGGCCCGCAGCACTCCTTACATTGACGTACTCCACCGGCCTACACAGTGGTCAAGTAGGTCACACATTTGGAACTGAGTCTTGATTACACAATGGCCTAGTACACACTTTATGGCTACGTTTATATCACTATACTCCCTTCGATGTGGTGCCACCAACTCTGTGCCTAGCATCCGAACGACACCTGTCTGTGGTCCTTTGCTGACTATTGCCTCCGGCCTACACTGCGGATGAGTAGGTCACACATTTGGAACTGAGTCTTGATTTCTTTTTTGCAGAGTTAATATCATTGTACGCAAGGAGAGGAGTAAGAGGAAGACGTGGTTCAGTCTGGAGGAAAAAAGGATCCTCGTTACGGAGGTGATCGAACACTACCAACAACTGCTCTGGTGCCACTAACTCTGCGCTGACCGCTGCTACCGGCCTCAACTGCAGTCCACCAGGGTTCACACATCAAATTGAGTACTGACCTGCCCGGATGACGCATCACCGCAGGAGGCACACGCCACCACCGCCAGGGCCACCTCCAACCAACAACTGCCAGAGTCGAAAGAGTCCCACAGCCAGACTACCAGAGTTGCTCACACCTGTCGTGGATGCCATCATCAGCTTGACACCCTGCTGAGCTCTTGATGTGCCACTGACTCAGTGCACTACAACTCACGGACCCTTTCTGATTGAGTTTTGTGCTGTGGACAGCTCACGCAGCAATGTCACCTCAGGCAGTGGGGAAGACCTGGGACGATGATGGGGAAGATGAGGCAGGTGTAACACACCCCACTGCATCTGCAGCAGGAATACCCCGAATGCACACAACCCTAGACAATCACATAACATGAGCACACTCAGCTCTGGTGCCCCAACATCAATGCACTTCGACTCACTGACCCTTCTGATTGCATATTGGGTGACCTCTGTACTTGCTCCGGCTACCACCATGATGCTTCGTAGTTGTTTGTGTTATGTTGGTGTTTTCTGTTTTCGCTTAAGTAGTGATCACTGTCCAAGTTGTTGCCAGCAGCGACCACTCCATGAGGGCTGGCTTACACTCACCCCACACACATCCAGCACAGGCGTCACTGTACATGTGACCCTGGCATTAAAGGGGCCGGGTACACGTGCCCCTAGCCAGTTACGCAAACTATCTAAGTGTGTCCGTGTGGTCATTATGTATGCATGAGGGACACCGGGCCTCTGGGCGTGGTTAAGTTATGGCTGTGCCAAGGCAGTAATTAATGCGTGTGTCCCTGTTGTGGTGTCTGCGCACACGTCACGCAATGGACAATGTTGCAATGTATCATGCCCCGGAGTGCGGGCTCAGCCGGAGGGTTAAAAGAGAGAGCGCAAGCCCACTCGGGGTCCGGGATCATACATCCCAACTGTTGTGTGTGTCGCCATTACCGCAACATGAACCAAAGGTCTACCCTCAACCACATCGCGAGTTCAGCCAGCCATGAACTCTACATCAGTTTCCGCCCTGTCCTTACCATAGGCCTACACACACGTGGCCGCCCACCTTCAGCGCACAACATCACTGTGTCGTTGTCAGGCTTGTGGACATGCGCAGACAGGCATGACAACGGTGTACCGTAGGAGTGCAAGTGATGCAACCGCGCTGCACACTGTAGTGAATAGGCTCAGGGGATGGAGGAGCAGCAGAGAGGCTACATAATACACATTGATGCGACTCGTTTGCAGCAAGCAGTACATGTCATACAGGAATCACAAAGTCACACTTATCAGACACCAATGAACCAGTGAGCCAGCCATCACATCATGCAGAACCAACTATTGACTCATGTCTCTCTGTACTGTCACAGGTGACCAAGGATATGCACTCTGCGCTTGGATGATAATACCCCCCCCCCCCGAGCCCCGAGCCCCAGGCCCAGAGGCAGTACAATGCAGCCCACAAACGCACCAGGGGCATCGTGGAACGCACATTTGGTGTGTTGAAGTCACGTTTCAGGTGCCTGGACATCACAGGTGGAAGGCTCCTGTACAGCCCAGACATCGTGTGCAATATGATTGTTGTGTGTTGCACAAATTATGTGTACGCAGCAATGCCCCATGGATACAAGTCCCAGATGCACCGGACAATGATGATGAAGATGAGGCAGGTGGACCACAACCCACTGCAGCCGCAGCAGGAATAGCCCGTAGGAACACCATCATTGGCAAATTTTTCACATGAGCACGTCACATTGTGACAGTCCTTAGCAATTATGGGACAGTACAAAATGACCACAGGCACAGCATGTGCAAATAAATGCATTCCAAAAACACATTCCCTGAGTGCATGTCACTCATCTGTACAGGCACATCACTCATACAAGTGTGAGTGCGACATGTAGTGCTAACAATTTTATGATTTGTTCATGGATGGTGGGTGTGTCACCTCTGTGCAGAGAGGCTGTTTAGGGTGTCACGTATTCGAACTGTCAGTTGTGTGTGTCACAGTTAGTAGGGAATCTCCCTCTTCATCGTTTCCCATGTATCCAAAATCATTCCATTTTGGCTGCCATTTGTGACCTACAGGTGACAACTGGGCTCCTTTTGGGGTCAGGTATGTACCACCATGATGCAGGGATGCCACCTGTGACTCAAGTCCCACAACATGGGCAACATGTAAATAAGTGGGAATCACTGCCCCAACATTCGTCCACGCTTTCATAATTGATTGATCATGGTCATGGCACGTCTGTGTGCAGGAGGGGTTACTTGTCCATCTGCAATGTGAAGGGGAGATAAGGTTTCAAAGTGTGTTCCATGCATGTTTCAGCATTGGCGCAGTTCACATGCAGACTGCATGTCACTGTACATTGTGACTGTGAGGAGATGCCTATTTGATGCGGGACAATGGTCATTTGCTCTACATCACGGATGTGGGGTTGTGCTCGTACATTGTCATCTCACCGTCTTTTTCCTCTGCTTTTATGGTGCATTTTCCCACATGACACGTGGGAACTGCAGGCCTATCGCTGGTTATCGCTGATTTTTGTATCGCTACTATTTTCACGTTCGTGTTTCTCGTTTTTTCGGCATTGCATTAATTTTAACACGGTCATTTGACGCGTTAGCGTGGGCTTATCACATGGTACCGTATTGTTGAGAATACCACGTTAACGTGGAGTTGTTTACCCATGATAGACTGCGATGTGAAGAGTTGCATTAAGCTAAATTTGCGATGGTTATCACACGTTCTTGAGCATATGCCACATAAAGAAACATTGTTCTATTCATTGCGAAGTACAACTACCAGAAAGCACACCATTGAAAAACACCTCATGTAGTTTGTGCTTGGGGCTGAAATGACATTGATTAGTTTGCCAAATGCTGTAACCTCAATAGAGTTTTAACAGTCAGTAATTGTATCAGAGAGCAATGATCCTCCCGGCTTCGATGTGCAAATCATACCCTGTTACCTGTCTTGTTTTACAACTGCGCCAAACAAAGAGAGAGGGGCCCCGTGCCACAGAAAGGGGTGGAGCACCAGTTAGACAAAAGTCAGTAATAATTCCCCTTCTGTATTAAAGCAAAATATGTTCTATACCTATATTCGCAGCTCTAACTCAATCATTCACCAGGATAAGACCACAAAGAAAATCCCTCAGAAAAACTGCATATAAAAAATTCAGTATTTTTTATTTAAAAATTATTCAACAGCTGATATTGCACAATAAAAAATTCCTATTACACAGAATTCAAAACATTAAAAATTGCAGAAAGCAATACGACAAATGTACACAAAAGCAGTGCAATAAAACGTGACATACACAGTATTATTAAACAATGGGAGATTCAGTAAGAGAAATTCATATTTTCTTATCAAGAGGAGAGACATATGATCTAGATCAATTGTTTTCCTAGCTGATTATGTCAGCACACAAGTATTTCGGAGAACAAGCGTCAGTTCAATCTATATCTGCACGCCTATGTTGTGCGTAGACGCGTTTCGGTGGAAATCAGAGAATAAACGACCACCTTCTTCAGGACATATGTTATATTCTCCCAAACACTAGGTTAAAATCAAAATCAGATAACAAAATATACATGTTAAAAGCATATAAGACAGTCTTATCGTTTAGATGCAGTGTTACTAGTTAAGTAAAACTATCAAGCTAACAATTGCCAGAGACACACTTAGAAATACCCCCATGAGTCCCAGCTTAAGCAAAGGGATATATTTGCTAACAGGGTGTTGTTAACCTGGTGATTCAACAATCGAACATTCATTCATGTAAACAAAAACATTTGTTTCAACCACTCATTCTGCTATGCTCATACCAAATAAATGTCCCCATGATATTAGTATACCTTATGTGTAGGACGTGTTGAAAAATGGCTGCAAAGGGGATATTAGCCTCCTCCTATAGCCACCTCAGGATCACTCAAATGGGTCGCATACCGTTTAATTCGCCCATCCGTCTAAGAAACAAAGATATATATAAAAAAAGATCTTGGATCTAATCTCAAGGTTCAAGAGTGTCGCATATAACCTTATACGAATGCCTCAACGTACCTGTAATTGTATGTACTTCAGGTCAATATATACAAATATTGGCGGTAGAATTGATCTAAAAGAGAACAGAATTCATCATGATACGTTTATGTATAGAGTATAAACTCTTTTGTATTGAGTCAGAAGGACTGGAGCTGATGAACTCCAAGGGTATACCTTTAAAGGGTAGATAACCTCTTATTCTTAGATTGGAGACAGGGTGTGTGAAGACGGGATGTATGGGAGACCCTTATTCTTCCCTCACATAAAGGCCACACAAATCGTGTTCCTATTGATAAAGAGAAAAAGAACGTATCAAATCCTATACTTCCTTCAATCTGCTATATATTAGAGTGCTAGGACCTCTACCATTGTTTAGCCAACCCTGTTTCCTCCTATTTAAATGCTAAACTACTCTCATTCACTAACCAACCTGTATAACGGCATAAACCCTACTGTTTCTATCAAGGGATACAGCTACCCCATAAAGTTATACACGAAGATAGGTACCATGGCCCACAATGTCACTGGTTAAAACAATGGGAGTGGGACTATATTGCGGGCTAAGAACCCCCCACCACTGGTCATTGTCTGTCCTTACTAATATACGGGTGTGATGAGAAGCCTAAGAGGCGCGTCTAAGTTTAAGAAAAAACGGCAGCTCCCCAGCGTTATTCGAAGGGCTCACCTTATAACAGCGCATCAGCGTCCTATTTCATCTCCGGGTCCAAGCTCCTCGACGACCCACAACCGACTGATAGACCTTATATAGTGGGTGTAAAC
The DNA here is from genome assembly GCF_964204655.1 of Triturus cristatus. Lineage (NCBI taxonomy): Eukaryota > Metazoa > Chordata > Amphibia > Caudata > Salamandridae > Triturus > Triturus cristatus. Next base: position 1,190,685,106 of record NC_140591.1, read on the forward strand.
ACACCCCCCGATCCGAAAATGCCGCCAGCTGTGTATGTGCCTAGGACGTAATCCTACAGAACACAGAGGATATGCGCAATCGGCTCTAGAAACAACGACAAACTATGGCGGCCATCTTACAGTGTAGTTCGTCCAGCCGATACTATAAGACCCGCGGCAATATCGTGGTAGAAAATAAGCCCAGTAAACTTATAAAATAAAGGGAAACCATGGCGGCCATGTTGTGATATGTATCCATGAAGCCTACGCCTCCAGAGATATATAAAAACCATGACTCAACGAGCCAGTGATATCACAACCAAAGGACTTATTTTTAAAAAAATTTTTTTAATTATCATAGACCTCAGATTATCAATGGCGGCCACTAGTATTACCCTAAATCTGAGGTCTCCAGAATTATATAGAGACTACACACGTAAATATAGTTCGGGCAGTATCCTAGAAAATGGGCTATTCTGTTGACAAAGGCTGTATGTCTTATCTGATAGATCTTTATAAAAAAGCCAGACATTTACAACCGTGTGTATATATAGTTAATTTTACTTTAGAAAAAACCTTTTGCGACACCTCCTATCTTAATTTCTGCACTATAGACGGGTAAAGTTCACAAATGATGTTACAATGATGAAAAACATATCATCCTAGTAACCGTTCCCATTCTTCATTCGAGTTAAGGCCATTCCGCATTGTATTGAACAGGGAAATATACCACTGTTCTCTTGCCTTCCTTTTCTGTTCCATGTTACCGCCACGGCCACCCATCCAGATTTTCTCTAGTATGAACCACTGTATGTCAGCATCATTGTGGCCAGCTTCAATGTAGTGGGTGACCAGAGGGGCATTCACTTTTTTAGTGCGTATCGCTGAGCGATGTTCTTGTAGTCTAGTGCGTAACTCACTACCCGTTTCCCCAACATATCCTTTCCCACAGGGACAACGGAGGAAGTACACAATGTTTTTACTCCTGCAATTGTTCAGGGATCTAGACGAGACCTTGCGTCCATTGTATTCGAGAGTCTCGGATTCCAGACATAGGGGGCAAACATTACAGTTGCCACATCTCACATTACCAAGAGCCCGGGTTCCCTCTAACGTACTCTGTCCTCTGCCTTGATTTTCTCTGTACGTATGGACCAGCTCATTCCTTAAATTCTTATTTCTTTTAAATGCAAAGATAGGTCTTTCTAACTTCTTGTCCTCATCATTATTGATAATGTGCCAATTGCTATTAATAACATTTTTTATACGATTGCTGATGTGCGAAAACTGGCTGACGAAGACGATCTTCTCAAAATCTTTTTTATCCTTCTTTGTTTTAGTCAGCATGGCCTCTCTATTGTAGAATCTAGCCCGCTTAAATGAGTGAGCAATCAACTTTTTAGGATATCCTCTCGCCTTAAATTTCTTTTTCATAATATCAGCGTGTTTGTAAAAATCGCTGATCTCTGAACAGTTTCTCCGGAGACGGAGGAACTGACTAAAAGGGATGTTGTCTCTTAGCGATTTTGGGTGTAAACTGGAATAATGTAGCAGGGTGTTTTTAGCTGTAGGCTTGGTAAACAGTTCCACTTCCAAATAGCCCTCTACATCTTTGATAGTGATGTCCAGAAAATCTATCCTGCTGCTGCTCCACTGAGAAGTGAATTTGAGGTTCGGGTCTCCCAGGTTGAGCCAGATTAGAAATTCTTCTAAAAGTTGGACTCCACCGTCCCAAATAAAAAAAATATCATCAATATAACGATACCAGCCAACCACATTCTCAAAGAAGGGGGCTAGTTCGTTAAAGATGTGTTTACTCTCAAATTCACCAACATAGAGGCAGGCCAAACTAGGCGCACAGGTAGCCCCCATGCTGGTGCCTTTCTTTTGCTTATAAAGCTGATCCTTAAACAAAAAAATATTATTCATAAGGACCATCCTAGCACATTCAACAATGAAATTCATATCAGCTCCTTCTAGGTCAATATTCTCAATAGCTCTACGCACAACCTCTACTGTAGCACTCTGAGGGATGTTCGTATAAAGAGACTCAATGTCAAGAGTCACCAGACATTGAGTCTCCCCACAGAACCGCTGGCCCTCAAGTAGAGATATCATGTGGGCCAAGTCCCGAACATAGGACTTCAGACCCATAACGATGGGTCGAAGAAAGTGGTCCACATATTTGCTTAGTGGCTCCGTTAAAGAGTTAATGCTACTGACAATTGGTCTCATCGGAGGGTTATAATAGTCCTTGTGAATTTTGGGGAGACCATACAATGCGGGTATCTTAGATTCCTCATTATGTAAAAAGTTATATTCTTCCTCACAAATCCATTCTTTATCTGTGGCCTCATTAAGAAGCAAACCACAGTCCTTTGTCAAGGTGGCTAATTGATTTCTTGAAACAGGCTCGTACTGTTCCCTATTTGCTAGCATCTCCAGCATTTTCTGTTCATAGTCTAAGGTGTTGAAAACAACTATCCCGCCGCCTTTGTCTGCCGGCTTTATGGTTAGTGTTACATCATCTTTGAGGAGTTTCATGGCTTCTCTTTCAGCTCTACTGAGGTTATTGTCAAATGGTTTGGGGTTTTCAGATAGAATACATTGTATTCCACTTTCTACCGATTTTTCAAAAATCTCATGGTTTTTATTAACCATAGCCAAGGTAGGAGTGAAGTTAGATTTAGGTTTAAACCCAGATACATTATTATTGACCCTTACAGGACGATCTTCGAAAAATCTCCGAAGTCTGATTTTTCTAAAGAAGGCGCGTAAGTCCTTTTCCAATTGATATTTGTTTATGTAGGACGATGGAATAAAACTTAACCCTTTACTCAAGACCCTAATTTCTGTCTCGGTGAGTGTTCTATCCGACAGATTGATTACTAGTGTTCCGATTGGCGCCAATACCGTTGGTTCCTTGTCTTTAGGTATTCCTGTTGTGGAGGAGGAGGGCCGCGAAATTGTTGTCCTCTTCCTTGATTCGAGTTGAATTTTTGGCCCCTCCTTGGTCTTTGCTCTAAAAAAGCCGGGGGACCTGAATCACCATAGTCACCTCTACTATTCTCATCATCTTTTTGTGCGCTCTCTTCTTCGCTGCTTGAGCCAGACGTATCTGAGAAGGTGACCTGTTTCCTACCTCCTCTCCTATAAATAGGTCTATTGTATGGTCGTTCCCAACCCTGTTCTTGTATTTGTTGATAATATTTATCGTTAAGGTATGGATAGGCCAGTTCAGCGCTAAATCTCTCAATATCTTTTTTCAATTTATTCTGCTTCTTATTAAACAGATATTCACTGTATCCTTCAATGTCTTTATTGATCTCATCTAACCTTTTCTTTGCATCCTCAATCCCTGTACTTTCTTTCAGCTCTCTTTCTAGCTTCTCTATGGCTTCCTTGTCAATAATGATCAGTTCATGCGCTGTCACAATAATGAGTAGCATCCAATCCCTACTGCACCTATTTGCAATCTGGGTCCATACTTCTAGGAACTTTTTATTCTCTATTAAGAGACCTGGTTCATTGCGAACCTGTAGGCCAATAGGGATTGTACCTGCCTATCCGGGCTCTTGGTAATGTGAGATGTGGCAACTGTAATGTTTGCCCCCTATGTCTGGAATCCGAGACTCTCGAATACAATGGACGCAAGGTCTCGTCTAGATCCCTGAACAATTGCAGGAGTAAAAACATTGTGTACTTCCTCCGTTGTCCCTGTGGGAAAGGATATGTTGGGGAAACGGGTAGGGAGTTACGCACTAAACTACAAGAACATCGCTCAGCGATACGCACTAAAAAGGTGAATGCCCCTCTGGTCACCCACTACATTGAAGCTGGCCACAATGATGCTGACATGCAGTGGTTCATACTAGAGAAAATCTGGATGGGTGGCCGTGGCGGTAACATGGAACAGAAAAGGAAGGCAAGAGAACAGTGGTATATTTCCCTGTTCAATACAATGTGGAATGGCCTTAACTCGAAGGAAGAATGGGAACGGTTACTAAGATGATATGTTTTTCATCATTGTAACATCATTTGTGAACTTTACCCGTCTATAGTGCAGAAATTAAGATAGGAGGTGTCGCAAAAGGTTTTTTCTAAAGTAAAATTAACTATATATACACACGGTTGTAAATGTCTGGCTTTTTTATAAAGATCTATCAAATAAGACATACAGCCTTTGTCAACAGGATACTGCCCTAACTATATTTACGTGTGTAGTCTCTATATAATTCTGGAGACCTCAGATTTAGGGTAATACTAGTGGCCGCCATTGATAATCTGAGGTCTATGATAATTACATTTTTTTTTTTAAAAATAAGTCCTTTGGTTGTGATATCACTGGCTCGTTGAGTTATGGTTTTTATATATCTCTGGAGGCGTAGGCTTCATGGATACATATCACAACATGGCCGCCATGGTTTCCCTTTATTTTATAAGTTAACTGGGCTTATTTTCTACCACGATATTGCCGCGGGTCTTATAGTATCGGCTGGACGAACTACACTGTAAGAAGGCCACCATAGTTTGTCGTTGTTTCTAGAGCCGATTGCGCGTATCCTCTGTGTTCTGTAGGATTACGTCCTAGGCACATACACAGCTGGCGGCATTTTCGGATCGGGGGTGTGTTTACACCCACTATATAAGGTCTATCAGTCGGTTGTGGGTCGTCGAGGAGCTTGGACCCGGAGATGAAATAGGACGCTGATGCGCTGTTATAAGGTGAGCCCTTCGAATAACGCTGGGGAGCTGCCGTTTTTTCTTAAACTTAGACGCGCCTCTTAGGCTTCTCATCACACCCGTATATTAGTAAGGACAGACAATGACCAGTGGTGGGGGGTTCTTAGCCCGCAATATAGTCCCACTCCCATTGTTTTAACCAGTGACAGTGTGGGCCATGGTACCTATCTTCGTGTATAACTTTATGGGGTAGCTGTATCCCTTGATAGAAACAGTAGGGTTTATGCCGTTATACAGGTTGGTTAGTGAATGAGAGTAGTTTAGCATTTAAATAGGAGGAAACAGGGTTGGCTAAACAATGGTAGAGGTCCTAGCACTCTAATATATAGCAGATTGAAGGAAGTATAGGATTTGATACGTTCTTTTTCTCTTTATCAATAGGAACACGATTTGTGTGGCCTTTATGTGAGGGAAGAATAAGGGTCTCCCATACATCCCGTCTTCACACACCCTGTCTCCAATCTAAGAATAAGAGGTTATCTACCCTTTAAAGGTATACCCTTGGAGTTCATCAGCTCCAGTCCTTCTGACTCAATACAAAAGAGTTTATACTCTATACATAAACGTATCATGATGAATTCTGTTCTCTTTTAGATCAATTCTACCGCCAATATTTGTATATATTGACCTGAAGTACATACAATTACAGGTACGTTGAGGCATTCGTATAAGGTTATATGCGACACTCTTGAACCTTGAGATTAGATCCAAGATCTTTTTTTATATATATCTTTGTTTCTTAGACGGATGGGCGAATTAAACGGTATGCGACCCATTTGAGTGATCCTGAGGTGGCTATAGGAGGAGGCTAATATCCCCTTTGCAGCCATTTTTCAACACGTCCTACACATAAGGTATACTAATATCATGGGGACATTTATTTGGTATGAGCATAGCAGAATGAGTGGTTGAAACAAATGTTTTTGTTTACATGAATGAATGTTCGATTGTTGAATCACCAGGTTAACATCACCCTGTTAGCAAATATATCCCTTTGCTTAAGCTGGGACTCATGGGGGTATTTCTAAGTGTGTCTCTGGCAATTGTTAGCTTGATAGTTTTACTTAACTAGTAACACTGCATCTAAACGATAAGACTGTCTTATATGCTTTTAACATGTATATTTTGTTATCTGATTTTGATTTTAACCTAGTGTTTGGGAGAATATAACATATGTCCTGAAGAAGGTGGTCGTTTATTCTCTGATTTCCACCGAAACGCGTCGACGCACAACATAGGAGTGCAGATATAGATTGAACTGACGCTTGTTCTCCGAAATACTTGTGTGCTGACATAATCAGCTAGGAAAACAATTGATCTAGATCATATGTCTCTCCTCTTGATAAGAAAATATGAATTTCTCTTACTGAATCTCCCATTGTTTAATAATACTGTGTATGTCACGTTTTATTGCGCTGCTTTTGTGTACATTTGTCGTATTGCTTTCTGCAATTTTTAATGTTTTGAATTCTGTGTAATAGGAATTTTTTATTGTGCAATATCAGCTGTTGAATAATTTTTAAATAAAAAATACTGAATTTTTTATATGCAGTTTTTCTGAGGGATTTTCTTTGTGGTCTTATCCTGGTGAATGATTGAGTTAGAGCTGCGAATATAGGTATAGAACATATTTTGCTTTAACCCCTTCAGCGCTGCGCGGATTCCCCCGCGGTGCTGAAGGGTTCTAGCGCGGGCGTGGTCATGACGGAACGGTTCCGTCATGAGCACAGCTCAACCGATGCTCATGACGGAACCGTTCCGTCATGAGCATCGAAGGGGTTAATACAGAAGGGGAATTATTACTGACTTTTGTTTTACAACTGACCATGAAATGTTATTCCTGTGTTTTTTTAAAATAAAACAACATATCTAAACACATCTAAATAATTTTCTTGGCTCTGCACACTTTACTTTGTCTGCCTAGAGATACATTTGACTGATATTTAAGAACTAGAACATTTTTACAATATACTTATTGATTGTTTTCAAATTGTAAACCATGTGTGGTGTTTATAGTAAATGCATTTGTGTTTCACTCAGAAGCAGCGAACACCTGAGCCCATTTACAAGATATTAAACTTATTTTTTACCCTTGGGTGCAGTGTCCTGAACAGCTTTACAATTTGTGTGCCATTAATGATACTTTTACTACTCTCCCACACCTCGTCCATGGAACACTGTCAATCTGTCAGATTAAGAAAGCACTGAGAAAAGGGGTGTGTGAAAAGGATGTGACCTATTAAGAAAAACATCTGCCTTTCCATGTCGCAATCCTCACAAATGAGCAGTTTTATATACAAACAAGAAAAACTTTCATTTGAAAATGAGTGGTTTTTGTGCAGAAACATTTATATTGATTAATGGAATGCAATTGAATGGTATATTTAAACACCAAAGATGAGATACTCAATTCCCAGAGCATGAAAAACGGGATTTTAATTTTATTCAATTTCTATTGGAAGTGAGAAACAAAGTAGATTCTAGAAGTAAGATGAAATATGAATTTGTTGAAACTTTTGCCTCATTTACCAACGAGCATACTTTTAGAAGGTTAAAAAGGCTATATTTCTGTCATAGATGGGTGTATTTGCTGAATTAACTTAGGTGTGCAAAACTAACAATTTGTGCTTCTACGTGTCATAGCCTGACCACAGAATCGCAATTCTTGGAAGGCAAAGTTTACCTTCCACAGTATGAAAACATTCTAGTATGGCCGTTTTTGCAAAATACAGTGGATACCCACACATCTTTATACCTCTAGGGATTAAAAAACCTGTTGTTGGTCGTTATCCTCCCAGCAAATAACTGTAAACTATTACTGTTAAAGATAGGAGTGAGTACCTTCTTCCTGGGTGGGAATGGAAGAGAACACTCCTATAATATATGAGCTTTCTCCGCAGCAAATATTATTGTCCATGAACAGAACAAAACGTCAAAAGTTAAATGTACAATTTGAACTTTTTCATACATATCCTCCATCTGGTATGAGTAAATTAGGAGAACCCCTAAAAATCTATGACTGTTTTGGATGTGTAGCACTGCCTCTGGAATTCATTGCAAATCCACACAGTGCCAGTAATACTTCCAAGCATATTTACACAGCATTAGATTTATTTGTTAAACAACTATTCATTAGATTGCACATTTTGTGTGACCTGCTTTGAGAACCTGAGCTCACAATGTTTGCAAATTATAGAAGCTGATGCCCTACCTTTCCCTTGCATTGGAATGGGTGTCAGAAAGCATGTAAATCTCTTGCGCTTGGAAAATATTGCAGTGCACACATTATGCATAATTCCAATATGGGCGGTGTATGTGCATGCGTACGATAAAAGTGTACAATAAAAACAAGCCTTGACAAGCAATCTCGATTGACTTTGAAAAAATAGACATCCTCAACTGAGTGTCAGGAAAGAGACCAATGAAATTAATTTCAAATATATTTATTGCCCACAAAGTGATAACTTATTAGACACCACATGTACATGTAACGCAATTCTTTGATCTTAACATACACCCAAATGCATCTGTCATAGGTAGCTTAGGGCCCTATTACGAGTTTCAGCAGTCCTGAGAGGATGGCATGCCACTGCTCAGCTCCAGGAACGCCGCAACTCAATGCCACCTGCCTGATTACAAGATTATGATTGACTGACTGACTGATTACAAGCAGTTTTGTGGTTTGGAAAGCAAGCGGCACGGCGGTCCCACGGCAGTGCTGTTTAAAAGCTCATCGTTAGCCTTAAGCAGCACCGTTGTGGGACCGACAGTGCATGTTCCTGCATGGGATGGCATGCACCATGTCATGCATTCCTTCCCGTGCACCCCCATGCACCGAGGAACAAGGGACCCCTGAAGCCCCCCTTTGTTACCTCACTGCCACCCTTTTCATGGCAGTGCAGCCACCATGAAAAGGGTGGCAGTGGAGTAACTCAACATTTGCTTGACATCCAGCTGCTGCACTGCCAGCATTATTTGGCCACAAACTGCTGCCCGACTGCCACAGGATCACTGATCCACAGCAGGAGCAGCGGTTCAGTAGTTGCTGGTCACTGCACTTACAATACTTACAATACTGAGGGTGGTCCCGCAGTGTGGCGATGGTCAGACTGCCACCACGACTATGGTGGTCCCATGGGCTGCTGTAGTTGTAATAAGGCTCTACGACATTTTGCTACCTCTCCCTCCAATTTTATCTAAATATTTAATGGTATGGGGCACTGTTTGTGTTATTTCTTTCACCAAAGTAAAGGCAATCATCAATCATGATGATGTTGCACAATTTCCCTAAACAGATGCCGCCAGCAGGTATCTATTGTGTACACTAGTCAAAACCTATATTAGGAATATATGCATGCATCATTCATCACAATATATATCATTTACCAATGAGGTGAACAGAAATGTAAATGAATAATAACAAAGATAATAAAGTCACACATGCATAAGTGTAACAAAAATAGGGAGTAGTGTACGCATATACCGAATCAAATAGTGACCTGATATGAAAGTAAACCAGGGTGGATAGAAACTCTTTCAAATTTCATTGTATTACCCTTTCAAGGTGAACTCATGTCTAATGATCCAATCTGAATTGTATTGGGGATTTGTTTAGATATTACCAAAAATCTTCATATAAAATCTCATAAGTACTGGTTTGGATCTAGAAAATAAGGAAGACAACTCTCATTGTCAAGAAATAGATTTCATCCACAGGGAAACTCATTGCTTTGATGATCCTGAAGTGCAACTGACCAAACATGGAATGACACACATACATTTTATCATTACTCTATCATTTCCTCACTCATAAAATGGTGGTCTTCTTCTTAGTGCAGAAGCTATTCTTAAAAGCATTTCACTTTGCTTATAGAATGTCCAAAATATATCACACTTTTGAAGAATTACAGTGGTTCTATAGAACTATGAAAAACATTACATTTTAAAAACCTCAACAATATTTTTGTTTCTTTAAATTTATTTTCATGACCTTCAACAGGACACATATAGAGAAACGTACTTTTGCAGGAATTGATAAACCTAATTGAACAGAATTACAATTCACCATTATTACAGAATATAACTAATTATAAAATATTTTAGAAAAATTCAAATTGGCACACCTTATATTTCACTCACCAGTGTCAAATCATATTGAATTAAACTAAGATATCGGTGTGGCCTGATTGCTAACTCTTTACATCTCTATCTCTTATGATTGGTTGTGTATTGTTAGCTAAGGCATATGCTCCTCCATTTGACAGTATCAAAGGACAAGGGCAATAATGGAGATGCTCAGTTCCGCAGCTAAAAACACATAGGAATAGGCCCATTAGTGAGATGCAGCTCTTAAGAAGACAATGCAGGATGTGATTTAGATTTCGGGCAGATGACATAGTCCATCGCAAACACGATGAATGGCCTATTTGTCATATTATAAGTGCCATAGGATATAATGCACTTGTAAGATTGAAGGCAGGATGTAGGTCCCTATTGTGATGGAGTATCCTATAGGTCAAACTCTAAATCAGGCCCTTGACACCTTTTCTGCATGCCCAAAATCCACCAAACGTGTCACCATTACTATGAAGAGCAATGCGAGGAGAAGAGCAGCAGCAGATTTAAGATAGATTGATTTTGTGACACATAGGATTATGCCCTCAGTTCCAAATCTCTTAACAAATATACCATAGAGGAACCGTAATTTAACACTGAATCTATCCAAGTGGCATGAAGGAAGTGAATATATAAGATGAGAGATGGTGAAGAAATGGAATATTAATTGATATTTCAGAATTTAGGAACTCTTTTACTAACCTAGCAAAGTGCCAGAATGCAGAGATGACATTGACAAGTAAGACAAAGAGATGCCAAAGGATGCCCTCACTCCATTAGCAAAGTGAGCCAGTTATGTAACACTCATAGGTAACATTGTAGCAATTGCATCATGCAATGTAACTTTCCAAAATAGGGTTTCCTATGGTTTGATATAACCCAAAGATGAATTCCATTCTTGTTCCGTATACATAGAAAGAAGAAAGCGGAATGATCACCAGTCCTCCAAATCAGACTTGAATGTAGCAACCCTTCTAACATTTATTTCCATTATGTGTCAATCTTACAAAAACCTTATCGGTAACTTGTGATAATGGATTTGCAAGCCTTTTGCTTTGAAAATGTGTAGCTAAATTAAGAGGCATTCTTCACCTTGTCCTAAAATGTAGTAGAATGACAATGCACTAGAAGGCATGTCTATCAGCATCTTGGTAACCAAGATAGTTTGATCTTACAAATCTCTACCAAAATCATAATTTTTTCTATATCAGTCAGGAAATTGCATAACCTCAAACTAGGATACTTGTCACATAGTTTACCATGTACGGGTAGGGACTATCGAAACAAGTTTGTTGTTGGGATCTGACACTAGGAATTATTTTTAGGTTGCTGGGATCATTATTTAATAACTTCTGTCAGTTCATTGTTGTCTGCATCAGATAATATCGATTTTGGGCACCAAACCACATATGTGTTCAGATTATAGGTGTATTACATCAAAAAGTGAAATTTTCAATCAGGATTCAGAAGCCCCGAGTCAAGGAATTACCAATTGTGAAATATACCATTTAAGGAGCATGGAAAGTCTACCTGGTAGGCATAATGTTATGCAAGGGAGTGAAAATAACTGTTTCCATAAGTGAGTAAATGGTAGATAGTGGGAATATAGGAAATATCCACAAAGTCAAACCATTGTGGATATTTGCAAACATTCCCACTTTAACTCCACATGCAAGTTAATTGAAAGAAATCGAGTAAGTGCAGTTTTAAGACATGAAAATGTCACAAACATTACCATTTTTTTCGAGTGTAGACACATGGATTTCCTTGCATAAATATGTTCCATATAAAAAAATAGTAAACCAGAACTTCCAAATAATTTTTGTAGCTTCTAATTGCCCATTTCCTTGCAATCCTAGGTGGAGGGTTAGGGAAAAGAGGTGAATGTCCAAGACAATTAAGTGATATGTTTAGAGCAGCTTTCTAGGGAATTTGTGGATCACATTTCAAGGGAAACCTAGAACAATCCCATGAGCAATCCATACATTTCAGAGTTACTCATGAGTAACTCTGACACTCCACTTCCAATCTTTGTGTTATGGGTTATGAAGAAACAGTAGGAAGAAAAAGGTAAACAGGCTTTACCATCCCTACTAAGATTCAGGAGTTTTCCAACCTTTATTCCCCTTTAACTCCTCATCTGCAAATAGGAGTCAGGTGATGGTTTAATGCTGAAACTAGGTGTCAACCCTCTGATGGCACTGGCAGTGAAAATGGACGTGATCTGACTCTCACTGCTCTAAGCATTTTTTAAATTAGCACCCATGGGCAGTTAAGGCTGGCTATTTAGCATGCCTAAAAAAAAGGAGAACATCTGATGTCTTACAGAAAGATATTTAAATTTAGCAGAGTATGTTTTCTTCCAACATGCTGAAAGACAGGATCCTGATGATTCTACATGCTCTTAAATCAGGAAATTACACTGAATTTTTAATATTTCCAGTATTTACTGGAAAAACTATATGGTTTGAGAATTAAAAAAGAGGCCATTTTATGTTGAAATCTTAAAATGAAGTTCAAACTTTACAAAGAACAAGAGCAGCTTTTAGAAAAGCTAGTACATTCTGGCACCACTTAATCATAGTATTAACAGAGCACACAATACACAATATACACTATTTGCTGCTGATGACGTCTGTGAGAGTGAGATCACATATATTTTTATTCAATTATATTATATTTGACATCAAGCATATTTGACCCTGAATAAATCACAGAAAGGTTACTAGAAAATCTTCAGAAATTAACTCTAAACAAGGATGTTTTACAATCTGACAGAAGCAGAATAAAGTAGTGTAACAGCATAGCACATAGGAGCATTAGGGATGGAGATGTAAAGCCTACTTCCATTAAACGATACCAATTGCATCTGGTTCTGCACAAGAGAATTCCTTCAGAATGTTTTCATACTGGTCAAAATTTCCTTTATCTCACATCCTACAGGTACCTGGGTCTCAGGAGATAGCTCATCAGAGATCCTAGAGCTTAAAATGCATAGATTTTACTAATCATATCAAAATACCCACACTTGTCAGATTGGTGTTTCTAAATGAATAGAGTAAATTCACAATTGTGTAGTACTCATACAAGCACCATATGAACATAATGAAAAATGGGATGCAATTTGGTAGACATTATCAAGCAAATCAAAGTACTAGAGTAAGAGGAGATTATATATTGTCTAGAAGTCAATTTTCTACACTGGGTTGACTTTTGACGAATATTGCATGACTATCTTCGTCATCCTCTGGCATCCCCACTACCATTGCCGCAAGAAAACACTTTTAATTTTTTTTTTTTATTGAGCAGAGCAAAAAAGCATAATATACACAGTAATCAACAGGAAATTTAACTAACACTTTTCGGTAAAAAAACGGATTCATTATTCAAATGGAACCAACATGGACTAAATACCCGAACATAGTCGGAGAACATATTGCAACAGTAATCTGCCTGTATCTTAAACAGATCTTGCTTATTAATATTCTAAAGTGCTAGAGTGCTACAGTGACCAGAGATAATCACAATAAAATTGTTCGGGGACCTATACATTTACATAAAATCAACATAAAAACAATGATAGTTAAAATCGTAGTTCAACTATATCATTGATTTTAGGGCACTACTTAAAACAGTATCTTAACCATTCACCATTCACCAATGTGCAAGGATTTACCTGCAGAAATGCTGCAGTGTTAAAGTGCTGTTGTGCCTTTTTTAAAGTGCATATCAAGCACGCCAAAAAGTGCAATGTGCTGTAGAACTCCCAGGTGCTAAAGAGCAAAATCTATAAAATATATATTCCCACCGTGATTTCAAAATTCCCAAAGAACTTCCAAACAGCACTAAACTTTCTTGTAGCTCCTACCCTCCTAGCATATGCTTCTTCAAACATCATGGTTAGTTTCATTTTGTTTAACCATTTACAGTTGGAAGCTACGTCTTCAGACCTCCAATTCTGGAGGATTAGGGGTGATAACTGAGACTGCACCCTACCCTCCAACTGCTGTTCTAGGGTGTCTTCTGCAAGGTGAGACTGAACAAGAGCCAAAATCTGAACTGGTGGTGTTGGTGGTGCTGGTGTGATGCCCTGGCAGTGCCCTGGACCTCCCGCCTCTGGCAAGGTCAGGGAGGCGCCACAAGAAAATCCTTGGAGTAACCTTTTTCTCATTGTATAGTGATTGTGCTGAAGTTACAGACCTGTTGGTTGCCAAGTCCCCACCATCCAATAGGAACCCTTAATTTTACTCTAGGCATGATTCTGCTGTTTGTTCACTCTAACCCGGCAGCCTGTTTCAAAAGTCAGGATATGTTTAAATTGCTGGTTTCTTCTAGGCAGACCCATAGGCTGAAGAACACTGTTATGTGCTCAATTAAAATAGCGATGTACTGAAATTAGGAATCAGGAATTCAAGGATTATGGTCAGAGAATAAACATTTGTTCTTGACAGTTTTACCCTTTTTTAGCAGAATAAGGCAATCTTGTGTTTCTGTTATCTCCCAAAACAAATACTTAGATTTTTTCATAACCATAACTACATTTTGAATTTTTTGATGCAGTTTAGATTTCTGTAATTGGTCATGTTGATGAAAAATATATATAACACTTAATGACTTATATGACTTACTATGTGAAACATTATTCCTTCCAAAATATCACTGTGTTGTAGGACTGGAAACACAACATCAGGGGAGTTATTCCAAATGACTAAAAAAGGGTCTTAAAAGTGCCTTTTTACTTTTCATAATCCAAAACATCTTGTGATGTATGTTTATAAAATACTATTGCAGTTCCATCTGAAAACAATTTCAAGTTATGCTCTGAGGAATTCCATTGTGAAACGGAGACAAACACTGCTTGAGATAGTCTTTAAAATGTATATTGATGTCTTTCTTGGGATAGGCAGTGGGCAAGGCTGTCCACCGTTAACTTCTTCCTCAATAAATGGGTAAAGTCTGAGACTGACAGCAGAGACAGCGTCTGCCTTGTCACCGCAGGCACTTACCCTTTTTGCTGCCACTTGACAGAAGAAGAGCTTTAGTGCATTACTTTGCTACGCTTCCTGCTGCCACCTTTCAAGTTATTAAGTGCAGATTGTCTAGTGGCTGAGAGTGGTGTGTTGGAAACTGAGCACCGTCACAGTTCTTTTGCACTAGCCCTGGCAATCTCTCCAAAGTAAATAGAGCAGAAAGTTGTAGAGAAAAGAATAAATATAATAATAAAGATTCTCCTTTCCAGCAAATCCAAAAAGCACACAGTTATCCCACTAAATAAAGCACCTAAGCAAGCACATCAGATAGAAAATAGATCTGCTTCAATCTCTTTAAATGTTTATACATTTATGTTATTTAGAATATTGACTTCAATCATATTTTCGATTTTTAGATTGGTTTCAATGTGAAGGCTTCCAATGGCCACCTCATTGTGACTCGTCTACCTTTTATTCTACCCTTGTTGTGCATCTAACACAGGTACATAAGTATTTAGATTCACTTCAGAAAACAAGATGTGTGTACTTTCTGCTCGTACCGTTAATTATACTATACTTACTGACATTAACATCATTAGCACAGAGTAAATTTAACAGCAATATAAACAAATAAAATAGTATCCAGTTACAGTTAACAGTTTGTACCCTGCAATACATAATATTGCTTAAGACAGAGAAATTAATCACAAGAATGTATTAAGTGACTTATTTACAAAGTCATTTTGGAGAATGTAAAGCAATACTCCTGTGGTATTCTTTTGCACACTCTTACATGCCTTTGTGAATTGGGCCCCATATATATTCTCAAAATGCATACTATCTTGCATCACACTGCTTCTCTACATTCCTGGGTTAATTTGGAGTGCATTTCAAAGGGGTCAGGTGAATCTGTGTCAAAGACCTGATAGATTCTATGGCCCAAATTTACTTACATTTTGTGCCGACCTGTGTTACTTTTATAACCTAAATGTGATGCAAAGTGTTATGCAAATCAGGATTTTCGTTTGGTAGTTTTCCAAATGAATGCAACATTATCCTATGCACTGCTTCGTAGTAACTTGCATCAGGAGGACAATCCATGGGTGGTACATCGGTGTTCCTCTATAATCACCCATGGGTTTTGCTGCAAATCCCTACCTACAAAAATCCATGCATGCTGCATTGTACATCACATGTACAAAGCAGGAAAGGTGTTAAAGCATAGTGTTTGTACTGAAAGCCTCTTCTTCTAGAACAAAAACAATTCCTTACATAACACATACTCCCTTGCAGTATGGCACTAAGGTGTGCATGTTGGCACATAGCAACCTAAGTGTGCCAGTACAGGGAGAGAGGAAAACAACACCAAATCTTAGTAGTGAAGGCACTGTCCTGCTCTCTTTCTTTCACACACCTCCGCTGTGTTGCATGGATTTTCATAACTCTGGGCCTAATTTATAATTTGGCTCCTCTTTTCACTCCCCACCTTTCCATACATTTTGCACAGTCCAACTAATGAGAATGATCTGAGGCTGCAGCAACAGTGTATTTGGATGAAAATCACAATTCACGATTTAGAATAGAAGAGTGGCCAATGAATCCTACATGGTTTGTGCTTTACTTTGCTTTTTTTATTCATTTGATAACTTTTATGTTATTGTAAAATGAATCACATCTGTTGTAGAAAGATCAATAATTGGTCTAAAATGGGTCTATAACTGCCTCTGGGCTCGGTATCCTCAAAGTAGAAAGAGGTGTTGAAGACTCCTTTAAAAACTAGTTCTCGATATACTCTGCAAAAAATCGTTCAACGTTCAACTCAGAACGCACATAGATCAGCTGTAGAGTGCCTCAGGGATCCTCCCTGAGCCCCACCCTCTTCAACATCTACATGGCCCCGCTTGCAGCCATCATCAGAAGCCACAGACTCAACTTTGTCTCCTATGCAGATGACACCTAGCTGATTCTCTCCCTCACAGACGAACCCACAGCCGCCAAAAGCAACTTTCACAATGGGATCAAGACAGTCACCACCTGGATGAAGGACAGCTGCCTCAAGCTAAACTCAGACAAGACTAAAGTCCTCATCCTGGGCTTCAGTCCCTCTGCCTAGGACGACTACTGATGGCCAGCAGCGCTCCGAACCTCCCCACATCCACGGACCACACATGAAACCTAGGCATCATCTTGGACTACTCACTCTGAATGAACCACCAAATCAATGCAGTTTCGTCCTCTTGCTTCCACACTCTCTGCGTGAGATTCCCACTGAGTCCAGCAAAGAGGGCACCCATGCACTCGTCAATAGCAGACTGGACTACGGCAACGCACTCTATACTGGCACCTACAAGAAACCCCTAATGAAATCTCCGAACATCCAAAACACCTTCACCAGACTCATCCTGAACATCCCATGCCACAGCCATAACACCAGCCACCTGAAAGACCTTCGCTGGCAACCTATCAATGAAAGAATTCCCTTCAAGCTCCTCACACACACCTACAAAGCCCTCCATACCTCAACCACTGCCTTTCCATCTACACTCATACTAGACGTCTCTGCTCCACCCTATTGGCTCGCGCCCCCATCTCACAGATCCGCAAGACCATGGCTGGAGGAAGATCCTTTTCCTATCTCGCTGCGCAGACCTGGAACTCCTTGCCTCTACATCTCAGGCAATCACCATGGTTGCCGCAATTCAGCAAGGACCTCAAGACCTGGCTCTTCTACTGAACCGCAGATCCTCCCTCCCCACTCAGCACCTTGAGACCTTTACAGGTGAGTAGCTGTGCTTTATAAGAAACCTTATAGATTGAATGATTGATAATGTGTATGGACAAACAACATGATTACTAAAAAAACTTATGAAGCACAGAACCATCCCTTGGAATTGTTCATAATAATCGTGTCCGACCCTGTACTGTGCTTAGATAACACAACATTTAGGCAAAGAATGTGGGTTACAAAATCCCTGTTGTGGTTTGAACTATAAGGACCTGATTCTAGACTAGTGGGAATTTTCAGGAAGCTGAAAAGAAGAAGGAAGGTTTATTTCCCGAGTTAGTTCCACTGGTCAGACTGGAGAATAACAAGTGTACCTAGATTCCTCTAACCAACCTATTTTCTTTGTGCAAAACCACCCAGGAAACATCTTTGGGATCTGTACAAGGAATATCATTGGTCATAAGCATTTTCTTCCAACTCAGAATTCCAAAATATGCATAGACCATGTTTGTGACCAATTTTGGATTAATTATTGAACTCAGAATGACAAAAGGAAGTATTATGTTCCCACAACATTTCATTGCAAGAGAACAGTAGTCGTAATGTTTCTTGTTTGAATGTCCGAAGTCGACTGTGCAGTATGCTTATGTAGTAGAGCAAGTGGTTGTTGAATACAGGATCTGCCACAATATTCTTGTGCATACATGGATAAAACATAGAATGTTTGATTTCAGGGAAGGTTTTAATCAAAGGCAAGATCCTCAGTTGTTCCAGATACCTGACAATTCTGTTTGAGCAAATTCTGGGAAGTCAAACAGAAGGCATAAACTAATGATAATGACTAGTCCTGTCTTGGATACAGGAGAGATGGAGCTGGTTGCAGGAATGATAGAACAGAAACTGTTTAACAGCAATAGATACCTGGTACATCCCAAGCTAAACTGGAAGCAAACAAGAACACAAGACAAGGTATGTTAGTGGTAGAACACAAAGATTAAGGAAGTCATAGCTGCTGAGGAGAAGCAAAGTAAATATTCTTAATCTTATAATGTAGCAGCAGCAGCCGTGGCCCATGCAGATAATAGCGGTGGGGCGATGGGGCCGGGTGGGGGGGATTTCGACAGACGATGATGAGGCAAAATTAATTAGTGATTTAATTTCCCCTCAACATCGTCCCTCGAAATCCCTTCTTAATTGGCCCCAGAGCTCCACCGCTGTTACCTGCACGACCGTGGCTGAACAGCAGTTTGGAGATGCCATCAAGAAGTTGTTTCTTGTTTATTAATCTGTTAGTTCAGACACAGCATTTACCTCCCCTGACTAAAACTAGAACAATATTTCCACTGACCCACCACACAGTGGCATAGAAAGGCTGCAATGGGTCCTATGCAAGCAAAGAAATTGGACGCCCATCCTCTGGTTTGGTTGGAAAAAACTGTGCTAATTGTTGTGAGGTGTGCCGCTCAGAACGCCTGGGCCTACATGCCACTGCACATGCTGCACTCTTTATAGCTAGACACCTGCCACCAGTGCAAAATATTAAATATTTACAGACAATAGTGGGAGTTTGAAGTTTGGATGGCTCATGCATAACACTTGTCCCAAACAGTACCTTTTTGAGTGCTCTTGCAGTTTTCACATAGCCATCTTTTCTCCAATCTTTTCCAGTATATGTATGTGAGCAATGAGAGGGAGATTTTTCATGAGGCTTCAGTCAATCCGTACATTATCTTCAGAGAGTGACAATTGTGGCACTTTTTAAATAGAGGTGAGAAAAATGTGTGTAATTTGGTTTTGTGTAAATATGAGAATTTTTTTATGCTTTACACAAATTACACGTTATTACACAAAATGCAAATCTGTCATGTAGCGCTGCATTTAGCACAACATTCATCGATGCACCAGTTTTTGGTGTGGGGATGGGATTGTTTGCTAAAACATTGAGTGAAAAACAAACTTTCCACGAACAGCAGCCAAAAACAACAGCTACTCACGTTCTGGTAGTTTGCAATGATACCACAATTTTGCCAAGAACTGCAGTGTAATCATAAAACATCAGGCAATGTATGGACATTTAGGGGCTCATTTATAAGGCCCTTGCGCCACTTTTGTGTCATTTTTCCCATGTTAAAAGTGACGCAAAAGTGGCGCAGGGGGCTTGTATATCTGCCCCTTAATGTAATAAGCTAACGTAAATTCCCACAATTAGGTAAATTAATTAAATTTTAGGCAAGGCCTATTTTTAAGAAGCACACTTACCTCTCAGGGTTTGGTACCAAGATATTGCGGCCAGAATATTTTCTAACAGAAATATTTCGTCCTCAGTATCATCTACCAAGATATTGCTGCCTTGGATTTAATAATAAAAAATGTACACCCAATGCAACAATAGTTTTAAAAAAAATATTTAGGGCACAATATTTATCAGGCAATATTTCTGTATTTGACATTTTGACAAACACTCCCACTAAAAGGTGGAGGGGCATTGATCAATGATATTTAGGACTAGTGTGATAATGATTTTCAAATAGTTAATCTGCAGCCCAACATCTCCATTTGATTTATAATGGCAAACTATTGAGTTCTAAATTTGAAAGGTGTATGCTATCAATGAGTTGTTTTAAAGTTTGTGTTGAGTTTATGGTTGTATTATTGAACTTGACATAGTATAGAAATTCCACTTTATGAGCTTTTAGGTTGACATTTGAAGTGATGATTAGAGCAGAAATGTGAAACTATCAACCTTTCACAGAACATAAAAGCAATAGCCCCCCTTAAGGAGCCAAATTCGGATGGTCACTTCCTTATAGTGCTATCAAGATCTATCACATTTTTAATTTCTGCCGTATTGTATTCCTCTGCTTCTGAGTATAAAGTTATGCTCCATAAGTTTATAGAAGAGCATTTCATGCATCAGCCTAATTCTGCTCACTCAAATTTGATAGGGCGATAAAATCCACTCCAGAAAGAGTTATCTCTTAATATTTAGAATAATAGCCACATTCAAATGTTGTACAAGACCATGAATTTCCTTCAATTACTCAACAGTCTATTTCAAGATTGATCTTTTATTTTCATAACAGATCAACTGTCAAGCACTATACATGCAACCTTATTATATGACATAGTTTGCATTTCTAAATGATTGATTTTTTATCCATTATTGATATTTTCACTCCAAACTCTACAATTGTTTCCCTTCTGCTGTTTCTATTGCGCACCGGTTGAATCACCTTGATTCATTTCCTGCTATGTCTGCTCATCTGCTTTCTGTTTATTTAGTCTGTTACCTGCATTAGTTTGGGCACACTAAATTACTCATCTTCTTTGCTGCTCCTTTATGGTGATTAATTAGTATACAATAGCATGTCTCCATTGACTGATAAATACTGCACAATGAGCCCTGAAGAGTAAGTTCACATATAGTCATATTGTGTGACACAGATTAGTGGAGGATCTAGGGCCAGATGTACGACCCACCAATTTGCGACTCGCAAATTGCTTCACATTTGCGTCTCGCAAATTGGGATGTATAACAATGTCACAGACACTGTTTGCGATTCCTAATGGGGTCGCAAATTGTATGCCTCATGAGTATTAATGAGGCATGCACAATTTGCGACCCGATTAGGAGTGGCTAGGCTAGGCCAGGGATGGTGGCCTACTGGGGTTAGCAGACCACCATGTCTGGGACTGCTTTTAAATAAAGCAGTGTATTTTTTTTTAAATGCAGACCATTTTCCTTAAAGGAAAACGGGATGCATTTAAAAAAGAAAAATGAAACTTTTCAGTTTTCTTTTTTTTTAAGGGCAGGCAGTGGTCCTTGGGACAACGGCCTAGACTTAAAAATATGTTCTCACATCCCCACAATGGGGAAGGGGTCCCCTAGCACCTATTTGAAGTATGTGGTAAACTGCGAGTGTTGTGCAGCCGCAAATGCGGTTGCACAACAATTGTAGATGGCATGGTGACTCGCTATTAGGAAGGGATGCCCCTTCCTAATAGCGGGAGTCGCAAATGCTAAATAGCATTTTTTCATGCCATTACCCTTTTTGGTGGCAGCAGATGGGAGGATCTCCTGTTTAGGGCTGCAAAAAAGAGTTGTGCATCTGGCCCCTAGCGTTTAACGGAAAACAAAATATTCCAAATTGATAGATTGGTGTAAGAAATGTTACTGGCTGAAGGGGATGAAACCCTACTCAAGTGACAACCACAATCCTTGTCATGTAGAAGTCACAAGCAAACCCCAAATTGATCTGTATCCAACCCTCTGCTAGATTGGCACAAAGCAGTCAGGCTTAACTTAGAGGCAATGTGCAAAGTATTTATGCAGCCCTTCAAACTGTAATAAAGTAAATGCACAACACAAAAAAAAATCAACACCCATTTAGAAAAATAGAGTAAAATATAATAAATTATTTGACACCAGAATGATCAAAATCCAATCAGCAGAACTGGAGTTTTTAAAGGTTTATTGGAAATCAACTGTTAAGAAGCCAAAACTGCTAACCGCGGTTATCTGGTCATGGTACACTGAGTCCAAGTCACAAGTTCAGGCCTACCATGATGGAGTACGGGCTGGATAAAGGACTGATTCATTATGCAGTGGTAGAGTCGATGATCATTGATGAAGAGCTGTGATGTGAGGTCCGATGTCAAGATGCGTCATGCTGCAGCAAAGTCAGGGATTCATCGACGCAAGCTCCTGCGTCTTCACAGAGGAAGCCGGTGGGGCTTCTAGATATATATGCTGAGGTGTGTCAGGATCAAGGATGAGCTGCGACGCGCTGGGTTGGAGTTGATGGTGGGCTGGGTTGTGCTGTGTTGAGATGTGTGGAGTTGCATCAACTTGAAGAAGTCTGTTATGTCTCTCTGGCTTGAACAGGGAGCCAACCAACTGACTCCAGAAGATTCCTTGGAGTCTTGGGTCCACACAGACAGGCTTGTGGAAATTTAGCTTGCAAACTGAACATTATCTGCGCCATCTTGTCTCTCCCCAGCGCGACACACAGGAAAGCGCACGGCAGCCATTTTAGGCACCCTGGTCTCTCCCTGCTCATTGCCGATCGCCAGCGTGTCCCCCTGGTGCTGCAAGCATCCCCCGCGCGCAGGCCACCCCCGCTCTCTCATACACGGGCCATAAACCCTCTCCTTCTGCGCGACCCTGCCATGGAACCGCATCCCACGCCTGACCGACATCCCATACATGGTCATGCATCTCTTTGATAACCCCCTTCCTCTGCGCCCCATTGTCCGAACCGATCCCAGGCCATCACCTAGCCCTGCGGATGCAGTTTATTGCCCCTACTGTAAGGGAAACGCCCCACATCAAAGGGATTACAGTAGATCAAGGCCCCCCACACCCTGAGACCCGACCGGTCACACACACCCCCGGGAATTGGCGGAATATCCTGCTGTGTGAAAGCCATCTCCTACTGCGGGTGGGGTGGGAACTTCTACTGTAGCTATGCGTGGGATCGGATCTGAGCCAGGGATTCAGAGGATGTTCTTTCATACATCAAAGTGGTCTCAAGAATGTGCCATGCATGATAAACCTGCAATAAAGTCATAAACCTGTGTATAAGAGGCCAGGCCTCAGAGATGCAGTTAGAGCACCTCGTGACGATACCTTGCTGTCTGATCTGATGTGTTCTGCTCCGACGGAATAAAACTTTGTTTCCTGCCTTCCAGTCTCCGGCGCCTGCCTCTTTATTGGTTTAACATCGAATGGTATAAGAGGCGATTACCGCCGGGCAATACTTGAAAGGTTATCGACTGAAACTGCCGCTACCATTTAACAATTGGCGTCCCAAGCGTGGGGCCCATCAGCGACACGTGGATCCAGTGGGAGAGGTCCTGACGACAGAGTGAACGACTGCAACGATCGGGAGAGCTCCAGCCCGATTGCCCATCGTCTGGCAGCCGATCATCCGAACTCCACTGGTTCCGAGCAGACTTCTCTCGAGTGATCTACGGTCCTGACTGGGAACCATCAGGAGTGCCGCGGCAAATACGGAGAGTAGAGGACGATCGGGCGCTGGAGGCGGAAGACGAGAAACTGTCCACGCGGTCCGGGTAAGGTCGTGAAACACGACAAATTGCGAAACGATTGATTGATTGATTGAAATACTAGTATTGCTTATTGATTGTTCTCTTTGAGATATTCGCTGTCTACAAACGGGGAGGAGTAGAAATACTCTCTCTCTCTCCCTTTGCAGATAGTGAAGGGTAGGTAACGCAGACTTTTGTCCCCGTTGAAACCCGTCGTGCCTATCTTTATCTCCCCACTGATTGATTGTCCGAACATTGATTGTTTTGAAGAATAGTGCTCTTTGAGATATTCTCTGTTTGCAAATAACGTAGAATAGAAATATTCTGTCTAGTCTTTGCAAATAGTGAAGGGTAGGTAACGCAGACTTTTGTCCCCATTGTAACCCGTCGTGCCTATCTTTATCTCCCCATTGATTGATTGATTGTCCGAACACTAGCTGTTCGATATTGGTTCTTTGGAGGTATTCTCTGCTTACAAATAACGAGGAATAGAGATATTCTGTCTAGTCTTTGCAAGCAGTGAAAAGATAGGTAGTGATGACTTTTGTCCCCGTTGAAACCCGTCATGCCTATCTTCTCCCCACTGATTGGTAGTTGGTTCTGCCCGGACCGCTTATTAGAGGTGAACCATCCGGCTCCACTGGAGGGCACCCCTAATAAGGACATGTTCACTAAATATGGACTAGTCGCCGTAGCTTATAGCAAGTTATGGCATAAATATACCAAGAAGGACCCCGAGAGTCAGTGGCCACTGATGGGATCCTTCGACGACCGTAAGATAGAAATGCTAGAAATAGCTCTGCGTAGCAATAAGACGACGCCTACTATGCTTGACAGTATCGGCATGTGGCGCAAAGAAGCAACACAACGAAAAAAGAGGGAAGAAGTAAAAGCAGAAAAGGAATTACGAAAAGCAGCTCACCTTGCCGCTAAAAAGTTAGAAGAAGAAATAAAGGAGAGAAGGGAAGCTAAACTAAGACAGGAGCCCGAAACATCAGGCCAGTACCCTGTTAGGACCCCCTCTAGGCTCTACCCTGAGTTGTCCTCTAAGCAACGAACGAATGACGAATTACTATTAGGTCCCCCGATCATTTACATGCCCCCTCCATACGCACCCTCCCAATCGGTAGTGCAACACCCACAACCCCCAAACACGAGCGAAAGCAGTACAGGGGCCTCGGTCCTCACGGCCTCCGCGCCGGCCGAGCCTCTTGTACTGAACACAACGTCGGCAATAACGTTGGATGACCCTGAGATGAGAAAGAAAGATTCCACCAGAATGAATCGACTAACGAAGGGTGAACGAGCAGGAATCGACAAGATAGTAGGGACACTTGTGGAGTGAAAGGAAAGTGAGGAGTATATAACAGACGTGTATAACTCGTATGCCGACAACCGCAGACGACACTTTGTCGTACGACTTTGTTATCACGCCCTGAATACATATGAGGATAGGTACCACGATAAAGGTCCCGAAGGCTTAGCGGCCCTATATAGGAAGGTAGACATTGGGGAAGAAGGAGAGGGCGATGTGACGAACCTCTTCACTCGTACACTCGAGGTCTATCGACACCTTAAAGAACACAGACAGACAACCAAAGCAGAAACTCCCATAGCGACTAAACCCCAGGAAGGAAGGACTGATACCATGATGCCCATCAAAGAGGCCGCCCCCTATTGGGTCCCCCCACGAGGTCAGGGAACACATGACGACATCAACCACCAAGATGCGAAGGGAAGGGTTGTATATAATTGGGTCTACCAGCCATGGGACCGACAAGATATTTTGACCTTTAGAAAAACTCTACCCGACTTAAGAAAGAACCCGACTGCCTTCTACACCGAACTAGGTACCGCCTTAGGCTCAACAATAATGACTTTAGCAGATATCGACTTGTTCTTCGGGTTATGTCTGCCGGCTGATGTGTGGAAGCAAATCCGGAAAGTTGACCACGCTGAGCCATTCGGATATACCTGGGTACAACTCGATACCATAGATAAACAGCGAGAACCGGGACAGAAACCCCCGAAAGCCATATTGGAGCTCCCAGACAAGATTGTACAGAAGTTAAAGACTCTAATCCCAGAGAGAAAGGTAGACTGGTCGATAGTGACGGCATGTCGCCAGAAACCCCAGGAGGATGTGTCTGAATACTTCTCTCGGTTCGAGACCGTGTTTTCCGATTATAGTGGCCAGGACATGACCACCGCAACCGGACATCACCTCTTTGTCCAGAATTATGTGAAGGGTCTGTCACAAGAAGTCTCCCAGAAACTACAGACCAGCGAGAGTAGTTGGGCAGCCTCCAAACCCGCAGCAATCCTCCAGATGGTCCAATACTACGAAAACCAAAAGAATGAGAACGATAGGGCGTCAGAGAGGAAGAAAATGGAACTGAAGGAGAGGGTAATGATAGCACAGTTGCAAGGGGTGACCATAGGAAGGGAACCCCCAAAAGGGAATTACCAACCAATCGCCCCTAGAAAGCTACCCCCTAGAGACCATACACCTGCACCCTACAACGGACGGAGAGACTTGGATGGGAACCAATGTGCGTTCTGTAGAGGGTTCGGACACTGGAAATCCCAGTGCCCGGTCCTTCTGGAATTGAACAAAAATAGGGACCCCAGAGACACAGCATATGACCCCAGAAATAGAGGACAGGGACGAGGATACACGAACAACGCCATCAACGACAGGCCAGGCAGACCAAACACCTTTGATCGCCCCCGATCCGACAGCCAGCAGTCCGACTATGAAAGCACCCATGACTTCGCATAGGACCGCCAGGGGCAAGGGAGGGATCCAGTCGAACTCCGTGTTGACCAGCAAGGTCCTTACGTCACTGCTAAGGTCTTGGGCACAAAGTCTCCATTCCTGGTAGATACTGGGGCGACACGTAGTGCGTTATCTAAACGACTGATTCCTAGGGCACCCTTGTCTGGCTCACATGTAACCTCAATAGGCTTCGATGGAACGCCCTCCACTAACCCCTTGTCAGCACCAATCTCCTTTGACTTAGACGATAACACCACTGACACGACCTTTCTGCTCTCCTCCAACACCCCCGATGCTATTATGGGACTCGATTTGCTAAAACATTTCCGAGCTACCATCAGATGTTCCCCAGACGGAGTTCGAGTCATCCTGCACGATAACCCAGATCTGTTCAGACCTTGTCACACACGACGTATGCTCTCTACAACCGATGCTGACCTGTCCCTACTCGACACGTTACCCTCACATCTATGGGCTAAAACCGACTCAGATGTAGGACGCATGGTGATCGACCCAGTACACATAACCGTCCGACCGGACGCAGTGCTCCCAAAGCTTCCACAGGATCGCCCGAAGTATCGGATATCGCCCGAAGGCGAGAAGGCATTGGTGGAAATCATCGAGTCCCTAGTCGATGCAGGAGTGGTAGAAGAAGTAGTCAGTAATGTTTGCAACAGCCCTATCCTACCCATTGTAAAAAAGCAAGGCGAGGGAGATGAGAAAGCATACCGCTTTATTGTTGACTTACGAGAAGTTAACAAAGTAGTCATACCTCAGTACCCCGTGGTCTCAGACATCACCACCATCCTCACCCTGATTCCGTCCACTGCCACCACCTTTACCGTTATTGATCTCAAGAACGCATTCTTTTCCATCCCCATCCACCCAGACAGCCGCTACCTATTCGTCTTCACTTTAAAGGCCCGTTCGTACAGATTCTGTAGGGCACCCCAAGGCTACACTGAGAGTCCCAGCATTTATAGCCAAGCCCTCAAGAGACAACTAGATGCAGTCCAATTACCCGATGGAGTGGTGTTAATACAGTACGTCGATGACATTCTTTTGGCGGCCGACACCACTCCACTTGCCGTCACAGCCACCATTCACCTCCTCCACTTCCTCACGAAAAACGGTCACAAGGTCTCCAGGAAGAAGTTACAGTTCTGCCAACCCCAAGTGACATACCTAGGCCACCTCCTATCCAAGGACGGGAGGAAACTTACACCTGACCGAATTCAGACCATCCTAGAAACCCCTGTTCTCAAAACTCAGAAGCAAGTGCGGTCTCTAGTAGGCCTCACCTCCTTCTGTCGACAGTGGTTGCCAAACTTCAGTCTTATTGTAAAACCTCTGCTTTCCCTGCTGGCTAAAGATGTCCCCTTCCCCCTCCCCTGGACACCCGAATGCCAATCCTCCTTCAAAGAATTACGAGACGCCCTCTGCTCGGCCCCAGTCCTAGGAACCCCAGACTACACTAAACCTTTCTCCCTCTACACCCACGAAAGGGAGGGATGCACGTTGTCTGCCCTAACCCAGTCCATAGGTCCTAAACAACGCCCTTGTGCCTACTTCTCTGCCACTCTTGTCCCTGTAGCCAGAGCTTTGCCCACCTGCCTTCGAGCAGTAGCCGCCGCTGCTGTCTCTATCCGGCAAAGTGAGGGGATCGTGCTCTCGAACCCCCTCACTGTATTGGTACCCCATGCGGTTGACACCCTCCTGAACCAGACCAAGACTCAACACCTGACTAGCGCACGACTGACTGGTTACGAACTGACTCTGCTTGCACCCCACATCACATTGAAACGATGCACCACTCTGAATCCAGCTACTCTACTACCTCTCCCTGACACTGACCCCAATGCGTCCCCTATACATGACTGCGTGACCCTCACCGACGAACAAACCAAGAGTAGGGTTGACCTCCGAGATACTGCCTTCCAGGACCCTGACGGAGAACTGTGGGTGGATGGCTCATGTATCAAGCTCCCCGATGGCACCACCTCAGCTGCCTATGCAGTCACCACAGCCCGAACAGTTGTTGAGACAGCCCGCATCACACAGCGATCCGCACAGGCGGCGGAACTAATCGCTCTCACACGAGCATGCATCCTGGCAGCAGGGACAACCGCAAACATTTACACAGACAGTCAGTACGCCTTCGGGGTGGTTCACCACTTTGGGCTCTTATGGAAAGAGAGGGGATTCTTGACTTCCCATGGCACACCCATCCTGCATGGAGATCTAGTCTCTGCCCTGACCGAAGCAGTCCTCCTCCCCACACGGCTGGCTGTGATCAAATGCCAGGCACACAAGAAGGTGACAGACATTATAGGACAGGGAAATGCACTAGCTGACATTACTGCCCGAACCACAGCCGAGAATAGGTCCACGACCCGTATGTACGTGACCAGGTCACAAACTGAGAAATGGAAGGATGCTAGGGAAACGATTAGGGACATCCAATTAGCCAGCTCACCACACGAATTAACTGAATGGGCCCGGGTGGGATTGAAGGACGATGACGGTTGCTGGCGAACTAAAGACTCGAACAAATGGTTGCTACCTGACTCATACTTGATCCCCATGCTGACCATGGCACACTCCCCCGCACACATAGGGTCTGCCCCCATGATCAAACTCATCTCCAAAGTCTGGCACAACGACAAAATCCCAGACTCAGCCAAACGTCTGGTCCAACAATGCCTGGTATGCCTCCAACACAACCCTGGGAAAGGGACTGCTGTACCCCGGGGAGGGTTTGGGGTTCCCAATCACCCCTTTGAAGTCCTACAAATGGACTACATCCAGTTAGAAAGGTGCCAAGGTTTGAAGTACGTACTTGTCGTTGTGTGTGCCTTCAGCAAGTGGGTGCAAGCCTACCCAACCCGCGACAGCACCGCTATGACTACCGCGAAAGTACTACTGACAGAATTCTTCCCCCGTTACGGCCTTTGTCGAATTTTATGGAGCGATAACGGCCCCCACTTTGTAGCCGAGGTTATCCAACTCATCTTAAAGGGGCTGGGTGTAAAACAAAAGTTCCATGCGGTCTTCCATCCCCAATCCGCAGGCTTGGTTGAGCGACATAATGCCACATTGAAGCTTAAGATAGCAAAAATAGTTGCCACCACAGGACTGAAATGGCCAGACGCTCTCCCGCTAGCATTGCTATCAATGCGTTCCACCCCCACCAAACACCACTTAACCCCCTACGAGGTCGTCTTCGGGCGGCCCATGAACCTTTGGACTGCACCAAAGCCAACATCCATCCACGACGTCCCGGACGTCCTCATGTCCGACTATTTGTATAACCTGACTAAAACGTTGTCTGTTATTCATCAGCAGGTGCTGCAAGCCATTCCCGATGTTTCCAGGGGCCCCGGGCACGACATCCAACCCGGCGACTTTGTCTTAGTGCGTAACTTCCAGCGCACCAAGAGTCTGGAGCCCTGGTGGACGGGCCCCCTGCAAGTCCTGATCACCACCCGAACAGCTCTTCGAGTGGAGGGGAAGCGCAATTGGCTGCATGCACACCACTGCAAGAAGGTATCATCGACCCTGACGACCACGGACAACATCATCGCCCAAGAGGAACTTCTGGACAAAGACCGACCATCCCTGAGCCGCTGCCCGGATGCAGAAACACTTGAATTAATGAAATATCCCGATCCCACTGTGCCATCCAAGGAAGGGTATAACCTACGACAAAAGGAGGGAACTTCGGCTAAGCAGACCACAAACTAAGTTGAAATCTCAGAGCGGTTGCCTAGTCACCTCAAAGGCCACCAGGTGAGAAACTAAACAAAGTCTGTGGCTCTGCCCGCTACCGAGTCCCTTGAAGGTGATGGAAGCACCCGACATGAAGATGATGGAAGCAACCGGACGTCCGAAGATCCACTACAAAAATCCAAAGACTGACAAAATGCACAGCTCGAAGACTATTGCACTTTTCATTACCCTTCTCTTTTGCCTTCTCCTCGTGGTCACCTTCTGGATCATAGAGGAGAGCGCACCTGCTCATAGGACATTGCTGACCACCGTTCAACCTACCACCATGAAAGAACACCATCTGATCTCACTTTCACCCCAACTCCGAGAAAGGCGTAAGGAGTTCTGGAATAACTCCTTTGTACAGTTGCTCCACCAACACAATCTTGCCGCCAATGCCACTAATTGCTGGATCTGTGGATTGCTACCACATGCCACCGGGCACTCTATCCCTTTCATCCCTTCACCTTTTTCTGTCCATGGCTCCTGCCTCGCTTGGCTAATCCTCCTGCAAGAAAGCTACAAGGATAATGCCACTTCCGGCAAAACGGTGTCACACTTCTACCATGGGTTCTGGCTGAACAAAACTGGAAAAACTTCTGCTCCCTTCTGTCCTCTGAGGTCAAACACTTCCTTTCACATGGACATCCCTGCCAAAGAACGAGTTGAAATGCAGGTGTTCAACAACCCAGCCAGACCCACCTTCTCTTACCTCCGGAAACGGACGGCCGCCACACTAACAGTGGCCCTATCCGTCATCAACATCACTGGACTTGTGTGCCTCGAAGGCCTGGGGACGCAGCTGGTGAGCCACAGCTCCTGCCTCATCACCCGATCATTGGACTCAATTGATCCACCCTCCTTTGTTACCTCCCCAAATATGTACTTCGTCTGTGGTACTAGGGCCTACACCTGGCTTCCGAAAGGTTGGGGGGGCACCTGCTACATCGCTTTTGTCCTTCCTCCGACATATGTGGCTCCAGCAAACCACCACCGACAGAAACGTGCCAAAGACCTTGTACAAGCCGACTCCACCGGAGCACAGTTCCTGGATGCAGTAAAGGGACTTGTTCCACTCAGGGGTCCAATGGCAAACAGCCGTGCCATCCGCCACTTAACTCAGGCAGTCGAGACGGCGATGAACATTACGGCTGGCATCCTCGCCAACAACACCGCCGAGCTTCAGGCCGTCCGCCTGGTGGCTCTTCAGAACCGCCTCGTTCTAGATGTGGTTCTGGCTGATCGTGGAGGAGCATGCCGCATCATTGGGTCCAGCTGTTGTACCTACGTACCGGATAACTCACCCTCAGTCTACAAAGCAATTGAACACCTCCACAGACTTTCCGCAGAGGTTCATCAGGAGCAAGAAGGATGGTCACTTGGGAGTTGGTTTTGGGACACTATTAAAAGTTGGGGATGGAGGCTGTTTTCATTTATCCTAATACCGATTGTGATACTATGTGGATGTTGCTTGGGGATTCAGTGTCTGCCACCTCTATGTTCGCTTTTTATGAACTGCATCTGCCCTAAGACTTTGAACTTCGAAGCGGAACGAATGAAGGCTCTGTATGAGGTGGAAGTTTGTAGTATTATGGGGATAGATCCGAACTAAACAAGCTGGCGAGATATGTTAAAAGGGAGGACTGTGGAAATTTAGCTTGCAAACTGAACATTATCTGCGCCATCTTGTCTCTCCCCAGCGCGACACACAGGAAAGCGCACGGCAGCCATTTTAGGCACCCTGGTCTCTCCCTGCTCATTGCCGATCGCCAGCGCGTCCCCCTGGCGCTGCAAGCATCCCCCGCGCGCCGGCCACCCCCGCTCTCTCATACACGGGCCATAAACCCTCTCCTTCTGCGCGACCCTGCCATGGAACCGCATCCCACGCCTGACCAACATCCCATACATGGTCATGCATCTCTTTGATAACCCCCTTCCTCTGCGCCCCATTGTCCGAACCGATCCCAGGCCATCACCTAGCCCTGCGGATGCAGTTTATTGCCCCTACTGTAAGGGAAACGCCCCACATCAAAGGGATTACAGTAGATCAAGGCCCCCCACCACCTGAGACCCGACCGGTCACACACACCCCCGGGAATTGGCGGAATATCCTGCTGTGTGATAGCCATCTCCTACTGCGGGTGGGGTGGGAACTTCTACTGTAGCTATGCGTGGGATCGGATCTGAGCCAGGGATTTAGAGGATGTTCTTTCATACATCAAAGTGGTCTCAAGAATGTGCCATGCATGATAAACCTGCAATAAAGTCATAAACCTGTGTATAAGAGGCCAGGCCTCAGAGATGCAGTTAGAGCACCTCGTGGCGATACCTTGCTGTCTGATCTGATGTGTTCTGCTCCGACGGAATAAAACTTTGTTTCCTGCCTTCCAGTCTCCGGCGCCTGCCTCTTTATTGGTTTAACATCGAATGGTATAAGAGGCGATTACCGCCGGGCAATACTTGAAAGGTTATCGACTGAAACTGCCGCTACCATTTAACAGGCTGAACTCAGCAGACAGCTCCCAACAGCAATAGAGACGTGGTGCAGCAACAGCAGGCCTTGGGCATCAAAGTAGTCCTTTAGCAGCAAAGCAAGTCAACATGGCAGACTTCACAACTGAGCATTCCTTCTGCCTGACAGAGTCCCAAGGTCCGGAAGTGATCTGAAGAGTTGGGTTTCAGGGTCCACTATTTATCCCTGGTGCCAGCTTTGAAGTGGGAGAAGCTTCTGGAGTCCTTCACCTACAGTGGCATCCAAAATGTCTTTCCACCATGCCCTGGCATCGCCTTGTCTTAGAGCACAAAAGACTTGCATGAAACGCTTTGTGAGTGTGTTAAGGCAGAATGTTTGTGATGTGCAAGTGTGGTAGGTGACAGCTCCTCTCCCTCACCTGACAGAGATGGCCCATCCTGACAACACCTATTCCCCTTTTGTCATATTGTCTGGTACTAGTACACTAAGATCCACTGCTAGCTACACCTGGTCATGTGACCCAGGAGATAGGCTGCAGGGAGAAAATGGTTGGAACAAACAAATGACAACTTTCTAAAAGTGGCATTTTCAGAATTGTGAGTTAAAATCCAACTTTACCATTAAGCAGGGTTTTAAATTACAATTCTTTAGAGACCAAACTAAACTTCCCTACCTGCTCCCAATAGAACATTATCACTTAATAAATGTAATAAGGAACCCCAAAGTAATCTCACATGAGAGGTGCGCCTTGCAGCAGTGAAATATGAATTTCTGAGTTTTTCACAACCAGTAAGAGTTAAAAATACTTGTCCAACTTTTTAAGTACACTGCACCCTACCCTTTGGGATGTTTAGTACCTATCATAAGGGGGACTTACATGCATTAAAAAGCATGGTTTATTTTGCCAGGTTGAATGGCACTTTATAACTGCACACACAGGCTGCAATGGCACGCCTAAGACATGTTTTCAAGGGCTATGTAAGTGGGTGGTACAATAAGTGCTGCAGGCCCACTAGTACCATTCAATTTGCAAGATCTAAGTTCATGTAGTACCATTTCAATAGGAACTTATAAGTAAATTAAACGTGCAGTTTGGGTGTAAACCAAATTCAATATGTTTAAGGGAGAGAGCACAAGCACTGTAACACTGATTAGCAGCAGTAAAGTGCACAGAATCCTAAAAGTCAACATAAGCGGGTTCAGAAAACTGGAAGGTGAAGGCAAACAGTTTGTGGATGACCCCGCAGAGAGGGCTAAGTCCAACAACTGTCAAATGACATAAGGTAACGTAACGTAACATAACATAACCTAACATAACATAACTGAACAGAAAAGAATGGAACTTGATACAAATTGAAGTTGGTGCTAGCCTTTAAGTGTCTCAAGGGCTGTTAAAATGTTCTCATGAGAATTGTTCCCAAACTTTATTTTACACTGAGGGCCTGAATTAGGATATAATGGGATTTATATTTCAGTGGAATGGATATCCATCACCGTTGTGACGGAGTAACCTGTACGCCAAGTTAGGCCCTCAGTAAAATGACATAAATAAATGTGGCTCCGGTTTGTAAAACATCAGATATGTTGCCTATGGCCATCATGATGATTTTGCCTCTGTTCTCCTTTGAATGGAGGCAGCTTTTACCTGAAAAAGATCTATAATACCTCTTCAAGAGCTGGGTCCTTTCCTGACCCCTGCCATTACATTATGGACTGTAAGAAGAACAATGAATATGCTTTATGATTCACCTATTCGATCACTGTACACATTTTGCATAAAACTGTGGAGTGCTGTTGATATGTATAGTTAATCGATGAATATGGTAATCTTTGTTTATGGCTGCAGCTGCGTGCATTTTCAGTAGGTACTCTTTGACTTACACTTTATATTAGCTGTTATATAGTTCTGTAATTAACTTGGTATTGCCACTCTTTTTAAAATTGTATATGAATTAGAAATTGTTGGCCAAGCATGCACAAGGTTCTTCTTTATTACAGCTCAAGTGAGACACCACTGGTACACTTACATGTTGCGTGTAAATATTAGTGCACATGTTACTGCAGCTCCAACTACAGTGTCAAACTTTGCTTGAGCTAAGGAGCATTGACATTTTTCACACCATAAAAGTCATAGATGTTGTACTTTTAAGGTAAAATCTTCTCATTATGTGTCACACATATGTGGTCCATGTTCTGTGTGCATTTAAAACAGCAGCTGAAACAAAGGCACATCCTCAATTAATTATTTGCTTTATTTTCAAACACTCAAAGAATATTGAATTAATACCTAGACCAGCTGTAGGGTAAATAGAGAAGGTCCTGATCACCTTCTATAACTAGTTAGAAAAACTTGAATATTGCTTTAGGAGCCCAACAATGCTTTCAACATATGTCAATTACCTTTTCTGCATTGAATGGAATTACCCACCATGGCCATCTGCTCAAAGTGATGATATTGATACAATATTTAGAATTTAATTTTCAGAAATTTGTAGGATAAGGTACCTCCTATCACACATTATAATTATATCGCAAAAGGTAGAGGAGTTTGTCACTATATAGTAAAATTAGGCCAAAGGCATAGTTCCTTCATAAGGTCATGAAATACACAGGTGACTTCCAATATCCTTGAATGTTTGGCAAAGGATATTTTAAACTTAATAATACATGGTCACACTACCTACCTTCCCACAAATCACGTAAGTCATTGGGGATTGATCTTTCATATTTAAAGGTGCTTGTTAGAACCGGCGGTCTCTAGTTGGCAGAGGTATACACTTCTGACAAATAGGGACCCACCAACTCTAGTCAGGGCAAGGGTATTACACACTCAGATAACCCCTGCTTACCCCCTTGGTAGCTTGGCAGAGCAGACAGGCTTATCTCAGAGGCAGTGTGTTAAGCATTTATGACCACATACAGTAATAAAGTGAATACACTACAAATGGACACAACACAGGAGTTATTATAAAAATAGTATTTTTATATAAGGCTTAGCACAAGACCAAATAACGACAAAAATATACCACAATCTTAATAAATACTCTTTGGAAGGAAAAATAGTAGTTCAGGTAAAGTTTCTTCTTAGGAAATAGTTCTTTAGTAACAAAAGTAAGTATTCTTCTGAAACACAGTTCTTGGCAACAATGTGACCCCCACAGGAGTCACACGACGTCGAGTTTACGATATTCCCAAGGTTCGGCGTCGACCGCGAGGAGCGCTACGTCGAGCCTGGAGTTGCAACAGAACCCACAAACACAGTACCTTTGGAAATGAAGAAAACGATGATCCACGGCGTCGAGATGTCGGCGTCGAGGTCGGCGTCGATCGTGCCTCGGATTCGTGTCGATCAGCAGCGGCGTCGAGAGGTGTCGGGCCGGAGAAGCGCTCACGGCGTCGAGAAAGGCGTCGAGTCGATGCGATCAGCAGCGGCGTCGAGACGGGGTCGCTTAGAGCTGGAGCCGATACTCACTACTCAGTGGCGTCGATACCGGCGTCAAGACGGGGTCACTTGGAGCTGGAGCCGATACTCACTACTCCTGGCGTCGGCCGGTGTCGAAGACTCGGAACACTGGAGCCGTTACTCACGATGTCGAGCTGGATTCGGCGGCGTCGGCGGCGTCGAGACTGCAGATTTCCCCTGTGCACTGGAAATAACACTTTCCAGCAACCAGCAATTCAGTAGAGAGTGAAGTCCTTTGGCCCTGTGACTTCAACAGGAGGCTGGCACTCTTCCAGCCCTTGGAGATTTTCTAGCAAGCTTTTGAGAGTACACACCAAGTTCTTCTCTCCTTGTTCCTTGGCAAAAATAAAGAAGCAGCTTCAGGTTCCCCCCAGCAAACAGCACACTGGCAGAAGAGGGAGGCAAGTTCTTAGATCAGCAGAATTCTTGTCCTTGGTAGAGGTTTCCTTGTCAGAAGTGATCTGAGTTCTTGGTTCAGGGGTCCTTCTCTTATACCCCTTTTATGCTTTGTTCCCTTTGTCCAAGCAGGGAAATTCCCCCCATCCCAGGTTTGTTGTGGGTGTTGCCAAGCAGAGGCACCTGGCCTATTCACTGAGCAGGGCAGGGTCCTCAGCCGCCCAGCAGGAGGCGGAGCCAGTATTGTCACTGGCAGGAGCAGGGCTATCAGTCGCCCGGCAGGAGGTGGAGCCAGCATTGTGTCAGGCAGGGCAGGCTATCAGGGACTACTCTTCCCCCACTCTAAGTGTAGATGCCTCATTCACCCCACACTGACTCATTCAGACTTCTGGAGCCACCCAGCCCCTGACACACACACCAAACCAGCAGAGACCGGTGGATAGTTGGACGAGAAAATAGCCACTTTCTAAAAGGGCTATTTTCAAACACAGATTTTAAAAACCATCCATCCTAAAGGGTGTGTTATTAAATTCTGAGTTCAGGGATACTAAACTCGACCTGCTACCATGCTCCCTGAGTCAGATAGATTATAATGGAGTTAATAATCAGTCTGCCCATTCTGGCCTATTGGAGGCAGGTGGTAGCCCTTCAATAGTGAAAAACGAAAATGGCTGTAATTCACTATTAGGTCATGCCACACACATCAGGGCATGACCTACCTTTTACCCACAACGCACCCAGCCCTAAGGCCTACCATAGAGGTGTCTGAAATGTGGCAAAGTGAAGGTTTTAGAGACTGGCAAGTAGATTTCCTTGCCAAGTCGACATGGCAGTCAGGGACTGCACGCAGGCTCTGCGGTGGCAGGCCTGGGACACATTTTATAAGCTGCTTCTGTGGGTGGCACAACCAGTGCTGCAAGCCCACCAGCAGCAGTTAACTTACATGCCCTTGGCACACGCGGTGCACTAGACTAGGGTCTGAACAGTAAGTCAACCAAGCCAATCATGGTAACACCAATCAATGTATCAATTTAACATAGGGAGCACTTGCACTGTGGCACTGATCAGCAGTGGCACAGTGCCCAAAGCAATATTCCAGCAAAAACATCGTACACAGAGGAGGCCAACAAAAAAAAATGGAGGAGAGACTCATGCCAATGATGCCAGGTCTAACAGTGCTATAATTTCAGGTATGAAGAATAAAAACATGCAAAACTAATAACATCAAAAAAGCAGTTGGTGAAGGCACGGTTACGTGTGTATATGGGATGACCACCTTTCCTTGAGCTCTGCTGCAGCAGAAAGACAAGTAACACAATTTCCTGAACATATTCCCTTACTGGCTTGCCAAAATACACCAGAAGAAACCACACGGATATTGCAGGCTCATTGCAGAGATGCTTCTCTGCTACATTAATGCCTATTTTTAACAAAATTCAGCAGGCACACTGATGAGAAAGTCATGCACCCAATTTTGCTTTTCTTTATTTTTTACCTAACAAAGTCACAGTTTTTTTCTACTGCCTCAGAATACGCCACATCTTACAGAAATATAAAAGGGAATGTGCATTAACACTTCCCCTATAATTGTCATAATTTTCATTGTTTCTTCAATTATACTGCTCAATTTTTGTAGAAACTTTGGCACTCCTCAAAAGTCTATTGGTCTACTTTATCTGCCCTCCGCCTTTTATTTGCTACTGTGCTCCTTTAGTGAATGACTATTTGACCCACATATGGGTGTGGTCAGGAACCTTCAACACAGCACCATTAAACCACCAGTTACCAAGAATATCACCAAAGTCACTTCCCTTAATCCCTTCTCTGTTCTGGAAGATATGAGAGACACATTGGGGTTTTCGTCAGGATTCTTCCTCATCCTCCTCTTCTTTGGCTTGTTCTCACTCCACCTCTATGACCAAAATGTCCTCTAAACTGCCTACAACTTCTAATATCTCAACACAAAAAAGATCTAAAAAGGATCCTCCCTCAACCATAAAATCTATTACTACGATCTCAATAGAACTTTTACTTGAGGAAATCCGGGTTCTCAACCCATATATGAAGGAAACCAATAAACATATCCAAAGTTTGGATGAAAAATTGACATACGTGGAGGACAGAGTTAATCAGATGTAACGAAGGGTTGAGGTACTTGAAGGTACTGCACAGACTGTAAAGATGTTGCAATCTGATGTATGGTTCTTAAGAAAGCGTGGTGAAGATAAAGAGAATCGAAACAGGAGAAATAATCTATGCATTTGTGATCTGGCTAAAGGACTGGGGACCTCGTTCCCACATCTTTCTTCCAATCATGTCTTCCCAAAGCCCTAGACCTGCCTACATCCCCTCTTTTGAATATGCAAAGTCTGCACTGACCTGTACATTCTCCTCACTCTGCCTCATCTTCAAAGAAACCTAGATGAGTGATCATTTGTTTTTTAGAATACTTGGATCTACTCAAAGTTATAAAATAAGCCAAGGTCATATTTCATGGTCTGGATCCAACCTATTTTTGTGCAGGTCTTTGCCAAATCTACAGCAGACAGCTCTCTGCTCTATGAATGCCATATTTGGTCTATTTCACCCTTGTTTATTCAAAGTAAGTCATACAGAAACAAAATTCCCTCCTGCAAAATGTTATTGCTAGCTGCAGAGGAGAGGTGATGGAAACTTCCAAATCTACCATTAACTGATTTGATTGAATTTGATTGAATTTGAATATTTTCTGATACCTACCTTGTCAACAGGCTTTTAACTGCCAGCTCAATGTTTCTTGCATCACATATACATCATGTATGTTCTAATTTGTTGTTAATATACTTATATTCTTCCTTTTAGGTATGTTCCATCTATCTTAAATACTACATGGATCCCGCTGAACATCTTACATTGTGGGACAGCTACGCCACCGCCAGGGAATGACTGTTCCCTGGCGCAGCCGGCGGTCCTCCACCCAATGACTTTTAAAGGCAGTTTCTCTCAATCTGAAAGGGGTTCTCACAACCCTAAATTCTTTTACATCTAGATGGAATCCTCTGTTCTTATCTTGGTGGGGGTGTTTATATACAATAAAGAGGATGTTAGTCCCTATAATACTTTTTTCTCTTCCTAATATTCCTAGAAATTTCGCTTGCCTTCATTTTGAAAGAATTTACTCTATTTAGTCTGATTTTTTGTGGATTAACAAAAACCCTGCATGTCTCTTCAAAAACTTTAATTCCTCAAACATATGTGCTTATTTGTATTCTTACCACACAGCATTTTTCCCTAAACAAGCCTCTTTTTCACTAATTGAGGAGGAATCTATTTATTACTGCACTCTAGGTTGACAAAAAAATGTCTTCACACTTTTTCTTTTCGACAATTTTTATCTTTTACTCAGAAACCTCTATCTTTGTCTCTCCATATTCTAAACAAATGCATGTAAGCTTCTACAATCCTCAATTTGGCACACTAAACATGTTAAAATTAATAAAAAAACTATTATTTCGAACTTTTGGCTTGAAAATCAACTATTTGATAATGATTTTTAACTACCTCATATTCTACTAAATATATGTCATTAATATCTGTGGTTCAATCAACATATGATCATCTTCCACATAACATCACTTGTATTTCTCCTATCCGTTGCCTAGCTCCCCTATGGTTAACCTTTCCTTCATAGTCCCAAATCTATTATAAACTAACTACTCCAACAGAAGATCAATACAAAACAGATGTGGAACTGCAATGAGAATCTGACCAACATACCTATTTTCAATGCATACATGGACAAAAATTTGGCTCAAATTACGGAAATCCTACAGAGCAGCTAACACGATTCAAATGTTATTGTTTATTTACAATAGACTTTTGATTACTCCAACCACTCTACATAAAAGTAACTCCTACCTCCTCCTCCTGTTGGTCCTGCAATATCACTCCCTCTGACTTTAATAAATATGCCATTCGAATTACCCTCCAAATATCAATTTTGGTCAAACGTCTGGAAACAGATTAATGATATTTTTTACACACAAGTCCCTTTTACTTTCAGCAATATTTTTCTTGCTGGTATTTCAAAGGACTGGACTTCTCATTCAGACAATGTTCATGTACCAGATTTATTGCTTGCAGTAGCCTTTCAGCAGAGCACCAAAGCATTGAAATACTCTTCTAATAAACTCTTCTTAAGAAACCTGGTGGTATGTGTCTCCTATATTCACAGACTCAGTGTGAGCAGACATACAAATGGTTTCTTTGAAAATTTTGTGTAAACAGAGGAGTATGATTGAAGTACTATGCAGTGTGAGTCTATGTGTCCCACTCACTTCGGGTGGTCCAGTCTATAGAATGAAAAATTATAACAAATTGACAAGAAATAGGAAATGGATGGGGATTTGTTGGTGCATGGATGTGGTGGGTCCACTCGCAAGATGTGAGATGGCGAGTATAGTTGGAATTGAGATACCACCAGAGTATGGCAGGTAAACATCTCTGGAGGCTGGTTTGTAATGTACCATGCACTGTGCAAACTTAGGGGCCGATTATGATGGCGGGCGGACTTTAGTCTGCCCGCCACCCTAGCATTGCTGGGACGGGCCGCCAGTGGTGCAGCGGTCCCACACCTGCAATTAGGATGCCACTGCCACCGTGGCGGTGGCATCCTCCATTCCCAGCATTGTGGCGGGTGGTGCTCACAGCACCGCCTGCCACAATGCTGGGAATGCACTGTGTGCATTATCATGCACAAGGTGACAGGCACCGCGAGGTGCCTGCCACCATGTCCATGACAATGCAGGAAGGTACCATAGGTACTCCCCATGTGCACTGCCCACCCCCCAATACCCCGCAACGGGCCCCCGAAAGCAGACTCCGCATGGCTTTCCATTGCCGGGTCTCCACCATGGAAATCCATGCTCCGCCGCCCATGCCAATATGGATGTATGGATGGCGGTGTCTAGCAGACACAGCCACCAAATATAGCCCCTTTTCCGCCCAGTCGACTGGTCGACCGGCGGAAAACCGGCAGACGGTCTTTCCGGCCGCCAGGGTCACCCCCACCATACTAATATGGCGGGGGAGATATGGGTGGCGGGCGAGGAAGGATGTAGGGTGGATAGCCACTGCCATGCGGGCGGTGGCGATCCTCCCTACATCCTAATCAACCCCTTAGTGTTTCAAAATCCCCCAGAAATCTTAAATGGGTATATTTGTATAATCTTTCTTCACAGTTTGTTTATGTCACATA
Organism: Triturus cristatus; assembly: GCF_964204655.1. Lineage (NCBI taxonomy): Eukaryota > Metazoa > Chordata > Amphibia > Caudata > Salamandridae > Triturus > Triturus cristatus. The sequence goes on from NC_140591.1 coordinate 1,190,726,804, forward strand.
TTTGTGGGAGATTTGTTTTGTTTGTCTTCAGGAAGGTGGGTACCTTCAAGTCCTGTCCACCAAAACACATCGATATAATCCATATACAGAATCTGTGAAGAACGGGGACATGGTAGATCAAGATGTGAACACAACATGAAGTATTTGATACCTCAGATTGAACAGATCAGTTTCCTGAGATATAGACAATTGTGTCTCTTTAGTTTCTCTCCCTTTTTTTTGTTATTGTCATGATTATATATTTTGTCATGTGTCAAATTGATTTGGGAAGCATCATACTGTGAAGGCCACAGAAGTGTTTTTAAATTATCGTGATTATTAATTTTCATTCTGTATTTTAACTGCTGACATGTTCATTGTGATGATCATTCAGAAAATAGTTTTTTATAGTTTTGTGGTACTGAATTCAGGGCTTTGAGACGATTGAGAGGTTATTGGTAAGCACACATGTGATTGAATTGTTCTGGCATAGGGGAAAACAAGTTTTTGTCATAATTACAGACCTGACAGAGCATGTATCAATCCAATATTCCTTTTTTTGTTTTTTCTTTTTTGTCCTCATATCCTCAATATCTGCAAAACCAGGCCTTTCGGTAAAACCTGTCCCGACCTCAGGCCAGTTGCATGATATCTCTGGCCCTGCCGATCTAGTACTACCAGTTTCCTGGTTACTGGCTCATGTAGGTGTAATCATAGGACACTTCTTAAGACATTGCCATTCCACACCATCTTTGGAAATGTTCCCATATCCTGCTACAGAAACCCTCCAAAAATCCGGAACCGCTATCCAATCTGCATACACTTCTAACTGCCTGAAGCCAATTAAGCCCTTTGGGAGGAAGGTGATCCATCCAACGCTTACAGATCTCTTTTCTAGCTAAGAGCGTCAAATAAAACAGCAAAGAACTCCAAACTCTCGTTAAGGACTGACTGGGGGAGACTTGCATCCCCATCACCACCAATGCTGAGCTTAGCATTATATTTGCCCTGAGAATATCCTTGACCACCTTCTCAACCTCCTGCCAATAGGCTTTTAATTCTGGGCACCCAAATAACCTATGTCGGTCGTCAGCTCTTAATAGACCACATCTCCTGCATCTTGGTGTTGGTCCTTGCACAAACATTGCTATCTTCTAGGGCCTCCAATAGTGCCTGTTGATGGTAAAAAACTGATTCTGTTTTAGATTGGCTGGTTTAACCATCAAGTACAACAGGTTGAAAGAAAGTTGCCGAGTATGGTGTCTTCAATTTCCTGTCCTCGGCGTTGTGTAGTGTTCAGTATCAATAAGCAAACTCCTTTTTCCTGGGGGACTCATCCTGCAGCTCTGAATCGAATTACCACACCCCAGTCTCCTGTACATTGGCTGCCACCCAAGATGATAACCGGAGGTACTTGAATCTAGAAAGGGAGTTACCAGTCTTTGCCACTAACACTTCCCAGGGCAACATACCGTGCACTGTTAGAAAATCGCCCCATACTTCAATTCCAGCCCTCACTAATGGAAGACTCAGCTCATCTTTAAGACACTCAGACCTGCCTGGTGAGTCCCAGACTGGGGAGAAATCCCAAAAATTGCCCATTCCCAGAATCCTTCTAACTTCTACCCAAAGGGTGAATGCAGCCTTTAAAGTCTTCACCTGAACCTTTTTGAAGAACGTCCTTGCCACAAACAATGTCAAGGAGATACAATTAAAAAGGTATGTCAATTTGGAAATTATCACCATTTTAATCAAGTTTATTCTCCCATATATAGTCAAGGGCAGGTTCTTCCATCTAACTAAAGATGCTTCAACCTCCTTTACTACCGTCTCCAAATTGTACTGGGGTATTTCGGACTGGACTGTTCCCATAGGGCACAGGGTCAAGACTGATTTGCATATGGCTGGGTTCAAACTGGAATGGCATGGTGAGCACAAAAACAATGGATTTAGGCCCATATCTCTGTACTGGGGTGAATGTGTGACATTGTTCTGCATTCTGTCCATCAATAGTTCTTTTTGCATTTGTCAACCCCGAGTGGGACGGGTATGCTCAGACGTGAATCCCGTGCTCTCCATGCCACTGGAATCAAGCTATCCTGGCTGAAGAGGGGTGAAACCCCGAAACCGGTCCTAGGATGCTTGCTTCTGGTCAAGGGAGGACCTGGCCTGGCAGTTCAGGCTGGACTGTTCCCATAGGGCACAGGGTCAAGACTTATTTGCATATGGCTGGGTTCAAACTGGAATGGCATGGTGAGCAAAATAAGTATGGATTTAGGCCCAGATATCTGTACTGTGGTGAATGTATGACATTATTCTGCATTCTGTCCATCAATAGTTCTTTTTGTATTGCCTCTAATGACCACAAAATACTTATACCAAGATCCTTAAGCTCGTCCTGTACTTCCCCCCTCCAGTCTGCTACGTTCAAACACATTACCCCGGACTTATTTACCAAATATGTAAATAATGCCCCATATTCTTCCACTAAAATTTCCAACCTCAGAATACTTTGGACCGGGTCCAAAGTAAATATTTTAAGGCCATCCACATACACTGCTATTTTATTTTTGTAGCAGCCTGAACTCAAGGAGATAACCTGATCATCTCACCACAAAAGGTGAGCAAGTGGCTCAACATAAATATCATACAACAATGGGGAGAGGGGACAACCCTGCCGAGTGCCCCTAGTGAACAAAAAGCTCCTTTAAGAAGGATCCTAGCTGTGGAGTGCTCATTTAAAGCTTTTAGTGTAGCAATAAAGAAGGGGCCAAAAACAATTATCGCCAGGACTTCCCACAGAAAAACCAGCAGACACGATCGAAGGCCTTAGCCGCGTCCCATGTAACTACGGCCAGGGGGATCAAGTGGGCTGTGGCAAGATTTATGCTACCAATTAGTTGCTGGGTAAGTTCATGAATATACCTTCCTAGGAAAAATCGCTTCTGATCCAAGTGTATTGACTAAGGTGCCAGTTTAGCCAATCTCTGTGCCAAAATATTAACAAACATCTTATAATCTGAGTTTAGCAGGGATATCGGGCCATTAGAATCCACCTTTTTGGGGTCTTTAGCTTGTTTTAGAATCAAGGCTATAGTGGCCTCCTTCCATGACCCGGGTACCTGTGCCTCCCCCTTATATACCAGGTTGAGCAAAGTCTCCTAAACTGGGGCAATCTCCTCTGTTAGGAGTTTATAGACCTCCAAGGGAATGGCATCAAGGCCAGCAGCCTTCCCGCTCTTGATACTCATCATGCACTTCTAATCTCCTCCTGGGTAATCAGGGCTTCCATATCCTCTTTTCCGTCTCCTGTAAGTACGGGGAAGCCAACCTCACCCAACCATTCTCTAAGTATTTGAGGTTCTGGGAAAATGACTTCCTTTAAGCAAATAAAGAGACCATATGGTTCTGCATAGCTTCAATATTGTCAATCACCTTGCCCTGGAAGCCTACCAATTCCTTAATCGAGTTTCTGGATCTATCGTCCCTGGCCTTCCATGTCAATAATGTCCCAGCTCTCTCCCCGTACTCGAAATCTCTCATACTGCCGGCCTGCCACTTTGCCCTGCACTTACAGTCCAGTTTAATTTTATAATTTAGCTGCACTTCTTCAAGCCATCTTGATAGGATTTACATGCCTTCCCCTCCACTCGATGCCTGTAAAGAGGCCTCAAGAATACCTGCAACATTTCCATCCTAGTCAAATATGCCCTCTCTTCTCTGTGCATAGAGCTCCCCAGAATTTTCAATACCCCCCAAATGTATGCTTTAAAAGATTCCCATTCTTCTCCTGGGGAAGCTGTTCCAGTATTGTCCTGAAAATACTCAGATGCAGCCTTTTTTAAGGCATGCACCACCTCGTTATCTAAAAGGAGAGCACGCTTTAGTGTCCACATTACATTGGGCTTAATTCCATGTAATGTCATAGTGATAGCTGAATGATCTGAGATTTGCGTCGGATGGTGTTTGATCTCTTTTATAGTTGCTGCTTAACCACTCTCAACCAAAAAAAAAATCTATTCTAGAGTAATGTCCGTATTTTTTACTGTGACAAGTATACACTCTTGTTTGCCCTCTCAAATCCTGCATCATGTTTCTAAGGGCTCATCTTATCCTAGTAGTCTGAGCACCATTACGCCAGGTTGACCGATCCAAAATAGGGTCCAACAAAATATTAAAATCACCACCCCAAATCAGCGGAACTGTAGCCTCTAAGTTAAATTCCAAGTCTACAATATACTGTGGATCGTCCACATTTGGACCATAGAACCCAACACAAATACATTCAAAGTCTACACATTTCATTCCAGCTAAGACCCATCTTCCGGAGCTATCTGTTTTGGAATACTTAACCTCCACACCAGAGCTGCTCCTTATTAGAATCACAACCCTGTTCTTGGTCTGACACTAGGAAGCTCTGAATCCAAGCCTACCAACGGAATAACTCCTTACTCTCACTTGCAACCAAATGTGTCTCCTGCAAGACCATAATGTGAGCATGGCTTTCTTCCAGATATCTCAACACCACCCTCTGCGAGTCCTTAGACCATTCACATTCCAGATTAGGAGGTCTATACCTTTGCCTACTCTAGCCATCATCCCCCTACTCTAATCCCTACCTCCAGCCCAAAGTTCTGTTTAAGTGAACATGCCGTGTTTGGTGATACTGAGGACTTTTTTTGCTTTTTCCCAACTGCTCCCCATCCGTATATCATCACCCCCACCACCACCTGTACGCCTCCCACTAACCCTTCCCTGGGAAACACTCCCTATCTTTATAGGCATAAATATGCCCCATGAGCTGCCACCTGGGGTAAATCAAGCGAAACTCTAAACAACAAATTTTGCCACGCTATAGCACATCTAAGATTCGTTATTATGTCTCCCAACTCCACACTTTTATGATCATATACTTGTTATTTTGAGATTTCCTTTTTTTGTTGAGTCTATTAGTGCATCAACGTCCTCAATTGCCTGATAGTTATGCATTTGGTTGTCCCACATTATATGGAGAATTGCAGGAAATTTTAATTGCACCTTAGCCCCCAACTTCCGCAAATCCTGTTACCTAACTACCCTTGCCTCTGTTCTGTAGCTTTACACATATCTGATCTTATTGTGACCGAGAACCCCTTGACTGTGTAAGGGCCATCTCTTAAGGCCCCACTGAGAATTGCTTGCTTGACCGTATACGAGAGGAAATTCACCAAAATCTTCCTTGGTTTAGCCCATTGAGGGTTGCACCTGAAAGGTTCCCTGTGCGCTCTTTGGATCTCGTGTTCTAGGTTAGTGTCCCTCCTGTGCTTTAGAACTGTATCTCGCAGTAGGCCGATTATAAAGATCTTCATGTCCTCTGGAATATTTAGAAATCTTAAATTATTCCTGCGAGAATGGTTCTCCACTCTCTCGAAGTCTTCCCTTAGCGTTTGGTTTTGTTTAACCAGCATGGTAATCTCCGTGGCATAATTTGCCACATCTTGCCTTATAGATCCAGCCTCCTCTTCCAGTGCTTTAGTATGGGAGGCAACCTCAACCAATTTCTTCGCTAGCTCGGAGCATGAGGCTTGAATGCCAACCTGATTGGCCTCTGAAATTTCAAAGCACCTCTTAATCTCTTTTTTTAGTCTCAGTAAAATACCTGCCAATGATGTTTCTACATTTTCCTTGCGTGCCTTCCCGTTTTTACCATTATCGTCACTCCTTATAGGTGGATCCTCTGCCTCCTCCGGTGCTTCTACTATTGCCAGTGCTTTGAAACCTGTTCCTGATGAGGACTGGATCCACATTGGTATGGACTCTTTCTATACTTGTTTCGTCCCCAATCAGCGCAGTTTGGGCAGATATTCCTGCAGTACTAGCTGCAACGGGATTAGGGACCACAGGGGGTACCTCCATTCTAGCACTCTTCATTGAGTCGACACCTTCAGTGCTCTCTTCTCTCTGCAGGTCAGGTAAAACTCCCCAAAAAGATTTGAGTGAAGGTATTATTTTAATCTGTCCCCTGAGCCTTTAATAGGGGCTTTACCAGCTTTACTGTTTTGCAAAACACAGGGCGCCCCCCCTGCACCCACAACCTGGCAACCTCGCTTACGTCCTATATGTCTTTTACAGTACCTAAGGGGGTCACAAGAGGGAAGTCCAGGACCTGTCCCACCTTGCCAACCCGGATGTTCCTAGTATGCAATGTGTATCTTGAGGGCTTGTCCCCAGCCTTACCGTCAACTGAGGCACCTTTCTCCATAGGCTGAAGCTGGAGAGTTCTTACCCGCTTTTTCACTGTATCATTTTCCCACTTTTCCCACCTCAAGTCCCCTAATGAGAAGGACTGGCTGCCACTCTCTGGCTCTGGGGACTGGGGGGAGCTCCAACCTGCAGCCTGATTTGTGCTGCCTCTGCCATCTTTTCTAGCGCCAGCTGACCTGCAACGGCGCAGTTTTCTGGCTGTCTCCTTTCATCATGAACCCAGAACCATGCTGCCCACCTCAGGGACGGCCTGCAACGTGTCCCGGGGGCTTTCCAAAACCTGATGGCAATTCCATTTCCTGGCAGCCTGAGCCTCCGTTATCTCCTCATTAAGCCCGTTGAGTGTTGCTCGTCTGCAGGGAGATCCGAAGCCGCACCGTGGCACGATTACCCCCCAGGGCTCCTGCAGCTGCTTCCACTGTGTGCCTCAATCCAATATTTCTTGCCATCAAAAGAGACAATCTTTGGATACTCATGATGATTTTCCTAGGATTTCCTGCAAAAGCTGCCAACTCAAGAAATCCTCAGATTGAAGAGGTACCCAAAACTCCATGGCTTTTTATTACAATGATATATATAATTGTACCAAATTCTGTTATTAATGTACATTTGTTTCTTATGTTTTAGCAATGGTGTTATACCTTAGTAATATTTTTTAATAGGATACAGTTATATTATATATGTTCCGTTTTCGCCCTCTATTTTTCCTGTTTTTACTTCTCCTCTGTATTTTATTTTCTATTGCTTAGTAATTACTCTCAAGCTCCGCTCATCATGATATCCTTACATGATTGTATACTTATCTATTGTGTTATTTTACTAGCTTTATATATTTTATCTTTTAAACTTCAAAAAAAGCACTTAGTAATTTTCTCCAAAAGAAATTAGAATCAGGTCAATGTAAGTTAGATAAAAAAAAGTGCTTAGCGTTGGAAGTCATAGAAAAAGGAAGAGAAATTTTATGTTTCCTGTAGTGGCCCTTAGTGTCATAAAATAAACCCAATGCCATAAACATCTCCTTGTTGTTGATCATTGTTTGCTTTAGAAAAACAGTATAATAATGCAAAAAGTTCAGCCCAACCACGATGGAGCAACCTACGTCTACAGGACCCGCACAGGCCCTGGTGAACACAGTACCTGGTCTCAAACAGCAAGCTGCGTCAATGTTGAAGCCCGCAGGATGTGTCAATCTTCTCCATGCAGTGAAGATGATGCTGCAGTTCCAAAGACAGATGTCAGAGTCAACAGGCATTGAGCGATGAAGCAGATTCTGTCACACAGTTGAGGGGGTGAGTCAATCTCACCAAGCTGCGGCAGTGGCAATACATTGTCCGATGCGTCGATCTCTGGAGGAAAAGCTCTGGTTCCAATGCAGTGCACCAAAGCAACAGGAGGCAAGGCAACAAGCCCATGAAGATCACTTGGAGTGAAGGCAGAGTCTAGCTCTCCTTCAGAAGAGACAGAGAGCAGCAGGCAGTTGAGTTCTTTAAGCTGCACAGCAGTTCTTCCGGCAGAGCTTTAGTAGCACATCCAGTATTGTCTGATTTTAGGCGGTCAGAGACCCAGTCCTTATACAAAAAGTGCCTTTGATGTGAGGATGACATCAAAGCAACTTTCCGAAGTGCACAAGTATCCCTTTCAATCCAGTCCTGTCTGCCAGGCTAATTGTGAGGGGTAAATATTCCTTTGTGTCGGGACAGAGCACTGCCTCTTGAAGTGAATTGCTGACCCCTCCCTTCCATCCTGCCCAGGCAAAGACATCAGAATGCAGATGTATGTAGATGGGTACTCAGACACACATATCTTTCCTGTGTTGTGGCTGTCTGAGGGGAATGCACAAAGTGTAGATGTCACCCACCCCAGATGTGTATTCAAGACAGGCTGTCAGACAGACAGAGCGGTAAGTGCAGAAACATGTCCACTTTCTAAGAGCGGCATTTCTAAAACAGTAATGTTAAATCTATCTTCACCAGGAAGGAGGAGTTATCATTACCATTCCAAAAGATATGAAACATGAAAGAGCTACTCCTCTCTGATCAGGAATAACACCTTAAAAGTCTATGAAGGAATTCCCAATGCTCGTCTATGAAAGGTGTAGGCATCGCAGTAGTGAAAATCAAATTTGGGTGTTTGTCATTACCAGGACATGTAGAGGTTAAACACACAAGTCCTACCTTTTACTTACATGGCACCCTGACCTTACGGTTACTTAGCGCTTACCTTGGGGGTGACTTATATGCAATAAAAGGAGGGTTTAAGGCTTGGCAAGTAGATTCAAATGCCAAGTCAAAGTGGCAGTAAACTGCACACACACGTACTGCAGTATTAGGCCTGAGACAGGTTTGAAAGTTACTTATGTGGGTGGCACAATCAGTGCTGCAGACCCACTAGTAGCATTTGACTTACAGGCCCTGGGTATATGTGATGCCACTTTACAAGGGACTTACTAGTCAATCAGATATACACCAATGTCACCATGTTTCGAGGAGAAGCACATGCACTTTAGCATTGGAGTCCTAAGGCCAACACAAAGAAAAGCAAAACAGGTGGTGAAAGGCAAAAAGTCTAGGGTAAGACCACCTTAAGTATAGCAAGTCTAACAGTCACTTTTTTGTTTACATTGAACTGGTTAAATTGTAGCAGTGATGATGCTTTCCAGCATGTCTGTTAGCTTAGCTGCTAGCCCTGGCAGACAGAATGATGATGTCACAAGTCAACTGCATTAACTTTTTGCAGCTGAGCAGCTATGTTATGTTTTTTATTGACATCTATATGAGACATCTGAAGTCACCTGTTATAAGGGCTTTAGAAACAAGCCTTTATATGGGGGTTGCAGGCTCCCATGTTTTATAGAACCATATTGATCAAGGTGAATGGCCATTAAAAAGAGTTATTACAGTATCATTAGGTTGCAGCGCGTACCCTGGAACAAGCTTCATTACTCACGCCTTTGAATCTACATAAGTCTCACCCTTCACATGTAACCCATTAACACTGATGTTAATTCTATTAGAATGAACTTCAGGATGATAAATTGCCAATTTGAATATTCAACATTTGGCTTCTTGACATCTGTAATTTGCATGGGATGGACGACAGTCACAGTTTGAATGCCAAGTATCTGAGACTCACTTTTCTCTACAGCATCAGTAAAGATGAAAACCCTGCTATCCTGTGCTTGTTTGAGGTCTGTGGACTCCAAAAACTGCAGGGTAACACGGCTTTGGTCCAACACTATCAGGGCTTTTACCAATGTTAGCCCTATCAAATCAAATACCTGCCAGGGTGAATCAACAGATAGTGCACCCAGCCCTATAGAGCACACTCAAGTGGCAGCATTCTCAATTGATTGACATGTCTAGCTTTATACGTGTGCGTATTTATAGAGCACGAATCTTGATAGATGACAATGGGGAACTGAACAAAGGCCATAGCCCAGAGGCACGATTCAGAATCCTTTACAATGAAGCAGGGTACAGTTGATGGAGGTTCCTATCAAATTGCCTTAGCTAACCTTGGTTTTTTAAGGACTTCTGAACAAGAGATTTTTCAAGCTCAGAAACATCTTCCTCTTCCTTCATTCAAGAGCAAGATCATTACCCACTGTAAGTTACAAGGTCCCCACATTTTTGCATGCCTGCCGAAGTACCCTGTAACCCTTGCATATTAACCTGTTGAGTGCTCATGACGAGCTCAGCTCGTCATGAGTCACAGTGGAGCTGTGCTCATGACGAGCTGAGCTCGTCATAACGGTCGCGGCCCGCCCACGTGCGATTAATTCCCCGCCTGTGCGGGAGAATTAATCAGTGGGCGGGGTCGTGACGAGCTGAGCTCGTCATGAGCACAGCTCCACTGTGAGTATGACGAGCTGAGCTCGTCACGAGCATAGCGGTGCCGCTGCAACCCCCCCGCACCGCAGCGGAATTACCCCCGCAGGGAAGGGGTAAGGAGATGCCACAATATGGCAGATTCCCGCTGAAAGAGTTTAGTATTGACTACAGCATTGATCCTGGGAAAAGATCAGCCATGGATTAGCTGGGTCCACCCAAGGCACCTTTCTGAGCCTGCTTGTCAGCTCGTCAAGTCATCAGGGAAAGTAGCATCAAAGAAGAGAATAGAGAACCAGTGCAGGGAGCAGGAAACAAAAACAGACAATTGTCTAGAAACCCACAATCAACTGCATGCCTGGCACACAAAATCTCTTAATGGTCTCTTTGCACCACACATTTACAACCAGTTCCATCCTTTGCCTTAGTCTTAGGATCTCATGCTAAGACAGCTCACCCCCATCTTCCCAGTTGTGTGTCTCAGCATTGCTCTAGGGATATAATCTGTCAAAACATTGTCTGTATGTGATGGAATTATCTGAAAAATACTTTTACCTGGAGCTCCCTGCATTTTTGTAATGCAGATGAAGATTAATTTCTATGAGATTATTGCTTTACTTCTATTGGCCTCATTGCACTCCAGTTGGATTTCAGCACTATATTTTACCCATCCCTCTGTGGTACATTACTAAGGCCATTCGTAACTCAAGGGGTGCGAAATTGCTCATTACATGTTTTTTGATGAAGAGGTGGAGGAACTCTGAATTTCTGTGCTGATTCAGCTACAATTTACCCTCAGGTTCACCTCTGATATGTGCATGCTTTCTGCAGGTGATATCCCAGGAATAAAGCACAATTTGTAGTTTTGATGGGCTGATAGCTCCTGGTGCTGGCCCCTTCAGGATTAGCAGGGGCATTTGTAATTAGATCATAGGTGTCCGGTTGCAAAATACTGTTTTATAGCATTTGTTAAATGAAACTACTCTGTATCGAAGTGCTACCATCCGAGGCAAATACAAGTAAAACACTTGCATAGTATCACTGAGATGTTCCAGCTGTGATGCCAATATTAAACTCACTTCTCTTAGCTCCACAACCAACTATTCCACCACCAAACTACACCCTCAATAATTACGTTTATTTGTGCCCCAACCTAGTGCATGGATTTTATGATTTATAGAAATGTAATATCTTATGATCACTACAGTTGTGAAAATGAGCACATCCCCCAGACTGATGCTGGATTGTAAACATATTGGCATTCATTGTGTTCTCGCTTCTTGAGTTGCCATCGAATACAATCAAATCCACTTCCAAGTTTTAACCAATAACCCGTTGCTCAGTTGACATTTTAAGAGTGGCAAAGTACACACTGTGATTGCTTGTTAGACAGAAGAACATCCTAAGTGGCATTGAATAGTAGTCAATGATTCCCCCCTGGATGCTTGCAAAAGAGAACTAATGTGACCCAAACCTTGTACTTATTTAGTGCATAGATCATTCTGTCGCTTCATTTGCTATAATCAGCCAGGTAAGATATTGCACTTACCTCTAGTTCAATTAGGACAGGAATCAAATTATCCTTGGGATTGCAATCTGTCTTTTACAAATCAATTCCAGGGCCTAAAGGAGGCAAATTGAATCTCAAATGCAACAAACTATATTATATCAAGAAGTAAAGAAATGAAACGGTTGTCCCTAAATACACAGACTACTTCCTCAAAATCAAATCCATGTTGTTTATCAGTAAATTGTTAAGAAATTTAGGCTTTTCCCATGAGGCAATGGAGAAACATGACTTAATTGTTCTTGCAGCGATTAGATTAATTTGCTTTGCATGCCTCTTGCTGTAAAGCAAAAGTGGAAGACTGCTGAGCTAGAGTGCACAGTATAAAAATGTCCTTTTATTTAAAAAGTGATTACATCATACATGCATGCAAACATACTCAACACACACACAATCACATATAGATGTGCATGAGTCTAAAAACAGACAGAACAATGTAACTGATGCATCTGAAAGTTAAAACATTCTGACTTGGAGAGAAACTCTTTTAATGGCGCCTGGGACATATTTTGTAAACTCTACTGCTCTTACATTCAATTATGTTTTTGTCATGTAAGCCCAGGAAGATTAGAAAGAGAAATCTGTTAACAACAAAGGAGAGAAGCACTGTAACATCACTATGTGTCTGCAAAACACAAATTACATCAGGTCTACAATCCCAAAGAAGAAAAAAAAACAAAGTTATAATGAATGTATTATAATCAAAATCTAAAACGTCAAGAGATGTGTATATTCTTAACGTTCATATTTTATGTCTTTACTTCCCTTTAAAAGGGAACAAGGACACAACCAATGTGTTTCATCCCAAGCATAGGGGCTTCTTCAGGGCACAAATTAGGAAGGCTTCTCAGAAGCCCACGAGCCAGATATTTGTATGCGCTGCACCACCATACTCATAATCAGGCCCTTAGTGTATGTTTTTTTTATGTTGCTAAGGGGCTGCTAAAGTCCTCAGCAACATTAAAAAAAATGCTTGGTGGTTCCCCTGCCCCTTCTACAGGTACCACCAGTGTCCCAAAATATAAAGAAAAAACCCTCAAATCATGATGGGGCACCCCATTCTTGGAGTAATAAATAATATATGAACAGCTCCTGCCACTCATTTATTACTGTTTCAAATATTTTTATTTATTTGCGGTGTCCTGATTTCACCCAAGATATGAGACCCACGTTACCCCTACTGGCACCCCAGCAAAGCACCGATGGTTGGTGCCGGAGGGGCTGACTATTTTTTTCTATGGGTGCCCGGTGCCTACCCAGGGCACTCATAACATGAAAATCATTGGGGGGAATGAGGGGAGCCTCAAGGCACTGTGGCCCTTGCCAAATCCCCAGCCACTACCCATTGTGGGCCCTGGTGGGTGACAGCTCCATTCCTTAACTCCTGTTCCGGCTGGAGCAGCTTATTTCTCTGCTCCGGCAGTGCAGGAGAAAAGTTGTGCTCCCTGCCTGGGAGAATGCGTGCAGGGAATTAGCTTTGTATTCTCTGCCTACTCCTACACAACTAGGGAACAGCAATTTCCTGGCCGACTGGTTCATGGGAATTGCTTAGATCATACACTGGGGGATGGGGGTTCCTTAGGCTGTCTTCTGCTCATGGATGGGGACCCGCGCCCTCCTACCTGTAAATAAATAGCTCCAGGAGATGTGATCACAGGGGTCTCTCTGAGAGAGGAGAGGGACCTCCCCAAAATTATTAGCTCACCCCATGGGGTCCACAGAGCCCATTAAATTCTAATGGATGGTAGCCCCATGCCACCTCCCCAAATAAAATAAAAAACAGTGTCCACTAGGTCCAGACCTACTATGGGAGACTTGTTTTTTAAAGGTCGGGAGCCCATCATCTTTTTTTTAACAGGGCTTGCGATTTACAGATCCTCTGCCAATGACTGGTCTGTTACCAAATCAGTTATGTTTCTGTCCCTGGGGGTATATATATGTATATGTATGTATGTATATATATATATGTTCCAAAAAATAGAAAAAGCAATCCCAGTGCGCTCTCAGGAGACAAAGCCACAGACACGAAATGCAAAGAAGGGTTGTTTAATCCACAAAGCGTTTCAGCTCGGAAGCCTTGATCACGTGGACGAGTGTATACAACAAGGTAACTGATAAAGTTGTCATTCATGAACATGGACATAGGACTAAAAGTACAGCCCAAAGACACATTGAAGGACTGTGGCAGACATGTTGGACTATGCAACAAAGGATAATCAGTATCTGAGTATGCATTCACAGTTCACATGTATTGAATAAAATGTAAATAAATGTTAATACATGAATGAAACACAATAAATCAAATCAAATACGCTGCAAGGAAATGAAGATTATAGGAAAAAGTGCCTAAAATCGAACGGGTTGTAGCGTAGTTGTAAGTGAATGCATAGTGCATATGAGTTAAAGGACGGTGCTAGTGCCTGACATTAGCTCATCAAAAAACAAATGAATAAATGACCCAGCTGGGTTCAAAATGGAGAGAACAAGTAAAAGTGAGAGTGTGAACCCATATATATATGTATGTAAACATTAATTTCTGACCAATTTAAAAAAAAAAAACACTCCTTCTTGACCAAAATCCAGCTTTCTGCCAAATGTGGTGTAATTCTGTTCAGCCATTTTTGCGGTATTGCTGGTCAATTTTACTATGGAAAATTGCACTGGAAAAATATGTTTTGGGAAACCCACTTTTTCTCAGCCCCCCACTTGACAGATCACAACTAAACTTTCTAGGAAGAAGCTTAGGTGGTTGAACTGTTTTGGTTTGCGAAGATTCGTTAGATGGCTCCAAAGTTATTAGCACATCAAAATATCCATTTCAATAGAAACATGGTCTTAACTATAGCGACCCAGTGGTGACTGCAACTGGGTAATATATATGCAACATTAGTTCCTATTGCTTGGCTTACTTCAGGGCTACCCTGGAGAACATTCATACCTGTTTTGATACCTATAGCGATGTAATCATTTAGAAGTGTCTTTTTCGAATAACAGTGATCTTACTGTTTTGTGGGTGTATGTTTGTATTGGTGTGTCCACCCCAAACCCCCTCTTACATTTCCCTAAACTCCTCCCTCTTAGTAAGAAGTATTCCCCATTTCCCAGCCACTCCCCCTTGTCCATCTCACGCTTATGTACCAGCCACTCCCCCTGGTCCATCTCACACTTATGTCAAAAATATATATGTATATGGCAGAGATCTCCACCACCTTGACAGAGATCTCTGCACAGAAAAGATAGAGAAGCAGAGACTGTAGTTTTGTGAATTGCAATTTTGTATTATGTGAGCAGCACTACTGTAGTACTACTTTACGTGCTACGAATTCCAATTTGTGAATAGATTACTGTGCATTTTACTGGTGTTTGGGGGTTGTGATTAATTGAGGTGGGCTAAGAAGGGCTACAGATGTCTTCTGCTGAGTTAGGGGCAAACAGTCAAATGTATTGTTGCTTCCTCAACTTCTTTTCTTTGTTGAGGGTGAGAAACTATTCACGATATTCATCAAACTTGACACAGGTAGCAAATACTCCTATTTCCTATTATGGAGTGAGTGAAGTAGACAGATGTGGAAATGTATCTGAATCACTTCATATATTTGTTCATACTACACAACTGTGCTCCTCGTTAGCAAGTCAGGTGTGCTGACACATTTGATTATTTCTTCTTTATTGCTAATTATTTTCATTTGACAATTGAGATGGAGTCAGAATACTGACCATATATAAACACCCACAAAGCTAGACATCTTTGTGAAATGTGTAAAATCATGTAGTTTTGATTAAAGCACGGCAATATGAATTGTAATGATTACTTTTAAAATAGTGCTGTAACCTGGAGAAAATAAAAGTAGACCCAACAGACTTTTACCTTACCTGGATCAAATGCACCTCTTTTGTTTGCCTTGGAAGGATCTAGGACGGAGTCAGCATGGGTGAGATTCAAATCTCTATTTCTGCAGGCTGCATAAAGGTGCCTGTAGAAAGTGTATTCATCTCTGGGTTATCTCAATGAGACTGACCAAGTTACACCCACATTCTTGCCACATTAACTTCTTCCCTACAATTGCCATACAAGAACTTTGTAGAAGCAGAAGCCATATCACATTCTGAGATGTCTTACAGTGGCCCAGGATTTTTCCTTGGGCACTCAATAGAGGCAAAGTGATCCGAATAATATTGCTGAAAGTCTCTGGGAGAGCAATGCTAAATGACATTGCATTGTGTAGTATGAAACCCCTAATGATGTATGGAAAGTAAACATTACTGGATTTGTGCAAACACCCTGGAGGTCAAAGCAAACCCGTACATACTAAAGGCACCAAAGTAGCATGACCTAGGGTTGCATAGAATAATAGTGTCACATGACCACATGGACAAACAATGAAATGAAGCAGGCATGGGCAACATTGCATGATTTTTCAATGCTTACTAATTGTAACACTATAGAAAAGTATTCATATTGAGTGTTGTACCCTTGAGGAGTCTTCTGCATGAAGATATGGTTACATGAGTTCATGTCTCAAGTACGAAAGCTGCACAAGACACCACTCATTCGCCTTTGTATCATGGCTAGATTGCATTTACCCTCATGCAGCCCAGCATTATTTGTGTTTGCCTGGCCAAAGTTATCATTACCACATGGCTAGTGGTATCAATGATGCTTGCTGCACTAACCTTTGCAGTTTGAGAAACACAATGCAGCTTGTTTTCATGTGGCATTGCACTGCAAGAATCTTAGTAAATGCACCTCTTGGTTTGCAACTTGTATCCTTCTGGGAACCCAGATATCTCTGCAATAAATATTTTTATTCACTAGCAAATATTACATGGATTATCTATGGTGATGTGCAGGAGCACACATAAATATTACATGGATTGTCTATGGTGATGTGCAGGAGCACACATAAATCTTACATGGATTGGCTATGGTGATGTGCAGGGGGCACACAGACAACTACAACAGATAATATAGAAGTAAAGGCCATATATTATACAAAATAATTCATTACAATTGCCCATCCTTATTTCAGAACATTGTCCACAGTTCAACTTGCATTTACCTGACCATATTTGAAGACTGCTGTTCCACTGCTGTTCACGTAACCTGTACATATCACACTGCAATAAGTCTGACAATACCGATTAATATGTTTCCCAGAAGAGAACAGCAATCTTTTGTTCAGCTTTCATGTTGTTTTTTTCAATACGTCATCTGTAGCTTCCGTGTTTAACCCATGAGGTAACCTGACAATGGGCCTTATTTATGAGGTTTTACTGTAGGGTAATTCTGCAGGCCTCTCTGCTGCGCTACCCTATGGTAAAAGAAAAGGGCAGGAATGCGCCATATCTATGGGATACCGTGCATTTCTGTCCTTTTCCCCTGAGCACAATGGACTACGGTGCGCCAACACAGGCACCCTTGCAAGGGTGCCTGTGTTGAGGGGTTGAGGGGATGACGTTCTATGTGTGCTGCAGAATGAATCACACATAGAAAAAGGAGGAGAAATAAAGATATGTCTCCTCGTTGTGCCTCTCTTACGCCCTCCCTTGGGGAGGCGTACGTTTTTTGCACTGCCTCAGATTTACGATTTCTCATAAATCTGGAGCAGTGTCAAAATGCCATGGATGTTGCCGGGAAATCCCCAGCTACACCACTTGCACCTCCCTTTAACACAAAAAACTGCATAAAAGAGGACAATATTTACGAAGCAGCATTAAGCCAAAAAAGTGGCTTAGTGGTGCCTCGAAAATATGGAGCAGGCTCCTGCGCCACGAAACGTCACAAAAAGTGACGTTCAGGCAGCGCAAGGGGCCTCACAAAAGAGTCCCAAAGTGTCTTGCATTCTGCTTTAGCAGAGACAATCTAGGCCAACTCAGCCTTGTTCCTTGGCTCCTTGCATTGGCCATAATAATACAAAACCATAATAGTCTTTTCAGTTTTCCACTCATTATCTCCACAGAATCACTGTAGAAAATGTTATTCAACAGAGAAACACTCCAACACCAGATCTACTTTATTGTCTTTTTTGTCTCAGTATTTTTGAGGAATCTAGCAGTTAATGGCTGATTAAATCCGAACAAAGGGCAGGTGTCCATAGTGTACTGCAAAGCAGGGCACAGTGGGACCAGTGGACACGAAAATACATCTGGAAATGATACGGTTTGTATCTCAGCAATTGTCGACGCAGGAATTAAGTCAACCAGTCATTAGGCACGCAAGGAGTATAGTAATTAGTGCCAGAAAGGCATTAAAAGAGAGGGCCTCAGAAAGAATAGTAATTTAAATCCATTGTAGTGGCCTGGATAGAATAGCTTTTAGAAACAGTGATGCAGAAGGGAGCCACAACTAACGAACATTCAAATTATTTGGAATAATGAGTTTAAAAAATGCAGCACAATGGGAAATCAGTGTGAGCTGGATGAGTGTGAAAGGTATCAATAGAGTGTGCCCAGGAGCAGCTAGCTAGGGCAATGATGGTTGCAAGAAAAATAGACATTCCCTGCTGCTGTTAGGAGTCTATTATCACCGAGACTGAAGAGGGGAAAAACTGAAGTTATCAACATATGATAAAGAATAATTTAGGTAGTGGAAACAATGTGAACTTAAAAATCTGCGTCAGAAATTTGAATGCAGGGGAGTGATTTGAAGATTTGTCAGAATATGAAAATGTAGTCTTCATTACTTAAAATTAAACTTGCAGGGTTCATTGTTAGAGTTTAGAGTCATAAAACGATTGAATATTAATTCCAAATCATTGAGACTACATTTCCTGATCCACAGGGCTGTGCATGGCTCTGATTGTATCTGTGTACTGTAAAAGACAAGGGGCCCAATTGAAAAATTGGCTTCTGAACAGTTATAACTTACTCTTGCAGTATACCAGGGTTACTCATGTGTTTCATGAGGAAGGCAGGAGAATTTATGGCGTATCCACGGGATGCTCATGGAATACCGAGGTACTATCAGTCGCAGCCGTCATGACTCGTGGGTGGGGGCGCAGGTGGAGGGGGGTT
Organism: Triturus cristatus; assembly: GCF_964204655.1. Lineage (NCBI taxonomy): Eukaryota > Metazoa > Chordata > Amphibia > Caudata > Salamandridae > Triturus > Triturus cristatus. The sequence goes on from NC_140591.1 coordinate 1,190,745,434, forward strand.
GCGTGGGGGTTCATGCGCCAGGGAAATAAAAAAAAAAAAGTACCTTACCTGGTCCCGCACCGTCTCACCTCCTGGCTGGGTCACGCGTTTTCTTGCTGCTGAACAGTAAGCAGCCTCCCCCCCCCCAAGCCAATCACAACGCTGTAATGGCAGCGTTGTGATTGGTGGGGACAGCGCCCAGCCGGGCGCCAATGAGGAGGCCATTTCCTCTATGTAGGCTGCATGACCGAAGCATCAAGGCACTGTTCAGGGACTTTGGGCCCCATTACGAGGCCGGTTGGACCGCCCGTGGCCACGATCCGCATCCGACCACCGAGGCTGAGAAAGATCCCTCCACCGTATCACACATGCAACTGCTGCTACTGCGGCGTTCATATCTACGTCAGTGCTCGTATCCCCGAATATCTTGATGCAGGTGCATACAAGTTTACAGGAAGCATGTGATTTGTACATACATGCATGACATATGTGGGGATATACCTTGTGCTGCAATCACCCAATTGTTGGAGTGTGCCGATCTTTGCACAGTCCAGTCAATGGGGATACCTACAGACTTACCTGCATTCTGGCGTCCACAGGCTTGTAGTCTTCGGGGTTCAGCCGCCACATTGTAGGGGTCGGGCTGGTGAAAGAGATACACACTGGAGACTGTCGGGGAGAAGCGGATTTGGGTGACTATGCACCCCAAATCCTTAGTTTCTGGTGAGTCGAGACAGCCAAAGTTGACTCATCAGAAATGCTGGCAGAACTCCCTGTCGCTCTATGGCTGCTGCTTTTTTCTGACCACCACCTCAGCGGTCAGAGAAAAGCTGTCAGATTAAGCGGTCTTCCAGCAGTTGGTAAGACTGCATTCAGCATGCATCGTAATTCTGTGGTCGGTCCGACCGCTTCTGATGAGACTGCAGCAATCCGACTGATGCCGACGAGTCAAACGGTCCAACCGGCATTGTAATGAGGCCCTTTGTGTTTGATCTTGTGTGTAACTGCCCAGCTAAACAGCAATACAGTAAAGAAATAGAGAACTTGAGTTAACACAAAGTTTAAGCAAATAAATATAAATAAGTTATAAACGCATAGGGGACACATGAGATTGTTTAAACTGTTTAAAATGGTGGTTTTCATGACACAATGGGGGTAACAGGCCTGATCTTTAAGATCTGACTTGAAAATGCTGAGGTGACTATGTGGCTCACCACTGTGCAATTGCGGGAATTTCTAACATCAACATATGAATGCAAATATGAACAAGCCATTAATTCTTTCCCCAGCCATGAAACAGAAATTTCTCTTGCAGAAAGTAAATAACCTTCTTACTTTTTTCTGGGCCCAAGCTTGCTCTAGTGAGCTGAGCAAAGGTGCTTAAAAAGTGAACTTCCATTCCATCAGCAAGTGATATTAACTATTTCCTAAAATGTCCTACAGTACCCATAATAATTGTTATTATGCCATGCTGTACTTTCTCTTGTGAGTGCCATAACAATCTATTGATAGTCATTGTTTCTTGAGCTAACATCCTGGATGACTGATGACAGGATTATGGATACAAAAGCAAATGTGATGTGTTAAGGTTTTTACCCTTTTCAAGCTTGTACCACACTAAGTGCATTAAAGTATTACAAAATTTTCCAGTGACAAGTTGGCTCTCTCCTTTGGAGGCATGACCTTTTTTCATCGTGTTTTATTTTTATTTATTGAATTATTATTTTTATTATCATTATTATGACTATTGTTGTTACTACTATTATTGTTGTTGCTTTTGTTGTCGCTGTTGTCATTATTTAAGTAACCATATTTCCCAGACAGTTCATTCAGAAATATCGCATCTTATGTTTTTTTTACCTCACCTTTCTCTGTCATGGTAGGGTGATTAATTTCAGAGAGATACTTATTAGATTAAAGAAAAAGATGTTTATTAAGAGCTATATGCACATCAGTGATTGTAACATGAATACAATATTACATCTGGGGTAATAATTTAATAACTGTTTTTTTACAAGACGATTTTATAAAATTTGCAGAGCAGGTCTAAGTTTATGAGCATCACATTTATCATTGTAAACATTCCTGGTGTTTTCTTCAATGAATTTATAATTAAAATAATGTTTCTGTTCTTTCAAAGAAGCAGAAAACACTGGGGGGCACATTTACTAATATTTGTAATGCTTCCCAAGGGAAGTTGTGCCAGTTTGACGCATTCCCAGGATTACTAGTGTTGGTAAATCTGGAAATGTACCAAAACCATTGTGGATGCGTGGGAAGACCCACTCTCCATGGAATGCCTTTCCAGGGTAGAGTAGCACAACGCAGCAACTTTCTCTGCCTTGCGCTACTCCAGATTTACCATGCCACGCAGAACCAAGGAAGGTGGCTTTGCGTGGCAAAGCAAATCTCACTTTGATGTAAGGACAACATAAGTCCTTAATAAATCTGGCCCCAGAATATATACATTAATTTACGATGCTTTTTTGTGCTGCACCACATTTTAGCCTACTACAACTAACAATCTTTTTTTCATTAGCCTTAATCCTGCATATTAACTGCCCTAAACATATTAATTTTTTGTTGCTATGCATCAAGGATGAAGACGTATTAATCAAATAGAGACACATAATCATTGTCATCATCAAATGATAGCAGTTCGGATTTCTCCCTAGACTTCTATTTATGAAGATGGTTAAAATTGAACTCATTTAGAACAAAAGAGAAGAGTCATATTCAGCAAACAAATTATTTACTTAGGTTTTAATTTGGACAGTCCAGTTTGTTTAAGATTTCACCAAATGCCTTCACCACAATAATACAACTGTTTCTTATTGGCTCTTTAACCCCTTCAGTGCCCGCCCCTTTCCCCGCCCTGTGCCGGCCGTTTCATTAGCGGGCGGGGTTTGTGACGAGCTGGTCTCGTCATGGGCACAGCGCAACCGCGGCCCATGACGAGACCAGCTCGTCACGGGCATTGAAGAGGTTAACCGCTATGTGCTGATGTGCTCCTCCTCCCCACACGCTGATCCATTTAGCCAGTTTGGTCTTGAGCTTTCACAAATTTTCTTTTCACAAAAGGTATGCCGGTCTAATTTTTCCCTTTTTTCTCACATTCTCTTAGAGGGAACAAAGGAAAAACTGGGTAAAGGCGCGGTCCAAGAAAGGGTATGTGTTTTTCTCTGAAAGTGACATTGACAAAAGGTTTGCTGTACTGAGAAAGACCTCTTTCTAGCTTTCAAAAACAGGCAGAGTTATTGAAAATACAGATTTTTACCACAGGTTTTTGTCATTTTATAAGTGATAGTCTATTTTTCCTGTTTTTATGGTTTCTATCTAGAATCAACTTGTAGTCAAAACAGGTGAGAAACCAATGGATGAACCTGGAAAGCTATGCAGTTGTGAAACGTAGATACCATTCTGAATTCAGCAATATTTCATTTGTGTAGCTTGCTCATGCTGTTCCCAAAGAAACAAATTGCTGAATTCAAAAACTAATGAAAATAAGTAGGGAAAATGGACATAAGTGGCAATGTTTTGTTCTGTACTTTTCGCCCTGATGGCGAATTTATAAAAGTAAAATGCTGTTAAGTCAGTCAGACTCTTCCGGTGGCTTAGTTATGGCCATGTCTGAACTGGGGTGGCAGAGTGGGCTAAAGAACGGTGATGGATCAAACCCAGATCTGTTGACTGGGTGTGGGTGTTTGATTGGTTCTGATGCTCTGTCCATCACCACCCCCTTTTGTACCGCTTTGTTCGCCATAAGTTGGCAGGGTATGCTCAGACGTGAGTCCCTTGCTCACTTTGCCACTGGATTCAAGCAAGCCTGGCTGAAGACGGCTGAAATGCCAGAAACCGGTCCTAGGAAGCTTGTTTCAGGTCCAGGGAAGGCATGGCTTGGTAGTTCGGGCTGGACTGTTCCCATGAGGCACAGGGTCAGACTGATTTGCATATGGCCATGTCTGAACTCGGGTGGCAGAGTGGGCTAAAGAACAGTGAAGGATTAAACCCAGATCAGTTGACTGGGGGTGAGTGCTTGCAATGTTCAACACTCCGTCCATCATTTCCTTTGGTTTTTGCTTTGTTTGCCATAAGTTGGCAGGGTATGCTCAGACGTGAGTCCCTTGCTCACTTTGCCACTGGATTCAAGCAAGCCTGGCTGAAGATGGCTGAAATGCCAGAAACCGATCCTAGGAAGCTTGTTTCCGGTCCAGGAAAGGCATGGCTTGGTAGTTCGGGCTAGACTGTTCCCATGAGGCACAGGGTCAGACTGATTTGCATATGGGCATGTCTGAACTGGGGTGGCAGAGTGGGCTAAAGAACGGTGATGGATCAAACCCAGATCTGTTGACTGGGTGTGAGTGTTTGATTGGTTCTGATGCTCTGTCCATCACCACCCCCTTTTGTACCGCTATAGTTATATAATGTTCACTGGTTATTCTACAGCATGTGATAATCAGCGCCAACAACTGAGCTGTAGCTATTGAACGAAAAATGGTTATTAAGAAAACCAATGGATTTTTTTTTTCAATGTACCCAAGATAATGAGTTTAAGAATAGTAGGTATTTCTACAACTCTATGTGCCTCATTATGATGTCGACACCGTAGTCTTCTGGAACCGACTGACCATAGGTTGGCACTGCCCAACGCCGGATTTGGATGCAACCCCCCTATGGTTGGTTGGAAACATCCATTTCCCAATAGCAGCTTGTGCGGTGGGCAGAAAAGGCCCGCAGCACAAGCTGTCATTGGGAAAGGTATGGTTTTAAACATCCCTGCACCGTGTGGCCACACAGAGCGAGGATATTTAGGGAGGCACCATAGGTGCCCCCCTGACCACATAGCGGAGGGCCAGGGGGTAGGGGGCCCTGTTAGGGGCCCCAAAGACACTTTATGACAGACTTTCCTTGTCAGAAAGGCCAACATGAAAAGGCTGTCAGAAAGTGCCATCATAATCCAGACGGCAGAGCAGAGTATGGCTCCTTCATCATTAGGGGATTATGATGGTTCCCAACGGGCTCCTTGAGCCCTTCGGAACAGCTTTGGAATCCCCCAGCAGGTTTCACTCCGACTACCATCATCCTAAGATGGAGGCTGGATTGAAACCTAGGATGTTGGGCGGAAAGCCTCTGACAACTAGTCAAAAACAACAGGCTTTCACCCCGACATTGCAATGAGGGACTATGTTTGTGGTGACTCATACCATCATGTGATTCAGATTGCATTTTGCAGAATATATGTGCTTTCTTGCACATTATCTTACATTTATATGCCACTATTGGAGAGAAACTCACCAATGTTCTAATTTTGTGTATCAACACTTCTCATGCTAAAAACAGTAGCCACTTATGTGGCTGGGCCTTTCACTCATAGCAGGAAAGGCACCAAAATGCAGCAAGTAAACATCACGGTTTTTCCATTCAAATTTAGTCTGGTAATGTGGGTAGCTGTGGTATGTGGTTCAAGGCTTGCCTAGCACCCAGGGAAACCTACCAACTCCAGATATTTCTGACATTTACAGATCCAGGGAAGTCTAGGGTGGTGTGACTTGCATAGCTCCCTCTATGTTTCCTACCTAGAATTCTTTACATAATATCCCTACCGATACTCAGGGTCCTTTACCACTGTCCAGACCCTAGTTTGTCTACCTCCTCCTATAGCCTTACACCAACACACATACCTATATCTTTCTACTGATACCCTTATAGATATAGCCCATCTATGCCCCTTACCTTGTAACACTATATCTAACCTCAACCATCTATCTCTACCTTCAAGTTAGCATTAATAATGCAAGCAAAATGAGAGCTAAATCACAGCATTTGGTCAAGGTTTCACTCCGCAAACATTGAGTCGTAGATGGTGGTCCAGCTGGTATTCCAAATGTAGTGCGCTACGCTATCAAACACTGCTCAGAAGTCCACAAGGTAAACAAAAATAAACAGGTGCTTGTCACACAGTTTTGATTTTAGCCCTGAAAATAGGAAGAAGCTCCAACAACAATACATGTGCTCTAAGAACACAAAGGACTTTCAGGTACGTGCTTGTAAGGGCTGGTCACTGCATGCACAACGCACTTGCCTGAAAAACAAAATCTGACAAGCAGAACCAGCATTCTGTTTCACGGCCTGCCTGTGCTTCTCCATAAGAAGCCTCCTGTTGGACATTAGTGCATTGCAGTTAGTGGGATCACCATATATTGACCCCTGCTAGCAACCTCTGGCTTAATGGTCCCATCTGCCCTGTGATGGCATGGGTTCTACACTCTTTTTCCAACATATTAACCCCTCTTCCCACCTCTAGACCCCATGTATGTTATACTACCACATGTGAATATGTATAAAGAGCTGAGACTAAAACTATAAGAGTTGGCACTGAGGCATCCCAACCAGATCCTGCTCTTTCTACTTCCCTTCTCTGAGTTAGTGACTGGTTTTCAAACATTTGAAGGAATGAAATATGATAGAAATATTCACAATGTAAGTTTAAAGAATTTGCTCATTTCTTTACATGTCTCCATACTTCGTGTCTTTTCCAGCCTCTGTTTAGACATCTATCCTTCTATGTCCCATTTTAGTCTTTATATAAAGTCATGCCATGACATTATGGATGTATTGTAGCATCCATCTTGAGAAAAGTAAAATATATGCTGTAAATCTAGGGGTCACAGAATTTGCCATGGGACAAATATTTAACGACATGTACACAGCTACGGGAAGTACTTTCATTTTACGGAGTTTTATATAGCGTGACCTTGACCCGAAATGGGTATCAGAGCGCTTTACATAGCACCAGTTGCATTAAATGAGGACAGATTCGTTTTTTTTGTTAGGCGTGGGGAGATTAGGGGGCATATGTATCAACATCTCTATTTGCGATTCTCAAATAGCGATTTTTAAAGAATCGCTATTTGAGAATTGCAAAACGGGATGTATTTAAAAGTTCACAAAACTTTTGCGATTTCATAAAATTCCTTAATTGCGATTAACAAATTGCGAAATCGCAATTAAGGAATACCTTCCCATTCATTTCTATGGGCCAGGAGACCCATAGGAATGAATGGGAAGTAATTCTCAAATTGCGATTCGCAATTTGCTAATCGCAATTTGAGAATAATTTCAAAGGTGCAAGGATGTCATGATGACACCCTGATGCACCCCTGAAATGAGCATGTGTGTGCATATGGCGCACATACATGCCCTAAGGGCATGTATGTGCGCCACGTGGCACTTTGTAAAATTCCAAAAAGTGCATTTTTAACAGAAATCGCAAATTACCACCAACTAGAAGTTGGTGGTAATTTGCGATTTCTTAAGGATAATTCGCAATGCTGTGGTGCGTGTTACATATCATTTAAGAAATCGCAATTGGCGATTTCTTAAATGCTTACGCAAAATGAAGAAATCGCTAAATTAGTGATTCCTTACATTTGCGATGAGAATTTGCCTCATACATCCCGTTTTGCGAATTTTTAATCGCAAACGCTGTTTTTTGCAAATCGCAGCGTTTGCGATAAAAAATTCGGTTGATACATATGCCCCTAGGTGATTTGCCCAGAATCACAGGATTTCAGCGTCATTGCCGAGACTCTAAACCCAGTTCCCCAGATTCGAGGGCCGACGCCCTAGCTGTTAGGCCAACTCCTCTTCTAACCTCTCCTATGCTTGATGAAAGAAAAGTATACCAGCAAATATAAACAATGTTAAAAACAAATCACAATTCTAATAAGTAGACTCATATGTGTCATGTGCTCCTAGATTCGTTTTGGAAAATTGGATTGGTGGTAGTTGTTAGACAGCATGGAAATAGCATAAAAGAGTACAGGCACATGTAGTGTTCATGTGCTGATGTTCAGAGTGTAATATGCTATTTATTACCAATGTTGATTGTGGGCAACACCTGCAGTGGTCCAGGGTGCCCTGCCCTCCCTCAAACTTGATGTTAAAGCTCATACTACACTCTGCATATCTGCATTTTTGGTTTTAATTCATGGCCTTTTTTCATGTGTACTAAACTCAGCATGCTAGGGATTTAATGTGTGCAATAAGATAAAATCATATTGAAGAGGCCACGTGTTTAATAAGAGAGCTGTATTCCTGTGGTCAGTCATCAGAATGTGGCATCTGTGGGCAGTAAGCAGCGCTTTTGTTATGCCAGTTTCTCAGTTTACTTGAAATAATATGGAACTTTGTATTTAACCTGTGATAATATGTAGGAATTCACATTTAACAGTAATGTATTTTATCTCACCAAATAAATTCACCTAAATAATTGATAGGAAATTAATTCCCTTACATTGGGGCTAATAAACTGGAAACAGGACAGTGTCAAAAACAACGAGTAATATAAGAATCATTCATCTACTTTGACTCATATACAGCCCTGCCCTGTACTGAACCGGAAGACATTAGTAATTAGTATGTTGGCAGAACTAGCTGATAAAACATATTGCTATTCTAGTTTCTGTGCGTACAATATGTGACAAGAACTGACCAGATGGCTGCCAATTGCTTCAGTGTGCACTGGCAAGATTCAAGAAGCGGCTGGGCATCTGGTGGGCACATGAGGCAAAATAATCTAAACCATAGTGCGATAACTGAAGAGCCCCCAAGAGAAATACCATCTTCCCATCTCCAAGACGTATGTCGCTGCAAAGCAAGCCCGCAGTTTGAAAGTACAATTGCAAATGAAGCTTGAACCTAATTAACAAACATGTCAACCTGGCCCAGGTAGGAATTTCACTTCCTGGAAATCTGCCAGTCTTCATTAATCAAGCTCAGGGCGGCCATTTTGTAACCCATTTATTCAATGCACTCAAACGAGCAGCTGCGTTTGTGCCAGGACTGATCTGCCAATCCACAAAAGAACAAGTGCAGCTGTCACTATCATGGGCGCGAGCTGAAAAAGCCTGGAATCGTAAAATAATGCCTGTCACTCAGCCCCAATTCATTGGGTGAATCTTCAGTTGTTAGAAACACAAAAAACGCAGGCAGGGGCACCCTCTACTTTTATATTCAATGGTTTGTTACGAAAGTCTGCAGAAATGTCGGGGAAAAATACAGAACGCGAATTAGGACCTCACACTGATGTTTGCAAACTTTGTGCATTGCGTCCAACATTCTGCAAACATGTCTGGAAAACTGCAGTTCATTAAATCATGGCTTCTGTCAGGCGGCATTCCTCTTTTTAATGCACCATATTCTTAAAGTATTCCGATTTGGAACGAGGTTGAATTGTTGATAAAATCAATGGGCCATCTCCCTGATGAAATAGCTTACACTGCAAATTATTTCTGGATGCACAACTTGACAGTTTAATACAGCTCAGTGTAATCTTGTTCTATCTTGAGTGGACTTTTCATTTGTTTCCCTCGCTTTGGAGTATTACTTGGAACAGCCATGGGTGAGTTATGGGTGTGCAACGCACACAGCATTCGTTTTTCAGTGGCAGTCTTTTACTGTAGGACTGCGAAGGGGCGCCTTTTAGGGTTTTTTAGAGCTTGGTATTTAAACCCAGAGGTTATTTTTTTAAAAATCTGTTCCTTTGTGTGTGTTCAAGAACTAGCCATTGAGAAATTGCTTGAGCTGTGAATTACCTTGGAATGGAAGGGTTACTGAACAATTGTCATAAAGCATGAATATTAGCACTTGTAGTGGTAAGGCATTGTTTTTAATGGTGCAAGTGAACGCTTTTTTAGTTTACATTTATTGCAAAGGTGCATCATAGTCATTGTGGGCTCAATCACATATTGATCAGCAGTGGCGGCTGGTGACCTTTCAAAGTGGTGGGCGTAAATTGTACACAAAGGGGCACACGGGGTTAGGGGTGGAAGTGGAGACCTAATACGAGTACAATAGCCCAAAGCCTAAATGATGTGCCTTCCAAAGAGTTAATTTGCACGTTTTAATTTTGTGATTATGCATTTATTGATGGCACATAAAGCAGGAAAATTAGAGTGGGGGCGCAGCCCGTCCGCACATTGAAAGCAGCCGCTCCTGTTGATCAGGTAGACACAACCAGTCTCATTAATAGGCACCTGGATTTTCAGCCAGTATCCGAGCAAAAAGGTGTTGGCAGATCCAAGGGTCGAGGGAAGGTGTGGTCGAGAGAACCTCTCAGCACGCAGTAATGAAGAGTTAATGAGGGGAATAGTGAATACCGCAACCGATTATTGATTCCTTCTGAGAAATTGGATTATTATTTGTGGTGGGTGACTACCCATCTCAAGGAATAGTCATAACCCTTGTCAGAGTGAGTCACTACTGTCACTATTTTAGCCTGAGTTCAACCCTATGGTAGCAATGACACAGAGCAGTCTTAACTCGGAGGCACTGTGTAAAGTATTTCTGCAGTACCAAAGCAGTAATAAAGTCAAAATACAACACAAAAAAATTTCCAAACCAATTTAGAAAATGTTAATATAAAAATAACAAAAAAGTGACAAAAATAAAATAAGGAAAAACGTAATTATGATTTTTAAAGTTACAATACAAACAAGTGCCAAGAAGAGTTAAGCACCAAGCGTGGTTATCTGGTTGCCCTTGACCGATACCTAGGCGCCAGTTAAAATGGACTGAAATTGCACGTGTGTTGGAAATAGAACCCAGGTTTGACCCGGTCAGAGGTTTCACTTTTTGACATAGTCGCTTAGATGGAAGTCAATAATCCTCTGCAGGACACATAGGAGGCTGTGGACGAGGTCTCCATGATGTCAGATAGCCATTGGGTGAGGTCCCAGTGAAGCCGTTAACTTTTGGTGGAAAAGCTCCTCGCTGGTTGGATACTTTTGGCGCCTTTGTCCAGTAGAGATTTAGTCTTGTTTTTGGAGGTTGCATTTTTCCTGCTTAAAATGTTTTGCTGCTGTTGAAAGTCTTTGACTGGGAGCCACCTGTACCTTTTACTAAGCAGCAATGCGCATTTGTGGGATCGACTTGGCAGGTTTATATAAGTCCTCAGGAGGTTCTTGAAGACAAAAAGTTTCTAAGGGCCAGATGTATGACAATTCCATTTTGCAAGTCGCAAATTGCAACGTTTTGCGACTCGCAATTTGGGACTTGCGAAATGGAATATACAGCAGTGTCTCAGACACTGTTTGCGATTCCTAATGGGGTCGTAAATGACGTGCCTCATCTATATTCATGAGGCAGGTCGCAATTCATGACCCATTAGGAATGGCCAGCACTCGCAGGGATGGTGGCCGGCTGCGGTCAGCAGACTACCATGTCTGTGCCTGCTTTTTCAATAAAGCAGGATTTTAAAGAAAAAAATGCAGCCTGTTTTCTTTAAAAAAAATGGGATACATTAAAAAAAAAAGTAAAATGAAATGTTTCTCTTTCATTTTTCAAGAGTTGGCAGTGGTCTGTGGGACCACTGCCTGCTCTTAAAAAACATTTTTGCATCCATTCACAAAGGGGAAGGGGTTTGCGAGTGGCTTACCACTTACTTGAAGTAGGTGGTAAACAGCAAGTGTTTTGCAAGCGCAAATGCGGTCACAAAACAATGTCACATACCATTCTGACTTGCTATCAGGAAGGGACGCCCTTGGCATGCCCCTTCCTAATACAGAATTGCAAACACTATTTTGTGAGTCGCCGACTCGCAAAATAGTGTTTGTAAATACCACCACTCTTGTTTGTGGGCTCAAATGGGCCGATTTCGCATTTGCGGCAACAAAACCCAGTCATACATCTGGCCCTTCATCCCAGGTTTTAGGAGATAATAGAGGATTAACTTTTGACAACAGCTAAGGGTCCAGGATATTGGGTAAAGCACTTGGAGGACAAGACTCACTCCAGCAGAAGCCAGCAGCAGGGTCCAGGGCAGGTCCCTGTGGAACTGGTCAGCCAGGCAGTTTCAGAAAAAATGCCTCTTGTAGCTTGTTGTATCCCTGTAGCTTTAACAGGAGGTCAGCTCTATGAACCTTGGAGTTCACATTGTCCCGGGTACAAGAGGAAGAGCAGGTCCAGTTTTCTGGGCTCTTTAGGTCACAGACAGCAGTTCCACTTCTTTTCTGTTCTTCCATAGGTCCAGAAGCAGTTTTGAGGAGGGACCCTTTTGTTTCCTCACTGCCACACTTTTCATGGTGGTCGGACCACCATGAAAACTGTGGTGATGAGGAAACTAGTAATACGCTTGGCGGTGCCGCAGCAGCATCACCAGCATATTACCAGCCTGACACCTCTGTAAGACTGCAAGGAATCACTGATACTGCCATGATCTCTGGAGGTAGAAATGGATCTGTGACAGTCCAACCGCCATAGTTGAAATATGGTGGGTGGACGGCCAATCTGGCAATACCAAGACCGCCACCACGACTGCGGCAGTTAAATGGACTGCCGTAGTTGCAATAAGCCCCTAGGTTTTGTAGGATTGTTTGGGAATTGACATTGGCCATTTTTCACTTCTCACTCCCTGAGGTACTCTCCTTAATGTTTTAAGGCACCACAGATCACAATATTTGACTGTGGTTTTTGTAGAGAGGAACTTGGAGGTGGTGATTTTGCTGGTGGACTCAGCTGTGGTTTTGGCTACTGCTGGTGACATACCATGACAGACACATAGTTCTGGCCTTGGCCCTATCTTAGCCCCTTATTTCTTTCACATTGCTGAAGGTGCAAATTTACCCACCGTGAGTTGCTTGGATTTTAGTAATTGCCATTGCTTGATTTAGTAATGATGGTGACTCTAAATTGGAAAATAGTGATAACTCAGGTTGGATTTAGGCTATGTCCTCATTTATTGACTGTCCACGAAGTCCAATATGGCTGCAAACAATGGTGTGTGCTTTGGAGTCATGGCTGAGCATGCATCTGAATGCATTGGATATTATCTGGGAGTTACTTGTTTTGCTCTGAAATTTTCAGCAGCGTTGCTGCATCGCTTCTTTCGATGGTAATTCTGCTGGTTTCTTTTGGCGATGAGGAGGAAAGGCTTGTATTTACTTCTTGTATCAGACCTTTTGAGGTTGTTATTAGAATGCATTAATCTTTTCAGCACACCATTCAGACTCCTTCACAAACACTTGCTATAAGCCCCACACAGAACAGTGCAAGCAACTAGGGTTTAAAGGACTGAGTCCTGGCGTTTGTAGGATTTCACCAAAATATAACCCAAATGAAAATATGAAAAAATACCACCAAAATAATTCAATCCTATTGGAAAATCCAATTGCTAAAATAGGGTTTATTGCAGGTTTTGTGCTCTTTGTTCTAATCCCCATGACCTTTCACAGATTAATATCAACTCATTAATAAGTCATATCCCTTTAGCCAAAGTCCTCATAGACAGCAGCGGTTACTCTGTGCATCTCTCTCGTGGTGCCTTTGAATGAAGTATAATCAGTTACAAATAATGTGAATACATTTGCTACATGTAGTCAACCCATGCACTGATGCAAAAGGGGTCCACTTACCCGTTTTTGCTGAATATTGAGCTTTCTTTAGGGCCTGGGACTGCATCAGTTGCATTTGCTGAGAACAGAGCTTAGTACCTGTTTTGTGCATTTGCACACTCAAATGCATCCAAATTCCTGGTATTTGCTTGGATTTAAAGAATCAACTGCAGAAGGCACAAGTTAAAAACACAGAATGGCAGCCGCTGATCACTGTTTGCGATTTTTGCCCTCTGCACATCATGCATAACTCTGCCCCACAGATTGGAAACACAGAGCAGTGATTACAGTGCCTAATTTGTAAATAAAAATGTGCCGGTGCCCAAAGCTCTCCTTCGAAACACAGGGCTGCTGTAGTTAAGTGTGAGAGCACAGAATACTGAGGCAGTGTATTCCTAAAGCCATGTCGAACCTCTTTATTCCATTTACAGCCACTCCCTGCCCCTCCCAGTACTTAATTTGAGTCGGTGGTTTCCAGTGCTTGGCACTGCACTTAATCGTCAACACCGGCGCTTGTGACAGTCTGTCACAAAGTGGTGCTGTCTGACTAATTTAGAGATGACCACAACAACAGATAATTATTAATTCAATATGCATTACAACTTACTATTACCTGGCTCCCAAGCCATTCTTATAGCTTTGTGGGTCTGGAATAGATTGAATTACCAAAGTTGTACGAGTGTGATGGTTAGTAGCTGTGTTGTTACTATCACTGGCAGTGCTGGCAGGAGGAATGTGTGGTGCAAGCTGCATTGCCCTCCTGACGAGAGCCCTGGCACTTATTGTTTTACAAATTAAGCACAGGCCCCTTCAGATCACTTTTGCAGCTTTCTGCTTTCTACCATTCTACCATAGTGACGCATTTCTGTCTTTCTCTTCCTCCGTCTTACCCATATGTGTCTTTTGCTCTCATTAATTGCCTGAATTTAGCAGAAAAATACGTGTGGGTCCCCCCCCCCCCCTCCCCCCCGGAAATGACCGGCGTAAATTAAGTGCTGAGTGATTGTCTCTCTGTGGTTCTGAGCTGTGCACACTGGGACTAATGTACTGACTCATAGATTTTCCAGGTTCATTTTGGTAAAACAAGGAGTGCGGGTCCCTTCAGCATATGAGCAAAAGAGTGAACATATTTTGCACATTAGCATAGGTGCAGAAGGGAGTTGTGTGCCCATTTTACAGAAAGTCACACTGTTTAGAGCACATTTGCTTACACGGAAATACTGCCAGACAGCACACGAGCTACAGCAGCAGAATTCGGAAACAGGGCGAGCTTCCCTCTTCTCTGTCTGTCTGCAGCCCATTTTCTAATTTGCAGTTTTAATGGGTTAGTAAACCTGGCACAAACAGAACATGAAAAACAAGCACATGGCTCCAGTTTCTAACTGTGTGCTTACGGACAACTGGGCATATTTATGAGAGGTGTGTGTCATGCTTGCACCACACAACGTGGTACATGCAGGGCGCAAAGCTTTATGTCAGATTTATGAAGACTTGCAAAGGCACGTGGCTTTGAATGGCTTAAAAAATCTGGAGTATGGCAACGCAGCACAAATCGAGACTCATTCCATGGGTGTTGTGGTGGGTGTTCACACGCAACTCCCATGGTTTTTGAAGCATTCCCAAATTTACAAGACCATATAAACCTGTGAATGTACCAAAATGATACACCTCCACAGGAGAGGTGTAACAAGAAGAAATATCTTTATTTCTCCTTGTTTTTATCTATTTATGTGTGCTGCATTCTAGAAAGAGGAAAAAGCCTCTTAGGGTTGCTTTTGTGCAAGAAGATGCCCCTTTCTGCACAAAAACAATCCTGCCTAAAACACGGGCGCCCTTGCACCATGGTGTAAAGGTGGCTGCGTTGGCGCTGGGCTGCCAAAACGGCCACAAGGCAGGGGGAAATGACAGGAATGCGATGAATTGCATACATATGGCACATTCCAGCCCTTTCCCTGTGAGGCAGAGCAACCCAGCAAGATGACTTGCTGTACTGCCATGTGCCACAAATTCTAGAAATATGGCTCTACATGTTCTTCATGGGACCCCTAGGTGCCATCAAGTGGAATACTGGCAACGATCAGAAAAAATATTTGGAAAAAATGGGGAAAAATGATATATAAATATATAGACTCATTAAAACAAAGAGAAATGAACAGCAAACTAAGTCACTGGCGCTCAATGACGCGAGTAAATACATTGCAACAGAATGTGTTGTTAGGAAGAGCCTTTAATCCATCTCTCGAGATCCATCTTCTGATATTGGAGAAGCACAGTCAGTGCGTGGAACACTAGAATGGATAGCCTAATGGCTTCATCAGACACGAGTGGCTACTTTTGTTCTTAACTATAGATTATAATCTGGTATGCTTCACTTGATTCAAGGTAATTAATGTGACAAAGCAGTGCCCACAGCTGAAACGAACACTGGCCTGCTATTTTATACAGGACAATCTGCAGACAACTTCACATGCCTTCATTGTGTATAGCATATTTATGACATCAGGAATTAAGCATTTGGCATATGCACCTTTCAGAATATAGTTAAGTCTATACGTGCTTTTTAATCACTAAACAATATAATAGGGGAGCTGTCTAGTTCTATGTATAGTGCTTTCAAATATTAATATTCGTGTCTTGAAATTTATTGATAAAAGCTAACATTTGCAGAGGTGCCTCCTCCCTAAAAGCGGAGTAGTGTGGGCCCACCACATAAATAAAATGGTGATAAAGTTAATTAATTACCATTTTATTTTTCATCTCCCTGTCCTGAACCGAGGGTCTGGATGGAGCGGGGCTTGCAGAGAGACAGCAGCAGGGAGGACGGCGGGCTGCCTTTTCACTTTTCAAAGTGCGTCTGTCCTTCTGGCCGGCTTCTTGCAATGGCCAGCTAGACTTGCGCACTTTGAAAGCGGTAACCCAGCTGTCTTAAGACAGGCGGGTTAGAGCAAGTGTAGGGCTCCAGTATCAAGAGAGGCCACCTCCTCCAATCCTGGCATTTCTCTTATGCGGGTGAGAGCAGTGGCAGGATTGGTTAAGGCAGTTGTCTGTGGCCCGCATCGGACTGCAAAAGCAGGAGGATGTGCAGTGAGGAAGGGGCCATGTTTAAGGTACATGAATTTATATTTTTACCCACAACCCATTTGCCTGCTCACCACTCCCCATAGATGCCAGCCACGTCTGAACATTTGTTAATGAACTAAAAGAATCAAAGTGCAATGTTCCCATTCTCTAAAGGTAGCAAACCCCTTCCCCAAAAGTATTAAAGCAATTCGTAGATATTGACCGTATATTGCAAAAGGTTTCAAACCATCTGGAAATGGTCATGTCACTCCTGTCAACAAAAAAACTGCTTAGTAAAAAAACTGTCTACTGAAAAAAAAATAGATATCAGAGAAGCATATTTCTCTGAAGGTACCACAGTAGATTTAAGGATATTGTTAACATCAGGTTAAAGGGAGATTTAGGAGGTTTAAAGTTATGAAGATGGTTGGGGTTAAGATTAAGAATAAGGTGAGGTAAGGAACATCGTGAGGGTTACGGTTTGGGAAAAGTTTTGAATTTCTGTTAGGGTGAGAGTTAGGAATAAGGTTGAGGTTAAGAACTAAAGCTTGTTTAATTGAATTTTAAAAAAATAGGGTGTAGTTTACAGTTATGAATATCGTTGTGATTTGGGGAGGAGCAAGGTTTGAGGAAGGCTACAATTAAGTGAAGGTCAACATTTGGAAAAGATTAAAACGTTGGTTTCGGATTGGGGTTAGGACTAAGTTTCCCAGTATTTTCTGAAAACTGTATTGGAAAAATACGAGAAAACATATTAGACAATTATACTCAAAAAAATACAGCAAATGAAAGGGGCGGTTTCATTGACATTGATTATTGTTTTTAATGAAAACGTTTCCCACCACATAATTTTAATTGTGTTGTCTAAATTACAGTTTCAATGTAATTTTACCACAATCCATGGTTTTCTGTTGAAAAAAATAAATCTGAAATCATATTTATCTGAATAACAGTGAGATTAAATGACAGATCCAGCTTGGTGTGGTAATATGACCCCATTTCCTCAGGTAAGGTGTAGACTTTTGAGGAGCTTGCTTGTTGCGGAAGGTTGCCAGGGCTTGCCAGTTTACCAGTCAGGATAACATTAGCATTTTCAATTACTTTTAATCTATAGCTTGCATTTATTCAAAATGTAAAATAAAGTTTTAGTTTGAAGAAACCTCTTCCCAGTGCCTTATTAAAGAATAGTTTTGATCAAGTTGAAGAATAGAAATTGGGACATAGTGCTTTGACTATGAAGGTACAAAGTGACAAACAATATGAAGAACCATCCGATGGCGGTCGGTGACATAAAAAACGGTGGATCAGTACATACATAAAAACAAACACATACGTTATGAAAGCATGTTACATTAAAAATGACCAGAAAGAAAATACAAAACGTTTACTTAACTCATCTTGCAGCACCTCCTCAATGTCTCAGTCTCTGACTCTAGACACCTCAGAGAGTGACATGACATCACACAACCAACTACTTTATCCAATCCAGACGCTGGTCTCATGCTGTGAAGCAGCATGAGTGAAAAGCATCTGGATTGGATGGAGCAGGCTGCCTCAGCGCTCCAAGAGGTACTGGAGGCCGTTGCCTGCTCTTCAATGTAAGTAAGACAGGTTGGAGAGCTTTGAATTGCGCATGTCGTGTTGGCCATTGTAAGTTAGCTGGCCAAAATTACATGTGCGCTTCAAACGAAGGAACCACTCCTCATTGTTGCCGATCAGCAACAATGACACACTGGCCCTGCCCCTACACTCCATTCGGCAGAAAGTAGAAAACAAAATGGTAATAAAATCAGTTATAAACATTTTATTTTCCACTTTTTCTGCAGCAGTGTGACTCCCATGGAGGAACCGCTGCTGAAACCATCCTGGCAAATGTGCCTTGTTTGACACTCAAATGTTCTATTTTGTGCCCACTGTTACTGGTGAGTAATGATGTTGCAGGATGGAAACTAAAATCACCTTGTGATAGAAGCCGCCTTGCAGTTGTTGTGAAGTCAATGTGTTTTCATCATCTTCATATCCAAAGCATTCTCATTCCTTTCTGCCTTCCATGCACACCCCTCTACCTTCACCGTAGTCACATCTCCACACTCGTGTCAGGTCTCAACCCCAAATATTTAATTACTGTAGTCTCTGATCTGACCCCTAATCCAAAAACAAGTGTATTTAAGTTGTCCACCTAACATTACTATGTACACTAGCTGTTCGAGATTACACTCGGCCCACACATCCCTTTTTTTTATAAGCAGATTTTATTAACTTCTATACAAAAGGTAACAAGTACGAACGGAAAATAAAGACAAAAACAACAAGAAAGGTTCCTCATACTCACATTTCCCATACACCCACCACCCCTCACCCTTCCCCTTTAAAAAAGAGAAAATTCAGTGTACATGCTGCACTAAAGATCACAATGTCGAAGACAAGCAATTGGGGAGAGGAGTTGTCCTAATAGTTAGGGTGGTCGACCTCGAAACTGGAGAACTGGGTTCTAGCCTCTGCAATGACGCTGAACATCCTGTGATTCTGGGCAAATCACTCAATCTCCCCGTGCCTAACAAAAAAAATGAATGTGTCCTCATGTAATGCAGCTGGTGCTATGTAAAGTGCTCTGATACCCAATTCGGGTCAAGTTTGCGCTATATAAAACTCTGTAAAAATGTTTCCATCATTTACCCCAAATTGTAGAGAATTTAGTGTGGCAACCCCCGGCAGTCTAAGTAGGTTATTCTACAGTGGCGTAGCTAGGGGGGGGGGGGCGGTGGGGGCGGTCCGCCCCATGCGGCACTATTTTGGGGGCCGTCGAAGGCATTCAGATAAGGCTCGGCTTGCTTTCGTGGACGTTCGGGGGCGGGCAGAGAAGGAATAGGACTCGGGCAATGTCCTCTTCTTTTTTGTGCTGGCAGCTGTCCCCCCATCTTCCTATTATTCCCTCTCTTTCTGACTTGCTCCTCACTTACTGAAAACCGTAACTTGAAGACACGGTTCACAACCTCTTTCCTTCTTTCATTTAGTTGCTTCCCTGTGAAATGGATCCAAAAAAAAAAAACACTCTTGAGGGAAATGCCCTTTTTCTGACATTTTTCTATTCCAAAGTGCAGCGGGATGGAGCCAAATAGAAGGAATTAAATATTAAAAATAAATACATAACTAAATAAAGCAAGACAGAGTTGCAAAGTGGCCACATTGGTTTTATTCACATCCAAACACATCAGCCTCACTTTACAGACTTTGCAGTGAAGCGCTACTTTTGTTTTCTCGTCTTTCTTTGAACAGCATTGTTGTCCCCAGGTGGGGAAGTGCACCATTCCTGGAGGTACTGCAATACCTGGTTGATGGGTGGATTGGAAAACAAAATGCGTACCATGGCTCTGTTTATGGATGTGTTCTTTTTAAACCATACTGCTTACGTTTATTAAGGCTATAAGCAATGGACATTGAAACGGTTCCCTTCAGGGCCCTGTAGTCATGTCCTTAACTTTTCAGGTAAAACCACTCGCTGATTAAGGTAACTATGTTGTTTCTGCTTACATTTCACATGCTTTACTTAATCTTGCATTCCCTATGAGTGTTTGCTTTTACTTTTTTTTTTTTAGGCAGCATATTACTCTTATTAAGTGCATAATTTGAATTGAGCCACATCCAAGTGTTTATAGCAAGCACAATTAGGTTGTAGCTGAAGGCAGTGAGAGTTTCTCTCAGTGGGGCAGTATGGTGTTCAGTGGGGGAGAGGATGTGGCACTATGGCCAGAGCTGTCGGATTTGGAACTGGGGAACTGGGTTCAGCCTTCATGACCAGTCCACCAGACCACTCTACTGAGGGAGCATATTCCCATGCTAGACCTTACAAGGCCCCACTAGACCTTAGAAGGCTTGATGTCTTAGTACAAGCAGGTGTACCCTAGTGGTGTCAATCGTGAGTTAACCTTGAAGGCCTGTTCACCACAATCCATACTGAAGCTCATCTCCAGTCTTGCGGGCAGGCCTACGAAGCTGCACACCCTAGAGCAACAGTGATCCAGTCACTGTGACTCTGTCACTGAGGTCACATGAACCTTAAGCAGTTTAGGGCGGTGCGAACGGTGTGACCGCACTGGGTATCTATTTCGGGTGGGTGCGTAGTGTTTGCAAGTATATTATGGTTTAAAAAAAACTTGCTGCCTCCTTCCTGGCCTCCAGCAATTTTCAGAAACAATAAAAATGTCATGATAACTTCGGTGATTAATGTTCTTCCTAGAGAGAGATCCGAGTTTTGTCTAGTGGAAGGGTTGACTCCTGGAAAGGTAGCACAGAGGGTTAATGTGCCTGCTGCAAAGAACATGTACCATGCAGATCACAAAGTGCACTGCTTTAATGGGGGGACCATGATGAATGGTCATTTAATGTCAGCTGTAGATGATGGATCCCTGAACAGTGTCATGTATGTGCATGTTTGCATTGTGCTGAGGGGATTACCAGGTAATTGTTCACGCAGCTCTCTGATGGATGTCACATGCGGTTTGTCTGAGTCCCCAGATAGATCATGCAGTCTGTGTGTTCTCTTTTGTACTGACAGTCACTGACAGTCACCGGTGTATTCAACTGTGTAGCCTTGGACCGTGTCATGTATGTGCATGTAACTTGCATGATCGAGGTAACTATTAGCGGTGATACTACGTGTCTCTCAGTCCTCTTTCAAGTGCTTGCTGTACTTTTTCCCCAGCAACCCCCCCCCCCCTCCAGGGGCGGCAATCTGAGGGATAGCCCCGGGCGCCACAAGCTCTAGCTACGCCTCTGTTCTTCTAGTTGAGCACACCAGTCCATGCCAGTGTGCCATTGCTTAAGGGTCAGTGGAGATGGTTGTTTCCAAGAGCGAGCAATGTCTCTTTTCGCAACCAAGGTTGCCAGTCCAATCAGCCTTCGGTCACCAAGGGACCCCTTCAACCCGTCTAGCATCCCTAACAAAGCTACTTTGGGTGGTAAATGCAAAGGGAAAGCCTACACAACCCTTTTTAGCTGTAACCTCCTCTCGCTTCAACCCAACTTGGAAGTACACATCATCCCTGATGGGGAATCTTCATGGTTTGGCCTGAAGAGCATTTGGTCCGTATGTGTACTGGAGAAAATGGGTGTGCCAATGGACAGCATGATTTGTCAATTATTAGATGAGAAAACCACTGGGAAATGTAGGTCGCCCACCCACTAGTGTAATTATACACAAGGATGTACTTCAGGTGGAGATCTGCTGCTTGAAGATTTCCAGTTACACACCTACCCACCTACCTGATTGTATGTGCCAAAGAGATATACGTTCCGTCTCAGGTGTGCTGCACACTACACAAATGTGATAATGACTGGATTTGAATTATACATGAGTACTGTTGTTTGTATGGCCCATAAAATTAATTTGCAATTTGTAAACAGCCGTCATAGAAAGTGGCCATAATAGTACTCTAGGGCTTGGTTTAAGTACAAATCTTTGGGCGAGCAGGGTACTAATAAATCAGGAAATGCAATAACTATTGTATTAGAAAAGCAGCCTTGAGAACTACAATCGCATGCCCACAGGTGCCCAGTTATCTTTACACAATGATGTACCTCAGGTGCTGAGGACTACAGGTAACCTCTGCTGCCCAAACCTGTGACACACCACATGTGGTAGGAGACCTACTTGCAGATTTAGTATAATTAGAAACCTTCAAGCATGTCTCCTGTAGAAGCAAATATGCACAAGTTAATCCTATACAAGGAGCGGGAAATGGGTGTTACAAGGCGGGGATAGTCTAATGTCACTTGCAGGGCGGGAGCAGGACAGTTTGCCCTCAGATTTGGTGGCTATCAAGGGGAAGGGCATTCTTCAGGGGTGATAATGATTCCCTGATGAAGATAAAAAAAGAATAAATATGTACATTTGCAAGAGCGTAGCTTGGTCTCTATGATGGGGGGGTGAGCTTCAGATTTCCCAATAATCACGCTAGGACATCTTGTGAAAACACATTATATGAGAAGCAGGACTTTAGGGGGGCTTAAGGGGCAGTGGAAAGAGAGTGGGGTGCCCATTATTTGGGGTATACATTAAACTCAAAACATAGAAGAGAGACAATGGTGCCGATCACGATCCGGTAAAAAAATTGCCCGTCCGACTCGTATCCGGTCTTTTTACCGTACGAATCGTACAAGTGCCGTACAAACTGGCAATCACGATTCGCATGGTAAAAAGCCCATACGAGTCGCATTGGGAATTATTCCCCACACGTCCTCGGGTCAGAAAATGTGTCTGACACCTCCCCGGACGATTCACCGTACAAACGTGAAAAGTGAAGTCCGACCGCGCAATTACGATCTATCCCGTGCGTCCGATGTCACAACCGTATGGAAAAAACACCGTCCGCACCGAACTCCCATTGCAACCATGGAGACATGTGCCCGCATACACGCCGTACCCCCCCCTCAGCCCCCGTGAGTACTCGCCGAACCCCCGTGTATGTACGGTGCATACCCCCCTGTGTATGTACACCCCTGTATGTGTCGAACCCCCGTGTATGTACGGTGCGTACCCCCCGTGTATGTACGGTGCGTACCCCCGTGTATGTACGGTGCGTACCCCCCGCGTATGTACGGTGCGTACCCCCTGTGTATGTACGGTGCGTACCCCCCGCGTATGTACGGTGCGTACCCCCGTGTATGTACGGTGCGTACCCCCGTGTATGTACGGTGCGTACCCCCCGTGTATGTACGGTGCATACCCCCCGTGTATGTACGGTGCGTACCCCCCGCGTATGTACGGTGCGTACCCCCGTGTATGTACGGTGCGTACCCCCCCGTGTATGTACGGTGCATACCCCCCCGTGTATGTACGGTGCGTACCCCCCCATGTATGTACGGTGCGTACCCCCCGTGTATGTACACCCCTGTACGTGTCGAACCCCCCGTGTATGTACGGTGCGAACCCCCACGCGCTGGGGGTTCGCACCGTACATACACGGGGGGGTTCGACACATACAGGGGTGTACATACACGGGGGTACGCACCGTACATACACAGGGGGGTACGCACCATACATACACGGGGGTACGCACCGTACATACGCGGGGGGTACGCACCGTACATACACGGGGGGGTACGCACCATACATACACGGGGGGGTACGCACCGTACATACACGGGGGGGTTCGACACGTACAGGGGTGTACATACACAGTGGGGTACGCACCGTACATACACGGGGGGTTCGGCGCGTACTCACAGGGCTGGGGGGGGTCGCCACATACTCACGGGGGCTGGGGGGGGTCGGTGCGTACTCACCGGGGCTGGGGGGGGTACGGCACGTACCGGGCCCCCAATTCCACTCGCATCGTGGCGTACTTCGCTTTTGCGGCACTTTTCGGGTGCCGCAAAAATATTGCCGTCCGGAGCGCTGTCGGTTCGAATCGTACTTCCTGGTTTGTGAAACGCGGCCTGAGAGCGTCCCGACGTCACGTCGGCGCTTTCCCCGGATCCCATTTGTATGTATCTTTTCGTCGTACGGAAATGGTGTTTCCGTGCGAATCGTACTTGCCTGTTTGTAAAGTTTTACAACCGGGTACGAGTCGGACGGAAAAAAGCATCCGTCCGACGGTTCGTACCCGGTTTTTCCAGGATCGTAATCGGCACCAATGTGTGTGTTTTTGTCAGTGTGAGCTTGTAAAAGACCAAGTGAAACCCAACAGACACTTAACATTACCCGACTGAAAGCACTTGTACCCAACTATTTACAACAGAATACATTTTTTAGGGGGTTGTAGCACCCGAAACACCCCCCTTGGAGTTACCTCCCTGCACATTTACAAATGCAGCTGCCTTTCCCACATAGTGGAATTCTACATTACTGTATAATCGGAAAGGGGGAATAGGCAACCTTAAAAAACATCCTCTTGACTTGTGCAACAGTACGCCTGGCTTCCTGTGACTGATGTGCCTTTCCAGACATACTATTGTATCTATTTTGTGAATTGTGAAAAACTGTAAAAGTACATTCAGAGTCGTTGAACCCCATCCACAGTTTTACAGCTACCTTCCTGAAGTGGACCTACTCAAGGGTGATGTCCTTCTCATTCTTTTATAAACGTAATTTATGACATCTTGATTTATTGAAACTTGAATTGTGAGGTATTAGTTCTTCTCCAACATAAACGCAGGTATCTAGGTGAGAGCTTTCCCTCTTGGCAAGGTGACAATAAGACATGAAATGCAGTCATTTCTCTTGTACCTTTGATAGTGCAGTCACTCTATAGTCACTCGCTCCCTTTTATTGTTTTGCAAATAATGCAATGATTCTGAGGGCTCGATTCACAAAAGTGTTTAATTGCAGTCTGCATGGGCACACTTGGCAAAACACGCTATAAAAAATGGGAAATATGGCTGCACAAAGCATCCATCAGTGTTTTAATGTCTCGTGACAGGACCCTCGCATCTAATTGGACCAGGAGAAATATGCTTTGCAACTGGCTAAAGTCCACAAACTCTGGCCAACATGCAGAGCATTTTATTTCTCCTTGGCTGTCCATTGACTCACCGGAGGAAAACGTTAATCTAATCAATTTTTATCCCGAATGCACGGAAATATAAAGAGAAGTCACAATTAGTAGCAAAAGGAATAATAAAAAATGATTCTGATGTAAAATAAATAGAATTACAGCCACACAAAATCAAAATGTTAATCATCAGTCTCCATGAGCTGACACCCCAGGAAGGGGCTGGGAAGCACGAACATTAAGGTTTCAAGTTTACGGATTCATTTATTATTTTTTACCACTATGGAGGCGCAACAGGTGCACACTGTGCGCAGAAAATGGGGACCAAAGGGGAGCCTTTAAATCTCCCCTTTATTGAGATATCGATTTCCTTGTGAAATACCAGGTGCTTTGGGACACTTTGGCAGAAGGGCTCTTAGAGATGGTGACATTTAACTGCAGCTGATAAAAGCGAGGGCGCAACAGAAATATAATTACTGTGAGCGCTTGCTGATACTTACAGCGCTGTAGGTGGGTGTCACCTGCAGTAGGCAACAGGTGATTACCATCGTTGCAGTAGTAGGAGCAATGCCACTACCACTGCTACTATTAAGATTAAAAAATGTTCCTACTGTAGTTTGATGATATTATTCTTTTTCTTATTCTTACACTTATTCTTATTTTTCTTATTAGTATTTTTGATGCTATCATTAAGATAATATAAAAATGTTGATATAGTGTTCCATACATCACTTACTACTACACTTTCTAGTTTGATAGTACTCTTAATTTAAGGATATTTGTACAGCAAACACATTTCTGCAACACATTTAAGCCCTTAGTTCGAGTGGTTCGTTTGAATGCAATTTGTGTGGTAATCCCTTTAAGTGCACATATATCTCAATTAGGAGTTTGGCTGCTAACCCCACACTTTCTCAGTTTTTCACTGATAGTCGTCGGCAGGACAAACCGTTTTTATAGATTCCCCTGACGAAGGGCTGAATTAACAGCCCGAAATGCATTGGGATTTGATATGTGAAATTGGAAGCACAGACTTTTGCTGAGAATAAGCAACGTTCTGTCAAGCTGTTTCATCTTTATTTACAAAGAATTAAAAGATACATGAACTCAGTTTTGTTTATGGGGAACTCATTTTTGGTGTTAATAATCACCGATGTATTTCAATGTATTCTATGTTCAATTTTGGTTTGGCTTTGTGAGTAATTGTTCATCCACCATTGATACATACGACATATCAAAGTTATATTTCATGTTTTAATGTGATTACGCCCCGCTTGGGCACTAGTAGTGCACTTGTTTTTCCTAGACACCTGTCTAGATTTTCTTCGTTTGAGTTTCACAAAGGTGGCTGGCAGTGCCACTTCTCAGGTGCACACAAAAATGTTTGAATTATAAACCATCCTTTAATAGAATTGATGTAATAGTTTGAGTTTGGTTTAAACGAGTGCATATTTAGCTGCTTTTGTCCACTTAATTTCAGAAGTAAGCCAGGGCTATTGCAAGAATAAGTCACACTTAGTAAGTACTAAGAAGGAAATCTTTTTTAAGTTCAAGAAAAGGTTTATTGGAAAGATTATTATGATCATAAAAACAATACTTCATATATGCAGTTATTTGTTAATACATAAATACATGAAGGTGTAATAAAGAACAATAACGATATATAATATCCAATAAAATAGTAAAATGATAATATAGAAGATGATATGAATACAAGCAAAGGTTCACAGAAATCGTAAATAACAGTACATGTCAAAAATACACAATTAAAATAAAAAAAAAATATATATAGATATATATACATTATAGAAAATGATAAATTAAACATAATTATAAATAAACAATAGGAGGTCAAGGAGGCTTGGTCACTTCTTGTTGTGAGGGAGCAGGTAAAGGAGTTTTCTTCACGGTATCGTCTAGAAATTGTGTGAGTGGGCCCCAAAGGTGAGAACGTTTAGTAGCAAGAGAGATAGGATGAACGAGTGCTGTATCAAGGCGATGATTGTGACATACCACCAAGCTAAATTGGACAATTTAGAGGAATCTTTCCAGTTTTTTGATATTTGCTGAAAAGCTACAGCTATTAACAAATCAATAGGTGGTAACTGGGATTGACTTGTTTTCCAGTCCGGTGTTAAACTACCTAGGGAAATGTTTGTAGGGGAGAGTGGAATTGTGGTGTGAAATATAGTGTTGATTTGTTGCCAGACCTGTTTCCAGAATATAAAAACATGTGGACATGTGAAAAGCATATGATGGAGATCAGCGTGAACCTGGGAACATGTCCAGCAAGTGTTGAGATTTGTGTTGTGTATTTTATGTAGGTATGTGGGAGTAAGAAACAATCTGTTGTAAATAAAGAAGAGTGTTTGTGTTGTGCTGGCCGCTCTGGATGATTTCCTAAGTTTCGTCCAAATTCTGTTCCAAAAAGAGATAGGCCAATTTGTTCCCAGATCGGATTCCCACGAGAGTTCCACTTTGGTTTTGTCTCGGATATCAGGATTAAACGGGAATAAATGGTGGATGCTTTGGGGTTTATGTGCAAAAGGTTATTCCATGGGAAAAGGGGGTGGGAAGGTGAGGAAGGTGAAGATTTGAGTTTAGCATAAGTATCAAGTATTGCTGTCTGCAAGGTCAAAAATGTAGGTTTAAAGGAAGAAGGCAAATGATAAAGAGTTTGAAATTGCGTAAACTGAATGGGTGCGCCCTGATCTAAAAATTGATGAACCCAAAGTAGACCTTTATTTCTCCAAGCCTTCCAAAATATAGGTTTCCTATTGAGAAGGATTTGTTTATTGTGCCAAATTGTGGAATTGAGAAAAGTGTCTAAATTATGTACTACTAATTGGGGTGCAGTGGATAGTAGTTTACAGGATTGCTTAATTATGGGAGTAGAGAGCTTTTGTGGTTTGCGAGTAAAGGAGAGATATTCCTGAAATGAGAAGGGAGATAAAAACGAGGTCTCAAGATTCACCCAGAGAGGTTTATCTTCAGATTGATTAGTGATCCAATTTGATAGTTGTCGTAACTGAAAGGCTTTGTGATAATTGGAGAAATGGGGGAAATTGACACCGCCTTCAGATTTTGGTCTTGTTAATTTCTGTAACGCCATTCTTGGTTTTTTAGCATTCCATAAAAAAGAAGTCAAAATAGAATTCATCTTTTGAAAGAATTTAGATGGAATGGAAAGTGGAATGTTAGAAAGGATATACAAAACTATCGGAGTCAACATCATTTTGATTGTGTCCAGACGACCCCACCAAGAAAGATGAAGGGGATGCCATCTTGCGACCAAAGTTTTAAGTTTGGCAGAACATTTGTCTATGTTTAAAGAGATAGATGTGTTTATAGAGGGAGAGATCCAGATACCAAGATATTTTATATGTTTAGGGCTCCATGTAAAGTTGGAGATCTTAAAATCATCCTTAAAGGTGTATTTGGTTAAGGGTAATAACTCACATTTTCCTCTATTCAGTTTATAGCCAGATACCAATCCATAGGCCTCCACCTCTCCCATGAAAGCTGTAAGTGAAGATTGTGGTTTGGAGAGAAAAACTAAAATATTGTCAGCTTATGCTGCCAGCTTAAAGTACTAAGAAGGAAATCTATACCTGTTTGTAGGCATCAGTTGGTCTCTGTTCTCTCCGCCTTCATTGATTCTGCCTCCCTGCAGTCACCGTCATTACTTGTGCCGCCCTGCTTCCCACTTCCCCATCAGCTCTCTCATGGACTCTGCTTCCATTACGTATATGACCATAGTCTGACTTTAATGGACTAATGCTGTGTTTTTGTGCATTCACACAGTAAATTCAGATCTGTTCAATTTCCCAGCGCTTGGCTGCTCGGTCAGTACTGTTCTCAATGGGCTAGGCCTCTCTTGATCCCCTCTGTGGCTTCCATGACAGTGACAAGCTGAAAGTCCCTAACCATTATCAAGCGTCTGCCTCTTCAAGATCCTTTGTCATGTCTCACACAATTAACTTTTTTTCAAAGTTGGAACGTCTAATTCTAATAATTTATTTAATTTGTTGCTGCATGGGCAAAGCAACCATGACCACTGTTCTATCTCCATCAGCCTTTTCTTACTTTTTTTCCATCCTTTTCAAGTGAGTTCCTGCATGAATCTCCTTTTTGGCGAACCATCTAACTTCTCCTTCTTAGATCACCTTTTGCTTCTCTGCAGTCATGACATCTGACGTCATCATACTTAGGGGCATATCTACAAAGAAAAGTATTTATAAAACGGTACACACCTTTGTTTTCCCTACTGCTGGTGTTAAAATTAGCTGCCTATCGCCAACACAGGTACCTGTGCACGACAGTCCAAGGGTCGCTCCATTGCAGGGAATGCTTTATGTGCAGGAAGGTGTCACTTCCTGCATACAATCATTAATGACATTTTGCTCTTTCTATGTGTGCTTCAGAATGTAGTACACATAGCATAAGCAAAGACAATGAGAAATAAAAGTATTTCTCCTCATTGCACCATTCTAACACTTGCGCTTGCATGGAGTTCGTTTTTGGCGCTGCCTCAGATTTACACCTCCTTGTAAATATTAGGCAGGATCAAAAAGCAATTGAACACCCACAGCAACACCCATTGCATGCTCCTTTCATGCAGCTACCTGCGTGAAAGGGTAGCATATTTATAAAGTGGCGTTAAGCCACAAAAAGTGGCTTAACGCCTATTTCTGCATATAGCGCAGGGATTAAAGCCACCGGAGCATCAAACAAGTGGTGACAGTGGCTTGTATGTATGCCCCTTACATTACTAGAATGATGGTCCTTTACATCCTCTTGGCTGCCTTCCTATAGGTTTTAGGTGCCCTTGACTTGCTAAAAGTCTGATCCACTCCCCTAATGCCTGTTACACCGTGTTGGATTGGCTCAGTCTACAACAGTTCAATGTATTTCAGAACCAACTTGTACTTTATAGAAAAATAAAATAGGCAGTTATTTAGATTGAAGGAAGTGACTCCATGTGAGCAAATGAAGAGTAGGAACTAGACAGCTGACTTGAGCTTACCAAAGACAGATTTCTTTAGATTTGTGAGCCTACTTTCTGCGCAGTTTAAAAAAAGCTCAAATTGTGTATCGAATTGAGTAGTTATGTATTTTTTAATGTTGTATGTGTATCAACACATATCCCTTCATAACAGGCTGCTGCTAGCCCCTTCACACCCAAGTAGATCTATGAAATTTAAAGCCCAGAGGAACCCTGTGGATAGGTTCTGAACCAGGGGTAAAGTTATCATTATTGCTCCAGCACTGTGTCATCATGGGCAGGGATGTGAGGAGCAGTGTCTGTTTCATGTGCCTGCTTCACACTCTCCCTGAACTTGGAAAGTATGCAAGCAACAGTACGTAATATATTTTATATCAGCATTCTTATCGATCTGAGTGACCGAACCAGTAATAATATTCCATACAGGATGATAATGTTAAATGTTTTAAAATGTTGATCTCGCCTCCATAATTTTGCACTATTTAGATAGTGTTTCACAGGGTACTCAGAAAATATTTATTTATAGAAATAGGCTTGAGTGCAGCACTTTATTTTGATCTTTTCTTTACACACTCAAGAACAATTATTATAGAACACTTTATCATAGCAGCTAACTGTTGAACAATTTCCATGTCTGACTTAAATGTCTAATTTCCTTACTCGTATAGCCATATGTCTGTCTAAGGGCCCAGCGAACTGGCAAACAATTATGTGATAGTATCTAATTAAGGAGCTGAGTCAAATATGTAACATAGGTGTCAAAACAAACTCACTTGATAGCCCACATCTTTGCAAACAACTAGCAACTGGAATTGTCAATAACTATTTCAAAGGAATATTTTGCCACAGGGAAAACAGACTCACTAAATCGCCCACAACTTGCTGAAACTCATAACATATCTATTGAAATCGTGGGCAAGAAATATGTGATAAATGATTATTGTTTTTACAAAAGTGGTTGCCTACAAATAAAGACTCACGTATATTTCCCTAGTCGTAGTGATGTGTACTCCAATGAGAGTCTAAGAGTTTGTTTTACATTTGATTTTTATCACATTTAACAACACATTTGTTTTGTTTTGCACCTTTTGTTTTTATGACAGTCATAAAATACAGACTTTTGTTTAATTTTCTTAAATATTTCAATGGCTTTTAGATTGATTGCAGTCATGAGATGTACTACTACGAAAACATAGACATTCAATTAAATAAAAAATGTCGAAATGCTATTCATATTTAGTTACCAATGCTTTTACAGCGCTTTCATTGTAAGAAAGTAGTCATGATTTAATGGCACTCTTTTCATGTTATTATGTTGTTCAACAATGCAACATGAAAGCTGCGGCATTTTTAGCCATATAAATGACTAAATAAACAGTTAAACAGTTACATAATGTGTGTACTGTGGTCATCTTTTGTCTATTGTACAATTGTGCCATTCCACATGCCAGCGAATTGTCATAATCAAAGATGAGGTATTGGTGTAGAAATGTTACATTTTTTATTAAAAATGCACTCAGAAAATACACACAGCATATATTGTATTGAAAATGTCCTCCAAAAATACTACCTATTGATATGTTGAAACTCAAATAGCACACTGTCATAAAATTACAAAAGGTCACACAAATATGGACCTTGAAACTGCTGTGATTATTTACAACTGCACTAAATCTACTTGGGGGCCGTTAAACCTAGGTAGAAAAAAGAACATGGAGGCCTTAGTATCAAGTGCAAAAACAACAGTTGATGGACAGAATGCAGAACAATATCATACATTCACCCCAGTACAGAGATCTGGGCCTAAATCCATTGTTTTTTTTGCTCACCATGCCATTCCAGTTTGAACCCAGCCATATGCAAATCAGTCTTGACCCTGTGCCTCATGGGAACAGTCCAGCCCGAACTGCCAAGCCAGGTCCTCCCTGGACTGGAATAAGCATCCTAGGACCGGTTTCGGGGTTTCACCCCTCTTCAGCCAGGATAGCTTGATTCCAGTGGCATGGAGAGCACGGGACTCACGTCTGAGCATACCCGTCCCACTCAGGGTGACAAATGCAAAAACAACAGTTGATGGACAGAATGCAGAACAATGTCATACATTCACCCCAGTACAGAGATCTGGGCCTAAATCCATTGTTGTTTTGCTCACCATGCCATTCCAGTTTGAACCCAGCCATATGCAAATCAGTCTTGACCCTGTGCCTCATGGGAACAGTCCAGCCCGAACTGCTAAGCCAGGTCCTCCCTGGACTAGAATAAGCATCCTAGGACCGGTTTCGGGGTTTCACCCCTCTTCAGCCAGGATAGCTTGATTCCAGTGGCATGGAGACCATGGGACTCACGTCTGAGCATACCCGTCCCACTCAGGGTGACAAATGCAAAAACAACAGTTGATGGACAGAATGCAGAACAATGTCATACATTCACCCCAGTACAGAGATCTGGGCCTAAATCCATTGTTGTTTTGCTCACCATGCCTTTCCAGTTTGAACCCAGCCATATGCAAATCAGTCTTGACCCTGTGCCTCATGGGAACAGTCCAGCCCGAACTGCCAAGCCGGGTCCTCCCTGGACTGGAATAAGCATCCTAGGACCGGTTTCGGGGTTTCACCCCTCTTCAGCCAGGATAGCTTGATTCCAGTGGCATGGAGAGCATGGGACTCATGTCTGAGCATACCCGTCCCACTCAGGGTGACAAATGCAAAAACAACAGTTGATGGACAGACTGCAGAACAATGTCATAGTTGGCAGGGTATGCTCAGACGTGAGTCCCTTGCTCACTTTGCTTCTGGATTCAAGCAAGCCTGGCTGAAGACGGCTGAAATGCCAGAAACCGGTCCTAGGAAGCTTGTTTCCGGTCCAGGGAAGGCGTGGCTTGGCAGTTCGGGCTGGACTGTTCCCATGAGGCACAGGGTCAGACTTATTTGCATATGGCCATGTCAGGGCTGGGGTGGCAGAGTGGGCTAAAGAACGGCGATGGATCAGACCCAGATCTGTTGACTGGGTGTGAGTGTTTGATTGGTTCTGCTTCTCCGTCCATCACCACCCCCTTTTGTATGGCCTTAGTATCAAGCACATGAAAGGAAGTGGTAGTGTGGTCTGCTGGCAAGTGGAATCTGCATGGTATGTATTGGAATTTCCTGCGATCATGATGTGGCTTATTGTTTGTGAAGGGTAACGTGTTAGTGCTAATAACTTTTCAAGAAACATGCTTACATATGTCTTCATACCATACTTTCTTTTAACCTGGGTATTTTCAGATTTCAAATAGCAATATATGATTTATTCACCCTGTCTTGACTGCTCAAGGGTTCTCTGATGACTTGCACTGCATTGACTTTGTTCTTCTTCTATGCCTGTTAGAAGTATATTTTCAAGATGTATACTTTAATTGAGATTATGTTTCCTTCCAGTAGCGGCTCCTGGAGGGAGTGCTGCGGGGCTGTGGTGCAGGGTGGGGGGTAGTAAACTGAGGCATACGGCCGAACCGAGGTAAGTACATAAATAAATAAATAAAACAAATTACATTGCGCAAGCTGCAACGCCACATGGCAAAGCAACGTGCGCAATCTAATTCATTTTATTTATTTATTTATTCATGTACTTACCTCTGTTTGGCTGTGTGCATCAGTTTACTACCCTCCCACCCTGCTCCTCCCTTGCCCCACCCCACCACCCCGCAGCACTCCCTCCAGGAGCCGCTACTGTTTCCTTCCCTTCTCTTTCTTTCTTTCCCAAGCCAACCCAGTAGAATACATAAGCTAGTTACGAAGTAAACACACTGAGCTACGTTTTCCAAGAAATCTTAACTGAATCAAAATGTGTCTTTCTCAATTTTCTCTTAAATCAGTGTGCAAAGGAAATTTCCATGGGTAGCACCTATGGTTTGATCCGTGCACATCCAGACTTGGGTAAGCAATGTGTATATTGTCATGTTTTTGGAAGTGTGTAGTATTGGAGACGCAGAAGGTAAGATTTTTTCAGGTAGTATGCAATCAACATCTTCAGCTTGCCAGGGCAGCTCTCAAACACCACAAACCCAACATTCTAAGTTTCCTCTCTCAAGGTTCCACGAGAGAGACCACTGGAGCAGTGAAGGAAAGGGGGGAGAGGGAGCTGGGGCTAATTACATAAGTTATAACAAAGTTGCCAAACTATTTTTGCAAAAAAGATCTTTAAATGTAAGTGACGTCAGTTGCATGTAAGGCTAAGAGCATGCTTCTCTGTTGATGTGTGTGGCATGTGTGTTGATGTGCTTGTCTAGTATGATCTCACGTAACACGGTTCTCCTTTTGTTCTATTGCTGGACTTGAGTAAGAGGGATGAATGTAAGTCTCTCACCTGGTGAATGTTTGTAACTGACATATTTTCTCTTTCCGTCTCCAAAGTAATTTTATTCAAGAGATTCAAACTTGAAAGCATATGCCCGTAAAAAATTCCTTGTACATTGCAGAGACACATCTGCATAAAGTCTCTCCCCTATATTAACCCTGGCGTAGGGAGTACAACCTACTTCTATTGCATATTTAAATAAGAAAGCCATCTTCTGTTATGGGGGTGGGGTCCAGTAAACTTTGTGGTATCTCACATTTTTGGCCTGGATGTTGTGATGCATCTTCTTGCCTGAACTTGAGTGCTGATCAAAAGTTATGTTGAAACTTCTCCAGACATTTTGATAAGTCTTTGCCATCATCCATGATACTGAAAAGACAAAGAAGTGTAGGTACATCTTTTTTCCAGAACCTCTCTGCATGAAATTCTATATGCCTTTCAAGAAGTGCAGGAGTTATTGGGTGGAGAATGTCTTGTATGAATTGGATAAAAATTGAAGGAGTACAAGTATGAAATAATGGAGAAGATGTTATTCAATGTACTTGTTTGTATTTTCATTGGGAATTGAGCTCAATTGAGGGGTCCGGCATGACTATTCTCTTTCATTTTTTTGCTGATGACAAGAGCCCTTTGCCAATAACAAATGTCCTACTGCAGGGAAGTCACTGGGGTCTTCCAGCCATGAGTGTTTGGACTGTAGTGATAGCAGGGGTTGGACATGGGCAACATTTTTCTTCTTCAAACAAAATCATTTTTCTCTGTGTGGACTTTTTATTTTCAGTAGCTCAGGCATAACACAGTCTCATAACTATCCACACTTTTTAAAACATGTAAAGTGATGTTTGTATTCGACATTTTAGTAAAATAATTAAAGTTTTTGCATCTGAATTTTCATCATATTGTTTTCCAACAATTTAACATTGTTTTATTTGTTGCAAAACAAAAAGAAAACACACACTTGGCCAGATACCAAAGACTTATTGAATTGTGACCTTATGAAGACTTTATTCTCTCTTTTGGTCTGATTCCTTGATCATTTGTGCCCACGTTTTACTGTGTTGTAGGAAAAATATCATATAAGAATGTGGGTGAACAAACTGGCCCACAATTACCACAATTGTTTTACCATATTAGATTTTATAACTCCTTATAACATTTTCACAGAAAGGTCAATTAAATAGCACAAGGTATATAGAGAAATTGTTTTAAAGTTTCGAAAAATCAAATTATACTTTCATCATAGTACATTTTAAAGGGATAATTATTTTGTGCTTTGGCAAGAAAGTCTGGAGCTTTTATGTGCTCAGCACCATGCAATTGTAGTAATAAATTCAAACTGCAGGTTTCTTTTTTGATAATATTATCATGATCTTTCTACATTTCGTTTCAGCCTACTTACTACTATCATGTCAGTAAAATCTGCTTAAACACACATTCAATTGTGGATGGAAATTGTATTTTCAAAGTCAGAACAAGAATACTTTTGAAGAACAAGTCCAACTTTGTTTCCTTAAAATGTACTTTGCTTTAATCTTCTATTTAATATTTGCTGGTAGCTGTAGGATAATTCTGCATTTTTGTTTTAATATATACTTATGTGAGTGTGGAACTTTAGATAAAAAAACTTAATTATTTCAGTGCTATTAGGGCAACATTTCCATGACTGTTTAAAGGCCAGTGGTGCATTAGGTACCCAAGGATACATAAGTACCACATGTTACCCTTCCTTTATCACAACATCACCACCACTTCTACCAGTTCACTCAGTTTTAAAAATAAAGTGTCACCTATTTTATTCATAGATAAATATTGAATCCCTGGTTATGAGTTAGGCATAGTGGTAATTACTGCATGCAGGGGTAAATAGCACAGGACTTTATCAAACTGTCTGATCATGAGTTAAAAATGCACACGTTATTTAGCACGCGTACTAAATACTGTATGTCTATAGTTCACATGCAATTTTTAAAGAATATGCTATTTAACACATTTGATATTTACCAAATGTGAAAAATAACATGTGGCAAATAACAACCAATTACAAGTCATTAAAAACCAGTGGAAAATACATAAAATACCATAAGTCAAAAGCAGATGGTAAAAAACACATGAAACTTTTGCGAGAGAAAAAAGCTGTAAAACAATAGAAAAATTCTAAGACCAACACAGTAATGCAAAAAACCGCAGTACACACACTGTTTGAATTGCAATAATAACATCTCATGCACACCTGCGACACAGTGCCAAAACTGGTGTGCAGACAGAATATCGAGTAAAATATCAAGTTGCACAAATATCGAGTAATAAATATCGTGGTTCAAAAATATTGACAGCAAGAACATCCTGGTCAAGAATATTGACTTAAGGTAAGTAATATCATTTTTAAATTATTGAAGTGTTTAATATCGTTTGCAAATATTTTAGTTTATATTTTATATGTATGTGATATATGTTTTTTTGTCAAAGAATTGTTTCTATTTTTAATATATGTATGACATTTTTAGTATTAATTAATATTCTTTAATTTGAATTTTGCGCTTTTAGTTATGTAGTGGGTTGTGGTTTATAGGGGAATAGGGTGGAAGTAATTAAATTATATTAAATAATTGATTATGTTTTATTTATTAATATTTGTTTCATTGTGATTTTATAGTTTTAAATGTGTAAAGTAATTTATTATTAATTAATTAACAATTGTTTTTTAATTAGCCGTTAGTAATTAATTAGTAAATAATTATGGACATTGTGTAATTATTTTAGGTGTGTGTTGTGGTGTGTTTATGTATAAAGGGTGGGAAGTAATTTATTTTTAATTGATGAACTAATAATTGGTTGTTATTTAATTGTAATGAATTAATTGGTTATTAATTAAGCTAATTGTGTAATTCATTTTAGGTGTGTGTTGTGTTTATAGGTTTATAGGCTGACACTAAGAGCGAAGGTATATGCAACCAGTATGTGCTTTTAAATCTTTGTCTGCGCCACGCTTTTTAATCTTTTAATCTTTTAATCACAGACTGTAAATAGACTTTGTTAATCTGCGTGGAGAGACTCGGCGATTTCCTGAATCTAGCGCGTTTTAATAGTATTGTCTTGTTACTGTACTGTGCTGAAATACTTTCTGACTCTCACCTACCTGAGCGCTGCTGCCCCGCCTGCCCCGGTCCATCACGGCGTGTGCCGATTGTGTGGAGGGCGCGGCCGGGCAGACTGACGCATTTCCGGGAGGGAGAAGGGGAGGAGCTAACCTGACTCCTCTATTTAAAATCCATGTGTAAGCGACCGCGCACTGACACTAAGAGCGAAGGTATATGCAACCAGTATGTGCTTTTAAATCTT
This sequence comes from Triturus cristatus, assembly GCF_964204655.1. Lineage (NCBI taxonomy): Eukaryota > Metazoa > Chordata > Amphibia > Caudata > Salamandridae > Triturus > Triturus cristatus. Next base: position 1,190,783,035 of record NC_140591.1, read on the forward strand.
TGTCTGCGCCACGCTTTTTAATCTTTTAATCTTTTAATCACAGACTGTAAATAGACTTTGTTAATCTGCGCAGAGAGACTCGGCGATTTCCTAAATCTAGCGCGTTTTAATAGTATTGTCTTGTTACTGTACTGTGCTGAAATACTTTCTGACTCTCACCTACCTGAGCGCTGCTGCCCCGCCCGCCCCGGTCCATCACGGCGTGTGCCGATTGTGTGGAGGGCACGGCCGGGCAGACTGACGCATTTCCGGGAGGGAGAAGGGGAGGAGCTAACTTGACTCCTCTATTTAAAATCCATGTGTAAGCGACCGCGCACTGACACTATGAGCGAAGGTATGTGCAACCAGTATGTGCTTTTAAATCTTTGTCTGTGCCACGCTTTTTAATCTTTTAATCTTTTAATCACAGACTGTAAATAGACTTTGTTAATCTGCACGGAGAGACTCGGCGATTTCCTGAATCTAGCGCGTTTTAATAGTATTGTCTGGTTACTGTACTGTGCTGAAATACTTTCTGACTCTCACCTACCTGAGCGCTGCTGCCCCGCCCGCCCCGGTCCATCACGGCGTGTGCCGATTGTGTGGAGGGCGCGGCCGGGCAGACTGACGCATTTCCGGGAGGGAGAAGGGGAGGAGCTAACCTGACTCCAGCTGTTTTCCAGCTGATTGGAAACCGTCGGGGCTACCTGCATGTGAAAGTGCTATTTTTAAAGTTGCTTTTTCCCACCAATTCACTTTCAGTGGTATGCTTATTTATCGTCCTCCGGGCAATGATTCTGTCTTCAGGTCCGCACTGGCCGATATGATCGGTCCTATAGCACTTGATTGTGCCAATTTCAACATCGTGGGGGACCTTAACATCCATTTTGATAATGGGTCATCCACTACGGTGAGCACTCTGCTGGCGAACCTCGAAGCTCTTCAACTCACTCAGCTCGTCACCCTTCCAACCCACTCAGGGGGCCATATTTTGGACCCCTTTTTTTCCACACTTGAGGGGGTAAGGTTGTCAGATCCGAAGCTGATGGGGTGGACTGATCATCTGCTTATAGAAGCCTTTTGTCCGGTTCACGATAAGCCTTTTAAAGCTGTTGACAGACCTATTCTAAAAAGGCCTTGGCATAAGCTTAGGCTTGAGGAGTTTTATAGCATACTGGAACAGAAACCTCTGAGCATCTTTTTTAATGTGGAACAAGGTTACCAACAGTTCTGCGCCTGGATCACCGATGCCTTGGACTCTCTCATACCTTTACGGTGGTCGAAAGGCCGGACAAAAACACCTAGTCCTTGGTATAATGACTCACTCGCAGAACTAAAAAAAGCCTGCCGAAAAACAGAGAGGGAATGGAGAAGATCCTACAGCCCTGCTCTGAAAACTCGGTATTTTACTGAGCTGAAGCTCTATCATAGAGCTATTTGCAGAACACGAGCCGCATTTTACGCTCAAGAATTTGCCACCAGCCCTAACCCTTCAAAACTGATTTTTAAGATACTGAAGGATCTTATGAAAAACAGATCCACCTCAGAGGTGATTTGCACAGATTCCCACTGTGATAAGCTGGCCTCCTTTTTTGTGGAGAAAGTGGAAACAATCTACCAAAGCTTTGACACACTCCACCAGAACCGAGAGGTTACTGTCCCCGATACGTTGGGATATGAGACTCTTGCAATGCTACCTGAACTGACTACTGAGACCTTTGATAGGCTTAGCCTCAGGGTCAAGTCAGGTTCTCCCTCGGACCCGTTAAAGCCAGCCTTAATTAACACACTTTCCCCACTCTGCCGTGACCCCATATTGAATCTTATCAATATGTCATTGTCCAGCGGAATGGTACCCACGGCTTGGAAACAGGCAGTGGTTACTCCTATACTAAAAAAAGCCAACTCTGACCCCCGGCTGCCAGAGAATTATCGACCCATATCCCTGCTGCCTTGGATTGCCAAAGTAACAGAAGCCCATGTCAACTCTGTTCTGTCTGAGCATCTGGCTCGCAACCAGATATTGGATTCCAGTCAGAACGGCTTCCGGTCGGGACACAGTACCGAGACGGCATTACTTTACATCACGGAACATCTACGCCAGGTTCTGGATTCAGGTCGCACTGCAGCGCTTTTACTATTAGATCTAAGCGCTGCCTTCGATACTGTGTCCCACCATATACTGATCCAACGCTTACAGGAGGCGGGAGTGACTGATCTCGCTCTCCAGTGGTTTCGGTCTTTTCTATCAGATCGTTCTTTTAAAGTGGCCATACCACCTGGCCAATCTGCCACTTATCCCCTGGAGCTGGGGGTACCACAGGGATCCTCGTTGAGCCCTACTATGTTCAACCTCTATGTGAAACCGTTGGCTGGTGTCGTTAAACAGTGGGGTCTTACGATGGCCTCATATGCGGACGACACACAGCTAGCGGTGACACTTAGTGGAGACCCTGAGGTGGAGGCCCCCAAATTTCGAGCGGGTTTGTTGGCAGTAGCAAGCTGGCTTCGCACCAACTGCCTTCAGTTAAATGCCACCAAAACAGAGGTGTTGGTATTAGGGAAGCATGCTGAGCTATGGGGTAACCAGTGGTGGCCATCAGAGTTGGGGGTCACTCCCATTCCAGCTTCTGGAGTGAGAAATTTAGGCATCTGGTTGGACTCTGCGCTCACCTTCAAGGACCACACTAAGAAGGTGGCTGCCACGTGCTATGGCATTCTGCGGGGAATAAGGCCGGTCTTAAAGTATTTTGATCCCCCCACCAGACAGCTTGTGGTCCAGGCCTCTATACTATCTCGGCTGGACTACGGCAGTTCACTGCTGTTAGGGGTGAATCAAGAGGAGGCCTCTAGGCTCCAAAGGGTGCAAAATGCCGCGGCTCGGGCCATTGTGGGCCTCCCTAGACATTGCTCAGTGTCTGGTACCATCGCGGCCTTACATTGGCTCCCGGTCAGACAGCGAATTCAGTTCAAAGCGCTATGCCTGACCTTTAAAATTTTGAAATCTTCTTCGCCCCCGGCACTTGCTAACCTACTCACGCCCTATGTTCCTTTGAGATCCTTGAGATCGGAGAGGCTTCACCTGGCGGTCTGTCCGCGCTTTAAATTGAGTAGAATGGGTGGCCGCTCCTTTAGGGTGCTCGCGGCAGGTTTGTGGAACTCGCTCCCGGTACACATCCGAGCTCTTGAAGACCTGCTCGCCTTCAGGCAGGCGATTAAAACTTTACTGTTTCCCGTGTCTGGTTAATTTCCTTTTCTTTTATTGTGTGTTATGTTGTAGCATCTGTCACAGCGCCAGGACGCCCCTTTGCTGGGGCAGCTGTGCGCTATAAAAATATAAATAACATAACATAACATAACATAAAATCCATGTGTAAGCGACCGCGCACTGACACTAAGAGCGAAGGTATATGCAACCAGTATGTGCTTTTAAATCTTTGTCTGTGCCACGCTTTTTAATCTTTTAATCTTTTAATCACAGACTGTAAATAGACTTTGTTAATCTGCGTGGAGAGACTCGGCGATTTCCTGAATCTAGCAAGTTTTAATAGTATTGTCTTGTTACTGTACTGTGCTGAAATACTTTCTGACTCTCACCTACCTGAGCGCTGCTGCCCCGCCCGCCCCGGTCCATTACGGCGTGTGCCGATTGTGTGGAGGGCGCGGCCGGGCAGACTGACGCATTTCCGGGAGGGAGAAGGGGAGGAGCTAACCTGACTCCTCTATTTAAAATCCATGTGTAAGCGACCGCGCACTGACACTAAGAGCAAAGGTATATGCAACCAGTATGTGCTTTTAAATCTTTGTCTGCGCCACGCTTTTTAATCTTTTAATCTTTTAATCACAGACTGTAAATAGACTTTGTTAATCTGCGCGGAGAGACTCGGCGATTTCCTGAATCTAGCGCGTTTTAATAGTATTGTCTTGTTACTGTACTGTGCTGAAATACTTTCTGACTCTCACCTACCTGAGCGCTGCTGCCCCGCCCGCCCCGGTCCATCACGGCGTGTGCCGATTGTGTGGAGGGCGCAGCCGGGCAGACTGACGCATTTCCGGGAGAGAGAAGGGGAGGAGCTAACCTGACTCCTCTATTTAAAATCCATGTGTAAGCGACCGCGCAGCGGACGCGTGCAGCGGATGCGCGCAGCGGGCGCGCCGCTGGCGCGCCTAAGGCGCGCCAGAGGCAAGCCCGTCTGCGCCGGTCTGCGCCGGTCCGGACCCAGGGGCCAGGCCCCTTGCTCACAATCCCCCTAGAAACAAGATTGTATACACCAGAAGGGAGCTACTTACATTATCTAAACCACTTAATTCTACATGCAAACACAAGCTGAATGTAGATAACAACACTCTCAAATGCTGGCACTGCAAAACCAATTTCAGGTCAGAAAGCGAAATCATAAATGACTCTACATCACGCTTGGCTCTGCTTAACTGCAGATCGTTAGCTAAACATAAATATGAAATCAAAGACCTGCTCGACGAACAAAGGTTAGACGCCTTATTCCTGACAGAAACTTGGCTTAATGAGAGCTCCACTCCAGATGTTCTGGACACCTTAAATAATAATTACAGGATGATGAGGCAGGACCGTATAGGTCGAATTGGAGGAGGTATAGCCATAATCTATAAAACTACTATGACATGCGAGGTCACAAAAGCTGACATAGATAATTGCGAAGCTCTCTCATTTACTCTATCAACTATAGAAGGCACCACATTAGCCGTTTTTCTATTCTATAGACCTCCAGGCCCATCGACTAAATTCATAACAAGTCTGGTAGACACAGTAGTGCAGCCAGCCCTCAGACACAACAATTTCATAGTGCTTGGTGACTTAAACATCCACTTTGATAATAAGCAAGACGAGGAAATAAACCAGTTATGTAAGGACCTGCTAACACTTAATCTGGCTCAAATGGTCACAAACCATACCCACCAAAAAGGTCACATACTGGACCCAATCTTCACTAATTGTGAAGACTTAACGGCCGGACCTCTATGTGCCATTCCGTGGTCAGACCATTACCTAGTTCCTTTCTTCACCCCCTCACACAGGAAAATCCCGAAACAGCCCAATCAGAAAATAACTACTAGGAACTGGAGCAAATTTAATTCCACTTCATTTTCCCAGGCATTAACAGAAAGGGAACCCAGATTGGACAAGGACACGAACCGAGCCAATGACCAACTGGATCTATGGATCTCTGAGACACTAAATGAAATAGCACCATGGAGCACTAGAATCCCGAAAAGAACGGGCGCTACTGCACCGTGGTTCAACAATGAACTGGCCAAAACCAAAAAGAAATGTAAAAAGATGGAACGAACTTGGAGGATCAACTACTTTAATAGGGCTAGAGAAGACTATAAACAGGAGCTTAAACAATATCACGCACAAATTAAGAAAATCAGAGGCGCTTACTATATGGAAAAAATTAACAGATCTAAAAATGCCCCTAAAGAATTATTCACCATATTAAAATCGCTTAAAACTCACAAAGAGCTGGATGATTATCCCACCTCAAGGGAGAATTGTGATAAGATTGCAGAGCTCTTTGCCACCAAAGTCAAGAACATCTATGACACTTTCCCTTTAGAGGCTAGATCAGGAACCAGAGCTACAAACCCTAGTGTAGAATCGGACACAGGAGAAACGCTAGAGTCTGGCTAAACTCACGGACATAGCAAGAGAAATAAAATCTGGCTCCCCCCTTGATGCTGCTAGACCGGATATAATCATGGAAAGAGCCAACCCTATTATGCCACATATTCTAGATATCATCTCATGCTCCTTCCAGGAAGGGCTTGTTCCCGCTAAGTGGAAACAAGCGATTGTGAAACCACTGAAAAAGAACCCCCTTATCAAACACACTGTACTTGAAAACCTACGCCCAATATCCCTACTGCCTTTTGTAGCAAAGATTGCGGAGAAAATTACAAACAAACAACTAACCGATCATATAGATAAATACAACCTATTACACCCTTCACAATCAGGTTTTAGAAGCGCACACTCAACCGACTCAGCACTACTCTATGCCACTGAAGCATTGAGGAAACACGCCGATGAAGGAGAAACCGCTGCTTTGATCCTTCTGGATTTCAGTGCAGCTTTTGACACTGTATCTCATCAGCTGCTTCTACTAAGACTAGAAGCGTGTGGCATCAGGAACAAGGCCCTGCGCTGGTTGAGATCTTTCCTCTCTGAACGTAGTTTCAGAGTGGCTCAGAAACCTTACCTTTCTAAGAGCATGTCTCTGGAGCAGGGGGTCCCACAAGGTTCTACACTAAGCCCAACCCTCTTTAACCTTTATGTGGGCCCCCTGGCTGAACATGTGGAAAAACATAATGTGTCAATTGTCTCATATGCTGACGATACACAACTAATTGTGCTACTATCACAAAAGGATGAACAAGCAGCAACTAGTTTCTCACAATGCCTATCAGAGGTGGCAACCTGGATGCCCGACCACTGCCTCAAACTGAATGGGAACAAAACGGAGGTAATGATTGTAGGTAAAACACCAACCATATGGTCATCTGCTTGGTGGCCAGTCTCTCTAGGCCAATTGCCCAACCCTAAAACTGAAGTTAAAAATCTAGGTTTTTACTTTGACTCTAAATTGAGCTTCATCAACCAGATACACAGGGTTGCAGGCAAATGTTATGGAGCTATCAGAACCTTGAGAAAAATTCTCGATCTCCTACCTCCAAGCACCAGGAAAACCATTGTCCATGCGACAATAACATTGCAGCTAGACTATGGCAACGTTCTTTATCTTGGAACTACGAAAGAAGGAATAGCTAAATTACAGAGGGTACAAAACGCCGCTGCCCGACTAGTACTTGGCCTTCCAAGAAGAGCAAATTCAGAGAAGGCCCTGGAGAAACTCCACTGGCTACCAGTAGACAGGAGGGTCATTTTTAAGGCTATGTGCTACGGACATCGCATCCTTATGAAGTCCGGCCCTAAATACCTTCACTCTCTCCTAACTGAATACATACCTGGTCGGACCTTGCAATCCTCGGGCATGGCTTTGGTTAAAATACCTAGGATACAGAAAGCCAGACTGGGAGCCCGCTCCTTCAGATATCTAGCTGCCAAGACTTGGAATACTCTGCCACTAACCCTGAGAACAAAGACCTCCGAAAAACTATTCCGAAAACAGCTAAAAACATGGCTATATGGCAAGACGAAACTCTCGCAGACTCAGAATTAGCCCCTCTCTGTATTGCAACCCTTTCTCTCCTATGTGTCATAGCGCGGGGACAAACCGTTGCGGTGTAACCATGCGCTCTATAAATGTATTAAACTAAACTAAACTAAACTAAAGGGTGGGAACTAATTTATTTTTAATTGATGAATTAATAATTGATTGTTGATTATTTTAATTAATTAATTGGTAATTAATTATGGTATTTGGGCAATTAATTTTAGGTGTGCATTTTGGGGTTTATAAGGGTAAAGGGTGTTAAGTAGTGTATTGTTTTCTGAATTGATATTAATCAAATGAATTAAAACATTATTATGGTAATTGTGTAGTTCATTTTAGGTGTCTGTTGTGGTGTTTAATGGAGTAAAGGGTGTGAAGTAATTTGTGTTTAATTAATTAAAATATAGTTGTTAATGAATGTTAATTATTTGATATTTATTTTGGGTAATTGTTTATTTTTGTGTGTGTTGTTTTTACTTTTAAAGAGGTAAAGGGTGGGTATTAAATTCATTTTAATCACTTTATTATTAGTTGTTAATAGTAATAGTTTTTAATTTTTTTTTTTTTTTTAATTGTGTTGTATTATTTTAAAGTTTAATTTAGGTGTGTGTTTTGGATAATATAGTGTTAGAGTGTGTGTAGTCAATTAATGTTTATTAGTTTTTTATTCGTTTTTTTAATTGATTATTAATTATGTTAATTATGGAAGTAAATGTAATTTAAAATGTTGAAGTGTTTTGTTTTTGTTGTGGTGTTATAGGGTCAGAAATAAAATAAATAATCTTTTTGTTTGTAAATATTTTCTAGTTAAAACATTATTTTGTTGAAATTTATTGATTAATTTATTTTAGATAATATTTGGTAGGTTTTTAATATATATAATTAATATTATAATATCTTTTTTATATATATTTAATTTTTAATTTTTAGAATGTTGATATATTTTTATGATTTTTAACAACAATATATATATATATATATAAAAAAAAAAATATATATATATATATATTCACTGAAAAAACCATGGGTTTCACACACGTTATAGTTAGGAATTAGCATTTAAAAAACCTTAGAAATTCACTGAAAAAACCATAGGTTTCACACACGTTATAGTTAGGAATTAGCATTTAAAAAACCTTAGAAATTCAGTGAAAAAACCATAGGTTTCACACATGTTATAGTTAGCTGGACATTTTACTCGTAAAAAACCAATGAAATTGCCCCGTTATAGTTAGTTCAGCTAACTATAACTCACGCGCCCGCAATGCACTGCTGATGACGTCACATATTACATCACTCATGACATGGTCAGTGACATCACTCATGACATCACTGATGACATCTCAAATGACATCACTGATGACCTCACTGATGACATCATCCAGTGAATGTGTGTTTTTCTGAAAATTAAATATGTTTTATATATGTATATCTCAAGGTCGATGGAAGAATAAATGGGTATATAAGTGTCTAAATGGATGATTTGTTTTTAAAAAATTGATTGTGTAACTGACTGATTAAGTGTATCTCTCACTTTGTGTATAAGTGGCTGCATGGGTTGGTGAGTAGCTACATGGGTGTCTATATAGGTTAGTAGTTGTTTTTTTGAGTATCAGTCTGAGTGTCTGTATGGTTCGGTGGGGGGTATTACGTAGTGCATAGGTGCATGAATGAGTGACTCACTGTTTGTATGTGTTGAAGACAGCATGTGTGCAGGACTGTATGGGTGGATGAGTGTGTGTATGGGTGTGTTAGTGAGTGAATGACTGTCCCAATAGTGTCTTCAGGAGTAACTACATATGTTTTAAACTAGTATATGTGACTATTGGTGTATATATGTGAGTATATGTGAGAGGGACAGATTGAAAGAGTTCCTGTATGAATAAGTATGTGTTTCTATAAGTGATTGTTTAAAAGACTAAGTATGTGTAAGTTTCCGTAGAAGTAAGTGTGGTGGTGTGTGTATAACTGTATATGCAGGTGAATGTATGTTTGATTCTTTATTAGCATGAGTGACTATGTGTGTGAGTAACTCTATGGATGAGTGGCATTATGTAACAGGATGTATAGGTGTATGAGTACATATGATGAGTGAGTACATGTATGAGTGACTGTATAGGACTGTTGGTGAATGAGTGGATGTGTATGTGGATCTTAGAATTACTGAAGAGGTTGTTGTAACTGGTATTGGTATGTCCATTGTTTTGAAAATTTTAGTCTCTATTTTTGAATGTGTGTATCAAAGCTTATATTAAGGTGAGAGGAGGTCTGCCACTCTATCACAAGGATGATGTCATCAGTGATGTCATCAGTGATGTCATTTGAGATGTCATCAGTGATGTCATGAGTGATGTCACTGACCATGTCATGAGTGATGTAATATGTGACGTCATCAGCAGTGCATTGCGGGCGCGTGAGTTATAGTTAGCTGAACTAACTATAACGGGGCAATTTCATTGGTTTTTTACGAGTAAAATGTCCAGCTAACTATAACATGTGTGAAACCTATGGTTTTTTCACTGAATTTCTAAGGTTTTTTAAATGCTAATTCCTAACTATAACGTGTGTGAAACCTATGGTTTTTTCAGTGAATTTCTAAGGTTTTTTAAATGCTAATTCCTAACTATAACGTGTGTGAAACCCATGGTTTTTTCAGTGAATTTGCAAGGTTTTTTAAATGCTAATTCCTAACTATAACGTGTGTGTAACCCATGGTTTTTTCAGTGAATTTGCAAGGTTTTTTAAATGCTAATTTTTTTTTTTATTCTTCATTTTTTTCAAACATATTTTTAATTTAATTTTCTTTCATTTTATAAAGACTATGCTTAAATTTTTAAAATCCTTAAATATTTTTTTTTAATATATTTTTTAAAATAAACGTAAAATTTATTACCAGATTTTTTTTTTTTTTTTTTTTTTTATAGTACGCGTACCGTAAGCTCACGGTAAGCGTACGGTTTACGCAACGTCCGTAATCTATCTACGCTGCTTGCGTATAGTTACGCACTTTGCGTAGCCGCGCGTACTGCGCGTGGGACGCGTGCGCGCTTACGCCACACGCGCACGTTACGCGGAAGTGCCGGGGAGTGACTGTTATGCGCATGCGCGCAAGCGCGTGTCTTTTTTACGCGCACGCGTACTTTTTGCCGTAAGCGTACCGTAAGCGTACCGTAAGCGTACGGTACGTCATGTGATCTTGAAACACAACTTTTGATTGGTTGAAACTACTTTCAGTTCTAGAACTCTCCTACACCACACCCATTCCCCTCATTTCTGCTTGTGATCCCTTGGGAGAAGGAGCTGGTTTGTCTTTGGGATACGATGGCAGAACAGCAGAGCTCTTCTGAGAGTGAGGCTAGCACCAGCAGCACTGTCTTGAGGCAGAGATCGAGGAAACAAAAGCCTTCTTATGTTTGGGATTATTTTACTTTTCCAGAAGGCCAGCAAAAGGTGAATGCACCCTTAGTTACTTGCAAGCTGTGTAAGCGTGTACTTTCTAGAGGTAATCCTAACAGGAAGTATTCCTTTGGGAATCACACCATGAAGAGACACCTCCAGGATGTACACAGAAGGACACATGGTCATCTTTTTGGAGGTAACTCTTCAGAAAGACGAGCCAGTACATCCACAGCAGCTCAGCCTGGACCATCATCTGCAGGGCTGACTCCTTCTTCTGCAGGTCAGGTGAGCCCTTCATCTGTGGGGGGAGAATCTCCTTTTGCTGGCCCTCTGGAAATGAACCTTCGATTTCGGAAGGTTGATATTCATTGCACATTTTGTAAAGGTCTAATTTGTCATAGGGAGACCAGTGTTTCCCTAGTGAACAACAAAATAGATCAGCACATTTGTAGCTTTGAATGATTTTCCCATGCTTCCTTTCCTCTGTCCCTGCATGAACACAACGGTTCTTTTAAGAGCCAACCTTATCTTTCATCTTTTTTTTACATATGTTTTTTAAAACCTTTTTTTTTTTTTTTTTACCGTACGCGTACGGTGCGCGTACCTTTTTTTTATTTTTTAAAAAAAACACTAAAAATCAATTATCACATTACAAGGTCCTTGAGAGACTACAATTATTATTATTGACTTACCATACTCACTCAAAAAAATATTTATTCATTTGTTTTTTTAAAAAATAGTTTTAAAAATGGTTGTAGTTTTCGAAAATTTTCTATATCGATCTGAAAAAAAAGAAAAAAGTATTAATATTTTTTTAACAATTTATAATACAGTATACATATTTACATTTTTTTCAAAAAAATATTTTTGCCTTATTTTTGCTGTTTTCAGAATATATTGCATTTCACTATAAATTGTGAAAGCAATTGCATTCATCATTTTACAGCGGGCAAAAAAAATAACAATCTCAAAGATTGTATTAAAAAAGCCCAGAATCTCTTCTCACTTAAACTTATCATTACAGAAATGCATATTATTCTAAAAAAATATCATCTAAAAACAATACTTATTTCTTTAAAATACCGTCTGATATGTTTGTTTCAGAAGTATAATCACAATATTATATCTCAAATAACTCCAAAATACATCTGATTTCATTTCCTTTAGGCCAAATAGTATTTTTTTTTTTTTTTTGGAATAAATTTCCAAGGGAAATCCATTAAAATTCTAAAGTTTAATCTGTCCAGATCTCACCGATTCTCTGTAACATTTTGGTTCACGAAAATTTTTTGAATAATTTATTTAGTCCACAATAGAATTGCTTACTTTTCCACATGGCCAAATAGTAATTTTTTAAATCATTTTTGAAAAAATTTCCAATGGCAGTCCAATAGCATTCCAAAATTTAAAATGTGCAGAAGTTACCGATTATCTATAAATTATTGGTTTTTCAAAATTGCATTAAAAATTAAAAAAGTCCACATTACAATTGGTTATCTTTCCTTTAGGCCAAATGATAATTTTAAAAATATTTTTTCTACAAAATTGCAATGGTAATCCAGTAAAATGGTAAAATTATTTTGTCCAGATCTTGCCAAGTCTCTCTAAAATTTAGGTTTCAGGAAGATTAGATAGGAATTTGCTAAATCAAAAGGCAAACGTTGTTTGAAAATCAATTGGGAATCATTACACAGTGTCCAGCCTTTTTCACATTTTAGATAAACTGTGTAATGTCCAGAAGTAACAGTAGGTCCATCATGGAAAATTATTGCAACAGTTACAAAAGTTTTTCCTGAAATTGATAATTGCTGTCCTGTAAACTTCTTTATTAAAGTATCCAATTTTGAACCATCAGCTCTACATCGTTGCATCATTAAAATTACATACTGTCCGTATTCCCTTAAAATTAATGTTGAAAACATGTCAGAATTACACTCACCACATTTCATGCTATGATTAGCATCTTTAACTAATTTTGCAAAAGTGACTGTTTTACTCTCTGGCAATGTCAAATAAATAAACCTTTCATTATCAACAATAGAGCCACATATATTATAACAATTATCACAACTATGTTCCCATTTATAAGAGAGACCAAAAAAAATGTCAATGGGAACTCCTTCTTCTTCCACTACCTGAAGAAAATACATCAAAAATTCGTGTGCATCTTGCTGTTCATTTTGAGAAAACTGTGTTCGTCCTGAACATACATCTAAAAGTTTTCTAATATCAGTAGCACTTTCTATTTGAGTTTTATCTTTACTCAGCTTTTGAAAAAGGAGACTCAGCTCTGAACAGAATCTTTTTCCCTGATTTACTATTATCTGCTCTTGCAAACTTTCCAGATAAAATGCAACATTCAGCACTACATTAGCGTAGCAGTTGACACCAGAGCTATTTTCAAAATGACATCCTACAACCTGTTCTTCATTGTCCTTTTTCTTTTTGCTTGCAATTACATCACTCCTCTTTTTTTTCCTCTTCTCTATATCTTCATTACAGATATTCTCATTTCTCCTTTTACGAGAAACTACACGTTTCTCCAACACAGGATACTGACCTAAATGAGGAGCATAGCTTCTTCTTAATCTATTATACTCCTTTACACAGTTTGTATCAGCACTAACTTTTGAGTCATCAAAGTCTATCATGAATAAACCTGATAATGTTTTGACTCGTGACAAAGCTACATATGCCATACCTTCTTTGAACACAGTTGAACCAATGTTCACAAATGCACAATCTACAGTCAATCCTTGAGACTTGTGGATAGTTACAGCATATGCTAGAGAAAACGGAAACTGCTTCCTACGTACATATAAGTCTTTCACAAGCATAAAACGAACTGTACAACGACAAATATCTTTAACTTCATCTATCTGATCAAATTTTATCTGTAAACATTCAATTCCTTCTTTTTTCTGATAATTAATAAAACCCACAACTCTTCCCATCGCTCCATTCACTAAGCCTTTCTCAACATCCAAATTTCTCCTTAAAAATACTCTACAGTTCATGCAAACATATAGATTTTTTTCTAATCCTGCTGTTTTGGAGATGTTCTTCTCTAGTGAGTCCAATTTATTTTTCAGTTTGCCTGTTACTGTGACAGTAATTCTTCCATCCTCAATTTTGTCCACTGCTTCCAATTTCCTGATCTCTTCCTTTTCCAATTTCAAAAGCTCCTCATTAAATATTGAGCATTCACGTAGAGTTGGCATTAAGCAGATGACACTTTTGTTTTCTGCAATATTCTTGTATATTTTCTCTGCAACTATTTCTTCCTTTGGAAATAAATTATGTAATGCTTTTTTCCCAACTTCTGTGAGTAGTCCAATTCTGATATCTTTCAGAATACTTCCATATTCTTCATCGTTTGCTTGCCTCATATTAGTTGTAAGTTCCTTGTACTCAAAGAAGGACCAAATATTTGTATTTCCAATGCTTCCCAATGACTTCTTCGTGTCTTCATGTGTCACAGTATTAAACACTGGTTGTCCTTTAACTGGAGTAAGTTGCAAAAGATCCCCAAAAACTATGACGTGTTTTCCACCAAATAACACGTCATAGTCTGTCTTCAAAATTTGCTGCATTCTTAAATGCACAAGGGCAAGCATTAAGTTTGATACCATGCTCACCTCATCAATAATGAGAACTTGCATCTTCTTCAATACTCTTGAAACTTCCAAGGATGCTTCTCCAGTTAGCTTGTTGAATTGTATTTTGTTCTCATGCTCCACTGGTAACATTAGCAAACGATGTAAGGTGATTCCTTTTATGTTATATGCTGCTAACCCAGTTGGAGCAGTAACCACACAAGACAAAGTAGAATCCGTTTTTTGCTTTAGGTAGCTTCTGATGACTTTAATTAGGAAACTTTTTCCAGTGCCAGCTTGTCCGCTTACATACATCCTGATTGGATGAAATGATGTGCATGAGCACTCTTTTTTTATATGTAGAAATCCGTGATCAATTTTGTTTTTGATCTCTTCATAAATGTGTTGCTGCTCTTGATTCAGTTGTCTTTCCAAATTTTGTAAGTCTATAAATTCTTCTTGAGCTTGATTCATAGCCGTTTCCACTTCATTCATGGCTATTGATGCTTCATTTTCAACGATTGGTTGTCCTAGGGGATCTTGACTGTATGTTCCTGAACTTTGGCTGTCCTGAGAACTGTCTCTAGCTATTTCTGCTGCAATTGTAGTTTCCTGTTCAATTTCTTCATTTAACATTTGCAGATAAGTTGAGAATGTACTGCATTGTATGCTGTCTTTGCAAGCATTAAAAGAATCTTCATAGCTCTGGAATTCTCCCAGTAGTTCATCCTCTGTACGCCATGGTTTAAACAACTGTAAAAGAGCCAAGTAGTAAAATTCTTTCTTGTCGGTTGTGTCGCAACTCAGCTTCCGGTGATTTATCAAACTTCCTTTGGTTTGCTTCACCAAACATCCTTCTTCACCAACAACTTTATATTTTCCACTGTTGATGTCTTCTGCAGCTTTCCGTGAATAAATGTAGTTCTGCAGCACTTCATAGAGACACATGTTCTCCAGATGATGACTTCTCTTGGGATAATATGTGTCCAACATGTTTGTTTTCAATATATCTGTACTTTCTGGGTCATTCTCGGCCAAATATTCAATTTCTCCAACAGATTTCAGTACCCGATTTCTCATTGCTGCAAGGCCTAAACTTGCCCAAATTATTCTTCTTGACTTCGAGTAGAGACTTGCAGAAGATAACCTATCTGAACATTCGTAGGATCCAATTTCTCGATGCGATAACATCTTCAAACTGAAACTGTACAGCTTCTTACTGACAGTCTTCTCGTGAGAAATCTCTTCCCACATTTCCTTCAATTCTGTTTTTTCTGATTTCGTAATGTAAGACGTTACATATCGTGCAACAGCAATGGAATTGTCAGCTACATACTGTATATCCATGTTAGCGTTCCACATGGATAAAATGACTGGGTTGTAGTCATTTATATTTTTTGATTCTTCTTTTCTTTTAAGGTTGTAGGTATTCTTAGGTGATTTTCTTGTGATAGTATGTCTCACAGCTGACATAAAACTGTTGACTCTTCCATTTGAAAGAACAGGTCTAGGAAATCCAAATCGACATTTAGTGTAGTATTTTTCTTTGCTCTTGTATTTCCGTCGACAGTATTTTCCACACCGATGACTTTGGAAACGTAGAACTTGCTCCTTTAACTTGTTCTCTTCTTTGCTTTTTGGTATACCACATGTTGCATATTCTTCAATGTAAGATAACACTGCTTCATCAGTATCTGTTCCAAACTTTGGGGCATCCTTGATCCACAGCAGCATATGAATATGAGGAGCACCTCTTGCCTGGTACTCTTTTCTCCAAAAGAAATCCACTACTTCTCCAAGGGGTGGATTTTTTTTATTGCAGATGAAGGACATCATAGCCTCAAATCTATGATTGAAATATCTGCAAACATTAACCGGATCCAATGAGCACAGTTCTCCTGCTGTCTTGTATTCGATGTTTTTAATGTTTGAATTGGCCTCTCGTAGAAAATCCAGTAAATCATCCCAAGCGTACTCGGCACAGCTTAGGGTAAGGAACCATGTTGGTGTTCCTAAATTGCGTAACATGCATTTTAGTTCACCATGGCGTCGGTACCAATATTCATTTGTCCCACACTGACAAGCCATCAGATTGATCAGTTGTGTTTCCAAATGATCATCTCGGTGCTGCACTTTCTCCATAAAATCCTTAGCAGACACATTTTGTAAATGTACTCCACTTTTTAAAATGTGATTTACTGCATAAGACAGTGCAGACAAGTCGCTTTCAAATAAAAGATGGAACAAATAAGGAATACTTTGTCGAAATCTGGGATCTTCAGCATATAGTCTTGTAGTCCGATACTCTGAAGCTGGAATCTGTTCTGGACGTTCATCGTATCGTCCTCCTTTTCCTTTAGGAAACAGCTGGGGAAAACATCGAGCTTCCAAGCTCTCCTCCCATACACTCACGGGATTTCCTTTTGCTTTCTTCATCTGAAAGAGATCAATATTGTCTCCCATAACTTCTTTCGAATGGAGAGGATGTATGCTAAAATGTTCATAAATTTCTTCTTCCTTTGACTTGTCCACTTTTTCAATTTGTCCAGTTGGTGTTTCTGTGTGTTCTTGAAAATCTTCTTCTTCTTCTTCTTCTTCTATATAAATTGATTCATACCATTTGTTATTTTTTTTCAAATTTGCTCTTTGTACTTTCCGCACATCTACCAGCTCCTGCCAAATCTTCTTATTCTTTGTAGGTACACCATTAACCAGAATAATTAATGGTTCAGTTTCCAAAGTATCCGCATCAATAGTTTCCATATTTTTTTTCAAATCCAAGGGCAAATACACCACTCTACCTTTTAAACCTCTCAGTAAATCTGAAGGAGGTAATTTACCAGTTTTGGGCTCCATACGTACTATGGTCTGGAACGGATGAACACATTGAATGAGTATAGACTCATATGTATTTAATTCAGAAAGTTCAGCAGGAATAGCATCCAATTCTAAATTATTATGTAGAGCTCTGGTCGGCATTCTATTTTCCTCTAACTTGTTGTAACAGTATTTACAAATACGCTGATCTTCACCCAATTCAAAACAATTTTCAAGAAATATATATGTGGCAAAATCCATCCACTTATAATTATCTTCATTTTCACTCTTTCTGTAGAGATCAACATTCCTAGTTTGTTTTCTATAATGAGTTCTGCGGCAACAAATACAAGTAACATTTGGTCTTTCATTAGAGACTATTGCAAATTTTGTTATGTGATCATTAAATGTGTTACTTACAGAGGGTTCTACATTCTCTTCCACTTCTGCCTCATTTACTGTGTCCTTCTCTGCACTGTTTTGTTCAGGACCAAAGTAACAAAACTGAATTTCATCAACAACCTTCTCTACATCTGATACCGTTCCTCGGAACAGAGCCCTATTCAATTCATTTAACTTTATTGCTGGACTTTTGGCAAAATACAACCGTCTCACAAACTTTCTCATTTCAGTATGATGAACAGCCAGCATCCTAAAATGATGGAAAACACTATTGCACACTTTTCTAGATAGACAAGCAAGAGAATGACCCTGCAAACCAGTATTCTCTCTCACTCTGCATGGATCCAGACTTTGAAGCACCTTAATCTTTTGTTTTACACTTTTTTTACTATATTCTCTTAGAAACTCTCGAAATCTGTCAATAGATTCCTGACGCACAGTGCAAATACTACTACAATTCCAAGTGTACACTGGGGCTTTAGGACGTCTCCCCATTGCCTCATCTGCCATCACTTGTACCTCATCTCTTGGAACCATTATCTCCTTCTCCATTATGCAACCATTTTTTACTTCGTATGAACGACCTCTGGTGTCAACTGCATGCAGCAAACTATTACTTTGAAAATAGCTCTCTTCATTAAAAAAAGGTTCACTACTTGAACTATGCATCCACTTTCCTAAAAACACTTTACAAAAGTTTGTTCTGTTCACTACTCTTTTGCTTTTGCTTTGTGATTTCAGTACATTAACCATTTTATCTAATGTACGCATCCTATTCAAAATTAATATGAATAGTTTCCTTTTTAATTCTAATGCTTTTGCTGCAATGGCTTCAATTTCTTTTTTTCTCTTGTAATATTTTGCCTTTTGCTTATATTTCTTTACATCCTTTATCAAATTGGACATAACTCTTCTCTGAAACATTTTTCTACGTATCTCTTTAAACGCTGTTTTTCTGTTTATGTTAAACTTTTCAATTGCAGAAGGTATATTTGCATTAACTAAATTCTCAATTTTTTGCTGTTCTCTATGTTTTGTTACATTTTTCCGAGGACAGACATTTTGTACATTTTTCTTTGTTTTGAATATTTTGTTAAGAAATTGTTTTTTCTGCTTACCAGAAGATTTTTTCTTTTTCCCAACATGAGCATCTTCTACTAACTTTGGTCCTCCAGTTGTCTTCAAATATAGTTTTTTTTTTAGCGTTTTTTGAGCTCGAGATTTTGTAGGCATCTTAAATTTTGTTCACTGTTCTTCAGCAATACCTGAAAAAAACTAAAAAAAAAATCCTTTATTGTATTTAAATATATTACTACATTTGTTTTCACAATAGTCATAAAACAAAATTTCTTTGCCAATTTGAATGCACACAAACTGCTCTTTTTTTTGGGCAAGTGAAAATCTCTTTTACAAACTGTCACATTATGAAACCACTTTTCAGATTTTTTAAAAAGCCCATGTCCACAGTGCTACACTCCAGCAAGGGCAACCAGCCTTAGTGAAGCTCAATGTATTTGCATTACAGACTGAAACCTGAAAACCCCACTCGCTTGTAAATACTTTGCATGACTATACACGGCAAGCACATGGGTGTGTGCTAAGACTCTGCTTCTTCCCCCAAAAATTCGCTCCCCCTTTCCATCTAATGCAACTGTGAAATCACCAGAGCAAGACGCAATAAATCTCTGCCTATAATTCCTCTATGCACACAGAGTCATGTTTTCACATTAGTCCCAAAACGAAATTTCTTTGCCATTTTGAAAGCACACTTACTGCTCTTTTTTTTTCGGGCCGAGTGAAAATCACTTTTACAGATTGACACATTATGAAACCACTATTTTTGATTTATTTAATTGCACGTGTACAAACTGTTTTTTTTTCAGACCACCACCATGTGCATTCTCTGTGACTGCCTACACTCCAGCAAGGGCAACCAGCCTTAGTGATGCTGAATGTATTTGCATTACAGACTTAAACCTGAAAACCCCACTGGCTTCTAAATACTGTGCATGACTATACATGGCAAGCACATGGGTGTGTGCTAAGCCTCTGCTTCTTCCCCAAAAAATTCGCTCCCCCTTTCCATCTAATGCAACTGTGAAATCACCAGAGCAAGACGCAATAAATCTCTGCCTATAATTCCTCTATGCACACAGAGTCATGTTTTCACATTAGTCCTAAAACGAAATTTCTTTGCCAATTTGAAAGCACACTTACTGCTCTTTTTTTTTAGGGCCAAGTGAAAATCTCTTTTTACAATTTGAAATCACTTTTACAGACTGACACATTATGAAACCACTATTTTTGATTTATTTAATTGCACGTGTCCAAGCTGTTTTTTTTTCAGACCAACACCATGTGTATTCTCTGTGTCTGCCTACACTCCAGCAAGGGCAACCAGTCTTAGTGATGCTGAATGTATTTGCATTACAGACTTAAACCTGAAAACCCCACTGGCTTCTAAATACTGTGCATGACTATACATGGCAAGCACATGGGTGTGTGCTAAGCCTCTGCTTCTTCCCCAAAAAATTCGCTCCCCCTTTCCATCTAATGCAACTGTGAAATCACCAGAGCAAGACGCAATAAATCTCTGCCTATAATTCCTCTATGCACACAGAGTCATGTTTTCACATTAGTCCCAAAACGAAATTTCTTTGCCATTTTGAAAGCACACTTACTGCTCTTTTTTTTTCGGGCCGAGTGAAAATCACTTTTACAGACTGACACATTATGAAACCTTTTTTAAAAATTTATTTAATTGCACATGTCCAAGCTGTTTTTTTTTCAGACCCCCACCATGTGTATTCTCTGTGTCTGCCTACACTCCAGCAAGGGCAACCAGCCTTAGTGATGCTGAATGTATTTGCATTACAGACTTAAACCTGAAAACCCCACTGGCTTCTAAATACTGTGCATGACTATACACGGCAAGCACATGGGTGTGTGCTAAGCCTCTGCTTCTTCCCCCAAAAATTCGCTCCCCCTTTCCATCTAATGCAACTGTGAAATCACCAGAGCAAGACGCAATAAATCTCTGCCTATAATTCCTCTATGCACACAGAGTCATGTTTTCACATTAGTCCTAAAACGAAATTTCTTTGCCAATTTGAAAGCACACTTACTGCTCTTTTTTTTTCGGGCCAAGTGAAAATCTCTTTTTACAATTTGAAATCACTTTTACAGACTGACACATTATGAAACCACTTTTTTTTCTTTTATTTAAATGCACATGTCCAAGCTGTTTTTTCAGACCACCACCATGTGCATTCTCTGTGACTGCCTACACTCCACCAAGGGCAACCAGCCTTAGTGATGCTGAATGTATTTGCATTACAGACTTAAACCTGAAAACCCCACTGGCTTCTAAATACTGTGCATGACTATACATGGCAAGCACATGGGTGTGTGCTAAGCCTCTGCTTCTTCCCCCAAAAATTCGCTCCCCCTTTCCATCTAATGCAACTGTGAAATCACCAGAGCAAGACGCAATAAATCTCTGCCTATAATTCCTCTATGCACACAGAGTCATGTTTTCACATTAGTCCTAAAACGAAATTTCTTTGCCAATTTGAAAGCACACTTACTGCTCTTTTTTTTTAGGGCCAAGTGAAAATCTCTTTTTACAATTTGAAATCACTTTTACAGACTGACACATTATGAAACCACTATTTTTGATTTATTTAATTGCACGTGTACAAACTGGTTTTTTTTCAGACCACCACCATGTGCATTCTCTGTGACTGCCTACACTCCACCAAGGGCAACCAGCCTTAGTGATGCTGAATGTATTTGCATTACAGACTTAAACCTGAAAACCCCACTGGCTTCTAAATACTGTGCATGACTATACATGGCAAGCACATGGGTGTGTGCTAAGCGTCTGCTTCTTCCCCAAAAAATTCGCTCCCCCTTTCCATCTAATGCAACTGTGAAATCACCAGAGCAAGACGCAATAAATCTCTGCCTATAATTCCTCTATGCACACAGAGTCATGTTTTCACATTAGTCCTAAAACGAAATTTCTTTGCCAATTTGAAAGCACACTTACTGCTCTTTTTTTTTAGGGCCAAGTGAAAATCTCTTTTTACAATTTGAAATCACTTTTACAGACTGACACATTATGAAACCACTATTTTTGATTTATTTAATTGCACGTGTCCAAGCTGTTTTTTTTTCAGACCAACACCATGTCTATTCTCTGTGTCTGCCTACACTCCAGCAAGGGCAACCAGCCTTAGTGATGCTGAATGTATTTGCATTACAGACTTAAACCTGAAAACCCCAGTGGCTTCTAAATACTGTGCATGACTATACATGGCAAGCACATGGGTGTGTGCTAAGCCTCTGCTTCTTCCCCAAAAAATTCGCTCCCCCTTTCCATCTAATGCAACTGTGAAATCACCAGAGCAAGACGCAATAAATCTCTGCCTATAATTCTTCTATGCACACAGAGTCATGTTTTCACATTAGTCCCAAAACGAAATTTCTTTGCCAATTTGAAAGCACACTTACTGCTCTTTTTTTTTCGGGCCAAGTGAAAATCTCTTTTTACAATTTGAAATCACTTTTACAGACTGACACATTATGAAACCACTATTTTTGATTTATTTAATTGCACGTGTCCAAGCTGTTTTTTTTTCAGACCAACACCATGTGTATTCTCTGTGTCTGCCTACACTCCAGCAAGGGCAACCAGCCTTAGTGATGCTGAATGTATTTGCATTACAGACTTAAACCTGAAAACCCCAGTGGCTTCTAAATACTGTGCATGACTATACATGGCAAGCACATGGGTGTGTGCTAAGCCTCTGCTTCTTCCCCAAAAAATTCGCTCCCCCTTTCCATCTAATGCAACTGTGAAATCACCAGAGCAAGACGCAATAAATCTCTGCCTATAATTCCTCTATGCACACAGAGTCATGTTTTCACATTAGTCCCAAAACGAAATTTCTTTGCCATTTTGAAAGCACACTTACTGCTCTTTTTTTTTCGGGCCGAGTGAAAATCACTTTTACAGACTGACACATTATGAAACCTTTTTTAAAAATTTATTTAATTGCACATGTCCAAGCTGTTTTTTTTTCAGACCACCACCATGTGTATTCTCTGTGTCTGCCTACACTCCAGCAAGGGCAACCAGCCTTAGTGATGCTGAATGTATTTGCATTACAGACTTAAACCTGAAAACCCCACTGGCTTCTAAATACTGTGCATGACTATACACGGCAAGCACATGGGTGTGTGCTAAGCCTCTGCTTCTTCCCCCAAAAATTCGCTCCCCCTTTCCATCTAATGCAACTGTGAAATCACCAGAGCAAGACGCAATAAATCTCTGCCTATAATTCCTCTATGCACACAGAGTCATGTTTTCACATTAGTCCTAAAACGAAATTTCTTTGCCAATTTGAAAGCACACTTACTGCTCTTTTTTTTTCGGGCCAAGTGAAAATCTCTTTTTACAATTTGAAATCACTTTTACAGACTGACACATTATGAAACCACTTTTTTTTCTTTTATTTAAATGCACATGTCCAAGCTGTTTTTTCAGACCACCACCATGTGCATTCTCTGTGACTGCCTACACTCCACCAAGGGCAACCAGCCTTAGTGATGCTGAATGTATTTGCATTACAGACTTAAACCTGAAAACCCCACTGGCTTCTAAATACTGTGCATGACTATACACGGCAAGCACATGGGTGTGTGCTAAGCCTCTGCTTCTTCCCCCAAAAATTCGCTCCCCCTTTCCATCTAATGCAACTGTGAAATCACCAGAGCAAGACGCAATAAATCTCTGCCTATAATTCCTCTATGCACACAGACTCATGTTTTCACATTAGTCCTAAAACGAAATTTCTTTGCCAATTTGAAAGCACACTTACTGCTCTTTTTTTTTAGGGCCAAGTGAAAATCTCTTTTTACAATTTGAAATCACTTTTACAGACTGACACATTATGAAACCACTATTTTTGATTTATTTAATTGCACGTGTACAAACTGTTTTTTTTTCAGACCACCACCATGTGCATTCTCTGTGACTGCCTACACTCCACCAAGGGCAACCAGCCTTAGTGATGCTGAATGTATTTGCATTACAGACTTAAACCTGAAAACCCCACTGGCTTCTAAATACTGTGCATGACTATACATGGCAAGCACATGGGTGTGTGCTAAGCCTCTGCTTCTTCCCCAAAAAATTCGCTCCCCCTTTCCATCTAATGCAACTGTGAAATCACCAGAGCAAGACGCAATAAATCTCTGCCTATAATTCCTCTATGCACACAGAGTCATGTTTTCACATTAGTCCTAAAACGAAATTTCTTTGCCAATTTGAAAGCACACTTACTGCTCTTTTTTTTTAGGGCCAAGTGAAAATCTCTTTTTACAATTTGAAATCACTTTTACAGACTGACACATTATGAAACCACTATTTTTGATTTATTTAATTGCACGTGTCCAAGCTGTTTTTTTTTCAGACCAACACCATGTGTATTCTCTGTGTCTGCCTACACTCCAGCAAGGGCAACCAGCCTTAGTGATGCTGAATGTATTTGCATTACAGACTTAAACCTGAAAACCCCAGTGGCTTCTAAATACTGTGCATGACTATACATGGCAAGCACATGGGTGTGTGCTAAGCCTCTGCTTCTTCCCCAAAAAATTCGCTCCCCCTTTCCATCTAATGCAACTGTGAAATCACCAGAGCAAGACGCAATAAATCTCTGCCTATAATTCTTCTATGCACACAGAGTCATGTTTTCACATTAGTCCCAAAACGAAATTTCTTTGCCAATTTGAAAGCACACTTACTGCTCTTTTTTTTTAGGGCCAAGTGAAAATCTCTTTTTACAATTTGAAATCACTTTTACAGACTGACACATTATGAAACCACTATTTTTGATTTATTTAATTGCACGTGTACAAACTGTTTTTTTTTCAGACCACCACCATGTGCATTCTCTGTGACTGCCTACACTCCACCAAGGGCAACCAGCCTTAGTGATGCTGAATGTATTTGCATTACAGACTTAAACCTGAAAACCCCACTGGCTTCTAAATACTGTGCATGACTATACATGGCAAGCACATGGGTGTGTGCTAAGCCTCTGCTTCTTCCCCAAAAAATTCGCTCCCCCTTTCCATCTAATGCAACTGTGAAATCACCAGAGCAAGACGCAATAAATCTCTGCCTATAATTCCTCTATGCACACAGAGTCATGTTTTCACATTAGTCCTAAAACGAAATTTCTTTGCCAATTTGAAAGCACACTTACTGCTCTTTTTTTTTAGGGCCAAGTGAAAATCTCTTTTTACAATTTGAAATCACTTTTACAGACTGACACATTATGAAACCACTATTTTTGATTTATTTAATTGCACGTGTCCAAGCTGTTTTTTTTTCAGACCAACACCATGTGCATTCTCTGTGTCTGCCTACACTCCAGCAAGGGCAACCAGCCTTAGTGATGCTGAATGTATTTGCATTACAGACTTAAACCTGAAAACCCCAGTGGCTTCTAAATACTGTGCATGACTATACATGGCAAGCACATGGGTGTGTGCTAAGTCTCTGCTTCTTCCCCAAAAAATTCGCTCCCCCTTTCCATCTAATGCAACTGTGAAATCACCAGAGCAAGACGCAATAAATCTCTGCCTATAATTCTTCTATGCACACAGAGTCATGTTTTCACATTAGTCCCAAAACGAAATTTCTTTGCCAATTTGAAAGCACACTTACTGCTCTTTTTTTTTCGGGCCAAGTGAAAATCTCTTTTTACAATTTGAAATCACTTTTACAGACTGACACATTATGAAACCACTATTTTTGATTTATTTAATTGCACGTGTCCAAGCTGTTTTTTTTTCAGACCACCACCATGTGCATTCTCTGTGACTGCCTACACTCCACCAAGGGCAACCAGCCTTAGTGATGCTGAATGTATTTGCATTACAGACTTAAACCTGAAAACCCCACTGGCTTCTAAATACTGTGCATGACTATACATGGCAAGCACATGGGTGTGTGCTAAGCCTCTGCTTCTTCCCCAAAAAATTCGCTCCCCCTTTCCATCTAATGCAACTGTGAAATCACCAGAGCAAGACGCAATAAATCTCTGCCTATAATTCTTCTATGCACACAGAGTCATGTTTTCACATTAGTCCCAAAACGAAATTTCTTTGCCAATTTGAAAGCACACTTACTGCTCTTTTTTTTTTCGGGGCAAGTGTAAATCACTTTTACACACTGTCACATTATGAAACCACCATGTGTAACTACAACAAAAACAATTCCCATTTCTATTATTCATTTCTTAAGTTACCACATACATCCCCTCTCAAACTCTAAACTCACCTTTAAAATTAGTTAGTTGTGAAAGAAATGTGACACTCAAACAGCAGATTATCAGAGCCAGGATCTCTGTTGTGTTCACCTCTCTCCTCTCAGCAGAACCAGATAATGGCAAACTTTCCCTCTATTTTTCCACACATATACATGTAAGTTTCAAATCTCAGTGCTTCCCCCTTTTTTTCAAATGTAATCACACATTTCTATTGGTTGAAAACCAACCCTTTTCCAAAAGTACCCTGCCCCCAACTTGACTTCTGCCTAGTACCCTTCCCCCAACTTGACTTCTGCCTGCTACCATAGCAACAGCTCATGGAACACTGCTGTGTGCAGTTAGGTCAGAAGTTCGACACACAATGTTTCAATTCCACAGAGCAAGAGTGCTTGACTTTTCAAACCTTACAGCAAATCCATAGTACTGTTCTTTGGTTACACATTTTTTTGTACCAATACAAAACATGCTTCTATTAATTTTCACATACAGCCTAGTTTTTATTCTAGAATGGTATGAAACAGCCAATCAGTTCTTTTTGTTTTAAAAAAATATGTATGCCTCCATTTCCAAACTGTCTTTCTTTTCATATTGCCATTCTACTGAAAGACACCTCCTGAGTGCATCCAGTTCTCCTTTGAAGATGTTCACAGTGTGGATTGTAGGGCACAGCTATGTCTTCTGGAGTGAAAAGTTTGCAGAGAAAACAGATATGGTGAGAGACCTTGCTTTGCCAAATGTAGACATTAAATGGATTGGTCAGAGAGGGTTAAAGTGGCACCAATTGATGCCATTGGTGAAATCCTTCATTCAAATCCAACACCCTGACCTCATAATAGTGCACTGTGGTGGCAATGACCTAGGCACTTTGACTGGGGTAGGTCTGGAAATGCTTATGAAGGACACCTTTGCACAACTGTTTACACTTTTCCCTAAAACTGCCTTTGTGTTTTCCAACATATGCCAAAGGCAAAAATGGAACTGGTCCAATCATTTCTGTCCACAGATTGACAAAGCAAGAAAGCACGTCAACAAATCTGTTTCTGCTTTCCTCCGTGACTATGGTATGGGTGCCATTTACCACAACAACTTGCGTTATGACATGCAAGACATTTATAGAGGAGATGGTGTGCACTTCAATGATGAAGGGAACAGAGTCTTCCTCTTGAACCTTAGACTCTGCATCGGTACTTACTTGTAGGTACCACTAAAAAAATGACTTCATAAACACAACAGCTCTTTTTAGAGCTCCCTAATTTCTAAACTCTTAAATCTGCTTTTCATTTATCTATTTTTATTTTTTTACCGTACGCTTACCGTAAGCTTACCGTACGCGTACCCCGTGATTTTTTTTAAAATCAATAAATGTTTTTTTTGTACTTTTCTGTCCTTCTTTGACCCCCTTACAAATGTTAGGGGGTCTGTAACTCTCCTCATTGCCCCCTTTCCTTGTTTTCACTCTTTTTTTTCAGAGTGAAATACACAAAATGGCGGCCGCCGCTTCCTGGTTTCGGCCGATTCGAATGTTTACTAAGATCTAACAGCCAATCAGAATCGCGCTCGCGCACGCCGCCGTACGCTTACCGTAAGCGTACGGTAAGCGTACCGTAAGCGGGCTCAGATATATATATTGATTTAAAGGCTATTTTCTCAGAATCTACTGAACAGATTTACACCAAACCTACAAAAGGCACTTCCTTGACCTAGGGACTACCTCTCTGCCAAATTTTGAGTAATTCTGTTCAGCCGTTCGGGCTGTAGCTCGTTCTAAAGGTCCTATGGAAAAATGCATGGGAAAAACGCGTTTTGGGACCCCCCTTTTATCTCAGCCCCCGCTTGACGGATCCCCCCGAGACTTTCAGGGTAGGAGCGGAGCGTAGCGCCCCACCTATTTTGAGAAATTCACGAGGATTCGTCGACCGGCGCCAAAGTTATTCAAAATAGAATGTTGAGGTTTTCCTATGGAAACGTGGTCCTAACTATAACTACCTACTGGCGACCGCCAGTAGGTAATATATATATATATATATATTACCTACTGGCGATAGCCAGTAGGTAGTTATAGTTAGGACCACGTTTCCATAGGAAAACCTCAACATTCTATTTTGAATAACTTTGGCGCCGGTCGACGAATCCTCGCGAATTTCTCAAAATAGGTGGGGCGCTACGCTCCGCTCCTACCCTGAAAGTCTCGGGGGGATTCGTCAAGCGGGGGCTGAGATAAAAGGGGGGTCCCAAAACGCGTTTTTCCCATGCATTTTTCCATAGGACCTTTAGAACGAGCTACAGCCCGAATGGCTGAACAGAATTACTCAAAATTTGGCAGAGAGGTAGTCCCTAGGTCAAGGAAGTGCCTTTTGTAGGTTTGGTGTAAATCTGTTCAGTAGATTCTGAGAAAATAGCCTTTAAATCAATATATATATCTGAGCCAGCTTACGGTACGCTTACCGTACGCTTACGGTAAGCGTACGGTGGCGTGCGCGAGCGCGATTCTGATTGGCTCTTAGATCTTAGTAAACATTCGAATCGGCCGAAACCAGGAAGCGGCGGCCGCCATTTTGTCTCTCGCACTGAGAGAGATTTTTAAAATCGGAAGCCCAAAAACATGTAAAGGGGCTGTTTTGACAACTCCCTCCCACATAGTCATGTGGAGGGAGTCCCCAAACATCCCCCAAGTGCAAAAACGGTTTTATTTTTTTTTCGGCAATTTCGCGGGGTACGCTTACCGTACGCTTACGGTAAGCGTACGGTAAAAAAATAAAAATAAAAAAAACACTATCCACACTTACCCCACCCCCTGTGCTTTTGGTGGCCGAAGGCCACCAAATGTGCTGGGCTTATTACAATGGAAAAAAACACTATCCACACTTACCCCACCCCCTGTGCTTTTGGTGGCCGTAGGCCACCAAATGTACAGGGCTTATTATAAGGGAAAAAAACTTAGCATTTAAAAAACCGTACTAATTCACTGAAAAAACCATAGGTTTCACACACGTTATAGTTAGGAATTAGCATTTAAAAAACCTTGCAAATTCACTGAAAAAACCATAGGTTTCACACATGTTATAGTTAGTGGAAATTTTACTGATAAAAAACCAATGAAATTGCCCCGTTATAGTTAGCGCAGGCAACTATAACTCACGCGACCGCAATCCTCTGCTGATGACATATGTGTCTTTATGAAAAAAAAATATTTGTAATATATGTATAGCTAAAAATGTATGGAAGAAGACATGGGCAAATAAGTGTCTAAATATAGTATTAGCATCAGCAGAGGATTGTGGTCGCGTGAGTTATAGTTGCCTGCGCTAACTATAACGGGGCAATTTCATTGGTTTTTTATCAGTAAAATTTCCACTAACTATAACATGTGTGAAACCTATGGTTTTTTCAGTGAATATATATATATATATATCCTGCTCAGCTGCACCTGGAAAGCGCGGCACGCTGAAGGCGGGTGCTTCAAATGCGGAGGTGCACCGCAATCTCTATTAACGCTCCATGACTCCTTCGGGTTTCCAGGAAAGAATCGAGCACTCACAGGTAAGTAGTACGGCAGCTTCGTTTATTTCAGAGGAGTAAACAACAGACGCGTTTCGGAGCTAGTCCTTCCTCAGTGAGGAAGGACTAGCTCCGAAACGCGTCTGTTGTTTACTCCTCTGAAATAAACGAAGCTGCCGTACTACTTACCTGTGAGTGCTCGATTCTTTCCTGGAAACCCGAAGGAGTCATGGAGCGTTAATATATATATATATATATATATATATATATATAGTTATAGTTAGGACCGTGTTTCCATAGCATTAGCGACAACATGGTCGAATATTTAGATGTGAAGGTAGAGGTAAGATCCAACACACTACATACCTCATTATACCGCAAGAGTACAGCAGGCAACAGTATCCTACATGCCCTCAGCAGCCACCCGGACACCCTCAAATGGAGTATCCCCTTTGGTGAACTGCTGAGGGCTAAAAGAAATTGTAGCAGCAGAGAAGCATTCGAGAAAGAAAGCAAAGTCATGATTGAACGATTTAAACTTCGAGGCTACCCCAATTGGGTCCTTAAGAAAGCGATCTGCAGAGTAGAGTCCGTGGATAGAACAGACACACTCAGGGATAAGACCACAGAAATGGAGGAAACTGGGGATGCAGAAACCAGGGTGATCATGACTTACAATACGGAGTCTGATGGCATCAGACGTATTCTGTCAAAAAATTGGAACACACTTAAGAATGACAACAGCATAGGACACACTTTCAAGGACAGACCCAATATCACATATAGGCGAGGAAGAAACCTTAGGGATATACTAGTACACAGTGACATCACTCTGACTCAAGACAGAGGTATCCAGAACCTCAGAGGTTTCTTCCCATGTGGTCACTGCAAGGCTTGTTCGGCCAGTACATCACGTAAAACATACGAACAAGGTCACAATCAGAGAGCAATAACCCAGTTCCTCACATGCAGTACCACATTCGTTATATATGTGATAGAATGCCCATGTGGTCTTTACTATATAGGCAGCACTACCCTGATGGCCAAGAAAAGGGTACTTGAACACAAGCGGGCCATCACCAATAAAGACCCCAAATACCCGGTGGCGAGACATTTCCAAGAGCGACACTATTCTGACTCCTCACTACTGAAGTATTTTATTTTGGAACAAGTCCGGTTAGATCACAGAGGGGGTAACAGGACACTCAAACTCAGACAGAGAGAGTCCAAATACATTGTAGATCTCCAAACTAAGGCCCCTGGCGGGATGAACCAGGACGAGGAACTGTCAATACATCTGAAAAAAGAGTAATTATTTACGTTCCGACAGTTTACAGGGGATGTCTTGTATTTTCTAGGATGTACCTTCTTGTGCTTTATTTTGTCTTGGTATATTGCATGTTTTTCTTACTTGTCAGCTAATGTTTATCTCATGTTTTAATTGCAGGAGATAAGGAAGGCACCTAATCACCACACAGGTGCCTAACCTTCTCTTCGGAGTCACGTCTTCACCTTCACTTAGAGAATTGGGGCACTTGATTCACAACTGGACACTTCAAGAAGGGCTTTGAGAGCAACTGGATAAGTGGTTTTTGGTTATCTTTTGACCCAGGGCACTTGCTCATCACTGTCTTTCTAACATGTTTCTTAACTTGTTTCTTATCTTGGCACACTGCCTATTTTATTCCTCATGATTTGAAAGACCAGATGTCTTGCACTGTATGAGCACTATGCATGTACGTCAGATCATGGACTCGCTTGCCCATGAACTATGTTAGGGTCCTCTTTGCACTTCGTGCAACGCGTACTGACATGACATTGGTCTGCAATTTGCAACCACTGCTCAGTTGACTATGCCATCACTGACTCTTTCTTATCACCACACCATCCTTTTTTGTAAATACTCGTAAGGGGTCTAGCTCTCCCCCCCCCTTTGTCTGGCTACTCAGCCACATTTCCATGCAGAGCGGAGGTCTATTACTTTGTAGTACTTCCACACTGGCCTAGCGTTTCCAATCATGTTAGACGCAGTATCACGATGCTCGCAGTCCACTAGGTATTCATTTTACGTTTAGTTTACTGTGAGTCATCTACAAGTGCTACGATATATTATTGTGTTTCGAGCCATACACTTTTTGCGGTCATTTGACCTATCACATATGTAACAGTGGAGTATGTTCTTTCGTACAATTGTACTGTTGGTCGTTTTTGCATTACGTCTTTGTGAATTTGCTTTGCATTTTGCCTTTCACTATGTTCACCAATGTTGACCTTTCCAAGATGGCGGACGCCTTCTTTCTCTTAGTCCTATTTTGACTCCACTGCCCTCTAAGTTGTGTCCTGTGTATACATTTGCATCTAGTTTTCCAGTACACGGTTCCATGTGAGCAAGGCTGCGGACGCAGTCGAAACGCGTTATGGAATAAACCTGATCACTACTACTACTCGGATGTGTCGTTTACTTACCTGAGAGCGCACGTATTTCTGTACTTTGACGATAATCTTGCCGGTTGCTTCGCCGGCGTGTACGCCACTTTCCAAGGGTGCCAGCTGTCCGGAAGAAGCGTTTGTGGATTTTGGAGATATATATATATATATATATATATATATATATATATATATATATATATATATATATATATATATATAGTTATAGTTAGGACCGTGTTTCCATAGGAAATCTCAAAATTCTATTTTGAATAACCTTGGCGCCGGTTGACGAATCTTCGCGAAATTTTCAAAACTAATGGGGCGCTCCGCTCAGCTCCTACCCTGAAAGTCTCGGGGGGATTCGTCAAGCGGGGGCCGAGAAAAAAGGGGGGTCCCAAAACGCGCTTTCCCCATGCTTTTTCCCATAGGACCTTTAGTCGGAGGTACAGCCCGAACGGCTGAACAGAATTACTTGAAATTTGGCAGAGAGGTAGTCCTCAGGTCAGGGATGTGCCTTTTGCATATATGGAGTCAATCTGTTGAGTAGTTCCTGAGAAAATTGCAGTTAAAAGCACATACATATCTATAGCCGCGCACCGTGCGCGCACCGTGCACGCACCGTGCGCGCACCCTAACGTGCGCGAGCGTAATTCTGATTGGTTGTTACATGTCAGTCAACGTTCGAATCGGTCGAAATCAGGAAGTGTCAGCCGCCATTTTGTTTGTTTTCAGTGCGAGAGTGGAAAAAGAAGGTGGCGAACGTGAAAAGGGGGCAGGGTAGAGAGTTCCTGACCCCCTAGCATTTGTCAGGGGGTCCCTGAAGGACCCCGAAGGCAGAAAAAAAATTTACATTTTTTTTATTTTTAAATCGCGGGGGTGTGCGCACCGTGCGCGCACGGTGAAAAAAACATAAAAAAAATAATAATAATTTAATACGTAGTTTATTGAAAAATGAATATATAAAAAAAATAATAATACATACATAACTTAGCATTTAAAAAACCGTACAAATTCATTGAAAAAACCATAGGTTTCACACACGTTATAGTTAGGAATTAGCATTTAAAAAACCGTGCAAATTCACTTAAAAAACAATAGGTTTCACACATGTTATAGTTAGGTGGATATTTCACTCGTAAAAAACCAATGAAATTCCACCGTTATAGTTAGTTCAGATAACTATAACTCGCGCGACCGCCACTCTATCACAAGGATGATGTCATCAGTGATGTCAAGAGTGATGCAACTGACCATGTCATGAGTGATGTAATATGTGACGTCATGAGCAGAGGATTGCGGGCGCGCGAGTTAAAGTTAAAGTTAAAGTCATCTGAAATAACTATAATGGTGGAATTTCATTGGTTTTTTACGAGTGAAATATCCACCTAACTATAACATGTGTGAAACCTATGGTTTTTTAAGTGAATTTGCAAGGTTTTTTAAATGCTAATTCCTAACTATAACGTGTGTGAAACCTATGGTTTTTTCAGTGAATATATATATATTTGTATTGAATAGAACTGTTTGTCTAATGTTGTACTCACTGGAGTGGGAATAGTAATTTTTACCTCACCGCTATCCAGCACTTTCCCTACCGTTGCACTTTTTGGAATGGGAAGCCTAATTTTTACCCCTCCGCTATCCAACACTTTCCCTACTGTTGCACTCACTGGAGTGGGAATAGTTATTTTAACCTGTCTGCTATCCAACACTTTCCGTACTGTTGTACTCACTGGAGTTGGAATAGTAATTTTTACCCCTCCGCTATCCAACATTTTCCCTACTGTTGCACTCACCGGAGTGGGAATACACATTTTTACCCCTGCGCTACCCAACACTTATCCTACTGTTGCATTCAGTGGAGTGGGAATAGTGATTTTTACCCCTCCGCTATCCAACACTTTCTCTACTCTTGCATTCTTTGGAGTGAGAATAGTAATTTTTGGCCCTCCTCTAAACAATATTTTCCCTACTGTTGCTCTCACTGGAGTGGGAATGGTAAATGTTACCCCTCGGCTATCCAACACTTTCCGTACTGTTGCACTCACTGGAGTTGGAAAAATAATTTTTGCCCCTCTGCTATCCATCACTTTCCCTATTGTTACACTCACCAGAGTGGGAATACAAAGTTGTACCCCTCCGCTATTCAACAGTTATCCTACTGTTGCATTCAGTGGAGAGGGAATAGTGATTTTTACGTCTCCGCTATCCAACACTTTCTCTACTGTTGCATTCTTTGGAGTGGGAATAGTAAATTTTACTCCCCCGCTATCCAACACTTATCCTACTATTGCACTCAGTGGAGTGTGAATAGTAATTTCTAACCCTCTGCTATCCAGCAGTTTCCCTACTGTTGCACATTTTGGAATGGGAATAGTAATTTTCTCCCCTCCGCTATCCAACACTTTCCGTACTGTTGCACTCTTTGGAGTGGTAATATTAAGTTTTACCCCTCAGCTAGCTAACACTTACCCTACTGTTGCACACACTGGATCGGGAATAGTTATTTTTACCCCTTTGCTACCCAACACTTTCCCTACTGTTGCACTGATTTTATTGTGAAATGTAAGTTTAAATATTTTTTGATAGTTTAATGTTTTAATTTGTTATAGATTTCAGTTATTTAAATATTTTAAATCATTAATATATATTTAAATTTTTTATATTTTTTAAAACTATTAACATCAATTAAAAATAATAGTTTATCAATTGTTTGAAGGTAAATATATATGTATAAATTATTATGTTTGTGTATTTATTTTTAATTACGTTCATTTG
The DNA here is from genome assembly GCF_964204655.1 of Triturus cristatus. NCBI lineage: Eukaryota > Metazoa > Chordata > Amphibia > Caudata > Salamandridae > Triturus > Triturus cristatus. The sequence goes on from NC_140591.1 coordinate 1,190,817,493, forward strand.
TTATATTTTATTAAAATGTATATTACATTTATTTTATTTTGTTAAAATTATATTTAATACGTAATATATTTAATATATATTATTTTATTTTATATTTATATAAAAGTCGATATTTTATAGATCCATATTTTTTACATCGATATTTTTTAGTCAACATTTTCGTACTTACCTTTTTAAGTATAGGAGTCGATATTTTTGTTGTCTATATTTTTTACTGGATATTTTTAACATTGATATTCCTTACATCGATGTTGTGTCAGTGAACAGCCAAACCTACATTAACAGCCATGGGTATGTAAAGCTCACATTGGTTGATGGCAGCAGCTCACCCTTACATTCTGCAGTACACCACCACGGATGCAGGACTTTTAGGCCACTACATCACGTTTAGCCAGATCCAGGTTCTCCTACAAAAAACCTTGCAGCAAGAGGTTGGAGACCGGTCCACCAATCAATGACCTCCACATGGTGCCGCAACACAGGATAAGAGTCTGGATTGACAGTGTAAGACTGGATATTATAAACATGAGTCAGTCAGAGATCCGGAGGTTTCACAGGCCCGATATGGCAACATCCAAATCATATTCCCATCATTGAGGATACTCTGGAGCCCAACATAGGTATCCACTGCCGTTTTCCCTTGCTGAAACTGCTAATAGCACTTGAATGTTTTGCAACAGGCAGCACACAACAGACAGTAGTATTGGTGTGTGGTATTTCTCAGTCAACTGTTAGCAAATTACTCTGCTAAGTGATGGATGCTTTGCAGATAGTGAACAGCATATACTGTTCCCCTTGGACACCCACACAGCCAACACCAGCAAAAAAACCTATGTGATACAACATGATTTCCTGCTATGCTAGGGTTGATTGGCTGCAATTATGTACGGATGGTGACCTCATGGTGACAGGGACAAGCTATGCTGAATCAGTAAAATTAAACACACTATTTATAATCAAATGCGGTGTGAGTGGATCTGTGTATACTGAACAGGTGTGTTAGGGGCTCTGGGTATGATCCTGATGAATAACATTAGTCATGCTGTGGTAACACATCACCTTTATGGTACTGGGCAGACAAATCAATCCTTCATCATCAAGATTACAGTGCATTATGATTATTGTAGTCCAGTTTCAATACATGTTAGCAGTATCATTACAGAGTTGTTAACCCCTATGACATATACATGGATCAATGCGAATATGTGTACCAATTTACATCGCCTACTCTTCACAATGATGATGATTTTTAGCCAAGTTAACCTTTTAATAACTATGGTATTCCAATTACAACTATAATGACTGTTATCTTGGATTCCTCTGACCACAAGGCCTCCTTTTATATCTTCCACTCTAGAGGATGGTCATAATCGTTTCTTCCGACAGCTTGAGATAGAGATGAGGTGGTGGAGAAGTACCATCAGTTTCCATGCCTTGCTTTAGTGCGTGTGATTGGCAACTCGCTTAAGTACCTAGAATTTCTAGGGTTAGAACCTGTTTTAATGTTCTCAACATCATGTGGATATTTTGATTCAGTAATGATCTTGGCCATTATCTCCTACAAGCAAGTTTTTTGTTGTTTCGGTGCTATCTTCAGCATGAATCGGCACATTAGACAGTTATGGTATCTGACCATCTCCTTGGCCAGGACTTCCAGCTCAGGAACTGTAAACTTGTGCTTCCTTATCCTACCTGTGTGCATGGTAAACACGTTTGGCAGGTTTCTGCTGATTGATATGAGTGATATCAGAGGATGGCAGTGGATTCTGCTTGTCATGATTCAAGATACTGTGTCTACACAAAATGAATGTTACCACAGCCCCACAGAGGAGAAGTTATTGGTGTACCTTTGGAGTGTCCTAAGGTCCTTTTGTGTTTTGCTCTGGCTGTTTCTTTTATCTAGGGATTATTTCCACACACCAGGAACTGATATTTTATGCATGTGCTATTCAGCAGGTGGGGTATTTAGTCCATGCGCTAAATACCACATTTGGCATTTACCAAATTCACTAAATAACACACATTCACTATTTGACTCATGCTATAAATAACGATTCTGCTTTGCATGGTAAAAACTCACAATCAGTGTTATTTAACACGTTATTTAATGAACCCGGTGGTATTGATATTTACCCTGTGTGGATCTTTGGTGGCATTTACCACCAAACTTGTAATTGCAGCCTTAGTCTCTATCTTTTTTTGACACTCAATGGCAGACCACAGTGTTTAAATTTGGCAATATGTAGAACAGTACATTTGTTAGCGTGCTGCTGGCATTTATAGCTACATACTTGCCAACACTGTCTATTTTGTTGCAGACTTAATCGTACATGCATGGGTGGAAGTGTGTGTGGATGCAGTGGGGCCTTTGTGGGAAGATTTCATTGTCAAGCACAATGTTCTGAGTGGTACTCCAAATCCAGTACATTGATGCTTGTTTGGGCATACAAACACTGTGTATAAAAAGCATATTCATTCACACCTTCATCTAAAGCATTATTGTTGGCTTCTGCTTGGTTTTACTCCAAATCTAGAGTAAATATTATTTCACAAAGTAAGATACTAATTAATTACTAGGTTAAAAGCATGGTTTGAAATAGAAATAGAGTGAACCTTGGTGAGTTTTCTGGAGAAAACCATCACAGCCGTGGTCACTATCCATTACTCGTAGCAGCAGACAGGATGTGTTAATATTGAACTATCATTAATTGCCTACAACTAGTTTGAATAATTTTTAGTTATGAATTTCTTGACATGCTACTCATTGAATTGATGATTTACTTTTTATTATGTGAACTTTGATATCTATAAAAAATGTAGCCCTTTGGTATGCAGCAAATCTTTCTCTTCATTCGAATTTAGCAGCTATGGGAAGAACATATTAACTTATTTTTCTGGTAATTCTTAGAGAGAAAGAAGGTTGAAAGCATGGGCTCCTAAATAAAAGCAATAGAAGCAAATTATGAATTGTTATCAAGGTCCTGGAAGACTTCGGCAACCTAAACAATCACCCACTATTTAGATGTGAATTCACCTCTTAGGAATCAGGCACAGTCGAAACTAGGAACAACACTGTCAGTGGTGCCTAGTCTGAGCAGGTGGCCTTCTGACGGGGGGCATCGGCACTCATGTTTGGGGACTGGCTCTTATTTTTCCTCATCAGACATGTTCTGAGAGCAATATCATTACACTAAGACCTATCTGTTCTGACAGCAAGACAGACAAAACCACACAAAGAAGATAGAAGGAGGAAGAGAAAGATGGAAACGGGTGAAAGCAGAAAACTACAAGTGTAAGATAAAGGGGAAAGGAGTGTTTGGCAGTATATAAAAGAGGAATGGGGTGAATGCAAGACTAGCATTTGTAGACACTTAATAGCACTAGCTGCGAGCTTCTGAGCAGCACTTTGGGTATCAGCACTCATTATTTCATAAACTAAGCACTGCCTGTCAGCTATTGGATCTATCAGAAGAATTTGACATGGTTGATCATGCTATGCTGATCAATCATGTCTCAGCCATAGGCATTGAACACAAGGCTAAAACCCTTCTGTCATCATTTCCATCAAATTGCACCCAGTTAGCTAGTTTGGGCAACTCCAATTCACCAGTTTTTTCACTCCCATGTGGAGTTCCATAAGGATCGTCGCTAAGTTCGACTTTGTTTAACATCTACGTCACGGACTTAGCACAAGTAATTAAATCATTTGGGATGGGTCTCACGTCATACGCGGATGACACTATATTGGTGCTTGCCGGCTTTCATGCTGGTATGTTGGCCATTAGTACCTGGATGTCAAATCACTGTCTTATATTAAACTTAGCCACGACAGAAGTAATGGTCTTTGGAAAACTTGAGAAATATCTTGAAAATAAAAAAAATCTTTAAAGGGGCTTAGAGTCTGCCCATTACTTACCTTTACATACCATTGGTTGGCTCCCACATCACTCTCCATTCCAGTCTTCCTATTGTTCTGTGGCTACTCCTGGGTTCAGGCTTCCTTCTGGACTTCAAGTCAAGTCTTTGTACGTGGAACCTGGACCAAGTACTCCTTTCTGTGGCCAGTGTCCTTCACCGTCTCCTGCAGGTATTCTCTTTTACTTACTTTTTGGCACAACATCCCCCACCTTCTCTTTAAACAATTTTTTTCATGCTGGCTTCTATTTTACTTTTGGATGTTCTCCCTCCCCCTGTCCCCTTTTCTTTTCTTCAACATACTCAACTTTTGGGTGCAACCCCTCCCCTTCTTCTCTTTAATCTTTTTTTTTTGTCCAGGATTATATTTAACTTTTCTCAGCTCCCCCCCCCCCCCCCCTTCTCTTCATCCCACTCATTTTCGCTGCAGGTTTGACCAGTTAGATGACTCAAGGTCAAAATAATTTGTTTGTTAGGCACGGGGAGATGACGTGATTTTCCCATAATCACAAGATGTTGAGCCTACACCGAGACTGGAACCTGGTTCACAGTAGGTAGCTCAGCCAATTATGCTCCATCCACAGGAGAGAGAGACTCTTTACTTTTGGCACGTACCCCTCCCTCCTTCTCTTTTTTGCAGGTTGATATTTTATTTGTATTTCTGCCGAGGAGAACACATGTGCCAGTTGGTGTGTAGTGGGACACATATATGTGCAATGCATTCTGTGCAAAGGGATGTACTGCATTTCAGTCCACTGCACATGTGTACTGTACTGCACTTAGGTGTGCTTGTGCTTAAGTTAATTGACACGGGGGTGGTTCAACTCGTAGATATTACTGTTACCACAGTTATGATACTTGAGTTAACTACCATTGAAGGATGCAAGACTGAGTGTGCCTTACCAGGTTTAGACCCCATGACTACCAGAACACTGCCTTTTGTTGGCAGGATTCAATCAACACATGGGGCCATCCTCTGGAGTATACTTTTTGTTAATTCACCCATTCTTTTGCTCAATAACTGCATTTTATACCAAAATCAAACTGTACCATTTGGTCTATATAACAGGAACTGAATAAAGTTCCAAACTATTTTGGACTGTTCCGAATGACTATCATTGTTTTGTACCTTTCACGGATTACAAGGGTCTCTGAAGTGGCAGAACAGGGGCATGTTGGTACTAGAAAGTGGGCATAGACAAATGAGTTAATAACATCTTTTAACTTGAAAATACATGACATGATATACTGTTGGCCCTTCTGCAGTCTGTGCACTTTAAAAAGTGAATGCAATAATTATATTGTGATAGTGATTGTATGTAATGGAAAATAGAGGCTTTTTGCTTCTGAGACTAGAAAGCTCAGCGTGCGAACACACCGTTCCTCCCTTTTCAGCAAAAAGAGTCTCTGTGTTTGAGAGTGCGCATGCCCGCGGCTGCTGCCTGTGCCTTGATTGTGGGTTGAAATACCCTCGATGGGATGGCTGAATGAAAGCTGCACAGAATATTTCCTGACACTTATACAACAGTGGCAGTGTTATTTACGGTACAGAGATGATTATTGTGTTTTATGCACCATGCACATGACTTAAATCTTCTTAAAGTAAAAACAAAAAGTGCTATGAGGCGGCCAGCATTGACTGCGTCATAGCACTTTTGTTTTACTTTAAGCCATGTTGCACAGAAGCTCAACTGCTGTGCAATATGTAAAAAAGGATTGACAAATCCAACAGATTTTGCATAGGGGAAACCTATTGGCTTTGTCACTGCTTGTTTTTTCTACTTCGATGCATACCAAGTGGGATTACGAAGCTAATTATTTTTTTGTGTTTAGTTCTTGACACTCTCTTTTTCTACTTGGCAAAGCCATTTTTTTCGGAATCTGAATCCTGTTTTTAGGTCAAGGCGGGACACTTTCAGCTGCTTTCCAAGGCTCTTGAGATCAAGATAAAGATTATAAGTCAGCATTTTCAGCTAGTGCAGTCCAGTATTTGATTATTCAACAGTTGTGTAACTTTACAGCCACGAAAAATGGACTGTTACTACTTTGTTCCAGTGTAAGATACTCTTTTGTTTCAGTGTAAGAAGGGACTTATTTTGTAGGGGTCATTAGACTTTTTCCTATTTTGGTTTGCTAGCTTTAGTACTCAGTACATTATAATATTTCCAAAAGCGTCGCATAGCACACCCTTTCACTAAAAACTTGCACTAAGCTGGTTTCACCTAATTGGTTTATTTATCTTTCCATTAGTACATGGTAATGTTGTGCAGAAAAAAGGCCAAAGTATATGGCTCCATGTATCACCATTGTCCACTGCACTGTCCCCATCCTAAACATGACAGACATACAACACAGACATCTTCTATTGTATTTTGTAATGGAATGTTTGGACAGTTTTGCTTAAAGGCCTGGTGGCTTATTGGACTAATGCATCCACTGCAGGGACCTGTGTTTGACCTCAAGGTCACACGTTCAAATCCTGGCTGGTCCACTCAGCCTTTCATCCATTTGAGGTCGATAAAATGAGTATCATTGAGTTGGGTAACAATAAAACACCCGTTATTCAGCACCAAGATACCTACGGGTGAACGTACGCTTTACAAATACATATGTTATGGTGACTCCATTATATTATAGATCAAAACAAATGTTCACTGCTCTTTACTGTGCTAATTAATAACATGAAATCATTTGTAGCCAATGAACTACTCATATTATTTGCGATATTTAAAGCACATTTAGAACTTTGTTATTTGACAGAAATGTCGCAATTACAGGTTAGTTAAAATATGCTGTGAATTCAGTGACATAACTCTGTAACAACAGAATAGAAGAAGTGACAATTATAACATAACAGTATTCATTACCACTAGCAAAACCCGCCATACTATGAGAGATGCATATCAAGACACATTCTCAATGTTTTCTTTATATGCATGTCTGTATCAGAAACATACTGCATATATATTGGTGCAGAGCTATGTTGCCCACCCTTTTCACGCCACAAAGTCCATGACATATCCGTGCACTTAGCACATGTTTCCTGTGTGCCCTAATACTAATGTGAAGTGTTGCACTTGACATCTATATTAAAGTGTATTCACTTTAGAACTAGAGAAATCATGTATTCATTGGGTGCTCTAATTATATGAAATAATATATTGCTTAGAAATCTGATGAGAACAGTCCTCGTAGTATTTTATTTAGGTGATTGAATAAAACCATCCTTGCATAGTAGACATGCATCCACTATAACATGAAGTTGATCATTATAACCTGTGCCATAATACATTAATTTGCATTTAGTGTTTGATGACTAAAATAAACCATCTTCATATATGTATAATGTGATTACTCTTGAAACAATAAACAGTTATGTAATGTGCAATGTTATATGTGTATTTCATTTACATGTAGATTTTAGACATACTTACACATTGTGATTTAAAGAGTTATTGTATGCCACACGTAAAATGAGTTTAACATATTCTGATCATTCACATGTATTTCAGTTTAAATGTGTACACACATATTAAATGTGCACCATTAAAGTTAACATTTACCCTGTCGTTTGGTAGGCCTGATTAATGTGCTGCATAAAATACTATTTTAAATGTTCTGCTAACATAACCTTTTTGCAGGCGTTCACATGCATTGTTAGTTGAAAAATAGAAACACCCATGTACTAATTATAGAAAATAAGCCTGAGAAGAAGACTTTGATGAAAGAACATGGAAGACCAGAGCATTACTGAAAGGCCTATTCAGCAATATTGCAACCTGTCTTGTACATAAGAAGCTGATGTCGTTCCCATGTCTAGTATGGGATTTTGGAAAGATGTAGCCATCTCTAAAATGAGAAGTGGAGAAAGAAAATAAACCCTTGATGATGTGCGAAAAGGTAGTGTTACCCAAGAAGACTCTTATGTGTTATACCTTAGTATTTTCAAAGATACCGGTCAGGTGCTTTACGAATGCCTTACAAATGCTTTCCAGATTCCTTTCAGAACCCCTCTTTTCTCACTCCCTTAAGAGGTTTAGACCTCTATGCTTCCATTGATTCTTTGTTGAGTGTGGCTAACGCTAACCCTCTTCCCCATGACCAAGAAAGACTCCAGACTGAGCTTCTGAAATGCTGATGCCTTCCTATTTTCCGAAATTCTTCCTACTTTCGTAGTTTTTCTATATTTCTAGACTTTCCAATGATCCTAGTTTACAATACTATTCTAGTTTTTCCCTTTATGGAATTTCTGGAATTTCCTTATTCTTTTAGAGACTATGCTATATATATAACCACACTCATAGTTGGATTTTAATCTAGAGCCACCAAAGTATAGGAGAGAGAGTCAAAACTTTTTCTCTGAGCATCAGCTCTAACCTCTAATCTTTTGCATCGCTGTGAGTGAATTCCCTGTTTTTTTGTTCTTAGTCTGTGTCATTGACTTTCAGAGGCTGGACTATCCTGTTGTTATACTTTACCTATACAGTATAGTTTTGAGATCTATGTACCCAAATTTGACTTCTAATTTGTAATAAATCTTCTTAATCACAGTCACTGCTGGTCCTCAATGTGCAGCAAAATGGGTTACACTGATAATTGAATTTGATTTTTGAAATATTGTAAGCAGGGTTTGCTCAAATGCTGCATCAATTCAATACCGGACACTTAGGACATTATCCAAACCATGCATGTTTGCTATGTCATGCCTCACTTCTCAGGCACGAATGTCTCCGACATGTTGCATAGTTGCTACAGATATGTCAGCAGGGATCGAGCTACCTAGTTCCACAAATTGGACCACCACATCCAGAAAGTACAGAACTGACAGGAGGGCACTAGCTAACCGGAGTGGCTATGATTTTTGCAGAATGCCGCCATCTACTCCAATATTACTAGCAGACAGTGGGAAATACAACAACCTGTGATGCATAGCTGGAATGCCACTGAGGCACCCTAAAATATATAGGTGGCTGTGTTGTGCCATGGCAAGAGACTAAGAGTTGGACCTCAGCAAGGCCAATTCTGCTCAGTGCTTGGAAGATCAAGGACATAAGGGCACATGTTTAGTGCTGTGGCTTGCTTTGTATCCTCGGTGCTGCAGTAAATCTCAACTAGTTTGTAATGTAAACACTTATAGGTGCACCACTGGAACGTCTACACAACTCATGTTCCCTATGTTCAAGGCTACAAAAGGGGCATGGCACCTGGAGTGCCTGAGACCTCACTGATCTCTATGAGTAGATCTCAGTATTCGTGAAAGCTCCAAGTTTTAATCCTAGAACGCGTGGTGAAAAAATACATGATCCTAAAGTAATGAACCCAATCTGCTGTCCTTTTACATTAGTGAGAAACATTTGATCCAGTTAATGGGCAAACTGGATATACTGGTGAATTTGGAGCTCAATCCCAGTCTAGTTGAGTCTCAGAAAATATTTTATACCAACTTCATGAATAAAGTTTGCTATCGCCCCAACAGAAGGCTAAAAGAAACATTTCCAGCAACCTAAAGCATACAACAAGGTAGACTGCTTGCCCATTACTTTTTATAGTTTACTTAAACTACACTGCAGAGAAACTGGTAGCAGCCATTAACTATTGAAATGGATGTAGTCAAGTCCCACTATTAGTTTATGTGACTGGCACACACTTCTAATGCCCTCCAATCTTTAGTAAAGTTAATGGTAGACTAGGGAAAACAAAAAAAAGTAAATAGACCAAAACTAAAATTGTGGAGTGGGTAAGTGGGGAAAAATAGACACCAGACAAAGAGGAGAACTATAGCCACCAGACAAATAGGATACATGTGAAACTAATTATAAAAAAACATCACCATTAAACTTAAACACCTATATAGCAGAGACAGCGAAAAGAGAGCAGCTCGATGGATTCGCAAGATTAGCTGAAATCGTCTTGTTTCATGGAGTAGAGTGGGGCTTCTATGTTCCCAACCACGAGTTTGGCTTCCTCTGGAAATTTGTAAATACACCCTCCAGATCGCCTGGGAATCCAAAGGTATTTTTCTGGAAAACAACTGTGGTATTTCCCCTAAGGAACTAATTTGCAAAAAAGCAATGCACTACATAATCAAAATGATCTTCGGTTGTTTAAATTTACTTATAAACCTCTGGTACTTGTATAGAATCCCTTTTACACTCCGAGAATTCACCGGCTGCACTGTAGTGTGCTTTCAAATGTCCCTCAATGCTTAAAATGCTTTTTTGAAACTGATTTTTTGCCATTGAATTCTGGAAATTATCAGGTCCCCGATCAAATTCAGCCATTTTGTTCATTTCACCATTTCTGAGCTCAGTGAGCTATTTCCTCCCTGGTATTCTCCCCTGTATCTTCAACATGCTGACTGGCATATCAAGATGTCTTGGTTACTTCAACATGGTAGGATTTTACCATGTCTGTAACTTCACATATGTGATAGATTCAGTGGTACTCCGCAGCTACCTGACAGCCACTGTTGAAAAAAGATAAACATGCATCCTCTACAGAGACAGATGGCCTATAATGGTACTTGACATATATTTCAATCATCTCCACAGCATGGATACTAATTGGAAAATGTATTTGGAGTGCTTGCATTCAGGCATCTTGAGGTGATTCATGAGTGTTAATCCAGTTACACCAAGATCTCTAGGTTACGAATCCTTAGTGATCTGCTGCTCTGTTTTCTCTTACTGCTGTTGGGTGGGTGCATTGATTGTGTGGTGAATCCCCTTTTTTGCTCCATCACACCAAATTTTGCTTTGGGAGAAACCCACACCAGAGTGTGTAAATTGCTCCTACAGAAATGCAAGAATCCTATTTGATTGATCACATACATATCCCTCCTCGCATATTTTGTGGCTATTTGATGTAAGGCCAACAAAAAAGAATTTCTGCAAAAATGGAAGGAAAAAGGCAAAACATTTGGGGGAAGACCACTCTAAGAGTGACAGGTCTAACATGTGTCTAACATGTGTCCCCTCCAGCTGAAATAAAGGGGGGGCTAAGGCTGACGGGTCTAACACTTGGAGAAATTCCAAGTGAAATGTATGTGCGTAAGACACTGCAAAGACACATAACAGATGCTCATTAAGATGGGAGCTTCCTGCTAGCACAGTGAAAAAACTAGCAACTTATAGAAATCAAAATGATAAATATTTATACAACATAATTTAATTGAATAATATTTTATTCGACAGTTGTTAATACGCGAATTGGAAAAAACACTCAATTTCTTTACTAGAGATGATGGAATTTAATTTTTGCCTGAAAAGTTTAAGATTAGAAACGTCTCACTAAGTACAACTTGCAAAGTTTTCAAAACGTTGTAAAACTTTACTTGTGGTAGAATTTATTTGCCCTTTTTTTCCAACAGACTCCGTCATCTGGTCATGAATTAGCAACAATTTTCATCCATAAAGTTTTTCCGGAGACTTGTTTCTTGGTTTTGAAGAAAACTTTTCTTAGTTTGCAGACGCATAATATATGCTCAAACATTTATCATATGGAATGCCTACATAATAGCAATCAAATAATGTATTGCTGAAACATGGAAATCCATATCAGAGAAATATGGTTATTGAGAAAAAAAGAAGACGTGATGATTCCATTCAGGGCACAGACAGTAAGCGAGACCGAAAGACAACGTAACAGAAAAGGCTCACAACATAATTGTTAAAAGTCTTAAGCACTACTTCATAAATGCAAACTGAAAACAGCTGCTAACGAATGAGAAATTAGGGCTGCATTTCTGTGAGGATAAACTACGGGGCATATGTACAAGCCCCTATCGCCACAACAACTTCACTTTTTGTGAAGTTGTGGTGGCGATAGGGGCCTAGCCTAATTTACAAAGCAGCATTAAGCCACTTAATGTGGCTTAACTCGGCCTGGTAAATAAGGCTCCCTTTCACGCTATGCTTAGCGTGAAAGGGGTAGGCAGTGGGTGTTGTGATGGGCCTTCCACTGCAACACCTTTGATTTTGACGCTACCCCTATGTACAAGGGCGGCGTACATTGGAGGCAGCACCAAAATTAATACCAGGGAAAACCTTGTCTTAACTTGGGAAAATGAGTGGAAATGCATTATTTCTCCTCTGCATTGTGCAGCACACATGGAAAAGCAAACTGCCATGGCATGGTTCAACAGGTATTTACACTACAACTCTTTATCAAGTTTGTCTTTAGTAGTTATTTCCGTTTGTCAATGAAAATGTCTGTGTGCTTGTGTGTGGGTGTGTTTATTTGTGTGTGTGTGTGTGTGTGTGTAGGTATTTGTGGCTATTTACGTGCATTATTTTCATTCATGTTTCAGGAATAAAAGGGTGTGGCCTGTATGACTGGAGCATTGCACAGTAGGAGTTACAGTTGATACTGGCAAGCTGTCAGATAATAGCATCATTTTGGGAAACATAAGGGCAAGATTGGGAGAGCAATTTATGCCCGTGGATGTACACTTACAGCCGAATGTGACTCAATTTATGCTTGTCAAATATGCAAAGTAGTTGCTTAATTGTTCAACACAACTGCATACGGGAAACTGCCTGAACAACACCGGCAAAGCCACACGTGTTGTTCCCACGCAAGCGGAACAATGCTTGCTTAACCACACATATGCCTTAACCACGCATATGCGTGGTTAAGTCATATGCGTGATCTAGATACTGAGATGGCCAGCCCAGGAACAGGAAGGATCGGGAGAGGACGCTGTAAGGTAAGTGAGACTGGGGCTGGGTTTTGAGGGGGTGGGGGTAGTTTTTAAGGGTTGGGGGTATTTTTTAGGGCTCATGGTTAGGGGGTCGGTATTGTTGTTAGGGCTGGGGTCGGGGTAGTTTTTAGGGCTCAGGGGGTGGCTGGTGTTGTTTTTAGGGTTCGAGGGGTCGGGTACTTTTCTTATGGCTCAGGGTAGGGACAGGGTACTTTTCAGGCTCAGGGGGTGGATGGTGTAATTATTAGGGCTGGGGTGTCAGGTTAGTTTTTAGGGCTCAGGGTGGGGTTGGCGTACCTTTTAGGACTCAGCGGGGTAGTGATTAGGGCTAAGGGCAGGTGGCATAGGGAGGGACACATTCGTAGTTTGGGCTGCATGGTAGAGGCACACGTGGTTTAGCCATGCATGCCTCTGCCATGTAACCCTGCATACAATTATGCAGTAGTAACACCAGCAGAAGTGTTAGGGAGTGGGCAGTACACTTGAGAGTTTGTGGACACCCATTCGCAAACTCCTCTCTGACCTTATTTCACCTTGAAAATGGTCAGGGATCTGTTCCGGTCAAAGGCTGCAGTAAATCCCATCTACGATGGAAAAGGTGAAGGAACACCCCCAAACTTCATAGGGATACAGAGGATAGGATTCTGCAACAGAGAAAATGTTTTGCTTCTGAAGAAAAAAATAACATGAAATAAAAGTATCTAGATACGAATTTCGTCAGCCATGACAGTTATAAATGTTTTTAATCATGACGATGTATTTCTATACTGAGCTGTAGGTATTTCTGTATACAGTCCATGTTCTATCTGAAAAGTATATATCAATCATGTTCTTTATTCTTGTACCATCTAAATCTAAATCAATTGTGCACAAATAGTCACAATATAAATGAATGAATGAGTGTGCCTGCGAAGTTAAAGAGTAATAATGGACTTGCACTTTGATTAATAGTTGCTCAGTTTCATCAATTACATTGTGCTATTTGCTTTTATAATATTCTCTTTTTCTCTATTTTTCTTATTTGGGGAAAAAAAATATCTTCATAAAAAACTTTGTTATATAAATAAAACATATTTTTTATATTTACCTGGTTGATAACATATTTGTTTTTTAAACTTATAGGTCCATTCTATGTTATATTGGATTTCCTAAATGTTTTTCCACTTATTAAAAGTATCTTTGCACAGTGGGGTTGCCTTTGCTCAATTTGAAATGGTATGGTGTTCACAATGAAGACAGTCCAAATGCCAAAGGTGTACTAATTCCAATGAGTTCTTGTATGGGTGAAGGTGTTCTAATTTATTCCTCTAAAAAGCAATTTATTCTGGTGTTATACCTACAAAATGTCCAGCTCATCCAAATCATTAGACCAACACATCCTGTAGTGCTCACTCTTCGCATATTGCTAATGAGGATAATCCCAGCAAGCGACATGACACAAATTAAATGTCCAACTAGAATATACTGCTGGTCCTAAAATGTAATTTAAAAAAAGGATCAAACTAGTCACTGGCAATGGTTAAAGTTAAATGGGCTTAGGTGGGGAAAATAGCTCTAAGTATCTGTTATGTTTTTTGTCTTCAAATTCAATTCTAAACAATAATGGATCTGCTGAGAAATGTAATATACCACTTGCACCCTTGTTATGAGTCGGCGGAGCGGCATGCCAGGGTATACCACCCCACCTACTTTTATCGTCATCATTTGTCCTGAACCTGGTATTTATAACACAACAGACCCAATCTAGTGAGTACAGAAATATTTTATTTTATGTATTGTGTAACATCAGGATTTGCGAGGTATCAAAACTACCCTCTTTATAACCACCCCCAATTATCTAAATACATGGGGTGGATTCCCGATTTACCAATATCTGTACTGTATTTTGTTTAAAAAGGAGAGATTTATGCAAGAACCCTCAACTTGTAGTCACTATTCTCAAAAAGAGATCTACCATCCTCCACCGTGATAATTAGTGAAAAAATGTGCAGAACAAGGTAGCACCTCACGTGCGCAACACCTTAGCGGGCTGAAACTGGTTCGATCATCACCAGTACTGCCACGTTTCTCATCATAGGTTGCCACCTTGTTCAAAGAAAAAATGGATAACTGTACCAACAAAATTCATAGAAAAGCAAAAGGTGAAAGAAAAGTGTGAAAGTTGCACACCAAAGTCCTGTTTTAAAATTGATAAAGAACCATGATTCCCATAACTTTATTCTCTACTCATGGGTCAATTCAAAAGTAAAAAGTGCTGTATTTCAACAGACACGAAGCCAATACACCAATACTGAGTGTCTCTGAACCTGGTATTACCAGGTGTGGGAACACTGAGCTCAGTTTTACTTAATGAGAATTCCCAACTGGTAAAACCACCTGATGCATGAGGCTAAGTTACATAATGGCCCACACCTTACGCTCTGCCACAGCAGGAAGGAGCGTGCAACGCTCCCCCAGCCACATCCGAGCCGGCTCTGAGACCTCTAAGTCCCACCCTGCGAACTGCTGTGGTCAGACTCATCATTTAATACACTTGGTTCCTCAGAACTGAAATATTTTCCCTTATAATGCAATTAGTAAACATCCAATGCTTTTAACTTTTTTGCATCTCAGTGACAACTATACTGGGAACGATAGTGTGTGGGCGGGTTGTTAATTGTTTGCGGTCATGGTTGACAAGACAATTTTTGATGCAACATTATTATCAGCCATTGTTTTGTTATAACTGACATTTGGTAAATGTGTGTGCATCCTTTGTCATTTCTCTGCTATGTCCCTAGCTCGCAGATCCCACAACATCTTCTGTGTTTCCTGTTTCCAAGGCAACTGCAGGCATCTGAAAACACTCCGGCTCCTGTATTGTCTGGGTATATGTTGTTTTCCAATTGATTCAAACAGTCTGAATCGGAGAACGAACCTTTGAATATATCAGTCATTCTTTAAAAAAATATATATACATTTTGGCTTTTCTACAAACAACAAAAGGCGCACAAACTCGCACCCACACCAATTAAATAACCTAAGCGTATCAAGAAGAGTTTAAATGATTGATCTTGGTCTTTACTGTTGCTGAAGTACAGGAAGTGTAACTTCTAATACTGACAAGAGAAAGAAAAAATGCCAAAGGGTTATTAGGCAGAGATCTGACAGGAAGATTGATCAGTTTATAGAAATGAGTAAAAACTGGTAATCTGAGCTGTGCTGCGTTGAGTAAAAAACAATCAGAAATATGTTATGTGATATATCTGTAGAACACCTATCTAGAGCAATGGAAACATTTATTCAGCATGATAATGTAAATCTTTTGTGGAAAATACATTGCTGACTGGAATTCAGAGTAAGCTAGATACACACTAAAAGAAAACCTGTGCGCACCCTTTGGTAGCTTGGCACTGAGCAGTCAGGCTTATCTAAAGAGACAGTGTGTAAAGTATTTGTGCAACACACACAGAAACACTTTGAAAACACCACAACATACTCTACACAGGGTTACAACAATAGATTATATTTTTATGAGTAAAACAAGATCAAAATGACAAAACTATAATAGATAGTATAGGAGGTATGAATTTGTAAAGAATAAATCAAAAAGTAGTGCTTAGAAGCAAATAGCGCTTAGGGGTTAGTAGAGGTCGCGTTGGACCGGGTTAAATCCAAAGGTCAGGTTGACCGCAATGGAGGGCAGGCTGGCTACAGGACTCACAAAGGTCCCACTGAAAAAGTACCTTGTGTGGGGCAAGCGTCGACTTCGAAGACTTGATGCTTCGATCCTGATCCACGCAGGTGATGAAGGCTTAATCGACGAACCCCTATATTGCAGGCACTGCATCATCATCATCAAGCCATGCTATCTGTCATCATTGAGTGGTGCAGTCTCTCAAAGCAATGTTGTCGATCAGCTCCTGCGTTGAAGGTCATGGCATCGGTTCTGATTGACCCAAAGCCATCACTGCATTGATTTTTGTTTCTGTACAGCAGAAGCCACCTTTCAAGGGCCCAGGACTGTATTGGCACCACTTGGCAGGGAAGGACGCTCAGATGGCAGAGTCCAGGTACTGTTGCAGAGTTAAAGGAAGTCTTTGATGGCTCTGAGACTGCCTTCAAGCCCTTAGAGTCACTCTGGGTTCTAATGAGATGGGCCCAGTCCTTGTCCTCAGCAGGACAGAGATCAGCAGGCAACGGGGCTGCACAGCAAAGCAGAGAAGCAGTTCTTCCAGAGCAGTAGTTAAGCAGAGTGGCAATCCTTGAAGCACAACAGTTTTTACTCCTGGCACAGTTCTTCACAGGTCCAGTAGTGTACTGTCATGATACAGTCGGAGCCCCAGTACTTATACCCACGGTGATTTCAAAGCAGGCCCTTACACTGGGGAGATTCCCTCTTCTCTTTCCAGTCCTGCATTCTGACTATCAGTAGTGGATAATCAGCCCTTTGTGTGGGAAAAAGGATGTAGCCAATTCAGGTCTAAGTGTCAGCTCCCTCCCTCTCGTCCTGCCCAGGGAGAGCTATAAGAATGCAAATGAATGCTGATGAATTCTCTGTCCCACCCACCATTCCTATGTTTGAGGCTGTCTAGAGGCAATGCACAAAGTATAGTTGTAGAAGAGAAATGCCCACTTTCTAAAAGTGTCATGTCTAAATTGTAATGTTAATTCAACTTTACCAATAAAGAGGATTTATCATTACCATTTCAACGATATGAAACATGATACAGCTACTTACTTCTAACCAGGAATTACAGCTTTTTAGCCACTACAGGAGGGAGGGCAGGAGCTGACATGGTAACACTTGCTGACTTTGATGTCTACTATTATTCTCATAGAGGTACACAGTGTGTCTACAATAAGGGCAATTAAAGCCGCCTAGGAGTTCTCTACCATATAGTGAAAAAGCTAGGAGGGTACATATATAAAACTTTTCTTAGGGATCCATATCCTGACGAATGCCATCGACCCATAAGGGCGGTAATCTATGGCAGAAACATGTTGATCCGGAAGATAGGGTAATGGCGCGTTGCTTTCCCATATACCCTGTTTTTTCATTTTTAATCCTGCCAAGTGGGATCCATGATAAGGACAGCTGATTACCACTTAGACAGTTTTCATATTTTTTCTCTGCGTGAGGGATCCCTACTGTATCATTTCTTTCTTTTCTATAATCTGTTTTCTCAGCGCTCCTCCCTGGACGTTGGCCTGCACCAAGGAGTTGCAGCGGCCCTATGATGAAGCATGCCACTCATTGAGTGGGTGAGGGCAGTATTTACGCCTTTTTGGGATTCCCAGATTGCGTCATTCATTATTAATTTTTCATCTTCTACCTCTCTTGTTTGTGCAGGTGAAGAATGGTTTCATTCATTTTTTTAAATTTTGAAACAACTTTATGAAGCAGTAGGGGGCCGGTTGGCCCATGTCTTAGAAGGTAATATACATAGAAAATTTGTCCATGGGTTACCTTTAGTTACAAGTCCTTTTCGAGCAGTGAGTTGACCACATTTAGCAGTCTGTATCACATTTTGCATTAAGCATGTCCTGTATTCATCATGCTACCTTTTCCACTCTAAAGTAAATAGAGAGGGTCTCATTTATGAGGTGTTTCTATAGGACAGTGCCGCAGGCATTCCTTCTGCGCTGCCCTACGATAAAAGGGCAGGAATGCGCTGTATCTATCAGATATGGCGCATTCCTGTCCTTTTCCCCTGTGCCTGTGCTGAATGGGCTGCAGTGTGCTAACGCAACCACCTTTGCAGCATGGTGCAAGGGTGCCTTTGTTGAGGGGATAATTGTTTTTGTGCAGGAAGGGAAACCTGTCCTGCACAGAAACAATCAGAAGGGGCCTTTTCCTCTTTCTTTGTGTGCTGCAGAATGCAGCACACATTGAACAAGGAATAGTACTGAGAAATAAAGATATTTCTCCTCTTTGTGCCATCCTTACGCCCCCCCTTGGGAGGCGTAAGTTTTTGGCGCTGACTCATATTTACGATTTCTCGTAAATCTGGGGCAGTGTCAAAATGCCATAGATGTTGCTGGGAACACCCCCAGCAGCACACATTGCACGCCCCTATAACGCAGAAAACTGCTTTAAAGGGGACAATACTTATGAGACAGCATTAAGCCAAAAAAAGTGGCTTAGTGCTGCCTTGTAAATATAGAGCAGGCTCCTGCACCACGGAACGTCACAAAAAGAGATGTCCCGGCGGCGCAAGAGGCCTCATAAATGAGGCCCAGAGTCTTTTCGGTGTAACATACAGTACACTCTGAAGCTCAACATCTGCATGGCACCTCTTTGTCCTTTGCCCTTTCGGATTCTTTGGATCTATCTTGTATTATCTTGTATTCTCAGTAGTCCGTTCACTCTTTCACTGCCTTCTCCATCATCATCAGCAGATTCTGACAGCAGTGATTAGATGCAATCAGAGACTGAAGAATTTATGGTGCCCCTGAGGCTCCTGTTGTCGCGGACAGTATCAAAGCCAGGGCTAATGGCAGAGCTGACCACTGAAAAGTCATCCATCATCCAGCATTGATCCACAGTCCCATTGTTGCCGTGCCCTTCCTTTCAGCACACTCTCAAAGTATGTGACACACACGTCACACCGCGGTCAATAGCGCCTCACTGCTACTCTACGCCAACTTCGCTAATTTTTTCGCTTTCATTTGTTTTCCTTTCTTCCATTTAATGAGATCCTTCCTTTATCTCCGGTCTCCTAAAATATCCATCTGCTTAACTCATCTCTCCCCTATGAGAGTCATTGTTCTTCACGAGGGCTCACATCGATAATGATAATTCTGACAAAATATTAGATCATCTTATTATCTGGTGGTGATATACTTAATGGTGTGCAGCGATGCTTAAACAAAGACTTTGCAATCTGGATATCTTTTCCTTTTTTTTCTTCTAAAAACTCTCAAATACATTAGCTTTTCAAGTTTGTGATGTAATTGTCTCAGGCAAAGTACATAGCTGATCTAACATCACTTATTGAGGGATGGGTTCATGTTGAAACCGTGTATAAATGGCGAACCCCAATCTTCTCTGGCATTAATTAGCACATATATATATTGCTGACCCTTACAATTAAAGTGTGGCTTTTGTTGACTGAATATGACTTTTTAGAGTATACATGGCGAGAATAGTGGCACTTCAGCATACAAGTCATCATTTGCATGCCTAAGGGCACCTTTATAATGAATAACACCTGAAAACACGCGGTTTTCAGTGTATACGAAATACATTTGCACTTTGGTATACAAATAAAACATGTATGCATGGAACACTTAGCATTAGGGAGAGAAACGTCCTAGTCTAGACGAGTTCCTCTGTTGCCAAAAAGAAGGGCCCGCCTCCACAAAACAATTATCAGAAAAGTTTCAAATGCTATTAGCAAAACACAATGGAAAAATTAAAGTGAATGCCAATGCCCAGTTTAGGTGGGAAAATATTTGTATTTATAAAATGTAAAGTGAGTTCAAAGCTTATGGAAAATGCAAAATGTCACTCTCACAATACAGGAGTAAAACCTGTTGTATTATTTTAATAGTGTATAATAATAAAATAATGGAAAAGGACTGTGGGCCTTATTTGAGATTGATGAATAGGATTATCCACTACAAATGTGGTGATTACCTGTACGCCGTATTACAAGAACATTATTGCATATTGCACTTGTTCTGGTAAATGGCAAATTAAGGCCAGCTCTTGAGTCGCTGTTATTAGGCTGAAGTCAGAATTTTTACATTTTTATTTCTAGACTTTTATATTACAAAGTGCAAAGTCAACTCTCTGTCTGGATAGGCTGCTTGAGAATAGACCGCTTCATGTGAGACCTTGATGAATACCTTTTAAATCTCTTGCACGACAATGCCAATAGAACTACATGATGACAATGTGCTTTTGTTAGATAGACAATCCGGTGGTACCCAATTATTCTGGAACTTAGAAATATGGAGATTTTGCCCAACAAAAAAGCAAACATTTAGGCAAAAGAGATATTTCATTGCCAAATTGATTTTCTGGATTGCTTTCTTTCAGTAATCCTCAGAATAAGCCCCACTGACTTCAGTTCTCTTACATAAGTTTGCTTTACCACTTCACTTAAAACAAGGGCACAAAGCCATCACAGCATACCGATCAGCTAGAATTCCACAGCCTAGAGTGCCGTCATCCTCTGTTACGTGGTACACTTACATTATACACACTTTGGAGTTGAGTTCCACAGCCCAACAAAACATGTACAGACGCACAATGTGCTCACAGTAACTTAAGAGTTAACTATGTATCGTTTCAGCAAATCAGCAGTCTCTTCTTCTTGGCGACCACAACTATACTGGTTCCTATGGCCTCTAGTAGGCGTTCACCTGGTGAAAACCATACCAGGAAAACTGGAAGAATCCCTAAAAAAAGGTATTCCTGAGATATCCGGAAGTGGAGCGCGCAGACTCAAGATGGGATAAGTGGCTCACGAAAGCAGTAGATGACTGTGATAAAATGAGAATAGGTTCTAACCAGTCACAAAAGAAACCAACGTGGTTTAATAGCCATCTTCACTCCTTAAAGAGAGCATGTAAAAACTGAAAGAACCTAGAGGAAATCTTAAGATATCACCCTAAAAGGCCAATGCAAAAAAGAGATCAGACACTATCATGATGAGATCAAGATAGCTCAGGTGAAATCCTTCCAGGAAAAAATTGAGACAGCCTCTAATTCCTCAAGAGAATTGTTTAAGGTGGTGAAATCCCTTACAATTATAGCACCGGAGGCCCCCCTAAACTCCTCCTCTAAAAGGAGATGTAATGAACTTGCAGTTTTTTTTTAAAAAACAAGATCAAAATCATCTATGACTCCCTGTAAGAGAACAAACATACCTCAGACACTCAAGAAAGCAAGTCAGCCACTGAGAACCCAGCGAGACCAACATTAAAGGCATTTCCATAAATGAGTATAAATACTACAACCAAGATCCTACAAAGTATCAAATCTGGGTCGCAGTTGGACCCCGTTCCCCCCCACATCCTATTACAAGGAGGAGATATTATCTCAAACACAGCCACAGAGTTACTAAATTTCTCTCTCAGACAGGGGATAGTGCCGAAATCTTGGAAACAAGCCATAGTTCACCCTCTGGTCAAAAAACCCAATTTAGACTCAAAAGGCCTAGGGAACTTCCGCCCCATATCACTTCTCCCCATTTTGGGAAAGATGGCTGAAAAACACGTTAATCACGCGCTGTCCCAGTTTTTAGAGGAGAATAAGATTCTCCATCAAACCCAAATGGGCTTCAGGCCAGCACACAGCACCGAAACTGCCCTTCTGCTTGTCACAGAGAAATCGAAGAGCATCCTTGACCAAGGGGGCGAGGCCGCCATCCTGCCGCTCGATTTGAGCGCAGCATTCGACACGGTGGATCACGAGACTCTCTCCCTCAGGCTAGAAGGAGCAGGGATTTAAGGACAAGCACTAAGGTGGATAGTGTTGTTCCTGAAGGACAGATTCTTCCAAATTACAGAAGGCGGACACTTCTCGGACAACTTCAAGGTCTCATGTGGAGTACCACAGGGCTCCTCCCTCAGTCCCTCATTGTTCAATCTGTACATGCAACCCTTGGCCAAATTGTACAGGAATTCAGGTTGTCAATTATAACATATGCAGATAACACCCAACTGGTCGTGTCAGTGACAGAGGACCCTGACACTAAAAATAACTTAGTGCCCTCCTGCATGGAAAAAAGTGCCAGATGGAAGACACGTAATAGACTAAAACTTAACGGGAACGAAACAGAACTAATGTTCCTAGGAAACAAGCTAACGCCACAAATCACGATGAGCATAAGAGCCTCATAAAAATTCTAGGAGTGTGACTAGACTCCAACTTCACAATGGAGTCCCAAGCCAGGAAATAAGCATCCACCTGTTTCGGAATAACCAGGATGCTCCGACAAATCATGGACCTCATTCCAGAGGAGACCCAGAGAATCGTGGTACATGCGCTGGTGGTCTCGCGTCTCGACTACGGAAATTCTCTCTTCCTTGGCTCACCAAAATATGTGCTGAAAAGACTGCAGGTGGTGCAGAATGCGGCAGCCAGACTACTTAGAAAAACACCTAGACATGAATCATCGCAAAAGGCACTGAAGTCGCTCCACTGGCTGCCAATTCAGGCCAGGATCAAGTTTAAATCGCTGTGCATAGCACATAGGGCCTTGAAGGGAAAAGGACCAATCCTACTTAGAACCCGGATCACATCCTACACACCAGAAAGAGTCTTAAGATCTTCCACAGAACACCTGGCCAAAACCACCAGGGTTAGGAGAGCCAGATGGGGAGGAAGGTCTTTTTCGCATATAGTGCAGAAACTCTGGAACTCTATGCCTACAGATCTAAGACCTACAATGAACGAGCTGGCCTTCAGAAAGAAATTGAAGACCTGGATTTTCCCAGGCTGAGATTAGTCCATGCTCACTCCTGCTCCACAGCGCTGGGAAGCCTACGGACAGCTAAGCGCTCTATAAAACCCATAAACATAAACATAAACATATGGTCCGGTGCACAATTTGGTTGAATATTGGGCCTCATGCCCTGCAAAATTTGCCTGTTAATTTTGTGTGTGGTAATGAAATATGTCAGTCGTTCATAACAAAATGGTCTTAAACATGTAATTTTGTTTTTAATTATGAGCATAGGTTTGTTAAAAGATATATGTCATATGCCATATATGACTCCTTTTTAGTGTTTTTTTGAGGAAGGTATAATTTTATGTTCTTCCTTAATGAGGACCTACAAGAGGTTGATGTTCTTTTTTTGGTGTAAGTTGTAAAGTAGTAGTTATACACAGTGAGATCCACTAGTGTTTTACATGGTGTAAGTTGTAAAGTAGTAGTTTTACACAGTGAGCACCACTAGTTTTTTACATGGTGTTCTGTCCTCCTGTTATTATAGGAAAGTTGTTGATGATGAGTGAGCAACAGGTAACCGGCTCATGGTGGTCGCTTACGTGAGGCACTTCCTATACAAACATTTTATGACTTTGTGAGGAGTAGGTCCCTTGGCACCAGGGTCCGCAAAAGTATCCCAAGCGGGCACTGGGTCTGCCTCTGAATGGAGATTGGATCATTGTCTTCCCCTATAAATGAAGCCTGCTTTAGGGTGGTGTCTTTTATATATTTTATATAACTTTTTGGGGAGTGACAAGTAACAAGGACTTTGTTGTTGGTATTTCTTCTTGGGCTACCCATGCTATCAGCGTTTCCACCGACAGTAAAGGTACATACAAATTACGCCGAGCTCACCGTCACTGCAGCCTTATCACAGCATTCACCCAAAGCCAACTTCAAAAAAGTGAAACACTGATGACAAATCAAGGGACATGTACAATTCTTCGTAGTATGTAAAAGCATGATACATTTATTGAATTAATGAATTAAGAATTAAAGAATTGGAACATGCTGGAAAAAACACCTTTTCAATTATTTGGGTGCACAAAATATACAAATTGCTAATTAAAAAGGATCCATTTTATAATATTCATAAAGCTCTGCACAGAACAACACCCATGCACAATGATATGCAGCTTATGCATGCAAAACACTTTGCACCAACTTAATTTGTACCACCTTTTTAAGGATAGATTTTGAGACCTACCAATCCAAAATTGCATTAAGACTCTACCAAAATGGACTAAAGGATTTAAAGAGAGTTTACTATTTCAAACATCAGCAATACATTGTTCGCATCGGCCCTGGTACTTTTTTGCACCATATGCACGGAACAAACGACCAGCCCTTTTGCACTTGTCAGAGCAGGTGGAGTAAATATTCCCGAAACATTGCACAAATGCATTTAATTATTATTATTTTTCGAACAACAATTTTTATTTCGTCAATTGTCACAAACAATGCAGAGCTCTGTAACCCAGAGACAACCTGCCACTTATTACACACAGCATATTGTGTTGACGCTTAACATAAACATGATACCCCCCAAAAAAGGAAAAAAAATAAATTATAAGAAAACATAATCCCCTTGCACTGTCTTTGTTCACCACCAATATTTGCAGTCACCCGCACATGTGGAACACCTAAATATAAATAAATATAAATATATATATATCAATATATATATGCACAAATGCATTTTAACTATGACCTCTGATGTTGAGTCATTCAAATAATCTTTTGCTTTTAACTGTGATTTTCTTGTGAGATTCTCCCACACAGGTCGAGTAAAAAATCCACTGAATCTCACATGCGTTTGCTAAGAAGGGTCACATGAATGCACCTCAACTTCCCTGCACTGTTGCAGTACAAACGACATATTTCATTCATAATAAATGCAGACCGGATGAATCCACAGAGACAGTGATAAAGTAATAAATAAGCCCTTGGTCCCCATCCAATGCTGAAATTAAACTTGGCTGACTCATAATGAGGGTGAAAAGTAGGCACACAAAGCCTGTTTTGTGAAGATCAATTTGTGTTTTTTAATTAGACTTAGACTTGCTTGCAATGCAAATTCTTCCAGTTGATTAAATATTCATTTAAATATCATTCTTCCAACACCTAATAATGTGCTGAGAATTAATTAAAGGAGATTAGTAGAAGACTTAGACTATATCCAGTTATATTTAAATGGATCTACCTCCTTGGGGAGATCAAAGTGTACCTAAAACTGAAAGTGCTCTACCCAAACTAAAGTATACCGTTGATTGATGCATAAAAGAAATTAAAAAAGGTTTCCTGTTTGTTTTCTTCAGTTTATTTCATTTTGGGCAACAGTACTCCTATTATGGACTAATCAGAAATACACTGGTATTAATTGAAAACAATATATGTATCTCTATTCTCAAAACGCTATAACGTTTGCTAATAGTAATTGAGGATATTTCTGAAATTCATATGTCCGATGGCCAGAAAGTGTTCACTAAGAAATTATCGATCCCTCATAGTGAATAGAGTTCACATAGTAATTTTTTGTGATTGGTATTTCAAAATGTTATGAAACATCAATCTGCAAGCACAAAATAACATCACCTGATGTCAGGTTGACATTTATTTAAGATGTTAATATATGAAATACATGCTATGAATGAGCTAATGGTCAGGCATTACAAATTGGACTATGACAGTGGTGTCCAATATTGGTCTACGAGGCCTGGACATATGCCATATATTTTCTTACAATGGATTACATTAATTTCATGTGCAGTGGTTATCCTGAAAATCCACAATTGATCTAGAATTCTTGGACCTACGTTGGACACCCCTAGCCTAGAGATTTTGTTTGCTATTACGATTTTAAAGTAAAGAAGTTCTTTTGCCCCAGTCAATGACAGGAAACCTAAAAAAATGGTATTGATTCTTTTAGAATTATAGAGGGAAAGTAATATAAATGAATAGGCAACATTAACAGGTGAAATAAAATGAACGATGCTCCACAGGTCAACGTGAAAACAAAGTCCAGAAACATGACTGTTTATGATCCTTGGTGAAAAATGAGTAAAAACATCGCTGCCAGCTTCTAGAGTTTGGTATTCAATTGTCACAGATACTTCCAGCTTCCAGAGTTTCGTATTAAAATGTCAGAGATTCGTGAGCCAGTAAATCTATACTGACCTTCAAGTAATACAAACAATACATGCCAGCGTGGTTGTTGTTTTGTGCTGTTCTGTACAGCTGCTTGTGTATGCCTATTATCGAATACCGATGAGATGTGACGAGGGTTGATAGGTTGCTCATTTCTTCAGTCAGTTGTACAGGTATTAAGGGCGCTTTGGAATCCCCTTAAAGTTGATCACCTTGCTCCAAGTGCAGCCTCTCTTGCAAAGGTCATATGGCAGGCCTGAGATTTTTTAAATATTTTTTTTATTTAATTATTTAATTTTCTTATTTGTTTTATGACCTTCAGTGCGCCATTAATTTCACAATACAACGAAAAAACTGTCACAGGAATTCGTAACGTGTTCTATAGCACAACTGAGTTGAATATTACACTCCTTTACACCATTGTTCGAACCAAAGTGTTAGGTACTGTTTGTGATGTCACAGTCACCAGTGATCTTCGCTTTACAGCTACAGCAATGCCAGTGCATCGTTGGATTCCGAACATTTGCTTTTAACCTCCACGGGGGAGATTTACAAAAAAAGTCTTGCAACGCAGCGCAGCCCCCCGCGAGGCTGCGCTGCGTTGCGCAATAAGTGAGGGAGCAGGAGAGCGCCATATCTTGAAACATATGAGACTCTCCTCCCCTTTACTTTGCGCCGGCAGTGATTTCGGCAGCCATGCACCATGCACACACCTTAGCACCAAAGCGCTAGGGAGTGTGCATGAGTCTAGCATAGGTTTTCTACAGAAAGTGTACCCTTCTTGCACAAAATACTACGCCTAGACACGATGGCAAGCTTTTCCCATTTTGTATGCATGCTGCACAGTTCAGCACTCATGCAAAGTCAGAAAACCATGGAGAAATAAAATCATTTCTCCTGTTAGCGTCTCCTTTGAAGGGGTGTTGACTTTTGGCGCATAACCATGTCTACAAATCTTTGTAAATATGGTTTTTCATCAAAAGGCATGGGAACGCCCATGCTCCACCCATGTAACGCCCCCTTGGTGCTAAGTAACGCAACGCAGTGCTTTGCTCTGTGTTCGCTACTTTGAGGGTGCTTTCCATCGCAAAACAAGTTTTGCGCTGGAAAGTAATTAGCATAAAAAATATTTTACGCTGGTTAGCAGCACTTTTGTGACACTAACCCAGCGCAAAATGTTTGTAAATCCCCCGCAAAGTATGTTCCAGCTTCTGGAGGTGCAAAACAATTTGTGAACTTCTAATTTAGTTTGAAGCAGGCTCGGAATCGCCCGATAATGCTTCCAGTCTTACCTCAATTTGCGAGCGACCAAACAATAATACTGAGGGTTCAATTCACAAAGGTAAACTTTGAAGTTAAGTCTGAGTTTAGACCTGAAATCTAAGTTTGAACCTGAAGTCTAAATTTACCTTTTGTGAATTGGGCCCTCAGACTTCAGGTGGAAGATTACCTTTGTGAAGTGGGTTCACAACATTCAGGTTCAGACTTGTATTAGGTATTGACTAAAAATCGAACATGTAATTATCCACCACCTTTTCAGAGAGGTTAATACATGTCGATAACATTAAGAATAATATTCCTAATATTACATCTACAACACATAACTCATCAAATTACATAGAAGTCCTCATTGGTCTATCACTGTTTTGGCCAGTATTTACTATATGGTAAGGTGAAGGCCTCTTCATATCCTCAACACGACTGCTAAACAATGTACCCCTCGTTCTTGTGACAGCAGGAGCTTGGCCACCTAGCAGAAAAAGCATTATTAAAGCATGATTTTTGATTCCATTATATTTAGTAAAGGTTCACTTCTTTTGTCTCAGATCACTTTCTACTGATGAGAACATTAGAAGGAAACGTGGTTAGGTTTCTGGGTGATTTAGACAACAGATGATATTGTCCAACACTGCCAGTTTCCATTTCCCAAATTCTTTGCTAATGGTGACACATGGCATTGTGCCATTGAAAGTAAACACCTATTCTTAGCAGCAGAGAAGAAATAACACAAATGTCTAACAGGGCAGCGCAGAACTATCAAATACAATAACCCAACAATAGATTACAATATAATCAATATAAAAGTTACCACTAAGTGCGATGACTTTTGCATTTATCCAAGTTAAATAGGGTTTTTTCCACAATGTACATAATTATAATGTTATTATGTAGATTTTCATAAATGTTTTTTACCTAATTTGTGCATGAATGGCATTTCTCAACTCCTATATCTCATTACTGGTTTCTAACTGGCAGTGCTGGTTGGCTTCCCGACTAGCTTTGTGGCAAACTACCTCTGTTATCACTACTACTCTCATTTTGGAACACAGTGCCAGTGGCTTCCTTCTGTATGAGTGTCAGGTTAAGTGCATGCACTGACATGAGTGTGGCCCTCTCCTCTTTCTCCAATTCGGGTCGCTGTCCTTTTCTCAATCATGTACCTAGCTTAGAACAGGTGTCACTGTTTCTCTTCTGCTTAAAGTCATTAGGCTTCAATGGTACCTTGCTTTGCTCATCAGTAGTTCTTTTCAACTTCATAAATGAGTAATATTTTCAGATTTGAAACCGTTTATATGAATGTACATCATTTAGTTTTAACCAAGATGCAGTTTTTCCCACAAATATTTCAAAATATTTACTGATTTGTGCCTTCTGAAATACTGCTTCATAAGTGGCTAATAATGATAATATCAGTGTACCCCAACCTATAGATTTAGCTACATCCCGACAGCGGGAAGAGGAAGAGATTTTCAAAAGCAATTGATATGATTTTTTTGACTCCACAGAAGTCCATCTGAAAAGAATCCTATATTTTTGTTAATAATAACTTGGCCCGGGTGGAATTATAAGTCTGCGTGAGGAAATGGCAGAATTTGGGTAACTCCGTGTTACGCTTGTAATGCAGAGTTCTAGCCAAATACCAGCAGTCAGTGCATGGCAGAATTATTTTGCTGTTCCTAGGAACAACACGAGGTTCCACAATGTGTATATGTGAGTGCGAGCGAGATTTGCCAGCCCTTGGCACAATTTTCAGTCACCACGGAGTCTTCCGATGTCTTTTTATCAAGCTGTGGAACCTAGAGGTTGCGGCTAGAAAGATCTGCCCTTTCAAGTAGGTTTGCTGTCGCTCAAGTAGATTTTCTATTCGAGCGGCAGCAAAATCAACTCGAATGACTGCATGCTCTTGCCATTTGAGCTGATTTTTCTATCGCTACTTGCGCTACCGGTGCTAAATTGCAATGCAGGCAATATATTTTCTGCTGATTAGCGGAATTCTGTTGAATCTCACTGAGTTTTTTTGGGAACTCTGTGGAATTCCATTGAGTGAAACTCTGCTATTTCCTCCCACTCCTAATAAAAACCCTAGCTGGTGAAGGTTCCTCTACTATACTTTCGAATGCTCCCACTGATGACACCATCTCAATAGGCTACAGAGGTCAAAAGAAGAGAATTCCGAATACAGTAATTTAGTGATTGAAAAGTTTAGAAGCATGATTGCTTAATCATATTAGCTAACAGCAGTTGTGGTCCAGGGTAATGATCTACTATTGGTACCCTATTTTCTAGAGGCTATGTAAATTGACGATATAGTGATCATATATATTAATAAAATAATTACAATTCAGCTGCAAACTGATGCAGATAATGACACAATTCCTACATCCATGGAAACAAACACAGGGTTCTGAGAGGTTTTGCTCACCAAAAAGTGCACAAATGTGAAAAGCATATAGATTTTTTAATGAAAGACCACAA
This sequence comes from Triturus cristatus, assembly GCF_964204655.1. Taxonomy (NCBI): domain Eukaryota; kingdom Metazoa; phylum Chordata; class Amphibia; order Caudata; family Salamandridae; genus Triturus; species Triturus cristatus. The sequence continues at coordinate 1,190,847,436 of NC_140591.1, forward strand.
AACGAATGGTCTAGTCTAATCAAATACAACATCTGCACTCTTCTAAGTGAAAGCTGTGCAGGTAATGTTCTGCAGTTGTGCTGGTAAAACAGCTCTTCCATGCACGTTAGTTAGTAAATGACGTTGCAGAGTTGTGGCATGCTGGTGACTTGTGACTGTAAAAAGAGCTCTTTTTTTACTTCAATTAATTTGAATATTTCAGATGCAAATACGGGTGCTTGCAGTTCTCATTTACAGTATTTAGAAACTGCAGAATGGGAATGTATGCAAAACTGGCCACATGAGCTCGACAGGGCAGAGAGGCACTGCGCCAGGCGGGAGTGTGCCGGAGGGGGCTCAGCTTCAGCAGACATGATCTTTGCCGTCCGGGCTCTTCTCGGCGTTTCATAGCTAAGCAAAATGTATAGAGGGGGAGGCATGCACTCCAACTTGAATTAGAAGGGTAGTGAGAACAGTATAATGCTGCAAAGTTACTTTCACCATTGTGGGCAATAACAAAGATATAATGTGGCTGAGACCCTTCTTCATCATATTTTTTATAAATCACCAAATGTGACTAAAAGATGGCTTCTGGCACCAACCATGCCATGTTTAATGAAACATTTTATTGTTAGCATTGTAATACTTGGCTAGGGTGGAAGATTGTGACAACAACTAAACTCTTAAGTCTGAGGAAAAGTAAGCAATGTGGGACACGAGTAGCTTTGCCCACGACCGCATGGCTTGTCAAGTGTGGATTAGAACTATTCAGACACACACAATGGTCACTCAACAACATACACCTATGTTGTCCAGGAACCGTGTACGCCATCCCCTTGACCTACAGCCCACTCATTATTAGGTGAGCGACGCCCTTTCTCCTCACCTGTAAGGAATTAGCACCACCTTGTGGACCAGCACGATGAGGAAGGAACAGAGTCCGTACAATAGTGCAGAGAGGCACTGCACCAGGCGGGAGTGCGCCGGAGGGGGCTTAGCTTCGGCAGACATGATCTTCACTGTCCAGACTCTTCTCGGGTCGCTCAGCTTTCGGCTGATGCTGTTTGCCTACCTGCCCCACCTCATGCCTGGCACTGTCCAGGGCGGCTGTCCCGAGCATGACATGCTGTGAGACACCTATTCGGCAATACCCCAAGGATGGAGGCGGATATGGGCTGGGTCTGCCAGGAACTGGGCAGAGGCTTGCGGCTCCTTGGGCTTGGGCCTGGTGCCCCCGCACGAGCATGCAGCTTCAGCCCCAGCAGGAAGGGGGAGGCGGCTCCAGCACCACGTCCCAGCTATGGCTTTGTCGGGCATGCCTCTAAATGACCGCACTATTTTCAAACAAGCATTTGCAATGCCATACGACTCGCATTTACGCGAGAAGTATTGCATTGGAAATGGGAGTGCGGGCGTCAAAGAAGGCACAAACGGGAGTGGGGGTAAGGGGTTGGCGAAAAATCACAGACTGTTTGAGGGGGCAGGGGGACACAGGGAAAACAATAGTGTTTGAGTAAAGGGGCCAATAGCCTCGGAGGTATACAAATTATGCCATGGCCATCAGGAGGAGGGACTAACAAGTTGAAAGCCAATCAGAAGGCAGCATTTAGGCTTTAAAAAAAAGATGGGCGGAGAGTGATGGAGCTTACGCGAAGCTTCCCCGCTATAGTATATACTAAATGCCTCGCAAAGCGAGCAGAACATGCGCGCTGCGACGCTAGGCAAGACCTAATGAGTGCTTGATTTTTTTCAGCTGCTCCCAAACTGAAATTATTCATTATAAGTGATATAATATAACCTAGTGTTTTCCTATGGGAGAGCCAGCTTTGCCCAGTGAAAAATGACTTTGGAGCTTTTTCACTGCCAGATTGTACAAAATATAAAATATACATACCTCCTTTGTAGTGTGCACCCTGCCTGATGAACATGTGGGGCCTACTTAGAGTTGTCTTATAAGTATTAAAAATGAAGGTGTGGGCCTTGCACAATGTTTTTTTTGCCTGGTAAAACGGGCAGTTTAAAACTGCGCTACCAGGCTGCCGGGCAAGGCCTGTACAAATGCTTTGCAATGTCACATCAATGGTGGCACAATATGTGCTGCAGTCCATGAGTGGCATGTAACGTTGCTACCCTGGATACACTTTCCACCATACACAAGGGACTTATAAGAAAGTTTAATATGCCAATTAGGAGTGTAGTCAATTTCAACAAATTAAGGGGTCAGAGCACATGCACTGGGGCCTGGTTAACAGTGTCCCAGTGCAGTTAAAACCCTGGAGCATCAGTCCAAAGAAATTGGGATGATATTGCAAAAGAGCCATTTCCTATAACTACTTATTGCTGCTCTAAGAAAGCCTTCATGTTCTTAAGTCCTGATATCTTTGCAAAGTCCTATGATCCAGATTCTTCACCCACTCTGCCAGGGGTTATATGGATTATGCATGTAGCAGGAATTAAAATTCAACTTATCGTGCTTCACTTCTCCAGAGGTGCAATGGTGTCCAATTTTTTTTTGCTGGTGCCAGATTGAAAGAGATTCTGATGTTGGCAGACTGATTTAGGGATTCAACCTACACATTTATTGCAAACCGATAGTTCACACTTCCACATCAGTGATGGGCATGCTTTTACCATGCCTTTTACCTTGCCTTGTATTTTACCTGTAGCCCCCAAAGGCGACTGTCACAGCTCTGTTATTGTCCTGTAATGTAAAGGCTGAACAACATCTCCCTTGATCCTCAGGTCCCTGTGAAAGAAGGCATAATTGCCATAGTTCAATGACTCATCACTTTTCACCCATCTCTGTCTTTTCTAGGTCTGATGGTATTTATTATTTTTCTTTGCAAGTTAATTCTATCCCTGCAGCTAGTGTAAATGAGCACTTACATAAAACAAGTCCTTGCTGGACTTCAATCAATTGAATGGAGACGACTGTAGTCTGAAAGTGCTTATTCTCAGTTCTCAGTTTTTTTGTTGTTCTTTTGAACAGATATGAAATAGAATTAAGCGAGGGTTGGTGTTCATATTCAGGGCTGGTAAATAACAAGCTTCTTGAAAACAACTGAAACTAGTCTTCCTAAGAGAAAATTATTCAGACCTGATGCATCAAAAACTGTAAAAGTTAATGCAGAAATGTAGCTCTCGATCTGAACTAATTTTAAATTTGTTTGTTGACTAACACACATTCTCAGTGATTTGCTTTGGAAATTGCACTTGCCCAAGGTTTCTAATGTCATACTTGGAATGCCTTGTGACATTTCCCACAGGCTCCACTTTGCTCTTTCCTGTATGTAGCTTAGGTTTATGCACAAAATGAATACAGCCCTTGGCAGTTGCGGTGGTCCTGTTGCACTCCCACAGCTGTATTTGTACTACGGCGGGTGCACAGGTTTGGTGGTCCGATGGACTGCCGAACTCGTAAGTCAGAAGGTCAAAACTTGACAGGGCCCAATCACTCACCGTATCTGACCCGCATACCATCGCAGTCGGCTTCAATCATTGACTTTACTTGGTCCAGAATGATCAGATAGTCGAGGTTGGCTTTTTACATATGTGGGCTCTAAAAGGCACATTTTTTAAATACGTTTTATAAATTCATATCTCCGGGCCCCTACACTGTGGTTTTGTTGTTTTGGTGTAATTTTAAAGAAAAATATATACTCTATTTTTATAAGTCGGTGTTGATTTTTTATTTTTTGTGTCTTTTAATTATTTGCTGTTTTGGCGATATTAAATGCTTTACACACCTGTCTCCTAAATTAATACCAACTGAAACCAGGTCTACAGTCCAAGGTTTATCAGATAGAAATCATTTTCAGCTATTTTAGCCTATTTAATTCAATGTAAACAAGTAACTGTCATCAATGGCAGTTTTGTGCACTGCTACTAGTCCCTTCATGCTTTCACAGTCTGAGCACCCTTTATGGCTCTGGGATTCTCCATCATAGTTATACAGTTCTATTTCCATAGTGTATGAGTATAGAGGATTTGTCCACGCAGTGTCCTACATTGAGCCTAGTAAACATTTGAAAAATAAATCCTCCACCAAACATATTCCAGGCATGGTGTCTTAACTAAACTAGAGGACGCAGGATATGTTTCTCTTCTCCGCGTTAATGTCTTTTTAACTCTGAAATGTCATTCCCCACTAATAACAAATGTTGAAAAAGTTTGAGAGGCAATTTTAGAATGAGAGGAGAATGACTATTCAAAAAAATCTGAAAAGGCCAGGATACCTGGAGTCTAAAAGAAAATATTGGGCTCACGTGCACAGGTGAGAACAGGAGGATAACATGTAAAGGGCTATCCCATCTTGGTTTTTCATGCCTCACAAGCACAGGGTTTTAGTCTGACCAGGGTTTTAGCCATGACTCAACCATTATTCACCCGAATGGAGTTTAATTGCCTTTGGAAGCATAAAAACAGCTTGCTCAAAATGTGTCCTTCTATGGAATGGGGCATAGGAGGAGTAGTTCAAATCGTGTAGCCAAGTATGATTGCTCTTGCAGGTTTTACCTTACTCATGTGGCATAATTATAGAGCTGTTGACCGTATCACCAAAGCGCCAGTGGAAGTGGAAGTGACATCAGATGTACTTTGACTTGTAATCTTCCCAAGAAGTGATGTTACATGCCCCACAATAATTGACTCAGGTCATATTATACACACAGACACTTAATATCAAAACAATAATCACTATCACACATAAATATACTTTGTAGATTCAAAATCTCTTTATTCGATTCAAAGAATCATTAATGCATTTCGAACACATCTTTAAAAACATTGGAATAATATACCAACTAGCACAAACATTAAGAACAGTTTTCAATAACAACTAAAGTACAAAAACTTTAAACAATTCTAATTTCCCATTTTTGACATGGTACTAAAGATCATAATTCGATTAAAATTGTTGTAAGTACAAAGTGCAATTAGCCCATAACTGCACCCAAGTTAATTAAAAATTAAGGTAAAATAATTAAGTCCTAGCCTAGATCACAATAAAACATTCATACTATTTTCCTTTATCCCAACATATGCTGTACCAATAATTCAATTATTGGATAAGCGAGTAATCAGTGCAGCACTGTGTATAGTGTGTTTACATTAAAGGAATTAAAAGAATTTAAAATGTTTGCCCTTTCTTTTTCCTTATGTAACTGGCGGGCATTACAAATTTGTTGATACCTAATACAATAAGTTGCGAGCTATCTGATTTTAATATTCTAAGCATCTCTAAATAGCTTCTGGTATTCAGCCATTTACACAATGGCTTAATCCATTTACGTCTGGGGGTTACATAAGCTGTACAGAAGAATAAGACATGCCCGATATATTCGTTTGCACCTCATGAGCATAATGTACATTTGGGGTCCCTTAATTTCAGTTGAGGCTTTGCCCATTTAACTGTAGAGACATTTAACTGAAGTATCTCATATCTGAATTTGATATAAAGTGTCTTTGCTAGTTGTGGTTCAATTTCATCTAGGAAGGGCTCGAAGCTCGGGGTCATTTTAAAAGACAAGAATTGGGTAGTGAGTCTCTCTGACTCTGAGTTTAAAGTGACTTTGTGCAAGATAAAATTCCCAAAAATATACTTGATCTCTCTTTTTGATTCAGGAATAAGCAGGCGCAGATTTACCCTATACCTGTTTAGACCTAAATCACGGAGTTATTTTCCAATATGGGCCAACCAAGGAAAAGTAAGATGTACATCCAGTTCCAATACCTTATTCAGGGTCTGCCTGTAGGTCTGTAATTCCACAGTTGTCCAAATTTTGACCCAATATGCCAATAACCTCCATACAGCAAGGTGTTCCAACCTTTTTATCCGAATGTCGTATGTAAGTGGGATCATTGGGGTATTTTTGGGGAGACACGTGAACATTCTCAAGATTTTATTTTCCCGTACAGTTAGGGGTTGGAGAGGGTGGCAGATTGGGCTCTGGATTTATATACTTCCAGAGCAGGAGTGATGTCCTTTGACACAGTCAGATATTGTTTCTTCACAATGGGAATAGTTTTGCATTAAAATTGTTTTTGACTTATTTATTTGTGTCTTCCATGAGAGCTTTGAATGTAGTGTAATGCCTAGGTATACAAAGTTGGAAACACACTCCAGGGGCACCCCATTCAAAGCTAATCTTTTTTGGATGTTTTTGTGTGGTTTAATAGCCATTTTTTTTTTTTTAGGGTTTATCTCGAGACCTTTTAATTTACAATAGTTGTTAAGGCTATCGAGAAGATCTTCTAAACCCCTTGGAGTTTGGGACAATAGAATTGTATTGTCCGGAAATGTAAGAGCACAGATATGAGTGCCTCCTCGTTTAGGTGAATTATGCGAGGCTAATTGCAGGTGCTCAACCATATCGTTGACATAAAATAAAAACAGAGTTGGCTCCAGGACGCCGACCTTGCGCACTTCTCTCCTGTTTGGAATTTCATCTGTTAATGCCCCTCCGGCACCCCATCGTACCTTGGAGTAATTTCCATCATGAAGTCTTATAATTTGATTTAAAATCTCCTCGGGCACTCCCTGATCCTGTAAAGATTTCCATAAGAGATCTCTTGGAATAGAATCAAAAGATGCTTTCAAATCAATGAAAGTCACATATAAATGTCCCTGTTTTAGCTTAGTATACTTCCAGGCTATGCTTAAAAGTCTGAAGACTTGATCGATTGTGCTTATTTTCTGTCTGAAGCCAGCCTGGCAGGGTGAGAGAATTTTTTCATCTATCATCCAATCGTTTAACTTAGCCAAGATTTGTTTGGCAAACACCTTTTGGATAATATCTATCAGGCTTATAGTCCTGTAGTTTGCAGGATCCTCCCTATTGCCCTTTTTATAAATGGGGACTATCTCAGCCCCCTTACAGGATTCTTCATGTATGGGATTCATGTACGGGACCCGCACGTCTGGAGCATGTTTCAAAAGGTCACCAGGGATCATGTCTGGGCCGGGCGCCTTTACTGATTTAATAGTAGCTATAGCTTGAGCAGTATCCTCTAAACTGAATTGCAGAGGAACTGTTTGTGCTATCAACTGGGGCTCCTCATTAAGAACTGGCAAGTCTGTAGCGGGCACGTCTGGTGCAGCATTACAACTAGAAATGTGTCTGTGCCATGTGGAGGGGTCAAAAAAGTGATCAGTAGTCGCCTTGCTCCCTTTGCTCCCCTGAGCTATTATTTTCCAGAACGTAAACTGATCTCTGGCTTTTGCAGCTATTATGAGATCACTCCAGCTTGTGTCCTCCCAGTTCCTCAAGGCTATCTTCGGCACTTTTTTATATTCTACTCTTTCAATTCTAATCTGAATTATAATTTTAGATTTGAGAGCTCCAAGGAGTCTACATTTATGTAGAGATCTCCAGCTTGGAGATGTCATGGAACTGTTACCTAGTTACTTGTAGAATGACACGGGAAGGTTCTATGTGGACAGTTGAGCGAGCCATTGGATGTAAGGGAGTTGCTCTCTGCTGGGATGCTGTTCTATCAATAAATCTACAAGAAAACTTCTAGGAAACCTGTGAAGGCTCTTCTTTTCATGGCGACGAGGGTGGGAGTATTGCTCAAAGTATGTAAATAGTTTTACTGAGACTGTCGAACCGTTAAGAGAAATTATGAAGAAGAATGTTCCCTTTGAATGGTCAAAAAGTTGTAAGGAAAGTTTCGATCTTGTAAAAAAAGAAATATCTGAAGCACCTACATTAGGACGTTAACTACAGATGCTATTGGAGTTGGTGTTGGAGCAGTGTTATCGCAGGTTATTAGTGGGGAGGAGCGGATCATTGGTTTTGCTTCAAGGTGCAGAAAAATCATATTCAGTAATTGAAAGGGAAGCCTTGGCGTGTTGTTGGGCAATGTGTCATTTAAAATTTTACCTATCAGGTCTCCCTTTCAAAATACGAACTGATCATAAGCCATTGTTGTACATCTTTAAAGGTGGAAGAGGGTTAGAAGGGAGTATAACCCCAAGAATTTCCAGATGGCTATTGTCTGTCATGGAATTTGACTACAAGATTAAATATGTTAAAGGAGAACAGAATGTAGTTGCTGCTTACTTATCAAGAATGCTTCTGGATGTAAAGTGTGATGAGATCTGTGTGAACATGAATACTGATTTTGTCAGCAAAATTGACGTTGTTGCTTTATCGCCTGAAGAATGGAACAAAGCCATGGGAAATGATCCTGTATTAAAGAGGGTAGAAGGTAAAATTATTAGTGGCTGGAATTTTGAAGATAGCAAGGATTTAGAACTTATGGAATTTTTCAAGGTTAGAGAAGAACTAAGCCTAAGCAATGGGAATGTTATGAGAAGGTGGCAAGTTGTACCCCCTAAAGATGTGAGGAAACATATTCTTGACATAATTCATGAAGGCCATCCTGGGCAAGGAATGTCAAACCGAAGGGTGAGAGAGTCTTTTTGGTGGCCTGGAGTTGATTCAGAAGTTGAAGCTTTGGTAAAGAATTGTCAATGTTGTTTAAACAGTGATAAATCTAAAGTGGTACGTTATCCTCCATTGGAGTGTACAAAATTTCCATCAAGACCATGGGAGAAGCTAGCCATGGACTTTATTGGACCGGTGAATAGTTTGGGGTTAAGAGATAGATTCATTCTAGTTTTAGTAGATTACTATTCTAAATGGTTCACAATAAGGACAATGGGTGAGATCAATACTAGCAACGTAATAAAATTCCTTGAAGGGATTTTTCTTGAGGAAGGTATACCAGGTAGTATAGTGACCGATAATGGTGTACAATTTGTTTCGAGGGAGATGCAAGAGTATCTTGAAAGAATGAGTATTGTTCATGAAAAGGTAGCTCTCTTTAGACCTCAAGCTAATGGTCTGGTGGAAAGGGTTAATCGTATAATAATGGAGAATATTCAGTTATCCCTTGCGAATGGGTTGTCCTGGAGGGAGGAGTTGCAGAAAAGGATGTGGGTGCATAGGATTACTCTTCATTCTAGCACTGGGATAGCTCCCTTTGTCTCCCTTAAAGGGAGAGAACCAGGTAAAAAAGAATGTCCTGTTTGGTTATGTAAGAAGGATAAGATATGGGTTGATCGTGAGGAAATGTTGAGGAAAGTTGAAGCGGGTCAAGAGAAGATGAAAGATGCTTATAATTCTAGAAAGGGAGTTAAACAGGTAACGTTGCATGTTGGTGATTGGGTTGTGGTGCGGAAGAATGAATGGGTCCGTAAAGGTGAAAGTAAATATATGGGACCTTTACAAGTCAAAAATGTGAAATCCAATATTGTGATATTGGAAGATGATACGATGTGGAGTCTAGGAAATGTTTGCAAAGTGCCAAAGCCATAGGATGTTTTCTGGAAACATAAATTAAGAAATTAGAATATTAATTCTCAATGTGCATTTATTAAATGCATTATTAGATAAACAAAATGTTAATTTTATGAATGTGTTCGGATTCTCATGTATTATTATAAAAACAAAAATGTTAATTTTTATTGTTGTTTTGGATTCTCATGATAGTGTTTTACATGTGTTTGTTGTTTTGTATAAAAGGGAGATATGTAGAGATCTCCAGCTAGGAGATGTCATGGAACTGTTACCTAGTTACTAGTAGAATGACACGGGAAAGGTTCTATGTGGACAGTTGAGCGAGCCATTGGATGTAAGGGAGTTGCTCTCTGCTGGGATGCTGTTCTATCAATAAATCTACAAGAAAACTTCTAGGAAACCTGTGAAGGCTCTTCTTTTCATGGCAACGAGGGTAGGAGTATTGCTCAAAGTATGTAAATAGTTTTACTGAGACTGTCGAACCGTTAAGAGAAATTATGAAGAAGAATGTTCCCTTTGAATGGTCAAAAAGTTGTAAGGAAAGTTTCGATCTTGTAAAAAAATAAATATCTGAAGCACCTACATTAGGACGTTAACTACAGATGCTATTGGAGTTGGTGTTGGAGCAGTGTTATCGCAGGTTATTAGTGGGGAGGAGCGGATCATTGGTTTTGCTTCAAGGTGCAGAAAAATCATATTCAGTAATTGAAAGGGAAGCCTTGGCGTGTTGTTGGGCAATGTGTCATTTAAAATTTTACCTATGGGGTCTCCCTTTCAAAATACGAACTGATCATAAGCCATTGTTGTACATCTTTAAAGGTGGAAGAGGGTTAGAAGGGAGTATAACCCCAAGAATTTCCAGATGGCTATTGTCTGTCATGGAATTTGACTACAAGATTGAATATGTTAAAGGAGAACAGAATGTAGTTGCTGATTACTTATCAAGAATGCTTCTGGATGTAAAGTGTGATGAGATCTGTGTGAACATGAATACTGATTTTGTCAGCAAAATTGACGTTGTTGCTTTATCGCCTGAAGAATGGAACAAAGCCATGGGAAATGATCCTGTATTAAAGAGGGTAGAAGGTAAAATTATTAGTGGCTGGAATTTTGAGGATAGCAAGGATTTAAAATTTATGGAATTTTTCAAGGTTAGAGAAGAACTAAGCCTAAGCAATGGGAATGTTATGAGAAGGTGGCAAGTTGTACCCCCTAAAGATGTGAGGAAACATATTCTTGACATAATTCATGAAGGCCATCCTGGGCAAGGAATGTCAAAACGAAGGGTGAGAGAGTCTTTTTGGTAGCCTGGAGTTGATTCAGAAGTTGAAGCTTTGGTAAAGAATTGTCAATGTTTTTTAAACAGTGATAAATCTAAAGTGGTACGTTATCCTCCATTGGAGTGTACAACATTTCCATCAAGACCATGGGAGAAGCTAGCCATGGACTTTATTAGACCGGTGAATAGTTTGGGGTTAAGAGATAGATTCATTCTAGTTTTAGTAGATTACTATTCTAAATGGTCCACAATAAGGACAATGGGTGAGATCAATACTAGCAACGTAATAAAATTCCTTGAAGGGATTTTTCTTGAGGAAGGTATACCAGGTAGTATAGTGACCGATAATGGTGTACAATTTGTTTCGAGGGAGATGCAAGAGTATCTTGAAAGAATGAGTATTGTTCATGAAAAGGTAGCTCTCTTTAGACCTCAAGCTAATGGTCTGGTGGAAAGGGTTCATCGTATAATAATGGAGAATATTCAGTTATCCCTTGCGAATGGGTTGTCCTGGAGGGAGGAGTTGCAGAAAAGGATGTGGGTGCATAGGATTACTCCTCATTCTAGCACTGGAATAGCTCCCTTTGTCTCCCTTAAAGGGAGAGAACCAGGTAAAAAAGAATGTCCTGTTTGGTTATGTAAGAAGGATAAGATATGGGTTGATCGTGAGGAAATGTTGAGGAAAGTTGAAGCGGGTCAAGAGAAGATGAAAGATGCTTATAATTCTAGAAAGGGAGTTAAACAGGTAACGTTGCATGTTGGTGATTGGGTTGTGGTGCGGAAGAATGAATGGGTCCGTAAAGGTGAAAGTAAATATATGGGACCTTTACAAGTCAAAAATGTGAAATCCAATATTGTGATATTGGAAGATGATACGATGTGGAGTCTAGGAAACGTTTGCAAAGTGCCAAAGCCATAGGATGTTTTCTGGAAACATAAATTAAGAAATTAGAATATTAATTCTCAATGTGCATTTATTAAATGCATTATTAGATAAACAAAATGTTAATTTTATGAATGTGTTCGGATTCTCATGTATTATTATAAAAACAAAAATGTTAATTTTTATTGTTGTTTTGGATTCTCGTGATAGTGTTTTACATGTGTTTGTTGTTTTGTATAAAAGGGAGATATGTAGAGATCTCCAGCTAGGAGATGTCATGGAACTGTTACCTAGTTACTAGTAGAATGACACGGGGAAGGTTCTATGTGGACAGTTGAGCGAGCCATTGGATGTAAGGGAGTTGCTCTCTGCTGGGATGCTGTTCTATCAAAAAATCTACAAGAAAACTTCTAGGAAACCTGTGAAGGCTCTTCTTTTCATGGCGACGAGGGTGGGAGTATTGCTCAAAGTATGTGAATAGTTTTACTGAGACTGTCGAACCGTTAAGAGAAATTATGAAGAAGAATGTTCCCTTTGAATGGTCAAAAAGTTGTAAGGAAAGTTTCGATCTTGTAAAAAAAGAAATATCTGAAGCACCTACATTAGGACGTTAACTACAGATGCTATTGGAGTTGGTGTTGGAGCAGTGTTATCGCAGGTTATTAGTGGGGAGGAGCGGATCATTGGTTTTGCTTCAAGGTGCAGAAAAATCATATTCAGTAATTGAAAGGGAAGCCTTGGCGTGTTGTTGGGCAATGTGTCATTTTAAATTTTACCTATGGGGTCCCCCTTTCAAAATACGAACTGATCATAAGCCATTGTTGCACATCTTTAAAGGTGGAAGAGGGTTAGAAGGGAGTATAACCCCAAGAATTTCCAGATGGCTATTGTCTGTCATGGAATTTGACTACAAGATTGAATATGTTAAAGGAGAACAGAATGTAGTTGCTGATTACTTATCAAGAATGCTTCTGGATGTAAAGTGTGATGAGATCTGTGTGAACATGAATACTGATTTTGTCAGCAAAATTGACGTTGTTGCTTTATCGCCTGAAGAATGGAAGAAAGCCATGGGAAATGATCCTGTATTAAAGAGGGTAGAAGGTAAAATTATTAGTGGCTGGAATTTTGAGGATAGCAAGGATTTAAAACTTATGGAATTTTTCAAGGTTAGAGAAGAACTAAGCCTAAGCAATGGGAATGTTATGAGAAGGTGGCAAGTTGTACCCCCTAAAGATGTGAGGAAACATATTCTTGACATAATTCATGAAGGCCATCCTGGGCAAGGAATGTCAAAACGAAGGGTGAGAGAGTCTTTTTGGTAGCCTGGAGTTGATTCAGAAGTTGAAGCTTTGGTAAAGAATTGTCAATGTTGTTTAAACAGTGATAAATCTAAAGTGGTACGTTATCCTCCATTGGAGTGTACAAAATTTCCATCAAGACCATGGGAGAAGCTAGCCATGGACTTTATTAGACCGGTGAATAGTTTGGGGTTAAGAGATAGATTCATTCTAGTTTTAGTAGATTACTATTCTAAATGGTTCACAATAAGGACAATGGGTGAGATCAATACTAGCAACGTAATAAAATTCCTTGAAGGGATTTTTCTTGAGGAAGGTATACCAGGTAGTATAGTGACCGATAATGGTGTACAATTTGTTTTGAGGGAGATGCAAGAGTATCTTGAAAGAATGAGTATTGTTCATGAAAAGGTAGCTCTCTTTAGACCTCAAGCTAATGGTCTGGTGGAAAGGGTTAATCGTATAATAATGGAGAATATTCAGTTATCCCTTGCGAATGGGTTGTCCTGGAGGGAGGAGTTGCAGAAAAGGATGTGGGTGCATAGGATTACTCCTCATTCTAGCACTGGAATAGCTCCCTTTGTCTCCCTTAAAGGGAGAGAACCAGGTAAAAAAGAATGTCCTGTTTGGTTATGTAAGAAGGATAAGATATGGGTTGATCGTGAGGAAATGTTGAGGAAAGTTGAAGCGGGTCAAGAGAAGATGAAAGATGCTTATAATTCTAGAAAGGGAGTTAAACAGGTAACGTTGCATGTTGGTGATTGGGTTGTGGTGCGGAAGAATGAATGGGTCCGTAAAGGTGAAAGTAAATATATGGGACCTTTACAAGTCAAAAATGTGAAATCCAATATTGTGATATTGGAAGATGATACGATGTGGAGTCTAGGAAACGTTTGCAAAGTGCCAAAGCCATAGGATGTTTTCTGGAAACATAAATTAAGAAATTAGAATATTAATTCTCAATGTGCATTTATTAAATGCATTATTAGATAAACAAAATGTTAATTTTATGAATGTGTTCGGATTCTCATGTATTATTATAAAAACAAAAATGTTAATTTTTATTGTTGTTTTGGATTCTCGTGATAGTGTTTTACATGTGTTTGTTGTTTTGTATAAAAGGGAGATATGTAGAGATCTCCAGCTAGGAGATGTCATGGAACTGTTACCTAGTTACTAGTAGAATGACACGGGGAAGGTTCTATGTGGACAGTTGAGCGAGCCATTGGATGTAAGGGAGTTGCTCTCTGCTGGGATGCTGTTCTATCAATAAATCTACAAGAAAACTTCTAGGAAACCTGTGAAGGCTCTTCTTTTCAATTTGGCTATTGCACATTGCTCGTTAAACCAGGAGTTCAAGGGCTGTGGCCTAGATCTGGATTTATTAGTACCCCTCTGGATTTTGGTTAAATTAATTTTTATAATCTCCACCATTCTTTGATGGATTTGTGTGAAGGGTGTGGGCCCGAGCTGGACTCCACGTAACCTGTTAGGAGGGCACAGAAGTCGTTATATATATTAGTAAGGGGCTCTACCTGATCTAATATTGTTGGCCATTTAACTGATCTCCGGTTATTACTGACTAATGGATGTCTATTCTCTTCCCTCTGGTCCATTGAATAAATTGGATCTCTAGCTGACCCGATCCCTGTCAGATCGAAGCATAATGGGAAGCGATCACTCTCACCTCTTCTATCGATTTTAAAATCCTGAATATGAGCCCAGTGTGCTATGCTTACCATCACATAGTCAATACTGGAAGTGGCAGTTCCTCTGGAGAAGGTATTAGAGCATTCAATGTCTGAGGGAAATTGTCCATTGCATGCCCTTAACCCTCTTTCTATAGTAAAATGGAAAATTTGTATTGCTGATGTGAAGCAGCCACCTTTTTGTTTGTATCAAGAAGAGGAATCCCCCTAGCCAAGTCCTGGAAGATCATATCCATTCCAGTCATCGGTTAATAACAACAATTAAAATCACCCCCACAAGGACCACTCCATTGGTTCAATGCTGTCAAGAACTTCTGCTAGCTGCTGGATATACCCAATGCTTCTTTTGCGCGCTCTCTCGGTCTTATGTATATGTTGAAAATATGTATATGTGTCATATGTGCAGATTTCAGATTTAACCCTAAGATATCCTGTAAACCAGTGTCCAGTATTTCTAAAGAGATATTTAGATTGATTTTTATCCAAATGATCCCGAGGGTCTTCCTCTTTTCGATGGTAAGGCCCCTTTATTAAAGGTTCTATAGCCTAGTTTGTACAAGGGCTCATTTGCCGAAAGCTCCTGAAAAAGACATAGGTCAAATTTACTGATGTATTCTCGCCAATCTGGCTATGAATGTTTTTGATTGAGGCCAGCTATATTCCAAGATACCATCTTTAGAGATTCTGTAGTTGAGTTAGAAGGAGACATGTTAGGGGTCCTGCCTGGTGAACTGTTACTGTAGTAGTCCTCGTACGTAGAGGTTATCTCAGTATCTTGAGGGATTTTTTGTGTGTAAATAAGCACCGTACGTTGTAGATACTACCTATATTTTGACTATGGTGCAATCATAAAATGCCACGGAGGCAACATTACTGCATTCTCTCTTATTTACCGTATGAGAGGTTATGTGCTAGTCCCAAAAGGAGAATACAGTGCCACAATACACAGAACAATACTAGGAGACAAAATTATTTTAACAACACACAATCATGGGTTGATGGTTCCCCAGTCTTTACCTGAAAGGGAAATAGAAAATCAAAGGAAGATGCAAAAAAAGAGTTTTAAAGATACAAGTGTTTATGCCTATCTGTGTTAATTAATTTGGACTATGTGTTGAATAGGAGCTATGTTGCGTGATTAAAATATTTCCTATAGTTACTAATTTTTTAAAAATTTATGATCACTTTATGGTAATTAATCATGGCAACACGCTGTTTAAAAATGTTTTTTTTTTCAATTGTTTATTTTTTTATGTATTTATGGGAGTGTGCTTTGCACTACTGAATTTACGTATTCAGCAGATCTGAATGTGTGTTGTCCTGAGTTCTAGCAGAACATGTAGAAAGTAAACAGTTCATATTAGGACCCTGTTTACATTTTGTTCTTGGTACTGCATTTGCCACCTCTGATGCTAGGGGTTACAAAGGCAGTGCCAAATGTCATAAGAGCTAAGCCAAAGGTGGCAGCTGCTACCTCAGGCAACCCCTAAATGGTATCAATGCCTATCCTGTTTAATTTAATCGTAAAACCCACTCCACAAGCTGTATATACACCCTGGTTGCATAAACGTACCTCAAACAGTAGGCCTCTGTTCGCTTCTGACTGGACAGCAGACTGTGTATATTGCTTCATTGTTTAACAGGCCAACCAGGATTTGAGTATCTCCAGCTTCTGGCTGTACTCATTATATTAACTCCCTGGTGGAGTTTAACTGTCCAAATACTGTGCACTCAACATAAGGATACTGACCACTCCTTAAATAGCATGTGTGTGTGAGTGGCTGTGTCTATTGTTACTCTCTCTATAACACCTCATACATTTGTATAGCAATGTTGATAGCACCATGTTTGTAAAAAGTCTTTGAACATTATATACCTCACATAACATCTCTCGTAATGCCCAAACTATCTCAAACACCTTATCAACCATGCCTTCTTAATGGGACAAGGAATCGGATGCACATTAGAGTGCTTTCTTGCATCCTCAAGTGTACGAAGTACTATTTAAATCCTAAAAAGACAATACAATGCAATACATTATTCAAAACCTCCATTTATTCCTGAAAAATTAAATTTTTATCTGTCTCCAAAGTGTGAAGGTAAAGCTGATTTTATGGAATGGCCAAGATGTCGATGACAATGATGATGGACGTGCTTTGAACAGCTCTGCCACCTGCCTGGTCAAGTATCCCGTGTAATCCAGCCCAGAACCAGCCAATGCACAAT
Source organism: Triturus cristatus (assembly GCF_964204655.1). NCBI lineage: Eukaryota > Metazoa > Chordata > Amphibia > Caudata > Salamandridae > Triturus > Triturus cristatus. The sequence goes on from NC_140591.1 coordinate 1,190,864,118, forward strand.
TGAACACAGAGCTGGTTTAACTAGATGATTGTGCCCGCATTGTAGCCAGCAGCAAGGCCTGACCAAATTCAGACACACCCGCGCAAGTGTCTGATGGCGTCGAACGACCACCAGGGGCTCAGACAAGCTTGCAGTAGACCTGTGACCCCTGAGCCAACACAGAGGGAAGTGATGGTGATCCACAACCGGTACAGGAACAGAGATAGTCCAGAAGGGGATGAGAGGAGCAGAGGCCCAGTTAGTGGAAGAAAAGAGTGGCCCTGTACTGCTTGTGGAGGTGCAGCAAGCTGAGTTGCTGCCAGTAAAAGTACAGAGGTGAGCTAGCGTGGTGGCTGGAGATGGGTGAGTTAGAGAGATGGATGGCCCATTTTAGGAAGGCAGAGGTGCGGCGGCGAGAACATGGACTCCCGGGCTACATGCTACATAGGCAAGAGATGTTTGAACCAGGGCCTCAAAGATCCTAGATTAGGCCTGGGAGACTGCAGGAGACAGACTTTGTAACATAGGTTGAGGGCGGCCCAGAGATAATCCCCACAATATGAACCAGCACTAGAGTCCACGCCTAAAAGCAAAAACTTTACTGCATGCTGGTGAGGGAGACAGAAGCGTGATGGGACACTCCCTGCCCCCTTTTCAGTGCCCCCATATAACGTGACCGAGTGGTGCAGGGGTCCAGTGGTGTCAACCCCTCTTCCCCTGCTCTTTTCCGAGGACTCGGACTAGGACTAGTGGAAGCATGGGCTGAGGCCATGTTCCCGGACCCTTTGCCGACCCCCTGGGGTATAAACATAGTAGATAAACAGCCTGGCCACAGCCCACCTTAATTTTACTCTAATGATAACGTAATGATACTGTGTGAGGCAAAAGATTGATATAATATGCCCTCACTGCCCCTTTGCTCGACTCACACCCTCTAGTGATGGTAAATCCTAAGGGAGATAAGTAGATACTCTCTCCATTCAGGGAAGTTGTGGAGATGCCTCTATCACAGCCCTCCATGGGGGATCTGAAGAACCAGCTAGAAACCACACTCGAAAAATGCATGGCAAAATTTAAAAGGGTCCTCCAAGCGATACAGGAAACTAAAAATTGTCCTTTTAATAAAAATAGATATGATCACCATAGAAGTGAGCCTGTTGCGAGCGGATCATAAGAAGTTAGTACATGGAGTGGATGACATGGAATTGATGTTAACCTTGCTGTTCCCTACAACTAATGAGATGTACAGGATACAGAATCTACGAGCAGAGGTGAGGGTATTACAGCGCCTGGTGTAGGGCAAAGAAGGCTCCTCCAGATTTAACAATGTCCGCTTTCTTGTGATACTGGCACTAGCAGTGGGACCAAACATGGAACTTTTCTTGGAGAAATGGCTAATGGAGACAGTAAAGGCTGGAAGGCTCCCAAAATGATTCTCTATTGAACAAGTGCATCGGTTGCCAAGCCGTCCCCTCCTGCAGGTGATGCTCCATGCCTCATCATAGCCAACAGGGACCCTATCCTGCAACTCTTCTGAACTAAAGGGCCATAGCACCAAAAAAAAGCAACAATCATGGCCTATTCTGATTACACTGTAGTGGTACAGAAACATCACAGCTCCTTTGCAGCAGTGAAGCAATAACTACAAAGCATTGGCCTGAGATATGCATTCCTATTCTCCACCAAACTATGGGTGACAGAGGGAGACATGTCATACTTCTTCCAAACCCTGGAAGAAACCTAGACATGGCTGCAAACAAAGTGAGCCGTGACCCAGATGGATGCAAGACCAACCACAGAGAAATGGACATTCTTGAAACTAATAGAAGGCAGATAAAAAATTCCACAACCACCTAAAGGAAGATCAAGCACTCAAAGCAAGAGCCCAAGCAGCCATGGATATGAGATATGGAGGTTACTGCAGCCCACAACACAGGAGTACTCCTGCTACTCAACAGTACACCAATTGCACACACATTTGGGCAAGTTTCTTTGCAGTGCCTTACTATGAACACAAATCACTGAAGTAGAATACCTAGGGGCATATGTATCAAACGATTTTGTATTCGCAAACGCTGCGAATCGCAAAAAAACAGTGTTTGCGAATACAAAATCACAAAATGAGATGTATGAGGCATTTCAGCAGTGCATTCTTGAGGAATCGCTAAATTTGCGATTTCTTAAGTTTGCGTAAGCATTTAAGAAATCACAAATTGCTATGTAACACACACCCAAGTTGTGCGATTTCTCCTTAAGAAATCGTTAATTACCACCAAATTCAAGTTGGTGGTTATTTGCGATTTCTTTGAAAAATGCACTTTTTGGCATTTTTCAAAGTGCCATGTGGCGCACATACATGCCCTTAGGGCATGTATGTGCGCCATATGCGCACACATGCTGATTTCAGGGGTGCATCAGGGCATCATCATGACACCCTTGCACCTTTGAAAATCTTCTCAATTTGCGATTAGCAAATAGCGATTCGCAAATTGAGAAAGACTTCCCATTCATTGCTATGGGCCTCCTGGCCCATAGGAATGAATGGGAAGGTATTACTTAATTGCGATTTCACAATTTGCTAATCGCAATTAAGGAATTTTAAGAATTCACAAAATTTGTGCGAATTTTTAGATACATCCCGTTGTGCAATTCTCAAATAGCGATTCTCAAAAAATCGCTATTTGAGAATCGCAAATGGAGATGTTGATACATATGCCCCCTAGTCCTTACAATCTCAGACCACTGTCTGCTTAAAGTAACTCTTCAATGGGGTAGACCCAAAACAAAAGTCTCAACTTGGTAACTGCACATTTAGGCGCTCCATGACACACCATTTCGTGAAGCACTGGGGACACACATTACTAAGATCTTTACAGAGAGGCAGGGGTCCACCTGCACTAGAGCGACAGAGTGGGAGACATTCAAAGTGGTCATAAGGGGTCACTGCATGAACAGGGTCAGACTGATTTGCATATGGCCATGTCTGAACTGGGGTGGTGGAGTGAGCTAAAGAATGATGGTGGATTAAACCCAGATAAGTTGACTTGGGGTGAGTGTTTGATTTGCTCAAACGCTCCGTCCATCATCCCCTTTGGTATCGCTTTGTTTGCCCTAGGTTGGCTGGGTATGCCCAGACGTGGGTCCCTTGCTCACTTTGCCACTGGATTCAAGATAGCCTTGCTGATGAGGGTCATGAACCCGAAACCGGTCCCAGGATGCTTGTTTCCGGTCCAAGGAAGACATGGCTTGGCAGTTCGGGCTGGACTGTTCCTATGAGGCACAGGGTCAGACTGATTTGCATATGGCCATGTCTGAACTGGGGTGGTGGAGTGAGCTAAAGAATGATGGTGGATTAAACCCAGATCAGTTGACTGGGGGTGAGTGTTTGATTTGCTCAAACGCTCCATCCATCATCCCCTTTGGTATCACCCTCCCGAAAGACCCTAGTCCAGGCACTTATAATTAGTTGCCTGGACTATGGCAATGTGCTAATTATAGCAGCCAACGAATCTCCTATATATAAACTACAGGTAGTACAGAACACGGAAGCTCGGCTGATAAATAAGCAGCCGACAGGCACTCCGTCTGTCCCCCTCCTTAGGTTCCTGCATTAGCTGTCTATCAGTAAAAGAGCAATTTTTTAACTACTCTGTCTGATCCTTAAAGCAAGGTCAGGAAGGGGTCCCAATATCCACAGGACAGATTAGTTCCCTATTGCCCTCAAAGAAACCTTAACTCCAGCAATCAGCTTCTGCTTCAATCAGAACATAATCAAACTTTAAAATATGGTGGTCGCTCCTTTTTATACCTTGCCCCATTCCATTGTAACCAGCTCCCTTTTATATTAGGGACTGCACTGAGTTTTCAAGTTTCAAAAAACATCTGAATACCTGGCTCTTTTTTTTTCCACAACATAATTTGATTTTTGACAGCCATGACAAAGAGAATACCATGCAAGGCACCCATACTTTGCATAAAGGAGAACAACGATGGATATCAACATTTTCAGCATATACATGACAGTAATCATACAAAGAATGAATTACAAAGAAAGATAAGAACTGAAAAACAAGTAACTGCGCCACATTGCCTCCGCCAGGGAGGAAATGTTGTATATAACCGAAGAATCTGTGCCACCTATAGTCACATCCAGCGTGTAAACCACACATAGTCCAGTACGCTGGAGTCACAACACTGAGTCTGCAATGTCAGGGGGAGCTCCAAAAACAAACCCCTAAAGTCTGCCAACCTCTTCCAGATCTTATAATGTTTCCGAGGGCACCCCGTCACTTCAACGACCAGGAGTTCAAGGCCCTTACAGAAGTCCGAGCACTTTTTCCATATTCCAATCAAAGGCAGGGATTCCTCCTTCCAGGCTCGGGCAGTGTCCATCTTTGCCAATGTAAGGCCTAAGAATAAAAGGTGGCACTTGTACCTGTTGCCACCCAGGTCCTCTACAATATGTAAACTTAACTTAAACAATGTGGACGGACCCACTATGTGTGTGTAGTTTGATCACTGTATGTAGTATGTACTTGGACCCATTAGGTGTTCTTAAAAGACCACTCACACACCAACCTGGTTGGTGTCATGCTTCATCATTGGGGTCCCAACTGGGTGGCCGAGTGCCCCCCGGTTGTGCTACGACACCTGATTACAGCTGGTGTTGTGGGGTAAGTGTGATGTGAGGGGAATTTTTTCAATTAAAAATATCTCTGAGAATCCTTGACATTTCATCTTAATGTTGGCGGCTCAGGATATGTCTAAAAACAAATATGTGTGGTGCAACTATTCAGGGATTATTACCATTAAGGTGACTATGTGTAGTGGTCTACCAGAGGACCAGGTGAGTGAAAGGTGAGTGGCAAAGGTGAAGGGTGCCACGTGAAAACCTGTGCGGTGCCTACACACGTGCTAAGGTGTGTGGTATAAATGTTGACGTACTCACTGACACTTTAAAAATGCAAAAATTCAATGATTATAGGTATTAGGCAGATATCGAGGCTCGGGGGTGGGGTGCTTGTCCAAGATTCCGATTTGGTAGTGGAGAGTCATCTGCTGCAAACCTGATTAGGTCCCCCGTAGTCCCAGCTGCAATATGTAACATAGCCAGTCTCAGGGATGGGGATCATCCCACCCCGGTATTTCAGATAGACATGTAAAGACTACCCTCCAAAACCGCAATAGAGTAGGGCAGGACCACACCATATGTAGGAAAGTACCCTCCATGGACCCATAGCGTAAGCAATGGGGAGATGCAATTAGCCCAGCACGCCACAATCTGTGCCTTGTATAGTAAGCTCTATGGAGATACTTGAACTGGATAAGGCGCAGGCGGGCTGCAATCACTGCACTGCGTGGGGACTCCCGGGCCTCCACCCAGTCGTCTTCTTCAAATGGACCCAAATCCTGTTGCCACGCCTCTCTAGTTTTATGTAGGGTGGTGGGTGTGTTATTATTGATCGTACAATATATTTTGGTTATCTTATGATCTCCTACCTCCCCCATGAAGACCTTGGCCTCAATGGGGTTAAACTCAGGTATCTCTGTGAGGCGAGATATGTAGGGGGTAAAAGCATGTCTGAATTGGAGATATCAATAGAATTGTGTGCGGGGCATATCATACTCTGTCTGCATGTCGAGAAAGGACTTGAGGGTACAACCATGCACAACTGCCCCCACTGTATCTTTTCCAATGATTCCGCAACCCGAAAGCCAGGTAGTCGTGCCAGCTCTGGCCATTGCCCATTATCCCACAGTGTCAGTAGGGCAGGACCACACTGTATGTAGGAAAGTACCCTCCATGGACCCATAGCGTAAGCAATGGAGAGATGCAATTAGCCCAGCACGCCACAATCTGTGCCTTGTATAGTAAGCTCTACGGAGATACTTGAACTGGATAAGGCGCAGGCGGGCTGCAATCACTGCACTGCGTGGGGACTCCCGGGCCTCCACCCAGTCGTCTTCTTCCGAGGGACCCAAATCCTGTTGCCACGCCTCACTAGATTTATATAGGGTGGTGGGTGTGTTATTATTGATCGTACGGTATATTTTGGTTATCTTATGATCTCCTACCTCCCCCGTGAAGACCTTGGCCTCAATGGGGTTAAACTCAGGTATCTCCGTGAGGCGAGATATGTAGGGGGTAAAAGCATGCCTGAATTGGTGATATCAATAGAATTGTGTGCGGGGCATATCATACTCTGTTTGCATGTTGAGAAAGGACTTGAGGGTACAACCATTCACAACCGCCCCCACTGTATCTTTTCCAATGATTCTGCACCCCGAAAGCCAGGTAGTCGTGCCAGCTCTGGCAATTGCCCATTATCCCACAGTGGAGTTTCCCTGGTGAGTCTCTCCCACCAACCCATCTGTCGGAGCGCAGCCTTCCAGACCTTAAAGACAGTGACGGTGGCAGGCGGTAACTCCTTAAGCAGCACCATCGAATAGAGAATCATGTGAAGAGTATTGTCTCCCAGCAGCCAATATTCTACGCCTCACGCTGGGTCCCTACGATTGCCGTACCACGGTTCGTTAAGGACGAGGAGATGTGAGGCCAGGCAGTACTCATGACCGTCCAGAGTAGCCACTCCTTCGGAATAGGTAGATTGGAAACAGGTCCTCAGTGCAATTCGTGATGCACCCCCCCTTCCCAGAGAAACTGGGCAAGAATAGCGTTCAATTGACAAAACCACATCTGCTTAATTGAGTTGGGGTGGTTTGGAAATTGATAAAGAAGGCGGGGTAGGGAAACCATTTTGAAGATGGCGGATCTGCCAAAGAGAGACAAGGGCATATGAGACCACACACGCGTCTGATCGATCACCTGCATCCACAAGGGGGCGAGGTTTTTACCCCACGCCACTGACGGAGACACCGAAAGACAGATGTCCAAATACTTGAAACCATCTGGGAACAGCACAACTTCTCGCGATCAGTCACCTAACAGATCCTCACCATGCAGCGGCCACAAGAATGATTTTCCACGATTCATGTAGAAACCAGAGGTCTCGCCAAAGATTTGCATAATGCGAAAAAGACGTGGACCAGTCCGGTCACTATTCGTGAGAAAAAATAAAACATCATCCGCATAAAGCGCTATGGGAGCGGAAATTCCCGGTGCCCATTCAAAGCTGCGCATCTGGGCGTCCACCCGAATCCAGACAGCCAATGGCTCTATGGCGAGTGCGAAGAGATGGGGGAGAGTGGCGAGCCCTGACATGTCCCTCGTCAGACAAAAAAGGTCTGGAAGCCGAATCAGCTACCGTGACTGATGCAGTTATTTCTGTATACAGTAAGTGAATAAGCTGCAGTAACCGGGGGCCAATGTTTAGATGGCTTAGCAAGGCGAACAGATAGGTCCAGCTAAGGGAGTCAAAGGCTTTATTAATTTCTGCCAAGAGGAGCGCGGCGGGGCACCTAAGCCTGTCGACCGCGGCTTTAGCATTGTGTGCATGTCTGATATTATGCTGCGTTGCACGACTGGGCATTAAGCCTGCCTGGTCCAGGTGGACCAATTCTGTGATGTGTGAGACCAGGCGATTGGCAATCGCCTTGGGCAAGAGTTTGGCCTCTACATTGAGTAGAGAAATCGGGCGGTAGGACGAGAATTGTAAAAGGGGGTGGCCTTGCTTCAGGAACGCAACAATTTTGGCATGTCCCAATCCGGTGGGAGTCTGCCACTCTCAGTGGAAGCCTCAAGGGCCTCTAGATACGGATTTAGGAGTTGCGGGTGGTATTTCTGGAAAAACTCATAAGGGAAGCCACTCGGGCTCGGCGCCTTACCCGCTCTCATACTGAGCAGTGCAGTCAGCAGTTCTTCTATCGTCCAACGTGTCTCGCACCCCATCTGATAAGGCCCGAGGTGGAAAGTCATCTATACATATCGGGATCATTTCCACGGGCAATGCCTCATGAGGAGCGTACAAGTCTACAAAATATAAGGCAAAACAGACAGCAATGGCGGATGGGTCTCATCAGGGGCACGTACAAATGGGAGCGTCTGAGGGTGCAGCGTGTGCTGACACAGGCGATGCAATAAGGCACTGGATTTGTCCCTCCACTGGTATATTTGGCTATGAGTGGCAAGCCAGTACAGATGGGCTTCATCCAGAAGGTCTCTGGCATACGTCGGTTGTACATTTATTAATTACCTATGCGCAGCGCTCCCCTCTGAGCCCCTACCCGCGCGTTCCAGGTCAAGCAACTGGGCTTCAATTTGTATTAGCTTGTTGCGGCGCCATTGGTGCCTCACTGTACAGAAAGCAAAATCCTCCCCCGGAGGGTGGGTCTTAGTGCCTCAAAGAGAAGAACTGGAGAATCTACCGAGCCCGTGTTAGAAGATAGTCTGCGAGAGATTTATGGATATGTGCTCTATACTCATTGTCCCGTAGCAGCCACGGTGACAAGCGCCACCAAAACTGGGAGCGTCTGGGATCCAGAGATAAGAGAAGGAACACCTGCGTGTGATCCAAAATGCCCCAAGGAAGAATGTCGGCCGCGAGCAGTCTATGGGTATCGCGAGAAGGACTCGTGGGCACCTGAGAAGAATGTATACGCGCATGTACTGGGGTGTAGGGTCCTCCACGAGTCAACCCACCCCAATCCTTGAACTAAGGGTAACAGTTTAGAGTCCTGGATCCCTGTTGTACGAGCCGTAGCACACCACCTTTCCTGCAATGGAGACAAATCATCATTCCAATCTCCACCAACCAGGGTTAACCCCGATGGGAGTTCAGCCCAGAGTGTCGTCAACTTTTCAACAAAGGACCGCGAAAGGTGAGGGGGGGCATAAATACTACCCAGAAGGATGTATGACGTTACAACGCACACTTTTACAACGCATGCACTTACAACGCATTTTTTACAACGCATAATCCATTACAACGCATGACATTACAACGCATGACACTACAACGCATTTTTAAAAAATACCTTTACAACGCATTTCCATTACAACGCATACTACCTTTACAACGCATACCATTACAACGCATAATATTAAATTACATTTAAGGTAAGTATTAGATAGTATAGGGGTAAAAATTACTATTCTAACTCCAGGGGGTGCAACAGTAGGGTAAGTGTTGGATAGTATAGGGGTAAAAATTACTATTCTAACTCCAGGGGGTGCAACAGTAGGGTAAGTGTTGGATAGTGTAGGGGTAAAAATTACTATTCTAACTCCAGGGGGTGCATCAGTAGGGTAAGTGTTGGATAGTATAGGGGTAACAATTACTATTCTAACTCCAGGGGGTGCATCAGTAGGGTAAGTGTTGGATAGTATAGGGGTAAAAATTACTATTCTAACTCCAGGGGGTGCATCAGTAGGGTAAGTGTTGGATAGTATAGGGGTAAAAATTACTATTCTAACTCCAGGGGGTGCATCAGTAGGGTAAGTGTTGGATAGTATAGGGGTACAAATTACTATTCTAACTCCAGGGGGTGCATCAGTAGGGTAAGTGTTGGATAGTATAGGGGTAAAAATTACTATTCTAACTCCAGGGGGTGCAACAGTAGGGTAAGTGTTGGATAGTGTAGTGTAATATTATGCGTTGTAATGGTATGCGTTGTAATGGTAGTATGCGTTGTAATGGAATGCGTTGTAAAGGTAGTTTTTAAAAATGCGTTGTAGTGTCATGCGTTGTAATGTCATGCGTTGTAATGGATTCTGCGTTGTAAAAAATGCGTTGTAAAGGTAGTGCGTTGTAAAAGTTGCGTTGTAAAGGTTGTTCCCCACCCAGAACAATGGGTTCACTATACAGAGTCCCATACACGACAACAAACCTACCCTGTAGGTCTGACCCTGTCTTCCTATGGATAAAGGGGACACCACGGTGTACAAGAATTGCAACCCCTGGGAGCCTCTAGTGAACCCAGCGTGATAAATATGTGTAAATCCAAACCTCCCCAAGCAAGGTATCTTAGTTCCCGCTAAATGGGTCTCCTGCAGAAAGTGAATGCCCGTCCTGTGGCACTTAGCTTGGCGCAGCACCGCACCCCGCTTTATCTTATCAAGCAGGCCGTTTGTGTTCCAACTAAGGACTCGGAGCTCTCTACTCCTGACCCCGTCTAACTCCGGTGGCATGGCTGGCAGAGGTGTAAGAATGCGGAAACAGAGAACTGAGCGGCAATGACAACTCCAGAGTTGTACATGACAGAGAACGCAGTGGCATTAACAGAAGACATCAACCAAACCCACATAGAATCCCCAACCCCCCCCTCACCCCAATACTTCACAAACATAGAAGTATCTGTCTTCTGTCGCGGCATGGTCCAAGCGAGAACCCCAACAGGGGGTAGCGGCAAGGAGCAGCCAATGGATCCCCAGTACGAGTCTTCTACCCATAGAGAAACAAAGAACAGAGGGTCAGAGACTCATGAAACATTGGAAGCCTGCAATGAAAAGATACGATAAATGAAATATAGCATGCATAGTTACAGTTCTCAGAGCTACAGCATTCAGAACGCTGAAAGTTCTAATTGAACATCAGGGAGTCTCTTATTGGACTGCTGCGAGTCGTGGACCTCTTCTTGGATCTCGATTGACGACGACGCCTGCCACCCGCTCCCAAGGGGCCGCTAGAGGAGGAATCGGAGTCAATCCTAGGCGGAGTGTGGGGCTTAAGCCCGTCCGTCTCCTCCAGCCACTGGAATTCCTCTTCCGGGGTGGGTGCGTGAATTGTATACCGCCCGCAGGCAGGCCGGGTAGAGCAGGGAGTACGGAAGCTTAAGACTCTGAAGACGAGCCTTGGCCTCCAGAAAGGACTGTCTGCGCTGCTGTACAAGCTTGGTATAGTCCAGGAATATGAGGATGCATTGCGAGTCATACAGAAGAGAATCCTGCACCCTTGCCTTTTGAAGAATGACATCCCTGTCTCTGTAGTTAAGGAGACAGGCGATGATAGGGTGAGGGCGAGTGCCCGGGGGCGGCTTCTGCAGCAGCGCACGGTGTACATGCTCCAGGGCGAAGCATGAGGAGAGTGATGGAATAAACTCAGAGTTCGTACATTTTTACAAGCCATAATTTCGGCCCTAAACTCAGACAATACGAAGCTGAACATTCGGTTCACAAAATTTGTAAATAGAGCGGCCAAATCTTTGGGGAAAAACAGGGCCGCAAATCCTACTCAACCTGACTGCCCTGTTACGCCACTTCAGGCTCAACCCACGAACTCTTGATCACTCAGTACTGTCTTTTAGAACATTGCCGTTTGCTTAATATTAACTGTTCTCATTTTTATAGACAGCTTTTTAAAAACGCTAGTTTAGCTGTTCCTTTCCAGATTATCAAAAAAAAAAAAAGAAGCGACGCTTCGACCGACCTGACACCCCAGTTTCTGAATGTCATAGGCAATTAATTAATGTTAGGATATTTTAATCACATCTTCCTGTTTTAGATTGTTTTAGTATTAATCTGAGTCTTTTAAAGCTTTGACTTTTGCACATAAGAATCATACAAGTTTTTTTTATCTCAAACTGAAAAATTGTAATGGTTTTAAGTAATCATGCAATAAAGTATTATTATTATTATTATTATGAGGAGAGTGAATCAGGTGCAAGCCATCATGCAATAAAGTATTATTATTATTATTATGAGGAGAGTGAATCAGGTGCAAGCCAATCTCTAAGTCACGTGGTGTGGAACTCCACTGCATCTTTTCACTCGCAGTACTCCGGAAATCCAATAAAGCAAAGATTATTGTGACGAGCACATCCCGGTGCATCTTCGACCCGCGTTGCCAGGCCCCGTGTAAGGGATTCGAGGGTTGACACCTTCTTCGCCAGAGTGCCCACAGTGTCTTCAACACCTGATATGCGGGATTCCGCCTTCGCAATACGCTGCACCGCACTGCTGAGATCCTGCCGAAGCAACAAGACTCCGCACCCACCGCACCAATTTTGGACTCCACCGTTTCCCGTGACTGTGTGGTTGCCGCCAACAGAGCCACATTATCTGCCATCTGGTTCTACGGGTCTCCCAGCAACGGACCTGAGGTCACAGCCCCAGCAAACTTATCCATAGTGCATTGCTTGAAGGCCATGCCAGGCAGCTTAACCTTAGCCATTATATAGCTGCACGGGGCCAAGAGGGCAGTCCAGCCATCCGGGTACTGCAGTCCCCCACAATGTGCGCTAACGGTCACGGGCACTGCAAGCCAGATGTGTTTGCCATGACGGGAGGGGGAGGGGAAGGCCCGACCAGGCAGGGCACCCGTACCCACAAGCCGCACCAAGCCTGCGCCTGGCTGCCTCCTCGAGTTAGGCACACCAGCCTCACCTAATGGATGTCCAGGCACAGCTCCCACCCCTTGCTGCAACTGGTGTATGGTCTGTAGGTCAAAGCCCCTCAGTTGCCAGGGCAACCACATCACCCAGGAGAAAGGCAAAGCAGCAATACAGCACACAAGTCAATGGGGGGGAACACCAGGAAAAGCAGCGTCGGTGGTCGGCGTCACCAGTTAGGTAGGTCCCCAAGAAGGAGTGAGAAGCGGGCAGCAAGGGCAACACATGTAGTAGGCGGCGGTCAACACTCACTCCAGGGAGGTCCAGGCTCCAGAGAGGGACCCCAGCATAAAAAGAGCCAAGGTAGGTAGTATGTCCGTCTGTGCGTGCTCCAGGTAAAGGCCTCAATATCCAAGCACCCAGATCATGAACCAACTCTAGGCCAGGCAATAAGACATGCAGCTGTGACCCCGGTGTCTACGCGGCATTGGCCCCGCCCGCAGCTAGCCACCAAGCAAGGGTGCACCAGAGCGCCCGCGGCCCGTCTCCCCACCCTGACCGCACAGGCACCCCCGCATGGCCCAGATGGGGACCGCACTGCAGCACCCAGTCGGCACTCACCAGGCAGCCGCGATGTCAAAGCGGGACCGTACCCTCAGGCTTGGTACGTCTTCCAGGGCGGGGGCTCACAACACAACACTCGCGGCTCTACCCAGGAGGGAGCCGGTCGCCCCGCGCCACCTCAGTGGGCAGAGCCCCAGGCAGGGAGGTTCGTCGCAGCAACCATCCAGATGCAGGCAGTTAGCGGCCCGATGTTCCGGCCGCACCTCAACACTGTCTATCGCCCTCCACCTGGTCCTAGACATTCAAGGCAGCAGGCACAGCGCCACCGCACCAGGCCCTAGGCAGGACGCAGTGGCAGGCACCCAGAAGGCAAGGGCTCAGTCCTCAATGACCGGGCCACCATGTCTTCAGGCCACCGCCCCTGATCCACTGACAGATGGGCGCCAGGGGCTCTCGTCGGCACCCACTGCCGGCTCGATAAGTTCGCAGGCTCTTGGGCGGGAGGGCACACAGGCTGATAGAAGGGCACCGGTGGAGCAATCAGCACGGCCCACGAGCCCCAGTCCGCGACACCACTGTCGCTCAGCAATCTGGGCAGAACGGGCTTGGAAAAAACACTGTGGCTGTAGAATGTGCTCACCAAGCACGTACAGGCTCTGAGATGTAAGGATGGGTATTTAAGAACAGGATAATTGGCGGATTACTGGCAGGCTGCCGGAGCTGTGCTAAAGCAAGTCCTCCATGATAGACGGCTAAGCCACACCCCCAATACCTGGCTCTTTTAATGGCACAGAACAGCTGTCTGGCTGTAAAGCGCCGAGATACCCTTCCAAGGAAGAGTCATGCGCTATACTAAATTTTAAACATGAACAGTGACAACACACCACAAAAGGAGGACCCACAACAGATTTAAAATAATAGAGTGCAATTTAATAAATAAAACAAGACATAAAGAACAAAAACTCCAGTCAGTAGAGCTGGAGATATTGAATTTTAGTTTATAGGGTAAAATAGAGCCAAAAAACACAAAGCACCAATTGGGGATACCTGTTGGCGCTGGACCGGGACAAAGTCACAAATTCAGGCAGACGACACTAGAATGCGTGCCAGATACAGGGACCGTGTTAGTTTAGCTGACCAAAGAACCTTAAATCCAGGTTGCAGAGCGTGGCATGGATCTGGGTCAAAGAAGTACCATGCAACTGTTGCGATGCATTGGGCTAAAATGCGGCTAGGTTGTGGTGCAAGGTCTTGTTGCGTCAATGTTGAGGATTCTGCCAACAAACTTGCAATGTAAAGTCCTTGCACTGGGGATGTAACACACAGCTGGCGATGTGTCGGTTCTGAGGAACTGAGAGGCTGTGATATGGAGTCCGTTGTTTTCAAGGCTGTCGACAATAGGAGATGCGAGGCCCAGGGCTGGAGATGCACTGTGTCATCGGTGAAGCGATGCTTGTGGAGGCAATGCTCAGCAGAGAAGATGCACCAGTTTGGCTGGCAAGCATCTAAGGCCCACTTTCAAGGGTCCAGGACTGTAGTGGTACCACTTAGCAGGGTAGACTCAACAAATGGTAGAATCCAGGTGCAGGTGCAAGGTTGTTGAAAGTCTGTTATGTCTCAGATGTGTCAACTCAGGAGAACAGTCAACTGGCCCCTGGAGTCACTCTAGGTTCAAGTGATGCAGGTCCAGTCCTTCCCACCTAGGCAGGGGTACAGCAGGCAGCAGGACAGCACAGCAAGGCACGAGTCCAGCAAAGCAGCAGGCCTGTAGAGGGGGAGTCCTTCAGCAGCACAACAGTCCTTCTTCCTGGGAGAGTCTTCACAGGTCCAGAAGTGTGCTCAAGTGGTGGTGTCAGAGGTCCAGTACTTATACCCAGTTGTGCCTTTAAAGTAGGGAAAACTTCAAAGATATAAGGTAGAGTCCAGGTTGGAAGTAATTTATTATCCTGAGACTTCAGATAAGGAAGCCAGCCAACTAGCCCTTTGGGTTCTGGGTTCAAGATGTGCAGGCCCAATCCTTCTCACCCAGGAAGAGAGCAGCAGGATGCAGGTCAGCACAGCAAAACAGGAGTCCAGCAGAATAGCAGTTTAGCAGAGTGGCAGTCATTCAGCTGCACAGCAGTCTTTCTTCCTGGCAGAGTAATCACAGGTCAAATAGTGCACTGAAGTAGTGGTGTCTGAAGCCCTTCTTTAATACACAGTTGTGCCTTTGAAGTGGGGAGAAACTTCTAGAGACATGCGTATGTGTGGGGACCGAACACAGCCATTTCAGGTGTAAGTGAGGCTGGTCCCAGCTCCTCTCTCCCATCCTGTCAGTGATAGCCCACCTAGTCATATCTACGCTCCCATTGTTTGTGGCTATCTAGGAGGAATATAAAAAGATCAACAGCCAACTACAACTAGTCATGTGACCAGAGAAAGGATGCAGGCACCACTTGGCTAAGGCAAGAAAATGCCACGTTTTGCAATAATTGTAAAGATCTGACTTTACAATAAGTTAGGATTTTAATTTAGGATTCCAGAGACACCAAATATGAACCAGTTATCTTTTATGTTAGACCTGAAAGCCTTAATAGTGAAAAACATTATTTTCACCACCATGACATGCAACACTTAAAAGTACAAGTCCAACTTTTTAAATAGAATGCACCATGCCATTTGGGCTGTCCAGGGTCTACCCTAAAGGTGATGCATGAATTTAAAAGGCAAAGCAAAGCAGGAGTCCAGCAGAGTAGCAGTTTAGCAGCGTGGCAGTCATTCAGCTGCACAGCAGTCTTTCTTCCTGGCAGAGTAACCACACGTCCAATAGTGTACTGAAGTAGTGGTGTCTGAAGCACTTCTTTAATACACAGTTGTGCCTTTGAAGTGGGGAGAAACGTCTAGAGACATGCGTTTGAAATGTACAGATGCTCTGCCCCGCGGCCTTGGCTCCAGCTAACCACAGAGGGTGTGCAGCCCTTTGTGTGGGGAAAGAACACAGCCGTTTCAGGTGTAAGTGAGGCTGGTCCCAGCTCCTCTCCCCCATCTTGTCAGTGATAGCCCACCTAGTCATATCTAAGCTCCCATTGTTTGTGGCTATCTAGGAGGAATATAAAAAAATCAACTGCCAACTACAATCAGTCATGTGACCAGAGAAATGATGCAGGCACCACTTGGCTAAGACAAGAAAATGGCAAGTTTTGCACTTTCATAATTGTAAAAATCTGACTTCACAATAAGTTAGGATTTTAATTTAGGATTCCAGAGACACTACATATGAACCAGTTATCTTGTCTGTTCGACCTGAAAGCCTTAATAGTGAAAAACAAATGTTTCACCACCATGACATGCACCACTTAACCCCTTCAGTGCCCATGACGAGATAGTCTCGTCATGGAGCGCGGTTGCGCTGTGCCCATGACGAGACTATCTCGTCATGAACCCCGCCCACTAATGAAAGGCCCGGCACAGGGCGGGAAAAGGGCGGGGCACTGAAGAGGTTAAAAGTACAAGTCCAACTTTTTAAATAGAATGCACCATGCTATTTGGGCTGTCTAGGGTCTACCCTAAGGGTGACGTATGAATTTAAAAGGAAGATTTGGGCCTGGGAAAAGGTTTATTATGGCAGGTCGAACTGGAGTTTAAAACTGCACATACAGGCTCTGCAATGGCAGGCCTGAGTCATGTTTAAAGGGCTACTTAAGTGGGTGGCGCACTCTATGTTGCAGGCCGACTAGTAGCATTTAATCTGCAGGCCCTAGGCACATGTACTGCACTTTACAGGGGACTAGGGGACTTATAAGTAAACTAATTATTCCAATTGGGTATAAGCCAGTATTATCATGAATAGAGGAGAGAGCACATGACGCTAGCTCTGGTTAGCAGTAATAAAGTGCTCGAAGTCCTAAACCCAGCAAACATGATGTCAGAAAAATTGGAGGAGGAAGGCAGAAAGTCGAGGGTAGACCATCCTAAAGCTGACAGGTCTAACACGGATGATGCGCTAATGTACTTACGCTGACCCCTTGCCTCCCTTCCAGCACACAGGGAGACAACAGAAAGATTATGAGACACGTCTGGCCTAAGGGTCAACCGATATAAATCAGGCCTGTTCCCAATGAGACACATACCTGATACGCATCGAGAAGAGATATTACAAACAACACCAGAGTGGTGCTACAACGAAGTTTAAGTATCTGGATTTACTCATATATCATGCTAAAGCAGACATACTGGAATGAAAACTAGGATGAGTGCTTACATCAATTAAGTATTCTATCCCATTTTTTACTGCGCTTCCACTGTCCCCATTAGGTAGGGTTCCAATCATTAAGATGTTGCTATTTCCCAGACTGTTATACTTCTTCTGTCCCTGCTAGTAAACAATCCTGTCTCCTTCTTTAAGACACTAATCAGATAACTGTCTGATTTAGTTTGGGGGACAGGGCATAAGTGAGGCGCGCACTAGAAAATACAAGGCCCACTATAGAAGGGATGTCTGGGGACTCCTGATTACAAGCTGCATTATGCTGTGGCACAACTACAATGGCCAATGCGCAGGCTAGGAGAGGGCCCTTCTGCTGAATGAGCTATTGTGAACAACACCCTCAGAGATGAACCTATTCTGTTGTGGCTCATGGCCCCAATGGGACAGATAGTAAGTGAAACCATGCTATTGAGACCAGCGTGAACATGCTGGCATAACACACAGATTCCACCCCTTACACACTAGTAAAAGACCTGTGGGTGAATTCTGAATCAAAGAATGCCGCACTGTGATACGCAACATTGCCATTGAAAGAAGCTGGGGTGATTCAAGTGGGAGACTTATATACAGAAGGGAAGCTATGTGAGTTCTATGAGATACAAGACACATACGGTATAGCAGCAGGCCACTTCATCACTTACAATAAAATAACCCTTATAGTGCAAACTAGGTAAGGGCAGAGGCAGGAGGAGCCAATGATAATACTATTTATTGCAAATTGTGAGTGTTGGGAAGGGCCATGACCCATTGGAGGTGAAACTCAGAGTAGGCCATGATGCCATGCTCTCAGCCAAGCTAATCCACAGCATATCAGGCTCAGCGGTTCCACAAGTATGCGTTGTGTTGTGAGGTATGTACAGGTGAGGCAGTTATAAAGAAATGTATCATTTGTTTTTTCAATGAAAAAGAGTGAATTATGCACTGCAATAAAAAAAAATGTGTGAATGTGCATTTCTCTCACTGACGAAGCATAAAGATAGATAGGCATAAAGGCAGGAATAAATAGATAGATAGGCAGCCAGACAGAGATATGTAGGTAGGTAAGTAGGTAGGTAGGTAGTGTTCTATGGTAACAATGCACATTGACAATCTTAATAATAATGGGACTGCTTAAATGCTAAAAAGCATGGTTGCAGAAATATGCAACCATTTAATCTACTGTCTGTAAATTATTTCACGCATGGCCTGTGTGGGAGGTGGACGGATACCATTAGAGAATGAGGTGAAGTTCACATTAATCAGAGAGGAGGCCGCTAATGGCAAACGGGTTAATAGGAGAGGCAGTCAGTGCTGTAGGAACAAATAGCTGTAGGCAGTGGCAGTGTAGAACTACAAGACATCTGTGAAGCATAAAAAGTAATACTGAGCTGATATAACTATGGGACATTCCGGCAGAGCAAAGATGCACCGCATGGCGAGACTCGGCTGCTCGCAGTTCAGTTCGAGTCTCATAAATGAATGCTCAGAAATGTGTGCTTTGCATGTTAAAATCAGCAACTGGGATAATTGGAGATTCAACTCTCTGGGAAGTGCTTCCCAAACCTTTTAGAACATGACACAATTTTTAGAACAACAAACTTTCACGACCTGCCTACCTTTAATGGACATGGGCAGTGTATTTTTAAATGTAACTAAAGCATCCTCGTTTACACAGAGCACATTTCCCATTGAAATGGCCACTAAGTTTGCACATGCATACAGTTTTACGGATAAAAGTGGGCAGCACACAAATGACAATGTGTGGAAGTCGAGTTTCTATGTCCATGTGTCAGTTGTGCATCACCAAGTAAAGTGTCTTGATTCGTTTTGTTCCGATTCAATTGTCTGTTCCCGGCACACCTCAGAATCACAAAAAAACTGCGTCATAACTCATGCACGATTTGTTACTTTGCGTGGAGCTGTGCAAGTACTGGGTGAGAGTTTACTGCTCTCCGCAGCTTTCATTGCTGCTACTTTACTTCCCTGCCCTTGAACTACTTGCCCTTCTGGTGATGGTATGTGTGTAGCTATACAGCACTACTTGTGTTATTACAATGAACATGCAGGTTTGGCATTGCATTTTGTGTTTTCATCTATTGCTTATGCAGAGGCACGTTTGTGTCAACCATCCGTATTGGTGATTTCTTGCAGAAGTGGAATCTATCGCAGCACGTTGCATTTTACACTCCACTTCAGGGACGTAGCTTCAGGGTTGTGTTTGGGGTGCTACACCCCCCTAATAAATGTACTTTCTTCTAAATAGTTGGGTACATGTGATTTCAGTCGAGTATGGTGGGGTGTATGTCTGATTTCAACAGCACTTTTTACCTACACAAAGACAAAAATGTATACACACGTTTACCTGGATGCGAAGAAACATAGATTTAGGAATATAGGTTAGATAGCAGAAAGCAGCATTACTCTTGAACCCAAAATTAGTAAGAACTTAAGTGCTTTTTATGCATCATTTTATTTTTATAAATTTGTAGAAAAAATATATATATCAATATTTACAATTGCATATTTTAAATTTGCTATTCATATAAAAATTAATCACAATTCTTCAAATAGTTTGACATGTGTAAAGATATTTGACACAGTTAACATGGGAATTCTCCTCAATGTGAACTAAAATAAAAAGGTTACACATGTAGCAAGCAAATGTTCAAAGACTGTTAGACAAAGGGTTGAGCGTCGATATGGCCTTAGGATGTATCCACAATCCTACGCGCGTTTCGGCATGTGCCTTCATCAGGGGGCCATACAAAGTTTTTCACCGGTACCTAGGTGAAAATATGAACAACTATCAAGAGTATGCTGCGTAATAATGTTAACCAAAAAACAGAGATCATAATGAATCTCCTATCGTAACATTTTCTATGGCAGAACAATTAAAATCACTAGTCAATTACATCTTGCTGGACATCTTCCAGTTGTGAACTAAAAATTGCTGTACACCTTATCAAATCCCATCACCAAATGTGACTTTTGATTAAATGATCTATTTGTAAAAAAGTGTCTAAACTTGAATGCTAAAGTGTTGGAAAAACAAGGAAGAATGAAGGATAAAGAGAAGATAGTAGAGATGTAGCTATGTCCTGAAACTAGGTTAAGTCACCTGGAAGAAACGGAGACTTACGAATGGAAGATGAAAAGAGGGGAACACACTCAGACGTCCTACTCGTGTATCATAAGAGTTCTCAGTTCCTCGGTGTGTTTGCTACTGAATAAGGTCTGAATTAAACAAAAGAAAGGGAGAAGTGTATAATAAAAAAGCGAGGACCTGCATGTTCAGTATGCCATATTAAAGAAAGGATAACGCTAACCTGAGTGCTGGTAGACGGGATATATAGACTCGTTATGAAGTTTTTTTCAAAAACATATGGAATGGGGTGGATGGTTTAATGACCGATCTGTTTAGGTGGACTACGACCCTTTCAATTATCTAGGTGGAGGAAAATAAAATAAAATTAATGGTTCAGAACCGGTCTTAAGGATATGTTCGTGGGCTGTATCCTAAGTAATTAGATGTAACTTACAATTTTAGACGAATCCGGTGTTCTCTGAATGTCACGTGATGCGAAAAAGGATTAAGAAGGTCTGATGGTAGAAAGAATGAATAGGAAAAATATATGTAACTAGGTGGTTATGACTAACACAATGGGTAGTGTTGGACGTCAGATTAAAATGGCTAGTGCTGGTCGACTTACTTAGAAATGTGTCCAAATTCACACTAGAAAGTCTGGGTGTGATGAGTGGAATGGAACGGAGAGAGCGTAGCTCCAGTAGATTTTTTGGGCGAACTTAGGAGACGGTCATGGAAATCTAATAAGAGACAGCAGCGCAAATCCATTTGTAAATGTGCGTATCTCCTCTGTGGGTAATATATTATCACGGACGTGAATGCAATTGCACTTACTTTGCATTAAATTAGAGATCGACCTAGGTGGCGTGCTCTGGTGGCGTCGATGAGTAGACTCGCGTCTAGTTCTTTAAGGATCTAATGAGAGACAGATGGCGTGCAACACTGCATAAGTAGATATAACCTCTCTGATGCGGTAATAGTCACTAACAGATATGCGTGTACTTACTATGCGACATGTGGACTACGCGACCCAGAGAAACGCCATAGTTCACTCGGGTGTCTCCGGTAAGACGCCTCGCCGCTCTCGCTTTGCCGTTCTGTCAGGTTTTGGTGCAATACCTGAAGCCTTTCATATAGTGGATGTGTCTTTTGATTGGACGATGGTGCAGTTTTAACAGAAATGGAGAGAGGACTGACGTTTAAATTGATCGTGCAAGATGGTGATAGTGGCGGCCATCTTGGAAGGGAGCTAGAAACCCAAGTAATATTGGGAGTAGAATGCTTAGGGGCAATATAACCACAATAAAAGTGAAGAGTATTGCGTATATTAAAATCATGGATAGCGATCTACAGCTTAATTGCTATTTTATTTAATGACTTGTTCCCACGGTATTTCACTGTTCATACCCTTAAGGTATGTATTGAGATGGAAAATCCAAAATACTTCTCTTTTTTTGCGTATACTTGTACTTGTGTTGGTGGAATGATTTCTGATTTTCTCTAAGATGAGCCACCGTATTTGGTTGGGTGTGTGGTTTGCTTCCATGTAGTGGCGAACCAGGGGGGCTTGAATTTTCTTAGTCCGTATTGTTGACCTGTGTTCCGTTAGTCTAGTGGACAGCATACGAGCTGTCTCTCCAACATAGCCTTGATTACAAGGACATAGTAATAAGTATACAACGTTGGTGGTCTTACAATTGGTGAAACTCGTGAGTGGTATGCTTTTATTGTTGAAGGTGAATTGTTTTGTTTCTATGGCCGAATCACATGCTGTGCAGGACATGCATTTGAAATTGCCCACCAGTTTGGTAAGGCCAGTACTGCAAATTTGTGTTTGAATGCCTGCAGGTATGTTTGGTAACCGCGATCTTACTACCAAGTCTTTGAGGTTTTTATTTTTTCTGTATGCATACAGAGGTTTGGGTAAGGCTTGATCTTTAGGTTTAGTTGCATTTAGAATAGGCCAGTTCGAATTGATGACATGGCGTACTTTTGCATTCATTGTTGAGTGTCTTGATATGAAGACTAATCTAGAATTGGGGGTTCTGTGGCGGGGTGTTAACAAGTGTTGCCTGTCGTAGAATCTTGCTCTCTTGTACGAGTCTCGTATTAGGCGTTTGGGATAGCCTCTGGTTAGGAATTTTTGTTTCATTTCCTCAGATCTTAAATCAAAATCTCGCAGGTTAGTGCAATTACGGCGAAGACGCAAGAACTGACTGAAAGGTATGCTGGTTTTTTGCATAGGGGGATGGAAGCTGTCAAAGTGAAGGAGTGTGTTACGCGCTGTAGGTTTTACGTAAAGATCAACTTCAAGGTGATCGCTGTTATTTTGGAATTGTATATCCAAAAATTCCACTTTGACATTATTCGAGTTGGCTGTGAAGAAAATGTTGTTATCGCACAAGTTCAACCAGGAAACAAATTGTGGAAGGTCTTCAGGATCAGCTGTCCAGATGAAGAAGACATCATCTATATATCTGGACCATGATGTTATAGATTCACTGAAGGGTGCAATTTCATTATATATGAAACGTGTTTCATATAAAGCCATGTAAATGTTAGCCACTGTGGGAGCACATGATGCTCCCATACTGACTCCCTTCGTTTGTTTGTATAGGGAGCCATTAAATTCAAAGGTGTTCTCTGTGAGTATCAACTTTAAACACTCCAAGATGAATAGTCTTGGGCAGTCAATGTTAAACATCTCCATGAACCAGGCTACTGCTTCTAAGGCTCCTGCTTGTGGAATGTTGGAGTATAGAGCTGTGATATCCATGGTAACCATGAGGTGCGTATTTTCATTAAAGGGTAGATTTTCAATTTTAGTGATGATATCACTGGTGTCCCGAATGTAAGATGGAATCTGCGATACAAATGGTCTTAGAATGGTATCTACATATTTCGAGAGTGGTTCTGTAACAGATCCTATGGTGGTCACTATTGGTCTGTACGGTGGATTAGTACTATCCTTATGTATTTTCGGGATACCATAAATGGCTGCCATTTTGGGTTCTGTGATGTTGAGAAATTCCCATTCTTTTTCACAAATTAGTTCCTGTTCAAGAGCTTGTGTGGTAAGCTGAAGTATGGTATTTTGTACCCTTTTGGTAGGGTCTTTAATGATCTTAGAGTAATGACAAGGGTCATTCAACATTTGATCCATTTTCTGGATATATTGGGATTTGTCTAGAATGACTATCCCTCCGCCTTTGTCACAACTCTTGATAATGAGGTCTTTGTTGTGTTTTAGTGATTCTAATGCTAGATGTTCTTCGTACGTGATGTTATATTGAGGTGGTACAATATATTTGGTAATTGCAGAGAGTTTATTGAACACGACATGTTCAAATACTGAGATTTCAGGAGCCACCTGTTCTAGAGATGGAAGAAAAGTAGAAATCGGCTTAAGGCCTGATCTGTTTACTACTGGGGATTCTTCTTGATTATCTTCGAAGAAATTCTGTAGTCTTATTTTGCGGAAGAAGGCCATCATGTCTTTGAATAATTCAAATTGATTGATGTTACTGTGTGGAACAAAAGAAAGACCCTTAGAGAGAAGTGTTTCCGTGATGTTATCTAGGGGGTGACTACTCAAATTGAAAATTGGAATTTCTGTTAGTCGCGCCAGTACTGTGCATTTCTGGTCACCAGATATTGGTTCTGGTTGGTATACGTAGCAGGAGCTTGTTGGTAGTTCTGGGGCGAGGGATATTGTTGGTTCGGTGGTGGGGGAACTTGTTGGTAATTTTGGGGCGGGGGGTATTGTTGATTTTGTGGTTGTTGAAAATTGCCCCTGTATCTGGGTTGGTATCGTGTTCTCCAACGTGGTTGGGAATTCCTGCGCCTGGATAAAAAAGGCGGGATGTATGTTCCTCTGCTATTTGGTGCTCTACTGGGGCCACTTGGTTGATGTTGATGGGGTGCCTCACTATCTGAATCCGTAGTGTCCGAGAAAGTAACTACTTTTTTGTGGGACCAATTGGCAGTATATGAATCAAAGGAATCTCCACTTGGCTCTGGTTGGTAATAATGCTCCGCCAAATAGGGGTATACTTTTTCTTGACTAAAGAATTTGATGTCTCTATTAAGTTTATCTGTTTTTCTTTTGAGTAGATAATCATTGTAGGAATTCATTTCTTTTTCTACTTCCGTTAATTTAATTTTGGCTTCTTCTACTGCGTAACTGTCTTTAAGTTTAGCTTCCAGTTCAGCAATTTCTGTGAGTAGTGTTTGGACTAATTCCTTAGCTGTTTCGACGATTAGGATCATGTAGTCCCGTGAACATCTATTGGAGATTAACGACCAACGTTCTAGAAATTTACGTATCTGAACAAATAAGCCTGGAATGTTGCGTACTCTAAGGCCTTGGGGTATGACCCCTGCTTTCAAATACTCTAGCATGAATCGTCCATGGAGTTCGATTCTTTTGGTCTTTTTCATAAGTGCTAAGAGTTTTTGGGTGTCTGTATTGCTTTGCCAAGATGAGGCTGTGGTAGTAGTCATAGTGGACGTCGATTGTCCTACCAGGGAAGCAAAGTCTTCGTCAGTAAATCCAAAGGTGGGTAATTTATCCATGTTGGTAAATGGAGTGGAATCAAGTTGTGGAAATCGACTTTGGATATGTGCTGTATATAACAGGGCAATGTTCAGGACAAGAGAAAAAAAAGTAAGGTTATATATTAAAGGGAGTAAAGGGAAATAGGTGTTATTGACCTTTATTTTGGACGTTAGACTAGTGAGAAAAAAAATATATATAAAAAAGGTTAGGGCTATATTGAAGAATAATCATACCTCTTTGACGAAACCCTCGCACAGGCAGGCTGTGGAGCAAATATATGTGTAAAGAACAGAGGGTTACCCCTAATTGTTTTTCCTAAATCAGGGTAAGAAAGAACTGGATGCGAAGAAACATAGATTTAGGAATATAGGTTAGATAGCAGAAAGCAGCATTACTCTTGAACCCAAAATTAGTAAGAACTTAAGTGCTTTTTATGCATCATTTTATTTTTATAAATTTGTAGAAAGATTATATATATCAATATTTACAATTGCATATTTTAAATTTGCTATTCATATAAAAATTAATCACAATTCTTCAAATAGTTTGACATGTGTAAAGATATTTGACACAGTTAACATGGGAATTCTCCTCAATGTGAACTAAAATAAAAAGGTTACACATGTAGCAAGCAAATGTTCAAAGACTGTTAGACAAAGGGTTGAGCGTCGATATGGCCTTAGGATGTATCCACAATCCTACGCGCGTTTCGGCATGTGCCTTCATCAGGGGGCCATACAAAGTTTTTCACCGGTACCTAGGTGAAAATATGAACAACTATCAAGAGTATGCTGCGTAATAATGTTAACCAAAAAACAGAGATCATAATGAATCTCCTATCGTAACATTTTCTATGGCAGAACAATTAAAATCACTAGTCAATTACATCTTGCTGGACATCTTCCAGTTGTGAACTAAAAATTGCTGTACACCTTATCAAATCCCATCACCAAATGTGACTTTTGATTAAATGATCTATTTGTAAAAAAGTGTCTAAACTTGAATGCTAAAGTGTTGGAAAAACAAGGAAGAATGAAGGATAAAGAGAAGATAGTAGAGATGTAGCTATGTCCTGAAACTAGGTTAAGTCACCTGGAAGAAACGGAGACTTACGAGTGGAAGATGAAAAGAGGGGAACACACTCAGACGTCCTACTCGTGTATCATAAGAGTTCTCAGTTCCTCTGTGTGTTTACTACTGAATAAGGTCTGAATTAAACAAAAGAAAGGGAGAAGTGTATAATAAAAAAGCGAGGACCTGCATGTTCAGTATGCCATATTAAAGAAAGGATAACGCTAACCTGAGTGCTGGTAGACGGGATATATAGACTCGTTATGAAGTTTTTTTCAAAAACATATGGAATGGGGTGGATGGTTTAATGACCGATCTGTTTAGGTGGACTACGACCCTTTCAATTATCTAGGTGGAGGAAAATAAAATAAAATTAATGGTTCAGAACCGGTCTTAAGGATATGTTCGTGGGCTGTATCCTAAGTAATTAGATGTAACTTACAATTTTAGACGAATCCGGTGTTCTCTGAATGTCACGTGATGCGAAAAAGGATTAAGAAGGTCTGATGGTAGAAAGAATGAATAGGAAAAATATATGTAAGTAGGTGGTTATGACTAACACAATGGGTAGTGTTGGACGTCAGATTAAAATGGCTAGTGCTGGTCGACTTACTTAGAAATGTGTCCAAATTCACACTAGAAAGTCTGGGTGTGATGAGTGGAATGGAACGGAGAGAGCGTAGCTCCAGTAGATTTTTTGGGCGAACTTAGGAGACGGTCATGGAAATCTAATAAGAGACAGCAGCGCAAATCCATTTGTAAATGTGCGTATCTCCTCTGTGGGTAATATATTATCCCGGACGTGAATGCAATTGCACTTACTTTGCATTAAATTAGAGATCGACCTAGGTGGCGTGCTCTGGTGGCGTCGATGAGTAGACTCGCGTCTAGTTCTTTAAGGATCTAATGAGAGACAGATGGCGTGCAACACTGCATAAGTAGATATAACCTCTCTGATGCGGTAATAGTCACTAACAGATATGCGTGTACTTACTATGCGACATGTGGACTACGCGACCCAGAGAAACGCCATAGTTCACTCGGGTGTCTCCGGTAAGACGCCTCGCCGCTCTCGCTTTGCCGTTCTGTCAGTTTTGAAAGTCTTCAACAATGTTGGTTATTTTACAAAATAATATATTTTTCTTCACGTATTTCCCATACATACCTGCATTCGTCTCCCTTCCCAGTCCCGCTTTAGCCTCGCTCACGCTCCCTGCTTGTTTTATAATGTATTTTAACATTATATGCCAGTGCCATTGTTGGAAAATCTGAAGCTGACACCCCAATGATTGTGATCAAGCTACACCCCTGCTCCACTTACACTACATTACTGTGAGTTATTGTGCCTTGTGTATGTATGTGAGGCAAGCAAAATGTACAGTTTGGATCTAAAAGCTTAATTTTGGATTTCACTAATTATGGGATGAAGTGAAAAAGTAGCATGCCATCTTTTTGGAGCTTGTGTCTGTGCATTGTGCGATTAAAGCACTTTTGTCACGAGGTGGGCGGTAAGTGACACTTGTAAAGCTTCCCTTGTTGAGAGCCACTGTTATTTGAATAAACATTAAAGGGTGATGGAGTTTAGGTTTGGAAGAATTTGTAAAACAGAGAATCTCAAGATTATGGAAAGCCTCACATCCTGTATGCCTGTCCAGTTAAATCTGACAATATGAAACCCTTCAAGGAGGAGCAAGCTCATCAAAAATTTGGGATGCCAAGGTGAGCCAAGTTTCAATCACGGAAATCATGTAAGATAGCAGGGATAGTTACAAGATGTGAAACAGCTGATCTGAAGCTAAACCATTCTAAGATAATTCTCAATATTAGGATCAGAAGTATGTGCTCCAAGAATGCACTTTCCTGTACTGTGTGCTGGGGGGTATTCATGCGCAGGGGCGAGTCAGAGGGGCAGGCTGAATCTGTGGATGATAGTCATTGTGGTATTCGGTAGGGAATACACATGTATTACAATGTTGAGAAGTGAGTTGGGTGTCAAGGGGGTGAGCGATTGAGTTTTAAATTCAACAAGGAATATGTGGAGTGAATTGATCTTGTTTAGCAATACAGCTATGTGTGCGGTCTGTCTGTTTTCTCTGTATTGCAGTTTGTCTGTGAGTACCCAGTAAGCATGTGAGAGTTCAATATACCCGTTGGGGAGAAAAACATCTCCACTATCTCAATGATAGAGACTGGAGGGCTGCTTGTGGTTACCTATGGATGTGATCTTAGGAATAATAAGCGTTTCTGGGTGATCATGTATCGGTGCAGTTGAGATCTCCAATATGATATGGAGCTTTTTTAGTCAAACAGTTCTTAAAGTTGAGGTAGAACTTGGCAACATTCTGGATGCAGATGAGATGTCTCATTCAGACTTTCCATTTCTTTTAGTCATTATTTTGTAGTAGTTAGGCTTTTAAACTTTGTGTAATCATTGGTGGAAGTATTGGATCCAGATAATGAATCCAGAGGAGATGTGGATTTAGTAAAGGTGAGTTTTTCTGAGTAAATATGGGCAAGAACAACCAGGATTTCCAATATGCTGTGGGCCTCTTCATTTAGCATTTCCTACACTTGTGGTATGATTTTGAAACATTTAAGGCAAGGAGGACTTCTTAATACATCCCTCTACAGAGGACTCTGTAGTTATTTAAAGATTTTTTGTCATATGTCTGTTAATTTCGGAGCAGGGTGTTTTCCTTTGGGTGTCATGTTTGTTGGTTGTGTTAGCTCTTAAAATTAGCAATGTCTGTGCCCATGTTTATCAGAGTGCCATGTAGGGTTCCTTAGATTACAGGGCTTTATGGAATTGAAATAAGCATATATTGTGATCTTGTCTGTTTGATGTAGTGGTTTTTGATGGAAATGTTGTTTTAAATGATTTGAGAGTATCAACAAACGCTTTAATACATATATAATGTTTGATTGTATTGTGATTTTATCATTGTTGTGAACATGGATGAAGAGCTGAAATCATTTGTGAAGTGAGTTATATGTTTAAACAACTGACGTTTCTGGGTTGCCTATTGCAATTGAATATTTATTTAACAATTTGATGGACTTTTAAATGGCGTTGGTGAGTAAATGATCACAGTGTTGTTAGTGTGTCATATCACAAAACGGTCATAGACATTGAGAAGCCAGAAAGGTTCCCACGTCAAGGCAGCTGGATGGAAATTGGTTGAGAGCATGAGTTTCCAGGTTTCACAGGTATATTTGGATGAACAAGGACTTATGCACACAGGATTCAAAACTTGAAATAAATAAAATGGTAGTTCCAGGTTCACGAAATCAATATCAAATAAAAATATTAAACTTTACACAATTACATCAAACATGATACAAAAAGTTGTTGTTGTCATTTTGAGCTGCTCACATATGATAACTATCAATAACACAAGTACTTGAAACTTCATTTAAGCAGGTCTGTCGTTTCCTTAAATTGACCAGAAAAGGGTAAGAGGAGGCATCACAATATTGTATTCAAGAGTAAACTTGATGCTACATATCTGTTTTACTTTGACGATCCATGTCCATGTATAGTTGTAATTCTGGGTTTTGAATTGGTTTCTATATTCAATGTAACAAAAGAAATATGTTAGGATAATTTGGGGTAATATCAAAGTAAAGTAAGAGCAATATTTTGATTTTGATTAGCATTGCAACGCTCTTTTCTTTCCCACCTTGCAGGTGATATTTAATGTATAAGTCTTGAAAGATGTGTGCCTAACCTCAACCAGTAAAAGAAAATACATTCACAGTAGAATCGAGCTAGATGGGCTTTAGATTAATAAATACTAAATTCAGGCAAACTAGCAATGTCCAAAAAAGACATTTTTTGAATGGAGTATTTGACCAGAATCTACAGTCTGTTTTGCGTCTGATAAATAATGGATATGTGCTTCTTCTCTGTGAGGCTGTAATACAGTTTATGATTCCAACTCTTCGCATGGAAACAAGACCTGAAAATGATAAATGAGTCATGCAAAATGATAAAGTAAATGTTAGAAGCAAAACATTTCTTGTACAACCAGACCATTAAAAATTACGTTAGCCGAAACCGAGCTTCACAAATGTCAATTGATAGATGATATCTTAAAGTTTCTAATTGGGTGTTACTAATATTTTTTCAAATATTGTCCTGTGGGAATAACTTCATCTATTTTTTTCTCGTGACATTTTAAATGTAACTATACACACAGTATGCATCCCAATTATTGTTATGATTATTACTGGAAAGCGAGTGGATGGAAAATAAGAGAAATGAATAAAGTAAGTATCAAAACAGATAGCGAAACATTAGTACATAGTGCAAGCTTTTTAAAATATTATTTTATCTATTGACACATCTTAACACACACACCCCCATTCCCCGCCCCCATATTGGTCAAAGGAGGAAACTCTTGCAAGGGGATCCAAAAGTTGAATTTCTCTTTTAAACTCTCACAAATCAGAATTTACCCCAAACAGCTGACAAAAGTGCTAGGTCTAAAGAAAGAATTCAGCGTATTCTCTGCATTATTGAGTCGTGTAAACTGATTCAGAAGTATTTTTTTTAAAGAAATTGTGTTAGGGTAGTCTCCCACCAACCTTTTGCTTTCCTCCTCCACTTTTCTGACCTCATTTTTGCTTGCTTCAGTACTCTGTGTACTTTACCACTGCTAACCAGTGCTTAAGTGCTTGTGTTCTTGCTGGAGCAACATTTTGTATACCCCCCCCGTTCTGCATGTTTATATTAATCTGAATAATCAACTAATAGTAATATTATTAATTCGTTTGAAGTGAAAACTCACCAAGTATATTAACTAAAGAATTACACATGGGATTTGCATTTTGCATGGCTAAACTAATTGTATACTAATGTATGTACGCATACTAATGGTAGAAAATTAGAATATTGCATGATATATGTTGCTTTTGTGATGTAATTGTAAGTTGCGCATCACTGGGTGAGTATAAAAGCTTTGAATGTTGCTATTATGCTAGATAATTAATGACAAATAGGGGAATTAGTGAGGGTTTAACATTTTATTAGTCATTTCAATGTTTTAATTACGTTTTTGTGTTTGTTTTGCTTAAGTTGACCATTTGGGCCTTCTTAAAGATGGCTGACTGAAACGTACGACGTGACTGCTGCTGTCTCACGAGGTTTTAGGTGAAGTGCGCATGTGCCACCGCCAGCAACAATGGCCTCGTCCTGACCCCAGGAGAAGATGTTCCCACCAAGGACACCCTGGGAGCTTCGCCAGGACCTCAACAATAGACTGTCTTTAAAACCGGAACCAGCAAGTGCGATGACTTAATCTTACGGAATATGTGAGAACTTTACAGAGTGACCCCAAATCCACCAATGAGGACTGTCTAAAACGGAATCTTGATACATTTTGACATTAAAATCATTATAAAAAGACAGTAGAGTAGTAGGGAAAGGTCTAAAAAAAAACTCCCTCTAGGCTCTTGTCGTTCGATTTGTCTTGCTGCGATTTCCTGACGTTATGCTGACGGAGAGGACGGTGACTCTGCTGGACAGCTGTTATCCTGAATCTTTGAGAGACTGAATTGCCGCCTGACTTTGATGAATTTAAAGATTTACCACAACTTGACTGACTTAGAGGACGACTAATAGCCAGATTAGGTAAATATGATGTTCTGCGGTTTGGACGATGATTTTCTAACAATTTGCAACTTAATTAGATAAACGATGTTTGATTAATTGAAAACCGTGTTGTGTTGATTATTTGAAGAAATTAGAATAAGAAAAGAGTATAGATAAATGAATTGCATCACTAAATCATATATACAACTAACTGATTCATCACCAAATGAGGGGAATATCACAAGAGTTGAAGTTAATAAAAGTATTCAATGTGCATTAGGGTTTTAAGTAAAAAGATATTCCTTTCATGTCAGCGTTTGGAAACTTATCCCTCTAGAAAAACAGATCAATGTTAGTGTGAGTATTGGTGTTATGGGCCCCACCAGTGAATGTATTTGAGTGAGTGTGTTAATGCGATATTTGGTCTGTGACAAAGGGGGAATTTGACTCTCCACGCTGCATCAGTTTTTCTGGTAGCAGGATGATGGTTGTTATTGTTTTGGTTTGGTGATTATTGCTTGTAAATTGCTTATTGATTATTGGTTATTGATTGATATTGGTTTATGTATTAACACTCTATGTTGAGTCGAGTCGAGTTTTATGTTGTTTGCACGGCTTCAAGGATGTAGGAAGTCGGAAGTTTGTAACGGTTCCGTAGTAGAGCAGAGTTAAGCGCTGCTCTCGGGAAAGACGGAATTGTTGTTGCCCTGTAGATACACAGGGAGAAACGTGTAACGATTGAAGTTGCACGACGCATTGTCTGGGTTCGATTCGGTAACATCGTCGTGTGTTGCCATTAGAGACACTTTCTTTGTGAGAGAAGTGTGCATGATAGCGAAGGTCACCTGTGAAATTTTGGTCTTAGGTACCAGGAGTCCAAATGGCATTCCGATAACGCTTATCACTGAAAAGGTAACAGGTGTTCTCTGAGCTTGCTAGAAGGATAAAGTAGAGGGAAGTGCTACTTTGTCAACGTATGTCATAATTCTGTAGTAGAACAGACTGGTCGCTGTTCTCGGGAAAGACAGGATTCTGTGTGAATGTACTACATTTTCTCGTGTGAAAGTGCGCGAATGTAAAGGCATTCGGGTTAATTGTGAAACTCTAGTTTTATTTCTCAGGAGCATTGGGTCTCCAACTATGTGTCTTAATTCTGGAGAAAAGGTTAGCTAATGCTTGTTAGAAGGGTAAGGTAGAGGGATGTGCTACTTTATCAACGGAAGTAACGATTTCGTAGTAGGGCAGAGGTAAGCGCTGCTCTCGGGAAAGACGGAATTCTCGTGAGAAAGGTCTATTGCTATTCCTTGGTTAGCGAAGCGGACAATGGTGGTGTTTTTGTGTTGTTACTAACAGAATTGTAAATTTGAAACAAAACTTACCAAGTGGATTTTGTGAAGGAGGGGTAGAGAGGAGCAGGAGCTGCGGCAGCGGCTGCTGACGTCAGAACGACCGCGCTGGGATTGGCCAGTCAGTCAGAAACGTAGAACGCTCCGAATTGGTGCGTTAGTGTGATTCGCACTACGATTAGACAGAATAGTGGTACAGTTGTAAGGAGAAACAGCGATACACGGAAGACAAGAAAATTTATTATGATCCACCAGAAAAGGAGAAAAAGTCCTGGTTTGGTAGAATTAAAAAGTGGTTTAAGAAGGACAAACCGATTGTAACTAGGGAAGGACAGTTACTTCCTCCACCGATACCCCCGCATCCTTTATGGTTGCGAAATATGGATATCACACCTGTATTTGATTAGACAATTGGGTCAAGTATACTGAAAAGGACGGAGTATTGGCTTCTCCAGAACATGGTTCATTTAATTTGGCAGTTTTGAGAAATTTAAGAGAGAAAATGATGAATTTAGAACCAAGACCTAGACCGACACAATTTGAAGCATTGACAGAGTGGGAAGATGAGATGCATGACCGAGAAAGACAGAGAAGTGGCAGAGGGTATAGGGACATGTTTGGTAGGTCATACGGGCATGAGACTCATGATGATCGAATGAGAAGGTGGCGGAATGCGAGTATGACTGAGGGTTTGTTTCCTCGTAAGAGCTGCAGGAGAGAATGAGGGGAGAAAGTGCGTAGAGAAGAGACATAATGTGGAATCGAGAGGGTATGGAGTGAATGAATCAGAAGATGATGTTCTTGATGACATGTTCTATAAAAATCCACCCCCATATCGGCCAGAACCAGAAATATTAACCCCAAGTGCCCCAATGAAAGAAACAGTACGAATCATAAAATCGGAACCAGAGTTCCAAAATTTGGGAAAAAACAATTCCATTAGAGAGGTAGAGAAGAAGTCCGGAGGTAAAATAAACGATGAAAATTCAGCAGAACTAGCAAAGACAACCCTAGAATTAACAGAGAAAATAAGAGAATTGACCAAAAATCTGAAAGCTGTAACAGTTCCAGTAACGATAGGTCCAGTAATGCCTATTTTTGATAAACAGAAAGATAGCGAACATTGTTTGACGGTCCCTTATAAAAGTAATAAACAGGTTGAACAACCAAAAGTGAGTCAAAATGATAATCCATGGAGACAGACAATGAGTATGATTGAACCAAATGTTTCAAATAACCCGTTTGTAGGCCAGAACTGTGCAGAAAGGCGTATGACAATAGTGGAGTTAATATCAGAAACACAAAAGGATTTTGGACAAGGAAATGTAGAGAACTCAGTAGGGCCATCTACAGAGGAATTAAGTGAATGGTTGAGAAGCTTGCAGAAGAAAGACAAAGAATCTCAGTCAATAGATGTGGCCAAACTACGAATGGTACTGGAAGAGTTAATAGTAGGAACTATCCCTACGGAGAAGTTAAAAACTTACCAAGATGAGGAATTGTTATTTCTGTGTAAAAGCATAACGTGGAGAGCAAAAAGTCTCCATGAAATATTAGAAGAAGTGGCAAATGAAATGGGTATAGATATTGAAAAGGTAAAAGCCCTACAGACACCATATCGGGTAGATTTCACTGAAAAAGACATTGAAAACATGAATACCACAGGACGAATGAGTCAGATTAAGGAAATAATTATTTTGTTGGAAAAGTAGATGGTATCGAAAACGAGATGATGTTTCAGATAAAACCTTTTCAGCTTTCCCTGTTAGAGAAAAAGAGAAGGTTGTGACAGAATGCCCTATGGGAGAAATTCCAGGAGGAGTGTACATGTCCCATGGACTAGGCAAGATATTTTGTCATTTACAAATGACTTCCCTCGACTATGTGAAAAACCTGTCGAGTGGTATAGACAGGTGGACAGATTTGTAAAATTGTCCAAAGTATTGTGGATTGATCTAAATAGCTTATTTGACATAATCGTACCCGCAGATTTATGGACAGAGTGCAAAATCATGATAGATTGGCCGACACAAGAATACCCAAGGGATCCAAAAACAGGGGCTCCAGACCCCGAGGTAATGAAGAAATACGAACAGGTTATGGCATTTCTGAAAAACAAAGTACCTCCTAAAGAGACAGACTGGGTAAAAATTGACAGAACACATCAGGAAAGCAAAGAGTCAATACGCACATATTATGAGAGGTTAATTGTGGCCTTTAAACAATTTAGTGGAGACGAAAATCTAAGTGAAAAGGATTTAAGTCATTTTGTATACAGGTTTGTATATGGTCTTCGTCCAGAAATTAGTGAGATGATAAAACAGCATACTGTAGACTGGCAAAATAAGAAAATAGATGAAGTACTGAGACATGCTAAATATTTCAGTGATGAGATTGAAGCAAAACAGCGAAAATTGAAAGAAAAGGCTATGTGGGCACAAGTAAAGGTAGCGGAGAGACAGGAAGCTCAATTAGCAGAACAAGCAGGGTCAAGACAAAAATGTAATCCTGGGAAAGGTAAAGGAAATATCGAGGAAGCTAAGAAGAAATTTCTGTGTCATAATTGCGGTAGGATAGGGCATTGGAAATCCGAGTGTAAATTTCCCCCGAGTACTAACGATGAAAATGCATCATTGAATCCACAGGTGCAGAATGAGGTGAGTGGTCAACCACAGCGACAGCAGCAGGTTGTAACACAACAGAATCAGGTGCCAAAACCACCTTTTCCACAGACCAAAAATTAACAGAAGTATAGTAAGGAAGCGGGATTCTACAACGAAGAACAGGTAAATAAACCACAGTGCGCTATTGCTGCTTCGCAGTATTGGCTGCAACGCGATGAAAGCGATTCAGAAGAGGGCTATTGACGGTGCCGAAAGGAGGAAGAAGAGTGCGTACTTGGCGCAACTCTAGAAGTAGACCAGACAGGCCCATTTGTAGATGGAAAAGTTAATAATGAAAATATTACTTTCCTAGTTGATACTGGTGCTACTCGATCAACTGTTAGATCAGCTGATGTCAAGAATCTTCCTCTCTCGGATGAAACGATCCAAGCAGCTGGTGTATCCAACCGACAGATTAAAACCTATTTTACAGAACCAGTGAAAGTTAGCATAGATAAATTTTCTGAAATGCACCGCTTTATCGTGTGCTACACTAGTCCTGTGAACTTGTTAGGTAGAGATTTGTTGTGCAAGATGAACTGCACTATATTTTGTACCCCAGAGGGAATAGCATTTGAAACACCAGATGATGATGTGCTGTATAAAATGACAATGGCAAACGGGGAGAAGGAGGTTACTGAAGCCTATGCTGTATTTAACCCTGACGAATTACCTAAAGAATTAAAACAATCTGTTAAAGCAGAAGTTTGGGATTTCACCGGAGAAGACGTAGGATTAATGAGAAATGTAGATCCAGTAAAAATAACAGTAAAAGAAGGAGTAAGTTATCCAAATGTCCCTCAATATAAATTGACACCTAAAATAATCGAAGGAGTTACTCCTGTGATTGAAAAAATGATAAAACAAGGTATTTTGAGAGAAATAATGAGTAGTCCATGTAATTCACCAATAATGGGACTGAAAAAGCCTAGTGAAAAGTTCAGGATAGTACAAGATCTGAGAAAGATAAACAAAATTGTTGTATCATGCTGTCCCATTGTACCGAATCCATCTGTGATTCTATATCAGATTCCCCATGACGCAGAATGGTATACAGTAATTGATCTATGCCATGCTTTCTTTTCCATCCCATTGCACCACGACAGTCAGCAAATTTTTGCATTTCGTTTCGGTAAGCGTATTTTGTCGTGGTGCCGAATCCCACAAGGGTATACAGAAAGCCCCTCAATATTGAATCAGCTATTGAAGAAGTCTTTGGAAAGACTAGAAATGCCCAAAAATTCTGTACTAGTTCAATACATCGATGACCTACTTGTGGCATCAAAAACCCGTGAAATCTGTGAGGTAGACACGATAGCCTTGCTGAATCATTTGGCAGATGGAGGACTAAAAGTGTCACCATCGAAATTACAATATTTAGGACATAACATTGAAAAAGGACTGAGAAGGATAACCATAGACAGAATCAGGATCATAAAGAGAATGAGTCCACCTATGACCCAAAGAGAAGTGAGAATGTTTCTGGGAATGGTTGGATATTGTCGTCAATGGATCAGCAATTTTTGTTGATCGCAAAACCTTTGGTACGACTGACAAGAAGTGATGTGAAAGATCCCATTGATTTGAACAAAGAGGAATTGGCAGCATTCAAAAGATTGAGAGATGGGTTGTGTGAAGCACCTGCATTTGGTATGCCTGACTAGCAAAAGGAATTTGAATTGTATTGCAGTGAGAGAAATGGATGTGCACTCTCTGTTCTAGTACAGAAGCATGGAAAACTGAGGAGACCAATTGCATATTTTTCATCAATGTTGGACCCAGTAGCTGAAGCCCTACCTGGGTGTTTGAAAGCAGTAGCTGCTACATGTCGAAGTTTGGAACAGAGTGAGGCAATTGTGATGGGATATCCTGTGAAAGTGTTTGTACCTCATGATATGGCGATCCTTTTGACCAGGAGTCGTACTCAGTATATGACACATAGTCGGCTGACTAACTATGAAAAGGTCATATTAGGTGCAACAAATGTAAGTCTTGTAAGATGCGTGAATGTGAATCCTTCAACATTGTTGCCTGATGCAGAGAATGTGGAAGTAAGAGATGAAGCAGATCATGACTGTCTGGATGTACTTGATTTTTGTACAAAACCACGACCTGACATAAAAGATGAACCCTTACCAGAAAGTGATTTTGTTATGTTTGTCGATGCATCTTGTTTGAGGACAGATGATGGAGTGTTGAGTGCAGCATATGCGGTATGTACAGTTGCAGCAGTAATGGAAGCATCCTATTTGAAAGGAGTTAAATTGGCCCAAGTAGCTGAACTTGTTGCTTTGACGAGAGCATGCAAGATTGGGAAAGGTGTGAGAGTGACTGTGATAACTGATAGCCAGTATGGCTATGGAGTTGTCCACGACTTCGGCCAGATATGGCTGCAAAGAGGTTTCTTAACCTCAAGCGGAACTCCCATTAAGAATGCTGAAGTGGTTGGAAAGTTGCTTGAGGCGATACAGCTGCCTAGGCAATTGGCTGTTGTAAAATGTGCTACCCATAGTCGCAGTGGTGATTATATCGCCACTGGAAACAAATTTGCAAATGACATGGCGCAATACTGTACACGAAATCAGAATTC
Source organism: Triturus cristatus (assembly GCF_964204655.1). NCBI lineage: Eukaryota > Metazoa > Chordata > Amphibia > Caudata > Salamandridae > Triturus > Triturus cristatus. Next base: position 1,190,902,017 of record NC_140591.1, read on the forward strand.
AATCAATCGGGCTAAGGAAAAAGAGGTGATTTCTTGCTTTTCGATGTTTACTAACACTGTGGGAACATGGGAAGAAGTAAGACAATTGCAGGAAGAAGCAGGAGAGGAGGAAATAAAACAGTGGGTAAAAGCAGGATGTGCACCAAGGGAGAAAGATCATGTGTGGGTCTATCGAGATGGAAGACCAGTCATGCCTGATAGCATTATGTCTGCCATGGCACGGATGTATCATGGACAGGGACACATAGGGAGATACGCTATTATCAGGTCCTTTAAGCAAACCTGGTATAATACAAAGTTCAGACTTGTAGCAGAAAGTCTTTGTCAGAGATGCCTAATATGTCAGCAATACAATCCAGGAAGAAAGACAGTAGTGAGTCTAGGAACAATAGGTCGAGAAGGAGGGCCTTTTACCAGAATGCAAGTGGATTTCATTAAAATGCCTCCCTGTAACAGTTTAAGGTATGTTTTGGTTATGGTCTGTCTATTTTCCAGATGGGTAGAGGCATTTCCAACAAGAAGAAATGATGGGATGACAGTGGCAAAATTACTTTTGAGGGAATTTATCCCTAGATTTCGATTCCCAGTGACAATTGAGTCAGACCGAGGAGGACATTTTCATAATGAGATCATAAAACTGATTTGTGAAGCATTGAATGTACGACAAAAACTACATTGTGCCTACCGACCAGAGGCTTCTGGTGTGGTGGAACAGATGAATGGTTCTATCAAAAACAGAATAGGGAAAATGTGTTTAGCCACGGGTATGAAATGGCCTGATGTCTTGCCTCTAGTACTCCTGACTATTAGATCTATTCCAGACAGAACTACAGGGTTGAGTCCACATGAAATCATCATGGGACGAGCCATGCGCCACGTTTTTATACCAGTCAACAAGCTGATGACTATAACTGATGACATGGTATTGGAATACTGTAAAAGCCTGGCTGACACAGTTCATTCTGTGTTTCATCAGGTTGGAGCGGATGCCACCACCCTTGAAAAGAAGCCAGCCCATGATCTAAGCCCAGGGGACTGGGTAAGGATAAAAGTCCACAGAAGAAGAAACTGTTTGGTTCCCAGGTGGAGAAAACCAAGACAAGTCATCTTGACCACAACTACAGCTGTGAAGTGTGCTGGATTGAAGAACTGGATCCATGCAAGTCATACTTTGAGAATTCCAAATCCAGTAGACAGCATAGAAAAGGAGTATTTTAATGAATCAGAATCCAGTACTGAGTCAGATGACGGAGAGCTAAAAGACAAAGAAAACCCTGAAAGGGGGGAAACAGAACCAAGTTTAACTTTTGTCCCCAGAAGTAATTCCCTGAGGAGAAGGTTACAGATTTCTGATACCAGTTCAGACTCAGAGACAGAACAAAGAGCACAATCTTTCAGGAAAGAACAAGGGAAGAACAAAGAAAAGGACAGTGGAGAGACGATAAAAGAGATTCATGAGAAGGAAGTGCCAGATGAAAGATTGAGAGAAATTCCACCTGAAACAACACCTTTAGATGGACAGGTGCCAGATACAGAGAGAGAGGGAAAGATTATTGCGGAAGACCCCAGAGGAGTTGTAGGGAACTCCAACATCCAGTTAGAAGCAGGGACAAGTAGTCAGCAGGAAAATTGCGTGTTCGAGATTCGAGGAGGGACAGAAGTAGGGAAAACAAAAGAAGTGGTGGAAAAAGAAACTGTTGAGAGTAAAAAGCACATTGAAACAGAGTCAGAGGAAAGCGAAGATGAGATACCTGAAGGTCGAGTTCTAAGAAAGAGAGCTTGGAGAACTGAAAAGAACGATAAAGGGAGTAAATTGAAAAGAACTTCAAAAGACGATGTTTGGCTGAATAAAATAAAAAGATTGAGATTTCAACTGACACGAGTAAATTCACCAAGGGCTGAACAGGTGAATGAAGTGACGAGTCAGGAGAAATCAAAAGAAGAAGAAACAATTGTAGTTAAAGAAAGCAGAAGAACAAGGAAACCTAACCAGAAGTATAAATCATCGGAATGGACGTATGTGTCCCTGGCTGAAGTGAAAGAAGAGGCGGATAGCCAAGGAAATCCAGAGGTGGTTGTACCAGAAGTGGTTGAGGAAGACGAAGAATCGGAAATCCTGAGAGTTATCTTGTCCGATATTGGAGAAGAAGCGGATGTTCAGGACATTCTGTATACCGAAAACGAAGGAAAAGTGAAAGATGATGAAATGCCAAACTGAATGAGACCAGAAAACTATTGATGGAAAGACAATAAAATACTGAAAAAGACAAAAACCGGTAGAACCAAGTAGGTGCTTAGAGCCTTGGGTTAGAAAAACTAGTTGTGAAGTAGAAGAGGCTAAGTCAAAAGACACAGTCCATTTTAGCAAAGATGGCAAACATAGATAGTAGCAAAGGTAGATGTACATTTTTGAGGAGATGGTGTAAAATGTGTTGCTGTTGTACAGGATTATTAATGCTTCTATGGAGTATACTTGCTCTACTAATCTCATTTAAAGTTACTATAGATACATTAGAAGGACATAGTAAAAACATAACTAATATAGGGAAGATTCAAAAGGTAGTTCCGACTAGAATAGATAAAAAATTATTTACATAAAGACAGGTCTATAACAGATTTTTCTAATAATGTGTTTTCAAAATTGTTGTATGAATATGTAAAGACAATGGACGTAAGGGACTGCTACGTGTGTATGCAGTTACCTGCCTCTGTATCGAAGGGAGTGACTTATCATCACCGTCCAGTAACTTATGGAATAACATGTAGTGTAATAGCTAGTTTATTTTATCAAACAGGTAAATTAGAGTATTATTTTTCAGATGTAGATACTATATTTTCACAAGTACCGTCAATTAACAAACTAAACAAGGTAAATCCTGCAAAGGTATTAGGTGATTTTTTCTTAGAGACTAAAGAACTAACATTAGAATAAATATTTAGAAATAATTTGACTTGCAGTTTAAAGAAAGAGGAAAAGACATTTTTAGATATCGTTGAAGAAAGGAGATTGAAAATGCAAAGAAAGGCTTCAGAAGGAAAAGTGGAGAAGACAGTCTGGGATGTAGAAATGGAAAAACACTTGAAAGGAGAAACGAGTCCAACTATGGCTTTAGATTGGCCTCAGAAAGGGAAATTGTGTATTAGAAGGAATCAAACAGCATATGATAATTATTTTGTAGGGAATAGTGAGTGCCATGATACATACCGAATTATGGGTGGATGGGGATTTAAAGGTGGAAAAGATCCAGTTTTTCCTGGACTGTATTTCATTTGTGGGAACAGGGCATATTATCGTTTGCCAGACCATTGGTGTGGCACATGTTATGTAGGCCTGGTTTTTCCAAAGATTTTTCATATGGATAGAGGAGAAGATGGTGTACATAGTTTAGGTAGTTATTTAGCACGTAGTAAGGGAGAATCTTGGACAGAAATTGTGGGTGACATTTTTGGAGCATTGATACCCGCAGTGGGAATATCTCTGAATGCAAACAAAATTAGAAGACTTTCAACAGTAGTGGATCGCTTGTCAACAAGCACCGCTGGAAGTTTCTTATTGGTCAATACGGAAATGGTTGCCATGCGTTGTATGGTAATGCAAAATCGACTTGCCCTTGATATCTTATTGGCAAAAGAGGGTGGAGTCTGTGGAATTCTGAAAGTTCAACATTGTTGTACTCACATTCCTGACGAATGTAAGGATTTGAAAATTTATATTAAAAATATTACAGAATTGCATGACGAAATTGCACCACTGGAGGTTGAAGGTGTTTGGGAAAAGATTGGAAAGAAACTATCTGCTATTAAAGATTTCGTAGTAAAACTAGGTAGTACATTTTTAGGTAAGATTTTATTTCCATTAACATGTGTGATTTTCATAGTATTAATAATTAGATTAGGATGTATTTGTCGTAAAAAGGATAAAAATCAGAAAAGGTTAAAAAGAGAAAATGTAAGGAGAAGAGATAAGTAACAAGAAAGAGAATTTGAAGAAATAGAATTGGAGGAAATCAAGGATAGCATGTATAAATCAGCAAAAAAAGAAGAAACAGGGGAAACTGAAATTTTAATAAAAATCACTTTGAAATTCCGCAAAAAGGGATACCAAATGTTTGTTGGTGTGGTGATATATTCACTAAAGGGGGGATTGCTGGAGCGGGTAGTACAACATTTTGTATACCCCACCCCCCATTTTGCATGTTTATATTAATCTGAATAATCAACTAATAGTGATATTATTAATTGGTTTGAAGTGAAAACTCACCAAGTATATTAACTAAAGAATTACACGTGGGATTTGCATTTTGCATGGCTAAACTAATTGTATACTAATGTATGTACGCATACTAATGGTAGAAAATTAGAATATTGCATGATATATGTTGCTTTTGTGATGTAATTGTAAGTTGCGCATCACTGGGTGAGTATAAACGCTTTGAATGTTGCTATTATGCTAGATAATTACTTACACATAGGGGGGGTTTAACATTTTATTAGCCATTTCAATGTTTTAATTACGTTTTTGTGTTTGTTTTGCTTAAGTTGACCATTTGGGCCTTCTTAAAGATGGCTGACTGAAACGTAAGACGTGACTGCTGCTGTCTCACGAGGTTTTAGGTGAAGTGCGCATGTGCCACCGCCAGCAACAATGGCCTCGTCCTGACCCCAGGAGAAGATGTCCCCACCAAGGACACCCTGGGAGCTTCGCCAGGACCTCAACAATAGACTGTCTTTAAAACCGTAACCAGCAAGTGCGATAACTTAATCCTACGGACTATGTGAGAACTTTACCGAGTGACCCCAAATCCACCAATGAGGACTGTCTAAAACTGAATCTTGATACATTTTGACATTAAAATCATTTTAAAAAGACGGTAGAATAGTAGGGAAAGGTCTAAAAATAAACCTCCCTCTAGGCTCTTGTCGTTTGGATTTGTCTTGCTGCGATTTCCTGACGTTATGCTGACGGAGAGGACGGTGACTCTGCTGGACAGCTGTTATCCTGAATCTTTGAGAGACTGAATTGCGGCCTGACTTTGATGAATTTAAAGATTTACCACGACTTGACTGACTTAGAGGACGACTATTAGCCAGATTAGGTAAATATGATGTTCTGCGGTTTGGACGATGATTTTCTAACAATTTGCAACTTAATTAAATAAACGATGTTTGATTAGTGTTGTGTCGATTATTTGAAGACATTAGAATAGGAAAAGAGTATAGATAAATTAATTGCATCACTAAATCATATATACAACTAACTGATTCATCACCAAATGAGGGGAATATCACGCGAGTTGAAGTTAATAAAAGTATTCAATGTGCATTAGGGTTTTAAGTAAAAAGATATTCCTTTCATGTCAGCGTTTGGAAACTTATCCCTCTAGAAAAACAGATCAATGTTAGTGTGAGTATTGGTGTTATGGGCCCCACCAGTGAATGTATTTGAGTGAGTGTGTTAATGCGATATTTGGTATGTGACAAAGGGGGAATTTGACTCTCCACGCTGCATTATTCTCTCCCCTAAACACAGTGATATTGGCTCATCCCCAATTGGCATAACTAATGTACTTGTAAGACCCTAGTAAAGTGCAGTACATGTGCCCAAGGCCTGCAAATGTAATGTGACCCGCAGCACTCATTGTGCCACCCTCTTAAGTAGCCCTCTAACCATGACTTCGGCCTGCCATGGCAGAGCCTGTATTGCAGTTTACTCGGCCGCTTTGACCTGGCAATATAAACCACTTGCCAGGCCTAAACCTTCCCTTTATACATATGTCACCCCTAAGGTAGGCCATGGACAACCCAAAAGGCGGAGTGAAATGTATTAATGAGGTAGGACATGTACTTTTAAGTTTTACATATCCTGGAAGTGAAAACTGTAATTCGTTTTTCACTACTGCAAGGCATATCCCTCCCATAGGATAACAATGGGATTACCTTATTACGTTTAATAAACTTAATCACCAAATTTAAAGAGATAAGCTTTTCAAGTTTGGCGTCTCTGAATTCAAAATTTAAAATCACAACTTATGGAAAAGTTGGATTTTAAATTGCAAGTGTGAAAATGCCACTTTTAGAAAGTTATATGAAGGGAGGTTTGGCCCTAGGACCGTAGCGAGGTGGGCCTATAAAGTAGAAAACTGTGAGAGTTACCTGGCTACTGTTTCGTGGTACTGCTCTTTAATTCAACAGACACACTACAAGAACCAGCATTAAATTATGCTTAGATCAGGTTATTTATTCAACCTTTTTCTCTTTGGTTTCAAAACTGTTTCTGAATCTTAAAGCGTCTGAATATAAGGAAAACACTTTTCATTTATACATTCAAAAACATTATTCTTAAACAAACAAATAAGCAAAAAATACCGTGACAACAAATGTGAGATATTTAAAAAGTACAATAATACACCATTCTTTTCACACTCTGTTTTTACAATGAACCTTTGAGCTTTAGTATTGTATACACTGTAAAGGGGCAAAAGAATGTCAGTCTATTCTTTCGAAGAATGCTTCTCAGAAAATGCCAATACCGACGCGTTTCAAGTTCCAGTGTGACTCTTGGAACTCTCAAAAAGAGACTGGAACTCGAAACGCATTGGCATTGGCATTTTCTGAGAAGCATTCTTCGAAAGAATAGACTGACATTCTTTTTTTCACATTTGTTGTCACGGTATAACCAGATCTAAGTGTAATTTAACACTGGTTCTTGTAGTGTGTCTGTTGAATTAACAAGCAGTACCACGAAACAGTAGCCAGGTAACTCTCACAGTTTTCTACTTTTAGAAAGTTGGCATTTACTTACTTTAGCCATTCAATACTTGCTGCCTGTCTCTGATACACTTCTAGGGAGGGGGGCAGCCGGGCTTTGTGTTTTCTCCTAGATAGCCACACACAATGGGAGCTTAGGTGTGACTTGATGGCCCATCCTGGGAGGATGAGAGGGAGGAACTTGGCACAGCCTCCTACTTACATATGAATATGTGTCCTGTCCCCACACAAGGGGTGCATAACCCCCTTTAGTGAGTATGGAGCCAGGACATGGAAGTAGGACCTCTGCAAACTTCAAAGACCTGTCTTTGAAGTCTACCCACTGCAAAAGGCACAACTGGGTAGAAGTACTGGACCTCTAACACCACCACCTCAGTTCACCTCTGGACCCTGAAGCATCTGCCAGGAAGACTGTTATGCTGCTGAAGGGTTGTCAGTCTGCTGGGCTGCTGCTTTGCTGGACTCCTGGCATGCTGTGCTACCCTGCTGTCTGCTGTTCCCCTGCCTGGGGGGAGAAAGACTCGACCTGTATCACTTGAAACCAGAGTGACTCCAAGGGCTTGCTGGCTTTCCTCCTGATCTCAAGTCTCAGGGACATAAAAGACTTCCAATTCATCTGCTGCTGTACCTGCCATCTGTGAGTCTGCTCTGCCAAGTAATGCCACGCCAGTCCTGAACCCATGGAAGTGAGGCTTAAGGTGCTTGCTTCAATGAAACCCACGCATTCTCTCCAGAACTGGTGCATCAGTGCTATTGCGTGGATCAGAACTGGTATAGCGCCCTTGTTGCATGAGACAACCTGAAGCATCACCTTCGGAAGCAGCACTGTGACATGCTTTAACCGAGGGCTTCGCAACTCCGTCCACGACAGCCTCGATGACAAGAAATGTGCATCAAAGCCCCGGGACTCATCGGAGCCCGATGCATCGCCGCTGTTGTGTGGACCAGGACCAGCGCACTCCGCTTCTTCTTCAATGTCGACACAGCCAATCAAAGTACTTTTGCTCAGAGGGCATAACGGGTTCTCTGTATCTGGCACGAACTCCATTGAGGTCAGCCTGAACTTTTGACTTTGTCCTGGTCCGGCACAACCAGATATCCCAAGTAAATTCTTATTGCTTTTCAGCACTATTTTATAGTTTATTCTTTAAAAAATCATATCTTAAGTTCTACTAATTGGATGTTTGTCATTTTGCCTTTGTTTTATTATTTTTTTATTTTTTTATGTCTTTTTATTAAATAATATCGACATAACAAGCCATATTGAGACATGAGTAGGAGCCAGTGTACTTTTCAAACATCCATACTAGATTACAGTGATTCAAGTCACAATGCACGATATGTAACAATTAGGGGGGTGTAAGATTCTCATCTTCATTCAAAGGTGCCGGTGGGGTGCAAATATCTTCTCTGTATGAGTTCTAAGGCCCCCAGACCCTGTTCCATTTCTTGCGACACCCTCTGGCTATATAGACTGATTTCTCCCGGAACATGCATCAGTCTAGATCTTCCTTCCATTTTTCCATTGTGGGTGGTTGAAGGGTTCCCCAGTTTCGAGCTATATTCCTTTTTGCGATCATTACTGCTAGTGTTGCCTATTGCTTAGTGTAGGAGGTGAGGTCTGTCGGTTCCCAAATGGTCAGGAGGAACCTGCGTGCTTCCGGAGGCTGGTCTATTGTGAGTACCTCACTGTGTGTGTGCTGTATGGCTTGACAGTAGGTTTGTATGTGTTCACATTCCCATAGAATGTGGATGAAATGCCGTCCCTTCCAGACCTACGTCTGCACTCCCCACTATCAGCCCTGCCCTTGCAGACCAATCCTGGACCAGTTATGTATATCCTGTGGAGAATTTTGTGTTGTACTAGTCGTAGTCTAGCTTGGATTGCCACCTCACTCGGGGAGGAGACTGCTTCTTCACAGTCTTCCTTGTCTAAGCTTCAGGCCGTCACTTATCCATTTCTCCTTGAGAGTTTGGAGCGGGTCTTTCATATTATTAATTAGTTTTTTATAGATCAAGGTGATGGCTTTTTCGGGTAGGTGGCCATCGAGTATTCTATACTCCAAGGAAGAGGCAGTGGGGAGGGAGAACTTCCTAGTGAGATGAGTCTGGAGGGCAATGCGGACTTGGAGATGTCTAGAGCGTTCAGTGTCCGCCAGGCTATATTTTTGTTGAAGGGAAGTGAATGGGAGGATTTCATCCTTAACCCAGAGATCTTTAATCTGGGAAATTCCGATAAGGTCCCATTTATCGAAGCCCTTGGTTTGCCACAGGTTCCCCAGTTTTTCAGAGCTCCACAGGGGTATTGCCAAGGTGAGTCTGCGGTCCCATCCCAGATGTTTGTTCACAACATGCCATGTATGGACCAAGTGTGCGGTTGGTCCTGTTAGGGGGTATTTACGGGGTCTAGAATAGAGTGCCCTGCTGTAATCTCCCCCTGGGAGTAGCCATATGTCGATGGCATATCCCAGGTGATCGAGGCGACCATAGTTCCCCTGGTTTATGGCCACTAGTTGGGTCACCCAATATTATTTTTTAATAATTGGGAAGCTGATGCCACCCTGGTACCACTTTAGGGTGAGCCTGGTTAAAGCAATTCAGGGTTTCCCGTCCCACAAGAGATCTCTCTGGAGACTCTCTACTTCCTGAAAGTATGACTTGGGAACCGGATCTAATGAGTTCTGGAGGGTGTAAAGGAAGCGGGACAGAGCCATCATTTTGAAAAGGGCAGCTTTACCTAGCAACGAGAGGGGAAAAGACTTCCAGTTCCTTATGTCCCTTTTCAATCTCTGTATTAGTGGCAGGAGGTTACGGGTGAAGCAGAGTGTGGGACTTAACAGCATAAAAATGCCAAGGTATAGGAAGCCTTCAGTCGCTATCTGGATTGGGCAGTTCCTCGAGAGGACAGATGGTTCTCCTCGTAGGACATAGACAACAGATTTAGTCCAGTTTATGGTGAATCGGGAGTATCTTCCACACACTGCTAGGATATCTAATAGGAATATTAAGGAGACTCTCGGGGAAGTCAAATATAACAGAATATCATCTGCATATAGGGATATATTGTCTTTCCAGTCCGGGCACCAACGCATACCGTGAATCACTGGATCCCTGCGGATCCATGCCGCCAGGGGTTCCAGGGCCAAAGCAAATAGGAACGGGGACAAGGGAAAACCCTGGCATGTACCATGGCTTAGCTGCAATGCTGTTGATTTGCGGTTATTCACCACCACTTGAGCCATAGGTTTTGAGTGTAGTAATCGGATCCAGCGCACAAATTTAGGCCCGAATCCCATCTTGTCGAGGACAGCAAAGAGGTATGGCCACTCCACCATGTCAAACGCCATGGTGGCGTCTAGTGAGACCAGTACTGCTGGTGCTTGAATAGTTGCTGCTCTGCCCAAAACTCCATGTACTCTGCGCAGGTTTAAGGCTGTGTTGCGATGTGGCATGAAGACTGATTGATCAGGATGCAGTAAGCTATCTATCACTTTTACCAACCGGATCGCCAATAGTTTTGCGAGGATCTTGGGTTCTGCGTTGAGTAGGGATATAGGCCTGTATGAGGCACAGCTGGTTTGGGGTTTACCCTCTTTGTGAATGACCACAATGTTGGCTATCCTTTGATCCATAGGGAGTTCCCTTTTTCCTTGCTGGCTATAAACATTAATCGGAGGTATGGGGCTATCTTATCTGGCCTAAGCTTATATAGCTCGATTGGTAAGCCATTGGGACCTGAGGCTTTTCCGGAATGAATCGCCCGTATCGCCTGAGCCTTTTCATCATCCAATATATCGGACTCGAGGTATTCACGATTTTCATCCATCAGGGTGGGAAGCAAGACATCCCGGATCAAGGAGCGGTTATCTTCATCTGTGTACTGCCCTTCCGTTCAGTACACCGTCATATAATGTTCGGAAAACCGGTCAGCGATTTCCTGTGGGTCAGTGATAGGGCCTCTATGTGCAGCTCTGGTACAAGACGGCTGGCCCACTTCTTCCTATCTAACCATGTGATTAACTTCCCCGCCTTATCTCCCTGCTCATAGATTCTGCTTTGTGTTTCCCTCCCTTGAGCCCTAGCTCTATCTGTGGCTATAGCTTTGAACTCGTCTTGTTTTAGAGGCAAGAGGTGCAATTTCTCAGGGGTTACCGTCACCTCTAACTCTTCTTCCAATCTAAGTACTTCATCTTCTGCCTGCACCTGTCTTTCTGTTTGTCTTTTTTCTTACCCACAATCAGGGATAGGGCTTGCCTGCAGATTACCGACTTGTAGGCTTCCCATACCGCTTGGGCTGATTCTACCGTACCCTCATTTTCCTGGAAATAGTGGTCCGTGGCTTGGGTTAATTTCTTTCAGGTGTCAGGGTCTCGGAGATACCACGGATTAATGGGAGCGACTCTCCCTGCCCTCATCTGGCCCAGGATTACATGCATCCAGATCGGTGAGTGATCAGAGATACCCCTGCCTAAGTGGCGAACCTCTCGAATATCAAGAGCCTGCGATGCTGGAACTAGGACTTAATCGATGCAGGAGAGGCTACAATGGGCACTCGACAAAAAGGTGAATTGGACCCTGTCCGGGTTGCGTACCCTCCACTTATCCACCAGCCCCATGGTCTCAAGGAAATCAGGCAGCCACTGCTGTGCAGGTCTAATGTCCCATGGGGGGTGACGATCTAGTGCTCCAGAAACTACTGCATTAAAGTGCCCCCCTATCATGAGGAGGCCCTCTGGAAGCGACAATAGGATCGCACCCAGGTCTTTAAACGTATCACTCTGAAAGCCAGGGGGAACATACACTGAAACAAATGTGACGACTCTACCCCCTCAGAGACCCGAGAGTCCTATGAACCTACCACGGTTATCGGACCAGGTGGATTGTACTGTAAAAGGGAACGAGTTCTTGAGTAAGATGCCCACTCCTCGCGACCCGGTCATGAAGCCTGCATGTGCCGCTAGTTTATATCCTCCCCTGTTCCACCGCCTTACACGTCTTCCCCACCAAATGCGTCTCCTGTAGGAGGATGACATCCGGGGCCTGTCTCTTGATCTACTGATGCACCATGCTACGTTTGACTTTATCGCCAAGCCCATTGACATTCAAACTGAGGATCTTAACCCCTGTATCCCACTGTGTACCCATCCGGACTCATGTGATTGTACTGCTCCTGTACAGCGTTACATTTTGGTGTTGTCGATAAAACAATTACTACATAAAATTCGAAACGTAATAACTGTAACGACCTTTCCCAACCACCCCCCTCCCTGTGTCCCTGCACTATGGGCTTTAAACTGCCCATGATCCAACTTGCAGAGTGCCTGTCGCCCACACAAGTTAACTAAATGTAGAAAAATGGGGTGCGCGGTGCCCCCTCCTCCCTCCACATTACGGGTATTACTATCATGTAAAGCCCTCAAGTGCGAGCCAGAATAACTCAATAGTGCATTTAAGGAAGGTTCGTATCTTACGCAAATGTCTTACGGTGTGTTCCGGTGCAGGCCCCGGTCCCACGCCCCAGCAGACAATCTCACAGGCCAAATTCACCACTACCCACGCCCGTTAACCCACGCCCGCCCCATCCCGTCAACATTACCCCAAATATCATGTGGACTGCCATTCAGCGGTTCTCCAACCAGTCTGCAGCGGATTTCGGGTGTTCATTTGTTTTATTTATTAAATTAAGTTCTATTTTTCTAACCTGGTGTGGAATCTTTTTGCGTGCTGTTTTTACTGTTTTACTGTTTGAAGTGTTGTACAAATACTTTACACATTGCCTTTAAGTTCAGCCTGACCGCTCTGTGCCAAGCTACCAGAGGGTGAGGTTAATTTAGGGTTTGCCTAATTCTTTCCCTGACTAGGATTGTGGTTGCTGTCTGACTGGGATGATACCATAGTTACCCAACAACTCAATTTCTAACAAATTTGCTAAACATATTATAGGTTACAGCAGGTGGGTCAATAGAGATTTCCAGAACTCTCATTTTACAAGTTGAGGGGAAATCTGATGGGTTGCCAGGAGCTGAAGTGTGTTGCTCTGGAAGCCATCTTGCGATGCAGGCCTGTATAGTGGTCTGCAGATTAATTTTGAGGAAACATTTTGAATGGGCAATTTGAGGTTGAGTAATACTGCCACATTTCCAGGAAAGACACAAATGCATCATAGAGCTGTAAAAAATAAAAAAATGAAGATTTGGATGAAAGTGCTGTAGACCCATGCTCCAATCGGAATTTATGCTATTGTCTCACTTCCTCCCAGAATTTGGTTGATCAAACATTATGCTTTTAGATCAACCCACACAAATCAGGGATCTCAAAATTAAAGCAGTTACTATTTCCCAATATGAGGGAAAGCCCTGTTTCTAGGTGATGCTAAGCAGTCACTTTGGATACTTTGATGGGTATGGCTGTACACAGGCGTGTAGATGGACAATGTTGTAGGAGTATTTCTGGTTGGAATGGTGCAACATTAGCATTAACCATGTGATACTGCCATATGTCATGCTCCTTGGACAATGCTGACAGGAGTACTGAGCATAATGCTTGTTGCTTGGAAGATATGATGACAGGTCATGCTTGGTGGTGACAGTGTGAATGAAGTTGTGCATAGGACATGGTCACAGGCCTTGCTCCCCAGGAAGCACCAGCACAACTTGGCCACAGTTTGAACTGAAAAGATGCTAACAACCTGAAAAATAAATGAATAGCTTCTAGAAATGTAAAGCTTGTATGGGCAGGGAAACTGCAGCCAGGGGTACTGTGAAGAGTGCAGGATCACAGGCCATGCTGCATGGGTACTACAGGCATTAATATCAGTCATAAGGCATGAGTTAAAGTCATGCCCTATGGACTGTATCAATACAGCATCAAGATACTTATTGAGTGTGCAAAAGCTGTGAACAAAAGCTATGCCCTGTGCACATTATCTTCAGACAATGGGCAAAGACCATGGTCTCCAGGTAGTGTTTGAAGAGGTACTTTACACAGGGCGTAACCCACGGCAATGCTGTGTGCATGCACAACACCTACGATATATCATCATAGGCTGAGCAGATGTGGGTCGTACACAGTGACCATGACCACAGGATGTTCACAATATACTGTCATTTGCCTGTTATTTTGTGAATTTAACAGCATTATTCATATCCTTGCCCAAATTTTATAGTGCGTAAATCACTTCAGTCTTAAAAATCCTACCTGTCTAGCCAGTTCTTCTACATTACATTCCTAGATATTTTGAGTTGCTTTGTATAATGTCGTGCATCTATCTAACAATTCTGTCCTTGATATTTTTTTTTAGCTCAAAGTCCTATTGTATTCCTGTCTCGTTCTATTCTATTTACGTTAATCTATTGTCCTCCTGGCTCACCTACTTGTTTATATTGAATATTGAGATTATTTAGTCCTGCATGCCCACTTCTGCCTCAATTTTGCACTAAATGTCTTTAACGTACAACTTTTTAATAATCCTCTAGCTTTTTCTATAGAATTAATAACTGATTTGTTTGTCTTGCATTCTCTGCTTGATCCCCACAGACATAGGTCGGGATGTAGCAACTCCAAGCTATATAGCTTACTGGAAAATGAACATTAAATTGATCAAATCAGTGGATAGAATGAATCTAGCATATCATGTCAAGTCAACAAATCAACCAAGTAATAATAAATAAAAATCACAATCATTCAAATCAATAATAAAAATTACGCATTAATACAAAGAGGGATGGCTGAGGGGCTAGATTCTTCAAACAGTATCAGGGACAGAAAATGTGATCAGAAAAAAAATGTAACATTTGCAGAGTAGTGTGTTGAGCAGTCAGTGCATACCTGAAAGAGCCATATCTCTCATGGTCCTAAGAGGACAGGCATTTTCTGCATGTGGCCAGGTGTGTTGCCTTAGAAACCATAGGTGCTCCACAATGGCCATCGAGTGACAAGGAAAAAATAGAGCCTAGAAGCTCTGAGCTGTGATAACCGACTAGGAAACAGAAACTCAATAAATCAAAGGAGTGGATGAATTCAACAAAATACCATTCAATTAAGATACAAAAGCATCCATGCACAATAGTTATAATAACAAATTACCTCAAAGAATAAGGGTGTGGGTCCAGGCTCACCACAAAGTAAAATGTACATTAAAATCAAGGATATGAAATGTAAAGCTTCAGAGCGGGGTGCTCAGCACAACCTGCTTAGTGGTTGTCGTTGTGCCACAATGATCATCCACCAATTGTTCTCCACATTGTTTTTGCCATTTGTAAACACATTTGGGCATATTTATCAATGAGCTGAGTCCCCATTGTGCCTTGCAATGGGGTGCAAGGGTAATGCAACTACTAGGTCAGATTCATCAAGCCATGCAAGTCCACCTTGCATGTGGCCCTGAGTGGCTTCATAAGACTAGAGTAACATAACACAGCGCAAATCACTGCATTCCACAACTCTGCCCCAGGGAGGCGTTCCATGGGTCGAGCATGGGTGTTGCCACACATCCACCCATGGATTAAGGCAGATTTACCATTACTGGTAGACCTGGGAATGTGTCAAAATGCTACACTTTCCTAGGCAAGGGGTAACAAGGAGAAATTTATTTTTCCTCATTTTTTCCTCTTTGTAAATGTGCTGCGATCTGCAGCACACATAGAAAGATGAAAATGCCTCAAAGGATTGTTTTTGTGCAGGAAGGTTTCCCTTCCTGCACAAAAACAAATCCTGCTTACAACGCTGGCATCCTTGCACCATGTGGGACAATTGTGTGTGTGGTTTGTGTAACACTGTGCATTTGAGAGAGGTGTATGTGTGGGTTTATAAGTGCATGTGTGTGTTTGCATGGGTGTGTGCATACTGTGCTTTTGCGTGTGTTTTTGCAGGTGTGTGTGAGTGCATGAATGTGTTTGTATGAGTGTGTGAAAGGTGTGCAAATGCTGTATGGTGTGCACATGTGAGCTAATGATGTGTGTGGCTGAAAGATGTGTATTTGCATCTGCGTTTGCATGACTGTGTGTGTGTGTGTGTGTTTTAGTGGTTGTGCATGTGTGGAAGCAGTTTCTGTGCCAAGGCTGAGAGGATCCTTACGATGGAAAATAGCCACTGACATACTCTCCGAAAGCATCTGCCTCGAGGACACTTGCTTCCATTCCGAGCATCTTTCATATGGATTTTAAATTTAGCTCTTTCATAAGCTGTCAGGCTTCCAGCTGCCTGACCTCGGCAAAATTCCACACATCAGCAGTTTTATGGACTCTAAATTACATTGCGCCATTTATGGAAGATAGATTTTTTGTTTATGAAAAGTTGGCTTTTCCCGGTATAAACAAACACCTGTGATGGCATGCAAGCGCATCACCCTGCAGAAACCATGTGGATCGGATTCTGTAAGACACTGAGTTTATTGTGTCTGCTGCTGATACAGCTAGACAGATCTGAACACAGCAACGTTCTATTAATGACTAGGAAGAGAGACTGCAGGTGCTGTGCATTGCCACTCTCATTGAGACTACCTCTCTCCAGTAACATTAACGTCAAGATAATGCAAGTTTAAAGTGGAAGAAAACAGTGGATTTGCAGAAGCTCACATCAGTGACATAGATGAGTGAAGAGATACACCGTAAAGTGTGTTAATGAAGTAGACAGTTCTAATGCCTGTTTTACTTAAAGAAGAGTTGTTAGTACAGACATAAAATATGCAGATGCATTCAACAGATAACTAAGGCACGTGCAAATATTTCATATAAGGCAATGCTACTCATTGACTTAAACTGAACACCAACATTGAATTGTGTTGTATTAGCACAGAGGAACTCTACTGATCAGGCTGCATGGTCCCATTGAGGAGTCTGACCTTAAGACTGCATGCCTGACCCGAGATAGAATTTGTCATGCGCACCTGAGACTTGAAAAGGATTCATCTGCAATTTTATTCACTGCTTCACCTACTACAGCTACAATAATAACCAGTTTATTCACATGTTACCTCCACGACTCAAAAGATCCCTTTCCCCTCGGAGCCCTTCTAAGCTCCCCAGGGTTCACCGAGGCTCTGCTTGACAGTCTCCTCTCCTTCTGACATCCAACACCTCAATCTCTGCCTCCACATCATCTAGATCTGGATGTTCAGCACCACTCCAAAGCTCAACCAAGACAGAACTCTGGTTGTTTGCCAAGAAGAACAACAAGAACCTGTACAAACCTGATTCAATGAAATGACACTTGACGGCTTGGAACCCCAACTTTTACTGAATGGCAAATCACTTGATTTTATGTTAGACACCAAACTCACCGTCAAGGAATACATGTGCCAAAACAAAAGATGGCCTGGTACTAGTTTAACTGTGAAAAGTAAAAGTATTTCTTTCAGAAAGTAACTTCAGAACGGCTGTTCAAGCCCATGTACTCTTTCATCTGGATGGTGGTAATGCCATACTCCATGACCACCTAGACTACACACTGGTACCCCCTTTAGGGCACCCTACACACCACAGAACATCCCATCCAGTATCTGAAAAAATATGGTCAACGTGATGAAACACCGTTGGCTCCCTTTCCTGCGCACAGCATTTTCAAAACCAGCTGTTTGTTTACAAATTCATTACACCGAGGGACATTTACTTATCTTGTATTCAAGCTCACTGTCTCCAGTGGTTTTCAGCACACCAGCTGCCTGGACACTATCAAACCTCAGACTAAGAAGTGTAAAATAGAAAAAAACAACGCAACATGCCATTTCAATCCATGCACCCAGGATCTGGAACAACATCTACGTTCACACAACAATGCTTATATCTAGGAAAGAATTGAAGATGTACCTCTTCAGAAACCGGTCCTAGGAATCTTGTTTCCGGTCCAGGGAAGACATGGCTTGGCAGTTCGGGCTGGACTGTTCCCATGAAGCACAGGGTCAGACTGATTTGCATATGGCCATGTCTGAACTGGGGTGGCAGAGTGGGCTAAAGAACGGTGATGGATTAAACCCAGATCAGTTGACTGGGGGTGAGTGCTTGCAATGTTCAACACTCCGTCCATCATTTCCTTTGGTTTTCCTCTTCAGAGATCAGCATATCACAATTCATTAGCAGTTCACAAACCAGCTATCTCTCCTATCACTGTTAGCTTTATGTTTGTCTTTGAACCTGTACAGCACTAAGCCTCCTTCTGGCTAGGTTCACACTATAGAAATAGCACATACATAGATACAAGAGAAAATATTTCTTCCAATAACAAATATATCTAACAGTATAGTATTTTATCAGCAAGTAAGCCCTTAAGGACTGGGAGAAGCCTCTTGTGTCTACTTGTCCCTTATGATCCTTTCTAAGTTATTTGTAATTTCAATAATGAATATTCTTTTTCCCTGAAAAAAGAAACATCTGGAGGGAGTGGCATACCTCCACAGTGCTGTGCACAGTGGGAGTCTGAGCGACAATCACTGCTCTGTGTTTCTGCAGTATGTAACCTGCAGTATATGCTCTAAACTGCATTGTTAGGGTCTTGGCAAACTAGCAAATTCTAGCAAAAATAGGTGTGTAACTGCATTCTTTGTTTCTGTGCACAACAAGAGGCTATAGCCACTGGTGTCAGTTTGCAGCTTCGACCTATTTAGTGAAGGTTTTATTAAATATTACTTTGAAGTCCGCACTGTACATTAATCAGGTTGTAATCCACATTGTAGAGGCTTTACTCATGGGGATCTGAAATGTTGCAGAGATTGTACTGGTTTTGTTGTGTTTGCAGGCTCATTGTTTTGGGTGCTTAACACATGATGTGTCCAACAGGTAATGCCCAATACAATCTAAAAGTTGCTTATAAAGTCTCATAAGACCCATCGTCCTCACACACTGACAGAACAAACCACAGATGATGATCCAGACAAATCCCTAGAAGACAAAAGCCTTAAATTTGTGTGTAGACGACCACAAAGTTGTTGATTTTTCCAGTAGAATATGGATACTCTGACCACCTGCTTTGGCATGTGGCCAAGTTCTAGGCTATTTTCTGAACTTCGAGCTCAGTAGCATGGGCAAGGTCAAGCAATGACCCTACGAGATAGATGTGTTGCTTAAGAAACTGCATAAATACTAAACGATGTTCAAGAGACAATGTAGTAAACAAGCAGAAAATTATATTCCACAAAAATGGAAACAAATATTACCCAGAACTTACAGCCTATCATAAATAAGTGCTGGTGCACTGATTCCACTGAAAATAATTCAACTATTCAGAAGGGAAATTAAGGTTTAAGAACAGTGATTTATTACTGGAAGCACATTAAAGTCAACAGCAGTAAAATGCTTACCCACATCTAGGAGTCCTATTTGCAAAATCTTTATTCTGGTTTTAAAAAAAAAGGCTCCAGGAAAAAGAAGAGCATGCATGAATAACAAATGTACCACATTTGTTGCTGTTATTTGTGAGATTTACTTGCATAATACATGCATTACAAAAATGCAAATAAAAAAATGTATGTGATAAAGATCACTTCTCCAGGGTGCCCAACATCACATGATGCAATTGAAGATATATATCAACAAAGGTGCAAATCCCAGAGCAGGTCTGATGATTCAAAAACTGAAGCACAAACCTTGCTGTTGTTTCTCCTGCTATTAAAGTATTCCTTGCCTCCGAGGTGTATAATAATTCAGTGAAAATGTACATAAAACAATATGCAGTTGTTTATTTTTTCTTTTGAAGTAGAACACATTGGTGATTCCATTTAAAATATAAAGTCTTGATTCACAATCCTTCCTTCCATGAGTAAGAGTGACTCATGGAAATTCAAGAGTATGTGATGAGTAAGTCTGCATAAGACATCTCCATTCATTGAAAACTCTTCATGCATTGGATCCATTATATTTTCACTTTGAAAGTGACCCTATTTAGGTGTGGTACTAAGAACTTCCAACAAGACCCATGCCGAAAATATCTTGTGTATATGTGATTCATGGACATTTACATGTGCATATGGCATCTTACATAATTTAGAGTGCATCTCAAGGATATGTGTTTGACTTGCCTGGTGTATTTTGTGATTTCTAGACTTCTATGTATTGACTGCTAGGACCTGCTGAACAGTTCTGCCGCTAGTACAGAATTCATATTGAATGCACTGACATAGTATTGTTATAATAAGGGTTGTAATTAGATGACCAGAGTTGTTTAAATGCACATTTATCTACCTAGCTACGTCCTAGCTTTCAAACAGAGAGACACATCTATAATTGTGCCTTTATTGTCCTTGCTTTCTATCATGGACAATTACTGGGTAACCCCAGAAGTAATAAACACATGTAAGTCCTTCTATTCTACGGAGAATAATTTAACATTACAAGCCCTGCATTCATGATTAGGGGTTTCTGTCCTAAGAAGGAACTAAATCTAGATAAGATAAAAATTCCCGTGTTAACAAAAGGGTTTTAGGACAGGTCTACTACTGGAATGGGTTTTGATATGAGGCAATATCAAAGAAAATGCTGAAGGATGCATTTTGCTTGTTCAATCTCTTGAGTGACAAGTCTAAACCATTACATCCATCTCTGCCGTTCATGGTGGGCTCATTTGTACACATTCAAAAAAAGGATTTCATTATTAGTACGAATGAAGTAAGAATATTTTTTCTGCAATATATTGAAACAATGGTATTTTTCCATGAGCAGATAGTAATAACTAAATAGCTTGCATAAACGGTAATACACTATGAGGCCGATTACAATGTCGGTCGGTGAGCCTCCAATTGCTCATCGGAAGCTCACCGACTGATATCGTAGATTTAAAGTTTGACTGGCCAATTACGATGTAGGTGGTTGGAGTTGAAACCAGCTGGTCGCAACTACTGGCTT
Source organism: Triturus cristatus (assembly GCF_964204655.1). Taxonomy (NCBI): domain Eukaryota; kingdom Metazoa; phylum Chordata; class Amphibia; order Caudata; family Salamandridae; genus Triturus; species Triturus cristatus. The sequence goes on from NC_140591.1 coordinate 1,190,922,617, forward strand.
CTGACAAACTCAAGGAGCCCGTCGGCCAGTCGAAGTCAACACATAATCCCCTATGGGCGGCTTTCCGCCATGGGGATATGATGTTGGTTTCCAACATTGTTTTTATGTTGGGCTTTCCTACATAAAAAGCCTGTTGGAAATCTACTACCTAGCCCCCATGCCTCAGCGTCCTCCAGTTGAAGGCCTGGGTGGCACCTATGGTGCCCTCCTGTTAATCCCTGAACTGTTCACGGTGCCTGCCACGCGGTGCCGGGATTATCAGAAACTACAATTTCTCTGTGGCAGCTTGTGCTATGGCCAGTTTCCGACCGCAGCAGAAACTCCCATAGAGAAGTAAGAGCTTGTGATTGCACCATGTACGTTTGCATCGTAGTTTTGGTGTTGAGACTGCTTACCGGAGGTCGGTCGGTCCCGAGACCCGGCTGATATTAGTCGGTGGCAGCTCCAATTGGCATTATAATGAGCCCCTATATGTCAAGGCGATGGGGAGTGGGAGCTGTTATCCTGGCATCACAGAACATGCCTTACTCTGCACATCATGAGACAACACACATTTCTTTGGTTCAGAAATAACCTAGTAAGAGTTAGCCTCTCTTCAAAGTATACTCATTTAAAATTATATGTTCTATGGGTGACCGAAATTCACAAAAGAAATTGACTGTGGTTCACTTTCTCACTTTAGTTACAGCTAGGAGAAGAGACTGTACTGTTGATTTGAAAAAGGCAGAGGTGACAAACGTTATCTGATGCACTAACCACATCTAAAATCTAGCAGCTAGGTTAAGACATAGAGAGGTTAAACAGTTTATGTGAGTGGTGTCTAAACCCCCACCAGGTCCAAACACAATGAACCTCAAAGGTAAATGTATTTCAATATATAAACCCTTGGCTTCCCTTTAGTAGATTTTCCAGAGCAGCAAAGTTATCTTACTGCTAAACCAACCAAATGACAATACATGCTCAGAAATATAGAACTTAATTTTCCAGCTCAAGCTTAAGTGAAATAATGCGATGAAAATGTATTCATGCGTTAACAGATTTTATTGTAAAAAAAATGTAATTTTCCACATAAGTAGGAAGACATTTGTGCACATTAATTTGAACTGAATATTCCCATTTTAGATGTTTTTGGGCCAATTCACAATTAGGCTAGTGTTTATTGGTTTGTAAGAAAGTCACACTGAGAGGTCTATCCACAAAAGCATTTTGAAGTTTCTAAAGTAGTAGTCCTGCAGTAGCCTTTAACGCACCCTTACATGCCTTTGCGAATCGACTCTAAAACTTCTAAAGTGAAAATTAAATTAGTGCATTTGGGCTTATTATATATATTTAATTAGTAAAAATAAAAAGGACTGGGCCCTCCTTGTACTATTACCGACAGTGAGATGGAAGTTTCTGGTGTGAATAATAGAAGCATGTCAAAGTATTTAAATGAGTACTCCTGTCATACTATTTTCCGTACTCATAAATGCTTTGGGATTGGCCCATCATGTTTCAGTGATGATCATTCAAGTCACTGAGCTATCCTGCTAGCCTTGTGTATAGCATGTTTGAATAGAAATAAAATAATATTCTCATCCTATTCAAAACAGAAGTGTATGGATGGTTAGTAAAATTGTGGCTGTACGATTGGAAGAATGAATTAACCTGAGAGTAAAATATATTTTGTTAAAATTAAGGACAACCTAATGAGATTATTTTTCTGCTTTGCTGTCAAGAGGTTAAAACCCTAATTATACACTTTTAAACAATTCTCTTGCTGGGAATAGGAATTCCTGCACACAAATTAATTGGGTTAGTAAATTCAATGTAAGTTTCATAATTGAGTACCCATTTGAAAACAATGTATCTATTGTGTACAGGATGCGGGTAGCTATGATTTAACCCGTTCCGTGCTCATGACGGAACCACTCCGTCATGAGCCACGGGCGCCGTGTGCTCATGACGGAGTGGTTCCGTCATGCTGCGGCCGCTCCGCCCACGCGGCGCTAATTCCCCGCCTGTGCGGGCGATTAGCGCAGTGGGCGGAGTCGTGACGGAACCACTCCGTCATGAGCACAGCTCGCCCGTGACTCATGACAGAGTGGTTCCGTCACGAGCACGGCGGCGCCGCAAACCCCCCAAACCCCACCAGCGCCGCGGCAGAATTCGTGCCGCGGCGAAGGGGTTAAAGTAATACATTATTGTTTAATGAAAACGGAGTAGCTTCAAATACTACTCACAAAAAATGATTTATAATAACCACACACTTTTGTAATTGGCCTGGCTCTAATATAAAGATTGAAGAAGGGGCACTCGAAATGCAGTAGCTACCATTATTGAAATTAATAGCTATCCAAAGGAACATACTAGAATGAATTAGTTAGTAGTCTTCCCAACCAACATAATTGTTTTCATTGTGTTTCTTGCAAATAATATTTACCTGCACATCCTCGAGAAGCCATCATGATAAAGCCATTAAATATAAATACTGTGGTAAATTTACAAAGAAATGGCGCAGTGTGGTGCTGCAAGCAATTTAGCTGTGCCGTGCTGCGTCATTTAAAAAATGCATGGATGTGCCATATTTACAAGACTACAGAGCACCCCTGGGTTTTCGCTAGTGCTAAAAAAGCAGCCTAGTGCCAATACAATCACCCTTGCAAGGGTGTCTGTGTTGCAGGGATGATTGTTTATGTGCAGGCTGGGGCACCTTCCTGTGCATAAACAATCTTTAAAGTCATATTGCTCCTTCTATGTGTGCTGCAAAATGCAGCACACATAGAAAGAGCAAAACCAAGGAGAAATTAAAGTATTTCTCCTCATTGCGCCAATCTAACGCCTGCTATTCAGTGCCGTTAGTTTTAGTTTAGGCACTGCCTCAGAGTGATCCATCTTTTTAATCTGGGACAGTGTGAAAAAGTAATGGGTGTTGCGGTGGAATGCCCATAGTAACACCCATTGCACTTGCCTTTCACTCACATACCTTTTTGCAAACATTGACCAGGGTACTGCACCACCGGAGCGTCCTAAAAAGTGAAGCTCCGGTGGTGCATCGGGCTTCCGAGCGGGGCATAGCACTGAAGCTGCCCTGGTGGAAGTCACAGATACAATTAGGATGTCTCTGGATAGGGGGATTCCAACAATGCTGGTGCTCCTGGATCTGTCGGAGGCCTTTGACACCATCTCGCACAGCATCCTGCTCGACAGGCTTCGAGAGATTGGTGTCGGAGGGACTGCCTTAGCCTGGCTACAAAGCTTTTTGACCAACAGAACACAATGTGTCCAATTGGACACATTTGTGTCACAGACCACGCCACTAGATAAAGGGGTCCCCCAGGGGTCCATTTCAAGTCCCACCTTGTTCCACATCTACGTGGCTCATCTGGCTGCCATTATTAGATCTTGTGGTTTTGAAGCGATCTCGTATGCGGATGACACACAGGTGATAATCCCTTTCGAGTTGGATCCCGTGGCAACCAGAGCCAAGTTTAAGACCTGTATGTTGAACATAGCCTCCTGGATGGGCAACAATTTCCTTCAGCTAAACTCCAACAAAACTGAGATCCTCCTGTTTGGGAAGGCTGAGGAATTGTGGACGGCAGACTGGTGGCCCTCTGAACTTGGGGAGGCACCCACTTCTACAAAGCAGGCAAGGAACCTGGGAATCCTGCTCGACATCAAACTTTTGCTGGAAGATCAGGTGAAGACTCTCGGGCACTTGTTTCGGGATTATGCAAATGTTGAGAAAGATATTATCTTGGATCCCCCTTAAGTTCAGAAAAAACTTAAATTCAGGCACTACTAGTTAGTAGATTAGACTATGGCAATGCTCTACTGGTAGGTGAAATGGAGGACCTATCTTCCAGGCTGCGGGTGGTGCAAAACACCGCAGCGAGGCTGGCCCTTAACAAGCCAGGCCGTACCCCATCTCTACCTCTACTGCAATCATTGCATTGGCTACCTATCAGAAAGAGAGCAGTGTTTAAACTCTTGACGTTAGTGTTTAAGGCAACGCAGGGTTGGGACCTGTATACCTAAGGAAGAAGGTCATTCCCTATGTCCCGGGTCGCCAGCTCAGATCGAGCAATCAGAAATTACTTTACCCGTGCAAGATCAGTAAATCTAAAATGGGGGGGGGCGTGCTTTCTCTCATCTCGCCCCCTTCCATTGGAATATATTACCGAAGGAGATCCGGGCGTGCAGCGCTTTGGGGCAGTTTAAGCAACAGTTGAAAACATGGATGTTTTGAGACCTTTAGTGGCTTGAGTGTCCAGGACTGTGCTGCCAAGGCACCGAGAGATCCCCCTGGGTATTATTTGTTGCGCTATACAAGTTTTAATAATAATAATAAATAAATAAACAAATAAATAAATAAATAATAAAACCCTTTTTACTCATCAAAAAGCCTCCTCCTACTGCTATGACCTAAAAAAAAGAATTCCTTCACTCTTCTATCCCTCCACTCTCCTTTTCAATCAAAATAACAGACTAACATGTTCACTTCTCTAATGCCGTATTCCCCTATACTAATTCACCACTAATGCTTTATGGGTTCCAGAGTAGCGTGCTACTCGCCAACATAGCGTTTCAACACCTCATCAGGGTTACAAGTGCTATATAAATGCAAGCCTCTTCCTTTTTTTACCCCTCCCCAACCCTTCTCAATCCAATAACTGACTAACATATCCACCACTCAAATTACTTCATATTTCACTATACTAATTTTCAACACTAATCTTTTATGGGTTCCAGAGTAGCCTGCTGCTTGCAAGAAAAGCGCTTCAACACCCCATCAGGGTTAACAGGCACTATATGAATGCAAACCTTTCTTTCCCTTCTATCCCTCCGCTATCATTCTCACTCAAAAATAACTGATTAATATCCACCACTCAAATTACTTTTTATATTTCACGATGCTAATTGACCACTAATCCTTTATGGGTTTCCGGGGTAGCGTGCTGCTCGCCCAAAAAAGCGCTTCAACACCCCATCAGGGGTAAGCACTATATAAGTACAAACCGTTTTTCCTCTTCTATCCTTCTGCTATCCTTCCGAATCCAAATAGCTGACTAACATATCCACCACTTAAAATTTACTTGCATGTTTCACTATACTAATTCAACACTAATCCTCTATGGGCCCCGGAGTAGGGTGCATACTCACCGAAAAGCGCTTTGACGCCTCGTCAGGGGTAGTAAGCGCAATACAAATGCAATCACAATACAATGCAATTACAATTGCCTCTGTTTAGTGTGAAGTAACTCATCAAAGAACTTTACCTCTACGATAAGGTGCAACTATTCCATATATCGTTTTTATTGGTCATGTAATATTCACCTATATAACTTTGCCCAATAAAATGAAAACATATGGTGGTTTCTAGGTAAAACAGCAAATTTACTGAAGTGTTCTACAGCCATGCAGAGTACCTTAATTATGTTCTATATTATAATGACTCGTATAAAGATAAATAGGGCATTTGTAAGCATACAAATTGTGAGATATGAGCAGGGCCACTGGAATTATGCCACAGGGAGGACCAAATTATGTAGCAGGGTTGACTTAATTATGCAGTAGGAAAAGACAAATTATGGGATGCAGTGCGGCACATTTTGTGACAGTATTACTTCATTGCATTGTCATGTTTACACAGGTTAAAATTGTCTGGGCAATTGATTCCCCTTAATAGTACCAGTGCACCATCCAAATACAGAAATGAGCATATGAAAGGTGACAGCAACACTTTCTGAAGGACCTTCCACTGCACAGGAACACATGCTACTAAATGTTTTGTCATTTTTTTTTAACATTTGCATATTTTGAAGCAGATAAAAGATTATGTGGCAAATCTATGTTTATGCGGTGCAGGCCCCAGCCCCAAAATTGCATAATTCTATAGGAACAGGATACAAGGAATTGTTGGTAAATTAGACAGAAGGTGGCAACAAATGCAATGAAAAGGTCATTATTTTATTCCTAGTGCATTCTATTGTGCTGGATGTGCCCACAATCAAGAAGATGGGTTGAATGCTTTCTGATGATTAGGCATGGGACTCACAAACCCAACCACTGAAGCAAAAACATTTGTGCATAGCTGTCCACATTAAATAGTGAAATAGAAGTTCACATGGCAACTAACTGTGGCCTGGGAGAGAATGCTCAAACATTGTCCGAGAAAGTGTGTTTCTCTGTGAAAAGTGTGCCATGAAATATCCTCACTGCAAACGCAATAACCGCTGTCTTTGACATAGTAAGTGCATAAAGAGAGATGTGGCAAAATAGAGTTATCATTTTTGTTGGACTCTTGGGCAAGCCTTGTCAACAGGAGCATTTGGAGATTGATGCATAGGGCCGGTTTACAATGCTTCTGGTTTCTTTCTTTGTGACAATGTTGGATGAAGTAAAATATGAATATATTTGCTAAATTTACACTTGCTTAGAATCACCCCTAGAAATATATTGAAGTTAGGGTAATTGAAATAAAAATAATCACTACAATGAGACTGTTTTTCTATTTCCAGTTGGACTTTCTACAAACTTCCTATCGAGCAGTGCAAGAAATATAAACAGTTGTTTGACTTCTCAAATGAGCATATATTTTTTAAACCTGAATAGGACATTGGAATTCACCAGACACATTTATGAATGAATGACTGTACTTGTAGAGTGCACGGCTACTCAGCGAGTGTCCCAGCGCTAAGGCAAATACAGACTGATAACACTAGAGTTATAAACTTACCTGGTGGGTTTTTAACAGTTGCAGAAAGCAGTCTCATTGGTCATGTTTCTGCATTGAAAAGGTAGGTGATTCCAAATGGCAGCAACAGGGTTTGAAAAAGAGGAACCTCCTCGTCTTGATCTTTTAAAGTGGGGGCCACCATCAGCCGTGCATCCCCTGAGTAAAAATCCCTGGGAGGGCGCTACTGCTGAATCCTAGTTTTAAGGTAGAATGGACCGCTTACCTGGGGGGCACTGTGAGCTAACACAAAGGGGCCTATTACGATCTTGGTCTAAGGTCAAAGGCTTTACGACCGAGATCGCCAGTTTCAATTCCGACCATCTGATTATAATACAGCTGATCAGAATTGAAACCAGATGGTCGTTCTGGCTGGCTGCTGATGGGCTCAAGGAGCCTGTCGGCCAGTTGGAAACCAGCCCGTGATTCAAATGAATGGCGTCTCCACCGTCCATATTACGATGCACAGTTTCCAACAGGCTTTCCATGCCGGACTTTCCAACAAGGAAAGCCTGTTGGAAAGCATGTTTGGAAGCCGCTAGTAGGGCCCACTTTTTTTTGCAGCCGCTAGTAGGGCCCGCTTCTTTTTGCAGCCTCTGGTCCAACAGGCTTTCCATGCCGGGCTTTCTGACATGGAGAGCCTGTTGGAAAGTGTGTTTGGGGGCCGCTAGTAGGGCCCGCTTCTTTTTTGCGGCCTCTGGTTGGAGGCTAATTCCTGCATCATGTGGCAGGCGCCCTGAGGTGCCTGCCACGCAGTGCAGGGTTGAACAAAACCTCCCATTTCCCTTTGGCAGCTTATGTAATGGCCGGTTTACGGCCCTAACACATGCTTCCATAGGGAAATGTGGGCATCATAATAAGGCTGTCGGGACTGGAGGAAACTCCAACCGACATCGTAATAAGCCCCAAAGGCTTGAAGACAATTTTCTAACTGACCAGAAGGAAGGGAAGCTGTTTTAGATAGGGGGAAGTCGAGGTCCACTTAGTGAGCTTAAATAAAAGACATGCTGCCATATTCTGCACTACTTGCAAGTGTTGAATCAGAAAGTCTGGCAAACCCAAGTACAGAACATTTGAATAGGCCAATCTAGATAGAATTAAAGCCTGGACAGCGATTTGCTGAGCTTCCCAAGTAAGAAATGGCAATAACATTTTCAGTGCTTTCATTATCCAAAAACACAGTTTCACTACAACGGAAACTTGGGCCTTAAATGAGAGATGTCCATCAAACAACACCCCTAAATTTCTCACCACCTCAGCAGGAAAGGGGAGCCGAACATTCAGTCAATGCAGGTGATGGGCTGGTTCCAAAAAGCAGAATTTCTTTCTTGTCTGGATGACATTGCAGATTGTTTGATCGCAGCCAGTTCATGACTGCTCTCATACAGGTCAAAAAGGTCTCCTTAGCTTTGACTGAGTCATCCTCATACCAACAATCCATCAATCAATCAATCAATCAGGGTTTTGCAAAGCACACTACTCACCGTTAGGGTATCAAGGCACTAAAGGGAGGGTGTGGGCAGCTCCGTTGGGGTCATTCAAAGATCCAGGTCTTGAGGTCTTTCATGAATTGGTGCAGTGTTGGGCTTCGCCGGATGTGGAGAGGGAGATCGTTCCAGGTCTTGGCTGTTAGGTAGGAGAAAGACCTTCCACCTAATCTTGTCCTGTAGAAGCATGGGACGGTGGCTACGGAGAGGTCGGCTGAGTGGAGGTTTCTCTTGGGGATGTGGAAGGAGAGGTGGTTGTTGAGATGTTGAGGTCCGATGTTGTGGAAGTCCTTATAGGCATGCGTGAGCTGCTTGAAAGTTATTCTTCTTTCAAAGGGGAGCCAGTGGAGGTTGCTGAGGTGTTGGGTGATGTGGCTGAGCCGTGAGATATCGAGGATTAGTCTGGCTGCGGCTTTCTGTGCGGTCTGGAGTAACTGAGTATCATCTGTACAGGAGATGATTTTGATTCCATAAGATTCCACTAGGAAGGCAAACGAGTACAAATAAATGTTAAACAACATAGGACTCATAGCCGACCCCGCGACACTCGTCACTTAAGAGTGTTAGCCTCTGAAATATAGGGCTTCATCCACACAGCCTACTCTCTTAAGTCCAGAAAGGAGCTGAACCACATCAATGCTGATTCTTCCACCCCAAAGACTGGCAAGCAGTGTAAAATATCATGGGATTAGGTTTTGAGCACTGACGAAAGATCTAATAGGATCAAGAAGGCCTTATTACCAAGGTCCATTGTCATTTTAATGGATTCTGTGATTCCTTGAAAGGCAGTTTCCATACTGTGACACGCTCAGAAATGGGATTGAGAGAGATGTAAGAGATTGTATGTTTCCAAGAACTCTGAGAGTTGTTTATTAACGATTATTTATAATATTTTTGAGTCAACTGGTCTAAAATTAGAAAGTGCCAAACTGCCTGAACTGTACCAAAAAAATCAGTCTCACTCATGCATCTGGGAATTACTGAGGATTAGAGGATCAGTAATCCCCAGTAAAAAGGTTTCTAAGCATGCAGCTACTCTAATGAAAATGTATAAAAGAAAAAACTGATAATTGTAGAAGATTGTATATATTCACAACAGAGACGCTGTCATACGTTAAAATCAATTTGCTTTTTTTTTTTAAATCTTCACTTTTTGGCAATATAATTTTCATTAGAATGGAGGGTCATTTTACTGTATTTGTTTTGGGAGTGTTTAGTGTCAGAAGATATTTCCCTTTGGCAGTTTGACATCACAATGCAATATTTTAAGTGATGTACTGTGCATGCCTTTTCTACAAGGTGGAAACATCACCCTCATTCAGTACTCTGCAATATTCTTCACTGACTGCTATCAATATATTTCCTTTTTTTTGCATACAGGAAGGCTAATTAACTGGTCAGATTCAAGTGTGTGAAACTTGACGAACATCATTCAGCTAACTCTAATAATAAGTACGATAGTGGTGTAGTTGGTGATGTTCTTATCACCTGGAACACCAGCAACTACCTTTATCCAAGGAACACATTTCATCACAGCTGGACTGCTTTGTTGCCAGGATATCTGTTTCTCAGACAACATGACCAAGTGATCAGCGTAAGTTCTTCTGACACATATCTCAATGGCAGTCTTCGGCAATTAAAAAGTATTTTGTGTGCCGTTCCTCACTTTTAACTAAAAGCATCCCCGTTTTGAAATAAAATGCAAGGAGCACATTTTATTCACTAGGTGATAGTGAAAAATACATGCTTGGAATGTGCCAACTTAAGAATCTTGCAGCTTGTTTTGAAAAACGTTCATTCTTGGTGAGTTCTTTAGTCAACTATGGAATGTGAGAGAGATACATGTGATATACAATAGGCAAGCAGTTTATTAGATTTGCTGGTTGGGGTGATCTTCCCTATGTGAAAAAACACTCAAGGGACCTCTACTGGCAAAAGAAACAACCCTTTGGCTTACAATTCCTATCATTTGCCTGCACCTCACAGAATAAACAGATATTGCAGCACAGCTGGAAGACTCAGATCGAAAGTAGATACGCTTTCCTTTAACCATATATTCAGTTGTATAAATGTTTAAATGATTGCTTTTCAAACAAAAAAACTCAAAAATCCCTTTAACCAACATCTGCTGAAATGAGAACAGAAGAGCCGAAATGTCTTCAAAATAATGTATCCAGTTACACTTGTCACGCCGCTCCCACTGATCTGAGACAGATGCATCCCACTGAAACAGAGTTTAGTCAACACATGTACTGTCTAAATTAATATTCTTAGCTATGAGCTAGTGCGAATGTATGATAAAGTTATTTACTTTTAGTTAACTCTATTAAATTATTGAAGTGTTTCATAAATGTAATCTTCAGGCTCAATCGTTATTTGCCTACTTCGTACACAAATTAGTTCTAGAATGTCTGTTTAATATTCATCACAAATAAACTTGTAAAAGCCTTTTGGCACAAACAGGAGGGAACAAAAAGAAGAGAGCTTCTTTAGTAACATAAATCTATTTTTGGGTTTATTTAAGAAATGACATAGATACCCCAACAAAACAAAACATGCCCACAGAGTGCTACCCGGAAGTAAATTAGAGAGATATCAAATAATATTCACTAGTTAGCAAATCTAATCAATTCCGTACATCATGTATGTATTTATTCAATGATTTGTTTGTTCATTACTTAGTAAGAGGTTTTACTAAGCACTGTGGGTCATCACTTGGCAGCAAGTTTCAAATGATAAAGAATGTGGGGCAGATTTATGTTTCCTGGAGCATCCCTGCAAATCAGCAAGGATGCGCCAGGAATGATGCGTCACGCAAGTTTACCTTTGCGCCACACATGATGCGCCGCATTTACAATGCGGTGCATCATGGCGCAGGAATAAACAGATGCGTGACGCATCCGATGGCGTAAGGTTGGCGCAGTGCTTCAGTTGCGTCGCAAGCGCGACGCAACTCCAGCACTGTTCCAACCTACCCTATCCCTAACATGGTGCGTCAAGCCTTACGCCTGCTTCAAGCAGGCGCAGGGTTTTGGCGTATCAGCGTTGGGAAAGTGACTCAGTCAAATCTTATAGATTTGACTGAGTCATTTTTTAGGGGGGTTCCTGCGACGGAACGCCCCCCCCTCTGTCGACACGCCCACGTGAAGCCTGACGCAGGTTTTACGTGGCGCAGGGCTTTACATCGTGACGCATCTCCATAGATGCGTCACGATGTAAATATGGCGCAACGTGGCGCAGGGTTTACACCGCCGCTGCGTCACAAAAGTGACACAACGGCGGCGTAAAAGTGGCGCATCTCCAATATAGATCTGCCCCTGTATTTTTTGGATGCTGGCAGAAGACGTTGGGACCACAATCAGTGATGGTGGCACCATTCTGACAAGCTTTAGTTTCTGTTTCTAATTACATGAAAATTCTATCCGCACTGGAGCAGTTCTGTGTTTTATCCTTTTCTGATATGAATGTACGGAAACAGAGATTTACAAAATATTTCCTCCATATTTGATCTCGCTGAATGTTCATTTGCTAATCAAATTTGCCACTCATGAGTGTAAAATCACGCTGGGGATTCAGGTATTTGAGACCTTTGGTCCAATAATCCTTGTAAATGGAGTAGAGGCACTTTAAGATGTGATCCTGAGGCTCAAAAGGAGCCTGTGCAGTGTTTTCATGGCTGGTTGAACGTGATTGTGTTTCTGAAGACTTACAACCAATATGGAGCCTGGTATCGAAATGCTTGCAGTTTATCAATGCACATCTATGGCTATATATTTTGGCGAAGATATTGCAGTAGTCTAATCATGACTTTTGCCAGTCATAGAGCACCTTGATTTTGTCTGTTGAGTAACTTGACACTATTGTAAAGCAATAAATCAAAAAGGGGTGACAAGGAAAGGATTACACAGGTCCAGCACCAAGGCAACTAATTGGACAATTTAGCACAAAGAAGGGGTGCCGTTCCCCAGGGGAAGGGAGAAGAAGAGACAAAACTGCCAGTGGGATCTGGCAAGTTAACCAGAAGGATCCGGTGAGTGGGGGATCTGAGTGATCAGATCTGAATGCCCTTGCACATCCAAAGGGGTGTCACTCTTCATCATTGGGCTGCTCCTCATCGGGCTGGCGCGTCAATGCCTGACAGGCCCCCTCAATGGGCTCTTTAGTAAAAATCTTTTGATCTTAGCCGTTCGATGAATGCATGTGAGGGGGGATTTTAACTGTAGGGCGGTGCAAAAGTGATTAAAATCACCTAAGCGGTTTTGGGGAGAGATTTACTAATCAGCTGATCCCCTTGACAAGATTAAAAAAAGGGAACTTTAGTAGTAACATATCAATATAGCTACAACAAGAGTGAATAGAGCTCGACATGTTTCATGACTCCATGCAAAGGACTGGATCCAGGGTAGTGGATTGAGAGAATCCATTCATAAATAATTCTACTGCACCTTCTGCGGTGTTTGAAAAGTGAGATCTGACCTGTAGAGCGGAAAAGCAGGGAGACAGCTTTATGAGAGTGGTGCCAAGGGTTCAGAGGCAGGCACTCAAATCACGATGTGGAGGTGACATCAAAGTATACATAGGTCGCAAAGAGATGCCCATTGGTACAGCAGATGCCTGACGTGGCTAGTAGCACTCATAAACAGTGTGCGCAATTCAAAAACATAATATACATACACATATAAAAAACTGTTAATCAGTGACAAAACACACATGAAAAATAGTTTAAAAAATCATCGGTAGTGGTATTTGGCAACCACGTCAATGTGAAATCACCCAGTAAATTATCAAGCATAGAGCTGGGCAGTGTTACGGGTAAATGGTAGACTTACCCTATAGTACAGATAATAATGCCCCTTTGGTAGGTCAGAGGACCGCACCTATCTGCCGGAAAAACAGATAAACAGAGTAGTGTACAAGGGAAAGGTAGAGAGCTTGAGCATGGCGTTGAATAGTTAAAAACATGTAGAATACTCACGTGGGCCACATGGTTACTGACCCAGGACCTACCCTCCTCTATCGTCCTGTGGGTAACGAGTGAGGTCATGTCGTGTATTTAAGGAAAAAAGGCAGCGGAGTAATTGTCCTCCAGGGCATTACTCCATGGTTGAATAAACTGAAGTCGGGTACGGGAGTAATTAATGTGTGCAGCTGAAAGTATGCAAATTGCTGAGTGGGTGGCATGTACGTGGCCAAGCAGGTGTTAAGCAATGTGCTGCTCCGCTGGATCTCTCCCTTAGGTGATTTTAATCACCTGTTCACCACCCTACACATATACTCCCCCCCTCACTTGCATTCATTAAATGGCTAAAATCAAAATGTCTCCCCTACAGAGCCACCTTTGAGGGTCCCATCGGACATTGCAGTGCCAGCCCGACGAGGCGCAGCCCATTGATGAAGCATGACACCACTTCGGGTGTGTGTGGGCATTCAGATCTGATGACTCCGATCCCCCTGGATCCTTCTAGTCGACTTGCCAGATCTCCCTGACAGTATTCACCCTTTATCTCCCTTCCTCTGGGGAGCTGCACCCTTGTTTGTGCTAGACTACTATAAAGCAGTCATTGTTGTCTTTTGTTATACTGGGGCTATAATAGGCGAGAATGGATGATTGCCACCTGCTACTGTAACTAAAAACACATTTCCAAAGGAATATGCAGAAAAGACATTAGCTGGAAGCTTTTCGCACAGCATCCTGTTTGCTAAAACAATGAGACTAGATCTGATGTGATTAAGGACCTGATTACAAGTATAGGTGCTATTTATTGCCCATGGTGAATAACAATACCACGGGGTTTGTTATTTATCGGGTGTAATAAATAACACCTATTACATATTTCTGGGGAATAACATGCAGATTTTAAAATTTAACCTACCATAATTCACTTGATATGGTAATTACCGTATAGTTTTCCCCTGTTAAATTTCAGCAGGTTTGATCTGCCGAACTTTAACGAAGGTAGAGATATTTAACACCTTTGAAAATCATCAGCTGCATTAAATGACATTCAACTCGTCGCTTTCATCACAAGGACTTTTGTTGTCTACCCTGCCAACTGTTTTTTACCTCAATGTGTCTGAACTGACCAAGAACAGATGCCTTTTTCATAATCATTGATATATTTTTGGTGCGCATGTACAGTCTGCCAGGTAATTGACCAAGATAAGTTCATTATTGTTTTGCAGCACTGTGTTTTTAGGATTTTGTTAGCTTTTCTTGTATACAGTTTGGCTTGATAGTTGCTGTGGAATCAAGCAACCATATATACTGTTGACCTACTAAAATATTGTAGTCAAAATCAAATGCATTTTAATTCCCAGAACTAACAGGAAATGTCGTAGAACTGGAGTAAATATTTTCAAGACTGTACAGCAAGTTTAACTGAGTAGAGTAGGTAACTGAGTATAAAAGGAAAAGTTAACTGGTTTAAAACGGATAGAAACATTCTTAAGTCAAGTTTTAGGCAACTCAATGTTTTTGCAAGCTCCTCTCCTGCCCCTTTCTTCATTTACCTAGACAGTTCTTCAACTTTGAATTATCTTTCTATATGGGTCTAGCATGGGATTGAAAGGGGTTGCCTCTTCTACAGCAAATTACAATTATATTTTGGTTGAAAATGTGAATATGTATTGCTCCTGCATCGGGTTGGTGAGAATTACCAGGGTGTATACATAACTGAATTTGGTGATTGGACATTGTTTGTAATAATTATTTACCATTTTCCGGGGTAATAAAATGCATATTAATAGATTTGTATTCTATTTACAGATTCTTACTCTCCCGAGATTAGTCTTGGAAATAATTGAGGCTGTTTCTCCACATTGGTGTTGGTTTTCCTTATCAAAATTGAGACCAGCAGTTTGCTACATGTTGAATTCTGCCAATCTGAAAATCACAGAAAAGGTCTACATTTTAGATAGCTCTGTATTTGAAAGTGAACACTGAAAGCCACATCAAATGTAATGTGTTTAATCGCAGGACTTCATAAGTTCCCCTGTCAATATTGTTTCTTCAAATCATTGCAAGACAGTAAATAAAAATTACTTAATTTAATAGTTTCTTGTCCGTATTTTGGTCATCGATTTATTAGGGTCACAAAGACTCCCCCTTTATAGCTTTGATGGAGATCTTATATCTTATAATTGTTTGTGCGGTATGTGTTGGTATTTGATGGTGTTCAGTAAGCTCTGTTTCACGTGGGTGCTATATTAATAGTATCGCTATGCAATTAGTATGGGGCAAACTACTCTGTCTTAACCCCTTCGCCGCGGCACAAATTCCGCCGCGGTGCTGGGGGGGGTTCGGGGTAAGCGCGGCGCCGCCATGCTCGTGACGGAACCACGCCGTCATGAGTCACGGGCGAGCTGTGCTCATGACGGAGTGGTTCCGTCACGACTCCGCCCACTTGCATTGTTCGCCCGCACAGGCGAGGAATCAGTGCCGCGTGGGCGGAGCGGCCGCCAACGGCCGCAGCATGACAGAACCACTCCGTCATGAGCACAGCGCGCCCGTGGCTCATGACGGAGTGGTTCCGTCATGAGCAGGCAAGGGGTTAAATTCTCAATGTGCAGGTCCGTTTTCTGTTGCCCAATTGCTCATTTGCCTCTTTTTCATGATCATGTTGAGGCATGATAAGTTTTCCGATGTTGATAAAACATGGTACTGATTTACTCTTCCAGAATCTGTATCAGTGGCAATTTTCCCTTTCAGATATGGTCTGTATTATGGTTTCAGTCTGATTGGTGCCTTTATCTTGAAACCTCTGAGCACACAGTTTACAAGAGAAAATGTCACCATCTTGAATATGTTGACATTACAAAACTGCAGTGAAAAGCTCTTCAGTTAATGATGTGCTGCTTAAGTAAACTCCAGACATGAATGATGAACACATTCCTGTTGCTAAATCCACAGAAAACAAGTTATTAATAATCATGCCGGGGTGTAAAAAGTGACTTTGATCCTGCAGTCCTCAAAGAACTAACAGTTGTTAGCTTTTCCACCACCTCTTCCTCAGCACAATTCATTGGCTTGACCCTGAATTCTAGCACATCACTGGGCTAACTCATAAATAATGTAGCTAGAGCAGCCAATTATCACCTTCACACTCTAAAAAGATTAAACATCTTCTTTTTGCTGCTTACCGGAAAATAGCAGCACAGGCCCTGGTTGTCTCACATCTCTGTTTTGGTAATGCATTATTAATATGCCTTCCACAGTCTTCCTTGAAGGCTGTCCAACCCTCCCAGGGCAGACTCATAAAAGCTCAGAAAATATGATCACCTAACCCCTACCCCAATATTCAGTGAATTTCATTGGATACCTTTGAAGGCCAAAGGGAAGCTTATGCTCACATATCTGGCATGCCAATCAATCCTCCGAGGCCTCCCACTTACTTGGCAGACCTCCTTATCACACATGGATACTAAAAAAGTCATACCAGCAGAAACTCTCAGCTATCTAAAATACTGATATTCAAATGCTCACAAACACAATCCTAGTCCAACACAGGGGCAGCTACAACCATTCCTGGAATTGCCTGATTTCTTCTACTGTGATCTAGATCTGGCACCAACCTACCTTTATGTAACTGCCAAATGATTATCCTTCTTATTAACTACCTGTCTCATTCCGGTGTATAGGTTACTCGACTTATGGTTCCAACCCTTCTAAACCTTCTGAATGATCTCACACTTAATGCTGAGAACATATTGAGGCAGGTTATTTAATTGTTAGTATCACACAGTGCAGCAACCAAATTTGCTGTGCTGCGTTGTGCAAGGGGTAGAAAGCATGGAGGAGCCAAAGTGAGGCCAAAGATAGGAAAGATAAAGCAGTGAGTAAAGAACAAAATAAACTCAAATGTGTAACGATCAACTGGAGGGATCCCCCCATGCGCAGGCAGTATGCCTATATTCTCATAATAGTCACTCCTCGCTCATCCCAGTCCCGTTCAAACATGCCCATGCAACCCCCTGCAACCACATCTGTGTGCATGGAATTCAGTGTGTATCGTCTGAGGTCTCAAGATGTTGACCCTGCGTCATCTGCAGGATTCTTAAGTTGCTTAGGCAAAAAGCTTTCTAAAATCTCTGCCAATAAAGATATACAAGGGCCCCATACTTTTTCGATGTGGTCTGGCTTGTAATCAGGGTAGCTGTAATGTTTTTCCAGCCCGAGTCCCAAAGTTTATTCAGCCAGGATCTGTTGTCCAGGATTTGGTCAGAGCCCCACTTTGCCGTGATAACTTGTGTTTTGGGAAAAAGGGGGTGATGATGGACAGAGTTTCTGAATGATGCAGAATACTCTTACCAAGTCAAGAGATCATGGTTTTAATCCATCACCGTTATTTAGCTCACTGCACCATCCCAGCTCAGAACCTGGCTACATGCAAATTAGTCTGTACCTGTCCCAGTGCATGATGGGAACAGGGCAAACCAAACTACCAAGCCAATTCTTAAACTGGGAAGGAAACAAGCTTCCGGGGACCGGTTTCTGGCATCACAGCCTTCGTCGGCCCGGCTTGCCTGAATCCTGATGGTGCAATGAGCAAGGGACTCACGTCTGAGCATACCCTCCCACACTGAGTGTGGATAAAATCGATTTGGGAAAAAGGGGGTGGTGATGGACAGAGTTTCTGAATGATGCAGAATACTCTTACCAAGTCAAGAGATCATGGTTTTAATCCATCACCGTTATTTAGCTCACTGCACCATCCCAGCTCAGAACCTGGCTACATGCAAATTAGTCTGTACCTGTCCCAGTGCATGATGGGAACAGGGCAAACCAAACTACCAAGCCAATTCTTATACTGGGAAGGAAACAAGCTTCCGGGGACCGGTTTCTGGCATCACAGCCTTCGTCGGCCCGGCTTGCCTGAATCCTGATGGTGCAATGAGCAAGGGACTCACGTCTGAGCATACCCTCCCACACTGAGTGTGGATAAAATCGATTTGGGAAAAAGGGGGTGGTGATGGACAGAGTTTCTGAATGATGCAGAATACTCTTACCAAGTCAAGAGATCATGGTTTTAATCCATCACCGTTATTTAGCTCACTGCACCATCCCAGCTCAGAACCTGGCTACATGCAAATTAGTCTGTACCTGTCCCAGTGCATGATGGGAACAGGGCAAACCAAACTACCAAGCCAATTCTTATACTGGGAAGGAAACAAGCTTCCAGGGACCGGTTTCTGGCATCACAGCCTTCGTCGGCCCGGCTTGCCTGAATCCTGATGGTGCAATGAGCAAGGGACTCTCGTCTGAGCATACCCTCCCACACTGAGTGTGGATAAAATCGATTTGGGAAAAAGGGGGTGGTGATGGACAGAGTTTCTGAATGATGCAGAATACTCTTACCAAGTCAAGAGATCATGGTTATAATCCATCACCGTTATTTAGCTCACTGCACCATCCCAGCTCAGAACCTGGCTACATGCAAATTAGTCTGTACCTGTCCCAGTGCATGATGGGAACAGGGCAAACCAAACTACCAAGCCAATTCTTATACTGGGAAGGAAACAAGCTTCCGGGGACCGGTTTCTGGCATCACAGCCTTCGTCGGCCCGGCTTGCCTGAATCCTGATGGTGCAATGAGCAAGGGACTCACGTCTGAGCATACCCTCCCACACTGAGTGGCTGTGTATTGCGCCAGAGTCATGGCTTTCCCTCTATGAGACCAAAGAGGGTAGGTCTGTCTATTGGGAAGGCTAAGAAGGATGGAAGCAAGGAATTGTGACTTGTAAGTCTCAAAACATCTGTTTATATCTGCTTACCTGCTTAATTTGAGACATCTCCAAAGCAAGTTAGTTAGAGTGTCCATTCCTACAGCACTTCTCCCACTATGTGGGAGTTACATGTGTGTAAACATTCTAGAGTGTAATACTAATAATACACGGTTTTTGACAAAGGCCGCTTGACTGTCACATTCTCTGCTAAGGTGTGTGTTCCACAGAAATTACTAGGATTGTAGCTACAAGAGCACCCTTCCAACCCATAGCGTGGAAATGTACTAAGGACTGGCTAGTTCTTATTATCAACACAGCCAGGGAACTGGCCGATGCACTACTGGTGGAGATCCAGCAGAGTGAGAGTAGGCTGAAAACCATGATACAAGTAACTGTATTTAAAAAGAAACTGGAAGAAATCAATAAAGATCACTCTGAATACCAAGAGTATCTCACCCAGTCCAAACTAACCAAACTTAAGAAAGACATACAGAAATTCAGCCGGGAGACCATATACCCTTATACCACTGATGAGTATTATAAGAGACCGCCCCAACCGCAACAAAGTAAGAAACAACCACGCTTCAGGGCAACACCACAAAATTGGACCTTCAGCTCCGGAGAAGAGAGAAGCACAAACGAGAGCACTGACAGCTACCAGGGAAGACGACAGCAAAACTACCACCACCCAATGATGCACCGACCAATGCCCCAGTTTGGATTCTGGCAGCAACCTTATTACCCGCCAGGCTTCGGGTTTCCACAGGGCCCGCAGCCTTTATTATACAGGGGCAGGGGAAAAGGAAGACAACAAAGGCAGAACACAAGGGTACAATGGGAAGACCAAACTCCGTTCGCGATGGGAACACGGAGCAGAGAGAGAGGGAGAGGGAACGGCCCATCGACATGCAGAGAATAACAAACATTGTTAACCTGAGTGACTACACCCTCTCTGATGATGAAGAAACTGTACTCTCCAAAGGTTTAGGATTTGTTCCAACACCGATGAATGACCCCTTCTTACTAAACACCGAACTGGCACAATTTTTCTGAAAAATTAAACTTAGCAACCACTTTGGAATGAAATGATTGGCAGAGACCTTAGGAAGAAGTCTACGTTCATGCCTCCCACCCAGACAATCCCCTGTCACATATTAGCGTTTGAGCAGGTGGTACTTAAGGAAATAGAGAAAATCAACTTCAAACAATAGAAGGGCTTTCAGAACCTGTCCAATCTGGAACGAACAGCACTTGAGAGATTAAAGAACAACACAGACTTAACGATTAAATCAGCAGACAAGGGAGGCGCCATAGTCCTGATGAATAAATCCATGTAGCGCGAGGAGTGCAACCGCCTACTCTCGGATATAGCCAGCTACAAAAGATGTGTGGAGGACCCAACACCACGCCTCACCACGAGGATCAGGGGCATGGTGGATGAAGCCCTGTGTAACGACTGGATCACAAAACAAGAGGCAGATTTCCTTGTAAATGAGAACCCCAGAACACTGAGGTTTTATACCCTCCCCAAAATCCATAAAGAAAAGATGCCCCCACCAGGGAGACCTATTGTATACAGCATCGGATCCGTTCTTGAGCCTTTGTCACAGTTCTGTGACTGGTTCCTCAAACTTATTGTCCAAAAATCACCATCTTACATACGAGACACAAAAGATGTACTCTGCCTCTTGAGAGATTTGGAAACGAATAACAACGAAAACTTTTTCATCACTATGGACATAGAGGCATTGTAAACGAGTATTCCGCAAAGGCGCACACTGGAAGTGGTGGAACACATTCTACTAAACACAGACTGGGACTTCCTTACACCACAACACTTCATCATGGAATGTGCTGAGGTGGCCTTAACCAAAAACTTTTTTGAATTTGAGGAAGTACTATACCATCAAATCACAGGCACGTCAATGGGCAGCACTTTCGCCCCGAGCCTGGCATGCCTAGATGTACACCAGTTCGAGGAAGATCACATCTTTCATGAGCGCAACCCATTCACAGAAAACCTGAGAACGTGGAAACGTTATATTGATGACGTTTTTATTGTCTGGCGAGGAGATGAAGAAACAGCCCAAACCTTCATTGAATGGGTCAACACTAAGGACCAACATCTGATATTTACCCACTCCATTAGCAAGGAACATGCTATTTTCTTGGATCAAGACATTAGCATGAATACAGACGGTGTTAGCATAAAAGTACACAATAAACCAACAGACAAGAATAGCCTGTTGCTATATGAAAGCTATCATTCAAAAGCCCTGCGTAACAACTTACCGGTGGGCATGTAGAAATTTCTCAGAGATGATAAACTTTCGAGAACAAGCAGAGGAACTTGAGAGGAAACTTTTAGACCGGCACTACCAGTAGCGGTCCGTGGAGGGAGTTCCGTGGGGCGGTGAGGCGATGCAGCGCGTGCAACGAAATTCGTTTTATTTATGTAAATGTGTACTTACCTCCGTTCATCCATATTCCGGTGTTTACATTTGCCCACCCTGCTCCTCCTCTGCCCCACTTCACCGCCCCACGGAACTCCCTCCACGGACCGCCACTGGGCACTACCCCAAGAAAATGATTAAGAAGGTCAAAAAGAGAGCTAGAAATAATAATCGTGAAGCCCTACTAGAAAACAATGAGAAAGAAAAGCCAAATAGAATTGTATGTGTGACAACATATACACCAGTCTCCAACACTATACAGAAAATCATAAAGAAGAACTGGCATATTTTGGATGGTGCGGAAAAACACTGGGAACCTCCACTTTTTGCTTTCAAAAGGAGTAAGAATCTACGAGATGAACTGGTACATGCAAAGGAACCTCCCAAAGTGAGGAACCACCAAGTGACCCTCTGGAACACCCAAAGACCTATAGGACACTATGCATGTGGTGGCTGTGTTGCTTGTCCATTCACAGTGACAAAGAAGGAGGTAGACATAGGAACCACACGCCCTTGGAAACTGAACAACTTCTGCAACTCCGAAAATGTGGTATATCTTCTTAAGTGCCCATGCAACCTGAAGTATGTGGGCATGACCACCAGAAAGATCAAGATCCACATCAATGAACATCGCAGTACTATACGGTGTAAAAAGAAACCAAACACTAAACTTACAAGACACTTTCTGGAACACAATCACAAAGACACAGACCTGAAATGGGTGGTCTTAGAAGTCATGAAAAAACATAAGGCAGATCTGACCAGACCACTTCATATCAGAGAACAGAGATGGGTATACCGCCTTCGATCATGGAAGGAAGGACACAATGATGAAATTCCTTGGCTACAACTAGCAAAATAGTCAGCACACACCACCACATGAATATAAAACAGTACTCAGCACACATTTTTAATATCCAGTTTTTGTACAGGGCACATGCTGACTGGGCCCTAGACTGTGCTACTGACCATCTTGCACACCCCAACTGAGAGTACCCCTTATCATGTTTGAGTTTTTAAAAAACATATATGGGGTGTTTACTGTATTTAGCCTCCCCTCATACTGTCCAAAATTATGGTATGGTCCCAAAAGCGACCAACACTACCTGTATACTTAATTATCTGTCTCCTTACAAACCCATGGAGTACATCACTCCGTGTTCGCCAATTATAGTATATTACCAGTTTTAACGACACACAGCAAAAGTGCATTAATATAACCACCATTTTTAGCCTACCACCTTTGGTGGTTTTCTCATTATGGGCAAACTGTGCACGTTTATTTTAATCAATCGCTTTTTTAACACCAGGAGATATACGATCTCTGTGCACCAAACTAGTCCAAAACTAGTGTCCGAAAATAATGGCGACCAACACTACCTGTACACTTATTTGTCTCCCCACAAACCTATGGAGTACATCACTACGGGTTTGTTATTTATAGTATATTACCGGTTTTACCTGCACACAGAAAAAGTGCATTAATGCAACCACCATTTCTTGCCTACCACCTTCGGCGGTTCTCTCTTCTTGGGCAAACTGTACACGGTTATTTAGATCAATCGCTTTTTTAGCACCAGGAGATATACGATCTCCGTGCACCACACTAGTTCACTCCATGGCAACGTGTGGCCCGTCCCTCTCACGCATGCATGCATACAATGCCTTGTTCTCAATACGCATGCGCGATGCTCAGATACTTCTGAACACACACGTGCAGCACAGACACTCCGCGTTTGAATGGAGGAGCCATCTTAACCACTCCCAGCCTGGCTATTTCATGTCCTATTACACGGACACCAGGCATTCAGCAGAGGACATCGGAAGTCCATATTTGGCAGCAACACCCCAGGCAGGCCAGGCGGCGCGTTAAACCTTTTAAATGCGCAGCTTTGGGACACCGGATCTCCCGCTTCGGGACCCATTTAAGCCTAATTAAGCCATGATTGCCTCTAATCAACTAGCGCTGGCTCTATAAGAAGCCAGCATCCGCTCCACTTATTTATCATCCAGGAGAGGAGGAGCACACATGTAGGCGCAGAGGCAGAGGACATACCACGGATCAGTAAGAGTATGAATGTGTGGATGAATGAGATGCTGTATGTTCTCATTTTTTACAGGTACTAGGACTTGGATAAACCTTGGAACCTCAGGGTTTATTTTAGCTATATTCTAAAACACCTGGTATTCTATTTTCTTTTTCCTCATTACTTTCAGCATTCGACCAAAGGGGTCTTCTGCCCTCACTCTCCTATGGGGCATTTTGTCCCAACACGAGGGTAAGCATTGTGGAGCTAATGCCTCAAAAATCTTTAAGTGCACAGATGACTGACACGATTGCTGCACTTTTAGCCACTCACATTAGTATTCCGTGCATGTGGCTGACTGTAAGTCTTCTTACATTGTGTTTCAGGTGCTTCGCTACATATGTTTTTCATATGTATGTTCTTTCTTTCAGGCTTTAGATACAGGTCGCATCACAGTGGAGCGTGACCACAATCACCCCACACAGTGGAACCCTCTCACCACTGTCTGGTAAGAGTGGAGCCCGCAGTTTTTTTCAATGTCCTGATGAATGCCACGGACCCTACTGGGCCATATGGCAGAAACATGTCGAACACAATGACTTTGGTGGGGGGACAATAAAATCCCCAACACACCGATCACCCTATTTTAATCACCATATAAATGCCATCAATATTCAAATTATTTGACATCTATAATGGCTTTTTAAACTCACTTTTTGTCTGTAAGGGCCCTGACTTAGTTTAGAAGTGCATCCCTGTCGTCAGGTGCATGCCCGCCCTCGACAAAACAAAGTTTTTATAGGGCGAGGACTGGCCAATGAGGAAGCATGACACGAGGTGGTGTGTGAGACCAGTCCTTCACGTTTCGTGAGATGCCTGCCCTCACGAATTAAAAAACCGTAGCACTTAAGAAACCTGACTGGGAGTGGCCCCATTTGTGCTTAACTTTATATGTTGGAGGCTGCCGGCTCCTAGCACCCCGTGCCTCTGGTTCCTTCAACACCCCAGATCTCCTCTGGGTCTTTTGGTTACACGTACAACAGAGTTGACACTTTGTTCCTATAATCACCAAGATGTGATAATATTTGCTCTCAACTAGCATGCTTCCCATGCTTGCGTGCCACTCTGTACCATAGGTTATTTTCCGATTAGACAGCATGCTCTCCATGCATGCCTTGAACCGTTCCTTAGGGGTTCCTCCCTGCACCACCACAGCTGGTCCTTCATACTCAGCATGCTCACCTTCATTCCTTGACCTTTCCTTAGGGCCCACAGTTTAGTGTAAAGCTCAGCACCCCAACCTATTGTATTTTCATTTCTATTTCACAAAAGTGTTCCCACCATTGTCTATCCTAATGAGACCGCTATATCTAGTTGCGGGTCGAAACACAGTCGACAGTTTAAACAAACTTGTTTATTTCCGGAATACTATTGAAATAGTTAATCATTGTGAAAAGTTTTCTGTTGCTTAAACAAGAACTTCCTTCTTTCTGTATATACTTTTGTATTTGTAATTTATGTTTGTTGTGCTTCTTAGCACTTGGTACATACTATATGTATTTGTAAACACCCTAGACCTACAAATGACGGCAATTGGGGTCCTAGGTTAACTATGAATTACACGCAATAATCACCTACATTCTTTCCCTAATTTTGTGATTATTTTTACAATATTCTTTTTATATTTTCTCTGGCTTGCTATATGTATGTGATTTGGTGAGTGTCTTTTCACAGATCCCTTTCTCCTCTCTCTCACATCCTGTAGAAAATACTGACACATTCCTCCTATGAAAGGGAGCTATCCATCTCCACTTCCCATCTCTTTTGTGCTGAGGTCTTCTCCGATGGTCGGGGGGGATCTATACCCAAGGAACTTGTAGATAAGAAATAGTAGGTTTTTGTCATAACTTTTCGTTATGACCATTTTTCAAAAGGAGTAAGGGGCCTACTACTGTGAGGCTTAATTGAGACCTGTGTGACCCAGTGCCTAACACCTCAGTTTTTCTTCTTCTGGGACCCCAAAGTCTGTCTTAACTTATTCAAAGGAGTAAATCCCCATTGCATCATACACATACCCTATTCTTTTACAGTTGGCTTAGTGCAAATCAAGGTAAGACTCCCCATGCTCCGCAGACTTGAAATACGGAATCCCTATGATAGGGATCATCGGTGATGGAATGGAGGAGAGTCCCTTCATGCATGCCACCCTGTCCCAGGCCTCTATAGTCAATCTAGTGACCAGTGGAGAGTAAGGCTCTCATGGCCTATGTTTTGTACTCAACCACAGTACCTTCTATAAGTTGTTTACCATGATGTGTTGATCAGCAAACATCAGTGCTTTTCAGAATTACTTCTACACCATTTCACAATGTATCTGTGATAGGTCACGAGATAGTAGTTGGTGAGAATGAGGATCCTAGGTTGTCCACCTCCTCGGGCAAGTAGGTGAGTTTCCTCACTAAACAAGGCTTCTTACCCTCTCAGATGAAGCTCTCCATCAGTTTATGCATCCTAGACATATTTATCTAGAGGGGGTTACAAAGGTAGAAATTGGAGAAAAAAAAATATAGCTGTTTTCAGTGGCTTCATAGAAGCCTTGAAAGTTGTAGAAAATCTCGCCCTCCTTACAAAGGGTCTCGCTTTGGGAGGGTGACAATCTGAGTTGCTTTCCCACTGTGTGTATTGGCCCTTAATTTGCATGCCAGTAACTTGCATCACTTATTTCCCTATTACGGTATCATTGGTGGGCATGGAGCAGAGCATCCTGTGCTTTCTCAAAATGTAGGACTTCAAGTAATTAGCTGGGTAGGGGCCTTTGTGTCTGTGGTCCATTTTGAGGGCTTTGAACTTTCCCTCCAGCTCAGCTTGGCAATCCTACCTCACTTTATCAATGTTCACAGAAATTGTGATAATAATATTACCCCTCATTAGTGCCTTGAGCTTATCCCATTGCATGGTAAAATGTGATTTATGGCATGTTGTTCAGCTTCAGGAAGCTCTGTATTGATACCAGCAGCTCTGTTTGCATGGATTCCATCCCCAGAAGGTGGTCATTCAGTCACAAGCTGTGATGAGTGTTTTTCATTCTGAAATCCCTTAAGGGTATAGATAGTGGAGAACAGTCAGAGAGGCCAGAGACTCCTATGTCAAATTGTTCAGTACTGGATGAGATGTGCCTAAAAATGTTCAAGTTTGGCGAATGTTAATCTAGAGGGGGAATAAAAGTGTAATCTTTAGAAAATTAGATTTGGGAGTGCCAAACGTCAGTCAGTCCTATGTCACTTTGACACTTTAGGCAGCTCCTGGACAATGCTCCAGTTTGATCATACTTTGTGATGACCTATCCATTTTGTGTCAAAGACTACGTCAGGTCACCCCTAACAATATTTCTTTGCCTGGTGACACAAGGGCTCTGGACTGGCCCTCACTAAGGAACTGTTCTTAGCTTTTATTGGTAGCGTACGTCACTGCAATTGTGAGGGGAAGGTCATTTACTGGTAATCACAATGACAGACGTCTTCCTCCCATTCCTGCAATAGGGCCCAGCACTGTCTCCCTACCCATATTGAATAAGAGGAGCTAGAAGAAAGGAACTGATTGGGGAACCATTTTGGTTCAAGTATCTCCAGTCATCCTGCAGTAGGTGAGTCTCTTATAGGATACAAATGTCTCATTTAGGGTCACTAAGCATATTAGGGAGTGCCAAGCTTTTAACTGTGGCATTTAAACCCCTCACATGTAAGCTCCATATTATAACCATGGTTATCGAGGTGGGGTTGGCTCTGAGTACCTGTGGGCTATTTCGAGTCATCTAAAGGAGGACTGTGTGGTTCTGTTCTTTGCAGGTGGGTATCAGGGGTTTGTCTCACAGGTGTGGGTTTGGGGATGGACACGGCATTAACTCCCCAACTAAAAAATGGTCAAATGACCCCATACTGGAGTCTTGACTAGTACATCTGACCCCCTCATTTGAATCTTCATTGTTAACTGCCTAATATCATGAATGAGCCATGAGAGCTGGCTGCCTCAGTGGCAGGAAACTGGAGAAGAGGGATGGTGTGTGCATTATGTATATTGGAACCTTTCGGTGATAGTAGCAAAGACAGATCCCCAGAAGAGAGACACCTGCAGTTCACAGCATGAAAATACAACAATGAAGGACATGCAGCCACAACCAAAGAGAAAGTAGAAGACCAATGGATGTTTACTGTATGCTATGAATGAGGCAATTCATGCTGTTCGTGTCCTAATGATACAGTGCATTTTCCCGCTGAGGTTGGCGGGTGAGATTCCTTTGGCTGGTTCATGCCACAGAATTGTTTATTTCTGTTTAGTGGTCCCACATGAACATTAATAAGAAGGAGCAGTGTTGCAGCTATCTCAAGTGATTGTATGGCAACAAGGAAGAAGGGATGAGATGAGCATCCTTGGTTCCACTGTTATTGATGCCTGTATAGTTTTACTATGAAGGGATGGACACTTTGTGGCCTTTAGGCCATTCCACATCATCGAGAAGCAAATGTATCTTGTCTTGATCGCTGTTGGTAACACTAAGGAAGATGATTCAATTGAGGTCTATAACAGCTCAATTGTAGACAAGGCTTTAATAGCCTTAATTTTATGGATTGCAGACACACTCCTTATCTCAGTTTCTATGCACAGGTATAGGGCTTCTTGTGTGACTTGAAGTTACACACCCTCCTCATGGAGACTGGGGTAATAGGGCTGAACCTAAGTTTAATAAATACTCAATGTAAGTGTTCTGTCCACTAATATACCATCCACTATTTGTGTGCAGTGGCCAACAGTGATGCCAATCATCAGACACAGCATTGAAGGAGTTAATGAAAATGTTGTCTGTCTTGAAAACAAGCACTAATTTCAGAGTAAATATGCACTTTGAAAAGGAAGAAGGCGGGCGAACTCCCTGAATTGTTATTGATACCAGGGAGGCCTCTGCTAATATCTTTGAAACAAGAGTACCGATGCTGCTGTTGGTCGGCAATTGGGTGTGCTTGCTGCTTTCAGTGGAAATTCAAGTCCCTCCCGTTCTGCAGAGTGTTCATTAATCTGAACTCACTTGGCAACATGAATATTTGTTATTTCGCTGACAATCATGCAACGCAGTCGCTCGGCATCTTTCGACTTGTTTTGCATGCAGTAGTCCGCCTTGCACTTCCTGGCAGCTCGTTTATGAGACAAACCTTTCTGCGTAGCAAGAATTACAATTGTGATGTTAGTCTAACAGGCACAAAGTACCTCTTGCACATGTCAGGAGCGCTCACGTCCTAGGGGGCTCCCTCAAATTCCACAGTGTTTAACATCAATAGAAATATCTAACATTAAATGCAATGCTTTTTTATTCAATCCAGCCCCTGAGCTCCAGAGAAAGCAATTAGCTCACCCCAAGCTCCTAACGTTATCATCTTTAATGCTGTTTTGAAATGTTATTGTGAAGTCATTCTCTTTCATTAAGAATGGCTTATTCAAATTTGCATAAATATTTTTGGGAAAAGGGTTAAAGTAAAATTCTAATGCTGAGAAAAAGAAACATTCAGCACGAGATCTTAATTGGAAATCATTTAAAATACACAGCACACAGTATGGCATGTGTAGCTAGCCATATTTTCTTTCATTTGAACTTTTTCAGACTTTTGTATTTGCTCTCAGGGCCCTGTTATCAGTCAGTTGAAAGAAGAAGGGATGCAAGAAGAGAGGGATGGAGTGGAAAAGCCTTATTTCACTGGTCTCTAGCTTTGCCAGTCAATATTACATGAAACAAGAACTGCTACTCTCATGCACAGTGAGATCTTAAGAACACTTGCTTATACCAAATCCACCTGTGCATATATAATGCAATCCAATAATGATAATAATATATAAATATATATATATTTTTTTTTATTTCTTTGTAGAGTGCTGCCTTGTCATATGGTGTCAGTCATAATCCAGGATCTTTTGTTTCAGATGAGCTTTTCTATTAGTGTCAGTAGGTGCAGTGTGATTAAGCTGAAGAAGTTTTTAAGAGTTGTTGCAGTATATGCTCACTAGGGTAAGGCTCTGCAAAAGGATGAGTGGTCACTGGGCATGTAACAGTTTGAGTAGGCCTCTTTGAAGAACCTTTTAGGTTTTTCTTGAAGGGCATCAAGTTTGACTGCTATCTGAGGTCTGGGCTACATGAGTTTGACAGGTGCATTGCTAGACCTCTGATTGTGTGTTTTTCATGGGATTTGTGGAAGAATTTGTTTTGGAAAATCATATTTGATTTTTGTTATCTATTTAATGTGTGTAAGTCTGGATAAAGTTTTGTGGGCATTTCATACCTATTCTCTTCCATGATTTGAATACCATGAATAGCAGTTTTAGTTTGATCCACGGTGCCACAGGCAGACACTCAATATTTTTCAGAGCAGGCGAGATGTGGTCAGATTTGTTTTAGACTAAGGCAGATTCCAGCTGCTTTATCTTCTATTCACAAAAGTTTCTGAAGATCCTTCTTATGTGCTACTAATCCTGAATGCCCCAGGACAATCTTTCCACAATAAATAATTTTAGAAAAAAGTATGTAACTACATTGGGCAGTAATGATGAGCATACATTTGACCTATATTATCAGTGACTAAAGGATTTAAAACAGACTCAAAATTAAAATACTTTACACACTGAAGAGCCTAACAGCACTTAGATTTGTCACTCCTAGACTACACAAAGAAATATTCAATGTAAATACTAACCACCCTTGTATCAACTAACATAGCGCATTACAGATTTTAAATAAAGAATATTCCCATTAAATATTATCCATTTGAGCAACCAATAATTGTTCATTAAAGTCTAATTAAATCCAGTCGTATACTTGATATCCATTGTTTTACTGATGCCAGGATAGATGGACATAGCTATTGACCCCTGTACAGCAAGCATTGATCATTGCATGGGATTAAATCCATCAGGAGATCGAACACTTTCACCGGGAACCATTTGGTAGACATCACACTTTCTACATGATTAAACGTAAGCAGTATATAGTTTTTCATTAGAGCAGAATATCCTGCCCTCTTTTTCATATATACAATTTTCAAATTGAATTTCTGCAATTTTAAGCATTTTCCAATGATTGAGAACACAAAAAAGTATGAAAAGCTCTTTCTGAAATATGCATAATTCTTCATTCATACTGTGAGATTTATTTGATATAGCATTATCCAAGAATTCCAAGAAAAATATAATGTTGGTCAACAAGTTGCTCATTGATAGTTTTGGTGGTTATCAAAAATTGGCAACGTCAATATGTTTCATCTGAGAATCTTTGCCAAAGCTTTTTATCTGTATGGATGCCCTGCATGCATACACAGGCTTGAGACCCATCTTTGAAGGATTTTTCTTACAGCAAAAGAAAGATAATTTAAAGATGGCTACCATATATGCAGGATATGCCAGTGCATATATGATATAATTGGCTGGTTATACTTTTGCTTCAAGAAAAATCATCCAAAATGGGTGCTGTGCACACAGAGACAGCCTCCTTCTTTTCAGTCTACTTTGAGGTTGCCATTTCAAGCTGCTGACATCCACCTCAGTAGGTAAACGTAGAAAAAAAGTAAATTTTGTGCGGAATGCTGCATAATGATGGAAATGCAAGTGGACTGGTTGCAATATAGAGCTGATGGGTCTTCGCAATTTTTTGTTTTGTAAATTTTAAAAGAGTGGTGGCAGGTGTGGTGTATTTGAGGGGAAAAGTTGAGGTGCTGAGGCAGGAGAGGGATGCAAAGTTGATGGATGGCATGGAAGCAAATGCTGAAAATAAGTGGCTCAGTGGCCCAGTTTTTGTGCACAGCTGGCTAGCATTCGCTAAAAAAAAAAATCAATAAAAAAATAATTAAAGCAAGAAGCACGGAGTGCTCAATTGAAATACAAATAGCTCCTACACATTGGCATTGGAAGAATACAAATCAGCCAATCAAATGAAGGTAAAGATTTGCGCTTGGGAGGGGCGGGGGACAAAAACTGGAATAGGGAGAATTGCCATTGAATAAGGAACAGAGATCTGAGACAGACAAATAGTTTTACAATTATGAGAAAGGAACTGGCTCAAAGCCCACTTTATGTATATTGCATTGCACACAATAGTTCTTCCATAACAGTTATCTAAATATGTCTGTAGAGTGACTCTTAAGAAAAAGGATGAACAGGTAAAAGTTGTAAACATGCCTGTATTAAACTTCCTTCACATTTCTCATAAAATATAGCATAGTAAAAAATTATAAAAAGGAAGAAATTTGAAAGGCTTGAAACAGCACAAAATGAGTGTTGTTTAGCAAAACGTGCTGTCTGCTGTGGCAATGATTTGATATGCTATATTGTAATGGCCTTACAGAGAAGAATCACACAAAGATATAATCTCTTTCTGATACTGTCATATCAGGGAAGAACATAATACTATCCAGCTGCTCATTTTCTTCCAGGCTACAAAGGAGTGCTGGGATGAAATCTAAATTGTTGAGTGGAAAGAGTGTGCTGTGTCACTTTGTGTAGATGGGTCCTGTGTGTTTTCCAACATAAGAATAGCATTGCAACAGGTGTCGGGAACACCCACCATAGTCTCCAAACACATTCCACTTATTTTAATACCAGCAAATATGAGCAGTATGCAGCCTTAGAGCTCTAGCTCAGTAATAGTGAATGGGATAGAGAATGGAAGTCATTTGGTGGGATGCCATGCTTAGCATAGGTTCACCTCTATGTAATTCAGACCCTACATTTATTCCAGTTGCCAGTGATGATGGATGAGACTCCCACTGGTGAGGATTTACCACTGGAGGAATTCCCTCTTGTCACCCATTGCCCGCCTGTTATAGTCCTAAAGCTTCCTCCCAGCAGTAACTCACCCATGGCTGGAAGCATCCGTAATGTCTGTTTATTTCAATGTTAAACTATGACTGGGGTTCTAAACTCTACTTTGACTGAAACAGTTTCCACATTTACTACCAATGCAGTATTTAGAAGTGCTATTGCACATTCTAATCATGCAACACTAATCTGTGTTTTCCTATATTATATATGCATCATTTTAAGCAGTAGGGCAAATTATGTAACTGATAAAGAGCCATTGTGAGGTGCTTAAGTGATTTTACTTCAAAAGGATACATTCTTTGCGGATGGGTATTGATTTCACATAACTACTGAAGTTTCAGGAAAAACATCAAACAATGTGTGTGAAGTACAGTAATGCTTCTCACCTTGGCTTGCCCTTTGGTACCCCTGTCACTCTCTTTGCTATCCCTGGAATTAAGGCATGACAGTATAGACAGACAGTAAAGATGACTCCTGGGACCATATCAAATACAGTGCCACTGGTGCGTAAATAGCATGTTAGCATCCCTTGGGAACTCTGGTATTACAGAAAGGTCTACAGATGCTTGTACAGCCCCTTCTTTAATACATATAGCCCCAGCGCATGTACAGCACCTTGCTATCGTAAGATGGCATTCATTCATTAGCATGAGGGCAAGCCCCTTGCAAATGACGGAAATGCTTTGCCTCTGCATGTGCACTGTATTATGAATGCAGAGGCAAAGAGGCCATCAAAATGCCCACTAATTGTGCACTTTAAAAAGGAAGAGCACTGTCAGTGCACCCCCAATGGGCAACCATTTGGAGGGCTGAAAGGGGGTCCCATGGACCTCTCAAGACAACTCTCTTTCGGCAGGTGCAGACTCTCACTGCACCTACCTGTAATGGGATTAATTTCCCCCTCATTGAAGTGCAAACAGGTGCCTTCTGAACAGTAAAAGATGGAGTAGGAGCTTCAAGCAGCCACTTCATCTTTTACTAAAGTATGGTCCCACAATCACTCAGCAGCATATAGGAGACTGGTGAGCGGGTGTCAGTGGAACAAAAGGTCCACCTTATAGTGTCATATGGGCGTAGATTAATTAAAGGTTTGTGCTGCTGCTCTTGCAATGAAAAGCTATGCACACAGGAACAACAGATCACCTTTCATATGCAAAACATATTTTGTGTTGAAAGTTTACACTCAAGCATTGACCAAGCCTATTTACGGCAACCTCCCAATTATGAATGCACATGTAGCATGTCTTTAACATGGCAGTGCAAAAAACATATGTTTTGATTCTAAATTCAGATCAACTAAAGTAGTAAAATAAGGCTTTGCCACAACACTTATTGTAACCAGGTGAAAGCATCTGGTCAAATGTTAATATGCCGATATTCCAACACATAAAATGTGTGCTTTACACTAAAGTGCACAGCTTATGTGTCTGACCCCTGCACACTGATCTACATGTAGGAATTTGTTTTGAAGTGGGTCTTCAGTGCAAATCCTAGGGAGGCAGGAGAGGTGCACCTTTGTACCGCAGTAAGCATACAAAACAG
The DNA here is from genome assembly GCF_964204655.1 of Triturus cristatus. Classification (NCBI taxonomy): domain Eukaryota; kingdom Metazoa; phylum Chordata; class Amphibia; order Caudata; family Salamandridae; genus Triturus; species Triturus cristatus. The sequence continues at coordinate 1,190,956,419 of NC_140591.1, forward strand.
TGAGAGATGGGATGCATGAATTAATCTCAGCCACTGGGAATCACTTGTGCCACATCCCAATCCATTGTTATTTTGCACACCATGCAACCTCAGGTTGGACCCAGCTATAAGCAAATCAGTCTTGACCTTGCTCCAAGAGGAACAGTCCAGAACGAACTGCCAAGCCAGATTCTCCCTGTACAAAACACAAGCAACTGAGGACTGGTTTCACCCTAGTTATGGGCTCATAAGCCAGGTACAGCTTGGCTCCATTGACACAGTGTGCACGGGACCCACATCTGGGCATACATGTCCCACTTAGGGCAACAATAAGCATACAAAACAGTGATGAATTGAATGCTTGAATTAATCTTAGTCACTTGTAATCACTTGGGCCACATCCCAATCCATTGTTATTTTCAAACCATGCCACCTCAGTTTGGACCCAGATGGGCTCCAATTTGAACTCTCCAGCCCAAACTGCCAAGCCAGGTCCTTCCTGAACCGGAACACAAGCAACACTGGACCAGTATTGCCTTAATTATGGGCTCAAAAGACACACAATGGATTTAGGCCCAGATCTCTGTACTGGGGTGAATGTATGACATTGTTCTGCATTCTGTCCATCAATAGTTCTTTTTGCATTTGTCACCCCGAGTGGGACGGGTATGCTCAGACGTGAGTCCCGTGCTCTCCATGCCACTGGAATCAAGCTATCCTGGCTGAAGAGGGGTGAATCCCCAAAACCGGTCCTAGGATGCTTGTTTGCAGTCCAGGGAGGACATGGCCTGGCAGTTAGGGCTGGACTGTTCCCATTGGCCACAGGGTCAAGACTGATTTGCATATGGCTGGGCCCAAACTGGAATGGCATGGTGAGCAAAAAAACAATGGATTTAGGCACAGATCTCTGTACTGGGGTGAATGTATGACATTGTTCTGCATTCTGTCCATCAATAGTTCTTTTTGCATTAGTTATGGGCTCATCAGCGGGGTACAGCTTGGTTCCAGTGACACAGTATGCATGGGACCCACATATGGGCATACCCGTCCAACTTAGGGTGATACAATAAGCATACAAAACAGTGATGGATGGAATGATTGAATGAATCCCAGTCAATGGTAAAAACTGAGGACGCATCCCACCTCAGATTGGACCTAGCTATATGTAAATCTGTCTTGACCCTGCTCCAAAAGGAGCAGTCCAGCCAGAACTGCCAAGTTAGGTCCTCCTGGAACTAGAACACAAGCTACCCATCACCGGTTTTGCCCTAGTTATGGCCTCATCAGCCAGGTACAGCTTGATTCCAGTGACAAAGTTGTGCCACAGGGCATGGTTGAGCATAGCACACAACAGCCAGATTTAAAGTTAGTGCCATAGGTGACATCACTGGTGGATAACTCCTGCTAAATCGGATGTATTATTTTGTTTCCTTTCGCATAACACAACACTGCATCTTTTCTCACAGCATTCTATTGGATGAAGGGCAGTAAATGTGAGTCAACGTTTTAAACTGTACTTGATGTCACTTCTGCTACCCATGGCATTTTGGTAATTGATCTCCATGAGATCAAGTACTTAATACATCTTGGAATTAAATATCTAAACAAATGCACTGAATGTGCACACATTGGCATTGTCCTCCAGTTTGTATTTGTGGTATTCATGGAGCGCTTTACACCAAAAAGGCGCCAAAGCACTGTCTACTTGAATATTTTAACATGGTGTCCAATTGCTCAATAAAGTTCTTTATTTTACTGTTTTAACTTTAACAGTGGAGATGAATCCCTGATTTTGAAGCATGAACTTAAACAGACATGGACGAACATGTGCTCCTTGTAAGTGTGCTCATTACTGTCCCATTTTGAAAGCACTGGTGCTCTTTGTCAGAATTATGTTTGTTGTGCTCAAGCTCTGGCCGTTGGCACGCACAGAGAAGCTGCAGAAAACTCATTAGAGCTTCCGGGGAACGGCTCTCTTCAAGTTGGCGATGCTATAAATACAGCGCGTGCCGCAGCAATGGCAGGCTCACTTATAATCTTGAACTCTCGCGTGGGAACGCCGAGGCTCTCATCAATGAAGCTTGTGCCTGCTGGCTCTGCGCCATCTTTCAGAATCAGGAATTTCACCTCAGGAAAACAGAGAATTCGCTATGTTTCATCAAACAGTGTGCGTGGGGACACTCTCGACCCATGCCCTACTGAATGATGCTCAGCTGGGGAACAGTTATTCTGTGGAGGTATATAAAACATCAACATCTCAAAACGACTATGTTGTTCACTTTTTAGTCTGACTATAGCCAAAACATTCCGATTTAAAGTAGATATATATATATAAAAAACAACTCTCTCCATGAGAAGAGATTTAGCCGTACTCCACAACGCTGGTGATTTGTATTTTAATAACGCACAGCATCGGCAATCCTGACATGTTTCGGTCACACTCGACCTTTCTCAAAGGGGCGCCTTGACATCGTTGAAGCTGAGCAGGAGCCTGACAAGTCGATTGCAAGTTATTTATAGTGTTCGCCCCCTAGTGGGCGCCCAGATGGGTCACTTGTATTGCATGCTGGTACTTGCGGTTCACTGCCCCTTGCTTTTTAATCCCTCCAGTGGGTGATGTCGTAAGGTGTTTAGAATTGCTGTTGCGATTTCGTCGTTGCGCCTCAGTACTCCTATTCTCGAGGACACCGAGGACCATACCAAAGTTCGTCTTTGGTGGCTGCCAATTGCCCATTATCGCCTTCACGAGCACAACAAACATGGTTCCTCCCGGGCAACAGTGGCCCTCTCGCTGGTGGTGCGTCGCATTTTGGCAGAACCAAGCCGCTAGATATCAAAAACAACTCTCTCCATGAGAAGAGATTTAGCCGCACTCCACAACGCTGGTGATTTGTAATTTAATACCGCACAGCATCGGCAATCCTGACATGTTTCGGTCACACTCGACCTTTCTCAAAGGGGCACCTTGACATCGTTGAAGCTGAGCAGGAGCCTGACAAGTCGATTGCAAGTTCTTTATAGTGTTCGCCCCCTAGTGGGCGCCCAGATGGGTCACTTGTATTGCATGCTGGTACTTGCGGTTCACTGCCCCTTGCTTTTTAATCCCTCCAGTGGGTGATGTCGTAAGGTGTTTAGAATTGCTGTTGCGATTTCGTCGTTGCGCCTCAGTACTCCTATTCTCGAGAACACCGAGGACCATACCAAAGTTCGTCTTTGGTGGCTGCCAATTGTCCATTATCGCCTTCACGAGCACAACAAACATGGTTCCTCCCGGGCAACAGTGGCGCTCTCACTGGTGGTGTGTCGCATTGCGGCAGAACCAAGCCGCTAGACATCAAAAACAACTCTCTCCATGAGAAGAGATTTAGCCGCACTCCACAACGCTGGTGATTTGTAATTTAATAATGCACAGCATCGGCAATCCTGACATGGTTCGGTCACACTCAACCTTTCTCAAAGGGGCGCCTTGACATCGTTGAAGCTGAGCAGGAGCCTGACAAGTCGATTGCAAGTTATTTATAGTGTTCGCCCCCTAATGGGCACCCAGATGGGTCACTTGTATTGCATGCTGGTACTTGCGGTTCACTGCCCCTTGCTTTTTAATCCCTCCAGTGGGTGATGTCGTAAGGTGTTTAGAATTGCTGTTGCAATTTCGTCGATGCACCTCTGGACTCCTATTTTCGAGGACACCGAGGACCATACCAAAGTTCGTCTTTGGTGGCTGCCAATTGCCCATTATCGCCTTCACGAGCACAACAAACATGGTTCCTCCCTGGCAACAGTGGCGCTCTCGCTGGTGGTGCGTCGCATTTTGGCAGAACCAAGCCGCTAGACATCAAAAACAACTCTCTCCATGAGAAGAGATTTAACCGCACTCCACAACGCTGGTGATTTGTAATTTAATAACGCACAGCATCGGCAATCCTGACATGTTTCGGTCACACTCGACCTTTCTCAAAGGGGCGCCTTGACATCATTGAAGCTGAGCAGGAGCCTGACAAGTCGATTGCAAGGTATTTATAGTGTTCACTCCCTAGTGGGCGCCCAGATGGGTCACTTGTATTGCATGCTGGCACTTGCGGTTCACTGCCCCTTGCTTTTTAATCCCTCCAGTGGGTAATGTCGTAAGGTGTTTAGAATTGCTGTTGCGATTTCGTCGTTGCGCCTCAGTACTCCTATTCTCGAGGACACCGAGGACCATACCAAAGTTCGTCTTTGGTGGCTGCCAATTGCCCATTATCGCCTTCACGAGCACAACAAACATGGTTCCTCTCAGGCAACAGTGGCGCTCTCGCTGGTGGTGCGTCGCATTGCGGCAGAACCAAGCCGCTAGACATCAAAAACAACTCTCTCCATGAGAAGAGATTTAGCCGCACTCCACAATGCTCGTGATTTGTAATTTAATAACGCTCAGCATCGGCAATCCTAACATGTTTCGGTCACACTCGACCTTTCTCAAAGGGGCGCCTTAACATCGTTGAAGCTGAGCAGGAGCCTGACAAGACGATTGCAAGTTATTTATAGTGTTCGCCCCCTAGTGGGCGCCCAGATGGGTCACTTGTATTGCATGCTGGTACTTGCGGTTCACTGTCCCTTGCTTTTTAAATAACTTGCAATCGACTTGTCAGGCTCCTGCTCAGCTTCAACGATGTCAAGGCGTCCCTTTGAGAAAGGTCGAGTGTGACCGAAACATGTCAGGAATGCCGATGCTGTGCGTTATTAAATTGCAAATCACCAGCGTTGTGGAATATATATATAAAAATATATATATTTGTGTGTGTGTCTGTGTATATTTCATTGTAGGGGCTTTCAGTCAACCGCTTCATTCATTGGCCTTTTGGTGTGTCATTCACATGTTATTTCCTCCCCCTACAGCATACACCAGGGGTCGATGGGTCAGCCCATCTCAGCCATTGGCTAACTTCACTGCGAATGAACTGCATATGGCCCTTTCACAAGGAGCACATCAGGAACCAAAGTAGTTCCTCTCCGTGCTCAGGACTACTGTGGAAATAAGTGCAATTTGAGACGAAAAAATTTACTTTTAAAATCTTTTTTTTAAATTGGTGAGGGCCAGGCAGCTCCCCCAAATAGTAATGTTTGATAAAAACTATGGTAAAATAAACATTGACAATGTCTACATTCTGGCAGCCAGCGCCTGACCGATTCAGTTTGCCAGTGCTCTTTCTACTTATTCTTGGCACACTGGAGATTTTCAAAACTATTTCCTGAGTATATATTTTCAACCATTCAATAACTGGTGCCCTGAGATATCACAGATGACACATGTCCAGTTACATATTGCATGCTGAACTAAGTTCATATTAAATACACCAGGCTATCCTAAAATATATTTTTTAACTGTGTTCGGTCTGATTTCAAAGGTCAGTCTGTCTGGTTCTGTTAGGGACCAGTTTGAGAAAAATTGTAACCAAGCCACTGCTAACAACAGAAACAAAGTTTGTGTAAGATTCTCAGGAGAAGGAAATTTTAAGTTAGAATCTACAATGTACATTACAACGAAAGGCTACAAATGCAAAAAGACTTCAGAGGCGCCTGGAGAACATTCAAGATAATGAGGTGTACGCTCTAACCCCGAATTGCACAGAGCAAGAATATTTTGAAACAAATGTGACCAAATGAGACATTTATAGGTGTAAGGTGTGTAATGTAAAAATTCATACGTTTAAAAGGTTTTTCTATGGCACCATCTTGAAATATTCAGATAATCATGGTGTGCCAAGCAAGCCTGATTTTCCTCAGTGGTGATTTTATTTGGTCGTCCTATAGAAAATAATTCATCTTTACAATAATTTCTCATAAATATTGGCTAAAAAGCAATTGGTTTTTTCAAGCAGTTCGTATGCCTTCGCACTTTAAAAAAAAATATTGTAGTTTCCAATCTGTGTAAATAACTGAAAATGTATTCCTATAAAGGATAAAACTGAGTGTATGCTGTGGCAATGGAAGGGTCCCAAAAATAATAGAAGGGGTGTAGGTGGAGGGGTACGTTTATACACCTCGCGCCATGACCACATCACCCCCCACCTGAGGAACCTGCACTGGCTCCCCGTCGACAGAAGAATCTCCTTCAAGCTCCTGATCCACGCACACAAGGCACTCCACAAAACCGGCCCAGCCTATCACAACAGTCGACTCTCCTTCTACGTACCCAACAGGAAACTCCGCTCCGCCGACCACGGCCTGGCCACGGTCCCGCGCTTCCGTAGAACCACATCCGGAGGCAGGTCCTTCTCCCATCATGCCGCCAAGACCTGGAACACCCCCCCCCCCTCAACCTACGACAAACCGAAGACCTGCTGGCCTTCAGGAGACGACTCAAAACCTGGATTTTCGACCAGTAGCAGCAGCACCCCCCCTCCCTCAGTGCCTTGAAACCCTTGCAGGTAAGTAGTGCGCTTTACACATTAACTGATTGATTGATTGATTGATTGATTGATACAAGAAAATATATATCCAAATAAAGACAAAAACATCAAAATAACATTTTCTATTGAAAGAAAAACACTTCAGTGTCATATTTCCACGTAAGCAAGTGTACATCTTTCCAGAAATGGAAACATTGTGCACGTCACTGGTCCTGTAAATCACTGTTGTAGATTCCCAGAAGAACCGTGGGAATTCTTTCAGGATTTCTAAAAACAATCCAAGAAATACACTCCCTTCGCAAGCTCACAACTCTGCAAGTACATTTCTTTTTGTTATAGCGTTGTTTTTATTTAGACTCGTACATAAAATCATTCTTCACTTCACATTTTCACTTTCCCATCCTGTGCCTTCCAAGTCTATTCTTAGTCACTCCTATGCGGGTGCATTGAGCATTGTAAGCAGGGCCACCGAGAGTGTACTACATCCATTGTCATAGGAACCCCATAAAACGATTGAGAATCTACTTGGGAGTCAAAAATCAGGAATTCCAGATAAACTTTATTATCTCAAGAAATGAGGTCATGGATGGGACTGTGGCACACGGAAGCAGAGGGAGTGCTCCGTTCAAATCATGTGATCCTATTTAAATTGTGTTTTCTTTTGTTCCACAGTGAGAGTTGGGTTGTTGTATACATATAGAAATACATATTGTGTGGATAGCTTCACGCTCCTCTCAATAGGTAGAGTATTGTGGTTGATTTGGATGATATTTTTAGTTGTAACACATTTTGGTTAAGAATCTTGATGTTTCTCCAGAGGTAAGTATTCCAGTGCTTAATTTGAGCCATGATCACTGGTGAAATGCTCATTCATTTATGGTATGTATGGGCCGATTAAGCGCCCAATTTACAAGAAAGTATCTAAGCACGGGACTGCAAGCCATTTGGCTGCGCCAAACTGAGTCACTTTCAAATCAAAGGGTTGTGTCATATTTACAATAATATGTCGCATCCCTGTGCTCTACCTTGCCTGGTGCACAATTGACTGCCATGAGCCAACGCAGGCACCTTTGTACCCTGGTGCAAGGGCCCCTGCATTGCGAGGATATTGTTTTTGTGAGAGGTGTTTTCCTCTTTCTTTTTGTGCTGCAGAATGCAGCACGCGTACAAAGAGTAAAAAACGAGGATAAATGAAAACATTTCTACATGTTACGCCTCCCTTGGGGAGGCATAGGTTTCTGATGCATTTCCAGATTTATGAAAGGTTGTAAATCTGGGAATGTGGCAGAATCCATGGGGGTTGTGTGGGAACACACACAGCAACTCCTATGGAACTCCCCTTTCACCCAAAGTGCTGCGTGAAAAGGGACCGTATTTACAAGGACACAAAAAGCCATGCAGCGTGGCTTTACATATCCTTGTAAATATGGCGCAGCAAAATGTGCCACCGGTGCATCATAAAAAGTGATGCATCTGCAGCGCTAGGAGCTTGTAAATATGCCCCTAAGTGATATGCCCAGACTCACAGGATGTTGATACGATGCTGAGACTCAAACCTAGGTTGACAACTCTGGCCATTATGCCATATCCACCCCCCCAATTTCATGGTTAGCAGTTGGTTCTGTTTCAGGTAGCACTAACAGGAGATATGGTGATGCAAGCTGCCACCTGATGAGAGCCACAGCTATTTTTGTTTACAAATTAACCACTGAAGTATTCTCAGTTGATCTTTGAGAACTCCTGAGTGTTTTGCTTGGTAGCGTTCTCAGATCTGTGTAAATGACAGATGTTTTGTTGAGCAGAAAAGTGTACATATGTAATTTTCCAAAAAAGGTTGTTTTCCACTGGGGCATTCCAAATGATAACATGGACAATGAGAGTGACTGTTGAGTTGTGTAAAGTGTCATTTTGAACCACATTGTGGAAAACCCCTTGATTTTCACGTCGAACCCTTTCACGAGACTAGGTAATAGATAACCCTCTCCAGATCACTTCTCTGCAATCTGATCTCATGGATAAGCTGTGCAGATGTCAGAGAATAATAGAGACCTTTGTTTCACTCCTCCTCTTGCCTCAGCCAGCAGACATTTTGATAACTTGGCTGTATTGCAGCATTGATTGTAGTTTCTGTGGTATCTCAGAAATTTACAAAGTAACATTTTTTGGGATATAGTTAGAGAATTGTACAACAAGAAGTACAAGAAGTGCTACAATAGTATTTATAAAACCATCCGGTAGTTGGAGAAATATCTTCATAGTACCTTCACCAAAAGGTTCTGTGAAATTATGTACTGCTTTAGGGAAGTGAACCATGTGTTCCAACAGGACAACTGACAAGGATACTTCTAGTGAGTCAATGGAGGACCTTGCACCAGATTTGCATGAAGTCACTCCATATCATTACAAAGTACATAAACAAATACATATGAGAAGACAAAAGTGATGTCAGCATTTTCAACACAATGGATGCTGTCCACGTTTGCATCACTGCGAAATAGTTTAAACAGAACCCACCTACATTCATTGTTTGCAACTACTGCATAGGAACTATTGAGAATTTATTTTTTACAGCTGAGAATGGAGCTGACATGTATACTATTGAAGAGATGTTCATCAAATCTTGGAGGGGTATATTGGCTAACCAATCCAAATATGTGTTGGACTGGGTATCTCTCAAATACGTAGAATATTAAAGCCATTTTTCATCTGAAAGTGTATTCTCGCCATTTTGATTGAGACTGAAACTGTTGAGGGGCCAGTAAAGAACTGGGCAAAAGTTGGGGCCATTTTTTATGGGCAAGCTAGTCTATGAGCGAAAGGGGTGGGTAATGAATATCCTATCATTTTAAAGGTGCCTTCAAGGTATTCTATAACTAGATGTTGAATTTGTAGCACTAGGCCTAGAGGCTTGAAATTGTTCACCCAAGGGTGATCAAGTGGTATAAATGCCTTGTAATCAGGTACAGCCATGTACTGCCCACTTTTGTAGTTTAAGTCTTGACCAGCATAGTGAAATCTGTGAAACTCTTTTACACATGCACTGTAAGAACAGCTGATAGAATTAGAAATACACCCTGTAGGCTCACTTCATAGGTTGCAGGTGAATGTTTGGCTCTAGGTATTTTTGGAAAAGAGACCCTGACATCAGTATAGATCATGTGGGATCTGTAGCCCTCCCCTCCCCGTTAATTGTAACACTGTCTCAAGGAGAGGAAAACGAATACATGACATTAGTTTAGAGCTGCCTTTTCAAATGGGTGTGTGTGACCCTCTTCTGAAAGGGTTGTCTAAGTCTACGCGCGCCGACCTGGAGGAATATAATTTCACTGGTTTCAGTGTGTGTGTGGGAGAGAGAGAGGAGAGAGAGAGAGAAAGAGACAGAGAGAGGAGAGAGTGTGTGGGTGGCATATGTCGGTTCTGGAAGTAAGAGGTACATTGTGTGCCAGATCTAAACACATACGGCAGGGTAACATCCTATATCCTATATGTTCAGTACATTTATTAGGACAGTATGGAGGCATTACATTAAAGTACAAGGAAAGAAGATAATATCAGGGGGAGGAATACTTAATTTGTAGTCTAACACTAGACAACAGGATACCTAATATGTGATTTATTTTAATCTTGCATTCTTATGAGAATGCTTCTTTGTCCTCTGGCAGTCTGGAGGAAGCTGTCTGCATTTAAAAAGGTCTCAAAAGTTCTTTTGATGCCCTTTATAAAGAAAAAAGACGTAACACATAAATTTAAAAATGTTATAAAATGTGTAAAATTGTTACCACTGAAACGCATCGCTTTGTGTCGATTGAGCACCCAAGCACTTCTGGGGTCCATTAGGAAAGTAAATAATGTGACAAAGTGTTGACCCAGAGTTGTTTAGTTTTAAGACTTGGTGTGCCAACTTGATCTATTCGGTTTTTGATGTCTTCAACAACTGTCATAGTCTTTCAGATTGTGCTATTTTAGGACATTTTTAATCTCCTTTATTTGCTGCATATTGATAATGTATATGTTGTTTTAAAATGAAATCGCTTTTTCAATTTTGTATACTTTGAATCCTACTAGGATCGCATGTAATAAAATATAGTATAATTTTTATATTATCTTTTTGGTTTGTTATGAATGCTGGTGATCTGAACAGTGCATGTGTGATAGTTAGGTGTACCTGACTGCTTAAAAAGGAGCCCAAAGGGATCTTGTCTTTGACAGAAGTGTCTATTTTTGATGTCCTGTTCCTTTGGTGAGTGGGACCCCTCTCTCCTATTTTTGAATTTGTGTATCTCACTAAGACAGTCACATAATAGGGTGTTGGCAAGACGGGCCCTTTTATCAGGATGAGGGGGTGGAGCTGAGCACAGCCCCACTTGCACTCGGAGGACACTGCCTAATCACCCACACAAAGAACTTCACACTAGCCTTTAGTGACTCCATACCCAGTTGAGCCTGGCAGGGAGTCAGAAAATTCCAGACACTTCTGTAGATGCTATAGTGGAAGGACTGCCTTGCTGCTGGAGACCTGCCCTGCTGACTAAGAAGGAAGACTGAACCTGCTCCCTTAATCCCAGTGACTCCGAGGTTCAGTTGACTGATCTCCTGTTCTGAGCTATGGAGACATAACATGCACCAGAGATCTCCTTACAACTGTCCAGCTGACCTGCTTCACTGATCCCCGAGAGGCACCTCCCCAGTTACTGGGCCCTTGGTTGGCATCAGACTGCACTCCTCTGAACAAGATTGAGAAATCCTGAAGCTTTGGGCTCTTCGAGACCACAAACAAGCCAGTTCATGCCAAGATCTTGCTGCCCACGCCGACCGACAATACGAAGCTCCAGTGACCCCAACTCTTTGTGCTGCAGGGACCGCCAGCGATGACCGGAAATGTGAGATCTGCACTTTGCAATACAGCTTCAACAACCTATGGTGACCACCAAGACGAAGCTCCAGCCACAACCTTCAACGATGCCCAACAGGATGTGTGCAATACAGCGATGACTATCCCCAACAGCCAGCCTGCTTTTCACGCTACAGCGATGACCATCCGAAACACTCTCCTTGCTCCTCATAGGGTCCCTTACCAAGAAAGGAACTCTTCGTGCTGGCTGTTGAGAATGTAACTTCTTTAGCGGTACATACTTGGTCCCTTTATCTGGTCTATGCACCATGACTATCAGCCTAAAACTGTGACTTTCCCCAAGTCTGGCTGAACCAGAGGACCGCAAGTCACGCTTTGTGTTTTTAGGAACTATAATTACCTTACATTTTTTAAATTGCTCATTGCTTTTTTGGTGTCAAATTATTTATTACATTTGACTATTTACCTAAGTTAGTGTGGGGGTTTTCTTGTGTTGTGTTTTTACTCTACTGCTGTTTTAGTGCTACATAAACACTTCACACTTTGCCTCCAAGATACGTCTGACTGATTTGGTGCCAAGCTAACAGAGGGTTAAGTACTAGTTAATTTAAGAACCTTTGTAGTTCTCCCTGACAAGGATTGCGGCTGTTGCTTGAGAAAGGCTCACTTCCCCCTCACCCAACAAACCAATTTCTCAGATCACCATAATCAAATGCAAAACATAAAACCCATAGCCATAATGCATTTCAATATTGGTGCTTTCCAAAAGATTACATTTTGAACATTTCAATGGCAGAATTTTATTTTGACATTAACTCAGTTGCCTAAAACCAGAAGGAACAGCGCGAAACAGGTCAATATGCTTTAAAGCGTCTGCAATAAAGCCCCAGCTCCAAGAGTGCTTGAGACAAATGACAAACTCTCCAAGGATCATGCTTTCAGTCACCTGGGAGGCTTAGTGTGACTCTTTTTATAACTCAATGAGGACTTTCTTGGATATTTCAAGAACACAGTGAGGCTCCTCGGGCGGGCATAATTAAATCAATACCTACAGCTGTGCTCCTACTCTCAGGGGCTACCACTTGCAAGTTTTGAACGTTAAGGCAGCCTCAGTGCCTTTTGTGGCATTCCTTTTGCTTCACACTTTGCTTTCTCCTGTGAATATTTCCTTTCACTTCGTTGTTTTTTTACTATGTTTGAAACCAAGGTGCCACCGGCTTTGTTCCTTTTTATTTTTATAGCAATAGTCCCTGCCCTTGTGGGAAGTACACACACAGCCTGCAGACCATGCAGGCACCTAAGCCTGCGTGGGAAGGCTGGCTTTTTGCCTGGCCAAGGTACTTCTCCTCAAGCCAAAGATTAAGCTAGATGATATTTTCTCTCTCTCTCTCATTGGCTCTCAAAGCCTGGCAATGCAGTGCAGCACTGTCAGGAGTGAAGACTGTCCCGACTTCTGTCTCTTCAACAGAAGAGTAGGATAGTTTGGCTCCAGACATTGTGAACTCCTTGTCTCAAGTGTCTCAAGGATAACCCAGTAAGGCCCTGGGGTTCCTTGGGCCTGGTGTCAGCATGAATCAGCTCTGCCTGGGAGCATAGTTTAGGGTTGAAGCATGATTCACTCAGTTGTATTAGCCCCAAACTGGACACTGAATCTGCCTTGCAGTATACTACAGGAAAGCAGACAATCTCCCATAGTTGTACTTATCCCCCCCAAGGCCCTGGTCCTTCCTGTCGAATAATGAGAATGATCCTCTAGATGAGTTGTAATTTTCGTGGCCCAGTGAGCCTAAACACACACCAGGAAAGTCTCTTATGAGTTGGAGAAACAAATGCAGCTATAGCAAGCTCTGTTGGGCCTAAATGAGTTGGATATTTTGGTCTGCACTCCTGGTGGTGCCCTCTAGACAGCAGAAGTACTTCCCTGGGTCCCACAAACCACCAAATGTTGCTGTTTTCTGGGAGTATTTTCTTTACTGATTGAGGTAAAGATTAGACCTCTAGTCGATCAACTCCAGGTATCTCCATAGCCTGCATACCATGACTCTCAAGGCACACAGCCAGCCTGCACTCCCAGGTCCCATCACATCCTGGCTAATGTCAGTGGATCTGTGGTTCGTACAGGAGCCCGGGGTAACCTTTCATGGGCACCCAGTCCAGAAATGATCCATAGGAATCCAAGGGAAACCTCTCTTTCATAGTCATCAGCAAATCCCCCACTACTGTCCCCCACTGCCCCCACAAGGAGTTAGAAGGCCAGTGCAACTGGACCTGGAGATAGGGTCCAATAGAGTCCCACAAAATGGAAGACTGAATTCCTCTGTAGGCAAGGAGATCATCCTCAAGGGGACTTTCTTTCCTCTTCTTTAGCTCCCTCTTTTCTCTCAAGGTCTCTCATTTGAGCAGGGGGAAAAAAACTGGAGTTTGAGATTTCTTGAAGGTGTGCATCCTTCTCAATCCAGAATTGTAACACCACTCCTCTATGTCTAGCAGCCACTTCCTAGGAGCAGCCCACATGCAGGCTCAATCACCTGCACAGCATCACAGCATTGTTTTTAATAGCACAATCAATCTGCGGCGTGCAACAAATCTCCCTGTTTCTTAGCTTCGTCCCTAACTGACACTACAAAACTACATAATCAAATGCAAAACATAAAACCCATAGCCATAATGCATTTCAATATCGGTGCTTTCCAAAAGATTACATTTTGAACATTTCAGTGGCAGAATTTTATTTTGACATTAACTCAGTTGCCTAAAACCAGAAGGAACAGCGCGAAACAGGTCAATATGCTTTAAAGCGTCTGCAATAAAGCCCCAGCTCCAAGAGTGCTTGAGACAAATGACAAACTCTCCAAGGATCATGCTTTCAGTCACCTGGGAGGCTTAGTGTGACTCTTTTTATAACTCAATGAGGACTTTCTTGTATATTTCAACAACACAGTGAGGCTCCTCGGGGCGGGCATAATTAAATCAATACCTACAGCTGTGCTCCTACTCTCAGGGGCTACCACTTGCAAGTTTTGAACGTTAAGGCAGCCTCAGTGCCTTTTGTGGCATTCCTTTTGCTTCACACTTTGCTTTCTCCTGTGAATATTTCCTTTCACTTCGTTGTTTTTTTACTATGTTTGAAACCAAGGTGCCACCGGCTTTGTTCCTTTTTATTTTTATAGCAATAGTCCCTGCCCTTGTGGGAAGTACACACACAGCCTGCAGACCATGCAGGCACCTAAGCCTGCGTGGGAAGGCTGGCTTTTTGCCTGGCCAAGGTACTTCTCCTCAAGCCAAAGATTAAGCTAGATGATATTTTCTCTCTCTCTCTCATCGGCTCTCAAAGCCTGGCAATGCAGTGCAGCACTGTCAGGAGTGAAGGCTGTCCCGACTTCTGTCTCTTCAACAGAAGAGTAGGATAGTTTGGCTCCAGACATTGTGAACTCCTTGTCTCAAGTGTCTCAAGGATAACCCAGTAAGGCCCTAGGGTTCCTTGGGCCTGGTGTCAGCATGAATCAGCTCTGCCTGGGAGCATAGTTTAGGGTTGAAGCATGATTCACTCAGTTGTATTAGCCCCAAACTGGACACTGAATCTGCCTTGCAGTATACTACAGGAAAGCAGACAATCTCCCATAGTTGTACTTATCCCCCCCAAGGCCCTGGTCCTTCCTGTCGAATAATGAGAATGATCCTCTAGATGAGTTGTAATTTTCGTGGCCCAGTGAGCCTAAACACACACCAGGAAAGTCTCTTATGAGTTGGAGAAACAAATGCAGCTATAGCAAGCTCTGTTGGGCCTCAATGAGTTGGATATTTTGGTCTGCACTCCTGGTGGTGCCCTCTAGACAGCAGAAGTACTTCCCTGGGTCCCACAAACCACCAAATGTTGCTGTTTTCTGGGAGTATTTTCTTTACTGATTGAGGTAAAGATTAGACCTCTAGTCGATCAACTCCAGGTATCTCCATAGCCTGCATACCATGACTCTCAAGGCACACAGTCAGCCTGCACTCCCAGGTCCCATCACATCCTGGCTAATGTCAGTGGATCTGTGGTTAGTACAGGAGCCCGGGGTAACCTTTCATGGGCACCCAGTCCAGAAATGATATATAGGAATCCAAGGGAAACCTCTCTTTCATAGTCATCAGCAAATCCCCCACTACTGTCCCCCACTGCCCCCACAAGGAGTTAGAAGGCCAGTGCAACTGGACCTGGAGATAGGGTCCAATAGAGTCCCACAAAATGGAAGACTGAATTCCTCTGTAGGCAAGGAGATCATCCTCAAGGGGACTTTCTTTCCTCTTCTTTAGCTCCCTCTTTTCTCTCAAGGTCTCTCATTTGAGCAGGGGGAAAAAAACTGGAGTTTGAGATTTCTTGAAGGTGTGCATCCTTCTCAATCCAGAATTGGAACACCACTCCTCTATGTCTAGCAGCCACTTCCTAGGAGCAGCCCACATGCAGGCTCAATCACCTGCACAGCATCACAGCATTGTTTTTAATAGCACAATCAATCTGCGGCGTGCAACAAATCTCCCTGTTTCTTAGCTTCGTCCCTAACTGACACTACAAAACTGGTCCCTTCACTCCAGTAATTCAAAGGTTATGATGTGATGGGTGCCAGAGTTCTTCTTGCTCCTCCTTTGTCCCTGTGAAAAAGGCATGTCCATGCTTGTCAGCTGGTGAATTCCAATCACCGTAGAATGTTTGCCCTGCCTTCTTATCTACCAGGAGAAGGCTTATCCTGGTAATAAGGGCCTATTGCATAAGATTGGCTTTGAAGTACCAATCTAAAGTAAAAGTTTGTTCAGTTTTTACCCAACACACCCAAAGTGTGAATGTAGTGAAGCACTACTTAGACTGTAGTCAAAGAGAAAGATGACTTTTCTATTTGGATTCTCATCAAACTATAAGGCCTGTGCAGTTCATAACCAGGATTCCATGTGTGCCAGGATACCAGTGTGCAAATACCCTGCCTTGGTTTGTAACCAGTAAAGAGCCTCTTAACCCAAGCTGCACAGTGGGTGTAATTCAAGTATGTTTTAGCAGAAGCTTGTTGTGAGTAACACTCAATTAGTGAGGCTCACAGAAAAGTTCCAAATACCAGAAGTCCAGTTCAAAATAAAGAAAATTCAGGGGAGTGAGTGGTTCAGTCTTCACTTACTAATATAATTAACATTAATTTCCTGGCACAAAACCTGTTAGAAACATGTCACATTATTGGTATTTTCTGTTCTACTAACATCATTACCAAAGATCACCTCTCTTCAAATGTGGTACGGAGGATGGGAATAGGGATCTCAACATTCATTGCGGCTGCATTCTGAAAAGATCTATGGGTATCTGCCCTGAGGGGTCAATGAGTTCATGAGAATCCTCTTGCATTTGGAGAACATTAAACAGTTCAGTTTTGGCCAGTCTTGACAAGCACCCACCAAACACTTCTAAGTATAACCTGTTTTTCCTGTGCTTGCAGTTTACCAAACATGAGTAGAGACCTGGCATTTCTGGCAAGTGGGCGAAGCCATATCACCTCAGGTGTAGCTTTTAGGGATCTTCAAAGAAAAACTGCAGATGCCATAGTCTAGTGAGTGAATTTGCCAAGGTGATGATGTGTGTGGCAGGAAAAAGCTCTAAGAATCAACTTGAATAACAATGATGATGCATGATGGTACCCACTGCACCCAAGGCTGTTGCTGAGACGGAGAAGACAGTATTCCAACCACAAACCTGAATGGAGGTGGGAGGACAAACCACAAGGGAGATAGATTTCGCAGGAGGTTTGGCGCTTTGATCCTTTCACTGAAGTTTCTTTGAAATATTCTTAACATTCAATACCTTAAATGGGGGGATCTTTGGAGATTCTAACTTCCATTCAATTTTTCCTGGAAAGAATTTAGAAAATGCCTCTAGATATTCTTTTCTGCTCTTCTTCAGTGACAGGCTGCCATTACACCTATGACTGCGATTGATAAAGAACTATTGAAACCAATAGGCTTTGTGTACATGTTTGTATGGTGTGGGAGGTCTATTAATTTGGACCTAGAAAAAAGTGGTTTGATTATGAAAGGATCTACTTCTCCAGTAATTGTATTACTTGAACACTAATGATTGGCAGGTGGGATGCTTTGCTGTTTTGCTTTAGATATGATGGTTCCAATCACTTCTTTTATTGTATTTCAGAATGAAATAATATTTGAAGAAAAGTCAGCTTCCAGATGCCCGCCTATGCTCCCCAAGGTCCACAAATGAACAACATAGAAACTCTCCTACACCCTACAAAATCATCCGAGAAAAAAAGATTGGCTAATTCATTTTGAGATTTATACTGGAATGTTCAAGAAGGGTAAAAAGAGCTTTTATTAAATAATTTGATCAATACATCACCATGCAACATACATTATTGGGCCACTGAAATGGAATTTTGTGACTTTGAACCATCATCGATGGTTAGCGCAAACTAAATTTGGAAAAAAATACCTCAGAATTTCCCCGGTTCTAGGTTAGAGTTTTGCAAACCTACAAAGCATTTTAGAAGTTCTTTGGTTCATATGTGTAATGACAAACAAGAGTTGTTTATAATAAATTGAGAGTTGCAGAGAAGAGCATGTACTTACAAGGCAGTGAAACATATATTCTCTTTCATTTTACCTAATTATAAGAAGTGTGCCAATTTGTAAAGCCAACCAACTCACAATGTTGTGTTGTTTTTTAAACTTTGCACACTTTGCAGACTGTGAACCTTGCAAACTTTATAGATCAGTTATAGCAGCCCTTTGATGTCTTTAGAAATGGTTGCTCTTGGGGAGCGCGTGCGGCACACACCAAAATGACCACCTGATTTGGAGCTCCGTGCCGCTGCGGGAAATGCCATGGTGATTTACGCGGCTCCAGCTCTTCTTCACACCTGAAACTGTGTTCTACATACAGAATACCCACTGAGTGGCTGTGTATATCGTTATGGCCTTTTTTCTCCTCTGGCTGTGAGATATTTATAAAAAAACATATCCCCTCATTTTCGGCCGCCATTTTGTTTTTTACCGCAATGGAGTTTTTCTCCTCAAAAAGCATTTCTTTGCAGAGACTTTCAGCATAATTTTGCAATCAGTGTTTTTTTACTGCATATTTAGTGGTTTGCTTACTTCTGCTTTCATTCTAGTACAGTGAATGCAAAGGTTGTTTGATTTTGTGGATTTTGGGCAAATACAATTATGAGATTCTTACTTGTAGCACCACTGACTAAATTTATTATGCAAGCTAATTACTCTTTTACTCATGCGGATATTCTTCTGCTTTTAACCTATGGGTAGGAGTAAGAAACTGCTTTTCATTCACAAGAAGTAGTCAGTCCATGCTCCTGAATCCTACTCATCTCATACTAGTTCTTCTCTACATTGTGCTGGCAAGATGGCACAATCTAACTCTTTACGAACTGTGGCTTTGCCAAATTCTTCAATTAAACTGCAAACTCCATCATCTGCCAACAAGGGTCTTAAACATGAACCTCCTTCTCCACCAATGACCGTCTCTCCTGTATCTTTGGACACTGTTTGTGAGGAAATACGGGCTTTGCGTCCCTTTATTGAGGAAACAAATTCTCGTCTGCAATTCTTGGATACTAAATGGTCGTCTATGGAACCTCGAATATCTGTGGTAGAACAGCATGTTGGAGAGTTACAGGACATGTCTGTCAAGGTCGTTACCTTAGAGAAGGAGGTCTTCTTGTTAAAGAAATCTGCTGAAGATCTTGAGAACAAAAATAGACAAAATAATCTTTGCTTATATGGTTTTCCAGAAGGCTTGGAAGGTGATGACCCTATTCCTTTCTTCACTACCTTTCTTCCAAAGCTTCTTGTCCTTCCTGCTAGTACAAACCTAAGTATTCAACGTGCTCATAGACTGGGCCCTCGTTTGTCTTCTATTTCTGCTCCTTCAGAGTCACAGGGTGTGATTCTTTTGTTTCTGAAATTTACTGATCTTCTACAAGTTTTGAATGCAGCTAAACCA
This sequence comes from Triturus cristatus, assembly GCF_964204655.1. Taxonomy (NCBI): domain Eukaryota; kingdom Metazoa; phylum Chordata; class Amphibia; order Caudata; family Salamandridae; genus Triturus; species Triturus cristatus. The sequence continues at coordinate 1,190,975,629 of NC_140591.1, forward strand.
AAAAAACAACTTGCTTGGTCTGGCTCCAAATTATTTATCTCACAGGATATTTCTTCAGCAATGGCAAAACGTCCGAAGGAATTTCTTGACCTCCATCCTGCTCTACGCACACTGGGTGCAAGATATGGGTTATTTCACCAATGCTTGTTTAAGGTTACTTTTCAAAACAGAACCTCTACTTTTGAAGATCCAATAGACCTGAGGAAATGTATCCACTCCCACGCCACAATGTTGATGGAAACCGCTGGTCTTTCATCTGTGACTTCTATACCTTGATTTGTCTCTCTGTTATTGTAACCATGTTTGGTCCTAAACAGATTACTTTGCTATTTTTCTCTTGCATGTTGTTTTTTAAAAATATTTGTCTCTTAACATCTTAACTGTGTTCTTTTTTTCTCTCTCTCTCTTCCGCTTCATATTCGTACAGAATTTCTCTTTTGGAATTTCTAAGTTATCTCTTTCCTGCTCATCTTACATGGTTTCCCGTTGTGGTACTTTCTCCCTGATTTGATGTGTCACCTTCACTTGTGTGTTGCCACTCCTTGTATTTTTCTTCTTGTTCTCTCCTGACGGTACCAATTACAGTCCTTTTTTATCTCCATTTACAGGTGTATATTTTTTCTTTTTCAACGGTTGGCATGTGCTGTCTTCTCTTAACGTCTTACCTATCACCCTTTCCTTTAGCCTCTTCTATTTCTATACTATCCTTCTTTTATCTGTTCTTTTCTACTTTCCCAGTATTCTACTTCTCCTCATTTACTACTGTTGCTCGCATTGCTTTATTTGTTGTTCAATTTATTTAATTCAGGGTTATATCCTGGAATTTGAAAGGTTGTATTAACCCCATGAAAAGGCAGAGAATACTTTCTCATTTAGCCTCCTATAATCCAAATGTAGTTTTATTACAGCAAACTCATTTGACAGAATTGGAGGCTTTGAAGCTCAAGCGAAGTGGGGTCGGTTTAGTCCTTGTCTCCCCTACCTCCAATAAGAAAAATGGTGTAATTATCCTTTGTTACAAAAGGTTAAATTGTTCTGTTGTTTCTCAAGATACAGACTCAAATGGTGGATGGTTATTAGCTAAGTTACTTATCAATAATATTTCTTTAACTGTGATTAATGTTTATGATCCTAATATTACAAAACAATTTATCCAATGTAAGGATGAATTTTTTATTCTAGGAGGTGACTGCAACCAGATTATAGATCTATTTATAGATCGCAAATTCCAAGTTCATTTTATTCCTCATAAAGCTCATTAACAATTTCATAACACAATTTCTCAGACACACCTTGTAGATGCTTGGCGTCTATGTAATCCAGATGTAACAGAATTTTCTTTTTTCTCCCCTCCTCATGGCTCTCTTACATGGTTAGATTACATTTTCCTCTCCAAACATTTATCTCAGAATCTTATCTCTGCTTCAATGGAACCTATTGCAATTTCTGACCTTGCTCTAATGATTACAGATTTTGATTTACTCCGACCACAACCCATATCTTCTAGGTGGAGGTTAAATAATTTTCTGCAACAGGATCCACATTTTTGCTCTTCCTTCATCTCTTAAATGGTGATCCATTATTCCTCTCCTTCATTGATATGGGATACATTTAAGTTTAAGACTGCTGCCCACGGTTTCATCATAAATTTTATTTCTATCAAAAGAAGAAATCCTGTGCTCAACATAATACCCTATTAGCTAATATTAAGCGTTTAGAACATCAATTTTATTCCTCCTCTTCTGGCTCCAATTTCCAGGAGCTTGTACGTGTAAAGCTGGACTTTAAGAAATTAACCACTGAAAATGTTTCATCTATTCTTTTATGTAGCAGTGCCCGTTATTATGGCGGACGGAATAAAGCTGGCAAGCTTTTGGCCAATTACCACAAAGCTCATAAAGAGCGTGTATTAATAGATTCCATTCAAACTCTAGATGGAAAACATCTTTTTAAAGAACAGGATATTTTAAAAGAATTTGTGAAATGTTATAAATCCTTGTATACACCGGAATCCCCTGCATCTGCTTCTTTGATTGATACTTATCTTGCCCATGTTACTCCTTCTATTCGTGGACATCATGATTTTGACCTTCTTGAATCAGATCATTCAAGTATAGAAATATCCAAATCTCTAAATTCACTTAAAAAAGAGAAAACTCCTGGTCCAGATCTACACTTTTCAAACTTGTTACTTCCTAAACCTTTTCATCTTTTCCAACACTTTTGTAATACTGGTAAGGTGGACGGTAATTTTTTAGAAGCTACAATTTGCTTAATTCATAAGGAACGTCGTGATCCAAAGTTTTGTAAGAACTATGGTCCCATCTCCCTCATAAACGTTGATTATAAAGTTTTGTTAAATTACTTTCTCTGTGCCTCAAACCTCTTTTGCCTCCTCTAATTGAACTAAAACAATGCTGCTTCGTTAAAGGCAGATTCACTTCTGATAATTCTCAAATGTTTTTCAATGTCCTGAATAAAGCTTCATTTCTCTCGTACTCTCTAGCTGCAGTCTCTATCGATGCAGAGAAGGCTTTGGTAGAGATGACTGGTCATTTTTGCTTAAAACCTTAAGTTGGTATGGTTTTGGCTCCAAATGTATCTCTCTTATTTCTTTACATGATTCATTCTCTACTGCTTCTGTTTAAATTAATGGTCTTATTTCTCAATCTTTTCCGACGCAACAGGGGTTTGTCAGGGATGTCCCCTATACCCTCTTTTCTTTTTTCTTTTTATTGAACCCTTTGTGTCTCATATTTGTCAAAATTCTTCTATCTCTGGATTTTCTTACAGAGAATCCCATTTGAAATTGTCAGCTTATGCAGATGATATTTTGCTCTTTATTTCCAATCCTGAAACCTCTATTCCTTATCTATTGCAAGAATTTTCTGATTTCTCTTTGGCTTCTGGGTACAAAATTAATTCTGACAAGACAGAAATCTTACCCATTACCAAATTCTGTCTCAAACATAATTTTGACCTCACTGGTTTTCTATGGAATAACTCTAAAATTAAATACTTAGAAATCTGGTTAAATAATTCCATTTTAAACTCAGTTAAACTCAATATGAAAGAGGCCCTTGATCGTATTTCTAAACTTCTTTCTTACTGGAACCCTCTTTTCCTTTCATGGTGGGGCCATCTTGATTCTATCAAGATGATGATTACTTCTACTTTATTATATATTCTTTCAATGATACCCATTTGTATTCCTTCCATATATTTCAAAAAATGTGACTCTCTTCTCTCTAAATTCATATGGCATGATAAGAATCCTAGAATTTCCTTGAAACTTCTCAGAAAACCAAAAGCTTTTGGAGGAGTAAATGTTCCTGACTTTCGACATTATCATATGGCTTTTTGCCTGAAGCAAGCTTCCAAATGGCTTCTTAAATATATCACACCTTACACACCTTTATGGGTTAAAATAGAATGATCTTTGCTTGCTCCATTCTCTACAAAGGAAATGCTTGCCTTTGCTACAAAGGTAAACATTACGTCTCTTCCACTATTTCATCACTCCTGTTCTTTGTAAAGACCTCATTATCAACCAAAGATTTCTATTAAAGAATCTTTTCTACAATTTCCTCTTTGGTACAAACGTCTTATTACTATTAATAATAGACCTCTATATTGGAAATCTTGAAGACTTTGGGGTATTGTTTGGGTCCGAGAGATGTTAGACGGTATGATTCCCTGTTCTTTCCCTCAGTTTCAAACTACTTTTTGCAGAAGTTCTCAACTCCTATGGAGAAAATTCCGGATGTCTTCTATTTCTTTCCTTCTGATGCTCCCCCACCTTTAGCTGATCCATTTTTTTAAATATTACTGCTATTCCCAAAGGCTTCTTTGATCTATAAACATCTTTCCATTCCAGATCCTATTCGTTCTTAAACAAATTTGGAACTTGCTTGGGAAGCCGATTTGGGTTCTGTGTGGAGCGTTGACTTCTGGAATAAGATCTGAGCAAGATCATTTAAAATTTCAAGATCTGCTTCTACTACTCAATCTTTGTTTTTTCTAAATCATAGACTATATTTCCCTCCTCTATCAATAGCTAAGTTTTCACACAAGAACAATGAATCTCGCTGGTCCTGGAAATACCTTTCAGCTGATTTGTTACATCTTTTATTTTCCTGTCCCAATGTATCCTCCTTCTAGGTTGATATATGGTCTCTCAGATCCAAAATCTTTAATTTACATATACCCCTGGCTAATAATATGCTTTTTGCAGGCAGTTTAACAGTCTTTGAATTTTTCTTCACACAAAAAAGGGTTTTTTGATCTTATGCTGGCTTTAGCCTTTCAGCAAATTACAATAAACTGGAAATGTTCTACTAAACTCTCTGTTAAGTCATGGTGGAATAATGTTTGTCATTAAAATAAATTGGATATTGCTTTTGCCTTCTCTTACAATCCACTTGCCAATAGAGACTTATATTTGTTACAATTAAATAATTATTTTAACAAAGTTGCAAAAAAAGAGTTTGTATCTTTTAAACGTTCTGAAAATTTTAAACCTCCGTAACATGTTACTTCTCTACCTTTTATTTAGAATTATTTTTAATATTGTATTGTTTTTGGGTATGTTAATTACTTCTTCATTTATTCTTAATATGCATTATTTCTCGATCTTCAGTTGTTGAAATGTATTATATCCTTTATCCCATCCCTCCCCTTGATAATGTAAAACTGTAAACAGCTTTCTACTTTGTTTAGTTTTGCCTTTCACATATGTTATTACTTTTTAAAGATATTCGATATGGCTCACTTTGTGTAGTTGATTTTGTTTTTAATATAGCCTTATAGCCCGCCGTAGCGGGCTATACCGGCTATTAAAGGCCCGCTGCAGCTTTAAAGGCCCGAGCCGAAGGCGAGGGACTTTAACAAAAGCAGCGGGACTTTAAAAGCGGTATAGCCCTGCTACGAAGGGCTATAAGGCTATTAGAAAAATTCTGTCACTAGAGGGCAGAATGTTCTAACAAATTAAACAAAGGCTTCTCGAAGCTCGAGGAGATTTAAATCCCCTCGAGCTTCGAGAGGCTTTTGTAAAACATTGGAATGTTGCTCTGCGAGCCTTTACTGGCCCGTAGAAGCATGGAGCACTCCATTGTCTACCATGGAGTGCTCCACATTCCAATGTTCTAATAGAGCTTTTTAAACTTAAAAAAAAGAAATGGCTGCTCTTCATTTCAGTTTTGGTCAATGGGCTGACAGCTGCAGCTCATGAGCTATACTGGGTCCCCATAAAAATTCTCATCTTTAACCCAGAGCCCAGCACTCACTCTTCACACAGTACCCTAATCAAAGTCCATCTCCTTTCTAGCAACATTAATGGTTAGAGTCCATTCTCTACCAGCAGGCAGAGCCAACTTATCATGCTGTTCCTTTGCCCCTTCTCAGTCCATTTACCAGATCATGGTTTTCTGACATACGATGTGCTGTACTGTGTGTGGGACTTCCTGCTGTTCAAAACAATCAACCTGGTAGGCCTAGTAGGAGACATTTTGGATTGGTTAGAGTCATGCAAAATCAGGAAACCTCTGATGCCTTTGTGAGTGCAAAGGTTCCTGTCTTTGCTCACTCTAAAATGTTATCAGGGCCTCTATTGGTGAAAAATAAGAATCGGTTACATAGTAGCATAAGGAAGTCTTTTGCTAAGCCAATAGCACTGGAAGTACAGTAAAAAGGCTGCTGTTTTTGCAAATGTTCTCACTCTGTCGACAGTGCAGGGACATTTTAAAATCTGTCACCGTTGTAGCCTTCTGTAATCTATTAGCAGATGGGAATGCTTTAAAAAAAATTATTATGACGTCTGTCTTCTGCTCGTTAGTTAAATTAAGTAATTTTACTATGCCTGTTAATGGAATGTTCCATAGGCTAAGCAAGAGGTATTGTCCATTAAACAGCACTAGCTTGTGGTTGCCTGTCCTCTCTTACAAGACTGACTAGAAGGAGTCTACCCTACTTTGCATTAATTGAAAACAAAGGCATGGTGCTCTGAATGGAACTTTCCATCTTCTACAGAAATTATGAAAGTAAAACTATGCAATATGTGATGGTCAGTTTCGGGGCCATCTGATACCGCCTGGTTCGTATCCTGGGCTGGTGTATTCTAATGCTTCAAACACTGAATAAGAGCAGTATTAACCCAGATCATGCCAACTGACAAGCTGGACAACCTTAGTCTGAGTATCTGGAATAACCTTTTACCTTCAAATGTGTGTTTATGCTGTAAATGTTTTTTTTTATTCTTTTGTTTCTTATTGGGATCCAATCATTTGCATTACAAATACATAAACTCAAAGATATTATTCATGCTCCAACAATAAATACAGTAATAAATACATATTTCATGGCCTAATACATCCAGGATTTAATTAAAGAAATAGTAATAGCGAAAAAAGACCTCCTCACATGATAAATACCAAAGGCAAATGTAGCTGCCACTTAAGATAAGAGAATACAAATTCATTAGGTGTGTCAAGAACTTAATGTGCAAAGAATAGCAAAACGACACAAACCAGTCATCAGATCTATCGCCTGCTTTCAGTCGAAAAACCGCCCTCAAAGTTTTTCAAATTTGTTCACTGCCCTCCCATTTCGAATTGCATATATCCATTTGTTGTTTCTAACTCCCTTCGTTTTTTACAGCCAATCACCCATTGTGGGGACCAGTTGTAATCACCATTTTTGAAGCAGAAGGGTTCAGGCCACAGCCATTGCTATGAATAATAATTGTATCCATTTATTCATTAGACCAAGAGCAGGATCATATCCCAAAACTCTTAGCCAAGTATCCAAATACTGAAATATTTCATTCCAGAATCCCTGGATAAGAGGTCACTGACTGATTGTGTGTACCCAATTGCCAAACGACCCATCGGTATATCTAAAACAATGACTCTGCAGGCTGGTATTAACTTGTGCAAGAAAGTACAGGGTCCTATAAAACAGCCATTTGCTGGAAAATAACATTCAAAACCAATTGCCTCCTCTTAACATAACTACATTTAATATATTACCTTCCTTCCTCATCCTAGTTGTTGATTCCAGACCTTCATATTTTCCCATTTTTTATTTGCTTTTTGAGTGAGGTCAGAGGCCTTCATAGAGGCCAACAGTCTTTTCCATTCCACGGGCCCTTTGTATTTTCCAGCTTTAAATAGTGTGAATACCACCTTTCTGCTGCCATTTATCCACCCAAACTAAGAACTTTATAGAGTATTCTATAAGAGCCAAGGAGCAAAAAAACCACCTTGCACTAACTCACAAATTTCTGCTATGTCCCCCAAAAGAAAGTCCAATTGTTTCCTGAACCCCACTTTCACCCATTTTTGGACAATTTCAGGTACCAAATTGATGCTGGATTCCATGACTAATTCTGACAGAGGTGTTAACGCATTCATATAAAGAATAGCATATCTCTTATAGAGATCCCTGCGCTTCCAAATAAGCCAATTCAAGCTCTTACAGCAGACTTTTTTAGGTGACTTTACAGATTTTAACACATCACATATATGATATTCTTTAAAAATCAGCTGCATAAATTAATTCATAAATATACCTTTATACAGCTACCTGGACATACACTGTTCAAATTAAGCATTATAGTAATCCTTAAAATTGGGAAGCATCAGCCCACCTTCTACCAGTCCTTCGTATAAAGTGCCTAATGCTACTCTGGCTATTTCTTTCCAGATAAAAGATGTAAACATGGACTCCTGCTGTATTGTGATCACATTATATTTTCTATGTGTCTATTTCTTTAATGTTGTTGTATATTTATGATTGCTGTGCATGCTGCTCTGTAATGCATTCTATTTAGAACTGTTAGTAGGAACAGTTCTCCAGTGATTCTGCTGAAGAGCTTGATAGAAGAAGTACTGTGCCTCACTTCATTAAACTTCATTTATAATTTTTATGCCTGGAACCATCTTTTAATTTTACAAATTGGCGACGAGGGGTACCTGCTACTTTTGGGAGTCACAGGAGCGGTACTTTCATCTGATTTTGGATTTCTTTTTTTCAAGAATACTCGATTTCAACTATTTCCTCATCCCTGGATATTTTGTATTTTGGCTACTTAGAACATCGTACTCTTCAGCAGGTAATTTTATACGGAATTTGGACCTTTCTGACCTGCTGTGAATGTTATCTACGAATTATTTACAAAATACTCGATTCTTCAAAGATCAACAACGACGCATGCACTCGGGAGAAGCTGCTGCCATGGATACCTGAAGCGTGTACCAGCACGAGGTGTACCAGCGTGTGTACCGGCGTCTCGGCGCAAGCTATTCTCCGCCTACCTCATCGCAGGACAACGGAAGCCATGGATACTTGAAGCGTCTCAGCGCGAGGTGTCATGGATACTTGAAGTGTCCCACAGTCCGAATTCAACGTGCATCGACTGTATGCCGTGTCATCATCACGCACGCTGAGGAGCGTGATGTCCTACGTCATATCCTATCCTTTTAGGAAAGGGATTGTGTCAGTTCCACGGAACTTTGGTTCGAATTGCAAGTAACTGGCTCTCACTGTAATTGCGAGTTACAAAGCGCGCACTAGTTGGATTCAGTAATTCAGCAATTTCACCTTATTTACAAGCGTGCAGAGATCAAGAGGTACTTTAATGGAATTCTACGTGTGTTTATTATTCTGATGGGAATTTCTTTCTAATTTATAGAGCCGCAGATTTCAAAAAGTACTTTTGTGGACTATTACACTAAACAGCCTATATTGGACAGTTTTACAACAATACTTATTTATTTTATTTTTTTGATAAGTAGGTGTTTATTCTGTATACATCACTTAGTACGTATGTATTGATTTAAGTGATACATCATTTTTTTAATGTAAATTATTATAACAGTCTAAATCTACATATCGACATACATTAAGTATAAAGTAAATAACTTGTTGTAACATCTGCATAAGGCAGTATGCAGTTTGATCCCCCAACTAAATTTCTCCAATCTAAAGGTGACCCTCCGATTCCATGAATCAGATGGAAGGAGGAATTCCTAACATATTTAAAAGCGATTGATGGAGAAAGGATGGGAAATGAGAGGAAGAAAAGTATTTTTCTTCATTGTTTGGGTTCTGAGGGACAGGCTGTGTTCAGAGCACTTCCCGTAGTACAAGGAGATCTAGGGGGATTTGATGAAGCTATGTTACATGTAGAAACAAGATTTAAACCAACTACCAGCATTGCACTCAACAGATACAAATTTTATACTAGAGCACAAAGAGAGTCAGATTCATTTGACGATTTTTTGACTGCACTCAGAACACCAGTGATTTCTTGTAATTTTGGAGCTATATCGGATGAGATGATTAGATATCAGATTATTGTGAATGTTCGAAGTAAGAAAACGCAAGAACAGCTATGGATTTTAGGTAATCCAAACTTGCATGATACAATTGCTACTGCAAAAGCATTTGAGCAATCCGACAAATGGATGAAAACCATAGAAGACGTTAATTCTAAAGGTATAAAATGTGAAAAGGTTTGTGATGAAGTATGTGCGATTAATAATACTAGCAATACCAACACTTGTAAAAATATTCAGGCAGGAACATTTGGAGGAAAAAACGTTATTTATTATAGGTGTGGTAGTAACAACCATGTGGCCTCGTTCAAATTTTGTCCGACAATAGGAAAACAATGCAACAAGTCCGGAAGGGTAGGACATTTTTCCAAGGCATGTAGAGATGAAAAGAAGGAATACTTTGATAAAAATAGGAACTTTAATAAAAACAGTAAAGTTTTGTGCGCAAAGTCTGACCAACCTTGTGAGGTTACATGTCTTAGATGTGAACATTCATCTTGTAATGATTCCCAAGTAGATAAAGGGATTGTTGTTTCACTAGTGAATATAAGTAGTGTTGAAGGTGAAGTACTGAGTTCTCCAAAATGCATAGTTAGATTTTTGGGTGAGGAACTCAAACTCATGGCTGATTCAGGTTCTCCTTGGACCATTGTAACAGAATATTATTTCAATGAAAAGTTTTCTGGTAAAAGATCTGTTGAGGATTTGTCTCCTCCTGATACAGTGGCGCAAACTTTTGATGGTTCGACTATTGACTTTAATGAGTTTGTGGCTTCTCATATTGAGTTCAAAGGGAGGTCTGCTTTGATCAAATTGTATGTTGTAAAAAGTGGAGTTAATGTACTAGGTTGGAGAGACCAATGGAAATTGGGAATCATTCTCAATCCTCGAAACCAAGAACCAGTTATGGTAGTTGAAGGAAATGTGGGCGAGTGTGAGGTGGAAAAAGAGTTTCCAGATGTTTTTTCAGATAAATTAGGAAAGCTTAAAGGTTTAACCATGTTATCAAACTCAAACAGGGAGCATCTCCAGTTAAACAAAAGTTGAGGAATGTCTCTATCAGTGTTAGAGAAGAGTTAAGAGAAACTTTCGAAGAAATGTTAAGGGGTGGAGTGATTGAAGAAATAGAATCGTCTGAATGGGTTTCTCCAGTAGTTCTTGCACGAAAACCTGACGAATCATTGAGAATGTGCATTGATTTAAGAGCGTTAAATGCAAATATTATCATTGATTGTCATCCTCTACCAAACATAAATGAAGTGGTAAGTATGTTGGGTAGAGCTACTGTGTTCTCTACGCTTGACCTTAGGTTGCCATACCACCAAATAGAGTTGGCAAAAGAGTCTAGACACTTAACAGCGATCATCACTCCTCAGGGGCTTTTTCAGTTTAAGAGGATGCTGTTTGGATTGGTATCAGCAGCGTCCGTTTTTCAGAGGTCAATGTGCCATTTATTCAAGAACATGGAATGTTATGTCAAATGTTTTCAAGATGACATTTTGATTTTCGTCCAAACAGAGAAGCTCATACGGAACTCAGAATGTTTTTAAGGTTCTCAATAATTATAGTTTAACTCTCAAAAGCAAGAAATGTAAATTGTATCAAGACTCTGTTGAATATTTAGGGCATACAGTATCCAGAGAAGGTGTTTTTCCCAAAATATCTCTAGTTGATGCGATATTAAAAGCACCAGCACCAGATTGTAAAGAGAAGCTGCTTTCTTTTTCAGGGCTATATGAATATTATAGCAAATTCATCAAAGATTTTGCTACAAAAATGGAACCCCTTAGAGAACTGTCTAGGAAGAATGTAGAATTTGTTTGGGGGAAAAGACAGCAAAAAGCTTTTGAGAATATTAAAACTGAGATGTTGAGTGCCCCAACGCTCAAACCATCCTGCATGAACAAATTGTGTGTGCTAACTGTTGATGCAAGCCTTTATGGTTTAGGTTGTGTGCTCTCTCAACGCGGTGTAAGAGAAGAGTGGAATGTTGCATTCGCGTCTCGCACTCTAAGTATGACAGAAAGGCGTTATGCAGTTATTGAAAGGGAGTTGTTGGGATGTGTGTGGGGAATTGAGCACTTCCACAATTATATTTGGGGTGCTAGATTTGTGTTGAGGTCAGATCACAAACCGTTAGTAACGATCTTGTCGCCAGGGGGTGGTTCTAAAGCCACAGCTCGCATTGCAAGGCTCCTGTCGCGTTTACAGGAGTATACTTTTGATGTTGAATTTGTTCCTGGTAAAATAAATGTAGCGGCAGATTGTTTGTCAGGACTTCCTTGTGATTCTGAGGTTGACTGGGATGACGATGAAGTAGTTACTAATATTTCTGAGGTAACTTCAGGTAAATTTGATTCCATCACTGAGGAATTGTGGAAGAAAGCTATGGAAGAAGACGTTCTTTTATGTAAAATCATAGATTCTATTAAGATAGGGTGGCCATCAAAGCATCATATTCCTGCTGATGTTTTTCCTTTTTGGAAGGTTTCTGAAGAACTTTTCATTGAGGGTGATTTGATTTTTCGGCAAGGAAAGTGCATTCCACCTTTATCTCTTCGTAACCACATCTTGTCAGTGAGTCATGAAAGTCATTTAGGAATGTCTTCTATGAAGAGGTTGATTAGATCTGTGTTCTGGTGGCCTGGACTAGATAGATTTGTAGACAAAGTTGTCAGAGAGTGTCCTGAGTGTGTGAGTAGCGATAAAATGTGTAAGTATGATCCTGCCCCCCTCATTCCAATAAAATGGCCTGATCAACCTTGGCAAAAATTAGGTTTGGATATTGCTGGTCCCTTCAATTTTGTACCACAAGATTGTACGTATGCTTTGGTATTGATTGACTACCATTCGAAATGGCCAGAAGTCAAACTTGTATCTCATCCCACTACTGAGAGTGTAATCTTGTTTCTTAAAGAAGTCTTTGCTCGAGAGGGTTATCCGGAAACGATCATTTCTGATAATGGTGTGCAATTTAAATCCTATAAAATGTTACAATTTCTTAAGTTCTGCAATATCAAACATTTGACAACAGCATTGCATGAACCCCAGGGTAATGGACAGGTTGAAAGGTATAACAGAGTCCTTAAACAAGATATTTTGTGGGCACGAAATTTTGGTGTTTGCTGGAAGGACAAGTTAAGAGAGAAGCTGTGGTTGAATCGTATAACCCCTCATACTACCACTGAGGTTTCACCTTTTCGAATTCTGAGGGATAGAGATCCTATTTCCAAATTGTGCCCATAGTGGTTCAAAAAAAGAGTGAAGTATTGTAATTCTGATGTTTCCTTCAATGATGTTGCTCGGAGAGTCGAAGAGAAACAAGACAAAGTTAAATCTAAGTATGATATCCGTATGAAGGTGAAAAAACCGTCTTTCTCTGTGGGAGAATGGGTCAGGATACGAAGATCTGGGTTCGTACACAAAGGTGGATCGAAATTTGGACAACCTATTAGAATTGTTAAAGTTAATTATAATAGTGTTGTCACACAAGATGGTAAAACATGGAATGTTAGACGTGTTTCAAAATGTGTTAGTAATAATTCTTAATTTTCCTTAGGGGAGAAATGTGTTGTATTGTGATCACATTATATTTTCTATGTGTCTATTTCTTTAATGTTGTTGTATATTTATGATTGCTGCGCATGCTGCTCTGTAATGCATTCTATGTAGAACTTTTAGTAGGAACAGTTCTCCAGTGATTCTGCTGGAGACCTTGATAGAAGAAGTACTGTGCCTCACTTCATTAAACTTAATTTATAACTTTTATGCCTGGAACCATCTTTGAATTTTACAACTCCACTTTAAAAAAAAAAGATGTTGTTATAACACACGGAAAAGCCACAAATAGAAAATTAAACAACGGGAGAAACGAAATTTTAATCAGGGAAAGTCTCCTCAAGAATGGTCAACAGGAGAGAATTTGAATGTGAAAATAAGTTTTGTACTTTCAAAAGGAGCAGGGAAAAGTTAATATTGTTTAGATCCTCGATCTGTGGTGAAACCCTGATACCCAGATATCTTTTCGGCTTTGAGTTAACACATTAGGCTATATCAGGGTGCAGAACATCTGTATTACACCTGCATAACATTATTTCAGTTTTCTTCCTATTGATTTTATAGCCTCGCAGTTTCTCATATTGTGCAAAAATCTTGAAAGCCTTTTCCTGGAGATCCTTACTACTCACGAGAATTAGCATAATATAATCGGCGTACAGTTTTTATCTTCCCCATCTGGGGCTGAGGGAGGTGGATATAGCTATTTTCTATGATCACTATGGCCAATGGCTCAATAACAAAGGTAAATAAAATAGGGGATAGCAGGCAATTCTTCCAGGCTCTGCAAGACTTGTATTTTCCTGCCCTCTATTGCATTTACAATAATACTGGCTCCTGCATTATGATATATCTTATGTATTAATCCCGTGACCTGGAGGTAATACCAAATCTAGACAAAATACTAAATAGAGTTTCTCAGAACACAAGGTTGAATGTGTTCTCCACGTCTACTAGAAGCACTAAGGCTAGTATATCATTAACCGCAAATAATCCATTGTTTTGGACAGATAATGTGTGTTTGTCCCTAGCTGTCGGCCAGGAGTAGAGCCATTTTGATCTAAATAGATAAACCCTGATAACATTAGGTTAAATCTATTAGCTAATAACTTTCTAATAATTTTATTATTGGTATCAATAATGTAATTGGCGATAGTAGTCTGGATCATCACCATCCTTCCAATTGAAAATGAATGCTTATAGACAATTTGAATGGTGAGATTTACCACATTACTTTATATGCCAACTGCTCACTTTGTTCTTGTACAGCAGCCTTGTTCTACAGGTATAACTATGAGAACCTCAGAATTCAGAGAAGATTGTTGTCTTTGCAGCCAACATAGCATTATGTTGGACCCCTTAAACAAAATGATGGTTTGTTCTTCAGACGCTCATTAAATGGTCTTTCTCAAATACTTTATTAGAAATAGGGTTATGTGATGGGCTGTGTGCTCTGAATCCCCTGCTAGTCCCTTTGCAGGTGGGTATTTACAGTGTGTTTCCTTGTAACAACTGAGAGGATCAATACATTTCGAGTGCCTGATTTCAAATATTTATAAAAATTGGAAATCTCACAGCTTAAATTCATGTGGGCCTGCCCCTGCAGTAAGAGCATCCCAGTGGAAAGATGGCAGTCCTGCAGCAAAGGGCAAGAAGTTGTGGGAGCACTTTCTAGGGTGTCTGAATGAGATGAAGCAGCAACAATAGACTTACTTGTCATTTGGAGCTGTAGTGAAGATGCAAAGTATCTCTCAGATGCATCAGAAGAGCAAGACAAATATAGGTGCCCATTAGTGAATCTTGGCATTCACTTTTCTCTAAGTCAATATTGTCTGATTGAGTGAAGCCTGGTAACCAATAGCTTAGCACTTTCAAAACAAAATGTATTTATCGAAAATCTTTGTCTATTGGGGAACACAATATGTCAACAAAGAGAAATGGGTCAATGAACTGCTTTATTTAGGTTCATGTGTCAAAAATGTATATTAATAACAAGTACAACCAGAAATTGCTAAAGAGTATGATAGAATAAGTGATTACAACTTCAAATTCAATAATAAATTCAGGGTTAAGTCATTGTAATTAGAACACTCTTTTGGGTACACAGCATCAGTTTTAAGTTCATGTCAAGCAAAGCATCAACAAAATTAATAATTATTCAAGACGGCTCTTTATCTGATATAGTAACTTTCAAACTTATGTCAAGGAAATACCTTGATGGATATGAAAAGAAATTTCATAGTTTAAAAACAAAGATATCTAAGCATTAAAAATATGTTTTCGTAAGCGGAATTAAATGGAGAGGATAAAGTGTAAAGGCCAGAGCTATTGACTTTAAAATAGGGGAACCAGGTTCGAGTCTAGGTGCCTGCTCAACACCCTGTGAATCTGGGCGAATCATTCAATTTCTCCATGCCTGAGAAAAGAAAAAATAATGTATCCTTGTTAGACCTGACAACCTTAGGGTGGTCTTCCCCCAAACCTTTTGCATGTATGCATTCTTTTTCCTTAACCTTAGGACTCTGAACACTTTACTACTGCCAACCAGTGGTAATGTGCATGTGCTTCTCCCCATAAACATGGTTTGATTGATTTATCCACAAGTGGCACACTTAATTTACATGTAAGGCTCTGCACTGTGCACTACATGTGTCCAATGACTGCAAATTAAATGCTACTAGTGGCACTGCAGCACTGCTTGTGCCACTCACTCAAGTAGCCTTAACATGTCTCAGGCCTGTCACTGCACAGCCTGTGTATGCAGTTTACACTGTCATGATGACTTGGTATTTAAAGCCCCTTGCCAAGCCTTAAACTCCCCTTTTATTACATATATGTCACCCCTAAGGTAGGTTCTAGGTAGCTCATAGGCAGCTTTCTATGTAACTAATGGGAAGTACATGTACATTTACGTTTTGCATTTCCTGGTAGTGAACTGAAAACCCCTCAAACTCACGTTTCACTACTGAGATGCCCACCCCTCTCATAGGTTAATATGGGGATTCCTTATTACACTTAATAAGCTGTAATTCCTAATTGAGATACGCTATAGTTGTCATGTTTAGTACCAATGGAATGTCAATAATAAATCATCTTTAATGGCAAAGTTAGATTTGGAGTTACCATTCTGAAAATGTCAATTTTAGAAAACTGGACATTTTTCTGCTCTTAGCCATTTGGTGTCTTCTGTCTGTCCCTGATCACTGGCTGGGCGACTGTTTACTTTGTATATTCCCTCCAGACAGTCTCACCCAAAGGAAGGCTGGATGTGCCTTCATGCATCTTCTTGGGAGGGAGGGAGGGAGGGAGGGAGGGAGGAGCTGGGCTCAGCCTCCCACTTACTCCTGATAGGCTAGGTCTTCTCCATACACAAAGGGCTGCATAGCCCTCTGCAGTGAGGGGAGATAGGGCAGGAATAAAGTACCTCTGTGCACTTCTGAGACCCTTCTTTGAAGTCACCCCCACTTCAAAGGCACAACTGGGTATACGTACTGAACCTCTGACCCTATCAACTAAGTACACTTCTGAACTTGAAACCACTTGCGAAGAAGTAGAACTGCTGTGCTAAGGAGCGCCACACTGCTGGACTGCTGCTCTGGAAACCTGCTGCCTTGCTATGCTCTCTGCTGCCTGCTGCTCTCTCTCTCTGACTGGACCTTCATCACATGACCCAGAGTGTCTCCAAGAACTAGCTGACTAACCTCCTGTTCTTTAAAGACTCAGGCAAATCAAAGTCTTTAACCCAGCTTCTGTGCCTGGTCCATTGGAAGTTGATCCAGGTGCTTATCTCAGTGGAACTGACACATCTTCTACTGTGTGAGGTAGAATTGACACATCGAAGCTGATGCGGGAACAAAGTTGGTGGATAGCATTGGAACCAGTGCATCGCCATCAGAACCAATGCATCAGAACCACCACATCACCGCCGCTGCAGTGGCCTGTAGAGCAAATTAACATATCCCCTCGACTGCATGGAGAAACCCAGCGCATTGCACTTGCAACCAACGCAGCTTGAAACCTGTACTTCGGAACCAGCACATTACCATTGTTGTGTGGAGAAACTGCACCCCACTCTTACTGTTGTGACCAGGAAAAAGGTGCATTGGTTCAGTAGGCCTTGCGCTCATCATGGTCGACCTGTACTCTTGACTTTGGCCCAGTTCAACCCGACCAGAGAGCCCCCATAGTCGCTTATTGCTTCTAAGTGCTATTTTTACTTTTATTCTGTAAAAATTCATATTTTGACTTCTACTTATTGGATTTTTATCATGTCGGTCGTGTTTTAATGATGAAATTACAATCTATTTTCCTACACTAGTCTGGAGTCTTTTTGTGATGGTTTTCACTGTGTTACTGATTGAAGTGTTGCACAAATACTTACACATTGCCTAATAAGTTAAGCCTGCCTGCTCTGTGCCAAGTTACCAGAGGGTGAGCACAGGTTAATTAATGGTGTGTATCTTACTTACCCTGACTAGGATTGTGGTTCTTGCTTGAACAAGGTGCATACCTCTGCCAAACAGAAACCTAGGGGCAGATTTACAAGCCCCTTGCGTGACTTTTCCGCAGCAGTTGCGTCACTTTTTTGATGCAACAGCGGCGCAAGCAATGCGGCCTATTTACAACGTGACGCATCTAGGGAGATGCGTCACGTTGTAAAGCCCTGCGTCACATTATACCTGCGTCAGATATAATGTATGCAGGGTGGCCGTTCCCATGCAGGAAGGCCTCGTAAAAGTGACTACGTGAAATCTACAAGATTTCACTGCGCCACTTTTAGGACGCCACTGCGTCAAAACCTTATGCCTGCTTCAAGCAGGCGTAAGTAGTGACGTAGTGTAGTGGAAATAGATTTCAACACGCAATGCTGGAGTTGCGCCGTACTTGTGACTTTTCCGCCAACAGATGCGTCAGAATTTCTGCCGCACCTGTCAATCCTTGCGCCATAGTGCGCCGTATTGTAAATACGGCGCATCTATGGTGGCGCAAGGGTTTCTAAGGGTGGCGCAGGGAAAGTGACACATCTGTACAGATGCGACACTTTCTTGTAAATCTGCCCCCTAGTGTCTAATAGTCTTTGTGTAATGTAACTGGTGCTCATGTTAGGCGCTTCAATACATTCAGGTCAAGTTTGCGCTATTGAAAAAACTGGCCAAAAAACTGTAAATAAAATGAGTAAAATATATAAATCAGAGCAAGCATGAAATCAAAAGCTTATACTATCATAAATGGAATGCAAACTGTCCAATATTATTTTTTAGAAAGTGTAAAATAATAAATCATTCAATAAATTCCAAAATAAATAGACACCGATTGATCATTCAGATTAAGTTTTCCACCAAAATGATTTAAAACATGTAATTGCTTTTCCCTGTGAACTTAGTTAATTTATTTACATTTTCTACATTCTAACTATGTGGTTGACACACAAATAAGCAAATAACCCTGGGCCTAAATCCCTAACATCCAGTAAATATGTGCCCTGCATGACGGCTGTCAACGGATGGGTTGGCTAAAGTTCAATCCAACAAAATTGGAAACTTGCACAATCCATTGTCCCCGCCAGCTCTGCCAATGACAGCACCAACACAACTACTGACCGTCCCACTCTTACAAGTGTGACAATTCATACTATCCCTGTCCTCCACAGCTATAAGAATGGCTTGTGCAACAATGACACCACAAAGTGATGTTGCACACAAGTGATCTCAAAGAAATGTCTAATATTTTCTCCCATCTGGTACAATATCATAACACATCATACCGTACGGCATCATACCATCCCGCAGCATACTTAGGGCTTTGGGAAATGTGTGCATTCTCCTTCTGTGTGATTTTAGGAAAAGTCAGGAAAATTACAGGAAGTTATGTGTTTCACAAACTTGGCATTTACTGTTATTTTTTAGGATGCAACCCGTCCTTGCATCTTAAATGGACCCAAAGATGTATTTTGCACTGATAAATAGAACTAAATTACACATCAAAGGAACAGCTGCTGCTCTCATGTTGTTTCTGCGCTCCTGTGATAGTTTTGTTTCCCCAAACATGGAAATTGCGCGAATGGTGTGATTTCTGGTATTTCACAAAACAAGGGGCATATTTATAATAACTGACGCATCCCTGCATATCAGCAGGGATGCGCCAGTTATTTTGCGCCCCAGCTCCGCCACCATGGATGCGCCGCATTTTGACGCATCTGTGCCGTAAAAGTGGCGCATTGCTGGAGTTGCGCCGCAAGCGCGACGCAGCTCCAGCAATGCTCTGGGGGGCCCTATCTGCACAATGCTGCGTCAATCCTTACGCCTGCTTCAAGCAGGCGCAGGGTTTTGACGCAGCATGGGCTCAAAAGTGACTGAGTGAAATCTTGTAGATTTCACTCAGCCACTTTTAGGAGGCGTTCCTGCGCCGGAACGCCCCCACCTGCCCTGGAACGCCTACATGTGGCGCAGGGCTTTACAACGTGACGCATCTCCGAGATGCGTCACGTTGTAAATACCCCGCACCATGGCGCATGATTTGCGCCGCTGCTGCATCACAAAAGTGACGCAATGGCGGCGTAAATGATGCGCAAGTCAAACATAAATCTGCCCCCAAGTATTTACGTGAAATTACGTGAGATCACGACAGCATAGCACATTTTTCACCCAGGCCTACATACCATACTGGTTCGTCGAGTAACAATGAAGGACATACTGTGAATGAATGAATGAATGATCGACTTGTAGAGCGCAAGCAAATGCCCAAGGCCGTCAAGGCGCTTCTAACTTAATGCAACATAAAGTGATGTGTCTTCACACAACATGATATGACACAACACAATCGTGTCCTTCTTGGACACCATCGCATTGATAATAAAAATACTTCTAAAAATGACACATAAATTAAATCTGAAACCTGTAACAAAAGACGGCGAATTAAGCTATGCAGCAGGGTTCATCATGCAGAAAAATTGCTTCTCATTAAATCAAGAAATTCTAGTAAGACTTGTCTTGCGCATGAGATGGATGATTTATCTTCACAGTTGGAAGGTTTAATGTTTTAGAGTTCGTGGAAATCGTCATTATACATTATCTTAAAGTTTATTCATTTGCAAACATCAAACTTAAATGACCTTGTAGAGGCATCATTTGAAAATTACTTCCATTTCGGTATACGCATTGATCACAATCAAATTCATTTTCCAAGACAGTGAAAGTCGTACGTAAATAGAAGCAACATGCATGAGAAGTGTCACTCCGTTAGGCTATTGCTGTCATATGTGCAATATGTACATATAATCTGCTCGATTTCCCTCGGTAATAACATTGGCACGTGAACGGAATGAGCATTCTGTGAGCATGTTTCTGGCAAAGCGATTGCATTCCCTTTGCTCAGAATTTGTGTCCGTGCCATAAATTGTTTCGAAAGCTGTCGTATATTTTTCAAAGTCACGGGATTGCATATTTATCAACCAGTATATCTACCTTCATGCTGCTGTGTGCAGAAAATTGTAAAAGGCACCATTTTGAGTTTTTACTACAGACAGCGCTGTATATAATACTCCACAGAGTTAGACCACCAATGCACCAAAGTGGGAGAAGCCAGACCGGCTTGGCTTAAAAGTGCCCTCCCACTGCCCACCACACCCCGGAAGTGCCTTCAGGGGACGTCCACAGGAGTTTGTGAGCTCAGACTCCCACCTCCCAGGCAGTGCTTAATTTGTTAAATAAAAAGTGCCGGGGCTCTCCACAGAAGAAATGTGCTAGTGCAAACTGCCTCCTGACTAGAGACCTGGCACTTATTATTCTGGAGAGGACTTGGCCTAATGGCTCGAGGTGCCGATTTCGGAGCAGGGGAAGCGGGTTCAAGTCTCGGCATGGCTCACCATCCTGTGATTCTGTGGAAAATCACTTGCCTTCCAAATTAGTGTGTCCTTAACTGGTGCTATAACACTGGTGCTGAGGATTCAGTGCAGGTGCTGAGCACCGGAAAGCACCTGCTCAAATTAAGCACTGCTCCCAGGTAAGGAACTGGTCGGGTGGACGAGAAAGAAAGAGCAGGGAAGTGGAATGTTCCACTAAGACCCCTGCCTGCCTGCTAACCTGTGGTGTTGCGAGGAGCACAGGCAGACCCAGCCTCACACTAGCCACAGCACTCTCACAAACCTCACTCATAAGCAGCCACACACTTGATAGCTCTCTCACTCCTCAGAGTAGCAGTTGCCTACTGACAGCACTTTAACAACCCTGACGTAGAAGTAGCCTCACACTACCTGAGCTCTCACATCCCTCACAAAATAGCAGCTTCACTCTACCAATAGCACACACACCCCTCATACACTTGCATTCTCACAGTACCCATAGCATTCTCACACCACTTACCAATGAGCGGTCACATGCCAATGTATCTGAACTTCAGAAATGTCAATGATTCGATCCTGCTACAACAGGCAACACTCTTACATACATAAATTGAACTTTGCGTCATGCAAGTCGGCAACCATCTTGAAAGTATTCAATACAAGGTTTCATTGTTTCCTATCCTTTTAAAATGACCCGCCAGGCACTGGCAAAGCTGATTGCATCACTCACTCCAGTCAAGAATAACTTTATTTCCGTTCGAAGAATCATAAAAAGATTAACAGTTTCATAAAATATACAATACATGAAACATCCGCAATGAAAAGTTTAAAAGCAATTCATAAAATTCCAGCTATATCACTTTATTTCTTTTTTAAAGAAGTCAATTTAAGCAGAAAACTGTTACCCTACTCATATTGTACACTTTTACTCATAATGCTTTCTAATCACAATAGAACAGCTTCTATAATTGGCTACCGCGACGCAAATGTCAGCGGTTGCCAACGTGTGCAAGAAATTAAAACCATCGACATACAAACAAGGGCGAATATTCCTTAATAATGGCAGCAACAATCTAGTTCTCACTGATTTATACAATGTGCAAAATAATACAAAGTGCAATGTGCTTTGGCTGGAAGAATTATGCTTGCTTCGGCAGCACATATACAAGAATTGCATCACTCAATCAATATTAGCAAACAAGACCAATTGGCTTCGAAAAATTCTTGTTGTTGCAAAGGATAAGCTATTCCTTGCAGGACGTTTGATAGAAGGTTATTTATGGAAAGTGCTGCTAATCAGACTCATCTGGACAATTATTGCACCCAATCAAGGGATATATTCTTGTGTGTTTGCTTGCAACTCTCCCCTGAATCCATCATGTTTCTGATTCCTAATAGGCCTCAATACCCCTGCTTCTCTTTCCCGTTTCTCTACCACTGGTAGTCTAGAAGTATTATTTCCATCATTTTGAGCTTTATCAGTATTTCATCTAACATATACACACACACATGTGTGTATATGTATATATATACACACACACACACACATATATATATATATGATAGATAAGAAAGACAGACAGACAGACAGACAGACAGACAGACAGACAGACAGACCGACAGATAGATAGATAGATAGATAGATAGATAGATAGATAGATAGATAGATAGATAGATAGATAGATAGATAGATAGATAGATAGATAGATAGATAGATAGATAGATAGATAGATAGATAGATAGATAGATAGATAGATAGATAGATAGATAGATAGATAGATAGATAGATACCTCAACATTGAATACTGTTTAGACCTGTATCCATTCCCAGCAGGGCTGGTCTCGTCAATATACACAATAATAAAATCCAGTCAGGCTTTTCATAATATTCATAATACATATGTGTGAGGAGCATATAATGATTGGCAGGGTAGATTGTTTGCATATTTGTTGGATTTCACTATTAACCCCTTCAGTGCCCGCCCCTTTCCCCGCCCTGTGCCGGCCGTTTCATTAGCGGGCGGGGTTTGTGACGAGCTGGTCTCGTCATGGGCACAGCGCAACCGCGGCCCATGACGAGACCAGCTCGTCACGGGCATTGAAGAGGTTAATTGGCTTGACAGTCTAATATCAATCTACAATATGTGTCTTTCTGCTTGGATTTCTCAACGTTGGAAACTATCGGTATTGGAGTATATTATTTATGTCAGCATAAACTT
This sequence comes from Triturus cristatus, assembly GCF_964204655.1. NCBI lineage: Eukaryota > Metazoa > Chordata > Amphibia > Caudata > Salamandridae > Triturus > Triturus cristatus. The sequence continues at coordinate 1,190,998,578 of NC_140591.1, forward strand.
GTCATGATCCCCTTAGCATCTGGCGATCACAAATGTGCCCTGTAAGCACCATAGGCAGTGACGTGGAATTTCTTACCATGATTCTTGTGTTAAGAAATTATATTGTTTTGATACTTTCTAAATATGATGTACCTTTTTGTCTGACTTCTTCCTGCACTCTAATTATTCTCAATCAACACGTTTTAACCGAGGTCCGAAATTAACTTATACAGGTTCTGATCTCAAAAGCTCTATTTACTCCAGCTTGGTTATTTAAAGTAGTTTGCATTTATGTATTTTATTTAGTAAAGGTATTTATCGAATATGTAGAACAGACCTAGCTGCGAGGGCAATGAGCGCTTCACAAGTAAGATATAAAACGGATCTGTGACAATGGTTCTTGATATGGAGTGGCAACACAAGGAAAGGTTTGAGTCCAAGGGAAGAACCTCTTGTGTTGTGCACTGGACCGGAAACAGAAAACACAAAGAAACACAAAGCATAGCACACACTGCACTCCCAAAGAAGAGCAATAGCCTCTAAATTTGCTGGGACTGTTACAAGACAATGATATGAAATTAAAAAAATATGATTTGAAGAAATTGGATATGTGAAGAGAGAAAAAAACAATGTAAAGAGAATTGTAATAAATGAACTCAGCATTTAAAACAGTTGGCATCTCAACAGTCTTTCTAAATAATTGAATTAATTAAATTTTAAACATGTAGGGACTTATTTACAGGCCCTTTGTGCCTTTGGTGTGTCACTTTTTCCCATATGAAAAGTGATGCACTGGCGGCGCTAGGGGCTTGTAAATAAGCCCTATAGTGCCTACCTCAATACTTTACCTAACATGTTGAAACTATCCTATACTAAGTAATTTTTTTCTGTCTTTCCTCTGCACAGTAATTTTTTCCCAATCTACAAGGTTTAGAAGTCCTAAATTAACTAATTCAATTCAATGTCTAAGGTTGAAACCCCTTCTTGACCCAACCTAATTATTTGAGGTCATTTTTATTGATTTATTTTATTTTCATTACATAGATGTATCCACAAGGACAATGGAGAGCTGCACAGCTAACAGACATTAGTTACAATGGTTTATGATATAGAGAGGTGGAAAAGTGACAATATTTACAGAAATGTCATAGTCCACATTGCTAGATACAGATTGAAAAGATGTATTTTTAGGAATTTTGAATTGATGGCAGATTTTGGGATCCATTTTAGGTTCTCTGGGATTTAGTTATAGTGTTGGAAATTACAATCTTTTGTGTGATATTTCCCCCAGATATTTTACTCCACTATCCTAGTTTTTGCTGAAACGCTATTTGTTGGCATTAAGACTATGTATAATTTACTCCTGCTAGCCAGCCTAGTGCTGTACCTTCCAAATATGATAAAATAGGCATACACCTGATTGGCATATTAATTTACTTGTGAGTCCTTCGTATACGGTACTACATGTACCCAGGGCCTGTAAACATTCTACACATGGGCCTGCGGCACTCATTGTGCCACCTAGTAAAGTAGCACTTTAAAACATGTCTATGGCCTGCCACTGCAGGCTGTAGTGCAGTTATTAAACTGCCATTTTGACCTGGCAAAAATACACCTTTCCTTCAATTACAAAAAGAGGGCCAGTGGAGATTTATAGGCCTGCAGGTGTTGACTTCCAACCCTTCAATACCTTTCACGAGATAAACAGCTGGGACTCAGAACAAGAAACAAAGAAAAAGAAAGAGGCAAAGGGGGGACACAGAGCAATAACTAGCTAAAGGGGAATACTCTTTTTTAAGGACGATTTCCCTCATCCGCCAGAGGCAGCACGATTCATCATCAGGAATCTCCTTGCACTATGACAGCTGACCACAGTGCGGGCTACCATCTTTACCTTCCCTCTGTAAAACATACATTTGAGCTCCTGCCTCCCAGTGAGGGGGTTGTAGCCTGCACTGTGATCAGCTGTCATAGTGCGAGGAGATTCCCAATGATGAAACCACCTCTAGTTTGTAAGGGAAATCGTCCTTAAAAATGAATATCTCCCTTTAGCTCAGTATTGCTCTGCGCAACCCCCACCCTTTTCCTCTTTCTTTTTCCTTTTTTCTTGGTCTGAGACCCAGGGTTATATTTTGTGCAAGAAAATACACCTTTTGCCAGGCCAAGACCTTCTTTTTAAACAATTATAAATCACCCCTAATGTAAACCATAAAGGCTCATAGGGCAGGGTGCATAGTATTTAAAAAGTAGGACATGTGTACTTAAGTTTTACATGTCCTGGCAGTCATAACCCCCCAAAAGTCATTTTTCACTACAGCAAGGATAGCTCTCTAATGGGGAATCACTAGGTTATTACATTTAATACATGATAACTTAGGTGTGGAAGCAGGTAAAGAAACAAGCCTTCAACTCATTTGAATTGCAATTTTAAATCCTCTTTAATAGTAAAGTTGCATTTTAAATTACTCTTCCGAAAATGCCACTTTTACAAAGTTGGCAGTCTTCTGATTAAACCAAATGTGCCTTTCCGCCAGCATCTAGGTTCACATGACTGTTAATTGCTCTCCTCTAGTGTGATGTGTATTTCTTCCAGCAGGGTCTTGACTGTGGGAAAGGGCTTTCCTCTCCTGAGCAGCATGGCCTTGGGGGTTGTACTTAACCCTTCCTGGGCCTCAAAGGGTAGCCTCTGGGCTATACACAGCTCCTTACTGACTTCTGAAGATGGCTTTTCTGTCACTTTCAGATGCCATTCACACCTGGAACTGCCTGCCCTTTGTTTCGTTAGACAAATTGAAGACAAAACTCAGGAAAAGAAAATAACTTACCAGAACTAGTTTAGAGTTAGACAGAGTCCCTAATACACAGGCTGGTATTGGGTATAAAACTGACACCCTCAGAATCTCTCATCAGAACATCCTGGACTTGTGGAGACTCAGAAGACTGACTGCCCTGTTTTCTGAAACCTGAAGGAAGACTGGACTAGATTGCCTTGAACACAGGACCTCAGAAGTGATTCCAAGGGTCAGTGACTGACCTCCTGTTTGAGCTACAGGAACACAACTAGTTTCCAGAGACCGTTCCCTGTAACTCCCCGGCTGACCAATACTAACTGGACCTGCCTGAACCTTGCTGCTGGCCTCTTCCTGAGTGAGTCCTCATCCACAAGAGATGCCTCCCGGGTCCTGAATCCTTGGCAGGTGTTAGAATGTACTCCTCCAACCCCTAAACTGCTGGACCTGGACTCCAGGTAAAAAAACAGAGGTTCTGGGCTCCTCACATCGAAAGATCCCCAGTCTCCTCAAAAACAAGAGTGGACTTGACCGAGGCCAACACGGGTCCTGCCTCTGACTGCCAAATGTGCCCTACCTTGATAAAGACCCTAGACTGGAGCTCTATACATCAAAAGCAACTGCCCTGTGTTTACCGCACACAAGTACCAATCGTCAACCAGCTCTTTGAGTTAAAGATGACCTCACTGCAAATGCAAAGTTCCTACTAAGAACTGAGACTTCAGCACACTACCGTCAATGAACCCCTCACCGATTCTAGTTGAGGGCCTCATTAACGAGTGCTTCTCACATGAAACTAGACTAGGGCCTTATTACGAGTTCAGTGGCCCCTAGGACGTGGAGGCAGTCCGACCACCGCCACACTGCAGGCCCTCCTGTAGTATTACAAGTGTGGTGGTCAGACCGTCAACACACTGCTGCATCCGCTGGGAATCCAGGATCCCGCGGCGGTCACACAGCGGTCAGGGATCTGTAATATGCTGATGGTGCCGCCGAGCATACTATACATTGGTTTTCCACCACCTCTTCCTGGTGGTGAGCCCGCCATGAAAAGGGTGGAGAAGAGGCAAAAAAGGAGGCCCCAATAGTGACCCCTGCTGTTCCTGGGCATGAGGGTGCATGGGGGTTCACATGTAATGCCCTCCTTGATTTGTGCACCCAGTTCCTGCACGGTGTGGCATGCATACCACATTGTGCAGGAAGATGCAGTCAGCTCTTTGACAGCCTAACAGACCGCCGCCGTCAGACCTTCGCAAAACCACCCACCAGATCAGAATTTAACTTCCTATTTGGCAGGCGGGCGTACCATGCCTCTGGCAGTCCAGCAGCGGAAGGCACGTTGGTGCTACCACTGTAGGATTGCCAAAGTCATAATGATGCCCTAAGTTAAAAGGTAAACTTTCCACGGGGTCTCTGTATCTGACCCGTTCTCCATTGCAGTTGCCCTTAACTTTTAACTTTGGCCCCATCCAGTGTGACCACGCACAGTACTTGGTGCTATGTGCTTTAAGGGGCTATTTCTTCTGAAAACGTAGCAAAATCATATCTTCAGTTCTACTTGGATTTTTGTTGGTTTGGTGTTATTTTATTTATTAAAATATTGTCTAATTCTCTAAATTGGTTTGGGATTTTTCTTTTGTTTGGTTTTCACTTTATTACTGTATGAGGGCTGCATACATACTTTACAAATTACCTTTAAGTTAAGTCTCACTGCTTTTGTTCTAAACTACAGATCTTTAAGCAGAGATTTATTTAGTGATTTTGTGGTTCACCATGACAATGGTTGTATTCGTCACTGGGGTGGGGCTCATGGAACTCCCACCCCTCTAAACTAATAACCAAAGTTCTTACATTCAGACTTTTTGCACTTTCATTTTCTTTACCTTTTTGGTTTTGGGAATCTCCAGTAGGAGTCTGAATTTGCCTCTCATGTTCCTTTGACCTGCTGGGGTGCACAAATTGCAATTCAAAAACCAAGGAAGTCCAATTTTTGAATTCACAGTTTTTCCTTCACCCACATCTATATCCCATTGAATACTGAAAAGTGATGGAACAAAAAAAAAGATGGACACTAATCATCATACTGCTTTGCAAATGCACAGCAAGTTCACAGTAACAATAACTCATCTTTCCTGCCTTGAATGATGCTACTTACTGATGTTCTAGGAACTCATTTCTATTTCCACCAAATTTGATCATGCTGACTTACACTCTCAGAAGTTCTCTCAGTGATAGATGTAGTTTCAGAAGAGACAGAGAAGAAAGGAGAAGGATTTAGGAGAGGTTGATAGTAGCCATCAGTATATCCATGATTGCTAGCTGCAATTTTCAGCAATGTTGGTCTTGTCTTTTAAACGCTTGATTGAACACTTAGAATTCCAACTTCTATTTTTCGTAGAACATTTTCACAGGTTATAAAGCTTTTTCAGACACTGACAGAGAGTTTAAAGTAATTCATCTCAATTTCCACATATCAGTAGTTCTAATAATCTGTCCAACTCTTCTACAAATGTATATATAAGATGGCCAGGGGTGTTTTAAATGAGTTTCTGGAAGGATCCCAATTTTCTAACAGCACTTCACTTTCCAACTTGACAAAGAATTTGAACTGAGTCCAATTTCATCGTTGAAATTACAGGCCAAATAAGTACTGATTCTTGAGGAGGCCCGATTTGATCGACAACTCATTTCTGTTCTTATGTAAATGCTTGTTGCAGAACATTAAAATAGAGTGGGGATGTCACTTGCTTTGTACAGGCTTAGCTTCACATTGCTCCAGCATGCAGTAATTTCAATTTTTCACATACAATTTATGACCTTGCAATCCACAACTTTGGTCTTTAAATCCTGTGAAAGGGCCACACTTATTCACTTTCAACTTTAAAATTGAAGTCATAGGACTTTGGTTTAATATATTAGGAATTTCGACTTTTAGTCAGCCGACAGTTTTCCACAATTTGAGAATAATAATTAGCAAATTGCAATGTAAATATGTATCAGGGCATAAGTTCGAATGGGCATCAATTTTGAATTGGTCCATCCCAAATTTACAAGATATCCACATAATATAAATACACATAAATGTCTTCTCAATGGAACTCTTTTCCATAGTCAACGGTTATAATTAGAATGCGACACAGATACATTTCACCTGGACCGATGTTGGGCAACTGGACATTAAATCAAGAAGCCTGACTCCTCCTCCTCCTTTCAGTCCAAGTATGGGCCAAGGATTAGACTAGCAATTACTAATACAACTTCATAGAAGACCTTATCATAAACAGACGTGCATGAAACTTCAGGTAGACAGTGGATCATTTAAGGTATTGCATTATTGCAAAATACATATTTTTAAAGACTATCAAGGAATTCATTGACACAGTATCAATGATGACTTGGTAATCTACATCTTCAAATTACTCTACTGATGGCATATGATAATGGCGGGTGGGAAATTCTCCCACTCCCTCCGAAGGCTCAAATCTATATGACGGTGATGCACAGGCAACTATAGATTATCTGTTACATTGTTGACAATGACCTGCTGCATGCAGAGATTTCTGGATTTACCTGGTCCTTTTATTAAGCATTATACATTCCTATAGGGAATGTATAATGCTTAGTACCAGCTCAGGGATAAGCTACTGGAATAAATCACTGTATTATATATTCTTGCATTTCTAATAGACCTAATGTATCATTGTGACTCATATTCAGCTTAACGTCAGAGTTGTTTGTTATTCTGCACTCTATATTGAGTTTTAAATGTCACTATGCAAACCATATTTTGACTAAAAAGTAAACTACCAAAATATGATGAAGGCCAATATATACTGCATTCACCACTGGGTAATTATAATAAGGAACATGTTTCCATAGAAAAACCATTCTTTGGTTTGCTAATAACTTTGACACCCTTTGACAAAACTTCACAAATCTTTCAAAAAAGAAACTCATCAACCTCAGGTCCTTCCTGTAATTTTCAGGTTATCTGTCAAGCAGGTTCCAAGAAAAAAGGGAATCCCGAAACACATTTTGCACATTCAATATTCCAAAGAACAATTGAAAAGCGATAGCGAAAAAACACATATAGGGAGATGGGGAGATAGAGAGAGAGAAAGAGTGAGAGATAGAAAGGGAGACACATATATCTTCAAGCTTTGTAGATGTGGATTTAAGAATGGTAGATCTATACTTTCAAAAATGTAATCACTGTCACAATATTCTGATGTTCTGACATACAAGAAGTGGTGGAAATGGTTGTCATTAGCAGAAGGATGGCCACATAAGCAGATGCAGCTCATGCTGAAGATCTATATTCAATAGAATATGCTAAGAAAGTTTAACATTTAAAACACTCTTAAAATATTTTATGCTTGTGATATTACACATCCTTAACAATCTGCAAAAGGCTGATTGGGTATTGCAGTGCCAAACAATTAGTAAAAATGCAGTCACATTTCTGTGATCTCATTGTCAACAGAGACTGAAAACAGGAGCCAATATTTTTCTAATGTGAGCAGAATCTGTTTAATTGTGTGTGTCATCCAGCTATCTGTTGCTCTTGATACAGTGCTGCTGGGAATCTTTTTCGCCAACAAAACTTGGTCCATTTAGCTGTGCTTTCAACTACAGCATGCACATGGAATATCAACATGAAAGAGATTAGGAATGACTGTAAACTCTAAGGACGTGTGCACATTAAATGCCCTGGTGGGCAATAATGCAAATGAAAACAGCACAATCTTTTTGTTCATTGCTGATGAGCTGTCTTCTCCTGGATGCTGACACACATCTTTCTGCTGCAGTCGTCCCACATGCCCTCTTCCACACGTTGTCAATAGTCCAAAGTGGTTCATTTAGGGGACTGTGAGCATGATGAATGCTCATTGTTGCATTGGGCATTGCATAGGCTTGATATCTGCAGAAGAGGAATTCTTATTTCTTTCCTTGCTCTTGGGCTTCTGCAGGCATAGGACCATGTGATTATTGTGTAAGTATGTGGAATTAAGTGCATGTGTTCAAGAAAACATATAGCCCTGGTGTAAATTATATCTCCTGTTACAGTCAGATATGAACCTGCTGAATTAGCATCAAAATGATTTAATGGAAGAATAACTGCATACTTCTCCATAATAGAGGTAACACAAATTGAAACATTTCATTACCCATTTTCTTTCTTATAATGTTTAGTTTAATTATAGGCAGGGGCCGTGGAATTATGCAGCAATGGAGAACCATATTATCCGGATGGAGGACTAAACTATTTGTCAAGAAAGAGCACATTATGCAGCTTAATGCACCCTATTCCGTCGCAATATTATTTCAGTATTTTGTGCTTTTAATACACAATAGTGCTGTCTGGGCATAGATTTTAATTTCGCCTCATTAGTCCTAGTTTTACACCCGAATGCACCAAAATGCAACCCTTCACAGAAGACTACAGGGACTGTCCCTTACTAAATAGCCTTCTGGGATCCTGCATAATGTCTATCTGCATGGCAGAGACTGTTTCTTACTGGTCACTGAAAATGTGCAGTGGCAATGGCAATGAGCAGATGTTGATTCCCTCCATCCACAGGCACCTTTTTCGTGTAATCGTTTATTTACTTTCTATAGCACTTTTATCCAAAGAGCTGTACAGACTCAATCACTGATGAAAACAGAAAAGGGTAAAGTGTAGTACATTGCATTGGCGAAGACTAAGTTGGATAATAAAATGACAACAGGGACTCTTTTAACAGCTTCTTCAAAGTCAGAAGACGCGAAGCACCTCTTATTGCCAAAGTTTTAGTTTTAGTTTTATCAAATTGTAAAGCGCAGGGTTACACCAACGGTGTGTCCCCGCACTAATATGGACTTCTAAGTGGAAAAAGTGAGGAGCTGCAATGAGACTATGAGTCCACAGAGCATGAAGAGGCTCTAAAAATTCTAGTTTGACAAAGGGAACAGCAGGTCTTTAAATCCTTGCAAAAAGTACTTTCGCAAGGTTCAGTTTGCAGAGTCACTGGCAAGGTGTTCCAGCTCTTAGCTGGGAGGTATCTGAAAGATTGAGCTCCCATCCTGACTTTTTGAATTCTTGGTACTACAACCAAGGAAGTTCCTTTATATCTTAAATTCCATGCCGGTATATAGGAGGTTATCAGAGAGGGAAGGTATCTCAGACCTTCTTGTCATAGAATTCTGTGACAGTAGCACGTGGCCTTAAAAGTAATCCTCTTCTCCACAGGTTACCAGTCGAGAGTAGCCAGAGCCTTCATAGCTGATGCTCTTTTTGGAAGACTCAGGATTAAGCGTGCAGCTGCATTTTGAATTGATTGAAGCTTAGTTAGGCCTTTTTTGATGCTCCCAGCTAGAGGATATTACCATAATCTATCTGGGAAGTGACCAAGGCATGAACAATAATGTTTCTGCCAGCAATCAGTAATAGATCTAGGAGTTTCCCCACCACCTTCCTAATTTGACTCTCACACATAAGCTTGGAATCCAGCCAGACCCCTAGAATTTTTACTTCTGCTTTTGGGGTAGGAATTTGCCCCAGTGCCTCAGGCCACCATGCTGATGTCCATATAGAGGACCCTTCACCAACTATCATTATTTCAGTTTTGTTGCCATTTAGTTTAAGGCAGTGGTTGGCCATCCATAAGGTAAGCTCCTCTAAGCATAAAGAGAACTGATTTGCAGCCTTCGGTGAGTTCTGCAATAAGGTGACAATAAGTTGCATATCATCAGCGTAGTAGTGGTTAAATAGGGAAGGACTTAATATCGAGCCTTGTGGAACTCCCTGCGTTAGAGAGACACTCTTAGACACCTAGGGATGCTAAGTAACTTGAAAACAAGGGGCCCGATTCACAAAAGTAATCTGAGACAAAATCCTAACTTCACTACTTTCGGTATTCACAAAAGGCATTTAGGAGTAGTAAAGTTAGGATTTTGTCTTAAGTTTTGGTCTTAAAACAAAATCGAACTTAAGTTAAACTTAAGTTAAACTTGAGTTAGAATGTTGTCTTAAAACCAAAACTTAAGACAAACTTAAGACAAAATCCTAATTTAAGTTTAACGTAAGTTAGGATTTTGTCTTAAGACTAAAACTTAAGACAAACTTAAGACAAAATCCTAACTTTACTACTCCTAAATGCCTTTTGTGAATACCGAAAGTGGTAAAGTTAGGATTGTGTCTCACATTACTTTTGTGAATCGGGCCCTACGTGATTTTAGGAAGGCGGTCATCCAGCGTAATGCTGATCCCCTAACCCCACAGTTACTTAATCTCTTGAGGAGTAGGTTATGAGATACTGTATCAAATGCTGCGCTAAGATCCAGTAGGACCAGTATAGCGGTTTGTCTTACGTCAGCACATTTCCTTAGGGTTTCTATTGCCAGGAGTAGAACCGACTCTGTGGAGTGGTGGGCTCTAAGGCCAGATTGTGAGGTGTGAAACAAATCAATGAAGTTGATTTTATTACAAAGTGGCAAGTAAGGTAAATGATCAAACAGGAGATATGGACATGCACATGGAGGACAAGGTGCAGAGAGCAAACACAAAGAGGCAGAATGCAGGAAACAAGAAGGAGTATATAGCTAGATCACATAGCATAGCAAAGGAGGAGTGAAAAAGTGACAGAATTTAAAATCAATTCAGCGGAATGGAATTCGCATTGAGAATTAAAAGGTAGCCAATCAAGTTGATTCTGATCCAAAGTTATTTAAGAAGACAAAGAAAAAGAGTAGAGGATATGAGCACATGCATTTTGAATAGACTAAAGTAGAACTCTTAGGCATTTGAGAAGAGCTATATAAAAAGATTAACAATATTTGAGCCGTCACATTTAAAGGTAGCATCCTTGCTGAAAAGGCATGGAGAGATTTAACTTTGTGTATGTAAACACCTCGAGGATTTGGCTCAGGGGCCTAAAGAATAAAGTACATGCAAGTTGTCACAATTACACTGGAAAGATACTGTTTTCTAGGAATCCACTGTGCTGTGCAGATATAGCTACTATTTAGTCTGCTCACAGTCCCTTAGACCAAACATACACAAAACACATGCAGGGCTCACAGTTATGGGCTGTACATGTGAAATCGCCATTCCTCCAGCACCAGCTATCCACTGCCACCAACTGTTAGTCACCCCATAGCATGGAATGATGGAGCCACAGACAATCTTAAGTAAGGGTGGGGGTAGAGTTTGGGTGCAGTTCTAACCTGTACAGCCTATGCTTTACTGTTAGATGCCTCACATTAACCAATGTGCACATCTAAGGAACTTAATATAATTTCGATCAAAGAAACATTAAAAACACAATTAAGTGACACCTGTCATTGCTTTACCCAGTTTTTTAACTGGTGCCCGCAGTTGACTCTGCAGACACTTTTCTTTTGGACTAAGGGGCCTTACCAATGGGAAAGAGCATTTGCAACGCTGTTGTTACAACGCAGTGCTTTTACAACTGGTCGTTATACCGACCGCGCTGTTAACACGCAATACCTTTACATCGCAAGTCATTAGAACGACTTGCTGTAGGGGGCGCTAAAGTATTGCATATGAAATCCAACACCTTCCCTGCTGTTGCACAAACTGGAGTAGGAATAGTAACTAATACTATTCCTAAGTCCAGCGTTCCCTCTACAGCAAGTCGTTGTAATGACGTGCGATGTAAAGGTATTGTGTACTAACAACGCGGTCGTTGTAACAACCGCATCGTAATAGTATGCAATGTAATAGCATGCCTTGTAACATGCTATATTCCTTACTAATCCTTGCTAATCCTGATTCTTTTTTTTACATTATGAATATAACTGTACATGTATGTATTTCTTATGTCCAGCATATTATAAAAGTGTGCTCTTCATTTATATATTTCTTTATTATATAGTAATTAGCTTCAGGCCTCATATTTTCTTATGTTTGTGTATATTCCCACAGAAGAATGTAAAAATTCCCATTTAATTCTTCACATGCTGAAATCAACATTCTCCTGGAAATCAGTAGAAAGAGTCGATCATGTGCTCTCTGAGTTAGAAAGGCATGTATGTTTGCACCTACAGAGCTCCCACAGACAAGACGTTGCCCTGAGAGTAGAGAGCACCCTGTGCTTGTCAAACAGGTGGTTGATGATGTATCCACCTCTCGCGATGTCTAGATATTTTAGGTGCTATTTCTTATTAGCAAAGGCTCGGTAGGAAAGGGAATTCTTAAAAATAACATGTTACTTCTTTTTCATAATATTAACATTTTCAGTATTCGTTATTACACTATAATTTTGATATTTGCAATCTTTGTTTTGCATGTGCTCACTCTTAGGAAAGGGTGATGGAAACCAATAAAAATATACCTGTTTCAGCTAGCAAATGTGTGAATCTTTTCCAGGTATGCCTTGGTGAGGTTCGCAGGGCACTTATCAAGTTCCGGGGACTTACCATGTTCTCGCTAAAAATGCATGGAGCACATACTGTGGACCAAATATCATTTCCTCAAAGCAACATAAACAGGCAATGACATGAAAGAGTGACACCTATGAATTATTTGGTGTTGGCAAATACTTGATTTTTGTTATTTTGTTTTCAACCAGTGGCATAGCAAGGGGGGGTGGGAGGGTGGTCCGCCCTGGGCGGCATGAGTTTTTGGGGCTGTCAGCCTCCCCCCACTCTTAACTGCCATCTCGGCGGCAGCCCTCCTCAGCTCACGGCTGTTAGAAATGGGATTTCAGGTTGGCTAAGGCTGGCGCCAAAGCAGAAACCACCACTCTAGTCAGGGCAAGGGAGTTACACACTGATGAAAACCCCTGCTCAACCCCTTGGTAGCTTGGCACAAACAGTCAGGCTTATCCCAGTGGCAATGTGTAAAGCGTTTGCGCAACACACACACACAGCAGCAACACACTAGGCACACTAAAAAAGCCTTTGTATTATCACAAACACGTTAGAATCATAATCACACAATCTACACTGTCAACTTGCACGGGCAATATTCACCGGGGATTATATACACATGACAGGGCCAATTGGGCCACTGTTAGAACCATCACTTAGTAAAGATAGTAAATGAAGAACATATAATAAAGGTAGAACACAACCAGTAATTACTGGCAACACTGTACTCAGTATTATCTCCTGCACCATAAACCATATTGTGCACAGTATCACATTAGGCGCAAAATACATTATACACCAACCGCATAAGCCTAAACATATTAGACCAAAACCTCCTAAGCACAACTCACATTAGGGATAAATGACAGTGGAGAATAACCTCCCAAGCATAAACCACAATATGCAAAGCCTCATAACATAAACCACAGTAGAGGCATCAATCACGGTCCATAAAACATAGTACATAAATCACATTTCCTGAGCACCACATAAATCACAGTCCGGCCTGGCGCCCTAACAACCTCACAGTCCCCCTGGCCAACTGGCCTTCTCAGAGGGCTCAAATGCCCTATGTCCCAAATGTCAGTGCGGCTGCCAATGCAGCAGAAACCAAAAGCGCGCAATTGCGCTGGGGCACAGGAGTGTATCTCACTCCTATTTCATTCAATAAACGCCCCCCCAAAAGAGCTGATGACCTAAACGTTGCAGCTGACGCTAATTGCCATGCATCTGTGAATCCAATAGAGGCCCTGGCACCACTGTGCCCTGAGAGTGTGTCCCCACTGGGACTCTGTAAACACATGTGGCCCAAAACGTTGCAGCTGCCCGCGCTGGTGTGGTGCAGCTGTGAATAAACAAAGGAAAGGACCTGGCACCACTGTGCCTTCTGGGCCCCCACTGGGGCTCTCTCAACAAAAGGTGTGCCATTGTCGCAGCTGCCCGTGCTGGTGCGGTGCAGCTGGGGAAGGAAATCAGCACTGGCACCACTGTGCCTCTTCTGTCCCACTCAGGGACTCCCTGCAACAAAAATGCGCAAGACATTGCAGCTGCCCGTGCTGGTGCGGTGCAGTTGTGAGTAAAATACAGGGGCCTGGCACCTCGGTGCCTCAGGGGGAGCAACTATGGGAGCAGGCAACGGTAGCGTGCCTCGACATACACCCCCTCCCCTCCAGCTCCACTCACCGGACTTTCTGCTCCGGACTCCTCCCCCTGCCCGTCCCTCTCCTGGGACTGGGACTTGGGCATGGAGCCTGCGAGGCTCCGGACATTTTAGAAGGCACACGGGTCTCTCCTCCACAACACGGGAGCCCCGCCTCCACTGGCAGCCTTCTTCCCCGTCTCGCTGGGCCTCCTCACAATGGTTAAACTCTTCTTGCATACATGGGGCTCCCACCGCTCACGGGAGCCCCGCTCGGGCCAGTGGCAACTTCCTGAAGCACCTGGTTTCCGGGTTGGCCGGGTTGTCCTCACTCCGGGCTGCGGGGGTGACTCAAAAAAGGAGAACGCGGGGTGGGCATCCGCATCCACAATAAACATCAAGCGGCCATGCGGGGTGGGCACCCGCTATTTGAAATACAAGTATAAGTGGGGTGGGCACCCGCATTTTTAAACACTCGATAAGTGGGGTGGGCCCACTCTGAGTACACCAAGAATGCGGGGTGGGCACCCGCTCCTCATACAGTGCAGTGCTGCCAAGCCCATGCTCTCTTGCTGGAATAGTTCAGAATATAGTGCCCACGAGGCGCTAGATGCAACCAATAAGTCCTTGGAGATAAAGGGGGCAATGCTGGGCCCAGGGAGGCAAGCCCTCATGGCGATTCCTCCTGGGCACCAGCAGCAGCATGCCCCAGCAAGGTCAGGAACAGCACCCAACATGAGGTCACAGCCCCTACATTTATACTTAGTTTTCCTTTGTCCGCCCTGGCACATGGCTTGGGGGAACCAGTCTCAACTGGTTCTGGGGGGTTTTTGGAGCACTCTGCTTACAGTGCTCTCACCCTCCTTTCAGAGGTGGGGCTCTGCCATCAGACACACCACATGGGGGGCGGAGCCAGCATTCACCAGGGCAGGCACAATCCTCTTCAGGGACCAGTGACATCCCCTCCCACTAGTCAAAATGTAGATGTCCCATTCAGCCTAGTGCTGACTCACCTTGCCCCTCCTGGAGCCACACACACCTCACCAGCCCCTGTCACTCAAAAGCCAGGCATGCAATTCACATCAGGCAGGCAGACACATACCACACAAAAATGCCAACTTCTAAAAGTGGCATTTCTAAAATAGTTATAATAAATCTGCGCACACCATTGCGTAACATTTATTATTACTATTTCAAACAAACCAAACTTGACCACGCTGCGCCTCCCATATCAGGAATTACCACTGAAACACTTATCAGGGAATCCCCAATGCATTCCTATGGGAGGACAGCCCCACAGTAGTGAGAAACCAAAATGGCTGTTTGTCACTACCAGGACATGTCACACAATTAAGGTACATGTCCTATCTTTTACCTACAATGCACCCTGCCCAAAGGGCTAACTAGGGCCAACCTTAGGGGTGACTGACATGCAGTAAAATGGGGGTCACAGACATGGCACACACTTTAGGTGCCACGTCACAGCGGCAGTCACACTGCACGCACAGGCCCTGCAATGGCAGAGGCCTGGGATAGGTTTGAAAGGCTACTTGGGTGGGTGGCGCAATCAGTGCTGCAAACCCACCAGTAGCATTTGATTTACCAGCCCTGGGTATATGAGATACCACTTTACAAGGGACTGACAGGTAAATTAAATAGGCCAAACAGGTGTAGACCAATCCTTATCATATTTAACACACAGAGAGCACACGCACATTACACTGGACAGCAGTGCTAAAGTGCCCAGAGTCCTAAAACCACCAACACCATGTCAGACAAAAAAGGCTAGGAGAAAGGCAAAAAGTTTAGGGATGACCCTGCAAAAAGGGCCAAGTCCTA
Source organism: Triturus cristatus (assembly GCF_964204655.1). Lineage (NCBI taxonomy): Eukaryota > Metazoa > Chordata > Amphibia > Caudata > Salamandridae > Triturus > Triturus cristatus. The sequence goes on from NC_140591.1 coordinate 1,191,014,196, forward strand.
CAGCGGCAAACAAGGGGACCGCCACGGGCGGCCAAAGTGCTAACCACGTCACTGTTTTCAACACTATTCTAAATATAATAAAAGGATAGCTAATACGTAAAACAGGGTGACATGACTGACAGGAGTTACACAGGTACTATTCACACATCTGAAGCTTTGTTACACTTATCGCCTCTCTAGGGCAAGCCCCCAGCACAATGAGTGCTGTATGTGACTGCGCCCACTATTGTCAGAAGCTTCAGAGCCCCCCTTATTGAGTATCTGCTAAGAAACCGAGACAGATTTCTACCTAAATCCTTGTGTTTACTTTCAGTGCCGTATCGAGGGCATGAACTAACTCCCTTATATTTTGTATCAAGTAGCATAACCCCGAACAGTGGTAGATACACTCATAGTGCCAGCATAATGTTAGGGGTGTGCATAACTTATGCAATATGCTGTCGGGTAATTACAGCAATCTTACACAAGCTTACACAGAACTGTGTGAGGAGTGTAACCCAACATTTAGTGCTATTTTTGAGCGCAAAAGTCATCCGCACATCCAAAATGGACCGAGGCTGCATTTTGTGCTAATAATATAGCCCTAAATGCAGTAGAACATTAACAGCAGCAGACAGCAGCCACTCGAGATAGCCAAAATTGGTATTCCTGTGCTCTTGAGGTAGGATTTTTCTGCCAAAAGTACTCATCATTACACAAACAAGTGTAATTGCATCATTTTTGTTAATTTCTTGTCAAAAGTGTTATGTGAAATTACCCAAATTACTCCGATTACTCCAGCGTACTTAAACTTTTGCTCAGGTCTATACAAAGTATAATGCAGCAAACGATTTCAAACTTTTCCATTGTCCCAATTCTCTTTCATGGACCTATCACAAAGCATGTTTCCCAATACTGCACAGATGGTTTGTACTGTTGAGGGTAAATGAGTATCATTTCCATTTAAGGATAGAATCCCTTGCTGCATGAACAATTGCACTGTTGTCAAATGCCATACAGTGTACTGCTGGCAAAGTAGTGTGAAGTAGCCATGGTAGGGAAGGATTGATCCCAGTGGCATTTCTTTTCATAACCGAATATGTGTTACCTAATGATTGTGGGCAGTGTGACTAGCAGGGTCGGCTTCTCCGCTAAGGCAGAGGAGCGTCGGCCCAACTGCTCTGTGAGCAGGTCAAAAAGGAAAAAATACAATTATAATAACGCCTTGTTATTATAATTTTATTTGCCATCGTTGCTCAGCTGGTTAGGGGCGGGGCAGGGCTGGCTGTGACAGGAGCAGGGGGAGAAGTGGTGAGCACTCTGTAAGTGCACATGCCGGGTTGGCCGGCCATCTTCATCCGGCCAAACAGTCATGTGCACTTTACATGTTCTCCACCAGGCTGTATTTCACAACCTGGGTGGAGAACATGCCCAGCCTCCCAGTCCCTCTTTGAGCACAGAATCATGGCGCTGAGACCAATCACAATGCTGCTATGAGCATTGTTGTGATTGGCTAGGGGAGTCTGAAAGCCTGGGTGCTTCATATTCCTGCTTCCAGACCCTGGAGTCCTGGAAGCGGGGGAAGAGGACCGAGAGGCGGCGGCTGGAAGAGAGGTAAGTGATTTAAAAAAAATGTTCATTCCCTCCCCTGCCCCCCATACATTTGAGCCAGACTATGTAAACAAATAAAAAGGCTATTGCGGACTAAAATGAACTAATATTAATAGAGCACTGTGTAGTAGGCGACTGACATCCAGATTCCAAGGATAACTGACAATGGGTTAATATTCATGAGAAGAATGTGAGTTAGATATGCAACGATGTCTGGGAAGCCGGCTTTAACCTTTTTGAATACGGTTTAGTAACATGTTCCTATTAGGACTTTGAGACTCTTGTTGAAACTGATACATATAGAATTAAACTATTCTTGAATAGTAGATGCAAAGATTCCTGGCCATAATTATGATGCAAATATCTTTTTGCCCAGTGAACTGCTTCTAACTTCAACGCTTCAGATGCAAAAATTCTTCACCCAGCTTCAAGAGGTTGCCTGGAAAAAAATCCCTCATCAAGTTTGCAATCAGCTGACTCCTACCGTAGAATCCCTTGTAATCCGGAAGTTGTCTGTATTTTGAGGCTGCAAATCTCTGCATGAATAAAACACAAGCTGAGGTCTGAGTGATGGCTGGTCAAAGAGCGCTGGTAAATGATGGCCTGCAAGGCGAGCAGTGATGACTAATTGTCAGGCAATGTTTCTGTGCTCACTGAAGCAGCTCCTCTTCCACCATCATTTACTAATAGCGCCTCCTGTTTAATTCATTGGGGAATAGCTCCTATTTTTCGTAAACGCACAGCGATTTTATTTTTTCTGTTTCAAGCAGCCGGCTTTTAAGTTTGATATTCACCACATGAGTGAATGTCCCAGGTGGGCATGAATATACTTTAAATATACAAACTTGTTTTTTGAAGTTTGAATTAAAGTGACAGTGGTTGACGGAAGGTCGTAGAATACTAAATGCAACACGAATATTGTAACTATCAATAAGTTTTTCCAGGACACAGAACTCGTGAACAAGCTGTAACCTACATGTGAGGGAGGGAGGGGGAGGGGGAATCGTGTGCTTGAAGCAGTTTCAATTAATTGCTTCAAAACATGTTTCACTGGAATCTTGGCTTCGTTTCTGTGCTGATACATACTTTGTGCAGTCTCTTACTGATCAGACTTGGACGGAAAATAGGTGACCCTCGCAACACTAGGGATTTTGCAAATTATTAAAAACTCCATGGATCTGAGTTTGCTGCAGGAGATGTTTTTTTTAATAGCTGGGAAATCAACAGTAAAACCCATGTTTTGTACTTCGATTGTTTGTAAATTGGTATATAATATGTCTTTTTATGCTATTTAACTATGCTATATAATTTAGGCGAAACGCAGAATATATTGATTGATATTGATATATTGACAATAAAACAGGCCCACAAACAGCCCAAAAAACCAGCCCACACACTGAGCTGTCAGACCAGCGGGGAGGAAACCTCCTGATTGCCCCGTAAACCAGTCCCCTCGTGGACATTCATTTTAATATGACTTGGAGTCTATCTGCACTAAAAGAAATTGCTACAGTTTCTACTTGAAAAAATCTGAAAATAAATAATAGGTCCTGATTATGGGTGGATCGATTTTTCAGACCCCGAGGCAAACCTCTCTTTGCACAGGAGTCGGAATTCTGAGTTGGGTGGTATTTAACACATCCAGTAATTATTGGTGCATTTTATACCTCACCCTTCATTAAATTCACTGGCATAATTTAACAGGATTTTTTTTTACTCTATTTAGCATTAAGCACCAAAATCCACGTTTTTCTCTAAAACCTCAAACTAGGCACTTTTTATTGCACCCAATAAATAGCGTACCTTGGGATATCATTATTTATCAGGTGGAATAAATAGCAACTAAACTCGGAATCAGGCCATGGAGTGCATATGTCAATAACATTTGACACAGGTTCTCACCCAGTATTATCTCTTTGTTTCAATTTTCCTTTCATGGAATCTGAAAGTCCATTAAGTCCCAAACAAGTCCAGTGAAAATGGGAGATAATGCTACATTTTCCAACATTGAGGCATTTAATTAGACTGATATAGGTTGGTGGGAGCCTGCCTATGTCATGAACCCCTGGTTGCCAATTATGAGATGTTACAGGGACAAGGAATCGGCCGGTCTCCATCTCTACCAGTAACCAGTCAATCTCCCACCACATTGGTAAAGGTGATGGTATTCCCCATACAATTGCAGTATGAACTGGTGGCCAGGAATAATTGTGTTGGGGTGCACTACCCCATATTTCAGACCTCAGGGAGGCCAATACTGGGAATTGAGATCCCAGATTGGGGGAATTACCAAGCTCGTTCATCTCCAGCAAGAGAGGCAAGTGTCCCTTTACCACAACACACAGAGGCAACTTGATATGTCTATGAGTACCTTCAGCATGGGGTAAAATCGCCCATGGGCAATGAGAGTGCTACCGTGAGATACTCCCTGGTATTCTCATTTAGTTTCTAGGTGAATGTGCATCTCAGAGAAGATAAATCCTAGACTTAAGAGAGCCTTGTTATTACCACCCACATTTATATAAATGTACAGCAGTCTGGGAAATATCCCAGGGATTTCTCAAGCTGGCCCCAGTATGATATCTGCCAAACCTTATAGCGCTGCTAGCTGGAACAGCAAAATCAGTATATTGATACAAAATGATGATGTCTGGTCCCAGTTGCAACATATCTGCCATGACTTGATTATTTTAGTATTACAGGGGTATTTTCACAATTGGCTGTGGAGGGAGAGTGGTGTGGTGTGGAAGTGGCATTAGCTATGACCTGGTTGGAGGTGGTATCTTTGCCCAGGTCTAAATAGGAACCTAGGTTCTTTTTTTTTTACTAATGTTTTGGTTGTGAAAGCACAAGTATTTTAACAAAATCTCCTTTGTGCTAAGTTTCAATGTAGGATAAGACTTTCATTTCCCCACACCTAGTCTAATACTTGAGAATACTGCTGGGTCAAACTTCACATCCCCAATGCTCAAACTCCACTGAATTTCTCTCACAGCTCTCTCAATAGTTTGAGGCCTATCTTGCCAGTCTTGAGAAGTGCCAAGTGTTATGCAATCTGCCTTAGCACTTGTGCCTTTCACTAGGATCTTTCATGTACCAGCAGTGATGGCATATGTGAGAAAGTTTTACCATTAACTTTTTGTCCCCATTTTAACTACTTTGTACTGGTGAAATGACTCTGAAATTCCTTGAGCCCTGCTAAACAGAGCCTTACAGTGCAGACTTTACTAGTTTCATTCAGGACTTAGCAGATCTAGGATGTCAGCCTGTAACTCTGTACATGGCAATGGGGCTACAAGCCTTTCAACAGTAAAAATGACAATTGAAGGATTTTACTGCTGGGACATGTAAAAGTAAATGTTCCCCTTTTACTTACAATATCCTGCCTTAGGGCTCATTAGGCCTACCTTAGGGTTGACCTATATGTATTAAAAAATAGTTTTTGACTTTCCATTGTACCTTAAATGGCAAAGTCGAGTTAGCAGTTTAAAATTGCCCTTCCGTTCTTCAGCGCCAGTTTGAGAGCCATGTTTTACCTTGTCCAACTCAAGGGGGCAAAACAAGTGCTGCATTGTTGGGGAAAACTCTGAACTTACAGGCCCTGGGTACCCCTAGTACAATAAACTAGGGACTTACAAATAAGTTAGGTTATGCCAGTTGGGCACAAGCCAATTAAACATGCACCATTTGAAGGTACTTCTGCAGCACCAAGAAGACTTAGTGGGACGTCGACCCTGTTACCAGGATCACCTCGCAACCTTCATGGACTGGGGAGTAGTCAAAGCAATGCCCCCTTTGACTGCATTGCATCCACAACATCCTTGAGCATCTTCAACATCCTTCATCCCTTGCATCAAGACCACTTCCAAAGGAAAGCCCTGCAAAGGATAGAAGTGCCTGGAACTGACTGAAGGCTGCTTTACCTGCTGAGGTAACTGTTTCTTAAGACCTTGCTGGTCCCCTTGGCTACCTCCCTCCTTCAGTTGGTCACCTAAATTGACTCCAAGTGATAGCACAAACTTCTAGGTGAAATTCATGACATGCTTTGATTTACTATACTGTGTAAATTCTATATCTATAGAACCCTCTGGGGAATCTTTTTGATTGTGGTGTCTAAAAATACATACAAATACAGTCTACTTTTATAAATTAGTGTCAGATTTCTTTGGTGTCTTGTCGATGTTATCTTCAATAGTTTTGGTGCTTGTTAAAGGCTTTACATTTGTTCATGTGTATAAGCTTTTCTGCTGAAAGCCACAACTACCTGCGGTTTTTCTTTTTTTTTTGCAGACTTTTATATAGCGCGAACTTAACCCGAATCCAATCAGGTATCAGAGCGCTTTACATAGCACCAGTTGCGTTACATTAGGACACACATTCATTCTTTGTTAGGCATGAGGAGATTAAGTGATTTGCCCAGAATCACAGGATGTTCAGCGTCATTACCGAGACTCGAACCCAGTTCCCCAGGACCGAGGTCGAGCACCCTAGCCGTTAGGCCAACTCCTCTCCCCTTAGGGTTGAGCTGAAGGTCTGACAAATGAAACCTCAGTGTCCTAAAGGGATGTTAAGTGTATTGCATGATGAGGTCACAGAACAACACCATATAATACACCCCATTTCCTCACAACAGGAATCACTCAAATGCACTGGTCATCACACAATAAACAGTCAGCTTATCTGTGGCAATGTCCATGCAGTCCGCCAACTTATAAAAGTTAGGGGCATGCATTAGCTCAATACTGTACCAGGGGCACATGCACACTCTCGGACCTCATAGCCAATGATAAACTTGAAATTGTGTCCTAGGTAATCTCAAGCCACAGTACACAGTCTCATAGTCCATATGTTCCCACCACTATCAGAATACTATCATTATCTTACTGGCTCAATACTTGAATTCAGGATGCCATCCACAGTTGTTCAATAGACATGGAAAAAATCACAAGCAGCACAGATTAAGCATAAACAACAGGTATTGTATAGAGTGAATTATTAACAACATATTTGCAATCAATTCCTAAATGTTACAAAGTAAGAAAATATGAATGATTCATCAAGGGGCTAAAGTTAAAAATATGTTGTTTTCTTTTTACTTTTATATTTACTCACTGTCATTAGTGTTTCATTTAGATGTCCAGTATGCCATTTTCTTTTCGGACATGTACAAAACGGTTCCAAATACAATATTTGGTAAAACCTCAGTACTGGTCTAGTTTTTGGTTGCTGCAGATACATTCATCTGAGTAAAGGCAACATGTTTCACCCCCTATTTGGCATGCAAGTCTAGGGCTTCATCAAGGCGTAAAACTGAAGAAGTTAATAACACCTATTGCATTTTTTGTATTTGCTTTATAGCACCTTATAGAATATGACATGCCAGATGGGTGTGGACTGCTTAGCAGTGAAAACACTAGACATGTTATAGATAACCAGCTAAGGGGTGTCCCTTATATTTAATCCTACACCTATATGTGAGATTTGTGAAGGGTGAAGAAAGTAAAGAAAAAGACTATGATGGAGAGTTGGTCTATGCTATCATTAAGGATTACTTTTATTTCTGCTTGATTTAGTGAAAAGTATTAACATGCACGAATATTTTAGTCTTAACTTAAATTTCCCTTGAGGATAACAATTGCAATAACAACTTTTATGCTGCTTTAATAATGATTGTCATGTAGATCCTTTTTTAGTAAAGATTTCATTTATACGCCTAATTGTTTGGCTCTAAAAAACAGTGGCGACTCCTCCGCAAAGGCAGAGGAGCATCGCAGTGAAACACAAAGAAAATAAAATGACAATAACTTGCGTTATTCTCCTACTTACACCATAGTTTTGGATGAGGGGGTGGGGGCAGGAGAGTAGCACCATCCTAAAGTGCACAGTGACTGATTAGATGGCCCTCTCGTGCCACCCAAAACATTCTTGTGCACTTCGCAGGTTCTCCATGCAGGCTGCATTACAGCCAGTGTGGAGAACATGACCAGACCTCCTGTCAGCATCTGAGCGCCAAAACACGGTGCTCAGACCAATCACAATGATTGGCAGACTGGGATGCAGGATATTCTTCCAGTGGCCGAGCAAGGGAGGACTACGGAGGAGAGAAGCAGCGAGAAAGCGGCGAGAAGGTACCTTTTAAATTATTATTTTGTTATAGCCGCTTCCCCTGCGTCCTCCCCTCTCCCATGTCCTCACCACACCTCATGGGTCCACCCCCACCTTACGCATCCTCCCTCCCTTCTGCCCGTGCCCCCCTACCTCCTATCCGTGCCTCCACCACTGCTAGAAAATAAGTCAAACAATGAAGCCGGTGAGTATTATCTTAATCCAAGTACCAAGACTGCTTTGCTCCTAGATTTGTCTCTTATACATATTGCTGCAAACTAGTTTAGGTAACCAGAGTTTTCAGGCAACTTATTAGAATCCCATTCTGTGTTAGCAGTAACAAATAACAAGGGCAGGCTAATGGATAGAAGCTACCTGAATACAATTAGGCGTATAAATGAAAAAAGGCTCTTGAGATCTAAATCAGTAACTCTCCATATGAGTGCCTAGCTTTGCCTTGTTTAGGCAATTTCCCAAAGTTATTTCTACCAGATACTAGCTGTCCTGTTTCCTGGAGAGAGTCAAACCATGCCTTACTGTGTCTGTTTAGCAAGTGAGGGCCTGATTTAGAGTTTGGTGGATCTAGCACAGATGTGATAGATATCTAGTCCTCCTTATTAAAAATGCATTACATCCTCTGGTTTTGTAAAAAGGCAGATAGTATATCTGTCATGTTTGGAATGGAGTAACCTGTCCGCCAAAGTTTAACAAAGGCCAGATATATTTCTTCGGCCCACCGCCCATGGAGAGCTTCCACAAATTGGTTCATTGAAATTATATTCTAAGCCAAGAGTCAATCCAGTAACATTTCCTCTGTGGCACTACCCTGTTGTACCACATCCATTCAAGCCACTGGTGTAACATGATTCAGGGTCATGCACTCCCTCACATAGGCTCCACCCCACATTAAGCCTAGGCAGAGTGGCAGGAGCTGGGGGCACTATTCATGCTACTCCTACGTCCCCAGTCGAATCCCCATATTTATCCCTTGTGTCCTTGACTTTGCCCAGGGGACTGTGAACTCTAAAGCGTGGGAGGATGACAGCTTTATAACTATATACAACCTTACTTTGGGAAGGTGACTCTACACACACATCATTCCTTAAAGCTCCAGGAATGTGTTGTTTTTGTTACAGAATGCAGTCCAAAGGTTTATCTCTGCTAAAACATAAAATGAAATCCTATTAACAAGCGTTACACCCTGCTGTAAGAATGTCTGAACATTAGTTTACAGTGTAAATTGCAGAGAAGTAACACGATAAGCTGGTGTCTCAGGGAGAGGAAAAGATTGAATGCCCTCCTCACTGGGAGTTCTCAAACAAAGCTGAACCAAAGACAAGTCTGATCTGAGCAAGAAGAAAATAAACACCAATTTACTGACGAAAAAACTAAAAACAATTCAGCTTATGTTGACATCTTGCAAAATATGTGTCGGACTTGTGAAACTGAAGACGGTGTGCTCATCAACTGAAGTGAGAAAGTTACCTGCGAGACAGCCTCTGGGGTATAAAATGGCAGCTAAATGAGACACTTCAGACATAGGCGGCTTTCTGATGTTACCAGGTAGCAGGAAACATTCCTACGACATACAGACTGTATATTTATCCATATAGGTATTTTGTGAAGGCAATATCGACATTTTAACTGCTGTAGTGTAGCTGGTCAGCCTTTACAACAAAATAAATGCCAAATATCTTCATGGACACAATAGGAATGTCCTATTTCCACGGAAATACCTTGCTTGGCCTCCTTATCAAGAATGTCAAAAACAACATGGTCAAGGTCATGTGTTGTCTAAGCTACATATATGTGGTAAATTGGTATTTTTCCAGCACCTGCAGATACCAGGATTCAGCTCTACAGAAGAGAGCATATGTACATATATTCCAAATGCAAACGATTATAGTGAGACAACTACATGTTTTAGCATGAGCATATACATCTCATACCACACTCCATTTCTAACATTCTCCTCAATGTGAGGTGACCATGTTTAATACAAATATTACCCTACCTTGACCAACAACAATTTACACATTTCGCAAACATGAGTCTTTCACAGCTTGTGTACAACTATTGTATTGTAAATGTGTCAGATACACAAGATAATGCACATAAGGAACCAGTGCATATGAGAACAAGTTTACTGTGACAGGAGAAGAGGCCAGATTTAGAGTTTGATAGAGTAACTTGTCCACTAAAATTATTGTTCTTTCTATTTATAGTTTTGCAGGCTGCCATAGCTGCTTCTCCAAATGCTTCATCATTATGCCATCTGTTTGGAGAATATGCCAATGTTTTTAAAGATTTGCCTGATCCTAGGCACTTTGGAAATGTACGTGGTAATGAATCTGAACAGCATGAGCCCAGTAGGGCTTAATTTCAATGAAGAGTTGACCATCATTTGGGTTAATTTTCTATATTTTTCCATATTTCCCTTTTTTCTCATGAAGCAGTGAAAAAATAAGTCTTTAAAAACCAGGTATAGAATCTATAGCTTGGTTTATGTTTAAGTGAAGTGGGTACACTTCGGTTTTAATTATTTATTTTTAATGTTTTTACACAGGTGCATGAAATGTTCTGATACAACTCTTCCATGAGAAGTCCAGAACAATATAGTCTTGATATACATAATTTGACTGTTGCATAGATTTTGACTCTAGGGAAATTGTAAAAGTTTGAAAACTTTGTTCTGTTATAATGCCAACATAATATCACGGTTTTCTTTGGTGAACTAAGGTCTATGAATTGGCTGAACATTTATAATAGTACCTTTGGCATGATTATTACTGAACATTAGCTCACTGATGCAGGATCTCAGAACTGACGCAGGAAGTCCTTTACTGATGCAATATATAGTATGAAACCTGAGCCAACTAGGGCAATATTGCATTTTTTTCCCATACATTCTTTTCCCATATATCAGGTTTTGTATTACAATGTGATCTGTTGACTTGCAATTTTCACTCATTATATTTTACCCATACGTTATGGTCTTGCACAATCACGTTTATTAATATGCAAATTTCATGCATTGGTATTACAACACGAACTGGATTTCAAAAAACTGTTTTCTTTTAAAGAAATAGCTAATTGTGATTCGAATCACATAATGTGTTGAAAAACATCACTTATGTTCATGTACATAATAGATTTAAACATTGTGTTGTAAAAAAGTAAGTAAAAGACTAATATTAACATATGTCATGACACCATCACTATATGACAACTATGGAAACCTGACACATAAAGTATTAATTTTGGCACATTCCATTGTTAATGTCTACTGCACCATTACCTTATATTCACTCATAATGGTATCCAATGTAAGCTTAACCCAGGAGCATGTGGAGCCTTCCCTGGAACGTGTTGGGCTACATGCTGCTGCCTAAACAAACCACCAAGCACTTTTTTGCATAGTGCTTGAGCGAGTGTCTTATTTCATGTGAAATGCTTGTGTTTGGAATTTACTCCAGGCATTTCCACACCCGTCTGCGAGCTGCCGTTCAAAGAGTCCAGGAAGCTTAGTGGAATCCGTTACTGATTTCTTTGTGTGTGTGTGTGTATATATATATATATATATATGTGTATATATATATATATATATATATATATATATATATATATATATATATATATATATATATATATATACTAGGTAGTTATAGTTAGGATCAAGTTTCCATAGAAAGATGCCTTTTTTGTTTTGCTTATAACTTTGGCGTTGTTTGATGAATCTTCATGAAATTGTCCAAACTAATTCTTTGTTCATATCAGCTCCTATGTTGAAAGTTTGGGGGTGATTCGTCAAGGGCGAGCCAAGAAAAAAAGGGGGGTCCCAAAACGTGTTTTCTCCATGTTAATTTCTATAGGAAACTTTAGACAAGGCTACAGGTCGAACGGGTGAACGGAATTACCCCAAATTTAGCAGGGAGAAGGGTCTTGGTCTAGAAAGCACGTTTTTGTTTATTTGATGTAAATCCGTTCAGTAGATTTGGAGAAGTATTGAAATGTGCAGATATCGATATTTGGGAATTCTGCCATCTGATTGGCTGAGGCGTTAGGAGCACGAGCTTGATGCTTATTGGCTGCGAGCGGTGCGAGCGGTTGCAACTTTGGAAGTGTTGGCAGCCATTTTGTGATTCCGTTGAAACGAGTAAGGGGGAAAAAGGGTGAAAAGAGTAGGAAACAGGAGGATAGGAGCACTGTAACCTCTGTGGGGGAGTGCGAAGCGAAGTAGTCACTCCTAACGGACTGAAAGTGCGGTGTTGCTCAGAGTGACATGGTGCTGAGACGAGATGCTGCTACACTCGGGTATGAAACCGAGAGCCTAAACCGTGAGGTCATTGCTGTAAATTGATGTGCTCTGGTCTTTGTAGCATACCTGTGGAAGTAGTGTTAGTAGGCGTTTATACCATACAGGGAGTGGGAAGCAAACTACTGACCTCTACTATGCGTTTATACTATACCGGAAGTGGGAAGCGAAGTACTCACGCCTCCTGGTGTGAAGACTCGGGGATCAAACCGAGCTGATTGTTGTAAAGTGATGGGCTCTGGGTGCTGTAGCATACTGGCCGCTGTAGTATAACGGTGTAAGTAGTGTTAGTATGCGTTTATACTATACAGGGAGTGGGAAGCAAACTACTCACCCCTACCTGTCTCAAGACTCGTGGATGAAACCATGAGCTCATTGCTGTAAAGTCATGTGCTCTGTGTAGTATTCCAATGTAAGTCATAGTAGAATGTTGATAAGTACTGCTACTATAATGTAAGTATGTAATGTTAGAATGTAGGGCTGTCATGAGGGGAATCTTGGGGAGTTTGTACACGGTGCTGGAGAAGATGGTTGCCTTGCTGTCTGGTCCTGTTGGTGGCTGTTTAAGCTGTCTTCTTTTCCTGCAATAAATCTACTTATTGGTCTTCCTCTTCACTACAAAAATTTGGCGACGAGCGGGAGAAGGTAAAAAGAAGGCAGCACTCACCAAGATTTTGAGCTTGCTTGCGTGCTGCCAAACACCTGTTTTCTTGGTGAAGCTGTTTCTACTCATCCCAGGGTCGTCGGCTGATCGAACTATGTGATCCTACCTCTGGTAGGATTTATATTTGAGATTGTGGGCTTCTTCTGCCTCTTCACTACACTCTGGTTGCTGTACTACACGTGTGCAAGTACTGATAGTATGCTTTTTATACTAATTCTGCAGTTATGCATTAACCAATGCATCATGGCCCTATGGAGCGCCACCTCCCAGGCGCAGGTCATACAAATCCCGGGGTGTGCATCCGCTGGACATTTAAGTTTGCTATTAAAGGGCGGGAGCAATGCTTCCACCCTGTAATAGTAAATTCTTGTTTGACTCATTGAAACGAGAGGAGGAAAATCTTGTATCGCTTCAATAAAGTGGATCCAGCTGGTAAAGATGGAGAAAAAAAAATTAAGCGGGGTCTCACCCGTTCATTTAAATGAGCCCACTGGTGGGTAATGTTCCGTGGCCAATCCTATTATTATATTGCGGGGTCTCTACAGCACTGGGGACCTTAATCCCACATGTAAATTAGGCGCGGGAGGGCACAGAGACGTTTCGCAGACTAGGGGATCGACACCTCCTATGGAATTGTTTACGAATTGTTCGGGGGGCTTCGAGGCCAACTCAAGAATGGGGATCGGCAACCTCCGGGTCTTTACTTAAATATGCAGGGTGGACCTCGCCAGTCCATGAAGCCTCGGTGGCCCTAGGCAGTGTCCTATTGGTTCTGTAATCACACGGGCAGTACTCATGGTGTTATAAAGTGATACACTCATAGAACCCTTGCCGTTGTAGAATTACCCAGGCTTCATTTATGTAATAGTCTATTGGTTTATATTTGGTAGGTGCACTGCAAAATTACAAATGTTTTTCTCTCATAACCTCCTATCAACCGCCGATTTTCACAATAAACTACAGACAAGTGTTGTCAGAAAACCCATACACTCACTTATTTATTGGTAAAAAAAATTAAAACAACCCAAATAAATGGAAACGTATCTTTATTCAAACAACTGTAAAACATGAAAGAAGTGGGTGGGACTCCTCCGGAAGCAGCGTACAAAACCTGCAAGAGAAAAAAGAAACATAAGTATGTGTGCCATGTCCAAGAGAAAAAGAAAGGTAGTCAGAATGAAAAGAAGAAAGTGAGAATGGGAGAAGGGGAGGGAGAGTCAAAAGAACAGAGGGAGGAGGAGACAGAGCATCGGTCTACTGCACCCAGCCCTCACTGTTCACCTCCCGTCACCTGTGTGTCTGGGATGCGTGGGGTCCGCGAGAAACAGTGCGGTCCAGCAAATCTTTAAAATGAAACAGAGATATGGATGAGGCCAGAGATTATATTATTATCTACAGCAACATCGCTTGCCTGCACCTGGGCACTCAGGCTGCTGGACCCCAGGCCCTTCCCCCGCACTGTGCTCAAATGCAGCTCCTGCGCACCGAGGCTTCACTACTCACCTGCCACAACTGGTGTGTCCAACAACGTGCCGGTGCGAGCTCTGACTCCGGGGGGTACAGCAGGTCTCCGGTCTGGGACGGTGTCTTGAAACCACGATGGAAGGCGTCAGAAAGGCCAGAGCATAAGTACCGGTTGGGCACCTGCTGGACAAGGATAAATAATAATATGCTATGCCAATGTTCACATACAAAGGAACGGAGCGCATGCTAGAAGCATAATGTGTGCGTGCAATGCAGTGGCGCAAGCCTGTGTGCATGTACACTTAGTAGTCAATTCAACTAAGCTTTATTCGATTTTCAGATCAAAATCATAAAAGCATACATTAAAAAGTGCAATAAACATTAAGTACAGTTAAAACAGTCACCTAGGTTGGAAATATTGTTAAAATATCTGTCATGTGTAAATCGTATAAGTTCATTTAAAAAGAAGCTAGTATTCCTAAAAAACAGCAAAGTCTAAAAATAGGGTTGGTACTCATAGTGATTACATTGAGTTCCGAAACCTGATGACCAGTTTTAGAAAGCTAGATACAGCATAAATAACAGATTCATTTTCTAGCTGTAGTAACCTGGTTATAGCTAATCTACACGTACGAATACCCCATGCCTTTAAAATTGGTTTCAGAAAAGCCCCCCTTGGCGCCTGATAAAATTTACAAAATAAAACACAGTGAATATTTGATTGAGCAGAAATGTCATCACATGGGCATGCTAAAATTTCGTTTGACCAATTATTACAATCTGGAAAGGTGGTCAGGCGAACAAAAGTGCCTAGTCTAAAACGGGTCAATAGCATTCGAGCATAGCAGCTTGACTGAATTGAAAGGTACCCTTGAAGCCCTTCATGGATAGTGATTTGCTGATATCCAATGACTGCGGTTTTAGTTTTTTCCAGGTCCCACCTAATATTAGTTAGATGGTTGAGGGCCAGCTTTTTTAGCGTCTTTCTGGACACCGTTTCCATACTTGATGGCCTCACAAAATATTCTGGGGGTCCGAGGTCAGTTAGCATGTTCTTTACATAGGTGAGCCATTTGATATTACTTATTCCATCGAGTTTAAGACAGTCAGTGATTAAATCTCTGTTTAATGAAGTCTCAGGGGTGACCCATATCTTGTGCCACAATAATGTGGGCGCAATATTTATGACATCTGAAATGTATGATAGACCCAGCTCGATATGTACAATGTAGGTGGCTGATGATTTGGGGGCCCCTAATAGATAGCGAAGGAATTGATTTTCAGTTTTTTGTATCAGTTGTGGGTTTTCAATACCCCAAAGGCCGGACCCATTAGTGGCTGTAGAGATGCATTTTGCCTTATAAATTGAAATCAGTTCTTTCACAGGTCTGCCCCCTAGTTTGGCCGCAAACAAAAAGCTAAATGTCTGGCATTCAGTGCTGCATGCCAGTTGCCCTTCCTATCAAAATTTATTCCGAGGTAGGAAAATCGATCCGTGGTCTCGATCCTCCTGCCATCAAGGAAGATTGGACAGGGTGCTTTCTTTGTCCCGGGGCCACATGCCATGGTGTATGTTTTTGTGGTATTGACTTTTAACCCTCTGTCTCTCATGTAATTAGCGAATTTCAGGACGGCCCTCTGTAAGCCAATCCTAGTTCGAGACATGATAGCGGCATCATCAGCGTATAAAAATAGTGGCGCTGATGTTCCCAGGATAGTTGGGTAATCGTACTGTGACTCCCTTAGGTGTTGACCGATGGAATTTATATATAGGGTGAAGAGAAGGGGTGCTAAGATGCACCCCTGTCGCACCCCTCTCCTGATAGGAAACTTGTCAGAGCACTCGCCCATATTGCCATAGCGTACCCTGGCACCTGCATCCCTATATAGTGCTTTAATAAATTGGAGAATATTAAAATCTATACCCAAGTAGTAGTTAGCTCACTACAGTGCCCCAAAAGCCAATGCCATGTGTCTGCAGGTCCTTAAAATGAGACAGAGATGTGACTGAATGAGGTCAGAGATCACATCATTATGCACGGCAACATCGCTTGTTTGCACCTGTGCACCCAGGCTGATGCACCCCATCCCTCCCGCCACACCGCGCTCAATTGCAGCCTCTGTGCACCCAGGCCCCACTGCTCAACTGCTGTCATTGGTGTGTGTACAAACACAACGGTCAGCAGGGTTCCCAAGTCAGATAGAGTTTCGATTGCGAGGGTGGTGTACACCTCATGGATCCCTTTTATTTATTGCGCATTGTTATATGCGAGGTGGATGCGGCCATATCACCTGAAGCAGTGTGGAAGACATGTGGTGTCGTCGTTATCCTATTTATACAGACGCAAAGTGGGCTGGGCTTGCGTACACCAGGCCAGCGTAGGTGTGTAAATAATTATTCCGGGGACGTGGGCGTTGTTTAGTTCCTGCCTGCCAGGAAGTGTACTTATGTGTGTGTCCCTGTTGCAGTTTTGACGACGCACAATCCACAATTTACATTAATGTAGCATGTACTGGGAGGGCAGCAACTTTTGCTAATGAGATGCTGTCCGAAAACATTGAATGGACAACATCACATGTCGTTGTCAAGCTTGTGGATATGCGCAGACACGCATGTCAATGGTGTGCGGTATTATTGAAAGTGTTGCTATCGCTAAGCGCACACATGTGAATGTGCTCGGATGGAGGGAGGATCAGCAGTGAGGGTACGCTCATTACAGTCAAGCAATGCATGTCAAACATGAATCTGAAAGTCTCACATATGACACACTACTAGTAAAGCCTGACAACAGAGCATATTACAACACAAATCTACACATTACTCTTTACTGTTTGTCACATGTGATCTAGGATGTGCACTCTGCCCGTGGCTGATGATACCCCTTCGAGCCACCAATACCCAGGCCAAAAGGCAGCACAAAAATGCGCGCACACACACCAGGGGCATCGTGTAACACACATTTGTTTTTTGATGTAACGTTTGTGATGCATGGCTATCACACATGCAAGGCTACTGTACAGAGCATGATTATTGATCAAGATGATCGTTGCATGTTGTGTGTACTATAAGATATGTGTACACAGATGACTGTGAAATGTACTTTATTTTACCTAATAAACAGATTTAAAAAAAAAAAAAAAAAAAAAAAAGATATGTGTACACAGCAAAAAAGTTTTCAAAAAAGCTCTATAAGCAGAAGAGGTGTCTCTCATCGGTGTAGAGAGAATGACTAAAATGGTTGGGGTCCTCCATCTGTTACAATGGGAAATGTTATGAACCAATCAAAAGCTTTTTATAAGGTCATATGGCAATCGCGCACCGAGCGCGCAAGGAGGCCGTACCCGACGTGATTTTGAGAAAATATATTTACTATAATATAAGTTTACTACAGTTAGAAATATATAAATCTGGAAAATATTTTAGATTATTGCTTGCTCGCATATACACTTTAAACTTATTTAGATATAGTTTTGAGACATAAAAAAATAAATGAGGGAATGGCGTACCATACGTCTATGATGTAACATAGGGCCTGGCAGCGTGCACTCGTCGCATACGGAATGCGCAGCCTGCACGACCTTATACGTATATGATGTTAGGTGGGACATGGTGCTACGAAGCCGTCGGATACGAAATGCGCATCCTTAACGAGTTTCGCAATATCGCGGATAGGATTCGCGTGGTGATGGAGCTTGGTACACTAATGGTACGGGAGTCTAGTTTTCTAAAAAAAATATATATATATATACATACTTTTTTGGAAGATATAAAAAATTACATAATTTTTTACATTTAAAAAAAAGGGTTAATAGAGTTCCAAAATATTACAAAAAAATAGAAAAAAATAGGTTTTATAAATATTAAAATATGAAATTAACATTTAAAAAACCTTTGAAATACACTGAAAAGACCATAGGTTTCAGGGATGTTATAGTTAGTTGGACATTTGACTCATATAAAACCAGAGAAATTCGCCCGTTATAGTTAGTTGAGCTAACTATAACTCGCGCGCCCGCAATGCAGTGGTGATGACGTCACATATTACATCACTCATGACATGGTCAGTGACATCATTGATGACATCACTTATGACATCTCAAATGACATCACTGATGACATCATCCACGTGATAATCTGATGCACATACTGATGCCCTAATATAAACTTTGATACGCACACTCTAAAATACAGACTACTATTTTTGAACCATACACACAACAATGCCAGATACTACATACCACACACTATTTCCTAGGTCTACACACACATCCAGTCACTTATACATAGAGTTACTCATCAATACAGTACTATAATATGCACTCAAACACCTATACATACAGTCACACTCCGACACTCATCCATAGCGTTACTCACACACGTAGTCAGTCATGCACAGAATCAATCACATACCAATTTACTCATGTATATAGTTATACACACCAACTCCGCTATTTATACACACACCGCATCACTTATTTATGCAGATACTAACACATACTTACTTTGTTATACAATCACTGATACAAGCAGACACTCATTTATACACCCACTCTTCAAATAACTTACTTTCACGTATAGTCATTCATATACTCCAACACTCACATATACTGCCTTAAAACATATGTAGTTACTCACACATATACCACTGAGACATTCATTCACTCACCAACACACCCATACACACATTAACTCACCCATACAGCCCTTCCCAGATGCACTTTTGAATCCATGCAACCAGTGAATCACCC
Source organism: Triturus cristatus (assembly GCF_964204655.1). Taxonomy (NCBI): domain Eukaryota; kingdom Metazoa; phylum Chordata; class Amphibia; order Caudata; family Salamandridae; genus Triturus; species Triturus cristatus. The sequence goes on from NC_140591.1 coordinate 1,191,033,083, forward strand.
ACTCAGATATGTATGCACAGAGTCACTCACACCCCCACCAACCCACACAGACACTCAGGCACCCATACAGATACTCAGACAACAAATCAATAACCCATGTAGACACTCATGTAGCTACTCACCAACCCATGCAACGGCTTACACACTAACTGAGAGACTAATACAGACTTTCACACAGTTTCGTCACTAACCCATGCATTCAGTAAGACACGTTCAATCACTCACTTATACAGTCGGTCATGCACCTGCTAAATAATCCATTCAGGCACTTGTAAATCCACTCCTTCTTCAATACACCTTGGCATAGATATAAATGAAAAATATTTAAACTTTACAGAAACACACATTCACTGGATGATATCATCAGTGATGTCATCAGTGGTGTCATTTGAGATGTCATCAGTGATGTCATCATTGATGTCACTGACCATGTCATGAGTGATGTATTATGTGACGTCATCACCAGTGCATTGCAGGCGCACAAGTTATAGTTAGCTCAACTAACTATAACAGGTGAATTTCTCTGGTTTTATATGAGTCAAATGTCCAACTAACTATAACGTCCCTGAAACCTATGTTTTTTTCAGTTAATTTCAAAGGTTTTTAAATGCTAATTCCTAACTATAACGTCTGTAATATATATATATATATATATATCCCTCCTCCCCGTGGTGATTGCAAGGTACACAGGGTGGGTTCAAGGGACTTGAGTGACTCATTGGACAGTATAATGCAGTTCCCCAGATTTCTCTATATGTTTCTGCCCACTCAGATTTCCCTCTTAGGTATGGGGCATTCGTCAGGATGGAAGAACTCCTAGGACCAATAACAGTGTCCTTATATTCAGATAAATGTGATTTTAGCCAGTCAGTCGTATAAAGCAAATAAAGGCTTGCAGGCTGATGGTAGGGCACAGCAGCTGTCAGGATCACATAGATCAAATCATCTAAATTAATGGAATTTTTGATAGAGGATGTATGCAAAATAAATTCAGTGGCAAATGCATTTTCAATAGAATTTGCTTTTTAAAAGAAAAACATTGCAAGCTGAGATGTCAGAAAAGATTTAAAAAATAGACAAATAAACTAATTTGCATGCTATTGCATACCAAGTGGGAGTTTACAAAAATCATCACCTCAAGGTGGTTTTATGAACGCCCAAAACTAAGAGCGAAAGATGTGTTAATAAATGTGTTCCTAAGATACAGGAAGAATCACAGCTAAAGGCCTTGTTATGGCTAAATAGCTCACTATAGAAATAATATTTATTTAGATCCAAGGAACAGTAACTCGGCCACAAATGATGCCCAGTAACTTCTAACAAAGTGGGTGTGAGGTCACAAAACAATTCTATTGTATCGTCCTTATAGTTTGTTTGTGGAGTGACATAAAGCACAAGCTATATCAGGACCCACTCTACTAGGGGATTAAGGAGAGAACTGAAAATACAATATATTTATTTTATAGAAAACACATTTTGTGTATATTTACTGTAATTCAGATCACCAAATCTTGACCTAAGGGCAGGATTCCCCTGACAAATTCATGAGCTCATGTCAATTATTTGAGGATGTTTTACTCAGAAACATTACTTAGAGTCCAAACACTGAAAAGACTCATGTGTGAAAAAGAAAGTGATCAAAGGTGAACATAAATCATAAACACGAATTGTTCTGCATCTTGCAGGAGTCTCTAGAAATTGTGGTTCTCTCCAGCACTCACTGACTCCTATAAGGAATCCAACAAACTCAAGGGGGGATAAGATTATCACTAGTAGGATGCTGATGATAATGAAGTGAGTCGACATACACCCTTCTGGTGAGGTATGCCTATAAAGTGAATTTAATGTTTGGTCCCTATTCTCAAAGTTAGCCTAGAGATTAAGGGCCACATTCACAAAGGTTTTTGCTGTCTTAAATGTAATTTACACATACAAAAATGCGATCTTCGGGCAGACATTCCCATATCAGGATAGCTACCATTTTCACTAGTAACTCAGAATTATGAATGCAACAGCCTGCAACTACAGGGGATAAGGCCCACTGAGGGGCATATTTACAATAGACGTGGCAGAGCGTGGCGTTAGACTCCTTGGCTTAACGCCGCGCTCTGCCACTTCTGAAACACAGGGCTTTACAACAATATGGTGCAGCCCTGTATTTTCCCCTGCGCTGGCACTAAATTTAGCTGCCTAGAGCCAACGCAGGCATCCTTGCACCATAGTGCAAGAGAGTCAGCATTGAAGAAGAAGATTTTTTATGTGCATGAAGGTACATCTTCCAGTACATAAATAATCTTTAAATCTTTAAATGGAGTTTTGTAACTTCTATGTGTGCTGCATAATGCAGCACATACAAAATTTGCAAAACGTAATTTTTTAATGATTGTTTATGTGCAGGAAGGGACACCTTCTTACACATAAACAATCAATGGTGTTTTGCTGTTTACATATGTGCTGTAAAACACATTGAAACAGCAAAAATGATGAGAAATGAAACATTTCTTGTGATTGCACCAGTAAGACTAGGTTTTCCCTGGTCTTAATTTTGGTCCTGCCCCATATTTACACCCCTCTTGTAAATCTGGGGCAGCATCAAAATCAAATGGTGTTGTGGTGGAACGTCCACCCCATAACTCATTGCTCGCCTCTTTCACGTTAAGTATAGCGTGAAAAGGTGCCTTAATTACAAGGCAGCGTTAAGCCATGGTTAGTGGCTTAAAACTGCCTTGTAAATAAGGCGAAGCCCCTATCGTCACCACAAAAAACAAAGAATTTGAGGTTGTGGTGGTGATAGGGGCTTGTAAATATGCCCCTGAGTGTTCTATGTGGAAGACTTGCAATATTTAATGAATTTCCATTGGGTTGGAGTAATTCACAAGTTTTGAGTTGTTTCCCACACTAGTAAGACACATACAATTCAATATAAACAATAACATCAGTGAGTACTGCATATGTCATCTAAAGATTACTGAAGGACCTATGATGAACAGTAGGTATACCTGGAAAATGTAAGATGTTGCTGAATATCCATGCTTGTGTTCACCACATTTTGTGAATCACCAAATGTATAAAATCAAAAATCAAAACTATATAGATCTATCCAAATCATAGAATCAACGATTTATACATTTTCATATTTTTGTTAATTGCCACGTACTGCACAGTGGTAGATGGAGTAGGGGGAAAGGTCAATCAGCTAATAAGAGACAAGCAACAGTTCTTTTGGATTTCATTTTTCACTTTTCCCTATCAAATACCCTTGGTTGTCCAACAAAGAGGAGAGGAAGAGAGAGACCCAGGTTAGAAGTCTGCCATTGATATGGTTACCTGATAAAATCAAAGATAACACAATGTAGCCATCATAGGCTTTCTTTTTAAAATGCAGATGCCATACTTCAATGTGTTCACATAATTGCCCAAATAAAGGCTATTAGAAGAATACATTTTTCCCAGATGTATCGGCTCATCATGCACACCAAGCTAAGTGTGCCTGTGCCCCAGCAAGGAGCTGGTTGCTGTTTAAGTTTTTCTCAGACTAAAAATACATTGAAAAGGCATCTGGCCAGAAGAAATGAGACAGGAGAGGATCCTATGAGAAGAAGGGGATGTTTTGACTGGGTGTACCCAGGGTGGAGAGGACTGATAATAGACTCTCAATGGCATGAGACTAGAAGAAATAAAACTTCCGTCAAAACCAAGTCTTATATCTGGTGTCTCTAAAATCACATAAACGCACTTAGGGTCTCATCACGACGTCGGGCAGACCGCCACCAGCAGGCGGTCGGTGGCAGTCCAGCTGACATCCGGAAAATTGGTCTGACTGCCGGATTACAATACAGGTGGTCTGAGTGCAGAGGTTGTGGGGTAGGACCGCCGCCTCTGATAGGAGCCAAGATCCCGTCTGGACAGCAGTCTGATTCCTAACCCTACACTGGGGGCGGTGGCCGCACAGGCACCGACGTAGGGGTTAGGATACCCTTTCCGATTGCAGTCTGCCAGAAGGAGACTTTGTGGGCCACAGACAGGGCCCCCATCCCCACGTGTCACTACTAAGTGGCCTTGGGGGAAATACTGTGCCTCACCAAACATTCATGCACACGGTGAATGGATGTGCACAAACTGGCTTTTTCCACTGCTGCTTCTGCTGCGGCCCTTTTCCTGGGCCGCAGTAGAAAATGGCAGTTTGTGACTGCCTACACGGTGGTCTAATCATTATATGGTGGTGGGACTGCCAACTTCTTTTTGGGTGGTCTCATTCCCACTGTAATACCGACCGCCTTCATAATTAGGCCCTTAGTTTCAGTATTTCTATTCTGGTCACATACAAGGAATGAGGTGCAAAATAATTAAATTTTTGTAGGATTTGGTGCAGAGCAGCTACTTCGAATGTATGGTTTTACAGCAAATGGCTCAGGGAAACAACAGGACATGTCAAGAATATGTTCTGGGATTGACAGAGAAAAAAACCAGAAAGCAAGCCATGTACTTGCTGTAACAGGCCCAGATACATAGGAAAAATGGCACAACAGGGGAAGAGAAACCCACTGTTTCTCAGTCTGCTTATTTTTAATGCGAAACCTACATTTAAATATAGATTGAAATAACTTACCTTTGTTTTTCGGGCCAGGAACCAAGCATACACTGTAAAAGTATATTTCCTGAATATTTGTTTACTTTAATAATTTCTACCGTGTTTCAGTAATGAAAATTGTTTCACAGTCTATTCTTTTGAACATTCACAATTTATCTAAAATTCCATTCTTCAGGGTGTTATATCAGTGTGATTCTTAAGCTATGTAATCACGCTGTTGTTCCATCAATATCTTATTCATCATTTTTGTGCAGAATTCTTATGGAGCGTATTGTGGCTGCAACATAAATTCTTTATGTGTGCAGTGTTTGCAATGAAAATCCCTAGTTACACTTTTGCAAAATTATCATTACCATGTTTAGTTCTTTAAGCTTAAAACAAAAGTGTAAATATGTTTGTCCATTCAGAATCTGTAGTAAGAAAAGCCTGCCAAACACTGCCATGATTTGTTATTTTCCCCAGCGGCTTTCCTGTGTATTTCCGGATTCCAGACATGTTACTGCCAGAGTGAGATATTTCAATGACGCCTCTTTGCTGCTCTACACTGTCACCCCAAGCTCCCCTGGGGGAGATGAGACTAAAAGCTTCCTTTGTGATGACAGCATGGCATTTTCTTTGTTGCTACGTATTCGCAATGTGTAGCTCTACTTGTTAGTAAGTGACTCAATCAATTCTGTTTTCTTCTGTAAAAACAATACATGTGATTCAGATGGCCAAAGGTGTTGATCGACTGAGCACCAGATGAAAATATCAAGGGCAGAATTAAAGGGGCATTTCAAATCAGATAAATCACTAGAAACGTCTCTTCCTTGTAATATCCACAATCTTATGTAAGGAGCATCACCTGCAGTGCTAAGAGCTATATATTTACTTTTAATATGTTAAGAACACTAACTTGTTGAAAATTGTTTTTACACATAGGGGCTCATTATGATGTCGGGTGGCAAGCCTCCTACCGACAGTCGGAATCCTCCCGACCACTTCGGAGCCGTTCTGATCAACTTGGTCGGTTTACAATCCGACTGCCCGAATATTATGTTCGCGGTCGGAATGTAAACCGTCCGGTCATTCTGACTCGGTTCCGACCGACTCGCAGATGATTTGTTTCAGTTGGAACCGCATCGTACACCCCTATTGACAGCGTTTCCACTGTCTGGATTACAATGTAGATTTGCAACAGCCTTTCAGCGTCAGCCTGTCTGACACAGAAAGGCTGTCGGAAAGTGACTTTGGGGGCCCCTGGGAAGGCCCCTTACTTCTGTGGCCTACGGTTCATTTCGGAGGAGGTATCTAAGGGGCCCCCCTGTAAAACCCTAGACTGTGTGACTGGCACTGTAAAGTGCCTGCGACAGGGTGCAGGGTTTTCCACACACACCCTATTTCCCCATAGAAGCCTCTGTTACAGCTGGTAGAACACTAGCTCTCATAGGGAACATACAGGACTCTGACCAAATGGTGTTCGGGCGCATTGTAATATGGCGGTCGGAACCACCAACAGCATGTCGGTCGGTCCCAAGTCCGACAAGGTGTCGCTCGGAGGCAATTCTACCTGGTATCGTAATGAGCCCCTAAGTGTCTCATTGCCATAGAAATTGCAAGCCAGGGTGGGTGGTATTTCTTTATGGCCAAACAGTGAGCGGGGGTTGAGAAGCATTAGAGCAGTAATCCCCATTCGGCGCAGGTCAGCAACAACAAAAAAACAAGCCTCCCTGGTATTTCTGTCTATCACTCAATTAGAACACCTAACCTATATAGCTTTATGTACAACCACATCAGAGTGTAGCAGGTCACCAGACACCCTCTCTTGTGTTGGGCTTGTTCCTCTTAATCCTTCCCAAACCCAAGGGGGTCTTTTGAACACATAGCGCAGCGCTCACGGATAACGATACAGAGGATGTCTGTCAGAATATTAATAACAAAAACAATGTCTGACATATATATCATGGCCTAAATATCATTAACAGAATATCGCTTTGAGACGGATGCTGAGGCAAGTTTAGTTAATATAGAAAAGACAATGGCTCCACTGGACTATAAGAGACTACTATCAAAAAGTCCTTAATAAATTATCAGTACATTAAATTATTCTTAAAACATCTGAACCTGAATTCAGATGTCTGTAGCATACTGAGTACATCATGGGCAGATCTGTTTATGTACACACTGTAAATCTTTTGAAAAAGCAAATCATCAAAAATTTGATTGATTTAATTTATTTTCTTTACACTGATTTTTTCGTGAAAGGTGTTCATTTCTCAAACATAGTAGCACAAGTGCACTTCAAAAGACAAACACATTATGGGTGCAATGTAAATAGATTGCTCAAGTGATATGAGAAAATTCTCAAAACTGCAAAATCATATAATGGATAATTTCTATAAGGCAAGTGGATGTGTTATAACCAGGACAACTGGAATTATGTGACTCTGCAGAGTTTTCTGAATCATATGGTTTGCCGCATTTGCCACATAATCTATCATCTGCTGCATAATTTGGAGATTTTAATCATAAAAATGTTTCTAGTTCAGACAGATTAAAAGTTACTAAAACTGTAGTGAAACCTGCTGCTGCACAGTGCAAGGCCCTTAGCAAAGGTTGACTCATCACCTTTAAGTTGCTTATTGCCGAGTGTTTTGGTGTGTGACTGGTACTAATAAAGTGCAACATTTCTCAAACATTGTTAAAATATGCAACAAATTACAAAATAGTGAAGTAATCCTATCAAAAAAATATTATGCCGCATAATCTACCTTTTCTTGCTGCTTAGTTTAGCCAATTCTGTTGCATAATTTGGTCCTCCCCTGCATAATTCCAGTGCCCCCCGATATAACAGGGCCAGTTATATATGAGGAAAGAAACAACAGAGGAAACAACAAAAAATGTTGTTTCCCGAATGTAAACACACTTTGCATAGGTTACGTTTTTCGGTAACGTGCACAAGCTAGCAATTAAACTATTGTCAACGCACTGCAAAGTCATATTTCCTAAGAACATGTTTTTTTTTAAAACTTAAACGATGTTTTCTATCGTTTCAGCACTGAACATTATTTCACCGGCTGTTGTTTTGGACATTTCCTCTAATGAGATTCTATCCTCCAGTGGGCCTTGTCTGCGGGCCTTGTTGTAATATGTGAAATTTATTTTGCTCCATAACTACCTTTATAATCATTTTTCAGACAGAATCTTGACTGTATTTTCACACCCCGAAGCCTCCGATTCCCATGTAACATTTTTTACCGCCTGCATCCTGTTTTACCAATCTAAGGCATAGTTTGCCTTGCAACAATGTAGAAACTGTCAAATGTAAAGCTTTAAAGAAGCAAAAAAGTTCAAATATATGTTTTCCATTTAAAAGCAGAAATACCAGAAGGAGTGAGACGGTGCCAGGATCTCCATTCCCCTGTGGCTTTCTTGTGGATTTCCGCACTCCAGATGTGTCGCTGCCAGAGTGAGATATTACAATGATGCCTCTTTTCTGCTCCACGCTGTCACCCTAAGCTTCTCCCCAGGGGGTGGGGACTAAATTCTTCCATAGTGATGGAAACCTGGCATGTTGCATTATATTTCCAAAAGAATTGACCGAGTTGTTAGTAAATGCTCAATAAAGGCTGCCTTGCCATGTACTAAACAATATACAGGATTTAATACCTTAGACTGTTTGAATGACTGCATAATAAATAGGGATATCAAGGGCAGGAATCCAAAGACAAATGACTGACCCATCTGCATGTGGTATTATACACAGGGACATGTGAGGGGGCAATGAACAGTACCCCCACAAGGCATTAACATGTATTTATATTTAATGGCTATTGCGTTCAATGTGCTCCAAAGTGCCTAGGGTTTGAATGTCCAGGCAGTGGCGCAACAAAACCTGAGGTAGCCCCCCTGCAAAGTACATGGATGGTCCCCTTTCTGACTCAGTCAGGAGCTCTCGGGCCAGGGTACTGTGCTGAAGGGGCCCCTTGAGCTAGGGTCCCCCCACCCCACACTGCAGGGGCTGCAGGGGACTTTGTTCCCCCACTTTGTCCAAAGTCTTATTATGAAACAAACAGTACGTGCGGGTGGTGGTAGTATTTTTCCTCCTGCTCAAGTAGTTGCACTCAGTCTGAGTTTTTAATTTGACGACCCAAGCAGTACAACAGGTGGCGTTGGGGCGTCTACCCCTAGCTTCACCGGATTGCATGGTGCAAATGGAGCCTCTGGGTAGACGATGGATTCATGGTGCTTTCCTCCTCATGAGTCTCTTGGCCCACTTTCTAGGGGTGGTTGGTGCCTTCTCGGTCCTCCATTATGCTCTGGTATTTCTGGAAGAGCTGCTCTGCTCCCAGACAAAACCGCCCACAATAAATCGGATTAAATGCTGTTCTAAACATGGGCAGCCTTTCTCCTTCCTCTCTCTGCTCTGTAATTTGAAAATGAATAAATCAGAGGAGAGTCAACATTGGGAATTACTCATTTCTTAGCAAAACTTCCTGTTCCGCTTGCAATCCCTTTTAACTAGCCCCACCCCTAGCCCCCAGTTACTGGGACTCCTGGTATCCATGTGGGGACCATTAAGGGGGAAATGATGGGGACCTCAAAATGAGACCCTTACAGGGAAAGCAGAAAGGTACTTCTGCTTGTGGTTCAGTACTGTTTAATTTTCTTTAATTACTTTTTATGTTAATTTCCTGACAATTACCAGAGAGAATGCAATATTCCCTGGAAACAGTTCCATACAGTTAACAGTACGACGAATATGTTTCCTGTACTCTAGCCGAAGCCAGACACGATGATTTGAATACCCTCCAAATATTAATTACTTAGAATAAAGACATACATATTCATAAAGGAATATCAACCGTCTCGAAGCAGAATAACTAACTTTCAGCCTTTGTTTTCTTGTTTCTTTAATTATTACACCCTCTGATCATTAATCACTCCATTATTATCAGCCAGTAAACAACTCGACGACTCCTGCGGTTTGGAGTACTCTTTAAGTGTTCATTAAATCAACTAAACTAGCAATATTTTGAGAAATATAAATAGGATTACCAGTTTTGTCAGAAAAGCATTTTTCATGCAAATGTCTTAAGAGCCGTAGAGTGGAATATTTATCAATGCAATCCTGGTGAAAAGCTACAAAACCCTGGACCATGTTTTAGATTTTACATCTTGCATCAGCGAGCTGTCCTTCGAAATCAAGATGCGCTGTTTACATTCTTATTAAGGTATTTTGATAGATAGAACTTTTGGGAATCAGTGACATATTTGTAATCCAAAAATGTTATTCATTTTCTAGCGTGAATTAGGAAAATTCGAAAAAATGTGTGGCATTGAGTTATTTCACGAATATAGGGGTAAACACCTATCAAACAGAGCTTACAATTTTAGAGTATTTTGCAAATGCAGACCTTGCCTGAAGGAAGGACGAAATTGTTTGCATAGTAGAACAGCATTTTTGGAAGAGCATCCTAAACAAGCATCTGCAATGCAATCGGTCTCGCCTTTGGGAGCTTATATGTATTTAGCTACGCAGTACATTAGCCTGGGTGCTGAAACATCTACTGTTCTTTAACATGGAGGGAAAGTAAGCACCAAACAGCGTGACACTCCAGGTATGGGAACACATTGAGAGAAAAATTGCCTTTCAGCAGGAGATGATATAGTCCAAAGCTCTGTTTTTAATATAAAATCAGGGCCTTCGGTGGTCATACCACTGAAAATAAAAGATTTGAAATAAATATTATTGTCGAGGGGTGCTTGTGGAAGACAATTTCTATGGACTGGAATCTAGAGGATGCTAAAGTGATTCTGGTATTTTACTGACCTCTGCTGGTCGTTTTCTATCAAGAAAGTTAAATAGAGGCAGTTGCCAGAAAAAAAAAGAAAGGCCCTCAGCTGAAAGCAATTCTGGTATTTTACTGACCTTTGCTGGTCATTTTCTATCAAGATAGTTTAATAGAGGCAGTTGAACAGAAAAAAAGTCACTAAGCGGAAGCAGACAAGTCCTAGGGCTGATCTCCAGAGCCCACAAAGCACATACACATTTAAGTATTTACTAAGGGGCATATTCATAAGAAACTATCGCCAAACTAACGTCACATTATCGCAGCCAAAGTCGTGATAAAAATACTTCCCCATTCACAAGCCTGTGTAAACAGCCCACAGCACCAGTTTACCCACGATAGCAGTCGCAAAAAACATCGCCACAGAGGCCCACCGCAACTATCGCTAATGAGATGCAGAGTGGGCGTTCCCGTGCCAAAATTCACAACATCACACCTCAACATTCTCAGCGACCAGACAGAACTGCGATAAAAACACAAAACAGGCGATAAGGCACGTTAGTACCAGGAAATCCACACCTGCTCTGAAGTGGTGTAAAGTCGGACAGCAGCCTGCACCACAAAAGGGAGACCAGCCCAGGGCCACACCCGAATGGCAACAGAAGCCATGGAGATGCCCAAGAGGGCCACAACACTCTCCAACACCACACCCAGGCCTGCAACACCCCCCCCCCCCCCCTCCGGGACCACCCCCAACCCCAGACCAAAAAACTGCACACCAACACCACAAATCCCAATACAAACATTTTGCCTGATGTTGCACAAGCAGGAAAATCAACAGACATGCGTGGCCAGGAAATGGTGACTCAGTCAAACAGCAATGCAATCACCAACACAAAACACCATACAAACAAAAGCCCAAACAACCCGTAGGATGAGTCCTAGCGGCTCCTTACTGGACAATCCGAAGCACACAGCCTGGAAGACCAAATCCAAGAGAAGAAGGTGTGCCATGCGCCCAACAAAGGAAAGAGAGGGAGAGAGCGAGGGAGAGAGACGGAGTGAGATTGCACAAGCAGCGCAAGGCCCCTCGGGCATCTGCCTCCACATGCCAACATGTGTATGTGTATCGCCATCCAAACACCATGAGCCCCAGGCCCTGTCCCAATCTCAGCACCAAAGCTACATCACATTCCGAAAACGCAAGTATTAGTCAGACAAACATCAGAGATGAAAGCTCCTTTGCTCCAATGCAGAAGGCGGGAGAACACCTGCACCTCCGACCTTGGTCCAGAATGCACCTGGAACACCCTGAGAGAGATGCCATGGCAGACGGGGAAGACTCCCACATCACGCATTTCCCAAACAAACTATCCAACTCATCCACACCCCACACACAGAAGCCCCTGCCTGTGGTACCCCCGCATGGCATGCCCTTGACACTCACAGAAACAGCAACCCACTCTCCCCAACTTTACACACACAACCAAATCATTGCTCAAAGCTGTGGCATATCCTCCACACAACTGCCGCAGTTCAGAAGAGTGCCCGTTCCATGAGACGCACCAACGCAATGGCAAGCCATACCAGGCACATGCACATGCACAACCCTGTCACGTGGAACAGTACCGTGCACATATGCTGCATTTACTGGGCGCAGTACCACTGGCAGTGCTGCGGATCAGTTACTGGCACAGCTTCCGTATTGCCTACGTCACATGCGTCCAGCCCTGGTTCCACTGCCGAACATGCACATTCGAGTGTCCCATGGATGTATGCCTATCCAACACAACTGTTGATGAATTGGGCTGACTTGTGTCTGCGCCCCTTGTTAGATCATGAACAGGAGTGTAACCGAGACAGCTATGCATGGGATGCCTTGACATACTGCATATGTATTGGTAGTTGTGCATGGGAGATTGCACAATTCCTCGTGTGCAGTGACCACATCGAGGCGCTCCCCTATTGGGCTTTGTTGCGGATTGGTGAAACGGCGTGGACTGAGCACACCTGCCTGGACCACTTAATGGATTGGCTCAACATGGGGTTCCTTGAACACGACAACGATGTACTATTGGAACACATTGCACATGAAGCTGCACGGGCATTCATGGACGAGTAACTACGTTTCTGCAGCCACATCGATTGGCACCCACAGCACATGTCCCAACAACTTGTTGCATTGTGGGGATAGCTCATGCATCCCACCACAACAGAGGATATGCCTGCCTTCGTCCTGGCTCTGGATGCATGAAAGTGGAACAACATGTGTGTACACACACACCTGTTAAAGGTGATGCAGGTCCATGCCCGGTGCAACACAGCGTCGTTTGGCAATTTTGCCAATTCAGACCCACTGCTGGGGGAGAGCACACACATGTCAATGTAGCACAACATGTGAACCTGTCGGACCCTCACACCTGATCACTGTCAGCAGAGCAGACAATCGGCGCACTCCAGAGGCAGAGCACTATGCAGATCCCATGGGCAGTGAATCGTGCCCCCTCACACAGGGAAATGGGCAGATGCCAAACAACACATGACTCATCCAGCAAGGCAAGGTGGACTGAGAGCATTGCCATCCGTGATGAATGTTGCCCATTTTAGACCCAACATTTTCTGAACTTCGACATGTACCCATGCTGCGTGTAATTGTCTTAAGCATGTCCCTGCCTGTTGAGGCCCTTGCCTCGTCCGTTCTGACACGAACATGCCAATAAAGTCTACGCAACTCCACTGGTATCTAACTGTGATGTGTGTTGTTTGGATGGTCCACTCTTGCGCCACAATGAGCATCGTACCTACACAGGGAGGAACTGACTGATGCATGTGCAATGGGGGGGTGTCCCTTTGGCAAGCTCCACCTCTGTAAGCCAGACCTTGTTATTGGAAGGATGCTGGATGCCATGAGCACTTACGTGACTTCAGCAATGTGAGTATGGTGTCCAACCACTGACCATGTGGAGCAATGTCATATATCACAACAGAATGTGCCCACACAGATGTGTGTGAGTAGATATGCGACGTGAACTTCTGGTGTCACATGTGCTGTAGGACACCACTCGTGGCCTACTTTCGTTTGGGTCAGTCCTACACACAGCCCTATTCAATACATGGACGTGTGCCTACGTTGGGGGTTGTGAGATTGTTGTTGATGTGCAATGGGGGCACAGCTAGTACTCATCTTCACAGTCAGCCAATTAGCCATGTCTCTCAGGGATACACATGTGCATAGATGTCAGTTACCAGGGTGTACCTCCATGTGCAATCATTGTACCTACATCCAGCCATACCTCCACACGTGAGTGAACATAGTGATGACACATCTGTGTGATTTAGAATGTTTTATTCACATTCAGGTGATTGCGGGAGCTGGGGCTGTACATGGCCATCCAAGCCCATATCACATGGAAGCCCAGTGGCGTGTCAACCAGAGTCCTTTGGGGATTGCACAGTGATTGGGAAGAGGGAGAGTGCAGTCTGCAGCAGGATAGCTGTGTAATTGGCCAGCAGTGAAGAAATGGCAGTCCGTGTAGGGGTCCGGGTGAAAGTCGCAGAGTGTTCCGGGGGTCACTACGAGGGGTTTCCCAGGCCATGATGCATAGGTCCTGACCAGGCAGGGACAGGCCAGATGGTGGTGATAGCTGCTACTGCCTCCTCCCCCACACAGTAGTTCACATCCCCTTCTTACTCCCCTGATATGGGTTCTGTGTCCGGTGTGTCCGGTGTGTGTGGCGGGGTGATGGCTGCATCACTGTGTGCCTCTGACACATCAAACTGCGAAGGTGATGGCGCAGCATCACTGTGTGCCATGGACACATCAGGGGTCAGAGCTTTGTTTGTCAAAGTTACCGCTGCAGTCATCTGGGAACTGCTCAGTGGCAGCAATGGCAAGATGAAGTACTGCAGGGCATTGAAGTCCCCAGCTACTACTCGCTGGTGTCCATCCATGTCAGACATCCTTCCAGCCTGCTTCCGCTCCATGGTCTCCACTGACCTCCGCATCTGTCCCAACTCTGTGCTGTCATGGCTGGTGCCTGTCTGCACACACAGTTCTTGTGTCCAATTAATGGCACTAGCGAGGTCAGCCAAGGTCTGTGGTGGAGCATGGTGTGAACAGGGGGTGTCCGATAGGGGCTGTACGTGGTCCATGATGGGACTCAGACAGCCACGTATGGCATTAAGTTTGGCTGCCATGAGCTCAAAACCCACCCGCAGCTGTTCAGCCAACTCCACCTGGGAAGACCACACACGTTGTATGTGCTCCATGTATTGGTCGGGGGGGGTCCTGGGAGATAGCTGTGGTGGTGTGTGTTTCCTGCAGTGTGGTCTGTGCAGGTGGTGTAGTCACCTCGAGACAGCAGGCCTGCCCTGCTCCTGGGGGAGGGGTGCAGAGGCTGTCCAGTATCCGTTGGAGGGTATCTTGACATAAGTAAGTGTTGATTGTCCCTCTGCAATGTTAAGGGGAGATGCAGGTTAACAGAGTTTCACATGTATGTTGTTGATTTACATATGTTTACATTCAGACTGCATGCCAATGTATATTACGAATGTTTTGGGGGAGCTGGCTATTCGATGGCAGTCAGTGTGTTTTCCTAATACATGACGGATGTGTGGTGGTACCCGTTCATTATCATCACACTGTGTCAGGCAATGCCAGATGTGAGTGGACTGTTACTACGCACAAGCAGAACCTGTTGTGGGCTCTGTCCTGTGGTGTTGCACATTGTACCACATTGCCGTCGTTGCTGATGTCCTGTGATTGCTATGTGTGTGTGTGCTGCATTGTGTGGGAGTTGCCCCTGAAGCTCTGATTTCGTGTGACCTTCTCCCTTTGAGGTGGAGTGCCTATGAGTGATGTCACTGACCATGTCATGAGTGATGTAATATGTGACATCATCAGCAGTGCATTGCGGGCGCGTGAGTTATAGTTAGCTGAACTAACTATAACGGGGGAATTTCAATGGTTTTGTACAAGTGAAAAGTCCAGCTAACTATAACACCCCTGAAACCTATGATTTTTTCAGTGAATTTCTGAGGTTTTTTAAATGCTAATTCCTAACTATAACGTGCCTGAAACCTATGGTTTTTTCTGTGAATTTCAAAGGTTTTTTAAATGCTAATTTCTAACTATGCCTACAGAGATAGGACATGTGAAGAAAGAAGAAAAAATGCACAGAAAGAAAAAAAAGTAGTGCAGAAAGATGCAACAGAAGTCCTCAAAGACGAAGAAAAGTGCAGGAAGAAGGATAACGTGCAGAAAGAACAAAAAGAAGAGCAGAAAGAAGCCTTGTTGCAAAATCATCCTGTACCCTCAACTTTTTCAGACGGATACTGGTGGTAACTGAGTCTGACTAACCAGTCCTTGAGACAGTGCTATGTTAAAAGACACTTAGATTACAGTGAAAACACCTACATACACTAGGGAACATTATGCGTTGGGGTCCCCCTGTGATTAGCATGACCTCCTCTGTAAGCCCCTAGTATATAATAGGGCAGGGGGATTAAAACTACCTCTTAAAACAGGCCACAGGGCGTTTTTGCACACGTTAACTCAGGCCCCGTCCCCTCCCTTCACCACTGTGTAAACGCGCCCTGTGGCTGTTCTAAGTTGAGAGATTAAGTCCCCTTGAATCCTAAGGGTCCTTAGGGTCAAACTAGATCACTAGGTACCTCCAGTAAGCTCCACAGAGCTGCGTTGCAGAGAGGTGTAAAAAGGGGCTTGGCCTCAGAACACCTGTCTGCAGCAAAGCTCCCTGGCGCATACTGGAGATGCCTGTTGGGCTAGTTGGCCCTCAGACCCTCAGTATTCCCCAACTTACAACTCGCCAAGGGGCGCGTTTGCAGAGTGCTGCAAGGAGGGGGCATGGCCTCCGGCACGATGCCAGTCTTTTATTTATTTTAATTTTTTAAGAAGGGGGGCTGTGTGGTTTCCCTTCTTATTCTAATTTATTGGCCCTGATGACCCCATCCCCCAGGGCCTGTCTCCTAATTATATTTTTTTGACCCCCATCCCCAGGGCCGGCCACTGTTTTTTATTATTTTTAAAAAATATATATTTATAGACACACCTAGGACATGCTGGACAAACCGTACGTACCTATCACCATGACGATTTGCGTGATATTCATTAAAAGGCGACTATGCATACACTGAATCCACGCGGAATGTATTTACACCACTAGTGAAGCTCTGACATGTCTGATGCCCTACCGTGCCTAATCCCGGTAGACACCCTTGTTGTTTATTTATACAAACATGGGTAGCTATTGACGGGCACATTTAATACACATGCACACCAAGCCATTCAAAGGGGATTCGACAAAAATTCGACCAAAACTATGCAAGAAACCCCCCTCACGGTTAATAAAACACACATCCACTGCCGGATGTGTAATACTTTTTATTTTACTCTCTGGAAAGGGGACGAACATCACTTGAGAGTCACAGCGTGCTCCTGGCAGAGCCCAATGCTGTGTTACACCCACCATTGCCTGCCGAGTGCCACACACCTCTGTGTTGTATTCCACTAGCTAGTGCATATGCTATGACACTCTCTAGCCCATGTGCACTGTAACACCACCCCGTGAATATGTCATGCCACACTTGTCTTCCCACGGGTTATATTGCCCCATCTAACGTGCCTTCCTCGATGCCTATGTTATAACGCACAGTGCTATGCCATACATATTACAATCTGGGATCCATATCTTTGTCACAGTGCATATGCAACGTTACACTCCCCAGCACATATTTTATATTACAACTTTAGAGACTAGTTAGGTTACACAACACTGCCCTGTGCATATTACACTCCAAGGCGCATATCGCATAGCACGCGCTAGTGTCTGTGCTATCTCGCGCTCTCCAATGAATCTGTCATTGCGCACAATGTATTGCATATTATATTTCACGCCCGGTTCATCTTACATCACACTTTTTGGTGCATAGTTTATACCATACACTATATCTAGTTTTCATTTTCAATCGTGCTCTCAGGACTATGTTCTATATAACACTGTGTTCACCTACCCTTTTCACGGGCATTACATTTTGCGATAGGGGGTGGAGGGTCGGGGGGTGTTTCTGCCAAGTGAGCCCGGAGTCACAGTCACAAACGTCCTCTTCTTCCTGAAAAAAAGTGAGATTATGCTGCATACTTGTTCATATTTTAAGTAGTTCGCACAGATACACGTTTTATAAACAATAAAGTTCCTAATACCCGCCTTCTCTCAACAGTTAGCTTGCTGCCCCATCCCCCTCCTCCCTATCCTCTGACTAGCCTCCTCCCTCCTGCCATGCATGGTCTGATGTGCTGCCACTGCCCTCAATTTAGTATGATGTACCAGTCCACTCCTCCTGCCCTCCATTGCCCAATTATATGCCCCATCATTGACCTCCTGCTTAAACTCTGTGCTTAGCTTGCTGCCCCTATTCTCCTTCCCCCTGCACTCCGATGTCTTTGTGCATGCCCCTGCTCCATCCTTTTTGCCCACCATGTTCCATGGACCTGCCACTCCTATCTACTCTGAGTGTTCTGTTGAGCTGCCACTCCCCTCCCACCTGCCTAGCATTGTCAGATGACTGTAACCTGTCCCTGCCACCTCCACCCTGCCTGTCCACATGCCATGCCCCTATCCTCTTCCTCCTGGCCTACATGGTCCATTGTACTGCCACACCCTTCTGCCCTCCCTGGTCTGTTGTGCTGCAACTGCTCCTTCTGCCTGCCCCGTGCGGTCTGTTGTGAGGCCCCTTCCCCTGAACTTTCTTGTCTGTGCACAGGTCCTGACCCTCCCTTCTATCCTCCATCGTCCTTTGTGCATGCCCCTGCACCCTCCTTCTTGCCCATCATAGCCATTGTGCTGCCACTAACCCTCCCACTTGCCATGCATGGTCTTCTGTGCTGCCATGGCCCCTCCCACCTTCCCTGTTTGGTCAGTTAGCTGCCCCTGACCCCCTCCCACCTACCCTCCATGGTCTGTGTGTATGCCATCACAGTCTCACTGTTGCTCTTCATGGTGTGTCTTGCTTCTAGTGTCCATCCTGCCTGACCTCCATGGCTATCTTGCTGCTCCTGCCCTGCCCCCTTGCCCCCAGCCCTCTGTTTACATGTGCAGACCCCTACTCCCTCCCTCCTGGCTTGTCTGTTCCATTGTAATGCCCCTGATCCGTCCCTCCTGCCCTTTATGGTCTGTTATGCTGCAGCTTTCTCTCCTGTCTGTCCATTATGGTCAGCTAGCTACCATTGCCTCTTGCCCCTCTGTTCTCTGTTGTCCATGTGCATGGTCCTGTCCCCTCCCTCTTGCTTTCTATGGATTGTTGTGCTGCACTCCCGTCCCGCATGCCCTGTGTGGTGTATTGTGCTGCTGCAAACCCTGATGCCTGCCCTGCAGGGTCAGTTTGGTGCACCTCTCCATGTCCCTCCTGTCCTCTGTTATCCAAGTCCATGTCCCTACCCCATTTCCTTCCATGATCCAATGTACCATACTTGCAAACATTTTGAACTTGGTAAGAGGGAGATTTTGAAAAGAAACTGGGGTATTGATTTTCCCCTTTGAGTTACATTGAAAAAGAGGAGATTGTAGACAGGAGACAGATCAAATAAAGCCCATTTGAGCTTAAAAACATTGGACGTTTCCTGGCTGAATCGGGTCTGTTGGCATGTATGGTTGTACTACCATTGCCTCTTCCTTCTGCCCAAAATGGTCTATTACATTGCCACAGCCTCTCTTGCAAGTCCTGTATTGTTGGTTTGTTGCCCCTGCCCCCCTTTCCACTGCCCTCCATAGTCTGTTGTGCTTCCACGGCCCTTCCTGCCTGCTCAGTGTGGTTAAATTTTTGCCTTTACACCCTCCTACCTGCCTTCAATTTTCAGAGTCCGTGCCCCTGGCCTCTGCCTCTCAACAGTATCCTAATGAACAACTAGATTGCTAACATTAGATATTTATTACAAAAGTGTGGAACGCCTGACGTCATCTTGATGTAATCAAAACTGTAATACCTAGAGCATTTCCTTTAGAAATTACATATATGAGAGGGTCTTATTGGCATCAAAATTATGGTTAGTGCTTTAAAAGACTAAAATAAGGACATATTTTCTGAGTTTTCAAATAGCGACAAAGCACTTTTAAATTATTTGTTATCTTTATGTTTTTTTATCCAGTTGACCACTTGATTAAATGTTGCACTTAGGGGAGAGGATGTGGTGTTACTTCCAGAACTGCAGACTTTGCAACTGGGGAACCAGGTTGGAGTTTCTGCTTCAGCTCGACATTCTGTGATTCTGGTCAAATCACTTAGTCTCCCCATGTCTACAACCAAAATGAATTTGTTCTTGTGTGATGTAACCAATGCTCATGTAAAGCACTCCAATACCTGACAAGTCTGCACTATATAACACTGCAAAAACACAAAATAATAAGTGTTTTGCACACGTCTGTCATTGGGTTATATTTGGGCTACATCTGGGTGATTTTGGGCTACATTTGGGCTCTTTTGTCTCCGATGGCCATCTTGGGAGATTTATTTGTTATGAAGTTTCCTCATTTCCTCATGTACTGCAGTCTCCTCAGTAGGAAATGCTTTCAGTTTTTTACTTTGATTCCAACATGAAGGTATTCAGATATGTCACACATTTGCCATAAATTCTGAATGTGAGCACTCCAGTTGCTCATTAGATCACTGTAGTAAAACTACTGTTCACCATGGAAGTCTGCTCCTGGTATTAAAAGTGCATGTTTCAGTCTGCATGTCAGAATTTTTTAATGAAATAGAAGAGGATTTCAGAAGTCACTCAAAATGTGCCCTCATTTTCTTTCTTCAGCATTAATCATAATTTCTATGGCAAAATGAACCCCCTCATTGTGTTCCTTTTTAAATTAAATGTTTTAAGTGTTACCAGTTTATTCCAATCAAGATGGCTTCAGGTGTGCCATACTTTTGTCATAATGAAGACAGTAAGCGCTCTAGTTGTTTTTAAGAACACTCTGGGACATTCTGTCATTGGGCTATACTTGGGCTACATCTGGGTGATATTTGGGCTACATTTGGGCTCTTTTGTCTCTGGTGGCCATCTTGGGAGGCTTATTTGTTATGAAGTTTCCTAATTTCCTCATTTACTGCAGTCTCCTCAGTAGGAAATACTTTCAGTTTTTTACTTTGATTCCATCAAGAAGGCATTCAGATGTGTCACACATTTGCCATAAATTCAGAATGTTAGCACTCTTTTTGCTCATTAGATCACTGTAGTAAAGCTACTGCTCACCAGGGAAAACTGCTGCTGGTATTGAAAGTGCATGTTTCAGTCTGCATGTCAGAATTATTTAATGAAATAGAAGAGGATTTGAGAAGTCACTCAAAATGTGCCCTCATTTTTCTCTCTGCAGCACTAATAATACTTTTTATGGAAAAATTAACCCCCTCATTTTGTTCCTTTTTAAATTAAATGTTTTAAGAGTTACCACTTTAATCCAAGCAAGATGGCTTCAGGTGTGCCATATGTTTATCATAAGTAGGACTGTTAGTTGTTTGGAACACTCTGGGAAGCTGCAATAGAACACAAAGGAATCAACTGACAGTCTCTGCCCTTGTTGGATGTACATGTTTTACTGAGGATGTCAGACTTCATTCTCACATGACTGAGAAAGAGAATGTGAATTTACAGAAAATAAGCTCTCAGTTTAGCTTATAGATCACCTTCCAAACCTCTGTGGGAAAAGCATGAGAAAATATTTTTCTCTCAATCATGATATCCCAGCAGAAGGCTTTTTCACATGGTGAAATCACCTTAGAACATACCACAATTCCTAAAATGAGTATGGTACCATCAACAAATGATTTATAATGTAACTAAAGTCTTAAAACCTTCTATTAACTGCAATGCTTTTAAATGAGGTGCTATCATGTATATTGGTTCCAGGATGGCTGCCAACACTTCTTGAATGAAGTGCTGACAGCCAATCAGATCTCAGGATGAGATGTGTGGTTAGGCTCCGCCCACATATATATATGGTTTTACTTTTGATTTTCTCAGGAACTACTGAACAGATTGACACCAGACCTGCATAAGGCCCTTCCCTGACCTGAGGACTACCTCTCTGCCAAACTTCAAGTAATTCTGTTCAGCCGTTCGGGCTGTACCTTTGACTAAAGGTCCGAGCAGAAAATGCATGGGGAAAACGTGTTTTGGGACCCCCCTTTTTTCTCGGCCGCCGCTTGACGAATCCCCCCGAGACTTTCAGGGTAGGAGCTGAGCGGAGCGCCCCATTAATTTTGAAAATTTCGCGAAGATTCGTCAACCGGCGCCAAAGTTATTCAAATTAGAATTTTGAGATTTCCTATGGAAACACGGTCCTAACTATAACTATCTACTGGCGACCACCAGTAGATAATATATATATATATATATATATATATATATATATATATATATATATATATATATATATATCCAACAACATGCCTCCGAGCCAGGAGCCTCCAACCCTACAGGGTGGCCTCTAACAACGGGCACGGAGCAGCCCGACAATTTAACTTCCGTTACACACCACTCAGAGGCCCAATACCGGAGATGCAGGCTTTATTTCTACAGGCACAGCAGTGCATAGGAAACCCCTTGTCCTTACGCGTTTCAGCAATGTATTGCCTTGATCACAGGTGGGGATTATTAATTGCAAGTGCATTTCTGCACGCTTTTTATACTTCAAAAACATCAAGTGACTGGCATTAAAAATACAGTTCCCATGGTGCATTTCACAGGTGATACGAATGTATTTTACAGAGTCTTAGTGAGTTCATGTTTTCATTTAAATTCACTTTTTCTTTCCTTTTTCAGTTCATACACCAAATGTTTAAGTGGCTAAAGTTTACTCACGCCGTCCAGTTGTTTTCATTTCTTGGCATTTGCTCACATTCCATGTCTGCCTCGTGAATCAAGCTCCATCTCCGGCACGATCAGAGTGAAAGGTCAGGATTTTACAGTGCATATGCCTTTACCAAGCATGCCTTTACAATGAATGCTGCTGTCCTGCTGCTATGTGGGAGGGATTTCTCCAGAAAGCACTTGGTTCCAGTGCTCATGTCATCCTTATTTCCACCCAGCTATGTGAAAGAGTCAACTTCAGCTTTCTTACAGTAGTTTATGTATAGTGTTTTCGATGCACTACAAATATCTCTTCTTCCTACCTCATACATGTTTCACCTGTGACTGAACATAACCCCTCTGCACTGATAAGAAGGAGGGTTAGGGCTGCAGCGGGTGGACATTGAAGAGATTTATTTCGCCTAGTTAAGGACAAGAAAGCTGGCAAAGGTGACCCGAATAAGAGACTGATATATACTTTTAGTTTTACACTAGGATATAATCGTCAGCTATGCTTATTTGGAGAGAGGTAGGCCCACTACACAAAACTGAGGACCCAGTATTTTCCAGGAAATTGGGAGATGAGATTTAATAAAACAGCCATTACATATCATATAAGCAACCTTGTTTCCCTTCTGTGTTATCTGCTTTGCTTTCACTTCCTCATTAGGGGAATGTGCATGGATAAAACTGAAAATCAACACACAGCATTGTCAATGGGTTCTGCATTGAACCCAGGGCACTGCATGTCTCATAGACAACACAAACCAGTCGTACTTAGCAATGTTCCTGCATCATATAACACACACAGAAAATCCATCAATAGAAGCCATCCCCATTGCTGGAACCTAGCCATCAACTATGCACATTTTTAATGCTGTGTCAATTTCTTGCAATACACTATTCTTATTCCAAATTGAGGGAACTGTTAATGATGCTCTCAGTTATGTGTATTTTGCATATTTTGGTGATGTGTAGATTAGTTGGCTATAAAAATGAAGGCTTCATTACTGTTGAACTCCCTATTTGTTACAGTTGGTCGATCATGTTTGTCAGATCTTTCTAAAATTGCCAATTGCAGTTGTCAAACCTGAAAGCTTCTTATGTGGTTATTTGCTCCTTTTTTGTTTTATCTCTTTCTAAATGTTCTGTTTTGTTTACAGATGATCTGCCAAATGTTTGCTTACGAAATCAGTGAAAAAGCTATTTGTAGAAATTGGCAAGACAAAGCTTTTAAGCATTCACATTCCTTTCCTGAGCTCACTGTGGCACAGCTTGCCATTATGGAAATCAAAGCAAAGCACTTGATTTGCCAAGGAAATGTCAAGGGCGTCCCTTGTGGTTCTTGACTGTTAGCATTTCAATTCAAGGTACACAGAAAATATTTATTGAGTGTGTGCTGTTTTGGTAATTAGTTACATAATTTTCAGATCATATACATTCTTTGGTATGTATATTTAAATCCTGGTCTGACACTGAGATCTGACTCCCACTATTATGAATCTTTTGTATTTAAAAGACAAAAGTGCTTAGGTCGATACTAGGAATCCATTTTAAAGATCCCGGATTAGTCTCAGTCAAGCAAATAGCATTTGGATGCTTTAATTAGTGCTCTTTAAATTTCTTGGACATCAATGTCCAATTCTTGACCATACATAAGATGTTGGAAATTACCAGGACACTGTTTTGAGTAGTATTAAAGGTGTTGTGGAACCGAGAGAGTAATCTCCAGATCTTCCTCAGGGACACAGAGAAGACTAATTCAAGCTCAAGATAACCAGGATTGCGTCTAGTTGGCTGGTATTTAAAAGAAAAGATTGGTAGTGAGGAATACTAGCATACCAAAGGAAAATACGATTGAGGCTTTCCTTGTGACTCCTATGAAACATCTTATTAATGGTGAAAATGATATTTATCCCTCCGTTAACCATTTGATGAAATAAATGACCGGCCAGCGAAAGATCTTTCGGACACATTTGAAGACTTACTGGTGATATAGCACTCAGATATCTAGAGCATTGAAGACTGATCAGATTCACTGTCTCAGTGAATAAATAACGAGGATAGAGTTTCCATGGTTGACTGACATTTGTTGTTAACTCTTGATGTCTTTACATCTTGAAATTGGATGAAGGTTTAGAATTGAACTTCAAGCTCCCTCGATCATGCCTTGTACATGGTCTAAGTATTTTTTCCTAGCATATCATTTTTCCAGGTCCAGTCACAATTTACAAATATATAAACTCTGGTTCCTACCAAGTTAAGATATTTACTACTGTAAACTGATAAAATATACCATCAATAGACTTGACCAATTGAATTTTCACATACATTCAGCACTTTTTAAGCAAAACTCTGCAATGTTGAGACTTATACAGCCAAAGAGCTGTATAAATCAGTGTTTAAATGTGTGACAGCAAACAACTTCCCAAACAATACCACAGTTATCCTAAGGAGTGGAGAACAACCACATGCATCTTTGATGCACGTTTTCTACATTCAGCAACAAAGCAGTGGCATGCTACCTATGGCTGTAGGTTGTACTAGCCGAATAGTAAAAGTCCTGATGAGCAAATAAAAGTCTGTTCTGAGACCTCACCTTCCAGTTGATGGTAATCTGCCTTTACTTGGTAACTTCAAAACATTTCAAGGATATGCCTAGAAAACTATAACAGTTACAGTTTTTCAGGCTTACCCCTTGGGAAGTGAATTTACTTTTTACAGTTAAAGTATTTCCTCACTATAAAACTGTATGTAGAGTGCAATTAGACAGTGCTGCTGAGCTGTTTCAAATTGTTCTTTTTTTTGTTCACAGGTAAACATACCCTCCACCACCCCCATGAAAAAATACTTTCTACAACACCCACATCAAGATTTGGATTTTTCATTTTGAAAATAAAAAAAAGTCTGACAAACTGCTCTGTCATGTTGATGGAGACATGGTTCAAACTTTAAAAAGCATTGACAGAAACCGATGTGACAGCGGTTCTATCAATGTTTTAGAAATGACCGCAGGCTTGGTGGGCAATTCCAAGTTCAGTGGTAACACTGGCTACCGAAATTATGTTAGCCACCTTTTCAAAATCTGTACACTTCAGTGATCCTTTGCCCTGTGTTTCATTAGCATTGCATCATTGTGTATATACCATGCTTGAAGGACAAAAAGCCAAATGACAGAGTCCCATAAGACCAGAGGGCCTGATGGCCTAAGTACCTCATTCTCCTGTAATTGTTGAGACCTGCTTATGAATATGAACAGCATTCTACTGAT
The DNA here is from genome assembly GCF_964204655.1 of Triturus cristatus. NCBI lineage: Eukaryota > Metazoa > Chordata > Amphibia > Caudata > Salamandridae > Triturus > Triturus cristatus. Next base: position 1,191,058,576 of record NC_140591.1, read on the forward strand.
TGGTGTGTTCCGCTAGTACTAATAGTAATTTCTTATCACCTAAGTGTATTTCAGTCTTTCTTTCTGGGGCATTTGAACTAAACAACAATGGCAAAAAACATCCCCATAGAAGTAATCCAGAGGAGTCATCCATTAAGTGTGCATATTCTAAGTGCCCAATTAATAGAAAATGTATAGGATTTGCTTTTTTAAAATATCTTAACTACTCTGCTTGTGTTTCATATCTGATGTAGGCCATCAATGCCATAACCACTCACTCGCTGGTTGTGCCTTGATTTATGCGACAGTATGTGTTTCCTCAGTGATCTCTGAGAGAGTGAATACACTGGCAGTGTGTTAGTCCTTCTAGTTCTTGTTGCATGGATTCTGCTCAGGAAGAGAACTTTGCTTGGGAACATAGAACATTAGTAGATAGGGATTAAGTCACCATACCACCTCAGTACCATGAGACCTAGTCTGACTAGCTATAGTGTCTTACTTGCCCTCCTACTCATATCCAGAGAGACAAGTTAATTAACAGCCCAGAATACAACACTACGTACGTTCTCAGGGATTGCGGTAACAGGTCACCCCCCTTTAGCTCACTCGTACTCGTCGAGACATGAAGGAAGTTTGAAATGTTTATTTAAACTATTGTGCTCTAGAATGCAGCAGTATACATGCCAGCATTGTTAATATACCATATATAATGAAAAGCCCTGTCATATTATACGACAGAATAGCCTAATCCCACCTCCCCTTCTACTGAGACAAACTGATTATACAGCAAAGATCTCTGGGTTTTGAAGCAGACCCTGTATCTTAGCATTCACAGATGAACGTCTTACCTCTCAGATACAGCCGTGATCTTCTCTGAAACGATATCTGTCTCTCTTTGTGTTTTACATTGCTGTGCATACCTATATGACAAGGTTCACATATTAATAAACAAAAAAGCTGAACCTTTGTGTGGTGTCTAGGTGCGAGTGCCTGACCAGAACAAAATAACAAGGGACATTGTTGTTTGACCTTTTCTGCTGTTCAGACTAAATCCCAGGAAAGGACAGAAAGAGAAAACAACTGAAGGTTATGTGTGTGTTTATATAGTAGTGTGTGCAAAGCTAATGTGGCCTTTGTCATGCACAGTAAGGATAACATGGGAAAACCACAATGGGCACTGTATAGAACACATGACATTTACTCAATATTGCCCTTTAGTAGGGTTGTAAATCCTTTCTTTTCAAAGTAAGTCACTTTCACCTGAGTAATGTGGAGGAAACTGTCTGCAACTTTCTTCTTCACCTTCATCTTGAAATCTAATATAGAGGATGCTTTGGGATATGTTCCACTTGCCCTTTGTACTAGGTACTTTATTTCTGTTCACTTTTATGTCAGTCGAAATACAATTTGTTCTGTTCTCAGTGGTTTTGCCTTGGAGAAATTCAGAGTTTTCATCTGTTTATCAGAGGACAGTCTATTAATGGATGGCAAATGTGATCTTTGTCAGATGGTCCATCATATCTATTGCACCTATTCGGTGTTGGTTTATTTTTGTTGCAAAAAGAACAATTGATGAACAGAATGCAGAACAAGGTCATACATACACCCCAGTACAGAGATCTGGGCCCAAATCCATCGTTTTTTTGCTCCCTCATGCCATTCCAATTTGAACCCAACCATAAGCAAATCAGTCTTTGCCCTGTGCCCAATGGGAACAGTCCAGCCTGAACTGCCAGGCCAGGTCCTCCTTGGACTGGAAACAAGCATCCTAGGACCGGTTTCGGGGTTTCACCCCTCATCAGCCAGGATAGCTTGACCCCAGTGGAATGGAGAGCACGGGACCCACGTCTGGGAATACCCGTCCCACTCGGGGTGACAAATGCAAAAAGAACAATTGATGGACAGAATGCAGAACAATGTCATTCATTGACCTCAGTACAGAGATCTGGGCCTAAATTCATTGGTTTTTTTTCTCCCCATGCCATTCCAGTTTGAACCCAGCCATATGCAAATCAGTCTTGACCCTGTGCCCAATGGGAACAGTCCAGCCTGAACTGCCAGGCCAGGTCCTCCTTGGACTGGAAACACACATTCTGGGACCAGTTTCGGGGTGGCATGGTAGGCAAAAGAATGATGTATTTAACCCAGATCTCTTGACTGGGGGTGAATGTTTTGATTTGTTCTGTATTTCCTCAATCAATTGTGTGTCTTTTGCTTTCTCGCCCTAAGTGCGCCGGGTATGCCTAGACGTGGGTCTAGTGATTGTGTGGTAACAGTACTGTTCACACTTTGGATCATCTCACAGGAGCATTTCCTCTTTCTGATCATACTAGAATTGCATTGGTTATTGTTGGCTTGTATAAGTGGTGCTTCTGATTACAGTTCACTGCTAAGCATCCAGATGCTGCAACAAAAAGGGGAGCAGTTGTCAGCAGCTTTAACATCCTTAGATGCATGAGTGCTGCATTGACATGGAAATCAGTTCTTTGATCACCTACACAGGTATAATAATGAGAACAGAGGTAAAGAACATACAAAAATAACTGGAGTACAATTATTTTTAGATCTTGTCTAATAAGAGCTTTAGCTGTCTATAGACAGAACTATGGTTTCTAATGCATACCATTACTTAGAGTAGGATTGACTCAACCCTTGCTCTTAAACGGATGGCTTTGTTGTCGAGCTCAGTTGCCTACTCTTGATTCAATAGCATTCCTCCATTTTCTTGTGTTTGTCTCAGTGAAGAGCAATTTGGTTTCAGTGTTTTCCGATTGGATGAGTAGTATGCTTCCCCTGCATACATGAGGCAACTCTATTTTTATTTAGTATTGAGCACTTCATGAGAGTGTGTATGTTTCCTTTCTTTTTCTCCCTTTTGCCTCTTTATCATTTCCTCCACACTCTTTTCATTCCCCTCCTTCCTGAGATGCTCCACCGTATGCCCCATCTAATACCTCATTTTGTTATTTATTTTTTTATAAGGGACCAGTAGCTGCAAAGTGCTGCCTGGCCACCAATTCCTTCTTGACCCCGCTCGCTGATACACACACCCTGTTCATAGCCCCACTCCCTATTCCACTCCCTGAGATAAATTGTAAATTATAATTTGTTTCTAATTTATTTTTTATGATGGCCTGGCAGCTGCAGAGTACTGACAATACCTTTAGAGTCCTGGGAGCAATGAAAGGAGTTCTTCAGATCCCCTCCTTATCATTCTAATGTTCCAACTAGAACGAATCTCTGCCCTCTGGAATTTTTTTATACTTCTCATCGGGCACACCACAGGGGCCGTGATATTCATTCCATCTTGACTGGGGGCCCTAGACCCTTAATCCAAGGATGCCGGGATGTTTCTCATCCACGATTTCTGTTTAACATCCCGGTTAACAATAGATATGATAGATTGGAGGCGGTGGATTGACTGAGGGAAGGGACAATTATGGAAGGGAATTCAGGACCATACAGCCAGGACCCGAAGTGTAATGTTAGGAATTGTTTGAGGCGAACACCTAGGGATAGGAGTTTACATCTCCGACAGTTAATGAACTCTCTTTGTGAAACCATCCACCCCAGGGGGCCCCCTGTTACTATCTCTAACGCCCCAGATAGTGAGTCAAGGAAAGACAGTAAGTCCCATCCTGTTCCAGATAATTCCCATCTAGTCCAACAAGGTGTCAGAGTGGCCCCTAATTACAGAGCTGTTGATGCCTTGAGAAGGAAAAGAGGTACAGATAACAGTATTATGGTTCTATCATGGAATCTGGCGGGCCTTAAAAACAAACTATTCTATCCAGAGTGGGGGCTTTTTGTGGCAGAGCAGGACATCTGTCTTTTCCAGGAGACATGGGCGAGGGAAGAGTTTCAACAGGTGGGTTTTGCCTTTTTCAATTCCTTTGCTACCTTTGGGGGAAGGGGGTTTGCCTATCTGGGTGGGCACTCATTTGGGTTGTAGAGCCGATCAGGTGGTAACTCCTTCAAATGACATCCAGTGTGTTCTTCTCACTTTTTCCTCCTTGGTAAAAATCGCCCTAATTAACATATATTCAAGACCTGTTAGTAACAGCCAGGAATCTGCAACCATCGATCAGTTAGGGCTCTTTATTCCAACTCTGGACCCAGCTATCCGGCTCATTGTTGGGGGTGATTTTAATTGTCAATATGAACCCCTTACTGATCAGGATCACTTCATGCTCAGTGAGGAGGATATTCTCTGGTCAGTCCCCGATCCCCAGATTAGTCCCATTAGGATCTGGTTTCCACTGGCAATACAACTTAATTCACTCTTGTTGGCCTTGTCACTAAGGGCAGGTAATGGGTGTATCAAATCGGACCGCCCCGGACAGCTTACATTTAACCGAGCATGTCAAGCATCTTTACTTGACTATATTCTAGTAGAAACAAGATCGTGAGGATGGGTCCTTGATTTTCGAATCACTATTAGACATGATAGTGATCATAACGCCTTGATCATTAGCCTGAGAGCAGAGGACCTTGGTATTTCTAACTCTGCTGCCCCAGTGGATAGACCGCCCGAGCACTAACATTGACTAACAATAGAAGAAATCTTAGATGGGGTTATATACAACACTCACCCCCTAAGCTGGCCAAAGTTTATCAGGCACCCATTCCGTCACTGACTAAAATGTGGAAGGTAGTGCAGGCGGGGGGTCTCCTACTGGAGCTGGACAAGGCAGGTCTTACGCACCAAGAGCTACTGGAGAAGTTGGTGGATGTATTCCATCCCCTGGTGCAGAGGAGGGAACCCAAACGATTTAAATGTCCCTGGTTTAATGACAAGTGCCGTATGGCCAAGCAAGCCCTACTAGCGACATTGAAAGCGAAGGACAAGCCCTCAATTAAATCTACCCGGGCCGGTTATAAAGAGATAACCAAACAGCAAAAGAAAAAGTGGGAAAGTGACAGCTGGGAAACTCTCAGGATTGCCCTAGATAATAAGGATTTGAAAACTTTTTGGGCAATAGCAAGCTCTGGTGATAGGGAAAGGAGCTTGTTGATAGAGCCAAATATAGTTCCCGAAGTATGGGAGTCCCACTTCGAGTCGCTGTACTCAGCTAGGGAAGACAGTCCCGACTGTACCGGTAATCCCGCTGTAATATTAGAACCTGACAGTGAGGGGATCACTGAGATCACCATGACCGAAGTGGGCAACGCTATTAATAGACTCCACAGCAATAAAGCGCCGGGCCTAGATAAACTACCAGGTGACCTTTACAAAGAGGAACCCAAAATCTGGGTACCCTATCTGTGGGTTCTATTTAATGCTGTTATGAAAGGCATAAAGCCCCTGGACACATGGTGTGGGGCCGAGATTGTTCCCACACACAAAAAAGGCTGCCCTCTTCTCCCAGTCAATTACAGGCCGATCAGTTTAATCGATATCACCCAAAAACTTTTCGGTCGGGTCCTTTTAGATCGACTCCAGGGCTGGATGGAAGAAAAAGAGATTTTGATCCCATATCAGACTGGCTTCAGATCAAACATGTCAACCGTGCACCAGATTTTTAGACTCCAAATTATTTTCTGGAAAACGGTGACAGTAGAGAGTGGCAGCCTCTACTTAATTATTGTTGATCTGAAATCAGCTTTTGATCTCGTACCTAGAGAACGACTCTGGGAAGTGCTCAGAGATCTGGGAATTCTATCTTATCTCCTTAATGTCATTGTAAGGCTCCATCAAGACAACTTTGCCCAAGTGAGATGTGTAAAATACGGGGAGCTTACCTCGCGCTTCCCAGTTAGGAAAGGGGTTCGCCAGGGCTGTGTCCTGGCCCGCATTTTATTCTGCCTCTTTGTCAACGGGCTCATTGACCATCTCAATAGAATTAAAGACAATGATGCCCCAAAGTTAGCCTCATGCTGGGTGCAGGTGCTGATGTTTGCAAATAACACCCTCCTACTTGCTAAAACACCAATGGGTTTTCAGCGTATTCTTGATGGGTTTGCTAATTTCTGCAAGCTCCAGGGATTGAAGATCAATATTTTAAAAACAAAGTATATGGTCTTCAATTCCCCTAAAACTACTCGCCCCAACCCATCTCTTTATGGAATTCCCCTAGAAAGAGTTAAGGTGTTTGATTATTTGGGTGTTACTTTGTCCGAACACTTTGAATGGGGACCACAGATGACAAAGGCAAGGCTCGGGCTTACACAGACGGTGGGTGGGATTATGAAATTACACAGCTCCTCTGCATTTAAACAGGCTGGCCCTGTGGTGGATGTTTATAAGGCACAAGCACGGGTGCTACTTTATATGGGGCAGAACTGTGGGGGCACCACCCCTCTTCTGATCTGAGTCAGGTGGAAAATAGCTTCTTGCGGCAGCTCCTAGTCCTCCCTCGTAGTACTCCCCTGCTGCCTATTCGCATGGACTTGAGTATTAGGACCATAGATGAGGAGATCGCCCTTAGACCCATCACATTTTGGCATCGTCTATGGGCGACCCCAGAACTGTCCACCTTTAGGGCTGAACTTAAAGAGTTTTTAGCTCCCTGTACTCTTAAGAAAATGTCCTTGTTAAACCATATAAGAGACTACACATTTAAGTTAGGTATGCCAGATTTATGGAGGACACCTGACATAACATGCCAAATGACCCCCAGGGTGGCTCGAGTTGGATGTAATAAGCGGTTACCCAGGAAAGTTCTTCTCACGGTCGTTTGACTATGGAGTTCCTCCAAGTCAAAGACGTGTTCAAAAGAGAATCCTTTATGGACACCATCGAACCCCCTTTAGCCAGGAAATTTTATGTTCAGTTTAGGATAAGGTCCCTCCCACTTCATTATTTTACCAGCAAATGGGCTAAAGAAAGCAATAGTGAGTGCCCCGCTTGTAAATACAAGGAAGAGTCGATTACCCACATTTTCTTTTTTTGTCCAGCCTATCTCCATATCTCTATATCCAGCTTTGCAAGAACATCGGCTTTGTGCGTTGCGCGGAGGCACTGAGGGTCCTAAAATATGTAACTCACCCGCCAATAGTGTTTGCTGTTTCACGCTTTTTAAACTCAATGTGATTCATTAGGCGTCCCTTTTTAAAGTAGTTGATTCATGGAGGAGAGAAATAGTTGATTACGCATAGGATTGTTTTTCATCATTTATGCGTCCCCTTCGGATCTAGGTTATATCCATTCCTAACTTTGTAAAACTTTTATCTTCATTTTTATTGTATCCTTTTTAATTCTTTTTATGACATTTAAAAAAAAAATGTGTATATATATATATATATATATATATATATATATATATATATATAGCCACAGAATTCCAAAGGAACTTTTCTATCGCACTCACGGGTTTGAATCGTCATTCATTTATTTAAGCAACAACGCTTTAACAAACTCAACAGCCCAACGTTTCGGTCTGACCTCAGACCTTGATCACGGGTACAAAGCGTTTGGCATGATTCTCGCATTTTAAAGAGACATACAATTGATATTCCACGTAACATTGATGTGAGGGGGAAACTTAGACTTTGGGAGAGGTTATCAAACAAAGAAATAAACAAATGGTGGGAAGTCACCTCACTTAAAAAATACCTAGAAGTGAAAAGAGTCCCAAGGGGGCTACGAATACATTTGATGCCTAATCACCAGGATACCAGCAATGAATTGTTACATGAATGGGGGTAGCACATTCTTGCATCCTCAATGGGACTGATGGAAATATTAATCAAGCACATTACCATAGCATTGGAAAAAACAACTACACAATTAAGGGAATTGGAGGAAGAACTTAACAAAATTGAACTCAGTGGGGATCTTTCTAAATTCAAACAAAAATTGGAACGTCAAGTAGACAAACATGAAGAATCAGTTCAATTGCGAAAACAGACCAAATTTCAAAGGGACAAGGACGACTATTCTGAAGGACGCATTTTTACATATGCTAGGAAATTCGATATTCTAAAACAACAGGATAAGTTGGATTTGGTTACCAATGTCTCAGGAAGCATGTCATCATTAACATCGACTGACGCAAGTGAAAATGAACTAGAACAAGGAGGGTCGCGTCCTAAATATATATTTTTTAGGAGAAATGAGGCTGGCCTTACAACAAAAGAATTCGGAAAAAAGGAATGGGGGCACAGCCAGCAACAAACAGAGGACGGGTCAGAGGAAGGGGTCGCCCAAGGATAAACCAAACAAGGAGAGGCAAGCGTAACAGCAGGCCCCTCAAAACCCGGAACATCAACAAGGAGTATGAGACAGAAGAGGCCTTAGACAACAACGAACAGGAACTTGAAGTCATAAATCTATCTAAAAGAATAGTAACTGAAATGGAAATCAAAGTCCTTAAACGAGGATTGTCGTTTTGTCCCACCAATGAAATGGATATAGCGCAAACTAGGATAGACATCTACAAATACATCAGAAAATTAAAACTTGAAAAAGTTTATGAAGAGAAATGGAAACTGAATACCCCTGAGAAACAAAAAGAAACACCTACAATGGAATTACAAATAAGAGATGCAGAACACTTTGTAACATTAATGGAACTTGATCAAGATGTGAATGAACAAAGTCATGATCTGGAGGAATATTACCCACAATTGGGAGAAGGAACCAGTGGGAAGAAATGTAAATCTAAATTGTATCCCCAGTTACAAAGTGGAAACAAAATTGACATATTCCATGAAGCAATAGTCAAGGATCTGTATCATCTTAAAACCTCAAAAAGAAAACATAACCTGACTGTGGAAGAACGTAATGCTTTGAAAATGCTCAAAAATTATGAAAAGATAATAATAAAAATGGCTGATAAAGGTGGAAACATAATTATTCAGGATAGAGATAACTACATCCAGGAAGCCCACTCACAGCTAAAAATATGAAGCACTATCAACAATTACAAGAGAATCCAACACCACAATACAAACAAAATCAGGATATCAAATTACAAAATTGGTTTGAGAAAAAACTCCTAGACTGTGAAGAGAAAAAATATTTAACAACGGATTTTCCAGTCACTGCAACAATCTATTTTCTCCCAAAAATACACAAACATCCAACTAGACCGCCAGGAAGACCAATCATTTCTGCAAAGGGGTCTCTTCTAGAGCCAATCGCTAATTACATAGATGGTTATCTGCTGTCATATGTAAAAGGACTGACATCATACTTACGGGACACGAGTGATTTATTACGAATATTTCAAGATATCATATGGGAACCAACTTATAAATTAATAACTATGGACGTGATCTCGTTATACACCAACATACAGAATTCAGTGGGTATGAAGGCATGCAAGTATTATTTAAGAGAACAAAACATCCATTTCTCCAACCACAATGTGATGGTAATGGAAATGATCAAACTATGTTTGACACAAAATGTGTTCATGTTTGGAGAGGAGGTATAGCTACAAAAGGAAGGCACAGTTATGGGTTTTTCTTTTAGTCCGAGCTACGCCTGTCTAACCATGGGTTGTTGGGAGCAGAAGGTAGCCTGGAACTCAGAAAATGACAAATATGTGGAAAAAACAAGATCATGGCTGAGATACATAGACGATCTCTTGATAATATGGGATGGGTCGACAGAAGATTTTGAGTCATACTTTCAAATCCTCAACAATATAAATACCAACCTACATTTCACGTACAACATCAGTGAAAAAGGAGTGGTTTTCATGGATACTGAGATCTATATCATGAACCATAAAATACATACAACCTTACATCAAAAAGAAACAGCAAGTAACGCAACACTACATGCGGAATGTTTCCACCAATCATCTTTAATCAGAAATATTCCATACAGGGAACTATTGAGAATACGGCGAATATGCTCTGACAACCAGGAATGGCAAAAACACAGCAGACTTTCAATCAATAGATTCAAAAAAAGAAAATATAATAAAAATATTTTGGCACCATGTCTAGAAAAGACTGAGAAAAAGCAACGATCTGAGATCATACAGGAGAAACAAACACAGGAGATAGTCGAAAAAGATGATGTAATTCGATTAATCACAACTTACTCCACAGACTGCAAACAAATCGAAAACATCTTGAGAAAAAATTGGAATATTTTAAGTCTGGACCCCATAATGGTAAAAGTGGCAGGAAAACATCCAAAAATTACATACAGAAGAGCTAAAAATTTGAAAGATGAACTAGTTCATAGTCACTTGAAAACCACAAAACGAAATACATGGCTGACCACCAATGGCTCTTACAAGTGTTCGACCTGTAAAGTATGCCAGATTGCACAAAATATAAAAGAAACACCAATGGCAAATAAAAAAAATTGGAAAATAAACCAACTAATAAATTGCAAAAGCCAATACATAATTTACATAATAGAGTACCCCTGCAATTTGAAATATGTAGGGAGCACAGTTTGTGAACTAAAAAAACGCATACTGGAACATGTAAGAGCAACAATAAACAAGGATCGAAGCTATGCGGTGGCAGAACATATGGAGAAACATCATGAGGGGGACTGGAAAAAGTTGAAATTTTATGGAGTTGAGATGGTCGAACGCCATGTGAGAGGTGGCAACCGAGAAAGAACTCTGAGACAGAAAGAATCTCGTCACATTTTATCTTTCAGAACTTTAACCCCAGATGGACTCAATAAGGATAAGGAAATGTACTCACACCTATAATTAGTATCAGACAAATGTAACAATGTAATGTAAACAAAAAATCCATTACACTCTCTCAGGTAGTGGGTATCCGATCATGTCAATAGTTAACAACTGAATGATAATGTAATCATTTTATGGAATTGTAAAGAAATATCAACTGTAAGATAGTGATTCCGAGTTTATTAATGGTTTTTAATTATTTTTATTAATTTCTATCACTTTTTTCACCTTTTTTATTAGGTATTTCACTTGACACACTTTCTAGGCCCCCAGTAAACAAGCTAATGATAGAGTTGATTTATGAATAAAAATAGTGCATAGGCCATCAACAATACAACAGTACTCAGCAATGTGTATATATATATATATATATATATAGAAACAACGAAGATTTCCCTGCACCTCCACACAAATGGCGAACAGAGACAGCAGACCCAATCGAATGAGGTTAGATGGCGTTTATTGTTCTCTCAACCTCGAACCTGACGCGTTTGGGGCTACAGAAGCCCTTGCTCACAAGTCAGCTTGAAGCACTCTCGTCATTATTTTTAAATGCTCAACAGTGATAGGAGTGACCACACCACATGGTGCATAGACATAGAAGGTGAAACAAATTACTTCACAAATCTGATAAAGTGAAAAAGTCTGTTTTCTTCATACATGATAAAACATTACTGCTTAAATGCTTGTGAGTTAACAATTATGTTACAATATACGATAAATAAAGTTTTGTTTCATAAAAAGTTATTTATATAATAAAAAACATATTTGACCCTCAAGGTATGTTAAAACTGTTTAGCCCTTAGGTATATAAATATATAACCATAATGCAACAATTTACGAGGATAGATCAGTATTCATCTTATGGTCGTAATAAAACATATCAGCCTAAATGCTGTGTAACTCAACTACATCTTATGTGAACAGACTGATCAGTGCAGTGTTATACATCTAAGTTAAGAATACTAACTATCTAATCCATCCATGGACCACCATAAAGTGCAAGTGCGATACTCAACTGTAAAAAATGTGTGCATGTAAACATATCACAGCAGCATGATATCAAGTAAAAGATGGCTAAAACCCACATTCAACAGAGTTAAAATACGGGCTAAACACCTAACTAAAACCAATTGATGTTATCATGTGCAAAGTGAAAAGGGGAAAGGGAATTATAATCATCTTGACTATATTGTCGAAGATCATATACCCTACATTATGTTTCCGGGAGTTCCCAAAGATTAATTAAAAAGAAAAAAGAAAAAAGACTAGTAAACAATTCAATAAAAATTGTAATTATTGTTATTTATATAACAGAAAAAATGTGTGTCTTCTATGCTGAGTAAGCCCAAAATCATAGCTCTCTAATATTTACAAAAAATGATACATCTCATCTGTGTTATTTAATCCGTTTGGGGTCTTGCTATCTAATTCAATAATCATTTTAGATTCCAGTTGCCTAAGGATTCTTTCCCTGTTACCCCCACATCGCAGTTTGGGTACATTTGCTATAACATAGTATGTCAAACACTTTAGATCGTTGTTGTGTACCATTTTGAAGTGCCTAGCCACTGGATAGGAAGAATCATTGTTGACTATGGCTCGTAGATGTTGTAGGATTCTGACGTGCACCTGCAGCTTAGCACTGCCCACATATCTAAACCCACAGGTGCACGTCAGTACATACACTGCGAATTCTGTTTTGCAAGTGAATCTACCCTGAATTTTTATCAGTTTAGGGCTAAAAGGGGTAGAATAGGTGTCTGTGTTCACTCCGAATTTGCAGGCTCTACAAGAGGAACATTTAATGAACCCCAATTTAGGTTGTAGCCAAGGTCTCACAGCAGCTAGTTCAGGGAATGGTTTCACGATCTGTGTCCTCATGGAAGGGCCCTTCCTATGGGTAATCGTGGGATATGCTGGCATCACAGGAGCTAATACACTATCTGTCAAAATGATGGGCCAATTGCGCTTGACAATTGCCTTGATCTGCCTTTCCTGCCTGTTGTACGCCGTAATGAGTCTAGGAATATTATTCGAATTATCCTTGTCTCCCGACTGGCTCTTGGAAGATAAAAGTGTAGTTCTGGGTTTTAGATCTACTTTAGAGATTGCCTCATTAAGGATAGATTCCTTGTATCCTCTAATGCGCAATCTACTCAATGTCTCTTGCTTGCATATTTCATAGTCTTCAGGCGTACTACAAATACGTTTAAGGCGTGTTAATTCACCTAGAGGTATGCTCCTGATTGTATGGTGGGGATGTGCGCTGCTGGCATGCAACGTAGTGTTACCTGCTGTTGATTTTCTATGCAGGGAAGTGGCTAGCTGTTTATCTTTCACATAGATTTTGACATCTAAGAAATCTATTTGTGTTGTACTCAAGTGTGTAGTAAATTTGAGATTATAGACATTATTGTTGATTTTGTCAATAAAGTTTTTTGCACTTAACTCATCCCCTTTCCAAATAATAAGGACATCATCAATGTACCGCCACCACTGCATAATGTGGGTACAATAGTCATCCCGAAATGTGCTTTTGAGGACCTGCTCCTCCCACCACCCAACATGTAAACATGCGTAGCTACGGGAGAAGCAGGCTCCCATCGCTACGCCTCTCTTCTGTACATATACTTCATTGCCAAACACAAAATAGTTGTTAAATAGGCACCATGTCACTAAATCTACTAGCATCTTATTGTGGTTGTACATTTCTAATGGTCTTGTGTTCAGGAAATGTGACAGGGCATTCAGTACTGTTTTGTGTTCAATGCTAGTGTATAGTGACTCTATGTCCAAAGTGATGAGCAACAAATCATCAGTCCATTGAATGTTGGTAAGTTTGTTTAAAAGATCACCAGTGTCTTTAATGTAAGTCGGGAGTTCTTTAACCAGGTCTTGTAGGAAGAAATCTATGTATTGTGTAATATGTTCTCCCATACTGCCAATTGCTGCTATTATGGGTCTCCCCGGCACTGGATTGACCATTTTATGGACCTTAGGAATGAAATATAGCCTGGGCAAGATTGGGTGTTCCACAAACAAAAAATTGAATTCATCAGTAGAAATACATCCATCTCTTTTCCATTGCATTAGCTTACCTTTTAGACCACCATATATATATACATAAAAAAAGTTATTTCAAATGTGTTAAGAAAGAATTACACCCACTAGAGGGTATAACTTTCAATTGTTAATAATAATTTACAATAATCCTTGACTAAGAAATTATGCATTATGTCCTTTATTATTAAAAAGATGTTTGCATTAAGTAACAGCATTACCCACTAGCGGGTAACATGATATAAATTATAAAAAGATATAATATGAAAGGATATTATTATATATTATATAATATATATACAAAATATTGAAAGTCAATTAATTCAATAGAATTGTAAATAACGAAAAATAATTGCTTGATGATAGTGACAACATACTACATGGCCATACAGGATGTAACGAGTTTAATATGGCACTGTTAACTTCACTTTTATTTGCACCTTTTTATTTGCACTGAAATATGATACTACAAAGTCCATAATAAAAAGCGTTCTGCAACAGGATATGATATAATATCAATCGTATGTCTCTTTAAAATGCGGAAATCATACCAAACGCTTTGTACCCATGATCAAGGTCTGAGGTCAGACCGAAACGTTGGGCTGTTGAGTTTGTTAAAGCGTTGTTGCTTAAATAAATGAATGATGATTCCAACCCGTGAGTGCGAGTAGAAAAGTTCCTTTGGAATTCTGTGGCGATATGAAAACGGCTTAGCTGTACCTACATGTCCGCACCGTCGAGAGAGCGCCGAATGCCTTAAAGGGAGCCAAACTGTGAGAATATATATATATATATATATATATATATATATATATATATATATATATATATATATATATATATATATATATATATATATATATATATATATATACAAAGTTCCATTGTAACCATTCCAAATGACAACGGTCTACGGCACCACAATGCTTTCAAGCAGATTTTATTTTATGACAAAGCTACAACTCTACGCGTTTCGGAAAACTGGTTTCCTTGCTCATGAGTGCCGAGGTCGTGTTAAACAAGTGATTATTTAAACATCATGTGACTTGTGACTTCAGTGAAAGAACGTGACAACAAACTTCACCACCTGCGAGACAAAATACATTTCACTGTCTTGACATCATAATATTACATCATATTGCGTGTCAAGAGTTCAAGTATTTTATAAGGTTGGAAACATTTAAAATCAAAACATTGTTAGACCAAAATAGCCAATCTCAGTATTTTCGATTGTGCTATAGCCTGGGTTTGGCAATTCAAACTTTATTGTTCCTCGGTCTCTCCCAGTAAGGACATTACTTAACACTCGTATGTCTAATATATGTGTAAAAATCCATGATTTGGATATTTAATTCTTGAACACTAGTAAGGGGATGTTGGAGAACTTGACTGAAGTGGATTGACTAGTCCTACCTTTGATTTCAAACTGTCCTGAGTCAGTTGCACCTTGTTCACTGATCTCAGTTACTCCAAAGATGGTCTTAGACAGAAAATTCCAGCCACATTATCTTAATATTAGTTTAAACATTGCAGGATTATACTCAAAGGAGAAGCAATATATGTGGCTAGGATTACTCAATAATGTTGATATCATCCTTTTGCAGCACATGTTCTACTGTTCTTGTGGTCAGGAATGGTGTTTCATGTTATTTCAACTTGGTCATATCATCCAAATCAGGCAGAGCAAAGGATGGCATAACAATCTGGTTCAAATTTTCCTTGAACATAAAGATTGTCCCCATTGAGTTGAACTGCAAAGCAGTTCAGGCCTTTTTTGTGAGCACCTGAAATGAGTTTTTCTTCTACTTACTTCATTTATTTAATAATGATTGTATGATCTCTAATAACTCAAATACTTTTACATTGTATCATTTTGGGGAAGACCAGCTTTCATGCAATAACTTCCTAAGTCTGCTAAATTTTGGTGTTTCAATGCCAAAGTCTGCATTATTGCATTTGACCTGAGTTGCTTGCAGATAATTTACATGTTCCGATGTGTAACACACACCCAGATTCAAGAGGCGTAATACTAGGCAATTTTTGCTGAATAATGATTTAAACACCGTACACAAAACTGATTTTACCTTAACTACTTCCTTACCCAATTGCTTTGGACATGGCTGTACCTTTAATATACATTAAGGGCCCAATAAGGATGGTGGGCAGATTTACGTCCGCCCGCCAGCCTATCGGAAATGAGACCAACCACCTAGCCGTCCATGGTCCCGCCATAGGGATTACGATGTGACCGCCTGCAAGGCGTTTACACCATGTATTCTTTGCATTGCGGCGAGTGCTGCCGGTTGCAGCCCCCGCCGCACTGCAAAAGTGCCTACCACATGGTGCAGGGATATGTAGGGGGGCACGTAATGAAAACTGAAGCCCAGGGTGATAAGCGGGGCCCGCTACGGGCCCCCAATGTCCCTTTCTGCCTGCCCTTTCATGGCGGGTTCACCGCCATGAAAGGGCCGGCGGAAAGGAACATCGTAATGCATACAGCGGTGCCTGGCAGTCACCACCACCATTGTAGGCATTACTCCGCCTTCGCTGCACTGGTGGGCTCAAGGAGCCCGTCGGATGCATGGCAGTCGGTCCTGCCGACTGCCAACTAACCATCCACCATCCTAAAATGGCGGGTGGGAAACTTACTTAGGATGGCGTTCTCACCACTATCCTAATCAGCCCCAAAGTTTTCATGTCAAGAGGTCTACTTAACCATTTTTTATTTAGTGATATTGTGGGTGCCAATTGTGGGGCTCATAATCTTCTAGTATCATTTTATTTATCCCCTGAGTCAGTAAGTTCCTGCAAAGTTTATAGTTTTTTGCCTGCTACTAAGACCAAAGGATTAAGATGAGCATGCCATTGCTCAAAATTATCAATATTCTTAAAGTACCTGATAAAATCAAATTGTTTTTTGCTTGTTTGACTTACCTTTCAGACTTCCCTTGTTCTGATCAAATCACTAAGTTTTATAGCTACTTCTGTGGCAAAATTCTCAAAGCTCTTCTTAAGCCTCGAGCACAAGTGTCGAACTCGCACCCACATTCGGTCTGATCTATTGTTCTCAGTCCACAGACGTTTATGTGAGGCTTTTTCTCGAAAACCTAGATATAAGTATGAGACAACTTCTTGTCGGGCATCTTATAAATACACAATGGGGAACAGAAACAGGGATCTTCAACATGCACACTGGGTATGAATTACTGAGGCAGCAGCAAAAAGCAACCCCTAGTTTCGGGCAGACAATCAATTCGAAACAGCGATAATCAATCAATAAATAAATACTTTATTCAGTTAAATTAAAAACATAAGATGTACATCACTTGGATAAGAACAAGGATAAAAATTACATTTCATCACAAGTACATATCGTTGACATTTAAGTACTAAAAAAAATTCAATTTAAAAAAGCCGTTGCATAATTCCAGCACCTCAAACGTTGTTTCCTACATCTGAGAGCACCCACCAAGAAACTTGCCACATTTAAGCACATTTTGGGGGACTGTAACATTTAAAGGTGAATCAGGGCTGGTTTTACATGTGATAGTCATTTAGCCACAATGAGTACACATACTAGCGACACAAAATGGATTTCATGTTTTCGGTTAATTTACAGTTCAAAAATGATTTTATTTATAGTCCTGATGTTACACATATCACATGTATTATGTTACACCAGAGATAAGGTCTGACTAGCTAGCTGGGAAAGCTCAGCTGGTAAGCCCCATAGGCTGGGCAATGTGCTGATGGACCTCATTAAAAGCAATCTGGACATGTCAGCCCCTATCCTAGCACACATTTTTAACAACAGTTACTCCAGCAATTTACCCCGTTGTGGCCTACATCAATCATAGTTCCCATTTTTAAGGAAGGAATAGATTTGAACCATGCCATTACTAGCAAATCTCACTCATCGATTCATCAGTGTAGATGTTAGGTTGAGATATTTTTAACAGAATCTGGGACTGGAATGTCATGAAGAATATTCTTAGCCCTTATCAGTACGGTTTCAGGGAGCATTGAGGTACTAGGGAGCAATGCCTAAATCGTATCCTCCTGTTAGGCAAGTGTGAGAAAGTCATCCTTTTTGCACTGATCACCCCCATTTTGTGACTGATACTAGTGGAAACCGACTCTGACTGTACCCTGGGATGTGCTAATCAGGCCCAGGGCCAGTGCTCTGATTAAACAGGTATATGGTAATTAGGTATAATTGCAGTTGCCAATCACGGACCCCTGTAAGTCCCTAGTATATAATAAGGCAGGGGGGGTCCAAACTACCTATAAGACCCAAATATATTAGAAGACAGGGACGTTTGGAGGCCCAGTAGATTTCATGCACTGGAGTGTGCACAGCTTTGTTGCCTGCTGTCATTTTTAAAGGCAGCCCTGCTTTGCAGACTGTCTTTAAAAGTAAATTATATGCAAATTCGACTTTGGAATAAAATGTACTTCCAAGGTGGTAATCTACCTCATTTTTACATATTAGTCACCCTTACCGTCTCCACGAGGACCCCAGGGGTTTGGTGCCATCTAACTAAAATCAGGTACATTATAAAAGATGTTTTATATGCCCTGGTGAGGAAAAAACTGCCAATTTCATTTTCCATATTGTAGCATTTTAGCTCAACAGGCTAACATGAGAATATTGTAATACAGTGTAACTTTTGATAGGAGTGAGCTCAAATAAGATTTCAAGGACTTAAAAAATTGGTAATGATAAATCCAACCACTTGCCTCTGTTATGTTATAGGACTTTCTTGTCTGTGAGCCAAAATCCAGCCTTCTAGCAGCCTCTCCTGAATGGGCAAACTTAACAGGCTTAGCCAAACTGCTTTTATGAGGTGATAAGTGGCCTGCATAGAGACAGAGGTTATCAGAAGGGGGTTGGTCTGTAGCTGCAGAGAACGAGCCAGGAAATGGGCAGGGTAAATCCAACTGGGCTTCAAAGAGAGCAGAACAGTACGGAACGCACCAGGCCTAACCCCTCTTCCTGTACCCATCAGACAGATGGCAGCCCCACAAATGAAATTTGCAGGAGGTCTGAGTGGGTAGTGTTAATGGAAATGAGTCACACCCGTCAGTTGGGTTAGCCAGGTTTTACTCAAAATGAGAGGGATACTTCCTCTTGAATTTTGAAGTACAGTGCTTTGTGGGACATGAATATGCCACACTTTGAAGGAAGCTGTCATGCTTTTGGGTGAACCCTGCACCTCATTGCACAGGGGTGCCCCTCTCCTTGTTGCCCCAGATCATTGGATAAATATGTGAGAGCTGCATATTAACTCAGATCTGCTGCCTGAAACCACAAAGAGAAGAAGGACTGCCCTGGTGGAACCCTGGTCTGCACCCCACATGATTGAACTCTGATGGACTGCACCTGCTGCACACTTGGAGCTACAGCCCTGAGAACTTTGCCTTGCTTCAAAAAGAATTAAGGAGTGGACGTACTGAAAGCTACAAATTAACAGAGTGTATTGCACCATCTCCCTCAAGAAGACCTCATCCTGGAGGGCGTCCAGTGGATTTTTAAGGATTTAGCCAGGAGCATTGTGGAAATTGTGGTCCCAAACATCCGTGGACCATCTCAGAACTTCTAGATCCATGGCTTTGTGTTTTGGACACTTGGAAGACTCAAGAGGAACTTCAGGAAGAAGTTCCAGAAGTTCGGAGACATTTGGAAAACCTTTTGTGAAACGCTCCATCAGGTGTCCGACCCGATGTCAGGAGTCAAGCCGACTATGTTTAAGCGTAACCCGGCCTGGATTTCAGCCTCATCCCACTTAAAGATCCGGAGCTCAAGACTTCCAGAAATTAACTGGAGGCTCCCGCTGAACCAAGCAGGCGAACCTGCTGTGAACCTGGCCTGGCAAGGTGCCTTGCTCGCCATCGAGAAAAAAGCTCCAGAAAAGGTTTTAAGTATGAAGGTCACATTTTCACCAGGGTTTCCCGCTTAATATATCGGACTAGGGCTCTATTGCGGTCATCCTCAAACTTTGACTTTGTCCCGGTCAAGGACTACCAGATGTCCCAAGTTAGCACTATATGTTTTTAAGCACTAGAAAGTGTTTAATCTTTAAAAATGCATATCTCTGGTTCTCTATATTGGATTGTTGTCTTTTTGGTGTCATTTTAAAGATAAAAATACATCCTATTTTAATAAAATGGTGTGTGATTGTTGCTGTGTGCTGTGTCTTATTTAATGTATTGGTGTTTTTAAATGCTGTACTTACCTTTCTCCTGAGTTAAGCCTGCCTGCCCGCAAACAGCTACCAAGGGTTGAGCCAGGCGATAATGTATTGAGAGCTTGATTGGACCTTATCTTGCATTAGTGGCCTTTTTGCTAGTGGTGGGTGCATACTAACCCCAACCAATAGTCCACCTTCCAACAGCAAGTACACCCTCTCCATGTGTTGTCCTCTCAACCTAGTATTTATGCATCTTGATAGTGCCTTTGACGGGGTAAACCAATACAAGCCTTGGCACCTTATACTGGATCTAGGTCTAGACAAGGCATTAGTCACTTTTCTTGCCAAGTTGCACAAAAAATTGATGGCAACACTTTACCCGAGGCAAAGGGGGGACCACACGCCCCAGCAGTGCTAGAGGCAAGGATAGCCGCTGCACTCCCCAAGCCAGGAGGCACTCAAATTAGCCTGTGGTCACCCACTGCGTGGGTTGCTTTACTGGAGGCAGAAACAGAGGCAGAGAGGCAGGAAGACAAGCCCCAGCAACACTGCGGAAAGGAGGGCCACCGCTCTTCCTGCACTAGGAGGTGTTCAAATTAGCCTGCGGTGACCCGCTGCGCGGGTGCTTTACAGGAGGCAGAGGGGCAGGACCACAAGCCCCAGTAGCGCTAGTGCCAAGGATAGCCGTCGCACTTCCCAAGCCAATAGACACTCAAATTAGCCTCAAATTAGTGGTGTCAAATGACCCTGCAGTCACCCGCAGTGCGGGACGCTTTACCAGAGGCTGAGACAGAAGGGCAGAAACACAAGCCCCAGCAACATTATCAGAAAGGAGGGCCACCCGCACTTCCTGCGCCAGGATGCGCTCAAACTAGCCTGTGGTCACCTGCTGCACGGGGCGCTTTACAGGAGGCAGAGGGGCAGGACCACAAGCCACAGCAACGCTACTGGCAAGGAAGGCCTAAGGCACTTCCCGTGCCAGGAGGCGCTCTAATTAGCCTGTGGTCACCAGCTGCGCGCGTCGCTTTACCGGAGGCAGAGGCAGAGGGGCAGGACCACAAGCCCTGGCAACGCTAGGGGCAAAGAGGGCTGCTGCATTTCCCACGCCTTTCAATGTTAGCCTATGGAGCTAGCAGCACTACAATAAAGAAAATTTACTTTGGCCATTTATCCATCACCAGGGCATATTAAGTTTCAGTTATAATGTCCCTGCTTTTTATAACAAGGCACCTTGAGACACCTAGACTTTGGAAGTACTTTAATGCCAAAGTCAAATTTGAACACCAGTTTTATTATAAAACCAGCCTGCAAGGCAGGGCTGGTTTTAAAATGAAACCAGACATCACAGCAGCGCACACTTAAGTGCATTAAATCCACTGGGGTCTCTAAACCTACATACCCTGCTATGTGCTAGGGACTTACAGGTAGGTTGTCTGAAACAATTGTAATAACACCAATTGCCATATACCTTTTAAACAGAACACTGGCCCTTGCCTGGTTAGCAGAGCCCACGGCACATTCAGAGTCAGTAACCACCAGTATCAATCAAAAGAATTAGGGTGATCAGGGAAAAAATACTACTTTCCTACACTGAGTATCATAAATACTTATGACTACATACCTGTAAAGGGGCCTGGCTGTCAAGTTGTTTTAACTTATAGCACAGTTTATGAGGAAGGGTTTCAAACTTGAACTGTAAGCTCCAGTTTCACTCAATTGGCTAATTTGACAGCTCAACCTCTCTTTCTTTCATGGTAGGAACATTTGTTATATTTGGTCCTTGGCCAAAGTTTGCTTATCCACAGGATTTCACCTTTCTCTACAGTTAAAGGAAAATGGAAGCCGTGGTTCTTAAAATACAGCATTTAGGAAGCCTGTACGGAAAGCCAGAATGTTAGTCCAGGTCAAATGTGGGGTTAGAGTTAAGAAACACCTTTATGGTTTCCAATGTGAGATGACCTTCTACATATGGCTCCCAGCCCTCGATATGCTTTAGAAATTGAAATCTGTTCCTTAGTGAATCCTTACCAAAACAACAGAAAAATAGATTATCTGAAGCATCCCTCGTTATTTGCTCACCTCAGGTTCTATGTCTTTCACCGGCACCACGTCATCAACAGATCTCTGGTTGTCGGAACAATGTTTCTGTGATGAAAGATGTCACAGACCTCAAAAGGTTACATCTAACTCATACAGCAATGCACAGGGCCACACTCTAGTTGACATTTTCATCCAAGCCTTAAAACTTTATAATGTGACCAAAGTCAAGCACGATGAGACTGATAAACTATTAAATCAGCCTTCCTAATTTAAAGGAACCTATCAAGCCACCTATGTCCCCAGGAAGCTTCACAAACATAAAAATAGAATTCAAGTTCAAACTGTGGGCACACCAGTGAAGACCAATACACACACTGGATGTAACACAAAGGTAAAACATTGACCTCACAGGAACAACCTGCACACATACACTACTAAATTCATAGGAGCTAGGAGAATATTGCATCATCAATATAAGATAACATTTACAAAAGTCTACTGTAGGATTTACTAACCGACCTATCGACAGTGATATTTTACTGATGCGGCATTGGTGTACCAAATTCCACAGGAGGGGTTAATTTCGTTTTTTATATCAGCAAATGAAGACAAATTATGTGGCAAAATGAGGCACTTTCACTGGCTGCAGTATATCACTCTTACGTCAATTTAACACACATTAATAGCAAGATGATGTTGCAATGCAAACCCGGCTACAGAATTACTAATGTGTTCCTGTTTGTTAAAAAATTGTAATAAAACATGTTGAAATAAAAAATAAAAAAAAAGACCGGGCAAAGGATTAACCTCATTAGTTCCCATTTACCGGCTGAGAACAGTAATCAACAACTAAAAGGTGACCGGCTAACATTAGTAATTCATTTGTAATTATGTGGGAAACACAAAGAATCACACAAATCCGGTGTCCCACCTATAGATTTGATTGCACACATTTCCTGAGGGAGTGATTTTTTAAAACAAGCACAGGCCCCATTTTACCTCTACCTCATCTGCTCCTCCACTTCCACCTTTTTGTAGGAAACTTACGGTGATAGTGTAAAACGTTACATTTATTTCCAATCCTCTTAACAGGCACTGCTGTGACCTGCTCAGCTGGAAGCTTGAAAAAGCAACGTCATTAGTAACCCTTTTTCAAAAGCCATCATTTTCTTTTGCTTTGTTACACCAAGCATTGCTAGAGTTTTTAGACAAACCGAGTGAGTGAAAAGCACTTTGGAGGTAAATAGATAAACACCTGAGTCACTAAATACTACAAAAGAAATAAATGAATATCAATATATGAAATGTGAATCCAGGATGTTTTGTTATTGCTTATGGTGAGTTTCTTTATATTGTCCAATTTTACAGGGTATATTTACCTTGTATATCAAAAGTTAACCAAATAACTTCTTATTATGCTAAGATCGAGTGTGATAATGGAAAATCGGATGAAATTGGAACCTGGCCCTATCCTATGTGGAGAAACATGGCGAAACGGCGGCAGATCTCTGAAGATTTGTCGAATGCTGCGACCAGGCCCCAGCCCCGTGGTGTTGTGGTCTGGGTGTTTAAAAGCTTTGCCAAGTGAGGAAGTCCGTGACTGCTGGCGCGCGCAGATAAATCTCCCAGACCGCTCCCGTGCCGCGCGCCTTTCTTTGCTTCAAATGGCGGGGACGCCGCTCAATGAACCTCAGCAGAAGCTTTAGCGGGGGCTAGGGGCGCGTGACACATTGTTGAATGAATTCCAATTACTGCCGCTGAAAATAGATCTTTCTGATGTGTCCCTGCACCAATGCCTGTCACGGGGCGGGGATGCTGTGCATTCTTAAACTGTCCTTGCATGGCACACATCTGAAAGCTTTCAACGAGAATCATTCATTCAATAGGACACATAATCACACAGGTGATTTGAAGTGTGCTCTAGGGTATAGATCCGGGGATCAGAATTCCTACCTGCACAGTAATGACCAAATCTAATAGTTACAAATGTTTGGAAAAACATTGGTATTATCGCTATTATCCTGCATTAATACATTAGTGAAGAAACGTATTACCAGCAATGGAGCAATGTGCATTCATTATGGAAACTTTTTAAGAAACATACTGTTAAGGCGACCTTAAGTATAAACATGCAGCACAGTTTATGAAATGTATACATTAAAAAATTACCCTCACTCGATTCTTTCATGTCTTATCCTATTAGGTTTAGTATTTAGTATAAGCTTTATTCGATATAAAAATATCATAAAAGCAGTACATTTCCAAATAAAACACATTATTTACAAGGATAAAATTGTTTAAAAAGTCATTAAATCATCATCTAACACAGCTTATACAATGCATTTTTCAATACAGATTTTAGTTCGTAGTTTAATTGTGTTGTTTTATTATATATATATATTTTTTTTTTAAAAGACCTTAAGAAGATTGAATCTAAAATGTGTGGACTGGAACCCTGCATACGAAAGGGACCCCGTCCTTAGACCTTAACTAAGAGGGTACTAGTCACAATCATTGTCTGCACTGATTAGACAAGGGGGTTTCCTAGCCTGTATCTTACTTCTGATTAGCCAGGCAGATCCCAGGAATTTGGCCACCCCGCATATCAAGGTAAGGGAAGAGGTATCTGTGCAAAGGATGCGGAGAGCATTACGATGGCACATTGGGCCCAGAAGTTTGCAGACCGGTTTTAGCCACCTATTTCTAGGGAGCCTATACGCTGGGCAGGCAAACAGGAGATGTGCCGTCGACTCGTTATGATAAGCACAGCCCAGGCAGGGTGAAGGTGTCGTAGTTGGCCCTTTCCAGCGTGCGACAAAGCTGTTGGTCGGAAGAGTCCCGAATCTCAGCTTCATGTATAGTACCCTGTGTCTAGGGATCTGGATAAAGTCCAGATAGGGTTCAAATGAGCAGGTGTATTTGTGTTGGAAGAAACCCTCCGCCAATTTCCCCAGTCTAGGATTTTGAATAACCTGTGACTGTACCCATTCCCAATAAAAAAAATGTATAACCTGTTTTGTGGGTGGAGTCTGGGAACACCAGGCCTCATTTAGGCCAATGGCAGATAAAAGTTTTCGGAGGTCTGTTAGCCATTTTATCTTGCTCCCAGAGTCCGCTGCAACAAGTTCTTCAAAGGCTGCCGCATAATGGGACAGTTCGGCAGTCCTTTTAATACGGGCCCAAAACAAAAGAGGGCGCAGACGTGCTATGTCTTGGAATGAGTGTCTCCCTAAATCAAAAAATAGAGGCTTCAGAGGCGTCGAAGACGGTGAGGAGAGCATATCTCTCATAAACTTGTTTTCCGACGAGACAAGATCACTCACATTCTGAAAGCCCCAAAGCTCAGAGCTATACAGGGCCGATGAAAGTGCTTTGCCGGCATAAACCGTAAGCACAGGGGCCACAGGCCTACACCCACGAAGACGCTGTTCTCTCAAAATGGCGCCGGATGTCCTCTTATGGTTTAAGAGCATCTTGGCAAGGTGGGGACCCCATTTCATATCTTTAGCGAGGGAAATTCCCAAATAATCAAAACCCTCCACATTGTCCAGCGGGACAGCATCAAGAGTGAAGTGGTTTTTGAAGCGTTTGGACGGGTTAATGCACATGGTCTTAGTTTTGGTGGTATTAACAGTCAGACCATGCGAATCACAAAAAGTGCCAAAATTATTCAAAAGTTTCTGAAGACCCCCCGGGGATTTTGAGATCAGGAGAGTGTCGTCTGCAAACAGGAGGGTCGGGATCTTCTCCCCGTCCAGTGATGGAGCATCGGCCGGGTCCTGGCGTAAAAAATTAACCACCCCGTTGATGTATAGAGAAAACAGGTCATGCAACTATGGATAGCAGAATTGGCAGGAAAAGTCAGAAATCTGTGCTGGCTGGTTTCCAACCTCGCAATTTGCAAAATTACAAATTTTTGGACTTAGTAAAGTTATATAAGGATGCCTATAGAAATTAGTGACAGTCACAGATGCACTTATGGGACATTTTGTGAATTTCTATTTGCTCACATGCGGAGGCATTTCCTAATGCACACCTATATAAAGAGTATTTTTGTGCACATAGAAATGCATTCCCGTGTGTGTGAATGCATTTTTCTTTTTTTCCTCTATCTGGGAAAATATTTTTTTAAATGTAGATGCCTATTCATCAGTTGTGTGTCACACTATGCTATATACAAATTTCGTATGAAATATATATTGATTCCTATATATCATTCAGAAAAATAACACCCCATTGACTATAGAGATCTAAAATAAACTCCAATGGAGTGGAATGTTTGTACCTGATATTTAGGTAAGTATATTTATGTCAGAAGATATTCCTACAACCTTATTCTGGTACCACACCTCCTTTACAGACAACCCTATCTATTTTGGGAGAGTGGTTTGATTTCCTTCCCACCCTGGAAAAAAATGGACTCCTTCAAATGGCAGGAGTAAATCTCCAACCTTTTCTACAGCCAGAGAGTTTTGTGAACACCTTCAAGTGTGGAAGCTTGGGAGTGTGGAAGCTTTCCGCTCATTCCAGAACTGGAACACGGATTCTCGGCTCAAACTGCCACTCGGAACACATTTTTCTCACACAAATATCTTTGTGAAAACAAATTCGTTTTCAAGTGTAACATCAGTTTTTGGGTGTAATAGATAACCTTACTTGTGCAAATAGCTTCGTGAATGTAGTCTTCGAAGACATTCTAGATGGTCAGAGACACAAAGCCTGTGGTGTGGACACCAAGGATGTAGCTGATAGACAGACACAAGGAGTTGAAACAAGGAGCTATTGGGATAAAATAGATGACACAGACACCGGACATGGACACCTGGTAAACAAATTTCATACATGCACCACTTTTACATTTCTTGCCTCTTTCATTTTTCACCATAACTTAAACTAATTAAAGTACCATAGCACTAGATGTCCTGCAGCCCACGAGCCACTAACTCAGCCAATCATATTCTCCATGATGTTTTCTGAAGATATAAAACAAAAAAGATAGCATTCTAATTGTACCATTTCAGAATCTGTTGTGCACACATTCTGAGAGGGTGCCGACCTTTTAATGTAACCATCACATAATCCAGTTATTGGCCGCGTGGTAAAGTAACCTGAGTTTACTATATCCTTTTTCTTTACATTTATTCCATTGATCGCCTTGTTGCAAATTGATTGGAACACTAAAACTAGGAAAGATGAATAAACGTTAGGCACAAATCATTATCTGATAGCCTTGAAAGCTAGCAGTTGTACCTTAAGTACTGATATATAATTTAAACATCAGGCAAGTGAAATAAAGTCAATGAATTTAATTATATTCATAATTCATTGTCCTGTATGCAATATGTTTGTAAAAAAATATTAGATTCAAAGGACAGATACAATTATTATAAAAACTATCATTGTTGAAGAAGCTTCAAATAGCTTGTTACCGTTTTTATCCAATGATATAAACCAGTGTCGTCCTGATTTAATATTCAGGATTTTTCCCTTTTCAGTATAAGAATGAGAATGAATATTATTGTCCTATTTCTTCTCAGGTGAGTACTTATATCACCCTTATATCATCCCATGCACCTAATGAACATTTTTTGTTTTGCAAATTGTTGCTCGTTAGGGTTAGACCTTAAAGGTACTCCTATACATGTCTCTTTAGAGGGGAAATATTGCTGCCAAATAATTTAAATATTATGCACAGCTATTTGCTTTTACTGAGAATGGGGATTCACAGCTTTGTATTTCCTACACAATCCCTTTCTACCTTCTGGTTACAGATGTCATACGATTGTTAACATCTTTGGCTAAACTACATTTCTCAGACTTGTAAGAAAATATGAGGTTATTCATGTAACATCTGCTTGCTGGGTTGTGAATAGGAACTTGCCATTAAGTCATTACAGAATCATCTGTTACTGGTATTTGTTATAGGATGTTAGGTGTTTAATTAATATTCATAATGTGCCGACGCTATAATGCATGTCCTGAAGTTTGACTAGAACTTTATCACTGGTGATACATCATAGTTTGTCCTTACTTTTATATTTGTCTAACTCACTGTTAACATTTGGAAGCTATTGTATCTCATTTGCTTTCTAACACATCCCTTTCCAGATATTACTGGGCAGTGACTTATTTTAAATATATCTTTCATGGTGCTAAGCCTGCATCCACTTTTCCTGTTGAGAATATCTTAGAACCAGTCTGTCTCGGGCAGGTATCTATTAGCTCACCCACTGTTACCTTAGACAAGCACAAGGATAATTGTAACAGTATATGAGCCGTATATAAATAAATAATGCAATAAATGTGAAAGAATTTATAGGTAAACAATGTATACATTAAACAAGGTTTAAAAAACATAGAATTCAAATGTATTAGGAACTCTATAAGATTGAAAACTATATGTGAAACGATGAGAACAAAAATCTATATAAACCAAATGTTTATGTAGAATTGGGGAATCATGCTTGATTCCTCAGTTTCTTCAGCTGGTTTGTTTTCTCTAAGAGTATTAGGAAAATTGTTTCATGCACAGGTTCTCCTGGCTTTCATTCTTTCTAGAATACGTTATTGATATCCATTAACATGATCTTTGTGATCCCTCCCTTCCGTCAACATCAAATAATTCAAAGCTTTGTGGTCCGAGTAGGTTGTGGGATAAAGAGATTTGAACATGTAACTTAGGCCCAAATCCCGGTGGAGCAGAGATTATATTTAGGATGCTATATTTCATGCACAAAGGGTTTATGGCATTGAAAATTCCCACTGGCTCTTCAATTCAAGTAATAGCATGAGTTAAGAGGGCTAGATCAGGTGATCGGGCTTGTTCCTTGTTTGGTCCACGAATTTGGAGTGACCTTTCTTTGAGGATCAATTGCATTTTATACTGTATACCTTTTACGAAGGAATTGAAGACATTTCTGTTCCATAAATTTCATTTGCTGCGTGTTGCTGCTTTTTGTTTTGCCTTTATGTCGTGTTGTGTTATCCCCAAGATACCTTTTTGGTGAACGTGTGCTTGATACATTTATTTTATTTGATTCCATCCCTAGTGAATGTAAAGTTATTAGAAGTGTCACTAATTCCTCTTTCCAATCATGTCCCCACCCGCATACAACATTTCTGCTCCTGTTGAATGGGTATTTACAGTGTACTACATCAGAGGTTATACTTTAATGAGGTTTTTCCTCAGAAGGATGAAAGGCTAAGTTGTCCCTTGCGAGAACTGCACCTGTCAATTGCTGGACACAAAGATACGAGCGTGGATTGTTTCACTCGCTCAGCTAATTAAACTGCTTTGAAATGCAGGAAAAGAAAAAGAGCAGGATCCCTGGAACTATCTTCAGAGTGGGGTTTCCAACAACATGATTTTACATTCCAAAACGTATTCATACAATGACAGCTCTAAAGTATTGCAAGGCTGAACAGACTGTCAGCCGGACCCGCCCCAACCACACTCCCACCGCTATCCTTTCTTTTAGCTCCTGTTGCCTAGTGATTGGGAGTTTAATTCGGGAAAAATGGCATCAAACAGGCAGATTACGATTTGACATAAAAGGTGCATCCAACATTTTTTGCATAAAAAAGGACTCCTGCAAGCGTGCAGTTTACATGTTTTTTCAATCTTGTAATTTATGAGTGAGCCTGAAAAGAAAATCCGAATGAAAAGACTTTCAAGGTATATATAATACATTGAGATTGCTCATTTGATGACAGGTGCAGGCATCAGATGACATTGCCTATGCCAGTTTTATTCTTTAAATAAAACGAGTAAAAGAAATCATTTCAGGGAGCATTGTTATGTACACCAGAACCATACCGGCTGTAAATAATCTTGTTGTGTCTTTTCTTTTGAACACATTTAATGTTGTTTCTATCTACAGTTTTGCATCCTCAGATTTCATACAATCTCTGAAAAAGCTCCTTATGTATTTGTAAAATATTTGACCTTGACTCCAAACATGCATTTATTTGCACTAAGTTTCAAAACTGCTGTATTCTCCTCTCTCTCTGAACAGCGTAGTGCCATATGCATGTTTGCTTTAATCCTTATTATTGTTTCTCTGAAAATTGCTCACACTCCATTACAAAGGTCTTCACCACTTTAAAAGTCATACCCATGCAACCTAACAATACCTCATCTCTTGTAGCTCATCTCTCAATACCACCAATCAGTTGCTTGAATAGACGCCCCCCTCCATTAGAGATATAACTCCTAATAATTTATTCTACCACATAGAAACTAAATTAAACACTTGGAATGATTTTCTTAAAAGCTCAAGACTAATCCCAATTACCAATAATAGCCACTGAAATAACACTAGCCTTGAGTTCTGGAGAAGCGTGCTGCCCGGCTTAAAGCACCTCAATGCCTTGTCTAGGGCAGTAAGTGCTATAAAAATACAATTGCAATACAATTCTACATCCATATAGTTTAGTCAAAGTGTTAGAAACCAAAGTAACAACCACTGTATTCTTTCACTTGCATAAGGCCTTTTTTTTACATTGCACCGACCTGGCTCCAAATAGATGAACAGGGCATTCTTTAAGAGCATATTTAGTGGAGAAAAGCATATTGAATTTAAGTACAGAGAACATTATATTGTATTTGATCCAGCTGAGGCTCTAATACAGAAAATTGGGGTGGTTATCACATGAAGTGAACTCAGCAAATTTTAATTTAAAACACGGTTTCCGACTTAATTTTGGGATTAATATTATTTTAAGCAGCTGAAGAGGTACAACAGCACTATTATGTCACCTTAGACCAGTAGTCTTCAAACTTTTTAATGCCAAGCAAGCCAAATAAAAAACATCCATTGCCCTCTAGAATGACTTGTACTATAGAATTGGCAGCTCTGAATGGATTTGGCAGTTCAAGCATTACAGATATGTTCAATTATCACTTTTAAAAATGCATTCCAGTATAATTGCACGCATGACAGGGGCCACCGAAACTCCCTAAAAGATTAACAGTATCCACAAGTTCATCCTTTTTCGGAAATGGAGGGAGAGACTTTGAGAGTTTTCAAAGCTCTCAATCCCCACACCGCACACTTTGACACCTAATTCCTGCCATGACATGAGTTAAAAGACTACTGATGACCCATTACAGATCTCACTGCCTGTTTGATTTAGTTCACTAAAACAAAGCACTATTTTAAGCATGGGGATCATCTCTGTTCTCTTGGACACAATGATTGCGCCTCTTGACCAGAACCTGATGTCCTACTGTGATCAATTCTGGCTGCTTCTGGGGAGACCGCCCCCAGTTTGAAGACCTTAGTAAATTTTTGATAAAGGAATGTGGCTCATTTGACTGGAAGGGAAGCAGGGCTGATTGCCAGATCTGATGTAATGTAAATAACAAAATAACTCAATTACAACATATAAGGGCACAGCACAACATAATATTCAAAACAGATGAATTGTTATTTTGCGTGGGTGCTTTCCTGAAAACTGATGTTCGTGCCCGGCACATGATATGAATGATTTTTATTGTATTGATTTTACAAATGTTGTTATGTTTAATATGAATTGTGTATTTTTATGTGCTGTAGTGCGAACAGTTCTTTTATGGATATGTTTTTCTGCAAATAAAGCTATTGATTGATATTCAAAACAGAACATAAAAACAGCATATTGCCATAATGCAGCAAAAAACACACAGCAGTGTAAAAACAACTGAATACATTACCACAACAACGAAATGCCACACAGTGTATATGCACAAACATTCTTCTCATGTTTGAACCTGCAGAACACCTTTTTCATAACACATTGGTAAAAAGTGTTTGTTCCGAGCACAGCTGCAGACGATATTAAATAGCATAGTGACAGAAAATATTGTAAGACCACAATATTGAGTCCTATATACAATAGGTACATGTGGAGTTGAGAATAGTAAATCTGTAATTACTATATGCACTCATCTTCTCGATATTTTGGGAATCGATATTGCGCCCTTTATATATTTTGACCCAACAATATTTTTCTTATTGACATTCTAGCCGACAACTGAAAGGGCACTGTCAAATATATTTCATGTTCTGTCCAAGGATGTTAAGGGGTGGAAAATGGGAACATGACTGATTGGAACAGTATTATATGATGCAAATTCCCAATGTGTTTTTTAAACATGTACAGCTTGATGTTGAAATGGGTGAATACAATGGCAATAAATACCACAATATGTGCAGGCCCAAAAATGGCAATACCAATAAATGCAATGTCCATGTGTACCACAACTTGTGCCCGTATAACAATGTCAATACCCATAAAAGCAATGTCAATGTATGCCATAATCTATGCCCGCACAACAGTGTCAATACCAGCAGTAACAATGTCAATGTATGGCATAATCCATGCATGCATAACAGTGTTGTTACCAGTAGAAACAATGTCAAGGTACTCCAATATCTAGGCATGCAAAAATATGTCAATACAAGTAAAGCTAATGTCATTGTACGCTATGACAACTGTACGCACAATGTTGAGAATGTCGATAAAAAGTATATCAATGACTTCCATGTTATTTTCCGGAGTTCTAGTGAACTTGTATCATTGCTTTCAGTGTTACCCAAGGTGACCTACCCATGAACCCTGTGTTATAGATATGTAGTCAGACAGGTCAGAGGTAGGAACTCAGACGAAAGACAAACGCGCACCCAGGGAAAACCCAGATTGACCACACAGATAGATAGTTGCACCACCAGCAGGTCCGAGGAAATTGGCCTCAATTAAACTGATTTGGCTAAAGGCGCCCGTTCGCCGAAAATGCCACAAAGCTAGATGCCACATGTAGGTAGGAACACTCAGCCAAACAGGACACGAACATACACACCACATGTAGTGATCACATGCTCCCAACACCAGACCACTGGACACATAAACACTGGTCCACACTAGCTCTCCGCGAAAGCCATCTGTGTCCCTATCAGATGCCCAACTTGTTAATTCATAACTGATATGCTTTTTAAATGATGCAGAATGGTATTATTTTACATCACATGATGTATAAAATGTTAGCCAAAAAATGTTCAACGGGAAACTTTCCACAGACGCACTCTGTCAAGACTCTCTTGGCCGCTGCGTTTAATTAAACGAACTTGTTCCTGCTTTGCCAAACGCCTCTTGTCCTTTTATTATTTAAGGTGAAATCATATCTGAGAAACATTAAGAAATGTAAACAAATAGGCCCCTTCAAAATACTTTAGTGTACCTGCTTACCTGGGTGCATGCAAACACCAAGGCGCAAAATACAATGCTGTTTTACAGACTTTATCATTGCAGATTGAACATACTTTTGCATAAAAAAGGCAAGCATAGTGTTTTTTCTTTAACAGTTTGCAGGAGGTAGGAGTAAAAATCCTAAGCGTTGATAGCTTGCAAATGCATATTCAAGTGTAATGCCATGAAGGCTGGCTTAGTGTGAAGACACCCCTACACTGTTATATTTTTGGGGACATTGGGGAAGGGATATCTCCACATGGAAGAATACTTTTGTAGGAACACAATTTCTCCTTTGCATAATTAGCACATTTATAAGCAAAATATGATTTACATTTCTAAATAACATGTGCTTCTTAATCAAATAATTTGTAGTTGATGAATGTATTTAGTCATTATGAGCCGCACCTGAGTTAAAATGATAAAATAGTTAATGCTAGCTACTTCTATATTACCATTCTGAATGTTGATTTTATACGTGAAAGGCTGAAAGGTCTGCACCTTCTGTATTTAATTGCTTTGCATGTAATGTGTTGAATGTTGCAGATGCTTTATTTTTTCGGATGTCCTTTCATTAGCTAGTGAATAGATATTTGTTATTTATTAGATGACTGATAGTGATGATCTCATGAAAGGAAAGAAGGTGCCAGTGTGGGAGAAGTGACATGAGGAAGAGCTCACTGTAACTGATAGTCTGTCCAGTGTAACAACTCAAGGGCACCACCATGCATGGATCATTGTCTGGACATGAGATAATGGGTAGTTTATCTGCTCCTAGAGTCTGGAGAAAACTGATTGGTTCCTGAGAGTGAAAACAAGCTGAAATGTTGCACATAATGTTTTTTTGTTGAATTATAATAGTTTGTGTTCCTGAGACAAGGTAGGGGTGATCCTCTTGCTGACTTCTATCTGAAAAGACACTTCTCACCCCTGCAGATCTCCACAACCTACATGCAAAGGCTTCATGCTGAAGCATTCTCATTCTCTCGTTCAAAGACCTTGATTTTGTTTTCTGAAGCTGAAATTTGCCTAAAATAAAATTCCTATAGTTCGAACCATTCTAGCTAATTTAAATTAGGGATTTACTTCAAGGAAATAACTTTTTTGATATGTTGTATTCTTCATATAATTCTCACAAACGTTCTATTTTTCCTTGCCCTGAACACGGACTCTTTGACTACTTAAATTTGTAACTGATCATTGCTTTAATTAGAATTCCTAATTGATTAATGTCATTGCTTTAATGAAATCTTGTTAATAAATCCTCATTGAAATTATTTAAATTCTCCTTGTCGTATTTTGTGTTGTCTAATGGTTCCGCTGTTTATGGAAATATTTTTAAATGCTTGCTCCTAAGCACCTCTTATCATTAATGGACAAACCATAACACGAGTGGTGGGACTTGTATGACAATGATACTCATCGATTAAGATTCAAGTACCCCCGCACCATCACTTTCTAACTGAAATTAAAAAAACAAAAAACTTTAAAATGTATTTTAACCTTAACTGTAACTCAGTGGATTCAAGTTCAGGTTAGATATAGTGTATCTATTGAATACAATTAATTGTGGATATTTGCTTTCCTACTGCCTAGAGTTTAGTGACTTCCCTAAAAACATGGGTGGGCAGATTCTGGCATTTAAAATTACTTTTGTGATTCAGTCACAAACTGAGTCATTAATTTATTTATTGTGCAGCACTCTACTGTAAAACCTTCTCCTCTCATAGGCTAGCATTGGGAATTCCCTTATATATGTTTAAGTGGTAACTCCTGATCTGAAAGAATAGCGTTGCCATGTTCAACATGCTTAGAAAAGTGGGAAAACTCCTGCTTACTGGTGTAGCTGAATTATACATCAGTATTTTAGAAATGCCACTTTTAGAAAGTGGGCATTTCTCTGTGCTTACCACACTTGGGGGCAGATTTACGTTCCCTGGCGCATCCCTGCAAATCAGCAGGGATGCACCAGGGAAGATTTGTCACACAAGTTTGCCCTTGCGCCACAGCAGATGCGCCGCATTTACAATGCGGTGCATCGTGGCGCAAGGACAAGCAGATGCGTGATGCATCTGCTGGTGCAAGGTTGGCGCAGTGCTGAAGTTGTGTCGCAAGCGCGACGCAACTTGAGCACTGTTCCAACCTGCCCTATCCTTAACATGGTGCGTCATGCCTTACGCCTGCTTGAAACAGGTGTAAGGATTTGACGCACCAGCGTCGGAAAAGTGACGGCGTGAAATCTTGTAGATTTCACTGCGTCACTTTTCTGAGGCTTTTTCCGACGTAACGCCCACCCTGCATACATGAAACCTGACGCAGGTTTAATGTGGCGCAGGGCTTTACAACGTGACGCATCTCCCTAGATGCGTCACGTTGTAAATCTGTTGCAGCATGGCGCTAGCTTTGCTCTGCCGCTGCGTCACAAAAGTGATGCAACGGCGGCGCAAAAGTGGCGCACGAGGCTTGTAAATCTGCCCCTTGGTGCTTTGCAGCCTGCCCCCAATCCACGTTTAGGCCTGGATGACAGCTACTCTTCGTGCATAGCTTCCAGACAACCTCCACACAGAAAGAGTTGGGAGTGACAGGGTTACATCTGCATTCATCTGCATACTGTTGTTCTTCCTAAGCTGGGAGAGAGTGGGGTGTTCCCTCTTTACATTTGTATAGGCTGTGTCCTGCCCTCACACAAAGGGCTGATTTATCCCATACTGATGTCTGGAGCCAGGGATGGGATTTAAAGGTAGTGTTGTGTACTTTTAAGTTCTCTTTTGAAGTCACCCCTAGATCAAAGACAATTTTGAGAATTAGTACAGGGGCTCTGACCCCATGTTTTCGGAGCACTTTGAATCTGGAACTGAACCTCTGTCAGGAGAACAGCTGTGCTGCTTAAAAGACTCAACTGCCCTGCTGCTCCCTGATTCTGGCTCCACAAATTACACATCGTCAGAGGACTGCTGGGCCTTCATAAGGAAAAACCACCATTTAGCTACCTGCCCTATGTGCTGGCCTGCTGCCTGCTATCCTCCTTTGTGCCCAAGTGTTCTCCCAGGAGCCCCAGAACATTGGGAGTACTGTGTACTACTCCCAGCTTCTCCTCCACTAGCACGTGGTGAGGGCGTGATGTGCCAAAGAGGAGTGTGTGGTGGGCACCTCCTATTCACATAGACAGCACTTTTGGGAGCATTGTGGACTGCCCCCTGCCTCATAGGTCTAGCGCGTGCTGAGCGCTTTCCCCTTCAACAAGGAGCCCCTGCCACATGCGTGTTAGGCACTATAGCTGTGTGCAAGGATACCCTGCTCTCCCCCTGTTTCGCCCACGCTGCCCTCTCCTCTGAAAGGAGTCTATTCAGGCATAGGGAAACCCCAGAGAGGAGCAAAGGAACTGCACCGATGTCTGGGGGTTGGGGCCTATCGACCCAACAGAGACACACCAGTGATAGAGGTTGATTGTGCTCTTTCATTTGTAGGGGTGCATCATAATCATGAGTAGCTTGCACCTGCATTTATTCTTTTGTCATATTAATATGTGTACTGTAATAATGTGAAGGTGACGTGTTTATGGATATGTAAACGTGAAGAAATAAGTGTTGCAATACCAAGGTGTTCAGTTGAGACATTAACGTGCAGAATTTGTGTATGATACATACAAATATTCATGTATTTGATGTGCTAATGTAACGTGTTGATTTAGAAATGTTAAGAACACTTTCATTTATATATAGGCTCATAAGGTCTATGTGCCATACCCTTATGTTGGCTGATTTCTGTAGGCCTGAAATGCATTCCACCTAGAAGCTCTCATATTAGATTTAGAAACTGAATTTCATGTGCATGTTTAATTTGTCTTTTCTCACGTTTATGTTGCATGTGGAGAAATCCATCTTTGTTGGTCAGAATAATGCTTTTGTTTTAGGAGTTAGGCTCGGGGAGGAGGGGATACATTTGTAGAAGGAGTGCTGATAATGTAAGATGGTGTTCTTTCTCACTGGAGAAGGCCTGGGAATCAAGGTCATTCAAGCAAGGAGCTTGGAGTATCGAAACCAAGCGGAAAATCACCTATGAGAGGTGTCCATCTGGATGAGGCAATTGGATGATGTGGAATGGGTGTGTTCTATTATTTTGGTATTTTGAATTAGGGACAGAGCCCTGGGGGTTGACTTAAGAGAAGAGAGGAGATTGATGGAGGGAGAAGGGCATCTTAGAACGAGCTCCGTAGCCTTAGGCTACTTGACCCATACAACGTGAGTGCACTTCTGAGGAAGTCTTCACGTGCTGGTACCTTTTCCTAAACTTGCCTGGGGAATGCTAAGTAGGGACGTCACGCTAGTGGAAGTGTAGGGACAGACTAATGCTTTACACTTGCGAACCTCTAATGAAGTCTGATCATGACATGGGGGCACTTATTGCCTGAGGTCTGGTATTGGAATTCGTCATTCTTTTCATGCTACAAAAACTGAATTTCGCACGCAGATTTGGCTTTGTATTAGTTCCGATGTATTTTTACAACCTCGTCTTGAGGTGTCTGTATGTCCAGTTATTTTTGGCTTTGTAATAAATGCACCAACCGAGAACCTGAAGATTCTTAGGAGTCATGAATCAATGTGTTTGTGAACCCAATGTGGCAAGCTATTTCTCCCCTCTACACTTCTAAGTAGGCACCAATGGTCCATTGACCAGGGGTTCCAGAGTAAACTGCGAATAGGGAGCCCAATCCCATCACCAGCCTTGTTTTCCCAAGTGTCCCACATAGCTTTCCCGACCAAGCGCTAGAGGAGCAGTGTCGAGGGAGGAGCTGATCAACATGCATGTCCCAGCCCCATCTTTGTCCTGGGGGGACCGCAACGCGACTCACTTTGCAGCACCTCCCATCATTTCCTAAGGTACTGGGGTGCCAGGAGAGTCTTACCATTACCCAGGTGTCATCACACCCGCTGATGAAGGAGGAGAGCTGGAACTCGGACCCCCAAGGTCCTACTGGTGCCTCTCCACCCTCCTTCGAGTATTGGCTCTGTATGGAGCTGCTGAATTTCTTTCTGAGACACTGACCCGGGGGGACCTAGTGAGTTTGACCGGGCTCTCCTGAAGTGTATGCCCCCCCTCTTTGAGGATGTACTTTGGGGGCATCGTTTACTCTCTGCTTCAGTCTACGGGATGTAACCTCAACAGAGGTCCCCAATTTTCATGTAAAGCTTTATGAAACAGCTTAAAATGACTGCATATTACATAATAGGTATGCAGTTGTCCATGCTCTACGTTTTAGGGGTGGGATGCCCTGGTGTCCACGGGTCTCAGAAGAATCTACCGTATAACATGTAACAGGAGAGCAGGTGTGCTGCACCTTATGCCTTATGGGGATATTTGGTGATCTATGCGTTTAGGGTGACTTAGAGTGAGCTGTTGTGACTTGCATGCCCTCATATTGTGATACATGTTCTATTAGGGATTTGTGCTGATTCCAGCGAATTTAAAATCTGCTGCATCTCATGCTCTGATGCTATGATATATGTCATTTTGATTCCTGCATTATCAGGATAATAAGTACTCACTCAGGATTTGCATAGTATGCATAATATTTACGATTCACGTCATTTTGATCTATGTTATAAATGATGTACTAAATACTTTTATATAATCCTGTGTGTGGTGTATTCATTGTATTACTGTGTGAGTGTATTGAGCAAATGCTTTACACATTGCCTCTGATGATAAGCCTGACTGCTCTGCTCCAAGATGCCAGAGGACGAGCCCAGATTATCTTTAGTGTGTAACTTACTTGCCCTGACTCAAATGGTGGGTGCTGCCTGGCTTGGGTACACATCCTAGCTAACAAGAAACCCTATTCTTCAGCCAGTTACAGAGCAAATTTGCAAAAGAGCAAGTTAAGCTAATTAAGGTCAACTTAATAGCAAATTACCAAAAGAAAACTAGAAAATGAAATAGTTCACCTGTCTTTAAAAATTTAAATTTGCATGGATGGCTAACTTGGATTCATTTTTCTGAATGTTTTAAGGGCCCACCTACTTAGCCTTCTCATCCCAATGGATAATGGAAAGGTGGGACCCACCCAACATGGCTGCCAGATATCAGAGTCCCCACATTTCAGTGCATACATTTGTGAAACCAGAAAGATCGTCACTGCCAGTGTGAGGTTTCTAACTCTCTCCATTGGTTTTCTGTTCATATAAAAAAAGGGTAAGGTCATTTGCCAAAATCACAAGATGCATAGGTGAAACATGAGGGTAAGTAGAGAATCATTGCCACTAGGTCTCAAAGTTACCATCCATCCACATCGAATCATTTGTTGCACCATTTGAACAAC
The DNA here is from genome assembly GCF_964204655.1 of Triturus cristatus. Taxonomy (NCBI): domain Eukaryota; kingdom Metazoa; phylum Chordata; class Amphibia; order Caudata; family Salamandridae; genus Triturus; species Triturus cristatus. The sequence continues at coordinate 1,191,098,004 of NC_140591.1, forward strand.
ATTGCACGTACAGATGTATAATTTCATGCCATTTGTGCACATGTAAAAAAGAATGCGTGATACAATGTTTTAATACTTGACATATCAGTAGAATCTAAATTGGAAACTGAAGTATCTCTAATATAGCAAAAACCAAAGGAAATGATGGACGGAGTGTTGAACATTGCAAGCACTAACCCCCAGTCAACTGATCTGGGTTTAATCCATCACCGTTCTTTAGCCCACTCTGCCACCCCAGTTCAGACATGGCCATATGCAAATCAGTCTGATCCTGTGCCTCATGGGAACAGTCCAGCCCGAACTGCCAAGCCATGTCTTCCCTGGACCGGAAACAAGCTTCCTAGGACCGGTTTCTGGCATTTCAGCTGTCTTCAGCCAGGCTTGTTTGAATCCAGTGGCAAAGTGAGCAAGGGACTCACGTCTGAGCATACCCTGCCAACTTATGGCGAACAAAGCAAAAACCAAAGGAAATGATGGACGGAGTGTTGAACATTGCAAGCACTCACCCCCAGTCAACTGATCTGGGTTTAATCCATCACCGTTCTTTAGCCCACTCTGCCACCCCAGTTCAGACATGGCCAGATGAAATCAGTCTGACCCTGTGCCTCATGGGAACAGTCCAGCCCGAACTGCCAAGCCATGTCTTCCCTGGACCGGAAACAAGCTTCCTAGGACCGGTTTCTGGCATTTCAGCCGACTTCAGCCAGGCTTGTTTGAATCCAGTGGCAAAGTGAGCAAGGGACTCACGTCTGAGCATACCCTGCCAACTTATGGCGAACAAAGCAAAAACCAAAGGAAATGATGGACGGAGTGTTGAACATTGCAAGCACTCACCCCCAGTCAACTGATCTGGGTTTTTGGGATCCATGCTCATGTTGGAATATTCCTTCACAGAAACATGAGGGAAATCTGTGATTTCAGCCAAAGTTTGATGTTTGCAAGGCAGTTTGGATAAGATAATGTTGGGCGACCAATGCTAGTCACACCACACTGGACTTCTTTGGGTATTTCATTCTCAGGAATATCTGGTGTTTGTGGGTTTGGCCGGATGAGCCCAGGCCCAAATCCTGCAGCTACTCACATCAATGTAATTCATTTATATGAAAGGGAAAGTCTTTATGTTTCCTTGTTGTGTTTTTGGGCCTTTCCTGTCTCCAGGACTAGCGGAGCCACACAAGTAGGGTACTGTTTTTATTGGAACAGGTGCAAAAAGGCTCGGTTGTAGGAACTTTGTGGATTACTACATATTCTGAAACTTTTCCTTACGGAAATGTGAGAGAACTCTGTGATCTTACCAAAGGTTCCATGGTTGCAGGGCATTCAAGAACAAAAGTTACATTTTGGGGTCCTTTGTGTCACAGGCAATAGGCCCACCACACAAGTCAGACACCACTTTTACTGTGAGAAATATTTGAAAACAGGATAGTAGAACCTTTCTTATTGTCAATTGGAATTCTCTCAATTGTTGGCATCCAAATGTAAGCCAGCATGCAAGAAAGAACACATAATGCAAAATATACTCTGAATTAGACAACATTATGGGACCCCAAATTCAGAGTTGTACAAATAACTACTATTTCTCAACTCATGTTTTTTTCGGCTCATTACATATAACAAGCACACTATAATACTACATCTACATCTACGTCTGATGGTTGCATTGATATACTACTTTTGTATATTAGTCATGAGTTCAACAAATTACAGATGCAAACCTTTTCATACATTTTTCCTACTTATTGTTAGATTTTGATTTGACTAGGTAGTTTCTCTGGAGGAAACAGTGAGCACTTTACACAAATGAATCCTTAATAAATTCGGAATTTTGTCGATCTTTTGGAAATATATGAATTTCTGGGGTCACCAAATGGTTTAAAAAATGCTTTACACCACACACCGCAAGCATGTAAAACACCACAAAAAGAGAACAAAATTGGAAGCCATTTAGAAAAGCGCAAAAATGTTTTTTTACAATTCAGCCTGTTCCTGAAACCTGGGAAGAGGATGATCGTAGCACACCAAACCTTTAGCTGATCCCGTATTAGGAAAAAACACATACTTTCTTCAACACTTTTCCCATTTTTCTATTTTCACTAGTTTCTTGACTTCCACTGGGGGAATCCACAAACCCTGCGTAATTTAGAATCTCCAAAATATTAGAAAAAAGGTATGAGGCCTTAAACGTGATCTGCCATAAACAAGAAAAGAGAACTTAGCACTGGAGCTGACCCTTCAGCACTTAAGGGATTGAATGAAAGGAAAGTTAATAGAAAGGGAGAAGATGTCATATTTTCAGGGTGTCTGAATACTGGCATACTCTTGAAAAATAGGAATGGTAACTAGTATTCACATCTAGTAACATCTGGTCAAGAGAATAAACAAAATTGACTGTCTGAATGAACAAAAGTGAGCAAACCCATAACAATCAACAAAGAGCAACATTGACATCAAGCAAAGCATTCTCAAACAAGCAAACGGACCTACATTAAAATGAACAGTGTGTACAATTACAGAGAAAGTATATGTCATCCATTGGGTAGACATAAACAGTTTGGGCCTGATTCACAAGTGTGAATATACATGTGCAGATTTACTACACTTGTTTGATAATCTCCGTTTCTGAGTACAAATGGACACCTAAATGTAGACTTCCATGTTTCATCACTAGGTAGAGCCTCCTATAACAGGGTTTATAAGTGTAAAGTTACTCCTAGTAACAGCATGGCAAAGATCACCCTACGGAAAAGGTAAGGAGAAAATATTTACGTTTAGTAATATTAAAAAAAATATAAAACATATTTTCAAAATGAATACAACTATATATCAGTAACATACAACTAATAAAAAAGAAAGCAAATAACTCATTAAATGAACTGTGCATTGAACCATTAATTAATTACAATATATTCATGATATGTATAAGAAATATGTCATAGATAATAATTTGAAAATTCTGATACACAGTCACATTTTGATTTTGTATGTATTTCTTTTTGTTAAAAGTTGTGATGTATGAATTTAAAATAGTTTTACTGTCTTTACAAAAGTTTAAAACTTAGATGTTCTTTTTAGCTTTAAATGAATTTCATTATTACATTTTAAAATAATAAAATGACAATGTATTATTCAGTTATCATTTCTTAACATTAAACTGCATATATAATTCTTTTAATATTTAAAAATAGTTTCGTTAGGGTATTATTTTAAGTCCCTCACAGGTATAGAAAAAAACATCCATTAATCCCCATAGGAGTATGTTGCAATAGCTGTAATTGACCCTCTGTGGTGCTTGACTTACTTCAAGGCAAGGCTGAGGTGGAGCACCTTTACTTTTTGACACCGTTAGGGCTGTAGGAACTTTAGAAGTGTAGTTTGTAAATTGAAAGATGATTTCTCTTTTGTGGGTGGGTGTTTGCAGTGGCCTGCTTCTCCTTAAAGCAATCCCTAAACACATCCCATTTGGTAGTAAGCATTCTATTTGTCTACCATTCTACTTTGTACTTCCCACATTTACTACTAAAATGTAGAGGTATGTTTGTGGAGATTTCCACCACTGTGGCCTAGATCTACATAGAAATGTAGGGGACTTTGGCGATAGTTTTATAAAAAGCATTTTGTAGTATGTGAGTAGTACTACTGTAGGACTATTTTCCTTACTTAAAATTCCAGTTTTTGAATAGCCGCTTTGTGTCTCCACCTAAAACATGCATTCGAGAAAGTGAAAGTGAAAACCAGAACCTCAGTTTCAAACAGCATCTGCGTCTTTCAATCAAAACGGACCTGGCCACAGAAGCGATAGGGGTATAGATACCCTGTGGGAAGGTGTAGCGAGTTGCTACACAAAACTGGAGAGAATGCACTGGGGCCCTCGAGATCCCTGTATCTGCCTCCTAATAAGTGCTCTCAGTGGGCACTCATCACCAAAACATCCTTTGCCACCCCACTCTCTGCCTCTGTACCATACCTATAAAACAGTTCAGACACAGTGTTCCCTCACTTATATGAACCACACCCACACACACATTTTGTATCAGCGTGATCTACATTACAGAAGCGGTCCGACAAGTGGCTATGAGCCATACTGTAATACTTAAGTGCCCTATGACCCCAAAGAGCAAGTGAAAAGACCTGTTGCAACTACAGGGCACCTTGTGTAATGAATCCCATGAGTTTTTAAGAATGTTGTGTATGAGTGCTCTTTGGACTAACATCTTCTCAAGTCAAGTGAACTGAAAAATAATCTGGGGTTGTTCTCCAGCTGAATGAATGTATCAGATCCAGTTTTCCACGTTCCTGCAGCTAGGTGTGTCTTATGAACAGTCTGCACGGTGTGAAAATTAATGTAGATGTGATTTTGAGCACAAACATATACTTGTACTCCCATGGGCAATAGCATAATACAGGGTTTTATCTAGAAGTAAATCCGAAAATTATTCCCAAAAACCAGTCCTGCTCCATTACCCATGTGTTTGTCAGCAGAAGATTATCTGTCTTTGTCCTTCTTACTACCAGTCTAGAGATAATTTTATCTTGGGCAGCATTTTTCAGAACTGTCAGTCAATATTATTAATGTAATGTGTTGTAGTGTATTTAACAGTTGTCTTGTGATTACTGCTAGCTGGTGCTGGTATATTTACCACTTGTGGTAATCTGGCACATTTCATTTTAACAGTAAAAAATGTTTTTTCTTTTTGCAATAGCAAGAATATACAGCTCCTTAATGCGCGTCAAAAAGATATGCACAGGTTATGTTTATGGTACATTATTTTGTGTTTTTGTATCAAAATACAACTTATTATTGTAATTTATGGTTATCTTCATTTATTCACTTTTGATGGCACAGTACATGTTAACCAATTAATCAATCAACCAACCAATCAGCATTAGTAGAGTGCATCACTGTCAACCTGAGGAGTATCTGGGTGCTGGAGTGCGAGGTCTCCATCGAAATGATAGGTCTTGCGTATCTTTCTGAAGTTCGCCACAGATGGTGCTATTTGAAGGTGGAGGGGCAGGTCGGTACAGGCGTGGTGGCAATGTAGGAGGAGGAGTGACCAACACAAGTTGTGGAAGGGCTGGTGAGGAAGAGTGCATGTGTCTTGCGGGCTGATGGAAGTTAAGTCAGTGGTTCATGTAGGCAGGTCGTTGATTGTGCAAACATTTGCCCAGGGGACACAAAGTACAGTGTGCGGTGTGACCGAGGGCTGCACTGATGCCAGGGGGGTGGTGGTAGGGGGTCTGGGTGGGTCCAGGATTGTGTAAGGAGGTGTAAAGAATTATTAAATAAGTGGGCAAGCATTTATTTGCCTGTTTATTTGACATTTTCTTCAGAATAATATTGCTCAGCCACTAAAGAGCAGCTTGTGCTGTTGTTCACCAGGGGGGCCACATGTAAAGGTCAGTAGGGCCACAAGCGGACCTGTACTTTGGGCATCACTGGTGTAGGGCTTTATAGGCGTCATGAGGCTCTTGAACTGGCATCTCTTCTGGATAAGGGTGCCATTGGAGGTTTCTGAATTTGAGAGTGATGTGAGTCCATTTAGGATGGTCCAAGATGAATCTGGCTGCAGTGTTCTGTATGGCCTAGAGTCAACTGAGGAGCTGGGTGGAGATGCAAGTGTTGAGTGTGTTGCCATAGTCGAGGTGGCTGGTGATGAGGGCCTGGTTGAAGTCTTTCTGGTGTTGACTTGGATCGATCTCAAGATTCTGCTGAGTTTGTGGAGAGTGTGGTATCAGGAGGAGGCAACTGCATTGACTTGTCATTTCACGGTCAGTTAACTGTTGAGGATGATTCTTAGATTGCATGCATGGTCTATTGCTGGAGGTGTAGGTCTGAGTTCTGCCACTAGCTCTGGTCCTATACGGTTGTGCTTTTCCTGAAGATCAATACTTCTGCCTTGTCAGAATTGAGTTTAAGGCAATTGGCTATATTGATCATGGCATTGCAGATGTTTGTTCTAGTGGTGGAGGGGTCTTCAATGAGCAAGAGGGTGAGTACAGTGTTGTTTGCATAGGAAATTATAGTGAGGCTGTGGGATCTGACGATGTCCTAGAGGGGAGTCATGTAGGTGTTGAACAATGTGGGGCTGAGGGATGATCCTTGGGGTACGATGCATATGATATCCTTGGGTTCTGAGGTGAAGGGAGGCAGCTGGATGCTCTGTGAGGAAGGAGGTGATGCGATTGAGGGAGTTTTGCTCTATGCCAATGTTGTAGAGTCTGTTTAACATGGTGTGGTGGGAGAAGGTATCAAATGCAGCTTAGAGGTTAAGGTGGATCATGGATGCAGTCTCCCTGTGGTCGAAGAGGGTTCTGATGCCATCTATGGCAGTGTGGTCTATATGCTGTGGTTGGCCCTGATTAGGAAGCGTCTAGCAGGTTGTTTTTTCCCAGGTATTCGATGAGCTGTTGGTTGATGTCCTTCTCGAGTATTTTGGCAGGGTAAGGGAGCAAGGAGATCGGTCAATTGTTTTTGAGTACACTGGGGTCATAGGAGAGTTTCTTTTGGAGGGTCTGATCTCAGTGTGATTCCATCTGTCTGTTAAGGCTGCTGTGATGCTGGAGGTGTTGAGGATGCTGGTGAGTTCTGTGCTGATTTGGTTGGAGCTAGAGAGAAATATTTAAATTTTTCTCTCTAAATCATAGTGAGATCCTGAAAGCATAAAAGGACAATGACATCCTTTGAAGGCCCATAAAAAGCTTCACAGTTACAATTATTTTTTAGTTGGTTTTCTAGGAATATCCCTACTACCACCATGCTCTGTAACCAACTGTAAGAAAATGGGTTATTAGTTGTTGAGGTTACGAGTTCTCCCCAAGTAACTCTGGCAGAGGTTGCGAAGTTGTTTTACTCCATGCTCCGCTTTGAATGCGGAATTCAGGAAAACACTCCACCTCACGCATAGTGGAGATTTCCGGCACAGCCCTCTTCTACCTGAGTCTCTACATCAGTTTAATAATTTGGTCCTGCACTATGGTGTCTTGGATATGACGTATTGAGAACTTTGTCTGCACTGTATTACATTCGTACATTTAACCTTTGTGGCTGGGTTGTTGACATTATGGCATTTGGCTGAAATTACCGCGCAGAATTAGTTCGTTAACATCTCATGCTTACCAGTAATGGAAACTGCTGCTTGAAGTAAAAAAAGAAAAAGGGTGTGCGTGTTATACTGTGTTTAATCAGCAGTAGCCACAGGTACACACATGTAGGACTTTGGTTCATTTGGAGATAAATGACCGATTTGAATGCTATTTTGTGTTGATGTTACGGATCGGTGGTATGCGATCATCCATCCAGCTAACAGGTGCCAGGCAGATTAAATGCGTGCATCATGACAAGATGGTCTGTAATGTGTAATCCATTTACAATGAGCCCTGAGAGAGTATCAGAGGCAATAATAGCTTCAGTCCTCTTCACACCTCCTGAGACAGTTATGAAGGCCCATCATGGAGCAGAAGGAATCAATGCCCAGAGTCGGGCTGCTGGAGTGCCTGTCTGAATGAAGCCTAGCCATGCCTCCCGGGCTGGCTTAGGAGCTCCTCGCCCCCTCTCGCACTGAATTCTGCACAGCGCTTGCGTGATGGGATCAGGCCGCAAGGTAGCCAGTCTACCTTTTCTGGTACCCCTTGGGCATGATTTTGTGCCTCATAAAGAACCAGCTTGTTTCAGACCCCCTGGGGAATCATTATCGGAAGCTTAATGAAGTTAAGAGAGTGGGTCATGTGGTAGCAGAAGCAGACTATGTGCACATGCGTACTGCCCGAGTCAATGTGGGACCCGCACAGGAACGCTTCAGCTTGACACTGGAGTGGAAACAGTCTGCGCCCTAGGCCTGGAGCTGTCAATCCCAGAGTTCAGCAGCATAGGAGGGGGCATCTGTGCTGCTGGATAAGACCTAGCTGCACATTAACGTCACACACAACAGAGAGGGAGAGAGTCCAAGCTTAGGGTGAGTAGCCGCTCAGTGAACTGCTGTGGGGTTGGCGGAGTGACTGTGGGGATGTCAGGGGGTGAATTGGGGTGGGGAGCAGGAGCAGCAGACAACTTTGGTATTGTATGCAGGGTAGAGTGGAACTCCACGGAATTCCACAGTTTTTATGCAACTCCGAGGAATTCTGCGTAGTGCAACTCCACCTGCTTCACCCACCCTTACTTAACTTAAGAAGATCTGTGTACAATATTTAGCAGTGCCAAATCAATAAGAAAGTTAAAACAACACAATAACAATTTGACAACCATTTTCTATAAATAAAACGTTGTCTTTTTATGAAAGCTGAAATCCTTGAGCAGGGAAAGATTGAAGATGGCATTTAGCGAATTCCTCTGGACCTTTGATAGCCATTGATTGAGGTCCCACTCAAGCCTTTGGTTTTTACAAGACTCAAATTCCACACACACTAAAGTCCTCTCATGGTTCTGATACTTTTCCCATCTTAGACCAGTCAAGATGTCCACCTTTGGACTTAGACTCTTTTTTGGAGCTCAACTTTTCAGATTATCTGGACCAGTTCCTAATAGCCTCTTCTGAGATTCTCAGGACCTCATGGACAGCACTTAGTGGCCTATACTCACACCAGCAGGGTGCAGTCCAGGACCTATTGCTACTAGTCAACTGGTCATTCGAGGAAAAAGACCTCTTGTAGCTTATTGTGGCCCTATAGCCAAACAGGAGGTCAGCCAGCTGTATCAGGGCTATGAGTAGGAGCACGGCCAATACTTGGGTTCCTATACAGCTCACAGACAGCAGGATTAGTCCTCTTTGATTTTTCCACAGGTCCAGATGTGTTCTGAATGAGCTGAGGGTAAGATCCCACTTTTTTAGGATTCACTATCCATTGGGTGGAGTGACTCATGAGCACCACCTTACCATGAGGAAAATTGTGTTGGTGAAATGCTTCCTGGCTGCCTCACTACAATGTCTCCTACCATGCACAATATTGGATGAAATGTAACCTGGTAAAACCCTTATCCCCATGAAGGTAGCTAGTGTGCCAGCCAGGGATGTGTCTCGAAAAATGAGCAGTCCCCTCCTCCACAACCACACTAAACCGGTGATGGGACCAGCGTCCCCTCCCACTGGACTGGTGCAAAGCTGATTAAAATAGGCCCAGGGAATAAAGGTTTTTTTTCTCCCAGGTCTCCCTTTACACTCCTTCATGAATAGGCAGCTCTCACACTGGTCCATTTCGAGTCAATACAATTACTGAACCCTCCCCAACTGCCATTCCTGAACGCAAATGAACCACATTCATCATGTCATGATCTTCCTGACAAAAAGTCTAAGCCATTGTTTCTGCTCTGGGAGCAGCTTCTGGCAGGTTAATGCTAATTAGGGCTTTAGGCAGGCACAATTTCACTTTTTAGAAGTTTTTTTCCTGAATAGGTATGAAAAATCTGATTCACAGTTGAATTGGATTTTTAATAACTATGAAAAAGAGTTGTTTAATCATTTCTGTAACATATCCTAAATCAGATGAAGAAAAAATAGAACATTAATTGCGCTTTAGTTTTCCGCATTGGATCATCAACATCCCTGTACGGTGAAAATAGCTTTTTCCAACACTAAATACTTGCATGTGCCTCTTTTCAACATCAGGGGCCCGATTATCAAAGGTAACTAATGTGTAGTAAAGTTACAAGTATGAAACCTTCACACTGGGGGCAGGAGCTTCGCATTTTGGGTGGACTCTCCACACTCGCACACTTAGCGCCCTGAGACCTTTGGTGATTTGTGCGCTTTACAAAAATCTTTGACATTTGACATTTGACATTTGACTGTGCACTGTAGAGAGTGTTCCGCGTGGAGATTCTACCCGAAATGGGGAGAGTCTGCTGCAAATGTAGAGATTCCACATTTGTAACTGTACTACACATAAGTTAACTTCGTGAATGGGGCATGAGGCATCTTACCTTGTTGGCTACAAAGCCTACTTAGGAGTGACAATCAGTTTTTAAAAATATGGCTTATTCCTGTCAAAAGGTGTTGTTTTATTTTCTATAAGTTTATCTGCTTGATTTAAAAGCTGCAGTAGCCTGGCTACACAAACTAGCCTGCAGCCATGTTTTCCCTGCCATCCTTTTGGATTGCACAACATCTGCTGCAGTCCACAGGTGACGATTAGCTTTTTGTTCCTTCAATTTATTTTCCTGACCATATGCTATGGCTGTACTGGTGTCATAACCCACTAGCCCTTCGTAGTATCTATGAACACTATCAGGCCAAACAAACAGGTTTTGGAATGATTCAGGTACCGGTACTATTAAAGACTACAATTCCTAGGTACCAACATGAGTTGCAGGAGGAAACGCACGCATGTCAGCGTGAGGTCAGCTCCGCCTGTAAAAGCATTATGACCCCAGTGGACGCGGCCGCTAATTATTGTTCTGAAAGGGAGTGAACCTGTCCCGGTCTGGTAAGGTTGCTTTGCACACCGCCTTCAGTTATTTCTTTTTCCTCTGTGTGGGGATTTTGCTATTGACACGGCTGGTTATTCGGCCGATGTCAGTATCAGATTCTTGGACTCGCGCTATGGCGCAACACCTGACAAGACTCTTATTGGCGAGGCTTGGGTATAGGGCCCCTCTTGCGGGAAGTCTCTATTGTGGGCATTATTTTCCTTCCTAACTTGCTGGGAGTTCTACTGCTCTGCCAAATTCAAAAGGGAAGGTTTTGGGTGACGTGGTAAGAGCTACCTCCCTCAGTGTCCTTGTAGGACGTAACCAGAGTCTGGTTGCTTCTGGCGATCCGGTATATCCTAAAAAGCCATCCCTCACTCTAACCCTTCCCGTTGGCGAGACCAGGAGGTTCTCATGCCGGGGGGGGGGGGCGGAACTTTATGTCCAATACTAAGTTACCTGTGGATGAGTGTGAAGGACCGGCTCCAAGAAATCACCGATCTTTACGTACGTCAGGGATGAGCGTGTTTTAAAAAAGGATCATGTTTAAATGCCGCAGAGTGGTATCATTTCCTTGACACTTTGGGCATTGAAGTTACATACTTTCTTTTTTATATGAATGCCAGTGAAGTTCTGAAGAAATGGATTCAGTAGTGCTATGAATGAAATAGGCTTGAAAGTTTCAAAATGCCATTCAAAAGTGTTGTTTTGTTTATTTACCTTTCTACACAGGGGGTAGAAGTGTTCCAGCATTTCTTGGGTTATTCTCCCCTGTGAATATTTATGGCCTAATAAGAAAGAGTAGGGGAGGAGTATCATTCTACCATATGAATCCATAGAGTGCCGTAAGGATAGAGACAGCATTACTTGACTCTGTTAAATTGTTGTTTCTTTATTTCAGGTGCAAATGCTCAGGTCTAACCGATTATAGTTATACAGGAGCAGCATAGGTTACACACTCTCTTCTATTTTATTTACAGGTAAACTTTTGAGGTTTTCTAGCAATTACCTGCTATGTATGATTTTTCAATCCAGAGAGTAATCCATTTTCTTTGTAACCTGCAGATCTCCCTCCCTGCTGTACCATTCCTTTCCTTCCCTCGCCTGATCCCTTCAATAGTCCATATTATCATAGTCTTCAGACTTTGGAGTTGTCAGGAGGTGGGCAAATTTGAGCATCGAGCCAATCTCGAGGATAACCAACCCTGACAACTGGAAAGTTAAATATGCAATCCAGGAATAAGCTAATGCTGACATGGCTTGGCACATTTCATTTAGGAATGGAAAGGAGAGCCCGAATAATCAGAGTCCAAATACCAGGAGCATCAATCCACAAATATAAGGGTGGCTTATTCCCTCATTCCCTTCTTGTGCGGCTTTGATTTGTAGTTTTGGCATATGTTGAAATATGCAGCAGAATGAAGCCAGTCAGATCGCACAATCAGAGCAAATCCCACCAGTCCTGCAATTAGAGAAAATAACTAAAACTAAAATCCGGTTCAATTGAGCACAATATTTACTAAAAATTGTGAAATGCAGTGCTGCATTGCATGAATAAGAAAACATTTGTAGCACCATGTCTGCAGAGAGTTCCAAATTGCCACACATATGAAAAAAATGCTCATTCAACATGTTATCCGCGTACAATGGTCCAAAGGCCATAGAGCAATTTATTTCCCCTTATTTATACTGAAGTTATACACTCCAGTGCAAATTTGAATGCAATGACTACCAGCCAAGAGTAAACTACATAAAAGTATAATTTGTGGAAATTACCAGGCCTGGGTGTTATTTTAATGATGCCGCATCATTTGCAGAGTTTCAAGAGTATCATGGTATGCTTGCTGTGTGAAATTTCTGACACTACACCAATGAGCCACATCGCATAATTAATTATGCACCATTTGCGGCAAAAGTTTACTGGCAGCACACTGGAATAGCACGAACGACCAGAAAGTAAGTGGCTGTTGTTCACTCTCTTGTGTTTTTTGTGCTATTTTGTAACGGAAAATGATTCCTTGCAACAAAAATGTATTCAAAATTGAACTATGGAATGGATTTGCACTTTGCAGAATTAGGCATTATTTAGATTATTTGCCCACATTTTTGTGTAATTATGCAAACTTCACACAACCCTAGAAATTACACTTTACTCTTGGGAACATCACAAAATATTCTGCTTGCTAGGTCACACTACTTCAGTAGATCTGGTTTTGTGTTAAAAATTCTAGGGGTGTTTGTGTTGCTCCTGCCCTTATTACGCCATCTTTGCACGTAGTACCAGGGCATTGGCACTAAGAGATGCACACCTTTTTAATGTTGTGTTCTTGTCAAATATTGAGCATAAAATGCATTTTTGCGTGGGAGAGTTAATCAGCTCAGCTGATTTCACTGCTCTGCGCCATAGTAAATCTCAGCTTCTGTTTACTAAATGAAGCAAATATCAACACATATATCTGATAACTTTTATTAATAACAAACATTATCCATGTATGTAAGTAAAAGACAAAGGGCTCTCAGCTATGTCATTAAAATAGTTTATTTGCATATATTGGCAATAATGAAGATTTATTAAGACAGCCTTCAGGATATCAGAAGGTGAGAAATGTTCAGGATTCTACACCATTTTGTGCGACAGATGCTTGTTAAGCCGTAGATACATTCCTCTTCTTCAACACCAGAGATGTACTCCCTGAAACAATTAACATGAATAGTTAGCAATTTAGTTAATTATTATTAAAATGGCGAAACAATGCACAGATGTTGCCCAAATTCACTGTGCATCTTCCATACAGTTTTTTTTTATTTTTGCGCCTCAGGTGGGAATTCAAGCATTGTTTAACAGAAGAGACGCATGGAATATAACACCAAAAACAGATATTTGTATGATACTAAGGCCCTCCATACAGCTATTTAAAACAGCTGTTCCAGTGGTAAACACCGAAAAGGACACTTCGGTCACTGGGGGCCAAGTTGGTCTCAGTGCTGCACACAAAAAAAGCTCTGTGGGGTGGCAGAAGCTTTGCCGATGGTGCGGCGAAATCCTGGAATGCGCTTCCGTTCCACCTAAGAAATGCCACGGATCTTCTAGCCTTTAGGAAGAGCTTAAAGACCTGGGGGCAGATTTACAAGCTCTTTGCGCCACTTTTGCGTCACTTTTAACATGGGAAAAGTGACGCAAAAGTGGCGCACTGGGCTTGTAAATCTGCCTCCTGGCTTTTTGCTGAATAGAACTCATTTCCTCCGTACTCTTGCCTTCAGGATAAATACTTAGCGCCAGGACACTCACGGGTAACCGCTGCGCTTTAAAAATACTATTAACATAACATAACATGTGAACAGTTCCATTTTGTGTAAAAAGTGCTGTTTGCACTCTAAATGACATTCCAGATCTGATAATATTTGCCCATTAGTCAATTGTATATGTATATTTTCCCAACGCAAAGAACATTTTCGCATCATTTTGCCACAAGTTTGCAGCAGAAAAAAGCTGGCAAGAAACTTGTTGACAAATACTGTGAAATTCCAATTTGCAACGTCATTAAATAGGTTACCTTATAAAGAATTCTTATAGATGGGATGCAGTCATTTCCTTTTCCCTTTTCAATGGTTCTTTGGTTTTATTTTTAGTCTTAACAATACTTTTCTCTGGGTAGAATGAGCAGATTCATTCCAATTTCTAGAATTATTACCCAGATACTACCCTAGATTTTCTGCTAGTTTTGAAGAAAAAGATAAAGCAGAATAAGGGAAGCGGCTCAATATATGCATTTTTATTCATGTTTCCTTAAATGTGGGTTACTTTTCATGTCCCTTATATTACTAGTGATCTACCATGCGCTGCACCTTTACTCACCCTTAATGGCTTTTACATTTGCCACATTTGGTCTGTGGCAGCACTCTGTAGTGAACACAACTTGACATGTCAGCACTTTATGACCTAATTGAATACATAAAATGGAGGGACGTGAGAGACAAAGACACTTGAGTGAAGAAGATATGATACTGGGGGATGAGTTTACAATTAGAGAAGGGAGAGATTCTGACTGGGAATAAGTAGGCACCTAGTAGCCCCTAGAGGGCATAAGAGGCGAGATATTATCTAATTGAAAATACAAGTGGCAGTTGATGCAGCCACAGAATGGCAATAGCACTGGGGCCATATTATACAAAGTGTCCAGGGGGTGCAACGGGTGCTTGCGTGAACTTTTCACACCCCTGGGGCACTTTGGTATTTCAGAAGGGGCTGCAGACTCTTGTGCGGCCCTTTCTGTAATACAGATAGCACTGACGCACATATATGCCTCATTTGTATGTGGGCGTGGCCCCATGCAAATGAGGGAATCTCTTTGCCTCTGCACCCGCACCATAACATAGATGTGGGTGCAAAGGTAAAGAAGCTGTCAGGATGAACGCTGACAGTATAGCACTTAAATGGCTGCTTACTGTCAGTGGGCCCCCTGATGACTGCCCTCTGGAGGGGGTGAAGGGGGTCCAAATCCTCTTGCAGGTGGGTACAGTCACTCACTGCACCCGCTTGCAAGGAGATCTCTCACCCCTCTTAAAAGTGCAGGCGAGTTCCGCCCCTGTACAATTTTACTTGAATGTGCTGCTCCAAGGGTAGCGCGAGATCGAGGCAGCCCTGGAGACAGTGCATTCAATCTAATAGGGTGCACTCTCCTTGTTAACCTTTTTGAAAGATGTGCCTGGCACTAACAAGTAAAATGCGCTGCACTGTATAATGCGTCCCCTTGTGGCGTCCTTAAAGAGTGCTCAATCAGGTCGGAGGTCGGGCATTCATTATCAAAGGCTTAATAACAAGGCCTCTTTCAGGCCCATCAGAAGTAGAGAGTAGAGTGTCATTGTTCCCCAAATCTGCACTTTTCTAGGGCCCCACATTTGTGCTGAAACATTTATGTATAGATTTCACAGTAAACCTGTCCTGTTTATTAATAACGAGACAGCTAACACAGCTAACAGCACTAGATTGAGGCAGATGCTGACTCTGCCATGTTTTCTCTTTTCCTTTTATATCATATCGCTTTCGGATAAGCTTTTAGCGAAGCATATATATATATATATATAAATATAAATATATATATATATATATATATAAATACGCCAAGAAAGATGATGGCTTCGACTGGAACAGCGTTACCGATTTCTGAAGTGCAACTAAGCTGAGACTCAGATCTTCAACACTCGCAGCAACCTACTAAAGGATTTTAAATATTTGGTGAAAGACACAGTGGCATTCCAATATGGATCTTAACTATGAACTACAGAAACCACCATGCACTTTAGCCACGCCCACTACGGCGGAATTCAAAAGTAGCGCTCTGGAAACGGCGCGAGATTGTGCAGCTGTGCCTCCAGCATAGACCAGTGACCAAGGGCTCAACTCAGCCCGAAACGCGTTTGGACTTATTGCTGTGGTGATAAACTGATGTCCCGGCTACCTACAGAATAAAAAGGTGAAACAACGCTTGTGTGTGGTGCCTCAATTTCAGGGCAGTTTCGATTGGATATGTTAGCGGCCTGGCTCGGGTCGCGAGACACCCCGCTGCAGAAAGCGCAGCTCCACGAGCCAAGAAAGATGATGGCTTCGACTGGAACAGCGTTACCGATTTCTGAAGTGCAACTAAGCTGAGACTCAGATCTTCAACACTCGCAGCAACCTACTAAAGGATTTTAAATATTTGGTGAAAGACACAGTGGCATTCCAATATGGATCTTAACTATGAACTACAGAAACCACCATGCACTTTAGCCACGCCCACTACGGCGGAATTCAAAAGTAGCGCTCTGGAAACGGCGCGAGATTGTGCAGCTGTGCCTCCAGCATAGACCAGTGACCAAGGGCTCAACTCAGCCCGAAACGCGTTTGGACTTATTGCTGTGGTGATAAACTGATGTCCCGGCTACCTACAGAATAAAAAGGTGAAACAACGCTTGTGTGTGGTGCCTCAATTTCAGGGCAGTTTCGATTGGATATGTTAGCGGCCCGGCTCGGGTCGCGAGACACCCCGCTGCAGAAAGCGCAGCTCCACGACGCCAAGAAAGATGATGGCTTCGACTGGAACAGCGTTACCGATTTCTGAAGTGCAACTAAGCTGAGACTCAGATCTTCAACACTCGCAGCAACCTACTAAAGGATTTTAAATATTTGGTGAAAGACACAGTGGCATTCCAATATGGATCTTAACTATGAACTACAGAAACCACCATGCACTTTAGCCACGCCCACTACGGCGGAATTCAAAAGTAGCGCTCTGGAAACGGCGCGAGATTGTGCAGCTGTGCCTCCAGCATAGACCAGTGACCAAGGGCTCAACTCAGCCCGAAACGCGTTTGGACTTATTGCTGTGGTGATAAACTGATGTCCCGGCTACCTACAGAATAAAAAGGTGAAACAACGCTTGTGTGTGGTGCCTCAATTTCAGGGCAGTTTCGATTGGATATATATATATATATATATATATATATATATATATATATATATATATATATATCTTTCAACATCCCCAGTTGAAGATGCACTAGAAAAGCAGATGAATTCCACTGATTCTTTTAATAAAAGGAAACTGCCATTTTCATTCATGCATCTCATTGCCTTACGCATTTCAGAGCACAGCACCTTGGTCACAGGCTCCATGATACTACACAGAAATGGTGAAAAGGCACTCCCCTCTGCAATCCATTAAATTAGCCCTCAGTGGGCCTCACAGGTGAGTTCAACTTAGTGTTGCATGCTGGGATCAGTAGTGCACCTTCAAAATTCCTTTACCTTTAGTAGGTTTCTGTGCTGTAGCAAAATGTTCGTTTAATTTAAAAGCCCTCCAGTGGGCCTCCGAGATGAAAATTTTAGTTTCTTTTTTCTTTTCTGCTTTTCCACTAAGAAAGACTCGGAGTAGTTCCATGTCTTCGTGGCTCCCTAACCTTGACCTTGAGGGGTGGTGCAGTCTTGGCGACGGTTGAATAAAACACCTTTTAGCACCAGTTTGGGTCCGTGTCTGTTATATTGGGAGAAATATTTTCTTTTTTTCTTTCAGGAAGTTAAAAGGGCCACAAGAATCTGAACAGCACTTTCCAGGACTTTAAAATGACACCTTCCCCAACATTTAAAAAAAAAAAAATACTTGGGGAATTTTTAATTTTCTCTAAAATATTCGACGACATAAAACATTCACAGAGAGAATATTTGTAATTGCATAAAAATGCAACAGAATAAAATGTAAGCTTTTAACAAAATCAACATTTTATGCATTAAACCAAAAATAGTGATCATTCCATACTGATGTGGGGTTTTATATAATGCTATTAGACTAATGCCTAATCAGTTTTAGTCCACTTCTGTTTAGCTTTGTTAAAATATAAGCTTAATCATAAATAAAATTTGACTATTAGTTGTAAAAAAGCATTTTACATGACAGTCTGTTGTGCGTTTTAGAACTTATTTGATCCAACGAGGTACCCACTTGGGACCTAACAGTGGGTCAATTCATAGCAGGCAATCTTACATTTAGCAACTTAGGAGTCGACTCTGAAGTCTCCTTCAACAATAAAGTCAAAGCAAGCACGTGCAATGTGATGTGGCGGGTGCTTATCTATGGCTGCAGTAAAACACTGTGATCAGTGTTTGTACAAGATTTATCATTAGAAAATGTGGCTGCTAGATAAGATGCCGTATTCTCAGAACCATGGATTGATGATGAGACTGCCCCTTGCATTAATTTAGCCTTCCTACCATTGGCTCTTCAGAACCCTGATGGAATTATTAACTGGCTCTGTTTTGCCTGGAAGTATGCCATGCTAGCCTAGCATTTCATTGGAAGTGTCACTATTCACTATTTTTGGCCAGTCTTATTTAGACTCCTGTCTTTGTAATTTCACTAAAATGGCAACTGTGAGAGTGGCTCATTTGTTTAGATGGGCATTGGTGTGTACTATACATTTTTCAAGGGCAGGTGGTCGAAGATGCTGTTCCAGAGTTAGGACCATGTAGCGAAGCAGCCTATTTCTTACACTGTCCTAGAAAATAACATTTCAGCTGTGAACTTTTGCACACATTTGCATACACAAAAATGTTGGATTTGTTTCTCTGAAACTACTTTGCTTCGCACAACATTATCACGATACCTTGAACATCATGTACTAGGCCTTTCTACGCGCTAGGTACAAAAGTCATCCTATCTTTATCCATGGGGGACAGCGCTGTCTACATATCCATAACATCACTAATCTAACGTGCACATCGCAAAGGCTGCCTTTTATTATGAATAATAGGCATCCCAATAGATTGGTAGAGGAGGCACTTCTGCTGACACTGAAGGTTTCTGCATGCTGAGAAATCACCACGCACTGGTTTGACATTCTGTGAGGGGTGTCCAACTCAAGACCAAACAGGGTCCTTCACTCTCTCCTATCAGGTAATGGGGCTGGATCGTCCCTTGGGGGGATTTTTGGCTCTACACCCATACACAATCTAGGTACACTCAGAGTAGGGTCTGCATCGTAGGAGTATGTTAGATTACCGTATTTTGCATATATGCCTTGTTAGAAATGGGGGTCTCTAGTTGGCAATAGTTTACACCTTTGTCCAAGTAGGGACCCTTCTTCCTAGTCAGGGGATACACTTCTAAAATAACCCCTGCTCACCCCCTTGGTATCTTGGCAGGAGCAGACAGGCTTGTCTCAGAGGCAGTGTGTAAAGCATTTGTGTACCTATACAGTAACACAGTGAAAACACTACAAATTGACACCACACCAGTATAGAAAAATAAGCAAAACTTTATCTAAACCAACAAGACCAAGTATGACACAAATCCAATATAAAACATTGTATAAATAGGTACTTTGCAAGATATCCTTCAAATTGCAAAAATAACATGAAAGCTCAGTTCTTCCGTGTGGGTAGTTCTGTCCGGAGCTACTGCGGTGCTGAAAACAACAGATTTTAACAGTTCCGGCCCACCGCATCAGTACGGGTCAGCTAAAGCGTCAACAGACTCGTAGACAGTACCTTTTTCATTGCAACCAACACAATGGTACGGGCCGGTCGGGGCAACCGTCTCAGTTGTGATGTGAAGTAGAAGCGGTGTAGCGTATGTCGCCCTCACGGCACGTTGTAGGTGGCGGTTCGGTGCCGGTCATCAAACAGTGTCAGTGAGGCCAAGGTTTGTGATGCGGAGTGTGGCGGTGCTCAATGCGGTGCTGACAGGTGACGGTGCAGGAGGGGACAGAGCCAGTTGATGATCGGGTTGGGCAGCGATGGTGTCGGTGACGTCTAGGCAGAGTGAAGTGAGGCAATGCGGAGTGCGGTGCCCACAGGACACAGTGCAAGTAATGGCTCGGTGACGGTCACCCAGCGGCATCGGTGAGACCAAGGATTCGGTGCGAAGTGTGGCAGTCCCTTCTGCGTTGCCTTCAGGTTGCAGAACCAGCGACAGTCTCTGTGACAGAGTCGGCTGCTCTTTTCTTCTGCGGTGACTGAAACCAGCGTTTCCAGAGACATTGCCCAGAAGGTGGGTGAAGTCTTTGCTGTTCCTGAGACTTCTTGAACAGAGGGCAAGCTCTACCTCAAGCCTTTGGAGCTACTTTGTCAAGCAGGATACACGCACAGCTCCTCTCCTTGGCAGAAACAGCTACTGAAGGCCATCCCCAGACAGCACACAGCAAAGGGGCAGTACTCCTCCTGCAGCTTCTTCCAGCTCTTCTCCTTAGCAGAGGTTCCTCTTGAAGTCCAAAAGTGATCTAAAGTACAGGGGTCTGGGCCCCACTTTATATAGTAGAACATGCTTTGTTCTCCGGAGTCAGAGAGTGTCTGTGCTCATCAAAACCAGTTCTGTCCTCTTTTGCCCATCTTCCTGGCAGGAGATGCAGACAGCATTGTTGAAGGCAGATCAGGCCCATTCAGGTGTAAAAGAAATCTCCACCCCCTACTCTGAACTCAAACCAGTTCTATGCAGCCCAGCCCTGACTCACACTGGAAAAGCAGGACACACCTCACCCCCCCACCCCCAAGTGGCTGTCTGAACAGATTGCATATCTCCAGCCCCTGTCACTCCAAGCCAGACAGTCAATACACAAATCTAGCAGAGGCACACTGGATGGCTAATCAAAAAAAATCTACTTTCTAAAAGTGGTATTTTCAAACCCACATTGTAAACATTATCCTTACTTAAAAAGGCACCTTTAGCTTCTGAGTTCAGGGATACTAAACTCCATTTTCCTATTTTGTTCCCATGGGCAGTTTTACTTATAAGATGTTATGCGTAAACTCCCTATTCTATCCTATGGGACAGATAGCCTTTCAATAGTGAAAAACAAAATTGGCAGTATTTCACTATCAGGACATGACACACAGAACATGGCATGTCCTACCTTTCACATACACTTCACTCTGCCCTAAGGTAAGGCCTACCTTAGGGGTGACTCACATGTAAGAAAATGGAAGGTTAGGGCCTGGCAAGTGGTTGCACTTGCCATGTCGACAGGGCAATAAAAACTGCGCGCACACACACTGCAATGGCAGGTCTGAGAACCCTTTGCAAGGCTGCTTGTGTGGGTGGCACAATCAGTGCTGCAAGCCCACTAGCAGCATTTACAGGCCCCGGGCACACACAGTGCACTGTACTAGGCACTTACCAGAACATCAAATATGCCAATCATGGAATCACCAATCCATAAACACAATTTACAGGGAGAGAATATTTGCACGTTAGCACTGTTCAGCAGTGGTAAAGTGCCCAGAATCATAAAACCATGGTCAAATACAGAAGGCCAAAAATTAAAAATTCTGAGGATAAACCTGCTGGAAAAGCCAGGTCTAACATGCCTGAATATATTAATTGCTTCAGCACCATGTTAGAAATGCATCTACTGTTTACTCTTTTGGTGCTTGTAATCTCCTTTATTTGCTTCTGTCTCCTAATCATTGCAGCACATGTATTTTATACAAGAATAGCATTGATTCAATAAAGATATTGAAAACGCCACACCATGTATTCTGTATACTTCGCTGATAGTAAGTAATCAAGAGTGACTGAGAGAAAGATTCTGTACTGGTTCCACGATCCTTGAGTGATCACGGTTGTCATGTTCAGTGGTTGCCAGAGTCCATTCGCTCCCTGGTAAGTTTAGGGGGGCTTATGGTGGCAGTGTGAGCTAGCTTGTCTATAGGTCAACATATCCTGCAGGGGCGTCCGAAATCAGTCTTGACACCAAGCCCTTTGTTTATGTTGTCTAAACAATTTGCAGATCCTATGGATTAGTAGGAACTACACAACATGGTGCCATCAATCTTGGTTAGGCACTTATCTAATGGTCCATTCTGAGTAGTTCAATCGTGCTTTCTCAGAGACCCTGCGTCCGTAGTAGGAAAGGGAATCCACCTCAGCTGAGGAGGTATGTCCTATGTATTGGCTGTAGGTTTTATCAAGCTTGGAGGATCAAAGATTCTTCCCATATTGTACAACCTATTTCAATTAATTCATTTTTCATCGAATACTTTTTCATTCTTTCACAATGTCCGAACATGGTGAGGACGTTGATGTACAAGTAGCTACTCTAAATATTTCAGAAAATTGCAGGCAGGCAGTGACTATGAAACTATTACAACATGGCCTGCCAGCAATGGTTGGAAATGTTACCTTTGTGGTAGAGGCGCACAAAGCATTCAGGACAGAGGTACTCTACTTTTGGGTTAGATTCCCAGCTGCAGACGCACGCATGCACAAAATTGTTTCACACTGACATTGAAGATGAGACACCAGATGAATACTTTCAATACGTTGACATAAAAGTCCTGTTAACTTACCAAGAGCATAAAAACCATAGAAAATGCAAGACTCTGTCTGTTCAGTAAAGAAGGACCGACCTGGCCGGTATTAGCTTCGTATACACCACATCCAGACATTAACACATAACCAGCAGCAGAAACGCGCACACTATACGAACATTTAGTAAAGATTTACACAATTCATAATGCAAACACTTATAGTTCAACTTGTGAGGGCTGCTCATGTTGAAAATTAAAACAGCGATATGATTAAGCATTCACTAAAGACATGAATTCCCCTTACTTGGACCAAGTTTCTCTCCTTATGTTGACTAATGTCTGGATTCCATTTTGTATTGTCGTGTCTCCACGTGCTCAGCACAAGAAGAGTCCTATCTTCGTGTCAGTTGCTCTCATAATCTGCCTAGTAACAGTCTATAAATAGCTCCTTTGTTCGTCTGGCGCATGTCCACACTTGACCACATCTGTTATCAGTTAGTCCTTGCTTGACCATGTTTTTGCGGGCTTAGGAGTGTGTTAACTCCGCCCACATATTGATTCTGTATCGAAAATGTCCATAAAAGGTAATACTCTTTGCCTCGTGTTGTATCCACCCACTTATGAGCCCCTCTGTTGTGTATAAAAGGGGACTGTGTATGCAAGTTCTTTGTGCTACTCTATGCAATACTGAAGAGTGTTGTATGGGTTGTAGGACCACCCTTAAGGGTTAATAAACTCTGTCTTTGTATTTGCAGTTTCCGTGCCAACTTCCTTCTAGCTTTCGTTACAGGAGGGCGAACCCTTGTATTTGCGGGCCTAGCTGGGGCCTGTATTCCTCAATTGGCGCCCGTCATGTGGGGCTCATCGGCGACTCGGATGCTCGAAGGACTGGTCGTGACGAAGGTCAGGAATTTGGCCAGGGATGTGATCACTGCCAGTGGCGTTTTAGTCCTGGCATCCCGAGGTTTTCTTCCTTCCCTTCCGAGCTGACCTTCTGGGTGGCGCCGGTCCTCGACTGAGACCTCTTCTGTCGGTTTGCCGCGACAGCCGTTTGGGCGAATTTTGGAACTTGGCAGTTGGAACCTGGACACTCTTGATTGGTAAGAACCGTTGTACGGTACTTGCTCCGAGTTTTGAAGCCTGGGTTGGCTATTTGAGTTTGATTTGTGATGACCGGTCATATTTTGTATTGATTATTGTAAGAATATATGCGTTGCAACACATATAGGCAGGTAATGTGGAGATATTTCTCCGGAGCTGTGTACATTTGAACGGCGCAAAGTTTAAGTGCCATTTCTGATAATACTGCATATTTTGCATTATTTTTGAGCATGCCTGCTTTTAGCGCACTCCGTAAGTGGTGCTGCTGCTTTGGAAATCGGTTAAACCTCGAGGAATCTGCTCCAGCCCCCCCAGAGGGGACTCCTAATAGGGATATGTATGTGAAGCATGGTCTTTCCTCTATAATGTACAGCACAGTGTGGAGGAAATACACCAAAAAGGATCCTGAGTTACGATGGCCTTTGTATGGATCGTTTGATATGCGAAAGATTGAGTATGTGGAACAGTGTATGTGTAAACAGCGTGCTCACCAAGACATGTTTGAATGTGTACGGTTATGGGTGAAGGAAGTGCGTGAGCGAGAGAAACGTGAGAAAGCTCTGTTTAATAAAGAGCAACGGAAAAATGATCATGTGAAAGCGCAGGAAGCGAAGCGTCGGGAAGAAAGAGAACTGGCGGAGAAACAAGAGAAAGAGCGTAGGCTGCAAGTCTCGGGTCAATATGCTGTCCGCCAGCCACTTTATCCTGTCCTTACTAATCTTGAAGATGATTTTTATTTATTAGATCGCTCTCCGCCCCCTTATGTTGGCGCGTCTGCCCCGAGGTCACAGGCTTCTGGATCGGTTTCGGATAAGGTAGACACGCGGTCCATGTTATCAACTGAGCGTATGGGTGAGCTTCGGAAACTTTCTCTTCGTGCACTTAAGGGCAAGTTATCCCTTTCTGAATTAATGGACTCTTTGGAACAGTGGCGGGATAGAGAGAAGTTGTATTTTCTTGAAACCTTTTCTGATGAAGTGATTACTGCCTTTCGGAAATATTCAGAAGTTTTTGAGCCTGATGATGTAGTATTAGATGCTAAAGCATTACGTAACGGTGTTTTTTCTCCCTCTAAGGCACCTGAAGCGGTCCGGCGACTGTTTGCATTGCGGGACGCGGCGAGTGAACTTAAAGAGAGAGCGCGCCTAAAGACAGGGGAGGAGGAGCAATCGGATTCACGTATCGGCGGCGACCAATCATCTACCTCCTACTCAGATAAGAGCGAACTAGTGCATGCTAAACCGATGCGAGAGGCGGCACCTTTGTATGTTCCTCCTAAAGGAGCGGGAACTAGTTCAGATATTACTTCCGCCGATGCTAAGGGATATTTTGTGTATAATTAGGTTTATACTCCCTGGCATAGGGCTGATGTTATGGCATTAAAGAATGCATTGCCTGACCCCCGCAAGAATCCAGCGGCCTTTTATGAAGAGGTCGAAGGGGCCTTGAAATCTTGTACTATGACTGTAGCAGATATAGATTTGTTCTTTGGGCTCATATTACCACCGGATATGTGGAGATCTGTACGGAAGGTGGATGATGTTCCCGCTTTTAAGGCTAGGTGGTCCGAGATTGAGGATGAGGATAGGGAGAGAAAACCCGCGCAAAAACCACCTCGGATTATTTTAGATCTTCCTGCTGCTATCTTGACTAAGTTGAAAACGATTATTCCCCCTAAAAAGATTGATTGGAATATGTTAGCCTCGTGTAAACAGAAGGTTGATGAATCAGTTTCAGATTTCTTTACACGCTTTGAGGAGACATTTCATGATTTCAGTGGTCAGTCGCTTACGGATGATACAGGCCGGCATCTTTTTGTGGATAAATATGTGGCGAATTTATTACCGGGAATAGCAGCTCGTTTAAAAGCGAGTGAAAGTTCTTGGTCCACCTCGTCTCCGGCATCCCTTATGACTATGGCCCAGTACTATGAGCGTCAGGAACAAGAAGCGAAGGGGAATGAGGAGAAGAAATCGAAAGATTTGAAAACTAAGGTGATGTTAGCACAAGTATATGGTCCGCATCGTCGGGGTGTAGAACGAGGTAGGGGAGGATTCTATGGTCCCCCTTCGGGTCGGTCAGATGTAAATAGAAATCAATGTGCGTATTGTAAACAGTCGGGTCATTGGGCCAGAGAATGTCCGGTGTTGTATGCATCTCGTCAGGGACGTGGTCAGGGACCACCGAGAGGTAGAGGGGGCTTTTCGAATTATAGAGGGAACTCTAATGATCATACTCGGTTTGAGTCTAGCGTACAGCAACGGGATAGGCCTAATGTGTTTGATAGGCAACACCAGTATCAAATGTCTGGGAATGACCGTTCTGGGTATCATGACTCACAGCATGCATAGGATTGCGTTGGATGGGGGTTTGAATCAGTCGAAGTGCCGGTTGATCAGAAGGGTCCTTATGTTTCAGCAAATGTTTTGGGTTCTACTGATCGGTTCCTAGTTGATACAGGAGCTACTCGCAGTGCACTGTCCAAACAATTGGTTCCGAGGGCTCCCCCATCTGGCTTAATGGTTACATCGGTAGGGTTTGATGGTACACTCTCTCGAAGCCCTCTTTCCCGACCCCTGGCATTCCATATTGACAACCTTTCCGCGTCCTGTCCGTTTCTGCTTGCCCCGAACACGCCTGACAACATTATGGGTCTTGATATGCTCAAGTACTTCAGAGCAACGATCCACTGCTCCCCTACTGGAGTACGTGTGATCTTAAATGATAATCACCCCATGACAGAACGGATGTGTGTGGTTGCGGAGGATACTGCATTAGCTTCCCTCCCTCATTCTTTGTGGGCCACTTCGGATACCGATGTGGGACAGATGGTGATTCCGCCTGTCCACATTAGTGTCCAGGAGGGTGCGGTGTTACCGCGCCTCCCTCAGTATCGTATTTCCCAGGAGGGGGAGGAGGCACTCATACTGATTGTGCAGGATTTGATTAAGGTGGGAGTAGTGGAGGAAGTTCCCTATAATGTCTGCAACAGTCCCATTTTACCCATTTTGAAGAAAGATACCGATGCCAGGGTTTATCGTTTTATTATTGACTTAAGGGAAGTGAACAAGATTGTGATACCCCAGTATCCAGTGGTTTCTGATATCACGACGTTACTTACTCTGGTCCCGCCAACGGCGACCACGTTTTCAGTTATTGATTTGAAAAATGCTTTCTTTTCCATTCCTATCCACCCTGATAGCCGATATCTTTTCGGTTTCACTTTGGATAATAGGTCTTATAGATTTTGTAGAATCCCTCAGGGTTATACAGAGAGCCCTAGTATTTATAGTCAAGCATTGAAAAGGCAATTGGATTCCTTTGTTCTGCCTGAGGGTGTCGCCCTTATACAATATGTCGATGACATCTTGTTGGCGGCCGACACTCCTGAGTTGTGTGAGCAGTGTACGTTATCCTTGCTTTCCTTTTTGGCATCTCACAATCACAAAGTGTCGAGGAAGAAATTGCAATTTTGTAGACCAAAGGTGACTTATTTGGGTCACCTTTTGTCTAAGGAGGGGCGTGCACTCACACCAGATCGTATTCAAGCAATTTTGGACACGCCAGTACCTTCCACACAGAAGGATGTGCGTGCATTTTTGGGTCTTGCTTCTTTCTGTAGGCAATGGATATTGGGGTTTTCACACATAGCTAAGCCATTGTTAGCACTTTTGACAAAAGACACACCGATCCCTCTTCCCTGGTCAAATGAGTGTGAAATTGCCTTTCAGCAATTACGACAAGCCCTTTGTTCAGCACCAGTGTTAGGTACCCCTGATTATACGAAGCCCTTTTCACTGTACGTGCATGAGAAAGATGGATGTGTATTATCAGTTTTAGTGCAGATGCACAGGCGACAAGCAGCGCCCTTGTGCATATTTTTCGGCTGTACTTGATCCTGTTGCCCGAGCGTTGCCTGGTTGTTTTCCCTCGGTTGCGGCGACAGCTGTGTCAATACGCCAAAGCGAGGGAATTGTGTTATCTCATAAGCTGTTGGTATTAGTCCCCCATGCTGTTGATGCCCTGCTTAATCAGACAAAGACGCAACATTTGACCAGTGCCCGTTTAACGGGATATGAGTTGACGCTTTTGGCTCCTCATATTACGTTAAAGAGGTGTGCAACGTTAAATCCAGCCACATTGTTGCCGTTCCCGGAAACTCAGTCTGAAGCACGAAAAGCACATGATTGTATTCTTGTGACTGAGGAACAGACAAAGGGTCGTATTGATCTCCAGGATACGCCCTTTACAGATGTAGATGGAGAACTGTGGGTGGACGGATCATGCCTGAGGCTACCAGATGGTACGACTTCAGCAGCGTATGCAATTACCACATTACAAACAATAGTGGAGACTGCACGCATACCGCAGAAATCAGCTCAAGCAGCGGAACTGATAGCATTAACACGAGCATGTGAGCTCAGTGCAGGATTGTGTGTGAATGTTTATACAGATAGCCGCTATGCCTTCGGAGTAGCGCACGATTTCGGCCTACTCTGGAAGGAGAGAGGCTTTCTAACGTCACATGGAGCACAGATAATGTATGGGGAGTTAGTTCACAACCTTTTGACTGCATTAACATATCCAAAGAAGATTGCTATAGTTAAATGTAGTGCCCATAAGAAAGTGGTTGATAAAGTTGGAGAAGGGAATGCTATAGCAGACCGGGTGGCACGAGAGACTGCAGTGCAGCCTGGTGCTACTGCAATGTATGTTGTGAAGTCACAGGCAGAAAGATGGCACGATGGAAGGAGAGAAGTGCTGGAAATACAGAGGACCGCTTCCGATAAGGAACGGGAGCAATGGTCCAACGATGGAGAATTAGATGATGAAGGGTGTTGGAGAAGTAAGCAGATGGATAAGTGGAAGTTACCCACTGCCTTCGTACAACCTATGGTTCAGATGGCACATGGACTAGCGCATGTCGGAGCTTCCGCAATTGTTAAATTACTCACACGAGTTTGGGAGCATCCGGAGATCGCTAGTACGGCAAAGAGGGTAGTGCAGACCTGCATGATTTGCCTGAGGTATAACCCGGGAAAGGGTACCCGAACTCCAGCAGGAGGATTTGCGACACCTACTGCACCCTTTGAGGTTTTGCAGATGGATTACATTCAGCTTGAGCGCTGTAACAATCTGAAGTATGTTTTAGTAGTGGTTTGTGCCTTCAGTAAATGGGCTGAGGCATACCCTACAAAAGACAATACTGCAATGACTACAGCCAAGATGCTATTGAAGGAGTTCTTCCCTCGATATGGTGTTTGCAGATTGTTGAGGAGTGATAACGGACCTCATTTTATAGCGGACGTTATCAAGTATGTCCTGAAAGGTCTAGGCATTACCCAGAAGTTTCATGCAGTATTCCACCCTCAGTCTGCGGGATTGGTTGAGAAATATAACGGTACTTTGAAGCTTAAGATCGCTAAGATTCAAGCTTCGACTTCTTTGACTTGGCCAGACGCTTTACCGCTGGCATTATTGTCAATTAGATCGATACCGCATTCTCGGACCGGTCTCACACCCTACGAGATTGTATTTGGACGCCCAATGAATATTTGGGGTCCACCAAAACCGAGGCTAGTGTATGATGTACCTTGTGTAATGATGAATGATTATCTGGCACAGTTAACGGATAATTTGGTTTCTATTCACCAACAGGTTCGAGAAGCGCTCCCTGATCGGTCCACAGGTGAAGGACATAACCTCCGGCCTGGGGATCATGTCATGATCAAGGTGTTCGAAAGGACGAACAGCCTGGAGCCGAGATGGGTTGGTCCTGAGCAAGTCTTGCTCGCAACGAGGACAGCTGTGTGGGTTTCCAACCGGAAGAACTGGATCCACTCCTTGCACTGTCGTAAAGTGCCGCCTGGATTGGTGGAGCCTGCTGTGTTGACCGACCATCGAGAAATCCTGACTGCGGAGAAGGGCCGTGCTGTGGAACCGAACAACACTGAGGAGCTCTTCCCAGACCAAGCGATTCCTGGAGGAAGAAGATATCACCTTAGACCAAGGAAGTGATTGCTGTATCCAAAGTTGTCAGAACGGCCCTTAGGTTAGTGAAACGGAGAGCCAATGTGGCAAGGGGGGGGGGATCAGCCCTGCATTAGTGTAGTGACACCCGTCTTGGCCCGCTGGTGAAGAAATCAACGGCTGCCTAAGGGGAAGAGTTCTGACAACCTTTTAGTTTCAGGAAGATAGTGATTTCTTACTACAAGATGGAGAAGAAGAAGATTTTTTGTGCGACAAGCTTTATTATCATTGTGGCTATTGTTGGTATAACCACATGGTTTGTGGAAGATGTGACTCCTGCCCGTGAGTTGCTTGTTTTGACCACTCCAGTGCCTGAGGAGCACTACTTTTATACCCTCCCGTATCAAGAATTGAAGCATCGTCAGTCTTATTTGAATAACACCTTCATCCAGATGTTGCATCATACCCATGTTGCTACGAATGCTACAAATTGTTGTATATGTGGTATGATGCCAGCTCATCAGAAGAAAGGAGGAACGCCATTCATACCTCTTCCTTTCTCTCACAATGGCTCGTGTAGAGCATGGTACACTTTGCTTTTTGCCACACGGAAACCTACAGTGGGACGATTACTCTTCAGACTTAATAAGGAATGTCATCAGGATAAAGATGGCTATCCACAAGCGAATGGGACAATATGGGAATGGGAAGAATATCGACCAGATAATGAATCGATTCCCTACATTTTCACGAACACCAGAGACACTACAAGGAATGAACAATTTGTGATTCAAGTGGCACAAGCTCAAGCGGACCTATGTGTCCAGAGTGTGGGTTATATTCCAGTTGGTGTTAGTGACTGTATTATTGTTTTGAATATAGACGGTCTAAATAATAGTACTTTCTTAGCCTCCCACAACACATACTTTGTATGTGGGAATAAGGGTTATTATCGTTTTCCAGCCGGCTGGTCCGGAGTATGCTATGTAGCATTCCTATTACCTCCTGTATTTTTGGCACCTGCATCTTATCATAAAGATTTGAAGTTGTTGAATAATGTGACTGTAAATAGGTATAAACGTACTCTATCTATTGATGATGTTGATCAAACTGATACTAGTTTGCAGCAGTATATTGATTTTAACTTAGGATTGTTTTTCTTTGTTGGAGCTGCCCTAAATAGTAGGAAGGTTCGAAGATTCACAAGAGTTGTAGAGGCTGTGACAAATCAAACCGCTGCTGCTCTTGGGAATCTTACGGAAGAATTACAAATTACTAGAATTGTTGCATTACAGAATCGTATGGTATTAGATGTTATGTTAGCCGACCGAGGTGGAGCATGTAAAATTATTGGAAGTAGTTGTTGTGTGTTTATTCCTGACCATACGCCATCAGTTTATAATGCTATTAATAAATTGCATAAAATCGCAGCTGAAATCCATACAGAAAATGGCACTTGGACCTTTTCTGGATGGTTTTGGGCATTGATCACTACATGGGGATGGAAGGTTTTAACTGGTCTCTGCATTATTGTGGCAATTCTGTTTTCCTGCTGCATTTGTGTCCAGTGTGGTCCTTTACTCTGTTCTTTATGTGTGTCATTTTGTATTCCTGATAAGAAAGCTATTGCCAATGTCACCTATCAGAAACATTTAACTAAAGAGGTAGAAGAGATGATGAAAATTGACATATATGATGATTAGCCTAATAAGCCGGATGTCTTCAGTAAATGCTGAAAGGGTCGTCTGTTGAAAATTAAAACAGCGATATGATTAAGCATTCACTAAAGACATGAATTCCCCTTACTTGGACCAAGTTTCTCTCCTTATGTTGACTAATGTCTGGATTCCATTTTGTATTGTCGTGTCTCCACGTGCTCAGCATGAGAAGAGTCTTATCTTCGTGTCAGTTGCTCTCATAATCTGCCTAGTAACAGTCTATAAATAGCTCCTTTGTTCGTCTGGCGCATGTCCACACTTGACCACATCTGTTATCAGTTAGTCCTTGCTTGACCATGTTTTCGCGGGCTTAGGAGTGTGTTAACTCCGCCCACATATTGATTCTGTATCGAAAATGTCCATAAAAGGTAATACTCTTTGCCTCGTGTTGTATCCACCCACTTATGAGCCCCTCTGTTGTGTATAAAAGGGGACTGTGTATGCAAGTTCTTTGTGCTACTCTATGCAATACTGAAGAGTGTTGTATGGGTTGTAGGACCACCCTTAAGGGTTAATAAACTCTGTCTTTGTATTTGCAGTTTCCGTGCCAACTTCGTTCTAGCTTTCGTTACAGGAGGGCGAACCCTTTAATTTACGGGCCTAGCTGGGGCCTGTATTCCTCACTCATTCTGCACAACATCAATTGGCTACTATGGGTATCAGCCCTCAAATGCTAAATGTCATCATGGGAAAAAAATCCCACTGGTCGGGAGCTGGTACTGTTCTGGATAGCACAAAAAACAGCACAGCTTCAAGTGGATTTTCCCCATACGGGCCCACAGGAAAAACACAGAACTGTAACAATTTGCTTGCCAATGAGGATGGCTCCCCCAATAGAAGATTGTGCCACTTGGAATACAGTCTTTCCTGCCATTTACACCAGAACTCATGGTACCCCTTCATTAGAAGTAATACCAGAGGTATTAAAATAAATACAGAATGAGTACAGAGCAGAACCTGCCCTGGACTTAGGGGTGAAAGTAATAGGCAATATTGCCCACGTTTCTGCAATTATGTTAAACAGCATAAAAGATGTATATATATATATACACACACATATATATACACACACACACACAAATATATATACATGGTGGTTTGCACTTTGATAAAGGCTCTGACGGAACACATCTGTGTGCCCGTGTGAAATAAAATTTTCACTTTCGCATTCAGGAGTGCCTGCCTTTGATTCGGTGTTAACAACGGTATTTCTAAGGTTTTTTAAATGCTAATTTCTAACTATAACGTCCCTGAAACCCATGTTCTTTTCAGTGAATTTCAAAGGTTTTTTAAATGCTAATTTCTAACTATAACGTCCCTGAAACCTATGGTTTTTTCAGTGAATGTCTAAGTTTTTTTTAAATGCTAATTTCTAACTATGCCTACAGAGGTAGGAAATGCAGAAAGAGGCAACTGAAGTCCCGAAAGACAAATAAAGGTGCAGAAAGAAGCAAGAGATACACAGAAAGAGCCAACAGAGGGGCAGAAAGAGGCCTTGTTGCAAAGTCATCCTGTGCCCCCAACTTTTTGCTGATGTGTACTGGTAGTAACTGACTCTGACTAACCAGGCCTAGAGCCAGTACTACGCAGAAAGACACTTAGAATACAGTGAAAACACCTACATACACTAGGGTACACAATGGGTTGAGGTACCCCTGTGATTGACATGACCTCCCCTGTAAGGCCCTAGTATACATAGGGCAGGGGGATTAAAACTACCTCTAAGTCAGAGGTGCAGAAACATGCTTCTTTAACTAGTAGTCGCGTTTACAGAGTGGTAGAGAAAGAGTGCTGGGCCTCTGACCAGCGCTCAGTAATTCTGCTGTGTAGGACTTACAGAAGGTACCAGGAGGGCTTCTTGGCCCCCAAAGTCCCTCAGGAGTAAGGTGTACTTCATCTCCCATCCCATAGTCTGCCAGGAGGCGCATTTGCAAAGTGATGGAGAAAAGGGGGCATGGCCTCTGAAGAAGTCTTAGCAATCCTACTGCGTGGGGCTTACTGGAGGTAACAAGATGGGTACTTGGCCCCCAAGAACATACTTGGGGGCCAACTACCCCTCCTATTACCTCCAGTAAGTACCACACAACAGGATTGCTAAGTTCTCATAACAGGCCACGCCCCCTTTGCCCACTACTCAGCAAACGCGCCTCTTGGCACGCTCTTCGATGGGGATTGAAGTACCCTTTATCATGATGATCCCTGGGGGTCAACTAGCCCACCAGGTACCTCCAGTAAACGTCACACAGCCCCCTTCTAACAATTGTTTTTTTTAAAAGCAGGCATCTCACCGGAGGCCCCTCCCAGCACCACTCTGCAAATGCACCCCCTGGTGCATTCTAAGTTGGGGAATTAAGTCCCCTTGAATACTGAGGATCCCTGGGGGCCAACTAGCCCACCAGGTACCTCCAGTAAGCACCACAGAGCTGGATTGCTGAGAGTGATGTGATGCCACGCCCCCTTTTTACACCACTCTGAAAACGTGGCTCCTTGCGCACTGCTGCTCGGGGGATGAAGTCCACTTGTGTCCTGACATCCTTAGGACACAAGAGGACCTCATCGCCCCACCAGCAGTGCGCCAAGAGGGCGTGGCCTTCTTTTGAAATTGTTTAGTTATAGGGAAGGGGATCCGCGTGGCCCCCTTTCCCTGGGCCACTTCTGTCCCCGAGGACCCTATTCCCTGGGCAGGCCCTCAAGTTGGGGACTGTAGGGGGAGCTCCGATGCCACCACAGTCCCTGCTGGCTCCACTGCTCTTGTGGGAGCCGGCATTGCTTTTGGGCAAGGGGAGGTGCTTCGCATGCAGCTCCCTTTGCCCAAAAGCAATCTGCTTTGCTTTTTGGAAGCGAGAGCAGGTTTCCTTCTCTCGCGTCCAAAAAAGCATAGCAGAGTTAGCAAACAGCAATATCCCGGAGGTGGGCACCCCGGGACATTGCAGGAGCCGGCCCTGAGAGGTAGCGGTATACAGGGCCATCGAGGGCTCCAAGAGGGGATCCGCATGCCCCCCTCCCTTCATTTGCATAGCCCCGGGCCGGCCCTCAAGTTGGGAACCGTGGGGGGAGCTCCAATGCTCCCACGGTCCCTGATGGCTCCCCTGCTCCTGAGGGAGCCGGCATTGCTTTTGGGTAAGGGGAGCTGCTTATATACTGCTCCCCTTGTCCAGAAGCAATCTGCTTTGCTTTTTGGAAGTGAGAGGAGGTTTGCCTCTCTCGCATCCAAAAGGCAAAGCAGAGTTGCAAACAGCAATGTTCCTGGGGTGGGCACCCCGGGACATTGCAGAAGCCGGCCCTGGGAAGTGGTGGTCCCCAGGGCCATTGAGGGCTAATTATTTATCAAAGCCCCAGGGAGGTGGCGGTCTCTGGGGCTTGGGGGGTCTGCCAGGCCCCCCACACAATTCTAATAAAGCCCCAGGGAGGTGGCAGTCCCCGGGGCTGCGGGGGGCTTGTGCGGCCTCCCCGCCCTTATTTGAAAAAAGCCCTGGGGAGCTGGCGGTCCCTGGGGCTTGGGGGTCCTGCGAGGCCTCCCCACCCATAACTAATAAAGCCCCAGGAAGGTGGCGGTCCCCAGGGCTGCGTGCCTCCCACACATTGTGCATAAAGCCCCAGGAAGGTGGCGTTCCCAGGGCTGCACTATATAACTAAACATTGACCCCGGGACCTGGCCCACCCAGGGGCTTAAGAATAACTTTTGTTTTCTCTGTCGGATTTGTGCACCCAGTGCAAATTCAGCTGATTCTTTTTTAAAAAACTGCTTTTTTTGGCCCTTGTGGTCCTTGTAGGATCCCCTGAGCAGGCCTTGGAGGTCAGGGTGTTTCTACCCTGCCCTCTTTTCTTTTTTTTCATCTAATTTTTTTCTTTTCTTGTGACTCAGTTACCGAGTCACAAGATGGGTGCCAACACTTCCTGGTTTAGAGTGTTGGCAGCCAATCAGAAGCCACCTTGTGCTTGGGAGGAGTCGCGACTCCTCCTCGGTGCTCAGATATCGATATCTATATTTCTTTAACTTCTCTGTAACTACTGAACGGATTTACACCATTTGAAAAAAAGGTCGCCTTCTGAGCCAAGAGCTACCTTTTTTGCAAATTTGGTGTAATTCCGATCAGCAGTTCGGGCTGTAGCGTTTTCCAAAATTTCCTATGGCTAAAACGTGTTTTGGGACCCCCCTTTTTTCTCGGCCACTGCTTGAAGAATCACCCTCAAACTTTCAAGACAGGAGCTGACAGGAGCAGGTCATTAGTTTTGAAAATTCTTTTACCGGCGTTAAATATATTGGGAAATCAAAAAACGCTTTTCCTATGTATAATATGTCCTAACTATAACTACCTACTGGTGACCACCAGTAGGTTATATATATATATATATATATATATATATATTCACTGAAAAAACCATAGGTTTCAGGCACGTTATAGTTGGAAATTAGCATTTAAAAAACCTTAGAAATTCACTGAAAAACCATAGGTTTCAGGGACGTTATACTTAGTTGGACATTTCACTTCTACAAAACCATAGTTCGCAAATATTCCCCTCATCCATACTAGTAAAACATCTTGAAATGCAGAGTCCAACTTGAATCTCCAACACCAGTAGGAATAATCAACTGCATCATCACCACAGAGTTGTAATAAACAACTAGAGGGCTAATATTTTGTTTGTGAGTCATTAAGGTAACTTACATTTTTTGAGTAAGTTTACACTTTTGAATAAGTTTTCTAAAACTGGTGAGTTTCCGTGTTTTTTTAGTTGAAAATGTTATGTTTTAACCAGCATTTTCACCTAACTATAACATCACTTTAACCTTCGTTTCTTCCAGTGAATATCTAAGGTTTTACTCTGATGTAAACTAAATAATGTTTTCCACATCTAACTATAATGTCACATTAACCTTTGATTTTATCAGCAAATGTTTTCTTAAAAATAAAGTAAGACTTCATTAGCATATACAACTATGGCTACCAGTGCCGTGCATGGCATTTGGCCATGCATGGCGTGGGTTAGGCCACTGGCTAAGTCCTACCTCAAACAGTCCTTCTTTTGAAAAAATTATCTTTTTATCACCACAGGAACTCTTGTGTGACCAAATTTGAAAACAAAATGCTGTTTTAGAATCTTGAGATCCGGCAGGAGTCTCTCTGGAGCCAGCATGTTCTCCTGTTCTCTCATAAGACTCTCGTGGGAGCACAGGGGGACACACAGGCACCAGAGAGACTCCTGCAGGATATCAGCATCCTACAAAACATTTTTCTTCAAATTTCATTCGCAGGGAGGCCCTCATGAACCTGTCCCACTAGCACTAAGGTGTCAGGGTATCCCGAACATACCAGCTTAAACCTTGTTTTTTTAAATCTCCAGGACACAGGGACCGAGTCCAGAGACCTGTAATTTGGCAACCAACCAATCACAGTGAGCACTTTTGTGGGACTCACAGGAACCTCTGACTCCCGCTAGAGCTAGATTGCCAATGCGGCCAATCAGATTGCTCTATTATGTGAAGTTGCCTGCATGAATCTTGCATACCTAATCACCCAGATATGAATACATTTGGAATCTTACTTTTCCAAAAACTACTGAACACATTTACACCAAATCATCAAAAACACTCTGGGTAAACATCTAGCTTTCTGTCAGCTTTGGTGTAATTCCGTTCAGCCATTTTGACTGCATCGCTATTTAGAATTCTTCATAAAAATTGCTTGAGTAAAATGCATTTTGGGAACGCTTTTTCTTAGCCCTCTTTTAATTGACCAACCCAAAGCTCTCAAGGAAGGAGCTGAGGTGGATAAACCTTTTATTTGGAAAATGTTGTGAAGGTTCATCACATTGCACAAAAAAGTTAGTGGTAAGCCAAAAAACCCAATTCAAAATATATTAACTTTAACTATTAACTACTAAACCGATTTACACAGAAGAACAAAAAGCAAGCTTTTGGATATGCATCTAGCATTTTGCCAATTTTGTATAGTTACATTCAGCTATTTTTCTGAATCGCTGCTCAATTTTCTAATGGAAAACTGCATGGAGAAAATAGGTTTTAGGTCACCTACCCCTTTTTCTAATTCCCCACTTGACAGATGCCCCTGAACCTTTTGAGGAAGCAGGTGAAGTGTATGAGACTATTTTCTGAAAGTTTTGTGTAGGTTCGCCAAACGGCGCCAAAGTGATTAGAAAACTAAATTAACTACCCAGTTGCTTATGTGTATATATATATGTATATATTTATAAACAAAAAAAAAAGTTAAAGTGACCTTATTGATAGGTATCTTAGCTTATGTTAATAAAAAACCTCAGGCCCTAATTACGATGCCGGTCGTACGAGCGTCCGACTGCCATCGTTGCGTTAAAGGGACTGACTGACAGGCAGTCGGCAGTCCCGACCATCTAATTAGGATCTGACCGCTGTGGAGGTCGGAAGCATGCCTCTTTGCATTGAGGCTTGTGCTGCGGCCCAGAAAAGGACGGCAGCACAAGCCTCAATGCCAAAAGGCATGCTTTTAAACATCCCTGCACTCTGTGCCTGCCACATGGGACATGGATGTTTCTGGGGGCAACTGTGGTGCTCCCCTGGCCTCATAGGAGAGGCTGCAGAGGGATTGGGGCCTCTCTAGGGGCCCCCAAAGTCTGTTTCCGACAGCCTTACAATGGCGGTCAGACCACCATTGAATGGCCGTCAGAAAGGGCCATTGTAATCCCTATAGTGGTGCCTGAGCAGACACCACCCTCATTGTAGAGTTTCCGATCGGACAACAAGGCTGACGGGCTCCTTGAGCATTGTAATGCAGCGGTCTGACTGCTGCTTCGGACGTGGGTGGCAGTCCCACCAACATCCTAATGAGCCCCTAAGAATTCACTGAAAAAGCAAAGGTTAAAATGAGATTATAGTTAGATGTTGAAAGAAATTCAAAACTAAATGACCTCAAATACGGCAGAATTCATGGCATGTTAAATTACATCATTAATGAAATCACTTCTCAGACCCTCCAGCTTTTAGTCATTTGTGAAATTATCAGAAAATCAGCTCAGGAGCGCAATAAACCCGATAGTTACCATTTCGGCCACAAAAAGAAGATCTCCTGGCTGACAGCAAAAAATTGGGGACTACTTATTGGTTGTAAGCATACACATCAATACGTGCACCATACAGCTTCAATAGCTACTTCCTCCTGCGTGTATCAGTAAATATATCTACTGAAAGGGAAAAAGAGATCACTTCACATTGCGTCTGACATAGAGAGCCAGTGCTTCTGAGATCACATTTTACCAAGCGATGTTTAGAACTCACAGCAGAGCCTGCCCCGATCAAATCCAAATGTATGAACACAAAGCCCAAATAAATTGGATAATCATATAAAAATTATCACAGAGTAGAAATGAACGCAGCATCTGTGTCAATGTCCAGCAGAGGTCGCTGGATCTTTAGAGCTGCAAGCCCTGTCGTTCCCTAGGATATACTGGACCCAGGCCAAAATTCACAGACCTGCTATGCTAACAAGTTCAGTGGGAGGTTGGGAATCCCAGGCCAGTGGCTTTATGTGACAGAGGTTTGGAGAGAACCCTGATGCATGTATACATACACAGTTCCAAGAAAGTATTCCTGTACCTTTTAGGGGGCATACATTAAAATTGTGACATATGTTTTCCACTTGATAGATCACAGGTTTTCATTAACAACTTTTTAAAATTGCACAACACTCACCCAATTCACTGCCTAACGCCCAGCCCAAGTTAAAAATCAGCAGGAAATGTTGCTCATCATTCAGATTAGGGCACTTGAGCGTGTGGTCGTTTCTCTTTCTCTCTCTAGTCTTCAGTGTGTTTGAGGACACCCCGGTGTTTCTGTTCAGTGTGCTAATGTTCCTGGAGTTTTGGTCGGCGCGTTTCACAACTCTAATGTGTGTCTGTACAGTGACTTTGCCAGATTGCACCTTTTCCTGTGTCTCTATTAAGGAGGTTGTTTTACAGCAACCAATATGTGTAACTGCACATTGTCTCCATCTGGCTGCACCCGTCCCTTTTTCTCTTGGTTGCATTTGTTGATGACCATATTTCTGTCTCATGATGTGTCTTTTGGTGTATGCATGTCAGTAGTGTAGGGTTTGCTGTATCTTTATTTATCCAATGGAATTTCTGTGCCTGTTTCGAGTTTCTGTTTGATTATTCGTGTTTCTTTTACTGTGTTATGCCTGGTTGGACCTGTTCTAATGTCTTTAAATATCTTCTCTCTGTCTGAGTCTGCTCATGTGTCTGTGCTGCTGGGGTATGTCTAACATGTTTTTTTCTTGTGCCTATGTACAGCTCGAGTCGATATAATAGGGCATGTCCCGGTGTCTCAGAATAGTTTTGTCCATCTTGATGGGCCTCATCTAAAGTTTTTTTGTGTATTGTGGTTATCACTGTGCAACATCGCTGTCTGCTTTTCTGTGCCTCTGTTCATATTCCTTTGTCTAGACACAGTGTGCATGTATCACTGCCCATGTTCCCATGTAAAGTGCTTTTCTAGCTAAGTATGCTCAGCTGTCTCTGTTCAGCTTCAATCTGATGACCTGTATGTGTTGCAGTGTCTCTGTACAGCTTCAGCATGCCTCAATGGAGCTGCTCCTGTGTCTCCGAGCAGTTTGTGATTGTACACTAAGCAACTAACTAGATATGCATGTTCCAGTGTCTCTATACAACTTAGTTTCAAAAGAGGGTGCTGTAAACGTGGACTTCTTTATCAGCAGCATCACTTATTTTCTACTTTGCGTTGAAACTGGCAGCAGGTGGATTGCATGCCTTTATATAGTGCAGACTTGTGATTTGAAACGCTGTAAATGGCAGCTGGTGATATGGCTTAACCTATGCTCCAGAATGTTACCACAAAGGAGAATGTAGCAAGCAAACACTATCAGACACTTTAAACAAGCCTACTTCGAAGTGGAATACTCTGCTAAAACAGTTTCCATTGAGTTAAGGCTGAAAACGACTGATTACATGTAAAACAAAGTGCTTCAATAATGCAGCAAAATTTCCATTTTTGTGCCTCGAAATTTATATTCTTGTGCAGCAAAATTTCCTAAACTATGCTGCAGTATCCGGGTGGGTCTGACTTACGACTTCTCAATGACATCATTGATTGCTTCAGTGAAATCAGTGAAAACACCATAGTCATATACAGCAGTGTACTAAGTGTACATATGTGGGCCAATGGCATGGAAAATAGAGTAAGCGATTGAGACAATTGTAATTGTAAATTTTAAAAGTTATATGGTGCACCATTTACAAATCACTAAAATATGGGTTGGAAGAAGTACTCAATATTAAGCAATGTAAAGACTGTGCTTACCTGATGTGGGTTGTGGACATTTGTTTGAAAGTAAGTTGTGTCTTAAAGTCAGAGCCTATTTGAAAGAATCGGCTGAAAAAGGCCAAAGCTCTTGATATGTATGCCTAATGTTTAGTTAATATTTGTCAAAGGCCATTAAGCTCTTGAGGTCATCTACACAAATCTAGTTGTATCTGTATATTTGAATTTCATGTACAAATAGTGTAACTTATGCGTGAAAACCAAAGTTGGTTTAGCACTAGTACATCGATTTACTCACACAGAGGTTTCTTTGAGAATAAAGCTTCTCCAATGGGAGAGGAGGGATTATATCAGGATGGGAATACCCGAAAAGTTTATGACCACCCACAAGCATGCATATATCTTTGTATTCACCACCATCCCTTCTGTTCTTCTAGCCCTGGAAATGGTGAGAGATTTACTTCTGCTGAAACAAACTAAATCCTGATCCTCTCTGAGAAAGAAAGCACCCTCAAATTTCGTGGGGATGTTGGAGAATGGGTTTCTCTTCAGGGAAATCTATTTTTTGTATGGAAAAGAAAAAAAAGCAGCAAGTTAATTTGAATTGTTTGCATGCATGAGAAAGAGGATTCACCTAACTTTTCAAGGCAGTACACCTGGAAACCTGCAACTAGTGCTGCTCACCAGGGGTGTTTCGGAAACATTCTGTACAGTCCCAAAAGTCTTAAATCTGCACTAAATGAAGCTTCTAAACGTATGGGTGCAGATTTACAATGTTTGTTGAGAATCAGGCCCTGTAATTGAGTGAAATTAATCGTACATGCTTGTTTTGTGTGATTTAAGTACATAACAAATATATGTTTGACAATAGATCATAGTCAGCCAGGAAGCTGCTTGTAAGGCCAAAAGAAGAGGAACTGCACCAAAGCATACCACAGAGCTATAATATGTACAGAATGATAACGCCAAAGGCAGCAACAACAATGCACAGAGATGCACTGAAGGCAGTCATAGCCAGGTGCATAAGAGCACCAAAAGGAGAAGCTTCCAGATACCAAAAAAAGTGCTAAAGGCAGTGAAGACTGGGTCCAATGCAGAAGGTTGAGAATAGTGACAACCATATGCAAGAGATCAAACCGTCACTCACCGCCAAAGATGAAAAAGAGTCCACATGACATTAGATCATCTGTGATGACACCAGTATAAGCATGAAGCCAGTGCTTACAGGAGGTACAGGTTCAAGTGGGCAGCAGATGTTGCTGAAGTGGACCCCTCTCTCAATATCAGTGAGGTCAATCACTGGCTATGATGCCCCCCTTCCTGAAACTACTATTTCTATTTGATACCACCAAAAAGCAAAATATTGGCGCCAGATGGACTGCATGGATTGAAACATTCAATGATTTTATTGACACGCTACAAGAAGAAGATAACAAAAAGACAATCAAATACTGAAAGAACTTTGAAGGTGATGGAGTGAAAGTAGTGATGAAGAAAATACCAAAGCTGCTGAAATATATTACTGTTAAATAAAGAGAGCATTA
Source organism: Triturus cristatus (assembly GCF_964204655.1). Lineage (NCBI taxonomy): Eukaryota > Metazoa > Chordata > Amphibia > Caudata > Salamandridae > Triturus > Triturus cristatus. The sequence goes on from NC_140591.1 coordinate 1,191,139,789, forward strand.
GAAAGTTCAATCCAACGCCGAATGTCGACTATGAGAGGTGCATATTCAACCAGGCAAGACAGCAAGCTGGTCAAATGATGGATACGTTTGTGAAAATACTTGATACCCTCATCAAGCTTTGCAAGTTCAACTAATTCAATAATGATGAAGCCCTACATCTCAGAGTCATTGATGGGTACATGGCCAACTCGTTCAGATGACACATGCTGAAAGACACATGCAGTCTTGAGAAGGTACTCATGGCTGCGAGAGCAGAGGAACATGCAGATCCATAAGCTGCTGATATGGAGGCTGGAATCAGCATTGAGTATGAAAAGTAGGAAGACACAAGGTCAAAGGCCATAAAGAGATGGCTCAGAGGAAAAAGAAGTTGTGTTTCCGATGTGGTTTCTCCTTCCCACACAAAGGTAAATGGCCCACTATTGGAAAAGTATGCAAAGGCTGCTGGAAAGAATACCATTTTATAAAGGTTTGTAAAGTGAAAGAGAAATCAACTGGGTCATGTCCAGAAGTGAAAATGGATGCCAGGAAATTCCAAAAGCAGTCTAACCAAGCCCATAAGGTTAAACGACAACATCAATTGAGCCAAGTGGAAACTGAATGATCGTCATCAAAGTCATCTTATAAATATTCTTCAACGTCATTGTCGAGCGACGGTGAATAAGATGGCTGTGCGATGATGTCAACCACTAAAAAACATGTACATATAGAGCCTAAGTCCAAGCGAGATCGCCACGTGAAACAACCAAATTCATTTGGACAACGCCCTAAGATCACACTAAGGATAAATGGTTGTTCCATACTTTTTTATCATAGAGAGTGGTGTATCGATAAACATCATGCCAGCAGAAAAATACAACAAACTGTCTATGGTGCCCTGCCTCACACCGTCAAAGACAAAGGTATACACATGGGCTGTCTTAATGGCATTGCAAAGTCAAGGATCATTTGCAGGAACCATGAGACACAAGAAGACGAAAGTACAAGGGCCAATTCATGCTCTTCCAACTTCTTCATCAAATGCATGTTTACTCAGCTTCAGTACTGCTGCTGACATGGGGCTGATCTCTATCAATTATAGCCTCAATGCACATGCCAACATAGTGAGTCAGTTCCCATCATTGTTTCATGGACTAGGAACACTTAAGACATTGAAAGTGCAACCTCACATTAATTAGGACATTTGCCCTGTTGCTCAACGTCACAACATAGTTGAATTGCTTTCCATCTTCAGGAAGCTGTTGAGAAAGAACCTGAAATGCTGTTGAGGCATGATATCATTGAATTCTCTACTGGTCCGATGCCATGGGTTTTGCCCCTAGTGTAAGTGCCAAAAAAGGAAAGTGGAGGTGCTGTGCCCTTTTGTGTTGATATGTGCCAAGCTAACAAGCCAATCGAGAGAGAAAGACATTCAAGTCCCAATATTTCAGACATGATTACACAGTTGAATGGCACCAAAGTCTTTTCCTGCCTTGATCTGAACAAGGGGTATTATCAACTCAAACTAGAAAAAACTGTGAGTACATTACTACCTTTCCGACCCATGTTGGTTTAATCAGATATAAAAGACAAAGTTTTGGGGTGTTGTCAGTTGCAGATCTGTAATAGGATGTAATTTGTCACATAATACAGCCTGTCACACATGCTTTTAATTACAGTGATGAGATCCTGGTATTTGGGGCCACTCGCAAGGGACATCACAAAGCCCTTATGCAGAAAGTTGTGAGTTTCACAATACAAAACTCAAATTCTTCTGGCATATTTTCACAGAAATGGGATAACACCAGATCTGGCTAAGGTACAAGCCTTATCATCCAGTTGTTCCCCAAAAGGTGTGATCATGCTTTGATCTTTCCTCGGCATGGCCAGTTACTCTTCCATGCACATATGTGACTCACATGAATGTGATTAGAGCTTTAAGAAAATCAAACATGCACTTGAGAACACAACAGAAATGACCTATTTTGATCCAAAACTACATACCTAGATTGTGGTAGATGCTAGCCCAGTGGGGTTGGGTGCAATCCTTGCCCAGTACAATGGAGACAACAATGCTCAGAGACACATTGTGGCTCATGTAAGCAGGAGTCTGTTGCCAACAGAACGTGCTAATTCCCAACCTGAGAAAGAAAGCCTAGCTGTAGTGTGGGCCTGTGAACACTTCCAAGTGTTTCTATACGGAAAGCACTTCACCCCTGTCACCGATCACCTGGCATTGCTTATCATTCTTTAAATCTGAAAAACAATATGCCTCCTCGCATCAAGAGCTGGGGGTTGCAACTGCAAGAGTATTATTACAATATTGTGCCCTGGCCAGGGAAAGATCTAAATCCTGCTGACTATTTTTCAAGGGCACTATTGCAGTGTCACAGTACAACATCTAAAGCAACTGAGGCATATATTAACTTCAGAATCAAGTCAAGCACACCTGCAGCTTTATCTGTGGAACAAATTATTGTTGCTACAAACACTGAGTGAGCAATGCTTGTCCTCAAGGATATTATTGCACGGCAATCTTGAAGGTAACATGCTCGACCTCTTACGGATTACTTTGAATATCAAAATTTCAATAATGTGAGAGAGGAGCTTTCTGTTACTCAGGTAGGCATTAATTCGAGGTTCGTGAATTGTCATTCCAGAGAGTCTGAGACAAAAAGTCATTGAACTAGCACACAAGGGTCATCGTGACGTTCCTACCACTAAGAGAGTGCTACGATACTTGGGGCCTCATGTAGGAAGCCAAATACCGGTCGGTAACGGCCGGTTTTCGGTAATTATACCGTTACCGACCGGTATTTTGGCTTTTGGTATGTAGGGGGCTCATTTCTGTATTCGGTAATTTACCGAATCGGTAAAATTACCGAATCGGTAATTTTACCGATTCGGAAAATTCCGAATACAGAAATGAGATGTAGGGGGAGTGTGTGGGTGTTTTTAGGAGTCGGTATTTACCACCAACTAATAGTTGGTGGTAAATAATGAATGGATGTGTTTAAGCATTTTTAAGCGCTTAGCAGTGTGCAATGTGGCAGACATACATGCCCTTAGGGCATGTATGTGTGCCACATGTGCACACATGGCCGAATCAGGGGTGCAACAGGGTGTCAATGTGACACCCTGCCACCCTTGCATGTGTTCCCCCCATTACCGAATCGGTATTTACCGATTCGGTAATGAGGCATACCTTCCCATCAATGGGAAGGTATGCCTCATTACCGAATCGGTAAATGCCGATTCGGTAATTACCGAATTTTAACAAATCGGTAATAATTACCGACACTTTACTTACGTACGAGTTACCACTTCTTAAATACCGATTCGGTAACGTTCGGTATTTAAGAAGTGGTAACTGGTATGCTACCTACATGAGGCCCTTAGTGTTGTTTCCTCACCTTAATGAAAGTGTTGAAAGAGAATTAAGGTCCTGTCATTTGTGTAACTGCTTATCTCCTAAAACAACACAGGATCCACTAGTTATGTCTGAGCTTTCAAAGAAAGCATGGTAGAGGATTGCAGTTGATTTCTGTGGGCCCCCTCTACAATGGACATTATCTCATGATAGTCTCTGATGAGTACTCACGATTTCCCCTTGTGGAAGACCTATCATCAACCACACATGACAAGGTCAGTGGGACATAAAATGGCATTTTTGCAACATAGGGTATTCTCTCCATTTCTAAGTCTTAGATTGGACTATCTTTCAACAGCTGAGAGCTTAAGGATTTTCTTACAAAGATGAATGTTAAACATCAGAAAAGTACACTTCTCTGGCCACAGGCAAATGGTGTTGTCAAACTATTCATGAGCACCCTAAAGAGAGTAGTTCAGCATGCTGCGCTAGAAGGAAATTACCTCAAGTCTGCTTTTTGTTCAGCCCTTCCTGCTGATAGAGAGTAAATCTTAAAACCAAATACATGTTTAAAAGAAATGAAAACACAAATTTGGAAATGCACTTATCAGATTGAAAATATCATGGAAAATAAAGTTTACTGTAGCAGCAGCACGTAAAAGTGTGCTTTAAAACACAAGAGACAAGTTAACATGCAACTTTATACATTTACAAATAATACGTGAAAGAAGATAAAACATGGTCTAGTGCTGTGGTCCTCATAGTACGCCCTGCGGGCCGCCAGTAGCCTGGCAGGCTTTCATTGGCGGCCCACGGACCTTGCCTTGCCGTGTCTACGTTTCTAGTGAGGCCAGCAGTAAACACAGAAGATGACCACAGGAGCATATGTACTGATTATGTATTAAATAGGTATTCACTGTGAAAGCTCCTGCAGACATCTTCTGTGTTTACTGCCGGCCTCTGTGACCTCACAGCACCATCGGAAAGCTTCCCAAAAGGCCCATTAAAAGTCAGCTGTAAGCAATTTCAGAGCTGACTTTTAAAGGGCCATCTGGGAAGCTTAGAAAGATAGAGGCAGAGACAGATAGAGCCAGGGACAGATAGAGGCAGAAGACAGAGATGCAGAGAAAGACAGAGACAGATAGAGACAGAAACAGATAGAGACAGCGACAGATAGAGACAGAGAGAGATAGAGACAGAGAGAGATAGAGACAGAGAGAGACAGAGACAGATAGAGACAGAGAGAGACAGACAGATAGAGACAGATAGAGATAGAGACAGAAAGACAGATAGAGACAGAGAGAGACTGACAGATAGAGACAGACAGAGACAGATGGAGGCAGAGACAGACGGAGACAGATACAGATGGAGACAGAGATAGAGAGAGAGAGATAGATAAATAGATAGATAGATAGATAGATAGATAGATAGATAGATAGAGATAGATAGATAGATAGATAGATAGATAGATAGATAGATAGATAGATAGATAGATAGATAGAGAGAGAGAGTTAGAGAGAGATAGAGAGAGAGAGAGAGAGAGAGAGAGAGATGGATAGATAGAGAGAGAGAGAGAGAGAGAGAGAGAGAGAAAGAGAGAGAGAGAGAGAGAGAGAGAGATAGAGATAGAGATAGAGAGAGAGGGATAGATAGAGAGATAGATAGATAGATAGATAGATAGATAGATAGATAGATAGATAGATAGATAGATAGATAGATAGATAGATAGATAGATAGATAGATAGATAGATAGATAGATAGATAGATAGATAGATAGATAGATAGATAGATAGATAGATAGATAGATAGATAGATAGATAGGTAGTGATAGAGAGATAGGTAGATGTGTGTATGCTGGGTCTGGTGGCTCAGTGGACGAATGCGTCTGCTGCAGGGGCCTGTGTTCAACCTCATGGTCACAGTTTTTTTTTGTTGCTCTAGCCCCACCCTCCCCACTGACCCCACCCCCACCGGTGCGGTCCTTGGCCACAAATCACACTGTAAATTTGGCTCCCGACAGAAAGTTTGTGAGTACCCATGGTCTTGTGTCATTGATAAGTGCTATGGAAAAATAGCATGAGGTAGAAAATGTGGTGGTATTATTGCTAAACAATGTTCTAGAAGTCTGAAATTTTAGAGAAGGGTTTTAGAAGTGAAATAGTTTATGAAAATATCAAATTGATTTTTATATCTTGAAAACAGTATATGAGAAGAATTTATCAAATTTGCAGAGACATAGCATACTTAAGCTTAAGTAGTGCATTATGATGATAATACATGAATACTAATGATGATTTGTGAAGTTATTATGAGTTCATACCATTTTAGAGAAACTTGCAAATGCATTAGGTAAAATGAATGCAAAGTCAAGTTAAAGGTTTCATTTTAGTATAGAACTAGTTTAACCTCTACTCCAGATTTTGAACAGTAGCTTAGTGACTAAGAATATTGTTGCTCTTAGTATTACAAATGCACATTCTGTGAGCTGTGCATAATCCCATTCCCATGGGAATGGATAGGCCAGGAACTGTACCTCTTCTATCCTACGCATTTGCAATTATGTTTCTTTTGACAGCTGATGCCGACTTGTAAATCTTTCGTTCTCATGGTGCATGCGCGAACATTTATCGATGTTTCTATTCTTTGGATTACATATTTGCGCATCATGAGCGATGGTCTTTCGATGGTGGTGTAACAACACCTGACTTGAACGTTTCACTAAGAACTCATAAAAGAAGAAACCCCGAAAGATGTGATGGCTCTCATTTGATTTTGCTTTCATTGCACTCAATGATTTTTATTGGGAGTGCACATTTTACTTTGTCTTTGAAGCACTTAAGCCTCCCTTTCTGACTGATATCTGAGGATTACTTATTTTACTTTGAATTTATGGCTTGATGCTACATTCGGTAGCCGATGGACTGAAAGCCTTTCTTGCCGAACACAACCTCGAAGTGAACTAGAACTTTTCTTCTTTTCTTTAGATTATGAACAATGCCCCTGAGAGACTTTACATTTCCCATTCCCAGGTGAGAGTAGGTTAGTAGGTTATTGCTGTTAGTGGAAAAACTATCCTACTATCCTATGGGTAGCAGGACTTTGTAACTCTGTAAGTTTCATTTAAACTTCAAATTGATTGAGACTTTTATATGTGTTCAAGTTTCTTCATTGAAAGAAACTATGAATGTGGGTGGTATTTGGGCCAAGGGGGTAAGCAGTGGTGATGTTTTGTAATTTCTAGAATTACCCCTCCTATCGTCATAAAAAGATTAATTGAGAGACACTTATGAAATTGACTTTTACTCTAATCGTAGAAAGGCCCAGAGCGTTTGGGGTAAACTGGGAATAATACTTATATGCTTCCGCATAAAAGACAGTACAGAGAGAGGAGTGATATCAATAAATATATACATCTGCTGCAACAGTGTTTACTGGTCAACTCCCCCTTCCATGACAGATGAAAGCCCCACCACCTTGATGTTTCAGAGAACCATGGAAACACAATTGCCACAATGGACCACTAATAGATCAACACATGCTGACGAGATCCATACAAGGGATTCCATTCCCAAGTCCAGAATGAAGACCTATGCTGACAAACAGCAATGTGCTGTTTCAAGGAAGGAGCCTGGGTCCCGAGCAAACAAAGACAGAAATGCAAGTCTGACACTCCATTTGATGCTGACCCACCGAGGTTTGTGACAAGCAAAGGACATATGGTGATTGCTCATCGTCCCGGAAACTCCATCATTTCAAGCATTTGAAGTTAGAAGTAAGACATGTCTACTTGAGATTCCGGAATGCCCAACCCATCACAGACCTTTTCATCGCTTGTACCCAAGGTAGGCCTCGCTCCTATGCCTACTCAACCTCACTTGATGAGATCTGGAAGATTGGTTCGAGCACCTTGACAACTCATTGAGGAACTATAATGTATTTATTTAATATTTGTACTTTTTCATTAACAAAATAGGAGTTATCCTTTCTTGTGAATATGAATAGCAGGACCCTTCTGGTCCATGATGGACTCTGTAGAAGATGATTTGTTGAATGTGTCTGGTTAAAAAAGTTTATGACGCAGTGCGGGCAGTTGACAGTTGCACTCTGGAGAAAAAAGATGTGCATTATAGTGTTCTGTGCTTGGCATTGTCATTTGCATGCTACCGTGTGAGGGAGGATGCTACACTATTGTGTTTGTAAACTATTACTCTATTGGTAACTCACACATGCTAATTTTAGATTGTGTACTTAAAGTAATGTTCTACTTTTATGTGCTTTTGTTTGTGTGTGTTTGTTTGATGTGCTGTAATGGTATGTAGATCAAAAAACAAATCAAGAATATAGGTCCTTATTTATCAACGTGTTTCCCGTAGACATAGAATGTGTAAAACCTTTTAATACACCAGGCCCTTAGTCACTTAATTAAATGTCTGCGTAATGCAATATCCTTTTCTATTTTTTAGTCTCTGCCCTCTAGCATTCTTGCAAAGGGTAATAATATATCGCAACATGATTGAAATTTTCGTGATTGATGTATTCACCAATGTAAAATAAAATATACTTTTACATTTCAAAATGCTTTGGACCTCGAAGAAATACTGAAACCCAGCCATCAGTGAAAGCCAGAGTAAAATCAAATGTAAGCTAAGGAGTTTTTATCCACAGTAAGTGCAGAGCTGAGTCCTGCCTCCAAATTAATCTGCCAAGATCTAAATGGACGATGTACTCTAAAAGATAGATTGCTCACCATCTACAACAGAGTTTGATTAAATTAGAGAAACTCCAATATGGTAATTAAAAGTGCCACAGGCTCGGCCTCCAGTTCTGAAACAACCAAATCATGATCACCTTAACATAAGGCTAAGATCTGTATCTCTAGTAACTAACCGAGAACTGCTAAAACATCTTTCGTATTGAAACCGGTTAAAATTTAAAATATATAATTAATTGTATTTTCTTACCATTTCTAAAAATTATGCCTGTTAAAAAATGAATTTCTTAATAAACACAGTATCTCTTACAGTGCAGTATTTTAGAGGCATGATAAGCCAAAAGCATATAATTGTACTTTAAACTGTTCATTAACACCGCACTTGCACACATTTTGTGAGATAAAAACAAGCAGAATTTCTGCAGGGAAAAACTTTAATTTAGAATTTTCAGCTCAGAATTGATGGAACATGCAATTTCCCCTCATTTCAAGGTGTGCAACTCAAAATTAGGAGGTAATATCAACATAGTGAACACAATACCTGGAAGTATCAGTTTTTTCAGTATGCAGTTTTTCCCAGGGCCAAAATATAAATAAAAGGGGGGACACCCACACCTTTGTAGGCCCTATGGACTCCATCCCCTGAGGCTGCATTTTTTTTAAAGGAAAGAGGGGCCATGGGGATTCCATCTCGCAGGGCTGCATTTTTTGGATTGAGAACAAGACTGCATGGCACCCCTCCCAAACTTCATCAGGTCCTGGGGACCCCATAACCCAGGGCAGCTTTTATTTGAAAGGGGAGGGGGCCACATGGCCCCCCCTCTCTAAGTCTCCTGGGACCCTGGGGACACTACTTGACAGGCCCCTATGTATTTTGAAAAGGAGGGAGAGTACATGCCCCCTCCCTAAGCCTTAATAGGTCATGGTGACCACATACACCAGGGCCATTTTTTTAAAGAGGAGGTGGCCCTGTGGCCCCCACCCTGAACCTTATTTGGCCCTGGAAACATCATCCACCAGGGTCCTATGTATTTTAAAGGGGTCCTATGTAATTGACAGGGGAGTGAGTGCATGCCCCCTAAACCGAGCTTCATCAGGCCCAGGTTACCCCATCCCCAGGGATGTCTCTCATTTAAAGGCGAGGGCGGCCATACAGCCCTCATCTGCAAGCCTATTAAGGGACACCATGCCGCAGGGCTCCCATTATTTCAAGGTGGTTGCTGTGGAGTCCACCCACAGCATACACCATGCAAAATGCTGTGGGCCACGGGGGGAGCCCCAGTGCCCCCGTGGTCCCATCCAGCTCTGTGCACTTTGCAGGAGCTAGCATAAATTGCACCCATTAGGGCAGCTATTTACGCTACTCCCTCTGGGTGGAGCAATATCTTGATCTGTTTTCCTGCCCGCATCAGTGCAGGCCCGGGAAATAAATCTGAAGCCTGCTCCCAGCTGGTAGGAGCATTTTTAAAGCTCCCACCGGCTGGGAACTGACTTAGTGTTTGCTCCCATTATGCAGGGGTTTTAAAAGTGCTCCCATCAGGTGGGAGCAAACACAAGTTTTCCTGCCCGCACCGGTGCAAAGCCCCCCGTTCTTTTAAAATGTGTTACAGCCCCAGGGGATGGGGTCCTCAGGGCCTATTTGGGGCTCAGGGAGGAAGCTGCACAGCCCCCCTTCCATTTAACTTATGTTTGGCCCCAGGGGATGAGGTACCTGGGGCCTCTCAGTGAATAAGGGAGGGGGCCATGTTTCCCCTCCCAAAAACATTATGCTGCACCCGCCGCGGAAGCCCACTCTTGTTTTTTTAAATTTTCCAACACATTTGTGGATCCTCCATGAACCCGGGGCAACATTTAAAAAAAAAAACATTTTGGCCCTGGGACTCCACCACCAGGCCTAAGGGGTCAGGGAATACTTACCTTGTCCACTATGACTTGTTTTTTTTCTTTTTTTAGGATGTAGGACCCCCTTTTTTTCTTGCCCCTCCTTGACAGAGCACCCCAAACTTTTTCATGCACAAACTAGTCAAAAAGTAGAACTTTCTTTTAAAGAATTTGAGTGATTCATCCAACAGTGCAAAAGTTATTATATATATATATCTATGAACAAGGCAGGTGTGCCGAAACCCGTCATAGCGAAGTTATCGAATAAACATCAAGACTAAATGGCAAATGCTACCCTTGTGTCGGTGTCCGATCTTTATGGGATTTCGGAAATGGTCTATATATATATATATATCCGAGACAGTTGATCTGAAATTGAGGACGCACTCGAGCAGCAGCTGACTTTAAAAAAGTCTTTATTTTCTAGAAAACAGATACATACATTCTGATGGTTCTTGCAGCCTGACGCATTTCTGAGCTTTTGCTCCTTATTCATAGGCTCAGCTCGAAGGTTCACACTGCTGCTAGCACACCTATAAATAATTGGTTGCCCTCCAAAGGGCTACTCAGATGAGTCATCTGCCGTTTGCTGGGACTTGTAGTGTGTCTTTAGCAGAAATCCTTCCCCTAGTGGGCACTGTCACCTCGAGCTGAAAAAATATCCAAAATCCTCCAATGGGCCTCAAAATGCATATCAGCTCTAAATCCACATAAACTGCTGTTCCACTTGAAAGACTCAGCATCATTCCAAGCCCCTTGGCCCCTTTACAACCAACCAGATGGTGCAGTCCTCCACGGCCGAGCCGCCGTGAAACATCTCCATGACAGCTGCTCTACCAATAGACGTAACAAGACACATTCACATTGTTACAAACAAACATTTAACACATATAATGTTTCTTTTCAAAACTGAACTGGGTGGTTCTAAAAAGTTTTTTTTATTTTTGGGGATTTTTTTACAGTTTTGTATTTTTTGGTTACATCAGAAAAAAAACTTTCTTTTGAACAACAAGCACACAAAAACAAAAAGTGCTCTAGTACTTTAAAAATAAATTAACAATTGTGTGCATTAATAATCTGCATTAGAGTAGACACAGCTTCTGCACCTACACTAAATATTGCTCTGCGCTTTAGGTAAAAACAGTCAACTTTAGCAAATTCTAAAATTGTATTCGGAATGCCTCAAGTTTGTCCAGCAGCAGATGATGTGCCTGCTTCCCCTTCTGCACCAGCAGAACTTCCTCACTGGCTCTTTAATCTTTGCATTTCACTTCCTGCTAGATGGGTTCCATGGATAGGTCATCATATGCTTGTATGTGCTTGAAGTACTACTGAGTGCTTTTTCTCACTTCCACACAACAGAACCTTCTGGCACAGAGTGCACATGACTTTTCGTGGCTTCACCTTTCTTTCTACCTCTAGAATTGAGAAAAACTGCCAAACAATTATTATTATTTTTTTTTTACTTCTGCTTCTTCCACTGAAGCATTGTCATGTTGTTCCCCTAGATCTTCCGGAGCAGATGCCATCTTGAATTGGTGGAAAAACCCAAAGTAAAACACCAAGCCAAAATACAAAATGGTCAGTGCCAAAGGGAAAATGGGAAAAATCAAAGCCACTCCAAAAACATGGATGAAAGTGTTGGGGCCTTCCTGTATTCATGCTAGAAAGGTGTTTAACCTATCAAATCCATTTATTTCTGTATCAAATGGGATGTGCGAATCCGGTGGCGTTCTGGTGCAGCGTCAAGACTTCGCATAATCTACTGAAACCACACTTAAATTGTATTTCCTCTCTAATTATACTACTTGTCTTAGTGTATTAGTGAACCTGACTCCTTAAAGAAAACCTTAAAGCTGTTAATATATGTGTTTTACTACTGTAAAAAAAAATGATGGAACCATGTTTACTGTGCGATTCAGGACATATGTGCCGGCACAGTGCACAATGGCATTGTGACTCCCCAAATAGTATTAAAACAACCATTAAAATTATTTTCATCCTCTATTATACTACTTTCCTTACCATATTGCTAAACCACTTACCTTCAACTAAAACTTTAAAGTATCTATATATGTGTTTTACTACTACCTAAACTACGCTGGTTTCACATAACCACCGTGACGGGTCCCACCATCTGCGCAAGTCCTAATTTATTTTGGAGAAATTAAGCAGCATATTACTGTACATACCTCACAACGATCTGTGCCTCCCAGTGAATATCCCATAAAATGTGTTGACTTTATCTTGATGATGAGAATTATCCACGAAACAAAGAAGCACTTATATTACATACTTAAAAGAAAGAAACATTGTTTGGTAAATATTTTCATCTTGTACTCTCTTAGTCTTTTCTGAAGGAACACTCATGTTATGATAATTTTCTGCCTAAAGATACAAAATAAATAATCAAATCACCAAAACACAAGGGACATAGCTTCACGAGGGTGTTTGAAGTGTTACACCCCTCTGGCCCCCCATATTCATGTATTTTCTGATAAGCAGTTGGGTACAGTTCCTTTCAGTCAGGTATGTCAGTTGGATTTCAGCAGGAATTTGTACATATACACAGACAAAAATGCACACACTCTCTCATTCTCTGTTTTGAAAGTCCTCAAAAATATGTTTTTATTTGACCAAATATTGTGTTTTCTCTCTTAGCACTCCTATCAATCTCTATTCATCTTCCTTTTCACTGCCCCTTAGGCCCAACTCATATACCCTGCTTGTTGTATAATGTATTCAAAGATAGTGTTCAATGCATTCAAAGATTGTATGCTAGCCGTATTGGTGTGAAGCTCACACCACCACAATCTTACTGACCAAGGCATGCCCCTGCAAAAATGCATAGGATGTCACTAGTGACATTTCCTCATACTCCATTACACAGCTGGAGAGCAGAATACATACTGGAAATGTACTCAAGACTGAAACACCTACTAATTAACCACTAGAAACTCCTCCACTTGGTTAAATATTTTGAGGAAACATGTACACTCTTTTTCATTAAAGGATCAGGTGCAGTTCTGTTGTGACATTAACATAGAATCCACAGGTCCCTAGAAAACAAAAATATATATATATACAGACCAGCAACCAGCTCAACCCAACAGGAAAGCACAAATGAAGGAAGTCCTATTTAAGAGGAAGGAATCCCATCACCCACCGAGGTGGCATGCTTTATCATTTGGGATCTCCTCTTGGCTGCAACCTGCTGCTGCCAAGGAGCTACAACTCCTTGCTAGTGTAGAGGAGGAGCTCGCGGATGTTTTAGTGTTATCCGGGGACTAGATCTCCTAAGATCGATGGAGCATGAAACAGTGTGGTGAAAGTGCGTGATGCAGTGTATAAAGAGAATGCATTAAAATTGACTACCAGGAGAAAAAAGAATTTATTAAGTATCCCGTGGTGTCAAGGGTTAAAAGCAATAAGAGCGCAGTCTGAATAAAGGTGCGAGCGCGCTGGTGAAAATGCTTCTCAGCATTTTCACCAGCTCGCTCGCACATTTAATTGCATTCCCCTTAATGAACAAACTCTTCTCCTGGTGGAACCCCTTGAGCTAGACCACTGTTTAGGTCTCCAAATTGGCTAGGCAAGGCCATAGACATAGCAGAAAAATGGGAATTGGGCTAAACGACTTTTGTAGAAATCAAATATGTCAGTTAGGGAGAATTGGCTTGAATTGGTCTAGATATGGAGTGGTAGTGCACACTAAGTCACTGTAAGGCACCGTACAAACACTAGTCCTATCCTCATACATCAATGTTAGAAATTGGGTTTCTGGTTGGTTGATAAAAACACCACAAAAGACTCCACACCAGTTTAGACAAATAGACTGTGATCATATAACTAAAACAAGACCAAAACAACAATAATACAATAAGTAGAAGTCTAGATATACATTTTTTACAGACTAGAGGTACAAATTTTGCTTAGAAGCTTTAAGTGCCTATCTGGTTTATTTCGTCCCGCAGAACCGGGACAAGTTCAGGCCAATCATGATGGTGCGCAGGCCGGATATAGAAGCCACTCAAAGCCCACTGAACAAAGCACCTTGATCCTGGTGGTAACATCGAGATGCGGGGAGTCAGTCCAGAGATGTGTTTTGTCGATCCCTGCCGTCAAGATACTGCATTGATTTTCTCCATGCCACAATGGTTATGCGCTGGTTCAAAAAATGAAGCGTCAAAGTTGAGATGCGTTGGTTCCGAAGTTAATGCACCAGGTTTCTTCTTGCAGTCAAGGGGATGCATTGATCTTTTCACATTGCAGCAGCAATGCAGCAGTTGTGATGTGTCAGTTCTTGAGGTGATATGCTGGTTCTGAGTGTGATGCACCAGGGATGTTCCCGCAACAGTGGTGATGCATCAATTCTGCTTCACGAAGCAGATTATGCATCGGTTTCCCTGGAGCAAGCATCTGCATCCACTTCCAATGGACCATGCACAGAAGCAAGAGGTGGGACTTTGATATCCTTGAGTCTCAAACCAGGAGCTTAGCCAGCACGCCTTTGGAGATCACTCGGGGTTCAGAAAAGAGCTGAGTTTTTCCTCAGCAGGGGCACGGTGTAGCAGGCAACAGGTCAGCATGGCAGAAAAGTAGTTCTTCTAGGCCAGCAGTCCAGCAGAGTGGAACTCCTTGTAGTAGCACAGCAGTCCATCTTCCTGAGAGAGTTTCCTTACAGGTCCAGAAGTGTCTGATTTGGTGGGGTCAGAGACCCAGTACTTATGCCCAGTAATGCCTTTGAAGTGGATGGGACTTTTTTGGGGCACAACACACTGCCCGTTCACAGCTCCTCCCACCCATCCTGTCCAGGATGAGCCATCAGGATGTAGATGGGCCTACCCTTCCTTTGTGTGTGGCTGTCTAAAGGGAATGTACAAAGACAGGCTGCAAGCACACACAGCTTTAAGAGCTGAGCAAGCCATCTTTCTAAAAGTGGCATTTCCAAAATAGTGATGTTAAATCCATCTTTGCCAGCAAAGATAATTCATCATTACCATTCCAATGGTATAAAACATGATAGAGCTACTCCTTCTCAATCAGGAATTACAGCTTAAAAGTGTAATATGGAATTCCCAAACTTAACTTATAAGAGGGGTAGGCCTCACAGTTGTCAAAAACTAATTTATGTGTTTTTCACTACCAGGACATGCTAAACTTAGAAGTACATATCCTGCCTTTTAGTTACACAGCACCTTGCCCTATGGGCTACCTAAAGCCTACCTTAGGTGCAACACATATACCATAAAAGGGGAGTTTAAGGCTTGGCAAGGGACTTTAAATGCCAAGTCGACATGGCAGTGTAAAGTGCACACATCGGCTCTGCAGTTGCAGGCCTGAGACATATTTAAAGAGCTACTGGTGTGGGTGGCACAATCAGTGCTGCAGACCCATTAGTTGCATTTAATTTACAGGGCCTGGGCACAGGTAGTGCACTCTACTAGAGACTCACAGCTAAATTAAATATCCCAGTTGTGGATAAGTCAATTAAACCATGTTTAGGAGAGAAGCATATGCATCTTAGCACTGGTTAGCAGTGGTAAAGTGCTCAGAGTCCTAAGGCTGGCAAAAAGAATACAGCAAAAAGTTCAGGTAAGCAGGAAAATGTTTGGGGAAGACAACCCTAAGGCTGTCAGGTCTAACAAGACATTTATGCAACAAATACACATGATAACAACTACTGAACTCTGCCACATAGTTGTGGTCAGCTGATTTTGTCAACAGTATTGTCTTAGAACATGCACAGATTTGTGTCTGCCACATTGGAATTTGTAATGACATTTTAATTTATGTAGCTAAATGTTATAAAGTGAATTTATCCTGATGTGTGAGTGTAGATTTACTTCTTTTTGGAATTCACAAACATTCCCAGTAATACACATGGATATCTGCACAGGATCCTGTATCCCATGTTGTTATGAGAGCAGAACTGTACACAGTGGCACACTTTTTTCTGCAGGAGAAAATATTTTTCCCCATGGGCGATCACCTTTACCTATACCCTCACCAAAACCTACGATAATCCATTCCTCTTCCCACAATGGAATGCAACTTGCCATAAAAGTTAGACCCTTTCTAGGGTGAAAACTAGGAGAGGAGTTTGCCATATGCTGACAAATAGCCATGTTTGTGGGTGTCCACAAAATTACAAAAGCTAAGCACTTGTTGAAACACCCTCTTTCCCATCATTTGAGCTGGATTTAAGGTCAGAGATCTCCACACACGTATATTGACTTGCGCCTGCCAGGAATCTCATTGTGAATTCGTTGTAGGCTTAAGTAAAGTAATGGCAGTCATAAATATGTTTAGAGCCAACTTTGCCATTGTAAATAGGCACCTACATGTTTTTTAAAGCACAACATTGACATTGCAGTTGCATTTCAAATGAGCTATGCAAACGCAACATCCTCCACCAATGCATTGTTCATGACATCACCCTATACAAATACCATCACCAGTGCAATGACTCGTGGCTCAATGTGTGATGTCATTAGCATTTGATAAGCATATTTAGGTATTAGAGCATGCCTGAACTTACCTTAGCTGTGTTTTAATGGGAGAAACCTGCTTTTAATTCTATCTATCATGAGGTTCAGACAACGGCATCCATACTAGAGGTAAAATATGATGCCTTCAAGATATATTGTAGTAGAGTTTTTTGGGGGATGCTACAGTCTGCTGAAACAATATATGCATTTTTATGTCTTTAAATTACAAATAAAATATAAATTGACTATGTTGTATAGTGGCCTTAAATCCGAATACACTAATTTCTGACAGCCAGAAAACTGCAAAGTGGATTTTTTATAACTCAATTTGAACTACTCCGGATTGACGACAAATGTAATACCCTGTGTTATGATTAAGGAATTCATTGTGCCCTGCTGGTCTTCATCTCAGAGTACAATATGATTATAATTTGCCATACAGTATTATTTTCGCTTTTTAGCTCTTAAGCCGCATGACGCGTAGGAATGCGCAATGAGTCACCTCCAGCGCCACAACACAATCTATTTAATTTCCATCCATTTCCCTGCCTCTTCTAAATATCCACTGAGTAGAGATGCAGAGAAACAGAATTCTGATTTCCCTCCAAATGCTATTCAGTTTGCACCCTAGGCATCCCTTCCTTGAAAAGGTCATAGCATGAGGCAACCAATTAAACCCAAAGGAACTTAAGTTAATTGACTCGAGCTTGTCCTGACCTTTTTGAGAATGGAGCGCCTTGAAAAGGGAAAAAGCAAGGCTGTGGCAGAACAGCCAAGTTGCCCGCAGGAGAACCAAGGAGAACAATGAAGTTGAATTGTGAGTGATTATGAAATTTTCTGACTCCTGTGGTCACATTGCTAATAATTGTTAAGAACTGAATGGAAAGAGTCAAAGGCAGTGGCAGTGGCAGTGCCTGGAATTCCCTTCCAAGAACTTAGGAGTGTGTGTCTGCAGTGGGAAATTCACTCACTAATTTGAAATTTTCATTAGTAAGCATAGTATTTTTAATTCAGTTCAGAGTTTGCAAAATGTAATATCTGACATTGTCAGTGACCATGCTAAGAAACTGATACTTAAAAACTAATGGCCTGATTTAGAGTTTGGCGGACAAGTATCCCGTCACAAGCAAGACGGATATCTTATCCAGTGCATTAGGATACAATATAGCATTTGTGCTAGAGTACCCGCCCTGCAGGCTCTAAATCATACCCTTAGAATGGAGATTCTAGCACAGAGAATTTGTACAATTGCCCTACCAAAAATGTAAATTAACGGATTGGCCAACTGGTTGTACAGTTACTGAAAACTTTGTACATTTCACACTAGAGATATTCTTCAAGTATACATTTTACGAGATTGAGCACTATAAAGTCCTTGGGGACTTCGATTTACAGTGTCCTCATGTAACATTCATCTGGCAACTGTGACTAATGTAATCCTCCCATAATATTTCATCTTAAAACTGATTTGTTAATAGATTTGTTTGAGGATGTGGAAGAACATCCAATAAAGCTAACTTTGGAACTGGGCAATCAGGTTCAAGTCTTTCACCAGCTCAACATCCTGTGATTTTGGGCAAATCAGTTAGTCTCCCAGTGCCTGGAAAAAAAAAACATAAATGAATGTGTCCTTGTGTAATGTAACTGGTGCTCATGTAAGGCGCTCCATACTTTTGGGTCGAGTTTGCACTTTATAAAACTGCATAACAAAATTTGTGCTCTGAAAAACATATTTTTTGAGTTCTTGAAAACCCATATACGAATAAGATAGTGAATAGCTCTAGTGTGGAACTGAAACATCATACACAAAAAGACCTGTATAAAGGTGGGGTAGTGACAGCTGGCCCCAGGTGACATTGCAGCAGGTGAAACTGTCAGTGGGAGGATAAAGTCCAATGGTGGAGGGTCACTAGGCTCATACCTCCTTCCTTCCTCAACCAGTGCCCATGATCCTTATCTTTTTGAGAGTACAACAAAAGATGCCTTTTTGCACAGAACTACATTTTATGAACACTATAAAGCACTAGTTTGTTTTAACCAATACTAGAGTGAAGAATATGAGCACTCACATGCGGTTCCATCATTTAAAATTGTTATCTGTGATATTTTTAAAGAGTTTTAACCCTGGACATTTTATTTTACCTTTGTGCTTCTTCTAACTCAAAGTATAATATTGACCACTTTAAACGGTTGTAGGAGTAAACAATCCTCTCCCTCATTGTATCAGATACAAATTAACTATTAGAATGCAGTTTCAGGAAAGAATTTGAATAAAACATCAGGAAAAACACTAGGCTGTGCTTTGTAAGCCCTTGGTGATTATAAAATACTATTTAGCAAGTGTTCCTCTGAGTAGTGCATCAATATGATGAGCTGGGTAGATGGAAGAGATGGAGGGATGTTTCTTCTCATTGCTCTCATATTGCGTAAAATTGATTATGGTGTTAACATACTTTATATGTTAAAAACCATATTATAGTCATCTCAGATTTCATCATAAGATTTATGTCTATCAGAAAACTAAAGTTGTAATTTAATGATTGGATAAAACATTATGGTCCTGATTACAAGTTTGGTGGGCTCACTGTCATACCACCGCAGCGGCGGATCCAAGAAGACCGCCGTCTCGGCGGTCTTCCACCCACCATATTGCGATGTTCCAGATGGGCTGGTGGTCTCTTGGTGGCGGTGTCCCAAAAGAGTGTCGTTTCGCTGCTGGAGAGATAGGTAAGTGCATCGCGTGTATATCTGAAACACATATATATGTTGTGTATGTGTCATAATGTATATGTAGGTCATGTTTACTATATGTTTTGTTGCATGTTAAATATAACAAACTGCTACAATGCACTAAATAGGAGAAGTGACGGTGAAGCCTACCTTTGTGACAACAGGATTGCCGAGCATCGTGATCTGGTAGCAGCAGCACAGGAGGGACTTGGACAATGGCGTACGACACAGATTCCAAAGTGAGACCCCGAAAAAAGGTAAGTTTTCACTTATTTTTGCACCTGTGCACCAACTTGCGCATGGCGGTGTCCTCACTAGGAAAAGCTCGAAGGAAGGGTGAATCGTAATCTGTATGGCAAGAAGCTCAGAGGGGCAGACTCAAGTCCTGCCTCTAGCTTTTCCACCCTCAGCACAGTAGCAGCAGTCTCGGTGGTGGCTGCAGTCCACCAATAGTCTTGTAGCCAATTTCCTACCAGGATCATAATCGGGCAGTCGGACCGCCAAGGCTGCCTGTGGAAAGACCGCAAAAAAGTGACGGCAGTGCCTTTCCGCCAATCTTTCGTAATCAGGCCCTAAGTTGTCATTTAAGCAATATTATCATGGTTGTTCCCAGGAACTGTTTCATTACGAGGAACTGCAACAAAGCTATCTATAGAGGGTGATACCACTCTCCTCTTTTGCAAACAAGGATAAAACTGTGGGTACCATGACTAGCACACACCAGGGGCCGTATTGCACATTGTGCTGTGGGGACACAAAGGCTGTGTGCAACCACTTTGTGCACTCTGTGCACTAATGGTATTACAGAAGAGGCTTCAGATGCTTATGCAGTCCTTTCTGTAATACTGATAGCACTGGTGCACAAATAGCGCCAACACAATCATGAGAGGGTGTTCCCTCATTTGCATGGAGGCGTGGCCCCAATCGAATGAGGGTATCTCTTTGACTCTGCTCCATATTACAAACACTACATTACAGACCCTTAGGAGGCGAACTCACAAGGTGCCCCCAAAGTATGGAATCCAGCCCTCTGGAGAAGGGAAAAGAGGTCCTAGGAATCTCCGACATCCCCCTGTGGACAGATGCTGTCACTCACTGCATCCGCCTGCATGAGAATTGCTCTCCCTACTTTAAAGAGCAGGCACCATGCCTTCTGCACTTTGAAACATAGAGCAAGTTTGAAGCGGCCACTCTGTATTTCAGTGAATTAGTTGCCCTGGGAGCAGAGTGAGTTTGCAGCTTCCTTGGGAATCTAATTCATTGTAGTAGGGTGCACACTCCCTGTTTGCACCCGGCACAACTGTTGAAAGGTTCCATCTAAGAAAAGGTAGTGTAGTAACATAAAGACTATGTTGAAGGTTACTCTGAAAGGAACCTAATTTTGCACAGGAACCTTTCCGTGTTATGCTGCAAAGTAGTAGGCTAGTGTCTTGCCACAGGTTCATGAAGGAGTCCAACCTCAATGCGTAGCACCTTAACCACAGAGTTAGAGGTAACCAAATCATTATTTGGAGAGACTAGTAACAGTGGCAAATGACTGGAGATCTAATGTTTAACCCCTTCGATGCGGCGCCGATTCCCGCTGAGCGCTGACCGTTTCTTGCGCGGGCGTGGTCATGACGGAACGGTTCCGTCATGAGCACAGCTCAACCGACGCTCATGACGGAACCGTTCCGTCATGAGCACCGAAGGGGTTAAATAGGACGAGCTACTTAGGATAGCAGCACAGGCAGTGAAGCATCATTCTCTGAATGAATAAACAAAATGGTAAAATTGGTCAAAAATCTGTCATGCAGTGGCTTCATCAGAGCCTCATTTTCTTTTCTAACCAACATTTTTTAAGTCAGGAAGTGGTGCTTGAGAATGAAATAATTGTGTCAGTTGCCCATGCATCCATTAAAAAAGCTCTCTTCTGACCACTCTGTGGAAGAACAAGGGCAACTATAGCTTGCACTCCTCATGCTAATTATAGGGATAAGCTTGATATGAGCTCCCACGCCAACAATTCTCAAACCTCTGGAAATGACAGCCTAATTGAGAAAGGAGTATGTGCATAGTATGAAGCACGAAAGGTGAAAAATGGATCAAGAGTAAACTTAGTTCTGCTCTACAGGATGCTAAATTGCACTCAGACTGTCTGGGAGAACCATGCAACCAAATCTGGAAGTCATTTTCCTCATTCCTAGCCCTAACAGCAGTCTGTCTTACGTCATACTATGATTACTATATGCACCATGCAAAAACAACAGGTGCAGAACAATGTCATACATACACCCCAGTACAGAGATCTGGGCCTAAATCCATCGTTTTTTTGCTCACCATGCCATTCCAGTTTGGACCCAGCCATATGCAAATCACTTTTGACCCTGTGCCTCATGGGAACAATCCAGCCCGAACTGCCAAGCCAGGTCCTCCCGGGACTGGAAACAAGCATCCTAGGACCAGAACTGAGGTGGCGAAGTGAGCTAAAGAATTATGATGGATTCAACCCAGATTTGTGACTCGGGGTGAGTGTCTGAAAAGTTTCAGCGCTCCGTCCATCATCTCCTTGTGTTTGCTTTGTTCACCCTAAGTTGGCAGGGTATGCCCAGACGTTGGTCCCTTGCTCACTTTGCCACTGGATTCAAGCTTGCCTGGCTGATGGACGGTGTTACCCAGAAACCGATCCCAGGATGCTTGTTTCCAGTTCAGGGAAGACCTGGCTTGGCAGTTCGGGCTGGACTGTTCCCATGAGGCACAGGGTCATGACTGATTTGCATATAGCTGGGTCTGAACTGAGGTGGCGAAGTGAGCTAGAGAATGATGATGGATTCAACCCAGATCTGTGACTAGGGGTGAGTCTCTGAAAAGTTTCAGCGCTCCGTCCATCATCTTCCTGTGTTTGCTTTGTTTGCCCAAAGTTGGCAGGGTATGCCCAGACGTGGGTCCCTTGCTCACTTTGCCACTGGATTCAAACTAGCCAGGCTGATGAACGGTGTTACCCAGAAACCGGTCCCAGGATGCTTGTTTCCAGTCTGGGAAGACCTTGCTTGGCAGTTCGGGCTGGACTGTTCCCATGAGGCACAGGGTGATGACTGATTACTTCAACCTGAACCATGCCCACTTTCAATTTTAATGCTCTAGAGTCATGGCCTTAGCAACTAAACGTTGTGCCTACAAGACCACACCCAGCATACTTTGTTGTTTGTTTTTTCCTTTTAATAAACAGCGACACTACGTTGAGTGTCCATATACTCCGCTGCGGTCTGATGAAGCAGCACTTGAATCCTTTAGAGGTGAGCTGATACACACTCACCATGATGTTCAATTACTCTAACTGGTTACACAGAGGTTTTTATATTCTAAATACAAATGAAGGCACACTTAGAATGTGATATGCAAGAAATTACGTTGTTGTTATCACTTGTATAGATTCAAAGAGGTTGTGTACGGTGGAATACACCCACTGGAATTAATAGGACCATGTACCAATATCTCCATTTGGTTTTTGATCCTTTTTGTTTGTACTCTAGGTTGGCTGCTTTTCTCCGGGGGAATATCCTACCGAGAGAAGAATTGGTATGTAGAACCACACCAGACACTGTAGATAGTTTTCATTTAGTCACTAGGTCCAGAGGCATCGCCAACTGATCTATTAGAGACATTTTATAGGCGAGAAACATGTTTACCACTAAGGGGTAGAGCGTAATTTTTGTCAGATTAAAACAAAATAGTCGCCCTCCTTCTTCTTTTTACTTTTTAATCAGGTTGTGACCTCTCCAGACTAAAAATAATTATAGAGGATTCCCTTACCTGTTTTAACCCACACACCACATCTACATCTTACCAGGCCCCTCACACCCACGGCACCTATACGGCAAGGAACAAAAGATCTCTGATAACGAGCCCCTTTATGGGTGCCCGTCGAGCATTGCAGCGCCGGGTTGATGAGGAGCAGACCCATATGATGAAGCATGACACCTAGCTTGCCGGGTGTATGAGGGTTCTAGTTCCAAAAGGAGGTGTTTCCCACCTCCCCACCACTCTGAGTACTCACGAGATGGCCAACTTGCCACCCAGGAACACCGTACCTCTTTTGTCTTCCAACAAAGGAGTGAACCACCAATTTTATCCTATCACATTTATTGTGATCTACTGTTTTTACAGAATGTTCTTTACGGAAGGAATGGCAAGTCCACCAGGGAGAAAATGCACAGACAGAGCAGGTAAGGGTAGGATGTTCAATGCAGTATGAGGGAGCAGTGCCAAATAAAATATCATGCAAAAAAAGCACAAAAAAGATAATGAACAAAGAAAGAGACACAAACAGTAATACGCCTTAAAAAAGAAAGACATGGAAAAAGAACAAATTCACTAAAAAAGACAGTAGGAAGTCCATCTAAACGAATACTCAAAGACAGTCATCCTGAATATTACACAAAGACATTAGGCAGCAGCAGTAGTTCAGGTAGTATACAAAGGCATTCTTCGCTATATTAGCACTTATAAAGCTAATGCAAAATATGGTGAGATGTGAAAATGGGCACATTGCTTATTCCCAGGAGTTTGTTGAATTTCTATTGGGTAACGTGGGAGATGGAAGAAAATAATGCTGCATTAGAGCATCTGTGTGTTTATATCAGTGCTTGTTCCTAGAGTAGCAGCTTGATTCAGAATTCCTTTCCCGACACTCTGGCTGGAGACTCATCTCTGAGTTTCCTTGACTTCTCTACATGAGAAATTATTTAGACTATTTCTTTTATGTCTGCTGATTTATGACTGATATGCAAAGGCTTTATGCTAGCCCATTGATTCTCTCTTCAGAACTCTTCATTGGGTTTCTGAAATTACACCTTTTTCTCTCAGTATTCCAACTTAATTTAGATTAGGGAATTTACCTTTATGGAACAATCTTGCTGTATTATACCTATAATAACTATTATTCTGACTAATGTATTATGTTACCTTACATTGAAATCTCAAAAACTGGACTATGTTCATTTTTAATGCTAATGCCTAAAATAGTCAAATTGAGATATCTGAGACATTGAGAAATTAAAGCTTCTAAACATATTGAAATCTATATTTATTGACTGTAATAAAAGGCTTTATTAATTTAATTGCTATGTATATGATTGCTTCTTACTTCTCCTTGTTGATGAACAAAGGTCCATACAATGAGTGTCAGGGTTTATTTAAAGATTTCCCCCGAATATTGAGATATATAAAAAACTTGCTCCCCCAAAGTAGTAATGAGAGGACGGGTTTATGTCACAGGAGCAAGGAGCTGAAAAATTTTGCACAAGTTTAGAGGTGCCCATGTCCCTTAAATCCAAAGACTGAACCTGAAGACTGAAAGAGTCTTCTGTTTTGAAGGCCTTTGCTGTGTTGGAGGTGTGAGCATCAATAGGGTTATACATGGCAATTGTTTGTCAAAGAGTCTGTCATTGTGTTGAAGCTGTGGATTTTGTGTTATGGTAAAGTCGATAGAATAGTTGTGTTTATGTCTAGATGTTGAACAGTTGACGTTGTTATTTTACTCAAAGTAGTTGAAGATCTAGGGGGCTAATTTGAAGTTGTAGTATTATTTGCCTGCTAAAGGTTTGTGGTGCAGATTAGTGAGGTATCTTCAACTTCACAGTTGATATTGGGATTATAACAATTTGTTGTGAGTGTACTAATATTGATTGTTGTTAGTGGAACTTATTGCACAAAGGAGAAACTATATCAATCAGGGTGATTTACCGCTGGACAAGATTTAATTTGCGTGTGTGTAGGGAAGACATAAAGAGAAAACACTTTTTTTATTTTTATTTTTTGTATGAATCCACTACTTTGAATTCTTTAGCGGAGGAGATCAAAGTTATGTGTTTACTGTGCTTGTTTAGAGTTGTAGAACTGTGTACAGGAAATTTCTAAAGGAGGGTGAACTGCTGCATAGAGTGAAGAATAAAAATGTCCACAATATGTTACTTTTGAGTTAAAGAATATTGAACACTTAAGAGCAATGTTATACAAAATAAAGCCACCTCCTAGACCTACACAGCATGAAGCACTAAATGTTTGGGAGCGAGCAGCTTATGCCAAAGAGATAGAAAAGTACCAGAATAGAGCGAAAAGAGCAGTATGAAATTATGCTGATGCTCAATGGGATGAAGAGCAGCAAAGGTGGAGAAAATGTATAGTTGAGGGAACTAGAATGTGCCCTGTAATAACAACAGATAAGGCAAAAAAGAATTAAAAAAAGGGAAATGATGATGAGGAAGTTGCAAGAAAATCCGACATGGATAGCGATTCAGAGGATGACTTTTAGATGTCTTGTTATCCCTGTATCAGCCTCCATATTTGGCCACTACGACAAACACAGAGAGTGCTATAACAGCCAGCACTACAGGGGCCACAGCTCCTGTTGATCCAGATACAATTCAGATTGAAGGATCACTTCCAACACTTTCTGTTTTAGCAACCCATATGGTAATTGCTCCAGGTGTTACTGCTTCAATTGTAACTGGTCCTGCCCCAGTATAAAAAGTTGTGTTGGCTTGCCTGTTGCAACTGCACCAATACATAGTATTCCAAATTCTGTTGTTCAAGTTGCTATAGGAGATAAAGCTGTGACATGGGTTCATCTTGACATCGCAAAATTCACAAATTGTTGCCTGGACACCACTACAAAACGTTCAATCATTGAGAGAAGGAGGAAGAATTGTCTTTATGACTCCAATTGCAGAGAGAGAGAGACAGGGCTAATTGATGACGGGATGTTTCCCCATGGTTTGTAGAAATGTCTCAAAAGAAAAGAGTGGGAGAAACAGAGAGACCATCTACTAGTCAATAAAGAGCGAGACTTTTAGATGTAGCAAAATTGAAGCTGGAATTACTAATAATTATTAGAGGATGGTTAGATATTTCACATTTGAATCAATATCAGGAAAATAAATTGAAATATCTAAATAAAGATGGCTGCCACCCATGACAAATTAATTAAATTGGCAAGAAAATATGAGGTGATCTCGCCAAGAATGTTTTATTACGGAAAGGTTTCAGGGTATAGTTAGATGATAAAGCTATTGTGACAATGCGATCTTCAGGGATGAGGTTGCATATTATGGAATTACTAAAGTGCATCCGCAACTGGAGCGATTTGGACAGATTAGAGAGCAAGTGGGCAAAGAAAAGGGAATGAAAAAGAAACAATCGGATGCTACAGAGGCAAATGTTAAGCCACCACCAGAGGTTTTGTGTCACAGTCCTTTCTTGGGTTCATTTAGATGAGATCCTGAGGTATAAAAAATACTATAGTGATGAGCAAGAAATGGAGCAGAAGAGGCTTAAAGATAAGTTTATGCTAGAGCAAACCAAGCTGGCTCAAAAGAGATTTTCAGACTCAATTGCTTGGAGGAAATGTTGGTGGAATGCAAGGTGTTGTTTTTCACGTTGCTGGTCAAATTGCGCAGGGTGAAGTTGGAGTTTCACAGGAACGTGGTTGAGGTGTTTACGCTTATTCATATTCAGGTATAGATGTTGCAACGATAAAGAGATCAACTCCTTGTCATTACTGTAACAGGGAGTGTAGATAGAATCCAAATCAAGTAAGTGATGATGGGCAAATGTAAGGGGTAAATCAAATGCAAATCCAAAATGTTCTTTGTCAGGTTCCAGTCCAATGAATGTGGATGACAATCAAATCACAAATTCCCATGATGCAGTGCTACAAGCTCCTATGGCCCCACAAAATAAGGGTAATCCCAGATTCAAGATTAATCAAGCATCAAGATCAAACCTCAAATCATTTAAAAAATCAGAACCCATTTCAACAGTTCCCTATTTTGGAGAATGAGAGTTTTGATTCTGACAATTCCCAATGATGGTGCCTGAGGGGGAGGAAGATTTCATACTTGGTGCAGTCTTAGAGGTAGACCAAAGTGGACCATTTGTAGAAGGAGAGGTTAATGGCCACCAATTGTCATTTCTTATTGACACAGGAGCTCCCCGTTCCACTGTTAAAACAACGGTAGTCCCTGACTTACCCCTCTTGAGAAAGAAAATCCAAGTTGTAGGTGTTACAAATAAACAAATGACTAATCCTGCTTTAAAGAGAGTTCCTGTAAAAATAGGTACATTTGTGCAAGATCATCAGTTTGTGGAATACGATTCAAGTCCTCTAAATCTTTTAGGGAGATATATTTAATGAAAATCAAATTGCACTATTTACTGCACACTGGATGTTGTTGAACTTCAAGTGCATGATGAACATGCTAAATTTAAAATAGCCTGACAGGGAACAGCTGTAGGATTATATCCTGCAAGAACTGTAGAGCATTAACTCCCGTTTTACATGACACTATAAAATTAGAAGTATGGTATTTTTAAGGGAAAGACCTCATTCTAATCAAAGGTGTAGACCAGTCTGAATCATGATAAAACCAAATGCAGTTTTCCAGAGAACACCACCTTATAACTTAACACTAGAGATAGTGTCTGGAATACCACCAGTGATTGAAGAAATGCTAAAGCAAAGGATTTTGAAGGAAATTGTCTGAAATCTCTTCTACTTGTATGTTCGGAAGGACCAGAGGGGGAGAAGTAGAGAAAAGCCTCTATGGGTGCAAGTTCCTGAAATCTCTCAAAGTGCTGTGGAAAAATCCATGGAAGAAGAAGAATTGAGAGCTGGGCATAAAAGAACTGTTGATGCATTACAAAAGCAAACAAATGATCCAGGGAAAGGACCGAGTGTGAGAAGAGAAAGACCCCTATTGAGATCGGAATGACAAAGTGGTAGGATGCAATTGAGTTCAAATACGACAGTTGAACTTATAGCACAAACCATCATCAAAGAGAACAAGTCTAGTGGTGTAGATGAAAAGAAGATCAACAGACACAAAGGAGATCCAAAAGAGCAGGAGTACCTTGTTGCAGGTATTCTGCACCCGAATGGTTTAATTACTTGCCAAATGTATATGGTCAAAATGCTAATGAACTGAGATCAGAGACACTGGAACCCCCATTATATGCCACACTATACACCACTGATTAAATAAAAAATGTCAAGGAAATATTACAATCAAAGAACTTGACAAGCACTATTTAAATGAATTCAAAACCAAAATATTGAGATGACAAAAGATTAACTGTTTTTAAAGCAGAACAATAACAGATTGAAAAAGATTAAACTGAAAATATATAATTAACAAATGAGAAAAAAGAATCAAGAAAATTTCCCTAGGACCAAGGTTGCAGTACAAGAGTAGGTATAACACATTTAGACGAAGATGGAGTAGGGCTGGGGATGTCTCATGATGATTTTTTGCATACAAGCTGAATGAAGCAAATGTAAGTTGAGCATTCAAAATGTTGCGTGTTTAAACAAGTAGAAGTCGACGCAGAATATTGCAGAATAGTGAATCAGTCTGCTGGTATATTCTAATCAAGATCTGATTGTAGACAAACATGTGCCCTTACCAAAGCTATGTGTAGAAAAATGATTATTTGTACACTAATAGTTATTGCATTAGCTGGAATGAGTTTTACAGCAGAGATAGAAAAACATAGGACCACACCACGATCTACAGCGCCTACATACGCAATAGATGAGACAATATTAAAAGTTACATTTGTAGATTATTCTAAAGAAGATTTTTCAACTACTGTTTACTTGGGGGCTGATTTTGATGTCAGCAGAATTCCTTCCACCCGACACCGACTGGGTCCTGGGACCGACCGATACCTGGTCCGTCACCCCGCCCACCTAATTATTGTGCGACCGATCACTGTTCGGTTGCATTACGATTCACTTTTGGAGCATGCATTGTGGCTGTAAACCGGCCATAATGTATGTTCCCATAGGAAAAAGGGGGGTTGTGGTTCATCCCTGCACCCCGTGGCAGGCACCTCAAGGTCCCTGCTACGGGGTACAGGGATGAACATGGCCTCCAACCGGTGGCCGTGCACCCAAGGGGGCCCTGCTGTGGGCCCTCAAACGCGCGTTCCAACATGGTTTCCATGTCGGATAGGCCGGCATGGAAACCATGCTGGAAACCGTGCATTGTAACCTCAAGGGCAGAAAGGCCCATCCTTGAGATTACTGGCCGGCTTCCAGATGGCCGACAGGCTCCTGGAGCCTGTCGGAAGCCTGCTGGAATGACCAGCCAGTTTACTTTCCGATCGCCTAGATCATATTTAGGCGGTCAGAAAGTAAACCGTGCAGCCCATTAGGATGCGGCCCTGAAGGCCCAGACCATCGCTCGGAGCCTTTATGGGCTGCATCATAATCAGCTCCTTAGATTAGTTCAGGTATACACTCAAGCTTTAGATACAAAGGATTGCTATGCCTCTGCACACTTACCTCCTTCAGCTGCAGAAGAAGCAACATATCATCACATACCACTTTTATATGCAATTACATGTAGTATGTTTAGTTTACAGACAAGAACGTTTTTACATTAGTTCTCCAATTATGACATGATCCTTTCCTAAGCGCCTCTTCAGACAACTATGAATTCTCATCCACAAGCAAAAGGCATGGACATTGCTTGGTATTTCTTTAGATCTCCCACAGATATAGATACTGTTAAGGCATACAGGAAGAATCTAAGCTGTGTAATGAGTTTAAGACACCATGCCTTGGCCATGAAGATGATGGAGGGCATGATGAAAGTGATCTAAAGTCTCCCTTCACGGTCAGTGCAGGGAGGGGAGCCATCACATCTGCCTGCAGCATATCACACCCATATTCCTGTACCACAAACTGCACAAGACAACAGCAAGAGTACACACCCACCACCGCGCCCTGAACAGACACTCACACCACCTGTACATCCACCACCACCCCCTGAACAGGCACTACCAACACCTGCACAACCAGCACCTGTCCACGCACAAACACCAACTGTACATACACCATCCGCACCTGCACATGAACTTCACCCTGTACAGGCACATGCACAACACCCACCTTCACCTCGACGACAACCCAGACATGATCCCTCAAAGCGATCCTTACCTCCGAAATTGCGAAGTCGCAAGCACAATCCCCATTGATCACATCCCAAAAACGTTTTGACCATTGTGAATATGTGTAAACTAAAAGTAATTCTCTTTACAAGTCAAGACTCAGTTCCGTATCATGTCCTGATAGGCAAATGTATACCAACTTTGGTGGCCTAGAGATGTGAGGACACATATGTGTGTGACACATGTACAAGTGTAACCCTATCATTGCAACAAGCCATCATGTGCAGAGCAGATGACTCCCAACACATATATCCATATTTTGTACAAGACATTCACAATGAATTGGCTGTTTATGTCGGAGGTCTTGGCCAAATTCAAGCTAGGCGATAAATTTAGACGAGTCATCTCTCTTATATACTGCAATTCATCGGCTAATATACTGGTTAACGGTTCCCTCACAAAATCTCTTGCGATAACAAGGGGTACGCGTCAGGGATGCCCTCTTTCCCCTTTACTATTTAATTTATATATTGAACCCTTTGCACAGATGTTGCGAGATGACATTAGGGTGTCTCAATTTAAATACAGAGAGTGGGAAAGGAAAGTGGCACTATATGCCGATGACATCCTTATTTTGACAGACAACTTAAATATGGCGTTCCCAGCTGTTATCGAACTAGCCCAGAAATTTGGATTCGTTTCAGGCTATTAGATTAACACCTTGAAGACGGAAATAATGGCCTGGAATATGTATGTAGACTCCCATCTTCCGTCCTTAAAAACTGATATGAGATATCTGGGTGTCCATGTTCTTCATGAAATCGATAAGATTCCCTCTCATAATTTACTATTAATTATAAAAGAAACCAGAAAACTATTGAAAAATTGGGCCAATTTACCTCTGTCTATGTTGGGTCGGGTTAATCTGATCAAAATGTCAATTTTACCAAGGTTTACTTTTCTTTTTAATTGTATCCCCTTATTTTTTTAGAGTGCTCCTCTAGCAAAAATACAGAGTGAACTTAACACCTTTATTTGGGCTTCTAGAGGGTCCAGGATCGCCTGGAAGAAAATAAGAAGACGTAGAGAGAAGGGCGGCCTGGCAGCCCCAGACCTGCAAATATATGCTTGGGCCTTCCAATTCGCCCATTCACGGATGCTACTAAAGGTTCCAACAAGTAGAGGTATGGGTTTGATGTTCCTGTCCATGCTAAGAGTGAGTGGCTTTTCCGAAGATGGCTTTCTATTTAAATATGGAGATCCCAAGTTTAAAAAAAAAGTTAGATTAAAGGTTTTATGGGGTTTGTTAAAAACTTGGGTTAAAATGCGAACCGCAATGAAGATGGGGTACTTCTCGAACCTAGCTCCAATCTGGGACTCGCCTGGGACACCTGAGTTCCTAAAAGATAGTTTGTCCTTACCACTGAGGGTGGCCGGTATAGCGAGGTGGGGTGAACTTTTCGTGGAGGGCTCACTGATCCCTTGGGAGGCCCTCTGGGAAAATACTGGCTTTTCTATCTCTAGGTTCAAATTTCTCCAGCTCTCTAGCTGGGCCACCACAAATCATGCTATTAGAAGCAATTACATCTTAGGTAGGGATACACAATTGGAGACACAGGCTACGCAGAAACCTCCATTTAGAAAAGAGGTTGGTTTTTGGTATCGCACTATTCTTGAAGAGATCGACGGAGACTTTAAACTCCCAACTTCACTGTGGAATAGCTGCATCCCACAGGTTGATCTTGAGCTGCTGTGGCTTAATTCGTGTAAGACACTATGGGATATTGTAAAACCTGCTTGGTTAAGAAGGAATCACATCTTCACGATCCATAGAGCCTATTTTTCACCACAGAGGCTAACTAAATTTGCAGCAGATCTTCCTGTGTGCTGTGCTAGATGCGGTGAAGAAGCGGCATCAGACGTCCACATGTTTCTGACTTGCCCTCTTTTATCGAGCTTTTGGTACCAAGTGGGGAAAGTTTTGTCCAGCTCTTTAGGGATATCTATTACCCTTGACTTTCCTCTGATTTTCTTTGGATTAATACCCAATCTGGCTGGTCCAACCAAGCATCTACTATTTTATGCCATCTTAATAGCAAGAAGAGAGATTTGTATTAAATGGAAAGACCCCAAGCCTCCGGAATTTTTAGACTGGCAGGCTTCTCTCTTAAGGATATCCAGGATGGACCTTATAAGACCAGGAAGTAAGAAGAAGCAGGAATTCTGGAAACTTATGAAGTGGTGACAGGGTTTTTTTTTTTTCTCCCCCCTGTCCAATGATTTCATTGCCCTTCCTGCCTAGACAGATTTCCTCTTTCCCAAATATAGGGGATGGATGAGTTGCTATTGCCTCTCTGGGCTAGCAATTGGGTCCCTCAGTGGATATCGCCCTCGGCTAGTGTTTGAGAAGGAGATGCACCGGTAAGCTTGTCTGTTGATAAAGTTTACAAATCCAGTGCACTGAGGCGGTGTTACTCTTTTCTTCTCGCTCCAATGCCTGGGTGGCTCCAAATGGGCTGAATATGAGGACACGAAAAAAAAAAAAAGACATTCACAATGAAGTTAAACAAGATAGAGAAAGTATGATTCAAAATAAGATTTTATGTAAAAAAAAGTGTGGGATTAGAAAAACAACAACAGTCCGTTTGGAAGGGAGAAAGGAGAACAAATGATTTTCTTACTACAGAAGGAGAAGGGAACTTGGATTGGGGTGGGGCAACATAAATATAACATGTAAGGAAGAGTCAGGGGAACCAGTCTAATTACAACGGGAAACTAAATAATTGTCCACAAAGAAAATTGTGTCCAACAGGTCAAGTGTCCTTCTGGTCATCCTCTAGTACCACAAAGTCCAGATCCTCTGAGTCCGATGCAGGCTCCTGGCAGGCCGGTGCAGGACCAGGCACCACATGGGATTGGGACACACAAGGAGTACGGGGGAAACAGTGTGGTGCAACAGACAGGCAGGGACATTGACGGTGGTGTGGGATGTTGGGATATGACAGACAACATGACTGCAGACAGGGAATTGGCACTGGGAGTGAGAGTAGCCAGAGCTCGGGCAGTTCCCTCTCGCATCATGCACAGCTCTAGACACATCTACAGCATGATGCAAGAGGACATGTCTGGCTGACCCTCACATGCTCACATCCTCTGGTGCAGCCACAGTAGGAAAAACACAGGGAGGGGTTTGGGTTGAACATGAGGGGTGTGGTGCCTTGGGTTCAGAGCCAATGTTGGTGTCGACCTGGCAGCTATGATGAGGGGGACTGTTTTCAGGGAATGCAGCTGGAGGCCCCGATGGAATGACGGGCATCTAGAGTTAGGGAGGGTCTGATGGCAGGCCCAGGTTGTGTAGTGGCCTGCCCTGGGGACACCTTGCCAAAGGTAACTGGTGAATGGTCCGGGGGAGAGTAGATTCCCCCCCTGGCCAGAGGTGTCCAGTTCTCCCCCAACCCTTCAATGTCCTCAGCCTCCACCCGGTCCATAGCACCAGAGGTGTTTTCCTGCTCAGTCCGGGTGGGCACGATACCCCTGCCTCCTGATGTTGAGAGTCCCGCCTCATCCTCTTCTTCCTCACTAGTGGAAAGAGGTCGTAGCCACCGGTGCACCACAGATGTCCTGCCCCGAACCGTGTACGGCTGTTGGTCCTTTTGGCTAGCTGAGCCCGCTGAAATGTAAGACAAATCATTATGTAGTGGTTGTACACATCAGGACAAGACACATTCCTAATGAACCAAGGTCAGACTCTGTTCTCCTCTGATCACACTGTACAGTTGTCAGTGTTTATGAGCTTAAATAACATGTATGTTCACTGTCATCTCCTGATTTGAGTCTGATATGGACATCTCATGAGATGTTTGGTGGCTTCCACATCTGTACTGGCCAACTCTCAACTTTGGCATTATTGTGATCTGTGTGTCCTGTCACTGCTACATGGGCAGGTTCCAAACCCAGTCTACAAAAGGAGATCAGAGAGAGTCCAGATGGTATTGAAATAGGCCTGTGATATGGAGTCCCTGCACTTTTCCGTCTGGACAAATGTAATCTGCTGTGTAGCATTGAGACAACACAAATGCAGATTGGGGTCAAACATCAATCAATCAATCAATCATACACTACATACCCGCGAGGGTCTCAAGGCGCTGGGAGGGGGGGGGCCGCTACTGGTCAAACAGCCAGGTCTTGAGTAGCCTCCTGAAGGTCAGCAGGTCTTGGGTCTGTTGTAGGCTCAGTGGGGGGGTGTTCCAGGTCTTGGCGGTGAGGTGGGAGAAGGATCTCCCACCTGTGGTTGTTCTTCGGATGCGAGGGACAGTGGCGAGTGCAAGGTCGGCGGAGCGGAGCTGGCGGTTGGGAATGTAGAAGGAAAGTCGTCTGTTGAGGTAGGCTGGGCCGGTCTTGTGGAGTGCCTTGCATGCGTGGATGAGGAGCTTGAAGGATATTCTCTGATTGACGGGGAGCCAGTGCAGGTTTCTCAGGTGGGGGTGATGTGGCTGTGGCGAGGTACATCGAGGATCAGTCGTGCATATGCGTTTGGATGCGTAGAGGTCGTTTCCGTAGTCGAGTCTGCTGCTGACGAGGGCCTGGGTGACTGTTCTTCTTGTATCTGTCGGGATCCACCTGTAGACTTGCTTGGTCATGGAGAGCGTTGAGTCGAGGATGATTCCCAGGTTGCATGCGTGGTCGGTGGGAGTCGGGGCTGCCCCGGTGCCATTGGCCACCAGGAGTCGTCCCAGGCTGAAGGGTTGGAGCCGAGGATGAGGACCTCCGTCTAGTCCATTTTCAACTTCAGTCGGCTGATCTTCATCCAGTCGGCGACAGCCTTCATTTCTTCATGGAGGTTGGATTTGGCGGAGATGGGGTCCTTGGTGAGGGAGAGGATCAGTTGAGTGTCGCCGGCGTAGGAGATTATGTTGAGGTCGTGCTGAAGGGCGACGTGTGCGAGCGGGGCCATGTAGATGTTGAAAAGTGTCAGGCTGAGGGAAGATCCCTGGGGTATGCCGCAGATGGTCTCGGAGGCTTTGGATCAGAATGGGGGGAGGCGGACACTCTGGGTTCTGCCGGAGAGGAAGGAGGTGGTCCATTCCAGAGTCTTGTCTCGGATCCCTACGGCGTGGAGGCATGCGCGTAGTGTGCGGTGGCAGAGGGTGTCGAAGGCGGCGGAGAGGTCCAGGAGGATGAGGGCTGCGGTCTCACCATTGTCCAGCAGGGTCCTGATGTCGTCGGTGGCGACGATGAGGGCAGTCTCGGTGCTGTGGTTGCTACGGAACCCTGACTGGGAAGGGTCCAGGATTCTGTTTTCTTCATATAGGGTCTGGGGTATTAGGTTTGCTAAGTTATGAGAGTAACCTTTTGATATTCCCTCACAAAAGCTGACAATCCAGTGCCTCATATTGGCTTCGGAGACTGATCAGGTAGTGCTGTGCACTGGTGAACAGCGGTGGCTTGTTGTTACAGCTACCTGTACATGAAAACTTGGCATACAAGCCACGGAGGCAAAGCCATGTGTCTGTGGACACACTTGGCAAAATTGGAAACACTTAAGAGTGAGGCAAGGATTTCAAAGTCTGTCTTGACTCCATGTCACTTGATGATCTGTCTCTATCAGAACCCAAACTCATCGAATGCAATGCAAGTCACAGCATCCAATAGCCATTGACCTCTCATACACACACTAGACAGTGTCTGTACCATTCCTCATCCAATGCACACATCAGTTATGATTCCCTTGGTTCACTGTTAGTGGTGCTGGTAGTGTAAATTACTGTACAAATGCATGTGAGTGGCTCAATTCCCCAGTTGTCATAAATAAACTACAACTCCCAGAATGCACTCTGCCCTGTACAGTCAATGTGCTACAGTGAGCCTTTTGCTTCATTATGACTGCTGCATAGACACAGAATAGGTGAATGGAGGCATGGGACACACGATGGTACAGCTCTGTCTTCACTCACATCATACTTCCAGACGTATATTGCATATATTGCACTTACCAGGTCTCTGCTGCTCATGCTCCTCCAGCTGAGCATGGAGGGTCGGCCAAGCTGCACGCAGGACCCTTCTGTACAGTGGCGAGAGGCAGAGATGATGCACATGGTGCCGGGAAGACTGGCCAAGTAGTTCCTCGGCCTTGAGCCGGGCCCAGCATTTTAGGTCCTCCCAGCGCTTGCGGCATGCCCTCGCCTTCCAGTTGTAAATGCCCACTGTACTGCAGCGCTCACCAATGATGGCCCATAGTGTGGCCCATGCTGCATTACTCATCTGGTCCTCTGGCCCCACATATAACTGAGGATATTTGGTCAGCACCCCCTCAGCTAAAATGTCTATTTCCCTTTCAGTGAAAGGGGGTGCTTTCTCCTCAAAACCCTCAGCCATTTTGGGGGAAATAAGGTTGAAAAGAGCAGCAGGATGACAGAGGATCTGATCTGTAAGAACACAAAATGTCTGTCAACAACTTCCGGTGATGTATTTCCTGTCTCCCACTTCCTTAATATCATTTCCTGTATGAAATAATGGGTTCCGGTTCTATTTCAGAGGTTACGGCTCGAAAATTGAACCAGAACCCATTATTTCATACCGGAATGATATACAGGAAGTAGGAGACAGGCAATACATCACAGGAAGTAGTTGACAGTCATTTTGTATTCATTCTGATTTATCCACAATCACAGATCAAATCCACTGCCATCCTGTTGTTCTGTAGCGGAGAAACCTTAAATGACAGTGTAAGAGAACAACATAGACATGAAACAAAAGGGGAACAGACCATTTAGTGAGATTTGGGCTAGGACAAGGGGGGGGGGGGCTGACACAACATCAAACTCCAGTTTAGTTTTCTCCTCCTTTGCATTATGGTACATGTAGTCCATTGTTAGTGCTCAACACAAGAGTTGTCTGTTGTGTTGCGGAAAATTGGGGGAAGCAGTGCTGTGTATCCCAGACACATAGTGCCAGATTCACCCATAACATCATCACGCATGTTGTGGGTCCATCATTTGTGGGGGAGTCAAATCTGTTGGGGGCAAAAACTCTGACAATGCAATATTTAGGCCCTTTTGTGATTCAGGAATCCATCCTCATAAGGTCCAGGAAGGTCTCTCAGAACATGTAGATCTTTTCCTCTGAGTCAATAGATTCCTTAGGGACATACTGATTGCTGACATGGGCACATGACCTGATGCACGGTCAGTAAAAATGACTTCTGTCAACTGCTGTAGTTTACATGCAGTTAGTGTGGTTTGCAAAGTAGTCTCCAGATGGAATTTTTGGACAGAGTCGTAATTATCCAATTTTCATCATTGACAACAGACTGCTAACCACATTTTGTCCATGACACAACACGGACTTGCATACCCTGACCTCTGTTATGTGCAATGGCCCAGTTTCCAGGATTCAGAGCTATTTGAGGTACAAGACGTATGTGTAAGCCATGCGTTAAAGCTATATTGTGCAAAACACAACAGGCTAATATGATCTTGCACACGACTTCAGGGGAGTACATCAGCACCCCCCCAGTACGGTCAAGACATCTGAGTCACGACTTCAACAGACCAAAAGTGCGCTCTATGATGGCTCAAGTTCGTATGTGTGCCCTATTGTACCTACGCTGCGGTACAGTAGTTGGATGTCTGCAAGGTGGGAGGATGCATACCCAGCATCACCTGAGGATGGAAAAATGGGCACTTGATTACATTTCCCGCTGTAATTTACACAGAACATGGCCTATACTTTAGTGCATGCAGTGTCTGTTGAGACCATGTATGCTGCTTGATGATTCTTATTGTACAATGGTTGTTAATGTAAGGTGGCATGCATACATTTCATTTACATATATACCCCATTTTTAGTGCTTGGCACTTACCCAGTAGCCACATGTTTCCAAATTCTCCCGCAGCCATCCGCCAGGCAAGAGGTGACATACGGGATGCAAAGCTGTCATGGGTACTGCCTTTAAACACTGCATGCACATCAAGGAATCTTCCACTGGCATCACAGACAACCTGCACATTGATGGAATGCCATCTGGGTCTGTTGCAGAAGATCTGTGCAATGCAGCGGGGTGGCTGAAGGGCCACATGGGTACAATCAATTGCACCCAGCACACGTGGGAAGCGAGCAATGACATAGAAATCTCTAGCTGCCCATTGTCTCATGTTCAGTGTATGGCATTTTCATATGTGGTGGTGGGCTCTTGCATTGATGCAGTTCAGTACCTGATGCAAGCACATCGACTGGCATGCCTGAGAGATGCCCGTAAGGTCACTGGAGACCCTTTGACACGACTCTGTCGCAAAGAAATGGAAAGCAGAAATATGCTGGAATGGCATGGGAGCTGCAGGTCACAGAGTCAAGTTCCTGCTCCCACTCACATACCATCTCCAAGATGACTTCTGGAGGTAAACGGTATGTGGCCCTGACATCTTGGCTGGACATCCCAAATAGGTTGATCCTTTGTCTGAAGACCTTCTCTACTCTCCTCCTCCTCCTCAAGTCTTCTTGCCGCATGGCAAGGGGCAGAGCAACAAACACATTCAGCGACATGTTGAAAGAGTTTGTGTGTGTCTGCTCTGCTTTCATACATGCTGCAGGGCTGGGTTTGCCTGTTGGGCTGTAGTGTGTCAGCTGATGCATGGTGGGAGATGGTAGGTACTTGGAAAGGTGTTTAGCTTTGAGGAAAATGATCAACCGGCCAGAGTGCGGGTATTCCGGCCCGGATGCGGAGATTCCGGTACGGGTGCGGAAATTCCAGTACAAGTGCGGGATTTCCGCTCCGGGTGTGAAAATTCCGGCCCAAGGGCAGAAATTCGGGCCCAAGTGCGTACGTAAAGTTAGAAGTCATAAGTGATGTCTGTGGATACCAAAAATCATAAGTGCCTTCTGTGAATACAAAAAGTATTAAGTTTAGGATTTTGTCTCAGATTAGTTCTGTGAATCGGCCCCTTAGACCTTCCAGCTACTCCTTAATAAAAAATACAATGAGCGCACAGATTAGGACACACTACCTGTCACTCTTCGTCCTCACAATTTCCTAAAATATGTTGACCTTCTTCATGTGATTAGGGCTGCTAAGGTCAAAGGTCGAATTTCATGGTGGGGGTCACAGCTATTTTTTGCACAGGATTTTGCTAAGGTTACAGCAGATAGAAGGAAAAGATTTCTTGGCATTGGACCAGCTCTTTGCTCTTTAAATGCAAGATTCAGACTCTTCCATCTTTGTTCGTTTAAAGCAACTTGATAAAAACGATGACATATTAAAATACTCTGCTATTGCAACATTTTAGCCATATGTGTAGAGGGGAAGAGATTGATACCTCCAACTGTTCTTCACTTTGACATTCATGGACTACTATGGTTTTTCTTGAGATAATTGTTGTAATAATCTAGCTGCTCGTTGTCACTCATATGTTAAATTCATGTAATCCTTGCCTCCTCATGTGGTTTGTTGTGGTAAAATTTGCTCTTTATTCTTTTCTTCTTCTCATCCGCCTTGAAGAATAAGTCACTAGTGTTTTAGGGGATCTGGCTCTCCCCCTGTCAGCTGCCTCATGGTTCCAGTTGCATCCTCTCCGTTATGTGGCATCACACAACCCTCGACTTTTTGTGTGTTCTGTAGGTAGGGATTTTATTCTATCTTATGTCTCTAGAAAGAAAACAATAGCCATAAAAAAAGCTTTAGACATTATGGAACATTTTCAATCTTTAGAATACTCCAATTATACATCCAAAACCAAGTCAGGTTTGGACAAACTGTCTGAAGCTAAATTTCAATTTAATAAACTCTATACAGAGAGTGTTGATTCTTACCTGCTTAAATTCAGTTATAAATACTACGGTGGACAGATAAAGCTGGCAAACCCTTAGCAATTTATCTTAAAATAAAGAAAGAACGAGTTAAAATTGAAACAATCTTGCATGATGACATAACTCAAGTTTTTAAAGACAAGGACATTTTTGCAGAATTTTATGATTATTGTAGATCACTTTACACAACAGAAAGTCAGCCCTCTCATATTGAACTGTACCTGTCCTCCATTCTTAAGGATTTTGATCCAAGTATAGATTTTTTCTCTCTTGATACTGATAATTCTCTCCAAGATATTTGTGGAGCTCATTAAAGTAGAAAAAAAAAGGTAGATTTTTTGGGAGATCTTGGCAGGAGAAATATTTGCTATGGACTCATCAACTAATACATAATCACTTCATGATTGCCTTCTCTCAAGCACAAACTTGATTTAGTTTTCCAAACCCATACAAATGTTTGGGCCTGATTATGATACCGGTGGTTGCAAGATCACTGTACCATTGGATGGCGGTCCACCAACCTCCATCCCGATGGTTCCATCACTATATTACAATGAAGGCGGTGAGACTGCTGCCTCTGCTGGTAAATCTGAAACTGGCAGCAGTGGCCAAAGCTGCCGCTTATGACGGCGGTTCCAATGCCGGTATTGTCGTTCAAATTAAATTGCTTTCCTGCCTACCTTTTCATGGCAGTGGATCCCGCCATGAAAAGGTTGGTGGGACAGCAAGGAAGGGGGCTCAAACAAGGTCCCCAGGCATAATAGCCCATTTCGAAATTTGGCAGAGGGCACATATCCTCCGCTTCTAAAATATATACACATCTTACTTATCTACCTGAACCACGGCATATATAATCACTGGAGCTGCTATGGGAAACAGATCTGCACATCTCCTTTTCCGCTACTTTATGGAATAATATAAGGTTAAAGAGTCGTAAAACGTCTCATACTGCTAACGTAACCCAAACATTATTTTTATATGCAACAGATTGATGATTACAGTAAGTGCCTTACACAAAATTAACCCCAATATACCACCTACATGTAGGACATGCCACCTCTCTAATTCAACTTTAAAATATATGCTTATCGGATGTCCTCATGTATATACATTTTGGCTGCAAGTCTGGACAGAAATGAACAGTATTTTTCACACACGTATCCCTTTCTCTAGCACTAATATATTTCTTGGTAGCCTTTCCGAACATTGAAATGATTGTGAACTCAATTGGCAAATAGTTGACGTATTAATTGCTGTTGCTTTTCAACAAAAAAACTAAAAATTGGAAAAATGCTGTTAACATTTCCTTTCAAGCATGGGGTTATGGCATTTGTTACATTTACAGGTTGGTTAGAAGTTATGTCACCCCAATATCAGAAGAGAAACTCTTTGGTCACCAGTAACTGCTTTTCTCAACTACTCAGCTTCATTGTCTAGTTGACATCAACCCTTTATTGACGAAGTTTCCAAATC
Source organism: Triturus cristatus (assembly GCF_964204655.1). Classification (NCBI taxonomy): domain Eukaryota; kingdom Metazoa; phylum Chordata; class Amphibia; order Caudata; family Salamandridae; genus Triturus; species Triturus cristatus. The sequence goes on from NC_140591.1 coordinate 1,191,181,157, forward strand.
CCCTTGACTTTCCTTTATATGGTTTTGAATTCATATTAATTGTAATTATTGCTCAGTTTATTTTACTGTTAGCTTTACTCTACATTGTTGTATATTGATTGGATTACTTCCCAAATTTTTTATTTCGCTACAAGGAATGATTTTACTGCTTTTCCCTTCCCTCTCTCTGATTCCTCCTCTTTTTTCTTTCCTCTTTACAAAAAAAATATTTCATACTTTATTATGAGGTTTGAAGGGATTTACATTGTATTTAATCTGTTGTCATTTCATTTTATCGTAAAATGTTCTCATTATTTTACTAGTTTGACTTATATCTCAATAAAATCTTTATTTTAAATTGAAAAAACAGAACCTTTAGAAGCCACCAGTATATTAGGAAATTTAGGCAAAGGAGCATCTGTTATTGGAAATTGGTTTGCAACAGTTGGACTAGGACTTTTCAGAGTCATATTGAGACCTATATTAATCATTAGAATTTGTTTAATATAATTATATCTTAGTACAAAAGATTTAGATGTTCCTTAATCAGAACAAAGAAAAAGAATGCGAAAGACAAATCAGAGAAGAATTAGAAATGGAAGAAAGAAAGAATAGAAAATATAAGAAATTGTAGGAAATTGAAACCCAGAAAATTAATAAGGGATAACTCAGCAGAGAATGAGAGTGCACTGTAAAGATTAATTTGTGAAGAAGAAATTGTGATAACTTTTCAACCATCAGAGGAGCGAAACTGTTAACGCAAATTTTATTAACTAACAAAAATATTTTATCTCTAATGTGCAAAGCTTATGCTTAAGTAAAACATATGCAAAATGCATCATTTGTAGTGGGTAATCATACTTAAATATTATAGGCCTGCAAATAAATCAAAGTGTTGATTTAAGTTACCCTAACTGTTGATGCCATCTGAACTGAAAATTAATGCATTAACAGAGAAAGGTCTGTTTTTGACATCCAATAGTTGTTTGCACACAATGTTATTCTTTCTGTGAGATGTATTTTTCGAGACACCTTCTGTTAGCCAGAGAATAGGCATTTGTTTAGTATTAGACAACTGATGGTGAGTTCTCACTGGGAGGAGAGGAGGCAACCAAAAGGATGATTCATGAGAAATGTCTGGCCCACAAAATACCAATGATGTCTTTTTTCAAGGTCTAATATCTGAAAGTCTATTTTGCCACCATGTAAAAATGGGGAGTTTGCTTATTCCCCAGAGTTTGCTGAATTTCTATTGTAGAAATTAGTGTGTGTTGCCAGAATAGCAGCAAGATTCAGAATTTATTTTCAGACACTTTGACTAGAGAACCATCTCTGAATTGCTTAGACTTCCCTACATGAGATATAATATAGTATATTTCTTATATGTCTGCTAATGCATGGCTGTGAATATTATTTTCCAGACTGATATGAAAAGGCTTTTTGCATGTGCAATTATTCTTCCATCAGAACTCTTTATTGGGTTTCTGAACTGACACCTTTTTCTCTCATTAGTACATCTTAATTTAGATGAGGGTATGTTCCTTTTTGGAACACTCTGGCTGCATTATAACTATAGCAACTATTATTTTGACTATTGTATTATTTGACCTTATATTGAAATATCAATTTTAGGACTATGTTCATTTTTATTGCTAATGCCTTAAGGATTCATCCTTACTGAATAAAATTGAGATATCTGAGACATTGAAAAATAAAAAATTTAAACTCATACATATCTCATTACAGGGTCACTAACCACCCCTGCGGATTCCTGAAACACCCAAAGCTGCTGCTGGAAGAAACTTACAGAACCGAGACCACACCAACGAAATTATCAATGACACAAACAAATTTAACAACTAGATCATCACCTATGCCTAGCCTGGCATGAAGAACCCCAAACCTAAAATATCCAACAAACAAGCTGGCTGGTACAACGCTTTATTGACTGTACTAAAAGTCGTTAATTATTGAATTGCTATGCAGATGACTGCTTACTTCTCCCTGTCGATGAACAAAGGTCCATACGGCCAGTGGCGGGGTAATTTAAAGATTACAGCTGAAGATTCATATATAGAAAACCCCACTTTCCCAGCATCCAGAGCAAAGGTTGTCCTAGTGGCTACCTGTACAGAGTGACCTGGCATGCCAATTTGTTGAGTCAGAGCTATCCGGACTGCTGCATAATATAGCTAGCTATCTGTAGTCCAAGAAGCAAGAACGGAACAGTGTCTAACAACATACAATGCTTTTGCATAGATATTGTCCTTTAATTGTGAATTATGATTTGGCAGTGTAAACCCAGTAGTGGAAAGGAAAGATTCTGGTCAAACAAATATAAGACATTTTAAAGGTATTTAGGAAAACAGATTTGAAACTCATAAGGCTGATGCCATACTGGTGTGGTACATGCTAAAATGTTAATCATTGGCTAGATTATCTAAATGTGTAGGTACTAATGTGTTGGCGTTGCCTAGGAAACTGTGTGTGATGAAATCTGCAAATGCTAGCATTCATTCTACATCTCTCTGACTTTTCTTTCCAGTAAATCTATTTGGAAATAACAACGCAACCCTGTAAGAAGTTCCACCTCATCTGCAACATTTGTAAGCATACAATTCACTAGATAAACCTTGTCACTCTACTCTCTGGGGAACATTTGGTGAACTTTTTCTTTCTGTTTTTTACAGTTTGTATTTTGCACGATCTTTGCCCATGAGCATTGAAGGACATTTCATGAGCTCCAGATTTCATTACACAAGGTCAGATGTATTTCATATTTTCTTTAAAGGCACGGGAAAATTAAGTCATTTGACCGGAATCATAAAAAGTTGAGCCCACGCAGGGACTCGAACCAGATTCCCTGGTTCAAATGTCGACAGTTCACATACATCCTCCTTTAACATACATTACCACATTTTCATTAAATCCACACGGTGAGATAGACAAACACAGTTGTTTAGTTGAATATTTTTCCTGAATTGTAAGGGATTACAAGTGCTTCTTAAGGAAGGTTGCAATAATATCTTGCCTCTTCCTGGGATGACATTTTAAACTCGTGTTAGCCTGGGCATCTCTTCTAAGTGTTGCCACTTTCGCATACGCACAACAACGTTCTCTTTTTGGTAAGCAACAGAATATAAATTCTTGGAAACAGAATGTAATTGCAATCCAAGGTTCCTGCCATGCAATTCAGTTTATTGAGTGAGCAAAATTCGTTCTGTGCTGACAGTGTCAAACTGAATAGAACGCATGCCAGAAAAGAAAATTGCTTTTTGTGAATAACACGTTCATGCCATCAGATTTACTCCATGTCAGACGTCTTTGAGGGAAGTGGCATGAATGCATGCTCATTATGGCAAGCTAGTGTTTTTCAAAGCAATGGTAAAACTTACGAGGAAGGGAATAATAAAAGTCTGCATCTTTAACATTACTAAAACACAGGGGGTAAATCAAACCTTAGAAAGAAAGTCTAGAGTTAAAAAAAGTGGAACAAAACAAATTATTCACAAATCAATGCATTATTCAAATTCTCCAACCCCGTAGGAAAGTAGCAAACATTTGTCATTCAACTGAGAATGAAGACGTATTTATCAACAAGCCACATTCTCCATGGGCTTAGGTATATAACTAGTGGAACCGTTTAGTTATCTACTGGAGTCACGACTTTTAAGGAACTGCTGCCACATAGCCAGCCATTACCTTCCATTTGCCTTGTGACTTGCTCCCCCAATTGCGCTTCCCTGCCTTGCCACTCCCACTGGACTTTTCCGCTCTCCCTGCTGGACTTTCCTACTCTTGTTAAGCCCACCCGCTGCCCCCCAGCACTCCTCCCACTTGCCACGCCCTACTTAAGAGAGGCCGGCGTGCAGTGGATGAGTGCAACGGGTTTGCTGTGGGCACACCAAAGGCAAAAAGGCAAGACTGTCTGAGCCTGTCAGTGCCTGGACTGCACCGAGTGTCAGTAACCCTGGTCCAAATACCTCCTGCAGTTACATCACTGATAAACTACACTTGCACAGCCCCAGTCGTCACCACAAATGCTGCTGCCGAGCTGCACCTCAGTCCACGGTGGGCACCTTTGCCTGCTCTCATTGCCATGTTACCTGCCTCCACACACTTGCTCCCACCTCCCACACACACATCATACCCGACACCAAGTCAGAACTCAAGACACACACTCACCTAGCACCACACACCCATCCCACACAACAACACTCACTTGCACGCATGCTCTTCAACACATGCTCACTCAACAGGCACTCTACTAGGACCTCATCAACTCCAATTTACCGGTCCTCCTCTCCCTCACCAAAACCTGGTGCAACCCTACATTGCCACAGCCATCCCAACTAGCCACAAAATCCTTCACCCTGATTGACCCCATAAACCAGGAGGAGGACTCGCCATCATCCACAGAGACACCACCAAGTGTTCATCTTACAGTGACCCAGAAGCCACTTTTATGAATCACATACACTTTAGATGGACAATACAACCACTATCAAAGGCACCAAAGCATACCAGCCACTAGCACCTCCCACCCACTTCAACAACCTCTTCAACAACCTCTCTACACCCCTTGCCATGGGTACCAAAGACTTCATACTCCTAGGCGATCCCAACTTTCATCTCAATGACCCCACAGACTCCAACTCCACAGACTTGCTCAAAAGTCTCCAGACCACTGACCTCACCTAGCTTGTACAGCCCACATCGCTGGACACACTCTGGACCTCATTTTTAACTCCAGCGACAAGGTTAAAGTCAGCCACATCACTCCACTCACATGGACAGACCACTCTTTCGTCCACTTCCACATTACAGGGCCACCAACCACCCATGCACATTACAAAAACACCCAAAGCTGCTGCTGGTAGAAAGTTACAGAAACAGAATGGCTCAAAGCCTAAACAACTCAAAAGGAAATGGAGACCCGTCCAAGGAACCACTGCAAGAAACACCAACAAGACTGCACTTAGACGCTATCACCGCCAAGTGAAAGAGACCAAGACAAAGGCCCGCCTCAACCTCTCCACCACTTTTGACACCATCTCCTACCACACACTCATCACCAGACTACACACAGCGGGAATACACAAACTAGCACTCGAATAGTTTGCTTCCTTCATCTCCGGAAGAACACAACAAGTCAGGTTCTCGTCATTTACGTCAGAACCCAAGGGTTGTTTGACGGAACCATGCACACCTAAACCACGCGTGTCTGAGGAAAGCATACTACAACTGCGTCATTACCATGCGTTTCTTCAGCATACAAGTCATTACAACGACTTGCTTTATGGTAGAGCTGGACTTTAGAATAGTATAAATTACAATTCCAGCTCCAGCCAGTGTATCAGTAGGGAGGGTGTTGGACTTTAAGTCCAACACGGCGTTCCATAAAGCATGTCGTTGTAACGATTTGCCTGCTACAGTAATGCGTGGTAATGTCGCAGTCATGGTAGTGACTGTTTTTGAAAGGCACTGCATCGTTTTCACTGCATGCTAAAGGATGTTTCCAAACCCAAGGACTCATCGCGGAGTCCCACAGGGATCACCATTCAAGCCCCCACTTTTCAACTTGTACATGACTCCTTTGGGAAAGATCATCAGATCCCATGGAATCAACATCATCTCCTACGCCAACAACAGCCAGCTCATGTATTCCCTCTCTGACAATACGGTCACCACCAAGACAAACTGAAAACAATGCATGACCAGCATAGCCAATTGGATGATCTTAAACCCACACCAACCTCAACCAATCAGTCTATGAACCTAGGCATCATACTGGACACCAGCCTCACGATAAAGTCCAGGGTTAACACCGTCCCCTCCTCATGCTTCCACATCCTCTGCATGTTATGTAAAATCTTCAAGTGGCTTCCACTGGACACCAGACATATCATCAGGCCATGATCACAAGTAGATTGTAACTACGGCAAAGCAGTCTACACCAGCATCCCAATCCATCTCCTTCACAGACTTCAAACCATCCAAAATTCTTCCACCAAACTCATCCTTTACCTCCAGTGCCAAACCCTCGCCAACCACTCCACTGGCTCCTCATCCAGAAGCGCTTCTACTTCAAACTTCTCACACATGCATTCAAGTTACTACACAACATGGCACCCACATACTTCAATCAAAGACTTCACTTCCACCAGACAACTTCACTCAGCATCACTCTCACTCGCACCCGCATCCACATAAGCAGAATGGTAGGTTGATCATTCTCCTAACAAGCCACCAAATACTTAAATAACCTCCCCCAACACATCAGGGCCTCCTCTACACATTTTAAAATCCACAAGAAGTTGAAAACCTGAATATTTCAATTATTCTTCTTGAATGACCATCCAGAGTGCCTGTAGTTAGGCCCAGCTACACCGCATGCCTACACTCCCCTACTCAGTGCCTGAATACCCTTACAGGTGCCAAGCAGCACCCTACAAATTCTCCTTACATTACATGCATTTTAAAGGATCCTTGCGGTATTTGTCTTGTTACATCAAATGTGGAACAGAGTACTGCATTTCCCATGCCAGAGTGCACCTCCAGATAATCGATTTTCATAAAAACATATCCAATTTGTTGAACAATTAAATAATTTAAGATTTAAAGGTATTTTTCCTATTTTCCTTTTTCGAGTAGGTTATTTTCTACACCAAGAAATTGATGTGAATTTATCAATACGACTATCTGCAACAAGAGATCTATCTATTTTTAAAAACTTTACGTTAGGATATCACTTTAAGATATTGCTTTAAGGTCTACAGCTTTCAGTCCTTCTGCATGTGTTGAGGGCCGACTAAAACCACAGTGTGTACATTACAGCATCACTGATTAGTAGCTGCAGGTTTTGAAATCACTTCCCCTTCGAAATTTAATCTGATTTTAAGCAGTAGGGATGGGTGGAACTCGCAGAATTTGATTCCTCGAAATTCCGTGTACTTACAAAAAAAGCTCCACTTCCGTAGAGTTTCACCAACAGACCGAAATAGACATGTCAGTCTGCTCGCACTGTGATTTAACACTGGAAGTGCATTCTGAGCTGAAAAATCAGAGCAAACAGCACCATGAGGGCACAGCCACTAGAGTTGATTTTGCTGTCGCTCGAGTAAATTTTCTACTTGAGCGGCAGCCTTCTGACCGTGAACGATCTCGACCACCTGTGACCACCCATGTTGGATGTCCTTCTAGCAATCTAAAATCGCACTAGGGGATGCCAATTCTTGCTTGTGCTCACCAACTTACTGTTTTGGCACACATGCGGAAAAGGAATCCACCATGTGACGAGCGTCGGATTATAGCCAGAACTCCATGTTACACGAGTAATGCTTCTTGTAACATGAAGTCATCAATATTCCATGACTTTGGCAAGAGGAATGGAATATTTTGTCCACCCCTAGAAAGCAGATGTTCTGTTTTTCTGTCATGCTATGCAGGTCCATAGTCTGCAAAGCCTTATCAGATTTACGATTCTTAATCACGCATCTTATGTCTGAAATTACTATTTCTCATTTATCTTCTACTACAATAAGAAGTTGTAGGCATGTCCTTTAAGAGGTCATCTCTGGATCAAATGGAAACCTGTTGCTTTGGTCCAATGATGTAACCTTCCCTTCATTTCCAGAGTTCTTGAACACTGAGTATTGCTAAAATGCACACATTTTGCAAACACTATTAGCTTAATCCATTTGAGATAGAATTTTGCCCATTTTCGAAAACCTGTTTTTGAAAATATTGGATGACCTCAGATTGATAGAGCATGACATTGACGTAATAACTTGATGTTGTGATTGTGAGTGTATGAGGTCGATGAGTAGGTGGGAGCCTGCCATTCATCTGAGATTATGTAATTGTGCTTGTGGGAGGGGCGTAGGCTCAGCTGAGTCACCCTAAATACAGAACATGATTGTAGCACACTCACTCCATTGATTGTGCAAAAGGAAAACATCGTAGTGCTCATTTTTACTGAGCAAGCATACATTTGGTGAAAATTGCAGTCTGCTTTAGAAATCTTTCCTTTGACCTCTCACCAGAAAATTATATATGCAGCTCTTTCCAAGGTTGTCCAATAAGTACTTCTGTATACCTTGGTTTTGGCAAACAGTTTTTCTTTCGCTCTATTCTCCTTCCTGTGTACTCATCCAGTTGTTTCTGTTTTCATTACTTCTTTTTATCATAACAAGTGGTATTTCGCATCTTTATTTCGTTAAATTCGGTGTGGTTCCAATGAGTCTGATGAAACCGAGATCTTGCATGGCCTAGCAAGTGTTTATTGGTCGCTGCCTACCACAGCAACAATTTACTGATCTCTGTTTGTGTCAGAAGCAGCTTAATTTGAAATCAAATGCAACCAGCATGTTAGTCACTGACGGCAATACAGGGCTTTGTCTTAAAGAACTTTTTTCATAAATTGAAGCATAATTGAGCCACACCGATATCTCTTGTGCAGTAACTGAGCTTTCTAATAATCTTCCATCAGTGGATACTTACCTTTCCCAGAAACACAACTGTGATTTCTTAATGTCTGAATTTAATCAAATCTCTTTCCAATGATAAAACATTCTGGACCAGCCCCACCACAACTGTGATGTGGATGTTCTGATAAAAATCGTGTGCTCATTCACTTTCTTCAATCTATGGCCTCATTGTAAGTATCCCATGATTTCACTTGGTGCATATTGCTGGACATCATTTTCAGTTCAGGTCACTAGTGAAAGGAATCTAGTTCCTTCATCTAGAATCATATAAGGTCTGGGAAAAATATCAAGTTATTCTCTGTGTCCTGAGAAGCTGTGCAATATTGATTGTGCTTTTTATGTCTCTGTGTTTTCTGATGAATAATACTTGCTTTGCATCCTTTCCAATTCTGCGTAATTTCTGTCAGCCGGTGCTGCCAATGACACTACCAACACAAGTACTAACCAACACACTCCTAGAATTGTGACAATTCAGACTATTCGAGGCCCCCAAGCTATAAGAATGGCTTGTACTGAAGGTATTAGTATGTTTTTTATCTATATAGAATTAATTAACAACTGTCGTTGTGCTCATCTGTAAATTAAATAAACAATGCCTCCATGTGGCAGGCTTTAATAACTGCAGGTGTTGATAACCAAGTGTCGTTGCTGAGCATAGGAAACCACCGGCTCAAATTGAGCACTGTTTTTAACAGTCAAAAAAGTGCTATATTGTCCGTGGTTGAGTGGTTATATGCACTGTCTCTCGAAACAATGCAATTTGTGATTTACTGTCTGGGCATAAACCATCACTCTCTTCACTAGTTCATTTCTACAAGGATGAGTAAATGTAAACTTGGGTGAATTATATCATACACCTGTAAAAAAACACTTCATATAGTCGAAGGGAAAGGATCAAGCCCAGAGCTGTATGACCCGAATGACCTTTAGGTACAATCTAGACCAAATAGAGAAATGGGGAACTTTACTGGTTTCTGGGTTTAAGGCGAGATATAGGATAGCAGTTGAAATGTCAATTTTTGGGTTGAATGAAAACAATAATCTGTAATGTATGCACTACTTTTATACCAAATATTATCCCACCACTCATGTTAGTAGATGTTGTGAAGGTGGCAAGAGAGAAAATAGCAAGGTACATCATAGATCTATGTGGTTTAGCCACACAAACAGATTTGGCATTTACATTTAAAATGCTCAAATTACTTTGTATCAACGATGACATCAGATGTAGTGTAGGTAACTTTAGACAAAGTGTTTTGAAAGGAAGGTTCGCCGAGGTATCTGTTGACATTTTAAATATGTAGTTTGTATACAAATATGTGAAGGCTTATTTTAGAGACATATGCTATAATTCAACAGAAGACAGCATTGTATGATCCTCAAAATATTGGCTAGTGGAGAGGTTGAAGAGGTTGATAATGAATGAATATAGAGTTGGGAAGACAAATTGACTGCAATGGAAGCATGGAGTAGAGGACCATGCTTTGTGCTGTGAATGGTTAAGCGGGAGTTTTGTAGAAAGTAAATTCTGATTTTTAATCAATTTAAATGGTTACTAGCATTTCAAGTCAGTTTGCTATGACTGGAGGTCACATGCGTGTGCATCTCGCCGATGGTGGCATTTTCCTGCATTGTTTTACAATAAAATTGCATTCTTAAGCTTCTGGTTTCTTGAAGCTTCTTTCCATAGAAAGATCTCAAGATTAGGAAAAGAATACTGGTGTGCTGCTAACCATTCCTTAAGATCTCAAATATTTGGGTCCAATTAACCAAGGCCACAAAACATATATAAAATATGAAAAATTTCTGAAGAGTGGCCTGAGTGTATAAATTAGGCCCGGTAGGAACTCGTGGAGTTCCCCCCATGCAGAGTTCTGCAGTTGCAACTAAACTCTGCGAGTTTTCACAGAATTCCATGAACTGGTGGAAATAGGCACGTCCTGCTGCTCACACTGTGATTAAGCACCAGGAGCTCATTCTGCACTACCACATTAGCTCACACAGCACCACCCAACATGCTAAAAAGCTCAGCTTCTTGAGGTGATTTTGTACTTCAACAGCAGCTTTCTGACTGCAAACGTTCTTGACTGCCCAAGTTGAAGAAATCTCGCCAAGTGCTCTCCTGGCTAAATTGCAAGGCTAAATCTGTCTCGTCCTCGCCAACTTACCATTAGCGAGTTGCCGGTGAGGAAAAATTCTGCCAAATGGCGGTTAGTGGAATTTGGCAGGAACTCTGCATTACTAGCGTGACAGAATGGCCAACATTTCTCCAATTCCGCCAAAGGAGCAGGATGTACAGCCCAAACCTAATATAAAAGTAAGAAAATACCACTTTTTGCATGGTCACTCCTATTTTTTGTGAACTGATGCTGCAATTTTTTTTTTGCTCCAGGCTATGGGACTCTGCTAACCAGGCCTCAGAGCATGTGCTCTGACTCCTAAAATATGTATGAATTGGGTCTACTTCTAATTGGCATATTTAACCTACCTGTAATTCCCTAGTATATGGTACAAAGTGTACCCGGAGTCTGTAAGTTAAATGTCACTAGTGGACTGCAGCACCCATTGTGCAACCAATTTACCAAGGCAGTGCAGACTTCAGCCTACCTTTGTACACTGGTTGTTTAAACTGCAAATTCAACCTATCAACATATACCCTTTTTACAGGCCTAAACATTCCTACTAAATAAATAAGTCACCACTTAGTGGATCTTACTACCAACAAGCTGGGTGTATGGTATTTAAAAGTAAAACATTTTAAAATGTAATGTTAAACATGTTTACAAAAGCTATTTTTACTGTAGCAAGGCTGGCTATTCCATAGGAAAACAATGGGTTACATTATTATGTTTAATAATGCTGATTCCGTTATGAAAAGCTAAAAATAAAATTTGAAGACCCTTTCTATTAGTTGTTCAAAATCAAATTTAATGGTAAAATCAAGTTGTTTATTAAGGTACTTTCAGAAAGTTACTTTTCACTGCCTAAAGCCTCTGGAGGCCCATTTGCATGAGCTCCTGTTATCACCTGGCAGCTAAATAGCCCCATTGATGAGGTGTGAAACTGCTTCCAGAGCAGGACCATTGGGTTGTGCCCAGGAATTTGATTAACTTTAAAGAGGCCTACCCTGTCACAGGCAAATGTTAGCTGACACCTGATCAGGGCACTTATTTGTTCCCCCACTCAGGCAGGGACTAATGCCAGTGGGAGAGGAGCTGCCGACAGACCTGGTTTGAAGTTTCCACAGAGGAGGGGTTGCACATTTCCCTGGTCACAGCTCTGGGGTAGGCACACACAGGCAGTGCAGAAGAGGAAAATGTTTTCACCATCTTGGCTCAGGAAGAGAGGGGAAATGTGAATCTGTTTGCAGTAGGGCGCACAGTGCTGCAAAAGTGGTTAGGGCTGCCCCTGGGAACCATCACCCTATTGGTTGGGGGGGCTAGTAGTTATCCCCTCCTACAGGCTGGTGGCAGGCACACATGTGACACCTACAGTACCCCCCTGGGCAATATTCTGGGCCTATTGAAGAACAGAAGAAGGATTGCACCTGCTGTTTGAGACCTGTGAGAGTCCTGAAGGGCTGAAGGTGCTCCCAATTGTAGCCAATAAAAAGAGTGGACTAAAAGTGTCATTTGGCTGACTAGTTCCAACTGGACCAGCCCTGGGCTCTGCTGGTGGCTTCTGCTAGAGTGATCCTGGAACCCTTCACTTTGTCAAAGTGTTCTCCTCCTAACATCTTGAGAAATATGTGACTCCAAAGAGCTTGAGACGACCGGGACAAACCTGCCAAGTCAATGTGACCAAGGTGCATTGGTGCTGGGCTGAAGATTCAAGTTTCTCCCACAGCAGAAGATCAGTTTTGCTGGACAACATGGAAAAGTTATCTGGCCTTGTGGAACACTCTTTAGCTATGGCTGGCAGCCTTGCCTTACTGTAGGAATCTGAGTTCCAGAAAATTGACTAAGGGCCTAATTTAGAGTTCGGAGAATGGGTTATTCCACCACAAACTTATGGATATCTTGGCTGCTGTATTCCAAGGGCATTATATCCAATAGCACTTGTAATACGGTGGAAGGCAGAGCCCTAAGTCTGTAGAAAAACTTGGCCAGACTTGCACTGAGCATTTGTTGTGTCATGTAGCTCCTATAGACCTATATAGGATCTGCACGTTTAGACAACATACACAGTAGGATTGGTGTTCAGACTGATTCCAGACACCCTCACGGGTATGTTAGCCTGTATACCAGCTAGCACACAGTACCACTAGAAGCCCCTCTTACCAAGGAGAGAATAGTTCTTCGCAACTATCGAACATGACAACTCTGTCCCATCAGGGATCGTAGAAACAGTGCAATACTTTTCGCTCAGTCATTGGTGCTCACTTTGTCTCAGAGACATACACAGAATAAACGATGGGGACGTTTTTAAACAAGCATTTATTGAACCAGCGTCATTCTAGTGTAAAAAAAGGTGTGCTGAAACAACCATTAAAAAGAAACAGATATAAATGATTATAAGCACCAACAGAGTTAAAGGATGGTTGATGTCTACCATAGTGCTAAAACGATGAATACAGGCATGTATAAAAATACATGACAATGAAATGCTTACTCCTACGATGAGACCCTATCTAGATGTACCTAAATGTACAAGCATTTATGTGAGTGTAGAGCCAAGAATCCCTCTAGGATAAAGCCAACCCCGTTACCTGAAGTGAGAGACTGTGGAACCCTGTCTTGGTCTTGAGATGGACACCCCACGAGGGATGTCAGACCACTGCGAGCTGGAGTGTCTGCGTGCAGGAACCTCAGCGTCTCACATCAGTGTGTCAGCATTGAAGTCCTTTTCTCCTCTGCCTACCCCAGCAAGATATGGTTTTTATATACCCAAAGCGTTACCCTCAGGGGTTCTACCTTGCTGTGTCATGTCAGACTTAGGATGACTGAAGGATTGACCCTTATACATAGTTATTATGCAGGAGATGGTAGTCCTGGTGAGTTTCCAAGAATCCTCATTCATAATGGATGAGGCTAATTTTCAGGGAAAATCCTACGTCCTGTAAGCAGTACCTTAACTAGGTAAAAGGTCAGTCCCAAGAACTGGTATGTAGTGAAATGGTAGGGGAGAATATAGGTGAAAGGTTAGGTGACTACCTGAGCCTATATTGGGGTACCTTTATGAAACAGCTGCCTGAACCAACAGATTCACCAGAACCTCATCCAATGCCTATCTGATATTGTGGAGTCCTCCTCGGATACAGCATGCTGCTTCACACTGCTGAAGGAAAAAAAGACTAAGGACTTGATTTAGTCCTTGGTGGACGGGTTACGCCATCATAACAGTGACGGATATCCTGTCTGCTGAAACATAAACCCATTATACACAATGGAATTAAAATTTTGGCTGATTAGATATCTGTCATCGTTAAGGGAATAACCCGTACACCAAGATCTAAATCAGGTTTTAAGTCTCAAGGTGAAACCTCCAATCGGGTCGAGCCTCGTTGATATCTGATACAAGCTCCATTGAGGTTGGCCTCAAATTTCGTCCAGGTCTCAGTCTCCTGCTCCAAGTTGATTGTGGTTGATCTTTAAAGCTTTCTGGCACTATTTTAATATCAAACTTTAAAAAATCATACGTTTAGTTCAACTTATTAGATTTTTGTGGTTTTGTTGTCATTTTCTTATTATTCTCTATATTTATATATACCAGTGGGTATGGGTTATGTTGTGTTTTTCACTTTTAAACTGTTTTTGGTGTTTCTAAATTCTTTACACATTTTCTTAATTTAATCCTGTCTGCTTTGTGCCATAGCTAATAGAGGATGACCTCAAGTTTATTACTCAAACCTTTACTGGACCTACTAAGATACTGATGATATTACTTGTGGTGGACTATCATCCACCCCAACTAATAATCCACCTTTTCACAATGACCATGAAGAGATGCATGCATGCTATTGCTAATGTATTACAAATATATTCGCTTGTCGTTGACTTGGCATGTTCACTACTTTAAATTTTAGCAAGCCAATCACCGCTACTCCTTTTTAGATCCCCGGTTATCTAAAAAGCATACAAAAATCCAAGCCCTGCATTCTACTGCATTATGAGTTCGCAACTACGCCTTTGACATTTTGACAACCAAAGTGACGAGAGTCTCAAATTAAGAAGTTGAATCATCTGTAGGTAATCTTGATAATGTCTGTGATACATGGTAGAATTTCAATGTGCAAACTGATAATGAACCACAAAATACAGGGTACTTTGTCATTGCGAACATGTACTTTGTCCCTCGTGAGTTTGGGTTCTTCTCAGCATTTTAAGAAAGACAATCCTTAGGTACTGGTGAAAGTCAGTTTCACTTTCCATGGCAGTGTGTTGGGGAGCTATCTCTGACAAAAGCGTTGCTGTCCAGTCACTCTAAATGGGGCAATGGGCTTGCCATTATCTTAGGGAGAATTAGCAATTAACCATGTATACATGATTGTAGAGATGCAGGCTACTACACTGACAGCTACCACAACCACCTCTGAGGAAACCTACTACTGAATGACTAGACACCTGAGGCACTGAAATAGCTTATGGCATTTTATGGAAGAGCCTCTTTAATATCCCAGCATTGAAGTAGGGCCTGTAGAGATTCTATAGTGTCACTGAAGCAAATGGTGCTGATCATTATCTGTGGCCCACAGCTATGTAGCAATCAAATGTACCTCTTGAATGTACTGTGTACTGTGATCCAAAACCTTAGAATACAGTCTGTTTAAAAAAGTTAATCTTCAAGCTGAAATGCTTATGATTAAACTGGGAAAAACAATCTCACCCAAATGAGGGATTCATCACTTCAATGCAGAAACAACATATTGTGTGGAAAAGTTTAAAATTATCTCTCAATGGCATTTATACAGTACTTGGCTCCTTTGAAAGAAGCGTCCTGATGCTATAGCCAAGACTAAGAACAGAGCCGGCAAACAAATCTAGTTATGGTAAAAAAGCCAGGTTTTTAATTCTTTCCTAAAGGAGTGCTCAGACTTGGTCATTAAAAGTTTGATTGGAAGCGTGTTCCGAAGTTACGCCATCAGTACTGAGAAGGATCTTCCGCCCGAAAGATGTTGGCAAACCTGGGATTGTGCATTAGTCAGAGGTGGTGGTACGGCAAAGATCTCTCCTGCTGGTACCAAATCAATTTATTTCTCAGACAGCGTGAGTCTTTGCCTGTGAGGGCTCTGAATGCCAAGGTCAGGGCGTTAAACTTGATTATTTTTGCCAGAGAGCGCCAGTGTAGCTGCCTCTAATGCAGCGAGATATGATGGCAAAATTGGACTCGCCGGATCAGTCTAGCAGTCACATTCGGTATAATCTTAAGCCTATGGATCAGGAAAGTGGGAAGACCCAGATAAAGGATGTTCGCCTAATCCAGATGTGATGTCACAAGAGCGTGGATTGCAGTTCTCCGGGTTTTTACCGATAGTAGGTGCAGGAGCCTCCTGACTGATCTGAGCTTCAGGAAGCAGATCAAAGAGATCTGCCTGATCTGGGATGAAAAGGATCGATCAGAGTCAAACAGGATCCGTACATTTTTGGCTGATGTGTCTGGTACCGGGAGTGGATTTAATTTAACTGGCAACCAGAGGTTAGCGGGGGGTCTTCAGGTTGAAGGAAATAACCTCAGTTCTTTTGAGTAAATTTCCCAAAACCTGTCATTAAGTTACCTCATAAATAGGTGCTAAGTTATTTAGTTGTTGTACATTTCTCTATTAACAAATATATTTAAACGTGTTTGAGTTTAAAAAAAAAGCAATATAATATGTAGGTTTTTGACAATCTTTACTATTTGTATTATTATTATGCATGTCACTCAACCTAGCAAGCAATATATAGGATACCCCCTGCAGGAGTAAATCTTTATGGTCACAGTGGCATCTCAAGAAAAAGGAATCAATTCCTTGATTAACAGTGGCTTAGAATAGTTTAGTAAAGAAGAAAAAAAAGGAACATGTGCAACCGGGTAGTGGTTTAAGTGATGATGGATTGCTGCTGTATAATCACAGCACAATTATCTGTGGCAAAAAGTCAATGTGAGCCTGATGACATCCCAGGCTTAAGTAAGCCTGGGGTGTCAGAGCAATAACTGCAACTGGCACTATGATTAATGAAGACTTCCCTTCCCATGCCATTTACCCGCTGTATCCTGATTGCAATGAATATGTTATGAACCAAAGCACCACCTAGGCATTTGTTGTATTAAGCTCCAAGGCGCAGGGAAATGACTGCGCTCCAGGTGAGGCAATCAGCTTGTCGCCAGAAGTTGTTGTGCAGTCATTAGTGAGTGAAGAACATGGTTTTGCAAGTAGATGTTCTGAATTCTGTTTGAAAAACTGAAAACTCTGATGGGATTTATTTTTATCTGCAAGGGTTTATAGCAGTCAGGCTTTGAGAAATACAGGAAAGGCTCAGACAAGTAAGAAATCCTTCACTTAAATGGAATGTGCTTGTGTGAATTGCATTTGTACCTTTGCACCTCTCGAGCTTAGATGTGGCATTTGCATAATATTTAACATTTTGATGAGAATCCCTACTAAACATTGTTCACCGTATCTAAAACCATATTTTCCATGGGTTTCATATGGCATGCATATTGACATTTCGTAAAGGTTCAGAGGCCGTTTCTGTGATAGGAATAACACAAGCCTAGTTTTGCTGTAAAGTTCAGCTGACACTAAGGCAGTGCTTAATTTGAGTCGGTGATTTCTGGTGCTCGGCACTGGCCCTTTATTGCTGCATTTATGACAGCCTGCCACATGTTGATGCTGTTTGTCTCCTTTTGTAATGAACACAGCAATAGTTGTTTGATAACTCAATATGCATCAAAATGACTAATACCTGCCACACAAAGCTATAAAAATAGCTTGGGCAGCAGGTATTAGTCATTTTTAATGTATGTTGAGTCTCAATTGTCACAATTATAGGAGTGTGATGGTTAGTTGTGTTGGTACTGTGGTTGGCAGAACTTGTGGGGGCAATGGGTGGTGCAAGATGCAGTGGCCTCCTGACATGGGCACTGGCACTTATTACTTTACAAATTGGGCACTGTATTAAGGGCCTGAGTTAGAGTTTTGAAGACCGGTTACTCTGTCATAAACATGATGGATATCCCATCTGCCCTATTACAAGTGCCTTCTATCCTATGCTAATTAAAATAAGGCTTTGGATATCCATCACAATTACGAGAGAATAACCCATAGCCAAATTCTAAATAAGACCTATAGATGCCTGATGCAAATGTGTGAAGGTCCATGTGCTGATATTGATTAGGACTCGTGTTCTCATAGAAGTGTACGAGACACAGTCGTCAGGCGAGGCTGATTGGGTTGAGAATGGCCTATGACCTCTTCATTAAGTTTCTTTATACTAAAGTGTACAAAAAAGTTATGGATGTAATGCTTAAATTAATCCCTG
This sequence comes from Triturus cristatus, assembly GCF_964204655.1. Lineage (NCBI taxonomy): Eukaryota > Metazoa > Chordata > Amphibia > Caudata > Salamandridae > Triturus > Triturus cristatus. The sequence continues at coordinate 1,191,199,086 of NC_140591.1, forward strand.
CCACTGGTCATAACTCGGGGACGCATCCCAATCCATCGTTATTTTGCACACAATGCCACCTCAGTTTGGACCCAGCCATATGTAAATCAGTCTTGATCCTGATCCAATGGGAACAGTCCAGCCTGAACTGCCATGCTAGGTCCTTCCCGATCCAGAATGCAAGCAACCCAGGATCGGTTTCGCTGTATTTAGAGCTCAACAGCCAGGTATAGCTTGGTTCCAGTGACACAATGTGCACCGGACCCATGTCTGGGTATAGCCATCCCACTTAGTGCGACACACTAAAGTATACAAAAAAGTGATGGATGGAATGCTTGAATGATTCTAAGCCACTGGTAATCACTCAGGAAACTTCCAAGTCCATGGTTGTTTTGCACATCATGTCACCTCAGTTTGGGCCCAGCCATATGCTGGCAATCTCTAAGCAAGTTCCAAAGAATACAAGTTAATGTTTTGCTGAACTGTAGATTTACTGGAAAATACTAACTCTATATTCAGGATGCCAAAGGCATACTAATAACTTGCAAAGCTATATCTAATATTTAAGGAAAGCATGCATCAGTCTACTATTTAATGAAAAGAGACATAATTGTTGATTGATGTATTGTAGGTTCCTGCAGATAATGTTCTACAAAATTGTTATACTTACATTTTTTATTTATCTATTTTTATTTTGAAATTCATAAAGCGCAGCATGGTCAGAAAAGCGGTTTGAGGGCTATTTTTTTTTACACACAAATCAAGCGAAGAGAAACACCGCAATAAGGCAGGATGAAAAAAGCACATGTGGCAGTAAGAAGCTTTTTTTGTGGATGATATTTTTGAGAGAAAGGAGGATTGGAAAGAGAATTGTTTAAATAGATGTCTTTTCAGTTGCTATCTAAATGCGGGAAAAGAATTGGGGGCTGATTACGATCGCGGTGATTCCGCCACCAGCAGGCTGCCGGTGGCGGGTTCACCGCGATCTCGTGGCCATTTCCCACCCGCCAAATTATAATGGCGGGCGAGATCGTGGTGGTCGGGATCTCCGACCGCCAGAACCGGGAATTCCATCTGCCAGCAATCCCACAGGCTCATAGAGCCTGCTGGTGTGGCAGTGGCCCTCAGCACACAATGCATGCCGGCGGTGCCTAGCAGGCACCGCCGGTATGATTATGATGCATCCCTGCCAGCCTTTCCATGGTGGTTAACCCACCATGGAAAGGCTGTCGGGGATTGATTTTGGGGGCCCGTTGCGGTCCCACTAGTGCAGGGGCAATGCCGTTTTGCACTTGGGGGGCACCTACGGTGCCCCCTACATTTCCCTGCACCATATGGTAGGCACTGCATGGTGCCTGCCTCGTAGTGCAGGGAAAAGCAAAACCTGCATTTTTAACATTGCGGCGGGTGCTGCAGCTAAACTGCCTTTTGCGGCCACCATGGTGGCAGCACAGTGTAATTTGCTGTGCGGAACCGCCGCCATATAGGTGGGCAGTCCCAATCCCCGGGACGATGGTGGACGGACTTAAGTCTGTCCGCCATCGTAATCACCCCCTTAGTCTTTCTAAGATGAACTGGAAGGAAGTTCCATGTAATTGTTGCTGCTAGCAGTTCAGGAGTCTCTAAAAATGAGTTCCACCCTCATTCTCACTAATGTAACACCCTTGAACACACCCTTGTGGTGGTATCTTTATCACTTCATAGACGAGAACATGCATGGGAATCCATATGGAGTAACTAACAGTCTTTGAAATCCCACTTGTGGTTCAACCAGAATTCACACTCGAGTCTTTACGATCTGAAATGGGTGTCCTAAATGACCTTGATGATTGGCCAACACATAATTTTGCAAAATGCACTTAATCACATAAATCACATTGTTGGTTGAGCAAGTTGCAAACTGCTTAATCAAAACCTCTTTCCAATTTTGGAATCCAGATTTACAGGTCCTTTAATCACTGCTCCGGATTGATCACAGTTCAATCGAATGAAAATCGGTAAACATTTGCAATTCTCTTATGGGTTTCATTTTTCAAATTATTTAACTATCAAATGATTGATTTATTAATCGTTTTCCTAGAATATGCTGGCAGTAGATCTCCAGAACAAATCTTTTTAGGAAGAGTGTCATGTATTTATAGTTTATAGTCTCTTTTAAACAGAAGAAATGCAAATGTCGCTTTTAAAACTCTAACATAGGTTCCAATGAAATCTCAGCTTAGAAGGAATGACAAATCACTTATTGTTAAACTAACTGATAAAGTGTTGGAGTAGGGATTAGGTATTTGAAGTGGTATTACAGAAAATAAGATGCTTTTGTAGTGGTATTACAAAAAAAACTTCTCTTTTCCCAATCAAAGTAGAGAAAGAATATCTCTGAGTGTTGAATTGCAAATTAAAGTCATTATCAAGCTAGATGGAATGCATCACACATTTCAACATTTGTAATGTTAAGAAGAATAATAGCAAGCTGCAATAATTGTTTCTTATATTGTAAATATGAGCATGTAATCAGAAAATGTGATCGCAAGAAATATTTTCACTTCATAATTCTTTCATTTTATTCAATGTTCTGTCTGTTGTGAGCATTTTTATGAATTTATACATAAAAAATTGGTTCCGTAGGTGAGGCTTCATTATTAAAAATGAAGAAGGATGCCTTTTGTGTTATAGCAGTCTTATGTCAATAAGACACTTTTAGTATTTTTGATCGACAGATACCACTGAGAATTTCCCTTTCCCTCATTGTATTTAATTCTGTTTATATCTTTTCAGCTGACTGCTACAGAATCAATAAACGTTTCCCGGCAGGCCATCATATTTGTCATTGTCAGTGTGATCCCTGATGGTGATGTGAACTGTCAAGCAACATAAACAAGTTAACTGGGATTCCCTTTGCAGATGTTAAAGAGCTTCTTAATGCTCATATGAAACACTAAATGAGAATCATACTCAAAGTTTGAGATCATACAATTTGACAGTATGAAGACATCTGGTCATATAGTGCCCAATGATTACAAGTTACCATACACCTTTACAGGATGGAAAAGGGCACATTTTAAAGCAGGTGTCACATGTGTTCTCTTGGGTGTTTTGGTAATATTTTTCAGAGCTTGGCCTGATCTTTCAACTTCTAAAGTTGATGCATGAAAAGTTGAGGAAATGAAGTCTTAATTAATATAGCATTGAATTTTGCACCCAAAATAGAATGCGCCAAAGAATATGATCCTTTGTTAAAAAAAGTCTGATATAGCAGAAATTATAAATTTACTGTAGGTTATTCTATATTTTGTTATTCACAATTTGTGGATTATTTATTGCATGTAAATATTGTACATGAGATAATGCGTGCAGGTTTCACATTTTGCCATGTGGAGACAGTGATAGGTGTCTCAGTAACAACATGTGGGTTGCGGTGATATGTTAAAAATAGTATTATATTATTATTCCTAAAGTGTGGATGCAAGTTCTCTATAGTGTCAGAGTGCTGGTAAGCCTCTGAAACATCTACTTGAGACAAAGGGGTCGATGTCATTTTTAGTCGAGAGGGAACTCCGTCACAATGGCAACCTAGTTCCCTCTCCAACAACACAGTGGTCAACCAGCCTGATTTATATGCAGGCAGACTCTAAGGGGCATATTAGCAAGGGGCATATCGCCGCTTTAGCGGCACTTTCTGCCGCTAAAGCGGCGATATTTCTATCGCCCTATCAGCAAGCTGTCGCTAACAGCAGTTAGCGACAGCTTTCAGGCAATAGCGACCGGTTTGGGGCCCGCTTTGCATGTCAGCGATATTTATCGCTAATGACATGCAAAGTGGGCGTACCCAAACTGTTAGTGACTGAAAGTAGTCGCTAACACAGCGATCGCCTATTAGTAAGGCAGGCGAAGCGTTGAAAAAAATTGCGCTAAGCGCGATTATCGCTATAACCTAACGCCTGCTAAAAACATGACTTACCTGTTTATCCAATCAGAGGTGAATCTTCAGGTTAAGTCCCCATTGGCGTTAATGTGTGAATATCGCTGGATTCCCAGCGATAGTCACGCATTTCGCCGCTATCACTGGATATTTTAGCACAATGGAGAAAAACGTTGTTAATAGCATGTTTTCCCCACTAAAATATCCAGCGATAGGCAGCGATAAAAATGAAACTTCTTGCTAATAGGCACCTAGGTTTGGCTACGGCGGTGACTACTCTGTCAGTACCGTAGGCAATCTTCTCTGAAGGCCCGACAGAGTAAGGGCCGTCAGAGAATTGTCTAAATGTTTGGTGCCCAATTAGGATGGACAGACATATAAATGTTTTTTACCTTCCATCGCTGCCAGGCAAGCCCTAGTGGTAAGGAACAATACAAAACAAAAAATGCCCCTTACACAGGGGGAGATGATTCCCATGGCGAGGGGGGTATTATCTTTTATTTTATTTTCAGAAAGACATTTTCTTGTCGAAAATAAAAAAAGAACCAGGTTGGTGCAAGGCTCCGTCATGTTGACTGATACCTGCACCAAACTACGAAAAGCACTGACAGGAACCATCAGGGTGATAGAGTGATTTACTCCATTGCCCTGGCCGAGAAATGAGCCATTTGCCTACAATTAAATTGCACCCAGGAGTGATATGTAAGTGATTCCTGAGAGTTGTTTTTTATCTGCACCTAACCGTGAAGCGGTTTTATGTCTGTCACCTTTCTATAGTTTCTTTTCTTGTAGCTTAGCATATTCTAGTTACTACGTTTGTGAAAGTCTGCCTGGACCTGCTTTCAGCTTTTTTTTAGTTCTATATTTCCTCCTGTTGAATTTTAGTCTTTGTTAAATCAAGGGCTGCCTGGCCAAAGTTTCCCTTATGTTGATTATTTCTTTTTGCAGTTTTTGTTCTTTTGCCACATCTCTTTGCCTGCCCAGGGATTAGCACTCCTCACTCCTTTATGTCCATTTAGCAGCACAGCTGAATGGTGTCATATATGGCAGCTGCTGCATGTTTGGCTACTGGAGCCAGTCATACTGCTCACCACTGCACAGGAAATAAATTGGTAAATGTATTCCCAGCATTTATAGGTTAGTTAATTTGGTAACTCTCACCCTTAAGCAGGAAAACAAATATCAACCCATAGTTCTGTTGGGACGGAGAAAGGTAAGCTGCATGGCACTTGAAATCCTGCTGTTCTGCTTGTTGTTTATCATAGGAAGCCATAGTAATTTTCGATCCCACCTCAGCACATGTGGCAATGAGAAAACTGAACTGCGCCCCCTTGTCCTTTGGAATGAGACTCAGAGTGGGGCTCTGAGGTCTGAAATGCACACCAAGTACAGTCTTTTTTCTATGAGTGACACTGCTGTTGTTTCACTAGGCCTTAGTGGACGACAGTGGTGGCACAGAGCAGGCTTTTTAACCTGTCAGGGATTGGCCAGCCAGCAGCCCCCACTTTTTTAGTCTTTTTTTTAGTCCCCTGCAACTGAATCTTTCTCCCATCCAAGTAGCGCATGGACTTTGCATCAGTGTGTTGTGTGCATGTGGAAGACAGCATGGAATGTGGAAGGAAGTATTATCTAAGATGGAAGTTTGGAAAGCACTCAGAGAGCGGATAGGAATTGTGGGACTTCTCTAAAAAAGAATCCAGAAGGCAGTACAATGGGTCAGAATAAAAAGTGAATAGGAGAGGATTAGGAGAGAAGACAGAGGGTAACATTGAAACTGGGTAGTTTACCCTTGCCCTTTCCTGTCTTCCCTAACCCATTGGCCTCTGCAATGGCTGTCCCCCACAGGTTAACATGTAGTAAGATTGCTTATTATGGTTATTGGTGAGGCTCACCGGCACTCATTGATGGGGAAAGCGCTGATTTTGAGCTCATCAGAATGAGAGACAAATACAATAGCAGGAAAGGAGGAAGAGAAAGCAAGAAAACATGACAACTGAAAAAAAGCAGGGATGGAGAAGATCCTCAAAGAACAATATAAAGGACTGTGGATGAGGAGACATGCAGTAAACTGTGCAGCTTTGATATTTGGGCACCCCTGCTTTTTATAGTGCCTATCATGGACTTCTGAGTTCTTCTGTGACAGTGAGAACCTGGGTGTCCAAATCTTGCCATTTCCATTTAAAATCACTATGTTTCCCACAAAATTATAGCTGCGAAAGGCTTTGTCCCTTCCTGCCTGACTATTAACATCTATTTGGGAAATGTAGATGAGATAAATCTTAACAGACTTCAGTACATCCAATCCGCCTCAGTCAGATCAGTCATTGCAAATTCATCTCTTATTGAAATACAAATGAGCAATTTTATAGGATTCCTTTTTGGAAAAGGGTTCATTCATCCTCACCATTTTTCACAAAAATTCTCATCAAGGAAAATCGAAACGTCTTGCTCAGCAGTTTTCCAAACATCAATCCTGCTTCGAATAAACTACTTGTCATCCCTAGATTCAGACAAGCTTGTTCGTGGGCTATCTAATTATGGCCTTGTTCCTCTTTCTCCTTGCATTACTTGGAATGGGCTTTATATATATATATATATATATTCACTGAAAAAACCATAGGTTTCACACAAGTTATAGTTAGCTGTACATTTCACTCGTAAAAAACCAATGAAATTCCCCCGTTATAGTTAGTGCAGGCAACTATAACTCACGCGACCGCAATCCTCTGCTGATGCTAATACTGTATTTAGACACTTATTTGCCCATGTCTTCTTCCATTAAATTTTAGCTATACATATATTACAAATATTTTTTTTTCATAAAGACACATATGTCATCAGCAGAGGATTGCGGTCGCGTGAGTTATAGTTGCCTGCACTAACTATAACGGGGGAATTTCATTGGTTTTTTACGAGTGAAATGTACAGCTAACTATAACTTGTGTGAAACCTATGGTTTTTTCAGTGAATTTGCAAGGTTTTTTAAATGCTAATTCCTAACTATAACGTGTGTGAAACCTATGGTTTTTTCAGTGAATTTGTACGTTTTTTTAAATGCTAAGTTACTTTACGCCATTCGTGGCATGCGCGCCCAGTTAACGCAGTTCGTTCCGTGCGCGCACAGTGATCACGCGGTGCGCTTCGCGCACCGCGCGCCCACTTTACGCAGTTAGTGCCGTGCACGCACGGTGGTCACGCGGTGCGCTGCGCGCACCGCGTGGCCACGTTACGCGGGAGGCGCCATGTACGCACGATGCGCTTCGCGCACCGTGCGCACATGGGGGACATATTATGCGCTTCCTTGTGAAAGGAATTCATTTGTAGTTTCAATAAATTTATATGCCATGCACAAATGGTGCCCTACGGGCAACATTGGCACACGGGGTGGGGAAAGTGTGGATAATTTTTTTTTTTTTTAATCTTTTTAACCGTACGCGTACGGTAAGCGTAATCGGTGATTTGTCAAAAAAAATAAAAATTGTTTTTTTGGCCTTGGGGGTTGTTGGGGAACACCTATATCGATGCTGGGTGGTTTAGAACTGAATATACTGCCCCTTTAGATGTTTTTGGACTTTGTTTATGCTGCCCCCCTCAGAGTGCGAGAGAGAAAATGGCGGCCGCCGCTTCCTGGTTTCGACCGATTCGAATGTTTACTTAGATCGAACAGCCAATCAGAATCGCGCTCGCGCACGTCACCGTACGCGTACGGTAAGCGCACCGTAAGCGCACCGTAAGCTGGCTCAGATATATATTGATTTAAAGGCTATTTTCTCAGAATCTACTGAACAGATTTACACCAAACCTACAAAAGGCACTTCCTTGACCTGTAGACTACCTCTCTGCCAAATTTCAAGGAACTCTGTTCAGCCGTTCGGGCTGTAGCTGTGTCTAAAGGTCCTATGGAAAAATGCATGGGAAAAACGCGTTTTGGGACCCCCCTTTTATCTCAGCCCCCGCTTGACGAATCCCCCCGAGACTTTCAGGGTAGGAGCGGAGCGTAGCGCCCCACCTATTTTGAAAAATTCGCGAGGATTCGTCGACCGGCGCCAAAGTTATTCAAAATAGAATGTTGCGGATTTCCTATGGAAACGTGGTCCTAACTATAACTACCTACTGGCGACCGCCAGTAGGTAATATATATATATATATATATATATATATATATATATATATATATATATATATATATATAGTAGATATATATATATATATATATATATATAGTAGATAGTTATAGTTAGGATCGTGTTTCCATAGGAAATCCGCAACATTCTATTTGGAATAACTTTGGCGCTGATTGACGAATCCTTGCGAAATTTTCAAAATAGGTGGGGCGCTCCGCTCCGCTCCTTCCCTGAAAGTCTCGGGGGGATTCGTCAAGTGGGGGCTGAGAAAAAGGGGGGGTCCCAAAACACGTTTTCCCCATGCATTTTTCCATAGGACCTTTAGTCCACGCTACAGCCCGAACGGCTGAACAGAATTACTTGAAATTTGGCACAGAGGTATTCCTCAGGTCAGGGATGTGCCTTTTGCAGGTCTGGTGTAAATCTGTTCAGTATTTCCTGAGAAAACAGCATTTAAAAGCATATATATATCTATAGGCGCGCTCCGTGCGCGTACGGTAAAACTTACCGTACGCGCACGCTGCCGTGTGCGAGCGCGATTCTGATTGGTTGTTAGATCTTAGTAAACATTTGAATCGGTCGAAACCAGGAAGTGTCGGCCGCCATTTTGTCTCTCGCAGTCTAAGGGGGTGAAAAACAAAGGTGGAGAACGTGAAAAGGGGCAGTGTGGACAGTTCCTGACCCCCTTGCCTTTGTCAGGGGGTCCCAGAAGGACCCCCAAGGGCCAAAATTTCCTTTAATTTTTTTGCGAAAAATCGCCGAGTATGCGTAGCGTGCGTGTACGGTAGAAACGGAAAAATTCCGCGAACTGCGTAACGTGGGCGCACGGTGCGCGAAGCGCACCGTGCGCGTACGGTACGCGCACGGTGAAAAACCTTAAAAAAGAAAAAAAAAATACATAAGTTAGCATTTAAAAAAACCGTACAAATTCACTGAAAAAACCATAGGTTTCACACATGTTATAGTTAGCTGGACATTTCACTCGTGAAAAACCATTGAAATTCCCCCGTTATAGTTAGTGCAGGCAACTATAACTCACGCGACCGCAATCCTCTGCTGATGACGTCAGATATTACATCACTGATGACATATGTGTCTTTCTGAAAAAAAAATATTTGTAATATATGTATAGCTAAAAATTAATGGAAGAAGACATGGGTAAATAAGTGTCTAAATACAGTGATGTAATATCTGACGTCATCAGCAGAGGATTGCGCTCGCCAATGATTGCTATTAATAATTAAAAAAAAAATACTAAACCACTTAAAATACAAGCTATATTAAAAAAAAAGAATAATATTTATATAAACAAACGTAACACATAATATTTGTTCACCCGGATATCCTTGGGGTAGTCTTCCCCCCAACTATTTGCCTTCCTTTTCCACATTTTCTGACCTCAGTTTTGCTGGCCTTAGGACTCTGAGCACTTTACCACTGCAAACCAGTGCTAAAATGCATGCACTCTCTCCCTGAAACATGGGATTTTGGTTTATCCCCAATCGCAATATTCAACTTACTTATAAGTCCCTAGTAAAGTGCAATACATGTGCCCAGGGCCTGTATACTAAGTGCTGCTAGTGAGCCTGCAGCACTTGTTGAGCCACCCACTCAAGCAGCCCTTTAACCATGGCTCAGGCTCACATACATTGCAGAGCCTGTGTGTGCAGTTTACACTGACATTTTGACCTGGACAGATAAACCTCCTGCTAAGCCCAAACCTTCCCTTTTTATGCATATAAGTCACCCCTAAGGTGGGCCCTAAACGACCCAGAGTGTAGGGTAAAATGTATTTAAAAGGCAGGCCATGTACTTTTAAGTTTTACATGTGCTGGTAGTGATAAACATGTAAACTCACTACTGCTAGGCCTATCTTTCCATAAGATAACACTGGGGTTACCTTATTACATTTTATAAGGGTCATTCCCAACTATGAAGAGATAGCCGTTTTGAGTTTGGTGTCACTGGAATCACAATTTAAAATTCAAATTATGGTGAAGTTGGATTTTAAATTGCAATTCCAAAAATGACACTTTTAGAAAGTGGGCATTTTCTTACTTTGGCCATTTGGTGCCTGCTGCCAGTCGCTGATCACATGTTTGGGGTGGATGACAGTTGAACTTTGTGTTTTTTCTCTCAACAGCTCATAATGGGAGCATAGGTGTGACTTGATGTGTTATCCAGGCAGGGTATGAGGGAGGAGCTGGACCCAGCCTCACTTACATCTGAATAGGCTGTATACTGTCCCCATACAAAGGGCTACATACCCCCTTTTGTAGTGAGTCTGGTGCCAGGGCTGGAAGGGAGGACTTCTGTGCATGTCTTTGAAGTCTCTCCAACTTCAAAGGCACAACTGGGTATAAGTCTGGACCTCAGAAACCACCACTTCAGTACACATCTGGACCTGTGTTTCTGCCAGGAAGAAGGACTGCCGTGCTGCTGAAGTACTGTCACTGGACTGTTGCTTTGCTGGACTCCTGCCTCGCTGTGCTGCCCTGATGCCTGTTGTTACCCAGCCTCAATGAAAAGGACTGAAGTTTCAGGGATATAAAATACTTCAAACCATCCTACACCTAGGCTCTGCCATCTATGAGTCTGTCCTGCCAAGTGGTGCCAAGGTGTTTGCTCCATCGGAACCCACGCATCTTTTGTTAAACTGGTGTATCGCCTCTATTGAGTAAATCAGCACCAACACATTGCTGCCATTGTGTGTCCCAGAACTGGTGGATTGCTGCTGCTGTGTGGATCGGACCATGTGCATCGCCTTTGGAACCGCTCCTGTACGACTCTCTTCCAGATGCAAAGAGTGTGTATCCATGTTGACTGCCACCTTGATGACTACGCTGAAACCCTACAACGTAGCTCATCATAGCCAACGCATCACCGCTGCTGTATGGATGAGGACCGGCACATCACCGCCACTTCATTGATCTGTATTGAAGCAGCGCTTAGGCTGCAATCCTCATCCTCGAAGTCGATGCAACCAGGATCAGGATACTTTTTTTCAGCAGGTCTCACTGGGTCCCTGTATCTAGCCCACGTTCCATCTCAGTTGGCCTGAATGTTTTACTTTGTCAAGGTCCGGCACATTCAGATAGCCCAAATAAGTACTTAGTGCCTAGAAGCGCTATTTTTCAGTTTACAGTTGTGTGGTGTTTTCACTGTATCACTGTTTGAAGTGTTGCACAAAGATGTTACACATTACCTCTAAAGTTAAGCCATACTTCCCTGTGCCAAGCTACCAGATGGTGAGCACAGGTTAATTTAGGGTGTACTTGTACATTACCCTGATTAGGATTGTGGTTACTGTTTGACCAAGGTTCATACCCCATTCAACCAGGAACCCAGTTTCTAACAATATTAAAATATCTACTAAAGCACATTAAAATAATTTAAAAAATATATTTTTAACACCTATGTAACTGTAAACGATATTTAAAGCATTGATATCCTTTAAAGCGATATTACTTATCTCAAAAAATGATATTCCTGTCAACGATATTTATGCATCATGATGTTTATGTGTCACAATATTTAATTTCTGATATTTATGCTTACCAATATTTTAAACTCAATATTTGCTTCAATACATTTTGCAGCAATACACATTACACATATCTGTAATTAATTCAAACAGCATGTTTAATGTTGTGCTCTGCAATGCCATTGTGCAAAGAAATTCTTCCCAAAAGGTGAATTGAAAAGAACTGCAAATATTTTCCAAACGTTTCATGACCTTTTTACACCATTTTATACTACTTTTCATATTTATTAGCTGTGACCCCCACAAAAGAATTGCAACTAAACTTTTATGGTATGAAATACATGAAGAGCCTGATTATGAGTTTGGCGGTGTGGGAGCAGGCCGCTATGCCACCGCCCTCTTCCCACACCGCCAAACTCGACCAATGATCGCCCGCCGGATTAGGAGTTTTCACCTGGTCTGGCGAGCGTTCCTTCGGCAGTTTCACAGCGGTGCAATCTAAAGGGTCATATGTGAGCCTTAGTAAGGCAGCGTCGCAGGAGCGCCAAAGTCCGTTCTTGCACAGCATGCATTGTGAAGTCCATGGTGTGCAGGAACAGGGAGGTGGATACATCCCCAGGCCCTGAGGCGACATGGGGCCCTGTAGGGCCACACTTTTCATGGTGGGCTCAACGCCATGAAAACTGTGGCAGTGAGGAAACTTGTAATATGATCGGTGGTGCTGCAGGGGCACCCGCAGCATCCAGCATATCGCGAGCCTCAGACCATCGAGCCATCACTGAGGGATCATGGATCACCGGCTGTTGCGGTGGTCCTATGACAGTCAGACCACCAAACTCGTAATAGGGTGGTTGGATTGCCAGTGCGGAGGTTGCCGCACCGCAACAGTGGGTTTGGCAGTCCATCAAACCGCCAAACTTATAATCAGGTCCTAAGTCTTGTACTTTTTTATACATTGTAACTCTGTCTGAATTTAGTATTCAAGACCCCGACTATTCTATGTTTCCTTTTGTTCAAAGTTATCTTGTGGAATATATGGGTGAAAGGGGTCCCATTCTAGATGTTATGGATGTTCTTTGCCTAAGTCCCCATGCCTTCCTAGGCCTAGCTCGTCTAGCCCATGTTATGTTAATTGCATCAAAAGGGCAGGTTTGCAAAAAGAAATTATGCATACATTTTCCAGGCTAACTGGCTTTAGCTATTATAATATTAATCTTTCTCGAAGAAAATATATTAGTTTAAATAAAGGTGAAAGAAAACGGGAAAGTTCCACAAACTTTGCAAACTAAGAAGATCGGTGAATTCTCAAAACCTTGCAGGCAAAAACAAAACTTTATACATTCCTAACTGTGCTTAAGCTGGTGTCATGCTTGCTGAGGGGCAGAAATCAGGGGCACTTAGTATGATTTGTTGGTTTCCAGTGGTTATAAGCTACATATAGTCATATTTACCCTTGCTTAAGAGCTGAATTATATTTACACTTGCAGTGTGTGTATAGAATGGGGTAGGTTTGACAGAAGACCAGTGTATTGGGTTTAATACTTGAAAGTCAAAAAGTACAATTAGTTCTGTTCTAAACAAATTTAGATTGTATGATCTACTGGTCAGTCAATAATTCTCTACATGGTCAGCTTTGTGTTTGCTCAGTTATTGATCGAAGGGCTCTTAGGGAAAAAAATAGCACAGCCCTAGGCTTTTCATGCCAGTGTTGTAGGGTTAGGAGCACAATACCTCTTCATGCTGATGGTCTTGTGTGAACAAATTTGTATATGAAAAAGTGGCCCCATAACTCTCTGTGTAAAAGTAAATGAGCGGGTGCTCTTTTACTACCCATACAGTAAAGGCGAGTCTCCTTGATTTTTATGGGGATGTGGCACATATATATCAAGGGATGCATTATTTATTTAATGGTAGCATTGTGGAATATCAATCCACTTTGAGGTCATCCCTACCACCTCAAAGGTCCAGCATAAAAGAGGAAAAGATGGATCTCACCGAATTACAAGGAACTCCTTGCGGACAGGAAATTACGGACTGCTTACGCTTACAATGATGGGGAGTTCCCAAAATAATGAATCTGGGCACTTATTTGGACCCCTGGATCACAGATACACAGGACAGCTTCATAGACCGCCTCCGTGATATACTCCTTTTATCCTTGCTCTACTCAAAGTCTGAGGGCCTCCATTCCCTTCCTGACAGAACGGCAAGTGACAGCCCTGCTCTGCCCTGGTACCAAGAATGCTCTACAAATGTCTCAGAGTTACCGTGTTAGGTAACACCAAAATGAAATCTGATCTTCGATGTGGTACTTTGCTTTGCTACTGATAAACGTTACAGAGGCATATAGTTATGGACTATAGTGCAATGTTTTTAGATTGTGCTCCATTTGTATCTGTACAACACTGCAGCCCACAAGTTTTGGAATGGAGTCATTATCTTTCTAGATGGTTTCTTCTAAAGAGGCATAGCTACAAGGACCACTCAAGCGCTACTTTTTCACTGCAGTGCTGTACTGGGGAGACATGTAGTATCCTGCAATTACCACTTTTCGTAAGCAGATCGATGGCATGCGCAGGGAGATCGATTTAAGCTGCTATTTCAGCAGAGGAAAAAGCAAGATATGAGGGTCATTGTGCTGCATGAAAAGCATGGAATAGCAATGGCTGACAACAAGGTAAAGCATCATTGAGGGTAATTGCTTGCAACCCTTCAAAAAGGTGACAGTGGGGTAAAGTAAAACAGTGTCTCTGCTATTTGAATGGCCAATATTATATTTTCATGTATACCCTCGAGGTGAAAGACTATCATTTCTCTCTATCATCATACAATCTAATAGAATGCTTCACTGCCAAAAAAACTATTGATTTTCCATATAACATTTCTATCAACTATGCATTTCTTCTACATACTGTCCTAGAGCATTTTAAATCAAATGTGCTATACAATGCTGCACATTACAGCATTTCTGAAGGCCCTGGGGAATGTTTCTAGGTCGGTTTCCATCAGTCTTTTCTGGTGGTCTAAGGAGGAAAGTGGGATTTCTGAGTGTGTGGAAGGCTTAGAGCAGTCAACTAAAGCCTTCTCGCCTTAGTTCAGTCAATTACACCATCAATGTTTTTTTAGAATATAGAACAATGAACTGCTTTAAAGACACGTTTGTCTTTAAGAGGATGAGAGGCAAATGGTCTGGTATTTACCATTGGGATTCTAGGGGTACCTGATGCTTATTTTTTTCTTTTGAAATTCACAATTTCGGACCTTCGCAAAAGTGAAAATATCAAGTTTAACTTCGCCTACCCCTGGGCAAAGTTTTTTCCACATTGCAAAATAATTTTCAAAGCAAAACAAGAGCATTTTCATTCTAATCAAAACGAGCCAAGCTAGGAAAATATGCAGACTATCTCTCTGTACGTTTAGCTTTTACAATGCTTTTTCAATGCACAGGTTTGCAGAAATGTTCTCTAACAGTTCACCATTTCGGCTCACCCAACCCCAATGGAAGTGATTGTTATTTTCCTGCTTTAATACCGCATGGGAAATCATCATAATATCGCCAGGGAATCGCCATAATATCGCCAGGGAATCGCCATCACCGATGGGTGCAGTATTTCATGCGGACACTATTGCAAGATGAATACCTGGGTATGAGGTATGAGAAATAGTATCAGAGTTTGCTAACTGGATTATTGCATGCCTTACCTCGTTCCCATGCACAATTAACCATATCGCTAATGGCAAAAATAACCTAAATAACCCAACGGAAAATGTTGTACCCCCACTACGCTTAATTTTGAGTCAAGTGCAAATGCAAACTTGTGTCTCAATCAAGATTACCAGGACAGTTAGCCCGAGTTCCTGTTTTCCGCAAAGTAAATGCGGCGGTTAACCATTTTGGTAAGTGTTTAATTTGGATATGTGCTACATAAAAAGTCAGAGGGGCATACTATCAAGAGCGGCGTTAAAACTAGTGCCGCTTTAGTGGCAGGAAACTGCTGCTAAAGCAGCAATAATAGGCTTGATAATATGCCCTTGAGAATTCCAATAGAAGCCCATTTTCTGGTGTGAATAGGCCCCAGCATCTTCATGAATTATTGGCAGACCGAAAAACTTTGCAACCTTAGCAAAGCTTTAAACTTTTCCAAAGGACTTCACGAAGCTTGCAAACAAAAAAATAACTTTTCCATTTCTCACATTCGTGAGCTGTCATAAAACTCCTTTGAATGACAAATATGTGTAATCTTGCTCAGTTTGTTTTACAACTGGTCGAGAAGTTTCTCCATAGTTTTCAAAGGCTGCAGCCTGGCAGTCACATAAAAACGTTAATTGAAGTTTTGGAGGGAAATGTTAATATATATGTGGCCAGTATGAAGGACTCCATCAAAAATGTAATATCGACATGGCTTAATTGATGGGAAATATATGGAAGAATATAGGGATGTGTGGGTGCATCGGAAGTAGTGGGTGAGTGTTTGTTGTGTGTGTATTTGTATGTGTGTGTGTTTGTGTGTGTGTGACATTTAATAGAAAGACATCATATATACATGGCCATTAGGGACCTTTTCGCCGCATTCGACTGTGTCACCCACTCAAAGCTATGGTTGGTCATGGAAAGTATGGGCATAGACGACTCCATCATCATGTTTATCTGACAGATGCACTTCCAGGCTACCCGCCTCCGTCTGGTATGGGAAGGATGGAGAAAGTACCAGGCCATTCTTTGAGGAGTCAGACAGGGCTGCGTCCTGGCCCCCTTTAGTACTCTCTGTATATACTAATGGGGTGGAAGCAGCGTTGTTAAGAGTTACAAAAGACTTTCCTGAGTTTAACTCCGCCTTCTTGCCCATACTCCGTTACGCAGATGATGCGGTCCTCTTAGCAAGAACTGGGAGGGCTTTGCTCAAATTAATTAACTGGTATACCACATAAATGCAAAGCTTAGGTTAATGAGGCAAAATCTTACATTCTGGTGGATCACACTAAGAAACTTCCACCCTTTCCGGCAGATTCTATAAGCATGGAGGTAGTGGACACATTTTCCTATCTAAGCCTACTCTTTGATAGAAAACACTCTTGGAGAAATATAATAGCCAGTAGAGAACTCCTCTTAGAGAAGCACATAGCGGGCATCTTTTCATTCATTGAAAGGCTGGGCACGAAACTCATCCCAGAAATTTTGAACATGTATGCGGCAAAAGCTATCTCTGCAGCCACATATGGGGTGGGGGTTTGGAGCTTTGGGAAAACTGAGCCAATTCAGTGTATGAAAGACAGATTCCTCAAATGGTTGTTAGCCCTCCCAGGAGCCTACTCAAGTGTCATCCAAAACACAGAACTAGATGCCCCATACCTGTCCGATACCGTCACCCTTGCACCGATTTTACTATGGCACTCTTTTTGGTGCAGGGAGATGGTGACCCTGAATCAGATCATATTGAGAGATTGTCTTGAGTTGCATTCAGCACACAAGATAACATGGTTACAGTATGGTAAGAGTACTCTGAGGGCAGTTTAATTAGTTGGATGATGTGATGACCCGTCTAAATGCTCCCTTATCTCCAAGGGCAGGATTACATCCATTTTTTCTATAGAACAGGGTCAACAAAAGACGGGAGACCAATAGCAAAACATCCACAGTGAAGCTCTTTTCAAGGCCCTCCTTCCATTACCCGGATAGCTCACTCCTATCTATCGACAGTTTCTAATCCCCAGCACAGGTTTATTCTACTGAGATTCCGCCTAAATTATATACCTTTGATGCAGGGCTATCCTGACAATGCATTCTCATGCCCTTGTGATGGGATGTCAACACAGACAGACTTACTTCTACTTTTTGTCTGTAGTTTTTATACTGTTCAGAGGAAAAGATTGATAATTCCAATTTTGAAAAAATATAACTTCAGCCGATGTTATCCCTTTCTCTATTTTGTCCCAATGTTGGCTGATTCCCTGGTTTGTTACTCTTTGGCTTCATTCTTTTGGGCTGCCTTGAAGAATAGGAAAGCTCACCCAATTATGGGTGTTAGAATCAATGAGTGTATATGGTTTTAATGGTAAGGTTTTTAAGTTGGGACCAGTTCTCCTTTTATATGACGCAAAGAGATTTTAAATGTGTCTATTGAATGTAGTGCTTTTACCTATAATTGAATTTTAATGGTTTTAGCGTCAATATCATATGTACTGTAAAATGTATTTTTATGAATTTGTTTGCACTTCATATGCTATGAACTTTAGCGAAATAAAAACCTTTGATAAATTGATTGACATAATTTGCTTCATGTTACTCCTTCCACTTCCATCCATCTCAGAACTTTCTTTTACTCAAGACATTTCAAGTCTTTTCTTTCTTTCCATTTCATGCATTGCTACAACATCCGTTTAGGAAACTTAACTCACACCGACTACAATTGTTCCAGAAATTGTTTCAGTACATAATTATTCCAAACATTTCAACATCATTAAAGCTGTCCATAAAACAATAAATACTGAGGTGTTTCTGATGCTAGCAAGTGTTCCATACATTTGAATGATTTTTCTAAGCCTACCTCACAAGTAGGAGTAAAACTGTATAAAAGCTAAATGTCATTAAAGCTAAGCATTGCCCCGAACACGTGGGATTTACAAACAAAGAAGCGCTGCATACTGGAGAAATCCTGACGTGTTGCTGCTTTTCTTTAAAAGGAACAATGGGATGCTGAGAAAAGCTTCTTCTATGACAGCAGGGGACCAGAGTGCTGAGTCTAAAGCGTAGATATTAGTGCCCAAAGACAAATAGACAGCGCATCCTGCACAATAAACCCAAGGGGGTGGAAACAACTCTAGCTCTTGTATTTGTTCTGAACTCAGAGATGTTTGCTCGCTCAATGAGCATTAAACGTAGATTCTCAATATTATTAAACTCCTTGAATTGAGCTCTTTCTCCATGAACAGAATTTGGAATAAATATTAACCACAAATTGCAAAAACAAGATGCACGGACAGACAAAACATTGTGGCAAGTTATGACACGTTTGAAAAATTAATTGGAAATCATTGAAGAGTCACTGTCAGAACTTTCACTCCATCTCTGCAGCCTCATGAACCACTATCAGAAGTGGGAGTTTCGCTTTTCTGGTTATCCAGGATATTTAAAATGTTCATAAAGTGAACAGTGCATACAAATTACAATGCACAGTAAGAAATGCAATGAAATACAAAGATAAACCAGGCCACTGGTGCTAAACCATACATACACACTCATGAAAACAAGAAGCACTATAAAATACCAATACGTTTAATGTAATAATAAAATAGTTTAAGCAATGCCTGAAAACATATATTAATATTATTATTATTATTATTAGTAGTAGTAATAAAAGTGATAATAATGATGAAAATAATAAAAAAATTATGATAATCGTATAAGGGATAAAGTACCCATGCCAGACATGATACGGATACTGCAAGTCACAGAGAAGTTCCATAACCATATAGAAGAATGAGGTTGAAGGCCGAGTTCCATTAGAAGGTTGTAGTACTCCGAGGTGACTTGTATGGGAGGGTGTACTTTATCCCATGTAATACATGGCCACCATTAGCATTCCCACAAATCACTTAAACCCTTGGTGCATAGCATGTATGTAAACAAGAATACAAATAGACCCACTAGTGAAAAATGAAACACATCAAACACAGCAGCGGTCCGTGGAGGGAGTTCCGTGGGGTGGAAAGGCAGGGCGGGGGAGGGGCAGGGTTGGGGGTACTAAACACCGGAATATGGATAATTGGAGGTAAGTAAACAATTAAATAAATAAAACAAATTTCGTAGTGCGCGCTGCACCGCATTTTGTGATGCAGGGCGCGCTACGAAATTCGTTTTATTTATTTAATTGTTTACTTACCTCCAATTATCCATGTTCCGGTGTTTAGAACCCCCCACCCTGCCCCTCCCCCGCCCCGCCTTTCCGCCCCACGGAACTCCCTCCACGGACCGCTGCTGATCAAACACCTGTTAGATATTTGTTGAAAACAAAAATTAGAAACAGTTCAATGCAGGTCAGTTTCTAAAAAACAAAAGCTGCAGTAGTTCAGAATGTGTAGAAACATTAAAAAAAGATTCTAACTTTCTATATTTATCTAGGGAATGCCTACAATAAACACGTTCTTTCTGCTAATCACTGTAAGCTAGAAAAATAGAGCAGAAGAAAGAAAAGTAAGTTTCATTTTCCTAGCTTTATACAGCTGCTCCGTGACCAGACCTGCCTTTCATCTTAGCTGCTGTCTCTGGCAGCGGTCACTGTGACATCAGAACTGACTAAAATAACTTATTACAGTTGAGTTCTGAAGACTTTTCTTGAATATCATTAACTGGGTGCGTCAGAAGCCGCAGATTATAAAGAACATAGAGACAGGAAATGTATACAGGGATTGCAGAATCCTATGTATTATAAAATAATAATCATAACATTAATAACAATAAAAATAACACACATAATACAGAGTTTTATATAGCGCTGACCATGTCCCTCTGTAGCCACTTCAGAGAACTTGATAGTTGATAAATCACAACGTTTAGATCAAGGTCTGAAGATGGGAAGAAAACAATCCTGTCAGACATTTTAGCATGGGTGTTAGTATTCAGGCAGGTCTTGCTCAGTCGAGGTGCCAGTCCTTGATGAGAGGTTATACTACCAGGCGTATGATTGCTACCCAATTGTGAAATTATTCTGTAAAATGGAGAATCATAATGCTCCCAACAAAAAGGGAATACTTTTTTATAGCTTTGCACACCATACAGTTCACAATCATATTGATCGCAAACACCAAAACCTGTCTGAAATAAAAGAGAAGCACAGGGCCAATGCTAAATATGCCACAGAGTGTGTCAGGAAAGATGCAATCAAAATGGGAAGTGTCTCAAAGTTTTGTAAACACAGAGCAGTGTGTGGAAACGTAATCATATCTCCAGGTTTATATTTGGTGGTGTTGGTTGGCTAGAATTGGAAGATAATAAAACTTGGGTGCCTTGGAGGCTTATCTGCAGTGGCTCCACAACCAAGGGGTCATAAATAGGGGAAGAATGCAGTCTGGCTCACCAGAACAGAGGTCTGAAGACCACAGTCCCAAAACCTCATGCTGGACCCCTCCGGCTCTTCGTGGTCCAGCATGGGTACTTGACACTCAGTTGCTGGACATCTGCACACAAAGATACCATAGTTCATCTTCAATTGTAGTGCTAGAATATCTAGGCAGCTGTCCTCCGAACTCTCCGAAGAAAACAGAGCTTCTCGGATCTGCGTACATATAAATGAATATTTGAGGAGAGGGAGGAAGGTTTGATGGGGGTGGGGCAATGTAAAGGCCTCGTAGCTAGAACCTTGCACTTAGAGGTCGGTGGGACTTCCTCCATCAATGACTGCACAAGAGCAATGCGGTCGTCCATATAGTCAACCTTTCCCTTCCCAATTAGTAACCATTACTTCTATGGATGATGGCCGACATGGGCTGTTTTCCTCGGTGTCTTCCTCCTTCAATGTAATTCTTCCTTGGGCCATGTATCCTATGGAGACAGGATTTGGAACACCAGTCAATGTTCCACCAGCATCCTTTGAAGCAACCGGATAGCAATGTGTCATTTGAACATTAACTCCCATTAGACATGCACATGGAGCACTCAGTAATTGTGTGCCATAATACCCCCGACATTCATACATGTGTGCTGGATTTATCAGTCCTATCTGACACACAGTTTTTAGCACCTTGAGGGGAAATGTGCTCACATGAACTGTGCATCTATTTTGGTGCACTGCATTTTGACAGATTGTGTTTATGGATTAGCTACTCTGTGCTAATTGTCCAGTACTTCAGTTTTGCCCATTGGTCTATTAGTCATTCTTAAATGCTTCTGATACTGATTTGCTCTACTAGCCCAAAAGGTGTTTACAAGGATGCCAATATAGGACCCCTAACATGCTGTAAAGACATCTACTCCTGTACATGAAATGTTCATTGATGAAATTGTACTTAGATGCCAGTACACTCATGTGATGTGGTTACGCAATGCCGCATTTCTCGGTTGATCCCATCACCAAGATAGCTACGACTGGAGGAAAATCACTGTGCCTGCTTACCAGAATCTCAAACAGGCAAGATCTGGATATTATGGAATGTGCACATTGAGGAATTGGTTGAAACGCAACATGTGATCACCCACTGCCCTCTTCTTCGGACAAGGTGTTGTAAAGCCTGAGTGAGGCAAAGGGACACAAGTCCATCTCTACTCTACATTTGCTAGGCCACAAATGTAAAATATGACAAATATGCAACATGCATAAATTATTTCACCACTGACAGCCAAAAGCCTACATATGGACGTATCATTAATTGCTTAACGTTGGCCTACTAAAAAGTTTTAATGGATCAGAATTTATTTATAGTAAAGGTTGCTATACATGCCATATGAAAACACCTGACATCATAGACTGCTGGACAGATCATTCTGTCATTTATCTGGTTTGAGAGAGTGCTCAAATTGACTCAGGGAAAAGATTTGTAGTTCATTTCATTCTAATGTATATATTACACCGTGCACCTCATAGTTAATCATATTCCATTAGACGCGAACCACTGAACAGTAACCAGGAATGCATAAAGTGCTCCCCCTCAATACAGCTAGACACCAAAGATGTATATTACACCATCTATGGATACGTCTTGGCTAAACAAACTAATAAAGTATGGGCTTTTCACTCAGTCATGTTAGTGGTGAATGTAGATGGATTGCATTTGCTTAATTGTGTGGGTATCATATAGTGTCATGAAATGTGATCCCAAACTTAATTAAATGAGTAGGTAGGATCTTCAAATGCTTTATGCAGTGCAAAGGTGACTGTTACGCAGAATATGTCACATTGAATCCATATGTTAATATATTTCATAACAGCTAACCGATGCTTCTTCTGAAGCAGTAGGAGTGGATTTCTAGAAAGGCCATTACTAATATGTACAGTTGGAATGGATTGAGCTACAAACTCCTTTTTTTCATCAGATGGTGGACATTCCCAACACGCGAAGGGGTGTCATGTAGTCTTCTGAGTTCTGCTGTCCTACAATTAATCCCTGCTGTTCAACCTCTTGGCTGAATATCATCCCCTACCTCTCTCATTAGGTGTATCCTACTGTTTACAAGCACTACTATCTCCTTTTTAGAGTTGCTTACTAATAGGGCCCACCTTTATTGTACAGGGACACAATGTCCTGAGGATGGTTTCAATGATTGCTTCTATCTGAGATTGAGATGTCGACAACCTTTCCAAATCAGTCCATGAATTGTGCATTTGATACTCCATATTTGGCAACAGAGAGACTTTACACATGGGTTATGTGGTTGATATACCATTTAAGGCCTCTTCCATGGACTATTGCTTTGAAACAAATGATTTTCCATTTGTTGGTGTGTCCAATCTGTTCTTGGACTTTACACTTCTGTGAAAAGTACTTTATGTTGGTTTGCTTTAGTATTGAAAAACCTATACTGTTATTCACATGTATTGGAAAATCATTGACCATTGTGTGATTTAACATTAAAAAAAGGTATTTGTGTTGAAAATAAATTTCTTTTATAAGTCCAACACAGAGTACGCTTTTTCATAGGTATTTCATATCTTTCATACATTGTATGACCAAATGCCTCAGTATACAATTTAATTGCATGTGGAGTGGATTCTTTATGACCTATCTATTGAATTATAGATTCAATCACACAAAATATTTACTTCAGCAGTTCCATGGTTTATATTCTGCCTGTAGATATCAATCTCCCAAGGGCCTTTTAGCTTTCCCTAGTGTGTTTACCGTGCACACTTATTATACTGCAGGTGCCCTGAGCCAAAGTGTTTCCTCCCTTGCAGGGAGCACACTCACATACCAGTGAAAATCCTGAATTGTCGCAGTATTTCTAAGGTCTTGCGTCAATATTTTTAGCAGCATACCCACCTACAGATTGTGATTGCTGAAATTAAGGTATGCAAATAGACAGTGAATAAGAAAAGCAATGATTGTATTTGTTTAAGGTGTTGGGGTCTTTTTTAATGGGTCATTGCATTATGTAGGTGTGGTATAAATATGCATTACACGTCCAACTTCTCTTTACTATCCACAGAGAAACCTATATGATTGTTGGAGAACCCCATTCCTCTGTATCTATGGAAATACATTTAGGTGCTTGGAGATAATGTTCCAGCTAGTTTACATATGTAATCCAATCTATTTGAAGTATATTTATAGGTATAAATGGAGTGGTTGGATCAATTGGAAATGTGTGTGAATACTCACAAAGTTTTCACCAGGGCACAAGTCGGGGGAACACGCAGGTACACAGTGTCCACCCACTATTTTTACTGTGTGGACTGCGTCCCACCCGCCAAGATGTTGGGCCCCACAGAAATATTCTGAACTTGACCCAGCGTAATTTTCAGACACCGGGACCCATTCAGCAGCGCCTGTACGTTGTCTGCTTTCCATTCCCAGCAGCAATGTGCGGGCAGCATATATATATATATATATATATATATATATATATATATATATATATATATATATATATATATATATATATATATATATATATATATATATATATATATATATCAGAAAGCTTTATGTAACACACATTATACATTGACAATAAATCATGTACATGTGTAAATCAATGTACAGTGTACAATGTACAAGATTAGTTACATGACACAGGACTACAAGGTGTTGGAGTCACATGTCCTTCATAGCTCACTGTGCTGTGCTGTATTACAAGGATTATAATTAATGAATTGCAAGTAACCAAAGGATCACTGTGTTAAAAGCAGTAACCCTCTTTACTATTTACATACAATAAAAATCTGTCATCTGTATGATACATGGTGTTCTTTGCAGGAGACATATATACCTTATACTACTTTGATTCAAATCTGGGACATCACAAAACACAGATCTCTCCAGCAAATGCGTTAAACTCCAGAGCTATCTCACCATTATTACTATTCTCTGAGGTTTACTGGGCACCTTTACAGCAAATACCTTAACATAATCAAATATTTTAAAATGTAGATTTTGCAACCAATTAAGCATAACCGATCTACAGCCATCCTTCTCCTTGTTGCCGATTTCTTTGTGGCAGGGTTTAAAAAAATAAATGTATTAGTTGAGGCCCAGATTTTGCATCTGGATTGCGCCACTTTTTTGGCACAACCCCAAATCCAAATATAATTTGTTAAATCTCATAATGCACTTAAATGTACTCATGATCTGATGTCACTCCTTGTGATGTCACTTCCAGTGAGGTCACTTCCTGCGATGTCACGTGCAATGTCACGCGTCGTGACATCATGCGCTGTGATAGCACGTGTAATGATTTCACTTGCATGCTGCCTAACCTGGTTAGTCCCCTCACTTCTTTTTTTAGGAGTTGGTTTTCACTTTGTGAGTGATCACATTATCCCCACTGCTCACCTACCTTCCCCATCCCGGGTTGCATGAATTTCCTAGTCCACTCCCTAAACTTGCATCCATGGAAAAGCTGCTGCAATTTCCTTTGGAAGTGCAATTCACTCTTATGAAATTCCACTAAAATTAACTGGGATTCTGGGTCTGAAATAACACCCATTCATATTTGTTGCTACAAAGCATCATTGATTGAAATGAAATAACACAAAATAGCAATCACATACAGTATTTACTATGGAACTAATTAAAACATCTGATCAGTTTATTTATTTATAGGGTTAGTCTATTAGTAAAATCATGATTTGATCCCTGTGCTATTACACAACAAAGGCCAATCCATTTTCTTCAGTCTGTACCCCCCTGCCTGTCATGAGTGAAACATGGTCATAATTTTCTGCTCCGAGAATTCTGAAAGACTTCTGTGCTTTCAGCAGTACTCAAAAAGATGCTTTCTTTTACAAGTGTAGCGAAAAATGCTTTGAAATGATGTGAAATGAAGATGTTCTACCTGCAAACACCATGGCAGCGGGAGTCACAGCTGCAACGCTGGGAAAGAAAAGATGAACGGCAGTAAACAATTCACCTTTCCTTGCTATGCTGCACATTTTTAATTGGAGCGCAGATGCAAATTGCAAATCCAAGGTAGATGCACAGAAAGCGAAGCCAGGAAAGAATAATCCAGCGGAACAAAGGAACAAATAAAGAACTGTGATGAAAAGCACTCTTTTCTTTCATGAAGAGACAAAGAACAGGTGAAAGTCATTGAAAACAACAATTCAAACATGAAGCCATTTGAGGAAGCACAAAAAGAATGTGAAAAAGTAAGGGAACAAGATGTAATGAAAATGTATGTAGCATAAAGGCAACACCACAAGTGGAATGGATCTTTATTTTGTGCAATTTACTCTTGAAAATGTAGATCCCACAATTTGTGGTTTAAATCGTAAAACAGTTTTATTATACATGCATGCTTTCTTTCTATGAAGTAACATAGAAGTTAAATCACCTGACTTTCTTTTGGGTGAATAACAATTCACTAGGGATGGAACATACTTCTGTGATTTGGCAAGCCTTCATTGGACATGTGAAGAAAGATGGCCTTGGAAAGTTGCATCGTGGAAGCCAATCACCAAAATTCCATGGGAAGCAAAACTGACATCATACTTTTTTGTTTAAAAAAATACATGCAGGGTGAACTTGTTGCTGCATGTTGGGCCTACTCTCTTACCATTTATCTTCCTCTGATGGACCTTTCTTATCCACACTGAGGAGTGGAGAGAATTAAAATGTCATTAATCATTATCAATTAACAGTGTAACCCATTTGCCTACACAATAAGAACCAGGAATGTGTAACTACAGGTAAGAAGGTTTATTACAAGTAAACAATTGCTGGCATGAAAATGTTCTCTTTAATTTAATCAGTTCATCCTGTAACTTACAGTGGGGGTCTCCACCTTCACACCAAAATCTTCTTCTCTGTAATGTGTCTTTGCCACCATTTTAGAATGGAGCATCAATCAAAATCATTTCAATAAACATCATCAATTTAGTCATTTAGTTCAGTCAATAATGAGGGGTTTGGATCAATTCGAAAACCTTTATTTAGTGATAAGAGTTTAGTATATAGTTTTGGTCTCTTTATTGAAATTATTAAATCGGATAAATCCATTTACAGAAATATCAAGTAAATCATGGATGGTGTCAACTATGTACATTGCAGCATGTTCAATAGGACTCTTTACTCCCTACTATACTCTAAGTGGATCCTAACCTACCAGAAACCATAAAGGGCCCTTTTGGAAAAGAGCAAGATTAAAAGGAGCATTGAAATAGAATCAGATTGAAGTCAAAATCCTCATGAAGAGTAGTTGCAGAAACTATTCTCTCTCAAAACAGCCTTAGCAAACAGTTGCAGTAACAACTGTTCAAAGTTAAGCTAAGAAAATGGTCACATAATTAGCCATAACTGTTAAAGAAAAAAGACACCCACAAAGTACTAGGCAACAGAAATCACGATCAGCAGTATCTCACAGTGAATAGGGCAAAAGGTGCTAAGGGAAATAAGGATGGTCGCAGAAGAATTAGCCTGGACTAATCTGGCGAGTACTGACTGGACTGCTTTAATTCTAGCTAGGAACATATATATTATAAACACAAAAACATATGTAACAATCCATGCTGGTGTTAGATCCTCTTAAGGCAATGAGGAATGTTTGGCCGATGGTCTGCTGCTTCATCCTTCATTCCCACATTAAATGTACAAAGTCGGCAAGGGGCTAGCTGCAAGCATCAACTTTGTTGAAAAACATTCATGTGCATTAGCTTTACTCTGAGTTCCCACAAGAACACTGCAGTTTAAAATATAAGGGGCTGATTGTAAGTCTGGCTGGGTGCGTCAGTGGTGGTCTCCCCACTGCCCTATTATGAGGTGGGACAGCCACAGCCCCGCCGCAGCCACCAGGGAACCGCCATTCCCTGGCGGTGGTACGGCGGTGTAGAAGCATCCATATTCTTGGTGTGACCACTTCAGTCCCACTAAGCATATTAGGAGTTTCCTCTCCACCAGGGTTTTCATGGTGGTTCCGCTTCCATTTAAACCCTGGCAGAGAGGAAACAAAGGGGGCCCTATAGGGCCACCTGGTGCCTCTACATCAAGTGGATGCACACAGGGGTCACAACATGTGCCCACCCCTGTGTGCATGCACACCAGTTCCTGCGCTACATGGAATTTTCAGTCTATGCTGTGCAGGAATTGTTTTTGGTGATCCCATTGTGGTGCCCATTTTTAGAGGCACCGCCATGGGAACACTAATCTGGCAGGCAGCCTCACCATGGGTTTGGTCGTGCAGCAGCAGGGCGGACCAGGCAGCGCACCACCGAACTAGTAATTGGGCCCTTAGGTATTCACTATTTCACTGTGTAACAATGAATTATTCTAAAGGGAAAAACATTCTAGTTGTAATCTATGAGGTTAAGTCATGAGATTCACGTTTTCATGTAAGCATTATCGTTATAGTTCCCTTTTCAGTATTAAGCATCGTGAATATGTGGCACATAGAAAACTAACCAAACATAATGAGAACATGTAGCTTAGGAAAGAATAAATATACTTTTTAAATCAGCACATTCTATAGAGATTGCATGTTTAAGCAAGTGAAATGTGAATCAGTTATCAAATAATATTGCATAGTTCAACATTTCCTAAATGCATTTATTTATTGAAAGGAGAAAATTAACTGAAAAATAGAAAATGGTAGAGGCCTACTCTGGCTTAGTAGTGTAATTATTATTCAAATGAGCGCTTACTGCAAAATCATGTTACACGTTAATTTTACATGTGTTAGAAAAAGACACATTTTCCTACATTTCATTCATAAACCATTTTCATGTTAATGACTATTGTAAATTAAGGCATTTATTTTAAGCTAAATTCTCCTGCTCTATAAAAGTCAAGTTTAAGAAAATGATTCTTATTACTATGCTACAGAGATACAAAAGAACAACAGGAAAGCCCAACCTCCGAAGAAATTGAGGTGGACCAACAAGCAAGAAGTTCAGAAACAGAAATACATAAGATTAATGCAAGAAGTTGATGTTCAGAGAAGAATCTCAGGTTTTCTTGCCTATAGATTAGTAAATCTGAATCTCCTATATCAGGGTCCAAGCTGAGAGGTTGGTTCTTAAAATCCTAAAGAATCTAAAAAATCAGGGAAGTTCAATAAAGGAGATGCGAACAAGGCAAGGACAAATTTAGTAGGAAGGTGCCAGCATTTAGGAAGCTCAGTCAAGAGTCTTCTAGGGTCAGGGGATAAGTGTTAGCCTAAACCACACTCAGCAATGACTCAAAAGGAAGCACAGAGATCTAAACCTCTCAGAGTCAAAACGAAATTGTGGTAACAAGGTCAGGATAAGTTCTGAAAGCATTCTTGGGTCATTCTGAAAGGAGTTCCAATCTCAGAGGGTGTGAAAACTAAGTTATAGCACACAAGAGTCTCTTGGGCAACACCTCTTGGTATACATATCAGGGGTTCATGGTCTCTTCTTTACAACATGTTGCACACTGAAACATTTGCAAAGTATGCCACACTGAATATGGGAACCAGATTGTTTTCTCACACACATGCTAGGTTTCAACATTGCTGAATCGGCCTTTCAGTTAACGCTCTGGCTCTCCATGTTCTTTCATCAAGGTCTTATTCTCAGGCTCTCTCCTTCTATCACTAGTACAGTAATGTATCTATTCTCAAACTAATAATGCATGTGAATACATGCAAGAAATGTCATGTTTACAGAAATTTGAAAATAATATTTTATACAGCACAGCGAGCAGGCCTACTAAGGACAACTTAAAGTATTAACTCACTGGTGTACCTTTAATATGTGTGTGCACATGTAAAAACCAATGAATGTGAATATGAATTTCCTGTACATTAAATTCATATTACATGTGACATACAGTAAAATCTTTAAATGTATACGTGAAAGTATGTCTAGGAACTACATTTTTCAAGCAATATTTGAACTACTAGTGTACGGTAAACAGCCTTTAGTGCGCGGCTGCTACTGCGCATACCATTACTTCGCAAGCGTTACTACGCTTGCGATGTTACAATGCGTACAATTAGTACGCAAGTTGTTACATCGCAAGCGTTGTTACTACGCATGCGTTGTAATGGTATGCTTGAAAAGAAAATGATCCATGTTGTAAAGAAACTGAGCCAGTTTCCTCACAACGACGTGCACAGCCCCTCGGAGACGATGTGAGGACGGTCCCAGGAGGAGAGAGGAATCACGAGGACAGTGAGGTAAGGGGGATGTAGTGTGTTTTTGTAGTGTAGGGGGTCGTGCTGGGGGTACAGTTTAAGGGTTGAGGATAGTGTTAAGGGGTATGTGTAGTGTTTAAGGTTTGAGTGTAGTGTCATGGTGTATGTGTAGAGTAGGGGGTCGTGCTGGGGGTAGTGTTTTAGGGTTTAGGGTAGTGTTGTGGTGTATGTGTAGTGTAGGTTAGTGTTTTAGGGTTAAGGGTAGTGTAGGTGGGTCGTACTGGGTAGTGTGGGAGTGTAGGGACCGGAGTGTGGCTCGTGGGGGTCGTACTGGGGTAGAGTATTATGGTTTAGTGGTTTAGGGTAGTGTTTTGGTTTATATGTAGTGTAGGAGGTCATGCTGGGAGTAGTGTATTAGGGTTCAGGGGAGTGTTGTGTTTTTGTAGTGTAGGGGGTTGTGCTGGGAGTAGTGTATTAGGGTTCAGGGTAGTGTTGGGTTTTTGTAGTGTAGGGGGTTGTGCTGGGGGTAGTGAGCTAGGGTTTAGGGAAGAGTAGTGGTGTGTAGTGTTAAATGTTTCAGTGTAGTGTTGTCATGTATGTGTAGTGTAGGGGCATGTACGCATAGTAGTGGAATGCGAAGTAATGGTCTGCGCATTAAAATACTTTTGTTATATTATTAATGGTTTTGCGAAGTTATGGTAAGCGTAGTAATATTTTTTTATTTTTTTTTGTCCTCATCTTCACCAAGGCTGAAACTTGCGTAGGCCAAAACAAAAAGAATGGCATATAGGACATTGACAAGCTGACTCAACAGATAGTTGGAAGAGGTCTTAAGGTAAATAAATGCTGACCATGACCCCACAGCTATGTCATGCGTCCAGCCAACCTTAACATCTTGTAATGGACTCAACACACGTCAACCACAAACCGCTTCCACCATAGCTAAAATCCGCAGGAGAATTGGCATCAATGCCATGCGGCATTAGCAGGGAGAATAAACCATGGCTTCATAATCATCGGACCTGGGGAAAAAAAAAGAAAAAAAAACCCAGTCTGTCATTGAGACCAATCAAGTAAGTTCCAGAAAGCTCTTTTACTCAGATTTCCGGACCTAAGGAGGTCTATTTTCGAGATTTGTAGCATCGCCGACTGCCAGTCGTATAGAGAAGGTGGAGTTGTCTCTTTTCAGCGCTTACATATTTCCCTTCGAGCCATCAGGATGGAATAAAACACAAGATCTTTTGCTGGACTTCGCTTCTGATCCACAGTCCCAAATATTACTAATCGCAAGTCCACAATGACAGCGAAACCCAAGGCAGAAGAAAGTTTAGTGCTGATGGAATCCCAAAAAGGTGACAAATGGGTGCACTCAAAAAACATGTGGGCATCAGAAGCCTCGACTAAACCACAACGGGGACATGCCACCAGAACTCTCGGAGTAAATTTAGAGAGCCTCTGAGGAGAATAATATGCCCTGTGGATCGTAAAGAGATGATTTCTGCGGAGCCAGGCAGGCTTAACCAGGTCCCACATGATGTTACAAGACCTACGCCAGAGTTCATTCAAATTTTCATTAGGCAGTAAGGTGCCCCACAGATGATCAGGAAGAAGAAATTCCCCATCTATCTCGTCCAAAATTAGATTATACCAAAGGGAAACTTCTTTAGATTGAGGTGCTCTGTCCAACAACGTTGACACAAGTAGGCTATTTCCTCCTAGGGGCATGTTGAAGCTCGGAGGGGCACTGGATGGATGTGACTGGGCCCAACTTCAGATTTGTATGTACTTTAATCTAGAAAGGTTTGGACCGACCTTGTTTACCAGATACTCCCAAGGAAACACTGAGCCTTCCAAAAACAGATCGCCCCATGATTGAATACCGGCATCCTTTAGTGGAATTACCAAGGCGTCATTAGCCCAGCCTGTGGGGGATGGAAGGTTCCATATTGGAAATCTATTTGAAAAATACTCTAGTTTGATAACAGCCCTAAGGTTAGACCAGGTTTTAGCTAAGCCATGGAGCACCTTCAGCTTGATTTTTTTTTTAAACTTGGGGTCCCCAAACTTAAATAGAAAGCCTGACTGCCCAACTCCTTCACCCTGTAATAGGGCTGAAAACATATTCCCTATTCCATGGGCAGATGGAATTTTTAGCAACATTCGAGCATGTGTCATCTGGAAGGCCCAAGCATAAATCTGGAGGTCCGGACCAGCCAGTCCACCTTTCTCCCTGCGCCGTCTGATTTTTTTCCATGCTCTCCTCACATTTTTATTTTCCCAGATAAATTAGGAAATATCGCTCTGCATCTTATTAATGAGCAATGCCTCAAAATGTAGTGGAATGGTGTTAAAGATGTAGGTCAACTTAGGCAAAATGGACATCTTTACTAAGTTTGCACGGCCCAAGACTGTTAGGGGGAGATGGACCCAAGATCCCATTAACTTCCGGCATTCTTTAGCAACAATAGAAAAATTCATAGAGGCGATCTGATTTATATCTTTAATAATTCTAAGACCTAGATACCTCAAGTTGTTGCTCATTTGCTCATTGAATCCAGAAAGGTCACTGTTCCATGCCATGATTTCAGTTTTGGCAGAGTTGACCTCATATCCTGAAATACTTCCAAATTCAAGAGCTAGTTTAATAATTGCAGGGAATGCCGTACTAATCTCCGATGTCATGATCAAGATGTCGTCAGCATATAACAACACCCTTTTTTCCCAAACCCTATATTTAAAGGATTTGATATTGTTATCCTCTCTAATTTTTTGGGCAAAAGGCTCAATAAACATATCAAAAAGGAGCGGAGAGAGTGGGCATCCCTGTCGCGTTCCTCTTGTAATGGTAAAAGGGTCGGACAGACCTCCATTAACCAAAACGGATGCCAGGGGGTTATGGTATAGGAGCTCTACAGCTCTGCGAAAAACGCCACCAACGCCAAACCTCTCCAAGGCCCCCGACAGGTACAACCAGTTGACCCTGTCGAAGGCCTTGGCGGCATCCAACGTCAAGATAGCTAGAGGTGAAGATGAACTTATGGCCATATCTATAGCTCCTATAAGGTCATACGTCAGCTCATAGAGCTGGCGACCCCTAACAAAGCCTTTCTGGTTAAGATGCAATACGGAGGGGGCGACCTGACCCAGTCTCTTAGCCAGCAGTGATGCAAAGATTTTATAATCTGCATTAAGTATTGAGATTGGGCGGTATGAGCCACAGTCAGTTGCGACTTTGTCTGGCTTAAGGATGAGAGTGATGGAGGCATTATTCCAAGAGGAGGACGGTAAAACACCTTCCTGCAGGATTTGATTGAATAATACCGCAAGGAAAGGCGCAACCTCTACCACAAGATGTTTATATATCTCGGCGGGCAAGCCATCAGGCCCTGCCGCTTTACCACTCTTACAGCTTTGAATCGCCCCCATAACTTCATCTACAGTGATTGCACTTTCCAGAAAGGAGCTCTGCTCTAAAGATAGTGATGGTAACGTAATGCCATTTAGCCAATCTTTTATTTTCTCAGGGGAGATGTTTTTATCCTCCTGGTAGATGTTTTGAATTTTTAAAGGCAGATCTTATCTCTAGGTCACAAGATACCTTCCCAGCACTGGTTATGATGGAATTGATGTTGTTACGTGACCTGTCCGTTCTAGATTTCCAGGCTAACAGTTTACCCGCCCCTTCTCCAAATTCAAAGTGAGCAAGTTTACTCGCCTCCCACCTCTGGAAAATACGTTGATTGAGCACCGAGGCCAATTCACCCCTTAGAGCAATGAGCGTCTCACGCAATATGTTGGAGTTGGGGCCATCACCGCGGGAGTCTAACTCATTCTGCAATAATGTCAAATTAGCCTCTATACTTGAGACTTCCTGAGTGTATTGCCTCCTACGATATACTGTCTTGCTCTTTATAACCCCTCTCAGAAAACACTTAAAAGCGTCCCATACCATAGAGGAGCAGGCTGAACCAATGTTAGCTTGCAGAAATTCCTTTGTGTCTAGTCTCAGAGATATAATATCATCTGGTGACGAAAGAAAGGAACGATCCAAGGACCAAGACCTGGTCGAAGATTGGATCACATCCACAAGCTCGAGCAGAACAGCAGAGTGGTCTGACAAATGAGAGGGAAGATAACTGATATTTTTTACTGAATCACGGAGAGCTGTGTTAATAAAAAAAAAATTGATCCTGGAACTATGACGATATTTAAAATTTCTGAATGAATATCCAGGTTTCAAACCAGCTATTGCTCTCCAGATGTCAATGTATCCATATTGATCCATACATTTAAGCAGGAACGCTCTAGACCTAGACATCCCCTGTTGTCGACTAGAGGGGGTTTTATCCAATAAGGGATCAAGCACGATGTTAAAATCCCCTGCTAGAATAACAGGCTCAGGGAAGTGCAGAAGTTCAGAAAATAATGCTTCCAAGGCAGAGGGGTCGTCTCTATTGGGCCCATAAAACCCGGCTATAGTGAAAGATGTACCTCCTATGATCACTGAGACAATTGCCCATCTACCTGCGGGATCAGTTTTCTGCGAGATTAATCTAGCATTGCTCGCCTTTTTAAAAAGGATAGAAACTCCCCTAGTGTTTGAAGATTGGGACGTACAAACTAACTGATCTATCCATCTGTTTTCGTTTGCGATCTCAAGCATCTCCGTTTTAGCTAAATGTGTCTCCTGGAGTATGATGATCTGCGCATCCATATCACGTAGATATTGAAGAATCTTATTTGCTTTGGGTTTGGTGCGCAGACCATTAACATTCCAGGAAAAAATCCGTAGGTTAGCCATTCCTTCTCAATATAGACTGATGGATAGGAAAATAGGGTGACCTATGGCCCCTATAACCACATATATGGTTTGTCCTTACTTTAAAGAAAGAAAAAAAAAGGATTATCAGCCTGGCAGAAAATGAGGAAAGTTTTATAGTGAATTTTTGCCCACCCCCCGAAACCTAGAGAGCCCCACCCCTGAGGAACCCCTGTGTAGTCTAGCCGGAACAGTCCGGATAGTGGTACCCTTGCCCCTGTCTGAGCCTCGGCTAAGCGCCACTGCTAGATGGAAGAGTCAAGATTGAAATGTTCACGGACTGCTGAGAGCTAGAACCCCTGCTATGGGGAGAAAGGGAATGTGAAAGAAAAAGGAAAACATTACTTAAAAAGAATCTTCTATGCCCTACATAATAAGGCAAATAATTAAATAACAAAAAAAAAAGAAAAATACTGGTACTAAACCCAGACACCCTAAGAGAGGGGTGAGGCAAAACAGGAAGAAATTGGATAAGACAGGAGGAAAGGGAAAAAAAAAAGGAAAAAAAAAAAAGGGCGAAGGAAGAAAAAAAAGAAAAAAAAAAAGGAAAAGGGAAAAAGGTAAGCGTAGTAATATTATGTGTACTAATGCCATTTGCGATGTAAAAACATCGCACTAAAGGCATGCGTAGTAATGGCATGCTATGTATCATCATACATTCCTAGTGTATACATTACATAAACCTAATGCGTTTTTAACATAAATGAGATTTCATAATGTGAGGATGATTTTCATTTCTACTAAAACATCTAAACTGTAAATGTCAATTAATCGATTAAGGCACACTTCATGTAAGTCAAATTCACTTTATAGGGTGTACATGTCTACCAAGTAAGGATGGCTTATACAGACTTTAAGGAATAGCTCTATTGGTATGGCAAAAGGACACAATTTGAGTAAATTCACCAATCCTTCAGTAAATGCACTTTAGAATAATGTCAAGTGCAACAGATATTTTAATATCCTTAGACTACCTAAAAAACATGTGCTAAGTTCGTGTTCATGTCATGTATCTGTTATGAGATTGTAACGTATTGTGAAGTGTGAAGGATGGGCAAATTTGCGTTGCACCAAACTCTTGCCTAGCCCATAGTTCTTTAGCAGCCCTGCATTGGCCACTAAAGGCTAGGGCTAGATGCAAGTAGAGGAAATTAAATCAAGTAAACAACACTCTTCAAGCCCTGATTATCTCTTGTTTTTAATGCTGTATCAGTACTCCTGTGATCAGGGGTAACCGGTTAGTGTGAAGATTACCAAAGGGCAAGTCAGGGAAAGGAGCTGCTATCATAGCTTTACATAATTGAATTAACCCTGGCAAAGCAATATCCCCAACCCCATGAGGGTGGACCACAAAATGCACTAAATTAACCTGTGCTTAACCCTTTGGTATCTTGGCGCAAAAATGGTCAGGCTTAACTTAGAGGCAATGTGTTAAAGATTCATGCAGCACAAGAGCAGTCAGAAAGTGAAAACATAAAACAAGAAAAATCTCTCACCAATTTAGAAAAAAGGGTGAATTTTATTTGACACCAAAGCAAGAAAAATCCAATCAGTAGAACCAGAGTTATGCGTTTTTAAAGTTTAAGGTAAAAAATTGTGCTTAAAAGATCAAAGCACAATCCAGTCACTGGAGACTGGGTCAATCGATGAACTTATGTCAGAAATAAGGAGTGGATTAGACCCACTCAGTGTTTACCTTCAGACTTCGAAGACATTTTGAAAAAAATATTCTGAGAAGGTAAAGTTCAGTGGGGCGAGGCTCGAGGCGGTGTCTGAGAAGGAGGCGTCTTTGTTGGACGAATCCACAGTGAAGATATCTACATTTGGGCTTTGTCTCTTTTTTGGAAGTCAAAAATCATCAGCAGGATGAGGCAAGAGGCTATACCTAATGAGAATTCCATGAGGACTGATACCCCTGGGGTGAAGTACCACTGAACAGAATTTGCATCTGCAGAGTAGAACGTAGCGGGAGCTACTGCAAACTCAAGTTGACCGGCAATGCACCTTGGGTGGATAGACAAGCAGGTTTTTTCCTGTCTAGCATCAATTATCAGAGCAGTTTTTTGCAAAATTTTCTAAGTTCCAGGTTTTAGCTTTTGTTTATACAGGCACCTTTAGCATGACCACCAAGGGTCCAGGACTGGAGGGGCACAACTTGGGGGTAAGGGCACATTCAGCCTGGGTCCAGGTGTGGGCTCAAGATGGTTGGAGTCTTTTCTGTCCCTAAGGCTCCGATCAGGAGGCTAGCCAACTAACCCTTGAAGTCTCTCTGATAGGCCTGGGTTCAAGTGATGAAACAGGGCTCAAGCAGCAGGGCAGGGCTAGAAGGGCTCAGAGCCGCCTCCAGGCAGCAAAGCAGTCCTTCCAGGTCCTGCAAAGCAGTCTTGTGGAGTACACAGCCGGCCACGTCAGCAGGCAGCCCTCTGAATGTCCTTCCACAAGTCTGAAGAGTGAACTGAAGAGTGAGTCTGAGGGTCCTATTTTTAAACCTGGTGCCTTCTTTGAAGTAGGAGAAATTTATTGAGAATGCCTTTGATGGGCTTGAAGTTTCCTGCTTCCCATGCACTGACTCCTGGCTGTCTGTATGTTAAATGAAGGAATGGCAAGCCCTTTCTGTGAATGCAAAGCACAGTCTTTTTTGTTTTAAGCGGTTATGCCCAGTTTCACCCCTCTCGCTTGCCAGTTGATGGCCCAACCAGGCACACCTAATTTCTCTATTAATGTGGTTGTCTGGCAGGAATAAACAAGTCCAACTGTCAACTACACCCAATCTCGAGACCTAGAAACTGACTGCAGGCACAAAATGGTTAGTGCAAAAAAAAGCCAATATGCGAAATAAACATCCTACCATAAATCTGAACAGTTAATTGAAATGTCAGCACAGAAAAGTCATGAGAATAGCAAGTGAAAATCGAGGCCTCTCTTTAATTGCGTTTGTGCCAGTTGCATATCTCAGGAAGATACTTTTCATTCTGTTTGCTCGCTGGGGCAGCATGCATTGCCAAATCACAACCCAACTAGAACAAGTTATTATAGTAGGGTATAGTGATGTTGCTTTCGAATTGCTGATCAATAGTTGTATCACCACACTGCAGTAAGACCATGATTGCAGGACTTCAGAGTGGGATCACAGGCCTCCACGTGTATACACTTTAGGGTGATGCATCCACAGCGGTGTGATGTAAGCATATTGGAAGTCAAAAAAGAGTTCCATGGCCATTTAGATACACTAAACTATAGGCTCACCTCTTTTATCATGATATGTAACTGTTGTTCATATGTTCTTCTTTACGATAAGCTGGCCTACACCCTCCATTTCATTCATGCCCTACATGTGGGATATGTATTGTTTGGTAGGCACTGGGTTGGCAGCACAAGAAAAAAGGCCATGGTATGCTTACCTCTAGAACCAGTTTGTAAGTATCACCTGGAACTGGGGGGTAGTGAGAAGAGAATTGCCATGAATGGTGCATGGTTCTTGCTCTTTACAGCTCTATCAGCCTTCACACTGCCTTTACCATCATTGAAAAAGGAAAGTATTATTTGAGCAGTCACCAGCATGCATGGTCAGCTCCTACCACAGAAAGAGGCAGAAGTAGGAGAAGTGGTCAGACGCCATCATGGGTGAGGGGTTCACTAGAGGGAGGATGTCCAACAGGCTTTTCCACTGGTGAGATTGTGAAGGAAGCAGGAGGGATACCCTCACACGGGCAGTGATTCTTTGGAATGTAAAAAGGAGCAAGTATCACATCATAAGTTATTACAAGTGTGTTGTGACGTCATCATGTTACACGTATTTTCTAATGTCAAAACTCATCTGTATTAAGAAAAAAATCAGAACCTTTTTTTACGAGGAACTTACAGTCTCGACTATAATAAGGTGAGTTTGTGGGTGTTCACCCACCTTTGCTGGGAACTCAGCCAAAAGCACCCACAAACTGGTTCCAGCAACAAATTGTCTCGGCTCACACAGATATTCCTTCATACTGGCATCATTTCGGTGTGAGAAAATCCGATTTATTGGCGCACAGATATAAGACTTTCTATTTCTTTTAATCAAAAAGTTGATTTTGCTGTCACAAAAGATGCACTTTGCGGCCATAGGGCGACTTTTAGGGGCGCAAAAGACTGTGAGCATCTGTCCCTATCTGCCATGTGGCACAGTAATATCTCTGGCCGGTGCAAATGCAGTTCAATGCGTACTGAGTAAAATGTAAGCTGTAACTTTCCTTCACACTGTTAAAGATATTATTGTCAACTTCAAATCCAATAATCATAGCATGTGGATGCAGTGATCTAAATGCTATTTTTAAAACTCTTCAGCCTTTTTCTGTGTTATGCACATTCGCCTAATGGGGTAGATTACACATTTTGATGCATTTCTATCAACGCCCTTTTTAATGCGGCTGTCATCATGCTGAACATAAGCGTGACTATCTTCAACTTCCTTCAGCCGCTGTTCATGAAATATTCAAATGTAAATATGTTTTGTGTGTGTTTGTGTTCCTTTCAATGTCAAAACAAAAATGGTTCTTTGGAGTTTGAGTTAAATGTCTCGACAATTAAGTGTACTGCTTCACTGATTTTTTTTCAGCAACAGTCTGGCATTGTTGTCTGTTTTTGTTCTGATTCAAGTAAGTTTATATATTCAATCATGTAAAGACCTTTTATGACAACTTTCCTAATACATTTCTATTTATCATCGAAAATGGATCTCGGAATTTTATTTTGCAATTGACCATGAGACGCCCACTGGCATTTTCATTGCTGTTTTTCTGTATGAATTAGAATAAGTCACTGAACGCAATGAATTGTAAATCAAGATCTTACATTTGAACATTTTGAATTTCAAACAGATTATCTTAAAAGGGCTTTCTTGGTGGCGTGGCCAGGACAGGAATGGAGTGAGACTCATCTCAGGGCTCTCCTGACCTGTTACACCGCATTACTGCCCAGGGCAGGCCCTACAGTCTCCTATTGCTCCCTGCTGTCACCTGTGGGCCTGGAGGATCACTCCCCGGGGTGGAGAACTGAAGCTGCAGGCTCTCCTGAACTGCCCGATGTCCCAAAGGCTATCACGGCTTTCCTGACCGATATTTTGTACCCTCAGCTCGGGAGCATGTCCTGCCATCCATCGGGTCTTGGGTCCATGACCCACACCATCCACTGCAACGCTTGGCCATCGAGGATGCCAGGCATGATCCTGTGCCAATTTGGAGGTCCCCTTGATGTCTAGCCCAGGGGGCTTCCCAGCCGCCACCCTGACGGGCAAGAGTGCAGCCTTGAGGACCATCCATTGGCGAGAGGCCTCCCCCTGTGGTGAGTGACTAAACTGGTGCGGGTACACATCGGTGAGTCGAGGGCGTATGGGGGAACACTGGGGTACCCCTTGGTGTGGTGCTGGGGTGCAGCCTTAACCTACGGGTAAATCGACGTGCTGGCCTACAGTGGCTGAACTTCCATAGTTGAAGGCCTCTTTCTTCCCACTCACCTGAGAGTCTGTCTGGGGTGCCGCTACCTCTTTTGCTTGCTTCTACATCTGGGCCTGCCTGGGTTTGTGCTGCAAGTGCTGTTGTTAGTTCTATCTTGAGATTTTGCCACCACTGGACTTTGGATGTCCTGGAGGCTCCGTTACCAGGCCCTGAACTGCAAGTCCAGCATTGCCCCTCCAGTGCATACAAAGAGCACATGAGAGACTGTGTAGCCACTGCATGAACCCCCTTCCCACTGTGCACTATGAACTGGTCATGCCTCTGAAAGGAGCACAACGGCAGCTGTGTCCACTTGCAACGACTTTGGACTTCTCTTGGGAGGCTGGTGTGCTCATAACAGGTGAACACCCAGTGTACTCTCAAGAAAAAAGGAGCACTCTGATGCACTTAGGGGGTTTTGTTGGGTACTCACTCCCTCGTCACTTTGACCAGTGCACAGGAGGTGCTTCCTTGTCATGCCTTGGCCACCTCAGTTGAGGGCACCTACATCCGCTGACTGAATCTGACCGTCCCCTTGCCTCCTCCGGTGACTTGGGTGCACCCCAATCAGAGGGTAGAGGGGGGACCCTCACTTCAAAGCATCCCTGACACTTCGTGCCCCATATGCCTGTGCTGCTTTTCCATACCATTCCCTATGCCTGCCAAGGAGACCTCTGTCACGTCGCTTTGGCACAAGTCCTCAACATCAGACATGGACATGAAAGAAAGCACTCCACTGGCAGCCACTAAGGGATACTTGCCATACCTATCACCAATGTTCCCTCTAATTTTTTCCTTCATGTGCGGCACTGTAAGGTCCCTGTGCGCTGCAACCAAGGCTATGTACACCAATAACCCGACCCCGTGTGTGGGTATAGTGACACATATCAGTGCAAATATCACTCTGAACATTTGCTTAATAAAGGTGAAAAGACGGTGCATTTCCACACATACTGTGCCATGTGAAGGGTGTTAAGGCAGGTTTGCAGTTTAGATATACACACCATAGTGCAAGGGAACCTGCATTGAGGGGAAGGATTGTTTATGTGCAGGAAGGTGTCCCTTCCTGCAAATAAAGAATCTGAAATGGTGTTTTGTAACTTCTAGGTATGCTGCTTAATGCAGCACACATAGAAGTTGCAAAACGTCACTTATTTAATGATTGTTTATGTGCAGGAAGAGACACTTTCCTGCACATAAATAATCAATGATGTGTTGCTCTTTCTATGTGTGCTGCATAATGCACACTAATATATATTAGTGATTCTGAAAGCCCACATCGTGCTTCCAGACTTGCTGCATTCCTTGTTAATAGAGTGCAGCTGCGGGCAGATTGTATGCCTTTTTTAAAGTATCTATGTTAATTGCAGTGCCCGTCATGCACTGCAATCAACATGAATACTTTCAAAAAGACACACAATCTGCCCCGCAGCTGCGCTCTATCAACAAAAAGAATGCAGCAAGTGCAGGAGCCACTTGCTGCTGAAGTCAACCTTCCTTAACCCACTGGCTGCCTTATAAGAGGGACACTTACCTGCTGCACATGTTCTCCTCTTCCACGGTGGCCTCTTCCTCCAGCCAAGATCCTGCAGCAATGAAATGGTCATTTTTCATGCTGCTCATGTTTTAAAAGCAGCAGTGCAAATGGTCTCTCGCAGGATGTGCTGTGTGTGCGCGCTTCACACAAGACACGGTGCGCTCGGGTAACATAGCTGCACGTGCGCACAGCTTATAGGGAACAGTGCCTATCATGCAGGACTATATGAACCAATTCCTAAAAGACATCAGCTCAGAAATAGGCTCCCTCAAAACTGATTTCAAGTCCTGCCTCCAGGACATGCGGCGGGACATATTCGGACAAGAAGAGCGTGTAGACGCCCTAGAATGCACGGCGCACTCTCGGCTGGAAGACCAAGAAATGCAAGGCGCCGGGTTGCTACACTCGAGGAAAAATAGGTGGAACTGCAGGCCAAGCATGAAGACTTAGAAAATAGAAGCCGCCAAAACAGTATTTGCATTTGGGCCCCTTGGGGTATGGGTGCGACACATTATGGCCTTCACAGCTGAACACCTGCAGATAATCCGGTGTGATCTAGAGGACCCTCCACTGACCCTGGACAGAGCCCTTCATGTGTCTCCAGCGCCGAGGCACCTGGGTGCTGTCCCAGATATCCTCACATGGGTCCATTTCTTCACAGAAGAAGAAGCCATCCTGCTGGCCTCCAGGGGTAAAGCCGATTTAGTCTTCCGTGGCCACACCATTCAACTCTTTCAGGATCACTCCCCTGTCATGCTGCAAAAGAGATGTGGGGCATATTTACAAGCCCCTATCTCCATCACAACATCTCTTTTCTCAATGTTGTGGTCGCGATAAGGGCTTTGCCTTATTTACAAGGCAGTGTTACGCCACTTAACAATACCTTGTAAATAAGGCACCCTCTCACACTATACTTGGCGTGAAAGGGGCAGGTAATGGATGTTGGGGTGGCGGATCTGCCGCAACACCCATTGAGTTTGACACTGCCCCACATTTACAAGGGTGGCGTAAATATGGAGCATGGCGCTAAAATTAAGACCAGGGAAAGCCTGATCTTTAATGGTAAAATGAGGAGAAATTGTTACTTTTTCCTCGTTTTTGCTGTTTCTATGTGTGCTACATTATGCAGCACACATAGAAAAAGCAAAACATCATTGATTATTTATCCCTTCCTGCACATAAACAATCATTAATAAAT
The DNA here is from genome assembly GCF_964204655.1 of Triturus cristatus. Classification (NCBI taxonomy): domain Eukaryota; kingdom Metazoa; phylum Chordata; class Amphibia; order Caudata; family Salamandridae; genus Triturus; species Triturus cristatus. The sequence goes on from NC_140591.1 coordinate 1,191,241,861, forward strand.
GATGTTTTGCAACTTCTATGTGTGCTGCATTAAGCAGCATACATAGCAGTTACAAAACACCATTTCAGATTGTTTATTTGCAGGAAGGGACACCTTCCTGCACATAAACAATCCTTCCCCTCAATACAGGTTCCCTTGCACTATGGTGCAAGGGTGCCTGCATTGGAGCTAGGCAGCTAAATTAGCACCAGTGCAGGGTGGAATGCAGGGTTGCAGCGCATTCTTGGAAATACAGTACAGTCCTGCATTTCAGAAGTGGCAGAGCATTGCGTTAAGCCAAGGAGGCTAACGCCGTGCTCCGTCACTTCCTTGTAAATATGCCCCGTGATTTCAAGCTGACCACTGATAAATTAAGGGACCTCAGCATTTGCTACCAATGGGGCCATCTCTTTGCTTTTCTGTTTGATTGGAAAGAAAAACTGCTCTCATTACGGTCTCTGCCTGAAACTAAAAAGATGTTGAACATCCCCGACAATTTTTTTAGCAGAGGCGCATCCCCCCACCCATGTGATTGCTGGAGAGGTGTGGCACCCAGTCTGGTGGACAGTATGCACTCAGCGACACAACACACCTACAAATGGAAATGCGCTACAAGACATTATCACCCACCTGCAAAACATGGAAACTGATATGTATCCAACCACATCTATGATTGGATATCAGCAGCACTGGCTAGACTATGCTCCCCCCCAAGGGAAGAGGACACCTGATGATGTGCTCTTGCTATCCTTTGGGCCTGGGCCTGTCTGACTCAGGACCTGGCAGTCTGGAGGCCCTGTTGATTGTGGTTTTGTGCTCACCACTTTGTCTCTACAGTTGACATGCCTTCTCCTGTTGGTACAACGAATATTCCCTCTGGCCCGCCCACATGGATTAATTACCCAGAGGGTGAGACCTCTGGTGGGACCTGTGCACTTCCACACCATACCCTCATGACCACTATAGAGCTCTAAGGCCCTGTTGGCCTTTTGTTCTTTATTTTCTTTTTTGCTTTTAAATATCTATTGGTCATGTGTCCTGTGAGGGAAAGTTTACCCGTTCTCTCCTGGTCAGCACTTTGCACTACCACACATCGGCTGACACTGAGACTGCGCAGTTCTCTCACCCCTCTGGCAATACTTTAGCAAACCACCCAGATATTCGCCTGCCCCTCACCAGGAGAGAAGGCACCTTATGCTCTAGTCACCCTGAATGTGACCTTTTAGGCATCATCTTGTAGACTCCAGATATCGCAGCAGTTATATACACTTGCCCGAGCTATGGCTACTACACAACATACTTAAATACTACAGGGCCTGAATTTGCATATTAACTGTAAGCAAGTCTTGTGATACCTTCTTCAGCAGGACCCAAACGTCATCTTCCTTCAAGAGACATACCTCATGAGGGAGGACTGCTGCCCTATGTCCCACCCAAAATACCCCTATTACTTTGGGGCCCATGCTCCTACCAAAACACTGCGGGTAGTCAGGCTTTTGCTCTGCAGTTCTGAAGTAGACCAAAGACAAGGACAGACGTTCTCTGAAACTGAACCTCCTATGGGGCACATGTCCACTAACAGTCCTTAATATTTACACCCCCAACCAGGTGCAAGACTCCTACCTTTTCGGGACTTCTTTGGGAACAGCTGGTGAATGAGGCGGACGACAAAATAGTCTGGTGTAAGCTTAACCTGGTGTGAGATCCCGATCTGCTCAGCTTAAGCATGACATTATGGACCTGGGGATGGTGGAAGCATGGCAATACATACACACTGACACACAGGATTACTCCTTTTACCCGCATGTTCATGCCTCATACTCCAGCATTGATTACTTCTAATTCACTCACTCCCTGCTGTGCGATCTAGAAGAAGAAGCCTCTTCAGACACCTACATCTTGGACCATGCTCATGTGGGGCTGGTGTGTTCTGGGAATACTGGTCTGCGCCGAAGTGCACCACAGTGGTGATTTCCTTCACAACTACTTAGGTACCCGGAAGACATGGCAGAGATCAAACAAGGGATCGTGGACTATTTTGAACATAAAAATCTCCTGGATGCGAGGGAACTATAATCGTTCTCTCTACTCGACACCAAATAGATCGAGACTTACAGGACCCACTGGACACTCTGTTAAAGTATGGCATGCAGCAAATACATCCCTGGGGTGGGATGGTAAATTGACGATGGCTACCCCCTTATGGGACTCTGCAAAACTTGGCAATCTGTGGTCCTCGAAAGGATTTGTTAATGGGATCTAATTGGCATATCGCAAGTCAAGGATCTGTGGGTACAGTGTGGAGTGAAATCCTTCGCTGGCCTTCAGACTCAAAACGAAATTGCTGATGCCGAATTCTTTCAATATAATCAGGTTAGCCAGGAATTATATTCTCTCATCTCTAGAGGTACATCCCTTCCTGACTCATCCCCGTTAGAGGACAGAATATTAGATGGCCATGTTCCAGACAAGACCATTTCGCTAATTTACAATAAACTAATAAACCACATGGATGACCCTCTTTTAGCTCTGAGGGGGAAATGGGTAGCTGATGGGATAGAATTGGACGATGAGGATTGGTAGGAAGCGGTCTCTTCGCCCGGGTGGTGGCCATTCCGTCTCGATTACGGCTCGTCCAGCTTAAAATCCTGCACAGAGAATGTATGACTGGCCCTCAGCTGGTTATGATGAAAAGAGCCAAAACAGGGGAATGCCGTAGGAAATGTGGCCTCACTGGCACGTTTATACACATTATGTAGGAAGCACCCTAATCCAAAGGTACTGGAAGGAGGTCCACGAAGTGATGAGCGCAGTATTGACTGTCCCTATTCACCACCGGAGGAAGATCCTTCTCCTACCTGGCAGCCAAGACCTGGAACTCCCTCCCCATCCACCTTCGGCTGACCAAGGACCATCTCTCATTCAGGAAGCAACTCAAGACCTGGCTTTTCGAGCAGTAACGGACCCCTCCCCCCCAGCGCCTTGAGACCCTCCGGGTGAGTAGCGCGCTATACAAATGCTATGATTGATTGATTGATTGATTGATTGATTGATTGATTGATCCGGATGCACGCAGGTGCCTACTAAACATTTGGGAACCGACTGATCTGAACATTCACCAAACACAATGGGCAACTTTGGGTTTCATGCTGGCAAAAAGAAATATTGCACAGGCTTGGGGAGCGACAGCCCCTCCTAAACAAGTTGGGTGGGAGAATGATATGGACTGGTGTATGTTTAGAGAGAAGACAGTGTTTACAGCCCGAGGTTGCCCCAAAAAATGGGCCCGCATTTGGTCACAGTGGAACTCCTATCATGGAGATATTTGTACCCCCCCACAAAGTATTGAGCTTGACGATTTACTTCCCCCATGAAAGTCCTCACTACATGTAATCTGCTTTTGTAATGCCTTGTTGTCATGCATATTTCTGTATCGTACTGATTTCATTGATCATATGCAGATGATTGTTTAATAAAAAGTTTAAAAAAAATAATAATCTCCTGGATGCATCAACCCACACACTATGGGATAGATTTAAGGCTACCATGAGGGGGGTGATCTCGATCAGTACTATCATACGAGTGAGGGAGTATCGACCAGTGGAGACAGGCCTGGCGGCTGAGTCTAAAGCCCTTGAGCACCTTTAGCAGACTGCACCCACCAGACGCAACAAGCGACAACTTGCGATTCTGCAGCAACAGTTGAGAGCCCATAGGACCAGAAGGGCAGAGCGATCTCTCCCGGCTCTGAAGCGGAAATACTATGAGGGTCAGGACAAAGTTGGTACCCTACTTGCCCGTAAGCTGTCCCAGCACCTAGCTAAGGCCCATATAGCAAAGATCCGGACTGTTGATATAGCTTAGGTGACCACCGAAAGGTTAAAGCAACAAGCATTTCACAGTTACTACTAAACCCTTTATGCACATGATGACATTCCTCCAGACCTAATAGCTACCTACTTATGCAACTGTGACTTGGACGTCCTTGACCTACAGCATGCAGAACTTTTAGACACCCCATCACACCAGCTGAGCTACACCAAGCTCTGCAAGAGCTCCTGGTCAGGAAGACGCCTAGCCCTAACAGCATCCCTGCTACTTTGTACAGAGCTTTTCTTCCCAACCTCCAAGTTCACCTGCTGACACTATGTAACTCCTTCACTCAAGACACAGGACTTAAAACAACCAAGGCGGCTACAGAGATCACTCTTCTCCCAAATTGGACATAATGCTCATCCTATCGCCCATAGCTCTCCTGAACACAGACATCAAGATCTTCGCAAAGATCCTGGCCAACAGGCTGGAACACTACCTTCCTGGCCTCATAGACCCCAATCAGGTGGGCTTCAACCGCAATAGGCAAGGCGCGGATAATATCTGTCAGATTGCACACCTGGTGGAAAAAATCCCACAGTCACACTATCCCGTCCTGTTTTCGCTGACTAACCGTGGAGAAGGCTTTTGACAGGGTTATCTGGACTTTCCTTTGTGCGGTCCTTCTGCCCCAATCCATTTTAATGTACAGAAAATGAGCCATATCCACCTTGCTAGAGGCACCAGGCAAAGTTGGCCACTGTCTCCCTTGCTATTTGCCCTGGCATTTGAATCTCTAGCCATCACTATTCGCAGACAGCACGCATTGTGGGCATTCCATTTGGTGAGCACTCCCACAAAATAAGTCAGTTGCAAATGGCCTACTGCTTTCTATCACTCAACCTGCTTCCTCCCTCCCTGTGGTTGTCCACTGCCTCACTGCCTTTAAACAATTCTCAGGTTTTAAAGTCAACATGATCAAATAGTACATTCTGACCCTGACCATACCTAAGCAGGACTTCCCCCGCTCTGTAATTGCTAGCTCCCTTTCAGTGGGCCCCTCATACTATCAGATACTTAGGCCTTAATTTAACCCCCATCCTGGCATCTTGGACACAAGCCAACTGGCTACAGTATTGAAAGTCCATACTGTAAGATCTTGGGCTCTGGAAGCTGCTGTACATATCATGGCTGGGCCGACTTAACGTCATCAAAAAGAATGTCCTCTCTAAAATGGTATTCCTTTTTCAATCTTTGCCTACCCCATCCCTCCTGATGACTTCTTGCACCTACGGCGAGACATTCACACTTTTATCGGGGGAGGTAAATGTCTCAAGCTATCAAATTCAGTCTTATTGCTGTCCAGAGACAGGGGAGGTCCAGCCTGCCCTAATCTTCATGACTATTATTGGGCGGCCCATGTTCGCTATATTTCCAAGTGGGTGGTCCTCAAAAGTGATAAGCACTGGTTACACATAGACTAAGCAGTGGCTTGTTGTCACCTCTGTGATTTTGCCTGACTATGGCAGACCAAGGAGTGAGTATATTGCCACCCCCACGAAGGCAGTTCTCACGATCTGGGCCAAGATAGAGCTTATAATGGGCCTCATCACCTTCCTTTCTCCCAGTAGACCACTTGCTCATAACCCAGACTTCACACCGGCCTTGACACCTTTTCCAGCATGGAGGCTGGTGATTGTAGAACCCTGTGCGATGTTTTCGATGGAGATGCTATTAAAACGTTTGAACAATGCAAAATTGGCTTAAAGTACCCAAATTGACATGACTTTAATACTGCCAACTACGCCCCTGAGTGCTTCACCTCTCTAACATGCAGGGAGCGACGCAGCCCTATAACCCCTTCGGGAAAATGATTAGAGCATACAATGGCACTAGAGACTTGATCTCTTACACCTACCAAGTACTCCAACATACTACAACACCACAGCTTCACACGTATCAATCGCATTGGCAGACTAACTCTGCAGAGGGCATCTCACCAAACCAGTGGGAAATTCATTGGCACAACATCCCTAAAACTTACAGAAGTATACCACAGCAAGAGACAGCATACAAGATCATGACACAATAGTGGACCGGGGGATTTATGCCATATTTGTTGGTCATGTTTTCTCATTACTACTTATTGGAAGAAGGCCCTAGGTTACATAGAAGGTGACATGGGATTACCACTTCCTGCCTCCTAAACTACTGTTATTCTGGGTAGCTGGGCCCTTGAATTAGAGGCAATGACACACACTGACTGGAGGCTCATTTGCCACATACTAGGTGCTGCGAAACAGCTCATAGCAATCCACTAGAAAAAATCCATTGCCCCGCCCATCTCTCAATGGTTTAGGCTTCTTTCACATGTTATGGCAATGGATCTTCTGTCTCGTAAGCTGGCCCACACTGGTGCTAAATTGACCAGCATCCGATTACTTTACTGACCTAAAATACGGCTGTTTCACACCACCCTGGCTCCAAGCACTAAAACTCTTTGATTAGCAGCCCTGCATGATTATGATACAGAAGCTGTGGTGCTTAAATGCCAGCATTTGTAAAGCGCAAAATGTAAATGCCAGCATTTGTGAAGCGCACAGCTACCTCCAGAGAGGTGTCCCGGTGCTGGGGGCCGTCGGGAAGATTAAGCAAGCTATTGCCCAGAGTCACATGGTGCTGGGCTAACCTGCCGCCGGAGCTGGGCATTGAAACGTGAACCCTGTGGTCCGGAGCCAGGCACCCTGCCCCCCCAAAATACACCTCACCTCAAAATGCACCACACCTCTTCCACGACCCCGTGACTCACCTACCCTCTACTTACCTTTCCCGCCCCAATACTACTAAAGAGGCCCCTGCCAACGCTAATCCGAGCCGTCTCTCCGGCTTGACAGTCTCATGAGCCACACCTTTGACTTACACTAGTTCTATTGTTTGGTTGTAAATATTTTTACACCCCTGGCATGTCTTCCTCCTTGTGAAGCCCTTTTGCTGGGTAGTCTGTGCCTGCACCACCTTTATCACGCATTTGTCACTTGAATATTGTAATTTGCTACTATACTATTATATTGTTGTTTGTAAATGTAGCGCATCATTAGTAATGATGCACGTCTTGTATTGTTTTCTGAAAATCTGTAATAAACAGCTTGTTGAGACTATATTTACACTCTGGCTGCCTCACATTCGGTTATTTTTCCTACTATGGATGGGACAGCTGCCTTATGCAGTAGCTTGCCATCCACAGAACAGGTCAGAGATCTGCCTTGGTGCTTCCTCAGGCACCAACTGAAGTGCTTATGGCAACACATGATGATCGGCACTCCATTTCCAAACTATGGTGATCGGGGTCCTTTAGGGTCTCATTAATGCTCTTTTTTAATGCAAAGACGAAGAGAACTGCCATAGCAAATTTATATTTTAGGGAATTTACGTAGTAGTGTTATCTCAAGGCACATTCATCCATTGGGCTTTGTACTTGATAAAGGTGAATGGAATCAAATTGTACAATACTAAAAATGACTGTGAAGGCTTATGAAGAGTGGTAGTTAGGTTGGGCTCTCAGATTCCAGTTGAGGTTACTCAATAATATCTTCTCTTTTTATTGTAATTAATTACTTTAGCTGCGACTTACTGCTGCTTCAGTTATTTTATCCATTTAATGTGTTGAATTTCTCAAGTTTTATTCAGCTTAACTTTAGTTCTAAATAACTCCACATCAAAAGGAGTTCTGAACTCGATTTAGGCATTGCTGGGTTGCAGTTTATTTTAATTCTGTCCCTTACTTTAGAATCGACTTTTTGTTTCTCCAACACATTGGCGGTGGTCACACCAGTGTTATCACAGAGAAGGTTTTAAGTATGTCCAGATTTGACAACTTTGACACAGAATAATGCCACTCCTATTACATTCATGATAGACATTTGTCTGCATGGTCTATGATGAAAATGTTAACATCAAATTTGGACCAATTTATTATCATTTGACAAATGGTCTATATGAGTATCTGGATCAACAATGCCTACTATGATCTACTTGTCAATGTGCCCAATTTGCACTGTATGCAAGAGTGCCTAAATTTCTAAATACCAATCAAACAAAGCATTGCCAGAATGTGTTTGCACTTCAAGTGGCTCAGAAAGAATTGCAGGCCTGCATACAACAGACTAGCAATCCAAATAGCTATCCTTGCCACCATTGATTGGTTGATCATGTTTCTATATTTTCAATGTGCCCAGAGCTGTAGGCAAGTGGCAATGGTTATTTTATTATCCTTCTATATTAAAGGGTTTGAAGGTGGTTAAAACAGATATCATAATTGTGCATTTATTGAATCACTTGATAATTATGGTCTGATCTGTTTCAGCATGACAGTTTCTCAGCTGATCAATGCTCGTAGTTGGAAGCAAACCATAATTATTTAACCTGGAATCTAATAGATGCAGGAGGGATACTTTTTGTTTAACTCATTCAAAGTCAATAGCAAAGACCTTTGCAATGCAAAAACAATGTAAGGACTTTTTTTTAAATCTGAGTTTGGATAGTTAGAGGTTTACTTTGCACGTATATGACAAACCTTTGATTTAGGGTTTATACTATGATACATGTTTTAAGATTGACCTTGTATGAATTATCATTTATGTTAGAAATGGGGTTTCTAGTTGGCAGTGGTTTGAACCCTGTCCAAATGATGCCCCTCACTCTAGTCTGGGTAAGGGTGTCACAGCTAAGATGACCACTGCTCACCCAATGGGTAGCTTGGCACGAGTAGTCAGGGCTATCATAGAGGCAATGTGTGAAATGTTTGCATTCACACACACACACACACACACACACACACGCACACACACACACACACACACACACACACACACACACACACACACACACACACACACACTGAACACACTGCAAAAGAAGTCCACACCAGTTTAGAAAAATAGGCAATATCTATCTGAATAAAGCAAGACCAAAATGACAAAAAGCTAACCTTAACAAGTCAAAATATCACTTTTAAAAGATAAAGCAAGTTTAATCCATAGAAATCAATGGATGAGTTTGTTTTAACACAAAGTATCTTGCGTCAAAAATCAAAGATGGTGCAAGGCGCTGGGAGGTGAGCCGCCTGAAAATCAAAGGGATGCATTGGTTCCTTACTACACTGGGGAGGTGATGAGTCAGTTCCTTACTGGCAAGGGAGGTGATGTGTCAATTACTTACTGCTAGGCAGGGAAGATGATGCGTAGGTTCCTTACTGGCCGAGGAGGTGATGTATTGGTTCCTTACAGGCAAGGGGCATGAGGTTTCAATTTCTGGATGCGCTGCCTTTGTTCCTTACTGCTGTGTGGTGTTGATGAAGAATCGGTGCCCAGGGATGATGCGTTGAAAATAAAGACATGCTACGTCGATGCAACAGTGGCGATTCAGGTGCTCTGTTGATTCCACAGCAGCAAAGCAGGCACTGTGTCGATTCCACAGCTGAGAAGCAAATGCTGCATCAGAGTCGGAGAGAGTGCCACAGACTTCAGTGACATAGTGCTCGGGATTCACGCTTCGCCTACTTTTCTGGTGTGCGACAATGGCATGCTGGGGCCTGCAGTGAATACCGTTGTCAATGCTTCAAGCGGGAACCATGCTTTGGGGCAGGCAGCAGCGATGCATCAATCTTTTGCAGTGATGCATCAAAAAAAGATGTGCTGGGGGTCAATGCATGGATTTTCTTGTTAAGATCACCAAGTTATACTTACAAGGGCCCAGGAACTGGATTTGGCACCTCTTGACAAGTCAGGACTCTCAGCAGTAGAGCCCAGGCACTGGCAGGTGAAGTCTTCTTAACAGGAGACAAGCACACACAAGCCCTTGGCGAACCTTGAAAGCAGGATACAGAAAGCAAAGCCCAGTCCTTTCACTCCTAGGACAGAAGTGGCTGGCGAGCGCAACAAACCACCAGGCAGAGTGGCAGTCCCTCCTGCAGCATCCAGCTATTCTCTCTGGCAGAATGTCCTCAGCCCAGAAATGTTCTGATTTTTTGGTGTTGGAGGTCCAATATTTATACCCCTTTCTGCCTTTGAAGTAGGCAAACTTCAAAGGAAAGTCTTTACAGTGCACACGACCCGGCATTTCCCTGAACTGGCTCCAGACACACCACAGAGGGGTGGAGACAGCTTTGTGTGAGGACAAGCACAACTGTTTTCAGGTGTCAGTGGCAACTTCTCCCACTACTCTAGCTCAGAAAAGCCCATCCACCTGGAGATGGGCCATCAGGATATGCAAGGCACACCTCAGCTCCCTTTGTGTATCTGTCTACAGTGAATGAACAAGAGCCCAACTATCAGCCAATTTAGATGTATATTCTACAGACAGGCAAAGGCACAGAATGGTTAAGTAAGAAAATGCCCACTTTCTAAATGTGGCATTTTCAAACATGCAATTTAAAAACCAACTTCAACAAAAGATGTGTTTTTAAATTTTGAGTTCAGAAACCCCAATCTCCAAATATTTACTTGCTCCCAATGGGAAATTTTACTTAAAGATATTTCAAGGCAATCACTATGTTACCCTATGGGAGAGACAGTCCTTGCAATAGTGAAAACGAAATGAGCAGTATTTTACTATTAGGACATGTAAAACACATCAGTACGTGTCCTACCTTTTAAATACATTTCTACCTGCCCATGGGGCTGCCTTGGGCCTACCTTAGGGGCTGACTTACACGTAGTAAAAGAGAAGGTTTGGGCCTGGCAAATGGGTCAAAATGACAGTTTAAAACTGCACGCACAGGCCCTGCAGTGGCAGGTCTATGCAGGACTAATCATGTGGGTGGCACAATCATCGCTGCAGGCCGACTAGTAGCATTTGATTTACAGGCCTGAGAACACCTGGTGCACTTTACTAGGGATTTACCAGTAAATCAAATATGCCAATCATGGATACACTAATCACCGATACACTTTAGACAGAGATCATCTGCACTTTAGCACTGGTTAGCAGTGGTAAAGTTCCCAGAGTCCTAAAACCAACAAAAACAGGTCAGAAAAAACAGGAGGAAAAAGACAAAAAAGTTTGAGGATAACCCTGCACAAAGGGCCAGGTGAAACAATTTATAAGATCAAACATTTTCGATTTACCTGTCTATGAAGCATGGCTTAATGATCTATGATTTGCGTGAATATGAAGGATGCTCTTTGGAGGATTATTTCTATGAGAGTATTTTCTCTGTTCTACAATTCTAACGTTTATTCATACCTATACAGTCCGCCAGAGAAACATGGGTAACCTTTTTTTAACAGTGATTCATACCACCTCTTCCTCCCATTTCTAAGCATTTTACAAAGCAGGTGTTACTATTTTATGGTTTAATTATTCTCTGTTCATCAGTTTTGGAAGGATGATAGGCTGAATTGTCTTTCACGGGATTCCGATTGGTAACAAGCTGCTCACAGCAGATGGCAGAAGAACTGAGGCATGTTGACGAAGAAGGATTAATGTGTTCAATTGTAAATCCTCGAATATTGAAGGAAAACCCAAATGATTTAGCGTCTTGGCTTACAGCAAATGTTTGGGAATTTGGTTAAATTATGCAAATACATTGAAAATGGCTGTTTAAACTCACCCTATATACAAAGCCTTCCTTTTAATCCCTGAACATTGGACTTCATTATAGAAGGTCATTCTGTGTTTGTTTCTGGCAGTGGGTCCTCAGAGGCCTCTGTGTAGCAGAGCAGCCGATAACAAATGTATCCCATTACAGCATCACAAATGCAATGAGTTTGGACTAGCTCACACCAGCTCTAATACTACATGCCAGGAAAGCTTTTTTTTTTTCTTCAGATAAAAAGAGCACATTTTGAAAATCCTACATAGGCATGTGGGCAGAAGCACTTGCACATCACTTTGCCCCTTAAAAATCGGGTTTGAGACAATTTCCCTTGTGTGGCTGGGTTTCCATATATACTTTGGCTCCCAATACAATTTGCACTCAGTACATACGACCAGTGCATAATGTAGCCACCAAAATGAAACTATTTCATATTCTGTGCTCCCCTTGAAAGCAAGAGCTATTTATTTCATTTTTTCTAGGTGTCTGCATTTTGATGTAAAACCTTGCTCAAAATTCACAATGTGAAATATTGTCCTGGACGTGTATTTCTCTACTTCTGGTTCTCAGAGAAAAAAATGTCTGTGTCAGGGCCAGTTGCTGAAGGGCTCGAACAAAATGTTGAGTGCCCTAGCTTCGCCTTTGATATAGGTTAGAACAAGGGCAAATACTCTTGACAAGAAGCGAATACCTGAGCTCTCCTGGAAATTCGAATAATCGTGACAAGCTCTCCTGGAAATTCGAATAATCGTGACAAGAGAATTTATCAGTCTCATCAAAAATATTTAAAAAAATTGTGACGTCCACATTGGCGAAAATGGGGAGATTTAGTGAAATACTAAATTATATACTAAAGACATAAATATTGCACCCAATAGTGTTCACCTTATAAAATTGAAAATACCAAGTTCACACAAAAGTATCTTAGCAGCTTTGCATGAAGATAGAAATGGACAATAAGTAAAAAGGTTATTCGCAGTTGCATCAGATTCTCCCTGAAATAAACCTACCTGCTAGAAATTGGAATGTCAACTTCCTTAACTTTACCCTTAGACAGCAGGTTGCTCTCCCTTCTGATGATGCCTTGCCTGCTTCCATTTGGAGTCCCAAGGAAAATAAAGCTTGTATTATTGGTATCTGAGGACCGTAGTATAGGAGACCTACTCATGAAAACCTATCGCAATTGCAGAATTCAAGCAGTACACATGAAAATGTTTTCTGAGAAATTCATGTGAATACAAACCAAATCTGCAGGCACAATTGTACATATTGTAAAATTAGAATGTAGAATTTCTCTAGGCAGCACCAGAAGTCTACTCACAATTTTTAGCTTACAGCGGTGCCACCACAGCAATTTGACATTTCTCTTGTGTGACGAATAGAATAATGCTCCAACGCCAGTCTACTCGTGAAGGACACAAACTCCACAGCCTCTTTGAAGACTTTCTATTAACAGAAGCTTCTTTGACTCTGAACACTCTCCGCTACATATTTTGAATCAGGAATTCTGACCTTGTAGATAACTCTTCTATAATAGAGACTGACTGAAGCTATTTAGTAGAGCCTCGTAACAAACATGTAAAAAACTTTGTGTACACGCAGTTCACCAAGATATATTATTGCTTATATGGGTGGGGTATCCTGCCAATGGTCATGTTAATGTTAATGTAAATTTTATTTATAGAGCGCACGATTACCCTGAGGTCTCCTGGCGCTAGCTCAACTCTGCTGAGAAATAAGGTGGCACGGAGAGAAAATGTGACTGGAGGGAGTTATTTGTTAAAAAGCCAGGGTTTGAGTTGTTTGCTGAAAGCTAGGAGGTTCGTAGAAATCCACAAACTCCAAGGGAGGGCATTCCAAGCCTTGGCCACACCTGTAATAAAACTTCTCCCTCCCCACGAAGCTTTCTTCGTGGGCGGTAAGCTCACAAATTTGGCTCCTAGTGAGAGGAGGGTTCTTTTGGGAGTGTGCCATCGAAATTGGTGAGTCAAAAACTTGGGACCCTGACCATGAAGTACCTTAAAGACAGTTCGCAGTGATTTAAATTTCACCCTTTTCCTAATGGGCAGCCAATGTAGTCTTTTAATTTCTTTGGCTACAGATACGAATTTGGGGGTGCCTGTCACCAGCCTTGCTGCTGCATTTTCAAGACCTGTAGTTTATTCAGATGTCGCTCTAGGGTGTTTAAATAAAGCCCATGTCAAGCTAAAGACAATTTGACATACTTCAATGTTTTACTGTCTTTTCCAAAAATCCCCAAATAATAACTGTTTCTATCGCTGCTACAATGATTGACCCATAGAAAGGAAGTGAAAATCGTTTAAGCTATTTTACTCTGGTTTACTTTTATCAAATGTTATCAAATATTTTTAGAAGTTAGTTAATACACATTTCATTTCTCTAACATTTGTTTGGATATTACATTCTTAAACTTTTCACTGCATTACTTTTCGTGGAGATGTACCTTGCTATAGTCAGAACCTGAGCCAGATGTCCAAAATCCCGTCTCAATTTGAGACCTGTATTTTGAAAGCAGAATTAGTTTTTTCTCGCAAAGTGACACTTATAGAGTATTAGGTTGAGTTGAACAAAAAGGAAAGTTGGTTGCAGTACAACCATCATCATTAATATTTATGAGGTATGTCACAAATTGTGACTCAGTCCTAATGGAGGCCATCATACCAATGGTGGCTTGCTAGTTTCAGCAGACCACCATGTCTGTGGTAGCCTATCAATAAAAAAATGTTTTTATGCAGTTCCCATAGTCTACTGTCTACTCACAAACACATTTTAAGATTCACAAAGGAATTACCACCCCAACTAAGGAGTCTGAAATGTTTCAATGTTTTGTAACTGGAATGGGTCTGCAATACACTGATTCCTCTCATATCAATTAAAAACTTGGGAGGGATGAATATAAAAAGTCCCTTTCTAAATTGCGATCTTTCTCCATTCACAGTCTCATTTTAGGAGTCACTAAAAGTATACAGGCCCATAAAACAGGATCGTACATAGTAAAAACCAAGTTTGTAGTTACAAATAAATTAATGTTGTGAATCACAGCATTGGCAATTGCAAAATAGAATCAGAAACCAGTCACTAGGATTTCATTATCAGTTCTGCTCTCACAGATACAGAGTAGCACATAGATACTTTGAGAATATCATGACTTGCGTCTTTGGATCCTTCCTGGAAAGGATTCTGTGTGAGCTTGGCTAGCATATGTAGGTGTCTCTATACCATCTTTTGCTCTCAAATACCAAGGGAGAATAATCTGACATCAAATCTACTAGATATATATTTATTAGTGGAAAAAATAAATATGATGTATGTTTGTTCTACCTCTTCTTACCCATCTAATAGAGTTTATATCTTATTTGGGTCTTGCTTAATAATTTTCAGGAAAGGTTTCTGTGAGTGCCAGACCTTGAAACTGAGATGTTTGTCTCAATTTGCTTTAGTTTAATGCTTCATTGTTAAAAAGCATAAAACTTTGAAAAATTGCAACAATGAAAGGAAGAAACTCATTATTGCTTCTAAATGCTTATCTTGCTTGATCAATAATACCGGAGAAAAAATCTATTCTAAAATAGGAATCCAATAAAAAGTAGCTCTCAAAGTTAAAACTACATTTTCTGTGTACTTCAATGCAGCCAAAATTAGCTATTATGCTTGGTCCTCCTGAAAGCTTACAACAGCGACTTCTTTGCAAATATTAACATAATTAGATCTTGTTCCACATAACACTTATTATGAGTACGGCGGTCTTGGGACCTCTGTATTCGTGGTGGCGGTCCGACTGCCATATACCGATGGCGGCAGTGGGACTGCCACAAGACTGCCCCCTCTGCTGGGATACAGGAAGAACAGTACGATTGTAGTGTACAAATAATATTGAATGAGATTATGGAAAGTACAATTGAAAGACTTAAGCACAATTGTATCTGTTCTGGTGCCCTGATCTGCCAAATAATAGTGACCACGATTTACAAGCTCACCCTAAGCTTGCATTATATAGAGCATATATCAGTGATACAGAAGCTACCTACAGATTACATAGGTAGGACTTCAATGTCTAATTTACTTCTATCAATTTGTCACTAATCTGATTCCCCAAAATGTGATGATCTCTTTAAAATAATACTTTTTTGGCAATGCGGATGTGCTTGCTAATGAAGCTTAGTTTCAAATGCCAATAAGATCTTTCTATATGACTTAGAATGTCTGCTCCTTTTCTTTCTGGAGTAAGTAGATAGTTCGAGGAAAATCTGTGTTCATATTAGAAAATGTATTAAAAGCTCCCATCAAGAGAGATGCTAAGACATAACCGGCTCATGCTGAGAGGAAAGCACTCCACTGAATTATAATGATTAATATCTCTGTTAAGCAATTATCCAGGAGCTAATGAGGGAATTCCCAGTAACAAAGTGGCTTTAATAATTATAGCTAAATATTCAGAACCCTGCAAAGGATTTGTGAAAAGTGTGGTCACATGTTTTTAGGGATTGTAGAACATTAGACAGTTTTCCTATGGTGCGTATTCTTTCTCATGGGCATCAGAGCACTTTACAGGTGAATGAGAGGTTCAATTGAAATATATGTGCAGAACAGGGTATAGTGAAATATGTAAATCACACGTGGGAAGAGTGATAAATGTGTGTTTCTAACAATATTGAGTATGTCTTCATATATACACAATAAAGTCATACTATTTACCGCATTTGAGTAGAGGAGAATTGAAGCATTTCAGACATAATATTTACAAATGTGTGAGGTTGTTTAGGTTGCAATGTAAGCTGTAAACATGTTTACTGGGGGATGCTATTTCATAAGAACGATGTTCAGCATAAGGTTACAACGAGTGTGAAATCAGGAAGCATTTCAGAAAAGTTTAGTTTTTTGGGTGCGTGATTAACACCTGGGGCCTCATGTACAAAGCCTTTGAGTGATTGCAAACCCTGCAATTTGCGAAGTCACAGGGATTGCCACTGAAAAGAGGCTTTTCTTTATGTACAAAATCCCTTTTATGAGTCTGAGTCTGAGTGGAATGTATCAATGGTGTATGACTGCAATTTCAGTCTCACGCCATTGGTG
Organism: Triturus cristatus; assembly: GCF_964204655.1. Classification (NCBI taxonomy): domain Eukaryota; kingdom Metazoa; phylum Chordata; class Amphibia; order Caudata; family Salamandridae; genus Triturus; species Triturus cristatus. Next base: position 1,191,258,341 of record NC_140591.1, read on the forward strand.
AGATACCAACACCCTATCTGATTTGCAAAGGGGAAGGGGTACACTTTGTGAATCTTGAAAAAGTTTCAGGGAGAGTTGGCAGCAATCCACAGACCAATACAAGCACTCAGTGACACCTTTTTAGGAAAGAAACCTTTACTTTTTTGAATGCAGTACAGTTTCCTTTCAGGAAAACAGTTTACATATGTTTTTCTTCATTTAAACACAATCACAGACATGGTGGTCTGCTGATAGTTGCAGCCACCTTCCCTGTGATTGTGCCAACCACAGGGGGTCACAAATTGCAGAATGCCTAATGAATATTATTTGGGCAGGTCATTTCGTGACCCCCTGCAATTTGCTATTTTGTGAGCCACCCTATTTTTTCTGAGTACGGTTTGCAAAATCATATTGCATTCACAAAAGATTTGGTGTGCAGTTTGCAACTGCTTTTTTGTACTTTGTGCATGAGATCCATTGTTTTTCCTTTGCATTTGAAGGAATGGATTTTATGTCTTGAAACGACGAAAAGATAATGAGAGGAATAAAATTGAATCTTTCCTTTTCTGAGATAAAACCTGTACCCACCACCTAATGCTATATATATATATATATATATATATATATATATATATATATATATATATATATATATATAAAAGAACCTCGGCAGCGTCCCCCACCAGAGCATCCACGGCACCAAGGAGTTCACAACACGGCAAGGTCAGTTGGATATCTTTTTTATTTCATCTTCTTCACCAAGTGCACAACAACAGGGACGGTCGACGCGTTTCGGCGGATGCCTTCAACTGGACCATATATATATATATATATATTTACTTAAAAAACCATAGGTTTCACACATGTTATAGTTAGGTGGATATTTCACTCGTAAAAAAACAATGAAATTCCCCCGTTATAGTTAGTTGAGATAACTATAATTCGCGCACCCGCAATCCTCTGCTCATGACGTCACATATTACATCACTCATGACATGGTCAGTGGCATCACTCATGACATCACTGATGACATCATCCTTGTGATAGAGTGGCGGTCACGCGAGTTATAGTTATCTCAACTATAACTTCTAACATTTTAACATTTTAATGGTTAATGGTTGTCCAATAGGCTGAAGTCATCACACTTAGATTTACCGGCATGCTGCAAAACTCTAAATGAAAAGACAGAAAGAACATGTAGTTTTAGTCTTGGCCAAGACATTAGAGTTATGTGAAATTATTCTTTAAATGTATGTTTCTTCTTGATGAAGAATAAGGTCATAATTATTACTCTTTGATGGGTTGCTGCCTAGAAAGATGATTTGAAGCTCAGCACATCTTTCAATTGTTCCTTTCTTAATTCTTCTGATTACTAATTTACCCTTGTATAAAGCCTTCCATTGGTGCTATAATGCCTACTTACATGTATATTGACTCCTATGGCACAGAAAGTGTCAAGGTATGGGCTGGGTATATGGGACTTCAAGATTGTGATGGGGAAGACAAGGGATTGGAGTTAAGGGGACATAGTGGATGCATAGATTGGAATTTAATCAGTACCAACTTGTCTTTCTTCCTTGTCACACTCCTTATTATTTAAGCAGGTAATAATTGTAAGGGGACCTCACTGTCCCTTTAAATACAAATACACCTGATCGGACAAGCAGCAGGATGCACATTTTAATAAGCTACTAGGCCCTCAAAGTGTTCTGACCAAGCTGAGCACTCCAGAAAAGTCTGTCCTTCTTCCCTTTAATTTTGTAGTGGTGATACAGTTAGACCGTTCAGAAAACCATCTTGTAAAAGTTCTGATATATGTTTAAGGTCATGAGTATGAGTATTTATCTGGTCACCATGCACTGTGCATGATAGTCCTGCCAGTTTGTCGTAACTAACCAAAGTTGACTGCTGCTAGAATCCTAAACAAATAAATCTATCTCTCTGGAATAGCCCCTGTCTTGAGCTCTAACCTCTCAATATCCATACTTTGATAAGAAGGAACCTTTAGTCTTTCAGTAGAATGGATTGCCACTGACCGGCAGACAGACCTATTTCCAACTGAAACTGAGAACCTGCAGTTAATTGTTAGACAAGGGCAACCCGATGTCTGCCAGACTGGAATGATGCCCCTCTAAACACCATTGCTGCTTCCCTCTCTTTGGTAATTACCACAATTAGGGTCCAAATTAGAGGAGAAGCATAATACTGTCTGAGCTACATATTTTAACTCCCAAACCTTCTTGCTCCTTATATCTTGGTTTACATGTTTCCTATCTTAACTGAAACCCACACAGCATCAAATTCCTGATTGTTTAAATGCTCTTCCTATGTTCAGTTATTCTTGTAATGTTATCTGTTGTCCATTGGGGGCATATCAACACCACGTGAAACACTCACAGGGCTGGTCAGAAAAATGACTTGTTAGTTAAAAATATGTCATCTGGTTTAAAGGACAGTTTCTTTGTTCTCATGAGTCTGTATGCATATGCTACATATGGAGAAGAGCACATGGCCTGTTTGTGGCTTCTTAGTCCATATTGGCACCAGCACATAATCACAGGACGGACACCAAAATAAAAAAGACACCTGGTGAAAAGACAATGTTATCTATTATACTATGTGAATGGTCTTTTATCAGACCAAACAGAGGTGCCTGTCTTTTAGTGAAAATGACCATCAATCTCGTCTGATTATTTAAGGCCTGATTTACCAAGGTAACTTACACTTTATTGAGTAATTTACACTTTAGAGTAAATTTACTATTTTTGGCTATTCACAAAGACTAAGTGTAAGTTACTACTACAAAAAAACAGTGGTAGGTCCTGCACCACACAAGGCCAACCACTAGTATTATGGCATCCTGCTACAGAAAATGATGGAGATAGGGAATTAAAACAAACCTCCATAGGAAACAATGTTAAAGTAAATGCAATTATTTACAATACGTTAAAATATAAATTAATATAACTCAATGTTATCTGAAAATAAAACATATGATGGAGCAGGTAAAGCAAAATTGTGTATACCTCCTCTATCTTGCATGAAAATACTAATTATATAACCTACTTATATTATAATTGACTAACGGTTTGCTGTGTTAAACTAAATCAACCATTTGCATACACCAATTATACGTGGGACTTATTGCTATTTACATGGCAAAATAACTCTAATAACTAAATTATGTACGCATATTAATAGTAGTACATGTGGTAATAGGATATCGCATGATATATGTTGCTTCTGTGATGTTTGCGTTCCCGTTTTGGATCATAAAGGTGAGTATTATTGCTTTAAATGTCGCTATAAGCTAGGAAAATACTAATACATAAAGGGATTAGTGAGGGTTTAACATTAGAATCTTCATTTCTTTGTATTAATTATTCTTTTGTGTTTGTTTTGCTTAAGTAGGCATTTGGGCCTACTAAAATATGGTGTCCAAAATGGAGTTCGGAAGTGGCCACCGTCCTGTGAGCGCGATGCCTACTGCACAGACTCTGATGGCTCCGTGAACCTCCAGGCGACCCCAAGTCACAGTGTTCCTGGTCAAGGATAGGAACATGGAGGACTGCCAAACTTCCGTCAGTAAACTCTGGTCTGAATGAACAATTGGGACATACAAGCAAACCTTCTACATTGTTGCATAAGGGCAACATGGACGGAGGAAATGAACCAGCAAAATCCATGAGAACATCCACTGATGTAAAATCGGAAGTTTCCAATCAGCCAATCGTCTTCCTTCTTAGCCTAAAAATGTTTCATGTTATCCCGAATTTTATTATAAAAACAGTAGTAGAATAGCAATGGGTAAGATGATGCTGCCTTCTTGCTTGATGACCGCAAACCCCTATCGACCCCACAGACGATGATAGATGCTTGCACGATTTCTGGTCCTTTGGAGATCTTTGGGACTGTAACGTGCTGTGCAAAGAACTTTCGGACTTTGAGCTTTGGCCTGCTTTATTTGGACAATTTAACGGCTAAATTCGGTTATGCAGAGCCAAACGGAATTGGTAAATATAAATGTCATGCAATTTATGCTGATTGAACAAAAACTTCTACATTTTGATCGACCAAAAAATGCTAATATTAATTGAAACAATATTTAGATAAACAAATATTTGATTAACAGAAATTATGAGTTTGTGGTTTTTCTATGAAGAGAGTAGAGAATTCCGAGTCTTAAATGTGTTTTAGCTGGTTCTAAATCACCATCAACCAGTCCAACTAATTGGTCCGCCGACCAAGTGGTGGAGTGCCTTGATGTTTAAGGTAAGGATTCAATAGGGGTTGATGCTAATGTATATTCTGTAAAATAACTTTTCTTCCCTATAGGTAATAAGGTACTTCCCCACATGTCCAGCGCTTGATCATATCGTCCCTGCTGTGTGCAGACTCATGAGTAGGAGACGTGTGAGTGTTGGTGTTATAGGACCCACCAATGACTGCGTGTGTGAATGAGCTAGTGTGATGTCGGGTCTGCAACGCAGGAAGGGATAGTTGTAAATTTGCCTTCTTTTTCTCTCTCTTTTTCCCCGGTCTCTCTCGCGCTGGATCACATATTTATTGTTTAATTATAAAATATTTAATAGCTTATTTTAAACTTTTAAAAAAATGTAGCATTTATTATTCAATTGCTTAGTTTTAATTAATTCTATATGTTACTTTTAATAATTATTGATGCATACTAAAGAATTAAAAACATTTTAGGTGAGACTTTATTCTTAATTTATGCTTTACAAAATTAATTTTGATTTAACTCAATATATTTCCTTTAATTAAAGAGAATTTTATAATTAAGTTAACAGTGATGTAGCATTTTTTTTGTCCTAGAGTTTAAATTTCTTTTATTTACAGCAATATTTAATAGAATGCTGCTGGGGTGTCCAACCAATGATCGCAATGGCTTTGTCAGAAATATGAGCGCTGGCTTAAGCATTCTGGTTCAGCAAAGTCTTATTGAGGGAATTGAGATATATTATATACAGCTCGGGATAAAGTATGATCAACCAGTGAGAGAAGAGGAATGCAGAGTGACTCCTAAGCATCTGATTCCTATTTGCTTAGTGCAGCATTAAGAGTAGCTGCATACTACTGAAGGCTGTGTGATAAATTACTTGTTCTTGTGCATCTGCACTCGGGATTAGCGACGCAGATTCAGACACGTAGAAGCAGAAAGGCATCCTTATTGTTGAATGATACTACAAAACTGGAATTGCTGTCATGTGGACTTATCTAAAATGTGAATTCATCTTTGAAGAAAGCAATTGCTTAGGGGGACTGTTCCATTGACCCAGCTGTTGTATCTTGTACTGCTGGTTGATCCAAAATATGAAGCTTCCAGCAAGCAATATATGAAGGTGGCTGTCTCTCTCTATAAACACTGTCCTGTAGGCTGATCCTAAATAGGACAGACACTTCCAGTAAGAAGTGATTGAAGGGAGTGGATCAAAAGCCAGTCTCTATGAATTATATTTTTCAATATCTGAGCTCCAGAAGATAGTGAAAGCTGTCTTTAAACACCATACCAAAAAACTAAAAATATGTTTCTGTGCTGTGATGGTTTCAAAGAGGCTTCTTTAAGGTGCAGTATGTCTTTATTCAATATGGAAACAGTTAATAAAACTAATTTAGTTAGGAGCTGTTTTTGCAAGGCATCTAGTTATTCTTGCTGATGAATCATTCCACACTGGTCTTTGTAATATCGCTCACCATCACTTTGTTTCCAATTAGGCAACTCGCTGCAAAACTAATCAATCTAAATTAAGAGATGGATTAATTCTAATTGAATACTTCGCCCCTCCTAACTTTTCTAAAGTTTGCATGAGTAAGGAAATTTGAAATGAAAATAAAGAAGGAGCTTAATAAAACATTCATTTATTGCCATGGTTCAGGATAAAAATAAATAAGATAAATAAAATAAAATAAATAAATAAAATAAAAGGATACAAAGAAAACTATTTAAATGTGATTACAAATACTGTCACGGCAGGATGACAGCAGTGTACTTGGCTGATGAAAGGTAAAAAATGTCCATGGAGAGGCATGATCTGACATTATGATAGTTGCTAAAAGATTTGCAGGGGTGCTTCCCAATTGCAAGTAAAAACTTTATGTACCATTTTTCCAGAATGTGTGTTGCTGAACCATGCACACTAAAGCATTGGTGCAGAAGAAATCCTCACTTTGTGGTAAAAAATTAAGAAGATCTTCATTCCCAAATATAACTCCGATATTTGGCCATGATTGCTAAATCCTGACAGATAGTGAGATTTTCCAAATGAAGCAATCATATTAAGTGAAACACTGTGTGAACTTTAGACATCAGTAACTCTTAAACATTCTGTGACAGGAACTATACACCAGTTGTATATTGTACCTTATTACCACATTGGCGCTCCTGAGGACCCATTGGGGCCCTCACTACAGCCATCTTTATTGTAGAATATTCCTGGATACCATTTAGGCTTACTCCACTTTTCACTCCAATCCTGGTTTCCTCAAGCCACACTGATGTATAACATCCTGGAGGTGGAGCACTGCTTTTTGTATTGTATCCTAATCCACAGAAATTGAGAAATGCATACATGAATGCTTTCTGACTTCCCTCTGTCCCTGCTCAGATCTACACTCTGTTCCTGGTTTCCATGTTACATATTCTGTAGTCTTCCCCATTCTAAGTCACAGCCCAACCTGATTCTTCAGGTGGAGCTGTGAATAACAGGATTTGGTTAATTGTTCATATTCTGTTTTCTGTCAGTATTTGTGCCCTCCTTCTGTGGTGTAAAATGCCAGGTACAATCATCCCTACAAGCTCAATGCCCATGATTCTTGTAACTGTCTTCCTACTGAGACTAAGCTTGAACCAGGTCTAACTTGGTGGTTGCTTTAAGACCCACTCTTTGCTTCTGTGTGTTGTGCAGAATACTGTTCTCTTGATCCCCAGCCCTGTCTTGCTGCTAAAGCTGCTACATTTCTTGAATCTAGTTCTGATGTTCCTGCTTCCTGTTTTGATGCTATAGATCCTCTTTTCCTGTTTACTGCTCCATGTGCTATACCTACCTCTTTATGTGCACATTTTTATTTAATTTGCTTTGTTCTTGTTTGTATTACAAATTAATTGTCCTTTTTTTCAGAGTTCCTTGTTTTAGCTGCAGAATTCCAGTTGCTTATCTCCCTTTTCTAATTTTCTGTCTTTCTTCCGTTCTCAGTTAGTTAATTTCAGTCTGTCTCCTCTTTCATTACTCTGTCATACTTTCCCCATTTCATATTTCTAAGAATGCAGTGATGCCTTTCCTGAGTTCTGTTTAATTTTTTGCTAGTCTTGCTCTGTTCCTTTGCTTCTTGAATTGTGTCCTGACATCCCAAAGCCTTTTTCATTTATACTGTTTCCCTTCCTCTGATCTCTTTGTACACTTATGCATTGGTATTCAAAAACCTAGTCACTACTACGAGAGGGTGTTAGTTCTTAGGGTTAAGGTCTCATGTACAGAAACTGACTTTAGTCCGCTTTCTCCATACAAGCTGCTGGGTGTCTCCAAATACTTCAGAGAACCTTTATTTTAGTCATAGTGAGATAATTTCCCAAGGGGTTTCCAAACTATCATTTATGGTGTTTAAGCTTTGTTCTTCCCTATTGTTCATGCCATTGCCTTCCCATTGGTTCATGTAATAAATATGTTTCTTTTCTAACATTTTTTCTATAGTTTCTAACCAGTCTTCAGATCCCAGCCTGCTTGACCTTACTCCAGTTTTCAGTTCCTGTCTGGTCCTACTCTCCAAGGCTACAGCTGCTTTCTGTTACAGGCTTAATCCCTCCTCCTGTATTCACATTTCCTTGCAGAGAGCAAGCTCTTGCTCCCTGTTAGTTATGTTCTTCTGGCCCTATCTCAGCAGGGGCCTGATGCTGGTGCAAAAAGAGGTCAATCCACTTTGAAATACTTTGCTTCTTGACGGATAGGGAATGGAGCAAGCCCTTTTGTGTCAGTCAATTATAAACAATTATTTTTCTGACTTACCACAGGGAAAATGCTTTCAGTTTGGTGAAATTGCTGTGTGTGTGCAAATCTACTCACTGTGGCTAGTTATGGGGGATTCATGGATGCTTCCAAAGATGAAAAAAAAACACAGACTAACAGGTCTGGTGTTTGGTAGTTTGCCACTCTGATAATAGTTTGAGATTTATCTGTGTTAAGGGCATACATAGATCTAATTACAGGGCCTTCTAATGATGGAGGTAGATAGGAAAATGGTGGAAGTGTAGGGAGAGGGCTGTCTCTATGCGGAAAATGTAGTCCCTATAAGCAAAGAAAAATGCAAAATAAATAGCAATTGCACATGCACTGTGGGTCCCGTGCTCACTACGCCACTGGAGTCAAACTATCCTGGCTGAAGAGGGGTGAAACCCCGAAACCGGTCCTAGGATGCTTGATTCCGGTCCAGGGAAGACATGGCTTGGCAGTTCGGGTTGGACTGTTCCCATGAGGCACAGGGTCAAGACTGATTTGCATATGGCCATGTCTGAACTGGGGTGGCGTGGTGAGCAAAATAACGATGGATTAAACCCAGATCTGTGACTGGGGGTGAATGTTTTGCCAATGTGTAACATTCCGTCCATCATCTTGTGTGTTTTGCTGTTCGCCCTATGTGGGAAGGGTATGCCCAGACGTGGGTCCCGTGCTCACTACGCCACTGGAGTCAAACTATCCTGGCTGAAGAGGGGTGAAAACCCGAAACCGGTCCTAGGATGCTTGATTCTGGTCCAGGGAAGACATGGCTTGGCAGTTCGGCTGGACTGTTCCCATGAGGCACAGGGTCAAGACTGATTTGCATATGGCCATGTCTGAACTGGGGTGGCGTGGTGAGCAAAATAACGATGGATTAAACCCAGATCTGTGACTGGGGGTGAATGTTTTGCCAATGTGTAACATTCCATCCATCATCTTGTGTGTTTTGCTGTTCGCCCTATGTGGGAAGGGTATGCTCAGACGTGGGTCCCGTGCTCACTACGCCACTGGAGTCAAACTATCCTGGCTGAAGAGGGGTGAAACCCCGAAACCGGTCCTAGGATGCTTGATTCCGGTCCAGGGAAGACATGGCTTGGCAGTTTGGGCTGGACTGTTCCCATGAGGCACAGGGTCAAGACTGATTTGCATATGGCCATGTCTGAACTGGGGTGCGCGGTGAGCAAAATAACGATGGATTAAACCCAGATCTGTGACTGGGGGTGAATGTTTTGCCAATGTGTAACATTCCGTCCATCATCTTGTGTGTTTTGCTGTTCGCCCTATGTGGGAAGGGTATGCCCAGACGTGGGTCCCGTGCTCACTACGCCACTGGAGTCAAACTATCCTGGCTGAAGAGGGGTGAAACCCCGAAACCGGTCCTAGGATGCTTGATTCCGGTCCAGGGAAGACATGGCTTGGCAGTTCGGGCTGGACTGTTCCCATGAGGCACCGGGTCAAGACTGATTTGCATATGGCCATGTCTGAACTGGGGTGGCGTGGTGAGCAAAATAACGATGGATTAAACCCAGATCTGTGACTGGAAGTGAATGTTTTGCCAATGTGTAACATTCCGTCCATCATCTTGTGTGTTTTGCATGCACTGTTTATGACATTTCCAAATACCCACTTGGCTATGTGAGTAGGCATGTGAATCTTTAACGATCACCAATTCCTACAACTATTTGTATGCGTTGTTTGTGAATTCGATGAAAGTCATACTTGTGAGATATATTTAGGCATTTGGCTGTATACTTGGGTTCATATTTCTAAATTCTGCATCTGCCATTTTGTGATTTCGTCCAAGAGTATTTGACAAAGAAATACTGATCCAAGAATAACTCTTAAAAAACAGAACAAAATAATTTTGCCAATTTTTGGGGCCTTATGTTTTATGCATGGAAGTAAACTGTAATAAACGTTTTTTACCTCTAGCTTAGTCCCACCTTTCGCTGTTAATTAGGAAATAAATTATATTTACCCCTTCTTAATATGTCTCAGACAAGGAGAAATGATGATAAACATTGATGTGTTCTATTTATTAACCTAGTGTAAATAAATTCTCCATACTGCCCATTACCCCTCGCAAGAGAATATTAGGTTCTCATCAGGCTTTATTCGACAAAAAGCGGGGGAGGGGAGCAAACATTAGGGCTGAGTGAAATTTGCAAATTACTATTTGAGGCAATTTGCATCTGATTTATGATTACACTCTTGGCTCAAAATATTATGAGCTACCCACATGTAATTAGGCTTAGGTGTTAAACATTTTCAAGTAAAAAATATAAAATGGATTACAGCCCACAGAATCACTGATCTGGCTCTTTATAAAACATTAATATTTTCGATGTTAAAACTTTTAAAGTCTAGCATTTAAAGAATGGAACCAGATGCCACTCCAAGAAAGTGCTTTTCACGTATTGAGATTGGGTGAAGAAGATTTAAAATTAATTCAAGCACATGAAACTATTCAGTAGAACCTTGAGAGTAGAGCATTTTTCAAACTATAAAACAATGCAATCCAGAGATTCAATCTCCTTGTAATGCAACTCTTCTCTGCAGGGAAATCATGGAAGAATTGAAAACGCAACTGTCCTCTTTTGATAATCTGCAGAAGTAGCTCTGAATGGTAGCAATGAAAAATTATACATGTGGTTCTCCTCTTTTGAGCAGCCATCCCATACTGATATTTAAATTTCCACTGTGAAGGAGCCTTTAAAATAGTAGATGTATCGCTCTTCCATGAAACAAATCTATAACTGCAGCCATTTTGCTGGATGGAGAACCTTTTAAAATATCATATTGCTGTTCTCTGTTACAGAAGTGTACAGCATTCATGCAGAACGCCCACTACTTTAGGAACTGCTTTTAAGAAAACCAAGTCATCTTCTCATAGTTAATCATATACACATTGTGTTGGGAAGGAGTATGTCAGGAGCACTCTCCATCATATCACAGTGTCTTTCCTGTGTGTGGGCATTGCTTCTGGGTGTGTTGTTGATATTGGCTGTATTGTTCCATTGATAGGGTTTGACCATTGACTTTTAAAGATAGGGGCCTCTTCATGAAAAGTAGGGAATCTGATCTTGGATATTTATATTTACAATAAAGTGTAGATCTCCAACTTTTTGGAATGTACACATCCTACAGGAATCTACATGGGAAAATGCAGGCTCTGATGCAGATTCCTTTGAAAATCACGTGATTGCCCTTTTTGGAACCCTTTCCCTCTTTACAGAATTCCTTCTGGTGGAAACCCCTGTACAGGGTGAATGTGCAAATGCAAATGTTCTATTTTTCATTTTCACGATGGGGAAAATAATTTTCCCTGTGGAGAAACTGCTTTCCCTGCATCTCACCAAATTTGGTAGTGATCCATTAGCCTTTCCACTTTAGAAGGAATTTACACCAGTATTTGTCTGGCGTACATTCTGACACTTTTCAGGAATGAAAGAAGTATTCAGGGAGTTTGTGAATGCCCATAAATTTATTCATTTGTGGGAGTTCATAAACTTGCAAGGCCAACTTCGCTTTCCCGAGTCATCATTTGAAAATCTTGAGGGCATTTATGGGTGTGGACATCTCCACTCTTGTACCAGAGTTCTCTACACACGTAAATGGGTTTATGTCTGCCAAGAATCTCTTAGCAAATTCCGGTCAAGCGTAACTGAGGCAAATTTAGTTCTAAACTTATATTTAGCTAACAAATGTAAGTTGTGAATAGACCCCACAGTGTACACATAAGTTACTGCTGTCTAAACATCTTCTGCTACTTTGGCCATCAACCCCATCTGATAATATTTATATTTAAAACATTTCAACTTGGGCTTTAGGCCCCAAATCACTGGAGGTCGGCATAGCTTGCATAGAATGGAGGCAAAAAACATATCTGAGCCAGAGAAATGTTCTTTTCTATACACACCACACAACACAATCAAATAATGTGGTGTGTGGTACACAGACTCTCTTGATCAAGAGAAGCATTTATACAGTAATTTTGTAGCTTAAATCCGATAAGCCATTATTGAGCAGACTAGCATTTAAACATGCACACAGTCGCGGCTGGTGCAGGTAAGAGTGGTGAGGTGGTGTGGCAAGGCCGGGGGGGAGTTGAAGAAGACAGATTAGGGAAAATAACATTTTTAAAAAAGAAAGCCACTTACCTTGCGCTCACCGCATCCCTGATTTGGCGATGGGGAAAGCGCACGGTAGGTGATTTTATTTATTGTTTTATTTTATTTTCCCTATTCCATCGTCTGTCATCTTCGCTCAACCTCTCTTACCTGTACTGCCCGTGACTGCATGCACATTTTAAAATGGTAAACTAATTAGGGTTGTCACTGTGTTACTTTCTTCCCATGAATAGTCTTTGCTTCAGTTTCCTTACTCCACCTTTCTAAGTTAGACGGTGGGTGGGACCAGGCAGGTCTTTCTTTCCCCACAACATTGAAGAACCTGCAAATGTGTATTATTTATCTGGGACAACGTTCTGCATCTCAGTGTGTTGTTCATTGAAGTTTAGTTTTTCTTCTCGACCATTGTTTCCTCCTTGGAACAGTTCTGGAAGCAGTACAGAGGATACATTGTTTCAGGTTTTCACACTTTCAAAAACATTCTCTATGATGCTTTTTATGTGTGCTTGTTCCTGCAGTGAGGGTGTCAGTGTTTCATAGAAAGTGTTAAAGGGTTTTTTGTAATAGACCAAGAAGCGAATACACTAATTTATTATATAAAATCCTGTGTTCCTCAAGTGGGTGTGGATTATAGAAAATCGAATTTAAAAGCATTTGGATTTTGACATAAAAATAATAATGAATGTCACATTTTCAAATGCCCTATCAGAATTCAAGCTGGACAGGGATTTGAATTGTAGGATGTTAGTTGATTACCATCAATTTTTATAATATATATATATGAGCATTTGCCTCATCCCTTAGATGTTTCTTACACTTTGTTCAGACCAAGATCCAGTCCATTAGAGAAATGACATGAGGCCAATCACTCTGAGATATAGGCACAGCAACCCTACCAATCATGCAAACAATAGACTTGACTCCCCAGTTACCAAAATAAACTGAGAAACCAACTAATGAAACATTTACACAACTAGAACAAATTCATTTAAAGCATACAATATGAAGTGTTGAATTAGATGAAAAGGGAAAATGCATCAGAAATTCCAAAACGTACTCCACTAAATTATAAACAAATTAAGTAAAGGAAGATGTGGGACTCTTCAATGAAAGTGATGTTGTGAGGATCGGAAGGAAAGAATGACAGCAGACTGGCTATCCGCTTTAAAAGGGAGTGAAACCAGGTTGTGCCCTTTCTTTCAATTCCACTTCTGCAGGTCTGGATGATAGTATGACAAGACAAGGTGTGTCAAAGGTTACAGAAGGATGTAACATTATCAAGAGCACAAAAAGATAACGATAAGATTGTGTTAATGCTAGTAATATATCAACATCCTTTAAATAACCTTAACACAAAAAATAACAGCATCCCCTAACAACATATTTTAACACTATCGCGCTGCGCACATTACTTAGATTGCTACCGTGGGAAGCATAATGCTTCTTTAAAGTTGCATGCATAGCATAAACGCCATCCATTTCAGCTGACCCACACACTTTGCAAAAATCATTGGGGGTTCCTGCAACCTGCCTAGGCTAACATCTACCCCGCTTTCAAGTAAAAAAGTTCACATCCTAATTTTTTTAGGAACAGCTCCTTAAATATGGAACATCCTTCTTCTCAGATAAGACTGACACTGTCTCTGCCCCTCTTGCAGAGATTACTACAATATCACAACAGGAATATCAGCAATTATTGAAACACCTTGGCAAAAAAATCAAACACCTTGGCATGAAAATCCCTTAACACCACTTCCTATGTTACCTCACCTTATACATCTCAGATTCAAAAACCTCACCTCAGAAGTCCATCCAGGAGACCACTATCTGAAAAGGCTACAGTGTCTCTAAGGTGTACTTTTTGAATCTCGAGAACGATGAACAAATAGGCAAGTCACAAAAAGTGGTCACAAATTGCACGTCGGTTTTGGCAACCTGATTTAAATTTTGTGGTGACCTACGAACTGACAGGTTGCATCACAAATCTTCAGTTGCGGAAGGTCGCAGAAAGACCTGCCAAATGAATATTTATGAGGGCAGTTGCTCTTTGTAAGTACTTGTGATTTACTGCAAACCTAGGAGCGGTGGCCTGCAAGGAACAGCAGACCTGTGTTTACTTTCCAGAATAGGGAATATTTTTAAAGTACCTCATGTTTCTTAAGGACCTAGTGCTGCTTCTAAAAAATGTGTTTCCATTTTGAAACACATACATCTCATAGAGATTCAGAATCAGGATGGACACCCTTCTTAATTACAATTCTGATTTTGGAATCAGAATGCATCGGTTATCCACTTTTGTGATTGAGCAAAGGCTTTCTGAATCACAAAAGTAGTTTACGACATAATAATTTTTATAGCTGCAAATCTAGTGGTGATTACAAGGTTTACAGCAATACAATCATAGTCATCTACATCTGGCCTCTACTTATCATCTTACTATCCTTTTGATGGGTCTAGGAGGAATTTTATAAAAACTTAAAATAAATCAATTAGAACTTTCTTGGGTATTCCCAGTGCCTTGTGCTTTTTTATTTCCCTGATAGAGATGAGGCAATTGATAATGTTATCATTTGTAAATGCAGGATACAAGGGATACAACACATATTCTGGTTGGACATTTTGAGAACTGTGATGAATTGAACATCAAAGTATTGCCTCATCTCCTTGTGATGAGAATGTTTTGGTGCGGCTCTGTTTTTACCATACTCTAGGGCTATCTCCATATAGGTCTCATTTGTGTTGGAAGCATTTTTCATTCTAGTTTTATTGTGCTATGGTAGTTGTGTGGGTCAGTGGAACACTGAACATAGCAAAGAGATCCCACTTGACTGCATCAACACCAAAACTATTGGCCTCTGTATAAGGTTATCTGAAATATTGGCTGTACCAATTAGGTCAGATTCCTAAAGGTTTTTCTAATCTACTCTGGATCAAATTAGTAAAGCATGACTTTTGCCCTATTATTAATTCAAAAACGAAGGGTCTGATGTTCTAATTTACTAGTTTCAAATTTAGAATCACATTTTTGCTATCAATAAATCAATTCATGAACTGACGTATGGACTAATAGGGAGGCTCACAAAATAAGGAATCAGCGGGGGTCACAGAATGACCAAGCTTGTCTTAAAAAAAATATTTTATATAGAATGACCAAGCTGCTGAATATTTATTAAATAGGTTACCAATTATAACTTCCTTCGATTGTTACCTTCACAGGGATGGTAGTCTGCAGGGGACCGCAGCCACTATCCCGGAGAAAGTATTTCAAAATTTGATTTTTTTAAAGGAACCTGAGCTTCTTAGAAAAAATGATGTAGATTAATAAAAAGTTTTCCATTTTGAAAAACATCAGTGAAAGCAGGCAGTGGTCTTCTGGATCTACCATAGCCTACTCACCATGAAACTGCCACCATGATTCCGAAATTGAAAGCAGACTCTTTCCCATTTGCAAATCATTTACCATCCATACTTGAGATTCAGTAACTGATCAGTGATTTGTGACCGGAAATGTGCTCACAAACTTTTGATATAAAGGTTACCAATACATAGTTTGGAAGAGATGCCCCAAACACATGTTAGCTACCTGGTCGGCCAACATTAATATTGTTGGGGACCTTAATTTGCACTTGGAAGCTAATCAAGAAAGGGAGATTAGTAATTTCTTAGTGGACCTTGCAGCCTTCCAATTTATACAATATGTCACTAACAGTACCCACTCTACCGGTCATCTGTTAGACCCTTTTTTTTCAAATTTATCGGCTCTCGTAGCTAGCCATCCCCTCCCCATGAGCTGGTCCGACCACTAATTGGTGTGATTCACACTACAGGGAATAGGTACTTTTCTAAAGGCTCCTCGGAAATCCATTCTAAAACGCCCCTGGCACAAGTTGGATGACGTTCGCTTCCGCAACCTCCTCCTTACTCAAAGGCCTAACCTCCCTAACAACCCAGATAGGGCCAACAGTATTCTGTCAGACTGGCTCTCACATATACTCAACACTCTGATGCCTACTAAGATGTCCCACAGCCGTAGAACACAATCTGGCCCTTGGTTTAATGACAAACTAGCTCAGGATAGGAGGGCTTGCAAAGCCCCGGTAAGGGCCTAGAGAAGACAGTATGACCATATCTTGAAATTACAATATCAAGCAGCCATTAAACAATACCACAAGTCTATCTTGAAGGTGAGAGCGTTTTTTTCTCTGGAGAAAATTTAAAACAGTAGTAATCCCACCAAACGTATATTCTCCTTACTTAAGGATCTTAAAACCTCAGGGCAACCTATTTCATCCCCTCTTACTTCCAAGGAGCAATGTGAGATCCTTGCGGCCTTTTTTATTAAAAAGGTTGACAATATCTACATAAATTTTTCTCACACAGTGCCCCCAATAGGTTGACCTATCCTCTCGGCCACTACCGGCCCATCTCTTTCTGCCATTCCTGTGCTCTCCCAGTAAGACATGTAACAAACTTAAATGTGGATCTCTGGCCCTTAAACCCGATCAATTTAAGATGTTTTTTCACAGTTATTGCCTGTGTTCTGTGATCTCATAAATCTGTCCCTATCCTCTGCTGTGGTCCCCACTGCCTGGAAACATGTAAAGTGATTCCTCTCCTTAAGAAACCCACACTGGATGACTCCAAGCCAACAAACTTCCGTCCTATTTCCCTTCTCCCTTTGACTGCCAAAGTCACCGAAGCCCACATTAATTCCATCCTTTCCAGCTACATTGACAATAACAACTTGCTGGACCCCTCTCAGAATGGCTACCGCCCACGTCATAGTATGGAATCTGCCCTTCTGGCAGTAATGGAACATCTGCGTCATTCACTGGATTCTGGAGGCACTTCTGCTCTGATTCTTTTGGACTCAAGTGCCACATTTGACACTGTGTCCTGCCAGATTCTTTTGCAGCGCCTGGAGGACATTGGCATCTGTGGTCCGGCCTTGAGGTGGCTCTCTTTGTTTCTCTCGGAAAAATCCTTTCAAGTGATCGCCCCTCCTTTCTGCTCTCAGACGCACAGTGTGCACCAAGGGATTCCGCAGGGCTCTGCCCTTAGTCCAATGCTTTTTAACATCTACATTTGACCTTTGACAGCTGTGGCAAAAGATAGGGGTTTGACTGTGATCTCCTACGCGGAGGAGACACAGCTAGTGATCGCCCTATCCGACAACCCCGCACGAGACGCCTCTGAATTCAAAGAGAATTTAACAGCGGTCACGGATTGGATGACTTTGAATTGCCTCCAACTTAACACGACCGAATCAGAAATCCTGGGGGTGGGGAAAAACACTCATTTGTGGAGTGAGCAATAGTGGCCTTCCGCCCCTAGTTCCCCACCTTTACCCAAGCAGACGGTTAAAAATCTGGGCGTCTGGCTGGACTCGGCTCTCTCCTTACAGCCCCAAACCAAGGTTGTGGCTGGAGTCTGCTTCAGGCTCCTTCGTGGTCTCAAACCTTTGTTGGGCTTCTTTGAGGCTAATACCTGGCAGGTTATCATCCAGGCCAACATACTATCTAGGTTGGATTATGCCAGTGCTCTGTACTCAGGGGTTAACAGAGCAGAGATACAGTGCCTCCAAAGAATACAGAATGCGGCAGTCCGACTACTGTTTGGGCTTCCCAGGACCTGTCACACCTCGGATTCCATTGATAGACTTCACTGGCTTCCAGTGGAGAAGCGTGTTCTTTTTCAAGCACTGTGCATTGCCCACCGTATTCTTAATGCCCAGTCCCCTGAAATCCTTGCAGACCTTCTCACACCTTATATGCCCACTTGTCTCCTGCGCTCTTTCAACCAGCACCTGGCGGCTCTTCCGCGGGTTAAGAGAGCCAGAGCCGGAGGACGTTCCTTTCGAGCTTTAGCTCCTAAACTCTGGAACTCCCTTCTGGTGAACATCAGAAGCATTCACAATCATGCTGCTTTCTGTAAGGCCATAAAAACTCATCTGTTTTCTAAATAATTGGTTGCAGTGTTTCCTTGCCCCTGTCACCTATCTTATGTCTGCGCTTAGCGCTGTGACAACCATTGGCTGGGGCAGCCATGCGCTCTATAATTTTTATAAAATAACATAACATGCCTTCCAGTAATTATTCCTAAACCCATTTATCGATAGGAAAGTGTTTTCTGAATCACTTAATGGGTTTAGTACACTAGAAAGAGATTTATAACAGTCACAACTTGCACACCTACCACTTAATGTGAAAAATGTGCAGCAGATGTACAAATTACTTTGCTCATATGCATTTGCCCTAGTCATAAGGTGAATTAGGCGCGGATCGTACTGCATCCTTCTTTTACAGAGAAATGCACTAAGCTCAACACCGTGAACATCTGCTGTTCCCCTTAAGGGAGTTTTCTTGACCTAGAGCTGCCTCAGAGGAATGCACAGTGCTCATTAAGCTGTAACCTAAGATAGCAGCATCAACAGACCCATTCACCTTAATCACATAGCTCAACTGAAAAGATAACATGTGCCCAATCTTCTCATTTGTGTGCTGAGAGATGTAAAGTGTCTGGCCTGAACTTCCAACACGGATACTGAAAGTGAATGGACACAAAATGGCCCCTCAGTATTATGCATGTTTATCTGTCCTGATTTTAGAAGCCATTGGTCAAGTATGTATTTCTCCTCACAGGCCATCATTTCAAGTTCTGTACATGCACAGGTTTGCACAAGGATCGGCTTTGCAAATTGTGTGATAATTATCACTCTCTCACAACTTTCTCTTGATAAGTTCCAGTAGGTTAAACCTTCAGAAATTTACTGTTGGAAAAGACTCTGGAAAAAGGCAAAACATGGAGAATCCTAAGTGTTAAAAAACAATACTGCATGTTATGCCCCATTTTCCTGTTTAAAACTATGAATCTGAGGAATTTATCCCATATGTTAACTAAAGCACCCTGAAAAATAGTATTTACCAATTTGTAATAAATGACAAACTAAGAAATTGAAAACACTAATTTGAAAAAATGTTTAATAAACTATTGACTTTTCTGTACTGATAAAAGTAACTAAAAATACTACTTTTGAACATGTTTTCTGCAATAAATATATTTATACCACCATTGTGAACACTACTAGTTAATGAAATGAGATTAGCATTACCATCCCTAAACTGAATGTACAATTAAAAGCATAGCATCACACATGTTATAATTACTTGGATGCAAGCAAAACAGCTGACGGGAAGCACTTTCTTCAGGGAAAAGAGACCAGCTGGAGCCCCTCTGGATGACAGGGGATTTGTTTTAAGTACACAGTGCCAGAGAAATGTATCTTGTATATCTATATATAGTGAGGAAATAAATCAAAGCAAAAGTGTGCTAAGATTCATAAGCCTCTGAAAAGCTCCCTGTAGTCAACATGTAATTAGTTACAGAAGAAATATGAGCCACTGTTAGGGATGGGTAAAACCACTTAGACCTAACCTGCCAGCCCCTCGGGGTTTGAGTACTTTGAATAAGCATCATATATTTGTAGGGCAAATTCATTTTTGAATCAATTTGTTATGATTCAACTAGCAATATTTTGTGTTGATTTGTTGTACTGAATTAATTCTTATATTGAGAGAGACAAGGGACCAATACATAAATACTGAGGGAAGTTTGATTAACTGACTCTATACATAAGTTAACTTTATGCATATGATTTCTCCTTTTCGCGACTCAATCACATTTCTCTGAGTTACATAGGATAGATTCACAAATCATTTTTCATCCTCAGCAACAGCACATATAGGGAAAATCACATCATGAAAAACACATTCTAAGCATGTGTTACGCATACTGCAGGTCCTTGATTTGTGCATTTCCGTGAAAGTGCATTGATGCAAAATGTGTGTTTGGTATGAAGCAGTGGCTGGGCAGAAGCAGATGTTAGGCAATAAAATAGGGTAAATATGACAGAAATATTTTAACTCACTTGTGTAGACCTTGCTGGATGGATCTAAAATGATTGACCTCTACTGGCCCTACAATGAACCATCTTGCATATTTAAAGATTGCCATTGAGTGTTCAGTGGAAACCAGTACCTCAAATTATGGTAATATAGCTGAGGAGACAGCACCTATTTTTGTTTTTTAAGAGCATGTGTTTCTTCCAGTGCTTCTCGAAGATTGGACAATATTTTCCTACCAAGGACTGTAATGGTCACCATGACAGTCTCAGCCAAGAACAAACTTCATTGGAAGCTCTTATCTGAGGAGTTTTGGTGTTGCAACACTATGGTGTTGCAGATGGTCCAATGGGAAGTGTTTCTGAAGGCAAAGACCCTCCATCGGAAACTTAGCCATTGGAAGCTTAGGCCCTCACTACAATGGTGGGTGGAATGCCACCGTCAGGCCGTCAGTGGTGGTCCGCCCGCCAAACAGGGCATCAGTCAGACTGCTGCGTTTCAATGCAGCCGGTAGGACCGCAGAGGTTGGGGGTAGGACAACCGCCTCCGACAGGATCAAAGATCCTGTTTGGATGGTGGTCAGGTTTCTAACCCTACAATGGAGACGGTGCCTGTACAGGCACCACTGTAGGAGTTAGGATATCCCTTTTCAACTGCCTGTTCATGGTGGTCTCACCGCCACGAACAGGCAGACAGAAAGGGACTTTGGGGACCTAAGCAGGGCCCCCATCCCTTGTGGTCCACTGCTAAGTGGCCTGGGGGGCACATGTAGTGCCCCCCACACATCCATGCACCATGCGTCAGGCACCACATGGTGCTTGGCTCACGGTGCATGGATGTGCATAAGGGTTTTTTTCTACTGCGGCTTGTGCTGCCACCCTTTTACTGGGTCGCAGCACAAGTCACAGTAGAGAAAAGCATTTTACGACCACATGCACACTGGTCCTATCCTAATCAGGCAGGTGGGACCACTGACACATTTTTGAATGGTCACATGCCCAAAACGAGGGCGGTCGGTGGTCCGACCGACCGCCATTGTCATAAGGGCCTTAGCATTTACACCACCTCCAACTAAGGACCTACAAAGTGAGCAAACAGAGTATCCAGTCTTTGTAACAGGTTCCACATTATAGTCTTCCTCTAAATGACTTACTTACTGTGGGGACAGATGGCATTCCCTTTAAAGTGCCCATACTGATAACACTCATGGCACTTGGGCTAGAAGAGGCCCTGGGGTTCTTCTGGTAAAAACCCTTTCTTCTGATCGGGGTTGGACTGTGACTTCCTCCTGTGAAAATTCTATTTGGGGCTTTAGAAAACTCCGTTTATGTTTTCCTGTTTCCCCCTCCTTCTGCTGAGGGTAAATTTTCAACCCTTCTTTGGGTTTTCACCAGATTCTTTCTTGTGGATCCTGGTGCTGAGCCAGAGATCGACTTCTTTGGGAAACTCACTGTGTTGCAACATCATCCTGTGCCCTGGGCACCCCCAACTTTTTGCAGACAGGTACTGGTGGTAACAGACTCTGACTGACCTTGGGCTCTGCCTAACCAGGCACAGGGCCAGTGCAATGCTCAAAAGACACTTAGAATACTGTGAAAACACCTACATACAATAGGGTACACTACGGGTTAGGGTACGCCCTATGATTGGCATGACTTCCAATATAAGGCACTAGTACATATATGGGCAGCAGGAATAAAACTGCCTTTAAGACCCGAGCATATAATAGGGTATGGCAGTTTAAAGGCCAGCAGCTTTTCTACACTTGCATGTGTGCACTGCTGGAGCCTGGGGTCAGTTTTAAAGCAACCCTGTGTTGCAGGACTGCTTTTAAAATGCACATTGTGCTCAAAATCGACTTTGGTGTTTGGGGCACTTACACATTAATAAACTACAATGTTTGGGCATATTAGGTACCCCCACGGTCTCCCCTACGGGTCTCAGGGGTGGGGGGTATGGTATTTACAAGGAGCGCCCTTATCAAAGGAGTTTAATATGCCCTGGGTTTTTGACACATTTCAATCCCAACATTGTGAGAAAGTGCCTCCCAAAATCGACTTTTGTGCTAAGAGCACTGTGGAGGGAGGGTCTGCAATATTTGTACTTATTCAGAACCCCCAAAGTCTCCCCTAGGTGTTCCAAGGGTGGGGGGTCCTATAGACATTGGCAGGGTCCTTAAAAAAGAGGTTTTATAAGCCCCGATGTTGGAGAAATTGCCCAGTTCGTTTTCTCCATTGCAGATCCCCAGTCACATAGGTTAACATGGCAAGAAGTTAATAAATAATAACTAATGTCGAGGAGGTGATACAAATATAATTCAAGGACTTCCTGAATGGTATTTACAAATCCAACAATATGATATCGTTGAATTTATACTAAAATGTACAGACATGTAGTTCTAATACTTTATTGTCTGTAAGTCAAAATTCAGCCCTCTAGTGCTATGATCTGATTGGCCAGAGTTAACTGGATTAGCCAGGCTGCGTTGATAAGGTGATAAGTAGCCCAGGGGGTCTGGGAGACATACTGGGTCCTGCTACATAGGAATGCAATGGCAGGAGGAGGGGTCGTAAAACATCTTCTTTGAAGAGAGGAGGAGACAGGCAGTGTAAGCCGGGTCCAGTTACATCCGTACCCTCGGAACCCCGCCAGATGGCAGGCCTAAGGCAGGAATTCCCAGATGTAGGAGGAGCAAGCATATGTAGATGAAGCCATCCTGTGGGCTGGTTTAGTTAGCTCTTCTCCCTTTGCTGGAAAATCAGCCATGATGAATTTTGGAGAAATGGTGCTCTCCTGGAGATTATAGTAGCGCACTTTGGAGTATGTAGTCATACCCTGAGGTGTTGCCCAGCACTTCATTGGACAGGAGTGCCCTCCTACTTGACCCAGAGAACTTGGAATACGTATCTGAGAGGGGCAGAACCTCTCACATCTGCAACTTAAGGAAGAAGAAGGGTCCATGCTGGAAGTTTGATTTGCACCAACCAGGCCCTGCACTCTGAAGATTGCACCTGCTGCACAATCTGGAACTACAGGCCTGTGGACCTAACTTGCTTCAAAGGGACTAAAGAGTAGATTCCCTGGATTGCCTGCAAGCTACAGGTTAGCAGAGCTCATCTGGAACATCACCACCAAGAATCCTCACCCTGGAGAACTACCAGTGGATTTGTAAGGGTTTTGTCCAAGTGGATTGTGGGAACTGAAGTCCCAAACTTTCAAGGACCATTTTGGAGCTTCCAGACCCTCGGAGTATGTTTTGGGCTCTTAGGGACCCTTTGAGGAACTTCAGGAAGCAGTTCCAGAAGTTTGGAGAAGTTTGGAGCAACTTTAAAAAACCCTCCATAAGTGGACCTACTCGACCTGGCCAGCCAAGCCAGCAACCCTCAACCGCTAGCCGGCCTGCCATCCTGGTTAATCCTGCTGAAAAGCTCTGGAGGTCTGACTTCCAGAGTTTGACCGGGCGCAGGCTGTTGGATTTATCACAGCTATTCTTTTAATTCCATGAATTATATTTTAGCTCCTTTCTAACACTAGCTATGCTTTATTTAAGTATTCCCATGTTCGCCTATAGAGCCAATGCATTACAATTTGAAAAAAATGAAATTGGCAGTTTTTCCCTCCCCATGGCATATAAAACATCTTTTATAATATCTCTGCTTATAGTTGCAAGGCACCCTACATCTGCAGCACCTAGGGGAGACCTTAGGGGTGACATGTAAAAATAAGGTAATTTACCACTTTTGAAGTACCTTTCATTCCAAAGTCGAATTTGCATATAATACTATTTTAAATACAGCCTGCAAGGCATGGCTGGATTTTAAAATTACAGCAGGCACCACAGTTGTGCACACTCAAGTTCATTAAGTCTACCGGGCCTCTAAACCTACATGCCCTACCATATACTAGGGACTTACAAGTAGGTTGTCAATACCAATAATAATTATACCTAATTACCATGTACTTGTAATCAGAGCACAGGCCCTGGGTCTGGTTAGCAGAGCCCAGGGTACAATCAGAGTCAGAAAACCAGCATCTAGTAGTCAAAATGGGGGCAAAAGAATGGGGGGACGCTGCAAATAAGTTCTGGTTTCTCACAATACTGAGGAAGAAATAAGTTGTTCTTGGCTTCTTAAAGATGAATTCTGGCCTTTTTGCCAGAGACCTGAGGAGAGAGTGGTCCCCTACACTGACTTAAACTTCTGCCTCAAGACCTTGACTCCAGATCACAGAGACACAGCTTCCATAATGTGCTGCATATGTGGTCCAGACTGGATTTACAAAAGCCACATATTTAATCGTACATTGCAAGCATCTAGCATGGAAACACCAGCATTTCATGGAAGAAATATATGCAGCCCTAGCCCACATATTTTCAATGTTAGAAATGTTTTTGATAACATTTTGACCCTCTCCTCCCAGTCTACTAAGGAAAGCCTACCTGGTTCTCAGAGAGATAGAACTGGAAAACATATGAGTGGAACTAACACAAAAAACATCTACAATTGAAAATTTTACTTTAGTTTGAATCTTCAAATCACTTGGAGTTCAGTATCGAGACTATGTATGTGTCAATGTTCAGCTGTTGATATACAATTGACCCACACTAGCAAGGGATAATTGCACCAAAGATTACTGTACAGCAGTGTTGAAATCACGGTCGGACTGGGAACAGCAATCAGCCCAAACAGACTGCTGCTCGACCAGCCCCGGAAGAGCAGCGTGGGGTGCTAGTGAAAAGCACCGCTCCCGCTTTTGTTACAGGGGGCCGATATTGCTGCTCTTCTGCAAAACCTGCCCCCAGTAACAAAACCAGCCCCCACGGGTAAAAAACCAGCCCAACTCCTCCGGCCCACCAGGGAAATGCCCAGTTCCTGCTTCGGCCAATTCTTAATTCCTAATTCACGGGCTGTGCATGATCAGTGGCAGCTGCCATAATCTAAGGGTGGTGGGGCAGGTGAGTTCGCACAGGACGGGTCCCACATGTGGTGTCGCACAAGGGAGGTTTTGAATATAAAAAAAAGGAAAACGTTCCTTTTACTGCTGGCCGCACCAGCGTCGCGTCTCCTCACGCTGATTCTCCTCTTCCCGCCTGCTGGTCCCAGCAGTCCCTGGTACAGACTCCCTGTCCAATCGCTGCAGTGCGGGGATTGGTCTATAAAGCAGGCAGAAAAAACGCCCTGCTCAGACCAGGGAGTCTGTGGGGTTTCTCCAGCCTGGCTGCTCAATGCAGCTGAGCTGGAGAAAATCTAAGTGTGCATGTGTGTTTTGGTCAGCCTGACACGGTCAGCCAAAACACATATGCGCACTTAGGGAGAGGAGTGCACGTCACACTCCTCCTTCCCTCTCCCATACCTCAGCCCCACCCCTCCCAACAGCGATGGCTAAGAGCCGGCAAATGTAACTTAAAACGATGCAAAAACATAATTTAATTTACATTTGCTGGTTCTGAGCCAGGCAGAGGGAGACGCTCCTCCACCATTGTGGAGGAGCTGCCACTGATCTAGATTCATTCCCAGTACCACCAGCAGTCCCTCCCAACTCGAAGCCTTCTGCTTCCTCTCTTTGAAGTGTTGAGCCAGCAATTCATGAGTTTCACTTTCTTTCCGTCTGTGGATCAGAAACTGTGATGATTCATAATGTAATTTTGTATCCACTGAATGGTGTTATGCTAATTTTGGACCTGTTCTTTGTTTGGTAAATTTTAGCAACTATTTTCATCTTACACTTCCAAGCATTTTTTCAATTTGACTGCGGCTTATCTTATTTATATTACACATTAATTTTTGTTAACTTGGTATGAGCTTTTATGTGATATATTTTTTAACTGTTTTATTAGTAGAATATCTGTTATTCTGTAGCAGAGTATTTCTCTCTGAATATGCCATGCTCATTATAGGTCATGCTATAATGGCAGAGCCAAAGCATTCCTTACAGAAACCAGATTAACTCTGTGTTGAATATTGGGTCTTGTGGAAGTATAGTCACAGTTCATCTCCAGACTCTGACCTTTCTCCACAATAGCAAAGGATTCCGATTCCTCACAAATATTTATTGGGTATTTCTTCCGACTTTTTATTTGTTTTCAATAGTGTTTTTCGGTTTCAATCGATTTTTGGTAGTTTTTAATTATCGGTGTAACTTATTAGTTGTCAATTGTGTTTCCAATACATTTCTCTTGATTTTTCGGGTAGCTGTTGTGTAGTTATAGAATACAATGGCAGGATTGAAAAGGTTGTCTTTGCTTTTTTGTGGGCATTAAAAAAAACAATTCAGATAAACAAGCCGAATTTTCTGCTGGGATCACCCTGACCCGTGCAATGAATCTGAGGCTCTGATAAATGAGCTTAGCCCTCCTTTTCAACAGCAGCACACTTGTATTAAAAGAGGTTAAACATCATGGGACATATTTACAAGAAATGTGACTGCCTTCTTGGCTTAACGCCATGCTCTGCTACTTTTGAAACGCAGGGCTGCACCGTATTTATAACAGTACAGTGCAGTCCTGCACTTCCCCCATGCTGGTGCTAATTGTAGCTGCCTAGCGCCAACGCAGGCACCATTGCGCATGGTGCAACGGTGCCTGCATTGTGGGAATGATTGCTTCTGAGCAGGAAGGTGTCCCTTCCTGCACATAAACAATAATTCATGTCATTTTGATGTTTTTATGTGTGCTGCACAATGCAGCACACAGAAACAGCAACAACTAGGAGAAATAAAGCATTTCTCCTCGTTGTGCCATGTCAGGCCCAGGTTTTGTTTGGTTTTAATTTGGCGCTGCCCCATATTTACGCCACCCTTGCAAATATGGGGCAAAGTCAAAATCAATGGGTGTTGCGGCAGAACGCCCACTGCAACACCTATTGCCCATCCCTTTCACGCTAAGTATAGCGAGAAAGGGTGAGTTATTTACAAGACGCCCATATCACCACAGGAACATTGAAAAAAGTGACGTTCCTGTGGAGTTAGGGGCTTGTAAATATGCCCCCATGTTTTCCTAGTCTAATGCTCAGTAGCACTTTCAGGCTGTAATGTACAGACAAAAATCAGACCCATCTCAAGCGGGTTTCTTAACTTGCTTAGCTGATTAGAGGACTGGAATCCTTTCCGTCTGATGATATTTTCTATACCTTGAAGCAATGATATGGTTGTGTGGCTTTGAGTCAGCTCCCTGTAGATGTGGTGGCATGTATTTGCAGTGTCGTTACTGCTAATTGTGATATTTCCTTTATGTCTTCCCATGTATAAGAAAATCTAGTATTAGTAGAAAGGGGGGATACCTCCACTTAAATAACACCCTTATCAGGGTGAACCATTAAAATCCCTAAATCAACCTGTTCTTAACCCTCTGGGAGATTGACAAAAAAAGCAGGTAATGAGTACAGTATTTATGCAGCACGGTAATAAAATGAAAACACAACACATGAAAAATCACAATCCAATTTAGAACAATTGGGAATATTTCAATGAATATAATGAGAACCAGATATATGAATGTTGACATTTTAAATTAAAAGTAGTGGCAAAAACACAAAGCACCAGCTGTGGTTATCTGGTCACACTAGACCAGATCAAAATCAAAAAGCTACGGCTGACTGTGGATACAGAGAACAGGTTTGTTAGACCTGGCATCATTGGCGTGGGTTTCCCCTGTATTTTTTGCCTTTGCCTCCTGTGTTTTTGCTGTGTGCTGGACTCTGTTTTGCTGGTCTAGATGCCAAAGTGCAAGTGCTCCCTTTGTAAATTGCTTTTATGGATTGGTGCTTCCATAATTGGCTATTTGATATACTAGTCATTCCCTAGTACAGTGCACCGTGTGTTCCCAGGCCCTGCAAGTCAAATGCTGCTAGTGGGCTTGCAGCACAGATTGTACCACCCACATAAGCAGCCTGTAAATGTGACTCAGCTCTGCCACTGCACTGTCACGGGCACTGTACTGCCATGTCGACTTCGCAAGTGCACCAACTTGCCAGGCCCTACCCTTCCATTTTCTTACGTTAGTCACCCCTAAGGTAGGCCCAAGGTATGCATGTGGGCGGGGTGCATTGTATGTGAAAGGTAGGACATGCACTGATGTGTGTGGCATGTCCTGATAGTGAAATACTGCCAATTTCATTTTTCACTATTGCACGGCTACCTGTTCCCATAGGAGAGAATGGGGAGTTTGCTTATAACATCTTATAAACATAACTTTCCCTGGGAACAAGGTAGGGAAAATAAAGTTTAGTATGCTTGAATTCAGAATGCTAAAATGCATCTTTTAGCGAGGGTGTTTTTTACATTCTGTGTTTGAAAATACCACTTTTAGAAAGTAGGTATTTTCTTGCTTAGCCATTCAATGTGCCTCTGCGAGGTTTGTGTATTACATGCCTGGCTGTGGATGACAGGGGCTGGGGAGGAGCAATGGCTCTAGAGAGCCTGATGAGTCAGGGCTGGGCTGAATAGACCTGGACTGCATTTAGAGTAGGGAGAGGCGATTTCCTTTCACCTGAATGGGCCTGGTCTGCCTTCCACAATGCTGTCTCCGCCTCCTGTCAGGAAGCTGCACCAGAGAGGACAGAACTGGTTTTGACCAAGCACAGGGCTTCTCTGCCACCAGAGAACAAAGGATTTTGTAGTATAAATATTGGGGCCCAGACCTCGGAATTTAAGATCATTTCTGGGAATCAAGAGGAACCTTTGCCAAGGAGAAGAGCCAGAGAAGCTGAGGGGGAATATTGCCCCTGTGCTGGTTGCTGTCTGGGGTTGGCCTACAGTGGCTAATTGCTGCCAAGGAAAGGAGAAAAGGACTTTTCTGTTTGCTGTGTCCCCTGCTTGAGGAAGATCTCCAAGGGCTTGAATTGAGCTTGCCTCCTGTTCTGAAGTCTCAGGGACACAATGACTTCACCACCAGCTCCCCTGAACTTCCTTGATGGGAGTTCAGACCTGCTGTTGTTTTGAACCTCTGGAGGCTGTTCAGAGAGCAGGGCTGTCCATTCTGTGATTCTTCATGGGTCCCCGGCTGTTCTGAGTAGAGGACTCTTAGGTTCACTTTTTTTGCTCAGTACCAGCCTGTTAGTGGAGGGCAAGCTTTTGTTCACCCTCTAAACCAGAATTGGTCAGTTTCCCCCCTCCCACTGGAGTTGTGCCAGCCTGACTACAGAGACAAAAGGTAGGCAGGCCTAGATGTGAATTTCATCTGCCAATGTCAGGATAGGTTTCCTTTGAAGCATAGCCCCAGGTCATTCTGTCAAGTGAGAAGCCACTCTTCACACACCCAGAACCCTTTATCCACTGTCTGGGAGCAATTTTCATCTCATCACAGGGAAGCAGGTAACAGCTGTCCCCTGCGGTAAAGCCTTTTGGTTTTAGGCAGGAAAATGACAACTTTCTAAACATGTCTTTGCCAAAATAATAATATTAAGTCTTACATTACCATCATGTGTGATTTTAAATTACTATTAAAATGAGTCTTTAAACCATTGTTCTAAAACTGATTCTGGTACTTATGGAATGTAATAGTGTAAGCCAGTGTTACCCTATGGGAGAGCCAGTCTTGACACAGACAAAAATGACTTTTGGAGGAATTTTACTCCCAGAGCATGTAAAACAATAAATATTCATGTCCTACTTTTTAAATATCATGCACCTTTGGGCTCGTAAGGCCTGCCTTAGCGGTGACTTATGCGTTTTTAAAAGGAAGGGTTAGGCCAGGCAAAAGGGTTTAATTTGCAAGGACGAAATGGTAGTTTGAAACTGCATTACAGGCTGCAGGGGTAGGCCTTGGGTCATGTTTTATAGCGCCACTGTAGTGGCTGGCACAATGAAAGATGTATCCCATCGGTAGCATTTGATTTACAGGCTGGGTGTACATGCAGTACCATATACTAAGGACTGATAAGTAAATTAAATGTGGCAATAAGGTTTTACCATATTTAACATTGAGACCACACACACTTTGCCACTGGTTAGCAGGGGTAAAATGCACATAGCTCTACAACCATAAAAAACAGGGTTTAATAGACAGGCAAAAACCTCAGGTGAGATTGTAAGAAGAGCAACTTTGCAACACCATGTGCCTCTCAATTCAGGGCTGGACTGACCAACTGATTTTATTACAACAAAGAAAAAAATCCTTGCTCTAAGCCTTCTATTCCTTCATGGGGGCAGAGTAGAAGAAGGAGCACTCTGATAAAACATTTCCTGTCATTTTTATGCACAGGAGTGCCTTCTCAACCCATCATGAACCACCTCTTAAAATGGCTCTTTGACTTCTCTTCTAAATCATTTCTACTGTGTGCAACAGTGGTCACCTCTTCTGTCCCGAACCCTACCATGCCCTTATCTACTCCTTACTCTTCTTGTCCCCACCACACACATTTTGCATGTGGGAAAGGATCCAAAGTTCTTACTAGCCACTGCAACACCTTAGCAGAGACAGTGATGGTGTGCGGGTGAGTCTGCACTACATGACCATCCTCTGTAATGGCACACTAGTATGAATCAGTGTGTTTTACATGCTTTTCCTTCTCCCTGTTCCATGCCAACCCATCAGCAAGGCTGACAGTCCTTGACTTTCTACTCTTAGTACATAATTTAAAAATAATTTCAAGAACAAAGTCACATTCCTTGAAGTTTAGTTTTCTGACTTTCTACCCAGATATCCCAGGTTTATGGCTGGGACTTCTTACATTTATCTAAGGTGTAACAGAATAGTGTTACTATGAAAAAAAAACGTTCTCTTCTTATAACAAAATAAACCTCATTTGGGTCCATGGCACTTTGTGGACTACTATTGTGGCTGTGTATTTCTTCTATCTTGAATTCTTTCTTCTCAAAGCAGATAGGTCAAAAGCCCAGCAATTTAATTTAATGTTGCTTAAATGCTGAAATGATGAGTAGGAATGTCTCACTTTGTTTATTCCAATAAGCCTCACCTTCACAAAGAAGCCTTAAGGTTTTCTAGGTGATTTCCCACTCCAAGAATATACAAATATTACCCACATCTAATTATTGCAAAAAGTGTCAGCTTAATGATTTTGGGGACCCCGGCCGAGACATGTTTGGTGCCCCTGTTAAGCCCAAATTTTAAGTTTATCAAACATTTCCTGCGGTGCAGTTGTTCTGAATGCCGCGGTAATATAATCCAGCAGTGTCTTCTCTTCTGGAGCATGAGATTTATTCTCTGCTTCTTGTTGGATGAGAGCGATCATCACCCCATTGTTCTATGAGTAACTTGTTCATCCACATCCCGCTTGTATGACAGATTGACTACTATGAACCATTTGTTGGCCCTGTTTTAACTTGTGGCATTATTGATCACCAAGTTGTCCTGTAGCCTTGAGACATAGTTGTGGCAGTAATTGGAGGTCCGTCGCCATTAGCAGTAATATGTAAGTGACATGACACATCTTTGATTGTATTTACATGGGCTCATATACATGCATAATGGGCACAATTATTGTCACTGTACGAACAGTGGACATAATATGAGAGGTTTTGACCTTGACTCATGGATTCCTGATATACATTTGAACTATGAGTTATGTCCACTGATTTTTGGCCAGGGAATCTGGAGTCAGATACCCTTGTAAGCAGCACGTTGCCCCTGTGGGTGTACACGGGTCATGGTGTCTGTGAGATGATGTGAATTGCCCATGACTGTTATTAGCATTAGGCTCTCTTCCCCTGGGCCACTGAGTATGGGTTTATCATTGTGATGACATAGTCATTATGTTTAAATGACTGAGGGGTTCATGGAGGATCTTATTTATTTATAACCCCACATAGGTTACCGGACCTGTGGGCTTGATGGGAGCAGCAGTACGCAGTGGGCCAGAGTCATTGTGAAATAGAAGGGAATCAAGAGAACGATCCTGTTGTATTTTATATGAGCCCTTTCCGGACCAGGTGGCTGTGTTTCTTATTAAATTTATTCTAACTCAGTAGACAGGTTACTTGTCATCTATAAGTTGGATAGGTTTGGGACTGGTGGCTTTTGCTATTTTCCAATGAGTATCCTTGAGTACTGACACGTTGTTGTTGGGTTTCTGTTTTCCTGGTCCTGCACAAATAGGCGATACGATCTAGTCCTGATGAGACCCCTTGAATCACCGTGGGTCTAAACAGTGATATCTCTTCCTAAGTTCATATATCCAACATGAAAAGGATAGATTTGCACTGATTGGCCATCTGTTCATCTTGTTTTGAAGCTAATTGTTGAACCTGGGCCACAGTGTTTTGTTTATACGTTCTATATACTCAAATATTCGCTAGAGCATGCATCGTTTGCACTTGTTATATTGGAATGTATTGACAAGTTGTGACAACTGCAGAGAACTTGAATAATATATAATATATAGCGTTCAATGAAACCTCATGTTATTTTATGTATTTTGCATTATGTGCTGTGAATAATTTTCTAGAACGTTACAGTGATTACACTGTGGGGTTCACACATTTATTGGGTGTTTCAATCCTAATATATAGATGGTGCCCCTGTTCAGCACAACTTTATATTTGAATACACATTTCCTACTAATTGAAGCCTCCATGATGTCAAACAATACTGAATTATATGTTAAATTTTCAGACCTAGGGTCACACAAAAACAATTCATATATGTCTTGCCCGTGACTCCAAAAATCCTTAAGATTATACTAGGTAGAGAGAGACAGTCAGAGGTAGAGGCGGGCAGAGAGAGTCAGTGAGTTTGAGAGACATAAAGGCATATTCACAAGGACTTATCTCCGATTTATCTCCACCTTAACGCAACAAAAGTGGAGATAGATTTAACACCCCATTCACAAGCAGGTGCAAACTGCAGACATCGCCAGTAATCCCGCGATAACTTCCCCAAAATCTAACACCACGTCGGACACCACCAACTAACTCTAATGAGATGCAGAGTAGGCGTTCCAGTGCAAAAACACACAAAAAAACAACAACACCACTTTCACAACGAACTGACAGAACTGCGAAGCGAACACAGAACTGCGGGCCTAGACCATGTGCTGCTCTGAATACAACACAAAGAGACTTAAACTGAATTCTCTCCTTAATAGGGAGCCAATGAAGGTCCCTTAAAGCCAGCGTCGTTGAAGATCTACGCTGCCTATTTAGCACTGGTATGGACTGGACTCTCTGCAGTTTCAACAACACTGATTGTGGAGCTCCCAAGTACAAAGAGTTGCAAAAGTCCAGTCTGCTCAGAATAATGCTCCTCACTACGAGAGATCTAGAATCACTAGGCAGTAGTGGGAGAATCTGGCGAAGTGCTCTGATTAAGGAGAAACAAACGGCAACTGTTCTATTGGCTTGGGACTCCATCTGGAGGTTGTCATCTACCATAACCCCTAGGTTGCGCACTGTTTTGACTGGAACTAGTGGTTTATCCTTGGTGGTGAGTCGAAACTCCAATGGCAGATGCCGAGACATTTTTGCCGTGGAACAGTACACGACCTCAGTTTTTCCACCATTAAATTGTAATGAGTTAGTCCTGAGCCAGTTGGAGGTCTGTTGCATACACTCTGGGAAGATGTCTATAGTTACTGCCTGATCCCCTTCCAGGGAGAACACCAATTGGGTGTTGTCCGCGTAATTAACTAAGTCAATTCCAAAGGACTTGATAATGGGGATCAGGGGTCGCAGGTATACATTCAATAAAATAGGGCTTATTGCAGAGCCTTGTGGCACCCCATGGCACACCGGGGTCTTAGCAGACGTGAATGGTGTAATAGTCACAGCCTGTTGTCTACCCGTCAAATAAGATTGCAGCCACTTCAGTGCCCGTCGTTTCACACCTATATTCTCCAATCTTTCCAATAATATAGTGTGGTTCACCGTGTCGAATGCGGCCGACATATCTAGTAACACTGGAACAGATGGATTACCATTGTCGGCGCGCATTATTAAATTGTCTAATACGGTTACTAACGCTGTTTCAGTTCTGTGTCCTGGTCGGAACCCGAACTGGTCCTTATCTAGCAGATGATTTTCTTCTAGATATAGAGACAGTGCTTTACTAACTGCCTTCTCCAGAATTTTTACCGGGTATGGTAGGAGAGAAATAGGTCTGAAGTTCATTGGGCTTGTGGGGTCAAGGGACGGTTTTTTAAGCAACGGAGTCACCACTGCTTGTTTCCAAATTTCTGGAACCATTCCTTCTTCCAGTGACTGACAGCAAATCTGTTGCAGCAAGGGAAACAGTTCTTGTCGGAACTCCTTCCAGAACCTATGTGGGAGGGGGTCCATAGGGGAGCCCGAGGATGCACTTTGGACAAGGCTATTGAATGCGTCCTCGGTGAGAGGTTGAAAACACTCTAGGGTGGGCAGCTGACGGTTATAAAGCATTTCTGTCTGTAGCTCTTCAGCTGGAGTCTGGGATGATTTATCCTGACTGCTGCTGTTGCTAGGGTTAAGGCCCCCTATGATTTTGAGGATCTTCTCATTGAAATGGGCGACAATGTCGTGGCGGTGGGCCCGTGTCGGCCGCTGTGCATCCGGGGCCACTGGCCCTGTGCGACTCGATTCAACCCCCGTTGTGGTTCTGACATTGCATGTCTGAGTGCCTGATGACTGTTGGAGTTGTTGCCAGCACCAGCTACTCCCTGAGGGCTGGCTTACACCCACCCCACACACAGCCAACACAGGCGTCACTAAAATGGTGGGCATGCCATCACATCCTGCCGACCAAATATTGACTCTTTTCTCCCTGCACTGTCACAGGTGATCAAGGATATGCACTCTGCCCTTGGATGATGACACCCCTCCGGGACCCGAACACACCCGCCCAGAGGCTGTACAATGCGGCCCACATACGCACCAGGGGCCTCACTGAACGCACATTTGGCGAGTTGAAATCACATTTCAGGTGCCTGGACTGCACAGGTGGGAAGCTCCTGTACAGCCCGGACGTCGTGTGCAAGATGATCGTTGCAGGTTGTGTGTTGCACAACATCTGTGTTCGCACCTGGGCCCCATGGATCCCAGTACCAGAGGTACCGGACGATGATGATGGTGATGGGGCAGGTGGGCCACATCCCACTGCAGCTACGGCAGGAATGGCCCGTAGGAACTACATCATTGACACCTACTTCTCATGAGCACGTCATATTGTGTCCATCCGTGGCAATCATGGGACAGTCGTAGATGTCCAATTGCACTGCAGGTGTGAATAAAACATATTTGCAGGTTACAGGTTGGAATTGTGCATTGTCATGTTACATATCCCTGGGGCTACAGATGTGATTTACCTGGTTGGGCACATTTGCCAATTCAGTTGTGTCCTGTGTTCAGTTGTGGAAGGGTTGCTGTTTGTACCAGGATGTTGCCAATGTCGAGGTGCACTTCTGCTTATGTGCGTATGCTGCACGGTGGGTGTGTCGCTCCTGCGGCTCTGATTTGTCTGCCACTGGTCTCTTTCATGCGGTGTGCCTGTCGGTTCTGTCCTTCCACGGTGCTTGGATGTTGTGGTGTGCATGTTGTCCTCTGCAATTGGCCAGGGTGCATCCGTGGTACTCCGCTGTAGCTGTATTTTGTTCAGTGGCATTTTCCGTATGCTGTTCCTGTGCTTCTCCCCACATTGCGCATGAGTTTGCTGCCCTCGCGCTGCTTATCTCTGCTTTCCTCATCGCGGAAGGGCTCATCGCAGGTTTTCTGGTGTTGTGGTTTGTGTTTTTATCTCCGTCGGGGTGGTTGTATCGCGGACATTGTCCGCGTTTTCGGCAGACTATCGCATGGTACCGCCGTGTTGTGAATTCCACGTTGACACAGGGTTATTTTCCTACGATGGGCTGTGATTTTGAAAGTTACGTTACGCTACTCTTGCGGTAGTTATCACACGTTCTTGTGAAAATACCCCATAGTCTGAATAAACAAAGGTTAAATAGAGTTCAATTTATCAGGAGTCCCCTTGAAAGGTGGAGACCCAGGGCAATTGCTCACATTACTCAAGCCTTAAAATGTCTCAGGGAAAAAATATACATACAGTGCACCCTCAGACAAACACTATTGCATCTTGATCTACACCATACAAAATAATTCTCGATACCTCATTTGAGCGCCTTGGTATTTTGGGGGGTAATAACGCACCTGGTAAACAAGTATATCATCAATTGTAGTGTTTACTGAGTGCAGTATTTATCTCCCTAGTGTCAAGCCTCAAATGTGGGATAACGCTCCAATATCACTTTTTCTCGCATTTTGATTTACAAGACTTGGCTGCAATATCTTTAACAGGAAGCAACATGGGCCACACATATGTCCCTTCATAACCCTGCTTTTTACTAGCCCTGCAATACAAGTGAGCAACTGCTCTGACACTTTTGAAAAGAGGCAGCGAACTGATTTATTTGATGCTCTCTCTTTCAGTCTGTCTCTCAAACAATTATCAGGGTAAATTAACATGTGACAGCTGTCAGCTATTAAAAGCTAGCTGAAGAGCATAATGTGAAGAAAAGTGTTATTAGCTGAGAAAGCAAAGACGCTTTAACATTTTACTGCAACGATAGTTTACAGAAAAACACATCTAAGATAGAAATAAGCAATGTCAACAAGTAAATGGCAAGTGCTGCTATAGACAAATTATTTGCACTCAAAGTAAGTAGTTAAAAGACAAATTAGAGGTAGATAAGAATACTTGCGATTTAGAAAATTAGCTTTTTTTTTTCACCAGATGTGAAATGAAAAAATTAGAAACCATCCAAGATTAAACGATGCTTTACTCTCTGCTTAATTTTTTATCAGAGAACGTGTGCTACTAAAAAATGCTACTTTACTTTAGGAAAACATGGCTAGGTACGTTATTTCGTCCTTATGTTTGATTTAAAAAAAAAAAATGTAATTAGTTTGTGGTCAAATTAATGTCTCTTTTCTTGTGCTTGTTTGTCCTTACGTTCGCACATTCATCTTCAAGCATCACCCTCTTAGCAAAAGGCTAAATAATCTCTAAATCATCACAAGAAGAAACTAAATCCTCCAACATGACTTTTGGATGGTTAATCAAAATGACAGTAATGTAAAAAGTCCAGAAATAGATCTGGGGTTATCATGGCTCAAATGTATAATAACAATTGTTAGAAATTGGGTTACTGGTTGACTGGGGTTTGAGCCCTGGTCAGGCAGCAACCACAATTCTAGTCAGACTAAAGTACAGAAAAACCCTAAATTAACCTGTGCTCACCCTGTGGTAGTTTGCACAGAGCAGTCAGGTTTAACTTAGAGGCAATGTGTGATGTACTTGTGCAAGACTTCAAACAGTAAAACAGTGAAAAAAACACACAAAAAGGATCCGACACCACATTGAAAATATAGAATTGTGTTTAATAAATAAAACAAGACCAAAATGACAAACGTTCAATGAGTAGAATTGCATTTATTGAATTTTAAAGGTTAGCATGAGAAATAGTGCTAAAAAGCACAAAGCGTTATTGGGGATATCTGGTCGCATTGGACCGGGACAAGGTCACAAGTTCAGGCCGACTGTGATGTATTGAGGGCAGGCTATAGGAACTTAGTTAGGGCCGCTGAAAAGAGTACCTTAAATCCTAGCTGTGGAGTGTTGCATGGATCGTATTGAAGATGTGTTGTGCAACCGAGGCGCTGTGTTGGTTCTGACATGCGATGAGGTTGGGGTGCAAGGCTCTATTGCGCCGACATCAAGGATCCCATCGACAGGGCTTGCAATGCGAAGTCTGGTGTTGGGGTTGCAATGCACAGCTGGAGAGATGGATCGATTCCGATGAGCGGTGAGGCTGCGGTGCAGAGTTTCTGCATCGTTGTTTAGACTGCTATCGATGAGAGATGCAAGAACCTGCACTGGTGTAAGCATCGCCCAGTGGCAGTTGTGAATGCGATGCGCCGGTCTCAAGATGTGTGTTGCAGTGGCGATGGAAGTCTTTTGGCTTGTGTCCAATTAATGCAGCAACAGCAATGCAGCAGTTACTCTGGGATGCATCCCCTCAGCTAGGGAGATCCACTGGCATGCACCTTAAGCCCAATTCAAGGGTGCAGGACTGAGGTGGCACCACTTGGAAGGGTAGACTCACAGATGACAGTTTCCAGGTGCATGGGTCAGAAACCTGTTATATCCCTGATGCTTCGAATCAGGAGGCCAGCGAACTAGCCTTTGGAGTCGGTCTGGGTTTTGAGTTCAATAGATGTAGGTCTAGTCCTTGTCACCCAGGCAAGAGGGCATGAGGCAGCAGATCAGCAGATCATCAGAGGGTATTCCAGCAGAGTGGCAATCCTTCAGAAGCACTGCAGACTTTCTTCCTGGCAGAGTATCCACAGGTTCAGAAGTGTACCGAAATGTTGGTGTCTGAGGTACTTCTTTTATGCACAGTTCTGCCTTTGAAGTGTGGAGTTGCTTCTAGAAGCATGTGTTTTAAGTACGCAGATGTCCTACCTTCTCTTCCTTGGCTCTAGACTAACCACAGGGGGTATGTAGCCCTTTGTGTGGGGACAGGACAGAGCCTATTCAGGTGTAAGTGAGGCTGGGTCCAGTTCATTGCTCCCATCCTCTCACTGATGGCCCATTCAATCACACCTAAGCTCCCATTGTGTGTGGCTGTCTAGGAGGAATATACAAAGCCCAACTGCAGTGCCAACTACACCCAGTCAAGGGACCAGAGGCAGGTTGTACTTCATTCTTAACAGAATTTAAGGAGCTGCAAGTGGCAAACATGTGGACTATATCGGCACAGGCGGCAGCACATCAAGGGCACTTAGTTCCCTGGCCCTCACCCCATTTCGCAATTGTAGATGGTGTATAGTATAACATAAAACAAGTCTTGAAAAATTGCACCTGCAAGTTTGCTGACATTAGAACTGTTTGAGATAAACTAAGTGCTTTTGTAAATTCGGATTCTGACATCCAGATTGTCTCTTGCCATTTATGATAGACTTTGTCCAGGTCATCCTTCACTTCCTTCATTAGTAAATGTATATTGCCCCAATACAAACATGATTCTGAGCTATTACAATTTCCCCCCCCCCTTACGCTGTAGATAATCCACTTATTTGCAGGTACCTAAAAAACTCCTTGTTATTAACACCGAATTCTGCCTTCAGATCATCGAACTAGACAAAGCCATGGGAGTCTATCTACACCTACCAGAACCCAGTTTTGTATATACTCATCCAGCGCCAGGCATGCTGCGCGTTTCATCCCGTCACATGAGGTTCTGCTATACTACAGTCATAACAAACTGCTGGTGCTCAGGCCTAGCCCCTGTAAATTAGATTCTAGATGGGATGTGTGCCTTCATCAGCTGACAGTTTGTCAGGAGTGCAAGTTCCACCTTGGCCCAGATTTCGGGGGGGCCGAGCAATTGAGTGGCGCTCCCTCTGCTGCTAAAGTGGGTCTACTATCAGAGCTGGGTTGATAAACAGCCGCTCACTAGTGAAACACCACCAGGATATATTTGACCTTATCTTGGACCAGCACTTTGACCTCTGTTTATTACAGAGACCTGGCTGAATGGATCCTCCAATCCAATTGTTCAGATGGCCATCCCAGAAGGATTCAAAATCTCCGGGACTGACCACCATAGCGGCAGAGGGGGTGGTGTTGCTATCGTATATAGGGATATTTGGGAGTTCATTCGGGGGCAGACATAGTGCTGGTGGACGGTGAATTTTTGGACTTAACCATTGTCTTTTTGGCTCAATCTACGCTGGGAGGGACGCTAGTCTACAGGACCCCCGGCTCTGCGGGGTCCTTTCTTAATGGACTGGAAGATGTTATTGTCCCCCGTGCCCTGCGTTTTTTGCAATATCTCTTTTTGGGGGATCTTAATATTCAACTCGGCCAGACAGAATTAGTGAATACCTGTGATCTATTGGACTCTTTGAATTTGGTCCAGCTCACTCAATGGGTTAGCTTACCCACCCATAGTGGAGGCCATATCTTAGACCCCATTTGTTCTAACTTTCCTATCACTATTGAAGATCCGCTTCCGGTCCCTTGGTCAGACCATTGTTTATCCTGCTTTACCTGGGCTGTGGAAGGAAGGGCCACCGACTACCAGTCCAGTCTTAGCCCAGCCACCGCTAAAATTGATCCAGTAGCCTTTAGCCTCGTCTTGAAAGAATCCAGTTTTGTCCTACCTGCTGACTTGAGAGGGGCTCTGGCCAGTTTCACTGATTGGATCGGGCAGGCAGTTGACAGTCTCTCACCGCCTTCGCGCCACATCCGTCATAGGGATCCCCCCTCTAAACCCTGGTTCTCAGCTGACTTGAAAACACTTAAGCAACACAGTAAAAAGCTTGAACGTTTCTGGCGTATGGACTACTGTACAGGGGCTAAGAAGACACTCAGAGAAGCCCAGAGAAGATACTATACGGACATTAGAAAGGCCAAAGGCTCATATTATGCCGAGCGAATTGAGTCAGCCAGCAACAATTCAAGAGAAATATTTTCCAATGTCCAGAGCTTCATGGCCCCTAAGGCTGAGACCACTAAACTCCCCACATCAGATACCTGGTGTGAAAAGCTGTATATGTTTTTTATTAATAAGATTCGGGCCATCCAGGCAACGTTCACCAGCCAGAGCTCACCAAGGCTGGATGTTGCATCCTTGGTTGAGGCACCAGCTCCCGCTTCTATGCTGACAGCCTTCTCCTCCGTTGACTTGTCAGAGTCCCTTAAAATCTTGAAATCCGTGAAATCCGGGTCGCCATCGGACCCATGAGCGGCTAGGCTACTAGCCTCCATCACAGAATCGGTCAACCTTGAGGTCAATACACTCATCAATCTTTCCATCCAAGAGGCAGTTGTCCCGGTGGAGTGGAAACAGGCGAAGATCCTTCCACTTCTAAAAAAACATCGCTTGATCCTGGGGACCCAGGGAATTATCGCCCTATTTCTCTGCTCCACTGTGTGGTGAAAATCTGTGAGAAGGCAGTTAACCAACACCTCACTGATTTTGTGGAGGGGGCCTGCCTACTCCATCCAGCGCAATCTGGTTTTAGAGCTGCCTAGAGTACTGAGTCCGCCTTAGTCGAAGTCTCTGAAGCTATTCGAGGCTGTTTGGTTTCTGGTGGAAGTGCAGCGCTCATAATGCTGGATTTGTCTGCGGCATTTGATACCATTCCCCATGCACTGCTTTTGGCTTGGCTGGCGAACATAGGTATCTCTGGGCTGGCCTGGAGGTGGCTGAAATCCTTCTCTCGCCTTTCTCATCTCCACCCCAATCTGTGACCACTGGAGTGCCGCAGGGTTCCTCCTTGAGCCCCCTGCTCTTTAATATCTACGTCACTCCTCTGGTCCAATTAGCGGAAGAGCGGGGTGCCAAGATCGTTGCTTACACTGATGACACCCAACGTCTGTTCACCTGGTGTAAATCGGAGTTTTCTACCTTGAAGGCGAAAGGGTGTCTGACAACTGTTTTCCAATGGCTCTGTGCCGCCCACCTCAAATGTAATGAGGATAAGTCCGAAATCCTTCTTTGTGGTAAGTTCCCCCCCCCCCCCCCCCGGTCCAGGGAATCTCTCTGGCTGTCTGACTATCCTATGCCATCTTCTTCTGGACTATCAGTAAAAAATCTGGGCGTCTGGTTCGACGAGCAGTTGTCCTTCTCGACCCAGATTAAAAAATTGTCCGGGAGTTGCTTTGGGATATTAAAGTCCCTCAAGAAATTCCTTCCACTGTTACCAAGGACAGCGAAGGAAACAGTGACTCGGGCACTGATCCTTTCTCGAGTGGACTATGCCAATGGGTTGTATCTGCGCCTTCCTGACTACACTCTTAAAAAACTGCAGGTGGTCCAGAATGCAGCAGCTAGGCTGGTGCTCAACATTTCCATTAGAAAGAGCGTCAAGCATCATCTGGGTATGCTGCACTGGCTACCTGTTGTGAAATGCGTTAAGTTCAATGCCCTGGTCATAGCGCATCGTGCTTTGTATGCTGGAGGACCTGCATACCTCAGGAAGCTCTTTGCTTTCTACACGCCTGCCAGACATTTGAGATCGTCATCTCAGCTGCTTGCACAGGTTCATCGTGTGCGCCTTCAAAGAATGGGGGGGCAGATCTTTTGCCGTTAGGGCAGCCACGGCTTGGAATTCCTTTCCCTTTTCTTTGTGCAGCATCAAGGGGCTGGGGCAATTTAAGAAACAGCTCAAAACTTTTCTGTTTTAGTCTCTTCTTAACTAGTACCTCATAGGCTTGCGCCGGGACACTCCCAGGAGTAGCTGCGCGCGTCATAAAAACCCAATAACATAACATAACATAATGATTTCTGGCAGGATCAGGCTGTTCTGAATCAGAGTATAACAGTTTAGTCTTCCTAGACCAAACAATTTCCGAAGAGCTAACCATACCCTAAAAGCATGCAGGAGGCACTTGAATCATACTTTTTAGTAATAGCCTAGTTCTATTTGCCTCCAGACGCAGAACCCGGCATCATTTCCAATTAGCAATTCAAATTTATTAGGAGTGAATTGTGGAGGATCGCTCGATAAGGGTTCCAGCAATAAAATACGGCTATATTGCAACATGGTGGCCCAATAATCTAATTTACGATTAGGGAGAGCCTACCCGCCTCTCTCTTTTGGAAGTGATAAAAATGTCAGCGCTCTTCTTGGCTTGGAATAATCCCATAAAAATCTTGCAAACATCCTATCAAAAGCTTTTAGCCATTAATTTGAGAATTCCAAAGGAATAGATGTAAAAATATTTTTATGAGATTGCATTGACCGATCATTGTGAGATGGAGATTATTCAACCTTGATAGCTCTTTACTAGTATTTGTTAGCTAGGGTTCTAGATTTTACTTTATGATTTTATCAACGTCAAAAGATATGCAAACACCCAAATATACTGCTCTGTCAACTACTCGATTATCTACCAATAGGATCTTATCATTAGTGATGATTTGGGTTTTTTCCTTATTCAATGACAAGCCGGAAATACTTCCAAAGAGAAAGGCTTCCTCCTTGAATACTCTGAGGGCACTTTCTGGGTTGGGAGTCACTACTGCAACGTCATCTGCGTATGCCAAAATTTTACTTTCGAAACCCTGCAAAATTATTGGAGGGATTGCGATGTTTTGAACCATTTTTCGAATAAGCGGATCTATATACAATGCAAACACGAGGGGGGAGCATGGGCACCCCTGTCAAATTCCGCGGGTAATCGAGACCGGCCCTGACATACCACCAGAGATGCAGATATTCGCTACCTGCTTATAATATAATGCTTTGATTCCCTAAATGAACCTTGGGCCAATGCCCCTTGCCTGCATTAACTGCCAAAGATAGTGCCAGGAGACTGTGGAAATGTGGATTTTCCTGATCAGTTATGTCCCCTATCTTGGACCCCAACGATTCTATGTGCATGTCACAAGTACATGTGTGTTCCCTCCAGTTCCAGTTTCCAAGACGCAAACATATGTGTGTCTACCGTCGACATGTTCTCTGTCAGATCCGCCATCAATGGGCTGGATATTCAATTCCTAAGTATGAAAAGCCACCGACTTTATATGGCTAAGGTACTCCATTTTTACAGTTCAGGCAAGTAGGCCCGATTCTTTCCTCAAAGCCTTTCCCTGCTCTCTGTCTCTGACAGTTTCAGCTTGAGCTCGCATCTGTATCCATGAACTTTGTCCTACTCCCTGTGCAGCTAACGGTGCCTGCCTCGGCCAGTTTTCACCTGCCTGCCAAGAAGCTGTATTTCACCTTCGAATTATCTATTTTGCTCTTCAGCCGATGCATTCCTGTCTAGTGATTTAGGTAAACATTTCCTTTAGCTCACAAGCAAAGGACTCAGCCTTTCCGTCCTCCTGCAAGTGATTCATAGCCCTGTTGCCATGGAAAGTTTTCTGCCCCTCGCTTCTCATATAGACACTTAGACGCTTGTACACGCACATACAGTTAGTATAGAATAGATTCTGTCCGAGAGTCCTTCCTTGTGGATAACATAGTTCTCTAAACATAGGATGTTAGATATGATTTGGGATTAGGTTGACATGACCCCCTAGACTTCTCGTCTCCACATGTAGAGCTAAATGTCAAGTCCCCTTCACCCCCTAGTTGCACGTCAATCACACGTCATGCTGCTGCGCACGCATCCATGTTAAGTATTATCGTATAGATCCACCTATGTAAGATAATGAGAGCCAATCATGTTTCTTTTTGCTCCTTATTACGCCTAGTTTCAATTACGTATCACTATGTTAATTTATCTTATCAATTGTTACGCCTTTCTGCACTTGTTTCATTGTAAATGTATGACCTATAAAAGTTACTTCTTGTCAATAAAGTATTGTACTTCACTTCCTGAACCCTCGTGGTGACGGAACCTGAAGGCCGCGACTCGAGTCGGCCATTTTGGATGGAATAAAGCCCATTTAGAAACCTCTTATACCACGGATTCTGCCTCTTGTTATTCTGAGCTATTTTACTTTATTTTTAAAGATTCCGTATGAAATTCAGTTTCGGTAAAAAGAATATTTACCACATAATGGCGCCCGAACAGGGACACTTTCTCATCTCACGCGCCGGCGGTGCGTTGCAGGCCCGGTCTCCTGCCACAGCTGGACGGACCATAAACGCGTACCAGCAGGATTTCCTGTAAGCTCCCTCCGGTCAAGCGGGGGCGACTGAGGCTGCGATCAACCCAGACGAGGCGGTGAGAAGTGCGAAGTATCCCGACCAGAGCCTAGCTGAGAGAGCAAGATCCGAGGTATACAGAAGCCCACCAGGTTTTTCGAAATCCCGATGTCCAGAGGGTCCGCTATCCGCAGTCATCGAGTCCTGTCCATTCTCTGAGGCCTTCCGTTTCAAGGAGCTACTCGGTGAGTACCATCGCCGAGGAGGCGTGTTGACGCGCACATAGGTTGTGCCGGTCAAGATGGATTTGGGTACACAAATCCGGTCTGCACTGTTTAGCAGTGTATATGTACTGTTTAGCAGTATATCAAGTATTCCGAAGTA
Organism: Triturus cristatus; assembly: GCF_964204655.1. Taxonomy (NCBI): domain Eukaryota; kingdom Metazoa; phylum Chordata; class Amphibia; order Caudata; family Salamandridae; genus Triturus; species Triturus cristatus. The sequence continues at coordinate 1,191,303,266 of NC_140591.1, forward strand.
TTTAGTTATTGTCAAGAATTCAGCGTGGTGATTAGTTAGGCAGACTGTCATCATTGTCGGTTATTGTTAAAATGTTTAATGTTCAATGTTTAAAGTGTTCAAATGTCTTGCATATTGTGGTATGAATGATTGTTCTTTGTTCGCTGTTCATTATTGTGTTTTTCGTATTAAGTGAATTCAAGAGTAAGTATCAGATCAGTTGTCAATATGCCGCTCTTCTCGAAGTTAAGACAGATTACTACCAGAAAAGGGGTGCTTGAAGAAGCAGTTCCTATTCCTCCTAGGGACACTCCAGGGCATTTTATGTACCACAAGCATGGCTTAGATGCCATATTGTTTCTTGATCTATGGGTAGATTATACCAAGGGATTGCCGGAAAGTCAAAGGTGGCCCGCAGCGGGAACCTGGGATGCAGAGTGCATCATGAAAGTGGAGGAAGAGTTATGGAAAAGAAAGGTCAGACAGTCACAGAAAGACGCTGTTGAGTTATGGCGTAAAGAATCTCATAGACGTACAGAAAAAGCACGTAGACAAGAAGGGAGGAGTAAAGAAAGTTCAAATAAAGTTCAAGAAAATCTATTAATTGAGGAAGGTATCCGAGTGAAGTCAGAACAAGTAAATAGACAAAGAAATGCTCTTATGAATGGTATGTATCCCCTTCTAACCGAAGGACTACCAAAGGCTGTTCCAGGGATGCCAAAAGACTTGCCACCCCCGTTATTTCCAATTAAGGTACATCAAAAAGGGCATCCCAGAACCGCAGAAGATGTTTTTCTTTCCTCATATCTAGACGACACAGCTCCCGAGTATACTAACGCCACACTACATAGACCGTCTGGCGGAGGGGTTCAACGTCAGGATCAGGTATCCGACCCCGTGCAACAGCAAGTCCCGATACAAGCTTCGGCAAGCACATCTGTCCCCGCAGTCGATTCTACAGTGGTATCGACACCCATAGTTGCTGTGTCACGTTCAACGAACCCATTCACACCCGACGCCCCAGATGGGGCCACGGGAGGTGCTAGCAATACCTTTACACCACCCAGAATAAATAAACTTGTCTTTCAAGAATCAGCGCATTCACGTACACCTAAATTCGTAAGTGAACGTACGCTTAAGGAACTCCTTGTAAATTGTAGATATGACCCGGTGGTTGGTAAAGAGGACGAAATGGTCCTGGCATCATTACGCATCAGGCGAGCCGCAGAGTATTTAGCAAGGTTACCAGGAATGACTACGCATCTAGATAACATATACCATTTTGTTCAAACAGGACGAGATCCAGGATGTATTAACAGAGCTATGGAATTCCAGAAAGTAGAGATACAGGGGGAACTGTTACGTTTCCTCATAAACTGTGTGATCAGAAATCAAGACCGTCCGGGGGTAGACCCGAATGCAATGCTTATTCTTACAAGATGGAGCCAGAATATATCAGAAGGGAGACACGATAAGCAAAATTGTATAATAGCCATGTGCCGAAAAATCCGTAGAGAAATAGAGCGTATTCATGAAGAAAGATTGGGAACAGACGAGTTCGAGCAAGATGAAGTGTCCGAATCAGGGAATTCCGCAAGACAGTCAGAGACCATAGCCTATGTAGGCAGAGGAAGATCCTGTGAAAATGCTAGATGTTTTTCTGATCCCATACACTCTGTATGCCCAAATAATAGCAGAACGTATCCGACGCCTGTAATAAATCTGAAGTCTCCTGAACATTTGTTTCAAGCCGCAGATAAAATACTGCGAGAACGAAGGGGTTACCACCTCCTCGATTCCATGGATGAGCAAGAATTAGCCAGATCAGCTGTTCACTGGATTGACAGTCCTGAAAAATACGGTGATGAGACCGTAGCACACACGTTTTTTAATCTCAGTGCAGATGAACAACGTTTAGCTGGAATCTATATGATTCAGCAACTCCTTATATTATATAAGAGCCAACATGCTGACCCTGGTCCTTTACCTGATATATTAACGGAACTACTCACGAACAGATGGAGAGGTTCTAGTAACAAGCTAATTAAAGAGATATTAGTGTCACGTAAACAGTATGTCCTTTTTGTAAATCCGGATTCTCTCTCGCTGCCCCACAGAGAAAGAACGCCGTACTATATGGATAGACAAAATCCTTTACGAGAAGTGCACCCAATAAAAGGCGAAGACAATGAGTTTCACCGTGTATTTGTTTACACACCCATATCAAAAATGGAATTATTAGAAATGAAGAAAGTAGTACCTAGTCATGACAAAGACCCAGCGGGTTTCCACCGAGAAATTAAAGACATGTTACTAATGGGAGAGTACACCTTTCCTGATATTATGACGATATTAAAGGTGCTTTTGCCTGCTGGCATCTATGAAAAACTGAAAGAAAAAGAGTGGGAAGTGGGAGACCAAAAGATAGACTGGACAGCATTAGCAGAGGAAGAAAGGGCCCGAACTGCAGGTTCAGGGCTCGGGGATAAAGTTAAACTGTTACCAGGTTTACTAGTACAGGTACTGCCACGTCTATTAACTACAAAAAAGGAAGATTGGGGTGCAATCACAGCCTGCAAACAAAAGCAAGATGAAGACACAAGCGATTATTATGCTCGATTTGAAAAATGTTTTGGTATAAACAGTGGTATAAAAGCAAGTAGTGACTCATATCCACATTTATTTGTGACAAAATTAGTGGAAAATGCATTGCCTCCAGTGAAGAATAGAATATTGAAATTCGAGAGTACCTGGCAAAGTAACACTCCGTCACAAATGCTACAAATGTTACAGTATCATCACAATAGAATTAGGGATGAACAAGAACACGAGCATAGACGCATGAAGGATACAAAAATGAAAATGCTAGTTTCTCAGACAGTACCAGCAGAGGGTCACAAAAAGGGTGTGACACATTCTGGTGATTCTGCAGCTCCTGTAAGAGGAACCTGCAATTACTGTAAACAACTAGGCCATTATGTACACGATTGTCCAGTCCTGAAACGTAATATAGCTACAGGTATTGCAAAAGAGAGACCACGATTAGTTAGACAAGATCAGAATGAACAAGGAGCTATGCAGCATGGACAGTCCATGCCAGTTCAGCAACAGTCCATGCCAGTTCAGCAACAGTCCATGCCAGTTCAGCAACAGTCCATGCCAGCCTCACAGCAGCCCATACAGTTTGTGCCAGCTGCACCACCGTTGCCTGCTACTGCCACACAAACCACAACACGACAAATGTATCAGACTGCACAATATGAATATCCTGAGTATCAGCGTTACGCATGAACAAGCCTAGAGAGGGAAGTTGACTTACCGCTCATCGAGATTCCTGTAGATCAAGAAGGACCGTATGTACATAGTGAATTGTTAGGTCAAGATAGAAAATTCTTACTCGATACAGGGGCAAGTCGAACAACTATAAAACGTAGTGAAGTTCCAGGGGCACCCCTCTCAGGCTCTCAAAATGTTTCCCTTGGTTTTTCAGGAAAACCTATTGTTAATGAAGTATCACAGCCTCTCCCACTTACGATAGGACCTTTGACACGAACTACAGATTTATTGCTTACTAAATCATGCCCAGAAAATCTGTTAGGAATTAAAACTCTGAAAGCACTAGGAGCCATAATATGTTGTTCTCCGGAAGGAGTAAGGTTGTTTCTACGTGATTTTAAAGGTCACTATGTGTCTAGGGACATGGATCCCCGACTACAGACTTTACCAGTACATCTATGGGCACAAGGCCCTACGGATGTTGGCTGCATGAACATTACACCATACCGAGTCACATTGAAAGCAGGAGTGGTACTACCACGAATGCGACAATACAAGTTACCACATGATGCTGTAGTGGCTTTGCTGAAAATCATTGATGAGCTAATTGCCCAGGGAGTAGTTGTAGAAACAGACTCCAATGTATGTAATTCACCGATAATTCCGATTCTTAAACGAACTGATCCTACTGCCCCACCAGTATACCGATTGGTTATTGATTTGCGTGAACTAAACAAGTGCATTGTAACACAATTTCCTGTGATCCCTGATATATCATCATTATTGACAGCAATTGATTCCGAAGCAACATTCTTTACTGTAATTGATCTCAAGAATGCCTTTTTCAGCGTCCCAATAGATCCGGAAAGCCAATATTTGTTCGGATTCAGTTTAAATGGGCGCAGCTTTAAATTCTCACGCGCTCCCCAAGGATTCACAGAAAGCCCCAGCATCTACAGCCAAGCACTGAAACGAGAACTTGACAGTATCCACATGCCAGTCAATACTGCACTGCTTCAATATGTCGATGATCTGCTGATCACCGCGAGAAGCGAACCTGAATGTGAAAAGGCTTCTCTGACAGTTTTACATTTTCTAGCCGACAAGGGGCACAAGGTGTCTCCTTCTAAGCTGCAATTCTGTGTCCAGCGAGTTATTTATCTTGGTCACTCGCTGTCCAAGGAGGGAAGGCAGCTTACACCAGATCGCATCCAGTAAATTGCTAACATGTCAATACCCCAGACACAAAAGGAAGTGCGGGCTTTTATAGGCCTCACTTCATATTGTAGGCAGTGGATCCCTCAGTACGCATTTCTAGCAAAACCACTCATTCAGCTAACCACACAGGAGGCAGCCACATCGACTGTTCTCCCTTGGACTCAGGAACATACACAAGCTTTTGAAAGCCTAAAGGAAGCTTTATGTCAAGCACCTGTTTTAGTAACACCATGTTATAGCAAACATTTTACACTTTTTGTTACAGAACGTGAAGGTACTGCCTTGTCAGTACTCACTCAGGATCAAGCAGGATCACGCAAGCCATGTGCTTATTTTTCCAGTACATTAGATCCCGTAGCTCAGGCTTTGCCTGCATGCCTGAAATCAGTGGCGGCGACAGCTTTAGCAATCAGACAAAGCGATGCCATAGTATTAGGACATCCATTGACAGTACAAGTACCACATGCAGTAGAGGTTCTTGTGAACCGAACACAAACACAACACTTGACCATAGCAAGACTTACCGGTTATGAACTGACATTGTTTCAACCACACATAGAGATCCGACGGTGTAATACATTGAATCCTGCTACACTATTACCTGTAATTGGAACAGACCCACTAGCTCATGATTGTGTTGAAATCATTGAAATAAAGACGAAACCTAGACAAGACTTGACAGACGTTCCATTGTTAGATCCAGACCTGACGTTGTATGTAGACGGATCGTGCATGAGAACAAGTACAGGAGATTTAGTGGCCGCGTATGCAGTCACAACAGACACTGAAGTTATTGAGACAAATTGTATAGATACTTTGTCAGCCCAAGCAGCAGAACTTATTGCTCTAACACAAGCCTGTATTCAAGCCACAAATAAGAAAGTTAATGTATACACTGACTCACGTTATGCATTCGGAGGTGTACACGACTTCGGCGTACTGTGGCGAGAGAGAGGTTATTTAACCTCCCATGGTGCCCACATTCAGCACGGACCCCTCATTCATGCCTTGTTAGACGCAATACATCTACCTACTGCTATATCGATTATGAAATGTAAAGCACACACGAAGGTTACTGATATCATTTCTCAAGGCAATGATTTAGCTGACAGAACAGCTAAACAGACTGCTCAGAATCGCACATTAGACATGACAAAGCCAATAGTTCAGACACCAACACAGTGTATGACAATTAAGGATCCCGCACTTGACGTAATTGACATACAGACACATGCTACTGCAGAAGAATTAAAGAAATGGACTGAACTAGGAGGGATCCAGACAGATCAGGGATGGATGACGAAGGAGAAATCTGTATGGTTTCTTCCTGACTCTATGGTCCAAGCCATTATAGCTACAATTCACAGCCCGGCGCATTTAGGAGAAAAAGCTATGCTAGATAGCATTCAACACATTTGGTTCAATAAACATTTACGAGCAGCAGCTAAACAAAAGGTCCGTACCTGTATGATATGTTGTCAGTTCAACCCGGGAAAAAGTGTTCCCGTAGAACAGGGTGGATTCCAGACTCCTGATCATCCTTTTGAAGTGCTCCAAATGGATTATATCCAGATGGAACGATGTCGAGGATTCAAATATGTTCTTGTAGTTGTCTGCGCTCTCTCCCGATGGACTGAGGCGTACCCAGTATCAGATTACACGGCCCCGACTACTGCCAAACAGTTAGTTCGAGAATTCTTCCCACGGTACGGGCTACCACGTGTTGTATATTCAGATAACGGCCAGCCTTTCTCATCCGAATTAATGAAACATGTCTCACTTTTGTTGGGATATCAGTGGAAGTTCCACTGTGTCCGACACCCCGAGGCAGCAGGTCTCGTGGAACGACATAATCAAATTTTGAAAATCAGATTGTCTAAAATATGTAAGGAGAAAGGTGTTGACTGGATAGTAGCCTTACCAGTTGCACTATTTTACATAAGAATGGTAGCACACTCTCGAACAGGGCTATCCCCGTATGAGGTGATCTTCGGAAGGCCACCAAATATGTGGGGGACGCCTGTACCACGTAAAATAACTGATGTTAATTGTAATATGCTGACAGATTACCTGGCTTCCTTGATGTCTGCACTACAATCTTGTCGTTCACAGGTAGCTGCAGCTTTTCCTGACAACACTGAGGTGAAACCCCATGACGTTGCTCCGGGGGATCTGGTGTTTGTGAGGAATTTCGATCGGAAAACCCAATTGGAGCCCAGGTGGAAAACACCGAAGCTAGTCCTGCTGACCACAAGAACAGCCGTGAAAGTGGAGGGCCGCAAAGGATGGATACATTCCAGTCACGTTAAGAAATTTCATGGACTATCCTCGGATATAGACACTGTGCCCTGCACTCCCTCACAGACTGATTCAAAACTTCCCTTTGTTGAAAGGAATGACTCTCAGAACTATAAATTAAAACTTAGGCCCAAACAGTCGAGCAATTTGATTGTTTAAGTCCTCTCCAAGGTGAAGCGGTTGAATTGTCTCTGACATGTATCCCTTGGACCTGAGTAGAGAAAATACCAGAGAAATGTTGAAACGACAGGCGTATTGTAAATCACTGCGTAGCTACTGTGTGAGGACATTATTAATTCTGTTTTTATTGAGTGTTTTAATAATCATTACGAGTGTGATTTTGCACATATATCATCCTATTTCTAGACATGTTTATAATATTACTGCTGAACATTCTTTTAGTGACCTACCGCCACATGAATTATCTTATAGACTTGCGCTGCGCAATAACACCTTCATTAGTATGTTACATCATTCCCATCAGACTAGTAATGCCACCAATTGTTGGGTGTGTGGCCGACTCCCTCCCTATCAGAATAACAAAGGAGTTCTGCCTTTCTTTCCACATCCGTTCACACACAATGGCTCCTGTGGAGCATGGTTTAGTTTACTAAATTCCATAGACCCAGATACAGCAGTTTATCAACAACATTGGATATGGGGAAATCTGAATCTAGTTTTATTCAAAGTCTGTCACCCTAATAAGGAGGGTCACCCCAGTAGAACAGGAACTGATTTAGAAAATGAAGTGTATAAATTAGGTAATTTTACGCCTAACCTCATGATTTTGAACGTCAAATCCGAAGTTGAATTAATTCTGCCCACTATGTCAGTATTTCCAGTTAAGGGTGAATTATGTGTGAGAAAAGTTGGTTCCATACACATGGGCCATAGCAAATGCGTTACTACAGTAGAATATAGTGATCAAGGGAAATCTTCATTTAGAGCTTCTCGCCATTCTTACTTTATATGTGGTCAGACGGCATATATGCGTCTGCCTCTAGATTGGGATGGTACCTGTTACATAGCATTCCTTTTGCCACCTGTTTTCCTAGCTCCCCCTGATTATTATCGAAATGTTCATTTAGTACACAAAAGAGAGCGTAGAGATCTCCCAGTTGTCGATTATACTGAGACGGCATGGGACAAGTATGTAGATTTCAATAAAGGTATCTTTCCCTATATAGGTACAATATCAAATAGTAAGCTGATACGCAGACTCACCAAGACTCTTGAAGCTGTAGTAAACGAGACTATAGCCGCCCTAGGCAATCTGACAGAGGAACAATCAGTGATGAGAATTGTTGTTCTCCAGAATCGTCTTGTCCTTGACGTCATCCTGGCCGATAGGGGCGGAGCTTGCAGGGTCATCGGATCCAGCTGCTGCATATTCATACCAGAAAATTCGCCATCTGTATATAAAGCTATAACACGCCTTCATAAGATTGTAAGCCAGATACACGAGAATCCAGGCACTTGGACGTGGTCCGGGTGGTTTTGGAGTGTGATATCAGCCTGGGGATGGAGAGTTCTATCCTTCCTAGGTATTGGCCTTCTTATGCTCTTCAGTTGTTGTTTATGCCTGCAATGTGGACCAGCGATTTGTGGTCTGTGTGCCACATCATGCATTCCATATCAAAGTTCTCGTTCAAAATGCCGGAAAAAGAAGGAAGAAGAAATGATGCTCCATGAGCAAATCGATGGAATAATGAAGATTGATATCTCTTGAAGGGCAAGTAGGGGACAAGGAGGGAATGTGGAAATGTGGATTTTCCTGATCAGTTATGTCCCCTATCTTGGACCCCAACGATTCTATGTGCATGTCACAAGTACATGTGTGTTCCCTCCAGTTCCAGTTTCCAAGACGCAAACATATGTGTGTCTACCGTCGACATGTTCTCTGTCAGATCCGCCATCAATGGGCTGGATATTCAATTCCTAAGTATGAAAAGCCACCGACTTTATATGGCTAAGGTACTCCATTTTTACAGTTCAGGCAAGTAGGCCCGATTCTTTCCTCAAAGCCTTTCCCTGCTCTCTGTCTCTGACAGTTTCAGCTTGAGCTCGCATCTGTATCCATGAACTTTGTCCTACTCCCTGTGCAGCTAACGGTGCCTGCCTCGGCCAGTTTTCACCTGCCTGCCAAGAAGCTGTATTTCACCTTCGAATTATCTATTTTGCTCTTCAGCCGATGCATTCCTGTCTAGTGATTTAGGTAAACATTTCCTTTAGCTCACAAGCAAAGGACTCAGCCTTTCCGTCCTCCTGCAAGTGATTCATAGCCCTGTTGCCATGGAAAGTTTTCTGCCCCTCGCTTCTCATATAGACACTTAGACGCTTGTACACGCACATACAGTTAGTATAGAATAGATTCTGTCCGAGAGTCCTTCCTTGTGGATAACATAGTTCTCTAAACATAGGATGTTAGATATGATTTGGGATTAGGTTGACATGACCCCCTAGACTTCTCGTCTCCACATGTAGAGCTAAATGTCAAGTCCCCTTCACCCCCTAGTTGCACGTCAATCACACGTCATGCTGCTGCGCACGCATCCATGTTAAGTATTATCGTATAGATCCACCTATGTAAGATAATGAGAGCCAATCATGTTTCTTTTTGCTCCTTATTACGCCTAGTTTCAATTACGTATCACTATGTTAATTTATCTTATCAATTGTTACGCCTTTCTGCACTTGTTTCATTGTAAATGTATGACCTATAAAAGTTACTTCTTGTCAATAAAGTATTGTACTTCACTTCCTGAACCCTCGTGGTGACGGAACCTGAAGGCCGCGACTCGAGTCGGCCATTTTGGATGGAATAAAGCCCATTTAGAAACCTCTTATACCACGGATTCTGCCTCTTGTTATTCTGAGCTATTTTACTTTATTTTTAAAGATTCCGTATGAAATTCAGTTTCGGTAAAAAGAATATTTACCACAAGACCCTATAGAATGTTTTTTCTGCATCTAATAATATCAGGGCCATAGGGTCTCCCAACACTTGTAATGCATCAAAAAGTTTTTATTTATTTAAGAAGTTTTATATAGCGCTTGCCTGACCCGAGGGTATCGGAGAGCTTTACAACAGTTATAATGCAGAGAATCACAAAATACAGAATAGTGTAGGTCGATTAGTGGCGAGTTCGGTTATGGGGCTTGTGGACATAGAGACACAGCTGTGGGAGGAGTCTGTTTCCACACTCTGGCTGCTCCTATCGGTTCCCTAGGGAGCAGTTGAGGAACAGGGCTTTGAGCTGGCTTTTGAAATTAGCAAAAGAGGTAATAGTTCTGATGTGGGGGGAATAGAGTTCCAGATTTTGGGCGCACTCCCGGCAAAGGATCGAGCCGCAGTTTTTTGTTTTCGATTTTTTAGCGGGATGAGTAGAAGAGAGTTCGAGCTTCTGAGTTTCCTGGTCTCACCGGCTTTTTTGAGTTTGGCCGCCAAATATTCAGGTTTGTCGGTGTGCAAGGCTTTGTGTGTGAGGCAGGCTGTTCTGAAGCCAGCCCGCATTTCCACTGGGAGCCATTTAAGTTCTCTGAGTGCCGGAGAAATGTGATCAAATGTCTTGATCCGGTGACCATTCTGGCTGCCGCGTTGAGCGTTGTTTTGAGGGGAGCAAGATGTGATTTTGCTACTCCTGAGAGGACTACTTTTCCTCAGTCTAGTCTTGACAACACCAGTGCTTGGGTGGTCTGTTTGAGATCATTGGGCGGGATGAAAGGTTTTATTTTGTTCAGTAGTTTTAGGTTGAGGAAGGCGCTCTTGGCTGAGTTCTTGATGTTTGAGGTCATTTCCAGTTTCGAGTCTAGCGTGATACCCAGAGATTTGACAGAGTCAGCCAGGGTGAGGTTCCCATTGAGAGCATCGATGGCTTTTAGCCATTCAGCAATTTGGGGGTTCTCCTCTTTGTTCGAGATGAGGAGAACTTTGGTTTTATCTGGATTTAGTTTAAGGTGGTTGCTAGAAAGCCAGAGTTGGACGTCTCTCAGAATGTCGTTGAGTCTGAGGATTTCCTTGATGGAGGAGGATTCCAGGTAGATCTGCGTATCGTCTGCATAAAGATGGAAGCGGATCTTGGCTTTTTTGAGTAGTTTGGTGAGGGGTTCAATGTAGATGTTGAAAAGTTGTGGGGAGAGCATTGAACCTTGCGGGACTTCCTTGCTAACTGGATGCAGATCAGATGCAAAGTTTTTGATTTTGATTCTTTGGGTGCGGTTGTGTAAGAAGGAAGAGAACCATTCGAGGACCACCTCGCGAAGTCCGGCTCGTTCTTGGAGAGCCTTAATGAGGAGTTTGTGGTCTACCGTGTCGAAATCTGCTGATAGGTCTAGGAGGATGAGGACGCAGCAATGGTCTGAGGCTAGTGATTTATGGATATCGTCGATGATGTTGAGGATCGCGGTTTCAGTGCTGCATCCTTTTCTGAAAAAGTGTGATGACTCTCCTAATGTGGTCTGTAGTGTCCCTCCCCTCAATTAACATGTGTTGTTGATTCACTAACAATTTTATTATAATCTGGGTAAGTAGTGTGGCCAATACTTTATAGTATATTTTAGAATCTCCATTTATTAAGGCTGTCCTGCTTTCAAAATATATTGCATCCTGCCCTGTGGGTTGTCCAGGGTCTACCCTAGGGCAACGTATATGTATTAAAAAAGGAAGCTTTGGGTATGGCAAAGGTTTATTTTGTCAGGTCAAAACGGCAGCCTAAACTGCACACACAAGCTCTGCAATGGCAGGCTTGCAACATGGTTAAAGGGCTACTTAAGTGGGTGGCACAAACAGTGCTGCAGGCCCACTAGTAGCATTTAATTTATAGGCCCTGGTCATGTATAGAGCACATTACTAGCGACTTATGAGTAAATTAACTATGCGAATTGGGTATGAGCCAATATTACAATGTTTAGAGGAGAGAGCACATGAACTTTAGCACTGGTTAGCAGTAGAAAGTGCTCAGAGTACTAAAGCCAACAAAACCAATTCAGCAAAAGGACGAGAAAAAAGGCATAATGTTTGGGGATTACCCTGCAGAAAAAGGGCCATTTCCAACAAAAATGAACTAATCTCTAGTGATACCAAAGTGAATAAGGTCTGCAGCAGCCAAAATATTTCACTCTATAGAAGTCTGCCCATATATCTCAGACTATTGTTCAGTCATTTAGGTTGAAACTTTGACCGAAACACAAGGTGCATTATGAGCAGTACTTAAATCAATAATGAGAAGAAGTGGGAAGGAATTAACATTGGTCACCCCTAGGGTATGTATTGACTCTCTGTCTCTCTTGTATTCAATGGCAACTCCAGGCCTTCAAGTACTCCCAAAGATGGTGTTGCATGTTTGCATGTGAGGGCTCTATCTTGGATAAAAAAACAGTATGAGTCAATAAGGTTCCAGTGTTTGTTCAACGCTGGATAGGGTGTATTCACATTCTACCACAAAGAAAGGTACATATTTTTGCCTGGGGTTACTAACCTATCATAATTACTCTTTCAAGATTTGGACCCATCTTTAACTCCCACCCTCCACATTCTTGTTCCTAGACCAGTAGTAACAATGAAACAAGGAGGGCATTACTGGAACAGCACACATAATCATAGCAACTCCATCATTAAACAAGAAAGTATGGGCCAGATGTACATAGAATGGAGTAGATGAAAGTTGACACAAATTCCGCACTGGCTTTCACTAAATCCATTCTGGTTTTGTGAACTGACCTATATATTAATAGGACAGTTTGCAAAAACCCAATTCATAGTGGGTTGTACTTTGACCTACCTAATGAATATTAATGAGGGAGGTCCTAAATTGCAACCAACCATGAATCACTACCATCACAGGGATGGTGGCCTGCTGAGGTCAGCAGAGTGCCATGACTATGATTGGTTTCAAATATAGTGATAATTTTTTTAATGCATCCCTTTTCCACAAAGGGAAATGTGATATGTTTAAAACAAAATGAAAAAATTAAACTAACAGTTTATAAGGGTAAGCAGTGGCCCATAGGTCCATGCCTCTCTTAAGAAATATTTTTTTCAACATTTATAAAAAAGGAAGAGGTCCCCTGGGGACTCCTTCCCTTGTGCGAATGCCTTACCCCTACCTTTCACTACTTGGTAAAACATTCATGTTTTGTGACTGTGTTTCGGTCTCAATACATCAATATATCCCATCAACTGCAATTCAGTATTTGGAAGGGACACCCTACACACTCCCATTCGAAATACCAAATTGGTATGTAGTCGCAAACCCAATTTGCGATTTTGAAATGTGTTATTGAATCACCATTTGGGTTTCTTACATATCCTATTCTACAAATGGGACTGTTTGCAAATGCAAAACAGCTTGGTACATCTGACCCTTAAATGTTATTTGTACCTTAGTCGAGGCAAAGAAAGTAACAAAGGAAACAGTGGCTCTGTATTGATGAATAGAGGTGCACACTAAATGATCTCCTTTAAATGAGTAAACGCTCAATTGTTTGTGCACCCAGAGCTTCAGCTACTTCAGAACTTGAAACAATAAGGTATTCCAAACATTGGTTCCACAGATCATTTGAGGGGCAATGGTTTAGCTGCAACACCTACATATAGAGGAGTCATTCTGGAAGGCAGGGTAATGCAATTGAAAACCTAGAATGTCTCTTTTAAGGTATTGTGGAAATATGGATTTTTCTGGTCAGTTATGTCCCCTATCTTGGACCCCAACGGTTCCATGTGCATGTCACAAGTACATGTATGTTCCCTCCAGTTCCAGTTATGAAGACGCAAACACATGTGCGTCCACCGTCAACATGTCCTTTGACAGATCCGCCATGAATAGGCCGGATATTCCATTCCTAAATATGAAAGGCCATCGGCTTTATATGGTTCACTTATGCCACTTTACAGTCCAGGCAAGTAGGCCCTGATTCTGTCATCAAAACTCCCATTGCCTTCTGCCTCTGAAAGCTCCAGTCCGAGCCTGCATCTGTGACCATGAACTTTGTCTCATTCTCTGCGCAGCTCACGAAGCCTGACATCAGCCCATTCTCTGCCAAGAACTGTATTTCACCTTCGAATTATCTGCCTCCCCCTCAGCCGATGCATTCCTGCCTAGTAGTTTAAGTAAACATTCTTCCAGTTACCAAGCAAAAAGGCCCAACTTCTCTGTCCTCATGCAAGTAATTCATAGCCCCGTTACCATGGAATATTCCTACCCCCTCGCATTCAGTGTAGACACTTAGACGCTTGTACACGCACGCACAGTCAGTATAGAATAGATTCTGTCCGAGAGTCCTTCTTTTATGGATAACATAGTTCTTTAAACATAGGATGTTAGATATGATTTGGGATTAGGTTGACTTGACCCCCCAGACTTCTCGTCTCCACATATAGAGCTAAATGTCAAATCCCCGTCACCCCCTAGTTACACGTCAATTACACGTCATACTGCTGCGCGCGCATCTATGCCAAGTATTATCTTATAGATCCACCTATGTATGACATCATAACCAATCATGTTCCTTTTTACTCATTATTACACCCATTTTCGGTTACGCAGACCAAACGTCAATGTCCTTATCAATTGTTACGCCTACTGTATTCACTTCATTATAATGTATGTACTATAAAAGTTACTTCTTGTCAATAAAGTATGTACTTCACTTCCTGAACCCCCGTGGTGATGGAACTTGAAGCATCCGATTATAATCGATTATTGGAATAAAGCCCATTCCGAAACTCTAATATCACGGATTCTGCCTCTCATTTTACTGAGCTATTTTATAATGTTTCTGTATCAAATTCAGTCCCGGTAAAGGAATTTTTATTTACCACATGATGGCGCCCGAATAGGGACACTTTCTCATCTCACGCGCCGGCGGTGAGTTGCAGGCCCGGTCTCCTGCCACAGCTGGACGGACAATAACGCGTACCAGCAGGATTTCCTGTATCTCCCTCCGGTCAAGCGGGGGCGACTGAGACTGCGATCAACACCCAGACGAGGCGGTGAGAAGTGCGAAGTATCCCGACCAGAGCCTAGCTGAGAGAGCAAGATCCGAGGTACACAGAGACCCACCAGTTCGAAGTCAAGCCCAGTTTCCGACGAGGCGAGTCGAGTCCAGTCCGGTTCAAGTTCAAGTTACCAAGGCCTTCCGTTTCCGAAGCTACCCGGTGAGTACCATTACTGGGGAGGCATTTTCTGACGTGCACATAGGTTGTGCCGGTCAAGACGGGTTTGGGTACACAAATCCGGTCTGCACTGTTTTAGCAGTGTATCTGTACTGTTTAGCAGTATATCAAGTATTCCGAAGTATCTAGTAAGTGTCAAGAATTAAGCATGGTGATTTAGTTATGCAGACGATCATCATTGTTGTTTCAGTTAAAGGTTTAATGTTTTAATGTTTAATGTGTTAAACGTCCTGCATATTGTGGTTTGAATGGTTGTCCATTATTGTGCTTTTGTATTTAGTGTGTTCAAGATTAAGTATCAGATCAGATTGTCAATATGCCGCTCTTCTCGAAATTAAGACAGATCACTACTAGAAAGGGGGTACTTGAAGAAGCCGTCCCTATTCCTCCTAGGGATACTCCAGGGCACTTCATGTATCACAAACATGGCTTAGACGCTATATTATTTCTTGATTTATGGGTAGACTACACCAAGGGATTACCAGAAAGTCAGAGATGGCCCGCAGCGGGAACCTGGGATGCAGGGTGCATCATGAAAGTCGAGGAAGAGTTATGGAAAAGGAAAGTCAGACAGTCACAGAAAGACGCCGTTGAGTTATGGCGTAAAGAATCTCATAGACGTACAGAAAAAGCACGTAGACAGGAAGAGAAGAGTAACGAGAGTTCAAACAAAATTCAAGAAAATCTATTAATTGAGGAAGGTATCCGAGTGAAATCAGAACAAGTAGACAGACAAAGAAATGCCCTTATGAATGGTATGTATCCCCTTCTGGCCGAAGGATTACCTAAGGCTACTCCAGAGATACCGAAAGACTTGCCACCCCCATTATTCCCAATCAAGGTACATCCTAAGGGGCATCCTAGAACCGCAGAAGATGTTTTTCTTTCCTCATATTTAGATGACGTAGCTCCCGAGTATGCTAATTCCGTCCCACATAGACCGCATACCAGGGAGGTCCAACGCCAAGATCCAGCACCCGTATCCCTACAGCAACAAATCGAGTCACAAGTTCCGGCAAGCACATCTGTTTCTGCATCTGTTCCTACAGGTACTTCTATAGCTGAGTCCACACCTATAGTTGCTGTGTCACGTTCGACGAATCCTTTCACACCCGACGCCCCAGATGGGGCCACGGGAGGTGCTACTAATATCTTTTCTACGCCACCTAGAATAAATAAACTTATTTTCCAAGAGTCAGCGCATTCACGTACACCCAAATTCGTAAGTGATCGTACGCTTAAGGAACTTCTTATAGATTGTAGATATGACCCGGTGCTCGGTAAAGAGGACGAAATGATCCTGGCATCATTACGTATCAGACGAGCCGCAGGGTATTTAGCGAAGCTACCAGGAATGACTGCGCATCTAGATAAAATATATCATTTTGTTCAAACAGGGCGAGATCCAGAATGTATTAACAGAGCTATGGAATACCAGAAAGTAGAGATACAGGGGGAACTGTTGCGTTTCCTCATAAACTGTGTGATCAGAAATCAAGACCGACCGGGGGTAGATCCGGAAGCAATGAAAATTCTTACAAAATGGAGCCAGAATATATCAGAAGGGAGACACGATAAGCAAAATTGTATAATAGCCATGTGCCGAAAGATCCGTAAAGAAATAGAACGCCTACACGAAGAGAGATTAGAGACAGACGAGTTCGAGCAAAGCGAGGAAGAAGGGTCAGGACTGCCCGCCGGACAGTCAGACACCATAGCCTATGTAGGTAGAGGAAGATCTTGTAATAGGAATCAGACTAGATGTCATACTGACTCAATACGTCCAATATGTCCAGATAATGACAGGAATTTCCAAATACCTATAATTAACATAAGGTCTAACGAGCATTCGTTCCAAACCGCCGACAAACTACTCCGAGAACGAAGGGGTTATCATTTTCTCGATTCTATGGATGAACAAGATTTAGCGAGGGCAGCTGTTCATTGGGTGGACAGTCCCGGAAAATATAGTGATGAGACAGTAGTACGCACATTTTTGAATCTCACCCCGGATGAGCAGAGGTTAGCTGGGATTTATATGATTCAACAACTCATTATACTATATCAGAGTCAGCATTCGGATCCTGGTCCCTTACCTGACATATTGACTGAATTGCTTATGAATAAATGGAGAGGTCCAGGTACCAAATTAATTAAAGAAATTCTAGTATCTAGAAAGCAGTATATTCTTTTTGTATGCTCAGAGCATGTCTCATTGCCTGTCAAGGAAAGAACCACGTATCACCTGGATAGACAGAATCCCTTACGAGAAGTACACCCAATAAAAGGCGAGGACAATCAGTTTAAACGCGTATTTGTATATACGCCCATATCGAAAATAGAATTGTTAGAAATGAAGAAAGTGGTACCCAGTCATGACAAAGACCCAGCGGGTTTTCACCGAGAAATTAAAGACATGTTACTCATGGGAGAGTATACCTACCCCGACATCATGACAATATTAAAGGTGTTGATACCTGCTGGCATTTATGAGAAACTCAAGGAAAAAGAGTGGGAGGTAGGTGACCAAAAGATAGAATGGTCAGCATTAGAAGCAGAAGAAAGGGCCCGAGGTCCAGGTTCGGGGCTTGGGGACAAAACTAAAGCACTACCAGGTCTACTAGTACAGGTACTGCCACGTTTATTAACTACGAAAAAGGAAGATTGGGGTACAATTTCAGCCTGTAAACAGAAGCAAGATGAAGACACTAGCGATTACTATGCCCGATTCGAGAAATGTTTTGGTATAAATAGTGGCATAAAAGCAAGTAGCGAATCATACCCGCATCTGTTCGTAACAAAATTAGTGGAAAATGCCCTGCCCCCAGTAAAGAATAGAGTATTAAAATTCGAGAGTACCTGGCAAGGTAACACTCCAACACAAATGTTACAAATGTTACAGTACCACCACAATAGAATTAGAGAGGAACAAGAACATGAACACAGACGCATGAAAGACACGAAAATGAAAATGCTAGTTTCCCAGACAGTTCCAGCTGAAGGACATAAAAAGGGTATGACACATTCCGATTCAGCAGGACCTGTAAAAGGGACATGCAATTATTGTAAAAAGCCAGGTCATTACGTACACGATTGTCCAGTGCTGAAACATAATATCGCCATAGGTAAAACACAAGAAAGATCACGGCCACTAAGACAAGATCAGAATGAACAAGGAGCTATGCAGCATGCCCAGGCCATGCCAGCCGCACAACAGCCAATACAGTTTGTGCCAGCTGCACCACCGTTGCCTGTTGCTGCCACACAGACAACAACACGACAAATGTATCAGACTGCACAGTATGAATATCCGGAGTATCAACGTTACGCATGAACTAGCCTAGAGAGGGAAGTTGACTTACCCCTTATCGAGATTCCTGTAGATCAAGAAGGACCTTATGTACATAGTGAATTATTAGGTCAAGATAGAAAATTTTTACTCGATACAGGGGCAAGTCGAACAACTATAAAACAAAGTGAAGTCCCAGGGGCACCCCTCTCAGGCTCACAGAATATTTCCCTTGGTTTTTCAGGAAAACCTATTGTTAATGAAGTATCACAGCCTCTTCCACTTACGATAGGACCTCTGACCCGAACTACAGATCTATTGCTTACTAAATCATGTCCAGAAAACTTGTTAGGAATAAAAACGTTGAAAGCCCTAGGAGCCATAATATGTTGTTCTCCGGAAGGAGTAAGGTTGTTTTTACGTGATTTTAAAGGTCACTATGTATCTAGAGACATGGATCCCCGACTGCAGATTTTACCTACACATCTATGGGCACAAGGCCCTACTGATGTTGGTTGCATGAATATTACACCATATCGAGTCACACTAAAGGCAGGAGTGGTGCTACCACGAATGCGACAATACAAGTTACCACCAGATGCTGTAGCGGCTTTACTACAAATCATTGACGAGCTCATTGCCCAAGGAGTAGTTGTAGAAACAGACTCCAATGTATGTAATTCACCGATAATTCCGATTCTTAAACGAACAGATCCTACAGCGCCGCCAGTATATCGATTGGTTATTGATCTGCGCGAGTTAAACAAATGCATTGTGCCACAATTTCCTGTGGTCCCAGATATCTCGTCATTATTGACAGCTATTGATTCCGAAGCAACATTCTTTACTGTAATTGATCTCAAAAATGCCTTTTTCAGCGTCCCAATAGATCCGGAAAGTCAATATTTGTTCGGATTTAGTTTAAATGGGCGTAGCTTTAAATTCTCCCGCGCACCTCAAGGATTTACAGAAAGCCCCAGCATCTATAGCCAAGCACTGAAACGAGAACTTGACAGTATCCACATGCCAGTTAACACCGCCTTGCTTCAATACGTCGATGATCTGCTGATCACCGCCCGAAGCGAACCCGAATGTGAAAAAGCATCACTGACAGTTTTACAATTTCTAGCCGAAAAAGGGCACAAGGTGTCCCCTTCTAAGCTGCAATTCTGTGTCCAGCGAGTTGTTTATCTTGGACACTCGCTGTCCAAGGAGGGAAGGCAGCTTACACCCGACCGCATTCAGTTAATAGCTAACATGTCAATACCCAAGACACAAAAGGAGGTGCGGGCTTTCATAGGCCTCACTTCATACTGTAGACAGTGGATTCCGCAATATGCATTTCTAGCAAAACCACTCATTCAGTTGACAACACAGGAGGCAGCCACATCGACTGTTCTCCCTTGGACTCAGGAACATACACAAGCTTTTGAAAGCCTAAAGAAAACCTTATGTCAAGCACCCGTTTTAGCAACACCATGTTACAGAAAACAGTTTACACTCTTTGTTACAGAACGCAAAGGTACTGCCTTGTCAGTACTCACACAGGAACAAGCAGGAGCACACAAACCATGTGCTTATTTTTCTAGTACATTAGATCCCGTAGCTCAGGCTTTGCCTGCATGCCTAAAATCAGTAGCAGCGACAGCTTTAGCAATCAGACAAAGCGATGCCATAGTGTTAGGACATCCATTGACAGTTCAAGTACCACACGCAGTAGAGGTTCTTGTAAATAGAACGCAAACACAACACTTGACTATAGCGCGACTTACAGGATACGAGCTTACATTGTTTCAGCCACATATAGAAATCAGACGCTGTAACACATTGAATCCTGCCACACTTTTACCAGTAGTCGGAACAGACCCACTAGCCCACGACTGTATTGAAGTTATTACTATAACAACAAAACCCAGACAAGACTTAACCGATGTCCCATTGTCAGATCCAGACCTGACCTTGTATGTAGATGGTTCATGCATGAGAACAAGTACAGGAGAGTTAGTAGCCGCCTACGCAGTCACAACAGATACTGAGGTCATTGAAACTAATCGTATAAATACTTTGTCAGCTCAAGCCGCAGAACTTATCGCTCTGACACAAGCCTGTATTCAAGCCATGAATAAAAAAGTCAACATATACACTGACTCACGTTATGCATTCGGAGTTGTACATGACTTCGGCGTGCTGTGGCGAGAGAGAGGTTATTTAACTTCCCACGGTGCCCACATTCAGCACGGACCCCTCATTCATGCCTTATTAGATGCAATACATCTACCCACTGAAATATCAATTATGAAATGTAAGGCCCATACGAAGGTTACTGATATCATTTCCCAAGGCAATGATCTAGCCGACAGAACAGCTAAACTGACTGCTCAAACTCAAACCCCCGACATGACAAAGACAATAGTCCCGACACCGACACATTGTATGACAGTTAAAGATCCTACTCTTGACGTAATTGACATACAGACACATGCTACACTAGACGAAATAAAGAAATGGACTGAATTAGGAGGGATCCAAACGGACCAAGGATGGATGATGAAGGAAAAGTCTGTATGGTTCCTTCCTGATTCAATGGTCCAAGTTATAATTAACACTATACATAGTCCAGCACATCTAGGAGAAAAAGCTATGCTAGACAGCATTCAACACATTTGGTTCAATAAACATTTACGAGCAGCAGCAAAACAAAAGGTCCGTACCTGTATGATCTGTTGTCAGTTCAACCCAGGAAAAAGCGTTCCCGTAGAACAGGGTGGATTTCATACTCCTAATCATCCTTTTGAAGTCCTCCAGATGGATTATATCCAGATGGAACGATGCAGAGGATTCAAATATGTTCTCGTAGTTGTTTGCGCTCTGTCCCGTTGGACGGAGGCATACCCGGTTTCAGATTACACTGCCCCGACTACTGCCAAACAGTTGGTTCGAGAATTCTTCCCACGATACGGTTTACCACGTGCTGTTTACTCAGATAACGGCCAGCCGTTCTCATCCGAATTAATGAAACACGTTTCACTTCTGTTAGGATATCAGTGGAAATTCCACTGTGTCCGACATCCCGAGGCAGCAGGTCTCGTAGAAAGACATAACCAGATACTGAAAATTAGAATGTCCAAAATATGCAGAGAGAAAGGTGTCGACTGGGTAGTAGCGTTACCAGTTGCACTCTTTTACATGAGAATGGTAGCACACTCTAGAACAGGGCTATCCCCGTATGAGGTGATCTTCGGTAGACCACCGAATATGTGGGGGACGCCTATACCACGCAAAATAACTGATATTGACTGTAATATGCTGACAGATTACTTGGCTTCCTTGATGTCTGCACTACAATCTTGTCGTTCACAGGTAGCTGCAGCCTTTCCCGACAACACTGAGGTGAAACCCCATGACGTTGTTCCGGGTAATCTTGTCTTTGTGAGGAATTTCGACCGAAAGACTCAGCTGGAGCCCAGGTGGAAAGCACCCAAGTTGGTCCTGTTGACCACAAGAACAGCCGTGAAGATCGAGGGCCGCAAGGGCTGGATTCATTCAAGCCACATCAAGAAATTTCATGGACTATCCTCGGATATAGATATTGTGCCCTGCACTCCCTCACAGACTGATACAAAACTCCCTTTTGTTGAACCGAACAAATCTGAAAATTACAAACTAAAGCTTAGGCCCACCAAGTCGAGCAATTTGATTGTTTAAGTCCTCTCCAAGGTGAAGCGGTTGAATTGTCTCTGACATGTATCCCTTGGACCTGAGTAGAGAAAATACCCGAAAAATGTTGAAACGACAGGCGTATTGTAAATCACTGCGTAGCCACTGCATAGTGACATTATTAATTTTGTTTTTATTGAGTCTTTTAATAATTATTACAAGTATGTTGTTGCACATATATTACCCTATTTCTAGACATGTTTATAATGTTGCTGCTGAACATTCTTTTAGTGACTTACCTCCGCATGAATTATCTTATAGACTTGCGCTGCGCAATAACACTTTCATTAGTATGTTACATCATTCCCATCAGACTAGTAATGCCACCAATTGTTGGGTGTGTGGCCGACTCCCTCCCTATCAGAATTATGAAGGAGTCCTGCCTTTCTTTCCACATCCATTTACACATAATGGCTCCTGTGGAGCATGGTTTAGCTTAATTAATTCCATAGACTCAGACACAGCAGTTTACCAAGATCATTGGGTATGGGGAAATCTGAACCTAGCTTTACTCAAGGTCTGTTACCCTGACAAGGAGGGTCGCCCCAAAAGAACAGGAACTGATCTAGAAAATGAAGTATATGGATTAGGTAATTTTACACCTAATCTCATGATTCTAAATGTCGTATCCGAGGTTGAACTAGTCTTACCCACCATGTCAGTATTCCCAGCGAAGGGTGAATTGTGTGTAAGAAAGGTTGCTTCCATACATATGGGCCATAGTAAATGCACTACTATAGTAGAATTCAGTGATCAAGGAAAATCTTCATTTAGAGCTTCTCGCCACTCCTACTTTATATGTGGTCAGACTGCATATATGCGTCTACCTCTAGATTGGGATGGTACCTGCTACATTGCATTCCTTTTGCCACCTGTTTTCCTAGCTCCTCCTGATTATTACAGAAATATTCATTTGGTACACAACAGAGAACGGAGAGATCTCCCCATTGTCGATTACACTGAGACGGCATGGGACAAGTATGTAGATTTTAATAAAGGCATCTTTCCCTATATAGGTACTGTTACTAATAGTAAGCTGATACGTAGATTAACTAGAACCCTTGAAGCAGTAGTGAATGAGACTATTTCCGCCTTAGGCAATTTAACGGAAGAGCAGTCTGCTATGCGGATTGTTGTGCTTCAAAATCGTCTTGTCCTTGACGTCATCCTGGCTGATAGGGGCGGAGCTTGTAGGGTCATCGGATCAAGCTGCTGCGTATTCATACCAGAAAATTCGCCATCTGTATATAAAGCCATCACTCGCCTTCATAAGATTGTAAGCCAGATACACCAGAACCCAGGCACTTGGACTTGGTCCAGTTGGTTTTGGAATGCGGTATCAGCCTGGGGATGGAGAGTTTTATCCTTCCTAGGTATTGGCCTTCTCATACTATTCAGTTGCTGTCTATGTCTACAATGTGGACCAGCGATTTGTGGTCTGTGTGCCACATCGTGCATTCCACATCAAGATTTTCATTCAAGATCCCGGAAGAAGAAAGAAGAACAAATGATGCTATATGAACAGATCAATGGATTGATGAAGATTGATATCTCTTGAAGGGCAAGTAGGGGACAAGGAGGGAATGTGGAAATATGGATTTTTCTGGTCAGTTATGTCCCCTATCTTGGACCCCAACGGTTCCATGTGCATGTCACAAGTACATGTATGTTCCCTCCAGTTCCAGTTATGAAGACGCAAACACATGTGCGTCCACCGTCAACATGTCCTTTGACAGATCCGCCATGAATAGGCCGGATATTCCATTCCTAAATATGAAAGGCCATCGGCTTTATATGGTTCACTTATGCCACTTTACAGTCCAGGCAAGTAGGCCCTGATTCTGTCATCAAAACTCCCATTGCCTTCTGCCTCTGAAAGCTCCTGTCCGAGTCTGCATCTGTGACCATGAACTTTGTCTCATTCTCTGCGCAGCTCACGAAGCCTGACATCAGCCCATTCTCTGCCAAGAACTGTATTTCACCTTCGAATTATCTGCCTCCCCCTCAGCCGATGCATTCCTGCCTAGTAGTTTAAGTAAACATTCTTCCAGTTACCAAGCAAAAAGGCCCAACTTCTCTGTCCTCATGCAAGTAATTCATAGCCCCGTTACCATGGAATATTCCTACCCCCTCGCATTCAGTGTAGACACTTAGACGCTTGTACACGCACGCACAGTCAGTATAGAATAGATTCTGTCCGAGAGTCCTTCTTTTATGGATAACATAGTTCTTTAAACATAGGATGTTAGATATGATTTGGGATTAGGTTGACTTGACCCCCCAGACTTCTCGTCTCCACATATAGAGCTAAATGTCAAATCCCCGTCACCCCCTAGTTACACGTCAATTACACGTCATACTGCTGCGCGCGCATCTATGCCAAGTATTATCTTATAGATCCACCTATGTATGACATCATAACCAATCATGTTCCTTTTTACTCATTATTACACCCATTTTCGGTTACGCAGACCAAACGTCAATGTCCTTATCAATTGTTACGCCTACTGTATTCACTTCATTATAATGTATGTACTATAAAAGTTACTTCTTGTCAATAAAGTATGTACTTCACTTCCTGAACCCCCGTGGTGATGGAACTTGAAGCATCCGATTATAATCGATTATTGGAATAAAGCCCATTCCGAAACTCTAATATCACGGATTCTGCCTCTCATTTTACTGAGCTATTTTATAATGTTTCTGTATCAAATTCAGTCCCGGTAAAGGAATTTTTATTTACCACAGTATCCGATCTGTAAAAAACTAGAATGTGGACACCCAAGCCTTATGTCCCTTATACAATTTTCCATATGTAAGGGTTTAAAGGACACCTATAGGGCTAGACTGTTTTTTTCAATTGTTTAACGAGTATGGGGATAATATGTCAGACTCTATCCCAGCTTATCATTTAGTTGTGGCTTGGAGAAGCTGAAGTGTATGAATTCAATGATGAGTTTAAACAGTATATTATGGATTGCATATGTAATTGGCATATATTATTGTTTTAAGCAAGGCTCAGTGTGAACATTGTGTCGACTTACTCCATACTGTATTGATTTTGATTATATAATTGATAGGCCCATGTACATTTATCTTGAGGAGACCTGTAAAATATGGGAATGTAGTGACAATTTTAGGAGTCTATAATATTGGTTTTCCTAATAAAAATGCTAAAGCTCAAGTAAAGATCGTTGAGCCAGCAACTAATATTTGTTGAAAAAATGTATTGTTGTGCTTAAAAATTAAACAAAGGGACATCTGAATTGGAATCTTATAACTGAATTTTAGGACTCTTTAACTGAATGTGATTTTTGTATTAGAACATTTTTTAATGTACTTTTTACGCAATTAATATTTTTTAATAAATATTTATTGGAAACTTAAGAGAACATGAGCCTTTGTTGATAGGTAATATGAAGGTTCTCAGGTAACACGCAGTGGTATATAAAGTGAATTTAAGAGCTATATGTTGCATCTATAATAATATGGGACTTCTGCTAATTGGGCTTTTGAAATGTATACCCAGATGAAAGCATTCTTAAATGTATGTATATATTTTAATACCACCAGTTATCTTGGGGTTCCTTGTGTGTCAACCCTATGTTGAAACATAAGAAAATGCATGTCATGGAAGTTCAATCTCACATGTGGGTTGCAATGTATATTTATACAACTCACATATATGTCTAAAATAATTGCTTCAGGGAACACCACTGAGTCCTGTCTGGTTGCAATTTTAAAACCACTGCAGGAATACATATCAGAAAATCAGTGAATGAATAGCGAGATTTCTAGAGCGCACAGCTACTTCAAGGAGTGTCCTGGTGCTGAGTGGAATATAAGAGAGGACAGAATGTCGAATTAGAGAGTGAATAGACAGGTCTTGAGTTGCCTTCTGAAAGGCCTATCGCTTTCAATTTGGCGTAATTCGCTGGCCAGCTATTCCAGGCTTGGGGGCCCAGAAGGAAAAAGGATCTGCCTCAAGTTTTTTCCTGCCTGACCCTCTGAACTTTAGCGAGATGGCCATAGGAAGAGCGCAGACTTCTGATGGGAGTGTAGTGTTGAATCCTGGAAGACAGGTATTCAGGTCCAGAACGTTTCAAAGCTCTGTACATGAGGACCAGGGTCTTAAACGGGATACTCTTTTAACAGGGAGATAGCGCAGGTTCTTCAAGTGTGAAAAGATCGAAGCTCGTCTAGGTAGCTTGGAGACCAGATGGGGAGCTGTGTTTTGGACAGTTTGCAGTTTCCTCAAAAGGTATTGTGGAAGACTAGCATAAAGGGCATTGGCATAGTGCAGTCTGGGCACAATCAAGGACAAGATCACTGTTCTTTATGGGCAAGGAGAGGATCTGCAGGAATATTTTAGCCGTTCACATAAGACCAAAACACGTGCCAACTACCGTGTTGATTTGATTTTATAGAGTCAGCTGTTTCTCAAACTTGACTTCCAGGATTTCTACTGCATCTGCTTGGACATTGGACGGCTGGGTGCCCCATCTGGCCAGTGAGCTTGCAGGCTGAGAGTGAAATTATGCCCACAGCTGAGAACCTCTGTCCTATCAGTGTTGCATTTGAGATGATCAGTACTCATTCACTGAAATGCAGCTGATAGGCAGAGTTTACTGGCATCTTGGGCGATTGGTTCACCTTTTTAAAAAGAAAACAGTAACTGAGCATTGTAGGCATAGAAGATTATCTTGACACCAAAAGACTCAACCAATGCCGCTAAATGGGTCATATAGATGTTGTACATGGTTGAGCTAAGAGACAAGCCCTGGGAAACACCGTCCCACTGCTCTTACCAGATGAAAAGGGTGGCATCCAAAGCTCTTGGTATCTGTCTTCAAGGAAGGGTTTCAGCCACTTCAGCACGGTGCTCCTGATGTCTATGTCATGAAGGCTGGAAAGCAGTCTACAGTGTGACACTGTGTCAAAAGTAGCAAATAGGGTCAGCAGTACTAGAACTGCTTTTCCAGCTGCATCTAAAGTGCATGTAATCACTTCAGAAACTTCCAGAAGTGCTGTCTCTGTACTGAATTTTGGTCTAAATCCTGACCAACTAGGATGGAGGAGCCTGTTGGACTCTATGGGGCTGATTACGATCCCGTTCAGAAAGCATTCCTACCGAATCGCTTTGGGAATGCTTTCCGGACAATTTGGATTGGGGGAGTCTGACCAAGCGATTTGGATGCATGCATATGCTTCCCGATACTATTCAGTTGGACTCCCATTGACTTCAAAGGGAGCCTGTGTTCAGAACGAGAACACAGGCTCCCATTGAAGGAAGGGGTGGTTGGGGAAAACCTTGCACTCTGTGGGAGGCACCCCATGGTGCCTGCCACACTGTGCATGGTTGGTCCCTTGAGTACCCCCACAGGTCATATTCAGAGTTCCCCGGGTGAAAAGGGGCCTGCTACGGGCCCCCAAAGAAGGATTCCAGCAGGCGATTTGTTCTGGAGAAACTGATTTGGTCAGAGCGGTCATCGTACTCGCTTGAGTGGAAAACGAATCCATAGAGCTATACGAATCAGCTTTGAAAGGCTCGACCTGTACAAATGCCTTTCGGAAACGATTCAGACAGCCCAAAAGGCTTTGCAAGCCGTATATCTCCAAGCTAGACACGCCGGAGTATACAAGGAAGAACTGGCTGCTCCTTGCAATATCATTGTCAAGCAGAAAACGTCTGCAGTAAAGGAATGCCTTTGAGTGGCTCCTTTCTTATTTTTACCTTGGTCTAATGAATCCTGACTCTGAGGTTACCTTTATTGATTGATTCAGAGGCAGAGTGCGAGATCCAATATCAGCATCTCTCCAAGAGATATTTTCTCTTAAGAGGCTGTACACTACTGGTCTTCAGTCCCGAAGAAGACCCCGCAGTGATGTTGCTTAACTACACACGTATAGAGGGGGTCGAAACGTTGACGTTAAATGCACAAGCGTTATTGCCCAAATAGACATATTTTTGTTTGGAATGATAAATCGCAGGTCTATTTAGGGTGATTCATGTAAATTGACGCTGCAAATGAATTCTTGTTTTACGGGTTATATATGTATAATATATTTTGGAGTTTTTTATTGTTGATATGTGCACTATTTTTCAGTCACTCTTAATGTCACGACCACTATAGTTTTTGTTGTTTTGTTCTGAATATGTACATTGTGTATTAGTACTGTTGTTCATTATAAATCACAAATGATTGTTGATTTTCTAAATATATCTGACACTATTTTCCAATTCATTTGAGTTTTTGTCTAAGTTTATGGTCAGTTGTGTGTTTCTATGGATCATTAATTGATAGTCCTACCTCTGTGAGGACAAAGTGATACATAAAACAGTCTTCTTTGTGGCAGAACTTCTGTCCATATACAGTAACTATCCCCAGGCTCTGCATGTGACTGGGATACCCCATTGTTATTATTGATTAAATGGTTTTTCAGGCATCACAATTGGTCGTTGGGAACTGGGTACGATTCGGACAGAAACAAGGGTTTCAAATTGGATTCGGCACGCCCGAGTCCCATTTGGAACCCTTCCTAACAACATCGAAATTGGACCCTATGTAGTTGGATAGCTACATATTCACAAACATCTCCACAATTTTAGATGAGGCTGGCAGCAGGGAGAAAGTTCGATAGTTGCTTGGGGTATTGCGGTCTGCATTCGTTTTTTTAGAAGAGGCAGAATCTTGGCCTGTTTCCAGTTAGAAGCAACCATCCCGGATGAAATGAACTTATTCAGTAGGGAGCTAAACACTGGATTGATGACATCCACTCCATGTGCTAGAATAAAAGGGGGACAGGGGTCATAAGGTGAGCCTGAGCTGAGATTTAAAATGGCAAGTCTTGAATCCTCTATCAAGATCGTATCAAAAGAGGAGAAAAGCAGGTGATGATGTTGAGGGAGGAGGGCCAACGACTGAAAGATCCATTGTGGTCAGTCTATTTTGAATATCTGAAATTACGTTCTTAAAAAAGAAGGCAAGTTGTTCGTAAAACTTGGCTGAGGGATGTTTGGTGTGGTGGCATGCTACCAGATCAAGGAATGTGTTTACTCTCTCAAAGATTACTGTTGGCTTGTTGCTCACCTCATCAATCTTACCCTCATAATATTTCTTTTTAGTGAAATTGATTAGACTAGAATAGTTTTTGAGTGCTGACTTGTATTTGGCTTTATCCTCCAGGCTATAGTTTGTACCCCAAGCTTTTTCAGCCTTTTTAAAAGTTTTTTTTACATACCTAAGGGTTTCCTTAAACTAGGGGCAAGACAGCTTGCACAACCTGTCATGCGTCTAGGAAGGGGGGCTAGTTGATCCACAGAGGACCGAACCCAATGATCAAACATCTGAATTTCTGACTCAAGTGGACCAGAGAAGCTAATAAGTGTTCTCTCATGTATAAAACCTGCGGAAGGTGTTTTACCCTAAACGCTCGTTGAGGAAGATCTTTGTCAACCCACATCAGAAAATAAGACCAAAAAGTGAGGAATCAAGAAGTTGGAAATATCATAATTAAAATTATACCTACTACGTTTGATGTATTAACCGGCTGATTACAGGCACCTAGAAGAAATATTCAGTATTGAACATCTGTAATGACACGATTTTGTAAGACCTGAGCTAAGCCTGATCCATATGAAATTAACAGTGGTTGGTGATGTGTGATAGCAACGTTAATGCGAGAGTATGAACGTTATGGGTTGCAATAGTTATAATGCTTTTAACAATTTTCATACTTGATCAAGTCATGCACATGATGGAAAAAAACAAGTGCATTGTGACAAAAATGGATGCATCATTAGAAATGGTGAAATAAGTCAATTGGAATTTATCTGAGCCTCCAGCAAATTCATGGCACACAGAAGATGTGTGACGATTAATAAGTAAGGTCAGAGGGGGGTTCTTTCTCCTATTATTTAGCTTGCCTTCCCTGCCGCGTTGACCGATTAAAAAAAGTGGGTTTTCAATACCTATGGTTATACATTAGATACATCTAAGTGTGCCCTGTAAGCCCAGAGTGATGAGTGCTTAATGTGTAAAATTTGGAAATACTAGATATTAAAGAAAAGTATTTTGCCACAGTGAACCCTCGTCAAACGTTGCATGTTCATGCAAAGGTGATGTTTCATGTGCTAATGAGAGGGATTCATTGTGAAACAATGGTAAACATGTGATCGAAACTTCCATTTTTTCTTTTTATTAAAATTCTAGCTTTATGATGAAAGTGATCTTCAATAACTGTCGTAGAAAACTAAATTTTTAAAATACTATGTGCTGCCAGATTTTAAACAGTTATGCTGGCCTGTTTTTCTTCCCATGGTCATAGTTATCATTCCAGTTGGATGTAAGTGTTGGCCTGCCAGAATACAATACATCAATACTATGGCCAGGGAAGCTGCTGTTGATATAAATACTGACCAATACAGCTAGGATAAATCATTTAAGATGGACCTGAACAGATGGAATCAAAAAGAACTACAGCTATAGCCTACTTTTTCAATGATGATGGCACAATGGGGTTTACATGACAGACGTCTTTTATCCAGTGAGGTCTTTCTGACATCTATCTCTGTCAACTGTAAGCTGTTTCCAGATCAAAAAATAGTGTTGGTTCCTCATTTCCATGGAGGTGGAACTGGGAGAGGACTCTGTGGTCCTGAGAGGGGGTGGGTACGATTTCTTCTATTTTGAATGAGATCCTCTGGAAGGTTACAGAAATGTGCAACAGGATGTGCTAAAATAGTGTTGAGTTTTGGTTTTAATTTTGTCAAGGCAGGGTCTAGGTAAAATCCGAATCAGTGGCTAGTGCAGTGGATACAAATGGCAGCTCACCACCAACTGCTCAGTATATTCCTAGAATTGTAAGAAAACACCTGAAGGAAGACACCTGACTGACCTGTTGGGGAAAGAAGGCTGAAGAATTACTGCTCTCTATTAGCACCCAGGGACTGAAAGTTCTTTTCCTGGGACTGCACTGGACTCTGTAGGAGACCTGGATTTGAGAGTCTTCACTGACACCTGGAGCTATGAGAGAGGCGGGGTTTGAGAAATTAGGACCCTTGGAATGAAGCAGTGGCAGAGAGGCCTCTTTCATTCTTACATCTGCGACTGAAATTCCACAGAAGGGCACCAGGAAAACTGAAAGCATTGGAGTGTACCATTAAATTTTGATTTCTTTTGCTTGCAACACATTAAAATATGTTGGAAAGATCCTTAAACAAAACCCACAAAAAATAGTCACAAAACCAAACCAAAAACAACCTGAAATTTGTGAATTATGCTAAGCTATGCAAACCTTAACTGCACTGATTATGCTACTTATGATGTCACACATGACATAACTGATGACACCTTAAAAATCATCATTTACATGAATTATGACTTCTCTGATGAGATCATTTATGAAATGACCAATGACATCATCTATTAGGGAGTCAACTTTACCAAGAAGCTATAACTATTCATTGTTCTATGAAAGATGAATACTACTGACAAAGGTTCACAAGCCATACCAATAATTCTGCACGCTGTTTCAGGAATTATAAGACCTGTTCAGTTTCCTAAATCTTCATGTACTCTAATGTGATGATATGCAGAGGTTAGGTCAAGTGCAGAGACGTTGGCATTGTGTAATAGCAACACAATTCCACATGTTTTGACAATGGAAATCTGTCTGCCATAAGACATTTGCTGGTTGCTTTAACAACTGGGGCAAACCACTCTGGCCTCTACGGGTCGATAATTCCCTATTTTGCACAGCCTTCTAAGTTCGTTAGAGACTGTTTCTCACACATGTATCCAAATAATTCTTACTTTGTTGCATTCAACTGTGACACTTCTCTAACCTTCTTATCGTAAAATATACTTACGGCAGTCCAACTTTCCTCAAATAAATTAAGGACGTTTTGTTAATTTTTCTTCCACTATGCAGGCTTCACCTACTTGCAGCAAGTAATTTATACTTTAATCACATTTGATAACCTATGATTTCTAATCAAACCAGTGCGAAATGTTGTCACCATTTTCAGACTCATGCACATTTCCTAGTGTGAGTCTATTGGTAAGGCCAATGTTGGTCCACTTTTATTTTAGGCTCACCAGGAGATATTGAAAAGAAAGGACTAGATGTTACCTTCAACACTGTGAAAAACATGTTATTCAGCAGCTATTGAGAGACCACTAGCAGACAGACTACCAGCCAGTCACAGATGACACACTGTATTAAATGTATGACCACTATTCTAGTCTAAGATAGACAAAGAGAAGGGCACTGAATATGTTCCCGAACTTAATCAGCAATTTCCTTTATAGGAATTAAAAAATGTTGTCAGAAGTATAATGCACCTTTAATATCTGATATATTTCAGGCCAACATGTCACTGGACGGGACTTTAGGCCTGCATCTCTTTGTACTCAATGTGTCTGCCTACTGCATTGTTTTCACGCTTTTGCTTTACTTCAGAATCCTACACATTAGACTAACATTCTAGTAAGTATGACACACCAATTTATCTTCCTTCAGTCTGGTAAATAAGCCACACTAGAGTCCATTTTCTCTGTGTATGTACTTGATACTCCTTCCAAACAATGGTTATCATCACAGTTCCAAGAAATCAGCTGTTATTTGCTAGATATGACTGCCAAACACCATATTGTGTACTGATTGTGGAATATGATGTCACCACACCATCACACTCAAAGCAAATGCATCTTAAAAGAACCATTTTGTCATGCAAGCCATCTACTGCTATCCCACATCCATTTCCAAAATGTCCATTTTGTACTCAGGCTCCTTGTACCACAAGAAGGATCCTCGCATCACCCATTCCGCATAACTGTGCAAAGGTGAGCATGTGGTGTATCAGTATTGTCAGGAGAGGTTGATTTAATGTTATGCAACATTTAAATGTACTGTGCTCAGTGCTTAATTTGAGCCGGAGGTTGTAGATGGGGTCAGTCTGCTCTCATTTTTTGGGGCTGGCATCTAGTTTTTTTCATCAGACTTTCAACCAGTTCAAGAGACAGAAAATCAAAAACAGGAGAAGGAAAGAGGGAAAGAAGGACAGGAAAACTGTGATAAAGGAAGAAATGATGGATGAAAAAGAACCCGCAAGATAAAGAGGCAGGGAATGTCAGGTGGTGGATGTAAGACGCATGAGGTGGAATCAAGACTACACAGCCTTAGTATTTGGACTCCAGATATTTGTGGTGCCCAGCACATTTTTTTTTAGCAATATCTTGGAGCCCAGCACCTACTGTTTTACAATTCAAGCACCCAAAGAGATACAACTGTCAGAAAGCATTCTTTAAATTGAAGCACCTGGTTAGAACTCACTCGCAAAGTTTCCATTTCTGAATCAGTGCAAACATTTTTTCTTAATTTCTTTTTCTCCCACACTACTGACTGTGGTTAGCATGTTGGAACCTACAGAGAATACCTTCAGTTTAGATCCCACATGAGTAAAGTAAATTCTATCAATGATAGCAGTTCAAAGGAAAATGTATTCATAAACAATAGCTACATCAACAGCTCTGCCAAGCCAGTTGTTAGTGTCCCAATAACAATCTAAATACGAGATTATATTGGGTAGAATGTTCAACGATCAACATTCTACATGACGTATCTGGCTAAACCACACAGGGGTACACCCATCACCTGACATCATTCAGCCAGTGTTATCCTCAGTCTAAGGACATGCTTAGTAATCTTTCTCCCTGAGGAAGTCTGACTCCGCAGGTGGCTGACACTGGACCAGCCCATGGTAAGACTAATAATATTGCTAGCATTGCCTAACTTGACTCCTCAGGGCGTGTGATGCATACAAAGCAGGGCCAGGCCAAATTTGAATAGGTCATGTTCCATGCAAATAAGTCCCATCAGCTAAGAGGTTGCAATTGCAATGTTCACCACCATCAACAGCGTCTCCTTTAACTACTGGATATTTTCTAATATGTCTAAGTGCACCACTGGCAATATTATTCTGCTGTCCCTGGTGTACACTGCTACCCATTCTGAAATGAGGTCACAGATTGTGGAAGGCACCAAAATATCAGGGGGTTTATTTACAAGCCCCTTGCGCTACTTTTGCGTAATTTTGAACATGAGAAAAATGATGCAAAAGTGGCGCAAGGGGCTTGTAAATAGGCCCCCACGTATATTCTCCATCTGGATATAAGGTGGGACGGTCCATTGTTGAACAGGATACTAACTAAGTCATTAGTAAATCTTTGACTATAGCAATGGGAATTTAAAATCATAATTGGAAGGCCCAAACAATACAATGGGAACTTTAACCCTGCTAATATGTGTTTAATTAACTATTTTGTATTTGGCTAATAGCGGGCAGACTCATATACATAATTTAAAGTTTATCTTCTATACAGCAATAAATGCAAAGACAAATTACTAAGTGTGGGATAAATGGTGAGACTGTTGCCAATGATTAACCTAAATGTAATCAATGATGATTCATACAATTACGTTTTTATTTGTTTGATATTCTGCCAATAAGGTAATGGATGACTTGCTGGATGACACTCTATTGTGGTCAGGGGCAGCTCCTATGGCGGAGGAGCATCGCCCCACTACTATTAAGCAGTGCGAGGAAGAAGAAACATAAAATGACAATAACTTAGAGTTATTATCAATTTATGTATCCTGCCTCACTTGTACTGCTCTGCTCTTGGAGCAGGGGAGGAGTGGTTTGCCCACTCTTAAATGCACAATAACTGGTCGACCCTCTCGGGCAGCCCAAACCAGTCATGCACACTTTCCCCATTCTCCATGCAGGCTGCATTACAGCCTGCATTGGGAAGAACCCGAGGCTCCATTCCCTGGTTGAGCGTCGACCCATGACTCTCAAAACCATTCGATGAGCATGACAAACCACAAGGACCATAATTCTTAGCCCATCAGAGGTCGTGGTATCGTATGGTGAAATCAAAGTGAGTGTCAAGCATAACAGTCCAGCCTTTGAAGAAGAAGCAATGAGGCTTCGAAACGCGTCGGCTAATCGACTGGCACTGCAAAGAGGAACTGTTGTGGTAACCTGTCTGGGGGCACATTTTTGCCATTAAATTGTTTTGTACACCATTCGTCTGAGTGCTATCCTGATCTGGGGGAGTTTTGGAGCCTAATATATATACATACATACATATATATATATATCGGATAACAAGTTGCAGCTAAATGCCTCAAAAAACGAGGTCTTAATCTTTGGAAGAAACACTGACCTCTGGGGCAACCAGTGGTGGCCTCCGGAGCTTGGCCCTGCCCCAACGCCCGCTGAGGAAGTCAGGAATCTTGGGGTCTGGTTCGACAATAAGTTGTCCTACATTCCCCACACCAAAAGACTGGCCGGGATCTGCTTTGGCACCTTACAGTGTCTTAGACCTATTTTTAAGTTTTTTGACCCCACAACCAGGCAAATTATAGTTCAGGCTATGGTCCTAAGTAGACTGGACTATGCTAGTTCACTTCTATTGGGACTGAATAAAGCCGATCTTCTCCGCCTTCAGCGTATCCAAAACGCGGCGGCCAGGATGTTGGTCGGATTGCCTCGCTTCTGTTCCGCCCGTCAAACCATCCATAATTTGCACTGGCTCCCGGTGGAACAGAGAATCAAATTCAAGGCACTCTGCATTACCTTTAAAATCTTAAAGCTGTCTACTCCCCCTATCCTTGCCCAGACTATATCCCCTTATCTCCCTAACAGAGCGCTTCGCTCTGCAGGATCAAATCTGGCAGTTGTTCCCCGTTTTAAAAGAGCCAGACTGGGTGGACGCTCCTTTTCGGTGCTGGCTGCCTCGCTCTGGAACGCCCTCCCCCTTTCGCTTCGTTCTATTACCAGTCTTCTTCCTTTTAGGAAATCTCTGAAAACTTTTCTGTTTGCCACGACTTAGTTCCTTTAGTTCACTCTGATTAGCATTTCTTTTCTGTTATGTTTTATCGTCTCCTCAGCGCCAGGACGCCACTTTGCTGCGGCAGCTGTGCGCTATACAAAAAAATTATAACATAACATAACATAACCTACTGACGGTCGCCAGTAGGTAGTTATAGTTAGGACCCTGTTTCCATAGGAAAACCGCAACATTCTATTTGGAATAACTTTGGCGCCGGTCGATGAATCCTCGCGAAATTTTCAAAACTAATGGGGCGCTACGCTCCGCTCCTACCCTGAAAGTCTCGGGGGGATTCGTCAAGCGGGGGCTGAGAAAAAAGGGGGGTCCCAAAACGCGTTTTTCCCATGCATTTTTCCATAGGACCTTTAGACACAGCTACAGCCCGAACGGCTGAACAGAGTTACTTGAAATTTGGCAGAGAGGTAGTCTACAGGTCAAGGAAGTGCCTTTTGTAGGTCTGGTGTAAATCTGTTCAGTAGTTCCTGAGAAAATAGCATTTAAATCAATATATATATCTGTGGCAGCTTACGGTGCGCTTACCGTGCGCTTACGGTAAGCTTACCGTCCGCGTACGGTGCCGTGCGCGAGCGCGATTCTGATTGGCTGTTAGATCTTAGTAAACATTCAAATCGGTCGAAACCAGGAAGCGGCAGCCACCATTTTCTCTCTCGCACTCTGAGGGGGGGAGGAAAAACAAAGGGTGAAAACATGTAAAGGGGCAGGTTAGACAGCTCCCAACCACCTAGCCTTGATTAAGGTGTCC
The DNA here is from genome assembly GCF_964204655.1 of Triturus cristatus. Taxonomy (NCBI): domain Eukaryota; kingdom Metazoa; phylum Chordata; class Amphibia; order Caudata; family Salamandridae; genus Triturus; species Triturus cristatus. Next base: position 1,191,339,883 of record NC_140591.1, read on the forward strand.
CAAAAGAACCTCCAAAGCAAAAAATTTAATTTAATTTTTTTTCGAAAAAACGCCGATTACGCTTACCGTACGCGTACGGTAAAAATTAATTTAAAAAAAAAACCAGTATCCACACTTTCCCACCCCCGTGTGCAAAATGTACCCGCATGGCACCTTTTGTGCATGGCATATCACTTACTTGAACATTTAATAGATTACCTTTCATAACGAAGCGCATAATATGTCCTCCGTGAGCGGACGGTGCGCGAAGCGCATCGTGCGTACATTGCCCATCCAGCGTAACGTGGGCACGCGGTGCGTGTAGCGCACCGCGTGCCCACCGTGCGTGTACGGCACTAACTGCGTAAAGTGGGTGCGTGGTGCGCGAAGCGCACCGCGTGCTCACTGTGCGCGCACGGAACGAACTGCGTTAAGTGGGCGCGCACGCCACGAACGGTGTAAAGTAACTTAGCATTTAAAAAACCGTACAAATTCACTGAAAAAACCATAGGTTTCACACACGTTATAGTTAGGAATTAGCATTTAAAAAACCTTGCAAATTCACTGAAAAAACCATAGGTTTCACACATGTTATAGTTAGCTGGAGATTTTACTCATAAAAAAACAATGAAATTCCCCCGTTATAGTTAGTGCAGGCAACTATAACTCACGCGACCGCAATCCTCTGCTGATGACATATGTGTCTTTATGAAAAAAAAATATTTGTAATATATGTATAGCTAAAATTTAATGGAAGAAGACATGGGCAAATAAGTGTCTAAATACAGTATTAGCATCAGCAGAGGATTGCGGTCGCGTGAGTTATAGTTGCCTGCACTAACTATAACGGGGGAATTTCATTGGCTTTTTATGAGTAAAATCTCCAGCTAACTATAACATGTGTGAAACCTATGGTTTTTTCAGTGAATATATATATATATATATATATATATATATATATATATATATATATATTCACTGAAAAAAACATAGGTTTCAGGCCTGATATAGTTAGGAATTAGCATTTAAAAAACCTTTGAAATTCACTGAAAAAAACATAGGTTTCAGGCCTGATATAGTTAGGAATTAGCATTTTAAAAAACCTTAGAAATTCACTGAAAAAACAATAGGTTTTAGGGGTGTTATAGTTAGCTGGACATTTCACTCTAACAAAACCATTGAAATTCCTACGATTTAGTTAGTTGTACTAACTACATCTCGCGTGCCCGCAATCCACTGCTGATGATGTCACACATTACATCATTCATGAGATGGTCAGTGACATCACTGATGACATCTCACAGCTGGCCAAAAGTTTGGAAAATTTTGCGAAGATTCGTCAATCGGCGCCAACGTTATTCCAAATAGAATGTTGCGGATTTCCTATGGAAAATAGGTAATACCTATATCTACCTACTGGCGACCACCAGTAGGTAATATATATATATATAGCAGTGCCCATTTCCTGTTTACCCTCTCTGGAAAAACGTTTATTTTGTGAGTCCTGATTCCACGCGGCTAAATCTGTACTTTACTCAGCAGCCCGTTCAACACTTTTAGATCCAACCATTTGACAGTATAGGCCTTCATTCAAAAACACAATTGGGATAGTTAAACCTTATATATTAAATGGACGGATAAACTATTCTTATCACCAGACTTAAACTGATAAAACCCTTCTTTTGCAAACCATGTGTTGCTAGATTGTGTGGTGATGCTGTTAAAAATATGAATATGACCTTCAACGTGCGTATGATTTTCTTCACTTAAGTTATTGTTCAAATAAAATTGATTGGCTTATTAACAAAATTAGAAGTTAATGGGAAACATGCATATCGAACGTGCCATTTTGGACGGATATGAAAGTGCTATGATCCCTCTACCTACACGACCTCCACCTACATAAACAAGCATTTGCAATGCAATAGGTCTCGCATTTACGCAAGCTTGAGCTATTGGCATTGTAAATGACAATGCCTTCTATTTGTTTTTTAAAAACAAAAACATAAATAAAAGGTATTGTCATTTACAATGCCACTAGCTCAAACTTGTGTAAATGCAAGACCTATTGCATTGTAAAAATGCTTGTTTTTAAAGACGTCTACACATGTTCCACAGAACTCAATTCCCTGTTAGCAGAATGCGAAATCCTAGCCTTCCAGATGTCTTTCAAAGAGCGGAAACTACTCGGAAGCACGTTTCTCTATAGACCACCGGGTTATTACATCCAATTGACGGACAACCTCCTCTCACAGCTATCACCAATAAGCTTAAAACATGATCAGTATTTAGCCATTGGGAACTTCAATCTACACTTCAAAATCATGGAGGATCCTCTTTGCTGAGAATTCATGAACAACATAGGAATGCTCCACCTTAAACAATGGCTTACCGGCTCCACCCACTTAGCAGGCCACAAATTAGACCTGCTAAGCTCAAATATCGAAACCACCAAAATCCTAGACATTGATCCTTTAACTTAACCGGATCACTCTCTAGTTACCTTCTCGTTCACACTGGTAGCTGGTCAAAAATACCCACAGGACCGACCCCCACCCCTAAAAGACCATCGAGACAAATAAACATTGATTCATTTTAAAACCACTTCACAGCAACGGTACGAGTCCTAGTGAAACCCCTTGCTTATTACATAGAAAACCTTAATTCGGCTATCTCCAATTCCCTGGGCAACCATGCCCCCTGGAAATCAAGCAAATCAGCCACAGGTTTGCCTCCTGAAAAATGGTACTCTCCAGAATTAAAACTAGAAAAAAAGAAAGTGTAAATCTCTGGAGCATACTTGGACAGATTCGAAAGCTAAAACGGATCAGCAAACTTATAAACCTGAACTGAACAATTACTACAAACCACCTAAGAGAACTAAGAAAAATTATTTCAATAAAAGTAGAGAAGAAAAAAGCAGTTCCTTCTGAGTACTATTTAAAATAGTTAAATAATTTACACTACCAACCTGCCTTTCACAGACTATCACTCCATCATTGACCCATTGTGAAGTAATAGGCAACTTCTTCAATGATAAAATTGCCAAATTGTATCCTATATTCAACACCCAGCCCTCAATCGATGAGCTTCCCTGGGAAAAGATGGGTCCCCATCCTGAAGCAGGCCCTCACCTCGGATCTTTTGAAAGGATCTCAGAGGCAGAGGTTGAGAAGCTGATGACAGTGGTCAAGTCTGGCTCCCCACTCGACCCCTGTCCCCACTTCATTTTCTTTTGGTTAGTTTCCATACTGAGTCCTTAAAGAACCCATATTTTTAACCCATCCTTATCAGAGACAGATTACCCTGACATCTCAAAACAAGTATCAATACTACCCTTGGCCCAAAAAATCTTGTCTCCATTCTTTCCAATATCGGGGCATATCATTGCTCCCATTCATGTCCGAAGTCTTGGAAAGATCAGACTATGGCCAGCTAACCACCTTCCTAGAGAACAATAACCTGGTAGACCCATTACCGATGGGCTTCAGAGCCAAAAACAACACTGAATCTATACTCCTTGCTGTACCGGATAACATCAGATTGGAAGTGGATCAGGGCAAGGCCTGTGCCTGTGGCCTTTGTTACCGCTTCCATTGCCTAATGATAAAAAACCTTCATGAAATTAGACCTTGTTCCAAAACCATACAATGATTTGGCTCCCTTTTAAGTAAAAGAGCACAGACCGTCCAGTTAGACACCTTCAAATCATGCATCCAAATGCGGAGTCCCTCAGCGCTCCTCCGTGAGCCCAACTCTTTTCAAAGTATATGTTTTGTCCCTTGTGAAAATTGTCAGAAAGTGTGGATTTGAGATCTGCTCATATGCAGACGACACCCAGCTGGTCATATCAATAGGGGAAGGCATCACGGACCCAGAGACAAACTGACCTAGTGTCTCTATTAAGTAGCAATCTGGAACATGGATCATTGTTTAAAAGTAAATGTCGACAAAACAGAGATTTTACTCTTCAGTGGGCCGACCTGGTTTGGGACTCTTCCTGGTGGACTGCCTCATTAGCATCAGCATAAAGGAGCAACACATTGTAGTTTTCTTACTGCCAACTCCCTATCCATGCAGCAGCAAGTCAACGCCACATGTGCTTTGACAACCTCAAGCTCTTAAGATGACTGTCCCTCTGTGGATGCTGGTTGGCTGGCGAAGAATTATAGTCCAAGCTCTAATCACTAGTAGACTGGACTATGGAAATGCGCTTTATATGGGAACGGCAGAGTACCTATTCACCCGACTACAGATGATACAAAACGCAGCGGCCCAGCTTATCTGCAACAAAAACAGATACAGCCTGGCATCAGCCTGCCTAGAAACCCTTGACTGGCTGCCAATGCGCAAAAGAGCCACGTTCAAGCTTCTCTGCCATGGTCATAAGGCACTATATAACACAGGCCCTGAAATCCTCATTTCCTAATCTGGCTGCGGACCAAAGGAACTTTTTACCCTTAGACCTCCGCCTTACTGACAACCACCTTAGGTTCAGAAAAAAACGAAAAAGATGGCTTTTTATAGATTAAAGTCTAGGTAGCAACTCATATAAAATACCTATGTATCAGTTAGGTGTGGGAGCATGTCAGCGCCGTGATATCTCCCTGGGGATGAAAGTTGCGCTCTACAAATACCATAAAAAATACATTAAGATCCAGCGGTGGATGAAGGCAGTCCCCGTATCATCTTGCCTTTTACATCTTCCATTCCACGGGCCCTCTTGCGTTTGCTGCGCCTTGGGTTTAGTTGCTATCTTCTGTAGAACCATCCAGATGGCGTGAAGATAATCGCCCATATTTACATAAATACCGTTTCACGCACCAGAGGATTACGGAACACAGCGCAGCCATAATGAAGATGCATTTTGCTGTTTACGAGAAGGCTAACCAGCCGACGTGTAATCACGTTTCCATGCTCGGTGGCGACGTGCAGAAACGTTCATTGTCATGCTAACGCTACCAGCGCGCTCTTTGTTAAACTTCTTTACAATGCCCTCTCCTCAAACAAAGATACGCTGATTCCGCTGCTGATTTTAGCCAACAGTATCTGAAGTACTTTTCTAGAGCGTCATATATGCACATTCCATCGCAGCCTCTATAAATAGCTTTGATTATCGATTGTTTACAATGGTTCTCCGGCATATCTTGGGCAGAGGAGAATTACACACATCACTTGACAATAGTGTGTGTGAGCTGCATACATTACGAGGACAGCCACGATATGAACTGACTCTTTCGCCCTCTGGTCACAGCAATAGGATTTAAGTGGCTGACGAACTGTTCTCGAGGTCTCTCCCGAATTTAGATTATACGAGAGAGGAAGACAGACATACATGACGAGGGAGGGTGAGGAGGAGAAGGATTAACAGATCTAGTGGAGAGACAGAGAGTGGGAGAGAGACAGCAAAATAAGAAGGAATATAATTATTACTTTTAAGAAAACACCTCTTAAAATGCACCCCACCAGAAATACAAATTGCACCACACCGGAAATTCAAATTGATTGTATTACTAAAATAACAGTGCGCATAAACTTAAAATACAGTAACAGCAGCATGTGATGAAGCAAACAAAATAACTGTTCATGAGCATTAAAAGATTCTTCGAGTACCTAATGGACCGCAATTCTTGAAAATGAAAACACTATGGTAGGGTGAATTTTGGGCCCCAATCTTGAGCTGATCCTACCACTTCTCCAGCGCTACAAGCAACAAAGCAGACATGTTTTACTCTAGTTTCAATAATGGGTTCTCCGCTGGGTTTCCTAGGAAGCCTCATTCTCTCTCATTCTTCCTTTCTGTGTATTGCAGGTGCCCCCATCACAGGGTATTACACATCACCATATATCAGATGTATGTGAAGGACACCATACTCAGCTCTCATTTAAGAACAACCGCTGCTCAGGGGTACTGCTCACGCAAACTTTCCGGATCCAGCCTGACCCCTGGAGAATTCACAGGTAAGGAATCTGCAGCTAGAAGTATCTATCAGATAAGGTATTTCCGTTATGGGACCATACAAAAAAAGTGCACTGTGTGTTCCAGATTACAGAGGAAAACTCAGATTAACTTTCAGTAGGCCGGGATCTTTAAACAGGCCCAACCTGGCTGCAGAATTAAAGAACTCCCACCAGTTACATTAGCCTCAATGATGACTCCTTGTAGAATTCTTGAGGGGCTGATTTAACCCTACTTTTTAAGCGTGTACATTCATCCTCTTGAAACATAATACAAAGACAATTAACCAGGGGGCATATGTATCAAATCCTTTTCCCGTTCGCAAACGGGAAAAGGCCCTTTGGGATGTATCATCCCAAAAGGGCATCGCAAATTAGAGAATAGCAAAATTTGCGATTCTCTATTTTGCGATTGCATTTAAGGAATCGCAAATAGCGATTCCTTATATGCAATGTATGAAGCCTAGAAAAATTGCAATTTGGCCGTAAGAAATCGCAAATTACCACCAACTTCAAGTTGGTGTTAATTTGCGATTTCATTGAAAAATGCACTTTTTGGCATTTTTCAAAGTGCAATGTGACGCACAGACATGCCCTTAGGGCATGTATGTGCGCCACATGTGCATACATACATATTTCAGGGGTGCAACAGGGTGTCCTTTTGACACCCTAGCACCCTTGAAATTGCATTCTCATTTTGCGATTCTCAAATTGCGAATAGCAAAATGAGAATGTCTTCCCATTCATTCCTATGGGCCTCCTAGCCCATAGGAATGAATGGGAAGGTTTTCCTTAATTGCGATTAGAAATTTGCTAATCCCAATTAAGGAATGCCAAGGAATCGCAAAACATTTGCAAATTTTTTATTACATCCTGTTTTGCAATTTTCAAATAGCGATTCCCTAAAAATCGCTATTTGAGAATTGCAAAAACGGAACTTGATACATATGCCCCCAGGAACACACAACACTGGGATTGAATTAGCAAGTCTGTGTCTTTGCATAATGCACACCTGTCTTGCAGAGAAAAAGGAGCCTTTAATATTCTTAAACCCCTATGTGTGACTGGTCAAAAAAAAATAAAGTTCCATTAAATATTTATAGCCTTTTTACTTGAGCATGTGTCCCATATTCGCAGACATTTTGCATATATCTGGAACAACGGCCACAGATTTAAGTGGTGATGTCATTGGTACTGTCCAGATTAGACTGTAGAAATGGATGATAGTTAGAAAGTCCAGTCTACTTTTTAAAGGGATTTGCCACACAGTTTTCCTGCATGCCTTCTGCACCTGGTTACAGTACTCCAGCAGCCACACTGGCTGCCATTTGAGGAATTAATCCACTCGTAGTTTAGGGCACAGAGATCCTAATGCACAAGACGAACCACTTTTGCAACATCATCTAGTCGTACAGAGGTGAGCTTTCAAGTGCTTATCACCATTCCCTGAATATGCCCCAACCAGATAGGTGGGTGTTCCATGTTTCCTGGCTGTTCACTTTGGAAATGACCTACTTGGTGGTGTGCCTGCAATTGAAGACTGCCTGTGCTGCTGCCAACTGCTCTGACTCTACCTCTTCAATCACCAGAGGACACAACAGGGACTAAAACTCTTTTAATCTTCAATATGAGCAAAATGAGTCCTGCACAGCACTCGCGACATGCACTGACGAGTCTTTAACATACACATGGGAAGTCTGTGTTTTGGGCCTTTATGCCAGGTCTAAGAAAAACAAGGTTACCTCTAGATTTATTGATTTAGGATTAATCATAGCAAAGCGACTCCTAACCAAGCGATGGAAACATATTGTCCCCCCTGCTTCTGCCAGCTGGAAAAAGTCACTTTCAGTGTGGGCACAGGCAGAAAGCACAAGACTGCATAGGGAGGAAATATCTGGGTTACGTAAATACCCAATAGTGCAATATCGGGACAATATCCTCACGGAATTCATACATGGGGACAGGGAAGACAACAAGACTTCTTCACAGGTAAATGATGCAAGGGGTGAAAACACAAATGTACAGATATATCACACTCCGAATTCAGGGTGAGAGCTAGATTTACACTAGAACATGACTCGCATCTACGGAATGAGAGGAACGCCAAGAGGAACACCACAATATCTGCCAGGTTGAGTCTCTTGTGGCGCGAGTAAGATAGTAAACCTCACCAGGGAGATATTGGGACTGGCACACAGATGTTACAAATACACTGATCCAGATGTAGTGAGTTGTGATGGCACTTTTAGTTAGTTTGAGTGTTTAAGAGATTCTATCTTGTTTTGCATTCTCCATTGGCCCTAATGACATATTCAGATGAAGACCTCCACGGGTTTTCCTTACAGTACACAAGGATAAAGAACAAATATCGCAGCTGGAGGAATATACATTATGAGCAACTAAAAGATGCAGAAGTACCATTATTCTGACACTGATATGTGACAAAGAGTGCAGTGGACATTGTGCATAATTGTTTCTACTGTTATGTAGAACAAATATCAGATTCAATAGGAATTGGAAATGTAATAACACCGCAAATCCTTAATATGTACTATGCATTGTAATGTCCATTGACATACGTATACATGTAGTTCACGACGACTCTGAAACATTTGAAGAAACGCAATGAAGATATTTTTTTAAAAATGAGCAAAATGAGTCCTAACAGGTGACAAAGCACAAAGTAACATCACAGCACAGCATAGAATAACATAAAGTAACATAACATTTCTTCGGTCACAACATTGAATTTACTGCTATCCTTTTCCACCATACTGCTTGTAGTAATAATTACAAAAGCCCAAAATGTAAATCTGTTCATCTTGTAGGAGGCGCTCTACCTTCTTCACACAAATCAATAGGAGTGCCTGTCTGTAGGTCTTGTTAAACAGACTTACGCCATTCTTACAACTTATCGGGAATTCCTCAAGGAGCAGTGTTTTGAACAGTATACGTCATAAACATTTTTGGCCATTCTTTCTTCTTACTCATCAAATTGATCTTGTGGATAACGCACACTTGGCACCAGGAGTGGCCCGTGCAGGTAAGAGCGGTGGGTGGGGTGCGGGATGGACTCTACAGACAACAACACAGAAAAAATAAATAATAAATAATTCAATTTCCCTCATCGTCGTCTGTCAAGTCCATCCCCCACCCAGCCCCACCCCTGTTACCTGCACGGGCCGCTCACGTTTGGAATACAAATAAACTTAGAGGTACAAGAAAACACCACAAGAGTGCATTCAAATTTCTTTTCTGTTATTTCATAGTTTCAAGGCCCTCATTTTGAGTAAGCCGGTAATCAGTGCGATCAGACCCACCAAAATTTGACACTTTAGTGTCATAATTTATCGGATGCGATAAATACTGCCCAATAATTATGTTTTCAGTGATAATGAGGTATCACACACTGCACCAAAATTTCCATGTTTAGGTATTTACAGGCCGTTGTTTACTCAATACATTTTGACAGGTTTGACCTGCCAAAATTCATTCAGGTAATGCGATTTTTATTGTAAAACACATAGGCACATATTTATCAAGGTTTTGCTTCACTTATGCACCATACAAAGGGGCACAAGGGTGACACAAAAACGACCTGAGATTTATCAAGCCACGCTAGGCCACCTTGTATGGTCCAGCATGGCTGGATAAATCTTGAGTAACTCAAGGCAGCGCCAATTGCTGCCTTGCATCACTGTGCCCCAGGAAGGCATCCCATGGGTGGAGAGTGGGTGTTTCCACGCATCATCTTATGGATTTTGATGTATTCCCAGATTTACCATTAGTGGTAGACCTGGGAATGCGCCAAAATCCTATGCTTCCCCAGGTGAGCCATAACAAGGAGCTATATCTTTATTTCTCCTCGTATTTTCCTCCTTCTATGTGTACTGAGTTCTGAAGCACATATAGAAAGAGGAAAATGCCTCTCAGGATTGTTTTTGTGCAGGAAGGTGCCCCTTTTTTCACCCAAAAATAATCCTGCCTATAATGCAGGCAAGGGTCCATGCGTAGGTGCTAGTCAGCCAAGAGTGTGCCAGCGCATGGAAAGGACAGAAATGCGCCATATAATGTTAAAGACAGCGCATTCCCGCCTTTCCTTTTCATGCAGCGCAGTACAGCAAGGTGGCTTGCTACGTTGCCCCGCATGAAAGATTGATAAATCTGCCCCATATTTCCTGCACTGATTGGAATTTAACACCCAACTCATAATGGTGGTCTAAGTGTCCAATGTTACTTGATATGTGTAATTCTTTTTTAGACCTCAGCGATCTGTTGATGTATGAATCTGTCTAAATGACTGAATCACTCCTCTCAACACAGCACAGAGATTTCCTGCGGCACCAAAGCTAGATTTCTAGCGATGAAGGGTGCCTGACAGTCATGATGCTCTGAAAGACTCTCATAAAACACGTGAAAGAGGATCAGCGTCCATGTCCGAGTCTGATTTTTAATTGGTCTGCACTGATTGTATGAGTCAACCTTTAAATCGTTTTATGGTTGAAATACAAATTCCCTCCAGGAATGTCAATTGTCAAAGTTTATCCATTTTATACCTTCAATTTCTTCATACAGCTTTGTCACTTGAAGTCTGGAGGATATAATCTGTTATCAAACACTGCAGACAGACAAACCCACAGCAGTAATGTTAGAAAAAATAGCCCAAGGAGACCAACTTTACTTCTCGTAAATTCATGTTTATTTAGCCATTAATCAAAATGTTCAGATTTATAGTGCATCAACTTTTTGTGAGTTTGTTTTTCAAAGCTGTCTTACCAGACACAAACAAACAGCAGTTTAGCAATGGCATTACAATTACAATACTTCTTGTACATTGGGCATACAACTTGAATAGATATTTTTTGTATAGAATGTTTTTCTCTTGAGAAGTATTAGTCTTTCTTACATTTACCTTACAAAGAAAAGTTCAATTCCAAAATTAGTGCCTTAAGTCATTAAATCATTATTTACATATCTATAACTTTAGCAGAATGTAAACATAATGTAAACATAAAAATGTTCACCAATCAAAGCCAGCTGAGCACGTTAATTTTTTCTCAGTGTTTGACCTTGGGGAGAAAATGAGTGCTGGAAAAAGGGGTGTGGGAATAAAGCTATGAGGGGGCCAACAAAAAATATGGCAACCCTCATAAACCTGCATCGTGCTCCATAGCAAAACATTAACAAAAACACATTTGGCCCGCATGTAGACATTGTCAGAAGTGTAAAGTGTAAAAAATAGTTGTCAAGTGTACAGTACACCAAGTGGAAGTCTGCTGCACATTTGATATGTTGTTAGGTAAGGAAAACAAATGTGAAAATACCTCTTCACAGTATGCGAAATCTATTAATGTTTTGCGGGTGGTAACTCTGCACGATTAAATGTCAAAATGGGATGGAGTAGCTCCCAGTACCAACACTATGGAAAAGGTAGTGGGTCTATAAATGGGTTCCTGATGACTAGTGGGGATAGGAGCTACAATGAGCTGCTCGTGGATCGCTTTGAGGGGTCACTGGCAGGGCTGTGGTCAATTACATCATTATCCAGGAACCTCTGAGGGGTTCCCTCTCCTCCTTTTTTCATGTAAGCAATGAGAGATGCATATTAGCTCATTTCCTACATGAGACCCAGCTATGCATTCCCAGGACAATTGCCACCCTCCACTGATTGTTACTTTTTTTATGGACTGTGCTAGGTGTTAGATGCCTGATTTCCCTTCGACTCCTTTAGTGCGGCATTGGGGAGAGGATGCCTGTGGTTGGTCAGGATAGGAAGTCATTGCTTCATTGACTAAGCCCTTTTGTGCTCCTGTGGCATGCTGTGGAGGCTGGAGATACAGCTGGTCCATGTGACGGTTGTGGTAAGTTATTTTGTGGGCTGGGAACGATTGAGTAAGGGTAAAGAAAAAGAAGTGCATTTGTGTGTTTGTGTGCATGCATGCATTTGTTTGTTCCTTTACCCTGGCCTCTGGTTGCTGTCACCTGACAAACACTTGTCCTCCTGCGTAGTCTGCCTTGGCATAAGATAGTCCTTTTTGGTTTATTATTGTATAGTATTCCTAGCCTTTGTGCTTCCCCAGGCACATTGTGGCAAACGCCACAACTTCTGCTGAGCTTCCTGGTGTAAGGTATGCATCTATGACATGTGGTAAGCATCTCATCAATGTGATTATATATTAGGATACATAGATATGGAGCGTAAAATAGTAAATGTATGCTTACTATTATTCGCTTCCCTACACAATATTGCGATTGGGGTTATGTTGTCACAGTATTCCTGTAGCACAATATTTCTGTAGTCTATCTTCTGACATACAACATTGTGTAAAACTGGTATTTGCCCAAAACCTTGATGTGATATGTGAATTGTTTGAGTGCCAATTCATGGTGACTCGCAGTTCTTTATTTCTAATATTTCTTTGGAGTCAAGTGTCAATTGCTTCCATGTCTTTCATTTAATTAACTGCATGTAGCAGCCATTGCATTTAAGCCAATATGTTTAGGAAGGAGTACTTTTAAATGCACTGTTTATCATTTCTTTACTAATTCTTTTAGGGGGTGAACCCACAAAAGCTCCCTTATAGAATCATGAGCAGTGCTTTACTTGCTATTATCACCTGCCAGGTGTGATTTTTGGCTTGGTATTGGAAATGGTCATACGGCAATGTTAGGATCCCTAACCAGGCTTAGGAGCAACCCCTTCATGGATATATTTCTCCCTAGCCTCAATATCACATATATATCACATATAAATCTTACATATAAATTGTTCAGCTGTCGAGGTGGGCTAGGGTTGGTGATATTGTCCATTGTTATACTTCACCCAAGAAGTATAAACACATTGGATCTCAGGAAAGTTTTGCTCAAGTGGTTAGACCTGTTACTGTCTCTATCTAGCTCCATATACACCTTTTTTGTGTTATATAAAATACTTCCAGGAAAACACTGAACAATTATTTTTATCAAGCAAGTCCATTTGGTGTTAGCTACTGATCTACTCTCCTGTGGATCTGAATTGCCACCTGAACACCAGGAATAGCTTTTACAAGTGAAAAAAATATAATGATAGTAAGGAGCTGGGCATTTTGTTTAATGGTGTGTCACCCTCTAGCATCTATCCACAAACTACATTTCAATTGCCCTAGGGGAGATTCTGAGATGCCGCCAAAAGTGCCTCCTGAACTCCAGAGATTTATTGTCGTCAAATAAAAAAAATAGAAGCATAATTGGTGTACAAGCACAATGACACAAGGTGTGTGTCTCTCTCAGCCCTCTTCCTGTCATCTGCATTTCAGCTACAATGGAAGAGATGATGTAAAGCTAGTCTTTGATCTACTCTCCATGGGGACCTGCACTTCCCTCTAATCACCAGACTTTTTTTATAATTTGTTAAAATAGAAATAAAGTAGTGAGCCAAGCATCCTGACACAGGACATTTCTCTCCTTAGACTCTACCCACCATCTGTAGTTCAACTATGTGTTGGAGTAGTTAACATGAGTTATTCCCTGAGCTAAACTGCCTGAGGGTCCTAAAATGTCCATTTGACACTAGGACATTTTTTCCCATGTAAAAAACAGAACAGGAGTCAGGAACTGTCCATCCTACTGAAGACAAGTCTTCTTCTGGCCTCTTCCCATCATCTGCATTTCAGCTGTGCCAGGATGAAGATGGAAGGTGTTAGTCCCTGATCTGCCCCTTCATGCACCTGAATTGACCCTGGACACCACAGTCATTTATTTTTTATCAAGCAAAAAATTAAAATAGGAAAAGGGTGAAAATAGTGGAGAGTCAGGCAGCCAGAAATGATGCCTTGTTCTCTGACCTCTACAAACCATTTGCATTAGAGCTCTCTTGGAGGAGCAGATCATGGAATTTCCTTCCCCTCTGTTTCCTTAGAAGAGCTGAGATCTACTAACTTCAAGCAATAATAATTTTTTTGCATCTGAAGAATGAACAGAAGTTGCCACCTTGCCTAGTTTGTGACTTCCTTTGTAATCATGAGATGGGATCCACAGGATTCACACCATTTTAGACGCCAATGGATCTCTAGTTGGCAGCACTGGCGTAACGAAACTCAAAGGGGCCTCCCTGCAAGGCACGTGGAGGGGCCCCCTCCAGGCTCAATGAGGAGCTCTGCAGCCTGAGTGCTGTGCTGAGGGGGCATCCTGGAGCTTGGGGCCCCCCCACACCGCGGGGGCTGGTGGGGCCTGTGTTATGTCCCTGGTTGGCACAAATATCTAAAATTTTTAGGTTTTCCTGGATGTCTGCCGACTCTCAGAATGAAAAAATACAGAAGCAACCCATATCCCCCAAAAATATTTTCCAAAGGAACTTCAATGCCCTTTACAGGCTGTGCTTTTTGGCTTTTCTGTGTAAGGCAAACACATATATGGGTGGTACAGTTTTATTTTTTATCTGATAAAGGGTAGAAATGCCTGAAATTTAAATCACAGAAATATGCGCAAAGTCTGATTTTTTAATTTAGGTGCCTTGATTTATGAGCTTTTCGTCTTCCGGATGAGGGATTTGGTGAAGAACATTGTTATATTCAGCTAGCAAGGAAGGACAGCTCAGCTCAGTAATAGGGTTGTGTGAGTGATTATCTAACCTCAACTTGTCTTTTTATGGAATTTACGGATCCTGGAGTTTCTCATAGCAAGGTTTCACTAATGATACTAGTATAAACCATTTGTATCAGACATCCTGTAATTTGTTTGAGAAAATCGCCCTTGCTGAGTTTTAGTAAATTTAATCTGCATGTTTTCCTGATTTTCACATCCCAATATTAAGTATGAGGAGGAGGAAATCATTTTACATTCTTCCTCAAAAATCTGATTGTATCTATTCAAACCAATATAACTTTTCTTTTTTTTTATCTTAGGGTGTTTCTTTTTCATATAGCAGAGTTTAGCAAGTGAAGACTGAATGATATAGTTTCTCAAGTGACCTTTCAACCCTTTCTAATTGTTTCTCCTGGTTGCAAATCTCCAATATCTTTTTCTCTTGCTTGCCCCACACTTTTGAATTTAAATAGCATATTTTCCTTTGACATATTCATTATTGCATTGATCACATAGATAGTCTAGTATATGACGTACAAACAACCATGCAGATTTGGTCTTTGAAAAATAGATGACACATACTCCATTAATAGGGAGCAAGTGTATGACTGTCATCATGTTCTCAATTATTAATCAATGTTATTTAGTTCCTCAATCACTATTCCCCATTACATTTATCTATGTTAGGGTTGATTATCTCTGAAACATGTTCATCTCTTCAAATGTTCAAAAATGCATTCTGAATTGTATGCCTCAGTAAATGAGGTGCATGCAATTGGACAATTCTTAGCTAACTGTAATGGTATGCTAAATGTTCAGAATTTTGCAATGCTAAACTTAGTTGTGCAACTTGATGGTATTGTATTTTTAGACAAATATTTTCTGGTGGAATGTACTTTATGCAATTCATGTCTAATACATATTTTTTCTATTTTTATAAAGAACATTGCTTCACCATAGTTAGGCTCACTGAAGATTCCTATGTTACAAGAGAAAATAAAGGGGAAGATACATCAAAGCTGAGTGTAGTCGCTGTATGTTAGACCTGTCAGGCTTACGGGGGTCGTCCCCAAAACGTTTTGCCTACTCCTGTCATGTTTACTGAAATTAGTTTTTTGTTGGCTTTTGGACTCTGTGCTCTTTACCACTGCTAACCAGTGCTAAAGTGTGTGTGCACTCTCCCTAAAACATGGTGAAACTGGCTTACATCAAATTGGCACAAATAATTTACTAAAACTGAACTGAGAGAAAACAGAGGTCCTCGTCCTCAGACCCTCCCCTATTGCATGGGACAGCTCCTGGTGGCCCCCTGCCCTCAGACACCCACCCACCCCGACGGACCACGCCCAGAACCTCGGCATCATCCTAGACTCCTCCCTCCCCTTGACCTACTAGATCAAAGCCATTGCTTCCACCTGCTTCAACTCCCTCAGCATCCTCCGCAAGACTTTCAAGTGGTTCCCCCCGAATGCAGAAAGACCATCACCCACGTTCTCATAAGCAGCAGATTGGACCACGGCAACGCCCTCCAGTCCAGAATTAACAAAACCTTGCTACACAAGCTGTAAATCATACATAACGCCGCAGCCAGACTCGTCCTCGGAACCCCAAGACACGAGCACATGACCCAGCACCCAGGCCTCCACTGGCTCCCCATCGAGAAGAGAGTGACCTTAAAGCTACTCAACCACGCCTACAAATCCCTCCACAACATCAGACCCAGATTACTCAATGAAAGAGTCTCCTTCCACGTACCCAAAAGGAAACTCCGCTCCGCCGACCTCGCCCTGGCAGAGACCCCACACATCCGCAGAACCAGAGCAGGCGGAAGAGTATTCTCCTACGTAGCAGCAAAGACCTGGAACATCAGATGCTCCCCCACTCTGCACACATTCAGGCAGTGCCTCAAGACTTGGCTCTTCGAAGGATCTGGAGCTGCACCCCCCCCCCCCCCAGCGCCTTGAGACCCTCATGGGTGAGTAGCATGCTTTATAAACCCCTTATTGATTGATTGATTGACTTTTAAGTCCCTAGTAGAGTGGTGCTATATGTACCCAGGACCTGTAAATTAAATGCTACTACCGCTCAGACAAGGCCACATGTATTTCTTGTCAGTCCCTTGCGCTCCACCTTGCCTTTACAATAAACATTACAATAAATAGTAAATAAAGAAACTTAATGCAAAAGAGATGGGCTACAATAATCGTGAGTACAAGTTATCTTCTGCACTGCTAGATCGAACTCTGTAGGCTTGCCTCTCTAGTCCCCCCCGGGATCCTGATTAGCCAAGTCTCACAACAACCGTGATGACTAAAGAAATACACAATTTACTATAATCATAGCCCTGGGTCCTACACACATCTTAAAATTTACCATACTGTAAGATATGTTCCCAGCCATTATTCCACACTAAAATCCAACATGAACTATGCTTCTGTTTTTAAATTGGAGAGCATCAATTGGCCAATCCAAGTTTGCTAAGAAGAATTAATCACGTACAGGAATCCAAACATGGAATTCACCTGCCCCTGAAGACACAAGGTACACTGTTGAGTACTTAGAACAACAAAAGGGTTGAACTCATTGTCAGTGAAATTGCTCTCCCTCCCTTGCAGCTCCACCATTAAGTGAGGACATACCACGAGCCCCTGCACTCTCGAGTGTTGGTGTTCGAAGCGCTCCTTCATCTGCAGCTTTCACCTGCGCCTCATCCCTGGTGGTCCAGTGGACCTCTGTCTCCATTCTCTCGCTCCGCTTTTTCTCTCCTTTTTCCCTCGTTTTTTCCCTCACTTCTATCTCCCCCCTTCACTCTCCTTCTGGGTCTTTCCTCCATTTTCTGACGTTTTCCCCTCATTTCAAGCTCCCCCCTTCACTCTCCTTCTGTGTCTTTCCTCCGTTTTCACTAGTTTTTACCCTCATCTCAATCTCCCCCTTTCACTCCCCTTCTGTGTCCTCTGTATCTTTCCTCCACTCTTTCTTGCACTTTTGCTGCCTTATTTGCACTTTTCTCTCTCTTTTTGCTTTTTACCTTTGCCTTTTTCAGCCCGTTTTCCCCGCTGCTGCTGCCCCCACAGCCCCTTCCCCCCAGTACGACCAGTGCGACCGGCCCAATCCAGCTCCCCACCCCACTCCCGCCTCCCAGCTGTCCAGCCCTCCCCGACCCCTACCTAATGGTGGCTTTTTTTAGAAAGCTTGCATTTTCTTGTCCTAACCATTTGGTGCCTGCAGCCTGTATCCTGGGTCATATGATTGGGACTAGTTAGTAGTTGACCTTTGTCGATCCTCCCAGACAGTAATACAAACGGGTACTAGAATGGGTCATCCTGCCTGGATGGAAGGGCCAGAGCTGTTTTCGGCCTCAATTACATTTCAAAAGAGCTGCCTCAGAACACTTACAAATAACTTGATTCCAGGCTATTGTCACTCCAGACACATTAGAGCCAACAGGACCTCGAACTGAGCCAGAGCCCTCGAGTCAGGCTAGTGACTTGGCTCGAGCTTTCAGTGGCTCGTCCACCTCCAGTTCCAATATGCATAATTTCATTTCTAAACATTCTTTGCAGAACTTCTACATTTGCACAAGACAACCCACATCCTCTTGTAATTTTCTTTCCTTTTCAGCAGGTTAGTTCACTCAATATTAAGGAGACTTGATGTTGTGCTAGCAAACAAGCTCATTTTTGGTTTTGATAGTCAGTAAATTTGCTCAGCACTGAAACTGCAGGGTTATGTTATCTTAGTGTTTTTTTATATTCTTTCATACATTTCAGTGAGATTGCTTAACTTGGCAAAAAATATAGTCATATCTACCCTAATCAGTATGTGTCATGGATGATTTATGATAAATATGGGCTGCAGTTTACTTTTCTCACTCTCTGCCCCAAAACGTTTTGACAAAGTGTGGATCATCTCAACAGTAGATTTGCCCAGCTATGCACGTCTAACACAGTGAACAGAGGTCAGTTCTTTACAAAATCACTTAAGAAAAATGTATCTTACAAAGGGGGAGGATGTGGCCTCTTGGCTAACGCGGTCAACTTCAAATCTGGGGAGCCGGGTTTGAGTTTCGGCAACAACACTCAACATCCTGTGATTTTGGGAAAATCACTTAATGTCCCAGTGCCTAACAAAAATGAATGTACCCGTCTGGAATGACACTGTTGCTTATGTAAAATGCTCTGATACCCGATACCTTCGGGTCAAGTTCCCGCTATATAAAAATCCAGAAAAAAAAGAACATCTCAAACCTTAGTTTGGGATGCACTGTGTAAGGCAGGTACATGTTGTGCTTCCTGTCACGTGTCCGTGTTTGCAGGGGGGCACCCATTAATTACTGGGATAGTACCTTGTTCCGTGACTATTTGTTACTTCCTGGAGGTCTGACTTTCCCATATGTTTCACAGTGGAGTCCTCATTAGAAAGATGATAGGTTTCCACGAAGGCCTAGGGACCCGGATATACAACAGTGAATTGTGAGCTGTATGTGCGGTATATGAAAACTAGTAGGAACGTGAGCAGATTTAATAACATGTTAAGATAATAGTGCTTCTTGCATGAAGATTGTATGCATCTTCTCCCACTTATCACACCATAAGCTCTGGTGTGC
The DNA here is from genome assembly GCF_964204655.1 of Triturus cristatus. Lineage (NCBI taxonomy): Eukaryota > Metazoa > Chordata > Amphibia > Caudata > Salamandridae > Triturus > Triturus cristatus. The sequence continues at coordinate 1,191,358,988 of NC_140591.1, forward strand.
AAGAAATACTGCCATCACTCATTGTAAACAATCTCAGGTATTAGATATTCCATGCTGTTTCTGAGTACCTGTTTTATGGCTATTCTCAGTTCAGGAATTGTGCACAGCAAATAGTAACATGGAGTACAGGAATTGTTTGAAAACATACAAAAACAATGATTTTCACTTGATGTAATTTGTATACTTCTTATTCACTCTGCAAAGCCTGTGGTTTGGTATTTGATGAAACAGCAATTCAAACCTTAATGACATCAACCCCATCCATGAATATCTTCCATTTTTAGGACTGGGGTGACCTTTTATATCTTTCCCTATCCGTTACTTTTCATTTTTCTGTCAATCACATTACTTCCCAGTGGCTCTCATGATGCAAGGCTCCAGGTTGAGTGTGAAGGAGAAAATGGATTCCCAAAGCTCTCTCTCTCACTTCGAAGCCCTCGATCTGACATCCCACCTTCTTGAAGCAGCCAGTCTTGATACTGCCCTACTCAGATCGGTGTCCTGCCTAGCTTGCATGTCAATTAAAGGTCACCATGGATAACTCTTCCCATGATACTTTTGATTTTAGGGATCAAAAAGGACCAAAAAAGGTAAACAGGATTCTAAGAGCCCTATTTACTTGTATTGGTGCCTCGTCCCTCAGAAGCAATTAGGAGACAGTTGAGGGGGTAAGAGTTAAAAAGGGATCAACCAGTGGTGGCATGAGCATGTCAAAGAGAGCATGATCGAATGTTTGCTACCACTAGTATTTTAGTAAATTGTCTGTACCAGATAATGCATGGATCTGAGAACCATACACTCTGATCATGGTAACTGTAAATGCACAGGTGAGGCAAGTCTTACAACAAGTAGACCCCGCCTGATGTACACCTCACTATACCACTTATACAACCAAGCCAAATAAACCCACGCAACAAAGAAATTACTAGTTACTCTAAAGCATCAAGGCCGCATGAAAAAAACACCATGCCACCTTTAGAAATTAACCATGGGCAGCATTGAATGATTCCTAAAAGATATAAAGTCACAGCAAATCCATACTAATGCTACTCTAATTCAGCAATCTGTCATTGTATGTAACTGTCAGACTATGCTACCTTCAAGTGCACAATATATATTTTTTAGAGTTTTATATAACGCGAACTAGACCTGAGAAATCGGGTATCAGAGCGCTTTATATGAGCACTAGTTTCGACACATAAGCACCAGTTTCGTTACAGATCGACACATTCATTTTTGTTAGGCATGGGGAGATTAAGTGATTTGCCCAGAATCACAGGATGTTGAGTGTCATTGCCGAGACTCAAACCCGGTTCCCCAGCTTCAAAGCCGACCGCTCTAGCCGTAAGGCTACATCCACTCCCAATATTCTGATTTCTTCACCCAGAATTCTCCCTGCCACCTATGTCTACTTGATGTACATTCCTAACAGCGCTGGCAGTCACTCTATCATGACAGACATAAAAGAACCAGTTCGACGGTGAGCAGCGGGACCGCGCCGCAGAAGCATTAGCACATTGCTATTAAGGCTACCTGCTTTAGTGGTGTGTGAATTATTATCCAAGGTGGGAATTTTCAATTTAATTTCATTCTCAAGAAATAATGTGAAAAAGAGTTTGTGACTTTCATTGCGGATGATCATTCATCCCTTGTGAAGCCCTTCACTGCCATTCAAATATACCACAGAATGACTCTGTGGGAAGATTGAATTTCAAATGGTAGAGATCACTGTGAGAAGCATCGTGTGGTCTACAAAAGGAAAGGGGAATACAGTTTTTCAGAAACTTAAAACAGATGCTCTAAGAGTGTTTTTATCAATGCACATGAAGGTTAAAGATAAAAAAGGAAGTACTTCTTTCAAACACTGACAGTGAAAAAAGAACTAAATGGCAGTGCAACAGAGCGTGCACATAGATATAAGGAAGAATGGCAACGACAATAAACCTGAAAAAAAAGGTGATAAGAGCACAAAAGGAAGTCAAAGATGTCGTTTTCCATTTTAAATAATTTAAATTAAATAGGCAGCAAGCAGAAATGTAGGCAGAAATTGTGAAAATGGGATCTCTGTCTCTCTCTCTCTCTTTGTCGCTCGGGTATGTGTTTTTAAATGTTCAGTATTAATAAAAAAGGTTTCTAACCATAGCTAGAACACAAATGGGGCATATTTACAATGGGATATCCCTACCAGAATTTTCATTTTAATGAGGGTCTGGTGGCGATATCCCGTTCCCCTTATTTACAAGGCAGCCTTAAGCCACTTTCAAGTCTTAATGCCGCCTTGTAAATAAGGCCCCTTTTCACGCTTCACTTAGCGTCAAAGGGACGTGCAATGGGTGTTGCAGTGGGCGTTTGCATCCATTGCTTTTTTGATTCTGCACCATATTTACAAGGGTGGGGCAAGCCCAAAAACTAAGACCAGGGAATACCTGGTCTTAGTATGGCGATACGGGGAGAAATTATTAATTTCTCCTCGTATTTTGCTCTTTCATTGTGTGCTGCATTCTACAGCACACATAGAAACAGCAAATCGCAATCAAAGATTATTTATGTGCCGGAAGGTATCCCTTCCTGCACATAAACAATCGCCCCTACAGCGCAGGCATCCTTGCAACATGGCACAAGGGTGCCTGTGCTGGCGCTAGGCAGCTTTTTAAGTGCTAGCACTAGGGGTAATGCAGGGGTGCACAGCTTTATCAATTTTGGAGTAACACAGCGCTCCGACAGTTTATTGTAAATATCCCCAAGGACTTTTTTGCTTTGCATTATCGAGCGCGTTACTATATATGGAAAATGACTGATACGGTTTCTTCATATATTCTTCACAGTCTATTCCAGTGGGAATTCATATTTTAAGATTTACTAATATTGATGAATACAGAGATTTTTGATGCACTAATCGCCTTGAATTGATGTGATTTTGGGCTATATGCTGTGGAGATTTCTCATTGACTTGATACCTTATCTTTGTTACTATTTACTGGCCTCTGGAATCACTACCAGTTAGCTATTAGCCTTGAGAAAGTCATAGTACTTATCAAGTACAGACGAAACACGTGTTGGCTGTTTTGGAAAATGGATATGGGTCTGAAAACCAATAAAATGAACAGTTGATATTGAAGCCTTGACGACCTTTCATCCTATCCGGTGGGATTGTGGAATACCTCACTTTCCTTTAGGACTTTCGTATATTTTGTATTTACTTAGCATCCAACATTGGTCCTTATAAATTAAGTTGTGTTTTAGGACTTTGTTTACTGAGCATGAGAGTGTGTAACTAGCTGGCTCTCTGTTGGTAACTATATTGACAGGTTGATTCGTCAACTTGCCATTGGCACTTCTGGGTAGTGAGTGCCCACAGCTGTCTCAGCACCCCGCTATACTCATAGCAATTGTATATTTGTTACGCCATTTGACTGGATTTGTATGACACTTGTTCTTTTTTTGATGTGCGGTTCTCTCCCAATTTGGGAACACTACGACCTTTCTTTGCTATTGCACCATTACTACTCTGACTTTTGTTACAGTGCATGTAAATGAATTTAATTGCACAAATTGAATGAATGCTTGACCCCATACTGAAAACAGTCAAGCAAACTATTATATTATTACATGTATGTTTTTGAAACTTTCCTTGTGACACACATCATTCATGTAAAGCTTCTTCAATAGTGAATAATCTGACAGATAGCCCAGCATTATTAAAAAATACTTTTAAATATTAGGAAATTCTCCATAATCTATTCCTATGGTACTCCTTTTTTCCAATTATTTAATTGCTCATATTTTCTTGGTGTACAGATTAGCACCATGACATGGGCAGCATTTAATGCAATGCTATTCATGTGTAATCACCGTAAAGTTGCAGCCCTACTCATGGTCTAACTTGCTTGATATCCATTAGTTTATCGTGTTTTAGTTCACATGTATAAGTCAGTGAGTGCTATGATCCCGTTACATGAGGATTAAATAGTGTGCATCAGAGACCAAAGCAACCCTGGCAAATGTTATCAGACCATCCTGAAGCATTCCTGAAATACAAGTCAGGATACAGGAAGGCTGTTGTTGTATGTTTATTCTTTCAATAGAAGATCCCATCCATCAGTAATCAGGCAGAGGCATCAACTGACACTCTGTCCTGGTTACCAGTAGTTCTACATGGAACAATAGTTACATACTTAAGATTCTTTATTACATGCATAAGACTCTAATATGCATCAGAGCAAGGACTCGGTGTACTACCAGAATATGTTTAAAAACAATGCAATTTATTCTTTGTCATAAGCTAAAAAGATTTCTTTGTTAATAAACACTATATCAAAAGACAAATGACAAAACAATGACATGATTATTAATAAGGTCATGCGTATAGAATATTACAAAGTCTTTTGTTGTAAGAAAACCTATAAACATGACATAAACAAACAATACATGGTGGCGAAATCTAAGTAGATGGAGATGTAAGTCTCTACGCGTGATTCGGCGTAACAAGAAACGCCTTCATCAGGAGAAACCACTTGAATTTCTGCAAGAAACACATAAAAATCCATATAACATAACTGGACGGCACATATAACATTTTAACAATATAACATGACAAAACAAAGCCTAAATTATATTCAAGTACATCGAGTCTAAGGGTATAAAACAATGCGCAAAGTAAATCAAAATAATTCAAGGTGCTAAACCAATACACTTGGGGGCAGATTTATGAGCCCTGTGCGTCACTTTTGCACTGCCGTTGCGTCACTTTTGTGACGCAGCGGCGGCGCAAAGCCAGCGCCATGCTGCGGCAGATTTACAACGTGACGCATCTAGGGAGATGCGTCACGTTGTAAAGCTTGCGCCACATGTGGGCGTACCTTCACAGGGGGGGGCGTTCCGGTGCAGGAACGCCTCCGAAAAGTGGCTGAGTGAAATCTACAAGATTTCACTCAGTCACTTTTCCGGCTATGCTGCGTCAAATCCCTGCGCCTGCTTGAAGCAGGTGTAAGGATTGACGCAGCATTGTACTGATAGGGCACCCCCGAGGCTTGCTGGAGCTGCATCGCGCTTGCGACGCAACTCCAGCAATGCGCCGCCCTTCCGCCATCAGATGCGTCACGCATCTGTTTATCCTTGCGCCACGATGCATTGTGTTATATTTTATGGCATTCTCCCAAGGAATATCTTGATTTAGGCCTTTTTTATTGGATACTAGAGTAAAGATCCAATAAACCTCGCGTTTTTTACGCATAACTTCACTCTTATCGCCGCCTGTACTGTTTAGATTTTCGATGATGAACCAACGTATCTCATTTGGTTTATGTTTGAATTCCAAGCAGTGCTTGACCAGGGGGGCATTTATTTTAGAAGTATGAATAGCTGAACGGTGTTCAGTGAGACGTGCACAGAAGGAACGTGAGGTTTCATCCACATATCCAAGTCCACATGGACAGATAAGTAGATAAATATTGTTTTTAGTTTTGCAATTCGAGAACTTGTGAGGGCGGATAGTATAATTTTGGTAGGTATGACTCAAGCCTTCAAGTGCAGTTTCACAAGCCTTGCAATTCATGCATTTGTATGTACCTTTAATCGGAGATGTTCCATCAATAGTTTTCTGAACAAGCGGGAGAATCTTGACTGATGTTTTTATTTCTACGGTGCGCAAACAAAGGTTTACACAGTTTCTCATGTTCTTCTGAGTTACTGTTAAGGATATGCCAGTTGGAATTAACAATTTGGCATACTTTGTTGCTCATAGTGGACTGTCTGGTAATACATACAAGTTGATTTGCGGTAGTCACAACTTTGGGTTGTAATAGACAGTCACGATCATAAAAACGAGCTCGTTTAAATGATTCTCGGACTAGTCTGTGCGGATATCCTCGAGAGAGAAATTTGTTTTTTAACAGGCTTGCCTGAGAGTCATAGTACTTGATATTAGAACAATTCCTGCGGAGACGGAGGAATTGACTGAAAGGTATGCTTTCTTTTTGAGCTCGGGGATGGTAACTGTCAAAATGTAATAAAGTATTACGTGCAGTGGGTTTAATAAATAAATCCACCTCCAGAGATCCTTCATTGTGTCGAATGAGGATATCAAGAAATTCCACTTGATTTTTATTCATGTGTGATGTAAAGTGCAAATTAGTAACACACATGTTAAGCCATTCAATGAATTCAAGTAATTTATCTTCCGTATCGGTCCAGATGAAAAAGATATCATCGATATAGCGTGACCAGTTGGAAACCGATTCATAGAAAGGGGCTATTTCATTGTGAATATGAATCATCTCAAAGTATGCCATATAGATGTTAGCCACAGAGGGAGCTACCGAAGCTCCCATGCTGACGCCTTTAGTTTGTTTGTAGAGACTAATGCCAAATTCAAAGGTGTTCTCAGTTAAAACAATTTCTAGACATTGTAAAAGAAATGTTTTAGGGCATGTGACATCATATTTATCAATGAACCAAGAGGTGGCGGCTAAGGCTTTATCTTGAGGGATGTTACTATATAGAGCCTCTATGTCTAACGTCACCAGTGTACTGGCAGACTGGTTAAAAGGAAGATGTTCAACTTTCTTAATGATGGCTGTAGTGTCCATAATGTACGATGGTATTTTCGGTATGTATGGTCTCAGAAGTTTATCTGCATATTTAGAGAGAGGTTCAGAGATGGAACCAATGGTAGATACAATGGGTCGATAAGGGGGGTTAAGTAAATCCTTATGAATTTTAGGAACGCCATAGATACATGGCATTGTAAGTTGTAATTGATTTAAATACTCAAACTCCCTTATGCAGATTTCATCATTATCTAATGCTTGTTTAGTCAGATGTTGGATTTTACTCTAGTGGTAGGGTCTCGGTGTATGGAAGAATAGAAGTTGGTATCACATAGAAGGGATTTCATATTTTGCTCACAGGTAGTGGTGTCAATAACCATGATACCACCTCCTTTGTCACAGCTTTTGATAGTCAGCGTTTTATCCTTCGCTAATGTGTGAAGAGATAGAAATTCTTCTTTGTCTAAGTTGTAACACTGGTTTAGGTACAAATTTAGTGGCTTTATTTAAGCAATTAAGGACTGTGTGTTCAAATACCATGACTTCAGGTCCAAGTTGATCTAAAGTAGGGGTAAACGTGGAGGGGTTGGCAATCCCTGAAAGATTAGTAACAATCATACTGAAATCTTCTTTGTTCATGAAATATTTTTTAAGTCCGATCTTACGGAAAAACGTAATGATGTCTTGATGGAGCTCAAAGATGTTGGTAGTGGAGTGAGGTACGAATGATAACCCTTTAGATAACAAATCTACCATAGATATGGTCAGATATATTATAATTGACATGTTTTCCGTTGTTTTTTACCATTCATTGTGGCTATCTGCATTCGATGTATCGTGGCCCCGGCCCGGGTCTTTCCCTGTTGGAAATACAATCAGTTAGCAGACTAGTTGCTTTCTGTTCCGGTCCACGTCCCTGGTACGTCGCATCACGTGACCAGGATATCCGCAATCAGTCCGCCATTGCGCGCTTTGGAGCGCCAATATATAGACGCCGTATTTGCGTGCTCCTTTTCATCCATTCCTGGAGGCAGCACAGGAGTCGTTTGTATCTTACGATGCGTGAGTATTGGATTACTACCTTCTCCATACCCTCACAAATTCAATCCAGCTAGCGCATCACTATGTTTCTATTCGTGTTACCTTAGTCTTTTTTTCTTTTTTCGGATTGTATTAGCTATTCATTAAATATGCGGTTTTCGATCCCGCATTAGACAATCATTATGCAGCGCGTTCACCACACATTGCCCTTTGCTTTGAGTAAAGTCTACAATATTTCTGTTTTGCATTTGTCAATGGTTGGTTGTTCCCACTCCATTGGCCTTTACGAATGATATGCCGTAACCCATAGCCATTTCCTCATCGAGTGCACGCTATAGTTAGTTATCCACATAAGAGTCTATCTAGTCTCTAGCTTTGACTTTTGGCTATATTTAACAGGTACCGTGTTGATCAGCGTTTCACACCGTTCCAACGGGCATGTCTCCATCTTTAAGCATCTATTGCCTGTGATGTCCCTACCTTCATGTTCGAGATATCCCATTATAACAGGTATTTTTATATCTACATATGTTGATGATAATCTCTTTGGTACACATGAGAAGTAAACCTTAATAGCTACAGTGTCCATGTCTCCTTTAGGTCTAGAATCTATTGCTGCCTACCGACTGGTTTGACTTTATCTACCTTGGCCCCAGTATTCCACACATTATCCTTGTCGTGCAGACGTCTTGGGCTCAAGCGTCTCGTTGTCTAGTATCATAACGTCCATTTAGCAGAATTCATTTTATCCAGGTACATGAGTAATTATATTCAACTTGGTTTTTTACCCCTGGTTTTCTTATTTGTTGTTTCAACTAGTTTCTTTTTACTTTATCATATATAATTTTTCCTACATATATATAAGGGACATCGCTGTATACCCTTTGTCGGACCTTAACAAATATCCTTGCTTGGGCCACATAAAATTGAGGAAAGGTATTACTACTTCATTTGTCAACCTTAAAACGCTGTTAGGTTGCGACAATATCTTGAACCAAAAATTTAGAGATTCTCTTTATTCTTATATTCCTCTCCAGAGTCTTGGTTCGTACTTATCCTTGTGGACCAAATTTTCCAAGGTTTTGCACTATTTGTTGTTTTTAGGTAAGAGTCTAGTTCCTAGTCTTTACATCTTTCACTTTTGCCTTGTCTAAATCTGAATACCTTGGGACACTTATTTTTTCGGTTTAATTATTCGCTTCACAATTGGTTTATATTCTTAATTTTCTTTTAGTTACTTGATCATCTTTTTTCTTTTTTTCCCTTCTCCTTTATCTCTTTAATCTGTGGACTATCTCTCTAGACCAAGTGTATTGGTTTAGCACCTTGAATTATTTTGATGTACTTTGCGCATTGTTTTATATCCTTAGACTCGATGTACTTGAATATAATTTAGGCTTTGTTTTGTCATGTTATATTGTTAAAATGTTATATGTGCTGTCCAGTTATGTTATATGGATTTTTATGTTTTTCATGCAGAAATTCAAGTGGCTTCTCCTGATGAAGGCGTTTCTTGTTACGCCGAAACGCGCGTAGAGACTTACATCTCCATCTACTTAGATTTCGTCACCATGTATTGTTTGTTTATGTCATGTTTATAGGTTTTCTTACAACAAAAGACTTTGTAATATTCTATACGCATGACCTTATTAATAATCATGTCATTGTTTTGTCATTTGTCTTTTGATGTAGTGTTTATTAACAAAGAAATCTTTTTAACTTATGACAAAGAATAAAATGCATTGTTTTTAAACATATTCTGGAAATACACCGAGTCCTTGCTCTGATGCTTATTACCTGATTTTCGCCAGGTGTTGTGTTGCCTAGGAGTCATTTCTTTCAGAATCAAATCCCTGTCCTAGGAACCACTAGTAATTACAGGGGGGCCTTGTTTCATTTGCCATTTAAGACTCTAATATGACATATATACAAGGCAGAAAGGTGGAAACACCACACATCCCCCATACTGTACACAGAGAGTGAGCGCAGCTTGCGAGCATTACCCTTGCAAGAGGGGTTAGGGGGGTCTCCATAACTGACACCGCCACTTCCGGGGACAAAAGCTGAAAATCAGCCCTCAGTTGACCCAGCCTCCCAGGTGTTTGCCTGCTTACCTGGCTGGCCAGTCGAGCCATGGTGTACATAGTAATATGTGAAATCAAATGAACATGGTTTGCAAATATTTATTTAGAGCCACGTGATGGTGTAAGGCTATAAGACATACAACGAGTTTCGTGGAACAGCTTTTGTTTATCTAAGTGCCAGGAAAGTGTCTAATTAGCTCAGGAGAATTTGCCAAAATGGGCGTGCGGGAAAACATTTCACTGTCATAGGCAATATTGTGCTAGCAGAAGGGCCTTGTGTCACAATCGTCTCCTTTAACAGACAATTACACAAAATGATTATAATTAGCCAGGAGCTCCCTCAACAAAGATGTTGGGGGTTGGAGGGAGAAAAAAAATTCTCAGTTAAAACTGTATGCAGATACTTTGGCACTTTATTTAGTATTACTTTCACTGGTTTGAACTTTTTTTTATCTGATGATGTTGTAAATTTGGTGTAAGTAAAAAATGTAGATTCTTAGTGATCCCTCAGTGGGTTCATCTACCATCTGTAAGATGTCATATACTTCACTCTCGTCCCCTCCACCAACAGAAATGCAAATGGCAACGAGCAGAAAAATATTCACTTACTATAATTGTAGTTTTCGGTGTATATTTAAAATTAATAATGCGCAACATGTCAATGTCTGAATTTCAAAAACAAGCATTAACATCAATTTATTAACCGAAATCAATCAGCGCATGTTTATACTGAATACATCAAGCTTTCATGTAGATATTAACAAATATGAATTATAGCGTACATAAAAAATAAATCAAGAGACTGCAAAGAAAATAAGAACGTATTAAATTAGCCAATTACAATAAAATGAGGGGCAGAAAGCATCCATTTGAATAAAGGGCCATTTGAAATGACAAATGGAGGGACTGACGCCTGTTTCTGTCAGATCATTTGGAGTTGGTACAGCAATGCAATGCGCGTGCCTTAGATACATTTTACTCAGAATCTTCCTCTTTTCTCTTCGCTCAACCTTATAACAAACAAATAAATTGCATGAAAAGTTCCTTCAACATGATTCGTGCTTTGAAAGCAGCTGAAAAATGCATACTTGCGTATAGTTTATTTAATGTTTTTCTTTATGTAAGAGTCATACAGGGCTTACATTGGAGTCTGATTGCGTGAAGGTGCGAGGTTGTCCTTTAGCACCCCCTAAGCAGCAGTTCTCAATTGAAGGTAAGTTAAAATAGTTCACTTTCTTGGTGCTCCCTAAATTGCGAGCAATTGTGTTTGGATCTCCGACTTCTTTTGCAGGAGTGGCTGGTACAGGTAAGAGCGGTGGGGTGGGACAGGGGGGGTTGTCGAAATACGACCAGATAGGGAAATTAAAATAAACAAATAAATAAAACCACTTACCTTGCGTTCACTACTTTGCCAACTCAATGATGTGGCGAATGCAAGGTAAGGGGTTTTATTTATTTATTTTATTTTCCCTATCCCGTCATAAGTCAACTCCCCCTTCTGCCGCCGCCCCGCCCCACCCCACCCCACCACTCTTACATGTACCGGCCGCGCCTGCTCTTTTGAAGGCGTTCAAAAGTTTTAATCCAACCGATATTGTCTGTTTCCCACTCTAGGAGCCATTTAAACACTGGTGAAAGATCAATCCGTGAATCCATAATTTGCCAGTTTCAGTGTTGGAGATGTGTCCAACTTCTGAGCAAGAGAGGGTGTTTACAGCAGCCTAACATTAAGGCCAACTGGTGAACTTGTTTTCGAATACAAATATGAAGACGTTATCTATCTCTAAGATAAATTAGTGAATGGCTCTCACAACTTGCACAATTCAACATTACTCTTCCAATACATTTGGCTCTTCCCTTATTTGGAACCAGTAAATCGAGCCAAGCTGATGGCTTCATTGCATCCCCTGTTGAAAAAGGGCAAGGTGTTAAAAGATTCCTAAAGTACACTGTGATGAAGGCTGATGAATCCTACTGCCAGCCTTGATTGATACCCTAACCTTGACAAGATTTGAGGTGTCAAATATTAATACCCATTACATACTACATTGGTTGTAATGCATGGGGCCATCCCTAAATGGCTACATATATACTTATGTCATGCGGTATAAAATGACTGGATATTTTCCTAGACCTAAACATATCACATATGTTAAAGGCGTGCCACACATGTAGCCCCACGTTCTGCTCTCCTAACTAAAAAAGACCAGTAAACCCTGAAATTATTGAGGCTTCAATAGAACCTTCTGGGGCCAAAATTCTAGAATCTGGAATCAGATATGAATTATCTCTTTCAAGTAAGTATTAATGAGTTAAATACATTTTCTATTTAATTTCACCAGGAGGAATTACTCCCTGAATTACACCTCTCAGTTGAAGAGTGAATTAAAAATGGAAATATGCAGTGGTATAACAAGGATGCAATGGACCCTAATAGGATCAAGGAGAATTGACACTAACCCTTGGTTTACTAGTAAAGACAAACATAATTCCGGAGCAGTAGCACATTCACGCCCCATAGGTCTGGTGCTGCTGCATCACCTGCACTGCGGATAGATATGCTCCTGGAAATATGCCGCCCTCAACCAAGTGCCTCACTCAGCTTCAATGGAAATCATAGTGAATGGATTAAGTGGGATAAGAGTTCATTGGCGGAACCTGGGACTTCTAATTAGGTATCAACATAAACTGGCAGACTCCTCTTCTATCCACAGGACATTCTCTGAGCACTGTGACTCTGTGAACCCCAAGAAGCATTGGGCATTACTTAGGTATGAAAATCCATTCTAGTTCAAGGTGGCAGACAATTTGGAAAGAGTCCTGTTGGTGGCAGCAGAGCTATAGGAACTTTATGACCAGTTTGCCATCTTTTGGAATTCAATTGCTATCCTGAAGTTCTGAAACGCACTGGGTTTAGTGCACTATTCATAGGAACATGCCAGTAATATTTAGGGTCACTTCAAAAAAATATATTCCAAAAATTACTTTGAAGGAGCATGAAATAGGATAGGAATGAGACTTGAAGGGTCATTAATTCATCTCATGTTGTACAGGGGGAACATAAGTCTTTGTAAAATTCTAATTGTCCTTGAAATATTAGCAACTTTTATGAATTCTGCTGTGTGAAATTAGTGAAATTCACAAAATGTTTGTATTGTACAATTTGCATAATTTTTGTATGCAGGTGTGAGCCGAAAATGCCTCTTTCCAAGAGATGTTTCTGCTCAAATCAGTCTCCTGTCAGTATTGTGCATGACTATGTGATGTATGCCCTCGTGTGAAAATTTTAAGCAAATTTCTGGCAAACCACATTTTGCCTAATTTCATAGACCTTTTTGTAAAATCATGACATTCTGTGATTGAAAATATCTGATTTGGCACAGCCTTCTTTCTTTCACTTTCCCTTTGTGGGCCATGACCTATATGTGTTATTAGTGTGCATCAAATTTTAGCATCATACCAGGATATTGTTAAAGGAATATCATCTGAAATAAATATTATTTCCTAAATATTTATGAAACTATTACCCCTTTGAAGTTAATGATATATTATCTACACCCAATGGGGTGATATTTTTGTAACAATATTTAGAACATAATATTTATCTGAGACAACAGTTCTCAGACATACCACCTTGCATTGAATTGAGTCATTCACCTGCTTTCTTTTACAACCTTTAAAGCTTTGGAGAGACCTAATTTGGTCAGCCCTTCCTCTTTTAGCTTCCCCTAGTTGCGTCTTACCATGACCTAGCGGTGGGACACTCCCTTTTGGAGCAGCTGTTTTGCTCTTTATTAAACTATTAATTCATTGAAAACTAAGAAGAACACCCAGTTGGATAACCATAGAAATGACCTATTAATATGTTAATCCATGTCAGTCCATCTCTATAACATTCAGAAAAAAGTTTCAGAAAAATCATGACGGCCATTTGAATACAAAATCATACCTTATATACCTTTCATTGAAATAGAAGTTCAATCACATCTTTACAGTTGACAACGTTTCAATGAAAACAATATTTAGCATCAATGAAAAGTTCCCCGTTATTTTTATTATGGCTTAAAGTTTTCTAAAATGTTTTTTCTAAAAAAGATGCTGAACCCTTAACACTGCTCTTCTCTACACTTACCGTTTGACCTAGCCCAAATCCTAACTCTAATCTAACCTCTGCCTTGCTCAAATCTTGACCCAAACTTCACGTTATATCTAAACATCACCTTGACAACCTAGCAATCATCAGAGCGCTAAACTTGATACTTAGCTTCCATTAGTACCAGCCTTATCTTAAACATGGCAGTTTACCTACCCTGTATCTTTACCCTAACTCTAAACATGAAGATAGCATTTTTTTTAAATGTATTTATAAAGTTTTATATAGTGCAAACATGACCCAGATGAGTATCAGAGCGATTCACACTTGGAGGGTAGGAACTAATAAAGGGAAAGACAGGCGTCAGTTAAGTAGGCAAACAAGAACAATTACAAAAGGGAGTATCACAGAACATCACATTGGCTAGTAAAAGAGCAAACTGGGAGAGAGGCAAACAATTAATCATAGGAGCATAACAACCAGGGCCGGACTGACTACCGGGCGTTTTGGCATGCTGCCGAGCTGGGGGCAGATTTCGTTGATGGGGACCTGCGTGTGCTGAACGAAATTTGTTTTGCTTTGTTTATTTCAAAGCACATGCAGGTCTCCATCAACTAAATTAGCCCCCACCGCAGTGACATCAGCCCCCAACTCGGCAGCATGCCAAAACGCCCAGTAGCGAGTCTGGCCCTGATAACAACCGACTCTGGGCTTAAAGGCGACGTCCAATACATTAAAACAGACGATCCAAACCCCTTTAAGGCAAGAACCTGTTCATAAGGAAGACAAGCAGGCAATCTTTAGTTGTATTCTTGCTTCACAGGGCAACCGATTTAGGGATTTTAGGACTGTGAGCATTTCTTTTTGTACCCATAATCAATCTGGAGGCGGCATTCGAGGAAGCCCCTATTGGGACCAAGGTATATATGGGAAGGCCACAGAGCGTAGCACTGCCATAGTCTAGCCTTGGAAAAACAAGCGCTTGGACCACCTGCTTGAAGTCAACTTGCGTAAGGAATGGTTTGAGATTCCTGAGTAACCACATCAGGTGAATAGCACAGTTGCACACCTTCATGTTTTTACTCAACGTCCCGACAATATCCTTCACTTTATAACCCTACGTTCCATTAAATATATTTGTTAGAAGTTTCAAAGCACCTAGTTTTTCAATGAAATATGTTAATTAACCAGTGGTTTCTCTCAAAAGCACAGTGATGAAATTAAAGGTGACCACTGAATAAAACACACTGGTTTGTAGTTGGCAAAGAGGGTGTCTAGGACAGCGGTTTACAAACAAATTTCAAAAATAGGAGGTACAGCGTTGTGTTGATGTAAGCCTACCACCAGATATGCAATGTATATGTAGTCAAGATAACAGCATCAGCACATATATTTTTTAGACCAAATAGCTTGAAATATTTACAGCATCCTCAATGTTTTACACAAATATTTTGCCCTGAGTAAAACTCAAATTGCCAATTTGAGAATATCTTTTGTTTAAGCCCTTATCATATTTAATCTCTATGTTACTAAGGATTTTGAAAGTGCTGCCAAAACACCTTATTTGCTAAGTGGAAATTACAACAAGAAGAAGGGCTTGAACTGCAGGTGTTCTTAGGTTAAGAAAACCAACCTATAGATACCATTGGCATTTACTTATGCAGCAACTTGTTTTCTCTGTGACTGTCATTTTAAGGTATTTTCTTATCTGAGTCACAGCTGAATTTACAGTCACCATAATTAATCAAAGATTTGCATTCATGAATCTTTAAGCTGAATAATGCATTCTGGTATTGCCTTGTTTCACATTATTTCGAATTATTAGACATGTTAATGTTTTGGACAAACAAATAGCAAAAACCTATCCAACACCTTAATGATGGAAAACTGTGAAAAGTGGGATGATGGCTTTAACTGAATGATCAACAGTCTCTCTAGATCATACAATATATTATTATGTAAAAGCTGACAGAAAGTATAATTAAGATGAAACTTGTGTGTTGATGAATTCTAGTTGTTATTATGTGCCACAGCATATTCTAGTATTTTGCTCAGCATAGCATGCAATATTTTCCTTCAATGCCGAAACCTACATGCAAAATAAACGTAATTTCCTTCGATCATTTTTCATCCGCACAATTTTTTTTCTGCCCTTTTCAGTAGTGTGGGTGATTTATTTTGTATTGAGTTTAGCAGTGAGTTGAAAAATATATTGCCGTTTTCTAATATTTGCAAATAAAGTACTTTTAAAGAGCAAAATAAGTGTAACAGTGGAAACTTTACAAAAACAGCTTAAATATTATACATACAAATATTTATACAAATATACATTTTTATGCTTCAGGAGTTGTTAGGAATGGAATTCATGGTTGGCGGAGGTATGCACCCAGGCCAGGCAGGAACCACCACTCTAGTCAAGGTAAGCTAGATACACACTAAAAGATAACCTGTGCTCACCATCCAGTAGCTTGTTACAGAGCAGTCAGTCTTATCTAAAGAGGCAATTTGTAAAGTATTTGTGTAACACACACACAGTAACACAATGAATACACCACAAAAAGACTCCACACAGGCTTAGAAAAATATAGAATATTTATCTGAGCAAAATGAGACACAAATGACAAAAATCCAATCAGTTGAAGTCAAGATATTAATGTTTAAAGATTAAATGCACAAATAGTGCTTACAAGTCAGTAGCGGTTAAAAGGTTACTTGAGGTCACGAGAGACCGGTGCAAATACAAAATTCAGACCAGCTGTGATGGAGAGCCGGCCTGCTACAGTACCCACTCAGGGCTCACTGGGAAAGAACATTGGATGGAGCAAAGCGTTGATACTGAGGACACCTTGCGTCAAACACTTTCATGCAGTCAGGTTGCTGCATTGTTGTGGAGCTTCGTCATCGTCGGTTCTCCCCGGCTGTAGAACAGCATTGTCATATAGCCTCTACATCAATGGGCCATGCGTTGGTTCCAACCAACTCAGTGGTGACAATTAACCCTGGGCGTAGTTTGCATAGTAGTGCTACGCATAGCTATGCAAAGTGCACTTCGCACTATGCGAGCTATGCGTAGCTACGCAAACTGCATAGTGCACAGTGCAAAATGCTGTTTGCGATGCTTGCACAGTGCCGGATGCTTGTCCGCACTGTGCAAGCATCGCAAACGGCATCTTGCACAGTGCAAGCGGTCGTTTTCTGCCGCTCAAGTAGGTTTCTACTCGAGCTGCAGCTTTCTCAACGCGGACTGGTAGTTTCTCATCGCGAGCGGCCACGAGCATACGCGACCACTCGCAATGAGAAACCTGACCTCCCCGCATTGAGAATCTCGCCGGGAGGTATATTTTCCACGCTCGCGAACGGCAACTTGATGTTGCTGATCGCGAAAGAGGAAAAAGTCTCACCGGGATGTCATTTTGCTCGCTCGTGGTCGCCAACTTGACGTTGAGGACCGCGAGCAAGCAAAAAATGACCGCGATGCTACGCTGCACTACGCTACGCGTGTTTGCTCTGTGCTACGTGCAATTCGCGTAGTTCGAAGTAGCGCAAACTACTCGAGCGTAGCGTAGTGCTTCGCCCAGGGTTAGTGACAATGCGTCAGTTTTGTAGCTAAACAGCTGTAGAACCCACTTCTGAGGCCCCGAACTTGAAGAAGGCCCCTCAGACAAGGGTAGGACTCACAGAAGGCAGAGTCAAGCAGCACCAGCAGAATTGCAGGAAGTCTTTTGTGTCCCTGAGACTTCAAAAACCAGGAGGCAAGCCAACAAGCCCTTGGACTTCACTTGGAGGAAAAGCAGAGCCCAGCTCTCCTTCAGCAGAGTCAGGGATCAGCAGACAGGCGGGAAACAAGCAGAAAAGAAGTCCTTCCAGAGCAACTGAGGCAGTGCACAGGTGGCCCAGGGCAGGGTGTCTCATCCTGGACTTAGAGAAGGCATTTGATAGTCTGGAGTGGGGTTACTTAGCCGAGGTGCTACTGCGATATGGGTTGGACCGGGAATTCCTGAAGATGGTCGGCCTGTTATACAGGCGACCCATGGTCCGTGTCCGTCTGGGCCCTCACGTCTCGGAGGCGATACCGGTGGGCCGAGGCACCCGCCAGGGGTGCCCGCTCACCCCGCTCCTGTTCGCCTTGGCAATTGAGCCTCTGGCTGTGGCTGTGCGGGCGACCCTGGGAGATGGTATACAGCTGGGGGACGCTGTCCACCAAGTGTCGCTCTACGCTGATGACCTGCTGGTCTATGTGCAAGATGTGGGGCGTGTGCTGGAAGAGCTACCGCGGCTGCTGAGGACGTTTGCCGCCATCTCGGGGCTGCGTGTGAACGCAGCCAAATCATGCCTGTATGCCTTTAAAGCCGGTATAGACGATCCGAGATACTGGTCCAATGGAAGGAAGACACCTTCCGCTACCTGGGGATCCAAATTTACCGCTGCCTGGCCGACCTCTTCGATGGGAACCTGGGGAGGGCGGTCACGGCGCTCAGGTCGCAGGTACGCTTCTGGAGCGCACTCCCACTGACGATCACGGGCAGGGTGGCGCTGGCCAAAATGGTCATGCTCCCCCGCCTCCTGTACTACTTTGCCAACCTTCCGATGTATATTTCCCCCGCATTTTTTGGTAAGCTTAATCAGCTGCTGCGGGACTTTGTCTGGGGCAATGCCAGACACAGGCTGGCGCTCGCGAAGTTGTATCTACCGACAGATAGAGGTGGTCTAGCCGCCCCTTGCTTCGAGCACTACTACCTGGCCGCTCAATTACAATGGGTGGCCCGCTGGCTGGCTGATAGGGGCAGGGATGACACGGCCTCGGGGTTGGCGCCTTACTCCCTGGAGCGAATAATCAGGTCCTTCCATCCTCTTCACAGGATCACGCGCCCGCTGCCACTCCTTCTGGACGTGGCGCACAGGTGTTTCCGGAGGGCCTTGTTCCTCACGCGTACTATTGTCCCGTATGCGCCGGCAATACCGCTGGAGGGCTCACCTGGTGGAGGAGGGGTGCTCACGGCCCCCATGCTGGCGGATTGGTGGGGAGCTGATGTGCGCACGCTGGGAGATTTGTACCGGGAGGGCGAGCTCATACCATACGAGACCCTGGTATCGGAGGACGGGCTCCCGCCCGGGGGGTTCCTGACGCACCGCTCGCTGATAGCGAGCATGGCCGCCCAGTGGGGAGATATGGCCTCGGAACCCACCCTGCACCTGACCATGCAATACCTGCATGTCATGGGGAGGGGAGGACACCTGATCCGCTGGTTTGCAGCTTCACTGAGGGAGCTGTCGTCCATCAGTCTGGACCGCCTCCGTGCTAAGTGGGATCTGGACCTGGGAAGGCTGCTAACGGACAGGGAGTGGGAAAGGATACTCAAAGGCCCGGTGCATATACCCCGAAACTTGCGGTTCCGCCAAATCCAGTTATTTATTGTGCACAGAGCTTACCTCACGCCGGAGTTAATCAATAGGTATTTTCACCGTACTGACGCAGTGTGCCCTAGATGTAGTGAGCCGGGGGCGGGTTTCCTACATATGCTGTGGAGCTGTTCGCGGCTGGGTCCCTACTGGAGATCGGTCAGTGGGTTACTGCTAGAGAGTGTGGGCCGCAGCATCCCATTCGACTGGCCCGAACACATATTGCATCACTTTAAGCGATCGCGTAAGGATAAGGTGACGTCTCGATTCATAGACCTGGGGCTGGTGGTAGCGGCACGCCTCCTTACGAAGCGGTGGAAAGCGCATGACCCGCCGCGCGTGCAGGCTTGGAGTGCCTCATTTCAGGCATGGGCCGGGGCTGAGGGGACCGCCATTCAGAGGGAGGAAACGCTGGGCCTGCGGAGGGAACCCATGGCAGACCGCTGGAAGCAGCTGCTGGGGAAGCTCAGACGCCTAGGCGCGGAGGGTTGCGCGGAGTTGCAGGAGGCGACCGACGGAGCTGACGTGGGTGGGGGTGGATCGGGGGATGCCCCCCTGTCGAGATGATACGCCCCTGACTGCTTCCTCCCTTGGCGCCACGACACCCACACTTGCAAGGCGTTGTTCACAGCCGAGGCACACACACATGGGGGATCCTCGGGGGGGTGCGGAGGGGTGGGGGTTTACTGACAGCTGGGGGGGTACTGAGCCTGTATGTACAGTTTATGCTGCCATTGTTACGGTTTTGTTATGTATAATCTTTGGACCTTGAGGGTATTTTGCCTGTTCTTCATTACCTGAATGGGGCGGGAAGCACTCGCGCACAGGCACGGAGCCTGGCTGAGGTATGGTTAACACTGTCACTCTCGATGTGACTGCACTGGAACTGTCAAAGAGACTGTAGATGACTCCGCTGGGGACAGTGTTCACAAATAAGCCTGATTGCATGCCATAAAGTAGTAGTTATTGACCCTGATGCGGGGCGATCCCCCACCCATGTTTTCAACTCTCTGCTTACCTATTGTGTCATATGCCAAGGTATGTTCTTGTTTAAAACAATAAAAACAGATTTTCAAAAAGAAAAGAAGTCCTTCCAGAAAACCAGTATAGTTGAGTCCTTTAAGCAGCATAGCTGTCCTTCAGTTCAGAGGTTCAGTTCAAGATCAAGAAGTGTCTGATTTGATGGTGTCAAAGGCCAGGGCATATACCCTAAAGTGCCTTTGATGTAGAGGGTGATTTCAAAGCAGCTCTCTGAAGGGCACAAAGATCCCTTTTAACCTAACCATCTCTGCCAGCCTATTTATGGAGGGCAATCAGTCCTTTGTGTGGGGCCAGGCCTATCCCCTTTGAAGTGTAAGTGTCAGCCCCTCCTATTACTCTCTGCCCAGGAAAACCCATCAAAATGCAAATGAGTGCTCAGAATGCAGATGAGCCTCACCTTCCTGTGTTTCTGTGTGTCTAGAGGGAATGCACAAAGTCTTGCTGTCACCCAGTCCAGACATGTATTGGAGAAAGGCTGCAAAGCACACAGAGTTATAAGCACAGAGAAATGTTTCCACTTTCTAAAAGTGGCATCTCTAAAACAGTAATGATAATTCCAAATATATGAAACATGAAAAAGCTACTCTTCTCTGATCAAGAATTACAGCCTAATAGTGTGTTAATGAATTCCCAGTGCTAGCCTATGAGAGGAGTAGGCCTCACAGTAGTGAAAAATGAAATAGTCTGTTTGTCACCTCCAGGACATGCAAACCATACAAGTACATCACCTACCTTTCATTTATGCATCACTTTGCCCTTCAAGCAACCTAGGGCTGCTGTTAGGGGTGGCAGGTGTAATAAAAGGGAAGTTTCGTGTGTGACAAATAGTTTTAAATCCCAAGTCGAAGTGGCCGTAAACTGCACAGACACAGGCCCTGCAGTGGCAGGCCTGAGATAAGTTTGAAAGGCAAATTCTGCGGGTGGCACAATCAGTGATGCAGGCCCACTAGTAGCATTTAATTTGCAGGCCCTGTGTACATGGCATACCACTTCACAAGGGACATACAAGTAAATCAAATATGCCAAAAGGGTGTAAACCAATTGTACCATGTTTCGAGGAGAGAGCACATGCACTTCAACACTGGTCAGTAGAAGTAAAGAGCCCGGAGTCCTAAAGCCACCAAAATGGTCAGAAAAAGAGGAGGAAGAAGGCAAAAAGCTTGAGGCGACCCTTCAGAGAGGACCATTTTCCAACAGGGGACTAGATGAAGCACAGTCGTGCTCAAGATATCTAGGACAATGATAGTGCATCAAAATAATTTTTCAGTGATAGCCAACATATATTAAAGTAAAACAATCTTATTCTGTTGTTAGAATGAATATGATACTTAAACTTTGAAGCCTATTCTATACCATTCAATAATAATAATGTTATCAAAATGTTTAAGGTTAACTCTCCACAAAACATGGCATGATTGTTTTAGATGGAGCAACCCATACGGACAAGCCATGGCAAGGAAAGCAAGCTTCCAAGTATAAAGAACTAAAAATCTCAAAGGTGCTATCGAATCATGACCTGATCATTTATCATAGCCTGCCTGAGGTGCCCTGTCTTCTGCCGTCTTGAAATCGACCGAGCAGCTCCTTTTGTGCTAAACACAAAAAGAAAAGCACACATTCTCCCATAGAGACCAGCTTCTTATTGAAAATCACCTGCATTACTTAAAATGCCTGAATCTTCTCTCCCAGAATATTAGAGACTCAGGAGAAAGCGCAGCTTAAAGCAGCGCGTTTCTGAAACAGAAGGATCATTGAGAAACCATGTGGTGGTGTGGCAAATCGCCATTGCAAACCCAACAACCACCGTTTGACATCTATGAGAACATCAAGAAACGTTATATCTAAAATATCATATTTATTGGGATCTTAAAGGGCCATCCTATGAATGACGTCAACGTAGATCTTAAAACTCCATCGGACGTTACCAAAGCAGTATTCTAGAATGCTTCGTGTTGCTGATTGATTTTTAGTGATGCAGAATAGTAAAGAGGATTTTTTTTGCATTACTGGATAATCCTTTTATTAGGAGGGGCTTCATTGATGCATTTACTTTTTGTTCTCAACATCCTACTTTCTCAATCCTCAGTCATCTTTCTAATTTCTAAGCTTTTACTAACTTCCCTACTCACTTCCTTCTTTCTGTTTCCCATTCAAATATTTAATTATCAGCTCCACTTTTTCATGCAGCAGATACGTTTTCTTGGTTCTGTTATAACCTCTGCTCTGCATTTGCTCCAAGTGTGAAACATCTCAATTTATGTCAAATCCTTGTAGTGTGGACAGTTTTAATCTTCTCGAACAAGCCCTTTCATCCCCAGCATGTCATTAAACTCTGATTCATCCTTGCAGCCTGCATATTAGACTGTTCTCACTTTTTTCCTATTGTCTCACCTTCAAAGGGAAGAGTAACTAACACTCCCTCGACACCATCTACCTCGCCATTTTTTGGCCTCGCCTCATCTCCTAGACACATAAAAGTGGCAGATTTCAAAGGAAATTGCAAGGTCACAATTGAAAAGATCCTGGTGTAGATATATTCAGCTTCCTACCGTGAGATCTGGAAACTGTTCACAGTTCAATTTAAATTCCCTGCTTGCACTAAGCCTGCTCCATCAGGTCGCATCCCTCTAAGCTCAAACGTGGAGATGTAAAGTGAATTTACCGTTCATTTGGAAGACTGACCATAGAGAAAAAAAACATAACTGCCGATTATAGGAGTATTTGATGGAGCTTACGGAGTCGAATATTTCAAAGCAGCCACACACTGTTTTAGTTGATGCTTATCACATCCAACGATATTGCTTCCTGGACAATCATTGTGTGTAAAAAAAAATTAAATAAAACATTGACACTGAACAAGAAAATAGTATATGAAACCATGCCTTTTTGAACTTTTGTCCACTGAGACTAGAACTGATAAGGCAAAACATTGTTTACAGTGTTTGAGGTAAGTGGTAAAAAAATACGTTTGACTCATTGGGTAATCACCATACCTCTGAAAAAAAAACCTTGTCCAAAAACAAAATTATCAATTTAGCCTTTCTGCAGCAGGCCTCTTACTGCTTGACAATGTGATCAATGCCTCATGTTCCTGGTTTTTGAAAATACAACACTGCTATAAATTAGAAGCCAATGTATGTTGCATTAATTAATATAGTGTTTTGTTCCAAATCGTGCATGGGCTGTACTGGCAGCCAGTTTTTACTATAGCTATCATATCAGTGTATAATGTAATGATTATAGATGCAGTGTGAACCCTACCTCACCCACCAGTCATTAACTACCAAGTAGTTCTGTTTCCCTTGGACAATATTCCTATTGTTAACTGGTCCCTTTCATTGTTCAGCCTGAAAAAGTATCAAATTTCAGCCATTACGAGGACCATGGGAAACACACGCTTATCGCACAGAAATCACTCATAGTGGTGCTTGTAATAGAGAGTAGGAGAGAAGGGTGGAGTCTCGAAAGGGTTTATTTCAGTCTAGGAAAGTATTTTTTATTGGTGCTAGCAGTAGGTAAAGCCCCCCGCCTAGACCTCCTTTACCACACCATACAATCAAAGGAAACCCCTAACTGCTCCTTATTCCTATGGGTATGAGTGTGTTGTTCTAGACACACTAGAGAGCATATGTACCCTATGAATAGCCAACTTAACTGATTCTCATTTCAACAATAAGTTAAGTTTAAAATTCATTGGGGCTCATTACAAGTTAAGGGCTGAATTCTGATACCTCTATAAATAGACAGAGTATCCTCACAATGACAAAATGTGACAGCTGTAATCAATCAGCTCATCTCATTCCTATTTATGAGGTGTAAAGCCAAGGTTGCTCATTTCTTACTCTGTGCCACAATAAATGTCATTATATGCTGGGTAAAACACATACTGGTGGAAAAAACATCAAGAACAGCTGATACTTTGATGTCTACATCTGCACATATCAAAATTTGACAGAAAGCAAATCAGATAAAGGAATTAGGAGAAAATGTCTGTTAACACAACTGTGTATGATAGGAAGTTGAGTACTGGTGAGAGGGATTATTCTGATACTGAAGGGGCATCATATCTTTCCCAAGAATCAATTGCTTCTTAGATCTTCCCAGGGATCCAAAGAGACATATACAGATTATATTTAAAGTAGATCATTGAGACTTTCTGAGATAGTTTATACCCTATTTCAGTTTTTCAGAAGAACATCCCTTCTCGCAAACTTATCACTAAAAATAACTTGTGTGTATTGACTGCCTTATGACACAAATTCAGTTTTTTTACATAAATGTCTCCCTGTGACAAAGGTTCTAAATCCTACATATAAGTGTTCATGGATTATCACTGCTCCTAGTTTATGAGAAAGTTACATTGGTTCTTCTTCTTTTAGGAAACTTATCCTATATTGGTGCAGATATTTTGTTTCCGGCTCATTTTGCGATGGGCAGTTGCTCACCTTCCTCAATTATTTGCTCACTAGTCATATTCACAAATATATTTGTAATGTAATAGTACATCTCACATGATATCACTGGTGACATCACTGATGACATCATCCTGTGAGTGTGAGTGCTTTCTAAAAGTTTATAAGTGTTAATCATATATACCAAGGTACTACAAAAGTCAAAATAGTATACTTTCTGTACTACTTATGAGTGCTACTATTTGTAATATATATTATGTGTGGCTGTGTGACTTTGTGTATCTGTGAGTGAGTGAGTGTCTGAGTGCTGGTATGAGTGGGTTTGTGAGTGACTAGCAGTGAGTGACTGGCTGTGTAAGTGACTGTATGGGTGAGTGACTAGCTATTTTAGTGGCTGTTTGGTTAAGTGAGTTGCTGTGTGAGTGGCTGTATTGTAAAGTAAGTGTCTGTGTGAATGGATGTATGGGTGAGTGAGTGGATGTGTGAGTGCTTGTATGGATGTGTGAATGGGTATGCAAGTGGTTGTTTAGGTGTGCGAGCGTATGCGTGAGTTCATGTATTGGTGAGTAACTGGCTGTGTTGAGAGGCTGTATGGGTGAGCGAGTGGATGTGTGAGTGGATATATAGGTGAATAAGTGGGTGTGTGAGTAGCTGTTTGGATGAGTGTGACTCTGTGAGTGGCTGTATGGGTAAGTAACTGCTTGTATGAGTAGCTTTATGGGTATGTAAGTGGTTGAGTGGGTGTGCGAGTAGGTGTATGAGAGGTTGTAGAGGGGTGTTAATGGGTGTGTGAGTGCTTCTGTGGATGATGTCATCAGTGATGTAATCATTGATATCATTTGAGATATTATCAGTGATGTCACTGACCATGTGATGAGTGATGTAATATGTAAGGTCATAAGCAGTGCACTGCGGGGCATAAGTTATGGTTACCTCAGGTAACTATAACTACTGAATTTTACTGGTTTTGTACGAGTGGAATGTGAGCCTAACTATAACATCCCTACAACCTTTGATTTTTACACTGAATATCTGAGTTTTTATTATTCAATTTTCTATATATAACGCCCTTATAACCTTTGTTTTTTTCAGTGAATTTCTAAGGTTTTTTAAAATTCCATTTTCGAACTATCACGACCCTGTTACCTTAGTTTTATTTCTAGGCATGGATGTCAAATTCGGCTCCTCTTGAGGAGTTTGCGAAATTGGGCAACTCTGTGTTCCACAGAGAATATGGAGTTACTGATAAACTCCACAAAAGAATGGAATATTTTTTCCCTTTGGTGCGTTTGTCACGTCATTTTGTGTGCACGGGGAGCGCGACGAGACTTGACGGGCACTCACCAACAGACAGGCAACCCTCAGCAGCTGGGCATCCCTCAGCAGCCAAGGGGAATTCGTCCCCCAACCAGCGGTGTGCCAGGAGGCCCCTTTGCACAGTGGTTGAGAAAGGGAGCGGGGCCCCTGACAAGGTCTCAGCAGTCCAGCTGTGGAGGGCTTACTGGTCGCAACAATAGGGATTCTTAGCCTCCAACGACCCCCAGCAGCCAAGGGGAGGTCATCCCCCAACCAGTAGTATGCCAGAAGGGCCTTGTGAGGAGTGGTTGAGAAAGGGTGTGGGGCCCGTGACAATTATTTCTTCCTAAATTATTTGCTCTCTAGTCATGTCCACATCACTGATGACATTATCCAGTGAGTGTGAGTGTTTTCTAAAAGTTTATAAGTGTTAATCATATATATCAAGGTACTACAAAAGTTAAAAGAGTATACTTTGTATACTACTAATGAGTGATACTATTTGTAATATATATTATGTGAGGGGCTGTGTGACTGTGTGTATCCGTGTGTGAGTGAGTGTCTGAGTGCTGGTATGAGTGAGTGACTGGCTGTCTAAGTGACAGTATGGGTGAGTGACTAGCTATTTGAGTGGCTGTTTGGTTAAGTGAGTTGGTGTGTGAGTGGCTGTATTGTAAAGTAAGTGTCTGTGGGAATGGATGTATGGGTGAGTGAGTGGATGTGTGAGTGCTTCTATGAATGTGTGAATGGATACGCAAGTGGTTGTTTGGGTGTTTGAGGGTGTGTGTGAGTGCTTTTATGGGTGAGTAAGTGGCTGTGTTGAGAGGCTGAATTTCACTGGTTTTGTACGAGTGAAATGTGAGCCAACTATAACATCCCTGCAACCTTTGGTTTTTTTCAGTGAATGTCTGAGGATTTTTTATTTCATTTCCTAAATATAATGCCCCTATAACCTTTGGTTTTTTTCAGTGAATTTCTAAGGTTTTTAAAATTCCATTTTCTAAGTATTACGACCCTATTACCTTTGTTTTGTTCTAGACCTGGATGTAGAATTCTCCTCCTCTTCAGGAGTTTGCGGAATTGGGCAACTCCGTGTTCCGCAGAGAATATGGAGTTACTGATAAACTCCACAACAGAGCAGAATATTTTTTCCTTTGGCACGTTTGTCACATCATTTTGTGTGCGTGGGGAGCACAACAAGAATTGATGGGCACTCGCCAGTAGCCAGGCAACCCTCAGCAGCCAAGAGGAGTTCATCCCCCAACCAGTAGTGTGCCAGGAGGCCCCTTTGCACAGTGGTTGAGAAAGGGAGCAGTGCCTTTGACAAGATCTCAGCAATCCGGCTGTGGAGGGCTTACTTGTCGCAACAATAGGGATTCTTAGCCTCCAACGACCCTCAACAGCTAAGGGGAGGTCATCCCCCAACCAGTAGTACGCCAAAAGGCCCTTGTGCAGGCAGAGTGGTTGAGAAAGGGTGTGGGGCCCCTGATAATGTCTCAGCAATCTGGCTGTGGGGGACTAAGTTATCTCAACAATAGGGGTTGTTGGCCCCCAACGACCCTCAGCAGCCATGGGGTGTTTATCCCCCAAACAGTAGTACCCCACGAGGCCCTTGTTCAGAGTGGATCAGAAAAGGGGGTGGGGCCTCTGACAAAATCTCAGCTATCCGGCTGTGGGGGACTTAGGTATCGCAACAATTGGGGCGCTTGGCTCCCAACAACCCTTAGCAGCCAAGGGGTGTTCACACAGAAACCAGTAGTACCCCAGGACGCCCCTGCACAGAGTGGTTCAGAAAGGGATAGGGCTCCAATGAGTCTCAGCAATCCCGCTGTGGAGGACTTACTTATTGCAACAATAGGGGTTCTTGGCCCCAAACAACCCTCAGAAGTCAAGGGGAGTCCATTCCTCAACCAGTAGTATGCCAGGTTGCCCCTGCACAGAGTGGTTGAGAAATGACGTCTCAGCAATCCGGCTGTGGGGGAGTTAGGTATCCCAACAATAGGGGGTTTTGGCCTCCAACGACCTTCCAGTGGAGTTCCCACCCCAAGTAGTACTACAGTAGGCCCCTGTGCAGAGTGGTTGAGAACGAAGGACTCAGTAGTGTTTAGAAAGCTTGTTTCTGACCTTCATTCTGCCTCTTCCTGCTCCTTTCTAACCTTTATTTTGCCTCTTTCTGCTTCGTTTTTTACCTTTATTCTGCCTCTTTCTGCTCATTTCTGATATTTATTCTGTCACTTTCTGCTCCTTTCTGACCTCTATTGTGCCTCTTGCTGGTTGTTTATCGCTTTTATTTAATCTCTTTCTGCTCTTTGCTGACCTTTATTCTCCCTCTTTAAACAGTTATGTTTAAACTTGTGTTGCGTCTAGTAATGCAGACCCTAATAATTTATCCTTGTAAATCACCACAAAGAATACTTTTTCAACTCCTCCGCTTTGAGCAGAAAGCTTCTAGGGGAGCAGCTCACTGTTAAAGCTACAAACATTGCATTCAGCACACACCAAATGAAGACCAGACACTATTATCCATGTTTAAGTGATAAATCCATGTGCCATTATTTAAAAGAACGTACTGCTCTCAGATGTGGCATCACAACAGTCTCTTGGGCAATACAGATTAAAATAAAACATCAACATCTAAGTTAAATTACTGGAACTGTGATTGGATGTATAAAGAGCAGCCCCATTTCTACTGGTATTTAATTCAGGGGAAAGGTGCATTTTACGATACCTTAGTATATGGAGCATAAATAGCTGCTAGCATATGGCATGCTCCAATAGCATGTTTGCTTTTAGCCCAAAAGCATGCCACTACATTTAAATTAGCACTACCTTGAAACATTAATTAAATACATGAACATATACTTAACGACTAAATATCTACGAATACAAAAAGGTTGTCACATTGATCCTGATGTTTTGAGTAAAATTTTAATTTTGTAGACATATTTCACGGATAGGTATATTCTGCGATTGGCGTGGGTGGTTGCGTAAGCACAGATGAATGGCATTTGTTTTTCAAGGTATCTGCATTACCTTCAATATATGAAATTTGTGTGGTGAAATTTGTCAGACGTAATGCATATACAGTAGTCATTGGTATTGAAAATACTTAGAGCCTGATTCTGATGCGGTTAGGAAGGCCTCCTAACGGCATTTGCTCCATCCAAATCAGATCGGAAACATGTCTTTCCAATCGAGGGCCCGATTACGATGCGGTTAGGAACATAGGCTCCCATTGAAATCAATGGGAGTCCAATAAAATCGTATCTGGAAGCATCCGGATGCATCGTACTCGGTCGGTTGGACTCTCCCCGATTCGGTTGGAAACCATTCCCAAACCCATTTGGTAGGGAAGCTTTCCAAACCGCATCAGAATCAGGCCCATACTCTTCCTGATCCAACTCAGTGGGGTGTGTTTCAGAGTAACGGATGTGTTAAAGCAGTCTGGCACATCCAAACCGTCCATCTGGTCACAACAGGGAAATCAACTTGACTACTATTTCATTTTAATCATTCTTTCATGCTCTGGGATTGCCTTTATAAAGAAAACATATTTATTCTTCCTTCAATTCATAGACATTCCAAAAAACATCCCAATGATCTAGTTTTTAATCAATATTACACTAAGGATCCCAGGCAAATAGATCAATTTCCTTGAAGCAGCACAGGATTGTATAATACCCAGTGGATTTCTGGCCAAGCCATTCTCAGGAATACATTTTTCAACTGTAAATTGAAACCCAAAAGCAACAAAATTACAAAACATTATTGAACCTAAAGTAAGACTCAGCGATGTACTAACACTATCACCTATCAGATACAAAAATGAACATTAAACTACATTCCAAACAAGCTGGATGGTTTGGATTCCCCAGACTCCTTTTCCAAGTACTGCATAATTACAAACCGGGTTAATAGACTGAAGGCAAACTACAACTATCCAACCTCTTTTCTAAGAGTCTTTCAGGAGATTTAGCAACAAAGAACACATAACATGAGGGTGTGCTATAAAAAAAGGAAGTCCTTATTTCCTGCTTTATGTCAGAGTAGCACATTGACATTCAGCATGTGTAGGAGAGGCAGGTGGAGAAACAATACTGTAGATCAGGGGTCTCCAACCTTTTCTGTAGTAGGAGCTACTTCTGGTCAGTGAAAGTTGTCGTGAGCTACTAAAGGCAAAACAATTTGCACATTTTTTCGAGAGACGGCCCACGCCCAGTTTAATTGACTTTAAGCCTAATTTCTACGGAGTCCTTACTGTCGTTTAAACAACAGGGGCCACACTCCCTCTTTTGAAGTGACAGACAGCCGCAGGTTGTGCTACCTGAAGCGAAAGCTTGTCTTGCTTGGATGCATTCCTGGAAAGTATAACGAGCTATGTGGGGTACAAGCCTAAGACCTCCTTTTGTGAACCTCAATCAACTTGTTCACACACTGCAAAAGTTAAACCTCAACATATATTCCTTACCAAATGTGATTTATTGAAGTCTAGCTTAGATGTGCACTCACTAGTTTTCGAAAAAGAGACCCATTTTAGAAGAACCTCAATTATTTCCAATTCACCACATACTCTTTTTTTGTAAAGTTTAGTCTACTACTTATTAGTGGTATTTACGTTTCTCATGTGTGACACTTTTAATAACATTTTACAAGAGTTGTTAGAACGAAAGCGTGTATGGGACAAAATATCAAATCATCATCCATGTATTGAAACACCTAGATTAGATCACCAATTCCACCATAGGAGAGTTTTGGATTTCTAAAGCTGTTGTGCATCAGGTTCCATAGTACTGTGGTTCCTCTAATTTTTTTTATTTCATTCAAAATCTATTTCATTCATTGCAACAACTAACTGCCCCACCATCATTAACAACCTTAAAAACACCTTACTGCTCTCTTGCCCCCCCCATCCCCCATCATTGAAATGCCTGCCCAGAGGCCTCAAAATAAACATACCAGGGAAAGGGCAGAGAACCGGAGCAGGGGAGGGGCAATAACAGGGCGTCAGAGGAGGAAATAATACAACCTAAGACAGGGCAATAACAACATCGGAGGGGGCAATAAGAAGGCATCAAAGGAAGCATTAATAGCGAGTAGAGCTGGCAATAACAACGCATCAGAGGGGACAATAATGAGACATAAGAGGAGGCATTAATTAGAGACAATAGAGAGGGCAATACTAGCATCGTTGTCATCAAAGGGGCTGATAAGGCCTAAAAGAGAACAATGGCGAGGAGTCTGTGAGGGTAACCAGACACGACAATAATATGGCACCAGCGAGGGCAATAAACAGGTACTGGGCATCATAGAGGGCAATAATGCAGCACCAGGCAAATGGAGCACCAGGACCCGAAATATCGACATGATACCTACTTCACTTGGCTGCTGCCCGGTCACAGAGGAGTCCTAATGTTTGTGTGTCCGGGAAGCTGCAGATGGGTGGCACTTCTAGGCAGCACCTCACTCCGGCCTGCAATTGCGATGCAGCGCGTGCTACGAAATTCGTTTTATTTATTTAATTGTTTACTTACCTCCAATTATCCATATTCCGGTTTTTAGTACCCCCCACCCTGCCCCTCCCCCGCCCCGCCTTTCCGCCCCACGGAACACCCTCCACGGGCCGCGGCTGGAAGAAACAGATTTTTATCTCCAGTCTTTTCCCGCACAGGCTTTTCTTTCCTCTTTGTATATAAAAATATATATGAAGATGGCTTCCATTTGGACAGTCCCTAACTCAAGTTACCACTACCCCTCCCATCCTTAAGCTACAAGGCAAAGGCAGGGTTACCACCAATCAGATGGCAATATTTCCACCCCGATCATGCCAGTACCTCACCAAACTTCCACCATATAAGAATCACGCGTCATATTCAATATCTGAGTTTTTGGGAGAAGCATCATTAAAATGTATTCAGACTAAATAATGAATGATAGCAGATGTCTTCTTGGAATCCACAATTATTCAAGCTGATAAACCAATACAACGAATTAAAGGTTTTAGAAAAGACTCTTTGTAGAACAAATAAGTAACTTCCAGTGCAAAGGAATCCATACCCAAACATTGAAGGGGCACCTATCCATGCCCCTCTGGAACGAACCTACTAATTACACACAAATCCAGTTCTAAGAAAAGAGGGCATGCCTGACGATATTAACTAGGCTAACAAATATTTAGAAAAATACCAGAACTTGCCATTTAGATGGAGCAAACAATAAAATCCATTTGTTATCGCTCATTTAGTGGGCAAAACTTGTAATAGCAATAACTATTACAATAAATTGCGAATACCGTGGTGTCTGATTTTCTCGTGTGCAATAATTAACGCAAACGTAAAGGGGGCACGAGTAATGAGGGCCTCAGGGAATGCACTCACTCTACTGAAGAAAGACTCCACAAGGTTCAAATAAGTAGGCGAGTGCTGTCATTAGAGAATGCTCCTGTCTACAATTCTTTGTGGATAGGGTTTTGTGTCAAAAGCATATGTCGTTGCTTGGTAACGCCCATGCACCACCTATGTAATGCCCACTTGGTGCTAAGCAATGCAAAGCAGTGCTTTGTGCTGATTTGCGCTACTTTTAGGGTACTTTGCAGTGCTAAACAAGTTTTGCACTGGAAAGTAAAGTCCCAAAAAATAATTTATTGCTGGTTAGCAACACTTTTGTGAGACTAGCCCAGCAAAAAATGTTTGAAAATCTACCTCAGAGTTTGGTAACTTCATTACTCCTTCATGAGATGGCTATCCCGTGTGCCTTATTTCAAATGCATTATAGCCGATGGCATCTATAATAAAGTGGACAGGAAATTCATCACGTCTGTTAAGGAGTAACCCAATCATTAAACTCTAAATCAGGACCTATACAGAATGCATATATGTATAAATCAGTGGGGTGGGGGAGGGGCAGGGTGAGGGGGTAGTGGAGTCCGACAAAAGATGGACAGGAGTAAGATAAGTAATTAAATAAATAAAATAATTTACCTTGCGCGCGCTGCATCGCCAACTCGGCGATGCAGTGCGCGCAAGGTAAATTGTTTTATTTATTTCATTACTTACCTTACTCCTGTCCGTTGTATGTCAGACTCCACTACTCCCCCACCGTGCCCCTCCCACGCCCCGCCACACCGCCCCCGCAGCGCTCCCTCGGCGAGCCGCCACTGATATAAATATATATGTTAAATTAAATGTACCAAACACCAGACGTCTGCTCCTAAAAAAGAGAGTTTTGCAAGCCAGAATGGCAGAGTGTGTGAAAAAGTATGTTAGAAGATAGAATATGTGACTGTCAAGAGAGTTGTAAAAACACATTTGGGCATTGGCTGTAATGCCTAAAGCTAAAACAATATTGTTGAAACTGTTACTTTTGTTTGCAGAAATGTGTAATTTAATTAAAGTGTAATGCAATTTCATTACAAGAAAATGATTAAAAAGTTAATCAAGCTGTACCTTCATTAAGCCTATACCAGAAAACATAATTGTGTACGTGCAAAAGATGGATGTTAGCCAACTTTTATGAAATCAGGCTTTGCAGTACGGATGCTCCTGTAGTTAAAATTAATTTTGGGGTATTGTAACATTGTAGATATGATTTGGTAAGGAAGTTGTAAGTAGAAAATGAATAGTTAGAATATGGTTGTATATGTCCAAATGTTTATAGTTATTATATCACACGTTTTGACTGAATAATAGTAAATTGATGACAAAAAAATTACTCAATACAAGTGAGAAAGAATAGTTATTTGCAGTGGTACTGGAAAGGGTCAGAGTCAAAAATATCTTCACCGTGTGGATTTGACTCTTGGGAGTTGTCCAATTAAACATTGTTTGTAATCTATGCACAACACTGCCCCCCACCTTTCTCAAATTGTATTACATCATTGTGGCTTGGAATATAAAATGGTTTATCATTATCCTAAATGGCTACTCATTGATGCATGCTGCTCACTGAAAAAATAATGTTTAACTTATGAAGTTCGAAATCTCAACTCTCGTAGATATCGCACACAAAAGCTGACTTTGTCTGGCTGTCTACATAGTTTGCAATGAAGAAATAAACAACTCCTCTGCATCCCACTGTTCAAGTAAACTGCATTGCCCTTAGAATATGAAAGGCCCTGCCTTTCCATGTTAGAAATGCCCCTTTCTATATTATGCAAAGATTTTTGTTCTCAGAAAATGTACCAATAAAAATATATATTAAAAATAATTTACATTTCTTGCCTGTGTTGAAAATATTTCTAATAAAATAAGATCCTTAAAAAAAATAAAAAAATCACACTTTAAGCTCATCTTCAATTTTCATCTCCTTTATGTTTTTTCTTTTATAAGCTACTTCCATATACCAATGTCTCACATTCTGAACATCCACCTTTTTGCCCTCTAATCCACTCTTCATATTTACTAAGTTATTTCTTTTCCATATACCTTTGCTTCTAGCACTCCTCATTTGGTTCTATCTTATGCTTTCTCCATACCCCCAGCACTTGTGTACTATAGAAGACTGATTTCATTACCCCCTCTTTGGATTCCTTGTGACACTTAAATGTATTTCACTTCCATCTTATTATAGTCGTCTTCAATTGTTAGTTACCTGAACCCTATGAATTCATCGTATTTAAAAAAATGTACCTCTATGCTGTACTCCTTTGTTATAGTTATTAGGTTGTGTCAATTTATTTTTTATTTTTTTAGTGGCTCAGTGTTACTGTGCATTTTAATTTCACAAGCCCCCTCTATGCATCTTTCATGATGTTTAAATAAAATCCATTATCACCCATCTATAGGTCCTTCCTTGCAGTATTTTCTTCCTGCAAAACATTGTTTTTTTTATCTTTTCATTACGCCACAACGCTTTAATTATATATCCTCTTCATGCTTTTATCCTTACCATTCTTATAGAATTAATGTATTAACGTATGATGCACCAGTAAGTATGGAAGTATGGTTTATTCCTTGTTTATACACAACTGTGGATTTCTGCACTCACCTATTGATCAGACTACCCTGCTGGTGTGGTACCGTGTGATAATATTGACAATTCACCAGCGACGGCCCGTATAGGGCGTGTTACCGGGGCGGTGACGTGAGGCAGAGGAGGGGCAGGGTGGGGGGTTGCAAAATGCGGCATACGGCCGATTGCAGGTAAGTTACGAAAAAAAAGAAAAAACGAATTTCATTGCGCGCGCAGCATCGCCAAATGCGATGCAGCGCGCGTAACAAAATTTGTTTTCTTTATTTTTTTCGTAACTTACCTGCAATCGGCCGTATGCCGCATTTTGCAACCCCCCACCCTGCCCCTTCTCTGCCCCACGTCACCGCCCCGGTAACACGCCCTATACGGGCCATCACTGCAATTCACTATACTAATTCACCACTAATCCTTTATAGGTTCCGGAGTTGTGTGCTACTCGTTGAAAAATCACTTCAACACCCCATCAAGGGTAGCAAGTGCTATATAAATGCAAACCTTTTTTCCCTCTTCTATCCCTCAACTATCCTTCTCAATCCAAATAGCTGACTAACATATCCACCACTCAAATTACTTTTATATTTCACTAAACTAATTCACCACTAATCCTTTATGGGTTCCGGAATAGCATGCTACTTGCCAAAAAAGCGCTTTGACGCCTCATATGGGGTAGTAAGCACTATATAAATGTAATTACAACACAATATATTCTAAGTCAACCTGCTTTTGACCAAAGGCCTGCTTTAGAGTTTGGTGTGATTTAAAGTTTAGTGTACAGGCTTGTCCGCTGCAAAACGAATGATTACCCTGCTTGACAAACCCTTGCTCCTCCTGTCGCATTTAAAGATGGGCAGGCCTTCAGTATTGCATCAAGAAAGCCCCTGCTGGCTTCGTCAATGGAATGCTTCCTCTAACAGCCCAACTGAGTAGGGACTGGCAGAGGAGGGACATTATGCTGCATGTCCTGTTTATGGTGGACAGTGTAATGTTTTTTTTCGTTGTCTGTCATGACCATGAAAAACCTGGAGGCGATGTTTAGGAAAAAGCTATAATGATCCCCACACCCAGGGAGAAAACTCCTGAGGTGTGGGGGATCATTAGTTTTTGTGTTCTTTAAAAACAAGCTTGTTTTTGAAAAGCCCAAAAAACGTTGCAAATTTTATAGACGGCTGTCAACACCAACAGCAGCTGCCCACTGAACGTTTGGTACATTGAAAGCAACCGACGTCCCCGTCAATGTGCTCTCTAAATTTTGTGAGCCGTAGTCCGTGAGCGTATCAGAGGTAATGTCCTCCCCAGTGGCAGCTCCTCGAGGGAGTGCTGCGGGGTGGTGCGGGGGAGGGGCAGGGTGGGGGGGTAGTAAACTCCGGCATACGGCCAAACGGTGTTAAGTAAATAAATAAATAAATAAAACAATTTCCATTGTGCGCTGCATCGCGGAGCTGCCTCCAATGGTCCTCCCCAACCTTGAAGGACTGTGTTCCAGCCGGTAAACCGTAAATCAGGCCTCAAATGTTATATGATGCGCTGTACAGCACTCTGAAAGCTGCCTGGCTGGGTGCAGTTTGCAATATATAGACAGCACTTACAATTCATAAATAATATAATGTGTGATTGATACAAGTGTGTTTTCAATATTTCCCAGAATTTCTTTTTAGAGCTATCACTTTTGTCAGCACTGTACATTTAATGGGCATTGAGTTTGCAAAAACAGCGACAGCCTTCCGTGTTTTTTGAGACAGAATCTTAGTCTAGGCTTTGCTTCTGTGATAGTCCTCTCCATAACTGAATCAACCAAGCAAATAACACAATAAAAGGAAAATGGGTCCAGGTACCACTGCCAAAAATGTACATCTTCATTTTCACCGACACTAAAGCAATAAAGAACAAAAGAGGACACGCTCAGCTCAGCATTTCAAAGCAAAATGCGAGCTAGGCTGAAAAGATGACATATTGTCAGAAACAACATCTCCATTTACAGGTTAACAACGTAAAGCTACTTTCAACGGTGTCCTAAAAAAAGTCTACATTAACAATCCAAGTTTGAAAAAAAAATACCTAAGTATTCACATTAGGAACTTAAAGGAACAGGTAATGGACCTTTCAAACAGGAAGCAAAGTTAAAGAAAACATTTAAAACCATTGTGAAAGCATATTAGTAGAGGTTCACCTATGCTCCACTGGAGAGTGTTTAGAAACTCATTAGCATTTTCATTGGATGATAACAGTTTACAGTTCTTATGTTGTAATGTTTGCGTCTGTACAGTAACTTTTATTCCAGATGCCTTCATGGGAGATGCAGAGTACTCTCAAAATGTTCAGAAAATGTAAATTCATTGCAAATGAACGGAAATCGATTTCACAATAACGTGTGATCAGAAATCAATAATTTAATTCTAAGCTATGGGACTCCACTCACATTCTATACCCATTACATTTGAGAAGTTGCACATTTCATTTCGCCTCAAATAGAAATTAGCAGAAAGTACACAGTTGTTTCCATGGCAGAACACCCCCTCAAAATAAACGAGTCTCTTTTAGGCCACCGAGTCCAGACAAAACCCAACGTATACATAATGCTCACATGGGTGGTCACATGCCTCACAGTCCCACGCATGTGGTGTGTTATTAAAGACACTCTACAGTATACCCCAAAACCACTTGTAGTGCATTCGGTTTGTTTGGAATTCATGCAGACAAAAGGGTCTGGCACAGCATATTGTAATAAAGTGCAAAGAACAACTAACTAGACATTACTTCTCAGTAAAATATCAGCATTTCTGTCAAAATCAATAATAAAGCAAACACATTTGTCTACACAATATAATGTCTACACGAAGACCAAGGTGGAATATCTAAATGTGGATCATTGTAATAAACTGCACAGCACATTGTAATAAACTGCAAAGAACAACCATGCATTACTTCTCAGTAATATATCAGCATTTCTGTCCAAATCAATCCCAAAGTAATCACACGTGGCTATGCAATATAATGTCTACTCGAAGACCAAGGTGGATTATTGCAGCACATCATGAAACAAACACTACCCTAAACGCAGACATGCCATCAAATTGTACACTTATCCAATATGTCACTTTTGAGAGAGTAGATCCAATGCTATCTATAGATATCACCAGCAGGCTGTCAATCAACAACATATCAATAGAAGAAGCCGATAGACAAGCTGTAAGCAACCTCACAGAAGGCCATCAGATGCCAAAAAAACACACAAAGCAGACGTCATTCCCCAATCATCAGCTGGGAAAATAAGCATTGGTGCTGAAAATATAAAAAAACAATCCGCAGTCACATACCATGTTTATGGAGGACACTGGCCCGATGCTGTTTACGTATATGTCGACGTCAATCACGGTCGGCTTAACTGTAAAAAAAAAAGGTAAAAAGATAAACTTTAATTGCAACTTTCAGGAACAGTCTGTAGCATTCCCTAGAAACAGAAAGAACAGGTAGACAACTTTTTAATGTTTGGGCTTTATTGCCCTCTCGTAGATAATGTGGAGCACTCCATTGTAGACAATGGAGTGCTCCATGCTTCTACGGGCGGTAAAGGCCCGCAGAGCAACATTCCAATGTTTTACAAAAGCCTCGAGCTTCGAGAAGCCTTTACATTCTGCCCTCTAGTGGCAGAATGTTCTAATAGCCTTATAGCCCTTCGTAGCAGGGCTATACCGCTATTAAAGCCCCGCTGCTTTTGTTAAAGTCCCTCGCCTTCGGCTTGGGCCTTTAACGCTGCAGCGGGCCTTTAATAGCCGGTATAGCCCGCTACGGCGGGCTATAAGGCTATATTATTGGCCGTGGGCAGGGATGAGTAATGGTCTGAAAGGGCTATTAACAGCTGCTCACTTCCCCTCCAGGCCATGAGGATATTAGCGCCACTTCGATCTATCTCTCTCCTTCACATGCTGGGATGCTGTTCCTTGGGGCTTCATTTTCCAGCTCCACGCTTCCATTGAATATAGAATGCATGTCATCTGCATTCAATTGCTGTTTTCTAAGACTTCTTATTGGATTAGCCAATAGCAGCATTCTAAATTGGGTGCTTCTAGAGAGAACCATTATGATTGTGCTGGAAAATGGCTGTGTAATCTCCCTTTAGAATTACTAATAACTCAGGCAGCAGTAACTCCAGGGACTGGAATTACTCCCGATTTCAACTTTCTAGGGAATAACATGCAGGAATCCGTGTGTCTGCCTTTATTTCCACATGTTTTGCCCAGTATTTCACGCGAACAGTTTACCTGCATTCCGCAATTTTCATGTGAGAAACATTTCTACCCACAGTGTTCTTTTGTGACCTGTAGTCCCAATAGGGGAGGTAACACTCATTAAATTCCTTGTAGAAAAATTGTCAGAAAAGGTTTTTCTTCTAAGTTAGTTTTGTTTGTTATTGATTATCCCAAACATTTTAATGAAATGGCAGTCAGTCAAATTATCACCAGCACATCTCTCGTACATACCATACTTTAGGAAATACACATTAGTGATGAAAATTCAAAGAGCTCGCAGTGTGTCTGCTACTTTGAGCAAGGGCTTTCTCCTGAGGGCACCCACAAAAGCTGCGTGAATGCATATTCACATCAGTATGTACTTAGGGGCAGATCTATATTGGAGATGCTCCACATTTACGCCGCCGTTGCGTCACTTTTGTGACGCAGCGGCGGCGTAAACCCTGCGCCACGTTGCGCCATATTTACATCGTGACGCATCTATGGAGATGCGTCACGATGTAAAGCCCTGCGCCACGTAAAACCTGCGTCAGGTTTCACGTGGGCGTGTCGACAGGGCGTTCCGTCGCAGGAACGCCCCTGAAAAGTAACTCAGTCAAATCTATAAGATTTGACTGAGTCACTTTCTCAACGCTGATGCGCCAAAACCCTGCGCCTGCTTGAAGCAGGCGTAAGGCTTGACGCACCATGTTAGGGATAGGGTAGGTTGGAACAGTGCTGGAGTTGCGTCGCGCTAGCGACGCAACTGAAGCACTGCGCCAACCTTACGCCATCGGATGCATCACGCATCTGTTTATTCCTGCGCCATGATGCGCCGCATTGTAAATGCGGCGCATCATGTGTGGCGCAAGGGTAAACTTGCGTGACGCATCATTCCTGGCGCATCCTTGCTGATTTGCAGGGATGCGCCAGGAAACATAAATCTGCCCCTAACTGTTTTGTTAAGAGGAGTCCAGTCACATACACAGAATGATATATTTATTCTATGTGATTTAAACATAAATTTATTAGACAAGACGGTCAAGCGTTTTCAAACACAAATGCACGGAGCACTGTCCTGAGGTAACTAGTTCTATGAATTTTGCATACTTTTAGAGAAATGAAGCAAACAATTGTCAAAAAGTCACAGGTTAAAATCAAGCAAGACCAGGTTGCAGTATCTGGGAAGTGCAAAAATCACAAAGATACAATTTTCCAGTTATTTGTTAAAATTGAAAAATATATTTGTGTAAAAATCGTAAAAGTCGTTGGGCCTCATTTATGAAAAGTGACGCATCACTGCGTGAAAACAGTGATGCGTCACTTTTCACTGCGCCCTCCCTGCTACTCCAATGATGCGTCATATTTACAGTATGACGCATCATGTCGCAAGGAGTCACAGATACGTCAGTGTTTCTGACGTATCTGTAGGCGCAAAAGTGACGCATTGCTGGAGTGTGTCACAAAATTGACGCAACTCCAGCAATGTGTCCTTTCACATGGGGCAAGCCCCATGTGAAAGGGCCTGCGTCAGTCTTACGCCTGCTGTGAGGCAGGCGCAAGATATTGACGCATTTGCACCCTAGAAGTGGCGCAGTGAAATCTCTGCGTCACTTCTACGATGCTTACTTACGTGGGAACTCCCACCCTGCATACATTATACCTGACACAGGTATAATGTAGCGCAGGGGTTTACAAAGTGACGCATCTAGGTAGATGCGTCACTTTGTAAATATGGCGCATCATGGCGCATGTTTTATGCCACTGGTGCGTCACAAAAAGTGACGCACCGGTGGCGCAAAAGTGACGCAGGGGCTCATAAATGAGCCCCGTTGTTTTTTTAAAGTCGATGAATAATAGAAGCAAAGATCACCCACCTGTTGGACTTGGCCCTTCTGGCAGGTTCACCCCTGAACTTTTTTTGCTTTTTACTGATGACTTGGTGTGGTAATTTTTTTGGTTTCTGCGCACTTTCCCTGTGTCCCAGGGTAACGTGCGTGCGTGCTCTGAGTGCATGTGGTGAGATAGGCCTGCCCTCCCATAGGAATGCATGGGGAATGTATGTGTCCCTAGTAGTTCCTGATGCGTGGGGTGTGCAGGCCCGAGTTTGGTATGTGCGGACTCGTGGGAGTGAATGCTGCGCGATGATGTGTGCGGCGTGCATGTACCTAGTGTGGAAGTGCCACTTCTAGAAGTGGGCACTTCTGTGTGCAGTGTGTCTGTCGCGTGATTGGCTGGTCATATCATGTGACGGGCTAGGGATTCCCCAGAGTCAGGATGAGTCACCCAGTGGTGAATGGGGAGATCAGCAGCTAGATGGGTGGGAGGAGTACACCTGGGTCCTGAATAGGACAGGGTTTTCCACACACAATCCTGGCCCCGCCCCCTGTGGTTCGACTGACAACCCTAGCCCTGCCAGTGAATAGAGTGAGGGGCTGAGCACATCAAGGGTGCTCCCCAACCAGCTGCGACTGGTTTTCCCCCTCACCCTGAACCCAGAACAAAGGGTTTGACTGTATAAAAATGGGGCTGTGTCCCCACAGAGGTTGTTCTCTGCCAGGATCTTACCTGAGGGGGGCTGCTGCTGCTGCTGGACCAGAGGACCGCCACCTGGACTACCTCCCTGCCTGGAGGCCCAGTGAGCTGGCTCTGGGTCCAGCCTTGCCCCCCACCACTGCCCTGCTGCATGCAGGGAAGAACTTGCTGGACTTTGTGGTGCTTTTTATGCTTTAGCGCTGAGAGCGCTTTCACTTTTGATCCCTAGCGCTAGGAGCGCTTTATTTCTGCTAGCCGGTGCCCACCCGGCGTTTGCCCCGTTTTCTGCCGATTCTAGGGTCTCCTGGCAGGTGCCCACCCTGCCAGGGACATTGCTGAGGCTGTAAGCGGGTGCCCACCCCGCGGGATATTGTTGTTATTATCGCGAGGGAGCCCACCCCTCTTACGGCAGGAGAAATCACCGCAGCGGCCCGAGCCGCGGCTCACAGGAAGTCAGGCAGGCTGCAGGCGGGACTCCGGGACAACCGGAAGTAGGAGGGCGGGAGCCTACCCCGCCTCCTTCCGAAGGACTCGCAGCTGTTTTCTGGGCCCCGGGAGCAGGCAGGAGCCGACCCTGCGCCCCGGTGCCCTTGCCCGAGAAGAGGACTGGAGCAGCACCGCCGGCAGGGAGCAGAGAGCCTCCCGCCGCGACCAGAGACCGGCGCCTCCTTCCAGGTAAGTGGGGCTCTGGCCGGGAGGGTGTGCAAGGCAGCCTAGGTGGTTGCTGAGCGCGTGTGCGCTCCAACGCGACCCCCCCAGCTATTTCAGAGCCGGCAAGGCTCAGGGGGGGCATCAGCGTCCGTCAAGATTCCCCCGAGTCCCGAGGGACTCCAGCGAAGGGGACAGTGGTTCCGAGCCCCGAGGGGCTCCAACGAGGCACTCCTTGTTTATGAAAGAGCCCAGGGAGGCTCTAAACCTACGGGGGCATTCGGGTGCATATAAGAGCGGCCCCGAAAGGCAGCGGGCCGCTCCAACGTCGCCCCCACCTTGTTTACAGAGCCTGCGAGGGCTCCAACGATGGGGGCATTTCGTCCATGACCAGAGCGGCGCCGGAAGGCAGTGGGAAGCTCCGACGTTATTTAGAGGGGCACATTTGTTTATTGAGCCTGTGAGGCTCTAACGGGGGCATTGCTTTATCATCCTGAGCCCAGAGAGGGCTCAAGAGGCACGCCGGTGCCAGGTTCTTTTTCCCAGCTGCCCAGCACTTAGTGGGCAGCTGCAACGTTTAGGTTGTGCCCTGTTGCTTTACGCTCTAGATTGCGCAGCCTGCGCAATCTTGCCCTGACTCTGTGGACAACGGGCGCTTGAGCCCATGAGAGGCCAGTTGGCCTAGGGACGGCCACAGGTGGTGGCTGATGTGAGTTTTGCGCCATTGTACCTTTCCTGCACCTCTGAATGTGTTTAGGTGTCATGTGCTTTGCCCTAAACCTCTGAATGTATGTTATGCATCATGTGTTTATGTGCTTAGACCCCTACAGGTATTGTGATACTTAGGTGGTTGTTTTCTCCCTAGTACAGGTGGTGCTAGTGAGGTCCTGATTCCCTGCGCAATATTTTCCTAAGGTGGTTAGGGTTGCGTAGGTGGTACTTACCTGATACCAGTAGTTACTGGTTGTGTGCTACATATGTTATTTTATACTACAGTATTATTCCTATGTTCTAAGAGTGCTAATTCCGGACAGCGGTCCAGGTGGCCCTGTCCCCTGTATATATAATCCCTTGTAAATTCTGCCCGTGCCTGTTGGCACATTGTAGAGTGTGTGTTTTTATCTAATGTGTTGTGTATAATACAAAGGCTATTTTTATAGAATACCTTGTGTGGAGTTTCCTTTGTGGTGGGCCTTGGGTGTTGTTGCTGGGTGCGCGCGCAAACGCTTTACACATCGCCTCAGGGATAAGCCTGACTGCTCGTGCCAAGCTACCAAGGGGGTGAGCAGGGGTTATCTTTGGCGTGTAACTCCCCAGCCCTGACTAGAGTGGTGGTTTCTGTCTGGCTTTGGCGCAAGCCCTAGCCAACCAGAAATCCCATTTCTAACATTGGTGGCAGCGGTGGGATTTGGACTTGCGTTTGCGCTGTACCGCAGCGGCAACTGGCCGCACTACAAAACTCTGCATTTAGATAAATCACATGGTATAGGGATTATTGTTCTAGGTTTGTTTTTAATTGTCATTTCTTTGGAAATGTGGTTTTGTGCACTGTGAGTTAGGTGTCCCTAGCTCGGGAGGGTAGATCATCCCCCTTAGTGCATTGTGTTTCTGGATTCACCAGAGGGTGGGATCCAGTGGTGGCAGCGTAATAGTGTCCTGTACATTTGTCCCCCGCCCTGCGCCCAGAGTTGGTACCTGTGTCACGTGGTGGTCAGGTTGAGTATTCAGGGGTGGTAGAAACTGCCTTACCAGTCCGAGGGGAGGGTTGTGTGTGTGGATGAATGGTGTGTGGTGCTAGGCAAGTGAGTGTGAGTTCTCTGGGTTAGAGAGCTTGCTGAATCTTTTAGTGAATTGTGTACTCCTGTTAAGCTCAGACCCCTAGGTTCCCTGTGTAATCTTTTCACCAGAACGTCCGCCAGAATGGAGCCTGCTTTTGATCTCAGTGATCTAATTTATTACAGTATGCAGGAGTTGGAAAGGTTCTGTAGAGAGAGAGGCATAGGGGTGAGAGAGTCAGACACTATGTGTGAACTTAGGGGCCACATGATCCAGTGGGTTAAGAGGCAAAGGGATCTTGAGCGCAGTACGGAAAGGGCCCAGGCCTCACACCTGGAGGGTGGTGGGTCGGTGGGGAGCCCTGAAGATTCAGAAGAGGAGGTAGAGGATGACAATACCTGGACGCCAGTAGAGAGTGAAGACCCCATAGGTAGGGCGTCCCTTGCTGGGTCCAGCGTAGGAGGCAGCGCCTCATCCCTTTCCCTGTCCCCAGAGGAGTGGGAAGATAGGAGGAAAGAAAGGGAGCACCAGCTGACGTTAGAAAAGCTCAGGTTGCAGCATGCCCAGGCTATGGCGCAGCTGGAGGTCAAAAGACAGATGGCGGAGGCTGAGAGGGCCTTTGCCAGAGAGAAACTAGCTCTGGAGGGTAGGTTATCCCCTGAGCGCAGTTGTGGTTTTCTGGACTCCCCAGGGAGGGTTGAGTCCAGTGGTAGCAGCCAGATAGATTCCAGTGTAGGAAATCCCAGTCC
The DNA here is from genome assembly GCF_964204655.1 of Triturus cristatus. Classification (NCBI taxonomy): domain Eukaryota; kingdom Metazoa; phylum Chordata; class Amphibia; order Caudata; family Salamandridae; genus Triturus; species Triturus cristatus. The sequence continues at coordinate 1,191,403,804 of NC_140591.1, forward strand.
CAGTTCCCCCAGTCTGGTACCTGTTCCCCAGGAGGAGGAGTTAAGGTTAAAATTCAGGGGCAGTAGGAAACTGTCTCACCAGTCTTGGGAGGAGTTTGTGGATGGATGTGAGAATGCACTGTTTGCGTGGATAGGAGATCCCACAGGAGCTGATTATGATAAACTGTGTGATCTGGTTCTCAAAGAACACCTGCTCAGTTGTTGTGTGCCGGGGTTGCGCCAACACCTGTTGGGGTGTGGATTGTCTGAGCCATTTGAGCTTGGAGATGAAGCAGAGCGCTGGGAAAGGGCTAGAGGTTCTCTAGAGTCATTAGGGAGTGACTCCAAAAGTAGTGGGTCAGGTATCTTCCAGCCCAGCGTGGTGGAAGAGGCTCAGTGTAGCCCAGCTAGGTCCCAGGATAGCGAGGAGGGTGTAGGGGCTCACTGCCTGGCTCAGTGGAGCAGGAGTGAGAGGGTGACCGAGGGTCCCCGGACGTACGAAACCCTGCCTCAGGACTTGGATGGTTCCATGAGGGAACACCAAGTTGGGGACCTAGGCTGTCCTGTTAGCCCATTTGAGGAAGATCTCCTGGTGAGTAGAGGACCTGGAGCACCTGTAACCAGGGCTCCTGTGGTTCTAGAGTCTGGCAGTACCGCTCCGGTAGGGAGGGTACAGGAGTCCAGTGTGAGGAGTGATTGGGGGATGAGTTTCCCAGTGGAAGAGCCTGTGGGTCAGGGACTACCCAGTTGGGCTAGGATCCCGTGTAGTGACCAGGGTGGCACCACTTCTGTTCTGGGGGATCTCCGCGCACTGTCAGGTGGACAGGGGACGGGAGATCAGCGCCAGACAGACAGTCGCTCGACATATGTGTCCTTTGATAGCCTCAGGGGGATGGAGTGGAAATCCCCAGAAGTCCTGGAGTGCCAGGCAATTATTCCACCAAAGGTTCTAGGCCGTAGGTTGGGAGGCCAGGTTCAGGATCAGCCTGACCTGAAGGGTGGGACGTCTGTAATCAGCGTCCCGACCAGTTCTTCTTCCAGAGGTACCGCCCCAGTTGGTAGGGAGCAGGGTTCTGGAAGGGGGTGCAGAGGGTGGGAGAGCCCACCTCTGGCCCCGGTACAACCTGAGGGGTTAAACCCTGGGTTGGAATGGCGTTCTAGGTGTACCCCTCGCCAGAGGAGGAGGAACCCTAGGAGAAGAGGTAGGGGGAGGAGAGCCTTCCCTGAGACTCCTGGTCCGCCTGAGGGTGTAGACCCTAGGCTGGAGAACCAGTGGCAGTCTAGTCCTGTCTTTCAGAGAGGAAGAGTGGAGAATGGCCGCTATGTGCCAGGGGTTACTACCCCCCACTCTGTGATGAGGCAAAGACCGGTGGCACCTGGGTGGCCTAGGGCCTGGTCTTGGCCGCGGACAGCTTGGGAGTACCAGTGGGGTAGCCCAGTTGGTCCAGACAGTGGTGTTAGAAAGAATTCCATGGGTTCACCATGGCGTAGAACCGGAGGGTGTCCCTGCAGTTGCGGGCCCGCGTCCGTGTTCTATCGCCCCAAGCAGGGAAGTCCATCACGGTGGTTGATTGGTCTGCCCTGCGTTTTGGCTGGAAGGGGGTTGTGTTGGACTTGGCCCTTCTGGCAGGTTCACCCCTGAACTTTTTTTGCTTTTTACTGATGACTTGGTGTGGTAATTGTTTTGGTTTCTGCGCACTTTCCCTGTGTCCCAGGGTAAAGTGCGTGCGTGCTTTGAGTGCATGTGGTGAGATAGGCCTGCCCTCCCATAGGAATGCATGGGGAATGTATGTGTCCCTAGTAGTTCCTGATGCGTGGGGTGTGCAGGCCCGAGTTTGGTATGTGCGGACTCGTGGGAGTGAATGCTGCGCGATGATGTGTGCGGCGTGCATGTACCTAGTGTGGAAGTGCCACTTCTAGAAGTGGGCACTTCTGTGTGCAGTGTGTCTGTCGCGTGATTGGCTGGTCATATCATGTGACGGGCTAGGGATTCCCCAGAGTCAGGATGAGTCACCCAGTGGTGAATGGGGAGATCAGCAGCTAGATGGGTGGGAGGAGTACACCTGGGTCCTGAATAGGACAGGGTTTTCCACACACAATGCTGGCCCCGCCCCCTGTGGTGCCACTGACGACCCTAGCCCTGCCAGTGAATAGAGTGAGGCTGAGCACATCAAGGGTGCTCCCCAACCAGCTGCGACTGGTTTTCCCCCTCACCCTGAACCCAGAACAAAGGGTTTGACTGTATAAAAATGGGGCTGTGTCCCCACAGAGGTTGTTCTCTGCCAGGATCTTACCTGAGGGGGGCTGCTGCTGCTGCTGGACCAGAGGACCGCCACCTGGACTACCTCCCTGCCTGGAGGCCCAGTGAGCTGGCTCTGGGTCCAGCCTTGCCCCCCACCACTGCCCTGCTGCATGCAGGGAAGAACTTGCTGGACTTTGTGGTGCTTTTTATGCTTTAGCGCTGAGAGCGCTTTCACTTTTGATCCCTAGCGCTAGGAGCGCTTTATTTCTGCTAGCCGGTGCCCACCCGGCGTTTGCCCCGTTTTCTGCCGATTCTAGGGTCTCCTGGCAGGTGCCCACCCTGCCAGGGACATTGCTGAGGCTGTAAGCGGGTGCCCACCCCGCGGGATATTGTTGTTATTATCTCGAGGGAGCCCACCCCTCTTACGGCAGGAGAAATCACCGCAGCGGCCCGAGCCGCGGCTCACAGGAAGTCAGGCAGGCTGCAGGCGGGACTCCGGGACAACCGGAAGTAGGAGGGCGGGAGCCTAACCCGCCTCCTTCCGAAGGACTCGCAGCTGTTTTCTGGGCCCCGGGAGCAGGCAGGAGCCGACCCTGCGCCCCGGTGCCCTTGCCCGAGAAGAGGACTGGAGCAGCACCGCCGGCAGGGAGTAGAGAGCCTCCCGCCGCGACCAGAGACCGGCGCCTCCTTCCCGGTAAGTGGGGCTCTGGCCGGGAGGGTGTGCAAGGCAGCCTAGGTGGTTGCTGAGCGCGTGTGCGCTCCAACGCGACCACACCCAGCTATTTCAGAGCCGGCAAGGCTCAGGGGGGGCATCAGCGTCCGTCAAGATTCCCCCGAGTCCCGAGGGACTCCAGCGAAGGGGACAGTGGTTCCGAGCCCCGAGGGGCTCCAACGAGGCACTCCTTGTTTCTAAAAGAGCCCAGGGAGGCTCTAAACATACGGGGGCATTCGGGTGCATATAAGAGCGGCCCCGAAAGGCAGCGGGCCGCTCCAACGTCGCCCCCACCTTGTTTACAGAGCCTGCGAGGGATCCAACGACGGGGGCATTTCGTCCATGACCAGAGCGGCCCCGGAAGGCAGTGGGCCGCTCCGACGTTATTTAGAGGGGCACATTTGTTTATTGAGCCTGTGAGGCTCTAACGGGGGCATTGCTTTATCATCCAGAGCCCAGAGAGGGCTCAAGAGGCACGCCGGTGCCAGGTTCTTTTTCCCAGCTGCCCAGCACTTAGTGGGCAGCTGCAACGTTTAGGTTGTGCCCTGTTGCTTTACGCTCTAGATTGCGCAGCCTGCGCAATCTTGCCCTGACTCTGTGGACAACGGGCGCTTGAGCCCATGAGAGGCCAGTTGGCCTAGGGACGGCCACAGGTGGTGGCTGATGTGAGTTTTGCGCCATTGTACCTTTCCTGCACCTCTGAATGTGTTTAGGCGTCATGTGCTTTGCCCTACACCTCTGAATGTATGTTATGCATCATGTGTTTATGTGCTTTGACCCCTACAGGTATTGTGATACTTAGGTGGTTGTTTTCTCCCTAGTACAGGTGGTGCTAGTGAGGTCCTGATTCCCTGCGCAATATTTTCCTAAGGTGGTTAGGGTTGCGTAGGTGGTACTTACCTGATACCAGTAGTTACTGGTTGTGTGCTACATATGTTATTTTATACTACAGTATTATTCCTATGTTCTAAGAGTGCTAATTCCGGACAGCGGTCCAGGTGGCCCTGTCCCCTGTATATATAATCCCTTGTAAATTCTGCCCGTGCCTGTTGGCACATTGTAGAGTGTGTGTTTTTATCTAATGTGTTGTGTATAATACAAAGGCTATTTTTATAGAATACCTTGTGTGGAGTTTCCTTTGTGGTGGGCCTTGGGTGTTGTTGCTGGGTGCGCGCGCAAACGCTTTACACATCGCCTCAGGGATAAGCCTGACTGCTCGTGCCAAGCTACCAAGGGGGTGAGCAGGGGTTATCTTTGGCGTGTAACTCCCCAGCCCTGACTAGAGTGGTGGTTTCTGTCTGGCTTTGGCGCAAGCCCTAGCCAACCAGAAATCCCATTTCTAACACCACCCTAAGGAAATCTGATTGTAGCTGACACACCGATATACCCACAAATATACTCATCAGAATACATTATCTATTGCAGTGTCTTAACACCTCCAACCACACACACACATCTGGGCACACACATGACTAAGTCCAAAGTCAAATAAACCATGACAGTCACAGAACTACATTCAGGAAACTCAATGCACATGCAGATTGCGCGAAATTCAAGTTGGGAGGTACCAAGGAAATCAGAAGGTATTAGGTTCCAAGTAAGTGTGTCAGCTCAGTTCATTCGCTTCCGGTGTGTTGAGTGTTCTATACTGCAGACACTCATACTGGGGACCAAGCAGACCATTTGAGACGTTTCTCTCAGTGTAGTGTGGTAGAGCAGTCCTTGTCTGCCTTATGAAGGTGAACTCAGCAAAGCAACAAATACAGCTCAATATATCATTGACCAGTCAGTGCTTTTTATTGTTAAAAGGAAAGGAGTTTTAATACAAACAAAACGAAATACAATCAAATATTTACAAATACTTACAAAATAGCAGGTAGAAAAAAAGAACGAAAATCCCTCTCAAAGGAGGCTTATAATATTAAACGCTCGCCTACTGTCTTTGACACACACTCGCTGTAATATGTTATCTTCACTATAGACCAGCCAAGTGGGGCTATCTATATTCAACAGAGAGAGCTTTTGTCCTTCATTGAAACAGAACCAGACCTATTGACTTTGACGGTGTGCTTGCACTATCAAAATTATCGGGGCAACAGCATTTGGAGATCAGATTGTCAATTCATTAAACAATTGGGTAAAATATTATGATGGCAATTTACCTTTCACTATCATAAAGCCAGTTCTATTGTCTTTGGCAACAGTTCAAGCAAATGAATATTACACATGAATGAATTTTTCAGTGAAGGGTCATATGCAGGCTTTTACAACAGGTTGTGGTTGTGTTTCTAGGAGGTTGCTAGTAACCTCCTAGAAACATAACCACAGGGGGACTAACTCTCTCAGGACATCATATCAGCCTCACTACTGTGAGCATCTTCAATTCGGATCTGCCTTCTCCTGGATTCATTGATTTCTTCCAGGAGACACACAGTTGCCCCTGAAACCAAAAAAAAGTATAGGGTCTCCCAGTCTCAAAGAGAACACCCTGGCCACAATTCATCATTTGCAATGTCTGTATGGCCTACGGGGTGCCCCTTAGCCTCAAATGCGTCCCTTTATTAAGGGTTGATAGATCTTTTCCTTTACTGTATGGAAACACTTTAATTCCCTGTGGGACACCCAGTGCACTCCAGGGAGGATCATATGGCATTTACACAGCATCCTGATTTTTAGCTCTCTCCCTTTCCATTTGATACTCTGTCCAGAGTACCACAAATTGAAAATGCTGCTTCCCACTCCCCCCGCACAAAGTCTCCATAGCGTGATGAACAATAAGAAGTAAGTGTAGTTCTCACTCAGTGCCAGACGTCCCTTGTGTCACAGGGCCAGAGGTTCCACAAGTGTAGATTTCACTAGTGAAATTTCCTGCCTTGAAGAAATGGATCTATTTGGAAAATACCACAGTTGTACTTCTGTTAGCCTAGGGAACCTAATTTACTAAGTGCTTCCAGGGGGTAATTTACAACCCTGTTTGGGATTTATTTTTCAAGTAAAATAGGTGCCCTAGATTATGGGCAATCACTGCAGTGCTGGAAATGAAGAATATTGGTGAGTCCTTTTTGCAGCAATTCTGAACCGAATGGGCGAGTTTTATGTGTCTTTTTATGTTTTGTTCCTGCTGGCTAAATACAGCCCTAGTGTTATCCTGACCAGGGGTAACATGGGCAGCAGCACCCTATAGCCCTCGCTGGTAAATCACACTCCGTCTCTGCATTCCCCAAGCAGCCATACCTTCAACCACTTGCAGGGTATCTGTGTGTATTTAGCATGAGCCTGTAATATACATTCCTGGGGTATCCATAACAGGAAGAAATCCACCCTCTACAGGTCCAAAAGAGAGTTGAGGAATTTGAGCTTCTAGCTCTGGAGTCTACAAAAGTGCAGCATCATTAGTTCAGAGTTGTGCCTTCTACACTGCATGGCTTATTCATCGCCCTGTCCTGCTCTTTTTCTTCTTGTTTTTTCATCATTGTGTAGGAGTTTAAAAATAGAGGTGGTGAACTCTGGATCATGAAGCTACCTACCCAATCACCCACCCAATCCACTGATGCAACATCACTCTTTAATACTAACAAGCACTTCCAGAAGAAATGGGACATATTTTTGGGGGTTCACAATTGAATTATTAGTCCATATCAGGTTACAACCAATTGAAACTGGATCACATCTGTAGCAGTGTTACCTGTATCTAGATACCAGGAGTAGGCAGATAACCAAATGGTTGGATGACAACATGATAAAATTCAATGGGGAAAAAACTGAATTCCTGTGTTGTGCGCCGGCAAATATACAAACGCAACTGTCAAGCAACTTCTGGCCATGGGCAAACCACCTAGACCTAGATACAATGAGTCCAGTACGGAATCTGGTCAGTCAAATTGACAGTAAACTCTCAATGGAATCCCATGTCAACAAAACAGTGGGCATATGCCACAGATTACTTAGGAATATGAAAAGGATAGTCCCACTGCTCCCTTAACCCTACAGGAATCTTGTGATACAAGCCACAATACTGAGTAGACTGGATTACTGTAACTCACTGTTATTAGGTAGCTCTGAATACCTTTTCAAACAGCTCTAGGGAATCCAAGTACTTGTGGCCAAACTCGCACTAAACAAAGGGAGAACGGACTCTGCTAAAGAAATCCTAAAAGAACTACACTGGCTACCAGCCAGGGAAAGGGGCATCTTCAAAGCCTTGTGTATTACGCTTAGGGTTGTAAACAACAATGAACCCAAAGCCCTTCAACAAATAATTAACCCATATAAACGGGCACGGACCTTTAGATCATCCAAGGCTGGCCTCCCATCTATTCCACCTTTTGAAAAACTGCCATATGGAGGCAGATTCTTCCAGGTCCTGGCTGCTCAACTCTGTAATAAGCTGCCACCCTTACTAAGAACACACACCAATTTATTGAGTTTCAGAAAGAACCTGAAAACATTGGCTCTACACCTGGAAATAGATGGATATCAGGAATGACTCACCAACTAGAGCTAATAATAAGATGAATCGCTTATTATCTACTGACAGTTACCAGGGCCAAGGTGCCCGCTGGGTGATAAATGCACTTTACAAAAATATATAATAATACTTTTTCCCTCAGCCTGCATACATGTGCATATGTGTGAGCAGGAGTTACGCATATCCTGTGCAGATCCTCACATCACCAGCAGACCGTACTCTACAAAGTTGGTACTGGAGGTCACAACTCAAATTCACTTTACCATACAGGTTACAGGGGGTGAAACCCTTTAGGGGTCCCACAACAGATGAGAAACCAGAGAAAAAGTGAAAAAAACGGGGTTTTCACCGGTTAGGACTTGTTACTTACATGCCTGCGCTGAATATATGTATCAAAATGCAATTCCCTACAACCTTGCAATAGTAACTGTAGAAAATAAAAATGTGTGGTTCTTTTTAAAATCACTTGTGTACTGGCATGCACTATCCCTGCAAGGCCAACACATCACCTATCACCTGGAAGACAAAGACCTTACTGAGCATTCAACTGAAGGACTTTCAAAAATGGGATGACTACAACAAACAACATTTAGTACCAATCCACATTATGCCCAGCCCTGAATTTTCACTAGGTAAAGGATACATCATGACACCATGTATAGTATACTATGACACTCATTCACACACATACAATCAGCGAGAGTACTTGACAAAGAAACATGCCATTAATGCACAATAAACCAGAAATCAAGACCTATATCCTTAGTGATTGTTTTACCAATACCAAAAAAAACCTTCATATGAAGAAAATCCAATATCGACAGATTGCAACCATCATCCACCTCCCCACAGCACAACTACATTGAACCTGCCAGGTGATATAATTGCAAACAAATCCTATACAACTGTAAACCGATAATAGAACAGACGAAATAGTTTGAAAACAAATGACATGACAATGGAGTTTCCCATCAATCATTCCTGGGATAAAACACTCACAAGCTGAAGGCCTTCCAATCACAACAAGCCCAGATAAATGATGATCTAGGGGTACACAAAATGGTGGTAAGTATGCTTGCACCAAATAGCATAATTACTGACTCACATTCACCATATGCAAGTCAATTACACTTTAAGTTATGGACCAATCACAACAAAAAGCCTGTTTGATTTGGAAGAGACCTGAAATGAGAAAGCCATTCTAGCAGACATTACACCAGAATCCCATCCAAATTAATTGGCAGAACACGTGCACCCTTTAGGAACAAAGCTCAGCTTGGGTGTAGAAACCTTTCAGCTGTTGTTGAGAGATCTTCCAAGACAATGAAGAAAGACAAAACCTAATTGACAAGTGAAGTTCCAGCTCAAAACTACACCAATCACATCTCTCAAAGAGCAACTCATGAGGCACCACAGCACAACTGTATGAAGTGGCCCCTCTACATTAGTTATGAGGAGACAGCCTGAAGGTGCAGCTACCACAAAACACAACACCTCTGATCCCAGATCAACTAGTGATAACACCCTTTAGGAACAAAGCTCAGCTTGGGTGTAGAAACCTTTCAGCTGTTGTTGAGAGATCTTCCAAGAAAATGAAGAAAGACAAAACCTAATTGATAAGTGAAGTTCCAGCTCAAAACTACACCAATCACATCTCTCAAAGAGCAACTCATGAGGCACCACAGCACAACTGTATGAAGTGGCCCCTCTACATTAGTTATGAGGAGACAGCCTGAAGGTGCAGCTACCACAAAACACAACACCTCTGATCCCAGATCAACTAGTGATAACAACTGAATGACTACACCTCTAATCCACACCAAGTAAGTTTAAACTAATGCAATGACAAAATTTGCAATTGAAGAAATGGTAATCCTGAAGCACTTCAACTTTCCCCCTAAATCCGTCAGCTTCTGTGCAGCCAAATAAATCACACCGTATGTTAATGGGTTTTACACTGTAATCTAGTAACATGTCTATGTAATCAAGTAGCAGACTTCAACAGCTCACATTTGAGAGATTTCCCTGATCAGTGCCACCCCTAACTGCCCAACATGCACCCTGGAGCCTCCCACCTTCTCACATGTCCCCATGAAGGCACAAAATCTCTCATGGACGAGTTGTCACACTAGTCATCTCCAATGCCACTTCACAGGAAGGGAGAACACACTCTTCCATGTGTAAGGACAGAACTACTAAGTCACGACTGAGGGGACTCGGAGGACACTCCTTGAGGGAACAGGATGGAGTGTGCCAGGAAAGCATTGGATTTGGGGCTAAAATTACGTTGTAGTTTTGATTGGCACTTAGTGCCAGGATCTGTCAATGAATGGAGTAGAGAGAGACATCAATAATACATCAGTAAGGGGTAAAGACAACAGAGATCAAGAGACTGAACAATGGGTGACATAGGCAGAGGTCAAACCTGATTTTGTAGGCTGAAGTAGTGTACTGTCACAACCTGTCAGTAGCAGTTACATGATCACCAGTGGGCAGCAGGTGAAATGATGCAGCAGGAGTGAGCAACACTGCAGAGAGAAATCAGAGGGATTTCCCAGGCAGTGACTAGTCATGGACAAGATATTGAAAGTAGAATAAAAAACTCTAGCTCTGTTGTGAGAAATGCCAAATTCCATGTGATCGTCTAATGTTTTTGCACATGACCGTAGCATTGCAGGATGGGCTGGAAGTAAGATCTGTAGCAAAGTTTCCTGGATAATACCAGTGATGTCAGTAGAAACTGGTGGTCAGTGGGTTAAAGTGCTGTGTCCCTCTTCCCATCTGTACTGGAGAGCACATGTGGTCTTATGCATTAGTCCCATACGTAGACTTTTGGGGATGATTCTGCCTGAGTGTTCCTCCTGCATGAGCTCAAAGCTCCACCACCTCCGCAACTTCTACCCTTGGGCCTATCCGTGTATGTCTGAACTGTCCTTTGGCCATTGCTGCAGTGTTATCCATCGATTACATCTTTGTTTTGGCAGTAGTAAGAGGGCCAGGTGAGATAATATTGATCTTTGTTAGAAGCCATCAATGTGGATTTATGTTCTGTAAGAATGAGTAAAATAATCCCTTCCATTGTCAGAACCTTTGCACTCCTGGAAGAGACACTTTGTGGCTGTACATTCCTTACTTGTTTATGCTTCAAGTGACACATCCACTTTCCCAGAGCCACCCTCTAGGTCTTGTTGGTGGGTCCAGGCCATTGATGTTACATTGGTTGCCTTGGCTGCCACATGCATCCATGATTCTGGAGGTAGCCTTAGCAGACGTCATCTATGCTGATACATGGGTCAACTTAAAATAAATAAGGTGGATATTACAGATGTTGTAGTATTTATGGCTGAAATAGACAAAGCAATACCTGTGGTTCTGCTTTAGGAATGCATGTGTGCCCATGACAATATGGAGAGGGGACAGCTCCTCTGTACTTGTTGTCCAAGGGAAGGTGCCATGGTATGCCGCATGAGGCTTGAATGCATCAGTGATACCGACAACTTCATAGAAGGGGTGGGCGTCACTTGCGTAATTCTCTCTAGCATAATTAGTCATAATTACTGCAAAACTAATTGTAATTATGCAAAATGGCGTGAGAAGCGTAATGCATGCATTTAACACAATTATCTTAGTGCGAAATGCACCCTTGTGCCCAAAATGGGCCTGAGAGTACATTTTCCACGATGAAAATAACACAAAATGCTACAAGACACAAACATCAGTAGCCAGAAACAGCTCTCTCTAAGTTTGTTGTTCCTGTGCTCATGTGGTAGGACTTTTGCCCCAAATTACTCTTAATTAAACAAGCTTGCATAATTGCGTATTGCATAATTGCGTGATTTCTGTAAATTCACATCACCAGAGTAATGAGTAATAACTAATATTCTCCCAGGCCTAATTCTTTGATATGGATGGGTGAGTGATGCCAATTGAGTCTATGATGACCCTATGGTTGCTCTGCAGCAGTACAGCATGCACCACCGCTTTTTTCCAGCTCTCACAGCAAGAGGCATTTTATTCTTGAGCGAGACAAGCTTGATGAAGGGTCCAAGGTCATTATAACAATCTCATAATGCATTCCTGATCGGTGTAGGTTCAAAGCGACTTTGTGTTTGTCTTCTCTTCCAAAGGTTTGACAGGAGTATCCATGGCAGTCAGTTCTGAACATAACACATGGCTTGTGACTTCGCCTTGGTATTGCCTGGGAGATGATGGAATTGGCTCTGGTTTTGCAGACGTTGAGGTTGAGTGTTTCCAGATTGTAAGCTGACCTGTGATCTATTTTGCATTGACGTTGATGCCAAAAGTACACCTATTTCCTCTTGTATACAGTTAAATAGAAGAAATATAGTATTTCACGCTTTTAAACTATTATTGCTTTAAATAGTGCTAAAAAAAAATATTCAATATTTTTAGCTGAAGTTTAGAATCCATGTGATTTTCATGCAATGAACATTTCAGGGGCAAAGTCAGTATTTTAAGTAAATTAACTTCAGGACAAACTTGCAAGTTACTTCTCTAATATAATGTGCATTTGTGCTTGTGCAGGCGGCTCTGGTTGGGAATGGTCTAACATGAGTAGGAAAGACTCTTAAACTGAAACTAGTGACCTAGTGGAATTTATTTGTTTTTACGATGACAGGAAGCTGAGGCTCTCATTGCAGGTCTCAATCAATCAATCAGGGAATTCTGAAGCGTGATACTCACCCATGAGGGTCTCAAGGCGCTCAGGGCGGGGGGGGGGGAGGGGTGTTCAGCTCCACCCCAGGCTATTCCAATTTGTGTCACAGGGGTCCACAATAATGGTGTCCATTATCATTGGATGCACTTATTCCTCGCTCAGGGACACTGGGCCTGGATTCATGAGTAGGCCTGGGCAAAAATTTCGTTCCGTTCGCGGAAATTGCGATAATTTGACATTTTCGCGTTCCGCGGAGAGCGCGAAAATGTCAACATTTCCGCTTTCCGCAGCTTGGCGATAATTTGTTTCTTGCTCGCGCTGTGAAATAATACATTCTCGCGCGCGCGCGATCGCCTCACCTGAATCCCTGCGTTCGCCGACAAGTTTTCTTGATCCGGTCGCGTTCTCCATGAGATGTTGGATTGTTTTTAGCCATTTGCGCTGTCTCGCGACAGTTCGCGCCCGCAGTGACGTCATGCGTCGCGCAATCACGTCTTTCTTCTCGCGATCATGCACCGCGAGACAACTCAAAACAAGATGGCCGCGCCCGCGAGCAACCACATGGGTAAGTTGGCGATCCGCAACCATGCAGAAAATCTCTTGAACATGCGGGTAAAAAAATTCCGCATCTTCGCGATATTTCCGCTTGTTTGCGATACTTTTAAACATTTTCGCGATAATTTGCGAAAGTGGATTTAGCAAATTCCGCCCACCCCTATTCATGAGTGGTAAATGGATGGGGTGGGCATTGCTCTCAACCGCGGTGGTAGTGGCAGGAGTTTGGGGGGGGGGTCTGGAGAAGGCCAGATTAGAAGCGAGAGATAGGGGAACCTTTGTTTTTCTGCCATGCTGGAAGGAGGAGGGTGGGCAAGCAAGACCTGACAGTCCCAGCTGCCCCTACATTCAGCTCTGAGTCCAGCATCTCCAGGCCCAGGATTACTAGGACTGGTATTTGCAGACCTACTTATTAAGGACCCAGGGACACCGGATATCCTGTCATTGTCAGAGCAGTATAGCTTGGGACACATAAAGGAAATTATCATCAAACTTATTCCTTATAGTGAAAAGAGAAAAAGTTAGCTGGAGGTAAATTAGGAAGGCTGACAACATTGATTTGCATTTTATTACTTATGTGTTACTTAAATTCTACTAAAATGTCAACCACGAAAAATAAAACATTTTCAAAAGGAAAGGTTTAGCATCATTGAGGGAAGGTGTAAATGTGAGAACCCTTTTTAGGAACGCTAATATGAAGAAATGTATGCGGAAATTGTGTAGGCAATTTACAGCAATAATACCCTTTGGGACTAATTAGGAAAGATTAATTCCTAGAAATAGAATATTACAAACGATATTTGTTTAGTCATTGCAATTTGTTGATAATGAGCGCGGCAGGGGCAACAGCAATTTGGTTGGGGAATTAAATCAGGAAACATTCCAACCACAGAGAACAGGAATCAGTAAGACCACAGATGACCAGACTAAAAAAACAGGCACACGTAGAATTAACATCTCTCTATCCAGCAACAACAAAGACCAGGTTGAACGCTTCAAACCAATGTGCCCACTCTCTTATGTTTTCATAGCTGAGAGGTAGTTGAAACTTTAGGAACCATAGTGTTTATTTTGTGCTCTCTTTTTATATTAGACATTGTGGGGCATATTTATGTAAATATCACACAGCGCAGCAAGACACCTTGTTGCGCTGTGCTGCCTAATAGGGAAAGCGCAGCAATGCACTATATTTATTATAATGCAGCGCATTCATGTCTTTTCCCTGCACTGGCACACAATGCGCTATCTAGCGCCAAAACAGGCAACCTTGCACCTTGGTGCCTGCATCGTAAGCGGGATTGTTTTGGTACAGAAGGGACGCCTTTCTGCACAAAAACAATCCCCTGAGGCATCTTACTCTTTCTATGTGTGCTGCAGAAGGCAGCACACATGGAAAGAGGAAGTAATGAGGACAATTAAAGACATTTGTCCTTGTTACGCCTCAACTGGGGAGGCGTAGCACTTTAACGCGTTTCAAGCTCTACCAGTAATGGTAATCTGGGAATGTGGCAAAATCAATGGGTGGATGCGAGGGAACACCCACACTCCACCCATGGAATGCCTCCCTGAGGCAAAGTAACACCACACATTGATTTGCGCTGCGTTGTGTTACTCTAGATGTATCAAGCCACGCAGGGTGGCCTTGCGTGGCTTGATAAATCTAACTTAACAGTTATGTCTCTCTTGCGCCCTGTTGCATGGTTCAAGGGTAACACAACTCTGCAATTTATATGCCCCTATGTCTGTTCATTCATTTTCTTAGTTGGACAAAACCTATGATTGTGCTATATTTTTGTTTGCAAAATCAACTTTGCAGATTTGGTTCCCGGTACTTTTAAAGCTATTCAACCCTTGCAAAGGTTGTGAAGTTTTGAAAGTACTTGATGAACTTGACAAAGGAAAATCGTTGCTGCTTTTCACACCCCTACTGATGTCACAGTTGTTAGTGTGACATTAAAAATGGATTACAATGGTGAACATATTCTGCAAGCGAATGAATATTTTATCACCACTTAATACAACCCTACAACGTTTTTTTACAGGAGTAAAAACGCATGAAGTTTCAGAATATTGACCTTGATTGACTTTGCTGTTTCCCACGTTCCTTTTGTCGATGCCAAAGCAATGTTTTTTGTGCATGTCTTGGGTAAGATTTTTCTTAGAACTGGCTCAATGATCAAGAGGGTAAAGTATGCCAAATTAAACTCACTTACTGAATATGAAAAATGGCAAGTATGCAATATTCTGAAATTAAACAGGAAAACGTATCCCAAAAGATTTTCAAATCCTTTGCCTATTTTTGGTAGTTTCATCAGAAATAGTAAACTACCTCCTGAAAAACAAAACGACTTCTATGCATGCCTTTTTGTAATCCAGCACTATAATTTATCACAGTGATTACAAGACATTTTATTTGTGGGACTCATTATTACGGAACAACATATGAAACATTTCTAGCAAAAATTTGATTTATTTGTTCTTCATATAGTACTTTCGGAATAACGTGTTTGCTCAGCATCCGACCCTTTGTTTCTAGCTTCGATGGCACTGAGTCAGGGAGACATTGTCACTTGAAGTGGCAGACACCAATATTGGGGAAGGGAGATACTGATATTGGGGCAAGGGACAAGTGATGCAGATATTGGGGAAAACAGAGGCGTAAACAGCGAACAGCGGGCCAGGGAGACAAGGGCATGGTCTCAGAGACAGGAAAGCGTGGGCACTGTGTGGGGAAAGAATTTTAAAATCTGCATCCGCAGAGCCGCACTATGCTCAATTTGCATCCCAAGTCAAGTGGAAAGCTTTACTTTGATGCCGCTTCACAGAGTGGGTGCCTCTTGAACATAGCTGGTGCTAATATAGTATGCGCATCTCTCGGAGATATATGAATGTTTTCAAGTTATCATAAAGAATTGTGATCAAATAACAATAAAAGTTCCAAAAGATATTATGCTGTTAAAAGAAGACTCGAAGACCCGAATGACTTCTTCAACAAACGAGGTAACTCAATTAGAAACAGAGGCTACTTTTGCTAATTGCCCTTACTTAGACAAAATAATTGATAAAAATACGCTATTTTTACGCTATTTTCTAAAATAATACTTCTGATCATGCCCGGTCCAGCGGGTGGGCCAGGCTCACCCAAACATGAGCCTGGCTCACCCAAACATCAGCCTTGTCCCTGGCAGAGACGGCACGAAGGCCAGTAGTAAATGGCATCTTTCATTTAAAAGGTTTCTCCGAACGTTGTGTGTTTTTCTCCCTGTTCTGGGAGTTGAGTGATTGAGCCTGGGCTCTCTCCCACAGGCACCCCCAATCACCCATCTCCTTTTAAAAAGGCGGGCTGTGTCCCTGCCCACTAGTTCAGGTAATATAGGAGCATGGCGAAGGGGACAATTCCTCTCTTTGGTACCGGGTAACCTTAACCATTCTGCTGTGTGGATATTTCCTTTTCTATTCCATGTTGGAGAAAAAAAGTTTGTTTCTCCGGATTCACCTTTCATGGCCCAGCAGCCGCTTATCAGATCGGTTGTGACGAGGAACCCAGCAGGTTAGAGAATGTCTGGCTATTTGTTCTTTTTAAAATCACCAGGGAAGGCCCAGCAAGGCACATACTTCCTCTATGCTTTATTTAAACAGTTTTTATCATTATCAAGGCTGATCTGCCACAGATGTAGGACAACACTAAAAATGTTCAGATAACTGGTGATTAATGATCCTGACAATCATTTTGCCTGTTGCTAGGTTTGAAATGCAGATAAATTGTATTGTATGTGGATAGCTCAGTAGGTTACTGCCTTCGTCACAGAGATTCTTGTGTTAATTGCAGTTCAGAAATTACAATCTATCACAGGACAAGGACCTATGAACTGTCATAAAAGCTGCATGCAAACCTGAAAGATATCGTTAGAACTTGGCTTTTTTTGGTGGTTGCAAAGGCCTGTGTTACTCCCCCAGTCATAAGGACAGAATTTGTCTCATTTATGTGTGCATTTTCAATTTTTTTTATATTATCAGAAATTTCAGGCTTAGATACTATTCAGCAAGTGACCAATGAGCTCAGATTTAACCATTTCTAGGCAAATAAGTTAAGGGTAGTTGTGAGTTCAAAGGATATGAAAGAACAGTGCACCGTGAGCAACAGACAATACCAGCAGTATGTATTTAATCCTAATAGCTACAGAAAAACGGAAACTCTCAAATTAGTCTATATCATCAGTTTTTGTGCGGGCATCCTCAGCACGAATAACCTTGGGCCTAATCACGGAAACTGAATTCCTACAGCACAATATAGGAAATGTTATTTGTTTACTCGCGTAGTTTACTGATAATGTGTTGAATAGACATAAGCCACTAAGAGCTAAAACAAGAAAATTCTGTTTGAAACAGAGAATGGAAACGCAGTAAAACAATCAAAGATTAGACGCATGATTAAGACCTCAGGGGATGCAAACATTAGATGAATAAATGTCTGATGTTTGTGACGAACATTGAAACTGTTTAGCGAGACATGGCACGGAGGCAATGAGAAAGAGCAACCAAGGGCCTAATTTAGATCTCGGGGGACGGGTTCCCACAGAATATAATGGGATTTATATTTCGGCAGATGGGATATTCGTCACCGTCGTGACGGAGTAACACGTCCGCCGAGATGTAAATCAGACCCATGTCCAGCAAACATTAGAACTAAAGCACAGAGACATATACTGAGGCACAAAAACACAGGCTGACAGTAGAGGCTCTTGAAGGGAGTTCGGTGTGGCAGCGAGGCGCGGCGGAGGAGGGGCAGGGTGGGGAAATGTAAACACCGGAATATGGATGAACGGAGGTAAGTACACATTTAAATTAATAAAACGAATTCCTTTGCGCGCGCTGCATCGCATTTTGCAATGCAGCGCGCGCAACGAAATTCGTTTTATTAATTTAAATGTGTACTTACCTCCGTTCATCCACCACCCTGCCCCTCCCCCGCCCGCCTCACTGCCCCACTGAAATTCCTCCACCAGCCGCTACTGCAGGCTGATAGATGCAGACACGAAAGTAGGAGACAGACACTAGGTGCCTGACTACGACCTTGGCGGACAGGGTTACTCCATCACAAATGTGACGGATATCGGTCCAACAGATTACAATTCCATTATGACCTATAGAACTTGTAATACAGCCGATGGGATATCTGTCACGCTTGTGACGGAGTATCCCATCCGCCAAGATCGTAATCAGGCACGAGATCAGGATTAGCATGCACCCTGGAATTGCAGACTTGAACCCGAGGAAAGAAGAGATTGATAGTGGACAGAGATCAGGTATTCTAGAGTTTGAATTCCCTAAGGGTCACACCCGGTATCAGTCAAACGCAAGCGCATTTTCCGAATTCCAGAATACAAACTCGCTGTGGGCAAGCATCAGAGATTATTGCCGACACGCCACTGGTGACCAGGGAGGTGAAGGAAAGTGTAGCCACAGAGGAATACAGAGCGTCACTTCCTAGGTAAGGTGGGAAGAAAAAGAAAACAATGATCTTGTGAGTCAGTAAGAATGAGGAGGATTGAAACATCAATCACAGCATCAGACCTTGCCTTGCAACTGTGGGTTCTGTAGTCTGATCCAGTAGTTTGCACTGTTTGCATTCCTTGCACTTTTTTGTTTTGTTTCACTTCAGTTCTCTCTGAAGTTAGGGCCGCTAGGTGTTTCCTTCTTTCTTTACATGCTGGGCACCACATTCTCTCATCTTCTTCCCTTGCTTATCTGTGAACTCCCCGAGTCACCCTGGCACCCAGTGTTATCTTCTACTGGGATGGACCTTCAAACACGGGTCACGGATGGTACCCTGTTCACCTGGCGGCTGGTTACGTTCTCTCCACTTCACACACTGTACGCCTGCTCAATTCACAACTTGTCATAAATTATTATAGCCTTTTCTATGTATATTAAGACTGCCGGTTCCTTATTTCATAATATTACAGAAGTTACTAGTCAGTTCACCTAACAACAAGGGTCCACCATCACATGCTGCAGACAGCCACTGTCTGCAACACTAACCAAGTGTTTGGTCTTTCACTCTTTACACAGTCCCTCTTTTTTCGTGCACCATCTCTTTAGAGTTTGATGTTTGGTACAGTTCCCAATTCACTGAAAGGGGAAGCAGATAGGGTTATCCCATCAGAGTCTCTGGCCTGAATATCTTTGAAATCTTGACAGTAGATATAAATGGAGACTGGGACAAGAAGAAATAATATGCTTTACAGCCTTGGATACTTCACTAATAGAACTAAAGATGTTTTATACAAAAGGATTTGCACAATGTCCGTGTGCATAAATGTGCTAGACTGTTTGGAGAGAAAGCAACCCCATGCTCCGGAGACAAGCAATAAAAAGCTGTTTGTACAAGAAGTCCACACAGTGGTCGAGTTGGCCACCTTATGTACTCCTAGAAATATTAGAGTGCCCTGCCTTCTGCAGGTACCTTGTATGTATGTTGTTTCAGATAGGAGAGAAAGATACCTAAAATACTTGTAGCTTTGAGGTATGGAAAAACAGAAGGAACAAGAAGAACCGCAGAGCTCCTTAATTGCAAACTGGAGCCTGCTGATGTACACAAGGAGTGAAGGACTTTAGCATAAACTAACCATGTGTTACTGTGTGTGAGAAATTGGGTTATTGGCTGATAGGGGATGCAACCTTACTCGAGCAACAATCCTTATAAAGGTGAACCGGGAAAAGTCACTAAATTAACCTGTGCTCAACCTTCTAGTAGCTTGGAACAAAAACAGGTTGGTTTATTTTAGGGTAAATGAGTAAAATATGTATGCAGCACACAAACAGCAATTAAGTGAAAACACAACACATTAAAAAATCCCACACCAATTTAGGAAAATAGAGTAAAATTGAGACCATCCCAACAAAAATCCAATCACTAGAACCAGAGTTATGAATTTTCAAATATTTAGATAAGTATATCACCCAAAAGCACAAAGCACCACTCACTGTTATCTGGTCGTGCTAAACCATGGGAAAGTCACAGGTTAAGGCCGACCATGATGGAGTGTGGGCCATATTCAGGGATCAGGTTAGCACCGCTAAAAACGTTACTTTCTCAAAGTCTGGCATGAAGTGTCCAGTTCATGGTGTAGGAGGCCGCAAGGAGCAAGAGATCAATGTGGCTGGTCATCGCTGTAGCACGAAGATCAGGCTGGCCATCATGGATGGTCACTGCTGTAGTGTGAAAATCCTGTTGGGTATCGCGGATGGTCATTGCTGGAGCTTTGCGTTGGCGGTCACCGTGGGCTGTTGTCACTGTAGCACAAAGTGCAGATCTCACATTGCCAGTTGCCCCTGTGTTCACTGGAGCGTCACATTGGTGGTCATTGTGGGCGGGAAGATCTCGGCGCAAACATGTCCATTTGCAGTTGAAAAGAGCCCAGAACATCAGGATTTCTTGTTTGCCTAGAGAGGAGTGCACTCTGGTGGCAGTCAAGGGTCCAGGATCTGGAGGGGCACCTCTTGGGGTTTAGAGACTCACTTTAGCAGCAGCCAGCAAGGCTCAGGCAAATCCAGTTGCAGGTTCCGTGCAGCAGGTCAGCTGGGCAGTTGCAGAGAGGCC
The DNA here is from genome assembly GCF_964204655.1 of Triturus cristatus. Lineage (NCBI taxonomy): Eukaryota > Metazoa > Chordata > Amphibia > Caudata > Salamandridae > Triturus > Triturus cristatus. Next base: position 1,191,424,041 of record NC_140591.1, read on the forward strand.
TCTGGAGCTTGCTCTGTCCCTGTAGCTTAGAACAGGAGGTCACCCACCTGACCCTTGGAGTGACTTCAACCTGGGATGAAGGGGACCTGTCTAGCCTTCCTTCTCACACAGCATGGCAGGCCTCAGGCATTAGGAACAGGGTTCTGCCAGCAAGGCAGTCCTTTTTTCTGAAGTATCCATAGGCCCAGGAATGTACTAAGAGTTCTTCTGAGGGGGCCACAATTTATATCTGATGGAAGCTTTGAAGTGGGAGAAACTTCTAGACCCGACCACACCTGACTCTGGAATTTCCTTTCTCCCTGTCAATGGTGCCAGTGTGTCTGGGTCACAAAACGTGTAATATAAAGCTCTTTGTATATGCTCAGGCAACTCCTTTGAAGTGCTAGTGTGTTAGGTGGCAGCTCTGCTCCTCCCATCAGGTCAGGATATCCCATCTTGCCAACACCCAGTCCACCTATGTGATCCTGTCTGGGAGGAATACACAAAGGCCAACTGCCAACTACACCTAGTCATGTGACCAAGGATACAGGCACCAAGTTGTTAGGACAAGAAATGGCAACTTTCTAAAAGTGACATTTCCAGAATTGTGACTCACAAATCCAACTTTAACAATACAGGGAGTTTTAAACAAATATTCATTAGAGACCAAACATGACATTTCTACCAGTTTCCAAACAAAAGCTATCACTTATTAAATATATTAAGGTAACCCAATGTTATCCTATGGGAGAGATAGGCCTGACAGTAGTGTTAAATGAATATAAGATCAATGCACCCTGCTGTTAGACCTGGCTGCCTTGGTGTGGTTTCCCATAAACCTTTATCTTCAGACCAGTGTTAAAGAGCTAGTGCTCTCTCCTTAAAACATGGTAAGATTGGTTTATACCCAATTAGCATATTGAATTTATTTTTAAGTCCCTAATATTGTGGCACTACCTGTGCCCAGGGCCTGTAAATTAAATGCTACTAGTGGGCGGGCAGCACTGATTGGCCACCCACTTAAGTTGCACTTTAAACAGGGTTCAGGCCATTGCAGCATGTGTGTGCAGTTTTGAACTGCCAGGTTGACCTGGCAAAAGAAACCCTTTGACAGGTCCAAATATTCCTTTTCAAGGAAAAGTGGTAGTGGTAGGCCCTGATTAGCCCAGAGGGCAGGATGCAGTGTATTTAAAAGTAGGACATGCACTTTAATATTTTACATGCCCCAGTAGTGAAACACTCTTACATTTGTTTTTTAACTGCTGCAAGACTTACCTCTTCCATAGGATAACATTGGAGTCACCTTATTGCATGCAATAAACTGTAATTTCCAGATGGGAGCAAGTAACCAGTTTCTGCTTAGAGTCTTTGGAATTGTAATGAAAAATCCTAACTTATGGTGAAGTTTAATTTTAAATTATAATTTTGTAAAATGCCCCTTTTAGAAAGTTGTCATTTTCCTGCATTAGCCACTTGCTACCTGCAGTCTGTCTCTGGGTCACATAACTGGATGTAGTTGACAGGTAGGACTTGTGTATTCCTCATGCAATAGTGAGATCAGGTGTGCCTGGATGGGGCCTCACTATCAGGATGAGAGGGAGGGGTTGGGCCCAGCCCCACTTACATTTGAATACACTGTGTCCTGCCTCCACACAAAGGGCTGCATACCCTCATAGTTAGTCTGGAGCAAGGGTCTGGATGACAAGGCACATGTGCACTTCAAAGGTCTGTCTCCAGAAGCTTCTCCCCACTTCAAAGGCACAATTGGGTATACATCCTGGACCTCAGACATCAAATCTTCAGTACATTTCTGGATCTGTGGATACTCTGCAAGGAAGAAGGGCTGCTGTGCTGCTGAAAGGAATTCCACTCTTCTGGACTGCTGCTCTGGAGGAGTGCTGCCCTGTTGTGCTGGCCTGCTGCTCTCTTGCCTGGGTAGAAGGACTGGACCTGCTTCTCTTGATCTGAGAACCCCAGAGTGACTCCAAGGGCTAGTTCGCAGGCCTGCTGCACTGGAGTCTCAGGGACACAATAGGCTTCCAACAACCTTGCGCCTGCACCTGGACTCAATCTGTGCTTCTACCCCGGCAAGTGGTCCTGGACCCTTGGAAGTGGGCCTAAGGCACTTTGTCAGTCACGAATTCCCGAGCGGAACCGACACATCTCCTTTGCTGAGTGGTACAAACCTTAGGAAAACAGATACGTCGTCACCGCTGCATGGACTGGACCCATCGCAGAGACCCAAATTGCAACACCGCCGCTGCGTGACACATCCTCGCCACAAGCCCTTGCATTCCTTGTCAATGGCAGCCTAAACAAAGACAATGGACTACGCATTGCAGCCTTACAGCTCCTCGGAACTGATACATCACCTCGACTGTGAAACACAGCTTTGACGCCGGACTTTGCATCACAAGCTCTTGTCATTGGGATTCTCTACGCCGACACAGGACTTCGCATAGCAGCCTCACTGCACCTCGGCGCTGATGCATCACTTCAACTGCGTAACACATCTCCGCCACGTAACCTTGCAACACTATGCAAACCAGGGTTTAAGGTACTTTGTTCAGCGGGCCTAAGTGGGTCCTTGTAGCTAGCTCACGCTCCATCATGGTGACCTGAACTTGTGACTTGGACCGGGTCCTGCGCGACCTTTTATCTACAGTTGACGCTTTGTGCTTCTTGGCGTTATTTTTACTAAAATCTTTAAAATTGCATAGCTCTGATTCTACTGATTCAATTTGTGTTATTTTGGTCTTGTTTAATTTATACAAAAATGGCCCTAGTGTTTTAACTAGGTGTGGGGTCCTTTTTGTGTGTTTTATTTCACCTTATTACTGTTTGAAGTGTTGCACAAATACTTTACACATTGCCTCTAAGTTAAGCCTGACTGATCTCTGCCAAGCTACCAGAAGGTTGAGCACAGGTTAATTTAGGGTGGCTTGTGCCTCACACTGACAAGGATTGCAGTTGCTGCTTGAGCGGGGCACACACCTCAGTTAACCAACAACCCAATTTCCTACACCTGCCCTAAGGGCTTTGTAGGGCCTACCTTAGGGGTGACATATGTATTAAAAAAGAAGGTTTAGGGCGGGCAGAAGTGTTAGTTTGCTTTGTCGAAATGGCAGTTAAAACTGCACACAGGCTACAATGGCAGGCCTGAGACATGTTTAAAAGGCTATTGAGGTGGGTGGTGTGGACGGCGCATTGAGTGCTACAGGCCCACTAGTAGAATTTAATTTACCAGCCCTGGGTACATGTAGTACCACTTGCCTAGGGACTTATAATTAAATTAAATGTGCCAATTGGGTATAAGCCAAATTTGCAATGTTTACAGGAGAGAGCACAAGCATTTTAGCACTAGGTTTAGAAGTGGTAAAGTGCAAATAGTCCTAAATGGCAACAAAGATTGGTTCAGAAAATTGGACGGTAGAAGGCAAAACTTTCTAAACGACCCTGCAGAGAGGGTCAGATCTAACGCACTTCAAATGTGATATTTCTTAGAAATAAAGATTTATCACCCTATATATATCTTTGAAACATCTCACAATTCCATCATGATATTGAAAGAAAGTTCCTGCGCCAGTCAAGGACAGATGTAGCCTTGTAGCTTTGCTTGTCATTAGAACAACTGGGTCCTGTTAAAAGTATCTGATGCTGTGAGAAAGATCGTCCACCAAGTTTCCAGTTTATTTATATTTAAAAGTATACTAAGAAAAACATTAATAAAATAAAAGAATGCCAATATAAAGGTATACACAAATGTAGATATCAAGCTATTATCATAAAATCAGTGTCTTTTGTTTCATTACATTTATAAAATACAGCTAAAATACTTCACACATAATCTTAAACAAATAGATTTCTTTCAGATTAGTGCTGTGATATGACATCAATTATTGATGCATATATATAAAGCATATATTGAATGTACTAAAAGATTTATGCATAAGTATGGTGCATATTACAGATATGGTACAAATGTATTACTCAGAAAATGAAGACCTGAAGATGTTGATCTGGACACAAAGTACTACTAGAGATGTAGCAGAAACAGTTGGGCATTTTACTATCCAAACAATCCAGGAACAAGACAGTACACCTGTTTTTTAAACTTCCATGTTTGCACAAGAAGAAAATCAGTTTTGATCTTGACCACCTCAAAGAAGAATTTTCCAAGTCAATAACATAACAACATATTAGCACAGTTCGTTAGGCAAATTAACAGTTAATCAACTTTTCATTTATTCATTTGTTTAAAAACTGCATGAAAATTATCTTTCTAGCCATTAAAAAAACTGAAAGATGTATAAGTGTGACTGTCCCTTCTTAACAAAAAGGACATAACGGTATGTTCCCAAGGTTCAGTCCAGTGTCGCTCTTAAATAATTTCCAAAATATAAAAGAAGGCACTTCACCCAAACACAACTTCAGAATCCACTGACTAACATTTCTATCCTTTACTTCTTTTAAATATAGTTGTATATTTCCTGTAAATATACGCTTACTCATGTGATTTAAATTATTAAAATTTTGATGGTAATTCTTTCACCAACTTTTTAAGTAACTTCTTCCAAGATAACTGTGGGCACTTTACTGGATCTATGGAGGCAAGTGGATCAACCTTCGCTAACATTTTCTCTAAATTTAACATCCAAGATACACTTTTTTCAGACAGGAGGTAATTTTTAATAATATATTTTAGTGAATCTTCTGTAGATGACAAAGTTCAATACCAATAATGTATTATTCTTTGATAACACTTGAATTTTAAATTCAGGAATCCAAACACCAACCTTAAAGCACAGTGCACTGACCCTTTTGTGAGACCAAGCCATCTTTTCCATATATTCACCTCTTTTTTCTAAACACATTTCACCTGCTTCTTCTCTTTTATCTCACACCCATAAAGCAGTAAATTAACTATCTTCATGTTGTAAGACTGTCAGACTTATGGCCATGTTCCAGGTCTAGCCGGATCAGAGCCTCAGCCACTGCTGTGCTTCTTTGTTTCCTGGACTCAAAATATCTTTTAAAAGAAAGAATATTTCACAAAAGAATTCCAATATACTTATGTTCAGACACAGTTCCCACTTATTGGCCATCTAACCACCATTTTTATCATATCCCTCTAACTTGTTTAAAAAAAACATTGCTTTAGTTTTTTTAATGTTTAATTCGAGTCACAATAGTTAGCAAATTCATTTGATTGTCTCTGTAAGGTGACTAGGGAAAGATACATTAAAATAGCATTGTCTGCATAAAATATATGGGACACATGTTCCTCACCTAGTTTCAGTGGGAATGACCTGGCCTTTGCCAAATGTTTTGGGCATCTGCACTATATATGCAAAACATAAAGATGCCAATATGCATCCATGTCTAAGTCCCTTTGGTGTTTTTTATTTTCTTTGAAAATGAGCCATTATTTCCCAGTTCAATCTGCGTTCATGAGCTGTCATTCAGATTAATTATGAATTTCAATAATCCAGGTGCAAAACCCCTCCTATTTTTTTCTTCCATAGAGGTGATTGATTCACTGAATCAAACACAGTTGAAAGGTCAATATACGCAGAATAAAATGTTTGGCTCTTTATTAAGACATATTTCTGAACAAGACTTTTTAATAAAAAACACCCATCAACAGTAGGATAACCTTTCCTAAACCCAATTTGGAATTTTCGAAGTATCTTTGCCTTTTCTATCCATTCTTCCAAAAATGTTAACAGGCACTTTTCATACATATTGTTAGTATTATCTAACAGAGTTATCATCTAATATTTATGCAGTTCCTCATGAGGGCCCTTTTTTAAAAATTGGTACCTGTATATTACCTTTCCATGTACCTTGGATTCTCTTCTGCATAATAACTGTCTTAAACAAGGGCTCTGATACTTGTGCCCAAACCTTTGGAGTCAGTTGTAATATAGTAGCCGTAATCCCATCTGGTCCTTGTGCTCTTGACCCTTTGAATACCATTATTAATTTTATTTTTCAACATCTTTTACTGTTGGTATCAGATCTTCTTGTGTTCAGTTTGTTATAGTACAACTTCCTTGTATGCCAACAATATCAGAATCTGAGATATTGTCTTTTTATTTAACACTATAAAGGTCTGTGATATACGCTTCACAAGTATCTTCATCTCCAGCGATTTCCAGCACCTTTTCATTTGTTCCAAGTGCTTTCCCTAGAAGATTCCCAAAAACTTTGGACCGTTTCTCATGTAATGCCATGATAGCCTCTAACCATTATTATTTCTTTTCGACCCACCCTATTCTTCAAACTTCAGACCTATACTGTTTCCTATGTTTCTTCCTCCTAGGTCTCCTTAATGACCGATCTAGTTTCAGAGCATCCCTAGCATTCCTGTTTGTTCTTGCTGCATCTATTTCACTACAAGGTCATGCTTTACTTAAATAAGCCCTGATCTTACCTCTGTTTGCCCTTAATCTTAGTACCTCTGCACATTTTCATAATCTACTATTGTGTCCTTAGATTTATGGGAACTATTTGCAAATATAAGACAATGACCCAGCTTTTCAATTTGAGTCTTACATTTCAAAGACCAGATGATCCTTCAATTGTTTTTAATACAAACATGTTGGCTGTTAGCCCAATTTTCTCTATTATTGATGTGATAATGTAACATCAATCCTATGGGTCTATGGTCACTCCCTGTCTGCTCTCCCACCAACCACCATATCATCCTCCCCACAAATTTGTGCATATGGAGCTTTTTGAAGTATGGTTCCTCTTGGGCCTTGTTAGAGTATCTGTTAGTCCCTGGAATTTTACTACAGAAGAATGGACCACGAGAAGCTTCCTAACGGAGAACGACCTTTACAACGCGGTCGTTAGACCGCGTTATGTTTACATCGCGGGCATTACAACGCAAGTCTTTACAATGACTTGTGCTGGATGGCGCTCTAAATTAAGGAATAGTATGATTTACTATTCCAACACCTTCCCTACTGTTAGGTAGGCTGGAGTTGGAATAATAAATCATACTATTCCTAAATCCAGCGCCCTCCAGCGCAAGTCATTGTAACGACTTGCGTTGTAACAAACGCAATGTAAAATACCGCATTGTGATTATATGCGTTTTAACGTCATACATTCTTCCTAACATCTACAAAAATCTTGGCTCAGCTTGAGACACTGTTTTCAATCTGAAGACTTTGAGGCTGATTCACAAAAATATTTATGAGAATGGGAAGTAGTACTACAGAAGTATTCTTTGAGATACTCTTACATGCCATTGTGAACAGCCCTAAAAACATCTAAAGTAGTAATCAAAATGTAATATTCAGGGAATATTCACATACAATGAGTACTGATTGAAAGGGCTGTGGCCTCTTTGCATTTTAACTGCTTGGCAGTTGGACATTTTGGGACGGATTCACAAAGGTGTATAACAGTATATAAAAGAGTACTATTGCAATACTACTTTCTGTACTCGTAAATGCCTTTGTAACCTGGCCACATGTTCATGTGCTTATAGATTTTGAATAACAGATTGGTTTTAGGACTGTTTGACTATATTATTTTAGAAGTGCAGTTTGTGAATAGCAATTAACTTACTCTTGAGTGGGTGTGTGATTTGTTTTTAGATGACTCTCCCTAAACCCTTGCTTACTCATCCCTAAATCCCTCCCAGGTAGGTGTAAGTATTCCTTATTTTCCAGCTACTTCCCGTCGTGTCGTGCAATATTGTCACTATGTATGGCAATTTCTAAACCAAAGAAAATATATTGGCCCTTTTTTAAACTGCATTGTAGTAAATGTAGTAGTACTACACTAGTAGATGGATTTCAAAATCATCTGTGCCGAGATCTCTGTTTTCATCTTTCCTATAGGTTCAATGCAAAAATCTCCATCAGATGAGGGGAAGTAGCTGGAAAATAATGAATACTTACACCTAACTGGGAGGGATTAAGGGTTGAGTAAGCAGAAGGTTTAGGGAGATTCATCTAAAAACAAATCACACACCCACTCAAGAGTAAGCCATTTGCCATCCACAAACTGCACTTCTAAAATACTATAGTCAAACAGTCCTAAAACTGTTGTAAATGTACTCCAACCCAACCTTTCAGTAATGCCATTCACAGATACTGCATTACACTTCCATAGAAAAAAATAGAGGCAGATTCTTGATATAGCACCCCATAGGAAAAATGATAAAATAAATAAATAAAATATTTTTTACTTTTAAAACAAATATATATTTATTTAATTTGAGATACAATTTGAATAAATATTTGAAACTATGCTAAACATACCTTTCAATAAATTCTAATACATATTGAATAAATATAAATATTTTTTACTGTAGGTTGGATGTTTGTTAAATTATCCTACATGGATAATAGTTTTAAATTAAATCAATATTTTAAGTAAGTATTGAGTACATAAAAATGTATTGTGCTGTAACATTTTATTTTATTAATTCTAGATTAGATAGTGCAAACAATAATTTACCATTGATATTCTGAAAATATGTTTTCATTATTTTTCAAAACAAAAATGAAATTACCCTTTTATAAAATTTCCTATACTTAATGTAGGGAAATCACAATCACTGTGGCAGAACCCTTCATCTTTGTGTGAAAAGTTATAAGCAATAAGTTTACACTTCTAAATCCTGTTCTAGAAGCAAAACAAAGGGGTGGTGCATGTAAGTCTGGACTTAGGAGTAACTTTATATTTGGAAATGTTGAATAGCAAAAAAAGTGTAAAGTTACACCTAGGTGCAGAAGGAGCTTTACAGGTGAGTAAATCTATGTGTGGAAATTTACCTTTATTAACGAGGCCCATAGTCTCTTGGCCAAAGGCATTCATATCCTCATTTCCAATATGTGTTAATGCTTAGAGAAGGTCCATGAATTAGAGTGAGTTTGAGGAAAGTTTTAGGATTTAAATACTCATCTCTATAGTTGAAAAACAGGCTTGCGCTGAATGGACCAAACTAAAACTTGACACTCCTGTGGTAATCATAGAAGATAATGATGAGATTTACATGTGAAATCTTCTTAAGTCGTGTTTATTAACCACAGCCTCTGCAGCCCACAGGTAACTGACACAAATGGAATATCTACAACTAGAGTCAACTAGTGCCGGGACGCCTCTTAGCTGGGGCAGCTGTTGCGCTCTACCAAAATGATTACATAACATAACATAACATAACTCAGCATTCTATATTCCGGTGAGCTGATGCTGGAATACATGTAACATGAGATCACAACAATATCTCCCTTTCTGTATAATAACCAAAGGCTAAAGATGAGAAACAGCACAACAGAATAAAAGAGCAAGAGGAAAAGCGTTGCACAACACAGTATAAAAGGAAAGAAAGGAACAGAGCAATAGGGGACTACAATATAATATTTTAGCACAGGAACAATAAATTCAAGCAAGAAATCTTAAAGGCATAAAAGTTTTCCTACAGAGAAACAATAAATTCAATCACGAAATCTTAAAGGCTTAACAGTTTTCCTACCACTCTTCCTTGATTCGGGGACAAGACTACGTGAGTAGGAATGACTCACTTTGGAAATGTCAGAAGAGGAAGTAGAAGCAAGAAAAGTGTGAGGATGATTGGGTGAACTGAAAGGAGAAGTAAGATCGTGTGGATGCAAATCATGGAAATGCACCTTCACAAGTTTTCCTTTATTCCACCATTCATTCCTGCTAGTTCTCACTGCCGTCCTGGTCATAACTTCAACTCTAACAGGTGGTTTGAACTTTGACATTTCCTTTGGGACATGATTAGGGTCTTTAACACAAACCCAATCACCAACACGGAAAACACTTCCGGTAGATTTGACCCTGTGTTTAGTGTCATACTGACTCTTCATCTTAGCTTGACATTTTTCAACATTGGGTCTAACAATTCTATCCACACTTAACATGTGATCATTCTTGGTTTGACACTCTCACGACCAAGCAGGACACAACCTGGATGCAGGAGGTCGTCCACGCAAGATTTCAAACGGTGAAAGACCGGAGACAGCATTGGGACATGACCTGTGAGACCAAAGCATCTCTTCAACGGCCTTACACAATACAATCTTGTTCTGAACAGCCCATTGTATGCATTCCATGAGGGCCCAATTCATTTTTTCTACTAAGCCATTGGCTTGAGGATGGTATAAAGCAACACATTTATGTTTTATAGTATTTGTATCTAGAAAACTTTTCATCTCCGTAGAAACAAACTGGACACTGTTGTCGGAGACAAATTCTTTTGGATAACCTTCCCTTAAAAACAAACTATTTAGGAACTTGATAACAAATTTGACTTCCCACCATTTACTATAATAGTCAACCACCACAATAGCAAACTTAAACTTGCGCTGTAGAATACTGAAAGGCCCAATGTTAGAACACCATGAATTCCTTCCAAGACATTCTAAAGAACGCGCTGAAAAACAGCAGCAGCCGACGCAAGACTGAAAGGCATCCTTTTGAACCGGTACGTGCCCATCGGTGATACAAATGCTGTGAGATGGCATGAAGATTCATCAAGTACCACCTGATGGTAAGCAGATGCTAAGTGGATCTTTGAGAAAAACCCAGCACCCGAAAAAGTACTGATGATGTCATCAATTCTTGGAAGAGGGTGGGAGTCAATCCAAATAGCCTTGTTGAAGCTTCTGAAGGTCAACGCAGACTCTCAATTGCCCATTCTTTTTCCTGGCAATCACTAAAGGTGACAACCATAAAGAAGATTTAATGGGTTCTATGACCCCATCATTACACATCTTCTTCAAAACCTTGCCTAAATCTTCAAGCACACTAAAAGGTACATTCCTCAATTTGTGTTTCACTGGTTTGACATCACCTTGGGTTTTAATTTTGTGCTTGAACCCTTTAATTTTACCAAGTTGGTTGTGAAAAACAGTGGGAATTATCTTAACCCATTTGGAATTGTTACCAATCGTATCTCGAGAACACTTACTCTCTTCGCAATCAGCAACAAGAGAAACTTGGACATCTTTTCCTGGACTAAGGGTCATGCCAAAAAGTCCTTGTTGGTACCATCCGAAGATATTAAGTTCCTTTTTGGCAAAGTGAACTTTAAAAAAAATGGTGCGATTTTTTAATTTAAGGTGACATTCCAAATACCCAGACAGTTCTATCTTCCCCCCATCATAAGTTACTGGATTCCTATCGGGTGGAAATAATTCTCGGTTCCCCCAGATCTCTGCAAATAACTCATCAGTCACCATTGTCATTCTCGCACCAGAATCAATGAGGAGTTTGAGAATCTTACCATCCACTTCAATGTTCTCATAAGGGTCTACACAATTTGATTCGTCATCTTGTACCACAACAATCATATCCCTCACCCCTCTCATACAATTTTGTTCTTCATCGGAACTATCACACAGATCACCATCAGGAATTGCATTGACCTTGTCTCTAGGTGACTGGCAAACTTTCGCAAAATGCCCAATTTTTCCACACAACTTGCATTTGACATTCTTTTCAGGACATTGCCAACCATTAGGACCATGATTTGGATAACCACACCTAAAACAAATGTTCTTTTGAGAAAAGAAACTACCTTTGTACTCTTTCTTTTTTGTGATTTTTTAAAGCCAATGTTCTGTTTTGGAATCGAGTTCTCATTCACCACAAATACACCAGTAGTATCTTTACAAGTAAGCTCTTTCAAAGCTTTGCGTGACACTTCAATTCCCTTCACTACATCAATAGTTTCTAATAGGTTAGGATTTCTCATGGTGAGGAGTTTTTCTTGTACTTTTTTGTCCCAACAGTGTACCATCTGGTCATGTATAAGTTGGTCCGTAAAATTCTCAAACTCACACTCTGAAGCAAGCATACGTAAAACAGTAACATAATTATCAATGGACTCATCTTGTAGCTGCTCCCTTGTAAAAAACTTGTGCCTGTTGACAATCAAACTAGGTTGTACGTCAAACAGCTTCTCTAATTTCTTTACTGCCAATTCATACTCATCTAATTCATCTTGACCCTCTACAATAGGATACGGAGGAAGATGTTCATATATAGATTGCCCTTCAAAACCAAGATTATGTTCTAATAAAAACCTCTTACGTTCTGGGCGATACCTATTTCTGCCAATAGCTCCCAAGTACTTAGTGAACACCCTATTCCAATTTCTCCAAGATACCGGTGGGTCACCAGGAGTTTGAAGAAAAGGTGGTGGAGCATTCACATTCTGCATGGTAGCCATGGCGAAAATAAATGTACAATGTATATAGCTAGAGGCCAGAAACTAGTAGTGGTAAACACACAAAACATAAAACAAGTAAAACAAGTAAAAAAAACAATACTACACTAATGCTTGTATACTTCACAGATGTTCCTTTACAACAGGTATAGATTCATAAATAATGTTCTATGGTGAGCCGTTACCCTGAACTGCGTGTGCACACCACGGATGTGCAAATCTTCAATAATTGCGTGTGCACATCACGGACGTGCAAATAGTCTTAGTTATTGAGTTATCTTGGACTGCGTGTGCACATCACGGATGTGAAATTCACTTTATTGTATTGTAGGAACTTATATGCAACTTGGTTTTTAATGGAGAAAAGAAACTACTTGAGTTAAGTTCTTCCTTTAATATGAAACTGAGAAACCTCTGCTGAATTTAATGCGATGTCAGGTAAACACTGGGTTTTCTTCAATGGAGGTTTGAGTTACAGTTGTTCCTTTCCAGTTTTGTTCACTTCCCTTGACTTGTTACAATGCAGGTTAGCGTTCTAGTTGTTCCCTTCCTGTTTTGGACACACCCCTCGAAAGTGTGAGGAAGACATTGTGGAACAGAACTGAGGTGCACTGCCGGTTAAACTAGTAAGTACATTTACTTCTTCCCCGCTTGACGCAAAGCTGGCGTTTGAAATCCAAGCACATCAAAACACACTCGCTGTAGTTCTTTAATGTCACAATCCGGGAGCACAGGCCGTGAGCCGCATCCACAGCGCTCGAACAGCAGAGAGATTCAGCTGCGAGGAAAAACACGCGCACAGCTCGAATTAACGTTTAGGGGTAAATTATGTGTATTTTGGTGTAATGACGCTCTTGAATTTCACCGATACACATAAATAGAAATCAACATTGACAGTCACAAACCTTTTCTGTGATCACGTTGAACCAACTGTGTTCGATTTGTGTAATAGTCAAACCGTAGGAAACTGACCTACGAAAACACAGCGCTTCAGCTGAACGTAAAGTGAGAGATTTAGCATAAACTTTGACTCGTGTTCAAAACTCAACAGGGATAAGAGGAGTGTCTACGCGTATTCAGTAGTCACGCTCTCACAAACTAATCTCTCTTTGTTTTAAACGTCTTTCAGATGCCCAATGTGACATACGATTACTTGACTGTAAAGTAGGGCAATGTAGAAAGTCTAAGTAAACGTTGGTAAAATCCTCTCAGTAAGGAAAGTTAAAGGTACTGGCCTTATGTAGTTCCTTTAAACAGTTCATTATCGTTTTTCTCTCCATTGTAGACACAAAGGTAGGTGAGAGGCTGAGGATCCTCATAGCGTAGGTCCTTGGCTGTGGCTAAATCGTCGCCAAATTGTGGTAATCATAGAAGATAATGATGAGATTTACACGTGAAATCTTCTTATGTCGTGTTTATTAACCACAGCCTCTGCAGCCCACAGGTAACTGACACAAATGGAATATCTACAACTAGAGTCAACTCAGCATTCTATATTCCAATGAGATGATGCTGAAATACATGTAACATGAGATCACGACAACTCCCCAACCCATTTTGTTGTGTTTCAAGGTTTGATGAATTCTCATTTTTTTTGCTGGACCAGGATTTGAGTTTTGAGGTCAGGTCCCTATATATTTAATGGTAAATTTCAATTTTATATAGCACACATGATAATAATGAAAGTATAACTGTGTGCTAAGAGATAAAAGCAAGCTTAGTAGTAAAGGTGGAAGAGGTAGGGAAAATAAGATGCATGGTGGGTATTCTATGCCAGATAAAGCTGGAAAAGATTATGTTTTCAGATAGCATTTGAATGATATAAGCAAAGGTTTGGTCATTAGACTCGAGGGCAATGTGTTCCAATATATGCTGCATATCCACAAAAGTATTGTTGCCAAGTATGAGCTATTCTGATTTTCAATGCTTCAAGCAATAGTGTGCTCTTACCCCTGAGTTCTCTTTGTCCTGCTGAGCTTTTGAGATGGCTGATCTGCCTATTCTGGTGCAGGGATTTATGTGCTGAGCAACCCAGGTTAAATGTCACTCTTGCATCAATTGGAAGCCAGTCCAAGTTGGGGATAAGGGTTATGTGGCTGAATTTACTATTTGATGAAAGAAGTATGCCTATGGAATGAAGAATGACTTTAAGAGAGTTGAGTGAGGGGTGAGACACTTAAACAAGAACAGTTGTGCCAAACTCCGAACATGATATGATTAGTGCAGTGGCTGCAGTTTTTACATGAGAGAATATCCACAACAGATTAATTTTTTTAAGGGTTAGGTTGTGCAAATAGGTGGCTTTACTGACATTGTTTATGTGTGGGCACATCAAATGGGAGAGGTTGTGTATGAAGCATATGATTTCACTTTGGGACACAAGGAAGAAGTCTATACATTTGAGCTCTTTGAAGAGCATCATATTCAATTTGTTCCTGAGTTTTGGTGGAAAGAGTAAACACTTGCTTTTCTGGCATTTAAGCTTCAGAACATAATGAACCATCAATGGTTGCAGTTTAGAAAGACTATTATGTAAGCTGAGGATATCATTTAGGAAGATGCTTTAAAATTGAGTTGGTTGTCATCCACATACTGCTGAGGCCCCTCAAACCGTTCCATGCAAATACATCGGCTTGAGACTGGTTGAGTTGCATGTAGGCTAAGATAGACTAACCAGGTACAGCACAAGTCATCACAGTAGGGGGTGAAGAAAGTCATCTAATATTTTTTTAGCTGATATGGATTAGTTAGAAAAAGAGATGAATTAGCTCAGGACAGAGCCACAAAACCCCTTGTGGTGTTAAAGATAGAGATGTACCATATATGATCAACTGTGTCAAAAGCAGCTGTGAAACTGAACGCAAAAATGGGTGAACCTCCGCATTCAATATGGTATGAAACTTTCCCTTTGTTCCTGTGATCCACTTCGTACAGATATTTTGCCTTTCTTTAGATCTGGTAAGGTTCCCTGGATTACTCTTGTGTGCTCAGTTTGTGGACAGGGGAGTAAATCATGCTGACTGGCTAATTATTGAGGCTGCCCTGACAACATGTAATTATGGTGAGTTGGTTGGGGCTGTGTTTGTATAAGGGAAATTTGGATTTTCCTTGAAAAGCGTTTCCTTCTCCCAAATTATCTGTTAAATTGGAGGTTATTGGTACACTTTCTCTACTTTCACACACTTACTGAACTTGCTGTAGTAGCATACTACAGTTGCTTACATTTCTCTCAGAAATAAGCAACACATGATTGATTCTTGGGTAATCTCACATAGCAATTCAAGGGATCTTGAAAGGTAAGAAAAAGAAAAGTGGGATCCAATCTTCTCCCTGTATACACACAGTGATGGCAGATGAGAGCATGCACTTAACAGCAACATATCTGTTCTTCTCTGCATCTCTGTTCCCTTTTCAATTGTTTTCTCAGTGATGGACTACTACCGGTTTCTTAGCATGTCAAATATAACCTGCAGGGTCATAATATGACTTACTCCAGCTGACAAAATCAAAGGAGTTGATACATTTAGATACAATTTATTATTTATTTATACTGTGGACCAGGTGTCTGAGTGTTGTGTATGGCAAAGCATTTGTAATGCCTACCAGAAAAATATATGCCAAACTGAAGTGTAGCACTTTCAGAAGAGGCCCTGGCCTGCAGCCTATGGCTAAGTGAATGAGAATTCAAAGTATAAGAAATCTAGGCATAGGTTCTGATTTAAAAAGAAGCGACAATAGAAAATCTGCCAAACAAGAGTATTTATCGTTACTAGAGTGAACAGGAGTTTTAGCAAGTTAGATCCTGGCCAATCGACAGAAATCCCAGTGGATGCTCTTCCTCCTCCATTCAGTGGTTTTTCCTTGAAATTACATTGCCAAGCCGCGTCTTTTTTCGTTTATCTATTCATAATCTGGAAAGGAGGTCTTTTTATGTAATCCCTCAGGATCATTGTCTGTAAATATTAATGAGTTTAGAATTATGCCAGCATCTGCATTTTCATTTTCAAAAAACACCTTTCTTTTGAACGTATCTTTGTAGGCTTCCTTCACAGTAACCAGTGCCATTCCAGTTGGGACAACTATTTCTAGGCCAGATCTGAGATCCGGCCGACCTAGGGAAATATACTGAATACATCCTGATGTCATTTTCTAAAACAGGATAGAATTCAGGAATGCCTACACATAATCCACATCCCGTTCGGTGCAGCAACTTGCAGGCAGCGATAGAACTTTCTTATTTCACTACCAGCCAGACACAAATAAAGGTTGATTTAAAGGGACATAAAACCTAAAGAAGGGATGAAGGCCCTTGTAACAGGCCTTGTTTGCACCTTTTTTATTTGTATTCATTATCATCATAGCTGGGAGTCATTGAGAGCTTAACACCTAGATGTGAATGCAATGGAAGGAAACAAAGGCACAAACTTCCACTTCACAAGCAGTTGAAGGCCGTTTTTTGACTTTGCTCAACCCCGCCCCCCCCGATAACAGAAGTGCACTCACTGTAAGAATGCACGATTTATCTGTGAAAATGAGTAATTACACTAATAATGATTTAAATGACAACTACTAATTTATTTGATATTTAATTCTTTTATAGCGCTATTCATCCCAGTGTAGGTTGTTAGAGCACTTAACATCACACACAGAGACACAATCAATCATAAGTGTGTAAATTAATTTATAGAAACTGTTATTTAGGACAATGAGGGTTGTAAGGTGTAGGAATCACATAGTTGCTGTGCTTGTAGATATTACATATTGAGTAAACGGTCAGGAGAAACACAAAGTCAGGATATAAATCCTAACACAGTAATTAGGGTTTTCTGTACTAAAAAGATTTTATTAATTCCCAGAGGAGCCATTCTGTGCATTCTTAGAATAATGAAAGATTAAGAAAAAGTCAATTAGGATCTAAACCCACGTCTTACAGTTTGCATGCAGCTCCTTGATGCAGGTAAATAGATCACTGTGCTATATTAGAAAGACTGCAACTTCTGAACTGTAAATTACAAAATTATCGCAGTGTCAACAGCAGGAGCCCAACGCACCTATCTACACAAAATATAAATCTGTGATCTAAATGTTACACAATTTGCTCTGCAGCAGGCACGTTAACCCTCTATGCTACTTTATGAGTCAAAACTTCGTTTAGACAAAACACAGAACTCTTCCAGAACTGCATTAACCACTAGAGTTATCTTATTACTATTATAATTCCCACAAAATTGCTGGGCACACACAGATCTCTGCAGCAGGTGATTTAACCCTGTAAGGTACTTCACCATGCAACCTCTTTGCGACCAATTAAGAAAGCTGGAACAAATCTGCAGTCATGTTTGTCCTTGTTGCCAATTTGTTTCCGGCAGATTTATTTTTATTTTTAAATGTATGTCGACAGTCAGACTTTGATTTTCAAGCTCTGTCCCTTGTGGCTCCAACCCAATTCCAGCATTGACTATAACTTAAAATAATACATTATTTATGAACTGTAATACATAATTATGTATACGTTGGAGTTCTATAAGGAAATCTTTTCATTCACAAATAGTACTGCAAGCAACAATGCACACAAAAATCATCAAACGATTTATAAAAATAGAAATCTATAAAAAAACATGTTTTTTTCTCTACTGAGTCAGAAGGACAGTGTGCCGGAACATATAGGGCCTTATTATAGGTCTAATGAAATCTTGTTTCGACTTATAAAGGAGTGGAATGTGGAATTGGACTTCCTTCGATATCTTCTTCTGACACATTTTGCTTCAAAAACAGGAAGAAATTGTTCAGAGGTAAGGATCCACATTGTGGGAAAGGCGTATTGAAACTACTGAGGAAACATATAATTCCTCTGTATTTTGTTTTCCTGGTACCTAATCTAGCAATGGTGCAGTAAGGTCACTTGTATTAATTCTTGTGGTGTGCAGTATTAGTGCACCAGTGTTCCACAGTGTCGAATAGTGAATGCATGGCATGTTTTCAAAGATCCTCTTTTGAGGACTTGTTTTTTCTAGGACTTCAGCTGTCAAACACAATGGATCTGAACGCTGCACAGAACCTAGATGTGTTCAGCCATTACAGATGTATCTTTTTTTAATGCAAGAAGATGCTGATGCATTTTCTTAGGAAGCGTAGCAATCTTGAAGCTAGCACATGCATACTCCCTGGTCGCTATGAGATCACGGCTCTTTGAGCTTTAGGTGTGCATTTTATTGAATGTCATTAAAAAGCAATATGTGGCTGCCGACAGTCTTTTAACTCTGACAGCATTTTGATAAGCCTGGTGCTTTAGTATGCATTTTCTGCTTTTGACAGAGGTGGGGAATTCATCGAGACAATGTTGGGCTGCGCTTCCGGACAACAATCTGCTGTTGCGATGAGTATCAACTTGTAATTGTGCTGTCAGCGCTTAGAAGGTATCAGAATCAGGGTTGGCTGCTCAAGCAACTGAGAATGGAGACAGAAAAAGAGAGACAGAGCCCCTGCAGCTCAAACTGTCTAGGCAAATTTAAATCAGACCGTTCCATGGAGCACTTCTGCAGAGGCAGATCTCTATTAAGCGGCGTAGGCCGAAGCAGACAGCGACAGGTGTGACCACTGCATCCCTTTCCACGACAGATGATAAATGTGGTGGGGCCAGATGCACGAAGCCGTTTTGCAGTTGCAAGCGGCCCAGCATGCAGAATCCTGATGTATCAAACCCAAATTACTGAATTGCAATTTGGGTTGAGACCAAATACTGATTCAGTAGATGGAAGGAGCGTGTTGAACGTCCCTTCCAAATATCGAATCAAAGGTGTATGTATCAATGTTTTGTGACTGAAATGCGGTTACAAAATATTAATATTTTACCACACCTCAAAGGAGGTGGCAACCCATTCACAAATGGAATGGGGCACCGAAGGTACCCCTTCCCCTTTGTGATTCTGTAAAAAAACTTTAAGAGTAGGGATGGACCACTACCTACTCTAAAAAAAAAAAGGCACTTTTCATTTTTGTTGCTTAAACACATCTGATTTTACTTTTAAAAAGCCAGGTTGCATTTAAAGAAAGAATAATACTTTATTTAAAAGCATTCACAGATATGGTGGTCTGCTCTCCTCAGGATGCCACCAAACCTGTGATGGCTGTGATTCCTAGTTGGTCACAACTTGCAACCTACTTAATTAATATTCATGAGGTAGGTCAAATTGCAACCCACTACGAATCGGTAATTTGCAAACCGACATGTTAGACCATAGTTCGTTTTGCAAATTACCACACTGGTTGCAAAAATACTGGCGGCAAATTGCAACCAGTATTTTGCGACCAGTTGTTCATAAATCTTGCCCAAGATGAGATGCCAAGTCTCTTCTTTACACGCATAGAGTGATGAAGATAGTTGCAAAATGCACTTGGCTATTTTGCCAGAAACTTTAAAAGACGTATATTACTTTACCTGTTTCCTTGGTGAAGGACGGCTCAACCACCTCCTGCAAGGCTGAGTCCATATCCACCCAGCAATCTCCTTTTACACCTTGGTTTCCTCAGAAAGGGAATATTTTAAGAACCTGGGAGAAAAAGTCAGCATTTGTCTCAACTGGGTTTTCCCAGGAAAGGCCCAAGGAGGGCCTTACCTGGGCTCAAAAGCCTGAACACTGCAACCCAGCCCTCCTTGTCTCCGCTTGTGTTCCTCACCCTTACTAATCAGAAAATTCACAGCTACCTGTCCCCACATTTTAGTGGTCACAAGCGAAAGACGATGAACAATTGTTCTAAAAATGAGCTTAATGTGGATTTGAAGCTATCTATTGTTGGATAGAGGAGGGGAATAGTTTACTATTCCCACTCCAGCAAGTGCAACAGTAGGGAAAGTGTTGGATAGCGGAGGGGAATAATTTACTATTCCCACTCCTGGGAGTGCAAAAGTAGGGAAAGTGTTGGATAGCATAGGGGTAAAAATTACTGTTCCCACTGCAGGGATAGCAACAGTAGGGAAAGTGTTGGATAGCGTAGGGGTAAAAATTACTATTCCCACTCCAGGGAGTACAACAGTAGGGAAAGTGTTGGATAGGGGAGGGGAATAATTTACTATTCCCACTCCAGCAAGTGCAACAGTAGGGAACGTGTTGGATAGGAGAGGGGATAACATTTACTATTTCCACTCCAATGAGTGCAACAGTAGGGAAGGTGTTGGATAGTGGAGGGGAATAATTTACTATACCCACTCCAGCAAGTACAACAATAGGGAAAGTGTTGGATAGTGGAGGGGAATAATTTAATATTCCCACTCCAGGGAGTGCAACAGTAGGGAAAGTGTTGGATAGCGTAGGGGTAAAAATTACTATTCAAACTCCAGCAAATGAATTAACATTAATTAACAAAGAATTAATTAATTAAAAATAATTTACCTCCCAACATATTCCATTATAAATGACACCACCAATGTCGTAAAACAAGCAAATTAAAAACAATTATTAATGAATTAATTCACACAATTAACACTATAAAATAACTTTAAATATTATATAAAAAATATTTAAAAATATATTCAAAATAAATTATTTCCCACCCTACTCCCCTATCAAACCACAACCTGCTTCTAAAAAAATTACACAATCAACATAATTATCAATTCATACATAATTATTAATAACCAATTAATAAATAATTGAGAATACATTAATTTCCACAATTAACATAATTAACAATTAATTATTAATAATTAGCAACCAACAACTGAGGGGCCGATTCCGATCCGGGTCAGAAAGCACTCCGGCCGAGCCGGATCCAGAGTGTTTTCCGACCGAGCCGGAGTCCTGCAGTCCGGCCGAGCGAGTACGATGCGGCCGTAAGCTGCCGGACTCGGTTCGGTCGGACTCCCATAGACGTCAATGGGAGCCGGTCGTACGACGCGTACATGGGTTCCCATTGACTGAATGGGTACGTCGCGGAAAAAGTGCGCCCCTACAGTGGGTACGTGTCGGTGCAATCTGCACCGTACATGTCTGTGTTGGGGAGACCCATGGGTCTCCCCCTGTGTCCGAGTCGTAGGGCTGCGGGTGACAGGGGGTCCGATGTGGACCCCCAAAGGCAACCACCCAGAGAATTTGCGAGCCGGACACTCCGGCTCGCACAGGCTGTCCGACGTGTGCATCGTACTGGCTCGGTCGTAAATCGCAGCCATTGCACGCCACGGTTAGCTTACAACCGAGACGTATGGAGCAGTTCGGACCCGGAAACGACTCGGTCGGTGAATTTCATGTAGCTCTCCTCGTACTTGCTCGCTCATACAGCTGTACGAACCGGCCGGAAAAAACGCGTACGGCTCGTAGTTTTTCTGGCCGGATCGTGTTCGGTGCCCTTCCGACCCAGATCGGAATCGGCCCCTAATTAGTAATAAATTAAAAACCACAATTAACAATATAATATAATAAATACATAAATATTATCTAATAAAAAATATTCCCCTATAAACCCACAACCCGCTACAGAACTAAAACGCAAAATTTAATTAAAAAAAATTAATAACTTCTAAACATTATTAAAAAATGTATTATAATTAAATTACTTCTCACCCTGTTCCCCTATAAACCCCCAACCCACTACGGAACTAAAACGCAGAATGTACTTTAAATTTTTTTTATAACTTCTAAAAATTTAACACGTTTTTAAAAAAACAAATGCAACACTTAAACAAAAAAAATAGAACACATACATTTAAAACACACTAACTAAAACTACAATATTTTTAACAACGATATATTTGTAAATGATAATAATGACTTTGATATTTTTTAAAACAATATTATTTACCTTAAACTCGATATTCTTGACCACGATATTCTGACAGTCGATGTTTTTGTATCACGATATTTTGAACTCGATATTAATGCAAGTCGACATTACCAACTCCATATTATGCCTGTTTACATGTGAATTGTGGGTACTAAAGTGATCGTGCACAACTAAAGTTGGTAATGTTCCTTCTTCTCAGACTCATGTTTTGGGAATAAAAGAAGTTACTACTACTTTAGAATTCTGCTAAGATCCTGTCTTCTCTTTACAGCTTGGATTGTATGTGAAAGGATTAATTGCAACGCCAAAGTCGATAAAAATTCTACCTTGATATATTTTGCATACTTCTATTCCGATGCAATAGGAAGTCAGGTGCTCTTGATAAAAAATATAATGCACTGGGCATGTTTTGCATGCCAACAGTTTTTTCACATTGCAACTAAGACAATACTTTGTATTCACAAATATAACTTTGGATGGGTTTTTAACTTTTATGTCTGCCAAGAAGCTATAAACAGATTCCTGACAAGGCTAAATACATTTACTACTGCTGATTTCTCCTCCATGAGTGGGTAGAAACCAGCAAAAGCAATTCATACTAAAGACGCAGGTGGTGGGCATTCCAAGCTCTGGTTTGTCTTAAAATGTTGGAAACACCCAAAAGCATTACTGTTGGTGTGCATTCCTACACTCCTCTCCCACCCCTTTCCCTCCTGGAAAGGGTCAGAGATTCACACTAAACACAGAAAAGGTGATGGGAGAAATGCTTGCACTAAGTATAACCACTTGCAATTGTTCATGGTAGCATCCCATGTCACTAATCTTTTATCCACTGTGCCACCTCAGTGTGGACTCAACCATATGCATATCAGTTTTGACTCTGGTCCGATAGAAACAATCCAGCCCAAACTTCCAGGCAAGGCCCTCCTTGAACTGGAACACAAGCAACCCAAGACCAGTTTTACCCTGATTGGGCTCATCAGTCAAGTAGAATATGGTTCCAGTGGCACAGTGAGCAGGACCCACATCTGGGCATACCCTTGTCACTTAGGACCGTACATCAGATGCACAAAACACAGCACAGCCGAAGTCTGCATGGCGGTCCTACTGTCATTCAGCGTCACCGACAGAACATGAATAGTGTGCATGTGCAGTCGCTCAAACTCACTAAATGTGCTCTTGAGGTAGGATTTCCCCCCAATTTACTCTCAGGATTGAGCACTATTTTCATGTATCAAAAAGCTCCCATGCATCCTAAATGGGAGGAGCAATGCATTTTGCACTAAGAAATAGTCTTAAATGTGCTCCTGGGGTAGAGTTTTTTCCCCAACTTACTTTTGGCATTTAGTGATATTTGCTTAGTGCAAAATGCTCATGCTCGATAAATGTTCTCTTGCAGTAGGATTCCCCCCACAAATTACTCCTAATTATGCAAGCAGGAGTAATTGTGTGATTATCAATAATTCTGTGTCAAAGAGTAATGCGTAATTACCAAACTTACTCTGATTACTTTGGCGTAATTAAAATTGTGCTCAGGCCTACTGAGGACACAAATCTTCAAGGAACAACTCATCTGCAAGTAATTATTGGTACCAACAATCTTTTCAGAATAATTATCCCTCTCCAATGCTTAGTGTGTGACACAATAAGTGCAGGGGCCCAGAATAATTCACCCCCAGAACTATGGTACACATCCTAGGCTGAGAGGATGAACGCTCCTCACTCAGAGGACAATGACTGACCTCAGAGCAGATTGGTATAACCTGTTGACTACTAAGCAGAGATTAGCTATCTGGGAGTGGATAGGAACAGCTGGAAGTACAAAGGGCTGCTTTAGCACTGACTCCTTTGACTTGGAGATGGCAGGGAGGTCTTTTGCTATTCGCAAAATAAGGTGGGGGATGGCATGAAAATAGTACTGGATAGTAGAATGTTCTCAATTACTGGCTAGAGCACATGATAAATCGGGCATCTGAACCACCATCTCATCAGATCATGAAGACTCCCTTTAAAGAAGAACCTTGCTGAAAGAAGATTTCTGCTGGAAAATGATGACTCACTCAATGTCCCCCGAATCCTTTTGGCAACCAGGGACTGGAACTGCTCTCCAAGGGTCAAGTGGTTGGCCTCCTATTTGCCTTTTCCAGGGATATAAGAAGCAGGACTCCTAAGTCAAAAAGGGCCCAGCTGAACACAGAGGACTGGACCTTTTTCATGAGACCTGGTTGGAGAGAGATCTAATGTTTAGAAGGCTGCCCTGAGGAACTAGGGCCTGCAGGACTGAGCCTGAGAAACATTTGCAGCACTTTGGAATAGTTGGGACTTATTGCATGTATTTCACCTATAAAGGACCGGAACAGGGTGCTGAGAATTTCTCATGCAAATTGCACCAAACGTGGGTAAGAAATCCAGGATTGTCCCACTCAGAGCTTTTTGCTTTGCTGAAATCTGGTACAGCAGAACCTCACAGCAAAGGTATTTGCACTTGTGCAACCATGCCTGGCGCCAGCTTTTGACTTTCAAAAAAGTGACTAATTTAGAAGGCAGTAAGGCAACGAGTAAGTGATGCAAAAAGAGGTGTGGACATTGAGAGAAAATAGGATTGTGTGGTAGAATTTCAACCATTGCTGGTCTATGCACAGGATATCTCTTGCACATCCACTACCCCATCCTCAGAACATTCCTGGACCTTGGAAGACTGTATATGAAGATGAAGGGCCTTCTGGAAGGAGACTCCATTTGAAAGAGCAGGTCTCACACAAGGACTCAAGAACTCCTCACTCTAGCAGGCACCCAGGGACTCAAACTGCTCACCAAGGTTGGCCTCCTCTTTTCCTTTTTTAGGTACAAAAAATGGAGAGGTACTTCTGATCTCAAGAAGGGACAAATGACCACTGAGGAAGGATTCTGAAGGAGACCTGGCTGGAGAAGAGAGACCTGCCGCGTAGACACCTGCTCTGAGAAGCTGGAGGCTGCAGGACTGACTATGAAGAACTTTCGCAGAACTTTAAAAAAGTTGACAGTCATTATTTCCAACTCTAGAGGACTGGGACAAGACAAGTAATCCAGGCGCATTCCATGTACAGATTATTGCTGCACTGAAAACTGGATCAAACAGACCTTGTGGAGAAGGTGTCCAGCCTCGTGGAGCCCTGCCTGGCTACGTTTTCCAGTCTTGCTTTTCTGAAATATTTCAACTTCAAAAAAAGTGACTGTCTTTAGTTAAAACCTTTGAGCAAAGTGTTCAATCTATTGGAGGGAGGGAGAGAGATAAGAGATGTGGCCTAGCAGTTGGAGCTGCTGACTTTAGAATTTGGGGATCCAGATTTGAGTCCCGACCTTGGCATTCAAATCTACATCTTGTGATTCTGGGCAAATCAGTTCTTATGCCTGCATCCCCACTTAATGTACACAATATTGCAGCTTGGTTCCCTTTCTCCCAAGTAATGTGCATTGCTATCTACATAGCTGCGAGCTATATAAATACCAATACATAAATACAACACATATCCAACCAAGGAGGCATCCTCAGCAGCCACAGAATCCAGGTTTGTCCCGATCTGAACTTTTAATTAAAAAATGAATGGCTTCAGCGGGTGCTTGAGACTCTGAGCGATCCTTGCTGGTCACAGTCTTGGACTTTGCTTTCCTGGAAGATTTAGACTGGCATTTCAGAGACAATTTCAGAAGGTAAAATATTTGATCGGGGTGACTCGCTTGAGGTTTCTGACCTCTGCTTCATCGCGGCTTGCTTGATGCTGCACCTAGGTCCTGGTCAACTGCAAACAAAGACTTCTGATTGATACTTTACTTTTCTCTGTGCTTTTTGATCTAAAACATTACAAATGTAATATCTTCATTGCAACATATTGTTAATGATGTCGGTGTCTTTTTGCTTTACAAATTGTCCTCTATTTTCCCAAATAGTTTTTTTTTTGCATCATGTTCTTTCCTTTAGAAATGTTAGTACTGCTAAAACTTTGCATGCACTTCTCTGGGAATTGAATTGCATGCTGCTATTGCCATAACATCCAGAGCTTAAGCAGAGAATTTATTAGAAGTGTGTTTTGACCTAACTAAAGTGGGTGTATTAAGATAGTAGTAGTGTCCACCTCCAACATGAATAACACCATTTCTGACCCATGCCATTTCTCTTTTTCACTACTTTCCTAGCTGTCAGAGTCATTTCAGCACTTGACTCTCAGTTGGAATGTGATTGAAAAAGTCCCTCGAGGGAGGAGATGGATAAATGGAGTGAATGCAGGTGCACAACTCAAAATATGCACAGTAGCAGCAATAAACTATTGTACGGCTAAATAGTCACTTTTATGAAAAAAGAGAAGTATTTTTGTTTTATCCCTAACAACACAACATTCATACATAACTACAAGGTCCTCCTGAGGTTAGGGCTCTGATGTTTCATAGGCAGTTCACTGTGCCCCACTCCCTCCTTTCTCTAACTATTGTGGTTGTTACCAATTTACTTTAGTCAGCATCCAGGGTAGACCCCACTAGTAGTCTGAGTGTTAAGAGACCACTCCAGCTTTATTATAAAGATGAAAGTGTTCCAGCGCCAAAGCGCTATTTAGCAAGCATGTTCCCCCACAGATAACTTCACTGAATTCAGTCTTACCCTTACATGCCGGATCAGGGCATCTGGAGATTTGAGCTTGCCCCCTCTGCTAAACCTGGAACGGCAGCAGCTGGTTCATATGAGTTCACTGCACATGGCCCAGATTGGCTTTACTCAATGATCACCATGATCCTCACATATGGTCATGCACCTGCAGCAACCAGGGGTTCCTCATGGTTCCTCCTTGCAGGGTAAGTGTTTGATCTGTCCACCAGTGGGGGGAGTAGATGCAAAGTTCAAGATGCAGAATCCCCATCCCGGTGTAGTTTGGCAGGGGTTCCCACAACGGCCTCACTTATTCGATGATGTTCCATGTCAAGTCACATTTCTCACTAGTCCCAGTGATCCCCTCTAGCATGCGGAGTCACTGTGTCTCCACTGCACACGGGCACCAACAAGATCAGCACAGCAGATGCCTACATGGCAGGCCTACTGGTATTCAGGGTCGCCGATTCTTCACTGTACATGTGCTCCGACCCGATTGGCAAAGCGATGGTTAAAGCTCCCTTTCTGGCATGCCCCTACAGGCACAAGGGGTCACCGATGCCTCAGTGCAAACGGGATCTGACCCGATTGGCACAGCAATATCCATGACTCACTTCACTGTTGCCCTCTCCTGGCATACAGAAGTCACAGACCTTTTCCTGCACAAGGGAAAGGAGCTGCTCTGTGCAGCAGCTGTTTCTTCACAGCTCTTCAGGGAATCCATTCAACAGGAGTCCCCACTGGACCTCACTACCTCCAATGCTTTCCTCTTTCAGACCGGGCACAATAGTCTTGAAAAGGGCCAAGTGCTGGTGCTCCAGGGCAGGTGGTCTTGGAATCCCTGGGTGATGTCCTCTCACCCAGCAGTGAGACTAGCAGGACTCAGCCCCCACTCCTGTTCACAGCCAGAAGTCTGGCAGAGCTTCTCCTTGCACACCCTGAATGGCTGCTTGACAATTTTTGAAGTCTCAAGCTCCCCGTCTCTTTCCATTTCCAGACACCGAAAGTGATTTAGGGTCTGAGTCGTTGTAGTTTATACTGGCGTCTGTTTCTTTTGAAGTGCCCACACCTCTTCCCTCTCTTCCTCTTGAAAGCAGTCTCTCACATCAGGAGTGACTACAAAGCTGATAGACCCACAACACAGACCATGGAAGTGGCTAGGGTTCACACTTTAATATCAGCCACGATAATATGTATATCAAAAAGTTACTCCATGGCCTCATACCTACCATTTATGATTCCCGTATCAGCCCCATCTCCTTCCCGAGATGTGTCCAAGCCCCATCCTTGTGACTTCTTCTGAATCAAAGAGCACCCTTTGAAGTGTATGAAGGACACTCATCTCTCCCTTCTCCAGTGTATTCCACTTACAGGAATGCAGCAATGCACAAACCTGTCTGAGTGGGATTCCTCTACCTCCTCTCCATGCTTCATAATGCATCCCTAGATCTCCCAAAATAGAACCCATAGTCTGTCATGCATTGTGCCATATGCAGGCATACATACATGCACATGCATTCAACCTACAGCCACAATATAACATTGTACTTTTCATGTCCTGTACCATTCACAGGTACACATATACCCAGCACATGCATTTAACACATATGCAATGCACAGCACTACATCCTTCATGTACTGTACCACTTACAGACACAAATACAGTACACCATATGCATTCAATATGCATGCACTGCACAGTACAGCATTTCGCCCTGGATTGTACCATTCCCAGACACATGGGTACCATTGGGTTGAATAACAATAAACATCTGTTATTCAGCGCTAAGATGCCCATGGGTGAATGTGCGCTTACACATACACATGTTACATACAACCAGTGAATGTACAACACTCATGCACTACTGCAGCACTTCACAACGGATACTCGATTCGGGGGAGTCTTGTCTTCTAATTCTCCTTGACCTTTCTGCAGCCTTTGACACTGTCAATCACAACACTCTCCTTAACACTCTTCAACAGAGAATGGGCATGGAGGGCACTGTGCTTAAATGGTTTGTTTCCTTCCTCTCTGATAGATCCCAAATGATCAAAATAGCGAACAGTCTTTCATCTCCTTTGGCGGTAGGTCAAGGTGTTCCTCAAGGTTCTATACTTGAACCCACTCTGTTCAACCTCTATTTGGAACCATTGGGAAATCTCCTAAGTAAATCCGGGATCCTCTATCATCTCTATGCGGACGACACTCAAATCTACCTCTAGGTGGCTTCCAATCACGGTCTCTCCATCCTAAACTCTACTCTCGACACCATTCAAAACTGGATGTTAACTCATCAACTGATTCTGAATCCCTCCAAAACTGAATTCTTCCTCCTCTCCTCCTCACTTTCTCCTCCTCCGGTTCAATCATGGATGGATCAGATGAATCTACTTAACAATAAACCCATCATTGTCGACAGCGCAAAATCCCTTGGTGTCATTCTCGACAAAAAACTCAATCTACTCTCCCACATCAATTCCATTGCAAAGTCTGCTCGATACCAACTGCGCCTTCTTTGGGGGATTCGTCGCTTCTTCCCGGAGCAAGACCTTAAAACCCTGGTCCAATCGCTAGTTCTCTCTAGATTGGACTACTGAAATTCTCTTCTTAGTGGCTTCCCCAAATCCCACCTGTCCCCCCTAAATCTGTTCTCCATTCAGCAGCTCGTTTCATATATGGGGCCAAAAGAAGCGACCACATCACACCCATTTTATCCACCCTTCGTTGGCTTCCCATCGAGGCAAGATCTATCTACAAGACTGCCTGTATCATCCACAAAGCCTTGCACTCCTCTCCTCGCTACCTGGCAAATAAACTGAAACTCTCTGGAGGCTCTAGACCATCACGTAATGCGGAACATTTATTGCTCGAACCTCCCACTTTCAAAAAGGAAAGATCGATGGCTCAATCCTTTTCAGGCAACGCGGTGAGAATCTGGAACTCACTTCCGCCTCAGATCCAGACCACCAGCTCTTCCCGGTCCTTCAAAACTGACCTCAAAGTTCTCCTTCTTCAAAGACACTTCCAAAGCTAATTCACGCCCTCTCTAGTCCCTGAAGGAAGTTCTCCCACTATAGGAAAGTCTGTACTCCATGCCTATAGAAGTGCCTTCCCAGTGTGTTCTTGTGTTTTGAGTGTCTGCCATTTATTGCAGTTTTATACCTCTACTTGTATCTTATACGCTTATGTAACTTGCACACATGTCACTTTTTCCTCTTGTAACGTATAGTTTGCTACCTCTTCTTGTATTTTGTTTGCTTTTGATACATGCACATTTGTCACTTTTACTTCATGTAATGGAACGTTTGCTTTTGTAACATGCCCACTTGTAATTTTCTTCTCATGTAACGCTGCTGTTCCTATTGTGAAGCACTCTGACACCTTCGAGTAAAGTCCGCGCTATATAAAAATGCATACAATAAATAAAATTAAAATTAAATCAATAAACAACAACCTGATGTAGGCCCTGGGGTGAGATAAACACACAGCAGCAGAATTATGAATGAGTGAGCCTGTGGCCTCACTCCAGTGGCACATGTCAAGAAGGACCTGTTCACTCTACTGGTCACTACACGGTATGCTACCACTACTGCACTTGTGGTGCTTAACTCCTGGGAAAAGCAATAGCCTTCCACCACTATGAGGTTAGCACTTTGGGTGCCCCTCCCTGTCCTACAGGCCCATAATCCGTGAGACATGCCTATGTCATGGCACACACACATGGTCCTCGGTTGCCTATGACAACATAAATCAGCATTGGGGATCCAGACATCAGAGCAGTGGGGGCACTCAGGGCAGGGGTGCACGTCCATTAACATGCAGAGGAGTCTTTCATCCCCACACTATCTTTCTTTTCCTTTTTCTTTCTTCCACTTATGCCTTTCTCTATCCTGCTCTGTGCCACAGTCTGATGATGAGAATTAGTACTGTTCCCCACAAATAAGTGCCGCTGCCCACAACCAGAAACCACTGTCACAAATTAAGCATTCTCACAGTTCTTGCAGAAAGTATGGACTCAGCTCTACAGAGGAAACCATGTTGATAAATAATCACAGCTATTGTGTTCCCTCTCAGACACTCTGAAGAAGGACAGTGGTACCTGCAAGAAGTACTTGCACCTCACTCTTGTATCCAACCAACAATACATCATTACATCATCACCAAAATGTTGTGATCTGCAAAAAAGTTGGAATTTGCAGAACAACTGAGCAAAAGAACAAATTATAGATATTTCCATTTGCCGAATCTTGATAAATGCCAGGAAATTACTCATCTCCCTGTGCCCTTTTCATTTGAAACAGTCAGCTCTAAATGATGATTTGTGTCAAATTAAAGAACTCACATTCTCCATCAGCTCAAGAGGCTCCTGCCATTCGTGTATGTGTGCGTTTACATAGGAAGCATAAATTGATGGACCCTGTATCCTGAGTTATTCTTTTAAACTTCCTTCCTCCCTTTTCAAAGGATGGTTTGCTGCTTTTAACAAAGTACGATTATTTTTAGATATTGAGCCAGTGTAGCAAAGCAGGGCTGTTGTTTTAATGCACTATTCTGTGTTCTACTAATCTTTTTATTGCAACCAGCATCTCTGATTGTTGAATATCAATAGTAAAGTGGATTTTCCAGGAAATCAAATGGTATGAATCGACTGAATTTGGCCTTAAGATATTGTTAATAAAGGAAAAGCACAACTCCGGGAGTACGAAATGTTTTGCGCACATTGTAATATTTTATTAATGTTCAGAGCTAAGGAATATTTATTGCCTATCATACATTTTGGAAGATGAATGGCAATGTTTAAAGTCTCAAGGGAGATCTTTCAAAACAAAATAAAAGATTCACAAGGTTTGGAATAAACCCGTTCAGTGATCCAGAGTTTTAGGTAGTATGAAGAGGCATTGAAAAAAAAAATGAATAACGAAACACCAAGCAGCAGAAAATGTATTGCAACTGCAATTTATATGTTACTTGCATATGTTACTGACTTGCCTTCTATCTCATTCTTCACCACAAAGGCAATTATACAGTCAGCCGAAAACTATTGATCATATACAACACAATTAAAAACAATAAAAAACACGCATTAATGGATTAATGACGAATCTACCACAACATATAAATGTAAGTTCCTAATACGGACCTATAGTGAGGAGTTTTCACTACATGCTGATGTCACTAATCAGCAATGCAGGCAAACCCTGGCCTTGTATGCTCCTAGCTTTGGTCCGAGAAACAATCAACTGTATCGTGCCATGGGCATGGTTAATAGCACCAGATGTCCCTACACGATGTTTTACCTAGGCATCCGACCTTTTCTGGAAACAACGGAAGACTTTCGGGCCCGAGCAGGAAGACAAGGCTTAGTAGAGAATGTGGTAATATTGTCGAATCATTTCAACATATAGTCAGGTCGCGCTGGGCATTAAGGGCCCGATTCACAAAAGTAATCTGAGACAAAATCCTAACTTTACTACTTTCGGTATTCACAAAAGGCATTTAGGAGAAGTAAAGTTAGGATTTTGTCTTAAGTTTGGGTCTTAAGACAAAATCCTAACTTAAGTTAAACTTAAGTTAAACTTGAGTTAGAATGTTGTCTTAAGACCAAACCTTAAGACAAATTTAAGACAAAATCCTAACTTAAGTTTAATTTAAGTTTAACTTAAGTTAGAATTTTGTCTAAAAAACAAAATTTAAGACAAACTTAAGAAAAAATTCTAGTTAAGTTAGGATTTTGTCTTAAGAGTAAAACTTAAGACAAACTTAAGAAAAAATCCTAACTTTACTACTCCTAAATGCCTTTTGTGAATACCGAAAGTTGTAAAGTTAGGATTTTGTCTAAGATTACTTTTGTGAATCGGGCCCCACATACTTATAGAAACATTTTTACTTGTCTCATATTGGGTGACTATGGCAAATCTTTAATTGATACTTGGTATTATATAACTAAATATTTAGCAAAACGGAAAAGTACCTAACCTGTTCAAGAGTTAATGCCTAGCAAATACTCTTTCTCTTGCAAAGCTGCACCATAGGGAAATGTCTTGGGAGAATAAATGGTATTCATTCTATTTGTGTCCCACGTAGGTGATCTGGGCAGTTTATCATAGTAATCTGCCCCTTTCGAAAATTTCTGTGTACCTGATATAAGTTATTGCCTTACAGTATAGTGTGTAGTGATTTTGTATTGTACTTTATAATTTTCGATGTTTCCACCTGCAGAATCCTGCAGAGTGAGTAAACGTGGAATACTTTTTTAATGAGATGTATTGGTTTTAGAAAGCATTTCATAATTGATAATCCTTTTAGTACTCTATTGTGGAGTAAGGTGAGCTGCTTATTTTTAGACTTTAGGATGACTTGATAAAACCTTTATAAACTAAATTATAAAATAAAACATTTCCCAGTATCCCAGCAAAGTACCTCTTTATATTCGAATATGCCAAACCATTGTCCATATATTCTGACCCCTTCAGCACCACGTCTATAAAGCTGGATCTCACATGTAGGGGCCGATTCCGATAGCCGGTCGGACAGCTGTCCGTAGCCTTACCGTGCGACCGACACGTATCCGGAGCCGGTCTGTCCTTTAGAGTAAGTACGATGCGCATAACTGCCAAAAACCCGACCGACACGTAGGCTGTGATTCAAGCTCCATTCTCCGTCCGAGCCGTAACTCCTAATGATGAACCAAGTCGCCCGGAAGCAGTATCCATAGCAGTTTCCGACATGACAAGTACAATGCGTACTTCCTACGCGCCGGACAGGTCGCCACCTATGGCACGTCACAGCATCCGGAAAGCAAGCATATCAGCTATGATTCGCACCACAACTCAATACACGGCTACGAGACGGACCAGCTTGCAGCGGGTACGAGACGGAGCAACAAGCAGCGTGTACGACACGAACACATCATGAATCCCATCCCGCAGGTCATACCAGTACTCAACATCTATGACCAGATCAGGAACTGACGGTGCAGGCGGTAAGTCAGACACCTACCACATAAACAAATGACACGTACCCGCAAAATGGCACACACACACAGGGGATCCACATCCTGGCCACTAACAACAGCCCACCATAAGGGTTGCATGGCCAGCACCACTAACACCCCCACCCATAAGGCTTATGTTGCCCATCACTACTGCCACCCCCAGCCATAAGGCTCATGTTGCCCATCACTACTGCCATCCCCAGCCATAGGGCTCATGCTGCCCATCACCCCTGCCACCCCCACTCACAGGGTACCTGTTGCTCATCACCACTGCCACCCCCACCCATAGGGCTTATGTTGCCCATCACTACTGCCACCCCCAGCCATAGGGCTTATGTTGCCCATCACCCCTGTCACCCCCACTCACAGAGGACCTGTTGCCCATCACCCCTGCCACCCCACCCATAGGGCTTATGTTGCCTATCACTACGGCCACCCCCACCCATAGGGCTGATGTTGCCCATCAGCTCTGCCAGCCCCACTCACAGTGGACCTGTTGCCATCACCCCTGCCACCCCCACCCATAAGGCTTATGTTGCCCATCACTACTGCCACCCCCAGCCATAGGGATTATGTTTCCCATCACTACTGCCACCCCCAGCCATAGGGCTGATGTTGCCCATCTCCCCTGCCACACCCACTCACAGGGGACCTGTTGCCCATCACCCCTGCCACCCCCACCCATAGAGCTTATGTTGCCCATCACTACTGCCACCCCCAGCCATAGGGCTTATGTTGCCCATCACTACTGCCACCCCCAGCCATAGGGCTTATGTTGCCCATCACCCCTGCCACCCCCAGCCATACGGCTTATGTTGCCCATCACTCCTGCCACCCCCACTCACAGGGGACCTGTTGCCCATCACCCCTGCCACCCCCACCCATATGGCTACTGTTGCCTATCACTACTGCCACCCCCACCCATAGGGCTGATGTTGCCTATCACTACTGCCTCCCCCACCAATAGGGCTGATGTTGCCCATCAGCTCTGCCAGCACCACTCACAGGGGACCTGTTGCCCATCACCCCTGCCACCCCCACCCATAGGGCTTATGTTGCCCATCACTACTGACACCCCCAGCCATAGGGCGAATGTTGCCCATCACTTCTGCCACCCCCAGCCAAAGGGCTGATGTTGCCCATCTGCCCTGCCACCCCCACTCACAGGGGACCTGTTGCCCATCACCCCTGCCACCCCCAGCCATAGGGCTTATGTTACCCATCACTACTGCCACCCCCAGCCATAGGGATTATGTTGCCCATCACCCCTGCCACCCCCAGCCATAGGGCTTATGTTGCCCATCACCACTGCCACCCCCAGCCATAGGGTTTATGTTGCCCATCACCCCTGCCACCCCCAGCCATAGGGCTTATGTTGCCCATCACCCCTGCCACCCCCACTCACAGGGGACCTGTTGCTCATCACCCCTGCCACCCCCAGCCATAGGGCTTATGTTACCCATCACTACTGCCACCCCCAGCCATAGGGATTATGTTGCCCATCACCCCTGCCACCCCCAGCCATAGGGCTTATGTTGCCCATCACTACTGCCACCCCAGCCATAGTGCTTATGTTGCCCATCACCCCTGCCACCCCCACTCACAGGGGACCTGTTGCCCATCACCCTGCCACCCCCACCCATGTGGCTAATGTTGCCTATCACTACTGCCACCCCCACCCATAGGGCTGATGTTGCCCATCACCCCTGCCACCCCCACTCACAGGGGACCTGTTGCCCATCACCCCTGCCACCCCCAGCCATAGGGCTTATGTTGCCCATCCCTACTGCCACCCCCAGCCATAGGGCTTATGTTGCCCATCACCCCTGCCACCCCCAGCCATTGGGCTTATGTTGCCCATCACTAGTGCCACTCCCAGCCATAGGGCTTATGGTGCCCATCACCCCTGCCACCACTACTCAAAGGGGACCTGTTGCCCATCACCCCTGCCACCCCTACCCCTATGGCTAATGTTGCCTATCACTACTGCCACCCCCACCCATAGGGCGGATGATGCCAATCACCCCTGCCACCCCCACTCACAGGGGACCTTTTGCCCATCACCCCTGACACCCCCAGCCATAGGGCTTATGTTGCCCATCACTACTGCCACCCCCACTCACAGGGGACCTGTTGCCCATCACCCCTGCCACCCCCACCCATATGGCTACTGTTGCCTATCACTACTGCCACCCCCACCCATAGGGCTGATGTTGCCCATCAGCTCTGCCAGCCCCACTCACAGGGGACCTGTTGCCCATCACCCCTGCCACCCCCACCCATAGGGCTTATGTTGTCCATCACTACTGCCACCCCCAGCCATATGGCTTATGTTGCCCATCACTACTGCCACCCCCAGCCATAGGGATTATGTTGCCCATCATCCCTGCCACCCCCAGCCATAGGGCTTATGTTGCCCATCACTACTGCCAACCCCAATCATAGGGCTTATGTTGGCCATCACCCCTGCCACCCCCACTCACAGGGGACCTGTTGCCCATCACCACTGCCACCCCCACCCATATGGCTAATGTTGCCTATCACTACTGCCAGGCCCACCCATAGGGCTGATGTTGCCCATCACCCCTGCCACCCCCACTCACAGGGGACCTGTTGCCCATCACCCCTGCCACCCCCAGCCATAGGGCTTATGTTGCCCATCCTTACTGCCACCCCCAGCCATAGGGCTTATGTTGCCCATCACCCCTGCCACACCCAGCCATAGGGCTTATGTTGCCCATCACTAGTGCCACTCCCAGCCATAGGGCTTATGTTGCCCATCACCCCTGCCACCCCCACTCACAGGGGACCTGTTGCCCATCACCCCTGCCACCGCTACCCATAGGGCTAATGTTGCTTATCACTAGTGCCACCCCCACCCATAGGGCTGATGTTGCCCATCACCCCTGCCACCCCCACTCACAGGGGACCTGTGGCCCATCACCCCTGCCACCCCCACCCATAGGGCTTATGTTGCCCATCACTACTGCCACCCCCAGCCATAGGGCTTATGTTGCCCATCACCCCTGCCACCCCCAGCCATAGGGCTTATGTTGCCCATCACTACTGCCACCCCCAGCTATAGGGCTTATGTTGCCCATCACTCCTGCCACCCCCACTCACAGGGGACCTGTTGCCCGTTACCCCTGCCACCCCCACCCATATGGCTACTGTTGCCTATCTCTACTGCCACCCCCACCCATAGGGCTGATGTTGCCCATCAGCTCTGCCAGCCCCACTCACAGGAG
Source organism: Triturus cristatus (assembly GCF_964204655.1). Taxonomy (NCBI): domain Eukaryota; kingdom Metazoa; phylum Chordata; class Amphibia; order Caudata; family Salamandridae; genus Triturus; species Triturus cristatus. The sequence goes on from NC_140591.1 coordinate 1,191,460,878, forward strand.
ACCTGTTGCCCATCACCCCTGCCACCCCCACCCATAGGGCTTATGTTGCCCATCACTACGGCCCCCCCACCCATAGGGCTTATGTTGCCCATCACCCCTGCCACCCCATCTCACAGGGGACCTGTTGCCCATCACCCCTGCCACCCCCACCCATAGGGCTTATGTTGCTCATCACTACTGCCACCCCCAGCCATAGGATGGGAGATGCGCAACACATCCAGCATACTCCAACATCAGGTATTTCTGCAAAATACATCCCCCCTAACATCATGTCAACAGTGTGTAGTCTGTGACAAATGCCCACAACAGTAATTTTATGGCTACGAACATACAATGTAAGTAACAACACATGTGTGACCAACACATGAGTGTGACATACACTAGTCAAGCAGCACCTTAGCACTGTGGCAATGTAAAAAGAACACCCCCTCACTGTGTAGAACAGAAGTTAAGTGGGGGCTTCCAAAAGGCAGCAGATGTTGAGCATTGTGGTGATGTGGACTAAACCCCCCTCATCACAGTGACCAAAAGGTAAGTGTCATCATGGTAAAAGCTGTAAATAACAAACAGCATGTATGATCCCTGCTCCCAACACATCCAACACTTCTGGGGCAAACTAGTGGTTGTATCCCATACACACAGAGATGTGGTGAGGCTAACAGTGCTGTGAAAACATAACACACTCTTGGCCATGTTCAGACAAGCACCACACATGGGGGCTGAAAATGCATACAGTGTACAATGACACAAGAGCAGAAGTGACCATCACCAAGCATGCACACATCTCGAAAATAGACACACCAATCAAAACAACATGTGTAGACTGTAGGTGTCAGCTCACAAACTCACGTTCCATGCCAGCAATGGCACCTAACAACCAGGATGAATGTGCACAATGATGTGATATGACTCACAGGGACAGCATGCAAAATCACAGAAACAGCATCCAGACAAAGGCCCACAACAGCAATACCAATGCACTAGTGCAGATGAACAAACACACACTGCACATCTGACACAGCATGTGTGTGTGTGTGTGTCACAGTATCCACAGGCAACTACACAACACATGAGGGGGGCTGAACCACAGTGACACAGATGTGGACACAGTGCTATACAAAAGTAAACCATCATTGGGACACCCTCAGTGGGCAATCAGGCATTGGGAGATGAGAGGGAGCACAACAGACACATGTGACACAAGCTGGAATGAACACCAACTAAAACACAGCCAGAGACTGACACACAATAGCACTACCCCCAGGGAACAGACATTGGGGTGACACAAGCATGCATGACACCTCCACTGTGATGACAAAATCAGATGTCGTACAAACTGGGAAACCCAGACATGTGTCCTGTGCCACAAACGTACATCACACATACACAAACACAAATCACTCAGCATGGCCCCTCATCCATGGACAAACGGGAGCTAGGGGACCATCCATGCAAACATTCACATCAGTCCACCCTCAACACCACACACCCTGAACTGCAAAAATGTGTATCTGTGAAGCCCACATGGACAGGTGACATTGCACATGCACCCATGACAAACACAGGAATGTTGGGAGGAACTAAGGTGCACAGACACATCACACAAGGACAGTTTACAACCCTGGGGAATGACAGACATACTGCACAGTATGCGGTACATGGCCATGACCTCAAAGCTCACGTAACCTTCAGGATCCCTGCCACAGTCCCAGGACAATGCAGATGCCAAGGAGAACCAGAAGGCACACACGCAGACACCTGCCAGCATCGCAGCCATGAACCCGACAAGTGGGAGCAGTCACACATACATACAAATGTCTCAATCACTGAAAACTACCACCTAGGGACAACTACATGATTTAGCAAATAAACAGGTGTCTTGAGGAACCCTGACTGTGTCCCATCTGTGTCTGACAACATCATCACCACTCAGAACTGACAAATCCCAATGATGATACACCAATTAACAGTAGTGTGTCATGCACCCACACATCTGGTAGCCCATTGGAAAAGTAGTGGGATGAACCAGTACCACTCAGCAAGCATCAACAACAGGAACATATGTTATGTTATGTTATGTTAGTGCTATTTGTATTGCGCACGGCTGCTCCAGCGAAGGAGCGTCCCGGCGCACCGACAAGGTGGCGAACACAACACAACTGGGGAACAGAAATAATTATTAAGAAATTGGGGAGTGAAGGATTTAACAGGGAACACTGTCTGTGTATGAACAGGGATGTGGACACACACTCATGCTCATACAACACACACCATGGGCCCAGGCCATGTCACTGGACAACACACTTACTTGAGGGGACCCAACTCCTGTGGGAGCCCAGCTGTGCCAAACATATTCACCGCAAGTCCCACTCATGTCTGCAGAACACTTGGTCGGTCAGCCATCAGTTACCACACAATGAAGGCTCTGGTCACAACAGCCTGGTTATGTGAGTCTCCCCTAGGTCATCTGCACATACCCAAAACATATGTCTAGCAAGTTGCACAGAGGACCCAGTTGCTCCTATAACAATGATGCCCACACCTGTAGGTCCAGTGTTGATGAGCACAAAGTCTGTGGAAGTGACAAATTGGACAATGGGAAGCACAACATATGTGCATGGGTGCAAGCCAGAGATGTGACCATGCAAATTAAATGCTTACAGAGAGATGTCCACAAATAGTTGATCCTGACACACTCAGGTAGCTGCAAAGGATGACATGGATACCCACCAGAATAGGATACATATCTCATGGACCACAGGGAGTACCTCACAGCAACACATCAGTATTCAACATTGTAAACAAAGCATCACAGGTGCAAGGGTATGTTAAACATCATCAACATAATGTACAGCTAAATCTAGTTCACAGGGATAAAGAAAAAGCTGTATTCAGCATATTAAAAGTTAAACGTCTGTTCAAACAAAAGGCCAATGGCCAGCCCATGTCCAAATGCCAAGGAGTGAAGTAGAGTGACAACTGTCACACCTTGCTTGCCTGCATTGCTAAGGGCCGGGGTCATCCCCTCAGAGGGGCTTACAAGGGGGCAGGCCAGGCACCGTAGGGACAGGATCAGGGCGCAGCAGAAGGAGGCAGTGAAGAAGTGGTGGATGCAGGCGAGATACTTGCAACTGCAGTGGAGCTGACTGAAGTGGTGGGTGCTGTCACAACTGTGGGGCTCAAGTCAGATAGGGTGGGTGCCGGCACAACTCCAGTGGGCAGGTCAGATGGAGTGGATTGGCTCACCACTGCAGTGCCCAAGTCAGACCGGGTGGTTGTGGACTCCAATGCAGTGCCTACATCCATGGGAGCGGAATGGGGGACAGCCGAGGTCGGCAGGGCAGGGGGGGGACACGGTCCCCACATCAGTGGCACTAACTGTCTGACCAGGTGTGGAGTAGCAAGTGCTAGGGGGGATGGCCTTAGCATTTTGGGGAAGGTGTATCTGTGGCTGGGGGAACCCGGGGCAGGGAGTGGCCGGGGAACCTCTGGAGTGGTGGCATGGGGGATGGACGATAGAAACTTTGCCTTGGAGCTGCGTGGTGGCGGGGGGGGTCTTGCTCTTCTGGCGCTGGCGGGACTTGCGGGCCGGGGTCTCTGTCTGACTGCGCCTGGGGAGGGTGTCCGGGTATGAGGGGCACTTCCCGCTGTGTGTGGGGACTTCCTCTTCCCCTTGTAATCAGAATCTGCTGGGTTGGTGGGGAAAAGGCCAAGGTCACAGAGGAAGAGCTTCTGGGGAGATGGGGTTGCAGGTGAGGCAAGGGAAGGGGGCTGGGAGGGAGAGGTCTCGGAGGACTACGGAGTGGTTGTGGATGACAGTGTGTGTGTCTGCAAACCAGCCCCTGTGAGTGTGGTATCAGTCCCCTGCGCTTGCTTGTGTGCACGTCTAGACCTTGGTTTGGGGGTTTCTGTGCTTGGGACAGGTAGGGTGCTAGGAATCGTGGGTGGTGCAGGGGTAGGAGGGGTGTGGGACTGTTGGAGGAGGGACACTGCTGCCATCAGGTAGGAGGCCACGGACTGATTGGTCCTCTGTAGGGCAGACAAGCCCGAGAAAATGCCCTTCATGAATGACACCAGTTGAGTCAACAGACCTGTGTGTGCATGGAGGACCTTCAGCATCGACGTCTGCCCTACATGGATCTGTCGAAGTAAGTCCACAGACTCCTCACTCAGAGCAGCAGGGGACACAGGGGCAGGGGGTGCGGTGCCTGGCACAAAGGAGACATGCTCACGAACACAGGAGCCCACAGGGACCTCTGGGATGGGAGCCGATGGGAATGTGGTGGTGGTGGTGGCGGGGACAGCCTCACTAGCTGGGGTTTGGTGGCTGCTGACACCCGCCTCCACAAGGGAGTCATCCTCAGAGCGGCTGTGGCCCTCAGCTGGGAGTGATGGTGCTGACGACTCCTCTGTGTGGCTCCACTCGTCCTCCGTGCCACTGGGTCCACCCGACTCCTCTCCTTCTGTCCCTGTCAGCCTCTGTGGCTCCTCCTGGTCCGTGGAGCTGTCCCCTCCTGTGGCCGTGGATGTATCTGGATAGGAATAGGAAGTAAGAGAACAACATCAGTCACCTACACCGACTGCACACACCACAGTGAGTACATCACATCACAGGGCAAGCCCTGGCATCATCAGCTGAACACAGCTTAAAGTGCCAACACTGTTTAGAATAAGACAATTGTCATTCTCAACATCAACCATGGCAAAAATATCCCTCCTTGACTTTCACACATATGTCCATTGCATGTTGGATGCTAACACCCCAATGTGCCAACATGCACCACCCACACATTAGTTGTACATGCAAGTGAACATGTAGGAGTATGTCACTATACACACAGCACATCTCTTGCTACTGACTCAGTACAGGTGTCCGGATGAAGGGATGGGCAGAGACTCATTTCACATGCTTGTGATGCATGCCAGCAACACACACTATGATGTACCCATGTCCTGATGGGCAATGCCACAATGGGGTGCATGGTGCATACTTGAACACAATGCAGGATCACTCATAGCAAGTTCAATGCCATGGCACTGGGATGCCCTGAAAGTCAGTCAACACTGTCTCCTGTCACAGGGGCAGGGCATCCAGACAACAACAATATGCACTGACTCACAATCCTAGCTCAGGGGTAAAGCTAACTCTGCAGATGACCTGCGCACTTGTCCATCCCATGCAAACAACATATCCAGGACCCAGAAGACCCCACATCATGCAAATCATACATATGAGTCTGCAAACACAAATCCCTGTACACTAACACATCACAGTCATGCATGTAACCCAGCTGCATGGACACAGTTGCATACACCATTGTACGCTGTCAGATGATCACACACCTATATGTCACACAGGTCTTGTCTCTCACAGTCACATCTCAGATGTCATGCTGACACTCTAAATCATGGACACCCCAGTTGTACATAACAACAAGCCACACACTAATGACACAGAGGCAGACACCTGAGGGCACATGTCAATAAGCACAACCTGCAATTTCATAGACAGGAGTGGGATTACAGAGTGTTTCTAAATGCCCTTGAGGAGCCATGACTGGCCAGATCTACATGAAACAGAGTTTGGCCCTGGACAGGAGTCAGGTGGCTAAGCAAGTGTGACATACTTGATATACATACTCCTGAGGCCCCAAAATTGGAGTCCCCTGCTGCATGGATTTGTTTGGAATACCCCAGCTACATGTTGCGAGTCGGACCACCAATTGGTACACATCTCAAGGGCACACACAGATCACATGTCAGATCTCAGGCATTGTGTAAACAATTGACCCACCCATGTAACACACAACAGAGTCACGGGAACAGATGCTGACCGGTAGCCGAAGCCTAGCTGACTGCAGGGACACAGTGCCCTAGTGACACAAGCAACAGACTGTAGGGGCCACACCTGTGGAACAGATGAGGATGGTGCATCACACAATTGAGGGACCAGAGTATTTTACTACAAGACCTACGTAATGTGGAAGTGTGACGAGGCCAAAAGACTGCTATTAGCATGTCAGACATAGTACACAGATTAGGCATGGACTTACCACCTTCCTGCTGCTGTCTGGCCTTCAGCTGCCTATCCAGGTCCGGGAAGACCACCGCCAGTATCCGGAGCATGTGGGGAGTCAGGGTCCGGTGTCCGCCCCTCCTGCGTGGAGGTGACAGCTTCAGCTTGACTCTAGCTATCCTCCGGGTCCAGCCCCGAAGGTCCTGCCACCTCTTCTGGCAGTTGCGGATCCGGCGCTTGTAGACCCCCACAGAACGAACAGCCCAGGCGATGCTCAGCCAGATCTCCTTCTTCTGGTGGGCATCAACCTGTGAGGATGACAAAGTGAAACACACATGCCCCAGATTTGTGCAGCACACATTTGGATATACATGTCATCATCACAAAGGGAAATGAATTACACAGGTAGTGCAAACATGGGGAAGGAAAAATCACCTGCATGTCTGACATGTTAACAATGCCTGGATAGTTTAAGCTTGCAATAATGCACTTTAGCAGCAGGAAACCTATTCATTACATGTACCCACACAGTTTGGGGGATGAAAGTAGTCAGTGAGTATGCTTGCCACTGGTTTACACACTGCTAGTAATGCTAGTCAGACAACATGCATAATTAGGAAGGCAATGGACTGCACACTCACCTGCTCCCCTGATTTTCCATAGAGCTTGCTGTACTGTGGAAGGAGCCCGTCCAGCAGGACCTGGTTCTCCTCCTCAGTGAAGGCTGGGGCCCTCTCCAGAGTACGTGCCATAGCAGGAGCCAGAGGATGCAGAGACAGCAGCAGTGGTAGCAGGGATGTGGTCCAGTAGCATGTAGTGCAGGCAAGTGAGCTCCCTGGGGGCCAGCCAGCCTTATATCTGTGCTGCACAGGCAGACTCTGTGCCATGTGTCCCAAGTGATAGGTCCAACACGGTTGCATTCTATGAATCTGGCCAATCCATTTAAAAGTACGACTCGTACACGCCTTCCGCATCGTTCAAATCTTCACCTTCATGGAACACTTGAAATTGCAACATTGTTGTAGGCATCCAACTGAATTTCCAGTGCACAACTCTTACACGTTTTGAATCCGCATCCGTCTCCATGACAGTCCGGAGCCAATGGGTGCGCCCGGCTCGTTCAACTGACTGTACAACGTGTATTTTGAATATACACATGCACCGTCTCCATCGATTCAATGGCCAAGGCGTACGCCTGTCTCGGACCATGCATGTCCGACGCGTATGCATGATAGTCACCCGCGTCGAACCACATTGCATTCAATGACAACGCGTACGCACGGCTCAGACATCACCCATGCAATGCGTACGCAGTGTCATCCGCGTTGGACCTCATTTCATTCAATGGCAAAGCGTACGCATGGCTCGGACATGACCCATACAATGCGTACGCAGTGTCACCCGCGTCGGACCTCATTGCGTTCAATGACAAAGCGTACACACGGCTCGGACATGACCCGTGCAATGCATACGCAGTGTCACCCGTGTTGGACCTCATTAGTGTGACTATTATACAGATGCAACACACATATACTGGCCAGGTAAACCTGTGAACACCTACCACACTACAGCATTGGCCACACAGTATCCCATGGCATGTAAGGCTGCATTCCCTGGGTGTTTGGGGGGCCACATCTGTTTTTTTGCCTGGCACTTTGTGTAGCCACTCCCAGGCTGTGCACGCGTACATGGGGCAGAATCCTTTGTGTGTTGTGCATATTACCACTGTGATGTGCTGTGGGACAGTAATGGGCATGAGTCACAGCCACAGTGTCAGGTTGGATATGTTTAGGACAGGTCACATACACCCTGAGTCCTGGGGGTTATGGCATGTATGTCACAGTGAGACCTGTAGCCACAATACTGATGTGCGCACACAGTCTGTGTGCATGTTGTGTCTCAGATGTGTCTGATAAAATGTTCCCAATGGGTGACAGTCTCCACATCAATGTGATATATGCATCAACCATGATGGGGTGTGTGTCTAAGAGACGTACATGTAGGGCCGACAGGAACAACAGTGGCCACTACCTGTGGCACTTACGCTTGCCTTGTGGTGTGTATGTGCTACGCCATGTCCATTGATGTGTTGATGTGGCAATACAGGGAGCCTGGGTTTCTGCATGGCAAAGATCTGTGATGCCTGGGAGACCTGAGGCCTCAATTGTCACTGTGGTGTGTGTTTGGAACGTTACAGCAGCACATAGGTTGGGTGACACAGCCAGATGATTGGCCATTGCACTACATGGGACTCCTGTGGACATGTGGAATTGAGATGTGAGGTGGTGGTCTTGTTGGTGACATCTGTGTCCATGACCAACAGCACACACCTCAGTACATGTCATGAACTAGCATGTGATATTGATCGTGGTCATGGCCACATGTATGGATGTACTGACAATCTTCCTTTGTGCATCTCTGTACTGCAGGGCACCAGCTGTCCATTTGCTGTTCCCAGACCTTGCAACCATGCAGGAACTCGATTGTATCAGACGGTACCACTTCGCCAGACCACTGATTGTGAAGTTGGCAGAGCAGCTGACGCCACATCTGCTACCTGGCTGGACATATCCTACAGCACTGACCCCAGAGGTGAAGGTGATGGTAGTCCTGCACTTCTGTGCTACTGGTACCTTCCAGTACACTGTGGCTACTGCTGGTGGGATGTCGCAAACGATGTTTAGTCGGTGCTACGCAATGTCTTGGAGGGGATGTTGCAATTCCTCGACCTGTAGATCAAGTTCCCAAGCCGAGCTGAACTCCTGAAATAAAGGATGCCTTTTATACACTGGGGAGGATGCCGAACGTCATCGGATCTATTGATGGGACACATGTTGCCCTGATACCACCACAGGCACATGAGCAGGCATACCGTAACAGCAAGCACTACCATTCGATCAATGCTCTGGTGGTCTGTCTTGCTGACATGTCTATCACACATGTGTGTGCACAGTTCCCTGGTTCTGTGCACGATGCCTACATTATGAGGAGTAGTCGCATTGCAACGCTGATGTCACAGATGCCAGCTCAGCATGCCTGGCTTGTCGGTGTGTACTGACTGTTTCTCATTGTGTGTGTTTGTCAATGTTGTATTCCGCACTTCTACAGAACTCAGCTACTTGTTCATTTTTGTGTGTGTAAGTGACTCCGGATACCCCAACATGCCATGGTTGCTGACACCGCTCAGGAACCCTGTGACACCAGCCGAGCTGCGCTACAATGAGGCACATGGTCGGAGCAGGAGTTTGATTGAGCGGACATTCGGCCTACAGAAAAGCCGCATTCGCTGCCTGGACAAGACCGGAGGGGCCCTCCCATATGAGCCTGCAAAGGTGTGCAAAATAATCCTTGTCTGCTGCATGCTACACAACATGGCGGTACGGAAGGAGGTGCCTCTCATCCAGGATGACGATGACCAACGTACGGCACCTGTGGAGGATCCCGGCCTGGGCCAAGATGCCAGTGATGATGAAGATGATGGTGACGTCCACTCACAGCTCATCAACAACTTCTTCACCTGAATGTGAGTTTCCAGGGTTGTTATGTGAATGTATGGAGGTAGCCTGGAATGTGTTGTGCCAGCTCTGTTGCTGTCTGAGTGTGTCTGTGTGCCACTTGACTGGATGCGTGCTGTGATATGTCCATTCAGGTGGTGTGTACTCCACGATAGGGTGGTACTGCTAACTCGTGTTTGTGTAGGTGTCTTGCAACATGTTTTGTGCATGTGTATTGCATTTCTCTCCTGTTCTTCTGTGCTTTTGACTGTATCTTGTCTGTCCTTCCCAGGGTACTTTGCCTGTTGTGTGGTCAACACTGACCCCCAACACCCAGAAGCCAATACCAGTGTGGAAGTTGCCAATTCCCATCAGCTGATGTACCACACATCCCTGGACTTCCATTCTCCAACACATTGGGAGCGTGTGTCCACTGTTACGTAGAATTACCGTGCAACTAGTGTGGAATAAACGTGTTGCTAATGTGTAATGAACCTGTGATACGCTTTGTTATTTGTGTTGTCTGTCTTCCCACATCTGACTGACATCTGCTTACCTCACCTGTGGACTTGTTACCACTGACTGGGGTTGGTGTTGTGTCTGTGCATGCCAATGTGTTTCAGGTCAACATCATTGTGTGTGATGAGTAACATGGCCATGGTGAGTATGGTTTGTGTTGCCATAGTGGTGTATCTCCCTCACATGTGTCACATCCCCATGACTCACCTTACTTTTGTCACATTGTTGCAGTATTTGGAATGCACTGTGTTGTGTAGCAGATCGACATCTCCCTGAACATGACAAATTGGAATCACAACAGAGGCAAGTATGGTGTACTGGTGAGTTTATTTACAAACATGTGTGAGGGAAGTGCACAGGATGGTGGCTGCTGTCCATTGGTTTGGGAATCCAAAGTTCACATTGGAGTTGGAAGTGCTGGTAGATGAAATGTCCAGAGTAAAGTCCACAGTCATCTGATACATTGGCCCAACATGAACCCTCCATGTCATGTGGGTGAGTTGTGTGCGATTGGACAAGGTGAACGGGTTGCGCACAAAGGACATTGTCCAGAACAGGTTTAGAGGCCCTGGGGATGTGCTGGCACATCTGCCTCTCACATGTCCTTCTTCGGACGACCCCTCTTCTTCCGGGGGGGGGATCCTCATGTGCAGGCCTCTGCGGTGCAGGGGACTATCCGCCAGAGTCCTCCTCCCTCCCTGTGGCGCTGGCAGATGGTGTTGCGACAGATGTTGTGGGCACATAGGGGTGTGTGGACAGGTTGGTGCTGATCTGGCAGAGGCATTGTGGTATGTTCCGATGCACCGCAGTAATGTCATCCCACTTGACCTCCATGCAGGCATGGTGGGCGACCTTCTCATGTTGCATGTCCTTGAGGATCCCCACTACCTGGCCAAATCCTCCGGTGCTATCCTGGTACGCATCTAAGATTCGTGCCAGGTGGGGGTCATCATGCAGTCCAGACCCCTCTGCAAGGTGCGCCCTGTGCCTCCCATCCCTCCCAGCACCCCTCGCCACACGGGCAGGACCAGCGGCGGGCACACTGGGACCCCTTGGGTGGTGTTACTGGTGGTGTTTGCTGTAGCTTCCAGGGGGTCCTGTGTCCCTGTGCTGTGGGTGTTGATTGGCCTTGGTCTGTCTGTGCTGGCGGGGGTACCCTGTCGGTGTCCAGATGCTGGAGGCGTGGGTACAGGGGGGGCAGATGTTGATGCTGCTGGTGCTACATGATGGCTCACACCGGAGGGGCCAGGTTGGTTGTCGTCATCCGAAGAGAAGAGTGAGAGAGTCAGACCAGAGAGCTCAGTGTCCACCAGAGTCTTGGACTGGGTATCCTCATCATTTGGTGCTGGGTGCCCAGCACCACCTGTGTTTGGAAGAGACACACAATGTGATTTATGTTTCTACGTGCATCGTTGGTTCACAAACATGACATTTTCTACTTTTCGAACAGATGCCTGCCTATACACTGCTTTTTCCCAGCTTGTCACGGACAGACTTTGATATTGTTATTGGCCATTTCCCAGCATGGCCCTGAGCTCCCCACAACAGAGCCCAGTGTCAGACATCTTGTCAGTCCCTTCCCACTCCCTGTGAGGCGAGTATGGTTCAGTTTGATCTTGCTGGGCCATGTGGGTGGGTGTAGGTTGTCTGTGACTGTGAGTCCCATCATACTCTTGGCTACACCCCCCTTCCCAGCATGCACATATTTCCTCCCTCTTGACTCTGCTTCCCTGTGAGGGTGTGTGACAGCAATGGCAAGATGGCTGACTGTGAAGTCCTGGTGTTTGTTGGTGCCCAGTTCCCATCATGGCCTTGTGCTCCCCACAACAGAGCCCAATGTCAGACATCTTGTCAGTCCCTTCCCACTCCCTGTGAGGCGAGCATGGTTCAGTGTGAGCTCGCTGGGCCATGTGGGTGGCTGGGGATTGTCTGTGACTGCAACTACCATCATGCTCTTGTCTACACCCCCCTTCCCAGCATGCCCATACTTCCTCCCTCTTGACTCTGCTTCCCTGTGAGGGGGTGTGACAGCAATGGCAAGATGGCTGACTGTGAAATCCTGGTGTTTGTTTGACTACAAGTCCAAAGTGAGCCCCTGTGCTTTACACAGCAACACCCAGAACAGGGTATCTTTTGCTGATATTTTAATGAGGTGTGTGCCAATGCTTTGTACCCGGTGAGTTGTGTGGAGTTTGTGTTGGGGGGGTGTCTCCCCATGCTGATAAGTATGGTCAGGGCTGTCAGTCCTCCTTCCTATCATGAAACGTGCTTCCATTGTAGGGTGTGCAAGTTATCTTTCAGGATGTTAGTCAGTGGTGTCCTGTTTCTGATTTGCACATAAGCCCTAGCAGGGCCTTGTGCTCCCCACAGCAGGAGCCAGTGTCAGCCATCTTGTCAGTCATTTTCCACTCTCTGTGATGTGGGCATGTTTCAGGGAGGTCTTGATGGGCCAATCAGGAGGGGGAGCATTATCTGTGACTACAGGCCCCATCATGCTTTTGGGTACACTCACTTCACCTGCATCCCCCCTATTCCTTCCTGACAGTCAGCTGCACTGTGAGTTGGTGTGTTTGAGGTGGCAAACTGTCTGTCAGGATCTATTTGGCTTTGTGCCACTGGCTTGTTCTATTTGTTGGTATGTTGTTACATTTCATGACACAGTTCCCAGTCACTATGAGATGGCAGGTATTGTGTCTGTGTGACTGGCAGACACATCTTGGGCTGATTATCTATTGGTTAGTGTAGCTTTCCTTGCGGTACATGGTTTCACTGTCCCCTTGCCACACAACCTGGGATGTCTGTTAGGCCATGGACGCTCTCTGGTGGTAGGATGTCCCGCACCTTCTACTCCCTGGTCCTGAAGTAGACTGGTTTGGCAGGAGGGCCAACGCCGGTGCACTGACTCAGGGCGTGATCTTTTGCGATGAGTTTCTTGACCCTCCTGCGCATGTCATACCACCTGTTCTGGATATCGTCCTTAGTGCTTGGGTGTTCACCTTGTCCACAATCCTCGCCCACATCTTGGTTTTCTGTGAGATGGGGGTCCTTTGGACCAATGTACCAAACAAATGTGGCTCTACTCTGATGATCTTGTCTACCAGCACTTCTAACTCACTATCTGTGAAATTTGGATTCTTCTTTGGGGGCATGGTGATGGGTGGTGGTGTTGAGGGATGTGTGTGTGAGGGTGCAAGTGATGGTTGGTCGGTGTTGGTTTTGCTGGGTGTATGTGTGTGTGCTTTTGTATGAGGTGCTGATGGTGGGTGAGTTGTGTGATGGGTGAGTTGTGAGTGTGTCTGTGTTTGCTGTGTACTGGTGTTTGCTGCTGGCTGTGTCTCCTGTTTGCAAGGGATGATGGTAGTGATTGTGTCCTTTATATAGTTGGAGTGGTGGGTGTGTCTTTGTCCCATGATTTTTTTTTGGTATTTATTGGCTTTGTCGTTGCTTGGTTGGTCCTTTTTGTGTCTTTTTTCCTTTGTGTTTTGTAGGCATGAAGGAGACGTTCATGTGACGGAAACGGACGCTGCTGTTGTCTCGTGCAGGCTTCTCCGCCTCGTTCACGCTGCCTATCTTCTGTGTTTGTTAAGCGTCGGTCACGGTGGTCTCTATTGCTTGTGTGCCAGGTTGTCTGTGCGTGTCGGTCGTGCGGCTTGGTCTCCGTGCAAGTCAGTCTGGTTTTACACGCATTGCATCGTACTGCGCAAATCGTACATCGTGGGTACGGGTCGGTCGGCTTCATTCCTGGTTTGTGTCGGTCGGTGATAATCGCGTCGGTTTTCCGGCCGGATCACTATTTTCCCTACGGCTCGGTTGTACGGCTTGTATTCCGTACGTGTCGGTTGTAATTCACAAGCGTTGCATCGTACTGCACAGGTCGTACGGCGCTGGTCTGTGTCGGTCGGTATTCGGTCCGGGTCCGTGTCGGTCGGTTCGTTTTGCGGCTGGAATCGGAATTGACCCCCTAGTGTTTACTCTGTCCTGAAATCTCAGTTGACTCACTCCTTAGTCCCCCTCACCTGTGCCAGAGATCTGACCTCAAAGCGGCTGTTGCTCTACATCTATTAAAGAAGCCCATATTCTTATCCAGTCTCTTCTTCCATCAACCATCTCATCTCTCAATTGCTATTCCTCTCCAAAATGTTTGAACACCTCGAGGCCTATTCACAAAAAACATTTTTCTTTCTATTCATAGGTATTCCTGTTAGTACACAGGGAAAAATGTTCTGGTGCAGGTGCTTGGTGTACTACTCTGAGAGAAGATTACATATTTATATTTTTGTGCATCATTAACAATGTACAAGAATGCAGTTTTACACTCAGGTTCACATCTATACCCTGATATAATAGTGTTGCTGGTAAAACAATTTTGCTATGAATTGTTGAAGTGTGTTTTTCTGATATATGTTAACTAGGCCACAAATTGTCTGCAAACACCATCTTTTACGATATGGAAGTCATCCCTGTCAGTCATGCTCCCCTACACTACCCACGTCTCTCCTCACAAACTCTGCAGCACACAACCAAGCTGAGATGTAATGTTTTATTTCCACGGTTACTGGTATTCTGCTCTTGATGAACTTTTAGTCACAAGTTTAAACGTTTCCAAGGTGATTCTGATGGTTTACTGTAGTGATTCATTCATACCTCACATTATTGTTAATTTATCTACATTTGTTTAGCATCTCTGCACAACATTAGCTTAGAGTGTGGTGAATAAATATTTATGTAGTGTGATAGTGTTTAAGTGTTAAGGTAATATGACATTTATTTTTCATGTGCTCTGATTTGCTAAAATTTTTTTACATTTGCTCACACCGGGGTGAGTCTGCAGATTCTGTAATTCCATATGCGAAAATAATGTATAAAAACCCTCAATCTTGTTCATGAGCCAGACGACGTTTATCTTCTAGGTGTGCCATCCGTTACACTCCTTGTTTTTCTGCTCATTTGGGACTTAAAATAATTTCAGATTTTTGCATTTTCCATTTAGCTTACATTGAGGGCATTCATGGTATTGACTCTGTGACACTTTATTCTTAAATCTGCAATAAAACTCTTTAACTTTTCAATTGATGCTGCTATGGTAGGTGCTTTAATGAGAGGACACATTGCATCATGAAATTGAAGTTTAACACATGCTCTGATTGAGTAAAATGTGGGAAGTCTGATTGAGTTAAATTTGGGGGTTTCTAAATATCAGTGTACATGAAACACGTAAAAGGTAATAGGAAAGAATGCTTGCAATTTGTCTAGCCACTGGCAATCACTCAGACTAGCATCCCAATACCTAACCAACCATTTGTTTTCTCAGCACCCCACCTCAGTTTGGACCCAGCCACATGCAAAGCAGTCTTGACCCTGCTCTAATGGGAACAGACCAGTCCGAGCTGCCAGGCCAGGTCTTCATTGAGCCAGAACACAAGCAACCTAGGACCGGTTTGTCCTGATAAGGGCTCATCAGTCAGGTATAGCTTAGTTCCACCCACATCTGGGAATGCCCTTGCCACTTCGGGTTGTACCTGAAACACACAAAAGGTGATGGGAGGAATGCGTGCTATTTGTTTAACTACTAGCAATCGCTTGTGATAGCAGCCCAACCCATCATTCCTTTGCTCACTATGCCACCTCAGTTAGGGCCCAGCCAAATGCAAGCCAACCTTGACCCTGCTTCTCATGGGAACAGTCAAGCTCAAACTGCCAGGCCAGGTCATCACCGAACCAGAACACAAGCAACCTAGAACTGGTTTCGCCATGAGAAGGGCTCATCAGCCAGATATAGCTTGGGTCCAGGGGCACCATGAGCAGGACTTGCGCCTGGGTATATCCTTGCAACTTAGGGAGCACATGAAACACACAAAAGGTAATGGGAGGAATACTTGCAATTTGTCTAACCACTGGCGATCACTCGAAGTAGCATCCCAACCCATCGTTCTTTTGCTCACCATGCCACCTCAGTTTGAAGGATGGTTTGGAATGCTACCCCAAGAGATTGCCAATGGTTAGTGCTCAGTTCCCTTTTCTCTCTTGGAAAAAGAACGAATACAGTCCTTTGCTAGAGTAACTTTATGACTGTTCCAGGGAAGGAAAGGATAAGAGTTTGAAAATTACCTGAAAGGTACGTTTGTGGGTGCTCATACACACACAAGGCGAACCACTTTTTTGAATGTCCCTGCCCATCCACTCATGGTGGAGACATTAACAGTAGAAAATCCATTTAAGACTGCCAGGAAACATTTTGTGAACCATGTTCACAGTAAAAACAAACTGTCTGTGAAAATTTCCTCTCACATTGACCAATCTTAAACAGTACCTTGTTAAACACATGTTACTTGACCTGCGCTATTCCCTTTGCTGTGCCCTCCACTATACTGAGAAAGCAAAAGACACACAATAGATGGACGGAATGCAAAACAAAACATTCACCCCCAGTCAAGAGATCTGGGTTAAATCCATCATTCTTTTGCTCAACCCTTAGTTTAGACCTGGCCATATGCAAATCAGCCTTGACCCTGTGCCTCATGGGAACAGTCCAGCCCAAACTGCCAAGCCAGGTCCTCCCTAGACTGGAAACAAGCATCCTAGGACCGGTTTCGGGGTTTCACCCCTCTTCAGCCAGGATAGCTTGATTCCAGTGGCACAGTGAGCCCAGGACCCACGTCTGGGCATACCTTGCGCACTGAGGCCTTCCTCACTCATTTGTATAACTTTATCACCTCTGGTTGCCAAACCTGCTTCTCTTCTATTCTGACCCTGCTTGTTCTCCCTGTAGCATTTGATGCAGTAGGCTATATAACGTTTGTAACATTCACCTCATTTGGTATATTTGAAACAGTGACTGGCCAGGTCTCACCGTATCTCTCTATCCACTTATTGTTTTCTCCAAATGCTCTTCCTGCTCTACACTGAACCAAATTAGTGCCAGTGTCATCTGTAGGTCACTTATCTCCTCTGTGTAAACACCATTATTCCAAGAATGTTGCCAAAATGCACACATGGAGCTCTTTCCTCATTTATACTCAATCCCCGTCCTTTTGCGTCATTGCATGTCCTCACTTTATACTCAATTCCCATCTCCCTACTTTAAACTCAAGCTCAGGTTTAAGTTGGACCTGGTCCTTTCTGTAGGGTCACTTCCAAATGTTTTGCCTTTTTCCCTCCATTTTCTCCTGAATTTGTTTTTGGTGGCCATAGGACTATGCGCACTTCACCACTGCTAACCAGTGCTAAAGTATTTGTGCCCTCTCCTGATTGGCATATTACTTATAAGTCCCTTGTAGAGTGGGATACCATATACCTAGGGCCTGTAAATTAAATGCTGCTGGTGGGCCTATAGCTGTTATTGTGCCACCCACTTAAGTAGCATTTACTTGCCAGAGGCCTGTCATAACAGCATGATGCAGTTTTAAACTACCAAATCGACTTGACAATGTAATACTCTTGCCAAACCTTAAGCTCTCCTTTGATTGCATATAAATCACCCTTAAGGTAGTCCCTACGTAGCCCATAGGGCAGAGTCATTGCAATTATAATGTTGGGCATGTACTTTTAAGTTTTACATGTCCTGGTAGTGAGAATCTCCTACATTCATTTTTTCACCACTGCAATGCCCACTTGTCCCATGGGATAACATTGGGTTGCCTTATTACAATTAATAAGTGCTAACTTTTAATTGGGACCAGTATCCAGTTGCTGTTGGGTATCTATAAAATTGAAATGAAAAATCCTCTTTAATGGTATAGTTGAATTTTTAATTACAATTTTTAAAATGTCACTTTTAGAAAGTTGGTATTTTCCTGTCCTTAGTCTTTTGTGTCTGCAGCCTTTCTTGGGTCGCATGACTAGGTGTAACTGATAGTTAGACTTTGTGAATTCCTCAGTGACAGTCACATGATACAAGGATTAGGTGTGCTTAAATGGGCCATCTGCTGACAGGAAGATGAGGTGGAGCTGAACACAGCTCCACATGCACCTGAAAAGGGTATACTTGCCTTCACACAAGGCACTTAACACCTTCACATTGTTACTGCAGCCAACTTAGAATCGGGGAGGCAGGACATTTCATGCACTTTAAAGAACCTTTCTAGAAGTTTTTCGCATTTTTCTGATGAAGGACATCATGGTATAAAAATAGAACCTTCAGACCTGGACTCTCAAAGGACTGCCTGCTGCTGTGACTTGTTGTGCACTCTGCAAGACTGCCTTGTTGTACCTGGAGGGGCTGCTTTGCTGCCCGAGGCCTGCCTTGAGCTTTCAGAGGACAGCCCTGCTGTTGAGCCTGCATTTTCACCTGAACCCAGGACTACCAGAGTGACTCCAGGGCTAAATTGCTGGCCTCCAGAACCACTGGGACACAAAAGTCTCCCACCACATTGAATCCACACCTGGGCCCAGTCCTGGAACCTTGGTTGAGGTGGGAACGGTACCCAGATGGCCAAAATCCCAAACTGAGGACTTGGAACTTATTTTGCCAAAAACTGCTCTGATAACCAGGAGGAGATTGGGACGTAGAGATCTTCACCGTGGCTTCGACCCATGGCTATCCGACAATGGCACTCCCTCCTTAGACACCTCCTGCAGCCTTGCCCTAATGAACTTTATCTTCTCAGAACATTTTTCTCAGAAATTCGTCTGATTTTGAAGGTAAGCAATGACCGAGCCAAATTTACTTGTATCTGAACCGTGCTCCATCGCGGGCAGCCATATGTTTCAACTTTGACTCAGTGTCACCCAACTAGATGTCTGCAGTTGGCACTTTTATCTTGTACCTTCTTACACGTACTTCTCCTACAACTTCTTTATTGGACATATCATGTGCTTTTACACTTGTGATTCCTCTCCTTTCCATTTATTAGCCTTCTGTGGACCCTTAAACATTCTCTCCTGTAGTTCCCTGGCTGTGCCCTTCGAAGTCCAAGCCAATGCATAATGCTCACTTCACTTTCCTATGCCCCTGGGAATCCTTTACTGCACCATCAAATCCTACATTCTCTGCCATCATTGTAGTATGTACCTCCCTACTTATTTTCTTCCCTGCTTCACACCACTTTGACCTTATATCCCCTTACATTTCTCAGCTGCTTCTTTACCTCACTGCCCTGCCTCCCACTCCATGTCTTAATCAATATTGCCTATATTCCTCTCTCCTGTGTTCCCTATGTGATCCTCCAGTGCTTCAATCGTTAATGTGATTTTCTTTGCTCTCCTTACCATGCCCCCCGCACTTCCTACCTGTATTCCAAAAAAAAGCTTCAGTCATGTTGGAGTATGAGTAGGATTACTCAGATTGTTGCAAATGTGGGGTGGCTCTTCTGCTGGCTTCCAGTTGTTGATGTGATGTTTCTCCTCAGTTGGAAGTCAGCCTAAACTTGCTTACTCTTTGGCCAGGTTTGACCCAATCCCTTTATTTCCAGAGCCTGTCCCCTTCCCTACATTGCTGTTGGACTTCCATTTCTGTCACCTTGTATGTCCATTGCTTATCCTTTTGGTATTATTTTCATTGAAAGGGTTTTGTACTTCATTTGATGATCCACTGGGTCTGGCATTGGGGCCTCCTTGTTGAGGCACAATTTTTATCCAGCTAATTCCCTGACTATTCATGAATTGATGTGTGTGTAGTATGCTGCGCAGAAATGTAAGCAGCCTTATGGGTTGGCTGCTCTAAGGAGAGGTTGCAGCTGACTTCATTAATCCACCTATATCTCGCTCTCTTATTTTGATAGCCTTCCTCATTTTCCTTTCAATTACTTATTCATCCCCTGTCATAAGGACTTCTAATAACCCTCTCCCACATACTTCTCATGTTGGCTTTTTTCTTAAGGCCCCCACCAGCCTTCTTTTTTGGAGGTGTCATAATCACCCACACTGTTGTTGTCCATAACTTTCTGAAACACATCATAGAGTTACAAAAAGAGAAGTGCTATTAATACATAGCCCTAATTCAGTAGTAAACAGTACCCTCAACCATCGGTGCTATCATGGCACTGCATGATTCAACATCACAAAATAAAATGAAATGATGGACGAAGTGTTGAAATTTTTTCAAACTATCCCCCCCCAATATTTGGTGAGACTGCAAGACTCAAACCATATGGGATATCAAGGTATTGTTGCCTCCAGAGAATATCAAGATAATTGCCCAGCCATGCTACCATTCTGTCATGTCCTTCAGGCTAGTCATGTCATGTATACCCCTATTTACATACATTTGTCCCATCCAAACGACAATAAAGATTCTAAACAGGTGACCTTTTACCTAGTGGCTTGCTTCTGTCTCTTCGACACCAGGTTCTTAGTATTATATCATAATCCATGTACATTACGTACATAAACATGTCCCTAGGCACAGCATCTCTGATGAGATGCTCAGGGCATCAAAACTCGTCAGACACAATAGTTAACTGAGGGTCAGTGTGGGGAGCCATGAATGCTGTCCGGATGGTGGACTTTGAAGCGTGTGCCCTCCCGAAAGCTCAAGGGCACTTTGTTGAATTCTATTTCCAGCGGCGGCCTCGTCGTGGGAGGAGCACCGTCTCTACGATCTGCAAAAGAGAAGCTGTGCCATTGAACTGATCTACGGCAAGTCAGCGCTACAAGTCCGGATTAAATAAACTCTCCACAGTGTCCTGAATCCTACTTAGGACAACTTAAATGCTATTTAAAGACACTTCCAGTGGAAACCCACTCAGGGGATACCGTTATGGCTTTCTAAGGAACTTAAGTTTCCAAACGAAAGAACTCAAGTTCCTAGCATGCAATATAATTTGCCTAATAAGCGCACACCCACTCAGGGAAGATAATGAACACATTTGTGCAGATAATGAAAATAAAGGAGGGCCGATTCCACTGCTCAAGTATAAAGCAAGCCTCTGATGAGATGCTCAAGGCATCGAAACGCGTCAGGCACAATAGTTAACTGAGGGTCAGTGTGGGGAGCCATGAATGCAGACCGGATGGTGGACTTTGAAGCGTGTGTGCCCTCCCGAAAGCTCAAGGGCACTTCACTTTGTTGTTGAATTATATATATATATATATATATATATATATATATATATATATATATATATATATATATATATTCACTGAAAAAAAACCATGGGTTTCACACACGTTATAGTTAGGAATTAGCATTTAAAAAACCTTAGAAATTCAATGAAAAAACCAAAGGTTTCACACATGTTATAGTTAGCTGGACATTTCACTTGTAAAAAACCAATGAAATTCCCCCGTTATAGTTAGTTCAGCTAACTATAACTCACGCGCCCGCAATGCACTACTGATGATGTCACATATTACATCACTCATGACATGGTCAGTGACATCACTCATGACATCACTGATGACATCTCAAATGACATCACTGATGACATCATCCAGTGAATGTGTCTTTTTCTGAAAATTACATATGTTTTATACATGTATATCTCAAGGTCGATGGAAGAATCAATGGGTATATAAGTGTCTAAGTGGATGATTTGTTTTTGAAAAATTGATTGTATTACTGACTGATTAAGTGTATCTTATTGAATACATGGCTTACTGAGTAATGTTTAAATATGTAAATATCTGTATCAGTCTCTCACTTTGTGTATAAGTGGCTGCATGGGTTGGTGAGTAGCTACATGAGTGTCTATAGAGGTTATTAGTTGGTTTTTTGAGTATCACTATGAGTGTCTGAGTGTCTGTATGGTTCGGTGGGGGGTATTATGTAGTGCATAGGTGCATGAATGAGTGACTCACTCTTTGTATGTGTTGAAGACAGCATGTGTGCAGGACTGTATGGGTGGATGACTGTATGCATGGATGTGTTAGTGAGTGAATGACTGTCTCAATAGTGTCTTTATGAGTAACTACATATGTTTTAAAGTAGTATATGTGACTATTGGTGTATATAAGTGAGTATATGTGAGAGTGAGAGATTGAAAGAGTTCCTGTATGAATAAGTATGTGTTTCTATAAGTGATTGTTAAAAAGACTAAGTATGTGTAAGTTTCTGTTAAAGTAAGTGTGCTGGTGTGTGTATAACTGTATATGCAAGTAAATGGATGTTTGTTTCTTTATTAGCATGAGAGACTATGTGTGTGAGTAACTCTATGGATGAGTGGAATTGTGTTACAGGATGTTTAGGTGTATGAGTACATATGATGTGTGAGTACATGTATGAGTGACTGTATAGGATTGTTGGTGGATGAGTGGATGTGTATGTGGATCTTAGAATTACTGAATAGGTTGTTGTAACTGTTATTGGTATGTCCATTGTTTTGAAAATGTTAGTGTCTATTTTTGGATGTTTGTATCAAAGGTTATATTAGGGTGAGAGGAGGTCTACCACTCTGTCACAAGGATGATGTCATCAGTGATGTCATTTGAGATGTCATCAGTGATGTCATGAGTGATGTCACTGACCATGTCATGAGTGATGTAATATGTGACGTCATCAGTAGTGCATTGCGGGCGCGCGAGTTATAGTTAGCTGAACTAACTATAACGGGGGAATTTCATTGGTTTTTTACGAGTGAAATGTCCAGCTAACTATAACATGTGTGAAACCTTTGGTTTTTTCATTGAATTTCTAAGGTTTTTTAAATGCTAATTCCTAACTATAACGTGTGTGAAACCCATGGTTTTTTCAGTGAATTTGCAAGGTTTTTTAAATGCTAATTCCTAAATATAACGTGTGTGAAACCCATGGTTTTTTCAGTGAATTTGCAAGGTTTTTTAAATGCTAATTTTTTTTTCTTTCTTTTTTTTTTTTTACATATTTTTATTTTAATTTTCTATCCTTTTTTAAAGACTATGGTTAAATTTTTAAAATTCTATAATATGTTTTTTTTAATATATTTTATAAAATAAACATGTAAAATTTATTAGCAATACATTTTTTCCTTTTTTTAATTTTTTTTTTTAGTACGCGTACCGTAAGCTTACGGTAAGCGTACGGTTTACGCAACGTCTGTAATTTTTCTACGCTGTTTGCGTATAGTTACGCAATTTGCGTAGCCGCGCGTACTCCGCGTGGGACGCGTACGCGTGTACGCTACACGCGCACGTTACGCGGAAGTGTCGGGTAGTGACTGTTATGCGCATGCGCGCAAGCGCGTGTCTTTTTTACGCGCATGCGTACTTTTGCCGTAAGCGTACTGTAAGCGTACAGTAGGTCATGTGATCATGAAACACAACTTTTGATTGGATGAAACTACTTTCAGTTCTAGAACTCTCCTACACCACACCCATTCCCCTCATTTCTGCTTGTGATCCCTTAGGAGAAGGAGCTGGGTTGTCTTTGTGATACGATGGCAGAACAGCAGAGCCCTTCTGAGAGTGAGGCTAGCACTAGCAGCACTACCTTGAGGCAGAGAGCGAGGAAACAAAAGACCTCTTATGTATGGGATTATTTTACTTTTCCTGAAGGCCAGCTAAAGGTAAATGCACCCTTAGTGACTTGCAAGCTGTGTCAGCGTGTAATTTCAAGAGGTAATTCTGACAGGAAGTATTCCTTTGGGAATCATACCATGATGAGGCACCTCAAGGATGTACACAAAAGGACACATGCTCGACTTTTTGGAGGTAACCCTTCAGTAAGTCAACCAAGCACATCCACAGCAGCTCAGCCTGGACCATCATCTGCAGGGCTGAGTCCTTCTTCTGCAGGTCAGGTGAGCCCTTCATCTGTGGGGGGAGCATCTCCTTTTTCTGGCCCTCTGGAAATTAACCCTCGGTTTGCGAGGGTTGAAGTACGGTGCGCCCATTGTCACGATCTAATTACTTATAGGGAGACCAGTGTTTCCCTGGTGAACAGTAAAATAGATCAGCACACTTGTCGTACCGTCTAATATTCCCAATCTTTCTTTCCTCTGTCCCTGCATGAACACAACGGCTCTTTTAAGAGCCAACCTTATCTTTCATCTTTTTTTTATATATGTTTTTAAAAACGTTTTTTTTTTTTTTTACCGTACGCGTACGGTGCGCGTAATTTTTTTTTTATTTTTTAAAAACACTAAAAATCAATGATCACATTACAAGGTCCTTGAGAGACTACAATTATTATTATTGACTTACCATACCCACTCAAAAAAATATTTATTCATTTGTTTTTTAAAAAAATTGTTTTAAAAATGGTTCTAGTTTTCGAAAATTTTCTATATCAATCTGAAAAAAAAGAAAAAAGTATTAATATTTTTAAAACATTTTATAATACAGTACACATATTTACATATTTATCAAAAAATATTTTTGCCTTATTTTTGCTGTTTTCAGAATATATTGCATTTCACTATAAATTGTGAAAGCAATTGCATTCATCATTTAACAGCGGGCAAAAAAAAAATAACAATCTCAAAGATTGTATTAATAAAGCCCAGAATCTCTTTTTACTTAAACTTAACATTATAGAAATGCATAATATTCTAAAAAAATATCAACTAATATCAATACTTATTTCTTTAAAATACCGTCTGATATTTTAAAAATAGTTCCCCCTTTCCTACTAATGCAACTGTGAAATCACCAGAGCAAAACGCAATAAATCTCTGCCATTAATTCCTATTTGCACACAGAGTCATGTTTTCACATTAGTCACAACACGAAATTTCTTTGCCAATTTGAATGCACACTTACTGCTCTTTTTTTTTGGCAAGTGATAATCACTTTTACAGACTGACACATTATGAATCCTCTTTTCAGATTTTTAAAAAAGCCCATGTCCAGACTGCTTTTTCAGACCACCACCATGTGTATCCTGGGTGACTGCCTACACTCCAGCAAGGGCAACCAGCCTTAGTGATGCTGAATGTATTTGCATTACAGACTGAAACCTCAAACCCCACTCGCTTGTAAATACTGTGCATGATTATACATGGAAAGGAGCTGGGTGTGTGCTAAGAGTCTGCTTCTGCACCAAAAAATCGCTCCCCCTTTTTCCTACTAATGCAACTGTGAAATCACCAGAGCAAAACGCAATAAATCTCTGCCTGTAATTCCTATTTGCACACAGAGTCATGTTTTCACATTAGTCACAAAACGAAATTTCTTTGCCAATTTGAATGCACACTTACTGCTCTTTTCTTTTGGCAAGTGATAATCACTTTTACAGACTGACACATTATGAATCCACTTTTCAGATTTTTTTAAATGCACATGTCCAAACTGCTTTTTCAGACCACCACCATGTGTATCCTGGGTGACTGCCTACACTCCAGCAAGGGCAACCAGCCTTAGTGATGCTGAATGTCTTTGCATTACAGACTGAAACCTCAAACCCCACTCGCTTGTAAATACTGTGCATGATTATACATGGAAAGGAGCTGGGTGTGTGCTAAGAGTCTGCTTCTGCACCAAAAAATCGCTCCCCCTTTTTCCTACTAATGCAACTGTGAAATCACCAGAGCAAAACGCAATAAATCTCTGCCTGTAATTCCTATTTGCACACAGAGTCATGTTTTCACATTAGTCACAAAACGAAATTTCTTTGCCAATTTGAATGCACACTTACTGCTCTTTTTTTTGGCAAGTGATAATCACTTTTACAGACTGACACATTATGAATCCACTTTTCAGATTTTTTTAAATGCCCATGTCCAGACTGCTTTTTCAGACCACCACCATGTGTATCCTGGGTGACTGCCTACACTCCAGCAAGGGCAACCAGCCTTAGTGATGCTGAATGTCTTTGCATTACAGACTGAAACCTCAAACCCCACTCGCTTGTAAATACTGTGCATGATTATACATGGAAAGGAGCTGGGTGTGTGCTAAGAGTCTGCTTCTGCACCAAAAAATCGCTCCCCCTTTTTCCTACTAATGCAACTGTGAAATCACCAGAGCAAAACGCAATAAATCTCTGCCTGTAATTCCTATTTGCACACAGAGTCATGTTTTCACATTAGTCACAAAACGAAATTTCTTTGCCAATTTGAATGCACACTTACTGCTCTTTTTTTTGGCAAGTGATAAACACTTTTACAGACTGACACATTATGAATCCACTTTTCAGATTTTTTTAAATGCACATGTCCAAACTGCTTTTTCAGACCACCACCATGTGTATCCTGGGTGACTGCCTACACTCCAGCAAGGGCAACCAGCCTTAGTGATGCTGAATGTATTTGCATTACAGACTGAAACCTCAAACCCCACTCGCTTGTAAATACTGTGCATGATTATACATGGAAAGGAGCTGGGTGTGTGCTAAGAGTCTGCTTCTGCACCAAAAAATCGCTCCCCCTTTTTCCTACTAATGCAAATATAAAATTACCAGAGTTGTACACAATAAATCTCTGCCTATATTTCCCAGCATGTGTAACCTGGGTGACTGCCTACATTCCACCAAGGGCAACCAGCCTTAGTGATGCTGAATGTATTTGCATTACTGAGTCCAACCTCAAACCCTTAAACTATTCATTTTTTATACCAATACACCTTAATTTATCGTGAAAACATAGTCCATATTATTTTACATGTTCCTCACATTTAAATTTCTCCCAAAACAGAAAATAATAAACGCAACTTCAACAAAAAGAATTACATTTCTATTATTCATTTCTTAATTTACCATATACATCCCCTCTCAAACTCTAACCTCACCTTTAAAATTAGTTAGTTGTGAAAGAAATGTGGCACTCAAACAGCAGATTATCAGAGCCAGGATCTCTGTTCTCTACACCTCTCTCCTCTCAGCAGAACCAGATAATGGCAAAGTTTCCCTCTATTTTTCCACACATATACATGTAACTTTCAAATCTCAGTGCTTCCCCCTTTTTTTCAAATGTAATCACACATTTCTATTGGTTGAAAACCAACCCTTTTCCAAAAGTACCCTGCCCCCAACTTGACTTCTGCCTAGTACCCTTCCCCCAACTTGACTTCTGCCTGCTACCATAGCAACAGCTCATGGAACACTGCTGTGTGGAGTTAGGTCAGAAGTTCGCCACACAATGTTTCAATTCCACAAAGCAAGAGTGCTTGACTTTTCAAACCTAACAGCAAATCCATAGTACTGTTCTTTGGTAACACATTTTTCTGTACCAATACAAAACATGCTTCTATTAATTTACACATACAGCCTAGTTTTTATTCTAGAATGGTATGAAACAGCCAATCAGTTCTTTTTGTTTTGAAAAAAATATGTATGCCTCCATTTCCAAACTGTCTTTCTTTTCATATTGCCATTCTACTGAAAGACACCTCCTGAGTGCATCCAGTTCTCCTTTGAAGATGTTCACAGTGTGGATTGTAGGGCACAGCTATGTCTTCTGGAGTGAAAAGTTTGCAGAGAAAACAGGTATGGTGAGAGACCTTGCTTTGCCAAATGTAGACATTAAATGGATTGGTCAGAGAGGGTTAAAGTGGCACCAATTGATGCCATTGGTGAAATCCTTCATGCAAATCCAACACCCTGACCTCATAATAGTGCACTGTGGTGGCAATGACCTAGGCACTTTGACTGGGGTAGGTCTGGAAATGCTTATGAAGGACACCTTTGCACAACTGTTTTCACTTTTCCCTAAAACTGCCTTTGTGTTTTCTAACATATGCCAAAGGCAAAAATGGAACTGGTCCAATCATTTCTGTTCGCAGATTGACAAAGCAAGAAAGCACGTCAACAAATCTGTTTCTGCTTTCCTCCGTGACTATGGTATGGGTTCCATTTACCACAACAACTTGCGTTACGATATGCAAGACATTTATAGAGGAGATGGTGTGCACTTCAATGATGAAGGGAACAGAGTCTTCCTCTTGAACCTTAGACTCTGCATCGGTACTTACTTGTAGGTACCACAAAAAAATCACTTAATAAACACAACGGCTCTTTTTAGAGCCCCCTAATATCTAAACACTTAAATCTGAATTTCATTTCTTTTTTGTATTTTTTTTTTACCGTACGCTTACCGTAAGCTTACCGTACGCGTACCCCGTGATTTTTTTTAAAATCAATAAATGTTTCCTTTGTACTTTTCTGTCCTTCTTTGACCCCCTTACAAATGTTAGGGGGTCTGTAACTCTCTCCCTTGCCCCCTTTTCAAGATATCACTCTTTTTTACCGGAGTGAAATACACAAAATGGCGGCCGCCGCTTCCTGGTTTCGGCCGATTCGAATGTTTACTAAGATCTAACAGCCAATCAGAGTCGCGCTCGCGCACGCCACCGTACGCGTACGGTAAGCTTACGGTAAGCGTACCGTAAGCTGGCTCAGATATATATATTGATTTAAAGGCTATTTTCAGAGAATCTACTGAACAGATTTACACCAAACCTACAAAAGGCACTTCCTTGACCTGAGGACTACCTCTCTGCCAAATTTCTAGTAATTCTGTTCAGCCGTTCGGGCTGTAGCCCTGTCTAAAGGTCCAATGGAAAAATGCATGGGAAAAACGCGTTTTGGGACCCCCCTTTTATCTCAGCCCCCGCTTGACGAATCCCCCCGAGACTTTCAGGGTAGGAGCGGAGCGTAGCGCCCCACCTATTTTGAGAAACTCGCGAGGATTCGTCGACCGGCGCCAAAGTTATTCCAAATAGAATGTTGCGGATTTCCTATGGAAACAGGGTCCTAACTATAACTACCTACTGGCGACCGCCAGTAGGTAATATATATATATATGAATATATATATATATATATATTACCTACTGGCGGTCGCCAGTAGGTAGTTATAGTTAGGACCACGTTTCCATAGGAAATCCGCAACATTCTATTTTGAATAACTTTGGCGCCGGTTGACGAATCCTCGCGAATTTTTCAAAATAGGTGGGGCGCCACGCTCCGCTCCTACCCTGAAAGTCTCGGGGGGATTCGTCAAGCGGGGGCTGAGATAAAAGGGGGGTCCCAAAACGCGTTTTTCCCATGCATTTTTCCATAGGACCTTTAGACACAGCTACAGCCCGAACGGCTGAACAGAATTACTTGAAATTTGGCAGAGAGGTAGTCCTCAGGTCAAGGAAGTGCCTTTTGTAGGTTTGGTGTAAATCTGTTCAGTAGATTCAGAGAAAATAGCCTTTAAATCAATATATATATCTGAGCCAGCGTACGGTGCGCTTACGGTGCGCTTACCGTACGCGTACGGTGGCGTGCGCGAGCGCGATTTTGATTGGCTGTTAGATCTTAGTAAACATTCGAATCGGTCGAAACCAGGAAGCGGCGGCCGCCATTTTCTCTCTCGCTCTCTGAGTTGGGCAGCAAAAACGATGTCAAAAAATGTCTAAAGAGGCAGTTTCTTGAGATCCTAACCACCCAGCATTGATATAGGGGTCCCCAAACAACCCCCAAGCCCAAATAATTTTTTTTTTTTTTTTCGGAAAATCGCCGATTACGCTTACCGTACGCGTACGGTACGAACTGCGTTAACTGGGCGCGCACGCCACGAATGGCGTAAAGTAACTTAGCATTTAAAAAAACGTACAAATTCACTGAAAAAACCATAGGTTTCACACACGTTATAGTTAGGAATTAGCATTTAAAAAACCTTGCAAATTCACTGAAAAAACCATAGGTTTCACACATGTTATAGTTAGCTGTACATTTCACTCGTAAAAAACCAATGAAATTCGCCCGTTATAGTTAGTGCAGGCAACTATAACTCACGCGACCGCAATCTTCTGCTGATGACATATGTGTCTTTATGAAAAAAAAATATTTGTAATATATGTATAGCTAAAATTTAATGGAAGACGACATGGGCAAATAAGTGTCTAAATACAGTATTAGCATCAGCAGAGGATTGCGGTCGCGTGAGTTATAGTTGCCTGCACTAACTATAACGGGGGAATTTCATTGGTTTTTTACGAGTGAAATGTACAGCTAACTATAACATGTGTGAAACCTATGGTTTTTTCAGTGAATATACTATATATATACATACATATATATATATATTTTTTAGAATAAATGACCACTAGGATGATGATTCCAAAACCTATACTGATCTCTACTATTTGCTTTGCCTTGTTTCGCTCCCACAGTAAACCAATCATTATTAAGCCTAGATGACTAACACACTACATGTGCAAAATGCAGCTCAGGTTTGGTTAATAGTTGGCTATCACTATGATGTAAATTATATAAACATCACCTCAAACCAAGAAACACCAAACAACTATCCACTAAAGTAGACAGAGCTTACCACATGAGCGAAACACACATCTGGTGTGCCATACTCATCCAGTATGGAAAACCTAACAGTGCTTTCGACTAACAATACCAATAAGCCAACTGTTATATCTTGACATCCTATAGTTAGTAATGTTGTCTTGGCAACTAGATCTGCATTCCTCTAATGGTATCAATGGATTTAGAATGCTGGAGATGCCAGGAGAGGAGTGCTGGCGGTTGTGAGGAGAGGATGTATCTGGGGGTTGTTCCTGTTAACTTACAATAAAGACTTCCTCAAAATAATCAAGTCTGCTCGTCTTAAAAGTGGCGACGAGCATGGGATATACCTCTTTTAAAGCAGACTGGAACAAAAAGAATTTGTGAACCGAAACAAGAAGAATTCGTGAACCATCAACCCCCAGGTAATCCACAAGGAACAGATTCATCAGCATCGCATTCCCTGCTACTGGGTTTTCGAGGACGTCTTAAGGGTCTTCGAATGAGAATGGAATTGCTGGGCTGCATAGAGATATAAGCCAACTTGCACTCATCAACCGTCAAATATTGTGCAAATGAAGGAAGTCGGAATCAATAGCAGAGTGAGTAAAGAGAAAAACGATATACTGCATACAACAGACTAAGATAAATTAACTAGCTGCGCTGGGAATATATAGTTTTGGCAACGCGTTGTGACGAGACTGTATGGGCTGCGGAGGACACTTTGTAAAGCTGCGCGTTGGTTTCGAATGACAGTGATTGATTTTTGGGTCTCAGTACAGGAACGCATGTTTTTTTCACGCAAGGAGCGTACATATTTTGTGATGTGCAGTGACTAACGGCGAGTACAACTTTGTGTGGAAGAGCTATAGGTCCGTCGTCTGCTATATTACGAAAACGTTATTAATCAAAACAAAACAGTGAATGTCACTCATGCTCACCTAGATTGCTGCCGTGGATACACGACACGAGGAATCTGCAGCACCGGCATAATTGTTTCCTCTTCGTTCTCTGCGCGCGCAAAGTAGTGTGGGAGCGGCAACGCGTCATGACGCATGAGGCATCCGACGATCACTGAACACAATACAAGGTTGCCATAGCAACCAGCATACACGCTGCAACAAGTTCACGGAAGAAGTCCAGGTGAAAGAAGAACTACACACACATACGCGAGGCAGTGCCTATTGCAGCTTGAAGCAAGGAACTATTTGTGAACCACAGAATACGACGGTGACTACGTTAATTGTGTTAATTTGTTGTTTTACTAACTATTTACACTATTTAACTCTCAGACACTAAATGTTAACAATTTGTAATTTATTAGAGTTATAAAGAGAACACACACACGTAAGTAATACTATATATATGTAAAACATAAATTAAAGGTTGACCACATAACCAAATTGCCGGTTATCAAAATAGCAACACAAGCAACATGGATATATCATCTATTGTAGCTCCGCCCAAATTTTTACAAAACCCCGGAGAACCCATTTTACCTTGGGAGGATTGGATAGAATCCTTTGAAACTTACTTAGAAGCTATTGGCGGAGAAGATTTTCTAGCATCTCGGAAAGTGGCTATATTAAAACATAACTTAGGTATAGAAGGTAGGAAAGTTTTAAAAACATTACCCATTGGCACAATTCCAAAGCAAATAGTAATTGAAGGGAAAACCGATGATAGCGAAGAAAAAGATGAAAGTGATGCAACAGAGATACAGTATGAAGAAACGAGCCTTAGTGATGAATATATCAATGTAAAAAATGCATTAGAAGAAAATTTTGGAAAAAAACCCAGCATAGTAGTGGAAAGACATAGGTTCTTCTCTCGATCTCAACAACCGGGAGAGAATGTAGAAGAATATATTTCTGTTCTAAGAACACTCGCAGCCACATGTAGATTTAGAGATCTTCACGAAGAAATTATAAGAGATCAATTTATAAACAGAACAAGTAACATAAAAATTCAAGAAAGACTATTATATATGAATGACCCAACTCTTAAAAAAACTATAGAAACAGCAAGAAGAATTGAAAATACTTCTATATATGTAAAGGAATTAGGGTCAGATAAATCAAGCACACCCAAAGTATGTGCGGTAGAAAAAAAGAAACAACAACAAAGTAATAAGAAAGAAAACAATACTAGCAAAACATATGTTACTCAAAAATATAACAAAGTATGTTACAGGTGTGGTAGCACAAGACACACCGCAGATTCTGAAAGATGATATGCAGTCAAAGAGAAATGATATAAATGCAAAAAAGTGGGTCATTTAGCACGCATGTGTAAAGCAGGATCTGTATTCAACCCAAAATGGAAGCAACCAGTGAATGCTATAGATGAGAATGTTGAGAATGATAGTTCTGAAAACGAAGGAGAA
This sequence comes from Triturus cristatus, assembly GCF_964204655.1. Taxonomy (NCBI): domain Eukaryota; kingdom Metazoa; phylum Chordata; class Amphibia; order Caudata; family Salamandridae; genus Triturus; species Triturus cristatus. The sequence goes on from NC_140591.1 coordinate 1,191,493,369, forward strand.
GTAGAAATGATGGTCATATGTGACAATGTTATAAATGAAGTATCTGAAACTTATAATCCACCCAAATGTGATTTAGGAATTGATGGCACCAGAATAACTGTGTGGGTTGATTCGTGCTCTCATACACTATTATAGACAAAAATGCATGGGAAAAAGTAGGAAGTCACGAATTAAAAAGTCCTGATGTTGAACCGGTAGGATACTGTGGAGTTAAACTTCCATTATTAGGGTATTTTGAATGTACCTTATCTCACAAAGGTAGAACAGCCACAAGCAAAGTATATGTGGTGGAAAGGGGAAGAGCATTGTTGGGGTGGTGCAAACAAAAAAAATTGGGAATCACCTTAAATCCCAACCACCCACAACAAGTTTTAACCACTGAGGATGCTGAAACTATCAAGTGGTGTACTAAATTTCCAAAATTGTTCAGTGAAAAATTAGGTTGTTTACAAAAGTTTGAACACCGCATAATACTTAAAGCACACAATGTACCATGTGTTCATAAAGTAAGAAGTGTACCCTTCACTCTGAGGGAAAAATTGAAATTAGAATTACAAAGATTATGTGGGGCACAGATCATAGAACCAATAGAGTCATCAGAATGGCTTAGTCCAATAGTTTTGGCGCAGAAACCAGATGGAAATTTGCGCATGTGTGTTCATTTGAGAGATTTAAATCGTAACATCCTTATTGATCGTTACCCATTACCTCACATAAACGAAATGGTGTCTTCAGTAAATAATGCAACGTACTTTTCATTGATTGATTTATCTAATACGTATCACCAGATCAAATTAAATCCATCTTCTAAACATCTCACGTCCTTTATCACACAAGAAGGAGCTTTCCAATTCATAAGAATGCCATTTGGATTAGCATCTGCATCAGCGGTTTTTCAGAGGGTAATGTTAAAAATTTTAACAGGATTACATAGAGTATTGGTGTTCCAGGATGATGTGTTGGTCTGGGGTGCAAATCGTTCAGAACATGATGCCACATTAACTAAAACTTTAGAGAAGTTACAACAAGCAGGGCTAACGGTAGGAATTAAAAAGTGCAAATTTGGTGTACAAGAAATAGAATACTTGGGACACACTCTATCCAGAGATGGAGTCAAGCCAAAAAAGAAGTTATTAGATGCAATCACAAATCCACCACCACCTCAAGACAAGGATCAATTACGTTCCTTTTTGGGTCTTGCGGAATTTTATTCCAAATTTGTCCGACACTTTGCTGAGAAAGTTCACAGGCTTAGACTACTAATGAAGAAAGGAACAAAATTCAATTGGACGGATGAATGACAGAACGATTTTACTTTTATCAAAGAACAAATTGTTAAGTCGGTTCATTTGAAACCATTCAATCCCGCACATCAAAGTATGATTGTAGTAGACGCTAGTGCTTATGGCTTAGGTGCTGTGCTCATGCAAAAACATTTGGACCAAGAATGGGTAGTAGCATTTGCATCACGCACTTTGAAAGGTGCAGATGCTACTTACTCGGTAATTCAGAACGAATCGCTTGCATGTTGGTGGGGTGTAACATATTTTAAAAATTGCGTATGGGGCACACGTTTTGAAATTAGATCAGACCACAAACCTCTTATAGAGTTGTTTACCACCAAAGGAGCTGCAAAAGCAACTCCCAGGATAGCCAAATGGTTATACAGATTGCAGGGATACGATTTTTCCCTACAATACGTACCAGGGAATCGCAACGTCAATGCTGACTGTCTGTCACGATTACTATTGGAAAGCAATGACATGGACTCCAATGATGATTGCGTGGTAGCAGAGGTGGTTGGGTCATGTAAAGGAGCTATATCTTGTAATGAATGGAAGGAAGCCTTAACCAAGGATAACCTTTTTTATTAGAATTAATGAGGGAATTATCAAACCCATCTGTCCCCAATGCTACGCTTAAGAAAAAATTTGGAGAGTTTTGGACAGTATGGACAGAACTTTCCGTTGTGGAGGGAGAACTACGGAGAAATGGCAGATTGGTAGTTCCGGGAGGCTTACAGGATAGATTACTCAAATTACTACATGAAGGTCATAGTGGCATGTCTGGAATGAAGAGGAAAGCAAGAGAGACATTCTGGTGGCCTGGCATGGACAAGAGCATAGAGGAATATGTACGTGATTGCATGGAATGTATGTGTAGTGACAAAACTCACAGGGTAGAGGAGTCACCTATTTCTTCAACACATTTTCCCAGCAGACCATGGGAAAAGGTTGCAATGGACATTTGTGGTCCATTTTCATCCAAGGGTATAACTAACAAATTTGCATCAGTGCTAATTGACTACTATTCTAAATGGCCAGAGGTAGCATTTACGAGTGACATCAAAGTTCGCAACATGATAGAATTCTGCAACCAAATCTTTCGCAGAGAAGGTTGTCCGGATAAATTAGTCACTGACAATGGCCCACAATTAGTATTAAGTGAATTCAATTCATATCTTGCCAATATGGGCATCGCTCATCACACTACAATCCAAGAGAGAAGGGTCTTGTAGAGAGATTTAATAGGGTATTGAAGGAATGTATACAATTAGCTGAGGAATGTGGTGGTGATTGTAAAGAAGCTGTAAAAGAAATGTTGTGGAACTACCGTACCACGCCCCACTCAGTAACCAATGAATCACCTTTCAAACTTCTTAAAGGTAGGCAACCAGGCACAAAAGTCACTCCTGGATGGATGTTTAGGGAGTTCTCACGACCAGTGTGCATGGAAAGTTTGGAAAGCAGAGTAAAGAAACAACAAGATAAGTTTGTACAAAGACACAATGAAAAGATAAAAAGAAATGTACGCTATTTTACCATTGGTGACTGGGTGAGAACATATAGCGTGGGGCAACAAAGGAGGGGCCTATCAAAATGGTCTGTACCAAAACGAATAACCAAGGTTAGTGGTAACAGTGTGTGGCTAAGCGATGGCAAGGTGTGGAACACTCGAAGCGTTACATTATGCAACAAATTGGAAGTAAAAACCTGCCCATCAAAAGATAGTGACAACAACAAAATCAAGGGACACGATGAAACATGTGTAGATAAGCGTGTCCGGGTGACTCCAAAATGGCTTAGTGATTATGTGACTCATTAAATATCTTTGTCCTCATTGGAATGTATATTAAAATTACTTCTGTTATTTGTGTAAATCGTTGGAATGTATATTATGATTACTTCTGTTACCTATGTAAATTGTTGGGGGTGCCTATATGTAAATGTAAATGTAAATGTACAGATATTTATATAGCGCAAATCACCAACCGGTCTCTAAGCGCTTGCTTAGGGAACCCGTCCTGGTATTCCCCTGTGAGATAACCCAGCAGGGCATCCACAAGGTGAAAGCCAGGCATCCCGCCATGAGGGGCCATTGTGGAGATTATATATATCAACTTTCTTGTCTTGTTGTATTGCAAGGAAGGAAGATGTGTTATATCTTGACATCCTATAGTCAGTAATGTTGTCTTGGCAACTAGATCTGCATTCCTCTAATGGTATCCATGGATTTAGAATGCTGGAGATGCCAGGAGAGGAGTGCTGGCGGTTGCGAGGAGAGGATGTATCTGGGGGTTATTCCTGTTAACTTACAATAAAGACTTCCTCAAAATAATCAAGTCTGCTCCTCTTAACCAACACCGTTCAAAGAACCCTTGTACTCCTAGCTCATACAGAGAATGCATCGAAAACAAATGTTATTGTAATTGTAAAGAAAACCAATAATCCTGAGAAGTTCATCCAAAATTCATGGTAAATTCCAGCAAATACATGTTGGACTATTGTGGCTTAAGAACTGTGTCACACTCATGCAGGGTTGCCCATGTAGGCTATTTTACAGGTATATAAATTCATGCTTGGAAAGAAAATATGAAAAGAATTAAAGCGGTCCTGGATTTAAAGGTATATAGAGCAAAGGTGTTTTTATGCACCCTCTACTGTTCAGAAATGTGGTGATATGCCTACTTTAACTGTTTGATTAGGTCAAAGGTGAAGTCCTTTAAAACACGTCTGGGCTTCTCCTGTAGAACAAACACCCACTATATGTTTGAAGGTGGAACTGCCTGTGCCAGGTATTAATGAGCATGATGGCTGTAGCCCAATTCAGATATGTCTAAGAGTGTGGTAATATACTGGAAGATGATCAAGGGCGTTATTAAGATAGAAAGATTATTATTTTGTGGGTGAGCTTGGTTAACTAAATGCTTTATAAGTAATATTTAGGTTAGTATAGAAAAATCAACCTCTCTCGTGAGGAATCATCTACGTTGGCATACTGGAAATGGGTGGATAGAAAAACATGGACATTTCTGTAGCAAAAGTAGTATGACTATCACACGATACAACTGTAAGGCAATACAAGTAGCCAAAATTATCTGATTATCTCCCCTTTTTAACAAAGGCGCTGAATGGCTATTCAAGAAAATGTGCCTCTTGTCAGCTAGTTGGATAAAAGGAGACCAGGTGTTTGCCAAGCATGTCTTTCCACCGTGTAGTTATGAAATTAAGACAATGGCCCACTTCCCGTTTAATCCCACCATGTTGCAGTTTCAGGTGAAAATTGCTGATACTTTCGTTGAGGATTTGAGAGTAATGAGTTGTAAAGTCAGCTAGAGTGAGTATGCCAATGCGTACGACCTTAAGGTAATTTACTGTTGTTAGATCTGGGGGTCTCTAGTTGTCAGGGCTAGGTAGCACTGTCCAAATAGGGACCCTTGCTTCTGGTCAGGGTAAGGGGGATACACTCTTTAGATAACCCCTGCTCACCCCCTTGGTAGCTTGGCACGAACAGACAGGCTTATCAAAGGCAATGTGTAAAGTATTTGTACCAACACTCACAGTAACACAGTGAAAACACCACAAATGGACTCCACACCAGTGTAGATAAATACAGTACTTTTATATAAACTACACAAGACCAAAACGACAAAAATCCAACATACACAGTTCAAGACTATGGTTTCAAAAAGAGTTCTTAGTTTAGCAACAAAATCATTCACCTTAGCGTCAATTTTAGCCAACAGTACCTGGTGATGCAATAAAAGTTCTTAGGGGCGCTCAGGCGTCGAAAAACAAGCAGCAGTATCAGTCCTGAGACCCTGGGGAGGCGATGCGACAACCCCGCTGCACGCAGCGGGCATGGGCGACGAATCCGGTCTGTATGGGGAGTGAGGTGATACTTGTATGGATTCCAAGGCGTAGCTTTTCCGGTAGACATTTACTCGCTAAGGCACGATGCGACACAATTCGGCTCGCTAACGAGCGGGGCGGCAATTTCACGAGCGATGATCTGGGCTGACTCTGCGACGATGTTCGCAGCGATAAAATTCGGAATTCCCCAGCCCCTGTCACTCAAACTCCAGACAAGAAATACACAACCTAGCAGAGGCAGGTTTGAATGGTTAGACAAGAAAATACCTACTTTCTAAAAGTGGTATTTTCAAACACAGAATGTTAAAACCAACTTCACTAAAAGATTTATTGTATCATTCTGAGTTCAGGCATACTAAACTTTAATTTTCATTCTTGCTTCTATGGGAAGATATGCAGGTAAACATTATACTCAGCATTCCCCATTATAGCCTATGGGCAAGATAGCCTTTCAATAGTGAAAAACGAAAATGGCTGTAATTCACTACCAGAGCACGTCACCTATACCAGTACATGCTCTACCTTTCACATACCCTGCACCCTTGCCAGGGGGGTGCCTAGGGCCTTCCATAGGGGTGTCCAATGTGTACAGAAGGGTTAGGCCTGGCCAGTGTGGACACTGGTCAGGTCAGCATGGCAGTTAGCAACTGCACCCAGGCACTGCGGTGGCAGACCTGTAACACCATTTTAGAGCTACTCCTGTGGGTGGCACAATCAGTGCTGCAGGCCCACTAGTAGCATTTGAATCACCAGCCCTGGCACACTCAGTGCACTTTACTAGGGGCTAACAGGTGAAACAAATGTACCAATCATGGATAACCAATCAATATAACAATTTATACAGAGAGCATATGCACTTTAGCACTGATCAGCAGTGGTAAAGTTTCCACAGTCCTATTGCCAACAACCACGGGTCAGAAAAAATAAAGGAGGAAGAAGCAAAAGGTTTGGGGATAACCCTGCAAAAAGGGCCATTTCCAACACAACCCCTTCCAGCCTAAAGCCAGGGTAGACCAAGCGATACCTCGATGGGATTCCCTGCTTAGGGCGATAGAACACGGAAACTGGCCCAAACAGCAGGGCACAGTTCCTGTTCTACGCCTTCCTGAACCCGGTTGGATCTCTCCATCCATACTCTCAGGGTCCACCATGCCAACCCATGTGGAACCCTTCTCCTCACCTGTGGACACCACCTGTGCAGCACCTAGCCTTAACTTGCTCACAGGTGTGTCCCAACAGACAGACAGCAAGCCGCAGTGACCACTGACAGTGGTCAAGGATGAGACCCAGGCCTTATGCCTCTCAGGGCCCTCAAACCCCTGTGGCGTCAGAGGGTGGGGGGCAGTAGCCCCAGGTGCTTGGCACCCTTTGTACACTCCCCTTCCTGTCAGGTTGGGTCTGACGACCTGGCACTGACCCACCAGCCCCGGGCCTGTATCCGGCAGCTGGACAGGAGGCTGGGGTGGGCTTTCCCATACCCAGGCCTCCTCTTCCTGGGGGCTCTGTACCCTCCCAGCTGGAGCGATACCACCTTCTAGAATAGTCAGGGCACCTGTGGCAGGTGTCCTGCACCATTCACCCACCAGTTCAGGGGTTCTATAATGCAACTGGGATTCCAGGTCAGGGGGGACACCCCGGACCTGGCCCTCTAACCTGTGGTCTAAACCCTTCAGGTGAACCGGGGTCAGAGGCGAGGATTCCCTCTGCACTCCCTTCCAGAGTTCTGCACCCTCCCGCTTGGAGTGGTACCCCTAGAAGACAACCTGGTAGGGGCACTGCTTACATATGTCCCTCCCTCCAGGTCAGGCAACACCTGAACCTGACTTTCCAACCCAGGGACCAACCCCGGCGGGTGAACACTTGCATGGCGCACCAGGACTTCACTCACAGATGTTTCAACACTGGTAGACAGCACCCACCTGGCCAACACAATGGTGTGGCCCAGTCCACCCCCAGGGTGTGACTCCTGCCCCCCTCCCTGTCCACCTAGACAGCCAGCCACAGGGGCCACCCACAACGGTCAGTGATGAGAGCCAGGCCTCATGCCTGTCAGGTCTCTCTAACCTTTGTGGCATCAGAAAGTGGGGGGCAGTAGCCCCAGGTGCCTGGCACCTTTCCTCCACTCTCGCTCCTGCCAAGTCAGGTAGGGAATCTTGACACTGGCCCACCAGCCCAGGGTCTATACCCTCAGGCTGACCAGAGGTCACGGGTGAGGCTCTCCTCCCCCTACCTCCCCTTCTCGGGTTCTGCCCTCTCCTCCCAGGAGAGTCACCCTTAGAACACAACTCACCCACCAGTTCAGGACCTCTCTCCAGCAACTGGTCTCCCAACCTAGGGTCTAAACCCTCAGGTTGCACCGGGGTCAGAGGCGAGGACTCTCTCCCTCTGCACCCCCTTCCAGAGTGCTGCACCCTCCCCACTGGAGTGGTACCCCTGGAAGCCAAACCGGTCAGGACACTGGTTACATATGTCCTTCCCTCCAGGTCAGGCAGATCCTGAACCTGGCCTCCCAACCCAAGGACTAAACCCTGCGGTTGCACACCTGCCAGGCATGCCAGGACTTCTGGAGACTCACACAGTATCTCCCCAAGGGTGACACATGACTCATGTGTCTCGTGACAGTCTGCCTGGCGCAGATCTCCCGGCCCCTGTCCAACTGACAGTGCGCGAAGATCTCCCAGGACAGAAGTGGTGTCACCATGGTCACTCCTAGGGGACTCAGCCCTTATGGCTGGTCCCTGACCCACAGGTTCTCCCACTGGAGAACACATCCCCCTCTCACCCCTCCGTCTGGACTTCTGCACCCTCCCAAATGGAGCGGTACTGGCAGACACCAGAACCACTGGAGCTCTGTTTACAGAGGTTCCAGGTTCTCCTGACACCAGGAGATCCTCCTCAACTGGCCTACTAGCACCGTCTAGGCCCCCAATCTGGTGTTCCCTTAAGGAACCCTCCAGGCCCTGAGACTGGGTTTCGGGCACCTTGGGACCCACAGTCCCACACTCACTCCTTCTCCACAGAGACAAGACGTGAGCCCCTACACCCCTCCCACTACACTGGGACCTAAGTGGGCTACACTGAACCTCTTCCACCGCACAGGTCTGGAAGATATCTGCGCCACTCCTTTTGGGATCACTCCTCAATGCCTCTTCAGACCCTCTGGAATCACCAAGATGTCTGCCTCCAACGCAAGCTCCCTGGAATCAGAGAACTCCCACTCCACTGGGTGTTGGCATAGCTTTGAAAAACAGGGACTTAAAATATGCTCTTCAACAAAAGAATCACACAGCTCCCTACAAGGGTTAACCAACCCATCCTTCACCTCACCATCCAGTGCCTTGCACACGTACCCCACACCACTCTCCTGAGACTAGCAATACAGTATCTGACTGTCTCTGTCACACAACCCACACTCTTCTGGGCGGACTTCACACTCACACACCAAGGTTTCTACCATGGGGGAACCCCTCTCCCTGCACCACTCATCTAGGGTCAGTAGAGTGTCCCTCCCAAAATTAGGAATATGGTCCCGTGTCAGTTCCCCAATCTACTTCAGGGACACTGCACCCCATTGAAACTACATCATAAACCTGACCCCCCTGGTGTATGTCAACCCCCTCCTTCAAGTCAGGTGCCACATCTCTGGGTGTTTATACCTTTCTCTCAGCACTAGAAACTACAATCTTGCTGCCACCATCTGAGCTGGACTCCACCTCCAACTCAGCAAAGCTCACTTCTTGAGCTACCCATTTTTCTTCTTCAGCTGAGATACTCATGGCCTCAAGCCTCTCGAGCTCCAAATCAAGCTCCCTCAACCTTAATTCATGTGCCAAGGTCAAATTAAATTCTTCCAAGGCATACATCTTCTTGCTCTCTTCTACTTTGTTCTGGGTTTCTATTTCCATCAGCTTCAACTCAAGCCTCATGACTTCTAACTTATGATCTCTAACCCTTTAGTTTTCCTCCAACTCCTCTGGGGGAAAAACCTCTAGCGGAATGGTAGCTGCCAGCCCTGGAGGCTGCTCTGGACACAGGCAGATCCTGTGACCTGAAACCATCCCCCTTGTGCATCCTCATCAACCTTTGCACCATCTTTCTCCCCAGCCTCTTTGGCCTCCCACCAGGCCCTTAAGGCCCTCCGTAGCTCCTCCTTCCTGGAGCTGCTCTCCATGGGACATCCAAAGCTCCTGCAGAACCGCTTGAGTTGACCTACTTTGTAATCACTTAACATTTCAATATCAAATTCCAGTTCTGCAACATCACTTGCTGGTTTACCCTTCTGAGACATGATGCGTGGATGACACAAGGCTCAGATCAAAAATAGAACCGAAACAAAACACAGTATGTGGTTGCGTAGTGGTCTGCACTAAACTAGTGATGTACACCAATTACTGTGGGTCAAGTACAAATACAAGTACAAATCCTCACCGCTGACCACCAATGTTAGATCTGGGGGTCTCTTGTTGGCAGGGCTAGGTAGCACTGTCCAAATAGGGAACCTTGCTTCTAGTCAGGGTAAGGGGGATACACTCTTTAGATAACCCCTGATCACCCCCTTGGTAGCTTGGCATGAGCAGACAGGCTTATCAAAGGCAATATGTAAAGTATTTGTACCAACACTCACAGTAACACAGTGAAAACACCACAAATGGACTCCACACTAGTGTAGATAAATAAAGTACTTTTATATAAACTACACAAGACCAAAATGACAAAAATCCAACATACACAGTTCAAGACTATGGTTTCAAAAAGAGTTCTTAGTTTAGCGACAAAATCATTCACCTTAGCGTCAATTTTAGCCAACAGTACCTGGTGATGCGATAAAAGTTCTTAGCGGCGCTCAGGCATCGAAAAACAAGCAACAGTGTCAGTCCTGAGACCCTGGGGAGGCGATGCGACAACCCCACTGCACGCAGCGGGCATGGGCGACGAATCCGGTCTGTATGGGGAGTGAGGTGATACTTGTATGGATTCCAAGGCGTAGCTTTTCCGGTAGACATTTACTCGCTAAGGCACGATGCGACACAATTCGGCTCGCTAACGAGCGGGGCGGCAATTTCACGAGCGATGATCTGGGCTGACTCTGCGACGATGTTCGCAGCGATAAAATTCGGCACGCTAACGAGCGGTGCGATGATCTTGGTTGGCTCTGCGACGATCTCACCCAGCGGCGCCAGGCTCTGCGACGAAGTTCGCAGTGATAAAATTCTGCCTGCTAACGAGCGGAGCGGGGATCTGGGCTGGCTCTGCGACGATGTTCTCAGCGACAAAATTCGGCCCGCTAACGAGCGGGGCGACGATTTCACCAGCGATGATCCGGCTCAGCGGCAGCAAGCTTTGCGACGATGTTCGCAGCGATAAAATTCTGCCCGCTAACAAGCAGAGCGATGAAAATTTTCTCGCTAAGCCGGCTGTGCGTGAAAAAGTGTAGATCCTTTGCTTATTTCTTCTTGGTCAGCTTCCCAACAGCAGGCACAACTTCCAGAGGCCCCCCAATTTGATCAAGCACTCTAGGAAGGGCAGAACTCACTCAGCAGAGTTCAGGGGGAAGCTGGGGGTGAAGTCCTTTTGTTCCTGGGACTTCTTAACAGGAGGCCAGCTCTTCTCAGGCCCTTGGAGATCTCTTCAAGCATGGGACACAGAAACAGCAAAGTCCTTCCCCCCTCCTTGGCAGCAAAGCAACTGCAGGTCAGCCCACAAACACACAGCAGGACAGTCCTTCCTCTTCAGTCTTCCAGAATTCTCCTTGGCAGAGGTTCCTTCTTGATTCCAGGATGATCTAATTTCTTGGGATCAGGGTCCCAATATTTATACCCCCAAATCCTTTGTCGTCTGAGGGCAGAGGGGCCTTTGCACAGTCCAAACCAGTTCTGGAGCACTCTGTTTACATGACTCCTGCTTTCCTTTCACAGTGCAGGGCAGAAACATCAGACGACCCACAGGAGGTGGAGCCAGCATTGTGGAGGGAAAGCACAGCCCTGGAACACTTTGTTTATATGATTGCTTCTCTCCTTTCATGGTGCAGGGCAGAGACTTCAGACGCACCACAGGGGGTGGAGCTAGCTCTGTGGGGGGCAGGCACTGTCCTATTCAGGTCCCAGGTGCAACTCCTCCCCCCTATCTACATGGAGATCTCTCTATTCAGCCCTGTGCTGACTCACCCTGTCTCTGGGAATTCCCCAGCCTCCTGGAATTCCCCAGCCCCTGTCACTCAAACTCCAGACAAGAAATACACAACCTAACAGAGGCAGGTTTGAATGGTTAGACAAGAAAATACCTACTTTCTAAAAGTGGTATTTTCAAACACAGAATGTTAAAACCAACTACACTAAAAGATGTATTTTATCAGTTCAGGCATACTAAACTTTAATTTGCTATCTTGCTTCTATGGGAAGATATGCAGGTAAACATTATACTCAGCATTCCCCATTATAGCCTATGGCATGATAGCCTTTCAATAGTGAAAAACGAAAATGGCTGTAATTCACTACCAGAGCATGTCACCTACACCAGTACATGCTCTACCTTTCACATACACTGCATCCTGCCCAGGGGGTTGCCTAGGGCCTTCCATAGGGGTGTCCAATGTGTACAGAAAGGGAAGGGTTAGGCCTGGCCAGTGTGGACACTGGTCATGTCAGCACGGCAGTTAGCAACTGCATCCAGGCACTGCGGTGGCAGGCCTGTGACACCATTTTAGAGCTACTCCTGTGGGTGGCACAATCAGTGCTGCAGGCCCACTAGTAGCATTTGAATCACCAGCCCTGGCACACTCAGTGCACTTTACTAGGGGCTAACAGGTGAAACAAATGTACCAATCATGGATAACCAATCAATATAACAATTTATACAGAGAGCATATGCACTTTATCACTGATCAGCAGTGGTAAAGTGCCCAGAGTCCTATTGCCAACAACCAAGGGTCAGAAAAAATAAAGGAGGAAGAAGCAAAAGGTTTGGGGATAACCCTGCAAAAAGGGCCATTTCCAACAACTGTGTTTAATATTATGGGTACCATTACGATGGCAGGCAGACTCACCGTAAAGGCATACGGGACCGACCGCCAGGGGTGCGGCGGTCCCGCTGTGCCCATTAGGATACGACCGTCATCCTGGCGGTCGCATCCCGCATATTTAACATTGTGGCGGCGGTGCTTCAAGCACAATATACATGTTGTGCATTGGCATGCACAACGTGACAGGCACCGCACAGTGCCTGCCACCTTATGCATGCCAATGTTGGGGGTACCATATGTACCACCCAGGTGCAGCCCCCCCACTCCCCCAGGGGCCCGCAACAGGCCACCAAAGTGAACACCGCATGCCTTTCCCTAGCGGAGTCTCTGCCATGGAAAGGCATTACGCCTCACACATCACAATATGGATGCACCGCCGCCAAATTGTCTCCATTTTTTGCCCGGTCGGCAATCCGACTGGTGGAAAAGCAGCGGACGGTCTTTCCGTCCGCAGTGGTCCCCCTCGCCATACTAATATGGCGGGGGGTGATGAGGGAGCATCTGGTGGGCGAATCGCCACCGCTGGCCTGGCGGTGGCGATCCACCCGTAATCCTAATGGACCCCATAATGTTTAATGGGGAGGGGATGAGAACCAAACGGTTAAAAGTACACCATGGAAAGGGATTATGCACTTTGGGTTTCCTGATGAATGGATTGTACAGCTCAAACTTACATTTTGTACTTGTAGTTTAAGAGTAGTCCGCCTAATAGGTTCTTACCTATGCCTGTTTCATTAAATTATGCATGTTTTTAATTCTATTTTTAATATGTATAGTTGTCGTCATTATTCCACTTTATTGAGTTTTTTAGGAATTAGATTTTGAAATAAACCTTAATAGCTGACTGACTGACTACCACCAATAAGATGGCTTTCTCAAACAGAACGCTCTACACACCACCCTGAAAACCTCATACACACACCAAAGCTATATCGCTGGCCGCAATCTTGCCACACGAAATCAACACAAAGTTTAGATGCATTCGGATAAAGTTGGGTTAAACACACCACACCCTCACCTTCCACAGTGATTTCAAGGGATACAGTTATGTAGTGATGCCTTCCTAGAAAACTGTTCACACAAGCACTGAACAATTGACCACATAACTGAAGGAAATCACATGCTTACCACACCACAATGATCCTTATCTGATTGAAATCACTTTCCTTTCACATTAATAAACTCCTATCCTTAGTAACCTAGACATTCAATAAACCTTTGCTAATAAAACACAACCTAATACAACTAAACAAAGATAACCGATCAGTGGTAATCCAAAAAACACATGTAAAAAGGGCCGTCCAGATCAAGAACCCTCTATGTTGCCATATTAATGAAATTAAACATAACATTTTTCCTAAAACGATATAACATGACATATGACGTAGGTAATCTTGAATTAGTCTGCTTATGGCGGTCTTAATTTTTTCACATGTATTTAGAATCATTTGATTGCACAACACAAACTACCCTGGTGTGTTACACATTGTCAGACTGTCTCAATATTCAGTCATTCAACAAAAGAGGCATTAACAATAGGCCTATATGGAACTTGTAGAGCATGTGAAGAACAAAGAGCAGATGAGGTTTGAAGATACACTCTATCAGAGGCTCCATGAAAGCAACTTTATGTATAATTAATAAAGATCACGGGCTTCATCAATGTGAGAAAACTCTTGGCTTTGTACGAAAGAAGCTGCTGATCATTAGACTTTCATCCTTGGGAGGAATGATTTTCTTGATAACCAAAAGGACTTGTGTCAGATCAACAGACTGCTCTATCATGGGATGTATGACGTTACAACGCGTGCTGTTACAACGCGTGCTGTTACAACGAAACTGTTACAACGCAAGTGGATTTACAACGCATGCCATTACAACGCAAGTCTTTACATCGACTTACGCTAGATGGCGTGCTAACATTAGAAAAGTGTAATTTACTATTCCAACTCCAGTCCACTTAACAGTAGGGAAGGTGTTGGGATAGTAAACTACACTATTTGTAATGTTAGCACGCCATCTAGCGCAAGTCGATGTAAAGACTTGCGTTGTAATGGCATGCGTTGTAAATCCACTTGCGTTGTAACAGTTTTGTTGTAATGGCAGTGCGTTGTAAAAGTTGCGTTGTAAAGGTTGTTCCACCCATCATGTGTTCTAGGACGCACCAGTAAGGGTTCTAGCATACATTTCTTGTCAGAGAGCCCCTCCATGACTAAATAATTGCAGGTTTCTACACTTCTCTTGCGCGTACATTCTATAAGCAGTGAATTCCAAATAGGAACACAGGCTTGTCAGTAGTGTGACTGGGTGCAAGGCTACTTCATGATTAATAGCTTTTTCTGAGAGAAACATATTGGTTGACCCTGAGTTTCAAAACACATTTATCGCAGCTAGTTTCTGAATTAGGAAGAATGTGAATCGCCACCAAATTCGATATTACGTTTCGTCATGTCTGGTATTAAATGGCGGAAAGAAAACGTACATATTTCTACCGATGCCTCCCAAATCATGAACGATGAAATTCTGAATCAATAATCTTTAAAAAAATAATAATAACAATCCCCTTCTGTGCTTTTCGTCTTAAAATTATGTTGTTACATTTTTTAGTCTATACTGTAAAGATGCTACTCTTGCTTGCATCAATGCTTCACTAGTTGACTCGCAGTTATGCTGCAAGCTCTTGCACTTTCAGTGCTGGATCGCACATCAGAAAAAGGTGTCCTTCATTAAAAGCGCAACATGCCTAACGGAACTCATAGGGGCAGATTTACAAGCCCCTTGCGCCACTTTTGCGTCACTTTTAACATGGGAAAAGTGATGTTTTATAATCTAGCTGTATTTAGTCCTCACGCCCACAATTTTTTTTTTATTCTAAGCTAAAGTAGAAACCTATTAGCAGCAGCTTTCAGTCATATAAACACATCTGTTATATATATGGGGAATGATACATGTCTACGATCCCTTATTATGTATGGCCTATGTTCCATACGGAATTTTAGAGTAAACAGCAGACAGAAATGTACATTATCGGTGAGGAGCAATCTACGTACTAGCACTCGACCTTACATTTCACATTATATTTGTGTTCTGCATCCTCTTATGAAGCATTTCTTTTCTTGAAGTGAGAGCAGAGCTTTCACATGAATACACCCTCTATTCATAGAGATAGCTCTTATTTGCTTCAACAACCACTTTTATCTCTGTGCGGTCCATTTGCGAGATGTACAAAGACCTCAGCCTTATAAATAATTGCTTCAGCAGCACATACAATTCCTTTCTTTTCCATATTCCCATCCGAACTGAATCTGCTTTTATCACGTTTCTTCAGAGTAACACTTGAACCGACAATGTCCTCACATGTCTGATCTTCAGCTTTCTGTTGTAGTACGAATCACCACAGAACACACATTGGGGCAGATTTACAAGCCCCTTGCGCCACTTTTGCGTCATTTTTAAAATGGCGCAAAAGTGGTGCAAGGGGCTTTTAAATCAGCCCCAGTGTATTTAGGGAGCGCTGTATTTATTCATGTTCATCCGTTGCAGCAAGCACCATCAGACAACTGTCCCTTTAGTTTGAACAACAACATTCTATCCCAGAACTTAGAATGTTATACTCTCATTCATCCCTCAATGAACTGCACGCAGCAGGCAACCTTAAGAGTATACTTACATTAACTTCCAATACACTATTGAATTATTAGAAAATAAAATAAACCTCAAACCATAAAATATAAATACGATAATTAAACAGTTTTGAATGAATAAGAAGATATAAAAATCGACCAACACCCAATATACTTCTCAACAAACGGAAAAAGATGGTTGTTCATGTGATGCAAATAAATATTTCAATAACATGTATTACCAAATGTAGACATAATGCATTTGTCATGAAAATGAACAGGACCAGACAGATTGATCTAATATTGAAAACTCACTGGTTTCCTGATTTCTGTTTTAACTCAGGTCTGATTTAAAAAAAAAATCTTACTCTCGCCATAAATTTGAAATTTTCTAAGTTTCCATTTGATAAAGTTTCCTCTGGATTTTGCCGAGAATCTTTGTTATTAACTTTCACCACTCTGGAAAGATTTCACCCACTACTTCAACTTTTGCAGGTTTCCAGAATTTAGATTGTCCTTGCAGGAAAGTACCCCTTTTCGTATAGTCAACCCCTGCTTTTTGCACCAAGGGCTGATGGTTATGAATCTGATAGTACACTGAAGTTTGCTGCCTAGAACACAGTGCCTGGGTTCTCTCCCAAAACTGCTATGTTCGACTTGGTAATTCCAAACTGGCAAAGACTTTACCCCCTTATAAGTCCCTAGTACATGCTACCAGGGGTACCCAGTGCATAGGTGGTATAGAAGGCCCCAGGGCTGCCGCACCATTTTGAGCCACCCTCTGTGACCTGAGCAAACTACTGTCAGCAGGCTGCCATTGAGGACTGCAAGAGCAGTGCATACTGCTTGCACTCAACTGTGCCCTCGCCATTTCAATACACTATATTTTAAATATGTCAGGCACCCCTAAGGAAAATCTCTTCAGCCCTGGAGGCTCTAAATTAAAGGTGTGGACACTAAAGCCCTATAGTTGCACTCCCCATTGGAAACTACTATAAGTGTTAGCGGTCCATAGGATAACATGGGCTGTCAACCTGGCACTCTTGAGATTGGCAGTTCCATTATGGTACCAATAAAATATGTCATGTTTGGTATCAACCAACGTGCCTTCTAGCCCCCGACATGATTCTCGTGCCCTGGGTGATGGGGCATGTACCCAGGTGCCACCTTAGAGTTGCCCCAGCTTCACTTTGCTCTGGCTTCCCAGCAAACGCTTTCTCCCACCTGCTGCCACAAAGACAGGATTCTGACCTCCTGCCAGGCACTGTGATCACTCCCAGGAATCAGAAATAAAGGTTTGGGCAGGAAGCAGGTTACACCTTCCTCCTCTCAAGCAGGCTCGTGAATAGACACATCAAGGTGGTGAGCTTCAAAGGCTGCACCACCTCTGATATGCATCTGGGCTGTCCCACCCAGGCAAGGCAGGAAACTAGATATGCAGGAGCTGTGCACCTCCAGAAAGGTTGGTCAGCATGATCTGTGCACCTAAAATATAAATCTGCCATCTTTAGCCGGGCAGCAATAGTGGGTTCTGGGTTGAAAAGGTGACCTACACCACCAGATGTGGTTCTCCCAGGGGAGGATTAGCTGAAGGAACTAGCTACCCATTGGCTACTAGTTCCCATGCCCCTATATCACCTAAATCTAGGATTTAATGGACCCTCCTGACACCAGAACCTCAGATCTGAACAACTTACTTCAAAGAACGATTAAGAGGAGACCTGTCTCGCCGACAACAGGACTTTGCCCACAGCACCAAAGTAAAAGAGGGATACTTCGTCCCTGAGGCAACAGATTTGGAACTTAGTGAATGACCCTTCTCCTTGGCTAAAACTTGATACTTCTGAAGAGAGGGACCCTTGTGGAAGCCAGAAGCACCTTCAGTCTCCCCTGCACTAGTGGCACTAGTCCCATGCAAACTGCAGGTAAAAACACTCGCTGAATCCACAGAATCGCCGGCCATCAGACCCTCTATAGGATGACCCAAATCCAGGTGGTCCAGTGCAATATGGCAGTTGTAATCTCACCTGCCCCAAAGTCTCTGGCCGCTATGTTGCTCCTCTTGACCTAGTGAAGTTCTAGAAGCTTTTTGCCATGCTTACTGCAGTCACGGCTTGTTGATCACCAATACAGTAACCAACTACCCACACTCGATGCTGAATCTGCAGGGAACACCGTGCAACCATCATCCGATGTCAGCAGCTGTGAATCTGTTTGTGCACTATGATTGTTGCAGAACGCTGAGAGGAGTAAATACAACACCACCTGCAGCTCCCATTCAGCACCAAGGACAGCCAGAACAACTCTGCAACCGGACTCCACTGGCTAGGTAACGTAAAATTGATCTGACTGGTATGGCCTGGTCCTGGAGCCCGGATGACCTTCACCCTGCAAGGTTCCACGTAACTTGACATGCAAGTGATCGTTTGTCACCAGTGGTTTTTGCCTTTCACCATGATGTTATTTTGTCTATGTATTTTACTGCACTGATTTAACATTGCCTCAAAAATCTATAACTCAGGTTATATGTATGCTATTCTGTTCTTTAAGGTTTCTAAAATAGGATAAAAATACACTCTAATTTTATAAATTGGAGTCAGATTTCTCTTTAGTCGTCTCAATTAGTCATTGTCCATGTTGATACTCTGAAATGCCTGACTGCTCTTTGCCACTCTACCAGAACTGAGCTAAGTTTTCATCAATATGAATCCCAGGACCATCTTTGGTGTATTTTGATAGTATTGCATGGTAAGGCTACCCAGCCATACCACATAATACTCCACTTTCCAACAGTCTTTTTGGTACATGAGAAGGTTCTTCAATGCAAACCCAAACCCCAATTTGGATTTTGTCTTTATGAATACCCACACCATGTTCGGTATCAAACCATTGTTTCATTTTCCTTTGAGCCACCTGAACATTGGGACAGTGTTAGAAATTGGGTCTCTAGTTGGAAGAGGTATGCACCCCGTCCAAGTAGGGAACGCAGTCTTTGTCCGAGTAAGCTAGATACACATTAAAAGATAACCTTTGCTCACCCTCCGGGAGCTTGGCACAGAGCATTTACGCTTATCCAAAGAGGCAATGTGAAAAGTTTTTGTGCAACACACAGACACACACAGTAACACAATGAAAACACAACAAAAATACTCCATACAAGTTTAGGAAATAGAGAATGTTTTTATGAATAAAACAAGACCAATAGGACACAAATCCAATAAGTAGAACAAGAGTTATGTTTTTATAAAGAATAAACCAAAAATAGTGGTTAGAAGTCAATGGAGCTAAGGGGTTATTTGAGGTCACACTAGATCGTACTAAATCCAAATTTCACGCTGACCGCGATGAAGGGCATGCCAGCTACAGGACTCAGGCAGGTCCCACTGAAAAAGCAACTTGAACGGAGCAAGCGTCGATGTTGAAGACTCACTGAGAGTGGCTATCTCATCACCATCGACCCCTGGGTGGAGGCAAAATGTCAGCTCCAATCCACTCAGTCGATGAAGACTTCGGTGTCAAACCCTTTTATAAAGCAGGCGCTGTGTCAGTTTCAAGTCACACTGTCCATCCACATTGAGCTGCACAGTCCATCGAGGCAATGCCGTTGATCGACTCTTGTGGCTGTGTCAAAGGGCAATGTGTTGGTTCTGATCGGCACAAAGTCATAACTGCATCGATTTTGATGCAGAAACTGCTGCAAAACCCAATGCTGAGGCACAACACTGGATTTGCACTACAGACAAGGGAGGACTCGTAGATTGCAGAGTTCAGCAGTAGAGTTTATAGGAAGTCTTTGATGGCCCTGAGACTTCAGACACAGGAGGCAAGAAAGCAAGCCCTTGGAGTTACTCTGTGTTCAAGTGAAATGGTCCTTGTCCTCAACAGGGCAGAGATCAGCAGGAAGCAGGGCATCTCTGCACAGCAGTGCAGCAGCTCCTTAAGAAAAGTCAGTCAAGCAGAGTTGCAATCCTTGTCGCATATCAATCCTTACTCCTGGCAGAGTTCTTCACAGACCCAGTAGTGTATCGTCTTGCTAGGGTCAGAGCCCCAGTACCCTTACCAAAATGTGCCTTTGAACTGGAGGAGACTTTGAAGCAGGCCCTTGAAGTGCACAGGTCCCCTTTCATCCCAGCCCTGTCTATGAGGATATTTGTAGGGGGTTATCAGCCTACACAGGACACAGGCAAAAACAACAGTTGATGGACAGAATGCAGAACAATGTCATACATTCACCCCAGTACAGAGATCTGGGCCTAAATCCATCGTTTTTTTGCCACCATGCCATTCCAGTTTGAACCTAGCCATATGCAAATCAGTTTTGACCCTGCACCCCATGGGATCAGTCCAGCCCGAACTGCCAAGCCAGGTCCTCCCTGGACTGGAAACAAGCATCCTAGGACCGGTTTCGGGCTTTCAGCCCTCATCAGCCAGGATAGCTTGATTCCAGTGGCATGGAGAGCACGGGAGTCATGTCTGAGCATACCTTTCCCACTCGGGGCGACAAATGCAAACACAACAGTTGATGGACAGAATGCAGAACAATGTCATACATTCAACCCAGTACAGAGATCTGTGCCTAAATCCGTCGTTTTTTTGCTCACCGTTCCATTCCAGTTTGAACCCAGCCATATGCAAATCAGTCTTGACCATGTGCCCCATGGGAACAGTCCAGCCCGAACTGCCAAGCCAGGTCCTCCCTGGACTGGAAACAAGCATCCTAGGACCGGTTTCGGGCTTTCAGCATTGTGTAAGACAGCCCTCTCCTGCCCGTCTGGCTACAGAGCAGTGGACGAAGAAAAAAAAGGGGGGGGGGATTGTCACATATGTCGTGTATGTATGGGAAATAACAAGTTCCACTCCTGGGCCCTCTAAAAGTCCTTTGGTGGACAGTTCCTGGAGAGTAGGGAGCCAAAGTCATATAGTAATCTAGCAGTGATCATGTGGAGGCTACCAACTTATCTTGTGGCTTAAGAACATGAGTATCCCAGAGGGTGGCAGCCCCAGCCCCACCGCGCACATGTGCCTCCCTTGCCATAACATCGGCCTCAGCCAACACTCAGAGCCAGCAATCTATCTAAGGTGGCTGCATGGCTTTCCATGACATAGAAATTAGGTGCTTGAAGCGGCACATGGCAGGACAGGCTAGTTTTAAGTAATATTTAGTGCACTTTGTGCGTTTTGTGATACCTAACAGGCAAATTAGGGGATGAGTCAGTAACTGCACATCAATGATCTTTGAAATATGGGCCATGACTTGTCCCCATGTCTGCAGCAATGGGAGGCACTCCCACACAATGTGGATAAAAGTTACATCCTGGTGACCACATCTAGGGCACACTGGAGTCCCTCCCAGGAACATTCTGTGGAGACAGCGTGGGGTGAGGTAACCATTATGCAAGTGATTAAACTGGGTGAACCTCAAACAAGTATTAGAGGAAACCCATTTCACCTCTTCAAGTGCTATCCTCCACTGCTTAGGAGTCAGCACAGTGCCCAGACATGCGTCCCATCTGGGCTTGCAGAGCAGCAACAGATCTGCATACGCCCCTTGCAGCGCTGCATATAGTACTCTAACAGCGGTGAAACCCAATCCACGCACCAATATACATTTTAATCCACTATGAATGGAAGGGGCCTCCTGTCCCACAGTCCAGACATTCCTTATCTCGAGTATCAGGGCACTATATGTTAGGAATTTGCCGGCTCCTAACATAGTAATAGCTCTTGAAAGGAGCGCTTGGCCCCGACAGTGCATAAATCACCGAGGCAGGTCAATCCCACTTCCCACCAAGGTGCAGGGTCATGGGCGTTTAACAGAGCCCTCATCCCAGGCATTCCCCACAGTGGCAATTAAGGGGCGTATGGAGGTATGCCCCGACGTGGCTGGATAAATCTATTCCAACAAACACAGCTTTGGAATGTGCGCCTACAGGTGACAACAGCCATTATAGTTTCCCTAGGCCATTCAGGTCCTCGCTAATCAATTTATCCTCATCCATTACATCACCTGCTAACCACCGCTTGGGCCATTATAATTGTGCCACCGAAAAGTAGCGTTCAATGTCACGTACCCCCATACCATCCTCCGAAATTGGGCGTTGTAGTGTATGAAAAAAGACTACCTTATGTGTCCCTCCCCACACCTGATCAGACTGGAGGCTCCGCAGGTCCCTAAAGTATGCCCTGGTGGGGATCACAGGCACTGCTGCGCCCAGGTAGATGAGCTGTGGCAGTATTAACATTTTGAGGATTTATCATTACAATTCCAAAGATGTGAACCATGATTTAGCTACTCCTTTTTAATAATGAATTACAGGTTTAAAGTGTTTAAAGGAATTCCCAATGCTAGCCTGTTAGACCTGGCACCTTGGCGTGAGTTTCCCTTCCACTTTTTGCTGATGTGCCTCATTGTGTTTTGTTGGTGTTAGCTGCTCAGGGCACTGTGCCACTGCTAATCAGTGCCACAGTGTAAGTGCTCCCTTTGTAAAGTGTATACATTGATTGGTATCCATGATTGGCTTATTTGGTTTACTGTCAGCCCCTAGTAGAGTGCACCAGGAGTGCCAGGGCTTGTAAATACAAATGCCGCTAGTGGGCTTGCAGCACTGGTTGTACCACCCACAGAAGCGGCCTAGTAAAATGTGTCTAGGATCTGCCACTGCAGAACCTGCGCGCAGTCTGGTACTGTCGCGCTGACTGCGCAAGTACACCCACTTGCCAGTCCCTAAACCTTCCCTTAACTACATATTAGTCACCCCTCTGGTAAGCCCAAAGGGCAGGGTGCATTGTAGGCATAAGGTAGGACATGCCCTGATGTGTGTGGCATATCTTAATAGTGAATTACAGCCATTTTCGTTTTTCACTATGGAAGGCTACCTGCTCTCCATAGGCCAGAATGGGCTGCTGGAATTACTACACGCTGTAATCCCAGTGGACTCATAGAGCATGGTAGAAAGTCATGTTTAGTATGCCTGAACTCAGAATAATAAAATACTTCTTTTAGTAAAGTTTATTTTAATATCCTGCGTTTGTAAATACTACTTTTAGAAAGTTAGTATTTACTGATCTGGCCATTCAGTCCGCCTCTGCGGTGTGTGTGTGTGTTCTGCCTAGCAACAGTAAGGAGCAGGGCTGGGGAATTCCAGGAGACAGGCTGGCTGCCAGGTGGTGGGTAGAGAGATTACACCAGGATGGGTGGGAGGAGTACACATTGACTCTTGAATAGACCTGTGCCCTGCCAGCACAAAGCCGGCTCCGCCCCCTGTGGAGCGGCTGATGTCTCTGCCCTGCTGCTGAAAGGAAAGAGCAGAGTCACCATAACAAAGTGCTCCAGAACTGGACTGAGCCAGGCCCAGGCCCCCTGGCGACAAAGAACAAAGGATTTGTGCTTTAAAAGAGGGAGCCCTGCTCCTAAGAAATCAGATCCTGTTTACGCAACGACGAACCTCTGCCTGAAGGAGAAGGACCTGGAGAAGCTGAAGGAGGAATACTGTCTCTCTGCCTGAGAGACTGACCTGCAGTGGGTGCCTGTCTGCTGGAAGGAGAGGAAAAGACTGAAGGAAAAGTCTTTAAATCAACTTGTGCTGAACAATCTCCAAGGGCTTGCTTGTGAACTTGCCCCCTGATCTGCGCCCCAGGAACAGTGGGCGCAACCTACCCCCAGAAGAGGAGAAGGAGCTGTACGCAATCCCGTGACGCCGATCCCCAGAGAACCTGTGTGCCTCTCCCCCTTTTTCTACACCGCGACATCTGCCACCTGGGACTACCACGAGCACCGCCAGGACCAGCCTACCTGGTCCAAGCACCGCAAGTACCAGCCCCTCCGAGCCGTAGCTCGCAACGCGGAGAAAGGCACCTGAAGGCCTGCGCACCGATCCCTGGCGACCCTGTGCCGTCAAGATCACCGCAAAGCCCTGTGCACACTTGTGATCCACTGAAAAGCTGATCGCGCTGCAACGCGCTGTGGATTACCCCGGAGCTGCTTCCCCCTCCTCTGCCCTTGGTCGTGTGGCTGAGACCTTCTTCGGGTGCCCCACGAAGCACTGCCGCCCTCTGACTGCGAGGGACGACACCGCGACGTGGGACACCGCTCCGTCGAAACCTTAGGCCGCCAGGACCATCCCCGTGCAGAACAAAGGTATTTGGGGACGATCGCGCTAAAAGTACGGCCCGTACTTGCCTACGTACGAGCCGTACCTGCTTGAGACCTAGTGGGTTCGACCCGTACTGCTGCCTGTTCGAACGTACTGCCTTTTAAATATAGTGGGTTCGACCCATACTGCTGCCTGTTCGAACGTACTGCCTTTTAAATATTCAAGGTTCGACTCGTACTGCTGTTTGTTCGAGCCGTACTTGCCTGAAACGTACTTAGTTCGAGTGGTACCTGGAGTGCCTTGGGGTGAGCCGTACCTACGTTTGAAATCATCACCCCGGGGCCGAAGTTCGACTCGTACTGCTTCTGGGCTAAACCGGACTGCCTTTAAACTGTTCAGGGTTCGCACCGTACTGCCCTGCTCCCTGTTCGCACCATACTGCCCTGCAAATAGCCTGGGTTCGCACCGTATTGTTGCCTGGTACTGCTGCTGAAGACTCGGGGTTCGCGCCGTACTGTTTGAGCCGTACTACATTGAAAACCATTGCCGGTGCTCACGCGAGAAGCGTGAGACTCGGCAAGCGTATTCCGGCTCACGCGAGAAGCGTGAGAAACGGCAAGGTACTGCAAAAACCTTGCCCAGAGCATCCCAAAGGCGCTACGAAGTGCGCAGAAGACCTAAGAACCTGATTTTAACTAGAACTGTGCCATATTGAGATCTGTGGACTGCCCTTAAGCATTTAAAGAGTAACTGGATTATTTCGTCAAGAGAACTGTATTTTTGCAACCTGCCTGAAAGAAAACCTTTTATATAAAGACTTCTATTTTTGATAAATACAGCCTTGTGTCTTTTGTGTGGTGGGGTGGTGATTAATGTGTGGGACAACCTGAACGCTTAACCTTATGCCCTCTGGAAACTTAGCCTGACTGCTCGCGCCACGTTACCTAGAGGGTGAGCAGGGGTTATTTTTAAAGAGGTGATCCTTTGCCCTGACTTAGAGGAAAGGGTCCCTGCTTGTCGCAAGTGCATACCTGCGCCAACCAGAGACCCCGGATTCTAACATAGCCCATGAGGCTGGTTGGATAAATCTATTCCGACGTGGTTGGATAAATCTATTCAAACACAGCTTTGCAATGCGCGCCAATCTGCTCACACACCTGGAAGGGCCTACAGGTGACAACAGCCATTCTAGTATCCCTAGGCCAAACAGGTCCTCACTAATCAATTTACCCTCGCCCATAGCATCACCTGCTGACCACCGCTTGGGCCATTGTAATTGTGCCACCGCAAAGTAGCGTTCAAGGTCAGGTACCCCCAAACCATACTCCGGAATTGGGCGTTGTAGTGTATGAATAGAAACTCGTTTGTGTGTCCCTCTCCACACTAGATCAGACTGGAGGCTCAGTAGGTCCCTAAAGTAGGCCCTGGTGGGGATCACAAGCACTGCTACAAGCAGGTAGAAGAGCCGTGGCAGTATTAACATTTTGAGGATTCATCATTACAATTCCAAAGATGTGAAACATAATTTAGATACTTCTTTCTAATCATGAATTACAGCTTAAAAGTGTTTAAAGGAAGTCCCAATGCTAGTCTTTGAGAGGAGTAGGCCTCACAGTAGTGAAAAATGAATTTAGCTATTTGTCACTACCAGGACATGGAAAGCATAAAAATGCATGTACTACCTTTTAGCTACACAGCACCTTGCCCTTAGGGCTACCTAGGGCCTACCTTAGGGGTAACTTATGTGGAATAAAAGGGGCTTTTAAGGCTCGGAAAGTAATTTTAAATGCCAGGTCGAAGTGGCAGTAAACTGCACATAAGGCCTTGCAATGATAAGCCTGAGACAGGTTTGAAATCCTACTTGTGTGGGTGGCACAACCAATGCAGGACCACTACTAGCATTTAGATTACAGATCCCAAGTATATGATATACCACTTTACAATGGACTTAAAGGTAAACTAAATATACCAATGAGGTATCTGCCAATTTCACCATGTTTCGGGAGAAGTCATTGCACTTTAGAACCGGTCAGCAGTGGTAAAGTGCTCAAAGTCCTATGTCCAACAAAAAGAAGTTCGGAAAAAGAGGAGGAGGAAGGCAAAAAGTTTGGGGTGACCCTTCAGAGAGGACTATTTTCCAACAGATGCATATCCATATCTATGGTTCTCTCATGGATTGAACAAGATTAACATTCTTTCAACCATGCTGGGCACATTTCACATACAGCAAAATATCTCTCATAATTTCAAATGTAGTCTTACCTGTCATTGCATTTTGATTTGTATGATGAGGAAACAACATGCTGTCCACAGCCATTCAGAGCTCGATTCTCTTCTTAACTGCCCATTGGATACATTCAACCAATGTCCGATTCATTTTCTCAACTAAGCCATTTGTTTGAGGGTGATATAATGGAATCCTTTTGTGTATTATACCTGATTTTGTCAGGAAATCTTTAATCTCTTTTGAGACAAATTGAACTCTGTTGTCGGACACCAATTGTTTTGGAAACCCTTCTCTCATAAAGATCTTGTTGAAAAATGAAATTACAATATTGGTTCCTGAACAAATTTAACCTCCCACCGCCTACTATAATAATCAACCAACACTAATGCATATTTGAGCCTGGGTGATAATAAATTCAAAGACCCAATAAAGGTCACTGACAATTTTGACCATGGTCTTTCTGGAAAATTAATGGGATAAAGCGGTGGTGTAACAGTTTTTAAGGATTTGTCACTCATCAAGCAAATCACACACTCCCTGACTGTTTGAACAATGCCATTATCCATACTGGACAACCAATATACCTTAAATATTTTCCTTTTGGTGACGGTTTGCTCCAAATGACCCTCGTGTTGAGTCTGTATGATCTTGGCTCTTAATGAAATGGGAGAAATATATTTGTCTTCACTCAAGATGATGTTCTTTTTCTCTAAGGTCAGTTAATCAGCAATCCTAAATTACAGTTGTGAACTTGACCGTAGAGATCTTTCTTTTGCCCACCCCTCAATAGCACGCTTTCGAAACCATTTTCAAAACTTCATCCTTCTCCAACCAATCTATTCATTTAGATCAAATGTGCCTATAAAGCATACATCGACAGCAGCTATAAGACGTTCTTCATCATCTTCCTGTGTGTCAACCAATTCAGTCGTTGAAGGCGACCTTAACAAATAGTCTGCCCTAATATTCCTGCCACCTGGGATATGTTGCATGTCAAAATTGTACTGCAGAAGCTTCGAAATCAATCTGGCTATTCTAAGTGTAAGGCCCCTGATCACATCCCTGCTCAAAATACTGACCAATGGTTTGTGATCAGTCAAAAGCAAAAACTTTCTTCCCCAAACAAAAAGCTTGAACCACTCAACTGCCCAAAAACAAGCCAGCAATTGTTTTTCAATCACTAAATGTTTTTTTAATTATCTCATACAGCCCTGGAAGCAAATCTTACTTGAGATAATGTTGACCCTAGGCCACTGTTACTTCTGTCAATTGTGCTCAAACACCAACTTGTATGATCATATGTTGCCCAAAAATGTTCAGACTCAATTCAACCTCACAAAACCTGCTTGACGCTAATCATCCCAGCTAAAAATCTTGTGTCTTTTTAGCAATCCTCTCATGTATTTAATGAATTTGGCACAGAATTTGCAAACTCCCCAAAAAGATGAGACTTGTACTTTATTCCCATGTACAGGAGCATTTGAAAATGCATCCACTAAACACGGACATGGTTTCACCCCATGCTCTGTGTTGGACCTGTCAGCCTTATGGTGGTCTCCCCCTACATTTTTACCCTTTTTGCCTCCCACTTGACCGCACATTTTTGTTGGACTTAGGACTCTGGGCACCTTACCACTGCTAAACAGTGCTAAGGTGCAGGTGCTCTCCCCTAAAAAAACACATGGTGACACTGGCATACCTGCCACAGGCCCCTGCTACCGTAGTGAGGCCTACCCCTCCATAGACTAACATTGGGAACCCCCCATGGGATAACTTCTGACTGGGACCTAATAGGTATGTCATGTTTGGTATAGTTGGAATCGTAGCGGGGAACCCTTTCTAGTGATATATGGGGTTTGGGCACTACTACTTTAGAGATCCCACTTTTAGAAAGTGGACATTTTCCTGCCTGCACTTAGTTTGTGCACTGCAGACCCCCCCCCCCCATCTGCATGCTGAAAGCCTTCCTGGGCTGTGAGGAGGAAGTGGTGATTCACACCTTTACAGTTTAATAGGGTGGACCCGGCTGCCCTAAAATAGACTTAACAACCCTGCCTTTGTCACTGTAGACAGCCAGGAGCCAGGTCAGGGAAGGCAGGGAACACCACAGAAACCCCTAGACCCTTCCAGAAGCTTCTGCCCCCTTCTAGTGACTAGGCGCCAGGGTATAAAAGGGAGGGTCCTGGCCACACATCTTTGTTACACTACTGGGCCAGGAAGAATCTCTGCTGGAGTGAAGACTGCTGTGCCAGGAGGATTGCCACACTGCCGAGGCCGAATGCTCCCAGGAATTGCTGCACCAACTTGCTGAGCTGCCCCACTACCTGCTGATCATGCCCTGCCAGGAGACTGAAGCAACATTGACAGTGTGTCTCCATAATCTGCTGCTGACTGTTTTATTTATTTATTTTATTGAACTTATATTGCGCGCAGCTACCCGCAGTGGGTTTCTCGGCGCCAGGGATAGACTGGAGGAGAAATCGGAAAACAAGTAAGTGCAAGAGGGAGACACTAGACCGGAGGAATCTGGAACTAGAACAGGAGGGTCTTCAGTTTTTTGCGGAAAGCCAGAAGACTGGTTTCTGTTTTAAGCGCCATTGGGAGAGCATTCCACATCTTGGGGCCCAGATATGCGAATGAACGGCCTCCCATTTTTGCCAGTCGGATTCTGGGAATCACAAGATTGCCACTATTGGATGACCTCAAAAGGCGGCCAGGCTGATATGGCTGCGCAAGATTGTGCAAGTAGGCCGGAGCGGAGCCTTGGCGAATTTTGAAGAGGATGCACAAAGTTTTGAAGGCCACTCGATCCGAGATTTTTAACCAATGGAGGTCACGTAGAGCCTGCATTGCGGACATTCTCCTTGGGACATTACGCAGCAGGCGGGCGGCTGAGTTCTGTACAACCTGGAGTTTATTGATTGTAGCTTTATCTGCTCCTAGATAAAGCACATTGCCATAGTCGATATGGGACATCACAAGGGCCTGTACGACAGTTCTACGAGTGGACTCAGGCAGCATCCATATGATCTTTTGCAACCAGCAAAGGGTGTTAAAGCAGATCGCAGCGACCTTAGTTGCCTGCTGCCTCATCGAGAGTTTGTCGTCGATTAGGACACCGAGGTTGCGAGCAACAGGCACGGGGGTAGGCAGAGGACCCATGTCACTGGGCCAATGTCGTGGACCCCAGAGATCTTTTTGTTTGCCTAGTATGATCACCTCGGTCTTGTCTCCGTTGAGCTTTAACAGATGCATTTGCATCCAAGCTGCAACGCGAGAGAGGCCGATTTTGAGGGCAGAGGTGTCCTGAGCCCTGCTGCTAGACAAAGAGAACACAATCTGCGTGTCGTCTGCGTATGAGTATATAGACAGACCGGCGTCCTCTACGATGGAAGCAAGTGGTCTGATGTAAATATTGAACAACAGAGGGCTCAATATAGACCCTTGGGGGACGCCGTAGGCAGAGGAATGAATCGCAGATTCAGCTTTGTTTGAGAAAACCTGAAAGGTGCGCTCATTAAGAAATGAGGACACCCAGGCGAGCGCAGATCCAGCAACACCGAGGGAACCGAGAGACTCCAATAGGATGGAGTGGGACACGGTATCGAAAGCAGCGCTTAAGTCAAGAAGAATCAGCGCAAAGGTCTCACCGCCATCGATACCGTGTCGGAGTCGCTCAGTTACCCCTAGGAGTGCGGATTCGGTGGAGTGATTAGCGCGAAAGCCTGATTGGGACGGATGGAGATATCCCATGTTTTCAACAAACTCATTAAGCTGGGTGTTAACATGGCGTTCTAGGATTTTAGAACAGGCTGGCAGCAGGGATATAGGCCTGAAGTTGGCAAGATTTGTGATGTCAGCACCAGATTTTTTAAGCAGGGGGACGACCATGGCATGTTTCCAGTCCTGTTCCACTCGAGATTCGGTAAGCGAGACGTTTAATAGCCTCATTAGGAATCTTCGTGGTTCAAGGTCAAGTTGTTTGAGTATCTTCATGGGGACTGGGTCCCGCGGAGATCCAGACCTGATGCTTTTTAAGCAGGATAGGAAAGAAGAGTCGTCAAATGGTGTCCAGTTGAAAATAAACTCAGTGGGGGGGGTGGAGGTATTACAATACGGACCGTGTAGAGAGGAATCAGTTGGAGAGGGAAGGGAAGCAAGAGATTGATGGATGCCCTCAACCTTAGATACAAAAAAGTCTGCAATGGCATTACATTGTGTGGCATCTAAAGCCGGCAGTGCGGGGACAGTATCAGCTCCTGTGAGTTTTTTAACTGTGGCAAAAAGAGTTCGGGGACAGTTTTGCACTGAAGTGATTGTGGAAACAGTGTAGGAGGCCTTAGCACGTTTGCAGTTTGAATGATAGAGTTTTAATTCTTCTTTGTAGATCACTTTAGAGGAAGCTGAATAGGACGCCCTCCATTTCCTCTCCAGGGCTTTGCATTTGGAGCGTTGGATTTTCAGCTCCTCTGAATACCAGGGTGCTGGTGGGCGCAAGGATCTATGTTTGCTCCTGGATTGAGGGACAAGAGTCGATACTGCATCTGTCAGCCAATCAGAGATGGAAACATTCAGATTCTGGTCAGTATTGATGGAGGATGGAATAGACTCAGTTAGACGCAGGTTAAAATCGGCTATATTGAGCTTGTCCCAACGATACGATGATTTAATTTCATCCGCATGGACCCTGGCAGAGTATAAAGCAGGTGGTAGTACAAAGTGAACCGCATAGTGATCAGACCAGACAAGCGGGCGGGCAGAGTGGGTACAGTCAAATGAGAGAGTAGAGATGATTGGATCCAAAAGATGGCCGGCATTATGAGTGGCTCCAGAGTTACAGAGTTTGAGGTTAAAAACCTCAAGGTCAGAAAGAAGGACTTTATTGAGGGGGTTGTTGACATCATCGAAGTGAATGTTTAAATCACCAAGAATGGTGAAATTATTAGATTTTAGTAGTGTTGCTGATAAGCAATCAATAAGTGAGGGAATCCAAGGTGCGGCATTTCCGGGCGGCCGATAAATTAGCAGACCGGAGAGCATCATTCGAGGATTAATCGTCAATTTGAACAGTGCAGCCTCACTACCTGGGAGATGTAGAGGTTCCAGTTTACATTGATAGATAGATTTATAAATGATTGCAATTCCACCACCTTTACCTAAGGGTCTGTCCTGATGCAGCACAACATAGTTAGGAGGGACGGCTGCGGCAATGTCCGGACCCGAGCTGGCCTGAATCCAAGTCTCGGTCAGGAACAGAGCGTCAGGTGATTCCTCAGTGATAAAATCGAAGATGTTTAGTTTGTTCCTAGGGAGCGATCTACAATTTAGGCTCCAGAAATGGAGAGGGGACGGGGAGGTGATAGGGCCCTTGGTGGGCTTTCTTTTTCCCCTATAGTGCTTAACGCTCTGCTGTGTCTTGGAGAGCTGCATTTTACTAGTAGTGAAGCCACAACCAGCACAAGTGAAATAATGGCAAGGCAGAATGCACAAGGAACAAGATATGGGGGTACAAGGTCGAAAAGACAGTAATGTCGTGGAAGAGTAGATGTACTTACGACCACCCTGAGTCTGATTGTCGAAGGGCATAATAATGAGGGACAGCCCGTCCTCAGCGCGGACGGGCGCAGACGGGCTGACTCGGCGTGACTCCGCGCTGAACGAGGCGCTTCCGCAAAGCGCGTCCGCTAGCGCGGAGAGCGACCGTATTCTTAAGTAGTGGAGAGCTAGAGCGCTCTCACTGCTGTCGCCTCCCACCTAAGATGGCCGCCGTAGGGGATGTTATCCCTATAGATCGAGTTTCAGCCCTAAGGTCAGCTGAGACCTTCTACAAGCGGTGTAAAATAGATGCAAGGAGCTGGGGAGGTATGCTGAGTGCAACAGTGTGGAAATAACAAGTTAGACAAGTTTTAAAAGTTTTAAAAATCGGCGATTAAAATGCTATATTTAACGATGGTAATTCCTAGTATCAGCTAAAGTAAGCAGCGCTTCTAAGGGAGCGAGTAGAATACTGTGCAATGCTGGCAAAACGCTTTCTAAATCACAAGCCTGCTTCCTTGGGGCTCCTTAAGTAGTGGAGAGCTAGAGCGCTCTCACTGCTGTCGCCTCCCACCTAAGATGGCCGCCGTAGGGGATGTTATCCCTATAGATCGAGTTTCAGCCCTAAGGTCAGCTGAGACCTTCTACAAGCGGTGTAAAATAGATGCAAGGAGCTGGGGAGGTATGCTGAGTGCAACAGTGTGGAAATAACAATTTAGACAAGTTTTAAAAGTTTTAAAAATCGGCGATTAAAATGCTATATTAAACGATGGTAATTCCTAGTATCAGCTAAAGTAAGCAGCGCTTCTAAGGGAGCGAGTAGAATACTGTGCAATGCTGGCAAAACGCTTTCTAAATCACAAGCCTGCTTCCTTGGGGCTCCTTAAGTAGTGGAGAGCTAGAGCGCTCTCACTGCTGTCGCCTCCCACCTAAGATGGCCGCCGTAGGGGATGTTATCCCTATAGATCGAGTTTCAGCCCTAAGGTCAGCTGAGACCTTCTACAAGCGGTGTAAAATAGATGCAAGGAGCTGGGGAGGTATGCTGAGTGCAACAGTGTGGAAATAACAATTTAGACAAGTTTTAAAAGTTTTAAAAATCGGCGATTAAAATGCTATATTAAACGATGGTAATTCCTAGTATCAGCTAAAGTAAGCAGCGCTTCTAAGGGAGCGAGTAGAATACTGTGCAATGCTGGCAAAACGCTTTCTAAATCACAAGCCTGCTTCCTTGGGGCTCCTTAAGTAGTGGAGAGCTAGAGCGCTCTCACTGCTGTCGCCTCCCACCTAAGATGGCCGCCGTAGGGGATGTTATCCCTATAGATCGAGTTTCAGCCCTAAGGTCAGCTGAGACCTTCTACAAGCGGTGTAAAATAGATGCAAGGAGCTGGGGAGGTATGCTGAGTGCAACAGTGTGGAAATAACAATTTAGACAAGTTTTAAAAGTTTTAAAAATCGGCGATTAAAATGCTAAATTAAACGATGGTAATTCCTAGTATCAGCTAAAGTAAGCAGCGCTTCTAAGGGAGCGAGTAGAATACTGTGCAATGCTGGCAAAACGCTTTCTAAATCACAAGCCTGCTTCCTTGGGGCTCCTTAAGTAGTGGAGAGCTAGAGCGCTCTCACTGCTGTCGCCTCCCACCTAAGATGGCCGCCGTAGGGGATGTTATCCCTATAGATCGAGTTTCAGCCCTAAGGTCAGCTGAGACCTTCTACAAGCGGTGTAAAATAGATGCAAGGAGCTGGGGAGGTATGCTGAGTGCAACAGTGTGGAAATAACAATTTAGACAAGTTTTAAAAGTTTTAAAAATCGGCGATTAAAATGCTATATTAAACGATGGTAATTCCTAGTATCAGCTAAAGTAAGCAGCGCTTCTAAGGGAGCGAGTAGAATACTGTGCAATGCTGGCAAAACGCTTTCTAAATCACAAGCCTGCTTCCTTGGGGCTCCTTAAGTAGTGGAGAGCTAGAGCGCTCTCACTGCTGTCGCCTCCCACCAAAGATGGCCGCCGTAGGGGATGTTATCCCTATAGATCGAGTTTCAGCCCTAAGGTCAGCTGAGACCTTCTACAAGCGGTGTAAAATAGATGCAAGGAGCTGGGGAGGTATGCTGAGTGCAACAGTGTGGAAATAACAATTTAGACAAGTTTTAAAAGTTTTAAAAATCGGCGATTAAAATGCTATATTAAACGATGGTAATTCCTAGTATCAGCTAAAGTAAGCAGCGCTTCTAAGGGAGCGAGTAGAATACTGTGCAATGCTGGCAAAACGCTTTCTAAATCCCCTGCCTAGTGGGGGATTCCTAAAGGCAACAACGTTTTATTTCCCTCATAAACTGCCTCTGCAGCGCTGGGTGTATAAACCAATTTTTATCACCCCTGAAATCACTGCCGCCGCCCGGGACCCTAAATGTGCTGTAAAGCGCTGTGGAGGAAAAGCCCTGGGTGTGTAAAACTATTTTTATCACCCCTGAAATCACCGCCGCCGCCCGGGACCCTAAATGCTCTGTAAAGCGATGTGAAGGAAAAGCGCTGTGACCCAGAAATCACCGTCGCAGTCTCAGGAGCACCACGCGGATTCCCCTGCTGACATCTGAGGGGAGCCGCACTAGGATTGGTGCTGGCGCCGGGATTTGCCATCAACAGGAGAACGTCACCCAGGGAAGCCGCGCTGAAGCAAGGAAGCGCGAGGCATCCCGACCCGTCCCCGCGACCAGATGTCTGCTGGCGAGGGAAAGACAAGAGACCGCACTTCCCGAGATAGCCGCCCGGGAGTTCAAGGGGTGTGCTGGGTTACCGTCTGGGGCAGGAAGGTGCCGGGGCTGTGGGAGAGCACTCGCAGCCTCCCGCCAATGCAAAGCTGACACCGGGCCTGCCAGGGACTATCCTCGTTAAATAGCGGGACTGCTGGTCGCGCGGCTGGGCCGGCCGGATCGGCACAGGCACCATTTTTCCAACCCCTGACAGAAAGGCCCATACTGCTCATAGCTGTACAAGGGGGTTCTGCCCAGAGTTGAAGGTTTCCCTGATTTGTAACACGCATCGGAGCGTGTGTTGGGCACAGAGGTTTAAACAGAGGCATCGTCGCCTTACCACTGCTACTCACGGAGCCCCATAACTAGCCAGGAGGGATACAGCCCCTGCACACGTTCTTTTTCTCATAAGCCCTGAAACTGAACTAGTGCCCATACGGTTTGCCACAGACTTACAGAACTTGCGAGATTACTTCCCTTCCCAAAAGAACACTGACAGCAGACATTGCGAATAAGATATATGTAGAATTTCTATTGATTTGACCCTGCCTAAAGCATAGATAAAGATTTTATATTTTTATAAACAACTGGTGTAGTGTCTATTTGTGGTGTTTCACTGTGTTGTGGTGGGTGGGTGCTACACAAATACTTTACACATTGCCTCTTGAGTTAGGCCTTACCGCTCTGCGCTCTGGTAACATTCCTATACTTGCCTGTCCCACATTGTTTCAATTGTGCTTTGATTTATTTTGAAACAGATTTCATGATAAATTGCAACACTGAAGCAGTGAATGCCAAACCTAATGGCATCCTTTTAAATTGGAACATATCTTTTGGAGAAATGAAAGCAGTAACATGTCTAAGGGATTGTTTTAACTCCACCCGCTTTTACTAAAGATACTTGCTTCTGTAAAACTTGTCAGAATATCATCAATCCATGGCAATGGATGAGAATCTACCCACATTTCTCTGTTCAAACTATGCAGGTCAGTGCAGACTCTTAAATATCCTGTTTTTTTCCAGGCGATGACAAAAGGAGATAACCATCACAAAAATTCTATGGGTTTAATGACCCCTTTCATTACAAATTGTTTGGAGAATGTTTGTCCAATTTTCCCTAAAACTAAAGGGCACATTTCTCAGTTTGTGTTTGATTGATGCTGCACTCTCCTGAACTATTAGTTTGTGTGGAAATCCCTTGATTCTTAACAATCTCCTTTCAAGAATTGTTTCTGCGTATGATTGGTTTTTAAACGTAAACAACTTCTCTTGTACTTTTAATCCCAACAGCTGACAACTGTTTGGTCTCTAATTAACTGGCTAGTGAAGTACTCAAATTCACAATCTGCAGCTAGAATGCATAATGCTGCTACATATGAGTCTATCGACACCTCCTTACACTGCTCTCTAAAAACAAATGTATGTCTGTTGACGATCAAACTTGGTTGTACATCAATTTATTTCTCTAATTGTTTTATTGCTTTTTGATATTCATCCAGTTCTTCCTCTTCATTTGATACTTCATGTACCAGGGGTTGGTGTTCGTAGATTGTTTGACCCTTAAAACCTAAATTATGCTCAAGAAGAAATATTTTACTCTCTGGGCAATATCTATTTCCTCCTATGACACCCAAATATTTTGTTAATGCTCTAAACCAGGTTTTCCACATAATTGGAGGTTCACCTGGTGTTAGCAAAAAAGGTGGAGGAGCATTTACTGACTGCATACTGTAACAAAAACACCCACACAAACCCTCAAAGGAACCATGAATGGATAACATATTCTAAAAAACAAAATCCCCAACGTTGAATAGTATCACTGTAATTATCGTATTCAAACAGTAACTTTTAGTATAACACTGTTTGTAAGGCTATAGGGTGAGCATATCATTGTTACATATACAATACCAAGTGTGCGTATCACTGTGATGTTCTAAATGTGACACACTGAAACTAATATAAACAGAATGACTATCCCTGTAGAACTACCATCCAAAAATGTTTTTTGGTGTGTTTGTCACTGATTCTGTTTCACTGTGCTATTGCCCATGTTCCTCAATAAAGCAACTGTAAACACACAAATTAACTTAAAATGATAGTGTACGGGTCACTACATTCTGTTGTCCCGTCAATAACACACCAAATTGTTTGTAAACATTGTGCATGTCACTTATTGGTAGATCAATGTCAGTAACACACTGGTAAAATGAAATGCACGATTAATAATGCACCAATTGGTTTCCACCTAGCGTTGTAAACAATGTGCGTATCGCTGCTTAGCAGACCTCTGTCAGCAACATACCATTTATACGAAATGCACAGTCAATAAAGCTCCAATTGTTTAGTAACTGGTGTGCGTGTCACTGATTGGTATATCACTGTCTGTAACACGCTGGTAATATGAAGTGCACAATCAATAATGCACCAGTTGGTTTGCACCTAGCTTTGTAAATACTGTGTGTATCACTGCTTAGCAGACCTCTCTCAGTAACATGCTAGTAATATGAAATGCACAGTCAATTAAGTTCCAGTTGGTTAGTAACTAGTCTGTGTATCACTGATTGGCACACCACTGCCAGTAACACACCGGAGAATGAATTTGCCCAAAATAGCACATTGATTAAATTAATTGAAAATTGCCCAAAGAAAGATGGCATCTATTTTGCATGAATAAGGTTATGACAAAATGTGTGGAGAAGAGATATAACAGAATCAATTTCGGTGGTCGTGCAGCATTCAAATTCATGACAAAGGGAATGAGCGAGAGCAAGCACGTGGAGTCTGAAGCTCGAGGAGGCCTTAACAATGGTGAGCACGGCCTTGACAGTGATAAGGGCAAAGGCAAATGCAAGAGCTTACAAGTGAATGTAACGGCAGTCTAAGTGTTTTGATCAGCAAGAAAACATTCTAAGTGGCCGATTACGATGTCGGTCGGAAAAGCTCTGAATGGCATTCGGTTCATCCGAATCCGATACGGAAACCTTGTTTCCGACCAACTCAGAAACATTTCCGACTGACCGATTACGATGATCAGAAACTGTTTGGACTGTCCAACTCGGTTCCGACTCGCACCGAAACGGCATTTAGAGACACCAAGAAAGTCGGAGCTGACTTGTACATCTCTACAGGCCACGTTTCTGACCGAGCAATTACGATGTTGGCTTCAGACAGCCTTTCTGAATCGGTCTGTCTGACACGGATCAGCTGTCGGAATCCAAATTTGGGGGCCTGTAGAAGGGCCCACTTCACCCGAAGGCCTCTGGTTTTGGCCTGTAGGGGTACCCATGGGTCCCTCTTTCCAACCATACAGAGTGTGGTAGGCACCATGGGGTGCCCGCCACAGGGTGTGAGGTTCTCTGCGCCCACCCCTTTTTTCAATGGTAGCCTGTGTGGTCGGTCAGAACACAGGTTCCTATTGATGTCAATGGGAGTCTGACCGAATGGTATTCAGAAACATCATAATCGGTCAGTCGGACTTCCCGAGACCGAGTCGGTCGGAAATCATTAAGACACCGAGTCGGTCGGAATGCTTTCTGACCGACATCGTAAGTATTACTTTGAAATTCGCACTCGTACCTGAAATGCACGTATGTGCATGGGATCAGCTAGTCTCTCAGCAATTAAGAGGTACTGATTCATTGTAAAGGGTTGCGCTTTATCTTATCACCATTAGTAGTTAAAATTAGTTGGAAACCTGTCATTGTCTATGTAGTCATCTGGCCATGGTTTCGTCTTTAAGAACAGCTCGTCACCAATTTGTGGTAGTACAAAATCACCATGAGGCACACAGTGTATTCAGGGAGCACTGTATTTAATCATGTTCATCCATAGCAGCATCATGGTACAACTGTGCTTTTAGTTTGAACAGCAACATTCTATCCCAGAACTTAGATTGTTATACTCTCACGCATCCAACATGAGCACAGATCACCATACTTACATCCCAAAGTAGGGCTTAAATGTCAATGGTCATGGAAAAAGATTTTGCATTATTTATATAATATTTATAAACATAATTTTATGTTTCAGTTACACTCAGAATTAAAGTGAAGAGAGCATATTACTTTTGAGGAGGCTAAGAATTCATCCCGTCTTTTTAATGAAATTACAGAAAAATGGCTCTTTTTGAATGATCACCCTCCACTTTTTTTTAACTGATAGTTGGGACAGAAAAGTACCTTACATAGTAATGTACGTGCACCCCTGCACTGAGTACCCCAACTGTAATGATGTCGGGATCCTAAAGTTGCCCGCCCAAAGCTATAGCGTCAAAGACTATTGCATTTGTCAGGAGTTAAGCAGCACCCGCACGATGGTGGTAGCATACCATGTAGTGATCAGTAAGAGGTCCTTTTTACCTGTGTCACTGGAGTGAGGCCTACGGGCTCAGTAATTTAAAGTACTGCATATGTGTGCCTAACTCACCCTTGGCCGACATTGGTTTGGTGTGTGGTGCTACGTGTGTTATACATTTGCTGGGTGTATGTGTGCCTCTGAGTGGTGAAATACAGAAATAATGAAGTGCTGAGCTCTGTATGTATTTTATATGCATATACTGAATGTATGTGTGTCTGTGAGTGGTACAGTCCATTAAAGATGTAGTACTGTGCAGCACATGTATGCTAGATGAATGTGCTGGGTGTATGTGTGCCTGTGAATGGACATTGACGACTTTAGGTTACTATTTTGGGAGGCCCAGGGCTGACTGGAGGAACATGAGGAGAGAAATACCCCCAAACAGGCGTGTGTACTGCTGCATACTTGTAAGCTGGGTGGAACACACTGGAGGAAGGGAGAGCCAGGCTCTTCAGTACACTTTAAAGGGTGCCCTTTGATTCAGAGAGAGTTCACTGGAAAAGGGCCTGGGCACATCTAAGGAAGGAGATGGAGCTGATAAGAGAAACATAAAAGTAGGGCTGATGCCCTGGGGTAACCTTTTAATACACATATCACTGTGGCTAACATCCAGGTGTGAACCTCTAGTCACTTCAATGGCCTGTGTTGTGGAGAAACACTGGTGCACATGACTGGAGGTGTCCCGTGGCCACACGGATCATATTGTCAAATTACATTGTAAGCATTAAACAAGACTATTCATGTAACACGTGGGTGTGAGGACAAGACATTTGCAGCCCTGGTTTCTGCCCCGCTCTGGAAAACTCCTGCCAGCCACCTCCCTCCACCCACCAGCCACTTTACTAGACATCATGCCATAGTGACAAATCCAAGAGGGTTGGAGAGCAGGGCAGAGGTGCATAGCAGTGGAGTAGTTGACAACGGCAGAAGGCTATAGTTGATGGTGTCTACTCCATCTACATTTCCGCTTCTGGAGCAGATCAGGCGAAGCACGCTGCACGCCCTATGAAAAGCTCCCCCTACACAGGATCTGTCTTGGGAGAGCAGGTAAGGCTCAGAGCCACGTATCTCTCTCTGAAGGCGCAGAGGTGGCTGGCATTAGGTCGGTGCGGCTTGCTCCTGCATTGGACCCACCACTGTACTTCCCTTTCCGCCCCATGCCTTTCATGCTCAGGAGTAGACTCAATCAAGTATAGACCATTTAGTGAGAGCCAGAGTGATAACATAGTGAACAAGTTTAGAAAACTGATTGATTCCTCTCAGCTTTTAGCTAACAGAGTATTAATCGTTGATCAAATCTGGTCTCTGGTTTCCCTAATTAGGTGAGAATTTGACAAAACTGTGGCCTCTTAGGTATAAGGCCAGTGATAAAGGGTTGTTGAGGGTTGAGATATGACTGCCAAGAAGCTGCGCTCGGGGAAGTTGGTCTGTACAAGAGCCTGTAAAAAATACCCTATACCCTATAGGGTTTTAATGCTATTTCTACTTTTTTCTCTAAAAGTGAGGAAGGATTTGTTTAGGTGGCGCGATGGAGAATAAGTCTGTATTGCCTATTTAAAAAGCTGAGGTGGAAGTTTAAGTCTTTTTTGGAACAAACCAGGGAGTAAGGACCTCTAATGGAAGATTTTACCCTCCCTGACATTAATATTGATATGTATTTTGCCACGAATGGCCCTCAGACATCTAAAGTATTCACTGATATCCCACCTACTCTAAACCTAGTGGAAAACATTAGGGACACACCTATTAATCCTTCCATCAAGATGCAGCTTTTTAGTAGTACATCCAGTGGAAATTCCATAATAAATTCTAGGGCATCAGTCACTTCAGAATTGTGTTTGAGTCCACATTCATCATGTAATCAACCAGGGAATAAGGTTTTGTTGTCCGATTCTTTGCATTGTCTAGAAAGAGTTATGTCCTCTATATTGTCTCTGATGGAGAAATCTGTGTCCAATTCTGATCACATTCTGGATTATTTTCTGTCCCTAACTATATTTTTTATTATGGACCAAAGAACTCTAACTGAAAAAGCCATCTCTCCTCTTGCTAATTCCTCTAATAAATCTGGTTTTCCTCAAGGGGTATGCCTGTCCTAACTTCATTGTTGTGGCTCTAACTCAATTAAATCTTGTCAAGCGAATGCTGCCTCAAATTATAGTTGTAGGGACTTTAGTACCCAGGCAGGCGCACACTCGAGTGGAAAAAAGGGTAGGAAAAAGTGGCCCTATTTGAAAGAGATATGCTTTTTTCTTCACAGAAGTTTTTGTGGTAGAGGGCAGCTCACTATTGCCTTCGACCTCCCCGTGTTCAATTGGGACAAA
The DNA here is from genome assembly GCF_964204655.1 of Triturus cristatus. NCBI lineage: Eukaryota > Metazoa > Chordata > Amphibia > Caudata > Salamandridae > Triturus > Triturus cristatus. The sequence continues at coordinate 1,191,534,447 of NC_140591.1, forward strand.
TGTGTGAAAGGCAAAGAATGTCTTCCTCACCTTTCAAAAAATAGAGGATGTAATTGTCATGCCACCTGTAGTGGAGGATAAGAAGATCAAAAGTAAAAATAAAAGTGTGAACACACAGAGGATTGTAAAGAGGAAAAAGCAACATAGAATAAATAATAAAAGAACAAGAAGATTTCACTTTGATTCAAATGTGATCTCGAATTCCATCCCGATTGTCGCAACGGGGGAAGGAGCACAAGTGAAAGCAAGTACAAGATGCTCTTTGTTGACAACAGGGAACCTATGTGATCTAACATTGGACTCACAAGGAGATAATGCACCAATTGCCAGCCCAGTAATGGTGTCATATAATTTTAACCCCAATGCTGCATTATTTTTGACTACATTAGGGGATAATGTTATTTATAATCCTGACGGGAGAGGACTTGAATGGGATATTTTGGCTAGTAATTCAATGTCGGTGCCTCTGTTTTTCTAATTTTATTCCATTTTTGATCCGGAGTTTTATCTGAATGGGTCATTACTATTGGGTTGTTTTTCTGATATCCCAGACCTTCAAATGGTATAGAGTTGTGACCATTGCTTTGGTTGAAGTCTTAGACCACGGTAGTTATGGAGGGGCTAGAGTGACCTTTTGTTCCAAGGTGATTTCCAACTTAATAATCTTGAACAGTTATAAATTGCGATGTTGTGGTATTGATGTTCTTATTCCACAGAAGGAGAGATTCTCTAAAAAAGTTTACATATAATTTTAATCATCCTAATGGCTAGATCAATCGCCATTCTGGACTTTCTCCCTTAGAAGTCCCTCAATCAGTGAGGGAAAATAAAATTTGGGTCTCTTTTGGAAAATGAGGTAGGAGAGTTTCTCTGCTTGAAGAGAGAGAGAACAAACAAACACCAACTTTAGAGGAGGAAGACAGGAAATGGAGCTGGGGGCGGGGGCGGGGGCTCCTAAATCTAATAGCTCTCCGGGGCTAAGGTTTAAAAATTGCTCCAGGTAAGGGTCTTAAATTGATCTCATGGAACGAAGCCAGCTTACTCACGGATAAAAATAACTTGGTATTCTTGTACGAACTGAAAGCTGATATAGTGTGTATTCAATAACCTTGGATTGTAAAGAACTGGCCAGTAGAAGAATATACTGTGTTAGGCCGTCCTGCATAGCTGGTGAAGAGAGGACATGTGAAAGGAGGCTTAGCCATATTGCTTAGTACTAACTTCAGTTGGTTATATAAAGCTGTTTCCCATGGTTCTAATTTAATTCATGCGGTCAAGATAGAATTTAAAAAGAATTATGAAAGAGTAGGTTCATTATTATTTGCAAATGCTTACATTTCCCCAGACTCTGCTCATGCTTACCTACCGAAAGATTTATTTTATTTTATTTCCATTACTATGTTAAGAGAGGATTGTATACATTTAGTACTGATCGGTGATTTGAACGCCAAAGTCTCTTCTCACAGTGTAAGGTTGTTTGCAAATGCCTCGAAGGAGGAAGGTTTAAAAATTCTGGGTCTATTATTAACTATATAACTGTCTTAGCTGTCACGTATAGAAGTCCAAGAAAATTCCTATAGCGATCATATGCTGAACTTCTGTCAAATTAATCTGCCCATAACAGCATTAGGCACATGGAATTTTTAAGATAAATCAGTAGGCTCTAAAAAATCAAAAAGTAGAATATACTGGAATGCCATAGCATCTTCAAAATTAAAACAGTCACTGACATTATTAATAGGAGATCAGCATCAAACAATATTAGGAGCCCAGCAGCCTTTTCCTTCAGACCCATTGGTATCACATGAACTCTCTATAAATACTTTGGTTTCAGCCTATAGATTAACCATATACCAACCCGGTGGAAACCATATCCAGATCCGGTAATAAACTTAAATAGGGAAATAATTAGTGAGTGCTAAAATCCATAATTTCTCTTTTGATCGAAGTAAATTAATTAATCTTCTAAAGAGGAAAAGATTAAGGAAAAAATATCTCCTAAGGAAAGAAAAGGAAGATTATAACTGGGTCCAGTTAAAAGAGGCAGCATCAAGGAATTATGCTAAAAGGTACTGGGAAATAATCTCGGATAGCTGTGCTTCTAGGGTAAAATCCCCCCCAATTCCCATGAAAGAAGGCGACTGGAGAACTTATCTTGAAGAACTATATTCTGCCAATTCTAATTCTGTTTGGTCATCTTCCCTAATAACCTAAACATCTAAACTGCCCCAGTTATGCTATGCTCCTTTGAATAGTGAGATTGTGGAACTCATTAAGAGAATAAGAGCTTCTGGGGCACTGGGTACTGATGACATACCTATGTCAGTAACTAAAAAAGAGCCTATGTTGTGGGCTTCATATCTTGCTCCTCTTTTTGCCTATTGTTACTAGCAGGAAAAGACTCCCCCCCTCCTGGTCTGAAAGTATTTTAATACCACTTTTTAAAAAGGCGCTTGGACACCTTCCTGGCAACTACCTCCAAATAGCTTTATTAGATGCGGTAAGGGAAGTTTTTGCACGCAGTATTTTGGATCACCTCAATGGCTGGGTGATGGATTTAGAAATAAGCACTGCACTTTGGATATTATCTGTATGTTGAAACTGATTGAGAAAAAGTACACTTTCATTCAAGGGACAACATTTCTATGTGGCATTCATGGATTTTTCAACAGCCCTCAATAAGGTAGATCGGCCAACACTTTGGAAAATACATAAAATGGGTATGCCTGCTGCCCTTCTAACACTTGTTATTGCTTTACACTATTTAACTTGGTGTCAGGTGCTATTAGGGGGATATCAAGGATTATCTTCTGTGATATGAACAAAAAATGGGCTGAAGCAAGGTTGCTTGTTGGCCTTACTTTTCTCTTTCTACATTGCAGATTTACCCATTTGCTTTGCTCCCACATGGGTGATGCACCGAAGATAGGTGGTCATCCCCTTTCTTGTCTGATGTATGCGGATGATATTGTAATTATGGATTTAAGTCCTAATGGAAACAAATGTCACTTCATAAATATACTGTGGTACAATATTTGAAGATAAATGTTTCTAAGAGTAAAATATTGATTTTAAAAAGTTGAAAGTGCAGAAAGTTTTGCAAATATGTTTGGAGTATTGGTTTAGAGAAACTTGAGATTGTAAATTCTTATCTTTACTTAGGGAAAATGACAACTGGCAGCACAAAGGATAAAGCCCACATCGAACATTGGTCTTGCACAGCTGTCTCACATGCAAATAAGTTACGTGCATTTTATAATGTAATGAGTTGAAGAAAGTCTTTTGCAAATGCTTTCTATTTTTAAAGTGAAAGTCACCCCAACACTATTATATGCTATAGATTCTTTTCAGGTAGAAAAATGTGCTTCCTTGATAAGACAGAAGGCCAGATTTTGCATAAATTAATGTAATATTATTACATCGCTTCCGACCCTTGCTATTAGGTTAGAATTTGGCCTGATAAGCTCTTATGTCCAAGGATCAGCTAGAGCGAGTCAGTGAGACTATCAGCTAAAGAATAGTGAATTGGATTCTGTAAAGGGCTTTTTGAACCAAGAAATGTTTGTTTCAGAAGCAGATAAATACTCCCTCTCCCGCGATTTTACTCTTCTGCTGCATCATTTTGATGCACAGAAGGAGTTTGTGAATTCCCTTCCTCTTTTAGAATTTAAAAACTCTTTGAAGAGTACTGACTGTATTATTAGTTTTCATAGAGATCTTGAGTACTGCAGGATGAAGAAAAGGTTGGAGGTATTATCTTCTTCATGCAATCCAAAATTAGTCTAGAAGTATTTAGCTGGAATCTGAATCATGGGATTCGCCGCTTGTTCATCTTATCCTGTATGAATTTACTTCTCTTAAATGATCTAACGGTAAATTGGTCTACCTCCGTGAGAACAGGGAAATATTGTAACAAGTGTAATTTGAGGATTCCAAACCTCAACCATATTTTATTTGTTTGTCCTGACTTTGTTACTGGCTGCTATGGCCAAAGGTGTTACAGAATAATGTTAAAACCGTAGTGGCAGCACACAGGTTTCTCTTTAATCCAAAGAGTAAAATAATATGAGTTTTTGAACTTGTTTTCATTTTTTAGTGTATTGCAGTATGAGAGGAAGGAATTAACAGGACAGTTTTCTAGTGGAATAATTTGTATATATATATATTGATTACTGCTAAGCAGGGAGGGGTTCATTGTGGGAGTTATGGGAGATTAAAACTGAATTTCTGTTCACCATCTTTGCCCACAGTAACTGTTACTAGCAAATATGTATATTTTGTGTCTAAATGCAGACTTCTGCTATGACAGTCAGTGACTTTATTTTCCCTGGAATAATTTACACATAAGCTTTGCTGCTATGAGGGAGTGGATTATTCACATAAAATAGGAAATTTTACGATTTTCTTTTTTTTTACAGAAGTTTTAATCATAAAATAATTACGTATGTATTTAATTCGATTTATCTGATTTCAATCTCAATAGTATTATTATGATCTAATTGTGACTAACAATGTTAGTATGATTTGTCTTATTCAACTGTGGACCTCATTTGAGATCCAAATCTTAATAAAAGCATTGAATTGAATTGAATTATTAATTATAGGCTATCACATTTGCAGTTGTTCCTTCTGTAACAGACTGCTTTCTGGAGTGATTGTGAAGAGAGGAGAAGGTACTTCAAGAGGAAGCAGACCTGCAACATAAACTTCAAAGACTCAGACTCCAAATCACATTTGATTTCTGGAAATGGACTATAAGAAGGAGAGCTTGAGACCCCCAAAATTGTCAACTGTCAAGCAGCCAGTTGGGCAGTGCGAGGGGAAGAAACTTTGCACAAATGGTACTTGTGACCAGGACTGGGGTCCAGGTTTGCTAGTCTCCCATTTGGGTGAGAGGACATCACCTAGGGAATCTAGGACTACCTGCCCTGCAAGCCAGGAGCACTCGCACCTGCCAGCTTACCAGGACCAGTGAGCCCCGTGAGGGAGAGGAGAGCACTGGAGAGGGCGAAGTCCAGTTGGTATGTCTTGACAACTGAATCCCTGTTGCAAGGTATAGGGAGATGGCTGATGGGTAGTTTCCTGCATGCAGGGAAAAGTAAGAGATCCCCATATGCCAGAGTAGGGCGGGTGTGAAGTAAACTGTCACTGTTGCTGCACCAAATGGATCATTGGCCAGATGGGGCAACTGTTAAATTTGCTGCTGTGCCGACCGGTCCGTAGTCCATGTGTGGTACCAAGTCAGAGACCTGTATCCCACCATGAAGATTGCTGCTGTGCCGATTTATCAGGCCGCTGCCAGTGTGCAGAGGAGGAACAATGACCCAATATGGAACAGGAGGCCACCGGGACTAGGCAAGGATTGTGGTCTGGTTGAGACCATCAACGGACAAAGGAGGGGCTTGTGGTGACTCAAGGATGGAAGGGGGGCCCAAGCCATGACTAGGGATCAGGACTGTCGCACCCCCCAACTGCATCGAGTATCTCAAGAAACTTACTAAGCATTGGAAGAGCATCAAGAATCCCTGACCGCTGCAGGTGTATCGACCAGAGCTCTATCGCGGTTGACCCTAAACTTTGACTTTGTCCTGTTCAAGTATAACCAGATGTAACAAGTTGGTGGCATATGTTTTTAAGCACTAGAAAGTGTTTATTCTTTCAAAAATCATATCTCTATTTCCCTATATTGGATTTGTGTAGTTTTGCTGTCATTTTAATCGTAAAAATATTTCCAATGTTTTTAAATTGGTTGTGGATTTGTATTGTATGTTGTGTCTTACTTATTTAATGTATTAGGGTTTTTAAATGCTTTACACACCTGTCTCCTAAGATAAGCCTGCCTGCTCATTTCCAGCTGCTAAGGGTTGGGCAATGGAATAATTTATTGAGCCCTTGTCTGGACCTTATATTGCATTGGTGGCCTTATTGTTACTGATAGGTGCATACCGACCCCTACTAATATTCCACCTTTCAACACATCGGTAAACCAAATATCTCGCCAACATAACACTGTCTGACTGTAGCTTTTGATGTACTCAAGATGTACTTTGAGAGAGAATCAGGGTGTTAACCGATATGACATATACAATAACTCAAAAAGCATAACAGTGTGTACAGATTAAGGAAAAACAACAAAGGGAAATTATGTAAAATAACACATAAACGTTTTCAATAGAAGCCAACTGTTGTATTTGATGTGTCCTGCTGGACACAGTCTAGTGTTTCTGCCAGTCACTCCCTCGAGGGCTGGCCCACACACACACACCCTCACCCATCCAACACGGGCGTCACCAGTCGGGTGACCCCGCGAATAAAAGAGCCTGAGTGCACATGCTCGTGGCTAGTTTCCAGTACCCTACTGAGGTGTCTGTGTCAATCATTTACCAGCATGTGGGCCTAGGGCCCACAATACAACAATGGCGACTAGAGGGTCTGACCCTGCTTGTTTGCTAGACACTGTTCTTCCCCTCCTCGTGGGAGAAAGGAGGGCCATATTGTAATGCACCCTGCACATGCTGCCAGCACCTGTGGCATGACCGGGCAAGAAGGCCGCATAGCCTTAACATGACGGTTTTCCGCTGATCGCGCCACTGTCTTGACCAAACCTGAGGGGGGAGAGAAGAGGCTGTTCATTACCAACAGTCTGGTGCCCAGCGTCCGTCATTCTGCTGCGAGGGGGAGTGCGCTAGTGAGAGGCGCGAAGAAGCTCTTAGAGAGCTGTCAGCAGGACGCTGATAAGGCTGGCGCCCCGATCCCTCTAGGTACGACCGGGCTTTCACCATGTCATGCTCCATCTGAGAAACGCTACTGTCTGTTCCGGCGTGGGGAGAGAAGTGGCTCACCTAAAGGGTGTGCGCGAAACAACAGTGAGGCTGGCACACAATGCAAAAGGAGGACAGGAGACGCTGGCAGATAAGAGACTGGTAGCGGTAATTAACTGTGGCACCCTGTGAGCACGGGGAGGACAGAGGCTGGCCCCTGCACTGAATGCCCCATACCTGCCTGCCATCAGAGCAAAGAAAAGGGACATTTTCCGGCAGCAGCCACGCCAGGATCAGAGCACCGAATTCACACAGCAAGCAGCGCTGAAGCATTGTGGCCCACCTACCATCACTGCCTGTATCCTCTCCGAGGCCCTTACCAATGCTGTTTGCCCCATGCCTGAGTCTCCAGCACGGGTGAACTGTTGGAATAGCACCCACGGGCAGAGAAGAGTGGTGGCTGCAGCACCTCCTAGAGATGAGTCTTCACACCGCACCAAGTGAGTAACTCGAATACGGCGGCTCCAACCGGGGCTACTCTTGTGGAGGTCGAGTAGCCCTGCCGCATCTGCATGGGGTGTCCCCCTCAACCATCCTCAAACCGATGAGCCACGATTAAAGTGAGCTGTCACCATGGCACCCACAGCAACATAGGAAGGAAAGGCCCCATGCCCAATCTTCACACGAGGACAAAGCTTTGCCATTCCGAGGAGCCAGTGCGACCGGAGTCCTGCTGAGCTAGGCGGTGCTCTTGGCTAGGCACCAGAATACCCCTAATCCTGCATACGGCCTGCAAGGAGGAACGCTACGAGCCACCCACTGTCATTACAGACCAGCATGGCTGCAACCAAGGTTTTCAACGATCATCCCAGCAGTATCCCCAAAGCACCGGCGAGAAGCCACGAGCGCCTACAGCATGAGGAAAGTTCAAGGGCCAGCCGCACTGCATGGAGGCAAATGAGAAGCTTCACAACGTGAAAGCACACGCTGCCCATCGCAAAGTAACGTTAAAATCAAACCAGCAGTGAAGGTCCCTACCTGCCAGCCGGTGAATTTTCCCTCCTCTCGCACTGCCAGTCCTGTGGCCGTCAACGCTCTGACTGAGGCCCTGTTTTTCTGCTCGCAACATCTCGAGGTTTCCTGAAGCAACTCGCCTGGTGTGTGCACCTGCAATGCCATCTAGTGATCAATGGTAGTACTGCACGCAACATAAATAGACTCGAGGCATAACTATGCCCAGCAATAAATACCATGCTCCTGCAAGGCCAGCCACCCTGCATACAGACCTGAAATGGAGCTGTAATGCTAGTGAGGGGAATGGTAATTCCATGGTCAAATCTGGCTTAGGGACACAGAGATAATGCACAGCTGCAACAGAGTGGAGCAAGAAGAATACTATGCCCAGCAACACCACCGGTGCCCTTTTTTCAGCACTCAAAAGGAAGACTTGCATGAGGCCCAGCACCTTTCATGGTGCCCAAAGACAATGCCAGGAGAGCACATAAATAATGCATGCCTTGAAAAAGTAGTGATGGCATATTCATAGTGAGTGACTGGAAGTCACTAAGGAGAATTAAGGGACTAACTAGAGCAGATGCCTGAAGCTGCAATTACACCCCCTGTACAAGTTCTGCCACAGACTAGAGCCACTACATTAAAAGGAGAGTGGTGGAGGAGCACCTACTGGTCGTCAGTTGCAGGAAGCACAAGAGAGGAACAGCCACCACGTTGAAAACACGAGACAGACTGAGCGTCTACTCACTGGTGCGCACAGATAGTGAATTACTACATGGAGGAATATGTGCCAGCCAGCTCCCCCAGTACTGTCTAGAAGAATTTCATATGGAGTTACCATCCCTGCCAAGCATGCAGAAAACAGGGCAGGATCCAACGTCATGACAGCGCAGCCTCAAGGTGCGAGAGCAGTGCTTTTGAGCGAAGAGTAGGCGGAAGGGAGATTACCCACCATCTGCAAAGCACCGAGGAGATCCCAGAGGAGAGGCCTGAACACAGGAAGGAGAGAGATCGTGGTCACCCTACCTGCACCAACATCACCCAGCAGTGGGCCAGAGAGCATTCAGGGAGTGCCTTCCAATACTGCCTTAAGACTGTGGTGTGCATCGGTCCGTTACACGCATGAAAAGATCCCCGCTCTCCTAGTGGCAGGCTGCCAAACCGCAAAAGAGAAGGGAGACACTTACCTCCCACAGCGATTCTAAGTTACAGCCGGAATACTTCATCAAGGAGAAGAAGGGTATGGAAGGCGCTACAGAACGGATCCATCAAGTGCACCTACCTCCACTGCTGTCCCTGAAATGGCTGATGCACCTGAGAAGACGACAAGTCCTATTTGACAGGACCAGACTTGTGAGTGGTCCGTGACGCGAGAAGATGCGAAGTCCAAAGAACACAATGGAGTGAGCAGGTGGTCCCTGTGAGATTGCGTGGCCCTTTTGCCACATTTTAGAGCATGTACAGAAGAAACATGCATTGCATGGCCTTTCGCCACATTTCAGAGCAGGTGTAGAAGCGACCTGCATTGCGTGGCCTTTTGCCACATTTCAGAGCATGTACAGACGGAACATGCATTGCGTGGCCTTTCGCCACTCTTCACAGATAGAAGAAAAGGAGTGGAGGGATAAGAGGGCGACTATCCTATCCCAGGAAAGCAGACGACAACAGGTGCGCAGTAGAAGTCAACAAAAGGGGACCAGAGGAGTACTCGTACCATCACCTGAATGCACCTTCTAAGATATGACAGCCACTGGGGTGCGGTGACGTCATTCTTCACAGTGACCATCCAGCCACCTGTCATCGGCTGCTTAAAGGAAAGGGCATCCCTGTTTGCTTACACACATGCCAAATAAGAAGAGCTGCACCAAGTGTCCGACGAGTATCATGACTGCAAAGATTTGCCAGTCACCCCTACTTACTGCCAGCCATCACCACCTGTTGTACAAGTCGTTTCATGGCGGCCACTCCATCATTTATCATGTGCATCACTACCATCCCTGGAGCATCATCAAGTACCATGACAAGTCCTGCACCATTGCTATACAGAGCGACGATCTGAAGAGACAGTGACCATTTGTTTACCTGGCGTACATCCTGATCCTGGTAGCGAGAGCATGTTCTAACCAGGACACATCCACCCCTGAAGTTTGCACAAGTGACTAGGTGGTGGCTCCGAAGTCAGAGCCCATATGCAGTCCCGTAGCAACTCATCCAAGGGGCCTCCCCAAGGGTGATAGATGGACTTTACGTTGCCCCACCAATGGATTCCAGGAGGTAGCCAGGCCATACAACCGAGACGTCAGCCGGTCACAGAATGCCAACACTGTCATCAAAGGGATCAAGTGACATCATCGTCCGGTGTTTACAATCGACTCCACCTACACTCCTAATGCACCTATTTTGAACTATAAGACACTAATTGCCTCACAGCAAGAGTACGCTGGACTGACGAACATCACATAGGTGGACTATCACTCAATTGACGCCAAGCTGAAAGGTTCGGACTTCATCAGCACCGTGTTCGTGTCCAGATATGCCTGGTTAAAGTATGGACATGTGCCAAGATGTCCGGGTGCTCCCAGCTGCACCTGTCCACCACTGACCTGCGAACTACATCTCTGAACTGTGAGATTTCAGTTATTTTTAGTTGTGTTCTCATTCCTTTCCATAGGTTGGACTCTTGTTTGTTGTTTTTCGTTTTAATAAAATTTGGGAGGAATGTTGTGTCCTGCTGGACACAGTCTAGTGTTTCTGCCAGCCACTCCTTCGAGGGCTGGCCCACACACACCCCCTCACCCATCCAACACGGGCATCACCAGTCCGGTGACCTCGCGAATAAAAGAGCCTGAGTGCACGTGCTCGTGGCTAGTTTCCAGTACCCTACTGAGGTGTCTGTGTCAATCATTTACCAGCATGTGGACCTAGGGCCCACAATACAACAGTATCCAATAAGATGGATGTCTCTGGAACTCAACAATGCACTAAAGCCACAGTTACAAAGTCAGATGTTTCTCACTTTAAGTAGATTCAGGTGTAATGGAAGCAAATAGGAGTAGGACGCCTGCAAGCATATGGTTGTGTTATGCTTGGAGGGGGTTGCCTCACTCAAAGAACTGACTTCTGAGTTAGACAATTTAAGTGAGCTTGCTAGTATTCGGTGGTGCCAGTCTTGAAGATGACTATGACAAGGGCTACACAATGTGACAGGTGATGTGGTTGAATTGATCTGTGGGGTGATTGCAGCAATAAAAAAGAATTGGTGTGTCTTTAAGCATTTGTGGTGACCAAGAAATTTCCCAAAAGATGGTGGCTCATCATCTCAATACTCCTCTGGATCACTTGAAGTTTTTTGGGGTGAGGCTTTACCTCTGATGATGTTGCAAGTTGTAGGTCAGAATAGCACAAACAATAGCATTGTCTGACACAAATAGTGTGACCTAAACATGGTGTGCAAAAATATTGCTCCATTGGATGCAGATTTTCTATTAATAACTCCAACATGGTAAACTATTTGTAAACCTATATTCAGGACACTATATTTTTCTCAGACGAGATTTAGACCACGATATTCTGGACTATACCGATGCTGAGCAAGTCTTGATGTCGGGCAAGTCTTTGAAAACAGTGCATAGTAATCCCAAGAACTGTGCATTTCTATGCATTGTATGCACAAAGAAGGTATCAAGCGCATATTTGTATGAAGTTATGATTATATTTTATGCTGTGCCATCTCTATGCACTGATAATCGCTTTGATCAAAAAAGTTTTGACTTACAACCCTTGTTCGGGAAAGTACTTCTCAATAATTGTCCTTCACAAAATCAATCATTTTTCATTCCCCTTCTCCTCTAGTTCTGTTCTTTGTTGAATAAATCATACAGTATTTTGCATCATTTGAATAAAAAGTATGTGCTCCCTTTAGAACAAGGAGTATTTGTTCAAAACCATTCAACATTACTAATATATTGCAAATAACATATGAATCATTGTTGGTAGCAGGAGGGACGAATTCTATTTCTCACTCAGAGATAATAATTCTCTGACGTGACCGAGCTTCGGTAACATTTATGGGGACATTTTCTTTCAGCCATTCAGATGATGAAAGCACTTAAGAGCAGAGGAGATGAGTTGTTGGGAACTAATGAATCTTGTGAATCTAAAAGTGGAGAGAGAGGTGGGGAGCAAGAGTCTGATTCTGAATAACAGGACAGTAAGGCTATTACAACTTCACCATGAAGCTGAGGGTGTTAATTCACCAGAGGAAGGAACAAAAACAGCCTGAAACCACATGAAGTCGACAATAGACATGCAGTTGAGGCCTTTGCTTCTATTTGTCACAGAACACTGTTTAGAACAGAAGCAGGCTCCTCCTAAAAGGATAGGCACATCAATGGGCTTTCTGCACATGATTTTGAAATAAAGGTGGATGTATTAAATGTGAGGCCTCAGTAACCCATCTCACCTGTGCAGTGCAGGTTCACCCCATTTTCTCTGTGTGCCTAATCTCCATTTTGAAATCCACATAACTTTTCAAAAGAAAGAAAGAAATGCGTGATTCTGATGTTGTCCTCAGAATTTTCAAAATATGCCTTATTATGAACCAGACCCAATGTGTGAAGAATTAAAACACACACTGCTGCATTACCAAACTCAGTTCATCTGCACACATATGAATACAACAATGTTTTTTAATTTGGTTTTCAGACTGCTTGCTCTTGCAAAATGCGTAACCAACCCGAAAAGGTCATAGATTAGCAGGAAACATCGCTCTGAAACATTGTGTACTAGCTCCCCCACTTTTGCAAACATGAAGAAATTTAAGGTCTGATGTATGAGGGTTTTTTTTAGATGAAAAACGGTCTGATTCTTCGAATCAGGCAGTTTGCAACCTGAAAAAGGCATTTTTCTATGTACCAAACCCTATGTTGTGATTCTAGAACCTATTACAGAATCGCAAAATGGGTTAGTGATTCAGTATTAGGAAGAGGTGTATTAAGGATATCCCTTTCTAATAGCAACTCGCAGTGGTATGTGCTCATGTTTCTTGACCAAAATGTGGTCGCAAAACATTTGCATTTTACCGCTACTTCAAATAGGTGATAACCCATCTGCAAATGGGAAGGTTGTAAAAACGTTTTTTAGGAGCTGGCAGTGGTCCCACGGACCCTTGCCTACTCTTGAAAAATGAAAAAAACTTTTCATGTTTGTTTTTGAAACACATCCCAATTTCCTTTAAGGAAAAATGGCTGCATTTAAAGAAAAACATTGCTTTATTTAAAAGCAATCACAGACATGGTGATCTGCTAACCCAAGCAGGCCACCATCGCTGTGATTTTAACGATTCTCAATAGGTTGCAAATTGTGACATACCTCATGAATATTAATGAGGGAGGTCCATTTGTGACCCACTGGGAATCACAAACATTGTAAAACACACTGTAGTACATCGCTGTTTGCGATTACCTAACAGAGAATCGCAAAAATGTGCTTTTAGGTAATCGCACACACAAATTTATGTACATCTGGCCCTTGATTTGTAAGCATTAACCCGATTTGGTATTGACTGGAACACCAGTGCCATGACATTTGACACTACTTGAAAAGCAGTGTAACTTGGCCAGTATGCTTTAGAATTTGACATAGTCTGACATTGACATAATATACAACAAGTGACATTTCAGAATAGCTCGAATTTCACTGCTAATGATGGAACGATGTGAGGATGGGCTGTAATCCTGTCTGGTAATGTGCTATTCAGAATATCTGGTCATTTCTCCATTCCAGAACTGAGCAAAGAGCAAATTAAATTACTTGATGTACTTTATTGACAAAAAACATGATAAAATCATACAGAGTGGCAGTCGAATGTAGCAGAGAATCCTTGCTCAATAGTGCAGAATGTTATCTCGTTTACATTCGCTAGATATGAAAAATTCATATTGTTTGCAAACAGCATGCTAGCAGTAAAACATGATGTTTGCCATCTGATCTCATACAATTCTATTTGAAAAAATAGAATTTTGACACAAAGGTCCTGATGACGAGTAAATCGATAATTATTGCATCCGATAAAAATGTGACACTGAGACCGGCATTTAATAGGACCTGCAGAGTTTGGTGCAGTATGCACCAAAATCCTCATGTCATTCCCCAAAAGAGTAGTAATAGGTAATAATTATCTCATCCGATAAATTCCGAACGGCTCACATGCAGATTTTGGAGCTTAGGGTCCCAAAATCCACATGTACATGTATTTACTGTTTTTTTTCCCAGGTAATGTACCATAGCTTTCACCAGCCGAAGATTACCTGGGAAAATTGTGCGGCATTGGTAACTACCACAAAACTCACGGGCGTATTTACAAGCGGATTTCACCACCAGGACATCACTTTTGCTGATGTTCCGGTTACGAAAAGCCCTGCTCCATATTTAATAAATGGAATTGAGCCACTATTTGTGGCTTAATGCTGCTTTGTAACTATGATACCCTTTCACTCAATTTCTGCGTGAAAGGGGTGTGCAATGTGTGCTGCTGTGGGCGTTCCAGCCCAAAACCCATTGCTTTTTTACGTTGACTCAGATTAACAAGTATATGTAAATCTAAGGCAACACACCAAATACACCATGAAAAAACAAGTGTTAGAGTGGAGCAACAAGAAGAAATACTTCTATTTCTCCTCGTTTTTGCTTTTCCTATGTGTGCTGCATTGTGCAGCACACACAGAAAGAGCACAACACCATTAATGATTGTTTATGTGCAGAAAGGTGTCCTTTCCTGCACATAAATAATCATTAATTAATGGTGATTCGCTACTTCTAGGTGTGCTGCACAATGCAGCACACATAGAAGTAGCACATTTCCATTATTGATTTTTTATGTGCAAGAAGGGACATCTTCCTGCACATAAACAATCGTCCTTGCAACACAGGCACCCTTGTACTATGGTGCAAGGGTGTCTGTGTTGGCGCTAGGCAGCTATTTATTGAGCCTGTGCTAGGGCAAACGCAGGGATGCGCCTATACTTCCAAATACAACGCATTCCTGCGTTTTGGAAATTGCGCAGTGCGTCGCTGCTATATTTGGTGCACCGCCATGGTGCCCCATTTCCTTGGCGTATGCCCCATAATTCCACTTTGTACAGGGATTGAAGAAGAACAGGCCACCCATAATCAGGGTGGAAAAGTACAGTCTTTATCACACTCAGTAAACATCTGATAGAGCGCTTGACGCTCTTAAATTTCTTAGGGTACATTATATTCATGTACGAACTACACTCGCATATATTCTATTGTTTTGCTGTAATTTGTCTTATTAGAATGAAGTTTATATCTTCATATTAAAATCAGTAGAATGAAATTTTTACAAGACTGATCAGGATTTCGCACGTGTTTAGAGAAATTATGTAATCATGCATTTACATTATGAATATTAGGTAAAATAAATGTATCCACTGTTTATAAATGATTCATATCGAGGCTTGTGTAACGGGTTCACATATTAAAGAACGTTCTTAGGTTAGTCAATTGTAGGCCTAACTTTCCCTGTTTTTAAGTTTCAGTTCTCCTCGTTTGCTCACAAGTTGGCTGTTAATTAAAATGTTTGCATGTGTAGAAGGTTTTCTTCCACCCCTACTGCAGGTGCAGGAATTCAACCTCGTTATTTTGGATTTAAGAAGATAGATGGGAGGAGAGGAATGTCTATGAAGAACTTGAACAGAGAGAAGGGAGGACACCTTCCGTGCCTGGTGAAACCTGGGAACCAAGGTCGTCGGAGAAGACTTTGAATTAATTGGAGTCTGTGGACAGTTACTCAAGGAAGGTGTTCACAGAATAGCTTACCATGTGACCTGTTAGGGGTGTAACTTTGTCCTTTTGTATTAGGCATAGGGACAGATTTGCAGGACTTCTACTTTTGACTGAGGAAAGGGAGCATCTTAGAACAAGCGCCGTAGATTCACGCTACTTGACCCATTTAACGTGAGTGCGCCTCTTAGGAAGTCAACACATGCTGACACCTTTGAGGGAAATTCTTCTGGGACACTAGGAAGGGATGCAACTTCAGAAGTAGAGTAGGGACAGATCATTCTTTATTTTCGGAAATACAAATGAAAAGGGATTTGGATGCAGTGTCTATAATCAGTTGTGTTCTGATTCTGGAATTCATTGTTCTGTGCCTATTGTGCCGATTGAAATATATTTGTAGATTGGGCTCTGTATTACTATTCATGTATCTTCATACTCTGATTTTCAGGTGTGTCTATATTCTGTTATTTTTGGCTTTGTAATAAATTAACAAAAGCTGAATCCAGAGTCTGTGGTCCTTTAGCCAGACGGGGAGGGGAAATGTATAATTGGTAACTTGTTTCCTCCCCTCTACACTTCTATAGCAGGCAATAAAGACAATCGGCCAGGGGGTCCTAAGTAAATCTAGGATATGGAATCTGGCCCCATCAATTGGTAGCAGAAACGGATAGTTGCCTCCAGAGGTGAGGGGAGAACCCAGGTAAATCTAGAGCAGGATTAGACCCATAGATTCCAAGATAGAGCCCTATGATTGAGAACAGAGCACGGCGAGCATTGACAGAGGTTGGCGGAAATTGACGGTGCGGCTGATTGGATTGTGGTGAATTGATTGTGTGATGTTTTGCGGAGTTGGATTGATAGTTGAGTGAACGTGAGTCTATTGGTTTACTGGTCTGAACATGTGCGGATCAGGAGGTTTTTGGAAAGCGGACTCAAGTGAAGTCAAAGATCCCGGGATAGCTTTGTACTCTAATTTTCTAATCATTGATGTGGGTGTCGTGGAGCGCTATTGACGGCTCACTTGGAATAGGGAACTTTGTGTGAGTGGATCTAATAGAGTTGCATGGGGAAAACCTCAGGTGCCAGGGGTGGACTACAGCAATTCAAGTGACAGACGCAGTTCGTGGGTCACGGAGTGTGAATGTTCTTTAGAGAGAGTATACTATCGATCTCTTAGACGGCAGACAATTACTTGGTTTTATGTAACTGTAATTTAAGCTTTTGGATAAACAGTTACTTGGTTGTGCAAATGTGAGAGCGAATGTACATGCAAAGAGAGGACGGTGACGTCAGAGTGCACCACGCTGTGGTAAGCCGGTCAGTGTAACGCTGTGCTTGGATTGGAACGTGCTTAGCAAAATTTGGAAAGAAAAATAGTGTTTTGTAAAAATTACATTCAAAATTAGATGTTTCAAGGTATTGCGAGATTTATGTAGGAGAGATTCAGGTGTGGTGACTCGGGTAGGGGAAGAAGCCCCACCAGAGGATACCCCGGCACATTACATGGCAACAGATGTAGGAAGGAGAATTGGCTTTTCCACGTTATGGGTCATTTTGATTGGATGTGTTGTATCAATTAAGGGGAGTGATGTCTTCATTAAAGCCTCCAGCTAGACCCAAACAATTTGAGGTATTAGATGCATGGATGTGAGCAGCACAAGCTAGGCGGAGAGAAAACTCCCAGGGAGGAATGAGAAAAGCAAAGAAGTCCTAAAAAATTTTTCAAAATAAATATCAGGATGCCAGGCAGATGCTCAGTTGAAGAGGTGGAGGGTTGATACCATTTAGTGACAAAGATTGTACCCACTGTTGGTACAAGGAGCTGGTGCACGAACAGGAAATACAGAGAATGACAGGGACACAGATGATAGCTTGTTAGACACACTATCACATCGCACCACTTGCATTTGCAACCTCTTTGCTCAGAGATTCAATCTCACATGCCACTTCTAACAAGACCCAAAGGCCCTTATTTATTATTTGGCAGATATAGGACTTCCACCAAAATGTGGCAGATGTCCAGTCTGTCGAATTATGCATATGTTTGTCAATTGCAGTGTAAATACTTAGAGGGAACATCTGTCACTTTGAGCCTGATGCCCTGGACCACTCAACTCTAACTAAAGCCATATATCCTTGCAACAGACATTTTTTTTTCTTTTGTTAGCAATTTAAAAAAAATATATATATTATTTTAAACAATCAATCTTAAAAAATAGACAGAAAATTGTTCACTTATGTAAGCACACATGCAATTATGCCTTCGGCTGGAAACAGTTATTTATCCACGCACATGGATATTATGCCTTCCTCTGCACAGATACAAGGTTAGGAATCTACTCAGTATGTCTAGAAATTATCTCTCGATATCAATCTTCCTGTATTTTTCACCATCACCGATGTGGTCAGAGTTTGTCAAACAATACATACAAGAACTCACTTCCAATGTCAGGCCGCAGCTTTTTGTCGTATTCCCTCATCAGCTTGTTTAGAATTAAGGTTGCGTCTGTGTCTTGAGTTTTTGGGGCCAGCACCCATTTTTGGTTAAACGCTAAATCTTCATATTCATCATCCTCGATTTTTCTTGAGCTGCAATGAAAAAATACATAGACGCCCAGTTATTTTGTGCACTCATTTATTTCCTGACTGTCAGTGTAAACATTATAGAGTATAAACTGGAAGGGTTTGCAGGGGATTAGTGATGTCATGGTGGAGGAGGTGAAGGAAACAGACAAAGGACAGATCTGGAAGGCATGGACCAAAATACACATGTTTTAATTTCACATAGCTTGCTCTGTTCTTTATTTCCCTCCTTCTGACATCCCACATCAAGCAACATCTTCTGTGTTGCACTTTTCTTCCCTCCATCTCTCAGAATGGCAACAACCGCCAGCATCCTGTACCGGCCATTGGGAATGACAGCCACAAGAACAGCTTCTAGATAATACCGGATTTAGGAGTTGGCATCGTCGTTTAACGAAATCTGCTTTAATACTGTGATAAGCTGGTTTACAGGGAAAGCACATTAATTATTTAACTGGTCAAAGAAAATAATTGAATTTCCGCTGGCTGTGCAGTAGACTTGTACTTGTGGGCACACAGCATGTAGGAGCTTTGGTTTGGCTGATTGATTGTCATATGGTTTTGGATTCTGTCGATTGATGAAATGCCAAAGACTAGAATCACCTCTGATATCAGAACCAGCTCTTTCTTCATGTGGGGTGATTCCAAGAGTGCCTAACCAGCATGAGTGGTCTGCAAGATGAAGTACATATATCTGTTTCAATAAGCGTTTATGAAGAAATAAGCAGAATTTCAAATGTTGTCTAAATGTCCCGTTTTTTTATAATTTCACCTGAAAGTGAAGAGCTGATCCTGGGATAGGTGCATGTGCAGATGAGCCCCTGTCTCCCTGCCACACGCTACTGGACCAGTTAATGGTGAGTCATTTCTAGGTTATAGGGAGTTGAAGTTTCCAAGAGGCATACCTGTTGATCCGGGCAGTAACATAGAAACACATGGTGTGAGAAGTAGTATGTGTTATTGAATACTGACAAACTAGAAACAAATATATTTGATGTAACTCACTCAAGTTCACTCAAAGAAGAAAGAGAAGTGCCATCTGCCTGAATAGAGGAAACCAAATCCTAGAGCGCAAGACTTAAAACAACCTTAAATTAACTTTGAAAACCTTCCAGGAATGATGCACTTTCCCTTTAACCTCCTTAGGTAGAAAAATCGAAATTAACTGTACCAACACCATGATACACTCCTACACACTACACAAAACTTTGCTCTCCTTCCGTGTACCAGTCGTCCCCATGAGATGCTTACTGCGATACTGTCAGAATGCAGAGCTCACATGCAGTGACCCTTCATTATTCTCTAGTAGGATACCCTAATATATATCTCTCCACTAGACCATGTGAACAAACCAATCTATAAATAGATCTACTTCTCCATGCTACTTGCCTCCACCTGCACAGAATCATTAAGCAACCTCTAACCTTAGTTGATGGCTCACCATCCATCCATGTCATGGATTCTTCTCTACTTACAGGGCATCCCTGGGCTATCAGGGACAGTACCCTGGAAACTACCGGGCTATATTGAGCCTAATATACATGACTACTGGGACAAGTGGCCATCCTTCATTTCTCCAAGTTCATTAGAGAAATTCATATTCACAGTCCATGTAAGTCTAGATGCTGACCTTTCCACAACAGCAAAGCTTTGGTTCAGGAGATACTTCAACCATAAATGAGGGCTGGAAAACAGCAACGTTGAAGGGCTTTTCTTTCTGCACCTATCCATGAACTTCAAATGTATGGACTGTTCCAGCCTCCAGCAATGCTGGAACACTACAGTGCTCTCACTGTGCCACTGGATCAAAGCTACACCAGACAGTAGAGCCTCAATCAGGGCGAAATTGGTCTTGGGTTGTTTATGTTCAGATCCGAGGAGAACCTGGCCTGGCAGTTCGAGCTGGATCAGGGTCTAGACTGATTTGAATAATGCTGAGTTCAATCTGAGGTGGAATAGTGTGCAAAATATCAAAGGACTGAGATGCGACTCCGAGTAATAATCAGTGTGTGAGATTACTTCAAACCTTCCTTCCATCACCTTTTTGTATACTTCAGTGTGATGCCCTAAGCGTGACAGGTATTATGCCCAAAAGTGGTTCCCATGTTCAAAGTACCACTGGAGCAATGCTACACACGATTGAAGAGCACCAATCAGGCGAAACTGATCATAGGCTATTTGTGTTATAGTTAAGGGAGGACTTGTACTGGCAGTTCGGGCTGGACTGTTCCTATTGGAGCAGGGGCATGATTGATTTAAGTATGGCTGTGTCCAAACTAAGGTGGCAGATTCTGGACAGCTTTGTTACGGAGTGGCCTTTATACCAGCAAGATGTAATATGTTGGCTTTAGAACATGTTTGCATTCTTGGCATATTGTATACCCTTTTGGCATTATTGTGATCAACACTAGAATAATGATAGCCCCAGCATACTGTGGGCCTTAGGGTGGCTGCCCTTGGCATGAAGGCATTTCTTATTTCTTTTGAGACAACGATTCCTCAATACAGTTCAACATGCTGGTGACTGTTAAATCTCATATTAATGTGCCAGAAGTATCCACCTAACTTGGGTTATCTCAGTGTCAACCTAGAGCCTTGTTCTTTGGTAAAGTCAACCCAGAGAACTTATTTTCTCTCATCAGTAAAATAAAACCTTCTGACAATGACCTACTGACTAGGCTGTCTACTAACCTCCTTTAAACAGGTCTTTGAATCATTTATTAATACTTTTATAAATCGCCTCCCCAAGAGATAACTTTTCAGTGAATGTGCAAACAGGCAACCATAACTACCTAATTGAAAAAGCTAATTTCAACAGCTTTGATCACAACAATTATGAACCTCCTGCTGCACAATCAACAAGGCTCACCTGACAGATGATAGTTTTCCAATTTCAAATGCAAATAACCCAGCACAATGTTTCAACCTCTCTAAAAACAAGGCTTCAGTCTTAAACAATGTTTGGACACAGCTTTTTACAAGTAATTGGCAACATCTTTAAACACGTCTGAACTGTCTAGATCTCTCTTGGGCCCTTGATATCAATGACCATCATAGTCTGCTTAGCAGGTTGGGGCTTAGGTGAATTCCTCATTTTCTAGTAAACTTAACTTTAGAACTTAACTGGGTCTTTTCTCTTTCCTGCCAATGATAAGTGTGAAGTACTTTAGGAATACCCCATTGCCCCAACTTTTCAATATTTACAACCATCTTCGTTTGACATCTTGTAGTTAATTCAAGTCTCATTGGCCACAAAGGTTTTAGTAACATATCCTATCTCTTTGCATTCGATAAGGATATGGACAATTGCATTCCACCAATTCTCAGAAGCACAGTTTTAGGGTTCAATTGTTAACAGCGCAGAATAAACTACACAAATCCCTGAATCTGGGAATAACCAAACATCTTGTCAAGATGTTGAAGATAACATAAAATAGAGATTATGCTGGCAGTAAGACAGAGATAGTATGATGACGTTTCCAAAGACAGAAAAATCTTCACTAGCTAAAAATGGAAAATAGATTCAATTAATTATCTTTGTGTCCTGCGCCAATAGGTTTATGGTTCAAGACTCCAATATGTAACAGGAAAATGCCTCCTAACTCCTGAGCTTAAACAATAAATATGATTGAACAAGGGGCTCTTTTATTCAACTTCCTTCCATTTCACCACCATGGGAAGCCTCATGTTCAATTAGCTTTATTCAATGTTCACAATGGAAAGCATGAAAGCATACTAAAAACTTACAATATCAATACATTATGGGTAAACCAATGTTACACAATTGGGTATAAAAACAGTTAAAACAATTTATTATATCATCAAGTCCGTTTGGCATACAGTGGAGGAAATTCTCTCAACACAGCAGGTTCCTTCAAAATTGTCAGATTTTTCCTTAGATAAATCACAGACCGCAAGTAATTGAATATTGTGCAACAATCGGTGAAGTGGATAATGGTTGCAAGAACAGGGGAGCAAGATGACATTTTTTTAACTTTAAGTCATGTAAAATAGATATAAAGAAGTATTAAAACATGTCAACTATAAAAGCAGTACATTTATTCTTCTATGAAAACTAATGCATTATGGCATACATCCAACTAGCAGTGCTTAATGATGAGCCATTGTATGAATACATCACTATTAGCCTATGATTATGAAGTGCAATCCTGTATTCAATCCTTGTATTGTACAAACAGAGACTATAAAGAGGCAACCTAAAAGGCTAAAATGAGATGAGCTGTGAGAGCTTTGGACTGTAAAACATATAAATGTATTCTTGTATGAGAGCCGAGGATCGCAGCATACAAAGAAATACAAACTTCAATGTTGCTCATCATCAAAATAAGTGTGTTTGAAGTTCAAAGTTGGATATGCGAGCATAATTTGCATATTGAACTTCGAAATTGGTCCAGGTACTTTTTACTGATCTTGCATGCATATTACCGTAAGATCTAAAGTGCTGTATGTTTTTTTCAATTTCCTCTTAGATTGTTACTTGTCAAGCTGGATTGCTTATCCAATTTAATAGTTAGAACTCGAACAGAAATAGGAGGCATATGGATAAGAATGTTCATAACATTATGTTTTTGAAATCTGTCCATTACATTTCCATGTGACTCTTTAGAAAGGAGCTTATGGGGGTTTGCTCAATTTTTCCAACTCCTTAGCTGCGAGGGTCAAATAAATCACTGCCATGCAGGCCAGTAGGACTGGAATCCCTCCCAATAGCTTAATTACAGCTGGTTGACATGATCCTATATGTAGCAGTCTTAAAGATGGATGTAGGGGATCCTTCCTGAGTGATAATAAGGCCAGCCGGATACACAACAAATGAAGCAATGTTTTCTTGCTATATCCTCAAAGTTGACACTCCATGGTTGGCCAAGACTGTTTCCATGCAGGGTTAAGTCCTTTAAAGGAAAAACACCCAGCCTAATTAACATCAGGTTGTGCTTCTCAGACTCAGAAAAATGTGTGGACAGGTGTGGCTGAGGGCCCCAAACTGTGTATGAGGGCAAAACCACCCATGTGTGGTGTTTACTCAGCAAAGTGCCTTTATCTGTGAGGAATGATTGACACTTGGCTGCTTTATTAATTACTCGTTTAAAAACAGCATATTCCATTGACATGCGCCAAGCCTCTTCTGATTGCAGTTCTGCTATTGCCTGTTGTAGTATGTGGAACACAGATTTATTAGCATGAGCCTGCTTTTCTATTTCAAGCCAGTACCGATGGGGTAAAGTATTTTCATCTGCTGCCCTCCTCCTCCAGTAGAATTTTTTGAGGGGGCCATGTCTAACCAGGCCCTGGTATTGCAGGCCCAACTCAAGCCTGATCTGAGCTTGCAAAATGTCTTGGGATCGCAAACAAATTTTTAAAAAGGCTTGATTGTAAGGTGTTCAAACTCGCTGCATCTTTGCCTTTCAGTAATTCTGAGCCATACTCAAAGGAGGGGATGAATTTCACTCCCACAGCCTGCAAATGGTGGTTTGTGGAGCAGCTTCTTATCTTTTGGTGCAGGGTTTTGAATGCAAATGTCAATTTGTTTGCTGTTACAAGCCTAGATAACGAATGCTGTTTAAAATTCAGGTGACAATCTAGATACACTCCCAGGTATTTATACGTTGCAACCAATTCGAGGGCATTTCCACTTGCCCACCAAGTAAATCTGGGCTGTTTGTTGTTACATGGGCTCTTAAAACATACAACTTTCGTTTTATTGTATTTAAATCCCAGACACAGATTTGAAGTATAGCCCAGTAATTGGTCAATCAACCGCTGCAGCCATATTTGG
This sequence comes from Triturus cristatus, assembly GCF_964204655.1. Classification (NCBI taxonomy): domain Eukaryota; kingdom Metazoa; phylum Chordata; class Amphibia; order Caudata; family Salamandridae; genus Triturus; species Triturus cristatus. The sequence goes on from NC_140591.1 coordinate 1,191,558,405, forward strand.
ATTTTACTGAGAAAAACAATATCATCGGCATATTCAAAGCTTCTGGTTTGTTCTTTAACCAGCCTAGGTGGATCTCCGTGCACTAACGGTAGGTGGTTGCCAAATCGGCTGTATTGATGTTAAAAAGGCAGTATGCAAGAACGCATCCTTGTTTTAAGCCAATATTAGTGGCAATGATTTGTCTATCTCCTAGCTTTTTTTGTACGCATGTGTTTTAGTTAATATTAATGACTGCCTCTAAATGTTTTGTTGGCACTCCCCATTGTGCCATCTTTTTCCATAAACTGGCCCTAGGGACTTTTTAAGTTAATGAAACAAGCGTATAATTTTCTTGTTTAATGATTACTTGCTTGGCTAAAACAGTAACTGTTGATAAATTAGTTAAGGTACCCATTCCTGCTCTGAAGCCCGTCTGGATTTTGGGGACTATGTTTGTACAAGTAACTGAGTCTTCTAATTCAAGCAACAGATTTGAGGTATAAATCTTGGTTTCAACATCGATTAAAGCAATTCATCTATAATATTTAGGGTTTGAACGCTTCTCTGATTTATACAGCGGAGGAAAATGCTGCCTCATCAAGATTTCGCAATAACACTTGTTTGCAGAGTATAGTTGAACAGGGAGGTTAAATGTGATGACCAAAATCTGGACTTCGTTTTGAATAGAGCATTTGAGAGGCCATTTGGCCCTGTTGCCCCCTCGGGCCTGAGCCTTTTAATGGTTTGAACCACCTGCTTTAGATCAATTTGTTAGTGGTTCGCCTCAGACATTTTCTAATCTGGTTGAACCACACAAGGCTCTGCGGATTCTGATGGAAAACTGACCTGATCTGCTTGATGATAAGCGGTGGCAATGTGGGTTGTCCATACAGCTTCCGTCATGTCAGTATTGCAATGCTGATTACTGCTGTTGTCCAATTTGTTTATTTCTGCCCAAAGTGTTTGTAATTCTTTTGCTGACATGCATGTGCAATGTGATCCAAATGCCCCCGCTATCCTTGGCTTTTGCCACGCTGATGTTTTTTGTAAGCATGTTTCATTCTGACAGTGTTGGTGATTGTGTCTTGACTTGGTTGATTTCAATGCAAACATGCGTTTCTGAGCTCCCTATTCAAGTTTTTTTATGGATCTTAATTTTGACGTGAACCATTCTTTCCTATTCTGGTGTATGGCTAGTTTGGTTGGGGGCTTGATCGAAAATGTCATGATAAGGGTCTCATCGAGGACCTCCCAAGCCGGTATGGGGGTCGTCCTGTCTTTGAGGATTGGTGAATCCTGACTGAGGCGAGTGGTAATGAAGTCAATGATTGCCTCTATCATCTCCCCCTTCCAGTTAAGGTGACTTAGATTGACAATTTGCAACTGAGAGCGGAATTCAGACTTCTAAAGCATGAACACCAAGGTGAAGATTTGGGTGAAGTGGTCGCTGTCTGATCTTCCTTTTATATTGAAATTTGTGATTCCCTTGAACAAGTCGAGGTCAACCAAGGTGAAACCTATTGTAGATCATGCCCTATCGGTCACTCTTATGAAGGCAGCTGGATGATCCATTGGACAGCATCCAATAAGTGTTAAAAGGCCCAAAGCCTCAAGCATAGAAATGCATTTTTTGGCAGACAAGTCACACCTTGTTTGAATACCAAGCTTGTCATGGAATTGGCCTGGGATTTTGACTTCTGAACCCTGTAGTAAGTTCATATTGAAATTGCCCAACAACATTATACTGGTGTGTGGATATGTGGACTTCAAGCATTTGAGTGTCCTGATCCGGGACTGGATTTATTTCCACTTTGTGCTTTTTAACTGGATGTATATAAAGATTCAGGACTATCAGTGTGAAGTGGGGGGCTGCTTTGAGCCGGTCCTTGCCTCTTTGATTGCTGTATTGTGATATTCCTTAAATCCAACGACAGATTTATGTGACAACTGCCAGGTTTTTCTTGTAATAACAGAACCTCATGTCCTCGAAAAAATCATTCTCACCCACCTTACTACTTAAACTGCTCACATCCCAAGAACATATTTTACAAGGATAGGCCTGTGGTAGTGAGCCTAAAGGCCTCCCTCATGCCTCTCTGTTGCATCTACTACTGAGGTGCCAATCTTGCCAGTACTTCTTAAAGGTGCCTGTCTGGTGTGTTGCCGACATATGCCTGGTTATATGCTATCCTTCCTTAACTACTATGGGGTGATCTGGGCCAATCGCCTCTTTCAGCATGTTTGTCATTGGTTTTGGATGTAACAGCAGCCTTGACTAATGTATTGGTTCAACCTTCTTCATTTTGATACCCCCTGCTACAACAGTATCCCTATGCAGTCATACTTGGCCGTGATGGTTTCTTCTGACCAGGTAGTGAGTGTTATATCATTCCCTGGTGTTCGGGATTTGGTCTAAACTTGATTGTTTCTATTTCTGGACCTAATGTGATTTAGGCCCTGCAGTGCTTCAAGCAACCTTAGTATTACCCTTCGGTTTAAAATGTCATGAAAACTCCTCGATTTATAATATGGAATCAACTCAATCTTTGCGCCTTCCTGAATTATGGAGCCCTGCACCTGTCTTCAGTGCCCCTTTGTGTCACTGCTGATGCCTCTGTCAGCTGTGCATGAATTTTTGTAGCATGTGTCAACTCAGCCCGAGGGAGGAGAGTTCTTTGGTGGTCTGTGTGTGGGGCTTCCCCAATGACCCTTCTTGGTGATTTTCTTCCCCCAACTAATGGGCATGTCCATTCAAAGGTACAGGCCTCTCAGTGGGTAGAGGCCTTTTGGCATATTAGAGATCCTTGATGCGTGATACTTTGATTTGCTGAGATCTGACCGAGGAAACCGCTCCAATGCATTGTTCATTGCTAACGTGTGTTAGCGGAAGCCTTCTGAAGGGATAGTTGAGGTGCAGGCATACTGTGGGTTATATGCTTGACCGGTTCTGTGGGCTGTTCTATGGTCGGTTTCTTGTCACTATTGATGCTATGGACTTGCGTTTGTACAGGTATGATGTGTTCGACCAGGTGTATGACTGGCTTCTTGTCGGTAATATTGGCTTGTATTTGCATGGGTATAATCTTGGTGCGTACTTTTCTCCCCTTGCCTTTCCTGTCTTTCCTCACTTGTTTAAGTTCCCTCTTTGTGAGGGAAACTTGTAGACTTGTGCTTGGTGAGACTTCTGCTGGTTTTTATGTTGGAGCTGTGTTAACAAAATATTTGCTGGACAATTCAGTTGTATCGATCTTATTTGTAAGGTGGAATCTATTTCTGACTCCATCTGCTAGGGAATAGGAGTATGAGCTCCTATTAGCTTACTCTTGCAACAGCACTGTATGCTGTCAATGTGTTGATTGCCAGGGCAAGTCAACTCAGAGATGCAGAGCACCCAGACCCATGACAATGTATGGTGCGTAATGTAAGTGCTTTCTTGTTGTCCTCTATTCTTCTCCATTCACTCACGTTGTTGCTCAATAGTCAATTTTACCATCATAAACAGAATACCACAAAATAGTGATTTTCATTCTTTCACAGAGCAAAAAATATGGAATAGTATGATACATATGTGCACCTACATTTAATATGTGCTAAAACAAATATTAATAAGGGCCATTAGGTAAACTTGGTCTAATTGCTCAAATCACATCTAGGGGACATAAAAACAAACTTTGCTAGTCATGTTATGCAGGGGAATTAGACCACTTTATTAGCTAAGAGTTAGGCAAAGGTCTGGAAAACCAACTTATGAACGCGTGTATAAATGACTGACAACTGTGAAACTGCTGTTTTAAGAATTCATGTATTTATTCGAGATATTGTAGAGTGCTTCATTTCGCCTTTCAGATATTTCAGAGTGCTGCAACATTTTGAGGATCTGAATTAAGCTTCGAAGTGAGCTCTGAAGTAACACAATAACCATCAGGGACCATCTTACATAAAGCGCCCTGGAAGTGCAATGGGCATGTGTGATATTACAGAAGGATCCACCTGTAATACAGATAGTGTTGGTGCACATGTAGCGTTGGCGCTATCCTAAAGGGAAATTCCCTCATTTGCATAGGGATGTGGACCCCTGTGCACCACAAAGAGGTGACACACGGTCAGTGCTGTGTACCTCCTGACTGTGCCCTCTCGGGGGGGGGGGGGGAGGGACGTTGAAGGGGTGTACCATGACCTCCACAGACACCTTCTGCAGGTTAGCGCAGTCAGTCATCGAACCTGTGTAGAGGGTTATCACTGTTCTCCAAAGTGCAGGGCAGGTGCCACCTTCCCTGTGAAAGACAGATCAGCTGTTTAGATCGACCAGTACGTCTTTCACTAATGCGCTACCCCCAGGGCTTGTGCCCAGTTGCCTCGGGGGTCAGCAAATTATCAGTAATCTGGACCACTCCCTGTTTGCGTCTAGTAACCATCTTAAAGGTGCACCACAGCCCAAGCATGGGATAGTGAACATTTACAGTAATACAGCCCCAGGTAGTTTCCAAGGTTTGTAGTAACCCATTTATAGACATGTTAAAAGAATGACAACTCTGATAATACTTTTTGGGTCGCAAAGACCATTAATGGATCACTGTCTTTTGTTTTGTTTTCCATTGCATTCTTTTGTATTCACTGCAGTGCAGTTCACAAGTCCCCATGACAAAAACCCACTAAAGTAGAACTCTTTACACAGAAAGATTTTTTGACTTGGAGGACGAAACAGCTAATGCGATAAAGAGGCAGAAATGTCAACATATACGACAAATAGAGATGTGAACTCGGGCAGATTTGTACCACCCATTGGTAATAGTTCAGAAACCAATGCATATAAATCTTACAAAAAATGAAACCACAACAGGGAATCTCTTTCCACTTTCTGTCATCCCATTTCAAACTCTTCTAAGTAATAGCCCCATGAATCTGTGACCGAAAGGCCTCTGTATTTCTTTAACACATGTTTATGCACCAATGCGCAAGGGCACCAAGTGCAAACTAACTGCGAATTAATGTGCTGTGTTGATTTTCAAGTGATCTGCAATAGGTGGCGAGCAATGCCATTTACTTTTACCACTGTGGTATTGAAAGTCAGCTTTTAAGTTTTAATCTTGGTTGCTTGTTTGTTATCAATCTAATGCTAAAGAACATTTGATGAGTTTATACATCTTATTCAATGAGTCAGCTAACTAACAAATGAGCATTAGTGAAGGTCATGCAAAACAACTGCCCTCAGTTCACCTGAGGCAGCATTTCACCTCAATCCTCCACAGGCATGTACAAATAAGGCCTTATTTAGAGTTTGGCAGATGGAATACTCCGTCACACACCTGGCAGATATCCCGTCTGCTGTATTGCATCTGCATTATAGCCTATTGCACTTGTAATGAGACGGAGAGGCTATACGTACTGATTTGACGAAGTATACAGGGTCGAACTGGGACAGAAAATAGGCCCTGGCAACAAAGTAAAAGTGGCTTCCATTAGCGAACCAGACAGCTAAAAAATTGACCTAGTTTTACAAATAGGGCATTTGTGGATTTGTAAAGACTCATTTTATAGGTGTTGTTCAAGGTCTGGGAGACTGCATGCATTTGTACTCACGCCAGGCAATGTTTGTGGTAGTAGCAGGGAAATCAGCAGTATAAACCGCCCCATCAGACAATAAAGCAGGCCCACAAACCTCTAAAAAATAGACCCACACATTGACCTAAGGGACTAACCCTTCGGGCACTGCCTGATTGTGTATCATTTGCATTGTTTCTGTGAGCTTGTGCTAAATTTTCGTCAGGAACACTCCATATTTAAAACATAATACACATAATTAAAACGTGATATAATAGCATAATTTTGGAAATTTCACGTAAATAAGCATCATGTCAAATTATTAAAAATATGCAAGATTATGAGGGTGTAATGGAAATTTTGCCTAGGCCTAGAGAAAGCATGTTTTATAGGGAAACAAACAGGTGAGAAAATTAGTATTAATTTATCTAAGTCATGAGGTACCCCTTTTAAACAACATGAGATGATGTAATGCTCATAGTGGCTTAAAAAGGGCTCTGTCACACCAAGAGTCTCTTGATGCTAGGAAGGAGTCCTAATTGCTCAGTGTAGACCAGGGGTAATCCCTGAATTACCTATTAAAAATCTATGTGTTTATATTTTTGGGGAAAGGAGAAGGGATTGGATTATTACTATTTACCAGACTAGAGTTCTAGTGAGAGGGGTTTGGAAAGAGAAGGATCCACCAACAGTTCTTGATTTCTTTTTTTGAAGAATGTTAAGCAGTATTAGATTTGAAGTCAGGAGTGGTCAGCCCATTAGGGCTGAGGGGCCACGCCCCTCCACGTTTCGCCCCTCATGAACAGTATCTGTCAGGCTTCAGTAAGGTCAGCCTGCAAGACACTGTTCACGTTCAGTTCAAGCAGCCAGTAGCCAGACATGCGCATTTAGCGCAGGCTCATGGCTGCCTGAGCTGAACTTTGCTGGGCTGAGGAGGTCACAGTTTCTGTGGGCATGACGTCCTCAGCTTAGCAAAGGTCCAAACGTCCCTGAGACCCTCCCCTCAGTGACAAGGGGTGGCGTCACTGATTGCCTTGCACCAGGGCGCTTCAGTTTTAAGCCCTGAAGCGCCCACAGTTGAGTGTCAATCAGTGACACTTCATGAGAGAGTGGGCTGGGGTCAGCAGTCTCACTGACCCCATCCAACTCTGTGATGAAAATGGGACTGCTGCCGTCCCTCATTGGCTGACCTTAGGACAGCCAATGAGGGAAGGCTGCAGTCTCAAGCCTTCTGGTGAAGAGTGTTGTGAATGAATGTGTTTGTGTGTGTGCGTGCATACATGTATGTATCAATGTTTAGTGAAGAGTGTTGTGAATGAATGTGTTTGTGTGCGTGCATGCATGTATGTATGAATGTTTGGTGAAGAGTGTTGTGAATGAATGTGCTTTTGTGTGTGCGTGCGCGCGTGTGTGAATACATTGCGCTTTAAGTGTTATGTGTATGTGTGCGTGTGCGTAGAGTGTGTCCCGTTCGCCCCCCTCACTCCAAAACTTAACGGCTGCCACTGTTTGAAGTACTCTGGGGGGGAAATATCTAGATACTCTTCTAGATGAAAAACACTGAGTCAATTGAAGATGATGCGCTGGATTAGTCACAGTATCTTTTTTGAAGAATTTCTTTATTACCATTACAGACGATAAGTACAAAGTCACAAAAAGAGTGGCCTAGTAATAGCCGTGACCTACGAAAGTACTGGCACAGAGCACTGAAACTCCCCATGACAACTGAAGCTGACCTGAATGAATACTTCATGTTCTGACATTCACAATGGGCTCAAACCTGAAGGCGTTCCCCCACTCCATACTACTAAGACTTAACAACTCAGACTCATAAATATAAAGTCTAATATAGACAACTTGGCTATTCACTTGCAAATAGATCTAATATGGAGGTCAAGAGGGGATCGTTGACCTATAGCAACCAAACCTTAGGACTTGATGTTGGTTGCTGAAGGAAGGGAGGGGGAGATGGAAGAAGGATGGAAGAAGGGCATTCTTCTGTCAGTGACTGGCGGAGTCAGTTCCCCAGCCCTCTTGTTAGATGTTGTAGGCTTGAGAAGGATTTGCCAGTTTGGGAGTGCAATCTATGTGCACATCTAATTATTGCCTTGATCTGACAGGGGTAGGCAAGGGGTATTTTGCTTGTTTGGTGCAGTTAGGCTCACCTCTATCTAAGCCCTTTAGTTGTGAGGTGTGCATCATGCAAGGCGACAGGGGACTTACAAGAATGACTGTACAAGTCTACTACTGGGACCTACTCAAATGAAATTTTTCAGTTTCTTACTCGACTTTTTAAATGACTGTCTCAAAGCAGGATATCTTGTACATTTATGTGATACATTTCATTCCTCAGTAGAACCACTGGGCGTCTCAAATGCTGGAGTAGGCACATCTTCCTTGCTTCCAGTAAGTGTGCTAGCCACCTTCTCCAGTGGGAGGGGATGCCAGGAATAGAACTGATGTTGTGAAGAAGGGCCAATCCTGCTGATGCGGGCACTGATTGATCATTTAAGTCATTGAGAAGTTTCCATACATCTACCCAATAAAAGGTATTGTGACCTCATGACCACAAGACGTGCACAATGTTGTAATGAATATCAATACATTGCCAACATACCAATGTCCCATGTAAACCTGCCCTGTAGTGACAGTGTGACATCCAGTACCAATTATGTAAGATGTTGGAGTAGGTACATTTGATTATTGCCCCTGTAAAGCCCCTGGCATGTAATTCCATTGGGATTCGGAGGAACATAAGGGGCAGATAGATGTCAGTGTGTGGATGGAAACCAAGTCTGTTATAATGGTTTGGTATAAGCTAGACAGCCAAACCTTGTATGCTCCATACTGTTGCAGATAACAAGAAATTGGAGAGTTGCTGAGGGTATGGAGTGTTTAAATTCCTCAGGATCTCAAGAAAGAACCTAACTGGGTGTAGCATCATGACAGTCCATGGGGCAAATCAAATTACACACACAGGGCCGATTCACAAAAGGCCTCCACACTCATTGCGGAGGTCCTGCCATGAGTGCAGGACCCCACTATGACTACATGCCCCCAGCCACAACTGAGGGGCCACTGCCATGAATGTGGAGGCCCTTTGCTAATCAGCCCCAGAGTTAGACAAAGTGTTTGAGATGGTCTACCTGAAAGAAATCATCCACTGTGACAATCCACAATCCATCTAGTAGTCCACGTGGTCTAATGATATGAGCCCACACCGATTCGAATGCCTTGATCCGAAGGTGGATATTGCTAGTGTTGTACCTGTCACATTGTATGGTGTAGAGGCAAGGTCGCTCTCAATGTTTAAATATATTTTTGAATCCCTTTTGTGGAAACAATATCTTGGAGTAAGCTCTTCCAGTTCGATTAAAATGATACGTCTTGAGCTGGGTTTGATGGGTATACATTTTTGGGCTTACTGCCAAGGTATTCGTCATTTTGTTCCAGTTATTTAGCAGTTCAGAAACATACTAAAACGTTATCTAGCGGAAACTTACAAGGAACAATAAAGGGATTTACACATTTGGGACTGTTTATACTTACAGTTTACAACAAATGGCCTTAAACAGAGATGAGGTGTTATCCTGTCTAACTACTGGTGCTCTAAAATGTTGCTTAAAAACGTATGCCAAATTCAAAGATTTCACACTGTTAGACCAGTTAGTCTTACAGTAGTTTACCCTCAAACCTTTTTCTACTACCTCTAATTTTTGCTGAATTTTTGCTTTTGTTGGCCTTAGCACTCTGTGCCTTTTACCACTGCTAACCAGTGCTAAAGTGCTTGTGTTCACCTCCCTAAACATGGTTTGATTGGCATACACCTAATTGGCATATTTAATTTACTTATAAGTCCCTTGTTGAATGGTATACCATATACCCAGGGCCTGTAAATGATATGCTACCAGTAATCCTGCACCACTCATTGTTCCACCCACCTAAGTAGCACCTTAAACATGCCTCCGTTCTGCCATTGTAGCCTAAGTGCAGTTTTAAACTGCCATGTCGACTTGCCATTTAAAACTCCTTGCCAAGCCTTAAACTTCTCTTTTATTACAAACGTCACCCCTAAGGTAGGCTCTAGGTAGCCCATAGGGTAGGGTGCTACATCATTGAAATGTTGGACATGTACTTTTAAGTTTTACATATCCTGGTAGTTAAAAACTCCTAAATTCGTTTTTCACCACTGTAAGGCCTGTCCCTCTAATAGGATAACATTGGAGATTATATTTAATAAGCTGTAATTTACAATTCGGAGCTGACAGCTATGTCATGTTTGTTGACTTTGGAATTGTTGTGAAGAGCCCTATTTAATGGTAAAGTTTGATATTTGATGACAATTTTAAAAATGCAATGTGTTGAAAGTTTACATTTTTCTCCCCTTTTGTGACTGTAGCCTGCTTTGGGTCACATGATTGGGTGTAACGGTCAGTTTGACCGTGTGAATTCCTCAAAGACAGCCACACAATACAGTGATTAGGTGTGCCTGAATGGACCATCTGCTGGCAGGATAAAGGTGGTACTCAGCACAGTGCCACTTACAGCTGTATAGCTTGTGTCCTGCCTTCACACAAAGGGCCTAACGCTCTGCATTGTCACCTCAGCCAGCTTGGAGCCAGGGCAAGGAAGGCAGGAAATTCCATGAACTTCAAATCCACTGTGTAGAAGCTTCGCCCTCCTTCCAGAACAGGGGCACCAGGGTATATGAGAAGGACCTCAGGCACCAACTCTTGAGTATACTCTAGACCTTTTAAACTGTCTGGAAGAAGAACTGCTGTGCTGCTACAAGGACTGCCACTCTACTGGACTGCTGCTCTAAAGGAACTGCCGCCCTGCTGTGCTGACTGACTGCCTTCTTGCCTGGGAAAGAAGAACTGGCCAAGCAACGTCATCTTGAACCCAGCACCCCGAGGATAAGAGGCTCCCTAACAGCTCCTGTACCTGTCTTCAGCAAGTTCCTGACCCCTAACTTTTGCCTACTCTAACCAGGAGCACACTCGGCAACTCTGGGCATTAAGCTTGCCTCATCTCTACAACGGCCCCCCACAGACGCCGGGGATGCCTGGTTTCACCTTGGAGACACCCAGAAAGGGACCATCTCACAGGGAAAGCCAGGACGGGTTCCCCAGCGGTCTTCAGCGCCGGGACACCTCCTTGTGAGGTAGCTGTTCGCGCTCTACAAAATGCTGTATTATTATTATTATTATTATTAGTTCCTGGACCCTTGGTGTGGCTCTCAGGTTCTTCAATTCAAACTTTGGGCTCTTTGCGAATGGGCCTGTTCGCACCTGGACTGCGCCGCATGCACTGAAAAATAGCATGAGTGGCCGTCAGCCCATTTCTTCACACAGCAGCATTGACAGCCCATCGGGGACTGCCAAGGCAAAACACCAGCCTGCCCGTCCATGACATCTAGCCTGCTCTTGCACCACACTGACCACAGCCCTCAATGCTGTCCTTGCTCCTGACGACCCTCTCCAACATGAATGGGACTCCTATCACAAACTTTGAGAAGGTAAAACTTCAGCAGGTCAAATCTGGGACTGCTTCTGACCCACACTCCATCACGGTCAGCCGAAACTTTTGACTTTGACCCGGTCCAGCGTGACCAGATAGCTGCGGTTGACACCTTATGCTGTTAGGCGCTATACTGCAGTTTATTCTTTAAAAATTCATAACTCTGGTATCACTAATTGGGTTCTTCTCATTTTGGAGTTGAATAATTTATTAAGATCTTAATTTTTCTAAATTGGTTCGGGAAGTTTTTGTTTTGTGTTTTTACTTTATTACTGTTTGTGTGGTGCATAAATACTTTACACATTGCCTCTAAGTTGAGCCTGACTGTTTTTTGTGCCAAGCTACCCAGGGTTAAGCCAGATTAATTTCGTGACTTTTTGTGGTTCACCCTGCAAGTGACTGTGGTTGTTGCTTGAGCAATACTCTCACCTCAGTTGACCAACAACCCAATTTGTTACACACACCGACCTGTAACATTGCTTACAGATATAACGACTGCAGCTGAGCTGTATGTTTGTACGATGTTGTGAGATGAAATTTTATTTTAAGGCCAACTTATTTCGTCTTGTAGGTAGAATTTTTTATAAGATTTAGATTCAACCAGATTCCATTTGGTGAAATGTTATGGATCAAGAAGGATGGGTTACCCCGTCATCCATTCTGTCAATATTGTGGAAGAGTGAAACAGGATTTGAACCATGTCTCATGTTTTTTGGCCGGGTCTTTTTTATCTGCAGCAAATGTTTCTATATCCTAAGATTTTGAAATACTCTACAGTAATGCACGAAGAAGCACTTTATTTATTTTTTAATCCCCTACTATGAATATTTGTTATTGTTTGATTAGGTTTTTTTGGATCATTTCTTGCAAACAGCAAATGGAAATGAGGCTCGTGGCCTACCTGTTTGTCACCTTTGTACCAAGCAAGGAGGATGGATTTATTAATTGGATTTCAGAGTCTGGCCGGGTGGGTTGGTGTATATACTTTTGCCAGCTTGACATGTAGATGGCTATTGCCCTAAAGAAAGGGTTCTGGTGCATTTGTCTTTTTGTTTGTGGGGTGGATCAGGGTATGATTAGTGGCAGCATTCCCAGGACATAATTGAAATGGGGCACAGTCAACCTTTTCACCTCTTTTACTCTCCTCCCAAAGGAACAACTATAAATATTTATTAAAGTCAATTTGCATTGTGTGTATCAATGGGTCTAAATTAATGCTCACCATTTTTTGTAGCCGTATGGATACATAAAGCTGTAGGTTGCTCGGTAAGGGCAATGCTTTCTATCAAAACATGAGTTGTTGATTTTGACATTGTTATGGCAATATAGATTCTCTTGTGTATTTTATACCCTGAGAACATTGCAAATTTGACAATGAGTCCAAAAAGTGCTGGTGGGGATGAATGGGGCTCAGTAGGAGTCGAAATATGTCATCAGCAAACAAGAGTGATTTTGTTTCCCATGGGGGTATGTTGAGTATTTTGTGGAAGAAGTGCCTGTTGAAGTGCCCTTGAAAAGGGTAGAGAAGAAGAGAAAGGGTAGACCTCTGGTGAGTATGCCTCTTGACCAGGGAAGAATGGCATAGGAAGCCCCCACAATTAGTCTGTGTTTCTTGAGGGGAGCCAAAGAACCTTGCACATAAAGCTGCCCAGGCCAAATCAGTGTCCCGAATAAGCATCCAAGTTAACCCAGTCAAACATTTTCTCAGCATTGAACAAGAGCATGATGACTTTATCTATGATATCCCTGGAAAGTCATAGCAGGCAGGAAGTGTCTACATATGGTTCCTTGATAAATGCCCAGGAACAGCACAAATTTGTGTTGAATGAAGCAATGAAGGGGTTACTTTCTTTAGCCTGTTTGTTAATATCCAAACTAACTAATTCAGTAGTGACATTGGGTGACAGTTTTCCCAATTCAGATGATTCGTTCTAAGTTTTGGTGTCAGTAATATTATTGATTTCTTGGAGAAGTAGTGTAAGGTGCTAGTTGTTTCAGCTCCTATGAATGCCACCTCTAGAAACTTGCTTATCTCTGTTTTTACACATCCTTTAACAATTGTTAGGGAAATTGTCTTCCTCTTACATAATACTCTATGGCAAATGTAAGATCACCTCTGCCATTTCACTCTTTGTTAGTTCACATTCTAGTGATTTCCTTCCATCTTTTGCCAATGATGTTAGATGCAGGTTATTCATGAAGTAATAAGTCTCTTTCATCCAATGTTTTAGTGATTATTCAGAAAGGTGGCAACATCTTCTGTCTTAGGGATGCATGAGCAAGTTATGTTATGTTATAACTATTACAGAATGCAGCAGTGGTAAAAACAAAAAGCACCAACCCACCCTGTACATGTAGTAATTTGTAAGTAGTAATACCGGGTAGGTGTTATCACAGAAAACACTTCTGCTGTAGTAAGGTGTAAAACATGGAAATTAAAATGTAATTACTAGGTGTGGGCAGGACTCAAAAACTTCTCCTCCTCTGCAGAATCTCACTGAGTCTAAAGACTCAGTGAGATTCTGCAGAGATCCACATCCGGTGAAATGCCTCCCGGTCCTAGTATGGAGCAGGGAATTTCAACAGGGTTCCCTCTCTTCTTCTTTCACTATGGTTATATGTCCCCAGTAGACCTCTCTGTGCGCAGGGCATAACCCTCCCACTATCCCACGGGGCACTGCTGCCTTTCGGCAAGGTTGGCAGTGTACCCTAACACAGCGGCGGATCCTATAATTGCCGTCATTGTTTTAATATCCTGCTGAATTGCTCACAGATAAATTACATAATAGGCGGCTCGTCAAAGGTCTGTGAGAGGCGCCGTGGGAGCCACCGGGCTGCGAACTGCTGACTCTGGCTAGATTTTTTTGTCTACTGCTTTAAATACCGTGTTTGCTACTTTGCTTGCACTTGAATGTAAAAGAGTGCGGAGGATGAAAAAAACGTATACTCCTTTTCTAAAAATCGAATCTAAAAGCAATATCTGGAATATTGGATTCTCTGGGAAGTTATTGCATCTGATGTTTGATCAAACTGTGTTTGGTAAAGTGCTCTGCAGTCTAATACAATTGAAAATATGTCTTTCACTCACCTTATTCATTTTGCTCCAGTGTGTAGCGGTGCCCACAACCCCTGTTGTAGCACCGCACAGCAGTTCCATGGTCCATGGTGTGGCGCAGTACAGAGAAAAGCGGCAGTGACGCAAAGCATCAGAATCAACACTTGTCAGATTACCGGAACCGACAGGCAGAGCTCGCGCATACGCTGTCCAGAAGTCACCTCCGCCAGTGAGAAAACAGAAACTCCAACAAACCAGGATCGTGTTGTTTTAGAGTCACATGGGGCAGAGCAATCTGGATGAAGTTGACAGAGAGTGGACGCGTTGGGAAAGGAAGAGAAAAGTCTACATAAATTGGGAAAAAATGGGTGCTAGTAAACGCCGCTACGCGGTGTTTAGTGGAGTTGCCAAACTACGCATTCCAAGCGGAGTGCGGAGTGGGTAGAACTCCGCAAACTCCATTGGAGGAGCAGAGTTTGCTGCCCACCCCAAGTAATTACCAAGTGAAATGTGTAATAAACTGGAGCACACCACCAAAACCAAATTAAACAGAGATGCTAAAATAGAGAGAGTCAAGAGTATAAATTACTGGAAAGTGTTTCTAACTTTTTTAGATTGACATGAAACAAAAAAGAACTGCTTTGTTTAAAGCAAAATATTTTACATATATAGCAATGGTGATATTCCATCACAGAAAGCAAAGACACATCCTACAAACAAGTAAATTTCTTCTGGTTCAAATTTGGATGAAAGTCCCAGCCATGCAGCCAACACGTTTCATCTTTAAGAAAACTTCCTCAGGGCTTCTGGTCATAATAACATTAGAGGAGGGTGGAATTTTTAATTCAGCTGGCTGAATTGGTGGAATTTAGTTATTCCTCATTATGCTTGTAACACGGAATTACTAATAGATTACGCTGCTCCGCCGGTGGAATCCATCATCACTAGTGGTTTTCAAACTTTTCTCAACTTCAAATGTTCTTTAAGCATCCGTGCTTTCTTTACCTGCAGCACCTCCTAAACTTTACAGCTGCTACTGTCATCTGTACCCTTGGAATCTCTGTGTGCTAGCCTCGTCAGCTCTGACCACTGCAGCATGGCAGCTGGAGGGAGGAAGTGCCATTAAGATGGTGGCACTATGCCGAATACATGTATCTGTTTTTACTTCCTAAAGCCCCTGCAGTGGTGGCTCCTCTTTTATGGTGGAGGTTGTCACCACCCTCTGCTGAAAGTCAGCAGAGGCATGGACATAAATAAAATGATAATAGGACATTTTATTTTGCGTCCTGCAGGCTTGCTGCCAGCTGAGCCGAGGGAGGGGCAGGGACAGCCACAGTGCAGCTGCAGCACCAGGGAGGAGTGGGGTAGTGGTGGGCACTGTCAGAGGGCGGACCAAACCATCATGCACACTCAGCCTTTCTCCAGCTACCTGTGTTGTACAGCTGGGTGGAGAAACCAACAGTCTATGTCTGAGTGCCAATCCGAGGTGCTTAGACCAATCCCAGTGCTGCTCACATGCTGGGACTAGCGCTCCCAGCATGTGAGCAGCACTGTGGTTGGGAGCTGGGAGCCTGCACAGTGTGCACCAGGTTCCTGACAAGGATGCAAGGAGTGGGTGGAAGGCAGCAGCCGTCAAAGCAGGTAAGTGAAACTTTATTTATTTTTGAATTGTATTTTTGTGTACCCCCATCCTCCCGCCAAAGCACTTCATAAAACGAGCCACTCCTGAGCTCCTGCACGAGTGACTGGTCCTGTGGTATCGAACTTCCAGAACAGGCGGCTATGGCGACGATTTACTGGCGGGCATCAGGAGTACGGTGTCTACCGATAACATGGTGACTGTACCGGCTGGAGATGGTGGAGCAATTGTTGTCAACCCTCGTGGCTTACACCGGTGGAAATCCATAGCATTGGGAGCGGATGGAGTCCCCCAGGTACTGTCAAAACTTGGACTGTGTGCTGAGTACTACTAAAGTTCTCACAGCAGGTGTTCCTAATCCTAACACATAAATGACACCATTGTTAAACAAATATACACATCAAAAATTGCTCACTTATACCGGTGGTGACCAGCACATACATCCACAGTATCGCGTGTTAATGCTCCGGCATGCTGCTGCGTACAGGTGAGACCAAAGCGGACAACTTGTGTGAAAACTTTCCCCCCCCAAAAAAGGATGCAAATGTTAAGAATATGAATAAGTGTTAAAATGTTGGCAAACTGTGCATGGAGTGATGCATGAGTGTTCGGTTAAAAGACAGGCTGTCCAGATAAGGCGCCTCGATTTAACCATATTGTGCAAAGCCAGACTCCACAAATGAAACCGTTTTTAGATCTTCATCAGGGGTAGTGAGTGCTACATTAGTGCAATACTACACCACAAATACCCATACCCACGTTTTTACTGCTAGTACCCGATTATCTGCACAATGTTTGAGGATTGAGTTATAGGCCCTTTTAAATTTAAAAGTCCCCTATGTAATGCCTCTTATTTGAATGGCGGTTATTTGCATTTTCAATGTCTGCTATTTGAGGTGCGCTGTAACTTGACACCAGCATCTGGTAAACCCCTTGCACGGTGAACCTATAATGAGGCTTAAGGGGGCGTGCAATTGGACAAATCTCCTCTTAAGAAGGTTTGGGTTGGAGCCATATAGCCACAATTACAGTATCAGCTTCTCCCTGGAAACAAAGCACCTTCTCATTTGACAGCAATTACTGTTCGAAATGGGAAAGCCATTAGGCCTCCCCTGATGACAACCGCCTTGGCGTGACTGGCAGTGGGAAACTTCACAGCGCAGCTTATCTGCCCCTGTCAGTCGGGGTCACCAGAGAGCCGACAACCTCAAACACTGCTTTCGAATCCGAAGGAGCACAACGCCATGACAGCAGAAAGCATTTCTTGGAAGACTGCCTCTATGCTGCTTCTAAGTAAATGTCCCAATTTCCAATACAAAGTATAGATAAATATGACGTTTTACATTCATGTTATCAAAGAATGTGCATTCATTTCCTGATATATAATAGGACGACCCAGCCACATATTCACCAGGCTCAGAACTCCACCCATCCAGAAAATGATGCCGAATCTCGCAGAGTTTTCTGGTGAGTCCGCATAATTCCGCGAAGTGAAGCTCGGCGTGCTCCGCCCAGGCAATAAAGGTGCATGTATTAGTGTAAACATGCATGTATTATCTATGGCCTTGATTCACAAAGAGCACCCGCACTTGGGGCAGAGGCTCTGCAGTCATAGTGGGATCTCAGCACTGTAGTTTCCCATTCAGAGTATGGAGGTTCTTTGTGAATCAGGGCTTAAGTGTTCAAATGATATTGTCCATAGAGAAAAGTTTATATTTTGATCCCTTTATGTGTAAGGGTTACTGTACCCTCAAGGGTGCAGTTACAAAAGATAATCAGCGCCACGATCCGCACAACAGCAAGTCTAAATGAAACAGGTGTTATGTTATATTATGTTATGTTATGTTGATTTGTAAAAGTGCACTAATCACCCCAGAGTGTATCCAGGTGCTTGGGCAGGTGTGTACGTTTGTCGTCCCCAAGGTGCTAATACGAAGATCCAGGTCTCCAGCTTCTTGCTGAACTCAAGAAGTGAGGAGGAGGCTCTGATGTTTTGAGGGACATTGTCCAATGTCTCAGGTACAATGTAGGAGATTGAACGACCTCCAGTTTTGCTTTTGCAGATGCAGGGAATGTATGCGAGTAAGAGTGAGGCAGAGTGCAAGTGTCTGGTGGTTTGGTGGAAGTGTGTGCGGCTGTTCATGTATTCTGGCCCTCTGTTGTTTAGGTCTTTGTATGTGTGCATGAGAAATTTGAATTGGCTGCGCTTTTGAATGGGGAGCCAGTGAAGCTTCTTGAGATGTGGTGTTGTGGGCACGGCATGAGAGTTGAGTATGAGTCTTGCAGCGGTGTTCTGAACAGTTTGGAGTCTGTGTAAGAGTTCTTTGGAGATTCCAGTGTAGAGAGTGTTGCCATAGTCAAGCTTGCTGGTGATGAGTGCTTGCATGACGGTACGTGTGGTGTTCTGAGGTAAACATTTGAAGATTTTTTACAGCATGCATAGGATGTAAATGTAAAATGTAAACCCAGTGTTTGTAAAGCGCACAGCTACCCGTAGGCATACCGGCACTGGGTGCTGTCGGGCAGATTAAGCAAGCTATTGCCTAGAGTCACATGGTGCTAGGCTGACCTGCCACCGGTGCCGGGGATCGAACCGTGATCCCCAGTGTCCGGCGTCAGTCGCCCTGGCTGCTGTACCACACCTCTGGAAGCAGGAGGTGCACACTGTGTTGACTCCAACCTCAAGAACTTCCGCCCAATCTCGCTCCTTCCATTCCCTGCCAAAGTCATCGAGAAGGTCGTCAACAAGCAGCTGGCTGCCTTCCTTGAGACGAACGGATCCCTCGACCCATCGCAATCCGGATTCAGAGCCAACCACAGCACCGAGACCGCCCTCATCGCAGCCACCGACGACATCCGAGCCCTGCTCGACAAAGGCGAAACAGCGGCACTCATCCTCCTTGACCTCTCCGCAGCATTTGACACTGTCTGCCACCGCACCCTAGTCCAACTCCTCAATGACACCGGCATCCAGGGGATTGCTCTGGAATGGATCATCTCATACCTCTCCGGCAGAACACAGAGAGTACGCCTCCCTCCGTTCCGCTCTGAGGCCACCGAAGTCATCTGCGGCGTCCCGCAAGGATCGTCGCTCAGCCCCACTCTCTTCAACATCTACATGAAACCCCTCGCTGCCATCGCACGCCAACACAACCTCAACATCATTTCCTACGCGATGACACCCAGCTGATTCTCTCCCTCACCAGAGACCCCGACACCGCCAAAGCCGACCTACACGAAGGGATGAAAGATGTCGCCGAATGGATGAACATCAGCCGCCTGAAGTTGAACACGGACAAGACAGAAGTCCTCATCCTGGGACCGTCGCCCTCCGCATGGCACGACTCCTGGTGGCCCCCGGCCCTGGGCACCGCACCCAAGCCAACGGACCACGCACGCAACTTGGGCGTCATCCTGGACTCCTCCCTATCGATGACCAGACAAGTCAACGCCGTCTCCTCATCTTGCTTCCACAACCTCCGCATGCTCCGCAAGATCTTCAGATGGATCCCGACCGAGACCAGGAAGACTGTCACCCAGTCCCTCGTCACCAGCAGACTAGACTACGGAAACACCCTCTACGCCGGTACAACAGCCAAGCTTCAGAAAAGACTTCAGCGTATCCAGAACGCCTCCGCCCGTCTCATCCTGGACGCCCCCCGACGCAGCCACATCTCGAGCCACCTGAGAGATCTGCATTGGCTCCCTGTCAACAAGAGGATCACGTTCAGACTCCTCACCCACGCACACAAATCCCTCCACGACCTGGGCCCAAGGTACCTCAACGACCGCCTGACCTTCTACACGCCCACCCGACAGCTACGATCCGCGAACCTCGCCCTCGCCGTCGTCCCTCGCATCCAGAGAGCCACCGCCGGAGGAAGATCCTTCTCCTACCTGGCGGCTAAGACATGGAACTCCCTGCCCGTCCACCTGCGGCTGACCCAGGACCACCTCGCCTTCAGGAAACAGCTCAAGACCTGGCTGTTCGAGCAGTAGCAGACCCCCTCCCCCAAGCGCCTTGAGACCCTTCCGGGTGAGTAGTGCGCGATATAAATTCCATGATTGATTGATTGCTTGACTTGAGCCATCATGTTGAGCTTGTCATCTAGGATGAGCTCTAGATTTCTTGCTTGGTCTGTGAGTGTTGTTCCTAGCTCCAACAGTCACCAGCTGGAGTCCCATGGGGAGGTCTTGGTGCCAAAGACCAGTACTTCCGTCTTATCAGAGTTGAGCTGCAGCAGTTGGTTCGCATCCAGTCTGCTACCATGGTCATGCAGTTAGTGAAGTTGGTTCTGGCGATGGTTGTTTTGTCCATCAGGAAGAGGATAAGTTGAGTGTCATCAGTATAGGAGACGGCAGTGGTGTCTTGTGATCGGATGATTTTGGTGAGCGGTGTCATGTATATGTTTTAAAGGGTGGCGGTGAGGGAATTTCACGGTGGGACTCTGCATGTCAATTTCTTGGCCTCTGATGTGAAGGGTGGCAGGCTGACTCTTTGGGTTCTTCCTTTTTAGGACAGAACAGATCCATTTGAGGGCAGATTCCTATACACCAACCCCATGGTCTCTTCTGATGAGTTCAGTGTGAAGGCCACAGAAAAGTCGAGCAAGATGAGAGCCGCAGTTTCTCCTCAGTCCGGGATGATTCAAATGTCATCAGTGACTGCGATGAGTGCTGTTTCGGTGTTGTTGGCTGAAACATTTCTTATGCTTGGTATTGCTGAATAAGGTTCCTTTTGCCCAATTACACTACCAACATTTAGCCAGCCTTGTCGCCTCTCTTGCATTGTTGTTGCCTGAGCTATATGACAGATTAGTCTGCACTTTTATTAATTAAAATAGTGTATTGTAGATGTATCTTTCTCCAGTTCTAAGAGCAATGGTGTTCTAGATTTTGGATTATAACTGTCCGTATTTATATTACAGCTGTATTTGTTCATTTTGATGTTGTTTCTTTTTTTGGCTGAATCCCTCTTTAGTTTCCCTTCTAATTATTATTTTGATCGTCCCCCAGGAGATCTGCATTGATGATTTAGAGTGTTTGTTTTTCTTCAAGTAAGGCTATTGGTCTAATCACTCGTCCTTCTTCTCTTCTGGCAAGGAATAGTTCCAGAGGTTCATTCTGTAGAATTTTTGTGAGGGTTTGGTTAATGCCATATATAGCGACACTGGGGCATGATCCAAAATCTCTCCTTCAGAGACCTTGTACGCTGTGATTGTAGGTAGTGTTGATCTGGTAAGTAGAAAGTAGTCTATACAAAGCTAGGGCCTCACACATAACATAAACGTGAATTCCCATTCAGTGGGGTGAGTCAGACTCCATCTATCTATCATATTGTCATCTTGAGTAATATATTTAAGTATAGCTCTATCCATTTCATTCTCTCTGACCTATTTACTTGAGCAATCCATTACAACACACTGTGCCAAATTCTACTCTCTGTCTATGATTATGCAGGTGCAACCAAATTCTGTGAGGAGTGTGCTTAATTTTTGGAAGAAGATCATTTATGATTGGCTGTGACCATAAACTAACCGCACTACAAAGGTGTAAGTTGCTTTTGTTAATTTTATTAAAACATCTGCTGTTTGCTTCTGCTTCTGCTGCTGGGCTGCGGGCTCATGCTCCTCTTGACACCGAGCCCACGAATCTTCATACCCTGGTGGGACTCGCTGTCCCAGGGTACATCGTGCCACAACGCCCGCATCGATTGCAGCTGCCGCTGGGGGAGGCGTGGTGATCGCGCTATAAAGCGCTGCCTCAACCCCGCGCACGGGACGCGTTGGGCAAAGCCCAGGCCAAGGGTGGGTCCATCTGTGAGGAGGCTGGGCTGGGTCCCCTTTCTGCCTTGCGGGATTGGAGCTCCTATATACTTGGTAACCAACTTTTATTTGCGGGCATTGAACATGGTCGTGGGTGATTTCTAAGTCAAAACCTAAGGATTATGAAGTATTGTCCTGGGTCATCCATTACGTGTGTATCACATGTGCCTGTTGTTTACGCAGACCCTCCTTTTTTTTATTGTTTTATATATGACTATCCCATTGTGGTAGCGTTTTCTTTGTTAATTGATATTTTGCTTTTTAATTTCCACTCCTTAACGGATTTTTCATTTTTTAAATAATTATGGGCAGGCGTAAGGTTGCGCCTGTTCCCACTAAGACGGCAAGTGTCCATAACTGTTTCTACTATGGACTCGTTTTTGCAAAGGGCCGCCTACGTGTTGGATAAGGAAATCGAGCTGGTAAATAAGCGCCTTTCGAGGTCCCCCAATAACATCCAGCGCCTATGTGTTCCAGAGTCTGAACTGCTGGAGGCGACTGTTGATTCTGCCACTCACGAAGATACAAGCATGGACTCTGAGTATGATGCTGGGACTTCCAAATTGCCGCCTATTGACGCTGGTGAGCCCATTTTGGTGGCTCCTTTATCACCTGTTATTGTAATAAGTAACGAGGGAGGTGGGGGAAGGGACCCTTTGGGAGGTGATGCCAGTTTACCTAGTATTACAGAGAAATTACCCTTTGCTTTACCGAGAGAAAAATCAGCCCAGATAATGAAAGAGACTCCGCAGCAGGGGGGGTGGCACCAAAAGAAAAACTCAATCTATAGGGGTCAATAAAAAAAAATGAAATCTGCCCTGGGTGTTAAATCTCCCAGACTTAATATAGTTCCCCCTATTAACCCCCCAACCCTGGATCTTTCCGGGGCGTTAGCCTCACTCCAGGCTTCTCTGTCTAACATACTGGATGCAAAACTAGGCCCTATCATAGAGAGGCTGACCAGGATTGAGGATTCCCGATCTCTGCTTATTAGTAAGATTACTCCATCCCTCTCAGGGGGTTTAAATGCTGACCCTGGACAGAATAACGCAAGGGTATCTGGGCTCCGGTCCTTCCAATCCATTAGCCAGCCAACCCCTGTGGTTTCCCCTCCAATTCACCCGTCAAAGCCATCTGAAGCCTCTGTGGGGTATGATGATAGGATTGCCGCAGTTGGTTTTAGTAGGGACATACCTGTCAGTAGCAGTGGCAGCGGCACTGGTAGTGCCTCTGGCATCTGCCATCAAGCCAGGGATGGGAAACTCGAGAATAGTGAAGTGCAGTTAAAGAGATTACCAGTAATAGATCTTTCACCTGAATCTACCCCCTATGTAGTGGTTTTGGGGAATGTTCCATCTCTCCCCCGGGGGGGTAGCGAGGCCTATGGTCAGCTTAAAAATAAAACAACTCACTGGCTCTCAATTAATACCGTCCTGGGGGCTAGAGTGGCTAAAAATATCATCATGGTCCGCAGGGTTAGCTGGATTGGGAGCCTTAGCAAAACAGGCACGGGTGATTGCATTATTATTAATTTTGACAATCCCCATATAGCGGGTAGGATATTGTTTGGGGACGTACATCAAACCTCTAGTAAGCCAGGATCAGTAATCAGGGCACTCCCGTTAGGTTACTTTTATAAACTCGATAACTCTAGAGCAAGTCCCCGTAATGTTATAACGCCAGTTGCCCAAGGTGGGTGGTCACATGGTTCAAACCCTGCGCACATGCAACAGTTGACACCTGCGGTCCATCCTCCAGCTCTATTTGTTGGACAGCAAGGTGCAGGTCCTTTGATAAATCTGTGTAATAGATTTTCACCACTAACAGGGATGGAGGGCTGTGACTTACTAGGAAACAACACGAGAAATGATCTGAGAGAGGGCCACGACCTTGTTATAAATATCAAGCATTTACAATAGGCAAAGAATGACACCCCTGGTGCACCTGTAGTAAAAAACAAAAACTTTTCATCCTGGAATATTGCAGGCTTAGCGAACAAATTCAGGGAAACGCTGTGGCTAAAATTTGTGAAGCAATTCCTTGTTATTAACCTCCAGGAAACTTAGTCGGTGGAATGTGATTAATTCCTGGAGGGCTACAGAGCTTTTTTTGTGCCAGCTATCCCCTCAGCTGGGGGTAGACCCATGGGAGGATTAGTAACCTATATCTCCCTGAGAGTCGATTGCCAGATTCAGGTCATCTCATCCCCTAGCCCAGGTATATTGCCATTGATTTTAGATAGGGGAGACAAAAGTTGGGGAATAATTAATTTCTATAACTCCGCAACTTGCCCACCTGGTGTGAGTAATATAGCTACCTTGGGCACTCTTATTTATACATCTTACGGTTCCATTCTTCACAACTTAACGGTTTCTGGGGATTTTAATATTCACCCGTGCGGAAACCCCATGCTCACTGGAGTCTCTGAGCTGGGTTGTCCACGACTCAAGGGGTTCCATTTTGAACACTCTATATAAGGGGAGGCATTAAAATAATTTGATGTGTGATCTGGACATGATGTGCACCATGACCATTTCTGACCCACTTCGCACTTTCCCTGTACCCACCTTTTACGGAAGAGGAAGGGGGTCATTCATCGATTATATTTTAATTTCATCCTCTTCACATGCACTATTTAGTGGGTTTCATATTGAGGACAGTATATTTAGTGATCATAACCCTCTATATGTGTATCTGCAGGGACCACTGTCAGTTCAGGTCAGTGGAGCAGTATCAATGGGAGTGCTTAAAGCAACGGACGACTTACGCCGACTTAAATGGTCCCAGATTACTCCAGATAATTTTTACCGGAAGGTAAGAGAATTGTGCGCCGTTGAGATAGGGTTGTGTCTGGATGAAGGCTCACCGCCAGGCGAGGTTATTAATGCCTATGCATCTATTGCAAAAAAAGTTGGAAAGATCTTAAGTGTCCCGGGTGGCAGACAGGCGTATCATGGACCGAGGTGGTTTGATTCCGCTTCCTCTAAGGCGGCTAAAAAACTAAGGGAATCTTTGTCAGCAAATCCTCGAGATTCCGCACTGGTGCGAGTATGCCAGAAGGAATACAAGGATTGCTTGGCAAAAAGGAAAGGTGACATGAAGGAAGAGGCCTGGAAGGAGTTGATCAACTCTAGTACCCTACGGAGTAGCTCCAGGTTCTGGAGCATTGTGAATGGGCCCCTTTTTCCTCCGGATAGTGTGACGGCCCTCGACTCCCATATAACGGAGGAGGAATGGGTGCTTCATTTTAAATCAATGTTTGAGAGTCCTACGGAGCCCCTCCCACAGGTTGATCGTGATACGAATGCCCCTGTACTGAATTTTAAATTGGGTGAGGTAGTGGAAGGCATTTTAGGCTTAACAAGCAATAAAGCCCCAGGCCCGGACGGTATCCCCCGGACTTATTTAAGTCTGACCCCTCTTTCTGGGCGTCAATACTCTTGGCAGTGTTTAACGCAGCCGCAAAAAATGGGTGCCCTGAGTCCTGGGCGACCTCGACCTTTGTCCCTGTTTTTCAAGAAGGGGGACAGGAATAGCACTTATTGCTATAGGCCAATCTCCCTTCTTGATTCAGTGGTCAAGGTCGTGGGGCGTGTACTCTTGGACAGATTGTCTAGATGGGCGGAGGAGCAAAAAATCTTATCAGATGTCCAGTTTGGCTTTCGCCCCGGGCATTCTACTGTGACTCAATGCCTTAACCTCTCTTTGAGTAAATATACAGTTGCGCGCCCAGGTACTGTATACCTTGCTTTCATGGACCTGTCCTCAGCTTTTGACTGTGTCAATAGGGTCAAGCTGTGGCAGGCCATGAGGGCAATGGGAGTAGAGAACAGTTTAGTCGGGGAGTTGCGAAGTTAAAGCCGTTATCCATTATCCAGGGAGAATCCATTGAGATCACTGCTGCTGACTATGTCAACCTTAATGTTCCTCTAGTTGCTGAGAGAGCTGGTAACCACGGGTCATCTAGTCTATCTGAGCCTAGCCCACTTAAAATATTTTATTGGAATATAGCGGGTTTAGGTTCTAAAGTTGCCTCAGAGGATTGGTCTTCCTTTATAGAAGAGGCCGACATAATAATGTTTCAAGAAACCTGGGCAAGGGAAATGTATTTCAGGCCAGGCTTCCTGTCTTTTGGGAAACTAGCTACCTCAGCACCTAGTAACAAGGGTATATCCTTGGGAGGTCTTTTAATTTGGGTACGACAACGGGCTGATATTGTAGTCAAGGAGGTGGAAATAGTAGATTTGGATATTTTGGCTCTTTCTATTTCCGTTGGATATGGTCTCAAGTGCACCCTAGTGAACGTTTACGCCAGAGGTCAGGTGGGCGGAAGAATTTCACCCACAGTGGTTGCTCTTGATATCTTTTTGCAGTCCCAAAAAAATCCAATGAACACTATTATTGCTGGAGATTTCAATTGCACCTACGAACCCCTTGGTTTTGAAGATGGAAATCTCACGTGTGAGGAGGATTCAGTTTGGGGTATCCCGACCCTGTCATTAGATCCTGTTAAAAATTGGTCGGCAGCCGCACTTCAGGTAAAGGCACTTACAATGGAGTTTGGGCTCCGGGCAGTTAATGGTAGGTCTAAATCAGACCCTCAGGGTAAACCTACATGGGTACAAAGCATAGCAGGATAGATTATTTTATTTTAAATATTGAACTGTGGTCTAAATTGATTGATATGGAGGTAGGAGCTAGGACAGAGAGTGATCATGACCCACTTTTAGTCCAGTTGGAAGTTTCCACGGAAGAGAGAGTAGTAACTGAGAAAGTTGGTGTTCCGTCCTCTATTTTAGTCTCTAATAATAGTCGAAGAGTTAAGTGGGACCACATTGTAAATGATGATGTAAAATGCTCTATGATGAGGCAAATTTTATCGGACACCCTTGCTGCTGTTACCCAGTTAAATCTAGACTATGTAGGAGTCAATGTTCAAGGGTTAACAGCACTCCATTTAGTAATGGTCAAGAAGCTGAGGTCAATCCTTTTTAAATCAGGCCAAAACCTCAATTGTGTCAATAAAAATAAAATATATAAGTCGGCTAAGTGGTACAATGGGGACTGTAAGAGGGCTTTCAGGGCTTTATCTTGTGCAATTAAAGTGGGGCAAGTTCCAGAAATTAGGAGATGTCGTGTGGTATATAAGCAAACCCAACATTTAGTGAAAAGGATGTTTGACGAGTCACGTTGGAGGGATTTGTTGTTATCATGTTGGGATAGGAACTGGAGTAAATTCTGGAGCCTCATTAAATGGGGAATTGGTATTGATAACCCTAATCCGGTGAATCATGTATGCCCTGACGACTGGGTTATCTTTTTTGAGACCCAGTTCGCCTGCACTAATCTGATGATCCAGTTTTCCTCTTTGCCCTACCCAAGAGTGGGAGCATTATCATTTTCTTACGCAGAGGTGGAGCATGTAATGGAGGGTTTACCGGCCGGGAAAGCACCAGGCCCGGATGGGATCCCCTCCAATATTTTTAAAATTGATTGTGTAAATTGGGTTAAATATATCCAAATATTGATTAATGGTATTGCAGGAGGTGCCCCCATACCCGATTCATGGCGGGGGGCTGAAATCATCCCTATATATAAAAAGGGCGATCGGGCCCTGCCATCCAACTATAGGCCTATCAGCCTGATTGATACTACCCAGAAGCTGGTGGCCAAAATTGTACTTAATCGGGTAGCAGAGTGGATGGATGAAAATGATACATTATCAAATTATCAGGCGGGTTTCCGGAGCCATGTCAGCATTATTGACCAGGTATTCCGTTTTATGATGCTGTATTGGAATACAGTAGTGCTGGGTGGCGGTGTCCTATATGCAGCATTTGTGGACCTTAAATCCGCCTTTGATTTGGTTCCACGGAACAAGCTTTGGGAATCTTTGGAGAGGGCTGGGATGCCATTAGAGATTTTATCATTTATTATCAGGCTTCATGAAAATAACTCTGCTTGTGTGAGATGGGGAGGGCAAGGGGAGACCAAAAATAGTTTTAAAGTGGTTAAAGGTGTGCGTCAGGGGTGCGTGCTTGCCCCCACCTTATTCTCCCTTTTTATTAACAATGTCGTCCCCTATTTCACTGATTACCCCACGGATGCCCCCACACTTGCTGGGTCAAGAATACCGATTTTAATGTTTGCGGACGATACTCTTTTATTGTCCAAAACTAAAAATGTGCACGAACGTGCTCTGGATCGCTTCCAACTTTTTTGTAGTGATAATGAGTTGGAGGTTAATGTTTCGAAGACCAAATTTATGGTCCTACATAAGAGGAAAAAAATTAGAATATCACTCAGAATGAATAATGCCCCTATCGAACAAACATTTTTTTTTACATATTTAGGGGTGACTCTGGGACGGAGACTTAATTGGAACCATCAGTTGGATCTCTCGGTAATCAAACACAATCAACTAGCGGGAGCACTCCTAAAAGAACACAGATCCTCTTTAACAAAACCTATAGCTCCAGTAATGAAGATGTATCATGGGAAGGTTAGAGCGTCAACACTTTATGGTGCGGAACTTTGGGGATTTGAAAACCTGCAACCCTTGGTACTTGCTCAAAATAAGTTTCTGCGATCCTTAACTGGTCTATCCCAATCTACACCCCTAAAACCACTGATGCAGGATCTGGGGAGTGTATCATTTGAAGAGATAGCAGGGTATAGACCTTTGGCTTATTGGAGACACTTGTGGACCACCCCAGAGTTAGCACCCTATGCTTTGGCTCTTAAACATCTTATAGGGGTGGATAAGTCCCGCCAAATCCCTTGGCTCTATAAAATCAAAGCTGTCCTTATGGCTATGAACCTAGGACAACTTTGGTTAGATCCAGAAGGGAATCCCTTCCCGTCGAAGATAGAGCTAAAGAGACTGTATGTTGAGATGTCCCAATCTAAATCTTACGCTCAGATCCCTGGGGTCTCACTAACTGATCTCTTTATGGACCATAAGGTGATTTACTCACTGGAACCCTATTGGGATACTATTATTGGAACTGGAGACAGGAAGTTGTACCACCAATTTAGAGTTGGATGCTTACCTTTAAAATCATTTACTAAACATTGGGGTAATAATCAGGGTTCAAATATGGATACTTCCTGTCACTGTTGCCCAGGGATTCCAGAGACCATTCCACATGTGCTATTTGTTTGCCCAGCGTATAGAGTACCCCGTATGAAGTGGATTAAGCCCCTGTGCAAACAGTTAGGTATATGTTCTGCGCAAACAGCTCTGCGCATTCTTAAGTGCAACACAAAGGAGGTTATTGTAGTTGCCATGGCGAAGTTCTGGTCCTCGTGTTGGGTCATAAGAAGGAAATATTCGCAGACTTAAAATTTATCATTGGGTCGTATGTTTTCTGGATTATTGCTTTGTATTGATTCATTGTCATTATATTAGTCTTGGTATATTTAATATTTTTTTATGTAATTTATTGATGTGGGCTTTGTATACAGTTGATACTGTGTCTTTTATGATTTTTAATCGAATAAAGACTAATGAAATGTAATGAACAGTCTAGTCGACTTCTTGGAAGATCTGCATAGTTCATCCAAGGCCAATGTAAGGTTCTCCCAGGACCTCAGGGTGACCAGGGATTTGGATATTAAAAGGGCAGTAAGACAGGGGTGTATAATGGCTCCATTTTTATTTAATTTTTATATAAATGGACAAAGTATTAAGCAGTTTGGAGGTAGATTTTCCATACGTAGGGCGGCGTGGACTCCCTGTCCTACTGTACGCGGACGATGCCGTCCTCCTAGCAAGGACGGCATTAGGCCTTCAGTCTCTACTTGAGGCTTTTTCCAGCTTTATGTCAGACCGGGATCTTGCCATTAACAATACTAAATCTTATGTCATGCAAGTGGGATTGCGCCCCAAAAAAGATTCCAATTTAGGGTTGGCTCTTCCCCCATCCCCCGTACAAATGTTTTCTCATATTTAGAGGTTCTCCTGGATGATCAGTTACAATGGGGGCCGCAAATGACCAAGAACAGGGGGGCTTTGGTCAGGGCAAATGCTGCAATTTTTAATTTTGCCACAAAGATGGGGAGGAGATCAATAGGTGCCATGTTAAAGGTAAATCAGGATAAAAGCCTGGCTATAGCCAGTTATGGGAGTGAAATTTGGGGTCACACTATAGTGAACTCGTTACAGGTGGCAGAGAACAAATTTCTTAAGCGCCTGTTGTGTGCCCCCGAAAGCCTCTCTAATTTGGCGGCCCATGAAGAATTGGGGGTCCCGTACCTGAGTGATACCTTGGCCTCGCACCCTGTTGTATTCTGGTTAAAATGCTGGTTGACTCAGGAGTTAAACCTCACCCACACGATAATGAGAGAGTGCTTGACACTTGATAAAGCACTCCAAATTCCATGGCTTAATTATATTAAAAGAAGCCTGGAAGAGGTAGGTCGCATAGAGCTATTTTGTAAGCCTGAAACTATCACTAAGAAGAGTGTGAAACTAGTTAAGGTAGCCTACCTATCATTAAAGAAACTGGATAGGGACGAGCAGGAACTTTAGAAAGTAAGAGTCTGTAGATTTTCAATGCTCAAAACAACTCCACTTATGGAGCCTTACCTCCTAGGGTCCCTGTCCACACATGAGAAGTTTCTTTTAACCAGGTTCTGGATGAACCTCTTTCATCTTCTGGCGGCTAGACCCAAGGGCTGTCACAGAGGACAAGTGTTAGCATCCTGTGGCTGCGACGGCCAGCATCCACAGGATTTGCTGCACTTTATGTTCTTCTGCAAATTTTATTTAGTTCCACAGAAACATTTTCTGGTCCCTATTCTAAAGAAACTGAATTTTAGACAAGCTCGCCCAACCCTCTTGTATTTACAATTACTGAATGAGGATTGTATATGTTTTGTCGTGGGTTATTTAAAATCTAGAATGAAATCAAGGGCTTGTATGGATGTATAACGTGGGAGTTGTTGTTTCTCTGGGTAGATAACAGCATGTTGGCCTAAGTCCCCTTTAGGGTGTAAAATGAAAAGCAGTTCTATTTTATTTTTTCTATGATGTTTTATGGGACGTTTGTTCCTTATGAATTAGTAGAGTTGCACATTCCGATCTTTCTGGCCCCTTTCTTTCAAAAACGCAAAATATCCTGGAGTGGGTTTGTTTTTTCTGGCGTGTTTTAACTTGCCTGATTTTATGTATATGTTGATTTGTAACTTTTATGGTTGCCCTTGTGTAACCGAATAAAGTTTAATTTGATTTGATATCTGCTGTCTGTATCAGTCCATATTTGCAAAATCAGTCAAGGAGGAACGTCTGTAGTAGTAGAGCAATGTAGTTAGGACTGAACTGAACTGGCTGCTGACATTGACTCTCAATGGGCACATTGGTCTGACTGCTGCTCTCCCTACCCAGTCTCTCTACAACTTGCTTTTTTCAAATTTTGACAAGCTGCTTTCCTGGAGTCGGGCTATATTTGTATGTTTAGATTGTAGGTATAGTAGCATGTACTTCCTTTCAATGACATGATAAATCCATGACGCTAAGGTAGTGTTCTTTCTTTAATGTTGAAGGGATGTTGGGAGGTAGTTGAAGTAAAAAATAATGCATCCAGGCTTCAGTCAATCAGTGTTTTGGAGGGAGCCTCGAGGAAGTGAGGAAGACGTGTAGGAAAGGAGGTAGTAGTGACTGGGGTGATATGGTGACAGTGACAGCAAAAGGGAAGAAGTGGCTTGCCCTTTACTCCTCGTTCTGTGATACAGGCAGTAAGCGGGTGGGGGATGAGGAAAGAGGGATGATGTTCGGTGGTCTAGGAGTATCTAACTCTCAAATCACTGACAAAATATCAGAAATAAAAAAATTGTGTGGCCAAAATATAAATTCAAAAAAATCAAGGGCCAAATTATCAAAAAGGTAAGTATTAATTTACTATTCTTAACTCCACATATTTGTACCTTGACGATATATGTATCATCAAGGTACATATATGTGGAGTAAAATATAGTAAACTTTGCTTACCTATAAAAAATTACCTTCACAATATTTTTGTCTTCGATATTCGTGACACAATACTTTGTCTACACAATATTTTTCTCTGATATTTTGTCTAAACACCCTAACGCTCTGGTGAGTGAGTTGTTCTTCAGACGAACAGGCCCTGCCAGGATGACTTCTTTACCTGACTGAGCCATCTTCTGGGATATCAGAGAACCTGCACACTCCTGAAGTCTCATTATTCAAGGATATGTCAGGAGTTTCAAGCAAACTCCTCTCTTGAACTGTCACATGTGGAGCCTTACCACCCAAGAGAATCATGAACAAAACCTCTTCCTAGAGTTTCACTACTTAAATGAAGGCCAGGATTATTAAGGAAACTAACCCATTGTAAGCCTTGCCACTCATCTAAATCACAACATATTCAGACCATTGACCATGTTAATTTTGTGAACTCATAGGACTACCAATGAAATGACAGCACCCATTAGCACTATTGGAATTTACCTACACTTGACATTCACAAGGACATTAAGGACCCATCAACCTCTGGGACTCTGGATGCTAAAGTATGCAGAGCGAAACTGACCTATATTGATGTTTCATTAGAAAAGGGAATCTCTGCGTTATCAAGCGATCCCCTTCCAGAATCTTGCTACTTGAGGAAATCAGAGTGCTACTCTTGCAGAACATTGACATTTTGCATTCCACTGGCAGTTTCTTTTAATGTATAGCAAATAGATGCTAGCTCTAACCTGATGTTGTGCCACATGAGCGCCCACACATAACTTTAGTATATATACAGCCAAATGTTTTGTGACTTCAAGAGGCGGAGCCAACAAAGCATCCTATCTTATAATGATGACTCCAGCACACATAGCAATAGGAAAATGCCTCATGGGATTCTTATTGTGCAGGAAGATGTCTCTTCCTGCACAAAAACAATCTTACTTACAACGCAGACACCCTTGCACCGTGACAAGGGTGCCTGCATTGGCGGTAGGCAGCACCTTGGGCACTAATGCTGAGAAAAGACAGTACATTTAATGTATTATGTTAACTATGGCACATTCCTGCCCTTTCCCGGTAATGCAGCGCAGCAAGGCCTCTTGCTGCGCTGCGTGACTTTTTAATAAGTATGTCCCGCTATATTTTGTGCACAGCTGGTGCCCCGTATTCATACATTCCAAGACAAAAGCTATAAATATGGCATGTGGTGTTCCATTGCATTTAAGCTTTTTATTGTTCACTAAATAACAAGTCGGTTTTCCTAATTTGTTTTCCTTACCACAGCCTGTCTTTTTCTGATTACAAAATGAACAAAGAACACTGACAGAGATGAAGTCGATGCTATATATCATAACTTGCACGAATTAGGAATATGTAGCAGGACAGTGGAAATGTTTCAGAATTTATATTTTTGGGTGCACTTAACAGATGATATTTTTCAATATTGTAGAATTTCAGATTCTTTGTGTTAACAATCTTGTGATGTTCTATAGTTTTAAAGTATGTCTTTTATATCATCCTGATAAGTCAAAAGCTGGGCATATTGTAGCTATGTCTGTATACAGCCGTGTGAGGGTTTGGGTGTATTGTATGGTATGTTCATTGACCTTACCCTGTAATACACTCACAAACACCTTCTTGGTTCCAGTCAGGCTCGTTTGTAAAACCTTAAGCTCAACCTTGGGTAGCTGTGGCTTCAAGCAGGAAGGCTTGACTATAGAAACTATTGTAAAGCATTGAACAGCACCAAACAACAAATTAAGAAAGCCACACAACATGAAAGAAATCTGACACCAATTTATACATTTATAAATTATTATATTGTATATGAATTATTTAGTCCAATATGAACAATATCCACCTGAGAGATCAGGAGATACAGATTTTTAAAGAAAACTTAAATCTCAGTGTGACCACAAACAATCAATGGTAAGCGTAAAGTTTTCAAACTTTTGAAAAGATTGTAAGAGTTTGGTTCTGCTTCTACATACCTACAGGGGCAGCCAAATCCAACAGGGAGAAGGCCAGGGGGGCCACTATGGAGTACTTGGACAGTTACCTGGCCACCAAAGCATACTCAAGCCAAATCCAACAGGGAGAAGGCCAGGGGGGCAATATGGAGTACTTGGACAGTTACCTGGCCACCAAAGCATACTCAAGCCAACTTCTGAACTTTACAGCATGACTGACTTAGACTTCATTGGAGTGGTCCTGATGCTGCGGATGAGGGGATGGAGGATGCTCAAGGATCCTCTGGGTTCTGTGCGGTCAAAGGGGGGTGCCTTTGTGGTTACTCCTCGATCCACGGGTCAGGAGGGGTGACTTTGGCCACAGAGGTAAGGGTCCCTCTATGTACTCTTTGAGCCAGTAGAAGTTCAGCGGCTACTTGGCTACCGGTCTCTGTTCAAAAAGGTCGCAGCGATATCCTTTGTTGGAGACTGGTGTCCCTCTTTGGTGACCAAACGGGACTCAGAGACACTCCTGTGTCTGGCAGACTTGGTGCAACTTTTAGCCATTGAGGACTGGTCTCTTGGGTTACCCAGCAGCAGTCAGTGGTGATACTTCTGAAGTGGCTACCGGCTTGCAGCAATGGGCTTCCGCAGCTTTGTTGGCCCTGGTGGTGGTTCCAGGTGGTCAGCAGACCAACCTCTGGAGTCACTTCTTTGGCCTGGGGCATTTTGAGCAACATTTCCTCTAGCCAGGAGCCACAGGCACAGTCCTCTCTTCTCTAGCCTTAGGTATGACAGGTGCAGTCTACAGGTTTTGCAGACTCTCTTTGCCAAGTCCAGTGGTCAGTAGGGCTGTCCTTCTTCAGTCCTTTCTCCCGTTATGGAGTGATCTGCGGTTCAGGAGGCCAGGGGTGCCATATTTATGCCCAGAAAGTGTCCTGGGGCGGATGATGCGGTCACTAGCCAATGAGCTACCAGGTCCCCTCACGCTCTGTGACAACATTCCTATCTATGTGTGGCATCTAGCAATCCCAGATGGCACATTCTACCCATTCTCAAGATATCTAAACCCTTCCTCTGGATTGTTAGAAGCTTGGTAACCTACTATATAGGTGTGAGTATCTGCTGGCTATACAATCACCAGAAAACCAGTTTAGGCACTGGTGTCCCCTCTCTTTTCTCATTGCCAGACGGGCTACCTGAACAAAGGTCAGCCCCTCAGGTGTGTGATCGCCATTTCCCTACTAAAAGCAGCTTCCCCTTTGATGTTCGCGTTTGGGCTAACACTCTGAGTGGATTCCTGTGAAGGGGAAGTAACACCTCACCCTGTAGGAGGCTGCTATTGTTCCTAAGCCCGAGAGTCATTCACTCTACTCCCCGTGAGAGCAAAAGCTGTCTGGTGGCCACTGACCAAGTCAGGCCACTGGACAAACTAGGTCACAGAGTGGCAACTTTTTAGAAGTTGCAGTTCTGTAAAAGTGACAATAAATTCCACGTGGGCATCAAGTCAGACTTAATGCCACAATTAATTTGATACCTTGAAGTACCCATTTTAGTAGACCCATTCAGAAGTTAGCCATCTGAATGGTAAGCCAGTAACTCTGTGC
The DNA here is from genome assembly GCF_964204655.1 of Triturus cristatus. Taxonomy (NCBI): domain Eukaryota; kingdom Metazoa; phylum Chordata; class Amphibia; order Caudata; family Salamandridae; genus Triturus; species Triturus cristatus. Next base: position 1,191,593,496 of record NC_140591.1, read on the forward strand.
TAGCAAATTGGGCTACTACCTCCAGAGCAAAAACGACAATTTGGAAGTTTTGCTGTTAGGACATCTATAAAAAGAAAACATGGCCCACCTAATAATATACAGCTTCCAGCCTTAGGGATCAATTGGCCTTTCTTAGGGGAGACATACATATATTGTTAAGGGAGGGCTTTGTCATTGGTTTGAATGGCAAAGTCAAACTAGCAGTGTTAACACTGCTCTTCCAGTCTGCAGTGGCAGGCTGGGAGCGATTTTGTACTTTGTCACACAAAGGGTGGCACAATAAGTGCTGCAGACCTGGGTTGACATTCTTCCTTAAATGCCCTGGGTACTATATACTAGGGACTTTTAAGTAAGTCATTCTCTGTCAATTGGGGGTAGCCAATTTGAAGTACACTTATTAATGGGCTAGAACACTGGCCCTGAGGTCTGGTAGTGCACTCTCAAAGTTTAAATACCAGTAGCATCAGTCCAAAAATGTGGGGATAAACATGCAGAGAGAGGCATTTCCTTACAAGCTGGCACTATCTTTCACATTGTTACAATATTCTGACTCTACTGAAAATGGTGGTGTATACCCACAACTTCCATAACGCTTTGAATTAGATGGAGTAAGAATTCTGTAGAGAGCCATAGGGAGTGCAATTAATCGAGGATAAAGTATATTTTTGAACGCATGTAATAGTATATGTTTTGTCTATTTTTAACATGTAATATCATTGAATGTGTTTGGCATTAGAATGGATAAATATAAAATTAAACGGGAAATTGCAAACTAAAAATAAGGTAGCCAAATGAGTTTAAAGATTTGAAAACGTGGGGTAGCTGCATGTTCATCTGGATTTTTTCAATTGACAATATGCCAACATGAACCAATTAGAAATTTGTCAATTTAAAATATTTCAGCATGAACCAATTTCCTTCACATAATATATGGTGATATTTCCTTTAGGGCAGCACAAGTAAACAGATAAAAAAAGCACAGCGTGTGCTGCGTTTAAGAAATGGGAATTTATGTCGACAGGGCTTTCATCCTGCTGCTGAAAAGTGCCACAAGAGGCTATCAAATGCTAAACCTCAGTCTTAAATGTGATTCATATTGCGAATTTTGGGCTCAGAGGCTTACTGGAAATATGTACAGAGAACTTGCACCTGGGACAGTGCAATGTAAGAAATGTTACAGTGTTTCCTACATTCACAAAAGTGCATTTTCAAATGGGAGGGGAGTTCCCCCCCTGGAAGCAAAAACTGATACAATCATCACCAATTTTTACCCCAGATTTACTTATGTAAAAATCCTGATTTTATTCAAGTTTGAAAATGCATTTCTTTTCTGAGATGAAAATCAAAATCAAATCTTGTGCTTGTGTTTAAAGAAAACACAAACCTACTTTGAATTGTTTCCCTTTTGTGGGTGCAAATCAGTCTATACATTTCCCAGCTTTAGATATTCCTGAGCATTTTTTAGGTTTTACAACTTTGGCCCTGTTCATGAGTAATGCGGGATTCGGTGCTGAGGTTCTAGGAGGCCATAATTACTATTTGGCTGAAATGCCCACAGGGAATCTCCAATGTTATAAATGAACCCTTATGCTGTTGGGGTGTTTGCGCACTTCTGTGCCAAACCAATATTTAGATATTTTTTTAATCAGCATTAGGATATTCAAGTTGAGGAACGTCTTTGGTCTCTTTGTGCCCCCATAAAAACTACATTTATTTGGCACATGCAGCGCTATGTACTTCACTGTGATGTGTTAATCTAATTAAGCGGATCTTTTCCTTGCCCTTACACTAGTTTTCTTTTCTTTGTGTTTATTATTTTTATTGACATGATCCTGCCTCTGAATTGATATCGTAGTAGCGAATGAAGGCTGCTTTATTAGCCTGTTTTTTTAATCTTGTTTTTACCAACAGTAATCTTTATTTTTTATTATTTTTTGTGTGAATAATACTTTCACAGTACCACATGGAAAATGCTATGTTGTATTTTGCCACATGGAAAATGCTATGTTGTATTTTGCCACATGGAAAATGCTATGTTGTATTTTGCCAAAGTATATCATTGATTGTATTTAAGAAATGTTTTAAAGGTATTGCATTGGTAAACATAGTTTCGTAGTTTCTATGATGTTGCTAATAAAAAGTATAAACACATTGTTATATATTTTTGCAAACCATGCAATAATCTTTCATTGCTGCCCGATAATATGATGAAAAATGTGGAGATAGTTTAATTTGTAACACATTTGCTTAACGTTTCTTTGCATTCCTCAAATGGACAAACCTTAGTTCCAGAGTGCTAACCATAGAATGTTGTCTTGAATGTCTATAGTCTGACAATACCAAATATGTGTGGGTTTTCCAGGCAATGTATTATGCCCAATCGATTATGTAATATTAATACAGTTCGCAAAATTGTGGCAGACTCACTGTTTGTGGCACACAATTTATTTGATGACAATTATCAAACACGGGACTGTATGAAAGTATAAAAATTATGGGATCTCTTCACAAGCTACATTTTGTAATATGCTTAGCAGTACTAATGTAGGATGACTTAAGTGCTACAAAATGGTATTCACACACCTACGAGTGTAAATCTCCACCTCGCCTATGTTTTCTATGGTCAGCTCCTCACACATGTAAGTTTACTACTTAGGGGCTGAATCTGATCCAATTCGGAGGGGCACCGAATCTGATTCAGGTTTGCCGAATCCAACAGGAAGCCCTTCTTTCCGACCGAATCGTACCCAGTTCCGAATGACCGATTACGATGCCCAGAAACCATTAGTAGCTGACCAAATCGGTTCCGAAAGGCATTCATACAGGTCGAGCCTTTCAGAGATGATTCGTACAGCTTAGGGACATGGTTTCCGAGCTAGTGATTTCGATGATAGATTTGGACAGCTGTTCCGATTCGGTTAGCCCGGAACTATACAGCAGTTGAAATCTGTCTTTGGGGTCCTGTAGCAGGTCTCCCTTCACCCGGGGCCTTCTAAATTGGGCCCCCTTTCAGACCATGCACAGTGTGGCAGGCACCATGGGGTGCCTGCCACAAGGTGCACGATTTTCCCCAGCCACCCCTTTCTTCAATGGTAGCCTATGTTGTCGTTCGGAACCCAGGCTCCCATTGAAGTCAATGGGAGTCCGACCAAATCGTATCTGGATGCATCCAAATTGCTCAGTCGGACTCCCCTGATCCGAGTCGTCCGGAAAGCATTCTGGAACTGATTCGGTCAGAATGATTTCCGGACAAGATCGGAATCAGCCTCTTAGTAGTAAATGTGGGAGAGACTGGGGGGGGTGGAATAAAAAAGCTGCATGCTTACTACATAGGGGCTGATTCCGATTTCTGCCGGAAGGGCTCTTTTTCAGAACGAATCGGAACATGTTGGCCGGATTACTTTCCGACCGAGCCATTCAATGGGCTTGGTCGGAAAGGAATCCGACTCAGATTTCCGGATGGCTTCCGACGGGCTCAGAGAGCCCGTCAGCTGTCCAGAAAGCCTTCAGTACACCCCCGGCCGCCTCTTCACGACCGAGGGAGTACGATGGCAGTTTTTCACTGCCTTTTCATGCCGGTCTTTCCGGCATGAAAAGGCAGTCTGAAACTGTCTTTGGGGAATCCTAGTAGGGCCCCCATGGGTGCGAGGCGCTGAATGGTGGCCTGGGGGCACCTATGGTGCCCCTCTGTTGATCCCTGCACCTGGTGGCGGGCACCTTGGGGTGCTGGCCACAGGGTGCAGGGATGAACTGCACCCCTGCCTTTCACAATGCAAGCATGCATTCAGCTCGGAATGCATGCTCTCATTGTGAAGCATACGAGTGCGACCAAACAGGGTTTGGTCGCATCGTACTTGCAGGGCCGTAACCGACGGCAGCAGGTCGATCGGTTACGGCTCCTGACCGATGTCGGACGGACCACAGTCCGTCCGACATCGGAATCGCCCCTTAATGGGAGAGGTTTAAGGAGGAGTAAGAAGGAGTTTAGCGAGGGCTAGGTATGGGTTTGGGGAGGGACATGAATGCACACAAAAGCGAGTTTACCTACTAATATTCACAAACTGCACTTCTAAAGTTACTACAACTAAAAAGAGACACAAAACAGTAGTAAATTACTCCAGTTCAGAGCTGTAATAAGTGCAGCACCACGGATAGTCAACTATAGGTACTGAAACAACCTCTCATAGAAAGCAAAGGAGGTAGGGACTTACAATAAAACCCATGGGAAATAATATTAACTTAAATTAAATTTTTGAGATTTGGAAAGCAACTGACAACAATACATTGGTTTAGGCTGCCTGTCTTTTGATCATAGGTGCTAACCCTGAGCCATTTGTAATCATACCATAACCATAAATATTTCGCATACATACATTCTGGGCTTTCTATAGGTGGATGCCAGCCCTCCTTCACCCTAATTGACTGGTGGTGAACATAGTGTACATGACCATTATCAGATATTTTGCATTTTTCTAAAACATGATAATTCCCTCCAATCTCTGTCATGCAGAAACCTATCCTTGTGAAGGCTTGACTCACATCTTTGTTTCTTTGAGGCCCCTGAGTGCCAGGCACCAGACATGCATGTGTTTTTTACAGGCTAATGGTGTCCATTGGCAATAAACTGGTTCTAGTGCATTTTGGAGACTTTTGCAGCAGCTGAATGTAGCAGACATGTATGGATTGTCTATGGATTTAGGGTGCCCACAGGGACAGAGAGATCAGTTCATTTAGGAAATTTAGAAAGCAGCTGCAAGTGAAATACAGCCTTCAAATACCTAACTTTGGTCATGCATTTCACTCTTTGACTATATGGAAGCATACAGCTGCCACATACTTTTAATATCTTGCCTTGATTGGCTGGTTAGAACAATGTGCTGAACAAGATATTTGTCAGATGTTCAACATCTTCCCATAAAATATGTAAGGTTTCCTTCAATCTTCCTCACACAGAAACATATCACCCTGAAGATTTAAATCAAATCTGTGGTTTCCTATGACTGCTTAGTGCAGGGTGATCAAACATCAGTGGGTATCCATGAATTTGAGCAAGTATCCACAGACTAGAGATCATGAAAAATTGGGGAAGATTCCATAAGAGATGTCTGCAACATTTGGTTAGAGGGTCGAATGGCACTCAGGCAGTGCCTGCCAGCCACAGAAATGTCTGAAAACTGAAGTCACAGTAAAATCTACAGTGATGTAGCCTGCATGAATCGCAACATGTTTTATTACCCATAATAACATGCCTATGTCAAAGTATGGGTAAAACAAATCATATTTCTTCCATTTTAGTGACAGAAAACTCCAGAATATCAGACTAATGGCAAAAGTCCTACTATCCAGTGTCCCTACCCGTCTCATAAATATAACAATGCCATGGGTGTGTGAAATCTGCCTTTTGTTAAAATATGTGAAACTATAGCAAAAATATATGAAATTATGCTTAATTATGGGAAATGGAAATTAGTCATTTTGCCTTATATTTATGAGCAAAATTAGTCCCCAATCATTTTTTGGGATTTGAGGATGAATTTACAAAAACATCTGTTGGAAGGTGGTTTATTAGTAAGCGTAGGTAGGTTTTTAAAGATTAACAGTAAAACCAGCACTTAGAAGCACGATGTAACACTTTTATACTTATTTCAAGAAGAGTTTCTTGATGCAGGAAAGGGGTCCACAGCTTCAGCCGAGGGTACAAAAGCTATGGGTTGCCCCTTGGGGTCTGGGACTACAACTCCCACTATGCACCTAGTCTATCCAAGTAAAATCCAGGTGAATCTTGTAAGCTTGAGTTGTCCTTATTGCTGATGTTGCAGGTAGCTCTTCAAGCACTTTTCTACCTGTTGCTGATCAGGGAGTCCAATCCCCATCCTCCTTTTGTTGTGAATCCTTGTGTGTGCAGCAGGTGCAGTCCTTATGAGTCCAATCATCTCTTGTGCAGATTACGGGTCTAGCAGGGCAGCCCTTTTTCTCCAGAAATTTCTTCTGGGTTTTTGAGGGTCCACAACACCAATCCAAGGTTTCAGAATCTGTGAGTTGCTACTTGGGAAGTTGGGACTATAAGACTCACAATGCACCTGCCCACATCCCTAAAAGTCAATCAAATGCTGTCTAGCTGGGTTCTTCTTGGTGAAGATAATGCAGGTGGAACTCTTTTAACATGTTGCTTTCACGGTATCTACTCCTTCAACTTTCAGAGCAAGACAAAGTCCTTCTTGGACTGAAGACCAAAATGTGCAGCAGGTGCAGGCCTTATGAGTGCAGTCCACTCTTGTGCAGTCCAAGGGTCCAGCAGGGCAGTCCTTCTTCTTCTACTTGTAATTTCAAGGCAGGGATCTGAGTTGCTGGGCAGTGTTCCAATATATATCCATTGTTCTTGAATGACAAGTGGGTGGCCCCTGCCTCAGGCATGACAACTTCCTCCAAGTGTTGCATATTCTTGACTCAGAAAGCACTATTCTTTCAAATCCAAAATGGCAAAACTCTCTCCTGGAGATTAAGATCTGGCTAAGCTATCCTACTGGTGTGGCTAACTTTCTCAAGCAGTCCCCTTCCATCCCCTCTGAATATTCAATTACTGGGGCTCCTGTCTGGCTGAGGTGTATGTAGAGGGGGTGAACCTGTGTCCTGTCCTAACTTTCAGCCCCTCTTTAATGACCAGTTTGGTTACCCCATCCTCATCCTGCCTTTTGCTCTGCAGCTGCAGACCTCCCCTGATCAGATGTTTTGTCTCTATGCAGGGCACTTCACACCTCATCACAGCAGTTTTGTTCAGCCTGTCAAAGGCTGGTCAATCAGGAGCGACCACTAGAAGGCTGGATTTTGGCGGATCATAAAAGCAAGTTCCATAACTTCTTCTCTGTAATAGTTACAGTAAATTCAAACTTGGCATGTAGTTGGATTTATTCTAACTACCATTCTAATACTTTGAAGTATATGTTTAGCTCACATCTGTCAATAGTTATACTTTATTAGAAGATTGGAATGTGGAGCACTCCATGGAATACAATGGAGTGCTTCGAGCTTTTACAGGCCGGTGAAAGTATGCAAGGCAACATTCCAATGCTGTTTTGCGAAGGCCTCTCGGAGCCCAATGGGATTTAAACCCCCTTGGACTTCGATAGGCTTTTGTTTTATTTGTTTAAACATTCTGACAGTGGTGGCTTGATGAGGGAGTGCTGCGGGCAGTGGGGTGGGGCGGGGGAGGAGCAGGGAGGGGGGTAGTAAACTCCGACATATGGCGGTACGGAGTTAAGTAAATAAATAAAACAATTTACATTGCGCGCGCTGCATCTCCGAGTTGGCGTTGCAGCGCGCGCAATGTAAATTGTTTTATTTATTTACTTAACTCTGTACCTCTATATGCCGGAGTTTACTATCCTCCTACCTGCCCCTCCCCTGCCCCGCCGCCCCACAGCACTCCCCTGGCAAGCCGCCACTGCATTCTGCCCTCCAGCTGCAGAATTTTCTAATAGCCTTATAGCCCTCCGTAGCTGGGCTATACCGGTCGTTAAAGTTCCACTCCCTTGTTAAAGACCCTCGCCTTCAGCTTGGACCTTTAACGCTGGAGCGGGCCTTTAATGGCTGGTATAGCCCGCTGTGGCAGGCTATAAGGCTATATTAAAGTATTCCCATGTTAGCCTATAGAGCCAATGTGCTACAATGAGGAAAAATGAAATTGTCAGTTTTTGCCTCACTAGGGCAAATAAAACATAGTTTAAAATGTCTCTGCTTATTTTGGCATTGCACCCTACCCTTGGGGCACCTAGGGCAGACCTTGGATGTGACTTATATGTAAAAATAAGGTTGCTTAAGACTTATATAGCTGAAGCTGTTAGTTTTTGCGTGAAAAGCCAAATTTCATACCTTTGAAAGTCCTCTTGTTGGTAAAATACTTCTGGCACCTTCACCCAGTCAAGGTTTGTACCTTGTCCATGATCCCCTTTCCACTTCAGAATTTGTTGGAGCGAAAAGCCTCCAGATAGTTCTAATAGACTCATGTAGGCAAGTGCTGTGGTGACACTCATTAAGCAAGTAATTGCAAAGACAATAGGGTTGTTTTTTTCATAAGTGGAAGAATTTCCTCATTAAGTGTATTATTCTGTACAGCAATGTATGTAGACAGTGTAGATAACAGGGTAACTAACCAGTATATGGTTAAAGTTCTCAAGGGCAGTATTTGCATCAATGGCATCAGACAGTAATCTGCATCAACAGCCACATTCAACAATGTTATTAACCTCCCCAGACAATAAAGTGAACATTGTTAACAGACTTTCAGAACATTAATGGTTCCATGATGTAGGGGGTATTAGTGGCCCCATACAGTGTGCGCATCAATGAGCCCAGCAATGTGCAATGGTGACCCCAGAGTAAACGTATTACCAAGCTTATACTGTGCATTAGTGGCCTTACATAGTACATGCATTAAAGGAACTAGTAATGAGCAATAATGGACCTACACTATGCATGGTTTATTTGGCCCAGTGAAGAGACTCAGAGGCATCACACTGTGCAAGCATCCATGGGCGAAGTAACAACTATTGGTGATCCTACATAGCCCATGAATCAATGAGTGTGATGCCTAGCATCTTTAGCCCACACTCATTACAATCAGCAGTAGCTCTACACAGTGCACACATCACAGTGCACACTTAGTAGTAATCTTTACTTGGACCAGCCAAACATGTGCCAAAGGGCCTAGTAACTAGCATCAGCAACCTCACAGTTTGTGCATCACTGAGCCTAGTAAGGAGAATCAGTGGCTTCATAAAGCACAGTTATCAATGTCCCTACTAAAACATGAGTATGATGGACATTGGTGCACAACCCGCCGTGGCCAGCAACATTACAATATGGCAGGGCGCGATGCCCAAAACACTCACCATATATGCTGGACTTGCTGGCTTGCTGACCGCAGGCTATGGATGCGGTCTCCTTCGTCCTTCTGGTGCTGTCCTCAGAACTGATGCAGGTTGAAAGGGAAGGACTTCCCTCCTTGTACAAACACAAAACCAACCAATCCTGGAGCTGCACCACAGCACCAGGATTGGTTGGAGCAGGCTTATCCAGAGCTCCTTTTTAGGCTGGGGGACTACGGCTGCAACCCCTTGGCTGTTTCTCAGCGCTGTGATTGCAGGTTCTGAAGTGCGCATGTCTGATTAGCCGCCTCTAGACATGTGCACAGGCAGGGGGCTGCATTAATAGTGCAATTGCACCAATCCGCCCCGCCCCCTGCCACTGCGCTGTAACAGTTCAAGCCTGGGACACATAAAGAAAATGACATTTACTACCATTAATTTAAGGTGTGTGCCTGTTGCACTCTCAGCAGGTGTTTCTAGGAGCCGCCACTGTGCACAACATCAGTAATGCACAGTACTGTCACATTGCACTTTCTGTACAGCATTCCACAGCTCAAGCTGAAGGTGGCAAAGGTCAGGAGAAAGGATGATGTGGGATTGAAAAGGACATATTGGGAAGGGAAGCATCAGAGTGGTGAAATAACTTCCCTCATTGGTTTCAGCACCTCCTCGAATCATCCATGAGCAGAGAGCCTAATTTGGCCCACCTCTCCAGAGTAAATATTAGATCACTGAAAGAGCTGCTCTTTAAACACATTAACAGAACCCATTTTAAAGTGAAGTTGAGAGGAGGAGAGAATGCTGGACTTACATCAATATAATATCTATTTGTAAAGATCGCATTCACCTGTGGGCATCCTGGCACTGAATAACAGATGTTTATTGTTACCCAGTGGTATTCATTTGATCGACCTCAGGAGTATGAAAGGCAGAGTGGACCCCCAAGGATTTGAACTTGTGATCTCAAACACAGGCCCTTACAGTGGACACATTAGCCCACTAAGCCACCAGAACCAGCCCAGACCTAAAGCCTGAGAAACTAAGGGGCAGATTTATGACGACTGGCGCATCCCTGCATATCAGCAGGGATGCGCCAGTTATTATGCGCCACTGCTGCGCCACCATGGATGCGCCGCATTTATAATGCGGCGCATCATGGGGCAAAAACGGCACAGATGCGTGACGCATCTGTGCCGAAAAGTGGCGCATTGCTGGAGTTGCGTCGCAAGCGCGACGCAGCTCCAGCATTGATCTGGGGGGCCCTATCTTTACAATGCTGCGTCAATCCTTACGCCTGCTTCAAGCAGGCGCAGGGTTTTGACGCAGCATGGGCCTAAAAGTGACTGAGTGAAATCTATTAGATTTCACTCAGCCACTTTTAGGAGGCGTTCCTGCACCGGAACGCCCCCACCTGCCCTGGAACGCCTACATGTGGCGCAGGGCTTTACAACGTGACGCATCTCCCAGATGCGTCACGTTGTAAATACCCCGCACCATGGCGCAGGATTTGCGCCGCTGCTGCGTCACAAAAGTGACGCAACGGCGGCGCAAAAGTGGCGCAAGTGCAACATAAATCTGCCCCTAAGGGTCAAACTTAATTATCATGTTGTGATAGCAAAACTACTTCTAATACTTGCACTGGGTGATAACATGAACATGTTTCAATTGATCATTAGGTAGGCATTGCTAGGGCAAATATAAAGAGGTTGGGGTGCTCCCTGTGAGCCTGGAGCACACTGATGCCATTTGAAAGGCTGGGATACCTTCACAGCCTCCCCCTAGCAAGGGGGCGGTGGGAAGTGTTCCTATGAACTGTCAAAGCGCCCACATACACATCCAGGAGACAGCCATCAAACCGATATATGATTCACTTGCAAGCAGAAGGGAATATTTTTTGAAAGGCACGACCCAAAATGGGTCACCCCCACAAAAGGCCTTTTGACTCCATACATGGTTCTAAGAGCAGTAATTATAAATTCAAGTACTCCATCAAATTCTTTGCAACAGATCAGGGAACTATTTCTATTTCAGAGAGCTGTTGCCGTGATCATTTTTGAGTTACTCTTTTGGTCTTACTTAGGAATATCTTATTTCCTTTCGCAGAGATAGAAGGCATCAACCACAGTTTATTTCTCACCAAATCCTCCCAGTAAAAAACAGGTTTTGCATTTACGTGCAGCTTGCTGTTAGCACACATAGGAGAGGATGTGGCCTAATGGCTAGAGCGGTCCATCTCGAAGCTGACGATCCAGATTCGAGTCTCGGCAGGGACACTCAGCATCCTGTGATTCTGGGCAAATCACTTAATGTCCCTGTGCCTAACAACATCTATGTTTCCATTTGTAACGTAACTGGTGCCCATGTAAATCGCTCTTATACCTTAGGCTGGAGTTCGCTCTATATAAAACTCTGCACAATTTCTTTTTTTTACTAGTGGCAATGACGAGGTTGTCTCTGCTAGAGCTGGGGCTTAATTGGTGCCTCATGACGCCTCCCCTTTTGAACTGGTAGTGGCGTGGCACACCTTACTCTAGAGGGTAAGAGCTTGATTCGAGTAGAGTTCATAAGTGCTGTAATCAGTGCTTTAAATGGGTCAGTACTGTCAGGCACTGAGTACCTTCACTTCTTTATTTTTTTTTTTGGGGGGGGGGGGGGGGGGAGTACCAACACATCGCAGCAGAGGTGCAGTACTTTTATGTGGAGAGTGTATGCACATCTCAGAAGCAAACAGGTGCTCTTGTATACAGGGGCAGCTCCTCTGCTAAGGCGGAGAAGTGTCGCCGACCTGCTCTCAGAGCAGGAAAAATAAAGTGATAATAGCGTCGTTATTATCATTTTATTTTTCGTAGGTGCGGGGCTGGGTTAGGGCAGGGCAGGGCTGGTGGCACAGGGAGAGGAGTGGTTTGCACACTCCAGGTGTGCATGACTCTTTGGCCCGCTGTCTTTGCCCGGTCAAACAGTCATGCACACTTTGCATGTTCCCCACCACAGGTTGCATTACACAGTTTGGTGAGGAACATGCCCAGGCTCCCATTCCCCATCTGACCGCCGAACCACGGCATTGTGATTGGCTTAGGGGAGGGAGCCTGTGTGCTTCCTGGTTCCAGCCACAAAGAGGAGATATGTGTTTTTTTTTCAAATCTTTGTATTTTGTACTCCCCGCTCCACCCCCTGCCACTCCACTCTCGTTCCCTGCCAGCCGCTACTGCTGGTATAGGGTACCTGAGCTTCTATATTTCCATTTCACGCATTGGCTGTAATATGTCTCTTTGAAATGAAACAAATACAAGCCAAAATATCTGCTTCAGCTCAATAAACAGCAGTCTCTCATAAATGTAAAACATCTGCTGCAAAATCCTCTGTGGGATGACGCGTGGAAGCAAGGGTTCAGAGATGGATACAAGTCATGTAAACTCAGGTATTTGTCATATGCAAAGCTCACTCATAGGGTCACAGGTCCTTCAGGACGTATGTGGGCTGTGCACACAGTAGGCCAGGTTCACTAACATTTCACGCCATGCAGCGCACCAAGGCAACTTGCTGCATTGTGTGAAACGGAGATATCAGAAATGAGCCATATTTACAAAGATATGGCACATTTATGCTGCCTCCCTGTGATGGCCACTGTGTTGTGCATAATGCAAACATAGACACCCTTCTACCATGCTACAAGGGTGCCTGTGTTACAGGTAGGATTGTTTTAATGCAGGAAGGTACACCTTCCTGCACAAAAACAATCCCCAAAGGCATTTTCTTTTTTCTACTTGTGCTGCAGAATGTAGAATACGTAGAAAGAGGAAACAATGAGGAGAAATTAAGATATTTCTCCTCGCTATGCCTCTTTTGGGAAGGCGTACCCTTTTGATGCAGTCTTAGGTTTACTACTGTTAGTTAGTCTGGAATAGCTTAAAAAACCATGGCTGAATGCATGGGAATGGCCATCACCATCCAATGAACTCCTTCCCAACACAGATTAACACAAGGATGCGATGTGCACTACCTTACGTTACTCTGGATTTACTACGACACACAGAGTAATGCAACGTAGCTTGTGTGGTTTACTTAATCCCACTAATGGGCTTGCGTTGCCTTGTGTCACCCTGCATGAAGCAAGGACAAACCAAGCCCTTTGTAAATCTGGGCCTTTGTGTCTGAAAGCCATGAACAGAGGACTTTGGACATGGAGAACGGATGGGGGTCTGGCTGTAACCGAGGGCCTAGATCTTGAGCTCACTGTGCAGTGCAGACTACACTCACAATGTGCAGTGCACAGCTGAAGACTGTGTTCAGAGATTCTTTGCTATAGCTAGGGCCTAAAGTAAACCATCACAAAAAAATACAAAACAAAAATATAGCTGAAAAACCTATGCCAGGGGAAAGCTATGTGTATGTACTCAGAAAAAATAACATTAAAAAAAAAATATATATATATATATAACTTCCCTAAAAACGTCGGTTCAAGGGACTTTATGGTTAAAATACAAAACTAAAAGCAAAACAATAATTACTGCTCATGACCTCACTTATGCTAGAACATCTTGGGCATGGAAAAACAGCAAGCCAACCCCTTAGAGGTAGAGGTATTAATCTTAGGGATTTGCCCCTGCTCCCAAAGGGGGCCAGTTAATGCGCATCAAAGTACCTGGCCTGGCCACCACCAGTACAATGGGCATGGCTGTAGATAACCACAATTGCAGATTTTTGTTAAACCTACAAAATGTCAGATTATGATTGCAAAACCATAATACACAATTGTTCACCCGAAAACACAATTATGGTTTCTGATTAGAAAATAGTAGTTGTTTATTACGGTTTTAAGTTTCGATCAATACACAACTAAAGGTGTTGTTAAAAGTTGAGAACGCAGAAATAATTATTGCCACCTCTTGCATTTCCAAATCTCGTTTCTGAAGTGTTTATTTAACGTTCTAATAACATGTTTATTTTACAGATTGATTGATTGCATGGCCAGATGGTCAAGTTCTCTCACATTATGTGGGAGAATTGAAACCTGAAGTGTACTTCACATTAAATGTGAGGTGGAACAAAGGCTTGCAAATTATTTTCAGGCAATAATAAAAATTTTGTTGCAGAGATTTAAAAACCTAATTTCCAGTCACAAAAGGTACACCTGATAGATAATCAAAGCTGATTAGTCTCTTTACGAGATAATTACATTGGTGCTCAAAATGAACAGCCTTTTTTCTCTTTACAAGAAGAATCGTGCTAAATATACAAAAGCAGATTCATTAACTGCCAAAGGCAACATTACAAATTTGGGGACAAATCACACAATGCAGAAACCAAAGTTGCTGCTCTGTGTTGCGTGAAAGGGGGAAAGAAGGACTGAGCCACATCTACTAAGAGATGAAGCTGTTGCTATCTCCTCCAGCACTGGCACACTTTAGGCTGCCTTGTACCGCGTACAAACCCTTGAATCATAGTGCAAGGGCACCTGCATAATGTCTAGCATAGATTTTGTACTGGAACAGTACACTTTCAGTACAAAAAAGTTTGCTTGGACATAGTTTGAAACTTTTACAACTTTATATGTGTGAGGTACAATACAACACACACAGGGGCATATTTACAAGCCCCTATCACCACGGGAACGTCACTTTTTATTATGATCCTGTGGTGATAAACCCTTCACCTTATTTACGTGGCGACATTAAGACACTTAAAGTGGCTTAGCGCCACCTTGTAAATAAGGCCCCCTTTCACAGTACAGCAATGGGTGTTGCAGTGGGTGTTCCGCCGCAACACCCATTGATTTTGACGCTGCCCACCATTTACAAGGGTGACGTAAATAGGAGGCAACGTCAAAATTAAGACTAGGAAAAACCTAGACTTAACATGGCCAAAAGAGGAGAAATGCTTAATTTCTCCTTGTTTTTGATGTTCCTATCTGTGCTGCATTGTGCGGCACACTTAGAAACACCAATTTGCCATGAATGATTGTTCATGTGCAAGAAGGTGTCCCTTCCTGCACATAAACAATCATTTAAAAAAAAGACAATTTACAACTTCTGTGTGTGCTGCACAATGCCGCACACAACAATGCAGCACACATAGAAGTTACAATTTGCCACTCTAGCTTGTTTATTTGCAGGAAGGGACACCTTCCTGCACACGAACAATCATTTCACCAACGCAGACACCTTTGCACCTGCGCTGGGGTTAGGCAGCTAGATTAAGCACCAGTGCTAGGGCAAACGCAGGGGTGTGCTGCATTCATGTGAGCTCGGTCTACAAATGTTAGTAGACAAAGATTTGTGTCAAAATCCATGGGTGGCTGCATAGGAATGCCCATGTACTATCCACGGGATGCCCACTTGATGCAAAACAGGACAAAGCAGCACATAGTACTATTTTGCATTACTTTAACCCCTTGCGTGCGGGTTTATTTCTCCCACTGTGCGGGAGAAATAAACGGCGTCCGGGAACACAACGTCTCCCGGCCTTCGTAAGCACACGCCCACCGTAATGCACGACGGCCGGGCAGACGTCGTGCGCATGCAAGGGGTTAAAGAACCTTTCCAACCCAAAGGAAATATTGTACTGTAAAGTAAATCCCAAACCAAAAGTTTGAGCCACTGTGTGTCACTTTTTGTGACACTGCCACGCCACAAGGTTTAAGTAAATCTGAACTATATATATAATCCTAAACTTTGTGGATGTATAGCAAATGCTACAAAACTTCAAACAACCGAGAGATTACGTATCAATACTCAGATAATCTGATCCTTTATGGGAAACTGTGGGCAATAAAGAGCACAGATGATAATGCAAATTTCACTTCTCCACTGCATTCTGAAACTAAAAACCTTCAATATGGAACCACACTTACACCATCCATGATAAACAAACACAAACCTGATTAAATTCGTGCCTGCAAAGTCGTATTGCCAAGTGGGCAAGCAGAGAAATTGTACTAGAGAATGAATAAAAGCACTGCAAAATTATTACAATGGAGAACGGGAAACACGCAGCTGCATTTCTGAATATAAAGTATTTACCATACCTGAACCACATTACGTCTTACATTTATAGATCATTTTTATCGTTTAAAATGTATCAAAACCTGCAAGGATCACTTTATATTTTTCTTCTTCTAAACATGCAAAATATCGCACACGCTGAGACTACTGCCAGCTACACCCAAAAGGAAACAAACAATAAAAATGGTTTATTTTAGCTGAGGAATAAAAGTAGAACTTTTCCTTTCCTTGATGTAACTGTTATGGCATATATTTCCTGCTGGAGTTCGTTTTAAGCATTTTATCAGCCTGCATACATTTTTATATCCCGCCACAATTTTCCACATAATGATGATTTACACAGCCAATTTAAATGGGTTAGTATGGCTTGCTAAAGTGATACCAGGAAGACAAGCTCAAAATATTCCTTAATTCTGCGCTCTTTCTCTCAATAAATTAGGTAGGCGCTTTTGAAACTGATTTCAGCCCTCCTTCCAATCTAGCATATTAGCTTCCATTAATATGTTTGTTTTCTCAAAGATAAGTCCAAGAAGTGATGTATTCCAATCCGTCGTTTTTCTGCTCCCTGTGGCTCCCACACACAAGATCCAACCATATGCAAATCATCCTTGAACTTCTAGGCCATGTTCCCTCTACATTGACCCCAAAAGGTGTAGCTTCATAATGGTGTTTAGGGTGCTACACCCCCCCCCCCATCAAATGTATTCTGTAGTAAATAACTGGGTACAGGTGCTTTAAGTTGTGTATCGTGAGGTGTTTGTGGGATTTCATGTGGGATTTTTACATACACCTGCAGAGACACTTGTTTCTGCTATGTTCTAATAGCCTTAGAGCCCTCCTAGCGGGCTCTACCAGCCATTAAAGACCCGCTTCCTTGTTAAAGGCCTTCGGCTCAGCACTTTTACCCTGGAGTGGGCCTTTAATGGCCGGTAGAGCCCGCTAGGTTGGGCTCTAAGGCTATATTAAAGTTACGACAGCAGAGTCTGCCCATTCGTGGCACAATCTCTGCACTCGGTGCGGAATCAACGTACTGTTGTTATGTTATGTTACCTAGTTTTGTAGAGCACATGGCTTCCCAAACACCAGCTTCCAAGTGCTAACAGACCTAATGACAAGAGGTTTCAAGATGACTAACCGAACAGGTGCATCTTTAATTGCATTCTAAAGCTCAGGAGATTGTGGTTTGCTCTCAGATGTAATGGGAAGGGGTTTCATATTTTCGATGTCAAGTATGTAAAAGATGCACTGCAGTTCCCAGTGCAGAGATTTCACCGCAGCATGGAGATTCTGCTACGAGTGTGGATACTCTGTACTCGTAACTTTACTACACGTAAATACCTTTAAGAATCAGGCCCTATATGTGCATAACCAATATTGGAAACACCCAGTGACTCAAACGCAAAATAATTCCATATTATTTCTCAATTACACTGGTCAGGTAGGGGATAATGGAAACAACAGGGTCTGTGGAAGAACATTTTTTTATATGAATATCATTTCTCCCTTGAAATCTGCCACTAAGCACCTTCAATAGTAAACTAAGTGTTACCAATTAGGTGTAATCTTGTTTCAGCTTGTGTCTGTAAAGTCTTACTGCCAAGTGGGCGAGGGAAAACAACTGTACTAGAGTATTGTAGAATAAGGAACTTTAAAATAATTGAAACAAAGAGAGGGCGGGCCATTTCGTCAGTAAATATCACCCTATTGTCAAATGTTATTAAAATGTCAAATGCTTCTTGAGTAACCAGGCAATCACCTAGCTGCAGTTCTGAACAAAATGTACCTACTAAAATTGAGCCATATTCGAACGTAAGGATGTTGACTTGTTAATCCTTTTATACAATGTCAAAACACCACTTTGAGTTTAGCTTATTTGCTTTTGTTCTTTGAGATTCTTTCGGAACAAAAGATACAATTTGGAAGTTAATTATATGGAACATCTCATCAAAAACCCCTGCGTTCCTAAGTAATTTGTTTTAGGCACATTAAATAAAAAAAATACTGTGCATTAGCTGCAAAAGAACAGTAAAGGTGTTCCAGTATCATTTCCTTTTTTTAATGTAAGGGGTAAAGAATGTCTTAAATGCTCCATTATTTTTGCATTTCACCAAGAGCTGCATGTGAAACCTGCCATCCTTGGCGTGGTATCCCCAAACCTTTTGCCTTCAGTCCTGTTTTGCTGAAATTGTTTTTGTTGGCTTTGGGAGCCTGTTTACTTTACCGATGCTAACCAGGGCTAAAGTGCTTGTGCTCTCTCCTTCAAACATGGTATAATAGGAGTTCATTTAATTGGCACATTTAAGTTACCTATAAGCCCATAGTTTAAATGGTACCACGTGTACCCAGGGCCTGTAAGTTGAATGCTACTACTGCGGATTCAGCACTGATTGTGCCACCACTTAAATAGCCCTTTGAACATGTCTCAGATCTTCCTCTACAGCTTGTAGTGCAGTTGAAACTGCCCTTTCTAACCTGGCAAAATAAACCTTTTACCAGGCCTAAACCAACCTTTTTTTTTAAATGAAGTTTTTATTGCTTTTACAATTTCTATCACAGTCAGCACAGCACCAAGCAAAATGAATTTCACATACATTGCAATACTACAGATACGCTTGAAGGGAAAGAAAGACCACACCTTGCAAGACACTTCTGGGCTACTAGCCTCCATCCCCCCTACACGTGACCCGACATCCATCCTGGATCTTGCTGTGCATGGCTCTTGCTGCATCCCTCTATACTCATCCCAGTCTTTCCAAATCTTAAAATGTTTTCCGGGGGGCACCCCTTCATAAGTATATTGGATGTTCAGTCCCATGTAGTGATCCATGCCCTTGGCCCAGATGGCCACCAGTGGTGCCTCCTTCATGTTCAGCGCCCCGGCAATGTCCCTATTTGCTACTACAATACCCAGCCAAAGAAGTGCCCTCTGGTATCAGGTGCCCCCTAGATCATCAGTTATGTGCCGAAGAACAAGTTTGTGATTTTAAAGAATCTTTAAACCTATCACCCCTTCGAGGCAGCTCAGCACCCCCCCCCCACTCCTCCCCTCCCGAAGTGGGACAGACCTGGGAAGTGCCAGAACATTTGAGGCAAGTCTTCCCCGGGTCATCGCACCTCAGACAGTTCACGGTAGGGATCAGGCCCATGTACATAATCTAGCCCTAGAAAGATACACACTATGAAGTATCTTTAGTTGGGTCAACCTAAACTGGACAGCTATCACCACTTCCCTGGGTGTCTCCACATCTCTCTCCAGTTGTCATCTGCCAAGTCCTCCAATTCAAGTAGATGTGAATCTGAAAGGCCTTTGGATGCTGCCACAGGTGGTTGAGGGGCTTCCCAAAACTCAGTGGTGAATTCCATATACAAATCTGTGCAGCAATTGTCTAAATATTGCAACCAAAATATGTATTTTGTGTTGACAGTGCAGGGACAACCTATATATGAGTGGCAGCATCGGAGCAAAGTAACTCTAAAGCCTTTGTATAAAAGAATATTGCCCTGCAGAATGAGGAGAAGTTATTTGCTTGAAAATGGGTGAAGTGTAGTCCCTTCTGCTATCAGCTGTAAACAGGAGAACTGTTCTTCTTCCCCAGGACAGCGCTCGTCATGGCTTCTTATCAATTACTTAGAACTATAACTAATTTGCAGAGTAATTAGAAGGGTCACTCTCACTTTCACCAACCTTAAACAGAACTGACTCCACTTAATCCGATTCTCGTTATGTTTAGGCAATTCATTAAGTGGTGACTGGCATCTATGGAGAGACGGACCGGGCACGCGCAAGAGCAAATAAAATTTAAAAAATAAATAAAATTAAACACTTACCGAGTCCTCCGCACCGGACCTCTTCTTTCTTCAACTACAGCCTGGCCACAAGGAAACACCTTTGGCCAATCCCGGTCTACTCTCAAGCTGTTAACCAGCATGACACCAGTGCCCTGATAGGAGGGAGGGGCCTCACTCTGCACTTCACAGCCCTCTGGAGGCCTGCCCTTGCTCTAACCCAGCTGTCTCAAGACAACTGGGTTAGAGATGTTTAAAGTGCGCATGTGTGGCTGTCCGTCGCAAGACGGCCAGCCAAAAAGACATGCGCACTTTAACCAGTGCACATACAGCCCCCCCCCCGCTCCCCGCTGCTGTCAATCAGCATGCCCCGCCCCGTCCTGATACTCTGTTTGGGGCGGGTGATGAAAAATAAAATGGTAATGAATTACCATTTTATTTTTCTTCTCTGGGGCTCTGGGTGTAATTTAAGTGGGGAGTTGCTCCTCCACTCCAGAAGAAGAGCCACCCCTAACCCTATTGTAGTTGTGACTGGTACCACATGAGTGTGGGATTGGGGGATGAGAAAAAGGATATCCAACTAAGTTCTGTGTCTTGACCGTCTCTTCTCACAGGGGGATAGACCTTTGGACTAGCTCTGCATGTTCTTCTTTAGCCTTCATGTACTGTTAAGAATGCCTTCAGCCTATGGGTGCTAATTACTGTTGTGCACTTTGAATTGTCACCTTTCTCTACCTCTTGTAATGCAGGGTCTTGGAACAATTAGTGCATTCATCATATGAGCCTCCTTCGCTTTGTTTGGCTGGGATGTTTCCCTACCTGGGCCAATAACCTTACTGAGACTTATGAGAACAGCTGCATGAATACATTACATACTTACTTCAGGAAAATGCTAAAACTCTAGTTGCCCAATTATTTCTGATAGCTGCTGCTACCTCAACAAATGAATCCTGAATGTACTCTGACTTCCAGAAATATCACTTCAATTCAGAATTAAGAACTTTCAGTGTCTGGGCTACTAACAATACTGCTGCCTCACTCAGAAACCATGGCACATAGCTCCTAGACTACTACCTGCAGGAGCAATAACTCACACAGGAAGCTAAAATGCCATGTATTCTACACTCTGAAAACTACTGTTTTGAACTCCCAGACTACAGCCAGGAAAAGCAACACTTCAACCCAGTGATTAAACTACATTTTAGTAGTGCTTATGATATTATTGCTTGGTATAGAAATATAATAGGAATATTGCCTTTTTAGTGGATAAGGCCTGCTAGTGCACATATGGCTAAATGTACCTAATTGCTAACTGCTCTAGTTTAGATTGAGGGGTTTCGTTGCATACTGTTAACTTTCTTTAAGCATGTTTGCAAGGCCACTTAGGTGGGATTCCAGTTAGTTTTATCATTTTGTGTGTAGTATTTAGTGGTTAGGTAGTATTTAGGATGTGTATTACTAAAGATAAATAACTGTAGAATGACTTCTGGAGTGTTGTTTTGTGCATTGCTGAATTCTTCGTTTCTAGCTCAAAGCTCCTTTCTAAGTCAGCCTTGGTTTCTCTGCCTCTGTAAATTGGGAGTCAAGAGGTAACAATGGTATTAGGTCATCAGTTTGTTTTAGAGTCCCTGGTCTAGAGGCCACAGGCCACCAGAAACGAAAGACTGAAGTTGATACAAAATCAGTAACTCCTGATTGCCCGGAGACAACCACCCAAACCAGATTTTCACAGTAACTCACTGATAAAAACAAAAAGTTGGAATGTTATAATTAATCTCCGCCACAGGTAATTGCTCTGAGATTCATTTCAGTCTAACATCATTTGCATAATGTAGAACAAATTCATAAACAAAATTTTGAGCCATCAATCTGCAGGTGTAGCGCTACAGCTCTACATGTGCAAAAACCTTTGTGAGTGAGCTGTGTATGTCTGTTTATATGAGCATAAACCTATGCAGGCATACATTTACCGATGCAAATATTTTGCAGTGTTCCATGTGTAGGTTCTGAGCATGCATGTAGGAACTGATAGGCTCCTCTATTGAATTAGGAAAAGTCTCTTTCTCTTCTGAAATGTTTACCTGGTGTTACAGCTTTCCCAAAGTTTTCCCAGAGTAATTGATCTATTTTAATTTCTTTGGCAATGGGACCTGACAATAGGGAGTGTGATGGCGGCAATAGAGTGCTTATGCCTGTTTGACTGTGTATATGAAGGCAATTTAGTAAGCCCTTTTATGAAATTAGGTTATTAGTTGAGTGCTCCTCTGATGTAATAATCACAATCCTTGTCAGGTTGAACCACAAAAGCCACAAAATAAACCTCTGCATGGGGGCATGGTTACATGAGCCAAGATGGCGAACCCATGATCTCATGGCTCTGCCACCTATGGCCCTTTATCCTTCCACTATTGCCCTGCCTGGGGGACCTCCTGCATCATCACTTGTGTGGGACATTTGGAGTCAGACCGGGTGGCTCTACAGGGGTCCCACCGGCTCAGGATGCTCCTTGTTGCTGATCCTTGTTGGAGTGCAACTCCTAGAGTTGGAGCCCTTAAGACCTAATGCCGGCCCTTGCCTGGGGTGCCCCTGGTCACTGATGTCCACTGGACATAATTGGTGCCTCACTGGGAGAGGCACTGCACAAGGCATCTTGGCTCCCTCACCTGACAACAGGGCCTCGAGGCATGCTCCAGCTTCCCTCCCTACTCCAAGGAAGGCATCAACACAGAAGCACTGAGGGGGAGTGGACACCCTGTCCTAGACTGGATTGCGTGGCCTGGCAAGCCCTTCCTTCTTACCTGAGCAGCAGGGAGGTAAACGATAGATGCCCACTCCCTTACATCCTTGTAGTGGGCCTCTGAATGAGGATTCCCATCTAGCGGCATACTAGGCTAGTTTGCATAGGAGGACTTCATAGCGAAGACCAGGTCAGTTCTTCTCTTTCATGCCTCTCCAAGTGCCTCCCTGCCTACTGTGCCCCCAACCTTCCCAACTGCTGGACCCTGAGGGGCCCTAGCTGGTTGCCTTTGCACCTTGCTTCACTTGCCATATCCACAGTGGAACTTCACAGGCTTTTGAACCCTCCTTTGGCCCTCTCTGGAACTACCTGGGCAATGTGACCCTCCATTTCCCTCGCTAGTCAGATGCAGGAGACCAGCTGGAGACAACACTGGGGAGTGAGTGGCCTCTGCTCTTGGGGCTCCAGCTTGGACTCTTGTGCTGCCACCACTGTAAACCATCGGACCCTTACTTCTGTGGTGCATTGGTGTCACATCTGCTGTGAGCCGCTTTTGTGGTGGTGGACGGCGTTTGCTGCAAGTGTCTCTTGCTCCGTCCCCCTCATTCTCCTGGGGTGCTGTTTGGGCTCTCGCAAGGGGGCCTGCAGACTGAAAACACGGCCTGACACCTCATCGCTGGGACACCACATGGATCATCGTGCACTGAACTTCATCATGGGCAAATCATGATCTGGGGTATCTGCCCATGTGGCCCCTCTCTCCGTGCCTCGACCATGTGACCCCCTTTGCCCGCTCTTATCACATCTTGCCCCAAGGATGACTCGGCCAAGCTCGACTCCATCCTGACTGCAAAGTGGGGACCCACTTCTTTCTGGAAGCCAAAATTGGCATGCTATCTGTCAAACTCACACTTCTCTGCCGCAATCACAGCACATTGGCTGATTTTGTTTTCCACACAGAGTCAATGCTCTCTGACCTCAAGTGCGGTAACCAGAGGGCAGGATGTAGGATGCAGAGTGCTGCACCCATAGAAGTAACCTTATGGAACTTCCAGAGGGCGCAGAAGTTAAAGACCCTGTCACCTACCTTGAAACCTGGATCAAAATGTTTATGTATCCACATAACTTAACCCCTTCTTCTCTATTGAGAGGGCATACAGGGTGCCCGCGTACCGACCTCAGCCTGGGCAGGCACATCGCCTGATGGTTGCTAAGATTCTTAATTTCAAAGACTCGTTGCACTCCCCCTGCTGAAAGTAGATAGCCACTGTGTTCTTCTGTATCCTAACTACATGCACAACACTCCTGCTTCCTCGACATGAAACACAAGCTTTGTTCGGACTGCAGTAGTCATTATTGTTCCAGGCCAAGCTAAAGGTCATCGATAACCACACCACCATTTCTTTGCAAACCATTTGGAGACTTGGGACCAGGCAGAGCAGGTGATGATACCCTTAAATGGGGGAATGGCAATGGTGGAGTGGGCTCAGCACCTACCACAGGCATGCCGACAACAGCTCTATCACAGCACTGCTCACCCTCTCGGCCATATGAGCCTTCCCACAGCTTGTCAGGTGGCAGAGGATTAACGTTCATCACTGTCTGCTGCCTCTACCGTCAACTGCCATCGCCTCACTTTTGGGTGACTCCTGTGGACTCATCCAACTAGGTGGACTCCTGGTAACTTTGCACACGTAACCACTATTTTCCAGCCATTGCTGCAAGCCTGGGATTCCCCCTACCCCATTACACCCATGCTCCCTTGCCTCTCCAGATGGACCCAACGCTAATTGAGTTGTCTTCATGGCTGGCTATTGGATCCACCCCGTGGCCTTCACCTTTACTATAGAGCCCAAGGCATCCACCCTTGCTACTATCTAATTGATTGGCCTCCCCCAGAATTGCTGGTGCTTGACAGTATGTAGTTTGGACAGGGAGCCTTACTTCCTGCCCTCTTTTATAAAATTGTTCATGTTTTCATTTGGCTCTGAGGCGATGCGTGGCTATTTGCTTCTTGTATTGATGAAAAGGTGCATGACGGTGCTATTTCCCTTGCGAAGCAGCTTCTCTAACCCTTGCAAGCCATGATGTCTTCTAGCCATCATCTGGGCATAGGGGGTCGTGCTTCCCAATCAAGGTAAATACACTCACATGGAATGGTTGGGTATGCGATAAACGTTATGCTGTCTATGTCTATCTTATACATTGAAACACCCATATTGCAAAGCTTCAGGAGGCGCACTTTATCAATTCTGAAGTACAGAGAGTGCAGCAGCTCTGGAGCGGTTAGCTGATAATAACTATAGGAACCCGGTTCTGCCCACAGGACTCCCTCCTTGACCCATAGGGTCGTTACATGCTAGTTTGTGACAGCTTGGCTGGGTCTGTGATCTTATTGGGACACATCTAAGCTCCCAGCAATAAGCAATTCAGGTTCCTGGATGCACTTTCTGTCTGTATGGCACATTGAGCTGACATCTCGTGGGCCCTGGGGAGATTACAATTGTATATTGGATCTATTCCTTTACCATTCTCATCCATCCCGCCGCAGGCCACAGCAGTGCACACTGCTAAATGCTTTACTAACTGACTACAACACTGGGCTCTCCAGAATGTTTAGTGCCAGCGCAACCGGCAAGATCAACTCTACTCTTTCTATTCTATATCAAACAAACTCCATATTTGTCTTAACTGAATCCCATCCTCCACATCCCTCTGTGCAGCGTTGGCATTGATACAAACTTATGGTTGCCTGGCCTCAAACCGCAACCCCCTTCTGGTCGACCTTGGTCACTGCATGTCTCCCCATTTGGTCGCAACTTGGAGCATGCAACCTTCCATCCTTGAGGACCCCCCGTCTGCTCCTTGCTGGACCCGGCTTTGGAGGTTTATTAAGCCATGAACACTGAAACAGCATCCTCCAACTCTGTAGAATGTGAAGCATTCGCAGTAGCAATATGGATCCACTTTATCAATGATGCAGTAGGCATATGCAAGACAATTTCTGCGGAGCTGCAAACGCTCAAAGGTTTATTGTTTTGCCTTAAGACTGCGATGACCAATGTGTGTGGTGATATTCTGGCCCTTGCCGCCACCCACGTGCACCAATGCTGAGCTACTTGATAGACTGTGTTGATTACACGAAGGATGATGCGAAAGTCTACTCTGACCAAAATAAACCTGGGACTTTACTGGCACAACTGATCAAACCCCATCACCTCCATCTGCACTCCCCCGACGTTTTTACTTACACTCAGAGTGACATTCATGATACCTTCATTGTCCATTACCGTGCACTTTATGCCCCTGCTTACCGTGCACTTTATGCTCCTGGGGGATATCGAATCCCTGTTAAAGGACCTCTTCTTGCCCCGCATTTCACAAGACCAATGACTGGAGCTTGATGCTCCAATCACACAAGAGGAAATATAGGGAGCCTAACTTGGCTAATATTTTCGACTCTATGTTTAGCTCAGGCATCTATCCGTCCCAATGGAAAAAGGCTTCTATCCTCCCACTGCTAAAGAAAACTAATTTGGACCCAGGGGATACTAACAATTATCAACCAATTTCGTGTCTCTCTTTGCCTGCTAAATTTGCTGAAAAAATTATGAACAATCAATTGGCCGTATACATTTATGAGAATAAGCTGTTGGATGAAACACAGTTCGGCTTCAGGAAAGGCCACAGTACAGAGACCGCACTCAAAAAAGCTACTGATGAGATTAGGTTTGTGTTAGACAAAGGTGGTGCAGCCATACTTGTGCTACTGGACTTATCTGTTCAACCATCCCTATGATCTACTTATGATTTCTTTTTGTCTTCTATATCTTTTACTACTATTTTACAGGTTTACTTTCTCTTAGGCATGTAAACGCTATGTCCTGATGATGATCCCAGTATTGGTTTAATGGGATCGAAACATCGTCGACCTTACACACACCGTAAAGACAATTGTAATAATTACTGATGTGTATCGGTGTTACTACTTAATGTCTGCTTGTTGCATTTCTATATGTAATTTACAAGGTTGTTTTTTTTTCCCTGAGCCTTTCTGTTAATTTCAGTTCATTTATGTTTTCTGTTATATGTGTTGCATTGGACGCCGGATTGTGTCCTACTTCATTTTTGTTTTTGTGATTTGGAACATCATTAAAGTGCCCTGTCTGGCTGGACAGCCTTAATATAGCACTGATTTCAGGCCTATATTCATTGTTCTTTTTGTGTATCTCCCTTGTCAGGGACCTCTTTGTAATTATACAAACTACTACCCAAGGTCCCTGATTATTATAGTTGGCTTCCCTTGTTACTAACTCTTGGGACCTCGCTTTTATCAAAACGTACCCAGCTAGTTAGCCTGGGCGATTTCGACTCTCCAATTTTGTCACTTCCATGTGGAGTCCCGCAGGGATCCTCGATAAGTCCAACGCTGTTCAACATTTACGTCACCGACTTAGCACGGGTGATCAAATCTTTTGGATTAGCTCTCACGTCTATGCAGATGACACCCAATTAGTGCTCGCCATTCATAAGAACGGGGACACTGTATTGGCTAGCTTCCATGATGGCATGTTGCTCATCAATACCTGGATGTCAAGACACTGCCTTAAATTGAATTCATCCAAGACAGAGGTAATAGTCTTTGGAAATTTATCTTCTGGGTGGTCTTTGGTCTGTTGGCCGGATAAATTGGAATTGCCCCCAATCCGGTTCACTAAAGCCAAGAACCTGGTTGTCATTCTTGACAATAAGCTGTCTTTTAAATATCATGCCAATGCAGTGGTCTCCTCATCCTTTTATGTCCTAAAAAGGGTGAAGAAAATGCTTCCATTTATCCCGATTGATGCCAGGAGAAAGATAATATCCGCATTGCTTATGTCCAAAGTTGATTACTGTAACCGCCTATTGATCGATGCATAGGAAATGGTTCTGAGTAAGCTGCAGTTGGTGCAGAATGTGGCTGCTAGGATACTGTTAGGCACTCTGAAATGTAAGTTTATCTCTAAGGTGATTAGACACCTTCACTGGCTACCTATAAGAAGCAGAACAAAATTCAAAGCACTTTGCATTGCCTATAAGGCCATTCACAACATAGGGCCGGAATTTTAGAAGAATTAATTCCAGTTATACACTCCCATCAGATCCCTGCGTTCAGTAGGTGCTAACCTTCTTGTCGTCCCAGGAGCCAACAGATCCAACTGGGGCGATAGAAGTTTTGTAGTTCAGGAAACGGATATAGGCCTTTTTTACGCATGCTTTTATAACGCATGCCATAACAACGCGGTCGTTACAACGAGTGCGTTGTTGTTTCGCATACCGTTACAACGCAAATTGGAAGAACGACTTGCTTTTAGAGGGCGCTGGATGTGGAATAATTTAATTTACTATTCCAACTCCAGTCTCTGCGGACACTAGGGAAGGTGTTAGATTTTTAATCCAACACCTTCTTCCCCCTAACGCAAGTCGTTCTTCCGACTTGCGTTGTAACGGTATGTGAAATAACAACGCGGTCGTTATGGCATGCGTTGTTTAGCATGCAAACAAAACGCTGTTCACCTCAGGAAACAAATAAAAATATGGCTCTTCAATTAATAGGTTTTTTCATCCAGCCCTTACCTTCTGTAGGACTTAGCGGTGAGACACCTATGGGTATTTGCGCGCTTTATAAGTTGTTTTAACATAACATAAACAGCCTTGCTAGCGCTATCGATGGGTATGACTCCAAAATTTGATGGCGTGCCCCTCAAGTTTTATCAAGTGCACTCCGACCTCCTGATCCCGATGCTGGATCAGTTATACACACTAGCCTGCCCCCCTGCTGCACAAAATGCTGTTGGGATCAATACCCAGGTCTGGTAAAGATCCCATTGATCTCTTCTCATACCAACCACTCACCACACTCACTACTGATTACAAGCTTCTCAACAAGATGCTGCTGGATCCGCTCCTTCCTCTGTCCCACAACTAATCCACACAGACCAGAACGGTTTTGTACCAGGTAGAACCACCTCTTTTAACCTTCACTGTCGTTATCAGATTTAGGAGTTTCCGCCCTGCATTTACCCTCAAGTGGCCTATATGGTCATGGACCTCAAAAAGGCCTTTGATTCCATTGACTGGCAGTACATGTTTGAGATGTTCAGCAGATCTGGCCTGAGGGCTTGCATACTGCCTTGGATCTGGCTCCTCTATACCCACTCTCTAGCTAGGGTCTGGACAAGACAGCTCATATTCACCCCCATGGCCATCCAATGTGGAACCAGGTAGGGTTGCCCCCTCTACACCTTCCTTTTTGCCGTAGCAATGGAGCCAATAGCCATCAGGCTGCGCCATAGTGGGGGAACTTGTGGAATCCCACTGGCTGATGGCCTTCATGCTGTTTCCCTCCATGCGGACAACATGCTGCTTTACGTTTCAGATGTCCAAGCTGATTTTGCAGAAATAGTTCAGGCCATGAGTGAGTTTCAGCAGGCATCCAGGAGAGTGAACTGACACAAGTGCTGCGTGTTTCCCCTCTCGCTGCATCAGCCTGAATTTGTAGTGGACTGCAGGGAGGGTTCCCTCGCTTGGCAGGGTTCTATGTTTCACTGTTAAGGAATAAGGATGTATCACGTGAAGCAGGACCTACTAGATGGGAACATCACTAGAGCGGACACAGCACTTGAGGCCTTTTGGAGGACTCTTTGTGTTATTGGCAGAGTCGCAATTTCAAAAATGGTGATGCTCTTGTATTATTTTGCAAACTTAACTCTGTTCCTTCCTCATTCTTTCTTTCACACCCTACATGGATTGTTGGTTGACCTCATCTGGGGCACTGGCTGCTGCTGAGAGTCACTAGCACAGTTATGGCGACAGACCAACATACGAAGGCAGTCTAGGAGCCCTGAACACTGAACAAAGGTGGATTTTGGCAGGGTGCTCTCGGACAAGAAATGGCACCAGATATTGGTATACCCTGCTCAAGTAATTAGAAATGCTCAATTTAAACATATTACATTTTTTCTTCTCTTGGGCAGAGGGACTACCTTAACCCTGCCTAACTAAAAGAATATTCCCAGAAGTATGCTGCCGACACTGCAATGCACATACAGCTGATCAGCCCCACATGATGTGGTCCTGCCTCTCTCTTGCATCTCATTGCATGTGCTCACCTCCCACCTTGCCTGCCTCACAGGTATTACTACAATATGAAGCTTGGAGGCCTGCGTGCTCTGGATCTTCGGCAGGTCCCAGAAATACAGGCTTAGGACTAGATTTATAGACCATGTCCTCATACTAGAGAAGCATCAAGTGTCTAAACATTGGTAGTCAGTTGCACTGCTCCCGATAGTCAGTGGGCAATGATTGATAACGATATGCGCCAGAGCTCAAGATACCCCACTGCTGTAGTAATAGACATGGGGCTTGTGGAAATTCCCTCATATGCAGGGAATGGACATGCTGCTCACAGCCTTCTAAGATCTCACTAGGCATGACATGCTCTCGACCTGATCCCCACATGCAGAACGCTCTACTATAACCATCAATGGTTGACGGTACAGTGTATACCTTGTTAGGACAATGTCCACCCCCAGTCACTGGCTGCCCTACCCTCATCAACAAAGTTGTGAATAGCTGCATGTGCATAACCGACATTCTGTGTTAGAGCACGCTATGCCCTGAGCTTAATGTTTGTGTATCTTTGCTGCTTCCCCTCCCCTCTAGACCTTCTCTACATAGCCGCAATCATTCCACCTTCCCCCCCAGCCTTTGTGCCCTTTGCGTAATCTATGTTTCTGTGACTTGTTTCTGTCATGTGATTTTCTACTCAGAGTGTCAAAGTCACTACTGCTGGTCTTATGGATCCCTGCATACCCCAGCGACTCAATGGAATGGAACAGTTTCCCATCGGCATCCTGGACCCCTGCGCTTCTCGCACAGACTGAATATCTTGTCACCACTTTTGAATATGCAATGTTTAGCCAGTAGTATTGCACAATATGCTGTGCTTCTAAGCTGTATGTTTGAAAATAAAAATTAAATAATGAAAAATAAATAAATAAAGAACCCTAGCTTAGTCCTCTGAGAGTTTGCCACAAAGCTTTCAGGATTAACTTAAAGGCAATTTGTAAATTATTTATGCAGCACTCAAACAGTAACAAAGTGAAAACACAACACAAGAACAATCCCAAACATATTTCGACAAATAGAGATTACTTTAATATATCAATTGACACCAAAATTACAAAATCCAATCAGTAGAACCAGAGTTAGAAGTTTTCAAAGTTTCTGGAAAAGTAGCACCAAATGGAGTAAAGCGGCAACTGTGGGTATCTGGTTGTTCCAGACCAGGTCAGAGTCAAAAGTTCAGGAAGGGTCAGAAACAGGACCTGACCTGGTCCACTGGGAGTTGTACCTTTTTGTCCTTGGTGGGGCAGATGTGCAGTGCTGGGATGCAAGGCTTTGCATTATGTTGCTTTGGGCCCACCCAGCCACCAATCAAGAGTAGGCCTTGGCGGTGAACTCCGCTCCAGTCGTAGAGTTTGCCGAGTTTCTGCACTTCACGTTCTGCTGAGCTTGTGGAGTGCAGAAAACTCTGCTCTGTGTGGTGCAGCAGAGTTTTTACCTCACTCACCAATGTTAAGTTGGCAAACGCAAGCTGCCGCTCAGGTAGAATTTTTACTCGAGCGGCAGGAAGATCAGCGCGAACGGCACTTCACGCCACACTCTGCCGCTTGCGGAACTCGGCAGAGTTTTTTTGTCACTTTGAACTCCATGAACTCTGCCCAGGCCTAGAGCTGCATGGTGCTGCAATGTGAAGCTCTGCGTCACTCTGCATCGGATCCAGTGAAGCCACAGATCAGGGGCTGAGTGGTGATGTGATGCTAGGCCCTGTATGGTCCTCTGCTGTTTGTGTCAGATCCAGTGAAGCCACCTATCAGGAAGTGCAAGGTGCTGAGATGTGATGCCCTGTGTCGTTCTGTGCTGCACTTCATCTGACCAGGTGAAGCCTTCAGTTGAGCAGGGATGAGTACACTCTGACTCCAGCCAAGCCTCCAGGACCTTGAGGACAACACTTGGGATATCAGTATTCACTCCCATGGAGACCAGGTCAGGTCCAATTGGTTCTGGTCAGCTGGAAAGCAGGAGAGACCTCTGGAAGCCTGTTGTGTCACTGTAGCTTAAACAGAAGGTCAGCCAACTGACACTTGGAGCCACTTCTGGGGCACTGGGATCAAGGCAAGCAGGTCCAACCTTCCAACTTCAGACAGACAAGCAATCCTTCTTTTGAATCTTTTCAGGTTCAGGAGTGTCCTGATTTCAAGTTTTGAAGGTGCCACTTTTATACCCAGTGCTAGCCCGTGGGGTGGGGGACACCCTTTAATCTAATCATAAAAGTAGTTCTGGTTAATTCTTTCCCTTTCCCTGGGTTTGGCTCTAGTCTTTCTAGTGAAACAAATGGCATACAGGCCCAGGTGTGAGCTGCATTTGTCAGTGACAAGATATCATCTTCTGAAGTCAGGAAGGGCTGCATACAGCCCTTGGGCTACCCTTTGAAGCTCATGAAGGGGCTGGCTACATCCCCCAGGCCATCTTGCTCAGGAGAGGAATGCCCTTCCTCGCACCCACTGCCATCTTGTTCACTGTCTGGAAAGGATACACTTCACACCACAGGAGACCCATTAACAGTCATGTGACCCTTGACACTGGCAGAAAGGCATATTTGGTTTAGGCAGAAAAATGATGTGTCTAAAATTTGAATTTCCAAAAAAGTTAATTTAAAATCTCTCTCTAAATTGAACTTTTACATTTTGAATCCAGGACAGAAATTGTGCACACTTTGTGATATTTTGATACATGATGTTGCCAGGTGAACTTACTTCTAGCCATCACAATCGTATTAAAATGTCATTTTTTGTCTAAGTGAAGAAATAAAAAAGGATGTTTCGTGGTCTTTTTGAGTTAGAGAACCGGAAACAATATGTAAACCTCTATACAAAACT
This sequence comes from Triturus cristatus, assembly GCF_964204655.1. NCBI lineage: Eukaryota > Metazoa > Chordata > Amphibia > Caudata > Salamandridae > Triturus > Triturus cristatus. The sequence goes on from NC_140591.1 coordinate 1,191,625,867, forward strand.
GTTTATATGTGTTGATTATTTGTGGTACTTTTTTGTTGCATTAGCAATAAAAGTAATAAATAATATTCAATTAACATTTTAAAAAAGGACATTAAGTAATGCTAGTTTATCTTCTTTTTCCTGTGGGCAGTCCTGTCATTTCAACAAAATCCTAGGTGGAGCAGAAGTGACACCATTGACCTCTAACCTCCAGTTAAACCACATGAGGTGACCTTGAGTGATTCCTGACCACAGTGAGGGCCCACTGCATTTATAAACATGCTTAATTTAAAACAGATGGCTGCATTAATTTAATAAGCAGTTATTTATACGGAGCTCAAACAACGAGCAACTAAAAGACACGTATTTCATTTTGAAAGATAAAGGGCGGTATTTGTGCATCACGTGGGTTCTAAGGCAGCCCATATGGACTGCGGGCAACATCAGAGGCGTAGCACTTAATGTCACAATAAGGCCTTGCACATAATTGATTCACCTGGGATTGAAAGGAACACGTTGTACATTTGCAAGCTGCAAGCTTAACAATCAATTTATATTAAAAAAAAAAAAGTATATTTGGCAATAAACGCCTTTTTCGGACTCATATTTTCAGTAATGTCACAGACCTTTTGTGCAGTCTTATGGTTTGTTGAGGCCCTCGCTTAGACAGCTTTCAGGTCCTCCGTTCAGAATTACTCATTGTCAGATAATTCAAGTCCTCATGGTGCCAAATAACAATGAGATATTGATCAAAGTTTCAGAAATAGAGACATGCAAAGCTAGTCCCATGCTCAGCTTCCGGGCGTCCTCCAGTCACATAATACCAAACGAAAGTTATAACAAGTATTGTTACACCCTATTTGTGTGCTTGACTCTAGATTTCACGTCATGCAAGAACAGTATGCGGCTTATAATTCAGTGTCTAACCAGCCTGCTCCTACAATTGCAGGACAAACGAGGTGAAGGGTGAGTGGGAGAAAGTTTAATTTAATTTTGCATAATATTAAAAATAAATCCCTGCACATAGCTTGAAATTGTCGTTTTAATTGCCTGTTAAGTCCCACTTTAAGATGGTATTCTTTCTGCAAAAGTGAAAATCAAAGCACTGCTCTGGGGATTTTCACAATTCCATCCTAAGAAATCTGATATCTCTCTCATGAATTTTTTTTTTCCCATCTTGATTCTCGTCTCGTCTTTCTATGTGTTTACTTTTCTGGCTAGACACTGACCTCTGGTTCTGCTGAGTAAGAGATGTGTGCAGTGGCCAGAGACAAAAGAAAAAGATAAAGTTATTGAGAACAGCATAGCAAGAGAAATAAAGAAGGTGGAGAAGAGAGGTAGCAATAGAGATGAGGTAAAGGTAAATGTGAGGCATGGTAAGGTGCAATGTAAAGAGAAAAAGGTGAGGTGGTCCTAGAGGTAAAGGCAGGTCGAAATAAGATTAAGTAGGTAAAGAGAGGAAGAGAGCTGGGTAGGGTTTAAGAGTGAGGAAGAGAGGTAGCAAAAGATAGAGTTAGGTAGAGGGAAATGTAGAAAGAGGAAGTGGGGTGGGATACATAGAGCAAAGAGGTAGAGAAAGAGAGGTAAGGTAGAAATTGTTGAGTTAGGAAGAGCTAGATGCATAGAGATATTGAGGTAGACAGGCAGAGATGTGGGTAGTCAGCCAAATATACAAAGATGACCTATAATGGTGAGATGGGGCAAAAGAGAAAGAAACAGTGGGGAGGTGGTGAATGGTGATGTGAGGTAGTGAAAAAAGGCAAAGTAAATTGAGTTAGGCTGTGAAAGAGAAACAGAAGGGTTGGACAGAGAGAAGTATGCGATAGGTAGAGAGAGTTAAGGAAGAGAGCGATGAAGAGAATCAGAGTTATGAGAAAGAGAGACTATTGGGTAGCGAGAAAGGCTAGAAAGTGAGTTAAGAGGTAGGAAAAGTGAGGAAGAGAGTTAAGAGTTAGAAAGAGGTATGACAGAAATATAGAGAGAGGTGAGCCAGAGGGAGATAGCAATAGCTGGAGAGGTGAGGTAACAAGATGATCTTGAAAGATAGGTGACATTGAAGGACATGAGGCACAGGCAGATAAGATAGACACAGAGCAATACAGAGAGGTGCAGTAAGAGAGGAGAGAGAAGCACAGATGTAGATATAGGCACAGAGAGTGTGGAAAGGGAGATGTGGTCATGAAAGAATGGGGTAGAGAAATATGTGTTTGAGAGAGAGAGAAGAAATAGAAGTTTGGTAGAAAAATAGAGAAAGGGTTAGAAAGAGAGAGGGTTCAGGCAGAAGAGGTGAAATGAATTAAGGAGGAAGGCATCAGAAAGAAAAACAGATGAGGCAGAGAAAAGTAGACAGGGATAAAGAGAGATGACAGAGAGGAAGTCAGAGAGGTTGATAGAGAAGTAACGGGCATATTGTCAAGCCAGGCGATAAAATTATCGCCGCTTTAGCGGCAGAAAACTTCCGCTAAAACGGCGATAATGGGCTTTATAATATGCTCTATGGAATTCCAATTGAAGCCCATGTTAGATGTCCTTCACATCTAACATGGGCTTCAATTGGAATTCCATAGAGCATATTATCAAGCCCATTATCGCCGTCTTAGCGGCAGTTTTCTGCCGCTAAAGCGGCGATAATTGTATCGCCTGGCTTGATAATATGCCCCAAGAATTGAGAGAAAGGTGAGAATTTATTTATTGGTACGGTAGATAGAAATGAGGCATACAAACTAGAGAAGAAGAGAGAGAGAGATGAAGCATAGCAAGTGAATTTAGAAATAAGCATGAGAGTAAGAAAGAGAGGTTAGCTAGACAAAAAAAGCAAAGTGAATAGTATTTTGCCGGAATGTAGATAGTGAAGTAGAAAGAAAGGTATAAAGAGGTGTGGTCGGGATGACAAGAGATATCATAGCAAGAGATAGGAGAGAAGAGAAAGAAAGGTAGGTATAAAGGTAGAGAGTGGTGAGGGAGGAATTGATAGAGAGAACCTGAGTCAGCTGTAGACACAGGAAGAACAGTTGAGCTTAAGTAAGAGACAAAGGAGAGATAAATAGATATTTCACTTTAACAGAGGGCTACTCTGAATATTAAGAAATAGCAGTGCAAGATAATCTCAAATACAGACACGAGCAGAGTACATGTAGGGTAGGTGCACAGTTTTCATATTTGGTTTATTCTGAAAAGAGTGGTCTAGTAGATTGCCAGCACCGCCTCATTGAAGTGGGAATACTTTCCACCCGCTGCCCCGATGGGATCCTTGACCCCCTCGGAAAAGCATTGGTCAGTCCACCTGCCCCCACTTCTGATCGCCGCATCACCGCATCATAATGCGTAAGTCGGACTGTATAGCTAGATGTCGGTCGGACCGCAACTGACAGTACGTATGTCGTGGTCCAACTGACATCGTAATTAGGGCCTTAAAGTATACCTTTCGATGTTTGACAAACATGTATTTTTGTTGGGGAATAGATAATGTGCTAAGATTTAAAATGTATATCCATGCACCATTGGGTGCTATTATGGATTTTACATGAAAAGCGTTGTAAGGAAATAAAAACATTCTAAAATGTGCTTTTCTTTTGTGTTACATTGCTACTGTACAGTAGCTTTTACAAGACTAATTAAACATGGGGAAATATAATACACCTTTGGACAGTGTATTTAACTTTTTGCTGGAAGGGTTCTGCTTTTACAATTTTTATTCTTACAGACTGGCATGGTTGTATAGTACATGCTTGTATTAAGGATTGGCCTGCGAGGGTGAGCTTGCCATGTGTTATGATTAGGGCTCCCTGTTTTCCGTTTTTACTGATTTTCACAGATAAATACAGACAGAAAACACTGTCTCCTGTCTGTATTTATTTTTAAAAGCGGAAAAAAACAGATAATTTAGCTTCTTTTGAATGATTCACCATGCTGAGATTAATGACTTTCAGGCCAGTAGCTGTACATAATGACAGCATGGGGAGCTACAAAGATCAATGGGGTGTATTTAAATTACTGCATTTCGCAACATTTATATGTTTTATAACACTATTTTTTTAATATGAGGGTTTATTATTTTATTATTTTTGGCTGTGTAATGTGCTAAAACCTGACGGTCAAAGTAGGAGTCAACATTTTTCCGTTAAATAAATGCATAAATATACGAGTTATCACCTCATCTGTTCACAAAATACAAAACAAATATGGATAAATACCAATAAAATGGCCCAAAAATAAATATAGATAAATAGAGACGGAAATGTTCAAAAATAAATACCATAAAACCGGGAGCCCTAGTTATGCTTATTACTCTGCAAGCAGCAGTGTGCTCCTGAAGATAATTTATCACCACTGAAATTAAGAAAAAATTGGTGTGTTAACAGCTGATTTAACTTTTTTATTTGTTTATAAAAGCTTTATCTCATTCAAATAAAACAACCCCGAGAATTACATGAAAACTTTCACACCAAAGACCTTTTCGTTTGTGAAATGCTAGCTTTGAAACAATTGGCAAACATTTTTAAAAAAGGGATTCAAAATAATTATAATCGAAATTATAGAACCAAAATAGTGGTGGTATACCTATTTGTTCAGTCACTCCACATGTGGATGCTATAAACGTACACTACAGCAAACATGTGACATTTCACTTTGACACCACCGATTCACTTACTGCACTAACATACTGCGCTCTTATTTACAAGTCAAATAAACCAACAAAGGTGTAGCCAATTGAACTTCTTATTCTCGGGACAGAGCACAAGCACTATGAGACTAAATGGTAGTCTCCCAGTGACTAGAAAAAAAATGCCAGCAAAACTAATACAAAAAAAAAAAAACGAAACCCGAAGAAAATATACAAATGCAAGATTACTACCCTCTATCTCTGTAAAATTACAGGCAAGTCATTGCCAAAGTTCAGACTTGGATGGATGCGAAAAATAACATGTGCAATACCATAAATTCTTTATAGTACATATTTTAACACTGTCAAAGGGAGAAATCGGAAAACCACCAACAAAAAGAAACATTACTATCCTTTTTTCAGAAAAAGTCCTAGCAAGCCCATTACCAAAAGTGTTGGCTCGACTTGATAAAACATATAACTTTTACAACGCAATAAATAAACTCCCTTTAATAGTACATATTTGAACACTGTCATAAGAAGGAATTTTTACTACATTTTCTCAGTGAGTACCAGCTTTAACACAGTTTCCTTGCTAGCAGTGTGAAATACTGAAAGACAGAGTTGATTCTTATGCCATGGATTTTGGGTAGGTGAGTACACAAATGTGTTCACTCATGATATCAGACTGTACTTTACATATTACTTATGAAATAGTAGGTCACTTTCTTTCTTGTATATATGATAGACCTTTACACACATTACCATTTTTAGACTAGAGATACATATCTGGAAATGTCAATGGGGCAAAAAACGACGATTCTGCTAATAATTTTAAAAGGCCATAAATTGTACATTATGTCAAATTGTACATGAGAAAAAGCAAAAAACTTTAGGTGTAAATAGAATGCAAATTTTTATTCCGTAGTTACTATAATAACTAGAGTAAACGATTATTGCTCACCCCATAATTTTAAATAAATAGTTGCATTACAATATGGCGCCGTGTTACAAATAGGGAGCACTCTCCCGCTCTGTGCCACTGTGCAGCTTTAACTGTGAGTGCCAGGTGGAGACAGGGAGAAAGTGTCATATAACCAGTACTTTAAATGGGCCGGTACTCACCGGTACTGTGTACCGGCACGTCTTCGATTTGACACTCTGAGTACCGACACTTCTCTACTGTTAAGGAGAGTACCAGTACTCATGAAAGAGTAGGCTCATTGGCTGTGAGTGCTGGTGAGCAGGAGTGGAACGTGTCTCTGGCAGCCAAGGCGCCAATTCGGTAGCCCTGATCTGAGCCCCTGCTGAGCTATTCAGCAGGGCTCATTTGAATAATGTCTGGGTGCTCACCATCACGCTGTGTTTGACATAGTAGGTTCCATTCAGGCCCTGTGCTGTCAATCACATTCGCACTATCATGTGCATTTGTGCAAACACAGTCATTATTGACAGTCCCCTGGAAGTGCCAATTAAAAAAGCCATGGTGGGTGAAGAGTATAAAATGGCTTTTATCATGCCCAAATCTTTTTTGTAGTTAAAGAAAGGGTAAACCCATACAAAGTCACTGGGACCTGGGTATAGAGCAGTATGAGAGAAGTGGTCCCAGCATACAAATCATTTCGACGTCTAAGAGTCCTGTCCTTTGACAGATAGGGTAACTTCTGTAAATATTCTTAATTCATTTATTCCCCCCGATTAGAGACTGATTAGCCTTACACTCGTTTAATTTTTTTTTTTTTTTAGGTGCCCACCCTCTTCCACACGCACCCCAGTCCTGATGAAGACCCCATCTCGTAAGGTCGCAATGAGTACCTACAACACATAAGGGGTCGAAACGTCGACACAACACCATTGCCAATATTATCACTAGTACAGGATGCACTGTGATCTCATATATATGGCATTTCTCAGAACTGTTGATATTCTAATCATGATTTGATCTGTATGTAATACGCGGCAGTGATTTAATTATGCCGATCAATTTGTTTGCATTCTAAGTGGATCTATTATTGTGTTCACTCCCTTCTAAATCCCACACTCAATCACTCACCTCCCTACTCCTCCTTTTCTGGGCACTTTTATGACTTTAAAATTGTTGCCTTAATTATGGAACTCAGTAAAACATTTATAATTGTTCAATGTGATTAAAATGGCATTTGAACTTTTTTGAATTTTTTGGTCAATTGTTTTCTAATGTTTTGTGTTGAATGATTTGTATGCTGGGACCACTTCTCTCATACAAATCTTTTTTGTGTCTACTTATGTTTGGGTGTTTGCCTGCAATAGTATGCCTGTTTTTGTAAGAAAAAAAGCGAGAGAAAGAGAGAGAGAATCAAGACACTCTCTGGAGGCATTTTAAACAAAATGCGTGGCACTTTGTGTGTACATGTCTGCTTGGCAAAGGTTCATAAATAACATAAAAGGGAGGGTTGGTGGGTGGGTGAGTGAGTGAGTGAAAGACTGGGTGGATACGTGAGTGAGAGGGTGGATGTGTAGATGGATGAGTGAAAGAGGGTGGATGATTGGATAAAAGGGCGGGTGATGGGTGGATAAGTGAAAGATTGGATGGATGAATGAAAGGGAGGGAGGATGGATGAAAGGATGGATGATGAATGAGTGAAAGGAGGGATGGAGTGGAAGGGTGGATGGAATGATAGGGTGAATGAAATAAAGGAGTGAAAGGGTCGATGGATGAGTGAAAGGATTGATGGATGAGTGAAAGGGTGGATAAAGAGATGGATGACTGAAACGACGGATGGATAGGTTTGGAGATGAATGGATAGGTTTAATTTGGATAGGTGGACAGACATAATGGTGAAAAACTGAATGATGGATGAAAGACTGACTAGAGAATAGAATGTAAAGGTTAAATGGTGGACATCAGCAGGTAAATGGTAGGATGACAGAAATGGATAGGTCGATGGAAGAGTCAAGAGATATCTTCTGGGGAGGGTCTTGATGAGTTGCTTGATTTGCTTGGTGCCATAAGAGCTTTGGTTCGAAGTGGGGGTATTTTCAGTTTCTTCCTACTCACGTGCTCAAAAATATATAGTTATCGTGCCAAACAACAGCAATTAACAGTATGGCATTCAGAAGGTGCATCTATTGCAAAAAAGGGAAATGGTAACATATTATCGCGTTTGTCTTTCATTTTGTGTAATGAGTTAACCTGCTTTGTTTACATAAACACATTTCCCATGTGTTTTAGTATGAGCTGCAACTATTGTAGAAGTCATTATGTATCATCATGTCTTACCCTTAGCCCCGTCCCTAGCCCCGCCCACTCACTACACCTCTAGCTCATTTTAATGAGTACCTGCACTTATTTTTTCCCATTTAAAGCACTGCATTTTACTGTCAATGCTTTGTTCTAAGTGTGCCTGACACTTGGACGAGCACATTAGGAAAGGTGGGCTAACAGTATGAAGACACTGGTCTGCTTTGTACTGAGGCAACAGACCCAACCTTATATTTAAAAGGGGGCAAATATCACCCTGCAGTCACGTACAGTGAGTGACAGTATCCGCTTACAGGAATATGGTGGAATTGTCCCTGTGACCCTAGTGCCACCCGTCTTTGGATCGTCTTTGAGGAGTGCACTGACTGCGCCTGCTCTATGAAATACACAGTCATGAACTCGCGCTGCCCTGGGGGCAGTGCATTCAGATGAAAAACAGAGCGGCTGCTTTGAGTCGCTCTGTGTTTCACTTTACAGGCGGCAACCTGCCTGCATTTTGAAGGTGGTTTAGGGATCCCTTTGCAGGCAGGTGCAGTGAGTGACTGCACTTGCCTGCAAAGGTATATCTGGGGAGTTCATGAGACTAACTTTTCCCCCCTCCAGAGGGCTGCCATCAAGGGAAGCACTGACAGTCTTTGCCTTTGCACCCACGCCTTTAATATGGCACGGGCACAGAAGCAAAGGGATTCCCTCATATTCATGGGGCCACCCCCCATGCAAATTAGGGAATGCCCTCTGATGATAGTGCTGGTGCATTATGTGTACCAACACTATAAATATTACCGAAGGGATGCACAAGTGTCTGCATGATACCAAAGTACCCCGGGGGCACGCAATGTGGGCGCAAACACCCTTACGGCCACGGGGCACTCAGGTAAAACAATCCCTGGGTCCTCTCTTCCTCTACAGCTGCATTTGTAATAAGGTGAGGACATACTGGCATGTTTCCCTGATTTGCCTGGGGCTATACTCCCATGCTAGTGTGGGTAATTGGGATTGCACCAGCACTAACTGTGCTCCAGTGCAATCCATGTTACAGAAAGGGACGCCCAAATGTCTGAGATCACTTCTGCAAAAATAAGGTGTTCTGGGTGTGCAAAAAGCAGGTCCAGAGGCATGTTGCGCCCATTGGGCTGTTTGTATAATACAGTCCCAGATGTTTGCAAACAAGCCTAATTCTTAGCTTTTCAACTATAGATATAGAACTTAGATTCTCCTTGGAGGACAAAATGTTAGACAATTCACTTTGCTAACAATGTACAAAAAGATATGTGTATCCTATGAGAATGTTCACATTTGTAAATGAATTAGCATTTGAGCACACCCTTCAACTGCGTGACTGGCACATCTTTTCAGGAGGACTTGGGGGCACCGCGCTGGCCTGGATAGAGTCTTTCCTCTCGGATCGCTCGTTCCAGGTCTGGGATGACAACTCCCGCTCTGACTCCCTCCCTCTGACAAGTGGGGTCCCCCAGGGCTCCTCACTTAGTCCCACTCTTTTTAATGCATATATGGCCCCTTTGGAGGAGGTAGTCACCCCCTTCGGCATCAAGACTGTGAGCTATGCGGACGACACGCAATTGGTCGTCTCGCTCTCCCATCTCGAGCAATACCCAGATAACCTTCTGCACTGCCTCCAAAATATTCATCTCTGGATGTGCGAGTCCTCACTCAAACTTAATGGGTCCAAAACGGAAGTTATGCTGATGGGGAAGAAGTGGTCAGTAATTCCATCTTCCGTCTGGCCCGATGTTATGGGTGAGGTACTGGCCCCAAAAAAGGAAATCAAGAGTCTTGGGGTCTGGCTCGAAACGGACCTTTCCATGAAGACCCAGGCGACTAAAACAGCGGGAACCTGCTTTGGACTTATGAGGTCAGTCCGCAAGATCCTTCCCCTGCTTCCCCCTCAATCCAGGAAACTCATGGTTCAAGGACTGGTCCTGGCATGTTTGGACTTCAGCAATGCTGTATATTTAGGAGCCCCAGAAGCCACTCTGGGCAAGCTTCAACGAACCCAAAACGCAGCAGCCCGGATGCTGATGGGTCTCCCCCCCAGAACCTCTGCCAGACCTGCGCTTAAGGCTCTGCATTGGCTACCAGTCCGAGAAAGGATCGAATTTAAGGCAATGTGCATTACACACAAGCTCCTCTACGGACAAGGTCCTCCGATCCTGGGAGACATGATAACCCCTTACAAAGCTCCGAGATCTTTGCGCTCGGACAATGAAGGCCTGGTGACTGTTCCCAGGTTTAGGAGGGTGCGCTCCGGAGGCCGTTGTTTCTCCGTCAAGGCGTCCAATCGCTGGAACTCCCTTCCCCGCAGTCTGCGACTGGAACCCTGCCACCTGCGTTTCCGCAAACATCTTAAAACTCTGCTCTTCCCAAAGTAAGTTTCCCCTCCCCTCCTGACTGACTCAGCTCTGACAGCGCGGGGATGCCTTCGGGTCACCAGGCGCTTTACAAATCCTTAAATAATAATAATAATAATAATATTCATGGAATGTTTGGGGAGAATGCAGAAAAATGTGAAAATCTTCACCAAATGTAGGTATAAAGCTATGGGTTTATATTCATGGATGGTTCTGCAATGCACGTTCAGTTAAACAATATTCCATAGTGTCTAACTGTTCTAAAATAATTACAATTGTGTTATATTTAACTCTGATTGTATTTGTCTATTTGTGGCGCCCACTGTATGAGTAGAAACTCCCTTTGTTTTTTTGGGACTAAAGAGCATTGTCTTCTAATAACGGGGCGGATTTTAAGAATTCTAAGGTTTACATGGTGTTGTGGGAATTAATTGTGTTGTCTTCTATTACAGGTTCTGAACGGGAGAGCCAATTATGACCTTATCGCCATTGAAGAAGACATGGCTTCTGGCTTTTAAGCTTTGGTGGTGTGAGGCACGTGTTTTGTAGAGAATACTCAGGGGCATATTTACAAAGCCCCTACAGCACTTTTATGCTGCCTGAGTGTCACTTTTGAGACGTTCTGGAGGTGCAGTGTGTCGGCACATATTTACATGGCCATGCAAAACCACTCTGCGTGAATTTTAATTTCCTTGGAAATATGGAGCAAGGCAATGCCTTACTCTGCATCTAAGGGCATTCCATGGGTGTTGCTGTAGGTGTTCCCAAGCAACATCCATGGTGTTTTACACTGCCCCACATTTACAACATAGGGGCCGATTCCGATCTGGGTCGGAAGCGCACCGAACGCGATCCGGCCGGAAAAACTACGAGCCGTACGCGTGTTTTCCGCCCGACTCGTACAGCTGTACGAGCGAGCCAGTTCGACGCGAGCTACATGAAATTCACCGACCGAGTCGTTTACGTGTCCGAACCGCTCCGTACATCTCGGTCGTAAGCTAACCGTCGCGTGCAATGGATGTGATTCACGACCGAGCCAGTACGATGCACGCGTCGGGCAGCCTGTGCGAGCCGGAGTGTCCGGCTCGCAAAAGCTCCCAGAGTCGGACTTCGGGGGTCCGCGTCGGACCCCCGACACCCGCAGCCATACGACTCGCACATGGGGAGATCCATGGGTCTCCCCCACACAGGCATGTACGGCGCAGATGGCACTGACGTGCACCCACTGTAGGGGGCACACTGAGACGTACCCATTCAGTCAATGGGAGCGTATGTACGCGTCGTACAACTGGCTCCCATTGACTTCTATGGGTGTCCGACCGAACCGAGTCCGACAGTATACGTGCCGACCTGGATCGGAATCGGCACCATAGTGTGATTCTGAGGCAGCGCAAAAACTAATGCCTGCCAAAAGCAGGTGTAACGGCGACACATGTTTACATTTCTCCTGTTTTTTTCCTCTTCCAAGTGTGCTGCATTCTGCAGCACACATAAAATGGGGGAGGTGTCCCTTCCTGTCAAAAACAATCATGCCAACAACACAGACACTCTTGCACAATGGTACAAAGGTGCTTGCTCTGGCTCTCGGCTGCAGTTTGTGCGCCGGAGCTGGCAGAAAGGACAGGAATGCACTGAATCTTGAATATACATGCTCTTTTCTGTGGAAGTAGGGCAGTGCAGCTAGAAGGCTTACAGCGCTGCACTACACCAAAATATTGTAAATATACCCCTCTGTTTAAGGGGAGCTAATGTATGACTTTCGATGGTGATTCAGTTAATTGGAGCTAACTGTGCAGTTTTGTACCTCATTTAGTTTAGAGAAGGCTTTGTCTGGCAGACTAACTTTGTCCTGACATTGATTTAATGAGGGACTAAAACTGCTTTGTGAGTTACCCCCTTTGTGTACTTTATTACAGGTTCTCAAGAGCATATGTCCTACCCACATTTAAATGTTTTATGTAGTTGGGTGTCAACTGGCTGCTGTACTCTCTGTATTTGGGGTCAGCCAGAGATGCTGTTGAGGGTGGAGGAAAGGAGAGAGGCGTGATGTGATTGATACAATTTAAGAATACAAGTTAGTGGAAGGAATCAGACAAAAGGAATTCTGAAAGCCATGAATGCATTAGGTGGGTTTGCTCTGTATTATTTTTTTCTCTTTTGGTTTTATGGTCATTTTGGTGGACTAAATATGTTTTCCAGCCTAATTACTCACATCCATATTCTTTAGGAAATTAATCAATTCTTTTTTCTCTAATAATTGTCCATGAGATGTGCTATAAGCATTTTACCTCCTTACAATCACTTACCGATTAATAATCAGGAGAATCCAGTGGTCCACAAGCTTGTTTTATTCGTTCATACTAGTAAATATAATTATTTTCATCTCCCGAGTACTAGAAACAGTGCAAAATTCATTAAGTTCACCCTCTGAACTACAATTGATTTGATCTTCAGCCTCTTGTCGCTTCTCAATTAATTTATCAGAACAATTATATTTTGCACAGTTTAATTAATTCCATCCTTCCAGTGCTTGTTTTCAAATAGGTCAATTTGTTTATATAGTTAAGACACTGCTCCCCGGTATGTTCAATTCTGTGCCATCCTTTTTAAACCTCTTCACCTCCTCCTCCAAAACATGTATCCCATAAATATCGATTGTTGGACAATATCTAGCTCTAACCTGCATGCAAACCATAGACATCAAATAGGCGTAATACATTTACTGGAAGTGGTGGATGGATTAATAATCCAATCGAACATTTGGTCTTTTTTGGTCATGTAATTTGTGTTTGTCTAAAACCTATGTGTTAAATATAAACCCCTCTGTCTTTGTAGCACATAGTCAAGCTCTCCATACATGTTAAGTTAATGAGACACCCTTTCAATTTCAGTTAAAATAAGCACTTCCTAAATTGCAAGGATGTATAAACTGGCAGGCACACAAAATAGAATAATTATCCAAATATTAGAAGATAAGTACCTGTAGCTTTGGCAATCGGACAGCTATTATTCTACTGAACCACTGATGGAATTCCTTCCTATGTTGAATTTGTATTATTTGATAGGATCCATTGTGTGTTGATAATTTCTATGTCCCAATATACATTGTTACTATATACTATTTTGTCTTCCCCTAGAAAATTTTGAAAAGGAATTCTATATAACAATATTTATATTTGTGTGATGTTGACTACCATTTGTAGCATTGTAGTATGTTCCATAATTATGCGCCCTTTTGTGGGATTCAGGGAAGTCCAGTCATGAAAAAAGTATTTTGCCTATTGATGTTTCTTTATGGGAGGTTAACAGATAGTTTGCTCACTGTTTAGTATAGAATTTGCTGGACTTGGCCCTTTCTGTAGGGTACTCCCAAACTTGTTAGACTCACCTGGTTGCTTAATCCGTTTTTGTTGGTTTTAGGATTCTGTGCACTTTACGGCTGCCAAACAGTGTTAAGTTGCTTGTGCTCTCTTCTTCAAACATGGTAAAATGGGCCTACCCTTAATTTGTATATTTAATTTACTGGTGAGTCCCTAGTAAATGGTACCTCATGTACTCAAGGCCAGTACATTAAATTCTACTTATAGGCCTGCAGCATTCATTGTGCTATCCACTAACAAAGCACTTTAAAACCTGTCTCAAGCCTCCCTCTGCTGCCTGTGGTGCAGTTTTAAACTGCCATTTCAGCCTGGTAATATAAGATTTTTGCCAGGCCTACACCTGTTTTTAATGAACTTATAAGTCTCCCCTAAAGTAGTACTTAACCTCTTCAGTGCCCCGCCCTTTCCACGCCCTGTGCCGGGCGTTGCATTAGCGGGCGGGGTTCATGACGAGATAGTCTCGTCATGGGCACAGCGCAACCGCGTTCCATGACGAGACTATCTCGTCATGGGCACTGAAGGGGTTAACAGCTGCTTGGGCAGGGTGCATGGTATTTAAAAAGTAGGACATGTGGGTTTATGTTTTACATGTACCAACAGTGAGAAACTCCTAAAGTTGTTTTTCACTGTTACCATGCTACCTCTCCCTCTTGTCTCTCACTGGGGTCCCTTATTACATTTCATAACGTATAACTTCAGATCGAGAGCTGGTAGGAGAATACTTCTTGGACTCTTTTGAATTGTAATTTAAAATCCTATTTTAATGGTAAAGTTGGATTTTACATCACAATTCTAGCAATTCCACTTTTAGAAAGTTGGCATTTCTGTGCCCCAAATTACAATGCCTTTCTGCCAGTAAACAATGTAACATGACAGTGACTGTCTCTTTTGTGATGGGTTTTGTATTCCTCCCACAAATGGGGACAAAAAGGACTTAGGTGTGAGGGGATGGGATGGGTGATTCTGGCAGGATGGTTGGGGGAGGAGCTGTGTCCAGCACTGATTTACCCTTCAAAGACCATGCCTGCATGACAAACAAAGGGCCTCTACACTCTTTTGTCAACCCAGACATTTGGGAGCCAACCCCAGAAAGGGCAGGGTACTGGTCAGAACTAGTTTGGGAGTGGCCCAGGGTTGCCCCCCACCCAAAGCCTGGCACTGGGGATGAAAGGCAGCACTCTAAAACCCAAAATCAGACTTCTGTACCTGTGGAAGTATCAGAAGAAGGATGTTCCTGCTGCCCTGCTGCAGGAAGTACTGCCCTGCTACCCTGCTGCCCTGCTGCCCTGCTGCCTGAGGAAGGAAGACTTGGCCTTCTCCTTGGACCAGGACTACCAGAGTGACTCCAAGGGCTAGATGGCTTGCTTCCTGTGTGAGCTACAGGGACACAGTGAAGTCTAGAGACCCTGCGGTGTTTGGAAAAAATATTGAGTTGTAAATATCGGATGCAGAAATATCAGTATAAAAATATTGTGACACAACAATATCGTGTTGCAGGAATATTGTTCTCAAGAATATCAATTTTTTAGGTAAGTAATATCATTTTCAAGAATATTGTTTTCAATAATATAGTTGTAAATTATATCTTTTTTTAACTATCATTATGTTTGTTAGTTTATATATTAACCCCTTGCATGCCCGCCCCTTTCCCCGCCCAGTGCCACGCTTTGTATTAGCGGGCGGAGTTCATGACGAGCTGGACTCGTCATGGGCACAGCGCCACCGCAGCCCATGACGAGTCCAGCTCGTCATGGGCACTGAAGGGGTTAATTTATGAGGTAATTATTGTTTGTATAATTTTTTATAATATTGTTTCATATAGCTTGTGATATACAGTTTTCAATATAATTATAATAGTAATTTATTTTATTGTCGAGAGTTGCTAGGTTTGTAGGGTGGAAAGTTGATTAAGTATAATTAATTATTAATTTAGTATGAATTATTTGATTTATTACTAATTATGTATATTTTGTAATAATTATATTTTGTAAGCTATTTGTTAGGTGTGGCTTGCTAGGTTATAGGGTGGGAAGGTAATTAAGTAAGAATTAATAATTAATTAAACATTATTTTGCTGATTATTCATTAGGTACATTTTGTAAAATGTTTTATATTTGTTAGGTGTGGGTTGGTGGGTTTTGTGGGGGATAGGGTGGGAAGTTAATTATTAATTAATAAATTAATTAATAAATAATTATTCATTGATTAATTAGTAATGAATACATACATATTTAATAAATAATGTTAATGTATTCATTAATATTTCATTACATATTAATTATGATATTTGTGTTACATTTATTAATTTTAGTTATATTTTAAGTGTGGGCTGCTCGGTTTGTGGAGGTACAGTTTGGTAAGTTAATTAAGTAGTAAATAATGGCAATTTTGTCATTGATAATTAATTATTATATTGGTTAATAATTATGTTAATTGTTTAATTTGTTTTCCATATAAATAATTTGATGGGGGGTAATTGATAACGTTTCTATTAAGAGTTTTCTATTTTAATTAAATGAATAGGGTTATGTTTCATATATGCTATGTGTTTGAAGTGAAGTACTTTCCGTGCTGTTGCATAGACTGGAGTGGGAATAGTAAATGTTACCCTTCTGAATTCCTAAGCTTTCCCTACTGTTGCGCAGACTTCATTGGAAATAGTATATGTTACCTCTTCGAAGTCCAGTGCTTTCCCTACTATTGCACAGACTTGAGTGGGAATAGTCAATTTTACCTCTGCAAAGTCCAAAACTTTCCCTACTGATGCACACTGGAGTGAGAATAGTACATTTTACCTCTCTGAATTCCAACACTTTTCCTACTGTTGCACATACTGGAGTAGGAATAGTAAATATTACTCCTATGGAGTCCAACATTTCCCTACTGTTGCACACAGTGGAGTGGGAATAGTAAATGTTACCCCTCTGGAGTCCAACGCTTTCCCTACTGTTGCACAGACTGGAGTCGGAATAATAAACCAGACCCATCCAGAATCCAATCCTTTCCCTATTGTTGCAGAAACTGGAGTGGGAATAGTAAATTGTAACCCTCCAGAGTCCAATGCTTCCTCTACTGTTGCACAGACTGGAGTGCGAATAGTAAATGTTACCCTCCCGGAGTCCAACACTTTCTCTACTTTTGCAAAGACTGGCGTGGAAATAGTACATTTTTATTTTCCAAAGGCAAACACTTTCCCTACTGTTTCGCAGACTGGAGTGGAAATAGTAAATGTTACCGCTCTGGAGTCCAACACTTTCCCTACTGTTGCATAGCTGAGAGTGGGAATAGTAAATTGTACCCCTCTGAAGTACAATGCTTTCCCTACTGTTGCAAAGACTGGAGAGGTAATAGTACATTTTATCCCTCTGGAGTTGAATGCATTTCCTACTGTTGCACAAACTGGAGTGGGAATAATAAAGTCCAACGCTTTACCTACTGTTTCATAGACTGGAGTGGAAATATTCTATCTATTATTTTGAAACTTAAATATATTTTTGAATACTGTTTAAATAGATTTAAAATTATTATTTGTTTATTTGTTTATTTTTATACTGTTTAAATATATATCAATAGGCAATGTAAAACATTTTTTATAACAGTGTTCTATTATAAATATATAATAGAATGCATAGAAGATATATAAACATGGACGCACATATATATTTGTGTGTTTGTTTATATACATTTATATTTTTATATATATATATGAATAAATGTTGCTCAAATGTATTTCATTTACATTCAATTATTATATATTTAACTATTTAAAATGTACTATTTTAAACAATATATATATATTTTTGTAATCAATATTTTTGACAGAATACTTATTGTTGTAGTCGATATTATGTCAGTTGTCCTACCTTCTACCTACTTGTCTGCTGCTGCTGGTCCCTGCTGGAGTCAGGTCTAGCCCCCCACATTCTCTAACCTTGGTGTGGTGCTAAAGTGGCTTCTTCCTACCAAAATCCAAAACCTGGGACTTAGAAAATACTTCAGCAAAAACTGCTTTGGGAATTGAGACCGGGAGCTTCCTGCAAGCTGATCTGATGAACGTTCATCGCTGGTCAGAATGACTTTGTCGCAGCTCCCATTATGTCTTTCTCCTCTGCAGCAAATCCTCCCTAGCTGGACCTCTCGATGAAGGTATCTGGCCCTGTTGAGTGCTCTTCAGCTACGGCCTGTTGCCTTATCTCAGTAGCTCATGTGAGCTCCAGAAAAACGTATAAGTCCTAAGGAAGAAATCTTGACTGGGCTTGACGACGGCCAGCGCCCCATCAATGACCATGACCTCTTTGGCCTGAAAATCCAGCTTTTCCCAATCAGAGCTTTTTATGCCATCATCGACGGCTTCACTGAGGCTTAATCCAGCGCCTTCCTTTTGTCGACAACCTCGTCTCAGCTACCGCCTGCTGCTTGGTCCCACTAAGGATTCTACCTTTTCTAGCAAATCTTTAGAATTTCTATATGCACTATTTTTCTAAATTGGAGTGGGAATTTTCTTGTGCTGTGTTTTCACTTTGATACTGTTTGTGTGCTGCATAAACTCTTTACACATTTCCTCCAAGTTAAGCCTGACTACTTTTGTGCTAAGCTATCATAGGGTTAAGCACTGGTTTATTTAGTGACCTTTTGTGGTTCACCCTGACAAGGATTGTGGTTGCTGATTGAGTAGGGCTTACACCCCTTTCAAGCATAACCAAATTACTTACAGAACTGGTTTGTGTTGATTAGAGTGAGGTATGTTCTGTTCAATCCAGGGAGATTTTTGCATTGTCTTATGTGTATAAGTGGATGTGAGCCAGGACTTTTAGACTTTGTCACTGGATAGGGAGTTTAGTTGTCCATTGATTAGCCAGAGTAAACTCTTCTCTGCCTAGGCATCATAATTGTTCAAGCAATAATGCTTAGATGTTGAGTACTTGAGGGAGATCTATGTTTAGACTAACTTTATCTGAGTTGTTCTTTGATTTATCTAGGTGTGATGTGAGGGACTACTGTTGAGTTGGCAGTGATTTGTCATATATGGCTATGGTGAAATGAGGGTATCAGGGATTACCTAGTATATCCTATTTGAGATTGGTAAATTAGGTATGTGTTAGAGAATGTGCTAGGTTTTCAGTACTGCTGGGTGGATATGGTGAGTGCTGTTGGGTATAGCAATAGCCTAACAAACAGAACTTCATGGAGTATCTAAGCTGTGTTGGATGTGTGTTATGCATTATGTACACATGATTCTTTTGTATGTTAGTTCATGATGTGTCATGTTG
The DNA here is from genome assembly GCF_964204655.1 of Triturus cristatus. Taxonomy (NCBI): domain Eukaryota; kingdom Metazoa; phylum Chordata; class Amphibia; order Caudata; family Salamandridae; genus Triturus; species Triturus cristatus. The sequence goes on from NC_140591.1 coordinate 1,191,644,709, forward strand.
GAAATAATTTTGTGATAACAGTGATAGCCAACTATGTAGCATACATGCCTGTTGGTTTAATGAAAAGGGTCTGTTTAATATATTCCTTACTGCTTGGCCAAAGGCCTTTAGGTTTATTACATTCTTATTGCTGCAGCACCTCATTCTTAAAGGTGGAAGGGCCACGCTCCAACACCTTTTGGACACAAAGAGTGTCTGTGAAGCTGAGTAAAGGTCAGCCTGAGACACTTTTTATTTTCAGGTCAGGCAGCCAGTACCTAGACATGCGCAGGCTCCTGGCTCATGGAGCTGAACTTTGCAGGGATGATGATGTTACATCTCATGTGGGTGTGACTTACTGTGCATGTATGTATGAATGTATGTGTATTTGTGTGTGAGTGTTGTTAAAGTGTGTGTGTGCGTGTGTGTGTGTGTGTGTGTGTGGGAGTGTCTGCATGTGTGTGTTGGTCCCCCTTTCTAAGTTGTTATTTCTGGCCACCACTGGCTTATAGTCATCTACACAGCACCAGCATAACAAGGGATTGTTATCCTCTAAGAAGCATGATCACAGAGGGATCAGTAATTCAGTTACGAATATGAATAGAGTCAATGCAACCTATTTCTGGCAGGGAAACTGGCAAATTATATGCTATATTAACAAAATACCAGATGGAGCAGCATTCATAGTTCATTCGCTGTGCATCTTTTGAAAGACACAGACAGCTGTTGTACATATACGCCAAATAAGAGTGATAATTGGAAGCTCTATCAAATTTGATGACTTGAGCACAGCTATACAACACTTAAGAAAACTAATGTTTCCCTTGTTCCTCCTAGGGAAAAGATGCCAAATAATTTGCGTCGTGCCCCCGCAGCTAATGGAGGATTATCTCCAGTTGGATAAGCTATAGGGTGTTGACTCAAACCTTAACCAGACTAGCACTCATTTTAGGGTAACACATGAAGAACTTGGTAGATAACTGCCTGAAACAGACAAGACTAATTAAGCTTGCCTCATCCCTCCATACATGCCCAAATCTTTATTATGGATCACAGGAATCATCACTGTTACTTGTTTAGATGTGCAGGGATCCTCATGCCCTGCTACGATTTCATCTCAGGGAGTTTCACTTTCAGTTTTAAGATGAAGAATGACACAATCAGCAAAGGCCAAGCAAAACTTTGGAGAAAGCTTAATTTATTTCCATTTGTTTGGCATTAGCTACCCTGGTATAGAAAGTGCTGAGATCAACATTCATTATTAGCCTAGCTGTTGTTTAACCTGCTAGTCTTCCAAAAGACAGTGTTTAAATACTCTGGAATAGTGGTCTTCCCAGCTATCTCTGCATCAGTTACTAAACTTTAACTGTCAGACCTCCCCCTCTCTTCCCCCCTGACTCCCAAATAACTGTCATCTGTCAACTGTCATCCCACCCCTTCTAAAATCCTTTAAATCCAGATAATAGCAGCCAAGTGATACTGCTCAGTTGTCATTCTGTGTCACAGACTCCTGCTGCTTCAGCCTCTCTGAAGGCCGTAGGTCACTGCAGCTCATATCTCGCCTGGGCGAAGAAACCTATGATCACTGGCCCATTTAGCACTTTTTGTGACAATGAAATCAAACTGATACCTATTTTCTTGTGGGTGTTCCTGCTATTGTCGTATGGTTCCTACTAATTCAGTAAGACTGTGTGTTTGAGAAACATAAGCGTCAATACTGTGGGATCTGCTTCTGCTCATCAGTATCAAGACCTCCCACTTGACCTATATTTCTTTTGTCATGGCTGCAAAAAGATGCCATTCTGTTCGGAGAATTACAAAGTCTGGATGAAGAATTGATGTTATTGACAACTAAGGAATAGATTTTCCTACGTGGTAATAACCATCAGATCTCATTGGACCTCACTCAACAGGACATAGCACAAGTCTCCACGCTATACTGTTGGGTATAGAAAAGATACATACAGAGAGCTTATGATTACAGAGTTCTAAAGTGAGCGAGGCAACCTCATGGGGTTTGAGAAGACTGCTGTGCAGTCACAATATATGAATAAGTATATCTGGTACTGCTAATATATGAACGTATCTGTCCCAGTTTGGACTGTCAATGTTATTGGGAGTCTTTGGAAACCAATGAGCGGACTATGAAGTACTACAATGATACCTATATAGTCACGTGGAGAAATGGCACATATGTAAGATGTTTTATTCAAATCACCAACTGTATAATGCAGCAGTGCTATATGCCACTGTCTAATGTAGTGGCTTGAGATCATGTATTTATGCAACACTATAGACATAACACGAATAGACCTTATTAAGATTAACAGGCCCATAATAAAGAAGGCGATGGATAACAAATACACACCTGTATAATGTCCTCCTTCCACCACATTTGATTTAGGGTCGTACTATGATCAATTGGTCCCCAATTAGGAGTACTAACATCTCCGAATTTGGGTTAATGAAAGATCAGCCTATTCTGGAGGAGTAAAGAGACAAAAAAGGCCCCAAGATTGGATTATAATCAAATCTCCTACAGTAAGTGATACCAAGCATAGTGCCAACTAAGCCACATAAATTGAATATATTATATTCTTTATAAATTGTATATATGGCCCCACAGTTGGATACAATGAATTTTGTAAATATAGATGTTAAATTTAAAAAAACAAAGCCATTCTCCCACAAGGAATAATACGTGAGTATAATTATAAGAATCCTTTTTCTTTTTATGGCCATGTCTACATGATAGTACACCTCTATATGTGGCAATGAATCTATCCGCAAGTATGTGATCTACAAATAACATACTATGTTGTGACAGAATATCTAAGAAAATCTCATGGTGGACTATATGCTGATTATGATACCAAAATAGTGGTTCATAAGTACAGACACATGTTTCTCAAGAGCATTAAAAGGCACGTAGGGACATAAAAGTCAAAAACTCTATTTTTTTGTAAACGTATATATAACAAAACATATATGAAATTATATAAACATTAAAATAAAATATTCAAATATAAATTAAACAATAACAACTTATTTTATATTATAAAATATGTTAATTTATTTGTAGAGCGCACGATTACCCTCAGGTGTCCTGGCGCTAGCTCAACTCTACTGAGAAACATTGTGGCACGGAGAGCAGGTGGGGCTGTATGGGGTTTATTCCTTAAAAAGCCAGGTCTTAAGTTGCTTCCTAAAGCCCAGAATGTTTGTGGAGTTCCTCAGACTTCACGGGGGGGCATTCCAAGCTTTGGCTGCCCCTGTGATAAAAGTTCTCCCTCCCCATGAAGCTTTCTTCGTGGACGGAATGCTCACGAATTTGGCTCCTGATGAACGGAGGGTTCTTTTGGGAGTGTACCATCTAAAACAATTAGCAATAGTAGGTAAAGTGTTGGACTTTAGAAGTGCAAGATTTACAATTTCCACTCCAATCAGATAATCAGTAGGGAAGGTTTTGGGTTTTGGGTGGTCAGACCATTCCCACTCCTAAAATCTTGAAATAACACACATTTAACTATAGATCAAAACATGTAATGCTTAAATAACTTGAAAATAATATACATAATATTTAGAAATACAACAAAAGAATAAATAAAATGTAATTTAATAAGTTCAAATGTTATAGTCAAATTATACAATTATCTTAAAAACATTACAAATATTTTCAATGTATAAAACTTTCCACCCTTCCACTCTACAAAATGAACACTGACAAACAATTAAAATTAATGAAAAAATAATATACAAAATTGTAAATGATTTATTTTACATTACACATCAAATAAAGCAATTAAAATTAATGCAATTATTGAATATTAAAAAATCCACATGCTCGAAAAATGAATGAATTGATTTGCCAATTAAAAATGTATTTAGAAAATGGACAACAAAAATAACTCTCAATAGATCAAATGGTTTACATAATGTATTATCCCTTTAATATGTACAATAAAATATTAATGATACATTAAAAGTAATAATTTACATTTTAAAAAAAATTCTCACCCTAATGCTGTACAAACACAACATTCTAAATCTAAACTCAGAAAATATATATCAGATTTTTAAAAATGACACTTCATATGACAATTGACAAAATATATTAAAACTAAATAAGCACAAATGTTATTGCAATACTAATACATTATAATAGCAAAATAACTACAATTTATTAAACTTATGAGTGAAACGATATTTTATACAACTTTATTTAAAAAACACTATTCTGGCTGCTATATTTATGACCCACTATATTTTTGATTTGATATTCTAGTCAAAAACCAGCAGATGGATAGTCTTCAAAGCTTGCACAATAATATTTTATATTACTTCACAAAAGGCTTCCATGACTCAAGAAAGTGCTTTAAGTCATGAGTCTCAGCAAGCCTGATAATACAGTAAAGGGAATTTTTGAAATACAGACGCCATTAATTTCACTTGTCTTTTAATGAGACACAAAATATTCTCTACGATCATTCTCCTATGACATTAAAGCAATATTACATAAATAGAGCTGTCGCTAAATCTGGTGATGAGATGGCAAAAGCATCATGTTTTCCCCATGGATTTGAAACTTTAGATTTAAAGAAGGCAGCATCTGCCTTAACACAGATGGTGAATGCTTAGTTGTTCTCCAGTCCCATTCACTTGGAAATACTGTCTTATTTGCATGAGGTTTTCCATACAAGTAATGGAATTAATAGCATACCTGGAGCATGTACTATAACAAGCCAGGCACTGTGGACAGCACTTCACTCGTGGAACATACTAAGGGTGGCCGTAACTCACGTCATTCCGTGTAGTGTAATCACACGAAATTGCCCAAAAAGTCAGTGAAATTACTCTGAATTATGCAAGAAGAGTAATTCTGCATTTAGCACTTGTTTTTTATAGAAAATGCACCCTTGCATCCAAAATCGATGTGAGGATGAATATTGCACTAAGAAAATATCGCTAAATGCAACAGAAAATAAACAGAAGTGCAAGTAGCCGCTCGCAATCACTAAAGGTGCTCTCGGGTGAGATTTCTACCCCCAAATTCATCTAAATTACACGATCAGGCATAATCCTAGGCCTGGGCAAAATTTCAATTACACTGGAGTAATCAGAATAATTTCAGTAATCACGTATTAGTCTTGTGATGCTTGAGGATCTTTGCACTCAAGAAATTTGGAACTCAGGCATGAGGAAACAGGCCCTTAATAAAGCATTAAATCTGTCAACAAAACTGCTGTCTAACATAACTGATGAAAACAGCCTGTTACAAAGACGTCATGCCTGGACGGTGACTAATTCACATGGCACCAGGAAACCTCAGGTTTATTTATCAGCACATTTCTCAACAATTTAAAAAAACTAATTCATGAATTTAAGCTTTGGTTTATGGGAAACAACGGATCTGATCCCCTCCTGGAAAGACCAGCACCAAATTCAAGCCGGCAGATTGTGCAATTACAAACATGAATCCCTTTCACATATTCTCTGTGTAATGGTTTTCAAAGAGTGAACATTTGAATAAACTTCACTTTGACTTTAGTCTTGTGATGCAACAATGCGCACTTATGCCAGCTTGAATACTTAAGAGTAATTTGGGGCAAAAATACTACCACGGGAGCACAGGAACAATGATCTAAGAGAGAGCGAGTGACTGCTGGCTACTTGTGTTCATGCCTTGTAGCATGTAGTGGTATTTTCTTAGCAAAAAATGCTTCCTCCTGGCCATTTGGGGTGTGAGGGCGCATTTTACACTAAGAAGATAGTGCTAAATGCTGGAGTACACTTCTCACATACTTATGCATAATTACCAATACATTTGCTGTAATTTTGAGTAATTACACTAGAGAGAATTAAGCTAGATACACCCATCTCTAGTAATCACATTATTTTCAGTGATCCTGCATAAAAAGAGTAACATACTGTAGTGAAGAGTCACGCAGGTGAAATTATCAATCTCTTTATTAAGTGATAACACAACAGCATCCCCAGCTTGCAGGTCATGCAGGCTAGTCAGAATAAGTGAAGGCAACCTCATCAACATTCTAAGGTGGCCTTCCTACCAACATTCCACGGCTGTACCAATGGCGTAATAGGGGTGGGGGTGCATGGCCTGTACCAAGTGGGAGAAATTACAACACATCTTCCCCCCATACCAATGATGCAGCGAGGTCTGCTTGAACCTAGGGGAGGAATAACAACAACACAAACTAACTGGATGTACCTGAGCCCCCTGGAGGACTCCTGGGGAAAAAACAAAGGAGTAAGGTCTACCTCTCCATGCTATAGTGCTGGTGCCAGCTTGGAGCGTTCTTTTGCCGGCCCCCTCTCCTCTGTTGTGCCACATCCACCCTCTCTTCGTTACCTTGTCCCCTGGTGCACTCACCGCGGGGCCTTTCCCTCACGTCTCCAGCCACCCTGTCCATGCTCCATTTCTTCCCATCCTCCATGACAACCACATTTCTCTTGACTTCCTTAATTCTTCCCTGGGGGTAATACTTTCCCCCCTTTCCTCTCATGACCTCAGGTTTCCTGATGTGCACCATTTGCCCTGGAAGAAAGGATCTCTCCTTGACCCCCCACTTTCTGTCATACCACTCCTTGTATTTCCCCTGTCGGACCACCGTTCTGTCCCTTAATTCCTCCTTGTCGACTTCCCCCAACTCTTTAGGACACAACCAATTAGGGGACAATTTCGATCCTGCCTTCCTTCCCCTCAACAGTTCAAAGGGGGTATGACCCGTTGAGAGACTGGGTGTAGTGTGGTAAGCCCAGAGCATGTCTCTAATGGCAGGTTCAATGGCCAACCCTGAATTGTTCGCCAGTTGTATGCATTCTTTTAGCATCCTGTTCGCTCTCTCCACCTTCCCATTGGCTATAGGGCAATAAAGGGGAGTGCGCAAATGTGTTACGGACATGTCCTCCAGGAACTCTCTCATCTCCTCCGACACAAACTGTACACCATTGTCCGTGACGAGAGAAGAGGGAATCCCTTCTTTAGAGAATATTTCGCTCATGAACTCTATCAGTGACCTGGTGTTGATGGAATTCACGAATTTACAGGTTATCCAGTTCGAATAGTAGTCAATGATTACCAAAAGGTAGCACTCCTGTGGTCCTTTGGCCCGAATGGGCCCCGTAATGTCAAGTCCCAATTTGTCCCATGGTACCATTGGGATTTCTACAGGAAGGAGTGGAGCGTGTCTTATGCTTCTTGACTTGTCACTCATGCTACACGCGAAACAGTCTTTCACCTTGTCCTCCATTAACTGATCCATTCCTGGGAACCAGTAGTCCGCTCTCAGACGTGCCTTGCACATGCTCCTGCCCATATGACCCTCATGGGTGAGATCGATTATTTTAGACCTTAAACCCTCAGGAGGTATGATTTTTCCTGACTTGAGCAGTAGTCTTCCCTCAATGGACAAATCATTCTTTACATTCCAGAACGGTTGAATGTTTTCTGGCAGGTCCCTGCACTTGTTAGGCCATCCTTTCGTCACCAACCCTTTCACCTCACCTAGGATCCTGTCCTGGTCCATATGCTGATCCCATTCCTCTCTTGCCACCGCGGGGATCTTCACCTCCATCACCATTTCCTTTTCCAACGGTTTTTCCATAGGTGACCTTGAGAGAAAGTATGCCACTTTATTTTGTTGTCCTGGGACAAATCCTACTTTGTAGTTAAATCCTTGCAGTCCTAGGATCCATTTTGCAATCCTTGGCGTTACGTTCTCCAAGTCTTTCTTTGCAAACAACCCCACAAGTGGTTTGTGGTCCGTGTATACTTCAAATGGCATGCCCCACACATAAAAATTGAAGTGCTTGATTGACCAATAAACCGCCAATGCTTCCTTCTCGATGGTTGAATAATTAGACTCTGCAGCTGTCAAGGACCTTGAAGCAAACGCCACTACCTTCACACCCTCCTCTGTTCTTTGTGACAGCATTGCCCCTATTCCTTTGCTGCTAGCATCCGTGGTAATCATAGTGTCTTTCTTTACATCGAAATTTCCAATGTACGGGGCCGTTGCAATGGCTTCCTTTATGTTTCTTATAGCCTCTTCCTGTTCCTTCTCCCAGGTGAACTCACTATTTTTTTTAAGCATTTCTCTCAAAGGTTGGGCCATCATGGCAAAATTCTTGATGAACTTTGCCATATATTCCGCCAGACCGAGGAATGAAATCACTTCTTCTTTGTTCTTCGGTGTAGGCGCGCTCCTCACTGCTTCCACCAGGCTATACTTGGGTTTGATTCCTTCCTCCGATATTATGTGACCCAAATATTCTACTGATGTGACCCCCACCTTGTATTTGCTCTCCTTTGTGGTGAATCCAACCTCCTTCAATCTTCCTAGAACCCTTTCAGCATTCATTTTATGCTCCTCCTCACTTGTGCCATAAATCAGGATATCGTCCTGGAAGCACATGCACTTCTGGCAATCCTTTAGTACATGCTGCATGGCTCTTTGGAACGCCGATGCTGCCGATGCCAGACCAAACGGCATTCTTAGGAACTTGAAGTTACCAAAAAGAGTCGTGAAAGCCGTCAACGGCTGTGATTCTGGGTGCAATCTTATTTGATGGTAAGCGGATGATAGGTCCAAGACACTAAACACTTTCGCTCCCTGCAATGTGCTTAACATTTCATGTATTCTGGGCAAGGGGTGTCTGTCCACCACTATGCTACTATTAAGAGCTCTCAAGTCCACGCAGAGCCTAATGCTCTTACCACTGTCCTTTGTCGTGATGACAATGGGTGCCAACCATGCTGAGCTCTCAATCTCCTTGATGACACCTTGTCTCGCCAATTTCTCCAACTCCATCCTCAACGGTTCTCTCATTAACAATGGTACTGATCTCGTTCTGGGAATTACAGGCTTTGCCCCTCCTTTCAGTACTATTTTGTGCATATAGTTCTTAAGCAACCCCAGCTCCTCACTGAAAACTTCAGGGTAGTTCTTGATGAGTCCTGCACTATCCCCATGTGTTTCCATGAGCAATACCTGTTCTCTGTTGTTGGGATCTAGCTTAATACCCAGCTCTTTCTGGTGTTTCCATCCCAGCAGGCTGGACCCCTCCTTCGCGATGTATACCTTCCCCACTGTGTGCCTGTCTTTGAATGAGATCCTCATCCTCACCATGCCCTCTAGTGGTATAGGGATCTTATTGTAACCTGAAGGGGAAATGTCTGGACTTTCTAACTTCATGCCATGATTACCAAATTTTTCATCAAACACTCTTTTTTCTACAAGTGTAAATGGCGAGCAAGAATCCGCATAAACCTTAATCCCCACATCATCCAGTTTAATCTCACATGTGGGATATACAGTATTGTCTTCCTTGCTCTCCCCCTCAATTTGAAAAATATAACTCTTTTCAGTGACTTCGCCCATCTCATTGCTTTCGACCATATGCACTTTGGGTGTAAACACATTGCACACTTTTGAGAAATGTCCTCTCTTGTTGCATTTCCTACATACAATATTTCTTGCAGGACACTTCCAGTTGTTCGCTAAATGATTATGGCTACCACATCTAAAGCATTGTAAGCTATTAGTCTTCTTATTTACCACCTCTTTATGTTTTTGTTCCACCACACACACAGCTTCGGTGACAGACGCCTCCTTGTGTTCTGCACTTTCCTTCCCTGCCTCTCCAATTTTCATCTCTTTCATGCACTGTGCCGTGTGTTCTAACCCCTTGGCTATACTAATGGCCTCCTCCAGATCGGGGTTTCTAGTGAGCAGCTCCTCTTGCACTTTCCCATCATTTGTACACCTCACCAATTGGTCCCTTATAAGCGAATCTGTAAGAGCCCCAAACTCACAAGTGGCTGACATGCCTCTCAACACAGCTATGTACGATGAGACTTTTTCATCTTTCTTTTGACTACGTTTGAAAAACTTGTGTCTCTCTAAGACCACATTAATTTTTACCTTGAAGTGCTCCCCCAACTTCCTTAAAGTGTACTCATACACATCCACACCTTCATCCTCCTCCAAAGGTTCATCCTCAACCAGTCTCCCTGTGACATCCTCGTATACTTTCCTTCCTTGCACTCCTAAGTTGTGTAATAAAATATGCTGCTTCCTTATATTGGAAAAGTTCCCTCCGCCAATGGCGATTAAATGGGATTTGAAAATCCCAACCCATCTCCTCCATGGTATATCAGGTTCCCCTAACTCATTCAGAAATGGGGGTGGTTGACTCATTCCTGCTCCTGCCATGGTCCAATGTGCGTGTACCCTAGGTTTGAATTACTTAAATAATACCTTCCCTCTATATAACAACCAAGGGGCCCTGAGCAAGACCTCTGGAGGTGATGAGGAAAATAAAAAACAACTTTCACCATCAAGAAACCGGAAACTAAGCGCTGTAAGTGGGTTTGTAACAGCTACTTCCAGTGCCCAACACCACAGGAGTATGAAAAGTGCTATTGAATAAAACCTTAAACATTGAAACCCACAATCCCTTTAACGAGTGGATACTGCGCCTAAAACCTGAACTTCATTGCACAATGTTCGGTAAATCCTTTGGTTCCAGTCCCCTTTCAATGCCAGTGAATATTATTCAGGCCCCGCCTACAGGGGCGAGGAAGGCGTCTCACAACACGCTGACAGGATTTTCCTCACGTCGCGCTGAACTCCCGCGGCCGCCAGAAACCTCAGCTCTGCTCGACAAAATGTAAGTACACGCCACCTTTTTTAACCGTCTCTTCGTCGTTCACACAGTTCATTCCTCAACGTGGCAGGTGGTACTTAAATCGATCCACCTCACTTCCCTCACAGGCTTCGTATAAACTTGGGAATGTCAATGCGCAAACCAGCCGCAACGTCAAGCAGTCCACTGCCTCCCCTTTGAGTACCAACTCACAACTCACATCAGCTGATCCTCCGTACCTTCCGTCGTCAGTTCCCCGCTGAGCCAGCCGTAGATAACGCCTCTTCAGTATCACCGGCAAGCGCAACGGGTTACGAAGGTCCGCTGCAGTCCGCTGAGTAGCGCTAAAGTTGACCAACTTCAAATATCCTCAAGAAGGGGAGTAGCGTAGACCGTAGGTTACTGTTAAAACCTCGAATGAAACGTAACCTCTGCAGAGAGGTAGGAGAGAGACAACCCAGACGGTGAAAAGGTTTAACCAACTCGTCTCGTCTCCGCTGTAGTTCATGCCCTGCCAAAATTATCTTGAGGAAAAACCGATACAAGCTCAAAATCCACAGGGGAGGATGCTGCACCGTCCCTGCCACGGTCTCCCTTGTCACTCGTCGCCAAATCTGTAGTGAAGAGTCACGCAGGTGAAATTATCAATCTCTTTATTAAGTGATAACACAACAGCATCCCCAGCTTGTAGGTCATGCAGGCTAGTCAGAGTAAGTGAAGGCAACCTCATCAACATTCTAAGGTGGCCTTCCTACCAACATTCCATGGATGTACCAATGGCGTAATAGGGGTGGGGGTGCATGGCCTGTACCAAGTGGGAGAAATTACAACACATACATTAATACTCTTAATGCCTGACCTGTGCAGGCTGCTCAGAGAGCCGTGCACAGCAGGTGCATCATGAAACTACAGTGGTTATGAACCAGGGGTGAAACACTGGACGGACTGGACCTCATTCAGAAGCCAACATGCAAATGGCTGAGCAGGTATAAACGGACTACCATGGATACTCTTTGACATGGAGCAGATTATGCAATGGTATGTCAGACTTTTCTCTGCACTGGGAGTTTTAACCTTCCTCCTAGCATAATCTAGGCCCTGTGCATATTACCTTAAGTGTTTATGATACAAAACATTGAATACATTCTGATTTGAATGCAAATGTTAATAGTTGTTGGTGATCTTTGACAGCACTTCTCCAAACATAGGGGCTTATTTACAAGCCCCTTGCACCCCCACTACGTCACTTTTTTCCCATACTAAAAGTAACCCACCGGCGGGGCGGGGGCTTGTAAATAAGCACCGTCGTTTTTGGAAGCTTGACATATTTTGATTAACATGTCTGACTTGATTGGAGGCTGCAAAGAAAATGTGAGATGTACTGCTGTTCATGTATGTTCCATATCCTCTTTTTAAAGTCATGCATTAGCAACTCGCCACTGTATCCCCCCTGCTGTTGTCCCCACCACTAGCTGCTATCACGCCCAATCCATGGAATCACTCCTCTTCTAGCCGAAGTGTTTTGTGCCACCCACATCTCCTCTGTTGCCATGCTGGTAACATTAATCATTAGTTTCTACCATTCTTCTGTGCAGCTGACCTGCTTCCTCTACACATCATCTTCTGCCATCCCAATGAATGTGATCATTATATTTCCCTTTCCTCAAGGGACAACCCAACCTTGTTGCCTTCTCCCTTTGTCTCCACATCCTCTACAGCCATCCCAGTGAAAGGGATCATCAATTGTTCTTTTTCTTTTGAGAGGACTTCAGATTTATGTCTCCCCTACAGCTATGGATTTGTTATCCTAGTTAATGCCAAATCATTAAACAAGAACCTCCAAATCTAAAACACTAAAATTGATTGCCACCTAGACCCACTTTCCATCACTGAACTCTGGTTGGTAGATGTTAGACCTGGCACCTTGGCGTGAGTTTCCCTTCCACTTTTTGATGGTGTGCCTCGACTGTTTTGCTGGTGTTGTCCGCTCAGGGCACTGCGCCACGGCTAATCCGTGCCGCAGTGCAAGTGCTCCCTAAGTAAAGTGTACCTGTAATTGATGTTCCCGATTGGTTTATTGGATTCACTGTCAGTCCCCAGTAAAGTGCACCAAGGGTGCCAGGGCTTGTGAATGCCAATGCTGCTGGTGGGCTTGCAGCGCTGGTTGCGCCACCCACGGAAGCGGCCTTGTAAAGTGTGTCTAGGGTCTGCCACCGCAGACCCTGTGCGCGGTCCGGGACCGTCGCGCTGACTGCGCAAGTGCCCCCACTTGCCAGTCCCTAAAACTTCCCTTACCTACATATTAGCCACCCCTCTGGTAGGCCCAAGGGCAGGGTGCATTGTAGGCATAAGGTAGGACATGCCCTGATGTGTGTGGCATGTCTTAGTAGTGAATTACCGCCATTTTCGTTCTTCACTATTGAAGGCTACCTACTCTCCATAGGCCAGAATGGGCTGCTGGAGTCACTACACGCTGTGACCCCAGTGGACTCAGAGAGCATGGTAGAATGTCAAGTTTAGTATGCCTGAACTCAGAATAATAAAATACTTCTTGTAGTCAAGTTTATTTTAATATCCTGGGTTTGTAAATACTACTTTTAGAAAGTTAGTATTTACTGACCTGACCATCTCAGTCCGCCTCTGCTGTGTGTGTGTGTTCTGCCCAGCAACAGTAAGGAGCAGGGTTGGGGAATCCCCAGAGACAGGTTGGCTGCCAGGTGGTGGGTAGAGAGATTACACCTGGATGGGTGGGAGGAGTACACCTTGACTCTTGAATAGACCTGTGCTCTGCCACCACAAAGCCGGCGCCACCCCCTGTGGGGCGGCTGATGTCTCTGCCCTGCTGCTGAAAGGAAAGAGCAGAGCCACAATAACAAAGTGCTCCAGAACTGGACTGAGCCAGGCCTAGGCCCCCTGGCGCTCAAGAACAAAAGAATCATGGTATAAAAGTAGGAGCCTGGCTCCTAAGAAATCAGAATCCTGTTTACCACAAAGGACCTCTGCCCGACTAGAAGGAGAAGAAGACGCCGGAGGAGCTGGCCTGCTGCTTGCCTTGCTGAGAGAGGAGAGGAAGAGACTTACTGAAAAGACTTTGCTACTTTGTGCTTGAACATTCTCCAAGGGCTTGATCTGAGCTTGCCCCCTGAACTGAACCCCAGGAACAGTGGGTTCTCTGTGCTTCTTGCTCGTCCTCCAATTCGAGCCGTGTGTGCATCCCGCTGGAAAAGAGACTGCGCCCCTCATCGCCCCTCCTAGGGCCGTGACACTCAGAAGCTCGCCTGCCTCCAACCCGTGAGAGCCCCGCTCCGTCCCGAGCCGCTCTCTGTCCCCGGGCCAGGCCGCCTGCATCCCTGTCACCGCCTGCTACTGGAGCGCGCTGACCGCGCTATCACCCCTCCTGCCGGAAGCCGTCCGACGACTGTGATCTACGCCGGGTCATCCAGCTGCACTGACTGTGCCCTGTGACCCCGCTTCGCTATCCCCGGACATCTCAGGCCGCGCCGCCCCCGCTGTGGAGACCCTCCTGCACCGCCGTGCTACAGGGTCGCTGGCCGCGCCTGCCTACGTGCCCACACCTGCTGAGTGAGGACCCAAGAACACTCCCCAAGCTGAGAGTCGCACCGACCTGTGCCGAACTCTCCACCTCACGAAAGAAGTTCCAGTATCGGGCTCGGGGCCCGCAACGCCTTATTTCCCCGTTCGCAGGAACCGATCTCTGTGAGTACTGGAACTACAAGTAAAGAGACTACGAACTATCCATTTGAAACTACGAACCAAGAACATTTGCCTGCTGTATAACCTGGTGGCCTAGCGAAAACGTTATTGGTCTTGTGATAAGTCTGCTGAGAGATATATACCTTATTTTTACATAAAGAATCGTATTTTTATATATATCCAAGTCTGGTGTCCGTTTCTGGGGGGATTAATGTATTTACTGTGTGTACAATTGTAAGTGCTTAACCAACAACGCCTGAGGAATCGCCTTGGCTGCTCACGCCACGCACCTAGAGGGTGAGCAAGGGTCATTCGCGAGGGGTTATCCTGCGCCCTGACGTGGAGGAGAGGGTTCCTGCTTGACACAAGGGCAACCTTGCGCCAACCAGAGATCCCCGACTCTAACATTGTTGGCAGCGGTTGGGATTTCGGATTTGCACTTGTAATTTGCATACAGTGAATTATTAATCACCAGATAGTGAGAGCAGACCAAGTAACGCAGCCACAGGTTTTCATTCTCTGAACTTTGTTGAGACATCTGCCATTACTGCAACCATGCCTGGCTCACACTCCGCTGGGAGAGCACTCTCTGTGATTTCTGGAATCGATGAGGTGGATTGGGAGAGACTGGAAGGCTACTCGATGGAGCAATTGAAAGGCTACAGTGTAAAATTCCGAGTCCCCCATGCTGGATTCAAGAGGAGAACCCAGTACGCCAAGGCGCTGAGAGCCTGGAAGGAGTCACGAGACCCACGGAATGCGGGGGACATCGTTCCACCCGACAACCTTGAGGAGCCCAGCAGAGTCCGGTCGCCAGAGGAGCTGGCAGACAGGGCAGCAGACAGGGCGCATGCAATGGAGATGGCAAAGTTGGCAGGACAGATGGAAATGGAAAAGCAGAAGTTGGCCCTGGAGGCACAACAACGCCAAATGGATCATGATATCAGATTGAAGGAGTTGGAGCTGAAGGCGAAAAGTTTGGACACCGCTCCTTCTGGTGGCAGCACTCCACCAGCGCAGGTAGAGTCCAAGGTGTACATCCCCAAAGATGTAGTAAAGGAGTATTTCAGAAAGGATGACATAGGGCAGTGGTTTAGGGCCTACGAGGTGGCCATGTCCTCACACCGGGTCCCTGAGAAAGACTGGGGAGCGGGGTTGTGGGGAAGGTTCCTTGCTGAAGGGCGTGACACACTGTTAGATTTACCCTTAGATCTCCAAACCTCATACCCCCATATGAAGGAAGCTTTAATGACCAGGTATGGGTTAACTCCTGAGCTATATAGACAGAGGTTCAGGGAGACCAAGAAGATCCCTGAGAGTACGTATGTGGAATATGTGACCTTTTTCTGCAGAGCGCTGGATGGTTGGGTGAAGGGTAGCAAAGTGAGTGATTATCAAGGGCTGCTTGATTTAATTGCATGGGAGCACTTGTCCAGTCAATGTTTTCCTGAGCTACGCCAGCACCTGATTGATAGCAAGCTGTCCAACCCGAGGAAGCTTGCTGAGGAGGCGGACCGCTGGCTCAGCACCAGGGTCCACAAGGGTCAAGTGGGAGACTCCGCCAAAGGTGGGCAGGGTCCCCAGCAGAAGAGTGGGGGGGACAAGGGTAAACAGAAGGGGTTCCAAAAAGGCCCCCAAAGTAATTCCCAAGGGAACCAGCAGAAGGGTTCTCAGCCTCCCCCACCCCCGCAGCAGAACGGGGCCCCGACAGGTAGACCTGTTCCAAAGGGGCCCTTCAATTGTTATAAGTGTGGTGACCCGGGTCACATTGCCTCTGATCCTAAGTGTCGCCTGTTTGGTAAGACCGCACCCACTGGTGCTCCACCCCGGCAAGTAGCTAGTGTTAACTTTGGGGAGGAGGTAGCAGTCCCGGAGGGTGGGGGTCCCGGGCAGATGACCCTAGTCTCGCTAGGAGACAGTGAGATGGTCCCTGTAACCTACCTGCCCTCTAACACTAAGAAATATGGGCAAGTAGTGACCATCAATGGAAAGAAGGTTGAGGCTCTTAGAGATACAGGAGCCAGCGTGACCTCGGTGAGGCAACACCTGGTGTCTCAAGAGCAGATTGTACCCAATGCCTACTGTAGGGTTGTCAATGCTGACAACGTAGAGAGTCGTTGTCCAATGGCTCAAGTTCCCTTTGAGTGGGGGGAGGTCTCTGGTACTCTACAAGTCGCTGTGAGAACTGACATGCCTGTAGACTGTCTGCTAGGGAACGACCTGGAGAGTTCCCCTTGGGAAAAGGTGGAGAAGACCACGCATCTGAGGATGGTGGGTCTACCCGACTGGGCGTGCGTGACCACCCGGTCCATGGCAGCCAGTAGGGGTGTTGAGAGGGTCCTGGAGCCTGAGGGAGAGGTCCAGGAACCGGCCTTAGGGAGAAGGCGCAGGAGGCGCGGGAAACCGGCCCCCGAAGTTCCCACGGCCCGGGAGGAAGTAGACCCTGAGGGGGATGCTCTGGAGCCTACCGGGGAACAGATTGCCGAGCTGGGAGATCTGCCTGAGCTGACCCATTGGCAGCAAGAAGGAGGTCCCTCCAGGGAGGAATTCTGCAGGGAGCAGAAAGAATGCCCTTCTCTCGTGGGTATGCGGCAACAGGCTGCAGACCAGGCCAATGGTGTTCAGGCCAAAACACACTACGTGTACTGGGAGAGTGACCTCCTGTATTCCGAGCCTAAGGCTGCTGAACCTGGGTCAGCCCGTGTGCTGGTGGTACCCCAGAAGTTCAGAACCTTCCTACTGGGGCTGGCTCACGATGTGCCGTTAGCAGGACATTTGGGGATGGACAAGACCTATGACAGGCTTGTCACCCACTTTTACTGGCCCCAAATGCATAAGAATTCCGATTCCTACTGCAGAACCTGTCGGACTTGCCAGGCAAGTGGTAAGAGCGGAGGGAAGCACAAGGCTCCTCTGCAACCTTTCCCTGTGGTCGGTACGCCATTCCAACGAGTGGGTATTGATATTGTGGGGCCTCTGGATCCCAAGACAGCCCTGGGCAACAGGTTCATCCTGGTCTTGGTGGACCATGCCACCCGGTACCCTGAAGCCATCCCTCTGAGGACAGTGACGGCCCCCGTGGTGGGAAGGGCACTGATGGGAATTTTCTCCCGAGTGGGATTCCCTCTAGAGGTGGTGAGCGACAGGGGGACCAATTTCATATCTACATATATGAAATCCCTGTGGAAGGAGTGTGGGGTAACGTACAAGTTCACCACTCCTTACCATCCCCAAGGAAATGGGTTGGTTGAGAGATTCAACCGAACCCTCAAAGGCATGATCATGGGCCTGGACGGTCCAATGAGGCGTAAGTGGGACGTCCTCTTGCCATGCCTGCTCTTCGCTTACCGAGAGGTGCCACAGAAGTCTCTAGGGTTCAGCCCCTTTGAGCTTCTGTATGGTCACCCGGTAAGAGGACCTCTGAGTTTGGTAAAGGAAGGCTGGGAGCAATCTCCCAGGAAACCTCCCCAGAATGTATATAGTTACATGCTGGCCTTCCGAAACCAGACTCGGCGTTTCAGGCAACTTGCTGAGGCAAATCTGGAAGCCAGCCAGGAGGAGATGAAGCGGTGGTACGACCGGAATGCCACTCTGGTAGAGCTTCAACCTGGACAAAAGGTGTGGGTCTTGGCCCCAGTGGAGCCGTGTGCACTTCAGGATAAGTGGACAGGTCCATTTGAGGTTATGGAGCGCAAAAGTCCTATCACCTACTTGGTGGACATGCAGACTCCCAGGAACCCTTTGAGGGTCCTACATGTTAACCGCCTTAAGCCCCACTTAGAGAGGACCGAAGTGGGCATGCTGCTGGCCACTGATGATGGAATGGAAGAGGAGACCGAGCCTCTTCCTGACCTCTTAGTGGCCTCTGAGAAAGATGGGTCAGTGGATGGAGTTAACCTCTCACCCACCCTGACGCCCGAACAACAGGAAGACTGCCGCCACTTGCTGGGACAGTTTTCCGACCGATTCTCCCTGGTTCCTGGTGTCACAGATTGGTGCGTCCATGATGTGGACACAGGAGACAGCTTACCTGTGAAGCACAAGGCTTACAGGGTAACTGACAGGGTCAGAGCTTGCATCAAGGAGGAGGTCTCCAAAATGCTTGCGCTCGGGGTGGTTGAGTCCTCCAGCAGTCCTTGGTCCAGCCCCGTGGTCTTGGTCCCAAAGGCTGCTGCGCCGGGAGCCACACCTGAACTCCGGTTCTGTGTGGACTACAGAGGACTCAATTCAGTCACGAAGACTGACGCGCACCCCATCCCCAGAGCTGATGAGCTCATTGATCGGCTGGGGGCTGCCCGGTTCCTCAGTACGTTTGATTTAACGTCTGGGTACTGGCAGATCGCCTTGACCGATGGGGCCAAAGAGAGGTCAGCATTCTCTACCCCAGATGGGCACTTCCAGTTCCGAGTCATGCCATTTGGGATGAAGAATGCCCCTGCCACCTTTCAGAGGTTGGTCAACCAGGTACTGGTTGGGCTGGATGCGTTCAGTGCCGCCTACCTGGATGACATCGCAGTGTTCAGTGCCACCTGGCCTGAACACCTGCGCCACCTCTGGGAAGTGTTGATGGCGCTGCGCCGAGCAGGCCTCACGATCAAGGCAAGCAAGTGCCAGATCGGGCAGGGTTCCGTGGTGTACTTGGGACACCAAGTGGGGAGTGGCAAGGTGGCACCCTTGCAACCCAAAATTGAGACCATCCTGGCTTGGGAACCCCCCAAGACGCAGACCGCAGTGAGGGCCTTCCTGGGGCTCACTGGGTACTACAGGAGGTTTGTCAAGGGCTATGGAACGATCGTTGCCCCCTTGACAGAGCTGACTTCTAAGAAGCAGCCCAGGAACGTGATTTGGACTGACACCTGTCAGAAAGCTTTCGACACCCTGAAGACTGCCATGTGCACGGCGCCCGTGCTCTTGGCCCCTGACTTCTCCAAGGAATTCCTAGTCCAGACAGACGCTTCAGAGCATGGTGTGGGGGCTGTTCTCTCACAGATGACTGAGGAGGGCTGGGACCAACCCGTAGCCTTCATCAGTAGGAGGTTACTTCCACGGGAAAGTAGGTGGAGTGCAATTGAGCGAGAAGCGTTTGCTGTGGTCTGGGCGCTGAAGAAGCTAAGACCCTACTTGTTTGGGTCTCACTTCCGGGTTCAGACGGACCACAGGCCCCTCAGATGGTTGATGCAAATGAGGGGTGAAAACCCGAAGCTGTTGAGGTGGTCCATCTCCCTACAGGGTATGGACTTTACGGTGGAACACCGTCCTGGTACAGATCACGCCAACGCTGACGGTCTGTCCAGGTATTTCCGCCTTAGTGACGAGGAACCCCCTGGGCAAGGGTAGTTCTCCCCACATTTCAGCTGGAGGGGACACGTGTTAGACCTGGCACCTTGGCGTGAGTTTCCCTTCCACTTTTTGATGGTGTGCCTCGACTGTTTTGCTGGTGTTGTCCGCTCAGGGCACTGCGCCACGGCTAATCCGTGCCGCAGTGCAAGTGCTCCCTAAGTAAAGTGTACCTGTAATTGATGTTCCCGATTGGTTTATTGGATTCACTGTCAGTCCCCAGTAAAGTGCACCAAGGGTGCCAGGGCTTGTGAATGCCAATGCTGCTGGTGGGCTTGCAGCGCTGGTTGCGCCACCCACGGAAGCGGCCTTGTAAAGTGTGTCTAGGGTCTGCCACCGCAGACCCTGTGCGCGGTCCGGGACCGTCGCGCTGACTGCGCAAGTGCCCCCACTTGCCAGTCCCTAAAACTTCCCTTACCTACATATTAGCCACCCCTCTGGTAGGCCCAAGGGCAGGGTGCATTGTAGGCATAAGGTAGGACATGCCCTGATGTGTGTGGCATGTCTTAGTAGTGAATTACCGCCATTTTCGTTCTTCACTATTGAAGGCTACCTACTCTCCATAGGCCAGAATGGGCTGCTGGAGTCACTACACGCTGTGACCCCAGTGGACTCAGAGAGCATGGTAGAATGTCAAGTTTAGTATGCCTGAACTCAGAATAATAAAATACTTCTTGTAGTCAAGTTTATTTTAATATCCTGGGTTTGTAAATACTACTTTTAGAAAGTTAGTATTTACTGACCTGACCATCTCAGTCCGCCTCTGCTGTGTGTGTGTGTTCTGCCCAGCAACAGTAAGGAGCAGGGTTGGGGAATCCCCAGAGACAGGTTGGCTGCCAGGTGGTGGGTAGAGAGATTACACCTGGATGGGTGGGAGGAGTACACCTTGACTCTTGAATAGACCTGTGCTCTGCCACCACAAAGCCGGCGCCACCCCCTGTGGGGCGGCTGATGTCTCTGCCCTGCTGCTGAAAGGAAAGAGCAGAGCCACAATAACAAAGTGCTCCAGAACTGGACTGAGCCAGGCCTAGGCCCCCTGGCGCTCAAGAACAAAAGAATCATGGTATAAAAGTAGGAGCCTGGCTCCTAAGAAATCAGAATCCTGTTTACCACAAAGGACCTCTGCCCGACTAGAAGGAGAAGAAGACGCCGGAGGAGCTGGCCTGCTGCTTGCCTTGCTGAGAGAGGAGAGGAAGAGACTTACTGAAAAGACTTTGCTACTTTGTGCTTGAACATTCTCCAAGGGCTTGATCTGAGCTTGCCCCCTGAACTGAACCCCAGGAACAGTGGGTTCTCTGTGCTTCTTGCTCGTCCTCCAATTCGAGCCGTGTGTGCATCCCGCTGGAAAAGAGACTGCGCCCCTCATCGCCCCTCCTAGGGCCGTGACACTCAGAAGCTCGCCTGCCTCCAACCCGTGAGAGCCCCGCTCCGTCCCGAGCCGCTCTCTGTCCCCGGGCCAGGCCGCCTGCATCCCTGTCACCGCCTGCTACTGGAGCGCGCTGACCGCGCTATCACCCCTCCTGCCGGAAGCCGTCCGACGACTGTGATCTACGCCGGGTCATCCAGCTGCACTGACTGTGCCCTGTGACCCCGCTTCGCTATCCCCGGACATCTCAGGCCGCGCCGCCCCCGCTGTGGAGACCCTCCTGCACCGCCGTGCTACAGGGTCGCTGGCCGCGCCTGCCTACGTGCCCACACCTGCTGAGTGAGGACCCAAGAACACTCCCCAAGCTGAGAGTCGCACCGACCTGTGCCGAACTCTCCACCTCACGAAAGAAGTTCCAGTATCGGGCTCGGGGCCCGCAACGCCTTATTTCCCCGTTCGCAGGAACCGATCTCTGTGAGTACTGGAACTACAAGTAAAGAGACTACGAACTATCCATTTGAAACTACGAACCAAGAACATTTGCCTGCTGTATAACCTGGTGGCCTAGCGAAAACGTTATTGGTCTTGTGATAAGTCTGCTGAGAGATATATACCTTATTTTTACATAAAGAATCGTATTTTTATATATATCCAAGTCTGGTGTCCGTTTCTGGGGGGATTAATGTATTTACTGTGTGTACAATTGTAAGTGCTTAACCAACAACGCCTGAGGAATCGCCTTGGCTGCTCACGCCACGCACCTAGAGGGTGAGCAAGGGTCATTCGCGAGGGGTTATCCTGCGCCCTGACGTGGAGGAGAGGGTTCCTGCTTGACACAAGGGCAACCTTGCGCCAACCAGAGATCCCCGACTCTAACAGTAGATAATGCCGTGCCCTAATTACAGAAGTCCATCATTCAGGGCTACTTCAAGACCATGAGGAACTGCCTGACTATGAAGACTGGGGTTGGACTAGCAGCAGTATGACTGCTACTCATCTTCTGCTTAACTCCGCCTACCTTCTCTGCCTCTTTCCTACTGTCTTCTGGGATTAAGCTTATTCTTCTAATGGTGCAGTACGTCAGAGGGGGAAAAAAGCCTTTTCAACGCACCCATTGCAACGCATGCGATTACATTGCATGCTGTTGCAATGCAAAAGGTGTGCAGCAGTGGGTAGAACTTGTTGGATGTAAATCCAACACCTTCCCTACTGTTGCACACACTGGAGTTGGAATGGAAAATTAATCTATCTTCCCCGAAAGAAAGTCTGGGTAAAGTTTTGCGTTGCAATGGCATACGATGTAATCACATGCGTTGTAACGTCACATATTCATCAGAGGAAGGGACTGGACAACTGCACACTACAGAACAACTTGATACTCATTTCTTCAGAAATGGAAATAGTATGTTTTGGACCATGGCCTGGGGGGATTGAAGTGCCCACAACCATCTAAATTGAAGTAGAGAACATTGATGTGATCATTGACTCCAATCTCTCCCTCCAAACTCAAGTTTAACCAATTGACCAAAGCTGTTTTGCACCGTTTTGCTGCATTTTCATTAGCTGGATTTCCCTACACGGTAGAGCCCTCAACAGTTCAGCTGCTGTCATAGCTTGCCTATGTCAATCGGGTGTGTGTTTGGCTCTCTAGACACTTAATCAGCTGACTACAATGAATTCAGATTACTACAGCCAGACAAGTTCTAAGGCTGATCTAACAGGGCCACATTACTTCTGCTCTCAAGGCCCTGTATTCGCTATGGGTTACATGAAAAATCTCTTTCGAAGCCTTCTGCATTGCTCATTGTGTGGTCAATCAGGCAGGGCCAATCTTTCTACAATCTAAACCCAGCTCTGCAGTCAAAGCAGACACCTCAGCTCAGGCATCGCCCCTCTCTCTACCATCCCATCATTCAAAAGAGCCTGCATCGGTGAAGCTCCTTTTTATAAAAACATTGAACACCCTCAGAAAAAAACATATGGCAAATCTGCAATTACTTAGACCTCAGAAAAGCAATATAGCCCTGTTTATCCCCTAATACATGACAATACGTGATATCAGGCTACAGGATGCATTGGTTTGCACACGACAATTCTAATTCTGTCTCTTGCAGTCTTTCTCATCTCTGTCTCAAATCTCTTTGGCTGGGCATATTAAAGGAGACACCAGGTGAAAGATGTCACAGTAGATCTCAAAACTCCAGCTCACATCATCTAACAAATATTAGAACATTGGAATGTTGAGCAGCCATTAAAGACAAAGGAGTGCTCTGGACTTCTAATGGCTGAGAGAATCCCGGAGCATCAACATTCCAATGTTTGTTCACAGCAACAGCTGTGAACGAAGGCCTCACGGAGCCCGAGGGGATTCCAACCCCCTTGGGCTCTGTGAGGCCTTTGTTTTACAGATTAGAACATTCTGCCCTCTGGGGGTGGAAGGTTCTAATAGCCTTAGAACCCTCCTTAGTGGGCTCTACCGGTCATTAAAGACCCGCTCCCGTGTTAAAGACTCTTGTCTTCGGCTCGGGCCTTTAACGCTAGAGTGGGCCTTCAATGGCTGGTAAAGCCCGCTACGTCAGGCACTAAGGCTATGCTCTAGAATACCTACTATTGATGATTTTTAAAGATATGGGACTGGGTTTGAATTTGAATCTAATATCACACATGAAGATGTGTTTGTTTGTATGTGAGTATGTTGTGCATTGCCTACTAAACTGCACACCCATTTTCTGAACTGATAGTAAAGAGACACGAGACCTGTCAATCATCAGAAGAAGAAAAAATCCATAGAGTGAAACCTATATAAATCCCAACTAGATGTCTCCATATTTAAAACTTGCAAAAGCTCACGCCTCCATTAACATGCCTCATTGCTTACTGATTCCCACTTCAAGCATTCCCTGAATGGGAAATGGCTGAGCTGAAGAGATTCATAATGCGCTTGTGGTTGCTTTTAACTTTATCTGAGAACCTTTTGTGCAAGAAGCTGCCAGGCCCACTTCCTGCCCCTTCTGCTTCATTTTGCTTCCTCCTACAATATCTACCGGCTCATCCCGCCTAGCATACTGACCCAGCATGCACATGCTAGTCCCACCTCCTTAAAACACAGGCTAGGGCTGACCATAATTCCTTCTGCCTTTATGGCAGACATGAATGAATGGGTGTATTAAAGCAGCCCCTGGCAAAAGTTTCCATTATGCCAGCTTGTTGTAATAACTTTATTTCGGTCAACAGACCATAAAAAGTGCATATAAACTGTATCAGCACAAAAATTAAAACACTAAATGATCATAAATGTTTAAAAAGAGGTTCAGCTGTAAGTTATCACAATACATAACATTAAAAAAACGATAAACACAACGTTTAGGTTAAAAAATTCCGCCTCCTACACCACATGTAAAACAAATAGCGAGAAACCGCAAACACAATAGGAGGATAAGTATCATAGGTCAATATCCAACAAGCCTGTGTAAAGTGCAAAAGTCCCAAGTTCTTACAGATAGGGGTCAGCCAGCATTTTCTAATTGCAGAATAGGCAGGGCAAAAGAACAGTACATGGGGAATATTCTCAATTTTATGGGTGCATGCGGGGCAAGTTTCAATACTGGATTTGGACCATTTGGAGGTAAGGGACCTTATGGGAAGAGTACCGTGCCTTAGCTGAATATACAGCTTTCGAGCTGCTGGGGGTTCAATTTGGTCCATGAATTCCTCAGCCTTAGGCTCTGGTTTTACTGAGAGGAACTCAGATGTCAACCTACCCAGTGATGTAGAGCTCATTAATGTTTGATGGTTTAACATACGTATCTGAGAGAGGAGTATATTCTTAGTTATCCCAGAGCAACAGGTCTCAGGGGTATCCCATAATCCGGAAAAGCCGAGCCGTGTACTAACTGTACTAATGTACTGAAGCCATGGAATCGTTTTGTATTTAAGAGTAGGCCAAATCTCAGAAAATTCTGCTCTGTAATCAGCTAATTCAGGAACGGACCACAACCTCTTCCAGTACATAATTGGTCTAGCACTTATGATCTCCTCTATTGGGGACAAGCCAAGATCAAATCTAAGAGGGATCAATGGCGTACTAGGCGGTAGCCTAACTAAGTTTCTAGCAAAAGACTGCTCCACCTTTTTAAGATCCGTAGTCTGCTTATGCCCCCACAGTTCAGCCCCATAAATTGCTGCCATTCTTGCTTGATGGCTATATATTTGAAGTGCTGGGGAGACCGGCCTTTAAGTAGATTCCTTAAAAACTTTACTTAATCCCCCCGCTAGCTGAGATAGCCTAAGCGTAGATTTGGCGATCTGCTTATGCCAGTCAAAATTCTCAGTAAGAGTGACACCCAAATAAATAAATGTTTTGACCCTTTCCAGGGGGGTACCATAAAGTACTGGGTTTGGACGTACACGCTTGGGGGGGTTGAAGATCATAAACTTTGTTTTTCCTACATTGATTTCCAACCCCCGAAGGTCACAAAACTCCACAAAACCATCAAGAATTTTCTGAATGCCCGATGATGTTCTAGACAGCAACAATGTGTCGTCTGCGAACATCAGAGCGGGCACTCTACCTGTAGCCAATGTAGGGGCATCGTTATTTATCACACCATTCAGATGTTCTATGAGGCCATTTATATAAAGGCTAAACAGAGTTGGTGCCAGCACGCACCCTTGACGAACTCCTTTTAAGACAGGGAATTGGTCTGTGAGTTCACCGTACCTTCCGCACCTAACCTGCGCAAAATTATTTAAATGGAGCCTCGAAAGAATGGCTAACAAGTACGGCGGGAGGCCTATGTCTGCTAGCACTCTCCAAAGTTTTCCACGCGGGACCAGATCAAATGCAGCCCGCAGGTCCACAAACACAAGGTAGAGGCTGCCACCCTCCACTTTTGCTGTTTTCCAATACAGGACCTGCAGGCGAAATATCTGGTCTAAAGTGGAGGTGCCAGACCTAAATCCTGCCTGGAGTGTAGACAATATCCCCTTTTCCTCAATCCACCCGAGGATCCTATCAAGGATAACCCTCCCCATCAGCTTTTGTGATGTGTCAATTAAACTGATGGGTCTGTAGTTAGAGGGGGTTAATGGGCATCCCTTTTTTAAAATAGGCACGATTTCTGCTCCTAACCAAGTGGGAGGCAGATCGTCACCCTGCAAAATACCATTAAATAAAGCAACCAAATAAGGGGCCCATATTTTTGGTTGCGTCCCAAACAGGTCCCCTGGCAATTTGTCCAGACCTGGAGCCTTATTTGGGAGCAAATTTCCTAGTGCTGCCTCTACCTCGGACAAGGTGATTAATTCATCTGCAAAAAGGCATGGACGGGCAGCAATTGACCGTCCATGCTCTTCCGTCCCACTAATACTTTGGGATTGCTGGGGCTCAGTGGTGTTATCAGACGTATCACCAAGCTCAGAAATGCCATAGAGAGCACAAAAATGGCTTTCCCAGATAGAAGGGGCAATGTTGGGGGCGGGTGCAGGGATATGCCCACTAAGTCCAGTTGCAACTATAGACCAAAATAATTTGGAATTTTTGTTGCTAAGTGCGGATCCCAAATTTTCCCACTTAGTAGCCTCCCATTCCCTTTTTGCAGCGAGGAGTACCTTTTTATACACAGAACGGTGTGCCTTAATGGCCTCCCTGTTATTGGTTTTTAAAACTCTGAAAAGAGCCTTTCTGGTATTCTGACAAGAGGCATTATACCACTGGAAGGACGTGGTCCGTGGCCGATTTGCCCTTCTCTCAGGGCAAAGAATATCTTTAATTGCTGTGACCAATTTATTATGTATGTCAGATGCCCTGCCTAGATGGCCAAATTTCCCCATCTATTCGATAAATGGGATGATAATCTCATATAGTGCAGCAAGTTTGCTGTCGGACATCTGAAGATCTGGCCATTTAACCCTACGTCTACAGTTTGTGATAATTAAAGGCACAGTGACACAGTGATCATCCGAGATTTGGCATTTCAACCCAAAGCTCCCCATCTTAAGTGAGAGTACCAGGGCGTTATGGTCACTGTCAGATCTTTCAATGACCCTAAACTCGTACACCCTATCCCAATGCCTAGCCTCTATGAAAATATAATCGATTATTGAGGACTGATTTAATCGGTTGAATGTGACTTTCCCTGGTCTATCAGGCTCCACCCTCCCGTTGCATGCTCGTAATGAGGTTGTGAGCGCAAGTGACTGCAGTTGTAAAACTAAAGGGGTCCAAGCCTTGACCCGAATAGTCAATGGCTCAGGGATGGCCCACAGTGAATCAACATCATCCAAGCCACCCAAATTCGTATCCATGAGTGGCTCGAAATGACAATTGCCAGCATTATCCCACATAATTTGGGGTAATGTTTATTACGTAAATATAATTAAATGACACCATTACACCATGTCATGTGGAGCAATGTGAACAGGCTTAATGCGAGCAGCTGTTGTTTGCGACACTTGTGTTTTCCTACTCTATATTTTTATTCGCAAAATGTGTTCTTGGTCCATTGTGGAGGCAAGGAAACATTTCATGCTAAAAATATGGCTCTAAATTGCCAGTTCTGCATTTTGCAGAATTTTGCATACATTTCTTTTTTATTTGGGGTAATTATGCAAAAGTAAATTGTATGAATTCCACACACCCCAAGATTAAGGTAACCTCACTGAAAATGCACTGCCATTGTTATGTTAATGGATTCTTGATATAGTGCAGCGACTTACCCCCAACAGGGCATCTCGGCGCTTGGGTAACAGACAGGTCAGGAACCATCCATTAGAACAGCCAGGTTTTGAGATGTCTTTTGAAGCCTGAAAACTCTGTGCATGCCCTAATATAAAGGGGGAGCTTGTTCCAGTGATGGGGAGCAAGATACGAGAAAGACTGACAGCTATATTTTAATGTTTGAATATGTTGGGGGCAGAGAAGGAGCTGGGTCCTTGATCTGAGATTTATTTGTGGGAGATAGGGAACCAGTTTTTCCTGTAGATATTTAGTTCCTTAACCTGACCATGCTTTATAGATCAGGCAGAGAAGTTTAAAAATTTCTCTTTTCTTTACTGTGAGCCAATGAAGGACTTTGAGCGGGGGCTGAAGGTGTGCCCGGTGGCTGTTTGTTAACCAGTCGGGCAGCAGTATTTTGTACCACCTGCATTTCGATTGGAGGGGTTGGCTATATGCTGCGAGCAGCGCATTTCCATAATCCAGACAGATGTATATTAGAGCCTGGACCAGGGTCTTCTGAGAAGTCAGCGGGAGCCACTGGAATACCCTCTTAAGGAGGCATATTACCCCAAAGCACGTGCCACAGGTAGCTGCCACCTGATCTTTCAATAATTTGTTACACACTGCTGGGGATCATCAGTCCAGCTTCTTGCTAATGCTGCACATTTCCCTGTATCTTTATAAAAAACTGCCCCTCTTTATTTATAAAAGAAAGGTGGCTGCAACTGGTTGCCCCAGCTAAATCAAAACAAATAAATCTCCGTGTTAGCCAATGGGAGTGCCACTTTACTCGACAGCAGACTTTCGCTTGCTCTATGGGACACCTTATAACTATGGGGCTTTTCTATGTTTCTCCTATTCTAGACTTCTTGTTTTTTTACAGTCACCATCAGTGTTATAGCAGTGGTTCCACGATTCCTTGTGCACAGAAGAGACATAATCTCCTAACCCGCTCTTTGGACTGTACAATACAAGCATAAGGGGTGTAGTGGCATTCCCATGCTCCTAGGCACGGTGCCGCTACACCTGCTGCACCACTGATGCTCCCCTTCCCACCATGATGAATTCTGACTAAAAACACACGCATGTCGAGTGCATCTAATATCCAGTCGGATGCCTTTGCTCTGTCTTGCAAGCACTGTGTTTTCATATATGAGGACTCGAAAGTACGGTGTCCCTTGGGGCTTCCATACAGTCAAGAGGATGTCTCAGCCCAAATTTTACTTAGGCTATTGTATGCCGTGTGGCGAAGGAGATGTTCCCTTCTTTTGTCTAATTCTTAGGCTTATTTAAACAGTTACTGATTTTATGTGCCACTGTTTTTACTGTTTTATTGTTCTAATGAACTGCTTATGAACTAATGTAATCTTAATTGTACATACTTTTTATCAATTGTAATATTTATTTTTAAATATGTATGTTTGTAAGGATTGATTATCTTTTATGGTCTATGACCGAAATAAAGATTACCTTGAATTGAATTGAAATTAGTACTGCCATAATACCTGCCCCCCTCCCCCCTCTCCCCCTCCCCCCCATAAAAATATGCTTTTGAACATCTGCCGGGTCTGGTAAGTTTTATTTTTAGCCTTCGCCATGAACAGCTGCATTCTTGCTTGGTCACAAAATGAACGCTTCAAGTGTAACTCCTGTTACTTCCTGGTGAGATCATTAGTTTGATGAATTGTCTCTCTTCTCTCTCCATGATTCCTGATCTCAGCACAGTGTGAGGGTTATATGTTGGCAAGCTGTCGCAGGCCCGCGGTTTCGAAACCAAACTTGTACCATGCACTGATTTGTAATGCCGGGGTTGATCAGCCAGCTGCCTGAAAGGAGAAAATGGGGAATCCAGAGAGAGGTGGACAAAGAGAAAGAGAAGGGGGAGAGGGAAGGAACGTGGGAAAGAGGAGAGTGCGGGGGAGACGCCCAAGAAAACGGAAAGGAAAGAGAAAGGGCGATAGGAAGAGACAGAGGGAGCGAGCTGGAGAGAGGTGATTATTCGGGACCTAGAAAGAGTCCGAGAAGGATACAGAGGTGGAGGGGGGAGAGCGGGCGAGAGTGAGAGAGAGAGAGAGAGAGTGAGAGAGAGAGACATATTGTAATTAAAACCTAGGGTATATGAGTTCAGTGTGCTCCGCCATTTACCGTTTAAGACCAGGGGGCACTCGTATGTAACTTTAAGCAATACCCTGGCACCCACGGACAGAAAAAACCTGCAACACCTGAAAACTCAGCCAGTGCAACTGTTTCTACCATTCCAATTCTGGCCACAGCCCAGAGATGTTAGGTCAACTATGAATGAAAACTGGTCTTCAAAACATCAAATGTACCTAGAGTTGGATAAACGACGGAATGAGATTATGATGTCAGAGAAATACAACGCTACTTTTCGAGGCTGGCTGAGATACAACGAGGTTCTCATCTTTTATTACAAAGGGCAAAGGATTTGCAGAAAACAGAAAGGAGAATGAGACCAGGATGAGAGGAGAGGCGCCTAGAGGCCAGCTATCAATTGTTCTGGCGCTGCATCACTGAGATGTGTTTAGGGAGCAAGAGAAAGAAAGAAGGTGGGGTTGGGGTGTGCGCGGTGCTTTCAGCAGATGCTGTGTTTTGTTCCATATGGGAGATCAGCGCACCAGTAAAAATAGGTGTTTTTTTTGGGACATTTGCAGATAGGAAAGCGGACGCCAATCCATGAGCCAGGTCTGACTGGGACCCTTGCTAATGCTAATGTGTTCATGCCAGCCCCTTGCTTCACTGTATGAGACTGGACGAGGGCAGCAAAACAGAGTGAGGCGAGCCAGTTTGTTCCTGTCCAAAAGAGTTGGGGGACTCCGAGCCCTCGCATTTATTTTTTCAAAAGCGAAAGAAAAGTCTTTAATTTACAGCACACTTTCTCAAACATATTGGGGGAAACATACATTCTAAAGGCATGTCTGTAGGCGAAGGCTTTGATTTTTACGTAGTCAGTGTCTTGCGCAATAACCGGAGGCATTCTGGGCCCTGATGAGAAAAATGTTAATGCCTGAAATAAACTGGGTGCTGCTACCTCGGGGCGTAGATCCTGGCTTAGACCCCCAAACCCACTGTCCTTTGCCCCATGCAATGTCTGACCCTGCACAGACTCATTGAAATCGAGGCGAACAACTTGAGCGACGTTCAGAGCAGATGGAGAAACCTCGTGAAAAAAAACATCCCGTCTGCATCACGTCTATCACCGCTCGACAAGCTAATGTTTCCGGAGGCCCTTGCGGACTCCCCGCTGTGTCACCTTACTTTACCCTCCTCGGGCAATCAATGGAGTCCACAGGGACGGAATATCCTTCTCTGCGTGAGGTTAAACTACGACTTTCTGATTATTGCACAGTGTCATGTACCTTTCCCAGTGTAGAGTGTGCGTGGGCTATCTTAATCCACGTGCACATGATGATGCTTTTGGCTGCACATCCCGCATCCCTTGTTAGGAATCCGCGTTCTGCTGCGTGCTCGGTGCTCTCGCGAGGCTCCGAAACGGCTTTCTCCGCGCGCACGGATGGGTACCACGGGTTCCGCTCGCCATCACTGCCTAGAATGATAGTCTGGCAGGAGCGGGAGTTAACAGCCGGGTGACTTTACAGGCACTGCATACATCGGCACTGTCGGGTCGTGCATCAAAGGAGGGAAAGAGCAGTAGAGAAGAATTCACGTTAATAACGTACCACGTTTACTTCGACTCACGGTGAAGATGTTTAGATGCAGTTGTGTGGCACTGGTCGTGGTCCCCATGCAGGAAGAGAAACGAACTTCCTACCTCTGGATTTAGTTACAGACGGCCATAAATGCCAGTACATGCTGTGCTTATAACAGCTATGTCCATAAACATTTGATTTAATGTCCACACTCAGCTTGATTGATGCGGTTTCCCTACTCATTTTCAAATGCCTTCTGTGTGATTCTCGACCAATAAAGAGGAACACGCACTCAGTGTCTTGCTACATATGTGTAGTTTTCCTACGCGGCACCCTTTGATGTTGGTGGCCCTTATTGTAAATTGTTCTCGCGTCATTGGTGCATTTGTGCATATTTTTCAACACTTAATTAGCAACACTACCCTCTCTCAGTGTGAGGAGAAAGGGTTCAGATATGCGTTTCAAAGTTGTAAAGGCCGGTGCACCACGGGGAGGGAAGGGTACCGGAGACTCAGATGCGTCCGTGCCTGTGACACCTGTTGCAGCGGTGACACGGGAGGCTGTCGGAAAAGTTGCACTGTGCCCAGATAGAGGCTGTGTGTCACCTTCCCCCTAAAAAGGGGAGGGTGTGCTGTCACTGGCACAATGTGACCACTGTCAGTCACTGTAAACAACGTGTTCACACACCCGACCTCTCTCGGCACAGATGTTCCGTCTATAGTACACGACAGTATGAACATAGAGGCGTTCGTCGCCGCTATCCATTGGTGCAGCAGGTGCAGTGGCACCGAGGCGCAGTGCCTGGGGCTGGGGGCATTTCCTCCCTCGTGCCACACTGGGTGCTCTAATGAGTGCACGCATGTTTATTCCACCTCAACCATGAGCGTAGTGGAACAGGTATATGGATGGACACTGTGGCCCAGGAGTGTGAGAGGTCGACACTACTCAACCAGGAGGCAGGGGGCAAACGTGTCTCTTTTGCCCCGGGACTCACTGAACCCTTGCTACTCCAATGCACCTGTCCTACGCATGGGTAGTAAAATATGTCAATAACTGGGGTACAGAGGGCCCCTCACAACGCGTGCCCCCTCCCTCTCCGTGACACCCTGATGCACTGAAGATGTCACCTCAGTCGCTAGCCATGAAGATTAAACAAATAGCTAAATTGCCATTTGTAGAGCCATGTAGAAGCGCGAGGGCGGCTCTTCGGTGCCAATCCAAGCGCCTCTTGAAAACCCCCTGTAGCCAGGCGACCGCAGAGGGACTTTGATGGGGCCACGCTGTTTCTGGGAGAGCCGTGTTCATGATGACAGTAAACTGCACAGCGCGGTTTGGGCCGCTATAAGGACGTGAAGGGCAGCGATGACGTCTACCTCCCCATGCCAGCAGTGGTACATCCGGGAGGACTGGCAGCAAGTCCGTCAGCACACTGGTTCATGGCGCTCCAAATCAACGCGGCCATCAGTCCCCCTTCACCGCCTTACTTATTCAGTTAGCCACGTTCTGCAGAAACAAGCTGTAGCGGCTGGATGGGCACGCGCCTCCCTGGCTCCACAGAGAGTAGCGTCTTGGCGCTATGTGTGTCAAGGAGCCTCCAAGCGTGTGCGTCTCTAAACGAGACCCTGTGCCTCTTTCAGCGAAAAGACAAGCAGCGAGTGAACTTAGTTTTCCAAATACTCTGGAGGGGAGTTTGGGGAAAGTGACCGTTTTCTCTCACCGGGGTCACACAGTGGTACATCTTCTGTACCACAAACAATAGCCGGAATAGCCAGGCACCCTGAAGATGGCTTGCACGTGCACACTTGATTTAAATTGCATCTTTTCCCAGAGAGGGAACATTGATAATTAATAATGTGTCTAAAGGCTCCCATTTAATTCCACCGAATGTGTGTGCAGTGATTACGTTAATTTCACAGGCTGCACTCGCGGTAAAACCAGACAGCAAGCAGCGAGAGTAGCGCGCAGCGCCCAAAGGTTTTGGAAACACTTACCAGGCTTTGAGTACTGACAGTAAGAAGAAAGCCACCAGGATCTTAGCTGACATGATGAGAGCAGAGATAACCAGGCAAAGGGCAGGCGGCGGTACTTTGAGGTGCCAGTAAATGCAATCCAAAAATTTGGAGAAAGTCTCCCTTTTCTTCGCTATAAATATAATCTCAGTTCCATGTCGAGGAAACTGTGCCTTACGCACGGAAAGCAGTCGACGTCCCCAGCTCCAAACCATGCAGCAGGTATCCAGGGTCTTACAGGTGTTCCCGCCGGAGGGTCTCTCCTACTTTCACCAACTCGCACTCAATTGATTGGAAGGAAACACTAGGCGTCCGTGCCGGCTCCCCCCGTTGGCATCCCCCCCTGGCCCGTGGGAGGGCATGGTTTGGGTGCATGTGGCGATCTACGGCGCAGCAAAGGGTCAGCGACTGTACAAGTTAAACATCGGCTCCAGGTGAGAGACCGACCGCAGAGAGCAGTGGTCCGAGGACCCTCACGCTGCGCATCCGTGTTTCCAGAGCGTGGCAGGCTCCAGCCTTCCGGACACCAGCGCTCACCAGCGACCAGTGCTGCAGTCGAGTGTCGGCTCCAACATCATCCGAGCGGAGGACCCTTGAGTGAGCAGCCGAGCTGCCGCGCTGCCGCCGCTAGATGCACCTGTGCGCAGCCGGTTACCTCAGCGCCAGAAGACGCAGGCAGGCCAGCCCCAGAACACCCCCCTCGTCCGCCTTCCCTCCCTGCGCGCTCTAGCTCAGGGGCCTCCGAATCTGGCACAGAGGCATGTGTCCCCGCCGGCGGAGTCTCGGGGTTCCTGCAGCTGGGGAATAATCATTTAGCTGTACTTTCTGCGGATGGTGGTATTGCCCTTTCTGCTAGGGGGCTCGTGGGTGGGAGTACAGAACTGTGGGAGGACTGCCGTGTGAATATGATTGTCCGAGTGGGGCTGTCATGGAACCAACGAAACAAACTGTGAGGGAGAGGGACTAGCGAAGTGCCGCTAGACCCGTGAAGTTGAATTGCTGGTGTAGCTTTGGGTTCCTAGAACTTTGTGTGTGCGTTGGGGGTTAAGTGGCATTTTGTCAGGACTAGGTGAATATTATTGTTGGGGCTGATGGGGGGAGGGGATATATTCTCGGCCTGAGTGGGGTTTTTCTTGAAGGGTAAATCCAGCATATTCCACAGGCGTTTCAGTGGGAAGGCTGTGAACGTTGTCGGGGGAGCACCCGTTTGCGGTTACTTGCTCGCCAGGTCTTATTTTTGCCACTAGTTTTGCCCCGTGGACCTCCCGCGATATTTTCCCTGTGGTCTTGTCCCAGCTGTCAGAATCCATTGTCACCCGGAAACACATTTTGTGAGTTGTTTAGTGACCCATTAAGGCACGAACTATACACTATTTCGGTCTCTTTCTCTGAAAGTATAGGGTTCTCTATATCAAATTAACATATTTTTTCGTCTGTATTGTCACCAGCCACAAATAACAACGATGGAAACACTCAATTCACATATGAACCTGAGATGAAAAGCACCAACAAGGTGGTGAATGGCATGCTTGAATTAATCTCAGCCACAGCCAATCGCTCGGGCCTGCGTTGAAGTCCATCGTGTTTGCCAATTATGGCACTCTCGACAAAGGCCCACTTTATGCAAATCAGTACTGATCCTGCTGCTCATGGGAACAGCCCATCCCGAACTGCCAGAGGAGGACTCCCTCCAGAGGGGGCCAGAAGCAGGACCGAGGTTTGTTTGCACATGGCTGGGTCTGATTTGAGGTGGTTTGGTGGGCAGAAAAACAATGCTCCGAGATGCGGCCTGAGTAATTACTGGTGGCTGAGAATACTTCAAGCATCCCACCACCGATTTTTGTTTATGTCACTGCAAGGCCATAAGCGGGATGGATATGCCCAGATGTGGGTCCAGTGCCCATTGGAAGATCACAAACAGATGCAATGCTATTCAAAAGATGAACTATACAGTTTACATTAGATGAGGAAGCCTCACCCACAATATTGTGGCATACTTCATCATAGTATTATAACAAGAAAGGGACGAGTAGGGCTTGAGTAGGTCCAACGTACGTGCCCTGTAATCAGTGAACAAGAAAAGGGTACGAAGTTCCTAAGTGATATATTAATCACTCACAAGATAAATACTAAAAAGGTTCTACAGGTCGTCAGGAGGGGGAACCCTCCTTACGGAACTAGGGCCCTCACACACCCAGCCAGCTAGGTGTCATGCTTCATCATATGGGTCTGCTCCTTGTCAGGCCGGCGCTGCAATGCCCGACGGGCACCCATAAAGGGGCTCTTTATCGGAGATCTTTTGTTCCTTGCCGTAAGGGTGACATGGGTGTGAGGGGCCTTCGTTAGTGCAGGTGTCTGAAGTGGTGGTAAAACAGGTAAGGGAGTCCTCTGTAGTAAAATTTATTCTGCGAGGGACCCAACCTGATTTAAAGTCAAAAGGGAGGGGTAATTCATTTATTATAATGTGACAAAACGAGTACTCAACTCCCAGGAGGTCAACATGTTTCTCGCCTAAAGCTGTCAAGGAGTGATCATGGGCGATTCTTCAGGACCATGTGAATAAAAGTGAAACTATCTACACGTGAGTGGTGAGGTGCAATGCTACCTACCACTGGTGGTACCCAGGGACACTACCCTTGGGGAATTGAGGAGACCTGTAGTACGAAAAAGAGAAAATACAACAGTCCATGTCAACTTCACATTAGACAGTTACAGGTGTATTGAGTACACGTGATTAGGTTAAAAAACAATGCTGGTCATGCATTTCAAAGTAAAAACACAATACTTCATCATAGGCAACCTCATCACACCCTGTTAAAATGATACTCGATGACTCGATGAGAAGGCGTTATTGATAACATATACTGGATAGTTTATAGAGCCAGGCTCTTATATATAGAAAAACCTCAAAGTAAACCAAATGAGAATTCCATTAATGGGCCATGAGTACCATGGGCAGGATTAAAAAGAAAAGGGGGATGATTGTGGTGAATCATTCTTAGTATTGCCAACATATTTCGGCTCATCATGTGCCCAAAAATGGTCAAGGATCTTTATCAGGGTGAATGGGATCCCTACCATCAAATCAACCGTAGTCATTTATTTGTGGGTAAGAAACTTTCCTAACTTAAAATGAGTAATTTTATGCCTAAAGGGTTAAAAGAAAGAACAGGTGCTACACAGTGTAACTAATACTAGAAGCATGCACAGTGTGCTGCAAAAGGCACTGGTCAAGTAATAGGAATTGTGCATTCCCTCACGATTCATAATCATAAGAAATGAAATGAGTAAATAACAATGGAAACTCAGATGGACTCACATAAGAATCACCAACGCAACAACTGTCTCGCAATTCCAGTTGAATCATAAAAAGACACACTCATGTTCTTTCAGGGATGTCATTGGTGGAATGAGAGCTGCTTAATTACATTCAATAACCATGTTATTAGGCGTGGTAAGTGCCCCACGGATGCAGAATGTCAGTATGTCGATAATAGTACAGACATGCAGCTTTCGAGAGTATAAATATACATACAGACATACATTTAAACAACCAAATAAAACCACACAAGACTTGAGCCCATTGGATGTCATCGTTGAGACCACTTTTCTATGTCCTTAACTGGTAAATCCAACGTTGTTCAAAATATAGCAAGGAAAATGTCACGTCATTTGTGGCTAGGGGATAGACTTCCAATTATGTACCAATGGATTTCATTCTCTGTATGTTTACAAATAATGTTTAATCAATTTGTCATGGTGTTTTTGCACCTAATTGTACTCCAGTGCTCACTAATGCGAACATGCATTTTTCTCGTGGTCATCCCTACATAATTAAGCCCGCATATGATATAAACCATATTGTTTGAATTGCAATTCATGTGTTGCTTGTGTGACCAGGGCTTTGGTAAACCCAAGTAATTTTCTGTGACCTTTTTTGGTTAGGCTGCATACATTGCATTTGCCACAAGGGAAGTGGCCTATGGCAGGTGGTAAATCACAGAGTATTTTTTGACCACTCATTGATTGTGGATCAATCGGTCTAGTGTGCACCAGAATACCTCTCAAACCTTACCTCTCTTGAAAGAAACATTGTTTAATCGAGATTCAGATTCCTGGAGGTGAGGATGTGCCTATGCTATTGACTAATTTCTTGATGGTGTCAATG
Source organism: Triturus cristatus (assembly GCF_964204655.1). Lineage (NCBI taxonomy): Eukaryota > Metazoa > Chordata > Amphibia > Caudata > Salamandridae > Triturus > Triturus cristatus. The sequence continues at coordinate 1,191,682,336 of NC_140591.1, forward strand.
TGCAAACTAATGTCTCATATCCTTACCAAAAGCAGGTCAACAGCTCAGACTGGGAGCGGTTTAGGGGGCTCATTATGATGGCAGGCCACCATAATGGTAAAGTAGCTGATCGCCAGACGTGCAGCGGTCCTACCGGCCCAATTAGGATGTGCCCGCCATACTGGCGGGCGCATCCTGGCCTTTTACCATTGTGGACGGTGCTGCTGGCTGCAGCACCGTCCGCAATGGTAAACGGGCAAGTACAGCATTTCCCTGTACCACGTGAGAGGCACCACGCTGTGCCTGCCACCTGGTGCAGGGAACTGCAGGGGGTACCATGGGTACCCCCCAAGTGCACCCCCACCCCTTCACCCCCCCAGGGGCCTGCAAAGGGCCCCCAAAACCAATCCCCGCCAGCCTTTACATGGCGGCATCGTCACCATGGAAAGGCCTGTATACCACCCACATCATAATATGGCTGGCCATATTACTGGCCCAGCTCTGCTGGCTGTTAATCGTAACAATTGCTGACCGGCGGAAAAGCAGCGGATGGATTTTGCGTCCGCCACGATACCCACCGCCATCATAATATGGAGGGGGGTATTTCTCGTTTCGATGGCGTAACTTTCGCCACCGCCGGCCCCGCGGTGGCGATAGTTACGCCATCGTAATGAGCCCCTTAGTTCCTATATTGCCTTTGGTGCACCCAAGTGGACCTGTCTCGATTTCTTGTGATCTCAAATCAATAGTAGGATGTGTTGCATTCTCAGTTAGAATGACAGACACAGGTCAAAATTGCCAGGGGTTAATAGCAAAAATACTTGAGCAAAACACATGAAAAATATTATCAGTATAGTTGACAGTAAAGAATAACGATCAAAAGTATAAGGAGCTTAGTAAAGTTTTATAGAAAATTCAGCATAGATACGCCTTATGAAGATGAGAGTAAGGGTCATGGTTGCAGAATAAAGAAATGTCTACATTACTATGCAGGGACATGGTTCTCAGAATAAGCACGAACGAGGAACTAGCAAGAAGAAACATTTTACTACAGAATACATTCAAAGATTTATGCATTAATACTATTGCATTGAATTCAGCTGCTCTCACATATTATTCAAGTACTATAATTAACACACTGTATAAACGATAGCTAGAGACAGTTGCGATGTCCTTGGTTAGGTACAGATTGGTGAGGGGCCTCCGGGAATGATCACTGTCACTTAGTGAAAAGCTTACAATTTTTTATTTAGATCCAAGTAGCAACAAAATGATCACGTGGTATGCTGCAACATCAGTTCAAGGTTGATGAAAACACAAGCTTGATTCATGTTAGCACAAGTTCAGTCTCTAATACATTCATAGTCAAAAGAGAAAAAACAGCTCCCACAATAATGCATGAGTGAGGATTAAACATGGTCGCACAAATTAGTTTGTTGGTTTTACTCTTGGCATTGCACAGTAACAATTGCATCCACATGTAATATAATGCCAGTTTTTTGGCTTATTTGATGATTTGTTCAGGGAATTCAATTTCACACAGTTTCATTGTCAATCTGTTAACGTGGGTAGTATGGTCAATTAGGTCTGTAGCTTGTGTTTGAGTCACAAGAAATGGTCCAATAGTAGATTTTCTTTGAGAGATCTTGGGGGAAGCTACAGAGTTTAAGCAGATTGATGCTATCAATAGCTTATAAGAGACCTTAAGAGATTTAAGGGTTTTCCTCCACTCAAGTATCCTCAGAACAAGGAAGGGTAATTTGTTGTTGGTCAGTGTAACAGCAAATTTCAGTTAACAGATTAACTCCTTGAAGCCGTCCTGCAAATTCCATGGCTTTATTCTCATTGCAGTGCCAGATTAAGAGAATGTCATAAATGTGCCTCTTCCAGACACAAATGTGTTCAGTCAATAGGTGATTAATGTTGTGTATTTAGCTGCAAAATCAAATATATCAAAGCAAGCCAAACTGGGTGCAAATATGCTACTCTTTGCTGTTCCACAGGTCTGAAGGATAAACTCTCCCTCAAACTCAAAATCATTCTGAGTCATAGCCATGTACACACAGCCCAGCACAAACACACGCGGCGCTATGTGGTCCCTTGGTAATTTTTTCAAGAGGGAATAATTCACCTTAAGAGACTCCTCCTGGAGAGTGCTCCATACTTATCAGAAGTTTGTTAGCTGGGTCAAAGTTAATGTCCTTAAGTATATTCAGTACATCTTTTGTTTCTTCAAGAACGTACTGCATGTTTTCAATTAGGTGCTTTAAAGTCCAGTTGCAAAAGTGTGAGAGGGATTCCAGTGATAAGCGTATGTGAGAGACTATGAATCTTTCATGAGAGGGTGTCTATTTTTGTGCAACTTAGACAGGAGGTAAAACTAGTTAGTGAATGGCTGTTTAGTTAGCAGGAAGTTGGTCTCAGGTTTGGTGATCAAGTTATTGTCAATGGCTGTGCCCACTAGATTTATAATCTCATCCATAACATCAGGGATAGGATCTTCAGTTAGTTTATTATAATTTCTTTCATCATTCAGTAGCTTTTTGTGCTCATCCCTGTACATCTCAACTGGTAAAAGTAAAATTGCACCACCCTTAGCTGCAAGCTTGTTAATAATAGACTCATCCTGCAAAAATTATCGAAGAGCCTGTCTTCCCTCATTTGTAATGTTTTAATAGGGAGTAGTTTTGTCAGCATTGAGTTCTCCTATGCAGCTCAAACACAGGGACATATGAGATGGACGAGTGAATGTAGATTGAAGTCTTAAGCCTATGTTCTTATCCACGGCAATATATTTTTGGGTGTTAGCAAATTATACTCTAAATCCTATTTTACAGCAAGACTAGTAAGGGTTTTGCCCAATTCACTCTATGCGAACCCGATCAGCTAAATACTTACAACAAATGTTTCTCCATAGAGATTGATCATGTTCTCAATTACAATTCTACTATAGAAACTTACTTTACTATTGGAGACACAAGCTTTGCAACTTGAATTTGCTTTGTTTTAATATTTCATTGCCACACCCTAAACATATATTTATTGGACAATACACATTATACACACATCTGGACAACACATACATAAATTCATCATTAAAATTTAGGGCCTTCTTATGATGTCAGGCAGACTTGTGTCTGCCCAACACCATTTTGGATGCGGGTCCCCCGACCACAGGTCACCGGTCATGACTGCCTAAATTTTGATGCGACCACACATGGGGCGATCACAAGCTCCCTTTTCTGTATTGGAGCTTGTGCTGCGGTCGGAAACCAGCTGAAGCACAAGCTCCCATAATGAAAAGGGAGTTTGTGTTCATCCCTGCACTTCAAGGTGCCTGCCACATGGTGCAAGGGTCATCAGGGCTCAGACCATAACTGGAGGACGCAGGAAGAATGGGGCCCTGTTTGAGGACCCCAAACTCACTTTTCGATAGGGTTTCTATGTCGGAAAGACCGGCATGGAAAGCCTGTCGGAAACCGAGCATCATAGGGAATACGTGCTGGTTCCGACTCAAATGTAAGTAGGGCTCTGCCCAAATTCTCCCTCCCATCCTGCCAGTGATGGCCTATCCAGGCACACCTAAGCTCCTTATTGTGTGTAGCTGTCTAGGAGGAAGAGACAAAGCTCAACTGTCAGATACAACCAGTCATGTTACCCAGGTGTAGGCTTCAGGAACTAAAGGGCTAAGGCAGGAAAATGCCAACTTTCTAAAAGTGGCATATTCAAAATGGTCATTTAAAATCCGACTTCACCATAAGTTAGGATTTGAAACTCCAAATCCAGAGACACCAAACATAAAGAGTTTACCTGTTCCCATTTGGAAATTACACTTTTAAAATGTAAAAAGGTAACTCCAGTGTTATTCTATATGAGAGGTAGGCCTTGCAGTAGTGAAAAATGAATTTAACAGTTTTCCACTACCAGGACATGTAAAACATAAAAGTACATGTCCTACTTTTTTAATACAATGCATCCTTCCCTCTGGGCTGTCCAGAGCCTACCCTAGTTTTGACTTATATGCAGGGCAGCTAGAATTATGCTTTTTCGAGAGGGCCAGATTATGCTGCACGGCTGAGAAAATTATGCAGCAAGACAGGCAAAATATGTGGCATAATGCAGCACATCTTTAAAAAGTAGTACTTCATTATTTTCTACTTTTTCCACTTGTGAACACTGTCTGGGAATTAGGTGCACTTCATTAGTACCATCTTAATACCTAAACACAGCAAATAAGCATCAGAATGGTGACCAGTCAACCTTTGTAAAAGGCCTTTCACTGCGTGGTAACATCTGGCACTGCGGTTTTAGTAACTTTTTAACTGTTTGAGCTGGAAACAATATTTTTTTGTTAAAATCTGCAGATTATGCAGCAGATTTAGGATTATGTGGCAAATTCAGGCAAATCTTTATTTATGTGAAAATCGCCTCGACTGCAAAAGTGCATAATTCCAGTGGCCCTGCTTACATGTATTAAAACGGAAGAATTGAGCCTGGCAAAAGGTTTATTTTGCTAGGTCGAAATGGCAGTTTAAACAACGCACACACAGGCTTCTATGGCAGGCCTGAGACGTGTTTAAAATTCTACTTAAGTGGGTGGCACAACCAGTGCTACAAGCCCACTAGCAGCAATCAATTTACAGGCCCTGGGCACAGGTAGTACCACCTTACTACGGGCTTACAACTAAATTAAATATGCCAATTGGGTATAAGCTATCTGTACCATGTTTGAAGGAGAGATCACAGCACTTTAGCACTGGTTAGCAGTGGTGAAGCATGCAAAGTCCTAAATGCCAACAAAATGGGTTCAGAAAATAGGAGGGTGAAGGCAAAAAGTTTGGGGATGACCCTGGAGAAAGGGCCAAGTCCAACAACCACAAACAATGGTCTCTCGCATTTTATTGTTCCCATGCTGTAAGTGTTTACTGTGAATTGTGCATTCACTGTACATTTTTACCTCGAATGGCATGTAATTGCAAGAATTAACATAATTGCGTAATTTAAGGAATTTCACCCTAAAGCATTACATAAAATTCCCAGCGTAATTAAAATTTCATCCAGGTCTAATAACATTGAGGGTAATGCACATGCTGCGGAGACCTGTGTACTGTTGCAGGGTATGAAAATAACACTGAAAAATAACAAAGGTGGATAAGGCAGGCGATTAAGTCACTTGCTGTAGAGATATGCATGTAATCTCTGGCCATTGGTCTGAACTATTCAATAGCTAATAGGGTTGGCATGTCTGTTACAGGGAATTACAAGTAATGTGCAGGTCATAGTTATTTATGTGAGCTAGCTGAGTGGATTAATGCGCTTGCTGCAGAGATCCTCATGTAGTATATAGGCCACCAGTTAAAGCCGGGTCTGGGGGCTCAGTGGACTAAAGCAGCCACTGCAGGGGCCTGTGTTCAACCTCATGGTCACAGGTTCAAATCCCAGTGGGTCCACTCAGCCTTCCATCCATCTGAGGTCAATAAAATGAGTGCCATTCAGTTGGGTAACAATAAACATCTGTTATTCAGCACCAGGACACCTACGGGTAATCGCGCGCTTTACAAATACACCTGTTATGTTAATTGAGTAAAAAGGATTACTGAGCTATGTGCCCTCTACAAACATCTGCATGTAACCCTCAAGGTATTTATTTTTTTAAATCCTTACAGTTTTCTGTTTTTATTTAAGATAGACAAAATGAGTTATGTTGGGTAGTCATAAATAAATCTTATTCTTAAAACCAATGAATTTGTATTTTCTTCTGGATAAATGATTTCTAGTGCAATTACACAAATCAACAGACCTACCTGACATTCCTTCAAAGTATTAATTCTAATCAATTCAGGGCATTAGTCAAAACACTTTTATTCTCACTTTATCTCTTTGAAACTTGTGAAGTAAAAGCTAAGTGTGCCATTGTTTGGTACTGAATTTCGAGGAAAAAGTCTAGCTGTGTTGCTTCCTTGACCTCCAACTGGTCCTAGCAGGACTCCTGTACAAAGGTAATTAGGTATTTTGAGGCAAAGCGAGTCATTTATTTCTGGGCTGCTAGGCTTCACTTATCAGTAGGCTCCAGCTTCACATGGGAGCAGGGAACTCACAGTGCACACACCTCTTGAATGCGTCCCTGTTTCAGCACACTGCGTCAGGACTAGGGATGGGCAGCACTCACAAAATTTGACTCCGCGGAATTCCGCTGAGTTACATAAAAACTCTGCAATATTTCATGGAGTCCCTTTAACAGGTGGAAATAGGCATGTCACGCTACTCGTGGTGTGAATTAGTGCCTGTACCTGAACCACGTGGTGCACCATAGGGTGCAGCTACTCGAATTGATTTTGCTGCTACATAAGTAGATTTCCTACTTGAGCAGCAGCCTTCTGATCTCAAATCGTACCGACTGCCCGCGTTAGAAAAAGCACGCCGGATATCCTCAAAGGGACCGATAATCGCGCTTGGGAACACCACATCTCGCTTGTGCTCACCAACTTCCCGTTCTAGGACCGCATGTGACAAAATCTTCCACCACAAGGCGATTGGCCGAATTTGGCCAGAACTCCGCATTAGAAGAGTAATGCGGAGTCTTCAAAATTCCACCAATTCGGTTGATGGAACGGAATATTCTGCCCACCCGTAATCAGGACACATTTGCAATGACTCAGTGGTTTGTTTCCAGATCCCATTTCTGACTCAGGAATAGCTGCCGGAATTGTAATTCTGCTAGTTCTAGCTGTTCCTACTCTATCCTATCACTTAACGTATGGAGAAATAGATCATAATGTTGTGATGTGGTGTTAAGGGGATGCATGTTCAAACTGATTAAGAAAGAGATTGAGCATGGATTAATGGATGAAGGGTGTTTGGGTAAGATAAGGGGAATCAGTGATGTGAGTTATTAATTTTCTGCAAAAAGCACATAGTAAAGAAAAGCTGGCAATGTAAAGCATTAGGTCACAATTTACTGAGTCCTAGGTATGATTTCAGTCTGACTGTGATGGAGTGGAGTTCAGCTACACTAATGGGTCACACTGATCAAAGTTTTATCTTGGACCTTAGATTACGTTTCGGAACTCAAAGTCTTCCAGACGAAAAAGGTCCAAAGCTGAAGCCAACAAGCGTTCCTTGAAGTAGCATGTGTTATGCTTGAGTTCCAGATGAAGGCAAAATCTCTGAGAGGGACAAAGCTGGATTTCATAGCCACTGAGGTCACTTCACTGCTGGAATAGGTTTGCTGCCTTGCCCTGCTCTGCAGGGGCGGCTCCTCCACTAAGGCAAAGGAGCATCATTCCACTGAGCAATAAAAAATGGAAAAATAAATTGATAGAACTTAAAGTTATTATCATTTTATTTAAGTGTACTGACTCAGTTGGGTGGGGTTGGTGCTGGGCAGTTTAGAGGCTGGTGGAGGAGTGGTAGACACTTCCTAAGTGCGCATGACATGCCGGCAAAATTCCATGCGTACTTTGCATGTTCTCCACCCAGGCTGCATTATAACCTGGGCCTAGAAAATACCCATCCTTCCAGCCCCTGTCTGAGCGCTGAACTACGGTGCTCACATTAGTCATACTGCTGCTCTCAGGCAGCGTTGTGATTGGTCAGGGAAGTTTGGGAGGCTGCCTGCTTCCTGCTCCCCCGGGAGAAGAAAAGAGGATGGGGGAGAGGCAGCGTCCGGCCGACTGCATCCAGGAAAATGTTTTTTTGTTATTCCCTCCCCCTCCACTTCCCCATTCTGTAGCAGCCGCTACTGCTCTTTCAAGTTTTATTTTCAAACCTAATCACTTTTTTGGTTCTTATAATCCACCAGCGGGGTAAGGCTGGGTGTTGTAGCCAGCTAGAACACCATGAGACTGGAAACTTTATTGTGAGGTCTAGTAGAATCCGGTCTAGATGTTGCAAAATGGTTTAAACCTGGTTTTGTGGCTTTCTGAGGGTGCACACTCCATATGAAAGCCTCAGTACCGTAAACCCGTCTTCCAGAGGTCGAACAAATAGCAAAGTCCTACTTTTCACCAACTGCTATGAAAGTTACTTCTAGTCACATCTGCAGCCCTTCGGATATCCTGGTAGGCTCCTATGCACCAGGTCTCTCTTCATCCATGGTTCATGTAGGATCCAGTCCTCGGTGGTCAGCTGGGCCCTCAGCTGGTAGACAGGAGCCCTTTAAAATTTTTTTATTATTATTGTGCACACGAGAAGTCATAGTAATTATGAATTCATTTAAACATACAACAATCTGAGAGATAGGGGAAGGAAAAAAGAACACCTTCTAGTCATATATTTTAACTCACAAAAAGGGAAACAAAGGTTCGATAACCAATTCAGCATATCAGTATAACCCATAACAGATAGCCCACAATTGTGTTGCTCAAATCAAAATGCATCATTGTTATAATTATAGAAGCCCAGGGATTCAGCCTGGAAGTAATAAGCCATTGCTTAAACCATTGAAGCAGACATTACCATATAAAATGAAGGTTGCGCAAAGGAAACGTGTCCAATCAGCTAATAACAACTTTTGATACTAACTGAGCCAGACCTGTGACCATTCCTCCAAAGGGGCCCTGATTTTCTTCTCCTTCTTCGTGGCCTTCTCACCCTTAAGAATATATAGGCTGCTCTCTAGATGAAACATTGAGAGTAGTCTAGCGTGGCACTGGTGAAATGTGGGGGGGTTCGAATCCAGTCAGAATGTAGCAATGCAGATGCTGGCCACCGCCATTGCAGGAAACACAAAGAATTGCCCCTCACTCCCCCTTGCATTGTCATGAACTCCCACAAGCATTTACTTAGGAGTTTATACCACTCCTGTGTGCAAGATAGTCTGCAAAAAATGGGGCATCTCATTTGAGGGAGTCTAAGGCCAGACATCTTAAAAGCATATGGCTTAAGTTCTGCCTCCAAGCTCTGACATCGCAGGCAAGAGATGCCAGTGTCCATCCCACAAATCGCTATTTTAGCAGGAGTGTAAAACAACTTGAAAATTGTTATAAAATGTTGTGCCTGCAGCCTGCAGATAACAGCAACAAAGGTCCAAGTTCTAGAGACTCCTGAAAACTGCAATTTGTATCCTCTATACTTCTAAGCCAATTGGCTGACTGATTTTCCAAATCATCCGGCATCGAACCCCATAACTACTCATAAATTGTGGATATCTTACAGCCCCCGTGTTGCAGAGTAGCCCAAGTAATGTTTCCTTGCTGAAACCAATATCTCCACCAAACTTTCTTGCCAAAAAACTCCCTGCACTGTAAATATTATAAAAAGTCTCTCTTATCAAGACCAAACTCTAACTGTAGCTTCTCAAAGGACATCATTCGATTGTTATCCAACAGGCCACCGAATTTCTCTATCTATCACTTTAGCTTTCCATCTAGCACAATAGGAATCGTGGCAGATTGTCAGAAAGAGCGGAGACCGCCACATGGGAGTATAAACATTGAATCTGTCGATACTGAACTTCTTCCTAACCATCTCCATATCTTAAAGACCGCCTGTAGGGTCTTGAATTTCACCTACTTATAGTAGCTAGGCTCTAGCATTTTCAGGAAAATGGCCTTAGCCTCCTTCGCTAATAATAATTCATCCAGGAAAGGTGTCACTTCTGTAGCATAGTAATCAGTCTACTGGCCCCAGCTAAGACATCATATATTGTAAGGTGGCAGCCCACTGGTAAAACTTAAAACTGGGCACAGCTCAGCCTCCTTTATCTTTCGGCAGCATCATGTACTGAAAGGGCCTCCTCACTTTAGCATGAGACTAGACAAAACTGCTCGATAAATCCTCCATTTTTTGTGAACCAGTGCTTCCCAAACTCTAGAGGTATAGTCCTAAAAAAGAAAGAACACTAGGCAGGAATAGCATTTTGATAACATTGCAACACCCAATTATCGAGGGGTGGAGATTGTCTGTTCTTCTGAGATCAAATTGTATCTTTAGAATTTCTAGAGCCAGGTTTAGTTTCACTACCTGATCAATTTTGTGGGTTATATTAACCCCGAAGCACACTGCATGAGCCACAATCATATTATCCTTAGGTTGTACACAATCATTCACCAGCTGTGTCTCATTCCAGTTCAACAGTACCCAAGACCTTATCAAAGGTGAAAGCCTCTCTTTCTAATTGCTATATTGCCCCCCTCTGGTCAGATGTCACAACCGCAATATTATCAGCATATGGGAGTATTTTTGTATTGGCCCCCTGACTCTTCATTGGTTTAATTAACACATTGGCTTCTAGTTTCCTTATTAGGGGATCAATATAAAAGCGAATAATAAGGGTGAACATGGGCACCCTTGCCTTGTACCACTACTTATTTTCAATGGGTCTGACTCCTCACCCATGATTTGGAGCTGTGCTGTTGGATACTTGTACAACGCTTGAATCACTCTAACGAACTCAGGTCCAAACTGATTCCATTTCAGCAGTGCCCAAAAGTGATCCCAGGCCACTTGATCAAAGGCCTTTTAGCTGTCCAAAAGCGTAGAGGCCAACGGAAATACCCTTAACTTGCTCAGTCAAATAAAATTATTACTCGTCTATCATGGTCGGGGTATTCAGGCAACATATTGAAAAGAATATTATGCGACATGAATATTGTGTACAAAATATTGTGATCTTAAAATATCGTGGTATGTATAATCAAAGTCAAAATAACAAAATTTGGCGTTGTATTAAATGTCGATGTCAAACATCAATATTGGAAATATCATTGATTTGTTAGCTGAAATAGTTGTAGTAATTTGTTTTTTATGTGTTGTTATGTATAGTAAAATAATATAAATGTTTACTAATTTTTATACGTGAATGTATGTGTTGTAATTAAATGAAAATTATAGAATAATTCTTTGTGTGTTTAAAAATATTCTTTAGGAGCAGGATGTTTGTTTCATTAGGGATAAGGGTGGGGACTCATTTAAAACAATTAACAAATGTGTGCATTATTTAAAAAAAAAGAAGAAATGTAGTAGTTGGATGTTGGATATATAGGGGACAAGGATGGGGAGTAATTTAAAAAATGTTGAACAGGTGTGTAATATTATATATTATAAGTTTATAAATTCAAGAGCGTGGTGTTGGGTTATAGGGGAAGAGGGTGGGGAATAATTTTAGAAATTTTGTGTGTATACATTTTGAAATAAAATAAAACATTTACTGCCTTATTACGATGAGTCAGAGTCAGAGGCTTTCCGTGCCTCACAGTGGTTTCACTTCTGACAGCCTAATTACAATCCAGGCAGTCAAAAGTGAACCCGGCCCGTCTTTCCGGCTGGATTCCAACAGGCTAAGGAGCCTGTCAGCCAGTCGGAGACCGGCACGTAATCCCAATGGATGGCATTTCTACCGTTGGGATTACGATGCTTGGTTTCAGACAGGCTTTCCATGCTGGGCTTTCTGACATGGAAAGCCTATCAGAAAGCGAGTTTGGGGGCCCATAGCAGGGCCCTCTTCTCTCTGCAACCTCCAGGTGGGGGCAGAGAGGGTGAGGGGGCATATATGGTGCCCTCCTGTTAATCCTTGCGCCTTGTGGTAAGTACCTTGAGGTGCCTGCCATGTGGTGCAGGGATTAACATAATCTCCCATTTCTCAATGGGAGCGTGTGCTACAGCCATTTATGGCCACAGCACAAGCTCCCATTGAGAAATGGGTGTATGCAACCCCTCCATGTACGGTCACATTGTGATTTTGGTGTCGGGACCTCCGACCGGTGGTTGGTCGGTCCCGAGACTGCAGCGGTGTCGGTCAGAGGCAACTCTGACCAACATAGCAATCAAGCCTTTAGTAGTGAGATGATGAGTTATAGGGAAAAATGTTGGGAGTAATTTTAAATGTTGGATAATTTTTCAATTATTTTAAAATTTGATTGAAAGTTAATATTAAAAATTAGTAATGGAATGAACAGTTATGGGGAAGTGGTGGGGATTTTTTTTGTTTTTATAATTTATTTTGAAAAATGTGAAAATCTAGAAATAGAAAAAAAATTAGTTGTGGGATGTATAATTTATAGGGAAAGGGGTAGGGTACAGTAAGTAAAAAAATATATGTAATTCTTTTGGCAAAATATATTATATTTATTTAAATTAATTGAGTTGTGGTATGTATTGTTATAATGAAAAATGTCGGGGCTATATTAGAATTTTTGTTTTTTATAAATTCTTTTGGGGTAGTTGTGTGGGTTAATTTATATTGTTAAATGTTGGGAAATATAATTAATAAAACAATAACATTTTTGTTCAAATTTGAAATTTATGTAAAAAAGAAATTCTAAATAAAATAATTTAAGCATTTTTTGTGTGTTCATGTTATGTTTATGGGGAAGAAAAGTTGGAATTAATAATACATGTAATATTAATTTGGTACATTTATTTTTTGTTTAAAATATGTATAAATAGGAAATTTGAAAGATAAAGTTAATGAAATGTTTAGGGCATGATTACGATGTCGGAATCTTTGCAGCCTCGGGATCGACCGTCCTCCAATACTCCCATGTCTCTATGGGAGTCTGTTTAAATCCCTGTACCATGTGGCAGGCACCCACACTGTGCAGGAATGTAAAAGGGGAGCACCATAGGTACCCACCAAGCCACCAACCAGAGGGCCAGGGGGGAAGGAGTCCGTGCTAAGGGCCCCCAAAGGCACTCTCTGATAGCAAATCCATGTCGGAAAGGCCGACATGGATTTGCTCCTGAAAAGTGCCATCATAATCCTGAGAGCGGAAATGCCTTTCTCACAGGATTATGTAGCGCTTCCGACTGGGCGACAGGCTCCTCGAGCCCATCGGAAGTCAGCCAGATTGACCTGCAGGTTTGAATTCTGACCGCCTTAATTGAAATTCGGTGGTGGGAATTCAAACCAGGGATGTCAGTCGGAAAGCCTCTGACCAGCGGTCGGTGACTTTCCAACCGGCATCCTGATTAACCCCCTGATTACGATGGCAGATGGACTTCTGTCCGTCTGCCATCATCCCGGGGATGGGGACCGGCCGCCTCTAAGGCGGCGGTCCCACATATTGCATTACAATGCGGCCACCACCACGGAAATCCGAAGTGCCATGTTTTCCATTGCGGTGGGTGCTTCTGGCTGCAGCACCCACCGCAATGGAAATAATGCAAGTTTTGCACTTCCCTACACCACATGGCAGGCACCAATCTGTGCCTGTAGCATGGTGCAGGGAAATGTAGGAGGGCACCTAGGTGCCCCCAAGTGCAAAACCAAACTACCACTGCACAAGGGGGCCGCAATGGGCCCCCAAAGTCCATCCCCGCTAGCCTTTTCATGATGGGTGACTCGCCATGGAAAGGGTGGCGTAGAGACACTTCCTAATCCCTATGGTGGTGCCTGGTAGGCACCAACACCATTTTGGGATCGGAAGGCTTTTGACGCAACAGCGAGCTCAAGGAGCCCGTCAGATGCATGGCAGTCATAGTTTCCGACCGCCACAGTACCGCCTGCCATTATAATATGGTGGGTGGAAAATGGCCTCATGATGGCGGTGAACCCTCCACCAACAGCCTGTCGGTGGCAGGTTCACCGCCATTGAAATGACCACCTTAGTGTTTTGGTGATTATGAATTTTGTTTTTAAACATTTTTTATTATTTTAAAAATTGTTATATTTAGTTTTTTTAAATAAAAGATTAATGTTTGGGAGTCGGTATTTTATTTGTATGTTTCAATTATTATTAGCTTAAAACATATTTATATTCTTTTATAATTTTAAGTATATGTATTTTGTGAAGTATTTTGCAATGTATACTTATAGTCAAATAGTTCACTATAATTTATATATAAATATTTGATTATATTTATGACATATTTTAATTTTCTTTAATTATTTAAAAAAATCATTTATTATAATACTTTTTTTTTATAATGTTTACAATAAATATGTAGTAAAAAGTAAAAAATATTGAAGTCCTGGAAATATTTATATAATAAAGAATATGCCCCACATTATGATGTTGTCCGGAAAGCCATCTGACAGCTCGTCGGAGGCTTTTGACCTGACATCATAGGTTTCTGTCCGACCGCCGTATTATGATACTGGCAGTCGGAGGGAAACCCACAGGGGAATTCTACTTTGTTTCCATCAGGCTCACGGAGCCTGTCAGGGCAGCGGGCGGAATTGCAATCCCAAAATGGCAGCGGAGCGAGCCTCAGCTCTGCAGTGGGGATTACAATGTTGCTTTTCGCCTGCCCCTTCATTGCGGCCCATCCGTCATAAAAAGGCAGGCTTAAAGTGACTTTGGATGCCCCTAGTAGGACCCCATTACCCCCTGTCCCTCCGCCATGGGGCCTGAGGGGCTCCTGTGGTGCCCCCTAAACAACCCAGCACCACTTGGCAGGCACCGGTAGTGCCTGCCACACAGTGCAGGGATGTTTGAAAACATAAATATTTCTATTGCAGCTTGTGCTGCAGCCCTTTTCTGGCCACCGCACATGCTGCAATAGAGAAATGGATGTTTCCAACTGCCCATAGGGTGTCCACATCCTGATACTGTGGGTGAAACCACTGACTAATATTCGGGCGTATTCCATCCTGCTACGGTGTTGGTCGGACGCACGTCCAACCGACATCGTAATAGGACCACTGTTCCCAATAACTTGTGCACGCGGGCGCGCGCGCACTGAAGTCGCCACAAGCGCTCAGTATGCTGCATTTAGTGCGTACATCCCGGAGACCGTTCGCGCCACCGATTTTAAAACGCGAGTGGCGCGAATAACGGTAATTCCTGTGCCTCTGGGCATTGGAAGGGAACAGTTTCGGGGCTGATTGTGGGCCATTGAGTTAGTATTCATGTTAATTGCAGCCCGTGCACTGCAATTAACATGAATACTAACTCAAAGGCCCACAATCAGCCCCGCAGCTGTGCACTGTTAAGAAAAGAAAATCAGTGTCTCAAACACAACGTGTGCTTTAGCACACGCTGTGTTTGAGACTCTGCTTTTCTTTTGGGTCTCCCTGTATTTTGGGGAGAGGAGTTGCACTTGGGCCAATGATGATACAGTAGAGCCAAAGGCAGGGTCGGATTGGGAAGGCTGGCTTTCGGGCATTGGGTGATGGGCCGGTGCTTCAGGGGCACCTGTGGGCCGTTTTTTTAGCCTCTGTATACTGGCACAATAGACCTCCTGTCTTCGCCAGCCCCACTATAATGAGGCGCCAGCATCACAGGCTCTCTCCTGACCCTCTGTAACTTGACGCTGGGAGCTCGGTGTTGCTCTGGCCTTGTGGAAATTTAGTTTACAACTGAACATCATCTGCGCCATCTTGCCTCTCCCCAGCACGACACACAGGAAAGCGCACGGCAGCCATTTTAGGCACCCTGGTCTCTCCCTGCTCATTGCCGATCACCAGCGCGTCCCCCTGGCGCTGCAAGCATTCCCCCGCGCGCCGGCCACCCCCGCTCTCTCATACACGGGCCATAAACCCTCTCCTTCTGCGCGACCCTGCCATGGAACCACATCCCACGCCTGACCGACATCCCATACATGGTCATGCATCTCTTTGATAACCCCCTTCCTCTGCGCCCCATTGTCCGAACCGATCCCAGGCCATCACCTATCCCTGCGGATACAGTTTATTGCCCCTACTGTAAGGGAAACACCCCACATCAAAGGGATTACAGTAGATCAAGGCCCCCCACCCCCTGAGACCCGACCGGTCGCACACACCCCCGGGAATTGGCGGAATGTCCAGCTGTGTGATAGCCATCTCCTACTGTGGGTGGGGTGGGGACTTCCACTATAGATATGTGTGGGAACGAGCTCGAAGTGGGGATTCCGAGGATGTTCTTTCATGTATCAAAACAATCTCAATAATGTGCCATGTATGATAAACCTGCAATAAAGTCATAAACCTGTGTATAAGAGGCCAGGCCTCAGAGATGCAGTTAGAGCACCTCGTGACGATACCTCGCTGTCTGATCTGATGTGTTCCACTCCGACGGAATAAAACTTTGTTTCCTGCCTTCCAGTCTCCGGCGCCT
Source organism: Triturus cristatus (assembly GCF_964204655.1). Taxonomy (NCBI): domain Eukaryota; kingdom Metazoa; phylum Chordata; class Amphibia; order Caudata; family Salamandridae; genus Triturus; species Triturus cristatus. Next base: position 1,191,698,295 of record NC_140591.1, read on the forward strand.
GCCTCTTTATTGGTTTAGCATCGAATGGTATAAGAGGCGATTACCGCCGGGCAATACTTGAAAGGTTATCGACTACGACTGCCGCTACCATTTAACAATTGGCGCCCAATGTGGGGCCCATCAGCGACACGTGGATCCAGTGGGAGAGGTCCCGACGACAGAGTGAACGACTGCAACGATCGGGAGAGCTCCTGCCCGATAGACCCTCGTCTGGCAGCCGATCATCCGAACTTCACTGGTTCCGAGCAGACCTCTCTCGAGTGATCTACGGTCCTGACTGGGAACCATCAGGAGTGCTGCGGCAAATACGGAGAGTAGAGGACGATCGGGCGCTGGAGGCGGAAGACGAGAAACTGTCCACGCGGTCCGGGTAAGGTCGTGAAACACGACAAATTGCGAAACGATTGATTGATTGATTGAAAAATACTAGTATTGCTTATTGATTGTTCTCTTTGAGATATTCGCTGTCTACAAACGGGGAGGAGTAGAAATACTCTCTCTCTCTCCCTTTGCAAATAGTGAAGGGTAGGTAACGCAGACTTTTGTCCCCATTGTAACCCGTCGTGCTATCTTTATCTCCCCACTGATTGATTGTCCGAACATTGATTGTTTTGAAGGATAGTGCTCTTTGAGATATTCTCTGTTTGCAAATAACATAGAATAGAAATATTCTGTCTAGTCTTTGCAAATAGTGAAGGGTAGGTAACGCAGACTTTTGTCCCCATTGTAACCCGTCGTGCCTATCTTTCTCACCCCATTGATTGATTGATTGTCTGAACACTAGTTGTTCGATATTGGTTCTTTGGAGGTATTCTCTGCTTACAAATAACGAGGAATAGAGATATTCTGTCTAGTCTTTGCAAGCAGTGAAAAGATAGGTAGTGCTGACTTTTGTCCCCGTTGTAACCCGTCATGCCTATCTTCTCCCCACTGATTGGTAGTTGGTTCTGCCTGGACCGCTTATTAGTGGTGGACCATCCGGCTCCACTGGAAGGCACCCCTAATAAGGACATGTTCACTAAATATGGACTAGTCGCCGTAGCTTATAGCAAGCTATGGCATAAATATACAAAGGGGGACCCCGAGAGTCAGTGGCCACTGGTGGGATCCTTTTTGACCCTACAAAACTAAAAGAAACACTAGGAAATAGCCCTTTGTGGGATATATGAAACTAGGGGAAGGAGCCAAGCTCACGGTCAAGACGGCCACGAGGTAACTCGGCTCCGTCGCTCTCGCTGCCTAAACATGTCTGCCCTACCACCCACCCCGCCCAGTAAACACAAAAAATCCTGCACAACCGGAAGCCTGCTGATACCCACCATCGACGTCACCGAACCGGACTAGAATCACGCACAATTGGACTATGCCATTTTCCGATTACACAGTAACATCCTTGTGCTCGTTGCTAGATTGCAAATATGTACAAGACCCCAACAAAGTAGTATGATTAAAACATTTTAATAACTTATAGGTATAACAACATTCCGACAGGGTGAACAAGTTAAAACACGTTTTAAACAACTATTTACATGACTGTCTGCTGCAACCTCCATCCCAAAGCATTTACGTACGCGTGACACCGTCCTCGCCTCTCCTTCCTCGAAGTTGCAACATTGGCCTGTTTTGGGCGGTCCGTTTAGTCGGCTTTGGGCTATAAAAGCCATGCAAAAATCCATCAACATCAGTGGCGGAAGATTGTGCGAATAGGCCGGAGGCTACACGCAGCGCCGAGGCCCTGGCGGCGCCAAGATGGAGTCCACCATGTTGTATTGGTCTTCCCATTCTCTGCTTCGACCGGCAGCGGAGGGTGCCCTGGCAGGGGGAAGCGACGCGGACGGGCCTCCCCCGCCTCCCCAGGTGGAGGCTCGCCAGCAGAAGAGGGCACCCCAGCCATTTTACTCGCCGGCCAGCTGAGTTGCACCCTGCCGTTTCTTTCGCCGGCCAGCTGAGTTGCACCCAGCCATTTCACTCGCCGTCCAGATGAGTAGGCGCCCCTGCACTCACCGACCAGCTGCGGCAAGACAGCCATTCAAGTCTTGCCTGCCGGGTAGCCACTCAGGCGCGGATCCACTAAGATTGCCATTAGCGTTTCACTCCAGAAATGGGCCCCCGCAGCCGAGGGATCGAGGGACCCACCCCGGTGGCTGTAACGAAGAGCTGCTGCTGCTGCTGCCTCTGGACTCTGGCGGCCGGTTCTTCGAATCCAGGCCTGGCCCATCGAAAGACGGCCCTGGACTCGGAAGCTTGTCTGCTCAGGCGTGGGCCCCCACCCTTGAAAAACACCCTCTCAGCTTTTGCAGATTCTGCGGAAGTCATTGACACTCGACTCCCGTGGACCTCCGGTGGGGGCAATCGCCGCTATTTGCTTGATTATTCCACATTAACTTGTCCTTGCCCCGGGCGGCAGCCATCTTGCCTCCGTTTTGGTGCCGTAAAAGAAAGACTGATTCAGGGCGACGGCGGAAGAACCCGCCTGCTGTCCCGCCCCAAGGACGGACCACGGCATCGCTACAAGACCGCGGTGACGCCATGCTGACGCAAGCTGATGCTGACGAAAAGTTCTCGAACTACCGAAGGGGATTCTGGTCCGGCAGCTAGTTAGTGGAAAGACTTAGACTGTGCACTGGACCCACCCGACCTCGCCCCAAAATGGCGCCGAGACGCCTCTCACACCGTGGCCGGCCTGAACGGTTGTAGGCCCGTATTTGTATACTGACATTGTTTTAAATAAAGGGCTTCTTAAAGGAATTACGGAATCAGTGTCATGACAAATCATCTAGGTTGGTAAAGGTTTTTTTTTTAATAAATGATTGTTACTGCCAAGCAATAGAAAACAGATAGTGCAGACCCCATTTGCCCGAATCTTTTTGATTAACGGAATTTGTACCCGTCACACCTGTCTTTTTTCCAAGAGTTGTCAGAAAATGGTCGACTATAGCTCAAGGTATATGCCGAATGCAAGGTATGGTATCTTGCACCATAATATACGACCGATTGAGAAATACATGTACGACCAGGGAACCCGAATTTAGGAGATGAATGAAATAGAGCATCTTTGTTTCGGAAGAAAAAAATAATAGGTCTGTGGTATTACCCACTCCTGCGGCTAGCCTGGTACGTGGTAAGTAGAACTTTTTCGTGTCTAACGCGCGCTAATGTACTTTGAATACTGCACATCCCCCCCCCCCTCTTTTCCCTCTCTATAGGTCACGACGAAGTTCCGACTGAAGAATGGAGTGGACATGGACCGCACCATTTTCAATATAGGGAAAAACATAGACAAACGTTGTGGGATAGTGCGCAAAGTGCAGACCACCATTGGGAACATGAAAAACTGTATGGTATGATTGTGCGTGTGTGCTACGATTATACGGTATGAATGTGTATGCATTTCATGCTTGGGTCGCTTGAAGAGAGCGTCATCGTATGATTGAAGTGCTTGTCTAGCAATCAAAGGGAGGGGAGTAAAAGGTCCCACACCCCCCCCCAAGATAAACTACAAAAATACTGAAAAAACGCAGCATGCCTAGGAAAGAGGACAGAAAAGGAGAGGTCCCCATACTCAACGTAGCCCTGTATCTCCGTCTTAAGATTCTGCGCTTGATGTATGTACTGTCACGCCCTATCCAATATTTGTGTGAACGTGATCACCGAATTTATGTCTTTCCCCCGCTTGTGTTTTCTTACATAGAACTGACCCATGCTACTCCAATGTTGTATGTGCACCAAGTAGCCTATTATCGTACACATGTCACTCTCTCTCTCTCGTTTTGTGTCGTACGTATGCCAAATAGCCTACTTGATGCGCACGTCTCTCTTTCTCTCTCTCTCTCTCTCTCTCTCTCACTCACTCTCTCTCTCTCTCTCTCTCTCTCTCTCTCTCTCTCTCTCTCTCTCTCTCTCTCTTACTCTCTCTCCCTCCCTCGCTGAAGGCTTTCTTGCCCTCTTTCTCTTTTTTTTTTGAACAAATTAACGACACATGCCTCCTCAGTATGTGTATAATTGGCCTCGAACACGGCGGTGTTCGAACAAATTGACAGAAACAAAAACGACCGTACTTTACCACGTTACTACCTCTCCTTTCTGCAAAATGTTGAATTTAATTGGCTGAGAAGGAAAGGACAGGTAAGACGACTGATGTCTCCCAATCTGACCCTCATCACGGGGAATATATGTCAGTGGTTTTCGTTTTTAGAGCTTTAACGACACCACCTCCACCGCCCAGAACTGCCCCCGCCCAATTGTTCCAAACTAGAATGTCCAAGCACCCGTCCACCCAGAATCACCCCAGCTCTGTACTAGCCGTCCCAGAGTATTTCGAGCAAATCAACTGATGACTTTGTTCTCTAAAGGTACATTACCTAAGCTGATGGGGGTTACCTATTGTCTCCAGCAAGAAAAGTGTTTAGCTTATGTCCCTCCCCGAAATAGATACCTGTGAACCCATGACAGTAGCACCTCGCACTTTTTTCATAAACTTAGCAGTCCTCGGAGGAAAATGTGTATTAACAGAACTTGTGTTAAGATGAACGAGTCTCTACCGGAGAAGCCGGTTCGAATTTTTGATAGACCAGAAAGTTGACAGATGTCAGGCTTCCTGCAACGATTATAGGGCACAGGAATCGACACCTAGCAGGCCAGACAATGGAAAGGAACACCCACAGAAACCTGCACCACAGCAATGATTAATGAATTGGTAACACACACTGACATAAGAGTTAATAGACATCAATCATACAGCAACCGATAAAAGCATTTCCCCAACTACTCGGTGGTTGGGAGAGAGGATGAAGTGTGTAAATGTCTTCCCTGCCAACTCTCTAAGATTTTGTTTCTTGTACTCATTCAAAGATAACCTGCGGCCATCGGAAGAGAGGGGTCGGACGTGACGCACAGCCTGGCTGCGGACCATGGAACATCTATGGCATCGACCAAAGGGGAAGCAACGAAGCAAAAAGGGCGTGAGACGAGGCACCAGTATCAGTATGATAAGCGATAGAACGAAGGGCTATCTCGAGGCCCCCTGCTCGCTGGCCAACGTGCCTGAAGTCCTAACCCGTCGGGCCCGATTGATGGGCCCAGTGCTGAAAGATTCTGCTCTCCGCTTTTTGATCCGATCCCACTCCACCCCCTCTTCCCTCGGCATCCCAAAGCACGCCACACCCCTTCTCGCTCTCTCTCTCTTTTATATGGATTTTGAATTTGACTTAACAACAGAAGAACAAAAGGCGGGTACCCCGTCTCAAAGTACCTATGATAAAATGTGTTAGGGAACAGGACTGTGATCCAAGAACAACGAATGGTCACACCCTGCTGCGTGAAAACTTGGATTTGAGCTGGACCTTAGCTCCACCGCCGGTGCTCAACAGTGCCAACAAAAGAAGAGGAACAATAAGAGCTTACCAGTGATGGCTCGTTATAATAGGACACTGGAAAGAAGAACTCCCTTCCCTGACTGTAACTCATGTTAAGTTGAACTCCTCTCCCAACCGCTTTTATATTGACTATCTTCCAATCGAGTTTTCATGATATTGCATCAGTCACTAACAACTGTACACTGATAAGTTAAGAAACTCTAACTTTGTATAAACGACATTTGTATAACATCAACCGTACACATGACTATGCCGTTTAGCTTGATCCACGCGAAGTCTAGACCTTAAGTAAATGGGCGTAATTATCCCTTGTTTTACCGAACCTTTTTCAAGTATCAAGTGTGTGTTCCAATGAAATTCTGTATACGCTACGCCATCAACTGTCACGCCAACTACATGTAACTATGTACAATTGTGTCAGATTGCTCCTGCCTGTCCTAAAGACTCTGTACTTTTAAGGAATGCATGAAAAACATTTACGGTGTTATGGCTAAAAGGTTAACGAAGGTGAATGTCGGACAGGCAAGCTGGCGAGATATGTTAAAAGGGAGGACTGTGGAAATTTAGTTTACAACTGAACATCATCTGCGCCAGCTTGCCTCTCCCCAGCACGACACACAGGAAAGAGCACGGCAGCCATTTTAGGCACCCTGGTCTCTCCCTGCTCATTGCCGATCACCAGCGCGTCCCCCTGGCGCTGCAAGCATTCCCCCGCGCGCCGGCCACCCCCGCTCTCTCATTCACGGGCCATAAACCCTCTCCTTCTGCGCGACCCTGCCATGGAACCACATCCCACGCCTGATCGACATCCCATTCATGGTCATGCATCTCTTTGATAACCCCCTTCCTCTGCGCCCCATTGTCCGAACCGATCCCAGGCCATCACCTAGCCCTGCGGATACAGTTTATTGCCCCTACTGTAAGGGAAACACCCCACATCAAAGGGATTACAGTAGATCAAGGCCCCCCACCCCCTGAGACCCGACCGGTCGCACACACCCCCGGGAATTGGTGGAATGTCCAGCTGTGTGATAGCCATCTCCTACTGTGGGTGGGGTGGGGACTTCCACTATAGATATGTGTGGGAACGAGCTCGAAGTGGGGATTCCGAGGATGTTCTTTCATGTATCAAAACAGTCTCAAGAATGTGCCATGTATGATAAACCTGCAATAAAGTCATAAACCTGTGTATAAGAGGCCAGGCCTCAGAGATGCAGTTAGAGCACCTCGTGACGATACCTCGCTGTCTGATCTGATGTGTTCCACTCCGACGGAATAAAACTTTGTTTCCTGCCTTCCAGTCTCCGGCGCCTGCCTCTTTATTGGTTTAGCATCGAATGGTATAAGAGGCGATTACCGCCGGGCAATACTTGAAAGGTTATCGACTACGACTGCCGCTACCATTTAACAGCCTTTGGGGCATTCTGGCCTCGGCCCCCTGCCTCATGGGGCCTGCCTGTCCAAATGCAGTGTCATCCCCTGCCAGGCCATGACCTTCATGTTATGGGGGCAATGGGGAGGGTGTGGCAGGGGCCTACATGGGGAGGCTAAAAGGAGAGGGGATTTTATGGCCATTGTCCATTCTCACCTCAGTCTACGGTGGGCTGGCAGGGGTTAAGAGAAGCGGCATCCCAAGAGGCCAGGTGTTGTCACCTCAGCCGCAGTGTCTTTTAGGCCTTGTTGCTGGGTGCAGGACTTAAATGACTGGATATGATTAAGATTAACCCTGAATCGCTGCACAAAACGTGTGCCTAGAAAAGAACACAAAGCACTGAGTGGAACAGTGTCAGTGCTGTAAACTAGCATTTACAACAATAGTTAAATGAACACTGCAGTACAGCAAGATGTCAGCGAGACATAAAGCAAGTGCACATGTGGTAAAACCAGATGGGCCCCTGATTATAGGAGTAACTGACTAAAGCAGAATTAAACTATTATATCATGAACTGAGCGTCACCTGCAAATCGTGAGCTCCAGTAAGACAAGCTTCGTAGATCTAATTATCAGAGGTTCCTATGCTGTCCGACAGAAAGGATGTTATGCAGCTACAGAAAGAAATTCCTGAACCAGTGTGTTTTTAGAAGATATTTGATGCACACACAGGAGGGGTGTTCCTTACTTTGTGAGAGTTGCCTGCGAAAGGTCTGTGCAATTTTCCCTTCTTGAAAAGTGGTGTACAGTTTTTAAAAAATGTTATTGTTATTTTTTTTAGGATTGTGGGTCTCAAGAACGTGCAGGCATAGATAACTTTAGAGAATGGCAACTGGGAGTCTTTATTGTGTACCCAGATTTCTCATTTTTTTGTCACATCGCAACATTTGTGGCTACATCGAGGCGCTGAGAAGGGCAAGGGGTGGCACTGTACAAACAAATACATCTAACATCAGACTTTTGTATTTATAAAGAAGACATCGATACACAGAGGGGGGCTTCACCCAGCACATTTTCAGATTCTGTTCTCCACAGCCATGAGTTGTCGAGGGATGTTGCTAAGCCAGAAATATGAGTGCCCCAGCAGAACTCACTTATAGCGCTTATACCTCTGGGGAAACATGAGAGAAAGTTGTGAGTGGACTGTTTTCCACTGTTTGAGATTAACACTATTAATGAGTTTTCGTACATTTTCAAGCCCAGAGCCGCGACTGAAACTTAAAAAAAAAACTCTATTAACAAGAAATAACCAGACAGATTCTACAAAAGCTGGGCAATAACATTAAAGAGAACTCTTTATATTAAAAAAGTCCCTAATCCATTTAAACATATTTTTTCAGGTTTTGTTTTAGTTTTACTATCAGTCACAGAGAATTAAGGCAGCTTTACAACACATTTTAAAGTGCTTTCGCCTTACGTTGACTACTTAAAGTACATACCTGTCAGATGAAAAATTACCAGCTTTGGGTGATTTTCTTCCATTTGGTACTGTCCAGGTGGCAACCCTAGCCAGATCAAGTGTTGTGACCGTAGGTTATTTTATTTCTCCTTGCCAGCATGCAGTGCTTCTAGTAATGATCAACCATAGAGGGTTCTGGCCCGTAATCAGTAAGGCTAGGCCAATCTATAAACTTCCAGTAATGTCACTGGCTCTAGAAACTTTAAAATATCTATTTTGCCTAACATTTCTCCAAAAAATTAGTCTAATGAGACTAACGAGATGGTGATCCGTGAAAGGGACGATCCGGGAAAGTGAGCCACTTTTTTTTGGGAGTGCCCGGGCCAAATTGTGATCCCAATCCGACCCTGGCCAAAGGCTATCATTTTGTGGAGGACAGCTTCCCTACTGCCGCTTAGTAAGGGAAGAGGTAAGGTTGCTAGGTTCCCATTAACTGCGTTTTGTCCACATTCATTTAACACATCGGAAAAGTTGTAGTTGTGATAACTCACGGCTTGGCGAATGCAGGGACCTTTCTGACACTCCCTTTGCAGATTCAAGTAGGCAGGCAAAGATACACTGAACCTTTGTGAATAAAACAAGGCGCCAGATTGTTCAGTTTGTATAGAATACTCTGCCAGCAGATTTCAACACAGCATCTTGCATCGCTTTACATGAATAGAGCACAAATTCACAACACTGTCCCTGCCATCACCGTTTCTAAAGGTGGGCAAAAAGTTCTGCTTCACAGAGCCTGGTGGACACCACAGATACATACAGCAACTTAAAGGTGGATGAAGTCATGGAATTGTGAAACATAAGGGCAGGATATTGGTTGGAAGGCTTAGATTGGTGATACAGGGCATTTTAAGAAAGGTCAAATTGTCTTCCATCTTGGACACTTCACAGCCAGAACTAAGTTCTAAATGGGCTTTGCAGAGAGACGTGGCTAATATTGTGAAAACCTGAAATAAAAATAAAAAAAGAAAGAATTGTGCGGTAATTGGGGAAGCATCAGGCCTATAATATGTTCAGCTGCAGCAGTGACTGGCTTCATGGCCAGTTTGCTATTGCGGTCTTATTGCAACAACTGGGCAACAAAGGCGGGGATGGATGTTATTACAGAAAGTGAGTGATGCCCCAATCTACATGCCACACTTACTAAAGCCAAAAAGGATCCATAAATAAGTGAACAAGAAGCACACACTCCATCCATGCAAGGTAAATGCCTAACCCCAAAGCGTAGAAAGAAGGGAAGGGACAGACTGCTGGCCACAGCGCCGGCTCTGTGTAGCAGAATTTTCAGCTCAGACCTCTCATCACTGTACCCCACCCAGCAGTTATTAAATATAATAGATTGATCAATCCAAATAACTGACCAACAAAGCCACCACTCAAATTACTTTCATATTTCACTGTACTAATTCAACACTAATCCTTATGGGTTCCAGAGTAGCGTGCCACTCACCAAAAAAAGCGCTTCAAAACCCCATCAGGTGTAGCAAGCGCTATATAAATACAAACCTCTTTCTCTCTTCTATCCCGCCACCTACCCTTCTCTATCTAAATAACTGAATAACATATCCACCACTCAAATTACTTCATATTTCACTATACTAATTTTCAACACTAATACTTATGGGTTCCGGAGTAGCGTGCTACTTGCCAGAAAAGCGCTTCAACACCCATCGGGGTAACAGGTGCTATATATGAATGCAAACCTTTCTTCCCCTTCTATCCCTCTACTATCCTTCTCACTCCAAATAATTGTCTTATATTTGTGGAAATGCACCGATCTTTTTAAGCAAAAATTTGGAGGGATATTTGGTGCTCCACACACACGCGGTCCGGTTCCTGGCGCACATTGCCATGGCTGCAGCGCACAGAGACCCTACACTGCCGCACACAGAGGAAAAAAATTAGAGGTGACATTGAATAGGACCCTATGTTTTTAAAGCAATTTACATTAAAAAAAATGATTTTAGGTGAAATTAGTCATATTTATTAATTTTATGATAAATTTGTTAGCATTTCTGATCTAGTGTGTTGTGTTTAGTTTAAGTGATGTCGTTTTTTTATTTGTAAATGTTAAAGTTTCATGTTTAGAGTGCAGCACTTTCTCTAAGTTAATTTAAATTGTAGTGGAAACATTTAATTTTGTATGCTATGTGTCCAGCAACTTCCCTGAATTAAGTTATATTGGAGTGGGAATAGTTACTTGTGTACGTTTATTGTTCAACATCAACCTTGATTAAGTTATATTGGAGTGGGAATAGTTAATATTGTATGTTTAGTGTGCAGCACCTTCCCTGAATTCATTTATATTGGGGTAGCAATAGTTAATTTTGTATGTTTAGTGTCCTGCATCAACCTTGATTCAACTTATATTGGAGTGGTAATAGCTAACTTTGTATGTTTAGTGTCCAGCACCTTCCCTGAATTCATTTATATTGGGGAGGGTATAGTTAGTTTTGTACTTTAGTGCCCAGCACCTTCCCTGAGTTTATTTATATTGGAGTGCTAATAGTTAATTTAGAGCATTTATTGTTTATTAGAGCTTTTGAATTAGAATACTTTGCTGTGGGAATAGGTAATGGTGAATATCAATATATTGTATCGTGTGTTTCCTGAGTTCAGTAGCAGCTGCTACTGGACGAAAGTTGTAGGGTGGGGGATTAAAAAAAAAATCACTTACCTTGGAACGGCCGGCCGCCACCTCTCCTGTGTCTTCTTCTTTCTTCATTTCTCCAATCCGGCCGGCAGCAGGAAGCACCCGGGCACGCAGGCTCCCCTGAGCCAATCTCAATGCTGCAATGCAGCGTTGTGATTGGTCTGAGCACTGTGGTTTGGCGCTCAGACAGGAACAGGGAGCCTGTGCATGTTCCCCACCAGGCTGTGCATTACAGCCCGGTGGGGGAACATGCAAAGTGAGCATGAACTGTTTGGCTGGTCCAAGAGGGCTTGCCAAACAGTTCATGCGCACTTAGGGAGTGCAACCACGCTTCCCCTGCTCTGGCCAGACCCTTCCCACCCAACATTGAACAAAACACTGACTGCATACAATAGGAAAAATGAAATGATAATAACAATATGTTATTGGCATTTTATTTTTCCTTTTTGCATAGTGGGGAGACGCTCCTCCACCTTAGCGGAGGAGGCTCCACTACCTGAGTTGTGTTGTTTTGTGGTGGGACTATATTATAATTTTTATTTATTTTGGTGTAAAGTGTTTTTTATGTCAAGATTTAATTACTAGGGTATTGTAGCAGTGTATTTAGTTTTGCATCATATTTAGACATTTATTTATACATTAGTGAAAAGAGCACATAATTTTTATTGAAGGGAAATAAGTATTTTATTGAAGCTACTATAACTTGAAAAAAATGTTTATTAATGATAAAACGTTGATTTTATTTACAAATATACTGCATTATATATAATTTTGAATTTATTGAATACCTTTAGGGCCCGATTACGATCTCAGGCGGAAAGCCTCCAACCATCATAGGTTTCAGTCCAACCGCCGTATTAGATGAAACCTACGGGGATCCCGATGGGCTTCCAACAGGCTCAAGGAGCCTGTCAGCTTTTGAAAGACAAGTGAGAAAAAACAAGGAACCCCTTTCGAAAGACGCCATAATCCCCTAATGACGGCAGAGCCAGGCTCACCTCCGCCATCGGGATTATGTAGGCACTTTCCAACAGCCTTTTCATGTCGGACTTAAAGACACGGAAAGGCTGTCGGAAAGTGTCTTTAGGGGCCTGCCTCACGGTGCAGGGTTGTTCAAAAACATCCATTTTACAATAGCAGCTCGTGCTCTATGCCTTTTCCGCCTGGCGCACTTAGGGCGAGAAAGCAAAAGACACACAACTGATGGACGGAATGCAGAACAACGTAAGTGGGCCAGGTATGCCCAGACGTGGGTCATGGGCCCACTGTGCCACTGGAATCAAGCTATCCTGGCTGAAGCGGGGTGAAACCCCGAAGCCAGTCCTAGGATGCTTGTTTCCGGTCCAGGGAGGCCCTGGTTTGGCAGTTCAGACAGGACTGTTCCCATGAGGCACAGGGTCAAGACTGATTTTCATATGGCCAGGTCTAAACTGGGGTGGCATGGTGAGCAAAATAATGATGGATTTAACCCATATCTCTTGACTGGGGGTGAATGTTTTGATTTGATCTGCATGCGGTCCATCAATTGTGTGTCTTTTGCTTTCTCGCCCTAAGTGCGCCAGGTATGCCCAGACGTGTGTCCTGGGCTCATTGTGCCACTGGAATCAAGCTATCCTGGCTGAAGAGGGGTGAAACCCCGAAACCGGTCCTAGGATGCTTGTTTCCAGTCCAGGGAGGACCTGGCTTGGCAGTTCGTATTCTATCACTGTTTTATTTTGGTTGTTGTTGTAGAAGGAATGTAGCCGTTAGGAGCTGTGTTTCTTCAGTTGAGATAAGTTCATTTTAAACTCTTCTTAAGGTAATTTAAGGGTAGGGGGAGGGAGTTAAATTATATATTGAGTATGCAGTGTGGTATTTTTATAAGTGTTGTGTAGGTGACGTATGGAGTAGCGTTAGTGTATTTTCTTTTACAATATATAGGGCCTAATTATTATTTTGAGTGGAAAGCCATCCAACAGCTCTTTGGAGGCTTTCCGCCCGACATCATAGGTATCTGTCTGATGACAGTATTATAATACTGGCGGTCAGAGGGAAAAACGTGGAGGAAATCCATTGAACTTCTGATGGGCTCACAGAGCCTGTTGGGCGGTGGGCCAAATACTAATCCCATATTGACGGCTGAGCCAGCCTCGGCTCCACTGTTGGGATTACACTGTCGCTTTCCACCTTCCCTTTCATGGCAGTCCACCCACCATGAAAAGGCAGACAGAAAGTGACTTTGGGGGTCCCTAGCAGTGCCCCCTTCCCCCTGGCCCTCTGCTATGACACCTGGAGGGTATCTATCATGCCCCCTAAACATCCCTGCATCATGTGGCAGGCACATGGTGTAGGGATGTTTGAAAACATCCATTTTTCGATTGCAGCTTGTGCTGCAGATCTTATCCAGTCATCGCACTAGCAATTGAAAAATGGATGTGCGGTCGCATCCTAATTCAGCGGCTGGAACTTATAGTCAGGCTGTTCTTTTCCGCTATGGTGTCGGTCAGATGCTCGCCCGACCAACATCATAGTTAGGCCCGTAGTGCTGTACTTTATTAGTTGTGTGTATTTGAATATGTAACGTGTAGTTGTAGGTGTTGTTGAATTGTTTATAGTAAGATATGGAAATGTATATGTTTATGCCGGACAGTTTTGTCTTTCTTTTATAGGTTTTTTTGTTCCCAATTTAGAGTTATATTGAAGATGCGTTTCACGTTTTTCATTTTTTAAAGGAAATGTGTATTAGTTTATAAAAACCTAAGGGGCTCATTACGATGCACATCGTACAAACGTCCAACCGACATTGCAGCGGGAGGGGAACTGCCTGACTAGTAGTTAGTGATTCCACCGCCCGTATTGCAATGCGCCCGCAGCACAGCAGTCAAAAATATGCCTTTTTTTCAGTTGCAGCTTGTGCTACGGCCCAGAAAAGGGCTGCAGCACAAGCTGCAATTGAAAAAGGCAGATTTTTAAACATCCATGCATGGTTGAACCGCCATATACAGGCTGAGGGAAACAGACATTGTATTCCCTACGGCAGTGCCTGAGCAGGCATCTCCCCTATTGTGTGGATTACAATACCACCATTGAGCCTGGCGGAAAAGCAGTGGTCTGTCCCTGTGGATGTCGGTACGCCTGCCACCGACGGCCTGTTGGTGGCGGGTCCACCAATATGGGAATAAGGCCCTAATTATTTTTAATCAAATCCTTTTTTTTCGGTTTTCCTGGGGCGTTTATTTTTTCACCTTATTTTTGTTTTTTTTATGGTTCTACGGCAAAGAGGATTACTTTGAAGGATTTTTTTTGTACAATTGTATTTTTGCATTACATTTTGGGTTCTTAGGCTCTTAAGTTTTTGAAAGTAGACTTGGAAGGATTTACTGTTGGAATTTTCCTAATTTGGATTAAGGTCTGCAGCTACAAAACAGCATGTAATATAATAATTTTATTATGGGTGTGAACAGTTATGTGTTTCTTTGTATTTTGATAATTATATATTTTGGCGTTCAGTTAATTTTTATTATTTTATTTTTTATTAGTATTAAAAAGATTTTATTATGTCCATTATTATATATATATATTTAATATTAATATTTTTTGATTAATAAATACATCAATATATATTAGGTCTGTATGTCTTTTTGTATTTGGGGAAATTGTTTGTTAGTTACAGCTTTTGTTTAGAGTATAGATTTTGCTATTGTTTCCAGGTATTCTAGTCCTTTATCATTTGGATATAGTCTAACTTTGTATTGTAAATGTTCATACATTGTTTTTGTTTGTTTAGTTAGTTTAGGGCACAGTTGTGTTATGGCGTAGCCTAGTCTAAGTTCCTGGTAACACTGGTCTGTTTGTGTAGCTGCCATTAGTTTATGAAGGGTGGGTTGACTTCTTTCTATTGTAGACTGGAAGGCATTATGACATCCTTCTACTGTGTTGTTGGTTTTGGCTTGTTGGGCTAGGGTACTGATATACAAATTCCACCATGGAATGTTGAATCTTGGTTGGTGTCTGCGGTTAGATCTATGTAGCCTTGGAGGGTGGGACATCTTCAAAATAATCACATTAGGGGGGACTAATCTATTCTCGTTTGTTTCGTAGAAGGGACTTTCTAGTAATAGGTTATTGTGATTTGCTACTTAAGTGATGGGGACATAGTCTAGAGCTATTAATTTGTTTATTCCATATACAAATGGCTATTTGTTGCATATTCTACACTTAAGGTGGATTTTTACAGGAGGTGCCATAAGCTTTGGGTAAAGTGGTAATAGCAATCTTGTATGGCTGTGTGGGGAAAAATGTTGAGAATGGCTTTTATCCACTCTTGTTCAAAATCAATGATAATCTTTTTGGGGTCGTAATTGTTAGTTTGCTGTTTTATTTGGGTTAAGGGTTCTATATAGATAGTTGTCTGCTTATTTAGTAATAATGCATAGATGAAAGGTATGTTACTGTTGTGAAATTCCCCATGGATGGTATAGAGTTGGCAAAATGGTTTGGGACATATTTTAAAAGTCCCATCTCTCATCCATGTTATGCATTGCCCCAGTTTCAATAAGTTTGCTGGGGTAGCAACGATGATAATTCATTTTTCATGACTTTTATTGTCATATAAAAGGAATTGTTCCCCTTTGTGTGTTAATGTGAGCTCAGGTAAAATCTCTACATCTCTAAAGGTTTTTGAGGCAGGTGGTATTTGAGTGGTTGCTTTTTTAGTTCTGGAAATTAGACATTTTAAAGTTGGTATAGTAGGTAACTGACCAGTTATGTGTTCTGGAGCATGGGGTAAATAATCTTTTATAATTTGAGTTGTTGGTTTTTGGGAGCTAGTGCTAGCTTCTTTAATGTTTTCTAGGCCATCTCTAACTTCAATTTCAGTGACGTTGGGGGTGGTGGTTATGTTCTTTAACACTTATAACTGTTGTTTCTCAAGTTGTTGCCCCCCCCCCCCCCCCATAGCAAGCATTTGAGTAAATCTTTGTACATTTCCAATTCATATGGTTATTGGATCTTTTCTATTGGCTGTTTGTGTAACCCTTATAGCGTAGCAAAAATGTGCCTTTTTGTGAAGAGATAAATTGTGCATCTTCTGTCATTTTCTCAATTGTACTGTAATTACATGTATATGTAAAAAGAGTTAAATCTATGTTATATACATTTTTTACATGTTTACATTGTTACATTTTTTTCAAACGTATATATATATTGGGTTTTCCATTTGTTTGTTTTGTTAAGAAACTTTCAGCTGTCATTTTTGGTTTTCAGCTTGCTGCTTTTTCCTGTTGAAATATAAAAATATGTTTTGCTATATTGTTTGGAAAACGTTTAGGGGCCGATTCCGATCCGTGTAAAATATTCCCCGTACGAATCGTATCCGGATTTTTTTACGTACGAATCGTACAAGTCCCGTACAAACTAGCAAGTACGATTCGTATGTAAAAAACTCCATACGAATCGCATTGGGAAAATTCCCTGACACATCCCCGGGTCGGAAAAAGTGTCCGACACGTCCCCGGACAGTTTTACCTACGAATCGGGAAACCGAAGTCCGAACGCGCAAGTACGATCAGTCCCGTCCGTCCGAATGCACAACCGTATGGTAAAAACACCGTACGGGGCGAATTTCTACAGCAACCATGTAGACGTCCAAACATGTGCCCGCATACGTGCCGAACACCCCCCCAGACCCCCGTGGATGTACGCGCCGGACCCCCAACCCCCCGCGGATGTATGCACCAGACCCCCAGCCCCCCCGCGGATGTACGCGCCGGACACCCAGCCCCCCCATGGATGTACGCGCCAGACCCCCAGCCCCCCGTGGATGTACGCGCTGGACCCCCAGCCCCCCCGCAGATGTACGCGCCGGACCCCCAGCCCCCCCACGGATGTACGCGCCAGACCCCCAGCCCCCCGCGGATGTACGTGCCGAACCCCAGCCCCCATGCGGATGGATGCGCCGGACCCCCAGCCCCCCCGCGGACAGACGTGCTGGACCCCCAGCCCCGTATGTACGGTGTGGACCCCCACCCCCCGAATGTACGGTGCGGACCCCCACCCCCGTATGTATGGTGCGGACCCCCACCCCCCAAATGTACGGTGCGGACCCCCACCCCCATATGTACGGTGCGGACCTCCACCCCTGAATGTATGGTGCGGACCCCCACCCCCGTATGTATGGTGCAGACCCCCACCCCTGTATGTATGGTGCGGACCCCCACCCCCGTATGTACGGTGCGGACCCCCACCCCCGTATGTACAGTGCGGACCCCCACCCCCCGAATGTACGGTGCGGACCCCCACCCCCGTATGTACGGTGCGGACCCCCACCCCCATATGTACGGTGCGGACACCCACCCCCGTATGTATGGTGCAGACCCCCACCCCTGTATGTATGGTGCGGACACCCACCCCCATATGTACGGTGCGGACACCCACCCCCGTATGTACGGCGCAGACCCCCCCCCCGAATGTACGGTGCGGACCCCCACCCCCGTGGGGGTCTGCGCCGTACATACGGGGGTGTGGGGTCCATGCCGTACATACGAGGGTGGGGGTCCGCGCTGTACATACGCGGGGGGGCTGGGGGTCCAGCGCCTACATCTGCGGGGGGGCTGGGGGTCCGGTGCGTACATGCGGGGGGCTGGGGGGTGTTCGGCGCGTACCGTGCCCCCTTTTCCTCACGCTTCGTGGTGTACTTGGCTTTTCCGGCACTTTTTGGGTGCAGTAAAAATATTGCCGTCCGGAGTGCTGTCGGTACGAATCGTACTTGCTGGTACGTAAAAGGCTGCCTAACTCCGTCCGCATGTCGCGTATGCGCTGTCCCGGATCACATTCGGATGTATTTTTGTGTCGGTCGGTGTTTTGTACGATTCATACGGAAATGGTGTTTCCGTACGAATCGTACTTGCATGTTTGTATGGTGTTTTTACCGGGTACGAGTCGGACAGAGGAAACGCTCCGTCCGACGATTCGTACCCGGTTTCTCCAGGATCGGAATCGGCCCCATAGTGTTGAAGGGGGTAAGTTTGAGGGTAGTGAAGTTTTAGTTGTTTAATTGTTTTTTCAGTTGCTTTTTAAGTATACTTACGATATTTAGTTGTTTTTCTTTGCTATTTAGTAAAGTTTGTTTGTTTGAAGTTGGTATAGTCTAAGGAGAAGGGAAAAAAACAGGAACATAGTGGGGTCATTACGACGTCGGCCACCTTCACAGCGGTCGCAAAGTGTATATTTTCTATTGCGGCTTGTACTGCGGGCTGCAGCACAAGCCACAATAGAAAATATATACTTTTAAAACATCCCTGCAACCGCCCATCTACCACTTAAGGCAATCAGACAGATGTCTGAGTGAATGCTCATGTGCTGTCCCCCAAGAGTGAACACGGCATCCATTATAAACCCCTCTTTTGGAGAGAAAGTAACAGGAACACCTAAAGGCACACACTCGCAGCACCCATAGAACATATCTATCCCTTAACCTGGAGATCAATTTCCTATACATTATTCTTAAAAATATAACCATCAAAGGGACATTAAGAAGCCAAAGAAAGAAAGCAAAAAACAATGGATCCTGAAGCCCCCCCGCCCGAGGTGACAGAATTATCTGCTCAGCCTCATTGTCCCAGGGCATCGAGCCACTCATTAGCCTTGATTTTTGAGGTAAATACACAAGTCTGGTTCTTAAAGATAACTTTGAGCTGTGCCAGGTTCAGCAAGTAGGCTTTGGCATCCTTGTCATGGAACAGCTTTATGAGTTGCCGCAGTCTCCAGCGGCATTCGACCATGACATGGCAGAAGTTTTGCCTTGTAAATAAAGAACACCCTTCGAAGCTTTGTCTTATATCCAGATGTGCTTTTTCAGAGATGACCTGCCTCAGCAGAAAATTACCAAAATATACAATAACTGCCCTGAGCTTGGGGGTACCACCCCCTTGTGATTGAGATTGCTTATTCAGCATGAGGGTAAACCTATGGACTCTCTGCATCTCACATTCCCAGTTCCAAGGCTCCAGCTCGGGGTAGGCTCCTTTGAATAGCAGAACCATAAAGGACTTGATATAATTGCCTTCAACCTCCTCTTTGAGGCCCAAGATACATAGATGACTTTAACATTTACTATCCTCAAAGTCCTTGAACTTCCATTGACTGTCCGTGATCTGTGTTTCTTGGACATCTGATTGAACATTGAACCCCATCAGGTTTGACTCTAGCAATGAGGTGCGAATCTCCACCAATGACAGCCTTTTATCAATCTCAAAACATGCTTTAGAGATCTTCCTCATAGCTCCCTGTAGTTATTTGTTGTGACCCTGGCTTTTCATTCATCAACACAAGTTTCTTCCTGGTGTTGTTTAATGGACTGATATATAAGCCAGAATGATGGCGTAACTCTGCCAGGCCTGGCAGAGTTACGGATAGATTGGAAGTAGATTGGAAGTATCTGTTGTAGATTGGAAGTATTGTGAGATACTTTCTGAGTCACTGAGTAATCCCATTTTAAAACAGAGGCTACTGAGTTTCCCATTTTCTTGACAGCTCCTGTCATCCGTGTTTTGGATTTTCTGTGCTGTTTTACCTGTGTAGATGCAGAGCTATGGTCATCCAATTACCCACTGAGCTAGTGATCAGATGGTGAAGCTGAATCCACCTTTTCCAAATGAGAGGAGTCTGAGCCTTCTGTAAAAGAGAAGAACCTGTCACCCTGCTCTGGGGGCTCCTCAAGTGCCGTGATATCTTTATTGCACACTGCGTGGCCCTCGTCCCTTTTATGACTCCTGCAACTTGGAGTTAGCTCATTGGCGGGTGCCATGCACAGCCCTGTGCCTTCTGCTACTGATGTTAAAGAGAACTGGTTAGTGCCAGAGGAAACAAACTCACTGCAGAGATTTTTATCAAGTCCAATGGAGGGTACCACAGGGGGGAAGACTCCTTTAAAGAGACAGTCTTCTCGGTCTCCACAGGAATCAATGCTTTCACCACCCCCTCTTTACCTGCTGTGTGATTTCACTAACATGGGCAGTAGAGTGGCTGCTGGGCTGTTGGATTAGCAGAAACATATGGTGGATGGGCTGGACAGATCTAGGAGAGCTGAAGTAGTCCACAAGAGAGAATCAGTGTCACCCTGAGAGATACTGAGCATACTGTCATCCACTGGGCCTCAAAAATCTACCTCAGTCAAGCCACCCAGCGAATTCTGCAGAACCTCTTCTCTGAATTTCTGCAATGCCTGCATTGCGGGGGTCTTCCTCAAGCCCCCAGCCATGAAAAGAAAATCCCATATGGGGGCCCCACCCCGGCAGCTGGAACCTACCGTGTTTCAACTCCTATGGGTCTGACATCTCTTCCCAGCTGCTCTGGCTCAGACTCTGGTGCGCCCGATTTCAGGAACATCTGCTTGCAAGTCACCGCACTGCAGCCACCTCTTACTGATTTCTATAGAGAAATCCCAGAACCACGTTCAATCACCAGCGGCAGCTCAACCCATGTCCACTGATCCTTCGGCAGCATACTCCCAAGAGGCCTGTTGAAGTGTGATTGAGAATGGCCGCCAAGACCACCCGAACCCAGGACCAGCAACGCATGCCAAAATGCGCATGCAGTTATTGCCTGCAGCAGGATTGAGCAGCGCTTCACGAGTCATGTTTCGAACTGGCTACAACTGCAGGGGCCACCACTCATGCCACGATTAGGGCAGCGCCTCCTCTCTCCTGTACTCGTACAGCTTGTTGGTAGGGAGCAGAGCACTATGCCTGCTTACACAGGAGCCATCTTGCCTCCCACTGCAGACAGAAGTCTGTCTGCTTTTTATACTCCTGGAACAGGCAAACAGGAGCTTAACCACTGAACCCTGGGAGAGCAGATGGAGTCCCTGGGTGCTAACTTGAGTCAGGAGTCCTTGGGTCTTCTTTCTACAGCAATCAATCAAAATCATATTTTTTTAATGTGCTTTCTTCCTAGGTCCGGCAGTATTCTAATGAGGCAGTGGTGAGGTGTGATTCTCATACAGTGCAATAGCCAGCGATTACAAAATTCCCTCTTTTCTTTTGCAACACATCTCTTGATTTACAGAAAACCTTCCCACAAGTCATGAAACAAGGTGGCTCCCTCCAGCCTCAACATGTATGAGCTCGGGCCCTTCCCCTAGTCTCTTTCCTTGTAGCTAGAAAGTCTGGGAACCTTGGAAATGAACGGTAGAAGTTCCTGCAAACACCATTTGGACAAAAATATGTGAAAGGAAGAGCTCTTAAGATTGTCTTTTTCCATCAACTATTCCTGTCCCTCCTCCCAGATGACCAATTCATTTAAAGTGACAACTTCACAACACCCCTGCTTTTCCAGGGCCAGAAGATAAGCTATTGTTTTCCGAGGGAAAGCAATTAAAAGCAAGCCAAGGATGCACATCAAGCCTCAGGATTGGGGCTGAGAGGCTACATGGTTCTAAACCAGTTTCTCCACAATTCAAGTTAATGAAAACTTGACCTCCGTGCACCGTAACCTCTGCTTTTTTAGAAAAATGCTCTTTCACAAAATTAACTCAATCAATTTCTTCATTGAACTATACAATTAATTACAAAAAAACTCCATAATAGAATGCCAAGAAACATTGGCTCATATTTTCATGATGAATTAAACATTTTCTTCTGTTGCAAATCACAAATAAGTTGTTTATCCAAATTCGTTCAAATGCAGTCCATAAAACTGTCCTTTTTGATGCCGCCCGCCCAATGCATTTCGGGCCTATTTGGCCCTTCTTCAGGGGATTAAATTCTGAAAACAATACAAATAATATTCATTTTAAATATAGCCTGCAGGGAAACAACTATTTATCATAGCTAAAATTATTCAAAAACACATTATTCAATGTCCACAGAAAAACACATGTACATCATTCATTATACATAATATGATAATTGCCTGTATGTCTTGTATAGTTCCCGAACTATACAGGAACTACGTACATAAAATAACAAAAAAGAAAAGAAAAGTAGTGCACCCATTGTATTCGTGTGTGAAAAAAAGTTCACCCTGACTGGCCCTTTACGTCCCGTGATTTAAGAACAACCACATTAGTGATCAGTCACCGCCAACTCTCAAAACCTCATACCCGGTTCAAATCCTTGTGTGCATAGAACCTGAAAAGATACCAAACTTAATGAAAACCTCTCTTCAAACTTGTGCTCTTTTTACTAAGAAACCACACCGTGGAAGAAAACGCCCAACCTCTTAATGCTCGTCTTGTCCATATACGTAAAAAGAATAATTCTTCACTACCGCTACCTCCCGAAATCTGTAATGACCGTAAGTGATGTTGAAAACCCAGCTCAAAAAACTACGAAAAACTCCAACACATATTCCACATATTCCCGGTCTCACCTTACCAGACGAAGTCGAGCTTCTAATCTCCCAACGTTACAAATCATCAAACTCTAACTGATTTCCGCCGGTGAACGCGTACCTGTTTCTCCGCGTCTGACATCATCATAAAGAATATAAAAGACGGACTAACCATAGAGCCGCACTCTAGCCTAGACTGTCGTATACTATCATAGTGTAACGATCAAGCTGTAGGGATAGACAGAGGACAAAGAACTCCAAATCTCACTTGAAATGGCACTTAGAAACATTGTCAATAAAGAGTCATCTTTCAAACAAAACCAAACTCCTATGTTTGATCCATCATTCTAACTCAAATGCACACTACCATCCTAGTTGAGAAGACTAAACACGTGTGGAAAAAAACACGACAACCTTCTACCCAATTATATGTGAAAAATAAAACGAAAAATGAAAAAGAAAAAAGGAAAAAAGGAAAAATAAAATATAATAGACAATTTTAGGCAAATATAAGGGCAAAAATTACACGTTTGTCAATGGCACATATCACAATGAGCTCTCATATTGATATAATACAAGTTACTATGTACAAAACATATCACAAGGAGACGAAATCAAACATTGCCTAATCTACCACATAGTAGATACTACACATTGTATTTAAATCTAATTATAAAAAACATCCTAGATCTACCTCATCATTAATCCCCTTAGGGTCCTAGGTTTCTAATTTTCTTATCCAATAGATTTCTATCTGTAACAGTGTTTTTGTGAGATTTCTACCAGGGCCTGGGAAAACCATCTCAATTACTTGAAATTTTATTTGTGCTATTGTATGTCTATGTTGCATCCATTGTACAGCTAGACTGCTTTTGATATTGCAGTTACGGATCGTACTTTTATGCTCTGAAATATGAGTTTTTATTGTTTAAATAGTTGTTTCCCTGCAGGCTGTATTTAAAATGAATATTATGTGTATTGTTTTCAGAATTTAATCCCCTGAAGAAGGGCCAAATAGGCCCGAAATGCATTGGGCGGGCAGCAGCAAAAAGGACAGTTTTATGGACTGCATTTGAACGAATTTGGATAAACAACTTATTTGTGATTTGCAACAGAATAAAATGTTTAATTCATCATGAAAATATGAACCAATGTTTCTTGGCATTCTATTATGGAGTTTTTTTGTAATTAATTGTATAGTTCAATGAAGAAATTGATTGAGTTAATTTTGTGAAAGAGCATTTTGCTAAAAAAGTAGAGGTTACGGTGCACGGAGGTCAAGTTTCCATTAGCTTGAATTGTGGTGTAATGTTTATCGCATGTTTGGACAGCGTGCCTGCCTCCGTAGCACACCAATTACTAATTTTAGTGTAAGTTAATTAAAACTTATGTAATAGTGGAGTGCCCCTCTACCCCCTTTTAGAGTGTTCATAGTTCCTGTCTATTCACGAGGAAGCACCCAAAACAATGTCTTTTGATACGATTTCCAGTTTAACAGACAATTGAGCCAGTACATTGACTTATACCACTGAGCAAGCAACAGAAATATATTCTTTAATACAAGATGTAAAACTTTCAATGTGCAGGGAAGCACTTTACAACAACAATTGAAACAACTTGAATTTCTCACCAGGAGACAATTGAACCAGCGCCTACATGCTTTCACACTTGTACAGTATCATCGTGCTAAAAGAATTCCCAGAGGTTTAAGACTATACATTAAACCTATGTTATTCAGGTTTCATTTGAAGAAAGATTTTATGGATCGATGGTATGCAGTATTAAATAAGTGCTCCTTAGATCTCATTTTACTACTTATAGAAGATTTGGCTGCTGTTATTCAAGAAATTAGTGAGGAAATCTCCGTTATTCGCACAGATCTGGAAGTGAGAATGGAAGTGGAAGATTTAAACAAAGCTTTAGAAGACATCAACACCAGACTAGACGTTTATTCAAAAGAACTATAAGAAGGCAAACTAAGAAAGTATAAACGTGATACATTGGACTACAAATTAAACAAGGTATACACCTGGGCAGAAGTATATGCCCAAAGAAGAGTATTTTTTAGAAAAAATACAAATACCAATACATCATTAGAAGAAAGTTTGGCAACAGAGGGGGATACGAATATTAATTGACCTCCCCCACAGATGGAAAAGATAGGAGATAAAGGAAGTGCGGTAACTGCAGAAGGATTTACAGCACATCCTTCCACTTCAAAATCTTTTTTAGCACAGGCAGCAGACAGCAGCCAACCACCAGGAAAAACAGGAGGAAAACAAGGAGAAGTAAAAGAAAAATCAAGGCAAAATTTGAGGAGCCAGAGAATGAACTGAAATTACTTCACACCAGAAAAGGATTTTAAATAATGGATTAGGATATGTCCCTACGTATCAAACCAATGCCCTCGAGAATGAAATAACGTTATACAAATTCATGAGGATCTTACGTTTAAGATACTTTTTCTCTACATTGAACCCTCTGGCACCAGAACATCCGGAGCCGGAATACATGGAGTTCAAACCAAAATTGACATTTCAAAGTCCTATATCGCATAAGATTTTGGATGCATTCGAGAACTTGGTCAAAAATGATCTACTTAAAATTAATGTTAATAGATCTAGAAATACTAAACAAGAATACAACACCTTTAAATCTTTGACTCGCGATACTAGCATCGTCATACAAAAAGCGTATAAAGGAGGTGCCATAGTTATAATGGATAGGACATTCTATAACAGTAAAGTTGAAGAGCATATCACTGATTCGGTTACTTATCTCTTACTAGACCAAGACCCTACACAACAACTAGTCTTGACTTTGGAGACCATACTCAACAAAGCTATGGAAATGGGTTAGATAACAAGTACCACCCGTTCTTTTCTGACAGAAGCCAATCCTAAGAGACCAGGATTTTACATGCTACCTAAGATCCATAAAGATTTATTTGATCCACCATTAAGACCTATTGTGACAGGGTGCGGGACCATCTTTGAACCCATCGGTCAATATATTAACCATAAGAGCAGATAAAGTTTTTGTGTTGGAAATGTTATATTTCTGTTTACATCATAGCTATTTTGAATTGGACAACCAATATTATCTTCAACTGAAAGGCACATCAATGGGCTTTGCTGGGGCGCCAACGTATGCGAATACCTATATGGCTCAATTTGAAGAGACTTATATATACAATGACATGGAATGGACACAGAATCTGCTGCTCTATGGCAGGTACATATATGATATCTTTTTGTTATGGAATAACAGTTGGTAATTATTGGAAAGAAAGATCATCCAATTGAATTCCAAAAATGAGCACATTCAATTTACCAGTACTAACCACAGACAAACATGATCCTTTTTAGATGTATTGGTAACCATTGAGATAGGAGTCGTTCTGACTGAATTATACGATAAACCTACAGACAAAAATAATGCTGTTACAGAGAGAAATCTATTGGATAAGGAAATTAGAAACCCAGGACCCCAAGGGGATTAATGATAAGGTAGATCTAGGATGTTTTTTATAATTAGATTTAAATACAATGTGTAGTATCTACTATGTGGTAGATTAGGCAATGTTTGATTTCGTCTCCTTGTGATATGTTTTGTACATAGTAACGTGTATTATATCAATATGAGAGCTCATTGTGATATGTGCCATTGACAAACATGTAATTTTTGCCCTTATATGTGCCTGGAACTGTCTATTATATTTTCTTTTTCCTTTTTTCCTTTTTTTCTTTTTCATTTTTCTTTTTATTTTCACATATAATTGGGTAGAAGGTAGTCGTGTTTTTTTCCACACGTGTTTAGTCTTCTCAACTAGGATGGTAGTGTGCATTTGAGTGAGAATGATGGATCAAACATAGGAGTTTGGTTTTGTTTGAAAGATGACTCTTTATGGACAATGTTTCTAAGTGCCATTTCAATCGAGATTTGGAGTTCTTTGTCCTCTGTCTATCCCTACAGCTTGATCGTTACACTATGGTAGCATACGACAGTCTAGGCTCCAGTGCGGGTTCTATAGTTAGTCCATCTTTTATATTCTTTATGATGATGTCAGACGCGGAGAAACAGGTACGCGTTCACCGGCGGAACTCAATTAGAGTTTGACAATTTGTAACGTTGGGAGATTAGAAGCTCGACTTCGTCTGGTAAGGTGAGACCGGGAATATGTGGAATATGTGTTGGAGTTTTTCGTAGTTTTTTTAGCTGGGTTTTCAACGGTCATTACAGGTTTCGGGAGGTAGCGGTAGTGAAGAATTATTATTTTTACGCTTATGGACAAGACGAGCATTAAGAGGTTGGTCGTTTGCTTCCACGGTGTGGTTTCTTAGTAAAAAGAGCACAAGTTTGAAGAGAGGTTTTCATTAAGTTTGGTATCTTTTCAGGTTCTATGCACACAAGGATTTGAACCAGGTATGAGGTTTTGAGAGTTGGCGGTGACTGATCACTAATGTGGTTGTTCTTAAATCACGGGACGTAAAGGGACAGTCAGGGTGAACTTTTTTTCACACACGAATATAATGGGTGCACTACTTTTCTTTGTTTTCTTGTTATTTTATTTACGTAGTTCCTGTATAGTTCGGGAACTATACAAGACATACAGGCAATTATCATATTATGTATAATGAATGTTGTACACGTGTTTTTCTGTGGACATTGAATACTGTTTTTTTTTAATAATGTTAGCTATGATAAAAAGTTGTTTCCCTGCAGGCTATATTTAAAATGAATATTATTTGTATTGTTTTCAGAATTTAAGCCCCTGAAGAAGGGCAAAATAGGCCAGAAATGCATTGGCCGCGCGGCATCAAAAAGGACAGTTTTATGGACTGCATTTGAACAAATTTGGATAAACAACTTATTTGTGATTTGCAACAGAATAAAATGTTTAGTTCATCATGAAAATATGAGCCAATGTTTCTTGGCATTCTATTATGGAGTTTTTTTGTAATTAATTGTATAGTTCTATGAAGAAATCGATTGAGTTAATTTTGTGAAAGAATATTTTGCTAAAAAAGCAGAGGTTACGGTGCACGGAGGTCAAGTTTTCATTAACTTGAATTGTGGTGTTAAATTTATCGCATGTTTGGACAGCGTGCCTGCCTCCGTAGCACACCAATTACTATTTTTAGTGTAAGTTAATTAAAACTTATGTAAAAGTGGAGTGCCCCTCTACCCCCTTTTAAAGTGTTCTAAACCAGTTTCTCCCAGGCACCACAAAGAAAATTATTTTTATTGTACTTTTCCAATAACTATGGCAATAATCTACATTTAACATTGAATCTGATTTTTGAAACTGAGTTAAAAATAACTTTTAATAATTTCTCTACAACTCATTCAGGCATAAATAAAAAATAATGATTTTATGTATAGCTTGACCTGGAAAATGGTTCATTACTTACACAGTAAAAACATATTTTGGAGAGTTGTTCACTGTGTGGGCGTACTATTCCCAGTGCGTACTAGGTCTCATTTTTATATACTAAACTTCCACCCCAATGGGCTTACAAGGCACGCTTTAGGGTTATTAAACTTATCTATATCAATTTTATCAACTATACAAAAATATGTATTAGCATACGGCAAAGACACATTTACTTGTCATTAGTCATTGCAATGCTTTTGAGCTACAACCCAATCAAGGACAACTGGGCCTCTTGGAGCCCTACATTATTTTCATATACGTGGGTGGGAAACATATACAGCGTAGCCCATCTATAGCATTTAACTCCCACACTTCTGCTGCAGTTCCTGCGCCAAACTACAATGGCCTTATTGGGCAGGTGAATAAACCTATTCAGTGAAACCATTTTCGTGTCAGACCACATGCATTGTGTCACTGACTGGCAGTTATATGGCACTGATTGGTAGTGATAACAGTAGAAAAAATAGGATACAAAAAAATCAAATGACCACACAATAAAGACAACTTGGCTACACTGGTTATGCTAGAAAACCAGAATTTTTAAAGTGTTTTTCTATGAAAAGTTGTATGCAAAAAAAAAGTGTGCTAAATGGCTCCAGTTTGATGGAAAGTAAATCAAGCTCTCTAGCGTCTTTTGAAAACTATTAAAATTTTAGCAACATACAGGGTAATCACAAGGGGGTTAATGTGTTTCTGTGCATTGACTCCATTCCTCCCAAGCAAGATTCTTTGGTGGAACAATCCAGTGTTCCTACCTTCATGAAGCAGTGCTAACCTAGAGTGATTATTATTAGGTTTGGTGAAAGTGGATTATTAGTTGAAGTGGACTGTAGTCCTCTTCAAGTAATAATGGTACTTTTCTTTACTATGTCCAGTTTGGTCTCAATAATTTAAACCTGAGCTCAGCCGTAGGTAGCAGTAACAACCCCAGAGACAGGGTTAACTAAGGAGAAATGTGTAAACATTTATAAGTACTGAAACAGTTAAAGAGTAGAAAACACAACACAATAAAAATTCCACTTCTCTTTATAAAAATGGAGCAAATTTCAATTAACAAATAGACACCAAGGTGACAAAAATCTGATATTGTCAACCAGAGATATACATTTTCAAAGTTCTAGATGTTCTAACACCAATTAGCACAAAGCACCAACTGTAAATACCTTTTCATGCTAGACCGGGTCAAAGTCAAAAGTTGAGACCGACCTCGATGGAATGCGGGTTGAATCCAGGGACCAGGTTCATTGCGGTGGAAAGTTTACCTTCTGATTTAGGACCTGATTTAGATCTCAGCAGACAGGTTACTCTGTCACAACGGTAAAGGATATCCTGTCAGCCAAAATCTGAATAACATAGGATGTTACGGGATTCCTATTTTGGCGGATGGGATATCCATCACTGGTGTGACAGAGAACCCCTGCTGAGATCTTAATCAGGCCCTTAGTCATTTTGCTGGAGAAAATCGTTGTCCACGAGTTTGTTGAACCAGCTGTATCCAAGAAAGGGCTCATCAACATGGCCAACTGAAAAGCAGGACCTTGGTGGGAGCCTCAACTCCAGAGGGAAGTTCAAGGCTCTCAAATTCGATGGCAGAAAAATGTCAAAGAACGATATCTGAAGGGCAAGCCCAGGAAGGCGTTGACATGAGAAGGGTGCAGCTCAGCACTGGCCTAGTAAAGTCCTCTACATTTGGACTGAGAAACTTTTCTGGAAGTCAAAATTCTTTCAGCAGGATAAATCAACGAGTTGAGTCTGACTGGCAGTTCAACGTTGGGGTTGTGTTTTGGTGGCGGTTAGGTGGTAGCTTCTGGTTAGTTTTGCAGAAAGATTGGAAAAAAGTTTCTAAATGTCCAGTCTTGCAGTTTTTGAGAGGGAAAGAGTACACTTTAACACCAGATAAGGATCCAGGGCATTTTGGGTACCATTTGGGGTATAATACACAATCTCCCAGAAGCAGGAGGGTCCAGAGCAAATCCAGCAGGAAATGGTCAGCTGGGTCCAGCAGAGATTTAGGCTTATTATAGCTTTTGTGTTCTTGAAGCTGAATATGAGGCTAGCAAATTAGTCTTTGGAGTCCACTTTTCTGACCTAGGTACAAGTCGGAAGCAGGTCCAGCCATTGAGTTTTCTCCCCACAGGTTCAACAGCAGTTGCAATTCTTCTTTTGTCTTCCACTGGTCCAAAAGTGTTCTGAAGAAGGTACAGAGGGGTGCCACTTTATGCCTGTCATTAGCGTCTGGGTGGGGAAGACTCCCTGACCAATAAGGAAAAAATTTTCAGGGGGTACCCTGTCCACTTTTACATCATGTCCTTGGCGCTGGCCCTAAAAGATCCCCTAGCGCATTGTTCTGGTAAACTTTAACATGGCAGAACCTTTCCTGCCCTAGGCAAAGAACTAGGCACAACCCTAAGGTGTGTCTTGGCTAAAGAGCAATTCCCCCTGCAACAAAGTTCTGAAACAGGTTTTCCCCCACTGGTATTGGTGCTAATCTGGTTACTTGGACAGTGGCAGGCCTAGGTGTCAGTTACATCAGCCTGTGACAAGAGACACCCCTCTGAAGCTTGTACAGTTGGTGGGCACATCCTTCAGGTCATCTGTCAGAAGGATGCCTCATTTCTCCCAGTCAAAGTTCTTTTTCCACTTTCCTGTGGGCCAGTCACATCTCCTTGCAGGGGGAAGCATGGTGCCAGGTGACAGTGGGGGATTAACTCTGAAAATGCTACTAGAGGCCTTAGACAGAACAAATGGCAATTTTCTACAAGTGTCATTTTCAGAATAGTAATTTAAAATCTGACATGACCATCAGAATTGTTTTTAAATTAATAATAATTTGAGTCCTTGAGTCACTGTTCTAGCTATTTCCAAAATGAAGTTATGCATCATAAGGTTTTATAATGTAATCTAGTTGCTTTCTATGGGAGAGCCAGCCTTGATACACTGAAAATAACTTTGGAGATTTTTCACTGCCAGGACATGTTAAACTTAGGTACACTTGTTCTACTTTTTAAATACCATGCACTCTGCCCTATGAGAATGAGCGTTTGGGGCTTACCTTAGGGACGACTTATAAGTCACGCCCTAGGTACACAGAGTACCGTATACTAGTGACTTATATGTAAGTTAAATATGCTAATCAGGTATTAGCCAATTCTACATATGTTAGGGGTCAGAGCACATACACACTGCAGTGGACGGAAGAGTCCATACACCAGCAGTAAAATTCAGCAAATAGTTGGGGTGACTACGCAAAAAGGGCATTTTCTTACATGGGCCATGTGAGGAAGGTATTAGAACAAGGTTTAATAAGGTTGTTAAGGAGTGCAAACTCCATCTTGCCTTGTTCTCACATTCCTCACAAAACTGCAAGCCTCAAGTACTTGTCAGTGACAGAAATCCATAGAAGGAATTTTCTCCAAATGCTGCTTTCCTCCTTTGGTTTTGCTTTGTTCGCCCTAAGTTGGCAGGGTGTGCCCAGACGTGGGTCCCTTGCTCGCTTTGAATGATGATGGATTAACCCCAGATCAGTTGACTGGGGGTGAGTGCTTGCAGTGTTCAACACTCCGTCCATCATCCCTTTTGGTTTTGCTTTGTTCGCCCTAAGTTGGCAGGGTATGCCCAGACGTAGGTCCCTTGCTCGCTTTCCCACTTGATTCAAGATAACCTGGCTGATGAAGGTTATGAACCCGAAACCTGTCCCAGGATGCTTGTTTCCGGTCCAGGGAAGACATGGCTTGGCAGTTCGGGCTGGACTGTTCCCATGAGGCACAGGGTCAGACTGATTTGCATATGGCCATGTCTGAACTGGGGTGGCGGAGTGAGCTAAAGAATGATGATGGATTAAACTCAGATCAGTTGACTGGGGGTGAGTGCTTGCAATGTTTAACACTCCGTCCATTATCCCCTTTGGTTTTGCTTTCTTCGCCCTAAGTTGGCAGGGTATGCCCAGACGTGGGTCCCTTGCTCGCTTTGCCACTGGATTCAAGATAGCCTGGCTGATGCGGTTTATGAACCCGAAACTGGTCCTAGGATGCTTCTTTCCAGGCCAGGGAAGACATGGCTTGGCAGTTTGGGCTGGACTGTTCCCATGAGGCACAGGGTCAGACTGATTTCCATATGGCCATGTCTGAACTGGGGTGGCGGAGTGAGCTAAAGAATGATGATGGATTAAACCCAGATCAGTTGACATGGGGTGAGTGCTTGCAATGTTCAACACTCCATACATCATCCCCTTTGGTTTTGCTTTGTTGGCCCTAAGTTGGCAGGGTATGCCCATAATATGGGTCCCTTGATTACTTTGCCACTGGATTCAAGATAGCCTGGCTGATGAGGGTTATGAACCCGATACCAGTCCCAGGATGCTTATTTACAGTCCAGGGAAGACATGGCTTGGCAGTTCGGGCTGGACTGTTCCCATGAAGCACAGGGTCAGACTGATTTGCATATGGCCATGTCTGAACTGGGGTGGCGGAGTGAGCTAAAGAATGATGATGGATTAAACCCAGATCAGTTGACTGGGGGTGAGTGCTTGCAATGTTCAACACTCCGTCCATCATCCCCTTTGGTTTTGCTTTCCTCCTTTGGAACACACACAAAGTTGTGAGTAAAATTAAAAAGACAATCTGGAAGCTAAATGGAAGATAGTTTAACCTCACTCCGTCTCCCTCCAAGCAATGGAGCTTTTGCCGGCAGTTCCTGACATCAGCTGATAAATAGATTTAGGTATAAATTGCCACTTTAAAGGGTGCGTGTGATTAACTGGTCCCACACAAAGATATTATATTAAGGTTAAAACAAGGAAATCTTGACATTGGAATGTTACCAAAAATGTAAGAAATTTTAAAGATTGGAGTTCATGTTTGGAATTGGTGTAACTCGTGTAATTCTATGTAGCATAATCACACTATATTACCTAGAATTACAAAAGAAGAGTAGTTCTGCATTAAGCGTTATTTCCTTACAGCAAAAAATGCCCCTTCTTTCTAAAACAGGCATTTCACACTAACAAATATTGCTATAGTCAACAGAACATGAGTAGCGAGCACACACAGCCACTTGCACTCACTAAATGTGCACTTGGAATAGAGTTTTCCCCAGAATTTCTCCGGAAATTAGATCTACTTAGTGCAAAGTTCACTTTTGCATCCAAAATAGATGAGAGGGTGCATTTTGCACAAAATAATAGTGCTATATGTAACATAACATAAACAGCAGAGGGACAGCCCCTGACACTCGCTAAATGAGATCTTATGGTAGGATTATTTCCTCCAAATTACCCTGAATTGCACAGCCATTACTATTGGTAAATTTGCATCAAAGAGTAACATGTAAATACAAAATTACTCTGATTACTTTACCAAAATTAAAATTTAAAAATTACTCCCAGGTCTATTGGGAATGTATAAGGAGGTGGCCATGGCCTGGAAAAATATCTAGAGGAGGATTATATAAATGTCAAAACGTATTCATTATAACTTGACAGTAGAGGTGATCAATAACCAAAACAAAGAACTTCCCTCCCTTCTATTCTGATAGAGCTGATGACAGATAAAGCTCACAATAAGTTTGCTACCCATCGCCAAAGCCAATGGGTCCTATTTAGGGTTTAGTGGAGCTGGAGGATTGTCATAAATTAGTGGTCCTCCTCAGGCTTTTACATAGGGTAAAAAAGTTGCGAGACTCTAAAAGGTAGGGAACATAACTATGAATTCCTTTCAAGAGATGTGACCTGTGTAATTAAGAGTGTGGCTGTTACACCTGGCATCCTTGGCATGGCTTCCCATGACCTTTTGCTTTCTGACCTCCTGTTTTGCTGACATTAGGATTCTGGGCACTTTACCACTACTAGCCACTGCTATAGTGCATATACTCTGTACTCAAAACATGGTAACATTGACTTATCTACAATTGGCATATTTAATTTGCTGGTAAGTCCCCAGTAAAGTGCACTATAGGTGCCCATGCCTGTAAATTAAATGCTACTAGTGGGCCTGCAGCACTGATTGTGCCAACCACTTCAGTAGCCCTTTACACATGACTCAGGCCTGCCACTGCAGAGCTCTTTTGTGCAGTTTTAAACTGCCAGTTCAACCTGGCAAGTCAAGCTACTTGCCAGACCCAAACATTTCCCTTTATTACATATAAGTAACCCCTATGGTATGACCTAGACAGCACTATGGGCAGGGTGCAGTGTATATAAAAGGTAGGACATGTACTTTTGAGTTTTATATGTCCTGGTAGTGAAAAAGTACTAAATTCGTTTTTCACTCCTGCAAGGACAATCTTTCCCAGAGGTTAACATTGGAATTGTATTAAAACATCTCGTAGTGTAATTACC
Source organism: Triturus cristatus (assembly GCF_964204655.1). Taxonomy (NCBI): domain Eukaryota; kingdom Metazoa; phylum Chordata; class Amphibia; order Caudata; family Salamandridae; genus Triturus; species Triturus cristatus. Next base: position 1,191,732,291 of record NC_140591.1, read on the forward strand.
AATTGGGAAATAATTGAGATTTGGAGTTTGGTGCCTCTAGACTCACAACTTATGGTGAAGTCATATTTTAAATTGTCAGTCTGAAAATGCCACTTTTAGAAGGTTGGTATTTTCTTACTTTAACTATTCTGTGCCTCTGCCTGTCTATGAATGAACGTCTGGGTTGGTGTTTGTGCGTTCCTTCTAGACAGCGGGGTGTGACATTTGCATCCTGATGGCTCATCATCAGGCTTTCCTGAGGTAGATTGGGAGGGAGAAGCTGACACCTGCACCTGAATATGGCTGTCACTTTCCCCACACAAAGAGCTTCATGCACCCCCTGAAGTGAGTCTTGGGCCAGGGCAGGAAAGGCAGGCACCTTGTGATCCTAAAAGGCCTCTTTGAAGTCTCCCTCACTTCAAAGGCACATTTGGGTATAAGTATTGGACCCCTGACACCACCAAATCAGAACTTTGCTGGAACTAAGAAAGATTTGCCTGGAAGAAGAGCTGTTGTGCTGTAAGAGGGACTGCCACTTTGCTACCTGCAGTGCTGTGTTGGCCTGCTACCTGCTGATTGCAGTGCTGTAGGAGGGATTGCCACTTTGCTCCCTGCTGTTATGCCTCACGAGTCTTGTGCTGTGCATATCCCATGGGTCGTTACCTTGTCCACTAATGTGATTTAATATCTTTAGTGACCCCCTAGATCTGAGCCCTCCTCTCCCATGTGTCCCGTTTAAGTGGATGTCAGTTAGCGGGTAACTGTACAATAACTTCAATCGTCCCCAATATCTGTATGTCTCTGCACTTGACTCCCTTCACTACGTCAACATCCCACGAGGCTTGAGGGAGTTCGAGGAACCTGTTGGAGTGGCATCCTGCAACAGGGGTGGCAACTCTGTACTTAAGTCGCACTCGTGATCATAGCAGTGCCTGGCTATGAGTTTCCTGTTACTCCTGACCTACCTCCTTGCTCAGAGCATGTTGTTCCTTTTTCTCTATTTCACATTCCATGCCAGCTCTGGGGTCCCACCCTCATCTGCCATTCCAGATCTCCTTCTGCAGCCTTCCTTGCCGGAGATGCAGATGCATCAGGGGGGTTTGTTCTGCCTCCCGTCATGCATGTTTTGCTTTTGGCCATGCTCCCCTGTTAAGTGGTCATCTGCACAATTGTCAGTTACAGGCCCTTGTGAGTCAGGTATCTACCTTGTTCATTTATGGTCTTTGCTGCTATTGGGACAGCCGTCCCTTTTTTGGAAAATATGGACTGCAAGCCAGTAAGGTCAGTGCACTGAGTCTGTATTAATGTTACAGGAGAAACATACATGCCTTTAATGGTGTGCCTGCATTTCCCTCGCTCCATTGGAGATGCACCTTTGTTCATATTTCTTTGCTGATTTACTTTGTCTGGGAGTCAGTATCTTTGGAACTTTGTACATCCCGGTGATTTTTACGATTGGGCTCTACGAGTGATGGCAACTCGTCTCCCTATGATGGCTCGCTCGTGGTTTGAGCCATGACATAGCATTCCAGCTTAGACAGTTATGGACCATCAACGTGCCTGCTCTCTGATGGTGGACATGCCCTGTCATATGCTTAGCCAGTTTTGCTTAGCGCTCCTTTGGCAGCTTTTTGGCAGCATTCGGGCCTTTGTTTAGAAGGCTCATCTATCTATTGAGTGTTGGCTGCGGATAATTACCTTTTCTCTTAATTATTGTATTTTTTGCAGATGACGAGTAACTAAGATTCTGACCCGAAAATCATGAAAATAGATGTTTTGTACCCTGGTATCTGTTCCGCTTCATTAGCAAATGACCCCATCTGCATTGAACTCTCCTGATAGCGCAATTGCTAGGCTGAATCATCCTTCTTATTTGAAGGTATTTAGATTCCATTTGTATTCACGGTATCTGTACATAACAGGTAATTCTTGACCAAGATCAGTTGAGTTTTACTTTATTTATTTATTCAATTTTTGTATCCTTTGAAGATAGGGGTTTGAGTTTGCAATACCGCGACTTGGCTATACCCTCTATATATAGGATCCAAGCGAGAAACCCTGCTCTGATCTGAGGGCGGCCAGCCGGTAGCAAGGTAATTATATTTCTTCATATTTAAAAAAAATAGAGACGCCACTTCATTGCTTGGTGAGGAGAGCTGTTTTCTTTTAGGAATACAAGGCATTTGGACCTCACCATGTATTTTTCGAGCAGGCTTGGCTCTATCTGACGACAACGTATGCCTGCATGGAGATTGTTTTCCGTCACAATTTCTTTTCTTGGAACTTCGTAGCACGGCAGAAATGGTCTATGAGATATTTTATATATTAATTTTTTGCACTCTACACTTTTAAAATGTAATTTTTTTGATTTTCATTATTCTTGATATGGGCATAGTGCTTGTTAGAGTCTGGGAGTATGCATAAATATATAGACATATTCTTATTATATTATTTTGTACTTTTAGATTTCCCCCAGGATGCTCTCCTGGTTACTCTTTAAGTGGAGCTAATTTCTCTATTTCATTTTGAGTACTACAATGTGTGTTTTTTCACAGGTGCCATCTGCATCCCGTCGATACAGAGGTTTTGAATTTGGTACAGAAGGTTGTATTGATTCCAACCTTCTTTTCTGTGTTTTTTTTTATTGTTTTTAACGTTAATCTTTAATGCAGTAGCAAGGCCAAATATAGACAGGTCCTGCAGAAAGCCAAGGACGACCAGTCCAGCCGGCTGAAACATGTCGACCTTATTTACAAGCAGTTATGTTTGAAAACTGCTTTTGCACTGTTTTTAATAAGGATTATAAGAGATACCTAAATACAAGTTTTTCTCTCCTGTAATCCTTTCTTAACTTCACTTTCACACCATTGCACTGCGTCTATCACTCCCACATACTGTCTCTGATCACATCTATGTGATGTTGGAGAGCTTTTTTCTCTCTCCTTTGTTCTTCCTTTATGACCCATTTGAGATACAATCCACTAGAATTTCCTCTATGATCAACAGGTACAGTGGACGGTAGGAAGGATACCCAGATGATGATACTGACCACATTGGTGAGTGATGGGAATCCAATTTCTCTAGAGAGTCTCTTCATTCTGTATATTTTCTCCTTGTAGTACTCCACCTGTTATATATGTTCTGAGTCCTCTCTCCAGATAAGAGTTTGTTTCAGTAGACCCACGGATTAGGTTGTTGTTTTGTAATCATTGATTGGGGAAATAATCCGTGCTTGGTCTGTAAATATACCTAGGACCCTCCATTACACTTTAGTTTCTTAGATTAGGTTTGAATTCAATGCATCGACCCGACTGTGTGAATCAGAACCGAAGAATCGTGTCTTCGACGCCAGTGTTTGCTCCATCCAAAGGTACTTTTTAGGCCCTGTGTGGGTCCTGTAGCTGGCCTGCCCTCCATCGTGGTCAACTTGAACTTTGGATTTAACTAGGTCAAGCATGGCCTCAAATAAGCTTTTAGTGCTTGTGACTTCTAAGCACTGTTTTGGAATTTAATCTTTAAAATTTCATATCACAAGTTTTACTTATTGGATTTTTATTGCGCTGGGCTTGTTTTATTCAGATATATATTCTCTAGTTTTGTTTCTACACTGGTGTGGAATCATAATATAGTGTTTTCATTGTGTTGCTGTAATTAAAGTGTGCACACATACTTTCCACATTGCTATTTAAGTTTAGCCTGACTGCTCTGTGCCAAGCTACCAGAGGGTGAGCACAGGTTAATTTAGGTTGCATATCTGACTGACCCGGACTAGGATTGTGGTCCCTACTTGGACAGGGTGCATACTTCTGCCAACTAGCGACTCAATTTCTAACAATGGCTCAAAAGTTGTAAACTATAATCCTGTACTTCCTACAATGTGCCAAAAAAACAGTGTTGTAGTGCCTCTTTCTTGACTTTTGGCTATTGCATCCAGCCATATAACATGACAAAGCGCACACATCTTAACCAAGCTAGAAATACTGACTTTGCCAATGCTTGCTAACTGTGTAAAATAAACAAGTAATAATGATTTTGCTGTGAGTATTTAGATGAGAAAAAATTTCAATTCTGAAAATATGAGACTGCGAATTTAACGTAACTAATGTTTGTGAAAGGAGTAGTGGTCTTCAGATTCTTAAACACTACCTTCTTATTTTTGCAGCACTTTCCTCTGCAGTTTATCACTTTTAGACACTCAGAGGCATATTTACTAAAACGCACGCAGTCAGTTACCTAATTGCACTGCATGAGAGGGAAAGGGCAGAAATGCATCGTACTTAGCAATATATGGCACATTCCTGTCATTTCCCAGCACTGGCGCACAATGTGCTAACTAGCGGCAACGCAGACACGCTTGCACCATGGTTGAAGGGTTCTTGCGTTGTAAGCAGGATCTTTTTTGTGCAGGAAGGGACATCTTGCTGCACAAAAACAATCCCCTGAGGCATTTCCTCTTGCTATGTGTGCTGAAGAATGTAGCACATATAGAAAGAGGAAGTTACAAGGAGAAATACAGATATTTCTCTTTGTTATGCTTCTACTGGTAAGGCGATGCATTCTGTCGTATTCCCAGGTCTACAATAATTGGCAAATCTAGGAATGCTTCAGAATCCATTGGTGGATGCTTGGGAAGACCCCCCACTCCACCCATGGAACGCCTTCGCAGGGCAGAGTAATGCAGCGCAGCTATTTGCACCATGATTTGTGTTACTCTGGATTTATCAAGTCACTAATGGCCACACAAGGTGGCCTTGCGTGGCTTGATAAATCCTACTTAGGTTTTGCATCGCCCTTGTGCCCCCTTGCAAGGGTAACACAAACACTACATAAATATGCCCCTAATGCTCTTTTTCTCCCTGATCTTTTTGAAATCCTCCACCTGCATATCCTACATGTCATATCCTCTTCTGCACCCTCTTTACCATCTCTCCTGCATAGACTTCCTTGTACTGCTTCATTTCACCTGTAAGCACTGCATTTTCTCTTACTTTCTCCCTGTCAAACTTTCAACATCGGTGTACCTCCTTCACACAAGTTTTCATAGAATCACAATTACATTTGAAATATGTGACTGCTGCTACGTGTGCTTTGCAGTGAGGTCAGGGACTGGATAGGCTTTTAATCTGAGCTCTTTTATGACCCACTGACTAGCACTGTGAAAAACTCTCACTCCTTTCAGCCTCAGCTCCAGAACTCTGTGGCCTGTTATTAACAACCACTCACAATCTGAACTCATGTAGACATCTGGAGATGACTCACGTCACAGTACTCACTACAAATATGCGGAATGAAACAAGCGCAGAAACACATCATCCTGGAAAAACATTCTTAGGTGAATGGAAGATTACGTAAAACAAGTGAAATGCGATCAGGGACTGCATCACTGATCTGAAATACATAGACAGTCATTGTTCAGAATTCTATCCAGGTTTGGCCACTGCAGTTAAAGCCGTGAATATGAAGCCCAATATGGAGCCATGTCAATGTCAGTTTCTAATTGGTGTTGGCTCTAAGTTCCAGTGGGCCAGCCCACTTAAATCTCTGGTCCTACTGTCCCACTGACCCAAGAGTTAGAGAAAACACAGAGTTACCATTGGTGGAACTTGCGATGTCTCTCCTGCCTATTACCCCAGTGCCAGCTATCCATCCACCACAGGACCACTGGGCCACAGTAATGGTCGCCCAACCAGGACTACTGTCATTCGTTTTCTTTGCCTGCCACACAGGCAGAGTGATAATTGAGGGCAGGGGTAAATGGCCCCCATGCACAAGGAAAAAAAACCACAGTACTGGCATTGGGGTCATTTACCTTTTGTTTAGAGAAAACAAACTCCTGCTTTGTTGATTAGGCACTTTAAACATGGTGCCTGCTTGGCTAACTTCACTACTAAGAAGGGAGTTGCTGTGTGGGGACTTTCTTCAGAGTAGAGCGGTCAAGGCACATGGTGGTCTCAAAAAACAGTGCTCAGTGCTCGGCCAGTGTGGTGGAGGTCTTCTCCTCTTCCTCCCCTATTGGATGTGTCTGGGCACATCTTGTAAAAGTTGTTCTTGGAGATAGTTAGAAGAATTAGAGAAAATATTGCATTGATGAGTGATGAAGGTTGCAATCCCTTGTAGCTGCATCCCTTGAGACCTCTCAATAAAGCTAAAGAAACCCAGATGACACCTCCGCTTAGTTCTTCCTTTTCCATATCAACATTTGGGGAGACTCTGTAAGTAGGCCTGGACAAAAATGTCACACAGTGCCCCGGAGACCCCAACCTTTCTCACTCAAATATAGAAATGATTCCAACTTTAACTTCAATTATTGAAACAAATGTGAGCTGTTTTGTTTCAGTGGGTAAAGACTTCCATCAGGTGCTCTACGGGTGAACGCATGACTAAGCAAGATGCAAATTGATCTGCTACCACAATCCTTTAAAAATGGCTTAAACCTGCATAACTCAAGATGTTGTATCAATATCAATTGCATAAAGCACTGAAATGTCTAATAGGAATACTGCTTCTGGTCACTCCTCATTTCTAAGGTCTAAGACATTTTCCCTGATGATCATGATCACTGTTCTTTCCCTCTTGAATGGCAATGCTTGACTAGATGTCGGATGGACAACTAAATGTGGTATTGAAACAGCTCAACTGAAACGTCTTCTAGAACTGGTGCCATGAATGAGTGGTAGAAATAGTCTAATAGTTGGCAGATATGGAGTAAACTAGCTTTATTTTTAATAGAAGAAGAACCACCACTTGTTTCAGAGCTGCTGGGTATATATTAGCACATTTGCATGGGTGCATTGAAAATGCGAAAAATGCCTTCTGCCAAGGTATGATGATGTGATTTCTGACCTGCTTAATCCCCCTATTTGTTTTATTTTGAACCATCTGGACCTCAACTGTGAGCGAGTCTCACTAACTGAGTCTCACTCACTGTGATCTTATGTTAAAATGGTTTTGAAATAAGGCCAGTTGCTGCATAACTGGAATAAGTGCCACTGTACTGTTACAAGGTATCACATGCACATGCTTTTGTCTATGTGTGTGGACTGAGTGAGAAAGAGTATTTTCTGATTCACCCTGGTACCTACGCACAGGTGCCATGTTTCAACTTGTCTAGTGAATACATTTGGTATAGCATGAGCAGGCCGTATTATTTAATTGGGCATCCACACAAATATTCTCTTTCTTTTTTACTAAAAAGTAAGTCTGAAATGCTTCACTGTATTTACATCTTGTTTAAAAACTGCACAAAATTAAATTTGGACTAGCTCAACATAAAAAGACAATTAACATAACTTTTTCATGTTTAAAGGGGCACAGGACAAAAATAAAATACTCGTTTTGCCATGTTTGAGCTACATTGTGCTTGTGGGTTTTCAAAATTTTCCTACGTCAACCCTTTTGAGGTTCAGGATCTGAACTAACCTGTTGGGCCGGGTTACGTACTCTGCAGAGTAACTGGAAGTTTAAAGGCACCACTAGAAATTCTCTCATTTTAGTGGAATTGTCATTCTCCTTGTAGATGACAATGTTGGGGGAGATATATATGTATGGGGTTGTTTTCTCACACTGAAAAACCTGGGCATGACATTGTCACTATGTACAAAGGGAGGGAGACATGCAGAACTCTAGCATCAGTCACTCAAAGGGTTCTCTTTAACTCTTTTAGAGAAGAAACTAATGTAGTGACAGTGAGGGGTAGAAATAAGGCACAGGAAGAAGTTGTGCAGACCACAACATGATTCTGCACTATTGAAAATGCTCAAGATGCTGTGCAGGGCAGCGAGCAGCCTGGGCTGCTCCCGAGAAGTGCCTGTAAGGAGTGGAGGAGTGATATGGCATCTTTAGATTGAGCAGGGACACTCAGCTTCTAGATCTCTCAACCTCCAACAACCCATTCACAAGGGAAAGACTTAAAGTTAAGAAGGGACTACAAACAAAGAAGAATGGGCCAATGTGCTGATGACCGCCTGCTTAGAGAGTACTCCTGTCAGCTATTCTTTCTTTGGACTCTATGAGCTCTGCCTCTAGGACCTGTAATACTGGCCTCCACACTCATTATGGGGGAAAGCAGATGATGATCTTGCTGGGCTGCCTGGTGGGGAGGGTTGACTTGGTTGCTTGTGAACCAGTTATGACTGGAAGTGCCTTGGGGAGTGGTACCACAGACTCCTACAAGATACACAGGTGCCTTCAATGTGGGCAGGAGACACAGGACCTTGGACGTTCAGTCTGGTGGCATAACCTGACGTAATTTCCACGGGATATTGCAGCTGAAAGACTACAGGCTAGCCTACTACTAGGATCTGGGTTAAAACTGCAGGTCCCTGAGGTTGTTCATGAATGGATGAAGGGTTGTGTATGATAAAGCTCAAGGAACTGTGAAAGGCAATCTAAAAGCCCAATAGAGAAAACAGCAATGTTTTAGAAGCTAGTAGGTCCTGTTTGGATGCTGTTGGTGGCTGGAGAATACCAACATGACCAAATAACCAACAGTTTTAAAGATTGAACAGATTACTAGTCTGTGCCCTTGTTATTGCACCCAGGAGTTCCATGTGGCTTTGTGGGGCCACCCACTTAGAATCATCTTAACCCCAATCAGCAGTTGGATTGATTTACCCCCTGGAAACCCATGCCATGGAAGATCCACCAGGGCAGAAGCATTGCTCCAAAGTGATATGCTTTAAAAATGTAAATACAATTTTTAATGGTAGAGCTACATACTGGACTTCCCTGTCCAGGAAGCCCCAGGGCCCCAGAACAAAATGCCATGAAGACAAGGGGTCTCCCTAAGCACTTGGCATGGCATCATACATCCTCCTGCTTTACTCCCACGCTTCTGAAGTGATGAAGTGGGAGCCATAGTGAAGCAGGAGTGAGAAAGAGAGCAGGGCAGTGCCAAATAGCTAGATCCTCTCTTGGCAACTGTGCAAGTGTGCCAGAAGTGGAACACAGCGGACCTGACCACACAGATGTGGGCACCTGTGCATTCCAGCAATAATTGTGTATGGGTGCCCCATGAGGGCAGAGGCACCCATTGGTGACAAAGAACACCAATACCAAGCAAGTGCTTTCATAGGCTAAAAAAGAAATAAGAAATATTTCCTTCAGTGGTTTTGAAGAAACCAATTCAAGATAAGGGCATGCATTTAGAAATTTGAATATTTGACACACGGTGCCCCAGGTGGACAGGGGCACCCTAAAAAGTTTTAGTTTGTGTGGAGAGGCCATGTAGGAATAGCAGTGGGCCTGGAAGGTGAGTTACAGTTATGGTAAAGTTTGTCACCCTAAATCTCTTGGGTCAGGAAAGAGTGACCCAGAGAACTGTTGCAACCATTTCCCAGCACTTCTGGAGAGGATTTTTACCCTGTCATGCATGGTCCTTTGTTGAAAGGATTAACTGTGTTAATGTAAATGGAGGTCTCTGACACAACATGCTCACTGCTTTAAGTTATAGTTAATGCTCTGTACAGAAATGAAAGTTGAATTCTATGCATAGTTCTTGAAATAACAAATGCATTATATCAAATTGAAATACATTAAATTTGAAGGGCTTATGTTCTGTAGTTGATTGATAGAGGGACACCTTGATAAAGTTGGCCTGATGTTTCCTTAATGCACTCCTCATATTGTGTTAGATGTTTAGAGATGTTGGGCTTAATATGTTACTAAGGACTTTGGGAAGCCGGCGCACAGATCATTACAGGTGACTCCGGCGTAGGGGGTTTGGGTTACATTTCAGTAGATACCTAATTGATCTGACCTTTCTTTATTGTGTGGCTCTTGCAGATTGTGATCCCCTTTAGAAAATGTCCCCATAGGCATGCATTTCCACATACAAGTCTGTGTTTATTTATTAATTTGTGAATAGCATTACATTTTGCATGTCATAAGGTTCCTTTATTCTATGAAAAAAAGCATTGACTGGACAACAATATACTGTGTTCTTTGTGGCACTGATGAGCTCTGAGTCTCTAGCCAATGCTAGAGCAGGGATTGTTTTATTTAAAGTTTTGGTTTACCATCATCAGGTATAATGCCTACTGTCTGAGAGCCAATGATTCTTTGCCCTTGTTTTAGAGACGAAACGGAGCTGTACATCACATTAAATTATCCCACTCTCTATCTAAGTCAGACAATAAGGAGAGCTTGGTATTAGTTAAATGGTTTTACTCTTTACCTTTTTAGCAGGCCATCTTGTTTAAGGTGACAACTTAATTTCATCAGTCTCAGTTTTAAGAATCTCATTAGAAATTAGTAATCAATAAATCACAGTAAAAATGCATTATGCTTGCTCCATGAAGGAACAAAAATCTGTTTTCTAAAAGAGAGAAGGAAAAGGTGTCAGTTGCAGCAACCCATAAAGAGTTCTGATATCGAGAGACGTCTCAAAGCACAAAGCTTCAGAATAACAATCGGCTCAATAATTCAATAATCGATCAAGCAGAACTTCCCATAAAAAAACGGGTCAAGAAAATGAGTAGAGTCTCCGAGCAGTGTGGAATGGATGAAGAAGGATGTGTGCTGAGGCGTAGGGTGCCTGTGTCTGCTCTAGGAACATACACTATTAAAGACATACAAAACTGTTGTTGTGAAGTTCATGATGCTTCTTCGATCGACCAATCAGCTTTCGATGCACTCATGGGAACATGTTCCCTTCCCGTCTTCTCGCATGAACTTAGTATTGTTTAGAAAGCAACTATGTTTTATCATTTCGAAGCTTCCCATGAAGCATTCCCCCATTTAAGACTGCTTTCCCATGTGGTAAAATACATTTCTAACCTTCTAATATAGCAAGAGTGTATTCGGCCTATCATATTTAAGTATGATTGTCTAGTGCAGCGTTTACAATAAATTTGTATTTTAAGTCTCATTAGCTTTGAAAATTACTTAGCATTAGTCTTGATCATTTTAAGGCGCTTCTTCAATTCCCCTGCTGATGGTTATCAACCTTCATATTTTCTTCACAAATGAATCTTTACTTCCTCTGTTGAGTCAGTTCTCTTTGTTTTCAAAGTTCCAGAGCCTTTCAATTTCTTGTATTCTTTCTTAGGTTCTTCTAATTCAATTTTTTTTATAATCTGTTTCTGTATCGATTCTTTTTCTTATCAACAAGCAAAATCTTTCTATTAAATACTAGCATAATTATTGCCCTCAGAATGCCTCTTTCAGTGGCTGCAAACCAATTGCCAATAGCAGAAACTCCTTTGCAAAATTTTTCTAAAACACTAGGGGCCTCCTTTACAAGCCTGTTGCGCTGCCGGTGCATCACTTTTTCTAAGGCACCGATGGATCAATGGGCTTACCCATTTATACATGGCCACACAAAGTCACCCTGCATGACTTTTGATGGCCTTGTAAACATGGGCCCATTTCACGCATTGCTCTGTGTGAAAGGGACGCTCCATGGGTATTGCTGTGGGTGTTCCTACGCAACATCCATGGAACCTGGCACATTCCCATATTTACAATGTTTTGTAAAGCTGGGAATTCATCAGAATCATATGCCTCCCCAGGGGAGACATAGGAGTAGTGCAAATAGGAGAAATATTCCTATTTCTCCTTGTTGTTTCCTCTTTCTCTGCGTGCTGCATTCTGCAACATGTATAGAAAGTGGAAAATGGCATCAATGATTTTTTTGGTCCAGGAAGGTGACCCTTCCCGCACAAAAACAATCATCCCTGCAACGCGGGCACCCTTGGCAACATTACGCAAGGGTGTCTGCGCTGGCGCGTGGCTGTCTATTGTGTGCCAGCACAGAGGAAAGAACACAGATGCATTGTATTGTTGTTAATACAATGCATCCCAGTGCTTTTAAAATGATGCAGCTCGATGCAGCAGCATGGCTTGCGGCGCTGTGCTGCGTCATTTTGTAGTAGATGAGGCCCTAGGTGTCTTTAATGATACTAATTCAGGTTTTAAGTTGGAAATGTTCCTTGTGAATGCTAGATTTTACTCTTGTTAGGTATATATGAGAAGCAGTGCTGAGCTTTCATAATGTTACAGACTCTGCCTTTTTCTGTGAGCAAAATGTCTAATGCTAAGCAATTTTGTAAAAGCACTAATATAACGGCCACTAATTCTGAATTAGCAACTATTAAAGCTCCAGAAATACTGGTTGACAAATTATCCAATACTGTTGAAAGTTTCTAATTTCTTATCATTTAAAACAACTCCCACTGGTTGTAATGATTGCTTGAATATCGTCTCCAAGTAATTGTGTTACTTCACTTATACTGCATGTGTGTCTGAATGATGATTTCATTGTCAAAGCATATATCATAATTATATGATACATCTTAGGACACAGCAAAGCTAAATAGCAAATACCCTCCCAGTCAGCTGGCAGTCGAAAGTAAGCATCCTGCCCACAAAAGAAATAAAGTCCTGGAATGACTGTTTCCATTCTTTGTAAAATCAGCCATGTACCTCCCATAATTTCGAATGTGTGTTCACAACTACTAATCCTCCTGGGTCTTTTCCTAATTTGGTTTCTTCTTCTGCAAACACATATTTTACCCTTTTGTCTATTGTCTAATTTTAGTTTTGATAGATGTTTTTCTTTCTGAATTCATCTTCTTCTTTCTTCAAACATTTTTCAAAATGTATTCCCCTTTGTTTTTACGATGTACAACGTGTGCCTTTCTTTCCTCGTATGCCATGATAAATGTCATCTCTGTTGGTCTCATTAAATAGGTCAAATTTTTCTCATATACCTTAACATTGTCTATTGAAATGGATGGTCTCAAATAAAACCAAGTGGCCTTCATTTATTATGCTTGTGGACAAAGATTCATGCTCTTCTGTATTGGAACTTTTAAAATAATCATGTCATAGTTCAGAGTGTTCTTGCCTATATACTAAGCTAACACAAGGAGATGATGGACGGATCACTGAAACTGTTCAGACACTAATCTGAGTTGAATCCATCATCTTTCTTTAAGGTCAGACCTAGCTTTATGCAGATCAGTCTTGACACTGTGCCTAATGGGAACAGTCCAACCCAAACTGCCAAGCCACGTCTTCCTTGGACTGTAAACAAGCGTCCTGGGACCGGTTTCGGGGTAACACCCATCATCAGCCAGGCTAGCTTGAATCCAGTAGCAAAGTGAGCAAGGGACCCACTTCTGGGTGTACCCTGCCAACTTAGCTAAGCAAAATACTACATGTGATTGTATATGACAATTGTATGTGATGGTATGTCACCCCCTCTGCAGCTGATGAACCTAGAGTAAACATTGGTTGTCTAATCTTTCATGTAGTTCACAATCAAAGCCTTTAACTTTGTCTCATCTATTCTGTGTGCAAATGAAGTAGTTTCAGGTGTACGCAGGCTTTTCTAGCTCTGGTGTAAAATAAATTCCTATTAACGTTGTTATGACGGCTAAAACTACTGCTAAAAATGTATTACCTATAATGATCTTGCATCTATTCTAGGAAACACGTTTGTCTATAGTTAAATGGTTAAGCTAAAATGTAGCAGCAATATATCAACAGTTCGTCTTTAGATTTTTCTTAAAGTGGCGTTTTAGATTTTTCTTTTGCAGATAGTTCTTTCAGTGGTAATTACAATTACACTAATTTAGTCATCCCTAACTTTACTCTGTCTTCTTTTAAGTGTGCTATCCCTACTCTTCTACTGCAACCTTGGGCCTAGTGAATCTTCTTCATTCTTTAAAAATAAAAATTCAGTTTTTTCACTTTTTCATTCAATAGTCTTTCAAACTTTTGTTTCATTTCAGAAATCATTTTCCAGTAGCTTTATCAAATTTTGTACTTGATGTCAAGGGGGCTCAAATAGTTCTGATCCCAGGTCTATCAAATCCCCCACTGACACATTCAACACTTGATTTGTGTAGTAGGTCCATTCATGTGCAAAATATCTTTGATAAGGCTCTCTCACTATTTTTGACCATTTTAGTGTCTGTTGATATTCTTCTTCTGTGTCAATTACACTGCTTGACTCGGTGTCATCGGCAATAGTCTGCAGTATGCGTTCAAATGACACACTTGATCTCAATTTCTTCCAAGCATAGTTTCCAGCATCATGTTTGAGTCCTCTTGAACTGGTACTTGTTCCTTCACCTGAATCATTTATTTGTTCCTGTGATGTCTCAACGATCATTTTGTTTTGAGCTCCCATTTCTTCTTCTTCAAGAGCTTCTACTCCACTTTGTGATATGACAGAAACTTGGACTGGTGTAGCAACTCGAGTTTCTTCACCTCTCTCAGCACCTTGCAGTGACGCTCTTTGCAGTGTTGCTGTCAAAGGGGCTCTTTGTTTCAGCCCATAGAACATAATTTGTTCATTGGGACTCATTACTTTCTGTGCATGTGATGCAGGCACAGAATTCAGTACTCCAGCGCATTTCACAGCAGTGTTGGTGATTAACATGACCTGGAATGGGCCTTTCCATCTTGGTTCCAGGCAGAATTTTCTCACATGTTTCTTCATCAACACCCAGTCACCAGGACTTAGGTTGTGGCACTGTCCCTGATGTGGATTTGATGTGTCAGCTTCAACCTGGTGAGAGACAGAACACACCACATCACCCAAGCATTTGCAGTAATCGGGTAACATGTCACTTGTAATGTTCAAGAGTGCATTGGCAGGAACAGCAGGCTATCTCTTTGCAAACCCCATTATTATTTTATGTGGCAATCACCCTGTTTTCCTGTTAGGAGTACTTCGGAGGTTCATCAACACCAAAAGCAAAGCATCTGGCCATTACAGTGATGTGGAGGCACAAACATTTGCCAACCAGGACTTTATGGTTCATTTGCGCTATTCAACATTTGCAGAAAATGCTGGACAATAACTATAGTGTAATATCTGTTCCATTTGTTGAGTGTTCTAAGGACCTAATGGTTGAAATGAGTCTCACGATCTGACTGCAGATAAACCGGTAACCCGAACTCGGGTATTAACTCTTGCAACAGAAATATGCTACTGTGAGACAGTCAGTTCTCCATGTTGGTTAGGCTTTCACCCATCAAGAGAAAATAAACACTATAACAAGGACGTATCGCAGCCCGCTCAAAACAAGCATCTCAATAAAGTCCATTTGCATGCTGTTGAAGGGACCACTTGATGTCCTTATGTGACTTAATGTTACAGGTGTTTTTTTCTGTATGTTAATGTACTGACATGGTACACATCGATGGCACAGTTCCTCTACAAGCATGCTCAATCTATGGTTAAACCATTTCTGCCGGAGTAGTCTCACCATTGGATTTCTCCCAAGGTGTTTAGGACCATGAAAGTGTTCAGTCTTGGGGAATAGTAAACTGTATGGTGAAATTCAAATGTGACCTGCATTTCTACGACATCCTGCTCTAATCCAACCCTGCTGTTCTGCTTCTGAATCCTCTTCATGCAAACTCTTCAGTTCTGACAAAGTATCAGCCACTGACAACAACCCTCAAAAAGCTGTCTTCTTCAGACCCATTGTGTAAGCTCCAACTGCAACATAATCATTGCCACTTTGATGAGCAGCACATTTCACCACAGCAATCTCTGTGGGTATTTGTAAGGTTTCAAGCAGTCTTTTTACTTGTTCGGCATTTCTTATTGGCAAGCCAGATAAGGTCATGAAACTTCTTTGTGACCATAACTATACAAAATCATGGACCACAACCAAAGCCAAACCGATTATCTGTAAATATAGTCACTCTTAATTGTGATGATAAATTACAAGCTCTTATAAAGGCAATCAATTCTGCCACTTCTTGAATCATACAGGTGGCATAGGCTTCTCTCAGGGTACCTTCATTGTTTCTCCGACATGAGTCGTCCACAAAAATGACAGAATCAAACTCTTTCAAAGGTTCATCTTTTATATATGGCCTTCGCTTGTTGTATAAGTCCGTGACATCTAGACAATCATGTTCAACTTCGTCATTACTGGCACTTTCATTTCCAGGTAAAAACATGGATAGGTTCAGAACTTGGCATTGTCTAAGAATAATATTCTCAGCCGCAAGCATCTATTACTTGTACTTTGTGAGTCTGCTGTTTGTCATATACTGAGTTTCTATTGTGGTGAGCAAAATCACAATGGAGTGAGGGTCCATAACAATTAAAGGATGTCCCATCACTATGATTTGACATCTCTTGATACTGACACCCACTGCAGCAACCAATTTCAGGCAACCAGGCAATCTTGCGGATACAGGGTCAAGGGTAATTGAAAAATATGCCACAGTTTTTCTGAATTTCCATGTATCTGAGTAAGCACTTAGGGAGAGCAGCCCTACCTCTCACTGCAAAACAATTTGAACATTTTACTGTAATCAGGCATTCCTAGTTCTGGGGCATGACAGAGACATTCTCTCAGCTCTAGGAAAGCATCTAAGCAATTGTTGTCCCATGGAAGGGGATCGGACACATCCTTCTGTGTCAGCCTAAGTAAAGGCTTGGCCAATAGGGAAATATTTGGTATTCACTGTCTACAGTAGCCAAACATTTCCAGAAACATCCTGACTTCTGCGTGTGTTCTTGGTGGATTCACCTTAAGGATAGTTTCCACTCTTTCTTTTGACAACTTTCTTGTTCCCTTCTCAATGATATGCCACAAGTAACAGACTTCTTTTTGACAGTATTGCAGTTTGCCCGGAGACACCTTATGTCCATTCTCTGCTAGGTGATATAACAATGCAATTTTATCCTGTCTGTAACCTTCTCATGTATCCGATGCCACAAGCAGGTCATTGATATACTGCACAAGATCTGATCTGTAGAACATCTGCAGTGACTCAAGATTCTTTTTTAAGATCTGACATGGGGGCATATGTATGAAAGAATACATTTGTGATTCTCAAATAGCGATATTTAGAGAATCGCTATTTGAGAATCGCAAAATGATATGTAAATAAAAATTCACATTTTTTTGTGTTTCCCTCGCATTCTTTAATCGCGACTCGCAAATTGCGAGTCACAATTAAAGAATGGCTTTCCATTCATTCCTATGAGCCAAGAGGCCCATAGGAATGAATGGGAATTGCACGTGCAATTTGCGTGTACCCAATTGGAACTTGCAAATTGCGCACACAATTTCAAGGGTATAAGGGCTCCAAAAAGACACCCTGTTGCACCCCTGAAATGTGCATGTGTGCACATGTGGCGCACATACATGTATGTGTGCCACATGGCACTTTAAAAAAAGCAGAAAGGTGCTTTTTTAAAGGATATCACAAATTACCACCAACTTGAAGTTGGTGGTAATTTGCGATTCCTTCAGGCAATATTGCAATTTACGATGCCTACTAGCATAGCATTTAGGGAATCGCAAATTACGATTCTCTAAATGCTTGCGCAAAATAAGGAATCGCAATTTTTGCGATTCCTTATTTTGCGAGTACGTTTAAACTTACCTACATAGCACACAGCTAAATTGCGATTGCAAACACTGAAATTCTGCTAATTTCAGCGTTTGCGAACGCAAGTTATCTTGATACATATCGCCCTTAAAGATTATGGGCTCTCTGTATACCCTTGTGGAACTCAGCACCATGCCAAAACTTTGTATCTGAACACAAAAGAGAACAAGAACTGTCTTGTTGTTTAGTTCCTATATTACCCATACAGGACCTGCGTGTTCGGATAACATAAACTGTGGGTTTGGTGGCAGACTGGTTCCAAGCACCCCCACCGAGAATGTTAGCCTGTTTGCATTAGCTAGCTCACAGTGCCACTAGTGTCTCCTCTTATCGGGGAGAGAATAGTTTCTGGCAACCTTAGAACATGACAAACCTGATCCCTCAGGATCGTGGAAACAATGTACTACTTTTCGCTCAGTCACTCGTGCTCACTTAGTTCATCTCTGAGATACACAGAATACACAGTCTGGGCATTTCAATAAGGATTTATTGAACATTTGTTATTCTCGTGTAGAATATATGAGCTGCAACAACCATTAGACAGTAGCAGAGATATATGATTAGCAGTACTGTGAATATAAAAGAATAGTATACTTCTACCATGTCGCAATAAGCATGAATAAATACATGAATATAAAATGCAGGATACAAGTGCACGTACTCCTATGATGCCTATCTAGATGTACCAAAGTGTACCTAGCATCTGAGTGGGTATGAAGCCAAGTATCCCTCTAGGATTTAGTCGAACCCCATTACCTGAAGTATTAGAATGTAGGAGCCCTTCTTGGTCTCGAGTTTGACACCCAGCGAGGGATGTTCAGACCACTGTCAACTGAAGCGTCTGCAGGCAGGAGCCTCAGCGTCTCTGGTCAGTGTGTCAGCCTGGAAGTCTTGGTTCCCTCTAACTAATATTAGCAAGAGGTGCTGTATTTATACAGAAAGTATCTAGGGTTCCTTTGTCCCTTATTCTTGTATAAGCCATTGTTGGTTCTGAGGATGACGTATTGGATGAACCGTGTACGTAGATATGGGGAGGAAGGTGGTCTAGCCCCAGCCTGGTTTCCAAGAACCCTTATGAATATTCATTCACACTGTGTGAGTCTATTGATAGAGTTATAGGACTCTATTGTTTAGGAGAAACCCTACTTCTACACCCAGGACTAGAACTAGGTAAAGGTTCAATCCGAAAAGGCTTGTTACAGTGTAGTGTAGGGGAGGTAATGTAGGTGAAGGGGTATGATGTTACCCAGGTCTATATTAGGGTACCTATATGAAACATAACACCCACTCCTCTTCCGAACAGTCAACAATGATAAAAATGCTAGTAAACTATTCTCTTTACTGGATAAAACATTCATCAATGAGCTTTGTAAAACCTTGTTTTAAAATCATTTTAAAAACAGTCTAAACAATTGGGAAGAGAGAAAAAATGTTTTAGTACGAAAATCAGTTGTTTGGAACTGTCACTTAAACCACAGTCCTAATTAAGTTAGTTTATATAAGTTGGATTTCAACAAACGTCAAAAAGGCCATGCTTTACAGCGAGAAAGTGTCAATTTTAGGAAATCTTCCAAATTTAGAAGAAAGGAAAATCTGACTTCTTTCCCAGCACGAGATGAGCCAATTATAAATTAAATGTCCTGGCTGGGAGACACAACATCATCGTTGCTTGCTGCTGCAGGGGATGGTCCTTGTAACACCTCGCAGAGTACGTCAATGGAGCACAGATGATATTCAGTACTGCCAATAGCTGGTGTAGAGGCAGCCAGTGCTGTAGTCGATACCTTGGTGCTAGTGGTGCTAGTGGTGCCAGTGTTAGAGCTGATGCTCAACCTAAAAGGCACCTGCGGGTTCTCAAGGAATGCAGCCATCAGTATAAGAATATGCTGGGGACATTGCCGAGCATGAGACCTCAAGGGTTCCAGCCTGGTATTCAAGTTCACAAGCGTGTCCGTTGCAAGTGTCAGACAGAGGTCCAACACGCATTCGCCACCGCAAAACAGGCATTGAAGAACAGGTAAGATGCAGTCCATTCAGACTGGTTTAAACAATAGGAACCAAAAGGCGCTCAGTTCCCGAAGGCGAGGTGTGCCCAGATGCTGTACCATGCGTGCACGGTATTTCCGCTCCAGGAGTGCTTTTGCCATCTCGTTGGTGATTGTGACGTCCATTGCATAGCAGATAGATGTCAATCAGGATTCCAGCTATTGATAGCAGGATCAGAGGTAGATCTCCAGTTTGGAATAACACAGAGGATTGTCTGAAAGGTGCTCAGAAATCCTGACCCTATGGTCTTAAATAGGTGCACAATACCACTCGTATCAGACATATTAAAGATACGACCCACCATTTCTGTGAAATTTATGGGGCAGTTTGTACATAGAAGTGCCTGTATGTCAGTCGAGGTCCTTGCGATTTGAAGATCAAAGGTCTCTCAAGCGGAGGTTAAGGGTACGGTTTGCAGTAAAAGCATGGCTTTCAGTCTTCTCAAAGTATCAAACTGTATACAGGAAACATTCGATGAAGGCCATAACTGCACCTCCCTGACTGTATTTGTTGAGGGAAACAATACTTGCATACAGCAAGTAACCCTGGAGTTCACAGTAACCAGATAGGCAATGCCCGGAAGCATCCCACTGCATCCTTGATTGTTCAGCATCAAGTAACGCCCATTCAAAAGCAGCTCGAATGCTGGTTTAATCACGGCAGCTGGAGTTCCTTTCATGTGGCAGGACAAGTTTGCTACTGACCCATTACAAGCTCCGTTCAATGAAATGTCATGGCACATGAGAGAACCGCTTAAAGCATTCTTGCAGTTTGTACCACTTAGAAATAGGGGTGGGCGGAATTCGCGTAATCGTGTTACGCAAATCTCCGCTAAACGGTAAAAAATCTCCGCGAACACGCAGAAATTCCGCGAACACGCGGAATTGCTTGTTCGCGATACTTTTTTCCTGTTCGCGATCGCTGTTTGCGTGTTCGGGGTGAAATATCTCGCGAACACGCATATTGAGAACGCGAACAAGCAAAAAATTTCGCGAAGTCGCAGAACACAGATTTTGGGGCAATTTTGCATTCTCCGCGGAACGCGAAATTACCCAAATTCCGCAAATTCCGCGAGCGGAACGGAATTTACCGCCCAGGCCTACTTAGAAACACGTCTCGATCCCTACTCCAGCATCAAAATCTATATGGTAACTCCCAGGATTCCTTAATGTATTCCTCACCCATTTTTTCATATTTCCCTGCCTGTCTCTGTTCAAGGCAGTATTGAAACTGAAAAATAGTAGTGACCGGTAGAGTTATGTGGCCATGGATAAGCCACTCCGTAGACAGAGATTCCGCTACTGTAAATGGTAGTCGGTCCAGTTTTTCAATACACAGCATTTGTATATTTTACTCCCCTTCGTGCCAATTTAACCTGTTTATCTGTTAGATTATATTCAGAAAACAGAGACGCACTGTTTATAAAACGCCAAAGCACACCGCCTGCATGCAAAGATTGCAGCGTCCAGCTCAATAACAAAATTGAACATAACTGAGATTGCCTGTGTTGTAATATGGCTAAATCCTGTTCCAGTATGTCTATCGCAGAAGATACAATGTTGCCTAAGGAATATATTCTGGAGGACAAAGTTGTTAACCCATTGTCAACCACTGCTAGAGATTTCTCCAAGTTAAAACGGGCTATTTCCCGTATCCTCTATGTGGCCTCTTGTTGAAATATTTTCCCGATTTCAATATAGGCAGCATAAATGTCATCATATATGAAGCATTTCTGACGGTGTTTCCTGGCACCTAGTAAAAAATCCCTGAGATCCATGTCTTGTGAGAGTAAGGCTAAGTGTTGTTTCACTTCTGGGAGTGTTGAGGTTTCTAGCCAATCAAGGCACAACTTCCCAACACTGTAGGATGTCACTACCCCTGGGTGTTCTCTTTGTACATAACGTGGATCTAGCCATTGGATACTAAACACTTTGGTGGTATCCCAGAAACTTTTCTGACATCTGTTCATGTCTAAGGGCCAAACCAACCATTCTTTCCAATTAGGGTCTGATCTATTGTACTGTAAAATGTCATCTATCGGTCTCCCTTCTTGTGAATTTGAATGTTGCCACCCTCCCATCTGTGATGGTGTTGGAAATCAAGGTGTGTTCAGGTCATTTTAAGTCTATTGTGTCCTTCCATAGGTCAAAACCATGTTCAGACAGTTGGGTAATAAAGGAAGCAGAGTAAATCTGTTTGGTGTTTGTCAACATAATTTTCAGCGCAAATATTGGTGTAACCTTAAAATAATATGAGTTCGGGTCACTGGTGTTAAATCCTGAAAAATATGAAAAATTCTGTGCAAATGTTTGCGAACTACTATTAGGTGGTGTAGGGCAATGTTTCCACTTTTGGTACTCAAACACATTTCTAAGTGAAATAGATTTGTGCAGAAAATGATGATCATAATGTTGGTAACAGTACAAAGTGTCATAGTCTGAATTACTTTCTAACATTTCAGTGTTTGGAAAGTCAGCAGTTTTTTCTAAAGCAGTCTACATGTTATTAACAGTGTCAGAGTCTCAATCATCAGAAAATGTACTGGAGGTAATATTATCACTTAATGACATTTTAAATACGTGAGAAATTTTTATAAGTTCAGTAGGACCGAATATTTTGAAATCAACCTTGTCCCAAACTATACCGTCCGGTATAGGAACTGATGTGATGTTCACTGATGACAAGTCTCTTTGTTCACGATGAGACGATTGATGTGGTTTCAAAATCAAATTAACTTTCCGGGCTATAGAGCTTTGTTGAAGGTATCGTCCATTAATAAGCATGCTAAAAGTTATAATTAAACATAGCCAGAAAAGAAATAATAGTATCCCAGTAACCACCCAGAGTTCTAACCAAGGCGATACCAGGTTAGTCTTTTTGAGAAAGTTCAGCAAGTCTATAACTTGCTGTTTGAGTGATTCTTGGGCTGGGGTTGTTTCAGATTCACTTGGATCCAAAGAAAACGTATCAAAGTTCATGAAGTAGCCAGAAGCAGTTTGATCAATTGTTGAAATTGCATCGGGATTTGTTGAAATTGTATTTTGCTCTTGTCGAGGCATGTTGATGTAGACGTCTGTATTAGGTCTAATTGCAACCTGGTTATTATTTTGAGTTTGATTTTGAAGATGAACTTCGGTTTCCAGGGGAACGAGTTCCATAGCATTGTTGCATAGTCCTTTTATTCCGTACATGAGGCTCTTCAAACGTGATGAGTCTTTCTGTTTGAACTTCTTGGATTGTAGCTAGAGGAGGGCATCTGCTACTGTGGAGTCCACGAGGCCTACTGTTCAGTATTGGCCACATAGTGTGGTTTGATTAAGTCAATTGAGACAAATCGTTTCTCCTTTTTCCCAGAAAGAGGCGGCAAAAGTACAGTTCGTTTTTCTTGTACTGCTAGGACTGGTACAGGCTTTCTGTGGGATGGCCCGAATTCTTTCTTATCCGCTATATTTCTCTGACCAGATCCCCATCTTTTGGGATCCAGACAAGTCTTGACGTAACTGCCTTGACTTCTTCAGTGACGGTCTGTTTTATGTTGACGTTACTTTGCCTTGTCCTGGATTCATTTAGATCCTGTAAAACAGCCAAACAATTATGGATATCAAATTGTTTCCCATCCGCCACTGCGCCTTCACAATCAAGCTCAGGTACCCACATTCTCGTCCCAAATAGGATCTCATATGGAGTGTTTGTTCCACTTATTATACTTTAATCCTTCTTGATCCACACGTAGGTTGTCATGCTATTTCCAGAATTGCAAATGATCAAGATGTGCCCATCCAGACCTCTGTCAAGAACACAAACAAACGCATGATTCGTCCAAAGCAGTTTTCTTTATTAAAATCCAATGCATGTCAGGCTTCGCAAGCCCTTCTTCAGGGGTAACTACAAATAAAAATAGAACATTCGCCATTACTACATTGTCCTTTGTAATACATATGTGATAATCCATGCTGTCCATGTAATACTGATTAAACCCAAATACGCGATCAAAATCATATAAAATATAATATTTGATCTGTTGTTCATTTATATAAACCCCACATACATTCCAAAAATGTCTGGCATAATCTTGTTACATCCCCCCTCCTCCCCGTAGTACTTTCTGTATCCCATCTCCTCACCCCCTTTCACACTGCACATTGTAAACTCACCATTCATGAGTCAAAACACTCTGCCTAACAAAATATCCACATTCTTCCTGCACTCGCCCACTTTTCACCTCAATCCAATCATGCTCGCATTACATTCACTATTCTCTAAAGCTCTTGGCACCCGAATTGCACCACCTTCTTCTTTCCCAACCTTCCCAAATCTCACCGCATTCACTTGTTGTGGAGAGGAGTACTGCAATGCTACGCCCATACTTTCCTTGGCCCCTTTGTAAGCCCGAGAGCTAAACGCCGGCCACAGTCAGAATGAAACGTCCCAACTACGCATGTCCCTATAAAGACTCGCAAATCTTTTATAACAGTTTGAGCATCAGCCGAACGCTGAGGCCATACCCATAGGAATCTTGAGCATGAATCCACTGCCACCAAGATATACTTGTAAGCCCCATCAGATTGTAAGGGACTGCTGATCCAAATATACACAAGCGAGAGGTTTGTCTCATTTTAATAATTGTGTCTGTGCCAGGGGTGTTATGGTGGAGCCTTTCATCTGTTGGCAGATGTCACATTTCAAAACGTAGTCTAAAGTTTGTTTTGTTAATCCCGGCTACCAAAAGTGCTGTTTCAATAAGGAAATAGTCGCTGTAACGCCTGTGTGCACAGAACCCAAACCCTCTTGTGCTGCTAGTATTAACCCTTGCCTACGATCCATATTTGGTATTACTATAACCTCCACTCCAGGAATCTGAGCATATGGAGTGTTGTGTGCATCTAACTTGTAGGAGTACTTGACTGGAAAATTTTTAGATGCTGCTGAGCTTCCCTTGCATGAAGCAATGACAGCCACCATTATCTCGCCGTCTATCCCCATTTTTAAACGAGTGATTGCAGCTAGGGAAGCCGTGCGTACAGCCCCCTTTGCTCCTTCATCAGTCAATGAATTCCCTTCAACGTGAACGCCATCACGTTGATGACTCAGTGTGTGTATCACTTGAGCCCATAGTAGTTCGTTTTTCAACTCAACTACCTGTTCCCATAGCATCTTATGCTTAATTGTGCCAAACTTTTGCATCTTTAAACGCGTTCTGTTCCCAATGATATAAGTATTAATTGTATGACTACACACAGTAAAAGGAATCACACACAATAAGTCTGGGAAATTCGTGATCTGTATTTACAGTTGCCAGTATTAATGCTATTAATTCTGAGAACTGTGCCATGCAGTCTCCTAGAGATTGCATAATTGTGCCAACTTTTGCATCTTTAAATGTGTTCTGTTCCCAGTGGTATAAGTATTAATTGTATGACTACACACAGTAAAAGGAATCACACACAATTAGTGTGGGGAGTTCGTGATCCGTATTTACAAGTGCCAGTATTAATGCTAATAATTCTGAGAACTGTGCCGTGCAGTCTCCTAGATATAGCATTTTTGTACAACTCGGTTGGAACTTTCCGTCCCACATGTGACCTTTAATGATAGCACACGCTGCGCTGTATTGTTGCTTACTCCCTTTGGCCGGTTGAGCAGATCCATCAGTGTAAATAATATATTCATACTGCTCTAGAGGCAAGAGTTCATTTGGTAAAGGATATTCTTGTTCGTATTGCAGGAATGCTTGTGTTTTTAGACTTGGATCAAATCTATATTCAACAACCTTTGCAGTAAGAGAATTAGCCCATTGTATCCTTCTCGGATGTAAGGCTTTCACATTCGGAATGCTAGCCTTTGTAACAGCCTCTAAGGCTGGTACCGGGGTGACGACGATTATGCGTTTCACCTGAGCCAGTGCTCTTTCTCTTGCTACTGCGGTCTGAACTGCAGTCAGGATTTTTTCTGTTGAAGTGAAACGCATTTCTGCGTTTGTGTACAGGTGTGATTTGTATGTGATTGGTACTGTTTCACCTTCATTGAAGGTTAAGTAAGTGTACCCGCATTGACCCGCTATTACTCGGATCACTAAGTTGCATACGTTTACGCGTGTCTGTAACTGTTTGGAAGCAATCATGTCTTCTTGTAATGAACATAGGTTGTTTGAGTGTTCCTGTGTCCAATGTCTAACTGAAAAGTCAGGTCTTATCAGGTCGTAGAAAGGTTTTACTCTTTCTGCGTAATCCAAAATGTATGTTCTGCCGAACTTTTGGAATCCCAGTATTGATTGTAAGTTTTGAAATGTTTTGGAGGTTGGAGCACCGCACACTTTTCTAAAAAGTTAGCTGCCAGGCTTTTTCCTTCACCTGAAAGCTCATATCCTAAAAACAGGACATTGAGGTGGGCTATTTTCGATTTTTGAAGGTAAATTTGTAGCTCTCAGAAGCGAATCCCATAAATATGGTGCTTACCCTGGTCAAGTGCCTCTTTAAGTCATTGTCCATCAGATAAATATCATCCACATAGCACAATGCTTCCTCATCAAAACTTTGTAGTAACTCAGTTACTCTTGCTGAAAATACCCCCGGGCTGTTCTTGGGGAGAAGACAAAATTGCCGCTGGGACCCCAACGCTTAGAATGCAGTCAAATAGCTGCTTTCAGCGCTATATTTTTGCAGAAAAATCCATTTGAGATATCAAGACGAGTTTTATATTTTTTCCGCACAATGTTTTTCATTAATGCGGCACTGTGTGCGTTTTGGACAGCAAATGTCTTTGTGTATGTGTTTAAATGTCTGTAATCTAAAATTAGACAATATGAGTTGTCTGGTTTTGATACGGAAAACAAAGGATTGTTCATTGGTGAGGTGCATGTTTCAATTACCCCTTAGTATTCAAGTTGATCTAAGATCTCCCTGATCTGTTTTTTAGCTTCTTGCTTTATTGGGTATTGCCTTTGTGCATTTGGTGAATCTTTTAACGGGATCATGTGATGGCTTGAATCCTCATCCCACCCGGCATGATTTTTATACAATGCTGGAGCTAGGGCTACTACCCACTCCCGTGCATATGCATGCTTAAGATGTATGGGAACGAGGTCGGAGAATGCTGGAAAAATTATATCTCTCCCCTAGGGCACTCCATACAAATGCTGGCGGCAAATCTTGTTCTGCTAATAGGATGTCATAACCAGATGACAGATTTTCCCATAAGAGACCTTTAACTTTCCTGGGCTTGTCCCCCTCCATTTGGACTGTTATTTTGAGTAACTTATGTGGGACGATCACCCTTGTGTCTGGTGTTTCCACCGTGATGTAATCATTCAAGTCCGCTGTCACCAGAAATTCCATCAGGTTCTGGCGAGCTACTGTTACTTCTGCCACACTGTCTAGCATCGTCAGAACCCATTCCCCGTTCAGAAGCTGCGTCCTCAGAATTCTGGGCATGTCTGATCTTCACGCCTGAAACTTTCTTTTTCTTAAATTGAGGATTTGATTTTTTCTTGTCTTCTTTTTTGGAAGTATAGTCTTGAGCGTGATGCTTGTCTCTGGACTTTGTACGCTCTTCTTTGTGTTCTGATCGTCCTTCTCTCTTGGAGCTTTTCGTCTAGCCCTAAAAGGAACAAGAGGAACGTGTATCAGTATCCTGATACCTGTTAGGTTTCCTAATGTTATCCCTATTCCTGAGATTGTACCTCTTTTCAGAGGGCTCCTGTGGAGGAGATCTACCTCGTGATTGAGATCTCTTTTCTGTTAAATGTTGTTGTTTTTTATTATTCCACTTCTTTTTAGAAGAAGCATGTGTCTGCCTTGAAGTGTCCTTTTCAGGACTGCCCATCAGTTGTGGTTTTAAAGCTCTCCTAACCAAACTGCCTCTTCCTAATTCTGCATATGCAGTTTCAATTATTTTGGGCAGTTGGTGTTGTTGATCCAATGGACTGTACTCCCTAGGCGTTGGCAGATTGCCACTGAAGCTGCTTCCCCTTTAATATTAGCTAATTTTATGGCTGATACCTGGCCTTAGTTATTTAATAACTTCATCCCTAAGTTCAGAGCAGGCTCTGCTCCATACTCATTCTGTATTTGTCTTAATACATCTGGTATCACTGCTAATGAAGGAATACCATATGTCCTGGTATATGGCAGCAAAGACTGTACCCCAAGTGGTGCAGTCCTCTACTTGTGGTGTTATCACCATGGGCAAGCAGATTGTTATCATTCTGTGTTTTTAAACAGGGTAGTATTCTGGAATACTGCCTTGAGCTGAGTTATTTTCTGAGCTACCTAGAATGGCATTTGTTCACGTTTAGAGGGCATTTTACCCATCACCGCATGTAATGTTTGAGGTGTGATTTTAGTTGCTGTACCCTGAGATTGAGTTCCATGTGTTGCAACTGTTGTTGTTTGGACTATGAAAGTTCTCATGACGAATTGCGTCAGGTTTTTGTAGATTCTAATTAAATCTTTGATTTGAATGAGTAAGTGTGTCTGTGGCATTGTATCCATGTAAGGACGTGGTGTGTAGGCCGCTAATATTGGCCAAGTTGCCCCCATCTCCTCTGAGCGGGCCTTATCTTTCTCTGTGTCGTATATGGGGTATGGCGCCTTTAAACCAGTAAACAATTTCCTGGTACATGAATGGAACCTCTATGTCCTCGCAGAGACCATATTCCACTGGGGCATTTCCTTCTGTATTATAGTGAAATGCCTGTGCACTTGCATCTGCTGCTAGGAATGTAACCCACCAATAAAATACCTCTGTTTTATTTGATTTGTGTGCCTCAATCACAAAAGCTACTAAGCCACCCCAGCTGATAAACCATTGTCTAATAGTTTCAATGTGATCGTATGTCTGAATTTAGGTGCAATTTGAATTGCGTTTGCATCTCCTTCCTCGTCTGTGAGGGGGAGTACTTGCTGTAGTGGGTCTAAGACCGGGGTAGCCAAATGTGTACAGACCACAAACTAACTTTCAAGATGGCCGTGGGGAAGGAGCTCTGATCCGGAGCTCCGGACGCCAGGATCACAAATTGGTTTTAAATCCTTGTCCCCCCATAGGAACCAAGGAACAACTAGAAGGGCTGTGGCGATCCGAGCAGTGTGTACACTGCACGAAACAGCAGTGCTCGTAGATCTGCACCTCGTTTCCTCCAGGACGCAAGGTGTTGCCCTGGAGGAACAACCAGTGAATTGCACTGTCTACTGCTCTGACCCACAGACAGATCCCATGGGAGCCCCAGAGAATGACTAACAACCAAGGAGAAGTCTGCAGTCTGCAGAGAGGCTGTCATCAAGAAAGACCGAGGAGTGCCCCTTCCAGGCGATACCGCTCCCTCGCACTGTGAAGAAGCTTACCAACCCTCGAGAGGGTCCTCTACCGACGCCAGGATTATTGGAGTGCGGGACCCCCCTGCGCGCACCTCCAGTCACTCGTTGTAGGCAAGGGCATAAAAATAACACAGGTGAGTGTCGGAGAGGCGGGAGACTCGAGCTGTTGCGCTAGTTCCCCAGGGCCGGCTTAATCGCATGATGCTCGGCCCGGGGAGGCGGCGAGGCTCCGGTGAAATGCTACTGGGTGCCTGACCCCAATATGGCGACTCCTCGGGCCCAGGCATACCGGAGGTAACGTCACACCGAGAGAAAAGGTGAGTCCTGATTTGCCCAGCATGAGCAGCAGCCACCAGGTATGCAAGTAACAACGAATCCAGTCAATATTAAACCTCCAGTAATAAGACAAATAATATCAACATCCTTGAGGCCTGACCCCAAAATGGCGGCCATATGGGGCCAGGCATACCGAAGCCTGATCCGCTCAATGCAAGCAGCGGCTACATTAGACCCCAGTGTATGCCAAGAGACAGTGAGTCTAATAAAAATAATTAACGCCTCTAACCCCAACAAAAACATCCTGGATGCCTGTCTCCATTATGGTGGCTCCCCGAGTCCAGGCATACCGACGACAACATCCTTTTCATCGGAGAGGGGCAGCCTAATCAGTCTAGCACAGGCATCGGCCACCTCAGGCACCATTGAATGTCAGGATATGCAAATAGAAAGAATCAACGCCCTAAATTTTTAAAACAATAGCATGGGTGCCTGACCATTAAATGGCGGTGCACTGAGGGCAGGCAAACTGACGGAATGAACAGGGTAACGTAAACATCAACCACGCAATACACCTCACATACCTATGTTATAGAGACCAAAGAATCATGAAGAGGGCAGCTAAAGCATTATAACGCAGACTCCGGCCACAGAGTGCACCTCTCTAAACCAATACAACAGATTGGAATGAACTAATGACCGCTTCTAACAGCTAATGTATCACAGTTCCAAAGCAAAATGAAGTAATGCAGACTGGCAAGTGAAAAATTCTTAGTGCCTAATACTAAGTTGGCGGCCGACAAGGACACAAAGGGAGTTGTTCAGTTAACCCTTATGCTAACCTGACGAAACGAGCACAAGAAACTAAAAGAAACTGATAGAACGCTGCCTAGGAAGAGTCTGTCACTCAATGCAACACCCCTTTATGTTTGACCCAGCAGGATGAACTCAAGGAAGGCGTCTCTAAATGACTCTAGAAAGTTAGCATCTGCCTCAGAAGGCACCTACTATTACCTGACTCCCAGTCCTCAATAAAACAACAATGCACCCACATAACAGAATCAAAAGGACACAGGGCAGTCTAACCCACCTCCGAGCCTACTCAGCAAATGGCTTGAAACCCCATGGCCCGAACTCCTTTTCCATCATCTACCCTCCCAACCTTTCACCTAAAGCGAAAAGAAATGTTAAACACAGGCTGATAAGACAGCACCAGGAAACACTATTCGCAGACATGTACCACTACTCCTCAAAAGGCCTGCAGAATATGGATCTCATTTTCAACACCCAAAGTCCTGCAGGATGAAACTCTATTCTCAGATCCCACCTCCACATTTCTAAAACTACTAGAACCCCCCTCAGCTGCAAACTATTGTTCCTAATATCTAACCACCATAAACGCAACACCTTTGTGACCATCTACAGCAATGGCACAATCCTGATCCAAGCCAACGACAACCTGGACGCATTTGACTCCCTCTTCCCCACACTATGCAACGCCTTCACTCATTTACACCACTCCCACTTGAACGTAACCTTATTCTCGAGCCAACCGTCCCTCCTGGAAAACAATCAAAACAATCCCACGATCCAAACCCAACCCTCCAACCTATCCCCTCCCAGCCCCACCATTCCCTCCGTCTCTGCCTCCAACTCACACAACACATCCATATCAGCCACGTCAAACACAAGGCTTGCCCAGAATGAGACACTACAGTCCTCTTCCAGCCTCCCCCGCGCCCCCTCACTCGACACTACTCCCAGCTAGCAACAAAGGAAACCGGCTCGCAGACAACAGCCCCAAACTCCCTACTAGCACCAAAACCAGTAAAGCCGCCGCTCAATTCCCAAAACAATCTATCACAACACACTCCTACGACTTCCCCCAAGACCCACATAGGCATCAGAAACACAGGGAACCACACCCACACATATATGCTCTCTCCATCCATAAACACAGGCATCAGCAACACGCTGAGCCACTCCTCCTCAGACAAGCGCCCCCACCCATAGATGGCCATGTTCTGGACATACTGATAACAAACTCCCCTCCACCCTCCACTATGAATACATACCAAAGACTGGCATGGCTGGATTATGAGCTGGACATCATAATACAGGGTATGAATAAAATCTTATTTAACCACACCACTCCCACTACCCAACACCCACCCCTCACACAAAAAGGCACTTTCAATAAACACACAAATCCCCACAAGGCCCAACAACTCAGATGGAACACAACCCCCTTCAGAAACCAGCCACATAGACCCAATAGAAGTAGCGCTGCAATGTCCATGAAAGAGGCGAGGGATCTCGCCGAATCCTATAAAGCAGCTCCAGCTGTCGCCCCCAGCTCCGTGATCCAGGTAATCACTGGATTTGGTAGAGACCATACCGTACCGAGGAACGGTGAGACCTCCAGCTCACCTCACAAATATCCCTATGGCTCCCCCAAATGAGAAACTCAACAACAAGAGAGTAACCAACTGCATGCTCATAAACTGCAGATCTGTAAACAAACACACAACTGAAGTGGCAGAAACCATCCTAACCCATGACATAGACATCACGTTCATCACAGAAACCTGGTAGAACGAATCCTCACTCCTCCATCTTCGATATGCTTGACCTCATGGGTTCTCAATCATCAATAAAGACAGAAAGAACCAGCAAATTGGGGGGACCACAATCATCCATAAAAGTAACATCTCTATAACATAAACGGACTCCTTCAAATATAACACATTGGAATACCTAAGCGCCACCAGTAAGAATTCAGACAACAAAACGCTTTACTGCCACCTCCTCTACCACCCACCAGGCAACACCCCTGCATTTGGAGAACACCTTGACGACCTGATGACACACTGCTCACTCTCAGATGCAAACAACCTAATACTAGGAAACCTAAACCTTCACTGGAATGATGAAAACAACCCTCTGATACAAACCTTGAATGAGCTCCTTCCCAAAACCAATTTGACCAAACACTGCACCAAGCAAACCCACAACAAAGGCTCAATCCTGGATGCCATGATAGCATACGAAGACTCAATCACCATCGACTGTACCCTCCCTGTTGACTGGTCAGACCACCATATCATTCTATTTCATATCAATCAAAAGACCCATTGACCGCCTTGCACAAATGAACACTTTCACTGGACGAGAAACCTAAGCCAGATCCTCCTCGCAGAACTAGAAGAAAGTACACTCCTCCCCTCCATCACATGCGACGGGTCCACAACAGAATATACCTCACATTACAATGCATCTATGACTGCCATGCTTGACCAAATAGCTCCCCTGAAACAAAAGAAAGTCAAGAACATTCCATCGAAATCGTGGTTCAACACTGACCTAAACTCGGAAAGAAGACAACTAAGAGCTGCAAAAAGACTCTGGCCTAACAACACTTTGACAAACCACCTTGATCAACTCAAAAAGTAACGTACAAAATATAAAAAGCACATCAAAAATGAAAAATCCACCTTTTTCTGTGGTGCACTAAACAATGCTAAAAATTGCCCCAAAGAACTCTTCAATACAATTAGACAGCAAACATTCAAACCACCCCATCTCCGAAACTGAAATTATGGAATTGACTACCAGATCCAAGCCCTCACCACACATTGAAGACCCCCTCCCTGCTCAACTGGCAAAAAAACTCAAACTATCCCTAGTCCCACTCTGGTCAAAGATTATAAACAGCTCCCTGAAAACAGGAATCATGCCTGACTGCCTCAAAATCGGCCAAGTAACACCATTACAAAAAAACAGGCGATGATCCAAATGATCTCAACAACTTCGGGCCTGTCTCCAATCTCCCATTCTTAGCCAAATTGCTAGAAAAATGTGTTCTCCGTCAACTTTTCCATCACATGGACAAAAACGATCTTCTCGGCCCTCACCAATCGGGCTATAGAAAAGGTTGCAGCACAGAGACAGCTATCCTGAATGTCATTGATGACATCTACAAATCACTGGACAAGGACCGCTGCTGTCTACTCATACTCCTGGACCAATTGGCGGCCTTCGACACGGTTGACCACAAACTACTCATCAACGTACTCCATGAAAGGGTAGGAGCAGAAGGGATGGTCCTACAGTGGTTCACCTCCTTCCTGCAAAACTGCTCTCAAAGAATAAAAATCAGAAACTTCACGTCTGACCTACGCCCCATAAACAGAGGCATTCCCCAAGGATCAGTTCTCTCACCCGCACTGTTCAACATCTACATGGAGCCACTCACCACCATACTCAAAAAAGCGAACATACCCTTCAACCTCTATGCTGATGACACCCAGATCTACCTAGAAACCTCCACCATGGCTGACATGCAAAGACTTAATGTCACCCTAATAGAAGTCTAACAATGGCATTCCCAAAACCACCTGAAACTCAACCAGGACAAAACGGAAATCCTCCTCATAGCCAACAAAGAGCAGAACCCCCGAATCACAGATTGGCTAAAGTCTATTGATGCTCTCAACTGCACTCCCATCCCAGCCGACTCTGTGAAATCACTGGGAATCACTCTGGACACTAACCTTGACATTGTCAAACACATCAAGAACACCGCAAGATGTGCTTTCTTCAACTTAAAACTACTCAACAAAATCAAACCCTTCATCCCTCCAAAAGACCTTAAACAAGTCACGCAATCCCTTGTGTGCTATCCAGATTAGACTATGGGAACGCCACCCTCACAGGCACGGCAAAATCACACCTTGCTCCTCAGATCAACCCTAAATGCAGCAGCCAGAATGGTGACCGGAGTAAAGAAATTCGAACATATCTCCCCCGCTCTCAGAGAGCTAAATTGGGTCCCAATAGAAATGTGTGCTAACTTCAGAACTGCCTGTCTCACCCACAAAGCTCTGCACACTGGTAAACCTACCTATCTAGCCGCCAAACTCAACAGAGCGGGGCAGACAAGAAAGCTCAGGAGCACCAACATGCTACTTTTCATCCCACCGAAAACCCACAAACAAAAACCTCATCACGCTCATTCTCTGGAAATGCACCCAAAATTTGGAATGCCATCCCAGTACATATCAGGACTAAACCTTTCTTCAAAAAATTCAAAAGCCAGTGCAAAGTTCTCTTCCTCAATCAAAATCTCATGAAGTGATAGCGGACCCACAAAACAAAATCGCACCCACCTGAGTATCCAGTCACTGCGATAAGAACAACTTCTTACAGCATCTACCTCTTGACCCGCACCTATGCCCCCACTTTGAACAAGACACGTCAGAATACATTATGTTTACTACTACTACTCTTTACACTCGACTGTTACATGACATATGCTGATCAATGACCCGTCCCTACTCACTGTGTTTACTATTACACCTCTTTGTAATCGATTGTCATTTGACAAATGTTGTAAAGCACTCCGATACCTTCGGGTCTGGCCAGCGCTATATAAAACTCCTAATTAAATAAATAAACTTTCCAAGAAAACTATGATAAGGTGTTTTGCACAATTTTAGGAACAAACTGTCCTTCAAGATTGATTAACCAACAGCCAATGCATCAGATTGTTCACCTACTCAGCTGTGACAGAGTTTGTGCCCACCCACTCCAGACGTCGCTGGTGTTTTGTGAGTAGGGCTCTCTGAGAAATAGTATGACTGAACTACTCAGATTCTACTGTTAACAGAGTTCCCAACCAACGTTGGTGGTGCCATGTTGTGTAGTTCCTCTTTTACCCATACAGGACCTGCGTGTTCGGATGACATAAACTGGGTTTGGTGGCAGACTGGTTCCGAGCAGCCCCACCGAGAATGTTAGCCTGTTTACATTAGCTAGCTCACAGTGCCACTAGTGTCTCCTCTTATCGAGGAGAGAATAGTTTCTAGCCACCTTAGAACATGACAACCCTGATGCCTCAGGACCGTGGAAACAATGTACTACTTTTTGCTCAGTCACTCGTGCTCACTTAGTTCGTTTCAGAGATGCACAGAATACACAGTCTGGGCATTTCAATAAGGATTTATTGAACATTTGTTATTCTCGTGTAGAATATATGAGCTGCAACAACCATTAGTTAGTAGCAGAGATATATGATTAGCAGTACTGTGAATATAAAAGCATAGTATAGTTCTACCACCTTGCAATAAGCATGAATAAATACATGAATATAAAATGCAGGATAAAAGTGTGCGTACTCCTACGATGCCTACCAAGATGCACCTAAGTGTACCTAGCATGTGAGTAGGTGTGAAGCCAAGAATCCCTCTAGGATTTAGTCGAACCCCATTACCTGAAGTATGAGAATGTAGGAGCCCTTTCTTGATTTGGACACCCCACGAGAGATGCTCAGACCACTGTCAGCTGGAGCATCTGCATGCAGGAGCCTCAGTGTCTCTGGTCAGTGTGTCGGCCTGGAAGTCTCAGTTCCCTCTAACTAATATTAGCAAGAGGTGCTGTATTATTAAAGAAAGTATCTAGGGTTCCTTTGTTCCTTGTTTCTTGTATTAGCCATTGTTGGATCTGAGGATGACGTATGGGAGGAACACTGTACGTAGATATGGGGAGTAAGTTGGCGTAGCCCCAGCCTGGGTTCCAAGAACCTTTATGACTATTAATTCATACTTTGTGAGTCTATTGATGGAGTTATAGGACTCTATTGTTTAGGAGAAACCCTCCTTCTGCACCCAGGACTAGAACTAGGTAAAGGTTCAATCCAAAAAGGCTTGTTACAGTGCAGTGTAGGTGAGGTAATGTATGTGAAGGGGTATGGTGTTACCCAGGCCTATATTAGAGTAACTATATGTTAGCACAGATACTCAAGAGTGTTCTGGCACAGGCCGTGAGCGTGAAAGTGGAGGTTCTATGATTAAATAGCCTTATTAAAAAGTAGGGTCTTTAATTGCTTCTTGAACAGCCTAGTATCCTGAGTATTCCGAAGCTCCACGGGGAGGGAGTTCCAGGCTTCGGCTGCTTTGACGGAAAGAGAGCAACCCCCCAAACGAGTCCTTCAAAATCGTAGAAGGCAAAACGCCTCCTAAGATACGCCGGCCCTAGTCCATGCACTGCTCTATGAGCCAGAGTAAGGGCTTTGAAATGAACTCTGTGGGCAACAGGGAGCCAATGGAGGTCCTACAGATGCTGTTTCACTCTTGATCTTCCTGGAATACCCAGCAGAAGCCTGGCTGCCGCCTTCTGTACTGTTTGCATTTTTTTTAGCAGATAGCCATGTATGCCAATGTACAGCGCATTGGCATAATCGATGCGTGATAGGATAACAGCACGCGCCACTATTTCCTTGGCTGGCCTGGGTAGCAAGGGGAGAAACTTTCTAAGCGATTTGAGTGTGCCGAAGCATACCCCAGAAAGCCTCTTAATCTGCACGGAGAACCTAAGGTCCTCACCGAACCAGACCCCCAAGTTCTTGGCAGGATTACCCACTGAGTTGGGCAGAGGGTACTCTGAGGGCCACAGAGTCTCCCTGAAAGATGGGGAGAAAGATCCATACAGAAGGACCTCCGACTTGTCCTCGTTGCACTTCAGCTGTGCTCATGCAAGCCATTTAAAAATGGTATTAAGACAGTTATGAACTGTTTCCGTGGACAAGTCGTTTTCCCTCCAAGTAAAGAGGAGCTGGGTATCGTCTGCATAGGCTATGATCTTAGCTGCCAGCTCCTCTGCAAGATAAATTAGAGGCGTGATATAGATATTAAAAAGCAGAGGACTCGGATTGGGCAGGGTGAAGTGCCCCAGATGACTCGACAAAGGCGGCAAGCTGTCTAAAGACAGTTTTCTCGCACACCTTTGCTACAGCTGGAGGAAGGGAGATAGGGCGATAACTAGCGAGAATGGTAGGATCTAAAGAGGGATTTTTCAGAAGCGGTAACAATTTAGCCTGTTTCCATGACAATGGAACAGTGGCGGTCTGGAGAGACAGATTATGAAACATAGCAGTCTGCCCTCATGCAATGGAATAGAAAAGGCCTAGTAGAGTTCACAGCCGTAAACTATTCTGCAGTACACAGAATCAGAAAAACTATGGTAGCCTGATTCGGCACCACTGGACCACATGAAACAGCAATGCTGGTAATCGTTCAAAGATTTTGCACAATCTGATATTTAACATTTGTTTTCCTCAAACCCAAGATTAGAGAGTTGCAAGGGCTTCCAACAATTTATTTTAGAATCTCCATCCTCAACATGTCTTTAATTACAGGTGTTATTTCTGCCACTGTCTCTGAGGTCAAAATATATGGCGGTGTTATCGGATACACAGCATTCGATTTTAGGTAATTTGGACTGGTTCTACACCTATGATTTGTGCAAAGTCTTTCCTTGTACAATCCCATACTTCTGGGTTCATTGTCTCTCTGAGAACAGGAGGTACATTTCCAACTGTCTTCACTGGGCACAATCCTACAGCATTTTCTTGACAGGACATTTTAAATTCAACATCTTCATCATGAGTTTGAAATTCTACACCCTATAGTGTACAGTAAATAGTGCAATTAACCTTAGACAACAGGTCTCTCCCTAACAGATTTACGGGACTAAAATCATAAACAATGAATTGATGGTTTTCCTCAAATTAACCTATTTTTACAAGGTCCTTTTCTGAAACTGGGTTTGATTTCTTTTTTTTGGTAACTCCTACAACTTGGATCTTCTTTCCAGGGGTAGGGTAGGTCTTGGACTTCTGCTTTTTCTAAAAGTAGAACTGGTAGCTCCTGTGTCGATCAAAATGATGGCCCAATCTGAGCGTCCCTGTGAAGGGGCGAGACTGGTGCAGCTGGGCCGAGAGCTGCACCTGAGACTAAGGGCAGATCAGAAGGGCTGCTGCATTGGTATGGGGGAGTGGGTGAAGGCCCCAAAATGTCTTGCGTGGACTCTATGAGAGACATTGCCATTTGGATGGGGGCTGCCTCCATTGCAGCCACCACAGGAGTGAACAGCTGTGCCACACAGAGGGCAGCAGAGACTGCAGCCTGTGCGGCACCACACTGGAGACGACGGACGGACGTGGCCCCCTGCTGCCCTCCTTTAACTGTTTACATTTTGTAGTTCGCGGTGCCCACCACTAGCCAACATAATAAAAGTGATGAGCTGCGCTGACCAGCCTGTGCATGGCTGGATGAAGAGCTGGCCGCCAGGGGTAAATCCCTAAGCAGGACGTGCTGCAGTCCGTAGCGCGCTGAGATGACCACAGCATAAACGGCTGTGCAACCGCTGCCAGGAACAGGTGTGCTATGCCCTGCTAAGAAGGAGTGTGTGACTAAGGCTTCAGGGGGGTTGCGGAAACAGTGGCTGAGCGAGATGAGTGGCTGAGGACTATCGCTGGTCGCCCATCCATTGCTGGCACCGCAGGGTCTGACTTACCCGCCAAGTGCCATTATCAAAATAAACTGGATTGCACTAAATGGCCCATACATGTGGGGGTGCAGAACGGACCTCCAGGGGTAAACATAGGCCAGGCAGCTGTGTGGAGCAATCTGAGATGACTGATTTGATTTGATTTAGAATTTGTACAGCGCAAGCAGTTACCCAAAGACATCAAAGCGCTGTAGGCAGCTGTACAAAAGGGGCCTGTTATACCTAAAGATACAGAGAAAATGCCTAAAAAGTGTATAGCCAGGTCTTGAGAGCCTTCTTAAAGGACAGGAACTGAGAAATAGCCCCACGTCTTTGTGGAAGGGACTTCCAGAGTCTGCTTGCGGCTGTTGAGAATGCTGTGTTACCCCAATTCTTCCTTTTAGTTCTCAGCACCCTGAGCTGGTATTGATGCGATGAACGTAAGTATCTACCTGGTGTATACCAACTAAACACAGCCTTTATTCTCATTGGATATGGAAGATAAAGAGCACTATGCACAATACAAAGAGATTTGAACATAATACGCTTTCTGATTGGAAGCCAGTGCAGGGTCTCCAATCCCATTGCAGCCGATTGACGCCTGGGGATATCCAGAATTAGTCTGGTTAGTTCATTTTGCACCACCTGGAGTCTGTACTGCGGGTTCATATTTGAGTCCAGGTACAATGTGTTGCAATAGTCTAATTTGGACATTACTAGGGCAAGCAGGACCTGCTTACGGGCAGACTGCTGAATGAGCAGAAAGATTTTCTTAAGCATCCTTATAATCCAGATGAAAGTTGCTACTGTACGATAAGCCTGGGCATTGAGGTTAATTTCGCTATCAATCAGAACTCCAAGGTTCTTGGCCTTTTTGCTCAGAGTCGGGCAAGTTCCTAAAGTATGCAGCCAGCAATTGTTATTCCAGCTAGTCGATCCAGTACCAAAGTTCACCACTTTAGTCATCGCTCCGTTAAGTTTAAAAAAAATGACAAGACATCCATCCATTCTGCTACTGTCGACATGCATCGTGAGACATTTTCTGCTAACGAGCATGAATCCTTGGGAATTGACACAATAATTTGAGTGTCATCAGCATATGACACTGCCTTTATCCCAAAAGTCAGATTTATTGCCGCTAAGGGGGCCACATAATGATTAATAAGTGTGGGGCTCAGTTATGAGCCCTGAGGAACTCAACAAGGCAGGGAGAAGACCTCAGAGTAAAGGTGCTGTATTTTCACCTTTTGAGATCTTTCCTTAAGGAATTAAGACAGGAGGGCTAGGTCTTGGAGATAGATACCCAGGCCTTGAAGATGATCCAGCAGAAGCACAGAAGAGATGATATCAAATGCTGCTGATAGATCTAAAAGTATCAGCTCCAGATCCTGTCCTTCATGCACTAACTACTTAATGCAGTCAGTGGCTGAGATCAGTGCGGTTTCTGTCCTGTGATGCTTCCTAAAACTGAAGTGGAGTAATTGAGCGAATGCTGCTCCTCTGCAATTTCCATCAGATGGATATTAAGATGCTTCTCAAAAATCTTTGCTGGACAGGTAGCAGAGGGATCTGGTGATAATTTTTACAGTCTGTATTATCCAGATTCGGTTTCTTTAGGAGGGGTCTAATAATTGCCTCCTTCCAACTCCGGGGATAAGATCCGGACATGATCACTTTATGCATTAGTTTGGAGAGTGGATAGGCTATAGTGCTGGCCACCAAGTGAAGAACAGCTGGCGGGCACGCTTCCAGAGGTGATCCTGAGTTTGTTGTAGGAAGATATCCATCATACCAAGGCTCCTCAACTACCGAGATTGGGACACAGTGCTCCACCTTGCACGGGAAAAGGGGAACATTCAATACCAAGGCACTAACATTGTGTTCTTTCCTGATTTCATGGCAGAGGTACAGGCAGGTCGAAAATAATTCTAGAAATTGCAGCAGATGAGGATCATATACGCCATGCACTACCGTGCCAGGCTGCACATCGATCACTGCAGATCGCAAAAGCTATTGACGACACCCAAAGCAGCACTGGAATTTGTGAAAACACTCACCTCAAAGTCATGAAAAACCTGAACCGGACATAGATGAGCCTGACGACTTATCATGTGGATATTTGAGAACTATTCTTGTGTCCGACATCTAAACCTATAAAGCCCATGGACAAGGATATGTTACTCAGCAAGGCCCTATGTCTCCCTTTGACAAGACTCTACATAGCTGATCATATAATGATTCCTACCAACCTCCATCCACCAGGAGGTTGTTGGTGCATCTAGCTGCCCTTAAGCGGGTGCATCTCAAATACTTTTCTGTTACGGTGTAATACTGCCAGTTATGCATTGCACTGTTGGTTTTTTTGATCTATGTCAATTGTTGTTGCTCAAGTATGATGATGTTTTTGACATGTTTGAGATGTTGAAGTGGGATGGGGTGGGTGTTTGAGTTCACTATTGATCTACCACCACTGGGCTGGCAATCACTGTTCATATGGAAAATATTGTGATACCAGCCCAGAGGATGTGGGGCTCTCAGTCAGAGACTGTCTGATTTGTAATGGCTCCTGGTAAAGGGCTAATTACGTTATTGAACTGGAATATCTGTGGGCTAGCAAATTCTAGAAAAACAAGGCAGGTGATGGTATACTTAGACAGGCACCATGCTCAAATTGCCCTATTCTAAGAGATGTACCTCCCTAAATACACTGAGGGTGTAGTTGGGGCTCTCTATTCCAAGAGATGTATCTCCCTAAATACATTGAGGGTGCAATTGCGGCTCGCTGGGCGGGTGGCTTTCTCTTATTGCTCATACACTAATGGAGTATTAATATTAATAACAAAGGGAGTACCCTTCACGCTTACTCACTCCAAAACAGGTGACCTGGAGCTCTATGTGCTGGTACAAGGCAGACTCTATGGTGCATTGATCACCCTGATATGGTGCAATCCTGAATTTTACAGACAACTGTGGCCCTGCTTGTGCACGCTACAACCGGCAGCTATTTTCGGGGGGGGAGATCTAAACAGATACTTAGACACGACACTTGAATGGTCTGCGACTGGGCACTGCCAGGGTACTGCGGGAGGGAATGTATGACAGTACCATGATAGATATATGGAGACGGCACAACCCAGATGGCTGAGAGGGTACGTTCACTTCCTCATCGTCCAGACTAGAATATTGGTTGGTAACCTGGGAGGTTAGCACTTGGATGGCCGAGGTGCAATATATGCCCAGAACGCTATCAGATCAAGTATTGGTGAGATTAGTGGTGGAGATACCTGCACATGCCCCTGCACAATTCACTTGGAGATTGCAACCTACAGCCTTGCTTGATTCCATGTTTAAGGAGGGACTGCGAACATCAATCCTCGAATATTTTGAAAAACATGTGGGCAATTTGGAGGGAGCTGACACACTCTGGGAGGTGTTTAAAGCTACCATTGTAGGCAGGGGCATTAAGGGCCTTGTGGGCACAACTACAGACAATAGAGCAGAAAATATGAAACCTAGAAGTAGAATATGAGACTATTGGCCTTCGACTCTATAGAAGGAACATACATGTTCACAGTGCTACATCGTAAGGGAATCCCCAAGACATTTCTTCAGTGGGTGCATCTGTTATATACTACCCTCTTAGTAATTGGTGCGGATCAATGGAAACTATCCCCGATATTATTTGCCTTAGCCATGGAGCTTTTAGCGTGCATATCGCTGTACGCTAACGATATGGTGCAATACGTTTGTGACCCGTGTACTCACCTGGCACCAGTAATACAGGAATATATTCGTTGCGAGCAATATTCTGGCTTAAGTATTAATTTGTGGAAATCCACTATCTTCCCTCGGACTCCATCCACACTATCATACCAATTAGACTTCCCACTTGAGTGGAGCACAGACCGTGTAAACCAACTAGGGGTATGTATAAATAGAGACCCAGAGTTAATGGTCCGGTGTAACTATGGCAAAGTGATCTAGAAGCTTGAGGAACAATTGACTCTGTGCACACATCTACCCCTGTTGCTGGCAGACGGAGTGGCACTATGAAAATGATAGTACTCCCCAGGTTTCTGTCTTTGTTCATTAACATGCATATCACATTGGCACAACAGTTTTTTAAAACCCTTAGATCACACATGATCACCCTAGCCTCGGAGGGCGAGCAACCAAGAATCAGCTGAGATACGCTCACATTACTCTATGATCAAGGTGGGTTTGGATTTCCAGATCTCTATCTTTACTATCTACGTGCACAGGCACAGATGGCAAACTACTGTTTTCACCCCTCGCACATGTACATCCCATTCCGCTTGCAGCCATCCTGCCACACAGATGGCGGGAGAGACCCTGTGAGGAGATCAATACCATTAGCTGCACTGTAGAGTGTGGAGGGCACTGGGCGCCAGGGCCGATAACCTTTCACTGTATGCCCCAGCACTTCCACTGCGATTTCATCCCAATCTCTCAGTCACTCATGAAAAAGGTGTGCTTGCCCTGCTGGGGAAAAATGGGTTAAAAACAATGGGCAGTGTCTATCCCAAAGGGCCATTAATAGATATGGTAGATCTGCCACAGACACAGAGACAAGCCCTACCCCTGGTATTCACTTGTCACCGGGTGCTGACACCTATGAGGGATCTTTTACCACAATTTCTTGCTGAACCATCGACTCTTAATGTGCTACAGATATTGCTCACTAGCACCACACAAAGGAAACTTGTTACAAGCTTGTATAGAGCCTCTCAGTGAGACATATTGAAGTACACACAGCTTTGGAGTAATGGAATGCTGTTCTGGATACACCCATAAGTCCAGGGGACTGGAGTATCAGTTGTGCACTAACATGTTTGCTCACATCCAACTGTAATCTGAGAATATCTCTTTTTATATATTGACAGCAAATGTATTATACTTCTATATGGCTGTTTCAGTACGGCTTATGTGCAGTTACCACTTGTGTGCGCTGTGGGGCAGGGGAAGCAGATTTCATGCATCTGGCTTCGCAGTGCATGCAGGTAGGTTGATTCTGGAATAGGGTGGTCACTGCTATCGCGGACATGGTACTTGAACATGTGGAGTGCATGCCTCGGCTGTGCTTACTTGGACTGGTAAAGCCCCTACAGCTAGTGAAATTGGTGGCTGTGGCACTCCTGTTAGCAAAAAGATGAGTTGAGATACACTAGGAAAAGAAGTCTGTACCCAAAGTTGACCACTGGCTAAAGACATGGCATACTGCCAAGAACAACTTGAAATGTATGCAGAAGAATTACCACGACCCTCGAGACCCAGATATATGGAGACCGTTCATAGCATGCTTATTGTCCAGATCTCTAGAACCCGAAAGTTATGATATGTGTTTAAGTCCCTGGTTCATAGCATGCTAAAATCTTCTATCTGTATTACTTCTGTGTTAATCTCCTGTATGAAATATTACTGATAAGATTGTACAGCAATATTGCCAGGTTTTTTGAAACTGTGGTGTATGTTGTTAAAAGAAACTATAAAAAGAACATTAATTAAAAAAAAATCCATCTGCAAATAAATGTGTCTCTCCCTGTACTGCTTGTGTCTTAAAGACAATCTTTCTCCCTTCTTTCAATGGTTAGATTTTTGTTGTGGGGTCCAGGTAACAATCTGTCAATTCTGTGATGTATGGATACACCCTGTTGCAGGTGCTCATCATATAACGTGTTGGTGTAGCCTAGAGTAGTACCTCTTCACTTTCCCATACTGGAATTCTAAAATCTCCATTCACAAAGCTCTTAAAAGATTTAAAGCATTGAATGTTTGTTATAATTTAAAAATAAGTGTTCAGCAATTCAATATAAGTCAATGTTTTGCTTCCGATTCTCAACTCTGAACAAGTCACATTTATTTTTCCAATCCTTTTACAGCTTGACTATTTGAAGATTCGTCAACCAATCTCAATGCAGCACTTGACCTATACCAGCATGG
This sequence comes from Triturus cristatus, assembly GCF_964204655.1. Classification (NCBI taxonomy): domain Eukaryota; kingdom Metazoa; phylum Chordata; class Amphibia; order Caudata; family Salamandridae; genus Triturus; species Triturus cristatus. Next base: position 1,191,776,564 of record NC_140591.1, read on the forward strand.
CACTCTGTGTCATCATCAACCAATAGCTGTACAACAGTACACCAATCAACTGATCTCAACCACTATGACGTGTTTTCTCACTCCTTGCAGTGGTTCACCCTCCTTTACAATTTTCTTGTGCGAAACAGCCTTCACAACTCAAAATAAACACAAATTACATAAAAATACTTTTGTCTGCTTCTCTAAATAAAACCAAGATAACTCAACAACCGGAATAATACCTTCCAGCTTTTTCCACACAGAGATATTCTCATACACACGAATGAAATCTTGACCGGTGGGAAGTCACCTTAATCAATGTAGTTTAACTTTTTGCGCAATTAGGTTTCACCAACATTAATAGATGTTGGTACATTTACAGCAATTTATTAGAGATTGTATCTCAATTGTGAAATTGACGGCCCCTCATGATCTGCACCACAAAACCATTAGCAGAAGAATAACAATACTGTGTGTTATACACTTATCTGAATATACCAGGATCTTAGGCTATGTCCAGCTAGATAACCTCTTCAATTTCTTTACAATAAACAATAAGACATCACAAATTCCATCTGACACACTCTTCAACATGCAAAACCCGTTGCAGCTCATAAACCTATACATACTCGCACCTCCAACCCTGCAACCTGCCTTCAAAACCGCACCTCATCAGTCTTCAAAAATCAGGCCTCGGACTATGGGATTTGGACACCACTCTAACTTGTGCATTTCATTTCAGCTCCTCTCCTCACAAGGTAAACCTGTCCCTTTGTTATATCAAGTTTTCTGCTAGAGTACGGATAGTTTCAATTAAAGTTTTGGTTTACCATCATTAGGGCTAATCCCGATGTTTTAGGGCTTATGGATTGTTCGCATTGTTTTAGAGAAGATCAAGAGCTGCATGTCACATTAAATTTTACACAATCTCTATCTGAGTCTGACAATAATGAGAGCTTGGTGGGAGTCAATGGGTTTTATTTTTCAATTTTTTAGTAAGCCATATTTATTAAGGTCACAAGTTAATTTAATCAATCTCAATTATTAGAATCTCATTAGAAATCAATAGTCAATAAGTACTCAATAAATCACAATAAAATGCATTTAGTGTGTTCAATAAAGGAAAGAAATTCCCTATTCTAAAGGTGAGAAGGGAATGTGTCAGTCTCAGCAACCCATAAAGAGTTCTGGTATGGAGAGAAATCTCAAAGCCTAAAGTTTCAGTATGAAAGTCAGCTCAATAATTCAATATTCGATCAAGCAGGACTACCCATAAAGAGAAGATCAATAAACTCAGTAGGGTCTCAGAACAGTGTGGAATGGGGATAGATGTGGATGAAGAAGGGTGTGTGCTGTGGGGAAGGGTGTCTGGGTCTACTCTAAGAAGACGCACTATTAAAGGCAAACATATTGTTGCGATCTTCATGATGGTTCTTCTCTCTTCGATCGACCAATCAGCTTCTGATACACTCATGGGAACGCACTCACTCTCTGTTTTCTCACAGGAACACAGAATTCTTCAGACAGCAATTTCTAATTCTGAAACTATGTTTTATCATTTCATTTGAATTTTTTCCCCATTCAAAACTACTTCCCCACATGTGAAACTACATTTCTAATATTGTAATATAGCAAGTTTATTTATTAGCTAACAAGGGTCTTTGTAGAAGTTGAAATATATGTATAACGAAAAGAAAACATTTTGCACAGAAACCATTCATAGTAGAAAAACAAGTATGTTAAAGAGGTCAAGATCAAGTTTAAATGCTGAAATTTACAGTTTCTTGACTCTTGTTAATTTTAATATGGCAGTGTGCCACCGTATTAGGCTTAGCACATTTAAATATGATTGCCTAGTGCAAGTTTTACATTAGATTTGTGTTTAAGTCTCATTACTTATACACATTACTTAGCATTAGTCTTGATAATTTTAAGTCGCATCTTCCCCAGCATCACCTCTTGAGTAAACCTTGTACTGTTCTGCCTCAGTCTCATGAAAGTCAAGTGCTAAAAGGAGTTACTTGGTTCCCAGTTTGAGGGCACCAAAGTTGCAGGACACTACCTGTTATAGTTGAAGCCCGGTACCTTCTGACTGCATTGGGACCATACAACAGATTTTCTCACTCAAAGCAACAATATATTCTTTAACAATTGAAGCTGGCCATATGTCTAAAAATCAGCCAGATGGTCTTATACTGGTATTTCTTTTAGCCATCTCCTTTCCTAATATTTAAATGGAGATAGCTTGGCAGCAAAGTGGCTTCCTGATGATGGTTTGTGAGTTAGGTAAATGTAAGTGTTGGCATCGCTGTGGTATTATCTTCCATGTTTCAAATATTCAGCAGTAAGGTGAGGGCTAAGGAATTGCAGAGAGCTTGTGTGGGGTGTATCTGTGTGGTGAGCACTGTGCTCAGTGATGCAAGTTCTTTGTACATTTTAAATAATTCCTTGGAGGATATTTTAGTGGTGGAGATTCACCCATTACAGTAATGTTTTTAGCCTAGCAGTTTTCCTTTCTGAAATGGTGTTGAGTGATTTACATGCATAGTGGGCACACACATCCAGCATTTGTTACGTTTGTTACAACTCAACTGAGACTTGGTTAATTCAGAACTGGAGTGCCTTTTTATTGATGAAACTTTCTTGATCTTTCTTGGTATTGAAATGTCAAGGACAATTTTGCTTTTTGAGAATAAGTCGTCTTCATATGTTTTTATGTCAGGGGAGAGAGTAGAAGCAGAATAAGTGGTAGCGTGATATTTGGCACCCCGGATGATATCTGAATAGGAATTTGAGCTGCAACATGTATAGATTTGGCAGGTTTGCTGTTAGATAATGAATGGGTACAGAAAATACCAATATACATGGTCTGACTAAGGTACCAGAGTGATAAAAGGTTTTGATAGGGATATATTACATCCAGTAATGAGGTGTAGAAGATCACCTGTCCAGTGTGAGGTGACCTGGAGTGTTGAAAGTAACCTAAACTGTTGACTATTAATGGAACCTTCTGCATCTAGATGTGTGTTAAAGTGTTGCAAAATGAAAATGATGTTCCGAAAACCTTAGATTTCCTCATATATACTCACTATCAAAACTGTTTTCTATACCTGCGAGGGCATAATAATACTGTGAAATGGAATGGAAAATCTGCACCAGTGCAGGTAAATATTAAATATGTCTTAAATATTGTTAGAAATTGGGTTTCTGGTTGGCAGAAGTATGCACCCTGTCCAAGCAGGAATCACAAACTTTATCAGGGTAAATCGCATACACACCCTAAATAAACCTGTACTCACCATCTGGTAGCTTGGCACAGAACAGTCAGGTTTAACTTAAGAGGTAATGTGTAAAGTATTTGTGCAACACTTAATACAGTAAAATAGTGACTACACCTCACAAAAAGATACCACAGCTGGAAACATAGAGCGTACTGTAATGAACAAAACAAGACCAAAATGACAAAAATCCAATAAGTAGACCTGGAGTTATTAATTTTTGAAGATCACATTGAAAAATAGTGCCTAAAAGCATAAAGCGCCAATCAGGAATATCTGGTCATGCTAGACCAGGTCAGCCGTGATGGAGCGAGGGTCAGATACTGCCCCAGGTAAGTCCAGCTGAAGATTTACCTTCTTCAGAATTGTGCCAAGAGTCCTGTTTGTGGAGGAAAAGTATCACCAGGAGCAAGGAGAGCATCGCTGGTGGTGGTTCACGGGGCGCAAAGATCCACCAGGCATCACTGAGAGATGGGCTGGAGCCTTGGTGACAAGTGGCGATGCTTTCTGTGCGAAAAGATGAACTTGTGCCCGCTTGTGCTGATCCTTTGTGCGAGCAACACGGTTCCGGAGCAAATGGGCCCGTTCTTGTGCAGATCAAAAACCTGATTTAAAGAGCTGTAGATCCACCCAAGGTCTCAGGGGCCTGAGAGGGGCCTCTTGGGGGTTCAGGAAATCTTATTAAATAGGCCCAGGAGCTGTGGGGAGCCTGTTATGTCAGTGATGCTTAGATCAGGCGGCCAGCAGACTAGCCCTTTGAGTCACTCTGGAGTTCTAGGTTCAAGATGAGTTCCAGGTTCAGTTCTTCTTCCCCAGGCAAGAGGGCAGCAGGCAGCAGTTCAGCAAAGCAAGTCAGCAGCTCCATCAGAGTGGAAGCCATGCAGCATGAGAGTCATTTTAGCAGCACAGCAGTCCATCTTCCTGGCACAGTATCCACAGGTCTAGAAGTATACTGAGTTGGTGGTGTCAGGGGTCCAGTACTTACACCCAGTTGTGCCTTTGAAGTGGAGAAGACTTAAAAGAGAGGCTTTTGAAGTGCAAAATGTCCCTGCTCGTCCTGCCCTGGCTCCAGACTCACTATAGGAGTTTGAAGCTCTTTATGTGGTGACAATCATAGCCCATTCAGGTGCAAGTTTCAGCTACTCCCTCCCATCCTGCCCAGAATGGTCCATCCGGATGTTGCTGGTTCATCAGTCACACCTAAGCTCCCTTTGTGTGTGGCTGTCCTGAGCGAATGCACAAAGCCCAGCTGCTACCTAACCCAGACACATACTCAGAGACAGGCAGAAGGCACAGAGTTGTTAAAGTAAGAAAAGGCCAACTTTCTAAAAATATAAAGTATACAGGGTTGGGCTCATATTCAGTAAGGCTAGGCCCCTTAAAACTGAAAAAAACTCAAAAATGGCAGTACTGACACACTTTCACGCATTCGCTTCAATTCGTGATTACACACCTTAATTATTTAATCAATTTTGAAAGGACTTTTGGGACAAATATCATTGACAAAATGTCAAGCAAATCAAAGCAAGTCAGAGTGTACAATTTATATTTTTTTCCTTTTTATATATTTTTATTGGTTGTGCAAGTCATGAACAACAAAGTACAAACTTGAGCCGCCTATTACATCAATTCTAATTAGTATCTTCCTGCAGCTTTTCGGCTCTCCCTCCCCTCCCACTCCACACCCCCTCCCCGTCCCGGGTCTCAGAGTGTTCGGTTCTGATGTTATGCAATAGTATGTGTAGTGTCAGGTCGCGTGTATCGTCCCGGGGCAGGGGCTACCCCCCTTTTTTTCCCTACAGGAGTCCCTAATACCCTGACCAATCACTTCGGCTCAATCACAGCCATTCTCAGTATTCATGGTATTATGATCTATGGTGGCAATGTGTCTGAAGGCGGCAACAATTCCGTGAGCATTGCTGTCCATGCTCTCATGTCATCTTCCAGTTTCTCATCCCTACTCGTCAGTCTCATATGGCATCCCTCCGCAGTGACCCACTCCGCCATATCCTTTGACAAATCGCTCACCTTCAGGCTCCTGGGGGACAGCCATCCTATTGCAATCCTATGCTTAGCCAGTGCTAATCCCAGCATGAGAAATTACCTGCTCAGCTGTTTCTCCTTCCAGAATGGGACATGTCCCAAGAGGCACTGTGTAATCTCCCAGGGCACCTCCCAACCCGTAGCCAGCTGCAGACTTTGAAAAATAGCATGGCAGAAACCCTCGAGCTTCGAGCACCTCCATATCAGGTGCAGAAAGCCCGCCTCTTGTTCCCCGCACCTGTGGCAACTCGCCGATCTCTCAGGGTACACGTTCTATAACCTCTTAGGTGTTAAATTGACCTGGTTAACTACAAAGTATTGTACTAACATGAATCGCGCATTCGTAGATGTGGATTTAACCCCTTTGTGAATTAGTTCCCAGGCTCGTGTATCTAGGGGCTCCATCAGTTGTGACTCCCATTTCTCCTGTACAGTGAGCACCGTCATCAGAGCGTCCTCCCTCAAGGCTCTATAAAGGGGCAAGATCAGCCTCCCTCCTCCAGCCAATGTTTCCAGCGTTTGTGAGGCCCCAGGTGCCTCTGTAATACCGGCCAGATCTCTCTTGCCGTAGCTGGCACCTTGGCGCATTGTAAGTACTGCCCCTGTCCCAGCTGGAATGCCGTGGCGGCCTCCTCTCTAGTTATAAACTGCTTGTTGGGCTAAAGATCCCGCAGTGCTTCACACCCCCTTCCCTCCATCTGCACAGAGACATGCTATCGCCGATGGCCCTGAATGGGTGTACGGACCAGATGTTGAGCTCTAATGCAAATGGGGCCATCTTCAGCACCGTTTTGACCAGCCTTTCCCACACTCCACTAATCATGTATGGGATTTATAGTTACGATAAAGGCTAGTGTGCCAGTGTAACTGGGTTAAAATTACTGCTGAACTTAAAAAAAAGAAAAACGCAAAATTCATAGACTGCTTTACAATCTGAATTACAAGTTTAAATCATTTTGTTTTTGACATTTCAAAATTGAACTTTCAACATTTATTCAAACTTAAGGCGCTCTACCCATCTTATGTACCTCCCCTTGTAAACAACAATGGTTAATAGCATGACAGCTAGACCATCAGGTTGATATTTGATGTGGCAGGGCATTGCTGTGAATAATGATTCAGTAATGCTTAGCAAATGCGTAGTGTTGTTTTCATGGTGATCTGCCATTTGTAAAGCCTGATTTATAGCCAATCATGCATGTGTCAAAGCAAATGAGGCATGCACTGAAAAGCCCTCCATGAGTAGAGATAGGCTTCTCAAGTTATTTACCACAGGTTGATGCAGAATGATGATTCAAATCTTACATACCATGATGGCTGGGTGGATTGATGGGTAGGTCACTATGACATGTTTATTGGCACACAAACAGGCAGTGTTGACACACATAGATCTTTTGCTTTTATGGATGTCATGATGAGCAGTGCTTTTAGAGGGGCTAATATGATGGGGAGTCACGTGACAAGAGTGTTACTGACATCTGCCCAGTCAGGCCGATCCACTTCAGTGGGTTTGTGAAGCATTGTTTTGCTAAGGACGTTGCAGACAAATAATCTCCAGTTGTATTCTGCACACAACCGGTGTGCTTGTGCTTCATTGTCACACTGCACAATCCAGAAGGATATTTCTAATAGGCACGTAAGAATTATCACTTGTACACAGGAGTGATAGAAGTCATGACCTCCGAAGCGTCCATCCCTAAAATGTAATCTGGTAATTTCAGATTGATTCTCAATTTATCATTCTGAAAAGGTGCCTTGGTGTCTTTTGACGAATCTTCATGAAACTTTCCCCAAAAAGGTAATTTACCTCAGCTCGTCCCTGAAACATTTAGGGGCGATCTGTCACGTGTGGCCAAAGACGCTAGGTCCCAAAACACTGATTTCCTATGTTAATTCCTGCAGGAACCTTACACCAAATGTGTCAATCAATCAATCAATTTTCTTTATTCGATCTTCCAAAGACAGATCATAAAAGGTACACATGCTAACAAACAAAAACTCATTAAGGAAATTGCAATCACATTTTCCATTTAAAATAAGTAAGACAGCAGGCAAAGACAATAATTTGATCATAGCTAAAGGGGCAGTGGAACTAAATTGGATCCATAAATAGCAGCAAGTATTAAACAATAGCATTGTTATTAAAATGTTTAAATTAGTCTTAAAAAAAAGTAATCCAAATTTGCAGCAACGATAGGCATTTTAGCAGCAATACAAATACAATAAATACAGGGGCACTAAAGTGCTTTGGTATTAACACAACATGCTCCTTCTCTTTGCTAAAGTGCACTTCAAAAAGCTTGCAACAGCAAAGCAAACATCACAGTCATTAAGTTGCAAAAGATAATACAAAGCCGCTTTACACTTAGAAAATTGATATCTGCGCAATAACGGTAGTAAAAATTTCCTAATAAATGGAAGATAAAATTGACAAACAAACAAAATGTAAAATAGTTTGGCTCGAATGTTCATCTCAAGGGCAAGTGGTAATAGCTTCAGAAGAATACTGGCCCAAAGGGAAACATATCAGCCAGCAAAATGACCGCAACCTAAATCTAGTCAACAAATTCCTTTCATAAACATTAGTTACATATAGTAGATACGGAGCAATTGAGAGAGGTACTTGAAAAGGCAGTAATCTCTGACAGAGGGTTTGGACACTTCATATAATTCCCTAGAGGATTCCTTGTGCCTTCGGAAACTATCCATGACCCTCTGTCGGTCCCCTTTGCCAATTAATTCTGGGTGCTCAAACAATGAAGTACAACCAAGTTCCGTGCAGCAGGTTTTAATATATTGAAGCCAGGGAATAGAAAGGCCTCAGGCACAACTTAGGCAGTCTCTAATGATTGCCTGGTTAAAATCAGCTTCTTCGTTTGCACAAATAGAACACCAGGTTGCTAAGGGGGCTGCATTCATAGTATCTTGGACATAATTAAGACCTAACTCTAGGTGGAGGGAAAAGTGCGGCGATGAGGGGAGAACTCCTAAAACACTACGACAAAATCTATTCTCCTCAATATGCATAGCAAGTACATCCCTACAGCCCAAATACCCATACCATATTTTAAAATAGGTACACATGGTTATAAATCTCTAAAATTGGGGCAATGGGCTTTTTACCTATGGTCATTGCAAGAGAGAAAGTGGTCCCTACAGCTCGCGTGTATCGTGTTATTCTATTGTTTAAGCAAATATGCTATGTTCAACCTTCATCAAATTCCAAGCCTGAATAAGGGAAGGAACAAACCCTCTCCAAATCGTTGCCCTCTATGTTCAGACTGGGGGATTTAATATTTTTGGGGCCACATATCATAGTGAAAGTTTTCTTGTAGTTTGGCTTCAAACCCAGGTCCTTCATACAACTAACATAGCTGACAATGAGTTTTTTTAGACCATTTGCAGTCCTTGCCAAAAGGACTTTGACGTCCGCATATAGTAGCACTGGCACGGCCTTTTTCTCCACTTGAGGGACGTCAGCCCCAACGAAATCTAAGGTGTTCTCCAAATCGTTGGTGTAAAGGAGAAATAGGATTGGGGCAAGGATGCAACCTTGGCACACTCCGCGTTTAATGCTGAACAACTCTGAACATTCTCCAGCATTACCGTACCTCACTGAAGCAGAAAGGTCAGGATGAAGAAGACTAAAAAAAGGTGACCAGGTCTGCATCGACTCCCATGTTTACTAGGATATCCCACAACTTAGAGCGTGAATCATAATCAAACGCACCTGTCAAGTCCATAAATGCCAGATGAGTGAAATCACCATTCATGTTTTTGTATTTAGCCAAAATAGGATGGAGATTGAGGCACTGTTTGATTGTCCCTAGCCCTTTCCTAAACCCATACTGACTGGAGGCCAGAATGTGATTGGCATTAATCCAGTCCAATACGCAGTCTAGCACAACTCTCCCAATTACTTTGACAGAGGAATCCAGAAGGGATATTGGGCGGTAGCATTTAGGATCATGCATGTTTCCTTTTTCGAAAACAGGCAGTATGGCAGATGAATGCCACGACTCCGGCACTCCCTCACTACAAACCGAATTAAAAACTGAAGTGAGCACCGGGGTCCAGAATGCTGGGTCTTCCTTGAATAAATCCAATAGAATACCATCTGCCCCCGAGCCTTCTTTCCATTACTATTGACAATTGCTTTTAGGACCTCCCCTTCATCAAAAACAACATTTGGGCATACTAAATTCAACTGTGCTGGAGCATTAGCAGCACTAAAGTTGGTAGAGTAGCATAATGCAACACCAAAGTCTCAGGTGAAATATGGACGGTTACTTTATCGGCTGGTAGGGTGGGAGATAAGACAGTCCGAACTGCTTTCCAGAAGCTTGCGGGTCTTTAGAATGACAAGCACCCACTATTGAATCCCACTTCTCCTCCTTCAGGGCCGACTTTCATATTTTAATGGCATGCCTATACAATTACCTGCTTTCCTCAATCACAGTCTGGTCTCTAGGAATTTGCTTTAAGGCCCCGCATAAGGTGTGATTGGCTTCTTATCTAAAAGAACTGCAAACCCAGTGAAGATGCAGGCAGGAACACGTGGTGTGCAATTGCAGCTATGCACCAGGGCAGAACTATTAGGTTTCACCTGGGACATTAGGCTGTTCATGTTCGCTGTACGCCATACCACCCTACGCCCTGCGTCGTTAGTGGTTAATTCCTGGGTAGGTACAGGCTTAGGCTTTTGTCCCATATTGGTAACACTATCTTTGCAGTGATAGGATTGTGATCACTGTAGGGCTGAATGAGAACCTTGCAGTCCTTTAAAAGGGGGAACATGCTCCAGCTGGCAAATATATAGTCAATGGTGCTTCCTGCACCTAGTCCTATTAAGGTAGGAAGATGTAGATCAGTAAATTTAGGAGCCTTATTAACCATATCCCGTTCTGTCAAATAAGAGAATAAAACCCGCCACCGGCATCCATCATGCTATGTTCCAGCTCGTCGGAAATTGGATCAAATGTAGTTGGGGAAAGGGGGGAGGATACCCCAATTTTGCGTTAAAGTCCCCCGCCACCAGCAGCTTAAGGGGGCAATCCACTTGGGCCTCTCTCTCCACAAGCATGTCAATTAGCACAAATAGGCCCTGAAAGTCACCTTTGGAGGAAAAGTTATAATTATAAAAATGTACGAAGTATAACTTACGAGTGTTGTTAGAAATGGGGGCTCTAGTTGGCAGAGGGAGGTACCTTTGACCAAATAGGGACTCTTGCTTCTAGTCAAGGTAAGGGGGTTACACTCTTTAGATAACCCCTGCTCACCCCCTTGGTAGCTTGGCACGAGCAGACAGGCTTATCCCAAAGGCAATGTGTAAAGTATTTGTACCAACACTCACAGTAACACAGTGAAAACACCACAAATGGACACCACACAAGTTTCGAAAAATGAAATATCTTTATCTAAACTAAACAAAACCAAAAAGACAAGAATGCAACATACAGATACTCAGTAGAATGTCTTTAAAAGGGTTGATGCAAAAATAAGCTGTAGATGGTAAATGCAACACTTTATTCTCAAAGTACCTTGGATGTATAACGTAGAACAAACAAAAGGGTCACAGAGAAGGTGATGCGTCACTTCTTCCTGCGCTCTGGTTGCGATGCGACAAGATGTTGCCTCAATGCGTTGCGATGATCCGGTTTGATGCGACAAAATAGCGTCTTTGATGCGATGTGGCAATGTGTAGGTGATGCATGCACGCCTAACAGCCGTGCAGCAAAATCAGTGGTTTCCTGAGCCGTGACTGGCCCTGCGATATGCTTCTCCGGTGATGCGACAACGATCAGCGGCGGTGGCGGCACGCTTCCTCAGCAACAACGGGCCCTGCGACATGCTTCTCCAGTGATGCGGCGGCGAACAGCGGCAGCACGCTTCCTCAGCAATACGACTGCGGCTGCTGCGGTGGCGTCACGGTTCTTCCTCGTTGCCTCACACACAGTTACAGGCACCTTCTGGCAGGTCAGAACTCCCAGCAAGGAAGTTAAGGGAAGCTGGGGGAGATGTCCTTTTGCTCCTGGGACTTCCCAAAACAGGAGGCCAGCTCTTCTCAGGCCCTTGGAGACTTTTCTTCAGATGGACACAGCACACAGCAAAGTCCTTGTTCAAGCAGGGGACCCAGCACATAGCAAAATCCCTTTGTCCTCTTATCAGTAGAAACAGCAAACTGCAGGCCAGCCCCAGACACACAGTAAGGGCAGTACTTCTCCTCAGTCTCTTCAACTGTCCTCTTTGGCAACAGGTTTCTCTTAATCGAGAAGTAGTCTGACTTACAGGGGTTTCAGCACTCATATTTATACCCCAAAAGTCTTTGTTCTCTATGTGTGAGGGGTCCTGGACCCAGTCCAAACCAGTTCTGGGTGCACTCTGCCAGTGCACAACTTCTTCCTTTGTCAGTGTGGGCCAGGGTCTTCAGACACACTGCTGGAGGTGGAGCCAGCCTTGTGGAAGGGAGGCATGGCTCTATTCAGGCCCAGGTGCTATTCCTCCCACCACTCCAAATACAGATCGACCTATTCAGCCCAGTGCTGACTCACCCAGACTCCTGGAGCCACCCCAGCCCCTTTCACTCTCAAATCAGGCAGTCAATCCACAAACAGGCAGAGGCACACAGAAAGGTTGAAGAAGAAAATAGCCACTTTCTAAAAGTGCTATTTTCAAACACAGAATTTAAAAACCATCCTTCCTAAAAGATGTGTTATTATATTCTGAGTTCAGGAATACCAGACTCTAAGGTTCTATCTCACTCCAATGGGAACTTATGCTGGTAATATGTTACACAGCATCCCCCATTCCGTCCTATGGGAAATATAGCCTTTCAATAGTAAAAACTAATTGGCAATATTTCACTATCAGGACATGTTACACACACTAGTACATGTCCTACCTTTCACATACACTGCACCCTGACCACGGGGATACCTTGGGTCTAGCATAGGGGTGTCCTATGTGTCAGAAAAGGGAAGGGTAAGGCCTTGCAAGTGGGTACACTGGCCAGACATCTCTTTGGGGCTACACACGTGGGTGGCACAATCAGTGCTGCAGGCCCACTAGTAGCATTTAAATTACCAGCCCTGGCACACTCAGTGCACTTTACCAGGTACTTACTGGTAATACAAATATGCCAATCATGGATAACCAATCACAATTGCAATTTGCACAGGGAGCACTTGCACTTTGGCACTGATCAGCAGTGGAAAAGTGCCCAAAGCATCTAAACCAGCAAAAGCGAAATCCAGCACAGTGTCAAAATTACAGGAGGTAGTGACGAAAAGTCAGATGAAACCATGCCAAGGATGCCGGTCTGACAAGTGTTTTTCCAAGTAAGACAAAAGGCCTGCGCCTCCCTCTGTTCCTGAAATAACTGTACAATCTAACCAGCAATTTCCACTTTAAACCAGGCCAACAGACCCCCTTCAGCTCTGCCCGATATAGATGGAGTAGCGGGCAAGCTAAAAAATGTAAACCTGTCTCCCAAGTTTCTTGCATAAAAACTATATAGTAAGTCATGATAAAGGATCGCCATCCTCTACTAAAATCTTGGAAGCTAGACCCGCTAAGTTCCAGCTTAATCATATTAAGCATACATTATCAATTGGACCTTCATCATAACATGTGCTCACACTGGCCCTTAAAGGGGAAGGGTTCTGGGAAGGACCGATGGGCAATTGGGCAATAGAGGTTAAACTAACAAGAGCCTCCTCAATATTCGCAATAAATGTCCTTCCCACCTCCTGGGAACTGGAGCAGGCAAACTCCCACCTAAACTGTCAATCAATATCTTCCAGCCCAACCAGTGGAGCAGGTGTATTGGTCAAATTCAGTGATACTACGGGGGCGTCTGGGCAACACAGAGACACAGAGGCACAGGGAACAAAACTACCAGAAATATAGGATTGATTCGCAAAATGCTGATGAAAAAAAACCAAGTGGGACTATCTTAACAGGGCTAGTTTTAACCTTTCCCATACTTGCTTGATACAGTATTCTCTGGACAACCAACGGATTACGGAAGTTTACCACGATGTCATCTTCACTGTTTCCATGCCCCCTGCCCCCGATGCCCCCCCGTATTGACATCAGGATCTCTTTAGATATGTCCCTGTTGCCAGTGACATTCTTATTCAGCCAATGGATGGATTTGTTCAATAAGCCCCTGGTGGTTTCCATATTGTCTTTTATGAGCGTGTGAAAGGTTTATCACAGGAAAAAGGCCTGGTTTGGGGAACTGGCTACCCGTTGTGTAGCAGGTTGGGTTACTGGTAAATTATCATGTGCGTGTAATACAACCTTGCTCTGGACAGGAATAGTAGGGGTAAAATCAGAGGCCAAATACTGAGTACAAATGGAAGTCCTGGGACCCAGCGGCTTCGCCAGTTTGGATTCAATTGTCGCTAAAAATTCAAGGATAGGGCATAACTTGGAATTCAAGCGATCAAACACTTGCTCAGATTACACCGGGTGTTCTCATTAACCGCAACCGAACCCCCAATCAGATCTTCATCTACAGCCATATTACTTGAGATGATTTTGCTGGTTGTGGCAGGATTTCTTAGTAGATTTAGCAGTTTTCCTCCTGCGCATGGCTCTTGGCCCACGCTCCCCTTCTGAATGACAAAACTGGTTGCCACCCTCTATGCTGCTTGATCTGGCACAGCCCCTCCTTCTGGTGAACCCCTATGCAATCTAGGTCATCACCCACATTATGAAGCAACGCCACCGAACAAACCTGGCCCTGTGGTGCTACAGGTGGGCTTGTTACCACTGATACACTCTGTGATGATAGCAGTTCACAACAGCTTTGGTCAATAGTTATATGAGTGATCTCTTCAGTTGTAAGAGAAAGACGATGCTCTTCCAGCCAGATCTCATTTGAAACCATGTCCACAGCTCGGGATAGGTAGTTGTCAATTGTCGAGCAGGTGCGGAGGGAGGTATCGTACTGGAAACACTTGAGACACCCTTTCTCTTGCCCATCATAAGAGCCTAACTTGGTCCGTGGTCCATGGTGGCTAAGGTAGAGTTCAGCAACAGACCCCAGGGGGGTGGCCCAGCCGAGCCTTATCCGGGCTTTGACGGGCTCAGACGGGCCAGGGCACGCCCTTGCGCGTAGCACACCGTGGGAGCCCCGGTCAACTTTTAAGTGCCTCCTGGCACTTGGTGGAATTGTGGGCGGCTCCTGCCACATTGCCGTTTGGGGGATGGAGTCCCAAATGGTGAGGAAATGCTGGAGAGTGCTGCTGAAGTGCAGGAAAGGCTAAAGGGCTCCTGTGCCGTGGGAGCCCCAGTCAGCTTTTAAGTGCCTCCTGGCGCTTGGTGGACTTGTGGGCATCTCCTGCAGCGGTGCCATTTGGGGGATGGAGTCTCCAACGGTGAGGAAATGCTGGTTAGTGCAGCTGGAGTGCAGGAAAGGCAATAATGTAGAACTTTAATCACTAAGCGATTTGGTGTAAATCTGTTCAGCCATGCTTGAGAAATGTGTGCTTAACGTGGTGCTCGTAGTGGGCATGAAATGGTTACAAAAAAGGTATATTTGGACAGTTAGTGTCCAGATATGTTCTGATTTTCCACTTTATGGATGACTAGTCCATTCAGACTGGGTGGCAACAACTTGAACCAAATCAAAAGAGGTGGCAAAGAACTGCCCATCGTTCTGCAACTGTTCCTGTCCATTTCTTGATAGTTAACTCATGGTACATGGTCAGCAGTAGGGGTATGAGAAATTACAAAATTTGCCTTTGCATTATTGCATTGAAGTTTGACATAATTATGCGTGATTACACGAAATGCAGTTCTGCCATTTTGCACTATATTTTATCACAAAATGCATTCTTGCATCAATTATTGGTGCGAGAACACATTTAAACAAAAGCACTGCAAACAAGAGCTGCTCATGTTCTATTCTTACCCTGCATTCACAGTAATTTTACTGCTAATTGCACCATTTGCTGTAACTTTTCAACAAAATCACACATAATTGTGAAAAGTGCTGTATTTGCCTAATTTTGTATAACAAGCATAACATGGAATTCCCAAAATTACGCAAAAGACACTTTATTTTTCTTTTTCCCAGGACAAGTGAGCAGTTAACAATGGTTTGCGTGTTCTTGACTCAGAGGCAAACTATTGCCATCCGAGTCAAAGTCTTTACCTCCCTCTAGTCAAGGATGTATATTTTAGTTCTGGAAGTGTGATGAGTGGCAGAAATTGTTTAACACTAGTTTTGACTCAGTGAACCTAAAATACAGTTTTACCAAGTTACTTTTCCATTTTACTTATCAAAATCTGTGTTCAGCATTTTGAAATGTGAAAATTAAGTAGGAAATAACTTAAAAGCATCCTTCTTGAATTTTCCTGAGTGGAGATAGGAAATTATTAATGTAAGCCCATCTAGTCCTCTTCAGGGAAAAGCTTTGCAAGGCCTACACAGTGAAATAGCTTTTGAGTAATATTTGACTCTGAGTTTAGACTAACTCAAAAGGTAGCATGCCCTATTTTTATATGTAAGTGCCCTACCATGTGAGGTCACAAGGTACAACTTAGGAAAGACTTTAATATATAAAAATAGGCTTTTCCTACATTGCAAAGACACTTTTCCCTGCCATTTATTACAGGGGTGCATTTAAATGGCAGCCAATTCAGACCACAATGGTACTCCTGGCAGATATATATATTTTTCATATATGTTGGTAGAGTAAATACATACTGCAATCCACAGACGATATTTAACCTTCTTGCATGGTACATTTTCTGCACCATCTACAAAGGCTGTACAGGACAGTTATAAAGATCAAATGGTTAGATCCAATTTAGTAATACTATTTTAGGGCCAAAGCATACACACTATTGCATTCATTAACTGTGCCACAGACCCAAGAGTTCTATTACCAGCAAAAATAGCATCCAGGAAAGTGAAAAATCTGGGGTGACAATGCAGAAAAGGTGAATTTGCTACACATTCAATTTATTAGCCTACATTCAGAATTGTTACAAAGTAAAAGCAGTAGAAGCATGAGAGAGTATGGTAAAGACAACATTTAACAGGGAGATGAACTTTAAAGTTCTGCATTTTCAATTCCTTTCGGAATGAAGAAGATCCAGATTCAGTCTAATTTGTTCAAGAATTAACGTTGATAGACTTGGTACAAAGCTTGAGTAAGATTTGTTTGAGGTTTTGCATTTTCTGATTCATGGGATTTTGGGAATTATTCACTTTATGTTTCTGTCTCCTGATGATAAGGTCAGTGATTTTCCTGAAAAAGTCACTTTTCATTAGCCTGAGGTTTAGTGATTTAATTCATTCCTGCACTACACTAAGTTCCTGTGGGGTAGTAATTGCTTTCTCAATTAAATGAGCCATGCCTTGTTTGAAGGGAAAACTCCACAAAAACAGATTCTCCACCTTAACTGCATCATATTTGAGAATTTGGGATGTTTAAAAGGTTTTGATTGTAAAGTAATTTGCCAGTCAATATTAGCTTCTAGCACCAAGATGATCCTATACGGATATGTAAAGCATGTTCTTCATGGGCACTTTAGATACTTAATGAATTATACCAAGACGGGCCGCACTGTGCTGGGAAATTGAGTTCGATTTTTGACTGGGCTGTATAGTTTAACAAGCAGGCACGGCCGGAATAGGTAAGAGCGGTGAGGCGAGGGGATTAGTCAATAGAGAATGGAATAGGGAAAATAAAATAAAGAAAGAAATAAAACCACTTACCTTGCGCTTGCCATATCGCTGACTCGACGATATGGAGAGCGCAAGGTAAGTGGTTTCAACTTCGCCCTACCCTGTCCATGCTCGCCCCACCGCCCTTATCTGTACTGGCCATGCTTGTTAACAAGTGAGGTGTTTGTTTGAATAACATTTCATTGATGGGAGTGATAAATAGCAGGAGACTGTCCTGTCCAAGATTCTTGCACCTCCTGAGGTACCTCTAAAGGATTCATTTCATTCAGAGTTTAGTACTTTCTTGATCTGAAAAACAATGCTGCATATGTATTACCTCATTTCAAGATGCAGGATTTTCTAGGTTAATGCCTTCAGTGGAAAAAGATTTCCAATGTCCCATTAGACGAACTGCATGCTACAAAAATACTTTGGGCTAAATAATATCATGACATAAATATAGTGTCCTAAATATATTTTACTAGTAAACTGCATTTGCTTCTATTAGAACCTACATTAGCATGCAATGTCTGTGAGATCATCACCTTCAAGCCATTCAACATGTGGGTAATGTTAATCACAGTTACAGTTTTGATAAAATATGAGGACATGCATCCCGAGCATCCAGCCTCAAGGTAAAGCTGGAAATTCCCAGATGAGAACAGGAGTCTGCTATTGTGCCAGATTGACAAAGTCCTTTAAAGGTTGAGAAACTTGTTGAGTTGGAAGTAGCACAAAGTGTACCCTTTGCAATTTGAACAAAGCTCATTCAGAACAACTTAATGCTGGCACTTTAGGGAGCATTTTGAATGAGTAAACTGCCTCAATCACCAAGGATGACTACTCAGGTGATTATTGTGTTCAGTTAGTATGTGGAAACATCATGATTAAATTACTCCAATCAAAAATCAACCAGTGAAAAAAGTGTCTAGAGTCGCTGGTAAGCGGCAGGTGGTAAGTTGACTTGTCTGGTTGGTGCCCTTCTGACTTGTTAGCAATGGCCTACAGCAGCACATGTTATCATTTTGCTAAGGTATATTATGCTGTTCTCCTGACACTGAAATATTGAAAGTAATGTTTGGAATGGTGACATCCTTAGCTGGTATGAGTCTAGAACCTGTTCGGGTGAAACATTGGACATTGGACGCCAATTCGTTTTGAACATTAACTAATCTCATACTTAATGATATGATTTTAGTCAACTTGCACTGACCCCTCCTGTTCTTCTCTTTCCTAACAACAGTTCATAACAGGTTCCAGACCATGGTGGGAGTTTCCTTTTTGGAAAAGCAACTTACAAATGAAGCATTCAGCTAAGTAAAAAATCAGTGGAAAGCCAATGACTGGAAATTCTATTGGGTATTGACTGATAGATGGTCCTCAAAACAGTAGAGCACAATATACAGCCAAGTTTAGAATTAATTAACTAACAGGTGGGGGTCAATGATAGCGATTTCCTGGGAAGAAGAGGGGTGCAAAAATGTTTTCACAAGATATTCATGGACTAGTAAACACATTTTCTGGGTCTATCATAGCTTCCTCCGAAATGATTCCTAGCAGATATTTTTATGGAAGCAAGTGGACTTTAAGACATTTCCCACACAGTACAATCATGGAATAGCACAGGTTTCACAGTGACACCATTTAGTACACTGTAAAGGACACAAACATATTCTTAGACACTTGGGGTAGATTTTAAAGGTCGGTTTTTCCAAGAGGGAGTGAAAGTAACTAGTAGATAACTCTTTCTGTGGTGAAAGTGATTATTACATCATTTCACCCCATAGCAATATACACTTGATATTACTCCAAGTTTGAAATTCTGATGATAATCACATGACTATTTTTGTGCTTTGAGGTTAGAAGTGGCATATGAATTGCAGGTTTGAGGGAAGATTTGGGATTCTGTTCTAGGTTTTTAAGGGCTTTGACATCATTTATTGTGACAGTCCACACAGACAGAGGTCCAGAGTGTTTTCACATGGATTAGGGTGTGAGTGGGAGTGTTGGTAGGAATTCTTATGCCTTGCCATCAGTGAGTAGGGTGTTATGCATGCATTCCATTTATTTATTTAGTTACTTACTTAGTTAGCTAGTTAGCTAGTTAGTTAGTTATTAATGCTCTTGATGTAGCAAGTCAAAACTCTAGGCACAGGGCAACAGAGTGATTTACAGAGAATGCCTTAAAATTACAGGACACAAGTAAATATTTAAACCATAAAATAGGAGTTTCACTCTTCTGAAATATATTGGTATCTTTATAGGACCGTTTGGGCAGACCAGAAACATGGCGTTAGTATGGAATATGGAAATCTTTTAGAAATGTTGTTTGAGGTACGCTTTAAAAGCAGAGATAGTCATGGCCTCTTTGACATCTGTTGGTATGTACTTCAAGATATTTGATGCATCTCGGAGCATAATGGTTCCACAGTGGAAGAGTCTATGAGCTTGAGCACCGCTTGGCTACTTTAAATATGTTTGTGTCACAGGGCTAAATTGTTGTAATGAGTATTCATGTTTTTTGTTCATGTGAATCACTATGTAGGTGATGCTTTTGCTTTAAATGCAGAGGTATGGTCCATGAGAAGCGAGCTTAATCATGAAAATTTGGTATGATGCGTTGTGATCTTTATGTACTGAAGATGTGATATGCAGATGCAAATAGCACCACTTTGAGCTGAGTTAAGTGAGATTTAGGTAGTCTGGTTAGTAATGTGTTTTTCGTAGTCTGTATGTGAAATGACCAGTGCTTGGAAGGCACCTGATAGTCTTGTTTTGGGATGAAAGGCCCAATGCTACACAGAAGATGTAGATGAAAATCTAGCATTTATGGCTTTTTTCTGCATGTAGCTCAAGGTGAAATGCCTTATCTAAACAAGAAGACCTGCAAACAACTTTTTCTCTCTTATCCACTAAATTGCTCTGTAATGTAGTTAATGTGTTTTTGAATTTCTTGCTGTATTTGCATTTTTAGTCGGAGGTTTCAACAACTGATTTGTGTTAGAAATGGAGGTATCTAGTTGGTAGTGGTATGCAACCTGTCCAAGTAGGGACCCTTCCTTTTAGTCAGGATAAGGGGATTAAACACCTAAGGTAACCTATGCTCACCCCTTGGTAGCTTGGCACGATCAGTCAGTCATATCTCAGAGGCAATGTATAAAGTATTTGTTCATAACACACAGAGTAACACAGTGAAAATACTACAAATGCACACCACACCAGTTTAGAAAAATAAAATATCTTTATCTAAAATAAACAAGACCAAAACAACAAAAATCCAACACACACAAATCAAAATATGACTTTGAAAAGGTTTTAGCAATTCTGTTCATAGGAAACTATAGATGCGGTGAATTTACACAAAGCGATAAGTAAGTTCCAGAGTCCTTGGGGAGGTGATGAGTCAGTTCTGCTGCACGCAGGAGAAGTGTTGTATCAAATCTGGACTGTAGGGGGAAGCGAGGTGGTGAAATCCAAGACGGTTCTGGTCTGCGGATGATGCGTCAGAAATACTTGGGGCACAGGCGTGATGCATGGAATGCTGGATGCGCTGGAGGTTGAGGCGGCAGCGCTCAACAGGTGGTGCATCAATTTTTTCAGCCACAGTCCCACGATGTGTCAATTCTTTCAGCCGCACAGCAGGGCCTGCGCTGGAGTCAGTGCAGTGGTCTTGGACTTCAGAGACCGGTGCGCTGAACTCGGGCTAAGGCAGTTTCTTCGGCCGCAGGCAGGCACTGCATTGATTTCTACAGCCGCATGGCAGCGATGCATTGAAATTCTTCCCGTATGGCGGTGCTGCATCGGATAAACAGGTGCTGGAAAAACGATGCATCGATTTTCAGGTTTCTTATACCTTTTTGCAGCAGGAACAACCTCCAAGGGCCCAGGACTGGAATTGGCATCACAAGGCAGGTATGAACGCTCAGCAGCGGAGTTCAAGAATTCTGCAGGTGAAGTCTTTGTGTGTCTGAAGCTTCTTAACAGGAGGCAAGCTCTACTTCAAGCCTTGGAGAATCTTCTTAAGCAGGATACAACAAAGTAAATGTCCAGTCCTTTCCACTGCCCACAGACAGAAGCAGCAACTACAGGCCAACTTAGCAAAGCAACACACAGCTCCGGATAGATCTTCAGCTCTTCTTCTTGGCAGGGTCATCTTAATCTAGAAGTGTTCTAAAAGTCTGGGTTTTTAGGTCCAATACTATACCTTTTTTGTCCTTGAATTCAAAGAAAGTCTTTGTTGTTCACAAGTTCATATCTTGTCCAGCCTTGGCTTCCGACACACTACAGGGGGGTGGAGACAGCATTGTGAGAGGTTTCAGGTGCAGGTGACAACTCCTCCCACTACTCCAGCCTAGGAGGACAAATCAGCCTGGTGATGGCTCATCAGGATATGCAGGACACACCTCAACTCCTTTTGTGTGAACATCTCGAGTGAATGTACAAAGAGCCCATGTCAGTATAAACCAGACGTGGATTACACAGACAGGCAGAGGCATAGGATGGTTGAACAAGAAAATGCCCACTTGCTAAAAGTGGCATTTTCAACCGCACAATTTAAAAACCAACTTCACTAAAAGATGTATTTTCAAATTCTGAGTTCAGGGAGCCCAAACTTTTAATCTCTATCTCTTCCGAATTGAAAGTTACACTTGTAATATGTTACAAGGCAGCTCCAATGATAACCTATGGGAAGACAGGCCTTGCAATAGTGAAAAACAAATTGGCTGTATTTCACTATCAGGGCATGTAAAACACATCAGCACATGTCCTACCATTCACATATACTGCAGTCGGCCCATGTGGGTTCCCTGGGTCTACCTTAGGGGTGTCCTATATGTAGAAAAGGGAAGGTTAGGGCCTGGCAATTGGGAGCACTTGCCAAGTCGACATGGCAGTTTAAAACTGCACTCACAGACACTGCAATGTGAGACCTGAGACAAGTTTACAGGGCTACTCGTGTGGATGGCACAACCAGTGCTGCAGGCCAGTTAGTCACATTTAATTTACAGGGCCTAAGCACACACAGTGCACTTTTACTTGGGACCTACCAGTAAATCAAATATGCCTATCATGGCAATCAGAATCAGAATTTACACAGGGAGAACTTGCATTTTAGCACTGGTCAGCAGTGGTAAAGTGCCCATAGTACCTGAACCAGCAAAACCGAAGTCCAGCACACAGTGAAAAATACAGGAGGTAGTGGCAAAAAATTGGGGAACCGCGCCAAGGATGCCATGTCTAACAATTTATTTCAAATAGAGCAAGAACATTAATGGAGGTTGTCTATTATGAAATTTTTACTTGGATTAATGTATCCTTTTTTATTACTTTAGAAATTCATGCTGATAATGGTCTGACACTTTCCCATGAGTTGGAAATTGATGGGTGACATTGATTGAGAAAGTCTGTCATTCTGCTAATAGCATCCTTCACATTTTGCAACCACTCGCAGGAGCAAGGAGGGTGGGTCTGATCGCTGTGCTACATTTGCAAGGGTTCAGGACAATTACTCAATCAGTTACATCTACAAAAAGAAGCACTCATGCACTTTTGATTTTATACTTTTAGAAATAAATTGTAAATCCACATGTGGAAGTTTTCAAATTTTCTGATTAATTTAATTATTGTAATAAAATTCTGCAGCAAGTTTTTCCAAAAGTAATTAGTCACTCATTTCTTTGAAGGAGGAGAATATCTGTTAAGAGCCTAGCTGTCTATAAAGTTAGTATGAAGTTTACTGCTATAATCCTACTGAACTGGATTTGTTAAGCCCAAAAAATATTGAGTGATATATATATCAGACAATATTGAGCAGCTGTGTATATTGGGTCACTGACAGAATACCTGAACCAAAAATATTGTGTGGACAGAATATTGTGTCAAAAATATCGAAGCCCAAGATATTGAGAAGGTAAGTGGAAAGAGGTAAGTATAGATTTATTAATCTTAACTCCACATCTATGTACCTTGAAGATATACATATATCGTCAAGGTGCATATATTTGGAGTTATATATAGTAAAACTTTGCTCATCTATAGAAACTTTCCTTTGTGATATTTTTGTTCTTAATATTGTTGACATGATATTTAGTCCCATGATACTTTTAGTTATGATATTCTGTATAAACACCCTATGCATTATGTTGCAAACCATATATGTGAAAGATATACAACTAGCTTAGCTGAGTGCACTCTGACTTGGATGATTGTTGGAAGGACCAGCATTAAAACAATGAGGTTATCTCAATATCTATTTCTATTTCTGATTGTCGCCTCTGTACTAAAAAAAATTTTTCAAAGCTGGGAGAAAAAATTTCAGAACACTCTTCTGGAAAACCTCATCCAACCAAAGGGTGGTATGCTTCGTCATAGGGCTCTTCCTCACACCGATACATAGCAGGAAATCAGCATGGGCTTCTATCCTATTAGCAGGGAGATCTTGAGATGTAAGAAATGAGGAACTCCTATGCAATGTTTGCATAGTCTCTGATATTTTATTTCTATGTCATTTATAACTAACTATAGTACCATTTTTTAAGGCATACGTTTCCTACACTGGAAGATGGGTTGAGTCCTCATCCTAATCAAATGAGGACAAGAAAATTTGAATATTTCCTGAATATAGGAGTCTCTGCCCTGTGTTCACTGACAATTTGCATTGTCTGGGGCATATTTGACTATGTGTATAAGTCACTGATTTTACCTTTCTATCTCTTGAAGGCTAAGCATGTTAATTTTTTTGATTTATTCCTATATGTATATATTATCTACTGGCGGTCGCCAGTAGATAGTTATAGTTAGGACCGTGTTTCCATAGGAAATCTCAAAATTCTATTTTGAATAACTTTGGCGCCAGTAGACGAATCCTCACGAAATTTTCAAAACTAATGGGGCACTCTGCTCAGCTTCTACCCTGAAAGTCTCGGGGGGATTCGTCAAGCGGGGGCCGAGAAAAAAGGGGGGTCCCAAAACGCGTTTTCCCCATGCATTTTCCCATAGGACCTTTAGTCGAAGGTACAGCCCGAACGGCTGAACAGAATTACTTGAAATTTGGCAAAGAGGTAGTCCTCAGGTCAGGGATGTGCCTTTTGCATATATGGAGTCAATCTGTTCAGTAGTTCCTGAGAAAATTGCAGTTAAAGTACATAAATATCTATAGCCGCACCCTAACGTGCGCGAGCGTAATTCTGATTGGTGGTTACATGTCAGTCAACGTTCGAATCGGTCGAAATCAGGCAGTGTCGGCCGCCATTTTCTTTGTTTTGAGTGCGAGAGTGAAAAAGGAAGGTGGCGAACGTGAAAAGGGGGCAGGGTAGAGAGTTCCTGACCCCCTAGCCTTTGTGCGCACGGTGAAAAACCATTAAAAAAAATATATATATTTTTAATACGTAGTTTATTGTAAAATAAATATATAAAAAATATAATAATAAATACATAACTTAGCATTTAAAAAAACGTACAAATTCACTGAAAAAACCATAGGTTTCACAAATGTTATAGTTAGGAATTACATTTAAAAAACCTTGCAAATTCACTTAAAAAACCATAGGTTTCACACATGTTATAGTTAGGTGGACATTTCACTCGTAAAAAACCAATGAAATTCCCCCGTTATAGTTAGTTGATATAACTATAACTCGCGCGACCGCCACTCTATCACAAGGATGATGTCATCAGTGATGTCATGAGTGATGCCACTGACCATGTCATGAGTGATGTAATATGTGACGTCATGAGCAGAGGATTGCGGGCGCGCGAGTTATAGTTATCTCAAGTGACTATATATATATATATAGATTGGGCAGGTACTGATGAATGCCTCAGAACCTTGTGATTAAGGGCACCAATACAAGCAGACACATACTAACCACTTCCCTTTAGTATAACTAAACTCCTCTCCTTTTTTTTCTACTCACTCAAGACAAGAATAAAGTTAGTGCCTTCAAGCACTCCTCACTCTTTGAAACAAAGACACCCACACCAATATTCATAGGTGTTCCCAATTTCCTATATCGTCATAGCTCCCCTCTGAGGGGTTTGTAACCCACCCTGATACCCTGCTAAGTATCAGTGGGAGGAGGAACCCTATGATGAAGCATGCCACCCTAGAGCATTCATCCTTAAAATAGGCTATTTTCATACATCTTGAACATCACAGTCCTTTCATACACACAACCTAGAGTATCATGGAAACACTATTACAAATAGTAGGTCATACTCCATGATTTACATTCCAGTTCCCAGTGTGTTAAAGAATAATTATGTAATACATTTTAACTTACACCATGATAATTTCTTGTAGATATAACAAATAGACTTGGATTTGGAGTCTTCCAGCTTCTCACATTCTTCAGCCTGGGTTGAAGGGTCACTCCAAGTGAAATCCTTAAATTAAATTCACACACCTAACACATGAACCTTAGTGTCAGCCTTGTATGCCAGTTTGGACTTTAATAAAATACAAACTAAAATGTGCTATCATCTATGATAATAAATAGTATATACCTGGCGCATGACAACTGCCTTGCCTCTTGCGTCAATAGTGGCATAATTGTCAGAGCAGTGGGGAGGGCGATTTATGAATGTCTCCTAGGTTTATGGTGAGAAATAATATTTTTCATGTACTAAAGTGAAATAATTCATAACAATAAAGAAAAAAATTATTTGGGAATTTTAAAGAGTCTTTATTATATTTTAAGATGATACTTGTTGCACGATTTGTAGGTCAAAAACGTTGATAGCTCTGCTCAATTCAATTCTTTCTTTATTTGACCGTCCGAAGAAATGTCATAAAAGATACACATAATAACAAACAACATTAAAATCAGACACAGTGGGGAATTTACAATCACATTACCATTTAGAATAAGTAAAACCGCAGGCGCAGACAATGATTTAATCGTAGCTAAAGTGGCAGAGCAACTAAACTGAATCCATAAGTAGCAGCAAGTACTAGCCAATAGCATTAAATAATAAAATCAAACTTAGAAAAAGTAATATTAATTTAGCAGCAACAATGAGCATTTTAACAGCAATGCAGATGCAGTAAAAATAGAGGCTACTAAAGTGCATTGATATTAAAACAACATGCTCCTTCTCTTTGCTAAAGTGCACTTCAGAAAGTTTGTAACAGCAAAGCAGACATCGCAGTCATTTATTTGCAGGAGAAAATACAAAGCCACTTTGCACTTAGAGAATTTGTATCTGGGCAAAAGTGGTAGTAAACATTTCCTAGTGAATGGAAGGAAAAATTGGCAAAAGAAAACAAAATGTAAAATAGTTTGGCTCGAATGTTCATCACAAGGGCAAATAGTAATAGTTTCAGATGAATACTAGCCCGAAGGGAAACATATCAACCAGTGAAATGACCCCAGCCTAAATCTAGTCAACAAATTCCTTTTGTGGACATTAGGTACATATAAAACATACAGAGCAATTAAGGGAGGTACTTGAATAAGGCAGTAATCTCTGACAGTGGGTTTGGACACTTCAAACAATTCCAAAGAGGATTCTTTGTGCTTTTGGAAGCTGTCCATAACCCTCTGTCGGTCCCCTTTGCCAATTAGTTCTGGGTGCTCAAACAGTGAAGCACAACCAAGTTCAGAGAGGGTGGTTTTAAAATATCGAAGCCAGGGAATAGAAAGGCCTCTGGTACAACTTAAACAGTCTCTAATAATTGCCCGGTTAAAATCAGCTTCTCAGTGTGCCAAATAGAGCCCCAGGTGGCTAGAGGGGCTGCATTTATAGTATCTTGGACGGAATCAAGACCTAACTCCAAATGGAGGGAAAAAGTGCGGCGATGATGGGGGGGGGGACTCCTAAAACTCTACGACAAAATCTATTCTCCTCAGTCTGCATGGCAAGTACATCCCTGCATACCCATGCCATATGTTAAAAACGGTATACATTTACAATTATAAATCTCTATAATTGAGGTAATGGGCTTTTTACCTATGGACATTGCAAGGGAGAAGGTGGTCCCAACAGCTCGCGTATATCGTGTTATTCTATTTTTATGCAAGTGTTCCACATTCAGCTTTCATAAAATTCCAAGCCTAGATAAGGAAAGGAACTAACCCTCTCCAAATGTTGTTTGCCCTCTACGTTCAAACTGCGGGATTTAGTATTTTTGGGGCCACATAGCATTATAAAAGTTTTTTTGTAGTTTGGCTCCAAACCCAGGTCCTTCATAAAACTGGCATAGCTATCAATAAGTTTTTGTAGGCCATTCGCAGCCCTTGCCAAAAGGACTGTGTCATCCGCATAGAGCAGTGATGGCAGAGCCTTGTTCTCCACTTGCAGGACATCAGCCCCAGCCAAAGCTAATGTGTTTTCCAAATCGTTGGTATAAAGGAGGAATCAAATTGGGGTAAGGACGCAACCTTGGCCCACCCCACGCTTAATGCTAAATGGCTCTGAACATTCCCCAGCATTACCATACCTCACTGAAGCGGAAAGATCATGGTGGAGAAGCCTCTGCTGGCAAAGCCAGGACCTTGTATCAGCTCTAGCTCGGCTCCCTATATGAAGTTACCAGATTGCCCACTTCCAAAAACTATATTTTAAGGTTGTTATTTGTCCCTTATTTAGCTGCTAATTGCTGGAAATTATATTTACTGCAAAATGATAACTGTGAGCAAAACTGAAATGAATCAGAAAAGAAATGCCTTTACTCACAAATCGCTAGGGCTTTTGCCACTTTGGGAGACATTCCTGATTGTTGTTCATGAGTGAGTCAATGCCTCGAAAATTTCAAAAGAGCATCATTATATGTAATAAACTCGGATGTTTTAGAGACACAGCATGTTATCTTTCCATAATATTATTTATTTATTTATTTTCTTTCCTTTTTCAGAAATTAGGGTTTATTTAATAATGTTTAATGCAACACAGCGCAGCAACCAAACTTACTGTGCTACATTGAGCAAGGTAGAAAACACAGCCCATGGTTATGTCTACTAAAAGTAGCCTGCTGCTGCCCTCCCCTGCAGTGGCACTATAAAAGGGATGCCTTGCAAGATGCACAGCCTCCTACCATGACACAGAGGTGAGATACACTTCAGATGTGATTTGGACGCTGTCAAGTGGATATAACATAACAGTGCACCCTCTACCACAGGATTTCAACTGAAAGCATACCCTTCTAGTTGAAATTCCTATCCCTAGACACTTTTCATAGGAATTCCACACACTTCAGGCCATATTCAACGCTTTCGTTTTGGGGGAAATTCAGCAGTTGGGGCAGAGTGCTCGCCACATGAAAAGATAGAAAGGCCTATATTTGTGAATACAAAAAAATAAAACGTAAACTTACACAAAAGCGTTAGTTTTCCTTCATGAATCAGGCCCTACTTGTTTACTGTCAAATGCAATATCATCAACAACAAATCTATTAGGAACATTGACATAGAAAATCAGCACATGTGCATTTTTGCACTGCTCCTATTAAAGATACCAAACTCCATTTTGAATTCTGAATATTGTGTTCTCATATTGTAAAACAAGCTCATTTTAAATTAATGTTTACCTTTATAAATAGAAGTTTAAAACAAGAAAGAAAATTCCTTAAACGACTTCGAGATAGACGGATATCTGTCTACTAGAATCCCCTCGGACCTGTCTCATTCGATAAACAAAACTCCATGAATAACTAAATCTTCCCTTCTGATAGCGTAGGCCGCTTGGTGTAAGCCGCCCTGGCTCTTTTGGAAGGTAGGAGGTAGGTCTGCGAACAGCTAGTACTTTCCAAGAGGCGTAGGGCAATGTTTGCGGCAGTTGGCGTGAGGACAGTTAGCTCACATCCTCCGTGGTCCGGTGTATCCGCATGAGTTCACATGAGAATGATGAAGTCACACACTGACCACAGGGCTTCCAGCGTTTTTGTTAATCAACGCCATGTTTCAGCACTTCCTGGGCGGACAGCCGCCCCGTCCCCTCGCTGAGAGTGTCTGCAGCCGCCCGCGTGTCTCACCGAAGCTGCCGCACAGTGAATACATTACGTACAGCGCTTTGCTTCACCTACACAGCGCCCATAGAGATGCGATATTCATAATCTGTTATGTGAGTTGTAGCGTGCAACTCCCCTCCCGGCTCTTAATTAAGGCATGGGCTAACCCCACGCACATACAGAACGCTGCATTAGTCACCGGGGACTATTTGTCTATATGACGCATATGGATTTCCGTTTCATTGGTCCTTAAAAATATGATACATAATTATCAAGAGCACACATTCCTAATGTGCTGAGGAAATGGTTTGAACCAGATTTTTATCAGCAGCGTGACGCAGCTAGTTTTCTAACCTCGAATGTCGCTTTCGTATTGCTCAGTGCGGTCAACAAGCAATTGAAAAGCACAAACAAAAAGTGGCTCGTGCCTTCAAAGCGGTGAAGCACAGATGAGGATATATCTTTGCTCAAACTCCCGGAGAAATAATTTCCCAGTGACATTGAAAAGCTCATAAAAAAGTTTCACTCGTTTGGACAGAGCCCAAATCCGAGTCAAAGTCCTCAACACAACCGTCGGGTCTGAGATAATGAATGACACGTTGTAGATGTGTGCAACATTTTTTCAGTGCAACACGATCGTTCCCAACATCCGCTTGGGTATATTTGCTAAAAACAACGCATGGGGGAGTCGATCAGAAGTTGCATACATACCAGGTGCCCTCAAACTATCCCATCGCCATATCGCTCAAGCAGTCAGACAATAATATACATTTTAGAGGTATTTTAAACTTCATGTCAAACGACTCTGGTAACACTCCTATGGTTTTCAAAATCCAAGGAATATCTCCGCTCATCTATTGCTATGTCTGAATAGATTAGTAAAATTATATTTCATCCTAGCAGTGTGGGGAGAAGATGGATGAGAGCTGGATGCGCCGCCTCCAGTATCCCGCTAGAGTTGGGAAGTCAAGAGCAGAGAGGGAGAGAGGCGATACCGGGAACTCACCAGATTCACTCACCTTCAGTGCAACAAATTAAACAGCATGGGCAAAGCCAATAGGCTTCTTGGGCTGCCAGCCTTTTGACCTTGCCAATGCTTGTTTTGTGCTGTCATGGTTCTTGAAGTACCTAATTGAGGGGAAAGCTGCTGGTTTCTCAGAAAAAAAAAAAAAACATTGGAATATAGCAAAATTATGTTTTTGGTATCAAAATTTGCACATTGCCATAGTATTCCTCTTCACTGAAAAGAATTGCTTTGTGTCTGTGCTACTCCTGAAAGGGCAGAATGCCATCACTCACAGTGAAGTTAGTCAACAGCTGAAGTGGGCTGACCCTTTGTTTCATGCCGTTTGCTGTGGTGAGCAGAAGAAACATGTGAATGACCCCAATTTACAGACCAATGGATCAAGAGGGCTTCCAAAACCCTCTAGTTAAGCATATATATCATATTTTTAATTTCTATTGATACTTAGGCACATAATACAATCTTATAGATATTCACAGTATTCTTGATGATTAGAACTGTCTGTTCTGTCTCTTCAGGACATTACAGAGTGTTACAGCAGTCATAAGAACTATACATAATGAGGTTAATCATGCAGCTGCCTTTATCTGCTATCGCCTTCTGAATATATAGTGTATTCAGAATGTAAATATTGTATAAAAGGGCTCCAGAAATCTCTTGGACGTCAGGCTGTTGGCAGCTCCTCTGTATAAATTTCGAGCTGGTCCTTACAGTATGACAAATCTGTTATCCAGTGTTTTATGTTTGGTGCATGTCTGCTACCCTATGTCATAGCAATGCGTAGTTTGGCCAGTAGTAGGGCTATGGCCAGTAATTTACGACTAGGTATTTTTGTTTAAATTTTTAATTAGGCACAGGAGACAAACCTGCGGGGAGTAGGTACTTGGCTCTGTGAGTATTGTTCCCAGGGTGCTTGTTACTTCCTCCCAATATCCCTTCACCAGAGGGCATGCCCATGCAACATGTATAAAGTCTGCCTTTGAGGCGCACACATCTGCATCTTCCCATAAGCCGTATCCATGCAGTTGTGTCGGTATATAATATGTTTGTTGCAGGAACTTAAAATGGATAACACGTAGAATCTTATTCTGGATGAAATTCGTGAGATGAAGAGGGCCCAGAAAAGTGAAACTGCTACTTTGTACCAACGTTTACGGAAAATTGAAGAGGCGATGCAGGGCTTCCCTATTAGATTCCAGGAGGCAGAAGCCAGAGTCTCGCTTCTGGAGGATCAGATGTTTACTGTTTCTAAAGACATGGAAGCTGCCACAATTAAAGAGAGACATCTAGAAAGCAAGATTGAGGATCTTGAAAATCACTCACGGAGATCCAGTCTACGGATAGTCGGAGTTCCAGAGGGAATTGAAAAGTCCCAACCACTGCAATGGGTGGACTCCTTTATTAAACAGACTGTTCTTCCTGAGTTCGAAGGAGACCTCACAATTGCAAGGGCACATCGAATATCAGCACAACCCTTCCCGAACTCCTCAATGCCACGAACAATTCTGGTAAATTTTATGGACTTCTGAATCAAAGAAAGAATAATTACAAGAGCAATTCAGCAGAGGCAGTTTCCAGTAAATGCAACCTCCAAATGTCGTATCTATTCCGACATGAGTGCCTCTGCTGCGCGCAAAAGAAAATAATTTGTTAAACTTTTGCAACTCTTTAAAACCTATGGTGCCCAAGCATCAATTTCACAACAATCCAAACTTAAAGTTCTCATCAAGGGCAAGTTTTTCTTGTTTTCGGACCCGGATGAAGCCCAGGCATTATTAAAAGAAATTTCAAAGGAGGACTAAGATTAACAGGAGTTTTTCATGTAAAAAGTTCTGACCTAGTTTGATCTTAATTTTCAAGGTTCTTAGTTAATTTACATCAGTAGGGGGTGGGGTGGGATCGCGGGTCACGTAGGGTGTAAGGTCAAGACACCCCAGGATGTTGTAGGGTGGGTAGCAATGTGGTTAGCGTGGTGGGTAGGGGATATTCCACATTCTAGGAAGGGTTTTTTTTTTCTAGGGGTTGGAAGGGTTGGGAGGGTCAAGGGACCACATATGGCAAAGGGATGAAAAATAGAGCAAGAGGTTTTTTGAATAAGGTTAATATTAGATCTTACGTTAAAAGGCAAGGCAGAAAATGGATCACGGATAGATGGATAAATGGATAGGGAATTGAATAGATGTAAGATTCTATCAGCCAATGTAAATGGTATATTGAATAAAAAGAAGTATGGCGCTTTAATCAGATGGCTTACCTCGTTAAACCCTCAAATCCTTTTCCTCCAAGAAACTCATCTTAAGTCTAATTCCCCCAAGCTATATATACCCAGAATTTTCTCAAAAGTATTTTTTGCATCTTCAGGCTCAGCAACGAGGGGTGTTGCAATTTATCTTTCTAATAAGCTTCTCTGGGAGGTTGTAGAAGTTCATAGGGACTGTTAGAAATGGGATTTCTGGTTGGCTAAGGCTTGCGCCAAAGTCAGGCAGAAACCACCACTCTAGTCAGGGCAAGGAAGTTACACGCCAAAGATAACCCCTGCTCACCCCCTTGGTAGCTTGGCACGAGCAGACAGGCTTATCCCTGAGGCGATGTTTAAAGCGTTTGCGCGCGCACCCAGCAACAACACCCAAGGCCCACCACAAAGGAAACTCCACACAAGGTATTCTATAAAAATAGCCTTTGTATTATACACAACACATCAGATAAAAACACACACTTTACAATGTGCCAACAGGCACGGGCAGAATTTACAAGGGATTATATGTACAGGGGACAGGGCCACATGGACCACTGTCCGAAATTAGCACTCTTAGAACTTAGGAATAATACTTTAGAACATAGCACACAATAACATATATAACACACAACCAGTAACTACTGGTATCAGGTAAGTACCACCTACGCAACCCTAACCACCTTAGGAAAATATCGCACAGGGAACCAGGACCTCACTAGCACCACCTGTACTAGGGAGAAAACAACCACCTAAGTATCACAGTACCTGTAGGGGTATAAGCACATTACACATGACGCATAAAAACACATTCAGAGGTGTAAACACAAGGCACATGACGCATAAAATACATTCAGAGGTGCAAGAAGGGAGACAATAAAGCAAAAACTCACATTAGCCACCCCTGTGGCAGTCCCTAGGCCAACTGGCCTTTAAGGGGCAAGGACGCCCTGTGTCCAGCAGAGTCAGGGCGCGCCTGCGCAGGCCGCGCAAACCAGGGCGCACAAAGCACAACCTACACGTTGCAGCTGCCCACTAAGTGCTGGGCAGCTGTGAACACGGAGCGTGGGCACCACTGTGCCCTTTGAAACCAATCTGTCGCCTTTGGAGCCTCTCTGGACTCTGAAACAAATGAAATGCCCCCTAGAGCCTCGCAGGCTCTAAATAATACTGTGCTCCTTCGTTGGAGCGGCCCACTGCCTTCCGGGGCCGCTCTGATTCAGCACTTAATGCCCCCGGAGCCTCGCAGGCTCTAAATCATAAGGTGCTAAATCAGTCCCACGTTGGAGCGCCTCGCGCTCAAAAGACAAGGGCTGCCCCCCTTCGGGGGAGCCTCGTGGCTCTGAACAGCTGTGGGGGGGGGAAGGCAACGTTGGAGCGGCCCGCTGCCTTCCGGGGCCGCTCGTAACAGAAAGGGAATGCCCCCGTTCGTTGGAGTCCCACACGGGGGACTCTTTCACAAAATGCCCCCGTTCGTTGGAGTCCCACACGGGGGACTCTTTCACCCTGCTGCCCCCTTCCAATGAGGCGCCCCGTACTTGGAGCGTTAGGCGCTCGGTCTCCACTTGGCCCCCACTCACCGGGACTGCTGCTCCGGTCTCGGCGGCGCTGCTCTTCCTTTCGCCCGGGCCCCCTCCTGGGACCCGGGACTTGGGGAGCGGAGCCTGCCGGGCTCCGAGCTTCCGGATTCCTCTCTCCTCCGGCCAGTGCAGGAGCGCGAGGTGGGCTCTCGTCGCTTCCTGCTTCAAAGTCCCGCCCACGTCCCAGTCAGCGTTGCCTGACTTCCTGGGCTGCGGCGGTGAGTTGCGATCGCGGTGATGCGGGGTGGGCACCCGCGAGGGGGGGATGAAATTCAATACGGCAAAGTCCCTGGCGGGGTGGGCACCCGCTAGGGATATTAATTTACCAACAAGCACACCACAATGCGGGGTGGGCACCCGCCAATTAAATAATTAAATACGCGGGGTGGCTCCCGCTCGGTCGGCAAAAACGGGGCAAATGCCGGGTGGGCACCGGCTGGCGGCAATAAAGCGCTCCTGAGCGCTAAGGGTGAACAAAAGCGCTTCCAGGCGCTTGAGGACACAAATGAAGCGCTCCCAGCACTTTAAAGGAGGATCCCCGTAGAATCCAGCAAAGTTCTTCCCTGCATGCAGCAGGGCAGGGGTGGGGGGCAAGGCTGGACCCAGAGCCAGCTCACTGGGCCTCCAGGCAGGGAGGTAGTCCAAGTGGCGGTCCTCTGGTCCAGCAGCAGCAGCAGCCCCCCTCAGGTAAGATCCTGGCAGAGAACAACTTCTGTGGGGACACAGCCCCATTTTTATACATCTTTTCCCTTTGTTCTGGGTTCAGGGTGAGGGGGAAAACCAGTCGCAGCTGGTTGGGGAGCACCCTTGATGTGCTCAGCCCCTCACTCTATTCACTGGCAGGGCTAGGGGCATCAGTCGCACCACAGGGGGTGGAGCCAGCATTGTGTGGGGAAAACCCTGCCCTATTCAGGACCCAGGTGTACTCCTCCCACCCATCTAGCTGCTGATCTCCCCATTCACCACTGGGTGACTCATCCTGACTCTGGGGAATCCCTAGCCCGTCACATGACATGACCAGCCAATCACGCGACAAGGCACACATTTCACACTGCACACCGAAGTGCCCACTTCTAGAAGTGGCACTTCCACACTAGGTACATGCACGCCGCACACATCATCGCGCAGCATTCAATCACACGAGTCCGCACATACCAAACTCGGGCCTGCACACCCCAAGCATCAGGAACTACTAGGGACACATACATTCCCCATGCATTCCTATGGGAGGGCAGGCCTATCTCACCACATGCACTCAGAGTGCGCACGCACTTTACCCTGGGACACAGGGAAAGTGCGCAGAAACGAAAAATCACCACACCAAGTCACCAATAAAAAGCAAAAATGTTCAGGGGTGAACCTGCCAGAAGGGCCAAGTCCAACACAACCCCCTTCCAGCCAAAACGCAGGGCAGCCCAATCACCACCGTGATGGACTTCCCTGCTTGGGGCGATAGAACACGGACGCGGGCCCGCAACTGCAGGGACAACCTCTGGTTCTACGCCACGGTGAACCCATGGAATTCTTTCTAACACCACTGTCTGGACCAACTTGGCTACCTCACTGGTACTCCCAAGCTGTCCGCGGCCAAGACCAGGCCCTAGGCCACCCAGGTGCCACCGGTCTTTGCCTAATCACAGAGTGGGGGGTAGTAACCCCTGGCACATAGCGGCCATTCTCCACTCTTCCTCTCTGCACGACAGGACTAGACTGCCACTGGTTCTCCAGCCTAGGGTCTACACCCTCAGGCGGACCAGGAGTCTCAGGGAAGGCTCTCCTCCCCCTACCTCTTCTCCTAGGGTTCCTCCTCCTCTGGCGAGGGGTACACCTAGAACGCCATTCCAACCCAGGGTTTAACCCCTCAGGTTGTACCGGGGCCAGAGGTGGGCTCTCCCACCCTCTGCACCCCCTTCCAGAACCCTGCTCCCTACCAACTGGGGCGGTACCTCTGGAAGAAGAACCGGTCGGGACGCTGATTACAGACGTCCCACCCTTCAGGTCAGGCTGATCCCGAACCTGGCCTTCCAACCTTCGGCCTAGAACCTTTGGTGGAATAATCGCCTGACACTCCAGGACTTCGGGGGATTTACACTCCATCCCCCTGAGGCTATCAAATGACACATATGTCGAGCGACTGTCTGTCTGGCGCTGATCTCCCGTCCCCTGTCCACCTGACAGTGCGCGGAGATCCCCCAGAACAGAAGTGGTGTCACCCTGGTCACTACACGGGATCCTAGCCCAACTGGGAAGTCCCTGACCCACCGGCTCTTCCACTGGGGAACTCATCCCCCAATCACTCACGCTGGACTCCTGTACCCTCCCTACCGGAGCGGTACTGCCAGACTCCAGAACCACAGGAGCCCTGTTTACAGGCGCTCCAGGTCCTCTACTCACTAAGAGATCTTCCTCAAGTGGACTAACAGGACAGCCTAGGTCCCCAACTTGGTGTTCCCTCATGAAACCATCCAAGTCCTGAGGCAGGGTTTCGGGCGCCTGCGGACCCTCGGTCACCCCCTCACTCCTGCTCCACTGAGCCAGGTAGTGAGCCCCTACACCCTCCTCGCTATCCTGGGACCTAGCTGGGCTACACTGAGCCTCCTCCACCACGCTGGGCTGGAGGATCTCTGACCCACTATTGTTGGAATCACTCACTAATGACTCTAGAGGACCTACAGCACCTTCCCAATGGTCTGCCTTTTCTGCAAGCTCAAATGGCTCAGACAATCCACACCCCAACAGGTGTTGGCGCAACCCCGGCACACAACAACTGAGCAGGTGTTCTTTGAGAACCAGATCATACAGGCCGTTAT
This sequence comes from Triturus cristatus, assembly GCF_964204655.1. Classification (NCBI taxonomy): domain Eukaryota; kingdom Metazoa; phylum Chordata; class Amphibia; order Caudata; family Salamandridae; genus Triturus; species Triturus cristatus. The sequence goes on from NC_140591.1 coordinate 1,191,813,144, forward strand.
AAGTACGTTCCGAGTTCTGCTCCACCCAATCGGACAGTGCCTCATTACATCCCTCCAAAAACTCCTCCCAAGACTGGTGAGACAGTTTCCTACTGCCCCTGAATTTCAACCTATACTCCTCCTCTTGGGAAACAGGTACCATACTCGGGGAACTGGGAATGGGACTCTCTGTACTGCACTCTATATCGCTGCCACCACTGGACTCCACCCTTACTGGGGAATCCAGAAAACTACCACTGTGCTCAGGGGACAGGGAAAGGGATGAGGCGCTATCTCCTACGCTGGACCCAGCAAGGGACTCCCTACCTACGGGGTCCTCACTCTCTACTGGCGTCCAGGTACTGTCATCTCCTTCTGAATCTTCAGGGCTCCCCACAGACCCACCACCCTCCAGGTGTGAGGCCCGGGCCCTTTCTTCCTCCCTGCGCTCACTTTCCCATTCACCTGTTTGCCATCCAATCATGTGGTTCCTCAGTTCGTACACAGTGTCTGACTCTCTCACCCCTATGTTTCTCTCTCTACAGAACCTTTCCAACCCCTGCATACTGTAATAAACTAGATCACTGGGATCAAAAGCAGGCTCCATTATGGCAGACGTTCTAGAGAAAAGATCACACAGGGAACCTAGGGGTCTGCGTTTAACACAGGAGTACACAATTCACAAAGGATTCAGCAAGCTCTCTATCCCAGAGAACTCACACTCACTTGCCTAGTGCCACACACCATTCATCCACACACAACCCTCCCCTCCGACTGGTAAGGCAGTTTCTACCACCCCTGATTCCTCAACCTGACCACCACGTGACACAGGTACCAACTCTGGGCGCATGGCGGGGGACAAATGTACTGGACACTATTATGCTGCCACCACTGGATCCCACCCTCTGGTGAATCCAGAAAACACAATGCACTAAGGGGGATGATCTACCCTCCCGAGCTAGGGACACCTAACTCACAGTGCACAAGAAACACATTTACAAAGAAATGACATTTAAAAACAAACTTAAAACAATAATCCCTATACCATGTGATTTATCTAAATGCAGAGTTTTGTAGTGCGGCCAGTTGCCGCTGCGGTACAGCGCAAACGCAAGTCCAAATCCCACCGCTGATCACCAATGTTAGAAATGGGATTTCTGGTTGGCTAAGGCTTGCGCCAAAGTCAGGCAGAAACCACCACTCTAGTCAGGGCAAGGAAGTTACACGCCAAAGATAACCCCTGCTCACCCCCTTGGTAGCTTGGCACGAGCAGACAGGCTTATCCCTGAGGCGATGTGTAAAGCGTTTGCGCGCGCACCCAGCAACAACACCCAAGGCCCACCACAAAGGAAACTCCACACAAGGTATTCTATAAAAATAGCCTTTGTATTATACACAACACATTAGATAAAAACACACACTTTACAATGTGCCAACAGGCACGGGCAGAATTTACAAGGGATTATATGTACAGGGGACAGGGCCACATGGACCACTGTCCGAAATTAGCACTCTTAGAACTTAGGAATAATACTTTAGAACATAGCACACAATAACATATATAACACACAACCAGTAACTACTGGTATCAGGTAAGTACCACCTACGCAACCCTAACCACCTTAGGAAAATATCGCACAGGGAACCAGGACCTCACTAGCACCACCTGTACTAGGGAGAAAACAACCACCTAAGTATCACAGTACCTGTAGGGGTATAAGCACATTACACATGACGCATAAAAACACATTCAGAGGTGTAAACACAAGGCACATGACGCATAAAATACATTCAGAGGTGCAGGAAGGGAGACAATAACGCCAAACTCACATTAGCTACCCCTGTGGCAGTCCCTAGGCCAACTGGCCTTGAAGGGGCAAGAACGCCCTGTGTCCAGCTGAGTCAGGGCGCGCCGGCGCAGGCCGCGCAAACCAGGGCGCACAAAGCACAACCTACACGTTGCAGCTGCCCACTAAGTGCTGGGCAGCTGTGAACACGGAGCGTGGGCACCACTGTGCCCTTTGAAACCAATCTGTCGCCTTTGGAGCCTCTCTGGACTCTGAAACAAATGAAATGCCCCCTAGAGCCTCGAAGGCTCTAAATAATACTGTGCTCCTTCGTTGGAGCGGCCCACTGCCTTCCGGGGCCGCTCTGATTCAGCACTTAATGCCCCCGGAGCCTCGCAGGCTCTAAATCATAAGGTGCTAAATCAGTCCCACGTTGGAGCGCCTCGCGCTCAAAAGACAAGGGCTGCCCCCCTTTGGGGGAGCCTCGTGGCTCTGAACAGCTGTGGGGGGGGGAGGCAACGTTGGAGCGGCCCGCTGCCTTCCGGGGCCGCTCGTAACAGAAAGGGAATGCCCCCATTTGTTGGAGTCCCACACGGGGGACTCTTTCACAAAATGCCCCCGTTCGTTGGAGTCCCACACGGGGGACTCTTTCACCCTGCTGCCCCCTTCCAACGAGGCGCCCCGTACTTGGAGCGTTAGGCGCTCGGTCTCCACTCGGCCCCCACTCACCGGGACTGCTGCTCCGGTCTCGGCGGCGCTGCTCTTCCTTTCGCCCGGGCCCCCTCCTGGGACCCGGGACTTGGGGAGCGGAGCCTGCCAGGCTCCGAGCTTCCGGATTCCTCTCTCCTCCGGCCAGTGCAGGAGCGCGAGGTGGGCTCTCGTCGCTTCCTGCTTCAAAGTCCCGCCCACGTCCCAGTCAGCGTTGCCTGACTTCCTGGGCTGTGGCGGTGAGTTGCGATCGCGGTGACGCGGGGTGGGCACCCGCGAGGGGGGGGATGAAATTCAATACGGCAAAGTCCCTGGCGGGGTGGGCACCCGCTAGGGATATTAATTTACCAACAAGCACACCACAATGCGGGGTGGGCACCCACCAATTAAATAATTAAATACGCGGGGTGGCTCCCGCTCGGTCGGCAAAAACGGGGCAAATGCCGGGTGGGCACCGGCTGGCGGCAATAAAGTGCTCCTGAGCGCTAAGGGTGAACAAAAGCGCTTCCAGGCACTTGAGGACACAAATGAAGCGCTCCCAGCGCTTTAAAGGAGGATCCCCGTAGAATCCAGCAAAGTTCTTCCCTGCATGCAGCAGGGCAGGGGTGGGGGGCAAGGCTGGACCCAGAGCCAGCTCACTGGGCCTCCAGGCAGGGAGGTAGTCCAAGTGGCGGTCCTCTGGTCCAGCAGCAGCAACAGCCCCCCTCAGGTAAGATCCTGGCAGAGAACAACTTCTGTGGGGACACAGCCCCATTTTTATACATCTTTTCCCTTTGTTCTGGGTTCAGGGTGAGGGGGAAAACCAGTCGCAGCTGGTTGGGGAGCACCCTTGATGTGCTCAGCCCCTCACTCTATTCACTGGCAGGGCTAGGGTCATCAGTCGCACCACAGGGGGCGGAGCCAGCATTGTGTGGGGAAAACCCTGCCCTATTCAGGACCCAGGTGTAATCCTCCCACCCATCTAGCTGCTGATCTCCCCATTCACCACTGGGTGACTCATCCTGACTCTGGGGAATCCCTAGCCCGTCACATGACATGACCAGCCAATCACGCGACAAGGCACACATTTCACACTGCACACCGAAGTGCCCACCTCTAGAAGTGGCACTTCCACACTAGGTACATGCACGCCGCACACATCATCGCGCAGCATTCAATCACACGAGTCCGCACATACCAAACTCGGGCCTGCACACCCCACGCATCAGGAACTACTAGGGACACATACATTCCCCATGCATTCCTATGGGAGGGCAGGCCTATCTCACCACATGCACTCAGAGTGCGCACGCACTTTACCCTGGGACACAGGGAAAGTGCGCAGAAACGAAAAATCACCACACCAAGTCACCAATAAAAAGCAAAAATGTTCAGGGGTGAACCTGCCAGAAGGGCCAAGTCCAACAGGGACTTGCAGGGGAGATGGATATGGGTAGCAGTAAAGCTACATGGGAAAAGGCTTAATTTAATTAACTACTATGGCCCGATAATTGATGATGAGGCTCCGTTAATTCAAATATACACCTTATTATCTGGCGCCTCGGGGCAGATGGTACTTGGAGGAGATTTTAATTTTATATTGGATCTAAGAAAAGACACGACAAATAAACAGAGGAGACAATTAAAGCCGAGAACTAAAAAAGCTATGGAAATTATTATTAAGGGACTCCAATTGGTGGATGGTTGGAGGGAAAGGAATGCGGAGAAGGAATTTTTTACTTTTTATTCGCATCGCTTTCAAACCGTATCCAGAATTGATTTCTTCCTTAGCTCCAGGTCCCTCCAGATTTTAGAAGTAGGTATAGGATGTAACCCCTTTTCAGATCATGCTTATATCAATCTGGAGATTAGAATCAAGGGAGAGAATAGGGAACGGCCCAGGTGGCAGCTGGACCGTCTCCTATTGCAGAATGAGGAATGGGTAAAGGATTTTAGGGGCTGGATTGGGGAATACTTCCGGATCAATGAAAATACCGCTAGCCCTTTTTCTGTTTGGGGAGGGTTTAAAACGACAGCTCGGGGTTTAATAATAGCTTCTACAACTGCTCGGCATAAGGCTCGAAGGAATAAGAAAGCTCAATTACAGATAGAACTGGACCAGGAGTATGCCCTCCAACTTCAGTTTTTACCTAATAAATAGGGTCTACGAGGAGAGCCAATTAATTGGCAAACTCCTGGCAAATTCGATGAGGAAGAAACAGGAATCTGCCTCAATAATAAAATATTGGATCCCTCTACTGGATCAGAAGTAGTTGATGGCTGCAGAATTTCCCATCTCTTCTTGGATCATTATGCCCGGTTATACTCCACTGAATATAAAATACAGGAAAACTCGATCAAAGAGTATTTTTCAACTTTGAATCCCCCTCAACTATCTGTAGAGCGGGTTCATAATTTAGAAAGAGAAGTTGAGGTAGGGGAAATTTTAGCAGCTATCAAATCAACTGCGGGCGCTAAAGATTGTGGGCAAGATGGCTTCCCAATCGAGATTTTTAAAGTTTTTTAAGAGGAATTACTTGTTCCTCTGAGAAATTTGTTTAATTTTATTAGAGAAGGGGGCCAGGTCCCGGGCGAGTTTAAAGAGGCGATCATCGTTTCATTTGTTAAAAAAGATAAGAATCCCGATGATATGAATTCGTATCGGCCCATAAGCCTTTTAAATTCTGATTATAAATTATTAATGAAGGTCTGGGCCGAGCGTCTGTTACTAGCTGCTCAGGAAGTAATTCATAAGGACCAAACTGGGTTTATTGCGGGTAGATCAATGGCAGCCAATACCCAATTTTTAATACAGGCTTTAGACTATATCAATATAAATCGTATTCCTGCAAGCATTGTAATGGTTGATGCAGAAAAAGCATCCGACCTTGTAAATTGGAAAACTTTATTTATTACTTTGGTTCAATTCGGTTTTCCGTTGATTGTTGTAAGGATGCTAAATAATATTTATCAGGACGCTACAGCAAAGCTTGTAATAAACGCCAGCTGCGCAGGAACAATAAAAATTAGACGCGGAACGAGACAAGGCTGTCCGCTCTCTCGTCTACTTTTTACCTTTTTTAGTGAACTCTTGGTTTTAAAAATTCGAAACAATGCTGCTATTCATCCCTCTATTTCTGATATGCCTAAACTTAAACTATTTGCCGACGATATTATTCTATACTTGGCCCCAAATAGGATTAATTTTGAGGAGGTCTTGGGAGTATTTTCTCAGTTCGAGAGAATAGGCGGATATAAAATTAACGCAAATAAAACAGAAGTCCTGGCCATGAATGCTGATATCGATGCATTTCCCTGCTCCTTAAAATTACAGGCATTAAGAACTGACCCTATAAGATACCTTGGGATTTATGTTTCCTCACAGTTTTCTCAATTATTTGAGTTAAATTATTTAAGGATGAAGACAAAAATAAGTAAATTATTGGAGCAATGGTCATTGCTCCCATTATCAATAGTAGGGCGAGTATCATTAATCAAAATGTCTATATTACCCCTATTGATCTTTTTATTTTCTAATGTTCCAATTAAAATTAATCAGGTATTTTTTAGGGAAATGGATACGCTTTTTACACAATTTATTTGGGAGAAGAAAGCCCCCAGAGTAAAATTGAATACTTTACAATTATCAATAGATTTGGGGGGGCTTGCGCTCCCACATTTAAGATCATATTATGAAGCTGCCCTTCTTGATCTTGTATCTGGGCTGTTAGGATCTAGCTCTTCGATGGAATGCTGTTAGAAATTGGTTCGTCCATTCCAGTGTTTTTAAAAACTGCTAAACTTCCTAAGAAAACTCAATATAAAACTTTAAAAGATTCCCTTTTTAGACTTCAAGCTATCTCCAAGGAAATGAATCTGACGGGTTTTCAATATCTGAAAATAAGAGAATGTGCCAGCTTAGGTTTCCAGATACAAGCCAGCCACATCAATGTTTTGGAGAATTATGGATTAACCGAACTGAGACATTTCATAGTACAGAACAGGCTGATTTCCTGGCAGTAAATATTGGCCAGGACAGGGACCCATCGTAAACCGGCCTTTTTTGAATATCTGCGGTTAGTCTCCTGGTTCAGAAGTACGGGTGGTATAATTGAACCCCCCAATCATTTGGCAGTTGCCCTTTACGGGGCCAAACTGCGAGGAATAGGCAACTGGTATAAGTTGCTACATAAAACAAAATGTCCTTCGGTCATCCAGAATCATTTGGAAAAAATAAATCGGGAGACTAACTGCAGATTATCCGAAAGGGAGTGGGAGTGGATCAGCCACTTAGGAGGTAGAGCATTGCGTGCTGCCAATTATAAGAGGATGGCATTTTTATCAAGGTGGCTGGCTTATTAACACCTTCCACTCTAAGCAAAAGGTTTCCAGAGGTGGAAGATAAGTGCTTTCGGTACTCTAAACCTGGGGAAGGTGGTTGGCAGCATATTATTTTTGTATGTCCCGGTCTAAGGTTTTTTTAGGAAGCTGTTTTCTCAGACATGGAGCGGGCAATCGGAAATGGAGTCCCAATTGAAGCTGAGGCTGCGCTATTTGGCTTCTGTAAGGGAGGGTTACAATTGTCTAAACCAGAAAGAGTTTTTATTTTTATTGCTAGTGCGGTAGCACGTTCATTAATCTTGCAAAATTGGAGATCTACAGAAGCCCCCTCCCATCTGAAATGGATTAATAAAATGAAAAGAGTAAAAAAATTTGAGGAGGCCTATGCTAGGAGGGTAGGAGCTGTAAAAAAGTTTGAGCGAAACTGGAAGTTTTTTGAAACACTGGAGAAGACTTAATAGAAAATGAAATATTGGAAGTGATATATCCAGAAGTCTTCTCCCTACGTGGTCTCTGTGTGGAAATGAACCTCCTTTTTTGATTGTTTCTGATTTGAATGCATTAGCACGTTATAGATATTACATTTTAAATACTGGAAGTGGTGAATTGTTTCGAAGTAGGTTTTCTATCGATGTTTTTATGTTAATGAATTCCCTTTATCGTAACATTACTGCAATCAGCTATGCCTTGCACTTGCACTTTAGTGGTTCTGAGTATTGAGTAATGCTGTTTTGCACATGGCACATTGCACTTTCGATTAGGGCCCTTTTTTTCCTTTTTTTTTTCTATTGCATTTTAACGCTATACTATCTATGATATGATTGTGGAAGTGAATTTCCCTTCTGATCGTCTTGTCAAGAATGCATTAGCACTTTATAGATATTACATTTTAAATATTGAAGTGGTAAATTGTTTTGATGTATGTTTTTTATTAGTGTTTGTATGCTAATGAATTCTCTTTATTGCAACACTACTGCAATTATTCTAGCCTTGCACTTGCACTTTAGTGGTTTGGAGTATTTGTATTTTTGCTGTTTTGCACATGGCACTTTGCACTTTCGATTAGTGCCCCTTTTTCTTTATACTATTTCACTTTAATGCCATATTATCAATGATATGATTGTTAAATTTATTTTGTAATGTTTTTTTTTTTTTTGAACCTCTCGCTCTAATAAAAAAAGAAAAAAGAAAAAAAAATGTTTACCATGCAGAGTTATCTATTATTAAAAATACAAGAATTATTGCTAGGGTAATGTATAAAGGTGTTTCTCATCTACATTTTAGGAAGAGTCAGCCCTAACTTTAATGAAATCCGAAGCATAGGAGGGTAATAAGTCAAGTTGCCTCTCCTACAAACTGGTTTGGCCAATCTGAGGTTCCCTTAAATGGTAGGGGTTCTGCTCCAAGGGAGCTACAGGGGCCCAAGTTCCAAAGGTAAACGTTGGGAATATCATTTACAACCAGAAAAGATGTAGTGCAAATGTCTGTCAAATTATGTGAAGGTCTGGAGACATGTGGTCTCTGTCAAACATGGATGTTGTCTGGTGTCGTTGGTTTGAGTAATCAGGGCAAGCTAGGTATTTTTTTGCCTCCACAGTGAATTATTTTGGCCGAAAATGTTGTATCAATCTTGAAGCTTTTGATAAATCTCCTTAGGGTCATCCCCGAGCTGTCAAATGTTGCTGGTCAACAGTTGGGTCAATTTAGGTCTTTCACTTAAGGTATCTGGGGATTTGTTTACCACAGACCTTCCAACATGAGACCGGATAACACTTTTAGCACTTGGCATTCAGGGAAGTGAGGCAGAGCAGTCAAAGGCTGAATTAAGGGTGTACTGTGGACTAAAACTCAAAGTGATGTATAAAATAACACTCAAAATAGTCACTGTCCTTATAGTGCTTTTCCTTTAAAAAAGAGAATTCACTTTACTACTAATATAACAAAATAGTGAGCACACAAGTACAAATATTTACAAAAATAAAAGAGGAACTACGAATTGGAATCCATCTTAACTGGGCTTTGCACACAAACCAGATGCAAATCACATGCACCAAGAAAGGTCATTGTGAGCAATGAATCTGCTAAACATGGGCTAGGACCAATAGTTTTGAGGCACTGCGAACCATGCATACTCTGGCAGACCTCAACCCCCAAAATTGTATGAGAAAGTAGCACATTTTAAATAAGTGCCATAGAAAAATCACACAATATGAGATTCTCAAAATACGTTGCCTGCAGTACTTTTCAGAACTTCATAGGTCGTGTACTATAAAGATACTGTGGAAGGGATCTCTGGAAGGAGGAACCTTGATAGCGGTTGGGTCTGCCTTAAATACATTGGTTCTCCTTATCGTAGATGTCAGCTGGTTATTGGAAGCCTCCATTTAGTATCTACTCAACTTGTCGGTCAGAAGCACTATATTCAGCGAAAGATGCAACTGACCATAGGGAAGGCACCTGTGCAGGATACCTTGCAGAAGCCACCATGAGGGAAGGTTAGTTTTTCAGTCATGCAATCATGCAAAAAGGGTAGGTCGCCCTCATAGGGGACTCTGAGTTTGTGGATGAGAGGCATTGGGGTAAGCAGCATGCCTAGAAAGGCGGCACAGGAAACCAAAATCAACGCTGCAATATGATTTCAAGGTTGCCTACTCTACAGAAGGGTTCAAATAGAATAAGGCCTTAGGGGTTTTCATGCATAGTTCAATCATTGCAGTCATTCTGCTCTGAAAGCAGCCCCTACAATGTAGCCCTCTGGAAAAATACAATAGTGACAGAATGATGAGTCTTGCTTTAATGGGAGGAGGCTCAGAACTAAAGGTCAGAGGAGCAGACCACATGTTAACATATAGATGTTTTCTGTATACATGTTGAAGTCAGTGCAGTTGTTGAGGAAACCAATCATTGTGGCTATATTGAATGAATGAAATAAATTAAATGAATGAAATGCGACTTGTAAAGTGCTTCTGCTGCTTCATAAGAAGTGCCCTGGTGCTGAAACAACAGAGGAGAACAAAATCTACAATTCTCGAAAAAAAGGCCCTCAATTTAACCTTAAATTGTCTTTCACTGGGACTAGTATGGAGGTGTAGAGGCTAAGAGTTCCAAATACTTGGTGCTAGAAAAGAAAAATAATTGATGTTAAGTAGTGGTGGCATGCTACAAGGAATATTGGTGAGGGAGGAGAAAAATGTAAAAGTAAACATAAAAAAATGTTAGTATATATTCATAGATGTAAATGTCATGGTTTTGACTTCCTCTAATTGGCATTATATAATACTTTGGTAGACTGTGTTGAAAGTTGCAAATAGCCAGAGAATGAAAAAGGTACATGTGTTTCAATGTATACACTAGTTGAAAGGTGTAACTAAGTAAATTATTAAATTAAAAAGAATTGGAGAACTGCACAGCAAGTGTAGGGTCACAATATGATGCCAGTGGGACCAGCACCGATAGGCCGTCGGTGGCAGTCCCACCGACAGACAGCTCTTTGGGTCGACCTCCACATAACTATGCAGGCGGTCGTACCCTTGACTGTCTGGAAACAGACCACTGCTTCCGACAAGATCTATGGATCCTTACGGGGTAGCTTTCGGAATCATGATCCTGAATGGAGGTGGTGCCTGCTCAGTACTAAAAAATAGTTTAGAGGTATACAAGTGTATTTTCCTCTTAATACTATTGAGTGGGGCTATCTAAAGTAATGGAATGCTCATATTAAAAAGGAGTAGGCATCCATAGTTATTAATAGGGGAATAAGGAATACAGGATAAATTCCTTGTTCATTTGTATTTAGTTTGTTTTGATTTTTTTGATTTGTCTTTTCTGTATGTCATATTTGTATGTATATTTGAATATATGATGTGTTGACACTTTGTGCATATTGATACATAAAAAGATTTTGTCTAAAGCTGCGTTCTGGCAATGATATTAATTAATGGTTAATTCAAAGAGAAAGCACCTTGTCTTGAAGGAATAATTTATGGTGTCCTTCTTATTATAAAACAGTATTGATTTATTCCAACGTATCACGTTTTTTTGTATATCTGTATATCTGTTTACCCAGATGCGGTTGGATTAACTGGGTTACCCCCTTTATATATTGTGCTCAGGCACTGCGGTCAGGATCACAATGTCCCTTTCCAACTGACTGCTCTGGCGGCCCCACCGCCATGGAAAGGCACCCATAAGAGACTTTGGGGACCCCAAGTAGGGCCCCCACCCCCCAGGGGCCACAGCTTAGTGGCCAGAGGGACACGTGGTGCCCCCACAAAACATCCATGCACCGTGTGTCAGACACCATAGAGATCCTGTCACACGCTGCATGGATGTTTGAAAAATGCCTTTTTCTACTGCGGCTTGTGTTGTGTGCCTTTTTTGGCCTGCAGCACAAGCCGCTATAGAAAAAGACAGTTTCTGACCTACTACATGGCGGTATTATCAAAATATGGCGTGTGGGACTGTCATCTCCTTGACGGGCAGTCTCAATCCCACTGCGATGGCGGTTGGATGCTCGTCCGACCGCCATCATAATGAGCCGAGCAGTTTGAAGGCTTTTACTGTGCACGGGAGGTCGATGATTAGTCAAAAGTTTACCAGGACCCTGTGACTTACTTATGATGGTTTAGGTAGAGGAGTGATGACACATGCTTTAGCTTCTGTGTGACTTCCTGGTAGCATATGAACATGTTCATTAGTTAGTTTAGTTGGTGCAGTAAACTGAAGACTGTTATTGGCACAATTACCTTAGCTCAGTGATAAAGACTGTATGAGCTTCAATCATAGCAACATCAGCTTTCAGGATCAGCAACAATTCTTAGGGAATAGTAGATGTGTTAAGGCATTGTTTCATGTTTGGGGGAGCCTATAATATAATGCTGGAAATGCTGGGCATACATTTATTGTTTTAATGCACTTCATAACGTTTTTGAGATTGTTGTTTGAGAGAGGCAAAGTTAAGGAGCTGTTTAGTATATGAACTTAAGAACATTCCCTTAGATACATTATATTTTCAGGCATGGCACTAGCTCCATTTGTGGGTTACTCCACAATGAGTGTATGTAAGAACATCACAAGTTAACTATTTATTGCCCAAAGAATGTCTGGATACAGACCTGCAATATTTGGGTAGAAACATGGCTTTCAGTGCCTAGGCCCTCCACATTTGCAATGTGCCCAGAAAACCATTCACTGGAAGTCCTTGTAGATGTTAGTCAGTGAGTAGGTACATGAGTGGCTGTATATGTGAGTTACTGGTTGTTTTAGTGGCTGTATGGGGGAGTTGATGTGTAAGTGTCTATAGATCAGTGATTTGGTGTTTGAGTTTGTATGGGTCTGTGAAAGAGTATGTGAATGGTTGTGTGGGAGTGAGTGTATGAGATGTTGTCTTGGGGGTGTAAATGGGTGAGTGAGTGGTTCTGTGGATGATGTCATCAGTGATGTCATTTGAGATGTCATCAGTGATGTAATAAGTGATGTCATTTGCGATGTCATCAGTGATATCATGAGTGCTGTCACTGACCATGTCATGAGTGATGTAATATGTGTGGTCATAAGCATTGCTTTGCCGGGGCATAAGTTATAGTTAAGTAAGCTAACCATAACAGCTGAATTTCTATTATTTTGTACGAGTGAAATGTCTGCCTAACTATAACAACTCTGTAACCTTAGTTTTTTCAGTGAATGTCAAAGGTTTTCAAAATTAAATTTCCTAATTATAATGTCCCTGTAACCTTTGGTTTTTTAAGTTAAATTCTATGGTTTTTAACTAAGAGTTGCGTTTGCAAAGTGGTGGAGAAAGGGGGCAGGGACACTGACCAGCTGTGAGGAATCCAACTGTGTCAAACTTACTGAAGGGAACAGGAGGACTTCTTGGCACATAAGACCCTGAGCATCAAAAAGAACTTCATCCCTCAACCAGTAGTGAGCCAGGTGGTGCATTTGCAGAGTGGTGGAGAAAAGGGGCTGGACCTCCGACCAGCACTCAGCACTCGCACTGTGTGGGACTTACTGGAGGTAACCGGAGGGGTGATTGGCCCCCAAGGACCCCCAGCAGCCAAGGAGAGTTTATCCCCCAGGCAGTAGTGCACCAGGAGGTTTGTTTCCAGAGTGGTGAAGAAAGGGGGCATGGCCTCTGATGACCACTCAGAAATCACAATGTTTGAGACTTACCGGAGGTAACAGGGGGGCTTGTTGGCCCCCAGAACCCTCAGCATCCAAGGGGACTTCATTCCCCAACCAGCAGTGTACCAGGAGGCGCTTTTGCAGAGTGGTAGAGAAAGAGGGAATGGTCTCCGATGACCTCTCAGCAATCCTGCTGTGTGGGACTTACTGGAGGTAACAGGAGGGGTATTTGTCCCCCAAGGACCCTCAGAACTCAAAGGGACATCATCCCCCAACTAGCAGTGCACCAGGAGGCTCATTGATGGTGGTCCCCAGGGCTCAGGGGGGTCACAAGGCCCCCCGATTTCATTAGTATTAACCCCTGAGAGGTGTGGATGCCCAGGGCTGCAGGTGATGCCGTACCGGCCTCCCCCGCATTAACTTTATAAATAGCCCCGGGGAGGTGGCAATTCACAGGGCTTTTATATAGCCTTGGAGGGGGCCCCATGTGCCTCCTCTTGCTTTTTCTAATGTCTGCATGCCCCCACGATTTGTCCCACCCGGGGGCTTCCTTGAAAATTAGCGCAGAAGACTGTGCTTCTTTTTTTTCAATTTTACAATGAATCCTCTGCAAATCTGAAAATTCACACCATAATTGGTGAAAAAAAATGTTTTTAACCCTCAGTGGAGTTCCTGTGGGACCCCACTGCAAGTTCTCGGGGTCCCTAGATATACAAACTTGTTGTCTAGTTAATATCTCCCAAACTACTGACCAGATTTACACCAACTCACAAAAGCACAATCTGCGTACCGACATCTAGCTTTCTGCCACATCTGGTGTAGTTCTGTCCTGCAGATCAGGCTGTAGGCTTGTTCAAAGGTCCAATGGGAATTAACATGGGAAACACACCTTTTCTGACCCCCGGTTTTTTTCAGCCCCCACTACACAAAACACCCTGAAGCTTTCCAGACTACATCTGAAGTACTGGGCACATTTTTGGGGGAGACCATAGATATAGGCAACTGAAAATCCCCTTTTTGATAGAAACTCGGCCCTAACTATTACTACCTGCTGGCGACCATCAGTAGGTAATATTGGTTAATTATTAATGTTCATATTAAGAATGTATAATTTGTTCTAAATTAATAGGGTTAATCAAATATGTAATGTGTTTGAAGTGAAGTGAAGTACTTTACATACTGTTGCTTAGACTGTATGTGTATATATACATACATATATATATATTCACAGAAAAAACCATAGGTTTCAGGCACGTTATAGTTAGGAATTAGCATTTAAAAAACCTCAGAAATTCACTGAAAAACCATAGGTTTCAGGGGTGTTATAGTTAGCTGGACTTTTCACTTGTACAAAACCATTGAAATTCCCCCGTTATAGTTAGTTCAGCTAACTATAACTCACGCGCCCGCAATGCACTGCTGATGACGTCACATATCACATCACTCATGACATGGTCAGTGACATCACTCATGACATCACTGATGACATCTCAAATGACATCACTGATGACATCACTGATGACATCATCCTTGTGATAGAGTGGCAGACCTCCTCTCACCCTAATATAACCTTTGATACACACATTCAAAAATAGAGACTACAATTTTCAAAACAATGGACATACCAATACCAGTTACAACAACCTCTTCAGTAATTCTAAGATCCACATACACATCCACTCATTCACCAACAGTCCTATACAGTCACTCATACATGTACTCACTCATCATATGTACTCATACACCTATACATTCTGTTACACAATGCCACTCATCCATAGAGTTACTCACACACATAGTCACTCATGCTAATAAAGAATCAAACATACATTTACTTGCATATACAGTTATACACACACCACCACACTTACTTCGACGGAAACTTACACATACTTAGTCTTTTAAACAATCACTTATAGAAACACATACTTATTCATACAGGAACGCTTTCAATCTCTCATTCTCACATATACTCACTTATATACACCAATAGTCACATATACTAGTTTAAAACATATGTAGTTACTCATAAAGACACTATTGAGACAGTCATTCACTCACTAACACACCCATACACACACTCATCCACCCATACAGTCCTGCTCAAATGCTGTCTTCAACACATACAAACAGTGAGTCACTCATTCATGCACCTATGCACTACGTAATACCCCCCACCGAACCATGCAGACACTCAGACTGATACTCAAAAAACCAACTAATAACCTATATAGACACCCATGTAGCTACTCACCAACCCATGCAGCCACTTATACACAAAGTGAGAGACTGATACAGATATTTACATATTTAAACATTACTCACTAAGCCATGTATTCACTATGATACACTTAATCAGTCAGTTACACAATCAATTTTTCAAAAACAAATCATCCATTTAGATACCCATTTATTCTTCCATCGACCTTGAGATATACATATATAAAACATATTTAATTTTCAGAAAAACACACATTCACTGGATGATGTCATCAGTGATGTCATCAGTGATGTCATTTGAGATGTCATCAGTGATGTCATGAGTGATGTCACTGACCATGTCATGAGTGATGTAATATGTGACGTCATCAGCAGTGCATTGCGGGCGCGCGAGTTATAGTTAGCTGAACTAACTATAACGGGGGAATTTTAATGGTTTTGTACAAGTGAAAAGTCCAGCTAACTATAACACCCCTGAAACCTATGTTTTTTTCAGTGAATTTATATATATATATACATACATATATATATATTCACTGAAAAAACCATAGGTTTCACACATGTTATAGTTAGCTGGACATTTCACTCGTAAAAAAACAATAAAATTCCCACGTTATAGTTAGTGCAGGCAACTATAACTCACGCGACTGCAATCCTCTGCTGATGATGTCAAATATTACATCACTGATGACATATGTGTCTTTATGAAAAATAAATATTTGTAATATATGTATAGCTAAAGATACAGTATTAGCATCAACAGAGGATTGCGGTCGCGTGAGTTATAGTTGCCTGCACTAACTATAACGGGGGAATTTCATTGGTTTTTTACGAGTGAAATGTCCAGCTAACTATAACATGTGTGAAACCTATGGTTTTTTCAGTGAATTTGCAAGGTTTTTTAAATGCTAATTCCTAACTATAACGTGTGTGAAACCTATGGTTTTTTCAGTGAATTTGTACGGTTTTTTAAATGCAAATTTTTTTTTGAGATTTTTGGTAAAAAATAATTTCCAACCTATGTATAAAATAATATATGTACTATATCCTGCATTATGGAATGGTTAATTTTTTATGTTTACATACAGTTGTACATCACAGTTATTATCTTCTACAACTCTTGAATTTTTTTTTTGTATGCATTTTTTGCCGTGCGCGTACGGTAAGCTGACGCTACGCACTCCGTACGTCATAAGTACGGTGCGCTTACGTGATACGATGCGCGTACGGTAAGCTGACGCTACGCGCTCCGTACGTCATAAGTACAGTGCGCTTATGTGATACGTACGTGACGTACGCGTACACGCATGCGCGTTGCGCGGAAGCAATGTCGCGGTTACGCAGGGGCGTATAATGCGCATGCGCGAGTGCGTTTTACGTACGCGCTCCGTAAGCGTCACGTTTGCGCATGCGTACTTGTTTACGAGCGCGTACCGTAAGCTTACTGAGCGCTCACGGTAGGTCATGTGATCCACAAAGAACACTTTTCATTGGTTGAAACTACTCTCAGTTCCAGAAACTTCCCACACCACACCCATTCCCCTCATTACTGCTTGAGATCCCCTAGGAGAAGGAGCTGAATTGACATTGAGATACAATGGCAGAGCAGCAGACCTCTTCTGAGAGTGAGCCTAGCAGCACCATCATCAGACAGAGAAGGAGGAAACAAAAGGATTCTTTTGTGTGGGAGTATTTTACTTTTCCAGAGGGGCAGAAAAAGGTCAATGCTCCATTGGTCACTTGCACACTTTGTGACCGTGTTTTAGCTAGAGGAGATCCAAGGAAGAAGTATTCCTTTGGAAATCACTCTATGATGAGACACATTAGGGATAAACATCCCAGGACCTTTGCTCGACATACTGAAGAAAACTCTTCAGTAAGTCACCGGAGCCCAACCTCAGAAGCTCAGCCGAGTACATCATCGGCAGCTCAGCTGAGCCCTTCCTCTGAGGTGGGAGCATCACCTTCTTCTGCTCCTCTGGACATTAACCCTCGATTTCGGAGGGTTTTCAATGAGGTGTACAACGTGTTGTGGTCTTATTGTTTTTGGGGAGACCAGTGTTTCCCTTATTAACAATAAGATAGACCAGCACGTTTGTAGACGCTCATACATTTTTTTTTGCCGTGCGCGTACGGTACGCCTAATCGCGGAATAGTTACGCGAAGTTCGCGGAATTTTTTCTCGCGGAATTTCTCCGTTTATGCCGTGCGCGTACGCTACGCAGATTCGGCGATTTTTCGAAAAAAAATTAAAATTAATTTTTGCCCTTGGGGGTCCTTCTGGGACCCCCTGACAAAGGCCAGGGGGTCAGGAACTGTCCACCCTGCCCCCTTTTCATGTTCTCCACCTTTGTTTTTCACCCCCTCAGACTGCGAGAGACAAAATGGCGGCCGACACTTCCTGGTTTCGACTGATTCGAATGTTTACTGAGATCTAACAACCAATCTAAATCGCGCTTGTGCACGGCGGCGTGCGCGTACGGTAAGCTTACGGTACGCGCACGCAGAGCGCCTATAGATATATATATTGATTTAAATGCTATTTTCTCAGGAAATACTGAACAGATTTACACGAGACCTTCAAAAGGCACATCCCTGACCTGACGGCTACCTCTCTGCCAAATTTCAAGTAATTCTGTTCAGCCGTTCGGGCTGTAGCTTGGACTAAAGGTCGTATGGAAAAATGCATGGGGAAAACGCGTTTAGGGACCCCCCCTTTTTCTCAGCCCCCGCTTGACGAATCCCTCCGAGACTTTCAGGGTAGGAGCGGAGCGGAGCGCCCCACCTATTTTGAGAATTTTGCGAGGATTCGTCAATCGGCGCCAAAGTTATTCCAAATAGAATGTTGCGGATTTCCTATGGAAACACGGTCCTAACTATAACTATCTAATATGAAACCGCAAAAACACCCTTGAGCATTAAGGAAGCACTCTACATCACCCTGCGCCTCCGGCATAAATTTCAGCAAGTCAGGTGACTTCCAATTCTTTATTTATTTTGCCAACGCGTTTCGGGGCACACAAGCCCCTTCTTCCTGGGCAGCTTCAAGAACCTTACTGATACTCGCAACGAGTTTTGCCGGTTTAAATTACCCACATGTCCCTACTTCAACTCCTCCCATCACGTGTTGTTTCAATATAACTTGGGGCATGTAGTACCGTCGTTGTGAGTGAAATTTCTAATATCTTTAAGTAAGTTCAATCAAGGTTCCATTATTACCAGCATTAAACTCCTAAGTGGATATGGAATCCACCGACGAGCCGCTTTGGTTACTTGCAGGGCGAAGTGCTGAAAAAGTGAAGATTAGTTCTTCCCCCAGCCTCTCTTCGTTGCGAGATGGTGCCTCCTCCACAGCAGGGACCAGCCGTGCACATTCATGAAACCACAAAAACACCCTTGAGCATTAAGGAAGCACTCAACATCACCCTGCGCCTCCGGCATAAATTTCAGCAAGTCAGGTGAGTTCCAATTCTTTATTTATTTTGCCAACGAGTTTCGGGGCACACAAGCCCCTTCTTCCTGGGCAGCTTCAAGAACCTTACTAATACTCACAACAAATTTTGCCAGTTTAAATTACCCGAATGTCCCTGCTTCAACTCCTCCCATCACGTGTTGTTGCAATATAACTTGGGGCATGTAGTACCGTCGTTGTGAGTGAAACTTCTAATATCTTTAAGCAAGTTCAGTCAAGGTTCCATTATTACCAGCATTAACTCCTAAGTGGATATGGAATCCACCGACGAGCCACTTTGGTTACTTGCAGGGCGAAGTGCTGAAACGGTGAAGATTAGTTCTTCCCCCAGCCTCTCTTCATCGCGAGATGGTGCCTCCTCCATGGCAGGGACCAGCCGTGCATATTCATGAAACCACAAAAACACCCTTGAGCATTAAGGAAGCACTCTACATCACCCTGCGCCTCCGGCATAAATTTCAGCAAGTCAGGTGAGTTCCAATTCTTTATTTATTTTGCCAACGCGTTTTGGCGCACACAAGTCCCTTCTTCCTTGCAGCTTCAAGAACCTTGCTTATACTCGCAATGAATTTTGCCGGTTTAAATTACCCACGTGTCCCTGCTTCAACTCCTCCCATCACGTGTTGTTGCAATATAACTTGGGGCATGTAGTACCATCGCTGTGAGTAAAATTTCTATTATCTTTAAATAAGTTCAGTCAAGATTCCATTATTACCAGCATTAAACTCCTAAGTGGATATGGAATCCACCGACGAGCCGCTTTGGTTACTTGCAGGGCGAAGTGCTGAAACGGGGAAGATTAGTTCTTCCCCCAGCCTCTCTTCGTTGCGAGATGGTGCCTCCTCCACGGCAGGGACCAGCCGTGCATATTCATGAAACCGCAAAAACACCCTTGAGCATTAAAGAAGCACGCAACATCACCCTGTGCCTCCGGTATAAAGTTTAGCAAGTCAGGTGAGTTCCAATTCTTTATTTATTTTGCCAACGCGTTTCGGGGCACACAATCCCTTCTTCTTGGGCAGCTTCAAGAACCTTACTGATACTCACAACGAATTTTCCAGTTTAAATTACCCACATGTACCTGTTTCAACTCCTCCCATCACGTGTTGTTGCAATATAACTTGGGGCATGTAGTACCGTCGTTGTGAGTGAAACTTCTGATATCTTTAAGTAAGTTCAGTCAAGTTTCCATTATTACCAGCATTAACTCCTAAGTGGATATGGAATCCACCGATGAGCCGCTTTGTTTACTTGCAGGGCGAAGTGCTGAAACGGTGAAAATTAGTTCTTCCCCCAGCCTCTATTCATTGCGAGATGGTGCCTCCTCCATGGGAGGGACCAGCCGTGCATATTCATGAAACCGCAAAAACACCCTTGAGCATTAAGGAAGCACTTGACATCACCGTGCGCCTCCGGCATAAATTTCAGCAAGTCAGGTGAGTTCCAATTCTTTATTTATTTTGCCAACGCGTTTCGGGGCACACAAGTCCCTTCTTCCTTGCAGCTTCAAGAACCTTACTGATACTCGCAATGAATTTTGCCAGTTTAAATTACCCACATGTCCCTGGTTCAACTCCTCCCATCACGTGTTGTTGCAATATAACTTTGGGCATGTAGTACCGTCGCTGTGAGTAAAATTTCTATTATCTTTAAGTAAGTTCAGTCAAGATTCCATTATTACCAGCATTAAACTCCTAAGTGGATATGGAATCCACTGACGAGCCGCTTTGGTTACTTGCAGGGCGAAGTGCTGAAACGGTGAAGATTAGATCTTCCCCCAGCCTCTCTTCGTTGTGAGATGGTGCTTCCTCCACGGCAGGGACCAGCCGTGCATATTCATGAAACCGCAAAAACACCCTTGAGCATTAAGGAAGCACTCTACATCACCCTGTGCCTCCGGCATAAATTTCAGCAAGTCAGGTGAGTTCCAATTCTTTATTTATTTTGCCAAAGCGTTTCGGGGCACTCAAGCCCCTTCTTCCTGGGCAGCTTCAAGAACCTTACTGATACTCGCAACAAATTTTGCCGGTTTAAATTACCCACATGTCCCTGCTTCAACTCCTCAAATCACGTGTTGTTGCAATATAACTTGGGGCATGTAGTACCGTCGTTGTGATTGAAATTTCTAATATCTTTAAGGAAGTTCAGTCAAGGTTCCATTATTACCAGCATTAAACTCCTAAGTGGATATGGAATCCACCGACGAGCGGCTTTGGTTACTTGCAGGGCTAAGTGCTGAAACGGTGAAGATTACTTCTTCCCCCAGCCTCTCTTCGTTGCGAGATGGTGCCTCCACATCGGCAGGGACCAGCCGTGCATATTCATGAAACCGCAAAAACACCCTTGAGCATTAAAGAAGCACTCAACATCACCCTGTGCCTCCGGCATAAATTTTAGCAAGTCAGGTGAGTTCCAATTTTTTATTTATTTTGCCAACGCATTTCGGGGCACACAATCCCTTCTTCCTGGGCAGCTTCAAGAACCTTACTGATACTCGCAACAAATTTTGTCAGTTTAAATTACCCACATGTCCCTGCTTCAACTCGTCCCATCACTAGGCCTGGGCTAAATTTCCGTTCTGCTCGCGGAAATTGCGATAATTTGACAATTTCGCGTTCCGCGGAGAGCGCGAATATGTCAAAATTTCCGCACTCCGCAGCTTAGCGATAATTTGTTTCTTGCTCGCGCTGTAAAATAATACATTCTCTCGCGCACGCGATCGCCTTGCCTGAATCCCCGCATTCGCCGACAAGTTTTCCCGATCTGGTCGCATTCTCCACGAGATGTTGGATTGTTGGTAGCCATTTGCGCTGTCTCGCGACAGTTCGCGCCCGCAGTAATGTCATTGGTCGCGCGATCACGTCTTTCTTCTCGCGATCATGCACAGCGAGAAGAGTGAAAACAAGATGGCCGCGCCCGCGAGCAACCGCATGGGTAAGTTGGCGAGCCGCGACCACGCAGAAAATAACGCGAACGGGCGGAAAAAAAACTTCCGCATCTTTGCGATATTTCCGCGTGTTTGCTGAGATTTTTAACATTTTCGCGATAATTTGCGAAAGTCACTTTCGCAAATTATGCCCACCCCTACCCATCACGTGTTGTTGCAATATAACTTGGGGAATGTAGTACCGTCGTTGTGAGTGAAATTTCTAATATCTTTAAGTAAGTTCAGTCAAGGTTCCATTATTACCAGCATTAAACTCCTAAGTGGATATGGAATCCACCGACTAGCCGCATTGGTTACTTGCAGGGCGAAGTGCTGAAACAGTGAAGATTAGTTCTTCCCCCAGCCTCTCTTTGTTGCGAGATGGTGCCTCCTCCACAGCAGGAACCACCCGTGCATATTCATGAAGCCGCAAAAACACCCTTGAGCATTAAGGAAGCACTTAACATCACCCTGCGCCTCCGGCATCAATTTCAGCAAGTCAGGTGAGTTCCAATTCTTTATTTATTTTGCCAACGCATTTCGAGGCACACAAGCCCCTTCTTCCTGGGCAGCTTCAAGAACCTTATTGATACTCACAACGAAATTTGCCAGTTTAAATTACCCACATGTCCCTGCTTCAACTCCTCCCATCATGTGTTGTTGCAATATAACTTGGGGCATGTAGTACCGTCGTTGTGAGTGAAACTTCTAATATCTTTAAGTAAGTTCAGTCAAGGTTCCATTCTTACCAGCATTAACTCCTAAGTGGATATGGAATCCACCGACAAGCCGCTTTGGTTACTTGCAGGGCGAAGTGCTGAAACGGTGAAGATTAGTTCTTCCCCCAGCCTCTCTTCATTGCGAGATGGTGCTTCCTCCACTGCAGGGACCAGCCGTGCATATTCATGAAACCGCAAATACACCCTTGAGCATTAAGGAAGCACTCTACATCACCCTGCGCCTCCGGCATAAATTTCAGCAAGTCAGGTGAGTTCCAATACTTTATTTATTTTGCCAAAGCGTTTCGGGGCACACAAGCCCCTTCTTACTGGGCAGCTTCAAGAACCTTACTGATACTCGCAACAAATTTTGCCGGTTTAAATTACCCACATGTCCCTGCTTCAACTCCTCCCATCACGTGTTGTTGCAATATAACTTGGGGCATGTAGTACCGTCGTTGTGAATGAAATTTCTAATATCTTTAAGTAAGTTCAGTCAAGGTTCCATTATTACCAGCATTAAACTCCTAAGTGGATATGGAATCCACTGACGAGCCGCTTTGGTTACTTGCAGGGCGAAGTGCTGAAACGGTGAAGATTAGTTCTTCTCCAGCCTCTCTTCGTTGCGAGATGGTGCCTCCTCCACGGCAGGGACCAGCCGTGATATTCATGAAACCGCAAAAACACCCTTGAGCATTAAGGAATCACTCAACATCACCCTGCGCCTCCGGCATAAGTTTTAGCAAGTCAGGTGAGTTCCAATTCTTTAGGGACCAGCCGTGCATATTCATTAAACCGCAAAATTGTATTTTCTATATTTTTGTACTTACCTTTATAAGTATAGGGAGATGATATTTTTGTGAATTATATTTTTGACACAATATTTTTGTTACACAATATTGTTGTTAATATGGTGTTAGTAATCCCGAAAGCAGCACAGTGGGATAGCTTACAGTAAAACACAGAATGTGCTGCAAAACTGGGTCCAGGCCCCCCTGGAAACTTTTTCCCTATCCACTGGCTGGCACTCCTCAGAACACATTTGGACATGTGCAGTTCTGAGGAAGGACTATCCTCCTGTTTAAAATCCTAAGTGAGAGTGGACCTGCTTGCCTTGAACCCAGGACTTAAGAAATTACTCCAAGGGTCAGATGGCTCACCTCCTGTTTGTGCTACAGGGACACACTTAGTTTCCATAGGCCTCTCTCCCTGAAACTGCCTAACTGAGCAGGTTCAACTGGCGCTGATGAGGACCCTGCAGTTGGCCTCTGTTGGAGGGAGTCCTAACTCCCCCAGTAGTGCCCCCAGTCCCTGTACCCTTGAAGTGTGGACAGGAGTATACTACTCCTGTCCACACTGCAAAAGATGGGATTTGAATACTTTTCCCAACTTACTGTCTTGAAAACCGAAAGAAACCAGGATCGCTGTGGAAGCCACAGCCATTGACTTCATACTGTTGGTTGGACTCAGATTAATGGTTTGCCCAACTGAAGGAGATCTGGCTTGCATTAAAGATTCTAGGGGGCTTGTTTACAAGCCCCTTGCGCCACCGGTGACGCACCGGCAGCGCATTTTACTGCCCCATGTTTACAACCACAGGAAAAGCCACCCTTCGTGACTTTTCTTGTCTTTGTAAATATGGCCCCTTTACAAGCATCCCTTTGCGTGAAAAGGTTGTTCCATGGGTGTTACTGTGGGTGTTCCCACACAACACCCATGGAATCTGACACATTTCCAGATTTACGAGAAATTGTAAACCTGGAAATGCGTCTGAACATAGAGAGCTTAATCAGGGCAGACGCCAAACAGCAAAACGTCAACGTCGAGGCTTTCCTGAGTACAGATGTCTGACTTCACTGCATGTCAGTGAGACGGGGAGGCGGGGAGCCGGCGGGACCGTTTGGAAATTGGGGCTCCCCCCACGGTTCCCAATGGAAAGGCCCAGCCCTGGGGGATGGAGTCCCCGGGGCCAGAAGTGGCGTGGGAGGGGGGCCAAGAGGCCCCTCACTTAAAAAAAAAAACAAATGGCCGGGCCCTGGGGGATGGGGTCTCTGGGGCAGAAATTGGCCCGGGGAGGGGGGCTGCACGGCCCCCCTCCTCTGAATCATTATAAAAAAATACCGGCCAAGCCCCGGGGCAAATAGTGCCCCAGGGAAGGGGGCCCCGTGGCCCCCCTTCCCTATAATAAAAAAATTCAAAAAGGAGAAGGCCGGTCCCGGGGGATGGAGTCCCTGGGGCCAAAATTGGCCTGAGGAGGGGGACAGCGCGGCCCCCCTGCAAATATAGATAAAAAAAAGAATGTTGACCAGGCCCCGGGGGATGGAGTCCCCGGGGCCGAAATTGGCCCTGGAGGGGGGCCACATTGCCTCCTTCCTATTTCTTTCTTAAAAAACATAAATACAAAGAAAATGCTCAGGCCACAGGGGATGGGGTCCCCGAGGCCAAAAGTAGCCCAAGGAAGGGGGGCCAAGCAGCCCCCCTCTCAGAAAAAAAAAAGAAACCGACAATTCGCGGGAGGCCCGGCCCCTCCCTGCAGCCCTGTGGCGCGTCTTAAGTAGGGGGATTAATTCCCCTTGAATCCAGAGGGTCCCTGGGGGCCAACTAGCCCACCAGGTACCTCCGGGAACCCCAAGCAGTGGAACCACCTCCAAGTAGGACGGAACGAGGGGCAGGACCCTTGATGGCTGTGTGACTACAGGGCTACCCCACAGAGCGTTGAGGTTCCACTAGGAGTTAAAACCCCTCCCAAAACGGGATGGAGTGAATACATGAGACTAATTTGTCCGAGAAAAGTGATAAGGAGCAGCTATCTGCCCATTTAATAAGTAGAATAGGGACATTCTCTTTACTACTCATACCAGGGGACACAAAGTCTCGCCCTGAAGAAAGTCCAGCACCCTTCATGGGGCTTACATGGACTGAAACATGTTGGCTATAGGGTCTTAGGACCATAATATCCCTACTGACCCTTTCTTTATATTTTATCATTACCCCCGGCAGATCCAAGAATAAAGGGAAACTGGGATCTGTTGGTGGGCTTTTAATCTTTATCCCCCTGGCCAAAAACATCTTCCTAAGAGCCCCCTGAAAGACGGTTGAGCCCACCCTGACTTCTAGGCATCAGGGTGTCCCAATGATGAAGCATGACACCACTAGGGTGTGTGAGGGAATATAAAACAAAAGGATTTGCCTCGTTTCTCACCTGGTAGTGGTGTTCCTGCAGTAGCTTCACGTAGGGATCTCCACACTATCAGAGTTCTGGGATTGTTCAAATAGATCCAACCACTCATTAGTGAGTCGGTATTGGGGAGTACTTTCTGGTAAAGCACCTCCAGTAAGCACCAGGACGCTGCATTGTAGAGAGGTGGTCCAAGGCCACGCCCTCTTTTTACACCACTCTGCAAAACAGCTCTGTGGCACTTATTGGAGGTACCTGGTGGGCTAGTTGGCCCACAGGGACCCTCAAGAATCAAGGGGACTTAATCCCCCAAGTTACAACGTGCTAGGGGGCACGTTCGCACAGTGGTGCAGGGAGGGGGTGGGGTCTGATATAAGAAGTTAGCAATCCTGCTGTGTGGGAATTACTAGTGGTAATAAAAGGAGAAGTTGGTCCCCAAGGCTGACGTTGGGGGCTAACTACTACTCCTGTTACCGCCAGTAAATCCCACACAGTGGGATTGCTAAGAGGTGTTTGAAGGCCATGCTCACCTGTCTCCACCACTCTGCAAACGCGACTGCTATGTTATAGTTAGAAATTAGCATTTAAAAAACCTTTGAAATTCACTGAAAAAGCATAGGTTTCAGGGGCGTTATAGTTAGAAAATAGCATTTAAAAAACCTTTGAAATTCACTGAAAAACCCATAGTTTTCAGGCACGTTATAGTTAGAATTGAGCATTTAAAAAACCTTAGAAATTCACTTAAAAAACCATAGGTGTCAGGGACGTTATAGTTAGTGTCAACTTCTCGCGTAGAAAACCATAGATATTCCCTGTTATAGTTAGTTCAGCTAATTATAACTCGCGCACCTGCAATGCGCTGCTGATGACGTCACATATTACATCAAACATGACATGGTCAGTGACATCACTGATGACATCATACATGACATCACTGATGACATCACTGATGACATCATCCAAATGAAAATCTGATGCACCTCCTCACACTCTAATATAACCTTTGATACACCCACTGTAAAATACAGACTACCATTTTCGAAACCATAGACACACCAATACCAGTTACTTCATACACACTCACTGATTCATAGGTCTACACACACATCCCCTCATTCACCCATACAGTCACTCATACTCATACATGCAGTCACTCATCAATAAAACACTATCATATGCACTCATGCATCTATACAAACACTCACACACCACCATTAATCCAGAGTTATTCACACACGGAATCAGTCATGCAAAGAATTAATCACACTCCCATTTACTCACCTATACAGTTATACACACACCACATCACTTATTCAAACAGTCACAAATGCATACTTACTCTCTTATACAATCACTGATACAAGTACACACTCATCCATACTGCCACTTTCACAATAACTGACTCTCACGAATAGTCATTTATATACTTCAACTCTCACATACACTGCCTTTTACATATGTAGTTACTTGGACATGTACCATTGAGACATCCCTTCACTCACCAACACACCTATACACACACTCACCCACCCATTTAGCTGTTTCCACATGCAATCTTCGAACCATACACACAATGAATCAACCACTCACACATCTATGCACAGTCACACACCTCCCACCCACCCACACACAGACTCAGGCACCCATACAAATACTCAGGCAACCAATCGTTAACCCATATAGACACTCATGTAGCTACTGACCAACCCATGCAGCAGCTTATACAACAACAGACAGACTGATACAGACATTCACACAGTTTAGTCACTAACCCATGCATTCAGTAAGACACATGTAATCACTCACTTAAACAGTCAGTCACGCACCTACTAAATCCTCCATCCAGACACTTATTCACCCACTCATTCTTCAATACACTTTGGCATATATATAATACATATTTAAACTTTAAAGAAAAACACAGTCACTGGATGATGTCATCAGTGATGTCATTTGAGATGTCATTAGTGATGTCATCAGTGATGTCACTGACATGTCATGATTGATGTAATATGTGACGTCATCAGCAGTGCATTGCAGGTTCGCGAGTTATAGTTAGCTGAACTAACTATAACGGGGGAATTTCTATGGTTTTCTACGAGAGAAATGTCCAACTAACTATAACGTCCCTGAAACCTATGGTTTTTTCAGGTTTTTTAAATGCTAATTTCTAACTATAACGTGCCTGAAACCCAAGGCTATTTCAGTGAATTTCAAATGTTTTTTAAATGCTAATTTCTAACTAAAACGTCCCTGTAACCTACGTTTTTTTCATATATATATATATATATATATATATATATATATATATGTATATATATATATATATATATATATATATATATATATATATATATATATATATATATATATATGTATATATGTATATATATATATATATATATATATATATATATATATATATATATATATATATATATATCCAAGTACAAGAAACGCCCATTTGAGGAGCCACAGAGGAAAGTTGATGGCTTTAATGCAGGAAATTGGCAGCATGGTATAACAACCGTGTCTTTCTTCCAAATTACAACCCAACGCGTTTCAAACGTGAAAGTTCTTGCTCACGGGTTCAGGAAGTGCAGTGGCAGTGCTGATTAGGAACACCTTGATAAGTAGACTTGGCTCCGCCTCCGTTAGTGAGTGCTGCTGGGCATGCTGGAGCCTGTAGTTCTGTCTCGTTTTCCCCAGTGGGGTCTGCCAACAAACAACAAAGTAATCCAAAGTAAAAACCTCAGTAGGTGAAGGTGGACTCAGTGATAACTTGCGTGCTCTTATTTCTCAGTCCTGCACGCAGCCTTTCCCCTCTATGCGCTCGAAGTTTCCCAGCGCTCGATCTGCCCTAGATTCGGCAGCGGGCTTCCTCGCGACCGGACAAGGCCGCTTTACATCCAAGTAAAAGAAACGCCCATTTGAGGAGCCACAGAGGAAAGTTGATGCCTTTAATGCAGGAAATTGGCAGCATGGTATAACAACCGTGTCTTTCTTCCAAATTACAACCCAACACGTTTCGAATGTGAAAGTTCTTGCTCACGGGTTCAGGAAGTGCAGTGGCAGTGCTGATTAGGAACACCTTGATGAGTAGACTTGGCTCCGCCTCCGTTAGTGAGTGCTGCTGGGCATGCTGGAGCCTGTAGTTCTGCCTCGTTTTCCCCAGTGGGGTCTGCCAACAAACAACAAAGTAATCCAAAGTAAAAACCTCAGTAGGTGAAGGTGGGCTCAGTGATAACTTGCGTGCTCTTATTTCTCAGTCCTGCACGCAGCCTTTCCCCTCTATGCGCTCGAAGTTTCCCAGCGCTCGATCTGCCCTAGATTCAGCAGCGGGCTTCCTCGCGACCGGACAAGGCCGCTTTACATCCAAGTAAAAGAAACGCCCCATTGCAGGACTGAGAAATAAGAGGCAGAACTACAGGCTCCAGCATGCCCAGCAGCGCTCACTAACGGAGGCGGAGCCAAGTCTACTTATCAAGGTGTTCCTAATCAGCACTGCCAGTGCAATTCCTGAACCGGTGAGCAAGAACTTTCACGTTCAAAACGCGTTGGGTTGTAATTTGGAAGAAAGACACGGTTGTTATACCATGCTGCCAATTTCCTGCATTAAAGGCATCAACTTTCCTCTGTGGCTCCTCAAATGGGCGTTTCTTTTACTTGGATGTAAAGCGGCCTTGTCCGGTCGCGAGGAAGCCCGCTGCCGAATCTAGGGCAGATCGAGCGCTGGGAAACTTCGAGCGCATAGAGGGGAAAGGCTGCGTGCAGACTAAAATGAAAAGTAATTTGCGTGAGGACTCGAGATTGGTTTCTGCCCATTCGCGCATCATGTCGCAGTCAGGTGCTTCATAGCTGGGGGCTATGAGAATTCTCAGGCCGCGGGGGACCCTCCCCACGTCAATGTAGCACTGTAAGGACTTTGCTTCCCACCAGCGTTTTTGTTCCGTTCTCATTGCTTTCTCAAGTTGTTTGCATTTTTCTTTAATTCCTTGGTTTTTTTGCGTTTACTGGGGCATTATGGGTATTGGAGTCCATTAGCGGTATATTGTCATCACAAAACATTGCTGCCGCCGCCTCCTCCCTTTCTCTTATTGCGTCTGCTGCCATTTAAAGTTTGTCTTGGTTAGATAAAGTTGAATGTTAGATTGCAGGCGATGTCAGGCTGGATTGGGTTGTTTCCCGAATTCTCACAGTCACACAGCCCGTTTATATATATATATATGGCACTGTTGACCAATTGCGGGGCATTGACCTGTGTGAGGGTAGTCTTGGCCACACCGATAACATTGCGATGATTTTTTTCTGAGTTGGCTGTTTCGGGTCCTGTTGCAAGGAGAGTTTGCGCGATGCGTTCTCGCAAGTCTTCCAGATTTGGGACAGTCAGGACGATGCCTCGAGTCGGTGTGGGACTATACTTGAAGAGCTTGCTCTCTTTTCTCGGTTTTGCTAGCCTCCATCTTTTTTGCGTGCTCTTCCACTTGATCGTTGATGCGGGTGAGTTCTTCTATCTCCTCGAGAGTGTAGTGCTTTTTTAGTAGTCGACGACGTAGCGATACTGATTGGCATCCTTCAATGATGCACAGACGGAGTGCATCTTCGGTGTTGAATTTGTCGAATTCACAGTATCGGGCAAGACGCCTCCTTTTCTTGCGAGGCTAGGTTGAACGTGTAGCGTTCATAGTCCAGGTTCCGTTTGTGGAGGAACTTCCTATCTAGAGCTTCTTTCACATCATTGTAGGATGCGGTATTGGCGGCCGGTAGTTCTTTGATGATTTGCGCAATGTCTTTACCCACTAGATTCCGCAGGGCTATGAGTTTCTGATTGGGATCACGAACTTGCGACCCAGTCATGAAATCTTCAAAATCTTCAGCCCAGCTTTTCCATTTGGGCCCCATGCTGTTCACAGACGTCAGCGTTAAGGGCTCGGGAAGGCACATGAAAGTCCACTGCCCACTCAAAAGAACGAATGAGCCCGACATATGCTAGGGCAATACCAGGATTTATTCCACAATTCACGGAGGCACAAAACATGCAAAAATCCAAAGGGTTCAGGAAACGCCAGGCAGACGCGTTTCAGCATTACTGCTTTCCTCAGTGCCGGTTTCAGTTTCCACACAGAGTCTCTTACTTGGGGGTTGTTATTAGTCCTGTGACGCTCTCATTGGCTCTGTATTTTACTCCGCCCCTTCTTTCAGCTGTAGTGCATCCTGCATTCCAGATTGGGGCCAGAGGCATGCTGGTCAATGGAGTCCAAGCGGCAACCCGTAAAGTGAAGGGCTGTCGAACACCAAGTGGTGTGTCTCGTAGACCTTTAATTCTCCGGTCCCAACTGCACCGATGTAATAACAGGAACCCAGTGTTGCCCCTGCAGTAAAATACTGCATCCTCTCTCCCCTATGCGGCACGTTGAAGCGAATGCTTTTGAGGCCACTTGGGGGGGTGACACGCTGTATTTTCGTACAACGTCCAAAAGTGCTGGCTTGCGTGTCACACCAGACCGAGAGGGCATGCCGGTAGCCGGTGCCAAACGGCAAATTATAAAGTCCACTGCCCACTCAAAAGAACGAATGAGCCCGACATATGCTAGGGCAATACCAGGATTTATTCCACAATTCACGGAGGCACAAAACATGCAAAAATCCAAAGGGTTCAGGAAACGCCAGGCAGACGCGTTTCAGCATTACTGCTTTCCTCAGTGCCGGTTTCAGTTTCCACACAGAGTCTCTTACTTGGGGGTTGTTATTAGTCCTGTGACGCTCTCATTGGCTCTGTATTTCACTCCGCCCCTTCTTTCAGCTGTAGTGCATCCTGCATTCCAGATTGGGGCCAGAGGCATGCTGGTCAATGGAGTCCGTTTATATATATATATATATATATATATATATATATTAATGCTCCCAGACTCGCACGCTTCGGTAAAAGTCCAGCACTCGGGGGGTCGCTTCACAGATGTCTTTATTCAGCCACACAAAAAACAGACGCGTTTCGGAAATTCCTTCATCAGTGTTTACAACTATCGCAGTGTGGCAGCGTTTTTTAACATTACAGCTTGCGTGCACGTGACTACAGCAATAACGCCCACAATCAAACAGCTTCTCTCATTAGTCTGCAAATATAGCGGCCATCTTGGCGTGGCGGACTATTGCCTGGTTGATGCCTGACAAAAACTATTTAGCAGACCGCTCTGTATCCCAACAAAGTGTCAGTGAAGAAAAAGACATAAATATGTCAGTATTATACATTGTATAAAGATGAGCGATTAATTTAGCGATTATCTAAAGCATGATGCCATCATTGCAAATTCAATCAAAACAGTACTTCACACCGTGTATCGGTAAAATCGGCCTACATTTGTCCATATTTTTTCTAATCAAACCGCGAATCGGTCATAATACTGGTGATTACAATTAATACTTCAGTCAGACAAATATTTATCCTCCGCTATCGCACTATTGTCGTGGCATTAGTATTTATCAAGGATACGGTGAGAGAATTAAAAGAAAGGGGGGGTTAAATTTGAGCAATTGTTCATATGACCTCAACTCCCTAAATGAACTGTGAGTTCTTCCCCACTATTGAGTCCTTTTGGTGCCTTGGTCTGCAGGTCGATGATATATCGAGATTCTAATCGCCGAAGCTTCAGAACCCTATCCCCACCTCTTGTGTTAATAGGTACATGGTCCACCCCAAAATATTGCAACAACTCCCTGTTGCTCTGATGTTTTAATGCAAAGTGTCTGGCCACAGGATAATTTGCATCCTTGTTCGCTATAGCCCGTTGATGTTCAAGGATTCATAGCTTTACATTATTTATGGTGCTGCTAATGTATCTAAGCCCGCAAGGGCAGACCAAACAGTATACAACATGTGATGTAGAACACGTTATGAAATGTTTAATCACTTTACATTGTATGACACCCGGGTTGTTATATGTCAGGATTCTCTTACTGTTGGAACAGGCCCTACATTTACCACAGGGGAAGAAACCTCTCATCTCTTTTAGGGTCCCTGTCTTAGGTACAATGGGTGGTAGATGACTCTTTACAAGTCTATCCTTTAAAGATCTAGCTTTATGGAAAGTAATTAATGGTCCAGAGGGAATATCTGGTCCTATATTTAAATCCGTTTGTAGAATATGCCAGTTTCTTTTTAGCATTCTTCTCAGCGTGGGAGCATCATCCGAATATGTCGTGATCATGCGAAAGGTACTTTTATCCAGATTATTGTTATCCCCTCCCTGTGCTTCCTCTAGTATTCCTTTGCTTTTCAGGAGCTCTTTACTGGGAATTCTAAGTACCCTTTTGTATGTGGTCTGTAACAGAGCTGGATCATAGCCCCTCGTTTTAAATCTGGCTAGGCAGCTAACAGCTGCCTTCTCAAAATCTTTATCACAAGAACAGTTCCATTTCAAGCGGAGGAGTTCCCCATACGGTATGCTGTTAATCAATTTAGGTGGATGGCAACTGTCAGCGTGTAGAATCGAATTACCCGCGGTGGGTTTTCTGAACAGTTCGGTCTCTAATCTGCCATCTTTAGCATACACTCTGAGATCTAAATAGTTCACTGCCACTGAACTGATGTCATATGTGAATCTCAAGTTTAACTCATTGTCATTCAACTCCTGGATGAACTCCTTCGCTTGTTCGACAGACCCTCTCCACACCAGGAAAAGGTTGTCGATATATCTGTGCCAGACGACCACATACTTAGCCCATTTCGCCCTGCTGTTGGACAGGGCCACCTGCTCCTCCCACCAGTCTACGAATAAATTCGCATAGCTGGGGGCAACCTGTGAGCTGGATATATATATATATATATATACATGTATAATTATTCTCACAAAATACTTTTGTTCCACAACCAGCAGAGACTGTTTTTTGATTTTGTAACTTCCACTATTTATTCGACAAGCATGTTTTGCTCTTGTTCAACCCCATGAACAATAGCAAATGTGCAAAATATTGTCTACAATGTAAACGTTGTTTCAATAATCTTTAATTGCTGGATATTTTCATTTTTCATAAGAGCTCTCATTTTAATTTCTATTGGCATATTTTGGGTTTAATCAGAGGGATACATAGCGTTATGTTCTGGAAAGAATGTTTATTACACATTGTAAGAACTGAAGTATTAGTTGAGGGTGTAAGAACCCATCTCAAATATTAATCACAATCCTTGTGACATTAAACCACTAAAGTCACCAAATAAACCCGTGCTTAACCCTCTGGTAGCTTTGCCCAAAACAGTCAGACTTAACTTTGAGAAAATGTGTATGTATGCAGCATTCAAGCAGCAATAAAATGAAAACAGAAAGCAAGAAATATCCTAAACTGAGGGGCTCATTACGATGGTGGGCGGACCTGAGTCCGCCCGCCATCGTTACAGTGTTTGGGACTGCTTGCCAGACATGCAGCGGTCCCACCACTGAAATTAGGATGCTCCTGCCATACTGCCGGGTGCATCCAGGGCATTTCACAGTGCGGACGGTGCTGCTGGCTGCAGCACTGTACGCAATGTCAAAATGTCATGCTGTGCCTTTCCCTGCACTAAGTGGCAGGCACCACGCAGTGAAATGCAGGAGGGTACCATGTGCAGCATAACTTCCCCCAACACAGAGAGGCCCGCAATGGACCCCCGAATCCAGCCTCCGCCAGCCTTTTCATGGCCATTCCACCACCATGGAAAGGCTGGCTGACGCCAGCATTGTAATCTGGTGGGCGGTGCCTGCTAGGCACCGCCACCATTTCCCCGGTCCTATCCGCTCTGCCAGGCAATCGTAACGATTGCCTATGGCAGAAGCGTGGCAGGCAGTCTTTGCCCTGCCACGCTTGTGGAACGATTCCCCCCACCATCCTAATGTGGCGGGGAAAATAGCCATTCAGATGACGGAGGACCCGCCACCGCATGGCTGGCAGTGGTGGGTCTTCCACCATCCTAATGAGCCCCTGATTTAGAAAAAAATGTCCATTTTAATAAATAAAAAGACTCCAAAATTACAACAATCTACTAAATTAAACAGGAGATGTGAATTTTTAAAGTTTGAACTAAAAGTAGAGCCAAAAAGCACAAAGCGCCATCTGCGGTTATCTGGTTGCACTAGACTGGGTCAAAGTCAAATTAACCAGGTTCACTTCCGTCAAAAGTTAATCTTCAGACTTCAACAAGTGGCTGGTGGGGCAAGCTGAAAGTTGGATGCAAAGCGAGGCTTGACGATGGCGGGTTGCTGAAGAGCGGGGCTTTGGTGTGGTCGGTTCTACCGAGTCACAAGATGGCTGTCAATACTTCCTGGTTTGGAGTTTTGGCAGTCAATCACAGTGAAGCTCATGGTCGGGAGGGTTCGCGAATTCACTGCGGCCATAGATATCGAAACTTTTTCTTATACTACTGAACGGATTTACACCATTTAACAAAAAGGACTCTTTCTGAACCGAGACCTACCTTTTTGACAAATTTTGTGTGATTCTGTTCAGCAGTTCGAGCTGTAGCTTTGTCTAGGGAAAACGTGTTTTAGGGCCCCCTTTTTTTCTCGGGCCCCGCTTGGAGAATCACCCCAAAACTTTCAAGACAGGAGCTGACCGGAGCGGGCCACTAGTTTTGAAAATTTCGCGACGATTCGTCAAACGGTGCCAAAGTTATTGGGATGCTTTTCCTATGGAAACTAGGCCCTAACTATAACTACCTACTGGTGACCGCCAGTAGGTTTTATATATATATATAGGCCCGTGATAAAGGAGTGCGAGTAAACTCCGAAACGCGTCGGACCTAGTGTTTAAATAAACACACCTTAGATTTGTGGCCGCGGCTCCAGTGCTTTCTTTCGTCCTGATACTTGGAAAGTAAGACGCAGTGGATTATCTGGTATATATATATATATATATATATATATATATATATATATATATACATACATATATATATATATATTATAAGTAAAAAAATTGTGGGTTACAGGTCAATTGCCCGGCGCTCAAAACAGTCTCAGACACTGGTCCCCACCAGTGTGGTACGGTATATTGAACACAAATTCTTCTGAGATCAATGTAAGTCTAACATTCAAAAAAGGACAGATGATTAGTCTTCTTATTCATTCGTTTTTACCTTGTTCCTTCAGAAGTCAAAGTTCACAAAAAGTAACACACAAACTGCCAACACGTGTTTCGCGCCAACTGCGCTTCTTCAGGGCTGTCACATAAACAGAAAATAGTATACTTTAGAGCTCATATGGACATACTTTTTTATTTACAAGTTACACACATTTTGAAAAAAATCAATATTCAAATTAAAGAAGAACTCCATCATTATACTTTTCAACAGTACCCCGCGGCTAAATAAAGGAAGGAGTTAAAAGAAAAGGGAATTCATGGAGGACTGGCATATTATTAATCTGTCCTAAGCCCAAGGTTTGTCAATGTGAATATTTCATATTTAATAACCATACGATTTAGTAATAGGGTAAACGTACGAGAAAGTGTACCTTTTTATTCCTTATGTGATCTCTTTTGAGAAAGGCTCGGATGTTGTTCCAAATTAATTCAGGCTCCCTATTTTAGAGACGGTTCCTAAGGTATAAATTTATTATTATTATAATGTTCAATGACTTGTCTATTTAAACCCAAAATTTCTTTATATCAAACAAAAATAATCTCACCTTATTTAAGTTGACATTTTCACTAATGAGTCTTTATCAGTTAGAATCTTGTCAATTTGGAGATTTATGTATTTAGCGTTCCATGATAAGATCTAAAAAATAATAAAATTGAGCAAACTATTAAATCCCACTAAGCTTACAAATATAATGTCTGCGTTCCAAAAGTAATAACAAGCAGTTTATTAGGTCCCACTATACTATCAATGTCCATTATGAAGCATCTATGCAATATTTTAAAGAATTATAATCAACACAGTGTTTACCTAGATGTCAAAACACTGAAAATAGTGAAGGTAGTGCTGTACACAAATCAACACAAGTCAAATAGCTTTCTATTATACTGTCAGAAAAGTTCAGAGTATCACAGGAAAAAAGTCCAGCTTAATCTAAGCAAAAAATGTTGAGATCCCCTCAACATGTCTCTAGTATGAGTGTGCAGGGTTCCCTTCTTACCGCTAAGTCGATTAACGTCCAGTACTCAATCCGTCTGTTCAGCAAGTGAACTGTCGGTGTTACCCTGCTGCTATTTATGCTCTTCCTATAATTGATGGATTGAAAAAACGGCGGGAAATTTTTTAAAGTGCCACCTCTCTCGAATAAATTATCAGTGTTTGCCGGTTAGAACATAGAGTTATTTTGATTGGAAAACATGATATTTATCAGTAGAGCCCATGTGTGCCTTAATTATATCGATACAAAATAAATTGTAACATGATTTTTGTTAGAAAAATAAAATAAAACAATACCTAGCATCAATAAATGGGATTCGAACCCCTAACGTGATGAACATGTAAATATACGTATTCTAGCAGAGTGAGCTATCATATTATTTGAAAACAAGATGTGTAATTAGAAGGATGAATTGCTCAGATTATTATCATCCTTGTTACTCGATGATTGAAATGGGAAGTACACATAGAGACTCCCCAATCTAAATATTTAAAATGTAAAGAATAAGAAAATCTATTCCCAATTTATACCATTGCACTCGATCTATCTATGTGTTTATTTGCACATGAAAATTATTCCGATGATCTTCATTTCTTTCAACTCATGAAGGTCAACTAGAACCCCCATCTTGCTGGATATGATCATATGGGGTTTTAGTCAAGTGAGCTATCTCATTAGATGACTTCAATTTATGTTAATGACATAGTAAAAATTAGGTCCTACATCACAATTTTTGAAATAAAGTAGAAGACCCATATAGTCACTGATCATAAAGTCGGTTGTAGTTCGAATATAATAAAGTCTTAAATTCACCATCTAGAGGAGAATACCTCTATATTATACTGTCAGTAAATGCAATAATTTTATGACAACATATAATATAACATAGTTGATATTCGTACATTTAACAATGAATACTAATCATTGTTTATTTTTGCACAAGGGGTACGGGATCTATAAACAGTTTATAACTCGAAAGTCAGTGAAAAAATATTATTATTATATATATATATTAAGAAGAAAGACAGAATGTAAGAAGATGATGTAGGTGCCACATACACACCTTGGACCTATTTATTGGAGAAATTATTAATGGGTTTTAATAATGTGAGATTTCCATTTTATTTTTGTATGAGAATAATGAAACACATACTTCCTGTCTGTTTGTGTTCTTGAAATTCAGTTGTCTTCTAAATGACTTTAAGAAATATCCGGTGCGGGCAAACCGTAGGTAATTAATTGAGACTTCTCCAGTTATTTTTGTTATTTGTTTTGTTAGCATTAAGGATATGACTAGATTGTCATTACCTTCAAATCGTTCTACACTGTTCTAAGCACAATGGAGCCTTCTCTACTGCACTCCATATTATGATCCGTAATATTGTGAATCTGCCACCAAACGGTAAGGTAGTCCTCTTAGCCCCCTCAACTACTGCTATATCCGAGGTCTCCCAGGACCTTTGTGATAAAATGGCAGTCTACTTCCATACAAAAATTAAGGACATTTACTCCTCTTTGGAGAAGTCAAACTCTGTGGGAGACAAAACCAAGCTCCCTTCTGATCATCGGGTAGTACCACTTAAGGATTGCTGTTTGCGCTTCTTTCCCCCTTTTCTCCTCAAGAGGAGACTGAGCGGTTGTTAAGTGGGACTAGATCTGGCTCCCCCCTTGAATCTTGCCCTCTTAAGATTTTGAAATTAGGGAAGGAGGTCATTGTACCTCCCTTGACTACTATCATTAATACTGTTATTTCCTCTGGCCAGGTTCCCGCCATATGGAAAACGGCGGTGGTAAAACCCTTGCTTAAAAAGGCCTCTCTGGATCCGACAGAATTAAAAAACTTTCGGCCCATTTCTCTATTGCTTGTAACAGCTAAGATCTTGGAAAAACATCTCAACTGCCATCTTAGCTCCTACCTGAAGGAACATCAATTACTAGATGGCTCACAGCATGGGTTCAGGATGAACACAGAACGGAGACGGCCTTAACCGTTGTTTTTAATAACATCCAAAAACAGGTTGATGCTGGTCATTCTACCCCACTGATCCTCCTGGATCTGACGGCAGCCTTTGATACCATCTCTCCTAGTAGACTGTTGGGAAGGTTTCGGGAAAATGGGATAGAGGATGCTGCATTTAATTTGCTCTCCTCGTTTCTTTTGAACCGATCACAAAGAGTTAAGATGGGCCAATATTTCTCGGCCCTGATAACACTGTCTTGTGAAGTTCCTCAGGGATCCTCATTGAGTCCCACTCTTTTCAATATCTATGTAGCACCACTCGTGGCTGTGGTAAGGTCTTTTGGCCTGGAAGTGCTTTCCTATGCCGATGACACTCAGATTTTGATTTCCATCACCGAGAGTGTCTCTGCCTCAGCACTCAATTTTAAAAACTGCATGCGAGCTGTGGCTGCGTGGATGGTTGAGAATTATTTGGGACTAAATGGGGATAAAAATGGAGGTCCTTATGTTCAGTGGCAAGATTGATATTTGGTCAGAGGCCTGGTGGCCTGATTCGCTTGGATCTTGCCCCAGCCCCTGTGCCACTGCCAAGAATTTAGGCATTATTATGGACTCCACGCTCTCCCTGGGTTCTCAAATAAATAGGACAGTAGCCACCTGCTTTGGGATGATACGGACTCTCAGGAAGATTTTCTGTTTCTTGTCCCTTTCCTCAAGCAAAAAGGCGGTGCTGGCCCTTGTGGTGTTCAGGTTGGACTACTGCAACGCTCTTTACCTGGGGATTAATAAAGGACTCCTGCATCGACTCCAACTGGTGCAGAATGCTGCAGCCAGGCTGGTGATGGATCTCCCTAAATTCCATTCAGTATCAGCCACTATCAGAAGCTTGCATTGGCTCCCATTGGGGAGGAGAATTGTGTTTAAAGCCTTATATCTAGTCCACAAGGCCGTTTACAAAAAGGGGTCAGAAGACATTGATAAAATGTTCCAAAAATATTGTCCTGGTAGGGGCCTCAGATCTGCAAGTAAGAACCAGGTTATAGTTCCTAGGGCTAGGAGAGCCAGATGGGGGGGGGGAGGGCTTTCTCTCTGATAGGGGCCAACCTGTGGAACACCCTCCCTTCCACTGTCTCTTCCTTGGAGTCCCATCTGTTTTTTCGGAAGCTCTTGAAAACCTGGCTTTTTACCTCTCCTAATGCTGTGTCCAATCTGAATCTTTAAGTGCTTATGCCCTCGGATTTCTCCTATCATGATCCTGTTCCGCAGCGCCTTGATGCCCCTGGGCTAATTTTGCGCTCTATAAAATGTTTATTCATTCATTCATAGCTGCATTCTTACAACTGGTCAGAAACTGACACCAGGGTAGTAAGTTATGACATTACATTTAATATCCATAAGCTGTTTCCAGCATTTTGCTGGTCGGACATATTTTTCCTCTGCTGGACCACAAGCATCGAATATCAGTTGCCAATGTTTATTTTTAATCTAGACTGGACTATGGGAAATAGTATATAATTAAGCACTCCGTTAAATGAGTTACAAATTCAGAATGCACCAGCCAAACTTTAACGATACATGCAGTTATTATTGCCTTATACAATTAAAATTCAATGTGTCATCTTAACTTATAACTGAAATCAATTTCCCTCAATCCTCATCATTTACAGATGTGAATCCCATGCCTATTAAAAGTGCAAGGTGCAGATAATAAAGTGCAGTGCAGAACAATTTTAACATAATCAAGTTGTTATATTCAGGCTTACTAAGGGGACTAGTCACTCACCCGTCCTAGATATCCAAATTAAAGTGCGGTGCATAGCAGCTTTTACATAATTAAGCATAATTGATCCATTAATTTCATCATTGCATATATCCTCCATTAGATTTCCTCTTTCCCGAGGTGATACATCCCATGAGAAACAAACCAGAGTTAGTTATCCCAACTCTGTCTAAGAGACGATAATACTATGAATGTGACTCACCTCGCCACAATCTAAAATACTAAGCCTTTTGCTTTCTGTCTTATCCATAAATTTCCAAACTGCTAAGAATTTCTTACGAGCCCCAACCCTTTTTGCATACACTTCCTCAAAAATGTTAATGCGTTGCATTTTTTTATACCAATTTTGGTATGTTGAAACTTTCGCTGTCCACCAATTCTGTAGAATCAAGGCGCGAACTACTAAAGCAGAAATCGCTATAAATGCTTTCTCTCCTTTGGAGATTGGAGTTTTAGACCTTTGCCTTATGAACCCAAACAATGCAATCTCTGGTTCCGGTTTTAATTTTCTCTGCAAACCTTCATTGAAGATGGAAAACACTTCCTCCCAGAAGTGGGTTTAAAGCGGGCATGTAAAAAAAAGATGTACCCAACCCCCCTAACCCATTTGCTAGCAGTGAAAGCACTTGTCCTCTACTTCTGGATACATCTTATGTAAGGCTCTAGGTGTATAATAAGACATCCAATGGGATAAAAATGCCATTCTTTTATAATTAGCAGCTCTTAGTGTTTTATTACCATGTAACAAAATCTCCTGCCACTCTGATTCTGAAAAAGTACACTGAGTTTCTTGGGAGATCTTGTCTAAAAAATGTATTACTAAAGGGTTTCCCTTTGGTTTCGTAATTATCTATATCAGTTTCCGACACCTCTTAACTTAGCTCTATAAAGGACTGTTAATAGGGAGGCCGAAGCTATGCTCAATGGAAAGCAACATTTCTTTACAAATTGAGTAATCTGGAGAAATCCAAAAAATACGAATTGCAGCTAGTTCCACGTCTAGCCTGGATCTCCAGCCATTTTAAACATCTCCCCCGACTATAAAATGGCCTATTCCCTAAAGCCTTTGCTTTCCCAAAATCTTATCTGATTATTTCAGATATAAAGGACCAATATTTTACACTGCGTGAGTTTGAAAAACTCATATCCCGCTGTATTTTCCTTTTAATTTGATGACATGAACGTATTCTTTCCTCAAACCCCTGTAATGTCTTTTAACTAGTCTTTTTCAGACATTAAGCTGTTTTAATAAAAAACTGGAGTCTTCGATTCTG
Organism: Triturus cristatus; assembly: GCF_964204655.1. NCBI lineage: Eukaryota > Metazoa > Chordata > Amphibia > Caudata > Salamandridae > Triturus > Triturus cristatus. The sequence continues at coordinate 1,191,854,695 of NC_140591.1, forward strand.
CTTCCTGCACCATCTTATCCACAAAAAAACTATCCAATGATTCCTTGCCGTCTAACATTCGAGCCATTGAATCCACAAACGTTGCTTCAGAGTAAGTTTTTACCTTGGGAAGTGCCAGCCCCCCTTGGCTAATGTCGAGTTGAAGCACTGAAAGTCTCACTCGTGATGTTTTCTTCTTCTAAATGAATTGTCGAATCATAACTTCCAACTGTTTAAAATATGAGATATTAATTTTTATGGGTACATTTGAAAATAAAAATATGAATAATGGTAGAATAGACATTTTTATGAGGATTACCCTGCCGTTTATAGTGAGTGGAAGAAGAGTCCATCTATCTAATAGATTTGTAATCTTGTTGGCCATCGCTAGATAGTACAATTTAAAAAGTTCCTTGAATAAATTACCTGTCTTAATTATGACGGTCGATGCTGAACTGGGATGCTCTTTTTGCGGTCCTTGCAAAGGTCGGATTCCCAATACAAATAACACAAATGTTGGCGAATGTGAGTAAATTCGAAACGTGTCACCTAATATAACCATTGTGGTACCAACCAAGGTGTGTGCTGAGATTTCTTTCAGCTCCGTGCATCAAGAATTATATTGGCAAATCCAAGGGGTAGAACTTCCCTTGTTGGTATGCATGCATTAGTATTTATATGGTATAAATCTAGCTGCGTAGCAATGGAGCACCATGCAGTAATGTGGTGTGTGGGACACACTACAAGGTCATATTAATGCAGTCTGCTGTGAGATAATTCCAGATTGTGTACATCAATTGAGGATTTACACATTTGCAGTGCACAAAATCATGACATTTCACACATGAACAAGCGCAATTGTGAGACAGAGTTACATATGCTGCCACCAAGTTAAGGTGTTAAAGAATCTCAGACTGTTAACTGATCAAATGCTGCTACTATGGCAGAGGGCTAACAATGCGTCTACTAGCTGTTGCCATCATAGGAAGGATAACCTGACATTTCACAAACTAGCAGTTAGGACATTCTGCAAACTACTAAAGAGATGACTGCTTTCTGCAGCCTCCCAGTAACTAGGGTGAATTTATGCTCTGTAACAGAATCATATTATTGTATTGCACTAGAAACGTAGAAACGCTGGCAGAAACTTTACAATGTGATGGGGTATGGCGGATCTCTTTGTTTGACAAACAGGCATCAGTAACAATTCGAACAGACAAAGGGCCGTATCACAACCGTAAGTGTGAAATTATGACACAGTTTCTGACACAGGTTAGGGGTGGGTGATATCTTAAATAGCTGTAGAGGTGGAGCAGTCCTGTTTTTCCACCTCAGGCAACGGTAAAAGGTTGCATGCCATGGGAACTTAGCCCTAGACACGTTCGCCAGTGTAATAAAACCAAAATCCTACTTTCCCGTGAGAAAAATTATTTTTCAGGCAGCCAAATCCCATTTTCTTCTACGATCAGTAATTCCTCACAGATGTTTTCCTCCGTAGAAACACAGTCGTAATTCATAAGCAATCAAAACAGAATATTTACAATATGGAAGTACCATAAAGCTTCATGCTGAATTAAAATGATGCAGGAGCGTAAATAAAAATAGAAATGCTTGTAAACAGCAGAAACAACGCCGACTAACAAACAGCATGAATATTGCATGCATCTGACAGTTTCTCATCCCTAGCAGATATAAAACATGATTACAGGCTCTACTTCCTTAGTTATACAGAGCCAGGTCTCAACGAGGCTTTACAGCGCGCCGAATCAGTGTTGTATTTATGGCGGTGTGTCGAGAATTCTAGAAATGGTAATTGCACCAAAAGATATGTTATGAATCGTTTCATTTTCATGGTGCAATTGGAAATAGGCTCAATAAAAATCTGCATTTTGGAGCTTTAATAATCTATGGAATCTATGGAATTGTACTAGAACAAGGAACTGAGCATAAATTGAGAGTGTCCGTGCATATAGTTGCCGTGCAACAACGCATTACAATAGTCCTGGAAGCTGTCAGTCCCCATGAACGTTCTTAGGGGCACATCATCAAGGACCGGCGATAATTGTCGCTAAGCGCACTTAGCGCTAGGATAATTATCGCCGGCTAGCGTGGATTTTTATCGCGGAGATAGCGTGCTATTAGCAACGCTTACCTCAAAAGCCATAAAAATCCTAGCGCTAACTGCCAAATGTGAGATAATCACTGGAAATCCAGCTATAATCTCACAAAGTTTGGCATTAGCTTGATGATAGGGCAAGGCAAACTTAGCCATGATCTCCACCTTCCATAGGATATCATCAAGTCAGTCTTGAAGCAGGCGTAAGGAAAGTAGCGATAACTGAGGTTACCGCTACTTTTCTTGCCGCTATGCTTCATAGCGTGGGGCTTGATGATAGGAGAAATGTTGCTTAGCGGCATTTCTCCAGTCACGTCAGGGCAGGAACGCCCACTTTGCATCTTATAAGAGATGCAAAGCTGGGCGTTCAGATTTCAGGCGCTAATGTAAGGTTTCACGCGATAGCGTGACCTTGCTGATTAGGCGATAAAATTATCACCGCTTTTCGCCCGAAAACGGACACAAAAGCGGCGATAATTTTATCGCCTTGTTGATGATATGCCCCTTAGGTATTTAAACAGCATTACCCGCACATTGGTTCCCCTTTCCCAAATCTTGTGTCATGAGGCGGCTCCATCCACCATAAACTTTAGCTACTCAGGTCTCTTTTCTACTTCCATGACTACATGGATTAGGACCTCCTCCCACCCTCCTGTGTAATTTCCTGTCACCGACAGATAAGACAGTGTCTTATACTTTGTCCCTGTTTATTTTCTATTTTGTCAACTTTGTTGATTGCACTGCCTGCGGCCACACACATGTATTGCGCTATGGACGTGTCATTTAGCAACTGCAGTGGGGTTTCCTGAGGTCTGTGGGATGCGCTTGTATGCTACAATTGCTTACCGATAATTGCATTACTCTGAATCCTCTTCCCTAGCTTCCATTCATTGCATTTTGTGATGAAGGGAAAGATGGGTAGGAACAAGCAAGAGATGCTCCAATTACTTACCAGTAAATTCATTACTCTGAACCCTCTTCCCTCACTTCCATTCATCACAAAATGCAACAAGGAGGTAATGGGTATCAGGCTGGTTGGTTTTAAGCAACCAAGTCTTGTTTTTCATGAAACTTGGTAGCTTGGCAACCAGTATAAATAAAAGATTGCAGCTGGGCTCAATCTTTCTCCTTCCCTGCAGCAGTGGAGTCAGCTGGTGCTGGAGCAGAGTTTTCAGTTTGAAAATTCAGTGGCTTTTGAAGCTCTGGCATGTCTATTCGTTGTACTAATTTATTAATAATTAATAATTAATTATTTGTCTTGTGCAAGTGCGTTTATATTAATCAATCCGTTTGTCTTAACAAGAGAGAGAGTTACACGTGGGTGCGCATAAATGTGCTGTTTAAAAATAACGTGCGTGTTTTCATGTTTAAACGTTGCTATGTGCTGTTTATTTTTTAGCACAAAATGCTTTCCGAATTAATGCTTTTCTATGTTGCAAGTGCTAGATAGATGCATACACATAAGGGTATTAGTGGGGTTAACACTGTTTAATCACTATGCTGTGGTAACGTTGTTTTTGTTTCTTTTAATTAAGATGGTCTATTGAGGCCTATGATGGCCTAGAAAAGATGGCCGATTTGTAAGCCTGGCTGTGATTTATAATATGAAAACTGTGACGAGGGAGACCCCTGCTGGAAATGGTCCTGAAGCTAACTGACCATGGTCCTTGCTTGCTTGTTTGAAAACTTTCCATGAGGACAGCAGCAGTTTTGGGAGATCTCCAAGTGAAATGAAAATGTCCTTGGCAGCCTTGGGAAACAAAGGAGCCTTAGAGAAAAACTCTGAACTGTGGCTCGATTGCCGAGGAGAAGTAGAACTAATAAGATACATGTTTTATTTCTTGGTTCCTGTTCCGTAGTCTTTATTATGTGAACTTTTCCTGAGCGGATATTTTCAAATGTAGCGATGTTACATCCTTTCCTTCTCGCTCTGCTCAGCTGGTCCGGCGGACATTACAGTTTTTTCTATGTTTCCAATGTATCTTTTCATTGTTTTAGAAACTATAAGAAATGTTAGCCTAGAGAGGGTTTTTCGCCACTTGCCATTTTGCCTTTGCCACGTACCGAATCTGCGTTGCTGAGGATCGATGCTGAAGGGACTTCGTCTTGAGAGACATTTACCGAGAGACTTGTCCTGACCCGTTCTGACATTTAGCTAGAATAGGTAACTATGAGAAATGATTTACTCTGATTGATTTCCTTTGACTAATTTTAGATAAAGCAATATAATTTTAAACATGGTGTTGGATATTCTTTCTTGTCAATTATTGGGTTTACATTTTTGATCATTGCTGTATATGTTGTATAGATTATGTTTAAGGACAGTCACAAAAACCAGGTCTTATCGACCTCGATATAGATGCAGGGTGATTAGGAGTTTTCCTTCCACAGGTTTATTGCTGGTAGAGTATTTGAGCGTATGTTAGTGTAATGAAATGGGCCCTAGCGTATGATGTATGCATGTGCGTGTAACTGTGAGATTACTCTATCCGTGGTAGTGGGAATATTATACACACCCTGATCTCTATCAATTTCCTGGTAGCAGAGTTGGATGGTTTTTGATGATTGTCTTGATCTGATAAGATTGCTTGTACATTAGTTTATTGATTATTGATTATTGGTTCATGTTGGTATATGTACTAATACTATATGTTGGAGTCGTAATGTTGAGTTATATGTAGTGCTTCTGGAACTTGGAAGCTGTAGCAGTTCAGTAGTAGGGCAGAGGGAAGTACATGCTGCTCTCGGGAAAGACGGAATTGTGAGGAATAACGTGTGACAATTGAAGTTGCGCGTCACATTGTCTGGGTTCGGAATCAGTGACATCGTCGTATGTTACTATTAGAATATATTTCTGGTATATAAGGAGTGTGTATGATAGTGAAGGTTATCTGTGAAACTCTGGTCTTAAGTCCCAGGGATCCGTAAGGTTTTCCGTTAAAGCTTATCGCGGGAGGAGTAATAGGTATTCTCTGAGCTTGTTTGAAGAACTGGGCAAAGAAAGCTTGCTTAGTTGATGTATGTTATAATTCTGTAGTGGAGCAGATTGTCTGTTCTCGGGAAGCAGGATTCTGTGCGTATGTACTATATTTCCTTGTATGAATGTGCGTGAATGTTTGTACATTTAGTTGATTGTAAGACTCTTTGGACAAGTCCTAGAGGAAACAGTTAATGAATGTATGTTAGTAGGGCAGAGTAGAGGAAGTGCTACTGTGTCAATGAAAGGTCTCTTATGAAATAGACTCTCTTTTACTATTCTGTGGTTAGCGAAGCAGACAATGGAGATGTTTTTTATGTTGTAACTAATAGATTTGTAGAAATTTTGACACGAAGTCTACTGAAAAGATTTGTAAAGGAGGGGTAGACGAGTGACAGAAGACAGGAGACAAGCGACTGCAGCTACTGTTGACGTCAGAAAGACCGCGCTCTTATTGGATGGTAGATCAGAATAGTGCTCGCGCTAGGATTGGTGCGTTAGTGTGAGCCGCGCAAGGATTGGAAGGGCTATTTAGTGACGTAGACGTTCCAGGATTGGTGCGTTAGTGTGAATCGCGCTGCAATTGGTTGAAAAATTCGTATTGTATATTTATAATACGGAAAGAGTAGAGAGTTTTGGTAAACGCTAAAATGTATTACCAAGAAGAGAAAAAGAAGAAAACATTTTTTGGTAAAATTAAAAAGTGGTTTAGCAAGGATAAAGATGTTAAAACAAGAGAGGGTGAGTTGTTACCTCCACCGAAAACACCTGCATCCTTCATGGCTGCAAGACATGGGTTTCATACCTGTATATGGTTGGAGAATTGGGTTAGGTATACTAAAGAAGATGGTGTTCTAGCATTTCCAGAACATGGTTCATTTAATCTAGCCGTGTTGAGAAATTTACGGGAAAAGATGCTATGTCTAGACCCGAAACCGAGACCTACACAGTTCGAGGCTTTAGTGGAATGGGAAGAGGAAGTACATGAGAGAGAAAAACAGAGATCTGGAGGGTACTATAGGTACATGTTTGGGAGGAGACATGATCGCGAGACTCATCATGATCGAATGAAAAGGTGGCGAGATGTTAGTATGTCAGAGGGATTATATCCGATGAGAACAGTTGAAGGAGGAGCAGAAAGGGTTCCTGAGTCAGAAATAAGAAAATATGGAGTTAATGAGTATGAGGATGAGGTCTTGAATGACATGATTTACAAGAGACCACCTCCATATAGACCAGAACCGGATAAAAGTACACCAGTTGTTTCTCCGATAAGAGATACAGTGTGTGTTAGTGAGACGGAAAATGAGACACCTGAGGTAAGAAGTGATCATTACCTTGATGAGAATGCCAGACAATTAGCCAGAACTACAACAGAGTTGACAGAGAAGATTAGGGAGTTAACGAAGAATCTAGAAGCTGTTACGGTGCCTGTAACAATAGGTCCGGTTATGCCTGTGTTTGACAAACAGAGGACAGGTGAGAATGGACTGGTGATTCCATATGTTGGGAATAATTTGACAAATTCAGTTGGTCCTTCAGGAGATTCAGGCAAAAGAGCAGAAAGAAGTGACCTGAGACAATCAAGACATGACACATGTAGTGAAATATTGGATGCTAGTGAAGCTAGTTGTTCAGGGATGCCAATTTTAGAACCGCAAAAGAGAGTGGTTCCAGTGAGAAAAACTGCTGAAATAACAGTTGATGATTTGAATGATTGGATGAAGGTTCTACAGAAAAAGGATAAAGATTCACAAGTAATTGACGTGGCTAGGTTGCGTGTAGAACTAGAAGAGCTTGTTACAGGAACAGTTCCAACAGAGATTCTGAAGTGTCATCATGGTGGTGAACTAATGTTTATGTGCAAGAATATTACCTGGAGAGCAAGAAATACACATGACAGGCTAAGAGCAATAGCAAATGAACAGGGAGTTGACATTGATAAAGTGAAAGCTTTACAAAGAATTTACAGGATGGATTTTACAGAGAAGGATATTGAGAATTTGAATGCTACTGGTAGAACAGGACAGATTAAAGAAATGGTAGCATTATTGCGAAGATGGGGTGATGTAGAAAAGTGGAAGGATAGGTGGTACAAGAAAAGAGATGAGGCTGAAGATAGAACAACTTATTCAGCATTTCCAGTGAGAGAAAAGGAGAAACCAGTGGATAATTATCCTATGAGAGAAATACCTGGAGGAGGATATGTACATGTTCCATGGACCAGACAGGATATTTTATCATTCACGAATGATTTCCCTCGATTGAGAGAAAAGCCCGTCGAGTGGTATAGGCAGGTAGATAGGTTTGTGAAATTGTCAAAAGTCCTGTGGGTTGACCTGAATAGTCTGTTTGATATAATTGTTCCAGCAGACTTGTGGACTGAGTGTAAATTAGTTGTGAGTTGGCCTACTGAGGAATATCCAAGAGACCCAAGAACAGGGGCACCAGATCCAGAGGTAATGAGAAAGTATGATCAGGTGATGGTATACCTGAAGAGTAAAGTTCCTGCAAAAGAGACAGACTGGGTAAAGATAGATCGAACACAACAGGAAGCGAAAGAATCAGTTCATGCTTTTTACGAGAGGCTGATACTGGCATTTAAACAATTGAGTGGAGATGAACACCTGGGTGACAAAGATTTGAGTCATTTTGTATACAGATTTGTATATGGCCTTAGACCTGAAATTGGTGAGAGAATTCGTGAGCACACAGTGGATTGGCAGAGTAAGAAAGTAGATGAGATCCTGAGGCATGCAAAATACTTCAGTGATGAAATTGAAGCAAAACAAAGAAAGCTGACAGAGAAAGCAATGTGGGCACAAGTGAAAGTTGCGGAAAGACAGGAAGCACAGTTAGTGGAACAAGCGAATAATCCAGGAAATAATGCAGGGAATAGACCTAGATATGCAGGGAAAGGAAAGGGAAGTCTTGAGGAAGCGAAAAAAAGTTTCCTTGTCACAACTGTGGCCAATTGGGGCATTGGAGATCGGAGTGTCCTAATCCACCATTAGTGAGTAATGAGAATAAATCCTTAAATCAACAGGTGCAGAACGAAGGAAATAATCAACAGCAGCAACAACAGAAAGTTGTGAGACAGCAGAGTCAAGAGCCAAAACCGCCCTTGCCGCAGAATAGAGGGTTACAAAAGTATAATCAGGATTCAGGATTCTACAATGATGAGCAGGTAAACAAACCAAGACGTTCTAACAAAGTACAACAGTACTTGTTAAAGAGTGAAGGGAGTGAGTCTGAGGGTGATTATTGACGGTGCCGAGGAGAGGAAGAAGAGTGCATACTTGGTGCAACTCTAGAAATAGACCAGGCAGGACCATTTGTGGATGGGAAAATAAATGAGGAGAGTGTTACTTTTTTGGCAGACACAGGTGCGACAAGATCAACTGTCAGGTCAACAGATGTTAGAAATCTTCCTCTCTCGGATGAAGCAATCCAAGTAGTTGGTGTAGCCAATACACAAATCAGAACACGTCTTACTGAACCTGTAAGAGTACAGATAGGGAAATTTTCAGACATGCACAGATTCATTGTCTGTGACACGAGTCCAGTGAACCTATTGGGTAGGGACTTGTTGTGCAAAATGAACTGTACAATTTTTTGTACACCGGATGGAATAGCCTTTGAGACACCAGATGAAGATGTTTTGTACCGAGTGACTCTAGAGAATAGAGAAAGTGAGTTAATTGGTGCATTTGCTGTGTTTAATCCGGAGGATTTGCCTCGAGAGCTGAGAGACACAGTGAAAAGGACAGTTTGGGATTTTACTGGAGAGGATGTGGGATTGATGAATAATGTAGATCCAGTGAAAATTGCAGTAAAAGAGGGAATTACATATCCTAACATACCTCAATACAAAATGACACCAGAAATAATTGAAGGGATAACTCCTATAATTGAGAAAATGATTCAGCAAGGAGTCCTGAGAGAACTACTGAGTAGTCCGTGTAATTCACCGATAATGGGACTAAAAAAGCCTAATGGGAAATTTAGGATTGTACAGGATTTGAGAAAAGTTAATCAAATTGTGGTGGCATGTTGTCCTATTGTGCCAAATCCATCAGTAATCCTGTATCAAATTCCACATGATGCTGAGTGGTATACAGTGATTGATTTGTGTCATGCGTTCTTTTCAATTCCATTGCATCATGATAGCCAGCCGATTTTTGCATTTAGGTTTGGCCAGCGTATCTTAGCATGGTGTCGTATCCCACAGGGGTATACGGAGAGTCCTTCGATATTCAATCAGTTATTGAAGAAATCGTTGGAAAGTTTGATCATGCCCGAGAATTCAGTGCTAGTGCAGTATATTGATGACCTACTGGTGGCATCAAAGACACGTGAAGCTTGTGAAGTAGATACCATAGCTTTACTGAATCATCTGGCAGATGGAGGGTTAAAGGTATCTCCAGCCAAATTACAATTTTGCAAGAGAGAGGTGCATTATCTTGGACACAATATTGAAAAGGGTCTGAGAAAAGTGACTGATGACAGGATTAGAATAATCAGAGAAATGAAAGCTCCAAAAACCCAGAGAGAAGTGAGAATGTTCCTGGGTATGGTGGGTTATTGTCGTCAGTGGATAATTAATTTTTCCTTGATAGCAAAGCCACTGATTAAACTGACAAAAAGTGAGATGACAGATCCATTGGATCTAGATGCAGAACAAATGGCAGCATTTGAAGAGCTCAAAAATAAAATGTGTGAGGCTCCAGCTTTGGGTATGCCTGACTATGAGAAAGAATTTGAGTTGTACTGCAGTGAAAGAAATGGATGTGCACTTTCAGTGTTAATTCAGAAGCATGGATTACTGAGAAGGCCTATTGCGTACTTCTCATCGACACTTGACCCTGTAGCTGTGGGTTTACCAGGTTGTCTGAAATCTGTGGCAGCAACATGCAGAAGCCTGGAACAGAGTGAGGGAATCATAATGGGATATCCTGTAAGGGTATTCGTACCTCACAATGTGGCAATTCTTTTGACAAGAAGCAGCACTCAGTACATGTCACATAGTCGGTTGACTAAATATGAAAAAGTGATTCTGGGAGCATCAAATGTGACTCTCGAGAGATGTGTAAATGTGAATCCAGCGACACTTTTGCCAGATATTGAAAATGTGGGTGTGAAGATGGAAGATGATCATGATTGTTTGGATGTGCTGGATTACTGTACAAAACCGAGACCAGACATAAGGGATCTACCCTTGAATGAGAGTGATCATGTGTTGTTTGTGGATGGATCATGCCTGAGAAATGATGATGGTGTGCTATGTGCAGCATATGCGGTATGCAAAGTTTCAGAGGTCATGGAAGCATCACCATTGAAAGGAGTGAAATCTGCGCAAGTTGCTGAATTGATGGCATTGACAAAAGCTTGCGAAATTGGGAAAGATTTGAGGACAACTGTAATGACTGATAGTCAGTATGGATTTGGAGTGGTGCATGATTTTGGTCAGCTTTGGCTACAAAGAGGTTTCTTGACATCGAGTGGAACTCCGATAAAGAATGCTGAAATGATTGGTAAATTGCTTGAGGCGATACAGCTGCCTAAGGAATTAGCAGTTGTAAAATGTGCTGCCCATGGACAAGGGGAGGATTTTATAACGGTCGGAAACCGTTATGCCAACGATGTTGCGCAATACTGTGCCAAAACAAATCAGTCCATCAATAGGGACAGAAAGGGGGAAATGTCTTTACTCTCTGTGATGTTTACTAATGTCTTAGAAACCTGGGATGAAGTGAAACAGTTGCAAGATGAGGCAGGAGAGGAAGAGAAAAAAGATTGGATTAAGGCAGGATGTGCTCCAAGAGAAACAGACCATGTTTGGGTCTACAGAGATGGCAGACCAGTAATGCCCAACTCCATCTTGTCGTCAATGGCAAGGATGTATCATGGCCAGGGACATTTGGGGAGGGATGCGATGGTTAGGTCGTTCAAGCAGACCTGGTACAATGCAAAGTTCAGGACAATTGCAGAAAGCATCTGTCAAAGGTGTTTAGTTTGTCAACAATTTAACACTGGGAAAAAGACAGTGGTGAGTCTGGGAACAATAGGCAGAGAAGGAGGTCCTTTTACAAGAATGCAGATTGATTTCATTGAAATGCCCCAAGTAAACAGACTGAGGTATGTTTTAGTGGTAGTCTGTTTGTTTTCAAGGTGGGTGGAAGCTTACCCGACTAGAAGAAATGATGGATTAACAGTGGCAAAGTTACTGTTAAGGGAGTTGATTCCTAGGTACGGGTTTCCAGTAACAGTTGAGTCTGATAGAGGTGGACACTTTCAAAATGAGCTTATGGGTTTGATATGTGAAGCATTGAAAATACAGCAGAAGCTACATTGTGCATACCGACCAGAGGCTTCTGGTGTGGTTGAGCAGATTAATGGCACAATCAAGAATAGGATTGGAAAAATGTGCTTAGCCACTGGTATGAAATGGCCAGATGTTTTACCTCTAGTTCTGATGACTATGAGATCTACTCCAGATAGAACTACTGGTTTGAGTCCGCACGAAATAATCATGGGACGTGCAATGCGCCATGCATTCGTGCCTGTCAATAAATTGGTGACAATAACTGATGACATGATTTTGGATTACTGTAAAGGCCTGGCTGACGCAGTTCATTCTGTGTTTCACCAGGTTGGAGAAGAAGCTACTACACTTGAGAAGAAGCAAGCCCATGATCTGAGTCCAGGTGACTGGGTGAGGATAAAAGTTCACAGAAGAAGAAATTGCTTGATTCCAAGGTGGGGAAGGCCGAGACAAGTTATTCTGACTACGACGACTGCAGTAAAGTGTGCTGGAGTGAAGCACTGGGTACATGCAAGTCATACTCTGAGAGTTCCAAACCCAAAAGAAGGGACTGGTAAAGAGTATTTTGAAGAGTCAGATTCCAGTGATGATGAAGATACAGAATCAGTGGGGAAAGAAGTAGGAAGAGCTTCGAATGAACCACTGCGAGTATCAGAGAAGAGATCAGATTCTGTAAGAGAGCCTGAAGTTTCAAACAGCAGTGAAGGAAAAAGAAAAGAAAAGAGAAATCACACAGAGACTACTCCTGAACCAGAAGAGGAGGAGATTGAAGAACCACTTGAGATTATACTTGAAGAAGTAGGGTCAGAAGAAGATAGAGAGGGACAGATTGCGGAAGACCCCCGAGGAGGTGTAGGGAACATTCTTGATGAGTCAGGTGAAGGGACAAGTAGACAGCAAGAAGATTGCGTGTCGGAGACCCGAGGAGGGACAGGAGTAGGGAAGTCTCAAACAGTGGTGAAAAAATCTGTGGAAAAGAAGAAAGCTGCTAGAAAACGGAAACAAGAGGCACTTGAAACAGATGATGAGAATGAACAAACAGAGGGTCGAGTTCTGAGAAAGAGAACTTGGATTGGAGAAAGAAGTAATAAAAAAATAAAGCCGAAAAAGGTGTTAAGAGGAGATCGTTGGCCTAACAACAGAGTTAAGAGGCTGAAATACCGGATAATAAGAGCAAGTACATCGAAAGCTGAACAAGTGAATGAAGTTTCGAGTCAAAGTTCAAAAGCTGAAGGAGAAGAATCAAAGGAATCAAACGAACCAGTGGAAATAAAAAGAGTAAGAAGACCCAACCAAAAGTACAGATCACCGGAATGGTCTTATGTGGCACTGTCTGAAGGAGGAAAAGAAGAAACAGTGACTCGAGATAATCCGGAAGAGATCTTGAGAGAAGTGGTTGAGGAAGATACTGGTGAAATTCTGAAAGTACTCTTGACTGACATTGGAGAAGAGTCGAGTACTGAGGATTTTGATGTCGGAGATCTAATACAATTTGATGCTGAAGAAATTGAAGTGAAGAATGACAAGTATCCAAACTGAATAAAGGAAGGATTCACTTGGATTAAGTGAACAAAAAGATCATTTGGAAAAACTGAAAGTTGAAGAATTGCTGAAGAATTGAAGAAGTTCCAACAGTAGAGGAGTAGTAGAGGCTAAACTAAAGTAGTAAAATGGCTAACATAGAGGATAATAGAAATAGATGTGCCTTCTTTAAGAGGTGGTGTAGGATGTGCTGCTGCTGTACTGGATTATTAATGCTTCTATGGGGTGTTTTAGTCTTATTAATTACTTTTAAAGTAGAGTTTGAGATGCATACAGAGAATGTGACAAATATAGAGAAGAATTCGCAAAAAGTAGTTCCAATTAGAATCAGTAATACTTACATACACAAAGATAGGTCAATTAATAACTTTTCTAGTAATGTTTTTTCAAAATTGTTATATGAATATGTGAAAACAATGGAAGTAAGGGATTGCTACGTCTGTATGCAATTACCTGCATCCGTTTCAGAGGGTGTTACTTATCATCATTTACCAGCTACATATGGTATTTCCTGTAGTATTTTAAGTAGTGTTTTTTATTTGTTAGGGAAAGTAGATTATAAGATGTCTAACAGAGATAGTATTTTTGGACATTTGCCAATGGACAAAGAGCTGAATCCAGCTAAAGAAGCTAACACTTTTGGTGAGATTTTTATTGAAGAAAAAGGATTAACATTAGATTACATTTTTAAGAATAATTTAATTTGCAGTTTGAAAGGAGAGGAGAAAGCTTTCCTGGATATGGTAGAAGAAAGGAGATTGAACATGCAGGAAAAAGCTGAAAAATATAAAGTGAGTGAGACAATTTGGGACATTGAGATGGGAAAAGAATTGAAGAATGGGGCTAGTCCAACTTTAGCTCTAGATGCACCACAGAAGGGTAAACTTTGTATTACAAGAAGAAAATCCCAATATGATACATATTTTGTTGGGACTAGTGAGTGCCATGATACATACTTCATTGCAACAGGTTGGGGTTTCAGAGGTGGAGAAGATACAATTTTTCCAGGAGTATATTATGTTTGTGGGAATAAGGCTTATTACAAGTTGCCTGACCATTGGTATGGCACGTGTTATGTGGGCCTGGTTTTTCCAAAGATTTTTCATATAGATAAAATAACAGATGTAGAACATATTAATTTACTAATGCGTTTTAAGAGAGAAACTTGGTCTGAAATAGTGGGTGACATTTTTGGGGTTTTGATTCCAGCAGTGGGAATTTCTTTGAATGCTTATGGAATTCGGATACTGTCCACAGTGGTTGATCGCTTATCGACAAATACCGCTGGAGGGTTTCTTTTGGTGAAGACGGAATTAAGTGCCGTACGTGCCATGTCAATGCTAAATCGACTTGCCCTTGATATTCTATTGGCCAAGGAGGGTGGAGTCTGTGGAATGCTGAAAGTTCAACATTGTTGCACTTACATTCCAGACGAAAGCAAAGACCTGAAGGTCTATATCAAAAATATTACTGATTTGCATGAAGAATTAGTACCACTTGAAGCTGAGAATTTATGGACTAAAATAGCTAATAAAATGATAGCTGTTAAGGATTTTATTGCAAAAATAGGTAGTACTATTATAGGTAGAATATTGTTTCCTTTAACTTGTATAATTGTTGCTTTATTGATAATAAGATTGGTGTGTGTGTGTTGTAAAAATAGGGGAGGGAGGAAGAAATTGAATAAAGAAAAGAAAAACAGGAGGTTGAAAAGAGAACCGCAAGAAATTGAATTAGAAGAATTGAGGGAGAGTGTTTACTTAGAGACAAAAAGGGATGATGAAAGAGTGACTGGTGTGTAATGTTGTGTAAGGGGGAAAAGACATTTCCGATTTCTCCTAAAATGGGACTAAATTTTCACAAATTTTTTTTTGGGGGTTTATTTGGTGATAAAATCACCAAAGGGGGGATTGCTGGAGCAGAGTTTTCAGTTTGAAAATTCAGTGGCTTTTGAAGCTCTGGCATGTCTATTCGTTGTACTAATTTATTAATAATTAATAATTAATTATTTGTCTTGTGCAAGTGCGTTTATATTAATCAATCCGTTTGTCTTAACAAGAGAGAGAGTTACACGTGGGTGCGAATAAATGTGCTGTTTAAAAATAACGTGCGTGTTTTCATGTTTAAACGTTACTATGTGCTGTTTATTTTTTAGCACAAAATGCTTTCCGAATTAATGCTTTTCTATGTTGCAAGTGCTAGATAGATGCATACACATAAGGGTATTAGTGGGGTTAACACTGTTTAATCACTATGCTGTGGTAACGTTGTTTTTGTTTCTTTTAATTAAGATGGTCTATTGAGGCCTATGATGGCCTAGAAAAGATGGCCGATTTGTAAGCCTGGCTGTGATTTATAATATGAAAACTGTGACGAGGGAGACCCCTGCTGGAAATGGTCCTGAAGCTAACTGACCATGGTCCTTGCTTGCTTGTTTGAAAACTTTCCATGAGGACAGCAGCAGTTTTGGGAGATCTCCAAGTGAAATGAAAATGTCCTTGGCAGCCTTGGGAAACAAAGGAGCCTTAGAGAAAAACTCTGAACTGTGGCTCGATTGCCGAGGAGAAGTAGAACTAATAAGATACATGTTTTATTTCTTGGTTCCTGTTCCGTAGTCTTTATTATGTGAACTTTTCCTGAGCGGAGATTTTGAAATGTAGCGATGTTACATCCTTTCCTTCTCGCTCTGCTCAGCAGGTCCGGCGGACATTA
Organism: Triturus cristatus; assembly: GCF_964204655.1. NCBI lineage: Eukaryota > Metazoa > Chordata > Amphibia > Caudata > Salamandridae > Triturus > Triturus cristatus. The sequence goes on from NC_140591.1 coordinate 1,191,870,346, forward strand.
CAGTTTTTTCTATGTTTCCAATGTATCTTTTCATTGTTTTAGAAACTATAAGAAATGTTAGCCTAGAGAGGGTTTTTCGCCACTTGCCATTTTGCCTTTGCCGCGTACCGAATCTGCGTTGCTGAGGATCGATGCTGAAGGGACTTCGTCTTGAGAGACATTTACCGAGAGACTTGTCCTGACCCGTTCTGACATTTAGCTAGAATAGGTAACTATGAGAAATGATTTACTCTGATTGATTTCCTTTGACTAATTTTAGATAAAGCAATATAATTTTAAACATGGTGTTGGATATTCTTTCTTGTCAATTATTGGGTTTACATTTTTGATCATTGCTGTATATGTTGTATAGATTATGTTTAAGGACAGTCACAAAAACCAGGTCTTATCGACCTCGATATAGATGCTGGGTGATTAGGAGTTTTCCTTCCACAGGTTTATTGCTGGTAGAGTATTTGAGCGTATGTTAGTGTAATGAAATGGGCCCTAGCGTATGATGTATGCATGTGCGTGTAACTGTGAGATTACTCTATCCGTGGTAGTGGGAATATTATACACACCCTGATCTCTATCACTGGCACTGGGACGCAGGCTGAAAAGTGTAAAAATGTTGAAATATTGGAGGAACTTAACACTCTCCATATATTTAAAGGGGATTAGCAATGGCTAATTAAGCAGGCTGTTGATGAAGCTGTTAATGACCCTCACAATAAGAAACACAATTTGGATCAGATTGATAACCTGGATGCCTTTTCACAAGGAAAGTATGCCCAGAGAAAGGCATTAGCTGAGACACATAAGAGAGATGCTAGTGCTTGACAAAAAAGCATAGATGAAACACGGTTTTATACCCAGTACAGTGATTTTGAAGTCAGTGACCTTTCATTCTATGGCATTCTCAAGGACATAGTTTTGAAGGAATGGAAGGATGTTGACAAGCTTCACATGCCTCTTTTTCTACATTAGAGGTATCTAGTTGTGAACTTTGAGGAACAGTTTCCTCTAACTGGGGAAAGTGAATTCTGTTCTTTTGCCTAAGGCACGGGTACTCATAGTATGACCTGCGGGCCGCCAGCGGCCCGGCAAGCCTTCCTTGGCGGTCTAAGGACCTTGCAGATATTGTACCTGTGTTTTTTTAGTTTTTTAAAGAGTGTCAGCAAACACCGCCGCAGCAGTGCGGACTCCGAGACACTCTGCTCTATGGGGGCCGGGCAATTCTAGTAATAGTCAGAGTGGAGATGCATTGGCGGTAAGAAGAGGTGAAATACAACAAAGCCTCATTAACAAGTAAATGGTCTTTTAAAGACCTGTGAAGTACTCGGGTGCGGCTGTGTGTGTGCCCGGGAAGCTGTCTCAGCCCGGGCTGCCACATGCGTGGGGTGAGGTGACAGAGGGTGACAGACAGAGGGAGACAGACAGAGGGAGACAGACAGAGGGAGATAGAGGGAAGGAGACAGAGGGAGGGAGACTGAGGGAGGGAGAGAGAGAGGGAGACAGAGGGAGGGAGACAGAGGGAGACAGACGGAGAGAGAGAGGGAGGGAGACAGAGGGAGGGAGACAGAGGGACGGAGACAAAGGCAGACAGAGAGGGAGACAGAGAGGGAGACAGAGGGTAACAGACAGAGGGAGACAGACAGAGGGAGGGAGACAGATAGAGGGAGACAGAGAGGGAGACAGAGGGAGACAGATGGAGACAGACAGAGGGAGACAGAGGGAGGGAGACAGAGCCAGAGGGAGACAGAGGGAGACAGAGAGAGGGATACAGAGGGCGACAGACAGAGGGAGGGAGACAGACAGAGGGAGACAGAGGGAGGGAGACAGAGCCAGAGGGAGACAGAGGGAGACAGAGAGAGGGAGACAGAGGGCGACAGACAGAGGGAGGGAGACAGACAGAGGGAGCCAGAGAGAGACAGACAAAGGGAGGAGGGCGACAGAGGGAGGGAGACAGAGGGAGGGAGACAGATAGAGGGAGACAGAGGGAGGGAGACAGGCAGAGGGAGACAGATGGAGAGACGGGGAGACAGAGAGAGGGAGACAGACAGAGAGGGAGACAGACAGAGTGAGTGAGACAGATTGAGACAGATGGAGACAGAGAGGGAGGGAGAGAGGGAGATAGAGAGAGATAGAGAGAGGGAGGGAGAGAGAGGGAGATAGAGAGATAGAGCGAGGGAGGGAGGGAGACAGAGACAAACAGAGACAGACAGAGACAGGGACAGACAGAGACAGATAGAGGCAGAGACAGGGACAGGGGTAGACAGATAGAGGCAGAGACAAAAAGACAGAGAGGGAGACAGAGGGAGGGAGACAGGGACAGACAGAGACAGGGACCGACAGGAACAGAAAAACAGATAGAGGCAGAGACAGAAACAGACAGATAGAGGCAGAGACTGAGACAGACAGAGACAAAGAGGCAGAGAGACAGAGAGGGAGATGGAGAGGGAGAGGGAGACGGAGGGAGACAGGGAGAGAGAGGGAGGGAGAGGGAGGGAGGGAGGGAGGGAGGCAGAGGGTGACAGAAGGAGGGAAAGGGAGGGAGACAGAGACAGTGGGAGACAGAGGGAGACAGAGCGAGAGGGAGGCAGAGGGAGGGAGTCAGGGGGAGACAGAGGGAGGGAGCCAGGGGGAGACAGAGGGAGGGAGAGGGAGACAGATAGAGGGAGACAGAGCGAGGGAGACGGAGGTAGGGAGAGAGAGAGAGAGAGAGAGAGAGACAGACAGAGGGAGAGAGATGGAGGGAGAGAGACAGAGGGAGGGAGCCAGAGGGAGACTGAGGGAGGGAGAGGAAGACAGATAGAGGGAGACAGAGGGAGAGAGACAAAGGGAGAGAGACAGAGGGAGAGAGACGGAGGGAGCGGGACAGAGGGAGAGAGACTGAGGGAGAGAGACTGAGGGAGAGAAACAGCGAGAGAGAGGGAGGGAGAGATAGAGAGAGGAATACAGAGAAAGAGAGAAAGATGTGTGTATGCCGGGTTTGGTGGCTCAGTGAATGAAGGCATCCACTGCAGGGGCCTGTGTTCAACCTCACACCACTTTTCTTTTTGTTGCTCTAGCCCTGCCCCCTCCCCCACTGCCCCCACCCCCACCGGTGCGGCCCTCGGCAACAAACCACACTGTAAATTTGGCCCCTGAGAGAAATCTTGTGAGTACCCATGGTCTAAGACATCATCGCCATCGCTTTCATCGGATTTAGCCACTTTTTCTGATCCGATTGATGGGAAATTGGAATCATCGTTAAAAAAAACTTACAAAGCCACTAATTTTGGGGTAAGGGCCAGTTCATATGTGACTTATGCCTTTCAGGTCCTTCTGAGAGATTTTGAGAAACTGTTTGATTTCATCCAAGAGAAGGCTGATCCTATTGCTATCTTGGCCCACATAGAAGACTTCCCAATTCCTGTTGGTGTGACTTTTGATAACTTATGGGCTTCTGCTTCAATTGTAGGAGTGACAATAGCTGGGAGAAATATGTTCTGGGTGAAACACTGGAAGTTGGAAACCACTCAGAGGTCTTTAGTGCAGAATCTTCAATATACAGGTTTGGAACTGTGCTGTGAAGAACTTAAGAAAAAGTACAGTGAGCAGCAGAAGAAAAGATTCTGGAACCCTTGAAACCTTTTTCTGGTAAAAAGTATTTTATTTAGAAACAAGGATGGCAGAGGTAGGACAGGAAATGTTCTTTTCCCTTTGAAGGCCAAGCTCGAAGTCAGGGGTACTTGTTCGCTAATAAGTCCTGACCACAAGGACAGTCTGAAAAAATCGCCCGGCACAAATTACCAAATGGCATTGGGATTCCGATTATTTCAGTATGTGGACTGTATAAGTGGAGGATTATTGAGTACGTTAAATAATCGAGGTAGGATGCAGGATTCCTTTCAAACAGACTAACCTTCCTCCAGTGTTCAGATCTATAGCATTGTCAAGCGACAATGAGAAAAAGGAAGCCATGTTGTCAGGTGTAGCAAAGTTACTACTGAAGCAGGTGATATTTCCAGTCCCACCTCATCAGGAAAGAGAGGGTTTGTATTCAACCCTTTTCTTAGTGTTGAAACAGATGGGTAATTCCATTCAATTCTGAACCTGAAGCCATTAAACAAATGTGTTCTCTTGGAAACCTTTAGCATAATCACTCTTCAGATAATAATCTTGTTACTCAAGTACACAGATTTCAAAGCAACTTTGGACCTGTAGGATGCCTATTTTCATGTGCTGATCCATCCTAACAGACAGCTTGTTATGAAGTTTTGTGTGGACAGCAGGCATTTCCAATTTCAAACCCTCCCCTTCAGATTGTCAACAACGCCAAGAACCTTTACAAAGGTATTAGCACCTGAAGTCGCATCTTTACTGTGCCAATGTTTTTCTATCTTTCCATAATTGGATGATTGGTTAATTTGTGCTTCATCTTTCTTCAAGGCTCAAGTAGTAGAAGTCTCGATGACTAACGTCCTCCGGTATTTGGGCTTCAAATTGGACATTCAGAAGTCTCACTGAGTGTTAGCCCAAGTCAGAATATACATACTGTGATAGGATGAAATTTCAATGAATCCATTATGCTTGTTCCCTGTCGTGTGGTGTTAATTTTGCCATTTGTGTGCCATCATGTGGTACAACAGATTGTGGTAGTAGGACCAGATCATGCATTTCTCCCTTCACACTAGCCAAGTCCTCTATGGATATGTATTGGATATAGCTGAAGATGTATATAATCATTGTGAGCTACAGTGCATGGGGTACACCTCTGACATTTGTGTGAGACATACTTCCAGAGGCTGCTACACATATTTAAATATGACCTGTGCAGTGACACCTGTATTTCAAATGATTGTTCTTTTATTTCTCCTCACTGATGCTGTATTCCAAGTATGAGTGAATACCTTTGTCCCCAGCTATAGACATAACCTAATTGAAATGGGGCACAATGTATTGGCATTGTGTGATGTATCACCTCCTACCATTCTGTCCAGTATTCAACATAAGCATTGTGGTACATGACACTGATCATTGTCTGCATCTGGATCTGTAACTAACATAATGCACACAGAAGGTTGGCAGTCTTTAATAAACTTGAAATGAGGCTACACCTTTGTGTTTCTGTGTTGGTGTGAGATGTTAGTGAGCCTGCGATACTGTGATTTGTGAATTTATTGTATGCTAAGAGTGATATATAATGAGTAATTGGATGTAAAAACAAAAGAGTGACAGTAAGAAAGTATCAGTCAAAGTTGGTGGATGTAATCAAAATGGTAGTAGCCACATACTCTCTAGTCCAAAGTCCAACAAACCCCCCAAATCAGAAATGTAAATGTGGAATTGGGGAGTGTGGGAAAGTGCCCATTTTTGCATGGTTACCCCCTAACTTTTTGTCAGATACATGCTGCCAACTTGACTGAGTGTGCCCTGGGTCCCTGCCAATCAGGGCCTGTGTTCTTTCCCAAAACTGTCTTCACAAATGGCACACCTCTGGACCACATGCAAGATCCTTGTAAAAGTACTCCTGGTACCAAGGGCCTTGTGACCTGAGAGGGCATTTGAGGGCTGCTGCATGTATTGTTCCACCCTCAGAGACCCCTAACCGTAACACCGACAGACTGCTATTGCAGGCTGCCTGTGTTGGTGTAGCCAAACTGAAGAGTCGACATGGCACCCTTCCCTGTGTGCCTTGCCTTCAAACACTGCCTGTGGAATGGGTAGGTCACTACTCTAGCAGGTCTTACAGCCCTCAAGGCAGGGTGCACCGTACCACAGGTGAGGGCATATCTTCATGAGCAATATGCCCCTACAGTGTCTTTGCCATTCACAGACATTGTTAGTGCAGTGAAGCCATTTTGAGTACATGGGCTGGGAGCTTGTCAGTATGAACTCCACAGCTCCATGATGGCTTTACTGAAGACTTAAAAGTTTTGTATCAAACGTCTCAGCACATAAAACCCAAGCTGATGCCAGTGTTGGATTTAATGTAAGATGCACTCAGAGGTCATCTTAGAGATGCCCCCTGAAAAACAATCAGCCCAGGTGTGGTTCCTGACTGGCTACTAGCCATCTGCCACCACCAAACAGATTTCTGGACCCCTGGGTCCTAAAACAAAGCATATCTTGGGCAAAGGTGTCATGCCTTCTCCCCCAGGATGGGCAGGGTCCACGAAGGGCAAGCTTCAAAGGCTTGCCGCCTTTGTTAGCCACCACCAGCCTCTGCTTCTATCAGCAGCTGGCTCCCACGTGTTCTAACCCCAACTTTGGGTGGGAGAATTGGCAGAAAAACCTAGAGAGAAAGGGAGGTGTGGCCACATTTGCCAACCCCAACCATCAGGAGGGGGAGGCGAAGGGAAGCAAAAATCTCAATCCCCTCCATCTTGAATATGGGAGGACACCCCAAATCAGGACAAGGCATATGCCCCCATCCACTGGAGGGTGGCATAAGTAGGGGTGTAGACACTCCAAGGTACGAACCGTTTGGACCCAACCTACACACCCATGTAACAACCCTACATATAGTATTTAGGGGTACCACTGAACCTTGCCCCTTAGATTAAACAACCTAAGAATAAGGATCATAAAGTCATGCAGCAGTAGAGAAGAAGACAACGGCTGACTTGGCCCCAGCCCTAATGGGCGGTCTCCTCCTCCAGCAACCCTGCTACAAGAAACTGACGTGGCCCGCAGCCAGCAACCTCATGAACACCGGAGGACCTGTGCTGTCTTTGACAAAGAGACTCCTGTCACCCGTGGACACTGGATTTGTGCAGCAAAGAAACCAACACCAATCCCTGGATCCAGGCATATCCGCAACACTGCACCATTCTGCACCTGACGCCCATGGACCAAGTTTGAGTGATTCACCTCTCCTGCGAAGTCTCCCCAGTGATCCTGACCTCGTCTGCATCAGTGGCTGACCTCTCCAGGACCCCCCCCCCCCCTTGATGCCTGCAGCCTCTGTGCGAAGGGACGCCCGACCGCGACCGGAACCAGTTGAGAAAACCAGACACCAAAAGTCACCTCTGCATCCTCCGCCCCCGACCTTGGGGAGCCCAGCCGATGGTGCCCAGGTGTCTCCAGCTATCCAACTTATCTGCGCAGCCATTGGTTGCCTTCGTCCAGCCTCCTGGTCCAAGCCTGCAGCTTCTTTTCAAAACAAACGAACTCCATTGGAAAGTGTTAGAAATTGGATTTCTGGTTAGCTAAGGCTTGCGCAAAAGCCTGTCAGAAACCACCACTCTAGTCAGAGCAAGGGAGTTACACACTGATGATAACCCCTGCTCACCCCCTTGGGAGCTTGGCATGAGCAGTCAGGCTTATGCCAGAGGCAATGTGTAAAGTGTTTGCGCAACACACACACACAGCAGCCACAAACTAGGCACACTACAAAAGAAACTCCACACAAGGTTATATCAAAAATAGCCTTTGTGTTGTCATAAACACATTAGAAACATAATCACACAATATACACTGTGCCAACTGGCACTGGCAATATTCGCAGGGGATTATATACAGGACCGGGCCAATCGGGCCACAGTCAGAACCATCCGAACAGGTAAGTACATATAAAACACAACCAGTAGCTACTGGCACAATAATGACCTCAGCATTACCACATTGGGCATAAAACACGTTATGAGACCACATTAGGCATCCACATAAGCATAAACACATTATGCGCCATATTAGAGCTCTGCGCCCTACCACATAAGACTGACCCCCAGGCAAACTGGCTTCCTCTAGGGCTCCAATGCCCTATGTCCAGCAAAGTCAGGGCATGCTGCCAATGCAGCAATATCAAAAGGGCGCAATTGTACGGGGGCAGAGAAGTGTACCTCACTCCTATTTCACTAAAAATGCCCCCAAAGAAATGTCAGCCTAAACGTTGCAGCTGCAGGTAATTGCTGTGCAGCAGTGAGAGTACTGGGGACACTGGCACTCACTGTGCCCTCCAAACCAATGTGCAACATGTAGCAGCTGCCCACTGTCAAGCGGGGCAGCTGTGTACAAATTAGCCGAGGCCCCAATGTGCCCTTCTGGTCCCACTCAGGGGAACAGAACTTAGAAATGGCCCCTTCAACAAATGAGGCCTACCAACAGGCCCCACAAGGAACTGGCACTCTTTGTGCCTAGGGAGCCCTGTTCGGGGACTCCTACAATGATGGCCCCAAGAAGGAATTCAGCCTCGGCACTGAAGTGCCCCGTGAGTCCCCCACATCGGGACTCTATCAATAAAAGTGCCCCATTCATCGGGGCACCTTTGGTGCAACTGTGGCACCGACAAAGCTGGACGGCTGCCCCACTCACCGGGCTCTTGGTCGCTGCTCTCTCGTCCTTCCTCTGGGAGCCGGCGAGGCTCCAACTTCCCTCTGGCTGCACTGGGAACCTCATCGGGAACTCCTCACTTCACCCGGGCTGCAGGCGGGGCTCCCTCCAGCTCACGGGAGCTCTGCCTTGTCTCACTCTGCCACAGGCGCTGCCTCTTCTGGCCCAATCGCGCTGCGATTGGCAGCGGCGGCCACTTCCTCTCGTGGCCCCACCCAGAGTCAGGCAAGGCCGTCTAGCTTCCTGGTCGTGCCGGCGGCGGCTTCTTCTTGGGCTGGGCCGCGGCGGTGATCCCTCTTCGGATCTTTGCGGCGATGCGGGGTGGGCACACACTCCGCACCAACATACGGGGTGGGCAGCCGTGATTAAAAAAAACTCATAAGTGGGGTGGGCACCTGCCCAGAAACATGCAATTGCAGGATGGGCACCCGCTCTGAATATTCATAAAGCAGGGCGGGCACCCGCGAATTTCAGCATCACGGGGGAATCCCGACAATGAAGATTCCCTCTCAATGAGATGTAGCTCAGCTCTGCACAGCCCACGCCCTTCCTCCTTCTTGGGGCACACAAAGAAATAAAGCACAGCGCTCACGATGCGCTAGATGCAGCCAAAGTCCTGGGTCCAAAGAGAAACACAGGGTCCAAGCCAAAACGTTCTTTAGTGGTCATGGGGGCAAAGCTGGGCCCGGGCAGGCCAGCACACAGGACCCTCCAGCAGGGAGGCAGCTCCTTGTGGTGGTTCCTTCCTCATTAAGAATTCAAAACTTAAGGTATGAGCATGGGGGTGAGCCTGATCTTTAAGATTACCGAGCAATAGTAAGAACCATCCTAATGAGGTTTCCCCTATATTGCAGCACACCGCTTTCACTGACGTTCTTGAACCGGCAGCAGAGAGGAGAGCGTACACACCTAATAATTTGAAGTACGTTAGAATTTTGTTTGTGGTCGGGTTTTGATTGACGTTGCACTAAGTTTCAACCATCATTATTTTTGATCGCTTATTTGTATGCTTTTCCTTTACCATTATCCTGTAGTATTGGGTATGCGGACTGTCTCCAAATTACAGTTTTATGGCATGCGAGTAGGTGAGTCCTTTTGGACGCAATTCAAAGGAATTATAACAGCATGGTTTTTGGCTTTACGCATGGCGCTAAATCACGGACAGGGTTTTACTGGCACATAGGGCACATGTTCACTCTGCGTGTTTCACAAACATTTGAAACCTGTCGATTTCAAATACTTTAAACACAATTGTTTGAGTTAGGTTAACCACCATTTTCTTGCACTGCTTTTACTATTGTCACTTATTTACTGGCTTGGCCTGTTCATTCCTGGCATCCTTGTTAAAATAACATTGTTAAAATAACATTCTTAAAAACAACAGTGTAATCATTTCGTAATAACATTGTTTTCTTAGTTTTTTGTATACTATACATACATTATACTATACATAGTGTTTCAGCATTCCCCTGATGAAGGTGGCTACACCAAAATGCATTGGGAACCGTGTCTGCCATTTGATGCTATCAAGAAATAAGAATATGAAAATAAACAAAAACTCAGTGCTTTAAACTGTGACTGTTGTACATCTATTTTCACTGTTTTATACTCTTGTATCCTCACAGCTCTTCTTGGTTAACAATTTTCGTTGGATAATACTCCGTGCATTACTTTTGCATACACTGTTGAGGAATTTGAGATCATGTTGGAAATGGTGATATAATATTGTTTATTTGTCATAATACACGATGTGAATTAGTAAGCACCAGTTTTGGGCATGTGCAAAGTGCGTCCTCAGGCTCAGACAGGTTCTGTTTGACACTGAGGTCCCTCCTGGAGCTCAGCAGCAGCACCAGGACCCCCAAGTCACAGGAAAAGCTACAAAAAATGGGGTCACAGCCCCTTAATTTATACCCACATTTCCTTTGTGTGCATAGCACACGGCTTAGGGGAACCAGCTATAACTAGTTCTGGAGCACTCTGTTTACAGTGCTCACACCCTTCTTTGGGAGATGAGGGCTCGGCCATCAGACACACCACAGGCGGGTGGAGCCAGCATTCACTAGGGCAGGCACAATCCTATTCAGGGACCAGGGACTTCTCCTCCCACCACTCCAAATGCAGATGTCCCCATTCAGCCTAGCGCTGACTCACCCTGCCCCTCCTGGAGCCACACACACCTCACCAGCCCCTGTCACAACAGCCAGACATGCAATTCACATCAGGCAGGCAGACACATAGCACACAGAAATGCCAACTTCTAAAAGCACAACAACTGAGGGGGATATTCCCAAAGGACCAGAACCAGGTAGGGCCGTATTAAATTGAATACAAAAAGCAGGAACTGGCTCCATTTGACGTTATGCTCTTATTATTTTTGAGCACCAAACAGACCACTATCTTTTCTTTTTGAATGGAATTTTTATTAAACCATTCCTTTCTTTACAATTGTTAATATTTACCAAAAAGATTTTACTTGCATGAGACGATTCACAATAGACAGTGCATGAAATACTTATATACAAACACATTTATATACAACAACGTTGAACTTTTGCATCATAGCATCAGAAACTAGAATACTCTTATCGCTATCTTGTTTCTGGGGCCAAACATGTGCCAAACATGGGAAAATGTTTAGAGTGTGTGTGTGGGGCATACAATTCAATACAAATCCCTCACGTCACAACAAGTTTATTCAAATTTCTCTGTATTGAAAAAAGTGCGGAAGCGTTTCAAGACCCAGTCCTCTGGTACCGGGACTCTCATCAGTGCTCTGTGTTAATTGTCAATCAATAAATCAATCAAACATTTGTAGAGCGCACTACATACCCGTGAGGGTCTCAAGGCGCTGGGGAGGGGGCGCTACTAATCGAACAGCCCGGTCTTGAGTAGCCTCCTGAAGGTCAGCAGGTCTTGGGTCTGTCGTAGGCTCAGTGGGAGGGTGTTCCAGGTCTTGGCGGCGAGGTGGGAGAAGGACCTCATGCCGGTGGTTGTTCTTCGGATGCGCGGGACGGTGGCGAGAGCGAGGTCGGCGGAGTGGAGCTGGCGGTTGGGGATGTAGAAGGAAAGCCATTTGTTGAGGTAGGCTGGGCCAGTCTTGTGGAGTGCCTTGTGTGTGTGGATGAGGAGCTTGAAAGATATCCTCTTGTTGACGGGCAGCCAGTGCAGGTTTCTCAGGTTGGGGTGATGTGACGTGGTACGTTGAGGATCAGTCGTGCAGAGGCGTTTTGGATGCGTTGCAGTCGTTTGATGAGCTTGGTCGGGGCTCCCGCGTAGAGGGCGTTTCCGTAGTCGAGTCTGCTGCTGACGAGGGCTGCGTCAGCGATTTCTAAAAAAACATAAATGAATGATGCAAGCTCCACATCAGTGAAAATGAAAACTAAACACTACTCTCCTTAAATATGATTAATTAAATTTTCTGTACCTGATTGACTGATTCTCGGACAGAGCTGCTGCTCTGACTCCTATGTGCGTGGTAACCAGAATCTCTCAACAGAAATTTCTGCAGTGCGTTTCATAATATATGCCGGAGGGGAATTTCTACAAGACATTAAAATGATTGTGTCTATTTTACTATATTTAAATACATGGACATTGGGCAACTCGACGGGACAAGGTTAAAAAGTACCTTTCAAACGTTTCCAGGTTGCTCAGAGGCAGGCGTCTATTTCTGTAAGCATTGCATCCCTACAAACAAATGGGGGACATATTACTGAAGGCATAAACTTGTCAATGATTTTATAAACATGCTAAATTGCAGCATGAAGCGCACTTACTGTTTTTAAGTCTGAGCCCATTCATATTCTATACCCGATATGAACCCCGTGTGAACACTTCCTGTATTCTTACCTTATGAATCATGGGAAAATATTTTGGACCACTCACATTGACATTCAGGTCCCATTGTTGTTAAGACCGGACTAGTGCATTCTGGGACATGCAGTTCTGAGCTATACTCTTGAGATTTCTGTCATCCCATTCAACCCAGTTACTGCACTATTAAACTTTAGAATTAGGTAAGCTTCTTTTTGTAGCAACGCGTTGTCGATGTCTATCAGACATTCGGTTGTATCCAGACCTGACAAGACTGTCCACTTAAAGTATCTTTCACTGTGCAAGTTATCCATGAAGTGTTGCACCATTGGTGCAGTAACCACCTTCTTTTTGATCCTGGAACGATGATGCGTGATGCGCTGGTTGATCTGCTGATTTGTCTTGCCAATATATAATTTCTCACAGGGGCAAAGTATTGCATAAATAATGTTCTGTGATTTGCAATTCGTGAATTCAGAATGATGCCATTTAATGTCTTTGTGTGAGAACTCAATCCCCTCTTTTGTGGAGTCACATGCAGCACAAGTTCCGCATTTGTGATGCCCTTTAAACTGGTTTTAATTGCCATTGTGTCCTTAGATTCTGTTTGCTTTGCGATGGAAAAATGTCAGTTCTCACAATCTGCTGGCCAATGCTCCTGTTTTTCATTATGGCAAAGAGTGGTTTCGGTAATGGGCACTCCAGGTTTTCCAACAGGTGCAAATGTTTTAAACAATTTGTCGGAATTTGTTGGTATCTGGACTGAAAGTTGTAACACAAACAAATCTTTCCAATCGTGGTTTGATTTTCTTTTGTAGCAAATCCTCTCTAGGTGTGTTCCACGCTCTTTTTATTGCATGCTTGAGTAGTTTCTTAGGATATCCTCGCAATATCATCTGTTCCTTTAATATTTCTGCATGCTGTTCATAATTAGACTTTCTTGAGCAGTTTCTCTGTATCCGCAATAATTGCCCATACGGCAAGTCTTCTTTCAGGCTCCTTGGGTGAGCACTTCTGTGATGTAAAATAGTATTCTTATCAGTGGATTTTCTGTGTAAAGTAGTTGTCAATCTTTTCTCATTGGGGGACACCTCCACTTCAAGGAACGTCAGGCTCGTCCTGCTGGTGTTCAAGCTGAATTTTATGTTCTCATGGTGCGTGTTGAGCCAACCATAAAAGCTTTCTAACTCTTCCTTGGACCCACTCCATAGACACCAAATATCATCTATGTAGCGCAGCCATTGCGTAATTTTTTCTCTGAATGAGTTGTTGTTGTAGATGAATCTATCTTCATATTTTGCCATAAAGAGGACTGCCATCTTTGGAGCGAAGGGAAAACCCACGGCAGTACCCTTCACCTGGACGAAGAATGAGTCTTGAAACTTAAAATATTTCTTCCCTGAAGCCACCTCCACAAGTTGTAGAATAAATGCTGTTGGTACCTGATGGGGACATGGTCTTTCATCCAAAAATGCCTCTATTACTTGGAGCGCCTCATCTTGGGGTATCTGTTTATGCAAGGAGGTTACATCAAAAGAAACCATCCATTGAGAAGAATCATCGAACTCTTGGCCTTCAACCTTGTTGATGAAATCAGCGGTGTCTCGCAAGTAGGATGGCACATCCACCATAAACGGCTTGAGGAAAAAATCGGCATATTTCGAAATTGGTTCTAAAAGGCAATCACTTCCTGAGACAATAGGTCTTCCGGGAGGGTCATCAAGTCGCTTGTGTATTTTAGGTAAAAAGTAAATTACCGGGATCCTGGGAAATTATTTTGATAGATAATAAAATTCTCTGGGACCCAAAAACCCACTATCCAGTCCTGTCTTCAATATTCATGAAATTAATTCCTGTCCTGTGTGGACCTAGTTGGATCTTCTTTAAACTTCTGGTACCGTTGCTGATTGTATACCTGGCTCCTTCCTTCTGATTTATACATCTACCTGGGCCAAATAACTAAGGCTCCGCCCTTATTGACTTGCTTTATCACTACAGATGTGTCTTGTTTCAGATTGTTGATGGCCATCTGTTGTTTTCGGGTGATGTTGAGTTTCATGTAGGATTTCTTCGTCTCCAACTGGCTAATCCCAGACAGGACTACTTGTTCATAAGCCATAAGTGAGGGATTTGTATTGAATTGTATGCCCCACGCACACACTCTAAACATTTTCCCGTGTTTGGCACATGTTTGGCCCCAAAAACAAAATAGCAATAAGAGTATTCTAGTTTCTGATGTTATGATGCAAAAGTTCAACATTGTTGTATATAAATGTGTTTGTATATAAGTATTTCATGCACTGTCTATTGTGAATTGTCATAAGTATTTTTCATGTTTTGTATGTTAATTTGAAAAATGTGTGTCTCTTCACTTCTCATGCAACTAAAATCTTTTGGTAAATATTAACAATTGCAAAGAAAGGGCGCACCACCATGGACTTGAGGAAACGTCACTGAGGGTCTTGATGCTGTATGACAAGGTCACCATCTAATTATTGTATTGAGTGCTCTGAGAGAGGGTATAGACTGTCCATTGTATGAACCGCCCTGATTGGAAATGTGTTGTTTGTGTAACATGCCTTTTTTTCTTAATAAAGATTTGGGTAAAAAAAAAAACAATTGCAATGAAAGGAATGGTGCAAAGAAAGGAATGGTTTAATAAAAATTCCATTCAAACAGAAAAGATAGTGGTCTGTTTGGTGCTCAAAAATAATAAGCAAGACAAGCTTGGGTTTTGACTCATAGGCAGCAGGGCCAAGTCAAAAGTAATCAATAGAACAAAAGGGGATGCCGATGCTGCACTAAATTTAAGGAGAAATTTTGTCAAATGAATAGATTAAATCAAATCCATTTTAACCATTTAATGGCTGTTTTTAATCAGAAAATATATTTATGCAAATTTTTTAATTTTTTGCACGGTAGTATTTAGAACATTTAAACAATATCAGTGAAAATTAAGACAAACATTAAGAAACATTTCAAATATTTACATAACATTACATAGACACATCCATAACATCACACCACTAGCATACCTCAGACATTCAGACAATGAAACAACATAAATTTGATACTTCTATATACACAATAAGTCCATAAGTAAGAAGCATTTGCAATCTTTCTAAAGCATATATTTTTAGATCTGTTTTGGCAGTTTTTTTAAGCTGAAGGCGAAGACAAGTCAACGTGGGTCAACGCGTTTCGAATCCCTTCACCGGGGATTCTCATCAGGACCAATACTATCTAGGAGAAAGAAGAAGAACACTAAGTTGGACCAACAACCCTTTAGTCATAACCAATTCAAGGCCGCTATTTTCCAGTGGAGAACCTTACCTAAAATTTGGCGAAGAAAATGCTCTAATTGGATGCTGGAAGAACTTTACAACCAGGATCTGAAACCATTAGAGTGACAAAGCAGTTTTAGACAAAGATTTTGAAAACAGAGTGGAGCAAAGCAAAAGCACTTCTGTCCCTGTGTATGGTCACTGGACACTGTGTTGTACTTACTGTCAGATGTGTGTATAGTCATCTAAACACGTCTTAGGCCCCTTATTTTAATCAGGGTAGTGTAGAAACGCTTGAGTACGAAGTTAAGGGTCAAAGAACAATCAACGGCCGAAATCTAAATGTAAATAAAGAGTCGGCATTAGACAATTGAAGTGCCTGTCTCTTTACGATATTCTCACACACACGATCGTGTTGTCTGTAAAGTTTCTAAATTGCAAAATACCTGGTAATTCGTATTAGACCCGCGTCCTTGGAGCCGACGTGACCCGTGCACCTGGATAGGTGATTGAAATCAAAGATTGCGGCCATTTAAACCACACCGCGAGACTGACTAAAACGGGGCGGTACTGGAGGGAATTCTGGGACGTGTAGTCTTTTCTCGAGAATATCCCGTGAAGGTGCGGGACCCCGGATATATCAGACTTCTGGAAATCGGGACCAATTATGAAAACGGTGCTCGTAATGTGAACGGCGCCGAATTCAGCTGTGTTACTATCCGTCAATAAAACTTTATTGCACTAGAGTGCGCTCAACTTTGTGATGTTACAAATTCACATGAGTGTTCCTTTTGGGATGATTTATACGCACGTTTGCAGTCTTTTGACAGCGACTAGCGATGAATTATATTCTTATTCCAATGAGGCCCGTATTCTTAAGACAATTGATTTAAAGGTTTTTCCGTCGAAGGAGGCTTAATTGGTGGACGATACGCACAGCTTAGTGATGGTCCAGATTCGAATGAGCATTACTCTTAGGGTGGACTCCTCGAACATTTGCAGTGTTCAGCCAGGGGTGGGTCGTACTCGTTGCCCAATGGGGCCCGTATTCCATACGAAAGTGGGTACGTCAACACATACCCTCATGTGTAAAATGGAGCGTTTTGGACTACCGCAATCAGAATGTGTGCAGGAATATTTACAAGTTGAAAATCTCGGACAGCTCATTTAATCCTACAACTGATGTATTAAACTTGATGATGAGCATCGCCTCTCTCTTCACAAGTTTAGCATCGAGGTCGCCTCCTCGGTCATCCTGTGTGACTTTTGAAATCACAGTCCATCTCACATCTCTTTCTGTATGGTTATTGAGATGCCAATGATTCACCAATGGAGCGTTAATCACCTTCTTGCGTATCCTCGATTTATGTTGCTGAATTCTTGTCCTTACTTCTTGATTTGTTTTCCCGATGTAAAGTTTGTCGCAAGGACAAAGTATCCCATATACAACAAATTTTGTTTTACAATTTGAAAAACAATTATGTTTCCAATGTACATCCCTATGAGTGAAATGATTTCCTTCGATTGTGGAGTCACAACAGACACATGTCCCACATTTGTGATGCCCCTGTATCGGGGGTAAGTTCAAAAGGCTTCTTATGTCCGGACTCTTTGTTTTGGGTAATGCAGCTCGGACTAGCTGGTTGGCAATACTTTTGTCCTTTTTAAACGCAAATAGCGGGATCTCTTTAAGTGAGGCATCAAGGTTTTTAATGAGATGCCAATTTTGAGATATGGTCTTCTTGAGCCAATTTGCGGTGGGACTATAGGTCGATACACATACAATCCTGTTGGTTTTTGATTTATCCTTTCTTTCCAACAATACATCTCGTGGAGTCCACCATGCTCGTTTGATGGCTTTCTTTAATAGTTTTTTTGGATATCCTCTGGATAGTAGGTTATTTTTCAAATTATCAGCATGATGTAAGTATTCGTCTTTAAAGGTGCAATTTCGACGAATTCGTAAAAATTGGCCGTATGGCAGGTTATCTCTTAGACTTCTTGGATGATTACTCGAATAGTGCAGGGCCTTGTTCCTATCAGTTTTTTTCTTGTACAGTGTCGTGACCAAACAGCCGTTGTTGGGATAGATCTCCACGTCTAGAAAGGAAATCTTACATTTAGAAAAATTCAGACTGAATTTTATGTCTGGTGTTCTGTTATTAAGCCAATTCACAAACTCTTGGAGTTGTCTTTCATCCCCTGTCCACGTTAGGAAAACATCATCGATGTATCGGACCCAATTTGTGATATAGATTGTAAACGGATTGTTGTTATAGACAAATTGGTCCTCATATTTAGACATGAAGAGCACTGCCAACTCTGGGGCAAAAGGACACCCCATCGCAACTCCTTTGGTTTGCAGAAAAAAATCTTCCTTGAAACAAAAATAATTGTTCTTGAGGGCAAATGTGGCTAGTTCCATGATAAAATTCGTCGGAACTTTTTCTGGTTTTGGTCTACTGTTCAAAAATGACTCCAAGACTGCCAAACCCTCGTCTTGAGGAATCTCAGTATAGAGCGAGGTGACATCCAAAGTTGCAAGGATGTGTACATTTTCATCAACTTCCATTAGGTTTAATTTAGTCAGGAAGTCTGTTGTATCTTGTATGTACGACTCAACATCCTTCATAAAAGGTTTAAGGAAAAAATCGACGAACTTTGATATTGACTCGTTCAAAGACTCGCAGCCCGAGACTATCGGGCGACCCGGAGGACTCCTTTGATCTTTATGAACTTTTGGGAGGACATAAAAAATTGGGATCCGAGGATTTTTATTCCTTAGAAACTCATACTCCTTTTTACCAAGGAAACCTTGGTCGAAACCTTTTTGTAAGATGTTGAAGAGTTTTCCTTGCAGTTCAGTAGTGGGATCTTTACTTAATTTGCGATAGCAGTGCACGTTGGAGAGTTGTCTCATGACTTCTGTTGTGTATCGCTCGGTGGCCCAGATGACGATTGAACCGCCTTTGTCGGCCTGTTTAATTACTATCGACGGGTCGTTCTTAAGTGAGACCAGCGCTTCTTTCTGTGCTTTTGTAATATTAGGTCTGACGAATCTCTTCCTTTTGTTTTCTGTTTCAGCAATAGCTGAGAGCACCACTTTCTCAAAGAGTAACACTTCTTTAGGTGTTTTAGCAGAGGGGGGGCAGAAAGTGGATTTTTTCTTCAAGCCCGTTGTTTCACTGCTCTGTTCTGTAGGATTGTCTGAAAAAAACGTGATTAGACGTATCTTGCGGCAAAATTCAATAAATTCCGTCTTTAATAGAACAAAATTTGTTGGTTTGGACGGCACGAATGATAGACCTTTTTCCAATACTCCCAGTTCATCCTGTGACAATATTTTGTCTGAAAGATTGAAAATCGGTGAGGTGGTCTGTATCTGAGGTTCCCGTAGAGGCGAGGCCATTTGTGTATTCAATTCTTGTAATTCTGGCGCCTCGTGGACATTTCCCACGGCTGGTTGGTAAATCTTGCTCTGCCTCGTTGTCTCTGTCGGCCCCGTCCTAAAAAAGACGGTTGTTGGTAGTTTGGTTGGTAATTCTGTTGGAAATTGCCTCGTCTATTAGGTTCGCCTCTTGTGGAGGTATTTTCCGTGTCACTCCCACTTGAAGATGACGTGGTGTCAGAAAAAGTAATGAACTTTTGCCTAGATCTCCCTTGGAAATCCGATAGGAATCTACGTGAGTCCGGTCTGGTGTAGAAATCCAGTTGTAAATACGGGTAGACTTTTTCCAGTGAGAAGGACTTCCTATCTTTTTCAAACTGGGTGCTTTTTTGGTTGATTGAAAAGTCCTTAAACTCCAGAATGTCCTTATCAACTTTGTCAAGCAATGCCTTAGCGTCCGAAATCAGTTGGTTAGATTTTATCTCGTTCTCAAGAATAGCAATTTCCTCCAGTTGCTGTTTTGAAAGTCTTTGTGCTGTTTCTACAGTCAAAACCATAAGATCTCTGCTACACTTTGTCTCGATCTGACTGTAGCCTTTTTTATAGATAGGATCCTCCGTAAAAATTACCGGGACGTTCCGTATTTGAAGGCCGCCTGGGATAGTTCCAGCCCGCAGATGTTCAACTAGAAAATGCCCGTGTAGGTCAGTCCTAATTTGTTTTTTCTTTAATCTGATCAATTTGTCAGATTCGTTGTTGATTTTAGCTGTTGTGCTCAATGCAGCAGCAGAAAATGATGGGGGGTCATTGATCAACTTCTGTATGTGTTCTTCGCTATATGCAAATGTGTCACTGGAGGACATGTTAAGATAAAACCAAAAAGGAAAAAGAAAAATGAATAACTAAACACAGTGAAGAAGGATATAGAGAGACTAAAGGAAGCCTATTTAAGAATGTCTCAGCCGAGACCAACCGTGACACCTTAGAAGCTGCAAACAATTGCTGCCAATTTTACGTGAAAGAACCTTCACAACCAATAAGACTGAGTTAATGTCCAAAAACACCTCGCGGGTATGCACCCGCCAGACAACTAGCAAGACAAGCTTGGGTTTTGACTCATAGGCAGCAGGGCCAAGTCAAAAGTAATCAATAGAACAAAAGGGGATGCCGATGCTGCACTAAATTTAAGGAGAAATTTTGTCAAATGAATAGATTAAATCAAATCCATTTTAACCATTTAATGGCTGTTTTTAATCAGAAAATATATTTATGCAAATTTTTTAATTTTTTGCACGGTAGTATTTAGAACATTTAAACAATATCAGTGAAAATTAAGACAAACATTAAGAAACATTTCAAATATTTACATAACATTACATAGACACATCCATAACATCACACCACTAGCATACCTCAGACATTCAGACAATGAAACAACATAAATTTGATACTTCTATATACACAATAAGTCCATAAGTAAGAAGCATTTGCAATCTTTCTAAAGCATATATTTTTAGATCTGTTTTGGCAGTTTTTTTAAGCTGAAGGCGAAGACAAGTCAACGTGGGTCAACGCGTTTCGAATCCCTTCACCGGGGATTCTCATCAGGACCAATACTATCTAGGAGAAAGAAGAAGAACACTAAGTTGGACCAACAACCCTTTAGTCATAACCAATTCAAGGCCGCTATTTTCCAGTGGAGAACCTTACCTAAAATTTGGCGAAGAAAATGCTCTAATTGGATGGTGGAAGAACTTTACAACCAGGATCTGAAACCATTAGAGTGACAAAGCAGTTTTAGACAAAGATTTTGAAAACAGAGTGGAGCAAAGCAAAAGCACTTCTGCAAACGTGCGTATAAATCATCCCAAAAGGAACACTCATGTGAATTTGTAACATCACAAATTTGAGCGCACTCTAGTGCAATAAAGTTTTATTGACGGATAAAAAACCAACATTTTTGTGTCTAAAGCCAGTAACACAGCTGAATTCGGCGCCGTTCACATTACGAGCACCGTTTTCATAATTGGTCCCGATTTCCAGAAGTCTGATATATCCGGGGTCCCGCACCTTCACGGGATATTCTCGAGAAAAGACTACACGTCCCAGAATTCCCTCCAGTACCGCCCCGTTTTAGTCAGTCTCGCAGTGTGGTTTAAATGGCCGCAATCTTTGATTTCAATCACCTATCCAGGTGCACGGGTCACGTCGGCTCCAAGGACGCGGGTCTAATACGAATTACCAGGTATTTTGCAATTTAGAAACTTTACAGACAACACGATCGTGTGTGTGAGAATATCGTAAAGAGACAGGCACTTCAATTGTCTAATGCCGACTCTTTATTTACATTTAGATTTCGGCCGTTGATTGTTCTTTGACCCTTAACTTCGTACTCAAGCGTTTCTACACTACCCTGATTAAAATAAGGGGCCTAAGACGTGTTTAGATGACTATACACACATCTGACAGTAAGTACAACACAGTGTCCAGTGACCATACACAGGGACAGAAGTGCTTTTGCTTTGCTCCACTCTGTTTTCAAAATCTTTGTCTAAAACTGCTTTGTCACTCTAATGGTTTCAGATCCTGGTTGTAAAGTTCTTCCACCATCCAATTAGAGCATTTTCTTCGCCAAGGTTCTCCACTGGAAAATAGCGGCCTTGAATTGGTTATGACTAAAGGGTTGTTGGTCCAACTTAGTGTTCTTCTTCTTTCTCCTAGATAGTATTGGTCCTGATGAGAATCCCCGGTGAAGGGATTCGAAACGCGTTGACCCACGTTGACTTGTCTTCGCCTTCAGCTTAAAAAAACTGCCAAAACAGATCTAAAAATATATGCTTTAGAAAGATTGCAAATGCTTCTTACTTATGGACTTATTGTGTATATAGAAGTATCAAATTTATGTTGTTTCATTGTCTGAATGTCTGAGGTATGCTAGTGGTGTGATGTTATGGATGTGTCTATGTAATGTTATGTAAATATTTGAAATGTTTCTTAATGTTTGTCTTAATTTTCACTGATATTGTTTAAATGTTCTAAATACTACCGTGCAAAAAATTAAAAAATTTGCATAAATATATTTTCTGATTAAAAACAGCCATTAAATGGTTAAAATGGATTTGATTTAATCTATTCATTTGACAACATTTCTCCTTAAATTTAGTGCAGCATCGGCATCCCCTTTTGTTCTATCAAAAATAATAAGAGCATAACGTCAAATGGAGCCAGGTTCTCCTTTTTGTAGTCAACTTCTACAAGTGGCATTTCTAAAATAGTCATAATAAATCTGCGCACACCATTGCGTAGCATTTATTATCACTATTCCAAATATACCAAATTTGACCATGCTGCACCTCTCATATCAGGAATTACCACTGAAACACTTATCAGGGAATCCCCAATGCATTCCTATGGGAGGGCAGCCCCATAATAGTGAGAAACCAAACTGGCTGTTTGTCACTACCAGGACATGTCACACACTTAAGGTACATGTCCTATCTTTTACCTACAATGCACCCTGCCCATAGGGTAGCTCGGGCCTACATTAGGGGTGGCTGACATGTAGTAAAAGGGGGGTCACGGACATGGCAAACACTTTAGGTGCCACGTCGCAGCAGCGCTGACACTGCGCGCACAGGCCCTGCAATGACAGAGGCCTGAGATAGGTTTTAAAGGCTACTTTGGTGGGTGGCGCAATCAGCGCTGCAACCTCACCAGTAGCATTTAATTTACCAGCCCTGGGTATATGAGATACCATTTTACAAGGGACTGATAGGTAAATTAAATAGGCCAAACAGGTGTAGAACAATCTTACCATATTTAACACAGAGAGCACACGCACTTTACACTGAACAGCAGTGCTAAAGTGCCCAGAGTCCTAAAACCACCAACACCATGTCAGAAAAAAAGGCTAGGAGAAAGGCAAAAATGTTTAGGGATGACCCTGCAAAAAAGGCCAAGTCCAACAGAAAGCATTGGGCATTCGAAGCTGATTTGTAACCTGCACCCGGCCACCCCTGTGCCGCTGAGGGTATAGCTTTGGTGCTGCTTTGTGGCCCCCCTGTGCTCACTTCAATACCCAGGGGCATTTGCCCTAAGACCTACCTATCTGCAAACAGTGCCTCTTAAAGGTATCCCTGGCCCAATGGATACTGTTGGGCCCAGTGACCTCTGCACCCGGCCGCCCCAGTGCCACTGTTGGTGAAGTACCTACCTGGTCCTGAATCTCTCCCTGTGTTGTCCTAACCCCCAAAGCCTGGGGTAGTAAGTTGAGTACTTACCTACTATTTAACATTGTTTTCCTCCATAGGATTGCATTTTAAGTTCTATCTAGTGCATTGAACTGTCTAACCACATCACTGCAAAAGCATATAACTGTATTTGATTGACATCTACAGAAAAGCATTCTTAATACTGTTAAGTATACAACTGTACTTACAAAATATTGCTGCATTCTTGGAAATTATTCCTACTATTACTAACTGTAAAACGTACCTGTGATTCTTGGTTCTCGTAATAAAACAACAAAGTATCACTTTTTTGTATAACCAATTGGTCTGGATTCAGTCTTTGAGTGTGTGATATCATTTCTTGCCTGAGTGTGTACAATAAATGCTTAACACTACCCCATGATAAGCCTAACTGCTCAGCCCAGCTACCTCTAAGTGCACACTATACCTCTTTTTTGTATAGTATATACAGAGCCAGCTTCCTACAGAGAGTCAAAAAAGGGAAGCTGTGGGAAATCAGGTGTGACACCTCTTCCTGGCACTGGTTGGTGCCTTGCCACCTGATTCCTCAGGATTTTTATGAGAACAACCCAGCACCCGATGGGTGAGGGGATCTGCTGCTACAGGGTAAGGGGTGTCTGAGGACTCCTCTTCACTGAGTGCCTCCCTTTGTGTGGCAGCCACAGATGTTGATTGGCGAGTCGTTGTAGTACCAGACGAAGGGGATGTTGTTGGAGGAAAATCCCTGCTGAGTGTTTCACTTATCTCCCTCAGCATCCCGATCAGCTCGACACCGTTCCGATTGTGGACCTCAAGTTTCTGATCTATGGACCTCTGTAGCTGCTTCATCTCCCGGAGGTTCCCTACTATCTGGCCCATCACTCCTTGGTTGTCCTCATAGACGCCAAGGAGTCTTTCAAGGTTGGCCTGGGCTTCATTGGCAGCAGTGGCCCCACTTAGCTGCCCCCCTGTAATCCTCCCACTACCCCTGCCCCCACGTGCCTGTGTCCTTCACAGAGCATGCACCCTCATGCTGCCTCCTACGTCCTCGCTGAAAGGGTTGTTAATCCTCACCACCTCAGGTTGGACTGGCGGACAGGAGATGTTGCGGGCTGTGCTAGGTGTACTGGTTGTTGAGGCATAGGTCATCATAGATGTTACCGCTGGGGTGGGAGATGCGGTTGTGGTCATGCTGGGAGTCGCTGCTGCTGTGTGCCCATGGGCCAGCTCGGTCCTCATTGTCCACTCTTCCAGGAGAACCAGCATCACTGAGGGCTTGATCATGGGTTGGAGATGGAGTCTGGGGTGTGTCTTGACTCTGGGCAGTCAAACCAGATCCAACTGTTTAAACGATAAGTACCATGTCAATTTTGCTGTGTGTTTTGGACAGAAAAACCATCATTAACACACTTGGATTAGACCCGTGGAGAAAATTAGGTATGTTGGATTACATTGCCAAATCTTGTTTGGTGTTCAGACAACAGGACATATTGCATGTTTGTACACCAGTTCATTACAGTGGCAGTAGCTGTGATGTGTGCATTTATAGATTGTAAATAATAGTGAGTTGTTGAGGTGTCACTTACCAGTCTTCAATCCCCCAGGTATTCCAATCAAGCCCTCTGACTGAAGGATGGTGTGCACCTTCTCCTCCCAGTCAGTGACTTGCAAAGGTGGTCCAAGAGGACGACCGCCAGTCTTGTGTTCAAGGCTGCAATCTATCCAAAATGTTATCTGGCAGTTGTAAAATGTAGAGGCAAAGTATCATGGTCTGGGATAAGGTGTGCTTTTAACCTTGATTTGTAGGTGTGTCCACTTTGATGATGGACATCAGCTGTGTTTGAAATCAAATCATCCAATGGACCTGTGCAGAGCTTAACGACAGTTGTGATCCATGCCAGGTTTTCGGTGACCGCCATGCATCATGCAAGGGAATTTTAGCGCACCACTATCCATTCCCATATTTGTAAATGTCGTACAATACATGACAAGTACCTTTTGACTGGCGGGGTCCATACCAATAGATTTCCGACTGCCGTGCTCTAAGTTGAGCATTTTCTGACTGCTGGGGTCGAAGGAGATGCCTACATACATCATAATACAGTGTAGATTGGTTTGCGGCCTTGGTGGGTGGAATTGGTTTGTGGCCACGGCAGTCGGACCGTCGGTTCATCTGGTATCGTAACGAGTGCCTTAGTTATTGAGAGAACATTTGGAATTCTATAAGGTAAATTCAAATGTCTTTGTAAAAGTGGGGAGCCCTTCTCTATACACCAAAGAGATCGTGTATAACATTAAGAAAAGGCACACTATCAATTCCCAAAAAAGATAAATCTGTATGAAGACAAAAATCCCCTTGCAGCACATCCAAAGGACTTCAGTTATGATTCAGTTAGAGCTGCCAAAGGTATTTTTAGGGTAATTTTAATGCTGTACTGTTAGAAATGGGATTTCTGGTTGGCTAAGGCTTGCGCCAAAGCCAGACAGAAACCACCACTCTAGTCAGGGCAAGGGAGTTTCACGCCAAAGATAACCCCTGCTCACCCCCTTGGTAGCTTGGCACGAGCAGTCAGGCTTATCCCGGTGGCAATGTGTAAAGCATTTGCGCACGCACAGAGCAACAACAGCCCAGGCACACTACAAAAGGAACTCCACACAAGGTTATATATCAAAAATAGCCTTTGTATTATAATAAACACATTAGATGATAATCACATATTTTACACTGTGCCAACTGGCACTGGGCAGAATTTTACAGGGGACTATTTACACAAGACAGGGCCACATGGACCACTGTCAGAATTAGCACAAATCTCCAATTGTAACTGTAGAACATATACCAACTGTAACACAAATTATCACTGTAGAGCACAAACATTAACTACTGGCGCAATAATGACCTCAGCATTATCACAATAGAATCAGGTATAAAACCTATCCTGTCTACATCACGGGGGCATAAACACATTATGCAATCTCTCACAAGTCTGACGCATTAGACCCAACCCTCCTAAGCATAACTACCTTAGGAGCATAACTCACACAGTGGAATATAATCGCACTAGCATAAACCATGATATGCGAAACAACCTCATAATCATTAAAGACCACATTTAGAGGTATAACACAGGGTGCGTAAAACATACTGCATGAATTACATTTCCTGGCACCAAAATCACATTAGGGCCTGGCGCCCTATTTACCTCCCAGTCCCCCTGGCCATCTGGCCATCTCAGAAAAGGGGCTCAAATGCCCTGTGTCCCCAAAGTCAGGGCGCGCTGCCTAGCAGCGGAATCCAATTGCGTCACTGCGCAAACCTAAACGGTGCAGCTGCCCACTACTTGCTGGGCAGCTGGAAATAGTCAAATGGGGCTTGGGCTCACAATGGCCCTTGTAACAAGTATGCCAGGCGTTGGAGCCACACGGGGCTCTGCAAATAAATACGCAAAGAGTTGGAGCC
Organism: Triturus cristatus; assembly: GCF_964204655.1. Lineage (NCBI taxonomy): Eukaryota > Metazoa > Chordata > Amphibia > Caudata > Salamandridae > Triturus > Triturus cristatus. Next base: position 1,191,896,821 of record NC_140591.1, read on the forward strand.
ACACAGGGCTCTGAAAGTAAATAATGCCCCCAAGCACTGTGGAGCGCACTGGTGCTCAGAAACCGATCATGCCCGCTGTGGGAGCCACTCGGGGCTCTTGAAGCAAATGTGCCCAAACAATAAAAGCATGGGCCCCTCTGGGCCTTCCTAAATTAATTATGGCCATTGTTGGAGCCACCTAGGCTCTAAAAATAAATATGCCAAACGTTGGAGGCACACAGGGCTCGGTAACCAAATAATACCCCCAAGCCCCCACAGAATAGTGAAAACTGGTGCAATAATGCCGCCTTCCCAGCATGAGGGATGCGCCGCTGGTTGACTCTGGGATACAAATGCGGAAATCAACAAACTCCCCCTGTGTCACAAAGGCAGGAGTCAACTAGCGCGTTGTGAGGCGGTAACACTGTCAACTTGGCGGGATTCAGCACGTCTCCCCGGTGTGTCAACTACCGCGTTAATCTTATGATTGCCGGATTCAAAGAAATCCCCCCTCTGGTGTGGTGCGCGAGGACACGGTGCCCGGCTCAACCCCAGTTACCTTGTTGATGCGAAGGCAGTCCCCGTCCGTCTCAGGCTTCTGTAGCGGCTTCGGGGAAGAGTGAGGAGGTGGCTCGCGCTTCCTCCTATCACAGCGCGGCTCCCTCGGTCGAGCCTCCGGTCACGTGGGGCGCTTCTGCCATTCACAGCGCGGCTCCCTCGATCGAGCCTCCAGTTGCGGGGAAACACTCTCTCCCGCTGGGCCAATCCCAGCGCGGCAGAGAGATGACGTTGAGGAGACTCCGGGCCTGCAGCGGTGAGCTTCGAAGCGGCGATTCCAGGTCAGGCCCCGGCCCAGCGATATACCTTGAGACACGCACACAGCAAAGTCTTGGTTTCAAGTGGATGGGGGGAATCACAGCACACAACAAAGTTCCCTTCTTCTCTCCTTTAGTTGAATCAGCAAAACAGCAGGTCAGCCCCAGAGTACACAGCAAGGGCAATCTTCCTTCTTAGTTTCTCCAGCTGTCCTTCTTCTGGCAGAGGTTCCCCTTGGTTGTAGAAGTCTATCAGGCATCCAGGGGCTGGGCAGGGCCCAGGGAGGCAAGCCTTCCCCTGGGCCCCAGCAGCAGCACGCCCCTTGTCGATTCGAGTCCAAGAACAAGAACTTTTTCATGGGGTCACAGCCCCTCTTTTATACACAGAATCGTTTGTCTCCAAAGGTGCAGGGAAGGGGCGAACCAGATGCAAATGGTTCCTGAGCACTTTGTTTTGCTCAGCCCCTCTCCCTATTCACAGGACAGGCCAGGGACATCAGACGCACCACAGGGGGTGGAGCCAGCATTGTGTAGGGAAAGCCCAGCCCTATTCAGGTCCCAGGTGTACTCCTCCCTGCCATCAACATGCAGATCTCTCCATTCACCACCGGGGCAGACCCATCCTGACTCCTGGAGCCAGACACACCAGCCAGTCACAAGCCAGACAGTCACTGCACATTTATTACAGAGACATGCCAGCTTCTAGAAGTGGCACTTCTACACGAGACACCGTAACGCCGCACACATCATCGCGCAGCATTCAATCTCACGAGTTCGCACATACCAAACTCGATCCTGCACTCCTCTCACATCAGGACTTAACATGGTCACTCAGATCCCCCATGCATTCCTATGGGAGGGCAGGTCAGTCTCACTAAATCATACACAGAGCGCACACACTTTACACTGGCCTAAAATTACCAACACCAGGTTACAGAAAAAGGCTAGGAGAACGCAAAAAGTTTCAGGGTGAACCTGCCAGAAGGGCCAAGTCCAACATGTACAATTAGTTACATATTGAACAATGAATCATAAATTAACTCAGAGTGGCCTATTCTAATGTTGGTCGGAGTTTCCTCTGGCCGACACCATGACAGAAACGGGACCGACCGACCTCTGGCCAGTGGATCTGACTGCCTGATTATGATGTAACCTAACACTGGGGCTGATTATGATGGTGGAAGGCCCGCCACCGCCAGGCGTGCAGTGACAAGCTCTCTGATGACGTTTCTCCGCCCGCCAATTTTTTTATTTTTTTTTCTAAGTCCTCATCTCACCACTAACGAGTGCAAATTATCTCCTATGGCCCGATCTTGTCCTGGGCGCCCCAGGCTGGAGTTCTTGCTTTCGCCTGGGGCCAGCCCGGCCTGCCTTTTTATACCAAGGCATGGTGTAATCATTGGACCTTGCGTATTTTATTACAGCCTCATTGCTATTCCCCATTCAATAAAGGGTTTCCACACAGTGCTATTTACATTGTGAGTTAAAAGTGATTCTAAACGTGCAATTCTAAGTGTAGCTCGAAGCCAATTTTCATATAGTGGAGGGCTGGCAGATCTTACATATTTCTCTTCGAGCAATCAAAATGAAACAAAAAAATAATGCAACTTGTGTCTCCCTCAATTCAGCAATGAGTTCTGCATCCAGGCCAAACATAACTCTAGCTAAGTTCAAACATAGCTTTATTTTAAAAATGCTCTCAAGGGGCCAACTGCCGAACAATCATAGAAAATATGAATATCATCCGCTTCTATGAGCCCACATCTTGGGCAAAGAGGGGATGGGTTTACAAACTTCGCTAGTTTTTTTGTTTTTTAATATAGCCTGTTTATAGTATAAAAATGATTCTTTTTAAGAGAAACAGTCCTAACATATTTATAGAGTACTTTGAAAGAATGATCGTACAAGGTAGCTGAATCTGCCTCCAGCCTCGTAGAGTTCCAAACCCGATTTAGTGGAGGGGACTGCACTTCCTCTGCTTCCAACATTTTCCTATACCAGAGCCCAACTTCCTTCTTCCTAGGCCCTGGAAATAGGAGAGCACACTCGATTTCCCAGTTACCTCCGATGTTCTTTTTCTCGGCCTTGAACCAGGAGCAGAGTTGGATGTATTTAAATCTAGAGAGGGAATCCCCTATCCTAGATCTCACTACCTCCCACGGAAGGACCCCCTCTGATGTTATCAAATCAGACCATATGTTTATTCCTGCTCTCCTAATAGGAAAGGACAGGTTATCCCTTATACATGGGGGCAGACCTGGAGATTCCCAAATTGGGGGACACTCAGAATAATATTTGATCCCCCATCTTCCTTTAACTTTGTTCCAAACTATGAGAGCCGATTTTAAAACCTTTAAACGTACTTTTTTATAAAATTTTACTGCTCCAAATTTATTAAAAAAACCCGGACTCGCCTCCCTCTTGACCTACCATTATGTTCAAGATTCTCCCCCAGTTAGAATCATCGGGGCATGACAGAAGACACCTGATATTTTTCAGCTGGAAAGATAGAGCATACCAATTTATATCTGGGAGTGCTAGCCCCCCTTTTAATAGTCTTCTTTTTAGCTTTTTCCAAGATAAGCTGGTTTTTTTTAGCCCAAATAAAGCTGCCAATCTTTCCCTGAATATTCGCCAAAATTTTATCAGGAAAAAAAAGGGGTATTGAGTTAAACAGATAAGTCAACTTAGGCAGAATGACCATTTTAACCAAGTTGACTCGGCTATATATTGTAAGGGGAAGATTCTGCCATCTGGAAAAGAGCTGATCAATATCCTTACATAATTTCTTTGTGTTGATTTGAACTATGTTATTAATATCTGGAGTGATAATAATTCCCAGATATCTAAACTGGCTGCTGCAAGGACCTTCCCAATTATCAATCCCCCAACACATGATTTCTGTTTTCGAATTGTTTATTTGATATCCCGAATGGAGGCCGAAATCCGCCATTATCATCTCTACCCTAGGGAGTACTTCCGCGGGGTTGCTGATATAAATCAAAAGATCATCAGCATATAAAGCTAGCTTACAGCTGTAATCCTTATATTTAAAGGGTGTAATTGTCTCGTCGGTCCTAAGTGCTTGTGCCAACGGCTCAATATAGATGTCAAAAAGAAGAGGGGAAATGGGGCACCCCTGCCTGGTGCCCCTCCCTATATTGAAGCTTGATGTTAGGAGACCATTCAATAGAATTTCCGCAGAGGCACCCTCATAACACCCTCTCATAGTTTGGATAAAGGTCTCGCCAAAACCCATTACCCTTAGTACATTCCACAGGAATCCCCAGTTGACGTGGTCGAAGGCCTTCGCCGCATCGTATGCGGCTACCGCCAAGGGCTCCGACCGCGTCACCGCTAGATCTATGCTTCCTATCAACTGCAGATTCAACTCATGAATGTATCTACCGGGAACAAAGCCTTTCTGGTCCATACTAATGAGTTGTGGAACCAATTTAGCCAATCTCCCTGCCAAAACACTGGTAAAGATTTTATAGTCAGCGTTTAGCAGGAAGATGGGTCTGTATGAGTCTGCATTAAGGGGGCCCTTTCCTGGCTTTAAGATGAGTACAATGATAGACTTCCTCCAGGATGCTGGTATCCTACCCTTTGTAATATATACATAGTTAAATAGTTCACATAGTCTTGGAACCAGACTCTCCTGGAAGATTTTATATATTTCACCCGGGAGAGCATCAGGCCCTGCTGCTTTGTTATTTTTTAATTTTTTAATATGATTCCTGACCTCTTCCTCGGTGAAAGGACTATTAAGAATGGTTCTGCCTTCATCTGTCAAGCTGGGGAGGGCCTTACTCTCCAACCTTCGTAAAGAGTTCTCCTGTGTGGAGGATGGTTCTTCCTCGTAAAGTTTAGAAAACATAGAAAGCAAATGATCTTCCAAATTAGAATGGCGGGGGAATCGGACCGCGACCGTCGTGGGTGCAAAGACCACCCACCACGAATCCACCACAGGCAATCGTTATGATTGCCTGGCGGAGCAGTCTTCATCAGTAAAATGACGGCGGTGCCTAGCAGGCACTGTCCGCCAAATTACGATGTTGGCTGTAGCCAGCCTTTCCATGGTGGTAGAACCACCATGGAAAGGCTGGCGGGGATTGGGTTTGGGGGACTGTTGCGGGCCCCTCTTGTGTTGGGGGAGGTGTTGTTGCACTGAGGGGTACCCATGGTACCCTCCTGCATTTCCCTGCACTGTGTGGCAGGCACCACATGGTGTCTGCCACGCAGTGCAGGCAAATACAAAACATGCATTTTTACGATTGCATATGGCGTTGCAGTGCACGCAATGTAATTCATTTTATTTATTTACTTGACTCCGTTCTGCCGTATGCCCGAGTTTACTACCCCCACCCTGCCCCTCCCCTCCCCCGTCCCAGCACACCACCACGCAGCACTCCCTCATTCAGAGACAGTGGACTGTAGAATTGCAACCCTGCTTTCTTCTGACCAGCAGGCTCCAGTGGGTTCGAGGTAGTTGTAGATATATTCCAGTCTTGGAACTTGTGTAGCACTCTTGTCATACCTTTATTTCACATGATTTGGCAGAGTGGATGCACTGGTCCTGAAGAATGCCTACACACCTTCATCAAGGGTATTAAGTATGTGGAAACATGTCAACTTCTTACCAACAATTGGTTTGAAGTTTTCCCTTCTTAGTTTTAATCCTATCCCCTGGGGAAACATAATAATTTATTCACATTTATTAATTCACTTCACACTCTGTATCACACACCCTCACCTTATTGATCACATAGGCTTATTTCCATGGACCATTTTCTTAAGTGCTCCTCTCTGGTTGTTGAAGGTTTGTGGCTCATACAACAAGCATACCCCATTGGTGTGAGGTGGGACCCTATGATGAAGCTTGCCACCTAATGGTGGCTGTATGTTTCCGTCCCTAGCAGATAAATGTGTTCAATGACTCAGTGACAGAGTAAATAGAGAGGTTCCTGTGTCACAACCAGTCATGCAAGCTTACAGACCATGAGCTTCTGTGTGATTGTGTTATAAGATAAGGAGACATGCTTTAAATCTACTGGACCTTTTGGGGTTTTCTGTTATATAGTTCATAGTCATACCACTCATTAATCTTAGTACACAGTTTTTGTTTATAAACATATGCTGCATTTAGTATTATTTGCACATGTCTAACATATAACATTTGCTTTATTAGTGTTTGATAGAGCTATTCACGTGATTTATATTGCCTTAAAGAACTAAGTGAATGTGGAACATTCTTGTAGTTGACATCCTTCATTGTGAAGCCTGTCGTTTTCAAAATAATAAGTAATTTGCATTTAAGCTGTGTATATACTATTATGAGGCTGAGCGGCAAATCTTTGCCTTCCCGGGAGACTTTATTTGATCAAGCACAGCTACTAACTTCCTTCATGATGGTCACAATCAGGCATCCTGGCGCCAGTTTGGCTTTAGTGGCTTGCTGGGAACATCATAAATTACTGAGCACAGAGACAGAAAACAACTCACCCAATACAGAGAAACAAAACTGTTCTTTGCTAAGGTATGTGGAGGAAAAGGCATTCTAAAAACTATTACAGGCCTCTTTTGTGCTAAGACAGCTTAGGTAAAGGCAAGGAAAGAGGGGTTGAAGAGCAGAGAGTGGTTCCATCTTTCCATGCAAAGAATTTCTGAAACACTGTTACTATGTTGAAATTCTTTTTAATAAGCTGTTTTTCATTCTTTGTCACTAATTTGTTAATTTTTATAGTTTCAAATATACACATTATTTGCACTTAAATGGACCATTGATTTTAATAAAATCATAAAATATAGTGTGTGCTCTGGAGTATGCCTGTTCATGGTGAAAAGAGATTTAGGACCCAATACCAACTAATACTCCTGTAAGTCTTACAAAATGGACAGTTAACCAGAATGCCTAATCCTTATGAAATGCACAGGTGATTTGTGGGTTATAGCTCACTTAATCTCCCCGATGGCCCCCAGTGCCTGGATACCCTTAGGGGTGATAAGCCACTCTTTACAAATCTGGAATTATAAGGTTACAGTCCACCAAGTTTCCTATCCCAAGTTGGTAAACATATTAGTTGCCACCCAATGTAGACTGCTAAATGATACATATTTTGTATGAAAAATAAAAAAAACATATCATTATTAATGATAAGTTTTTAACCTTTTCAAATAAAATATGGTCTGGGATTAATGGCTTTGTAGATCCTCCGCTGACAGTGCAGTCTCAATGCCACATTACCAACTTGAGATGATTAAATCAGTTTCTGCTATTCAACCCCTGACTTCTTGGCCATAACTCAGTGGCCTTAGCACTAAAAGGGACTGTACGAGTTTATATGTTGCCCTCTCACCTACATACCTTAGCAAATAACAGTTGTTTTGTTTTGTAATAAGTAGGTCCTTCTCTGTTTCTGAGCTCAGTATGTTATGGCATTCCCAGCAGACCAACAAGCCCAATCTGGCTCCAAGATGACATCCTGTGGCCTTCATGAAGGAAATTTACAGCTGTTTTTGCTTCAATCAAGTCTTACAAGAAGATGGAGATTCTCCTCTCTGCCTTATACTTGTCTGCACCCAGCTTAAAATAATATTTTTCTGATTAGTTTGAAAAGGGAAGGTCTCGCAATGAATTGTGTCAAATGCAAGAACAAACATGTTAGTCTTGTCACACTTTTCACTTCAATCTATAAACCATGATAAATTATGAGAATATATGTATGAAAAACTCATCCACTATCAATCTATCATAAAATAAATGTTATACATTATACATGTGAAAACAATACTAAATTGAGTATGTGTTTATAATTAGAAATGTGCACTCTTCTAAATCAATATAGGAAATGTATCACATGCACTGGGGCGATATGTAAGCAGAAACCAAGAAGATTACCACAGCTCTGATTTCATCTCATCGGCTTCAGCATCATGGGATTTCTATGTGTACTTTTAAAATAAACCTAGGGTTATATTCACAAACTGCAATCATAGTATGTTTGGTAGTACTACTTAAGTATTACAAAATGCTTTTTACAAACCTACAAGTGTAAATCGACGCCTATCCCATCTTTTTTATGTGGAGATCCCCACATACGTAAATTAACTACATATTTGTAAATGTGGCAGGCACGAGGAGGAGTGACTGAAAAAGGGGCATACCTATTCCCAAAGGGGAGGCATTTATGGAAGAGTACAGAGTGGTTTAGGGAGGGTCACAGAGAGGTTTAGTGAGGGACATGCACTTAAGCACAAAAGAGTAAGCCCATTGCTATCCACAAACTGCACATTAAAGTTACCGCCACCAAAAAGGGACTCAAAACGTAAATTTCTCCATCTCTGAACTGGAGTAGATCCAACACACATGACCAGACATTGGTACTGCCAAATCCTCTTATAGAAAATAATGGAGGTAGGTACTTAAGATAAAACCTTATTGAAAATAATGTTATATTCAATTAAATTATTTAAAGTAATTTAATTTAATTTAAAAAAATAACATATACTTATTTTTAATTATTAAATAGTCCAACACCTTTTTTGAATTTATAAATTAATGTAACATAATTTTTATTAAAATATATTTAATGTACTTTGAATTAATTATATGGCTAACATCTATTAATTGTTAATTCATATAATATAATAATAATACACATATTTTATTATTAGATTTTGTTTAACATTAAATTATATTTATAATTTTTTCAACTATTTAAAATAATTTCATTTAATTTAGGATTATTTCCTCTGGGGTTGTATTTGAAGTCACTAACTCCTTTATTTTCTATGAGAGGGTGTTGCAGTAGAAGAGGTTGGCCATGTATTGCACTAGACTCACTACTCTTTCTTTTTGGCTGTAGCAACTTATATTCTTAAATTTGTCTCCGCCTCCTTTTTCAAGGGGTGGAGATATGTAAGTGTGTACTTTTTAGTATCTTTACACTCAGATATAGTGAAAAGCAAAATGTAGTAAAGTTACTCAAAAGAGCAAGAATATATTACGCTTTGCAATAACTCACAAGTGTAAGTTACATTGATGAATAGTCCTGTTAGTTTTCATATATTTAAAAACTTTACAAACAGATATACATTTAAAAAACAGATGTGTAAGCAATAAAAAATTTTACTTTCATTATAATTAAATTTTTCAATAATTTTGAGAGTAAAAGTAAAATTAAAATAAAATAAAACATGAATTACAGCTCTCATTAATGTACTGCCACATTACTAATAATGGCATGTTTCAATTGCATGTGCCATGTGGTTGGCATAAGATATATTTTACGAACATCCTAATACTTTCTGTAAGTTTGCTTTAACTTTTAAAGTGAGATTCATTTACATTTTTAGACAAATCACATTTACCTGTAATTTTGGGCAATGGTGCAAAAATATCAATGTTTCCTAATCCTGACACTGCCTCTGATTAGATGATAGACTTTATTAGTTCTTCTATTGCTGCTGCACAGGGTTCAGTTAAAGGTTCATCACTGGTACCAGGTGTCTCACTTTCTCGTCTGGCTAATTTTTCTTTTGTTCGTGCAAGAGTTGTACCACCTTTTATGAATTTTGTCTTTGGTACGTTTTGCCACCACAACTCCATTTATGCACTCCGTTATTTGAAGAAATATCTTCTTTATGTACGCCTCCTGAACACTCAAGGATGCTCTCTTTAAAAAGTTAATTGTTATGTAGGGCGCTTTCCTCGATCAATATCTTAAGTTCTTTCTAGGAGAACTTGTTACCTGCACTTTCTTGACCTCGTCCTACCTACATGTGTAGTGGTAAGCCATGATGAACACAGATTGTATCTTCCATTAGCTACTCTGAAAGGCTCCCTTCTTGCTTTCCATGACCACATGAATTTACACGTCCTCATTGTGATGTCATAACTAGCTTCTGGAGTGACATTCACAATGTATTGATTCAGATTATGCAATTCAATAAATTAACGTTGCAAGTTATACAGAATTGCTAAAACAATACCTTTCACAAACATATATTTGCAATAGTGATTTGTAATAAGGTATTTAGGGCCATATGTAGATAGCTAAATACCGGTCGGTAACGGACGAAAATCGGTAATTTTCCCGTTACCAACCGGTATTTAGCCCTTTCCAATGTAGGAGGCAGGTTTTAAGGATTCGGTAATTTACCGAATCGGTATTTTAAGAAAACGGTAAAATACAGATTTGGTAAATTAACGAATCCTCAAATCCTATGTAGGGAGCACTCAAGTCAGTGCTTTTTTGTTTCAAGGATTTGTTATTTACCACCAACTACAGGTTGGTGGTAAATACTGAATACCTCTATTCATTCCTATGGGCCTCCAGGCCCATAGGAATGAATAGGAAGGTATGCATTATTACCGATTCGGTAAATACCGAATCAGTAATACCGAATATTACCGAATCAGTAAAATTTACCGATTTTTTACCTACATTATATTTACCGATTCATAAATACCAAATCGGTAGAATTCGGTATTTAAGAATCGGTAAATATAAATTACCTACATATGGCCCTTAGTATTTTTCACTAATTACGAATCACTAGTTTCAAGATTGATACATCTGGCCCTAAGTTTGCAATTAATGTTTGAATTCACTGTATGGCTTGGAGATATTCAGACCATAATCTCTTCACAGATTTATTGAAATTAATATTCTTCATAGCAATCCCTCTTCAATCTTAAGTTTTTTTCCAAGAGGACACCATTTTTCAGGGGCACACTTCGGAAACTAATTCCATGAATTACACTATTAGTAGCAGTTTCTTTACAATATAGTGTAGTAGGCCTGGGCGAAAATTTCGTTCCGTTCGCGGAAATTGCGATAATTTGACATTTTCGCGTTACGCGGAGAGCGCGAAAATGTCAAAAATTCCGGTTTCCGCAGCTTGGCGATAATTTGTTTCTTGCTCGCGCTGTAAAATAATACATTCTCGCGCGCGCGCGATCGCCTTACCTGAATCCCTGCGTTCGCCGACAAGTTTTCTTGATCCGGTCGCGTTCTCCATGAGATGTTGTATTGTTTTTAGCCATTTGCGCTGTCTCGCGACAGTTCGCGCCCGCAGTGACGTCATGCGTCGCGCGATCACGTCTTTCTTCTCGCGATCTTGCACCGCGAGAACAACTCAAAACAAGATGGCCGCGCCTGCAAGCAACTACATGGGTAAGTTGGCGACCCGCAACCATGCAGAAAATCTCGCGAACATGCCGGAAAAAAACTTCCGCATCTTCGCGATATTTCCGCTTGTTTGCGATAATTTTAAACATTTTCGCGATAATTTGCGAAAGTTAATTCCGCAAATTCTGCCCACCCCTATAGTGTAGTCTCTATTTGTTCTACTTTTTTATAGACAATTCCATTGAAAAACAAACCTACTTTCTCTCACCTGATATTGAATGAGAACTGCATCCCTACTTGATTACTGCTGAGTGTATTACCATGTTTTTTTTATTCTTTTTGCAATCCATTTCAGATTAAGGAGAGATTGTATCCCAACCATGTTGTTCTCTTTTAAAGATATTGTTCATTATCCTCTGCTCAGAAGATCTCATTTTCCCAGCAGTCCATGGTCATATTTTCCATAGCTGCCTGAGATGCCCATTGGAATCCCACATTTTTGCTTGAATATTTTACAGTCAAAAAGAAAGATGTTATTGTTTAAACATATGCTAATCCATTAAAGCAACATCTGATGAAAGTGTTGAGGGCCCCAACAGCGATTGATAGTAGTTAGTAGCCTATTTGCCATGGGGTAATTGCCTGAAGCCCCAATAAACCATCATGTTTCCCTGGTACAGGAGCCTACGTTTTTGACAATGGGAGACATATAATAATCCCCATATTGTAATGTTCTTTAAAATAATGAATTGTTAGCAGTTAATAGCCTGATCACCAGGGAGTAATGGCCAGAATCCTTAATGAAGTGCCTTTGTCCTTCACATAAGAGCTTACGTTTTTGATAACAGAAGACATTAAATAATCTACATTTTGTAATATTTTTTCACATAAGGAATTGCATGCAGATCCATTTAATCTTCTAGATGACATTTAAGATTCTTATGGATTTTGGGAAGAAAATATATTGTTGGTGTGGTGAAACTGTCTGTTTTGATGAATTGTTATTCTTCCTCATCTAGTTATGATTAGTTAAACCATAGGTACAGCAAGTCATTACACCACGCCTGGCTTCTCCCACATTTTGTGTTGTTTTCATCAGAACTATGTTTCCTTCCATGTCAGCAGGCTTCATTATTATTTTGTCTGGTAGATTTGTGATGACTGCCTTTCCGCTTTGTTTGGATTTGTATGTTTCCTTCAGTTGTATGTTTCCTTCAATGTTTATTGGTCATGGATCATGAGTTTGTGAAATAAGTTGATTTTATTTATTGGAACCAATATCAGACATCATTTTGATATTTCTATTAAGTTGCTGTGTTTGTGCACAGTAGTATGTTTATGTTCAATTACTTCATTAGATGAGATTGCTGTATTATATGTTTAATTTTCTAATTTATTGAAGACTCTCACTTCAGAAATAGTTTTGATTGTCAAATTGTAGCTAGCGCCTTGATGTTTTCCTTGATGAAAGAGCTTCCACTCTTTGTTTTCCAGGTTCCATGAAATGTCGCCAATTTCAGTTTATGTTCAAATCTGTATACATCGATGGGTGTACCTGTATATTTAAAATGTTGTTCATGACATGAAGACAGGCCTTTGAATAATACCTTCGTCTACTCTATTGTCAATTTGATTTGTTTGATTGTCAAGATTCTGATTCATGCTATTGGAGGCACGTTAACCTTTTTTTTAATTGAGCTGTTGGTTTTGTGATTTTCTTTTGCTCCTTCTTGTTTTCCCATTTCTCTTGGCTTTGTTGAGCTCCATTCTTTTGGGCTCTTCCACTTGTATATTAGTTGCTGTACATGAGATGCATTTCTTCTAAAAAAAAAAAGATTGCTAATGTTTGTGTTTCTTGTTTTTTTGGAGGTGCCTTCTAATTCACCAAGTTCTAAATCAGATTCAGTTGTCTCATCCACTGAAGGTGGTCCTACAATAGTCTTCTCCACTCAGGGCCTGACTGGGAACGAAAACCGGCCCTGGCAAAGTGCTCGGCCGGCCCCCCGGGGATTGGAGGTGCCGCCGAGCTCTTTGCGAGGGACGGTTTTTGGCCGATTTTGTTACAGGGCCGATTTTGCAGCTATGCTGCAAAAACGGCCCTGTAACAAAAACGGCCCCCAGGGGCCCAAAACCGGCCCCCACCCGTGCGGCGCACTGGGGGATTGCCCGGTGCCTGCTACGGCCAGTCCGGCCCTGTCTCCACTACAGGTTTATTTCTTTAAGTTATCAATCTTTTATTAAATGTAAAAATACCAGATTCTCCTTTTCATCTTTTTTGAAAATTTCTTTGTCTCCTTTGTTTAATTTCATGTTTATCTTGTCATGGTTTGAATTCTTTGTCTGAGTTTGTTTATCACTTCTTCATTACAATTGCATAATAAATCTTTCTCAATCTCTTTTAATTTTCATATAATCTATTTTAGAATGATCAATCAATAACTCCATCATACGTTTCAAACATTCCATATTATTCACCCCAATTCCAGCAGTTATTTAGGGCATGTGTCTGGATGCTTAGGCATAACAAATATCCTCAATATCCATAATCAACTGGGAACCTTTTCAACATGTATATATTTCCATCAAAATAAAGGCAGTTGTGAGCCCAATGGACCTCCAAGGCTGTAAGAAGGCATTGAAGGCCACTGCTGGTCTTATCCAGCAGGACAGTGCCACCTAGTCTTGGAGGGCAAGATCTGACAATCCTTGGGCCAAGCAATGGTTTGAAAATCTGATATATCACTACTGCAACCTTCTAACTGAGGCCACTAGTGATTTTAAGTCTGTGGTACCCTATCGCCCTAAAATGTCATCCGTTTCCCAATATGGAGACTAGATTGTACCATAAAATATGCCCTTATTGCTTCTCTTATTGTTTGTAGCGAAGACTCTAAAAGTTGATAGCAACTATTTGCTCTGAAAGTCACTCAGACTGGGACAAAGACATAAAATATGCTCTAAGATTTAATCACGGTTATTGCACAACCTGCAGGAAAGGCCAGGATGTCTGGTATTCCAAGAGCCCTCAACCTGCTAAAGGGGAACATAAGAAAGGTGAAACCTCAGGACCGATTGATTTGGTGCGGCCTCCAAGTTATACTCAATTAAGCAAGGTCTGAGCGAAAAGTATGATTCTGTTAGATATTCTACATGTTGGTATCTTGATACCTTGAGCAAGTCCGTTGTTCGGAGTGACTCCTGCACTCCCTTTCTGGTGGTATTTAGAGGGTTAATTGTGACTTACTCAGCAGGTCATCGATAGGTGGCAGGTTACAAATGCCAACGATATTGCAGCACTCAAACACATGTTTCGTCAAAAGCATAATGTTGTGTCCTATGAAGGTAGACACCAGGAGCCAGGATGTATATTTAAGTCTTCTTTATTCAGTTTCAGTCCAAGTTACATCAGTCTTGACTCCAGCCAGCCTAGTGTGGTACCAGCCCCACCAAGAGCATCCTGCCTAGCTGCTCAGACCATCTCTAACTGCCAACACTCATCCACTCAGACACCCAGGCATTCCACGCATCACATGCACACCAACAGTCCATGACCATCTTACACTCTGGCTGAGCAGCTAGAGGCAGCAGGGCTGTAATACATGCAAATACAACTAAGTAGGGTATAACACATAACTTCTTCAAAGCTGCAAATCATGTACAACATAATACCAGCAATGTAAACAATGTAAAAATCGTACATGTACAGAAATAAATAGATTTACATGCAGGGTTTGGCATGTGCAAAACAAACTAAAGTAACATAAATCAGAAAGTCACACGAAGAAAGAACCAGATTTCCAAATAGAGGTGCCAAAGCATCTGGTGTCTAATTATGGGATAAGAGTTCAATAGTCAATAAAGCATCTTATGGTCTATAAAACATAGAGACAAAAAGAAAAGAGAAAGGAACAAAGAGAGAAGAACATGTGTTAACCTGGTGTAGCAGGACCAAGAAACCATGCACATAAGTCTATATGAACGTCATATTAAGCCAACAAAAAAAATGAAAGATCGTCTGAATCCCATCTTCCTGAAACACCAAAAAGATGTGTTTCTTGTCAAAACTAACCTCTAATCAGAGTCAATAGATTCAATAAATAATCAGTAAATGTCCTCTGAAAATGCTGTCCAAACTGCAAAGATGGTATGCGAAAAGGCAAAAGAATTGTTTGGGATGACAAAAAGGATAAGAAATGTAAACAGACGTTTGTGAACTAGCAAATATCCTGCCAACGGTATTCACAGGACTCTCACAAAGGTGAGTGATACATACCCACTAAACTAGTAGTAGCGGTGATTGTTAGCTGTCCACAAGTCATCTGTGTTCGATGTCATAACTCCTTAAGTCAATGTTTAAGTTTAAGGATAGTTACAAAACCTAGGATACATGAAATCATGTTATTAACAAGAAGCATGGTGAACCGGACCACAACATCTGGGTAGTGCGCAGCAAAACTTCCCTGACACATCCATATAGTGAGCAGCAAAACTTCCCTGAAACATCCATGGTATCAATATTGTGGAAATGACCATCAGGTTATGTTTGCTTAGCAGAGCAGTAATGGCTTTCCCAAGAGGAAAGTAGCAGGTAGAAGATTACTCAATAGCTCTTAGTAGATCAGACCCCACATGGAGCAATTGCTTGAATTAGCACAATCACAAAAGTAATCATTTTTGGGGGATATGTGGGCATGTTTGGAAGATTAAATCAAAAATGGATCATAGAACGAGGAGTAAAGATATAAAAATTGTTTCATGTTTGTGACTTTGCTTTGCCTTGAGGACTAGCGCAGCATAGGACAGGATTGGAATAAGATGGCATTTAAAGCTCTGACTGTTGGCTGAGCACCCTGCCCCCATGTAAACTGAGCAAACCTTCTCAAAGATTTGGTTACCATAGATGATTTGGATTTTAAATTCTCCAGGTTTTGTGACATGGACACTTTATTAACCACTGCAGTGTCTGTTATTCCAGGTTTAAACTGCCATGTCGACCTGGCAAGTGCACCCACTTGCCAGGCCCAAACCTTCCCTTTTATTACATGTAAGGCACCCCTAAGGTAGGCCCAAGGTATCCCCCTGGGCAAGTTGCAGTATAGGTGAAAGGTAGGACATGTACTGATGTGTTTTACATGTCCTGATAGCGAAATACTGCCAATTTCATTTTTCACTATTGCAAGGGCTAGCCTTCCCATAGGTTAGCATTGGAGCTGCCTTGTGATATCTTACAGGTTGAACTTTTAATTGGAAAGAGCTAGAGATTTGAAGTTTGGACTCCCTGAGCTAAGGATTTAAAAATACATCTTTTAATGAAGGCGGTTGTTAAATTGTGTGTTTGAAAATGTCCCTTTTAGAAAGTGGGCATTTTCATGTCCAACCATCCTGTCTCTCTGCCTGCCTGTGGAATCAATGTCTGACTTTGACTGACAGGGGCCTGTTTGTGCATTCACTCAAGACAGTCACACAAAATGATTGGAGGTTTGCCCTGCATACCCTGATGGCCCAACACCAGGCAAATGGGCCTTCCTGAGCTACAGTGGTTGGAGGAGTCATCACCTACACCGGAATAGGGCTGTGCCTGGCCTCTCACAATGCTGTCTCCACTCCCCTGGAGTGTGTCTAGAGCCAAGACCAGACAAGGCTAGTACATTTGCACTACAAAGACAGTCCTTTGATGAATGCCTACTTCAAAGGCCAAAAGGGGTATGAGTATTTGACCTAAAACTCCCAGATCAAGAGGAGGCTCTGCCAAGAGGAAGATCTGGAGTGCTGTCATGAGGAGTACTGCCCCTTTGCTGTGTTGCTTTGCTGGGTTGGGCTAAAGTGGCTGCTTCTGTCTTGTGGAGGACAAAGACTTTACTTTACTTATTTTACTGTTATCCAGATTAAGAAGATTCTCCAAGTGCTTGTCTGTGCTTGCCTCCTGTTAAGAAGTCTCAGGGACTTCATCTGCAACATCTCTCAACACTGCTGGGAGTTCTGACCTGCCAAGTGGTGCCAATTCCAGATCTGGGCCCCCTGGAAGTGGTTCTGCTGCTTCTGGACTTGCAAATCCGCGCATCACCCTTCCAGCGCCTGTTTTTCCTATGCAGCACTGCCGTGAAGGAGAAAGTTTCACGCACCACTTCCGTGCAGCCAAAGAAATCGATGCTGCACCTGTCCGCAACCAAAGAAACAGCCTCAGCCCGAGTTCAGCGCACTGTGTCTCCAAAGTTCAAAACCACCGCGCTGACTCCAACGCAGGCCCTGCTGTGCGGCTGAGAAGATCTACGCATCTTGGACCACAGCTGAAGAAATTGACAGAGTGCCTATTTGCCATCGCCGCATCAACCTTCTGTGCCTCCGAATTTCGCACCTGTGTACCAAGTCTACATTGACACTGGGCTTCAGTAAGGAACCGAGGCCGCGTGTTCAGAGAATCGACGCTTCGCCTCCCCACGCAGTAAGAAACCGAAGCATCATCTCCTCTCACAGTAAGGAACTGATGCAGCACCTCCCCTGCATACCAGTAAGGAACTAATGCATCACCTCCTCTGGGAGCAGGGAACTGACACCTAACCCCCGCCCGTGTGCAAGGAACCAACGCATAGCTTTGCTTTCTGGTGCCTCATGTCCCCTGCGCCTGTTTTCATCTTTTGATTTTGATGCATTGCAGGTACATTGCACAAAAAGTGATGCATCCGTAGTTTTGTATGGACTGAACTGCTTTTAAATTTTAAATGTGATATATCGATATATGCATGTTGGATTTTGGTTGTTTTTTTTTTTTTTTGGTTAGATAAATATTGGCTATTTTTCTAAACTGGTGTGGTATTAATTTTGTAGTATTTTCACTGTGTTAATATCTGTTTAGGTACAAATGCTTTACACAGATAGGCCTGACTGCTCTTGCCAAGCTGCAAAGGAGGTGAGCTGGGGTTATCTTAAGTGTGCAATCCCCTTACCCTACTAGAAGGAAGGGTCCCTACTTGGACATGGTGCAAGCCACTGCCAATAAGACACACCCATTTCTAACAGGCCCTTTTTATGTAAGGGTTGAATAATGGCCCTTTGCCAAGAGGCTGGAACCTTGCCTCAAATTGGGACATAATCGAAGACGGGCTTCTATAACCAGCTCTACAATAATGGATTGTGTTTTGAAATGGATATAGGGATTCCATTGGGACAAGTTGCTCAAGAATTCTTGCATTTTGTTATGACTCCTACTATGTCTGTCTCTGTGATTTCTAGGTTGTTGTAGACATACAATAAGGGAGTATACAGTGCAGAAATTCGACTGGAAACATGGACCCTTGCGTTTTTTTCTCAAATGTTGAAGGTAATGTAGTAGTATCTCGCTCCTGAGAGAGGCTGATGCTCTCCCAATTAAATTCCAAAAATGCCTTGAGTTCTTTATTTCAATTGCTTTGTGTAACTCCACCCATCATTTTTCAAGTTTGCATGTTTTAATGCTCCTGATGGAATTGTATATGATATTTTGAGACCCCTAATAGATGTAGTACACTCTGGACACATCGGTGCCCTGAGTAAGCGTTTCATGGACCTTCTACAGTACTGCCTCAAATGAAGAATTTCAATGATTGGTTGTTGAAGGCCGGGGATCCCTGAATGCTGCAGGGCTTTGTCTCTGGTTCGAGGTCAACAGTTGGTTGACAACAACCACTACAATTATTTCCCAAGACATGGTTCAGAGGTCCTCTTCATGATGGAGTTTAATACATTTTCCTACCTCATTAATCAGCCTTTGGTTTTCTACCAGTATTTTTAGCTTCTCAAGTAAATTGCTATTCCAGATTCTTTTCTTGTAGTTTACTGCCATTTTTCATCCCTTCCAGTGAAGGAAGAACATTGAAAGAGGCAAGGGGCAGTTTCAAGGTGATCAGCTGGGGATGCTTTCTTCTCTAGTCACAACTTTGTAGTCATCACAAATGGAAAAGTTGAAAAGTGAGGTTGATAGTTAAAGCTGCATATGTAGTAGAAAAACGTTTTATTTGCTGTTTAGTCATATGGGAAGTGCCCCTTATGACATCTGAAGCCTGAATCTGAAATAAAGCTTTTCAGTAGTTTGGATTTCTTTGTTTGTCTCTGGCTGCTTCTGGAGAAGGCAGGTGGAGGGCTATTCAGAGCTCCATCAGACCCGTCTTCATCAATAATGTGTGAAGTGAATAGCTCAAGAAGATCTTTATTAAAATACACAGTTATAATAGAGCTCAGTAAGAAGCTCAAGCTCAGTCAGAATTGAAGCAAGAGCTGCAAGTTCAGTCTAAGATGGTTGTAAATATTTGTTGATAGTGAGGACTTGTTCCCTTGAGGGATTGCTCACTATGACTACTAAAATAAATTTGGAAGTAGTTTTGACCATATTCCCAAGTAAACCATTGTTATTTACCATTGTAATTAAGCCACTGGGTGGGTACCAAACCGTGCCCTGGATACCTTCTTCTCGAGGTTTGCTTTCCCAGGTTTCCTTAGGCACACTAAATGATGGATGTTTACAAAATAAATCAGGTAATTATTAGATTACATAAGTTGACGAGTAATTCTGGCAATATTGCATGAACAAATCACCAATGTCTGCTGTCAGGCCTCATATACCTGCCTGCATGCATCAGGTATAGTGGTCACTATTGCAGATGATATTAGAGCAGGTCGGGCACCTAAGACGTGACAGATGATTTGATAGTTCGGATTGTACAAATATAGGTGAATTCTTTGCCTTTACAGATTGGTGAACAGAACTTCCTCACTATGTTAGCATCTCCCTCCTGCCCCAGATTTTTGAAGCTATCTGGTCCGAGGACCAAGTTGGCCGTGTTCATTCAGGGCCAGTATTCTTGTCGGGGAGAAAGCACACTGATAAAAAATCGGTGGAGATAAAAGTTTTGAATTCAGGAAATGACCTGATTAACTTTAAAATATTCTGTCAGTTCAGGACTTCTTGAGGTCCTCTGGAATAATAGAGACAGGAAATCTAAGGAACAACCTTCCATGGGTTGGTTAGAGTTCACAGGTGCTTCTGGAGGAGCTTTGCTACTGGTGGCACTGGTGTCAATGTCCAGAGTCACCTTTAGTTCCAGACAGCGTGCTTGGATAGAACGGGTCAGAGACGGATACAGTATGGGAAAAGTTTGCACAAGGAAAGCTGGACCATTAGTGGACCTTTTATCAATGTCACTGGGCTTACTAGAGGAGGTAACCATTTTTTTAATAGGAGGCAGCCAGCCCTCATACATGGCTGCATAAGCGGTTTACTAAGAGAAAGCATCCATCTGCTACTTGATGCAATAGATCCATTATAGGAGAGGAGGAATCCTTAGGGACACAATGATTTGTTGGCAAATGTGAAGGATTATCTTCCCTTTGAGAGCTAACTTTTGACTCAGGTATGTCTTCCACAGTGGAGTGTGGCTGATCACCAACTGGAGATGATGCAGTCAGAACTGCTGACACTAGCATACCATCTGAAACATTAATTGCAGCTACTTGACTGTAGGTGGGAATACTGTTAAGATCTTTAGTGTAATGTCCAGTATCCTTTTGCGGAGCATCAGAAACAGGAGTGTTGATAAGTGGTATTAGAACATCAACATGCATGGACGAAACAATGGGGGCTGGCCCCTTGGGCTTGAAAATTGGATACGTTATTTGGTTTGGCAGCAGGTTGATGATACCAGTGGGAGGAGCCTCTTTCTTTTGTTAAATTTGTTGTTACATTACTGGTTTATGTTTCAAGGGTTGCAGGATTTGTTAAGGAGCCTAAAGAAATCTGACTGATGTCATTCATTATCAGTGGGGACACCACTGAAACTGTTGCAGTTTGACTTCCACTTGATGTGGCACAAGAGGGTCTGGGTAGAAACTGTTCATGTCGGAATGCTGCCTGACGTGCCAGGGGCACAGGGATCTTTCACAGGCCTTTGCAAAGTTGATTAGGAGTGTGGATAAAAGTGAATATATTCCAGAGGAGTTGGTGGAGCCTCTGTTTTTTTAATCTCATAAACTTTCATCAGGAGTAACTGCAGAAGTTTGATTGTATCATCCATTCTGGTAAAACTGGATGTATTTTATAGAATTGTGCAGTCTTTTATGCAATCGTTCTCCTCTAAGTTCTTTAGTACTTTGTTAGAGTTGCTTAGAGTCACTAGTTCAGTGTGGACATTTTTCAGTAGAGAAACCTGTTCTCTAACAAGAAGTTTATTGAGCTTCTAACATGCCAGTCATTTTCGCTAATGTTCAGCTTATGGTACTCATTGCTGAAAGCATCAGATACACTGGAGGAGTTGACTCATCAATGGGATTAGGGACACAAAGGTTGAGCACGTCATATCTCTACTCTACTTTCCCAGCCTGCCCAAGAGGGTGAATGGTAGAATTTCGAATGACACCATCCATGTCAATCTAAATATTGGTGTTGTCAAGCGAGCTAGCAAGTTAGTCCGAATCAACTGCAGCTGATTTTACCAAAATGTGAGCATCCAGTCAGGGTAGTCCCTGTGAAGGGGCTGGGGGGGAGTTTTGTTGAGTCTCTTCTGACATGTCCAGACCCTTATCTTCTTCTTTCTTCCACAGATGGAATTACTTTCGGACATGGAGAGGGCAAAAATTGGAAACTGCAATTGCTTGATTGCCTCTTTTGAGGCCGAAGTCAATACTGGTTGAGATGTAGGTGAACCTGACAATTGAGTTGGTACGTCCACTAGCTGAGCAACTAAAGCAGCTTGGTTTAAAGGTGCGGAACCACGCTGGTGAGAACCTCTGGTAAGGTAATGGTGCTAAGGGGTTGGTTCCTTGTAGCAGCCTGTTGTGTGGGTGCCTGTTAAATCGAAGCTTTATTAGATTGTTGGTTGCACTGGTTAGGCAAAGAGGAGATAAAGGCTGGTGGACTCGTCACCATTGCCATATCTTGGAGATCACAGGAGGCCTGTGAACTGACCCAGTTGCTGTTTGAAGGCAGAGTCTAAGTCAAAGGAATAGGGAAAGGACAAGGAATTGACCACACAGGGACTTGTGGCAAAGTTGTGTCAGAGGCAGCATCAGGGATGTGGCTGGCATAGATTGAGCTTGATGAGAAAGTCTGTTCTGCCTCTCTTCACAAAATTAAGTATCCTTTTTGTACCTGGAAAACAGGGTCATTACTGGAAGCCATCTGATTTAACATTTTGCCGCTGAATTTTACCTTTCTGTCTTGTACTCTGCTGTCGGGTTCTCACTATGCCTGGGTCCTCTTTTCCTTAATCCTTGTAGTTGTGATAGGAAGTTAAAAGGTGAGGGATGGAGTGGTAATGCAGTGGTAATGCCTGGTAATGCAGTATCAGTACAGGTAGTTATTTGGCTATTTGTCTTGGCAATTATTACCACCTGACCCCCAAATCTTTTAGCTGAGAGATATTGTGCAAAATGGCCAACGGCATCCACAAAATACACAAAGAGTGGCCACCAACAGCCCTCACATCCCCAGTAGATGCAGCAGCCAACAGATCAGTCCAGTTCAGTTCCCTCCAGCGGTGGGTTACTAGATAGTTATTCTGTCCCCCTGCCCACAAGCAACACTGGAGGCCGCCTTCAGCTGGTCACATTATGACAGACCCTCAGTACCACTCTGCAAGGTTGTGACTCATGCTGCCCTTCGGCTGCCTGTGTTGTTGCTGTGAAAAGCCTAGACTTGGCCCAGCCTCCACCTCTCCCTCTCCCCCACACCACATTTACCGCTCACCTCCACCAGCGGAGTGGGGCACAGAATGGGACACAGAGCAGAGTTTCGGGGGGACCAACACCGCCAAAAATCTGTGGTTTAGTAGTGAGGGTCCGGATAAGCCAAGAAGCCAGAAGCCAGAAGCCAGCAGCCCTTGTACGCCAACCAGGCATGATAACGCTACAGCTGGTTCTGTGAGCAGGCACAACATGAGGGATTCAAAGCTCCATACAATTGAAAGCTGTTTGAAAATCTTTGAACCATGCATGTAGCAGGGTGCTGCCGGGGGTAGTGTAGGCTTTAGTCAACATTGCGAGGGCAAGGGGGGGGTGTGGCCTGGTGCCGATGGAGTGAGCAGCACTGCTCGGGAGCTCCCGTCGGCCGGCCGCTATCCGCAGCCATCCTGAAGCCCTACACAGGGCTTGAAACCCCAAAACGCATCCCCACAACGGCCAAAACAGACGGGAGGCACCGGAGGTGAAACGAACCTCCCCCGCAGCTGGGATCTGGCAGAAGCAGGCACAGAGAACGCACCCGGGCGGAAATCCAAAATGGTGGCACCCGGTGAACGCTGATAACTCCAGACAGATCGCAGTACATCAGCGTGAACAGCATCGGGTGGCGGATGGCTGAGCCCCTCCTTCGGCCTCACATCGGTCACAGAGCCCCATCAGGAGGAGCATTGGGAGCGCTACCGCGAGGAGAGAGCGCACGCTGCCTGCAGCGCTCAGAGGCGGATAAAATGGAGGCCCCCAGAGCGGAGACGCCTGAAAGGTCGTTATATAGCGGCCGGGGTCCTGTGGTGCATATTTCCTGCCCTGGAGTGAGAACCTGAGCCCAGGAAGTCAGGCTGAGGGGAGAAAGCTGCTGAGCAGCAGAAGCCGCGAACGCGCCCAGAGACACAGCCAAAGAGAGGGGGCCCAGCAGATGCAGAGGCACTTGCAGGGAGTGCAGAGAGGCAGCACAGAAGCACGCGAGAAGAGGACCGAAAGGCTCTCCAACCGGCCCCACACTGAGCACAAGGTACTGTTTGGCGGGGCTCTCTGGGCATTGGTGGAGGGAGAGTGAAAGCATTGCCTGCAGCGGCCAGATTCAGGCAAAATGTGGGTGCCCTACGGTGGAGGAGCTTGAGGAGCGCCTGCAGTGTGGTCTGGGGCCTGTAGCGCTTCCGTTGGGTCCCCCGAACGCATGCCGCCACGGGGTCTTGGGACCTATACCGAGGAGCTAGCGGAAGACAATGGTAAGGCCCCCCGAGCGGGAAGACTGGGAAGGTGCCAGAGGACCTCCATGGGAACCTGCGGAGCATAACTACTGCGGCGCGGCCTGATTCGCAGTCGCTTGGGTGAACACTAGAAGCAGCGCCCCTGTAGGAGGGGAGATAAGGGAACTGCAGTACGGGGGAAGCCCACAACCTACACAAGCCGAACGACACCAGCAAGCTGAGTGAGGGAGCTCAGAGAACCCCGGGGACCTTGGTCTGTACTCCGAGAAGCGTTGTGCTGATCAAACTAGGAGCGCATCTGAGGAACCCTGAGCACAGCCCTGAACAGAGGAAAGGGCGGAGGAATAGAGGGGTCGGAGAACACTGAGCGCTGAATTATCCAAAGGTGGCACGCCCACCCTTCGGCAGTGATGCCTGGAGGCCTCCCGGGACTTAGAAGGGGGATGCGCAGTATCCATACCGTGCTTCGCGAGAGGAGCGGACGACA
Source organism: Triturus cristatus (assembly GCF_964204655.1). Taxonomy (NCBI): domain Eukaryota; kingdom Metazoa; phylum Chordata; class Amphibia; order Caudata; family Salamandridae; genus Triturus; species Triturus cristatus. Next base: position 1,191,921,152 of record NC_140591.1, read on the forward strand.
TCCCATGAGCACACGCAGTTCTCCCCCTACCTTGGAGTGGGAAGACACCATGGGGAAGACCCCAAAATGGAACGACAAGACAGAACTGAGAAATGTGGGATGGGAGCGGAGCGCTCTGCAGACCCTACACTGCAGGACATATTGCGAGCCATCACCACGTCCAGCGACCGCCTGGAAAAGAAAATTTACTCTCTCAGCCTGGACATGGGACTGCTCCGGGAGGACCATGAGAAATTAGCGGACCGGGTCACGACAAATGAGCGAACATTGGCTGACGCTATCCCGATGGTCGCAGACATGCAGCGCCGAATGACAAGGCTGGAAACCAAAGTTCGGACACTTGAAGACAGGATGGAGGATGCCGAAACTCTATCCCACAGTAGCAACCTGAGAATAGTGGGCCTGCCGGAGAAAATTGAAGGCCGCAACATGGCAGATTACCTCGAGAAATGGCTCAGGGAGGAAGTGGCACCGACCAGCCTGTCGAACTTCTTTGCCCTGGATAGGGCGCACCGAGTCCCGGCCAAGCCGCCCATACCAGGAGCGCCGCCGCGGGTGGCAACAGCAAAACTTCTCCATTACAAGGACAGGGATCACATTCTAACTCAGGCGCGGCTAAAAGGCGACATCCAAGTGCACAACTCTGTAGTACGCACCTCCCCAGACTTTTCCCGCGAAGTACATTGCCGGAGGGGATCATACAGGGACGTGAAACAGAGACTACGCCAATTGAACTACAGATATGTGACACAGTACCCGACTACGCTGCGGGTCACCATGACGGAAGGCGCAGAATTCTTCAGGACCCCACAGGAGGTGTCGACAAGGAGGAGCAGTACAAGTGCAGAATCGGTCAGGAGGACGGAGACGAGGACTTCGTTCACGAAACTGAAGGAACGGGAAAGAAACCATGGCACCCTCACAGGAGGAGACACAGCTAGAGCAGCAGAGCGCAATGCAGGTGGTGGCCCTGATCAGTGGCGGAACAGAGAATCTGGGTCCTCCTGAGAGCGGCAATGAGCCGACAGAAATGGGATCGGAGAGCCGAACAAGCCACTCCGAGGCACAGAGCCTGACATTGCCAATTGTTACTCCGCAAAACGGCAGACAACATCATCTAACGGCGGGAAGCAGGAGATGGCGATGAATACAACCAGACGGCCAGAAGACACCTCTGTCTCATCATTAAGGTACAGGGGTAGAAGGAGAAGCACAGCAGAGGGGCGGCACATGGAAGACTCAGTAAGGGATGGCGGCCGCAGAGACAGGGAGAGCGCCGAAGAGGGCCCCCCCTGGAGATTGACTGAACGAACTGCAAGCAGTCACTTGTAGACTTTTTGCACTGGTTTGGATGGTAGGGGTTTTCCTACTCATCCAGGGGAGAGCGAGTTTGGGAATATGTTTACTGTTAACAAAGGCGGGAAACCTTGAGTTGCACTAAATGAGGAATTATGTGGCAAAGAGAGTGGAGGGTACAAAGAGGGTATCGCTCGGCCTGGGCAGAGGTCGATTCACTGACCCCAGAGGCAATGGCTGAAAAGCAACACTATAAATGTATGACGTGGAATTTTAGGGGAATGCACACCATGTCAAAGCACCACAAAGTACTCTCTTCTATCAGGAGAAGGGGAGCCCAGATAGCCCTACTGCAGGAAGCGCACCTAACACAGAAGGAAGGACAGGCCCTAGACAAAAGATTTAGGGGGCAGCTCTATTACACCACCTACTCTGCATATGTGAGAGGGGTGTTAATATGGATACAAGCGGGGATACTGTTTCAGTTGCTAAGCTCAGTGGAAGACCCAGAGGGGCGATACGTGGCAGTAAAAGGTAGACTAGAGGGCCGTTAGATTAGCTTAATTAGCATCTATGCCCCTAACGTGGACCAATCTACCTTCTTTGCGACACTGAACCGCAGACTAGCACAATGCCTAGCGGGCACGGTCATGATAGTGGGCGACTTCAATAGCGTAGATGATGTATTACTAGACAGGTCCCACCCTCCATTGCAAAACTCCTAAGCAGCGCGCGCTTCCCAAGTATTCACCACATGGAGACAGAGTTGGGGGCTGATGGATCTCTGGCGCACCCTGAATCCACAAGGGAGGGACTACTCCTATTTTTCGGCAGTCCACGAAGTGCATGTACGCTTAGACGCCCTCCTTAGCTCAGTAGATGTCCAACCCCTCGTCACAGGTGCAGAATACCTCGCGCGCACCATCTCGGAGCACAATCCACTGATAATGTCCATGAAATGGGCACACCTGCCAGCAGAGATCCCCACATGATGGCTCCACCCTGACACTCTGGAAGACCAGGTCTTCAGAGAGATCAGAGACAAAACAACGCGCTACTTTCAAACTAATGGGGGTACAGCTGGGTCGCGGAACGTAGAGTGGGATGTGTTCAAGGTGGTCTTGAGAGGCCAGTGTATAACACGGGCCACGGGGGTGAGGCGCGTCATCACGCGCAAGGTAGAGGAGTCGGAGTCGGCGCTCAGAGAGATAGAACGCAGAAGGCCAGGGTGCCCGGAATTGCATATGGCACTCTTAGACACTAAAGAGGAAGTGGCGAAGCAAACGGAAAGGCTTAGAAGCTTCGACTACAAGAAGTTTCTGGAGCGCACGCATGCCGAAAGGGACAGATCAGGTTCGCTTTTGGCATGGCTGACGAATCCGACAGCCAGGGGCACTCCCCTAGTGGAAATAGAGGACGAAGGGGGGACAAGACACTTTACGACAGACAAGATTAATGAGGTTTTTGCTCGCTAGTACACGAACCTGTACACGAAGACGTGCATATGCGAACCGGCAGAAATTAGGGACTATCTAGCTGAATTGCCGCTGACTGTTTTGAACCCTGAGGAGGCGGAAATACTAGGGACTGACATTACGCAGCGGGAGATACGGGTAGCTATTAAAGGGATGGCACGAAACAAGACCCCGGGCACAGATGGCCTTCCGGCCGAATTTTATGCAACATACTCAAATGAGCTGACTCCCCAGCTGGTTGCGATGTACTGGGAGGCCCGAGAGATGGGAGAGCTGCCCAAAAGTGCCAGAGAGGCCCTTATTATACCCATACCTAAGCCTGGGAAGGAGCCTCATGACTACACAGCCTACAGGCCATTGTCCATGATGAACATGGATTATAAAACCCTCAGTAAAGTCCTAGCAACGTGCCTCCTGCCACACATGCCCCTACTAGTGCACGCAGATCAGACGGGATTTATCGCAGGGCGGAACACAGCCATAAACATCCAGCGGCTCCTGGCAGTAATGGACTCAGAGGGGTATGACAAGCGGGCGGCGGCAGTGTTCGCAGTAGACATTGAAAAAGCATTCGACAGCCTGGAGTGGCAATATCTATATGAGGTCCTAACCAGGATGGGGCTGTGGGAGGGATTCTTGACGTGGGTGCAACTCCTCTATGCGTCCCCTATGGCCCGAGTGCGCATGGGAAGGACTATCTCAACCAGACTGAGGATGGAGAGAGGCACAAGGCAGGGATGCTCCCTCTCCCCGCTCCTGTTTGCCCTGGCCATGGAACCGCTGGCGAGCAGAGCCAGGAGCGGCCGGGACTACCGGGTCTTGGAGACAGCGAAGGGGCACCATTATATCGCACTATATGCGGACGACCTTCTGGTGTTCTTACGCATCACGGCTGAAGAGCTACAGGGCGCGTGCAACATGTTGGCTCGATTTGGCACTATGTCTGGTCTCCGGATCAACTGGCAAAAATCCAGCCTATATCCAATGACACCGGATACCCCCCCACCGCTCACGCTAGAACAACTGCGCTGGGAGCCCAATTGCTTACAGTTCCTGGGAGTTAAAATATATCACGGTGCGGCAGACCTGTTGGATGGTAATGTAGGAAGAGCTATGAGGGCGGCAAAAACAGCAATGGACTTCTGGGGAACGCTTTCGCTATCTCTGGCTGGAAGGGGCAGTCTTGAAAATGGTGACACTTCCGCGCTTACTATACTATTTCGGAACACTGCCGGTATGGATCCTGCGAGCAATGTTCAAGGAGCTAGACTCAAAGATAACTTCATGTATCTGGGGTACAAGCAGGCGGAGGGTGGCACTGACAATGTTGAGATGCCCCATGGCAGAGGGCGGGCTGGCAGTACCGAATCTCGAGACTTATTTCCTAGCGGCACAACTATACTGGCTAATACAGTGGCTAGCGGCAGATCGAGACCCGGACAGGGAGCAGTGCCTTACTGCGCCTGACACAGCCACGCTGGCGAAAATCCTCCTCCGGGTGCGTCGCACCTCAGCTGAGGACACAGCAGAGACTAGGGTGATAGTACGCTGCTGGATCAGGTACCTGAGGAAGTGGGCGCAGCAGCTCCCTACTGTCCCGATATACCACTCACGATGTTGCGCTACCTCCAGCAGGGGGAACACTGGGCAGGACTGGAGAACTGGATAGAGGCAGGGCTGCGAGAGATGGGTGACTTATACCACGACTCTGCGCTCCTTCCCTTTGAAGACTTGTGGGCAGCGTACGATTTGCCTGGGGGTCACTTCCTGAAGCATAGAGCTTTAACACGCAGGATTAGGACGCACTGGAAGACTGGGGACGTTGAGCCAAGAGCATTGGCGGGATGCAGGTATGTTGCGCTATCAGCAGGAAGGATCAAAACGGTGTCCTGCCTCTATAAAGCAATTCAGTAGGACACGCAGCAACCACTAGAGCGCTTGCGAACTCAGTGGGAAGAGGACCTCGGTAAACAAATACCGGAGAAAGACTGAAACAAAATCCTAGAACGCACCCCGAAGGTGTCTCGGAACACGTACTTCAAATTAATTAACTACTATGGGCTGCATAGAGCATATTTAACGCCGGTTCGCATCAGGAGGTATTTTGGCGTAGAAGCGGCAGCCTGCCCCAGGTGTGGAGAAAGAGAAGCGCACATACTCCACATGTTTTGCAGCTGCCCCGTATTGCAAACATTCTGGGGGGAACTCAGACAGATCATAAGCAACCTGATTGACAAAAAACTCCCATTGACCCCAGAACATTTCCTCTTAGGATGGTTCCCTCATACAGCCAGAAACAGGGTAACAGGAAAGTGTCAGGATCTTGCCTACATTTTAGGTAAGCGGGAAATAGCCAGGAACTGTAAAGCTCCAGGTGGGCCGAGAATCACCACCTGGAGGAAAGAGCTCGAAAGATGGGCGGGAACAGAAGGGAGACTGCTACTCCGAGAGGCCAGCAAGGGAATAGGCAAGATGGAGAAAGCCAGGGCCTGGGAGGCTCTTGTTGGGGAACTAGTAGCAGCTGATACGGACACTGGCAGCGAGGGGAGCACCCCGAGGGTGGCAACACCGAACCCAGGCAATGGGCAAGAGGCGCAACCAACCCCACCCACTTGAGAGACACAGCGAGGCAGCAATCGCCTATGCGGACTCTAGAACTTGATAACCTCTCCGCACACACCTTCCACATTTCACTTATTAGCACGCAACTCGAGGGGGGAGGGGGGATAGTTTTGTTAAGAAAGGGTATTTGAATACAGCACATTACAGACTGAGGCAAGATATGTACAATTGTATGCACTGTTACTGTATAAATGCCAATAAAATATGTTTTTAAAAAAACATTGCAAGGGCAAGTATGCTATCACTTGTTCCCCAGTCATCACAGAAGCCTGTCTGGAGCCAAGTGATGAGATGGTTTACATTGATCCATTCATTTTAGATCTTCTAGTAAGACGGATGCATAAAATTTAGCATCAGCATTGATCATACTTCTTATTACATAACCTTTAGGGTCAATTTGAGAGACATTTTAAAATATGGGATGTGAACCCAAACATGAGACATAAAGGTTTGTAGATTTGATTTATCTATTGAACAGCAAACAAACATGTTGACCAAAAGAAAATGTTGTTTTTGAAGAGTGCAGTAGGAAGGCAATTAGGGCCAAGAGATCCTTCAGACCTGCACGTTTTGATGATCTTGCAGACCCATTCAGGAGTTGTCCATATGGGTGCATTATCATAAGATGATTTTTAAGGAAGTTTGTCCCCTCATGAGTGAAGTTCAGTGATTTGATGTACCAATGCCACTAGTCTAGAGAGACATTACTTTGCATGTGTTCTGTGTAGATTGTAGCCTGTTGACATAATTTCAAAATGTTTTGTATCTATGGAAGTTGTTATTGTACGTACCATTTTTTTGTCAAATTTGACAGGTTGTAGGAGAGACCAAACTTTTCCACCAAATGTCTCTTCATTGCGGACCCAGATGTTGCTGACAAGGTTATATCACAGATGCTACATTGAGATGTTAGCTCCTTTGCTGAGGGGAATTATAGCAAGTTAGGTATTTTGGGGATTACGTGTTCCATGTTATTCTGCTTGACCAAGCAAGATCATTAAATCCTGCAAGCAAGTGCACCTTTTCATGTTCAATACTTGGTGTGGGTATATGGAATATTTGGAGAAGATGATTGCTCTCTGTTCTCATGTTATTTCATAGTCAGTGATGGCATGAAATAGCGGAAGAGAAGCAAATGTGTAATCAAGGATGGACAATCTGTGCTGACTAAAAGAGTCATCCTCATGGGGCAGTCCTTGCCAAAGTGACCATTCAATGCTTGTAAGTCTAATGCATGTAGAGCAATGATTCTTAACCTGTGGACGTGGACATGTGGGGGTTCGCAATGCCTACTCAGGGAGCATGCAACTACTTAGAAAATCAAACAATATTAACAGATGAGGTTATATAAATAAAGAAGTAACATGTAAAATTGAAAATTTCAAAGCATTCTGAAAGTGTGACCACTTTTTAAATTAAAGGTAAAAAATTAAGTTTCTATCCTCAGAATGATTCGTAGGAGCAGTGCAAGTGCATCAAACGGAATATAGTATGGCTGATTGGTCGCCTTAATTGAACTTAGAAAAGCTCCAACTTTCTCAGTAAGATTAAACTTTGATTTTTTTATATTTGTGAGTTAAATTAAATAATCACCATTTGTGTATTTAGTTGATGAATGTCCTTGTTTCTGTAGTTTTGTGTTTTGTTTTGCAATTCAAATCATCAAAATTGGGTAAGCCTGTGCCTCCAATTTCAATAATGACTCAGTGGGGGTCCTCAGATTCCAATAATGATTCATTGGGGTCCCTGGACTCCAGCAATGATTAAGTGGGGTTCCACAGAAGTCAATAGGTAATGAACCACTCATGTGGAGGATTTAGAGCATGTAAATAAGCATCTGATTGCTTGTTGACAGGTGGTATACCTGAGATGTAATGCCCCGAAAACTGTCTTGTTGTTCAGCATCCATTTCCCTTAGAAAGATCTGTATTGAAATAACCAGTTGCCAATAAGGGAGTCATAGGAAAACAGGTTTGTAAACACTGTATGTTATGCAGTGACATTTGTTCTGTGAATGATGTAGATAGATATGAAACTTACTGTATTAGCGTTTGTTTGTGATTGAAATAACACCACCTTCATAAAAGGATTGTTAATATTTAAAAATGTCATCTTGAAGATGTATTTAGTGGCAATATAGATTACCAACCCTTGCATGCATCAACCAGATCAGAAAGACCTACCAGCTGGAGCAAAAATTTTTGATAAAATAGAAAATAGAGTGGGTTATACAATGCCATGGTTTTGAATAAAGCTAATGATATCACTATATACTGTAGGTGACTCCAGCTGCCCACATTCAAAGAGCAAAATGAGAGGTTAGGTAAGTGTGACTCAGTAGGCGGTTTAAGATCCCAGGACAGAAGTTGACTTATGTGTTGCAGGCTCTACTGATGCTAGAGCATATGATAACCAAGACCAATCCCTCCCCTGTCATCACCAAGATCATCTCTCTTCATATTGCAGGCGTGGCCTGCCATTACATCTAGGTAACTGTAATGTTAGGCAAGTCAATCAGATGTGGCACTGCACCACCTCTTACGGTGCTTAAATTCGAGGAGAATTCTCCCTCAAGTTAGGACAGCTGGCTTGATGTCTGGGCTCTAGAATGGATGGATAACTAGGAGCATGTAGTCTTGTGATTGATATACCTATGTGTTCAGATAGGAAAGACTTCCCAAAACATTGTCTACATACTCAGCTGTATACCATGTAACTACCTTGGATTAAGTCTACCCATCTCTCTGGGGAGAGGCAAGTGAACCCTATTGTAAGTATAGCACTCAACCCAAGATGGAACCATAATAAACAGAGAATTTTCCCTCTATTAAGAGTATCATGATGAGCTCTAGAGACCTACTGAGAAGTCAGAATCAGCTCAGGAGGTGGCTTGATAGTTTTAATCAGACATAAGAAAGCTTAGCCACCAATACTTCCTTATCTTTGTCTGTAATAAGCACCTCAGTACAAGATGGACTACTGAAAGAAAGTGCAGGAGTTGTTTTCTAATCTTCTGTAAGACAGGATCTTCCCATCTGCACTGGAGAGCAGGCTACCTCAGACCTTGCAATACTGTTTGGAAAGGTTTCAGCGGACATTAAAAATAAAACAACCTACCCATCCCTACATTTTGCAGCCATTTGTTTTTAGGGAAGAGGTAACTGTGCATTCAACATCCTTGAGATTTGTACTCAAATTTATTTCGTCTAATCTGAATTTAGCCTAACTGTAACAACCTATTTTGTCATAGGCTGGATGTTAGGTTTACTCTGTGAGGAGATGAGACCTTCTGCTACAGAAACCTCCTATTGGATTTTCTCTGTAGGTTTTACTTCTTTGAGGAAGTTTGGGAAAAGGGACTATTTACTGCCAGCACTTCTGAATTGCTTTTCCAACTTGGAAGTTCTGATTTTCTGTGAGGTTTCCTAACATTTATGCCATTCTTTTTTGATTGAATGAATGTTCCCATTGTTGACATCAATGTTGTTGCTGTTACTGTGTTGTCTGTGCCAGTGAGTTTGCAAACCTCAGAATTAAAATTACTAGAGGCCAAATCATCTATGGTGTCCTGCATAGTGATAACATGTTGTGCTGATGCCTCATAAATTAGCATTTTATCCTTCAGTTCCTTGACCAAAGCTTCAAGCATTGCAGGAAGGGTTGAGAGTTTGGGTGGGCGTAACTGACAGAATTCTCTAAAGCGTAATTACTCATAATTACAGCAAAATTACTAGCAAATATGCATAATTATTTGATGGACCAGATGATGCATTTTGTGTGAAGAAAATAGCACTGAACGCTTCAAGACATCAACAGCAGTAGCCAGCAGCTGCTCTCTTGCTCTCTGTCTCTTAATTGTTTATTCCTGTGGTCAGTGGTAGGATTTTTGCCCCAAATTACTCTTCATTGATTAGCCTCGTGTGATTGCGTAATATCAGTAATTTCGCATCACAAGCGTAATAAGTAATTACTGAAATCACTCTGATTACTCCAGCATAATTTCTCTTCAGGCCTAGCTTTTCAATAAATGGTGTGCATACAATTCACAAGGGGTTGCCATATGTCAGTTTGAGCCTGCACAATTACATTATTTAATGTATTTACTTTACTATCGATCTCAGTGATATAGCTGATTCTTTCATAGGGCTTTCCCAATTATTAATGACCAGTATTTTTGGGGTGAGTGGGGTTGGGCTACTGTTTACATGGATCATGAAGTATTTTCCTCCAGTTGGTGCTAATCTAATCTAGGGCTAGCCGACTTTAAAGGATCTTGAAACAGCCTTCCAGATGAAGGACTCTCCATGGCAAGGTGTCAAAATGGTTGTGATACTGCATTGGGAAAAAACAAGTTTGTAAAGTTGGAATCCTTGCAGCTCAATTCCCCATCTCTAGGATTTAAGTTCTGTTTGTAAGCAACTATTACATGCCTGGAGGCTTTCAGCATCTTGTATTTATGCCATAAGGAAAGGAGATGAGAAAAAAAGTCCAGATGAAGAACAACACTCTTGCAGGCAAGGTGCATGGTTGCCTGCCTTGGCCCATTTCTGATATGAATTCGGTGCTTTCTGTGTGCCACTGCAATGCCTGTTCAGCACAGTTTTTGTTGAGTTACTTCAGGCCATGGGTTCTAATGAGTTAAAGTAATAAGTGCCAAGCAAAACAGACTGCAACGTATTCACTTGCAGTTCACCAGTGTCTCCTTTGTTGCTCTTTGTCCTGTCCCAACAAACTGCAAAAAATCTATTTGCTCCAATGTTCCAATAGCCTCTCCTAGGATGACAAGAAGCTCCAGTGGAGGCAAAGAACCTATCACGCACCTGAAAAGTGTCCAAAGCAGCCGCAAGCTGTGTTGGGCTCCTCCTCCATCAGTGCTTACCACACTAACACATCCTCAATGCTTACCTGCATTTTTCCACTCTCCCGCCACAACTCAGTTTCCTAAGGTGGAGGGACTTGAGGGGGTTAACACCTCCTCAACTAAGAGAGGGCGTTAGATAAAGAACTGCAGCACCAGGACTTTAAGTGGGCCGGGTCCGGCCGGTGCTCAACACTGGCACTTCTATAAAGCAGGTGCTGAGACGGAGCCCTATCGGGCTCATCATTTTTGCCCTCACCCTTAGGGTGAAAAATAAATCTTACCTCTGCAGCAGTACCACCCTTCACTGCCTCTGATGTAACTTCAAAGAGACTTGTTATAGTTCTTTCAAAAGTCTCATCATTTCAGAACTGAAGCATTTTCAACATGCTATACAACATAGCTATAGTTGTTGCTTATTTATCTTATGCATCTATCAACCATGGACAAAGCCAATAGTTCTGGCATGTTGTAGGTGTAATGTTACTTGCTGTATTATATATCTTCATGCAATGACAGAAGCAGCAAAATACCAGTCGGGTGGCACATTATGCTAAACACAGAATTTTAGCTTACTGTTTGAAGCCACGCCCCTAATTATATCGGCAATCCCCCTTTGAAAGACCTCCAGTTTTTCCATACCACTTAAAGCCATGGGCAGCACTGATGGAGAGCCTTAGAGTAGAAGGCAGGCAGCCGGCAGCAGCGAGAAGTCTGTAGCAGAGCATGGGGATGGCGCAGCAACGAGCACGTCTTTCCTCAGCGCACGTAAGCATGAGACACCTGGAGTCAATACACATGGTCAATAATTATACTATAGATTGAAAACATAATTTTAACTCAAATAAAATACAATTTAAAAATAAAACATTACTCCCACAAACATCCAGAAAAACATGCAACACACAAAAAATACACATAGCATAAATAACTAAAAATAACAAAATGAGAACTTATCAAAACAAATATCTTATTAAAAAATATAACGACTAACATGCAAATGATGGCATTAGTGCAAGCTATAGTAAATAACAAGAAATTTTAGATTTATATTTTTACCATTAATACTATTGTCAAACAGCAAAAAACAATCCACCTACCTCTTATACTACATTCTATAATATTGTAGGAGTCACAATATTCTTACCACAATGATATTTAGGCCTCAATGTTGTTATATCTTACACCTAGTCGCATAGGGTGCATGCTACTATTTCTCATTTTATAGTGGACTTGAGAAGTAAATATTTCATTTTTTCTCTCTGATTTTCTTTAGGGAATCAAGTCCTAATTTTGGCTAAAGTGAGGATGGATTCAGGGTCAGAAAAACATTTAGGAGCAGCCCTAAAGAGGAAGAAGCAAGAAGAGATTAAAAACAAGTGGTCACAGTGCAGATGAAAGGACTTAAGTTACCCCCTGAGTCTTTTTTATGGAATTGTTTTCACTATAGCAGCAGGAGTAAAAAATGACTGAAAATTACATACACTTTGCGGGATCAGAATTTTAGTTGAAGTAGCAGAGATAAGTACAGGTTTAGCACAGAATCAATGGACAAACGTCTGCCATTGACACATGAAAATGGCTGCACCAGGGAGAAACTGAAGCCGGATAAGGAAGAATTCAAGTACCTCAAGAATTGCATTGTAGCATCCTTTTCTTGTAACTGATAAAATATTGCGATGTTGTACCAAAATATTGATTTGAAAATAGCATGGGTCACAAATATCTTGCCCAGAATATTGCAATGTCAAAAAAATATCGAGGGACTTAATATTGAAGGTAAGTTTATAGTTTTTGTATTTTTAAAATCGTTTCCCAAATATTGCTGTGCACAATATATTTTATTAATGTAGTAGTGTAGAATATAATTGTTTTTATTAATTTGATGCCTATTAGTTGTCTTAGTATTATAAATGACTAGTGATACAATGACATTTATGTTTAATTTGTTTAAGTTTTATTTGTAAATGTTATATGAATTGTAATAATTTTTTATTCATTTAGAAATTGTTAGATTATTAGTGGGATTTGGGTTTGTATGGGATATGATGAACGTTTTTCAAAATTTTGGGTTTGTATGGGATAGGATGAACGTTTTTCAAAATAGAAATATTGCTTTTAATACATAATCAATTTGTTTGTGCAAATGTTTTCATTGATAATTAATGATGTAAATATATTCATTGATTAATTGTTCTGCAAACTATTTGTTGATTTTCAATTCATTGTTGTTCTATGTATTTAAAAAGCCTGTTATTCAATGTGATATTTATACATTGTTTACATTTTGTTTTATTTAATTATTAATTTAATATCAATTAATTATTATATGCATATTTGTATAATATGTTCATTATTAATTGGTATTGTTTGTCAGTGTTCATAATTGAAGGCAGTAGGGAGGGATGTGCTTTGGCTTAAAGTATTTTTTTCTTACGTTTATTTTTATTAGTAATCTAACATATTGATTTTTTTAAAATATAATAGTATATGTTTTATATTTAATTAATAGATTCATTATTTTAAATATATTTTTTTTTTGGGCCTATATCTAACTGTTTGTTTTTAAAATACATTTAGAAGTGGGAATAGTAAATCTTACCCTTACCCTTCTGAAGTGCAACACTTTCCCTGGTGTTACTTAGGTTAGAGCTGTAATAGAAATCTGAACCCTCCAAAGTCCAACACTTACCCTAAATTTGCTAATGCTGGAGTGGGAATAGTAAATCTGACACCTTCAATGTCCAACTATTTCCCTTCTGTTGATAACACTGGACTGGGTATAGTAAATCTAAAGCCACCAAAATCATAAACATTCGCTACTGTTGCTTAGATTGGAGTGGGAATAGTAGACTTCACCCCTCCAAAGTCCAGCATTTTCCCTACTTTTGCTTATGTTGGAGTGGGATTAGTACATTTTACTCATCTGAAGACCAATGTTCTGCTTAGATTGAAATGGGAATAGAAAATGGGACCGCTCCAAAATCGAACACTGTCCCTATTTTCGCTCAAGTTGGAGAAGGAATAGTGAATGTGATCCCTCCAAAGTCCAACACTTTCCCTATGTTTGTTTGCGTTGGAACAGTAATTGACAATCTAACCCATTGTACGTCCAATAATTTCCCTTCTGTTGCTAACTTTTTATGTAGGTATTATGAATATGACCCCACCAAGGTTCAACACTTTCCCTACTGTTGTTTAGCTAGGAAAGGAAATATTTATTTGAATTTTTTTTGTTCTCCTTTAAATTTTACATTATTACTTATATAAAAAATTAAAGTATATCAATTAGAAATAATTTGCATATTTCCATTTTCTATTTTAATCTTTTGGGTTTATTTTTGTGGTAATCTAATGACTGGGGCGATCACGATGCTGTAGGAAACCTGTTCCTACGGCATTATAATCTCCTGTTTGGATTAATTTCCGACCAAACCAGTCAGTCGGAAATTAATCCAAACAAGATTTCCGAATGGCTTATGGTGGGCTTGGAGAGCTCGTCTGCCAATTCGGAAAGAGGTCTGTAGTCCCAAGCAGCTCTTTCCGCTTGAAGGATTACGATGGCAGATTCCTACAGCCTTTCTGTGCTGGCATTTCCGACAAAGAAAGGCTGTGGTAATCTGACTTTGGGGGCCCACAGCAGGCCCCCCATGGGTGCAAGGCCTCTGGACGGTGGCCTGTTGATCTCTGCACCCGGTGGCTGCCACCGGGGTGCAGGGATGAACCGCACATCAGCTCTTCACAATGAGAGCATGCATTCCGGTCGGAATGCATGCTCCCATTGTAAAGACTAGGATTGTGACTGAACAGTGTTCAGTTGCATCCTAATTGCTGGTTTGGGACCACCAACAGGAGTTCGGTTGGTCCCAGTTTCAGATTGATGTCGGACTCAGGTCTGTCCGACATCGAAACAGGCCCCTAGGTATTGATTTATGGATGCTTTATATATATATATATTTATATGTATATATATGTATATATATATATATATATATATTACCTACTGGCGGTCGCCAGTAGGTAGTTATAGTTAGGACCCTGTTTCCATAGGAAAACCGCAACATTCTATTTGGAATAACTTTGGCGCCGGTCGACGAATCCTCGTGAATTTTTCAAAATAGGTGGGGCGCTACGCTCCGCTCCTACCCGGAAAGTCTCGGGGGGGATTCGTCAAGCGGGGGCTGAGATAAAAGGGGGGTCCCAAAACGCGTTTTTCCCATGCATTTTTCCATAGGACCTTTAGACACAGCTACAGCCCGAACGGCTGAACAGAATTACTTGAAATTTGGAAGAGAGGTAGTCCTCAGGTCAAGGAAGTGCCTTTTGTAGGTTTGGTGTAAATCTGTTCAGTAGATTCTGAGAAAATAGCCTTTAAATCAATATATATATCTGAGCCAGCGTACGGTGCGCTTACGGTGCGCTTACCGTACGTGTACGGTGGCGTGCGCGAGCGCGCTTCTGATTGGTTGTTAGATCTTAGTAAACATTCGAATCGGTCGAAACCAGGAAGCGGCGGCCGCCATTTCGTGTGTTTCACTCAGAAAAAAAAGAGTGATATCTTGAAAAGGGGGCAAGGGAGAGAGTTACAGACCCCCTAACATTTGTAAGGGGGTCAAAGAAGGACAGAAATGTACAAAGAAAACATTTATTGATTTTTAAAAAAATCGCGGGGTACGCGTACGGTAAGCTTAACGTACGCGTACGGTAGAAAAAAAAGAAAAAAAAAGAAATGAAATGCAGATTTAAGAGTTTAGATATTAGGGGGCTCTAAAAAGAGCCGTTGTGTTTATGAAGTGATTTTTTAGTGGTACCTACAAGTAAGTACCGATGCAGAGTCTAAGGTTCAAGAGGAAGACTCTGTTCCCTTCATCAGTGAAGTGCACACCATCTCCTCCATAAATGTCTTGCATGTCGTAACGCAAGTTGTTGTGGTAAATGGAACCCATACCATAGTCACGGAGGAAAGCAGAAACAGATTTGTTGACGTGCTTTCTTGCTTTGTCAATCTGTGGACAGAAATGATTGGACCAGTTCCATTTTTGCCTTTGGCATATGTTAGAAAACACAAAGGCAGTTTTAGGGAAAAGTGAAAACAGTTGTGCAAAGGTGTCCTTCATAAGCATTTCCAGACCTACCCCAGTCAAAGTGCCTAGGTCATTGCCACCACAGTGCACTATTATGAGGTCAGGGTGTTGGATTTGCATGAAGGATTTCACCAATGGCATCAATTGATGCCACTTTAACCCTCTCTGACCAATCCATTTAATGTCTACATTTGGCAAAGCAAGGTCTCTCACCATATCTGTTTTCTCTGCATACTTTTCACTCCAGAAGACATAGCTGTGCCCTACAATCCACACTGTGAACATCTTCAAAGTAGAACTGGATGCACTCAGGAGGTGTAATTCAGTAGAATGGTAAAAAGAAATGAAAGACAGTTTGGAAATGGGGGCATACATATTTTTTTTATAAAAAAAAGAACTGATTGGCTGTTTCATACCATTCTACAATAAAAACTAGGCTGTATGTGTAAATTAATAGAAGCATGTTTTGTATTGGTACAGAAAAATGTGTTACCAAAGAACAGTACTATGGATTTGCTGTTAGGTTTGAAAAGTCAAGCACTCTTGCTCTTTGGAAATGAAACATTGTTTGGTGAACTTCTGACCTAACTCCACACAGCAGTGTTCCATGAGCTGTTGCTATGGTAGCAGGCAGAAGTCAAGTTGGGGGAAGGGTACTAGGCAGAAGTCAAGTTGGGGGAAGGGTACTTTTGGAAAAGGGTTGGTTTTCAACCAATAGAAATGTGTGATTACATTTGAAAAAAAGGGGGAAGCACTGAGATTTGAAATTAACATGTATATGTGTGGAAAAAGAGAGGGAAAGTTTGCCATTATCTGGTTCTGCTGAGAGGAGAGAGGTGTAAAGAACAGAGATCCTGGCTCTGATAATCTGCTGTTTGAGTGCCACATTTCTTTCACAACTAACTAATTTTAAAGGTGAGTTTAGAGTTTGAGAGGGGATGTATATGGTAAATTAAGAAATGAATAATAGAAATGGAATTCCTTTTGTTGAAGTTGTGTTTATAATTTTCTGTTTTGGGAGAAATTTAAATGTGAGGAACATGTAAAATAATATGGACTATGTTTTCACGATAAATTAAGGTGTACTGGTATAAATAAGGAATACTTTTAGGGTTTGAGGTTGCACTCAGTAATGCAAATACATTCAGCATTACTAAGGCTGGTTGCCCTTGCTGGAGTGTAGTTAGTCACCCAGGTTACACATGTTGTTGGTCTCAGAAAGCTGTTTGGTATTGCTCTGGTGATTTTACATTTGCATTAGATGGAAAGGGGGAGGTATTTTTTTATGCAGAAGCAGACTCTTAGCACACAGCCAGCTGCTTACCCTGTGGAATCATGCACAGTATTCACAACCGAGTGGGGTTTGAGGTTTCAGTCAGTAATGCAAATACATTCAGCATCACTAAGGCTGGTTTCCCTTGCTGGAGTGTAGTCAGTCACCCAGGTTACACATGGTGCTGGTCTGAAAAAGCAGTTTGGACATGTGCTTTTTTAAGAATCTAAAAAGTGGATTCAAAATGTGTCAGTCTGTAAAAGTGTTTATCACTTGCCAAAAAAAAGAGTAGTAAGTGTGCTTTCAAATTGGCACAGAAATTTCGTTTTGTGACTAATATGAAAACATGACTCTGTGTGCAAAAAGGAATTACAGGCAGAGATTTATTGCGTATTGCTCTGGTGATTTCACAGTTGCATTAGATGGAAAGGGGGAGCCATTTTTTGGTGCAGAAGCAGACTCTTAGCACACACCCAGCTGCTTACCCTGAGGAATCATGCACAGTATTCACAAGCGAGTGGGGTTTGAGGTTTCAGTCAGTAATGCAAATACATTCAGCATCACTAAGGCTGGTTGCCCTTGCTGGACTGTAGTCAGTCACCCAGGTTACACATGGTGCTGGTCTGAAAAAGCAGTTTGGACATGTGCTTTTTTAAGAATCTAAAAAGTGGATTCAAAATGTGTCAGTCTGTAAAAGTGTTTATCACTTGCCAAAAAAAAGAGTAGTAAGTGTGCTTTCAAATTGGCAAAGAAATTTCGTTTTGTGACTAATATGAAAACATGACTCTGTGTGCAAAAAGGAATTACAGGCAGAGATTTATTGCGTATTGCTCTGTTGATTTCACAGTTGCATTAGATGGAAAGAGGGAGCCATTTTTTGGTGCAGAAGCAGACTCTTAGCACACAGCCAGCTGCTTACCCTGAGGAATCATGCACAGTATTCACAAGCGAGTGGGGTTTGAGGTTTCAGTCAGTAATGCAAATACATTCAGCATCACTAAGGCTGGTTGCCCTTGCTGGAGTGTAGTCAGTCACCCAGGTTACACATGGTGCTGGTCTGAAAAAGCAGTTTGGACATGTGCTTTTTTAAGAATGTAAAAAGTTGGTTTAAAATGTGTCAGTCTGTAAAAGTGTTTATCACTTGCCAAAAAAAAGAGTAGTAAGTGTGCTTTCAAATTGGCAAAGAAATTTCGTTTTGTGACTAATATGAAAACATGACTCTGTGTGCAAAAAGGAATTACAGGCAGAGATTTATTGCGTATTGCTCTGGTGATTTCACAGTTGCATTAGATGGAAAGGGGGAGCCATTTTTTGCTGCAGAAGCAGACTCTTAGCACACACCCAGCTGCTTACCCTGAGGAATCATGCACAGTATTCACAAGCGAGTGGGGTTTGAGGTTTCAGTCAGTAATGCAAATTCATTCAGCATCACTAAGGCTGGTTGCCCTTGCTGGAGTGTAGTCAGTCACCCAGGTTACACATGGTGCTGGTCTGAAAAAGCAGTTTGGACATGTGCTTTTTTAAGAATCTAAAAAGTGGATTCAAAATGTGTCAGTCTGTAAAAGTGTTTATCACTTGCCAAAAAAAAGAGTAGTAAGTGTGCTTTCAAATTGGCAAAGAAATTTAGTTTTGTGACTAATATGAAAACATGACTCTGTGTGCAAAAAGGAATTACAGGCAGAGATTTATTGCGTATTGCTCTGGTGATTTCACAGTTGCATTAGATGGAAAGGGGGAGCCATTTTTTGGTGCAGAAGCAGACTCTTAGCACACACCCAGCTGCTTACCCTGAGGAATCATGCACAGTATTCACAAGCGAGTGAGGTTTGAGGGTTCAGTCAGTAATGCAAATACATTCAGCATCACTAAGGCTGGTTGCCCTTGCTGGAGTGTAGTCAGTCACCCAGGTTACACATGGTGCTGGTCTGAAAAAGCAGTTTGGACATGTGCTTTTTTAAGAATCTAAAAAGTGGATTCAAAATGTGTCAGTCTGTAAAAGTGTTTATCACTTCCCAAAAAAAAGAGTAGTAAGTGTGCTTTCAAATTGGCAAAGAAATTTCGTTTTGTGACTAATATGAAAACATGACTCTGTGTGCAAAAAGGAATTACAGGCAGAGATTTATTGCGTATTGCTCTGGTGATTTCACAGTTGCATTAGATGGAAAGGGGGAGCCATTTTTTGGTGCAGAAGCAGACTCTTAGCACACACCCAGCTGCTTACCCTGAGGAATCATGCACAGTATTCACAAGCGAGTGGGGTTTGAGGTTTCAGTCAGTAATGCAAATACATTCAGCATCACTAAGGCTGGTTGCCCTTGCTGGAGTGTAGTCAGTCACCCAGGTTACACATGGTGCTGGTCTGAAAAAGCAGTTTGGACATGTGCTTTTTTAAGAATCTAAAAAGTGGATTCAAAATGTGTCAGTCTGTAAAAGTGTTTATCACTTGCCAAAAAAAAGAGTAGTAAGTGTGCTTTCAAATTGGCAAAGAAATTTCGTTTTGTGACTAATATGAAAACATGACTCTGTGTGCAAAAAGGAATTACAGGCAGAGATTTATTGCGTATTGCTCTGGTGATTTCACAGTTGCATTAGATGGAAAGGGGGAGCCATTTTTTGGTGCAGAAGCAGACTCTTAGCACACACCCAGCTGCTTACCCTGTGGAATCATGCACAGTATTCACAAGTGAGTGGGGTTTGAGGTTTCAGTCAGTAATGCAAATACATTCAGCATCACTAAGGCTGGTTGCCCTTGCTGGAGTGTAGTCAGTCACCCAGGTTACACATGGTGCTGGTCTGAAAAAGCAGTTTGGACATGTGCTTTTTTAAGAATCTGAAAAGTGGATTCAAATGTGTCAGTCTGTAAAAGTGTTTATCACTTGCCAAAAAAAAGAGTAGTAAGTGTGCTTTCAAATTGGCAAAGAAATTTCGTTTTGTGACTAATATGAAAACATGACTCTGTGTGCAAAAAGGAATTACAGGCAGAGATTTATTGCGTATTGCTCTGGTGATTTCACAGTTGCATTAGATGGAAAGGGGGAGCCATTTTTTGGTGCAGAAGCAGACTCTTAGCACACACCCAGCTGCTTACCCTGTGGAATCATGCACAGTATTCACAAGTGAGTGGGGTTTGAGGTTTCAGTCAGTAATGCAAATACATTCAGCATCACTAAGGCTGGTTGCCCTTGCTGGAGTGTAGTCAGTCACCCAGGTTACACATGGTGCTGGTCTGAAAAAGCAGTTTGGACATGTGCTTTTTTAAGAATCTGAAAAGTGGATTCAAAATGTGTCAGTCTGTAAAAGTGTTTATCACTTGCCAAAAAAAAGAGTAGTAAGTGTGCTTTCAAATTGGCAAAGAAATTTCGTTTTGTGACTAATATGAAAACATGACTCTGTGTGCAAAAAGGAATTACAGGCAGAGATTTATTGTGTATTGCTCTGGTGATTTCACAGTTGCATTAGATGGAAAGGGGGAGCCATTTTTTGGTGCAGAAGCAGACTCTTAGCACACACCCAGCTGCTTACCCTGTGGAATCATGCACAGTATTCACAAGCGAGTGGGGTTTGAGGTTTCAGTCAGTAATGCAAATACATTCAGCATCACTAAGGCTGGTTGCCCTTGCTGGAGTGTAGTCAGTCACCCGGGTTTCACATGGTGCTGGTCTGAAAAAGCAGTTTGGACATGTGCTTTTTTAAGAATCTGAAAAGTGGATTTATAATGTGTCAGTCTGTAAAAGTACTTTTCACTTGCCTAAAAAGTAGTAGAAAGTATGCTTTGCAATTGGCAAAGAAATTTCGTTTTCTGTCTAATTTCAAAGCATGACTTTGTGTGCACACAGGAATTATTTTTAGATATTTAATTTGTGAAGGTGTTATTGTGATTTTCATTTATAGGAAAGGGGTTTATAGTATTTTAAGATTTCTAAAGAACATACAAAATGTAAGTAATATATTTAAATAAAATAAAGGATTTTTTTTTTAGTTTTTTTCAGGTATTGCTGAAGAGCAGTGAACAAAATTTAAGATGCCTACAAAATCCAGAGTAAAGAAAGACCACAAAAAAAACCTATATTTGAAGACAACTGGAGGACCTAAGTTAGTTGGAGATGCTCATGTTGGGAAAAAGAAAAAATCATCTGGTAAGCAAACAAAAGATTTTTTAAAGAACATATTCAAAAAAAGGAAAAATGTACAAAATGTCTGTACTGGAAAGAATGTTTTCAATAGAAAAGGAGAGGAAAAAATTGAGAATTTAGTTAATGCAAATATACCTTCTGCAACTAAAAAGATTAACTTAAACAGAAAAACAGCGTTTAAAGAGATACGTAGAAAAATGTTTCAGAGAAGAGTTATGTCCAATTTGATAAAGGATGTGAAGAAATATAAGCAAAAGGCTAAATTTTACAAGAGAAAAAAAGAAATTGAAGCCATTGCAGCAAAGGCATTAGAATTAAAAAGGAAACTATTCATTTTAATTTTGAATAGGATGCGTACATTAGATAAAATGGTTAATGTACTGAAATCACAAAGCAAAAGGAAAAGAGTAGTGAACAGAACAAACTTTTGTAAAGTGTTTTTAGGAAAATGGATGCATAGTTCAAGTAGTGAACCTTTTTTTAATGAAGAGAGCTATTTTCAAAGTAATTGTTTGCTGCATGCAGTTGACACCAGAGGTCGTGCTTACGAAGTGAAAAATGGTTGCATAATGGAGAAGGAGATAATGGTTCCAAGAGATGAGGTACAAGTGATGGCGGATGAAGCTATGGGGAGACGTCCTAAAGCCCCAGTGTACACTTGGAATTGTAGTAGTATTTGCACTGTGCATCAGGAATCTATTGATAAATTTCGTGAGTTTCTAAGAGAATATAGTAAAAAAAGTGTAAAACAGAAGATTAAGGTGCTTCAAAGTCTAGATCCATGCAGAGTGAGAGAGAATACTGGTTTGCAGGGTCATTCTCTGGCTTGTCTATCTAGAAAAGTGTGTATTAGTGTTTTCCATCATTTTAGAATGCTGGCTGTTCATCATACTGAAATGAGAAAGTTTGTGAGACGGTTGTATTTTGCTAAAAGTCCAGCAATAAAGTTAGATGAATTGAATAGGGCTCTGTTCCGTGGGTCAGTATCAGATGTAGAGAAGGTTGTTGATGAAATTCAGTTTTGTTACTTTGGTCCTGAACAAAACAGTGCAGAAAAGGACACAGTAAATGAGGAAGAAGTGGAAGAGAATGTACAACCATTTGTAAGTAAGACATTTAATGATCACATAACAAAATTTGAAAAAATCTCTAATGAAAGACCAAATATTACTTGTATTTGTTGCCGCAGAACTCATTATAGAAAACAAACCAGGTATGTTGATCTCTATAGAAAAAGTGAAAATGAAGATAATTATAAGTGGAAGGATTTTGCCACATATATATTTCTTGAAAATTGTTTTGAATTGGGTGAAGTTCAGCGTATTTGTAAATACTGTTACAACAAATTAGAAGAAAATAGAATGCCGACCAGAGCTGTACATAATAATTTAGAATTGGATGTTATTCCTGCCGAACTTTCTGAATTAAATACTTATGAGTCTATACTTATTCAATGTGTTCATCCGTTCCAGACCATAGTACCTATGGAGCCCAAAACTGGTAAATTACCTCCTTCAGATTTACTGAGAGGTTTAAAAGGTAGAGTGGTATATTTGCCCTTGATTTGAAAAAAAATATGGAAACTATTGATGCAGATACTTTGGAAACTGAACCATTAGTTATTCTGGTTAATGGTGTACCTACAAAGAATAAGAAGATTTGGCAGGAGCTGGTAGATGTACGGAAAGTACAAAGAGCAAATTTGTATTTGAAAAGGAATAACAAATGGTATGAATCAATTTATATAGAAGAAGAAGAAGAAGAAGATTTACAAGAAG
This sequence comes from Triturus cristatus, assembly GCF_964204655.1. NCBI lineage: Eukaryota > Metazoa > Chordata > Amphibia > Caudata > Salamandridae > Triturus > Triturus cristatus. The sequence continues at coordinate 1,191,943,671 of NC_140591.1, forward strand.
ACACAGAAACACCAACTGGACAAATTGAAAAAGTGGACAAGTCAAAGGAAGAAGAAATTTATGAACATTTTATCATACATCCTCTACATTCAAAAGAAGTTATGGGAGACAATATTGATCTGTTTCAGATGAAGAAAGCAAAAGGAACTCCCGTGAGTGTATGGGAGGAGAGCTTGGAAGCTCGATGTTTTCCCCAGCTGTTTCCTAAAGGAAAAGGAGGACGATACGATGAACGTCCAGAACAGATTCCAGCTTCTGAGTATCGGACTACAAGACTATATGCAGAAGATCCAAGATTTCGACAAAGTATTCCTTATTTGTTCCATCTTTTATTTGAAAGCGACTTGTCTGCATTATCATATGCAGTAAATCACATTTTAAAAAGTGGAGTACATTTACAAAATGTGTCTGCTAAGGATTTTAAGGAGAAAGTTCAGCACCGAGATGATCATTTGGAAACACAACTGATCAATCTGATGGCTTGTCAGCGTGGGACTAATGAATATTGGTACCGACGCCATGGTGAATTAAAATGCATGTTACGGAATTTAGGAACACCAACATGGTTCGTTACCCTAAGCTGTGCTGAGTACGCTTGGGATGATTTACTGGATTTTCTACGAGAGGCAAATTCAAACATTAAAAATATCGAATACAAGACAGCAGGAGAACTGTGCTCATTGGATCCGGTTAATGTTTGCAGATATTTCAATCATAGATTTGAGGCTATGATGTCCTTCATCTGCAATAAAAAAAATCCACCTCTAGGAGAAGTAGTGGATTTCTTTTGGAGAAAAGAGTACCAGGCAAGAGGTGCTCCTCATATTCATATGCTGTTGTGGATCAAGGATGCCCCAAAGTTTGGAACAGATGCTGATGAAGCAGTGTTATCTTACATTGAAGAATATGCAACATGTGCTATACCAAAAAGCACAGATGAGAAAAAGTTAAAGGAGCAAGTTTTACGTTTCCAAAGTCATCGGTGTGGAAAATACTGTCGACGGAAATACAAGAGCAAAGATAAATACTACACTAAATGTCGATTTGGATTTCCTAGACCTGTTCTTTCAAATGGAAGAGTAAACAGTTTTATGTCATCTGTGAGACATACTATCACAAGAAAATCACCTAAGAATACCTACAACCTTAAAAGAAAAGAAGAATCAAAAAATATAAATGACTACAACCCAGTCATTTTATCCATGTGGAATGCTAACATGGATATACAGTATGTAGCTGACAATTCCATTGCTGTTGCTCGATATGTAACGTCTTACATTACGAAATCAGAAAAAACAGAATTGAAGGAAATGTGGGAAGAGATTTCTCACGAGAAGACTGTCAGTAAGAAGCTGTACAGTTTCAGTTTAAAGATGTTATCGCATCGAGAAATTGGATCCTACGAATGTTCAGATAGGTTATCTTCTGCAAGTCTCTACTCGAAATCAAGAAGAATAATTTGGGCAAGTTTAGGCCTTGCAGCAATGAGAAATCGGGTACTGAAATCTGTTGGAGAAATTGAATATTTGGCCGAGAATGACCCAGAAAGTACAGATATTTTGAAATCAAACATGTTGGACACATATTACCCAAAGAGAAGTCATCATCTGGAGAACATGTGTCTTTATGAAGTGCTGCAGAACTACATTTATTCACGGAAAGCCGCAGAAGACATTAACAATGGAAAATATAAAGTCATTGGTGAGGAAGGATGTTTGGTGAAGCAAACAAAAGGAAGTTTGATAAATCACAGGAAGCTGAGTTGCGACAGTACTGACAAAAAGGAATTTTACTACTTGGCTCTTTTACAGCTGTTTAAACCATGGCGTACAGAGGATGAACTACTGGGAGAATTTCAAAGCTATGAAGATTCTTTTAATGCTTGCAAAGACAGCATACAATGCAGTACATTCTCAACTTATCTGCAAATGTTAAATGAAGAAATTGAACAGGAAACTACAATTGCAGCAGAAGTAGCTAGAGACAGTTCTCAGGACAGCCAAAGTTCAGGAACACTCAGTCAAGATCCCCTAGGACAACCAATCGTTGAAAATGAAGCATCAATAGCCATGAATGAAGTGGAAACGGCTATGAATCAAGCTCAAGAAGAATTTATAGACTTACAAAATTTGGAAAGACAACTGAACGAAGAGCAGCAACAAATTTATGAAGAGATCAGAAACAAAATTGATCACGGATTTCTACATGAAAAAAAGAGTGCTCATGCACATCATTTCATCCAATCAGGATGTATGTAAGTGGACAAGCTGGAACTGGAAAAAGTTTCTTAATAAAAGTCATCAGAAGCTACCTACAGCAAAAAACGGATTCTACTTTGTCTTGTGTGGTTACTGCTCCAACTGGGTTAGCAGCATATAACATAAAAGGAATCACCTTACATCGTTTGCTAATGTTACCAGTGGAGCATGAGAACAAAATACAATACAACAAGCTAACTGGAGAAGCATGCTTGGAAGTTTCAAGAGTATTGAAGAAGATGCAAGTTCTCATTATTGATGAGGTGAGCATGGTATCAAACTTAATGCTTGCCTTTGTGCATTTAAGAATGCAGCAAATTCTAAGGACAGACTATGACGTGTTATTTGGTGGAAAACATATCATAGTTTTTGGGGATCTTCTACAGCTTACTCCAGTTAAAGGACAACCAGTGTTTAATACTGTGACACATGAAGACACAAAGAAGTCATTGGGAAGCATCGGTAATGCAAATATTTGGTCCTTCTTTGAGTACAAGGAACTCACTACCAATATGAGACAAGCAAACGATGAAGAATATGGAAGTATTCTGAAAGATATCAGAATTGGACTACTCACTGAAGCTGGCACAAAAGCATTACAGAGTCGGTTGCTACATAATTTATTTCCAAAGGAAGAAATAGTTGCAGAGAAGATATACAAGAACATTGCAGAAAAGAAAAGTGTCATTTGCTTAATGCCAACTCTACGTGAATGCTCAATATTCAATGAGGAGGTTTTGAAATTGGAAAAGGAAGATATCAGGAAATTGGAAGCAGTGGACAAAATTGAGGATGGAAGAATTACTATCACATTAACAAGCACACTGAAAAATAAATTGGATTCACTAGAGAAGAACATTTCCAAAACAGCTGGATTAGAAAAAAATCTATATGTTTGCATGAACTGTAGAGTATTTTTAAGGAGAAATTTGGATGTTGAAAAATTGTTTAGTTAATGGAGCTATGGGAAGAGTTGTGGGTTTTATTAATTATCAGAAAAAAGATGGAATTGAATGTTTAAAAATAAAATTTGATCAGATAGAAGAAGTTAAAGATATTTGTCGTTGTTCAGTTCGTTTCATGCTTGTGAAAGACTTATATGTACGTAGGAAGCAGTTTCCGTTTTCTCTAGAATATGCTGTAACTATTCACAAGTCTCAAGGATTGACTGTAGATTGTGCATTTGTGAACATTGGTTCAACTGTGTTCAAAGAAGGTATGGCATATGTTGCTTTGTCACGAGTGAAAACATTATCAGGTTTATTCATGATAGACTTTGATGATTCAAAAGTTAGTGCTGATACAAATTGTGTAAAGGAGTATAATAGATTAAGAAGAAGCTATGCTCCTCATTTAGGTCAGTATCCTGTGTTGGAGAAACGTGTAGTTTCTCGGAAAAGGAGAAATGATAATATCTGTAATGAAGATGTAGAGAGGAGGAAAAAAAAGAGGAGTGATGTAATTGCAAGCAAAAAGAAAAAGGAAAATGAAGAACAGGTTGTAGGATGTCATTTTGAAAATAGCTCTGGTGTCAACTGCTACGCTAATGTAGTGCTGAATGTTGCATTTTATCTGGAAAGTGTGCAAGAGCAGATAATAGTAAATCAGGGAAAAAGATTCTGTTCTGAGTTGAGTCTCCTTTTTCAAAAGCTGAGTAATGATAAAACTCAAATAGAAAGTGCTACTGAAATTAGAAAACTTTTAGATGTATGTTCAGGACGAACACAGTTTTCTCAAAATGTACAGCAAGACGCACAGGAATTCTTGATGGTTTTTCTTCAGGTACTGGAAGAAGAAGGGGTTCCCATTGAAAATTTATTTGGTCTCTCTTATAAATGGGAACATAGTTGTGAAAACTGTTATAATATATGTGGCTCTAATGTTGATTCTGAAAGGTTTATTTATTTAACATTGCCAGAAAGTAAAACAGTCACTTTTGCTAAATTAGTTAAAGATGCTAATCATAGCATGGAATGCAGTGAGTGTCAATCTGACATGTTTTCAACGTTAATTTTAAAAGAATACGGACAGTATGTAATTTTAATGATGCAACGCTGTAAAGCTGATGGTTCAAAATTAGATACTTTAATAAAGGAGTTTACAGGACAGCAATTATCAATTTCAGGAAAAACTTTTGTAACAGTTGCAATAATTTTCCATGAAGGACCTACTGTTACTTCTGGACATTACACAGTTTATCTAAAATGTGAAAAAGGCTGGACACTGTGTAATGATTCCCAATTGATTTTCAAGCAACGTTTGCCTTTTGATTTAGCAAATTCCTATCTAATCTTCCTGAAACCAAAATTTTAGAGAGACTTGGCAAGATCTGTACAAAACAATTTTACCATTTTATTGGATTACCATTGGAATTTTCAAAAAAAATGATTTTACAAATTATCATTTGGCCCAATGGAAAGGTAACCAATTGTAATGTGAACTTTTTCAATTTTTAATGAAACTTTGGAAAAACAAAAATTTAGAAAAAATCGGTAACATCTGCACAATTTAAATTTTGGAATGTTATTCGATTGCCATTGGAAATTTATTCCAAAAAGATTTTTAAAATTACTATTTGGCCATGCGGAAAGGTAAACAATTCTATTGTGGACTTATTTAATTATTAATTAATCTTTCGGAAACCAAAATGTTACAGACAATCGGTGAGATCTGTACAATTTAAACTTTAGATTTTTATTGGATTACCATTGGAAATTTAATCAAAAAAGAATTTTAAAATTACTATTTGGCCTAAAGGAAAAGGAATCAGATGTATTGTGGAGTTATTTGAGATATATTTTTGTGATTATACTTCTGAAACAAAAATGTCAGACGGTATTTTAAAGAAATAAGTATTGATATTAGATGATATTTTTTAAGAATATTATGCATTTCTATAAAGTTATGTTTATGCAAAAAGAGATTGTGGGCTTTTTTAAAACAATCTTTGAGATTGTTAATTTTTTTTTTGCCCGCTGTTAAATGATGAATGCAATTGCTTTCACAATTTATAGTGAAATGCAATATATTCTGAAAACAGCAAAAAAAAGGCAATTTTTTTTTTTTGAAAAATATGTAAATATGTGTACTGTATTATAAAATGTTTTATTAAATATTAATACTTTTTTCTTTTTTTTCAGATTGAGATAGAACATTTTCGAAAACTAGAACCATTTTTAAAGCAATTAAAATTACATTTAAATTAATAAATATTTTTTTGAGTGGGTATGGTAAGTCAAAAATTTCATGGTCCCTTTTTTCCACTTCTCCACAATCACATTTTCAGTTTTTCATTGTAGTCTCTCAAGGACCTTGTAATGTGATAATTGATTTTTAGTGTTTTTTTAAAAAAAAAAAATAATAATTACGCGTACGGGAAAAAAAAAATCAAAAAAAAGTTTTAAAAACATATATAAAAAATAGATGAAAGGTAAGGTTGGCTCTTAAAAGAGCCGTTGTGTTCATGCAGGGACAGAGGAAAGAAAGAATGGGAATATTAGTCGGTACGACAAATGTGCTGATCTATTTTATTGTTCACTAGGGAAACACTGGTCTCCCTATGACAAATTAGATCATGACAAGTGGCGCCCCATATTTCAACCCTCAAAAAACGATGGTTTGTTTCCAGAGGAGAAGAAAAAGGAGATGCTCCCACCACAGATGAAGGGCTCACCTGACCTGCAGAAGAAGGACTCGGCCCTGCAGATGATGGACCAGGCTGAGCTGCTGTGGATGTGCTTGGTTGACTTACTGAAGGGTTACCTTCAGTATGTCGAGCATGTGTCCTTCTGTGTACATCTTTAAGGTGTCTCAACATGGTGTGATTCCCGAAGGAATACTTCTTGTTGGGATTCCCTCTTGAAAGTACACACAGCTTACAAGTCACTAAGGGTGCATTTACCTTTTTCTTGCCCTCTGGAAAAGTAAAATACTCCGATATGAAAGAGGTCTTTTCTTGCCTCCTTCTCTGCCTCAAGGTAGTGCTGCTAGCCTCACTCTCAGAAGAGCTCTGCTGTTCTGCCATCGTATCACAAAGACAACCCAGCTCCTTCTCCTAAGGGATCACAAGCAGAAATGAGGGGAATGGGTGTGGTGTAGGAGAGTTCTAGAACTGAAAGTAGTTTCAACCAATCAAAAGTTGTGTTTCATGATCACATGACCCACCGTACGCTTACGGTGCCCTTACGGTTCGCTTACGACAAAAGTACGCATGCGGGTAAAAAAGACACGTGCTCGCGCGCATGCGCATAACAGTCACTCCCCAACACTTCCGCGTAACGTGCGCGTGTAGCGTACACGCGTATGCGCCCCACGCGCAGTACGCGTGGCTACGCAAATTGCGTAACTATACGCAAACAGCGTAGATAAATTACGGACATTGCGTAAACCGTACGCTTACCGTAAGCTTACCGTACGCGCACTAAAAAAAAAAAAAAAAAAAATATTTTCAAATTATACTAATATATCTTACCTGTTTGGTAAAAAAAAAAAGAGAAAACTTGAAATATTGCAGATTTTTTAGAAAAAAAACATAGTGTTTTAAGAGAATAAAAAGTTTTAAAAAAACTTTTTTTTTTTTTTTAAAAAAACACATTTAATATAAGAATTTCTAAAAAAAAATCATAAAAAAACAATTAAAAAAAATATGGGAATCACATATGTTATAGCTAAGAATTAGCATTTAAAAAACCATACAAATTCACTGAAAAAACCATGGGTTTCACACATGTTATAGTTAGAAATTAGCATTTAAAAAACCTTGCAAATTCACTGAAAAAACCATAGGTTTCACACATGTTATAGTTAGCAATTAGCATTTAAAAAACCTTGCAAATTCAGTGAAAAAACCATAGGTTTCACACACGTTATAGTTAGGAATTAGCATTTAAAAAACCTTGCAAATTCAGTGAAAAAACCATAGGTTTCACACACGTTATAGTTAGCTGGACATTTCACTCGTAAAAAACCAATGAAATTTCCCCGTTATAGTTAGTTAAGCTAACTATAACTCGCGCACCCGCAATGCACTGCTGATGACGTCACATATTACATCACTCATGACATGGTCAGTGACATCACTCATGACATCACTGATGACATCTCAAATGACATCACTGATGACATCACTGATGACATCATCCATGTGATAGAGTGGCAGACCTCCTCTCACCCTAATATAACCTTTGATACACACATTCAAAAATAGAGACTGAAATTTTAAAAAAAATGGACATACCAATACCAATTACAACAACATCTTCAATAATTCTAAGATCCACATAAACATCCACTTATTCACCAACAGTCCTGTACAGTCACTCATTCGTGTACTCACACATCATATGTACTCATACACCTAAACATCCTGTAACACAATGCCACTCATCCATAGAGTTACTCACACACATAGTTACTCATGCTAATAAAGAATCAAACATCCATTTACTTGCATATACAGTTATACACACACCACCACACTTACTTCTACGGAAACTTACACATACTTACTCTTTTAAACAATCACTTATTGAAACACATACTTATTCATACAGGAACTCTTTCAATCTCTCACTCTCACATACACTCACTTATATACACCAATAGTCACATATACTAGTTTAAAACATATGTAGTTACTCATAAAGACACTATTGAGACAGCCATTCACTCACTAACACACCCATACACACACTCTTCCACCCATACAGTCCTACACATATGCTGTCTTCAACACATACAAACAGTGAGTCACTCATTCATGCACTTATGCACTACGTAATACCCCCCACTGAACCATACAGACACTCAGACACTCATACTGATACTCAAAAAACCAACTAATAACCTATATAGACACTCATGTTGCTGCTCACCAACCCATGCAGCCACTTATACACAAAGTGAGAGACTGATACAGGTATTTACACATTTAAACATTACTCACTTAGCCATGTATTCAATAAGATACACTTAATCAGTCAGTAATACAATCAATTTTTCAAAAACAAATCATCCATTTAGACACTTATATACTCATTTATTCTTCCACCGCACCGCGCGCCCACTTTACTCAGTTAGTGCCGTTCACGCACTTTAGTGCCGCGCCCACTTTACTCACCGCGCACGGAACGAACTGCGTGAAGTGGGCGCGCACGCCACGAACGGCGTAAAGTAACTTAGCATTTAAAAAACCGTACAAATTCACTGAAAAAACCATAGGTTTCACACACGTTATAGTTAGGAATTAGCATTTAAAAAACGTTGCAAATTCACTGAAAAAACCATAGGTTTCACACATGTTATAGTTAGCTGGACATTTCACTCGTAAAAAACCATTGAAATTCCCCCGTTATAGTTAGTGCAGGCAACTATAACTCACGCGACCGCAATCCTCTTCTGATGACATATGTGTCTTTATGAAAAAAAAATATTTGTAATATATGTATAGCTAAAATTTAATGGAAGAAGACATGGGCAAATAAGTGTCTAAATACAGTATTAGCATCAGCAGAGGATTGCGGTCGCGTGAGTTATAGTTGCCTGCACTAACTATAACGGGGGAATTTCAATGGTTTTTTACGAGTGAAATGTCCAGCTAACTATAACATGTGTGAAACCTATGGTTTTTCAGTGAATATATATATATATATATACATATGAACCATAGTCTGTTACTGGCCAATTTCCTTTGATTCTTTTCATTTCACCAGTTTGACACAATGTTCAAAGCCGGAGTGATATCCTGATCGTAGCTGATCAGAGTGTCATACTGCACATTAGCTCCAGGGTAAGCCTTCTTTTTATTCTGTCCCTATTCTAGTGGTAAGACACCATGCTTCATGCATGCATGGGAGACATGAAAGAGTAAACAAAAATCAAAAATTGGGATGTCTACTCTTTATAACGAAAGAAATAATAAGCCCTGAGGAAGTCCTTGTGTATGACGAAATGCGTTGGCTGGGCTCATGGATGGGTTTTTAAAGAAATTTAGGACATTAAATAAAGAAGATGTTTATATTGAGTTTACTAAATATTTGTTAAAGAAGATTCATATTAAAACTGAAATGTTGATTGATCCCTTATGATGGGGGTGCTGTGATTTCTAGCATGTATCTCTCCAGCAAGATTATGACGAATGAATGTGGACGTTCACTAAATTGTTCTGTGCTTGAATGAATTGGCATGATGTTTTCAGGTGATAAGCTCCTAGGGCTGTACATTAACATCATAATGTCTTTCTGATAAGAATAATGAGTACCTCCTCTCAAAGATTTAGGGGGTGATTAGTATTGCGGCCAGATCGCCACCGCCCATATGGCGGTGGCTATCCAGCCGCCAAAAGTCACTGCTCGCTTCACTTTTCCCCCCGTCACATTACGATGGCGGCGGGGACCCTGGCGGACAGGAAGACCGGGCGGAAAAGCAAAGCAATATGGTGGCGGTGCCTAGCAGGCACCGCCATCCATATTACTATAATGGCGGAGAAGTGCCTTTCCATGGCGGAGACTCCGCCATGGAAAGGCATGCGTTTTTTTCTTTGGGGGCCCATTGTGGGCCCCCAGGGTGTTGGGGTACACATGGTATTTGCATGCACAAGGTGGTAGGCACTGCACAGTGCCTGCCACATTGTGCATGCAAATGCGCGACATGCATATATTGCATTGTGGCGGGTGCTGCTTCCAGCACCACCCGCCACAAAGCAAAGTATGCGGGATGCCACTGCCACCGTGGCGGTGGCATCCTAATTGCCGGTGCAGGACCGCTGCACCACTGGCGGCCGGTTCCAGCACCGCTAGGGTGCCATCCTAATTGGCCCCCTAATGTTGATTGTCGGAATACGTTTTGAAGTAACTGAACCTAAGAGAGGTGGAGCACTAGTCTATTTATTCTACTTATGGTGTACTTTGATGTGGGAATAACAATAGTTGCCTTTTCTAGTTAATAACTGCATTGTCAATTTCTTTGTTATGTCTAGTGTTGTACCATTTTCTTAATTTTAATTTCCTGAGAAAGCAGAACAAATCTATTCCTCTCTATGTATGATTGACTTTGTGTGTTGGTCAGAATTACAAACCCAGCACCAACAATTCTATTTCAGTATCACACTTATCAACAAACTCGCTTGCACTCTTTTTCAATATTGAACACCTGTTTATAGAATGTGGGCACTGCTCAGCACAAAAGAGCCAGTTGAAACACAGATTTTCAGAGTGCAGTCTTGTAGATTGGTACTCTTCTGTTGGTATCATTAGGAGCTGATCCTTGCAACCTTCAGCAAGTGGAAACTGTAAAGGAAAACAACAAGTTTCTAAGCTTTTTCCTCATTAGTTCATCCTTTGAGTGATGCATTTGGTGCAGTTCCAAAGATTCACCTGTAACATCTTAAGAACACATAGGGTGAATACTGTAGTGTTCGTAGATGCCTTCTGCTGTCTCTGAATCTATCTTTCAAAATTGGCCACTATGTTCAGATTGTTTAACGTGAGTACCAACTGTTGACAAATGTTCATTCAGATTGATTCCTTTGAAGCACTTGCCGTCTAATGTGAAGTACTAAGGAGGTTCTTTTTTTATTTAGTTTTAATTGGCAAGTCCTTGCCAGATTTTTCTTTCTTTTCTTGATACACCATTTACCAAAACTGCAAGTGGCTTGTTTACTTGCATTCTACACCTGTCACCTCAATAGTTTCCTCAAAATCCAATGGTGGATATAATACCTAAAACTTTACCTTACTCTTCACTTGGGCACTTTTGGCATTTTGGGTTGAAGTCATGCAATCGTCTCAAAATGTTGTTCATTTTGGATGATTATGTTCTCATTACCATTCAATTGCTGTAGTTCAGCAGCAACGGCAGAATTTTACAAACGATGTCAATTCTTCTTGTAGGTGTTTAATTGTCATCCAATTTAATTATGCAATACTTACATAAACATTGGTCTTTCAATATGTCAAAATGTTCTTCTTTTGGTACATATAGGGCAATTTGAACCACTGTGATCCTTCATTGCCTTCCAGATTGAAGTTTCTGTCCAAATTTTTAGTTTGCGCCTTGCAATTTACTAATTGTAGAAAACATAGATTTCATTTGCAGCTTCTGCAGAACTCACTGTACAGAAAGATATGAAAGATATGTCTATTTTCAAAGGATTTTCAATGTATCACCTTACATTTTTTATGCAGGACTTCATTTAAATGGTACCTGACATTTGAATGACTGCTGAAATGGTTCCACTTAAATAAGCGGTGCCTAGTTTTCCTAAAAGAAGACTAGAACTTTTTACATGGTAGAGATTGCGCACTAGCCTACTGATGCTGCAATTATCAACAGACAGCAACCTAATTTGATAGAATGTACTGTCACAAATGTGTAGAACGTCGAGGACTGGACATTGAGTAGGTCTTTTGAGTGACCTTCTTGATTCCCAGTAGCCAGAATTCGACACAGCACAGAATAATAGATGTGTCTTCTTTAGTGAGTCACAGCTTGGAAGAAAAATAAACAAAAGGGGAACCTCCATTGGCAAACTTAATAACTCTTCTGTAAAGACAAATGCAGTATTGGTGAAAACAACAAGGCATAAAAGTCCTTGTGAACATAAGGCATGAGAAAAGAACGAAGCAGGACAGCCTAGCCAAGAAAATCAGAGGCAAAAAAGGCATAATAGCAAATGGTTGTTGAGACAATGAGATATCAGGGGATAACATGAGTTGTGAAACATCATGCCCTTTTATGTGCTGCCTTATATATGCTTCAATCGAGAACTGCCATCACAGCAAGAAACTCTGTAACATCTTGGATTGGGATACTCCAATAAATCCAATACCTTCCAGATGACTGACTACCTTCTTGGGAAGCGCATTTAAGAAGCTTAGTTCTACCACACTTTAATTCATGCTGTTTATTCCACCTCAAATAGAAAGCCAATGTTTGATATTCAGGTTACCATGCAGTTTTCTGAAACAACACTGCTCCCGCCTGTGTTCCCCACTACTGGCAATGGAAATGGTGGAGTGACTGTGATGGCGAGGAAGCTCAACTTCTGACTGGACATGACATTCTATAATGTGTTGGTGTGAAAAGCATAAGAGATTGTTTTCTGTTTTGTAGATATATATTATAACAAGTAAGTACTATCTTTCTCACAAATGTGATGGGGACAGGCATGATAAATAATGTCCTTGTACGTTTGAAAGTTAGCATACTTTACATGAATTAGGATTTTGTAAATGTTCCAACCTTTATTTCACTATTGCTTCAGAGTTATCAATTAACAGTTGCATATGTTGCAAAGATCACTACCATGCCATTCAAGTAGTAGTGCAGGTGGACATGTTTGCAATACCTTATCCAAAATAATGTCAGAGTCTTTTCTGTGAGAAGGTTTTTCCCATGGTACAGGTGTACCTTCTTTTAATTGAAATGCTCATGCACCTCTGTCTATTGCAAATGGAACATCAAGCAATCGTAGTCTTTTATTTTAAAGCTCACTTCTGTACAGAAAGTGTGTTTCCATTTTCCTGTGCAAAATGAGCAGAAATTCAATTTTATGCTTTCAGATTGTTCCAAATTTCTTACCTAAACTATCTAATGTTTTCTTTCTGGTCAATTCAGAATGAACATTTTTATTTTAAGACATAAGGTTTTTATCCACTAACCATGCTACACACTACTTTTGTGTGGGTATATATAGATGGAAGATGCCATACTGGTTTTATGGATTTAATACGATTTTTAATTATTGACTGTCTGAAGACCTTCTGATGAAGTTTTCCCATCTTGTTTGCCTTATTTTGTATATGATGTTCTTGTCTTTATTTACTTCTCATTCTTATTTAGGTGCAAGATAATTATTTGGAATAACTAGCTTTTCAACATCTCTAATATGCCCTTGCACATTTTTAAACTGTTTTCTTTTCTTTTAAAGTTTCATCTTTCTTTTATGTTATTTAGACACAGACAAGGAGTCCAGCAGCAAGCTGCTTTGTGTGTGGATTACACAACATTTTCTGGTCCACTGAGAAAAGGAACAGGTTAGAACCTAGGGAGCTGATTTGGACATGCGTTTGCCAAAAGTAGACATTGCATGGGTGGGCATCAATTGAATGAGGCTCTAGGGAGAAAAGTGCTTAAATGGGGTTTTGTTAGATTCTCCCCTCCATTTTGTTTACACCCTGTGATAAATTGGGTTGCTAGTTAACCATGTCCTAAATAGTCACAATCCCAGTCAGGGTGTACCAAGACCTCATCAGTAGAGCCGGAGTTATGTATTTTTTAAGTTTTCAGTAAAAACGAGTACCCAAAAGATCAAGGCACCAACCTCAGACATCTAATTGTACGAGACCGGGAAAAAGTCGAAAAATATGGCCAATCACGAAGGAGTGTGAAGACTCTTCGTGAACAGATAACAGGATACTCCGGTAAGTTTACTTATTTTTATTAGTTCCAGGAGATACAGGATTAAGCTGCCTAATCAACCCTGAGCCAATCTTCCTTCTGTAGAATCTGGACCACACATGCAGTGTTCCAGATTCCACCTAAGAACTGAAGGATATCACACATCCCCCATCTTCACAGAACATTTACAAGATTCAATGAATACAGAAACCTGAATAAAATGTATAGCATGCAATCATGGAACTCCAAATATAAGAGAGCAAGACATTAATGAACGGAATAAATAAAAATAAAAAAACATTATAACAAAAACTTATACACTCATATGATAATCTTTGCACCACATGGGTGCCTGTCTCTGTCTCACATTAACATGACTTCTCCTACAGCTGGGACGTCGTTGAATACCTTTCCGCCAGTTCATATTTTCACGCGGTACCTTGTGGTCACACAAAGGCTGACCCCCAGAGTTAACATCAATCGGAGAAAGCCACCTTGGAACTTTCACAACTTTGGACAAACTCCAAACATTTCCATCGGTCAACTCCACTACTTGTCTTCCAACCCTGACCACCTTCATGGGAGCAGAAAACCGAGACTCACCTGTCCTCACAATTCTACCTTTTCTCACACATACCCAATCATTGACTTGCAAAGGACAAGAGGAAAACATTGTCTGAAACTTTGTCCATAGCACTGGAATGATCTATAACAGGTTTCCTGATTACATCACCTTTGTACACTAGATCCCTCATCCATCTCTAACTCAAATTGCATAAACTCTTCCTACCTCTCATTTTGTCAAAGGGAGATATATCCCCTTCACTTCTGGGTGTGTTCTTGTAATTCCAAAGTAGCTTTTTAATAGCATCATGGCAATTTTTCCCATTGCTAATGCCAAGCTGTAATCCTTCTTTTAATACTCTTATCCATCTTTCTACAATTCCATTGCTTTGGGGATGGTAAACCGAAGAACGCTTATGTGTAATACCATGACTCTCAAGAAATGACTTAATTTCTACAGAAGTTAATTGCACACCATTGTCAGTTAGTAACGATTCAGGAAAACCTTACTTCTCAAATACATCATTTAAAAACTGAATAACAACTTTGGAGGTAACCTGTGGGACCAATTTAACTTCAGGCCACTGTGACAATTGATCAATTAAAACAATAGCATACAAAGGATTATGACCCAAACACATTGGTCCAGCTATGTCAAGTGACACACACTCCCACACTTGTGTGGTTCTCGAAACAGGTGAGTGATGATAAACAAGTGCTTTTTGTGATTTGACACTAATACGGCATTCAATACAAGATCTAACTTTTCTTTCAATCCACCTCTCAACAGCAGGCCACCAAAATTCACTCCTAATCCTCCTCTTCATACTGGTCCTTCTAAGACAATTTCTATGAAATCACGAGGCACAACCAACTGTAGACCCCTCATCAAAATGTCATCCTGAATGGACAATTCTTGTGCGACCTGATGAAAAGGTAAAAGACTTTGAGACAAATCAGCTTTCTTGGGCCAGGAAGATCTTACAAAAGACATAACTTTGCTAATATCCTCATCATTATTGCACGTCATTCTGCACTGATCTTCTTTTATGCACCCATTAGACACTTCACATATAGATACAACTTTTTCACATTCTCCATTGTCTATAATGACACTATCATCTTTCACAGGCAATCTTGACAAACAGTCAGCCAGTACATTCTTTACCCCAGGAATATAGTCTACCTTGAAGTGAAATTCTTGTAATTTGTATTGCCATATGGCAATTCTGGGTGTTGCTTTCCCACAGCCTTTAGTTGTAAATAAGTCTACTAAAGAACGATGATCAGTCCTAACTCTAAATACCGTACCATACACATACTTATGATAATATTCAATGCCCAACCAACAAGCAACTGTTTCTTTTTCAAGTGTGGAGTACTTATCTTTAGCACCTCTAAGGGGCCTTGATACAAATGCAATGGTGACAAGATGCCCTTTTTGATTTTGCATAAACACTGCTCCAATGCCAACGTTGCTGGCATCCGAAATGATGACAGATTCACAAGCAGTATCAAATGGAGACAGGGCGGGCGCTGAAGCTATGCATTTTTTAAGATGAGAAAATTCATCAGTGCATTTCAGATCCCATACAAACATTTGGTGCTTTTTCATCAGATTCCTAATGTGCACTGTTTTGTTTGCAAATGTAGGAATACATTTACAGGCACATGCATCAAAAAGAGAATTTGCGAGTCCTTATTTGCGATTTTTAAGGAATCGCAAATAAAGACTCGCAAAACACAATGCAACAAAAACAATGCGAGAATATTGCGAATCGCTAAAAATCGCTAAATAAATTGCGATTTCGGCATTTGCGAACTCGCTATTAGCGATTTCGCAATTAGCGAAATCGCAAATACCGAAGTCGCTTTTTGATGCATCCTGATGACATCACAACCAGGAAGTGAGCAGCACCAGCCTCATTTCCAGTGCACAGTGTCAGGGAGAGGAGGGAGCTGGCTCTGGGAGCTGAACAGGAGTGTGACAGAGACAGAAGAACAACTTGTGATATCAAATGGAAGCCTCACAAACAGCAGAGGAGAGCCAAACAGGCAGGAAACGCAAAATTAAATTTGCAGAAAAAGAAATTGACACCCTCATTGAGGGAGTAGTCCACAGCCATGACAAGCTGTTTGGAAAGGCATCATTGAAAGTAGCAGAGCAGGAGAAAAGGAAAATCTGGCTCCGGATCCAAAACAGGGTCAATGCCATTGGGGTGACACACCGCACCATTGAAGAACTCAAAAAACGATGGTACGACTTGCGCAGTCGGGCTAAGGTGCGCATAGCTGACCGCCTGAAGGAGGCAAAGAAGACAGGAGGGGGAACACCAACAGACACTGGGAACACTCCCATGGAGGACTTGATTGAATCCACCATCCAGCCAGAAGCTGTTGTTGGTGTGACCCAGCTGGACACGTCCGGAGCAGCAAACACATCTGAAGGTAAGATGAATGTATGTTTCCTTAGTTTTACAAAATGTAAAGGTAGAACTCGACCACAGTACAGCCCAAGTGCAGACCCTGAACATCCAGTACACAATGCATTCAGTAGGTGAGGGGCATTATGGGAGATGTAGTCAGGTCAAGCAGTTACAATGTCAAATCTCAGAGTAACAACCCAAAAAAGCTTAATAGAGTATAAAATCATTTACAAAGGCAGAAATTTATTACTGTGCAATTAATATCACAGACATGTAATAATACAGTGTTGCACTGTTTCACCTCACAGATGCGCAACGTGTAGAAGATGTGGATAGCGAGTCCCCAGACATGCAGGACACCAGCGCAGGTGAACAGATGGACACACCCGTGGTGCATATAAATCCCTCACGTCCAACAAAGTCACGCAGGGCTACTGTTCCATCCCTAGTCACCATGGAGTGTGATGATGAGGCTGATGCAACACCAGGTGGCAGCCATGGCCAGACAACTTCCATCACACAACCACAACCACAGGTCCCCAGAACTAATCACAGAGCCCGGCGTAGGAGAGGAAGAGCACTCAGGACACAGCAGGAGGAGCAACCAAGTGATGTCTGGGGTGGTCTTGAGGGACAGATGCTCCGTATGCAGCGCCTGCAGACAAAAAACACACGATTAGTACAATTGCAAGTTGGCAAGATGGCTAGCAACATAGCAGTACTGTCAGAAAGTGTGCAGCAACTGAGCAAGGTGATGCATGAGGGAAATGTATCCCAGAAGAGACAGCATCGTCAACTAATGCTGCAATTGAAAATGTTTGCTAAATCAAACAATAGATTGGCCACGACAACTGCACTGCTGGCACGTAGGTCTGTGACCATGCAAACTGAAATGTGCCATTGGAGCGGCGATGTGGCTAAAGCACTGGACCAGGTCACCAATGCAGTTGATTTGCTAAATGCTTCCACAATTGCGGTCAACAATTCCACGCCCGAAGAGGGTAGTGAGGGTGGCTCAAGCCTAAGTAGTGTGGCAGTTCCAGTCCGCACTGCAGGAAGACGCAACACACGCAGCAGTACCCCCGCCGCTTCCAACATAACGGATGACAATGCTGGGTCTGACAGGCATCTGGGTGTTCGTGGGAAAAAGCGCTAGACTGGCATGTACAAGTGCATTCCACTATGGTGACGTAACCATTTATTTGGATTTGACTTTTCACAGAGTGACAAGTGAATTGACATTTGCAAACCACTTATGTCCATTGCACTGCTCAGATTACAAGTGTGCTTGAACACTCATGGCAATTTTATTTAATTAAAGAATACTTTGATAGCAATATTCAGTTTCTGTGTCATCATTACTCACCTCAGAAATAATTTTGTGTGATGTCAAATCTTCTCCTACGCCCTTCTGCTGCGCTTGCCCCTTGTGCTGCATGGTGTTGTGGCACTTGCTGGTTCCCATCCTCCAAATCGCTGTCAGACACCTCGATGTCCATTCCTCCCCTTGTCGCTATATTGTGCAGCATGGCACATGCCGCTACTATCTTGCAGCATT
Organism: Triturus cristatus; assembly: GCF_964204655.1. NCBI lineage: Eukaryota > Metazoa > Chordata > Amphibia > Caudata > Salamandridae > Triturus > Triturus cristatus. The sequence goes on from NC_140591.1 coordinate 1,191,961,874, forward strand.
GTTCAGGGTTGTACTTCAGTGCTCCACCGGTCTTATGTAGACATCTGAATCGGCTCTTCAACAGCCCAAATGTGCGCTCTATGATGTTCCTTGTCGAAATATGTGCTGCATTGTACCTCTGTTGATTGGCAGTTGTTGGATTGAGGTAAGGCGTCATTAGGTAATTACGCAAGGCGTATGCGCTGTCACCTACATGTAATGGAGCAAAGAGTCAGTGGCAGCTTCACATTGACATACGTACAATGACAGTGATAAACTATAACACATATTTACCAAGCAGATGTCCCTCTCCAAATTCTCCCCTGACAAGACGGGTGTGTATGCCACTATGCCTGAAGATATAAGAGTCATGTGCACTCCCTGGAAATTGCGCAACAATGTCAGTGATAATGTTTTTGGCATTGCAAACAACCTGAATATTGAGGGAATGGTAACATTTCCTATTTCTATATAAATATTCCTGTGTTGCAGGGGGACATATTGCAACGTGGGTGCAATCAATACAACCCAAAACATGTGGGAAACGAGCTATCTGGTAGAACTCCTGTTTGGTTTTTGCAAGGTCAAGCGCGGTGGTAGGGAACTTGATATGAGACCCGATCACGGCCATCATGGCATCAAGGAATGCTTTCAATATTCGTGAAAGTGCGCTTTGTGACACACCTCCCGCAACAGCAATGACCCCCTGAAAACTGCCTGACGCCAGGAGGTGTAGGCAACATAGGACCTGCACATGCGTTGGGATGGCATTGGTCCTACGTGTCTGTCGTTGCATTATGGGGTCCAATTCATTGATTAGGTCATGGATCATTGCTGCATTGAGCCTATACTTGTCGTATATCTCATCCTCTTGCTGGCCTAGCAAAGTTATGCGGACTCTGAAGATGCGCTCATTCATTCGCCTCCGTCTCTGTGCGGCAGCCTGCAGCCTCATCCTCCTCGCCATCAGGTAAATCCCTGCCATTGTGAACAGTGCTGGCTCATTCTGGGTGTGTTTAAATGGGTTTCAGTTGGTTTTCACCTGTCTGTGATTTGCACTCATGATTACCACCTGGTTGTGATCCTTCTTATTTAGCGATCGCTAAATTGCGATTTTCATGGAAATCGCTATTTGCGATTTGTCATGCATACATTTAGCGAATCGTTGTTTGCGATTCGCTAATTGGGAGACGCTAATACCGATTCGCTATTTGATTCGCAGAATGGTTTGCGATTCCTTATATTTGCGAAAAAATGGTTTTTCGCAAATATACAGTTGATGCATTTCAACACTGACTTTTGCGATCGCAAACGGCCTATTTTTGCGATTCGCACCGTTTGCGATCGCAAAAAGGTTTGATGCATGTGCCTGATAGCGTAGTACTTTGCCAAACCTAGAAAAGACCTCAACTGATCTTTATTTTGAGGTTCGGGAGCTTCTTCAATAGCTTTTACTAAATTCAGTTTGGGAGAAATACCATTCCTACTGATGGAATGACCCAAATAATTAACGGAGTCCACCCCAAATTTGCATTTCTCCTTAGTTAATGTTAAAACATTGTCTCGGAGAATAGACAAAAGTTTGTGCAGAATCTCAGTGTGTTCTTGAGCATTCTTTCCAAAAACAAGGATATCGTCCTGAAAATACAAAACATTATTAATATCCTTAAACAGTTTATGCATTACCCTCTGAAATACGGAGGAAGCTGAAATTAGCCCAAAATGCATCCTTTTATATCTAAAGGCACCCTCAGTTGTGATAAAAGAAGTATACTATTTGCTATCTTCTTGTAATGCTATCTGATGATACGCATTTGATAAATCTAGAGTAGAAAAAATAGTGGTCTCTTTGAGTTTAACAAACATCTCACCAATATTTGGGAGCGGATGTCTGTCTACCCATACATTAGCATTCAGATCTCTTAAGACCACACATAACCTAACCTTTCCATTAGGTTTGTGCATGACAAGAACAGGCGAAAGCCACTCAGAAGATTCGATTTCTTCTATGACATCTAATTTGACATAATCTTTCTAATTCTTTCTTAACAGCATCTCTCAACAATAACGGAATATTCCTGACTTTATGAACTTTGGGAGTGGTATTGTGTTTTACTTCCTTATTACCTATTTGTATCATACAAGATGGTGCGTCTTTGCCATTTTCATTAATTTCATACACAGCTAATAGATATTCAGATTCATCAATGTCACTTCTTTGACATATTCCGATTTGGAATTCATGACTTCCATGTTTTTATTTCTAAATTTGCTCCTGTTTCTACACATTCTGGCATAATGTCCTTTAGACTTGCAATATCTGCATACTTGACTAATTGCTGGACATCTTTTATTAGTGGCTAAATGTCCTGCAATTCCACATTTGAAGCAAATATATTCTTTTTTCTCCAAATTGTAGCTAGAAGAAGTTGGTTTATTTAGAGTTTTATTGTTGGTGTTTTCATCAACGTCTTTCTTCTTAACAATATGCACCTCAGATGTGCTATTTTTTCTTGTCTGACAGTTCTTTCATGCCTAACTTCATATCTTCTAAGCGATGGGCAATGTCAAGAGCTTTGAAAAGAGATAAGTCATCTGTGGAAAGTAACTTTTCTTGCAATTTAGCATCATCCACATTATGTACCATCTGATCACGTACCATCTGATCATGAAACGTTGAATAGTTGCATTTGGCAGCCAAGATTCTTAGATCGTTCACAAAAGTGTCAATAGGTTCATTGGCTAAATGAGAATGAGATGAGAAAATTCATCAGTGCATTTCAGATCCCATACAAACATTTGGTGCTTTTTCATCAGATTCCTAATGTGCACTGTTTTGTTTGCAAATGTAGGAATACATTTAGCGTAGTACTTTGCCAAACCTAGAAAAGACCTCAACTGATCTTTATTTTGAGGTTCGGGAGCTTCTTCAATAGCTTTTACTAAATTCAGTTTGGGAGAAATACCATTCCTACTGATGGAATGACCCAAATAATTAACGGAGTCCACCCCAAATTTGCATTTCTCCTTAGTTAATGTTAAAACATTGTCTCGGAGAATAGACAAAAGTTTGTGCAGAATCTCAGTGTGTTCTTGAGCATTCTTTCCAAAAACAAGGATATCGTCCTGAAAATACAAAACATTATTAATATCCTTAAACAGTTTATGCATTACCCTCTGAAATACGGAGGAAGCTGAAATTAGCCCAAAATGCATCCTTTTATATCTAAAGGCACCCTCAGTTGTGATAAAAGAAGTATACTATTTGCTATCTTCTTGTAATGCTATCTGATGATACGCATTTGATAAATCTAGAGTAGAAAAAATAGTGGTCTCTTTGAGTTTAACAAACATCTCACCAATATTTGGGAGCGGATGTCTGTCTACCCATACATTAGCATTCAGATCTCTTAAGACCACACACAACCTAACCTTTCCATTAGGTTTGTGCATGACAAGAACAGGCGAAAGCCACTCAGAAGATTCGATTTCTTCTATGACATCTAATTTGACATAATCTTTCTAATTCTTTCTTAACAGCATCTCTCAACAATAACGGAATATTCCTGACTTTATGAACTTTGGGAGTGGTATTGTGTTTTAAAATGATCTTATGCACAAACTTCTTCAGTAATCCTAACTGAGGGGAGAATACCTTGGGAAACATTTTCTCCCATTCCGTTTTGGCACAATTACTAACTTGAAGAATCAAATCAGAATAACCCAAGACTTGATCAGGATGATTGGGATCTAAAGTGATCATTAAGTCTCGCTGCTGTGGCCAACCCAGAAGACAAGATCCCTCTTTAGCCACATAAACTTTAGCAGATATGGTTTTACCTTTAAAACTAAGATCAGAAGTGAAAAATCCCAAATATTCAATAGATTTCTTGCCATATACCACTAATTTGATGTCAGGAGGAAGCGGGCGTACATCAGGAAACTCTTTTAACCACTCATCACCAATGAGAGTGTGCCTTGCACCCAAATCAGCCATGAGTTTTACTTCCTTATTACCTATTTGTATCATACAAGATGGTGCGTCTTTGCCATTTTCATTAATTTCATACACAGCTAATAGATATTCAGATTCATCAATGTCACTTCTTTGACATATTCCGATTTGGAATTCATGACTTCCATGTTTTTATTTCTAAATTTGCTCCTGTTTCTACACATTCTGGCATAATGTCCTTTAGACTTGCAATATCTGCATACTTGACTAATTGCTGGACATCTTTTATTAGTGGCTAAATGTCCTGCAATTCCACATTTGAAGCAAATATATTCTTTTTTCTCCAAATTGTAGCTAGAAGAAGTTGGTTTATTTAGAGTTTTATTGTTGGTGTTTTCATCAACGTCTTTCTTCTTAACAATATGCACCTCAGATGTGCTATTTTTTCTTGTCTGACAGTTCTTTCATGCCTAACTTCATATCTTCTAAGCGATGGGCAATGTCAAGAGCTTTGAAAAGAGATAAGTCATCTGTGGAAAGTAACTTTTCTTGCAATTTAGCATCATCCACATTATGTACCATCTGATCACGTACCATCTGATCATGAAACGTTGAATAGCTGCATTTGGCAGCCAAGATTCTTAGATCGTTCACAAAAGTGTCAATAGGTTCATTGGCTAAATGTTGTCTGCTAAGAAACTTGTGTCGCGCAACAACTTCATTCATTTTTTTTACATATTGTTTGTCAAGTTGTTTAATGGCATTATCATAGTCATCACTGTCATCGTCACTGGAATTGTCTGTTGGTATTGAAGGTAAATGACTCAATACTCATCTTCCTTGGGCACCTAAACAATGTTTTAAAATAGCCAATTTGCGTTTGTCAGTATAATCATCACCTCCAATTGCTTCAATATAGACTTCTAAGCCTTCTTTCCACTGTTTCCACTCCAAAGGAGGTTCTCCTGGAGAGGCTAAAAATGGGGGTGGAGAACCAATGCCCTCCATGTATGAAATGGTAAAATAATTTATAAAGTGTGTATCAATCAAATGCAAGCTTGAAAAGCAGTGTTGTTAAATAACAGCCATGTATAATTAATAAATCCTTGGTGACACACGTTGTGGAAATAACACAATAACTATGCTGTGTGTATCAACGATGTTTGGGAGTGCAGTGACATATAATGAAAAAGAAACTCAGCAAGAAGTAATTGAGCTGTGTGTGTTAGCGTAAACTTGAACACGCACTGACACATGCTTTTGAAATCATAAACACAAAGCTGTGTGTGTCAGCGAAGACTGGAACTGCAGAGACTGAAACCAATAGAGAGCAGAAATTGCTAGGCAATGCAGTTTGTGACGTTAGCGCTAGGCAACATGCAAATGGTTTGACGTCAAGCGTGCAGCGTCATAAGGGGATCAGGTTGCCACGGAATGACGCGTGCGAGCGCGCGAGGCAGCGTGGATCAGCGCATGTATAATGTGCCGGCTAATCTCCAAACCGCGAGGCACAGCGGATAATGTAAATATGCATACAATTGTTTCAATTCTCGCCGCAGGCATCAACAATGACGGGGTTTTCAGGGTTGACTCGTTTACAATGTGGTTAGTCTGCGGACAAATTCTTGACGAAATTAATGACAACAGGTTGTCAACTGCCTCATGATCTGCATGGGATGCAGGGCTTCAGGCTTGAAATCTTCAGGGGTCAATTTCCACTCATCGCCAGTGAAGGATACTCCGGTAAGTTTCCTTATTTTTATTAGTTCCAGGAGATACAGGATTGAGCTGCCTAATCAAGCCTGAGCCAACCGTCCTTCTGTGGAATCTGGACCACACATGCAGTGTTCCAGATTTCACCTAAGAACTGAAGGATACCACAGAGTGCGGGTCAGATACAAGAAGTGGATTGGGTGTGATCAGAGCTTACCTTTGGACTTAGAAGACATGTTGAAGAAAATGTTGTGAGATGGTATAGTATGACAGGACAAAGCTGCAGGTGGTGTCCGAGGAGAGAGCACTTTGTAGCCAACAAATGTCTAAATCCAAAGATTTCTATTTTGGCTATCTGGGCACCTTTAGCACAACCACCAAGGGTCCAGGTCTAGAGGTGCACCACTTGGGGGCATAGCACTCACTCAGGCTGGGACCAGATATGGGTTCAAGGTTGTGGGAGCTTGTTAAGTTCCTGTGGCTCTCAACAGGAGGCCAGCAAACTAGCCCTTGGAGTGACTCTGGTAGTCATGGGTTAAAGTGATAAAACAGGGCTTAAGCAGCACAGCAGGCCTTTGAGGGTTCAAGGCATGCTCCGGGTAGCAGAGCAGAGTTTCTAGGTGCAGCAAAGCAGCATTCTTATGGAGTACACAACAGGCCACAGCAGAAGACAGTCCTCTGAAAGTCCTTAGGCAGTACCAAAAGAGTAGTTTAAAGGTGCCATATGCAATAAAAGGGGAGGTTAAGGCTTGGCAAGGGTTTATATTGCCAAGTCGAAATGGCAGGTTAAAATTGAATTCAGGCTGCAATGGAAGGCTTGGGACATGTTTTCAGGGGCTACTTAAGTGGGTGGCACAATAAGTGCTGCAGGCCCACTAGTAGCATGGTATATAGTATAGCACTCTACAAGGGACTTATAAGTAAATTAAATATGCCAATTTTAACATGTTTAGGAGAGTGAGCACAAGCGCTTTAGAACTGGTTAGCAGTGGGAAAGTGCACAAAGTCCAAAGCCCAACAAAAACGAATTACAGCAAAAAAGGAAGGAAAAAGGCAAAATATTTGGGGGGAACACCACCCTAAGGCTGACAGGTCTAACATTGCCCTAGCACCTAATGTGTCATATTAGCTGAATTTTTATCACAGTTTTAGTTCCAGTAGCCTGTTTAAACTGAGACCCTTACAGTTTCTGTCTGCTTGTTCCCTGTTCTTCTCCCATCTCTATCCAGCCCTGCTGGGCTCTTGTGTTGTGAGCTACATTGGGTCTGTCCAGCTGGGACTCAATCCATCGGGACTGCTACACCCACCTATTTACTCAATGCCTTGCATTCTATGAGTCACAGCCGCCAGGCTTAGTAACAGTCCAGGAAGCTGCCAACACCATGCTTTCATGGTTGTTGTGGATCACCAATCTTCTCCATCCTCCAACATCAGTAGTGGATGGTGATTCTTCTGCTCTGAATGTTGTCGTCAGGCTGGACAAGCAGAAACACAGTGCTCATACCACCCTGGAGAGACGTCCTGTGACTGCTGCCATTGCCAAGTCTGCTGACCCTGCTACAGCTTTGTCTCTGGGCTCCTCAACCAGTTTCATCTTCTCTTCAAATTGCCACTCCCTTGGCAAGAATAGTAAGCCCTCACTCTCATGTATATTCATTTAGGATTTGCAATTTTCAGAATAAATTCCCCAAAGTACAGAATACAAAGGGGTCTACAAAATTCTTTATAAAACCATGTATTTTGAGCCTTTTTCAAAGTACTAGGTAACCAATGCACATAGATATTTATGAGAAGTGAAGTAGTACTATATGAGTGCTTCTTCAGGTACTCATAAATACCTTCGTGAATTGACTCAAAATGTCCAACTCTCTATTAGTAAAAGTGCAAAGTGCTCACAGTCTAACAGTGCTAACAGCAAATGAATATTCCATAAATATTTCCATATAAGATGATTTGAGGCCAATTCAAAAGGCATTTGAGAGTATGTGAAGCAGTACTGCTTATGTACTTCTTTACGTACTCTGTAATGCCTTTCTGGATTGGCCCCAAGGTTTAGCCCACCATATTACTTCTGTACCTAAATAAGCACGGCATGATTCACAAAGGTAGCTTACACTATTGAGTAAGTTTACACTTTTGAGTGAGTTTACCACTTCTCATTATTCACAAACTGTAATTTTATAGTAGCTTACACTTTTTTAGACTCTTAAATTTTGTAGTAAGTCCAGCATTACACATCGGCAGCAACTAATACTTCAACACTCTCCCATAGAAAATAATGGAGGTTGGGACTTACTGCAAAAGTGTTTGTTACTACAAAAGTGAACTTTGTGAATATGGGAAAGTAGTAAACACACTCAAAAGTGTAAGTTACTACAAAAGTGCAGTTTGAGAATAGCATTTAGTAGTACATTTCGTAATACTATTGCAGTACTAGAAAACATACTAAAAAGTGCAGCTTCATAAATAAGGCCCCAATGTTTACAATTTATTTGGAAAGTAATATTAATTCATTTTCACTTTAATATTTGCTATTTTTAACGTTCGTCCATTTCATAGATCTTTAACATTTTTGTAAATGAACTTTAGCACAATGTATATTTTTCAGTGTCACTGGGAACAATGTTCCTTTATGCAAACATCACCCAGCAGGTCTTGCACTTCACTTCTATAGGAAACCAACTTTCAACTGCATGCTCCTGTACTGTGGAAAAAGCATACAGCCCCCTCAAAGGAAGCAAAAATGTGAGTGCACAACCTTAGTCTTTGCATGCCAGAGGTTACCCACAAGGCCTTGCAAACGACTGTCAGCCACACACAGCATGAGCTACATAGATGGCCTGGCCTGCGGTCAGTCTCTGTATATAATATTTCCCTTGAAAGCAACTGCTAGTGCTCAAAACCTTCTGCCACATCCACAGATGTGGTTAGAGAGATGGCCTGCACCATGGCTCTGTGCCCGATCTTCCCCCGAAAACAAACTACTGTTGTACAAGACCTTCAGCCACATGCAGTGAAATTTCACAGAAGGGCTTACAAGGCCAATGCCTGGCCTCCGCCCCATTTTCCACATGAACCAACTACAAGCGAGGAAAACCTTGGGCCGCCTGCCACAGGGTTACTCAAAGAGCCTGTTCTGCAGCAAAGCTCTGTACCCCATTGTTCTCAGAGAAACAGCTACTAGAGCATTTAGCCCTTCAGCCGTGGGCCTTCTCCATTCTTCAAGGGCAACACAATAGTTTTGTTTGTGGCCTACAGCAACATGCCTGCGGAGCCCTGTGTGGTGGCTTAGTGGAATAATTTGTCCACTGTAGAGGCCTGTGTTTAATTTAATGGTCACAAGGTCAGATCCCGGCAGGTCCACTAAGCCTTTCACCCTTCTGAGGTCCGTAAAATGAGTATCATTGAGTTGGGTAACATTAAACATCTGTTCTTCCGCCCCAAGATACCCTTCTGGGTGAACGTGCGCTTTACAAATACACGTTATGTTATGCAGCAGGACTACCATCCCCATATTTCAAGGAAAACACACTAGTAATACACATTACCTTCAGCAATGTGAGTGACGCTTATACAGAAGGGCTGATCTAGGCCAGGGACTACCCCCTGATCTTCTACCGGGGAAAAAACAACTGGTAGGCAATAGGTGTTTCATAGACGGTCTTGATGCACCCAATTAAATTAACCTTAGTAGTTCCTCATACCCCCCCAGGTTAATGTCAGGAGCCAGTAACCCCCCCCCCGCCCCTATAAGCAATTTACGTATATGAAGACACTCAGGCAGCCAAAGCTGTAATTTGTTTTGCCCTCAGGGTTCACTCTACATTCTAGCATTCACCTAATTCACCTCACCTACTTGGACAATAGTCTTAACTCAATCAGACACCTCCTGCATATGTTCACCTTCTCCTTCTTGCAAACACATCACCTGACCTTGTTTACCACACTTACATCATACAGCTCTGATACCAAAAGAGTTCCCACTATTGAGCATGGGGCCTGGATTGCCACATCTGTTACATCTGATTTTAATTTCTCTATTCAGCTGCCTATCTCTCTTCTCTTACCTCATCATTTTGACTCAGCCTCTAGTCTGCTCATGTACTCCACTTAAGTTGTTCCTAACACCTTGCATTTCCTGCATGCACCCTGTATTGCGCAATATACCCTCTATGATCGGCAATACATCCTTCCATCTTGGGATTTTTCATATTAGCTCATCCTGCTCCTTCAGGTTTTTGGTGCACCTCACTAATTGATCTCTAATTAAGGAATAGGTGAGTTTGCCAGATTCAAATTTTGATCCAAGGTCTGCAGACTCGCTAGATAGTTCCCCATCTTCTCGGTTGTACCTTGAACTCTGACAGAATTATTGTGCCTCTCGAGCACCACATTATTTTTTGAGCCAAGGTTACATTTTAACAGACATTTCGTAAATGTCCCTTTCCTCCCCTTACTCATTACTAATTGACAGTTCTTCAAACCTTTCAGGTGCTCTGCATCGTGACACAAGGATGAAAACAAAGGGCCTCATTTACTATATTTTGACGCATAGCAATGCAGCGAGCCATCCTGATGAGCTGCTGTGCATCAAAATAAAAGGGCAGGAATGCAACATATGTACTAAATACAGCGAATTCCTATCCCTCCCTGTGCCGGTGCACAAACAGTAGCCATGCACCAACGCAGACACCCTTGAGCCATGGTGAAAGGGGCCTGTGTTGCAGGGATGATTGTTGTTGTGCAGGAAGGGACACCTTCCTGCACAAAAACAATCATTAATGGCGTGTTGCTCCTTCTATGATTCTACAGCACACATAGAAAGCGCAAAAAAAGAGAAAATAAAAGTATTCTTGATGCTTGCTCTGGGGATTCTGACACATTCCCTGGTTTACCACACTTTGTAAATCTAGGAATGTGACAAGTTCCATGGATGTTGCAGAGTAATTTGTGAAAGGGGCCTATATTTACAAGGCCAGGAAAAGTCAAGCAGGGTGACTTCATATGACCTTGTAAATATGGGCAGGCACACTGCGCCGCCAGTGCGTCTAAAATGTGGCGCACCAGCCATGCAATGAGCTTGTAACCGAGGCCCATAATGTTTGCTTGTCTACATTTTACCAATATTTTACCTGACTTACTTTGCCTGCTTGAAACTTTCTGAAAATGCATTAAAAAGTATTTGTTAAACTTCTAACTCGATTATGCATTTTACTGCCTGTATTTTGTACCGTTAAGCATTAATTACCTCCATCTGTACTACCAGATCACTGGGATTAATGGGTAAATTCAATCCTTGATCAATAATCCCTGGGAACCATTAATCTCGGTTGAGCTGTAATCTACCATTAGCAGCCGTTATAGTTTAACCAGGGCCTGGCAGAAAGTGGAGGGATGCAATGATGGCGAAATTGTTCGTCAGCAGCTGCCACCCTGTACATTTCTTTTATCAGTTTTCATTCAGCAACTGGTTTCGTTTTTATGAATTTATGAGGCTCATGAACTCCTTTCAGCAGGTTGTGCATTGATTCACTTTTGTCAGACATTTTCTCCACGTAAAAGGAGAAGCGGGTTGAAGCCCAGCAGACTGTTGTCAGCAGCTTATTGATTTCAAGCAGACCGAAGGCTCCCGGTAATGAATCCACACATCATTATGACCACGGGCCTGTGTTCTTTTTGGAATCGCTGCAATCTAAACAACATCTGTTTGTACAGCTGCGCTCAATTTCCCACCTTCAGATGTGATCTCCTGAAGTTTTCAGCTCAAAGGTATTGTCAGTGGTCTTGTTATTCCAGCTGTTCTTCCCTTCCTCAACGCTTTGATAAGTGCTATCCGATTGTTTGTGCCTTCTGTACGAGACGTGGTTCTGGGGAATATGCGAATGAAGGACGAGGCCTACGAAAAGTCTGCCTACTGCACTTATTTTTGGGAGACTAGGCCCAGATTTATTGATCACATAACACAGCATCCACATTTGCTGCCCTGCTTGGCACAAGGGGGGACAAACAGCCAGCTCTAGATCTACGAATATTTGCTCACTGCTTGTGTCATCCTAGGCAATTGCACTGAAACAAGGCTGCTTTGTGTGACACACAGCCTTTGCACCATGGCGCAGACAGCGGTGAGTGTGTACCGTTTAGCAAATAATTTGCGTGGATGCATATGCTTCAAGTACAAATTATTTTCCATAGACAGACTCAGAATGTTTCCACACATGAAATGTGTTTTGTGCACTGCAGCACAGATACAATAAGTCAGGATTTTTTGTTTTAGAAATTAACACATTCGCCTTCTTTACACCTGCTTCACGTGGGCATACATTGTAGATGTAAAGCCCAATCTGGCTGTGAGAAATTGAGTTACTGGTTGAGAGGTTTGAAAGCCCCAGTCGAGCAACAACCACAATCCTTGTCAGGGTGAACCACAAAAAGTCACTAAATTAACCAGTGCTCAACCTTCTGGTAGCTTGGCACAAAGCAGTTGGACTTTATTTAGAGGCAAAGTGTACAGGGGTGGCTCCGCCGCTATGGCGGAGGAGCATCGCACCACTGCTTTTGAGCAATGAACTAAAGGAAATATAAAATGATAGTAACTTTGAGTTATCATTTTATGCTTCCTTTGCAGGCGAGTGGGTGGTCGGGGTTGCTCTGCTCTCGGAACTAGGCATGGGAGGAGTAGTTTGCCCACTCTTAAGCGCGCTATGACTGTTTGGTCGTCCCTCTCTGGCCGCCCAAACGAGTCATGGCACTTTCCCTGTTCTCCATGCAGAATGCATTACAGCCTGCGTGGAGAACAAGCCTAAGCCCCCATTCCCTCATTAAGCACCGAACCAAGATGCTCAAAACCAATCACAACGCTACACTGCAGCGTTGTGATTGGTCAGGGGAGCCTTTGCTGTGCTTCCTGTGCCTCGGTTTGACAAGGAGAGCAGGCGCGGGACTGGCATGGCAAGGTAAGTGTTGCTTTTACATTTTTTTTTACCGTTTTCGTCCTCACCCCCCCTTGCGCACCCCCAGCGCACCCACACCCACCCTGCCACCCGTGAATAATGACGGCCACCATTGAATGTTTAAAACATTTATGCGCACACAAACAGCAACAAAATGAAAATACAAAACAACAAATTATTTAGAATAATAGAATATATTTGAATAAATAAAAATATACTAGAACAACATATATCCAATTATTGAAACCTGGGTATTCAGATTTAAAGTTCTTAGTGAAAATAGCGTCTGAAAGCCCAAAGCACGAATCGCGGTCATTAGTACTAAACCAAGGGAAAGTCACAAGTTCAGGCAGGTTGCGAGACAGAGCATGAGTCAGATACAGGGACCAGGTTAGTCCTGCTGAAAAAGTTCCTTCTCAAAGTTCTGGTTGAAAATGTCCATGCATAGGTGAAAAGGTCGAGAGGAGCAGAGATAGATAGTGTTGTGGATGGTTGTCGATGTAGAGCGAAGAGCAGTTCGAAATTCATGGGCTGTCATCTCTGTAGCACACACAGCCACTCGGGCGTCCTGAACAGTCATTGCTAGAGCTTTGTGTTAGCGGTCACACAGGTTGTCACTGCTGTAGCGCGAATTGCAGATCTTGCGATGCTGGCCGTCACTGGCGGTCACTGTAGCTTGAAGAGGATCTCTCTCTGGAGCTTCGTGTTGATGTTTTTTTTGCGGGCGGCAATGTCTCGGCATGAAGTAGCCCATTTGTGGTCTTGAAGAGCCCAAACTTCAGGGTTTTACCTTTTCTTTTTCGGAGGAGCACATGCCAAGCCAGCCAAGGCTCCAGGACCTTGGGGGCACCCCTTTAAGATCATGAGCTCACTAGAGAAAAGTTAAGCAGGGCTCAGGAAGGCCTAGTTGCAGGTCCAGTTGCAGCAGATCAGCTGGGCAGTTGAAAGGGGGCCTCTGGAGCTTATGTCCCTGTAACTCAAACAGGTAGTCAGCCAACTGACCCTTGGAGTGACTCAGGTTAGCCTGGATGAAGGTTAGCAGGTCAGGTCCAGACTTCCTTCTCAGACAGCAAGGCAGTCCTCTGGCAGCAGGGCATTCCTTTGGAAGCAAGGCAGTCCTTCTGTAATGCACACATGTCCAGGAGTGGGTCTGGAGGTCCAGTATTTAACCTGATGCCAGCCTTTGTATGGGGGGGATTCCCTATACTTCCCTCACATCTCCTTCTGGGAAAGTTCGACCCCTGCCAAGGCTTCAAACTTTATGGTGTGAAAAAAGACAGGGAAGGACTGGTGTCAGATTCCTTCATGTGTACAGAAGTCAAAGCTCTCTGAAATGTAAGTAGGGCTAGGTACAACTCCACCCAGGCATCCTGCTGGATAGGCCTATTGTTTCCACACCTTGGCTCCCTTTGTGTTACCACCTTGAACCAATACACAAACCCTAACAGCAAAGCCATTCACAGTCATGTGATCCAGGTCACCAGTAGAAAGGGCTAATGGTTGGGACAATAAAGTGCCAACTTTCTAATAGTTTTCTATTCAGAAACAAAGGCTACCCTTCGCAAAATGAGCAAGGGCGTTTAAACAAGATAAAAAAAATAATGGTTCTTTTGGACAATAAACATATTACTCCCTTTAAAAAGACATTCTGATGGGTCAATGTACTCCCTCTAAAAAGACATCCCACTGCCAGGTGTCCCCTACCAATTGGTCCTGATGAGACATCCCATTGTGTAAGGGGTCGCAACGCCGTGGACTTTTACTAAACAAACCATATCCGACCCCTTTGATTGTAATGAGGGTTTGAGCTCAAAATTATCTACTGTCAATTGGTGTAACATTCTCTTGATAAAGAATTCCAAGATGTGATATCAAAAGATTAAATGTAGTTTAATGAATACACAGGACCCACGACCATCCGCTCGTAGCTCAACCGCTGGTTCTCAAATAATGTCAACATCAACATTCTGTGGAAGGGAACGCTACTACCTAGAACATTCCTAACTAAGATTCCTTAAAGAAACATACATAACTCAAGAATACATTACCACATATTACACACCCCCTTTCCTTAATAAAATAAAATACAATAAAATTCACAATGCAATAAAAAAAAAACACCTTTACACAAAGAATGTCTAATCGATAGTACACATAATCTTTGGAGTGTATGGGAGCAGATCTCACTCTTGAACTACTTCTGATCAAATTGTCACCACCACCACCAGAAATAGTACTAGATGATGGTACAACCCTTTCAGCACTATTTTGAAAATCACCTCTGTCAAAGTTATCACAATTTTGATTAAAATGTGTTAATGTATCTAGATCAAACCAATCCTGTCTTTCCCCCCTTATAGAGAAATCCATTTTTTGTAAAATGATTTTAGCTTGTTCCTCAGTTACTTTCACTAAAGCATTACTATTCCACCATCCCCTGCCCTGTAGTAAAACCGCTGTCTTATTGATTTTCAAAACGTTTACAGGTTCAGAGAACTTGGAACATCCTTTACTAGCCTTCTTAGGTTTTTTAATTAAAACCCAATTCCCAATGTTTAATGTTCCTTCTTTTACATGCATTCTCCTATCATAATTCCGTTTATAGCTATTCTGCTTCTCTTTGACATGTTCCCTCACCACATGTAAGTCAATATTATGATACCGATCACCCTTGTCTAATAACCAAGTTGGACTAATGGCAGAAATTCGTTTTCGTCCTCTCAGCAGAACAAAAGGAGCGGCATCCGTGGTACTTTGTGGAGTGATATTGTAGTTCCAAATCTTGAAATGTAAATAATCTACAACATGTAATTTGTTAGCAACTGCTGTTTGCACCCCTTCTTTAATTAATCTATTAGCCCTTTCCACCATTCCGTTATAAGCTGGACTATACAATGGTACCCTAATATGTTTAACATCATGTTTACTAAGAAAATTAGTAAATTCCTCAGAAACAAAGTGGGACCCATTATCAGTAACCACTTCCTTAACTCTACCTTCAATGCTGAATAAATGTTTCAAAAATACAATCACAGAAGAAGAATCCGCACAGCGTACCAAAGAAAAATATAACCACTTTGAGTAGTAGTCAATGGCAACAACTAGAAATCTTTTATCACAACCCAAAACATTAAACGGACCTGTAAAATCCAGCCCAATTTTTTCCCATGCATTGTTTGGCCACGTAACAGGACATAAAGGAGCTGTTGACGTTCTCCAGTGCTTGTCAGAACATAAACATTCCGCACACATTTCCACAAACCTCTTAACCTGTCCGTCAATACCTGGCCACCAATAAATCTGTTTGATTTTCTTCACCATAGCTGATATTCCTAAATGTCCCTCATGAGCTAATGAAACAATCTTAGATCTGAGACCAACAGGAGGAACAAATAAATCTTGTCTTAGCAAAATATCATTAACTAGTGATAATTCCGAAGCAACCTGAGCAAAACATCTTAAATCTGTGGACATGCCCCTATCACATGGCCAACCGTCAATGAGACACTTCTTTACTTGAACCATGCAATCATCTTTTTCACAGTACTCCAACCAATCTTTTTCAGATATCTTGAATTGTTCATTAATGTCATTACCAGTGAATACATACTTCCCATTCCGCTTTACTACCATCATCATCCTCTGTTATGGGTAACCTTGATAAACAATCAGCCCTTACATTTCTTCCACCCGGAATGTACTTTATCTCAAAATTGAACTCCTGTAATCTAGATAATATCCTTATAAGTCTTGAAGAAGCCTTATTAGAACAACTATCACCCAGCATATATATTAAAGGTTTGTGATCAGTGTGCAACTCAAACTTTGTTCCCCAAATGTACATTTAAATTTCTCTGACGCCCAAGAGCATCCCAGTGCTTCCCGCTCAATTGTGCTATAGTTTTTTCAGCCACATTTAATGTGCGTGAAGCAAAAGCAATAGTGCACTCCTTACCTCCAACCATTTGGCTAAGAACCGCCCCCAAACCTTTAGCACTTGCATCCACAGTAATTATACATTTAGCTCCTTGTGTAAATGGCTTAACCCCTTCGGTGCCCGCCCCTTTCCCTGCCCTGTGCCGGCCGTTACATTAGCGGGCGGGGTTTGTGACGAGCTGGACTCGTCATGGGCACAGCGCCACCGCGGCCCATGACGAGTCCAGCTCGTCACGGGCACCGAAGAGGTTAATCGCTGGAGCTGAAATATTTAGGGCCATATGTAGGTAGGCAAATACCGGTCGGTAACGGCCGAAATTCGGTAAAAAACCCGTTACCGACCGGTATTTAGATAGTTGAGATGTAGGAGGCCAAAAACACATATTCGGTAAATATGATTCGGTAAATACCGATTCAAGTTTACTGACTTCAAAAACACCGCTTCAAATTTACCAAATACATATTTTCCGATTCGGTAAATATGAAGTGGTAACACGGAAAAATGATATGTATGTAAATTCGGTAATTAAGAAATCCTCCAAAATCGGTAAATAAGAGTCGGTAATTAACACTGATAGAAAGCAGGTGGTAATTTTCAACAGTGCATTTAAGCAATCCCAAAATGCAACAGCATGGACAACATGGCCGCTCTGTATGTCATTGCAAGGCGGCTACGTCTACAGGCTGCAGGACTGAGGATATGGAGACGGGAGGAACGCATCTACAGACAGCGCATCACACTCTTCCAACTGACTGACGCAGAGATACATGAAAGGTACAGGCTACACCCCCAAACCATCTTGGACCTGATAAGGGACCTGCACCCACTCCTGGACCAGCCAACAAGAAGGGCCCATGCCATACCACAACATGTGCAGGTGCTCTGCAGCCTACACCTACTTGCATCTGGCAGTTACCAGGGGGTGATAGCTGCGGTGGGCGGTGTATCCCAGAGTTGCCTGTCCCGTTTCTTCAGGAATTTCTTGGATGCCATGATGCAGAGAATGCACCACTACATCAGCTTTCCAAACACACAGGCTGAACTGCAGAAAACTAAAACTGACTTTTATCAAATGGCACAGTTCCCCCATGTCATTGGCTGTATAGATGGCACACACATCCTAATCTGCCCACCAGCTGCCACAGAGCACATCTACAGAAACAGAAAGTCCACCCACTCCATCAATGTACAAGTAATCTGCGATGCAGGGAACATCATCACTGATATCGTTGCCAAATTCCCTGGGAGCACCCATGACTCCTACATCTTCCAGAACAGTGGGATCTACACACGACTGCTTGCGGGAGAATTTGGAGAAGGATACCTGCTAGGTAAGTAACAGTGACGCTACATAGTACTCAGTGCAAATCATAGTGTATTGAGGCATGTGACTGATGTCTCCCTTTTACTCACCTAGGGGACAGTGCATATGCCGTGCGGTCATTCATCCTCACTCCCTACCTACACCCATCAACCCAGAGTGAGAGACGATATAATGTGGCACACAAATCTACTCGCAATGTGGTGGAGCGCACGTTTGGACTACTGAAGAGCAGGTTTCGCTGCCTCCATAAGAGTGGAGGTGCACACCAGTACACACCCATCCTCTGCTGCAAGATTATTGCGACTTGTGCAATGCTGCACAACCTTACCACAAAGAGAGGCACAGAGGTCGAAATGACATATATTGAGGACAATGATGATGAGACTGCGCATGCAGAGGCCAACGCAGCAGGAGTACAAACAGCAACAGATGGAAGAGTGAGACGGGCAGAGATCACATCCAACTATTTCTGAATGAGTAAGGGGACACAGCCTGTAGTTGGATGCCATGACGTAGTTTAATCAGGCAGCACTACGCCACAACACAAAGGAAACTGTATTGCAACAACAATGAAAAAATAAATTTTGTGACTTAAGGGTTACTTCACCCAAATGTGTCATTGTTTCGCATGGGGCACTAATGTTTGCGCCCACGCGCAGCAGTGCGGGAAGGAATTGAGGGGGCGTCCTCACTGGCTGGGGTACCAGTGGCACCACGTTGACGCCTGTTGCTCCGACGAGTGTCTGGGACGGGGGGGGGTTATGCTGCTCCTGCTGGTCGTGTCTTCTGTGTCGCCAGCATCCAAAGCGCCAGCTGCTGCAGACTGGCTGGTGAGCAGCACTTCTAGTGCACTTGTGACCCTAACCATCCCCATGGACACATCTGTGCTGCACTGTGCAAGGCCCTCCTGCATCGCCACAGAGCGCCTGCAGATCAGCGATGTGGCAGTTGCCAGCCGGTTCACTGCCCTCGAGGTCTGATCCTTCCTCTGATGTCCCCTGCGCCGTGTGGCCCTGTCCTCATCGAACTTTGAGCACAGCTGCATGATGGATTGGGACATGTCCCGCATGCCCACTGCAATATCAGCAATGCCCTCTGCCATGGTGGTGATGCCCTTTTCAATGTTTCCAAAGGTGTTGTTTAGGCCACGCATCTGTCGCTGTACGGACACCATTGCCCTTGCCTGGACGCGTTGTATTTTCACCATGGTGCCCTCAAGACCTGAGAACACTCCATGGCCCTGCCCAAGGGGAGGTGGACTCTGCGGCCGAGCCCTGCGGCGCCGTCTGCCAACTGTGTGTTCTCCCTCAGACTCGGAAGGCACACTGGCATGGGTTACATCCTGGGGTACAGTGGACGTTTCCGGGCCCCTCGACTCCTCGGATGATGAGTCGGTCACATCCAACCTAGCTGCAGGACGCCTCCTCAACCTGTGCTGTGCAGGAGGTGAAGATGGTGGTGAAACCTGCAGGACTGGGGATGCTGGCAGGAGCGGCGATGCTGACTGGGGTGGTGTAAGTGCCTGTGGTGCCGTTCCCTGGCCGGAACTGGTGGTGGCCTTCTCTGTGCTGGGTGTGTGGTGTGCCCTCTCTCCCTTCTCATGGCCAGTTCTGTGCGCAGTAGTGCCTGTGGACAGAAAAGCAACAGCAGCTAAGTGTACCTGAAGCTTTGTCGTGCTGACATGACAATACAATTTCCAGACAGTATCTCAATGTCCTCGTATCATGTTTGGCCTTTCAGGGACTACATCTCCCATGATGCATTGCAGGCATGCACTAATACCAGTACTGGAGTGGGATTCTCATGGCACATTTTGGGAGTTGGAATAGGGGTAGGGGGGGGCACATTGCTGTGCAAGCGTCTTACCTTGTTTGGAGGTGCCTCTGGCGGAGCTGTCAGCGTCCCCAATCCCCACGATGCTTTCAGGCTCAATCGTTGTCTCCACTAGCTCCTCAAGTTCTGTCAGGGCTGGTGCTCTGTTGCGTCCACCTCCTGTTTGGCTGGCCTCTTTTTTTAAATCTGCCACCTTCCTCTTAGTGATAATGCGGATGTCATACCACCGCTTCTTCAGGACATCGATGTCCCGGGGGGTCACTCCTATGGCATTCACCTGTGCCTGGATTCCAAGCCAGATCTTTCTTTTTTCTGACTCAGGCACTTGCTGTGACAGTTTCCCAAATAGTTTCTGGTGCTGCTTCACGACCTCCTCCACCAGAACTTGCAGCTCCTTCGGGCTGAATTTGAGCTTTCGCTTCCTCTCCCCTCCTTCCCTCTCTGTGTCCTGGCTGGCCATTCTTGCAGTCTCCAGGTCTGAATCTGGCAGTTGCTCTCTTCCTCTCCTCAGCACTCCCAGCCTCTGCAGAGTCTGCTAATTGTGTGCACCTGCCTGGGTGTGGCCACTCCCTGGTTGGGTGGGGTTGAGGTTGCACAGGATTGGCTGCTTGAAGTCATGTGTTTTTGAACTGCCGATTCGGTATTTACCGAATCGGTATTTACCGAATCGGAATATACCACGTCGGTATTTACCGATTCGGAAAATACCGCTTCGGTATTTACCGATTCGGTAAATTCCGATTCATGTTTACCGAATTTTACCGATTCGGTAATGTTTACCGATTGTTGACCTACATATAACTTACCGATTCTTAAATACCGATTCGGTAAAATTCGGTATTTAAGAATCGGTAAAAATAATTTACCTACATATGGCCCTTAGTCTTTTCACTGATTCGAAAACTTGTTGACACTCGTCAGACTAAACATATTTGGCATTTTGTTTTGTAAAAGATCTCTCAAAGGTTGGACGATGACAGCATATCCCTGAACAAACCTTGCATAATATTCACTTAAGCCCAAAAAAGACCTAAGTGAATCTTTGTCCTTGGGAACACTAGCATCATTGATACCCTTCAAAAAGGAAACTTTCGGTTTTATACCTCCTGCCGAAATATTATGTCCTAAATAATTAACTTCCTGCGTTATAAATTTACACTTGTTAATATTCACTGTCATCCCATGCAAACTTAACTTTCCTAAAACATTCTCTAACAACGTAACATGTTGTTCCAAACTCTCCGTATGCACTAAAATGTCATCCTGGAAAGTTTGTATACCAACAAGATTTCCAAAAATTTCATCCATTAAACGTTGAAATACACTGGCTGCGGATGCCAATCCAAACGGCATCCGCTTGTACATGTATACACCAAAAGGTGTTACGAAAGTAGTAAGATGCTGAGAACTCTCAGATAAAGGCATCTGATGATACGCAGAACGTAAATCAATGGTGGAAAAGAACTTACTTCCACCTTTTCTAGCCAACATTTCATGTATTCTTGGGAGAGGATGGCAATCCACAAGAATGTTCCGATTGAGTACTCTCAAATCTGCACACAAACGTATGTCCCCAGAGCTTTTTCGTGCGACAACCGCATTCAGAGGACTCTACCTGCTTAATTATTCCTTGAGAACACATATCATCCAGTAATCTTCTAAGATCCTCCCTAGCTGAAAGGGGTACAGGTCTAACCTTCTGTATCACAGGAATAGCATTACTTTTCAATTTAATAGTGTGTTCGAAATTTTTAATTAAACCAACCTTGTTTGAAAATACATCTGGAAATTTATCTAGCAACTTCTGTGCAAAACTATCCAACATAGGGGCATATCAACAACAACCGGCGATAATTATCGCTCAGCACTCTTAGCGTGAGGATAATTATCGCCGGCTAGCGTGAATTTTTATCGCTGAGATAGCGTGCTATTAGCAACGCTTATCTCAATAGCGATACAAATCTACACGCTAACAGGCTAACGTGAGATTATCGCTGGAAACCCAGCGATAATCACATGTTACCTTGTTGATAGGGACAGGCAAACTTAGCCATGATATCCTCCTTCCATAGGATATCATGGCTAAGTCTGAAAATTAGCAGACGTAAAAAAGCAGCGTTAACCGCGGTTAGCGCTGCTTTTTTTGTCTCTAACAGGGTTAGCGACATTCTTGATAATAGGAGAAATGTCGCTTAGCGAAATTTCTCCTATTATTTTACTCTGGAACGCCCCCTTTGCATCTCATTAGAGATGCAAGGGGAAACGTAGAGTAAAAGGGTGCTAACATGCAAATTTGCGTGTTAGCACCCTGTTGTTGATAGGGCGCTAGTTTTCTCTCTGCTTTTTTGGCTTTTAAAGCCAAAAAAGCAGAGATAAAGCCCTTGTTGATATGCCCCATAGTGTTCTGAACTGCAAGAACCGGCATTTCGCCGATAGTGACAGGTTCATCATGTCCTGGTCTTAGAATAATACCTAACAAAGCTTGATCTTGCCATCCCAAGATGTCACGACCGTTGACTGACACATACATTTTTGTATAAATATTTCTTCCTTTGAATAAAATACTATCATCAAAGTAACCCTTCATGATTATGTCGTATTCCCCAAAGGCTTTAGGATTAATGGTAGTAGACTTCAATAACTTTCCTGACCAGAATTTGTGAAATGTTTTTTTCTGCAAGAATTGTTATGGGAGACTCCGAGTCAGCCATGACATCTAAATCGATAGCCCCAATTTTCACATCACACAAGGGACCTTTGCAACGTTTCTCCGAGTTCCCTAATGCATTGACTTCAACTGATGCTAGAGATACGTTGCTAACGGCTTCAGACAAAATATCATTTTCAACATCAAGTTGACTAACTTTAACCTTCGTTTTGCTAGCATGACAAACATTATAAAAATGTCCAACTCTTTTGCAGTTGTGACATCGCCTACCTTGAGCAGGACAATTAGAGAAATTACCAAAATGAAACTTAGAACCACATCTATAGCAGGTCCCACCAACCCTTTTATCATAACTTTTTTTAACGACATTCTTATGTGAGACCAAATGTACATTTGTTTCATTAACACCAGAAGTCATTTCTACAACATTCACATTAGAAGCATTTGTAGGCGTAGCAGATTCAGATAACATTTTTGAAGAAACAACAGAACGTTCAATACTTCTGGAAATGTCCATTACTTCATCTAGAAAAGGATCCTTACACGTCAAACTGCGTTTCTGAATTTTCTTGTTGAAACAATTAAAAACCAACTGATCACGAAGAGCAGTATCTAAATAATTCCCAAAAACACATTTAGAGGCTAAAACACGCAATACTGCAAGATAGTCTTCAATAGATTCCTCAGAAGATTGTTTTCGTTTGAAGAATTTATGCCTCTCGACCATGACCGACGGTTCATCTACATACTGTTTTCCAATACGTGCTAAGGCCTCTTTAAATACATCCCAAGATTCATCTTGTGAAGGTGCAAGAACTATAGGTAAATTATCAAAAACTTCTTGGCCAGCGTTGCCCAAATGGTTAAATAATAATGCTTTTTTACGTGATGCAGAATATTTGGTAGCATCTATAGCTTCAAGATAGTTTTCAAAAATTCTGAACCATTTGTGCCAAGGTTTGATAGGCTTGCCAGGTAATTCTAAAAATGGAGGTGGTTGCATAACATTGTTACTGCTACTGGAAGCCATGACACTTTAAAAGAGAAAAATGACCAATGACCAGTTCAATTGTGTGAATATTTCTATGGTTATCCAAATATATCAGTATATTTCTATATTTCTCCAAATATTTCAATATTATTCATGTAGCAACTGCATAAAGCATTTATTAAACCAAATAAAAATGTGTTAAAAGGCTGACAAACGCGTAAAACGCGTTAATACGATGCTTTTGCAGTTGCTAGGTTACCACAACCAACTTGCAAACAAAATGGAGGCACGTTGGGTCACGTTGCGTGACCTTGCGTGTGACTTCACACGTCAATTAAGCTTTCACAAATGACGATTGACGGAGTTCATTCCAAGAGCGCGCAGCAAGTTTCCAAGGATGCAGGCAAAGGAACGCCGCTCGAACAATGCGGCCGAAACTGCCGTCAACGGTGAAATCACGGTACGTTACGATCGGAATCCTTGAGTATTGAACAGAAGTGCCAGATAAACTTTTTGAAAGAGGATCACGGACATCCAACTGTTTACACACACGTAGGGCAGCTACTCGTGTCACCGTCAAGCCTTTCACCTTCCGCGCAACATACACAGTAAGCGCTTGGCAAAATGAGGCTATCAACGTCACACCACTTCACTTTGAATAAAGTACATTACCCAGCAAATCCTGGTATTCAAAAGTTTCAGCAGAAGAAAACAAAAAAATATTCCAATTTTCTTTTCTTGCGGTAAATAACGAAAGTCTCACTTAACCAGTGTCGGTGGGTCCAAATTCAATCCCAGATCGTCGCCATAAAATGTAACATTCTCTTGATAAAGAATTCCAAGATGTGATATCAAAAGATTAAATGTAGTTTAATGAATACACAGGACCCACGACCATCTGCTCGTAGCTCAACCGCTGGTTCTCAAATAATGTCAACATCAACATTCTGTGGAAGAGAACGCTACTACCTAGAACATTCCTAACTAAGATTCCTTAAAGAAACATACATAACTCAAGAATACATTACCATATATTACAATTGGTCATTTATGTATTATT
This sequence comes from Triturus cristatus, assembly GCF_964204655.1. Taxonomy (NCBI): domain Eukaryota; kingdom Metazoa; phylum Chordata; class Amphibia; order Caudata; family Salamandridae; genus Triturus; species Triturus cristatus. The sequence continues at coordinate 1,191,986,284 of NC_140591.1, forward strand.
GGAAACCCTGTTCTCTGCTTTATTTTTTTCAATCTCTTATCACTCTTGTACCTTGTGGGTTACATTCACATGGGACATAATGCACTGTCTGCATTTATATGTTTTAATATAGACAACATATTCATTTGCTGAAACAGTTGTCTGCTCTTTTTTATGTTGGCTTTCTCTATCAGCGTCCTACTACAGCTATACAATGCCATTGGGCCTCAATGTGCAATCTATACATATAAACTTGCTAATAGTGGCATTTTCAAAATTGTGACTTAAAATCCAACTTTACAATTAAAGAGGGTTTTAAATTACAATTCATTTTTTATTCTAACTTAGAATCTTTTTTTTAAGTTTAAGTTTATTGAGAAAAAGTCATTTAAACATAAGAGAACTTCACATACTATACAATATAACATTATGAACTTATAATGTAGCAAAAGCAATTTAGGAAAAGGGGGATAGCAGAGGAAAGCAAGTAGGGGGAGATCGGGAAGGGAAAAGGAGAGAAGGAGGGGGAGAGTTCAAATAGTAGAAATAACACCAGAGTTCAAACTTTATAAATATGAAAAAGAAGGTTCTTAAGATCTATAGAGTAAATGCAATTAACAATACAATACAACAAAATGAGTAATCATGAAACCATATTGAGATGTGTAAAGTAAAAGACTAACGATTACCTCAAGGAGGTTTCTGGACATCATCGGAAGTGTTAGCTGATGTAGGGTTGGTAGATGCAGCGAGTGTAAGATAAGAGGATAAAGGTAGCCAGAAAAGATCTCTTTTAATGGAAAGCGATATAGGAGTAACATAACTAGTGTCCAGTCTATGGTGAAAACAAACAGCATTCCACCATGCTTTAAAAGTGACTTTATCTGCCTGTTTCCAATTGGAAGTTATCAGGTGGAAAGCAATTGCTATTAATGAGTCAACCAATTTGGAGTTAGGAGATGGAGCAGACCATGAGGGTGATAGGGATCCTAAGAAAATATTTGTAAAAGAGAAAGGAGTTTGAGTATGAAAGATTTTGTTAATTTGAGACCAAATTAAAAGCCAGAAGTGAGATATGGGAGGATATTGAAAAAGCATATGCTTTAAATCAGCCAATAAGCAAGGGCAGGACCAGCAAGTAGAGGGTGTGTCAGAAGAAATAGAAGCTAGCTTAGCAGGAGTGAATAAAATATGTTTATAAATATAGTAAAGGGTTTGAGAACTGTTAGCAGCTCTGGAAGTCTTATGAATCTTTATCCATAGTTTATACCAAAGGGGGGTAGGCCAACTTTCACCCAAATCTTTTTCCCAAGCCAATTCAACCTTCTCCTTGCCTCTAATAGAAGAGAAATATAAACATTTATTTAAAGAAGATGCGGAAGCGGTGGATGAGAGTAAAGGAAAAACAGCAGAGCATTTAGATGGAGGAGTAGAAAGAGACGGTAAAGAATGAAGGTATCGGGAAAGAGAAGAGCACAATAAAACATATTTGTCTTTACAGGAGGATGGCAAAGAGAATTTTGACTGTAGATCCAGAAAAGAAATAGGAACGTTATTGATTAGTAATTGGGAGATCCAAAGCAATCCTTTGAGTCTCCACGCTTTCCAATAAAAGGCACGTTTATTAATGCGTAGCAAATTATTATGCCAAATGGGCTGTTGATCTAAAGAGGACAATGAGGGATAAGAAGAAGGAAGAAGAGGTACAAGGATTTTACGCGTATGAGAGATGACTGGGGAGCGAAAAAGGGAGATGTTATTAGTGATGGCAAGAGATTCCTTAAATACAAAAGGAGATTAAAAATGTTTTTCTATTTTTAACCAAATAGGAGGATGAATCTGTTGATCAACAGAAAGTCAACGAGAAGATTGCTTTAAAGAGAAAGCAAGATGATATGATTTAAAGTCTGGAAATTTAAGGCCTCCAGATGATTTATCTGCTTTTAAAGCAGACAGAGCAATTCGAGAGGATTTGTTCTTCCAAAGAAATTTAGTCAAAAGAGAATCAATTTTTTTTAAATAAAAAATCGGAATATGAACCGGAATCATAGAAAGAAGATAAAGAATCAAAGGAGCGAGCATCATCTTGATGGAGTCTAAACGCCCCCACCAAGAGAGAAACAGTGGGTGCCAGCGGTCAAAAGAATCAGATAAAGTTTTAATGAAATATCATCCGCATAAACGGATAATTTAATATGAGATGAATCAAGTTGAAAGCCAGTGATTTTTTCTTCTAATCTTATTTTAGTTAAAAAGGTTTCCAAAGCTATTATGAATAAAAGAGGGGAAAGAGGGCAACCTTGGCGCACTCCTCTAGAAAGAGAGAAGTAGTCCGAACTTTTGCCATTTACAAAAATAGAAGCTTTGGGCCCTGAGTATAAAATAGAAATAAGAGATATTAGCTTAGGAGGAAAACCTATCCATTTTAGTGCTTGGAACATAAAGTCCCAACCTATTCTGCCAAACGCTTTTTCTGCGTCTAATGCTATAGCGGCAATAGGATAATCAAGAGAAGAAGCCTTACTAAGGATATTAAAGAATACTCTGGAATTATCAGATGACAGGCGACCCTTTACAAAACCTGATTGTTCCGGTCCAATAAGAGTGGGTAAAACAGGATCTATGCGAAGCGCGAGAATTTTGGCAAAGATCTTATAATCCAAATTAACTAATGAAATTGGCCTGTAATTTTTACAGAAAGAAGGATCCTTATTTTATTTAGGAATTAAACAAATCATGGCTTCTTGGAAGGTTCCAGCCGAGGACCCGTTAGAGATAAAGGTATTGTAGAGAGATAGGAGGTGTGGGAGTAAAAGATTCGCAAAATGTGCATAAAATTCAATGGTAAAACCATCAGGACCTGGAGCTTTCCCTCTTTTCAATAATGAAATAGTACGAGTAATTTCAGATAAAGTGATATCAACCTCTAAGGAAGAAAAGTCTATATTGTGAGAAGAAGGGGATTCGATGGACTAAAAGTAAGTAGACAGATCTGTCTGATTTGGTTGATGTTCAGGTGTATACAGTTTTTTATAAAAAGAAACAAATTCCTTCAAAATATTGATATCTTTAAAGCAAGATATACCCACCTCATTCCGAATGGATTCTATCTTAGTCCGCTCACGTCTAATTTTCAAGTAATTAGCTAAGAGTTTCCCCATCTTGTTTTGGCCTCCATAGTATCGAACGCTGCTTTTTAAAAGATAAGAGGAAGCTGCCTCCGTGGATATTTTATGAAATGTAAATTTTGCATCAATTAGGTTTTTTAAGGCGGATTCGGAATTCGAATGGTAGTAAGTGTATTCAAGTTTTTTGATTTTAGCAAGTAATTGGGAGTTTTTATGTTCAAAAGCTTTTTTATTTTGCGAAACAAAATTAATGATAAAGCCTCTGGCAGCAGCTTTAAAAGAGTCCCAAATCATTACCTGAGATGAATCCAAGGTAGAATTAAGAGAAAAGAATTCAGAAGCAAAAGAGGTGAATTGGCTTGTGAAATTATGATCTGATAATAACACATTATTAAAACGCCACCTTCCTACATGAGGGATAAAAGGGAGTAAGTCAAAATCAACTAAAACTGGAGCATGGTCCGAGATTAAAATAGAACCAATTTCAGAGTGGGAAACCTGTTGGGTTAGGGATTTACTAAAGAAAAGATAATCTATATGAGATTGTGAGTGATGTGGAGGAGAGTAGAAGCTGTATTCACGGGTATCAGGATTGCAAAGTCTCCAAACATCAACCAAGGATTTACGATGTATGGTGGAAGTAAACTGTGTGTGCATCTTTGTGTTGGAGAATTTAACCGAAGAGTGTCTGTCTAATATGGGATCAAGAACTTGGTTACAATCCCCACCAAAAATAATATAATCCTCATCAAACAATAGAAGTTTATCAGAGATATGTATCCAAAAGGTATTATCCACATTAACCGGTGCATATACATTAAATAAAACTAAAGACATTTGATTTATAAGAAGTTTAACGATTACCCAGCGCCCCTCCAAGTCAGTTTCTTGATGTAGAACTGTAATCTGGTACTTTTTATGACATAAGATGGAAACTCCATTTTTCTTTCCTAAAGCGGGGGAAGTAAAAACATTGCCTACCCATCCACGTTTCAGTTTAGAAGCCTCGCTCTCAGATAAATGTGTTTCCTGAATTAGTGCAATGTCAGCATTTAGTCTAGCTAAATGCGTTAATACCCGTTGTCTTTTAATAGGATTATTTACTCCTTTAACATTCCAAGTTACAACTCTAAAAATAAATCACTCAATAAAACATGAACAGTTGATATAAAATCAGAATAATAATTAGAAATTGCATTATAACAGAGATTGGGATTGATAGAAAGAAGAGTGAGAGAGAAACTCAGGAAAGAAGGAAGGGAGAAGATAAGCATAAAAAGAGCGTTGTAAGGTGTATCTAAGTAAGAGGAGAAGGAAAAGGAGGAGAAAAAGAGAGAGTGAAAAGGGAGAAAAACCAAATGAGGGAAAGATAAACACAAAACAAAAATACAATACAAATCGAACAATTGACCATGTAAAAAGGTGTCAAAAGGACATACCACAAAAAGACAATACGACTGGGGATGGTGGAGCCACATGAGGAAGGTAGCACATCGGATTGGAGACTCCATCAGAACGCGGCAAAGGGAGAGCGACTTCCAGGCATATATCTAAGGAGCACGTAACAGCATCTAAACAGCATCTAAAAGAGACCAAAAAGAAAAAAACATTAACCACGTAAAATTCACAACGGAGCAAAAAAAAACAAAAAAAAAAAAACACAGCAGGCAGAATAGGGTAACAAACTTCAAGACATATAAAAGCGATGCGCAAGAACACAGAATAATTATGCTTGAGGAATGTCCATAGATTCATCTCTACAAGAGTTCAAAAATTGTTGAAGCAGCTCCGGGTCTTCATAGTTCGTCGTTTTATTGTTATAAGTCACCTTAAAGAGACAAGGGTGGAACAAGCCATAACGAGCATTCAGGGTGCGAAGAGCAGGTCTCATATCCAGGAATTTCTTCCGACGATCAGCAGTAACTTTGGCGTAGACTTACGCAAAGAAAAGATTTAAACCATTCCAAGTAATCCTCCCTTTCTGTTTGGCAGCTTGAAGAACTTTAAGTAGGTCGGTATATTCTAGGAAATACAGGATAACGCCTCTAGGTTTTGGTGAAGAAGATGAAGAGGCAGTGGAGGAACGGGAGATTGAGCCTAAACGAAGAGCTTGTTGAATATTTAAAGTTAGAGAACTTGGGAGGCCAAGAAGCGTGGGCAGAAAGGATTGAAAAAAGGATATAGGATTTGATCCCTCAAGGTCTTCCGCAAGTCCATAAATGCGTAGGTTGTTATGTCTATTACGATTATCTACATTTTCGACTTGTTGCTTAAGGTTTTGAATTTCCCTATGTAGGCATGGAACTTGTTCTGTGACTATTTGAACTGAAGCCACTCTTCTCTCCAAATCCTCTACTTTCTGTTCAGTGTGTGACCAGTTATCCTCGAGACTTTGGAGGCGAGCGTTTGTTTCTGTCATGTAGGGCTTGAGAGAGCGAATTTCCTCCAGTAAAAGTTCCATGGATATAGAAGAAGAGGGAGTATTAGTAGGAGAGGGAGGATTTGTCTTCACTCGCTTCCCTGGTGTAGATGTAGAGGAAGAGGATATTTTAGGCGATATTTTAGAGCCTTTGCGTGAAGTTTGAGGAGAGGATGATTTAGCAGCAGGGGAATCATTAGGTGCTTCTACTATGCAGTCTTGTAATACACTGAAAGGGTTAATATCTTCAAACGGCACTGTAGTCGCATTGGGTGGTTGAGGAGCATTGCGAGTCTGCCGTGCCAACGCCATTGAAAAAATTAAAAATTGAGAGGCGCGAAAAATTAGGAATAAAATGATGGTGGAAAGTTAATACGGGAAACGCTGAGTTGAAATTCCTGTGAGTGGCAAACAGAAATCAGCGCAATAATAAAGATGGACCAACGACAGACAGCATATGAAGAGAGAGACCAAGCTCTAGCAGTATTTTAAAGAAAAAGGTACTGCCTCAAGGTATTATATATTATACGGCATGAAATGGTTGAATAAACCAGGAACAGAATGCCAAGTATTTGCCAATCGCTCTCTGAGAAGGCAAAAAGTTTAAGAAACTGCAAAAAACAATTCCCTCTCTGCTGCACACCTTATAATGATTACTTTATGAAGCAAAAACATTTATGAAGCAAAAACATTTATTGAGCCTCCAACATGACCTCAGACGAAAAACATAAAATCCATGAGGATGCAGACATCACAAGATGGCGGATGGTCTGTGAGGGGCAGACATCAGATGAAATTTTCCATTATTGAAAACACAAAAATCCTCTTGCACCACTCTTATAGTGATGGTTCCTGCCTTGGAAGTAAAGATGAAAAAACAGCGCCCCCGAGGGAGAAAAAGCGCGAGGCACCTGAGCTGAATATTACTTCAGAAATGGAAAAGCTGAAAAATGGCGGCCGTTTTTGATGTCCGCTCTGCTAGCGGTAAAAAAGGAGGAAAGCAGCCTTTTCCGCTCACCTCATCATCTCATCTTGTAAATATCGAAGGAGCAGTCATTCCGCCGATTTCTAAACACATTTCAAACGACGAGTGCTCGCGTGAGATGCCTGGAGGCTCCCGTTGCGTTCACGATCCGACGGAGCTCCTCAAGACGGCGGCCATCTTTTTCGGCACCTAGCCACGCCCACTCTAACTTAGAATCTGACTTCTCCATTAAACTAGTTGAGTGAGACCAGGACAAAGTCGAAAAATATGGCTCTCTGCAATGGAGCCCAAGGGGGATACAAAAACTGGTTTGAGCCTGGTTGGAACTTACTTTCAGACTTAGAAAAAAGTTCGACAAAAAACCTCTGATAGAGTAGAAGTTCAGCAGGGCAAGGCTGAAGGTGGTGTCTGAGGAGAAGGTGTTGTAGTTGGGGACCACAGAATGAAGTAGATGTGAAGATTTCTACGTTTGGACTTATGCTCTTGTTTGGAAGTTGAATATCCCCCATGATAAAAGGCTGAAGGCTGTAGCTCAAGTGAGATCCATGAGGCCAGATACGCCTTTAGTGAAGGACCACTGAACAGGATTTGCTGCTGCTGAGATTGACCCGGAATGCACCCTGGGTGGATAGATGAGCAGGTTGGTCAAAGTCTTCACTCCGTTCTCAGAGCAGTTCTTTGCCAAAAATCTTCTAAGTCCCAAGTTTAAAATGTTGGCTATCTGGGTAACTATAGCACTTCTGCCAAGAAACCAGGACTGATGGGGCACCACTTGGTGGCAAGGACTTACTCAGACTGGGACCAGGTACAGGCTCAAGAGGGTTGGAGCCTTTTCTGTCCCTAAGGCTCTTATCGGGAGGCCATCCAAATAACCCTTCGAGGCACTCTGGTAGGCGCAGGTTCACAAGCAGAAAAATGGTTAAAGCAGCAGGGCAGGCCTATGAGGGTTCACGGCTGGCTCTGGCAGCAGAGCAGTCTTTCCAGGTGCATCAAACCAGTCTTGTGGTGTACACAGCAGGTCACATCAGCACACAGTCCTTTGAAACCGCAGGTCCAGAAAGTGAACTCAGGAGTGGGTCTGATAACTCTTTATACCTGGTGCCTTCTTTGAAGTAGGAGAAGTTTCTAGAGAATGTCCTTCTCTGGTGTAGTTCCTAGGACCCCCCAGGACCTGCACGTTTTGGATGACCTAAACTGAGGGCTTGGTGTGCAGACAAACTCTGGATACCCCCACAGGATGAGTCAGCCATTAGACCAGCTAGCTCTATGGTGCCACTACCATCCCCCTCTATTCTACAGTGGTGTATGTAGTATCTGCCAACCACTGAACATGACAACCCTGATTCCTCAAGTATTTTGGAAACAATACAGTCTCTTTTGCTCAGTCACGCGTGCTTGCTTTTCTCAGACTACATAGAATGACGATTGGAATGGTTTCAATAATTATTTATTGGTCAAGCGTCAGTCTAGTATAAAACATGTTAGTTGCGACAATCAAAAGACAGGAGCAGGGAAATGCAATCGCTAGTACTAATATTGTAAAAAGTAGATACATTTCTACCATAGTGCTAGTAAGATGAATAAAAGAATATTACATAAAAGAATAGCATTGGCTTACTCCTATGATGCGTAGCCCACCTAACCGTGCCTAGCCTAGAGGTGTAGGTGAAGCATGTGCGTGTAAGTGCTAGGATATGTCCTAATGGAACCTAATGGAGCCAAGAATTCCCCTGGGAAGTGCTACCCCCTCACCTGATGGTTCTGAATGAAGGATCATGTTTCTACGTCGAGGATGACACCCCGCAAGGGATGTCAGATCTCTGCTTGTTGAAGGATAATCTAGTTGAGCCTTGTCTCAGCTTAGAAGGAATTTCTCCTTTATGTTTGTAAGGGGGAGTGAGTGTATTTTATAATAAAGTGGTCACTCTTGGGTTTTTCTAGAATCAAGATGTTTTGAAAACATTCGCTAATCCCCTGCCAATCCTTTTCTAAAAAAATATGATCGTATACAGCTGGCTGTTGGCCATGAATGAAAAAAGTGGTGACCCTTGTACAGAATAAATCCACTGTACCAGGGGGCATGTTTGTGTACGTCAGGTACAGGGATTAAGATGTACCAAGAGCCTGATGTCGGAGAGACAGAAGTAAGCTACTGGGTAAAAGGTCACCTGTGTAAGACCATTATGTCGTGTGGATGGGACGCAATGTTTGTAATCGGTATGTACATGATCGAACTAACCTAAAGGACATGACACCACTCCTCATAACAGGTCAACAAGGTCAGCTAGGTAATGATAGCAGATTCTTAAAAAGGCATAAAAGTCCTTTATATTAAAAGCATACTAAAAAGAACTAAAAAATGCCCAGAAAAGCAAGGTCTATATAAAAGGTATTCATTCCTAAAAAGCATTCATAAAAGGTCCGCTATATTTGAATATAATGTCATTGTTTTTCTGAGCACCTTGAAAGCCACTTTTTTCAGATAGAACCGAGAAGAAAAAAAATGTCTGTTCGATCTTGAATTTAGTACATGTTTACAAAATGCCCAAACGGTTCCCAGCACAGGAAAGTCCAGATTGTTTAAGAATCCTGCGCTGAAGACTCAACATCACTGTGCATGTCATCCACAGGAAGCAGTTCTTCCAGTACCTCTAGTATGATATCAAGTGAGCACAGGTGGTCATCATCGTTGCTTCCCACGGCAGCCGTCGGGGAAGAAGTAGATGCTTGTGTGCCTGAGACCGATGCTTGTACATCCGTTGCAGAGCTTTTCTCCGGTCCAACAGGAGCTAAAGCATCCCATGGAGGCTCAAGGAACGCCATCATCAACATCAGAATATGCTGTGGACAACTGTGCACATAAGCCCGTAAAGGCGCCAGGAGCATATCTATGGCTGGCAGCGCAACCGATGGAAGTGTCAGACAAAGGTCCACCACGTGTCCGAATCCGCAGAAGAGGCAGTGGAATACTGACAGAATGCAGTCAAGCCTGGCCGGTCCGAAAGACAGAAACCAATGCTCACTCAGCTCTTGAAGCCGAGGTAACCCCAAGAAGAACACCAATTGCTCACGAAAATGTCGGTCCAGCAGTGGTCTCTCCATGTCTGGAGTGATGCTGACATCCACTGCAAAACAATGAAATTAAAATCAGGATGACCGCTACCGAAAGCAGGACCAAAGGAAGCCATCCAAAAACGCTTCCAAGTACGGAGTGTATAAATGATGGAATCACTCTGAAAATGATTTGAAAGGTGGTTAACAGACCTGATCCCAATGCTCTTAAATAAGTGTACATACGATACCACTCATATCAGACATGTTGAAGATGCGATGGACCATTTCCCCGAAATGGAGAGGGGAGTTTGTACGGACCAACACCTGTATCTCTGCCGAAGACCTTGCCACTTGGAGATCAAAAGTCTCTAAGGCTGAAGTTAAGGCCGAATGTATGACGTTACACCGCAAACATTTACTAAGCATGCCTTTACAATGCAGTTTTTACATCGCAACACCCACTACGATGCATGTTTTTACAACACATGCCATTACAACGCATACCATTACATCGCATAATTTTTAGGGGTAACAGTAGGGTAAGTGTTGGATAGTGTAGGAGGAAAAATTACTTTTCCCACTCCAGTGAGTGCAACAGTAGGGTAAGTGCTGGATAGTGTAGGGGTAAAATTACTAATCCCACTCCAGAGAGTGCAACAGTAGGGTAAGTGTTGGATAGTGTAGGGGTTAAAATTACTATTCCCACTCCAGTGAGTGCAACGGAAGGGTAAGTGTTAGATAGTATAGGGGTAAAAACTATGTGTTGCAATGGTATGCGTTGTAATGGCATGCGTTGTAGTGACATGCGTTGTAATGGCTGCGTAGTAATGGCATGCGATGTAAAGGATGTCGCGATGTAATGACAGCGTTGTAAAGGTAGTGCGTTGCAATGACTGCGTTGTAAAGTTTGTTTCCTGTTAAGGCCACATTATGCTGAAACAGCATGGCTTTCAGTCTGCTCAGAGAATCAAACCATATGTTGGATACATTCAGTGAAGGCCACAGTGGTGCCTCCCTAACTGAGCGAGCTGGGAGAAGCAATACTTGCTTACAACAAACAACCTTGGAGTTGAAGGTCACTAGATAAGCAATGCCTGGGTCATACCACAGCAGCCTTGGTCATTCAGCATCAAGTAACTCCTATTTGAAAGTAACTCAAAATCCAGATGAATTGTGGCATCTGGAGAACCCTTCAGGTAGCTGGACATGTTCGCTATTGACGCATCAAATACTCCGTGCAGTGACATTTCTGTACACACTAAAGACCCACTTAAGGCCTTTTTGCAGTTTGAACCACTCAGAAAAACGTCCTTGTCTTTGTTCCTGCACCTGTATGTGTATGGTAACTCCCAGGTTTCTCGTATGTACCTGACGCTTCATATCTGCCTACTGGATAGTATCTCAGGCAGTATTATAACTGGAATGTCGTGATTGGCAGTGTGATATAGCCATGGATTAACCATTCCGTAGACGGTGATTCTGCTACAGTAAAATGTAATTTCTCTAGTGTTTCAATGAGCAGCATGGTGTACTTCGCATCTCTGCGTGCCATTGTCAATTGTCTGTCGGTCATATTGTAAGCCGAAAACAGATTTATGTCTTTAATGTGTCGCCATGGAACGTGGCCAGAACGCAATTATTGAAGCTTCGAGCTTAGAAGCATAATAGCATGTAGCTGTGATTATCAATGTTGTAAAATACACAAACTTGTTCCATTATGTCGATAGCTGAGGACACAATGTTGCCCAGTGAATAAATACGAGACAAAAGTGTGGTCATGCCATTGTCAACCACAGCTAAGGCATTTTCTAGGTTAATCCTATCTATTTCATGAAGTCTCTCAGCAGCTTCATTTTGGGAGATTTTCCACAATTCATTGTAGATGGTATATGCGAAGCGTTTCCTACGTGGTTTCATGAGACCTAACAAGAAATCCCTAAGATCCATGTCATCTGACAAAAGGGACAAGTGTTGTTTCACCTGTGATAGTGTTGAGGGCTTTAGTCAATCTAGGCACAACTTCCCAACACTATAGGAAGTCACTACCCCTGGGACGTCTATGTGTACATAGCGGGGGTTGGGCCTATGAATACTAAACCCTTTGGTTGTACCCCTGAATCCTGAGTGACACCTATTCGTGTCTACTGGCCAAACCAACCAACCCTTCCAATCAGAAGATGATGAGTTGTATGTACGTGTACCATGTTTCCCTTCACTGGTAAGTGTGTTATTCGCAATACCCTTGATCGGGTCATGTGAGGGGATGCTCAGTGTTTTCAGGTCTTTGATTTTTGCAAACCCATAACAGGTAGTTTGTTGCACTGTTCTGTTCAGGAAAATCATCTGTAATGGTATGAAGCAACCTCTAAATAATGCCTCAGTTCCCTGAACCTGCCACTCTCTTGCCCCCCAGATGGATTTTGTGTTTTTGGTGTCTCTCCAGTAGTCGAAACCCTGTATAGACAGTTGGGAGATAAAAGGTGCTGAATATATCAGCTTTGTGTTTGTCAGAATAATTTTCTTCGCAGTTGCATTAGTATGTGCAAGTTTATAGTAAAATGATTCTGGGTCTGATGTGTTGAACTCTGAAAACTATGCGAATTTCTGTGTGAATGTGGCCGAACTACCTTTTGGTGGTGTTGGGCGATGTTCCCATTGATGGTACACATTAGCAGTGCGTGGCACACTTGCTCTATGGAAAAAATAATGACCATAATGCTGGTAACAAAACATGGTATCATATTCAGTTGTATCTTCATACAATTCCCTTTAATAAAATGCAGCAGAATTTGTTCTAAATCTGTAAGCGTAGTATTTACAGTCTCAGCGTCCCAATCATCAGATAGTGTAGTGGGGGTAATTAAATAATTTAAAGAAATTTTAAACAAATGTGGATTTTTCAAATGTTCAGTGGGGCCATGTACATCATAAGAAACTTTATCCCAAACTATACCATCCGGTATTGGAATTGCTTTAATGTTCACCAGGGACTCTTTGTTCATGATGTGACGAGGTATGTGGTTTCAGGACCAAGTTCACGGATAGTACTGCAGTGCGTTCTGGGAGATAATGTCCGTTCAGAATAAGAAAAAAGACAGTCACTGTGCCAATCCAAATTAACAGATATACTACCCTTATTGCAAGCCGAATATTCAACCAAGGTGGCACTAAGTAAGTCTTTTTGAGAAAAAGATAGAATTAGCGACATTTTTGTTTTTTGATGTGGGTGGCGTTTGATCAGATTCCCTTGGATCTGAAGAAAAATCATTGAAGTTGATAAAATAGCCAGACGCACTTCGATTGTTGGGCAGTATTGCAACTTGCATTGTTTCTTCTTGATGTGTTTCAATTTCAACTGGTGTGATTTGTACTACATGTTTCGTTGCTCCATCACCCAGTGTTGCATAGTCTTGAAAGGTTATTAGTTTTTCTATCTGAACTTATAGTATAGTAGCAAGAGGAGTTCTGCAGGCTACTCAGGACCCCACGTGGCCTACTGTTGAGAATCAGACACATGAAACGGTTTGATCAGATCAATGGAGACAAATCTTTTTTCTTTTTTGCCGGCAAGAGGCGGAAGTAGTACTGTTCTTGTACCGACAACCACCCGGACAGGTACAGCTGTTCTGTAAGATGGCCCAAACTCTCTTCTGTCCACAATCGTTTCCCTGACCAGGTCCCCAATCTACTGGACCCATGCAGGTCTTGCCGGAACTGGTTTTGCTTCCCCATTGGCGGTGCGCTTGACTTGCACGTTGCTTTGTAGTGCTCAGAATTTATTGAATTCCTGTAAAACAGCCAAATGGTCATTTAGTTCAAATAGTTTTGCATCCCCCACTGTGCTGGCACAATTGAGATCAGGTACACTACACTACACATTCTTGTCCCAAACAGGATTTCATAAGGGGTACGTCCTCCCAAGGACTTTCTTGGGATGTTGTTTAGTGCCCTCAGGACCCCATGTAGGTGATTGACTCATGTACCGCCCACGCCTAATACCTTTGCTGTTAAGTATTGCTTTAGGTCCCTGTTTTTGCTCTCTACCACCGAATTTCTCTTGGGATGGTAGGGGGAGGAGAACCGCAAGGCCAAGCCCAAACCTTCCTTGGTTGCCTTGTAAGTCCTAGAGCTAAACGCAGGACCATGGTCGGAATGTAACGTGCCAATTGTGTATATCACTATGAAGACTCGCAAATCCTTTATAATAGTTTGAGCGTCAGCCAAGCGCTGGGTCCAAACCCATAGAAATCTAGAGCATGAATCCACTGCCACCAAGATGTACTTGTAAGGCCCGTCTGAGTTTAAGGGGCTCCAGTGGTCCAAATAGACACATGCGAGGGGTCTGTCTGAAATCAGTAATGGTGTTTGTGGTGGCTTGTGAATGGTGGAACCCTTCATCTGCTGGCAAATAGGGCACGTCAGGACATAGTCCTTCGTTTGTTTTGTCTGCCCGACCACAATTAACGCTGCTTCAATAATGAAATTGTTGCAGTGACTCCTGCCTGTGCTGAGCCCAGACCCTCGTGTGCAGCTAGTATTAACCCTAATCTGCGATCTTTATTTGGTACCACTCTATCCCCCACTCCTGGAATTTGAGCATAAGGTGTGTTATGCACATCTAACTTGTAGGAGTAAATGCGTGGAAAGCCTTTTGGCAGGACGGTTGAGCCGTTCTTTGAGGCATTGACAGCTACTATTATATCTCCGTCTATTCTCGCGTGTGAATGAGTGATTGCAGCAACAGCAGCAGTTTGCACTGTCGCCTTGGCGGCCTCATCAGCCGGTAAATTCCCTTCAATGTGTATGCCAATACGCTGATGACTGAAGGGGTGAATAACTTGAGCCCATGGCAGGCATGATTTCAGCTTTGCCACTGGTTCCCAGTGCAACTTGTGTTTCATCGTGCCACCCTTAGCGTCTCTAAATCCATTCTGGCCCAAGTAGTGAAGATATTCATTGTAAGATTGCGCACAGTCAAATGAATCGCACACAATCACTGTGGGGAATTCCTGATCTGTGTACTGTAGTGCTAGTATCAGGGCTTTCAGTTCTGCCAGCTGCGCGGTACAATCTCCTAGAGACTGCGTGGTCGTATTGCTAGGGTGGAATTTACCATTCTGCATCCAACCTTTCACTATAGCACATCCAGCAATATACTGCTGTTTACTTTCTATGGCAGGTTGCGCAGAACCGTCAGTATAAATGATGTATTTGTACTGATCTTGAGGCAAGATTTCATTCGGGAGAGGATATTCCTGTTCATACTGCAGGAATGGTTGTTTTCTAAGTCTTGGATAGTATCTATATTCTACATCTGTTGCAGTGAGAGAATTAGCCCATTTTATCCATTGTGGATGCAGTGCCTTTGCATTTGGAATGCTGGCCTTAGTTACCACTTCTAAACTCGGTATCAGAGTTACAACAATGATGTGTTTCTGCTGTGCAAGTGCTCTTTCTCTCATTACAGCAGTCTGTACGGCTCTCAGAATTTTTTCAGTTGCTGCAAATCTATTTTCAGCATTTGTGTACAGATGAGATTTATATGCGATAGGGACTGTCTCACCTTCATTGAACGTGATATAAGTGTAACCCAGCCCTGGGTGTAGTTTGCTGAGTTTTGCTACGCGGAACTCCGCGAAGTTACAAAAAACTCCATGAAGTTCCGCGAGTGGCGGAGTGCAGTGCGAACTGCAGTTTGTGCTGGTATTCCTGCCGTTCGGGTGGAAATTCTATCTGAGCGGCAGCTCACGCTCGCGGAATCGTGAGCGGGGAGAAAACTCTGCTGCACCTCGGAAAGTGGGGTTTTCTGCACTCCGTGAGCTCCATGGAGTGCAGAAAATTCTGCAAACACCGCGAACGGAGCGAAGTTCACCGTCCAGGCCTAGTGTACCCTGATAACCCCGGGATGACCCGTATTACCAGGTTGCAGACATTTACTTGTGTCTGCAAGTGTTTTGAAGCTATCATTTGGCTTAAAATGAACGTAGAGTGTCAGTATGTGTTTGAGGCCACTTGTTTGCTTTGAAATCTGGTCTGATTCGGTCATAAAAAGGTTTGACTCTTTCTGTGTAGTCTTGAATATATGTTCTGCCAAAATTTAGAAATCCTAATATGGATTGTAAACCTTTCAGAGTTTTTGGAGGCTGTTTTAGCATGCATTTTCTAACAAATTCGCAGCAAGGATTATGCCTTCATTTGACAGCTCATATCCCAAATATAGGACTCTGAGATGGGCAATCTTTGATTTTTTTAAGGTAAATTTGTAGCCCAAATTGGCAAAACCAACAATTATGTTGTTCACTCTGCACAAGTGATCAGGTAATTCACTGTCCGTCAGATAAATATCATCTACGTAGGACACTGACTCATCATCGTCAGTTTGTAATATCTCTGATACCCTTGCCGAGAATAACCCAGGGCTGTTCTTATTGCCTTGGGGCAGGTGGGAAAATTGACGGTGAGTGCTGGGGGCGTGGCCAAGAGAGCCATGATGGCAGACATTTCTGCCTAAGGCTCCGATCGGCAGCCCGAGAATGAGCATATATTTGTGCCGGTGGACACCTAAAAGTAAACTGGGAAATGAGCCTGTGACAGCGGCGAGCCTAATCGCCGACGAACATGTGCACCAGGCAACCGGAGCGGATGCCTTGAGCCGAAGAACCGCCCGGCAAGATGGAGACTGCATCAAAATGTCGGCACAAGGAGCCTGAAATACAGTCCTGAGAAGGAGACGGATTGCGCGGCACTGAAAGCTACCCCACTTCAGTGCTCAACGGGAAGGTTGACAGCGGAAGGGAGCCAGATGAGATGGTTCCTGCTGACCCCAAGTGATAGTAACATTACAAAAATCCGAGGTGAGCGCAGGGGAGAAACCAACAGCATGGAGGACCCATTGAGCGTGCGTGCCGCAGAGTGCAGTAACGGTGCGATCAGGAGCTGCCACCATACATGACAGGAGGTACCGGAGAGGGCCCATACAGAGATTACCCCCCACACCTAATGAACACAGACGGCAGCTGGGGAATCGCCGAAGAGCCACTGGTTTTCCCACCCTCCCCACCTGCCTCATTCATTCAAGTGCAGCAACCCAAGTGATCGGCGCCAGGCCTCGAGGCGCAAGCGAGCTGGGGAGGAGTGATGTCCCAGGGACGTGGCTGCATGAGGGCAAGGGGATAGAGGAGGGGGAGAACCAGAAGGAAACGGACAGAGAGCAGCAACATCCCCCCACACACCCCCAGGAGGGGGAGAGCCAAGTAGAAAGGAGACCGATCAGAGGCACCCACGACACTCAGAGACACGCAATACCTCGAGGTAGGCCCTGGCATGCCACCATTGAATAAAGTCCCCGACACCGGATAGCACAAGGTCACGGGATCTTGGACAGTGAAGCAGGCAAACAGAAGCACAACCTCGATGAGGGCAAATCACTCCAGGCAATAAACACCAGGCACAATCCTCCAGGACGCTTAGTGCCTGACAATACTAGAGTAATCACAGAAGGAAATCAAGGGGCCCAATACAGGAGCCAGGGGACCGAATCACCGCGCGGACACGAACAAGCTAGACCGGACAATAACTCACCCTCACCTAACCTAAAGATGAGTAGACAACGTGCTAAAGGGAACTCGCAGATACCAGCCCACACAAGACAATCTTTCCCGTGACTAAGGACACCCGGCCAGAGGGGGATGCAACAACGAGGGCGTCAATGTCGGACAAGCTAGACAGAGTGCTAGCACCCATTGAACATTCAAAAGTCACAATGGAAGATATATTCAGAGTGCTAGCCACAGATCTCAATCTGCTCAGAGATGATTGGCAGACAAGGTGACACAGAGAGAAAAAACCCTCCAGACCATAGAACCCCAAGTCAAAACACAGCAGGAAAGGCTGAAAGATCTCCAAACCCGCGTCAAGGTCCTATAGGGAAAAACAGATGATTTGGAGAAATGTTCACGATGAAGCAACGTTCAAGTGATAAATCTGCTAGAGGGAACAGAAGGCCTTGACCCAATCAGATATGTGAGACTTGGCTCACATCATTTACCCCAGAGTCGGAGCGTAACCCCTACTTCTTGGTGGAAAAAGTGCACCGAGTCCCATCATGGAGACCGTCCCCAGGGCTCCCGCCCAGATCCCTGTAACTGAAACTCTTACATTACCGAGACAGGGACTCAGTACTGAGAGCCGCCAGGCAACAGGGGCCTATTCGAGTGAAGGACAAGCAAGTTATGCTATTTCCAGATTTCTCCCGGGCAGTGCAGCGACAACGGGCCTCATTTCTGAAGGTCAAACTCATGCTACAGAGAAAAGCAGTCCAATATTCTCTTTTATTCCCGGCGTGCTTCAAAATTATACATGAAAATACTTTTTCACAGATCCAGTGGACGCATATGATTGGGCAGAACAACACCTACAAAGTATGGGACCACATGAAACTACACGTGGAGGGTGAGAGTCCTGAGGCAAACACCAATACCCTAAAATATCAACCCAAGCACAGACAGAGTCATGAAAAGGGACAGAATCGAGGGGCCCCAGAACCTCAAACAAATAATGGCAGAGCGGCGGAAAGCCTTGCATGTGGCAATGGAGCTGGGCCCAACAATAGGGAGTTAGGACAGTGAAAGAGACCCCCACATCTTCTCATCCAAGCAGGAAGTTAGTGACACTAAAATCTCCCGGGAGGGGTCAGTTACCCCGACAGAGGTGACCCCACAAACAGCGGACACATTCTTCTGAACGATTTGTAATGTTATGTAGAAGTCCCGAATGCACCCCACATGCTCCCCCACCTCTCAGAGAATTACCGTTTAACTCTCAAGCCCGCCTTGACACTAACAGGGGCAATGGAGAGACAAATGAAGGAACCACCAGCACCACGCTTATTTCACCAGCCGACACGGGCTGCACAGACCATAAGCAGCAGAAGCAAGAAACCATGACACCCTCATAAGGCACTAGAGTATTCACATGATGCTCAGTTTGGACGTATCGTCCCGTGTGATAGGTCCTAAAAGTTGGTACCGTGTCCCCTTGTTACGTATAACCCCTTCCCCCTCAACACCGCACAACTTTAACATGGCTAACAAGACTATAACCACGGACATCAGCCTAATACTGCGAAATGTCAGAGGCATGCATACACCAAGCAAAAGATACGCCATCTATTCAACACCAAATGGCAACACGCGCAGATAGCCCTACTGTAGGAAACACATCTAACAGCACGAGAGCTGGAGCGCTTACTTAATAGATGGCGAGGGACCCTTTGTGCCACAACATCCTCTGCCTATGCGAGGGGCACATTGATTTGGATCAAACTGGGGACTCCTTTTCAGGAACTTAGGTGAACGGTGGACAAAGAAGGGAGGTATGCACTCTTAAAGGAACTCCTGAAGGGACAACCTATACTCATAGGCAGTATCTACGCTCCAAAGACTGAGAAAGACAAATTCTGGGATCATCTCACAGGGATTCTAGCCCAATATACGTCCATACCGTGGATATTACGGGGTGACTATAACTGTGTGTTAAACCTCACCCTAGACAGATCCCACCCCCTCTCACACACTCCCCTGCTCATGAACAGACAGAGCGCTATCGATCCTGGGTTTCGCACTGGGAACTCACAGACGCATGGAGAACGTGACACTGGCACACCAAACTCTATTCGTTCCATTCCATCCCACACAACCTACAGGTAGGACTAGATAGGTTTCTCTGCACCGCAACAATAGTCCCCGAGATCCGGCACTCTGACTATCTGGGTCGGGTCCTCTCAGACCATGACACACACATCCTAACCCTCAGATGGAGACCCCCTATTCCCCAGTGCCCAGCTAGAGATTACTGCAAGAGTGCCTGACTGATCAGGTATTCCGGCACGAGCAGGGAAATAGTATACAGTAATAATTTACAAAAAATGTAGGTACAACAACGTCCAAGTTGCTGGAATGGGATGCGTTCAAGGTGAGGGCCAGGGGGGAGTGCATTAGACGAATAGTGGGAGTCAGGAAAACATTGGAACTCGCACTAACAAAGGCAGAAACCACACTAGTGACCCTGACAAAGGAAGCAGACGCGAATATAGCAACCCAAACTCAGGTTGCGGAGGCAAAAACAACATACGCAGCAACCATATTAGATTTACGCAGATATAATTTCAAGGCACACACGGCTAGGGCGCATAGAGAAGGAGACAGGACCTGGACACTCCTGCCCTGGCTAGCCCAACAGGACACAGAGGTAAAATCAATCACGGAAATATTAGACCCGGCCGGAAACCCAATCCACTCACAGACGGAATTATTACAGCTTTTCCAAAATTATTACTCTAGAGTATATAGTAGTCCACCACAGACCATGGACAGGGCAATGAAACAATTCCAGGTCCTTTGACCATCCCAAAAAACTCAACAGCGGATAAAACCTCCCTAGACACAGAGATTATATCTACAGACATAACCCAAGCAATTCAAGCCCTGGCACGCAATAAAGCCCTGGGAATGGATGGATTTCCCCCAGAATACTACACCACCTTTTTCACACTACTGTCACCCCGCCTCAAAGAAATGTTTGCAGAAACACTTGAGAGAGGCGAGCTCCCGGGATCCCTCAGGGAATCTATTCTGGTGGCATTCCCGAAACTGAACCAAGACCCAAAGCTGCTAGCCTCATAGTGACCCATTACATTACTGACGGCGGACTGTAAGATCTTGGGGAAGATACAAGCAGACCGATACACCCAAATCCTCCCACCACAAATCCACCCGGATCAAAGTGTGTTCATCCCAGGTAGAAACACTTCCCAAAATATACACCAACTATTCCACATACAAGATAAGGCGAGCGCCACATATCCCAGAGCCACCTCCCTCATTCTAGACCTGGAGAAGACCTTCGATAACCTCACATGGCCATAACTTTTCATGGTCCTACAACGGGCAGGGATAGGCTCCACCTTACTAGCATAACGCAACTTTTATCCACTAAACTCACTTCAAGAAAACATATGGTGCGATACACATCAGCTCCATTTTAGATGGAAAGAGGCACAAGACATGGGTGCCCCTTCTCCCCCTTACTATTCGGCTTGGCGGTAGAGCCACTGCCAATCCGCCTGCGTCAGGAGGGAGAGGCCTGGGGTATCCCAATAGCGGGCACTATGCATAGTGTGTCGATGTACGCAGACGACCTATTATTATATGTGTGTGACATCACAGCAGACTTAACCCCAATATGGACAACAATCGCAGAATTTGCAGAGCCATCAGGACTCAGAGTAAACTGTGAAAAATCCACGATTTCTCTGCTAAGCCCGGATCTTATCTCCTAGAACATTAACATTGGGAGACAAGACATTGCCTGGAGCTAGAGCGCCCCCGTTACTTAGGGGTCCAGTTATACCACTCCCCCTCTGACATATTTGAGGGCAACCATCGCAAAGCTTTGGCAGGGATAAGGGTCAAAAAAGGCTTCTGGAAGACCCTTCCCCCAGCTAAATGATTATAGTGCCCAGACTACAATACTATTTTGCCAACCTCCCGGTCATCCCCGAGTCTTTTCCCAGGACCTAGATTCTCTACTGAGTTCCCTGATCTGGGGAACAGGCCGTCATAGGCTTGCACTGACCAAATTACAATTGCCTACTGGCCGCGGTGGACTGGGGTCCCCGTCCTTCGAGGCGTACTTCATAGCCGCAAAAACTCCAGTTGCTCTCTTACTGGACGACGGAGCGCCACACAGGGGAAACCAACACGGAGACAGGGCCTATGCCAGATCCGCCGACTGCTCCTACCCAGCACTAAGCCTAGACAGACATACCCATCACAGGCGTCAATAGCCTGCACATGTATGCCGAGGATACACAGCATGTCCACAGGAAAATCCCTCTACTCCCCACTGCTACCTCTGATATGACTGCCCAGAAATGAGAAATATTACACGAACCATATGCTGTAGGTGTGGAAAGACCACTCACTATCTGAGATGAAATCCCTATTTGAAGATGGAAAATTGTTCCTGTTTAACAAGATAATGGAGGAAAACGACCTTCCCCCAGGGCAATTCCTGCTCCATAGACAGATTGTAGCCAGTTACCGCCGATATTGCGACCTCACGGAAGGGGAACCCGTAACATACCCAGTATTCCATGTAATCCTCCATATGGGAGCAGGAAGACACTTAGTCACCTGGCTATACAAAGCCATTTGGGAACTCATAACCAAACCATTAACCACACTACGACAGACATGGGAGGAAGAAATCGGACGTCCATTGCATGTCAAAGAGTGAGAATATGCAACAGAGTACCCAAAGAAAGTTTCCCGCAATGATCACTTTAAAAACATACAGTTCCACATATTACCTAGGGCATACCTAACACCGGCGCGTCCCCAACAGTACTACTCAGATACGCGGTTCCTATGTCCCGATGCCAGTCTTTCGTTTCAGTTTTCCAGCACTTGTTTTGGAACTGTCCCACAATACAACCCTACTGGTGCTTCATATATGAGACATTACAGGAACTCACTGGCCTATCAGACATGAACACATGGGAGGCCTGCACACTGGGAGTATTCTGACGACGGAAACAACATAAGGTACAGATATGCTTTGCGTCACTGGCAGTACTGTTAGCTAAGAGAGGAAAAGCTATGCACTGGCGCACCCTGACAGGGCCCCCAACGGCAGCATGGGTGGGAGGAGTTAATAAATGGGAGCAGGTGAAGAAGATGCGATTAGAAATGAAGAAGTGAGAGGAACACGCAAACATCACAAATCCATGGAATGGACTCTACTCCTACACCACTTTAAACAACAGACAACACACGACAAATCCACCACACCACCTCAGACCCCTCCAGCTTCAAAGACCCGAACCTCAACCAAAGACACAAGCCCGAGACCCCAAGCAATCACATGCCCTTAACATCCCAAAACAGCTCACATGAACACCGGGTATAGGTGTAAGCCCGTAGAAACCGCCACCGCCCCCCAGACATATTTAACTACATATCGCCAGTGGCATGATGAACCAAGAATACAATGCTCCCGCCTGAACACAACCCTGAACCCCCTATGACCACCCCAGTTAACGGTTGAGAAATCACACCGGTAGTTACCAGGCCGGAACTTATAGGAAGGAGACACATCTCCATATGCAATAGAGCATACAATAACACGATTAGAAGCGCATACAACTTCATATCTCACACAGTAAGCACTATCCCAAGTGAACTGTTGCAAATCTAAATGATGTGTGAAAAAACTTACGAAATGTATGAAACAAATATGATGTTTATGTGCCAATGTATGATCAGTATACAAATACAAAATGCTAATAAAATATATTTCACACAAAACACTGACACTGAGTGCCAAGGGCGGAAAATCCGGTCAAATATCAGCTTTCAGGAGCTATATTTTGGCAGAAAAGAATCCATTTGAGATTTCTAGTGTTGTTTGGTATTTTCTCTGCACGATGTTATTCATCAATGCGGCGCTGTGTGCGTTCTGAACTGCAAATGTTTTTGTGTATGTTTTCAAGTGTATTCAATCTGAAACCAAACGATATGTGTTGTCAGTTTTCATTAAGGGAAACAAAGGGTTGGTCATTGCCGAGGTTCAAGTTTCAATCACATCATGTATCAAATTTTCCTAAAAAAGACCTTTAATTTTACTTGAGATGACCCCCTCTATTTGGATATTAATTTCGTTTAGACAATGTGGGACACTCACTCGTGCATCTGGTGTTTCCACGGTGATGTAGTCATTCAATTCCACTGTCACCAGCAATTCCTTCAGGTTCTGGTGAGCTATTGTTACTTCTGCCACGCTGTCTAGCATCACCAGAGCCTATTCCCTGTTCAGAAGCCGAGTCCTCAGTAATCTGGGTATTCCTAATTTTTAAGCCAGCTCCTTTCTTCTTTTTGAACTAAATCTTTGTTTTAAGTTGCTCTTCCTGTTTGATTATGAAATCTGAAGTGCGATGTGTCTCCCTTTTTCCCTTTGGTTGATCTTCAATTTTTTTGTTCTGACCGTCCTTGCCTCTCCTAGCTCTTTGATGAACCCTAAAAAGGAACGAAAGGAACATGTATCAGCATCCTGATACCTGTCAGGTTTCCTAATATTATCACGATTTCTAAGGTTGTACATCTTTTAAGAGGACTCCCATTGGGGAGACCCATCCCTTGATCGTGAAGTGTTTCTTTTATTATTATTTTTAGGTTGACTATTATCCCATTTATTTGTAGTAGAAATGGGTGCTTGCTTTGAGTTCTCTTTTTCAGAACTACTCACCACTAGTGGTTTTCCTGTTTTGGCTCCCAAACTATCTTTATCTAGTGAAGCATAGGCTTCTTCAATAATTTTTGGAAATACCAGCTCCTGATTTGCAGGAGTTGATTCCCCCTTAATGTTGCTCAGCACAATTGCCAAGACTTGGTCAAAATTACCCATTAGTTTTGTCCCCAAGTCCAGGGCAGGTCCTGCCCCATACACGTTCTGTGTCTGTTTTAATACTTCAGGAATAACTGATATAGTTGGGGTACTGTGTATTCTAATGTATACTGCTGCAAAGATTGTTCCCCATGTGGTACAATCCTCAATTGAGGGAACCATTCCCATTGGCAAGCAAATTGTTAACATTCTGTGTTTTTCCTGTGGACTCGTATGGGTCCAACTGTGCTATTTTTTTAACAATCCATAATAATACTTGATCCCTTTGTGATGGGAACACACCCATTAAATGTCGGTGGACTAATTATTGGAGTGTGTTGAGTCTGAACTGTACCATGTGGAGCAGCTCTTGCAGGTTGTACTGTGAGTGTTCGCATGACGAATTGGACAATGTGTCTGTATAGCCTCACTATTTCTTCTTATAGTGTACGCACTTCCCCTACTGGGAGTGTGTCTATCTCAGGATGTGGAGTGTAAGTCACTAAAACCAGCCTTTTTAATCCTCCTATGTTGAGCGGACCGAGTCTAACAACCGAAGTTGTGTGATATAGGGCGCCTTTAAATCAGTTTTTATGTTGCTGGTAAATTAACTGAACTTCAATGTCCTCGTATGGGATGTATTCTTCCGGTGGATCCACTTCAATGTATTCATGCAATAAACGTGACTGCGGATATGCAGGTGGGAATTTTACCCAGGATTAGAATACCTCTGATCCGGACACCACGTGTGCCTCAATCATGAAGGTAACATGGCCACCTGTTGCAGGTAATCCACGTTCTACTAATTTCAGAGTTACTGCCTGTCTGCAGTTTTCTGTAATGTTGAGAGCGTTAGCAAATTTGTCTCCTTCCCCGCTTCCACCGCATTTGCGGTTTCAGTCATTTTTTTAAAGAGAAGAAAGTAAAGATTTTTATGAGGTAAGGTTTCAGCACGATAGGGAACTTCTAATCCTTACAAGCTTGTCTAAAACCTTCAGCCAATACACAGGGTGTACCTGCTCAGCTGAGGCGGATTAACCTTCCCACTTCAGACATCTCTGAAAAATGTGAGTAGGGCTGTCTGAGAAATCACAAGTTCACTACTCAGATTTTACTGTTAATATAAGAACCAAACCATCGTTGGGGGCGCCATGTCGTGTAGTTCCTAGGACCCCCCAGGACCTGCACGTTTTGGATGACCTAAACTGAGGGCTTGGTGTGCAGACAAACTCTGGACACCCCCACAGGATGAGTCAGCCGTTAGACTAGCTAGCCATACAGTGGCACTACCATCCCCCTGTATTCTACAGTGGTGTATGTAGTTTCTGGTAACCACTGAACATGACAACCCTGAATCCTCAGGTATCGCGGAAACAATATGGTATCTTTCGCTCAGTCACTCATGCTTGCTTTTCTCACAGTACATAGAATGACGATTGAAATGGTTTCAATCATTATTTATTGGTCAAGCGTCAGTCTAGTATGAAACATGTTAGCTGCGACAATCAAAAGACAGGAGCAGACAAGTGTAATCGCTAGTACCAATATTGTAAAAAGTAGATACATTGCTACCATAGTGCTAGTAAGATGAATAAACGTTACAACAAACAAATGATGGACGGAATGCTGACAATGCAGACATTCTCCCCCAGTCAAGAGATCTGGGTTAAATCCATCGTTCGTTTGCCCACTACACCACCCCAGTTTAGACATGGCCATATGCAAATCAGTCTTGACCCTGTGCCTCATGGGAACAGTCCAGCCCGAACTGCCAAGCCATGTCTTCCCTGGACAGGAATCAAGCATTCTAGGACCGGTTTCTGGCTATCAGCCGTCATCAGCCAGGATAGCTTGACTCCAGTGGCGTAGTGAGCACGGGTCCCACGTCTGGGAATACCCATCCCACTTAGGGCGAAAAGCGTTACAACAAACAAATGATGGACGGAATGCTGACAATGCAGACATTCTCCCCCAGTCAAGAGATCTGGGTTAAATCCATCGTTCTTTTGCCCACTACACCACCCCAGTTTAGACATGGCCATATGCAAATCAGTTTTGACCCTGTGCCTCATGGGAACAGTCCAGCCCGAACTGCCAAGCCATGTCTTCCCTGGACCGGAATCAAGCATCCTAGGACCGGCTTCTGGCTATCAGCCGTCATCAGCCAGGATAGCTTGACTCCAGTGGATGACGGCTGATAGCCAGAAACCGGTCCTAGGATGCTTGATTCCGGTCCAGGGAAGGCATGGCTTGGCAGTTCGGGCTGGACTGTTCCCATGAGGCACAGGGTCAAGACTGATTTGCATATGGCCATGTCTAAACTGGGGTGGTGTAGTGGGCAAAAGAACGATGGATTTAACCCAGATCTCTTGACTGGGGGAGAATGTATGCATTGTCAGCATTCCGTCCATCATTTGTTTGTTGTAACGCTTTTCGCCCTAAGTGGGATGGGTATTCCCAGACGTGGGACCCGTGCTCACTACGCCACTGGAGTCAAGCTATCCTGGCTGATGACGGCTGATAGCCAGAAACCGGTCCTAGGATGCTTGATTCCGGTCCAGGGAAGGCATGGCTTGGCAGTTCGGGCTGGACTGTTCCCATGAGGCACAGGGTCAAGACTGATTTGCATATGGCCATGTCTAAACTGGGGTGGTGTAGTGGGCAAAAGAACGATGGATTTAACCCAGATCTCTTGACTGGGGGAGAATGTATGCATTGTCAGCATTCCGTCCATCATTTGTTTGTTGTAACGCTTTTCGCCCTCAGTGGGATGGCTATTCCCAGACGTGGGACCCGTGCTCACTAGGCCACTGGAGTCAAGCTATCCTGGCTGATGACGGCTGATAGCCAGAAACCGGTCCTAGGATGCTTGATTCCGGTCCAGGGAAGGCATGGCTTGGCAGTTCAGGCTGGACTGTTCCCATGAGGCACAGGGTCAAGACTGATTTGCATATGGCCATGTCTAAACTGGGGTGGTGTAGTGGGCAAAAGAACGATGGATTTAACCCAGATCTCTTGACTGGGGGAGAATGTATGCATTGTCAGCATTCCGTCCATCATTTGTTTGTTGTAACGCTTTTCGCCCTAAGTGGGATGGGTATTCCCAGACGTGGGACCCGTGCTCACTACGCCACTGGAGTCAAGCTATCCTGGCTGATGACGGCTGATAGCCAGAAACCGGTCCTAGGATGCTTGATTCCGGTCCAGGGAAGGCATGGCTTGGCAGTTCGGGCTGGACTGTTCCCATGAGGCACAGGGTCAAGACTGATTTGCATATGGCCATGTCTAAACTGGGGTGGTGTAGTGGGCAAAAGAACGATGGATATAACCCAGATCTCTTGACTGGGGGAGAATGTATGCATTGTCAGCATTCTGTCCATCATTTGTTTGTTGTAACGCTTTTCGCCCTAAGTGGGATGGGTATTCCCAGACGTGGGACCCGTGCTCACTACGCCACTGGAGTCAAGCTATCCTGGCTGATGACGGCTGATAGCCAGAAACCGGTCCTAGGATGCTTGATTCCGGTCCAGGGAAGGCATGGCTTGGCAGTTCGGGCTGGACTGTTCCCATGAGGGACAGGGTCAAGACTGATTTGCATATGGCCATGTCTAAACTTGGGTGGTGTAGTGGGCAAAAGAACGATGGATTTAACCCAGATCTCTTGACTGGGGGAGAATGTATGCATTGTCAGCATTCCGTCCATCATTTGTTTGTTGTAACGCTTTTCGCCCTAAGTGGGATGGGTATTCCCAGACGTGGGACCCGTGCTCACTACGCCACTGGAGTCAAGCTATCCTGGCTGATGACGGCTGATAGCCAGAAACCGGTCCTAGGATGCTTGATTCCGGTCCAGGGAAGGCATGGCTTGGCAGTTCGGGCTGGACTGTTCCCATGAGGCACAGGGTCAAGACTGATTTGCATATGGCCATGTCTAAACTGGGGTGGTGTAGTGGGCAAAAGAACGATGGATTTAACCCAGATCTCTTGACTGGGGGAGAATGTATGCATTGTCAGCATTCCGTCCATCATTTGTTTGTTGTAACGCTTTTCGCCCTAAGTGGGATGGGTATTCCCAGACGTGGGACCCGTGCTCACTACGCCACTGGAGTCAAGCTATCCTGGCTGATGACGGCTGATAGCCAGAAACCGGTCCTAGGATGCTTGATTCCGGTCCAGGGAAGGCATGGCTTGGCAGTTCGGGCTGGACTGTTCCCAGGAGGCACAGGGTCAAGACTGATTTGCATATGGCCATGTCTAAAGTGGGGTGGTGTAGTGGGCAAAAGAACTATGGATTTAACCCAGATCTCTTGACTGGGGGAGAATGTATGCATTGTCAGCATTCCGTCCATCATTTGTTTGTAGTAAGATGAATAAAAGCATATTACATAAAAGAAAAGCATTGGCGTACTCCTCTGATGTGTAGCCTAACTAACCGTGCCTTGCCTAGAGGTGTAGGTGAAGCATGCGTGTGTAACTGCTAGGATATGTCATAATAGAACCTAATGGAGCCAATAATTCCCCAGGGAAGTGCTAACCCCATACCTGATAATTCTGAATGAAGGACCCCGTCTCTGCATCGAGGATGGCACCCGCGACGGATGTCAGATCTCTGCTTGTCGAAGGATCAGCTGGCAGAGACTCGTCTCAGCTTGGAAGGAATTTCTCCTCTGTGTTTGTAAGGGCGAGTGAGAGTCTTTCATACTAAAATGGCCACTCCAGGGTTTTTCTAGAATTGAGATGTTTCGAAAACATTTGCTAATCCCCTGATAATCCTTTTCTAAACAAATATGATCATATACAGCTGCCTGTTGGCCATGAATGAAAAAGTGGTGACCCTTGTACAGAATAAATCTACCGTGCCTGGGGAAATGTTTTTGTACGTCAGGTACAGGGATTAAGATATGGTACCAAGAGCCTGAAGTCGGAGAGACAGAAGTAAGCTACTGGGTAAAAGGTCACCTGTGTAAGACGGTTATGTCATGTGGATGGGACGCAATGTAGGTAATCGGTATGTACATGATCGAACTGACCTAAAGGACATGACACTTCCTTTCAAGTGCTTGAGGTTTCCTGACTTCCCTGCCTTGGCTCCAAGTTGGCTGCAGGAACAATGCCAGGGTGACAAGTCCTTTATGTGAAGGCAGGGTACAGCCTATCCAGTTGCAAGTGGGGCTGTGCCCAGCTCCTCCCTCCCATCCTGCCAGTTGATGGCCTATCCATTCACACTTGTTCCCTATATTATATGGCTGCCAGGTAGGAATAAACAAAGTCCAGAACCCAACTACACCCAGTCATGTCACCCAGGAGCAGGCTGCAGGCACCAAATGGTTAGTAAAGGAAAATTACAACTTTAATTGTAACGCAAAAGTGCCATTTTCAAAATCATAACTTAAAATCCAACTTTACTATTAAAGATGGTCTTTACTTACAATTTCTCAGATTGTTTTCAATCAATAGTTATCACTCTTTAAAATGAATGAGGCAATTTAATATTATCCTATGGGAGAGGTAGGCGCAACAGTAGTGAAAAATGAATGTAAGAGTTTTTCACTACAAGGGGCCGTATTATGTATTGGCATTGTTTGCACCCGGCGCACCTTTGAAAAGGTGAGCCTGGCGCAAACAATGCCAATGCGCCCCATTATGGTGAATGCGCTGCCTCCAGGCCATCCGCGACCTCGCGCTGCCCTGGGGGCAGCGCATTCATTTGAAATCACGGAGCAGCCTCTCTGTGTTTTCACAGTGCAGGCGGCACCCGCCTGCACTTTGAAAGGGGATTAGAGATTCCCTTGCAGGCGGGTGCAGTCAGTGACTGAACCCGCCTGTAAGGAGATGTCTGGGGGATCCATGAGACCCCCTTTGCCCCCTGCAGAGGGCTGCTATCAGGGGGGGCACTGTCAGTGCTCCTTCTGAGTGATTCTTTGACTCTGCGCCCGTGTCTGTAATATGGCGCGGGTGCAGAATCAAAGGAACCCCCTCATTTGCATAGGGCACACCACTATATAAATGAGGAAACACCCTCTGTTGATAACGCTGGCGCTTTAAGTGCGCCAGCGCTATCGATATTATAGAAGGAGTCACACGAGCATCTGCGCCCCCTTCTATAATACCAAAGTGCCTAGGGGGGTGTGCAAAGCGGGCGCAAATGCCTGTTGCACCCCCGGGGCACCTTATGTAATGCAGCCCAGAACATTTAAAACTTAAAATGCCATGTCCAATCTTTTAATAACAATGCCCCCTGCCTATGGGCTACCTAGGGTCTGTGTTAGGAGTAACATATGCAATAAAAGGGGAGTTTAAGGCGTGGGAATGGGGTTATATTGCTAAGTCGAATTAGCAGTTTAAAACTGCATTTAGGCTGCAATGGCATACCTGGGGTATTTTTTCTGGGGCTACTTAAGTGGGTGGCACAATATGTGCTGCAGACCCACTAGTAGCATTTATTGTACAGGACCTCGAAATATGGTATACTGATCTACAAGGGACTTATTACTAAATGTAATACGGCAATCAGGTATACACTATTTTAACCATATTGAAGGGAGAGAGCACAAGCACTATAGCACTGGTTGGCAGTCATAGGTCTAAGAAAAACGAATTCCATCAAAAAGTGGAGGAAAAAGGCAAAAGGTCCGGGGAAGATCCTGCAGAGAGGGCTAAGTATAACAAAGAATATTTTAAATTATAATTCATTTGACTCTAAACAGCATATCTCTATTTGTGCTCAGTTCAAAGTTAGCACTTATTACATGTAATAAGGGATCAGGAATTCTCTGTAGCAGAGGTCAGCAGGGACCAGGCAGGTCCAGTAGCAGCAAGGGTGCTGGGCAGTTGCAGGGAGGCCTCATGAGCTTGTTATGTCCCTGCAGCTCAAACATGAAATCAGCCAAATGACCCTTTGAGTCCCTTGGTTTTGCTTTGTATAAAGGTAAGCCGGTCTAACCTTCCTTTACAGACAGAAAGGCAGTCATCTGACATCAGTACAGTCCACTTTCAGCTGGGCAGTCCTTCATCTGTAATGTCTGCATGTGCAGGAATGTTCTGCAGATTGGCTCTGGCGGTCCAATATTTGTACATGGTGCCAGCCTTTGTGTGGGGGGATTGCCTATACTATCCCCACATGTGGTTCTGGAAAGTATTTCCCTTTCTCCTGTCAAACCTCCAAATTGTCTAGGTTGACAAATCAAGGGCAGGCCTGGTGTCAAATTCCATGGTATGTGCAGGAGATAAAGCTCTTTGAAATGTTAGTAGGGCTGGGTACAGCCCCTTCCAGTCACCCTGCCATAATGGCCCATCCGGCCACACACAAACCCCCTTTGTATTACTGCCTGGAAGCAATACACAAACACCAACAACAGAGCCATTCACAGTCATGTGACCCAGGACACTGGCAGAAGACATCAACTAATTGAGTCAAGAAATGTCAACTTTCTAATAGTGGTATTTTCTGAATTGCAACTTAGAATCAGACTTCACCATTAAAATGATTTGAATTACAATCCATTTAAGTGTAGACAGCATATCTCTATCTGCTCCTAATCCAACGTTAGACCATAATAAATGTAGTAAGGTAACCCAGTGTTAGTCAATGTGAGAGATAGGCCTTACAACAGTGAAAAATGACTTCAGGAGTTTTTCACTACAGTGATATGTAAAATTAAGTAAACATGTCCAACGTTACAAATTTAAATACAGCGCACCCTGTCTCATGAGTCTTTAGGGCCTCCTTAAGGGGGGCTTATAAGTATTAAAAAGGAATGTTTAGGCCTGAGAATAGGTTTATTTTGCTTGGTAAAAAAGGTCAATTTAAACCTGCAGTACAGGCTACAGTGGCAGGCCTGAGTCATGTTTAAAAAGCCTACTTTCGAGGGTGACACCATGAGTTCTGCCGGCCACTAGTAGCTTTTAATTGATAGACTCTGAGTGCATGAAGTATCATTTCTTAGGGACTTACCAGTATAATAAATGTACAAATCAGGTAGATGAACATCGTATCATGTTTTAGGGAGAGAGCACAAGCAATTTCCCACTGGTCAGCATGGCAAAAGGCAGTCCCAATGCCAACAAAATGCAAAGAATCTGGAGGAAATCCTGCAAAAAAGGCTATGCCCAACAGTGGCTTTTATCAGGCTTTGTGTCAACATTTAAGTGTGTTTGCATTGATCAGCCCCAGTGATCCTACCCCCTGACACAAAGTGGTATGATCTGGTTCATATGCTGTGAACGTGAACTTTTGAGCTAGAGAGTAAATAGCTGTTAGATCTGACATCCTTAGGGTGGTCTTCCCCAACTTTTTGCTTGCTTACTTCCTCTTTTTGCTGTATCTTTTTGTTGGCCATAGGACTCTGAGCACTGCTAACCAGTGCTAAAGTGCATGTGCTTTTCCCCTAAACATGATGACATTGATATATACCTGATTGGTATATTTTACTTATAGTTAGGGTTATACTTATAGTTTTACTTACAGTTTGCGGCCTACATTTTACTTGTTGGTTTGTGGGCTTTGTAGCTTAAAATCTGCTGCTGTTTTACCTGCTCATGACTGCTTAAATTTACCAGTTGAGTTGTAGGCTTTGTAGGTTACAATCTGCTGCTTTACCTGCCTGTGACTGCTTAAACTTACCTTTTGGATTGTGGGCTTTGTATTTAAAAATTCCGCTGTTTTAACTGCTCATTACTGATTACATTTTCCTCCTAGTTTTTCCCCAATACTGTGCTAAGACCTGTGTGCAAGCAACCCACCCCCAATTCACTTTTGTCTTAGCAAGTTAAAAAAAATAATAATAAAGGTCATATCACCAGAATGCAGAATCTGCTGTCAGGGTTTAAACTGTGTTTGGAAAGTGTATGTTTTGGTGAGGTGAGTGATTTTTTCAAGTGTGGGAAAAGCAGCATTGTTAGTGGCTTAGATTAGGCCTTCACATTCAGAACTCCAAAGTGTGAATTGAGCATGTCTATCTCCATGGAGATTCTGAATTGAGGTACAGCTCTCAGTCCCCTGTCCAGCAGCCTGAGCTTCCTGATTGACTCTCTAGCTTTCAAGCAACCCTGAGCCCTCCTCTCACACCTGCCACGCCCCTTAAGGTTTGTGGAGGAAATTCGAAGACAGCCACCTCCATTGTGTTAGCCACAGCTTCCCTATGCCCAACATCCCAGTGAACAAAGGACCAGAAGCTGGTAAGAAGATGGACTTTGCGCTGTTTAATCCTGAAACTTAAAAAAGTGATTTTCCGTGACCCATCACCGGCTTGATTTTACTTGTTGGTTTGTGGGCTTTGTAGCTTGTAATCTACTGTTTTACCTGCCAATGACTACTTGAATGTACTTGTTGGTTTGTGGGATTTGTAGCTTAACATCTGTTGTTTTACCTGCCTGTGACAGCTTAAATTTCCCTCCTAGTTTTTA
Organism: Triturus cristatus; assembly: GCF_964204655.1. Taxonomy (NCBI): domain Eukaryota; kingdom Metazoa; phylum Chordata; class Amphibia; order Caudata; family Salamandridae; genus Triturus; species Triturus cristatus. The sequence continues at coordinate 1,192,019,696 of NC_140591.1, forward strand.
CCCTATAGAGTGCTAAGACCTGTGTGCAAGCAATCCACCCCCTACTCCCTTCTGTCTTAGCAAGTGAAATAAAAATAAAAGTCATATTATACCTCAGAGGGTAAGCAGAGTGTGCTTTGAGACTGCAGCTCTCTGTCCCCTGTCCAGCAGCCTGAGCATCCTGATTGTCTTTCTAGTTCCCAAGCAACCCTAAGCCCTTCTCTCACACATGCCCAGGCCCCTTAAGGTTTATAGAGGGATCCCCAAGACAGCCACTTCCATTTTGTTAGCCACAGCCTCCCTGTGCGCAACATCCTAGTGAATAAAGGACCAAAAGGTGGTAAGAAGACAGACTTTGTGCTGTTTATTCCTAGAACTTTAAAAAGTGAGTTTCCTCTAGCCACGGCTACCAAAATTTTATTTGTTGGTTTGTGGGCTTTGTAGCTTAAAATCTGTTGTTTCAACTGCCTGTGACTGCTTTAATTTACCAATTGGATTATAGGTTTTTGGGTTTTAAAATCTGTTGTTTTACCTGCCTGTGAATGCTTAAATATCCCTCCTAGGTTGTCCCATATACTTAGGCCATCCTGTTTTAGGTTTAAACCTATAATAACTGAAAAAACCAAACTGATAGGGAAATAGCCCTCACCAGTGTAAACATCTAAACACTGAAAAAAGACCTGCACAACCACAAACTAAATGCCATTCACAGAAAGGAAAAGGAGAGTGAAAGAATCATTTTTATTTCTTCCTGAAGGGGCCAATACAATTTAACTTTGTTGTAAAAGGTAGCATCAAGAAAGACTGGGCTAAAATTATTTTGCTTGAGTTTTGTTGTTTAGGGATGTCACTAAAATATTGTTTATTCTCCCTTTTGCTTTTTCCAGTTTTGTAGTCTTTGGGCTAAAGATGCAGGGTTTCGAAAAATGTTTTAGGTCTTGTTTAATTATTTTATACATTGTAGAGAACCAGGAAATTACAAAATCATATTTGATATTTTTCTGCGTTTGATACTTTCACTGATGGGTAAAATGGCTGGTTTCATAAGAATCTTTCCCACTATGTATCTTCACATTTACCCACAGAGAATGGTAAAACCCCTTGATACGTCAGCCCCCTTTTCTAGAGAGTCAGTACTGATAGTAGGTGAATCGCCAAACACCCCAGGGTTTAAACATTAATTTATTTATTTGAAGAGTTTTACATAGCGCTGGCTGGACCGCTTTACATGAGGAATCACAAGTTACAAAATTACATTCGTTACTGGAGCATTAAATACCAATAGGAAAAGACAGTGTTACACAGTAACATGAGTTCTAAAGTAAAACATAACAAAGACAAAATGTCTGAAGGGGCGTAGCGGGGGAGAAGTAAAAAAGGGATTGGAAAGACGATCGGATCAGGCAGACCCGCGAGGGGGAAAGTATTTCAGAGAAACCAAAAGTCAGAAGAGAAAGTCAGACAAACCGGCAAGGGACCAGCATTCATCACATCCAGTGTTGCGGTGACTGAACAAGTTGAGGGGGTGGAGGGGACCTGAAAGGGGGGTCAAAAAGAAGAAAAGACAGTCCAGCGCCACAGGGAGCAGTCCAGTGGTCGACGTTGTCAAGATGGTGGATCCTGGTTACGGGTACCGATAAGAAACACAAAATGCTGGGAGGCATAAAAACCAATTCTAACAACCACAAAGGGGGTTAACTCAATGGAGCAGGATTAGGAAGGGGGGGTAGTCACAGGATGGAGGAGGGATGAAGGTTGGTGGACGCCGATCTCAAACGGGTCATCAATGTGAGCTCGCTGGGGGCTGCAGGGCCCGCCGTGTCGTCGTTCTGCAAAACCACAAAGTCCGGAGACGTCAGCTCAGGCACCTAGGCATAAACCCGGGAGATGGAGGCAGCAGCTGGAATCCGGGGGGCGCGCTTCCCCAGTCTCGAGAAGGGAAAACAGGCTCAGGGGTATTGGTTTTCAGAACCGCAGAACTTTTGCCACTGCAAGACTCACGCAAACCAGTCGCTGATCCGGAAGGTGAAGGAGGAGGTCAGGCAGCTGCGGGCAAACCAAGAAAGACATGAAACATCCGGAGGGGCGAAACCTAGCCCATCACCTCCACAGCCACAGAGGAAACTCCACCGGAACACCAGCCGTGCAGAGTTTGTTCCATCCTCAGCAGATCCTCAATGATTCGTTGGAAAGAGGGTGAGACACAGCGGAGAGCCGAAGAAAAACTGTGCCCAATGTACAGCTGGGTAGGTGACGGCCGAGGGGGTGATCAACGACCAGTCTCCCCTATAGCTGCAGCAGCAGCTTCACGGGAATCAATCATGTTGGATTCGGGCTCCGTGGTCGGAAAAATTTTCATTGTTCTTCAGAGGTTGCATGTAGAATTGCAGGAATCGGAGAGTCGAAGTACCGTTGTTCATTAGAACCTCAGGTGAGTGAAAAGATGTGAGGAGGGGGTATATTCAAGGAGATTATTTCCAAAAGGCAATCCCTGGCCAGGGAGCTCCTGACCGGAGCTCCTCACCCATCGGCCGTCTTAGCACGCAATGCAACGTGTAGTGACAACTATATGTGAAAAGAGTGCTGTCACCAAGCATCTGGGATAATGGTGAAAACATGACACCAGACTTTTGGAAAATATGGAACACATGATTGGAGTGATATTGTTTGTATTTGCAGTGATTCAGCTACATATATGAAAAGGTTGTGTGATGATCTGTAAAAATTGATACTTGAGCTGAAGTGCTCCTCCCTGTAAGAGATCCTTGCCACTTGCTAGATGGTATGCTCAAATAATCTTTGCAGTCTTGAGAGTTAATGAAGAATGCTATTGACTTTTATGTTCAATCTGGTGCACTGTTTTGTTATGTGAAGGAACTAAAGCGAAAATATTTCTCATTATGTGCTTTGTGTGCCATTAGAGAAAGAGTCATCCCAACTGTGTCATTTAGCTGGTAGTCCTCAGTTCTAGAGGCCGTGAATGCTATATTATCCATTGGGAAACCGTATACAGAATTTTTGCTGAGTGGTGATAGCAAAGACAAGAAATGTGAGGATCTTTGGTCGCATATTGATAGTAATGTGAAAAAAATAAATTCTACTGCATTCTTAGATTTTTACAGGAAAACATGACTGCTGTAGTGGATATTAAATACCTAGACTCTGAAAGCACCCTTGTCTACCAAGTGTTCAGCATAATTGGTGGAGATGTGAAACATCTCCTTGAGAGTAGGCTGGGCAACACTTTTAGTGACTTTGGAACTTCAACATGTTAGAGTGCTTGCCACTTGGCAAGCAAAGAGCTATTGAGGAGCTATTCAGGAAATTTGTTTTCAATGTATGAGAAATGGCTTGCAAGTATGCATAGAAATGTCCAGTCACCAACCATGGCATTCAAAGTCAATGAAGCCTCACTGTGGTACTCTGCACACGTTCTAGATCCCCTCCGTAAAGGGGAATTTTCTCCAGCCTTTCAAAAGTGCTGCTTCATTTTGGACCGCTTCAATAACTCTGAGGGCAGATGCACCCAGTTCAAAGCATTTGTTGAGGAACTTGTCCCAGAGAATCTTAATCTTTAGGTGCACCATCAGTGGCCTTGGAGGCTACGTAAGTGGACAGAGTTAGCAAATTGTGTACTGGCAGTTTTGGCATTGCCCGTCTTAAGTGCCAATTTGAGAGGGCCTTTTCAAAGATAAAAGATTACATGAGAAGGAAAGAGCAAGCGCCCATGACCAAGAACTCACTGAAGAAGTATTGTATGGTGCACTACAATAAGTGTGATTTGTAAAAATGTATTTGGACCTCACATACACTGTATGTGCACTGTCTATATACCATGCACTATCAGTGCAGAAAGAAAGCAATAGTAAAAGCAAAACGTTCCATAAACACTAGAAAAACACTCTTTTTATATTTGTTTTTCATGGAGCAAAAATGTGTATCCACTGATAACCACTGGTTTTTTGAGGTATTGAAATCACTTGAAAACACTGGAAAAAACGCACAAGAATTTAACATAAATAGAAACTTAAAAGAGAAAAGCCTACTTATACTGTGCTAAGACGTGTGTAAGCATTCCACCCCAACTTCCTTTTGTCTTATCAAGTAAAAACAATATATAGTTCATATTACACCTCAGATGCTAAGCAGAGTGTGCTTTGAGACTACAGAAATCTGCTCTTAGGATTTAAATTATGTTTGGAAAGTGTATGCAGCACTCGTTTTGGCTAAGAGAGTGAATTGTTTAAGGTCGGGAAAAGCAGCATTGTTAGTGGCTTAGATTAGGCCTTCACATACAAAACTCCAGAGTGTGGATTGAGCCTGTCTGTCTCCATGGAGATTCTGAACGGAGGTGCAGCTCCCAGTCACCTGCCCAGCTGCCCGAGCACACTGATTGTTTCTCTAGCTCCCAAGAAACAATGAGCCCTCTTCTCACAACTTCCCAGGCCCCTTAAGGTTTATGGAGGAAACCCCTAGACAGCCGCCTCTATTTTATTAGCCACAGCTTCCCTGTACCCAACATCCCAGTGAACAAAGGACCAGAAGCTGGTAAGAAGAGGGACTTTGTGCTGTTTATTCCTAAAACTTTAGAAAGTGATTTTCTGCTTCCCATGACTGCCCAAATTTTACTTGTTGGTTTGTGGGCTTTATAGCTTGAAATCTACTGTTTTACCTGCCAATGATTACTTGAATATTGTATGTTGTTTTGTGGGCTTTGAAGCTTAAAATCTGCTGTTTTAGCTGCCCATGACTTGTTACATTTACTTATTGGTTTGTGGGTTTTGCAGCTTAAAATCTGCCCTATTACCTGCTTGTGGCTGCTTTAATTTACCTGTTGGATTGAAGGCTTTCAGGTTTAAAAATCTGCTGTTTTACCTGCCTGTGACTGCTTAAATAGCCCTCCTAGGTTATCCCTTATACTGTGCTAAGACATGTGTGTAAGCATTCCACCCCCAGCTCCCTTTTGTCTTATCAAGTAAACAAATGATATATAGGCTATATTACAACTCGGATGCTGAGCAGAGTGTGCTGTGAGACTACAGAAATTTGCTCTTAGGATTTGAACTGTGTTTGGAAAGTGTATTTAGCACTCGTTTTTGGCTAGGAGAGTGAATTGTTTAAGGTCGGGAAAAGCGGCATTGGTAATGGCTTACATTAGGCCCTTACATGCAGAACTCTAGAGTGTGGATTGAGCCTGTCTGTCCCCAAGGAGATTCTGAATTGAGGTGCAGCTCCTAGCCACATGCCCAGAAGCCTGAGCTTACTGATTGGCTCTGTAGCTCCCAAGAAACCCTGAGACCTCCCCTCACACCTGCCCAGTCCCCTTAAGGTTTATGGAGGAAACCCTAAGACAGGTACCTCCATTTTGTTAGCCACAACTTCCCTGTGCCCAACATCCCAGTAAATAAAGGACCAGAAGCTGGTAAGAAGATGGACTTTGTGCTGTTTATTCCTGAAACTTTAAAAAGTGATTTTCGGCAACCCATGACTGCCTAAATTTTACTTGTGGGTTTGTGGGCTTTGTCCCTTGAAATCTACTGTTTTACCTGCCTGTAACTGCTTTAATTTACCTATTGGATTGCGGTATTTATATTTGAGAACTCTGCTGTTTTACCTGCCTGTGACTGCTCATATCCCTCCTAGGTAATCCCCTATACTGTGCTAAGACATTCTCTTGTAGCACTTCTTTACTCTTTCTCTATTTCATTCCTTTTCTCTGCCTGGAATATGGAACACTGTACCTGTGTTGTACAACTTACGTTCCATGTTCCAGAGCCCTTGGAGTTCAGTTACTGTTAAACCTTGCTTCTATATAGTTGTGCTGTGCCTCACCTCCAATAAACTTGGATTTTGTACTCACCATCTGAAGCCTCATCTTTACAAATAGGCGACGACCGGTTGAAGACTTCGTTTGCTTCAAGCTGGAGGCACAGGTGCTGCGACTTCTTCCAGACCTGCTTCCTCGTCCTTCAGTTCTCTGCCTGTTTAGCCTTCCTGCGTACTGCATATTCTGTTCCTGCATTCAATTTTGAAAACCGCAGTTTCCTGGCTATTTTTCTGCACTTCCGACGGGATTTTGTCCTATTTGGTAAATTTTCTACTCACGAACGGACAACTACTGTTGCCACGCTACGACCGCTGACGTACTACTTGAATACCAGTGACTACAACTAGTGTTGCCACGTTATGACCGATGACTTGCTGCTTGGATACCAGTCATCACGTTGTTGCTTAGTGGCTCTTCAACGCTACCATTGTTCCTGATTGGGTACGTTGTGCGTCATCACGCCTGCGGCTTGCTTAGTGGCTCTTCAACGCTACCATTGTTCCTGATTGGCCAAGTTGAGCGTCATCAAGCCTGCGGCCATCTTAGTGCGGGTTGATTCCCATAAACGCTGGAAACATCACTGCAAGCGCTGAAGACTCTAGCACTCAGTGTAAACGCCGGAAACATCACTACAAAAGCACTCATCGTATGTTTCCTGTATTTAACCTGTGAGGTAGTGAGCCTTTCCTTTGGTATTTCCTCATGCTTTCTACAGGGAGGCGAGCCTGATTCCGGATTGGTGACAGGCCCACCTTGTCAAATTATATGCGCTACAGCCTGCTTTCTTTCGGTGACAGGCACACCTTGTACTCTATTTTTATTGCGGATTACAGTCTATTTCCTTTTATTTATTCATTGTTTCTGCCTTATTATGGTTACCACCATTTATTATGTGCATTCTTTCATATACTGTATAAATTGTTATCATAGCACATTTTATATTTATGCACTCATTGTTTATTTTACCGTAGTGACATTTATACGCTTATTTGCTTCTCACTTTCTAATTTAATTTCGCTACTATTACATTAAAATGCAATTTGATCCACCTTCTAAATTTTTACAAATGAAAGGAGAACCACCCATTCCATGGATGAGATGGAAAGAGGAATTTATCACCTACTTAAAGGCTATTGATGGAGAATGTGTGTCAGCGGAGAGGAAAAATAATATTTTTCTTCACTGTTTAGGTTCTGAGGGACAGCTTGTTTATAGGACTCTTCCTCCTGTTAGATCGGGAGGTGATAACAACGTGCAGGATGAAGCCATTTTATGTATAGAAGGCAGATTTAAACCAACGACTAGTGTTGCCCTCAATAGGTTTACATTTTATACTAGGGCTCAAGAAGAGGGAGAGAGCTTTGATGAATTTCTCACTGCCTTACGTGAGTTGTCCTTACATTGCAATTTTGGTTTAATAACTGACGAGATGATCTGGGACCAAATCATTGTTCACTTAAGAAGTAAGAAGGTACAGGAGCAACTGTGGATATTGGGCGATCCTAATTTGGAGACTGCTTTCAGTACAGCCAAGGATTTGGAGCAGTACGATAAGTGGATCAAGTCACTTAACAAAGAAACTAAATCTCCCACATCTTGTGAGGTCAATGTGATCAACCCTGGATCTTCTAAGACTTATTCCAATGGCACAAGTGTCTCTAGCACCAAACAATTTTATTGCTATAGATGTGATAATCCTGACCATATAGCCTCTTTCTCACGCTGTCCTGCCATTAGTAAAGAATGTAGTAAATGTGGATGTTTGGGACACTTCTCTAAAATGTGTAAAAATACTATGAGGGGTGGTGCTCCGAATTCTAAGAAGTTTGTACCATCTTCTTCAAAATTCTCCAAAGGGAAAGTTTCTTGTGTATCTGGTCATTCTCATTCTTGTAATCATTCTCAAGGTGATCCTCCTTCTTGTGATCATTCTCAAGGCGATTTAGAGTCTGGTATTGTTGTTTCAATCCAAGATTCATTTGATGTTTCTGAAGCTGAAAACATTTGTTCTCTTAAGTGCACTGTATGCATCTTGGGAAGAGAGTTGGAATTAATGGCTGACTCGGGATCGCCTTGGACTATAATCACAAAAGATTATTGCCTAAAATCTTTCAGAGACTTCATTGACGTCGATTTGTTATGTGAACCTGATATTGTGGCACAGAATTTTGATGGCTCCTACATTGACTTTATGGGTTTCAACGAGGTAGCCATTGAGTTCAAAGGTAATTCTGCTACCATCAAGTTGTATGTAGCTTTCAAGGGTGTTAATGTCTTAGGCTGGCGTGACCAAGCAAAGCTGGGGATTGTGTTGAACCTCAGGAACAAGGAACCTGTTTCGGTTCTTGCTTTGTCTTCTGCTAGTACCGATTTTATTAATTTGTTTCCCTATGTATTTTCTGATGATCTTGGCAAATTTATTGGTTTCAGTCATAGGATCAAAATCAAAGAAGGTTCTGTTCCTGTGAAACAAAAACTAAGAGGAGTCCCTATCAGTATTGAGGACTGAGTTAAAAAACTTGTTAAAAAACTTGTTGGATGAGATGGTTGAGGGTGGCATTATTGAAGAAATGGAATCTTCTGAGTTGGTTTCACCCATTGTTTTAGCCCAAAAATCAGATAATAGTATTAGTTTATGTGTTGATTTGAGGGCTTTGAATTCTAATCTGGTTGCTGATTGCCACCCTCTTCCCAATATTAATGAGATGGTATGCATGTTGGATGGTGCCTGCATTTTTTCTACCCTTGATCTCCCGTCGGCCTACCACCAGATTGAGCTCACTCAGGATTCTAAACACTACACTGCTTTTATCACACCCCATGGACTGTTTCAATTCAAGAGGATGCCATTTGGCCTTGCTTCGGCCGCATCTGTGTTTTAGAGAGCTATGTACCACATTTTTAAAGATGTCAGCAAGTTTGTTAAATGTTTTCAGGATGATATCCTAATTTTCTCTAAAAATTAGGAAGACCATTTTCATCACGTAAAGGAAGTTTGTCTTAGGTTAGGTAAGTGGGGTTTGACACTCAAAGCTGGTAAATATTATTTTTTTTGTAAATCAGTGGAGTATCTAGGTCATACGCTCTCTGGTGATGGGGTTGTGCCCAAGAAATCTTTGGTTGATGCCATCATCAGTGCACCAGTTCTTGATAATAAAGAGACACTTCTTTCTTTTGCGGGCCTGTATGAATACTATAGTAAATTCATACAGAATTTTGCAACCAAAATGGAGTCTCTTAGAGAGTTAACCAGAAAATCTACAGAGTTTTTATGGTCAGATAAACAAGAGACAGCTTTTAGACAAATTAAGAATAACATTTTTAATGCACCCACCCTGAGATTTTTTTGCCTTAATAAGAGATGTGTTATCACCGTGGATGCCGGTCTGTATGGGCTGGGAGGAGTTCTTAGCCAGTGTGCGGGGAAGGAAGAGTGGTGTGTGGCTTTTGCTTCTAGGACTCTTTCTATGACTGAGAGGAGATATTCTGTGATTGAGAGGGAGTTGTTGGCTTGCATCTGGGCCATTGAACATTTTCGTAACTATCTGTGGGGAAACAGATTTACGCTCAGAACAGATCATAAGCCCCTAGTTGGTATATTATCCCCAGGGCGAGGATGGAACTCCACTGCTCGAATAGCCCGTCTCACATCTAAACTACATTAATATAATTTTGGGGTTGTCTATGTTCCTGGCAGGAGTAATGTCACAGCTGATTTTCTTTCTAGATTGCCGTGTTCAGACGAGTGTGTTGCCCCAGATGAACAAGAAATGGATATTGTTGCCACCGTCAAGGATTTTGTATCTCAGGAGTTTGTGTGTTTGTCTGAGACCGAGTGGATTACAGAGATTATTAATGATGTTGTGTCCCAACGGATCATTGAATGTATAAAAAACGGATGGCCCAAGGAAAGGTCTGCTTTGGCTGAAGTTGCTCCTTTTTGTTGTGTTTCTAGTGAGATTGAAGACCTTGGTGGTTTGCTTTTTAAAGCAGGAAAGATCATTCCTCCTGCGTCTATGCAGAACAAGATATTATTACTTGCCCACCAAGGACATTTGGGTATGTCCTCTATGAAACGGCTCACCCGAGCAAATGTTTGGTGGCCTGGGCTTGATAAAATGGTTGATAGGGTGGTTAGAGAATGTCCCGAATGTATCAGTAGTGATAAAATGCTTAAAGTCTCCTCTGCCTTTCTTAAACCAGTCTCTTGGCCTGAGTGCCCGTGGCAAAAAGTAGCTTTTGACATATCAGGTCCTTTTAAACATTTACCTTCTAATGCCCACTTTGCTCTTGTTATGGTGGACTACCTCTCTAAGTGGCCAGAGGTTAAGTTTCTAGCTAATGTCTCTAGTCAAGTCATCATTACCTCTTTCAAAGAAGGTTTTGCACGTGAGGGGTCCCCCGAAGTTCTTGTAACGGACAATGGGGTGCAACTCACATTGCAAGAAATTAAAAGTTTTCTTCATATGTGTAATACCAAACATGTGACTACTTCCCTCTATGAGCCGAGGGAAAATGGCCAAGTGGAACGGTTTAACCGTGTTCTTAATGATGGTATTCAATCAGCTGGTAAGTCAGCTGATTGGAGGGATGTTGTAATGAAAAATTGTGGATGTATCGCATCACTCCCCATTCGGTTACTAGGGTAAGTCTCTTCAGACTTTTGAAGGGCAGAGAACATATTTCGGAAATTTGTCCATGGTGGATTAAAAAAGCTATTAAGGTGGATGACAGTATTGACCTTAAACTAGTTGCCAAACATGTGGAGAACAGGCAAGACAAGATGAAAACTTTGTTTGACTCCAAAATGAATGTTAAAGTTCCTGATTTTGCCGTTGGAGACAGGGTTAGGATAAAAAAAACCTGGGTTTTTGGTGAAAGGTTTTTCGAAGTTCAGTCATCCTATTAAAGTTGTTAAGGTTTGTAAGAACACTCTTATTACTCAGGATGGTAGAGTATGGAATGTGAGGAGGGTTGCTAAATGCAAGTCCTTAAGGTGCTCTGTTAACAATGATGAAGCTTTACTGTTACACGATTTTCCTAATCCTGATGGTAATTCTTTTCATTCTAACCAATTTGTGGCTTCTAGAGTCAAGAGCAATGATCGACCTAGAGTTTTACCTGCCAGGTTTTTGTCTTGATTTGGTTCATTACATTTTTGTTCTTTGTCTTCTTTTCTTTTCTATATTAAGGGTGAGATGTGTTGCATTCTCTTATGGCACTTCTTAACTCTTTCTCTGATTTTTTCCTTTTCTCCTCCTGGAACATGGAACACTGTACCTGTGTTGTACAACTTACATTCTATGTTCCAGAGCCCTTGGAGTGCAGTTACTGTTTAACCTTGCTTCTATATAGTTGTGCTGTGCTTCACCTCCAATAAACCTGGATTTTGTACTCACCGTCTGAAGCCTCATCTTTACACATGTGTCTTAGCAATTCAGCCCCAGCTCCCTTTTGTGTTAGAAAGAAAAAGAAAATATATATAGGTCATATTACACCTCAGATGCTGAATAGAGTGTGCTTTGAGACTACAGAAATCTGCTCTTAAACTGTGTTTGGAAAGTGTACGTAGCACTCATTTATGGCTAGGAGAGTGAGTTGTTTTAGGTTGGGAAAAGCAGCATTTTTAGTGGTTTAGATTAGGCCCTCAGATGCAGAACTGCAGAGTGTGGATTGAGCCTGTCTATCGCCATGGAGATTCTGAATTGTGGTGCAGCTCCCAGCCCCCTGCCCAGCAGCCTGAGGTTACTGATTGGCTCTCTATCTCCAAGGTAACCGTGTGCCCTCCACTCACACCTGCCCAGGCCCCTTAGGGTTTAAGGTGGAAACCCCAAGACAGCCACCATTTTATTATTCACAGCTTCCCTGTGCCCAACAACCCTATGAACAAAGGGCTAGAAGGTGATAAGAAGACAGACTTTGTGTTGTTTATTCCTCAAACGTTAAAAAGGGGGTTTTCCTCTACCCGTGACTGCCTACATTTTACATGTTGGTTTGTGGGCTTTGCAGCTTAAAATCTGTTGTTTTACCTGCCTGTGACAGCTTATATATCCCTCCTAGTTTTTCCCCTATACTGTGCTAAGACCTGTGTGCAAGCAATCCACCCCTTGCTCCCTTCTGTCTTAGCAAGTGAAATAAAAATAAAAGTCATATTACACCTTAGAGGCTAAGCAGAGTGCGCTTGAGACTGCAGAAATCTGCCCTTAGAGTTTAAACCGTGTTTGCAAAGTGTATGTAGCACTCATTTTTAACTAGGAGAGTGAGTTATTTAAGTGTGGTAAAAGCAGTATTGTGAGCGGCTTAGATTAGGCCCGTACCTGCAGAAGTACAGAGTGTGGATTGAGCCTGTCTGTCTCCAAGGAGATTCTGAATTAAGGTGCAGCTCTCAGCCACCTATCCTGCAGCCTGAGCTTATGGATTGTCTCTCTAGTTCCCAAGCAACCCTGAGCCCCCCTCCTGCCCAGGACCCTTAAGGTTTTTAGAGGGAACCCCAAGACAGCCACCTCCATAATGTTAGCCACAGCTTCCCTGTGCTCAACATCCTAGTGAATAAAGGACCTGAAGGTGGTAGGAATACATACTTTGTGTGTTTATTCCTAGAACTTTAAAAGTGATTTTCCTCTGCCCATTTACTTGCTAGTTTATGGGCTTTGTTGTTTAAAATCTACTGTTTTACCGGCCTGTGACTGCTTAAATGTCCCTCCTAGGTTTTCCCCTATACTGTGCTAAGACCTGTGTGTAAGCAATCCAACCCAGTTCCCTTTTGTCTTAGCAAGTGAAGAAAATGAATATAATAGAAAAATGATCTTAGGGTCTAAACTATGTTTGGAAACTTTATGTAGCTCTCGTATGTGTCTAGGAGAGTGAGTTAAGTGTGGGAAAAGCAGTATTGTTAGTGGCCTAGATTAGGCCCTTACCTGTCCAGAGTGTGGATTGAGTCTGTCTGTCTCCAAGGAGATTCTGAATTGAAGTGCAGCTTCCAGCTCCCTACTCAACAGCCTGAGCTTGAGGTCACATGCCCCTGATATAAGCTGCTTCTGGATGTAACATCTGTGCTCTGATTGGTTCCTGTATGTGGTGTTTCTATTGGGCTTATGGTTTGGTTTCTGATTGGCTGATGCGGCTTAGGGCTAGTGATCTCATTGATCGGGGTTAGGGCTATGGTTCCCATCGGCTGAAGGGGTCACCTGAGCACTAGGGCTATTTAAGGTCAGGGTTCAGGGCGTCTCAGCCCGGGTGTCAAGGCTAAAGGTGGAAAGGACAAAGACAGTTTCCTTTTTAGGCATGTTTGAGACTAGTTGGGTCAAGGGCCAGAAAGAAATGCTGCAATTCTTTCCTATTCACTAGCACCCACCTCATCCCATTCATAACCACAAACGTATTACCACACTCACAGCAAATGCATTCCACACATTTACAACAAAGAAACCCTACACATATTTCAATGTCTCAACACCCACTATAAAACCCCACAAACAACACTTAGACATCCTTCTACCCCAACTACCACACAATGGAACGGTGACTCACACACAAAACACCACTCAATTCTATATCACTAACCAATCCCCTCATCACCAACACAACCCAAATACATACCATACATAACTATATCCCATCCAGGTACACACTCCATGCTCATGCAAAGCACTGGCTCTAGCCTCCATATACTCCTAACAGGACCCCTTTCTGTCACCACCAAATCTATACTCAACCTTCAATCTTTTCCCCCACCAACACCCTTATCCTTTTTTTACCAAAAACACACACTACACAACTCTTACACCCCACTGCACCACACGTATTACCCCTTCCATCAATCAAATCTAATAAAAACACTCCTAACTCTTGTCCATCCCCTCTCACACACTTCATACACTCGTTTCCAAAACACATCACTACCCCCACTACCTTGCCGCTTCCACTCACCAACAATAGTTCACATATGAATACTTCCCAAAAACAAGTACATCAACTTCTCTCACACCCACCAGCACAACAAAATCTCACACACACACTACCTCATGATACATTCCGTCACAAAAACAATACACACCATAAACCAACTCTACTGCCAAGCCTTCTCTGTACCCCCACAGTTAACACATATGCAGCAACTCAGCAACTCTCTTTTAACTGCCTCTCATCCATTGGAAAATTTAGAACATTACAACATGACCCACATGCTGCACCAGCACCCCTAATTCATACACCGTACACCAAAAACAGACACAAATAAAATAAACAGCATGCCACTCTTCACAACTTCGCAACCTCCATGTCTATTGCACAACATGGCTACTCTACAAAAACAACATAGCTCACCAAGTCACTCTCAACCACTATCCGTACCACTTACACACGCAGACCAATCAAAATGCCTTCTTCACCTGCTGGATGAGGAATACTATATAGAAGAGCTACAATATTGCTATCCTATAGCTAATACCAGCACTAAGAACACACCTGCTACAAGTCCATAAAACACTGCTTGTTCTTCTACAAAACAAAGTCACACCATCACTAAAAGATATTCTATAAACTACCTACTAATAAATGGTTGATAACTGTGAAAAAGAGAGCATCACATCTACAACCTTCTCACTAACACACAACTGACTTACTCTTCATAACTGAATCATGGTTAGGAGATGACATGGCTCCAGTGTTGCATGAAGCCGTTCCTCTAGGCTATCAAACTATCACAAAATGGTATAGGCAAAAGAGGAGGTGGCCTAGCTGTTGTGTTCAAGCAAACATTAAATATCACAAAAGCTGATGACATCTCCATTCAAGGCTATGAAGCCCTTTTCACCAGATGTAACCCTACACCATTTTCCTCCTGTAACTTCCTACTCCTCTACAGACCTCCACCTAGCAATGCAACATTCCCAGACACAATTTCAAACCTGATAACAAAAATCTCTAACCTATGCATTTTTGGTGACCCAAACATTTGGTTTTACAAACAAAATATGCAACATACAAAAACAATTATCTCTGGTTTAGATGCGCTGTACCTACATCAGATCATTCACAAACTCACACATATCACTGGATACGTCCTATATGTAATTTTTGCAAATCCAGAAATAGTTGCCTTTCAAAAGATTACTCCAGTCACATTGTCAAACCACCATTTGCTTGCTTTCCAACATAAAACACCCCAAACCAACACACCTAAAACAACTGTACATGCATTCACCTTTTGACCGAGGAACAAACTCACATTTGAACACTTAGAAACACAAATAACATCCAAAACAGATCTAGACACAATAAATTCCATTCAAGAACTATATGAGTGGCTACAGGAAGCTTTTGATACCCTAATTCCACTAAGAACAACACAAAAGAACAAAAGAAAACAGGCATCTTGGAGAAATACAGAGCTAAAAGAGATAAAACAGCAGATTAGAAAGCTGCAACGTGCCTGGCTCAAAATAAATTTAACAGACTATACAAAGATACTATTCACACAGAGTTCAAAATGCTAAATGTGCCAAAAAGAATTCTATAAAATTCTCACCGAATTTTGTAAACCAAATTGCCTAGAAGGAGCTCATCCCATTACTCAAGAATTCACAAACTGGCAAATCATTACACAACCAAAGCAAAACTCCTATATAAAAAATGAAAAACCACCAGCACCAAAGAGTAGGCTAACCCACCCTCCGCATTCCTTCCAACAAATATCACACAATGAATTTATGGACCTGGTTGGTAGCCCTTCTGACCCATGTATACCACAAACCTTCAATAACATTCTTCTAACTACCTCTGCTGCCACTCAATAATAAGAATCATCAACAATTTGTTAACTACAGGAATATTTTCAGAAGACATAAAAAAGTCATACATGCGCCCATTACTGAGAAAACAAACCTAGACCAGCTTAACCCCGACAACTACAGAGTGATTACAAATAGACCTTTTCTCTGCAAACTGATAGAAAGAGCAGCATTCGCCAGATGTTACAATTCATTGAAGATAATTCCAGACTTTCAGACTTCCAAATAGGATACTGTCCAGGAAGAGGCACATAATCTGCCCTCATTGCCATCTTGGATGATTGTAAGAACACAGTTGTCTAGAACTGGGTTGCAGCACTATGTCTCTTGGACCTCTCAGCTGCCTTTGACACAGCTGACCATGACACTCTAATGTAAAGAACCCACAAAGGCATTGTAGAGGGGATTACTCTCGACTGGATCTAACTAATGTCATCCTCCTTTTTCATCAGAACCGCACTTCACAAAAGCAGTGGTCCCTCAGGGCCGTATCATCTCACCCATGTTTTTCAACCTCTACATGAAGTCATCACCAGCACTGATCAATCAAGTTCAAGGAAACAGCTGCAAAATTAATTACTGGACTTTTTTAAAAGTTAATTTCAGGACAAATTTACTGGATTCGTAATAAGTAGTTTGGGAAAGGTACTTTTAGGAAGTTACCTCTTCACTGCCTAAAACCTCTAGCTTTACATGACCTTCTTCTGGCACCTGGCTGGTGAATAGCCCCTTTGATGAAGTGTGAACTTGCTCCCAGAGTTGAGACAAAGGCCTTGAATGGGGGAAGTATTCTGTTCCTCTGGCAGGATGGCCATCTGGCAGTGCCCAGTCACTTGATTACTTCCAAAGAGACCTAACCTTCAACAGGCAAATGTTAGCTGACACCTGGGAAGGGTCCTCCATAGTCCACCTAGTCAGGCAGGCGCCAATCCCAGTGGCAGAGAAGCTGTTCCCAGAACTGGTTTGAAGTGACCAAAGAGGAGGTCTTGCTAGTTCCCCTGGCTGTCCTGACTTGTTGAGCCCTTCTTGGACACAACCTGCTGCCTTGCCCAGCTGAGGAATTGTTTTACTTCCGTTTCAGAGACTAATTCAGAAGGTAAAGTGTCTGATCATGCCTTATGTATCCGACCCATGCTCTATCAACGTTGGCCTTAAAGGGTGCTTTGTGTGTGCAGTGGGAGGAAAGTCTCAGGTAACAGTGCTGTGCACATACCACTGTGGAACTCTTCCTGGCCTTTCCCTGTGAAGTGCCCACTCCTGGGCACCCCCAAGGTGAAAGCCAGGCATCCTAGCGCTTTTGGGGCCGTTGTGGAGATTAAGCAAGCTATTGCCCAGAGTTGCAGAGTGAGACCCATGATTAGAATAGGCACCGAGGCGAGAATTATCGGGTCCAGGGAAATTGAGCCCAAGACCCGCCGAGGCAGGAATTGAACCCTGGTCCGGGCCAGACCTCTGCATCAGGGTCTGCCGCTCTAACCATTGAGCCACACTTCTCCACATCTAACATGGGCTTCAATTGGAATTCCATAGAGCATATTATCAAGCCCATTATTGCTGTTTTAGCTGCAGTTTTCTGCCGCTACAGCGGCGATAATTGTATCGCCTGCCTTGATAATATGCCCCCAAGTGTGGTTGGTGTTAGAAAGACGTATGCAGAATTGGATAACCTAAAAACAGGACAAATACAAGTTTGGTGTATGTGAGGTAAATGCAATTGTAGAAATGAGAGAACCATGTGGTAAAGACTAGTTAGGTTTGATTCTGGGAATAGTAGAATACCACAGTAAATTTATGAAAGGATGTGCTGACAAGTCAACTAATCTGAGAAAAATGCTGGGGAAAAAGTAGAATTCCTGTGGAGTGGCACATCAAAAAGAGTTTTATGCATTAAAGTGTGGTTTAGAAAATGTGCCCTATTTCAAAACATTTGTACCAGAGATGAAGCAACAAGAGTCACAGATGCAAGTTCAAAACAAGTGGATTCAGTACTGTTGCAAAAGAGGCATTGAATGTAACATCTGATCAAATGTGTATCCACATGTCTAAAGGGTTCAGAGTATAACCACTCCGATTGAAAGACAGGCTTCAGCAATTTATTGGGCTTTGAGGAGGTTTAGAAATAATGTATGGATACTTTATTTAAGATTCACACACACCATAACCCTTTGAAAGAGGTGTTTGTGGAAAACAGTTTGGATTCCAGCTTATTGAGCACAAGAAGATGGGTGATCTCTTTACAGGATTTTAACTGTATGACTCAATATATTCCTGGTGGAAAATTGTCTCTGCTGATTGTTTCATTTAGTGTCTTAGGACAAGAGAATTGGCACTCCACAGTTTGAGGAAGAAGAAATATGTTTCTGTGCAGTTACTTTGGGTGCAGTGGTTGAATAGGAATGGAAACTGGAACTAGAAAAATATAATGATTTGGCAAAGGTTAGGGAGATGGTTCAAATGAGGAAGACATTAAACTTAATCAGTACCTGGAGGATGATTTGAAATGAAATATCTGTACCTGTAGGAATTTTCTTAAGAGGAACAATACTAAATCCCTCATGGAAATTCACCAAAAACGTTTCTCTTTAGCTCATGAAGGGCACACGGGTATAGTAAAGGCTAAAGATATAATTAACCCTGTGCGGTGAACTCCACTCCGCTTGCAGAGTTTGCGGAGCTTTCTGCACTCCACGCTCCATGGAGCACGCGGAGTTCCCAAAAACTCAGCGGAGCGTAGGTTTTTTCCTTGCTCCAGCTTGACAACGTCCAGTTGGCAAGCGTGAGCAAGGGTAATCCACCTCCTGGTGAGATTTTTCCTTGCTCATGCTCACCAAGGTCTACTTGGCAAGCACCAGTGAGAAAAATCAACCTCATGTTGAGATTTCTCAATGTGGGTGGTTGGATTTCTCAATGCGAGTGGTCGCGGCAGGTCGTGACCACTCACATTGAGAAACCTTCCGTTCGCGTTGAGAAAGCTGTCGCTTGAGTAGAAAATCGACTCGAGCTGCAGAAAGGAAGCTGCGCCCTCTTGCGCTGCGCAAGGTGCCGTTCACAATAATTTTACAGCACGGGATAAACTACTGGTGCTCAAAATCACCACGAACTGCATGACCCTAGCACACTAGTGGAACTCCGTGTATCGTGGCACAGTTTGTTTGTCACTATGCTGATCTCCGCAAACTCCACCCAGGCTTAGATATAACAAGGTCAAATGTTTGGTGGCATGGAGTAGATTTGAAGGTTGAGTGACTTGTGAAGGATTGCACGTTATGTAACAATTGTAACAATAACTTGATGGTGAGACAAATGCCCATGGTGGGGACTATCCCGGAGAAGAAGAAGCAATAGCTGTAGTTGGTCCTTTAAAAGGAGAACATTGAACCTCTAATCTGAATGTTTTGATAGATCTTTTTTCCAGGTGGGTGGTGGTATCATGCATTAGAGATAGTTTACCCAATCTTAAGTTGTTAGAAATTATATTAAAAAGAAAGTTATCCAAGAATGATATTGTCTGTCAGTGACACACAATTGTGCTCCAGTGTATTGGAAGAGTATTTGAAGTATTGCGGAACTGAGCACAAAAAAGCTGGAATCACCATCCTGAAACCAATGGAGCTGTTGAAAGAATGAACAGGATGTGTTACTGGAGAGCATCATAGACGTATTGTATAAGCCCACACTCATGCACAGGGAAATCACTGTTTGAAATATTTAAGGAAAATGTTCCAAGCACAAAATGTGTCCAGGATGGATAGTCTGGTAACAAAGGGTTTAAGGATAAAGGAATTGGTCATTGGAGGATGAAAGAGCATGACATGTGAACTAAAGCAAAGAAGTATTTTGATGAGAAGCAAAGAGGAAAGTGTGAAAGGCGTTGTTGTCAAAGTGGGTGACTGGGTGGAAGTGAAGGCTTTGGATGAAGGTAAACAATGGTCAATTTAAAGCTGGTGAAAATATTCAACTATGCTGTAAAAATGGATGACGGAAGAATTTGGAACAGGAGTCAGGTGGTAATAGTCAATTCCCCAGTTTCACATTCATAGAGGAACCAGGATGGTGTTGCTGTTTGTGAAGAATACACAGCTATGGCCGTTCAAAATGAAATGGGGGGGTGCCTATGAATTGTGGGAGAAGCAGCATATAGTGTAAGCATTATAATCCTTTGAAGACTACATAAACTCTTGAGGTATTTCAGATGTTAATTGTTTTTTCACCATGAGTTGTGAATCTTTCAAGGTATATGCTTGTTAAATTCGAAATTTAATGGGGGCAACCAACGGCAAGTGTTTACATTCTAATTCTCCCCTTAGCAATGACCTTCATTGCTCCCATTGTCCTTTTGATTTCCGCCCGTCCTCTAAACCCCAAGTTGTCTCGCTTCCCCAGGAATCTTATGAAATGTTCAGGTTAATAGCAGGCAAATTTCCAAATACTTTGCAGAAATGTTTTTTTTTATTTGAGGAAGAGTGCCCGGAGGCTTTGTTTTTAACTGAGACATGGCTCAACAATGGGTCAGACCCCAACCTTTTTCAAGCCCTCCCTCCTGGTTACCTCATTCAGAGGCAAGATCGGGAATCAGGTAAAGTCAGCGGCATTGCTATTATATATAAAAGCCAACTCAAATGCCGCATTTCAGTAGGCCCCCTACCTGACTGTGAGAACCTCTCATTTGCGATAGGATTCTCACCCACTCTTACTTTTTCAGGTATTTTAATCTATCGGCCCCCTGGGGCATATGGACAATCCTGTTACCTTCTTCCTGAAAGGGTAGCCAACTTAGCTAGCTCCTACTCCAGCTGTACACTACTAGGGGATACTTTGATGACCCCTCTTATTTAGCCGCCTCTGAGTTGGTTAATGACCTTGCAGATTTTCAGCTTAAACAAAAGTTATCGGTCCCACCCACCTGAAAGGCCATTTACTTGATCCTATTTTCTCTAATATTAACAAATTATTGGTAAAGGATCGGGGTTTGCTGGGGATGGAGCAACACGCCTCCACGTAGCGGCAGGTGATCCCGTGACCTGAGACCCGGATCCCGCCCCCAGGCTCTAACGGCAATGGCAATGGCGATGGTGATGGAAACTCGGCGTCCATGCTAAGAAACGGATGGGCTCCCGATTCAGAGATGCAGCGACGCGAGGATGAATATAGCTGCCAGGAGCCGCTTTGAGTTGTAACAGGAGCTCATTAAACAAAATCTTGGCGCTTCGGTTCCCGGTTTGCAGTTCTGTAGCTCTATTGCTCTAGCTGATACACGGAGGCGGTGGGGGCATTGAGGACACTGTCAGCGGATGGAATGATCTACGACTGTTTCAACAAGATCAAAATAAGGTGAAGATAAAAAAGGGTTAAAAGGAGCCAAGAAGCCATGGAATGGACATCGTGAGCTGTGGAGAGAGGTGAGGAGTGGTGGTAGAAAAAGCTCGAGCTTGAAGGGGGCAGAAGGCTGGGAAACATGCCCGGTTGACAAGGAGAAAAGAGAGAAGAATTATTCTAAGGAAGAGGAGAATAAAACACACAAGTGGCACATATTAGATAGAAAGATACTTCGGCGTAAAAGGAGAAAAAAAAAAAGATGGGGAAACAGTTAAAAGACTGCAATATCCCTAATAAGGCCACTAAGGAGACTATAGCCCGTCTTAAAAAAAACTCGTCAGACCGTAGCAAAGAAAGCGATACTGCGTGGTGCTAAAGCTAAGGACGGGGGAGATAATCCCATTTCACCAGGCGCAGAGATCACTTCAGAAAGCTCTGAAGAAGAATCTCTCATTAGCCGCTCTGCACCCTTGCAGGACGATGGTCTCTTCGACCTGGTCTTACCCACTGTGGACACAGAGGCAGGCCTGCCTAAAACAATTATATTAACCTCTATAGCGGCGGTCTCAAATTTAGGATCTGATAAAAAAGGATCAAAGGAAATCAAGGAGTTTCCGCTATTCACTAGTAAAGCCACCCCTAAACCTCATCATCCTTCACCCTCCTCCGGTATATCTACGCTTGGGCCGGCTGATATACCAGCTACAGAAAGGGGCATGGACGGAGCAGATAGTCTCCCCGGGATGACGCAACAGATTATCGAAACAGCTGGCTTAGTGGCTCTCCCACATCAACAACACAGTATTCAAGGGAAGCAACCTCAACCGCAAGCTCAGCTTCAGCTTCAACCACGAACAGAGCAAGCAGAGCAAAATCGGTCGACATCTAGTTCCATCAATTCGCCGAATATAACGGGTAAAGATATACAAAATACTGACCATTCGCTACAGGAGATATTTAATAAAAGCTGTGAGTTTATGACAGAGGCACCGGCACTCCCGCCCTTAGGGATAGCGGTTGCCACTCCAATGGAAAGTAGGAGAGCTGTTCCAGTTGAGACTGTATCTCTACCCTTAACTTTCCTGAGCCAAGTAGATCCTAAGGCAGGAGAGGTAAATGATAGCATGAAAGGCATGAAAGACCAACTTACCAACGCTTGCCAGAGTGCTGAGATTAAGGAAACGTATCAATTAGACATTAAGGTTATGTTAAACCTAATTCTCGAAGAAATACGGGATATGAAAAATACACAGCAAGCAGAGATTGCTGCTCTGCATGCTAGGTTGGGAAAGATGGAAGAGACAATGGCAGGGCCCCCGAATAGATTGCAGGAAGTGGAGTCACGGGTATCAGTGATCGAGGACCAAGTGTCTATTGTTATGGGAGAGGTGAAAGAGGTAAAAAAAAAGACACTCACTGTTGAAGCTAAGCTGGAGGAACTTGAAAATTATTCTCGCAGATCGAGCCTCAGAATTGTTGGGGTTCCGGAAGGGCTTGAAGGAGCCCAAACAATCCAGTGGGTGAGCTCATTTATTAAAAAGCAAGTCCTGCCAGAACATGATGGAGATCTCACAATAACAAGAGCTCATCGAGTCCCAGCACAACCCTTTCCCAACTCTACATATCCTAGAACAATACTACTAAACTTTGCGGACTACAGAATAAAGGAGAGAATTTTAGCAAAGGCGTTCCAGCAGAGACAGTTTCCAGTTACGGAGACTTCTAAATGTAGAATATTCTCAGACATGACAGCAGCCGCTGCTCGGCGGAGAAAATAATTTGTTAAAATTCTCCATCTATTTAAAGCTCATGGTGCCCAAGCTACAATTGCCCACCAGTCTAAACTCAAAGTGCTGGTGAAAGGAAAGTTTTTTTTGTTTTCGGACCTGGAAGAAGCTCAGGCCCTGTTGAAGGAAATTTCAGAAGGATCTAGTAGATGATGGTAGCCGGGAGGTAGATTGTAATAGATCCTGGGTGTGAGGTGAAAAAGTGTCGCTGCATACACCTGTGATTTCAAGGACAGGCCTGGGATTTAATATCACTGCTAGATTAAGTAGGGAGCTGAGCATAATGGGTTGTATATTACTGACAGGACTCAGGATAAAACTCAGGATAAAAAATAAATAAATAAAAAATGACAAAAATGACAAAAAATGACAAAAAGAAATTCGAATGTGCGGGATCTGGGGATAAGGGCAAGCTCACCTTGGGTGTAACTCCAAGACGCCCATAAGGTTTTTGGGAGGGGTGCAATGTGGGCAGCGTGGCAGCTAGGGGGTTTCCCACAATGCAAGGGGAGGGCAAGTGGTAGGTGGTGGGGACAGGGAGGACCTCGGGTCAGGAGGGGGCGGGGTATAAAAGCAAAATAAAAATGAGCAGTAGCAGAGCAGAAGTAGAAAAGGTAAAATTAGTTAGGATATGGTTGGTTAAGTTAGGCAGGCTATGGATACGATATGTTTCAAGTATTTGGAGGGAGATTGAATTGTATAAGATATGACTAACTGCTGTAGTATATACTCTTTGAATGTTAATGGGATTTTAAATAAACAGAAATACGGGGGCCTTATTAGATGGCTTACTTCCCTGACACCTCAAGTCTTGTTTCTACAAGAAACACATCTAAAAACAAATTCCCCAAATCTATTCCTTCCTAGTTGGTTTTCACATGTTTTTTTTGCTTCTGCTGGATTGGCTTGTAGAGGAGTTGCTATATACTTTTGTAAAAACCTCCCTTGGGAATTCGGCCAAATAGTAAGAGATCCTCAGGGCAGATGGATCTGGGTTGAAGCTAGATTAAAGGGCGCTAAATTCAATTTTGTGAACTATTATGCTCCTGTAATGAATGACAACGCAGTTTTACTTAAAATAGGGGAAACACTAAGGGGGATACCGGGGAAAATGATTTGGGGTGGGGATTTCAATTTTATCCAAAACTTAAAAAAGGATACCTCAAATAGGAAAAAAAAAGAGCTGAAACCCCAAACCAAAAAAGCGATAGAAGGCTTAATAGCAGAACATGTTTTAATAGATCCTTGGCGTGACGCTAATCCCCTTAAGATGGAGTATACCTGTTACTCTAATAAGTATAATACAGCATCGAGAATTGACTTTTTCTTAATAACTAAATCATTGGGGTATAATAATACAGAAATATTGACAAACCCTTTCTCGGATCACTCCCTAATCAAAGTGGAGATAAGAATTAATGACGAGGTGAAACCAAGATCAAAGTGGCAGATGGATCGTCTCCTCTTGCAAGACATTCAGTGGGTGAACAATACGGGGGAATGGATCGAGGAATTTTTTAACAGAAATGAGAACACGGCAGATATATTCTCTGTATGGGGCGGGTTCAAGGCTACCTTAAGGGACCAAATAATAGCCTACTCCGCCGCTCAAACGAAACAGAGGAGAGAAAAAATCAATAATCTTCAACAGAACGTCGAAAAGGCAACAAAGGCAGTAAATAATCGGTCTGTGACGTTAGAGGAGGATAAAAGGCCTCTCATCAAAGCTAAATATGAATTAAAAGAATTTTTTATCATGGAAGAAATAGCTTGTTCCAGAGCTTACCAGCAACGGGTATATGAAGAAAACCAGTTGATCGGTAAAATGCTTGCTAGCTCTACTAAACCTAAGCAAGAGTCAGCAATGATCACTGAAATCTTTGACCCTAGCAATAATGGCCTTTTAACTGAAAAAGGAGAGATTGCACAAACATTCTTGGAACATTATACTAAATTATATGCAACCCAATACCAGGTTGGAGTAGAGCAGATTAATCAATTTTATGAGGAGGTCGAGGTACCCAGTCTTACAAGAGAAATGGTAGAACAGCTCCACATGGATATATCCATAGAGGAAATAGAAAAGGCCATAGGATTAATTCCAGGGGCAAAAGCTTGTGATGCGGATGGGCTCCCGATTGAGCTGTATAAAACATTTAAGAAGACACTAACTCCCTTTCTAAGAAAAATATTTACTTATATTAAGCAGGATGGGAAGGTTCCCAAAACTTTTAAGGAGTCTATCTTGATCAGCTTTGTTAAAAAGGGAAAAAGTGAAAAAGAGGTTAACTCTTATAGACCAATCAGCCTTTTGAATGCAGATTTTAAAATATTAATGAAAATTTGGGCACAGCACTTTACACCTATAGCACAAGCTTTAATCCATCCGGATCAGACTGGGTTTATTTTAGGTAGATCTATGTCAACGAATACACGGTTTTTAATTCAGACCTTAGATTTTGTCACTGTAAATAAATTACCCACTTTTATCACGATGGTTGATGCCGAAAAAGCATTCGATTTAGTGAATCGGGAAGCTCTTTTTATCGGTTTATCAAAGTTTGGGTTCCCTAGTCAAATTATAAAAATGCTCAAGAACATATATCAAGGAGCTCACGCCAGGCTGATTATTAATGGTGAATCAATTGGGGAAATAGAAATAAAACGAGGGACAAGGCAGGGATGCCCTCTGTCACCCATTTTGTTTACATTTTTTTATAGAGCCATTGGCATGTAGAATTAGGGATAATCTTTTAATTAGAGCGCCCTTTGATGGGATGCCAAAAATGAAATTATTTGCAGATGATATAATTTTGTATTTGTATCCGGATGAAATGAACTGGAGCATTGTATTAGCGGAGTTTAGAAGATTTGAACAAATAGGGGGTTATAAAATAAATCAAAACAAAACAGAAATGTTAATATTGAATAATGATTATAACTTTTTACCCCCGAATCTAAAACCCCAGGCGCTGAAAACAGACCCAATAAGGTATTTAGGCATATATGTTTCCAACCAAGTTGATCAACTTTTTAGCCTGAATTATACGATAACGAAACGCAAGATCAAAAGCTTATTGGATAAGTGGTCTATTATACCATTGACTTTGATAGGCCGGGTTGGGCTTTTAAAAATGTCTATACTACCCTTATTAAATTTTTATATTATTATTTATCAATGTCCCTCTTAAGATAAATGTTAAGTTTTTTAAAGATATCGATTCAATGTTCAGAGAATTTATAATGAACAATAAGATTTCGAGAGTCAAGCTCCCCACACTACAACTTGAAATAGATCAGGGTGGATTGGCTCTACCTAATATCCAAATCTATTATAAGGCTGCCTTACTGGACACAATTTCCCGTCTACTTGTTAGTAACGATTTGACAGAAACATTTTTCTATGAAAAAATGCTTAGTGAGTCTGGAACACAACTATCAGTTTTTCTTAAAACAACCAAACTGCCAAAGAAATCCCGGTATAAGACAATACGCGATTTCTCCAAACGCCTTTTATGCTTTTTTAAACAAATTAATTCTTCTGGCTACATTTTTCTAAATCTTGAAGAAAGCAGATTTTTAGGGTTGCAGATGCACTCTCGCCTTTTAACAAGATGGAAGGACAACGTTTTTTTTGAGCTGGGTAGTTTTTTTATAGCTCAAACCTTTATGTCCTGAGAACAGGTGGTAGCCAGATGTGGGAATCTGGAGAAGCCCGGAATCTTGGAATATTTACAGATCTCGCATCTGATTAAAAAATATGATATTTTACCAGATCGGGTACCAGGGGGACTTGCTAATGCACTTTATAAGATGAGATTGAAAGGTGTAGGAAACTGGTACTCTCTACTCTTAAAACTAAAGTCAGCTCCAATAGTTGAAACTTTTTTGGGAAAGATTACACAAGAAACAAATTGCAAGTTCTCCCATCAAGAATGGCAGCAGATTGCACTATTAGGTAGTAAAGCATTGAGAGCGGCCAATTTTAAAAGGATGGCCTTTCTTTCAAGGTGGATGGCATATTATACTCCGGCAGTATTAAACAAGCGCTATGCCGGGGTTGAAAATAACTGCTTTCGGTGCCAGGCCTTGGGAGAGGGGGACTGGCTTCATATTTGTTTTACATGCCCAAAACTCCAAACGTTCTGGAATAAAAAAATTTCAGCTATAAGTTATGCAATTGATAAAAACATTGATCCTGAGACAGAGGTGGCATTGTTTGGGATCTCTAGAGTAAGAGCTGACCTTAATAAAACAGAAGCAACGTTCGTGGCTATTGGCACTGTAATAGCACGGTCATTGATTCTACAAAAGTGGAGAACAGAAGAGATCCCCACTTATTCGGAATGGTTAATTAAAATGTGGAGGACAAGGAGATATGAAGAAGCATATGCCAAGCGGGTAGGGGCAGTAAACAAATTTACTTTGGTTTGGAGGTTTTTGGATAAATGTCAAGCTATATAGAACTTTAGTACGGGACTGGTTCAACACTTTAGCACGAAGCACTTTAGCATATTGCACTTTATGAAAATTTGTAATTTTGCACAATCTATTGTGATTCGATGAAATAGATTAAAATATGGCGGGAAAGAAGGGTGGGGAAAAGCAATGCTTTTCCCACGATGAATTGGGGGCCATTAGATAAATTGCTAGCAATATAAATTTGAAATTGTGTAGAAAGTCTAATAGTGATGCATACAGTATCAAGCTATATAGAATTTTAGTATGGTAATGGTATAGCACTTTAGCACTTAGCACTTTAGCATATTGCACTTTAGGAAATTTTGTATTTTTGCACAATTTATTGTTGACTCGAGGAAATAGTTTAAAATATGGCGGGAATAAGGGGGGTGGAAAGCAGATGCTTTTCTTACTGTGGAATGGAGGCCATTAGATAAATTGCTATCAATATAAAATTGAAGTGTTGTAGAAAGTCCCATAGTGTTGCACACTGCACTTTACTAGCCCTACACTTTGTTTAAGGTTATTACTATGGTTTGTACTTTAAGAAAGCATGACGCTACTTCATGTGGGGTTGTTTTTTCCCCTTTTTTTTTTTTTTTTTTAGGCTACATGCTTGTTGATAGATTGGTATGTCACGATGTGATGTTTCAGATTCATACATGTATCAGAAAGTAACTGTAAAAGTGTTTAAAATTTTTTATTTATTCTGCTCTCCTCTGCTCAATAAAAAAGTTAAAAAAATATATATATATATTGGTAAAGGATCCCACCCCAGTGCCTTGGTCCGACCATTTTTTGATTCCTTTTACTTGGACACCTATGTGTCCCACCATGTTTGTCAGCTCGGTTAGAAGCCAGACACGTTTATGGTCAAAACTCTCGCTAGAACACTGGGTCTCAGCTCTGGAAAATACCAGGCCGACTCCTGATCCCAATCCCATTAGTGCTAATGACAATTTTAATAAATGGATTGAGTCCTCGCTAGACCAGGTCCTCCTAAGAAGTGGATTCAAAATACAGACGGAAACAACAGAACAGCGTTGTACTCCCCTAAGCTCCCTGAGCTTAAACAAATCTGTAAAAGATTTGAAAGATTTGGGAGAAAGGACTCTTCCCTAGTCAATAAACTGAAATACAGGTAGGCCATTACAATTTATAAAGCAGAAATTAAATCTGCACAAGCTTCATATTATGAAGAAAGAATTACCTTGGCATCTAATTCTCCTTGCGAACTTTTTCGCATTGCAAAAAACCTTCTTAGACCATCTTCACCTGAAGTTACTACTGATGATGCTTCTTCTCGCTGTAATAAACTGGGTTTTTTCTCAACAAAATCCAAGCCATCTATACCTCCTTTCCTCAGGTGGCCTGCTATAGCGATTTATTATTTTTGGACAGCTTGCCTCAGATCAGTGAGCACCTTCTGGAGAAAATACCTCCAATGGACCTCGAGTCGCTACAAATTATTTTGGCTCGGGTACAATCTGGTTCGCCTAGAGACTTAGCACCCCCCACTATTCTAAACCGAGTTGCGGGAACAGTCTCTTCAGTGATACTGGAGCTGATTAATGCCTCGACCTCGACTCAATCTCGACTGGAATAGTGCCTTCCCCATGGAAAAGTGCCATGGAGAGGGCGTTGCTAAAAAAGCAAGTCTCAACCCTGATCTCCTGGAAACTATCACCCCATTTCGATTCTTCCAGGGATGAGTAAGATTGTTGAGAAACATGTCAACTCAGTCCTCTCCACATTTTTGGAGTCTCACAATCACCTTCACCCTTCACAGACGGGCTTTTGACTTCACCAGGGTACAGAAACTGCCATTTTAGCAGTAGTCGAAGAGTCCAAGAAAATCTTGGACGGCGGAGGCTCTGCAGCTATCATCGTCTTGGATCTTAGTGCAGCCTTCGACACTGACAACCCCCACATCTTGGTCCGTAGACTCAGAAGTGTGTGGGTGACTAAGGGGGCATAACGTAGCTGCAATCTTTCTTAGAAGACAGGTCATTTGAGGTTTTTGAAGGAGAAGCTATTTCAAAACGTACGTCCCTTCACTGTGGTGTTCAGCAGGGATCTTTTTTGAGCCCCACTCTGTTTAATGTATATATGAGTCCGCTAGCCGAGATAGTGCTTCCTTTTGGGGTCCAGATTGTCACTTATGCGCCGGGACACTCTGGGGAGTAGCCGTGCGCTCTATAAATATTAGATAACATAGCATAACATAACATACACAACTCGTTGTGGCCATAAATCACTCAGATAATTCTTCACCTGGTCTTGGTCCATGTTTGGAGAAGATGGCCAAGTGGATGGAGCATTCATATTTGAAATTGAATGGAGATAAGACGGAGCTGATACTCCTAGGTAATTCTCCCATTTTTAATGTAGGAGTGTTGTGGCCAGTCTGTCTTGATCCCGTTCCCACTCCTAAGAACCAGATTAAAAGCCTGGGCTTCTGGCTCGATCGCAACTTGGATTTTAAGTATCAGGCCTTGAAATTGGCAGCTACCTGTTATGGAATCCTTAGGATGCTTCAGAAAGTTCTTTCCTCTTTTACCTTTCCGTGCAAGGAGACTCATGTTCCAGGCTTTAATTCCTTCTCGCCTGGACTACGGGAATGCTTTTTATTTAGGAGCCCCTAGTGCTACCATCACAAAGCTACAGACTGTGCAAAATTGCACAGCGCCTAGGCTCCTTTGGATTCTGAACCGCCAATCCGCAAAACCAGCTTTTAACACCCTCCACTGGCTCCTCATACAGGAGAGAACTACATTTAAGGGTCTCTGTATTGTTCACAAGACATTAGCAGGGAAGGGACCACCTATTAACCGGTCCATTATTTTGCCCTATCTTGCGAACAGGTGCCTGCCCTCGGACAATCTTTGTCTCACCTTTGTTCCCAGAATAAAAAAGGCGAGAAGTGGTGGGCGTCTGTTTTGCTATAATGCTGCTAGGATGTGGAATACCCTTCCTCTCCACATTCGTCTTGAACCTAATCATTTGGCCTTTCGGGAATCTCTCAAAACATGGCTTTTTCCTTAATGTTGCTTAGTGGTTTTCTCTGTTTATGCTGCTATTAGCGCTGGGATGCCCTCGGGTAGCTACGCGCTTAATAAATGTTTATTCATTCATTCATTATTTCAGCTGTACGAGTAATTTACAGGCAGTATGATGTATAATGTTTTGCAAAAGTAAATGGGAGAGAAGTGTGACATATTGCTGTTACACAACTATATGTACCATTCTCATATTCCAGCATTGGAATGTGACGATGTCAGGTGAAATGCTATAGTTCAAGTGAGTTGTCCTGGAGGTCCTAAAGGATGAGATGTTTGCAATAAATATTCCTAGTAATCAATTATTAAGTAGAAGTATTTCCCATATCCAGATTGACAACATTACAGGCCCAAATAGTAAACTATGAGATGGAGAAGTATTTCAACCAGATGGGTATCAAACATATTAAGGTGCTATTATATCATCTCCACTGGAGTGTTTTTAGTTGAGCATTTTATTGTGGAAATTAAGAACATTTCCAGTTAGCAACAATAAATAATCTGGATTGCAAGGAAAACCTCAGGAATTTGTAGTGAGCAGTGCAAACCACACTCACTGCAGCACAGGAGTTAGTCCTTTTGTCTTGCTGAGAGAAAGAGAAGCTGAAAGCCTGCTTGTTAGACCTCTCAGACGTAGAGTGGTCTTGTCCTATACGTTTTGACTTACTCCTCCTGTTTTGCTGAATTTGTTTTCGTTGACTATAGAACTCTGCACACTTTACCACTGCTACTCAGTGCTAAAGTCCTTACAATGTCTCTTTTAAAGCATGGTAAAATTGTACTAACACCCAACTGGCAAACTTAATTTACTTGTAAGTCACTAGTAAAGTGGTGGTACTACACATACCTAGGGCCTGTACTTGTGGGCCTGAAGCACTAATTGTGCCATCTTCTTAAGTAGCACTTTTAACCCCTTCCATGCGGCGCGAATTCCGCCGCGGTGCTGACCGTTTCTTGCGCGGGCGGGCTCATGACGGAACGGTTCCGTCATGAGCACAGCTCAACCGACGCTCATGACGGAACCGTTCCGTCATGAGCATGGAAGGGGTTAAACATGGCTCAGGCCTGCCATTGCAGTCAGTGTGTAAAGTTTAAACTACCATTTCGACCTGGCAAAATAAACCTTTTGCCAAGCCAAAACCTCCCTTTTTAATACATTAAAGTCACCCATGAGTTAGTTAGCCATGAGCAGCCCATGGGCAGGGTGGAGTATATTTAAAAAGTTGGACATGTACTTTTAAGATTTACATGCTATAGCAGTGGAAAACTCTGAAAGTCATTGTTTACTACTGTCAGGCCTACCTCTTCCATAGGATAACATTGGGGTACCTTATTACATTTAATAAGTGACAACTTTCAATTGAGAGCAGGTAGGAATGTCAAGTTTGGTCCAAATAAAATGAAATTTAAAACTCCCTTTAATGGTAAAGTTACATTTTAAGTTACAATTCTAAAAATGCCAATTTAAGAAAATTGGCCTTTTTTTATCCTAACCATTTAATTCCTGCAGCCTGTATCCTGGGTGACATGACTAGGTGCAACTGGCAGTTGGTCTTTGTGTAGTTCTCCAAGACAGCGAGACAAAGGGGCAATAGGTGTTGAAAGGATGGGCCATCTCTGCCTTGATAGGGGGCGGAGTTGTCACCTGCTCCACTTGCACATCACAAAGAACCTGCCTCAGAACCCCTCCTGCTTCAAAGCTGGCACCAGGTATAAATATTGGACCCTCAGACCCAATTCTTCAGTACACCTCTGGACCTGTTGAAGACTAAGAAGTACGTCTGTGCTACTCGGGTGCAAGAAGGGCTGCTACTCTACTCCCCTGCTACCAGAGTGAGTAGGATTGGACTTGCAATTGATACCATTGACCAGCAGAGTGACTCCAAGGGCTAGTAGGCTGGGTTTGTGATCAGAACCTCTGGCACAGAAAAGGCTCCAACCAACTTGAACCCAGAGCCTGAACTCTATCTGTTGTGCAGATTGCCCCCCAAGGGGTGCCACGATAGCCTGGACCGTTGGAAATGGGTCTGATGGTGCTCTGCCAGTCCAACTGTGATTCAACCACCACAGCACGTCGCCTTGCAGCATCGCATAGGAACCACTGCTGCATGACGCATCTCTGACCCAGGATCTGCAGCTGCTTGATTTTACTGCTGGGCTGCGCATTCTCAACTCAGGGCCTCGCATCACAGCCCGCAGCTCCTCGGAACCACAGCAACATGGTGCATCCTTAATGCTGGACCTCACAACTCTCTGGTGTTTTATGAAGCAGCCCTAGTTTGGTCCCTGTTTCCAGCCCATGCACCACGCAGTCGGCCTGAACTTGTGACTATGTCCCAATATGCCATCACCAGATAACCACAGCTGGTGCGTTGTGCTTTTAAGCACTATTTTGCTGATTTCTTAAAAATTGCAAATCTCCTGTTGTACTGATTGGACTTTTGTCTTTTTGATGTCAAATAATTTATTAAAATGTTCTTTATTTATTTTTCTAATTTGGTGTGAGATTTTTCTGGTGTTGTGTTTTCACTTTATTTCTGTTTGTGTGCTGCATAAATACTATACAAATTTCCTCTAATTTAAGCCTGACTGCTTTTGGGCCAACCTACCAGAGGGTTTTGCTTGTGTTTCACCCTGACAAGAACTGTGGTTGCTGCTTGAGTAGGGTTTTACCCCCCTCAACCAGTAACCCCATTTCCTACACTGCTCAACAAAGAATGGATAGGAAGAAAATCAGTGGATGATGAGACACAGAGAAGAGTTAGTGATGTAAGGAAGTAAGTGCAGTGCGTGTATAGAGGGAATGAAGGAAGTGTTATTGGTATGAAGGCAAGTGTTTTTAAACTTCTCCAGGTGCTCTTAGGATAAAGTACCTTTATAGGGGAGTCCATGTTGATTTTAACAATTCTTCACCAGTCTACTCTTTCTGATTGAGAATTGCTCCTATACAATAAATAGAAGGTTCTTGAGTTAAGTTAACTCACACAGGGCAAAATCGAAAAAAAGATCTCCAGCAAAGTGCCCCTTTTTCATGGGCCTATTGGGCATTGCAGCTCTAGCCCGACGGTGAAACTTTTTTCCTTCTGGGTGGGTGACCTTCTCTTGACCACAGACTTCCTAGGGCCATAAGGTGTGAGCACTGGTATTGGACAGCAACTTAACTTCACACTGTATTATATAATTGTAAGATTAAGGGAGTATGTGTGCTGGACCTTTATTATTCCCTATCCCTCCATTAACTATTCTTACTGCTGTTTAGTACCAGGATATCCCATGAGTGGGGACAGTTTGTGCTTTACAAGTTCCCATAAACTTAAAGCATACATATATGGGGTTTGAAGCCAGAACAACTGCTTAAGATAGTCATTCATCCATCAGAGGCATTGTCAGAGGATATCTTAGAACAGAGGATTGAGGGGCAGCTACCCCCAAGATGGCAGATGGGGGGTCCCAAATATAGCTTTTGGGTAAGGACACAAACAGTATTTTGCCACATTTCTATGCCTTTCTATATGCGAGGGGTTATGCATGTACATTAATTACATCCTTTCTGTTTAGCATAAATAACATAATGGGATTGTTAGGGAGAGGTGTGGTGCAGACCCCCAGAGCAGCTGACTCCGAGTGAGGGGCTCACGGTTCGATTCCTGGCACCAGCAGCAGGTCAACTCAGGATCATGTGACTCTGGGCAATAGCTCACTTAATCTCCTTGATGGCCCCCAGCACCTGAATACCCTTAGGTATGATAAGTCGTGCTTTATGAATATGGAATTAAGTGTGACAGATGCCTTGCAATTTGGGGTGGTGGGTATTTAGGAGCTTGCTATTTGATTGTGCGGGTAGGAAGGAGTTGTAGGGAAGTCATTTTTGTTTCTTTTTGGCTATGTAGACTTTGGTGCTGACTGTGTACCTTTCTCCACAGCCAATGGCCCTGAAAACAATGTTCACGTTGGGGCAGACATGTATTCATTTACTGTGTGTTGCAGTGTTTTATATTGAAAGGGAGTGAAGTGGCCTCTTTTAACTTGTTATCCTTATCCCCATGTGATGCAGGTGCTGCAGACTCCACAAAATCTCTTCCTGAATTGGCAGAAACAATTAATGTGTACAGAAAACCCAGAATGCAGTTTTTCCACACAGTGGTTGTTGAGATTCACTGGCATTGTGACACCAGCTGAGAGTTTTTGGGGAGTCATCGTATGGGAAGCCAACCACAGAAAATGCAGAAGGGTGAGCCCAGTGCCTAATTTGCAAAGAAATAAGTGCCACGGTTCTCATCAGGAGGCCACTGCAGCTTGCAGCTTGCACCATACATTGCCCATGCTGTGCTACCAATGATAGCAACAACACAACTACTAACCATCATACTCCTACAAGTGTGACAATTTGGACTATTCCAGACCCCCAAAGCTATAAGAAAGGCTTGGGCGACAGGTAAGTCATTTTTTATGTATATTGAATTAATAATTGACTGTTATTGTGGCCATCTCTAAATTTGCCAGACTGCGCCACCTTATGGCAGACCGCCAAGCGCCGATGTTGACAAGTGCCGTTGCCGAGCACTGGAAACTGCCGGCTTAAATTCTGCACTGCGGTGGGTGGGGGTGGTCTGACCCTTGCGGCACGAGTTTTGGGGGCAGCGGCCTCCCCCTTACCTGCAGCCATAGCGGGCGACAAATGCAGGAATCACCAGTACCCCAACACCCCCACTCTTACATGAGGCCGCCGCTGTCAGCCAAAGCAGGGACCTCCAAGGGTGTCCAAAGGTCTAGCTACGTCGCTGCAATCCATTGCTTATCAAGTGCAATCCAATGCAGAGGCCTGGTCTTCAAGCAACTAGTGGCGAGTGCTCATCTTTCTATGCGGATATGGGCAGAAAGAGACTTGCTTATCAGAGTATGCTTTCACAGTATACTAGATTAATGTGTTTGTAGAGCACCATCCATGCTTCGTGTTCTCATGTGAGGTGGAGAGAAAAGCACTGTGTTTTTTTCACATTAATGATGCAGGCACCTACAATATTCTTGTGCTTCACTAAGTTTGAATGTTCTGAACTGAAGAATGGTGGTGAGGTGGCCAGAATTGTTCTCTCTCAGGGGGAGGACGTATCCATCTACATTGCAATAGTTTCATTTATTATTTGCTTAATTAAACGGCCAGTCTCATGCTAATTTGGACTCTCCCCAGGAAAGAGTTTACAGCCATATTGTGTGATCAACTGGCTTCGCTCAATACTGCGGGGCAGATTTAGTAAGATTTTACACCGTGTTTACATCACAAAATGCAAATAGGCACAAAATCTTTTTGTCTCATTTTTTATCCAGCGCTAATCAAGTTCAGTGCTGGAAATAACTTGAATGTAATGCGAAGCAGCGCATGGCGCTGCTTTACATTACTTAGTGCCAAGGGTACGTACCATGCATGGTGCATGGGCGTTCTAATGCAAGCACTCAAGTTTTCTGATGCTAAACCCAATTCACTAAATAAAGTTGAAACGTTTTAGCATCCAAAAACAGAACTCCCTTCAACCAGGCGCTTTGAAGGGGAAATGCATTTTTTCTCCTTTATTTTCTGACTTTGCATGTGTGCCATACTGTACAGCACACATACTAAGTGGGAAATGTTTATAATTAGTCTAAGCATAGTAATTTGTACTGGAAGTGTATCCTTCCGTACAAAACCTATGCTTGACTCACAGGGACACCCTTGCAACATGGGGTAAACGTGTCTCGTGGCAGCAAATTTCAGCTCCAGCGCTAGGGAGAGGGGAGGAGAGTCCCATATTTCAGTAAATTTGTCTCTCTTCTCATGCAGCACAGCATTTCCTGCGGGTGGAGTGCCCTGCATGAGAAATTTTCAAATCTGGCCCTGTAAGTGCCTGAGCTCTGCATCTGCCGCGGCAGGTGAACTCTGTGCCTAGGCATGTGGCCCACTTCTAGCATCTCCCTCAAGTAGCAGGACCACTGTCTTAGTAATTAGATTCCAGTGCTATCTAGCGGTCTCCTGCTTGAAGTGCAAATCAACCTTTTCAACAAAGCTGGGTAATTAGAGACGTATTAAGAGAACAGTGATGATTCAGGGGTCGCATCTTCTTTTCTGGCATTCTTCCACTGATCTTTGGCATTTTATGGGGCCAAGATTCAAAGTAGCGGCACCTGGGCTCCTATGGAAATCGAGGAGCAGGAAGACTCATGGCAGGCTTCTGTGGCCCCACACTGAAAACCTCTTTAAACTTGAGAAATCTTGTAGGGTAACAGTTCCCACCTGGAGTTTAGAAGAAAGAACATGGAAATAGCATTGTTAAGTGTGTACGTTTTGCCATTTATTTCAGAGTGTCTTGTGTATTTTAAATATGAGACCCTTGTTTTAAAGTCTAAGGGCTCAAATCGTTTTATATGGTAATATGTTTGCCCGGTGGTCTGTCTTGTTATAAATGATCCCGGTATTCATCAGAATATGTAAACGGTGAATAATTTTTGGGAAACATAGGGGACTGGAAAAGAGTTCTTTTCGCTCTTTTATTATAAATGTTTGCTGTGAGGCAAGGACAACCTCCTGTTTTTTAAGGTCAAAATGATCTGGGGGATCATTGGCGCGGGGGCATATCATCAAGGCCCGGCGATAATTATCGCTCAGCGCTGTTAGCGCGAGGATAATTATCGTCGGCCAATGCTGAATTTTATCGTGGAGATAGCGTGCTATCAGCAACGCTTATCTCCAACGCGACAAAATTCAGCACGCAAGCTGCCAACTGTGCGATTATCGCTGGAAATCCAGCGATAATCGCACAACGTTTGGCGAAAGCTTGCTGATAGGGCAAGGCAGACTTAGCCATGATATCCACCTTCCATAGGATATCATGGCTAAGTCAGTCTTGAAGCAGGCGTAAGGAAAGTAGCGATAACCGAGGTTATCGCGCTTATTAGCGTGTGGCTAGATAATAGAAGAAATGTCGCTTAGCGACATATCTCCCGTTATCTTGGGGTGGAGCGCCCAATTTGCATCTCATTAGAGATGCGAAGATGGGCGTTGGGGGAAAGGGCGAAAAGGCAAGGATTCACACGATAGCGTGACCTTGCTGATAAGGTGATAAAATTATCGCCGCTTTCCATCCGAAAACGGACGCTAAAGCGGCGATAATTTTATCGCCGGGCCTTGATGATATGCCCCGTAGATATTATGGTAAAATACGATCATAAGTGTTCACATTCTTGGCCTATTTTCTCCAGATGCTGTAGTGATATGTTGGAGAAAATATTATTCAGTATTGTAGGCCAATGGGTTGAGGAACCGAATCCACTCTTACTTTTCTCAGGATTATCTTCAGAAGTTAAATAAGGGCATTAGGGTGAATTCACAGTTGTTCTACTTGGCAGGTTTGAAATTGGAAGGTTGTTGTTCTTTGAGATTGGAAGGTGGTTGTTCTTTGAAATTGGAAGGTTGTTATGCTCATCTCCTACCGCCTTAGATAAATTGTATTTTTTGGATTTGCCTTCCCTTCTGCCAGAGTTTATGACTCTATTACTTTATTTAATGAAGAGATTGCTATTTGTTCTCTTGATCGTGAGTTTGGATAGTGGTGAGGCCGTTTGGCTTTTCATCCTTCCGTGGTCGATGCAGAGGGTATAATAAAACATCGTTATATTTTACCCTGAAGAGAGGTACAGCAAAAGGAGCATTGTAACAATCTTTACTGGTTGGAGTTGTCAATTTATTGAGAGATTAAGACTACTTGTTTCTCACTTCTTAGTCAAATATGTTTTTCACCCCCTTTTCGGATAATCAAATGCTTTTTGAGCGCAAGATGCACCCTACATTTCAGAAGTTCTTATGTTTTTTGGGGCCTTCCAAATTTTCTGAAACTACTGCAGATTCTGTATCAGGGACATAAATGAGCTGTTTTTAAAGTATGGCGGCAAAGAGCACACAGAAACAGTCCCAGTGGCGGCTGGTGACATTTGAAAGTGGTGGCCATATAAATTGGGTATGACATTTTTATGTAGCAGGTGAAGTGAGCAAGCTTAATTGGCAAACGTGGATTCAGTAGGGGCAGCCCTCCTACCAAGAAAAATCTGAAAAACAGATTGGGAATTGTGTTTTAAAGCAAACGAAATTTAGTAAGAAAGCAAAGTTTCTAAAACAGTCTTGAAATATTACATTCAAAACTGCCTGATCTCGTACTGCATTAATATGTTCAACAGTTACTGTAACGTGTAAATTGTCCTACACGGCAACTTGAGGACCTTTAAAGTGTGTGCTCGGCCAGTGTCTTGCAGTGGCGTAGCAAGGTCAGGTGGTTCTCGGTGCCGAATATTTCTTGTCACCCCCCCGCCCACATTGAAATTATGAAAATAAGAAAAAAAAGATAGTTACACATATTTTTTCCATTTTGTCACCACCCTCAGTGCCATTTTGACACCCCCCTCAGTGATAACCCCTGGGGTGGCACGCACCCACCGCACCCCCTTTCTTACACTACTGGTGTCTTGCACTACATGCCGCATCGAATTTGGAAGAAAATGCTCTAACCCGACTTTGGGAAGCATCCACAGCTGCTGACTGTAATCAGTCATATAGAAATATGTGCAGATAGGTCTTTAAGTGGGATGAAAAAATGTGGGGGCTCCCAAAAAGGGAACATGCAAAATACACTTCTGTGATTTCCATAGTGTGTCACCCGACCGGTATTTGGTGTCTCTCTGAGATATTATTGCAATGAGATATATACCACAACAACTGACATACACGTAAAACCTCAGTACTATTGACTTTGTCAAAGGTTGTTAGCTCTGTAAGATAAATGAGTAACATCAATGATTTGTTATAAATAATTAACAAAGGAAATGTTTCAATTCTGAAGTTGTGAGACTGTGAATTAAATTATTAAGGCCTGTGGAAGGAGTATTGGCCTTCAGTTATGTGCGCTTTATGTTAGCTATGTATACCCTTTTTATCTTCACATCTCGTCCCTCTGCACTTTTTCAACCTCATCTCTTATCTCTTCAGCACCCTCTTTTCACTCTCCCCCAAATGCACTTCCTTGCAATTTCCTCCCTTCACCACTCCCAACATGCACTGCACTCACTCACATTTAAGCACTTTATTTTCAATAACTTTCCCACACAAGATTCAGACTGATCACTGCTCCAACATTTCGGAGAGATTGAGCCTGGAGATGCCCACGGTGACACCAAGATCATCAGATGAC
The DNA here is from genome assembly GCF_964204655.1 of Triturus cristatus. Lineage (NCBI taxonomy): Eukaryota > Metazoa > Chordata > Amphibia > Caudata > Salamandridae > Triturus > Triturus cristatus. The sequence continues at coordinate 1,192,059,125 of NC_140591.1, forward strand.
ATCATTTGAACTGTACTGCGAACTGGTAACAAGTTGGGGGAGCAAAACTGTAGCTTGGTAGTCCCTTGAATGGGGCAATCTGGGAAATGCAGTGTGCACTGGGCTGGAACAGAAATGATACTGAAGCAAGCTAGGTGGAAGATTCGTTAGCTGAGGGAGCTCAGTGGCTACCCCCTTCACTTACACATAGCGTGGAAGAACTTTCACTACTGGTTCTGTTTTATTTCATTGTTTGGGTGGGTGGTATTGACCTACTTGTTCTAGGGTGGGGAAGTTGGTACTCTGGTTTTTGGTTCAATAGGTGGGGACTACTGAGTCGTGCATTGTTGTGCAAGCTGCCCTCAATGTGCATGCTGGGGACCACGGGACTGAACGGGAGAGTGTATGTTGGATAATCCCAAAAATAATACCCATTGCAGGGCCACTGACATATAAATGCCTATTGTGAAACATCTGGGAAATGAATAACATGTCAAAGTGTTACAAAGTGTTCTCTTACTTGAGAGGTATCCAAACAGCACTTTTACAGGAGACACATTTGACAGCCAAAGAGGGTGTTACGTTGCAATGCTATTGAAAGGGCTAAGCATACTACACTATATTTTCAGCCTATGCCAGGGGTGTCCTGATACGGATTTGAGTGGGGGTGCCCTTCCAGCTCCTAGATAAATGTGTAGAGCCAGAGGGTAGTTTTGTAGTGGGAGCGGGCCCAGATATAACCATTGTGGACGTGCATGCCCGAACTTAGATCAGAGCACATTCCTGGAGGGCTTGTCAAGACAGTTAGCACCATATTTGACTACCTAATCCATAATAGAGGGGGACTTCAAATGCATTTCCGATATCCAGCTAGACTGATCACAACCTCCACTCTGTGACTCTCGGACCGTTTGAACAGCTCAAAGAATGGCAACACTTTGGGGGCTCATCGACTCATGGAGATGGATGTACCCAACAGGGTGGGATTACTCCTTCTTTTTCAGGCTCCACAAGGTTCATGTCTGCCTAGAATTGTTTCTATGCACCCCGAATGTTCATTGTTTGGTACGCACAGTGGAGTACTTGGCCTTCACCATATCGGACCACAACCCGGTCCTATTGCACTTACAGTGGGTTCAACCCCACTCCCTCAATTCCTACATGCAGGTTTTAACCAGAGTCACTGGAAGATCAGGTCTTCTTTGAGACGATTAGAAACAAGATACTCCAGTATTTTTCCGATAACACTGATACGGCTTCCTCCCCCTAGATTGAATGGGGCGCCTTCAAGGTGATTCTCCGGGGTCATAGTTTGGCTGAATCGAAAGGCATCAGACACACTTTATTGGGGGAGGTCCAAGTGGCGTAGAGAGCGCTGAGAGACCTGGAGACCTGACGACTGGAGCACCCTAAGCTACAATCTGTGCTTTTGGAAGCTAAAGAGGGGGTGGTGGTATAGATAGAACACCTTTGATGGTTTGACTGCAAAAAATATATGGATAGAACACACGCTGAGCGAGACAAATTGGGGTCCCTACTGGCCTGGCTGGCTAACCCAGATAAGCATGGATTGACTGGAAGATGAAGATGAAGGGGATAACAGATTGTACTCGCAGGAGGATATTAATGACATATTTACCCACTATTACTCAACCATCTACACTAGCTTCACTTTGCAAGATGCTGTGGGGATGCGAGCATAATTGGAGACATTGCCGAAGCCATGACTTGGGAGGGACATCACTCCACAGGAAATAACTAGGCTCTTGTCCCTGATGCCTAAATGAATCCACTCAGATCAAACTGGATTTATCACAGGCTGCAATACGGTCGTTAACATTCAATGACTACTGGCCATTCTAGAAGCCAGAGGGTATGATCAGGGGGACGCCTCTGTGTTTGCTGTCGATATTTAAAAAGCATTTGACAGCCTGGAATGGCACTATCTGTATGTGACGATGTCACACATGGGGCTCGTCAAGAGCTTTATAATGTGGACACGATTACTCTCTATGGGACCAACTGCCAGAGTCCGCACGGTGAGGGTTACCTCTGTGGGATATCTAGTGGGAAGGGGAACACAACAGGAAGGCCCCCTGCATCCCTACTGTTTGCTATCACCATGGAGCCTTGGGTGGCTTCTGCTGGGTCTGGGCATAGTTATAGGGGTTTACATATTGGGAGAAATCCCCATTGAATAGTGCTCTTTGAGAATGACTTACTCATCTTCTTGTGCAATATGGGGGAGGACTTGAGGGAAACCAAATCCATGCTCCAGGAGTTCAGTCTATTATCTAGCTTAAAAGTTAATTGGCAGAAGTCCAGACTATATCCTGTAGTGCAGAGAGACAAGCCCCTGGAAGGACTGACCCAATTGTAATGGAAACTCCGATGTTTGACTTGCCTGGGGGTTAAGGTCTATCATGATCATGATTGAAGGGAATGTAGGATGGGCTATCAGAACCTAGAGATCTTCTAAAGATTTCTGGAAGACACTGCCGCTTGCGGTGGCAGGCAGAATAGCGCTCCAGAAACAGGTGACTCTTCCCCGCCTTCTCTAGTTCTTTAATACATTTCCCATATGGGTCCCAAAAGCGATATTTAAAGAGCTGGACTCATTGATCACTGTGTTTATGTGGGGGAAGGATGCAGACAGGTGGTGCTAGCGGTGAACCAGCGTGCAGCATCGGCTGGTGGGCTGGCTGTCCCTGATTTTGAGACATATTACATAGCAGCCAAATTGCGGTGGCTGATTTGGGGCCTGGGCCAGATGGGATCGTAAAGGACACCGGGCCCCTTTTTTCCACCACTGTCTGACATCCTTAAAGTGTTTCTCTGAGTGTGACGGTCGTCCACAAATTACTCTCAGGCATTTCAAGTATTAACTAAATGCTGGAATAGAGTCTTACAGAAAATACGTACTGAAATTCCATACTCCCCGAAACTACCTCTGGTACTGTTGAGGGCACTTCCCATGGCGGAAGCTGGTGAGACCTTGATCTCTGGGGTGACGAGATTGGAGACCTTTTTATGGATTTGAAATGCTCCCATTTGAGTAATTCAGTGCAGAATTCAACATACCTCAGGGACATTTTCTCCTGCAATGCGCGCTCATGACAGCAGTGAGAAAACACTGGGGCACAGAAACTGCTTAACCTCATCTGTTGCAGAGTCCTCAATATATAGCTCTTTCAGTGGGCACCATAAAGAGAGTCTAATGCTTATACAGAGCATTGCTTACGGATCAACAACCGCCGTTGGAGAAGTTACAATTAGGTGGAAGACGATTTGGGTATCCCTATTGCTGCTAAGGTCTGGGACAACATCCAGGACAGAATGCCCAAGGTGTCTAGGAATACGTGTTTCAAGCTCCTTAATTATTATCTTTTTCATAGGTCATACTTGACCCAAGAGCACATTTATTTCCAGTTCGCTGATGCATCTTGCACTAGATGCGGAGAAAAGGGAGCACATATCCTGCACATGTTTTGGTCATGTCCCATGCTGAGCACTTTCTGGGAGGAGGTTTAACATGCAATTGGGGAGGTCATCAAGAGGGAGATTCATCGCACACCAGGGCACTATTTTTTGGGATGGTTCCCCACTGCGTCTAGGACGAACATCACAAGCAAAATCCAAGATTTAGTGTTTATTACTGCCAAGCGCCAGATTACGAGAAATTCGAAGGCACCGGGGAGGTCCCCGATTACACATGTGGAGGAAAGAAATGATAGAATGGGTGGGCTGCGAGGGGAGGATACTTTTAAGAAAAGCCTGATATGGAATAGGAAAGATTGATGTAGCCCGAGCGTGGGGAACCATGGTGGATAGTCTGTCTACTCCAGAGCCAGATACACCCGGCGTGTCTCCTGCGGGGTCGCCTTTGATTACTTTTACATTACGATATACCACTCACCCTGGCCTGTATTGGGCACCTTCTGATACCTGTTAGGAATTAGCGTCTCCTTGTAGGATGCCTCAAGTCTTCCTACCCTTTGTGCTGGAGCACTTCATTAACATTTATGTAGCATCGTGCTGACTCATGAGGGGTTAGAATATTTGTTGATTACGTATCATCAGGTTTGCTCTATTTACCTGTTGTAACTCCTAAGATCTTTTCAGGAATATGACAATTATAACGAGTATGTTGTTTGCTGCTTGAAAATGAATACAATCTGTTTTAAAAAAGAAAACAAATACATGTTGTTGAACTTGTCCCTTTCTGCAGGGTCACCCCCAAATGTTTTGGCATTACCCTCCTGCTTTTGACCCAGTTTTTTAGGGGGGGCTTTTAGGACTGTTAACTAGTGCTAACAGGTTTGTGCTTTCTCCTTTAAACATGGTAGAACTGGCTTACACCCAACCAGCATATTTAATTTACTTGTAAATGCCTTGTAAAGTAGACCTACATGTGCCCAGGGAATGTAAATTAAGTGCTACCAGTGGGTCTGCAGCACTGATTGTGCCACCCACTTAAGTAGCCCTTTAAACATGTGTCAAGCGTGCCATTTCAGCCTGTGTGTGCAGTTTTTAAACTGCCATGTTGATCTGGCAAAATAAAGCTTTTGCCAGGCCCAAACCTTCCTTTTTAATACATCTAGGTTATCCTTAGGGTAGGCCCTGAAAAGCTCGGAAGGTAGGGTGCAGTGGATTTAAAAAGCTGGACATGTACTTTTAAGTTTTACATGTCCTGGTTTTGTATGGATCATGTCTTCAAGCACAGACATCTTTTTAATTTTACTTTGAAGACCTGTTTTATTTAGCAGATAACAAGTGATGAATTGCTTTCTCATCAGATGCACGTTTCTGACGTGCTTTTATTCTGTAAATGTATAATGATTATATCTGAAAAGCAATATCAATCAAAAACACATTCAGTGATAATTTAGTGACTATTTAGCTTAGAAAGTATTCCAGGAATGTCATAAATCATATGATGGTTTTCCTTTGTAATTCTATTATTTTATCTATTTTAATCACTTGTTTTTAGGATTCATTTCTTTTTTGTTTTAGGCTCTTAAACACATACAGGACAGATGTGATTTTAGCTGTAGTCTCCATTTTTAGTTAGCCTGTCCAGCTTGATTACCTTTGGCCCTGAATCCATCCTAGGAAATGAAGGCTGCCATGTTTGACAATGGAGGCTGCCATTTTTCCCAGATTATGCATAATTATCAACATGTCTGCCTTTGACACAAATTGTGTCTGTGCCTATCTTTCCAAGAACTGTGAAAGTGACGAGCCATTCAGATATGGACATCAACAAAACCACCAGTGCAACATCAGTCTGGGACAGGTACCTTTTTCAAGGTCATTTCATATCCATAGCCAAAATAGTGTAGTCTGAATTGGCGTCCTCTCACCATAGATGTCTATAAGGAAACGTCTGGGATGCACACCTTGCTGCACATAATCTTTGTCAGTTATTCCTCAATTTATGTGAGAAATTACACCCAGGTCTTAGACCCAGATCACAGATCCAAATGAGCATGACACTAGATTCCATCTTGACCAGAAAAGCTTCCAGCAAGGTTCCTGAGGGTCTGTGAAGCATTCCATTCAGCTTTTCACATACAGGTGCCGCGATTTTGCTCTCTTGTAGACACAATCTCCTATCTCTTGGCCTTGTGCTCCAAATAGCTGACAAGCTATTCCAAATGGACAATCGGACAATAAACCCTGTTGTCCAGGTATGCTCGCTGCCTCCGAAACTCAGGCTTCTTGTTTATTCATCTGCTAGAACTAGCATAGCGCTTAGAGATTGGGCAGTGAGGTTGAAGGACTATATATTTTTTAATGTTTTCACTGTTAAAAACGTAGCTGCTTTTTATTATCTTCGGTGATGTTACCAATATTATGTGCACTAAATTCCGGCATTTTTAAATATTTATTTTAAAAGAAATATATTGAAATACATATTCTATTTCTAGTGATCATGAGTGTGTAAATTATTAAGGAACAATTGTTTGGATTACTACTGCTCCCTGTTAGTAACCCAAAACCATTGACACCACCTCATTAATATATATTGGGTGGGATTCTGCAGGGCTACAATAACCTGTTTTTCACATTCAGATGTAGTGCATTAGACTAAGCTCACTCATGTCACCCATGGGTGTGAAAACAAACCTTGTAGAGCTGAGCAAAAGACTCAGTTTATATGACACTGGTAATGAAAACTCTTAAACTCGTTATTCACTAGTGCAAGGCCTACCTCTCTCATGGGATAACATTATATTACCTTATTACATTTAATAAGTGATAACTTCCAATTGGGAGCAGGTAGAAATGTCAAATGTGGTGCCTATGCAATTGAAAGTCATGTAAAGTTGGATTTTTAGTCACAATTCTGAAAATGCCACTTTTAGAAAGTTGACATTTTCCTGTCCCAGCCATTTGATGCCTGCTTCCTGAATCCTGCGTCACATGAATAGATGTAGTTGGCAGTTGGTATTTGTGTATTGCTCCTAAACTCTGGCATGTTTACATTTAACCTTTCCATGTATATAATCTTTAAATCCTCTCAGAATGACATCAACATGATAAATCATAACTTTCCTAGCTTGCCTAATCAGGCACATGAAGAGTTTATCAACGACTCTCTCCCTTTCAACTGTGTCAGTAGCCTAGGGATGTTTAACTCTTTAACTACTGAGCTAATCCAAAGAGCTCTTGTAACAGCTAAATCTTGATCTCCTCTGGACATATGTCCCCCTAGGATTCCAGCTCCACTTTCTGATCAGTTTGCTACCTGCAATATGTTCCTTATTTAACTTTTCAGTTAACACCGAAAACATTCCTTCAGTTTGAAAGGCTGCTCAGGTCATGCTGATCTAAAAGATGGTCAATATGACTACTAATAATCTTACAAATTATTGGCCCATATCGCTGTTTCCACAGTAAATTGGTTTAAGGTCAACAAGGCTAACAAGATCCTGGAAACATCTCAATCTGGGTTCAGATCCTCACACAGAACAGAGACTGCTTTGGTAGCGGTTACAAAACATATACGACTTTCTCTGGATACAAATACACCATCTGTGCTTGTGCTGTTAGACTTATCTGCAGTGTTTGACACTGTGTCTCACACCAAGCTGCTCCAAAGGCTGTATGAGATCAGAATCCATGGGACAGCTCTACAATGGTTGGGTGATTTCTTAAAAAACAGCACTCAAATCATCTCTCTTGGTTCTTTCAAATCACTCACCATGATGTTAGACAAGGGGGTGCCCCAGGGCTTATACCGAAACTCAGCGCTTTTCAACATATTTGTTGCCCCACTCGCCAAGAATGTCTAATCCAATAGATTTTAAAATATTATCCTATGCAAACAACACACAGTTGGCCATCTCCTTTGACAAAGACCTGGTCAAAGTAAAATAACGTTTTTCAACAGGGATGATTGCAATTTCAACCTGTATGACTGAGAACTGCCTTCAGCTAAATGCCGAAAAAGCCAAGATCATGCTATTCGGCAAGGCCTAGTAGCTTTGATCTTCTGACTGGTGGCATTCAGAATTAGGTGCTGCTCTGACACTCAAACAGTTAGTCAAAAATCTGAGTGTACGACTCGACTAATCTCATACAATGAAAGAGCAGGTTCTGTCTACTGCCTGCACCTGCTTCACCATGAAGGGCCTGTTGAGAAAAGCCTTTCCTTTTGTTCCTCTTTCAGCAAGAAAAACTTTGGTTCTGCCACTTATCATTAGTAGATTGGATTATGGCAATGCCTTATTAGCCTCTGCTAATGAGGTGTTGTTATCGAAACTACAGGTGGTTCAAAAAACAGCCGCTCTTCTTATATGCAACCTTCCATCTGGTGTTGCCTCCTCACCCCTGTTCGGGTCTTTACACTGGTTGCCGGGCCAGAAAATAATTATTCTTAAAATTAGTTGTCTCTCTGTTAATTCTCTGATGGGGAAAGGCCTCAGTTATCTGAAAGCAAAGCTCAAATATTGTCATCCAGTTAGACTTCTAAGCTTTACTCACTGTCCCACGTGTTAGAAGATCTCAAGCAGGTGTCTCAGAATGAATGAATGAATGAATGAATGCATGAATGCGTATTTTTTATATAGCGCAACGTTCACTCCATGGAGTATCTTGGCGCTTTAGCGGAGAAAGGGCACCTGAGAGCTAAGGCACTTAGTGGCAAAGCTTAGATAAAAGACAACACGGCATTATTTGGGATAGCGAAGATCCTGGGGGCATATTATCTAGGACTGTGTTAAAATTATCACCGGTTTAGCGGCAAAAAACTGCCGCTAAAACTGCGATAATGGGCTTGATAATATGCCCTGGAGAATTCCAATAGAAGCCCATGTTCACACCAGAACATGTACTTCTATTGGAATTCTCCAGGGCATATTATCAAGCCCATTATCCCCACTGTAGCGGCAGTTTTCTGCAGCTAAACCGGCGATAATTTTTAACGCCGTTCTTGATAATATGCCCCCATGTTTTTAAAAGCTTCCTAAAGACAGCTTCCATTTGTGTGTGTCTAAGTTGAGTTGGCAGGGAGTTCCAGGCTTTGGTCCCTAGAACCACCATTGTCTTTCCACCTCTAGATTTTAGTTTAAAATTGGGAACTTTTAAGAGATTCTCTGAGGATAACCATAGAGTACGTTGTGTGGTGTACAGCACATTTGGAATGTGCTCAGATCATCTTAAGTTTAGGAAACTGCTCAAAACAATTGTTGATCTAGCTCAGTAGTCTTTCTTGGACCTGCGACCTGCCTTATCGACAAAACAACCCTCCTGGGGTGATTTGTGTGTAATATTAAATACATTTAAAATAAAATAACAGAGTGTGGCATACTAAGATACAGAGCAAACACAAGGAGATGTTGGACGGAGCGCAAAACTTTTCAGACAGTCACCCCCAATCACCGATCTGGGTGGAATTCATCATCGTTCTTTAGCTCAGTTTGCCAACCCAGTTTAGACCCAGCCATATGCAAATCAGTCTTGACCCTGTTACTGTATGGCTGGGTGTGAAGTGGGGTTGCGAATTGAGTTAAAGAACGAAGATGGATTTAACCCAGATCTGTGACTGGGGGTGAGTGTCTGAAAAGTTTTAGCGCTCCATCCAATATTTCCTTGTGTTTGCTTTGTTCACCCTAAGTTGGCAGGGTACGCCCAGATGTTGGACCCTTGCTCACTTTGCCACTAACTAGCTAGCCTGGTTGATGCAGGGTGATATACCCAAACCAGTCCCAGGATGCTTGTTTCTGGTCCAAGGAAGACCTGGCTTGGCAATTTGGGCTGGACTGTTCCCATGAGGAACAGGGACAAGACTGATTTGCATATGGCTGGGTCTGAACTGGGGTGGCGAAGTGAGCTTAAGAACGATGATGGAATCAACCCAGATCTGTGACTGGGGGTGTCCGTAAAGTTTCAGCGCTGCGTTCATCTTTCCCTTGTGTTTACTAAGATACAGAGCCATTACTAATCTGAAAGTGTTCATGGATTGCGGCCCTAGCTTGTCTTTGATGACCCGGTGTAGCAGTGAGGAAAGTAAAAATCACCAATACTGTCTATTGAACTGGGAAATCAATAGGGACAAGGTGAAAAGGACTGGTGAGCAGTCGAATAAAGTCCAAGGTAAATGTCTCACGTCTCTGACACAGGGTGCAAGATCTACAGTTACAAAATAGCACATCAACCTAGAGAATGAATTATGGGGTGCTGAGTAAAATATAAATTCTTTAGTGGTCAAGAATATTCTTCTCCCCAGGTATGGCAACCCCTACAAGTCAATGCGCTCATGAAGGACCTGTGTAGCTTATGTATTGTGAGCCTGACAATGTCCCAATCTGTCCATTGTGGTGTCTATTGCCATATTGAGGTTGCCACCCCAGAAGAACAATGTCGGGCTGGGATGTACGAAGCCCTGCAGAGACATCCAGAAAAAACTGGGGGTCATCAACGTCTGGGTGTAGGTGTTAACTGGTGTAAGTGGGACAGCATCACGGGTGCCCTCAGAATGATGATCCTGCCAGCATGGTCCATGTGCTGATGATGCATCTTAAATGAGACATGTGGGTGCATAAGAATACACACACCCCCAGAGTACCTACTGTAGAAGGAAAAATAAAGGTGTTGGGATCATTTAGGAGCAGAGTTGCTTGGGCATGTGTGAGCAATGTGCGTCTCCTGTTGGAAAGCTATGTCCACTCTGTGCAGGCTAGGTACACCAACACCCGGCTGATTTTTCGGTGATTGTTAAGCTGCAGACATTCCAGTTAATCCATGTGAAAATGTGTGTTTGCGTGTAGTCATACATATTGGTGGGAATAGTATATAACTTGAAGTGTGCATGGGATTTGTCTGTTGCAGAAAGAAGTTGGGACACTCCCACCAGTACCCATGACCAAAAACAAATAACACATAGAACTCCCCAGTCCCACCCCCCTCCTACTGTTATAACTCCAATCAGTGCTAGTATCCTGAATTGAGATTACCAAAACAACAAGAAATAAAAACTTACATCCAGAGATACACACCATGGAGGATGACAATGCTCCTGGGTGAAGTAAGTGAAAGGTAATCACAAATGGATGGTATTGCAAGCAGGGCTCCCGCCCGATCACAGAACAGGGAGCCAAGGGTGGTAAATGATTCAGAGGTTGCCATTGGGTTCATGTAGGGTGCAACTGGAAGGCCACCAACATAAATGTGGCGATGCGGGGGAAAGGCTGGGACATCAAGTCAGCTCTCTGGAGTAGGAGGCTCAGGAATGATCAGTGAACTGACCCAGTGGCTGATAGCAATTTGCAGAATTTAAGGGCCTCTGAAGCTTGCTAGAATATACAGAACTTGCGGCCAAGTTCTACCTTTATCCTCACAGGATAGAGCGTGGGGTATCTGATACCATGGTCCTGAATGAGACGTTGGACCGCAGTGAATTTGTGCAAAGCCTCCTAGACCACAGCCGTGAAGTCCAGGAAAATGGAGATCATCGAGCCTTGATACTGAAGTAGGCCCCTCTCCCACACCAGCTTGAGGGCTGCATCGCTGTCATGAAAACTAAAGAGTCGGGGACAAAGCGACCTATGTGCTCGCTCCACAGAGACTGAACTAGAAAACTACTGTCAGTCAAAGAGCGCAGGGAGTAGATTCTCCACACAATTTGCCTTGTGCCTGGTGTTTGTAGATTTAGCAATGGCTGTAATATGGATATTATTGTGCCTGAAGCAGGCCTCCAGGTCTTAATTCTTTGTGGTGAGAAGACGGACCTGCTTCTTGAGTTTATCAACTCTTGCTCTGGTGTTGGTACCATCATCCTTCAGGTAAGAGACCCGCCTCTCTACTCTGTCTAATCATGCAGCTTGCCAGTCCATGCGTTCTGTAAGGCGGTCGAGATGGGAGGTCCTGTAATTGATCTTGTTGTCAACGGACTGCAGGCTTGTAAGCAAATTCAGTAGGATGGCTGTGGTGGAGTCTCCGGGCTCATCTCCCATTGGCTCCTGCGTGGGATATGGCTCGGTATCTAGACAAAAAGGTCAGAAGGGCTGTACTTTACACTGCACCAAACAGGGTCCCAGGTTAGTGAGTAAGATTCTGCGGAGTGCACATGTACCGCCAGTAGATATGTGGGCGGGGGCAGTATCGCAGGTAGCACCCCTCAGGCGGCACTCATCGTCTCCACCCCTGTATCAGATCCTCCAACCACAGTTCACTAACAATGGGGGTATTAATGGTACTGATATCCCGCCTTTGTGGTGGCCCGGGATGTCCAATGCCGATTAAGAGGTCAGGCACTCCTCTGCTTGTATGCCACTCACTGCGCTCAGTCCTTATTGGCGTGTCAGGGTACAGTGAACACGACTCATCAGGCAGAGGCCGCAGGCCTAGCGATTAAGCCCTCAGGCTGTAGCCACCCAGTCAAACCACCAGCAGCAGGATGTCATGGGTGTAGGAGGACACTTCTCTCAATGATCCCCTGGCATAGTAGGCTGACGAAGGGAACCCGGCCTCAGGCTCACCCCCAACCTCTGAAACTGGCAGTCCCGATAAGGCTGCAACCACTTTTGGCTCACGGAGGACCATCCAACAGGAATTCAAGCAGCTACCAGGCTCTAGCATGATCCAGCTCTCATGCCCCACTGTTGGATGAAGGAGTGGGTAGACAACGCAGGTCTTGGAACACCAGAATCCTCCTCACTTGGCAGAGCTCAGCGCTAAGCCACCATCTTGTTCGCTCCAGTGGCTACCTTCCTCAAACTGGGTTCTTGTTTGAAGGGGGTGAATCTTTAGCTGACGAAGCTGTAGGCTGTAGCTGAAGAGATCCCTACGAGGCTGGATACCTTTGTCGAGAGGACCAGCTGAACAAAATTAGCTGCTGCGGAGAGAAACGTAGTGAGAGCTACTGAGGAGTCAGGTCAACTGCCAATGCACCTCAGACAGATCGGCTGGCAGGTAAGTTCAGGTCTTCTGTCAGTTCTCCACAAAGGTTTTCTTGAAAACTTTTTTAACTCCCAGCTTTTAGCGTTATACAGGAGCAATACCTCCAATGCCACCAACAAGGATCCAGAATCTGGGGGGCACCAGTTGGGGGTAAGACTAAGCCTGGGCGAAGCACTACGCTACGCTCGCGTAGTTTGCGAAGTTCGCGCTACTTCACACTACGCGAACTGCACGTAGCACAGTGCGAACACGCGTAGCGTAGTGTTGCGTAGTGCTGCGGTCATTTTTTCAATGCTCGCGGTCCTCAACGTCAAGTTGGCGACCGCGAGCAAGCAAAATGACATCCCGGCGAGACTTTTTCCTTGTTCGCGATCAGCAACATCAAGTTGGCGATCGCGAGCATGGAAAATAAACCTCCCGGCTAGATTCCCAACGCGAGGAGGTCAGGTTTCTCATTGCGAGGGGTCGCGTATGCTCGCGACCGCTCGCGATGAGAAACTACCAGTTCGCGTTGAGAAAGCTGCCGCTCGAGTAAAAATCTACTCGAGCAGCAGAAAACTACAGCTCGCACTGTGCAAGATGCCATTTTCAATGATTGCACAGTGCCGGTTGCTTGTCCGCGCTGTGCAATCATTGAAAACAACATCTTGCACAGTGCGAACATGTTACTACGCAGTTCGCGAAGTGCTACGCGTAGCTCGCGTAGTGCGAACTTCACTTTGCGTAGCTTCGCGAAGTGCGACTTCACGAACTACGCCCACCCTTAGGTAAGACTCACTCCAGCAGAGGCCACTTGCAGAGTTCACTCACCTCGGGAACCCTGTAGCTCACACAGGAGGCTAGCCAACCAGCCCCTGTAGTCACTTCTGGTGGTCTTGGGCTCAAGGAGATGGATAATTTCTCCTTTAAGTGGCAAGGCAGTCTTACAGTAGCAGGACAGTCCTGTGGTAGAAACAGGTCAGTCCTCTGGTGGCCAGGCAGTCCTTCGGAAGTCTTCAACAGGTCCAGGAGTGTACTGAAGAGGTGTTCTGAGGGTCAAATTCCAATATTTATACCTAGCAGAAGGCACAAATGGTTAAGACAGCAGAATATCAACTTTCTAAAGGTGGGATTTTCAGAATTGTACCACAAGAGATGGACTGGGCGTAATCAAGGTCCAAAACACCCATTCCCCTCATATAACTGTAATCATATCATATAAAGAGTGCTGTTCTATCCTAACCCAGGGTGACACCATGTGTGCACCTAGATAAATAAGCAGTCAATCAGAGTGTTTAACTAATTTGAGCAAGGGTCCTCACCAACCCGAAAGCGTAGCATGCTTCATCATTGGGCTAGCTCCTCATTTGGCCATCGCTGCAATCGGACCCCTAAACAGGGGCACTTTGCCGGAGATCTTTTTCTCAGTTTACTGCAAATGAAAATGTGTGTAAGTCAAGAGTTGGCTGAGAGTGTAGACTTGTAAAGCTGAAGATAAAATTAACTAAGATACCCCACAATTAGTACTTTATTTTGGGGATCCCTGCTGTATCAAAACAACAATGGATATACAAGGAGATAATGTTCCTTTCCATCGTCTAAAACAGTCAACATGTTTCTTGCCCTAATTTTAGTCCATTCAGATCTATTGTAATTCATCAGGACCACAAGAACCAAATCTACATGTAGTGGGACCCTATTTCGATTCAAATTGTGTGCCCACAACACTAATCCACCACGTGAAGCCATACTCCTCTCCTCCATTTCACTGGGGTTGCTTTCATTTACTGAAGTAAAATGTTAAGTCAAGTTTGTTTCACAATATAATAGTCTTACTTTATTTGCTAATGGCATGTCAGTTATAATCTGTTTTCTTTTCCCACACTGTTGATTTAACATTTTTCACCATGGTACATTGTGATGTTAGATTCCTAAAGGGCTGTTGCAGTCTGATGCCCATTTCTTAAAGTGATGTCTAAGTCTGAGGTCATTTTGCAGTCTGATCATTAAATATACTACAGTAAAACACAAGTGTGCTCTGTTTATTATAATTTTGAGGTACATGATCGCCCCCCTACACCAACACTTTAATAGCGAGTGTTTAGTAACATTTCATAATGGTTCGACCTTGTGAATCCTGTTGTTTTCTATACCTGGGGTGTTTGTGTACTTAACATTTCATGTCAGAGGACTGTGTCTCTACATCATAGAATTGCCTTTAGACCTAATGACACGGAGTATCATTTATTTTTTGCTTTGGTAGTAAACAACATTTTGCAGGTGGCAAACACCACTGATTTTGTTAGCTGCACTTGCATGCATGGTCAGTTTCTTGGTGCATATACCTTTAGCTGCAGAGCAGAGACCTTACACTGCCGCACACAGTGGAAAAAAATTAAAAGGAACATTGACAGGTAATAGTCTGTATGTAAAGAATTTCATACTGTCGGAATATTATGAACTGTGTAATATTACGCTGTTTCAAACCGATCACTGTATGTAAAGAATTTCTATACTGTCGGAATTTTATGAACAGTTCCCTTTAATTCATTTATTTTGATTGTTTTATAAACTGTGATAATGCCCTTCTGCATTCCCATGTTAATAAAGCGTGAATCATCGACACTTACTAATGAAAGACACCTCTGCCCACAAACCACATCTGACTGTATGCTCAGAATATCGTTTCCACTATTTTAAAAGAAAACATTTGTGGGCCAATGTTTACTTTAAATAACTTTGTTATGTATTTTGGAAATTGTTTAAAAGATGGTCAGATTAATTCCAATACGTTTGCGTCTAATTAATAAAAATACCAACAAAAGAGAGAGCAAGGAAACATCGAGGGAACGGCCCTTTCCCTGGGTTTATTCAGTAAACAGCAATGTGGACGTTCCCGTTAGGGGATCCTGCGCAGGACCGAATTATGTATTGCAGGTTGACAGACATCCTTGATGAATGTGTGACTACAGGAGTCTGCCCTCGCTGGGATTGTTAAAAGCTACCCATTCGCTGTAGTTCTTGTATTTATCTTGACTGTGGAAACCGTAAGTACAGTCATTTCACTGCACATCAGCACACCTTAGCATGTGTTTTGTTATTCATACTTATCACTAATTCTGGTCCTGAAGAAATCCTCAGCACTCCTGTCGAGGCTGAAACATGTCGACCGCTTGAGAGAGGATAAGGTAGACCCCATATATCTTCCTTTTATCCCTACTGTGTTTTTAACTGTACGCTAGAAACTCGAGAATAAAGGCAGTTATTGAGCATTCTAGAGGCAATTTTTTTTTCACTTCCAGCACTATCTCCTTACACAAAAAAAAACGCTCTGCTGTAATTCAGGCGTCGCAGCACAGCTGGGTTGCATTCGGCATCCCATCTGGGAACCCAATGATGAAGCATGCCACCAACTATGTTGGTGGGTGAGGGTTCTTTTAAAAAACCTAATGGTTTTTTTGATCACTCCTATGTATGACAATCTGTCATCTTCACTTTTGAATCCCCTAATGGGAATGTCCACATTGTTGTTTACTGTGTCTAATTAATGACATTCTCACTTTTTGTGATCTTGCTACAGACAGCTTCAAATGTCTGTTACAAACAGCATTGCATATGATATTTCATGCAACTATAAACAACAAGAGAGAGAGGGTATACCCACACTCTTGGTCCCCCAAAATCAACGTAATAACAACAAAAGAGCGTGACGAAAAAGAGAATCAAACACACGGTGATTCTCTATGTGATTGGGTAAAGTGTGAAAGAAACAGAATCCATCTGATGAAAAATAAAACCCTCACTCACCAACATAGTTGGTGACATGCTTCATCATGGGGTTTTAGCCAGAGGGGCCTTGTGCGCCTCTGGTGTGCTTCGACGCTTGAAATTAAGGCGGAGCAACAACTTCAGACTTGAAAAAGTGAGGTGATGGGTGAATGAAGAAAAAGAAAAAGAAAGGATTTAAAAATCATGTATCGCACACCAAAACATTTTAATAGTGTCGAGACAGGAATATGTTAAAAATTGTGAAGGATAATTACTCCTGACATTAATTTGGTCAGATTTATCCTATAGGTGGTCAAGTGGTTTTATTTTTCATCAGATGGATTCTGTTTCTTTCACACTTTACCCAATCACATAGAGAATCACCGTGTGTTTGATTCTCTTTTATGATATTTCATGGACAGGAATTTGTGTCAGCCACTTGCTCATGATTGGGTGCCTTTTCAAGATTTCCATTAGCCACTTTTGGATTTGCCAATGCTGCCAAATTTTAAAAACATCTGAGAATGGCAAAGCTAATATGAGTTATCACACAACACAAAAAGATGATGGACAGAATGTTGAACATGGTCAAACATTCACCCCCAGTCCCAGATCTGGGTTTAATCCATTGTTATTTTACTCACCACGCCATTCCAGTTTGGACCCAGTCATATGCACATCAGCCTTGACCCTGCTCCCCATGGGAAAAGTCCAGCCCGAAGTGGCAGGCCAGGTACTCTGTGGACCGGACAACAAGCACTTCCTCACTTTGCCACTGGATTCAAGCTAGCCTGGCTGATGAGGGGTGTTACTCCAAAACTGGTCCCTGGATGCTTGTTTCTGGTCCAGTAAAGACCTGGCTTGGCAGTTCAGGCTGGACTGTTCTCACGAGGAGAAGGGTCAAGACTGATTTGCAGATGGCTGGGTCTAAAGTGGGGTGGTGAAGTGAGCAAAAGAACGATGATGGCTTCATCCCAGATCTAATAGTGACTTTGGGTGAGTGTCTGAAAAGTTTTAGTTCTCCATCCTTCGCCTTGTTGTGTTTAAAATGAGTGATCACAGCATAAGCTTTGATTATGCTTGATAGCTGTCTCACTTTTGCTTTAAATGTTTTGGTTTATTTATTGTTTCTTTCAAACTTTCAAACCTATCCAATCTAACATCCTTTCAGACAAAGTTTTTTCAATCATACACATAATTGGGAGCTATATTGATCAAAAAATAATGAACGTTTTCATTAAATTTAGCAAAATATGAACAAATTATATCAGTCTGTTTGTTTTACCATACCAATTAGCTTTGCGACAGTGTACTCTTGAATAGATTTCTATGGCGTTTCGATATTACGCATGTACTGCATATTTATTTTTCAACATATTGCAAACCCACTTCAGAAGCTTGTTGCCTCCCACTGCAGTTGCTTTGTTAAAAATTATTTTATTCACAGGTACAATTTCAGAAAAACGTAACTACAGTTTACAAAAAGTATTTTTATTCAATGACTTGCCATGTCTACATAGAAAAAGATCTAAAATTTTGCATTGTCATAATGTAAACCTACAATTTCTTGATAGTGCTAAAGATGGCTCTGGAGCATATATATTTGTACATTATCATCTATATTGTACCATAGTTTCATGCATCACGTCTACAAAAAGTAGGTGAAAATATATAGGTACATGTACTTCAAGTCTGACAAATTTAGAATATGTTCTTTGCTGGCCTTCTAATGTGCATCAGACATTTGCACAGATGCTTTCTGGCCTTTAGGCAAGGGTTTAAAAAACACTTCCAGCTCTAACACTGTTGATTTTAGTTTTTTAGTTACAAAAGAAAATAAATATTACATTGATATTGTTAAAAATGCAACCAGTCTTTTTTGTACACTGTAAGAGACATCTGTTGATGGTTCACAAGTCCAAATGGCAGTCCCTTTTTTCTAGAAAGATTTCTTCTTATTATACTTCCCTTTTTCCCCTACAATGTGTGCTGTTCGATGGGAACACAATCAAGGTAGTATAATCAGAGCATATTATTATACATGCAAAGAGTTCCTGAAGAATAAACCCACATTTTGAAAGTTCGGTGGGCCTGCGATGCTCCTTGATGTATTGGCTTTGAAAATATGGCTCACAAACTCTGAGGGTGCCTTAGTTCATTTGGTCAGCCCTGCACCTTTGATGATAGGCTCCCTATTAAGATAGGTTGCCCAATAAACTAAGTTGAAAGTTCCAAACAGAACTGGAAAAACTATCCTGGACATTTTGTCGATCTTACTGACACTATTGTAGGTCTTCTTGCTTTCTGGTGGCTTGTCTTCCACAGCTTTCACAAGAGTGGAAGCTGAATTTGAGATGGTTGATGGAGCCTGGTCCTTGGGGATATTTGGCGCTTGAGTCATTCGGCCACCGGTGTAGGCATTAACAGGCTTCTTGGCTTGTAACTCGCGCTCCTTTTTCTGTGTAATAATAAGAAATAAAGGGTAAATACAAAAAAAGTGTAATCTATGTACAAAAGTCCCAACGTTTGCATACTGGAATAATAGTACCTTTCTGAAAGCAAGTTATAATTGTATGAAAACATGTAGTTGTCAGCATGCAAAGTAATACTTATTTAGGGTTAGTAATACTCATTTAGGGTTAGTAATACTCATTTAGGGTTTGGCAGAGAGGGAGGAATGCATTAATTTGGCGGTCCTCCTGCCTCACCAAATAACAGTTTTTTCCGCTCTTTGCAAAGTCTAGGAAACTGGTGTGTTACAATGGACAGAGCTTCTGCTGGCTCAGCTGATAGTAACATCTGGCCCAGCAGTCTATAAGCAACAAGACAGCTAGAGCACAGTAGTGGCCGCTTCCATTTTAAAATCATGGGGCGAATATTTTGACCCATTGTTAGGAACCAGCTAAGTTCTCCATTGTGGTCCACTATAAGCAGTGTTTATAATGGTCCGCGATTGAGAGCTCTGGAGTTGAGGCTGAGGCCAAGACATTGAGAGTTTCTCATACTGTGGGTAAGTGGGTATAAAAGCAAAGCCTTCCTTAAAAAATAAAACAGCTTACTTACACACTACCTTGTGCTCCTCTCTGGTACTGCAGTCCCTCCAAGGCATCAAGGCAGACAAGAGACTCAGAGCCACTCTTCCTAACTAATCCTGACGCTGCTCTGCTGCTACTGATAATATCAGCAAGCATGAGAGAAGCACCAGGATTAGTTAGAGTGGGTTGCCTCGTCTTTCCCTCAGGCACTGGAGGACTATGCCTGCTCTCCACACAGTTGTCTAAGAAAACTCGGGTTGGAGAGGTTTGAAATGTGCATGTCAGGCTGGCCGTCGCAAGACAGCCAGCTAAAGTGACATGCGCAGTTTAAACTGGAGCAGCAAACACCTCTACTTCTTGCTGTCAATCAGCAGCAATGGCCTGTCCCACTCTGACACCCGGCTCAGGCTGGCTGCACTGAAAAATCAAAAGGTAATAAAATATCTTTATTATCATTTTACTTTTCATGTTTGCTGCAGGGGTAGGGGGACAGTGCTTCTCTAGAAGAGGAATCGCTGTTGCTGGAGCATAGTAGCTGTGCTGCTGCACTAATGAGGGCAGGGCGATAGTCACTCATTTTTCCTGTCTGTATCTGCCTTGCGAGGCAACCCTCCAGTGCTGTAAAGAGAGTCTGTGTCAGGCAGGAGGGTCTTCTGCTAAAGTGGTGAAGGTCATGGAAGACCATCAGCCAGGGTTTAAATAACCTCATTAGCTAGAATATGTAATACAAAAAATAATGTCTGAATTTTACAAATCTGCATGAAGTATGAGAATGCTGAGGCACTTTCTAACATTAATCTTTCAAAATAAAAGCACAAAATTTTAGGTCAGACAATAATGGTTATATTGGTGAACAAACGCGCTCCTCTAACATCCAACGATTTTACTGGGTGTAATTCCAATTAATAAAAATTAAAATGTATTATCTAAATATGACACAGGAATTCATTGACAGTTAATAAAGGAAAACTGGAGAATAGGACTTAATAATTTCAACAAATGTTTATTGGAGCAACACAACCAAATTTCTACGAGCTTTTTTGTTAATCATTGAGATAGAAACATGTATCTAGTGAGAACCATGATTACATTATTAAATCTTTTATATAGGAGATGACAATGTAAAATCCATTATGGAGGATTTATCTCTTCTGGAAAATACTGGCAGAGAATCTGTTACCGCAAGTCTATACATAAGGGCCCAATTGCCAATATAGATGTTTTCATTGTGAGGTGGCCAAATGTAGGCAGGTTGTTGAGAGCATTTGGTCAGATAGGGCAGGTTGGTGAGAACATTTGGTCAGATAGGGCTTGGAGGTGAGGTCCATCCAATAAAGGTAATTTAGGACGTAGAAGTTTTTAAGGACTCAAACAATGAAGAATTCCAATGCTTATGTCTGGTAATGCTCAAGTGAATCTTGCTAAAGAATCATCAAGATTGCCTTATGGGGGAACCATGGTTTCACAGTGGATGAAAATCAAGATAAGGTTTCATGTATATATAGTGGTGATCTTAGAATAATTGTCAAGAATTCCTGATGGGCTAGGGGACTTGGAGATGTTGCTTGAAAATGAATTTACCTTGAAAAAACAAAGACAAGAGGCGGTTGACAACAGAGGAACAGTTGATTTAAATAAACGCTACGGCGGGCTGTACAGTTACAGAAGCAGGTCTGAGGACTGTCTCAAAGTACAATCAATCTGAGCAAGGTACTATACATTTATTTGGGTATCATAAAGTGTTTCCTTTGATCCTTTTTTGGTAAAGAATGCAGGCCTTTTCCTTGTAGTCGGAAATAAGGCCCTTGATAACAAATGCAGGTGGGCCTCGACCTTGCGTGGGCCACATTGGGTGTCAGTGAGTAGCGTGCCCAGATGTCTGGCATGAGGGGCGCGTGATCGCAGCGTGTACTGTGTGTGCTGACTCTTGATTGGCTATGTGTTCCTATCCTCAAGTGACATCTGACTTTATGGTGTTTTTGGGAGTGCTTGCACCCCTCCGGCCATGTGTGCTTTATTGGTGCCAATATCCCTGGACCATTGTGGTGTTGCTGCGCCTATCTGTGGGACTTGATCTGAGTTTCCTGTTCACATTTTGTCTGACAGCTACATGCCACCCCACCTATGACCTGTCAATCAGTAACCTCAGGCCTAGGTCCCAGCGATTCCCTGACCACGTATTTCTCAACTGGGTTGACAAGAGTTCATGATGAGTGAATTTGATAATGGAGATGCAATTTTATTCTTACATATGAATGTATCGTTATTAACACTGACATCAACTTTTTCAACATTAACATTCCCCCCACTAGTTGAGTTTTGAACTACACTATCCAAACCATAGTTCATGAGAGTCCATTATTGGTGATTTGTTGTTCTTCAGTTTTGTCCATTACTACTTTCCTAGTTACTTGCAGTCTATCCAATTTGAGGACTGCGTTTTTACAGCAGGAAACCCCACATTTCAGGAATGCACACAAAAACATTAGCAATAAGAAAACGAGTAGAAATGACGTGCACAGTCCGAACAGCCACAGGGGGAACCAGGAAAACCTGTTTGAAAACTATTCCTGCTCAGGGGAACCTCCCTCCTTATGCATGTCTTTTTGTAAGCGGTGCAGTGCTTGGATGGCAAGAGTCAGAGTCCCATTGTCCATGTTGTTTCCTGGAATAAACATGCAGCAGCACACACCAATCTTGCCATACACCCCTCCCTCCATTGTGGTGATTAAGTCCAACACATATCGATGTTGCAACACCATGAGGCTGATGGCTCTCATTTCTTCCTTCATTGAATTAAGGCTAAACTCAGTGCTATTCATGAGCTTGAGCATTTCCCACCTGACTTTCTGCAACAAAGCGGGCATTCAATTTCATCTGTAAAGTGAAGAAGCGTATGGACCCTCCCGCTGATACTTGTGCATCAGAGAATAGTCGAAATTCTTCCGGAATGTCCTTTTTCTGAGCCCAACCAGAATAACCAGCAGTTTGTTCTTCATGAGCCTCATGCAATAAATGCATCTTCTTCCTTAACAATTGTTGGTACAAATGAGACATGTCTTCTCCTGGAATGACAAGCGTTGGGTTGGATATGGACGAGGTAGCAGAGGCCACGCCATCCAGGGATAAGCTGAGTGTGTGCAAAGCCGCTGCACTGCTAAAAGGTATCCATCGGAGTGGAGGTGCCCCACTGATTGTTTGGAATGTGCAGGATTGTGCCACAGTTGCATTCTTGCCCAGAGGAATTGTTCTTTTACCTCTTAAACACAAGGAATACAGTGTAAGTTGGAGTACAATTAGGGGCTGCCCCTTCCAATCTAGCCATGTATATCCACTCACCTTGGTATCCCAGATTTCCTGGCATGGGGTATCTGAGCAGTTTTTAAACCCTCCCCTACGAGACTCAGTACCCTTCGTATCATCCAGATGGATGGCCCTACACTGGAACTCCATATCTGGGGTCCATTTGTTATTAAAGAAGACTGTCCCACATACGCTAAGGGCCACCCTGGGACCAGAGATGGAAGCAGCGGCGGATGTGTTCGTGCAGTGTTTAAGTGGCTTTGCTACCACCAAGAATCTCTTTTCTGGGAAGTCTCGGGGTCAAATAGCACCCTCTCCTATGGTGTCTCTAGTGCGCATCCTATCGTGCTCACTTTGAATGTCAGTAGGCTCTGTGAAAAGGTACAGTGTTGTTGGATTGGTCTCATATCGAGTCGGATTCACTACTACTCTGTGGGGTGGAGAAGGCATTTCGCTTTTTCAGGGGATACCTCTTGGGACAAGTAAAGTCTATCTGCGGCTACTGCATGTGGTATCAGTGAACGGACATAATTGACATGGCTGATGTCTTGGAGGCCAGGACAGTCATGTGTTGATACCATGTGTTGTGTAAGCGGGCGCTGTGTAGTGCATGGGGGATACTAGTGTTTGGTGTTGTGTAAGCGGGCGCTATGTAGTGCATGTGGGGTAGTAGTGTAATTACAAGTGATATGGGAGAGGTCCCTACACAAGAACTGTGATAGTTTTGGGGTGGACTCCATTTGAATAGGTATTTCTTTGGTGATGAATGGATGCGGGAACACCCATAGTAAACAGAGGGTATATAGAACTGCAACAATACACAACTTATTGACTATTGCAGGTCATGGGATAAATTGAGGGGAGCTGTCTGTAGCCCTCTGGTAATTAGGAGTTTCTCAGGTTTAAAAAGTTCAAAACAAAAAGTTCATGGTATAGCTCGTAGTTCTCAGTTTGCACACTGTAGATCCTATCAGGGTGCTGATGTGGCCACTGAAAAAGTTGGTGCTTTTGGACATTCAATTTCTGACATGTTGGATAAGACCTACGTTCATTAGTTAGTTAAAAAACTGTGCATTATTGCATGTGCAGTCGGCATTCATTCTTTTTAGGGTTCCTGTGCTCTTCTTTAGGGGTGTGTTCTTCAAACTCCATTCATGCAATTTTAGTGAGGCACCGGAAGGTGCTCCCAGTCGGGGTATCTATTTTTGATGGTTTATGTTACAGAGTGGGCATTGTTTACGGAACACCTCAGTTTTTTATGAGTTCCTAGGCCTCCACCCTCTCTGTACCTAACTGGGTGTCAGACTGGTGAAGTATTTGCACGGAGTGATCTCCTTAACATTTGGGTAGTATCAATTGTAGCTAGGGCTCTATAGGCATCGCCAGCCCTCCTCTCCTAGTGTGTGCATGGGGAACACTATCAGTGCCTGCGGTATCTTTTGACCTACACTTGCGTGGGATGATGTTTAAGACTTTGCCCTGCCACAGAGGAAGAGAGGTATACTCTGATCCCTGTGACACCATTGCTTGGAACTGCGTGAGTGACTTTTGTCTGTGGTCAAAACTCTGCACTCCCTGGCAGAGGGATCCCTATGGGAGTCAGAATCAGTCTCAGACTCTCTTGGACTTGTGGAACTAGTCCCTTGCAAGTTGTAGGTAAAACGACATGCTGAAGCCAAAGAAGTGCTGCCCACTGGGCCTACTGAGAGATTCACCAAGAAAAGAGGTACAGTGCACTCTAGGAGTTGTAGTCCTACTCGCCCTGAAGTCTTGAGCTGTTACCTCATTCTCATGGACCTCCAGCAGCCGAAGCTCCTTTGACTTACTTTTACCGCAACCAAGACTTGTTGGTCACCAGGCTGATTTCTGACCCCCTAACTTGACTCTGCATTAAAAGAGCAGATCCCAGGAACAGAAAAAAATGTCAGCAAAGACCCCACTCTGGTGTTCCTACATCTTCTTCTTGGCAGCGTTTTCCCCATGGAAAAAGCAGCCTTGGCACAATCGGATTGAAGTTCATTGACAGCCCAAAGCTACCTCTGCACCCAGACTCACAGAGCAAGGTAAAAGTGAACCGGCTGTTGAAGCTTAGTCCTCGGACTCCAAAGACATCTACCCTGTGATGGTAGAAAGTAATTTGACTTCGAAGGAACCGTTTGTCACTAAGCAACCTTTCCCTTTGACCGCAATGTCAAAAGCCCATTTTAAAGCCCACTAACAGCTCAGAAGTTACCTCTGCACCCAGATCCCCTGAGCACACTTAAAATACTCCTACTGTTGAAACTTGGTCCTGGTCCCCCAAAGATCTCTACCCTGCTAGGCTGGAATGGAATTCAACCCCTATGTGACCGTTTGTCACTAGCAGAATGTTCCATTGACTGCAATGTTAAATGTCTGCAGTATTTAATGCATTTATTTTCTAATGCTTTGAAAAATCATAACTCTGCTTATATGTATGATACAAAGTTTGTTCTGGTGTCTGAATGTATATAGAAATAAGCTCTATTTTTATAAATTGGTGTCAGATTTCTCTCCACTAATGCCTGACTGCTCTTTGCCACACTACCAGGACTGAGCTAAGGATTATTGTTATTGAATCTAAGGGCCATCTTCAAGGCATAGTGATAATATTACATGGTAAGGTTTCACAGCTATACCACATAATTTTCCACTTTCCTACAGGCTTCTTTTGTGTGGTCCTTTGGGTGCCTCCCTAGATTTCACGTGATCTGTTATCTCATTGTTCATGAAACAGAGGTGGTTGGAAAGCTGCTCCATGGCCACTGCGTACCCCTGATCATGTTGTTTGCGGTGTTTGGGGTTGGGCTTACTGCTTTCTCCATGTGGTGTATGTAAGGCCTTGTGTGTTGGCTGATTGCTAAGCCTGATACGGGGGTGAGCACATTTTGCATTCTACTCTCGCTCGGAGCTGTGATGGACTTCACGGGTCCCCCTTCCTCTAGGCACCCCCTCTACCTTGGACCTTGTCTCCCTAGTGTGTTTGGATCTGCTTTTACTGCTTGTGACTAGGGATCTCTTACTAGTGAACATGCTTCTGTCTCTATTCCTGAGGGGTATGACATGATGATCAGACTGTGGAAATTTGAAAAACTCAAGAGGAATGGAAGCATTACTACGATCACAAGAACGCAGAGTTTCTCTGGTTATGGCCACACGCTCCCGCTGTTGTCCTGCCTGATGAAGATGATCCTGGACTGGGCCAGGCTTTGGGATGCTTGGCTACTCTGGTGAACATCCCAGATGACTTAACACCAGTGCATACGCTTTGCAAAGTATTATTTTTTGTGCATGTGCTGCGGTGATAGTGGGCTATTCACTATCTCAGCGTAAGAGAAACCTGGCTCCCTACAGTTAAGGACAACTTCATTTCAGAACTAAAAAGGGAGCCTCCATTTGGCTGGAGACTTCTAGTTTTTTGGGGGTACTGTTGGGACCACGTGCTATGAAGGAATTTTGGCCCTGGGCTCAATGCCCGAGAATGGTGACCTTTCAATTTGATAATTAAAACCCATCATAATTAGATTTGACTCCGGAGTTCTGATTGCCTGCTTTTAAGGCCTGGTCGTGGAGCTGCCATGCCACCTTGTCAGACTGCCATCTCCCTGGAGTGTGGCCATCCAGCCCTGCCCAGCAGGTGCGTGGGCCCTAGGATCCCGCAGGTACCCTGAATGGCAAATTCTAGTGAGGATATCTGATCGACATAGCATGCAGCGGCGCTGAATTCCAGAATGGTAGTAAAAGTGTGAATTCCCAATTTTGTCTCCTTGATCCTTCTTTAGATTTTTAATACAGCAAACTTTGAGGTGTAGGTGAAATGGGTGTTACGCAACGGGGGTCAATTTACTGCACATTTGGGTTCTGCGTCTGTGTGAAGACACTATCTTCCTAGACAGCTACCCCTCCCTGCCACAGTTGCGGCCCTGGTCCCTGTTGGGCTGGGTTCCCTGTCTGCTGTTGCTGTTGCCACATGTTTATCCAACTACCTGATCCATGTTGTGGTGGTGCAGTGGTTGACTGAACTCCCTGCGGCTGAGTGTAGGGTGCATTCAGATTTCCCTGGGCTTGATTTTGTGTATGGAGATTTTTTGGGAACTGAGCCTGTCTTATTGACTTCTGTTTGTATGATTTTAGTCGGCACCTGTCTGCCATTTGGTCCATTTTGTGACAATAGAAACATTCCCTGAGGTCTGGTTCCTGTCAACCACCCTGGCCTCTGCCATTATAGCTATTTAGAGACCCTCTGGAGTTTTGTGGTGGAACCCACTTTCAGGCTTGTGCCATTTGAACGCTTGCGGCCAAAGTGGCCCCCTCAAGGGTCGTCTTTTTCAATTTGTGTTCGACCAACTTAGCGGTGTCTCTCTGGGCTTGCTCCAGTTTGAGAGTCATCCTAGTGAGTCACTGT
Source organism: Triturus cristatus (assembly GCF_964204655.1). Lineage (NCBI taxonomy): Eukaryota > Metazoa > Chordata > Amphibia > Caudata > Salamandridae > Triturus > Triturus cristatus. The sequence continues at coordinate 1,192,086,017 of NC_140591.1, forward strand.
GTGGGGGGGCTGTGACTGCCTGCCCATCTCACGTTCAGCTTCCCTCCTCATTTGGTTGGTTGGGAAGCTTTCTTGTGGAGGTTTTCTGCCTACTTTCTGGGCAGTATTTCTGTAAAAGCTACGTGTTTGTGTACCATATTCAGCAGCAAAAAGGGGTCTTCAGGCATGGAAAATGCATCACATAGTGCCAGACAGCCTCGTCTGCACTACTCCCTTGGGCGTGGAGGTGCTAAAGTGGCCGCAGAGGCTGAGTTCGGTGGTCCTAGCTGGTCCTTGTTGCCGCCATTGTCCTGTGTGCCTTAGCCCTGATTACCACCTTGTGCTGGGGGACTCAGTGGGAGAGTGTGCAACACGGTCCAGACTCCCTTTCTCCTTACATACCCTATTGTTAAATTCCCGAGTTAGGCCCATGTAGCGAGACAGCTTAATTCTCACATTGTCCTAGAAAATAACATTTCAGTGGTGAACGTTTGCACACATTTCATGCACAATAATGTTGGATTAGTTTCTCTGAAACTACTTTGTTTACACATTCAACTTCGCATAATATTATCACGATACCTTGAACATCACGTACTAGGCATGCCTACGGACTAGGTACAAAAATCATCCTATCTTCATCCACGGGGCAGTGCTATCTACATATCCATAACATCACTAATCTAGCGCACACATTGCGAAGGCTGCTTTTTATTATAAATATTAGGGATCCCAATAGATTGGGAGAGGAGGCACTTCTGCTGACACCGATGGTCCCTGCATGCTGAGAAATCTCCATGCACTGGTCTGACATTCCGTAAGGGGTGTCCAACTAGAGACCAAGATTTCGTCTTTCACTCTATCTGATCAGGTAATGGAGTTAGATTGTGCCTTGGGGGAATTCTTGGCTCTACACCCATACACACTCTAGGTACACTTAGTGTAGGGTCCACATCGTAGGAGTACATTAGATTACCATACTGCATATATGCCATCATATATTCATTGCTTCAGCACCATGGTAGAAATGTATCTACTGTTCACTCTATTGATTCTTGTAATCGCCTTTATTTGCTTCTGTCTCCTAATCATTGCAGCACACGTATTTTATACAAGAATAATGTTGGTTCAGTAAATATTATTGAAAATGTCCCTCTGTGTATTCTCTGTATATTTCTCTGAGAATAAGGAGAATAAGTGAGCATGAGTGACTGAGTGAAAGGATCTGTGCTGTTTCCACAATCCTTGAGTGTTCAGGGCTGTCATGTTCAGTGGTTGCCAGAAACTGTTCGCTACCTGGTAGTTTAGGGCGGCTTACAGTGGAGTGGAGAAGTGTGGCTCAATGATTAGAGTGGCAGACGCTGATGCAGAGGTCTAGCCCGGGACCAGGGTTCAATTCCCTGCCTCGGCGGGTCTTGGGCTCAAACATTCCACGGACCTGATAATTCTCGCCTCGGTGCCTATTCCAATCATGGAGTCCCACTCTGCAACTCTGGGCAATAGCTTGCTTAATCTCCACAACAGCCCCACAATGCTAAGGTTGCCTGGCCTCCACCTTGGGGTTGCCCAGGAATGGACGCCTCACAGGGAAAGCCAGGATGGGTTCCACAGCGGTATTCGTACAAGCGCCTTGAGACCCTTGCAGGTGAGTAGTGCGCCATACAAGTATCAAATTTACATTTACAAGTTTACGCTGTGAGCTAGCTGGTCTATAGGCCAACATATCCTGCTGGGGTGTCCGGAATCAATCTTGACACCAAACCCTTTGTTTATGTTGTCCAAACAATGCGCAGATCCTACGGACTAGTAGGAACAACACGACAGGGCACCACCAACATTGGTTAGGACCCTATTTAACGGACACATCTGAGTAGTTCAGTTGTGCTTTCTCTGAGACCTCTACTCACATTTTAATCGTAGATGTCCGTAGTGGCAAAAGGGAATCCGCCACAGCTTAGTAGGTATGTCCTGTGTATTGACTGTATGTTTTATCAAGCTTGAAGGATTAAAGAATAATCCCATATTGTACAAACGGAATCCCAATAAATTCATTTTTATAAAAAACATTTTTCATTTTTACAATGTCTGAACATGGAGAGGACGTTGAAGTACAAGCAGCTACTCTAAATATTTCTGTAAATTGCAGACAGACAGTTACTATAAAATTATTACAACATGGCCTCCCGGCAACGGGTGGAGATGATACCTTCATGGTCGAGGCACACAAAGCAATCAGGACAGAGGTATTTTATTTTTGGGTTACATTCCCAGCTGCACACGCATGCACAACATTGTTTCACACTTATATTGAAGATGAGACACCAGATGAATAATTTCCATACTTGGACATAGAAGTCCCGCTAACTTACCAAGAGCATATAAATTGGTTTAAAGCCGCCCTCCCCCATACTGTAGAAAATGTGAGACTCTGTCTGCTCTGTATAGAAGGAGCGACCTGGCCAGTCTTAGCATCATATACACCACACCCAGACATTCAGAGGTTACCAGCAGCAGAAACGCGCACACTATATGAAGATTTAGTAAAACCTTACAGAAATCTTACACAATTTATAGTTCAACCTGTGAGGGCTGCTCAGGCTGCACAACCTCAATTGGCTACTACAGGTATCAGCCATCAAACGCTGAATGCTGTAATAGGAAAGATTCCCACCAGTCTGGAACAAGTACCCTTCTGGATAACACAAAAAGCAGCACGGCTTGAAGCGGTTTTTCCCCATACGGCTCGACAGGAAAATTACAGAATTCTTACAATTTGCTTGCCCATGGGATGGCTACTCCTATAGAAGATTGTGCCACTTGGGGTACAGTCTTTGCTACTGTTTACACCATAACTCATGGTACCCCTTCAATAGTGGTAATACCAGATGTATTGAAACATAATGGATAGAATGAGTATGGGGCAGAACCTGCCCTGGACTTAGGGATCAAACTAATAGGCAATTTTGCCCAAGTTTCTGCAATGATGTTAAGTAACATAAAAGGGGAGGCAGCCACGATGACTATACACCAAAGCCTGAGGGAATTCACTCATAAACAGCAGGAGAGGGAGTTACCTAAGATTATCAGAGAAACATATGCTTTTCTGGGAAGAGATAATCTGGGAGCCAGAACTGGTAAACCAGTGGTTAAGGGTAATTCTGAAAAGGATAACTCTAAGCAAGCACCCAATTCTTCTAAAAAGAAATGGGATAATAAACAAAAAAATAATAAACAAAATAAACAACAGTCACAGAGTTAGTATCCTCAACAGGAGTGCACTGAAAAGATATTTCAATCTCAGAAACTGTGATAATATTTGAAAGCCTGACAGATATCAGGATACTGATACACATTCCTCTCGTTCCTTTCAGGATCAATCTGAGAAACGCTTGGAGAGAAGAGGATGGTCAGAGCCAAGATCAGAAGAGTGAGTCAAGTTGAAAAGGGAGACACATCGCACTTCAGACTACATCAACAAACAAGAAGATAAAAAAAATCTATGAAACCTCAATTTAAAAATAAAATGTAGCAGGTATTAAGATCAGAAATGTCCAGCCTGCTGAGGACTCTGCTTCTGAATGGGGACTGGGCAGTGACAATGCTAGATAGTGCAGCAGAAGGCACAATAGCACGCCAGAACCTGATGGATTTTCTGGAAGTAGTAGCGTGAGTATATCATGGTGGAAACACTTGATATGAGAGTAAGTGTCCCACTTCATTTACACAAAATAACACTTCAGATAGAAGGGGATATAAAAAGACAGGTGAAGGTCTCTTTTGGAAGGACCTGACACATAGTTACAACATTCTTTTGGCTGAAAAGAATTAGCTATCTGAGTTTGTGATAGATTGCACAATGGGGGAAGTAGTTTTACCTGCTTTCTCTGACCTCGTAGCAGAATCAGTTAAAAATGTATACGCACAGGAGTGGGCGTCAGCTTTAGTGCCTGCTCTATACCACAAACATGTTGGGTGGGATGATGAGTCTCCTCATCACGAGATCCCATTAAAAACCATCCCTCAACCGCAGAGATAGTACCCACACTAAACATGAAGCAAAGAAACAAGTCAGGGAGATCTTATATCAACTTGAGTATTAGAGAATTGCACCTCATCTATGAATAATCCTTTTTTCCCGTAATGAAACTCGACAATTCATATAGTTTAGTCTTAGATTACAGAAATTTAAATGCATGCACACACACATTTACAGAACTGATGAATAACATTGTGTGGGAAGAAATACAAAACAACACTAGGCATATGAAATGGTTTATCTGTCAGAATATAGCGCCTGGAAGAAGATATTTGACCTATTTTTCAACGCTAGAGTCTCAGCGGCAATTTTGTCGTTTACCACAAGGGTAAAAGAAAAGCCCTGGGCTGTTTTCAGCAGGAGTAACAGAGTTACTTCAAAATATTGATAAGAAGGCGGTGTCCTATGTAAATGATATTTATCTGACGGACAGTGAATTAATGAAACATTTGCCTAGAGTGAACAACATAATAGTCGGGTTTGCTTACCTGGGTTACAAATTTAATTTCAAGAAATCAAAAATAGCCCACCTCAGTGTCCTATTTTTGGGATATGAGTTAACAAGTGAAGGCAAAAGCCTGGCACCACATTTAAAAAAAAAAAGATGTATACTGCTCCATCGTCTAACAACTCTGAAAAGACTACAATCCATTTTAATTTTGGCAGAACTTACATTTTGGATTACGCAGAAATGGTAAAACGATTCTACTCTATTGCTCACTGTTTTCAAGGGCTTTATGCAAGCACTGGAAACAGGAACAGGAGAAGTGGAAACAAGTGTAATGACTCCAGCAATAACCTTTGCCCCGGCTTAAAGTTGATCCAATTTCATGCATCAATATAAGAACAAAAATTGTTCCATGCTATTGAAGAAGCATGTTTCCCATGTGAATGCCACCAATTATTATGTTTGCACATACCTTCCTGCGGATATCAAAGAAAATATGGCATTTGGTGTTTTGCCCCTAACAAAGGCTGTAAGTTGCACCTTTCAGATGAAAATGCTAGATACTGCAGAATTTTATAGAAGGCAGGATGGATCCTTGCTATCAAGGGTGCAACAAAGCATAATTTCAAATCTATGCAAAACGCAGAATTCAACCATAGCAGAGCAAAGATCAATAGCCCATTTAAGAAAGGACAAGAGGGGAGGATTTCTACATTACAGCAAGCTAATGCTTGTGAATGGACCAGCTGTTTCCTACTTATGCATAAGGCAGGACCTACTGGGACCAATGTGTGTCAAAAATAGGCATGATGGAAGATGGAAATAGAACCTGTAAAGATAAAATAGTGCATTCTCTCTATACCCACTATTATTTCCAACACCTGCTTTAATAGTTTATAAGGGAGTATTCTCTATATATGCAGCGACTGGCTCATTTTTATCCTCATGGGGGATGGAATGGAGAATGCTATCTTCCTTCCTCCTGGTGAGGATATATCAGACTGATAGGCTACCAGGGAGGATACATCCCTACAACAAAGAATGGCAGAATGAGTTTGAGTTTTTAGGACTCCTAATCTAACCAGTAGAGATACGGAAGAACACTGCCCTAATAAATGACCTAGCACAGTTAGTGGTAACCCTGGCAATGTATACCGATCAGCCTTGGCAAATATAACAGATAAAATGATTGCAATCAGGGATATGTCTCTACAGAACAGACTGTCACTTGACAAATTATTGTCCAAGGAGTGTGAGGTATGCCAGGTCATTAAACAGGGATGCTGCACCTATATCCCAGCTAAAGGTAATCATACATATAGACCAAAAAGAGAGATTCATACGGTTGGGGAAGAGGCAAGGGACAAAACGAAATGAGGATTGTGGGAATCTGTGTCTTCTCGGGTTGGGGGGGACCTAGATAGAGGCGGTAGTACTAGTGAGCTTGGAGCTCCTCATCATTCTCCAGGTTGCCATTTCAGTTAAGACAAAATGCATTTCCTCTTTGTTGTCTCCTATTTGTATTCCCAAGTAACATCCAGGGTTATATTTTAAAATGAACCCTTTCTATCAGACTTCCAGAAAGGCTATGATGTACCCTATGATTGAAGAAAAGTTAAAGGCATAATGAATGTAATCATTTAAAGTGTGTCACTAAAAAATGTCAGAGGTGTGATACATACCATCAATTACGAGTTGTAACCATTGCAATGGAGAAATAACATATAGATTTGTGTACAGAGAGCACTAACATCTGCATGTCACTGGTATTTAACAGGCCTTTAACCGGTAAATATCAACCAACTTGACCTTTCAATATTTTCCTGAAGGAAAATCCGAGGGTTGCTGATAACTAACCTTCTCGTAATTGCAACACTCATGGAGTTTGCACAGGTGTTAAAATGTATCATGCCAATGAGTCATAACATGCAGAAACCGTTTTAACACACCAAATTCAGCATGTGTTGACTTGCTACCAGGCCAAATGTTTGGCAAGTTTCACCTGCAGGAATCTTTCAGAGGAAAACTATGAGGGTGTGATAATTATCAAACAACTATTTATTCCAATCCCTGTGCAAGATCCTGTTCACACAAGACTCTAAATTTAGCCCTGAATGCGGGTCAAAATGTAAAAAAATCACAACATTATAGTTGTGGCCAATTGGTCACTCATTGTTGAGGTCTAATTTAAATATTGACATTTGCTTCCCTGTTTTCTCCTGGAGATTTTATTTTTATTTGCAATAAAAACCATGCCAAACAAATACAATTTAGTTTGATGGTATGTTTCACAGTGGTCAGCTATTGTATAGTTTCTGTATACAGTGATAATGACTACTGCAGTAACAAGTGGCATGGTCACAATGTACTGTAATACGCAGCCACAATCCAAGGCATACACAATATGATTTGATTGACAAGTGATGTAATCTGTGCTCTTCTAAGTTTAATGTATGCCTGCTTTCTGCATTTTCACTGAATGGAAAACATTGGTTTTAGGCCTGGGCCCTAAGACAATCTCATTGAGCAAGAACATCCTAAAGGTGGTGCATAAACCAATGGATAACCTAATGCTCTGGCACTAAACATGAGAACAGCTCCTGTGTTAATAGCTGTGTCTGGTATTTTAGCCCAAATGGGATCCCACAAGTAAGCGACTTAGAATGGCTACCAAATTGCTGTCCTTCTATATAAAGTGTATAATGTGAGATGGGTAGGTGGCATTCAAGTTGACCATTGCTTTCCATATGGAAACCAGTAGGCTTGTTGAAAGATTAAGGCTTCAGAGATCCCCTCAAGAGGCAATGAGATGTTGTAATGCTATGCCTACTTTCTGACTAAAGCAGATGCCCGAGAATGGAGGAGGAACCAGCCCCTTCCTGATTCTATGTATGCACCATGTTATAGTGTCATTTAGTCATGTGAGAAGGCTGCGACAAATCTTAGGAAACCCACACAGGTCATTATGGAATTTTTACTCAGCCTCAGGTCAAAAATGGCAAAGCAAATGTAGACAGCAGCGTACCAATCTAGACAGGAGATTTGTCCAGAAACCTTCAGGAAAATTATATCAGGCCATTCACAGAGCTGGACAAATTTAGGGAGGTGACCGACCTCATTAATATTGAGATCCAAAGTTAGCATCATAGGAGCATGCAGGCCAGCTGGCTTAAAACCCATGAACACATTGCCAGTATGGTTATGTTGCAGACGGCAGCAGATATAGAAGAAGAGGAGAGTGAGCTCCTCAATCACTTGTCACATAGCACAGAAACATTGGTTTATAGAAAAGAGATGATCTCTCCCCCAACCTGAAAGAAGAACAGCAGAAGAACTACGGACATTTGATGTAATTCTATTCCAACATGGTTTCCTTATAGTCAGGGTTCATCCATTATAATATCCACAGTAATGACACTGGAGACAGCAAACCAGTCAAATCTAAAATGTATAGGATCTTTTACGTCCTGAGGACCAGCTTCTAGAAAGAGGCAGTCAAGATGCTGGATCTGAGTGTTTTACAACTCTCACGTTTTAGTTCAGTCCAGTAGTTCAGATGGATGTCTCAGTCAACCCTCATAAAATTCAGGTCCTTTGAGCACCATGGACTCACCTTTGTCATTAATGCAGATGCACATGCGATTGCCTGAGAAGATCAGCTCCTTAATTTGCTCAGTATTTTTTAATTTGGCATTTTACTACTAGTAGATTGCTACTACTGCAGGAAGCTAAAGAGAGGTTCATATTTACCACTACTGTGGGCCACTTTATTTAAATTTGACTTAAAAAATATATTTTTACGGTGAAGCATCTGGTGAAATGGTTCTATAGCTCAATGTCTGAGAGGACCCTCAATCCTTTATTAAAGCTACGTGGGCAGTTGGAAACGTATTAGATAGGGATCTCTCAGACTCAGACTGGAACAGAGTTCTAGCCTACCCTAAGACAGACTTGCGAAATTCAAGGTTGAAATACACACAGTTGAGTTATTTGCAAATGACCTATATGACACTCCAAAGAATGGAAGTTGTTAATGGCAGCAAAAATTCATGGCTGCCCAATGTGCAAGTATAGCGATGCTGATTTTATGCACATGACCAGGGCCTGAACCAAACTGGATCGGTTTTGGGACGAGGTACTGGTGATGGTGGGTGCAACACTGGAGCACATGCTTGACTCCACAGTCGAGGTCTGTCTGCTAGGGCGTTTTCCTCGATCGACCAAACGGAAGGTTTGGAAACAGGTTTATTGATCTTGCCTTGGTCCTAGCCAGGAGGAGGACAGCAATGGCCTGGAAGTCTGTTGGCAGGCTCGAGGTGGGGTTCTGGAAGCAAGAAGTGACTCACTGGGCTAGGGTGGAGGGATGAGTTTTGACTAGGGAGGAATCGAGGGGGCTGTGACAGCATCCCATCGCGGAACAGTGGAAAAAAGTCCTGAAAGCCTGGCAACACCCAGAGCGTAATCATAGTGGCGATGGGGGAGTCAAGGTGGGACCCAGCTAGATGGGGAGGGCACACCTGCAGTGGGGTGACTAGTATGAGGGACAACCCCTGATGAGAAGCCTGAGAGCAGGGAAGATACTAGAGAAATGTAAATTTGTAAATATGATACTTGTATAGCGCACTACTCACCCGCAAGGGTCTCAAGGCGCTTGTACGAATACCGCGGTGGAACCCATCCTGGCTTTCCCTGTGAGGCATCCACTCCTGGGCACCCCCAAGGTGGAGGCCAGGCATCCTTTAGCGTTGTGGGGGCCGTTGTGGAGATTAAGCAAGCTATTGCCCAGAGTTGCAGAGTGAGACTCCATGATTGGAATAGGCACCAAGGCGAGAATTATCGGGTCCGTGGAATTTTTATGCCCAAGACCCGCCGGGGCGGGGAATTGAACCCTGGTCCCAGGCCAGACCTCTGCATCAGGGTCTGCCGCTCTAACCATTGAGCCACACTTCTCCACAGAAGGGACTTGGCGTGCCTCTGCGTCTGAGCGGGGTGTTAGTAGCATCCGCCCCCCTTGCTCAAACATGATCAGGAGGAGATAACTGCTGGGCCAGTGGCTTGATAGGGAGGGACCGCAGACCCTCACCTATCCCGTACACCGAGTTTCCTCAGAACATTTCTATATTATTGTAATCATTGGACCACCCTTCACAATTTCGTTGACAGTTGACTTTGTTATGTCTCATACAGGAGGCATCCCCTCAGAAGCTCCTTCCCAAACTGGGTTAGATCATCTTAAAATCATAAATACATAAAGACCAGATAAGGCATTGCATTGACACAATCTCCAACGGTTGCACTACAGACACAGAGTGCTGCTATTACTCCATGCACTGTGTTTGTTGTAGATCCTTGGCAAGGGGTGTTAGACAGAATGGATGTATACGAATTGGCTTGAACATGTCTCTTATCTGTGTACTACATTGTATTCAAAATGGTGCCATGTACAATGCTGCAACTGTAATGCTATTATATCAAATGCCCCAAAAAATATGCTTAACAAAAAAGTATAGGAGGAGCTCATGTTTGGATGAAATATATGAGATTTCATGATTCCAATCTATTCTCACTCAAAAAAACAGAAACTCTCTACAAAAATGTACATCGGCTATTATTTATGAGCAAATAGTTGACTATGTTTGTTGATTTGTGTTTTTTATTTTTCATGTTGCTGCTCCTCTCATAATAATTCAAAGTAGGTTGGTAACTCATGCTACTCATCATCGTGATTTATTTGCTGTGGAATGAAATTGGATGTAAAAACTGATACACGAGCTATTCTACTTAAAAGAAAAGAGCATTACTGAAGGTTTTTCAATATACAGATCACACACAATTAAGAAACAAAATGAGATAACAATTCAGGTTTTCAATATACAGATGCCACACAATCAAGAAGCAGAATGAGCTAACTATTCAGGGGATACAGATGACACACAATTAAGAAACAAAGGGGCATATTTACAAGGGCTTTATCTCTGCTTTTTTGGCTTACAAAGCCAAAAAAGCGGAGATAAAACCAGCGCCCTATTTACAAGAGGGTGCTAACATGCATAATCACATGTTAGCACCCTTTTTCCCAACGCCTCCCTTTGCATCTCCAATGAGATGCAAAGTGGGCGTTACTGGGCGTACCCAAGATGGACTACCTTGCAAATATCGCTGATGTTTACATCACGATATTTACAAGGCAGCCCACATGATTTTAGCACACATTAGATTTTGGCGAAAACTACCGTTTTCGCCAAAACCTAACGTCTGCTAAAATCCTGACTTAGCCATCCCTAACATAGGGGGTGGATTATGCTGATACGACCCTGTGGGTTGTATCAGCAAGGTTATCGCCCTTTTGCAGGGAACCTCGCTGGAAAACCAGCGATGTTCCCTGCAAAAGGGCGATAACCTCGCTATCTCTGGAACATTTTTCGCCCTGGAGTAACGTGTTGTTAATAACGCGCTACCAGGGCGATAAATACCAGAGATAGCCTGCGATAATATTATTATCGCTAAGCACGGCCAGCGATAATTATCGCTGGCCGTTGTTAATATGCCCCTAAATGAGATAACAATTCAGGTTTTCAATATACAGGTGACACACAATCAAGAAGCAAAATGAGCTCACAATTCACAAGCAGTACAACACGCTTAAATAGTGGAAAGAGCTGATGTTCTGGATGTATCCTTAATGTACACAGTTGAGCAAATTGGTCCATCCACACACATTAGGTTCATGGCTAGCATACAGCCACTGACCTCCAAACACATTAGTGACAGGAAAAATGTAGATATTTAAAATAGTTACCTTGATTTTTGCCGCCTCCAGCGCTTTCTTACCATCCCACGCCCAGCTTCTCTTGGTAAAATAGTTCACGGTGGCAAATTCAATCAATGCAGAAAACACAAAAGCGTAGCACACAGCTATGAACCAGTCCATTGCAGTTGCATAGGCCACTTTGGGCAATGAGTTGCGTGCACTGATGCTCAGTGTGGTCATCGTAAGTACTGTAGTTACACCTTCAAAGATAAGTAAAAACGAGTCTTGGTAAATGCATTAGGTTTTGCCTATGGGATTAATAATAAGCTGTTTGAGCAGGCGAAACAAAAATCTAAAATATCCGACATCATATCCGAGTTGACTACCAGTATTCGGTTCAGTACCCAGTGGCATCACCTGAAGAGAAAATGTATGCAAGAGCAATTTTTAAATTCAATTAAAAGAATAACAAGTGGATGACATTGTTGTCCAGTTCTTCCAATAGGTGGAGAAAGTGACGTGAGATCTTCACACGGCTCGTGCACCCACACTAATATAACTGCCCAAAATAAAGGCATAAAATCAAGTTCAGAAACTTACGTCCACATTAAATGTAGAGTGTGATCAAATGAATACTCTTCAGTGGCACCACGATGAAAAGATCAGGAATGTAACACAGCTGTTTCGATGAGTGCAGCCAGGAAAAGTTAAAATAAAAGTTCCACACAACTGCGGATGGACACAGTAATTGGGTTAAGGGAACTTATAAGAGACCCCTTTTAATATATAATTACAAGAGATTTCAAAAGCACAGCGCAAGCGCTGTGCAGGCGAAACCATAAAAGATCAGTAACCGATAATTACACCAGTGTTGTAATCTGGTCAAGAATGCTGCTGAACAGAGCATATTTTGATATTTCCCAATTTAATGATTCTCAATTTACTCACAATGGAAGAAGACTGCATGCCTGGTTGCAGTCTTCTTCCATTGTGAGTAAATTGAGAATCATTAAATTGGGAAATATCAAAATATGCTCTTTACAGCACTGGAAACATCAGAAGTGGGGAAGGGGTGCTCTGTAAAAACATTGTTGAACGTGAATTTGCACTCGTAAATGGATTAATGTCATTTAAAAATCACACCAGTATATTGTAATTTGATATGTGAGCAAATCCAACCAGAGTCATAATTTCTGGGTGTTGCATGACACGGGTAAGGGATGGTTCACCATTTCTGGTGAGTTTCCCATGTTCATTTTCTCACAGTGTTAGTGGGCTACAACCTTATTTGCAGACCAGATTTTATTTTTTAAACTACCTCAATAAAATCAGTCTCTATTTTGAGATTACTACCACAGGATATTCAAAGTATAGTTTTCAGGGAAGGTTTTATAAACCTCACTGTCCTGCCTAGCGCCAAGCAGGCTTTGAGCCAACTTGTCTGACTCACAGAAACTAGGCATAGAAATCACAAACTGGGATCCCACTAACGCCTTAGTCTTTAGAAAACCTCATGGATAGGGGAAGATTAACATCTATTTCTCCTCTGATCCTAGTACATCTGGAACAGGGCTGATATAAACAGCAAGACAACACCACTGACAAATTCCAGGCCTGATGAAGATCCATCAAACTCTTCCGAACAGAGGTCGAAATGTGTACATCTTAATTTGAGGAAAAGGGTATCCACAGATTTTACTCGTACTCAGATGAGAGCTCCCAGGAATTTAAAAACTGGTGAAAAAGCCTGCGGTCTCCTCCATGGTCCCTCAACATGTGCAGATCAAACAGCAGAGTCCTCATGAGCATTTACTCCCAAGAGAAAGAGGCTTATTCTGTCTGAGCAGGTGGGGCAGGGTCTAGAAAATGGACTTCACCATTAAAAAAATGTATATACCACTCATTTTTGTGTTGCAAATATCGGATTTTATGAAAAGAACGTATGCCCACAAATAACAGTGACGGCACACAGACAACTTTCTTCAGCTATACTCATACACGCTTGTGAGTGTGACTTAAAAATTGGATGACATTTAAATTTCAAATATATACCTGCAAGCTATATTTGTCAGTCAGGAATAGTGTATTTTCTATCTACAAAGCTAAAAATATTTTGTTAGAATTATCCTCTCATTCTTAAAATTATATTTGGGTATCCTGAAACACTACTCATAAAGGATTTACTGATCTATTGAAGTAATGTGAAAAATAATTTGTGGTTTGTAATGCAAAAAAAATAAAGTGGGCTGTAAATAAGGCAGCGACCTATTACCAGTGTGAGTAGAAGAAAGAACAGAGAATCCATAACCAAAGTGTGGGACCCATCCTCATGCAATTATAAAATAGCCCACACCTACAGTTCAAAGGAGGATTTATCCTGTATATGTTGGTACAGTCCAGATAGGGACACCTGCAAATGTGGGTGAAAACCCTGAAACTTGCAGTTTTGTGGCTGTTTAAAAATGCTTTGCAGGTAACTTCTTATCATGCATAACGATTCGAGATTGACTTTTGTTAAGGGCTGGAGCAAATCTGTTTCGAGTGTGGGAAAAGGGAGGGAATATGTCTTAAAATGCTGGAGGCATGGAGCATGGTTTCCTCCATGGAGAGAAATGCATTTACAATAAGAAAATGCAAAGTAATCTCACTTAGGTTGTGCCATTGAAGCTATTTCTTACTTTAACTAATCAGCAGCATCATAAAAGTGTCACGGGGCAATGTTTAACACTCAACTAGATTATGGGATAACACTGTTAGTAAATGTTGGTAGCGTCCCCTAGATTAGGGAGCGTCCCCCTGAGCACCGCTGAAGACCCTCAGCCGGCTGGGTGAGGGATCTAGCTTCTATATGGAGCAAGTACAGAAACATGTTGCAGACATGCGTTCTGGAATGCAATCCCACAGAACAATTTGCTAACATATTGAAAGATTTATTAAGGAAAGCTGTGGAAGAGGGGGCCATAAATGACAGAACCAGTCAATTTCTCTTGCTCAACAATCCGAAAACACACTCTCTATGTATGCTCCCCAAAATTCAAGGACCGTCAACATCCTTCGTTCTGACCTATAGTGTCCACCAGAGGAAGTATACATAAGCCCATAGGCAAATTTCTTGACAAGCATTTACAACCCTTTGCCATCAGCATGAGTACATACATCAAAGACACTACGGATTTCCTCTAAAAAATTAACAACATCAGATTCAATAATGAGGATGAAATATGGCTATGTACAGCCGATGTCAACTCTCTCTACACTTCCATCCCTCACATCACAACCTCGGCATCAAAGCCATAGAGGAAGTATTACTCAACTCCAACCTGGACTACAATCTTCAACTGTTCCTGATGGAACTATTACAATTCACTCTGTACCAGAGCTATTTCAGGTGGAATGGCCAGTGCTACCTACAGTTAAACGGCACTTTGATTGGCAATTGCACTGCCCCTTCATATGCCAATATCTTTATGAACAAGTTTGAGGAGAACCACATACTCAACACCATCATTTGGAAAGATCATGCCATTACATTTTTCAGATACATTGAAGACATTTTCATTATCTGGCAGGGTTCACATGACAGCTTAATCGAATCACTGAACGCATTCAACAACATCAACGACAGAATTCAATTTACCTATGAAGTCAATGCAAAGTCCATAGCTTTTTTGGATTTGCTCATAAGCAGAGCTAACAATTCTTTAGAAACCAACCTTTACAGAAAAAGCATGAACAGAAATAATACATTGTATTACCACAGCTTTCACAACAATGCCCTCAAGAACCATCTTTCTTACTCTCAACTCTTGAGAGTGAAAAGAATCGTATCCAATCCGGTCAATTATGAACAATAAGCTAAAGACATGCTTGATTGTTTCAGTTAAAGAGGCTATCCTGATAATGTTTTGGAACAGGCCAAAAACCGCTGCTCAAAAAAATCCCATACCAACCTGTTTATCACTTCAAAGAGACCTGAAGAAAAACGGACAGTTGTTGTGTCCAAATTTTCCACCATGAGTCAATGATACAAGAAATCCATCAAAACCCACTGGTCTATTCTTGTTCAGAACCTGATTTCAAAGGTATTTTCAAAGAAACACCCATCTTCACGTACACCAGGGGTGGGAACTTGAAAGAACTCATAACACCAAGACCCAAAGACAACACGCAAATCAATTTTAAAGACACTGTACCTTGCTACAAATGCAGTAATTGCAATAACGTCATCAAGGGAGCCATCATCACCCATCCCATGAGGGGTACTAACATCAGACTTAGGGTCAATGGGAATTGTGATACTGCTAATGTCGTATATATGTTAAAATGCCCCTGCGACTTGGTTTACGTCAGCAAGACTGAAAGAAAGATCAAAACAAGAATACATGAACATAAGAGTAATTTCCGGACCAGGAACTCTAAATCAGTCATTGCAGCTCATTTCCTGGACAGTCATCACAACATCAGCCAACTGCAATTCCTCATTTTGGAAACAATCAAGAAAACAGAAGGAAGGGATAACAACAAGCATCTCTTATAAAGAGAGAACCATTGGATAAAGTTCTTAAACTCATTGAAACCACATTGTCTCAATGACCGGATGGAATTTTCTTATTATCTATAATTCTGTGACTTACACGACCTGTCACTCTGTGCATCTTCATGTGTATGTGTGCTCATTCTCTCTTCGTTATCTACCTTTCAGTTGTCTTAGTTCTTACATGTTCCTTTATGTTTCCGCTTTCACTTCCAAGCGATTATTTGTGTTGCCGTTCTTTTTATTTTACTCATGACTAGCCATCTGTGTAGTGTAGGGGACGCTGGTACAAAGAACAGCTCACACCAACGTTAGTTGCGGGTAAGTTAGGGTTTATTTGTATAAACTATAACACTCAGTAGGGGAGAGTGCCGGGGGACGTCCGCTCTGCTCGCGAACTCCGCGCTAATGCCGGGCACCCAAAATGGCCGTGCTCCACGTCATCACACAATGCGTGAAGACTAGAGTGCGATGCTACATATCTCCCTTCTTTATGGATATACATTTTTTCAATAAAGATAAAGTCTAACAGTCTACCTGCGGGTGGACTCATTCCCATCTCCCGTCTCAAAGTCTCTGTACTTCAACGGTCTTACCACTGTTCTTTCGGTGCGGGTGTGTCTCACCGGGGTACTGGAAGTGTGCACGGCAACCTCTTGGGAGTCTCTCGCAGCACTGCGTTCATCACTCAGGGGATCTCCTTTGCGAGGTGATCCACTGCTGTTTTCCGAGAGTTCCAAGGCGCCGGGGTCACTTCCATCCTCTGCTTCTTCCTCCCTCTCTCTTTCTCTGGAGTTTCCTGTTCCTTCTCCCGCCAGATTGGCTTCAGCATCTTGGTTCAAGAGAGGTACCTTCTGTCGTCTTTCTCTTCCGTCCCATCACAGGATCTTGTTGCATTTAGACATCCTGTCCTGAGACCAAACTTTCCCATCGCTTAGTAGGGCTGCTCGGTTGTAGCCCTCTTCCACTTGCAAGGGTTCACTGAACTTGCTGTCACCTTTCCGTCTTAATTGGGTTAGTTTGACTCGAACCCACTCTCCTCTCTCTAACTCCGTCTCCTTGACATTTCTTCTTTTGTTGAAGTGATCCGTGTATATTCTCTGCGTTTTTACTAGATTGTGGTGTACTACTGCTGGAGACCACTTGCTCGTGATGGTGCGCTCCTTCCATACTACATTGTCTTTCGTGAATGGGTCTCGACCTCTTAGGATCTGGAACGGGCTGTATCCAGTGCTGGTCGGAGTAATTCTGTATGCCCATAACATGCTCTTTAATTCATTCTCCGAGTCCTTTCCGGCTCCTATCGCTGACTGTACCGATCCCATGATGACTCTGTTGAACCTCTCGGCTAGTCCGTTTCCTGCGGGATGGTATATGGACGTGTGTTTGACCTTTATACCATTCCTTCCCATGTATGCGTTCCACTTGTCCAATACGAACTGAGGCCCATTGTCACTTAGGAGGGAGCATGGAATGCCTTCCCTAAGGAAAACTGCCATTAGGAACTTTAATATTTTGTCCGTGTCCATATCTTCCTGTATGTCCACTTCAGGCCACTTGGAGTACCAGTCTACGAGCACTGCCACATATTTCTGGATTCCCTGACTATCCAAAATCGGACCCAGAATGTCTATCGACAGATCCTCCCATGGGTTCTCTGGGTTGTCGAATTTTCCTAAGGGTGGTCGCATGAGGCTTTGGGACTTGTCCGCTCTTTGGCATTGGTCACACTCCCGCACATGTCTTTCTATCTGGTTATCCATCGCCGGCCACCAGTACATCTGTTTCGCCCTGAGTTTTGTCTTTACGATGCCCAAGTGACCTTCGTGAATGAGAACCAGTAAATGTGGAATCAGCTTGTTGGGGGGAACTACTTTTTCTCCTCTCCGCAGGATGATCCCCCGATCACAAACGGATAATTCTTCTCTTACTTCGAAGAATTTTCTGAGCGCTGCCACCACATTCCTCTTCTCCGGCCATCCTCTTAGTATGAATTGGTTAACTGCACCTATGTCTGCGTCCGACTCGTACGCTTCCTTCCACTCTTGTTCACTTATCACACGTTCGTGATCTTCCATGAATGCCACTTTGGTATTCTCCTCTTCGGAAGTGCACGGAGCTTCCTCCATGGCTGATGCTCGACTGAGATAATCAGCCACCTTGCTCTTTTGTCCTGGGATGTGTTCCACATCATACCTGTAGTCTAGCAATTTTAAGGTCATCTTCGCGATGCGGGGGTCGCATTCGCATGTCCCGACGACGTGAGGACTTTGACCAGAGGTTTATGGTCTGTTCTCGTGCCCCATAGGAACTTGCGAAACTTCTCCATGGCCCAGACTACCGACAACATTTCCTTTTCTATCACGCTGGACTTCTGTTCCGTGGGTGACAGTGATCTGGATGCGAAGCTGAGGGTGGCCAGTTCTCCTCCCTCCAACTCCTGCATTAGGACCGCTCATAGGCCCCTCTCGCTCGCGTCCGTCATCAGTACGGAGCTGGCTTGCTGGTCATATCCACACAGAGGTACCGCGGTGCTGATGTCCGTTTTGATCCTTTGGAACTCTTCTTGTGTCTCCTCCGTCCATTCGAAGTTTGTCTTGTCCCGTAGGAGTTGTCGCAAGTGGTGTGTCTTGGTGGCGAAGTGCCGTATGAATTTGCTGTAAAACTCAGCCATGCCCAGGAAAGACCTGACTTCCTCCTTGCTCCTCGGGGGTGGTGCTTCACATATTGCTTTGACGTTGGACTGTTTGGGTATGATGCCTTGGTCGCTGATTACATGCCCTAAGTATGTGACCGAAGTCATCCCGAACCGGCACTTGTCCCATTCTGCAGTGAGTCCATTGCGTTCCAAGACTTGCAGGACTTTAGACAATTTGGCATCGTGGTCTGCTTTATTCATGCCCATTACCAGGATGTAGTCTTGGAAGTACTGTACTCCTACTTCTCGAAACAACTTGTGCATAAGCTTGCAAAACACGGCTGCCGCCGAGGCCAGTCAAAATGGCATCCTGCAAAACTGGTAGCACCCGAAGGGGGGTTATGAAAGACATCAACTTCCGGCAGGTATGGTGCAGTGCTATCTGGTGGTAGGCTTAGGTGAGATCGATGGTCGAGAACCATTTCACCCCTTTGGTTTTCGCCAGAATCTCGTCTATCCTTGGTAGAGTGAACATTTCTACAATTATGTTTTTGTTCAACTCCCTCAGGTCCACACACAGGCGTATTTTGCAGTTAGGTTTCATGGCTACCACCAACGGCGCCAACCACTCAGCACTTGTTATCGGTTCTATGATGCCGTTCTCTTCAAGTCTGTGTAATTCTTGTTGTACCTATTCTCTGATCGCCAGTGGGATATTTCTCACTTTGTGGCTCACCGCTTTTGCATCTGCCTTGAGATCGATCTTGTGCGTGAGTTTAGTTATTTGGCGACCTTGCCTCCGAACACGGTGGGAAACGCTTCCTTTAGTTTTCCTACGTCCGGCCGTTGGTCATCGCTAGTCATCAGGACTTGTGTGGCGCCACCTGGATTCAACTGTATTCCCAGGTCCCCTTGGTCGATCCATCCTAGGACCGAAGGCCCTTTCTCTGCCACGTATAGTTTGCACCTGGCCCTTTGTTCCTTGAATTTGAATTTCAGACTGCGGTATCCTACCATGGGAATGGGGTCCCCTGTGAATGTGACCGGGCAAATTTCCTGGGGCTCCAGGTGGTGTCCCAGGTGGTCCTTGAAGTGTTCGTCCCACACGCTTCGTTGTATTATGGTGTAGGGGGATCCAGAGTCCGCTGCCATCTGTATCGGTATACCTCCTATCACTAGGTCGCATTGGGGTTTCTTGGAGCGGTTGCAGTTGATCCCTAGTATGTGTTCGTCTATGACAGCACGCTGTCTTCATCTTCTTCATTTTCTCCTTCCTCTTCTGCCTCTTGTGCGACATACTTGACTGCTATTCTTTTCAGCTTGCTGCAGCATACTTTTTCGTAATGCCCAACTATCCCACAAAACATGCATTTGGCTTTAAAGGCTGGGCACCACTTATCATATGCTGGATGAGTCAGACTGCCGCACCTGTAGCACGTGTTCTTGCTTTCGTTGCCCGGTTTCTTCGCCGTCGCTGATCTGGACGACCATTTGGTCTGTGTCCTCGTGTCCCCAGTTGCTCCCTTGCCTCTCTCTGATGGTTCTGCTTCCGTGACCTTGTTCACCATGGGTCTAGGTGGCGTCTCTTTTTTTGCCGCTTCTGCACATCTTTTCGATAGCTACGCCTTTTTTACCATGGCTATAACTTCATTCAGGGTCACCTCTACATTAACCCATAGCTTGTCCTGTATCGTTGAGTTAGTGGTGTGCATGACTATTTGATCCTTGCTAAATTAATCTTGTAATGTCCCGAACTTACACGTGACTGCTAATTTCTTCAACGCCGCTACGTATTCACCTATGGACTCTCCTGCTGCTTGTTTCCGTTGTTGGAAGTTGTATCTGTTTATGGACGTGCACACCGCTGGCCTGTAGTGTTTATTTAAGTCATCTATCGCGTGCTGGAATACGTCATTGTCCGCTGCCTGCCTTGGCGTGGGAACTATGTTCTGGAATACTCTGATGCCTTCCGGTCCCAGGTTATGAAGCAATATTCTCTTCCTCCTTTTGCTGGGAAATGCTTCCCAGTTCTTGTCTTCTAGGGCTTCTAGATAGTTCATGAAATTTTCCCTCCAATCCTCCCATTTCATCGAGGGATCTCCCGGTTTGGGTAAGAAGGGGATCGGTGTTGTCAGCGAGGGCGTTTGGGCGCACATTTCTGCTTTCCTCCCAGGTGACTCTTCTTCTCCCGTCGGGCTACATGGCGCGCTTTGTCTGTGCCGGCATGGGGGGCTCTGTTGCGATGCCGCTCCTCCCCCTCTGCTGTGCTCTGCCTGCTCCGCCAGGGCCTCACTCGCTTCTCCTCTCATATATGATGTGGGGAGCTTTGTTTCTGCGTATAGGCTCGTGTTAACTGGCCCTTCTACCCACCGCCTTGGTGGGCTGTAGAATGTACGCCGGGCTCTCTACTTTCTGCTTCTATCGTGCTACTGGGGCTGGCTGTAGTCTCCGTTGCCTGTTCTCCTTGTCCCGTGGTCAGACTCTGTTGCTACGGTGAGCTTGGACGCCAGTGCCGATTGCGCTATGTGTATTTGCGTGGTGCCAGCATATAGTGCCTCGCGTTCCCTCTGCCGCGCTCTCCCTTGGTGTGTACCTGTAGTTGGCCGTTAGCTGTACTCCCAGGGCACCTGGCCACGTGTTGCTCCCGGTTAGTTACTTCCTAGGCTCTTTCCCTTGTCAGATCCCAGGCCTCGTCGCCATTTGTAGTGTAGGTGACACTGGTACAAAGAACAGCTCACACCAACGTTAGTTGCAGGTAAGTTAGGGTTTATTTGTATAAACTCTAACACTCGGTAGGGGAGAGCGCCGGGGGACGTCTGCTCTGCTCGCGAACTCCGCGCTAATGCCGGGCAGCCAAAATGGCCACCGCGCTCCACGTCATCACGCGATGCGTGAAGACTAGAGCGCGACGCTACAATCTGTGTAACCTTTTTAATATTTGTACACATTCTCTTTTTTTGAGATTCATCTACTCTGACCTTTATTTTTTCCTGTTTATTGCCACAGGAAGCTCTACTTGCAGTCCTCCTTTTAACCCACTTTACGCTCACTTGCTTTAACTGCAGAACTTCTTTTTACACTCCATTACCCATTACAAGATGAGACCCACCGTATAACCGCACTTTACTGTCTAGCGTTAGTCCCCTTCTCACTGTTACTCTCCACGAGCTTTTGACACACCACACTCTGCGTTTGGACACTCGTACCAACAGCGCCATTAGACGCTCCCACACGCCTGTAGAAGTAAGTAAATGCTGATAACTTGCACTGAATTCTGCACGCTTTCTTACTCGGAACACAGGCCGGGCTTGGTGGCTTTTTACTGTATGTACTCGCTTTGGTGCACACTTACACCCTTTGGCATTGTTTTGTTCTGACCTTCCAGTTTCACGACCGGGCTCAGATTACCAGCATGCACCCGTAGAAACATCGATACACTAGTCCCAGCAACCTGTTTACCGTTGGGTTTTGAGTTCCGACAGTTTCACCTGCAATTACAAGTTTTATTAATACAAAGTGGTAGCGTGAAACACTGGCTGTTAACCTGCTACCGGATTTCACGATCAGATCGAGATGACCCACTTGTAATCTTCTAATACTTTAATATCGACACCAACACACCCTGAGCACTCTGGCTCTTAATGTTTGTCTTCATGTTCATATATCAACCTCACTCACGCACAGTTTCTTCACAGTCAGCCTCTAGTGCTATAACATATCTATTTACTCGTGTCCCTCGAATTATTTCAGTTACATCCAGTTGCACATTTTCTAACACAGTAACGGTCTCAGCCTCCCAGGAATGGTATCCTCATGTCATTTTTGCTATGTTCATTTTACAGACATTCACCCCTGACGAAGTCCAATTTTGATGCCCGGAATGCATCGGAAGACTCGTTTGAAACCATGAAAGATTCAATGAATCCATTTTAATTTATCTGCATTCAATATGAAAGATGAAATATCGACATAAGAATAAATATTTACTGTGATGTAAATTCACAGATGACTCGTTGTCATTTGCTACATTAAACTGATCAACATTTTAGATCCCTCACCCAGCTAGGGGTCTTCTGCAGTGCTCAGGGGGACGCCCCCTAATCTAGGGGATGCTACCAACACTCATGTACAAGCCACACTCACCGATTGCAGAGTGACACTCCTGAAGCACGCAACAATATCTCACTTCCCGCTGTGCGTGTTCTACCATATTAGCTTTATAACACTGTTAGTGTCTCTCCAAATGTTAAGGTATGAACAGAATGCAGCTTAACTTCAACAGCGCCTCTCATGGCCTAGAGACAGTCCTAAGGATATCTGTTGGAAATAAGATACTTTTCAAATTATCTTCGAAAACTAACTGTTAGATATATTCCCCTTAAATGCAATAGTCACAAAGACTTAAACTTTTGGTTGTTCCCTGCATGTCTTAAATGGCAAGGAGAATTGGTTTTGAGTTCTGACTCTGGAATCCATTGCTCAGTGGCTGCTACTCTGCTAAGGCAGAGGAGCACCGCCCCACTGTTCTCGAAGCAGTGTAAAAGGAAAAATCAAATGATAATAACAGAAGTTATTATCACTGTTTTTTTAGCATCTTGCAGCCAGGTCATGGCTGGGCAGGCTGGTGTCTTGTGATGCCAGAGGGAGGAGGAGCGGTTGCTGCACCTTAAGTGTGCATGGTAGTTTGGCTGGCCGTCTTGGATGGGCCAAACCGTCATGCACACTTAGCATGTTCTCCACCAAGCTGTAATGCACAAACTGGGTGGAGAACATGCATAGGCTCTCAGTCCCCATCACTGAGCTCAGACCAATCACGATGCTGCTGTCTTGGTGACAGCAGCATTGTGATTGACTTAGGGGAGACTGGGCACTGCTGGGAGCCAGGAGAACAACGAGGACGAAGAAGCAGGTAAGTGTGCTTTTTTTCTAACCTCCTACCCTCCCTGGCCACCATTCCCTACCAGCTGCCACTGTTGTTGCTACTAGAAGTGAAGACTAAAACCACTTTATTTAGTTTTAGGAAAGTAGTAATAATCTATTTGTTCCGGAAACACATCTAAGGCCTCATTAACCTGGAAAATGGCCCTGGATTTCTCCACCTTTGGAGTCTATCAGTAATTACCAGCCCCAAGTGTTGCAGCAGATACTGGGCCCTTTTTTATGATTTAGTTTTCTCATTACTATTATCTCTTCCATATGACTTAGCTCTCCAACACTCACTTTATCTTCCGATGGATCTTGTATTGTGCCACTGAGGGGTTGGATATAGGAGATCTAACATCTGGCTATCCAATGAGGATCAGGAATTGAATAACCTATTCACAAACTAGTTATTAGATTTATGTATATGACTTTCAACACCAGCCTATACAAATAAAGGACTATCATTGCAAGTCCAGACCTAATGAAGAAAGTTACCTGGACTAAAATCATGCAAACCAATATTTATGTTAAGACATACAAAGCAATAACATTAGTGCTGATCTCTCCCTGTCATTATTAAATCAATTGGAATGCACAATCAACTTAAGGAGATAAGTCATGATAAAACACTGTCTATTGTTTAGTTAAAGGTACATTTTATCAAAGATATTCAAAGGGAAAAACATCATTAATAAACATGTAGGAGCTAAAGAGTGCAGTACTGTATAATTAGTTTGGGCTTGCTATAAAGTAAAAAGGAGCTATGAAAAGTTCAACAAGGACATGAGCCACGACAGCTCATGGGCAGTGTCCCATCAAGTCAAGAAAAAAGTCCAAGATTTGCGCACACAGCGTATGCAAAAGCCCGAAAGAAGAGCAAGTAAAGTCCGTAAAGGGTTCCCAATGAATAGATGCAGAAAAATCAAAAGCAGTGTCCGGAGTCAGACAACAAGAACAACTCCCTGCTCCTTCTCTCCCTCCATTCATCAAAACAATGTATAATATAATCCTCTAGTTCCGGGGTGACACCTCCTTTTTCACTTCATTGTGTCCGACTACTTAGTACATGGGTCAGTTCGCATAAGATGATTGTCAAGCGGCTTTCAGGTGAATATGATTTCATCTATTCTGCAGTTATCTGCATGTTTTTACAATGCAGTAACTCTTACATTATTTCTCATGTGTCTTTAACGTGTAGTTAGTGCATTTTTTCCTCATAGGTTACTCAAAACATCCCATAATTGTTTTATGTGTCAAGTAAAGGTACTGAAAGCTTTTCAGCTGCATGAGTTCTCCCCTCTGATGACGAATGATGCCATCACATAATTTTCTTATCTGATGTCACAATTTACAGTTCTGTAGTCCTCATGATATTTAGCCTAGGCTCTTGCAGATTCTTTATATCATTGTAGGATCTATTTTGTCTGTCTTTGAAATTTTATGTCATCTCCTTTTCTTTGTATACCTTTTAGTTCTTTCTTTGTTTTCATACATCTATAAATCTTGAAAATAATAATGAATTTCACTATACGGATAGCAATTTTCGAGATGGGCTTCATGATTTTTCCCAACAATCCATTTCCTATACTTCTAAACCATTTACCTATAGAAGAAAATCCTTTCTCTATTGATTCCCAAGTACCATCAGCCTTCACATTTTTCAAATCTTTGTCAAGGTGTGTAATGTTCTTAATGTATCCCTTCACGTCTTTACTTTTATCTGGGATGTAAGTTCAACAATGTTGCACCTTTAACGTTCAACAGACCCTGCATTCTTTAGCAAGAAAGACATCTAAAGCAAGACGATTTTGAAGAACCATGCATCTCATAGCAATCATTTCAGTAACTATTGCTAAGAATCCACCAGCAATATCAGTAGATAATTTGTCTACTACAGTAAAGAACTTTCATATTTTGTGAGAATTTAGTATCAGTACAACAGATGGTATTTTGGCTCCAACAATGTCTCCCATTGTCTCATCAATACTTGTACCTCCTTTAAACCTTTTGCATGTCACTTCATTGGTTTTATCAAATTGACTCGCATGATGGATTTTCGGGAAAACTATTCCCATGTAGCAGGATCCATGACATTTTTTAGGCAGCTTTTAATAGGCATTTTTCCGACAAACTACAGGAACAATCCCCAATTTCCCAAGACTTGATGTGTATGGTCACATTTGCTGGAACCAACAAAGTTTGTTTCAACTTCAGTTTTACGCTTTAATATACATAACTTTTCTGTATGTTGCCAGTCTAAACCTATCGCAGCTTGGTTTCCCACTACTCTAAGCTCCGGTTCCTTAGGTGCCCAGGATGGTATTTTTGAATGACTTGCAGCTTTGGCCACAACATATCTTTGCCTGTCTTTTTCTCTTTTGTGTAAAATACAAGTTATGTTATGCCGATGTGCATAAGCCAGCGGCGGCTCCTCCACTAAGGCAGAGGAGCTTCACACCACTGCTTCTCAGCAGTGCTAACAAGGAAAAAAATGAAAATGACACAATATTATCATTTTATTTTTCCCTGCTGGGGCAGTTTTGTGGGCCGGGGTGGGTTGGTAATGGGCTGCTCACAGAGCAGGGGAAGGAGTGTTTATGAAACATTCAAAGTGTGCATGATGGCTTGGCCAGCTGTCTTGGGCAAGCCAAACAGTCATGCACACTTAGCATGTTCTCCCCTGGGCTATAATATACAGCCTGGGTCGAGAACATGCACAGGCTCCCAGCCCTGTCTGAGCAACGAACCATGGCACTCCGACCAATCATGATGCTACTGTCATGCTGGTGACATAAGCGTCCTGATTGGCTGGGGGAGCCTGCATGCTTCCTGCTTCCGTTCCGAGACTCGTTAGGAAGAAAAGGAGAGGAGAGACGATGGAGATACTCAGCTGTGAAGAAGTAAGTGTATTTTTCTTTCTTCACACCATACCCCTCCGCCACACCACCCCCGATCTGTGCCACCTGCTACTGGCATGAGCTGTGTCTATGCTGCTGTTTTATTATCAGGTTCAGGATTTAAATATTTTCTCACAGGTACTTCAGAAAAGATGAACTCATTGTTAAAGTAGTAATACTGAAATAACGTAGAAAAAACGTGCTAAAACACTGCAAGAAATCCCACACGTCAAAGGAAGGTGGTGAAAAAGTCACACCCTCTAGTACTGATGTAGGCAGCTGCATGAAGAAATAAAAATGATGAGCATCCATAGTCTCTATGTATTCATATAGGAGTTTGGTAAATACATTATTTGAAAAATCACCAGTAGACAGGTCTCCATGTAGCACCTTGTGGTCAAAGATACTTAGACTGTTGTGCTCAAACAAAGACATTTTAGGCTCAGAAGTCGGAGAGTTGGGTTAACTTTTGTCAAATATATCTATATATATATATATATATATATATATATATATATATATATATCCAAGTGTTGGCACAGTCGGCTTGTAATGTAAAACGGGACTCTTAACCTGAGACCCACTGGAGGGTTTGTTACTGGTCCTGGAAATATTTTGTATTTACACACAACCCACTGGTGGGAACAGAAAAGGCGTAAGAGTCCACAAGTTTCAGCATGCAGTTAAATGGGAGTCATGAAGAAAGGCACACCAGAGGCCTATAAATTGATAAATAATGCAGAGAACAGTGGAAGCCACAATACGGTGTGTATGCAAATTGCCTCGGATGAAGGAGCGTGATGCTCTGAAACGCATAGGGCAGGAGGACTGAAATACTCGGATTAAGATGCCTGTTTCTTTGAAATAAAAGATTTGGAAAAATCACAGATTTGTTCAAGTTGTGTCCTTAAATGCAGGGCACAGTTGGGAGGAGATATTATCTACTGGCGGTCGCCAGAAGATAGTTATAGTTACAACCTAGTTTCCATAGGAAATCTCAAAATTCTATTTTGAATAACTTTGGCGCCGGTTGACGAATCCTCACGAAATTTTCAAAACTAATGGGGCGCTCCGTTCAGCTCCTACCCTGAAAGTCTCGGGGTGATTCGTCAAGCAGGGGCCGAGAAAAAAGGGGGGTCCCAAAACGCGTTTTCCCCATGCATTTTTCCATAGGACCTTTAGACACAGCTACAGCCCGAACGGCTGAACAGAATTACTTGAAATTTGGCAGAGAGGTAGCCATAAGGTCAAGGAAGTGCCTTTTGCAGGTCTGGTGTAAATCTGTTCAGTATTTCCTGAGAAAATAGCATTTTAAAGCATATATATATATGTGGGCGGAGCCTAACAACACATCTCATCCTGAGATCTGATTGGCTGTCAGCACTTCATCCAAGAAGTGTTGGCAGCCATCTTGGGACCAATATACATGATAGCACCTCATTAAAAAGCATTGCAGTTAATAGAAGGTTTTAAGACTTTAGTTACATTGTAAATCATTTGTTGATGGTACCATACTCGTTTTAGGAATTGTGGTATGTTCTAAGGTGATTTCACCATGTGAAAAAGCCTTCTGCTGGGATATCATGATTGAGAGAAAAATATTTTCTCATGCTTTTACCACAGAGGTTTGGAAGGTGATCTATAAGCTAAACTGAGAGCTTATTTTCTGTAAATTCACATTATCTTTCTCAGTCATGTGAGAATTAAGTCTGACATTCTCAGTAAAACATGTACATCCAACAAGGGCAGAGACTGTCAGTTGATTCCTTTGTGTTCTACTGCAGCTTCCCAGAGTGTTCCAAAGAACTACTAGAGCGCTAACAGTCCTACTTATGATAAACGTATGGCACACCTGAAGCCATCTTGCTTGGATTAAAGTGGTAACTCTTAAAACATTTAATTTAAAAAGGAACAAAATGAGGGGGTTCATTTTTCCATAAAAAGTATGATTAGTGCTGCAGAAAGAAAAATTAGGGCACATTTTGAGTGACTTCTCAAATCCTCTTCTATTTCATTAAAAAATTCTGACATGCAGACTGAAACATGCACTTTCAATACCAGCAGCAGTTTTCCCTGGTGAGCAGTAGCTTTACTACAGTGGTCTAATGAGCAAAAAGAGTGCTAACATTCTGAATTTATGGCAAATGTGTGACACATCTGAATGCCTTCTTGATGGAATCAAAGTAAAAAACTGAAAGTATTTCCTACTGAGGAGACTGCAGTAAATGAGGAAATTAGGAAACTTCATAACAAATAAGTCTCCCAAGATGGCCACCAGAGACAAAAGAGCCCAAATGTAGCCCAAATATCACCCAGATGTAGCCCAAGTATAGCCCAATGACAGAATGTCCCAGAATGTTCTTAAAAACAACTAGAGCGCTTACTGTCTTCATTATGACAAAAGTATGGCAAACCTGAAGCCATCTTGATTGGAATAAACTGGTAACACTTAAAACATTTTATTTAAAAAGGAACACAATGAAGGGGTTCATTTTGCCATAGAAATTATGATTAATGCTGAAGAAAGAAAATGAGGGCACATTTTTAGTGACTTCTCAAATCCTCTTCTATTTCATTAAAAAATTCTGACATGCAGACTGAAACATGCACTTTTAATACCAGGAGCAGACTTCCATGGTGAACAGTAGTTTTACTACAGTGATCTAATAAGCAACTAGAGTGCTAACATTCAGAATTTATGGCAAATGTGTGACATATCTGAATACCTTCATGATGGAATCAAAGTAAAAAACTGAAAGCATTTCCTACTGAGGAGACTGCAGTACATGAGGAAATTAGGAAACTTCATAACAAATAAATCTCCCAAGATGGCCACCGGAGACAAAAGAGCCCAAATGTAGCCCAAAATCACCCAGATGTAGCCCAAATATAGCCCAATGACAGAAGTGTGCAAAACACTTATTATTTTGTGTTTTTGCAGTGTTATATAGTGCAGACTTGTCAGGTATTGGAGTGTTTTACATGAGCATTGGTTACATCACACAAGAACAAATTCATTTTGGTTGTAGACATGGGGAGACTAAGTGATTTGACCAGAATCACAGAATGTCGAGCTGAAGCAGAAACTTCAACCTGGTTCCCCAGTTGCAAAGTCTGCAGTTCTGGAAGTAACACCACATCCTCTCCCCTAAGTGCAACATTTAATCAAGTGGTCAACTGGATAAAAAAACATAAAGATAACAAATAATTTAAAAGTGCTTTGTCGCTATTTGAAAACTCAGAAAATATGTCCTTATTTTAGTCTTTGAGAGCACTAACCATAATTTTGATGCCAATAAGACCCTCTCATATATGTAATTTCTAAAGGAAATGCTCTAGGTATTACAGTTTTGATTACATCAAGATGATGTCAGGCGTTCCACACTTTTGTAATAAATATAGAATGTTAGCAATCTAGTTGTTCATTAGGATACTGTTGAGAGGCAGAGGCCAGGGGCACGGACTCTGAAAATTGAAGGCAAGTAGGAGGGCGCAAAGGCAACAATTTAACCACACTGAGCAGGCAGGAAGGGCCGGGGAAGCACAACAGACTATGGAGGGCAGTGGAAAGGGGGGCAGGGGCAACAAACCAACAATACAGGACTTGCAAGAGAGGCTGTGGCAATGTAATAGACCATTGTGGGCAGAAGGAAGAGGCAATGGTAGTACAACCATACATGCCAACAGACCCGATTCAGCCAGGAAACGTCCAATGTTTTTAAGCTCAAATGGGCTTTATTTGATCTGTCTCCTGTCCACAATATCCTCTTTTTCAATGTAACTCAAAGGGGAAAATCAATACCCCAGTTTTTTTTCAAAATCTTCCTCTTACCAAGTTCAAAATGTTCGCAAGTATGGTACATTGGATCATGGAAGGAAATGGGATAGGGACATCGACTTGGATAACAGAGGACAGGAGGGACATGGAGAGGTGCACCAAACTGACCCTGCAGGGCAGGCATCAGGGTTTGCAGCAGCACAATACACCACACAGGGCATGCAGGATGGGAGTGCAGCACAACAATCCATAGAAAGCAAGAGGGAGGGGACAGGACCATGCACATGAACAACAGAGAACAGAGGGGAAAAAGGCAATGGTGGCTAACTATAACTCGCGCGCCCGCAATGCACTGCTGATGACGTCACATATTACATCACTCATGACATGGTCAGTGACATCACTCATGACATCACTGATGACATCTCAAATGACATCACTGATGACATCACTGATGACATCATCCAGCGAATGTGTGTTTTTCTGAAAATTAAATATGTTTTATATATGTATATCTCAAGGTCGATGGAAGAATAAATGGGTATATAAGTGTCTAAATGGATGATTTGTTTTTGAAAAATTGATTGTGTAACTGACTGATTAAGTGTATCATAGTGAATACATGGCTTAGTGAGTAATGTTTAAATATGTAAATATCTGTATCAGTCTCTCACTTTGTGTATAAGTGGCTGCATGGGTTGGTGAGTAGCTACATGGGTGTCTATATAGGTTATTAGTTGGTTTTTTGAGTATCAGTCTGAGTGTCTGCATGGTTCGGTGGGGGGTATTACGTAGTGCATAGGTGCATGAATGAGTGACTCACTGTTTGTATGTTTTGAACACAGCATGTGTGCAGGACTGTATGGGTGGATGAGTGTGTGTATGGGTGTGTTAGTGAGTGAATGACTGTCTCAATAGTGTCTTTATGAGTAACTACATATGTTTTAAACTAGTATATGTGACTATTGGTGTATATATGTGAGTATATGTGAGAGTGAGAGATTGAAAGAGTTCCTGTATGAATAAGTATGTGTTTCTATAAGTGATTGTTTAAAAGACTAAGTATGTGTAAGTTTCCGTAGAAGTAAGTGTGGTGGTGTGTGTATAACTGTATATGCAAGTAAATGTATGTTTGATTCTTTATTAGCATGAGTGACTATGTGTGTGAGTAACTCTATGGATGAGTGGCATTGTGTAACAGGATGTATAGGTGTATGAGTACATATGATGAGTGAGTACATGTATGAGTGACTGTATAGGACTGTTGGTGAATGAGTGGATGTGTATGTGGATCTTAGAATTACTGAAGAGGTTGTTGTAACTGGTATTGGTATGTCCATTGTTTTGAAAATTGTAGTCTCAATTTTTGAATGTGTGTATCAAAGGTTATATTAGGGTGAGAGGAGGTCTGCCACTCTATCACAAGGATGATGTCATCAGTGATGTCATCAGTGATGTCATTTGAGATGTCATCAGTGATGTCATGAGTGATGTCACTGACCATGTCATGAGTGATGTAATATGTGACGTCATCAGCAGTGCATTGCGGGCGCGCGAGTTATAGTTAGCTGAACTAACTATAACGGGGGAATTTCAATGGTTTTGTACAAGTGAAAAGTCCAGCTAACTATAACACCCCTGAAACCTATGTTTTTTTCAGTGAATATATATATATATATATGCTCAAAGCAATGGGCACGGATATATTCCAATGATCCTTCGTGAATACACAAAAGAAGCCAAGCCCAAATCCATAAAGCATGGTTTACAAAATGTATTTCATATGGCAAAACGCCCGACCTGTTTCGGAGCAGCCGTTGGAGGAACTCACATACATGACAGGCACTCGTAGTGAACCACGACCCACTGGGGATTTTAATCATCGCAGACTGAAGGTATTTCACGGCTATCCACTCGGATGAACACTGTTTGTACTCCAAATACCAGCAGGCCACTGGGTTGGCCACGCCTACCAAGGCGGGAGAAATACTTCTTAAATCACCGTGATTCCTTCTTCGCAGCATTTGCCCACAGCCCCTGAGGAAGTGATTATTATCACGAAACGCGTTGGGCAGGACATTTTCTTGTGAGGCACTGCTTGATGCTTGAACACTGTTTTCTCCAACTATTAAAGAAGGCTTACTTTGAACTCACCTGTGTTGGGCCTCCTTACAGCAGGCAACGTTAGTTTGGATGTTTGTGGCGGCCTCGCCTGAGCCGCGAGGAGTGCCCCGCTGCACCTGTGCAGTTCCGCTGCGGTACCAACCTGTGCTGTGGCTTTGGAACGGGAGAGTCGCCGTTGGAGGAACTCACATACATGACAGGCACTCGTAGTGAACCACGACCCACTGGGGATTTTAATCATCGCAGACTGAAGGTATTTCACGGCTATCCACTCGGATGAACACTGTTTGTACTCCAAATACCAGCAGGCCACTGGGTTGGCCACGCCTACCAAGGCGGGAGAAATACTTCTTAAATCACCGTGATTCCTTCTTCTCAGCATTTGCCCACAGCCCCTGAGGAAGTGATTATTATCACGAAACGCGTTGGGCAGGACATTTTCTTGTGAGGCACTGCTTGATGCTTGAACACTGTTTTCTCCAACTATTAAAGAAGGCTTACTTTGAACTCACCTGTGTTGGGCCTCCTTACAGCAGGCAACGTTAGTTTGGATAATTATATATATATATATGATGGGTCACATTTTCAACTATAAGAAACACTACAATTATTATAGAAAATATAACATGTATACATGCACATATACCTTTGTGTTTCAATGATAATGTATTTTGATCCATTGTTTCTTTGGAATCAGACCTCACATCTTCTGATAAAATTTGGATTAGATGTTTAGTAGAGCATGCAGCACAGGCAATGCTCAAAAGGCTTTCTGGCAAGGCTTTTCGGCAAAGTCTCTTTATAGCACAGTTCATGTTTCTTTATAGCCTTGTAAATTAAATTTCTTAACGATTGCAGTTCTTGTTCGCTGTTGAATATTTCCAACACAATTAATTGAGTCCTTTTTTCATGGAAATCAGTCTCAAAGTAAAACTAGAGCTCAACAATTCCTCAAGGCAGCTCATACAGGCTTACATTGTTGTAGCAAAAGGTGTGATGTGCTTTCTCACAATCATTAATTGTCAAGTAAGTCCATTCAGGTGCTGCAAATCTTTGACTTGGTATTCTGGCTCTTTGGACCTCCTTACTGACGGTCCTTCACCATTACGGTCAGTCTGTTCAGACTGGCTAGAGATCTCTGTGACTGTCCATGGTGTTTTGCTCTCTGTCAAAATACGTCTCAACTTGTTTTGTCTTCTGGGCCAATGGTCTCCGGGTACTACTCGCTTTTCAGGTGTACTAATCCCTTTCGATGGGGTCAAAATCACAACTTTCTCTTGTGACCCTTCAGTGCCCACAAGAGCTGACTCTCTCTGACCCTCCTCGGGCCAAGTGCATAGAATCCTACTAGCTTGAATGTCCTCAACAGCTTGTCTGACCTAAATCAGCATTCTCTCTGCAACCACTGGTACAACCGAAACAGGAGCTGTATCTTCAAAGGAAATGGGACATTGCGGATATGGGCAGCATGTACCCAATTTGGAAGACCGCCACCTTTAACAGAAGTTGTGGTTACTTGAATCACCTGCAATGACCCACACCAATGAGTTTCCAAGCATGACTCACATCCATGCTTCTTCACCAAGACCCAGAGTTCATGGCATGGCACTACTCCTGTTGATCTGAAGTTGCAGCTTTTCCACCTGATGAGACACAGAACGCACCAAGTCAGCGAGTCCTTTATAGTAATTGAACAGAAAGTCATCTGTTATATTCTCTAATGCATTCACTGGGACTGTAAGCTGTTTCATGGTCCTCCCCATAATTACTCTGTGCGGGGATAGTCCCATCCTTCTGTGTGGGGTTCTTATCAAACTCATCAACACAAGAGGCAATTCATCAGACCATTTCAGAGAAGTTGAAGCACACACTTTTGCCAACCTGGATTTCAATGTTCCATTGATGTGTTCCACAATTCCAGAAGCCTCTGGACATAGGCACAATGGAGTTTTTGGTCATTTTGTAATGCTGCACGTAACACCTTCAAGACCTCATTATTACAATGAGTTCCTTGGTCTGATTCCAAAGTCGGAAATCCAAAACGTGCAATCAATTCTCCCAACAGTAACTTTGCCACAGTTAGGCTATCATTTTGTCTTGTGGGATAAGCTTCCACCCACCATGAAAAAATGCAAACAATCACAAGAACATATTTCAAACCATCGCACATGGACATCTCTACGAAATTGAGCCATTTCCTATTAAAAGGACCTCCCAATGTTCCTACATGACTCATTGTGACTGAAGTATTTTTTCCTGCATTTTGTTGTTGACAACGGCACAGGGTATCTGTAACTGACCTAAATT
Source organism: Triturus cristatus (assembly GCF_964204655.1). Taxonomy (NCBI): domain Eukaryota; kingdom Metazoa; phylum Chordata; class Amphibia; order Caudata; family Salamandridae; genus Triturus; species Triturus cristatus. Next base: position 1,192,120,432 of record NC_140591.1, read on the forward strand.
GTTTGTTAAACCATGTTTGATTAAGGAAATACATCATAGCATCCTTGCTAACATGAGCAGGGCCATGATTGTATTGCACTATAGGAGGCAGCAAAATATCTGGTAGCACAAGTCTTCCAACAGTGTATACCCACACATCATCTTCCTGTCTCCTAGTGCAATCTGCTCTGATCCACCCTTGTTTCTCAGCTTCCGGCACTTCATCATGCAATGCGTTTATCTCCTACGAAGTATCTACGGTAGATAACAACAGTCTGCAATCTGTGACATCAGAGTTCTCTCCCATTGGATCTCCATTGAAGGTGTAAGAATTTAGAGCACAATAGCGTGCAGTCTCATCCCCATAGCGGTTGCCGACTGTTACATAATCACTGCCCTGCTGATGGGCAGCACACTTCACTAGGGCAATTTGAGCAGGCAATTGTAGTGACAGCAAAAGGTTTCTTATACTTTCTCCATTGCAGTTAGGGGAACCAGATGAAGTCATGGAACCCCGCTGAGTCCACAATTGCCCAAAGTCATGTATGATGCCAAATCCGTACTGACTGTTGGCAAAGATGGTAGCTGGCAATTGGTCAGTGATGTTGCAAGCTAATGTCAAGGATACCAACTCCGCCACTTGTGCAGAAAATATTCCTTGCAACCATAAAGATTCAACCACACCGCAACTATACAAATACCATATGCAGCCTTCAGGTTTCCTTCCGCATCTCGTTAACACGATCCATCAAAAAACAGCATATGATATGATTCAGATAAAGGGGTATCAAGTATGTCAAGATGAGGTTTTTTTACACAGTTCAGTCACATCCAAACAATCATGATCAGCTTCATCAATGACAATCCCATTTCCAGGAAGGTGCATCAGGGTTGCAGTATTTAGACTCATGCATCTCATAGTCATAGGAGTAAAATGTTCTGCTCCCAAGATAATTTGCTCATACAGCGCTACTGGTAAGAAATAGCATTCAAGTAAGAGGAAACAACATCTTAACTGAATTAGGCATAAGAACTTGTAATGGATGTCCCATGACACTACTCTCACTCTGTTCCAAACATGCATATGTTACAGCAACAGCTTTCAAACATCCAGACATTGTGGCACCTACAGGGTCCAGAGTAGCCGAAAAATAGGCCACAGGTCTACGTACAGTACCACACATATGAGCTAGCACTGACAATGTACAGCCTTCATGCTCACTGAAGAATAGAGCAAAGCTCTTGTCAGGCATTCCCAATCCTGGAGCTCGACAAAGACTCTCTCGCAATTCAGTAAAAGAGCTTATGAAACTGTCATCCTAATGTACCGGATCGTACACATCTTTGTGTGTCATCCTCTGGAGAGGCTTTGCTATCAAAGAAAACATAGGAATCCATATATGACAGTAGCCAACCATTCCCAAAAACATGGGGGCTTCCTTTTGTGTACTGGGCAGACTCATGTTAAGAATCACTGTGATTATATCTTTGGACACTTTCCTTGTTCCTTTCTAAATATGATGTCCAAGATATAGAATGTCTCTTTTGCAAAATTTCAATTTAGACTAAGACACTTTGGAACCGATTATTGGTCTGGTGGTCCACGGACCACCAGACTCTTGGGGACGCAGAGGTCTTCTGATTGCCATATTATGATCAGGGTGGTCGGTCTGCCATTGCCACGCTGCAGCCACCGGGGAACCGCTGGCTTTTCAGTCCATGCCGTGCAAGAACTGTTTTTGGAGTTCCCATTGTGGTTCCCATTTTCTGCGGCAAAAAACTAGCCCGCCATACAGGAGGAAATTCCTAATCTGGGGCCGTCTGACTGCGGCTTTGATGGTGTGGCAGCAGTGCAGACCTGGCGCCACACCGCCAAAGTCGGAATCAGGCACTTTATGTCCATTCTCAGCCAAATGGTAAAGCAAAGCAATAGCATCGCATGTATAAACCTCCTGTGTACTTGGCACTACCAATAGGTCGTCAATGTACTGGACAAGGACAGAATGATTTGGCATCACCAAAGACTTTACATTTTTCTTCAAAATCTGTGTAAATATAGAGGGGCTTTCTGTATACCATTGTGGGACTCAGCACCATGCCAAGACACGACTGCCGAACTGGATAGCGAAAATAAACTGACTGTCTTCATGCAAAGGAATGGGAAAGAAGGCTTGGCATTAATCAATGACAGAGAAACACTCAGACTCGAATGGAATTTGAATTAATATTACAGCTGGATTCAGTACCACAGGACAACATGAAACCACAGTCTGATTAATCAAGCGCAGATCCTGAATAATGCTGTATTTACCATTAGGTTTCTGGGAGATTTACATGGACCTCCCATTATTTCTTTCAGGATTCCTTGTTCAATCATCAAATTAATCAAGGCAGTAATCCCTGGAATAGTTTCTGGACCCAAAATATACTGAGGGATTCGCAGAAATTCAGCATTAGGCTTCACAGTGATTTTAACTGGAGCAACACCTTTAATCAGACCAATATCCTTTCATGTAAAGCCCCAGACTTCTGGTGACACAGTGTCTCTCAATTCTAGAGGCAGGTCACCTCTGGTTAGCAAAGGAAATAATCTTTCAGCTTCTGATTTTTATTTTGCTAATTTGAAAAACTATCCTCATCATTTGTATGGAATTCAATTCCCTATGGAGAACAGTACATGGAACAATTGAGATTGCACAGCAAATCTCGTCCCAGTAAATCAACTGGACTTGAATCACACACAACACATTTTTGTAAATCCTCCAAGGAACCTATTTTGACAGGTATGGGTTCTGTTACTGGGTTTGAAATTTGTCTATTTTCAACTCCTACAACTTGGATTGTTTCTCATGAGAGGGGTAGGTTCAGAACTTCCACTGTTCTCACAGTAGAGTGGGTAGCAACAGTATCAACAAGAAATGAGATAGGACTCCCATTTACCTTGCAGTCTACATAGGGACCAATCTGGTCTACTTCCAAGGATGTGTCAAGCACGCATTCCCCCTCCTCTCTCAGGCACCATCATTGTGACAGGTCTGAGTCTTACTCATCTATCTGAATCAAAGAATACTGCTGAGACAAATTCTGATTTACAAAGGATTCTGCGTTCGCATTAAACCCTTGATTTGAATTACATTTCTGAACCTGGCCATTGATTTGGCTTGATTTCTTTGTCTGTGAACCTGTTGAGTCTGTACCATGCTATTTCCCTTTGATTGTGCATATCCAACATTCTGAATCTGTCCTCGGTTTCCCTGATTACCTTGACTGAATCGACATTTTCCCTTCCAATCCCCTCACTTGCCAAAAACGTGACATGGATTTGACTGTTTCTGTGCATCAATCGAAAACACCCCAACCTGTATCTTGTGGCTGCATACCCTGTTGTTGAACTCCACTTAACTCTCACATCGCATGGGTTGGCTGATAACCTTCCTGCACAGCAAGCATGTGATCACCATTTGACACATTCTGCTTTTCCTGGACAATCGATTTCTCCATAAGTTTCTTCTGCTTCGATTCAATCTGATCCCCACAGTATTTTGCATACTGTAGGATTTCATCTACAGGCTTGCTCGGCCAAAAAATAAAATGCTGCCTAATCATGCTACTAATCTCAGATCTCAATACGTATACAAATCAATAAACGAAATGTCCCATATCTTTCTCTGACACATTTTCTATTCCACTGTATTGCTTGAATGCCTGTAACAATCTCTCATAATAAGAATGGACTGTTTCTTTCAGTTCTTGAGTGATTCTTTAAATTTTCAACTAATCAATTTCCTTGAGGGAAATTTTGCCTTTCAAATAGGTAATGTCTTGATTATATTTCTTCATCACCTCAGCAGCTGGTGCTCCTGTTAGAGCTTTTCTAGCTGGTTCTGTCTCAGGCCAATTAACAGCAATTTTAAATTATGCCAACAAGCCGCTTGGGACCACAATGTCAAATAAGGTATCCAAATCCTATAGCAAAACCTTTGAAACCTTTACAAACTGCTCAACCTGTTTGTACCATTAAATCGGATTTTCTCTCGATTTTGGAAAGTCCTTTGTAAAAGACAACATGTGGGGTCTAGTCCAATGAACATGTACATATCCTCTTCCTCCATGGGGAGAATCCTCACTTTCCCACCCCCATCATCTTCAATGACTGGTAGCTGATGCATTGTAACCCTTTTTGTTTCCTTCTTCTTAGCCCATCAGCTTTCCCATTTTTCTAACTCTCCCCATTTCCTAAGGATAGCTATTAGCTCCTTAATTTGCAATCTCATTCCTGAAGGTCTGGTGTTTTCAATGTCTCTGTCACTGAAATCTATTTTGTAGGAGTTCTGCAATGTCTTTGATTTTTGTGCATCCACTTTGTATTTCTGAGACATTCAGACAATTTTTCATGAGTACTCCGAGCATGTCTGGTAATGTCTTTGCAGATGAACAGTAATTCATCATCCCAATAAGCAACTGTAGTGAAGATCGTTATCTATATATGTACAATGCTAAGTTAGCACAACCGCGTTAGATGTTAGAAAGCCATCTTGCTGCTTTTGCTGCTTTTGCACACGAAACTGTAGTCACATGTTATTAAATTGAGAAATGCTTACTCGATTTTGCTTCACATGAGAACTGTCTGTTGTTCACATCCCAAACAGTGAGCAGCGACCTTGGTCTGTACACAGTGTAAAGAAACAGTCTGGGTCGCTAGACGGTGCATGTTGTTGGGTTCAGGTTGATCGGCCCACTATTTAGCCATAGCACGCACGCAGCTGCAAATACCTGAAAGTCGGGTGCTTTTAATATTGCAGTGTTACATGTTTTCATTACATTCGGAAGAAGAGCTTTCCCAGGAGCAGAGCCTAGCTGATCCTGTGATGTGATCTCACTGAGCTGATCTTTATGGTATGGAGTTCCCCTTTCAAGCCTAGAGACCTTTTACTAGTCTAATAATAATACTATTAATTTGCTAGAGAAAGGAAGGTGGCTTAGATCCACTGTCATTTTAGTATGATTACTCCTTTCATTTTCTATGGTATTGTAACTATGCTGATGGTTTTGATTTTAATCGTTTGTCTGCTTATGTTAGCCAAACTACTGCATCTTAGGATACGAAGTTTATAAAATAAACTCTTTAAACTTTACTGTGTCTCTGTTTATTCTGTTGTGGACTGATATGAGAATAATTACGAACAGGTATTTCTGATTCCCACCATTCCTGAGATATACACTAAGTCGCTTGTTCTGGGTTGTCTATACATTGGGACCACCGAGCTAAACCTCGGATAACGAATGGGACACTGATGCTGGTCGGATAAGGGGTTCTGGGTTCTGAGGTGAGTTTTTTGGTACACCACAATTCACTGAGGGCCTGGGTTCCTGCGCATAGTTCTGTGCATAAGCAGAATCCCTGCAACATGGCGCACCTAACGTTTGGTCTATTGATTTGAAACGCCTTAGTAGTGCTTATATTAGTCCACGACACCCTCACTCTAGTTTCCGGTTGACGGGAGTGACGGTTTAACCTACCTGTGTTACGACTAATAGGTTCCTTCAAGCTTGATCATTAAAAAGGTTGTTTTTTCTGAACCCCAGTGTTACTGTTGATATCGTTGATACTCTTTAGTGTGTCCTAATGGCGGTTGACATAGCTGCGCATAGTCGTGCACCTCTGCGCCGTCATTTGACGACGTATGGGGTGCCAGATGATGGGATGGCTGTTATTTTTGTGGTGAGCGTTGATGCGTCATACCCGTATGTGTTGTTTTACTCATGGGTGACTTTTCCAGTGGTGGATGACGATGATAACTTTCACACCTATACAGCCACACAGCCGCCTGCGGTCTATACCCCATATAGGACACAAGAAATTCCAATCTCTGCCTGGTGGCATACTATTTGGTTTAATGGCGCCCTTCCCCATGCGGTTGCACCGGCGAGAATGGGCCCGTTGTCTATTGCAGGGGCCACATGACCGGTGCTGGCCGGCTTTACGCCTCATCCCCGCTATCTCACGGTGGCGGTGGCTGAGTTGCGGGTACTACACATAGCCCAAGTCACAGTACATAGGGCTTTAGTGCAGTACGTGTCACGCAACGTGCAGGTGAGGGCACCTGCTGTTGCGGGACAACCTACGGACCACCACGCGGTGGTTATTAGTCCTGTTATGGTTAATTCGGTGGTCGGCAAGCGCCCCCAAAGTAAGGATGAATTTCCTTATTGGCTTGCTGAAAAATTGGACCAACTGGAAGCGGTTTTTCCGCATACCACTCCTGTGGAGAAACACAGGATCCTCACCATTACTTTGCCTAAAGACCTGGTCCCGGATATGGCCGATTGTGACAACTGGGGTAAGGTCTTTGCTGCGACCTATTCGAAGTGCTATGGCACTCCGTCTATGTCTGTGCTACCATCCGTCATCAAAAAGGTTCAGGAGAATCATGGTGCGGAGGCTGCTATTGAATTGGGAATGAGGCTTGTCGACAGCTTCGATGTGGTATGCTCCATGGTAATGGGCAACCTCAAAGGAGATGCCATGCAGTTCCAAGTTGCAAATATGATGGACCGCGTGGATGACGCCGACAAGCCCAAAGAGTTCGCTAAAGTAATTGCAAAGGCATATAGGACCGTGGGTCGTAGTGCCTTGGGTGTGAAACCGAGTGTGATTATTCCTGATATAGTACAGCAAACTGAGGTCAGCTCGTCTACAAAAGACGACCGCCCCAATTTTCCTAAACAAAGTTGGAGAGCTAAGAAACAGGGGAAACAGCAACAGAAACAGGGGTCATGTCCTGACTCACCGGTACAGTCGTCTACCGAACGCACATATGATCTGCGCAATCGATCTCATATTAAGTCACCTGATAGATTTCAGGTTTCTGAACAACGCTCTCTTCGTTCTTCACAGGAAACATCAGCTTCACAATCCGGTGGCGGAGACCGTGGGAAAGGAAGGGGTGCCCAAGGTCGTGAGCAACCCGGCCAGTCTGACGGCAAAGGCAAGCAGGACGAGTCTGCGCGTCAACGACCCCCGTTTCAGAAGAAGAAAGTTGCTGCGTTGACAGTGAGGTATGCCTCAGATGGTACGGACGCAGCTTCAGAACCTGACATGGGCACTAACGCTGCTCAACAGCACGGCGAAAGTTACAGTAGTGCGACAAGCACTGCGTCCATATCTGGTGGCGACAGCAACTGATATATTCGTGAATATTGAAGCTGCTGATACTCGGGTGTCTCCCCCTGATAGAGATTGAAGGTGACATACAACGTACAATTCAAGGGTTTTTTTGGGATAATCTGATCACTTCCTATGATATTCTATTGGCGGAGGCAGATTGGCCCCCGGCTTTTGTTTTAGATGCTCCTAGAGGGGAGGAGGTAATCCTCCCGTCCTTTGCGCACACAGTGCCGAAGGTCCAAGCTAAAAAGTACGCCGAGGAATGGGCTCAGGTGCTAGCACCTGCGTTATATCGAAATCAGGTTGGCTGGGATAAATTGTCTCCCGGCCATGAGATTCCATTGCGGACTACGCCCCAACCACAACCCCAATACCCCATGCATCGCGAAGCTAGACCTCACGTCGCGTCAATCCTTGAACAATTGGAATATCAAGGAGTAATCGAAACATGTGTATCACCTATGAATAATCCTTTGTTCACTGTAACGAAGCCTGACAGGTCGTACCGCCTAGTTTTGGATTACCGGCACTTAAACTCTCATTGCCGGACATGTGCAGTACAGGACACCCATAGTTCGGCTCTCGTCGATAGTCTTGTGAGAAAAAGGTTTAAAACCACACTTGACATTTCCAATGGCTTTTATAGCCATAACCTGTCCTCTCTTAGTAGTGAGTGGACTGCGTTCACCTCGGGTGGCAAACAAAAACAATTCAAAAGATTACCAATGGGCTATAAGAACAGCCCTGGAGTCTTTGCCGCTCGCGTGGTCTCTCTGTTAGAGGGCATAGACCCTGATGCGTACTCGTATGTGGATGATATTTATCTCACAGATGACGAGTTGGAAGCGCATCTCCGTTGCGTTGATCGCATTATTGTTTTGTTGGCAGACTTCGGTTACAAATTCAACTTTGCGAAGTCTCACATTGCGGAATATACAGTGTTGTTCTTGGGGTACAAACTCAACAATGAAGGTCGAGGATTGTCTCCGCACTTTCTAGAGAAGTGCGCATGCCTACGGGCTCCTACGACACTGAAGAAATTATAATCTCTGCTGGGCTTTCTGAATTTCGGTCGAATTTACATTCCGGATTATGCCCAGCGTATCAAGCCGCTTTATGCCTTGGTACAACCTACTTTATCCAAATCTTGTTGGCTGCCAGAGCATTTAGCTATATTGCAGTCATTGTAAGCTGATCTTCTTGCTTCAAAATACTTACTGACACGTGATAACCACACTAACCTGGTCATAAGAATTGTGCCAGGCGCAGTTGGTTTCACATACTTAACGTTCAATGAGGGCGACACCGTCCCCATTGCCTACAAATCTCACTTGTACACTTCGGCTGAACTGCGATTTTCCGCTGTCGAGAAAGTTCTGACGGCAGTGCAGATGGCGATTCTGAAAGAACGAGCGCTATCGCAGGGTAAACGCATGTTGGTGGTAACATCGTATCCTGCCCTTGAGGCGGTGACAAAGGCTAGTGTACCAAATTCTAAGGCTTTGCATCCAAGGTGGATACAATGGGCTACTTCCTTGACATCGCCTGACGTCACATATATCTTTGACGCAGCACTTCAGACTCAGGAGTTTTTGCAGTATGAATTCGTTCATCCGGCTCTTCTGTCCTTGCGCCCGCTCGAGGATTACCATTGTGTCATTTACACTGACGGTTCTGCGCAACCGGCAACTGGATCAAAGCACGCCTATTCAGCGGTTTGCGCAATTGTTGTCGGTACTTTCGTAAATGGAGAATTCCAGTCCGATGTCGTGCATACGCAGTCATTGGGTGATTGTACCGCGCAGTTGGCAGAGCTTCGTGCTCTAGTGCTAGCGCTAGAGTTTGCTGATCCCCGAGTCACTACCCTTATAGTGAGTGACTCCTTTTATTGTGTTCAATCTTACAACGACAATCTACATTTTTGGTCTCAGAATGACTACCATGATTCCAAAGGTAGCACGATTAAGCATAAACTGCTTTGGGTTCGACTGGCAGATCTTAAAGACCGTCTGCCTCTCGTGAATGTTATTCACACTCTTGGTCACCAACGAGTTGGTGTCCATGCTGTCGGCAACAGCCTGGCTGACGAGGCAGCAAAAACAGCAGTGTCAACGTACTTAGTAGCAGCAGTTACAAGATCCAAAAGTAAGATCGATGATGACATCTTGGCAGCTATTGCTGCTACAGAGCAGGGAACAAAATTTCCAAGAGGTTTCCCTTCTCTTTACCATTATCGCTTAAGTTCTGATAACGTCCCATTAGTGAGGAATAATGACATTGGTAACAGATTGATTACCAACGCGGACTGCAGACCATCTTTGATATTAGCGGCTCACGAGGGCATGGCGTCCGCGCATGCCGGCGTAGCAGCTACTGTATCTCCGCTACAACAACGTTACTGGTGGTGCGGTTTGTATAAACAAGCCAGAGCTTATGTTCTTAATTGTGACATTTGCCAGCAGATTAAACCTTCAACTGCGGCGCGCCCACCACAAACTCAGTTGTACATATCTAATAAGCCGATGGGTTGTGTTTATTTAGATCATTGCGGTCCATTTACCTCTGAAACTGCGTACAAATACATCTTGGTTGCAGTTGATTCGTGCACACGTTTTCTGTGGGTGTGGCCACAAAGGAGTGCTGATTCCCGCACTGTCATAAAGGATTTGCGTGTCTTTGTTGGAAGTTTTGCGTGTGGTACCTTTCATTCTGATCAGGGCCCTGCATTTGCCTCTAAGGCGTACAAAGAAGCCATGAGAAATTTGGGGGTCCAAGTCAAATTTTCGTCTCCATACCGACCTGAGGGTAATAGTGTGGTGGAGCGAATGAACCGTGACTTAAAGCAATCTTTGACAGCCAGGGTTTTAGGTACAGGCCGGAACTGGCTAGCCCACTTATATGACGTGCAACGTGCACTTAATAATCTCCCTAGAAGGTCTCTGTGTGGGCGGACTCCATACATGATGCTCTTTGGTGTACGAATCTTTGTCCCAGACCTTGATGGTCTAGACATGGCGGCGTCAGCCGCACCCTTTGACGTAGATGAACACTGTGCTGTATTGCAGAATCTTCAAGAAGCCAGAGACAGTCTAGCGAAGGAACACGTACCCTCCTCATCTGATGCTGCGGTTCAGGTTCTGGTAGTCGGCTGGCTACCTCGAGTTGGTGATCTGGTCCGTGAGAGGGTGGAGAACAAGAAGGAGTTCGGCCCCTCTTATCGTGCACCAGTTCCAGTGCTTTGAGTACAGGGTACTCGAACAGTCATTTTACCTCCACTTCCTGGTCGAAAGGATAACAGGTACATCTCTATTGACAATGTCAAGCTACAGCGAGTGGCCGATTCTTCTTAGTATGACACCGGCGGTTTCTTACCCTTCGATGCTGAGAAATTCTGTTGTGGCTTCTAACACAGTGCCTGATGTTGCCGTCGAGATGCATACAGTTACTGGTCCTTTATTGCCACCGACACCTGGTGGTCTGCCTGAAGATGTTGAGTATGCTTATCCTGCGGATATTACATTGCCTGTTTTACAATCCACCACATTTGCCCACTCACAAGACTCTTTTGACTCTAATTCAATGACTTCCATTGCCCCGTCCAAAGTTTCGATGTTTGTGGCCTGGTTCAAAAGACATTTTTCAATTCCCCCTTGGACTTACATTTGGCTAGTGCTCATATGTATTTTTTTGTTTATGTCCATTGGCTTTGTGGTAGTGTTTTTTAGACTTATCAATGGACACTACCTGAAAGAAAGATCTACGATTCGACTAATTGATGGAACTTTGGCCCCCCACTCCTCATCACATATTATGAAAAGGGACCAGACTTTTGTGAACATTACTGCCTGGCCTGTACGTGATGGGATCGCTTGGGATGCTGTAAAATTTCAAATTCATGGCCCCACTGAAGTAATTAATGTGCCAAATGTATTTCGTGTTTCTATGGGTGATGTCGTTAGGCAGAACATCCACTCAGATGACTGGGATGTTCAAGCCATAGAAGCACTGTTTTCTGATTTGAAATATTGTGCTGCATTTGATGCTGAGGATTTGTATTTAGATACTGCTAAATATGATGAGCAATTTTGCTATCAACATTATGGCACGCATTTCCTACACAAAGCAAATACGTTTAGAAATTTTGTAAATTATACACAATGGGAACACTGTCACGCCCCTAGGATGAGCAGCTTATCCACGTTAGTGGATAAATTCACCTATTTTTCTGATTTTAGTGTGTCAAATCCGGCCTCTTTTTATTTTAAGGTTGCGCCTGAGTCTGCTTTCAAAGTTAGACTGACACACACCAAATTGTTGTATTCCAAGTCCTTTATGGACGAGTTGGCAATTGGAGGGTATGACCTATGGAAAGCTACTATCGATCTTAAATCGGTTTGGGACTCCAAACCGTGGCAGGTACAGGGAACAGAAGCTTTGCATCGTGCCTGTTTCATCCCGAATCACAAGTTATTTTTAAATTCGTCCGTTTTTCAGACCACCTGTTTTGTGATTGGCTACTTCTAAAAAATTAAATTCTGGGTGCTTATCCCAATTGGGGTAATCATACGGATCTGTCCCTTGCTATGTTGCAGACATATGATTCCAACACATCCTTCAATATTTCTGAATTGAATCCGGAAGGGTGGTTGGTGTGGCAGACGAGTTCGGACTCCTGTCAACATCGGTTTCTGGATTTAGCGCAGGGGTATACACAGGTTCGTGTAGACCCCCGTTTTGAATCTTCTCACACTGTAACTACCTACTCAGTAGGGAAGTTATGCCAATCTTGGCTGCAACATTCCACTTTAGCGTCTGTTAAACTTCATTTATCACGATTAAACAACAAAATAGATTTGAATGATTTTGTTAAGGGTCCTGCGGTTGGCAGGTCCAAGAGATGGGTATATGCTATTTACAACGAAGTTTGGAAGTTGTCGCAAATTGAGGCTTATATGGACTTACAGTTCATGCCCTTGGTTCCGTTCTATCAAACTTGAACTCTGCGTTCTTGCAAGTGCGCCCCTACTGGTTAGTGGTCCGATCAAGGGGGGGTGTAGTGAAGATCGTTATCTATATATGTACAATGCTAATTTAGCACAACCGCGTTAGATGTTAGAAAGCCATCTTGCCGCTTTTGCTGCTTTTGCACACGACACTGTAGGCACATGTTATTAAATTGAGAAATGCTTACTCGACTTTGCTTCACATGAGAACTGTCTGTTGTTCACATCCCAAACAGTGAGCAGCGACCTTGGTCTGTACACAGTGTAAAGAAACAGTCTGGGTCGCTAGACGGTGCATGTTGTTGGGTTCAGGTTGATCGGCCCACTATTTAGCCATAGCACGCACGCAGCTGCAAATACCTGAAAGTCGGGTGCTTTTAATATTGCAGTGTTACATGTTTCCATTACATTCGGAAGAAGAGCTTTCCCAGGAGCAGAGCCTAGCTGATCCTGTGATGTGATCTCACTGTGCTGATCTTTACGGTATGGGGTTCCCCATTCAAGTTTAGAGACCTTTTACTAGTCTAATAATAATTAGGCCTGGGCGAAAATTTCGTTCCGTTCACGGAAATTGCGATAATTTGATATTTTCGCGTTCCGCGGAGAGCGCGAAAATGTCAAAATTTCCGGTTTCCGCAGCTTGGCGATAATTTGTTTCTTGCTCGCGTTGTAAAATAATACATGCTTGCGCGCGCGCGATCGCCTTACCTGAATCCCTGCGTTCGCCGACAAGTTTTCTTGATCCGGTCGCGTTCTCCATGAGATGTTGTATTGTTTTTAGCCATTTGCGCTGTCTCGCGACAGTTCGCGCCCGCAGTGACGTCATGCGTCGCGCGATCACGTCTTTCTTCTCGCGATCATGCACTGCGAGACAACTCAAAACAAGATGGCCGCGCCCGCAAGCAACCACATGGGTAAGTTGGCGACCCGCAACCATGCAGAAAATCTCGCGAACATGCGGGAAAAAAACTTCTGCTTCTTCGCGATATTTCCGCTTGTTTGCGATCATTTTAAACATTTTCACGATAATTTGCGAAAGTTAATTTCGCAAATTCCGCCCACCCCTAATAATAATACTATTAGTTTGCTAAAGAAAGGAAGGTGGCTTAGATCCACTGTCATTTTAGTATGATTACTCCTTTCATTTTCTATGGTATTGTAACTATGCTGATGGTTTTGATTTTAATCGTTTGTCTGCTTATGTTAGCCAAACTACTGCATCTTAGGACACGAGATTTATAAAATAAACTCTTTAAACTTTACCGTGTCTCTGTTTATAATGTTGTGGACTGATATGAGAATAATTACGAACAGGTATTTCTGATTCCCACCATTCCTGAGATATAAACTAAGTTGCTTGTTCTGGGTTGTCTATACATTGGGACCGCCGAGCTAAACCTCGGATAACGAATGGGACACTGATGCTGGTTGGATAAGGGGTTCTGGGTTCTGAGGTGAGTTTTTTGGTACACCACAATTCACTGAGGGCCTGGGTTCCTGCGCATAGTTCTGTGCATAAGCAGAATCCCTGCAACACAACTATCATGGCTGGGCTTACTGTCCCTACAATCATCTCTACCTGCTTTACTTTGAGTCTTGCTACATCAAGAAGAAACCTAGTTTTATCCATTCCCAAGACTTTTGTTACATTAATTCCAGCACCTTTGTCATTTACAGTAGTAACTGTACCTCTAAGCCAATCATTGAAATCTTGAGAAGTTGGACCTGTTTGTTCTTTTGGTAAATTCACAATTAAATCCCCATAACAACCCTCCTTTCCTGAAGTAGGAAGAGAATGCAAAAAGGATGCATCAGAATTTGGGGTTTCCAGGGGAAGAGTGTTTCCCGTGGCACAAGTCTACAGGAGCAGAAGTTGGACCATTTATCCCAGTAGGGACAGCCAACATATGTACCTGGTTCCCCCGGTCCCAGACTGATATAAAGGAACTACAGGACCTATAGTCACTGGAACAGTTAAAGCATCTGGTGCATTTTGAACAGTGTTTGGTATTTTCTCCCATTGGCGTGAAAGGTGTGTGAGGAACAAGATCTGTAGGAACAGCAGGTGTGTTAGGAATTTTCCCAAGATATGACTTAGTTAAATTCTGGGGCTGATTTTCATCACAAGGTGGTGGACGGGACAGCAATAATTCATTTAAAAATTCATCATCAAATTCACTATCTCCAACTGGAGCTAGTGACTTCATCTCTTCAATGTGTTTTTTGTTTTCCTTTCACTTCCCTCCACCTTCTTTCTCTGTAACTATTACAGGATACATTCTAGTTCCCTCTGCTGTGTCAGTTCTCCAAGCTTTTTTTGTGCATCACATCTGACTTTGACATATCTACTTGCAGCTTTCTTTTACTTTCCCTGATATCGCTGTTTTTCTTTTTGGTGAGCTACATGCTCCCATCCACTGAGGGCCTCAAATTACATAGGTCTTGGCAGCAGTTTGGACCCATACAATTGTTTCCTCAAATTTTCAAGAATTCTGCATTAAATCTTCCGTAATGTAGAAAAGCTAAAGGACCGTCATTGTCAGTGTATTTCATCCAATTTTCAAGTCATGTACATAAATGATATCCTCTCTCTTGAGACATATACAATGCTGGTGTACTCTCAGGTGGTATAGATTCTCCTCCTCTAATAGGTACAGGCACATCTCCCTGCATCAAGCTTTTTAAATTCTTCAGGATTTTCATTTATGCTTAATTAATTTTTGCCTTTCACAAATGATTCTCCGCAAATGAATTTCTCCTACACTTCCTTGTTTAGCTTTCACAACCAATACCAGCGCAACACACTGTGACAAAGTCAACCTATCTCAGTGCGGCGTTACACAAGCCGACCAATACCAGCGCCACTCAATGTGACGTCAATCCCATGCCTTGTAGTGGCTACCCCTCCGTTAAAATCCTTTGAGCATGTTTTTCTCCAAGCAAAATCCTCACACAATGCAAGCTATTTTAAATATACTCTGTCTGAATTATAGATCCTTTCATACAAGAAATCTAACCACACACAAGATCTAATCTAACTTAACATACACGTCAAGGGAAACCTTGACCAGCGCAATCTCACCCAAGCTGGTATAATTATTACCCGTGCAATTGTAACAACCGTAACTCTCAATATCACAAAGAAATTTCCCTTCTCTTGGTGGTACTGTCAACATCTCACAAACAAAACCTCTGAAACACAGCAGACAACTTACTCAGTGTATTCCACACTGAGACCTCCCATAGGTGTATCTCCCAGGAACTTAGGTCACGTCGGACCCGATAACAATTTATGGCCTCATTACAATGTCGGTCGAAAAGCCTTCCGACCGATTCGGGTTCCGACTGACCGATTACGATGGTTCAGAACACCGTTCGGTCGGACTGTCATTAACTTCAATGGAGCCTGTGGTCCGACCGACAATACAGGCTCCCATTGAAGAAAGGGGTGGTTGCGTAAAACCTTGCACCCTGTGGCGGGTAACCATGGTGCCAACCACACTGTAAATGATTGGAAAAGGGAGACCCATGGGTATCCCCACGGGCCCCAACCAGAGGCCTCCGGGTGAAGTCGGGCCTGCTAAAAAGCCCCCAAAGTCGGTTTCCGACAACCGATTCGTGTTGGACAGACCGATTCGGAAAGGCTGTTGGAATCTCACATTGTAATCTGTCGGTCAGAAATGCGGCCCGTTTAGCTGTACGATTTGGCTCTGACCAACTAGGACTCTCCGAATGACCGACCGGTTACATTGTATCGTAATTGGTCAGTTGGAAATGTAATCGAGGAGGTTCAAAAACATGTGTTCGGACATGAGTTAGGAAAAACCGAATGCCATTAGGAGCCTTTCCAACCGACATCATAGTGAGACTCTTAATTTCTTTGTATAAAGCGCATCACCCAAATATGCACTTTAACCTCTTCGCATACCGCTCCACAGCCACTTCACAACACTGCAATCTAAGTTTAAGCATTTGCGATGCGCAACCCTTTTATTACTCACACCACTGCTTGAAATCATCTTCACTCCACTTCGTTGATACTGGTACTTGATCCTCTTCAGTTGAACATAGAACATTGGACTTGGGCTGGGATAAGCAATTTCTAAACAGGGATCTTGACAGAGATCTCAGTAAAGCTCTCTCTATATATTAACATCAGTAAACAAAACCATCTGACGTGCTACTAGAATATTGTTGCAGTGGATACTGGGCCCTTTTTGATTATTTTGTTTTCTTATTACTATTTTCTCTCCCATATGACTTAGCTCTCCAACAATGACTTGATCCTCCAATGGATATTGTATTGTGCCACTGAGGGGTTGGATATAGAAGATCTAACATCCAGATTTCCAATAAGGATCAGGAATTGGATAACTGATTCACAAACTAGTAATTGGATTCATGTATATGACTCTCAACACCAGACTATACAAATAAAGGAATATTACTGCTAGTCCAAACCTTCTCAAAGCATTTTCTGGACTAAAATAATGCAAACCAGTAATACTGTTAAAAAAATACAAAGCAATAACATTAATGCCTGATGATTGAAGATTTCTCTATGCTGATCTCTTCCTGTGATTAATAAATTAATTGGAAGGCAAAATCAATTTAAGGAGACAAGTCATGATAAAACGCAGTCTATGGTTTAGTTAACGGTACATTTTATCAAAGATATACAAAGGGCGATACATCACAAAAAAACACATAGGAGCTAAAGAGTGTAGGACAGTCTAATTTGTTTGGGCTTACCATAAAGTAAAATGGAGTTATAGAAAGTTGAGCAAGGACATGAGCCACACCGCATACACGTCAGCCTGAGAGAAGAGCAAGTACAGTCCACAAAGTGATCCCAATGGAAAGATGCAGAAAAATCAAAAGCAGTCTCTGGGGTCAAAGAGCAAGAACAACTCCCAACTCCTTCTCTCCCTCCATCCATCAAACCAATGTATAATATAATCCTCTAATTCCGGGGTGACACCTCCTTGGTCACCTCATTGTGTCAGACTACTCAGTCAATTAGTCAGTTCGTATAAGATGATTGTTTTGGCATAAAGAGAGACACATATTACAAGAAGAGGTGGTACTGATCATGCTATTTGTCAGATCATCAGGTATATGTAAACTTCCAAATTATAACCCTTTAGCAACAGGCACATGAGTGAGTTCAAGAGGACAGTTTTCCAAAGCAGATGTTCCCAAAGTATCAACTTTTAGTGCAAACAGTCCTTGTAAGTGAGTGAAAACCCTTCTAATAAGACACAATTTTGCTTCATATTGAAAGTTTAGGAAAACTTCTAACGAGTGTAAGACAAAGCAGAGCAGGAAAAATGCAGGCCTACAATTAGGTAAAATTATACTATGCAGAATATAAAGTAATGAAAATATACATTTCATAGGGGAAATCAATATTCTAAAAATCTCACTCAGAATATGTTATTAGGTGGATTGCAAATATCACATGTAACTATGAGACATTACTGCATTTTCAAAGTACCAATGTGTAAAATAATTTCAAATCAGAAAATATTAATGTTGCTTCAAATGTTTTACATTAGTACATATATGAAGATTATTATGGCAAGGTTTCAGGACATTTGCACTAAATATGGCTATGCAGCATCAGTTTTCATTTCTCATTCGGTGCACATTTTCACATGTACAAATTATGAAATTCTGAATGAAACCCTTCAATATCACACGTAAAATTTTCCAGATCACGTTAATTTAATTAATTCTTTACAAATATTACTATTTTAATGAGGATGATTAGGAAATTGTGAGTACATCACTTTAAAATTTGTATACACATTCAAATAACATGCTGGTTAATAAAACATGAACCTATATTATTCAGATGAATATGATTTAATCTATTCTACAAATATCTGCATGTTTTTACAATGTAGTAACTAAGTTCTCCTACATTTTTTTCTCACGTTCCTTTAATGTGTAGTTTGTACACGTTTACTCATAGGTTACACAAAACATCCCATAGTCAGTTTATGTGTCAATTAAAGGTTGTGACAGCTGTTCAGCTGCATCGGAACCTAAGTGTTGACTCTCATTCTTGTTCTTCCATTGCTAGCACAGTGTTCTAACATCTAAAGACAATTACGTTTGTCAAATGCACCTCATAAGTAAATAAATAAACTACTCCCACAAACAATAATTTCCTCATTGACTTGGTACAGCACATGCTATTAGTTTATTAGTGCCCTTACCATCCACAATCTTTGCATGCTTGTGTTTCCTTTATTCCTATTTATCTTGCAGCACCCCTTTAAAAGTATCACAGAGATTTATTCATGGCTGTGATCTGTTGAATTCTCAACTTCACCTCCAAAAAAGTTATGTTTTCAATGATTGTGTCTTTGTTATTAAAAAGAAAACTTCACAGTATTGAAAATCTTCACTTCATGTTGTCCAGAAAAATTGCTTTATAAATTGACTGTCTGTCGTTTTTATTAAAGAACATGGTGTGACCTTGGCTTAGCAGAAAATGTTCAAACATATTGCCTTCAGCCATCACTCGGTACATGGTTTTGCTAACGATATTCGACAAAGTACAGAGTATATCTGTGGTTATTTAATATGTCTTTGAAAATTGACATCAACTTTTCAAACAAAACGTTTAATATTTTTTATTTTGAACAATATGAAACTGTATTGTCATGTAACATTAAGCCACTCAAAGAACCATCTTAAAGATTGAGCGGCATGGGATCACGGATGTTATTAAAGACTACCCCTGGCAGCAGTACACCCGTTATTCTGTGTAGAGCAGTAGGGTGGAAACATCACTAACAAACATTGGTAAAGCCAAGAGGTCTGTATTGGCTGCCAGCATTTTTGCTTTAACTTTAGGCTTTGGCAAATCTTGTTTAGTTCTGTCATGGTTTTAGCAAAACTATATTGCTGGGGAAGCTGCAGGCCCTGATCATTCTAAAGAAAAACATTGATTAAAGGCAAAAATATTTTTTGGTTTAAAAAAATAACACATTATATAATAGTCCTTGACACTGAAGGGAAGTACTTTTATGTGGATGTGCTCTGTGTGAAAGGCAGCCTATCATAACTCAGAGTGAAATCGGCCAATGGCTCAAGTGGGCTGACTCATTGCCCCATGATGAATGCTGGAGTGTGAATGACACAACAATAGACTAACAGCTAACATCTGGCAGATACATGATTATTCCGCTGTCAGGTGACAGTTGAAGCATATGTAATTTGGTCTCCAGAAGCTTTAGACAGGGAAAAGGTAACTTTCTAAAAGTACATATGTTGTCAGGGATTGAATGGCAGCAACACATAAAAGGGTGAAGGCTAAAATAATTTCATAGGATAATATATTGCCAAACTTGTGCTCGTAATTAGAATAGGAATGCCTGCCAATACGGGTCAAACTACTATATAATTTAAATTGACACTAACAATACTAGGTGAAGTGATCTTTTTAGGCCTCTCAACCCAGTACCAATTTTTTCTGGTAATAATTGCACATTTGCTAATAGTTCATAGATCTCGATTTATACTCATAAGTCCCCATGCACCTTTTGCCATATTTAAATGGCGTCCGAAAAACGATCGATATGGAGACGTCTGTCAAATACGCACACAGGTGCAGACAATCAGCTGGCTATCAGCTGGCTTTTTAAACGGAGAGCGCGGTTGTAATGTTCACACAAACAATGGACGCCACACCACCACGTCGGCCGTATCTACATCTTAGAAGTAAGTAACAAATGCTGTGCTGTATGTGGTTAGGATAACATTTGCTTGTACTTCAGGGGAATGTTACATCTGTCTCCACTCTGAGAATATTTCTCACGATACAGAAAGGAACATTTTAGCCTGTTTTCTTGTTCATGCGCATCCTGTTAAAAAGTATTGCCTTCAGCCATCACTCGGTACATGGTTTTGCTAACGATATTCAGCAAAGTACAGAGTATATCTGTTGTTATTTAATATGTCTTTGAAAATTGACAGCAACTTTTCAAACAATATTTTTAATGTGTTTTATTTTGAACAATATGAAACGGTATTGTCATGTAACATTAAACCACTCAAAGAACCAGCTTAAAGATGGAGCGGCATGGGATCACGGATGTTATTAAAGACTACCCCTGGCAGCAGTACACCCGTTATTCTGTGTAGAGCAGTAAGGTGGAAACATCACTAACAAACATTGGTGAAGCCAAGAGGGCTGTCATAGGCTGCCAGCATGTTTGTTTTAACTTTAGGCTTTGGCATGTCTTGTTTAGTTCTGTCATGGTTTTAGCAAAACGTTATTTTTGGGGAAGCTGCAGGCTCTGATCATTCTAAAGAAAAACGTTGATTAATCAATCATAACTCAGAGTGAAATCAGCCAATGGCTCAAGTGAGCTGACTCATTGTCCCATAATGATTGCTGGTGTGTGAATGGCACAACAATAGACTAACAGTTAACATCTGGCAGATAAATAATTATTCTGCTGTCAGGTGACAGTTGAAGCATATGTAATTTGGTCTCCAGAAGCTTTAGACAGGGAAAAGGTAGCTTTCTAAAAGTACATTTTACAAAATATTTATTACAAGTCTGACTTCACCAGTGAATTGGGCTTGGAGTAAACATTTCAGAAAAGTCAAAGAGTGAGCTTTTTATGAATGCTATCATTTTCAACCTATTTGCACTGACATTTTATGCAAACCATGAATTGTTCCTCGCTCTCTACAAAACAAATGTAAAACACTGTGAGATTAAGAGATGCTTTTATTACCCTTATCACTGTGTATATTCCCTGGACGAGCATCTTTGTCAGACTGGAGAGGAATGGGGTGACTACTGTCATATGTATGGATGTATGAAATCAAAATGTGCAAAAATTGTTTTTATGAAATTTGTATTGTGCTTTTTGATCTGTTTTGATCGAAATACAGCCATTATAATAATGATGAAATTTTAGTTGTATCCTAGCTGGAGATAACACTATTACATTTAATTTTGTATCCCAATCCTTCCATTCCTGCAGCTGAGTGTACGGCCAGCAGGGAGAGAGGATGGACCAAACAGACTTTGGAGCACAATGAGGTCCAACGAGTACTGTGTGGGGTGACCCAGGTGGAGGGCTAGAGCATCAGCACATAAAAGCCAAGCTGAGCAGGGTGGATGCATCAAAGCCTGAGCAAGAATACTCTCTGGGCAAAGGAGTGCAGTGTAAGCCACTTAGGGCTGTGTAAAATGTGCCTATGTGTTTGATAGGCTGGGGATCCCAAAAGTCACTTACTGCATTCAAAGGGCCACCCAGGAGCAGTGAAGTGCCCCCACAAATACCTTGAGTTGGTCTCAAAGCCTCACACTGAGCATCGTGGAATAAAGGGTCAGTGAACCCAGGATAAGCAACTTCAGAATTCCGTAGCTCCTCTATCTGACCTTTTGGCGTGCCCTGGGAGTGTGTTGAACCCATTGTATATTGGGTCCTGAAATGATGCTAGGCAACCTAGTTCAACATTAGAAATAAAGGACCAGATTAACAAAGATGTTGCTGTGACTTAATCTTGAAATGCTCACAGAACTCATAACTTACTCCTAAATTTCATGAATAAGCGAGACATATTACAAGATTTACTTATAGACCAATCTTTGTGAATGAGGCACTAGACTTCACTTGAAATGTTCAGAGTTTTGCAGTGATAACTACTGAAAATATTTTTCAAAAGTAATAGGTATGATATTTCAATATTAAATTAAAAGGCAAATATGCTGTAAATTCTTGTAACATTTTGAGCTGTGATATATAGCTCTGTCATCTAGATGGCCTTCAGTTACGCTCTAAAAGGAGCTAAGCATCCCATTTCGATAGGGTAAGGCTCATTCCTCTCTTTTTCATGCCAGTTTTACTAGTATTCACACTGGTGTTGTGCACAGTAACACCTGTTTGCCACATTAAATGGATTTGAACCTCATTGTGATCTATGTATGTGAAATAATCATTTTCTACCTTTGGCTTCTTCTAAGGTAGAATAACGGTGGATATTCACATAGAGTATATTGTGGGCCACCTCCTGTATCAGGTGGATTGCTACCATCATTTAATACCAGTTAGCATTTTTTCTTTATTTTTATATCACAGAGTGACTTTGATTATTGGTCCTGAAAAATGCCCCTGAGTCTATGATTCGGTCAAAGACCGTGCAGATACATGTTGACCTTGTAGGGGAGATACTACATCTGACTTCCCTTCACTTTTTTTCACTTCTATCCATGGGAGGCACCAGGATAAAAGTGAAAAGTAGCCTACCAGGATACAGTTGAAATTCATCTCACACATACTAAATTAGCACTCTGTCTCTTCCACCCATATCTATTTCTCATCTAGGCTAAAAACACTTCAAGAGCTCCTCCCCTTTGGAGAGTTGTAGCCCATACCAGCTGTTTTAGGTCTTATAATGAGGCATGCTACCTTTGGGTGGGTGAGGGTTCTCGTCCTAAATAAATAACTTTTTTCACATACATAAACACATCTTTCTGTCTTTATTCTTTTTTACCAGGTGTATTGTTTTGTGGTTCATGCAGTTAAAAACTGCCATTTCGACGTAGAAAAGCAAACATTTTGCCAGGCCTAAACCTGCGTTCTATCATAGTCAACCTAAACTTGTAACTTTCCGACACTCTAGCGTGACCAGATGACCACAAGAGTCACTTTATGCTTTTAGGCTATATTTTCACATTCAACTTTACAATTGAATATCCCGGGTTCTATTGATTTGATTTTTGTCATTTTGGTATAATTTGGTATTAAAATGTATTCTGTTGTTTAAAATTTGTTTGGGCTTCTCTTTGTGGTGTGTTTTTATTGTGTTACTGGTTATGTTCTGCATAACTACTTTACACATTGTCTCCAAAGTAAGCCTAACTGCTTTAGTGTCAAGTTACAAGAGGGTTAAACACAGGTTTATTTAGTGACTTTTGTAGTTCACCCTGACAAGGGTTGTAGTTGTTGCTTGAGTAGGGCTTCCACATTTGTTAACCAGTAACCCCATTTCTTACGGGATCTTAATGGTTTCCTTCGAAAGTGGTGTATGGATAGTTCATTTTAAAGCATGTATGAGCTTTGTTAAGCAAGTTCTGGAGTTTGTTTGCGAAGTTATCTTGATGGACTATATAGAAGGAGTCTGGAGTGGGAGTCGGAATGTGGATTTGTAGAGGTTATGGTGACTTGGACTTTTCAGAATTGGTCAAGCTGGAGCTTGGTACATGGGAACTGGATGAGGCTTTGAAAAAAGAGGTCAAGATGTGACTGTGTAGAGGATGTCGGTAAAGCACATTAAAGAGGGATCTGCATGGAGCTTTATAGATTTGGGTGAGAGCTTTACAGTGTGGTTCTGAGATGCATCTTCCATAGAGTTAAGGATAGAACAGTTGTAAAGCAGGGTCAAGATGGCACTAAGATGATGAGGTGTGAACAAAGATTTTCTTTGGTGCAATCTCCAGTGGTTGGTTGATTTAGTAAGCCTCCTCATCCTCAAATCCATCCACCTCTTCCAAAGTATGAGAGGGGGCCCTGACTTCAAAACATTCAGCCGGAGGCAATGGGGTGGAGGGCTCAGTGTAGCACAATTTGCAGACCACTTTTCTTTGAGCATATATGGAACCATTGTGGTTGGCTTTAGGGATTAGGGTCTGCCAGTGACCAAACAGATATGTATGGTATAGTCTACAGTTAGATGGATAAGTGACCACTGAGACCTTTTATTAGTGCACATCCCAGGTAGGTGTAAGCCATTCTGTACATATTTGCAATGTCGTGCACTCCATTTAATTTTGCAACAGTTAAAGCACTTTTCTTTTTAAAGAAAAATACTTAATGGACATTCATTTATTCAGCATTATTTGTTGTGTGGCGGAGTTGTGAGTTTCTAGCCCACAGCACCTTCCTCAGCAAGCCTTGCAATGTTCTGCCTTGCTACATTGAGAGTCAAGTGCTAAAAGGTGTACTTGGTCCACTGTTTGAGGGTCAGCTATGGAGGACACCAATATCACAATAACCAAGCCGGCCCTGTAAATTTTGACTGCTCTGGAATCCATCTACCCAGATTTCTCTCACAGTATATCTACATACAGGTTGTTATCCAAAGGCAAGCACTGTTTTCACTAAAGGCTGCATTAACTTGAAATAGGTGGCCAGCTCACATTCAGTAACCATCTGATCTAATAATTAAAGAAGCACAGTTTTTCTTTCTCTCAACGTTTGTGTCATAGAACTGCCATTACATGCATACAAGCATCCGTAGAATTTAAAATGCCTAATTGAAGCACATTCTTTCTAATTGCAGAAAATCAGCAGCAGCACTTTAAGACACTGTTTAGGACATAGCATGCAAAACAAGTGCATTAATTCTTTACAATTCAAACTATTCAAAACAAATGGACATATCAGGACTGCTGCAAATAGACGTATTGTGCTAATTAACGAATGTTGACAAAGCGATGTGATTGAATTGAGTTCAATCAGTAATTAAGGGGTAGGTTACATGCACTAGTATAGTCTCATTTTAGACTAATGAATATATCCTCAGTAATATTGAATACCAGCAACTACATAGAAGATTTTAGAAACACCAGAACATGGACACAACAGTAAGTGATAATGTTGTCTCCCATGCAACATAATTGCATTGTGTTTGGCGCCCCTCCCCAAGCCGACTTCCTGTGGCCAACAGTCAACCGTACACAGCCAAAGGCCATGCATGGTAGGGAATTGCGTACTAGCAGATTTTCTTTCTATTCCAACTTTTTCTCACAGCGAGGGTTTTTTGTTAATTTGGTTTTATACAATCGACTCTTTAACACAGTGGATGTATCACCATCTCTGCCTCAGACATCTCAATTTAGGGGAAGGATGAATGTCATAATCCACAGAGAGCCCCTGTGTGAATAAAACCATCATCACAGATAACAATCAGAATATGAGGACCTAAAGAAAGAAGATAGGCGGCAAAATAGCCTGATAAATCATTGTCACTGACATTAACATAAGCATTTCTATCATCAGTTGTTTCTTGCAGTAGCCACCCTAAGTGTGCGGGTTATACCGAGATATGGTCTTTTACTGACTGTGCTACAAGACTTAATCTGCATCTCACTGATGAGGCCCAAGTAGGGCAAAGTCGGTCTGTGGTTGCTTGGGTTCTCTTCTTGAAGCAGTTCAGGCTGGACTGTTTCCATAGAGGCAGGTCCAAGACTCATTTGCATATGGCAGGTCTCTGTCTGTAGTAAAATAGTGAGTCAAAACAATGGACTTGTATGATCACCAGTAGCTGGGATTAATGCAAGCATCATTATGTTTAGGTGTTTGTTGCCAAAGAAAAAGTAACTGATGAAAGCTGTACTATATCAATCAATCAGTCGATTTGAATAGCGCTGCTTATCTCCTGCGTGGGTATCCATGCGCTAGCCTTGTCTGAGGGACTCAATTGAGTAGCCATATCTTGAGCACCCTTTGGAATTCCAGTAGAGAAGGGAAGGTTCGAAGCTGCAGGAGGAGTTCATTCCATGTCTTCTCTGCAAGGTGGGAAAAGGAGCGTCCTCTGCTCCTGCTTCGGTTGATGCGGAGAGAGTTGGCCTGCGAGAGGGACGTGGAGGGTGATGGATACATGGATGGTGAAAGTTCAGGCGGTTGTTGAAGTAGGTGGGTCCCTGGTTGTGCAGTACATGTATGGGTCAGCAGCTTGAAGTGGTATCTCTGCTGTACCGGTAGCCAGTGGAGTTCTCTGAGGTGAGGGGTGTTGTGGGTTCGTCAGGAGAAGTTCAGGACGAGTCGGGCTGCGGTGTTCTATATTGTCTGTAGTCTCTGGAGGAGGTGTGCAGTGATCTCTGAATAAAGAGAGTTGCCGTAGTCTAATCTGATGGTTATGATGGCTTGTGTGATGGTGCGGCCAGTGGCAGCTGGTATTTGACGGCAGTGGGGGGGGGCGGGTTTCGGGCGAGGGAAAGAAAAAATAAATAACCTGCTTCTAGGACTCCAGGACAGGAAGCACTTGGCTCCCAGGCTCACCATAGCCAATCACAATGCTGCAATGCAGCCTTGTGATTGGTCTGAGCACCGTGGTTCAGCACTCAGACCAATCACAATGTAAAGTGCATAATGCAAGGTGCGCATAACAGTTTGACCGACCCAAGACTGCCGAGCAAAGCATCATGCGCACTTGGAATGGGCAAACCACTCCTCCCTTGCCCTGCCCTGTGAGCAGAGCAGCCCCGCCCCTACCCAGCTGAGCAAAGACGAAAAAATAAAATGATAATGATAATGAGTTATTATTTTATTTTTTCCTTTTTGACCTGTTCAGTAGGGCAATGCTCCTCCGCCTTGGCGGAGGAGCCAAACCTGGGTGCGTTTTGTGCTCTTGGGAAGCCATTTGATGATTTTGCAAAGCAAGCACAGAGTAAAAAAACAGTTGAAGGAGACTACGTTGATCTGGGACTTGATGGTCATCTTACTGTTCAGGATGATGCTGAGGTTTCTGGTGTGGTTCGACGGGGTGGGTGAAGGTGCTAGCCCTGATGGCCACCAGGAAAAATTCCAGGGAGTGTGTTGTTGCCAAAGATCACAACATCTGTTTTATTGGTGTTGAGCTTTGGACAGTTATCTCTTATCCAGATGGTGCTGATAGTCATGCGCCTATGGAAGTTGGTTTTGGGGGTGATGTGGTCTTCGGAGAGGTAGAGGATAAGTTGAATGTCTTCCACATAGAAATAATGTTGAGTCTGTTGGCCAAAGGTGTCATGCAGTGTTGAAGAGGGTGGGCCTGAGGGATGAGTCCTGTGGAGCACCACAGGAAATGTCCTTGTGTTCAGAGGTGAAAGGTGGTAGGTAGACTTTCTGTGTCCTTCCAGTGAGGCAGGAGGTGATCCATCTGAGTGCGGACCCCAGAATGCTGATGTTGTGCAGCCTTGCAATCAATGCCTGGTGGGATATAATGTTGAATGCCACTGAGAGGCGAGGAGGATCAGGGCCACATTCTTTCGTTGGTTGAGGAGGGCTCGGATTTCATTGATGACTGTGATCAGGGCAGTCTAGGTGATTGCTGCAGAATCTGGACTGGGGGTGCTGACAAGAAGGTTCTGCTCCAGATGATTACTGGGTTGTTTGTTGATAGCCTTCTTCAGGATCTTGGCTGGGAAGGGGAGCAAGGAGATAGGGCATTAGTTCTTGGGTTCACTGAAGTCAAATGATAGCTTCTAGAGTAGAGGTTCAACCTCAACGTGTTTCCAGTCTTCAAGGAACGTGGCCGTGGTTATCAAGGTGTTGAGCAGGGTAATGAGTTTGTGGCTGATCCTGTGGCTTCCAAGGTTGAAGATGTGGAGTGGGCAATGGTCTGTGGGAGCTCCTGAGTGGACAGAGTACATGATGGAGACGGTGTACTGGGGGGTTGAGCAAGTTCCATGTGGTCAGTCGGCAGTTCGTGCTGGTAGTGGTTAGGGTGTTTAGCTTGGGAAAGTGCTGGGCTTTGAAGTTTCTGTAGATAGTGGTGATCTTATCGTGGAAGAAATTGACAAGGTTTTTGCAGAGTTCCGGATAGCAGGTGATGTTGTTCTCTGTGGCTGCATGGTTAGAAAGCTCCCAGACAATGCTAAATAGTTCTTCATTGTGATTGGAACTGGATTCAATACGAGCTGCTAGCGCATTCTTCTTCATCTCCTTCAGCAGCCAGTGGTAGTGGTTTATGAAGGTCTTCGAGGAGGTCCTGTTGGCTGTGTCCTTGCTTGTGTACCATCTTCTTTCCAGTTGTTTACAGTCACAATTTACTGTTCAAAGTTCCTCGGTGTATCAGCTGGTCTGTTTAGTGGACTTCCTGTGTCTGCTGTATTTGTTGGGGGTGATGCTGTCGGCTCAGTTATGATCCAGGTGTTTAAATTCCTGACACCATGTTTGTGGGCTGTGGCAGAGATGGGATTGCAGGTGCTGACACCAATGGTCCATTGGGTCTCTGATACTTTGCTCCAGCTGAGTAGGTCCTGGGAGTTTGGAGGGGCACTGGGTGACTGAGGGCAGGGCTAGCGGGAAGAAGGAAGATGCAGGATTGGAGCAGCAGCAAGGGGAGTGCAACAGCCCACAAAGTAGGGGAGTGGCAACAAAAACGAGCACAGAGCTCAAAGGAGGCCAGAAAAACGTGTCAGATAAGGATGAAAACGTGCACATAGGAAGGAAAGAGAAAACAGGGCAAAGAGCAGATTAAAGAAGGATGAGAAGCAAGGTACAGATGATGGAAACAAGGCACAGAGGAAGGAAAAGCGGGCAAAGAGCATATTAAAAGAAGGATGAGAAGCAGGGCACAGATTCTAGAAATGAGGCACAGATGATGAAGGCTCAGGGCAGAAGGCAGCAGAGGGTAAAGGTGCTGTGTCGTGGCTGTTCAGGAACCGACAGCATGAGTATCATGTATCATAACAAACACAAGAAAAGTAATTAATTACAGAATACCAGTGTTAATCAGCAGGTAGTATTTTTGGATCCAGCCTGCCTCATTACACTCTAGAGATTTAGGTTGTAGCTGTGCTCAGTTATCCAGATCATGGCTTACTATATTTCTGTCCTTGCTGAAAGTCACAGATGACAATTAATTTTCATCAATACTACAGTGTCTGCTTGAATATCAAACCTGAATTTATTCAGACCCTAGAGGCCCTGCACCTCTGAAGATTGTGATGCTGGTTGCATAGTACATATATATAGAAACGATCAGTGGCTGAGTGGACAGGCAATATATCATTAATTTCTCTAGAGTCCAAGGATAGTAGTCATGTAAAAAAATGCAATATTTTATAAATGAAAAAAGGGTAGGCTTTTAATAGCAGGACACGTAGGTTTCCTCCTAGAAATGATCGAGTGGCAAAATAGGCTGAAAATAAAAAAATAAAAATTAACAAATATAAGATATGGCTTGGCATGTACATTAAAAATATCCAGTATGAACAGAAAACAAGGTAAAGAAAAAATATAGCAAATGAAGCTAAGGTGACTCGAGTGCAGGAAATAAAGATTTTGTGCATTCTGTGTCACCTGGATAATGTTATGCTGCATGCACATGCTCAAAACTAATAGTTGTATGTACTCCAACTGCACAAATACCAGACCAGAAGACTCTGCCTGAGTTAGTTTTAGAGGAACAATTGAATTGAATGGAATGGAGAACCAATTAATTCTTTGCAATATCGATTAAAGCTACATAGGCACAACATAAAATGCATTCAGAAATTGACACATTGCTATATTCTGGCCTGGAAAAATGTACAAATGGTGGTATGAGAAAGGCCAGCCAAAGAAACAATTCCATCAAAGTGCAGAGTACAGGGGCAACAAGATCCTTGAACATATCAATTGTGGTCCTCTCTGTACACCTTCTACCTCTAAGTAAGTCATCCGACATCACTCATTAGCGGGTTTTGGCCAGGTTTGCAACCAAACCACGTCCTTGTCTTCCAAAGGATCTCCATCAATTGATTGTTTGTCTAACTGTTGTCCATGAAGCTCCAGCAAGACGCTCAAGAACTGAAACAAAGACTTCTTCAACCTTCAACAAGCAGCAATCATGATGGGGCAGTCATCACATGAAGAGATGAGATACTCTAGCACTGAGAGTTTTCCATATAGTAATATATTAGACATTTCACAAGACACAAATAACAATTTCTGGAATTCAAATAAACTAAACATTGCTCAAACTAAAAAGTGGAGGAAAATTTCAGATCCTTATTACATCGATTGGGTCACTTTGATTCAACCCCCTGCACCATGGGTTGTGGCATGTTGGGCTCCATCTTTCATATCCTCTGGGATTGCCCTATGATCCAATCTTATTGGAGGGAGTAGTGCAAGCTATGGCCACAGTTACGGGGCTTACAGTCTCCCTTCAGGCTAGATGGCTATTGCTGTGCATAACAGGGAAGGACACCTGGCTACAATATCTAAAGATATGGCTAATTGTGGTGGCAGGGGTATAAAATGTAATGTTGGTATTACGTGGGGGGTGGGTGGACCCCCGAGGGTTCAAGACTGGGAAAATGATTGAGACTGGTGCCTGCCAGCTGAACTAAATATTCGTCAAAGTCGGGGCTGCCCTTGTAAAAATAAAAAATCTCGGGCAAAAAAAATGGGTCTCCATAGAGGAACACAGAGGCCTGATCAGGGAGTTCTGGGAGGGTGAGATGAGTGTGGATGGAATAAGGATTGAAGCCATTCATGTTTTATTGCATGTACATTTATATCCAAATGATTTGTCAGTCTATTTCGCTGCTGCCTGAAACTGATATGATGGATTTCTCTCTATCTTGGAAGGCCATGTTATTATTAGTAAATGAATACTTTGATGCACACTGAGCAACTGTTCGATAAAAAGATTTATTTAAAAAAATTAAAAAATAAAAAGTGGAAAAAAATTCTAAGATAATTTGGATCAGGATGCAAATGAGATTTCAACAGAGTCAAAAATAACCGTAGTTGTGAGGTGCTACTTACTTGAAAATGTAAACACTTAAACTGTACCAAATTCAAACATAAACCTGGTGCAAGCAATACAGTAACTGGTGTATACTGTAATGGATTTCTCCAGATCTGTATAATGACAGACCCTTATATTGGAATAGTTTGATGTTGATTCTGGTACAGGTGGGGTATTGAGGTCATCGGGTGTAATGTGATATGTGGGTACTTGAATATATATATATATTATCTACTGGCGGTCGCCAGTAGATAGTTATAGTTACAACCTAGTTTCCATAGGAAATCTCAAAATTCTATTTTGAATAACTTTGGCGCCGGTTGACGAATCCTCGCGAAAATTTCAAAACTAATGGGGCACTCCGCTCAGCTCCTACCCTGAAAGTCTCGGGGTGATTCGTCAAGCGGGGGCCGAGAAAAAAGGGGGTCCCAAAACGCATTTTCCCCATGTTATTTTCCATAGGACCTTTAGACACAGCTACAGCCCGAACGGCTGAACAGAATCACCTGAAATTTGGCAGAGAGGTAGCCATAAGGTCAAGGAAGTGCCTTTTGCTGGTGTAAATCTGTTCAGTATTTCCTGAGAAAATAGCATTTAAAAGCATATCAATATCTATACGCGCGCACCGTGCGCACACTGTGCGCGCACCCTGCCGTGCGCGAGCGCAATTCTGATTGGTTGTTAGATGTCGGTAAACATTCGAATCGGCCGAAACCAGGAAGTGTCGGCCGCCATTTTGTCTCTCGCAGTCTGAGGGGGTGAAAAAAAAAGGTGGAGAACGTGAAAAGGGGGCAGAGTGGACAGTTCCTGACCCCCTAGCCTTGGTCAGGGGGTCACAGAAGGACCCCCAAGGGAGAAAAAACCAATCTTTTTTATTTTTTAAAAATCGCGAGGTGCGCGCACCGTGCGCGCACGGCACGAACTGCGAACCGTGGGTGCTCGGTGCGCCAAGCGCACCGAGCACCCACAGCGCGCGCACCGAGCGATTTTAAAAAAAATCACAATGCGCGCACGGTGAAAAACCTGAAAAAAAAAATTAATAAATACATAACTTAGCATTTAAAAAAACATACAAATTCACTGAAAAAACCATAGGTTTCACACACGTTATAGTTACAAATTAGCATTTAAAAAACCTTGCAAATTCACTTAAAAAACCATAGGTTTCACACATGTTATAGTTAGCTGGACATTTCACTCGTAAAAAACCAATTAAATTCCCCCGTTATAGTTACTGCAGGCAACTATAACTCACGCGACCGCAATCCTCTGCTGATGACGTCAGATATTACATCACTGATGACATATGTGTCTTTATGAAAAATAAATATTTGTAATATATGTATAGCTAAAGATTAATGGAAGAAGACATGGGTAAATAAGTTTCTAAATACAGTGATGTAATATCTGACGTCATCAGCAGAGGATTGCGGTTGCGTGAGTTATAGTTGCCTGCAGTAACTATAACGGGGGAATTTCATTGGTTTTTTACGAGTGAAATGTCCAGCTAACTATAACATGTGTGAAACCTATGGTTTTTTAAGTGAATATATATATATATATATATATATATGATATATATATTATATATATATTTGTACTTTAATGCATATTGGTTAGTAGTGTGCGTAATAGGAGTATTTTTTTTCAAAACAAAAAATCAATAGCTGGGCAGTAATTTATTGAGTATTGTTGTGGCCTGCTCGCAAACTTGGGTTACTGGCCATCACCACCTCCCCAGAGTAGGCTTTTGGCCTGGCAGAGCACCTCGGTCTCACTGGGAGGATCGGTGGTAGTGTCAGGGCGAGCTGTGCTGACTGATCACCCCCGCATGGGGTAGACACAGGAGGCCTGCTGCTGGCTCCGATCCGGGGACGAGGTCTCACCCAATGCGGGTCTATCTGGCTAGCGCCTGTGGCGATGGATACTGAGACAAGGGGAGGGAGTGTACCGGCTGGGTGAGTGCCTCAGTGATGCCTTGATCCCTGAGCCCCCTGTGTGGCCCTCCTGACTGTGGCCTGGTACGCTGAGACATCAGATGTGGTGCCAGGGGAGGCCCCGACATGGGAGGCCCACTAATTGATGTGCAGAGGAGGGCGCAATCTTCTCCCACGGGCCTTGGGGGCCCATGATAAAGACTTAGCCAGAGTGTCCTGCAGACCTCATGAAGAGGGCCTGGGAGGTGATGGATTTGCACTTTAAGGTATGGAAAAAGTATACATAAACTGGTAGCATGCTACTTTAAATTAAAATGAACAACTCCAGAACTGCATTATGTGTGAGTAATGAAAAGCAAAGAAAGTCATACAAAAAAAGGTGTGCACACTAAATGCGCGCTACCCCAGATCATGCTGGTGATCCTGAGAATGGCGATGAGAGTGTCCTAATTGCTTGGCTTGGTGGGAGGCGATGGCCTCTGTCGGCCAGACAGCAGATGCACAGTAATTGCTGGGTAGAGGCCAAAGAACTGGGCTCTGACATTTGGGGGCGGAGAAAAAGTAGAGAGGGAGATTGGTGAGCAATCAGGCAGGAGAGGTTGGACTTCTGCACTCCAAGGAGAAGCTGTGGAGGGGGCTCTTCTGGGGGATTGATGCGAGTTCCTTGCCCAAGGAGGCGATGTGCGGAGTTCAGCAGGGATACACCTGAGAAATTGTTCCCATTGGGAGAGAGATAGGGACCAGTCTTGGAAATCCCTGCCACTTATTTAGGAGAATTTGACCACTACAGCCCTAGAGTAGTACTGCACCCCTGCGGAGGTTGCTTCGGTCCATGGTTGGCACCTGCCTTGCTCCCACATTCGCACTGCCAGGGGTGGTGAGAGAGGTCACCTTTCCCTAGAGAAACGGACCAGCTCTGAGCTGGGCAGGAGAGAAGCGAGAGAGTCTCAACTGGCACGGATTCACTGTTGAGAGCTATGAGTACGACAACCAGCAAATGAGACCAGGACAATAAGCAAGCAGCTGACACGCTGGACAGGAATGCGAGCTCCTCCCGACCATCAGAAGTCCCTAAAGACCCCACATTGCAGGATATACCAGAAGCCATCAAGGCCCCCAGCAAGAGGCTGGAGTCTAAAATAGACTCTATCAGCAGAGATCTGGGAATCCTGTAAGATGATAAAAGAAGAGAGAGGTACCCTAATACTCGGAAAAGGGACGTGGTAGCACCAAAGAAAACAAAAAAAGTCCCTAATCTTATAGACAAGTAGATATATGGATCATGTGTTGAAAAAGCAGGCAATCCACAATCATGAACAAATGTACTTATAATAACTTCAAGGAGCAATGGGTATCAGTTTAAAGACAAAAGATAAAAAGTATATGAAAACAATATGCAGACTAAAATATCAATATAAAAATAACTTTTAATAAAATTAAGACAATACACTTGTATATAAGTTCAAAAACATCTCATACAGGAAATACAATATTAGCGATTCTTATGGATACAGTTGATACATCACAAGAAAACTACAAAGAGGTCGACGCGGCGTTTCGGTGAGATGTATCTCTTTCACCTTCTTCAGGACAGAGTTTTCTAAAAACAATCTAGTTAGATATTTCAGTTTAAGATTTTTCTACATGTCGAGGTTATTATATCACTCGGTAAACGCGGAAGGAGAACTCTCATCCGTTAAGGTTCAAAAAGGGTAGACTTTTGTATCTGGTAAGTAATCGTTCTGTTTTGCGTTTGTTTGAGCCATCAATGAAAATTACGTAAGTAATGTAAAATATGAACAGTTTAAAACTGGTCAAGACTGAGGAGGAGCCTAGCGCGCAACCAAGATGGCCGCGTAGGTGCGAGGCTCCCGAGGACCTCCGCGACCTCCTGAATTAATCCTGGCGATATCCTGTCCTTGTTGAGGGGACTGTGTTGGGGAACCGGAGCTGAGGCGCCACCCGTTTTTTGGGCTCGAATCGGACCCCGGACGCCGGTGGGAGCATCGATCGAAGGTTGTGGCCTTCTCCTCGCCGGCCCCCCGGATTGGAGTAGTGGGGCGATCCGGGGACAAAGTGAATAACAGCGGCGAACGGGGCTGGGCGACTGGCGTACCCCGCACTTTCACTTTCGCTTTTGCGCCCTCCTAGCTCTCAAGCGGGGTCGGACTGCGGAGCGGGGTGTGGTGGTGTGGCTTTGTCCAGGAGCCCGGCTGACCCGCCGGCGGTGGGTTGACCCGCGGTTCGGTGGTCGCCCCTGCCCCCCCCCTGGCACCCGTGACTGGGTATAGCGGCCCGTTTGGGGTGCTTGGTACGACGGTGGAAGAGCCAGCATGTCCACCAAACAAGATGGCGACCGGGCGAAGGTGAAGACGACCCGCCGTGGCACGGCGCACCAGGCCAACAGTATGGACCGCTACACGCTCCAGAAGGGTTCTCCGGAGACATCGCGTACATCCCCGGTGGGCCCGACGGAGGCATCCGCTCATCCGGTGGATCTGACCCTCCGGGACGTCATGGGCGCCATCGCAGAGATGAAGGCCTCGGTGGACCAGCGTTTCGACACCTTAGCGCAAAAAATAGACTCGGTCCTGGTGGATGTGAGCCTTGTGAGGGCAGATTTGTCCAAAACAAACGACCGAGTCGACTCCCTGGCCCACACCACGACGAGCCTCACGACAGACGTGGTGGCCCTCCAGAAGGAGGTGCGCCGGCTTGGCCAGGCGAGCGCCCTGATGGACCGGCGACTGGAGGACTCCGAGGGTCGGGCCCGGAGGAATAATGTCCGTATTGTGGGGGTGCCGGAGGGACGAGAGGCGGAGGCGGCGGATCTTTTCGTGGAAGAGTTGATCCTGACCCATCTCCAGCCCCGGGGGCTGAGTAAGCTTTTTGCGGTGGAGCGTGCTCACCGGGTCCCCGGGGGCAGACCTAAGACTGGTGCCCCACCGCGGCCTCTCATTGCCCGGATTTTTAATTTCCGGGACAGAGATGCTATCCTCCAGACCTCCAGACAACAGGGACCGGTCAAGCTTGACAACATGGAGGTACATTTCTACCCAGACTTTACCCCGGCGGTCCAGAAGCAGCGGCAGAGCTTTCTTGGTGTTAAACGTCGCCTGAGGGACCTGAACCTCAAGTACTCAATGCTTTTTCCAGCTAAGCTGAGGGTAGAGGTGGATGGTCGCACGCACTTCTTCGACCGGCCCGAGGCGGCTGGGGACTGGCTGGACACTCTGCCTGGAGATCGGGGCCGGGGGGGCGGGGGGGGCGCGGCTGGCGAGGAGGGCCCGCCGGAGCAGAATTGAGGGGTGACTGCATAGGCCTTGCTCTGGACGTTGTTCCTTCATCATTTATTGATTGCGTATTTTTCCCTCCTATGGAGGTCGTGCGGGGTCTGTTGGGGGCTTCCCTCCTCCTCTGGGGGACTAGTTAGTATTTTAGCTATGGGGCGACAGGCACACTGCACTTTGGGGGGGCTGTCTGGGCTCATGCAGGGGTGCAGGGAGGGGGGAGTTTTGTTGGGTGTGTTGTTTGTTAGCACCGCAGGGCAAACCCGCTACTATGTTGTTGTTTTTAGGATGCTCGATGGGGGACGACCGATTGTTTCGACGTATGATGGGGGGTAGGGATTTGGCTGTGTTGTCATGGAATGTTAATGGCCTGGGGGATAGGATTAAGCGTGGTGTGGTCCTGCAGTACTTAAAACGTATTTCACCAGATGTTGTCTTCCTGCAGGAGACGCACCTTATAGGTAACTCCTTTCATGCAATGAACCGGCGGGGATATCGTTTGGCGGCCCATTCTGGCTTCACCTCGGAGTCGCGGGGGGTGGGTATTATGATCAAGAACTCGCTCCCGTTGGAGATTGATGAGGTGCGCCATGATGAGAGGGGACGCTACACGGTTCTGGTGGGAAGAATGGAGGGTAGAGTGTTTATCTTTATATCAGTGTACGTCCCGCCTGGGTTACAAGCCACCACATTTGCGGACCTGGGGCGCCTCCTTCTGGACCTTCCGAGTGGCCTGCTGGTGGTTGGAGGGGATTTTAATGCGGTAGCCTCTGGGTCTATGGATCGCCATCCCCCTAGGGACCTCCCCCGGGCACAGGCGTGGCTGCCCGGCCTTCTGGACACGCTTGGCCTGGTGGATTGCTGGCGATTAAAGCATCCTGCATTGCGACAGTACACCTTCCACTCGGGTGCCCATGGTAGCCTCTCGCGGCTTGATTACATCCTTGTCCCGGCGGCCCACGCAGGGAGGGTGGGGGAGGTGCGCCATCTGGCGCGGGGTATCTCAGACCACTCCCCATTGTTGTTGCACCTCGACGTCTTCCCGAGGGGGGATGGCAGGGTGGCCCCAATCAATGCATGGTATTTGCGCGACCCCACCATTCGTGCCGATTTGATCAAATCCCTACAGCGATATTTCGATGAGAATGTGGGGTCGGTCTCTTCGGCCATCTCCCTGTGGGAGGCTTTCAAGGTAGTCCTTAGAGGGGAGGCCCTCTCCTTTATCTCCCATGCCCGGCGGCGCGAGCGGGAGGAGGTGACCCGGGTAGAGGCCGAGATTGCAGAACTGGAGGGTGCCCTGGGAAGCGGGGTAACAGACGACAAGTTGCATGTTCTACACCTAAAACAGGCGGCCTATCGGGCCCTCGTCACGGAGGCGGCCAGGGGCCTCAGTAGAGAGCAGCAGGGGCGATTGTATGATGTGGGTGATAAGGCTGGCAAATTGATTGCGTGGTTGGATAAGAGGGAGAGAGCGAGCCGTGTGGTGCCTTTGATTGAGAGTGTTGATGGTGCGTGTGTCACTGAGCCGGAAGCCATTGTCTCCTGCTTCGCGGATTATTTCCGCGAAGTCTACTCCCCGGTTTCCCCCTGCTCGGAGGCAGACTCCCATGCCCTGCTTCGGGACATCGCATTGCCCTCCCTAACGGTGGAGGACAGGGATTCGCTGGACGCCCCTCCCACCTCGGACGAAATTGCCTTGGCTATTCGCTCGGTTGCATCCGGCAAGGCCATGGGCCCCAATGGTATTCCCATCGAGCTCTACAAGCTACGCCCGGATGTGTTGGCGCCCCGCCTGCGCGCGATGTTCCTGGCGGCCCACTCGCGGGGTTCCCTCCCGCCGGACCAGCGTCTAGCCACAATTGTGGTGATCCACAAGGAGGGGAGGCCCCGTGAACGGGTTACATCCTATAGGCCGATTTCGCTTTTGAACGCGGAGCCCAAAATCCTCGCCAAGGTGTTGGCCAACAGGTTGGTTGGCGTGGTAGGCGATTTGGTCCACCAAGACCAATCTGGCTTTATACCGCACCGCAACACGGCGCTCAATCTGCGGCGCTTGCACGGGGTGCTCGCGCGTGTCCCATTTGTGCGGGAGCCGGCCATCTTGGCGTCCTTGGACGCCACCATGGCGTTCGATACGCTTGAATGGCCATACATCTGGGCGATGCTGGCAAAATTCGGGTTTGGCCCGGGTTTCATTAGCTGGGTCAAATTGCTATATTCGGGCCCATTGGCGCAGGTGGTAGTGAATGGGCGCGTCTCGGCCCCATTCGCGCTGGGGAGGGGTACGCGACAGGGCTGCCCCCTGTCGCCTCTCCTGTTTGCTCTGGCCCTGGAGCCCCTGGCGGAGTGGCTGCGGTGGCACCCTTCTATCCGTGGTCTCCGCTGGACCCCCGAGCATGAGGACCGTGTGTCCCTCTATGCTGACGATATCCTTCTGTATCTCGCCTCCCCGCGTAAATCACTGATCGTCCTGGTTGATGTTTTGCGTTCATTCGGTCGCAACTCAGGCCTGGTCATCAACTGGGCGAAATCCTGTGTATATGTGCTTTCCGGGGAGGCTCCGGCCTTACCACGGGACTGTCCGATCCAGATTGCCTCCCAAGGTTTTCGGTACCTGGGTATTTATATCACTCTTGACCCGGAGGCCCGCTATGAGCGGAATTTGTTACCCCCCCTTCGGCGTTTGAGGGAGGACGTGGTGCGCTGGCGGCGTCTGCCGCTCTCGCCGCTCGGCCGAGCGGCCTTGTTTAAAATGATGTCCCTGCCACGCTTCCTCTACGCCCTCCAGAATACTATGGACTTGGTCCCGGCACGCTATTTCCGTGAGGTGGAGGGCCTCCAGCGGCGCCTGTTCTGGGACGGGAGGCCGCGCATTGCTCTGGCTAAATTGACGCTCCCGTGGTACGATGGGGGGGTCGCCCTCCCTGACATTAAACGGTATTACTGGGCCTCCCAACTAGCTGCAATTAATCATGGCCTTTACGGGCCCGCCTTGAACCCGGCATTTGAGATGGATAAGATGCTCCTGCCCGGTGGCGATTACAATCGAGCGCTCTACGCGGGCGCGCCCGACTCCCGTTTGACGGGACTGACGCGTGTCATGGTGCGTGTCTGGCACGCGGCTAATGCAGCTATGGGGTGGAAGGACCGTTTGACCAGGGCGACACCGCTATATGCGTCTGAGAGGTTGGGCTCCCTGTGGACGTCGAAGGGCTTTGAGAAGTGGGACACGATCGGAATCAGCACGGTGGGAGATCTCTGGACGAGGGGGGGATTCAAAACTTTTGAGACGCTGCAGGCGGAGTTCCAGCTGCAGGGCAGTGAGTACTTTCGGTACCTACAGGTCCGGCACGCGCTGGGCTCCGTCTTCCCGGATGTTGCATCCATTCCGGAGTCTTCCCCCCTGGAGGACAGAGTCTTAGATGGCCATGTCCCGGACAGCACGATCTCCCTCATATACAAAAAACTGATTAACAATAGATCGTGCCTGCTGACCAATCTCCGCGAGGCTTGGGTTGCCGACGGGCTGGAGCTGGACGATGAGGATTGGATTTCCGCGGTGGCCTCTCCGAAAGAGGTGGCCATCCCGGCTCGCCTTCGTTTCGTCCAGCTCAAGATCCTTCACCGGGTTTACGTGACGGGGCCAAGGCTTCTGCGTATGGGTTTTGCTGGTGACGGAATGTGTAAGCGTGGCTGTGGTGCGTTGGCGACTTTCATGCATATACTGTGGGAGTGCCCGAAGGTGGAGCGATTCTGGCGTGGTGTGCATGAGGTCCTGCGTGTGGTGACGCGTGTTGCGCTGCTGCCTGAAGCGAGGAGATGCTTGCTGAATGTATGGGAACCGAATGACTATTCGGTCCCGCAGACGCGGTGGGTGACTCTGGGATACATGATAGCCAAGCGCGACATTGCTCAATTGTGGGGATCCCAGAGGCCCCCTGCGGTGTCGGCCTGGAAAGAGCATATGGATTGGTGTATGTTTCGTGAAAAGGTGGTGTATGTGGCGAGAGGTAAGCCTGGGGCGTGGGTGAAACTCTGGGGCCCCTGGAACGCCTACCGCGGGGGTATTTGTGAGCCACCACTGCTACCGGCTGCCTCGCCTGCTCCATCTCCCTAGACGGCCCCCCTCCCTCAGCCGCGGGCGCGCGGTCCCCCAGTCCCTGATCTATTCCCATTCCCCCCTCCAGAGTTTTGCTACTGGTTTGGATCCCCCACTTATGGAGCACGTGCTGTTATTTTGGATTGCGGGTTGCCTTGCGGGTGTGGTTTTTTGGTGTTGTTTTGTTTCAAGAAAAGGGAACCGTACTGTGGGCTTGGAGCTGTGTGGCCTGCGCCATTGATTACTCCTGTTTCACTGCTCTGCACTGCCTAGAGACTTTTACTGTATGTGTGCAATATGTTTTTGTCATTCTAGCGGCCGGCCGGATGGTTGTAGGCCCATACCTGTAACTTTTACGAACTGCAATAAACGGTTTAAAAAAAAAAAAACTGGTCAAGACTTAGCACAATCAGTGCGCCGTGACTTTGGCTATGTTCAATAAAGATCGCAGTTTTTCAATGTTTGACAATGTTTGACGATACTTATTGAGTTGCTTGGCAATAAGCAAGACCGTGAAGATAGAGATCTGGTAAAAATTCTGCGGCCTCCTTGCTCCAACGAACGTCTTCCGGATCAGGATACTCCTGTAAGATGACCTTAGACATTTCGCTGAGAGAGTGACAATGAATGAACGACAAACACCCCTGCCCTGACTGCCATGAAGTAACAGCTATCTGCGGTCGAAGCTAAGGTTGGCACATTGGAACTATGGGTGGAGGATGCAGAAAACCACTCCAGTCTAAATAATAACCAGGTGGTGAGCCTGCCTGAGAAGGTGGAGGGCACCAGTATAATGGAATACCTAGAGAACTGGCTGCGCTCGGAGGTGGCATCGGAGGGCCTCTCAGCTTTTTATGTGCTCGAACGTGTGTACTGTGTTCTGTCTATGCCCCCCCTACCCCCCGCACCCTGTGGTGGCACAACGCCTGTACTTCAGAGGCCACATTCTAGCACAAGCCAGATGCAGAGAAGAACTCAAAGTAGATAATGTGGTGGTGGAAAATTTCCCTGACTTTTCTAAGGAGGTACAGAAACAAAGAGCTTCATTCCAGGAGGCCAAGCAGAAACTAGGCCAGCTATACTTCAAATATATGATGATGTTCCCGGCAAGGCTGAGGGTGGCAACCCTGGAGGGGACAGAAATCTTTAACTCTCCACAGGAGGTCTGGAACTGGCTGGACAGCAGGTGAGTGCCTAGCTCTGGCCAGAGCCCTTGACAGCAGCGGGTATGGAGGTGACAGGCATACCACACTACATTTTTGGCAAATGACAGGGGGGTCCTGATATGGAGCAGAGCAGATGTGCCCTTCCATCTCATAGACAAGTTGGTAGACCTAGAGGGTAGGTATGTATTGATGAGGAGCAGACTGGAGGGACAAGATATTTCTATGGCAAACATATACACCCCAAATGTGGCCCAGGGCACATTCCTAGCAAACCTATCATGACAACTAGCACCATACCTGACTTCCTCAACCATCCTATGGGGGACTTCAATTGTGTGACCGATGTTCAGCTAGATCGATCGCACTCCCCACTCCGAGACTCTCAGACCACTCGCACAGCCTGCTCTTAAAGACTGGCAACAAAACGGGACATTTGTAGATTCGTGGAGGCAGTTGTAACCAACGGGAAGGGGTTATTCTTTCTTTTCAGGGTTTCGTGAGATGCATGTCTGACTGGATCTGTTTCTGTGCACCCCGAATATCCATAGCTTAGTGCATGAAGCCAAATACCTGGCTGACACCATATTGGACCATAATCCTGTTCTTTTGCATTTGCAGTGGGCCCGGCCCCGCCCCTCCATCCCCACATGGAGGCTTAAGCCTAAGTCATTGGAGGACCAGGTCTTTCGCGAGGCGATTAGGGGGAAGCTAATTCAGTACTTTAGTGACAATACCATCACAGCGTCCTCCCCACAGGTGCAGTGGGATGCCTTCAAATCAGTTCTCCAAGAACACTACCTGGCTGAGGCAAAAGGTACCAGACATACTCTGCTGGGTGAGGTTCAGACTACTGAGAGGACGCTTAGAGACATAAAGGTCAGGCGACCGGAACATCCAGAATTACAGACTGCTATTTTGGAAGCCAGGGAGGAGGTGGCGGTCCAGATCGAACGGCTTAGATGCTTTGATTACAAGCAATAGAAGGACAGGACACATGCTGAGCGGGATAAATTTGGCTCCCTGTTGGCCTTGCTGGCTAACTCGAAAAAACATAGCTCGACCATAGTAGAACTTAAGGACGAGAGGCAACAGATCATACTAACAAGACGGTATTAACAACATATTCATCTGATATTATTTATCCCTCTAGACTTACACTACTACCGCAAATGCTGTGACAATGCAAGCATATTTGGAGACACTACCCCTGCACCGCCTCGAGGAGGAAGAGGCGAGAGCCTTGATGGAGGATATTTCTCCACAAAAATGTTTATATGCCATTAAGCCTATGGCAAGAAACAAGAGCCTGGGTACCAATGACTTCCCAGTGGAGTTTTATGCCACTTACTCCTCTGATTTAGCGGCTGAACTGGCTGATCTATACTGGCAGCCAGATCCTCCGGTCTCCTACCAGACACCAATAGGGAGACAGTGATAGTTCCAATCCTAAAGCCGGGTAAACTGGCTCATGATCGCTCACCATACAGGTCCCTGTCGATGTTCAATATTGATTATAAAATCTTGAGTAGAATTTTAGTAACCCGGCTTTTGCCCCTCCTGCCCAAACTGATCCACCCAGATCAAACGGGGTTCTAACCCGGGTCGCAATACAGCAATTAATATCCGGCGCCTCCTGGACATTCTGGAAGCCAGGAATTACGATTGAGAAGAGGCAGCTGTATTTGCTGTCGATATTGCAAAAGCACTTGACAGTCTCGAGTGACATTACCTGCAGGATGTGATGGCGTGCATGGGCTTGGGTGAGCACTTTATAGCTTGGACACGGTTGCTGTACACTGCACCGACTGCCAGGGTATGCATGGGACAAACTATTTCTGTGATTTGTATAGTGGAGCGGGGGATGATACAGGGGTGCCCCCTGTCTCCGCTACTGTTTGCCAGCACCATTAAGCCCTTGGCGGCAACTGCAAGGACCTGGAATGAGTTTAGAGGACTTTCTGTAGGGAGTCATTGCCATAGGATAGCATTGTATATGGATGATTTATTGCTCTTTTTACGTAATGCGTTGAAGGAGTTGAAGGTGGACAGGTCCATGTTAGAGACATTCGGACACTTAGCTGGTCTAAAAGTGAACTGACAGAAGTCCAGACATTATACTGTGGTGCAAAAAGATGATTCCCCAGCAGGCCTGACCCACTTACAATGGGAACCCCGATGCTTGGCCTACCTGGGAGTTAAGGTCTACCACGCCAGAGCGGATCTGCTGGAAGGCAATGTGGGACACGCAGTTGGATCCCTGAGATCCTCAATCAGTTTTTGGAAGTCGCTACCGATTCTGGTGGCGGGCAGAATAGTGCTCTTCGAAGATGGTGGCTCTCCCCCCGGCTTCTTTTTTTTTTTTTTTTAACTCACTTCCACTTTGGATCCCAAGGCCACAGTTTAAAGAACTAGACACCTTGATTACTGCATTTATTTGGGGGTCGGGACGCAGATGAGTGGCTCTGGTGACAATGCAGAAGGCGATAACGGCGGGTGGCCTCATGGTCCCTTATTTTGAGACATATTAAATCACAGCCCAACTGCAGTGGCTGGTCCAGGGATCACTTAAACACATAAGAATGTTTTAAAAAAAACTATTTTAAAATTCATAAAATACCACTGCATAAAAATGTATTTGTTATCCAGAAAGATAGAAAGAACTTGGGTCAGATGTTGCTTTTGTTTACTGTTAAACAGAGGTTATGCCAAATTATATTTCTGCTCACTGTTAGAAATTTGACCTATAGAGGTAAACTGATTATGAAGTTTGATGCCTGTGGCAAATTTATGCTAAATACGTCAAATGTTGCAAATACTATAAAAACAAAAAAGACCGATTTATTAAAAAAAACATTACTTTTAACAGGTGGTACTGCCACCCCGTTTGCCAGCATTACAAGTTTGAGGCAGAGAATCTGGAATAACATGTGGGGCCCAGCATAAAAGGGAGATTTACTGCCACCTTTTCCTAAATTGTGGGACCATTTCCGTTC
Organism: Triturus cristatus; assembly: GCF_964204655.1. Classification (NCBI taxonomy): domain Eukaryota; kingdom Metazoa; phylum Chordata; class Amphibia; order Caudata; family Salamandridae; genus Triturus; species Triturus cristatus. The sequence continues at coordinate 1,192,164,547 of NC_140591.1, forward strand.
ACAAATTCCACCTGCACTGAGTAGGTGAAATGTGTTACCAGAAAAACAAATAGTAAATAACAGGTATGGTAATACCACCCAGTAACAAAACACTTGAAAACACTTAAAATGCAAAGTGTTATTAAACTTAAAACCACAAGTACTACTGTGCACTACTTATAATGAAGGCCTATGTAGTGTACAGGGACAACTTAGTAAAAAGTTGCAGACAGAAAGCAAGTATGATAATTGGTTCCTTTCCTATTTTAAATTATGCATAGCGGAAATTCTGATAAAATCACGTCTGCCGAACCTGTGCGGTTCCCACTGTTCGATTAGAGCCTCTGCAGATGACATACCAATAATTGCAGACACAACGAATGGCCTTTCACATATGAATGTTTTGTATAAAGAAAGTATTCAAATGTAAGTACTTCTAAACTAAGATCATGGTTTCCGGGGATAATATCCAAATTTAAGTAAGTACGTTTTTTTGATCAATTAAAATGTTACAATATATACTTGTTAGACCTGGCATCCTTGGCGTGGTTTTTCCTGACTTTTTGCCTCTACCCCCTGTGTTTTTGATGCTGTGCTGAATTTTGTTTTTGCTGGCTTAAATGCTTTGGGCAACTTGCCACTGCTGATCAGTGTCAAAGTGCAAGTGCTCCCTGTGTAAATTGATATTGTGATTGGTTCTCCCTGATTGGTGTATTTGTTTTACCAGTAGGTCCCTAGTAAAGTGTTGCAGGGCAGGTATATCAAATGCTACTAGTGGGCTTGCAGCACTGATTGTGCCACCCACATGAGTAGCACTGAAAAGATGTCTCAGGCGGGAAACAAACTTTACAACACAGTCATTACAACGCACTACCTTTACAACGCAGTCATTACAACGCAACATCCTTTGCATCGCATGTCATTACATTGCAGCCATTACAACGCATGTCACTACAACGCATGTCATTACAACGCATGTCACTACAACGCATGCCATTACAATGCATTATAAGGTAAGTAATGGGGAATAGTAATATTTAACCCTACACTATCCAACACTTACCCTACTGTTGCACTCACTGGAGTGGGAATAGTAATTTGTACCCCTACACTATCAAACGCTTACCCTACTGTTGCACTCACTGGAGTGCGAATAGTAATTTTCACCCCTACACTATCCAACACTTACCCTACTGTTGCAGTCACTGGAGTGGGAATAGTCAATTCTACCCCTACACTATCCAACACTTACCATACTGTTGCCCTAAAAGTAATATGCGTTGTAATGGTATGCGTTGTAATGGTATGTGTTGTAGTGACATTCGTTGTAAATGTAGTTTCTTAAAATGCGTTGTGATGGCATGCGTTGTAAAATCATGTGTTGTAATGGATGTTGCAATAGAAAAACTGCGTTGGAAAGGCATGCGTTGCAAATGTTTGCATTGTAACGTCATACATTCATCTCAGGCCTGCCACTGCAGTGCTTGCGCGCAGTTTGGTAACTGCCATGTTGACCTGCCACGTGCACCCACTTTCCAGGCCTTACCCTTCCCTTTTCTTACACATAAGTCACCCCTATGGTAGGCCCAAGGTACCCCTCAGGGCAGGGTGCAGTGTATGTGAAAGATAGGACATGTACTGGTGTGTGTAACATGTCCTGATAGTGAAATGCTGCCAATTTCGTTTTTCACTTTTGAAAGGCCATCTTCCCCATAGGACGGAATGGGGAATGCTTTGTAACATTTTACAAGCATATCTTCTCATGGGAGTAAGATCAGAAAATGGAGTTTGGTATCCCTGAACTCAGGATTTAATTACACATATTTTAGTAAAGATGGTTTTTAGATTGTGTGTTTGAAAATACCACTTTAGAAAGTGGCTATTTTAATGTTCAACCTTCCTGTGTGCTTTGGAGTGACAGGGGAGCCCCATTTCTAACAATACTCATCAAAAACAGCATATTATTGGGGAAAAAGCAATTAAATGCATAAGAATGCTTTAATAAAGTTTTAATTAAATGTATAAAACACCAGCTTCCAGGTTTCTGCCCCAATCAGAATAGCCTATTGATCCTCTTTGTTATCCGCAATGAGTATATCTTCAAATTCAAGTCTGCTGTGCAAATTAACATCTTATTATAAACAATTTTGCAATTCGTTTAACAAGTTCGACAAATACGTTCAGTAAAATTAAACTAAAAATAGGATCATAAGCTTCCAGCTTTCTATTCGCAAGTATAAAAAATTTGATAAAAATGCTATTCAGGGCTGTGTCTGATGCTTTAAAACATGCTATTACTGCTTTTCTACGTGTACATATTCGGTGTTTATTAAAAAGCTTCTTTAACAGCCCTTTCTTTCTTCCAATAATACGAGTCATAGACAGACTAAATGAATATCTAAATTTATTGGAAGCTAGACAAATATAATTTGTAACATGTAAAGGAGTCAAGCTATCTTGGAATTGCTTTGGGCCCCGGAGGAAAGCTTTTTATGAATAAATAACTGATTCAAGGGCCAAAGTGCTCGCACGGAAACAGTTTAGTCAGGACATTTCATTTTGTAATGAAAGTAATCCCTTATTGTGTGAATATGATACCATGATATCTTTGTTCAAGCAGGAGTGACAGATTAGAATGAGGGTACATGTATATGATAGTGAATTTTTGTATTTCCTATAATGACAGATGGAAAAAGAGAAGTGATCACGAGGTTTAGAATAATCATTCCTGGAAGGCATGTGTAAAATATATTTAATGAAAGAATAGTAAACCTGACAAGAGATGCCCTCCTCTTGATCTCATCAGCACTTAAAGTTACAATGTGTTGGTATCTGAATTATAGAGTTTCAGAGCCTCCCATTGTTTATGAACCACTGACCCCTTAAGCAGGAGGTGTGCGTTACAGACAGCAATCATGAGTAATCATGGTCTTTGGAGGCAGTGAGGGTATAAACAGAGAGAGGGGTTTTAAGGCATGGACCAAGTGGGCTCCAGCCCAGAGCCCCAGTCATTCAGCCCCAGCCCTGATAGTGCCAGCTATGCTCTGCAGAGTCTTGCCCTGATGACCTTGAATCATTCTTAAATACAGTTTTCTTTTAATTTATTGTTTAATGTGGGTGATGTGTGAGGGTCTGTTACAGCCATTTTCAGAGAAATGTTGTGTTTGTCTTATGCAAAATCCATTAAAAAAGTTCCTTTAGATCAAAACAGGACCGCACACCTGAGAAATGGGAGGATGTCACAGAGATTATTTGCAGGAATATTCGTCAGTTGCTGCTGTGTTACAATAGTGAAAACACAAGTCACTAGCCCTGAATATTAGATGTAAAGACCATTAGAATTTGGATGAGTGTGTCTGTGCATTGTCAGTGCATTGGCCAAAGAGTACATGAAAGAGCTGAAACTAGATAACAGGGGCCCCCAAAATACGTTTTGCCCAGGTCCCCCAAAATCCTTAAGATGCCCTGTAAAGACAGATGAAACTATTGCAACAGCAGCACAGTCGTTGGTATAATAAGGGCGTATTATGAACAGCTGAGCTGACACAACGCATTTTTCCCCCTTTTTTGGCGTGAGAAGTGTCTAAATTCCATACATAAACCTCATATTTTCTCTGAGTTGATGCATCAACTTTAGACAGAACAGGTCGCAAACAGAGGGGCAATAGGCGTGTCTTTTACCATGGACAGCGATACGCTGCCTTTCAGCTAGGCTCCTGATATAGACATAACATATACATACATACATACATACAGAAAACAACAGAAGTATTTATTTACTGGTTTTGTTATAAAAATTACTGGAAAACAAAATTGATTTTTTTTATGGACCGTGTGGGTTAAATTGAAGCTACAAATAAGCCTAATTGCGCTTGTTTTAAGGCTTGCCTCTGTAGAGAAACTGGACTGATATTTCTAAAATGTATAACTGTGACAAAATGCAGCTCCAACTATTGGACCGCTGGGGCGGATTCACAAAGATTAGTGTTGCAGTAGTTATTACTCATTTGTATGTACTCTTTGCTTACTCTCTGAGTTCATAAGTGGGCCAGAAGCACAGCAAAACTGAATCACAGAAAAATGTTTGTAGATAGCTGAGGGGCGTGGCTTGGCGCCCGAGAGGTATGGCGGCACACGGATGAGGCTCTCCGGGGTGCTCGGAAGACTCCACGATTTCAGGCAGTTCTCCGTGCTGTTGGAGACGAACACGGACACATGAAGGCTCAGGGCAAGTTTTGACAACATCGGCGATCCCATATGCGATGTTTAAGAGGACTTATTTATGGAAGTACGTTTTCTTGCGGCTCCGTTTTACCGCGGACGCCATTTTGGTTTTAGCGCGATTGCGCGTCTCCTCATTAAACTGCACGAAGCCTTAAGTTACACAACGCCTCGCATGCATCCTAAATATGCCCTGGACTGAGAGTTTGATGTTACTCACGCTGAGGACAGGATTTTAAACGATGTGTCTCACTAATTAATTTTTGCTGAGGCACCTACATTGCACTGTGAAGGGCAGACATTTTGTGATCACTAAAGAGTCTCTACAACGTCTCCTCAAAAATGCTGCCATAATAACACCACATTTACAAAATATACTTACCTATGCCCCTAGTATATCCAGGATTGAGAAACCCTTCTTTCACGCTGAAGCTTTACTGTGCAGCGCTGCATATCACTTGCTAAATCCTGCTTGTGCAACTATATTGCAATGCGCAGTGCAATCACTATGTACTTATTATTAAGCTCTCATAGCGCGCAGATTTAATTAAATCTGCATTCCCACTTTGAAAGAGATATCAGCTCGCTTCTACACTTGTGCTGCTCAAATAAACAAAAGAACTCTCATGCTTAAACATTGAAGCTTCATTCGTTTGATACTGAATTAACTCTCTTTCTCACAGATGTGCCCCTCTTGCATAATTTATGTTTCATAGTGCTTTACCTCTCATACATTCATCGCAGAAGGGAGTGTTCTGAGCGCGATTTATGGGCAGAATAAAAGTGTCGCACTGCTCACCCTTTAACCCAAAGCACATATTCGTAAAGAATTCAAGGATCTTCTCTGAGTTCTCCAGACTAGAGGACTCCTTGGCGTCTTCTCCTCAGAGTTTAGAGGTAACAATGGATTCCTCTTCTGCAGCCTTGGGGAAATCTAATACCAAACGGCTAAAAAAGGACCCTCCCTCGCCACCTAAACCAGTCGCCAGTATCTATGGAGCTACTGCTGAAGGAAATTAGAGCTCTTCGACCCTTCATGGAAGAAACCAACACCAAATTGCAAATTTTAACGGATAACTGGTCCCAACTTGAAACAAGGGTCTCTTCAGTGGAACAAAGTGTTTCTTCCTTAAAAGAAACCTGTGTCAATGTTTCTCAACTCCACTCACAAGTCTCTTCACTCCAAAGGCAGGTGGAAGACCTTGAGAACCGTAACAGACGGAACAATCTTTGTATTTATGGCCTGGGGGAGGGACTTGAAGGATCTGATTCTCTCACTTTTTTCAAGTCATTCCTCCCTAAATTACTTCACATGCCAGAAGGTACAATGCTCAACATTCAGCGCGCGCATCAGCTGGGTCGACTTTCATCTCTCGCTTCAGCTTCACAAAGACCAAGATGAGTCATCTTATTCTTTTTAGAGTATACAGATTTATTGAAGGTGTTATCAGCGGTCAAAGCTTCTCCAAGAATTACATGGTCAGGCTCATCTCTGTTTTTTGCACAGGATTATGCCAAGGCCACTGCTAACCGACGTAAGGCTTTTCTAAACATGAGAGCTGATCTACGCTCAAAAGGAGCCCGATTCGGCCTTTTTCACCCCTGTCTCTTCAAAGTTACTCACAACAACAGAACAACAACGTACGAAGATCCTCTGCGTTTACAAAGCTTCATAATCTCTTGTAAAACAATTTATATGGATTCTTCGGGTCCTTCTTCTTCATTTAACACTTGAGACTGTATTTTCTTCCAATTGGGTTTCTCCAGGTTTTGTTCTCTTGTTATAATGTTTGATATCTCATGAATTGATTTATCTAGTTTTTCTAGTATTTGTTACATTTATTGGTATTACTAAGTTGAAAATTTTTGCAAACATGTTCAATGTCATCTTTAATTATTCCTGTTAAAGTCCTTTCCAGCAACTTCTCCTGACTCTTATTGTTTCTCGTCTCTACAGATTACATACCCTTGTTTCGTGGCGTCTTCCTGGTTCTCCGTTCGGCTGACCCTGGATGTGTCGCTATTTCATGTGGTCCCACCCTGCTCCCCGTGTTTTCCTGACCATGTTTCCCTGACCTTTCTTTATGTAGGTATGTTTTCTTCTTGTATTTCTATCCTATTTCTGTTCCTAATCGTTGCCTTATTCTCCTTCCTAAATACTCTTCTTATTTTCTTTCTGGGTGTCACTCTCTTCCTTCTTTCCTTTAGTGTCTTTCACTTTGTTACCTTACCTGATTTTCACATTCTTCTTTACTGTGACACTGATTTAATTATTACTTCTTTTCTCTTTTTATCTCATATCTTTCACTGTTGTTCCAATGAATTGGGTTTTCATTTCATACTTCTTGATCAATTTGTTTCTAATAACTTATGTCATTAAAATGTATTACTTGGAATGTTAGGGGTCTGAGGCAAAGAGTCCTGTCTCACCTAGCCAAATTGGATGTTGATATCGCATTCCTACAAGAAACTCACCTTTCGGATGCTGAATCACTAAAACTAAAAAAAGGCTGGGTAGGTGAAGTTTTCTCTTTCCCAGGTGATGGCAAACGCAATGGAGTAATGATAGTATGTCGCAAATCTCTCTCGTTCTCACTTTTATCTCAAGAATCAGATACTAACGGTAGATGGTTGAATGTTGAGCTGTCTCTCAAGGGTTTTCCAGTCTCTCTTCTAAATGTTTATGCCCCTACATGTGGTGAACCCTCCTTTTGGCCCACGTTGGCCAAGCAAATCACTCAATGTACATAAGATAGCTTTATCCTAGCGGGTGATTGCAATCAAACTTTCGATCCATTCATTGACAGGAATTCTAAAGCTACCTACGTTCCCAACAAACCCCATAAGTCTTTTGTTCACAGTATCACACAGCACAAACTCCTTGACGCCTGGCATCTCTGCAATCCGACCACTAGAGAATTTACTTTTTACTCTCCATCCCATCAATCTCAATCAAGGATTGATTATATATTTGTCTCTCATAATATTGCGCACACTCTTAATAATGCAGAGATTGGTCCCATTTTATTGTCAGATCATGCCCCTGTTTCAATGAGCCTTGACATCTTACCTAAAGTTGCAGGTCCTAGGAGATGGCGTTTTAATAATGCCCTTCTCTTAGATCCAAAGTTTACTGCTTCCTTTATTACCTTTTTTGATGAGGTCTTTGAGATGAATCAAACTCAATCCATGCCCTTTTCCACCTTATGGGACGCATTTAAAGCCTCAGCAAGAGATTTCATAATTGGATTTGTTGCAAAAAAGCGAAAGAATGCCCATAAATTGACTAGGGACCTCCTTCAAGATATTAAGAGACTTTAGCACTCTTACTACACCTCACAATCGAAAGATTGCTTAACAGCCCTCATTAAGGCCAAGGTGCATTTTAACAAGAAATTTACAGAAGATGCCTCTTTATATTTGTCAAAATCCAGCGCAAAATTCTATGGGGGCAAAAATAAAGCTGGGAAAATTTTGGCCAATTACTTGAAAGTGAGACATAATAAGCTAAATATTGAATATATATATGATACAAATTCAGATTTAAAATATAAGGATGCTGATATTTTGAATGAATTTTCTCTTTTTTACAAATCATTATACGCATCTGAAACACAAACTACTGACCATTCCCTATCTCACTTTTTCTCTAGCATCCAAAAACCTCAACATTCTCTTCCAGACCTTTCTTCCTTGGAGTTAGAGCTAACACATCAAGAATTATTTGAAGCTCTCCAACACCTTAAAAAAGACAAAGCACCAGGACCAGATGGTTTTACGGTCGAATTTTATCTACATTTTTCTAAACTTGTACTGCCCAAATTGTACTCCCTAATAAACTCTTTTAGTACATTAGGTGGATCCTCAGGCTTCTTCTCAGAAGCACATATATGCCTTATGCCCAAAGAAGGTAAAGACTCTAAATATTGTAAAAATGATAGGCCTATATCATTGGTCAATATCGACTACAAAATCTTTTCCAAAGCATTAGCTACACGATTAGATTCCTACTTACCAGATTTGCTGGGGAAAGAACAATCTGGATTTGTCAAAGGGCGATTCATAACTGATATCACACGACTCCTTTTGAATGTACTATCCAAGTCTTCACATTTAAAACAACCCCTTGTAGCGATTGCATTAGAGGCTGGAAAGGCGCTCGATAGAGTCGAATGGAACTATTTGTTTTATGCCCTTAAATGGTTTGGTTTTGGCCCTAAATTCACATCCTTAATTTCCCTTCTATATTCTAATCCCCGAGCGGCTGTTTGTGCCAATGGTCTAATATCTCAATTGTTTGCTTTAGGAAGAGGTGTGCACCAAGGATGCCCTCTTTCCCCCTTCCTTTTTAACTTGGCTTTGGAACCTTTTCTCTCTAAATTACGTCAGAACCCCAATATACATGGTTTTCAAACATTAAATTCCCACATCAAACTTGCAGCTTATGCTGATGATATTTTGCTTTTCATGTCTAAACCAAGCGACTCAATCCCTGCCTTTTTAGCAGAAGTACAAGCGTACGCCAATATTTCTGGTTACAAATTAAATAACGACAAATGCGAGTTCTTACCCTTAACAAAGTACACTTTTAAATCAGATTTTAGCGCCTCTAGTTTCACATGGAATCCTAATCACATTAAGTATCTAGGATTGCATGTTACTTCTTCAATTTCAGATATGGTATCACTTTGCATGAATAAATGTATACAAAAGATCTCAGACCTAACCACTAAATGGCATCCCCTTTATTTATCATGGTGGGGCCGTCTCAACACTATAAAGATGATGCTGTCACCAATAATCATATACACTATCTCTAATATCCCGGTCCCTATTCCTACAAAATTTTTCAAGAGGATTAACTCCATCCTTTCCTCCTTCTTATGGAATAACAAAAAATCCTGAATGTCTCTACTTAAATTAATACGTCCCAAAACGGAGGGTGGAGTTAACTTTCCTGATTTTCCGGCGTATCAAAAAGCATTCCTTTTACGTCAAGGCTCCCTTTGGTTGCGTGGTCCCAAAGATGATTGTCCTTTATGGACTACAATTGAGCGTCTTTTTTTGGCCCCCTTTTCCTTTGATGAATACCTTTCCTTTTCACGTAAACCACAAGCCTTATCCACTCCCATAATCAAAATAACATCTAAACTCCTGCTATCTTCATCCGTCTCTTCTCATAATACCATAGATTTCTTCCTAAATTCTACAATTTGGCACAACAAAAACCTACTTATTAGGAATAAACAATTCTATTGGAAGACTTGGCGTCAGAGAGGATTAATTTGGATACATCAGTTAATTTCACAGTCGGATTTTATACCTTTCTCCTCACTTAGTCAATCATTTAATTTACCTACCTCATTTACTCACAAATACCTTCTACTGAAGAAAGCTGTGATGGATACATACACCCAATTGTCTGCCACACTTACTACTTCCACTATCTCAAACTCTTCTTCACAACTTCACACCTTGTTAAAAACTACACCCAAAGCTTCTACCATATACAATTATCTACAAAGTTCTGGTACTGTTAGGCAGAAATCCAAAGTAGAAGAGACATGGGAATGTGATTTTGCATGATCTTGGCCAGTGTCCCAATGGGATAACATATGGACCAAAATTTGCAAGTCATTCAGAGCAGCTAATATAACGCAGACGCTGTTTTTTGTTTATAATAGACTTTTTTTAACACCGAGCGATTTAAGCAAAAAAATTATGGCTGTACCAGATGCTTGTTGGACATGTTCCTCCCCAAATGCAGATTTATTTCACATGTTATTTGCTTCTCCTACTGTACATAATTTTGGGAATCAAGTATGGTCCCAAATCAATTCGATTTTTGGAACTAGACTTTCTTTTTCTTATACTCATGTTTTCTTAGGAAGTCTTTCATCCTGCTGGGAATATGTCACGCTTAATGGTAAAATTATTGATTTGTTATTAGCAGTCGCATTCCAGCAAATTACACCTAATTGGAAAGACTTTTCTAAAATTTCTTATAGGGCATGGTGGTTTAATGTTTGCCATAATCACAGGTTGAACACCTCTTTTGTATATCCTATACACATGGCAACGAAACCCCTGGACTTATGGTCACCTGTTACAATATATCTTGACACAAGTGCCAGTCGATCGTTCCGATTGCAGCCAACTCAACAAGAAGTCTAAAAACCCCCCTGAACCCCCTACACGTTCTTAAATTATTTTTGTACTCCACTACTTTCCATGATTTTTATGTACTATTTTAATCTTTTTATTTTTACTCTTGAGCCCAATTCACACAATTTCATTGAAGTAATTTTATTGAAGTGATTTCTCTTGTATGATATGCACTTAATATTGTGAACTATGTATTGACACCCTTATATTCATTAATAAAAACTTTTCTGAACTTAGAAAAAAATTTGTGGATCGGGCCCCTGAACTTTATCCCAGGTTTCATGAGTGCTCGTTTTTTCAATTAGATCATTGACTAGAAACATGAATTTCGTACCAAATCCCTGTAATCCACTCTGAAAGCTACTTAGTGCCTTCACATAATGGACAGATTCTAGACCCTAAATACATGATATAATGATTTGTGCATGCTGTTAACGCCCTCAAGGTCAATGAGCAAAAGAGGATGTGGCCTTCAGGCGGGCAACTAGAGCCAAATTTGGGGGGGGGCTGAAAAAGATTTTGGAGGGGCTAATTCTTCCAGCCATAGGCAGAGTGGCTCTAAAAAGGGGTGAAATAACAACAAAAGCCTCTATAACACGTACTGGTCTTTTAAAGACCTGTGAAGTACTCGGGTGCGGCTGCAATTAGATGGTCGCCAGCCCGCGAAGCTGTCTCAGCCCGGGCTGAAACACACGACGCGGGGGGGGGGGGGCTGAAGCCCGGTGAGCCCAATGGGTGTTGCGCGCCTGGTGGCCTTACAGCTGGGATGGCCGACCTCGAGGCTGGGAAAACAGGTTTCAGTCTCGACAGGAACGCTCAACATCCTGTGATTCTGAGCAAATCACTTAATCTCCTGTGCTTAACAAAAAATGAATGTGTCCCTTTGTAACACTCATGCATTCGGGTCTAGTTCACCAGGGCTGGACTGGGTACTCAAAGCAGCCCTGGCAATTTTGTTGGACGGCCCCCACAACGGGTGGGAAGGACCGCTGCTTAGCAAAACCGGCCCCCGGCACTGCTACTTTCGTTACTGGGGACCGATATTGGTCCCACACAGTGTGGGGCGGGAGGGGGAAGCGTGAAGGACTGCTGCTTAACAAAACCGGCCCTCGGCACTGCTGCTTTTGTTACTGGGGCTGATATTGGTCCCACACTGGGTGGGGAGGGAGGGGCAAGCGTGAAGAACTGCTGCTTAACAAAACCGGCCCTCAGCACTGCTGCTTTTGTTACTGGGGGCCGATATTGGTCCCACACAGTGTGGGGCAGGAGGGGCAAGCGTGAAGGACTGCTGCTTAACAAAACCGGCCCTCAGCACTGCTGCTTTTGTTACTGGGGGCCAATATTGGTCCCACACAGTGTGGGGTGGGAGGGGCAAGCGTGAAGGACTGCTGCTTAACAAAACTGGCCCTCAGCACTGCTGCTTTTGTTACTGGGGGACGATATTGGTCCCACACAGTGTGGGGCGGGAGGGGCAAGCGTGAAGGACTGCTGCTTAACAAAACTGGCCCTCAGCACTGCTGCTTTTGTTACTGGGGGACGATATTGGTCCCACACAGTGTGGGGCGGGAGGGGCAAGCGTGAAGGACTGCTGCTTAACAAAACCGGGCCTCAGCACTGCTGCTTTTGTTACTGGGGGACGATATTGGTCCCACACAGTGTGGGGCGGGAGGGGGAAGCGTGAAGGACTGCTGCTTAACAAAACCGGGCCTCAGCACTGCTGCTTTTGTTACTGGGGGCCGATATTGTTCCCTCACAGTGTGGGGCGGGAGGGGCAAGCGTGAAGGACTGCTGCTTAACAAAACCGGCCCTCGGCACTGCTGCTCTTGTTACTGGAGCTGATATTGCAGCATTGCTGCAAAACCAGCCCCCAGTAACAAAATTAGCCCCTGCCATTCCAAAACCGCCCCCAGCCTCCCGGGCAAACCCCAGGCCCCTGCTATGGCCAGTTAGGCCCTGTAGTTTGCGCTATATAAAAATAAAAGAAAAAGCAGAAGAGGTCATTCACATGAACACGGAATCGATGAATAAGACAATAACTTCTTCTCTGGCACATAGCATCCATGGCTACAGTAACAAATACATGATTTATTTTACATCCTTACCTATTTTGTGCTTTCCACTTTCAAATAAAGTTATGAAAGCTAACAAATCTCTGCTGTATTCCAGCCAAAGGCAAAACACGCTTTATAAAATACTCGATGTTCTTTCACTGCATATGTCGAGGATCGAAATATGGTTTATCGTTTTATTTAAACCTACCGAAACTCCACACAAAATAGATACAGCGTCCTGATAATGCAACAATTATAATTCAGATGAATACTGATAGTTGAGGGAAGATGCCATGTGTGCTTTTCTGTAAATATGGGATATACAAATTATTAATAGATCGAACTCATTTCATGGTAGTTCTTTTAATTAAATCTATTGTGGGCTAATTCCCTGCTCGGCCACCAGTGGGCAGCAGACTCTGTCCATTGTAAAGAGTATGGGGCATATTTACAAGCGCCTTGCGCCACTTTTGCGCCATTTTAACATGGGAAAAATGACGCAAAAGTGGTGCAAGGGGCTTGTAAATCTGCCCCTATATTTTCATCCGCACACGCATGTGCATAGTGTCACATGTCTGCATGTTATATAAAGTGCTGACCTACTTCCGTGTCTTTTTGTCCTTTTACTCATTCTGCCAGCTGAACATTTTCAAAACAGGTATATGCTTTAACAGACAAAGAGTAATTTCTGTCAGGCATTTCTATGATTTTTCTAAAGAAAACAAATGTGGCTTCTGCAAAGGTCTAAATTGTTTTGCAGTCTTTTTAAGAACATGTTTTAAAGAACTGCATTAAGATGCTCCAGTTGGAGTGTTAAGTTAAAGTACTATCATGACGCTCGACATTTACAGAACTTAATGCCAGGAATTTGGGAGGAGAGTAGAATCGCCGGTAAAGTATGTTCAGACAAATGTAAGTAACGTTAGGCAGGCGAAAGCTGATTTCGGATTGGACGGATTAAGATGGACAGGTGGCACAGGATAAAGACTGCGAGTGGTTTAAAGTAAGTAGCTGTTTTGTCTGCTTTTGACTTGCCTCGTAATCAGAGTGGCTAAAAAGGGGCTCAACGTACAGTGTTTACCTACACCTCACCCCCCTACATTTCACCATCTCAAAGCGATTGTGTGGCCCATACTTACAATGGACATCTGTTGTTGTGCCAGCAGGGCTGTGCATGTCTAGGCCCAAGGCAATCTCTTAACACCAGTGGTATATTCATAGCAGTACATGGAGGGTGATAGCGTGCTCGGCAAGTCTGCATAACATAACAATTAAAATACTGTATGCAGGGAATGGGTGCCATATTTAAAACATCTGGGGCAGATTTACAAGCCCCTTGCGACACTTTTACGCCGCCATTGCGTCACTATTGTGATGCAGCGGCAGCGTAAACCATGCACCACGTTGCAAATTATTTACAACGTGACGCATCTAGGCAGATGCGTCATGTTGTAAAGCCCTGCGCCACATGAAACCTGCGTCAGGTTTCATGTGGGCGTTCTATCGCAGGGTGGGCGTTCCCTTGCAGGAAAGCCCCGTAAAAGTGACGGAGTGAAATCTACAAGATTTGACTGAGTCAGTTTTACGACGCTGCTGCGTCAAATCCTTTGTGACGCACCACGTTAAGTATGGGTTGCCCCTGTGCATTGCAGGAGTTGCGTCACGCTTGTGATGCGACTCCAGCAATGCGCCGCCCGTACACCACAAGTTGCGTCACGCATCTGCCCCTCCTTGCCATGGTGTGCCGCATTGTAAATGTGACGCATCCGTGGTGGCGCAAGGGGGGGGATTACGTGACGTATCTGTTCTGGCACATCCCTGCTGATTTGCAGAGGTGCACCAGAAGTTGTAAATCTGCCCCTTAGTTTCTTAGCTGATAACTTGAATATGTACCAAATACCGTATGCATATTAATTTTGATCAATGAAGAGACTGGCATGTCTTTATCCAGTTTTTCAATATTAGGAATTATTTCCTGATGAATGCCAAATAAATGAGGTTTTATTAACGATAGCACACATGCAATCCCTAAAAGAGACAACTTGAAATTGTCAATCCAGCTTTACTTACCTTAGAAAGGTCTGCTGTAAAAAAAATGAGGGGAAGTTAGCTTGATCGTGTTATTCTCTGAAGACTGCAGCACCCTCTAGCTTTCAAATGACATTTATACACATGTAAATATTATTACAATCAGATAGTGCTGCCTAAAGAAGAAGTGCACCACTAAGACGCAGGGGAGAAACGCACAAGGGCCCTCCAAATCCTTCATAGAGCTAGGGTGACCAGATTTTCAAAACAAAAACAAGGACAGCCATTGACATCAAAATAGGACTAAATGTTGCCACTGGTCTATGTCAACATTTAGCCCTATTTCTATGTCGATGGCTTTATGTATATATGTATGTATGTATGTATATATCAGGACAGCTATATGAAACACACACCCCAATATGGCCGAGGAAGTCTTTAATTTTCAAGCTACAGAGGTGTGTGTGCATATACACACACACACCTCTGTAGCATGAACATTAAAGGCTTCCTCGGCCAGGCAGGGGGGTTTTCAAGGGAAGCTTGTGATTCTGGCCTCAGGTAAAGGGCTCTGCAGGGGTTGGTTCACCCCTCATTAAATCCAGCAGAGTTGCCTGAATTAAGTGAGGCAGCAGGGGACTCTTTTTAACAAAACTCTGCCCCTGGTGTCCTGTGAGGGATGGGTGTGAACGTGAGTCTTCACAGCAGAGTGATAAATGTAGGTGCTCATCAACCCTCTCTCAAAACCGGGATATTTGTTTGTTTTTCAGTACATGTTGGGACGCCGAGACAGTCATCGAAAACCCGGGAGTGTCTGGGCAAATCCAGGACTCCTGGTCAACCCACAGAGAGCCCCCATTCTGTCCAAGCAAATTAATATCTGTTCTTATGGGAGACTCGGGCCCGCTTCACATTCTGCAGGGGGGGACATCACTTTCCTTTACGCCTCTTTAAGGAGGGTGAATTAGCGATTACAAGCTATTTTCAATCAGATTTGCTGAACCTATCAATAAAATGTTAGCAAATATATCCATTCATTAAAAAAAATAAACAGAATATGGTCCTCAGTGGCCTCAGTCTTATCTAGAGGGGGGGAGGGCCGAGTAGACATCATCCCTGGGTGTAGCTAACCCATCCCGAAACATAATAACGCTACAGGAGCAAGAATCTCTACAAAAATAGGCAAGGGCTATCTCTTCAAGACTGCAGGGTCTAATGAAGGGTCTAATCAATATTAGAGCAAAACAAGGGTGGCCCTGTCGATCACCAGATCTATAGATTGGGGGTTGCTCAGGTTGAGGGTGTCAGGTGAAATTAATTTCAGTCCTCCATGTAATCCAGACCCATACCGAAGATGTGACTGCTGTTCAAAGGTAAGGCCTACAGCGAAAAAAGTGGAGGGAGACATAAAGAGAGAGCATTCCAAGAGTGACACCATTTACCTTTCGATTACTGGACATGTCACTCATCGCGAACTGAGACGAAGGCAGGACGGGTGACAGCAGTCACAGCATGATTGATGTTTTATCAAGAAAAGATAAATAGAGCATGATAACTGGAGTAAAGCTTAACAGTGGTTGCCCAAAATGTGCTGGTACTAGCCTTTAAAGAAATCTGGATACATTCCGGAAATCTGAATATGCAAAAGCTGGCTACAAGTTTTTGTTAGGGCTGAAAAGTGAATGAAAGGGTAACAAAGACCCTATTTCCTAAAGGGGAA
Organism: Triturus cristatus; assembly: GCF_964204655.1. Taxonomy (NCBI): domain Eukaryota; kingdom Metazoa; phylum Chordata; class Amphibia; order Caudata; family Salamandridae; genus Triturus; species Triturus cristatus. Next base: position 1,192,180,711 of record NC_140591.1, read on the forward strand.
GCAAAGAAGGGGAAAAAACAAAAAATATGGTGAATCAAATATGTGTATGAAGCAAGGAGTCTTACAACAAACACCAATTTTGCTATTCACAGTGACAAGTCAGACATGCACTTTGAGACACTGATGGTGGACAGCTACTTTTTTCCCACCAAGTTTTCAAAGATAGGATTCTTGCTGTATTGTCACACTCCCACCTACTTCCTCATTGCTTTACATATTCATATGCTATTTTCCCCAAGTCAATGATTGCAAAAGGTGGAAGGAGCTTAGTAATTCAAAGAAATCGCTTTCCGAACATCTGCCGCAATGGAAAGAAAATGATTCAAGTAAACCTGGAAATCTTTAACTCCAAATTTAAATTGTTAAAAGAAACCATGTGTGGCCTAAGAAATTTGGAAGCATTAAAGGCAACACCTTCTCATCCAGCTGGTACCCTCCCTTTGCTTGGACTGAGGGAAACACTTGTCCTGCTGCACTGAACCCTCACTTCAGCTACCAGTATCCCTGCTCTTGAAGTCCCAGGGAGGCCAGAGAAAGCCACGGCACATGGTCTGTACATTACATCTCTGAGGGCTACTCTTCCCCCACCCTTCTTGCTCATTCTCTTTCTACTCCTCAGAGCAGATAGAGAAACAGTTATACAGCAGAATGTAATATCAAGATTTCAGGCCGCAAAACTCATTCTTGGGTTCTATTCTCAATATCAGATCCACAGTCAAGAGCACTCTACCTACATGGCTTCATTGTTGGATTCTAAAAGACATCTTAAAATCAAAGCAGAACTGATTCACAGAACCAACATCACCAATTATGACAACTTATTCCGTAATAACTAATGTATCATACATAAAAACAGAGTGACAGGCAGAGGTGGAGATTTAGATTTCATACACCTGAAGGGATATCCTAGAATCAGCATTTAAATGATTAGGGGCCAGATGTATCATACAGTTTTACCCATTCTGTGTCTATGGGAAAATGTGTTCATACATCTGGCCCTAGAATTCCCCTTAATAAGACACATCACCGTCCCAACATACTACTATGTATGTGCACCAAAGTATTTGCCACTCACATCATCCCACTTCCTGGCACTGTTTTGACATCTCCCTGAAAATCATTGATGTATCTAAGCAACTATTAATCCTGGACAGCCTTAACAGCGCAAAGTACGACACTACAACAACTTTACCCGGTTATTCATCATGAATGTAAAGGAATTTACTCAATTGTTGGAGAAGTCAACACCAGGGCATAGTTCTGCCTGCTTTTTGTCTCTACAATATGATGATCCTGATTGCCACTCTCAATAATCTTTATGCTCTGATCATGCCCTTGTGAGTATTACAATTGGTGAGGAACCTCAACTGCTAACCAAATTGACACTGAATACACACCAATGGGTATCCTGCCCTGATTTCATTGCGTAAGGTCTTCTGGCAAATGCTGACCCACCGCTTACAAATGTCTCTGAGAACCTCTGTGTTGCAAATTCGTATTTCTACATGGTAATCCCTGATTGTTCACATTTTACTGGACTCTATTTTATCAGAGTTTTAGTAGGACTCTATGCACACACGTTTAGACTGCTATCCAGTGGCACAACGAGTATGTGTTAGGCCTAAAAATGTATTGATAAAATAGTTTTCACTCAAAAGGTCTAGATAACATTCTGGTGAGGTCATACAAGATGGCACAGACAATGCACCTCTGACACAAGAGTTAAATATCAAATGTAAGCTGTAGTGTGTGTTTACCACCCATATTTATGGCAAAAATGTATGGCTGCCAGAAGCACTACTGTGATCGGACTGTGATACTGTTTAAAAGCACAGCAATAATAAATTAAATGATAATCTATTTTTATATATTTATCAGCTCCCGAGAAGATGTACCTTAAAAGCCCACAAGGCAGCGTTTCTAATATATAAATAGTAGGACACTACATTTTAAAAGTGTGTAATTTCCTTTTTGTAAGTTCAGATACATTTTCCATAACACAGGCGGAGGTGTGAAAAAAAGTATTTATTTTGCATCTTCACATGGGGTTTTAAAAATCTGACTTCATGATGAAATCAGACATTTGATGACTAGTGGAAAAGTAACTTTATATAAATGTACTTTCGGCTGCCTGAGCCAGACCTGGCTTAAAATCTTTAAACATGAGAATAACAGTAATATAAAACATAATGTATTTTTATGCTTATAAGTTTGAATTTGTGGTCTAACCTCCCACCCCCTGTTATTCTAGCTTGAGCATTGGAACTTAAATACAATTCTACCACTCATCCAAGCCTTGAACATTCATTACTGGTCATGGGAGGCAACAACTCTGGCTCAGAAGACACTCGTCTGCCTTTGATCCCAGAAAGAACAGGGTGATGCTAACAACTGACCACTTAGCATGAGCAGGGCATCTGCAGAACAGACAGCAGCCGTAACACTTCTTCTTTTGACTCAGGCATCCCAAATACAGGATCAGCTCTCAAAAATTCTTGGAGCCCTTCTACATCCTTTGGCTCCAATCTGAGCAAAGGCAATAACCCTTCTGTCTTTTTCTGTGGGAGTAGAGCTTATCTAAATGGAAGAATGGCTAGGAAGTTCCTGTTAGGCCTGCCAGGTGGCAAAAACAATTTGAAACAGGAGTTCCTGGGTAATTTTTCAGTACGGTGAAGAGGAAGTAATTAAAAAATAGATTGGCTCTGGGTAAGAAAGTAGCCAGGATTTGGTAGGGAGAATTATCCAATTACTGTCTAGTGCACAGGATTAGACTGGCACTTTTTCAGAACATTGCTAGACCTGAGAAGACCTGCTTGAAGACTCCTGCTGAAAGGCGTGGGCAGGGGCTCATGGAATCCTGACTCCTGCTGGCACCCAGGGTCTGGAACTGATCTACATGCATTATGTGGTTGATCTCCTGCCTGTTCTAAGGACACAAAGCAGAAATAGCCCTGCCTCCAGCAGGGTCCAACTGACGACTGAGGACCTAACCCTGCAGTAGGGTGGTTTCTAGAGAAGTTAAGTGCCTAGAAGCACGCCCTGATGACCTGGAAGCTAAAGAACTTTCCCAGCAGTTTGAGAAAAATGGGATTTTGTTATTTTTTTCTCTGGAGGACAGGAATAAGGTACAGACACTACCCCAGGGAAGTCACACCAAGGCAGGCAAGAAAAACATATTTTTCCCAGCACAGAACTTTTTGCCATTCTGAATCCTGATGCAGTGTGGCTTCTTCTTACTGCATCCAGCCTTGTGGAGCCCTGGCTGGTTACAGCTTCCTACACTGCAGAGCTGGAACATATTGAGAACCAAAAACATGACTAGGTCTAAAGGTCTACAAAATCTAGCTTTATACTATTCTGAGCTTTTGGCATCAAAACCAACAGCTTCAGCTGGAACTCAACTATGCCATATCCAGCCTAGAGGATCCCTGAGCCCTGGACCTTGCCCCACTGAAAGATTTTTAAATCTGTTACAGAGAATAAGTCAGAAGCTAAAACCTTTGATTGGCACTACCTGCTTTGTGTATCCGTTACCCTACTCCATTATTGTTGGCTTGAAACTGTTGCTTTCCAATTGTGCTTTACGTTTTCAAATTTTATTGAGCTTTGTTTTTTACTTTAAAATTAAGGGTACTGCTTGAACCATACCACACACTTCTCTGGGGATTGCCAGCTGCTTGTGCTGTAGGGGATGAGCAGAATCTCAGCATTGATAAGAATATCCAGTCATACATATATATGAACTTATCAATAAGACTAAGCCAAGGTTAAGTACAGCAGCCAAAGAGGATTTGGCAAATCAGGAGACAACAATGGAGGCTATGACGGAAGGAAGGTTGGCACACATGTCATTGGTATTGGACAGGGATGCAAGGAGTCAAAGTGATGGCACTTCTGGGGCAGAGTCGGGAGACAATATAGCCACTGTAAGACTTACAAGGCAGGAGTAAAAACATCAATATAAGATAAGAAGCGATGTATCCATAATACCTCTGCCTAGTAACAGCAGCTGGTGGGTTACTCTTTTTCCATTCTTTTCACACCCATTTGCATCCTTGCACCATTTTTGTTATTTCCCTGAGAAAGTTTCACGGTTAGGGCTCTGTTGCTCATTTATTCCCTGCTACTGACCTGTTCTTCTGAAAGAATTGTTCCCTCCTTAGCTTCCTGTTGGTGAATTTGGCTATGCTGCAATTGCTCCTGCTGAGTTTGTTTCAACATTGTTTCCTGTCCATTACACCAGCAGTTTTGTAATAGGTAGGGGACTAGTTGCAACAAGATCCACTACTCTAGCAGATAGGTCCCATAGTTATAGGTTTTTTATGAAAAAGTAATTGTATTGATTTTCCATTACTAAAAACATAAGTAGCATGTAATCTGATTTGGAATCAATGAGAAAACCTCCTAATCACATCACAGCAGCTAGGGGTTCTTGCCAAGACAAAATTCATAATCATGGTTTGATTATCACAGACAATCTCGTTACATTTACCAGCTGATTGGTCACTTACATCACTCCTAATTTATTTCACCAGGCCGACTACCCAGCAAACCAGGTATATGTGACCATGCATTCTAGTTCCTTCCCCCTAATTATTACTTGCTGTCTCTGACTGTTTTCCACGGGCCCACATCTTTAGAAACTTCTGAGGACAAACGCATGCCCTGCTCGCTTCTACCAGTCTGTATTCTGGAACCAGTGTGTTACCCCAGGCATCCCATTTATTCCCCCTTTATGCTGCATCTCCAGGCAACCATCAGTGCAATATTACAGAATAGAAGTGTATACCTGGGCACTGTCCGATCTTTCCAAACATACCACCTGCTTATTCAATTTTATTTCCAGTTTGATGACCCTTACCATCTGGTGGTGTATCCCTAGCGAGACACCATGTAGTTTTGGACTTCCCATACAGTGTGTACCAGTGTACCCTGTAGGTTACAGCCGCACAGCCATCTATATATGTCTCGCCTGCCCATTTTGAATCTGGTTCCTGGTGCACTATGCCGCCACAGTAGTTTGAGCTGGATCAATAGGAAGTCAGTCCGAATTGCTACCTCCTGGGGTATTTACAGGCCTAATCCCAATCGGAATCATCATTAACAATCCCCATAGCCAGCTCCCATCTAGCCTTATGTCTGGCCAGCGGTTCTTGACAGTTATTTGAGAAAGTTTTATAAATCTGTGAAATTGCATGTTTAAGTAATGGGACTGCTTAAAATTCTAAATTCCAATGGTGATTCCTTTGCTGTATTTTCCACCTTAGGGACATACTTAGCTAGCATGTGGCAGAGCTGTACGTATTTATGATATTGGGAGTCAGCTAGTTCAAATTGTCATTGGAGTTCAACAAATGTCAACTTGCTGTGGGTGTCCTATAGATCACCGAATTTGGAAGCATCAAGCAGGTCACACTTTTGAATTCCTTCTCAGGGCCTTACCTCGCACTGATCTCAGGTTCACGCTGTGTTTAGAAATAACTTATGGGTTTAAAGGTATCTGCTGCAGAGTTCCTTGTGTGTCCAGCAGTTTTTCAGGAAACAAAAAAGTGCCAAAATAACTCTGGTGTTTAATGTTCCTGCTGGAAAGAAAGTTGAGTTCTGGCTAGTGGCAGTTTGACTCATCATAAAGTAGTTCAGAGAGTAATATGCATGCTGCAAAGAACATGTACCATGTAGATCACAGAACTGTATTTTATATAGATATGTGAGCGGGTTACTGTTTTTTCACAGAGATCCTTTTGTTAGTTGCAGTTCATAAATTGCAATCCAAATATAGCAAAGTGACCTATGAACTGTCAACAAAGAGCTGCATGTAAACTTCACGGTATAGATTTGAATGTTATGTGTTTTTTCCCAGTCTTTCATTATCCTAATGTTAATAAAAGGGTTTGTTTGGGTGGAAATACACTCTTATTAGTAAAGCAATCCCCAAGCACAGTGGTACATTTTAAATCTTGAGTTTGTGCTTCTCCAGACCAAACACTCTTAAATATACTGCCTACTAGTATGGATGACTGATTTATACACATATAATTCATTGTTTCTGTATAATGTGTATGTGATGTAAAGTGCTCTGACACCCTCAACTGTTATGAGTAGCATTATAAAACAAATTGAAAGCATATGGGAGAGGGGCTAAGAATAGATAATGTGCACTGTTGGAGGGTGGAAGTGAGGTAATCTGTTGAGAAGGTCAGTGGCAGGACACCAAACAAAATTGCCACACTGGACACCACCAGTGCTAAAACCGGTCCTGATCCTTCAAGTCTCGTCAAGTGGGCAGAACAGATGAATCCAACAGCAGTGTTTATATGGTAAGCTTTCCTTGCCACCCTGTTTTGCAGGGAGCCTTCCTCCATATTTTTATGTGCTCCTTTGCTAGGGCTTGCTGAAGATGGGGTCATCCTCACCCATATATTTCACTCTCTGATATCCGTGTGGGGCCAGGGCCTCCCAATCTGTCCTCAGAGAGCTACCCAATAGAATAATTTCAGGCCGGGCAGTGCTATTTCCCCTTCTTATTGGCGGCTTTTCTAAACATTTAGTAATGTGTTTGGGGGTTCTCAGTCCTACAATAGGAATCTTATGGACATGGACAGTACTAAAAAATCTGCCCACAAACTCATGGGGCATATTTTGTAATATATACAGACAATATGATGGGGTGATAATTTTGTATTTCGCTACTCTCCCCTTCACAGATATGGGGAACTTCCTACATTGGGCAACATTAGTTTTAAATTCTGTAAGTATCTTGTCCAAGTTCCGGTGAATACATTCTTTGGGGTCTTTGGTTATGTATATCGACAAGTATTTAAAAGCCCCCTTTGACCATTGCATCAGGCACTCCCAGCCCCTTGGTGTGTCCCATTTCACAAGTGTTTATGTCTGATTTATACCTGTTTATCTGTATTCCTACATGTTTTGCAAAGATAATGAGTATTTGAAGCACCATCTGGGTTAAACACACCAGATCGGTCAGGTATAAATCATCTGCATACAGTTAAATTACATCCTCCCAACCCAGGGTTCATCAAAGGCTCCTATTAAGTACATCCCTTCTTAGTAACTCTGCTTGTGGTTCAATTTCAATAGCAAATAGTGTAGGGGCAAGCAGACTACACAGTTTTGTCCCCTTGCCGGACCGAAACAGCCACCTGGTCTGTATATACCAGTTGGGCCAATGACCAAAGTCCAGGTCAAAGCCTATCTTGCAAAGGATCACCATTAAAAATGAAATTCAACTGATTCAAATGCCTTTTCAGTATCCACATGACTATAAATGGAGTATACCTTACAGTAAACTATTTCTGGTATCTTTGTTGACTTGAAAATAGTTTCATTTGACTAAATTCACTTAAATAATATTAAAATATTAACAACATTTAAAAAATATTTGTAGCTAATTGTCCTGCTTCCTCCGTTAGATTTTGTGGATCACATGGTGTTGACGAACCTTGCAGGTCCTGGCTGACTATCTGCTATATTCATTCCTGAAGATGCCAGCTGGCTATCTCTCTCTCTCGCCCCTACCCTTGTGTCTGCTTTGAGTTGTTCCTTAGTCTGCCTCTATCAGGCTTTAGAAACCACCATATGGGGACAGAATTCCAATCTGCTGTTCTGAGTCATCCTCAGTCTGCTCTTGAACCTGATATAGAGATTCGATAAGAACTTAATTTTGGCCTAACCATGTTTGTTAAGTTGGTAGGGGTTACCCTGTCCTAAATTAATAACTTAATTTCTGACACTCACTCACTTGGACAAAAAGTATTGTTGACCCATGACAAGCTGGATGTCCAAATGCTTTGCAAAACTACTATTCCAAATAGAAATAGCAACTGCTGGCTCATCTACAACATCCTATTGATTAAAGGGAAGGAAAAAGTGCTAAAAGAACAGACTAATGGCCATCAGACCACAAGGTGTGCCTCAGCCATGCCAAGGGGTAGCGTGAAGTCATGAAAGCAAATGTACACACTTTCAGACCCATAGATGAAGTGCAGTAAGATCCTCAACAGAACTGTTCCAGATCCGCATAGACCTAGTGACCAAAAAAGTGCAGCTCATGCATATTCCCTTGCAAGATGTTTGCAGAAACGTAATATCTATATTCTATCACAGGGTAAACATAAACAGAGCAAAGATTACGTCACCTGCTTTACTTGCAGCCTGAGATAGAAAAGCAGTGTAAAAGGAGATGGACAGATTAAGTGGCAATAAATAATGTAGATGTAATTTTAATGATCAAAGGAAGAAATGGTCCTAGAAAGAGGTGAAGTGTAGAGAGGAGTAGTGACCCAGCACTGACCCTTGAGAGCCATGACCTCACGAAAGTGGTGGAAAAGAACCCAAAGGGCTTGTTCACAAAAGGCCTCCGCACTAATGGTGGAGGCACCACAGTCATGGGAGAGTCTCTGCATTCGGGCAGAATCGCCGCAATGAGAATGCTCATTGCAGAGATCCCCCCACCTGCCCCCCCCAAGTGCCAAGACTACCCAATGACTGTGGTGCTTCCACCACGAGTGTGGAAGCCCTTTGTGCATCAGGCCCTGTGTGAGATAAGAAATAAGCCATGAACAAGGTATCCAGTGAGACCAAATGAGGGGAGTTGTCTCGAAAATTATTGTGATCCACCATGTCACAAAGTGTAGAGAGATTGTGACAAATCAAGAGAGCGGAGAGTGTAGATGAATTTAAGTATGACAGGATTTGTTGACGGAGGAGTGCAGGAGCAGTGAAACAAGGAGGAATTAAACTGCAATGTTGAAAAGGAAGACATAAGTGGGCATTGAGGAATATAGATAGTTTGAAATGATTGATTCATTCTAATCTTTTTGAGAGACAGGGGAAAAGAGAAATAGGGCAGAATTTAACAAGGCAGCAGTGTGTGAAGCGGAGTTAGGAAATATATAAAACTCAGATGCTCTAGAAAAAGATAATTTAGCAGCAATTGAGGAGTAAAGTAGAGCCATAGGAGATTCAGGAAGAGGTTTGAGTGGCAGTAGTAAGGTCTGACTATATAGGAAAAAGAAATAATTCATATTGAGAAAAAGGGGAAGGAAGTGGTAGGAACCAGTAGATCTGAAGATTCAGTAAGTTGTGGGCTGTCCAAAAACTTCAACTGTGGGGTATGCAAGAGCTACCTTGCTTGCATTAGAATTTGTGTCATTGAATTATACACAGATCACTTGCATTATCCTTCTGAGATATCTTAGTGTTGAATAGGGCAAAATAGGTAAAGTGTGGTCCAGTGTGTGACTACATCTGAGCATTTCATTTATAGGCAGCTTCTGGTTATCGAGAAATTGTGAGATTTCCTAAAGGGCTATTCTGAAAATGTGTTTGGCCTTGGGCAGAGATATTGACAAATCTGCAATCTGGTTAAAACATGTGAAATGGCAAAAGACGTCATCAGGGCAATCTATGCCCCTATTTCTACCATAGCCTATCCACCTTTCAGAGGTATCCGCCGGTGATGAAATCGCCCTGATAATATTACATAGCTCAAGGTTGCTCATTTCATTCATTCAGAAAGGTAAATTCATACAAATATTCAAACATTTTGATCTTCATGATTCAGATGGATTGCTGTACGATTACTAGGCTCAAATATCTTGCTGCAGATGATGTGCTAAGCTGACTCATCTTTACCTTGAATATTTGCTCACTCCTGTCTTCTAGTTCATACTTTACTTAGTCCCTTTTCTACCCTTGGCTCTCTCATTGAGCAATCCTTCCGATCTTTGAAGTTATATTATTCATTGTTATTTGCATCAGAGCCTTGAACTGAATCTGGAACTTCCCAAGAAGGTTAGAGTATTCGGCCACTTTGCTTACTCACGCTCAATTTAATAAATAAATCTAAGCAGTTTGGTCTATCCGGAACAGCCCTATTTCAACCGAAATTAGGGGAGAGGCTGAGCCAAGGATTCTTTAGTGTAAATTATGTGCCATCTGTCCATTGATTTCCCTCCAATTTTGTGGATTTGTCTTCTGAAACTGAACTGCTCTTATTTTTATTTGCACTCTGTACGTATTTTTATTATTTGTTTTCTCTTCCCTTGTTTTTGATTATGAAATGTAAGAGTGATCTATTTTTTGCTTTAAATGTATTTAACAATTTTATGGATTTTGTTGAATATATAACAACAAAAAGCAGTTTTTGACTTTGATACTTGTGAATATTTTTGTTTTGCCTTCCACCTTTGTAACACAATATGCTATTTATTTTAACACCCATATGTCATGGTACATAGCTCAGCAACTAGAAAGAGGTGGAGCTTTTGGAACATCTTTTAAATGTATCAACTAGACACATACATAATCTTACTCTGATCAACTGAGCAGGCGTACATATGCATAAAGCTGATCTCTTGCAGCCTTTCTCTTCCAAGAAGCAAAAATGTCCAGTCTATTGAGCTCTTTGTATTGATTTTGGTATTTGGTTCTATGTCTGCAAAATGTAGCTTTTAACCTCTGAAACTGCGAATTGATACTCATACCTCTTCATATGTCTCTTGACTATGTGAATGCACAATAAATGGTAGCCCTCACAACCTCATTCCTTTTAAATAAATATTCCCATTTACTCTACAATCACCGTGACTTATTCTACAGTTGATACCATAGCCCTGCTAAATTCGGTCTGCATAATATCAGGTGATCTTCCTTAAAAAAACAAGTCTTGTAAATCAGTTCATACTATTTTTGGGTTGTACTACTGACTATCTACACTGAGAATATCATGGTACAAGGATTCTGAGGACAGAAGATCTAGGGACAAAATAAGGTAAGTGCATATAGGGAAGTATAGATTTACTAATTCCATCTCCCAGTAGTGTAGCAAGGGGGGGTGGTCCGCCCCTGGCGCAGCACATTTGGGCCTCCCACCCACCCCCGCCCTTGTGGCCGCCACGGGGTGGCACAGGGAGGGTCCACCGCGGGAGGCAAAGTGGCTAGCTACGCCACTGCCAACTCCTCATCTAAATACCCAGGGCCGGCTTTAGGGCAGTGCAACTGGTGCGGCTGCACTGGGCGCTGACCTGTGGAGGGGGCGCTGTGACCTCAGGAGGGCGCTGCGTTTAGCAATATCTTATGATAAGAGAGATGAGGGGCACTTTTGCAAGTGGTAAGGAGAGAATGCGAGGAAGCGGTCATGGGACGTAGGGGCGCCAAAAGTGATTGCCGCACCGGGTGCCACCAGCATTAAAGCCAGCCCGGTAAGTAGCTTGAAAATATATGTAACATTTGGTGTAGAAAATCCAGACTTACTTACCTGTCAATATTTTTTGCGATATTTTATCCACAATATTGTGTTCCATTTCAATTTTGCCATTGGTATTCAGGGTGCACACCCTATTTTCGCTTGGTTCCACCATCAGGTTGCTCTATACAGACTGAAAACGGTTTGAAATTTCCAAAATGCTTTGCTGCGACCAGGAAGAAGCATTCCACTATTACCATGGAGAAAAGTAATCTTTCTAGATTTTTTAAATAGATTTCCAACTAAAAGTTGTCATTTGTCTTGGCTGCTACAGCTAGATACTTGCGTGTAACAAGAGGGAGAGAGAGGACTAGTTAGCTAGTCCGAGTCCCCGAGGGTTTATATGTGATTAAACAAAGAGGACTAGCTTAAGTTTTTTTTTACATATAATAAATGAAGATATATGACATGCCCAGGATTATAGATATCGCACTAGCTGTCATAAGACGACTTTTGAATGAATTGCATATGTAAAAGTTAGTATTTTTGCCTAAAAAATAATTGCGTACAGTATCTGAAGCACAAACGATGCAGACGCTCCTTCGTAACTGCAGATTTTGCACAGCTCATCATACAGGGCACACCTGCAACAATGTTGCTCAGATACACATTAGCATCACTTAACACCATTTGTGTAGTCTAGCCTCAGGAAAAGAATCAAACAAATAAGGTAAACTGCTAAGTATCTAGCTGTGATTAAACAAAGAGGACTAGCTTAAGTTGACCAAAGTGTTACAGTACTCAAATTAGTTCTGTCACGGGCACCTTGTTGGTGTATTCATGAACCCTCACCCACCAACCTAGTTGGTGGCATGCTTCATCATCGGGCCCACCCAGTGACACCTAGTATGTCCCGGGTGTGCTACGATGCCTGATTACAGCGGAGCTGGTATATTGCTGAGAGTGCAGTGAGGTTGGGTGAGTTGTGATTTAAAACAGCTTTAACGGTAAATTAAATTTTAATAACTGGGCCGTCACCAGCGGTTAAAAGTAAGGCTACAGGACGCGTGAGGGTGGCGAGTTACTGCCCCCTGCGTCCTGCGGAGGACGACGGCGGGACAACAGGTACAAGGCAGGCACTGACCAGAAAGACTGGTCATCCCCTTACCGCTTCCCTCCAGGAAGCCTTGGCTAATAACCCAAAGCATATGCATGAGAAGGGAATCCCCCTCTCACATATAGAAAAACGCCTTAGTGAGTGTATCACATAGTCTGTACCACAACACTAAGTCTGTTTAATTTCACCACACCTTTTTTAAAAAAACGGTCCTGAGGAAAGCCAGAACACTCTAAGGCACTGGCTGAAACATGTCGACCATCTGAAGGACGCAGGGGGCAGTAACTCGCCACCCTCACGCGTCCTGTAGCCTTACTTTTAACCGCTGGTGACGGCCCAGTTATTAAAATTTAATTTACCCTCGGGTACTGGGACCACCTCCAAGCCGTTTTAAATCACAACTCACCCAACCTCACTGCACTCTCAGCAATATACCAGCTCCGCTGTAATCAGGCGTCGTAGCACACCCGGGACATACTAGGTGTCACTGGGTGGGCCCGATGATGAAGCATGCCACCAACTAGGTTGGTGGGTGAGGGCTTCATGAATACACCAACAAGGTGCCCGTGACAGAACTAATTTGAGTACTGTAACACTTTGGTCAACTTAAGCTAGTCCTCTTTGTTTAATCACAGCTAGATACTTAGCAGTTTACCTTATTTGTTTGATTCTTTTCCTGAGGCTAGACTACATAAATGGTGTTAAGTGATGCTAATGTGTATCTGAGCAACATTGTTGCAGGTGTGCCCTGTATGATGAGCTGTGCAATATCTGCAGTTACGAAGGAGCGTCTGCATCGTTTGTGCTTCAGATACTGTACGCAATTATTTTTTAGGCAAAAATACTAACTTTTACATATGCAATTCATTCAAAAGTCGTCTTATGACAGCTAGTGCGATATCTATGATCCTGGGCATGTCCTATATCGTCATTTATTATATGTAAAAAAAATTGTAGATCACGCTAAACCATCTGGCTATAAGGCAGGGGGGAGGATTTGTGGTCGACCTCAGGCTGGAATTCCCTGTTGGTACTTTGGAGCGGTTTTCGTAATTATTTATGGTGCAATATGTTTAATAATTTGCAGCAAGGAAGGGCTGCTAGCACACTCTTATAGTCTGAGAATGAATAAAAAAAATGTTGGGTAATTTAAGGCAATTGTTTTCATTGTAGCCTGGGGTGGTGGAGGCGGGGGTGGGGGGGGGGTGCTAGGCTCAGATGCAAGCTCCTGTACTTGGTGTAGTTGGTTCACACTGATGGACGCTGCACCCTTCCATGAACTCCTGAGCAAAACGCTACTTTTTGATACTTTACTTAGATTGAGACAGGGCAGGGATGCTTTATTAAAGTGTTAATGAGGCACAGGTGGAGGCAACATTCATCTAATTCAAATTTCAAAATAAATGTTAATATTTGGGGACAGATTCCTGTAAAGCATTTTGAAACACCTATTGAGGAAGGCTGGGGTTAATGCGAGGGAAGGCACTGAGGGCCGTAGAGGAAGGGCAGGCAACATGAGGATTTTTTTTTCAAAGAGCAGAGAAAAGAGGCGGCAGATTCACTAACAGTGGGCCTGGCCATCACTTCTATCAGAGCAGAGAATAAAGCAAGAATGGAATGTGATTAGGAGATTGTTGAGAGAGGGCGCTAGTGATGGAGAGAATAATGGAGGAGTGAAAAGCAGCTGTGAAGAGATGGTGAGCGAATTAAGCTTCTAATGGGGTAGTGACTGCAGAAGGAGAGTGTGCCAATGAAGCACTGGAGAGTGAGAGGGACAGTGCTAGCAATGGTAGCGTTTGTAAATCAATTCAAATCGAGCAGTGGGTTGGACTCTCTCTGTACTGAGCAAACCGCAATGGAATGGAATGAGCAATGGAGTAATGTTTACTATCACTTTGAAGCTCTAGTGTTGGCTGATGATGGCCAACTTGCAGGTTTGAATGGCTGTGCTTTCCACCTCAGCATCTGATCAATCAATATATAGTTTATTAACTAATAAAAACCATAGACATGTACAAAGAATGCATCTAACGTATTTTCAGAACAAAAAAAACAATTATAAAAGTAAACTTTCCATGTCAATTTATTAAAAAAAAAAAGACAGATGTAAAAGCCAACAATACATTTCACAATTACAACCACCTTTCCCTGTAAAGAAAATCAGTAAAAATCCTAAAAGAGTTAATATCTCTAAAGTGTGGCCGTGGTCCTCCGACAGAGTATCCTCCAAAATCAGTGGGGCGCTACTTTTCTTGGCACAACCCTTTAACAACCCAACTCAGCTACTGAATTACATTACCCTGGCTAGAAAAGGCACATTAGTATTCTATTCCTCATAGCACATAACATGAACGCTGAAAGAGTTAATAGAAGTCCGAATTCAGATTTAACTTTCTAATGCCAACTTCCATATTTGCCACAGGTTTCATGAAGACCACTCTCACCTGTCCCAATGTAATAATTTAGGGGCAACATTTAAAATGTCCATTTAAGACTGGACTGGTAGTGTGGGCTCCAGGCTGTGAGTGCCACTTTCTGAACTAAAAAGGTATGTTTTAGTTTGTGGGGTTATGAATCCTGCTCCACAGATCCCATGTAAAGAAAATAATGACTTGTGCTCTACACATTAACTTACACTGTTTGTACATAATTTTTTTTCAGATCTCTTAGTTCCAGCCTGGTGTTGCATCATGAATTCGTACTGGAGACAGAAGCTATCAATAAAATAACACATTTATTTTACCAGAGCACATGTGGCTGAACACTAATCATTGTCAGGCCACAAGAGATGTCAAAAGTCCAGAGGTCCAAAATAAAAGATATATATATGCATAACACTATGCCAAGGGAAATGCTCACTGTTTGCCATTGACGAATTTATGACGTTACAACGCATACATTCACAATGCGGTATTTTACATTATGTTCGTTACAATGCAAGTCGTTACAACAACTTGAGCTGGAGGGCGCTGGATTTAGGAATAGTATGATTTACTATTCCAATTCCAGCCTACGTAACAGTAGGGAAGGTGCTGGAATAGTAAATAATACTATTCCTTAGTTTAGAGCACCATCCAGCGCAAGTCGTTGTAACAACTTGCCTTGTAATGCCCGCGATATAAACATACCGCGGGGTAACGTACACGTTGTAAAGGTCGTTCTCCGCCATCTAAAGATGCATCATTTCAAGGCTAAAGAAACATAAATATTTTAAAATATTCTGAGATGATTTTTATTTGTGTTTCTTTAATTCTGTACACAATTCCCTTATTGTCATATGTAATCACCTTTCATAGTTTTTGCAATGGAATATTTCTGAGGACCTTGAATACTTTTAAATAGCTTTGAAATGTAAAAGAACAAATGCAGACATATTATAGGATAGCTGTCAGTGCAACATAGAAGGCACAAACTTTAGGGTTCCACTCAAGAAGCTTGTATAAAATATTAGCATTTTAAAAATGATAAAACCTTACCAAATACTGTCCTAGCAGGAACAGATTCTCTGTTTAACCAGAAAGACACCTGAGATAAGATCACGGTCATAATACAAGGAAGGTATGTTTGAATGACGAAATAGCCAATCTTCCTTTTCAGGTGGAAGTGTGCAGTCATCACTGTGTATTGACCTACAGAATAAAAAAGATTTTTTTTTTGTGTTCAAAAGTTTTTATTGGTTGCTTTCTTGAACACAGGAGTACAGAAATACAGCATCAAGCAGAGAAAATAAATGCAATACAATACTGCAGAGTGTGCTAAATCTCATCTTTCTTGAGAAAAATATTTTAATCCGCACTATAATAACATGGTTATGACTAGCAAGGAGACATTAAGTAATTCAGTGAAATATAAAGCAGTATGTAAAACAGCTTGCTTTTTGTTTCAGGAATTTGCATGCAATAAAACAAACACAGACACTAATGTAATGCATATTTGATTAGTAAAACAAAATTAATTTCCTGCCACTCTATAAAATATGCAATGGTTTTCAGTCACACTTTGTCAATGTTAAGGAATATTGTTGATATGAAGCGTAATCTCATGATGCTAACTGATATTTGTCTTCATGAAGCATTGCAATCCATCATGGGTCTACTTCTTCTTCCACCTGATTACTCCAAATGACATCTCAGCAGAGTGGGAAAAATTGGTAGCGGAATTGCAATTATCTCCACTACCTCTGTGCCCTCCCAGTGAGTGACTTGTGACTCTCTTCTTACTTTTCAATATATCACAATTGACCTTGTGCTCATCACCTCCAAATTGATCAGAATACACATTATTTACTACCCCCCTTGGTGGCAGCAACTTCTGTATTGAGTAACATATGGAGCATACTACTCCCCAAGTCACACTAGCCAACCACAAACACATCTTTTTTGGAGATTTCACTTTATATGGGTGAAATATTAATTATTGAACATTCTCCCATTTTGCCTCCTTACTACAGGAAAATAGCTTGTCCCAGCATTGTCTAAACCTATCCACATAAAAGGGAACACGCTGAATATTGTTATTTCCTGAGAAGACATCATCTTAGCAAAAGTCCCATGCTAGTAGACATGTCAGATCATCACCAAATTCCTACCTTTATGCCCTCTACTAAACATACGAGACAAACCAAGAATTCTGAAAAAATAAATTAAGAACTAAGGATTCCTCACACCAATGTGAACTATCCTCTAGCTTGTCTTTGAACCTTCTTTGCTATTTGCTGATGTAGATGTGAATGTTGGTGTAGTATGTACTCAGATCTTAGTAGTGTATATATCTTTAATGTAGATTTGTGAGATTATCTATAATGTCGCTTGTTGCCAAGTGACATTAGAATGTTTTCTTGGGCGTAAATGCTGGAGCTGTCTGGTGGAGCCGTTACGTTTGCCGGCTCCACAAACATGTAGCCATTAAATAAACTGCTTCAAGTTGAACCTGTTTCCAGCTTCTTTGCTACATACTCCTACTACACACGAAAATACACAAGTGACAATCTAGATAGTATTACAATTTTACATTAAAGTAATTTACACAACTAAAACTATGTACATATCACAGTTGCTAATAACTTTTTTGATGATACTTCATCTGGGTATGGCAACTATATTCTAACCCTTAGGGAAAAAAGAATCGGAACAAGTGATCTGCACACTGAGTCACAAAACAACTCAACATTATAGCTGCTCAGACAGTCAGAATACTCTTGGTGCCTTAAACCCTGCAAGGACAATCCAGATGACTTACAGGCAGCAAGATGCTCATGTAGAAACTACATCTTAGAATCAAAATCCTCATTAATCAAATCCATAATTGACTCAACCAATAAGAAACCAAAGAAGTTATTCAAGCTTGTTAAATCACCTACTAGCCTATCTATAGTAAGATGATCTATTAGCCGTGGTGTAGTCTAAGAAGGTTTATTTAATATTGGTTGTAGCTTGGTAAGTTCATGTAGAGCAGACCCACAAAAAGCAGTATGCCTGCTGCTCAGCCCATGCTCCAACTGTCACACCTCACCTGACAGGCACTAAAACATTCCATTCAGCGCCACCACACCAACATTCCACGCAGCACATTCACACTGGCTGAGCAGCGAAGGAGAAAGCAACAGGAGAGAAGGATAAATACTTTAACAGGATACAACACTAGCCACTTCTATTAACATTGCTGAGTATGAAAAGAGAAGTGAAGAATTGATACATTTCTTTGATGCCCATGTCAAGGGTACTGAAGAATCCCTTTATTTCCTGTTGAGATCCTTACTCCATGCTGTATAGATAAAATACCTATAGGAAAGTGAGTTATTGGTAGGTGGGGGTATTCACCCTCAGCTAGTAATAATACCCATATCACTCATAGGCACTGTCAAGTCTAGGTAAATCAATCTTTGCTCAACCCTTGGTAGCTTGGCAAGCGAGCAGTCAGGCTTAACGTAGCACACAGGCATGTGTTGAGCATTTAATATCACCAAAACAGTAAATAAGTAAAAGACACAACACAATAAAAATTCAAAACCAATTTATAAAAATAGGACGTATTGTTATCCCTAAGATGACACCAAAATGACAAAATTCCAGTGTAGGGAACCACAGATATGAATTTCTAAAGATTTAGGAAAAGTAGCACCAAGAGACGTAAAGTGTAAACTGAGGGTATCTGGCCATGTTGGACTGGGACAAAGTCACAAGTTCAGGCCAACTGATACGGAATGCAGGCCGGGCACAGGACAAAGTTAGGCCTGCTGAGTATTGTGCCTTATGTCTTTGGTCGCTGTCTGTGCAGCGTTGCTAGGCTTTGAGTCACTGGTGTCAGTTCCGAGGAGCTTTGAGGCTTTACATCGACTTGCGTCAGTTCTGTTGAAGCTGTGCGGCGAGGTTTTGTATCAACTCGAGTCAGTTCTGTTAGAGCTGAGTGGCGAAGTTTTGCGGGGCTATGAGAGGATTCACCTTGAGTCGGTTATGATGAGGCTGCCAGATGTTTCTGGGTTCCTTTTGGGAGATAAGTGTTTTCTAGCACTAGCCAAGGGCTCAGAGGCTCTGAGTTGCCACTTGGGAGCTAGGACTCAATCTTCCGCAATGCACTTGCTCAGTACAAGACAAGTCCAGTCACAACTGGTCAGTTGGGGTGTCCTCTCTGGGTTTGCAGGTTTTGTCTTCAGTTCTTTCGTACCTGTTGCTGGTAACGGAGTGCATTCATTTCCTTTTGAAGTCAGGCACAGTCCTCTCATTGTGGAGCCTTGTGAGTGCAGCAGCTGCAGTTTTTTAGACTGCAAATCCTTTCTTTGGTGCAGTCCAGTGCTCCAGCAGGACCATCTTTCTTCTCTTCACCTTTTCCAGGCAGTGATCTGATGAGCTCTGCAGAGCTACCTTATTTAGCCTTCATTTTGGGCTTGAGGGAGGGAGGCACTCTAATCAATGGGAACTAATCTACCTCCCTCTAGTATAACTCCCTGTGAAGTGTGACAAAGTTCTAGCCCACTATGGAACATTCTCCCAAAAATCTAAATTGAGAAAATCCCTCCTAGGAGTTTGTGTCTGTGTAACCCACCCGAAAGATGTGGGTAACAACTGACTACATTCCTCTTCCAACCCCTCATCTATTATAATTAGGGGGTCTCCCATCTTGTTAGAGATCACAGAAGTGGGAGTGGGCT
The DNA here is from genome assembly GCF_964204655.1 of Triturus cristatus. Taxonomy (NCBI): domain Eukaryota; kingdom Metazoa; phylum Chordata; class Amphibia; order Caudata; family Salamandridae; genus Triturus; species Triturus cristatus. Next base: position 1,192,200,181 of record NC_140591.1, read on the forward strand.
GGGTCCTGAGACATCAGTCTTCCATAGAGGCTACTGTCTTTGAAGTCCAGCTTATTTAGCTAGCCCTCATCCTCTCCCTGGCTATTCCAGGAAGGATATCTCCTGCCATCAAATGGCTGTATTGTTGCAGCCACAGAACTCCTCACACCTACTTGGGGAGCTGCTTCGTTCAGGCTGTCAAAGGCTGACCAATCAGAAGTGGCTACTACTGCGCTGAAAATTCAGGATAGGAAGTTCTAAAAGTACTTCCTTGTTATAGGTATATTGAGTCTGACATTGTCAAGTTGTTGGATATAATGTAACTATTAATTTGATACTTTAAATATTATGGCTAGCTAGCTCCAATCAAAACTTAGACTTAATTAAATTTAATAAAGTCCTCCTGACGTAAAGTTCCTAAGGTCAGACAAAATTTTAGGTAGGGCCCAACTCCATCTTTGATAATGGAAGTCGACATCTTCTCGATCTTAGACAATGGGAGTTGCCATCTTTCCTGATTTATGTAGACTCATTATCATGTCTGCCATTTGAAGCAGATATCATCTTACCTTATCTTTCAAAGAACTATAAAAGCGTCAAGTCATTAGACTAATTACCTTGATGCAACATCTGATGCAACATTCATCTGGGTCAAATGTCTACTTGTTTCCAGGACAAGGTTAAGTAAGAACACACACAGACATATAACCAAAATACCAAAATAGTGTAGCCTGAATTGACGTCTGATTAATTTATGTGCTCATAAGCAAACATCTGGGACACACACTTTGGTGCACATAATCTATGTTAGACATTCCTCAATTTATGTCAGAAATTATAATCTCTGATAAAATTTAATATATAATGTCTACCACATGACCACTTGTTAGGAGAGGTCCTTCACCAAGATTCTGCCAGAGACGGTCTCACCTACTGCCAGCACACTTAGGGGCATATTATCAAGCATGGAGTTAAAATTATCGCCGTTTAGCGGCAGTTTTAATGGGCTTGATAATATGCACTTGAGAATTCCAATAGAAGCCCATATTGTCACCAAAACTTGGGCTTCTATGGGAATTCTCAAGAGCATATTATCAAGCCCATTATCGCCGCTTTAGCTGCAGTTTTCTGCCGCTAAAGCGGCGATAATTTTGAACTCTGTTTCTTGATAATATGCCCCGTAGCACTTTGCAAATGCTACATCTCGCCTGATGCTGATAAAGCGGATTCCCGGAAAAACACAAAAACCCAGTACAGCAGCGTGTGTTTGCCCTTTACAGGGAGCACTGTCTTCAAACCTCTGCTGATAAAGACAGTCTTTCCTGTCAACAAGGTATGCAGTGTGTCTCTTCTCCCTAAGAAACTTTAGGCTGCAAGTTGCGCTGTCTCCCATTCTCTCTTACTGTACCACATAGAAGTAGATGTTAGGGTGATAGGTCATACATGACATTTCAACCATGTTAGAAATTTTATTCTTGCTGTTTATAATGTGTATTCTTGATGTTTTATAATAACAATATTGTAGTTGTTTTATATGTAATGAGTGTTAGACCTGGCATCCTTGGTGTTGTTTCTCCAGTCTTTTTGCCTCTACTTCCTGTATGTTTAATAGTGCTGGACTTCGTTTTTGCTGGTTTAGATACTCTGGGCACTTTATATCATTGCTGACCAGTGCTAAAGTACAAGTGCAGTGTTACAATCAAGGATGTAGTCTTGTAGGTTATAAAAGATGTAGGTTTATTGGGTTCAGACCAGGTTATGGGTAAATCAGGCACAGCCCCACCAAGAGCAGCATCCTGTTGCTCAGCCCTTCTCAATGCAACTGTCTACACATCCAATCACAAACACTCTCAGTATTCCAACCATCAAATGACCTCACTCACTGGCTGAGCAGCAGGGACTTGGAACTCTAGGGAGGATGCATATTAACCAAGACAAGTCACAACCTGCTCCCTGTGTAAATTGTGATTCTGATTGGTTATCTATGATTGCTATATTTGATTTCCTGGTAAGTTCCTAGTAAAGTGTACTATGTGTGCCCATGGCCTTTAAATCAAATGCTACTAGTGGGCCTGCAGTACTGGTTGTGCCCCCACATGAGTAGCCATGTAAACTTGTCTCAGGCTTGCCACGTCAGTGCTGGTGAGTGTAATTTTAAACTGCCATGTCGACCTGGTAGGACTGCCAGGTCCTAACCATCTCTTTTACTGCACATAAGGCATCCCTAAGGTAGTCCCAAGGTACCCCCATGGGCAGGGTGCAGTGAATGTGAAAGGTAGGACATGTGCTCATGTGTTTTACATGTACTGATTGTGAAGTCATTCCAATTTAGTTTTTTACTGTTACGAGGACTTGCTCTCCGATAGGCTTTAATTGTAGCTGGCTTGTAACATTTGACAAGTGTAACTTTCGTTTGGGAGCAGCTGGAGATTTGGTGGTTGGGCTCCCTGAGCTCTGAATTTAATAACACATCTTTTAGTAAAGGTGGTTTTTAAATTGTGTGTTTGAAAATGCCACTTAAAGCAAGTGGGCATTTTCTTGTTTAACCATCCTTGTGCCTCTGCCTGCCTGTGAAATCAACGTCTTGTTTAGACTGGCAGGGGCCTGTTTGTGCATTCAATTTAGACAGTCAAACAAAGGGAGTTGAGGTGTGCCCTGCATATGCTGATGGTCAATCACCAGGTTGATGGGCCTTCCTGAGCTAGACTGGTGGGAGGAGCTGTCACCTGCACCTGAATAGGGCTATGCCTGTCCTCTCACAATGCTGTCTTCACCCCCCTGGAGAGTGTCTGGAGCCAAGGCAGGGCAATGCAATGCAGAAACTTGCAAACCACAAACACGTCAAAGGCCAAAAGGGGTATAAATATTTAACCTAAAACCCCAGACTAGTAAAACACTCATAGATCAAGAGGAACCTCTGCCAAGGATAAGGGCTGAAGAGCTGTGAGGAAGAGTACTGCGCCTTTGCTGTCTGTTGCTTTGCTGGGTCGGCTGCAGTTGCTACTTCTGCTATGGAGAGGAACAAGACTGGACTCTGGTTTGTAGCCTGCTGGTGAAGTTTCTCCAAGGACTTGTGTATGCTTGCCTCCTGTTGGAAGTCTCAGGGCCATCAAAGACTTCAACTGCATCATCTTTGAACTCCACTGCTCTGCCCTACCAAATACAGTGCTGGGCCCTTGGAGGTCGTTCCTGCTGCAAAAAGCATCACCAGGACATCAAAATCAGTGCATCACATGAACATCCAGATTTCCATGCATCGCACATGTGCGCCAAGTTTTTCTAATGCAGCACTAGCTGTTTAAGCAACACTACACATGTTAGCCTATAGTAATAGCGGCACTACAGTGGGGAAGAACGATTTTGGCTGATTGCCCTATCAGGGCATTTGAAACAGTTTCTATATGTTCTCTGTTTTTTCTAACTATGCACCCTACCCTTGCAGCTCCTAGGGCAGACCTTAGTGGGTGGTGATGTATAAGTAACACAAATATAGTTTTGTACTTTTGGAAGGGCTTTTAAATTCCAACTTCGAATTTGGACATGGTTTTATTTTAAAACCAGCCAGCAAGGCAGGCCTGGATTTAAAATTACATCAGACATCATAGCAGTGCACACTCAAGTGCATTGAGGCCACTGGAGTCTCCATGCCCTGCCACATACCAGGGACTTACATGTAGGCTGCCCTTACCAATTAGAATGATACCAATCTGCATATTCCTTTAGAGGATAGAGCACTGACCTTGGCCTATGTTAACAGATCCCAGGGCGCTTTCAGAGCCGGTATCCACCAGCATCAGTCCAAAAATGAATGGGGGGGGTGATCAGTGTAAAAAGGATGACTTTCCTGCAATCCCCTAACCGCTTGTCTAGTCTCAAGATGATTTCAGGAACTGAGGAACTGACCCATGACTTTCTCTCTAAAACCACACCTTGTAATCGTGCTTTTGACCCTCTACCAATCAAGCTAACCAAAGAAATGTGTGATGTTTTTATCCCCTATTGGGTAAACCAAATTATCCTCTCTTTCACTTAAGGGGTATTTTCCCAACTGTCGAATAAGGGGACAAGTCACCTCACTTCTAAAAAACTGTCTGTCAACCCATATGATCTATATATCTATCCAATACAAAGTCTCCTATTCCATGCAAAAACTTTGAAATTCTTTGTAAATAGACAACCTGGAAGTAGTTATGAATGTCAACCGCCTCAGTGATCTCCAGTCAGGGCTTTTCATCTGGATGCAGCACGGATTCTGCCATTTTACAATTTAATGTTGATGCTCTACGTATCTTTGACATTGGAGATTCTTACATGCTGATTCTACTGGACCTCAGACCTCTCAGCAGCCTTTGATGCTGTGAATCATGCCACCCTTTTCTAGGCACTAGTATCCCATGAGTTTCAGCTCTGCCAGGTTTCCCAGGTCAATGTGTGATGTAATATTTGGTCCAGGATTTACCTTTGGATTCTGGGACTTTTGATCATATTTATTCCAATAAAACAGGACTACAAGTCCCACAATTCAAAGAAGAATCTGCTTGGACATGAGTAGCACATCACACATGGAACTGGGTAACATGGCAGCGATAAGTTTCAAAGATAGGCTTCCCAACTGGGTCTTTTCATGTCTAAGTAAATGATCCCAAGTTATCAAAATACGCAGCTACTTTTGCAATCCATCTCAAGTGCACTAGGGTGTTCCTCAGGGATAAATCTAAACCCTTGTACTGCTCAACCTCTACCTTGTAGCTCTGGGCAATGTAAGGATAAATCTAAACCCTTGTACTGCTCAACCTCTACCTTGCAGCTCTGGGCAATGTAAACTGGGACATAAAACTACAATAGTTTAACTTTGCAGAAGATACACAGCTGTACTCAAAGGACACTGTTCTAGAGGACATCATACTAGTCTCAAACAATTCTTGAACACATTCAAATTCGTGTAATTTTCTATAACACTTCTCCTTAACCTGTGGTCCGTGGACCCTGGGGTCAATGACTCCCACTCAGGGGGTCCACAATTGTCGAGAAAAATAAAAAGTATTAATTGTGCCAGCTTTAGGGTTGTACCTCCCCACAAAGCCCCAAGTTCAGGAGTGCATCACTTTAAAATATAAAACATGGTTGCAGGCACATGCTGCAGAATTCTCAGAGTTTTCATTTGTATTATCAGGGGATAATAAAAATGTCAAGTTAACTGTGGTGATTAATAGGTCTGCGGTTTGTCTAGTGGAAGTTTTGATTTATCGTGAAGAAAGAGGGTAAATGTGTCTGCTGCAAAGCACAATGTTTAACATGCAGATCACAGATTTCTATTACAGGTAAACAAGCCAGCGGATTAATGATTTTGTCATAGCGTTTTTTTTATTACTTGCATCAAATACAAGCACTCTAAGGTACCGTAACCAGCATCAAACAGCTGAAAGCAATTGTCAATGCATTTGTTTAGAAACGTATTGTTTTTTTCCCCTTCAATCTTTTATTATTCTGAGGTTGCCAAAAAGGGTGCCGTTGTGTAGCAATAATTTTTTATTAGGTCATTCAACCCCAAACACTGTGTTACATTTTAACCACTGCCTCTGTGTTGCTCCAGACCAAGCACTCTAAACATTCAATTCCTACCAGTATGGATGATATGCAACTAATACACCCCATATCCTTCAATTCCGATACACTGATTTTCAAACATGTATGAATCATAGTCCTTGTATAGTATGTGTTTGTATGATGTAAAGTGCTCTGACACCCTATATTAGGAGGAGTAGCGCTATAACAAAAATTCAATAAGTATGAGAGAGTGGGTATGAAGAGATGAAGGGCACCTTTGGTGGTTGTTAGTGGGGAAATCCATGGGAAAAGAAGGTCCTTTTGAGAGTGTCAACAAACATTGCTGCACTGGGAGCCATCAGAGCTAAAGCCGTCCCTGGATGGATAAAGTATATATATACATAACAAAGCTAAATTGAATTTGTTTTCAAAGCTCTGTAAATGTGAAGACATTTGAGAATGGAGGCTACAAATTAAGTTGATATCCTTAGCTTGACTCAAGTAAACAGCACAAGTACTTTAAACAGGAGTATGGGTGATTAGTGGCCTCAAGTGTAGCATTTGCTTGCTCTGACAAAAAACAGAGGATGCAATAGTGGCAAAAACAAAAAGTGATGCAGTGGAGCATAGCATATAGCTTTATCTTTTTGAAATAAACCCAAATTCTGAAAAGCTCCAAACTTCCCATTAAAATTATAATTTAAGTCTTTGTTTTTAAATTAAATAAAATATCTCATAAAATGTGTATTTGTTTAACGTATACTTGTTTCTGTGGTTGTGTAGTTTTTTGAGGTTCAAATCCTAGAAATTGTTTAGACAGGGGTCCCTGGCTTCCATTAGGAGTTCAGTGGGGGTCCACAGAAGTCAAACACTTAAGAACTACTGGTCCATAACCTCAAATTCATTGCCAACAAAACAGAAGTTCTATTCATCACAACTATGCTCAACCCTACTACAGCAATCTATCTTCTCTGCCAATAACTTAGGCTGCAATGTATTGCCCACTAACAATGCACAATCTCTGGGTTGCATCCTGACTCCTGATTAAACCTCCAGAACCACATTAACACTTTAAGCAACAGTACCAATCACTTCATTTAAATGTGTAGAATCAAAACCCTCTTCATAGTAAAAGATAGTAAAAAGTATAATCCAAGCACCGGTACTCTCCAGACTTGACTATGGGAATTCAATTCTTTTTGGGAATTTTCATAGCTCACCTTGCTCCCCATAAAGGCTTCCTGCTTGCTTCAGCACAGGCGATTGCTGGGATTGATTGTCTTCATCACATCTCCCCTGTACTGTGTTCCCGCTTCTGTCTTCATGTAGATCGACTTTCAAATGCATGTGCCTTGTGCACAAACTCTTAAATGCGGGCAACCTCCACTACCTAACCAGAAAGCCGAAGATATCATAGAGTTCCATCAACTACTATGCTCATGTACTGCTGTGCTGGAAACCACAGTATTGAATACAAATGCACTTTGAACCAGTTGTGTTCTGAATGCGAGTTCCAAGGATTTGGAATACTATTCCATCACCTATTTGTACCACTGCCCCGTAACCTTCAAAGAAGAACTTCAATTATGTTTCCTTGATGAGCATTTTCCCTCATCTCAGCTCAGTCAGTTCACTATTGTAGTTGGAACCTTGAAAAGGAATGCTGTTTTTGTTTTCAGCAAATGCTTCATTAATTTCAAACTTGCACCTTCTTTCTAATGTGATTCAATACTCCAGATCTGCTTATTGTTTCCACTAAGTATATAAGTTGGGGGTATTTATCTGCTTATATGCTTAATTCTTGCATCTACAAAGCGCACTGGTGCATTAAGGGCAATGTACGAAGTATATAAAAGCAGAAATGAAATAAATAAGCAAATAACACAAATGTAACCAAATCTTTGCATCGGTTTTGCTATTTCATGCACAACGCAACGTATATGAAATCATGAATTGCATTACAAATTAACATTTGATTAGTTGATTCATTGGAGAGATTACACACAAGGAATCACTAATGAAACCGGAAATAGCACTGATCCTATCTGGTATGCCATTGCCACACATAATGATGATATTGGTAAGCACTAGAACAATGAAGCCACCGTAAATGGTCGATGCATCTTTGGTCAAAGGGATGTATTATCAGTGTCACTGAGTAGTACTGGTGAGGTGGGAGTAGAAAGGGTAGAAAAATAAATAAAAGTGACTTACCTGGCTGCAGGCCACCGCCTCGCCTCCGTCCTCCTCTGTTCCTGCCAGAAGCATGAAGCACACACAGGCTCCCCTAAGCCAATCACGATGCTGATGTCACCAGCATGACAGCAGTGTCAGGATTTGTCTGAGCGCCGTGGTTTAGCGCTCAGACAGGCAGAGGGAGCCAGTGCATGTTCTCCACCCAGGCTGTGCCATACAGCTAGGTGAAGAGCATGCTAGTGCGCATGACGGTTTGGCCAGTCCAAGATGGCTGACCAAACTTAAGTGCCCCAACCACTCCTCACCTACTGGCTGTGATGACAGCCCAGTCCCACCCCACCCCCTGAACCTGCTTCAGTACGGAAAAATAAAATGATAATAAAATTGCGTGATTATCATTTTATTTTTCCTTTTCCACTGCTCAAAGAGCAGTGGGGCGGCACTCCTCCTCATTAGCGGAGGAGCCGCCGCTGCGTATTATGCAAACTGTCAAAGTAATTATCCATTTAGCAATTGTAAATTGCCACCTGCACACATTTGCTGCCCACTGAGGAAAAACTAGTTAGGAAGAAGGGGCTCTATTAGCTTACAGAAGTATGCGGTGCAGCAGGATACAACTGTACTTTATCTTATCTGATTATAATGTAAGTCTAATGAAGGGACATCATGTATGCACAGGGGTGACTCTAGATCACATACAGATCGCCCTCTCTCGCACCCTGCACAGCCTGCTTACAGGCTATTTCTATGACAAAAGAACAGCCATTTGAAAGCATCTGTCAAGCATGTCGCATTTGGGTGCAACTCTTAGGTGTGAATACGCGCAACTACACAGGTTTTTAGCGAAAAGTTGATATGCCTAATCTTTTTATACATGCTCCTGGGGCGGCGTTTGCATTCAGAACGTCGTTAAACAACTGAGTTATTGCACTTCCTTGCTTGGAATGTGTCCCCCTGGGCACAGCGTTTGTCCTGTTGTTGGATCTTCAGGTTAATAAAGTGTGAACAACTTCTTGTTTGATGAGTTTCAATACATGCATTTTATTCATACATTGTATAATTTCATTTCAAATTATTTTTCTTGATTTGCTGTTAGATCGTATATGGACTATATCGTTCGATGCATTTTGGGTGTCATTACCCTTTGTCAGGGATTAGTCCTATAATACACATAAGTATCATGAAGAGATATGCACTAAGATCTCTGGGGCATATGTATCAACATCACCATTTGCGATTCTCAAGTAGCGATTTTTAAGGAATCGCTATTTGAGAATTGCAAAACGGGATGTATTTAAAAAATTGCAAACTTTTTGCGATTTCTTAAAATTCCTTAATTGCGATTAGCAAATTGCGAAATCGCAATTAAGGAATACCTGCCCATTCATTCCTATGGGCCAGGAGACCCATAGGAATGTATGGGAAGTAATTCTCAAATTGCGAATCGCAATTTGCTAATCGCAATTTGAGAATAATTTCTAAGGTGCAAGGGTGTCAAGATGACACCCTGATACACCCCTGAAATTAGCATGTGTGGTCATATGGCGCACATACATGCCCTAAGGGCATGTATGTGCGTCACGTGGCACTTTGTAAAATTACAAAACGTGCATTTTTAAAAGAAATCGCAAATTAACACCAACTAGTAGTTGGTGGTAATTTGCGATTTCTTAAAGATTAATCGCAATCCTTTGATGAGTGTTACATTTCATTTAAGAAATCGCAATTTGCGATTTCTTAAATGCTTACGCTAACTTAAGAAATCGCTAAATTAGCGATTCCTTAAATTTGCGTTGGGAATTTGCCTAATACATCCCGTTTTGCGAATTTTTTATTGCAAACGCTGTATTTTGCGAATCGCAGCGTTTGCAACTAAAAATTCGCTTGATACATATGCCCCTCTGTTTCTAATCATTGTATTCATTACTATTGTGACACGTGTTGGTGGTGGTTAGTTAAGATAGTCAAAACCATTATGAGAATGACCAGGTTCTGAACGTGATTATTAAAGGTGACATTGCCTGATGTGTTAAAATCATCACAAGTGACTGGGAAAAGAAAATATGGTTCCGAAGTACTCGGTGGTGAACTGTGAGTGTAACGTTAAGAAAAAGAAAAAACGAAGAGGCGGAAAAATCATTGCGAGTTAAACAACTGAGCTACTTAGGTTTGCCCTGAGGGGGTAACGCAGTGCCAATGCGGTATGTTAGGTCTAATTTCATCCCATATTTGTGAGCTAGATTCGTGCGAAGTAAGCGGCTGGCAGTATCGATGTGAGTCGCGTTGTGCGCTGTACGAGTATTAGTTAGACGGCGTGATTTTCGTTGAATCAGTGCATAGTTTTGAAAAATGGTTAGGCGGTGTAATCTGCGTTGAATCGGTGCATGATAAAAAAGTGAAGACGGAGTGAATTAATAACATGCAGAGGTCCTACTTGACCTTCCTTTACATACCACGCTGTAGTCGGTTAGTGTCATCGGGCATTCCGAATGTTTGGGTGTTTGGGTGCAACACACAAAGCAAAGGTACTGGTAAGACGGGATGCAGATGGGATGCAGAGTGTGGCCAATACCATTAGGAAAATAGGTTGCAGACAAAATACCCTCTGGATGCCCTAGATCAACGTCCATATGCACACCAATCCCTGTGACATGCACTTGACGAATGTTCAGTTAATTTGTGATGCCAACTATGCCAAACTATGGGGGGGATTACAATGGCGGAAGGCCCGCCACCGCCAGCCATGCAGTGGTAGGCCCTCCGCTATCGGACAGCAATTTTCCCCCGTCACATTACGAGGGGGGGAATCGCTTTCTGACCGCAGCAGTCGCAAAGACCGCCAGCCACGCCTCCGCCACAGGGCGGAGCATCAGCATGCCTAAAATAGTGGCAGTGCCTAGTAGGCACAGTCCGCCAAATTACGATGCTGGCTGTAGCCAGCCTTTCCATGGCGGCAAAACCGCCATGGAAAGGCTGGCGGGGATTGGTTTTGGGGGCCATTGTGGGCCACCCTTGTGTTGGGGGAGGTGGTGGTGCACTGGGGGGTACCCATGGTACTTCCCTGCATTTCCATGCACTAAGTAGCAGGCACAACGTGGTGTCTGCCACGTAGTGCAGGTAAATGCACTATATGCATTTTTGGCATTACGGGTAAAGCTGCAGCCAGCAGCACCCGCCTCAATGTTAAATTGCTGCATGCGACCACCATGGTGGCAGTCGCTTCGTAATGTGGAGTGTGGGACCGCCGCATGACAGGCGGGCGGTCCCAATCCTCGCTACGATGGCGGATGGACTCAAGTCCGCCCGCCATCGTAATCACCCCCTATGTTTTAGAGTGATCCTTTGAAACATACATCTATGACGCTTGCAAGGTGCAGGCACAGCTGTAGGGCCACAAATAAAGAGTTTCAGGATGCGAAGTAATTGAAAACATACACACTGAGTTTAGACTGGTATTTCTGTTAGGTAGAGTTTTCAAAAGATAGAAAAAGTAATTGAGCAAAAAATGCATATGTGGTTTCCAGTTTCGACACAAACGGACTAGTGACAGATAAGGAAAAATATTAAACAAGGAAGACCTCCAACAAAAAAGGAGACCGATGAATTGGCGTAAGTATTTCATATATACACATAAACGAGCTCATCATTAGTCTTTTCAGATGGGCTGTGAAGTTTTAAATTATTTATTTCTGTTTGAGTTTTTACACTTCAGTTTTTTTCAGCAATTATTTACCTGTGAAAATTGTAAGATGTGTGTCATTGAATTCCTCGTTGTAATAAAGAGAATCATTTTCTTTTTAGGCAATGCTAAGATGTGCTGCTTTATTAATTTAGGATGTTAATGTCCCACTTAACGTATACAGACCTGAACTTGCAATTTGTTTTGGCATCTTGCTACATATATCTCACATTCCATGTACCTGCAGTTGCACGAACTTGTGTTGATTCTACCGATACACGCCCTGAGTTGGAATGTGCCACCAGGCTGTTCTGCCTGCAGGTCAATGCCAATAATTGCGTGTTATTGTGATGACAATGAGAAATGCTGAGGTCTTACTAGATAGACCAATAAAAGCTATGCAGGCACTGAAACATTAGTTACCAAATCTGAGTGTTTTTACAATCACACATCCCCACCAAAGATACTCTGTCACCTGTGATTTGGGCTAGCACTGGAATATTAGGTTAAAAGGTGTACATTTTGTTACATTCCAAATGGTTGCACGAGTGTGTGTGGTGTTTGTACAATTAATTCAAGTGGTGGCTGCATATTTTAGTTGTGTATCCAATTATCCTTAACAAACTGTTGTCTGAAAAAATATTAAGCTCAAAATATCGTTTTCAAACATATTGTCCCATTGGGTTTACAATTTGTAATACTAACTCCAGTTGCACAATATTTTTGTAAACTACGTTTGGGACATGTTATTTCTATCAGATGATATTTTAGTGGTGGTATTCAGGTACCATACCACCAGTGGCAGCGCCTAATTAACGAGGTGGCGGGCAGGTGGGGGAGACAAAATAAATAAATCACTTACATGCAGGTTGGCCGCTGCCTCTCGTTCCTCTTTAGTTGACTCCAGAAGCATGAAGCCCACAGGCTCCCAGACTCCCCTAGCCAATCTAGAATCTGCTGTCACCAGCATGACAGCAGTGTGGTGATTGGTCTGAGCCCTGTGGTTCGGCACTCAGACTGGGACACGGAGCCTGTGCATGTTCTCCATCCAAGCTGTGCAATATTGCCGGGTGGAGAACATGCTAAGTGCGCGTGACGGTTTGGCCAGCCCAAGATGGCCGGCCAAACCGTCATGCACACTTAAAAGAGTACCCACCACTCCTCCCCCTGCTTCTGTGACAGCCCAGCCTCCCCGCACCTAAAATGCAAACCAGCTGAGACAGGACAGAAAAATAAAATGATAATAACGTTGCGTTATTACCATTTTATTTTTCCTTCTTGAACTGCTCACAGAGCAGTAGGGCGTCGCTCCCCCTCCTTAGCAAAGGAGCCGCTGCTGCATGCCACCAATTTGATTGATTTAATTTAACTTTACTAAGTGAATCCAGATGTACCCCTCTCTCTTCACTCCTTATACTCTCACTTCCTGTTAATTGTCATTCTGAAAAGCAATTATGTAATGCTCATCTCTTTTAACTTGGCTGTTATGCTGAGCCATTATTCTCTAGACAGCGCATTCTATTGTTTGCTTCCTTCGACTTGCTTTGTTTTAGTGCTACAACTCCATTCTTATACATTTTATTTTCAAGCACAGTGAGAATTTCAATACCATTGTTTACATCAAGTACCTTGTCACTGCTTTTTATGTTTGTTTTGTTGTTTTTTGCTTCCCATGGCCTATTTTGTTACATAAATCACAATTCTTGTCAATAATACAACCAACAGATAGATATTGCCTGTTGGCTCAAAGCCTTCTAACCCCACTGTTCTGTTGCTCCCTCTCCAGTATGGCCAACTGAGAAATAATGTACAACTGTTTTATCTTTAATCTAAGTTTCTTTTCACTTCTGGTTGTAAAACGCTTGTGTACCATAATTCTTTCCTTTAGCAAAGCAAACACAAGGAGATGATGGACGGAGTTCTGAAACTTTTCAGACTCTCACCCCAGTCACAGATTTGGGTTAAATCCATCATCGTTCTTTAGCTCACTTCGCCGCATCAGGCCATCAATTGTGTGTCTTTTTCTTCTTCTTTCCTTTAGCAACCATAAATAATTGTAATTGAAAGAAAAGAAAAAAATAAATATATATATATATATATCCTTCTCCTCTTCCGGTTGTCGCTATCAACACCAGAAAAACGACACTGCAAATCCAAGGTAAGGTTCCAAACTATTTATTTTGCTGGAAAGTCTTCTACACGTTTCGGCAGGATCCCCTGCCTTGCTCACACAACGTGCACCATTTTATTTTCACATTTTATACTCTTTTTTTCTGACACCACATGTTCATGGAAATCAATAACAGACCTTATGTGTGTCTTTAACTTTTTCAATTGTTTACACACTATGGGGCATATTATCAAGGACGGCTTTAAAATTATCGCTGCTTTAGTGGCAGAAAACTGCCGCTAAAAGCGGCAATAATGGGCTTGATAATATGCCGCAGAGAATTTCAATAGAAGCCCATGTTCTGGTGTGAACCTGGGCTTCTATTGGAATTCTCTGCGGCATATTATCAAGCCCATTATCGCCACTTTGGCGGCAGTTTCCTGCCACTAAAGCGGCGATAAATGTAACGCCGTCCTTGATAATATGCCCCTAAATTATTTCAGGTCTCCTCATTTCACAAATTCTTCTGTTACTTCATACAAACATATTTTTCCATTTTATTTTTTTCTTTGTTTTTCCCATCTTTTACTAACGTCAGAAGGGTTGTTGACAATTTTTTTTACATACATTTCAACTAATTTTATTGTGTCATGTTCTTCTTATCATGTATATATATAGTTTCCATAGTAAAAGCTTTTTTTCCCCAATAACTTTGGCGCTGGATGAGAAATCTTTGCGAAATTTTGAATACTTGTGGGGCGCTCCGGTCAGCTCCTATCCTGAAAATTTCGGGGTGATACAGTAAGCGGGGGCCGAGAAAAAAGGGGGGTCCCAAAACTTGTTTTCTCCATGTTATTTTGCAAAGGAAACTTTAGACACGACTACAGCCCGAACTGCTGAACGGAATTACACCAAATTTGGTAAAAAGATAGCCCAGAAAGAGACCTTTTTGTTAAATGGTGTAAATCCGTTCAGTAGTGTGAGAAAGTGCCATCTTTCTTGCATGGTATGCCCCCACTTTTTGCTGAATTGCTGAATGTACTTTGACTGAATGTACCCTGGACTCCTGCCAATCAGGTGCCCAGGGCCTATGTTCCTTCCCTAAAAACACAAAACACAAATTGGCAATCCCAGGCCACATGTCAGCCCCTGGTAAATGGTACCCTAGGTACCCAGGGCCTTGTGACCAGGGAGGGCCTCTAAGGGCTGCAGCACTCATTGTGCCACCCTTAGAGGCCCTGTACCCTTACACACACACACTGCCCTTGCAGGCTGGGTGTCTGGGTGCAAGACAAAACAAAGAGTCGACATGGCACACATCCCTGTGTGCCATGCCCATCACCTACACTGCCATGGCATACATCAGCCACCCCTCTAGCTGGGTGCCTGTTGCCAATGGTGTGGTCACAGGAGCAGGAGCCCTGTGCCCCTACAGTACCCAGGTCCATTCCTGGGCACTGTAAGTGCAGTGCTGCCATTTAAGAGTACATGGTGCTGAGAGCCCGTCAAACACGAACTCCACAGCACCATAAAGGCAGCACTGAAGACTGAGAAGTTTGGTATCAAACTTCTCAGCACATTAAACCCACACTGATGCCAGTGTGGGATTTAATGTACCAAGCACCCCAGAGGGCATCTTAGAAATGCCCCCTAAAACCTAATCGACAATCCACGTCTGTTCTGAGGCTGCCTAGGCTGCCACACAGCAGACATGTTGCTGGACCCCTGGGTAGGAGAGCCCCTGCTCTCCTGGGCCTGCAACAATGCACATCCTGGGCGAGGTGCTAAATCTCCTCCCCCAGGATGGGCAGGGGGAAGCTTCAAAGGCATGCCGCCTCTGTGAGCTTCACCAGGCCACCCGCAACCCCCCACTCTGACGGGAAGCTTGGCCGGAAACCCCAAATAAGGACAGGGGATGTGCCAGCCTGCCAACCCCACCCCTCAGGTGGGGGAGGCGAGGTGAAGCACATCCCCGGGCTCTCGCCATCTTGGAGATGGGAAGCCCTACCCTATCAGGACTAGGCTACTGCCCCCTCCCACAGGAGAGAGGCAGGATAGGGGGTGTACCCACCCCAGGACAGGGACCCATTGGTCCTGCTCTTCACCTACCTGTAACACCCCTAAATCCAGTATTTAGGGGCACCCTGAACCTTCCTTCCCTAGATTCCAGATTCCAAAATCCGAAGAAGAGCTAGAAGAAAGAAGACCTGCCCTGCAGCTGCTAAGAAGAGTAAGACACAAACTGCTTTGGCCCCAGCCCTACCGGCCTGTCGACCCTCGAACCTGCTCCTGCTCCAAACCCGGCATCTCTTGTGGCCAGCAACCTCACAAACCCCGGAGGACCTGGCTACCCTTTGACTCTAAACCCCTGGGACTCCCATGAGTAGAGGCTCGACTCAAAACCTATTTCTAATCCCTGGCAGCAGCCCGAAACCGCGAACCCAGCACACTCTGCACCAGCCAAGCCTGGCCTGTGCCGGAGTGAACAAAGACCACGAGGACGACCCCACGGCGACTGTGACCCCGAGTCCGGCACCCAAGGACCTCCCTCGACACTCCTGAAGAAGCCTGCAGCCTCAGAACAAGGTGCCTCCCCTACTGCGATGAACACAGGGTAAGATTTCCCGACACCAAAAGGCACCCCTGCACGCGGCGCCCCGCGGCCCCCTGTGCCCAATCCAAGGGTACCAACCTATCCTCCAACTACCCAACTTACCTCTCGAAGTGGTGGTGGCACCTGAAGAATCCTCGTCCCCGAGCTTGCAGTCTTTTTCTAAACCAGAGATTTCCCATTGAAATCAATTGAGCGCCCGAAGGCTCCAAAGCACCCTGCACCCAGCCGCCCGAGTGGCCCTGGCAGTGCAACTTCTACACCTATCTATTTCCCCACTTGCCCATAGTAAGTGACCAGGAGCCCAGCTCCCACAGCCGCGTGGCCTGCTAGTCAGCAGCCACCAACCAAGGCCCCCCTATCTCTCATAGGATAACATTGGGCCTAACTCTCTTTGCACCCGGCCGCCCTAGTGCCGCTGGGAGTAAACCAACTGTACCTACCTGACCCTGGGGGACCCCTGAGTCTATGCCCAGAACCTCAACTCTGCCAGTCGAGTACTTACCTTTAAACCGATAACTGAATTTTCTTAATAGGGTAACTGACTGGCTTTTTCCTGAAATTTCTTCTAAGTGTGGACTTTTCAAATCTTAAAATATTCACCAAAAATTAGCCGAGTAACAAAAACGAAAATACTCACCTGCTCTTAGGTGAGCTCCCAGTGTTGGATCTTGGTGCCCAGCACTGACTCTGAAAAATACTTACAACTGTACTTACCAGTAACCCAATTTTCTCCCATACGAAATCATTGACTGTTTTTCTGTGAAATTTCTTCTAAGTGTCAATTTCTGCAATCTTTAAATATTCTTTAAAAATCTTAGAATATCTGAAAACGTAATTACATACCTGTTTTGGATAAAGGTCTCAGTACTGAGTCTAGGCACCCAGTACTGGATTACAAAAGTAACAAGAACATACTATACCTGCAACTTGAATTTTCTGCCATAGGGAATCATTGACTGTTTTCTATGAAATATTTTCTAAGTGTCAACTTTTAAAACAGCAAAATATTAACTAAAAATCATCACAGTAATTAAGTCGACTTTTATCACTTGATTCCAAGTACTGACCCAGGACTGAATCTAGGATCCAGTCCTGGAATTCCAAAAGTAATCCTAAAAGTAATCTGTTGCAAATAACTTCAAACTTCCATTGAACTCAATGCATTATTGTGTTTAAAATAGTGTTGCCTATTGCAACCACTTGTAACTGTTTACAAAAGTCAATTGCATATTGCAAAAGTATTTATATAAAGCATCTCATTCTGAGAAAGTATATTTTAATACCAATTGTTGGTTCTAAAATAAAACAAGCATATATTTTTTATAAATAAACCATTGGCCTAGAGTTCAGTTATTGAGTGTGTGAGACCATTTGCTGACTGAGTGTGTACAACAAATGCTTTACACTGTCCTCTGATACTGCCTTACTGCTCGACCAAGCTACCACTTTAGATAGTAAGGTTATATCTAACTTTAGCCTCTGCCAAGCCTCTGGGGACTGTGGACTCTGTACACCCTGTACCTATTTGGGAACATTATATACAGAGCCACTTTCTCACAAGTAGTTCCTGAGAAATTCTAAAAATAGAGGTAAAAAAATGCATTTCCCGTAGGAGAATTTAGACACGGCTACAGCTCGAACTGCTGAACGAATTACACCAAAGTTGGCAAAAAGGTTGTGCTTGGTTCAGAAAGCGCCCTTTTTATAAAATGGTGTAAATCCGTCCAGTAGTTGCTGAGAAAATCAAAAAATAAAAGTTTCGATATATAGAGGCACGGGGGATCCGTGCACCCTCCCGACCACAAGCTTTATTCTAATTGGCTGTCAACACTCCAAACCAGGAAGTGTTGGCAGTTATCTTGTGCCTCGGTAACCGAGGCACAAGAAAACAACAAAACAAAAGGTGAAAAATAACAAAAGGGGGCAGGATAGAAACACCCTGACCCCCTAGGCCTGCTCAGGGGGTCCCAGATAGACCCCCAGGGCCAAAAAAAGCATTTTTTTTTTAAATCTGCGAGATTCGCGCACCCAGTGCGAATTACGGGCGAAAAAAAAAAAAAGAAGCGTGGTCTCCCACGCTTTGTTATTATTTAGCCCCCGGGTGGGCCAAGTCCCGGGGGCATACAAAATTGAAATTGCGGGGGCAAGGGCAGGTCCCCGCAGCCCCAGGGACTGCCACCCCGCCCGGGGCTTTCATTAAATATTTGTGAGGGGCTCACAGTCCCCCGCACCCCCGGGGACCACCACCCCCGGGCTTATTTTTTAATGGGTGGGAGGCCTTCAAGGCCCCCCCAAGCCCCAGGGACCACCACCCCCAGGGCTTTTATTGTTTATTTTGCAGTGGCACACGGCCTTCCCCGCTACCCTGGGGACCGCTACCCCCGGGGGCTTTTTTTTTTAAATCTAACCTGTGTGGGGGGGCTCGAGCCCCCAACACACTCCAGGGACCGCCACCTCCCCTGGGCACTAATATTCAAATTTGGGGGTCCATGACGGATCCCCGAGCCCCGGGGACCACCACCTCCCCGGGGCTGTGCATGTGATGGTAGGGGGGCGTGCAGCCCTCCTCCTGGACCCTGTGATGGCCCTGGGGACTGCCACCCAGGGTGCCCACCCCCGGGACACTGCTGTTTGCTATGGCAGGGCGGGAGCCGTGAGGCTCCCACCCTGCCATAGCAATCTGTGTTTGGATTTTGAAAGCGAGAGCAGGAAACTTGCTCTCGCTTTCAAAATCCAAACCACATTGCTTTTCCACATGGGGAGCTGCATTTCAGCAGCTTCCCATGTGGAAAAGTGATGCCGGCTCCCGCAGGGGAGCCGGCCAGGACCGTGGGGGCATTGGGGCTACCCCCACGGTCCCCAAAGGAGAGGGCCGGCCCTGGGGGATGGGGTACCCGGGGCCAGAAGGGGCCCCCCTCCACTGTGAATAATAAAAAAAAAATATGAGAGGCCAGGCCCGGGGGATGGGTCCCTGGGGCCATATTTGGCCTGAGGAGGGGGGCCAAGCGGCCCCCCTCTGAATAAAATGTAAAAGGATGGCCAGGCCCCGGGAAATGGGGTCCCCGGGGCCAGAAGTGGCCTAGGAGCGGGTCCACATGGCCCCCCTCCATCTAAAAATAAATAAATTAAAGAGGCATAGCCTCGGGGATGGGGTCCCCGGGGCTAATAATAGAGGCCTCAGGAGGGGCCCCTCCTAGATTTAAAAATAATAAAAAAATTATGGCCATGCCCCAGGGGATGAGGTCCCCGGAGCCGAAATTGGCCTCGGGAGTGGGGCCACGCGGCCCCCTTCCCGTTTACATAATTTTTTTTTTAAAGGGGCAAGGCCCTGGGGTATGGTGTCCCCAGGGCCCAAAAAAAGGAAAGAGGAGGGGGGCCACACAGCCCCGTTTAAAAAAATAAAATTTTAAAAAAAGCCGTATCTTGGCTAGGCCCCGCCCCTTCCCTGCAGCACTCAGTAAACGCGCCCCCTAGCGTGTTGTAGGTTGGGGAATTAATTCCCCTAGACTACTGAGGGTCCCTGGGGGCCAACTAGCCCACCAGGTACCTACAGTATGCGCCAGGGAGCTGTGTTGCAGAGAGGTGTTGAGAGGCCACGCCCTTTTTTACACCTCTCTGCAACGCAGCTCTGTGGAGCTTACTGGAGGTACCTGGTGGGCTAGTTGGACCCCAGGGACCCTCAGGATTCAAGGAGACTTAATCCCCCAACTTAAAACATGCCACAGGGGGTGTCTGCACAGTGGTGAAGGGAGGGGGTGGGGCCTGAGGTAACATGTGTGCAAACACGCCCTGTGGCGCATTTTAAGTTGGGGAATTAATTCCTCTTCAATCCTCAGAGTCCCTGGGGGCCAACTAGCCCACCAGGTACCTCCAGTAAGCACCACTGAGCTGCGTTGCAGAGACGTGAAAAAAGGGCCGTGGCCTCTGAACACCTCTCTGCAACGCAGCTCCCTGGCGCATACTGGAGGAACCTGGTGGGCTAGTTGGACCCCAGGGACCCTCAGGATTCAAGGGGACTTAATCCCCCAACTTAAAACGAGCCACGGGGCACGTTTGCACAGTGGTAAAGGAAGGGGGCAGGGCCTGAGGTGACATGTGTGCAAACACGCCCTGGGGTGCGTTTTAAGTTGGGGAATTAATTCATCTTCAATCCTGAGGGTCCCTGGGGGCCAACTAGCCCACCAGGTACCTACAGTAAACGCCACTGCGCTGCGTTGCAGAGAAGTGGTTCAGGCCACGCCCCTTTTTACAGCTCTCTGCAATGCAGCTCTGTGGCACTTACTGGATGTACCTGGTAGGCTAGCTGGACCCCAGGGACCCTCAAGATTCAAGGGGCCTTAATCCCCCAACTTAAAATGCGCCACAGGGCGTGTTTGCACAGTGGTAAAGGGAGGGGGCGGGCCTGAGGTGACATGTGTGCAAACATGCCTGTGTCACGTTTTGAGTTGGGGAATTAATTCCCATTTAATCCTGAGGGCTCCTGGGGGCCAACTAGCCCACCAGGTACCTCCAGTAAATGCCACAGGTCTGCGCTGCAGAGAGGTGGCCCAGGCCATGCCTCTTTTTACACCTCTCTGCAACGCAGCTCTGTGGCGCTTACTGGAGGTACCTGGTGGGCTAGTTGGACCCCAGGGACCCTCAGGATTAAAGGGGGCTTAATCCCCCAACTTACAACGCACCAGGGGCGTGTTTGCAGAGTGGTGGAGAAAAGGGGCATGGCCTTTGTCTACCCCTCACCAATCCCACTGCGTGGGGCTTACTGGAGGTAAAAGGTAGGCTAGTTGGCCCCTAAAGGACCCCCAGCAGTGAAGGGGACTTCAATCCCCATCCAAGAGCGTGCCAGAGAGCGCGTTTGTAGAGTGGTGAGCAAAGTGGGCGTGGCCTGGTATGAGTACTTACCAATGCTGCTGTGTGGGACTGACTGGAGGTCATAGTTTGGGAAGTTGGCCCCCAAGGATGTCCTTGGGGGACAACTACCCCTCTTATTACCTCCAGTAAGTCCCACACAGTGGGTTTGCTAAGATGTCTTCGGCGGCCATGCCCCCCTTTCTCTACTACTCTACAAACGTGCCTCGTGGCAGACTACGGTACGGGGGATGAAGTCCAATTTAGTCCTGAGGGAGTTTGGGATCCAAGAATCCCTCTTGGAACCTCGTGTAAGTCCTACGCAGCGGAATTCCTGAAAGTTGGTTGGACGCCCAGCACCCTTTCTCCACCACTCTGCAAACGCGACTACTAGTTAAAGTAGCATATTTCTGCACCTCTGACTTAGAGGTAGGTTTAATCCCCCTGCCCTTTTATGTGCTAGGGTCATGCTAAGCACATGGGTACCCCAACGCATAGTGTTCCCTAGTGTATGTAGGTGTTTTCACTGTATTCTAAGTGTCTTTTAGCATAGCACTGGCTCTAGGCCTGGTCAGTCAGAGTCAGTTACCACCAGTACCCGTCAGAAAAAGTTGTGGGCACAGGATGATTTTGAAACCTGGCCTCTTTCTGCTCCTCTGTTGGTTCTTTCTGCACATGTCTTGCTTCTTCCTGCACTTTTCTTCGTCTTTGTGGACTTCTGTTGCTTCTTTCTGCATTTCTTTTACTTCTTTCTGTGTGTTTTTTCTTCTTTCTTCACATGTCCTACCTCTGTAGGCATAGTTAGAAACTAGCATTTAAAGAAACCTTTGAAATTCACTTGAAAAACCATAGGTTTCAGGCACGTTATAGTTAGAAATTAGCATTTAAAAAACCTTGAAAATTCACTTAAAAAACCATAGGTTTCAGGCATGTTATTAGCATTTAAAAAAACCTTTGAAATTCACTGAAAAAAACATAGGTTTCAGGCAAGTTATAGTTAGAAATTAGCATTTAAAAAACCTTAGAAATTCACTGAAAAAAAACATAGGTTTCAGGGGCATTATAGTTAGTTGGACATTTCACTCATACAAAACCAGAGAAATTCTCCCGTTATAGTTAGTTCAGCTAACTATAACTCGCACCCCCGCAATGCACTGCTGATGACGTCACATATTACATCACTCATGACATGGTCAGTGACATCACTCATGACATCACTGATGACATCTCAAATGACATAACTCATGACATCACTCATGACATCATCCATGTGATAAATTGATGCATCTTCTCGCACCCTAATATAACCTTTGATACACCAATTCTAAATTATAGACTGCCATTCTCAAAACCATACACACTCCAACACCAATAACTACATACCCACTCACTGATTCTTATGTCTACACACACATCCACTCACTCATCCATATAGTCACTCATACTTACATTCACTCAGTACAGGACTATCATATGCATTTATACACCTATATAGACACTCAGATATTACTTTTCACAGATTTTTTCACAAAACATCGTTTTGATCATTTGTGATTTTGTTGTGAGTTCTTTAGAACTACATCTCCCAGAATACTTAGTGATGTAAAAACAGGAAATGAGCATTGAATTTATATGAACAACCACTCAGATAATTGGTTACAAGACAACACGAGTATTATCGTGAACGAAGTATCGGTGAGACCGAAACGCGTCGTATTGCTTTTGGTCCAGATGATTTTGGATTGTTGGAAGTAAAAGAGGGCGGAACGAGGGGTGCTCTGGTGATTGTTGCATCGCGGAAAGAAGGACAATTGTTTCCCGATTTATAATTATGTAAAGGACTGTGACAGCGTGCAAGCTCACCCACTGGGGTCTGATTGAAGAAAACTACTAATCCCAAGATGCATGCATACTTGTTTGAATTTCAACTGCCGAAATTGGAAATAAAAGAGGGATTTCACTAGTAGTAACCTTGCCTGCTGTCACCGTTCTTCTGGTCCATGATTAAGGGCTATGATCCAGAAACGCGTCGGACCAAAATTAACGGAGAGTTTTTGCCTGACTTTGCCGCTGGATTTCAGAAGCGTCAAACTTTCCTTGGGTGTGCCAGCCTCTTGGGTAACTCCTTTTTGCAAACACATTAGTGGCCCACCCAGGCCACGGCTCGGCACCACTGCTTTTATGATGCGGGTCTGCCTTCGTGTGAATTGACGAGGGCGGAACGAGGGGTGCTCTGGTGATTGTTGCATCGCGGAAAGAAGGACAATTGTTTCCCGATTTATAATTATGTAAAGGACTGTGACAGCGTGCAAGCTCACCCACTGGGGTCTGATTGAAGAAAACTACTAATCCCAAGATGCATGCATACTTGTTTGAATTTCAACTGCCGAAATTGGAAATAAAAGAGGGATTTCACTAGTAGTAACCTTGCCTGCTGTCACCGTTCTTCTGGTCCATGATTAAGGGCTATGAGCCAGAAACGCGTCGGGCCGAAATTAACGGAGAGTTTTTGCCTGACATTGCCGCTGGATTTCAGAAGCGTCAAACTTTCCTTGGGTGTGCCAGCCTCTTGGGTAACTCCTTTTTGCAAACACATTAGTGGCCCACCCAGGCCACGGCTCGGCACCACTGCTTTTATGATGCGGGTCTGCCTTCGTGTGAATTGACGAGGGCAGAACGAGGGGTGCTCTGGTGATTGTTGCATCGCGGAAAGAAGGACAATTGTTTCCCGATTTATAATTATGTAAAGGACTGTGACAGCGTGCAAGCTCACCCACTGGGGTCTGATTGAAGAAAACTACTAATCCCAAGATGCATGCATACTTGTTTGAATTTCAACTGCCGAAATTGGAAATAAAAGAGGGATTTCACTAGTAGTAACCTTGCCTGCTGTCACCGTTCTTCTGGTCCATGATTAAGGGCTATGAGCCAGAAACGCGTCGGGCCGAAATTAACGGAGAGTTTTTGCCTGACTTTGCTGCTAGATTTCAGAAGCGTCAAACTTTCCTTGGGTGTGCCAGCCTCTTGGGTAACTCCTTTTTGCAAACACATTAGTGGCCCACCTAGGCCACGGCTCGGCACCACTGCTTTTATGATGCGGGTCTGCCTTTGTGTGAATTGACGAGGGCGGAACGAGGGGTGCTCTGGTGATTGTTGCATCGCGGAAAGAAGGACAATTGTTTCCCGATTTATAATTATGTAAAGGACTGTGACAGCGTGCAAGCTCACCCACTGGGGTCTGATTGAAGAAAACTACTAATCCCAAGATGCATGCATACTTGTTTGAATTTCAACTGCCGAAATTGGAAATAAAAGAGGGATTTCACTAGTAGTAACCTTGCCTGCTGTCACCGTTCTTCTGGTCCATGATTAAGGGCTATGAGCCAGAAACGCGTCGGACCGAAATTAACGGAGAGTTTTTGCCTGACTTTGCCGCTGGATTTCAGAAGCGTCAAACTTTCCTTGGGTGTGCCAGCCTCTTGGGTAACTCCTTTTTGCAAACACATTAGTGGCCCACCCAAGCCACGGCTCGGCACCACTGCTTTTATGATGCGGGTCTGCCTTCGTGTGAATTGACGAGGGCGGAACGAGGGGTGCTCTGGTGATTTTTGCATCGCGGAAAGAAGGACAATTGTTTCCCGATTTATAATTATGTAAAGGACTGTGACAGCGTGCAAGCTCACCCACTGGGGTCTGATTGAAGAAAACTACTAATCCCAAGATGCATGCATACTTGTTTGAATTTCAACTGCCGAAATTGGAAATAAAAGAGGGATTTCACTAGTAGTAACCTTGCCTGCAGTCACCATTCTTCTGGTCCATTATTAAGGGCTATGAGCCAGAAACGTGTCGGACCGAAATTAACGGAGAGTTTTAGCCTGACTTTGCCGCTGGATTTCAGAAGCGTCAAACTTTCCTTGGGTGTGCCAGCCTCTTGGGTAACTCCTTTTTGCAAACATATATATTTATATATATATATTATCTACTGGTGGTCGCGCCAGTAGATAATATGTGTTTGCTTTTGAGTTTATGTGCGAAGGATTGTGATTTGATGTTTTCATGTATATGTGTGGAAAATGAAAGGGAAACTTTTCCATTCTTTGCTTTTGCTGAGAGGTGCACAGTGCAGAGATTATGTAAACGAAAATATGATGAGTGATTGATATGGGGCCATATGTAGGTAGAATGGAATTTGCGAATCGGAAATTGCGATTTTTCGCGAATCGCAAATTCCGAATCGCAAATAGCTATGTAGGTAGATTTTAGCGAATAATTAGCGATGCGCAAAAATTCGCAGAATTATTGTGCGATTACCCTAATAGCGATTCCTTAATTGCGAGAACGCTATTAAGGAATCGCAAATCTGGGAATCTGCAATTCAGGTGCAGAATGATGACATCACAACCAGGAAGTGTGACTGCCCATGCTGCACCTGATTGCCAGCAGCTGTGTGTGAGCCAGTAGCTGTTTGAGAGCCTGTGTGGAGAGGAGAACAGTGAAGCTCTGCATTTGAAAACCAGTCAAATGGATTCCCAGGGGACTGAAAAGCAGCAGGAGGAACCAACAAGGAAGAGGAAACAGAAATTCAGTGAGAGGGAGCTGGAGGTCCTCACACAGGAGGTGGTCAGCAACCATGATCTCCTATTTGGGAAAAGTTCCCTGAGAGTACCTGAGGCCAGAAAGCGCAAGATTTGGAGTGACATCCAAGAGAAAGTGAATGCCATTGGTGTCACACACCGCAGTGTGGAGGACCTACGTAAAAGATGGTATGACATGCGGCAGAGGTCAAAGGAGAGGGTGGCAACAAGACTGGCAGAGGCTAAAAAAACCGGTGGGGGCCCTTCCACTGCAACCGAACCGACACCCCTGGAGGAGCTGGTGGAGGGCACACTGCAGCCTGAGAGCGTGAGTGGAGTGGCTGACCTGGACAGCTCAGAACACCCAGACACCAGACAAGGTAAGGTGCATGGCAAGACCCCCTGCTACATCCCCAAACCACCCACATCCCCCAAAAGGCAACCTGACTGCAACTCCAGTAAATGTCACACAGCACACACAGTAATGCATTATGGGAAACGTAGTCACATGCACTGATAACTGTGCCAGTGAGACACAGACAGGTGGAATAGGAAGGACTCCATCATGCAGAGATAGAAATAGACCGATAGTACCCATGAGATTCTATTGCTTGAAACTAATGCATGACAAATACCACACAGGACACAGTACTAATGTGTGTCATTTAATCCACAGCACCACCACCAACACAGGATAGTGAGGCTGAATGTGAGCCAACAGTTGAGATGGAGGACCAGGCATGCCAGAAGGATCAGGGCGCAGCCACAACTGCCGACACAGCACCATGCAGGCGTCGCATAATTGTCCCACCACTACCACTGTTGGAGACACAGGCACCAGACACAGCAGAGGAGCAACAGCCAGTGCACAGGCAGCGTGCAGGACTGCAACAAACACAGTCCCCTGAACAATCAAGAGTAGGGAGAGGAATGAGACGCAGGGAACGGCCGTCCACCAGCACTGCTCCTGTTGAAGAGGACACGGTGTTCTCGGGCCTGGAGGGCAGCATGCTGAAGCAGCAGCGCCTGCAAGTGAAGGGAATCAGGTCAATACAACGGCAGCTGACAGCACATAACCACAACATGACCGAGTTGCGCGCAGGAGTGATGGCCATGACTGGTGCATTGGAGGGACTGTGCAGGGAGATAGCGAGGGACAGGGCAGCGCGGCGCCGGGACAGACATCGCCTTCACACACGGCTGGACCTATACACAAGGGCTGTGAACCGCCACACAACCGCCACATCCTTGCTGGCCAGAAGATGTGTTGGCATGCAGCGCGAGATGGCCCACTGCTGCCAGGACGTGGGCAGTGTCTTGGTGCAGGTCACACATGCGGTGGACCAGATGCGCGCAACCGCCACAGGTGGCATAGGTGCACTTGCAGCCACGGACACCGATGAACAATCGAGCAGGAGCAGCATCACTCTCCCAATACCACAGGAAAGACGCAGGAGTGCACGACAGAGCACAGTGGAGGATGAGTCAAGGGAGGGCACAGCGCGCACACAGCGAGGCGCACCAGGCCGTGCACGTAGGAGGTGAAGGGACACAAGGGACTAATGGCCATGTGTGATGCAACACAGTCCATGTAGACTCAGTGTCTGTTGTTACTCTGTGCACTGTGACACAAACAAGTGCATGCAGGGACTTTAACGTCACAACGTGAGATCACTCAATGCCTGATGACACAGAAATAAACATCCCTGTCAGTCACCAATCAGTGTCATTGTGTCATCATTACTCACTTAGAAGTAGTTTTGGGTGATCTCATCACATCTCATACGTCCGGCAGCTGCACCAGCACCTCCTGCGGGAGCGCGATGTGGTGCTGCTCCATCCTCATCTGATGATTCAGAGTCTGTCAGGTCCACTGGGGTTCCTTTCTTGGTAGCGATGTTGTGTAGCATTGCACAGGCAACCACTATTTTGCAACACGTCTCAGGGCTGTACTGTAGCGCTCCACCACTCTTATGGAGGCATCGAAAACGGCTCTTTAGGATTCCAAATGTCCTCTCAATGGCACAGCGTGTAGCTCTGTGTGCGCTGTTGTACCCCCTCTCACCTGCAGTTGATGGATTCAGGTACGGTGTGAGGATGTAGTCTCGTACAGCATACGCACTGTCACCTGCGGGGCATAAGCAGATTAATGTTCAATAGTGTCCTGCCACTGCATCACTCTACTGCCTCTGTGTGTGTTTAACAGGCATTTACCTAGCAGATAGCCCTCTCCAAAATCACCATTTGTGAGTCTGCGATGTAATGCACAGTGGCGAAACATGAATGAGTCGTGTGTGCTTCCAGGGTATTTGGCCACAATATCAGTGATTAAGTGTTGGGCATTGCACACTACCTGGATGTTCAGGGAATGATATGACTTTCTGTTGCGAAATACATACTCATTATGTGAGGGGGGTGAAATAGCGATATGTGTCCCATCTATGCAGCCAATGACATGGGGGAATTGTGCAATTTGGTAGAAATCTTGCTTGGTCTGATCCAGTGCCTGTGCTGTGCTAGGAAATTGTATGTGGTGATGCAGCCTCTGTACCATTGCATCCAGGAAAGCGTGGAAGAAGCGCGAAAGTGCACTTTGGGAGACACCTCCTGCTGTGGCAATGACCCCCTGGAAACTACCTGATGCCAGGAGGTGCAGTGAGCACAGCACCTGTACATGGGTGGGAATGGAGTGTGCCCTGCGTGTGGGGTGGTCAAGTATGGGTGTCAGTTCAGCAATTAAATCCAGGATGCTGTCTGGGTGCAGCCTGTAGTTGACATGGATCTCCTCATCGGTCACTTGGAAGAGGGTGATGCGTGCTCTGTAGATCCTTTCCTGGCGTCTCCGTCTCTGTGTGGCATCCCTGATTCGCAGCCTCCTGGCTATCACGTACAGCCCAGCCATGGTGGAAAGGCCCTGTGGCATTGTGGGCCTGTTTAAATAGGTTGCAGTGGGTTACCACCTGCTCAGTGTTGATGGTAATTGGGAAGTGCAAAATTGCGAATTTTGCATAATCGCTATTTGCGAGTTTTCTGAACATGTCATTTTGCGCACTCGCTATTTGCGAGTTCGGTAACAGCGATTTTCGCTAATACTGGTACGCAGACTGCGATTACGCTGATTTATTCGCAGACTCCACTTTCCGCAAAATAGCTAATCGCTAAATTAGCGATTCGCACAGCTCTTCTGCGTATACCTTTCCTACATGGCTCAAGTATGTTTTGCGATCGCAAACACCCAGATTCCTGCGAATCGCACTGTTTGCGATCGCAAAACTGTTTCCTACATATGGCCCATGGTCCTTAATCTACAAAAGAACTTGAAAGATGAGTTATTTAATTGTGAGGGGATGTATGTGGACTATATTGATTTTAATCAGACTAATGTATTTTTCCTGCTAAAGTTTAGGGAGTACTTTTTTTCTCTACAATGTGTGTGCATGTAGAAACCATTCTGTGATTGGCATTTGTGTTTTTCATGTGTTTGTAGAGAGATAACTGTGCAGTTTTAATATTTTGGTAGAATTAGAAACCAGTCATTCTTTATGAATTTGTGAAATGAGTTATGTTATGTTTCTATACTAAAATGTAGTACTACTTCTAGATGAAGAAATGTGTTTTCATATAGTGCAAGGGATAGTGTTGTTTGTCTAGAATCACACAGTGAGTCTGTGTGCATTTGGGAACCACTGTGAGAGAAGCATTTGGTAATATCGTGGATTTGCTGACAGATAAGTGTTTTAAAACCAGTCAGGTTGTCAAGTTTTAGTAGCATTAGAAGCAAGTCTTTGCTTATGTGTTGATTAAATGAGTCAGGCATTGACACTAAAGTGCAGTTGTGAAATATGTAGATTGTGTGCAGTTCCCTTATCACTTCCAGCGTAGTGAATGAGTTTTGGTAAACTCCTAGGAATACTGGTGCTTGTCTAGAATCACACTGTGAGTCTTTGCGCATTTGGGAACCACTGTGAGAGAAGCGTTTGGTAACATCATGTATTTGCTGAGAGAAAACTGTTTTAAAACCTGTCATGTTGTCAAGTTTTAGTAGCATTAGAAGCCAGTCTTTGCTTATGTGTTGATTAAATGAGTCAGGCATTGACACTAAAGAGCAGTCATGAAATATGTAGATTGTGTGCAGTTCCCTTATCACTTCCAGTGTTGTGAAGGAGTTTTGGTAAACTCCTAGGGATACTGGTGCTTGTCTAGAATCACACTGTGAGTCTTTGTGCATTTGGGAACCACTGTGAAAGATGCGTTTGGTAACATTGTGTATTTGCTGAGAGAAAATTGTTTTAAAACTTGCCATGTTGTCAAGTTTTAGTAGCATTAGAAGCCAGTCATTGCTTATGCGTTGATTATGTGTTGATTAAATGAGTCAGGCATTGACACTAAAGTGCAGACGTGAAATATGTAGATTGTGTGCAGTTCCCTTATCACTTCCAGTGTTGTGAATGAGTTTTGGTAAACTCCTAGGGATACTGGTGCTTGTCTAGAATCACACTGTGAGTCTTTGTGCATTTGGGAACCACTGTGAGAGAAGCGTTTGGTAACATCGTGTATTTGCTGAGAGAAAACTGTTTTAAAACTTGTCATGTTGTCAAGTTTTAGTAGCATTAGAAGCCAGTCATTGCTTATGCGTTGATTAAATGAGTCAGGCATTGACACTAGTGCAGTCATGAAATATGTAGATTGTGTGCAGTTCCCTTACCACTTCCACTGTAGTGAATGAGTTTTGGTAAGCTGCTAGGGATAGTGGTGCTTGTCTAGAATCATACTGTGAGTTAGTGTGTATTTGGGAGCCACTGTGAGAGAAGTGTTTGGTAACATTGTGTATTT
This sequence comes from Triturus cristatus, assembly GCF_964204655.1. Lineage (NCBI taxonomy): Eukaryota > Metazoa > Chordata > Amphibia > Caudata > Salamandridae > Triturus > Triturus cristatus. Next base: position 1,192,230,561 of record NC_140591.1, read on the forward strand.
GCTGACAGATAAGTGTTGTAAAACATGTCATGTTGTCAAGTTTTAGTAGCATTAGAATCCAGTCTTTGCTTATATGTTGATTAAATGAGTCATGCTTTGACACTGATGTGCTATACTTAAATATGTAGATTGTGTGCAGTACCATTAACTCTTCCAGACTAGTGAATGAGTTTTGGTAAACTCCTAGGATAGTGTTGCTTGTCTAAAATCACACCGTGAGTCTGTGTGCATTTGGGTAAAGATTGTGAGAGAAGCATTTGGTAAGATCCTGTATTTGCTGACAGATAAGTGTTTTAAAACCAGTCAGGTTGTCAAGTTTTAGTAGCATTAGAAGCCAGTCTTTGCTTATGTGTTGATTAAATGAGTCAGACATTGACACAAAAGTGCAGTCATGAAATATGAAGATTGTGTGCAGTTCGCTTACCATTTCCACAGTAGTGAATGATTTTTGTTAAACTCCTAGGTATAGTGGTTGTTGTCTAGAATTACACTGTGAGTCTGTGTGCATTTGAGAACCACTGTGAGAGAAGCATTTGGTAACATCGTGTATTTGCTGACAGATAACTAATTTAAAACCTCTCATGTTGTCAAGTTTTAGTAGCATTAGAAGCTAGTCTTTGCTTATGCATTGATAACATGAGTCAGGATTTGACACTAAGGTGCAGTACCATGTACTATTCTGTTCGCTGTGGCAGAACTGAAATTTAAAAGTTTTACCTAAGCACTGTCCTAGAAGTAGTCTGATTATTTAGTCAGTTTCTAAGTACCAAATAGGTTGCTTCAAATAAAAGTGTTCTGACATACTATACACTTGTCTTTTACACCTTCAATTCCCTAGTCAGTATCCATACACTTCCAGGAAACATCCTGTCACTTCCTTTGCAGTCCTCTAGAGACCCATTCAACAGCATGTACTAATCCATTGACTGTGCCAAAACTCAAACACAAACACTCAAACACTTATAAATTCACCTAGACACGCTCTTTCCAGTACTCATTCGGTCACTGCCTAAGTATTCATGCACTGAGCCAGTTCTTAGCACATGGACTACGTCAAACCCATATCCACTATGCATGCAGTCCTCTAACCACCTACACACTTGTCTTTTACACCTTCAATTCCCCAGTCAGTATCCGTTCACTTGCAGCAAACACCCTGTCACTGCCGTTGCACTCCTCTAGTGACCCATTCAGCATCATGTACTAATCCATTCACAGCGCCAAATCCTAATAAATTCACCCAGGCACTCTCCTTGCAGTACTCTAATGATTCAGAAAGTACCCAAGTACTCATCCAGTGATCCAGGCCTTAGTATATGGATTGCTTCAAACCCTTATCCTCCATGTATGCAGTCCTCTAACCACCTGCACAATTGTCTTTCACACCTTCAATTCCCTAGTCAGTATCCATACACTTCCAGGAAATACCCTGTGACTCTCTTTGCAGTCCTCTAGTGACCCATTCAGCACCATGTACTAATCCATTCACTGTGCTAAAACCCAAAAACTTATAAATTCACCAAGATACTATCTTTGCAGTACTCTAATCATTCAGTCAGTGCCTAAGTATTCATACACTGAGCCAGGCCATAGCACATGGACTGCTTCAAACCCCTATGCACTATGCATGCAGTCTTCTAACCACCTAGACACTTGTCTTTCACACTTTCAATTTCCTAGTCAGTATCCATACAGTCCAGCACTTGTCACTGCCTTTGCACTCCTCTAGTGACCCATTCAGTACCAAGTACTAATCTATTCTCTGTGCGAAAAGCCTAGCACTTATAAATTCACCTAGGCGCTCTCCTTGCTGTACGATAATCATTCAGTCAGTACCCAAGTAGTCATGCAGTGAGCCAGGCCTTAGCACATGGACTGCTTTAAATGCCAATGCAGTATGGATGCAGTCCTCTAACCACCTACACAGTTGTGTTTCACACCTTCAATTCCCTAGTTAGTATTCATACTCTTCTAGCAAACACCCTGTGAGTCACCAAGTGTGTCTCCTTATACTACTGTAATCATTTAGTCAGTTAGCATGTAGTGTTTTAGTGAGGTAGGCTTTAGGGCATGAACTGCTTCAAAGTAGTATGCACTATGCATGTAGTGTTTTAATGATCGTCACACTTGTGGTTCAGGGCTATAGTTTCATAGTCAGTTTTTATATAAAATGTGTTTGTACAGTAATGGAATAGTATAAATTTGAAAGTTATTAATATACATTTATTTGTGATTCTTTTTTACAGATACAGAACAGGAGTGTTTCTCATCTGTTTGCACTCTTCTCGTGCAAGATTGTTTGGATGAAGGGTCCTTAGGTGTTTCATCATACTTGCTGTGCCGCACGAGTATTTTTTGTTAGGATCTCCTCGTAACAGAACTCTTTGGCAAATCTTGTGAGTGACGAAGGTGGCATTGCTCTTTGTTTGCTCCTTGGAAAAAGTAAAACATTTCCTCACCACTGAAGAAAAACGTTGCTTGTGTGGTGCCTTCTGCAAAACATTTTCTTCAGATTCGGTAAATATTTTAAAGCGGCAACATTTACAGTTTTTGTAAGTTAAACTTATAACATTTTGTTAGCTGTATGCACTTTATATATCTGTGATTTGTTTCTTGTGGTATTTTGTTGAGAATACCATGTTGTTGTTTTTTTAACAATCTTTCTTATTTTCCATGTCTGTCGTCGACATCCATTGTCCCCACAGTAGTGTTCCGCCTTGTTGTTTTTTATTATTGTTGTTACATTTTGTTTATTAGTTTATTGTTCATATATGTTAATAAAAAAATAAAGTTTGAAAATAGTTTTTCGTTTATATATTTATTATTATAAAAAATGAAGTTTGAAAAAAAAATGTATAACGTTTTGGTTGTTCTCCTAACTGCTGTGTGACTCTTTCTTGTTCATATTACTGTTATTTGATGGAGTCCACCATGGTGTTAAATTTTGGGGGACTTATTGCTGGAATACTGGTGATATCTGCAGTTTGCACTAACTTCTGAATAGTGTGTTAGATTTATCTCAACTTTACTTCCGTTAAAGTGCTGATAATGAAATGGAGAGTAGCCGTTCCCGTGCAAGAAGACACAAGGTGCACATTTCCGATTTATTCTAAATAGTAAAATCCTATATTGAATTGCACTGAGGTATTGGCTGCAGTTACAGTGTACACACAAAATCTATTAAGAAATCTCATTGTATTTATATTGATTAGGAATAGTGCGTCAGGTGCTGGATCTTTATGAGATACACTGCTCAGTTCGTATATTGTTCTGCACACGAAAAAAATCCCATCACAAGTTTCACACCAATTGCAATGCGAAACAAATTCCGGTGATGAGACACGTTAGCACCAGGGATTTTACACTTGCTTTCTGCTGGTGTTAAGCAGGACAACTACCTGCACCATGAAAGGGAACACAGTCAAGAGCCACACCAGAACACCCACAGGTACCATAGAGTCAATGAGCATGATACAGGGATACCCATGAGGGACAGAAGACTCATCTCAACAATTCCAGGACCGCCAATGCCCCCCAAACCCACATCTTAGTAAGTGTGTCCCTGTGGTCATTGTCTTAGCATGTTAGGCACGAGCCCTGCAACATCACAGTGTGCTGTCACCTCAGCGTTGGCAGTGAGCCTGGATGTGTAGCTACGCACGCATCCTCCTGCATGCACAACTGGTGTGTGCTGGTCTGGGGTTCACAGGTTAGTGCAGGGGTGTGCCTATCCGGCAAGGGGAACGGGGTGTCTCGGACATGTCCGTGTACAGGAAGTGCAGTAAGTGTGTCTCTGTGTTCTGGTGTGGCCTGCTACAAGAGCCGCAGCAGTTGATGTTGTAAACTGTCATGCACCACCTCCAAACGGCACTGTGATGTTGTTGTTGGAATGTAGCAGGACATGCGCAAATAGGCATTACAATGGTGTGCTGTATGAGTGTACGAGATACAACAGCGCACCGTACAAAAGTGTGGGGGCTCGTGGGAGGGAGGTGCAGCCGTTTGGCAACATAACACACAGTGAACTCGACCATGTGCCACATGCTGGGCATCTCATCCATGATGACTACGGTCGCAGACAACCCACAACACCAACGACTGGCCTATGTACACATCCTGTATGAATGCAGCGTGGTTTTCACTTATTTGCTCGTTCAGTGGTGTGATGTTGGCGGGTTGTGTGACTTGTGCTGCTTGTTGGTGTGTTTCATTTTGGCCATTGTTAGTCTATATGTGTGTTGTACTTAATTGTGCATGTGTGCCATTCTGCCCATCTCCCCCCTCCCCCCACTCCCTGCTTCTTCCTCTTCCTACTGCTGTTGTGTCTATAATTTTGTTGCTGCACACATAAATACATGTAAAGAATAAATTAGAATAGTTCCTTGATTCTTTTAGGCCTCAAAACTTCTCTATTGGTTTCTTTTTAATTTTCCATATGAACCGTCTTTTTAATATTGAACAACACATAGAAGTCAGAAGTGCAAAGTATTCTATCAACACAGTTTCTAGAACATTCTACAACACGTGCAGGTTAAAAGTTCATCAATTTTTTAAAACTTAACGATTTTTTTTTGTAACATTTTCTTGAATATTTAACGACATGTGCAGGTTAAAAGTTGACGATTGTTTTAAGTTCGAACAGTGCCTTTCAAATGCAAGTAGCAGGTGTGGTTGATCTGAGCAAATTTTATCCTTTGATATGTACTCCACGTTGAAACTGCTTTTTCTTAACCAATCACAAAGATGCTTTTCCACAAAACTAATGTGCACCCTACTTTTAAAAAAGAATGCTTTTCATGATATCTTCAGAGATAAGTTATAGATAGGAATTGGCATTTAAAAAAACCTTAGAAATTCACTGAAAAAAACAAAGGTTTCAGGGGCGTTATAGTTAGCTGGACATTTCCCTCGTACAAAACCCTAGAAATTCCGCTGTTATAGTTAGTTCAGCTAACTATAACTCGCGCCCCCGCAATGCACTGTTGATGACGTCACATATTACATCACTCATGACATGGTCAGTGACATCACTGATGACATCACTGATGACATCCCAAATGACATCACTCATGACATCATCCATGTGATAAATTAGTGCATCTTCTTCTCACACCCTAATATAACCTTTGATACACCGACTCAAAATTTCAGATGGCCATTTTGAAAATCATAGATACTCCAATACCAATAACTACATACCCCTCATTAACTCTTAGGTCTACATACACATCCACTCACTCACCTGTACAGTCACTCATACTTACAGTCACTCCGTACAAGACTATCATATGCATTTATACACCTAGATAGACACTCACACACCGCCAATCATCCATTGAGGTACTGACACACCTAGTCAGTCGTGCAAGTAATTAAACACAGTCCAATTTACTCACCTATGCAGTTAAACACACTCAAGTTCACTTACTCATAAAAATAGTACCACATTCTTACGCTCTAATAGAATCATTGATACAAGCACACACTCATCCATACAGCCACTCTCACAATCACACACTCTCACATATACTCACTTATATACTCTTACACACATATATACTGCCTTTCACATATGTCGTTAGTCACACATGTACCACTGAGATATACATTCAATCCCTAACACACCCATACATACACTCATCCAACCATACAGTCCATCACAGATGCACTCTTAAAACCATGCACCCATAGAATCACCCACTCACACATCTATGCATAGAGTCACACACACCCTACCCACACAAACACTCAGACACCCATACAGATACTCAGACAACCAATCAATAACCCATATAGACACTCATATAGCTATTCACAAAACCATGCAGCCACGTATACACCTACACACAGACACATACAGACATTCACACAGTTTAGTCACTAGTCTGCAGTAAGATACATTTAATGACTCACTTAAAGAGTCAGTTACGCACCTACAAAATCATCCATTCACACACTTGTACACCCACTCATTCTCCAACAGACCTTTCCCTATATATATTAAACATATTAAAACTGTACAGAAACACATACCTACTGGATGATGTCATCAGTGATGTCATCAGTGATGTCATTTGAGATGTCATCAGTGATGTCATCAGTGATGTCACTGACCATGTCATGAGTGATGTAATATGTGACGTCATCAGCAGTGCATTGCAGGAGCGCGAGTTATAGTTAGCTGAACTAACTATAACAGGGGAATTTCTAGTGTTTTGTATGAGGGAAATGTCCAGCTCACTATCACGCCCCTGAAACCTTTGGTTTTTTCAGTGAATTTGTAAGGTTTTTTAAATGCCAATTCCTAACTATAACACCCCTGAAACCTATGGTTTTTTCAGTGAATATATATATATATATATATATATTACCTACTGGTGGTCGCCAATAGGTAGTTTTAGTTATGACCAAAGTTTCCATAGAAAAGAGTTTTTTGTTTTGCTAATAACCTTGGCTCGCGCTAGACAAATCTCCACGATATTTTCACAAAACTTCCTCTTTATGGTTCAGCTGCTGTGTTGAAAGTTTCAAGGTGATCCGTCAAGCACGGGCTGAGAAAGAAGGGGGGGTTCCAAAATACATTTTCACTGTGTTAAGTGTATGGGGATTTTTCATTTTTTTAACACAACTACAGCCATAACTTCTGAACGGAATTACACCAAATATGGCAGAAAGCTAGATGTTGGTCCAGAAAGCATCCTTTTTGTGATTTGGTGTAAATCCGTTCAGTCGGTTTTGAGATATCTATCTTTAAAAAACATAGGTATCTGAGGACACGAGTTCTTGCAGTGGACTCGCAAATCCAGCGAAAATTTGATTGGCTGTCAACACTTCAACTAGGGTGGGTGAAGGGGTGTGTGCCAGTCTGCATGTATGAGTGAATGGTGAGTCAGTAGCTGTATGGATTAGTGAGTACATCTGTGAGGGGCTGCATGGGTGAGGGAGTGTGTGTGTATGGCTGTGTGGGTGAGTGGATGTGTCAGTTGCATATGGGTAAGTAACTGGGTATGTGAAGCACAGTATAGGTGAGTGATGGGGTATATGAGTGACTATGAGTGAGTGAGTAAATGTGAGAGTGTCTGTATGGGTGAGTGTGTGCTTGTGTCAGTGACTGTATAGATGAGTGAGTACTTGTTAGCATCTGTATGAGTAAGTAAGTGGTTGTATATGTAACAGCATTGGTAAGTGGCTGTGTGATTGACTGTATGGGTAAGTTAGTAGGTGTGTGAGTAGATCTATTGCTGACTAACTCAACGTGTGATTTGCTGTATTAGTGGATATGTGAGTGGCTGTATTGGGGAGTGAGTGTGTGTATGAGTGACTGTATGGGTGTGTGAGTGAATGTGTGTCTAGATCTCTGAATCAGTGAGTGGGTCTGTAAGTACTGGCATCGGTCTGCGAATGGGCTTGTGAATGGTTGTGTGGGACTGGGTGTATGAAAGGTTCTATGGGGTGTCAGTGGGTGCGTTAGTGATTTTGTGGATGATGTCATCAGTGATGTCATTTGAGATGTCATGAGTGATGTCATCGACCATGTCATGAGTGATGTAATATGTGAGGTTATAAGCAGTGCATTGCCGGGGCGCAAGTTATAGATAGCTCAGCTACCTACAACTGCTGAATTTCACAGTTTTTTACAAGTGAAACCTGAGCCTAACTACAACGTCTCTGTAACCTTTGTTTTTTTTCAGGGAGTTTGTAAGGTTTTTTAAAATCCATTTTCTAACTATAATGTCCCTGTCATAATCCTTTGTTTTTTTCAGTGAATTTCTATTTTTTCTTTAACTAGTAGCCATGTTTGCAGAGTGGTGGAGAAAGGGGGCTGGGCCTCCAACCAACTTTCAGCAATCCATTGTGTAGGGCTTACAGGAGGTCTCAAGAGAGCTTTTTGGCCCCCAACGGTTCCTCAGGAGTAAAGTGGACTTTATCCCCTAACCAGTAATGCACCACGAGCCATGTATGCAGAGTGGAGGAGAAAGTGGGCCTGGACTTCGAAGACTTCTTAGCGATTCCGCTGTGTGGTACTTATTGGAGATAACAGAAGGGGTAATTGGCCCCCAAGGACATCCTTGGGGGCAACTACCCTTCCTGTGATCTCCAGTACATCCCACACATCAGGATTGTTGAGATCAGGTAGGAGGCCACGCCCCCTTTCTCCACCACTCTGCAAACGGGCCTCCTGGCACACTACCAGTAGGAAGATGAAGTACCCTTTGTTTATGGAGGGTCCTAGGTGGCCAACTACCCCTCCTGTTACCTCCTGCAAGTCCCACACAGTGAGTTTTCTGAGAGGTTTTCGGTAGCCACGCCCCCTTTCTCTGTCACTCTGTGGTAAATAATTTAATTACCGGGACTTAATTTGATACATAAACATAATAAAAATAGCTCAATAAATAAGAGGCAAAGTCCGTGGTATTAGAGGTTCGGAATGGGCTTTATTCCAATGGACGATTCGAATCGGTGACTCCAAGTTCCATCACCACGGAGGTTCAGGAAGTGAAGTACATACTTTATTGATAAGTAATCACTTTTATACAATAGGCATTACATTGACGCAAATGCAAGAGGCGTAACAATTGATAGTGTAGATAAAACATACATACGTAGCAAAAGTGGGCGTAACTGGGTGTGACTAAAGAACGTCATCAGGTGTGATGTCATAATAGGGTGGTTCCATGGAAGAATTTCGCAATGTCAACAGAAATACTTGACAGAAATGCGCGCGCAGCAGCATGACGTGTGATTGACGTGCAACTAGGGGGTGAAGGGGACTTGACATTTAGCTCTACATGTGGTGACAGAAGTCTGGAGGGTCAAGTCAACCTAATCCCAAATCATATCTAACATCCTATGTTTAAAGAACTATGTTATCCAAAAGAGAGGTCTCTTAGAGTAGAATCTTATTCTATACTGACTATACTGACTGTTAGTGCGTGTACAAGCGTCTAAGTGTCTACACTAGATGCGAGGGCAGAAGTCTTCCATAATAAGAGGGCTATGAATTACTTGCATAAAGACAGAAAAGCCGGGCCTTTGCTCGGTAGCTGGAAGAATGTTTACTTAAACTACTAGACAGGAATGCATTGGGCAGGGAGCGGAGCAGATAATTTTGAAGGTGAAATACAGTTTTTGGCAGGCAACAAGCTGATGTCAGGCATCGTGAGCCGCGCAGGGAATGAAACAAAGTTCATGGTCACAGATGCAGGCTCAGACTGGAGCTTTCAGAGGCAGAAGGCAAGAAAAGTTTGATGACAGAATCAGGGCCTACTTGCCTGGACTGTAAAATGGCATAAGTGAACCATATAAAGCCGGTGGCCTTTCATACTTAGGAATGGAATATCCGGCCTATTCGTGGCGGATCTGAAAGAGGACATGTTGACGGTGGACGCACATGTGTTTGCGTCTTCATAACTGGAACTGGAGGGATCATACATGTACTTGTGATTTATACATGAAACCGTTGGGGTCCAAGATAGGGGACATAACTGATCAGAAAAATCCATATTTCCACAACTCTGCAAATACTCCTCCTGGCACACTGCTGGTTGGGGGAAGAAGTCCACTTAAGTCCTGAGGCCCTCAGGAGGCAAGGGGACCACATCTCTCACTAGCAGTGCACCGAGAGGCGCATTTGCAGAGTGGTGGAGAAAGAGGGCATGGCCTCCGACCACCTGTCAGCAATCCCACTGTGTAGGGTTCACTGGAGGTAACAGGAAGGCTTGTGGGCCCCAAAGGACCCTCAGCAGCCACCAACCAACAGCGTGCCAGGAGGTGCATTTGCAGAGTGGTGGAGAAGGGGGAAGGGGCCTCCGGTGAATTGCTGGCTTTTTTTTTCTTTTTCTCTTTTTTCAGAAGGGGGGGACATGTGGCCCCCCTTCCTCGGACGATTTGGGGCCCTGGGGACACTATCCTCTGGGGCCTCCCCCTTTTAAAAAATATTGTCGTTACAAAAAAGGGAGGTGGGCTGCGCAGCTCCCCTTCTGGGCCAATTTCAGCCCCGGGGACCCCATCCCCCGGGGCTAGCTTTTTTTATAAAGGGAGGGGGGCCACGCGTTCCCCCTCCTCATCCATTTTCAGTTCCAGGCCTGCCCCATCATTTTTATATTCTATTTTCAAAAACAGAAGGGAAGGAGGCCGCACGGCAACTCATCCTGGGCCAACTTCTGTCCTGGGGACGCCATCCCCTGGGACCTGGCCTCTCTGTTGGGTACCACAGAGGGGGCACTAGACCCCAGCAGTCCCTGCCAGCTCCTCATATTCTGCAGGAGCCAGCATTGCTTTGGAATCCAATGATCCCAATGTGACTGTTTCCCTGCTTGCTTCACAGCGAGCAGGGAAAGAGACACTGCTCTGCTTTCAGCAAGCAATTCCCTGACCCCATAGGACTAATGGAGGGGTCTATGAGGGACCCCTCATTGGTAAAAATGTGTCCAATATCCTCTTTTTTTCACATCAGAATTTACATATCCTATTGCATCCTCGCGAATTTATATTCAGATTCGGGTGGATTCAGATCAGCATATCCAGACCTCAATTAAAAAGAAAATATACTCAATCAGAGACCCACATACCAACTCAGACACACTCACTCACACACACACACTTACACACCCACAAACTCTCTCTCACACCCATACAGGCAGTGACTCAGCCACTCACAAACCCTCAAAATCATCACACAGACCCACACAGCCACTCATACACTCAAACACCCACAACTACACAATCACTCACACACCCAGTCACACACCCATACACTCACTCACAAACCCACTCATAGACTCTGAAAACCACTGACACACCCACTCACAGACCCACATAGCTTTCACACACCCACTCACACACCCACTTACAAACCCACACAACTACTCACACACCTAACTACACCCCCATTCAGCTACTCACATACCCACTCACAGACCCACAAACCACTAACACTCCCACACAGTCATTCACACACTTACTCACACCCAAACAGCCGCTCTCACACCCACTCACAGACCCTCACAGCCAGTCACACATGTACTCACACACCAGCATATACACACTCAACCACTCACAAAACTACTCACACACCAACTCAAACACCCCCTCGCACAAGCAGGTTGGAGTGAATTTTTCAGCAATTCACTGAAAAAAACAAAGGCTACAGGGATGTTATAGTTAGGAAATAAACATTGTAAAAACCATGGAAATTCACTGAAAAAAACAAAGATTACAAGGACGTTATAGTTAGGCTCAGATTTCACATGTACAAAGCCATAGAAATTCAGCAGTTGTAGTTTTCTGAGCTAACTATACTTTATCCTCCCACAATGCACTGCATATGACTTCACAGATTACATCACTCATGACATGGTGCACAGACCCTCCCTGAGCCTCCTTTGGCCCAGGAGACCCAATCCCCCGGAACCAGCTCACTAGCTGGGTCCCCGGGAGCACAGCCCAGAGACACAGCAGTTTCCCTGACCTCACCAGAGCGTGTAGGAAAACCTGTGCTTCTCCCACCAAGAGATTAAAAAATGCTCTAGCCAGGCGGGAACAAACACAGGTTTTCCTTCCCACTCTGGTGCACACAAAGCTTGCTCTGAGCAGACAAGAGCTTTGAAAATGCTCCCACCAGCTGGGAGCAGACTTTTGATCTGATTCAGGAAAACAGATCAAGATATTGCGCCTGTCTGGATGGAGCAGCAGAAGAACTGCTCTCTGCTGACTGGAGCAATGCTGGCTCCTACAGCATGATGGGAGCCGGCTGGGGCAATGAGGGTCCTGGGCATACCTCCGCAGTCCTCAATGTTGAGCATGGTCTGTGTCGTGGGTGGGCACCAGGGCACCCACCTTAAAATATTGCAGGGCCTGGGGGATGAGGTCCCCAGGGCTGAAAACAGCTCAGGAGGGGAGGGCTGCATGCCCCCCCTTTAAGTTAACTAGTGCCCCAGGGGCCAAGAAGACAAGGCAGCAGCTGAGGCAAAGAGTGGGAGCGTGGTATTGAAAGTCAGATGAACTCAGGGCAGAGTCTGCACCTTGCAGTAAGCCCTCTCGTTTAGGAATTCAACATTTATTCAGAACTGGACACTGTGAAGGGGTGGTGGTGATGTGAGACTGTATGACAGATTAAGCTGCATTGAACCTAAAGACTTGGCAGCATTTTGCAGACCTAATGTAGAAACATTCCATTTGGGATCCCAGACAAGGAATCATAAGGCACCTTTGTCAAGCTACACAGATTAATTTCTTAGTTAATACTCCTAATTGAGAACAGAGACTAACAACAGTAGTTCATTTGAGGCCTGATAATAAGGAGCCTTGTGGACTAAATCATGGATTACAAGTGCATTAGGAGTGGGCTGCTCAGGACGTTGAAAATTGCCGTTTTGTTTATTTTACACTTTTATTTTATTTTAACAGTATTATGGTATTGAGAATCATGTATAACGGTTCTCGTTGATGTTCACATGTGGTGTTTGCCAATTTGGATTATTTTTAGTAATGATGGAGGTTATTAAGAAGTTGGCAGATATCATTAATGAATTGTTCTTTTCTTTTCAAGATCACTGCAGATTATGTTTATCATGATGCATGCCGTTTGGAGAAGGAATGTTAATGGCAGTCAATTATAGAGTCAAACACGCTGATGATATTGTGTAAAACAGAGATCTTGAAAAGTATCAGTTGCATGATTTAGAATGTTGTTTGTTACACTTTTGCCACCCATCTCGCCAATGTTTCCATATTGTCTTCTTTTGATGTTTATTTATGTTTGACATGAGAACGGAGATTTTTTTAATATATATGTATATACTTTTGTACAACGCTTCTGCCTGGATTTGGGGCAACCCGACTATTTTTACAAGCCTGAATCCCTAGGAGAAATCAATAGGAAAGACCAAGAAACAGAATAATTAAAGCACCTACAGAATATAAGGTTGTCAGGTGAACTACTAAAGCCTACCGTTTTAAGTAATCAGCTATTTTGACTAGTTATAATATGCAGTTTTTCCTGACAGCTATACCGAATCATAGGCATAAATTCATCTTGACTCGTTTCAGAATGGACAGATGGTCAGCTTCCCAAAACCTAATGACTGGTTTTTAAACTTATGTAATTGTCCCTGTAATAGCATTTCAGTACAGAGTACAATGCATGTTGTACTCTTCTGTAAATTGTATAACACATGGAGGAAACGCCACATTTAAGTCTTCTGAAGCTGCTATCATTTACTCAATGCCGTCTGGCATATCTCTTTTTACAGACATTGCCAACCATTGAGATATCATATGTGCGAGAAGGTCAAGCTTTTTACGGAGTGTTTTTTTCTGTTAAGAAGAACCTTTAGATTATGACATAAAGAATCTTGTGTGACAATGGACAAGTGACTAAATGAAATATGTCTTCTAGTTAACTCGATTTTATTTGACAAAGATTATAATTATGGATTTTTATTAACATTTTTATCAACATGAATCAATTTAAGTGAATAGTATAGGAATGTATGGCAGATCCAACTTGAGGTTTTTACACTCCAACATATTCACTGATTGCATGTTTAAAATCCAGTGGAGCGAGTTAAATGTTGCAACAGACAGGTATTAATTAAATGAAATTAAGGTCTTTTTTTCTGTATGTATTTTTCATTGTGCTTTTATGGTCTATTTATTAGATCGAATAAAGTTTATTCTATTCTATTCTATATAAATATATAAAATCCGGTGTTGGTTGACACCGGTTGGTTTCAGTTAAGTCAACATTTCCATAAGAAATGCGTCTTTTGTTTTGTTAATAATTTGAGCACCATTTGACAGACCTTTACAAAAATTTCCCAAAATTGCTCTTTTTTGCCTTGTTTGTGCATGGAAAGTTTTGTGTTGATCCATCAAGCGCGGGCCGAGAAAAATGGAGGATCCCAAAGCACTAAACCCCCAAGCATTTTCTGTTTACTTTTTTAAGAAGCACTACTGCAAAAACTGCTGAACAGCATTACACCAAATTTGGCAGGAAGCTAGAAAGTCCAGAAAGCATGCATTTTGTGATTTTGCATAAATCAGTTCAGTAGTATTGGAGAGATAAAGCTCCAAATATATTTGTATATCTGAACAGTTGGGTTAGAGAGTCTCTTGCGAGAGTTCCTCGAACCAAATTTGAAAAAATAGAATGCTCTGATTGGCCCAGTGGCTCTTTTTCCCTTGGTCCAATTTGCTCTGATTGGCTGCCAGCAGCATGAAGAAAAATCTTGCTGGCAGCCAATAAAGGACTCAGGTACATAGTCCCCTGTCCTGCATTCTTAATTAAAAAAACATAAGGGGGCAGTGCAGGGATTCACTGCCCCCCCCCAGCCCTTGGAGGGTCCACCTGCCAGTTTTTTCAATTATTTTTGGAGGAGGGCGTGAGTGTCCCTTCCCCCAAGCCCTTTTGAGGCCCCGGACTCCCCATCCTCCAGGACCAACTTTTTAAAAATGGGGAGGTACATCTTTGTTGAACTGTTTCCCAGGGATCCCAATCCCAGGACATAGTGGTTACTCTGCCCGCTGGGCCTCAGGCAGGAAAAAAAGTATGCTCCCACTGAGCAGGAGCTTTGAAAAGTTTCTGTTTCCCTGCCCAGGCTCTTGTGGGTAGGAAACTCTAAATGATCCTGACTGGTGGGGGCCGGCAGAAGTGGCTGTTCCTGTTCTACTGCTGAGCAGGAGAAATGCTGGCTATCGTGTGGGAGATGGTTGCACCCGCATTCTCCGACATTATGTTTTGTGAGTGCCCTACGTGGACACCAGGTGTGAACTGGGTCACCTACTTCTAATGAATGAGGCCCCGAGAGATAGGGTCCCGGATGCATCTAAAGGCTCAGGGAGGAGGGCCATGTGCACCCTCCTCTATAATTATACATTGGCCCCATGGGATGGGTCCCCGGAGCCCATTTGGCCTCAGGGGGAAGGGCCACGTTCCCCCTCCCCTAATGTAAATGCTTTAGGTGCCTAGGGATGGAGTCCTAGGGGCCTTTTTTGGTTCAGGAAAGGGGGCTACTCACTCCCCTCCGCTATAATTAAATTATGGCCCCAGGAGATGGGGTCCCTGGGGACCACCTCCTCTAATATAAATGTTTTTGCCCATAGGTGTGGGGCCACTGGGGCCTCTATAGGCTGTGTGCCCCCTTCCCCTAATAATATATTTTTCAGCCTCAGGAAATAGGTCCCAAATGCCATTAGTGGTTTCAGGAAGGGGCCTCAAGCCCCCTCTCCATTATTATAAAAGAAGGTTCCATGGGATGTGGTCCTCAGGCTTCTTAATGTTCGGGGAAGAGGGCCGCGTGCTTTCCTACCTTATAATCAATTTCTGGCACCTGGAGATGGGGTCTCTGGGACCCATTTGGGCTTGGGGAGAGGGACCATGCACACCCCCCTAATATAATTTTTTTGGGGCCTGGGGATGGGATCCCTGGGGCCTCTACAGACTTGAGGAAGGGAGCTGTGTGCCTCACTTCCTAAACAATATATATTTGTTAGCACCAGGGAATGGTCCCCAGGACCATTAGTGGCTTGAGGAGGGGGGCCTCACCCCCCCTTCCCTTTATTATAAAATATGTCCCTCTGTGATGTGGTCCCTGGGGCCTATTGAAGCACAGGGAGGGGGGCTGTGTGTTCTCATCCCCTAACATTAAGAATGTAAACCTGGGGGAATGGGGTCTACAGGGCCGGTAAAGGTTCGGGGAGGGGGCTGCTTGCTCCCTTCCCCTTATTTTAAAAAATGAATGGTTCCAGGTATGGGGTTCCTGGGGCTCTAAAGGCTTGGTGAGGGGTCTGTGCATCCTGGCAAGTGGTTGGCTGCAGCAGGCGGTTGGCTGAAGGCCTATCCGCAGGTCAGGCCCTGCGGCCAACCCCATGCCACGCCTGGCAAAAGTCTGGGGGTTGGATTTAAATACGGTAATAAAATATTACTTTACATTAAAACATAACTAGAAATTCACTGAAAAAACACAAAGGTTAAATTGACTTTATAGATAGGTGAAAATTTTGAGTGACGTGATGTTTTAAAAAAAGAAAAATCCACTGAAATTCATCAGTTATAGCTATCTCCAGTAAATGTAACCAATGCCATAAGGTAACTATAACCTGCGACCTCACCATGCACAGCTAATTACACTACATATTACATCACTCATGACATGCTCTATGACACCATTGATGAGATTACTGCAAAATTTGAAATAACATCATTGATGAGAAGACTGCATAGTGGGGTTATACTTACTTTGGGCAGGAGTTACCAGTTACCAGTTACTAGAGTTAACTATAACTGGTAAAATTCAGTATTTTTTGAGTTTGGAACTTTATGTTGGCACTGAAGTTTCCATCTAACTATAACATCACATAAATCTTTGTATTTGTCAGTAAAAAATAAACATATATATTATGATACACATCTATATATATATATATTATCTACTGGCGGTCGCCAGTAGATAGTTATAGTTAGGACCGAGTTCCCATAGGAAATCAGAAAATTCTCTTTTGAATAACTTTGGCGCCAGTTGACGAATCCTCACGAAATTTTCAAAACTAATTTTCAAAATAGGTGGGGCGCTCCGCTCCGCTCCTACCCTGAAAGTCTCGGGGTGATTCGTCAAGCGGGGGCTGAGAAAATAGGGGGGTCCCAAAACGCGTTTTCCCCATGCATTTTCCCATAGGACCTTTAGTCGAAGGTACAGCCCGAACGGCTGAACAGAATTACTTGAAATTTGGCAAAGAGGTATTCCTCAGGTCAGGCATGTGCCTTTTGCATATATGGTGTCAATCTGTTCAGTAGTTCCTGAGAAAATTGCAGTGAAAAGTACATAAATATCTATATGCGCGCACCGTGCGCGCACCATGCGCGCGAGCGTAATTCTGATTGGTGGTTACATGTCAGTCAACATTCGAATCGGTAGAAAACAGGAAGTGTCAGCCGCCATTTTGTGTGTGACAGTGAAAAAGAAAGGTGGAGAACGTGAAAAGGGGGCAGGGTAGAGAGTTCCTGACCCCCTAGCCTTTGTCAGGGGGTCCCTGAAGGACCCTGAAGGGAGAAAAAAACATTTATTTTTTTTCAAAAAATCGCGGGGTGCGCGCACCATGAAAAAAATAAAAACAAATTTAAACTGTTTATAAGTTTATAGAAGATATTAACTATGCTGTTCAACTTTATCCAAATACAAAAAAAAGGAGCTGAGCCATTCCATTTTACAGGATACAGTCAATCTATAACTATATACATAGGTAGTTTATTGTAAAATAAATATATAAAAAATATATTAATACATACATAAATTAGCATTTAAAAAACCTTACAAATTCACTTAAAAAACCATAGGTTTCACACACGTTATAGTTAGGAATTAGCATTTAAAAAACCTTGCAAATTCACTTAAAACACCATAGGTTTCACACATGTTATAGTTAGCAGGACATTTCACTCGTAAAAAACCATTGAAATTCCCCCGTTATAATTAGTTTAAATAACTATAACTCGCGCGACCGCCACTCTATCACAAGGATGATGTCATCAGTGATGTCATGAGTGATGTCACTGACCATGTCATGAGTGATGTAATATGTGACGTCATCAGCAGTGGATTGCGGTCGCTCGAGTCATAGTTATCTGAACTAACTATAACGGGGGAATTTCAATGATTTTTTACGAGTGAAATGTCCAGCTAACTATAACATGTGTGAAACCTATGGTTTTTTAAGTGAATATATATATATATATATATATATATATATATATATATATATATATATATATTCACTGAAAAAATCACAGGTTTCAGGGACGTTAGAGTTAGTTGGACATTTGACTCATATAAAACCAGAGAAATTTGCACGTTATAGTTAGTTGAGCTAGCTATAACTCGCGCGCCCGCAATGCACTGGTGATGACGTCACATATTACATCACTCATGACAAGGTCAGTGACATCACTGATGACATCTCAAATTACATCACTGATGACATCACTGAAGACATCATCCAGTGAATGTGTGTTTCTGTAAAGTTTAAATATTTTTCGTATATCTATGCCAAGGTGTATTGAAGAATGAGTGGATTTACAAGTGCCTGAATGAATTATTTAGTCGGTGCATGACTCACTGTATAAGTGAGTGATTGAACATGTGTTACTGAATGCATGGGTTAGTGACTAAACTGTGTGACAGTCTGTATTAGTGTCTCAGTTGGTGTATAAGCGGCTGCATGGGTTGGTGAGTAGCTATATGAGTTTCTATATGGGTTATTGATTTGTTGTCTGAGTATCTGTATGGGTGCCTGAGTGTCTGTGTGGGTGGGTGGGGGGGTGATTATGTGCATAGATGTCTGACTGGGTGATTCACTGGTTGTATGGATTCAAAAGTGCATCTGGGAAGGACTGTATGGGTGAGTTAGAGTGTGTATGGGTGTGTTGGTGACTGAATGAATGTCTCCATGGTATATATGTGAGTAACTACATATGTTTTAAGGCAGTATATGTGAGTGTTGGAGTATATAAATGACTATACGTGAGAGTAAGTTATTTGAAGAGTGGGTGTATAAATGAGTGTCTGCTTGTATCAGTGATTGTATAAGACAGTAAGTATGTGTTAGTATCTGCATAAATAAGTGAGTTGGTGTGTATAACTGTATACATGAGTAAATGGGTATGTAATAGATTTTTTGCATGACTGACTAGGTGTGTGAGTAACTCTATGGATGAGTGGCAGAGTGTGACTGTATGTATAGGTGTGTGAGTGCATATTATAGTACTGTATTGGTGAGTAACTGCATGTATAAGTGACTGGATGTGTGTGTAGACCTAGGAAATAGTGGGTGGTATGTAGTATCTGGCACTGTTGTGTGTATGGTTTCAAAAATAGTAGTCTGTATTTTAGAGTGCGTGTATCAAGGTTTATATTAGGGCATCAGTATGTGCATCAGATTATCACGTGGATGATGTCATCAGAGATGTCATCAGTGATGTCATTTGAGATTTCATTGGTGATGTCATCAGTGATGTCACTGACCATGTCATGAGTGATGTAATATGTGATGTAATCACCAGTGCATTGCGGGTGCGTGGGTTACAGTTAGCTCAACTAACTATAATGTGCAAATTTCTCTGGTTTTATATGAGTCAAATGTCCAACTAACTATAACGTCCCTGAAACCTATGGTTTTTTCAGTGAATTTCTAAGGATTTTTAAATGCTAATTCCTAACTATAACGTCTGTAAAACCTAAGGTTTTTTCAGTGAATTTCGAAGATTTTTTAAATGTTAATTTCATATTTTAATCTTTATAAAACCTATATATTTTCTATATTTTTTTGTAATATTTTGGAACTCTATTATCCTTTTTTTTTTATTTGAAAAATTATGTAATTTTGGATTTCTTCCCAAAAAAGTATGTATATCTTATTTTTTTTTTTTTTAGAAAACTGGACTCCCGTACCGGTAGTGTACCAAGCTCCATCAGCACGCGAATCCTATCCGCCATATTGCTAAACTTGTAAAGGATGCGCATTTTGTATCCGACGGCTTCGTTGCACAGCGCCCCGCCTAACATCATATACGTATAAGGTCGCGCCAGCTGCTAGTTTGGTATGTGACGGGTGCGCTGTACCAAGCCACGTGTTATGTCATATACGTATGAGGTCGCGTCGGCAGCGCTTTCCGTATGCGACGAGTGCATGCTGACAGGCCCTGTGTTACATCATAGACGTATGGTATTGCGCCGGGTACACCATTCCCTCAATTTTTGTTTATGCCTCAAAACTGTATCTAAATAAGTGTATACGAGAGCCAACGATAATCTAAAATATTTTAAACATTTATATATTTCTAACTGTAATAAACGTATATTATGGTAAATATATTTTCTCAAAATTGCGTCGGGTGCGGCCTTCTTGCGCCCTCTGTGCACGATTGCCATGTGACCTTAAAAAAAAGCGTTTGATTGGTTCATAATATTTCACATTGTAGTTGGAGGACCCCACCCATTTTAGCCATTCTCTCTACAGCGTTTGATGAGAGACACCTCTTCTGCTTAGAGAGCTTTTTTGAAATGTTTTTTGCTGTGTACACATATCTTATAGTACACACAACATGCAACGATCATCTTGATCAATATTCATGCTCTGTACAGAAGCCTTTCACCTGTGATGGCCATGCATCTGAAATGTTACATCAAAAAACAAATGTGTGTTACACGATGCCCCTCGTGTGTGTGTGTGTGTGCGCATTATTGTGCTGCCTTTCGCCCTGGGTATTGGTGGCTCAAAGGGATATCATCAGCCACGGGTAGAGTGCACATCCTAGATCACATGTGACAAACAGTAAAGAGTAATGTGTAGATTTGTGTTGCAGTATGGTCTGTTGTCAGGCTTTACCACTATAGTAGTGTGTCATATGTGAGACTTTCAGATTCACTTCACATGCATTGCTTGACTGTAATGAGTGTTATCACTGTGTATGACGTAACCTAACTGCTGATACTCCTTCCATCCAAGCACATACACATGTGTGTGCTTTGCGATAGCAACACTTTCAATTATACCGCACACCATTGACATGCGTGTCTGCGCATATCCACAAGCTTGACAACGACATGTGATGTTGTCCATTCAATGTTTTCAGACAGCATCTCATTAGCGATAGTTGCCGCCCTCCCGGTACATGCTAGATTAAGGTAAATTGCGGATTGTGCGACATCAAAACTGCAACAGAGACACACACATATGTACACTTCCTGCCCAGGCAGGAATAATGCCCAGGTCCCCAGAATAATTATTCACACCCCTACGCTGGCCTGGCGTACGCAAGCCCAGCCCACTTTGCATACGTATAAATAGGATAACGATGACGCCACATGTCCCAGTTCTTCCACACTGCCTCAGGTGATATGGCTGCATCCACCTCGCATATCACAATGCGCAATAAAAAAAAGGGATCCATGAGGTGTACACCATCCTGGAATTCAAAACTACATCTGAATTGTGAACCCTGCTGGCCATCGTGTTTGGACACACACCAATGACAGCAGGTGAGCAGTGGGGCCTGGGTGCACAGGGGCTGCAATTGAGCGTGGTGCGGCGGAAGGGGTGGGGTGCATCAGCCTGAGTGCGCAGGTGTGAACAAGCGGTGTTGCCGTGTGTAATGATGTGCTCTCTGACCTCATTCAGTCACATCTCTGTCTCATTTTAAGGACCTGCTGGACCGTACTTTAGGCCTGAGCCAGCGGGCAGCGCTGCCCTACAGACACGTGGTGTTGGCTTTTGGGGCACTGTAGTGAGCTGACTACTAAGTGTACATGCACACAGGCTTGCGCCACTGCATTGCACGCGCACATTATGCTTCTAGCATGCGCTCTGTTCCGTTGTATGTGAACATTGGCATAACATATTATTATTTAACCTTGTGTATTCTCGTGCACTCCAACTCCTCTTTGAACCACGATTACCACTTACAGTTGGTAGATCATACTTCAAGAAGGAAGGATACACTCAACTGGTGTTCTCTGTTAAGCTTGAAATAAACCTTCATTTACCTCAAGACGTTTCCACCATTATATTATTTCTCCCTTTTCAGACACTGAGTTAGTGGCACCAGGTGAGGCCCTGGACATTCAGACGCCTTTCATCGTGGTATCAAGACACCGTCCCTGACCAGAGACTTGCTGTGCCACCCTGAGAGCGGCACCCCGGAGTTGGAGCTCGCACCGGCATGCCGTTGGACACACCGGTTGTGGCAGGTGAGCAGTGAAGCCTTGGTGCGCAAGAGCTGCAATAGAGCACACTGTGGAGGAAGGGCCTGGAGTGCAGCAGCCTGGGTGCACAGGTGCAGGAAAGCGATATTGCTGAAGAGAATAATGTAATCTCTGGTCTCATTCATATCTCTGTTTCATTTTAAAGACTTGCTGGACCGCACTCTTTCTCACGGACCCCAGCGTTCCAGACACACGGGTGACGGGAGGTGAACAGTGAGGGCTGGGTGCAGTAGGCCGACCCTCTGTCTCCTCCTCTCTCTGTTCTTTAGGCTCTCCCTCCCCTTCTTCCTTCCACCCACTCGCTCTTTGTCCCATCCTCACTTTCTTCCTTTCATTCTGACTACCTTTCTTTTTCTCTTGGACATTGCACACATACTTATGTTTCTTTTTTGTCTTGCAGGTTTTGTACGCTGCCTCTGGAGGAGTCCCACCCACTTATTTCATGTTTTACTGTTGTTTGTTCGAATAAAGTTGCATTTCCATTTATTTGTGTTGTTTTAATAAAAGTTATTTTTTTTTTACCAACAAATAAGTGAGTGTGTGGGTCTTCTTTTTCTGACAACACTTGTCTGTAGTTTATTGTGAAAATCGGCGGTTGATAGGAGGTTATGAAGGAAAACATTTGTTATTTTGCGGTGCACCTACCAAATATAAACCAACAGACTATTACATAAATGAAGCCTAGGTAATTCTCCAACTGCAAGGCTTCTATGAGTGAATCACTTCATAACACCATGAGTACTGCCCGTGTGATTGCAGAACCAATAAGGCACTGCCTAGGGCCACCAAGGCTTCAGGGACTGGCGACGCCCACCCTGCATATTTAAGTAAAGTCTCAAAGGGTGGCGATCCCCGGACTTGAGTTTGCCTCAAAGCCCCCCGAACAATTACTAAACAATTCCCAGGGAGGTGGCGATCCCCTAGGCTGCGAAACGTGTCTGTGCCCTCCCGCGGCTAATTTACATGTGAGATTAAGGTCCCCAGTGCTGCAGAGACCCCGTAATATAATAATAGGATTGGCCCCGGAACATTACCCACCAGGGGGCTCATTTAAATGAACGGGAGAGACCCCGCTTCATTTTTTTTCCATTTTTACCATCGGATCCGCTTTATTGAAGTGATACGAGGTTTTCCTCCTCTCGCTTCAACGAGGCAAACAAGGATTTGCTATCACAGGGTGGAAGCCATGCTCCCACCCTGTAATAGCAAACATAAATGTCCCGCGGATGAACACCCCGGGACATAGTATGAACTGCACCTGTGAGGTGGCGCTCCATAGGGCCATGATGCATTGGTTACTGCATAACTACAGAATTAGTATGAACGCATACTAACACTACTTGCACACATGTTGTACAGCGACCAGGGTGTAGTGAAGAGGCAGAGGAAGCCCAAAATCCGAAAATTTTAATCCTACCAGGTCGGATGACATAGTTCCATGAGCCGATGACCCTGGGATGAGTAGAAACAGCTTCACCAAGAAAACGGGTCTTCAGCAGAACGCAAGGAAGCTCAAATTATTGGTGAGTGCTGCCTTCTTTTTACCTTCTCCTGCTCGTCGCCAAATTTATGTAGTAAAGAGGAAGACAGCAGTGGACCCGATAAGTAGATTTATTGCAGGAAAAGAAGACAACTTAAACAGCCACCAACAGGAACAGACAGCAAGGCAACCGTCTTCTCCAGTACTGTGTACAAACTCCCCAAGATTCCCCTCATGACAGTCCTACATTCTAACATTACATACTTACATTCTAGTAGCATTACATACTAACATTCTACTATGACTTACATTGGAATACTACACAGAGCACATGACTTTACAGCAATGAGCTCATGGTTTTATCCTCGAGTCTTGAGACCGGTAGGGGTGAGTAGTTCGCTTCCCACTCCCTGTATTGTATAAACGCAAACTAACACTACTTCCACAGGTATGCTACAGCGCCCATAGCACATCACTTTACAACAGTGAGCTCACGGTTTAGTCCCCGAGTCTTCAGACCAGTAGGGGTGAGTAGTTCGCTTCCCACTCCCTGTATACTATAAAAGCATACTAACAGTACTTACACAGTTATACTACAGTGGCCAGTATGCTACAGCGCCCAGAGCCCATCACTTTACAGCAATCAGCTCAGTTTGATCCCCGAGGCTTCACACCGGCAGGCGTGAGTACTTCACTTCCCACTTCCGGTATAGTATAAACGCACAGTAGACGTCAGTAGTGCGCTTCCCACTCCCTGTATGGTATAAACGCCTACTAAAACTACTTGCACAGGTATGCTACAAAGACCAGAGCACATCACTTTACAGCAATGAGCTCACAGTTTAGGCTGTCGGTTTCATACCCGAGTGTAGCAGCATCTCATCTCAGCACCATGTCATTCTGAGCAACACCGCACTTTCAGACCGGTAGGAGTGACTACTTCGCTTCGCACTCCCCCACAGAGGTTACAGTGTGCCTATCCTTCTGTTTCCTACTCTTTTCGCCCTTTTTTCCCCTTACTCGTTTCAACAGAATCACAAAATGGCTGCCAACACTTCCTAGTTGCAACAGCTTGCAGCCAATAAGCAGCAAGCTCATGCTTGTAACGCCTCAGCCAATCAGATGGCAGAATTCCCAAATATCGATATCTGCAAATTTCGAAATTTCTCCAAAACTACTGAACGGATTTACACCAAATAAACAAAAGCGTGCTTTCTAGACCAAGACCCTTCTCCCTGTCAAATTTGGGGTAATACCGTTCACCCGTTCGACCTGTAGCCTTTTTTTTTTTTTTGTCCTCATCTCTATCAAGGCTGCATTAGCCAGACTGTACAAACAAGGCTGCAAGGGCTTATTGGGTATAGGCGTGCTGACTCAGTCGTGAGCTGGTGTGGGTTGCCGGCTGAATAGAGAAGACCCAACCCTACAGCGACCGCCAGTATCATACACAATAAATGAGCTAATATCGGCTTGTAATTTAGTCAAGGAAAATTTATCAAAATAAAGGGGAATTGTATTAAATAAAAAGGAGAATTTTGGCAAGATAGGCATTTTAACCAGATTTGCACGTCCCAGAACCGACAAGGGGAGGTGCCCCCAAGTATCCATTAATTTCCGACACTCTTTAGCTACTGCGGATAGATTGGTGGATGCGATTAGATTAATATCCTTGACAATTCTTAGCCCCAAATATCTCAGACTTGTGCTGAGTGGTTCATTAAACCCTGTTAGGTCAGTATTCCAAACCATTATTTCGTTTTTTGAGGCATTCACCTCATACCCCGAAACATTACCAAATTCGAGGGCTAGATTAATGGCGGTGGGGAAGGCGGTACTAATCTCTGATGTTAAAATCATAACATTGTCCGCATACAGGGCCACCCTCCTCTCCCACGCTTTATACTTAAAGGGCTTGATGATATTGTTATCCCGTAATGTCTGAGAAAAAGGCTCAATATAAAGATCAAAAAGCAAGGAAGATAGAGGGCAGCCCTGCCGTGTTCCTCTTGTGATGTTAAAAGACTCGGATAGGCCCCCATTAACCAGAACGGATGCTGATGGACTGTGATATAAAAGTCGCACAGCTCTACGGAAGCCCTCACCCACGTTGAACTTCGCCAAGGCACCCGACAGGTACAACCAGTTGACCCTGTCGAATGCCTTGGCGGCGTCCAACGTGAGGATAGCAAGTGGCAAAGAGTTAGTGGTGGCCATATCTATAGCTCCCACTAGGTCATAGGTTAGTTCAAAAAGCTGGCGACCCCTTACAAAGCCCTTCTGGTTAAGATGTAAAATGTCCAGAGCAACCTTACCCAATCTCTTAGCCAAAATCGATGCAAAGATCTTATAATCGGCATTAAGAATAGAAATTGGGCGATATGACCCGCAATCTGTGGGAGCCTTGCCAGGCTTAAGTATCAATGTGATAGGCGCGTTGTTCCAGGAGCTAGGGGGGAGTGCCCCTTCCTGCAGTATTTGATTAAAAAGCAGAACAAGAAAAGGAGAGATCTCTTCCACCAATTTCTTATATATTTCGGCTGGTAAGCCGTCGGGCCCTGCCGCCTTGCCGCCCTTACTACCGCCTATTGCGGCCACCACTTCTTCCTCCGTAACTGCCATATCTAAAAAAACTCTTTGATCTGACGAGAGCGAAGGTAGGGATATATTATTTAGCCACTCTCTAATGCTTTCTGGGGAGATGTCTTTGTCCTCTTGATAGATCTCCTGAAAGAAATCTTTAAATGCCGTTCTAATTTCTACATCAGACGTTGAAGTCCCAGAGCTGGAAGTGATTGAATTAATAGTATTCCGCACCTGGTCGGTTCTGGATTTCCATGCAAGCAATTTACCAGCCCATTCGCCAAATTCAAAGTGGGCTAGTTTACTAGCTTTCCATCTACGGAGCAGGCGTTGATTTAAAACCGAAGCCAATTGCATTTTAAGCTCAAACAGTTTCTCTTGTTTAGCTGATATAAAGTTGGGGGTACTACTACAAGAATCTAATTCCGCCTGTGCTGATAAAAGATTGGCTTCAATAGACGCCACTTCCTGAGTATACTGCCTCCAGCGAAATGTGGCCTTATTTTTAATAACTCCAGGCAGGAAGCACTTGAAAGCATCCCATACAATGTTGGTTGCTGCTGTGGCTATATTGACTTACATAAATTCACATGCCTCCAGTTTGAGATAAGCAACATCATCCGGTGAAGAAAGAAAAATGCGATCAAAAGACCATGATCTATTAGGGAGCTGCACAATACCTGCGAGATCTAACATTACTGCAGAATGGTCCGACAGATGAGAAGGCAAATAGCTAACATTATTTGTGAAGCCCTGCAAATTGCGACTAATCAAAAAGAAATCAATCCTGGACTGGTGGCGGTATTTAAAATTTCGAAAAGAGAATCCAGGTTGCTGACCTGCCCTTATCCGCCAGATATCAATATACCCATATTGCTGCATACAGTTAAGTAGAAACGCTCTAGATTTAGAAAGAACTTGTTGTCGACTCGATGGCATTTTATCTAGAGCGTAATCAAGCACAATGTTAAAATCCCCTGCGATAATAGTGGGTTCAGGAAAGTGCAAAAGCTGTGAGAATAGAGATTCTAGTGCTGAGGGGTCATCTCTGTTGGGCCCGTAGTAACCTACTAATGTTATTTGAAAACCTCCTATCTCTACCGTGGCAATTGCCCATCTCCCAGCCGAATCTACCAACTGACTAACTAATCTAGTAGTGATAGTTTTCTTGAAAAAAATAGATACACCTCTCACATTAAGCGACTGAGAGGTAGAAACTGATAGGTCTATCCACCTGTTCTTTTTAACCAACTCAGATACCTCATTCTCCACTAAGTGTGTCTCCTGGAGTATAATGACCTGCGCATCGGAATCACGCAGATATTGTAGGATCCTATTTGCCCTTGGCCTGGTGCGCAGGCCATTAACATTCCAGGAGAGAATCTTAAGATTACTCATGACTGAAAAAACTATGAATAAGCTTACAATTTTTGACTAAATTATCCAGTATTGGTAGAACATAATATGCCAGCAGCCAAAAAAACGATGAGGAACAATTTTGCTTATTTTTCCACCCCCCCCCTCACCCCCATGCCTCCCCCCCACCCGTGAGAAACCCTGGTACTAACTAACCGGAACAAGCCCGGTTGTGGTACTCCCTACCCTTTGCCGAGCCCGCACAGGGCATCACTAACTAAATGCAATAAAAGAATTATAGGCTTAAAATAAAAAATAAATAAAAAATAAACAAAAAGCGATTTCCCCCATTTTCATTATGAATTCCCCCTTTTTTTACTTGTTTGTCGATTTCTTTATAATTTTCTTCTTTTT
Source organism: Triturus cristatus (assembly GCF_964204655.1). Taxonomy (NCBI): domain Eukaryota; kingdom Metazoa; phylum Chordata; class Amphibia; order Caudata; family Salamandridae; genus Triturus; species Triturus cristatus. The sequence continues at coordinate 1,192,258,149 of NC_140591.1, forward strand.
TTTTCCTTTTTTTCCCCTTCACTTTTGCTCATTGTATATTTTCTTTTTCCCTTTAACACTGTCTAACTTAAACTGTCTATGAATACATAGGAATCTGCTTACAAAATGCAGGAAGGTTTAATATATACTATCTGAAGACAAAAGGATATAAAGTATGGTAGGGGAAACTACTTTAGAATCCCAAGAGAGGTCAGGGTCCGAAGTTAATGACACCAGACTCTCAACCAGAGCCAGAACCTCCCTTAGAACCCCCTAAGGTCATCAGAAGATCATCCGCCGCCTGTACTGAACGAATGTTATTCATTTTATTATTGATCATTATTTTCAAAGCGGCTGGAAACCCCATTTGAACTGATGCACCAAGCTTCCTAAAGGCCTCCATTCTACTTCCTAGCTCCCATTGTTTTTCAAGGGTAGCCCTCGACAGGTCAGATCGAATTTGAAACGTAAAACCCACCCCTACAAGGGATTTTTCCTTGAGTGCAAGATTGAGAATATGTTCTTTCAGCGAGTATGTATGGAAGTTCAACAGAAGCTTTCTTGGCTTTATCCGTTGTGGATTCCACCTAAATTGTTCTCTATGTATTCGCTGTATCTCAGATGCTAATTCCTCCTCAGATTGATCCAGTTTTAGAGAGTGTCTCAGAAGGGTGATAATATAGCGCTTAATGTCAGATCCTTCACTGCCCTCAGGCACATTCAAGATGCGGATGTTGCTCCGTCTGGCATTGTTTTCAAGGATTTCCATTGTTTCAGCCATAGCGGTATCAGCTCTCTTAAGCCTCTCTATTTCCTCCTTAGCTTTGTCAAGGTGTATCGGCATGCAGGCCACTGTCTCTTCTAAGACTCCTGTTCTTGAGAAGAGTCCATCAATCTTTCACAATAGCTTCTTATCTCCCGCTGATTTAGTGCAGACTCCTCAAACCCCCTTTTAATATCAGCCGACGGAGTAGAAAACATAAGCTGTAGGGTGACGCTAGGTGAAGATGAGTGGCGGCTGAGTGCGGGATGCGAGCGATATTGCGACTGACTTAGGACCTCAATGGTTTGGTTGGGGAGGGTGGGTTAGGGGAGTTGGGGGAAGCGTGAGGGGAGGGAGGGGGTTTGGAGTTTATGGCTATAAAAAGAGTGACTGTCCCCTAAGCTTTGGGGGAAGGAGCGCGTTAGAGCCTGACCGCAGACAGGGGGTCTGCCCCGCACACAAGCGCTGAACTGGAGGGACACTTGGGAAGTATTAGGTATTTACTCAGTTTAGCACGGTGATGCCCGGCCTCCGGGATGTGGGATAGCCGATATAATTGATTGCGAGATGAGACAAGATGGCGGACCTCAGGTTGATGGCACTCGGATATGTATATTACTGTTCCTTGTTTGCAGTCAATAAATACATTTAAAAAAAAAGAAAACATAAGCTGTAAGGCAGAGACTGGGAGATCTAAGGCAAGAGAGTCTGACATTAAGCCACTGTAAGAGTCAATGGTATTGCCTAAGTTAGGGTGCAAGTGTACTGCATCAGTGGCAGACGGAAGCTCCTTCTGAGCAGCACTCCCCAAGCTTACAAGTTCGGGGACCGAACCCTGCCCAAGAGCCCCTCCACTAAGTAGACCCTCAACCCTGGGTCTATCAATATTGCTTGAGACCATGCTGCTACTGTCTAGAGGGTCGTGGTGCACTATCTTAGCCCCGATTTCGCTATCAGGTAATATCCGTGCCTGAGTCGCTTTAAATTTAGCACCGGTGGCATCAGGTAGAGGCACTGAAAGCCCTGACGGAAGTGAGGGAATTGGAAGAGTTAAGCTTAGATTGATTTGCTTAGAACATTCTCCAGATTCCTTAGATAGATCATTCTCATCCGCCAGGATTAGGGTTGATAATAGAACTTTAGAAGGAGAGCATGCCGGTGACTTAATAGGTGAAGCAACAGGCCCTGGAGCTACTAATTGAGGAGACGATACAAGAAGGGCCCCTGTGACCGAAAGATCCGGAGATGCCAACATGTTGGAATTTGTTAGCGGGGAGATGGAAACAGAAGAAGTCTGGAGCTGGGATTGAGCCAGGTCGAGTACTTGAGGAACAACCTTGAAAAATGATCGTAATGAAGGCATAATTCTTGAGGTAGAGTCTAGAAGAGATTTGCTTAACTTAGTAGTTTTATTAGACCTAGCTAATTTATCAGACCTCTTCGTACGTTTGGGCTTAACTTCAACATGCAAATAGGAAGAAGTTTTTGAGGGGATCTGGGGTTCAGAAGATTTAGAGGGGGACTCAGCCGATTCCCACCCCCCTTCTGTGCCACCCTGGGGAGCGCTCCTGTGATCCAGCCTTGTAGCAGACTTAGTACCAACCCCAGCCGCAACCTCAGCTGAAAACTTCCTACTCCATTTGCTTCTGCGTGAGTGCCTCCTTTTTGCGCTATGCTTAACTTTTTCACCCAAGTCTTTGTTTGTAAGGGACTCCTTAGTACTAGGAATCGAAGGTATAACTGGCTCTTGAGTGTGTGGTTTACCCGACAGCAGACGAAGCGCATTGCGCGTGTTGGCTCTCGATGTGGCTCTCGTTGTGACCCTCGCAGGATTGCTAGTCCCCGCCACCCAAGCTCTAGGAAAAGTGTCACCCGACACTTGTATGGGGGATTTCTCTAACTTCCCCGCAAAGTAAAACATTTCTTCTTGACCGGAGAAAACCCCCTTTTCAACAGTCTTGCCCGTCACCTGATCAGCTGCTTTGACTGCAGCAGCTATATGCTCCGCACTGCCTTCTCCTCGTATCTTAAAGTTATCACCGCCCTGATGGACGCTGACCTGGTGATCGCGCCGACGACTCCACTGCCTCCTCCCCCGACGGAGCTCCAGGGCAGCCCGGAACCAGGGCCACAGGCCGTGCCGATTTCCAAATGACGTTGTAACTAGATCCGAAACCTCAGGGGACGGCAGTATCGCTCCCAACTTCAGGCACATGAAGATAGAAGAAAGACCGCGCTAACACGGTAACTTTCCCGTCGGTATAAGCGAGCAGCAAAAGAAAGTCGCTTTACTGAAAAAAAAAAAAGCAGGTTCATTAGTTATTATTCATGAAGTCGCTGATTATAAGCCAACACTGACAATATTCAGCATTTTTCGGAAGAAAAAAAAACGAAGAAAAAAGCTGTAGCGACGCCCTGCAGGGTGCTCAGAGCCGAGTACCGCGGCAGCTAGCCTGCTGCCGCCATGTTCCTCAAGATCTCTCAGCTTGTACTGTAGCCAATAAGCAGCAAGCTCATGCTTGTAACGCCTCAGCCAATCAGATGGCAGAATTCCCAAATATCGATATCTGCAAATTTCGATACTTCTCCAAAGCTACTGAACGGATTTACACCATATAAACAAAAGCATGCTTTCTAGACCAAGACCCTTCTCCCTGTCAAATTTGGGGTAATACCGTTCACCCGTTCGACCTGTAGCCTTGTCTAAAGTTTCCTATGGAAATTGCATGGAGAAAACATGTCTTGGGACCCCCCTTTTTTCATGGTCCCCCCTTGACGAGTCACCCCCAAACTTTCAACATAGGAGCTGATATGAACAAAGAATTAGTTTGGAAAATTTCATGATGATTTATCAAACGACGCCAAAGTTATAGGCAAAATAAAAATTCTCTTCCTATGGAAACTTGGTCCTAACTATAACTACCTACTGGCGACCGCCAGTAGGTAATATATATATGTACTACAGTGCAAAGGTCAAATTAGAGTTTATTACCGCAGGACAACGAAAGTAACATTAGAAAAACACAAACAAAAACACTTTCTACCTCCTTACAAATTGCATGTAGCAGTTTACACATGGAAACAACTCTCATATCTACCGAGAACAATATTTTCTAGTGCACAAATGTACTGGTTTTGGTTACATACATTTGTTAAAACAAGTACTCATGAACAAATGCTATGTCATAAACTCTATATGCAGATGTACAGAGTACAATATTTATAACTGTTGTTGAGGAAGGTGAGGGGCATCGTGAGTTATGGCCCCTCCCCACACTCACCAATGGTATCAAATACCGCAATACACTCTGCACATTTGCATGTATACTGGTTTTACATATATATCATGTATATATAAATACATATATGTGTGTGTATTCCTTTTTAATCTGTGTTGTTTACATGTATATATTTAACCTACTTATATAAGATATTAAGTAACATTAAGCGCAGTCGTGATTACCGGCCTTCTTATGTTTGATGATGTCCAGAAAATCCATGGATGACGGATGCTTTCACCATGCTAAAATCGGATTTCTGTATTTTACTAATCCCTGGTACAATCAGTTTCTCTCTCCCTCTCATCCAGTCTGCTCTTAGAAGCCGGAGTGCACAGATGTCCTGTGCTCTGAAAAATCTACCTTTCACATCAGGCATGCTGTTACCGAAATCGGCGACAACTGGGGTGTTGTGGCTCGTTGCTTAGGTCCCGATGTCGACTTTTTGACTGCAGGGCGCGTGGACTTTTCTTCTGCGGTTTAGGGCAGAGAGTACAAGGCTGTCCCTGGTGGAGAGCTCCGTTCTGATTGGTCTGCGGGCCGGGGCGCTGTCCGACTGCTGAGTCCGGAATCCTGGGGCTATTGAAAGGAATGTCAGGGTTCAACGTATGGATCTTTCTTTCAATGTTTTGGAAAGTTGTCGGGGAACTGCCTTTCATCGCGGAAAACAATGCAGCCATGATGGTGGACTGGTAAGTGCTGCTGGAGTTGTCTTTCTTCATAAATAACGTTTATTTCGTGTTCTGGTGTCTTAAAAGGGGCGGCTTTCTTAAAAGTATGCTATGTATACATGCAGGTGTTTGTTGCCTGAGAGAGTGTTCTTACTGAGTGAATGTGTGAGCAAGTGTGCGCTCACACCACAACACCGTTATGTTCATTTCTGATTTAAAAACAGCAAAATAAAACAGCAGTTCAAAAGATTACTTTAGAGAATATCGTAAGGGAAAATACTGTTTTTATATGCCCTGACAGTTTCCTTTCCTTCATAATCACGTTTCCCAGCCATTCCTCTCCAACCCGCATTTTACGACGTTATCACTGTATCTGCTCCATACGGCATAAATTCATATGCAGTACATAAGGGACGTGAAACTCCACCCATCATCTTTGAAAGCTAGTCAGCCAGCCAGCCAGCCAGCCAGCCAGCCATCCATCCATCCATCCATCCATCCATCCAATTGATTCGGGATCTCCTTTTTGTGTGTTTGTTTTCGTCCTCACCCACCACCCGCCTCTGTCACATTAACAGAGATGGCAGTGCAGCTAAAAATAAACGCATTGCATCTGGAATATCCTCACAGTATTAGTCCGCTAACGCCTCTTATCTCGCGGCCTCTGAGTTCCTTTTTTTAGCCTTCCCGACGCAGCAACAGGCTGCCAAGCGGTCTTTGACACCTTTCGGAAGTGTTAGCGACTTAAACAGGAAAGCCTCTAATGTCGTCACAGGGGTTTCCGTTCTCTGGCTGAGGGAGGTCAGGGCCTCTATTACGCATTAAACCGCCAGCTCATGTTTTTGGAGACACGCCCTGTGCAAGCCGAGGCAAACCTCGGAGTAGCACTGTCGACCGGTGACTTTTGCGATAACGTATACTTGTGAAAAAGGAATTTGAATACACTGACTTTTTAGTGCCCCTTTTGTGGCGAAGCGGTAGCTTTAGCCGAGAGAACATCTGAAAACAGCAGAGTTATATAAGCTGCCAAATCCACGCTGATCCCGAGCGCGTCACTGGTTGCTTCCTTCCGCCCTCCCTGCCTGGGCTCAGTGAGTGCAGGGCAGCCTCGTCCTGGGAAACATCTCTTACAGGATGATCAGGACATGGCCCGGCTGGATTACTGCTCCTAGGGCAACTAATTCTGCCACATCTGGCTACTGCACATCCCGCTTCAGAGCACAGCTGGATGCTTCTGGTGGCTTCTCCTGGTCTAGTGTGGGCTTATGGCTGAGCAGTACAACTGTCAACAATGCTAGCAGGAAACTGGGGTCAAATGGTCTCAGGTTTTTCAAAGATACACCATGTGGGCCATTGAGGTCAAAGTTTTTATTTCTTGTATTGAAAGCCAAACTCTTCTGGTGGTGTAATGTCTAAGACTGTGGACGGTGAGGGTCTCGTCGTTCCCAAGTTCCCACTATAGCCGTGTGATTTTGACCCCAAAAGATTTGAGCGGGACAAGGTCAGAATTTGTGACCCCTAAAGGAGCTTCATCAGTTGGATAGGTTTGCAGCCTCAATCCATTCCAGGGTTCTTTCGATCAGATTTAGTCACTTTTTTGAAATTCAAAACCCTCAAGCTGGACAAAACTGGAAGTTGTACACTGGCAGTTCTTTAAAAGGTTAAGTTCTTTAACGTCAGGGTCCAACTGAACAGTGGAGCAAAAAGCTTAGAGTGTGACTAACCAGGTGTTCTTGCTCAGCTAGTGTGTGATATTCACAGGAAAGCCTCAGCACCATGTTTCTGCCCACCAGAGGCAGAAAAAAACTCCCAATTTTCTCTACCTGCTAAGAAAGTTATTTCTGGGCAGTCCTGCAGCTGGTAGATCTTGAGGAAAAGTTTATAAACGCCAGGTCTTCCTTCAATTAGGTCTCCGGCAGGGTCCAGGCATCTGTACTCAGCTTGGCTCTCTTGGAGTCAGGAATCCCACGCTTCTGTGCCCCGGAAGCAGTCAAAGAGGAGGTCTACCATCTCACCTTTGGTAGAATTTCCCCTCCTTCAGTGCCGCCAGAAGTCAGGAGTCCGTGAGTCCTTGAATACGTCCTCTTCTTCACGCAGGAGTATTCCTCCGGCATGTCCTTCCTAATTTATGATCTTTCCAGATCCAGGAATGTTCAGAGAAGGTGGTGGTCCGGGCACCAGATTTATCATGTGCACTAAAAAGTGACTGAAAATATTCTGCCGGCCAATCCTAACTATTTTCTCATAGTCAGCCTTCCCCTTTTGTGGCACTTCCTCTTTGTCTTATTGCGTAATTACTGAGGAGCCCCAGTTGCAATTTGGTAGAACCCTTCTGTCATTCGCCAACCCTGTCTTCTCCTCCTTGCGCAGTCTCCTATTTAGATGAGCTCCTCACTCAAGTGACAGGGTCAAAACAGGCACTCTTCCCCACTGTCAATGAAGCCTGACTTTCTAGGAGTGTCCTGGGAATAAATGGAGAAGTCCTTCCTGGCAGCTTCAAAACAAAAGAAGTAGTGCTATGGCTGTCCTTTGTTCTGCCAGCTGTCCCTGTCCACTCCCAGATAGTTATTCCCTTGTCAGTAGTTAAGATCACACTGTCCTTAATGGGCTCAAAGGCAGACCACTGTCCTCTGAAATAGGGTTGTTATCTCCTCCTGCTAAGGATGTTTATTCCAGTTCTGGTGGCGTAATGAGGGGCAAAACTAGTTTTAAGCCAGTTTTTACCCAGGCAGCCTAAGGTATATTTTTATAAAGTTACTTTTCAACTCATGCATTCAAAAACCTGATTTGATCATCAGATGATATTTTGAAACTTAGGAACGAAATATTCTTCATTTTTCTTTACAACCAAATTTTATTAGGTTTTCAAGATAACACTGATACACATATACATTGTTCAAGTCGTAATTAGGTACGAAATAACCTTGAGGAGTTTCCTAGCATTTTTTGAGGTTTCAATATTTGAATTATACCCAGGTCTGTGTGATGGAAAAATGTTTTGATCTGCAATGGCAGAGAGGGTACAATATAAGTGTGCCACTTTTTATGTTTTAGGCACACTGCCTTTTAAGGTACACATTAGGAGTGTCTTCCAAGTTACACATTAGGTGTGACTCATTGATACAGAACAATAGGATTTCCTACATGACAAAGGCACTTTTCCTTCCCATGTGTTACTGTAGTTCCTTCAACTATAGTCCACCCAGAGAACAGTGATGCTCCTGGCAGCCATTTATTTCTGTCACATGTGTGTGGTGCAAATTCCCGCTGTAGCATGCGTGACATTTAACTGTCATGCAAGCAGTGCATTTTCTACACCATCTACTGCAACTTAAAGTAAAGTTAAATAGAACAATTTATCTAAATCATTTTTTATAAATACTAACATTCTAAGTCCAGGTCACTTACACTTTGGCACTAAATAGCAGTCCTAGCACCAGCAAAAATAGGGTCTAGAAAAAGGCAAAACACCTTGCGTGACTATGTAAAGCTGAATTTGCTACAATTGTGAATTGATTTTCTGCCAAGCAACTGTTTCGGTGTATATTTTAATTCAGAGGTATTGTTAACAAAATAATAGACTCTTTCAAATCACTTTTTTTCTATAATAAAACAACTCGGAGACTTTGCACATATGGTACCCTAAAAGAGTTTGGTTGCATACATTATTGCTGTTATTGAACACCTTAAACCATTCACATTTGCAGTTATGGGATGTTGCATACTACCTTTACAACGCATACCATTACAACGCAATCCAACACTTACCCTACTGTTGCACCCCCTGGAGTTAGAATAGTAATTTTTACCCCTATACTATCCAATACTTACCTTAAATGCAATTTAATATTATGCGTTGTAATGGTATGCATTGTAAAGGTAGTATGCGATGTAATGGAATGCGTTGTAAAGGTAGTTTTTAAACATGCGTTGTAGTGTCATGCTATGTAATGGAATGCGTTGTAGGGGATGTTGCGTTGTAAAAAATGCGTTGTAAGTGCATGCGTTGTAAAAGTGTGCGTTGTAACGACATACATCCCCTGCAGCCAGCAATGCATACCCCTGTAGTGCATGACCTATAGACGTGTGCAGTCAGATTTGAGTGTCTAAAATGGATTTTTGCTAAACACTCCGTCAGTCTTGAAGTCCCACAAACTCACTGCATAGTCTTTGGCCACAAACAGAAGATTTGTGGATGCAAGGACTGGCTTTTGTTTTTGTTTTGTAATGGGAAGTACATTTTGAAATAGGATTATTTATTACATTTTAAATGTTTAGTTTTTTGCTTTATCTTTTAGTTTTCCTTCTATTGTTTCAGTAATGCATCCGTGATGCTCATGAACCAAATGTTTCTTATTTTAACCCCTTTACCATAGCCGTGAGTCACTAGTGTACGAACAAGCCTGCATTTGTGCATTCAGGAACTGAGTAACAAACACACACATGTAGCTGTAAACCATGTTGAAAAGTGGCCACAAAAATGTAGAATTCCATTGCTTATTTTAACTAGCGTTCGTCATTGAGCATTCTCAATGGTGACCCACCCACTTACGACCACATGTGCATTAGAAATCCTTTTTCACAAATGTGCATTAATGACTAACGCATTGTATTAGAACATTGGAATGTTGAGCACTCCATTGAAGACAATGGCATCAACATTCCAATGTTTGTTCACAGCTATAGCTGTGAACAAAGGCCGCACGGACCCCAAGGGGCTTTCAAGCTGGAGCCACGGACAGGCATAGTAAGCTGAGCAAGGGTGCAGTCTTGACTCAATTCTGAAATATTACTTTATTGGGAGTCATGAGTTACAGGGGGTACCTCACATAATTCTGGGATCTAAAAGCCTTGTGCGGTTATAGTGATAAATATATTTATTCCTTTAATTCTTTTCTGTGTAGTCATTAATTATGCATACCCTGGGTGGGTACTTAATGTCTCCAATATCCAATATTCAATAAATCTATAGTTATGGAAATAGATCTAATCGTTCTTTTTTTTTTGTAGGCAATCGCTGTGCTTACCCATGTGTGCCTGTATTCAAGATATTCAAAACATTTACAAAGTAGACTATTACATAGCATTCAAAAACCGTGTTACAAGACATACTTACATACATGGGGGCTTATTTATAAGCCCATCACGCAGCCAATGCCACACATTTTTTTGATGCACCGCCGGCGCAATTGGCTTGACCCTATTTACAAGGTCACCTAAAGCCACCCTGCGTGACTTTTCTTGGCCTTATAAATATGGGCCCCTTTCACCAATGACTCTGCATGAAAGGGGAATTCCTTGCATGTTGCTGTGGGTGTTACCGCGTGACATCCATGGAACCTGGCACATTCCCAGATTTACAATATTTTGTAAAACTGGGAATGAGTCAAAATTCAACGCCTCCAGATGGGAGGCGTAGGAATGGCGCAATGAGGAGAAATTCTTTCATTTCTCCTCGTTTTTCCCTTCCTGCACACGAACAATGACATGGCAGTCAATTGTGCGCCAGCGCATGCTAAAGCACAGGGATGCATCGTAAAGCACAGGGATGTGACGTATTGTTGTTAATACAATGCACACCTGTGCTTTGAAAATGACACAGCATGGTGCAGCTAAATGGCTTGTGGTGCTGTGCTGCAACATTTTCTAGTAGATGAGGTCCTTGGTGTCTAATGTTCATAGACAATAAATCCATATTGGAAACAAAAATATTGTGGAGCAATTTCACATCTTTCATTTGAGCATTTGAGTTCCACACAATTCATTGTTATTGCCAACTGGTAAAATACTGAGATATAATTTAAGATCCATGCTTCATTCTCAGTAGCGGTCGGTGGAGGGAGTTCCGTGGGGCGGTGAGGCGGGGCAGGGGAGGGGCAGGGCGGGGAAATGTAAACACCGGAGTATGGATGAACGGAGGTAAGTACACATTTAAATAAATAAAACGAATTTCGTTGCGCGCTCTGCATCACATTTTGCAATGCAGCGCGCGCAAAGGAATTCGTTTTATTTATTTAAATGTGTACTTACCTCCGTTCATCCATATTCCGGTGTTAACATTTCCCCACCCTGCCCCTCCCCCGCCCCGCCTCACCGCCCCACGGACCTCCCTCCACGGACCGCTACTGTTCATTCTCATGCAACACATTCTATGATCTTCTTTCAATTGGTTCCATATCATTTAGAAAAGCCAATTATGCAGTTCTGCGTCTTTTTGTGTAGTTCCCTGTTGACAGTGTCATATTTAAATATCAGTTCACTTACTCGTCTCCGAAGTCTCAGCTCCACATTTCTTCCTCTAGGAAAACAGTTCTATATGCAAATTGGGTCAAAACAAAACATACTGGTACACGTTGTTTGTTGTTTATCTGAAAAAAAACAATGTAACTGCTTTATAATAAATTAAGCCAAGGGGGCATTCCATGAATGATACATGGACGTTCCCATGGAACCACCCGAAGTTTTTGATGCAAAACTCTATCTACTAACAATAATAGACAGGGATTTGCACCCAAAAATAATACCTCTTTGAGGCAGGCATAAAAAAGAGAAATGTTTTATTTCCTCTAATTCCGCCTAAAGTTTGTTTAGGCATAGTATTTTGTACTGGAATGGCACTGTCCTGCTGTCTCCCTCTCACACAGCCAGCACAGAAAATTTGGTGACTGCACTGCGCTGCATGTCAACTTAGGGATGCTTTCTAATGGAGCAGTGTTGACACTTCTTAACAGATGGGGACACAAAGATATTTCTTGACTGGGCCACAGGCCCTTAATCGAACAGTGTCAGTAGTTCCTAGCAGGTCTGCTTGGCTCGTAATCAGACACTCAAAAGAAATGTCAAATTTTCAATGAGAAAGAGCAAGCACGTCTCATAGAGGCCTAGATATATTAATTTGCACCCTACAAGCTCTTGTTATCAGGGCTGTTGTAGTTAAGTTGGGCTGTAAAAGGTCTCATCTGGCCATAGCTCCTTTCCCCTTGATGTTAAAGTTCTAAAACTTGACAATAGTAGTGTCACTTTTTTATAGGCAGTTTGAGAACTTTCAATAGGACTGTTATCTGTTCAGTGGGCCAGTTGCAACTCTGCTCAACCAGGCGCCTGTTATTTGACTGATCCTACACTAGCGCTTGTCAAAATTGCTGCTGTACTCTTTTAGCAATAGACCCTCAGGCACTGACCCATTGAAACCACACAGCTGTCTCCTCAGAAGGCATGCTGTCCTCTTAATGGACTGTATGTGCACCTTTCGCAATAATACTATTTTATAGTACTATACATTGGCATAGCAAAGGGGGTAGGGAGCACGAGTTTTGGGGGTGGTGGCCTCCTCCCCTCTCTTACTTGTAGCTGTCACGGGACGGCAAGCACAGGAAATGCCAGCACCACTCCCTACCTCGCTCTTACATGTGGCCGCAGCAGAACAGTAAACGCAAGGGCCGCCACCGGCTGCGAAACGTTTAGCTACATAACTGAGACTTTACTTGTTGGCAGCACAAACAATGAAAGGTTTGAATATTGCAGGATTGTGAACTCCTCTTTTACACTACTACAATGTAATAATAAACACAAGTATTGTTCGCTCACTACAGGATCCCTAACAGTAACTGAAAATAGATAATAAAGAAATCAGCACTGAAGAGATCAAAGACAGAAACACAGTACACTTAGCAGCAGTGTAAACCATTCGCAGACAACTAAGAAACAGCAACAATCCACGCACACATGCACCAAACAAGCAAAGCACAGAGGGCAGAGTTGTAACTGCCTTCATACACAGAGAACAAGAAGGGCATGGGTAATAAAATAACAATCTTTTTTTGTCAAACACACTAAAGAGGGACATACATCAGCAATCTACCATCCACAGTTCTCCCCACATACAGTATTGCATGAGCAGCAGTATCCCTCAAAGCCAAAGGAACAAAAATATGCAACACAAGACAAGCCTCCCTTACACACAGAACAATTACAGTGCATGCAGCCAGGTAAGCTACAATCACAAAATCAGACAAGGTAAATCACGATCAGCCACATTGCTTGTTTAACATAAGCACACAGGTACAGCACATGCTACACCAGTGAAAGGTTTACATAAACACACACAGAAACAAAATAAATAGAAAAGGCCACATTGATACAAGCTTGTTCATATAGAGGTGTACTAGATATCCTCAGACATATCAGTGTAATAGTAGTGAATGTGAAATCCACTGTGATTAAGCAGAGATCCATCACCAGAACTCCACAGAAGGACACTGAGATACTCACACCACAGAAAGCAATCTAGGGAGAAGCCATGGTTGATCTTTCATTAATGCTTTCACTGCAAATGTCCAGTGTTGACTATTCTAAAGGAACACTGACCACAGCATCATTAGCATCTATAATGGGTGGCAATACAGGGCGTCTTGTTAGCATCTTCCACTGGTCTCTAAGTTCACCCCTGGAGGTCTTCTCAACAGTGCTAAATGGAGGTCTGAGGGAGAGGAGATTCGAGGTGATGTATCTAAGGAGAAATATTTGTGGCAACGTGTGGACAGAGAAAGGCAACGACAGCAGCTTTTTGCGTGTGGAAAATGAGAAAAAACCTATGTTGCGACACAGTAAGCAGCCGCCCAGCCCGTCCATGTTAAAGGGCAGCTCTGGTGCCTTACACTTTGGCGGGTTGAACTATTACAACATTTGCAGTGCTTCCTGATCATCCAATAACATAACGCACAGGTCCCATTTGTGACTATGGAACCTTTCCATGCACACCAGTCACGCACTTCAAACTGAGGCAGTGCAACTGCATCGTTTTGCATTTGAATCAGTATACCTGATGCATAATAAAATGCCACTTGGTCCCAGTACGTTTCTGAAGTGAAATAGTTGTTATGCACTTATTTATCTTCTTCTACACCAATCATGTTTGAGAAAAGCCAAAAGTCCCCACATTGCCTAGATACGTCATCATACATGGTACCGTCAAAAAAGGCAGCACTGCCCTGTGACGATTTTTTTTGTAAAGGGTGAGCACTGATCAACAGTCAATAAATGATAAAAGCAGTTCCATAGCAGCAAATCATGCACGTGGTCTAACCTGTGCTCGTGCTGATGTTTTCTGTCCCCACGGTGTTCCCAATCAAATGGTACTGGTTGAGTCTGGAGCCATCTTCTGCCACAACCACTGATTTGTGTGTTTTATTTGTCCATTCGTACATCAATTCCGAGTTTGGGTAAGCATCTGCAAGACAAAGTGTAGGAAGTATAAATCAATCTGTAATTTTTTAAAATTATTTCTGATGGACTAGTATGTTCAAAAAAGGCTAAGCAGAAAAGGTATGCAGTGCTAACAACACAGGACGTTTCGATGTTGATGTCCCCCTTGTCATTATCTTTAGTTTGCGTGGGTTTTTCATTTTCAACCACCGTTAGAAGATTATGGGGCATATTTACAAGCAGGCGATAAAAAATTATCGCCGCTTATGCGGCCGGTTTCGGCCGAAAAGCGGCGATAATTTTATCGCCTAATTAGCAAGGCCACTCTAACGCGTGAAACCTTGCTTTAGCGTGGGGATTCTTTACGCCCAGCTTTGCATCTCTAATGAGATGCAAAGTGGGCGTTCCTGACCTAACATGACAGGAGAAATGTCGCTAAGCGACATTTCTCCTATTATCAAGCCCCACGCATGAAGCATAGCGTCAGGAAAAGTAGCGATAACCCCTGTTATCGCTACTTTCCTTACGCCTGCTTCAGGACTGACATAGCCATGATATCCTATGGAGGGTGGATATCATGGCTAAGTTTGTGAGTCCCTATCAGCATGCTAACGCCACATTGCGTGAGATTATCGCTGGGTTTCCAGCGATAATCTCACGTTAGGCAGTTAGCATGAGGATTTTTATCGCTGAGAAGATAAGCGTTGCTAATAGCACGCTATCTCAGGGATAAAAATCCTCGTTACCCGGCGATAATTATCCTCACGCTAAGAGCGCTGAGCGATAATTATCGCCGGGTGTTGCTGATGTGCCCCACTGTTTTTTGAGTCCGCGTTTTGTGGAAACAAGTTTCCGAGGGTTATGCTACCCGTGTCCCCCGGCCATCATCACAGCTTTATCCGATGATTGTAAAAAACCATGAAAGCAATAAAATATGCAGTCAGTACAATTATACATATAAAAGCACATAAAACCCCGACAGAACAGTTAATCCAATAATTTATGCTTGCATAAAAATTATTAATGGAAAATTAAAACAGTAGTTTTTCCCTGTGAGGAGGTGCTGGTTTCAAGAAAAAAAAGCACACTAGAGCAGGCCAAAGTGAACTAAAATGCTGAAGAAATTGCAGTGCAGACTTACATGAGACAAAACCAGATCGACCTAATATAGGAATTCTTTTAGTATACAAAGCATACATTTGACAGAAAAAGGTAAAGTGCAGTAAAGTTTGAGTAGAATACTCATCACATGGAAAGATCATGATAGTAGACCTGTCAAACTGGCCTAGAGGGAAGCAGAAATAACTTCAAATAATTACACACATAAACTTAGTAAGATACAATCTCAGGTGTTGGCCACCATATCCAAATTCGGTTAATCTCACACAGTTGTGCAAATCATAGGGTGCGCTAAATTTGTGCTCTTGGTTAGTGCCACAGATTTCCTGGCTTCCCTCCTTAAAAGTAAAAAAGTTGCTTTAATCCATCCTCTGTCATTGCTGTTTAGGACCTAGGGATTCAAAAAAATTGGAGGCCTGGTCAGCTTATTGGCTGTTAGCTGTGATAGGCAAGCCAAGGAATCCGAGACCCTAGATCCCAAGACAGGCAATCCTCAATGACTTCCCTGATAAAAATGGCATGGAGATTGCACCTACTCCATCAACAAAGAGGCTAAGTTAATAGAATCTTTTACATTTGCAAAGCACAGCACCCCACGAACAGCGTAAGTAGAGCAACTAACTGGTAAACCCAAGAAATGTTTGCAGACATTATTCTCCTCTGTCTGCAGGAATCGTACATTCTTATACCCCCCCCACCCCTGAACCGTAGGTTAGAACAGGCATTCCTTTTCTTTTTTACACCTGTAGAAGTGCGCTAATCTGTTTCCTTCCAATAGAGACTCCAAGTAAATTGGAAGCCAACAGAATTTGCGAATCTCAGTATGCGTTGCGATAGACAAGGAGGGCAGTACCCTTGTATATCAAAGGTAACACTTAAATAGGTAAATTCATGAGTTCCAGATATGGGAACGCCTTTTATGGCTCGACTAAGGGGCTTGAGATTCTTAGGTCCACATGCCATAACAAAAGTTTTAGTTAAGTTGGTTTCAAGATTTAATTTGTCTATAAATTCAACAAATATATTCAGAAGAAGTCTGAGCCTATTAAAGGTTCTGGCCAGTAAGACAGCATCATCTGCATAGAGTAATTCATGAACATACTAACCAATATTCCCACAAATTTTTTTTCTTTGTGTGCTGCAATATAAGGTCTCTGTACGCTTTTAATTTTTTTTTAAAATTTTATTATCGTTTTAAAGGATTGACGTCGCTAGGTTTATGAAAGCAATTTGTTTTTCCGTTCTACGATTAATATCATGGGTATAACACAAGAAACAATAATAAAAAGTCATTAATTGACTATTAAAAATAAAAATAAGCTTTAATGAACATGTGTTTTTCACATTGAACCATTTTCAGGAATACTAAGGGGGAGTGTCAGTACCGCCCTAGAGGTAGGCATTATGAGACCGGTATGAAACTATTATTTAAGGTACTGGTGTTTAATTTGAAATGTGCTACTTGAATACATATGCGCTCCTTTTAAAAGTCTCGACTTTCATAATACGTGACGAGAATATACTTGATTTATAAACCTTCTCGCGTTTGCTTTGCACTCCTTTACTTCCTCCACTTTAAGATGGCCACCAATTCTGAAGGCACCGACACGCATCCATAATAGATGCTTTGATGTAGGATGGGCATGGCCTGTTACGTTCTTAAGCCGTGCGTGTGTGAGCCCAATGACGGCGCTGCACACACGCCAGTGGGACGCGGCACGGGTGAGATGTGTAATTGCGGGAAAGTGTGGCACGCATTGCGAGTGTTTTTAATGATTCACTGTTTAAACTTGTGGGTCTTCGGAACGTATTGCTAAAATTGTGGGAGACGGCGGGGAGTGTTTGATGGATGTGCAGCTTTGGATGGGTCTTGGCAGTAATTTAACACGAGAGACTTGATTCAGGCATGCCATAAAGGAAAAGTCAGTGAAGGACCAGCGTTTAATATAATCTTGATGCTGAGGTCTTAATGTATAGATCTGACTGCAACAACCCGTTCAAGGAAAGGGGCATGTAGGGAGATTAGCTACTTCATTTTTGATAAGCTAAGTTTTTCAGAGGAATGTTTTTGAAATAATGTGGATTGCAAAAAGGTTACAACATCGAACAAGATTTAAAAGACAGGATATGAGATAAAATGTCGTGTCTTACATATTTGTAGGGGACGAGACATTGGGTAGTTACCCCAGGGGCACGTGATCAGAGGACGCGTGTTCCATTCCGAAGACGGTTGCAGGTACGAGGAGACTTCGCAACCCCTTGGTAAAGATGGAATTGTGTACACATTTCAGAAAAAATGTGTTGATTACACGAGGTCCTCTTAGTAGGCAGATGGATTTTACAATTGGCATTCCTTGTGTCTTTTTTATCATACCATCAGAGGTTTTAGGTGAATCTCATATGAAGTTGATTTGGAACCCCAACAGCCCTGAAGAAGTTGCGTGATGGTTCAGCAACAAAACATGTTGATTATGGTTTGATTGAAACCATTTTAAATTGTGGGAGCTTACAGCATTTAATATAATTATGTCAAGCTAGTAAGCGTCACCAGTTTTTAACGGTGAGAATTAGATTTTCACATTCTCACTGGGGTCCAAAGGGCACGTATAAAAGCACCAGGCACTGATAGTTTTCTACTATTTCACTTCACTGTGGCTGAGATTCTTGCATCTAAAGAATACACTTTTTGTTTTCTACACGGAGTAAGAGCAACCTATGATGATAAGTGGGTATGCTGGCGAGTACCAGCCAGCGACCCTCTTGGTGTTACTACCGTGAGGTGCTCTTTCTCTTTCCTCACACTCTTTCCTCACACTTTTTCAAACCATTTCTTAGTAGAAATCGCATTAAGATGGTTTTTATGACACTTTTCATTTGACACACCACAACCTTTTGAGTAGTGATAGGAAACACACTCTAGGGAATCGGAAAGTATTGGAAACCTTCTCAGTGTCGGTAATTCAGGATTAGGTGTATTGTGGGGCAGGCTACCTGTTGTTTACTCTGTACGCTGCAGCCAAGGCTATGTGCGCCAAGAACCCAACCGCATGTGTGGGTGCAGTGACAAATATCAGTGGAAAGATCGCCAAACATTTGCTTAATAAAGTGAAAAGACAGTGTATTTCTACACATACAGCACCACATGAAGGGTTTTAAGGGAGGTTTGCAACATCCAACAAACATAAAAAGGATACAGTATTCAAAAGCATATTCTCCATTAAAAGTCTTTTAATGTAACAATGTGTCCCTTGCTATCACTTGTCAAATGGGAATGCTAAATCCCTGAGAGATGTCTGTGTTATTCAAGATTGCACCCAATAGAATCTGAGAAAATGCATTATTGTGTCTTGTCCTTAGCCAACCACAGAACATTCCTTTTATGAGTTTTATCTCCTGCTGCATTTCTTGCATGCCTTTTGCAGCCCTCCAAGTACCACGCATCAGGCTTAGACTAACGCATTTTAGTGTGGTGGTCATCATCACCGCACTGAAATGCAAAGTCATGCATTTATAAATCCTCCTCCGATGTCAAGCCTAGTACCAGCTGGTAATTAGCACCACTTACAGAAAGCTGGCACTGCGCAGACTTGGGGGTTGGCTCAGCTAGATTTGGGCTGGCCTTAGGGGCTACAGTGTAACAATTTCACCCATTGTGGGCTGGTGCAGCATTCAGCTTCACTGACCTCACGTCATTGGGATTTACCCTGCTCCCAATGTCCGATAGACTTGGACCGATTACGTACCTAGCTATAGGCGCCCTGCAGCCTGCTGTGCGAGCATGTGGCATGACAGTCAGTTTACATTTGGCAGTGGGAACCGCGCATTGTTGTGCCGACCCACGCGGCCCTAATATGCTTATGGACGCCTGCAACCCGACCCAGACTGCGGCTACTTCATGTTTAGCAGACAGCCTGCACGAGTCGTCACGTCCTGGACTGTGGCACCCAGGATGCAACGCATCTGTGGCATCTGCCAGGGGAAGGCGTTGTGGCGGTCACAAGGCAGACCCCGGGGTGCAACTAGCCTGGAGTCCGGTATGTTGATAGTAAACCCTACCCACCCATATGCATCCCAGACATGGTTTTGAAGCAGCCTAAGGATGTCGGCCATAACTCAGGCTGTGCCCACCGAGGACCGTGCTAAAACTATCCCAGCACTGTGCTATTTAAATAAACAAAGCTCACGTATGAATGCTTTTTCCTGTACTGCCTACCATGCCAGTCACTTGCAGGCCCGTGGTAGACTGTGTTGGAAAATGAAAAACTGTGGCGCAGCCCAGGATGGCTATATAAAATAATTTAATTAAAATCTTACCTGCTGATTTCCTCAGTCCCCTGCAGCCTCTCAGACAGGTTAATTTTGCTGAATGTTGTTCAGTTGTTGACTGAACAACCGTTCACCACATGTCCCATTTCAATAGCGCAACACAGTTCCAGTGTACTGGCACCAGGGTCACCATCACGGCCCGGGTGACAGCGAGCTGAGACTTAGAGCTACCCAGTGCAGTTTACGTTAGGACTCGGACTCAGTGCAGCCCCTAGGACACACAGGCAGCAGCCCCTGTCTGCTAACACAGACCAAAGGCTGCATGCAATACCCATAACGGAGCACCGTACAATCTGGGCCCAGTCCTGAAAGGCCAGGCCAGGCCCAGCCTCTCGCCTGCAATAATCAGCAAAGCAACGCCAATGACCCCTAGCCCCATCTCAACCTGGCCCAAGTCTTGCTTGGCACAGGTGAGCGGAACACAGCGGATGTGAATGTGGTTAAGATGGACTGCGAAGGAGTAGGTTGGGTCTGGTGTATATGAATGGAGTTAGTTCTAATGGCTGTGTGGTGTTTGAATGCACTGGGTGGGGTAGGTTGGTTCATATTGGGAATGGGGTTCTAGTGTACCGGGTAGAGCAAGGCTGATTTTGCTCTCTAGAAAGTGTCACTCATAGTCATTGAAATGCACTCATAATTGCACTGAAATTTTGAAAATGTCACACATAGCAATCTGAACCCTTGGTAGCTATGTGTAGTCCCTTTTCTGTTTGTGTGAAATTTCCCTGTTTTTGGCTTTACAATTCTGGTCACCCTATCTATCATCAAAAGGCACGCAGCAAGCCTATCAACATGATTTGTGCATTCACAATCACTAATACATATTAGTGATGGTGAAAGCACACTTTGTGCTGTTAGGCTTGTTGCCTGCTTTTGTTAATGAACTGCATCAGATTGCATGCATTTTTTAATGTTTTCATGTTAATTGCAGGGCCCGACATGCTTACAGTCGGGGCTGCATTTAACATGAAAACTGTCAAAAAGGCAGCAAACTGCCGCTCTCTGTTAAGAAAAAGCACACAGCAATCCAACAGCACGAAGTGTGCTTTCACAATCACTAATATGTCCTTACGCTCGCTTTTTAAATTGAAAACTTTGATTATTTTGTATGTTTTAAACTTGCGCACTTACCCCCAGCCACTCCAACTATTTCCCCTGCCAAGCAGACACCCACTTTCTGCGGATTTTAGCGCTGTTGGGAAGGGAATCGGCTCACGGACGCCATCGCTAGGAAACGCGAGGCCACGCCCACACGATTGGCCACGCCCATCCTCTTTCTCCATAAATGTGTGTCCCACGCAAGCGCAGCGGACGAGCGCAGCGGGAGCGCCGTTTGCGCGCCGAAGGCGCGCCTAAGGCAAGCCCGTCTGCGCCCGTCCGTGTCCCGGACGTGGCCAGCGCCAGCCCCCCTGCTGCTGCTTCTCCAGTCGCGGATCGGTCGCGTGTCTCCTACACTCGTGAGCATCTATTAACATTTAGTGCTAACTCTTGCCCCTGCTTGCATTGTTGGGACCTGGCTGATTTATCTCAGCGTATTTGCCAGGCATGCAAATTTCGCTTTCAGCCTACCCTAACTGCTCCTACCCAGCTTCCCACCGATTCGACATGTCTTCGGGCCGGTTTGATCAATGCTAGATCACTGGTCAAACATTGCAATGACATATTTGAATTGCTAAGTGACAATAAATTCGATCTCCTTTTTGTCACAGAAACGTGGCTTAATGAGTCATGCAATCCAGTGATTGAATTGGCTATTCCACGTGGCTTTAAAATCATTAGACAAGACCGCCCCTTAGGCAGAGGAGGTGGTATAGCAGCCATTTTCAGAGATAAATGGACTCTGTCTCTGGATCCTATGGGCCCCTCAGTTGATGCAGAGGTGCTCCACTTCTCTCTCACTCTAGGGGCACATTTCACCCTAGGTGGATCTCTGGTGTACCGGCCACCTGGCCACGCAGGAAAATTTCTAGAGGCACTAGAGGACATGATAGTCCCACGTGCCCTGAAATACCCCACATATCTCCTTCTGGGAGACTTTAATATTCACGTGGATCAGCCAGATCTACCTGACACAGTTCGGCTAAACGATGCTCTGGCGATGGCCCAGCTAAATCAGTGGATTAAAGCTCCCACCCATTCAGGGGGTCACGTTCTCGACCTACTATGTACCAACTTCGACATAAATATGTCTGACCCTGAGATAGTAAATTGGTCTGACCATATGCTGATAAGGTTCACCTGGCCCCTGTCCCGCCCCATTGAGTCCAATCACTCCGCTGCTCACACACAGAAAATTAACATAGCTATGCTCTGTGATCAGCTTGACTCCTCTCGCCCCACACTTCCCTCCGAAATTGAGTCAGCCGTTAGCTCATTCAACTCATGGATTGAAGGCGGCGTTGCTTCTTCAACTAAAATAGGTCGTGTCTGTAGAGTGCGCTCCACCCCTTCTAAGCCGTGGTTCTCTAATACTCTCCGCGATCTTAAATCAGGTTGTAAAAAACTTGAAAGACGTTGGAGACAAGCCTATCTCCCTGAGGCCAAGAAAGAACTAAGAACGGCTCAAAAGAGGTACTATGCAGCAATTAAATCAGCAAAAAGTTTATACTACAACGGACGCATAACCACGGCCAACAACAGTAGCAGGGAAATCTTTGCTATTGTCAAAAGCTTTGTTTCCCCTTGCGCCACTCAACCTCTCCTAGCCTCTTCGGAAAAATGGTGTGAAGAACTCTCTGTGTTTTTTGTGGACAAAATTGCAAAAATCCAAGATGACTTGCTTACTGTATGTAACAATTTTCCAGCTTCAATGACTACTCCTTCCCCCATTATGCCCATCTATACGGACCAGTTTACCCTCTTCACTCCAGTGGATACAACAGAGGTTGTTAAAATTCTTGCCACTTTACAATCAGGATCCCCCGCTGACCCCTGCCCGGCCAGAGTCCTTGCGGGCCTGGCTAATACAGTTGGCCAAGAGGTGACACATATTGTCAACCTCTCTCTCTCCATCGCCACTGTTCCGGCATGCTGGAAGCAGGCCAAACTGCTTCCACTTCTTAAAAAAAATGGCCTAGACCCGAAGGCCCCTGCTAATTTTCGGCCCATATCATTACTGCCGGCCCTGGCAAAGATATGTGAAAAAGTTGCATTCACACAGTTAGACAAATTTGTGGAAAGCTCTCAAGCTCTTCACCCTGCGCAATCAGGCTTCAGAGCTGCTTTCAGCACAGAGACGGCTCTAGTCGAGGTTTCTGAGGCCATTCGGGAATGTCTGGACGGAGGTGGCAGAGCGGCTCTGATCTTATTGGACCTCTCTGCCGCCTTCGATACGGTCCCTCACTCCCTCTTACTCACCAGACTAGCAGCCATAGGCATTACTGGCTCTGCTCTTGGCTGGTTATCATCTTTCTTGTATAACAGGTCCCAGCAAGTATGGATGCCACCTTTCTCCTCCTCTCCCAAAAAACTCTCTACTGGTGTCCCACAGGGGTCCACTCTAAGCCCCCTGCTTTTTAACATATATATGACCCCCCTCATTTATCTTGCGGAACAGCTAGGAGCCAAAATTTATGGCTTATGCCGATGATACTCAGCTTCTGTTTACCTGGCCCAAAAACAACTCGGACACGTCGAGGGTCCAATTCTGTTTATCTTCGGTTTTCCGCTGGCTGGCGTGTGCCCAGCTTAAATGCAATGAGAGTAAATCGGAAATCTTGCTGTATGGCTCCTTTCCAGATAACTTTAGCGACTCCCTCTGGCCCACCGATCTCCCATGTCCCAAATCTATTGGTGGACCTGCAAAAAATTTAGGAGTCTGGTTTAATAACAATCTCAGGTTTGAGGACCACCTGAAAAAACGTACTGGAATCTGCTTTTCCACCCTCAAAACCCTGCGCAGATTTCTCCCTCTGCTCCCAAGAGAGGCCAAGGAGACGGTCATTCGCGCTCTTATACTATCCAGATTGGATTATGCGAATGCCCTCTACTGCGGACTCCCAGCCTATTTGATCCACCGCCTCCAGGTCATTCAAAATGCCGCGGTTAGGCTGCTGTTCAACATACCCAGAAGATCTAGTGTCCGTCAACCCCTTAGAGATCTTCATTGGCTCCCAGTTGCTCAAAGGATCTTATTTAAGATCCTCGTGTTAGCATACCGAGCACTTCATCAAACGGGTCCAGTATATTTGAGGAAAAGATTTTCCCTTTATGTTCCCAATCGCCCTCTTAGATCAAGCAACCTCCACCAAATGACTGTGCCAAAGTTTAAATATAGCAGGCTCGGCGGTCAATCCATCTCTGTCAGAGCAGCGAGAGCTTGGAATACCCTTCCGCTTCACTTGAGAACATCCCCATCCATCATGACGTTCAGGAAAGGCCTAAAAACCCACCTTTTTAACATCACTGCCTAATGGATGTCTCTCTAACTCCGCTTGTAATATGATCTGTCTCCCTTTTCTTTCGCGCCAGGATACTATACTTTTTAGTAACAGAGCGCGCTACAAAAGCCTCTATAATAATAATAATAATAATAATATATGTTAATGATTGTGAAAGCACACGTCGTGATTTTAGGCTTGTTGCATGCCTTTTATTAACAGAGCACAGAGGAGGGAAGATTGTCTACTTTTTCCAAGTATTCATGTTAATCGCAGCGCTGCGATTAACATGAATACTTGCCTCTTCTGGTGTGCGCGCCCTGCAAAGAAGACACTGCACGCTCTGATTAAAATAGGTGCGCGGGCGCGCACGCGTGCAGCTTAGAGGGAACAGTGATACTAACTCCGCTTAACCATGGGCATATCCTTCCCCACCCTAATGAGGGTGGCCTCGAGCCCATTAATCAATGGCAAAAATAGAACAGGGGCAGGTACACACCCCTGTCTCGCCCCCAGGAATAGTCTAATGGGATTCACAGTTTAACGCATACATACCTGGCGGAGGCCTCAAGATCCCTGTGAAGAGCACGCAAAAAAACAACAATGCCATGTTCGACCCCCAAGCTCTCCAGGGTTTCCCACAATTTGGATCTCATGACACTAACAAAGGCAGAGTAAAGGTCCATGACTGCCAGTGGATGGAACTGCTATAAGCACATGTGTATTTACTATCAGAAGATGAAGTTTGAGACTTGGTGTCATTAAACCTAGACCCTAATGGAATCCATACTGCACTCTAGATAGAATTTGATTATCAGACATTCAGGTAGTCAAATGGTTAAAGAACCACCATACATATGACATTCACAATCAAGTCCAACAACGGTAATAGTTAGGAGTAGCATGGTTACTCGGACAGGTACAATAATTGCACAGTGCCAATAATGGAAATCCAGAAGCACAGGCAGAATTTATCAAGTTTGTATGTAAATTTGGCCGTAAATCTAGGTTGGTTTTATACAGGTCTCCATAGGAACCCCATCCCGTCTAGGGACCTTATTAGCAGGACTATTACATATGCCCTTGGTAAACTCACTCAGAGAGAAAACTATGCAAATGGGATATAAGATGTTAGCACAGTCAGTCACCAATGATACACTGTTTGTTATATTATATATTTTATAAAAGTGTTCCATCCCATGATCCGAAGTTATATTAGTACAAATACTATTTTAACTGCAGGTAGATAAATTATTTCCGATAATGACTTACCAAAGAAACTGGTATTTTGGATTTTGCACACAGAGGACCAAATTGCACCAGATATCAGTATGCGTTTCATGTTTCCTCGTCCCCAATACCTGCTTGTAAGTCCTACAACAAGCAGCAACCATGCCCCTATGTTTGTGATTAGCATGAACAGCATCCCTGAGGCATTTTTTTAGGTGGCCTGCAGGAACCATCAAAGCATAATGGTTGTGGATGCCCTCTAGGCTTCTGTGAAATCATTAGTGCTTCCCTTGTTACAGATCTCAATCTAACATAGACCTGGGTTTCACTTGGAGACTTCCAGGAACAAGCAAGACAGCATAATATTAGGGCCAAATAGTTTACAGAGACATTGCTTCAAAGCTTATCCATGTTAACCGTACGCTGCACTAATCTTGTCCCCTGATCCTTGGTAGAGCAGGTCCCAGGGGCACCTTCTACCCTCTTTGGGCAATCCACTGGCCCCTGAATAGTGATGATTAAGGGGTATGGTCACTAAATACAGAGTAATCTACTAACCCATCAACAATCAAATTCAATATGGACCTAGAGATAAACATGTGATAATTTAGGTGGCAGCCATAGAGTGTGAGTGGCTTACCACTCCCATTACATTACAGAGATCAAAATCTATCAGATGGTAATAAAGCACATGCCCTCTTTGGTCCATTCCTTGAACAGCCCCTTCTATCCAGGTTGGTTCAAACAGGTTACGCCCATGCTCCAGGGGTTTAGTCCCAAGTTTCACATTAAAATACCCTTTACTTTCCTAAGCATATTTACAATCAAGTTCCACTTATTAACTCAACATAGCTACAATATTCAGACTATTCTTATCAGCAAAATTGTAATTATAAAAATGAATAATAATAACACTAAAATTCCTTGGCCAGCACAAATTAAAAGCTTCGATAAAGCAGCACTTATGAGAAATTGGGGAGAAGGTACAAGGCATACTCATCCTAAACCAGGCGTTAAGCCCAGCCTGGGCCTGTCCGGCTGCCGCACGGGTTGCAGAGACAGAATAGCAGGAGAACCCATCGCAGAAAACATCAGACGTTGCCCCAGTTTTCCTCATTAAAATTATATCATACAGCTTGATATAGTCCACCAAAACTTTCAATCCCTGTTTTGACTTATAGGTCATCTATGTTCCAGCTCAATATTTTGATTACACTAGGTGTAGCTGCTACCACCAGCACAAGACTTTCCTTTGTGGCAACTACCCCTGTGCATTTACTTATATTGGGCATGCTAACGGTAGTCAAAGTAAAGGGTCGTGATTGACACCTCAATCCACCCTCCTGTTGTCAATCATTATCAGGCAGATGAAAAAACACAAAGTACCTATTAGATACAGGTAATGCATAGCTTTAGATTAAATAATTCTAAATCGTGTCCAAATTGCCCAGAGGCCCAATGAGGGGTGATGGACCAATCTGGGGAGAACAGTCCCCTGGAACTACAAAAGAAGATACTGTGCTGTAGGAGTCCCACTGTGCTTTTCGGGGCTATGTGGAGTTAGAGCTCTAATTCCCTAGGGATGTTGCTGGCTGATCCTG
Organism: Triturus cristatus; assembly: GCF_964204655.1. Lineage (NCBI taxonomy): Eukaryota > Metazoa > Chordata > Amphibia > Caudata > Salamandridae > Triturus > Triturus cristatus. The sequence continues at coordinate 1,192,284,699 of NC_140591.1, forward strand.
GTGGTCCACAAATCAGAAAACAAAAGAGCGTCCACCTCTCAAAAGTGTAACAAACAAGGGTTTTTTAAAGCATAATCTCAAAAAAGTTTTGTTTTTAAAATTGTATGGGTGGTTTTTAAACATGCTTAAGGCATGGAAAAGTCAAACATGTGACACTACATGTATGTCACACAACAATGGGACATACATGAATATAAATTACATGTGTGCATGTGGTGTGCACATGTGTGTATCTGTGTGTGTCTTTGCAAGTCTCTGAATTTGGTGTGTTAGTGTGTGTAGTGTGTGTGTATGTGTGAGTCTGCATGTGTGTGTGTGTTCACTTCAATACATGTTTTACTGGAAGAGAATAAAGTATATAATTACAAAGCCCAGGAAAATCCTTACAATACCTGGATTATGGTGCTCTTCTAAAATCACATGCTAGCCCCTTACAATTATTTTTTAAAAATCTCGACATATAATCATTTAAATACATTTTATGGTTGCAATCAAGAACCTATAAATGAGTGAAATCCATTAGTCATAGCTAGATATGCTACCAATAAGACATTTATGACATCCTCAGTGAAATTATCAATGTCCACTGATGTGGCATGACATGGAGAAAATACTGCATTTCCAGTGACATCCAACCAATGTCCTCACAAAAATTTATATGCGACTAAATGTTACACATTTCCTCACCAAGATTGCATTGAAAACAAAAGGATGCCGTACCAGTGAAATTCGACAGGTGTTAGATGGAAATAGCACCCTACAGTTGCATGCTAAATCATCAGATATCCTCACATGGAGACAAAGGCTCCAATTCCAATGACATCCAACAGAGGGTGCTCACAGCGATACAATTACAAACAGTAGTAGCACTTTTACTGGCATCCAGAAAACATCCGCCAGAGATATAAACTTGCTAGAGACTGCAGTTCCTTTGACTGAAAAGAGGAGTCCTCACAGAATCGAAAGGCTGCAGTGCCACAGAAAAAAACATATGCCTTCAAAAACCCTCGACGGGAAAAGGAAGGCTGAAGTTCTATTGGCAGTGAAGACACCCTCATAGATTACACGGAGATGAAAGTTGAAATCCCTTCTTCACAGAGACTTCATTACAACCAAAGGCTGCAGAATAAATGTTCTTCCAGTCAGAAATTGCAAAGAGACTAAATTATGAAGTTAGAGCATGTGATGGCAAACTTATGTCCCCATAGAGACTGAATGAAGCTGAAAAACTGGATTTCCGATGATAGTTAACAAAGACTCTCACAAAAATCCCATTGCAATCACAGGCTGTACTTTTGAAAACAGCATGTTGACGTCCACACTAACATTAAATGTAGTCGAATGGCTACCATTCCAGTGATAACAAACAAATGTATTTGAGGAGAGTACATGGAGATGAGGGCCAGTGTCTCCTTCAAGTTCAAGTTTCAATTTTTATTTTATTTATGATTACGGAACTCCGAAGAGGTCCACATAAAATCACAAGAATGCGTACATATAAATAAGATAGGATTCTACTTAAAAATTGATCACACACAATACAATGTTCCACCCCATCATGAGATCTGACAATCATAAATGATATCAAAACATTTTCATTTGACAAAATTCCATCTAACGGCAGCATATTATACAGAGCAAAATATAAAGTGACTTATAAAGTGACTTTTGTGTCAACAGTGCAGGGGAATAAGGAGTGTATATATAAAGAGAATTGATTTAAATACCACAAAAATTCAATCGAACAATACAAATGACTATTACAAAGAAGATAAAAATTGGCCACATAAAACGAGAAAACATCTATTAGCCTCTGCAACTCACATAGTTGCACACCTTAATATAATTTAAAAATACACTTACAAAAATTTAAAATTCTATTACAAAATATTTCATTAGGAGGATCATAAAGGGATTTTAATACTGCTGAGGCTGAGAGAATAGTTAACTGTAAACATATTGTTCTCAGCCATTTCCGCCGACATAATAACAAAGCAAGACAAATGAACAATACATGGTAAATATCTTGAAGACCATTTTTGCACAGATTACAAACCACTGGTGAGCCATATCATTTAGTCCGGAGGGGATTTGAAGGAAGCATTCCCTGCCTCAACAGTATCCAAAAATGTCACGCTCCTTGTGGCAGGTTCCATGAAATATAAGTCTGTGCTTTATTTATCAAACAGGAATCAATAGCCAGATGGTAACCCTTCTTTAAAATATAGACCTCTCTCTCCATACGAAAACTTAAGGACCAGGTGGCATGTTTCAAAGTAGTTTTTAATTGGTGCGGTTTCATAGTAAAAATCATCTCATTCTAAAGAAGTGCTGTAATGTGTCACAAAATAGATATCACATGTGCAAAAAGTATTATTAAATGCTGAATAAATGCAGCATTACACCCAAGAACTGCTGTTATCCTCACTAAAACAGCAATCTGTTTTTGCAATTCTGACTGACTGCCTTAAACCAATCAAAACTGGTTTCTGTGCTTAAACTTTTCCGATTGACTGCTGGTACCCATTCCGAAAGATGCAGATTGTGGCTCGCTTAAGATGCCCCAGTGACAGCTCTCTGTCCACAGGTGTGTAAAAGAATCACAGTAGCTAACTGGACTCAGCAATATGTAGACAAAAAAATTCAGTTCCCCATCTCTTCCAGTAACCTACATAGCTCAACCATGTATAATGCCATCTGCATGCCAGTAATCTACATATCACACTGAATGAAAAGTGCCATCTGCATAACAATAATATGCATGCCCACCATTATATAAGTACCATATACATGTCAATACTCCACAGAACCCTTCACATAAAAGCACCACCACTATCTAGAAGTCCAGTCTCCAGCATTTAAAGTACCATCAGAGACCAGTTATCAACAATAAGCATAGAATGTGAATCTTTTTCCCATTGCCATTAATAGATCACCCTCGAACATTTGAAGTACCGTTAGCATGCAATAATTCACATAGTCCCCTGCATGAAAAATATGATTGGCATTCAAGTAATCAATGCATTATTCAGCTTATAATGCATGCTTGCCATGCTTGTATTCCATATAGTCCATAGCATATAAAGCTCTACTCCCATTCCAATAATTGTCATACCCTCTAGCATTTCAAGCACTGATGACATGCTAAAGAGTAGATTACATCCAAATGCATGTAAAAAACATAGACATCAGCATTTAAAACATTATTGCAACATCTGTAATTCATAATGCCATAAGCATGTAATTACAATTGGCAATCCAATCGTTAGCATATCCCCAGAACGAAAAGTATCATCATCAACCCAGATTAGATTAGATTAGATTAGATTATTTATTTGTATAGCCTTGAATCACCCCAAGGGGTATCTCTGCGCCTAGGATGGAGGGCCTCAGCCAGGACAAAGGGATCAGAAGAGGTGAGTTTTTAGAAGCTTCCTGAACTGAGAGAGGCTCTGACAGTTGTGGAACTGAAGGGGCAGCTCATTCCAGAGAGCAGGGGCAAGGTGTGAAAAAGCTCTGCCGCCGCTGCGTGCCTTTTTAATTCTAGGGGTGCATAGTAGTAGTTTGGAGGACGTGACGGGGTATTACTTGATACGTTTGGCAGAGAGATAGGAAGGACCCCGCTAATTAAGGGCTTTGAAGACAGTGCAGACTATCTTAAATTGTACCCGCTTTCTCACAGGGAGCCAGTGGAGTTTTTTGAGGAGGGGAATAGAAGCCGTTCTAGGTGGGGCTTTTGCTACAAGAGGGGCAGCCGTGTTCTGCCCTACTTGTAGCTTGTTTAAGGAGGCTTCGTTGGCCGATGATAACAAAGCGTTACAATAATCTTGTCTACTTAGTACCAGAGCTTGAATCAATGTTTTCTTGGTAGAGGAAGGTAGCAGGGGGAAGATCCTTCTTAGTAGACTGAGAGTGTAGAAGCAGGTGCCTGCAGTGGTATTGGCATGAGCATCCAGAGTGAGGTTATGATCGATTGACCCAGAAATTCACATATCGCCAAACATATAAAGCACCTATCCTCTGCCTAGTCTTGGACTGGTCTATAGGGCAAACAGGTAGTGTCCGATGGGCTGGTCTGAAAGGTCAGTGTTTGTGCCTGTTTTGGGGGTGTTTGTGGGCCTGTTGTATTGTATTGTGGGCCAGTTCTTTCTGTTAATGTCCCTGATAATATCACAAACAATCACTGCAGCATGCACAAGTACATTCATTCTCACATATCTTAGAAAACGCCTCTATATCCACCCTTTCATCCACCCACCCATCTACCCTCCCTCTCACTTATCTGTCTTACCCATCCATTGAGTCCATCCATTCACCCTTTCAGCCTGTCCATCCACCCATCCTTTCTCTCCATCCATCCACTCATCCATCCATGCATTTACTCTTTAAACATCATCCATCCTATCATTTACTCATCCATCCTTTCATCATCCATCCTCCCTTTCACCCATCCATTCATCCATCCATCCATTCATCCACCCTTCCTCCATTTCACCCTCTTTCACTAATCCATCCTTACATCCATCCTTTCACTCATCCATCTACTCACTCTCCCATCCTTCCACTTTAATTATGATTCCTTGTTTGCCGGGTTGCAGACAGAAGAGGCCCATCAAGAGCCCTACCCCCGCTGTAGCTGCTAAAGCGGGGTTGATGACGCTCCTGTGTATGTATGTGTGTAAGCTACAGCAACTCTCCATTTCATCCTCCTGCCAGCATTTGGCTCACAATATTACTCCCTATACACACAATACTCCTGGAACACCCAGCTCCCTATACCTTCTAACACAATCCAGGGTTGTCATTAGCTACAAAGGGAAGGGTCAGCCAAAGTAAAGTTGACACTACAGAGAAGACAGTCACAGATTGGACGGATCACGAAGACCACCACATGAATGCTCCACCACATTACTGCTCCACCGCACGACTGCTCCGCCACATGAGTGCTCCGCCACATGACTTCTTTCCCACATGACTGCTTTACCCATGACTACTATACCACATTTCTGCTCCACCACATTACTGCTCCAGCACATGACTGCCCTGTCACATGACTGCTCCTTGAGGCCTTAGGCACAGGAGAGAAGAAGGTGACACCATTTGCTCAAGGCAAACATCTCTAATGCCCGTGGACATGCCTTGCCTGCCATGGTACAAAAAGCTCGGAAACGTTTTGTATTTGGTATTCCAAGTAGAACACATAGAGAAACTAAAGGGATCAAGTGTGGTCTGCTTCCATGGGACTTTGGTGGGAAAATAGTGGCATGTCCGCAGATACTTTTAAAGGGATAAAAATATCTTCTTTAGAAGTTACTGAGATTAAGAGCACAATAATAAAAACAGGGCAGAGCAAATCCTAGAGGAGCGCACCTTTACAAGTATGCCTGCATGGACATTAGTAACAACACAGCGAAGATTAAGACACTTGTCTGATGTTGAAAGCTGGATACACGTCAGAACATTCCTTTCTGATTCTGAAGTGGGAGCTACAGCAGCCTAGGCGTAAAATATATATGTATGTGAAAAAGAGCCACTTCTGCTATGAATCATCACTGGACGTTGTGAGCAAGCACTGCTGACCTGAATGCATTAATAATCACATTCTTTTTCTTTTAATTAAATATATATTGGTTTGTAATCACTATAATGCAACCCCTCATGTTTCACAAGACAGCTCGAGATAGAATGTATTTATAATGCAACCGCTCTGCAGTAGTTCATTCCGATATTCGAAAATTCACAAATTAAAATTAGTAGTGATTGTAACCTGTCACCGGTGGGAAATAGCTTCCAAAGTTCACGAGAGCATGCATCAAAAATGGCTATATCAGATCTAGTACATAAGAAATACAATAGTACCTTTTTGTCTTGTGATAGAAAAACAATAGTTTTTTTTATCATAAGAGTCAATCAAAGATCACCAGTCGACTGTTTTTGAGATTCCAAAATGGTAGCCTGAATATAAATCAGTTTTCAACACATATACTTTCTGTTCCACTATTTGTGTGCTCAGTGTCTACATCAGCACTGATACAATTAAATTCAATGGCTTTAATTGTGCGACCAAATACAAAACCCTGGTTTCATCAATATCATTATTTTTCATCTCTGTTTGAACATCTCATCAAGAAAGGCAAATGCATCTCTACTGAGTCATATTACAGATTCCAAGAGGACGGATCAAATTTGAAAATATCACAGAAGTGTTTTCTAATATTTAATCAAAGCCATTGAAGGTGTTAACTCTTGATTTTTCAAGGTGCATCTCTGGGACTTTTCTGTCCAGGACAATGACACTGCCCACACAAGTGGGTAAATGTTTCATCAGAAGAATTGTTCTGACACTGATAATAGGAGATTTCTTACAGATTTCAAAATGTTCCCTTGCACATATATAAAAAGATTCTGTAATTGCATCAAAGTTTGATACTTGTCTGGCATTCTGGATAGAAGCAAATTAGTAGAATCCATTTAAACCACACCACATGAAATTCTCTTAGGGCCCTAGTTTTATAATATTTGTGGGGTTGGTAGATTATCATAAGGACCAGTCAACTGCAGACCCACATAAAGCAGTTATGTAGTTGCCGAAAGAATGACTTTAGCAAAGGAAGAATGACGCACTACTTTGGGGGCTTCCCTCTCCTCAGCAATACACACACCCACACAGGGTACCATTTTTATTGGACAAGTTTGGTAATGCTGTGTGGTACAATCTTTGCCATTCTAAGCAACATCAAGAATTTTCTGTCACAGAAAAAGCATATTCTTCTTTTGAATCATGGTTTGGGGTTTACTGAATATTCTGAGTAAGAAAATGTGATAAAATGTACACAAGCCACACTATTGTGGGCTTCTCTGGTTGTCTAGTTTTCAGAAATGTTTGGGGTCGGTGTTTTTTTTGGGTGCCACTGACCCAAGTTCTGCAGGCAAACACAAACACTAATGTCTATCTTATACACACATCATCTACTCTCCTTATTTTGTTGTGTTTTGGGGCCTTTCCTGACCCAGGGACAGGCTTGCTCACACATGTGGGAAACTGTTGTTATCAGGAGAAATACAGGATTGTAAAATGGTAAGTCATTACTTCTGATTTGTTTATATTCCCTATATTTGTGGCTTCCAACTGTAAGTCAGTGTGAAAAGAAAATCACAAAAAATACTTCCAAAATTAACTAGGTTATCTGAATATAGAGCAATAAGAATAACCTCTATCCCTAATCTTAGGTTCTAGGGTATATTTAAGAATAAACATCTTTCCTTCCCACATATTTTTTGTTACTTTAATTTTTCCTTATGAAGTGATGCATGGTTGGTACAAAATGAAAAATCACTGTAACCCACAGCTTCTTTGATGGCTCTGGGTATTGCAAACATTTTGGTCAACCTATATATCTCTGTGACAGTAACAGTCTGACAGACTTAATATTTTAATTACATAGATCAGCTTTCAGTGCAAAAACTTGCAGATGAAAACGTTGTTATCTATTTTTCTCTTTTCCTACTTACTTTCATTGTTTTCTACCAATTAGTTTCTTTGGGGAAACCTTGAGCAATCTACACAGCTGAGTGCTTGTTAAATTCAACGTAGCTCACTGGGCTCATTTGGCTCAACATATGAGAAGTGGGCTAGAAATAAAATGGCAATTGAAACCCTATTCTGGTAATCATGAGTAATGAGGGGTATCACTAACCTTTACAGGTTGCTGAGACAGGAGGGTCCTTCAATCAAACATTCATACATGTAATGATGAGAGGCGGAACTGTATATAGAGATATATGAATGTATATGGTATTCAACCTAGGCAAGAGCAGCAAAGACATTGTTATGCACACAACATAAGGAAAACTTGATTATAATAACGATGCTGTGGTATGTTGCACAAAACAAACTGCATGCAATGTATGGGTCACTGGACCGCTGTTGGACAGTCTGCGTTGAAAGAGGTAACATGCCCCATATATGGTGGACCTGCCCTACTATACAGGGGTATTTGTGCTTAGTTCTACAGATCGTGAGAGCCACAACTGGAATTATGTGAGAACCAGACCCACTGGTGGTACGTATTGGTTATATAGGTGATGACAGCTCTTAATACTTGGTTATATAGGGGATGACCAATATAGGCAAACTCATCACATACATTGTTCGTTGTGCAGTTTAAAAAAAATAGTCGAACCTCCTTCTTTATGAATGTCTGAGATGTAGGCTCTTTTGTTTTCTTGTTGTACTACTACTTATTAACAAAAGGGGTAATTAATAGAGCTATTTGATGATATTATAAATTGTGAAATACTATTTTATGTTGGAGTTCAGTTAGTGTTGTAAACATCTAAGCCTGACAATCTGAAGCCGTGCTAGAGGGATCCCTGTAAATCGCTGGGCTAATCTAGTGAATATTTACCTATTTGCTATTCTAAACTTTAAACTAAGTTATTAGAAAAATAATTTAGTTTAGTTTTCGAAAAAAAGTAGAGCTTTCTGGGGTTACTCATGCGTTGCATACTTCTTTCCCCTGGGAGGTGCAAATAAGTACAAACTGTCAAAATAGGAACAATTAACCACCTCTTATCACATTTAAACAAACCTGTGGTGATTTTTTGTTTTTTTTATCTACTCTGTCTGTTTCTGAAATCTGAGAAGAGGGGGATCTTTTCCATTTAACTGTAAAATAAAGCAACGTGTACCCTGTGATGTCTATATTTGGCTATTTTACCAGACTCAGGTTATCTGTACAACTCAAAACAGGTGAGAAAAAATATTTGCAGAAAAAAAAGTTATGTAGGCTTAATCACAAACCTTCTCAAATTTGGAAAAGGGTTCGGCACTGCGTTAAAAACCTTTAGCAATTAAAGGGTTGAGCATCAGAATTACGACAAAACAACACGGAGCAACACAACAATTTCACAAACACAATACACCACAGTAACATTTTATAACAGCACAATATTGCAGCACAAAGTAACTCAGCAAGCAAACTAAACAAAAGCACAACCACAACACAGTCCAATAACACCACCTCTCACACAAAAACATAAGACAACCTAACAAACCACAATTGAAATATTGTATTGTTGTGTCGTTTTGTATTGGTGCATTATTGTTTTGTGTTGCTATGTAGTGTCTTGTGTTGACAAACTGTATTATTCAGATGTGATTTTGTGTTACTATGGTATTGTTGCATTTTGTTGCTACATTGTATAGTGTTGTATTGGGGTACTGTTAAATTGTTATCTTGGCTGTTGTGTTCTTTTGTTCTTTATTGCTCTTATTCCTCCGTCATTGTAATTATGTGTTGTGGGGTTAGCAGTCTGTTCCTGGACAAATATTCTCAACACCCATTAGCACCTTCAAAAATCCACTGGCATAAAATGAAAGTAAAAATGTGTTTACCCCAAACAGGGCCTTACTTGCCACCAAGAAAATGTACTAGTGCCATTCAAAGATGTTTTGTGCTCTTACCCCATGAATCATGTAGTGAGACAGTGCAAACTGCACTAAACTGGTATCACAGCTATGAAGGTCTCCAATGAATACTGGCAGATTTATAATCTAGAGTGACTAATTGCTGGCAGTGACTCTGCTGAAACGAGGCTGTCACTGTCACTGTATACAGTGAGGTGTCTTGGCCCTAATCAAGTAAGAAGAATGAAAAGTCCATGTGTTAGTCATAGCCAGAGTCGTACATAAAGCAGTCTTCCAGAGGCCATGCATGTGGGAAACATAAAGAGAACAGTGACTTCTTGAATCTCTTAAATAGATTGGAGAGCAACAGGTAAAAACAATGCAATCGAGCTCATTAAAACGTGATGGACAAGCGGGCAGTGGTAATTCAATAATATGTGCATTTGCTATAGAACCCCTCAAGAGGCAGTGCTTTAAATGGGCCGGTACTCACCGGTACTGAGTACCGGCACTTCCGAATTTTTTGCCGTCAGTACCGGTACTTCTCTGTAGCCAGGGAGAGTACCGGTACCCTAATCCACGGCACGGCAGTCTCGGTTTCTCTCTGCTCCAGTGCAGGGCAGAGGCCGCTCTGCCTCCGAGGAGCTTGTAATTAACTTGGCTGAAGTATCCTTTTGCAGAGTTGCTGGTGAAGATTCCAGCAGCGCCCATTTCATTGTCCCCAAACTGCAGGGGGATGAGAGGGTTTGTGTCACGCTGTGATTAACAGGGCAGGGTCTCTAGACAGACCCTGCACTGTCAATCAGGTGCGCAGCGACCATTCGGGAGAAAGTGCCATCATGACTTTCATTTTGTGTTATGAGTTAATCTGGCATTTCTCATGTGTTTTAATATGTGCTGCAACTACTACAGAAGTCTCTATATGTATGTTGTTATTTTGCCCTTAGCCCCACCCCTAGCCCCGCCCACTTGCCACACCTCTATTTTAATGAGTACCTGCACTTATTTTTCCCCATTTAAAGCACTGTCAAGAGGTAAATTAAAACGTACAAGAATTTTTAAAACAAAACTTGGTAAAATGCAATGACAATGATTTACGTGAAGCACTAATAGTTTGAAGATAGTATGGCGAAGCTTCTGGGCAACATTTTACAAAGCAAAAAAAATAAAATGTAGCAAAACCCTACATCAAGCCAGTTGTAATGAATGTCTTTACTGGCAGGCTGGGTTGGCATTGTGATGGTGGAACATGGACTAGTAATACTTTCGCCCTGATTCAATCAGGCTTTATCCTGGGCAAAGAGGTGCATTGTGCCTATTCTCCAGGAAGAAACGAAATTACTCTGGAAATGATCACTGTTTCCAGTACAGAAAGGATTTTTTGCTGGGAGCGTTAATAGGGCACAAAGCCAAATCTGCAAAGATACCCAAAGTGGTCTTTGCATTTATTGATTTGAATTTTATATAGCACTGGCTAGACCCAAGGGTATCAGAGCGCTTTACTTGTTTTGAGATAAATTTACAAAATACATGATGACATCAAAAACACCTGCTTGAAGAGGGCATAAAAGGGAGAGTTATGTTCATTTCCTCAAATAAATATGAATTGCATGTGTGTTGTAGTGTATACCACGCATCTAATGTGTGGGAGTGTGGGATCCTTTGAAGATTGTCAAGCAAATGCATTTGCACTGGAAGGATATGCTTAGAGTATAGATCTTTTGCTGGACAGCACATACTCACCTATGCATCATGGTGCAAGGCTGGGCGTAGAGCAAAGCACCTTGTTAGCCTACAAGCTCAGGGAATGAGTTCCCAATCCTAGTACATAAGGCTCTGCACTGTGTTTCCTCCTTGCACAATGCAGTGCAGGGCAGCAGATTTGGTTGCAGCACTGTGTTGCCAGAAAAAGTAGTAAATAGGGGCCTGTGACTGGAACCTGCTCAAAGTGCGTTTGTTTTAATAACAAATGGAAGTCAACCCTACTACTGAAAGGAACTTTGGATACTGCCACCAGTAAACCAGTTTACCTTTGATCATCAGATTGTTTGGGCATTGTTGGCGCACAGTCACAGCTCAAATTAAGACCATGGCCCATTTCTCTTATAGTCTATCATTCCATTTTCCTACACCATGTTACTAGGAATGTGAGAATATGTGATATGTACTATTGATAATGAATCTCAGAAAGCTTGTCGGTGTTAAGGTGATTCACAAGATGGCTACTGTGTATACACACATACGCTAGATATCTTCAAATGTCTTTTCTTAAGCAAAACACAATTATTTAAAGATAGTCACCTTGAATTTGCACACAAGGCAACAATCTGGAAAAACCAAAAAGCATCGGCAAAGCCACTAGTTATGCGTCGCGATATCACATGTCTGACTTATTGGTTTTGCTATTGCTTCTTAATTTATTTATGGTTGCAGTGACCTTCACTTCAGTGTGTATTCCGCACATAGGTCAGATTTACCTGACCTCAGGGAGCAAATAACTCCTCCAATTGATGTTGAAATCAGAGCCCAACCTTCAAACCTACCAGGAAATGCCCTTGCATTCAGGCCAGTCCGATACTTGATCAGCATTCCTCAACCAGACATGTGATGTGATGTGATGGGGTTTTTATATAGCGCAGGTTGCACTCCAAGGAGCATCTTTGCGCTGTAGAGAAGATTCAAGAATCCTAATGACCTAGACAGAGAGAGGAGATATTAGACTAGATTTTTGCATTCCTGTTCAGAGAGAGTAAAAATCCAAGTTTTGAGGGCCTTTCTGAAAGTTGCTTCTGTGGGGATTTGACGGAGATAGGAGGGAAGGAAGTTCCAGGCCTTAGAGCCCAGTACCGCCAGAGATTTTCCTCCTTTTGTCTTGAGTCTGAATTTGGGAATGGTAAGAAGATTGTCCGCTTGAGACCTGAGGCATCTCGTGGGGTTATAATGCTTAAACATTTTCAGTATGTAGTTGGGTCCCTTTCCATTGAATGCCCTAAAGGCGATCAATAGGATTTTAAAGAGCACCCTTTTGTTGATGGGCAGCCAATGTAAAAGGTTAATTGCTGCTGTAGCTGAGGTTTTCTTTTTCCATCCCAGCACTAGTCTCGCAGCAGCATGCTGTACCATTTGTTGTTTATGGCAGACTTCTCTATTAGCCCCTGCATATAGACTATTACAGTAGTCAATACGGGAAGTGATAATGGCTACTGCAACAGTTTTCCTTGCAGAAAAGGGAATTAGGTCGTAAAATTTCCTGAGCCCTTTGATAATTCCGAAACAGGTCCCTGCTACGGCTGTGGCTTGCTGTTTGAAGCTCAGGGAGGGATCAAATTTGATCCCTAGATTACGGACCGAGGAGGCGGTGCTAGGGGGGGCCATGGCATCCTTAGGCCACCACGATACAGGATTAAAGGAATTACTTTTACCGAAGGGAAGAATTTCAGTTTTCCCAGTATTGCACTTGAGATGATTTAGGTTCATCCATCTGAACGTGGCGGTAAGGCAGTTTTGGAGCCTTTTTTCGGCTTCACAAGTGTCATTCTCCAATACCAGAATGAGCTGCGTGTCATCTGCGTATGCAATAGTATCTATACCAAAAGATGAGATAAGGGTGATTAATGGAGCCATATATACGTTGAAAAGTGTAGGACTCAAACAGGAGCCTTGGGGGACTCCAGATCCTACTAACTTTTCTTCTGGTCTATACTGTCCTAAGACCACCACTTGTCTCCTATTTGCAACAAAGCTTTTTATCCAGCTCAGTGCGGTTCCAACAATTCCTGCCGCGGCTAGACGGTCCAACAGAATGGTATGGAACACCGTATCAAACGCCGCGGACAGGTCCAACAGAACCAGGACTGCTTTCTTTCCCTGATCTAATGCTCCACGGAGGGTTTCAGAGGAAAAGATTAGAGCTGATTCTGTAGAGTGTTGGGATCTGAACCCTGCTTGGTTAGGATGCCAGATGTTATTGCTTTCCAAGAAGGCAGTAAGTTGTTTATTAACAGCTTTCTCCGTCAGTTTGCAGAAAGCTGGGAGTAGGGAGATGGGACGAAGGTTTGTAAGGGTAGCGGGGTCCGGTAATGTTTTTTTTGCAAGGGTTTAACTGCTGCAAGTTTCCATTCTTCGGGGTCCAGACCATGGGTGAGTGAGGAATTTATGATGCTATTAATGAATGGATTAACAATCTCTACTAGTGAGTGGAGCACCAACGGGGGGCAAGGGTCAAAGGGGGATCCTGATTTAATTTTGAGAATTTCTGTCCGAGTTTCTTTTTTGCTTACCAGATAGAAGGAAGTAAGGATATTAGTTTTTGGTCCGGAGTTAGTTACCTTATTCTCCTCATTGTTGTGAGGTTGCGGGAAGTCTTTGGTCAATGTTAGAATTTTTCCCTCAAATAAGTCTGCAATGGCGTTGCAGAGACTCTGTGAGGGGGGAATATCTTTCTGCATGGTTTTAGGGTTGGTAAAAGTATTGACTATATTGAAAATTTCTTTTTGTTTGTTGTTGCTATTCTTGATAGCTTTTGTGTAGTATTCCCTTTTGGCTGTTTTAATCGACCCATGGTATTGGCGACGGGCGATTTTATACATGTCTTGGTCAAGATCTGTATAATTAAGTCGCCACTTTCGTTCAAGCGCCCTGACTTTCCTTTGTTCCCCTTTTAGAGTGAGAGAGAACCACGGGGCGGTAGTGCTTTGTTTTCTCCTGGTCCTCAAGCAGGGAGGGATGGACTCCCGGCCCTTTATGAGTGTGTTGATCCAATCCCTGAAGGCCTGACTGTCTTTATCAGGATCTCTTGACAGAGTCGGTCTAGATTTGTCAGCTCTTATCAGGAAGTCTGGTTGACCTATCAGGTCTTTCCAACAGGGTCCTTTCATAGCGGGCCCTGGAAAGTCATTGCCTTTCTTAGTCCGAAAGTGAAATGTCACTGGGAATTCGAACAGAATGTAGCTATGGTCTGTCCAGGTTAATATTTGTGGGGTGTCTACCTTAAGTGCTTCGATATTGGAGCAGATGCAATCAAGTATATGTCCCGCTTTATGTGTGGCGGAGGTGGTAAGAATTTTCAGACCGAGTACATTCATAGTATCGGTGAAGCAGATTGTAGCCTGGTCTGAGTGGGCGTCAAGATGTATGTTGGCATCTACTAGGATGGTGTAATTTGCTGATTTAAGGGCTAAATTGCCAATGGCTTCATCGATGCTATTCGTGAAGTCAGTATGTGTGCCAGGTGGTCGGTAAATCAAAGCCCCTGAGAAGGTAAAAGAGTCATGTATTTTTAGCGCGAAGCCAACATTTTCCGCCCCTTTGAGGCCAGGTATGGCGAAGGTTTGGCAGTTTAGGGTGTCGCGGTAGACAATAGCAATACCTCCACCCCTCTGAATAGGTCTGTCCTCTCTAGAGATTAGGTATCCTGGGGGGAGGGAGTTTGTTATATCAGGGTTACTATTAGGTGTCAGCCAGGTTTCCGTCATAAAAAGGCAGTCCAGCTTTTTTTCCACTATGAGGTCAAAAATATGGGCGGCATGTTTTCCCATAGACCTAACATTGATCAGTCCGCACCGTAGGTTCCTTGCTTGTAAATATGGCTGGTTTCTCGCTTTGAGGCCAAGACTGTAACTGCAGCATCTGCAGCTCCAGGAACCAATCCAGGTTGTCAGGTCAAGTGGACTAGTGCAGGACGTTGGGTCTGGTTTGAGTTTTAGTAGTGCTTCTCTTGCATAGATAATTTTTTGTGCAGGGGGGTGGCACTGGGCACGGGCGAGGCGCGGACGGGCGCAGACGGGCTTGCCTTTAGCGCGCCTTCGGCGCGCTGGCGGCGCGCCCGCTGCGCGCGTCCGCTGCGCGTTCGAGGGAAGCACATTTATTTATTGAAGGGGAGAGGGCGTGGCCTGTGATCGGGCGGAGAATGGCGGCAAGATCTCCTACCCGCGGCAGCCCTTGGATCGGCAGTGCGGGGAATTCGAGTCAGGTGAGATGGAGGGGGAGTGCTCAGGGGAAAGTGCAAACAATGCAAGTAAGCAATTCCGAGTTCCACAATAATTAAAACATTTTCCCAATATCAATTTTAAAGTTAAAATAAGTAAAAAAAGCTCCCGGCTATCTCGCCTCAGGAGTGTTGAATCTGTTTGCGGGCTAGTGAGCAGCTTGCTTTAAGATGATTCACAAAGGGGGCGTGGCCAGCGTTCGTGGGCGTGGCCTGTGATCGGGCCGAGAATGGCGGCAAGATCTCCTACCCGCGGCAGCCCTTGGATCGGCTGTGCAGGGAATTCGAGTCAGGTGAGATGGAGGGGGAGTGCTCAGGAAAGTGCAAACAATGCAAGTAAGCAATTCCGAGTTCCACAATAATTAAAACATTTTCCCAATATCAATTTTAAAGTTAAAATAAGTAAAAAAAGCTCCCGGCTATCTCGTCTCAGGAGTGTTGAATCTGTTTGCGGGCTAGTGAGCAGCTTGCTTTAAGATGATTCACAAAGGGGGCGTGGCCAGCGTTCGTGGGCGTGGCCTGTGATCGGGCCGAGAATGGCGGCAAGATCTCCTACCCGCGGCAGCCCTTGGATCGGCAGTGCGGGGAATTCGAGTCAGGTGAGATGGAGGGGGAGTGCTCAGGGGAAAGTGCAAACAATGCAAGTAAGCAATTCCGAGTTCCACAATAATTAAAACATTTTCCCAATATCAATTTTAAAGTTAAAATAAGTAAAAAAAAGCTCCCGGCTATCTCGCCTCAGGAGTGTTGAATCTGTTCCATCCCTCCAGTTGTCAAAGGACTGCCCTGCCTTGCTGCCAGGCATCCCACAGTAAGCTTGTGGCTTGGAGGGTGTTTGAGGGTAGGCTGGGCAGGGCACATTCATCATTGAATATAGCCCATAATTACCACCCACTCGGGCCCAGCAACAGTCAAAGGAAGTTCAACAACTGTACATTGAGTTGGGTAACAATAAACATCTCGGGGCAGATTTACAAGCCCCATTGTGACACTTTTAAACCGCAGTTGTGTCACTTTTGTGATGCAGCGGCGCCGTAAACCATGCGCCACATTGCGACTTATTTACAACGTGACGCATCTAGGCAGATGCGTCACATTGTAAAGCATTGCGTCACATGAAACCTGCGTCAGGTTTCATGTGGGCGTTCTGTCGCTGTGTGGGCGTTCTGTAGGAGGAAAGCCTCAGAAAAGTGACGGAGTGAAATCTTGTAGATTTCACTCCGTCACTTTTCTGAGGCTTTCCTCCTACAGAACGCCCACACAGCGACGGAACTCAGTCACTTTTCCGACGCTACTGCGTCAAAACCTTGCACCTGCTTGAAGCAGGCGTAAGGCGTGACGCAGCATGTTGGAGATAGGCCGGGTTGGAACAGTGCTGGAGTTGTGTCACGCCCGCGACACGACTCTCACACTGCGACAACCTTACACTGGCAGATACGTCACGCATCTGCCTATCCGTGCGCCACGGCGCGCCGCATTATAAATGCGGCGCGTCCACGGTGGTGCACGGGTAGATTTACGTGACACATCTTTCTGGGTGCATCCCTGCTGATTTGCAGGGATGCGCCAGAAGTTGTAAATCTGCCCCCTCTTATTCAGCGCCAATATGCCCCTGTGGGCGTGAACAAGCGCTTCACAAATACACATGTTATTTAGCTCTTAGGAACGAAAAACTTTCTTTCCTTAGATCCAACAAGAAAATAGCCTTGAAAACCCTTATATTCCTATTTTCCTTAAATAAACTCTAGTTATGGCCTTAAAAGACCTCAAGGCACATACTTTTGTTGAATTCTAACCGCCCCCAACGATTTTGCTTGTTCCAGACTTATTTCTCTCTCCTGTGTTTTTTCGCTTAGAAACTGGTTTTGAGAACTTTGGATACAGCAAACTATAAAAAGAGATAGCACTTTAAAAAAATGTATGGACTGTGGACTGTTTTAAAGTATGCATTTTAATGTATTCTCCCAGTGTTCTCATTCGTGGAAATGTGGTTACGTCAAACGTGCTCTTTTCTAGAAACGCGCCTTGCCCCACACACCACACTGCATCGGTTTAATATGCCCGGATGTCCAATCCCTTGTTTTACTGGCTGGGCTGCGCTCGGGAATCAAAGGATGACTGGCGCAGAGAAAAGCCAAAGCCTTTCAGAATTCAATTTTAGAACTGCTCGATTACAGGATTAGTGACATCACAACTGCTGGATTACAACCTGATTACGGAATTGATGGACAGCTGTACTGAGTTGTTTATTTGTGTACAACAACCATATTAGTTGCAAATTGTTTCTCCATGTCAGGATATCATTGTACTGCCGACGTGGTTTAGGAGCATGCAGGTCACCGTGTTGTTTTAGCAAAGCAACTAGAAATCTACAAAACAAACGTTATATTCCCAGTTTTCAGTTAGCCTTCAACAGGAGCAACGTCACTCCCACTCCCACCCCCCACTTTAGAAGCTACATTGGGGCGGGGCTCTAGATGGGCCTATTCTGTTTGCAACTCTGCAAACAAAGACTCATATTTAAAGTGGAAGACTGGGAGGGCTAGTAGATGGGTGGATGGATGGATGGATGGAAGAGTGAAAGGATGGATGAGTGAAAGAGAGTGAAAGGGAGGATTGATGACTGGAGGGGTTAATGACAGGATGGATGGATGAGTAAAAATATAAATAAATGGATGGATGAGTGGAAGGGTGGATGGATGATGAAAGGATGGATGGATGGATGGATGAGTGAGTGAGAGGATGGATGATGAAGGGTAAATGCATGGATGGATGAGTGGATGGATGGAAGGAAAGGCTGGGTGGATGGACGGGTGAAAACGTTGATGCATGGATGAGTGGATGGATGGATGGATTCAATGCATGGATGAGTGTGTGATAGGATGGATATAAGGATGGATGAGTGAAAGGGAGGATGGATGAATGTGTGGATGGATGGATGACAGAAAGATAGATAGATGGATGGATGGATGAGTGAGAGGGTGAATGGATGTATGAGTGATAGGGTGGATGGATGGAGGATGAGAGAAAGAATGGATTGATGGATGAGTGGGTGAAAGGATGGATGGATGAGTGAAAGGGTAAATGGATGGATGAATTCAGGGAGTGAAAGTCTGGATGAATGGATGGAGTGACAGGGCGGCGGTATGGACAGAGTGAAAGGATGTATGTTTGAATGGATGGATGGATGGATGGATGAGTGAAAGAATGGATGGTCGAGTGAAAGTGAGGGTAGATGGATGGCTGAATGAAAGGGTGGACAGATGGATGAGTGAAAGGGTGAATGCGTGTACAGATGACTGAAAGGGTGAGTGGATGAGTAAGTGAAAGGATTAGTGAGTGAAAGGGTAAATGGTTGGATGGATATGCAGATGGATGGGTAGAAGGGTTGATTGATGAATGAAAGGATGGATGGCTGAATAAAAGGGTGGATGAATGGATAAGTAAAAGGGAGGGAGGATGGATGGAGTGAAAGGATAGATTGATAAGTGAAAGCGTGGGTGGATGAGTGAAAGGATGGATGATTGAAAAGATGAATGGATGGAGATGAAGGGATGGATGAAAGGATGGATGAATGAGTGAAAGGATACATGGATGGATATGTTTGATAGATAGATTTGAAGATGGATAGATAGGTTTGGATATGCATGGGAAGGCGGATATGAATGGATGGAATGGTGACAGGCTGAATGTTGGATTAAAGACTAAATAGATGACAGAATGTACTGGTTAAATGGTGGATTTCAGCTGGTGGATTGAAGGATGAATGGATAGATGCTCTGATGGAAGAGACTAGCAACCTCTTCTGGGGAGGGTCACAAATACTTGCTTCCCTTGCTTGGTGCCTTAAGAGCTTTGGTTCGAAAGGAGGGTATTTTAATTTTCTGGCTACTCCTGTGGCCTTACAACATGGACAAACTATGTCAAATTGGTAACTGACTTCTGTCCTTTAGAATTCAGACAGGCGTGTTTTTAATGATTTAAAAAATTGGCAAATTAAATTATTTTCAATTTCTGGTGAAATTTGCTATTGCCTAGCCTGTGTTTTCTCTCTTGAGAGACAAACCCCCATGCCACATCCCCGATCCTAGTTCTGTTTTTAGGTCTGGCTTGTCAGTGCAGCTGTCTTCAAGACCCTTTGTTACAAATGCTTCAACATATCCATGGAATGCTTGTATTACAATGTACGCAGGAGTATTTTACATTTCAAATTACAATGAATGATCACTTATTAAACAATTTTCTCATAAATGCATTACATACAAAATGTGCTTGTTTTTGTTTGTTTTTAGTCATAATTCAAAATACAAGTCAATATTTTAATAATCCTTACTTTAAAGTTGTGTTTATTCTTTTGTTGCCGCTCCTTTATAAGCTGACGTTTTTCGCTTAAAGCATTTTCCCTTTCTTAATGCTGAGATCTAGTCCGACAGGAAAAAGTGGACGTTATAGTATTCCTACCAAACTACCGTAATTGTTTATCCATCATTAAAAATTAGAAGTTAAACATTTACAGTTTTGTCAGTTTTGTAATCTCTACGCCTATTTGATGTTATGTTTAGCTCTTCAGGACACTATAGGGACAGGGATAGGGAGTAAAAAAAAGTTATTAATGAAATAACATGTTTTTTACAAAGCATTTCTGCTGTTTCTAAGGTCAGTAAATAACAGATGTTATTACTGTCCAATCTAATGGTACTTGGTTTTCCAACCTTATAACGAGGGACATAGCTGGGTGCCATGAGTTTGAATGCAACCTAAGAAAATGTAACCCTTGACTTTCAATTCATTAGTAAATGATGGCCAGAACTGGAGTGCAGATGCAGTCTCACTGCATCCCTCAGACCCATGGACAGTGGTGCAAATACACCTGCTGCACCAAAGATAGCTGTGGCCCTGCTCATTAGAATGGAAGGTTGAACTGATTCATGGCCTTCAAATCAGTGTCAGCAGTGAGTGTTTAATGCATTAATGATTCTTGCCAGCTTTATTGAGGTAGGAGACACATGCCGAGTCATTTCATAGGCTTACAAGAAGTGGTTCGTTGAGTATTTTTAAAACTCTCTGAATCCTGATCAGGACACACAGGATGTAGTTAGGGATGTCAGAGGAATGAGTCTTGTCTATGCAGGGACCTTCCCTCAAAACCGCCTGTATCATGTTGGGACCAGAAGGACAGGCTGGTCTGCCTAAACTGTTCCACGAGAAGTCAACCTTTTCACAACAGTTTATGTTCCCTTCTTCTTCAAACCCTCTTTGTCAATTTCTTATAGTTTTTTTTTCCTCTTTCCAAATTTTCACCTCATGCCCTGAACGCTGGGTTCCAAAGAACTTGTGCTCATTACTTTAAACATGAGAGAACTGGCTTGCACTCAATTGGCATATTTAATTTACTTGTAAGTCCTAGTAAATTTGTATTAGGTGTATCCAGGTCCTGTAATGTGACTGCTACTAGTGGGCATTGGGCACTTGCTGGCACACCCACTCAAGTAGCCTTTAAATATGTCTCAGGCCTGCCACTGCAGCCTGTGTATGCCATTTCTTCCTGGCAAAATAAACCTTTTGCCAGACCCAAGCTTTCCTTTTTAAAACATATAAATCACCCCTAGGCTAGGTCTTGAACAGACCAAAGGACAGGCTGCAGTGTATTCAAAAAGTAGGAAATATCCTGGAAGTGAAAAGTTCCTAAATTCTTTTCTTACTACTGTAAGACCTACCTCTCCCACAGGAAAATATTGGAGTTACATTGTTACATTTAATGAGGTGTGCCTTCTAATTGAAAGCAGGTAGACAGGTCAAGTTTGGTGTCTAAAGAATTGTAATTAGAGAACCTTTTTAATGATAACATCTATTTCCTAATCACAATTCTGAAAATGCCACTTTGAGAAAGTTGCAATTTTCTTGTCCTAACCACTTTGTGCATTTAGCCTATCCCTGGAACACATGACTAGGTGTAGCTGGCAGTTGGTCTTTGTGTATTGTTCCCAGACAGTAAGACAAAGGGAAACTAGGTGTTGGCAGGATGGATCCCTCTGAGTTAATGTGGGGAGGGAGCTGTCACCCACCACACTTGCACATCACAAAGGCTCTGTCTTAGCAGTCTAAGAAGGGCGTTTGACAATTGTCTATTGTTAACCAAGCCCAGATCATCTGGGACCAGGGCAGAGAGACAGGACATTCCAAGCATTTCTGGGGGGTGGAAACCTCTGAAAGTTTCTTCTGCTTTAAAGTGGCCACCAGGTATAAATATTGGTCGTTAGACCAGTAGCAGTCCGTGGAGGGAGTTTGGTGGGGCAGTGAGGCGGGGCGGGGGAGGGGCAGGGTGGGGAAATGTAAACACCGGAATATGGATGGACGGAGGTAAGTACACATTTAAAAAAATAAAATGAATTTCGTTGCGTGTGCTGCATCGCATTTTGCGATGCAGCGCACGCAAAGGAATTTGTTTTATTTATTTAAATGTGTACTTACCTCCGTTCATCCATATTCCGGTGTTTACATTTCCCCACCCTGCCCCTCCCCTCCCCCGCCCTGCCTCACTGCCCCACCGAACTCCCTCCACGGACCGCTACTGCCTTAGACCCTAAGTATCCAGTACAATTCTGGACCTGTGCACCCCACCAGAAATATTGTTGTGCTGCTCAAAGGACTGCCACTATGCTGGACTGAAGCCCAGAGGACTGCTGCCTTGCTGTGCTGCCCTGCTGCCCTCTTGCCTGGGTGAAAAGGACTCAACCTGCATTGCGAAAGCCCGGTCCCCAGAGTGACTCCAAGGCCTAGTTGGCTGGCCCCCTGATCAGAGGCCTCAGGAACAGGCTTCCAACAAACTTGAGGCTAGCACCTGGTGATCCCTGCCCTGCCATGTGGTGCCGCTCCAGTCCGGGACACTTGAAAGTGGGCCAGAACGTGCTCTGCAAGACGAGCGAAGCATCTCCTCCGTGGCGTGGCAGCTCTCCAACAGAACCAGTGCATCGCCTTTGCTGTTTGACACATCACCTTCTGAAATGACGCATCACCTATGCTGCATGGACTTCCTTGACGCAACGACTTTGCATCACCAACTGCAGCCTAACAGGAACTGCTACTGCGTGCTGCATCTGTAACTGCAGGTTTTAGCATCAAAAGCCCCTCGTCGATGACCTCCTTGGTGAAAATGCAGCACCTCACAAAGCAGCTTTGCAGCTCCTAGGACTCGCTGCTGTGCAATGCGTTCTTGACACTGGACTCTACAACACTCCGCAACCAGGATTTAAGGTACTCTTCTTCAGCGAGCCTAACTGGGTCCCTGTAGCCAACCTGTGCTCCATAGCGGTCAACCTGAACTTGTGACTTTGTCCTAGTCCAGTACAACCAGATAACTACAGTTGGCGCTTTGCGCTTTTAGGCACTATTTTCACTAAAATCTTTAACATTGCATATCTCCAGTTCTACTGGTTTGATGGAAGTGCTGCTTAAATACTTTACACATTGCCTCCAAGTTAAGCCTGACTGCTTTTGTGCCAGGATACCAGAGGGTTAAGCACAGGTTAATTTCCGGTTTGCTTGTGACTTCGTCGTGACAAGAATCGTAGTTGATGTGTGAGTTGGGTTTCATCCCTCTCAACTAATTTCTTACAGGAAGGTAGATTAGAATTTTCATAGATCATATAGCTTTGCTCCCACAATACATTTACAAAGATGACCTCAGCAAAGAAAAGCAATAAAGTCCTTTCCATATCTTTTTTATAGGTGATGCACAGATGCAATTCCTAAATATAATATAATTTAAATAATATATTATGTAAGGTCAAAACCAAGTCAAACAAAGGGAAAAAACAATAGAGATATACAACCAAAAAATGACAATTGAGGCAATTGCTTTAAGTGAAGGGACAGTTAACATGAAAGTCAATACATTCCCATATTGTCCCTTAAGAAATAATTAAAAGACCAGAAAAATTATTATGGTTCTGTTATGCATGACTGGAGCATGCCGACCCATGAGTTTACATTGTCAAATAGGGTTTTGAAATTTTCCCTTTCGAAAAAGATTGCACTGAGGCTTAGAAACTTTCAGAAAGATCAGTCCATTCCAGCAGTGGCTCTCCTGGAGCTACATCTGACTTGGGCTCTGCTGGATCACATGGGCGATGCAGCAGTTCAAGGTGGAGACATTTATGAAGGCCATTGGTCTTGCATCTTTTCAAGACATGTAGTGTAGTCTTAGTCGTGTCCAAAATGGGTCACATTAGTCTAACACAGTTCTTATGAGGGAAGGCTTTATGGCTGTTGTCGCTGGGTGATTTTGGGGTACCACTCATAAGAATGCCACAGTAGTTATGGAAACTTTGCACCTAGGAAAAAGCACTATTCATGTTAGTCGGTGCCAGTGGTTCTTTAACTCTTCATGTACACAACCAGATCAAGGGCGTAGGGTAGGTGGACTCTTAGCTTCCAGAAGTGCATTTGCACTTTTCTGATTTTTTGTTCGCCATGGACTCCACAACTATCAAGCTAAGCATTCTGCCTTCTGCCCATTTACAGCGCTAACATGAGTAGGCAAAGTACCAGCAGCCAGCAGTTGGCCTACTCTACTATTCCTGGACACAGATCAGGTTGGTGAAGTGTCTCAAAGCTTGAAGTCATTTCATTAATTACACATTCATCTTGTGATACAAAATGACCAGAATTATGTGATTACACCAACTTAAGCAATTAGGAGTAATTAAGGGCAAAAAGGCTACCGCAGGAGCACAGGAACAACGAACTAAGAGAGAGCGAGCGGCTGCTGGCTATTGCTGTTCATGTTTTGTAGCATTTAGAGCTATTTTTTTAGAGCAAAAAGCAAATGTAATTAAATAGCTTCATGTTCCTCTTTGCCTTGAATTGTGATATTTTCCAGGTTTAAATTAGATTGCATTCTTCAATTTAGATAGAGGTTTGTCTTTGATAAGGACAGTGACAAAAAGTTGACTGAATAATTGCTAGACATACCTATAGCGTGTCATCAGGCAAAACGTTAAATTCTTCCATCACAATGATGTTTCAATATGGTGTTAAAATTAAGGAAGTGGGCACTGCAGTTGCTGACAAAATTAAGACTTTTCCCAATCTGCCTAATACCCAGAGATTTCGTATGTCCAAACATTATCATAAAGCATTTTTTTAAGTCGAGGCATTTATAATTGAGTCCATCTATCTATGACCCTTGGGGCTTTTTTATGTTGAGAGGCAGGTGAGGATGAAACAATACTAAGTGTTAGAATACAAAAGATTGCTCCCTGCTCACACCTCCATGTTTAACACTTTCTCCCACTGGAAGCTGAGGATAGGAGAAAAAGCATTCAGTGCCGGACAAGCATTTACATCCACCGGGCATTTCCGTGGGGGGCTAAAGTCCTTAGAGGCTGGGTTCGACATTTGAGAGCGGCTACTGGTGCCTCTGTCACAGTCCACACCTCCCTGAGGTTGACTTTAGCATGCACAGTGAGCCTTCCAGAGCGAGAGAAAGAGAGAGAGAGAAAGGGGAGGGAGAAGGTAGAAAGAAAGAGATCAGAGAGGGAGAAGAGAGAGTATAGAAATGGAGAGAGAGAGAAAGGTTGGATGGATGGATGCGTGGAAAGAGAGAGCTTGCACAAAAAGACTTAGGGCCATATCATCAAGAACGGCGCAAACATTATCGCTGCTAAACTGCCGCTAAATCGGCGATAAGGGGCTTGATAATATGCCCTAGAGAATACCAATAGAAGCCCAGGTTTGATGTCCTTCACACCAGAACCTGGGCTTCTATTGGAATTCTCTAGGGCATATTATCAAGCCCCTTATCGCCGCTTTAGCGGCAGTTTCCTGCCTCTAAAGCGGCGATAATGTTTGCGCCGGTCTTGATAATATGGCCCTTAGGGAGCAGGCGGGTTTGAGCATTTTTGCTAGGGCTGCGTCTGGTTCCCCAGTCTGGCCCGAAGCATTCCAGGCCTTCTGGATGGCCACACAGTGCCCATTGGAGGGCATAAAAGCAGATCATGCCAATATTAAATATGAGGAAGAGTCATGTGTTTGTTTCCTTGTTTCGTTGGTGAGTGATGGAGAAACCCAGCAAGCACATCATCGTTCAAATCTCAAATGCATGCAACCACCCTCTATTTTGCCAGTGCGTCTTTGTTAATCCAGGCCCGGTCTAAAGAAAGGGAACATGAAGAATAAGTGTTAAACAAGAAGCAGGGTGTGTTCAGTCATGGACAAAATGCCTAAAGGTAAATTATCAGGGAGGGCAGATCTGCCTTTAGTGCGTACACTCATCTCATTTAGTGGATACATTCATCCAAATTAAATTCACACCACATGTGGGGATTACGCCCCATACATCATATGTCAAAAGAGACAGAACAGGAGGGCCTGCATAAGCATCTCACTAAATATAAAGCAGTCAAGGAAGCAGATGTGAGTATAGCATGTTATATTTTATATGTGTGTTTGGTTTTTTTTTTTAGATGGACTGCATAAAAGAAATTAAAACATGCCCCCCAATTTCAGTCGGTGGTTGCGGGTGGGGCCCACCAGCATTCCATTTTTGCGGTACTGCACTTGCTTATTCTCAACAGATTTTGACCCAATTTATGAGAGAAAAAAAAAGTACACAAGGAGAAAAGATGGAAACAACCTGACAAAGGGAGAAATCAGGAATGAAAAAGAACCCGAAATGAAAATTCAGTACCGTGTACACCCCCTGCAATTCGTGAATGCCATCCTCACCCCCCTGCGAGGGCTTCAGACTGCCAATCTGCTGGCTCAAATCTCCTGTCTGCTGCCTCAGTTTGATCCTTGTCCACTGCGCCTGTCTGCTGCCTGATTGCAATCGTCGCATTCCTAGATATTATCCCTAAATCCTTATTAGTTAATTAAAATAAGCTTCCCACAGTTAATTCCCCTTGTAAATAAGCCAATCTCTTCTCCGTTTCAATCCACGGTTGTAGTTCATTGAGCTGTGAAAAAAGCAGCATTCTCGGCATTTAAATAGACTCATAAGTACAAGAAGTTGAGAACAAACACTGCATGTTAAGGCCACAGGAGAGCTTCATTGTTCAACAAGTCCTAAGTTTAATGCCCAGCTGTCAAAACACAGTTTTTGTGTGCAATTAATGAAACAACTTAAAGTGGTGTTAGAGGAAATCTGTTCTGGAAAAACTTTTCCACAAACCTCTTTTTTCCTCATAAATTGTATTCTCAACATAGCATATCCATTTTATGATTGCCCTTCATGGCAAAATAATTCCCAGAATTCCACTTCTTCCATGATCACAGAGAACCCTTGCTTCCCTTAATGGGGCAAAACCGCCCAAACCTCCATCCATACCCTCTTCCTCCATCCTCTCTTTGTTGGGAAACCCTATCCTCTTCACCTGTATCTCTCATCTTCTCTTCAGCCCTGTTCTTAAAGCCCGCTGCCTCAGCCATGTTTCTTTTTTTACTGCTTCCCTATACACCTGGGTATGCACTAGTACTCCATCTTACCATAGTACCTTAACTCCTAGGTAAATCGTAGAATGATTTGAATTCTCAACCAGAGTTACCAGGAAGTTTGGCACTTCATTCAAGTCATTCCTCATCTGGGGGGGTCTCTCTGCATGAGTCTGTTCCCACCATGTGGCGATCAAAGGATGCAGAAGAGATGTTGAGGGAGGAGACGACATGGCTGCCGCTGTGCTATGACTGGCGGTGGGTCTTTTAAAGTCTGATCAGGGCCAGAGTGGTATGGGACCTTGCTCAGCGAAGGCTTCTCCACTTCTCATCGCCCCACCAGCACCGTCAAAAGCTGGAAAAATAAAACAGGTTTTAAACCCATTTTGTTATCATTTTACTTTTCTTCTAAGTGTGCCGAGTCTTGGGGGTGAGGCCAGGGGGATGACAGGAACTGAGAGGGAGAGGTATGGACTTCCTTCAATGCGCATATGGGTTTGGCTGGCCTTCACAGGACGGACAAACCGACATGCACACTAAAGCATCTGCAACCCGAGCTGCATTGCCGGCACAGCAGGCCCAGGCTCCCAGTGTCACTGTAAGCACAAATCGAAGACGCTCAGGCCTATCTTGATGCTGTTCTCATGCTCAATCAATCAATCAATCAATCAATCAATCAAGGCATTTATATAGCGCACTACTCACCCGGAGGGTCTCAAGGCGCTAGGGGAGGGAGGTCCGCTACTGCTCGAACAGCCAGGTCTTGAGCTGCTTCCTGAAGGCAAGGTGGTCCTGGGTCAGGCGGAGGTGGGTCGGGAGGGAGTTCCAGTTCTTGGCGGCCAGGTAGGAGAAGGACCTTCCTCCTGTGGTGGCTCTTCGGATGTGGGGGACGGCGGCGAGGGCGTGGCCGGTCGATCGAAGCTGGCGTATGGGAGCGTAGAAGTTGAGGCGGCTGTTGAGGTATCCTGGGCCTTGGTTGTGTAGGGCTTTGTGTGCGTGGGCGAGGAGACGGAAGGTGATTCTCTTGTTGACCGGGAGCCAGTGCAGATCTCTCAGGTGTCCGGAGATGTGGCTGCGACGGGGGATGTCCAGGATGAGTCATGCTGAGGTGTTCTGAATCCGCTGGAGTCTGTTCTGGAGTTTGGCGGTGGTTCCGGCGTAGAGGGAGTTGCCGTAGTCCAGACGGCTGGTGACGAGGGCCTGGGTGACCGTCTTCCTGGTCTCGGTGGGGATCCACCGGAAGATCTTACGTAGCATGCGCAGGATGTTGAAGCATGACGAGGAGACGGCGTTGACTTGTCTGGTCATGGAGAGGGAGGAGTCCAGGATGAAGCCCAGGTTGCGTGCGTGGTCTGTTGGTTTGGGTGCGCTGCCCAGGGCGGGGGGCCACCAGGAGTCGTCCCAGGCGGAGGGTGAAGATCCCAGGATGAGGACTTCCGTCTTGTCTGCATGAAAGCAGCATCAGGATTGGCCGCAGGGTATTCTGGGAGCCTGTCTGAAGAGTGCGATGTGGCTGCCTGAAGGTAAGTTATAATTTTGTAATAGATTTTTCTTTCATCCTAGTCTGCCGTCATCCTGCCCCGCCCCCCAGCCCTGCCACTCTGCCATGACACAAGCTGCTACTGGACTTGCTCCATGTAAATTTGCTCTATTGTTTAAGAGAACAAGATGTGGTGAACACTGACAGCTGAGGTCACAGCAGCACTGGGATTGGTGATGGGACCCATTTAAAGTAATCAGGGGCCAGAGTGGTGGATAGCACACAAGTTACTCTAAGTGGGTCACTGTTATGCCATCTGGTCATTTGGCCGGAGGGAAAGCTGTCAAAAACCCTGCCAGTTCACTATAAGAGGCTGCTTCAAAGGCAAAATAGCAAGAACTTCTCTTTCCTTAAATTATATAAAATGAGACATGTAAGAAGGCATCCAAGGGTGTTCTCAACTAAGAAGTTAAGCATCAATTGTAGAGGAAAGGGAGCAAATCCGAACACACACCATTTTGTAAACAAGCAATGTCTACCTCCAACCTGTATTACTCCTATTTCTACAGACTAATTTTCAACCCTCTTCTGGTCCTAGCCCCAAAGTACTAAGTTCAAATGGATGATTTGTTTAATGCTCCAGTTATCAAATGACTGCGGGATTTAAAAGTGGTAACTGATGAGGTACACTTGCTGGTCCCCTGTGTCATATACAAATTGAGTGATTAGGTCTCGCCTTACCCAGCGCATGCGCTGGTCTGGCGAGACTTATTGAGAGGGCTCCAAAAAGTGCTACCAGGCCAACATAGAGCTACAGTGCATGTGCGCGGGCGCACGCGTGCCACTTTTACCGCGATTACTTTCACTTTAGCCGCTTTGATGTTTGATCGCTATCACTTTCACTTTTGCGGCCGCACGGCCACTTGGCATAGCCAATAGGTCTCGCTTTTGGAACCTTATAAGTGTTTAGTTATGCAACTGTTGCATGGCTAAACACTTATAAGGCCCCAAAGGCGAGACCTATTGGCTATGCCAATGCTTGTTTTTTATTGACTTCAAAATTAATTAGTTTGAATACCTCTAGCCGGAAGGACGATAGAGTAAGATGTCATGGGACATTAGCAGGAATTTCCAGCAAATTGCTATTTTGCAGATATTGTCAACTATTGTCACATCAGTGGTTATGGAATTTGACTTCTATTTGGCTCTTGATTAAGGATGACTCAAAAATGACAACACCAATATTTATTTTTCCTAATGCTGCACAAGCAAGGTACTTTACTCTCAATTCAATTCAATTCAAAAGACCTTTATTCGAATTTCATAAAATCCATAAAAGTACAACAAAGAAAACAACACATTTATACAATAATACAATCCATAAAAAAACACCACAATCACAGTAATTCATTTATAGGTATACAACTAACATAAATAGTTTTCAGGGATTTTCCATCGTTTTGCGTGCGTATACTATTAATCTCAGAAAAGTGCTTGTGCGAAAAATTAGTTCATCTGTATCCAGGGAAAATAATAATGAACATGATTCCCCCAGTGAAAGGGGTCTTAATTTCCTAAAATAGGGAGTTAAAAACCAGTTAATATATTTTAAATAAAATTTGCAGAAGAATAGGAAGTGAATGTCATTCTGTTTGCTAATTCCATCACATGGGCAGGGATTGTATTCTACTGTGTGATGATACCCCAAAGGGAAGGCCAGCAAGGTTTTTACAGAACCTGCCCTTAAACGAAAGAGCAGCGATCGTTCCCAATTGGACATGGGGAGAGTTAGATAAGATGGTAGTGGGTGTCTACACAAATCGTACCCCATGTATGTAGCAACAGAAGATTTAGATAGCTCCTTTCCCATTCTTTCTGAGTTAAAAAGTGCATAAAGTGCTTGTTTGACTACGACCTTATCATTCATCTCAATTCCTGTGGGTTCTAAAAAAAGATTGCCTTTATCCACTGCACATAATGTTTTAGAGACCTCAGCTAACCAGGGTATTGACATATGGTGGTCACACTTTAGGCAATCCAATATAATGTTTTTGGTTAAGGTCGCAAAATTATTTGTCCAAATCCTAATCCAAAATAGGGCTGGTCTGGCTCTAATAAAATCACATACATAGGGGAGATTTAGTTCTTTATGGCAGATGAATTCAGAGGCTGAAAAGGGAGCACCCAATATTTTTCTACAAAAACGATTTTCCTCCCGTTGAATCCCTGAATTTCTCCCTGAGGCCCAGACCTCAGCCCCATACGTTGCCACAGGGATGCACTGTAATTTAAAAATTTTTAAAATAGCCCTAGTGGCGCCTATTTTCTTCGGGCGTTGGAGGCTCAATATAGAATTAGTGGCTTTCGAGAACTTGCCCGTGGCGTGGGCAGAATGCCCACTCCATGAGCCGTTCGCAGCGAAAACCAATCCTAGGTATGGAAAGGAGGTTACGGATTCTAATTTATCCGAACCAACATTTATCGTATTGAGCTTCCTTTTCCTGGGTCCGCTAGACATGATAAAAGATTTTTTAAAATTCACACGCAGATCAAGTGCCTCCATATGCTGAACGAATGCTCTAATAAGCAAGCGAAGAGCATTAGGGGTGCGGCCCATAATGACCGCATCATCTGCGTATAATAAAACTGGTAGTGGATTCCCCTGGATAATTGGAACATCTCTCGTCACTTGTCTCAGGGCTTTGGCAAGACCATTAATATAAATAATAAATAGCAGAGGTGCCAGGACGCACCCCTGCCTCACCCCCCTACCTATTTTTATGGGTCCGGACATATCACCACCAGACCCGATCCTAACTTGTGCTTTAAGGTCCGTGTGGAGATAGGCCAGAAAATTAACAAGACTTGCGTCCAGACCATAGTTAGAAAGCATAAGCCATAATTTGGATCTATTAACTAGGTCGAATGCAGATGAAAGATCCATAAATGCGAGGTAGATTGGACTAGAGCGAGCAACATTGTACTTATCGATAATCAATTTCAAATTTAGGCACTGCTCCACCGTGCCTAGGCCACTCCTGAATCCCAACTGGCACGGATCCAGTAGGTCAGTGTCTTCAGTCCACTCTATCATCCTATTATAGATAACTCGTCCAAGGATTTTTAAAGTATTGTCCAATAGCGAGATTGGACGATAGTTGGCTGGGTCTGACCTATCTCCCTTCTTAAAAATGGGAACTATGGTGCTGGTCGCCCAAGTATCAGGCATTGGCGCCATAGGTAGACTATTGAAAACATTAAGAAGAATTGGTGCCCATAGATCCGTATTATACTTAATAATGTCTATAGGAAGCCCATCGGGGCCAGGGGCCTTGTTACCAAGGCTTTCTTTAATGGCTGTGACTATCTCAGGGAGGTCAATCTTGAGATTGCATGTCACCCTCAAAGAAGGAATGGTTACTTCCTTAGAGGGGGTAGCATATGTTTTGGCAAAATGAGCCTCCCAGCTACTACTAGTAATATTGCAGCTAATTGGGGACAATTGTTTCCCCATATCTCGCGTCTTCCTAACGGCTGACCAGAAGGGGCCGCTGCTCTTCAAGTTTGCACTCGCGACCAATGTTTCCCACTGTTCTGTCAGCAGCGCAGCCTTCCTTTCAGTTGTTTTTAACTTGTAGTTTTTCCTGGCCAGCTGTATCTCTAGTATACACCTTGGGTTAGAAGACAATGCTTTACGTAGGTCCCTATTTGCCTTAGAACAAGTCGAGTCAAACCATCTCGGTTCTTTCGCTATTTTAGGCAGTGGGACTGACAGCAATTTTTTAATCACTAGACACAATTTGCCAAAGTCAGAGATTATTCTATTATTATCTCCGTTTAATAATAAACAGGAATTAATTAAATCGGAATGATCATTCTGCACATTTTCTAAAATAGCTCCGCTATCAATCCCCCTCCATTTCAGCCGCAGACCGTCACCTGATGGTGTAATGTCACTTGCACCAATAGATTTCGAATATGCAGGGCGGGAGCCTAAGTGCAAAGTAACTGTG
The DNA here is from genome assembly GCF_964204655.1 of Triturus cristatus. Lineage (NCBI taxonomy): Eukaryota > Metazoa > Chordata > Amphibia > Caudata > Salamandridae > Triturus > Triturus cristatus. The sequence continues at coordinate 1,192,317,020 of NC_140591.1, forward strand.
AGGGGGTTATGATCACCAAAAGATGTTTTTATCACCTTGGTTTCTAATACACGGTCCAGCAAATCGGGGGACATAAAAATAAAATCAATGGTTGAGCAACAATCGCGCCCCCTAAACGTGGGTACATAGTCCATGTCAGATGTTAAAGATAATTCCATGGCATTTCCAAGGGTGTGTTCACTCAATAATTTTGCCATTTCAAGGCCCCTTTTGTCAGCTTGGTCCGTGATATTGTTAGTGTCCTCGGTCCAAGACTTCTTTGATAATTTAGCATTAAAATCTCCGCCGATTAGGATCCCTATCCCCCCCTCTGATTCCAGATTTGTTTCCAATTTTCTTAGAGTCTTAGAGAGGGCTATGTAGTTTGTGTTGGGTGTGGAATAAAAGTCATTATTATAAAAATTAATTATAAAAATCCTGGGTTTAAGTTTCAACTCAAGGACCTGAATGTTCGGATTTCCTTCTGATAGGTCTTTAATGGTACCTCCCACCAATGTACTAACACCTATAAATAATCCTCCCACTGCACGGCCAAAAATGGGCTTCTTTGAGGTTACACTGAAACAGTGGTAGCCCTCGATAAATAGATTGCTGACAGCCCATGTCTCCTGGAACATAACAATATCTTTATTATCCAATAGCTTGATCCATTGGGGGTCGAGCAATCTTGGTTCCAACCCAGCAACGTTCCAACTAAGGATGGACAATTTGGGGCGTTTTAGGGCACAAAAGGTATTATAGCCGCTAGGCTGCTTAGGTTGAGTTGATGGAGTAGTTATGTTCTCATGTGTAACTGGGGACGTAGTCAAAACAATGCGTGGCACCATTGTCACAATCTCATTGCATAGTGCATCAGAGGGATTTTCCTTAACAGTAGTTAGTACATCCTCACACCCTCTATTTCTTTTCCCCAGTCAATCTTGACATTCCAAGTTGGAGAGTGCGTGTTCAAAACGATTGTGCGTTGGTATATTGTATATATACCTTGGCTCGTTCTGGGGCATGTTAAAGTTTCGTTTAGGCCTTACGTAAGGTCTCTCCCTTGGATTGGGATAGGAGGGAGTGAGGAGAGGTGAATATGGCGATTGATATGGTGGGGGTATAATCCGATGGCGTAATGAACGACCGTTCCTAAAATTAGTACTAAACTCTTGGTAGGGGTGTTCATAGCCATTGGCAATGTTACGATTCATGCCCGGTTGATCTGTTAAAAAGTTAATCCCAGGATTGGAATGAAGGTCAATTAAATGTCTATAAAAGTACCCAAGAGGAAGCAGAGTAGTGTTAAATTCCCAGGGTGAGGGCAGAGGGGCTTTTGAGAGTGTGGATTGCACCCATTGTGGAGATCTAAAATTTATAATGATGCAATCTCCTTCAAAATTTTTCCTCAATGGGCCCACCCACCCTACTCTCTGTGTATGAATAATATCCCCTGCTCCTTCCATTGGGAAATTACAGTTTGCAGAAAGCCAGTGGAGAGTTCTGTTTCTTAAGCTTGTGTAATTTTCCTCTTTGGTTTCCTCCAATTTTGGGACATTAGCTAAAATCAAAACATATGGGCCGCAATCTGGGGGCAAACTAATACGGGCCGGGATCTGTCTCTTACTAATCACTTCAATTATATCAGGCTTATCTGTTGGGTAATCTTGGTTAGTATCCTGCACTTGCCTCGTTACTGGCCTGTTGGTTGTGTCAGTGGGTTTCTCCCTACCTCCTGAACTAACTGTTGTGGTGGTTTTGGTGTCTAATGCCTGTCTGGATAGGGATTCTGTGTTTGATTGACCTTTACTTCTACTCAGTTTGGATGTGGATGTGGAGGGAGAGGCATTAGTCTCCACTACACTTTTCTTATTGGCCATAGTGTGTTGTAGTTTTTGTGTATTAGTGTTAGATGCAACATGGTGTGTTGAAATTATAGAATTACACCCTGTGCCTAATTTCAACACATGGTCATCTAATGCCTTCAACCTCTTGTCAATATTAAGGACTTGTTGACTAATAGGTCCTAAGAGAGTAGTTATTAAGGTCTCCAGTCTCCCCCAAAAATCTTCATTACCTGGCATTGTATTAGTTAATGAGCTTTGTGCATTATTTTTGCCCTGGTACACCTCGCTTTGAGTGTGGTTTTGTACTACAGGAGAAAAAGGCCTACTCAATTGAGGGCGTCCACCATTCTCTCTACATTTATCTGCTAGTGACTCTAAGTGTTTCTGTTTCCGCTTTGCTTTTTGTTTTCTTGCTTTTTGACCCCTAGTTCGTGCTGGTGTACTATCACTTTTTTCTTTATCTGTGGTTGATACGTCCGTGTCTGGGCATAGTTCTATCCCTTCCTGCTCGTTAATCAGGGATATATCAGTGATTCTATTAACACTTGATCGTGACATGGACGGTGTTTGTGATAGTCTATTTTCCATTGTACGATGATTAGGGGATACACTGTCCAAGATTATGCAGTTCACATTTGAGTCAGTGCCTGGTAGCCCCGCGTAAGATGTTATGTCCGATGTGGCCACCAGGGAATCCAATGTATTGTCCTGCAGCAAAGGTAATTGCGAGCTTGGTGGGAGCGAGAGGCGTCTTTCGGTGCTTTGGATGGCAGAAGCCACAACGCCGATCGTCCTCTGCAGCATTTTATCAATTGCAGTCAAACTAGGCAACGGGGCGGGGACAGTAGCAGTTGAGGGAGATGTTAGTTGCTTACGACTAGGTTTAAGCACAGGTGGAGCTTTTTTCCCCATTTTCTGATAAATGATTTGAGTATACTGAACAACAATGAATAATTAAATCCCAGGCACAACGTATACTTTACTCACAAAATTAACGATGACTTCCGATTGGGCACCAACTTTAGAGAGGCCAAGAGGGGTTGCCCGGCCCGACCTCCAGCGACCCCGGACGGCCACAGACGGCCCGCCCTCTGCCCGGGCTCAGCCCGGCGACGCCCGCGCGCGTCCCGCGACGCGGAGGGAGCCTTGCTCTAAGTAGCGCCTCCGTGCGCGATGTCCGGCGGATGTGGGCGTGGCTGGGAGGGATGCTGGATCCTGTAGTTGTCTCCCTGTTCCCAACTGCGGCCTCGAGTGTTAGAAGGAGGCGGCGGGAATGCTGGCATCCAAGGGAGTATGCGGGCTGCTCACATGAGCCCAGGTAGGAGCTGCGCTGTCTTTCCGTTAGATTGGTTTGCTCCGGATTGACCCCCCGCTCCACCGAGGGAGCCTTGCTCTAAGTAGCGCCTCCGTGCGCGATGTCCGGCGGATGTGGGCGTGGCTGGGAGGGATGCTGGATCCTGTAGTTGTCTCCCTGTTCCCAACTGCGGCCTCGAGTGTTAGAAGGAGGCGGCGGGAATGCTGGCGTCCAAGGGAGTATGCGGGCTGCTCACATGAGCCCAGGTAGGAGCTGCGCTGTCTTTCCGTTAGATTGGTTTGCTCCGGATTGACCCCCCGCTCCACCGAGGGAGCCTTGCTCTAAGTAGCGCCTCCGTGCGCGATGTCCGGCGGATGTGGGCGTGGCTGGGAGGGATGCTGGATCCTGTAGTTGTCTCCCTGTTCCCAACTGCGGCCTCGAGTGTTAGAAGGAGGCGGCGGGAATGCTGGCGTCCAAGGGAGTATGCGGGCTGCTCACATGAGCCCAGGTAGGAGCTGCGCTGTCTTTCCGTTAGATTGGTTTGCTCCGGATTGACCCCCCGCTCCACCGAGGGAGCCTTGCTCTAAGTAGCGCCTCCGTGCGCGATGTCCGGCGGATGTGGGCGTGGCTGGGAGGGATGCTGGATCCTGTAGTTGTCTCCCTGTTCCCAACTGCGGCCTCGAGTGTTAGAAGGAGGCGGCGGGAATGCTGGCGTCCAAGGGAGTATGCGGGCTGCTCACATGAGCCCAGGTAGGAGCTGCGCTGTCTTTCCGTTAGATTGGTTTGCTCCGGATTGACTTTACTCTCCATTTTACTCTCCATTTTACAATCAATGAAATATGATTTGATAGCGAGACACATTATCTTCAAAACAAATCAATAACTCAAAGAGGCTCAAAATCTCCCAGGGCTTCAAAAGCCAACTGCAACATTCTCGTCAGCATTTATACGTTGTTAAATTAAGAAGGAGACTACCTCCCGCCCTCGAACAGGTGGTGGCAATCATGAATTTAATGATGCACTCAGGTATTCAAAAGGGCAGTACCCAACTGACACTCTCAGGCAAAAATAAGAAAAAAATAATACAGTTAAACACGTCACAAGCAGCAGACACGTTTTTCAAATTGCTGCATAATATTTTACCGCGATTACTTTCACTTTAGCCGCTTTGATGTTTGATCGCTATCACTTCCACTTTTGCGGCCGCACGGCCACTTGGCATAGCCAATAGGTCTCGATTTTGGAACCTTATAAGTGTTTAGTTATGCAACTGTTGCATGGCTAAACACTTATAAGGCCCCAAAGGCGAGACCTATTGGCTATGCCAATGCTTGTTTTTTATTGACTTCAAAATTAATTAGTTTGAATACCTCTAGCCGGAAGGACGATAGAGTAAGATGTCATGGGACATTAGCAGGAATTTCCAGCAAATTGCTATTTTGCAGATATTGTCAACTATTGTCACATCAGTGGTTATGGAATTTGACTTCTATTTGGCTCTTGATTAAGGATGACTCAAAAATGACAACACCAATATTTATTTTTCCTAATGCTGCACAAGCAAGGTACTTTACTCTCCATTTTACAATCAATGAAATATGATTTGATAGCGAGACACATTATTTTCAAAACAAATCAATAACTCAAAGAGGCTCAAAATCTCCCAGGGCTTCAAAAGCTAACTGCAACATTCTCGTCAGCATTTATACGTTGTTAAATTAAGAAGGAGACTACCTCCCGCCCTCGAACAGGTGGTGGCAATCATGAATTTAATGATGCACTCAGGTATTCAAAAGGGCAGTACCCAACTGACACTCTCAGGCAAAAATAAGAAAAAAATAATACAGTTAAACACGTCACAAGCAGCAGACACGTTTTTCAAATTGCTGCATAATATTGATATAAATGAAAATATGAGCAAAATGGATTCCATTTTTAATGGGTATATCATCCCTGAGGACCAGGAGATTGCAATAACGGTACCCACTTAAACTAGGGCTGAAATGCCAGTTTGTTTGGGAGAAGTTGGGGGAACAGGGTCCCTGGGGTAAGAGAAAATGACGTTCTGTGATGACAATGCTTTTTTCCTAACAAACCTTGACGAGGGAGAGCCAAGGTCATTGAATAGAAACAAACGAATCAAAAAGTGCTCAATGCTTACGGTGGGGCGGGGGCGGCCAGGCCCTATTATGTTCAATCATGTTGAGACCCTACCTTCCATTAGTAAAGTAATGTAATGATGCCCCACTCTAAGATTGGGAGTTGGTTTATAGAGAGGGGAGAAAGGTAAGAAATCTGCTTGTATACTGGTCAAATTAGGAGAGGGGATTCTCAAATCTCTCTTGCAGATGGCACCCTAGATTTTTTTTTTTCAGAGTTTTATATAGCGCGAACTTGAACCGAATCCAATCAGGTTTCAGAGCGCTTTACATAGCACCTGTTACGTTACATGAGGACACACATTCATTTTTGTTAGGCACAGGGAGATTAAGTTATTTGCCCAGAATCACAGGATGTTTAGCGTCATTACCGAGACTCGAACCCAGTTCCCCCAAGTCCGAGGTCGAGCGCTCTAGCCGTTAGGCCAACTCCTCTCCACTGTAGGGGTGCCACTCGAATTTTTAACCTCCATATTGCTACTTTGGAACAGCTTTCTCTTTCTGGAACGCACATCTTTGATAAAGGAAATATCATGAGGCAGTTTACTAACCTTTGCCCTTTAATGACACTAGTGTTGTACACTTTGTATTTATGTGCCTGAAAGACACAAAAGAAGCCACAGAGGTCTCAGGGAGCAGCGCAGCCATTTCTAATTATGCATCAGAAAAGAGGACCATATTAGTGGGTGATATGTATTATTGTGAAGTTAGTGCTCAGTGAAATTTCAAAGGTTTCAAGACAAGTCACAGAACCCATATACTAAAGAATGCGCAAGGAGCACCCGCCGCAATGTTTCAGGTCTGCAGGGAGCCTGACCATTCCCTGAGATAGAGACGACGGAAGGTGCTTGTGAAAAGGTGTACCTTCATGAACCACACACAGCCACTTTGAATATTAGGTTTAAGAATTTCATTCTGAAATGCATCACCCAGTGCTTAATATGTAACAGTATCAGTGGAGGGGACCGCGGTTTTGTGCAGAAGCTCGCGGCTGGCCATATTGAATGTCGGTGTGCAGAATATCAAGGATGTACGATATTGATTCCACCTATGCCTCTTTAATCCATGGCCTGACACCCAGTGCTCTTTTGTCTCACTTTTGCAAGTTCCAGATTTCTCCCTTTGTCATGGTTTTTCTGTCTTTCCCTTACTCCTTCATTCCCCCTGGTGTGTTTTTCTCTCTTTTGCTCCGCGCCATGGTCTGATGAGTTAAAATAAGTGCCAGTCCCCAAAATGAGTGCCAGTGAGCCCCACTCCAACTATAGGCTCAGATTAAGCACTGGCATTATCCACACCTGCACTCAAGTTCCACAGTTATTTATTCTCTTAAATGTTGCACATTTAAATCCTTCTCCGACTCCCCACATTTCATATGACATGAGCATTGTGGAGGATACTACATAAGAATACTACATAAGCACCCACACACACAAGGCACTCCACAACACCGGACCAGCGTACCTCAACAGACGACTCAACTTCTACACCCCGACTCGCCAGCTCCGCTCCGCCGACCTCGCCCTCGCCACAGTCCCCCACAACCAAAGAGCAACTGCCGGCGGCAGATCATTCTCCCACCTCGCTGCCAAGACCTGGAACACCCTCCCCACCCACCTACGGCAGACCAAACACCTGCTGACCTTCAGAAGACTCCTCAAGACCTGGTTCTTCGAGCAGTAGCAGCATTTCCCACCCCCCAGCACCTTGAGACCCTCACGGGTAAGTAGTGCGCTTTACAAATGCTATGATTGATTTATTGATTGTAGACCGGGGTATTTGTTTCGGGGAGCATGCCCAAGGTAATAGCAGCATGAACAGAAGGTTTTGGGTTGTTTGGGGCGGGTGTATCCTTGTGAGTCAGGGAATCCACCATTTATTGTTCACTCCAACTTCTGTACTAGTCTCTTACATCTGCACTCCACTGCATCTTTGGCTCTCCACCTCTAGGACTATCAATATGAGGAACTGGACAAGGATCTAAGGACATTAAGCTCTACCCTATATGTAATTTGTAAAAATAGACCTGGTTAGAGCTTTGATTTGACATAATCCCTTAGGAGTCCGCAGGGCACACAGTCATCAACAACTAAATGGCGGTCCTAGGGAATAGGATACAAATGGTTTATGACATTGCCCCTTCATCTGTCCCATTTTTTAGCTGTACAGCTGCACTATAAATATCTTTTATGATGACTTGTAGAGAACACTGGGTGGCTGACTTAATAGAAGAACTGAACGCAGATTCTACATACATCATGATGCTACAGGCCAAGCTCTTCTACAGTTCTGTGTCTGATTCAAGTTATTTGAAATAGAAACAAAACACTATGTAAAAGGCAGATGATTCTCACATCTTCTGATGTCCTTTTGAATTTCTGACCAAACAAAAACAAATCTGTGTATTGCACACAAAGCTGGTGACAGGTTGATGCTGACTGATGTTAGCCGCAAAAGACTGTGGGGCATATTAACAATGCGGCGATAAAAAATTATCGCCACTTTTGCGGGCGTTTTCGGCTGAAAAGCGGCGATCATTTTATCGCCTTATCACCAGAGACACGCTATCGCGTGTTTTGCTGATTTTGCTCCCGTTTCCAGCACACCTAACTTCGCATCGCTAATGAGATGCAAAGTAGGCGTGTCTGTGGAAACAACATGGGTAAATATCGCGGGGAAGCGATTATTTTAATCACGCTAAGTATGCCTTAACGCAGGAATTTAACGTCCATTATATTCCTGACTAAGGCATACCTAACATGGGAAGTGGATTCATGTGATACGACCACAGGGTCGTATCATCAAGCATATCGCCATTTTACATGGAACATCGCTGGAAAACCAGCGATGTTCCAAGGTAAAGGGCGCTATCGCTGGAATATACATCGCCATGGCGCGAAGCGTTGTTAATACAACGCTAGCCTGGCGAAATATTCCAGCGATAGAAAAAAATGCGGCATATAAGGTCAGCGATAATTATCGCTGCCTGTTGCAAATATGCCCCTGTGTTTTGTATATGAATGGGTTAATTATCCAGTACTGAAATACAGGATATTATGTTTGTGGTATAGCTGTCTATAATATTATAACAATGTGTCCATGTGTGATATTTTGTATGCGTGATTCATTTGAAGACCAGGACTCCGCAGTTGTCTTTAGATTAATTTATATCCCAAAATCAACAAATTCGCATTGTAATTGTAATTTTTAAAAATGTTAGTGTATACCATGATAAACTACTGAGGCAAGGAAAATGATGTTATTTTGAGCATCAGCTTTCTCATAAAATCTTTACTGCTCTCTCTGATTAGGAGCAGGGTGGTGTCAGTCAGCCATCAATCATCGACTGTAGCACCTTAACAGCCCAGACTAGATCAAGGCAGATTTACTGTCACTAAGCTTGCTTGTCTGTCATACAACTGCGCAGAGACAAGCCACCCACACTAAAAGCGGGATTGTCAGGTGGATGCATGCATGACAGCTGCAGCTTCTGCCAAGTTGTGTTCATGGCTGCACCTTCTGCTGAGTGGTGTTAATTTTTAACAGAAAAGCATCCTCATATCATCATGAAGCAAATGCAATGTTGAGCGATTGATAATAGTATTACAGGAAACAAGCAAGGTACAAATAGCAAGACCGTACTGAAGAAGTAAGAGTCACACACAGTAGAGGCAATAAGATTAATTGTAAATGAAAAAGAGAAATCCGAAATTTGATGAGTGGAAAACAGCTCAAGAAACTATCATTAAAATTGGATCCATAGAGTAAAGTCATCTCTGGGTCATGATAAGTGGTCCAAGTACACCAGGGCTGTCTTATGGAAGGCGGCGCATTTTCCTTGTTAGCGCTGGGTGCACCTTTCAAAAGGTGAGCCCTGCGCGAACAAGGAGAGTGCGCTGTATTACAAAGAATGCACTTTCCCCGGGGCAGCCACAAACTTGTGCTGTCCTTGGGGCAATGCATTCAAGTAAAGGACAGAGTGACTGAAGCAGCCGCTACGTGTTTTACTGTGCTGGCGGCAACCTGTCTGCACCTTTAAGGGGGTTTAGAGATCTCCTTGCAGGAGGGTGCAGTGAGTGACTGCAAAGAGATGTCTGGGGGGGTCCATAGGTCCCCCTTTCCCCCTTAAAGAGGGCTGCTATCAGGGGGTGCACTGACAGTGCAGCACCTTTTAAATGGTGCACTGTTAGTATGCCTCCTGACAGCTTCTTTACCTTTGAACCCGCGTCGTTAATTTTTGCAGGCGCAGAGGCAAAGGGGTGCTCTCACTCTATAATGCCACGGACCTTTTGTGGGATCATGAACACCTAGACCTGGGCCTATCCATGATACAATATGTCAGACTATTTGCCTCATCCCCCTTTGACCAGCCCTTCACACTACTAATTCTAAACCTTTACATTCAACTAGGTAAGAAGAACAAACCTTTAGAGATAGAGATCTTTATTGGCCTACTTAAAATCCTCCAAGACATTAATTCACTATCCCAGATTATGCTGTCTGAAGACGTCAATATGAACCTAATGCAAGTCTCACACGAGAAGCCCCCCTCTCACATACCGCTGATGATCAGTAATCAGGCTAGATCAAATCAGAATGGCAAGGTGTGCATTACCACACTTGAAGCCCTGGTTTTCTACACATTAAATGGGCGCTCTCCCTTGGACCAGCCATCAGCATCCTGGATTATACCCTGGTTCACTCCAAAGTATTCATGGGAATCAGTAATTTCTCTATTAAAGCCAAATTAGAGAGCAACCACTTTGCTCAAATATTTGCACTAAAGATCAGCCCCACCAAGGGTACCAGAGGCAATGAGTCTATCTTCATCCCCACAGATGTTCAACTTGAAGCACCTCATATGGAAAGACACAGTGGCAGCAAGGATTATGGTGTTTGTCACTCTGTAATCCATCATCAGTTCACCTATTCGGCCTGGGAGGGTTTCTTAAAGGCTCTTAGAACCGCCTTTACAACCAAATCTTTCAAACATTGCTACAGCCCGGGTGGGCCGACATGTTCTCACGCCATAGCTGTTTAAAAAGAAAAAACAACTCAAAAGGGAGATCAGACAAGCACTTACGCTGGACAATCACCCCCAATATCGAAGCCAAATAGAAAATTATGCAAATGAGACAAGCCTATGAGAAAGCAATCTGGATGACTAAATCTAGCTTCATGATGGGTATCTGGACTACATTTCTTCCCTCAAGCAAAACAAAAATACTCTAAACCATTCTGAGCTGAAATTAACAAATTAATAAGTGGCAACAATCGACACCACAATGCTGATATTACTGAGTCCTCCTGGCCAACACACATAGCTACAGTGTACACACAGGCTGATCTGGGCCAGCAATCGAGGCCACAAGTGGATGTTCAGTGGCTTAACTTGTAATGCCAAACTCCACCAGGGTCGACTCACTGTTTGCTGAACCACTCACTGGCCTTCAAATGCACTATTTAAAAAAGACCCCTCATTTTGGGCCACTCCATTTAATCATGCATTTCTAACTAATTGTATTCCTGGCTCCTAGTGTGGTAGCATATTTCAGCCAATTTATAAAGCAGAAGTTCACTCAAATCCCACAAACTACAGATTAATTGCCTTAATCAACGTATTAGCAAATCTTAAAGCCTCAAAACTGATCCTAGATCTGGAGGCATGAGTCAAACACTCACACGTTATTCCCAAAACACAGACTGACTTCACAGAAGACAGAAGCACAATAACAATCTGCAGGCTGTAACTCTTCTAGCAGAAAAAAGCAAAAGCAAAATCCAACAAGCTCTATGCCTGCTTTGTCGATCTTAAGGCAGCCTTTGAAAAGGTCTTGTAGGCACAGCAGTGGGAAATAATGCCCCGCTGGGGGGTGCCGCTACAACTATTGCAGGAGATCGTCAATCTCTACTCGGATACCTGGGTACAATTCAAGATTGGTGATGAGCTGAGAACAATATGCAAAACTATTACCAACCCAGCTATAACAAGGGTGTGTCCTGATCTCATGGCGAATTTAATGAATACATGGGCAATCTTTTTTTTTTTTTTTTTTGAAAGCGTTTATTACAGAATCCAAAAGATATACAAAGATGGGCCTACAACCTTCAGGCCGGCCGCTAGCAGACAGAAAGAGCATATAATACAAACAGTAGAACACACGCTGCGGCAGAAGAGAGATCACAGGAGTTGAAAGAAGCGTTGGCAGCCACACCATCCGGACCCCACACAACGGTTTCATTTTTATATAAATAACAAAGAAAACAAGTCCACAAGGCAACCCACAATCGGAAACAATAGCATGTGCTCCCCTGGGGGGGGGACCCTACCAGTCCACAGGAATATCAAGGGGGGGGATAGGTCGGGACGGAGACAAAGTGAACTCAAGCCCAGAACCAGGAAGACAAGCAGGCTAAGGAGACGGGGCCGGTGACGGATCAGGCATCAGCGGCGGGGTACAGATTCCCCCACGGTAGGCGTTCCAGGGGCCCCACACTTTCACCCATTTCCCAGGCTTACCTCTCGCAACATACACCACCTTTTCCCGAAACATACACCAATCCATGTTGTCCTTCCACGCCGAGACAGTCGGTGACCTCTGGGAACCCCACAATTGCGCAATATCACGCTTGGCCACCATATATCCCAGAGTCACCCACCACGTCTGCGGCACTGAGTAGTCGGTTGGCTCCCACACATTCAGGAGACATCTCCTCGCCTCGGGCAGCAGCGGCACATGCGTAACTGCCTGCAAGACCTCGTGCACACCACGCCAGAATCGCGCCACCTCCGGGCATTCCCACAATATATGGAGAAAGGTCCCCAGAGAACCACACCCACGCTTACACAACCCGTCCACAGCATAGCCCATACGCATCAGACTCGGCCCCGTAACATAGACCCTATGGAGTATCTTGAGCTGGACGAAGCGAAGGCGAGCCGGTATGGCCACCTCTTTCGGGGAGGCCACCGCAGACACCCAGTCCTCGTCATCCAGCTCCAATCCATCAGCCCCCCACACCTCACGAAGGCCAGTCAGCAGTCCCGAGCGATCATTGATGAGTTTTTTGTAAATTAATGAAATCTTGGCGTTCGGTACATGCCCATCTAGCACTCTATCCTCCAGAGGGGAGTACTCCGGGATGGAGGCAACGTCCGGGAATACGGAGCACAACGCATGACGGATCTGCATATATCGAAAGTACTCCCTGTCCTGCAACTGGAATTCCGTCTGCAGCACATCGAACGTTTTGAATCCCCCCCTCGTCCAGAGATCGCCCACCCTGCTGATGCCTATCATGTCCCACTTCTCAAAGCCCTTCGAGGTCCACAGGGAGCCCAGCCGCTCAGATGCGTATAGTGGCGTCGCCCGGGTCAAACGATCCTTCCACCCCATCGCCAAGTTAGCCGCGTGCCACACTCGCACCATGACCCGCGTGGGGCCGTCAGACGTGCGTCAAGCGAGCTAGAATAAAGCGCCCGATTATAGTCGCCGCCCGGCAGTAACATTTTATCCATCTCAAAGGCCGGGTTTAGAGCGGGCCCGTAAAGGCCGTGATTTATCGCAGCCAGCTGGGAGGCCCAGTAATATCGCTTGATGTCTGGGAGGGCAACCCCCCGTCGTACCACGGGAGCGTCAGCTTCGCCAGGGCGATACGCGGTCTACCCTCCCAGAACAAGCGGCGCTGCAAACTCTCCACCTCGCGAAAGTAGCGCGCCGGGACAACGTCCATTGTGTTCTGTAAGGCGTACAGGAAACGTGGCAGCGACATCATCTTAAACAATGCCGCCCGGCCGAGCGGCGAGAGCGGCAAGCGCCTCCAACGCGCGACATCATCCTTCAGGCGCTGGAGGGGGGGAAGCAAGTTCTGTTTATACCGGGCCTCCGCGTCCAGGGTAATGAAGATACCCAGGTACCTAAATCCCCGCGGGGCAATCTGGATAGGACAACCCCGCGGAAGGATAGGAGCCTCCCTAGAGAGGACATACATGCAAGATTTAGCCCAATTGATGACTAGGCCGGAGTTGAGGTCAAATGAGTGCAATACATCAACCAGCACTATCAGCGATTTACGCGGGGAAGCCAGGTACAAAAGAATATCATCAGCGTAAAGAGATATGCGGTCCTCATACTCGGGGGTCCATCGGAGACCACGGATAGAAGGATGCCACCGCAGCCACTCCGCCAGGGGCTCCAAGGCAAGCGCGAAAAGGAGCGGCGATAACGGGCAGCCCTGCCGCGTGCCCCTGCCCAGCTCAAACGGAGCCGACACTCTACCGTTTACAGCCACCTGCGCCAGCGGTCCGGAATACAACAATTTCACCCAACCGATGAATCCCGGGCCAAACCCAAACTTCGCCAGCGTCGCCCAAATATATGGCCACTCAAGTGTGTCAAACGCCATAGTGGCGTCCAGGGACGCCAAAATGGCCGGCTCCCGTATGAACGGGACACACGCGAGCACCCCCTGCAAGCGCCGCAGGTTGAGCGCAGTGTTGCGATGAGGGATAAAACCGGACTGATCCTGGTGAATCAGATCGCACACCACACCAACCAGCCGATTGGCCAACACCTTGGCGAGAATTTTGGGTTCCGCATTCAGCAGCGAAATGGGCCTGTAGGACGTGACCCGGTCCCGCGGCCTCCCCTCCTTGTGAATAACCACGATAGTAGCCAAACGCTGGTCAAGCGGGAGGGAACCCGCCGAACGGGCCGCGAGGAACATAGCACGGAGATGCGGCGCCAGCGTATCCGGTCGCAGCTTGTACAATTCGATAGGAAGACCATTAGGACCCATGGCCTTGCCGGAAGCGACCGAACGTATGGCGAGGGCAATTTCCTCAGATGTTGGGGCGGCGTCCAACGACACCCTGTCCTCCTCCGAAAGGGAAGGCAGCGCGATATCCCTGAGCAGGGCATGGGAATCATCTTCCGAGCGGGAGGACACCGGGGAATACACCCCACGGAAATATTCTGCAAAGCAATCAACAATTTCTTCCGGTTCAGTGACACACACACCATCTAGTTTCTCAATCGACGGGACAACTCGACTCGCTCTCTCCTTTTTATCCAGCCACGCAATTAGTTTCCCAGCCTTATCACCCACATCATACAGTCTCCCCTGTTGCTCTCTACTGAGGCCCCTGGCCGCCTCCATGACGAGGGCCTTATAGGCCGCCTGCTTGAGTCGGAGAACATGTAGTTTGTCATTCGTCACCCCACATTCTAGGTCACCCTCCAACTCGGTTATCTCAGTTTCAACACGGGTCACCTCCTCCCGCTCGCGCTTCCGGGAATGGGAAATAAGGGACAGGGCCTCCCCCCGGAGTACCGTCTTGAAAGCCTCCCACAGGGAGACCGCCGATGACACTGACCCCACATTGTCGTCAAAATATCGCTTAAGGGATTTAACCAACTCTGCGCGAATGGTGGGGTCACGCAGGTACCAGGGATTAATCGGGACCACCCTACCCTCCCCCCTCGGGAGAATGTCGAAGTGCAACAGGAGCGGGGAGTGGTCTGAAATACCCCGCGCCAAATGGCGTACCACCCCGATCCTCCCGGCATGCGCCGCCGGCACCAGGACATAATCTAGCCTTGAGAGACTGCCATGGGCCCCGGAATGAAAGGAATACTGTTTCTGCGTAGGGTGTTTCAAACGCCAACAATCCACCAACCCCAAAGTATCCAAGAGGCCAGATAACCACGCTTGGGCATGGGGGAGATCCCTAGGGGGGTGACGGTCTTCAGTTCCGGAAACCACCGCGTTGAAATCCCCCCCAACCACTAGAATCCCCTCCGGAAGGCCAAGGAGGAGGCTCCCCAGATCCGCAAAAGTAGTCGTTTGCAACCCTGGCGGGACATAGACAGAAACAAAAATAATCACTCTGCCCTCCATTCTACCCACCAGAACCGTATAACGTCCCCTGTCATCATGGAGCACCTCATCAACTTCCAATGGGAGCGAGGTTTTAGCCATGATGCCCACACCCCTGGAACCAGACGTGAAGCCCGAATGGGCCAGAAGGCGGTAGCCCCGTCGATTCATAGCACGAAAGGAGTTGCCAATGAGGTGCGTCTCCTGCAGAAAAACTATATCAGGTGAAATTCGTTTCAGAAACTGCAGGACCACACCCCGTTTTATCCTGTCCCCCAGTCCATTAACATTCCAGGACAAAAGACTCAGTCCCCTACCCCCCATCATAGCCGAAAGCAATCAATCGTCCCCCCGAGAGCACTTTAGGAATAGCACAACAATACTTTTGCCTTGTGGTACAAATGAACAATACCCCACCCCAACCCCACCGCCCCAACAAAACTCCCCCCTCCCTGCACCCCTGCATGAGCCCAGACAGCCCCCCCAACTTGCAGTGTGCCTGTCGCCCCTATATAAGTGGAACTAGCTAGACCCCCTAGAGGAGGAAAGAGTACCCCCTCAAGACCCCGCACAGCCTCCAAATGAGGGGAGACGAGTACAACAAACAAAAGACCCTAAGCTTGGCCGAAAGTGGCCGCGTCATCCGGAGTGAGCCCCGGCATCAGTACCTCAGACCCGGTCCGGTGGGCAATCTCCTCCCGCAGCCCCCCCCCCCGCCATCCCGATCATGACCCCCAGACAAAGTGTCCAGCCAGTCCCCGGCCATTTCAGGACGGTCAAAAAAGTGAGTGCGACCATCCACCTCCACCCGCAGCCTGGCCGGGAAGAGCATGGCATATTTTAAGTTCATGCCAGGAAACTCAGTCTCTGCTTCTGGACCGCTTGGGTGAAGTCAGGATAAAAGTTCACCTCCATGTTCTCCAGCTTAATCGGCCCTTGCAGTCTGGAAGCTTGCAAAATCGCATCCCTGTCCCGAAAGTTAAAGATACGGGCAATAAGAGGCCGCGGAGGGGCTCCAACCTTCGGTCTGCCCCCGGGAACTCTATGGGCCCTCTCCACGGCAAAGAATTTACTCAGCCCTCGAGGCTGGAGATGGGTAGTGATCAGGTCCTCCACGAAGAGATCCGCCGCCGACTCCTCCTGTCCCTCGGGCACTCCGATGATGCGGATATTATTCCTCCGGGCCCGGCTCTCGGAGTCCTCCAGGCGCCGATCCATGAGCGCACTCGCCTGACGGAGCCGGTGCACCTCCGTTTGAAGGGCCGCCACCTCAGTCGTGAGGCCCGACGCGGTGTGGGCCAAAGAGTCGACCCGGTCGTTAGTCTTAGAGAGATCAGCTCTCACAAGGTTGACATCAATGAGGACCGCGTCGATTTTGTGCGCTAAAGTGTCGAACTGCTGGCCCACCGAGGCCTTCATCTCAGCAATGGCGCTCATGATGTCTTGCAAAGACAGATCCGTGGGCAAGTCCGGGGCATCCGGGGGGCACTCAGAGGACTTGTGCGATTCGCCGGGAGACCCCTTCGGGAGGGTGTAGCGGTCCATGATGTTGGCCTGATGTGCGGCGCCACGCCGGGTGGACTTGGCCTTCAACCGATCCCCATCCTGCTTCGTGGCCATCGTCGCGGGTCTCACACCCGCACCAGTCACGCAGTGAAGAGCAAGCAATCAAGGCCACGAGCTCCGGGGGGCCACCCCAGGACGGCAGAGCGGGCCACAGCAGGCAGGCAGGCAGGGTCTCCCAGCGAGGCCAGCCCAACACAAAGAGCGCCGTGATCCCACTTGCGAAAACGGCAAGGGGGCGCGAAAGTGAAAGTGTGGGGTACTCGACTCGCCAGGCCCAGCCCGCCGTTGTTGTTCACTTTGCCACTGGGTCGCCCCCAAACGCGAATCCGGGGTCAGGAGAGAAGTAGGCCGCAAACTTCAATCGGTGCTCACTCCGGCACCCGAGGTCCGATTCGAAAACGGGAAACGGGTACCACCTCGGCTCAGGCTCACCGACACAGTCCCCTCAACCGATGCAGGATGAAGACAGGATAAACGTAGGAGGTTGCAGAGGTCCTCGGGAGCCTCGCACCTACGCGGCCATCTTGGTTGTGCGCTAGGCTCCTCCTACATGGCCAATCTTGACAGACATCTGGCCCTAGTACTGAGCGCCACCACCCCAGCCCCTGCGGCAGAAGCAGGAAGAATTAAGATGCCTTCAATATGCAGATGATGTAGTTCTGCTCAGTCAAACACCAATTGGCCTTCAGCATTTACTTGATCAATTAAGTGGATACATTGAAAATCTCCAGCTGGAACTCAATTTCAACAAAACTAAGGTGGTTTGTTTGTCGAGTTCTTTTTCTAAATTGAAGCCCAAACTCACTTGACAGGCACATGGCAGCAACTTAGAATAGATACAATCTTATAAGTATCTGAGCATTCATATGGATTCGCACTCAACCTTTAAACCTCATCTTGTATCTAAAAGAGCAACAGTGACCAAATTCCTGTGTGCATTCAAAACATTGCAGCAAAAGACTCGCAATACCTTGGGAGATCATCTCCTTCAGTTAATCAGTTCAAAATGTATGCCATCGCTTTCTTATGGTTCTGAATTGTTGAAAGGGAAAGATGTGCTGACCTAAAACAAACTACAGTCAAACCTCTTCAAAAAGTTGTTTGCATTACCTCAGCACATCTCGCAAGCCGACAGACTACAGTTTGGCCTCTACCGCCAGAGCCCAGTAAGGGACGGGGCATTAGTTAGATTTTGTTGGCACCTGAGACCTGCCGCATCGGACACAAACGCTTACCTGTGTTGGAAGGAAATTGAAAAACAGTTGCAGTTTAAGGTCTTGTGGCACTGGCTCATCCAACAATCAATTGAAGCCCTGCAGCTAGAGGCAGGACGTAAAACAACTATGGAATAGGCCACCTTTAAGCAGATTATTTACAAAGCAGCAGAGCTTTTATCATAAATTTTAAACCAGGCTGATTTTGCCCACAAACATCATGCATGGGCAGTTTTGCCATCTTATGCAGCCTGGGGTCAACAGCAATATCTGACTTCTAATTTCTCTGCTTTGCTGCTCATCCTACTCGGCTTTTTCCCATCAAAGGACCATGTCCCCTCCTGGAAGAAGTCTTTGCCCAATTATCATTGTCGCTTATGTGAATGCGTCCACAAAACTCTGCTCCATCTGCTTTGTCTGAGCCCAGCGCTCTTAACCCACAGGTGAAAACTCTTACGAACAGCCCAAAGAGCTCTGTAAGCCAGGTCATGCCACCCAGCTGTAATCGTTCTATTAAATGTGAATCCAGTTCAATTATCCTGTAAGGCAGTTAGGTTCCTTACTTATGTTTCCAAGCAGCTGGAAGGACTCTGAATCTATTCATCAGTGGGGGGGGGAGGAGGAGGGGGGGGGTGGCAAGGTTTACACCAGGAGTGGCTCGGACTCTGGGATCCCAGCTGCAGTTCGCTGCAAATGCACCAGATTTTCTATGCTTTCAACCGGACTTGTGGATCTCTGATATTGGCCATTCTCATATTGCACTTGAAGCACTGTAGTCCAGCTATCCCACAATCTGGGATCTTCAGGAGTTGTGGAAACTTTCATGCACCAGCACTTAACGTTTGACATAGAGGGAGCCCTTGTGTTAGCCAGTGTTACATTGCCCTTGAATAACTTTAGTTTAGCAGACCTATAAAGTGGGATTTCTAGATGTTGTGGCCAAATTATGCATCAGTATTTATTCTTGGTCTGGTTTAGCATTTTCTGTATTCAATGGAACTCTGGCCCTGCAAGGAGGGGTTGCATCTTAGCTACGAACTAAAAAAGTTTTTTAAACATCTTTTACTGATTGATTGTTTTAATATATTTAATAATGTATATTGTAATGATTTTGATTAGTCAAACATTAAAGAATTTAATTCATTCATAACCCAGGTTCTACTGATTGGATTTGTGTTGTTTTTGTGTCAATCATTTATTCGACTTTACTCTATTTTTCTAAATTGCTGTGGGATTTTTCTTGTGGTGTGTTTCCACTTTATTACCTGTGTGCTGCATAAATATTTTTCACAGTGACTTTAAGTTAAGCCTGCCTGTGTTTTTGAGCTAAACTACCCAGGGTTCAGCATAGACTAATTTAGTGACATTTTGTGCTTCATCTTGCTAGGGATTTTGGCTGCTACTTGACTAGGCCTCACATCCCAGTCCACTAACAACCCAATGTCTCATACTAATGACGATTATCTTATACTATATATTACAAAATTATTTACAATGTATCTAAAATATGAAAGTTGCCACAAGGCTCCCTATGTACTCTTTATCACATATGTTAATTAGATCTTTAGATATTAAGACTTGCATTCTTTGCTCTCACTATTTCCTTCTCGCTTTTGTCAAACACCTCTCACGTTGAATAACATTTTTTCCCATGCTTTTCACCACTATTCATATTACACATTCTATTGTCTTCAGTTGTTACTGCATTCTTGAACTCCTTTATAACTGTCAAAGTTATGGTGTAGTTGGACCACTTATCATGACCTGTAGATGACTTTGCTTTGTGTATCCTATTTGAATGATAGTTTCTTATTTCAGTTTTCTCTTTTTCATTTTCAATTCCTCTTGTTGCCTCTAATTTATGCTAATCTGTATATTATGATTTTTCTTCTTACTTCTTCCATCCAGTCTTGATATGTGTAGCGTGCTTGTTTCTTGTAATACTTTAATCAACCTCTATGTATCCCGTTTGCTTCCAGATGATATAAGCATATTTTTTTAACGAAAAATCCCTTTGCTTGAAAACCCACTCTCCTCTCCTAGTCCCGCGACTTGGGCCTTCGATGCATTCTCTTACTTTCCGGGCAATGGGAAGATCCCAGGCTGCACACTACACCCGCACACAGAGTCAATCAGACTCATGGAACCTCCGGGTGCTCGATAACCACACAACTCCTCACGATGGTCTCAGGCTGCGCATGGCACACAAGCGCAGCGTCCCTGAGACACACTGGATCTTCTGGTGCCCACAATCACACGGCATCTCTTGCGCAGATTTCAAGCCATAAAAAGGACACGCACTCTGCGTCACTTGAGACACACTTTATCCTCCAGTGCCCCCGATCACAGGGCACCCCTTGAGCAGGTCTCAGGCAGCAGAAAGGACACACACTCTGCGCCGCTGAGACACACTTTATCTTCCGGTGCCCCCAAACACAGGGCACCTCCAGCGAAGGTCCCAGGCTGCGAACAGCACACACACACTGCGTCGCTGAGACACACTTGCTCTTCTGGTGTGCACGATCACAGCCAATCCACACAAAAGTCTCAGGCTGCCTCCAAGCACACGCACACTGCATCGCTGAGACTTACTTGGTCCCCGGTACGCATGTGCACAGGACGATCCTCTCGAAGGACTCAGGCTAGACAGAGAACACGCACACCGCGTATCAGAGTCTCGGTTGGAACTCCCGGTGCCCAGGATCACAGGGCTCAACTTGTGAAGGTCTCCGGCTGGACAGAGCACAAGCACCCACGGCGTATCTGAGAGTCTTCTCTGGAAACTTTTGTGTTCCTGTGTTTCCAAACAGGGAGCCAACTCACCTCGGGCCCTTGGGGATAGTTACTTCAGGACACAGCACACAGCAAAGTCCTTCAAGCAGGGGGGACACAGCACACAGTAAAGTCCCTACAGCCTTTCCTTAGTTGAAACAGCAAACTGCAGACCAGCCCCAGATCACACAGCAAGAGCAGTCCTATCCAGCAGTCTCTTCAGTTATTTCTTCCTTGGCAAAGGTTCCTCTTGATCCACGAAGTAGCTCCAGTCTTGTTCACACTTGATCAAGCCATTCTCCAAAGTTCAGAGTCTTTGTGTTACAGGGGGCACTGACCCCTGCTCAAACCAGTTCTGGGTGCCTCACTCCCAGTGACACCTTCTTCCTTGATTAGTGGGGTTCTGGATTCTCAATCACTCAGCAGGAGATGGGAGAATTGTTTTATAGCACCAGCCCAGGCCGCTTCACCTCTAGGCCTACTCCTCCTCTGACACACCAGCTGCAGGTCAGCCAGTGCTGTCTCACCTCCTCCCAGGGTCAAGATATTCCTCAGATCCCATTGCTTGCAAATCCAGCCAGTCAATCCACAAGCAGGCAGAGACACACAGAAATGTTTAGAGCACACAAACTCAGGCAATTCTAAAAGAGAGGATTACAAACACACAATGCAAAAACCATCTTTATAAAAGATGTGTTATAGCAGGGTGAGTTAAGGCATAGTAAACTTCACCTCTCCATTTTAAGCCATTTGGGAAGACATGCTGGAAAAAATGTTACACAGCCTTCCCATTCTATTCTATTGGGCAAGATGGCCTTTCATCAGTGAAAACGAAATGGAGATTATTTCACTGCCAGGACATGGCACCTACCTTTGTACATGTCCCACCTATCACATACACTGCACCCTGTCCAGGGGGTACCCTAGACCTACCATGGGGTGCCTGATGTGTATGGAAAGGGAAGGGCAGAGTCTGGTAAGTGCGTGCACTTGTTCAGCACAAATGGGTCGCTCCTAGTTGAGAAACCAGGGTGCTACAGTGTTAGTTTGTGAGTGCAGGCTTCTCACAAAAGTGGGGGCCCTTAAAGAAAAACAGTGAAGTTAAAAGGCCATTATAGATGTCATAAATATTTTTAATGTGACTGGCATCTATATGGTAATTAAAACAAGTAGTCAGTGTATTAGGGATTTTATTGTTCCCCCACCATGTTATGGCCTTTTAACTTCCCTGTTTTTCTTTAAGGGCCCCCACTTAGTTTAGAAGTGCATTCCTGTGGTCAGGTGTATGTCTGCCCTCTATCAAACCAAGTTTTTAGGGGGCGAGGACTGGTCAATGATGAAGCATGACACCAGGTGGTGTGTGAGACCAGTCCTTCACTTTTTGTGAGATGCCTGCACTCACAAACTAACACTATAGCACCCTGGTTTCTCAACTAGGAGCGGCCCCATTTGTGCTGAACATTATCTGTTGGAGGCTGCCTGCTCCTAGCACGCCGTGCCTCTTGTTCCCTTCCCCAGGTCTCACCTGGGGCTTTTGTGACACTATAAAGTGCGTGCACTTACCAGAACAACAAGGCAGTTTAGGAAACTGCGCAGAGGCCCTGCAACGTCAGCCCTGAGTTCCCTTCTCAAGGCTACTTGAGTGGGTGGCACAATAAGTGCTGCAGGCCCACCAGCATCATTTGCATTACTAGCCCTGGCACACATAGTGCACTTTACTAGGGACTTTACTAGTAAAGCAAACATACCAATAATGGACAATCTCCATTACACTCTACACAGGGAGCACTTGCACTTTGACACTGTTTAGCAGTGGCAAAGTGTCCAAAGCATCTAAGTTGGCAACAGATGTCAGAGGTCTAGGGGAAAAAAAAAAGTTTAAGGAACATTAGCCAAAAAGGGCCAAGTCCCACACTTTTAGATTAACTTTTCTACTGAACACCCATTACAGAAATGTTATAATTTCCCTACTGTTAGCTAGTTGTATTATGGAGTCTTCAGGCCATCAAAAGAACATATCTAGTAACACAAATAAATATTGCTCCCCTCACTCCAAGTCAAGCACAATGTCATCCATGGTTTGTCTGGTAGCTTCCCATCTATCATGGGTTTTACAATTGATTTAAACATGTATCCCTCATGCAACACTTTAGGCATTCCCTTACTAATCTATAAACTTCTTTAATTATTCCTGGCCACCAGTAGTATTGCTGTATTCTCTCTTTGCTACAGCTTATACCCGCATGTGCATCATGTGTACATTTAATTAAATTTGTCTTTTACTCATTGGAGAAAAATGTGTCTTATCCCCATAAAAATTAGTCAGTTATTTACTGATAGTTCTTCTCTCACTGCCCAAAACCTTTTGCACCCTTAACTACAGGCACTTTTCGCTTTCCATTTCTCTTTAATTTTCCTCATAACATCTTGGAGTACTCCGTCATTTCTTACTTATTCTTTCCATACTTCTTCACTTATTATCTCTTCCGTTATTACACATATCTCAACCACTTCTTCACACTCTTCTTCCCCTCTTTCCTCCACTATTTTTCACTGTCCTGGCTAACAAATCTTGATGGACTAGCTGATACACAATTCTCTACACTTGATATATACTCCACCTTATACCTGTATGCCTGTAGTGCAATTTTCTATCAACAGATGAGATTTGACTCCTCCGCTATTCCTTTTCTGTGAACATTTCCTTTAAAGGTTGTTATCTCTTCTTATTATAAATGAACTTGTCATACAAAACTATTCAGTACTTTTCTCTTCAAAACAAGCTGACAGTGTTTCTCTTTCTATTACTAAATAATTAATCTCAGCATTCTTCAATCTTGTAGAGATGTCCATTGTTGTCCTATCATATCTCTTTACGTTCCATAGTCATACAACCCCTTAGCATTTTGTGCTGGCATGTGTCACCATTATATATTTCTCTTTGATCACAACTATCTAAGCAGTGTGACAAACTCAACCTTTCATTCTGTGTTCCAAAAGCCTGACTGCACATTTTGTCCCATTTGTACTTTGTGTGTTCTTGATCTCTCTCCTCATGTGTTTAGTGCAGCTAACAAAGTTGGTTGTAAATGTGCTATAAAACTCAGGCATCCCTGAGAAAATGATCACAATGGGGCAGATTTATGACGTCTGGCGCATCTCTGCTAATCAGCAGAGATGCGCCTGAAGAGTTGCGACGCATCTGCCCACCCGTGCGCCACCATTGATGCGCTGCATTTACAATGCGGCGCACCGTGGCACTCGGATGGGCAGATGCGTGACGCATCTCCTGTAGGAAAGGCGGCGCATTGCTGGAGTTGCGTTGCAAGCGCGACGCAGCTCCAGCAAGGCTCGGGGGTGCCCTATCCCTTACATGCTGCGTCAATCCTTACGCCTGCTTCAAGCAGGCGCAGGGTTTTGATGCAGCATGGCCTTAAAAGTGACTGAGTGAAATCTTGTAGATTTCACTCAGCCACTTTTTAGGAGGCGTTCCTGCGCCGGAACGCCCCCCCCTGCTCCAGAACGCCTACATGTGGCGCAGGGCTTTACAACGTGATGCATCTGCCAGATGCGTCACGTTGTAAAGACCCCACAGCATGGCGCAGGATTTGCGCCGCCGCTGCGTCACAAAAGTGACGCAACGGCGGCGTAAATGAGGCGCAAGGGGCTCATAAATCTGCCCCCATGTCTTTATTAAATGGCTCAGTGATCTCTTTGATGGCGCAGAACAGTGTTTCTTTTAATTGTATTCCTTCTTTGGCCAGTATGTGACCTAAATAATCAATATGTTCGTTTCTGAATTTGCATTTCTCTATTTTGAGTGTTAATCCACTTTGTTGCAATCATAGTACGTTTCTTTTCTTGTGGTCATGCTTTTCCTTGTTGCACAATTACAGGACTATAACATTATCCTGATAAACTTTCATCCACTTGATCTAGTCTAAGAATCTCTCTATAGCTTGTTGAAAGACTGATGTCTGCCAATATTAAACCAGAAGACGTTCTCAGAAATCTATATGTGCCAAATTGAGTGAGGCATGCAGTAAGATCCTTCGAATGATCATGTAACTTGACTGATAGAAATGGGATTTCTGGTTGGCTAAGGCTTGCGCCAAAGTCAGGCAGAAACCACCACTCTAGTCAGGGCAAGGAAGTTACACGCCAAAGATAACCCCTGCTCACCCCCTTGGTAGCTTGGCACGAGCAGTCAGGCTTATCTCTGAGGCGATGTGTAAAGCGTTTGCGCGCGCACCCAGCAACAACACCCAAGGCCCACCACAAAGGAAACTCCACACAAGGTATTATATAAAAATAGCCTTTGTATTATACCAAAACACATTAGATAAAAACACACACTTTACGATGTGCCAACCGGCACGGGCGGAATTTACAAGGGATTATATGTACAGGGGACAGGGCCACATGGACCACTGTCAGGAATTAGCACTTTGTAGAAATTAGCACTTAGGACATAGGAATAATACTTTAGAACATAGCACCTACAATCACTGTAGTACTAAAAATAGAACATGTAGCACACAACCAGTAACTACTGGTAACAGGTGTGTACCACCTACGCAACCCTAACCACCTTAGGAAAATATCGCGCAGGGAATCAGAACCTCACTAGCACCACCTGTACTAGGAGAAAACAACCACCTAAGTATCACAATACCTGTAGGGGTATAAGCGCATTACACATGATGCATCACAACACATTCAGAGGTGTAAGACAAGGCACATGACGCATAAAACCCATTCAGAGGTGCCGGGCAAGGAAAACACATGATGCATAAAAAAACATTCAGCGGTGTAAAACAATGGCACATGACGCATAAAAATACATTCAGAGGTGCAGGTTAGAAACCATAGCGAGAAACTCACATGAGCCACCACCTGTGGCAGTCCCTAGGCCAACTGGCCTTGTCGGGGCTAGGACGCCCTGTCCAGTAAGGCTGCGCAAGCCAAAAGCGTAAAGATCCCAACCTAAACGTTGCAGCTGCCCACTAAGTGCTGGGCAGCTGGAGGAATGAGCGTGGGCACCACTGTGCCCTTCAACACAAATCTGCCGCTCTTGTGGATCCTCTCCTGGGCTCTAGCCACGCAAAATGCCCCCTCGCAGTTGGAGCGACCTCACGCTCTACACCAACACTAAAGAAATGCCCCCTTCTACCTGGGAGCCTTGCGGGGCTCTGAAAACCACAATGTCCCCAACGTTGTAACCTTCCCGGCTCTGTCACGAACGATGTGCCCCTTCAGTGAGTAGAGCGTCCACGCGCTCTGACATAAAGACTTCTGGCCCCCTAGAGCCCCCACTCACCGGCAGCACTCGGCTCTTCACTCGGGGCGGGGCTGGGGCAGTCACGGCGCTGCATCTCGTCCTCTCCTCGGGGAAGCACGGAGTAGGCTCCCGTCCGCTTCCACCTACGACGCCCTCTCTCCTCGCTCCTTCCGGGTGCCGTCCAGCGCGGGGTGGGCTCCCGCCTGGATTTGTCTTCAGGGTCAGGCCCCGCCTCCTCTAAGGCTGCCGGGATTCCCTTCCGGGTTGCCGCGGGCAGCGCGGCGGACCAGGGTTCCCGGCGGCTGCGGGAAACACGGGGTGGGCACCCGATAATTCCACAAAAGACTGCGGCCAGGTTCCTGGCGGGGTGGGCACCCGCTAGGGATATTAACTCCTCAATAAAGCGGGGTAGGCTCCCGCTATCAGAACAAAAGCACTCCTGGCGCCAACGGCACAGGGGAAGCGCTCTCTGCGCCCAAGGCAATTCCAGCGCTTTCAGGCACTGGAGGCTACAGCGAAGCACCCAGGACGGCGCTCATCTACGCTGGTGTCCCAAGCAAAGCACTCCCAGCGCTACAGGTCAAACAAAAGCACCTCCAGGCGCTCCAGCAGTCCTCTTGGCAGAACACAGCGCTCTTCAGCACCAGAATCAAGGGCTCCTTCAAAATAGGAGATAAAGCGCTCCCTGGCGCTCAAGCAAAAGTCCAAGAAAAGTCTTTCAGCTGCAGGGGGCTAGGACTGGGCCCAGGGGCCAGCTCACAGGGCCCTCCAGCAGGGAGGCAGTGCCCAGTGGCGGTCTCTCCTGGCGCCCAGCAGCAGCAGGCCCCCTCAGATCGGATCCTGGAAGAGAACAACATGTAAGGGGACACAGCCCCTTTTTATACAGTAAAACCCTTTGTCTCAAGGTGCAGGGAAGGGGCGAACCAGTTACAACTGGTTCCTGAGCACTTTGTTTTGCTCAGCCCCTCTCCCTATTCAGAGTGCAGGCCAGGGTCATCAGTCGCACCACAGGGGGCGGAGCCAGCATTGTGTGGGGAAAACCCAGCCCTATTCAGGACCCAGGTGTACTCCTCCCACCCATCTAGCTGCTGATCTCCCCATTCACCACTGGGTGAGTCATCCTGACTCTGGGGATTCCCTAACCCGTCACATGACCTCAACCAGCCAATCGCCAGACAAGGTACACATTTCATACTGCACACAGAAGTGCCCACTTCTAGAAGTGGCACTTCCGCACTAGGTACATGCACGCCGCACACATCATCACGCAGCATTCAATCACACGAGTCCGCACATACCAAACTCGAGCCTGCACACCCCACGCATCAGGAACTACCAGGGACACCTACATTCCCCCATGCATTCCTATGGGAGGGCAGGCCAACCTCACCACATGCACTCAGAGTGCGCACGCACTTTACCCTGGGACACAGGGAAAGTGCGCAGAAACCAAAAGTCACTACACCAAGTCACCAATAAAAAGCAAAAAGTTTCGGGGGTGAACCTGCCAGAAGGGCCAAGTCCAACACAACCCCCTTCCAGCCAAAACGCAGGGTAGACCAATCACCACCGTGATGGTCTTCCCTGCTTTGGGCGATAAAACACGGACGCAGGCCCACAACGGCAGGAACACTCTCCGGTTTTACGCCACTCTGAACCCACGTGGTTCCTTCTGGAAAAACTCGGCGGACCAACTGGGCTACCCCACTGGTACTCCTCGGTTGTCCGTGGCCAGGACCAGGCCCTAGGCCATCCAGCGCCACTGGTCCTTTCCTAACCACAGAGTAGGGGGTAGTAACCCCTGGCACATAGTGACCATTTTCCACTCTTCCCCTCATGAGGGCGGTTCTAAACATCCACTGATCCTCCAGCCCAGGGTCTGAACCCTCAGGCTGACCAACAGTCACGGGTGAGGCTCTCCTCCCCCTACCTCTCCTTCTAGGGTTCCGTCCTCTCTTCCTCTGAGAGGCACCCTCAGAAATCAACTTTCCCACCAGCTCAGGACCTCTCCCTGAGAACTGGTCTCCCAACCTAGGGTTTAACCCCTCAGGTTGCACCGGGGTCAGGGGCGGGCTCTCCCACCCTCTGCACCCCCTTCCAGAGTCCTGCTCCCTACCAACTGGGGCGGTACCTCTGGAAGAAGAACCGGTCAGGACACTTGTTACAGTAGTCCTACCCTTCAGGTCAGGCTGATCCTGAACCTGGCCTCCCAACCGCTGGTCTAGAACCCTTGGTGGAATAATTGCCTGGCACTCCAGGACTTCGGGGGACTTACACACCATCCCCCCGAGAGTAACATATGCCTCATATGTTGCATGACAGTCTGCCTGGCGCAGATCTCCCGTCCCCTGTCCATCTGACAGTGTGCAAAGATCCCCCAGGACAGACGTGTGGTCACCATGGTCACCTCTAGGGGATTCAGTCCTCCCGGCTGGTCCCTGACCCACTGGCTCCTCCACTGGGAAACACAGCCCCATGCCACTCCTCTCGCTGGACTTCTGTACCCTCCCTACTGGAGCGGTACTGCCTGACACCAGAACCACTGGAGCTCTACTTACAGAGACTCCAGGGTCTCCATACACTGGGCGATCCTCCTCAAGTGGCCTAACAGGACAGCCTAGGCCCCCAACCTGGTGTTCCCTGAAGGAACCATTCAGGCTCTGAGACTGGGTTTCGGGCCTCTGGGGACTCGCAGTCACCCACTCACTCCTACTCCACTGAGATAGGCCGTGAGCCCCTACACCCCTCTCACTACTCTGGGACCTAGCTGGGCTACTCTGAACCTCCACCCCCATCCAGGACGGGAAGATACCTGAGCCACTACTGTTGGTAGTACTCTCCCATACCTCATTAGAACCTTGGGCACTTTCCCAACGGTCTGCTTTTCTTGCAAGGTCCCAAGGATCCAAGGTGTCACATCCCCACAGGTGTCGGCGCAACTCGGGATAACAACTCCTGAGCATCTGCTCTTTGAGAACCAGATTAAACAGTTCCCTAAAATCACATCCCGGGTTAACCCTCACCCAATCACACAGTGCATCATCACATTCCTCCACAAACTCCTCCCAAGACTGGTGAGACAGCTTCTTACTGCCCCTGAATTTCAACCTACATTCCTCCTCTCGGGAACAAGGTACCACACTCGGGGAACTGGGGAATCCAGAAAACTACCACTGCGCTCAGGGGACAGCTTACCCTCTAGAGCTAATTTCTCTCTGGCAAAGGCCCTCTCAGCCTCCGCCATCTGTTTCTGAGCTAAGACCCTCTCGGTCTCCAGCTTGGCATGCTCTAACCTGAGCTTCTCCATGGCCAGCTGATGCTCCCTCTCTTCCCTCCTATCTATCCACTCCTCTGGGGACAGGAAAAGGGATGGGGTGCTGCTCCTGACACTAGACCCAGCAAGGGACTCCCTATCTTCACTGTCTACTGGCGTCCCTGTCAGGTAATCTTCCTCCTCCTCAGACTCCTCAGGGCTCCCTTTAGACCCACCCCCCTCTCGGCGTGCAGCCCGGGCCCTATCTTCCTCCCTGCGCTCACGTTCCCACTCATCCTTTTGCCATAGGATCAGGTTGTCCCTCAGTTTGGACTGGGTATCTGACTCACCCACCTCTAGTCTCTCTCTTCTCAGAATCTGACCAACTCTAACATACTGTATCTAAACAGACCACAGAAATTAAAAGCTGGCTCCATTTTGGCGGACGTTCTCGAGAAGAGTTCAACACAAGGAACCTAGGGGTCTGAGCTTAACGCAGGAGTACACAATTCACAAAGGATTCAGCAAGCTCTCTATCCCAGAGAACTCAAACTCACTGTCTAGTGCCACACACCATTCATCCACACACAACCCTCCCCTCGGACTGGTAAGGCAGTTTCTACCACCCCTGATTCCTCAACCTGACCACAAGTGACACAGGTACCAACTCTGGGCGCAGGGCGGGGGACAAATGTACTGGACACAATTACACAATGATACCTTCAGGAGAAGAAATAATGGAACTTCAAAAAAAACAATAATCCCCAAAAATGTGATTATCTAAATGCAGAGTTTTGTGGTGCAGCCAGTCGCTGCTGCGGTACAGTGCAAACGCAAGTCCAAATCCCACCGCTGATCACCAATGTTAGAAATGGGATTTCTGGTTGGCTAAGGCTTGCGCCAAAGTCAGGTAGAAACCACCACTCTAGTCAGGGCAAGGAAGTTACACGCCAAAGATAACCCCTGCTCACCCCCTTGGTAGCTTGGCACGAGCAGTCAGGCTTATCTCTGAGGCGATGTGTAAAGTGTTTGCGCGCGCACCCAGCAACAACACCCAAGGCCCACCACAAAGGAAACTCCACACAAGGTATTATATAAAAATAGCCTTTGTATTATACCAAAACACATTAAATAAAAACACACACTTTACAATGTGCCAACCGGCACGGGCGGAATTTACAAGGGATTATATGTACAGGGGACAGGGCCACATGGACCACTGTCAAGAATTAGCACTTTGTAGAAATTAGCACTTAGGACATAGGAATAATACTTTAGAACATAGCACCTACAATCACTGTAGTACTAAAAATAGAACATGTAGCACACAACCAGTAACTACCGGTAACAGGTAAGTACCACCTACGCAACCCTAACCACCTTAGGAAAATATCGCGCAGGGAATCAGAACCTCACTAGCACCACCTGTACTAGGAGAAAACAACCACCTAAGTATCACAATACCTGTAGGGGTATAAGCACATTACACATGATGCATCACAACACATTCAGAGGTGTAAGACAAGGCACATGACGCATAAAACCCATTCAGAGGTGCCGGGCAAGGAAAACACATGATGCATAAAAAAACATTCAGCGGTGTAAAACAATGGCACATGACGCATAAAAATACATTCAGAGGTGCAGGTTAGAAACCATAGAGAGACACTCACATGAGCCACCACCTGTGGCAGTCCCTAGGCCAACTGGCCTTGTCGGGGCTAGGACGCCCTGTCCAGTAAGGCTGCGCAAGCCAAAAGCGTAAAGATCCCAACCTAAACGTTGCAGCTGCCCACTAAGTGCTGGACAGCTAGAGGAATGAGCGTGGGCACCACTGTGCCCTTCAAAACAAATCTGCCGCTCTCGTAGAGCCTCTCCTGGGCTCTGGCCACGCAAAATGCCCTCTCGCAGTTGGAGCGACCTCGCGCTCTACACCAACACTAAAGAAATGCCCCCTTCTACCTGGGAGCCTTGCGGGGCTCTGGAAATCACAATGTCCCCAACGTTGGAACCTTACCGGCTCTGTCACGAACGATGTGCCCCTTCGGTGAGTAGAGTGTCCACGCGCTCTGACATAAAGACTCCTGGCCCCCTAGAGCCCCCACTCACCGGCAGCACTCGACTCTTCACTCGCGGCGGGGCTGGGGCAGTCACGGCGCTGCATCTCGTCCTCTCCTCGGGGAAGCACGGGGTAGGCTCCCGTCCGCTTCCTCCTACGACGCCCTCTCTCCTCGCTCCTTCCGGGTGCCGTCCAGCGCGGGGTGGGCTCCCGCCTGGATTTGTCTTCAGGGTCAGGCCCCGCCTCCTCTAAGGCTGCCAGGATTCCCTTCCGGGTTGCCGCGGGCAGCGCGGCGGACCAGGGTTCCCGGCGGCTGCGGGAAACACGGGGTGGGCACCCGATAATTCCACAAAAGACTGCGGCCAGGTCCCTGGCGGGGTGGGCACCCACTAGGGATATTAACTCCTCAATAAAGCGGGGTAGGCTCCCGCTATCAGAACAAAAGTGCTCCTGGCGCCAACGGCACAGGGGGAAGCGCTCTCTGCGCCCAAGGCAATTCCAGCGCTTTCAGGCACTGGAGGCTACAGCGAAGCACCCAGGACGGCGCTCATCTACGCTGGTGTCCCAAGCAAAGCGCTCCCAGCGCTACAAGTCAAACAAAAGCACCTCCAGGCGCTCCAGCAGTCCTCTTGGCAGAACACAGCGCTCTTCAGCACCAGAATCAAGGGCTCCTTCAAAATAGGAGATAAAGCGCTCCCTGGCGCTCAAGCAAAAGTCCAAGAAAAGTCTTTCAACTGCAGGGGGCTAGGACTGGGCCCAGGGGCCAGCTCACAGGGCAATAAAGCGGGGTAGGCTCCCGCTATCAGAAGAAAAGCGATCCTAGCGCCAATGGCACAGGGGGAAGCGCTCTCTGCGCCCAAGGCAATTCCAGCGCTTTCAGGCACTGGAGGCTACAGCGAAGCACCCAGGACGGCGCTCATCTACGCTGGTGTCCCAAGCAAAGCGCTCCCAGCGCTACAAGTCAAACAAAAGCACCTCCAGGCGCTCCAGCAGTCCTCTTGGCAGAACACAGCGCTCTTCAGCACCAGAATCAAGGGCTCCTTCAAAATAGGAGATAAAGCGCTCCCTGGCGCTCAAGCAAAAGTCCAAGAAAAGTCTTTCAGCTGCAGGGGGCTAGGACTGGGTCCAGGGGCCAGCTCACAGGGCCCTCCAGCAGGGAGGCAGTCCCCAGTGGCGGTCTCTCCTGGCGCCCAGCAGCAGCAGGCCCCCTCAGATCGGATCCTGGAAGAGAACAACATGTAAGGGGACACAGCCCCTTTTTATACAGTAAAACCCTTTGTCTCAAGGTGCAGGGAAGGGGCGAACCAGTTACAACTGGTTCCTGAGCACTTTGTTTTGCTCAGCCCCTCTCCCTATTCAGAGTGCAGGCCAGGGTCATCAGTCGCACCACAGGGGGCGGAGCCAGCATTGTGTGGGGAAAACCCAGCCCTATTCAGGACCCAGGTGTACTCTTCCCACCCATCTAGCTGCTGATCTCCCCATTCACCACTGGGTGACTCATCCTGACTCTGGGGATTCCCTAACACGTCACATGACCTCAACCAGCCAATCGCCAGACAAGGTACACATTTCATACTGCACACAGAAGTGCCCACTTCTAGAAGTGGCACTTCCACACTAGGTACATGCACGCCGCACACATCATCGCGCAGCATTCAATCACACGAGTCCGCACATACCAAACTCGGGCCTGCACACCCCACGCATCAGGAACTACCAGGGACACCTACATTCCCCCATGCATTCCTATGGGAGGGCAGGCCAACCTCACCACATGCACTCAGAGTGCGCACGCACTTTACCCTGGGACACAGGGAAAGTGCGCAGAAACCAAAAATCACTACACCAAGTCACCAATAAAAAGCAAAAAGTTTCGGGGGTGAACCTGCCAGAAGGGCCAAGTCCAACATTGACCAAGTGACATGCAGAAGCCAAATCAAGTGTTGGAAACATAGATGCACCTTTTAACATCAATAGCCTTCCATGAGGTTTGGAAGGGGTTACTTTTGAACCACTTATATTTTTCAACTTTTGCAAATGTGTGCATAACCTGATGTGTCCTTTGATTTCCACTGTATCTCCACTGGTGCTCACAATTCCCTGGCTTCAAGTCTTGATTTACATGTATCAATTAATTTTTTTAGTTCTTTCTGTACTGCTCATCTTATAGTGATCACTATGTTTCCTTATTTTTCCCTATTTTTGGTGGAGCTCCATTTCTTAGTCTTATGCTGTGCACATATCCTTTCAAACAATGACCTTTTTTTCTCACTGAATAATTCTGGAATTTCTTCTTATTCTATCTGCCAGAGATCTCCCTTGGCCGTCATCTGAGCTTATGCCATGTCATCTAACAAAATTGGCGGATCTGAGTTGGGATAAAATAAATCCTCAATCCCTCTGATGAAACTAGTTTATAATACCATTACCTTTCATTGATAAATGAACTTTTGCAGCTGTGTATCTTCCTTTTTATTAATTGCTTTTCAAAATGTCCAATTTGACCCAGGAAGAGAACATTCAATAGGCTGGGATTTTTGTTACATACAATTCCTTAGTATTGGAAGTCATTTTTACTCTGAAGTATTTTAGATGTTTCATTATCAGGGTGAAACGATAACGTGCATTATTTTGTGAGAGCAGGGAACACTGTTGAAGCTCCTAAGGCTACTGATTTTGAGGAGTTAGTTTTAAAGCCTGATACCTCTAATTCACCTTTCAATTACTGGATAACATTTGGTAATATGCGCTATGGGTCTGTCACAAAACAGAGGATGTCAATGGTGAAGAATGCCAGTTTATATGTCGTTAGCCCCACTTCTACTCCTAACATCACTAAGTTGCCACTGATATTTTGGACTAGGGGTTTTGTCCCTCAGCCAACGAGGGACAGGCCGCATCTCTATGTCATATCACTCAAGGTGGTAGCTGGAGTTTTTATGTTGTTATCCCTCATCTTTGTAGCTTGGATCACAACATTTGTCAACATATATGCACTAGTACTGGAGCCAGGTTTGCTTCTTCTAGGATTATGCAAAGAAAGCTCCAATTAACCTCGATAAATACCTTCTCAGCATTACACAGGAGAAGAACCATTCAGTTCTCCAGGGTTTAAAGTATTGTGAATATTGTCCATTCCCTGTTTGTTCCTGATAAATACTGATTGTGCTGCTGGGTGAAAAAATATTGGCCAAAGTCCCTCAAGTAAGGTTGTTATTATTTTTGCATATATTTTAAAATCTGCTGTCGGTCGCGGTGCACCAGACCAGGAGGGCGTGTCGTTTAAACAGTGACAGCGTTACTGTTTGAAACATGAAGTCCAATACCCTCTCAAAATAAAAAGGTTCGACACAGCTAGGGTACGTCTCACAAAGGTTTAATTCTCGACCAAGTTCAAACCAGAGTCCAAAGGGAAAAAGAACATACATCGCGGCGCCCCCCCTTGCAGCCAAAAACCATTGTGTGTCTACGAAGGCATAGGGGAGGGAGGCAGCAGTATTAACTGTGGAGGGACTCGCAAAGGGTCTCACCTTGTAACTTTTGAACAACTGGGACCGTCTGCTGTGGCGACAGTGCTGCGCGTCAGCCAGCGATGTGCGGGGACGCCACTGAGTGTTCGAATAGCCGGTCACTGAACGGGCTATCCTGTCGGATGTGGCATAGCGCACTGCAGCGGTCTTGAGTATGGCGGAGCCTTCAAAGAGAGGTATTGCACCTTTAAAAGTGAGCTGGGGAGAGTCTTCTACTCGATGGGAGTGGCGGCAGTAACATCTAAATAGACCCCAGGTGAAAACCACTCATTGATGAACCAGCACTGAGGAAAGCTGATGGAAGCTGAAATGCATCTGCCTAGAGGTTCTTTTTCCCTTTGGACTCTGGTTTGAACTTGGTTGAGAATTAAACCTTTGTGAAACGTACCCTAGCTGTGTCGAACCCTTTTTATTTTGAGAGGGTATTGGACTTCATGTTTCAAACAGTAACGCTGTCACTATTTAAACGACACGCCCTCCCGGTCTGGTGCACCGCGACCGACAGCAGCTTTTGGATTTTGGTACGAAAATATATCGCGGCGCCCCCCCTTGCAGCCAACAACCATTGTGTGTCTACGAAGGCATAGGGGAGGGAGGCAGCAGTATTAACTGCGGAGGGACTCGCAAAGGGTTTCACCTTGTAACTTTTGAACAACTGGGACCGTCTGCTGTGGCGACAGTGCTGCGCGTCAGCCAGCGATGTGCTGGGACGCCACTGGGTGTTTGAATAGCCGGTCACTGAAAGGGCTATCCTGTCGGATGTGGCATAGCGCACTGCAGCGGTCTTGAGTATGGCGGAGCCTTCAAAGAGAGGTATTGCACCTTTAAAAGTGAGCTGGGGGAGAGTCTTCTACTCGATGGGAGTGGCGGCAGTAACATCTAAATAGACCCCAGGTGAAAACCACTTATTGATGAACCGGCACTAAGGAAAGCTGATGGAAGCTGAAATGCATCTGCCTAGAGGTTCTTTTTCCCTTTGGACTCTGGTTTGAACTTGGTCGAGAATTAAACCTTTGTGAGACGTACCCTAGCTGTGTCGAACCCTTTTTATTTTGAGAGGGTATTGGACTTCATATTTTAAAATCTATGTAAAGAAGAGCTATAGGCCAGTGCCACCCAAAATTCTCCGAGTTTTCAATGGTAAATAGTTTCTGATTTCTGAACTCCAATTGAAGCTCGTGTGAAGTCCAGGATACCCACGGATAGAGCGGTGCCTTACGTTCTGAGCTGTTGCCAGGTGAGGTGAGGTGTTCACCCGTAAACTCACGAGTGACATAAGGATTATTGTGAAATTTTCGCAATCGAGACCAATGGTTTCCGTATGTTGTATTCATTCTAACCGTAGTATTGTCACTTAAATTATCAAACACGTTTTTTGCAGTAGCACTTAATATCTAGGTCCTGAGGAAGGCAGCGATCATAATTTGATCACGATGGCTGAAACATGTAGACATGCTTTTCGGACTAGTGCAGTCATTATTTCCTAAACTGCACATGCATTGTTTTTTAACCTTGACACCAAGAGTTAATGAATAAACTCTTTTTTCTCATTGTAGCCCATTTTAGATCACTCTTCACAACACTTTTTTGCACTACAAACCATCACCCGTAATTTATCCAATGCTTCGCATCAAACAGATGTGAGGATATCCGACAAATTGTTCAATAAGACATCCCTGTGCTCCTCCCTCACATTGAGAGGGTTGTAGCCCTTGGTTGCACTAGGTATAGCAACCAAGAGGAGATCCCAGATGATGAAGTATGCCACCTCTTGGGGATGGGATTGGATCCTCTTTAAAGGACTCCCCCCATATTTGAGTAGGAATTTAATGCCTGTACTGTCTATGCCTTAGAGCTGTTTCCAGCTCGGTAGACCCGCGGATTTCTTGTTTGATATAGTAATGGTTGTGGGGAATTCATCTGCGCCGGTCTGTAAATTTCTCCCTTAGACCCTCTACCTACAGGTTCGGTATTTTAATTTTTTTTAAATATTTGTTTTTAAATATTTGTGGAAATCTCATACTCTCTAGGTGCTCGGTTTGATCAAACTCTTTTTTGGCTCTTCTCGATTGAGGTTAGTATAGAAGTTATAGAACTCTTTTTATGTCTGTCTAGTATGTCCAGTGCCTTCCCTTCTCCAGCCATCAGATTTTAGATCACATTGCAGGATTGTTCACTTTTTTGATCATGGGCTAAGAGCTTTCTCACATCTCGGAATAAAGCTGGTTTATGCAAAGCATTTTTCTATCCATTTTCCCAAAGAGTAAAAGTTCTAGTTCCTCCCTAACATCCTGCAATTCTCTGTATAGAAAACACATATGTCTGTTCATGTTCAGCTTTGAGTTGGAGTATGTGTTGTTCTAAGATTCCTTTTTTTAGCTTTAAACTAGCTATGGATTATGAGTTTTCATCTGACAACTACCTTGGCTGCATCCCAGATAGTGGACCATAATGCCTACCTATCTACACTTTCTTGAAAATAATGTTCTAAGCCTTTGCCTATAGAATGATGTAGAGCTAAGTCCTTAAACACAATGCCATTATTACACCATAGATGTACAAGAGAAAATATGTCTGGCGTCAAGAACTCATATGTTAATATTGCAGGGCAGAACTTAGTTTGAGCTGCTGGGTATAGGTGAGGCCAACTGGCACTCATTTTTGAGGATCTCAGTTTATTTTTCACAATCAGACTTTGATCCAGAGGGAGAGAAAGAAAGGGAGAAAAAGGGAAAGGAGTAGAAAGAAAAAGACAGAAAAATATTGACAAAGGGAGAAAGCAGAGGTGAAAAACAATCTTCAGTAGTGAGAGAAAGTAGAAGGTAGGGGAAGGTGATGGGTAAAAGAAGCATTAGGTGGAAATCCAGACTAGACAACTTTGATATTCAACACCCAGATATTCAATAGTGTCTGCCACAGGCTTCTGAGAAAACATTTGGACCACAGCAGTTCTTTTTTACAAAGTAGGCACTGAAGAAGGGGCATGATTTGATGCAATACGCTGTACAAGGTACAAGTCTACTCTTGAAGCTAATTTGTGAATACCTGAATGAAAGGTAACGTTTCTATCATTCGGGTGATGTGTCTTCCAAACATTGATTAGTTCAAAGCCTTTTATACCTTTCATGAAAGGGGCAGGAGTTTATTGGTGCAATCAGTCTTTTCCTTATTGGGGTTGAGTATTGTTTTGAAGTTCACTCCTATCACAAATCACCTGATGCAAAACAAGAAACAAGGGGAAATGTCTGTAAAAAATGCTTCCTTGTTATCAATGGAGGCATAAATGCACACCAAAGTCATTTGCATCCCCTCTAGTTTGCCTTTCGCAAATATTATTTAACCCATTCTATCTCAATACATGACTTCTACTTTGAATTGTGATTCGTTTTGGATAGTTATGGAGATCACGTTTTTCTTGGTGGTGGCCGATGAGTGGAACTGTAATGCGTCTTGCTGTTAATATTAATGCCTCATCCTTGTTCTAAAGTTCAGTGAAGTCTAGAGAGGTTTCCTTAGGTCATTAACCGAATTGTTTAAAATGAGTCAAGGAGACTTGAAAAATGCAAGAGATCAGTGAATGTACAGTTGCATTTGAGGTTCAACCAT
Organism: Triturus cristatus; assembly: GCF_964204655.1. Lineage (NCBI taxonomy): Eukaryota > Metazoa > Chordata > Amphibia > Caudata > Salamandridae > Triturus > Triturus cristatus. The sequence goes on from NC_140591.1 coordinate 1,192,355,456, forward strand.
CTTCTGAGTTTGCTTCTTGTGATTCTCATCCTCGAAGTTTCAGGAGACACTGCACTTCTGTCTTATCTCTTCAAGGTCATAGTCTGTGCCAAAACACTGTCTCTTTATTGTGTCTTTGTGGGGCCTTCATTTTCAAGGATTTTAAATTCAAGATCTGGATAACTTCTTTTGTTTCTTACGTATGCTGTTTCCCATTAACAGTAAAAGTGAGGCAAAATGGAAACCCCCACACAAATGGGACTTTCTCATTTCATAGAGGTGTGTAGTTGCCTCCCTGAGGTCCATTCTCTTGTTAAGGGTATATATTGACACATCTTGAAAGATCACAATCTTATTTTACCCAAATAGTATGGTGTCGATTTATTTTCTTAACACAGGAAATGTGGACTGTAGTTCAGATCTTTGGATGCACGTTTCTCTGTTTAGACCCTATGGATGTGGCCTAAGACAACCTCAGTATCATCCGGGGTATTTATTATATTATTATAGTATGAAACAATTTCTGGATGGGGTCCCAAGTTCAGCTTCTGGAATATCTGGTTTTGTCCCCTTTCAATTAGAAGCAGTGTTCGAAAACCTCAAATGCATCCTGGATTCATTACTAATTCTGTACATGCATGATAAGGCACTCAACTATTTTATCTTGTTTATGACCATCAAGTAGTGTTAGTTTCCAGGTGATCCACCATTCTTTCAATTTTTTTAATATGGTGGTCTGATTCGGGCATTTAGTGCTTCAAGTTCTGTGTATAGATGGCATATCTTTTCTGAGTTCTAGCATAAGGATTTGGTTTCTGGTGTCTGCATATCTTCCATGATTACAGCAGAGGTTGATCCATTCACTGTCATGCCTGAGGTTGGTGGCACTCTCATTTTGACAGGGCAGGAAGCAGAAAATACATCCTTCATTGGCGGTGTCTTGGGTGCCTTATCCTCTTTGGAGTTTCTACTTGATTGGTGTGTTCTTCTGAATGATGGTGATTTGATTTTTAGATAATAATCCCTCTTGAAGGCGAGAGCTTATCCAAGTAAATGCAGTACACCTCGTAAAGGAAGCAGTTGGGACTATTATTAGGATAACTGTTGCCCCCTTGTGGTGCAACAGACCTATTGTGGGACACAACCATGGGAATTATCTCAGACCTCACCCAGCCCGCCTCTTCAAGGTTTTTTCAAAGCTTTTTCGGTTCATTGTATCATTTTTAGGGTGATGCTTGCAGTCTAATTTCCCAGACTGGGGTCCCTTCACTCAAGTGGGACTGATTCACTGGCTCTGTCAGCCTTGGTTCACCGGCCACACTAGGTGCTCCTTTTTTGTCTTCCCCATCTCTGTATTCAGGGCACCGCTCTCTGTAGACCCTCTCAGCTGAGCTCAAGCAGAGGTTCACTAGATGCTCATAGACCGTACTCATTTGCTAGGACGCCTGGGTGGAGGCGCTCTCCAATTACCTTCCAAAGTTTCAAGATTTGTCGGCTGCAGTGGCAATCTACACTTAAGCACTGGGTCAAAAGTCCTCAAAGGTATCTCTAATGTTCTGTGACAAGATCAATTCTCATCATATGAGGTGCCTTCATTTCTGCTGTCCTTTGTACTTTGCACATTTTTTCTAATTATTTTACAGTTTCCTACCATTCTGGGTCCTGGGCCAGTGTTCTGTCTAGGTCATACTCCACTAATATTTCTCTTCCTGTATTTGGAAGGCATGGCACACAGAATATGGATAGGAGGATATGAAGATTATGACCCCAAGATTAGTTCTTGAGGATAAAACAGGAAATTACTCTCTGACAATGAGACTATGCCTCATTAATTTATCAGCAGGTCTGGAGTTTTAGTTATCCTCTGTTCAAATTGTGAACACAAATGTAATCTTACCAGGATGTGTTTTAAAAGTATCCACCTCTTAGTGGATTTTCTGGTGCAGGGTATCTGGTTTTCCAATTGCCCAATATGTCCCCATGATTATGCCTCAGAACAAAGCACTATGTATGCACTTTATGCTATTCTGCACTTTATTCCTCGCAGAGGAAGCAATTTTTTGGTCCTGATATTGCGTGCTGCTAATATCAGACAACATAAGGCAGCTCTTGTTTACCTGCAAAAATTAGAAAATTTACACTTTTATCGTGCAGTGATCCATTTAATCGAAGTTCCTCAGACACAAGAAATGAGGTATGTCTCAGCCGATTTTCTACAATAGATTATTATTGTGTGAGGAAGTCTAGCAGTACATTGATGATTTGTTTTTTTCTCTATATTTCTATACTTTGTTTACTTTTATACAATGATGTGTTTTCTTGTGTCTTATATGAATTATGCTTTTATGTCTGGTTTCCAGCCGAATAAATTTGATTGACTGATGACTATGATTCTCCAAGTGAAGGCTAGAGAAAGCTAAAGAAAGTCACGCAGCAACATAGCTTTGGCATCATATTGGGTCTAAAGTTAGGTGTCCGTCCAGACTGAAATGCAAATATAGTTTTCATAGGTCTGATAGAGCGGTAAAGATGTAGCAGGAGGTTGAGCAGAACAGCTGGATTTTCAGATGTCTCTGAAACTTGCAGTGTCAACCTTCACATTTCCAAATGCCACCATCCAATCCTGCTCATGCCCACTGTCCCTTTATATTATCAATAAAGCAGAATCATTCTCAAAACCTTTTATTCTAACTCGTCTGAAGAGAAAATGCTGTCTTGTCAGTCTCTGTCATGTTCACTATGAAGGGTATCTAAAATGACCGATGTTTATTGTTACCCAGTTCAATTGTAGTCACTTTATCAACTTCGGGATGATGAAAAGCTGAGTGGACCCACGAGGGGTTGACTCTGAGGCCATGAGCTCAGACACAGCTCGCGGTGGGAGGGGATGGGGGGGCTATCATTCCACTGACTACCAGACAGATAACTTTGTTTCTTTTTTTTAATGCGCCTATGGAATTTAAGGTTCATTGCTTGAGTTGTATTTTTTTCTCCAAAATGTCGAATGAATTCTAAAATCCATTCTGGAGAATTCAAATGAAAGGTCTTTCTCGGGTGCTCCACACTGTTTAAATAAACTATCTGGTAATATAGGTATGCTTTATAAGACCTGTCTGTCCATCTACAGACCCACTGTCCTAATCGAAAACCCCATAAATATTTAAATATCGTTTGCCGTTCGATGATAATCAAAAATATAAAACTGGCATGTATGTATTAATTTGACTGAACACATAGATATGTTTAATTCACAGCGGTTCCCAAATAACTCTGACGATCATCTCTTTAGTTCCAGTTGTTGCAGATGTTTCAATGACGTGTGGTTTTCAAGCCTTGTGTCAAAGGGTCCACAACACTTGCAGCTTTTTATGCCATTTTGCATTCAATGGTTGTATTTTCAGTACTGTCATTAACGTACATTTTTCACTTGTAATATTTGATTTTATTGCACTGTTTCTTATAAAGGGTGTTCTGCATTTTGTTTTAACATGTCTACTTGATCATTGGAATGCCGCTAAGCTGCAGAACTCTCTCAGATGGCCTTTCAAATAAAAATAGTGTTATACGAACCGACAAGGAATGCTAAAACTGTTCATAAAGAAGCAATCAGAAATGTGCTCAAGAGAATGAAGATGTGAAAAATGAAGCTTTTACTTTGAGATTTTGTTTTGACAGTTTTCCTGCTCCTGGTTTTGAATTTGTGATGTTTCATTTTTATTTGTTTTGTCATTGTAAAAGATGGGTGTGAATAGTAGTGCTACGCGTTGTACAACATGATTCTTTTTATTTTTTTGTGTGATGTGGTGAAAAATATTTAACCTCTTTCTGCTTTTGCCTCGATGTTATCTGTATTCCCTGATACAGAACATGTGCTATTCACCACAGCATCAATAATGCTTTACCATTATTTCTATTTTTGAGTGAGTGGCGTGTATGATGTCTCAAATTTAATGCAGAGTATTATGGCTTGAAGCAGCTCAGTTTAGAGTTTGACATTGGGAAATGAAGAGAGGGATGCAAACCCTAACCGTTGAGAAGTATAAAGTGACTCTAGAGCCATGCAGCAGTGGCGGCTCGTCGAGGGAGTGATGCGGGGCGGTGAGGCGGGGGAGGGGCAGGGTGGGGATAGCAGTGATGGCCCGTGTAGGGCGTTTTACCGGGGCGGTGACGTGGCGCAGAGGAGGGGCAGGGTGGGGGGTTGCAAAATGCGGCAAACGGCCGATTACGGGTAAGTTACAAAAAAAATTCATCAAACGAATTTCGTAACTTACCTGAACTCGCCCGTATGCCGCGTTTTGCAACCCCCCACCCTGCCCCTCCTCTGCGCCACGTCACCGCCCCGGTAAAACGCCCTACACGGGCCATCACTGGGGGATAGGAAACCCCGAAATTGGGCCGAACAAGGTTGAGTAAACAAATAAATAAACAAAAGGAATTACATTGCCCGCGCAGCAACGCTAAATCAGCGATGCAGCGCGCAATGTAATTCATTTTATTTCTTTATTTCTTTACTCAACTCCGTTCTGCCCAATCCTGGAGTTTACTACCCCCCACCCTGCCCCTCCCCCGCCTCACCACCCTGCAGCACTCCCTCGAGGAGCCGCCACTGCTATGCAGCACAAAAAGAACAAATTCTGGTTAAGTTCCGACTAACATTGGCCACATCATGAAAGCGAGCACCGCACAAACCTTATTTTTAAGACAATGCACATGTTAAACTCTGAAATTCTGAGCGTTAATGCATGGGCTAAATAAAGATGGACACTGCTTGGAAATAGGGAGAGGTAAACACTGATTGTGCTACAGTTAGATCACTTGAAAATCATTTAGGAGATGTACTGTTCCTTAAAACATACCATTTATGATTGTTTCTGCGCGGCAAAATGCACAGACCCAGAGGGTATAGATATGGGGATCTATCTTCATCTGGAAGAGTTGGAAGAAGGAATAAGTGTTATGTTCTCGGATTGTTCAGAAATTTCTACCTGGAAATCCACTTTTCCAGCAGGTAAACATTTCTCAGCCGAGCATTGTGTCAGCCTCCCAGGAGCAGCTGGGCTCATTGGACCTGCCCATATATCATACCAGAGGAGTGTGTTCAATGGAGGTAGGGACTTAAAAAAAAACTCCGCAGGAAATAATGGAAAATGAAACAAAATTATTGAAAATCATACTATAAATATATATAATTTAATGTTAAAAACATGCATAATATTTGTAATACAATTATAAAATATTTAACCCCTTCCATGCGGCGCGAATTCCGCCGCGGTGCTGACCGTTTCTTGCGCGGGCGGGCTCATGACGGAACGGTTCCGTCATGAGCACAGCTCAACCGACGCTCATGACGGAACCGTTCCGTCATGAGCACCGAAGGGGTTAATAACCTACTTTGAATTTTTATTTTTGAATTACATTTTTTTTTAATCCTATACCCCATGTGGAGATATGCATCCCAACTGTGGAGTTCCTGTTTGGCAAAGTATAGGGAATATTTAAAAAATATACTTAATTCAAAAATAAATATTAAAAAGGTTTACATGTTAAATATTAAAATACATTCAGTTCATGTACTTACTTTAATTGTAGAACTAAATAAAAAAAATGGCACAGCACAATGAAATTCATTTCGAATTCCAACTTGAATTAATGGAAGTATACTAATTTAAATTACAATTATTTTTCTGAAGTTTAAATTAAAAAAATATTTTTCTACTTGGAGAAAAATATCTTTCAATGTGCATTAATTAATATTAAAAGTGATGTATAGATTTCATTAAAATGAATGGAAATATTTTTAATAAAATATAATGCTACATTATGTTTAACTTAAAAATAGGTTATTCCATTTTTTACAATTAAATAATAAATCTGAATTATTTTTACAGATTTTAGTAACATTAAATTAAATGTATTTATATTTTTAACTAAAAACTAGACTGTAATATCTAAGTTTACCCAGGAATTGCTGTGCACATGGCACTGGATCCAGAAGTCACCATAAAGAACATGTGAAGGTTATCTGAGGAAGAGGGAGAAAGATGTAAATTGTTGGCTGTGTGATGTTAGGATTATTCTTGGAAACCACTAGAGGCAACTATATCTGATTACCCAGTTGATTCCTCACTGTTTTGTTTAAGGTTTTTTTTTAAATAAACCATTCCTTTTCCCCATTTCCAATTACAAAGTTGCAGAGTTCTGGAAAGGCAGTGTTTGATACATTTCTTTCAAAGGGAGTTAGGTTATCTATTTTTAAGAAGCCAAAAAAGTCTAGTAGGGCAGAAGCTTTGCGATTCTTACAGGGAAGTGCAGCTTTTACAGAACTCAGCGAAAGTCCTGTATCCCATTACAGCACCCTTTGGGGGATTGCACACGTTTTTGAGAGGCAAGACTACTTTTTATGAACAATTGAGTGCACGAATTCAAGGTAGATGCAGGTTAAGGACTCACTGAGATAGGGAGCGTCCAAATTAGAGAAGATGGAAAAAATGGCCCACTTCTCTTCATAATATTGGTTTCAAAACAAAGGGGGATTCCCACAGATCCTGTGGTGGCTGTGAGAAGCAGCTGAGTGTATTACTCAGAACGCTCGTCATGCATGTCCAACATGAAGCTGCTAACATTTCATTTTTTGGTATTTGTTTTTCACACCCAAAGTTTGTTTCTTTTACAGCAGCATGACCAGTTAGATTTCTCAGAGAGACTGTGTTGTCTGCTCTGGGTGACATTGCAACTCTCTTCATTGCCACTCTGTGTGATCTAAAATGAGGCGCACCTGTAGACATGTGTGTCCTATTATCAATCAGCGGAGTTCCTTTGATGTCAGAGAAACAGATTAATATATCCTGCTGACTGCTTTTCTGTATCACCAGTGTAAGCCATCATCTTTCATAAGAAAACAAAATCTATTTAATTCCTAACAAATCACTAATTGGAAAGAACTGAGCAGCCGTGCAGCCATGGATAACAGCTGTGGCCCTCCATTGGGGCAGAGGAGCGTCGCCCCCTGCATTTTTCACTGCTCCCAGCCCGAGCAGTGTTTGGGGGTGGGCATTGCTGCTGACAGGCAGCAGGGGAGTGGTGCTATCTCCACCAGTTTTCACCATGCAAGTCACCTTGGCCAGCCGTCTTGCGATGGCCAGCCTGACTTCCGCAGTGTAGACCTCTCCACCCAGTTGTCTCAAACAGCTGGGTGGAGAGCGGGTGAGGAAGCCCGCTCCAGCCAATCCTGGTGCTGCTCTCATGCTGCTCATCTTCAGAATGAGAGCAGGTTTGGGATTTGTAGAAGGGGGTTGCCTGAGGCTCTACGAGGTGCCGTCACGCTGATGGCAGAAGAAGGAAGAATGCACGGAGGAGAGGAAACACGGGTAAGTACCTTTTTTTTAAATAACCTTTTTGGCCCCCGACGGGTTTGTCTCTCGGCCCACTCTCTGCCCCTCCAGGGTTGAGGGTCACCACCCGCTACTGATGGATAGGTTATTGATATGTCCAAAAAAGATCTGATTGCAAAACCAGGAATTTGAAGGATTCTTTGGATCTAGATTCATCTTGTAAAGCGTCTGATTAAAGGTCATTTCTGCAAGAGGTTAGCAAACCCAGCTTGATGGGTGTTTGCAATTTAGTGACAAAAGAGTTGCCCTGGAAATGTTTCGTAACACTGTATGCTCTCTCTCATTTACTGGCCATCCCCACCAAGACAGGCTACTTTATTCATATTCATAAGTACTTCCAGTTAATCAGTGGCTTTCCATTTTGTGTTTGTATGATTCTCTATGAATTTGCCGCAGCACTGAATTGTAATACATCTATAATACATGGGATTCTGTAATCCCTGTTCAAATGACAGCCTCTGATTTCTTTATAATCAACGACTTGTCGACAATTTTAAAGAAAAGAAGTAAGAATTTGACTATTATAAGTTATTACAGTCGAGTTCTGATATCATTATGCCTGCTGCCAGAGCCAGCAGTGGAGATGAAAGGCGGGTCAGGATCATAATTGAAGGAGTTTTTTAAAGAACCGAAAAAGGAACTTGTGTATATTTCATGTATTTTCTAAATTTATACTTCACATTTTGTTTGCCTCATTATTCCTTGCAATATTTTAACCAGGGATTGGTAAAGCATGTGTCATTTCTGTATATGTTATTATGTGAATTGGTGCAAACATTCTGCAAAGTACTGCAAAATCCGAATTTAGTTACATTTTTTCGTACAAAATACATCCAAATATGTCCTGATCACACATTGCTTTTATCCAATCTGGATTTTTTTAATTACCTAGGTGAGCCTCACTTAACCCCTTCAGCGCTGCGTGGATTTCCGCGCAGTGCTGAAGGTTCTGAGCGCGGGCGGGGCCATGACGGAACGGTTCCGTCATAAGCACAGCCCAACCGACGTGCATGACGGAACCGTTCCGTCATAAGCGTCGAAGGGGTTAAAGTATTATTTTAATGTATTATTGTCTTTTGATTTGTTTTGGTTACTAATAGAAATGTAAGATGTATAGATTATTTTCTTAGGCGCCCTTTTTTCCAGCACCCTATACTTCCTGTTACTTTATCTTACTCGTAGGTTCTTTTTGTTCCATGTTTACTAACATTGCCACTGTTTTTTCATCTTTTATTCCTCCTTCTTTCTGACTTCCTCTCTCTTGCTCTGCGTCAAAATCTGATAATAAATGAGCCCCACTCCCTAAAAATGAATGTTGATGTCCACCACCTGCATCCACTGGCAGAAATTAAGCACTGCTCCAAATCCTTTGTGGATTCGCATTAGAGGTTGTCGATTATAATGAAACATTGCGTACCTGATACTAGTGGTAATTTATTTTTCAGTTACTAGTATGATCTAAAAGAGAGTCTGCCTTGGCTGATCAGCCCAAATCTACCTTCATTTACTCTATTACAAGCAACCATCATGTTAAAAACTGGGGCCCAGATTTACTAACATTTTGCTTCATGTTTGCACCGCAATATAAAAAGCTAGTTGAAATTTACAGAGCCACGCAAGGTATGATTTGTGTCACCTTGCATGGCATTGTAAAAACAAGTAACGCTACACAGGGCCTTGTGGTGCGTTGCATCACACTGTGTAGGGTATGCCTTACATGCAGCCGCGGTCGGTAGTAGGAGTAACTGCAGGGCGGTTACGTGGGGAGGAGGAGGGGCAGGGTAGGGGGTAGTAAACTATGGATTACGGAGGTTTACAGGTACATTAACATATAAATTAATAAAACGAATTTCGTTGCGTGCACTGCATCGCAGATGCAGTGCACGCAACGAAATTCGTTTTATTAATTTATATGTTAACTTACCTGTAAACCTCCGTAATCCATAGTTTACTACCCCCCACCTTGCCCCTCCTCCTCCCCACGCCACCGCCCTGCAGTTACTCCTACTACCGACCGCGGCTGCTTACATGGCTGAAACATGGGCATTCCCATGCATCAACTCATATATTTTGATGGAAACCCAGGCAGTAAACCTGACTTTGTGCCACAATGGCAGATCGATCAAGCGAGTAATAAGAGGAGGATATTTTTTGTTTCTCCCTATTACTTTCCCATTTTGCAGCACACATAAAAACAGGCATATGCCTCTAAGGATTATTTTTGTGCAGGAAGTTATCCTTTACTGCACCAAAACAATCCTGCCCATGATGCAAGCACCTTTGCACCATGGACCAAGGGTGCCTGCGTTGGTGCTAGGCCGCCTGAAGTGCGCCAAGTCCATGAGAGAGCAGAAGTGCACAATATCTTAGTAGATATAGTGCAATTCTGTTTGCTCCCTTTCACACAATGCAGCACAGCAGGTTGTGTTGTTGCTGTGTTGCGTTGTATGAAATGTAAGCATGTCTGACCCTAGATAAAAACATTAACAGTATCCTGCTTCATTTAGAATAACTCCGACTGGATGTGAAGCTGTATATAAAGTGGCCTATTCAACCTACAAAGAAGTTTCTCATTACTTGTCTAGCTATTTGGCTATTTGCACAGTTATACATCCCTTGAGGAACTAGCAGTCTACAGACTAAAAATTGCAAACTCTAAAAAATACTCATTAAAATCAAAAGCCTGTCTCCATAGTTTCCAGGACTTGCTCTCTGCATTTACAACAATTTCCATGTAGATATAAAATCCATCTGGTGTTTTCTTGTGTTTCCGTTCGTTTGTTTACTTTGAAATCAGCTTTTATTGTGATGTAATTGCTTTGTTATAATGTGAACTGTTTTAATTAATTAGGTTCATTATATAGTATATTAGTTATACAGCTGTATGATGCACCTGTTTAATGTTTTCACTCCAAAAAACACGAACCACCAAATAAACAACAATCATTTGCACATAGTACAGGTTTTATTGAGAGATGTCTTGTAATGTTTATGTGCACTCAAGCTCATCAATGTCTTGCCTAATGAGCTTTTTCAATGCTGGTCTGTTTTCCATTTAGAAAGTACGATTTAATTACATGGAGTGTTCAAAATAGGATGTAGATGTTCTTAGACGTGTACAAGGCATATAAAGAACATCATTTTATTTTAATCTCTAAGAGATTGGTTTTGTGAATGCAAATAAAGATAAACTTTAAACAAGTCATTTTTTTCTAGATCTCTCTAAGTCTCAAACCATGTGAGCATTATTTGCATTCTTGCATATCTTGTTCAAATTGCAGTCTGTTGAGTGTTTATCACCAATGATTTATGTTAGTAGTTAAACGCGCTTTTGTTAATTTCTGGAGTTTTCAATCTAAATATTTCACTAGCGTGTCACATAAAGTGAGCACTGGTAATGCTAACTTAAGAAAGATCTCTGACACGGTTTTGGGCTGACTGCTATCTTAAATACACGAAGAGCTGAAGTAGCAGTATTTTACCACATTAGACAGTGGTCAATGGTTATTTATCACTGAAACTTTCATGAAACATTCTACATTTTACTGGAAATGTAGCTGCATTTGTTGGTGTCTCTAACGTAAACAAAAGAACATTACACAAAAATACAATAATACACCACAAAAATACATCAGAAAAAAAACCTGAATGAAACATTACCAACTCAACAAAATGCAACAATAAAATATGTAGAAATATTCGTCTCACAATACCAAATCTGCATTTATAATATGATGGCTGTTTGCATCAATCATTGCATTATTTATAATGGCACCAGTTAGAAATGATCTCTGATTAAGCTCATAATAAACATTTAATTATATTCATGCAGTAAGAACAGTTATTATAAAGCTCAGTTCTGAATACGTTTTTAGAGTCGCACATATCTATGTCATATATATTTTGTTTTTTTCCTAAACATAACCAAAGGAGAGAGTACAAACCCTAGGGGCTAACTGAGCAACTGCTCTAGCTTACTGGTTAATTTCCATGCTCAAATTCAGACAATAAAACCTCTTCACCATGTATTTGCCACCCATTCGCTCCAAGGAGGTTTCTCGGTGTATATGTGTAAAATGTAATTCAACCCTTCATCCGTTGATTTATGTTTTGCGTTGTTGAGGTAATGTACAATCCTGTTAGGGAGAGTTTTGCCCTTGTAATCACTTTATAGTCCACTTCATAGTGGTCAATTGTCGTTCTTCCCTGTTCAATGCAGGGTGTAATAACGTACGTCCACACTACACTTCTCATAGTTGGGAATAGGTCCTTTGCTGTATGTACATATTGGTTGCTTTCAAATATAGAGACAGTCTGTATGTTCTGTTTTCTTAAAGAAAATTAAGCAATAACATTTTTTGTGAGAAATAATCTTGAAGGAGAAGTTGATTTCTGCTGTGTCTATTGGTTTAACTTCTATATGTTGTAGGGTCAGCAGGCAGGGTCTAAAATAATTATAATGCTGAGTGCACATGTACCGCATCCTACTAAACCTACTAAAGTTGTTTCATGCCATTATAAAGTCATTCAGGGTTGTTTTTAGAGAATAAAAAATTTAATTAACACAAACATAAAGAGATAACTAGTCCCTTTGCCAGTAAGGACTTCTGAACAGTGAACTTTGTTGTTTTTTGTGGGTATAGGATGTCATATGTATTATAAGGATTTTGCATTCAGAATACCAGTTATCAAAATGTCTGGCTTTCTGAAATCACAAATGCAATTTAATAAAGTGAAACTGCAAGCCATAAATATATACGCATTTTCAGCATCTACACTGAATCCTTGAATGTTGCAATGTTCAGCGGACTGTTAAGGGACATTCTTCCTCCATGTGACTCAGAAGGAAATGCTTCAATGGTTTTTATTTGTTTAATTTTTTTTATTAACTTTTTGATTTAATAACAGGTATTACACATGTGCATACATCAGTGACAAATACAATTGGATCATATAGGCAATTTGCCTCAAGATAGATTTGAGGAAATGCTTCAATGTTATGTGACTGATCAGTCAGAAAGAATGTAATGGTCAGTAACAGCTACAAGCAAATAGTAACTATTCACAAAATGGACATTTCTACGATGGACAGCTCCTGTTGTTTGAATGACTGTTGTTGGCATTGGCGTGAGCATCCATTGATCCCAGTGATCCCTGTATGCTCACCCCATATATCTTTCAAAATATGCCATTTCTAAGTCTTTCCTACTGGAAAGTGCATAAACTGTCAGTTGGAAGGTATTTTGTTTCCCTACAGTGGGCTTACATGCTACCCATTACTTACCATTGGTTGGATTTATTGTTATCCTCATTTGCTTGCTTCTGATTTGTTAGCTTGTATGGGCTATACTTCCTCTTCTTGTGTATGGGTCTTTCCTGGAGAAATGGATACAATACTTGTGTCCTTTCACTGCACACTTTTTAGGTTATATTTTAATCTTTTCATTTAAGCACCCCACAAGAATGCATGTGTTTTCCTTTGTGTATTTCTCCAGCATTCTCCATATTGCTCTTTCTGTGCACCCCTGTGTCTCTTCCCCTCACCCATGCCCCCCATGTTGCTTCCTCCCACCCCTGCCCATGTGTTGCTTCCCCCACCTGCACCCTCTGTGTTGCTTCCTCCCACCAGTGACTATGTGTTGCTTCTATCCGCTTTCCTTGTTGGTTGTTCCGTGTCCTCCGTGTTGCTGTAAAAACACTCTTTGCACTCTGTTGGATTAGTATATTTAGCACAAACAAGACTTGGCTCTATGGAAGAGTCTCTTTACAAACACAGCACTACACAGCCAGTTAGCACATCTGGACAGTACGCAAGCTGGTATTTTATACTTGAAATGTTTTTGACACGGGTGGATGCAAAACATTGAAACGCAGTAAAAGAATTACTTGAGGCACCAGAAACTCATTTGTTTTTCAAAATACGTCTCATATTCAACCTAGAAGGCTGAGAATAGAAACAGTCCTAATGACCATATGGAGAGGAGAAGGTTGCACTTTTCAAGGCCCAGCATTAAAGTTCTGCAAGAAGATTGCCTAAAATGGGACGGCTGTCTGCAATAAGACAAAGAAAAATTACATAATTTCTTTGATCCAATTAGCATCCTGTAACATGGATAAATCAGCTTATTTTATCAACACAGACTCGATTTTATCAGATTCATGGGCAGCTTCATGAAAAATATAGAGCCATGCCCATTACTTGACTTTCAACAGTGCTATTGTCCCACTACAGATTTCAGAAAAAGCCATAGGCTAGGTTGGGGAGTTTTCATGATAAATTAATGTTTTGGCCCAACATGCCCAGAACATCAATTGTTGGGCCTTTGTGACCAGATTCCACTGTTCCTCTTCTAGCCAATTTAGCGGTGTGAATATTTCTCCCAATTTACACCCCTTCACACAAAGCATAAAACTACTGCAGGATATTTGGGAGTCATAGTTCTCATTTTAATTTTCAGATCATTGTTTTTTTATGGAGTGTTTCACTAAGGGCATGATTTAGGCTATGGTAGGTGGGTTACTTTGTTACAAACATGGTGGATACCACGTCCAAGTGCACTATAGCCGAGCTATAGGGAGCTACAAAATAAATGCTGTTGGAATTTGCAAGTAAAGGAGTGCTATTGATACTATAGGGGATACAAAGGACCTCATTAGGATGTCGGGTGGACTCATGTCCGCCCGCCACCTTAACGGAAATGGGGATCACCCGACATACTGTTGGGGGTCCCACAGGACAAATTACAATGACACCGACACCAGGGCGGTCACATTGTCCAGGGTTTCCATTGCGGCGGGTGCTGCTGGCTGCAGCCCCCGCCCCGATGGAAAAAAGGGATGTGTAGCACATCCCTGTACTACGTGACAGGCACCATGTGTTGCCTGTCCCTTGGTACAGGGAACTGTTGGGGGGCACCATAGGGGCCCTCAACACCCACAATCAAGGGCCCGGGATGAAGGGGGGCCCGCTAAGGACTCCCAATGTCCATCCCTGCCAGCCTTTCCATGGCGGGTGAACTGCCATGGAAAGGCTGGCGGGAAGGGACCATCCTAATCGTTACGGCAGTGCCTGGTAGGCACCACCACCAGTCTAGGGATAGGAATGCCTCCTATGCACAAGGGGATCAAGGAGCCTGTCTGATGCGTGGTGGGCGGAATATGGCCTTACGATGGTGGTGAGACCGTAATGAGGCCCAAAGTATCTCAGTTGGGAAATACCTTAGATGTTGTGGAAGTTTTGAAGACACCAGTAAAAAATACCCCACCTAAATAAGGTGGTTTCTCTAATGCCTATTGCTGTTGATTGGTAGACACACAGGACTACATAATAAGAACCACTGGATTGACCCCTTTAAAAACTCTATCTATTCTCTGTCAGAATCTAGCACACATTACCAAGAAAGTAGAATGCTATTTTCTAGAAGCGTTTGGGTTTTGAAACGATTGGATTTTACATAAACACATACCTAATGCTATATTTATAAGGGAAAGAAGGCAATGGCCTCTCCTTAAGTAGTCCAAAAGACTTATGGTTACACTCTGTATCTCTATAACTGACGCATCCTAAATATTATTCACATAATAATATTCCGTAATCAATGGGCAAGTGTCAGTGGCATTTGACATTTCTGATTCAAAATACACCCATACATATTGTGAAACAAGAGTCCAAATCACGTGAGCTAAATTGTTTATCAACAAATGTTGGCAAAGACAAAATGTCTGAAATTGGCAGTCGTTCCTTTGGCCTTGTCAATGCTTGTTTTGTCATGGTTTTCACAAATCTTTATTGTTAGAGAAGCTGCCAGGCCCTCATCAATCTAAAAAAAGATTTCCTAAAAGCAAAAATATTTTTTTAATCTCAGTAGCAGTCTTTGGCACTTAAGGGAACTACTTTGTGTGTGAATGTGCTTCTGCTGAAAGACAGAATGCGGTTATTCACACTGAAGTTAGCCAATGGCTTTAGTGGTCTGAACCACTCCCCCATGCTGAAAGCTGCAGTGCATGGAAGAAACATGTAAATGAAATTATAAAAGACCATTGAATGAAGAGGGCTGTGTGAAAGCCCTTCTAATTGAATATATATCATTTTAGTAAATTCAAAAGGTCTTGGCTAACGCCAGACCTAAAAATGACAGCCTAGGATGGAAAATACATATTGCATTCCTAGTTTCTTTAAATGCAGAGAATGAGTAGGAATATACTTGCCATGCTTTTCTAGTACTATGTAGATCCCCGCCAGAATAATAGTACTGCATAATAGACTAAAGTCCATATTAGGTTGGAATATGTTGACATACTAAAATATAGTAGGACGCAATTGCTTCCAGAACAGCAGTATCTGAGTGGATGGAGGATTTGAAAGTGCTTTAGCTGAGCTGCCACAACACCTTCCCTAGTAAATATCCACAGACGCAATCCAGTATACTTGACTAAGTATCCTTGGCTCACCTTTTCTTTAGTTTTGGAAGAATTTCTCTGAGGGAGCTGCAGGTTGCAAGAATTCCAACAACTATAATGTTGATAACATAAAAGAAAATGATGTTCAAAACTAAAAGATTTTTTTTTTTTTTAAATATCGTACATACCAATAAAAAATGGAAAAATAAATAGGGAGAATAATTGATTTTATAAAATATAACTGCATAATTTAAGGGCAATCAAATAGAATGAAAATGAAGTAGCCCATTTTAGAGCTAAGAGAAATGGAATGTCAGAGAAATGTGTGTTGCTGTCAGTCTTTTTCTTGCAATTGGATTGGAGGTACAGCATAGCCTACTTAGAGTATGCTGGCTGTGGTTGGACACAAATCCTTCAAAGTTAGAAGTGTTGAGTAGAAGAGGCGTAATCTTATTGCACTTTTTGCTTTTCTTGCTTTTCTTGATTATCCTCAGTCCAAGTACTCCTCACCGCAGTACTTACATTAACAGGCGGACCCGTAGGA
Source organism: Triturus cristatus (assembly GCF_964204655.1). Lineage (NCBI taxonomy): Eukaryota > Metazoa > Chordata > Amphibia > Caudata > Salamandridae > Triturus > Triturus cristatus. The sequence continues at coordinate 1,192,371,770 of NC_140591.1, forward strand.
GGATGGAAGTTAAAGGGATGGCATACAGATACCCTCTGGCCAAGAGATTGCTAAGGCATCCACCACTGAGGCCTGATTTCAGAATAATTCTGAACAAAACTGAGGAAGAGGAATATTGTCCACACATGCAAATCGTCTAGCCATGGGTTGCCAAACATAGTGTTATTACTTGGAACATTTCCTGACTTAGTTGGAACTTCACAGATGAGTGAATGTTCAGACTGGGTCATCCACCTGGTTATTTTACCTTCCTGGGATGTACTTTGCTGTCAATGATAACACGAGACACCACAAATGTTTTCCCCTCTTGCCTGTTAATATATCTCTTTGCCACCTGATTGACAGTCCTGACCAGAACCGATTCCTGCTCCAAGTGTATAGTAAATTCCAGCAGAGCATATCAAATGGCCATCAACTCCTTCCAATCTGAAGTGTGCTTCCTCAGAATAGGACCACTTCTGCTTGACGTCCACCTTGCCTCATGTTGCTTCCCAAACCCATTGGCTAGTATTGCAGGATTTAGATAGCTGAAACACACCCCCATTTGCAAGTTCTCTAACTTCAACTCACTTTGAAGCTCTTGTCTCACCATGTCTGAGACTAGGATTAAGGTCTGATAACTCTGTGACATCAGAGACCAGTGTTCGAGAACAACAAGTAAAAAGGGTTTTAAATGATAATGGTACCAAGGAACTACCACAGTAGTTGCTGAGATCAGACATTGCACTCTTATCTACAACCTGGCTAATGTGTTAGGGAAGACCTAAAAACTCTGACAGTTGAGATTGTAAAGTCTGATTTCTCAGTTCTGGAAGATACAACTTCCTCTGCTTTGTATCAAACGGCCCTGATGTGTGTCTTCTGCTGACTATAGACTTGACTTCTGTTGATTTGTGATGAACCGTAGAGATTCCAAACATTTGGAAACATCTGTGGCACTGGATTCAGCCTTTAAAAAAGAAGAACAAGAAGTCAGCCTTGGGGGATCGCCAACTTGAAGTGGTCGAGGGGCTTGAATGTCTAAGTGACCCGAAGAACTATGCCGACGAGAGCTCAGCTTCCTGGCAAGGCCAAAGGAAGCCTGGCCGGTCAAAGTGTACATACCAGATGAAGTACGATCCGCTGGGCCTCTGGATTGAACACAAGGCTAACAATTTGGTCACATGGAAAAAAGCATTTGTTCCGGAAACAGCAGCATTGACCATTATACTTTCTAGGCATGTGGGAATTCAAGAGTCTCTGTATGAGACATGCATATTGACAGTAGTCAAAGTAGTAATGAAACTAGTGGTGGATGACAGACGTTCTAAGTGGCAAGTATGAGAGTATAATTGAATCTTGTGCATTTTCTGGTCACTAGATGCAAGCAAAATAGCATTGACATCATCATGATGAGAAGAAGATGGGGATGGATAGGACGCACCATCAGAAGAGAAAAAGGCCTCACCACAAGACCAGCGCTCCATTGGACATCAGAACAGAAATGGAAGAGACGCAGGTCAAAGAACTTTGGAACCAGAACTGAAGACCCTGAACACAGTTCAGGCACCGTACAGAAACTTACCAAAGACAAGCAGAAGTGGAGGTCCTTAATTACTGCCCTACATGCCAGTCGGCATAATGGACAGCAGTAGTAGTAGAAATTAGCTAATCATCAAAGTTAGGTAATTCTGAATGCCTTTCAGCAGCAATGAAACAACCACTGGAGCAAATATTAGTGATGTTGAGAGACTGTCTAGGAGAGATTAGAAATTATAGCGGTGGTCTCCTATCGTGAACCTGAGGTATTGCTGACTTTTTGAAGTAATCAGCATATTAAAATAGGCATTCTGTAAGACCATTGTCACAAAAACAGCCATCTTGCGTTGGCACCAAGAAATCACAGAATACAACCATGCCCTCTTTAGGGCAGCGGTGCTTTCATTCTTGCTGCTAGAATTCCAGTTCCCAAGAGAGGACATAGAAGTAGTATTAGAAGTACCAAAATAGTTAAAAAGTCAAAAACACAACACAATAAAAATCCTACTCCAATTTATGAAACTGGAGTGAAATTAACACCCAAACAATAAAAAACATTAGGGGGAACCAAATACATGAAGTTTTAAGTAAAAATAGTGCCAAGAATGAACAAAACTCCAATGGTAGACAATGATTGTGGTATATCAGGACATAGGCATGATTTAAGGCCACATGAGATGGACCCCGGGTCGGTTACACCAACCAGGTTTAGCCCAGTTGGAGGTTCTACATTGGGACTTAGTCTTTTTTCTAAAATTCAAAATCCTTCAGACAGGCAAGACAGCAGGTTGTAGCTGTGCCACTGAAGCCATTGGTTTTGGTGGGAAAAGCTCAGAGTGGGAGAAATTAAAAATTCTCACCCAGGGAAGACTTCCCACCACTTGAATACTTTTGGTGCCCTCACCCTGACAAGATTTTTACCTTCAGACTTAGGGATCGATTTAGATTTGACCTGGCAGCCCTTTACTCTGCCAGGGTGACAGAGAAAATTACTCCATTGCCCTGTCAGAGATGCAGCCTGCCGAATTTATAAATGACTGCCAAACTGGTGGTCATTTATAAAACATTGGCAGGAACCACAGGCACAGATGTTCCTGTCAATACCTTTTGTAGTTTAGTACAGGGCTGCATCGACAGGACAGAGCCCTGCACCAAACATTTTATTTTTTTATTTTGAAAAAGAAAATCCCGGAGGAGGATTTTTTTTGTGGTTTTGAGAAGAAAAAAAAATGTTCTCCTTGCCATGGAAGTCATCTCCCATGGTGAGGCGAGCATTTAGCAATTTTCACTGCTTCTTACCGCAAGGGCTTTCCTGGTGGTACGAGCAGTTAAAATTGACCTCAAAATGCTCAAAATCTAAATCAGATGGGGAGAGTTACAGGTCTGCCTCAGGAGGCCCTTACTCCACAGGGCCATCAGAGGTGTTTAATCATGACGGGGAACCAGTACTCTCCACTCTCCACTGTGATTAATTCTATAGTCCAGCCGCATCTTAATCAGGTGGGCGGACCATTATCTTGACGGAGTGTCTATACTGCCAAGATATTTTTTGCAGCTCAGAATCTTTCAGTGGGGTATGGCTACATCTGCATCTAATTTCTTAGCCCAGCAAGGATGTGCTTTGGGTGGATAGGCTGGAGTGGTTTGTCTCAGACCTCCAGATGTCTGAAAAAAAAAAAAAAATTTAAGTCCCTGGTTTTTAGTAGTGATAGAAGTTCAGTTAGGCACAGCCAAGGGTCCCAGGACCTCATAGACAGCACTTGGGCATCAAGTCTCACTCCAGTAGAGGCCACCAGCAGGGATTAGGTCAGGTCCAGTTGGTACTGGTCAGCTAGGAATTTCAGAAAAAGGCCTTGTGCAGCTTTTGGTAGCCCGGTAGCCATAAAGGTCAGCTAACTGACCCTTGGAGTCAACTTCTTTGTCCTAAGAACAAGGGGGTATGGTCCAGTCCTTTGAGGCTCCTCTCAGGACACTGGTCAATTCATTTTCTGTTCTTCCACAGGTCCAGAGAGTGTTCTGAAGATGCTACCTGGGGATGCCACATTTAAGAATGGCATCAGTTAGTGGGTTAGGTTGACTCCTGTCCCCTCTCTTACCAATGAGGTAAAAGCTACGAAGGGTAACCCTATCCATTTTTGCAGCACTTACTGTTTGCCCTACTGCAAACAATTTCATAGTTTCCTTCACTCCTGAAAAAAGATATGGAAACCCTTCTCCCCTTGTGCAGAGTCTGTGTGTCCACCTAGAGTTGTGTACAGTTTAATGAGCAGTGCCTTTCTACTTGGTTACTTCAAAACAGTTCTGGAGGCAGCTCTCCGCTCACTGGCTTTGGTGCCTATCTGACTGGGGATACAAAGGCTGGTGCGTTCCAAGGTGTTGTCTCCATGTGCATTTAAAGTAAATTAAGTTCCTTAGCCTGGGCTTATTTCGCAGAGTTTTGCTAAGCAGAACTCAGCGAAGTGACCAAAAAACTTTGCGGAGTTCCGCAAGTAGCGAGTGCAGTGTGAACTGCCATTCGCGCAGGTCTTCCTGCCGCTCGGGTAGTAATTCTACCCGAGAGGCAGCCCGTGTTCCCAAACTTACAGTTAGCGAGAGGAGAAAAAACTCTGCTGCACTACGCAAAGCAGTGTTTTCTGCACTCCACGAGCTTCGCGGAGCGCGGAGTGTAGAAAACTCTGCAAACTCCGCGAACGGAGCGGAGTTCACCGCCCAGGCCTAATTAGCACACCCCAGCTGGTCTTCCTACCAGGAGAAGATAAAACACCTTTCCACACCCAAGCCATTGTCTATGTTCTGGAAGCAGATTCCATACCTAAGGAGGGCTAAGCATTCACTGTGTTCTGCTACAGAGCTAATGCAAGTTATCCTCCAGAAGCTTAAGGCAGGGGAAAGGTAACTTTCCAAAAGCTACTTTTCCTTTATATTTATTAAAGCTCCAACTCTACCATTGAGTTGGGTTTTTAATAAATATTCAAAATGGTGGTATAATCTAATTTCTAGGTGCTCCCAATCCAGACACAGCATAATTAAAATGTACTATTCTTTCCCAGTGTTTATCAATGGGCCAGCCAACCTTCCTACAGTAAAAAGAAACTATTGTGTGCTAGTCAGTGTAAGGATATGTTAACTTTGAATTTCACTTGCCCTTATTTTAAACACCCTGCATCCTGTTTTGTGTGCTGCAAGACCTACATAGGGGTGACTTACTAATATATAAAAGACAGGTTTTCTCCAGTCTAAAAGGGTTATTTTGACAGGTGTGACTGCAAGCTTTAAGTTGCAGCTGTCAGGCTATAGTGGTAGTCAAAGTAGGACTGGAGTCATGTCTACCCGGTCACACTAGTGGATGACTATTAGATGAGACAGCCTATTGTGTGGTATTCCCCCAAACATTTTTCCTTCTTCCCTCCTGTTTGCTGAAATTCTTTTTTGTTGGCCTCAGGACTCTGTACGCTTTCTAACAGCTAACCAGTGCTCAAGTGCTAGTGCTTACTCCTCTAAACATGGAAAAATTGGCTTACACCCAATTGATGCATTTAATTTACTTATATGGCCCTAGTAACATGGTGCTACGTGTACCTAGGACCTGTTAATTAAATGCTACTAGTGGACCTGCAGCATATATTATGTCCCCACTTACATAGCCCTTTAAACATGTCTCAGGCCTGCCAATGCTGTCTATGTACAGTTTTAAACTGCAAATTCGACCTGGTAAAAAAAACCTTTGCCAGGCCTAAACCTCCTTTTTTAATAAATATGTCATCTATTAAAATAGGCCCTAAACAGACCTTAGTGCAGGGTGCATTGTATTTATTAAGTTGGACATGTACTTTTACCTTGATGCCTGCCTTGAACCCACAGAGGAGTGAACTGCTGCTCAAGGCCTGCCTTGCTGCTTGATCCCAGGACAACCAGAGTGACTTCAAGGGATAGTTGGCTGGCCTCCTGTTCTGAGCCACAGGGACACAAAAGCTCCAACAACCTTATACCCACAGCTGGACCCTGCTTGAAGTGAGTCCTGCCTTCCAAGTGGTGCTCACCCAGTCTTCCACCCTTAGAAGTGGTGCTACAGGTGCTCAAACAGCGAAACACCCAAAAACATAAACTTGGAATTTGGAAATGTTCTACTAAATAGTGTCCTAGAGACTTGGGCCTACCTGCTCACCTATTTGCCCAAAGTGCATTTCCAGTGGGCCTTTCTTCGAGGTATCTACCGCTATGTTCTTCTCCACAGCAGCGAATCCTGTTAGTGGATATCCAGCCTTGTGGAGCACTCGTCAGCTACAGCCTGAAGCATTATCCCACTAGAGGTTTTCAACTTCCAAAATAGTGACAAAGTCCAAACTGAAAAATATTCACTACAATATTGTCCAGGTGGTCGATGATGCCTCCTCTTCGGACACTGCCAGATGCCTTCTCCCACTGAACTTTACCTTCTCAGAAATGTTTCTAAGTCCAAAGGTAAACCGAGTCTGGTCCCAATCCATGTGATGTGTCCGAACCGCATTTCATAGTGGTCAACCACAACTTTCGACTTTGTCCTGGTCTCACACGACTAGATGCTCATGGTTGGTGTTTTGATTTTAGGTGCTATTTTTCATTAAAACATTAAGAAATCATAATTTATTTTAGTGTCAAATTATTTGTAAAAAAAATCCCTAATTTTCTAAATTGGTATGATATTTTTCTTGTGTTTTGTTTTCACTTTATTGCTGTTTGTGTGCTGCATAAATAGTTACCACATTGCCTCTAAGTAAAGCCTGACTGCTTTTGTGCCAAGCTAACAGAGGGTTAAGTATAGGTTAATTTGGTGACTTTTGTGGTTCACCCTGACAAGGATTGTGGTTGTTGCTTGAGAAGGGTCTTCAACCCCCTCAATTAAAAACCCAGAGCCTCATTTATGAGGTTTTACTGTAGGGCAGCGCAGCAGGCCTTCCTGCTGCGCTGCCCTACGGTAAAAGAAAAGGGTAGGAATGCGCAGTATCCCTGTCCTTTTACCCTGCAACGGCATACATTGGGCTGCCATGCGCCAATGCAGGCACTTTTGCCACATGGTGCAAGAGTGCCTGCGGTGCCCAGATTATTATTTCTGCGCAGGAAGGGGAACCTTCCTGCACAGAAACAATCAGAAGAAGCTTTTTCCTTTTTCTATGTGTGCTGCAGAATGCAGCACACATAGAAAAAGGAAAAACAACGAGAAATAAAACATATTTCAAATCCTTGTGCCTCCCTTACGCCTCAAAAACGTCACAAAAAGTGACATTCCGGCGGTGTAATTTCTACAAAGACAAAGTAGTGTTGTACTGCATAGGTGACATTTAACTTTCCCTTTCATGGGTGTATTTTTGGCACCATATGCTGTGGACTTCTAAGAAAATTAGATATACCAATTAGGTGTATTGTTTGCCTTTTATCTGGAGTTTTATTCAAGGCTGCATTAACAGATTCCTTAATTAAGCTTTCTAAATCTGCTGTGGAAAGTGAAATTATCTCGTCCTCTTCAGCCTCAGGCTCAATATTCTTGTGTGTCTCTGAAAACTTAACAGGCTCAATTATTTTTTGTTAAACCAAAATATGCTAAAGTTGTGGTTCTTGTTTATATATGTTGCTTAGCAACCAATTCGCATCTTATGGAATGAGAATTGATGCTAAAAAAACAATGTAAAGCCTTGCTCTGGCCTTTGTGTACTCACGCACTGCTTGCAGCCAGATGCACGAAGAATACAAGCATCCACTCGACACTCCCCTGAGTGCCTGACTCAGGTCATGCCCACGACCAGCAGGAAAGAGGGGAGTGGAACTGATGATGCCTCCCAACAGAATGCCACGTGCTACAGCATGGCAGTGTGAGCTACAAACATTCAATACATCTTACCTGCCACACCAAAAATTCACTGGGAGACAGAAGAACCAGCAGCTCACCAGGGAGCAGGGTTTTTTTATAAGAGACAAACAAAAATAGAAGAGGGACTATCCCTTTAGTTTAATGCAGAAAAAGAAACAAAGGCGTCCAAAAGGATCTGTCTTGGAGCGGTCAGCCTCGTAATGTAGCGGCTGGGTTGAGGGGCACGGATGAAGGGGTAATGAAGGATGAAAGCTTATTGTGCTCTTGTTGGCTTACCTATGTTTGTTGTTTCTCAGGTTTTATAAAGCTCAGACCTATTTGCAGGCTAACAACAAACAGGGGTCCATGGTTTCAGTGAGGTCCTACCAGAACACCAATGAAAAAGATCCTAGACGGCACATGTCCATCATATTTGCCCCACATGTAAATTAAACTAGTTTGAACGGTAAGCTTTAATGTGACCTTCTATGTTAAATTAGGAAAGTGCATGTGCTCATGCCATAACCATGTAGCCAATTAATTCTGCCATATAATCGTAATGTTTTGCTTTACATGGTTCTCATTCAAGAAGACATTTTATTCTGAGAGTCATTCTCAGCAATTCTTGAGGGTCTTATGTTTCCCCCATGGTTCAAGAAGATTCAAGTATCTCTGGAAAGTGCACATGGGTGGACGTAGGCGTGGCTAAAGGTAAATGTAGCTGCCTACTTTGCAAGGTATGTCAGTAACCCAATGTGCAGCATTACAAGAAAAGGGCATCCACAGTCATTGTGTCATTTTTTCGACCGATATGGGTTACCCAATTTAGGGTATAAACAGACACTTCTGCCAATCTTTCTTCTGAGTGATGCCACTCCCAGTGGCCCTCCAGATGTGTATTGTTGGACTCACACTGCCCTGCAGAAGAGAGGCCATTTGATACCTTCTGCTGAGGGATATGGCATTCCGTGCACTCTCAAAATGGATAGGCAGCGTCATCCACGACCGGTCAGCACATGACCAGATAGCATAGAGACCCACCCATGCTTACCACAGAGGCTGCCCAAGATAAGGACCGGAAAAGGCTGATATTATCCTGAGCATATTATGCCCTGCCTCTACAGGCCCTGTGTTCTCAAGAAGGCTTATATTTAGGGTGCCCTGTAGTGAACAGTTAAGTACGATTGATGGAGACAATATCTTCCATTACTTGTGGCAGTACTGTACCTTCCAATCTGTAATGATCGACCTGATCTTTAAAAAACATAAAATACGAGTTTAGCTTCTGTTAATTTTTATTAGCTGGTTGTTAGTCAGTGGTGTCAGTCACTGTTTTTAAGATGCTCCAGCCCTGGTTTTTCATTGACAGTTTTTAAAAAGAAAATACAGTGATCCATTACAGCAGGTCAATGGTTTTGTGATGTAAATTCCTGCAATGACATTGGGCCAAAGTGAGTGTGATGCAATTCCCACTGCCCTACATCTTTCATAAAATACTTCCACAGTACATTTCAGAGCAGCAGCTACCTGGTGACAGGCTTCATGACCAAGGGTAGGGGCCCAAACACAACCCTGCTTTAACCCCAGGGCCCGAGTCGAGGGTACACGCGGGTGGACAGCCTCCACCCACTTTTTTCAGAGGGTGGACGCCGTCCACCCTGCCAAGAAGTTGGGCCCCACTGAAAAAGATGCTGAATTCATCCCAGTGTAATTTCCAAACACCAGGACACTTTCAGCAGTGCCTGCACGTTGTCTGCTTTCGATCGCAACAACGTGCAGGCGGGGACGGGATGGGGCTCTCTTATTTCTGACTTCTGCTAGGCACATAACAAAAGCCGAACTTAAGTGGTCATCAGGCTTCCTTTTGTGCGAGTTCTGGGCTGGAAGCAGGCGGGAGCTTCACACCTAGAAGCAAATGCAGCAGAGGGGAAACAAAGGCTCACATCTTGTTAGCACATCACACATACTTAGGAGAGGCAGCTTTTCACTTTGTTCAGGCTCTGTTTAGGAGATATGCATGCACTGTAAGGACATCATATGTGTGGATGTTTCCCAGTATTTGCACAAAATAAATAGCATTATTATGCCGCTTAGGAGGCATTGTAATAATTTAAATATCACATTTTTTTCTTTTATAGTACTATGGCTAGAGGAAGCTATAAGCTGACAAAAGGCAACATTGTTTTATGTGTAGCGTACAAAAGTGCAAATCTTCTGCCTAAATCAGGAGGGTTTGCAAGTATACTCGAAATGTGCTCAAATGTACTCATGATACACCTGCTAAACATATATGTGAGGGCGTAAGATCTGATGTCACTTCTTGTGATGCCACTTCCTGTGATGTCACGTGCTGTCATGTCACATGCCTCATGCGCTGCGATGTCACGGGCCGTGATGTCACACGCTCTGATGCCACTTGCATATTGATTAACTAGGTTAGTACCCCCACTTCTTTTTTTAGGACTTATGCCATGCTTAACCCCTTATGAAATGGAATTTTCTGAGAAAGTGAACTAATCCTATTTAATGCTACCTTGGCCTAATTTCCATGATTTATCTCTTGCAGTATGGACAGCATGCTACTTTAATTCACTATTATCCCAAATAATGATCTACCACATTGAACACAGGACAAAATAACATAGCCGCAAAACATGTTCCCTCTGATTTCCTCTGATTTTTGAGACATTGCCCGAAGACCAATGCAGTGGTTGATCACTGACTGACCTGCTTTAAACTCACCATGTTCAATTGGTACTAGCTCATACTCCTCAATCCAAGCTTTCAAGGATTGCAAAATAGCTTTCATATATATATTTTGCATCTACATCTAACAGACTAAGGCAATAGCTTTTAGGATCTGCACAAATATCATCTCTTTTCAGAATAAGATCTTTTTATTATGTTTCTCAGAGAGTATAGTCTTGATCCAGGTTAATGTGCTGTCTGCAGTGACCATATGGAATTGGTACCCAGGAGCATCAAGAAAGTAGAACAATGGTATGGGGGAAACATAAAGGCAAGAGGGACTGTCTAAGGCCGAGAGGCTTGTTTCTTTGCATGATCACCCTGATATAATTACTGATTGGTTATGCTAATTAATTGAAAAAACTATTTTCCCCTTTATGTTAGGTTACAGTTACGGCCCAGGGGATTGGAAGAATTAACATCATCTAAAGTGCACCAAAATGGACCTGCTACAGTTGACGCATGGGAGGGTATCTCTTTAGTGGCTCCCCTCCCTATCTCACCATTTATTTTTTCTAATACTGTTAAATATTTATGGAAGTTTTTTTATTGTTTGAGTTGTTAGTGATGCAATGGAAGGGATTAACAGACACTTGTGAAACAGAGTCTAGTGTATTGTAGATCCCTTGATGGGCACTTTCGGGAGGATGGCAGGTCTCGCTCATGGCTCCACAATTTTAAAAACTGACCTATACATGACACAGAAACTAGTATCCTGAAAAGCCAAAGAGCTCTATTCATTCATAAAATGACCAGGGTATGCAATACCTTTGGGAAAACTGATATGATATCACTGCTGTACAAGAGACGCATCAGAGAAAGCAAGATGGACATTGCATGAGGAATATGTCCTACCCCCTTGTATTTTGTTCCTCAGCTTGGACTCAGCACAATAGGGTAGCAATATAGTTCCATAATTCACTCATATTAAACCTATTTCTTATAAAACTGCCAAAGAAGGTAGATACGTTATAGTGATTGGTACACTACAAGGCATGCAACTAACAATAGCCACATTGTATGCCTCAAATTCAAACCCAAGCTACTTACTTCTGTCATTTCTCAACAAGTTGTGTGATGTTGGTGATCAGGGGACCTTATAGTCAAAGGTGAATTTAGCTCCATATGGAATGCAACTGTGGATACCTCTGTTAGGCTCCACTAGCAACTCAGGTGTGCTCTCAAAGAAACTAAGGGACATGGGGCTAAGAGACTCATGAAAAAAGCAACTCGCAGTCTCGCTGAATTACACTTTTTTCATACACACATAGAACATATTCTAGAATCGACAACACCCTAGTCAACAATGCCCTTGTACCTGTGACATGTAACACTAAAATACACCTATAATAGTGTTGGACCATGTAACAATATAGCCAACACCTGGGAATTAATTCACACCCCTAGAGGTTGCTAGATATTCCATCCTGCAGTCTTCAAAAACATGGTTTTGAAGTCAGGGTACATGAACAGAATCTTTCGAGTGACTTTATTCCTGCCTGCACCTGGGATGCCTTATAGGTGGTTGTAAGTGGTGGGTGCATAGATTCCCAGGCCAAAATCAAAAAGTTGAGACAGACTCTCCAAAGAAAATCTGTGGCAGGCAGAAAAAGAGCACAAAGAGAATCCAACTATGACTATCCAGCATAGAGTGATTACTCTAAGGGGCAAGTGAAATGGATTCTCCTAAGACTTAAAACATATTCATATGATCAAGGTAATAATGTGTGACCACAATTAGTGAGGAAATTCAGGCATAAGATAGAACATTGGCCAAATAATTTATTTCTCTTTGGGCCAGGTGGCAGAAACAGAGTCAGATAATTTGGAGGCCTTCGGGGATTTCTATGTTGATCTTCACTCTGCAACGCTGGCAATACCACACAGGTACATAACAATGCAGTTGTTACAATGACCGCGTTGTTACCACGCTTGCCTTAACATCGCAAGACATTTCAACGACTTGCGCTAGGTGGCATGCAACACCAGGGAATGTGTTGGATTTTAAATCCAACACCTTCCCTGCTGTTGCGCTAACTGGAGTAGGAATACTAATTTATACTATTCCTAAGTCCAGCGCGCCATCTAGGGCAAGTCATTGACACGACTTGCGATGTAATGCCAATTGTGATAACAACGTGGTCGTTGTACCTACCGCGTGGTAAAAGCACGCGTTGTAAAATGCTATATTCCTCTAAGGACTCTCCCTGAGAGGCAGCACATTCCCAATACCCACAAGAAAGTACCCTCACGTGACGCAGAGATGAGCAGCATGAAGAGCAGGCGGTTTCCTTTACAGAGGAGTAGGGCAAGTCATCCGTTAGGAAACTTAAACTCCATAAGACTCTAGGGACAGAGGGCGTCCAGCCAATTTTTATAAAGCGTTCTCTAGCATCATAATACCTCACATAACTAACTTATTTAAATCAATTAGGCAGCTACTCCATCCATGCTAGAAGCCAACATATTGGTAATCATGAAACAAGTGCAAGGCGCCACTCAATGCAGCCTTAAAGGCATATCACACTTTTAAATCATGATGCCAAGCTAGAGGTTACATGACTGGACTCTCTGCCTCCACTTCTGAACCATCCTGATCAATCCGGCTCCATCTGAGTAAGCAAACGCATGATAATATTAGGTGGATAGTCCACCTGATCGAAATATCTTGGAACAAACCTTCCAATTCAGTCCTGGCTTCTCTGGGTTCAGAAATGGCCTTCGATCAGATAGAGTTGCAACTTTTAGTCAAGACACTGCAGCGGTTTGGCCATGGCATGATACAGTTCTCCTACTTCAAGGATAAATGTTAACAGCAGACATTTTGCCTTCTTTCTCCACTGCTCATTGCGTTCAGTATAGAGCGATTAGTGTCTAAGGTGAGAGTTGATAAGGGAACAGAGAGCATACCTTTTACATTGAAGGAGTATAAACATATGCTTGTGCCCATTGCATCCTCCTCACCTTGACAATACCAGCTACTTTGCTGCAGCAACTTTGATTTCATTTGAAAGCAGGGCCAGACAAAATGTAAATTGCACCAGAGTAAATTGTGTAATTTTGGGAATTTCGTGTTATGCTTGTTATCCAAAATTCCGAAATTATGCTATTATACCAGTCTGCATGATTACGCTCGATTCATAGTAAATAGTAGCTGTGAATGCCCTGAAGACCAGAACGCGACCATTCCTCGCCAAAAATATACCACAAACTGCTGAAATTTCACATAATTACACTAATACAAATTACACAGATTTTAAAGACCCCTACCTAATTTAAAGAGGTGTTTTAAAATAAATGCTATTAAATCAGAGATTCTTAATCTTACCCATCCCCAAGCCACAGTGGCCGCTCTAGCCCCCAACTCTCCTTTTAAGTGGACATGTAAATGAAATATCCAAGCATACTAATTAGACCAAGGCCTAACGGTCTATACAAAACAAACTAACTACAGTTATGGACATATTTGAAGAATGACTTTTGAAGATGGACTCCTCTCTTCTTCTCATGGCTGGGGACAATCAATACAATTAAAATGAATGCGTTGCTGAAGATGATATACCTGTTTCAAGCCCGCTTTGCAGACCATAAGTTAATGGCGTTTCGATTTCTACAGCAGTGAAAGAGGGCCAGAATGAGTTATGAATTGATAAGATTTCCAGAGTGGCCAGTGGACTGTCTTCCAGATTTCCAACTGTACAATAAGGCAGCTCAACTCCGCATCACAGCAGATTGGTCCCTCCGAGCCTCTGATAAACACTAGGTGCACATGGATTGGGCTGTAGTGGGTAGAACAATATGGGATCTAATTGACAAACCCAAAGCAGAAAGACCTATGAATGCTTATTGTAGGTCAGACACCAGCACTATGCTGACAGTTTGGGACTCTATCCACAGGCATTCTTAGGTACCTACTTTTCCATCCCCATATTCTGCCATACAATATAACCCCAGTTTTACATCACAGCCCGTTTAACAAACAGAGACTATAGAAGTGTCTGACGACCTCTCATATGTTCTGTGGGTATAAGGTATTATCCATTAACTCTTCCAAACAGAAGTTTCATTTAGATGTCTCTGAGCTCTTCTGATATGTGCAACTAAGACATTAAATTATGCAACTACAGAAAGTTAGCAGCCACCCACAACCTGACCACTTGAAAAGTTTGTAAAAATAGTTAGTGAGTCCAGGGGGTGGATAACTTCTCTTAATAACATACTATGGAAAACCGCTCCACCAACAACACAAACATATACATCCCAATGGGCAAAATACATAGAGGAAAGCATTAGTGAGATGCAGTGGGGTATCCTGAAGCATGCAAAAAGAACAATTGATGGACAGAATGCAGAACAATGTCATACATTCACCCCGGTACAGAGATGTGGGCCTAAATTCATTGTTTTTTTGCTCTGGGGGGGAGTGTCTGAAAAGTTTCAGCGCTCCGTCCATCATCTCCTTGTGTTTGCTTTGTTCGCCCTAAGTTGGCAGGGTATGCACAGATGTGGGTCCCTTGCTCACTTGCCACTGGATTCAAGCTAGCCAGGCTGATGAGGGCTGTTAACCCAAAACCGGTCTCAGGATGCTTGTTTCTGATCTAGGGAAGACATGGCTTGGCAGTTCGGGCTGGACTGTTCCCATGAGGAACAGGGTCAAGACTGATTTGCATATAGCTATAACTGGGGTGGCGAAGTGAGCTAAAGAACGATGATGGATTCAACCCTGATCTGTGACTGGGGGTGAGTGTCTGAAAAGTGTCAGCGCTCTGTCCATCATCTCCTTGTGTTTGCTGTATCTTGAAGCATGACATATCCAAGCACTCCCACACCATGGCAGGCAGAGAGGCCCATTGATCATGTTTGACTGATATATGCACCAAGTTAAACTGAACAATAGCTTCCCACAAAAAGTGCAATGTGTTGGAGTGGATGTGGTATACTGGAAGATTTTAGACCTGTGTGGTGGAATTGTCTGCTGACTAGGCCAATTTGGGCTGACATACTTCCTGTGATACAGATGGTCCTGTGATACCCCATACCAGCTGATATATCCAACGGCGGGCCCTCCGCAATGGCGGAGGAGCATCACCCTACTGGCTCAGAGCCAGCAGCTGAAAAATAAAACAAACTTTTATTATCATTTTATTTTTCAGCTGCTGTACATTTGGCCGTCTTAGGCCGGCCAAATGTACATGCGCACTTAGATTTCTCCAACCCAGCTGTATTGCACAGCCAGGTTGGGTAAACAGCACAGTGTTAATCCAGTCCGCTCAGGCTAATCCCCATGTTGCTCTTATGCTTGAGAGCAACGTGCAAATTGGATGGGGAGTCTGTGATGCTGCCCCAGGGACTGCTGTGACCAGAAACTGGATGCAGAGGAGCATGAAGCGGCCGTCAGCACCAGTTAAGTCTTTATTTTTATTATTAAACCCTCCGCAGTGTGCTCCACCCATGTGCTCCATCTGCGCTCCTCGCCCCCTCCACCCACCCCAAACTCTTTATGTTTGTCAGCTGCCACTGATTAAATCCAAAGTAATTCTGGGTCTTTTCCCTCAGGAGCTACAAAATCAAATTAAGTCTGATAGAATGATGAAGTGCAATTGCCTGGGGTGGCTAAAACAACTGTGGCAGGTTATTGGAAAAAGAATGTACCCAAACATATCGCCTTTTGGTACTTGTGCCTATGAAACGTATTGGTGATGAAAAGAACTGGCAACCTATGGAGAAGTGAAAAGACTTTGAAGTGATGTAGGGGTCACTGCTTGTCTCAAGGTATTCCTATGTTTTTCTCCCCCATATGGATGAGATATGTGAATTCTTTATTGACTAGTGATATGGACATGGGAGGCACTGGGAAACTGTGCTTGTAATGACCCTCAAACTGACACTAAAATAATGTGTTGGCTCCTCCTTTGGTGACCAATAGAACAATCCTCAAGAGTATTGTGAAATTGCCTGCGAATGACTCAGCTCTATGGAAATTATTATTGATCCCTTCCCGATTACTGGATGGAAGAGGGTAGCGCTTTTATTGAAGGATAAAACATTAGAAACATTGTTGCAATGTGATGAGCTAGTCCTGAAAAGTTATATAACCATGAATACAATTAAATGAAACCTATTACTGACTTCAACCCATTATTATACATTACATTTTTGTGGATAGTATAGATTTATAAAACAATCAAGTTTGCTAAATAAATAACAAATGTTCCAGACCTAAATTGAGAGACTAAAACAAATCACTGTCAGATTTGTGAGTTAAACTATAATTCCAGTGATGAAGGCTTTTAAGCTGATAGATGGTGACCCATACAGCTAATAGACCAGACATCTATATAAATTGTAAGTTAACACTAATATAAATTGATTTTTGAAAATATTTAAAAAATCTAGGTCAGTGCACTTCGAGTGATCTCTTAAAAGATCAAGGGGCTTAGGGAAGCCGTGATAGTCAAACTAAGTGGATTGACGTGTTTTTAACTATAGAATAACTGTCTCAAACAATTTTGCTATTGTAATCATATGTTGTTGAAAGATAAATTCTCATAATTAATTCTAGTTACATGTTAGTAAGTGACCTTATGTGTGGGAGGGTGCAGTCTTTTAATAATAATGTGCCCATAAAATAAAAGCTGTGATTTTAATAGAGGAAACTTTTTAAATTTGGTTATTGGTTAAAACAACCTTTTGTGTAATAAGAGCTACTTATGTTAAAAGAAAATTATCCTGATCTACTAACATTATTAGTGTTGTAACAGTGGCCACATCAGACAAGATTACAATAGTGGCCACCATGTCCAAGTTTACCTGCAGTGATCACCTCAGTGCATCAGGAGGGTTACCAGCAGGTATGTAAAAAAGGCTTTGTCAATTTGGAATGGGAAACATCGTTTACATCGCATTCAGTACACCGCGATGCTGTTACATCGCGGTCGTTACAACGAACGCGATGTAACCACGCGATGCCATTACAACGCAAGTCTTTACATCGACTTGTGCTAGATGGCGTGCTAACATTACAAATAGTGTAGTTTACTATCCCAACACCTTCCCTACTGTTAAGTGGACTGGAGTTGGAATAGTAAATTACGCTTTTCTAATGTTAGCACGCCATCTAGCGCAAGTCGATGTAAAGACTTGCGTTGTAATGGCATAGCGTAGTAACATCGCAGTCGTTGTAACGAATGCGATGTAACTGCACGCATTGTAATGACTCACGTTGTTACGTCATACATCCATTTGGAATGCATTTACATGGGTAATACATGACACTCACAGTGCCCGTGGCACAAAAGTAATTGTATTAGTAAAAGGTATCTGCACATGTTGTA
This sequence comes from Triturus cristatus, assembly GCF_964204655.1. Taxonomy (NCBI): domain Eukaryota; kingdom Metazoa; phylum Chordata; class Amphibia; order Caudata; family Salamandridae; genus Triturus; species Triturus cristatus. The sequence goes on from NC_140591.1 coordinate 1,192,389,194, forward strand.
TCACTCAAAACCACCTTTGAATATATTTTGGAAATTCAGCCACTTTTTTTCCAAACATCAGCTTATGAGTTCTGAAAATGCACGCTTTTTCATCTTGGAATGCACAGTTTTGTCATACATATGTCAATTTAACCAAGCAAAAAATTCCAATTTAGAAGGCTGGGATGCACATAGAAGAGTTACTGACCAGCAGCTGGTGAGCTAGTGAGCTACCATTTGCTCACAAGCCACTCCTAAGAGTAGCCTGTGTTAAAACATAATTATATTTTAATACGAAAATTAAGACTACTAATGACCCAATAAGTGTATTGCATTGAAACCATTTGATATTCATAAAAACCTACCATAATTTGAAATATAATGCAAGAGGATAGTTTTTGATGATCGTTTCAAATCATGTGCAGTTGGTCCTTTTCTGTGCTTTTTGGGTCTCTATAGACCTTATCTGCAACAAATTAATGCAGCACGGTGTTGCTTGATATTTGGCGGCACCACACTGCGTTACTTTGGAAGCATAGAATGAGACATATCTCCAACAATATATCCCTTTGCTCTGTTCTGCGCTGGCTCACAATGGGCCTCCATGCGCCGACGCAGGCACCCATGCACCACGTTGCAAGGGTGCAGTTGTTGTGGGGATGATTGTTTTTGTGCAGGAACGTACACCTTCCTGTACAAAAACAATCACAAAAGGTGATTTCCTCTTTCTATGTGTGCTGCAGAATGCAGCACACATAACTAGAGGTAAAACGAGAAGCAATTAAAACATTGCTCCTCGTTGCATCTCCCTACACCTCCCCTGGGGCGGCGTAGCATTCTGACGCATTTCCAGGCTTACGTTTTCTCGTAAATCTGGAAATACGGCAGAAGCCATGGTTGTTGCATGGGAACACCCACAGCAACAACCATGGCACGCCCCTTTCACGCAGAGTACTGCTTGTAGAGGGGCACGCTGGGTCGTTTTACGTGTCCTTGTAAATATTGGGCAGCAAGATGCGCCACCAGTGCGTCACAAAGAGTGATGCACTGTAGGCGTAAGGGGCTTGTAAAGAAGCCCCACTGTTTTAATTTTGTGGAAACTAAATATTAGATTTTAGGCTGAAGCAATCCCACGGGTATTGAATATAGAATTGATAAGATTTTATATACTCCAGCCGTGCAGTTAAACACTGAGTCCAATAATCTTGGAAGTCCCATTCTACTGCAGATGCTTCCCCACGAGCATTGGAATTACAGGCAGCTCAGAGCACTGGAATTACAGGCAGCTCCTCGATGCAGTAAAGTCAAGCAATGATTACAATCCATCTGGTATATCATTTTACTGAGAAGAGGAACCAAACAAAGAATGCCAATAACAACCCTGAAAACTGCTTGAATATGTGTTTTTTCCTCATTTCCATGTTCTAGTCATTGAAAAAATACATTCGAGGCATCCCCTTTTTTTTAAAGAAAATGATTCATGTGGGGCACTTCTCTTTTCTCCTCTAGTCTTCATCCTGGGGCTCAGTATTACTTTGAAACTTGATACTAAACCTGCGAATTGTTTCTGGTGATAATCTCTTCTAGAGCCCATGAGGCATCTTTTATACTAACGTGTACAATTAAACCCTCTACATGTTTCAAAATAATCCATTCGGTAGATTTTAAAAAGACAATTCAATATTAACAAACGTGTTTGAAATAATTGGTCTTTCAATGAAAACTAAAATAATTTCAAGAGGAGAAGTGATAGTTGTATTTTTCACACAAAAGATTCTGCTTACAATGCACAGTTTCTGCTTGCAGAATACAAAATGAGTAACAAAGGGGCATATTATCAAGCACGGCGTTAAAATTATTGCCGCTTTAGCGGCAGAAAACTGCCGCTAAAGCGGCGATAATGGGCTTGATTATATGCCGCGGAGAATTCCAATTAGAAGCCCATGTTGACACTAGAACATGGGCTTCTATGGGAAATCTCTGCGGCATATTATCAAACACGTAATCGCCGCTTTAGCGGCAGTTTTCTGCCGCTAACGCGGCGATAATTTTAACGCCGATTCTTGATAATATGCCCCTCAATTCTTCCATTGCAAATTTGCAAAACATCAGCATGTAGTTGAGTAAAGGTTCGTAGAGCAAATTCTATTTCCTGTAATATGAAACGAAGGAAGGCCTGATGAACTACTACTCTTAGGTCGCAAAGTTCTGGTCGCAATATGCTGCCAGCATTTTTGCGACCAGAGAGCTATTTTGCACCTCTGTATTATTAAGTCAGTTCGCAAATTACTGATTCCTAATGGGTCGCAACAAGACCTACATCATGAATATTAATGAGGTAGGTTGCAATTTGCGACCCTTTGGGAATGGCAGCCATTATAGGAATGGTGGCCTGCTGTTGTCAGCAGACCAGCATGTCTGTGATTGCTTTTAAATAAAGCAATTTCTTTCACATGGAACCCATTTTCCTTAAAGGAAAACGAGATGTGTTTTTAAAAAATTAACCTTTTAACTCACATTTGTTAAGGGTAGGCCGTAGTTCATGGAACCACTGCCTATTTTTAAAAGATATTTTTGCTAGCATTCTCAAAGCGGAAGGAGTCCCATTGGGACCTCTTCCCATTTGTAAATTGATTACCACTAACTTCTGTAGTTGGTAAAGTATTAATGTTTTGCAACTGGATTCCAATTGCAAAACATTAACACGTGCCATTCCAGTTTGGTATTTGGAAAGACACCCTAAACATGCTCCTTCCAAATACCGAGATGGAATTGGTTTGTAAACCCAAATTATGATTCCGTAATTTGTAAACCTCATATGAAATTTAGGAGATCATGTGTAAGATACAAGTCAACTGGAAACGAATCAGTGTTACACCGTTTTTGGTCAAGCAACAGTTAAATTATTTGTATTGAATTGGGAGACTGGCTCCGCAAAGACTGATACTCTGTTTCATGTATAAAAAGAAATTTATTTTATACCCATCATTGGTAAATGGTATGCACTAAATTCTAGTCATTATTTAATAAAGAGTTTAGACATAGTGCGAAAACAGAGAAAGTTGATTTTGAAATAAATGCAAATAATGCCTGATGCCTCAAGTTGGTTAGAGATCATGTTAGAGGTGTAATATTTTTTAGTGAATGCATCCACTTCCATGCATAACTGCTGTTTATAAAATGGAGTAAACAAACTTTGCACTATATTAATAGGAAATTGAAGAATTTGGTTTAACTTCAGTCTTAGTGCCAATGTTCACATTTGGAGAATACAGCAAAATGCATCTCCTAATATCTATTCTTTGATAGATACATAAAATCAATCTCAGCTTCGCAAATAACTGAATATCTCCTTCTAGATTACTCGAAACCTTTCGGTAAAGCCTTCCGGAGTATTAGGCCACGGAAAGCAGTGCGAGAGATGCTTCTCAGTTGCTCTTTTCAGTACAGTCTCCAGCCAACGTCCAGTCCCAAAGGCTTCTGGTTCTTCTTATGTACCTCCAGGAAACCAGCTTCTCTGACTATTGAGAATGGCTTTTAGCTCTCAAGATTGAAGAGTAAGATACTGCAAGCCCTACATTGAAGAGCTCTGGGATAGGAAAAATCTAATTATGTGTCTAATTATGAGGCTGTCTGAACTGGTTTTCAGTCTAGCACAGTGAAGGCATATCACAACAACCATACTTGATATCATTTTTGGATATTTGAATTAAAGCTCTTAAAGTCTCATGTAGAGTTTGGTGAAATGGGTACAAACATGGTGGAGTATTTTTTCCACCAAGCCCTGTCCACCAAACTGATGGTCAACCCACTCTATTTAGAGTTGGTGCATGTCATGTTTCTGCCAGTGGTGCCCCAACTTGCTCCACTGGTGGAAACTTTGCTACAACCACCTGATGGATTTTGGTCAGTCAGCGTAAGTACCTCAGACTCTCCACCATATATAGGGTAGACATTCTGATGTACTTTTCTTTTGTTCAGGACCACCAGGAAAAACTTGGCAGTCATCAACAGAAAATACATCACCCATCTCCCATTGGAGAAAATACTCAGAATTTCAGGATCATTAGTTTTTTGTTTTACAAAAAACAGCTCTCGGTTGGTAGTTTGTTTCTGTAAAACAAAAATGTTTGTTATGTTGCTGCATGAAACATGGTGGCCACTCAGCAAAACGTTAATGCCATGGTGTTGGCTACTCTCTAGATTCCCATCATCCATCTGCCCAGGAAGTGACATCACTGGTTTCCCGCCACACTCTCTTTAAAAGAAGAAGTCAAGCAAGAGTATTTAATTTGCCATCCCCAATCTGCACAGGAAGTGACATTACTGGTTTCGTGCCAAAACTCTCTTTAAAAGAAGAAGCCAAGCAAGATGACTTCATTTATCATCATTCATCTGTACAGGAAGTGACATCAATGGACTTCCCATCATCCATCTGCACAGAAATTGAAATCACTGGATCTCCCATCATGCATCTGCACAGAAAGTGACATCACAGGTTTCCCACAAAAACTCTTTTTAAAAGAAGAAACCAAACAAGAGGACTTAATTTCCATCATCCAGTAGCACAGGAAGTGGCATCACAGGTTTCCCGCCCAAGTACCATGCACTCCTCCCTCCTCTCCGGACCTATTTATTGGCACCTCCATTGTGGACTATGCCCAGATCCAGGAACCCTGGCTCCCCCCACCCACCAATTGGGACCTATGCGCCTCAACACCCGCTTGCTCACCAATCACGCCATGGAAAAATGGATGCTACTGCATGGCCTTACTTCAGACTTGCTCTTTCTCACAGAAACATGGCTAAACCCAACCTCAGTACCATATATCGCCAACTTCTCCCTGGGCAGAGCCCTCATATTCAGACCAACTGGACTCCATACTAAGTTCCCCAGAGACATCACAGACTTCGTCACACACCACCATCATCAAAGTCAGCACATTTATCCTACTTGGAAACCTTATCTTTCACCTTCAGGACTGCACTGACCCACGCTCTATGACCCTTCTAGAAAACCTTGCAAACGTTGGCCTCAACCAGCACATTACTGAACCCACCCACATCGCCGGCACCTATTGGACCTGATTTCCTCCTCAATCAGCAACATCACAGTTGACCAGCCAGCAACTATTACCTCGATACGCCATGCACCTCGTCAGTTTCAGTATACCCATCTGAGACCATCACAGACCTACCACCACAGGAACCACCCTCCCAGAGCTGGAAAATTATTTCAGAAGAGAAGTGGGCTTCTACTTTCCCCGAGCATTGGCTCAGGCACACCAGCAACTTGATGAAAGCAATCAAAAACATCAAATGCTGGATCACCACATTTAATGACAGCTTTGCTCCCTTCAATCACAGGCTGATGCAATGCCACTGCAAGCAACTGGAGCACAAATTGAGAACAAGACAAGATGCTGCAGATAAAGTCTTCAAATTAACCCTAAGACACTACAGGCAGCAGATAATAACACCAAGCGCACAACTCTTCCAGATCAAATTGACACTGGCACTAATAGCAGCAACATAATGTGTGCCATCATCAAAAATGTCACCACACCTCCTGGCAACTCCAACAACATCACCCTTCAAAAGACCTGTGCAACAATCTCTCTGGAGTTCTTCTGTAACCAAATCACCTCCATTTGCAGCAACTTCGACCCTCAATGGGACCATATTACCACTGAAACTCAACTCCCCATTTAAGCCAATAAAAGGACCCTGACCTTGTGGCCTGCCGTCACCACTGTCAAAATCTCTGCTACCATGAAGACCATCTACTCAGGGGTTCCATTGGACCCTTGCCCCCATCACCCCTTCACCCCTTCACCAAAGGACTCCTACCAATCAGTAAAGCATTAACACTCAACCTCAATACCTCCATCGACTCAGCCACATTCCTGGACACCTGGAAACATGCCACCATCATGCCCCTGCTCAAGAAACCATCCGCTGACCCAGTCACGCTTTCTAACTACAGACCCACCTCCCTCCTACCATACCCAGCAAAGGTCTCAGAGAAACTAATCAAGCAATGCCTTACCTACCACCTCAGCAACCACCAGCCCCTCAATGCCATGCATTCTGAATCAAGGGCCAACTACAGTACAGAAGCAGCACTCATTGCCACCACAGACAACATCTGCATGAACCTTGGCAGAGGAGATAAGGCAGCCCCCATTCTCCTGGACTTAGTCACCATCAAGTTGGCCTGTGGGAACACCCTGTACTCCGGGATCACCAAGCAACTCACTAGAAGACTACAGACTGTCCAGAACTTGGCAGCCAGACATAGAAAGAAGAAAATGCCTCAAACAATTGTTTTTATACAGTAAGGTGTCCCCACCTGCAAAAAAACAATCCTACTCACAATGCTGGCACCCTCACACCATGGTGCACGAGTGCCTGCATTAACGCTAGGCAATACATTGTGCACCAGCATATGGAAAGGACAGGCATGCTTCGTATGATGTTAAATATGGCACATTCCTGCCCTTTTCCTTTCACGCAGGGTAGCGCAACAAGGTGGCTTGGTTCGCTGCGTAAATTCTTAATAAATGTGCCCCTTAAATTTGATGGAGGGTAGAGGCTTGGTTCGCTGCGTAAATTCTTAATAAATGTGCCCCTTAAATTTGATGGAGGGTAGATGTAAGTGCATTTCCTGAGTGGTAATGGCGATGCAAGACCCACAGATGGGTGTGGTGGAAAAGAGAAGTGGTTGTTTAAGAAGAAAATATTTGACCCATGCCGAAACATTTGAAGTTAAATATTAAAATGCACATTAGCTTCAGAACTATGTATGCAGAAATTTTAATGTGGTGGAAATTCCATTTGTGAAACTTCTATACTTGAAAGTACTATTGGATAACTATGACTCACATCGATACCAGGAGTGTTCCAATGATTCTTTCTGAATCCCATAAACGTTTATTTTGCCCGAGGCATGTTTTCCTACCTTCTGATTCTGACCCATTGATTACCTGCAATAATAAGTTATAAAGTGTTTTGAAATATGCATGTATTTCCGTGGGTGTAATTTCTTTTGGGAGTTTATAGGTTAAGACGTTTGTGCACCAGGAATAATATTTTCCTGGCAGACAAGGAACATACTTTTCAATGTGCTGTGTGGACAAACATCTACCTTGCGCATTTCCCTTGTTGATTTTTCTTATGCAAATCTGGATTTCTGACTTTTTTATGTGCTGACCTCATAACAAATGCCCAGCTCCAAGTGTTCTGCCAAATGATGTGCTTTTGTTTTCTCACTGAAGCTGTCCTGACCGTGAGCATTGACTCATGCTTGAATTGGTGTAGTGGATAACTACTGGTGACAGCCTACTAATGAGCAGGTGTGGAAATGCACTTTGCATGGGAGGAGAAATAAAGCAACAAGCTATGAATACATTATCATTGGCATGCCTGTGTATTCTATATTCTAGATTACAGAAAAGACTCATGGAGACGTATTTCAAGAATTGCACAGCAAGGCTACAATAAGAAAACACTACCATTTGGGTGAATGTGTTATTTTCATTCTTGAAATAATACTCCCCGCAGTAAAATATGTGTATATACAAGAGACCCTCAAATACAAATGCTGAATGCCAGAAGACAATGCCAAATACATAGCATAAAACTAACAGACACTCCAAAATGTAGGTTAACAGATGTCCGGTTTAATGTAAACCTTCCTAGGTAGCATTTATTTATTTTGTCTATTATATTCTGTAGGATATTGGGTACCTGTTTGATGTGGTGAGCCCCTACTCAAGCAACAACCACAATACGTGTCAGGGTGAAACACAAGCAAACCACAAATCTACCAGTGCTTAACCCTCTGGTAACTAGGCACAAAGCAGTCAAACTTAACTTAGAGGCAATGTGTAAAGTATTCATGCAGCAAAAATGTACAAGCACAATACAAGAAAATCCCCACACCAATTTAAGATGATTGAGAAAAATGTAATTAATTATTTGAGACCATAAGAATAAAAATCCAATCACTAAAACCAAAGATATGCAATTTTAAAGATTTAAGTAAAAACAGTTTCATGCCGTACCGGGACAAAGTCACAAGTTCAAGCTGACCTCGATGGTGCACAGGCCAGATACAGGGACCAAGTTAGACCCACTGAACAAAGTACCTTGAATTCTGGTTGCGAAGCATTGCGAGATCTTATGTCAAGAAAAGCTTCACGCAGCAGCTGTTCCAAACGTCTGCATGTGGGAATACAAGGTCCTATGTCAAGGATGCGTTGCACAGCTGCGGTTCTGATGAAGCAGTCGACAGAGCTTGCGATGTGAGGTGCTGCGTCACCACCAAGGATGCTGTCGATGAAGGCCTGTGAAGCAAAGTTCTGCACCAGAGTTGCATCACGCAGTAGCAGTTCTGTGAAGCTGCTGCAATGTGAAGTCCTGCATCAGCGATGTGTCACACAGCAGAAGTTCCGATGCAGAGTTGCGAGGAGATGTGCCATACTTCTTTGGTTTTCTCAAGAGACCACAGCTTGGGTGGCAGAGCACCTACAGGGGCACTTACAAGGGTTCAGCCTGGGGTGCCACAACTGAGGGGCAAGACCCACAGCAGACAGAGTACTGGAGCTGGGTTCAAGGTGGTTGGAGCCTTTTCTGTCCCTGAGGCTCTGATCAGGAGGCCAGCTAATGAGCCTTGGAGTCTCTCTAGTGGTCCTGGATTTAAGATGCATGTCCAGTCCTTCTCACTAAGGCAGAATAGTAGCAGTCCTTCTTGCAGAGCAGTACAGCAGTCCTGAGTCTTTCACAGGTCCAGAGGTGTACTGAAGAGTTGGGCCCGCGGGTCAGTTATTTATATTTGGTGCTAGCTTTAAAGGAAGAAAAGGTTCTGGAGGTTTCGACTCACAGAGGTGTTTGGAATTTCGTACCTCCCAGCCCTTGCCCCAACTTGTCTGGGTCACAAAAGACTACTGTCAAACACATTGTGTGTGTGCTGAGGCATAGGCTTTGTGATGTGCAAGTGTGGTAGGGGACAGCTCCTACCCCCTATAAAGTAGGAGATTGTCCATCCTCCTATCAACACCTATACCTCCCTTGTCTCACTATCTGGGAGCAGTACACAAACACCACCTGCCAGCTACACCTAGTCATGTGACCCAGGATACAGGCTGCAAGCACCCAATGGTTAGGACAAGAAAATGGCACCATTCTAAAAGTAGCATTTTCAGAATTGCGACTTAAAATCTGACTTTTTCATTATTGCCATTAAAGAGGGTTTTACATTTGAATTCTTTAGACACCAATCTTGATATTCCTACCTACTCCTAACTGAAAGTTATCACTTAATAAATGTAATAAGTTAACCCAGTGTTATCCCATGGGAGAGGCAGGCCTTACAGTAGTGAAAAACTAATTGAAGAGTTTTTCACTACCAAGACATGTAGCTGTTTAGGGTCTAGCATAGCCGAAATCGCAGTGTAAACTTCACACACAGGCTGCAACAATAGGCCTGAGACACGTTTAAAGGGCTACTTAAGTGCGCGGTATGATAAGTGCTGCAGGTCTATTACTAACATTTAATTTAAATGCCCTGGCCACTGGTAGAATTGGCTTACTACTGACTTAATCGTAAATTAAATTTGCCAATTGGGCAAAGGCCAATCTAACGTGTTTTAAGGAGAGAGCGCAAGCACTTTAGCACTTGTTAACAGTGGTAAAGTAGATAGAGTATTATGGATAACAAAAACAAGAGCAGAAACAATAGAAGAGGGAAGAAAAAATTGTTTGGGGGAAACCCACCCTAACGGTTTCGGGTGTAAAACATTCCAAATATGACTAAAGTTTGAATATGGCTCAGAGGGTTGGTGTACGTACTTCTGATATGTGTGTGTGAATTGGAGTTCACACATTTAACTCCTGTGATGGACCTCTTAGACATTTCCTCCTTCTGGTTTTACTACAATTAATAAATTTGATGGAAAATAATATAACGCTTCATGTTGCTTAGCCACTACAGACAGAATATTCGGTGCTGTGTAGATACAGATACTAATAGTAATTGATAAACAACAGTAACAGTGTGTAGGTGCACATTAACAAAAGAATAGAAGAATGTAAAAGGAATAACTCTGTGTCTTTATGCTTCTTATAATCAGCTCACTGTGCGTGTGGCAAATTGGACAAAATATCCAGGCTGGCAAGAATTTTTGCTACTCTGTCGGCTAAACTTGATGCTCACTTTAGGGAGATCAGAATGTATGGAATCCATATAAGACAATATTTGTGAATTTCAGTCTGTTTCAAAAGGAGACAACATAGCACAGCATTGGAAAAGTCCTACATCACCAATATTTCATGAGTGAATCTATAACATGAATTGATGCATGGCTATCGAAAAAAGATGGTATATACAGGGAGAGTGTATTGGCACAATATGGGTGCAAGGATACAAATATGTTTCACTAAAATGTAGAAGGATTGAGAAAGTAGGAAAACACAAGTATCACATGAAGATAGAGTTCAAGGAAGAATCCTTGTTTCAGTCTCATACTTAATAGTAATTTTCAATGGGTAGAATAGAAATGGGACATAGTACAAATTGACTGCAAACTGACCTTGTTTGACTGCAAGCCGACTGCAACCCAATCCTAACCACAATTACTGATATTGCAGGCATCAGTAATTTAAGCGGTGGGACAGGCAGCAGGATTTTGTGTTAAACCCCGAGAATCCTGAGTAACAGGGAATTACAGGAGGAATGGTGAATACCACACACATTGCTAGCAGTAAATCCCTTTTCTATCTGGTATTTCATTGGACATATCACTTGCTTTCACAGTCAGAGTGTCCCGGTAAAACACTCCAAATACATTGTGTTCCTATGGTACTTTTAATCCAGATGAAGCTGGCAACTTTCATTTCTTGCCCCTATCCAAATAATGCGCAACTCACGAGATGGGTTGTATGCCACCGCAAATACATCACTGCTCCATGGAGAGGTGCAAAGAGGACAAAATTCACTGATCTCATCTTCTCATGGACAAGGAGATAGCATTACGTGGTGCATCTTCTATGATCTGGCCTAGAAAGTCAAAACTCTTATTTAGGCATTTCAAAAAAGTAGTTACCAAAACATTATAAAAGTGTTCATTACTTTGGGAACAGATAGGAATGTCAAGTGTGGACCCAAATGAATTGTAATTTTAAATGTAAAGTAAAATTTTAAGTCACAAGTCTAGAAATACCACTTTTAAAACGTTGTCTTTTTCTTGTCCTAACCATTTGGTGCCTGCTACCTCTACCCTGGGTCATATGACTGTGAATAGCTTGACATTTGGTCTTGGTGCATTCCGCCCAGACAGTGAGGCAAAGGGGTGAGGGGGGGGCACATGTTGACAGGGTGGGTCATCCTGCCAAGATGTTTGGAGCAGAGCTGTTCCCTGCCCAAATAACATTTTCAAATGGGCTAGCTACACATAGACATAAAGAAACTTGATACTAGCCTATTGTCAGACTGGGCAGTATAAGGAAGGACTTTTCCAGAACCAAATGTGGGTGTGGTCTAGGTGTATCCCCCACTATAAAGGCTGCCACTAGTTATAAATATTGGACCTCCTAAACCCCTCATTAGAACACTTCGTGGATCTGTGGAACACTCAGAGGAAGACCTGCTCTGCTGCCCTGCTGCTGTAAAGATTTCCCTGTTGCAGGAGAGACTGCCCTGTTGTCCCGCTGCATGAGGAAGGAAGCTTGGACCTGTTCCTTGAACCCAGGACCATGAGAGCCCTAAGGGCTAACTGGCGGCTGGCCTCCTGTTCTGAGCTACAGGCACACAATAACCTCAAGCAGACCCCCTGCAACTGCCCAGTGGCCCTGCTTCACTGGACCTGAAACTGGACCTGCCTTAGCCCTTCTGGACTCTGCTGGAGTAGGTTTCCGATCCCTAAGAGATCCCTTCCCAGGTCCTGGACCCTTGGCTGCCATCAGAGAGAACTCCTCCTTACCTATCTGAAAGTTCCACTACATCTGGCACAAAGCCCCAAACCAGAAACCAACATCAAGTAATGCAAGGCCTCACTGAGAAGCCTCACAAAGCAACACCACGTAGTGCGCACACCAAAAACATAAGGTATAGTAATCAGTGGGCCAAACTTGATCCTATAGATTGGTGTCAGATTTTTGGTTGTGTTGTGTCACTCAGAACTGTTTGTGTGCTGCATAAAAACATTACTTCATTGCCTCTAAGTTAAGCCTGACTGCTTTTGTGCCATACTACCAGAGGGTTAAGCACAGGTTAATTTATTGACTTTTGTGGTTCACCTTTACACAGATTATGGTTGTTGCTTGATTCTCGAAACCAATTGCACATGTAAATTCAATTTACAAGAACCAATGGATTGATTTACAAGTGTGGGGTATTAAAAAAAAGGTGACATTGTAGTCAGAAATATATTTACTCGTGCAAGAAATGTAACTTGCTTAAGCTTAAATTTGTACTATGATTTGTGCCATGCTATGAGTAGTCACCTTTTCAATCTGTGTGCGCATTTACATGCTTGTGATGGGTATGACGTTTGTGAATCTGGTCCATGGTTTGTAGACAAAATATAGATATCTTGTCAAGTCACATTGTCTAGTGTTATTAGAGCATGTTTAAAATGGCAGAAGACATGTCTAGTCAGAGTTCTAAAGGGCAACTGTATGGAACCTGAGACTTAATAAACTCTGGCTGATATTTTCTCAATATAAATTCAATTTCACTTAAAATCAAACTCAATGAATTAGAGCAGTAGTTGGTTGAGCAATAAATGAGTGTTGCCATATAATAAATCTTATCTTCACAAGAACCTAATCCAGACTAAACGACAATGACTCAAAAACCTTATACTTAATAATATCATTTACATATTTAACATGCCCCCTTGAAGTTTATTTGAGCATTGGTTTGAAAAAGTATGTAACTCCTACTTTTAACACCCAAATAGCTTCCATTTCGATGACTTGTATGATGTTGGTCAACTCGCTGTGAAAAATGCTTAGTGTATGCTCAATTGAATGTTTTGCAGGGGAAGCACTTGGAGCCTGATGTACAAAGCAATTTAATGGCTGCAAATGTCAAATCCGAGTCTTTGTGTCCAGAAAAGGGCATTTTTAAATGTACAAAACTCAAATTGTGACTCTGTAACATGATGCTGAATCACAATTTGGGTTTATGATTAAATGCCAAATCTGTATTTTGAAGGGGTGAGTATAGGGAATCCCTTCCAAATACCGATTCCTTAAGTTATGTATTAATGTTTTGTGACCAAAATCTGTTTGGACATTAATAATTTATCATCAAGTCTAAGGAGGTGTTAAACAGACGCAAACTCTTTATAGTGCCTTATGCATGCGACCCATAAACAAAGCGTTATATGCCAAAACACGTCGGGTTCTCTGAAGCCATGAGAGGTACACTCTTTGAATAAACACTTTATGCAGATTAAGCCTTTTAGAGTGCTTCGATACTGGGAAGGTTGTCGATTGTTGATGTACCGGGTACTCACACCCAGGGCACGCACAGCAATCGCAGGGCCTGGAGACCAGTGAGATTTGGTGGAACAAGCAATCTCTCTCTCTCTCTCTCTCTCTCTCTCTCTCTCTCTCTCTCTCTCTCTCTCTCTCTCTCTCTCTATATATATATATATATATATATATATATATATATATATATATACATTTATATAGATATAGATATAGATATAACTATAGATATAGATATATCTGTATATAGATATATATATAATTTCTGTCTTTGCAGACCACCGCTGCTCATCCGCCAATGATATTGGTGCACTGTATAATTTTAAATGTCTAACTAATTTAAGTTATTTAACCTTACTTCCAATAGGTGTTATTTTGATTGCTTACTTTCATTGTTTTCTATAGGAGTGTGTTGATGTACCTGTGGTTGACCCATTGTGGTTCATGGCTTACTCCAAGGCTGAAATGGAGTACATTTGCGTCTGTTTTAACTCCTTAGAGCTATAGTAACTTTAGAAGTGCCTTTTGTGAATTGTGACATTCTTACTCTTTTGTGGGTGTGTTCTCTGTACAAGTAAATTCCTCACAAAGCCCTACTTTTTGGAAGAGCTCTACCACTATGACAGATTTCTCTTCACAGAAAGCATAAGAGAGGAGGAGGTGGAGGTCTTCAGCCAAAGGTTTGTGAATTCCATTTTGCAAAACATGAGTACTACTACTGTAGTATTAGATTGCGTACTATAAAAAGGAAATTAGTAAAATGGGTGCTTAGTCTTCAATGCCACAGATTCCTTAGATCTGTTTCATAGTCAAATCAATCAAGGTTTCTGGATATTCGATAGAAATTGAAATTGAAAATTCTGCATTTCAGTGCAAGAAAGCATGTGCTCATAGGACCTGTGAGGATTTTCGCCAGGCTTGTACAGGCATAGGTAAGTCTACAATGCACTAAATAAAACTGCCAATCAGCAGATTTCTGTAATGATACAATTTAGAGGGACAGCTAAGAAATATTGTTTATCCTGTCTAAATAACAGTCATCAGAGACTGCAGAGATGCCTCTCATTGTCATAATCCTCGTAACACTTTAAATTGTAACTACAGACCAAATTTGTGTTATTAACATTTTGGTATGACAAACATAAATAATAAAAGGAATTGATTCGCACAGAAGTGCTTTAGGCAACAATATAAACTAGGTTTGATCTCAAGTGACGAATATCAAATGCTCGTTGCAGCAAATTCGCCTTTTTGACATTGGCAGATTCTTCGAAATAGAGATACTCTTTTTATGAATTGCTCCACGTGCAGAAAGCAATGCACTCTAACTAGGTTAACTTGAATTTGCTGTGCTGACGGTGGCCACCACAGTGTATTTAGATCCCATGACTCACTTAGATGAAGATCTTTTATTCATTAAGCAGAGGTGATAAAATGTATATTGAATGAACTGTTGGAACCATGGGAAACCAGGCAATTCCATTATACACCAATATCTGACTTTCTCTTTGCTTGGCTCTGGAAAAGAAAGTGACTTCAAGCTGTGGCAATATGAGCAGCAAGCTGGTGCCCAAAACAATAACAACATGTGTTATAATGTGCTGCATAGCATCTGAGAGGTAAGAAGTACATAGCACTGCTGCAGGCCAAAATGCTCACATGATTGATGTAAAAACACTTCACACACTATCCTACATTAATCATTCTGTTTGAACTCCAACGTGTAGTATCACAAACTAATATAATATTGTGTGTTGTCAATTCAAAATAAACATTAGATTATTTCACTAGTTACTAGAGAGTAGTCTTGTGGAAACTGACTGTTTTTCTTCATAAACCATTCCTTTACTAGGGATGTTGTGTAGTTATTTTTCATTTATTTATTTGCACTCATAATGTAATGTAAAACGGTATTGTTTTGTGGTGTTATATTCACATACCATTGTGAGTGCGTGTTATTCTATGGATTGTCTGGAGCTGAACTACTACTTTGCACATAGTGTCGCACTCGGACCGCATAGACTCAAGGGGAGCATATATATATATATATATATATATATATAGAGAGAGAGAGAGAGAGAGAGAGAGAGCGAGAGAGAGAGAGATACTGGCAACAGCCAGTAGGTGGTTATAGTTAGGACCAACTTTTCCAATGGATAAAGTGTTTTTGTTTTGCTAATAACTTTGGCGCCATTTAACAAATCTACTTTGCCTAGCTCTGCATGGAAAGTTTTGGGGTGAACCATCAAGCTGGGGCTGAGGAAAAGGGGGGACTCAAAACACTTTTCCCCCACGCAGTGTCTATTAGGATTTTGCGTCTGTTGAACACGAGTACAGGCTAAACCACTTAATGTAACTACACCAAATTTGGCAGAAAGCTAGATATTGGTACAAAAAGATCTCTTTTTCTAATGTGGTGTAAATCCGTTCAGTAGTTCTGGAGTTATCGAAGAAAAAAGAAATATAACTCTCTGGGCGGTGCTTCCACACAGATGACATGGTGCGATTTGATTGGCTGCTTTTGTTTAGCGAATAACTTTGGCACAATTTGATGAATATTTTTCAACATGTCCATGTTACTCTATACCCTTTGTGCATCTTCTGAAGGTTATGCTCATGAAAGGTAGATTTGATGTTAATCTTAATGAATAGCCTATTACATACTGCACATGTGGTTTATGTCATGGCATTTTTTCATGTTTATTTAAAAAAATAAGTTTAACCAAAACTAGGATATATGGGTTAAAGTTGTGCAGTAAGTTTAAATTACTTTGGAGGGACTTTAAAGAAACTTGAAAAACATTAGGAGAATTGCCGCCATGTGTTACGTAATTATTATATCCAGTCTGTGACTCAGTACACCGGATTTTTCTTCTGTCAAGATCCTTCTACTGTGGCAACAAACTGTAATTTGAATTTTGCACTCTAGTATTAATGTATGAATGTGTGTTTATTAGTACAGTTGCACTAAATAAAGTGTTAATGGGACACATTTATTTTCACTGCCACAACACAAATATATATACATTGTTAAGGAAGGGGAATCAAGGACTTAAGATGGGCTGCTGACTACTGCGTTATTTGGGGAATATCATTAGCATTTAATTCCCTAGGTTCCTTATTCATTCCATCTTTCTTATTCCCTCCCTTCAGATATATAGATAATATTACAAAGTGGCTGTAGTCATTGAGTAGTAGTTATACGTGCATAAGCATTTCCACAGGTAGAGTGTAAGAAATCAGGACCTATTTTCTGTGTCCCCCCACTTTTTGCCACCATTGTTATCACTCAATGCTGGTTTTCCTACTTTGACTGTGCCCTGGGCTCTGCTAACCAGAACCAGGGCCCATGCTCTGTGTTAAAAGTATATGATACTTGGGTATGATTGCATTGGCAATGACAGATCCCTATACGTCCCTAGTAAATATTAGGGCCCGGGGGTTCAAACGACCTATAAATCCCTAGTATATAATAGGGCATGGAGGTTTAGAGGCCCAGCAGATTTCGTGCACTTGCATGCGTGTGCCGCTGTGGGCCTACTGTCACTTCTGATTGGCAGCCCTGCCTTGCAGGGAAGTTTAGCTATGGTAAATTGATCTAATTACAATTGGCACTGACAGACTCTATAAGTCTCAAGTATGTAATAGGCTGGGCTTTCAAACAAGCTGCTAGTCCTTAGTATATAATAGGGCCTGGAGGTTTAGAGGCCGAGCAGATTTCCTGCATTTGCATGTGTGCACTCCTGTATGCCTGCTGTCATTTTAAAGGCAGCCTTGCTTTGCAGACTATCTTTAAAAGTAAATTGTATGCAAATTCGACTTTGGGGGTATGGGCACTTTAAAAGTGATAATCTACCTTATTTTACATATTAGGCACCACCCTAGGTATCCCAGGGGCGGGGGCCATGTGAATATAAGCAGGAACCTTATTCAAGATGTTTTATATGCCCTGGTGAGGGAGAATTTCCCATTTCATTTTCCCCATTGTATGTACTTAGCTCCATAGGCTACATTGCAATATTTTATTTAAGTAAAACTATCGCTAGAAAAGGAATGAAAATGTAATTCAAGGACTTAAAATATTGGTATTGATGAATTCAACAACTTGCCACTGTTGAATTTGTCATAACTAGTACAGAAAATTAGCTATTAGACTTTCTCTTATGCGAGCCAAAACCCAGCCTTCTAGCAGTCCCCTGATTGGTCACCTCTAAGAGGCTTAGCCAGGCTTCTGTGATTAAGTGATAAGTGGCCTGGCCGGAGCAGAGGTTATCTGATAGCAGGAGTTCTGCAGCAGCAAAGACTAGAACAGGCAGGGGTATGGGAATTAAAACCTAGGCTTCAAAGAGAGGAAGAAAGTAAAGGAATGCTAGGCCTACCTACTTCAACATCCTGTACCCCCAGCCAGATGGCAGGCTTAGGACAGGAATTTGGAGAGGTCAGGAGGAAGAGAGCTACTGGAAATGAGCCACCGCCCCAGAAAACTGAATAAATATGGAAGAGCTGCATAGCCTCTCAGATCTGCTGCCTGAAACTAGAATGAGAAGAAGACTGTCCTGCTGGAATCTGGACCTGCACCCAAAGGATTGCACTCTGAGTGACTGCACCTACTGCACAATCTGGTACTACAGCCCTAAGAACTTTGACTTGCTTCAAGAAGGATTAAGGAGGGGACTCCCTGTAAGCTACAGGTTAAAAAAGTCCACCTGCATCATCTCCACCAAGAGCCACCCGCCTGGAGTGGGTCCAGTGGACTTTTAAGGATTTGGCCTAGTGCATTTTGGGAATTGTAGTCCAGACATCCCAGAGACCATCAAGGAGATTCCAGGCCTTTGTATTGGTGTTTTGTACACGTTGAACCTATAGGGAAACCTTCTGGAAGGACTTCCAGAAGTTTGGAGAACTTTTGTGAAAAAGCTCAATAAGGTGACCGATCCAACATCGAGAGTCAATCCTGCCACCTTCAATCGCAACCCGGCGTGGATTTCAGGTTTGTCCCACTAAAAGCTCCAAAGCTCCAGACTTCCAGGATTTGACCGGGGCCTCGCAGAAACTCAAGTTGGCGAACCTGCACCGAATCCGGGCTGAGTTAGTGCCTTGCCCGATGTCGGAAGAAAAAGCTTCAGAAACGTTTCTAAGTGTGGAGGTAAAATTTTGACAGGGGCCTTCCGCTTAATGTATCTGACCAGGGCTCCATACTGGTCAACCTCAAACTTTGACATTGTCCTGGTCAAGCGTGACTAGATGTTCCAAGTGAGCGCTATATGTTTTTAAATACTATTAAGTGGTTAGTCTTCAAACATTCATATCTCCGGTTGCTTACTTGGGATTTTTGTCATTTTGGTGTTCTTTTAAAGATACAAATAGTTCTATTTCCACAAATTGGTGTGGGATTATTATTTTGTGTTATGTCTTACTTATTTAATGCATTGGTGTTTTTAAAAGCTTTACATGCCTGTCTGCTAAGTTAGGCCTGACTGCTCACAGCCAGCTATCAAGGGTTGAGTAAGGGACTAATTTCCTGAGACCTTTACTTGACCTTGTATTGTGTTGGTGGCCTTATCGCTGGTGGTAGGTGCATACTTACCCCTACCAATAACCCACTTTACAACAGAAAGCACTTTTTTATTTGATAATAATTTTGGCTCAGTTTGACAAATCTTCATGAAACTAAATTTATTCACCTCAACTCCTTCCTGTAATGCTTTGGGGTAATCTGTCAAGCAGGGGCTGAGTAAAGGTGGATCCCAAAACACATTTTCGCCCAAGAAATTTTCATTGGGAAAATTAAACAGTGATATAGAAAAACAGCTTAACAGATTTACATTAATTTTTGCAGAAAGCTATATATTTATCCACAAAGAATGATGTTCGTGACTTGCTGTAAATCTGTTTAGCTGTTTTGAGAAAGTTGGGTTAAAAAATAGGGCTATCTGTTGCTTGCATTAAAAAAACTAGAAAATATGGCAAAGAAAGAATTCTGATTGGCTGATTCTGCGGGACAACGGCGGGACTGAGACGTGTTTAGTGACCACAATATGACGATAAATGTTGCTCCCACCATTACAGGACTCGAGGACCCGATCCCTGAGTCCTCAAATACATTAAATAGAATATAAGGGGCTTAATAGGGATCCTCTGACCACCTAGCCCTTGTGGGTTTGCCGCCGGAGGGTTGCCACCCATTGAGGCAGGGCACACGGCATGGATTGAGGTTATGCTCCGCAGCCAACCCTCCAGCTGCAAACAGTGAGGGCAGGTCCCCGCAGGGGATTGACCAAACAATTTTTATAATATAGCCTTATAGCCCACCGCAGCGGGCTATACCGGCTGTTAAAGGCCCGCTGCAGCGTTAAAGGCCCGAGCCAAAGGCGAGGGACTGTAACAAAGCAGAGGGACTTTAAAAGCCGGTATAGCACTGCTACGAAGGGCTATAAGGCTATTAGAACATTCTGCCACTACAGGGCAGAATGTTCTAACAAAACAAAGCCTTCAGGGAGCGCGAGGGGATTGAAATCCCCTCAGGCTCCCTGAAGTCTTTGTTCACAGCCAGAGCTGTGAACAAAGACACATTGGAATGTTGGCGCTCCGGGCTTATACCAGCCATTATAAGCCCGGAGCACTCCATTGTTTTCAATGGAGCTCCCAACATTCCAATGTTCTAATAAGATATTACATTGTGTTAAAGTTACAATAGAAATTAACTGAAAAAGACAAAGTTTAAAGGGGAGATATATGTAAGTAGTAACATTTTAACTTACATAAAAAAACTTAGGAATTCATTGGACTACAGCCTTGTTAAAAGCTTTAAGCTGTTCCTTCTGATTCGAGAAGGGCATCTACTAATAAAATGAGGTACGGAAGCCATGCGAAAGACCAGACCTATTGGCTTTGCCAATGCATGTTTTTCATGCTGATAATTTCCTTTATTGCAATTAATTACTGTAACAGCAGCCGGATGGGACTAGTTAGGGGAAACAATGCTACTATCAACAAGCCATCCACTGAGATAGGTCATTTACCTACCATAATACATGTGTGCCTCTCTACAAAACTTATATGCTTTTACCAGCACCAATAGGCCACCAAAAAGCAACAGAAAAGGCAGCAGCACGTACGAGAGGAAAACAACCGAAAATGTACCGGCATGTGAGAGAAGAAAACATGTGCACCCCTCTCTCTGAACCAATCACAAAGCAATTCGTCTAATTAATTCTTGCAGTGAGCTAAATGTTGTGTATGGTATGCAATAAATTATAATTACAGGTGCAAGAGCAATAATTCAAACCTAAAAAAAAGTAACAGTTTAGTTTTTACGAGAACATTTTTCCACATCAACAGGCAGTTTGCCCTCAGGGGTCTATGCAACTAAAAAAGAGTTAGACCGAAAATGGAACTGAAACTTAACATGGAGCTGTACTGGCGAGAAAAGCCATAATTCATATTCCGATTAATGAACATTTAGCATTAGCGAAACGGCTATGCAATGAGAAATCTTGGCATTCCACCAGCTGAGTGCTTCCAGGAACTTTATCAATGGTCATTCGGGTCTGTCATGCCTCTTCAAATGGGCTGCGTGATTAATCTATAATTAATCTGTGATTACGGACTTTACAGTAACATGATCCAATGAAAATTGAATTAACGAAAGACATGCTCTAGTGCAACCCGCCCACACAAAGCAGATTCAATGCCAGTATTAAGCCACCATAAATGTAATCACTTTCAAGCTAGAAGAAGAAAGGGAGGAAGGTCGTGAAATAACACAACTAAATTGTCAAAATCCTAAATTAAACAACTGCGGGGCATACTGTAGAAGGCCAGCAGAAAACAGACATTACATTATCTAATTTGAGGTATTTGATATATGGGAGACATAGTCCGGGCCACTGGAATTATGCGATTTTGCTACTGCAACATTTTCGGCATAATTATAGATTTGCCGCATTTGCCGCATAATCTATTATCTGCTGAATATTCTGCAGATTTTCACTTCTCCTTTGTTTCTAGCTAAAACGGATCAAAAGTTACTAAAAATAGTCCCTTTGTAAAGGTTCACTGGTAATCTTTTGCTTGTGCTGTATTTGGATGTCAGACTAGTTATAATGAGGTCAAAACTTTGCCAAAATAGTGTTAAAGTGCAAATATGACAAAATAATAGGTTAATAATGTCACAAAATGTGCTGTATTATGCCATATAATTTGCCTCTTCATGCTACATAATTCAGTAAACCCTGCCACATAATTTAGCAAGCCCTGCCACATATTTTAGTAAACCCTGCCACATAAATTGGTCTTCTCCTCACACATAATTCCTGTGGCCCTGGACACAGATGAGAAATGCAGCCTGGTTGAGGTTGGAATATAGAAACCAGGGGGCAGATTTACCCAAGCCCCTTGCGCCACTTTTGTGTCACTTTTCCCATGTAAAAAGTGACGCAAAAGTGGCGCAAGGGGCTTGTAAATCTGCCACCAGGATGTTAATGGAAAGTGTAATTGGGACACAACCAGACAGCCCATTTTATATTTTTGTGGCACATTTACAATTGTGAGAGACGGAAATGAATTAATTACACAGAATTACACTTTTTTTCTTGTGTTAAAACCGAGATGCTAAGGTCGTAAGTAAATCAGGGAACATTTCATGAAGAAGGCACATATGTGTAAAATAGAGGTGTAACATGTTGTATACAAACTTGGGCTCTTTACTGCGCATGCACTAACTCAGTGTCTGTGTGAGTCATTCTCTTTTTTCTGAGCTGTGCTCCCTGCAGAACTGTGGATCGGTCTGTGCATTTTGTATATTGCTCCTAGTGAAATGAAGCCCTGGAGAACACACCATGAATCACACGCACTGCCTAGTACGTTAGTAACTCTGGTTGTTCGTGAGCTACACCCATGACCTTTTTGTGCAAGGGAGAACCACACGAAGGGGCAGATCTACAAGAAAGTGCCGCAGCGTGGCACCGCAAGCCCTTTGGCTGCGCCACGCTGCGGCACTTTCAGAGCAGAGGAATGCAACATATTTACAAGAATATGTCGCATTCCTGTGCTCTCCCCTACGCTGGCGCACAAACAGCTGCCAAGCGCCGGCACAGACACCCTTGCACTATGGCGCAAGGATGCCTGCGTCATGGGGAGATAGTTTTTGTGCAGGAAGGGGCACCTTCCTGCACAAAAACAATCACTAAAGGCTTTTTCCTCTTTCAATGTGTGCTGTAGAATGCAGCACGCATTAAAAGAGGAAAAAACGAGGGGAAATGAAAACATTTCTCCTCGTTGCTCCTCGCTACGCCACCTCTAGGGTGGCGTAGCATTCAGACGCATCTCCAGATTTACGATTTCTCGTAAATCTGGAGATGTGTCTTGTTCCATGGGTGTTGCGTGGGAACACCCACAGCAACACCCATGGAACGCCCCTTCAACGCAAAGTGCTGCGTGTGAAGGGGCCGTATTTACAAGGAGAGGAAATATCATGCAGGGTGGCTTTTCCTGTCCTTGTAAATATGGAGAAGCCCCATGCGCCACCAGTACGTCACGAAAAGTGACGTACTAGTGGCTCAGGGGACTGGTAAATCTGCCCCAAAGTGCACAAACTGAGGAGAATGCGTGAAACCCCCACATCTGTCAGGCCACTCAGGTGTGTCTGTGAATCGAATTTGAATTGTTTGTGCATCCCAATTTTGCTCCACTTGCAAACAATACTCACCTATTTTGCTTTCTGCAAATTAATAGCGCCCACCTATACCCACAACATTGAATGCACTTCTTTCTGCTAACATGAACAAAAGACAGTGGACTTACTCTACTGATGTGCTCTTTCTCTTTAAGTAATTTTCAAAATGTGAAAACAATCCCCTAGATGTCGAAACATAACATAAATGATTTAAAAACAGGAACCAAGCAAACATGTGTCAGATGCCCAATAATGCGCAACGAAGGCTTGAAATAAATGCCCGTTTTTATGTTCAGACTTTTTGATTCCGCATCAAATGGCTCGAAAGGAGCTCTGACAAAACAGCCTCTAAAGCCGATTTGGATCAAGAGAAGCGCATTGAGTAAGAGGTGAGCGGGGATTAGAGCCATGTAATACAGTGGCGGCCCAGGCAACACCCGAGATGTCTCACGCACAGTGTAAACACATCACAGAAAAGCACTTACAGCTTCCAAACTTTAGGGGGCAGGCGTGAGCATCCATGGGGAAGTCTTCTAGCTGCATGGGACACTCAGCTGAGATAGAGCCGTGTAATACAGTGGCGGCCCAGGCAACACCCGAGATGTCTCACGCACAGTGTAAACACATCACAGAAAAGCACTTACAGCTTCCAAACTTTAGGGGGCAGGCGTGAGCATCCATGGGGAAGTCTTCTAGCTGCATGGGACACTCAGCTGAGATAGTTAGTCTGTGGAATGAAGAGAGAGACATTGAAATGTAAGTAGGCAAAGCTCTAGCATGTTCCAATGTTGAGAGACAGTACTTTGGCCTTATTTTCTAACAGTTTGCGCTGTCATGAAAAGCAGTGCATTGGTATTTACTTTCTAGAGCATTAGGTACTTTCAAAAATGCTTTGTGTCACTCTGAATCAAGGGGGCATAACTAGAGCCTTTCGGAGCATACACTCACAGATTTTTGACGCAAACCTAAATTATTAAAATAGTCTCTGGCTTAGAAACAAAAAACTAATGCCGATATCTAGACCTTGAAACTGGTCATATCCGGTTGAAACGCGATCCCGGAGACAGGGGAAACGACGAGTGCACTCGCTACAGAATTGTCGTCGGCCAATCATGCCATGATTACTTTATTAAAAATGCCACACACTGGTTGGAATCTCCAGGAATCGTGACTTTAAGACCCGCACTCGGGTTTTCCGCATTATTGTGTGTGATATATTCGCGATACCTTAAACTAAGACTCACACTACAGAAAAGATAAGGTGTCATACTGAGACCAGTCCTTTGAACACTTATGACCTACCGGGTCGGAAGTATCGCCGGTTTCAAGGTCTAGATATTAGCTTGCCTTTTTCAGCCCTGAAGAAGTAAAGGGTGTATAACCCGTTTGACGAAACACGTGTTGGCTGGCTTGCTATGAAACGCGACAATTAAAGCGAATATTCCCAAAAAGGACATCATTGTCTTCTTTCGTTACCAACATTATTGTACTGTGCTTGTTTACTCATTTTCGTGTGCATAGGACTTGTTGTATATTTAATTAGACCTTCTGGTCCCCGTTGGAGGGTTTAGGGGTTTTTCCCTCACCTATAGCACCGCATCTAACTGTTTGCTCTCTCTGTGAGAATGAATACCCCACCCTTTTGAAAAAACGAATGCCTCCTGGGAGAAAATGCTATAAAAGAAAAATGCTTTAATTTCTGCAAAAATATCATGCATCGCATGTGTGATGTAGTAAACAGCACCTATCTAGTTCATGGGATCTTCTATGTTTGTCTAGACCATTGATACTCAAAGTAATGCCCGGGGGGCTGCACTCGTCCCTCCTGACCTTTACATGCAGCCTCCTGGTCCTCCGCAGCACTGATCTGTTGCTTACTGAACTCAGCCCTAAACCTTAAAAAAAATTGAATAAACTGGCAAGTATTTATTTAATGGTCAATTGATGTTGAAGAACTAAGGGACTTATTTATGAGAGACCATCGCACTTTTGCACCACGTACAATGGTACATGTGTAACGCAGGGCTCTCATAAAGATGTATTAAGCCATGCAAAGGC
Source organism: Triturus cristatus (assembly GCF_964204655.1). NCBI lineage: Eukaryota > Metazoa > Chordata > Amphibia > Caudata > Salamandridae > Triturus > Triturus cristatus. The sequence goes on from NC_140591.1 coordinate 1,192,414,407, forward strand.
TTTAAGTGGCCTCCTATTGCTGCGCTGCCTTACTCTGCACCCGGGAGGCGTTCCATGGGCGTTGCGGTGTGTTTTCCCACGCAATGCCCATGGAATTTATTGCTGCCCCAGATTTACAGAAACATGAAAACCTCAGGAGGTGCCAAATCCATATGCCTTCCAATGTGAGGGGTACCGAGGAGATTTTTTTTTCGTTCTCGTATTTTCCTCTTGAAAACACCACATAGAATTTTTTATGTGCAGGAAGGTGCCCTTCCTGCACAAAAACAATCCTGCCTGCATGGAGGCACCCTTGCAGCATGGTGCTAAGGTACCTACGTTGGCACTAGTCAGACGAAATGGCGCCAGCACAGGCTGAAAGGACAGAAATGCACTGTGTTGCTTAAATACGGTGTATTCCTGTCCTTTCACCCTAGCGTAGGGAAGCGCAACAAGCTGCTTTGCTGTGCTGTCCTATACTAAAATGCCATAAATGAGGCCTGAAGTAACTAGGGAGCCCTGCAACTTGTAACTTTAGGAGCACCGTCAAAATATCTTGCAGTAAAAGTGTAAAAATGTGATAAAGTCTCTTCAAAATTCAAAAAGTGTATTTCATTAACATGCAGAACCATTTCACTTTAATACATCAGATTATATCAGTGCATTGAGATTTTTTTTAAAAGCGATAGTTTTCAAACATGAATTTAGAAACATCAATTCCCCGCTCCTACCCTGACCGCAATGCCAATAGTGAAATTAGAGGCAAGTCAGTTGTTATGTGCACTCTTTGCCTGAGCTGGGTTATTAATATACATGAGCAACATCATACTTTATTAAATCAAACACATAAAAAGGTTTTGTACAGCACACATCCTTAAGTCATGTATTTTGGAGTCCTCTTATGCATGATTACGAAGTAAAAGGAGGGAAAGTGAAATAAAGCAGTTTGCCTAGAATCACACAATTTGATAATGTGTGGAAGCCGGGATTGATCCCAGGTAATTCAGCCACTAGATGTATATGCTTCACTTCCCCTACACCCACCTTACCATCTCCCCTATCACCCCTCCAACCACCACTGCTAGCATCATTGGGGCTCACCGTCACATCACAGAGTAAACTTTTTGGCCCCTGGGAAAATGTTTGCGAGTACGCATGGTCTAGACAGAGGAATTTCTAAACCTATGCATACAACGTGTGAGTCACCCTCACTGATTGACCATCCAAGCCCGCCCCGCAAAACTATGCCACATAGCCTCAAAGACACGGTTATTTGAGCTTCACAGTGTAGCCTTTATTTTACCTTCAAGGTACTCATCACTTTATTTCTTCACTATTCACTTTGAACTTAAAAACTTGAAGAGGCCACCTTTCCAAGGTTACATTTAGTCAGAAGATTGCATACATATTACAGGTATGGCATAACCATCAAGACATGCAATTAGTTAATGACGACTCCGACTGCGCTCGCTGTGCCAGCAGGCCCCAGTTTGCACTAGCCCCTGAGTACCACCAAGAGGGTATGACAGCATTGGTGCAACCCTTTGACCAACAGTCAACTTTATTAGAAAGGGTTTATCCAGCCCTCCATCCCAGAGGTACAAACACTAGGGCCCCGCATAATGCCTGGGTCCCACCAGGGTTCATCAACACAGCCCCCCCCCCCAAAGTCTCTTAACATACCGGCATCTCGGGTAGGGCAGAAGAGACCAGGACCACCAGTAGGTCCGTCCCCCCTTCTGCCACCCCGGAACCCCATTGAATGCTCGCCCTGTCCCAAGGGTAGTTCAGTCCATGCCAGAGAGAGTCCACACCATTTTCTCTGCCAGGGACCCTGCACTTGAGCCTTAGGTATGGATGTGTGGGTAACTTGACGCTGGTCCGCAACTTCAGGAGCGGCTGGAGAGGACAAAGAGGATTCCCCATTTTCACCATCCGGTTTTATCCTCCTTGCAGACACTTGCACCACCTGATGACGTCACCAGATCTCCTCCTGGGAAATATTACTTACGGGTCATCCGTGGAGAGGAGAGAGAGAAAACGGACTCCCGCCCACGTTGCAACTAAGGGTGCCACGTCCCTAGGTGCGGGTGGCGCCGATCGTTGGGAAGGTGTCCTTCAAGTACAAATCCTATGCCAAACAGCGCACACTAATCTATGCGAGACTGTGGATCGCACAAGGCAGCCTTTTAGCGGGCCAGCATAGGGGAAGCCAGCAGCAGCCGGCCAGTTTTATTAGATATGGCTCTGTGCTCTAACTCCCCTTGTGCAATGCAGCAAATTTGGTTGCTGCACTGTGTTGCCCTAAAATTCAGTAAATCTGTCCCCTTTGTCAATAGTTCTCATTCTGTACACATCTCATACTTATTTTGCGCTTTCTTGGGCTGAAATCATGCTGATTGGACCGCACAGCCAATCTTCAAACAGCACAAACTGTTTGATGAGAGAGAACAGTATATGTCATGCATATATAACTCTTTCTTAAACATAACAACTTGTTTTATACAGTGGTGCTGCATACCGCACGTCTGCCATATTTAAGAACTCTAATGAAAACATTTCTGTTACCCAAGTTACATATTGTCATACTCAATTAACTGACATCGGAAGGATGGAAGGCTGAACTACCCCTGCTGGGATTTAAAGTCTTATCCTAGATGTACAGGAGCGTTTTACATATATCTTGTCAGTGAAGAAACATTTTAAATTGCACTCTCTTTTGCAAATAAACAACCAATGTTTTGCTTTCTTTGTAGCTAGAAAATCTCTGAATAAATGATTGTACAGAGCTCACGACGGATGAATTTTTTTATATACTGTATTCTCAGGTACTACACGACCCCATCCTCCCCGCATTGTTTCCCTCCATGTAATCTATTGTCCTTCCTCTTATTCTTTGTTCGCTCCGCCTCCTTCATATCGTTTTAGCCCCGAATTTTCTTCTTTTTAGTAATATAATTCTACCCTAATTCCCCGTTGGAATGTGCATTCAAACGGAGAACTTGCAGATCCTTTTTTCCTATATTCCTATTGACAGTTTAGCAGCGCAGAGGTGATGCAGCAGTCGATTGCCCAAGAGCACACATGGTAACAGTGGGAATTCAACTTCTGTTCACCGCGGCGCCATCGAGGCGATATTTGCACTCCTGAGTATCTGCGCGTCACTCGTGTGACACACGATATCGGCTCCCTCCACACAGTGTCTCGATGAAAAGCCGATATCACACGGTGACACAAAATATGAGTTGGAACACCCCCCCACAGAGAGAGGGGGTCCAGCAGTGTCCATTGCTGGCTGTACCCTTCTCAGGACATCGGCGTGCAGCTATTTTTTATTTTTTATTTTTACATTGGAGAGTTGGATAATGTGCTTGGCATTAACCCCAGTCCTTCAAAGCACCTCTCACTGCTCTCATAAGGTGACATTTTTAAGAAAGTTGGCAGGTCTGTAGTGTAAGATTCTCAACCACTGATGCTCTTGAATGTTTACTCATTTGTGCATTTTGTTTCCAATCAAAGGCAAAATGAAGATTACCAGGCAGTAATTATCCATCTGTATCTTTTGTCGCTTTAGTCCTTGGCTCTACCAGCATGCGGTATGCAGGGAAACTACACGAGCTGCAAGAAAGAGAGCATTTTGGGCGTGCGTCCAAATTTAGGTCTGCACCACCACCTTGTGGCCATATGCTTGAACTACCGGGATCTCATAGCATGAGAAGAAACAAAGTTGACTGACTACTTGTACTTAAAGTAGAACAGCTTTACAAAATAGTCACTGTTTAAACCTGACACAGTTTACTAAAATACACTTTAGATACATGCACGCTCTGTGGTTAATGCAGACCACATAACAAGGCTCCTCGCCCACTCATTCAAAATCGGCAGTTCTCCGATTAGCGCCTGGACGCGCAGCAGTCACTAGAAACTTAAAATATGCGCCCGGCTGGCCATCCGTGAAACAGTGAGGTGAAAACAGAGACCACAATTGACACTTTAGTGTTGGGACCCGTTAAGTGACGCAGCTCGGGCTATATGTATTAATCAGCACACAGCACTGTTACAGTTTGTGTGGGCCCATAAAAGGGCAGAGGGCGAGGCACCAATTAATCCGCCATTTTATTAACCAACATGCGTCACTTGTACATAACCACCATTACTTTAAACCCAAGGAACGAAGGGGCATATCAGCAACGAGGCGATAAAAAATGATCACCGCTTTTGCGTCTGTTTTCGGCAAAAAGCAGCGATAATTTTATCACCTAATCAGCAAGGTCACGCTTTCGCGTGAAACCTTGCATTAGCGCCTGAATTCTGAACGTCCAGCTTTGCATCTCTTAAGAGAAGCAAAGTGGGCGTTCCTGCCCTGACATGACTGGAGAAATGTCGCTAAGCGACATTTCTCCTATCATCAAGCCCCACGCTATGAAGCATAGCGGCAAGAAAAGTAGCGATAACCCCTGTTATCGCTACTTTCCTAATGCCTGCTTCAGGACTGACTTATCCATGATATCCTATAGAAGATGGATAGCATGGCTAAGTTTGCCTTGCCATATCATCAAGCTAACGCCAAACTTTGTGAGATTATCGCTGGGTTTCCAGCGATAATCTCACGTTTGGCAGTTAGCGCTAGGATTTTTATCGCTTTTGAGATAAGCGTTGCTAATAGCACCCTATCTCGGCGATAAAAATCCACGTTGGCCGCCGATAAGTATCTTACTGCGCTTAGCGATAATTATCGCCGGTCCTTGATGATATGCCCCAAACTGCCGTAGGCAGAGTGGCGTATACGTGTCAATACAGGCAGACACCTTCAGTGCTTAATTTGCAAAATAATAAGTACCAGGGCACTGACCAGAAGGCCACTGCAGCTTGCATGACCCATCGCCCCTGTCATCAGTGCGAAACAACTGCTAACCATCTCTTCCGCCTGCAAGTGCGACAGTTCAGACTATTATAGGTCCCCAAAGCTAAAGGAAAGGCTGGGGAGGTAGGTATTAGTAATTTTTAATGTATATTTTGTTCATAAACAACCGTTGTTCTGCTCAATTCTAAGCTAGATGAGCAGCGCCACCATGTGGCAGACTGTCATAAGTGCAGTGTTGACAATTAAGTGCCAGTGCTGAACACCGGAAACCACTGGCTCAAATTAAGCACTGGCACACCTTCAAAGGGGTTGCTCCTACAGACTGGCACTCTGATGGATGCAAATCCTCCTTTCAATGTTGGAATAAAAATCCATAAAAAAGAATTGTTTCTACCTCAAACGGTTCAAAAGTTACTAAAAATGCAGTGACACGTGTTGCCGCGTTGCAGACGACCATTTGCAAAGATTGACTGACCACTTTTCTGTTGCTTATTGCTATATTTAAGTATTAAACTTGTACTAACGAGGTGCAACCAATGCAGAAACAGTATTAACAACAACTAAAATGACAAAATAACGAAGTATTAAGACCCTAAAGTTTGCTGCGTAATGCTGCACAATTTGCCTTTTCATTCTGCATAATTTACTCAACCCTGCTGCATAATTTGGCTCTCCCCTGGTGCATAATTCAAGTGGCCCTCGTCATGATTCCCTTTCAAAGAGCAGGGCCGTGATAGATGTGGGCGGGCAAACATGCTAACAGGGAGAGCTAAGCCAATGGCTTGGCTTGGCTCTTAGAACCCATGCATGAGCGGAGCCCTGAAAATATTAGCCACGTAAATCATGCAATGAAGCGGGACACGCTACATATGACGGGTTATTTTCAGCTGTGACTATGGACGCTGTATAAATACATTTACATTTTCTGATTTGAGGCTACGTTTATCATAACCAGCACATTGTTTCTCTGTGTTTTGCAAGGCTGCTTCCGCTCGTGTTTTGGAATCCAGACGCTCACACGAACCAGACAAATTACCTAATCTCGCCGCTTACAATAATTACAACTAATGTAGGTGCAAGTCGGAAGTTTGGACTACCGTTATTGCTGTCTTAATTCCCTCAAATTAAACAGAGGACTTTGGAATTTATATTTGCCTGTACAGCTCTGTTTTTAAGCCTTGAAAAAGTCATCTGCACGACGAAACACGTATCAGCTGTTTGCGTCTACGCTACACACTTCGCGTCAACACTACTAAGATTTTTCTAGTTTATTGCATTTGGACTGTTTCATGAACCACTGTATATATTGCATGGTGATGTGTTTATGATTAAAATCAACTGACAACTGGGTCGGTTGTTAAACTGATTTGATGCTGAGCTCTGTATTATATGTTTTTGATCATGTTAACTCACAGAAGCGTTTCACCTTAATACATATTATTTGAAGAGTATTAATTGAAAGTGGAAGGTTTTAAGAATGAACTGGGAAACATTTCTGCACCCACACAGAACAGGATTCATGTTAGTGAACTAAGAGGATAGGCAGTTGCCATACCTTAAATTTGGCCTTGATTCTTATTATAGAGAGCAACGCTGTAAGCTATTAAGCACAAAAGAGTTTTTTTGTACAGCGCACATTCTGAACTCAAGTATTCAAAGGTGCTCTCATATGTAATATAGAAAAAAGGAGGCTATGTGAAAGAAAGTATTTGTTCAAGATCACAAAATTTAGTTAAGCAGAGAAGCCTGGATTGATCGTAGATTTTCCAGTTTCACACTATGCAATCACTCAATGGGTTTCTCTATCTAATTTCAAAGATAAATGTTTAACCTAAGTTCTTTGAGGGTGAGATTAGAATTTACAAGCTCCTTGCGCTGCCGGTATGCCACTTTTTCCCATATTAAAAGTGCTGCACCGGCAGCACAGGGGATTTGAAAATAAGCCCCAAACGTTCTTTGAGCACAGGGAGCATTTGCCTAGAATCAGTGGATGCTGAGCCGAGGTCAAACTCAGTTCCCTGAAGACACATGATCACTATGAATAGCACTCGTTGCAATGCATGCGTTTTCTACGAATGCCAGTACAACGCAAGTCGTTGCAATGACACGTTGTTACATCGCATGCCATTACAGCGCAAGTCGTTACAACGACTTGCTGTAGGGGGGGTGCTGGTGTGTGGAATAGTATAATTTACTATTCCAAATCCAGTGTGTGCAACAGTAGGGAAGGTGTTAGATTGAAAATCCAACAAATCCAGCACCTTCTGTCCCCTACAGCAAGTCGTTGTCTTGCTTTTAAAGGCATGCAATGACACAAAGTGTCGTTGTAACGACTTGCGTTGTAATGGCATGCAATGTATCGCATGCGTTGCAAACTATGTTTCCTTATCAGTACCAGTAGCCACTGTGCCCTGCCACCTCTGTGAAAGGTCATCTAATTTTGGACTCGAGGTTGCAAGAAGACCCCAAGTTAAGCCAAAGCCAGGACTCTGTCTCAAGCATAGCTCGAGCTTTGACTGGCTCAACCTGTTTTCATGCACATATTGTAAGATTGCTGCCATGTCATGGTGTGCAGCAGCAAATGTGACTGTACTAAAGAATCACACATTAAAACTGTGCATTGCAGTGAACTGTGACAGGGTCAGGTGAACTCATTGCGGCCCCACCATTAAAAGTGGTGCATGAAAATACAGCCTATTGGGTTTGATGAACAACACAATTGGCCATATTTAGGAGTTTCTATAAGTCAATCCTATCCCCTTTAGTCATTTCAGGATCGTTACTGAAGATGTGAGAGACAAGTGATAAGTTTGTAGGACCCGGGTAACATTTGATGTCCGACAGACACTGGAATCCAAATATCTATAATAAGAGAACTGCACTGCACGTCATAGAGTGTCCAACCTCTAATACGTGCTCTTCTAGGCATCTGAATGATGTCATAAATTAAATAAAAAAGTTAAGAGAATAATAATAATAATATACTGTAATAAAAATGGATTGATCCATTCCTGTCTACACATTTATCCAGAGATGAGCCTTATTATATAGATATCAATGATTAGCCAAATTCACAAAATACACTGTACATTTACACAATAATTGCTAGACTGCTCAGTGTAAGATGATAGGTTGTGTACACAGTACTTTTACAGTAGAAATGGTCATTATTAATAACTGTAATACAATTGACTACTGTATTGCATACAACTATCTTTCCTGTTGGCTAGAACTATTTTAGGTGAGAGAGAGATTTACTCCCCTGCCAGAGAATCTAGGGAAGGGGGAAGTAAACATAGCCTGTTTTACATTGACAAAATATTTTAATTATTTTAAACTGTGGGAATATTAAAATACTATAGTCAAGTGATGGTGTGTGGGGACTACCAGTGTTGTATTACTACTTGTTATTTGGACACTTATTGGGCTATTCCTTTGCTATGGCACTTCTCTTTTTTTAAATGTTTTTAAATGACTTTGAGCTAGAAAGAGCCCATTTCCAACTTGAAAGAGGTGCTTACCATCTCCTACTCTTTGTGTAGAACCGAGAAGGGGCTTTCCTAGGCAAAGTAAATTGGTCAGTCTAACTCTGATCAGTTTATGTTTATGCTAGTTCACAGACTGCTAAAATAAAAACATTTCATTTGTAATGTATCCTAAGGTAGAAAAACTTAAGTGACAAACAACCAAACTTTTTATCTGGTTGCAAATACTCTGAATTGGACTTTGTGACCGATGTTGGAATTGGCATGTTCATGATGGCTGAGGCGAAGACCTAGCCAGGGAGAACCTACCACTCCCATTAAGAGCGGGTGATTACACTCACTGAAATAACCTGCACTAACCCTTGGGCAGCTTGGCGCCGACCAGTCAGGCTTACCACAGAGGCAATGTGTAAAGAAGGCACAGCACTGTCACACATTAAATAAACTGAACATCTCAAAATTGACCTCACACAAGGTGTATGTAAATAATGTTTGTATTCAACACACACATTAATTAACGCAAAATGAACATCATGCAGTTCTGGGCATAAATCACATTTAGTAATATCACTAGCAGTGCTAGGCCCAACCGTGTTAAAATGACATCAGTTATATGCACGCTTGGTAAAGATCCTACTTTACACCCTAGCACTCTTATGCAGTGCGAAGCATTGTCAGAATGAAGCTCACCCCGGCAATTAATACAACTCAATACCACACAGTTATAGGGTGCCCCAGATAACAACATTATCATAAATGTGAACGCACAGATAATGACAATACTTTTAAGCAGCACCGTGGGCCAAGGCCGCAAGCACAAGAACCAATGTCAAACATAGTGTGCTTTTGCCAAGGAATAAACATGTAACGCAACACCGCCGTGCAGTGTAGGTAATAACAAGCAGACAGTTCCACACACACATGGTGCCACAGATATCAGGCAGGTCCTATGGAGTGCACTCGCGCGCACACACACACACGCACACACACACACACGCACCCTAATGTTGCACACTGATATCCGGTAGGTCAGCTGATATTGCACATGCGGACCCCATGGACCAAACCCACCTCCACCAGTTAGCTAACACGACCACCCAACACCCACGGGCTGGAGATAAAGAAAACCTCCCCCCAGATCCTCAGCTGATCGCGGGTGGAGTCACACTTAATCAGGGTCCCAGGGAAGAACGTGGGGGAAGGTAGCAGGGCTAATTATTTAGCAGTCGACAAATGGGCGCTTTGGCCACTACTCAGGAATTTCTCCCATGGTATGGGAGCAGAAGCACTCTAAGGACAGTAGTTATTCACTCCAAGGATTCCACACTGTGCCTTTCAGCACCAGCTCAGTGCTGCAAAGCATGGGGTCTCACGCAGTCTCTTGAACCACTTCTGATCGCTCTATGAAGTGTTCCTTAGCCCAATCAATCCCAGTCACCCCCACGGCCAGGTCCGGGCAGTACTACCTGGCAACATGAAGTCATCGGCGAGGTGAGGAGAGGACAGTTGTTACGCTGCCCTTGGGGCAAGAAAGGAACAATCAATGAATGGGGGATGAAGTGGGGAAGCCTCTCAGGAGAAAGAGGCACCGATCGGACACACGCCGATCAAAGGATCACCCAGGCAATCCGGGCACCATGGAACACCAATCGGCTCCTCTGCACCTCCCTGGAAATGAGGCAAAACATGTGGCGCGTGTTGGTACGGGTCGCACCAGACAATTCCGGTCACACACACAATGAATTTCAAATTCCGTACCTCCCTGGAAATGAGGCACAACAATCTGGTGCAAGTTGTTCTGAGTCGCACCAGACAATACCGGTTACATACAACGAAGAGTTGCAAATTCCGAACCTCCCTGGAAATGAGGCATGAAGTCTGGTGCACGTTGTTCTGAGTCACACCAGACATAACCGGTCCCACACAACAAAGAGTTGCAAGTTCAGAACCTCCGTGGAAATGATGCACAACGTCTGGTGTGCGTTATTCTAAGTTGCACCAGACATTTCCGGTCATACAAACAAGTGCAAGTTCAGCAGTGCAGCAGCACTACTATAGGTACGTCCCCACCTCCGAAGGTTGTAACCTGTGAATTGTACACCGCACACAATGAGCATGTATGTCACACAAGAGAGACGCAGCAGATGGACGTAGCGGGCCTCGTGGATTCCTGCAACTGGTGAATCTGCTCATCACCATCAAGACGCTTATGCATGTTGGGGCCCTATAATGCAGGGCCACATTCCTTAGATGCAGGCAGTACTTTTTGGGACTCCACACAAGGCAATTTGGTCTCCAGGCACAATTCCTGGTTGCACGCTCACACTGTACTACCAGTTGGGATTAAGCAGATGATGGGGGCACCTAAGAGGCCACCACTCTCCAGGGCCATGGGTAAATGGTGTGGGTCCATCGCGGGAGGTATTTGATATCCCTGAGACCTCCACCAGAGAACCGGGAGCAAGCCTGAGGGTGCCACACAGCAGCAGGTAGCCACTATTCAGGAAAGGCGCACAGTCCCTACCAATGGCAGTAATACTCGTTGTGCACAACAGATTCCTCTGGCACTGTGCACCACGCAGTTCCAGGATCTCCGGTCCCACATTCCCACAAGTGTATCTCTGCACTGCTAAAGTATGGCAGCAGCAGTTATATTGCAATGTGCCTTTGAAGTTAGGGGTGGTTCAGAGGATTTCCATTTGAACGGATAACTCCCTAAATGTCAGCCCTGTCTGCCATGGGACTGTGGATTGCAGATCTTATTCTTTAGTGGGGCCATGATCTGGCTCCCGGAGGCCAAGTGTCAAAATCTCTTCCTCCTATCTATCCTTCCGGGCCCTCAAATGGCAGATATCTGTTGTTCCATATGCATGCCAAATGCTTATAGCTGTTTTGGGGGAATACACAGATGTGCTCCCACATCTCCCAGTGTGGACTGGAGTCAAACTAACAGTTTTAGAGCAAAGAAGTGCCCACTTTCTAGAAACAGCATTTCTAAGCTATTAATGACAAATCCCTCCTTACCACAGGAGAGGGTTTGTCATTGTGAATCCAATGATAGGAAACATTATAAGACTGCTTCACTGTAAGCCACTATTGCAGCTTAAAGTCATTTTAACCATTTCCCCACGTTGACCTGTGGGAACAGCAACCCTCATAGGAAGTAAAAACACAGATGAGTATTCTTCACGACCTTGGCAGGAAACACATGTGTACCTGCCCTACCTTTCACCTACCACTTGCTACACCCATTAAGGCTCAACCCAGGGGTGCCCTAGTGGTAGTGAAAGGTCCCCTCATTAGTGGCCAGTGGTTTAGAAAGGCCAACCTGAGCATAAGTACAATTACGCACACACAGGCCCGCAATGGCAGGCTTTGACACGTTTGAATGCACCATAGGTGCAAGTGCGCACACACAGGTCTGCAATGGCAGGGTGGAGACATGTGTTAAACTATCAGATGTGCGAGTGTGCACCCCCAAGCCTGCAATATCATGTTTGAGACATGTTTAAAAACATCAGGTAAGCTCAACTTTGTAGGAAGGACACATGCACTTTCACACTACATTCACAACGGAAAGTGCCCAGGGCCCTAATGCCACAAAAAGAGATTCAGCAAAACACGTGCATTGTCCTATGGGAAGAGCCGACCTCCTAGGTAGGGAAAACCCACATGGGGGTTCTTCACTACTGGGGCAGGGAACACTTATGCCCTGCCTTTCCCCTACCACTTGCTCCACCCCTCAAGGCTTACCCTAGTGGTGCTCTAGTGGTAGTGGAAGGCCCTCTCAGGGTTGGCTAAGGAGTTAAAATGCCAGCCCTGAGCATAGGCGTGACTGTGCACACACCGGACCGTAATGGCAGGCTTGATTCATGTTTGAAAGGCTATTTTGGTGGATGGTACAATCAGTGCTGCGACCCACCATCAGCCAGTGCAGTACCTGCCCTGGATATGTGGTGTACCTTTTTACAGGGCACTCATGAGCATAGCACCTAAAACAATCAGGTAAGCACCACTTCCTAGTATGTGTAGGAAGGGTGTGCTCGCATTCACATTGCATTACAGTGGGAAAGCGACAAGAGTCCCTAGGCCACAGAAAGAGATTCAGGAAAAACCTGGAGGAAAAAAAGCTAAAAGTTTTAAGGAAATCCTCGAAGAAGGGCATGTCCAAAAACTCCAAAAACAGTTATTCATATGCACTAATTCCATTTTAGAAGTTGGTAACTTTTAGCAGATATGGCCCTATCCTGCACTCTCATGCAATGTCGAGCTGTCGCTTAGGGGCCCGATTCACAGAACTAACTTAAGACAAAATCCTAAACTTACTACCGTTTTGGTATTCACAGAAGGCACTTACTCATTTTGGTATTCACAGAAGGCACTTACTCATTTCGGTATTCACAGAAGTTAGGAGTCCTAACTTCAGGACTCCTAAACGACTTCTGTGAATACCGAAAGTCTTAAAATTAGGATTTTTCTCAGTTTAGCTGTAGTATAGTTAGGACTCCTAACTTTAGGACTCCTAAATGCCTTCTGTGAATACCGAAAGTCTTAAAATTAGGATTTTTCTCTATTTAGTAGTAGTAAAGTTAGGACTCCTAACTTTAGGACTCCTAAACTGACCAAAATCCTAATTTTAAGACTTTCGGTATTCACAGAAGGCATTTAGGAGTCCTAAAGTTAGGACTCCTAACTTCTGTGAATACTGAAGTGAGTAAGTGTCTTCTGTGAATACCAAAATGAGTAAGTGCATTCTGTGAATACGAAAATGGTAGTAAGTTTAGGATTTTGCCTTAAGTTAGCTCTGTGAATCGGGCCCTAGGTTTCTGCAATGTGTTGCATGAGATATTAATAACTCTACCCCATGATCTGTAAACTCTGAAATTGTGGATTAAATCCATAATTTCTTTGCTTGCCATGCCATTTCAGTTTGGATCCAGCCATATGCAAATCAGTCTTGACCCTGCTCCCCATGGGAATAGTCCAGCCCAAACTGCCAAGCCACTTAGGGAGACAAATGCAAAAAAAACAGATGATGGACGGAATGCTGAACAGATCAAACATTGAACCCCCAGTCACAGATCTGGGTTAAATCCATCTTTTTTTGCTCAAAATGTCATTCCAGGTTGGACACAGCAATTTGCAAATCAGTCTTGACCCTGCTCTACTTGAGAGAGTCCAGGCTTAACTGCCAAGCCAGGTCCTCCCGGAACAAGAAACAAGCAGCCTGCGCCCGGTTACAGGGTATCACACCTCATCAGCTTAGCTAGCTTGAATCCAGTGGCATAGAAGCCTGCGTGAGAAGGGTATGCCCAGACATAGGTCCCATGCTAACTATGCCACAAGATTCAGGGGTGAATGTTTGCCAATGTTCATCATTCCGTCCATCATCTTTTTTGTGTTGCTAACACTAAGTTGGATCCAATTCCTGTCTAAACCAACCTTGGTGGAATAAGGTAGGGAAAAACTTCACAGTGCTGCGTCAATGTTGAATGCCTTAACTCTAAATGTGTGTGTTCTGTGCTTGAGCAGGTCCCATATTGACTATTATGACAACCAAACTAATGCCGACTGAAAAAAAAGTGACGCACAGCAGTTTAGTGGTCTTTAGGTCTGGCTGGAAAGAAACAACAGGGGAATCTAATGTGCTCGGTGGATTCTCTAATGCACATCTGATGCACCTGTTAGGGTTTAGATTGCTATCGAAGGAGATTACGGAAATTAATATTTAACCATCTGGGTACTAGGTGGTGTACAGACACAGTTCTAACATCCTTGAAAGTCCAGCCCCACAGTTTTTAAGAAAATGTATCAAATGTATGGACTCTGAAAACTGCAATGTACCTAAGTTATAATATGTCCACCTTGCAGTCACTGTTTGGTCGTAGTAGTAATTGTGTTTTAAAATATATTTTATTAGCAACATAAAGTTATTGCTGCCTCGCTGTGTGGTTAACAGCAGGTTAGCTTTGTAATGAGGCTACTGTAGACAGTGGCGGCTCACACAGGTAAGCGAGGTGAGGTGGTGAGGTGGAGCGGGGCGGGGCAGGGTGGGGGGTAGTGGAATTGGACATACGACGGGATAGTGAGAAGTAGATAAAGAAATAAAACCACTTACCTTGTACTCGCCGTATCGCAGAGTCGGCAATGCGGCTAGCACAAGGTAAGTGGTATTATTTATTTACTTTTGACTATCCCGTCGTATGTCAAACTTCACCGCCGCACCGCGCTTACCTGTGCGAGCCACGACTGACTGTAGATGGTTTAATCATGGTTTTATTTCTTTCTTTAAACAAGTTTAATTAATCATGCCAATAAAATGTGCTCACTTAATATACTTATCATCCGAAAGTCCCTTTCAATACAGAAATCAGTCACGTGGCACCTGTTTTTCCCTTCTGCTCATCTCCCTCCTTCTCTTACTTCCTCCCTGGGCAAGCCAGTTACTCATGTCAGGGATCCTGTACAAAATCTCCACCCCCAAGCCCCATTTGCACAAGATATAATGTGACATTTGGCTCTGAGAGCCTGGGGATGAACACTAACTCAAAAGAAAAGTTTGCTGCAAGGGTTATTTGCAAGAAGATGTGACATGAAAGTTTTACAGTCGATTTCACATCTCTGGATCTATGGCAGGGAACCATTTTCAATTAACCGTTAGCCCTGTCATCCACAGAAGCACAGGGGGTGAATGACAGAAGATCTGCCGGAAAGGGGATGTTCCTTTATACTGTAGCTGAGCTTCAGGCAGAATTTCTTTTAAAAGGCATACATTGATAAAGGTTTCTAGGTACTCAAAATCCACAATTCCACTTATCTTTTCATACAAGATTACTTGCACGTGTCGTATTAGGGTTCATTAGCATGCTCTTATTAAAAGTTAGCAACAAAAACTTTTTAATCCATGTTTGATATTTAAAACAGTTTCCGTCGGCATGCTGCAGAAAACGTACATTTTTAAAAGTATTCTCATTTTATATGTCAGTGGCCGTAAGTTTTTTCTCTGACACCAGTTATCTGACATTTAAACAAGTACACAAAACATTGGGTGCATTGAGTTGATTTGCCAAAGTGGAAAGTAGGGCAAGTTTAAATTAGAAATGGTTGTCCTGGTTTAGCAGAGCATTCTAAGTGAGGCCTGGTCAGGAGGCATCAGCTACTTTAGAGGTCAAGTGACCACATCTCCTGAGCCCAACATATTGGAAGAACCGAATGCACGGAAGGATTTTCTATAATGTTATTTAATAATGCTATCGAAAGAATCAGCAAATGTGAATTTTTTAAACAATTTATCTCAGAAATGTAAATGCCTCGAAAACGATGTAGTGTTCATTTCTACTATGCATGGAAAACATGCACATAAAACCCTTAAACATTTTTATTTTGTATCAGCAAGTTGTGAATGCTTGCTTTTGAACAAATGCTATTTTTAAATAGAGCATGATGTGATCTTTCTTGAATGATAAAGTCACATGGACAGAACCTCTTTTCCTTAGCTGGATTAGGCAACAATGCCATGGCTAAGAATTTAAGTTGGCCTCCTTTAAGGCACAGGGGTTCTCAACATCCATTGAGGTATTTAGTCCCTTTCAGCTGTTTCTCCAAATTAGGGTCCAGATTACATAGAATTCATGCAACACAGCACAGTAGTAACCAAGGTTGCTGCACTGCATTGTGTGAGAGGGAGAGAGCAGGACAGCGCTATATCTACCAAGGCATGGCACTGCTGCTCTCTTTCCAAGAGCCTGTGCACAATTAGGCTGCCTTGCACCAAGAACACACCTCCGCACCATAGTGCAGGAGAGAGTGTGAGTGTGAGTGAGTTTGAGATGCTTAGCATAGATTTTGTACTGGAAGGCTAACCTTCCAGTACAAAATACTATGATTAAACATAGATTAAAATGTTTCGTCATTGTACAACATGTAATCATGTTCCATACAAATGTTTCCCATTTTGTATGTGAACTATACATTACTCCACACATGCAAAGTTTGAAAACATTTGAGAAAAGAAAACTTTTCTCAGATGTTACCCTGCCTCGAGGAGGCATAGTTCTGTTGGTGTGTAGCCCTGCCTACCATTTTTAATAGATAGGGCTGTGCATCACAAAACATAGGTGGTTGCATGATAATGACGATGTTTCACTCATAGGACGCCCCTTGACACAAAGGGGGAGATTTACAAACAAGCCGCGCAACACAGCGCAGCACCCCACGAGGCTGCGCTGCATTGTGCAACAGGACGGGAGCAGGAGAGCGCTATATTTTTAAACATATGACTCACTCCACCCCTTTCCCTTGCGCCAGCGCTGATTTCAGCTGCCGTGCGCCATGCATACACCTTAGCGCTGCACCGCTAGGGTGTGTGCATGAGTGTAGCATAGGATTTGTACAGGACGTGTACCCTTCCTGTACAAAATACTATGCTAGACACAATGCAAAGCTTTTCCCACTTTGCATACAAGCTGCACAGTGCAGCACATATGAAAAGTCGGAAAAGGAAGGAGAAATGAAAGCATTTCTCCTTCTTTGCGCCTAGTTGAAAAGGACGCAGTTTTCTCACGCTAAACTCAATCTCCTGTTTTTAGGAAATTGGGTTTAGCGTGAGAAACCTTGGGTGGTTGCATGGGAGCACCCATGAACCACCCTTGGGATGCTCCCACGGCGCAAAGTAATGCGAAGCAGCACAATGCGCTGCTTCACGTTACTTTTACGTAATTTCCCGCTCTGGAAAGTTAATTAGGAAAAAAGTTTTGGCAACGTTTTGCATCACATTTGTGATGCAAACACGGCACAAAATCTTAGTGAATCCCCCCCAAAGTAGTGCAAAGTAGCACGAAGAGATACTATGCATTACTTTAGGGCTACTTTGTAGTGTCAATTAATTTTTGTGCTGGATAGTAAATCTTTATGCTAATTTGTGTAACTTTTTGACACTACACTGGTGCAAAGCCTCGATAAATCTGGTCCTAAATGTAGTTTTGTAGAATGAGGGGTAATTTAAACCTGCCTGGTAAATGACAATAACCTGTGCAATCAAAGTTTATCACTCAGGCATGCATTGGCACATACTCCAAGCAAAGTATCTGATTGTTGTACTCAGGTATAGCTGTCAGTCTTGTTACGAGGGTATGACTAAAACTGTGCAAATAACACCTGTGTTAATCTCCCCTAGAGATTATGTGATATGTAGACACTGGTAAGAAGTCCCTCCTTTTGATACACTTGATCCAGAGGATTCTTGCAATGGTTCTGGAGTGCATAATTCCTCATCTTCTGGGTGACAAAGATTACATTCTGTTGGGCATGTGTGTCCTGCAAAGTGAAATGATTATACTTACCTTTCTTTTGTGTGGCTCCTGAATATCAAGTCTAGGATATCATGAGACCCTAATAACATGGCCAAAATGTTTAGAAACAAATATATAAAAATGAAAGTATGAATAGATTTTCCATGCCTACCTCCATATATATGTACTTTAAAGATATCTTCAATGTACATAGATGTGGAGTTAACAATAGCAAAACTATATTCTCTGTCCAACTTACCTTTTGATACTTTGTCTCACAATATTTAGTCCACAATTTTAGTGGATCGTGATATTCTTGTACTCCATATTCAAGAGTACAATCCTTTCCGTGATTGTTTGCCTGCCTCACTCCAAGCTCTGCCTCGCTGATCTCTGGAGGTGACATCCTCCAGTCCTGATTGGGAGGTGACAATGTTTCATAATGGTCTTGCACAAGTCACTCTACAAGTTGGATCATGGTACATCAAAGGTGCTGCACAGCTGCAGAAGATGATGTTGGCTTTCTTATGGGAGGCCTTACAGATCTAACCTCTGGATTTGGCTGAATCTTGCTAACAAAATATTCCCCTATGCCTCTTAACCAGCCCTTGTGTCAAAGCAATACCCTCACAATTCCCTAACTTGCATTTTCATTGTCATGCTGGAGGTGTTTCTGCCACGGCCAGCGGCGTAATGATGATTGAGGGAGCCCCCCTGCAAGGTACGTGGAGGGGCCCCCTTCGGACTCTATCAGGAGCTCCCCGGCCAAAGTGCAGTGCTGAGGGGGCCCCCTGGAGCTTGGGGGCCCCCCGCACTGCGGGGGATGCGGGGGCCTGTGTTAAGCCCCTGGCTACGGCGTTTGCTCATGTTCAGTGGCATTACAAAGGCCCGCAGCCCCTGCAGTTGGAGGTGGGGCGAGCTCCAGGGGGCCCCTCAGCACAATACTCTACCCTGAAAGCTTCTGAGTGAGTCTGGAGTGGGGGGCTCCATGTGCTTTGCACGTGGGCCCCCTCATTTATCGTTATGTCACTGCGCATGTTGTGAACTTTATCAAATGTTTTAGACACACTCATTGGCTGGATGCCAATGGAAGGAGTGGGGAATGCAATAGAGCAGGTCCAGTGGCACCCAGGTCCCGGGGAATGAGAGGCTCATTGCACCCCAATTATGGCTGTTTGTACTATCTAAACAGGGGGTGCTAGACACGTTTCAACTTTTTCCCCTAGGGCCCAAATAATCTTTGCTACAGGACTGGTTATGTGGCACTCTACTACATATTTGTAAGTAATATGCTATTTTGCTGTTAATTATTTTACAAGAATCTGTCCTGCTGCATCACCACAATTATTGTTTATATTTGGCATTATTAGCTGCATTTTCTTTTTTGGATTGTATTTTACTTTTTTTATTTTTAAAGTTTTGAAAATAGATTTGGCTATTTGGTGCGGTTTTCTATTAACTATCGTCTATCTTTCCTTTCCACGATAAAATCTGTTCCTCAGAGGGTCACTATTTGTCCTTAGTCTGAATCATAATATCATCACTGCTCAATCGAAGAGCTTAGTCAAAGTTGTTGTTTTTGTGCAAACAGTCACAGAGCAGCTGGCTTTCTATCTGCATGAACTATGGCTACCACTACATTGTACTGAGTGTCTGTTACCCAGCCGTTTATGTTCTGTTATCCTTAACATTATTATTTGCAGTATAGGATAACTTTCGGATCTCATACTCATTTTATAAACAGCAACTTTCAGCTGTTATGTAGCTAAAATCATAGGACGTTTATTTCCGAAAGTTACGACTCATATTTGGGTCAGTGCTCTACTTAATTGAAATCAATGCTTTAACATTCATCAGTTGCTCAAATGTAATACCCATCACCCTTATAACCTCTCTCTGTAGATGTTAAAAACAGCAATGATACTTGGTAGTCTAATGTGACCAGTGCTTGATAGAGAGAAACAGCTGCATTTCAGTACCAGATATTTCTGGCCGGATCTGGGATCAGGCCGACCCAGGGAAATCCATCAATCATTGCATTTATAGAGCACACTACTCACCTGTGAGGGTCTCAAGGCGCTGGGGGAGGGGAATGCTGCTACTGCTCGAAAAGCCGGGTCTTGAGGAGTCTTCTGAAAGTCAGCAGGTCTAGGGTCTGCCGCAGGTGGGTGGGGAGGGTGTTCCTGGTCTTGGCGGCGAGGTGGGAGAACGATCTGCTGCTGCAGGTCGCTCTTCGGATGCGGGGGACTGTGGCGAGGGCGAGGTCGGCAGAGCGGAGCTGGCGGGTGGGGGGTGTAGAAGCTGAGTCGTCTGTGGAGGTACGCTGGTCCGGTGTTGTGGAGTGCCTTGTGTGCGTGGGTGAGGAGCTTGAAGGTTATCCTTTTGTTGACGGGGAGCCAGTGCAGGTCTCTCAGGTGGGGTGTGATGTGGCTGCGACGGGGTATGTCGAGGATCAGCCGTGCAGAGGCGTTCTGGATGCGTTGAAGCTGTTTCAGGAGTTTGGCCGAGGCTCCTGCGTAGAGGGCAGATCCATTTGTAGATCTTGCGGAGCATGCGGAGGGTGTTGAAGCAGGAGGAAGAGATGGCGCTGACCTGCTTACTCATGGAGAGGGTGGAGTCGAGGATGACCCCTAGGTTGCGTGCGTGGTCGGTGGGTGTTCCCAGTGCGATCGGCCACCAGGAGTCATCCCAGGCCGAAGGGGTGGATCCGAGTATTTGGACCTCCATCTTGTCCGAGTTCAGCTTCAGTCGGCTGTTCCTCATCCATTCGACGACAGCCTTCATTCCTTTGTGGAGGTTGGTTTTGGCGGTGTGGGGGTCCTTGGTGAGGGAGAGGATCAGCTGGGTGTCATCGGCGTAAGAGATAATGTTGAGGTCGTGCAGCCGGGTGACGTGGGCGAGCGGTGCCATGTAGATGTTAAACAGCATTGGGCTGAGGGATGAGCCCTGGGGTACGCCGCATATGATCTCAGTGGCTTCGGAGCAGAAGGGGGGAAGGCGGACGCTCTGTGTTCTGCCGGAGAGGAAGGAGGTGGTCCAGTCCAGGGCCTTCTCTTGGATCCCGGCGTCATGGTGGCGTGTTCGTAGTGTGCGGTGGTAGACCTTGTCAAAGGAGGCTTACAGGTCCAGGAGGATGAGGGCCGTGGTTTCTCAGTTGTCTAGCATGGTCCTGATGTCATCGGAGGCAGCGATGAGGGCAGTTTTGGTGCTGTGGTTGCTGCGGAACCCAGACTGGGATGGGTCCAGGATGCTGTTCTCCTCGAGGTAGCGGGTCAGTTGTTTGTTGACGGTCTTCTCGATGACCTTCGCCGGGAACGGGAGCAGGGAGATGGGCCGGTAGTTCATGAGGTCTTTGGGGTCCGCCTTGGGTGTCTTGAGTAAGGCGTTGATCTCGGGGTGTTTCCAGCTGTCCGGGAAGGTTGCTGTCTCGAAGGAGATGTTGATGGTTTTCCGGAGATGGGGTGCGATGGCGGAGCTGGCTTTGTTGAAGATGTTGTGTCGGCGTGGGTCTGGTGGAGATCCGGAGTGGATGGTGTTCATGAACTTGATGGTGTTGTCATTGATGTTGGTCCAGGAGAGCAGGCGGTTGGTGCGGATGGCTGTCGTGGGGGCGGAGGTCTCAGTGGTTGTCGGGGAGGTCGTGCCATTGAAGCTGTCGTGGATGTCTGCGATCTTGAGATGGAAGAAGGTGGCCAGCAAGTTGCACAGGTCTTGCGAGGGTGGGATGTCGTTGGTGTTGGAGCTGGGGTTGGAGAGTTCCTTCACGATGTTCAAGAGCTCTTTGCTGTTGTGTGCGTTGTTCTCTAGGCGGTCTTTGACGGAGGCCCTTTTGGCGGATCTGATGAGGTGATGGTGTCTGCGGGTGGCGTTCTTGTGGGCTGCGTAGCTGTCTGGTGTTCGTTCACGGAGCCAGTTCTTCTCCAGCTTTCGGCAGGTTTGCTTGGAGTGCTGGAGGTCTTCAGTGAACCAGCTGGCTTTCTTGCTGGTGTGGCTGTTGGAGGGTTTCTTGAGCGGGGCGAGGGTGTTGGCGCAGTCAGCGATCCACTGTCTGAGGTTGCAGGCGGCGGTGTCGGGTTCGATGGGGTCGGCGGGTGGGCTCTAGGCAAGGGTGGTGGTTAGCTGGTCTTCGGTGACTTTGCTCCAGCAGCGGCGAGGCTTCTGTTGGGTGCGGTGGTGCATGGTTGGTTTCCGGAAGGTGAAGTGGATGCAGCGATGGTGGGTCCAGTGGAGTTTGGTGGTGTGGTTGAAGGAGACGTGTGGGGCTTGCGGAGAAGATGGGGGTCAAGCATGTGGCCGGGTGGGTGTTGTGACGAGTTGTCTGAGTCCGAGGTTGGCTAGGTTGTCGATCAGGGTGGTGGAGTTGGTGTCGTTGTTGTTCTCGAGGTGGAAGTTCAGGTCCCTCAGGAGGATGTAGTCCGTGGAGGCGAGGGCGTGTGTGCTGACGAGGTCGGCGATGGAGTCGCTGAACTGTGGTCGGGCTCCGGGGTGTCTGTAGACGAGGGTTCCTCTAAGGGTGGTGTTGGGGTCAGTGTGGATCTGGAAGTGCAGGTGTTCAGTGGTGCTGAGGGTGTCGTCGGTGTTGGAAATGTGATAAATGCTGTCATATTTCTACACAATAATTCAGCAGCACCTGCAAGTTATCTGCATTCCATTCGCAGCAGCAACTTGAGGTCAGCGAGAGGGTTTTCTAACTTTAACATTCAGCTGGGCCCAAAACAAAGGCCTGATTTAAAAGCCCATCGGCCCTCCTTTTGTTCAAGCATCATCCTGGCTGGGATCCATCTGAAGCCATCTGAAGCCTAACACCAAGATGCCAATGCAATGGAAGGAAACAAAGGCGCATAACTTGCTGTTACTTCACAAGTGCTTAACAGGAACTATTGGAGGCAGGTTTGTAACTTTGTCCAACTCCCTATATAAGAGATGTGCTTGCACTGTAAGAATACAAAATGTACCTGTCTGCATTGGTAATTACACAAATATTGACTGAAATAGCACCTACTTTTTAAATTTATAGCACTACTCATCCCAGTGTAGGGTGTCAGAGGGCTTTACATCACACACAAAGGCGCAACACTCATACAATTGTGCAAATCAATGTACAGGAAATGGTACATAAGACAAGGAGGGTTAAAAAGTGTAGGAACCACACATCATTCAGGCTTGAAGGCATTATATGTTGAGTGACCGTTTGGGAGAAACACAAAATCAGATTATTAAACCTAGCGCAGTGATTACGGTTCTCTATACTAACAAGACTTTATTACTTTCCAAAGGAACCCTTCTTTGCAATCTTAGAATGCAACAGAGAGAGAAAAAAACAATAAAGATCTAACCTACGACAGTTTGCATGCACCTCCTTGAAGCGCTTAAATAGATCATTGTGCTATATTAGAAGGCTTGCAACTAACTGGAAGTAATAAAATTATCTTAGTGTCAAAAGCAGTAGCCCACTTATCTATCAAAAAATATGAATCTTTGACCTGCATGTTACACAATGTGCTTTGAAATGGTTACATTAACCCTCTATGCTACTTTATGAGTAAAAACTGAGACTGCATAAAACAAAGAATTCTCCCAGAACTGTGTTACCTGCTAGATGTATCTTACCTCTATTATAATCTCTTCACATTTGCTGTGCACAAAATGTTCTCTGTAGCAAATGTCTTAACCCTTGAAACTGTCAAATATTTTAAAATGTAGACTCTTTGTGACAAATTAAGTAATCTCGAACAGATTAACTGTCACATATGTCCTTGAGGCCAATGTCTTTGTAGCTGATTATTTTTCTAAAGAAATGTATAAGTTGATTGGAAGACTTTTTTTTTCAAACTCTGTCCCTCATGACCCACCCCCTTTCCTTTGCCATATCTTGATCCCTAAGGAATGGGTTGCCAGAGTAAAAATGTTTTTCAATTCCAGCATTGCATCTGACAAGCTAAGAAGTTTTCGCTTATTGGACACAAAAAACACTCTAGAAATGCTATTATTGCACAGCATTTGGTGAGTGTTTGTTTGCTCACCATTATCAGATTTATCATGTGTAGTTTTGTAATTCTACAGCACATGGCAACACAAAGGACCCCCACAACACCCATTGATTTTGACGCTGCGTCCTATTTACTAGGGCAGTGTTAATAGGAGGCAGCGCCAAAATTAAGACCAGGGAAAACCTGTTCTTAAACAGGCGAAACGAGGAGAAATGCTTTATTTCTCATTGGTTTTGCTGTTTCCATGTGTGCTGCCTTGTGCAGCACACATAGAAACAGCAAATTGCCTATGATTGTTTATGTGCAGGAAGGTCCCCCTTCCTGCACATAAAGAATCATTTAAAAAAAAATGCTGTTTGCAACTTCTATGTGTGCTGCATTAAGCAGCACACATAGAAGTTACAAAACAGCATTTAACGATTGTTTATTTGCAGGGAGGGGAACCTTCCTGCACATAAATGATCTTCCCCCTCAACACAGGCACCCTTTCACTATGGTACAAGGGTGCCTGCGTTGGCGCTAGGCAGCTAAAGTTAGCGCCAGCGCAGAGGGAAATGCAGGGCTGCACCATGTTCTTGTGAATATGATGCAGCCCTGCATTTTGGAAGTGCAGAGCGTGTCGTTAGCCTTACAGGCTTAACAACATGCTTTGCCACTTCATTGTTAATATGCCCCTGGGAGTTTGATGGCTAAACATGCCAGCTCCAGGCTACGTAGACTTAGAAAACCAACATGAGAACATTTTAGTTTATCTGCGCACTCACTTTGAGCCAGTGTATTGCTCTGCTAAGAGCACTATTGAGGTCCCTTTCCCTGATACCAAAAGTAAGACACAGTGAAGGATTTGCATGAGCTACATCCTATGTAGCTGTAAATCTGGTAAACCTTCATAAATAGCATTTCCGTAATTCTGTAATCCAGCTTGGCATTAGTTGCCCTGAGGAAGTGATACACAGATTGTAAAACACTGTTGGTAAAAGATGTTAAGAGACTTCTAACTTGAAAATATATTTGCAGTTTGAAGCAATCAAAATTAAGACTTCTTAAATCTTGGTGGAAACATTTTAAAAAAATAAGAAGAAAATATCCTTCTTTGGACGAGCATCCAAGACCTCTTGTATATACTTTAGTATATACTTATATGTGTGGGCTCTGGAGATCAGCCCTAGGACTTGTCTTCTTCTGCTTAGGGACTTTCTTTCTGTTCAACTGCCTCTATTTAACTGTCGTGATAGAAAATGACTATTAGAGGTCAGTAAAATACCAGAAATGCTTTCTGCTTGTTCGACTGCCTCTATTTAACTGTCTTGATAGAAAATGACCTTTAGAGGTCAGTAAAATACCAGAATTGCTTTCTGCTGAGGGACTTTCTTTTTTTAAGTTTTTCTGGAAACTGACTCTATTTAACCTTCTTGATAGAAAACGACCAGCAGAGGTCAGTAAAATACCAGAATCACTTTAGCATTCTCTAGATTCCAGTCCATAGAAAGTGTCTTTCAAGAGCACCCGTAGACAGTAATATTTTTTTCAAATCTTGTATTTTCAGTGATATGACCACCGAAGGCGCTGATTTTATATTAAAAACAGAGCTCTGGACTGTACCATTTCCAGCTGAAAGGCAATATTTACCTCTATTTGTTCCCATACCTGGCATGTCACACAGGTTGGTGCTTACTTTCCCTCCATGTTAAAGAACAGTAGATGTTTCAGCACCCAGGCTAATGTGCTGCATAGCTAAATACATATAAGGTCGCAAAGGCGAGACCGATTGCATTGCAAATGCTTGTTTTTGACACTGATTTTACCTCACCGTATTCCACTCTATGAACTGTTTTGGCTACACAAATTCCTTCAAGTATTATTTGTAGGAAGTTGCAGGCACGGCCGGTACAGGTAAGAGTGGAGGGGTGGGTGCGGGCATGGGGAAGTCGACATACAATCGATAAGGAAAATAAAATAAATTAATTATTAAAACCACTTACCTTGTGCTTGCCATATCACCGAGTCAGTAATGCCTCGAGTGCAAGGTAAGTGGTTTTATTTATTTTATTTTCCCTATCCTGTCGTATGTTGACTTATCCCCAGCCCGCCCGCCCCACCTCCCCACCGCTCTTACCTGTACCAGCCACGCCTGGACAATTGTGCAAGAAAAAAACCCAGGCCAAGTGCAATTATTTGTCAAATTAGCTGGTGCAAAATCAGGTCAAGTCTTTTACTGGTACAAATTCACAGATTATTAGCCCTACTGTGTTGCTTTTAAGTAGCACTTTTAGATTCCACCACCTTCAAGCTCCTTAATCACAAACTGGCTCTTTTGATCAGTAATGACTGGCCATCAATGTGCCTTTTCAAATCACACAACCATCTTTATTTTTGAGTTGCTTCATCAGTTCTTAAATAACCAACTGACTCCCAATCCATTTAACTTCAGTAGCACTTTGAGTGCAGGATTTAAAATGTTTTTGTTTAGGTAGATAGCATGCTACAAGACAACTTTTTCCCATTATCCTATGATCCACATGTAAATCTATCTATCCATCCATCCATCCATCCATCCATCCATGCATCCATCCATCCATCCATCCATCCATCTCAAAACACAAGGGTTAAAGAGACCCTGCAGTTAGGTGCTGAAAAATTAAAAGAACAAACATTTAGAAAATAAAAGAAACACTGAAATTCGCCAGTAATAGTTTAGTTAACTAAATATAACTTGCGCCCAGTCACACACTGCGTATGATCTCATATATTACGTCACACATGACATGTTAAATTACATCATTGATGACATCTCTGATGTTATATGGTGCACCCCCAAGAAAAAGATCCTTACTCCATTTATATGCCTTTATATTTTTAATTGGTGTGCAAATTAATGGTCAGAATATCTCTAAAATATAACCTCTAAATGTCCAGCTCAAAACAACTTTTAAACAATAATTTCTTGAAAATTACTCAGTAGATGTACACCAAACCAAACAAAGGCACTTCCTTGACTAACATTCTATTTCTATACCAGGTTTGGTGTAATTCTGTTTATCTGCTTTTTCTGTGTCAAGCAGGTAAGAATGTTATGGGAGTTAAAAAGGGAAATAGCACTTTTGTGCCACACCTCCTATTTTTAGCCCCCCCCCTCCATCCCTGCACCCCTCCGATAGATTTGCACAAAACGTGCAATAAAGAGTACTTTTTATGTAAAGTGTGGTGCAGGTTTATCAAACAGCAACAACTTTAATAAGGAAACCACAAATGTCTTCTCTACTGAAATTGTGACCTAGCCATAGATACAAAAGTGCTACTGCCACCTCTGTAAAATCTGTGTGTGCGCGCGTGTGTGTGGATGCACGCATGCGCAGAATGTAATATGCTATTTATTACCCTTGTTGAGTGTGGGGAGGGGCAAGAGGTTTCATTTGTGTAGAATTGTAAAATTACATTGAAGAAATCTCATATTAGTAGAGTTATTTCCCAATTTAAAATAATTGCTACATATAATCTATGGGACAGTAAAATGAGTTTTCCCCGTGTCAGTTTTGCTTTGTTGCGCTAATAAAATCGAATTTGACCTCTGCACAGTAGTAAGACCTGTGTGACTGTGTTCCTATTATTATAGGAGCTCTAAAACTCCCTTTATTATTGGAACACTGGATGAAACACCGGTTCTGCTTCAAGCACACTGTTGGAAACCAACAGCCAGTCTTTTTCTGCCCTCTAGTGGAAGTTTTATGTGCTACTGTTTATTTCACAGATTCGAAAGAAAGTAACAATTTCAGGTTTTCTTCAGATATTTCAACACCAGAGGCCACAGCACACAAACCACCAGGGAGACGATGATTACTTTGGGCTGTGCTAATTACACAGAGGTATCATTTAACAGCACTTATTATGCTTGTAGTGGGCACTCTTTTGCTACATTTCCTTTTACAAAGCTTAGTGCTATTCTGCAAGAGCAATAACCAATCTTTCAACATTTTGTATTATAATTTTAATTAGATTTCTATAGCCATTACCGCTGATGAAGCACTGAAAAGCTGCTCCGAGTCTATAGGCTTGTTAATCTAGTGGTTATTGTTGGTTGTTAAGGATTAGACTTGTGCTCTCAAGGAAACCATTCCATGCATTTGCTTCAGATTCTTTGCAGTATATTAAGGATTAGATGTGATTAGTTGTGGAAGCTTGGGGGGTTCATGCAAATGAATGGTAGGATTGATAGGCTAGTGGAGATCAGCTATTGTTATATTTCAGAGGTGTAGTATCGAAGAAGGAGAGGCTGTGATCTTTGAGATTAGGTATGGGAATTTTAGAGCACACCAGTAATAGAGAGAAAGGCAATCATGAATGTGACTTGGAGTAGGCTGTTCTTTGAGCGATAATTTATTCAAAGGAAGGAGAGTAGGAGCAATTTTCCATCTATAATTGAATTCTAGCATCCTTTGGTTGTGGACAGCGGTAAGTATTTGAAACATAGGTACTGCTTCAGATTACAGCCCTAAAGCGGAAGTTTTATGTAATACTATTTATTTAACAGATTCTAAAGAAATTAATGATTTCAGCCTTGCTTCAGAAATTCAAACACCAAAGGCCGCAAAATACAAACTACCAGGGAGATTATGATTATTTTGTGTTGGGCTAATTGCACCAAAATATTATTAAGCACGGAATACTATGTATGTAAAGGGTGTTATTTTGCTCCACTTTGGGGCATATTCACAAGGATCTATCGCCGAGTTAACAGCACTTTATCTCAGCCAAAGTTGCGATAAACTTATCGCCCAAATCACAAGCTGGTGTTAACAGCCCACAGCACCAGTATACTGGCGATAGCAGCCACAAAAAACATCGCCACAGATGATCCCCGCAACTATCGCTA
This sequence comes from Triturus cristatus, assembly GCF_964204655.1. Lineage (NCBI taxonomy): Eukaryota > Metazoa > Chordata > Amphibia > Caudata > Salamandridae > Triturus > Triturus cristatus. Next base: position 1,192,442,885 of record NC_140591.1, read on the forward strand.
ATGAGATGCAGAGTAGGCATTCCCGTGCGAAAAGTCGCGACAACACCACACCTCAACATTCTCAACGACCAGCCAGATCACGGATAAGAACACAAAACAGGTGATAAGGCGCGTTAGCACCCGGAAACTAACACCTGCTCAGGCCTGGTGCAAAGTCGGACGACAGCCTGCACCATAAAAGGGAGCCCAGCCCACTGCCACATCGGAAGGGCAACAGATGCCATGGAGCCACTGGTCATGCGGCCCGGACACACAAGAAGGCACCAACACCCACCGCCACCACCCCAGGACCCCAACCACCACCCGGAACACCCCCGGACCACCACAGAGGCAGCACAGACAAAGACACCGGACCCCCAGGAAATGTACCAGCCTCACAGACCCAACACCTGACAATGTCATTGCCCACTACAGGCTCAAAAGGACAACCATCCTACGCATCCTGACCATCATCGCCCAACAGGCCGACGACACTAAAACAGCAGACAACCAACATCCCACCCCACACAAGCTGATGGCTGTGCTGCACCTGTTAGCTCCTGGTACCCCCAACCAACACCCACCAGAGTCGGAGGAGTCTCACAGCCAGCAACATCCAAGTCCCTCACACCTGTCCTGGACATCACCATCAGCCTGGTACCTCAGTCCCTACACATCTAACACAATGCGCAGGATCCTCTGGAGACCAAGCAAGGGCCATACGTCATAGCTGGATGCACGCACGTGTTGGGGGCAATCCACAGCACACATGTCCTACCTGTGCCCCCTGGTGACACAGCACACAATCACCGCAACAGGCAGCACACGTCTCACATCAATGTGCAGGCAACATCCGAACACCGTGGAACCTCCACCAATGTCACCTCCAAACACCCAGCCAGTGTGCATGATTCCTTCATCCTCCAACAATCCATCAGCAACCAGTGTTCCCAGGATGGCACCAAGGGAAATGCACAGCCCCTTGGCAAGTTTAAAATGAACACCCCACTCACCTCAACTCCACAACCGTGCAACTCACAACTCTGGCAATGCACACGTCACAAAATCAGAACGAACATGCAAATGCAAAACAACATGTCCCCCCACCAGACACGACATGTTCACGGTTTGCCCAGGTTACAACTCACAATTGTAACCTGGGCAAGCCGTGAACATGAGCCATCAATGGCATGGCACCTCAGCCACAAACTAGCCAAAAGTAGGGAGAGGTGGCAACCAGGCATGTGTGAAGGATGCAGGAGAACCATTATTGGGAAAGTACACAATGCCAAGAGTGGCGGAGATGTGCTGGACAGACTGCAGTATGCAGAACTCACCCATATCCATGGTGAAATACACCTCTGGTGTATGGAGTGTAGTGGACAGTGCACGCAACCATGTCACCGCAGCCAGTGGGGGAGTTCACGGAAATGTTGCCTGTTACATCCCCCCTGTAAGCGTGAGTGGAGTGGGATGGCCCGGCGTACGCCAGGCCAGCGTAGTGGTGTGAATAAAAAGCACGTAGCCCTGGGCGTGGTCCTCTTCCGGAAAGCCCAACATCTCTGCCAGGGTGGCGCCTCTCACCATGTCACGAGACTGATGCCGTCCTCGTGAGTGGAGTTGCTGGGATCCTGTGCGCCTGCCGTACCCCAGCCCGCTGGACCCCGAACCCATCAGGCCCACTCCTGCGTAGCCATGCCACACTGAGCACATTCCGACACCGGCATGTGTCAAGGAGGGCCCACCACATGCCTGCGCAAGCTCCAAGCCCGAGGCCCGCGACCTTGACAGCCTCCTCAGACCATCACAGCCTCCACGACACAGGCCCGCTTTATTCCTTTCTCGTTGACGTACTCTACTGCCGCATCCGGCCTACACCACGTTAAAGTAGGTCACACATTTGGAACTGAGTCTTGATTACAAGATGGCAGAGTACATATGTTCATTGCAGATTTAATATCAGTGCACTCCGTGCGATGTGGTGCCCCCAACTCTGTGCATGGCATTCCTACGACACATGTCTGTTGTCCCCTGCTGACTACTGCCTTCGGCCTACACTACGGACAAGTAGGTCACACACTTGGAACTGAGTCTTGATCATACATTGTCCGTGTACGCACAATAATAAAGATTCTACTTCACTGTACTCCCTTCAGTCAGGTGACACCAACCATGTGGATAGCATCCCAACGACACGTGGCTGTGGGCCATTGCTGACCGCTGCCCCCGGCCTACACTGCGGTCGAATAGGTCACACACAATTTTGAATTCAGCCGTGATTTATTTATGGCTGACTTTTTGGTTGGACTTTGGTAGCAACTGAGTCCATGGACTTGTGGTTGTCGTCACCATCATGTCGGTGATACTGACTTTTTTGGGCGAAAACGGGGCCGTGGAATTCCACCCCTCTATTTGCTCCTTCCGGACAGCTTCCACCCTCTGCATCATGCCCAGGAAGACACCTTCCACTGTCCCCTGCAACCCTCGGCAACATACACCTCAGACATTGATGAGGACCCGCTCAGGTCGCATGGCCCATCTGACTGCACTGCAAGTCACCATCCCGTGGCTGGGTTCCTGTGCCGGCCGCAGTGCATCCGGGGCGACTAACTCTGTACTGGTCATATCCGGGACCCCTTCTTCTGAGATATTGGCCTCTGAGTTGATGGCCTTGGAGCCATCAATGCCATGTGTCTGTGGCCCTGTGCTGTCCGCAGCCTCCAGCCTCAACTGCAGCCCACCAGGGCTGACACATCAAATCGAGTCCTGACAGGCCTGGACGTCGCTTCACCTCAGGAGGCACACGCCACCACGGCCTACAACCGCAAAATGCCTGTGTCGAAATGCACATACTGACAGACTGACAGAGTTGCCTCCATAATGTCGTGGATGACATGTTATGTTTGGTCCCCTGCTCAGCACTCCAGGTGCCACTGGGACGACGATGAGGAAGATGATGCAGCTGCATTATGTAGGTCCCAAAACGACAGAATCCAAGACATTTCTTTTCACATGAGCGAGCTCAGCTCTGGTGCCCCAGACTCAGCGCACTGCAACTCACAGACACTTCTGTTTGCTCATTGTGTGCCCTCTGGACTTGCTCAGGCTACCTTCCATGATGCTCCGCAGTTGTCCCTGTAATGCTGGTGTTGTCTGTTTCCGTATTCATTGTGTTAACAGTTGTATTTGTTGCCAGCACCAACAACTCCCTGAGGGCTGGCTTGCACCCAACCCACACATATCCAGCACAGGCGTCACTGTACATGTAGCCCTGCCAATATAGGGGACGGGCGCACGTGCCTGTAGCCAGTTCGACATGATATCTGCGTGTGTCCCTGTAGTCTTGTTGTATGCATGAGGGCCCTGGGCCTTATGACATTATATTTTGCTGTGTACAGCGGGCGCAGACATGTCACCACAGGCAGCGTGTTAGAGCTTGGACATGTAGCTTTGTTGTCACCCCCTCAATTCATAAGGGAAGTGGACTGTGCTGTAATAAGCAGAGCCAACGTGTGTGTGTGACTGATATGTACGTGCCCCTGGGCGTGGTTCTGTACTGGGGATGTGCATCTGCATGTGTCTCTGGCAGTGTGGGTCTCCTTTGTGAGGTGTAGGTGGTCCCTAAAGGGTAATGGACACCCACGTATGTGTTCTGTTACGCCTTCCAATGGTTCGGACCACACCCGCACCTGTTGGGCCACCTCCTTTTGGTGTTCTGACACCTGGCATTGGTGTGCTATGTGTGGGTGGGTGAAGTGTTGTGTGCCAGCTATGCTTGCAGGTGCTTCATGCTGTGTGGCCTGTTGCAGGGGCTGGGTTCTCCTCTAAGTGGCTTGTCTGCCCTGATCCTAGTGGTGGGTTGCGTGGGATTCCATGGGCTGTTGTAGGGTGTTTGTGTCAAAGGTGTGGTGGCCGTCTCCTGCATCACTGATGGGTTGTCTGGTGTGACCTGCTGAAGGTTTTGCTTGTCCTTCTGCAACGTGAAGGGGAGATGCATGTTGACATTGTGTTGACATTTATGTTGGTGCATTGTACTACATGACTGATGTTAGGTTGTACCCGTGCATATGCATCTCACAGTTCCCTGCTCTGTCCAATGTGATTGGCCTGTTTCTGCACATGGGCGGACCCAGTTGTGTCTCCTGTTCTGCAGTGTCAGTGTTGCACTTTGTGCCACATTGTCATGGGATGTGCTGTGATTGCTATGCGTGTGTGCTGAAGTGTGCCACGGGGTTGGGGGACATGTCCCTGGGTATTTGTGGTTGTGCAGTGGGCTACACATAGTTGCGCATGTGTGCCATTGTGCCCATCTCCCCCCGTCCCCCCAGTCCCTTTTAGATCCTCACACTGTTGTTGTTGTGTCAGGTCCTATTGAGCTGTGTCCGGACTTCCAACTCCTTGCACCGTCTCCACACTGATGACAGGCCTCCATTTCCTCCAGCTCCTCCTGTGGGTCCCACCTCCTGTCGCTTTTGCTGCCTTCCTGTTGGCAGCAGGTTTGTGCCTGGTTTAGTTTTCCACAACATGCCAGCACCTCTTGGCCTCCTCATTTGCCTCCTCGACACTCCGCCTGCATTCAAGATAGTCTGATTGTGGGTCAGTTGCTGGTTGTGTTCTGTCACCTCCGTGACGCTGGTCTTGTTTTCCTGCGGTCTGCACCTCGTCTTCCTCCCCTCTTCTCGTTGACCTTCCCCGACCCCGTTTGTCCTTGCTGGTGGTCTGTGGGGCTTGTGGCGTCTGCGTTGGCCTCTGCGCTGGGTCAGGGTGCATCCATGTTGCTACGCACTTTGGATTCTTTCTGGTGTGTTGTTTTTGTGGGTTTACTAGTGCATTTTTCCGCAAGACGTGTGGGATATCCTGGCCTACACTGGTTTTCGTGGCTTTTTGTATCGCGATTGGCCTCATCGCAGCTTTTTTGGTATTCGTGTTTCGCATTTTTGCCACATGGCGTTGATTTTTGCGCTTCCATTTGACGCGTTATCTGGTGACTATCGCCTGCTACCGCCACGTTGTGAATACTTGGTTGGCACGTCGTAATCTTCCCGCAATAGGCTGTGATGTTGAGAGTTGCGTTAAGCTACTCTTGTAGTAGTTATCACACGTTCTTGTGAATATACCCCTTAATTGTTTATTGCATTTTTATAGCGCTCACTCCCCCTGTTAAAGGCATTGAAGTGCTTTATGCCACTCAGCATGCTGCTCCAGAAACAAAGGGCAGTGGTTAATCCAGTGGTTATTGTTGGTTACTGGGATTAGACTTGTGCTCTCAGAAACCATTCCATGCATTTGCTCCAGATTCTTTGTGGCAGACTAAAATGATAGGGTTAGATGCTATCATTAGTGTGGGCTAGAGCGGGCGCAGAAGCATAGGCATGACCTTAACAATGCAAGGTTCAGGACCTACACTCTGACCTGAAGTGGCACACACAGTGTGCCCTCCTTGGAAACAGTGCACCAATGTCCCTGCCCGAGGTGTTTCACATGAAGCGATGGTGGCTGAATACTACGTTTCATGAACCCATAGTTTGACTAGACCTTTTTATCTGTATCAGAGAGAGTGCGAGTAGGAGAGAGAGAGAATGAGAGAGAGAGAGAGAGTGAGAGAGAGAGAGAGAGAGAGAGAGAGAGAGAGAGAGAGAGAGAGAGAGAGAGAAGAGAGAGAGAGAGTTTTTTAGGATGCCACAATTTGGAGTGTGAGGATAGTTTTCCAGATAGTAGAAGTGTATTACCTGCATTTCTTTTGGCTGTAGGTTTGAGAGAAGCAGACACTGCAGTGAAGAGGATTGCAACAAGGCTACCTTTAGAAATTCCATGAACACTTTGCTAGTGAGGTCTGCTGAGTGGTTTTTCTTAGGCACTACTATTTGGTGGGTGGAAGTTGTGATGGGTGGGACTGCAATTTCTTTGGTACAAGATGAGGTAGTATCTAGGCCAGGACAGTCCTTTTGTTTATTCCTGATTGCTGCTCCAAGAAAGCTGATGACAGCCAGGTACAGGGATGTAAAAGCTTGTTGTGCCTATGAAGGGGGCCCCCAAAGTGCTGAATTTCAGAGGCCTGAGTGGGGGAAGACCGCGAGAGACGGCCGGCAGATGCCTGAGCCACGCTGCCATTTCCTCCGATCCTTGTGAGTGACGGTGGACACCCGGAGTGAGAATCGGAACTGCATGGTGGCGCCGCTCAACGCGGCGGGCACATCAGAGTTCGACCTTTGGTTGGAGCTCTGTTTTGGGGCACTGTCACCCGTATGAATGCCCAGGTGACACCCGCGTCCAGGGTCGGGACGGCGGGATTCCTCGAGAGCCTGTACACCTGGGGAGGCCTGCGGCGACTGGATATCAGTCACCCAGTCACCCAGGCCTCTGTGCAGCCAAATATGAGGCAGAGGGAAGACCCCAAACATACCGCTGATGCACAGAGGAGGACGGCTCTGCGGGGACCGTAGTACCGCTGTAGGTCCCCCGGTGAGTGATCGAGGGCCTAAGGGTCAGAGCCTGATTTTTGAGGGCCTTGTTGGAGAATATCAACACATACAGTGGCCCTGTGTAAGGCACGGTGGAGATCCTGTTGTTTTTCCCGACAAGTGGTGGTGATGCACCTGGGCATGTGTTTGGGGGCCTTGAACCACAGCTGGGAATATATAGGGCGTCCCTATATGAGGAGCGACTGGGAAGCAGAGGCGCAGCTGGGTAAGGGGTTATTGTTGGTGCCTGCAGACGGGATTCCCCTGTTGGGAGAGGCTGACCCACTGCTCCGGAGTGACTGGAGTGTGCAGTGACTACTGGCACGGTCACAGGACGAACGCCTGGGCTAGCTGTGTGGGGAAGACATGGACGCTGAAAAGAACCTGTTCGCAATTCCTGGTAGACGAAGAAGATATTGACCCCCCTCGCGTGCCGACCATGTGCTGACTGAACACAGGGCGGAGGTGAGGCACATCCAGTGCGAGGGAGTGATACGGATAGCTGCTGAAGTGCTTTTGGGAATTGGCACCCCCTGTGCACAGAAGTGACTATTAACACCATTTGCATATTACGCCAGGCTGAGTCTTCCTGTATTACATAATGGTGAAAGATAAAGGAAGCAAAATAGACCAAACTAACAAAATGTAACTACGCCTAGCTGCTTGCCACAGAGCGTGGGGCCCCGTCAGTGTCCATCGACACAGAAATGGAAGATCAAGTACAAAATGCTGACCGACCCCCATATATAGCGTAAATACTTTCAGCCATCCATGCTACTAGTGACGAATTGAACAATAAAATTGAATTGGTTGCTGTAGACATCAATCTGCTGCGCTGTGATTTACGGAAAAAGAGGGGAACGACCACGGAAAAAATAGTGGACACAATGCAAACAGAACTGCACAACCTGCGAGACACTGTGATAACCCTCCAGAAAAAAATAGTTCACCTAGATGATCATACTGAAGAAGCAGAAGGAATGTCCCGGAGGAACAATCTCTGTTTTATTGAATTTCCTGAAAAGGCTGAGGTCCCTTCTGTGGAACTGCTCCTCGAAGATTGGCTGCGGGAAGTGACGGCTCCTCAGGGACTATCAAAAATTTTCACAGTGGAAAGGGCACACAGAAGCAACCGACTGACTGGGTGCACATGGTCCGCCAGGACCCTGTTTGGTCCCTTCTGCGATAACACCTAGGAAATCTGGGTCTCGGAACAGGTCTAGGACCCGTTGACAGTGGGCACATTCTCAAGACAATGGCAGAAGTCTCAGCCTTGGCAGGATCAGAGTTTGCCCGGCTGGCACTTTGCAAGCCTCGGATGTTGCCCAGGACTCGAGGGCTTCGTCGCCATGACGTCCATCCAACAGCACTGCGAGTGAGGATGTTGATGCATGCTAGAGCAAGTAACGAGGACATTTGGTATGAGGCAGCTATGGAAGTAATTGCTTGGTAAGATCAATCTATTTACAGGGTCCAGAGAGTGACAGGGAAGACTGATTACATTACAAATTTACCACACACAGTATATTGGATGAAGGTGGCATGCCCCCCCGTGACTGGTGCCTGTCGATGGAGTTGGAGGCAAGTCCTCACACCTCGATGGCTCACCATTCACTTCTTTTGAATAGGGAGGGGTGGGTGGGACGGTATATAACTGTATTGTTGCTTCTTATAGTTGACTAATTTTGAATTTTAAGTGGGTCAAGATAGGGAAATGGGGTGACATCTTCATGCACTTTCCGAGCGAGGGTTTGCCAGGTAGGGAAATGGGATATTGCCCAAGGGTGGGGGGATGTTGGGGCAGTTCTAGGATAGGAAAACCAAACCTTCCTTCATGAAGAACAATACAAAGATTGCCAGTTTTTGTATGGAGTGGGGCCACCACTCACTCTTTCACGAGTTGGGTGGGATTATCCTCGGAGGGGTACGGGTGGAGGTGTGCTTTGGCGTCCACCATGACTAAGTTTCCACCTTATTTTTGAAAAAGTTTGCCATCTTATTACATCTCTCTTTGGATGAGGCATGATTGTTTGTTTCCCGATCAGTGGAGGTTAGGGAGCGCACTACCTCAAAAAGTTCTCTTGACGAGTTACATGCTGCATTCATTTTTCCTTCGAAATATTTGGCTTGGGCTTGGAGCATCCCATTGTGATACTGTCTAATAGCCAACTTGTATTGGCTTTTGATGGCAGGATCATAGTTTTTCCTCCATTGTCTTTCTAATTTTTTGCAGGATTTTTTCATCAGGATCAGGTTTGCGTTAAACCAAGCCACTTTTTTCCTAGATAGTTCCTTGCTTAGTCTGATTTTCTGAGGGTATTGAGCTGCTACTTTATTAATCCATTCTGCCCACATCTTGTCACCCTCTTCTATGTTGTCTATCATGCGTGGGGCCTGAGCTTCTGGTTCATTCACCATTCTTTCCTGTAAGGTTCTTGGCCATTTATTCCTAGTCCTGGTGAGTTTGTTACATGTAGGTGGAGCCTAGGGGTTATCTAATGTAAAGGGTAAAAAATGATGGTCAGTCCAGGGAAGTGGCACGGGGATCCCCACCGCTAACTTGGGTTCATTGGAGAAGATGGCATCTAATAGGTGCCCTTTTTCATGTGTGCCCTCTCTCACCATTTGTTTGAGTTGCATGGCTTCCATGTCTTGAGTTAGAATGTTCGAAGTGCTACTGTCAAGTTTATCTAAGTGAAAGTTGAAATCCCCAAGTAAGGTGGTGAATCCCTTACTGGCTACCGTTGTTGCTACTGTTCCAGGAAGCTCCTCTAGAAAGGAGTTAGTGGAGCCAGGGGGTCTGTAGATTAGTGTGTTTGAGAAGGTGGTATTGGGGGTGAGTTTAATACAAAATTGTGATGTGTCACAGTTAGTGATATTCAAGGGTGTTGTCATGCATCCATATTCATTTTTGTATATGATAGCCACCCGTCCCCCCCCCTCCTGTTTTCTCCCTCCTATCTACTCTTCTGATAGAGAACCCTGGAGGAAGTACTTGGACTATGCCCGGATTAGAAAATTCTTTCAGCCATGTCTCTGTCAGAAATAGTTCCTCATTCTCAATAAGCAGCCTAATTTCTGTAGTGTGTGCTGGTAATGATCTGCTGTTAATGAGTCCCATTTTCCATGGGCCTTCTTGACAGTCTTATCTGTTTGTTGTGGTGGGCGTTCCACCGCAATACCCATTGATTTTGACACTGCCCCCTATTTACAAGGGCAGCAAAAATAGGAGGCAGCACCAAAATTAAGACGAGGGAAAACCTGGTCTTAACTTGGCAAAACAAGAAGAAATGTTTTATTTTTCCTCGTTTTTGCTTTTTCCATGTGTGCTGCCATGTGCAGGACACATGGAAAAAGCAAAATGCCTTGGATTGTTTGTGTGTAGGAAGGTGAGCCTTCCTGCACATAAACAATCCTTTAAAAAAATGACATTTTGCACCTTCCATGTGTACTGCACTAAGCAGCACACATAGAAGTGACAAAACGGCATTTAAAGACTATTTATGCGCAGGAAAGGACACCTTCCTACACATAGACAATCTTACCCTGCACATAGAAACCCTTGCACTATGGTGCAAGGCTGCCTGTGTTGGCGCTACACTGCTAAGTGTAGCGCCAGCGCTGGGGGAAATGCAAGGCTGAACCATATCCTTGTAAATATAGTGCAGCCTTGTGTTTCTGAAGTGGCAGAGTGAGGCGTTAAGCCATGACAGCTAACGCCTCACTATGTCACTTCTTTGTAAATATCCCCCAGAATTTGCTACGGTAGAGAAAAGTTACCTCTGTCTTTGTACTTCACTTGTTATAATTCCTTGAGACGCTTGTTCTGAGAGTCTCCATTGCTGCTCTCAATCTCTTCTATCAAACACTCTGGGACTGGTGACTGTACCTTTTCCTTACTTGGCTGTCAACTGTAGAACTGTTTCCTCCTGCACATTAAGAGCATTCTATCTTACATAGCCTTCAGAAAAGCTATACGAACCTGTCTGTTTTCTTAATCTTTTCTTTCTGTTCTCTTCTTTTCTTCTTGGTGTTTTCTTTTCTTTTATTTTCTTTTCTCTCTGTTTTTTTTTTAATATTCTGTTATTGTTGTTAGTGCCAAGATGCCTATGTTGGTAAACGATGGGCACTGTTTATCTTCCACTCATCTAACATAAGTGGGTAAACCTTCTAACATTGACAAGTATGAGGATCTAATGTAGGATTGTAGAGTTTTCTGCCGCTAAAGCGGCGATAATTTTATCGCCTGTCTTGATAATATGCCCCACTTTTTCCGGTACTGTCCCCCGGGTTACACCAACAGTTAGCTGATACTGGTCTAGCTCTAATAAAACCACCAGCATTCTTATTTACATCATCCATACCATTTGTTTTCCACGACAAAGCATATACCGTTGTAGCATTTGCTTTTGTTCATGAATTAGTATGCCATGTTGGGAAGAGTTAAATGCACTAAACATTCATGGCAGACTCTGTGAAATATATCCTTTGGTGTAGCAAACTTGTAATCTTACAAAAGAAATGTGCGTCTGATTACTTTAAATCGTCCTATTTCCTCCAGGAGGTAGTATGCGAATTCCCGTACAAATCATCATTGCATTTAGCTTGGTACTGAAATCTCACCTTATTTCCAATATGCCTTTATTTCCATACATTTGAGTTTCCTCAAGCAAAAAGAAGCACGTTCAGCTCCCGGAAATCCTTAAAAATGCTTTCTAGAGGCGTTGATAATGTCTCACACTTTTTAAAATGATTTGGTATTTACAATATACTGATCCTAACGTTTTCATTTCCAACGGTACCAATGAAGCACAATGTAATTTGAAACGCTTTGACGCTGTGAAACATTTTGTAACTGATTTACCTTCTTTTTACACTAGAGGTCCTTCTCTCCCTTCACATTTTTTCTTTCCATAGTATTTAAATGCCACATTCTCTTGATTTGTGTCTTCACCAACTGTTTTTTTCCAGCAATCCCATCTGAACATACGCACCCATCTTGCATATCCTTATATCCACGGTGAATACACGTGCATTTTTGGTTAGCACTGTGTGTTTTTTCTGCTTTTATTTCTTCGTCTTTAATCGAATTGATTTTCTTTTTTCGCGATGTATGTTTGCACTCCCAAAAAATTCACTGCGCCTATGCTCTCGTTCGTGAACATTTTTTATTACCTAGATCCTTTCCTAAAGATGATAGTAGTTTTCAAGCACATTCATTACTGCAATCGTTTGGCGTGCTATGTTATATTCCAACGTTGAAAAAAAAGATATTGTAATATTTTAGATTCGTTTATCATAACTTCTTACCCCATTTCTCTTTGGCATTGCAGTTATGTCTCAAAATACATATTTAACGTTAATTTGGATGCTTCAACATATTCAAAACTGGGTGGAAAGCAGGTGAACTACCTCGTATGCACCGATGCTGTGTTCACCTGATGCTTTGTGGAATTGCAGAAAGAAGTCTAAAAGAAAGTTCTGCAATGTTGGCTGCACCACTGAGGTTATTGGACCGGCCCATTAATGAGGTAGCATTCGCCAATTTGCTTATTTGTGCTGTAAATGCAAACGGGGCCAGCCTACTGCCTTACAAAAATGTACTTACATGCTCATAGTCACACAAACCCACCTATTCACAAGCACATGCATGCATCCACTCGGACACACCCATTCACAGCACATGTGCAAATACATGTAAATTCACACATACGCAATCAATCAATCAGGGGTTTGTAATGCGCAGCTACTCGCCCGTGAGGGTCTCAAGGCACTGTGGGAGAGGGCGGCTCCGTTGGGTGCTGGGGTCATCTGAAGAGCCAGGTCTTGAGATCCTTCCTGAACTGGAGCAGTGTAGGGCTTTGCCGGAGGTGGATGGGGAGGTCGTTCCAGGTCTTGGCTGCGAGGTAGGAGAAGGACTTTCCACCCATTCTGGTCTTGTAGATGCGTGGGATGGTGGCCAGAGAGAAGTCAGCTGAGCTGAGGTTTCTCTTGGCTGCATGGAATGAGAGGTAGTTGTTTCGGTATGCTGGTCCGATATTGTGGAGGGCCTTGTATGTGTGCGTGAGGAGCTTGAAGCTTATTATTCTTTCGATGGGTAGCCAGTGGAGATCGCGGAGGTGTTGGGTGATGTGGTTGTGACGGGGGATGTCTATGATCAGTCTGGCGTTTTGAACGGTCTGGAGTTTGAGAAGGGGTTCTTTGTTGATTCCAGCATAGAGGGCATTGCCTTAGTCCAGTATGCTAGTGATGAGAGCATGCATTACCATTTTTCTGGATTCAGAGAGGATCCATCTGAACGTTTTTCGGAGTATGCGGAGGGTGTTGAAGCAAGCCGAGGATACAGCATTGATCTGGCTGTTCATAGTGAATGATGAGTCCAGTATGATGCAGAGGTTTCGTGCATGGTCTGTTGGGGGTGGGGGAGGTTCTGAGGGCGGGGGAACACCAGGTGTCACCCCATGCTGAGGGGGTGGTGCCAAGGATGAGGACTTCTGTTTTCTAGGAGTTGAGTTTCATACAGCTCTTCCTCATCCAGGTGGCAATGGCTTTCATCCCTTCTTGGAAGTTTTCCCTGGTGATGTTGGGTTCCTTGGTGAGGGAGAGGATGAGCTAGGTGTCGTCGGCATAGGAGACGATGTTGAGCCTGTGGTTTCTGACAATGGTTGCAAGGGGGGCCATGTAGATGTTGAAGAGGGTGGGGCTGAGGGAGGATCCCTGGGGTACTCCACATCTGGTTTCTGTCGGTTCTAAGAGGTAGGACAGGAGTCTGACTCGCTGAGTTCCTCCTGGGAGAAATAAGAGTGTCCAGTCGGCGTTCTTTCCTCGGGTGCTAGCGTCATGGAGTCTGGTGGCTAGTGTGCGGTGGGAGACGGTGTCGACATACACCCAAAAGTTCAATATAGTACTTACAGGGCTGAAGTGGCGAGAGCAGGGTGGTAGGAGCACAATAGCCGAGGGACAGAAAAACAGGAGATCCTGCCACCTCCTCTCATCGGCTCACTTTGTCATGGGTCAGCCAATGAGAAGAGAACCTGCCCTAACTTGCCACAGACTGGAGTGGGGCCGGTTCACTGAGATGTCCGGATCCCACACCACTCTGTATAACGCAGAGAAAGGTAATGGTGTGAGGCAGTGGCATAACAAAACTTAAGGGGTCCCCCCTGCAAAGTACACAGAGCCCCCCCCCCCCCTCCAGACTCACTTGGGAGCTCCCAGGCCAGGGCACAGTGCTGAAAAGGCCCCCTGGAGCTTGGGGGCCCCACACTGCAGGGGTTGCGGGGCCTTTGTGATGCCACTGGTATGAGGTGTCATTGATAGACAGTCAACACTAGGTAATTCGGGGCTTAAACCTGAAGCTCTAGGGGCTAGCTCTATCAGTGATGCTCCCCTGTGTAATCAGGGCAAAGTTCTCCAAAGGTTTGCCTGGCTGATGATGTCACTGACCTCAGAGCTGTGAGATCCTCAGCCCACCAAAGTTTGCTTCAGGCTGCCAGGAACATCAATTATAACAAAGGGGATCATTTCAAGGCGGAATGCTACAATACAGCAATTACATCACAGTACATTTACATCACAATGTATTACAACATTGCAGTTTACAATGTATCTACCTTTAGAACACATTTTTCGTGGTAAGTAGTTTTTTAAATGTAGATAGTAGCTTTAAATACTACAATGCTACTTACCAAGAAAGGTGTTTTTAAGAGGTACTTATTATTTTCTTAAATACCCCATGCTGCTAGACACACACACTCACACAACCACACACACACACGCACAACCACACGCACACACACACACACACACACACATTCATATATTGCACAGTGGCAGTTGCCATTGAGTGGTTAGGTAAGTGTTTCCATAGAAATCAAATTTATTGTTTCACAAATAGCCTTTGTGCCGTTTAATGAATCTGTACAAAACTTGCTTTAAAAAATGTTAAATCATGCTGACACCATCATGGAAACTTATGTGCTGATCCATCAAAGGGGGTATAAGTAAAAGGGAGGGTTCCTAAAAATGTAACTTCCCACATTAATTCTCATATTTATCTTTACTCTCCAATACAAAAAGCACAGCTCAATAGAATTACACCAAATCTGGCAAAAAAGTTATAACTTGACTCAGAAATCATGTGTGTTGTGATTTGGAGTTAATCTGTTATCCGGTTTCGAGAAATTGGCGTTTAAAGTGGGGCTCGGGTTGGACATGACAGGGTTGAAAAGTTGGATATATCTGGACTGTTGTTGTCCAGATATGCTCTGACTGGGCAATTACACGGAGACTAGTTCATACTGAGTCACAAGAAGAATATTTTGTGGCAGCCATTACAGAACTCACGGTTAGGGCCCATGCAGTCTGATAATGTATTAGAAAAATATAAGGGGACAAGGTGAGCACTCACTTATCTCCAGGGGGTTGTGGTGGGGGTGGGTCCAAAAAGGACCCACCACTTGATTGGCAGGCCACAATATGGGCAACATGGTGTGGCAGATATTACAGGATTATAGGGATTGGGGACATGCTCCTCACTGAATTGCACTGCAGTGAATGCCGGGTTTTGAAGGCCACACAAAGGAGCACATATATAGCACGATAATAGAATAGGCACAGTATAAATCATTTTTAGGTGCTGTCATACTAATTTTAGGGATTCTGGTGAGTTTGCAGGTGATTTCACCATGTGAAAATTGCTGACCCTATCCTGGGACTTGATGAGCCATTTTTTAGAGAAAACTGTTTTTTCTCATGATTGTTTTATAGAGGTTACGGAAGTTGCCCCAGAAACTAAAATGTTCTATAAGTTCACACTATCTTCCTCAGTCAAGTGAAAATAAAGTCTGGTATTCTAATTAAAATATGTGCTTTCAATACCACCAGCAGTCTGTCAGTTGATTCCCCAGTGTTCCACCGCCGGTTCACCACAGTGTTCAACTAGAGTGCTAACTTTCTGCATTCATGATAAATGTGTGGCATATCTGAACTCCATCCTGTCAAACCTCAAAGCTTGCCACAATTTTCAGTTTTCCTCCATTTCAATTCAGGAAAAATAGAGTGGTGACAAACTCATGTTAACCAGCTCCATGTAACAGTTAGAGCAAATCACGGTACATGGATAGTCTTCACATACCTTTACACAGATCAAACCTACTGGTACGACAAGCTGGATGAAATTGTGTTCCAGAAAAATCTTAAAATATGAAAGTCAAAAGTTTAACAAAGCAGATCTCCATATTCATGCAGGACATAGATGCAAAAAAGCCTTGTTCAAACACTGGATTTAATAAACCAGATGTCTAGATTTCACTGAGGATTTCTACATCACTTACTCAACCTCCTTGAGATGTACTTGGATAGTCCTCTGAGGATTGTCCCATTGGATCTTTCTTGCTCCTTATTTAATTTGACAAACTTTCAGCTTGAACTTAATATGTGACCAGAAAAGATCAATCACAACCTGTCACATTCAGTTGGACCTGTATTTAGACTTTAACGGTGGGAGGAAGTCAACTCCCTTTACTAAGGTGCTGCCACCAGCCTTTAGGCCTCAACTTAAAAAGCTGGGGGGAGGGAGGTAGAACACTGTTAATGACATTATGTGAACTTCACCTCTCCCTCCATTGGTGCCTTGCCGAATACCCACCAAATAGAACCTAGTCGAGGTACTCCCTGGAAGATTCTAACATGGACATATATTTGATTATTATTTGGAGGGATTGAAAGCCCACTTCAAGGAATTATCACAACCCTTGTCAAGGTTGCACTAAATTAACCTGAGCTCAACCCCTTGGTAGCTGTGGCACAGAGCAGACAGGTTTGACTTAGTGCAATGTGTAATGTATTTCTCTAGAATCAAAAGAGAAATAAAGTCAAAATGCAAAATGAAAAACAATGAAACTCCCAAAAAGAATTAGAAAAGAAGAGTAACATATAATAAACAAAATTACACCAAAAAGACAAAAATGCAAACAATTCCAGGGGTCAACCCTAACCACTTTTTCAGTAGTTCCAGTTTGCCTTAATGCAAACAGGCTGAAAATGTTTCAGGGCATTCTGAAGATGTTAAAAGTCTTCAGCCACAATAAACTTGGATTCTGAGGGCTGGGAGTGTGTGTGGGAAATGTATTATGAAAATCCCAGTGTGCTCTGACATCTAACACTAACATCCGGTTTGGAGCAGATAGTGTAACCATGAAAACCCAGAGACAGAAGCCTGACAGGACAAAAGCAAGGCCCTCCAGCAACTAGACAGTAGATACACAAAAATAGTCTTGGCTTCCTGTTCACTCCCTTTCAAGTGCACCCCAAGTGGTATACGTAAACCCTAGAGACAGAAGTATTGTAGGACAAAAACAAGGCCCTTACTCAACCAGACAGTAGATACAAAAGAATTGACTTGGCATCCTGTTCTCTCCTTTTCCACTGTACCACAAGTGTTATCTGTGTACCCAGCAGACCTGTCAAGCAGGATTTGACAACTAAGCAGGATTTGACACTGTAGTGTCAAAAAAGATGCCCACAGCCCCACCCTACGCATTCCATGGAGCTCAGAGCTTTCATCTCTGCGTATTTAGGTCAGCCTCTTATTTGCTTCTGGGAGGCATTTCTACATTTTTCACATGTATTCAAGGTTATTCTCTGACTAGGAGAACCTGGAGAGCCAATGCACGACCTCCAGGAACTTCAGACAGGGAAAAGGTAACTTTCTAAAAGTTATTTTTGCTTAATATTTATTAAAAGTCCAACTTCATAATTTAATTAGATTTTCAATAACTATTAAAATAGTTTAAACATTTTTTTATTTCCAGGCAAACATTATTCTTTTTATAATCATCGTTAGATTGATCAATGTATTACCACATGCATTCTAGTTCGCTCTGTATAGTGTGCTTACATCCGGTTCAAACAACTATTAAAAATAGTTGTTTAAATATTTTTCTCTCTGGCCCCATTCTGTATATACATAATTAGTATTTGTATCTGCACTCTGGTTTCCCCAATAGGAGAGCTCACCTCCAATAGTAAAAATAGCTTTTTGGGTCTTGTCACTGTAGGGACATGGTAATATTAATTGTCTTCATGTCACACTGATAAATACCATTGTTAGACCTGGCATCTTTGGCGTGGTTTCCCCTGACTTTTTTGCCTCTACCTCCTGTATTTATGACGCTGTGCTGGATTTTGTTTTTGCTGGTTTAGATGCTTTAGGCACTTTGCCACTGCTGATCAGTGTCAAAGTGCAAGTGCTCCCTAGGTAAATTGTTATTGTAATTGGTTATCCATGATTGGCATATTTGTGTTACCAGGAAGTCCCTAATAAAGTGCTCTGAGTGTGCCAGGGCTGGTGATTCAAATGCTACTAGTGGGCCTGCAGTACTGATTGTGCCACCCACATGAGTAGCCCTAAAATGGTGTCTCAGGCCAGCCACCGCAGTGCCTGTGTGCAGTTGCTAACTGCCATGCTGACTGGGCAAGTGCACCCACTTGCCAGTCCCTAAACCTTCTTTTTTCTGCATATTAGTCACCCCTATGGTAGGCCAAAGGGCAGGGTGCATTGTAAGTATAAGGTAGGGCAAGGCCTGATGTGTGTGGCATGTCCTAGCAGTGAATTACAGCCATTTTCGTTTTTCAATATTGCAAGGCTACCTGTTCTCCATAGGCCAGAATGGGCAGTTTGATTATTACATCTTATAATCCTAAACTGACTCAGGGAACATGATAGAAATTCGGGTTTAGTATGCCTGAACTCAGAATGATAAAATACGTCTTTTAGTGAAGTTGGTTTTAACATCCAAACCTGCCTTTGCTAGGCTGTGTATTCCTTGTCTGGAGTTTTGAGTGACAGGGGCTGGAGAATTCCAGGGGGCTGGGGAATTCCCTGAGACAGGGTGAGTCAGCACAGGGCTGAATAGAGAGATCTGCATCTAGATGGGAGGGAGGAGTTGCACCTGGGACCTGAATAGGACAGTGCCTGCCCCCCACAGTGCTGGCTCCACCCCCTGTGTTGCGTCTGATGTCTCTGCCCTGCACTGTGAAAGGAGAGAAGGAATCATGTCAACAAAGTGCTCCAGGGCTGTGCTTTCCCTCCACATTGCTGGCTCCATCTCCTGTGGGGCGTCTGATGTTTCTGCCCTGCACTGTGAAAGGAAAGAAGGAGTCATGTAAATAGAGTGCTCCAGAACTGGTTAGGACTGGGCAAAGGCCCCTCTGCCCTCAGAGGACAAAGGATTTTGGGGTATAAATATTGGGACCATGATCCCAAGAAATTAGATCATCCTGGAATCAAGAAGGATCCTCTGCCAAGGAGAAAACTGGAAGACTGAAGAAGAAGGACTGACCTGCTGTAAGGCTGACCTGCAGTTGCTTTGCTGCCAAGGAGAGGGGAAGGACTTTGCTGTGTGCTGTGTCCCCTGGCTTGAAGGAATCTCCAAGGACCTGAGTAGAGCTGGCCTCCTGTTAAGAAGTCCCAGGAACAAAAGGACATCACCCCCCAGCTTCCCCCTGAACTCTGCTGTGTGAGTTCTGCCCTTCCTAGAGTGCTTGATGCAATTGTGGGGCCTCTGGAAGTCGTGTCTGCTGTTGTGAGCAAAATAACGATGGATTAAACCCAGATCTGTGACTGGGGGTGAATGCTTTGCCAATGTGCAACATTCCGTCCATCATCTTGTGTGTTTTGCTGTTAGCCCTATGTGGGAAGGGTATGCCCAGATGTGGATCCTGTGCTCACTACGCCACTGGAGCCAAGCTATCCTGGTTGAAGAGGGATGAAACCCCGAAACCGGTCCTAGGATGCTTGATTCCGGTCCAGGGAAGACATGGCTTGGCAGTTCGGGCTGGACTGTTCCCATGAGGCACAGGGTCAAGACTGATTTGCATATGGCCATGTCTGAACTGGGGTGGCGTGGTGAGCAAAATACCGATGGATTAAACCTAGATCTGTGACTGGGGGTGAATGCTTTACCAATGTGCAACATTCCGTCCATCATCGTGTGTGTTTTGCTGTTTGCCCTATGTGGGAAGGGTATGCCCAGACGTGGGTCCCATGCTCACTATGCCACTGGAGTCAAGCTATCCTGGCTGAAGAGGGGTGAAACTCCGAAACCGGTCCTAGGATGCTTGATTAAGGTCCAGGGAAGACATGGCTTGGCAGTTCGGGCTGGACTGTTCCCATGAGGCACAGGGTCAAGACTGATTTGCATATGACCATGTCTGAACTGGGGTGGCGTGGTGAGCAAAATACCGATGGATTAAACCCAGATCTGTGACTGGGGGTGAATGCTTTGCCAATGTGCAACATTCCGTCCATCATCTTGTGTGTTTTGCTGTTTTCCCTATGTGGGTAGGGAATGCCCAGACGTGGGTCCCGTGCTCATTACGCCACTGGAGTCAAGCTATCCTGGCTGAAGAGGGGTGAAACCCCGAAACCGGTCCTAGGATGCTTGATTCCGGTCCAGGGAAGACATGGCTTGGCAGTTCGGGCTGGACTGTTCCCATGAGGCATAGGGCCAAGACTGATTTGCATATGGCCATGTCTGAACTGGGGTGGCGTGGTGAGCAAAATAACGATGGATTAAACCCAGACCTGTGACTGGGGATGAATGCTTTGCCAATGTACAACATTCCGTCCAACATCTTGTGTGTTTTGCTGCTGTTGGGAAGCTGACCAAGAGAAAAGAAGTAAAAGATCTGCAACTTTTTCACGCACCGCTGACTAATCGAGAAAATTTCTGTCGCCACGAAATCGTCGCAGCGCCTGTCGCCGCTGCAATGTCAACGCCACATTCATCTTCGGGAGCGCATCGCCCCCGGAGCGGGAAGATTCCTGTCGCTGCGAGTATCGTCGCAGAGCCTGCCGCCGCTGAGTGAGATCGTCGCACCGCTCGTTAGCGGGCCGCATCTCATCGCTGCAAACATCGTCGCAGAGCCATCGAAGATCGTCGCACCGCTCGTTAGCGGGCCGTATTTTGTCGCATCGTGCCTTTGCAAGTAAATTTCTACCGGGGAAGCTACGCCTTGGAATCCATACAATTATTGCCTCACTCCCCATACAGACTGGATTCGTGGCACACGCCCGCTGCGTGCAGCGAGGTGGTTGCATCGCCTGCCCAGGGTCTCAGGACTGACGCTGTTGCTTGTTTTTCGACGCCTGAGTGCCGCTAGAAACTTTTATCGCATCACCAGGTACTGTTGGCTAAAATCGACTCAAATGTGGATTATTTTGTCGCTAAGCTAAGAACTCTTTTGAAACCATAATATTGAACTGTGTATGTTGGATTTTTGTCGTTTTGGTTTTTGTAGTTTATATAAAAGTACTTTATTTATCTACACTGGTGTGGAGTCCATTTGTGGTGTTTTCACTGTGTTACTGTGAGTGTTGGTACAAATACTTTACACATTGCCTTTGATAAGCCTGTCTGCTCGTGCCAAGCTACCAAGGATGTGAACAGGGGTTATCTAAAGAGTGTATCCCCCTTACCCTGACTAGAAGTAAGGGTCCCAATTTGGACAGCGGTACCTACCTCTGCCAACTAGAGACCCCAGATCTAACAACCATGCACCCTACCTTGTGGGCTGCAACGCTTAAATAGGTCTGACTTATTAATATTTAATAGGGAGGTCATTTTGGCAGATCAAGCGAAGGGTTTAAAACAGCAGAGGTCAGGCTACAATGGTAGACCTGAAGCCATGTTTGGAGGAAGGCACAACGGTTGCTGCAGTTCACCAGTTTTATTTAACTTCCAGGCTGTGGGTACATTTTGTACCATATTCTAGGGGCTTATAGGTAAGTTAAATTTACCAATTAGGAATATGCAAATGTAGCAGTGTCTAAAGGGGGAGCACAGGCACTTTACTACTGGTTAGCCTGAAAAGTGCACAGAATTTCCAGAGGAAACAAAACTATAGGGTCCAGAAAAAGCAAAAAAATCCAGGGCGAACACACTGAAAAGGTGGAATTTCTATGGTGTGGGTGTTGAAAGTGAGGTGGTGGTGGTGCTAACTGACTATGAGCTGATGCTAGCCCTTATGGGTCCCTCCCTGCACTTCACAGAGTCCCCAGGATTGTCCCACACTTTGCTTCTTAAGCACAGTAGGTCAAGGGGAAACCCTGGAGATTTCTCGAGCCCCAGGGATGGTGAGACAGCTAACATTACTCTTGGATGTTGGCGCCCATGGGAGCACAATGAAAAAAGAAGAATTTCTGGCATTCTGTACCAGTAACATGCACCTCCACCCTCCAGGTGGGGTAAACAGTGGAATTCTCCTGAAGTAATTCTATGTATGATGGGTGTTCCCCTCCCTTGAAAATCTCTGAGATTCTCCTATGCACTATAGTGCGTGGATGATAATGAGGGGGCAATCGGATATGTTCACTAGGGCCTGATGATTTCCTCCAGCTAAAGATTCTCCAAGGTGGCCCTGCAAAGCCACCAGGTGCAATGTGTACCATAATACTGAAGTCTACCATTGACCACCATTCTCCAGCTAAGTCCCAGTCACCCATGTGATTGACGGTAAGCACAGCCTCCATTCATTGCACAAACCATTTGGAGTGTGGTGTTGGGGGTTAGGCCTGGGTAAAACAGTACCTCTGCTTAGTCTGAATAGAGGGGTTAGAAATGTCATTGCTTTTTTTATATATACGTCCTCTGGTTTTAATGTAACAGCCTTCCCCATGAGTTTTCAAAGGTAATATTTTTTCTTTTCCCCTAACCTTTGAGCTGTTTGTTAGTTGCGCTTAATATGTGTCACACCTCTCTCCTTACCATTTTGACTTTTAGTTTTAACTGTATTGGTATTCAGATCTGTTGGTATGCACACAACTCAGGTAATTTTCTCTGAGAAACATCTTAAAACTCAGTCCATACCACTAATGCAAATGTTTTATGACTCCACGCCCGCTGTTTCATTACTCTGAACAGATTCTCAGGGACTGATGCACCAATGGCTGGGTTAGGAGCAGGAAAACCACCCATCTACCTTTTCTGTGATTAATTGACTGTAATTGAGTTACAAAACAATCCAGAAGTACTCCTGGGAATATGTGACAGTCATAGATTCTCAAAAGTACTCACATGTACAGCCACTTCCACAGTGTACTGATTGGCATTTCCAAATGTAAAAATGTAATGATAAAATGTACTTTTACATTATATTTTATTTTTTCTCTTAATGGCAAATATTTTTCTTCATGGGGACTCCTTCTCTTAATACCTCATTAATTTTAGGCTGTGTTCTCACCCTCGAAACTGGTTTAAAAAGTAACTGTAAAAGATTGGTGAATACTCACAAACTCAGATCTTGTAGATACTCACCTGCTTTAGCAGGTGTATTTTCCACAGAATGTCCACAACCAGGCCGTTGTGATAAAATCTTTTTCAAAGAGGTAATATATTCCACTATTTCTTTTTCAGACAGAATCGTGTATGGCCCATGTAAAAAAAATAATATTTGTGCAAATAGTTTTTTTATTCAGGTCCTTAATATCTTATCACTCACCTTAACCAGTGACTGTCAAAAAACGTAAGATCCCTAACTAAACTATTGCTGTGACCTCTTCTCAGCCCCCCAACATAGATCTATTGGTCAAAATACTCAAACTGCACCGCACCCTGATCATTCAATTCGATGACTAGTAAGGGTACAGCACTTAAGTGTACTTGGAAAGACGTGCAGATGCAAATATATGGTCCAATGCGCATTCAGCACAGAAATGAATGGAGGATTTGTACTAGCAAGCTATTTTACATCTAATGAAAAAACTGCTGATGAATTATATTTGTTTGGCCTAGTCGGTAAGCATGTAAACTGAAGTTAGACATGATCTCCATTGTACTCAGTCTCGTAGTGCAGCCAGGTCGATCTCTAGAGGTTGGCCCCAAATCTAACTAGATCCACTCAAGCCCGGCTTTAGCGCTGGTAGCGCCCGGTGACACAATCATTTTTGGTGCCCCCACACCCCCTGACAGCCTTCTCAGATTATCTCACCACCACCACCGGGCAAAAGTGCCTCTCATGTCTCCAATCATAAGTTATTTCTAAACCCAGCGCACCCCCCTGAGGTCAGCGCCCCCTCCACCGGTCAGCGATCAGTCCAGTCGCACTGTACTAAAGCCGGCCCTGTATCCACTAACATCGGCATGTCCTCACATCCTACATTGCCAAAGGTTCAACACTAGAAAGGAGACGGCTGCCATCATCTTATGCAGCCAGGTCATGGTCCATAGCATATAAGGAAGTAGAGACTGAGAGCCTGAGGTAAACTTACACTTTTGTGTATGTTTATGATTGTTTACTTTTCACTGAGGGAGGTCTGGGGAGTCTCCACATATAAAAAGATAGGGCAGTTCTATCTTTTTATGTGTGGAGACTCCGCACTAGTAAATATACTACTCGTAAATCCCTTTGTGAATAGAAAACAATCATAACTTACACAAAAGTGTAGGTTTATCTTTGTGAATCAGTCCCAAAGTGAGGCTGATGCAGGTGTCATTTATGTTACAAGTACAGATGTGGAGGCCTGAGTTACAGGAGCAGGGCACACCGGTGACATTTTGGGTGGCAGCTCTCAGTGGTGTTTAAATGGCTCAGTATGTAATTAGTTGTTTGATGTGTGACTTTTTATGAACAGAGTTGTAGAAGGGTGTGGTACGTGGAACCATGGAGTGGTAGATCCTGCTTGAATGTTTGTGGCTGAATGTTGAAGTGAGTGCTGTTGTGTTTGATAGTGTGTGGCTGTGGTGGCTTTGAGTGAGAGCAAGCTACCCGAGTCACTGGATGTGCTTGACGGCTTTGAGTGAGTGACAGTGAGTCACTGGAATGCGTTGTTGATGCATGTTGCTGAAAGTGCTGTTGAAATGCGTTATGTGAGTCAGTGCTAGAGAACAGATGAGTGAGAAGGGTGATGTCAGTGGGATGTGAAGAGAGATTTTTTTAGCTCTGGGTGATTGATTAGGTGGGTGGTGCTAAATACAGATCTGAAAAGTCTTATTTGAGCATATGACTATAATATTTGAACTATAAAACATTACCTTTCAAGTTTCAAAAAGGCTGCTACACTTGATTCTTTCAGGAAAATTTAATACAAGATATATTTGTAGAAAATGACTACTTCTAAGTGCATAGGCAGTTGAAATAGCTAAAGAGGGGTTGTGTCTTCACTCACCTCATGGTGTAGAGGAGGGTGCCATCGTCTTCAAGGCGAAGAAGCTTGTTTGGGGTTGTCATGTTGTGAGCGATGGATTTTTTACCGTTGTGGAAAAAAGTGTCCGGAGTCCAGATTTTGCTGGCCAACAGGTTGTTGAGAGGAAGGCGTTGCATAGGTCCTTTGAAACTAAGTCGCTCATCCTTCCAGCTTTGCCGGAAAAACACGTCAATAGTATATTCCTAGCACGAAAAAAAAGAAAATATTTATTAATGCCACCTGGAAAGCTTCCCATTAGCAAAACATATTGGGGCTGATTTATAAAGGTTTGGAGAAATGTGTATTTTCTGCAGTAAATATGTTTGTGTTTACAGACGAGCTAACCCATTTTTTCCCTACTCTCTCATGCATATGGTTGTTTTGCAAGCATGATTTTCCTATCACCTGTCTAGTTCTACCAATTTCACTTGTGAAGTTTTATCAGTTACAAATGTTTTCCCGCTTGATATAGCGTTTTCTTCGAAATTATGATGTTCCTCATATATGTGACCTAATCCCTCCCGCTAAATACCAAATAGATTAGTATAATGTACAATTTTGTGGGTACTACTTACGCCATGATTGTTATGGTATCAGGTGCTCTGGGGATTGTGTCAAGGGCATTTGAAGACGTTTGTTGATCACCTAAAAGTTTACATCTGTTAGTTCCCTAAATGGACACTCACATTTTCATCTATGTTGTTCCCTTGAAAATGCCTACTTCCTTTCATTTGCTTTGTGTCTGAAATTGTGTGCATTTTGAAGTCCTCCGAAAAGTAACACAAGTGGCCATGCATGCTTAGTACCATATCACGTATGGTGCGCATTGTGCCACTCTGCACTGCAGTGCACCCCAAGCTGGGTGTGTTGGGTGCAGACCGGGGCATTGTGACCTATTGCTGTTCAGAGTGCAGGAGTGATCTTGGGCATGCACTGGAATAACACATTAGCGAAAAGCAGACCCGCTGTTTGAAGCCACTGATCTGCCTTTTACTACAGGGGCAACCCAGGCCTTCGTTTCAAAGGGGCAGCATAGATCTCTATGCAGGCGTGAGTGTGAGTGACTGCAACTGTCTGCAAGGGAATGTCTGTGGTAGGTCCCTGGAACCTCGATCCTCCTCAAAGGAGGCTCCCTCAGAAGCAGACTCACTGTACGCCACCTCTATGTGGCGCACAGTCTGTGTGCCACCTGACAGCCTTTTTGCCTCTGTGTCCATATCTGTAATATGGTGTGGGTGCAAAGGCAAATAAGTCCCTCATTTGCACAGGTCCACTCCCCGATGCAAATGATAAAATGGCTCCTCAAGATCGCACCGGCACACTCTTTTTACTGAAGGGGCATCTACAGCCCTTTCCATAATGCCAAAGTGTTCTGGGGCTGGAAAAAGCTAAATCAACTGCCCATTCCACCCCCAGAGATCTGGAAGTGCAGTATCTAGTCAATAAGATTGAATGGAGGTATATTTACATATGTGAATCTTTCACATATCTAGCTTAGTGAATCATGCACATTTGAATTTTATGTGTGAGCCTGTTCCCAGCTGTGTGCATTTATGTTCAATCTAACCCTTCATGAATTAGGCCCTTTGTCTTTAACTTCTCAAAACTGTAATGCAATTGGATAGCATACTCTCAAACATACCATCTCAGTGTCTGAAACTGGTCCGAAACTGGTTACATAGATATCTGTTTTCACTCGGGTAATTCGCTCTGGAAGAAAAAAGAAATTGTGTATTTCAACGAAGTATTAAAAAATTATGTGTGGGGGAAATTACCTCACACTATCCCACCTCCGTAAACATTTCAAGCAGATGTTTTCAACTGCATAGACACATTTTAATCTTGTCAACATCCTAAAGTGTACCCTTAATTTTTCCAGTTAAATGACATTCAATGCAATTCAATAATATTTTTCACCTTGTAAATCAGCCATAGAACTTGTCATCCTGTGCTGAACCACTCCTAACTTCTGACTCGAAGTTATATACCCAAGTAGAAGCTAAAACTACCCTAAAAACATTCCAACTTTGGGGCATATTTACAAGCCCTATCGTCAGAGGAAGCTCACTTTTTGTGACGTTACTGTGGCGATAAGCCCTTCGACTTATTTACAAGGCGGCGTTAACCCACTTAATGTGGCTTAGCGCCACCTTGTAAAAAAGGCCCCCTTTCAGCCTACACTGAGCTATAAAAAGGGGCGTGCAATGGGTGTTGCGGTGGGCATTCCGCCACAACACCCATTGATTTTGATGCTGCCCCCTATTTACAAGGGTGGCATAAATAGGAGGCAGTGCAAAAATTAAGACCAGGGAGCTCCTGGTCTTAAAATGGCGAAAAGAGGAGAAATGCTCATTTTCTCCTCATTTTGCTGCACAAAGCAGCACACATAGAAACAGCAAATCACCATGAATGATTGTTCATGTGCAGGAAGGTGTCCTTTCCAGAACATAAACAATCATTTAAAAAATGACGTTTTTTTAACTTCTATGTGTGCTGTACAATGCAGCACAAATAGAAGTTACAATTTGGCACCTTCCTGCACATAAGCAATCATTCTCCCCAACACAGACACTGTGGTGCAAGGGTGCCTTCGTTGGCGCTAGGCAGCTAGGTTTAGCACCAGTGCTATGGAAAACGCAGGGTTGCACCACATTTTTGTGAATACGGCGCATCCCTTCTTTTTCAGAATGGCGAAGCGTGGCGTTAGCAATGCTTTCTCAATGCCACGCTTTGCCATTCCCCTGGGAATATGCCCCTCTGTGTGCAAAATACTGAGCTGAAAGAATACATTCCCAGAGCCTGATTTGCAGAATCATAATTAGAGCACATGTATGACACTACATATTGATTCAGATGTTTGCCAGTATACCAGACTGTCCATGGTAGTAAGTTCATGGGTACCGAATAAAACATTACAGGGAGGCTTATGGGTATTCACAAATGTTTTACCAGTCCCTTCCCACCCAGAAAGGCACTTAGAATTAGTCCCACAAAATGCAGAAGTAAGAGAGTCATTTTGAGACTGGCATATATGTGGTGTCTGATAAAAAGTAACTGATGGCCCATTCCCCAACCTTACATTTCCTCCACTTCATGTAAAGGTGGGTAACGAAGAGCCTTAGCTGGTTCAGCCATCACCAACAAGCGAGCAGCTCATCCAAGTAGAGCCTCTGCTATTTCTGTATGATAAGACCCATTCTATTTAGGGCGCTGCTTCTCATGCACATTTTCCCTGCTCACAATAACTTTCTGAAATGCAATAAAATATCAATTGTCCACCAGGACATGGACATGGTGGCCGGCTGGTACTACGCTGTGCTCACAACGTGCTGGTGGGATCACTGCTGTCCATAAAAAATCTCTATCGAACTGATGGGGAACTTAATATATGGTCTGTGTTATTTTTCTGGGCTGATTTATCGAAAACCATCTGTGCCTTTTTATTGTAAGAAATAGAATTAAATACGTCATATTTCATGGTGTTCGAAAGGAATGATTTTCCCTATATATCTTGTGCTCTGAATTGACCCATATTTAATAAAGAGATCAAGGTACTTAATGCTTTCCTACACTGAATGATCTCTTTCAATTGTTGAATCTCAATTAGACTTATTATATTGATCCTTTTTCCAATGTGTTAACCACCTTTATTAGGAGGCATTTCTAAACATTGTTTTTTCTTCATAGTATGTATTCATCAAAAAATGAAAAAAACCTTTATAAAAATCACCAAACGAGGGATTTTTTACAAACACCGGGGTATCAAATATAGGAATACCATGTATCCAAGGTGCTCTATGAAAGTGAAGTGTGGAGGTACACAAAATTTGATAGAATTCAGCTTATTGAAAACTCATTTTTGAGACGGGTACTACAGGGTCACAAAAGCACCCCAGCATTTACAGTACATGAGGAACTGGGAGTGCAGTATCTAGTCGATAAGACTGCATAGAGGTCACTAATCTGTTGGATCAAATTATAGTCAGCCAGTGACTTGCATTAAAATAAGGTGATTTTGAGAGACTGACTGTCTATAGGGAATGCTATGAAGATCCTATGGATTGGGTGGGAAACAACCTTTACAACGCAGTCATTACATCGCACTACATTTACAACGCAGTCATTACATCGCAACATCCTTTACAACGCATGTCACTACAACGCAGCCATTACATTGCATGTCACTACAACGCATGACACTACAACGCATGTCACTACAACGTAGGCATTACATCGCATGTCATTACAACACATACCATTACAACGCATAGTACCCTACACTATCCAACACTTACCCTCCTGTTGCACCCCCTGGAGGTAGAATAGTAATTTTTACCCCTGCACTATCCAACACTTACCTTAAATGCAATGTAATGGTATGCTTTGTAATGGTATGCGTTGTAAAGGTATGATGCGATGTGATGGAATGTGTTGTAAGTGTAGTTTTTAAAAATGTATTGTAGTGGCTTGCGATGTAAATGTGTGCGTTGTAAAGGATGTTGCGATGTAAAAACTACGTTGCAAAGACATGCGTTGTAAATTTATGCGTTGTAACGTCATACATTCGGATTGGGTACATTAAGGGTGTTCTGAGCAGCCTAGGGAGAGTGATGTATTTTGGTAACCAGAATCCATGAGTCATGCTGAAATAAAAGGGGTTCGATACACTTTTTTTTTGCAACAAAGTGCACTTAATCAGGAAAAATTTGAAATCTTGAAAGCTAGGGTAAGGGACTTTCTGCTGTTTATAAGTGTACCTGGTATGGAACAATCTTTGTAGAGTTTGGAGAATGACAGGGTCAATTTATTATTGGCCAGATTTAGACTCAATATGATACACCATCTACTTACCTTTCCAAAGGGCTGCAGCCCCCTGGAAACTTTAGGCCCATATGGCTGCGACTCTCAGTCTCCTCAGGACACCTGTCACTTCACTTTATTCTCTTGACATTTTACAGGCCCAATCAACATGTTTATTAAACCTTTATTTGAGATCTCTGAATTTTAAAAAAGCTCGCCCGTCCTTGTTGTTTTTGCAACTTTTACCTGATCTCCATTTTATTTTTAAAGTGTGTTGTTTTCTTAGCACTGCCAGAAGAGCTAGAGATTCCATGTCTGAGTTATAGTGAAATTGTTCTCGTACCTTTTTATTACATGACCAGCTGTGTGATATGTTTCTCTTGTGTTGCTGGCCCAATTTTTCCATTATCTATGTTTCTTATACATTTTACGAAATGTAGTCATTTATGGTTTTTGTACATTGAATTTATTAACTGTACTTGTTTTTAGTTGTGCTTTTATGGTTATCATCTAACTGAATGAAGTCTAATTGAATTGAATTGAGTACCATACATTGAACTGTTGATTTGATCCCCTCACCAGTTTTAGGCTCATAGTTTCCAGTCTTGTTCAGTCACTCATAGTTGAACTAGAACAGTATTCCTATACACACACACCAACAGCACCTGGCCTTTCTTCACTATACCTATGCATCTATTTAATCCAGCTACAACTACAAGCTTTCATAGGCATCCAAATAATTTAAAAACGTCATGTGTCAACATCATCCATGAGGTTTTGGCCGCATTACTGTGCCTTCCGCAGAGCTAGCCACTATTCAGACGGCTCAATAACATTTTTCCGTCCTCCTTGTTCCTTTTAGGAGTGAGATCCTATACACTCTTTTATTCAGGTCTACAAGAAAAAAGTAAAGAATAATTTACAGCTTAATTAAATAATCTCATATATATATATATATTTTACAATTGCATGCCTTTACACAAAATGTACCCTATTTATATTGAGCTGCTTCTATAATACATTGTTTTCTCTATTAGTGGGTTCTTAAAGATTCATCTCCTTTAATGTTTCCAACTCATTATTTATTGTTTAGTGTAGATTATCAGGTTTGAATTAACTGACGGTTCCTAGGCAAATTTAATTCTATGTGACCACTGCCACATCATTACTTTTATTGCTGATTCGGGTGGTTCCTTCATAGCCATTATTACCCTTATGATTTTAATTTGACTTCTCCGTTCTAATTTCTTTACATACCTATACATTTCTATGGAAGATGATTGATATAATCCAGGTTACTCTTCTAACCCAATGTATGCTCAGAAAATGTATCTTTTAAGATTTCTCCTTTGCTTAAATTCACGTAAAGTTGGGTATTCATTCTTACCTCGGGGATTAATATGACCAACATGGCAATATATATATAAAACCCCATGTGGTTTAATCATATTTACAATGGTGTTCCCCCTCTTTTTTATTGGGTTGAATATTGCATAGTAATAAAGATGATTTGCAATGTTTAAAGGTTTAATTTCCCTTTACTGTATGCTGTTTTAACATTCAATGACCCTCCTAATAGGCCCTACCATTCGTTAAAAATAATCATTTAATTATCCTATTTCAGATCCGATGTTTAAAAGACTGTTTCCCCTCTTCTGTTATTTTATAGTGTCTACACATCACATGTTTGTAGTATCCTACAGTGTAATAAACCCTTTCACAGGGTCTTTCTGAATCATTTTAACAATCTGCTTCACTGGCTCCTTTTCCTCTGCTTATCATTGCGGGCACTATCCAGTACAACTTCACATGGCTCAGTTTGCAAACAGTTTTTTCTTTAAGCGACATTACTTCAAGGCTACCCACATTCGCATTTGTGGAGCTGCACCAGTCACCTGTGTTTAGTCGAAGTCCAAATTGGATGTTGGGTGTCCATTCAATATTTCAGCTTCCTGGCAAAGCAAAACCCACCCAGGAAGCAAAATGTAGATGACCAACTGGGCGGTCCGGATACTGAGCCTGCCTCTGGTGGGAGGGAGGCCATAAATAGAAGTTGTAGTGGACGCTTTACCAGTCAGCTAAGGGGACTGAATGCCCTTCGGGTTCCCCGGAGTTTTGCACCTCAGTCAGAAGAAGCTAAGGGGTATATCAGCAAGGCGAGGCGATAAAATTATTGCCGCTTTTGAGGTCGTTTTCGGTCAAAAAGCGGCGATAATTTTATCGCCTAATTAGCAAGCTCACGCTAACGCGTGAAAACTTGCGTTAGCGTGGGAATTCCTAACGCCCAGCTTTGCATCTCAAATGAGATGCAAAGTGGCCGTTCCTGACCTGACATGACAGGAGAAATGTCGCTAAGCGACATTTCTCCTATCATCAAGCCCCACTCTATGAAGCATAGCGGCAAGAAAAGTAGCGATAACCCCTGTTATCGCTACTTTCCTTACGCCTGCTTCAGGACTGACTTAGCCATGATATCCTATGGAAGGTGGATATCATGGCTAAGTTTTTGAGTCCCTATCATCAAGCTAACGCCACATTGCGTGAGACTATCGCTGGGTTTCCAGCGATAATCTCACGTTAGGCAGTTAGCATGAGGATTTTTATCGCTTTTGAGATAAGCGTTGCTAATAGCACGCTATCTCAGCGATAAAAATCCACGCTAGCCAGCGATAATTATCCTAGCGATAAGTGCGCTTAGCGATAATTATCGCCGGCTGTTGCTGATATGCCCCTACATTCCCCTCCAATACCTGTTCCTGCCAAAGTGAGCGGGTGGTGAAGCATGCAACGTGCCTGCATGGCCTACAACTATGAGGACAGTAAGCCAGTCTAAAAGTGCACCAGTAAAAACAAAGGGGCTTATTTACAAGCCCCTTGCGCCACTTTAGCGTCACTTTTCCCATGTTAAAAGTGATGCAAAAGTGGTGCAAGGGGCTTGTAAATCTGTCCCAAAATTTTCAAAAATAACTGTTTTCCCTGGAACCTGTTCAAATTTCAATTCGAGCTGCCACCTATCAAATTTGAGGAAAATGCACACCTGTGCCTGGATTATCGTATTACTCGATCTAGGGTGTTTTTTTCTCCCTTATTTAGCCAGAAAATGACACTCTAAAATTGATTACAGGTCTGGCATAGTTGGTTCATTATATATCAAACTCAATAAATAATGATTCATTGGACATCAATGTTTATCGGATACAATACATAGTGCCAAGTATGAGCTTCCCGTCAAAATAGGACATGCAGATTTTAGTTATCCACTTGTGCTGGTATGTTTTCCATCCTATACATGTAAAGGGAATTGATCAGCCAAAATTTATGACGGGGAGGGGGAATTTTAACCGTTGGTCCAACAAACTCATAATTCTGACATCCTTTCAAACACGTCTTTGCACAGGTGTGGGGGAGGGCTAAGATTTCCACTCCGCCAGCAGATTTCACACAGTTTTGCCCACTCAACTCTCTGTGGCATAGTGCGAAGTCCTGCAAAACTTTGTGAAGTGACGCAAAGAGGCTCATTGGAGCAAGAAAAATTGCACGCTAGACCTTCTCCCGCCGGGATTTCTCAATGCATGTGGTTGTGGCAGGTCGTGACCACGCATGTTGAGAAATCTGCTGCTCGCGTTGAGGATGCTGCCGCTCGAGTAGAATATCTACTCAAACGGCACAACATGTGGTATTGTTCATGATGAGTTTACAGTGCGGAACAAACTCCCGGTCCTAAGAATCAGTGAGAGCAGCGTGACTTACCACACTCCGCCCCTCACTGAAAGCTGCAGAGTTTTTTGGGCACTTCGCGGAGTTCCGCAGAGTTCCATGGAGCAGAACTCGGCCCTAGCCTTCACAGATGTCAGAACTAAACGAGGCACTCGTAATCAAAGACTGTGAATTAACGTTCACCCTGACCATATTGACCACAGAATCAGGAGATAAATCATGAAAAAAGCAATTTACCCCTCCTGAGGTCAGTAAACTGAATTATAAAAACAGCTATTATTTTCAGCACCTAGTGATGGCAGAACGTATTAAAACTGTAGCACTTATTGCAGCACATTTTCGTTAAAGGCCACATAACGCCAAGCCAGTGCCAGTCCCCAGATCCGCATGGCTCATGCATACTAAGGAATGCGGCGTAGGAGGTTGATGAACTTAGAACTGCGCCATTTGTGCCTCCAGCACCTTTTTCAGTAATATACAATATTATGTGCTTGCAAGAAAAATGATTAAAGTACAAACTAGAAACAACTATTGTTAGAGTGCAGGCAACTGTGCAAAAAATGATTGACAGCACCACTTGCTTTTAAACCACTTAATTTAAAAAAAAAGCTCCCACACAATGTGCAAGTGTTTTGATGTCTTGATATCTTAAAGTGTATGCTGAGTGATGTACACAATTTACAGGAGGCAGATAACAGTAAATGATTTTTTTAAACAAATTACCTCCCAGTCCAGGGCGCAACCGGTTATCATATCCGTCTAGCAGGCCATCCAAAATTCTTGTGAATATAGTTGTGTCATCATTGGCAGAATCTTTTACTGTAGGAACAGCTATCTGTGACAAGCTGTCGGGAAGGAGAAAAGGTATGCTGCTTTTAACTGAAAATGTTTGCAAGCAATTGAAAACATGCTTTATATGTATCACTTTGACTTGTTAATCCCTAGCGACAATGCTCTAGTTGATTCATATTGTAGCTCCAATCACGCAGGTGACCTGTCTGTAACATAACTCAAATATCTTGCTTAGAGATCAAATGGACTGTGATATTTAGCCTTGGAAATATCACTCAATTTGTCCTGTGTTTGCCCACAGCACTTAAAAGAGAATTATATTCAGGTGCTTTGAGAGAAGAGAGTACCTTTCCGGCTTACTCAAAGTGTTAAGACCCACATGTGCACCATCATACATCTTTGCTATTACAGAAGGCATGTTGTCCCATCTGTGAGAGCGAAATGTGCTACAACCTGGGTGTGGACTTGTCCATAATGTTAGAAATCGGGTCCCTAGTTGGCAGAGGTATGCACCCTGTCTAAGTAGGAACGGCAATTCTAGTCAGGATAAGTCAGTCACACACTTAAATCAACGTCACCCTCTGGTAGCTTTGCACAGAGCAGTCAGGCTTAACATAAGAGGAAATGTGTAAAGCAGTTGGTCATATGTGGATACAGTAACACAGTGAAAACACCACAAAAAAGACTCCACAATGAGGTATGAAAATAGTATCTCTTTTACTCTCTAAATCAAGATAAAAACAATAAGAATCCAATTAAAGCATCTCAAGTTATAACTACTTCAAGAAAGTACAAAGCTGAAAGTAGGTACTTTATGGTTATGCTGGGGAAATGACAGCAATCCACACTGTGGATCAGGAACAGACTTTCTCCCCAGGTCTTCATGAAGCAATGTTTTCAAAGGTATTATAGTTAAGAAGCAGCAATGTCAAGTTTTCAGGAGACTAATCTACTCGCTCATGGAGTGCTGGTGGGCAGCAGGGACATCTTAAGTCCTAGAGTGCACTGTACCTTTCTCGGGGGATTGCGGTGGTGCCATCGGCCTCAGGATTGGGACCCACTTTGCCGGAGTCTCCCCTTGCTAGATTTGATGCAGTGATTGGAGTCACGGAGGTCAGAAGCCCGTCTTTCCTTGATGTGTGCAAAGTGTGCTGGGTCACTGTGAACTGTCTTCGGGCGTTGCGGCTTTGGCAAAGTCGACAAACACAATGGTATGTGCATGAGCAGGCCGGCATGGTGGTTCTTGATCGGTGCACTACACTGATGCTGTGGATGCCCAAAAGTGGCTGCTGACACTCTGCGAAGTCCCAAGACTGGTTGACAGCAAGTCAGGCGGGTCAGACTCTGGATTAACAGAGCCTAGCAGTGGTCGTTTGTGTGAATGAAATCTTTCATGTCCCTGAGATTTCCTGAACAGGGGTCATACCAACAAACCCTTGGAGGTACTTAGATTGCAAAAACTTGTAGAGAGCAGGTCCCGTTCTTCTCAATGCACAGGTCAGAGGCAGCAGGTTAACACTGCAGATCAGGTAGTAAAGTGGCAGTCCCTTCTGTACCCCAGCAATCAGCAGGCAGAAGGCAAACACAGCAAAGCAATTAGCAAAGTGGCAGGCCCTCCTGTAGCACAGCTCCTCTTCTTGGCAGAGTCTCCTTAGGACCCCAAAGTGAACTAGTGAGAGGGGGGTCACAGACCCAATACTTATAACCAAATGTGTCTTTGAAGTGGAGAAGACTACATAAAGCCTTTGTTGTGCTCATGTGTCCTTACAGCCCAGCTCTGTCTGCCAGCCTATCTGAGGGGGGTAAGTCAGTGTTTTGTGTAATGCCAGCCACTACCTATTCAAGTGTGTCAGCTCCTCCCCTTCCTCTTGCCCAGAAATACCCATAAGTATGCAGATTAATGCAGATGCATCTGAGTGTCCTGTACTTGTGGCTATCTAGAGGTAATGCAGAAAGTGTAGCTGTGCAGTGTAGATGTATATTGGAGACAGGCTGCAAGGCTTACAAGAGAGCTAAAGCAGAGAAATGTCCACTTTATAAAAGTGACAACTCTAGATTAGAAATACCAGCTCCAACTTTACAACTAAAGTGGATTTGTCATTACCAATCCAATTATATAAAACATAAAGCACCTACTACTCTGCAATCAGGGATTACACTTAAAAAGGGAATTTAAGGAATACCCAATGTTAACAATGAGAGGAGCAGGCCTCACAGTAGTAAAAAAAACGTGGGTGGTTGTTACTACCAGCACATGTAAAACAAAAAGGTACATGTCCTACCTTTTACTTACACAGCACCATGCCCTTGTGGCTACCCAGGGCCTACCTTAGGGGTGGCTGGGATGTAATAAAAGGGTACTTTAAGGCTTGGCAAAGCAGTTGTAAATGCCATGTTGAGGTGGCAGTAAACTGTGCCCACAGCTCTCTAGTGGCAGGCTTGAGTCAGGTTTCAAAGGCTACTTCTGTGGGTGCCACAATCAGTGCTTCAGGCCTACTAATAGCATTTGGTTTACAGGCCCTGGGTATATGATATACCACTTTACTAGAGACTTCTTATTCAACCAAATATACCAATCATGGATAAACCAATTGCTATCCCATTTTAGATAAGGGCACATGCACGTTAGCACTGGTCAGCAGTGGTAAAGTGCTCAGAGTCCTAAAGCCAGCAAAAACGAAGTCAAAAACAGAGGAGGAGGAAGGCAAAAGGTTTAGAGTAACCCTGAAAAAAGATAAAAACATAAGATAAAAACTAAGGGGGTCATTACGATGGCAGTTGGACTTTTGTCCGACCACCATCGTTGTGGGGATCGGTACCCGCCGCGATGTTAAAAATGCAATGTTGTGCATTTCACTACGCTACGTGGCAGGTACCACACAGTGCATGCCACGTAGTGCAGTGAAATGTAAGGGGGTACCATGGGTATCCCCCAGTGCACAAACACCTCCCCCCAAAACAAGGGGGGCCCGCAACGGGCCTCCAAAACCAATCCCCGCCAGCGTGACATTTACCCGCCACGGAAAGCCTGGCTGCGGCCAGCATCCTAATCTGGCAGACAGTGCCTGCTAGGCACGCCACCATTTTACTGATGCTGACCGCTCCGCCAGGCAATCGTAATGATTTCCTGTGGCGGATCTGTGGCGGTCGGTCTATGCGTCCGCCACATTTGCGGTCAGATTCCCCCTTGCCATCGTAATGTGGCAGGGGGAAAATTGCTTTCCAATGGCAGAAGGCCCGCCACCGCACTGTTGGCAGTGGCAGCCTTTCGCCATCGTAATGACCCCTGAGCATGCGGAAGTTATCCATGTTAATAGCCTTTACCTGCTTTAGACTGGCACAGCAAAATACCTTTGGGAACTCCTAAAACACACTCCTCTTCCTGGCTGCCAAAAGTTTAAGAATTCTACTGAGGTTGACTAGCACAAGTGAGATTAGCTGCAGGAGGAATTAGTAGACGCTTTAGTGGAGTCTTTACCAGTCAGCTGAGGGAAATGAATGCCATCTAGGTTCACCAGGATTTTATAGTTCATTCAGAAGCTGAATTCTCCTCCAGTGACTGTCCAGCTAAAGGCAACAGGTGGCTAAGCCTACAACATGCCGGCTTGGCCTACATCTGTGAGAACGGAGGCTGTCTACAAGTGCAGGAGTAAAAAACAATATCAAGAATAGCTGAACTTTCCCTGGCAACAGTGACAACTTCAGTTCGAGCTACCACTTGTCAAAAATGCACACCTGTGCATGTATTTTTGGATTACTGGATCTGTGGTGGTGTTCCTCCCTTATTTATCAAGATGACACCATGGAATTGATTACAAGTCTTGCATAGTTGATGCCTTATTTGTCACACCAAATAAATAATTATATTTTAGACATTAACATTTATCAGACACAATTCATAATGCCAATTACATCAAAATAGGCCATAAATGCAGATTTCTGTGCTTACAATTCCAAAATCCACTTAGCCTGGTATTTTCCATCCTGTAAATGTCAGCAGAGTGTCAGGGTGAGTGCAGACATGGGCGACACCCAGAGACAGACGGAGCGGGAGGCAACATACACTGTCAGGAGTGCGCCTGGGCTGCGGACACTCTGGGAGAGGGAGCCATAAATCATGCCTGTCGGCGAGGGGTTCAAGTGAAAGGACTGTGGGGTGTAGACGCCCTGGGCCCGGAGGGAGATCGGGCTAGTGGTATAAACTCCCCCCCTACTATGCCTCCTACTATGCCTTCGCTCGATGTTGAAGGGGAGAGCAGTTCAATACCCGCGCATCCACCTAGCATCAACGAGATATACGGGCTGAGACTGCGAGAGGACGATCGGTGGGTGGTGGTGCCTGCACACCCGGTGGCCAGCGCCCTGATGTGTGGGAACTGAGGCACTTGAGATACGGGGACAACCGCCACTACCGACGCCCCAGGAGAAAACAATGTGAGGAACTTGATGTGGGACCAAGATGTGAGGCCCTGTCTGTAGCCAAAAAGAAAAAATCCTGGACATATCAGACCATCGCTTGAGAAGGCAGGAAATCAGATACTGCCAACCGACCCGTCCAGCTGGCCCGGCCCTCCCCTATATGGGCCCACAGATCCAAAGGACGACACCAAGACCTCATGTGGACTGGCGAGTGTGAACGGGGAAACCGCGGCGTGGACGCTGGTAGTGCGGAGAAAGCACGGGGAAGGGCTATATCGCAACTAAATTCATACAACCTAACCCATCGGGAGGAGCGGGCCGGATGGACACCCGGCCCCTTGGGCAGTGGGGAGGGGATTTATTTCTCTTCCAGCCGGCACACTGGACGACCTAAGGAGAGCCTGAGAGGCAGCACCCAAGAGGCGGGATACTATCGCAGCAAAACGCAGGTTCTTGCTGCGTGACACTAGCATAAGGTGATCCACCAGCGAAGGAATGGGCAGAGCCCCCAGAGCCAGATGACCCACACACCCAGGGAAGACTGCAGCGACAGAAGAGACACTCCATCAGTACATAGGACAGAGACGCCCACGTGGCGACCCACTGGGGATGTAGCCTTACGGCGGGACACCCAAACGGAGTGAGGACGCATAGAAACCGGGGACCCCTCTGCCCCCCTCTTCACACCACACCAAGAATACCCAGTAACAATATCAGATGGCTAAGGACAAGGACCCGAAACCCGAGAGGCAGGGGAAGATGGATAAATTTGCCAATGTACTATCTACAACGGAGGCCCCCGCCGCTGCAGCTGTAGATGCACAGGACAACAAGGTTATCCTCCAGGTCATCCAATCCTCCAGAGAGGAGCTGGAGGGCAAAATCGACTAAATTAAAATAGATGTTAACCTGTTGCGATTGGATCTCGAAACGTTTTGGAGAAAGTCACACAACCCAAACAGCGCAGGTAGATACCTCACACACACTCTAGAGGGAAGTCACGGCCTTGACCATGGCCATGAAAGATGCGAGGTGGAGAGTCGATGATGCTGAAAATCAAGCGCGAAGAAACAACCTCTGCTTTCTCAGATTTCCAGAAGCTGTAGCACAGCACAAATGGCTGACGGATTCACTCCCGGATGTGCAGTTCTCGCCCTGCTTTGTGATCGAAAGGGTGCATAAAATACCAGGAGCACGGCCGCCACCGTGAGGCCCACCCCTTCCGTTAATCGCGCACTTTCTCAATTATCAGGATAGGGACCTCATCCTTTGAGAAATAAGACACAAAGGTGAAATACAAATGGTCAACACTAAAATAATGGTGTTTTCAGATTATTCAAGGGACGTGCAAAAACAACGCAAAACATTTCATTCAGTGAAAGAAAAACTGTGGAACTTGCAATTCACAGATATGTTACTCTTCCCTGCCAAACTTAAAGTGATATACCAGTCCAAGACGCTGTTCTTTAACACCCCGGAGGAGGCATGGCACTGGCTGGAGGAGCAACCTCCGAAAAGGACATCAGGGAACCCTGAGATACTTCCCAAGAAAAGCCCCCCTGGCACATGGAGGAAGACCGAGTTCACATCGCCTAAAATGGAGAAATAACACCGCTATGCTGGGTGAACAGAGCAGGGCAACGCCATACCGCAGTAGGACCCCAGCCAAGTCGACATCCCAGGCTTCAGACTCAGAAAGTACGCACTTATCCGGCAGGCCTAATATAGAGTTGCAGATTGGAGAACTTAGGAAACACCATGCAGCAGAATGCACGGATCAAGACATTACAACTGACTTGGAGGATGACCACCCCTTGATGCAGAACATTAATCTCCTCAAAAATCCTATAGATGATGCTTCTGAGGCTGCCATGAACACTCAGACTCGGCAAGTAGACACAGAAGAATGAAGAGCGACACCGGGCCCAGAGAGCCGCAAGGACCGTAAGCTGACCGGGTAGCCTCATACACACCCCGTGTGTTTTTCTTTCCCTGGTGTAGTTGATTATTTTCCCTCCTCTTTTCTCTCTCCCCCCTACCCCCCCTTCTGTATTGTTTCAGTTTTGTATTTTAAGTGGGACTTATTGTGTTGTTTATTTTCGTGGAGTGTCTCCCTAACATCCTAGACAGTTGTTTACACTGGTAGCCAGAGATACTGCCCCCCCCCTGGGGCTTTTACGAGTCTCATAGAGTAGAGGCGGGAGGGCTGGGAGAGTAGGAAGACACTTGAGGTAGGGAATTTGGGAGGGTGGGTGACAGACCTCTCCAATCCGAATATGACATTGTTGGTCACGCTGACCCGACGGGCAGTCGATTGGTTGATGGGGGACTATGGGGGGTGGGGCAGGTGTAAGGGGGTTTTAATAAAGTTAATAGGCAGATTAGAATGGATACACATTATTTGAGATAACAGGCATGGAGGCAGGGGGACCTGGGAAGCAGCTCCGGCAGTGGGAAGGACACATCACACCACCATTATGACAGCACCTAATAAAGATTCCTACTCAGTCCTTTCGTGGAACGTTAATGGGATGGGGAACAAAGTCAAGTGAGGATTGCTGTCAGCATACATCAAGAGACTAAAACCAGATATAATATTCTTGCAAGAAACCCATTTGAAGGGTACACAATTTGGATTCCTGGGTAGAGGGGCATACAAGACACTGGCCCACGTGCGGTTTTCCACGGGGGCGAGGGGAATGGCATTTTAATTAGGAAATGCCCGCCATTCAGAATTGAATGCACCTGGACAGACCCCAATGGAACACATGTAGCAGTCAAGGGTATTTGGGACAGAAGGGACATCACTTTCATAAGCGTATACGCGCCCCCCAGATTGCAGAAACAGACACTTGAGAAACTCGCCACCATCCCTCTGGAGGCAGGTTCCG
Organism: Triturus cristatus; assembly: GCF_964204655.1. Classification (NCBI taxonomy): domain Eukaryota; kingdom Metazoa; phylum Chordata; class Amphibia; order Caudata; family Salamandridae; genus Triturus; species Triturus cristatus. The sequence goes on from NC_140591.1 coordinate 1,192,484,131, forward strand.
GTACTCACCTCATTGGGGGAGACTTCAATGATGTAATGGACCCCCTGACTGACCGTACGGCAACTCCAACCGGAGGCCCTAAGGAGACACAACTCAAGCGTTTTGTAGATACACTGGCATTAACTGATATATGGCGCAGACAACACTCCCAGAACAAAGCCTACTCCTTCTATTCAGGTGCTCATAAAGCCTTCTCAAGGATAGATTATATTCTAGCCCCAGCAGGAGAACTAGCAGAGGTCCAAAAAATAGAATACCTGGCAAGAGGTCTCTCAGACCACTTGCCCCTGTGGCTAACAGTGGGCTTCAACGCAAAACCCTCCGCCGGGGAGTGGAAGCTCAATTGTGGGAATTAAAAAACCCTAAGGTAACCAAGGAAATTTGGGTAGAATCGGAACTTTACTTTCAGGCAAATGTGTGGTCAGTAGACGCTGCCATTACACTATGGGAAGCATACAAGCCTGTCCTACAGGATAGAGCCCAGAATATCATAGCTTATAAGAAGCGGAAAGAATATGAGGAGATCACGGGGCTTAAAACCCAACTCCTACGAACTGAAACGTAAGCCCTCACGAGCGCAGACCGCTCCTTGCTAAGAAGACTACACATTCTCCGGCGGGAATACCCTACCCTGGCCAAGAAAGACGTGCAACATGCGATACAAGCCATGCACCGGGGCCTATATGACGCTGGAGACAAAACGGGCAGGTTAATTGCATGGCTCAGCAAAAAAGAGTTAGATAATAGATGGGTGGCCCAGATACAAACAGATGATGGTCAAACCCACACAACGCCCACTGTAATAGCCAATGCCTTTGCCATACTATGAGGCCTTTTATTCCAAGAGTCCTCTGGTAGACCCACTGCAAATAAAAGTCTACCTTGAAAACATAGAGTTCCCTAAATTAGCAATGAAGGATTCACAGACATTGGAGAAGGAAATTACTCTCAAAGAAATTGGGGAAGCCATCAGTCAGTTGAAAACCAGAAAGGTTCCGGGACCGAACGGGCTACCACCTGAACTTTTTAAGCAAAACGCAGCATCGATCTACGAACGGCCACAGTTGTGGTAATACCCAAAAAAGATAGACCACCACAGAAATGTAGTTCCTACCGACCCATCTCCCTTATTAACGTGGAAACAAAAATATTAGCTAAAATATTGGCCAACAGGCTCATTGGAGTAATAAACAGTCTCATTCACCAGGACCAGTTGGGTTTTATGCCAAAAAGACCGACAAGGCTTAAACTTCGGAGGTTACACAACTGGCTGGAAGTAGCAAGTACCAGAGCAGACCCCCACCTCATCCTGTCACTCGATGCTGAGAAGGCATTTGACACCGTCCACTCGCCGTTTCTCATGTCCGCCCTAGAGGAGTTTGGATTTGGCCCCACATTTAGGCAATGGATAGCAATTCTTTATGAAAGACCCCTGGTCAGGACACGGGTCAATGGAGTGATCTCACAGGAATTTCCCATAGAACGCGGGACATGTCAGGGGTGTCCTCTGTCCCCTCTTCTCTTTGCTCTGGTGTTGGAGCCTCTTGCTTGTGTCATGCAAACTCATCCAAATATAACGGGCTTCCCGGGGAGAGGGAATGTGTCCCTCAACGAGCGCACATCATTATATGCTGATGACATCCTTCTGTATGTCACGAACCCCGAAGAAACACTTCCGAGTATCATGACCGGTTTCACAGGTTACGGGGCACATGCAGGTTATAAAATCAACTTGGAGAAATAATGCATTTATCCGTTGGGTCAAGGTAGAGAGTCATATGGACACATTAACCAGCTACAGATAGCACCCAATGGCATAACATATCTTGGAATTTATGCCACCACAGATAAAGAAAAAAAATCTAAATAGCAACCTTCACTGAGTACTCAAGGATTTTAACACAGATGTAGAAAGATGGAAATCTTTGCCATTAACACTGCTGGGCAGAGCAGCGCTATACAAAATGATAGTGCTTCTTAAACTCTTATATACCCTTCAAAACACATATCAACCGGTACCAGAAGAGGTATTCATCAAAATTGTTGCCACACTGAGAACGTTCTTAAGGGACCGGAGACCCCCCCAGGATAGCACTTGCAACACTGCAACGCAACCAATACAATGGGGGCATATCCCTACTAGATATCAGAGCCTTCTTCTGGGCGGCACACTTAATTGTGGCAAACGACTGGGAACACATGCCGAGAGACCACCCCACATATGCACTGGAACACACGCAATTTGAAAAGCGATCCGACATACACTACTTCTATGACGAGAAGGGTACTGCAAAACCTTAAATGGCCACACGAGTGGTGATAACAGCGTGGAAAAAAGCAGAAAGGCAAATGAAATGGAATAACTGAGTCACTAGGTAAACCCCGCTCTGACCGGATTTGGGAAATGGGACCTGCTGGGGATCTCGCAAATAAAAGACATATTAGACCATAATGAGTTTGCAACATTTCCATTCCTACAGACAGAATACAACATGCACCAGACACAATACTATAAATACTTGCAGTTGACACATGCTTGGAGGGCACAGGGTATAGACACAGACAATCTACCTGAATATGCCCCGCTGGTGGGCCGACTCTTAATGGGTGAAATCAAGGAAAAGGCAGTCTCCTGGACATACCGAACCCTAATAAATAACTTAGCGGACTATCTCTTGAAATTGAGAGCGAAATGGGAGACAGAACGAGGCGAGATTGATGACCTGGACTGGGAAATTGCACTGATGCACTTTCGGGAAGTGGCTATCAAGTCCCGCCTTAGACTGATTCAGTTTAATTATCTGCATAGAACATATTATGACAGAGCTCAACTCTACCTTCTAGGGAGGGCTCACACACCCAAGTGTCTCAGATGTAACATGACCAACGGCACTTATTTCCACACAATATGGTAATGCCAACACATACAGAAATACTGGGCGACTCTACTGAAGGAGTTAGAAGACATCCCAGAAGATAAGATACCCCTAAACCCCAAGTTTGTTTTGCTGGGTATGTATACAGAAGTAGATCTCCCCAAAACAAAGCTACTGCTGCATAATTTGGACTAGTGGTGACTAAACGAGATTTGGCACGTAAATGGGGTACACCACAAAGCCCCTCAGTGGATGAGTGGAGAAGGGGAATGGACATGTATATGTCAGGGGAGAAAATAACATACATAACTTGAGGCTGTCCCAAAAAGTTCCAGAAAATATGGAAATCATAGATAAAACATTATGGTCTCCTGATAAAGGACGTGCGGTGAGCCACCAGGGATGTGTAGTGGCTGCGGGGTGGGAGGGGACTGGACGGGGGTGACTTGGGTGACAGGGGAACTGAGTATCAACTCTGAAAACTTATTTGTGACTGTCATATATATTGCTGCCGTTAAATAACAATGTTAATGTAATTCTGAATGAGACTCTGCTTTTTGGAATTCTCCACTGTATCCGTGCTGTAATCACAAAAACTGCCAATAAAAATATATTCACCAAAAAAAACAGGTTCAGAAGGAGGGGCCATAGGGAAATTTCGGGCCTTCTCAGCAGTGGCAATGTTATATTTGAGGAACAGCGGTCTCAAAAAACTACTTTGTGAGGTATGTAGTAGGGGACAGACAAATAAAACATGATTTAGATCCTGCACACAGCTTCCACATAAGTGACAGAGTCCACCCTGCCTAGGGAGACCCTCCCACACCCCTGTTATTATTTGTAAGGGAAGCAAATCCAACCTTAACAACAAGATGGTTCTGTGCACTCCATGGGGAAGATTCCATTCAACATAAGGTTGGGGCTGTTTATGAATACTACTCCCCACTATAATATAATTATTGGAATACGCTCAACATAATGCGATATCTCTTTTGCAAGTGACTTCATAAATAATTTTTTTAATTCATGCTTTCAAAACTTGTTTAGGAAAAGAGCACATGCCGCTGTGCTCTATTTCAAACATGTTTGCAGCTTTCACGTAATTCCTGAAGAGGACACTTTTCCCCTTCAGGGATGAAAAGATTTCCTCACACATTGCTACCAGTAGGGGGTTCTCAGTACTATTCAATAGGGCATTGCTCCATCTCAGGTACACTGCCATGGCGAACACATAAGTGGAGAGTAACCCGAATTCAAGTTGAATCGCCGTTAGTGGGGCTGATCAGTTCAGATGACACATTTGGCACCAAATATGCCCCTCAACTATCTCGAAGTACTCCCACTGCTGGTCGTCTACTGATTCTCAGGCATAACTAAGCACAGGAGGGATGTTAATTTTTTAAAACTGATAAGGCATGTGCGAAGTGACTTTTCCCACAGTGTTTGTAAAATCTGCCAATTGCGTAGGCCTGAGATATTGCCTTACTTCTGCACTGGTCAATGTGGTCACTGCTGAAGCACTTGCTTGTAAATATTCTTCCTAGATATGGATACAATTTCGCTACAGAAAGTTTATCCTTCCCAAGAAAATAGTGCATGTTTTTCCTAGCTCTTCTTTCCAGGCCTTTAAAAACCATTATTTTACTTTTTGAGGTATTTATTTTTTTAAAGTAATCATGTGAGTAGAGTGCTAGCTCATTAAGGTACCTTTGTAATCCGATTGGAGTTAGATCTAACATAATGGTGTTGTCCGCATAGAGCAGACAGCTCAGTTTCATAGTTCCTAGTTTTGATGAATCCCATTTACTGAGGCCCACCCTAATACGGAGATCATTAATATAAAGAGAGAAAAGAAGAGGAGTCAACAGGCATCCTTGCTTCAACCCATTATGGATCTCTACTTTACTTGACATGCACTAGGTACCTCCCATCAGGACCTGGGTCCATGTAGAGGAATGGAATGCAATGATCAGTCTGAGCAGGTGCATGGGGAACCCCAAGGTGACCAAGTTCCTCCTCAGAGTCCCCCGGTCAACCCAGTTGAAAGCCGTGGAGAAATCTATAAAGGCAGCATATAGGGCCATACCCTTGCTCTTTGGATATTTTCTGATTAAAGTTTGGAGGGCAGTGATATTATCTAGAGTGCCACTATGTTTACGGAACCCAGCTTGCTCTACTGGGACAAGGTAATTTCCAAAAGCCCAATCCTGGAGGTGGAGAAGTATGCTTTTGGCAAACAATCTTCCAGTCACATCCAATAATGTGATCTGTCTAATACTGGTAGGGGAGTTTTTAGGACACTTTTTATGTAATGAAACCACAATGCTTCTTTTCCAAGAGGACGGGACGGTCCTGTGTGCATAGCAATATGAAAGTACCGGACAAAGAAATTGTGCCCATGCTGAGCTATCTTGTTTGACTATGGCTATAGGTAAGTCATCTAGGCCCATCGCACCTGAATACCTTGCCCCTTGAATAAAGCACTCTATTTTTTACATCAGGGAGGGCCGTAATCAATCCCCACGGGAGACTCCAAGACTAGTTCCCGATTGGGCTCAGCCAAGGGATTTAGATCATATAACTGTGAAATATATGAGGTCCATTCTGCATCTGATATTAACATCGCTTTTGCCTTAGTTCTACCATCACAAAATTTGGCTATTAAAGCCCAATATTTACGTGAGTCTCCAGACTGTGCAACCTCTCTTAATTTAATCCAATTTGCTCCGATGCCTGCATTATTTTTCTTGCCTGCTTTAGTCTATTAATTTTCCTTGTCTACTCATTGAAGACTGCTTAAATTGATCTCTTATTAGGGAATTGATCTTGCGATTTAACTTTTTTACTCCCACTGATATAACCACTGTGGGATTAAAGCCACCAGCCCGCTTTCTTCCTTCCACTTGATCTAAATCGGGCCAGAATCTTCTCAAACCAGGAGATGGGATTTTCCTGTCTAGTACCTAAAATCACTTTTTCAATGAGCCTTCCAAGACAAGGGGGGTTTTCATTAGCCCAAAAAGTACACACATTAGTTTTGTTAAACAGAATACAATCATCTCTTGGATTCCAGATTTCCAGTAACTCTGGCTCCAGATTGACATCTACTGATAAAATACTGTGATCACTTAAATTTGTACTCAGTACTTTAAAATGAGTGCATGCACAACAGAGCTGATAGGATACCATCATATAGTCAATTAGGGATTGCCCACATGAAGCGTGGAATGTGAAAGAGGCTGGAGACTCATCTGGAAATCTGCCATTTAGAATGACAAAGTCATTAGCTGTGTGGACCAAGCAACACTGTGGAAGACCAGGAGCCATGCATGAGCTGTCACACATCGGATGTTGAGAGTTGAGGGGTCGGTGTCCATCGAGAGCACCAACAAGCCTTTGCAAATGCAACCAATGTGGAAAGTGATGAAGGTACAGTGTTGGGACCAGCAAGGTCCAGGTGACTCACCACAAGCAGGAGAATCAGGACAGACCCCGAGCAATCAGGCAAGCCTGCTTAATTCAAATATGACACTCAAGGGGACCCACAGGCCAGAGGCACTGGTGTCACAAGAGGACCTCGTACAGCTCACCAAAGATGCAAGCCCACAATGCAGGAGTTGCAGTGAGGACAAAGATCTTGGTCACTGGAGATGATTAAGGTTGGGGCTCCTAGGAGCCCAAAGATCTTGGAGGAAGGAAGCCAACAAACCTTTGCAACACCAAGTTGACGCGGTGCATAGGGGTTCGGTTCCTGCAGCTCCGACGAGGAATACTGGTCTCAAACTTGGTGAGGAAAGGGCAGGCCTCAAGAGATGTGAAGAACTACCACCTGAGTTGCTCAGCCTTTCGGAGTCCGTAGGAGCTCAGGATCAGCAGACCAGTCAGTTTAATTGTGGGGCCTGCAGATGCAGGGTACTGACTCCTTCACTTCAAGGGAGCTTCCTTCAGGTGTCTTGGATGTCCATAGGCCTTGGAAGGTTCCATTATGGAGCACAGGCAGGGATGTTGCAGCAGACGAGCAGGGCGACGATACTAGGAGCTGCAAAAAGTCTTCCCAGTTGCAGTCTTGAGACCTAGAGCGAAGTCCAGCGAAGTCCAGAGTGCCGTGACCTTCGAAGAAGAAGGGGCGTCTTGAAATGAATATTGTCCCACGACGAATCTAGAGACCTACCCACAGGTAACCACTTAAGTGCCCTAAGGAAAGGGTTGGGATGATTCAGCGTTCCCTCCCAGGGGAGGGGTCGTACAGTGGGGAGAATACTCCCATGTCCTTTGTCCACTTTCACACCAGAGCGGGAGCCAACGCCTCCCTGAACTGGTTTGAACTGGACTATGCAAGAAGGGCACCAAATGTGCCCTTCAAGCAGATTGAATGAAGCCTGCAAGCACTCCCACCCAGCCCCAATACACTAAACCCTGTCTGGGAGGTGGTCACACCTCCCTGTGAAAGAATACCTATTGTTTTGCATTCCTCTGCTCGAGCTTGGCTCAGCAGCAGATGGGCAGAATAGTGTCTCCGGTCAGCAGCAGCCATGTTGTGCTGCAGAAGGATCCTACCATCCTATAATAAGTGACTGTATGTGTTAGTGAGTGATTGTGAGAGAGGCTGTATGGATGAGTGTGCGCTTGTGTCAGTGATTGTACAAGAGAGTAAGCATGTGTTAGTATCTGTATGAATAAACACGGTGGTGTGTGTATAACTGTATAGGTAAGTAAGTGGCAGTGTAATTGATTCTTTGGGTGAGTGACTATGTGAGTAACTCTATCAGTGAGTGGCAGTGTGTGTGTCTTTATGGGTTTATGAGTGGATATATCAGTGGTTGTATTGGTGAGTGGCTGGGTGTATGAGTGGCTGTATGGGTGACTGAGGTGATGTGTGTGTAGACCTATGAATCAGTGAGTGGGTATGTACTATCTGGTATTGGTGTGTCTATGGTTTCAAGAACGGTAGTCTGAAATTTGAAGTCGGTGTATGAAAGGTTAAATTGGGGTGTGAGTATGTTCATCATAGATTATGTGGTTGATATCATCAGTGATGTCATTAGTTATGCCGTATGAGATGCCATCAGTGATCATGTCATGAGTGATGTAATATGTGAGGTCATAAGCAATGCATTGCAGGGGTGTGCAAGTTATAGCTAGTTCACTAACTTTAACGGCTGAATTTCACTGGCTTTCCTCAAGTGAAAGCTGAGCCTAAATATAACATCCCTGTAACCTCTGTTTTTTGTGTGAACATATATAAAGATATATATATATATATATATATTCACTGAAAAAACCATAGGTTTCACACATGTTATAGTTAGCTGGACATTTCACTCATACAAAACCATTGAAATTCCCCCGTTATACTTAGTTCAGCTAACTATAACTCGCGCGCCCGCAATACACTGCTGATGACGTCACATATTACATCACTCATGACATGGTCAGTGACATCACTCATGACATCACTGATGACATCTCAAATGACATCACTGATGACATCACTGATGACATCATCCAGTGAATGTGTGTCTTTCTGAAAAATAAATATTTTTTATATATGTATATCTAAAGGTTAATGGAAGAAAAAATGGGTAAATAAGTATCTAAATGGATGTTTTTTTTGTAAAATTAATTGTATAACTGACTTATTAACAGTATCTTAGTGAATACAAGTATTAGTGAGTAATGTTTAAAAATTTAAATATCTGTATCAGCATGGGTTGGTGAGTAGCTACATGAGTGTGTATATGGGTTATTAGTTCGTTTTTAGAGTATCAGTATGAGTGTCTGTATGGTTCAGTGGGGGATGTTACTTAGCGTATGGATGCATGAATGAGTGACTCACTGTTTGTATGTATTTTGAAGACAGTATGTGAGCAGGACAGTATGGGTGGATGAGTGTGTGTATGGGTGAGTAAGAGAGTGAATGACTGTCTCAATAGTGTCTTTATGAGTAAGTCCATATGTTGTGAACTAGTATATGTGAGTATTGATGTATATAAGTGAGGATATATGAGAGTGAGAGATTGGAAGAGTTCCTGTATAAATAAGTATGTGTTTCTATAAGTGATTGTTTTAGAGAGTAAGTATGTGTACGTTTCTGTAGAAGTAAGTGTACTGGTGTGTGTATAGCTGTACATGCAAGTAAATGGATGTTTATTTGCATGTGTGAGTATGTGTGTGAGTAACTCTATGTATGAGTGTAGGTGTGTAACTGGATGTATAGGTGTATGAGTACATATGATGACTGAGTACATGTATGAGTGACTATATAGAAGTGTTGATGAATGAGTGGATGCGTATGTAGATTTTGGAATTACTGAATAGGTTGTTCTAACTGGTATTGGTATCTCTATAGTATTCAAAACCTTAGTTTGTATTTTTCAATGTGTGTATCAAAGTTTATATTCGGATAAGAGGAGGTCTGTCACTCTTACACAAGGATGATGTCATTAGTGATGTCATCAGTGATGTCATTTGAGATGTCATCAGTGATGTCATGAGTGATGTCACTGACCATGTCATGAGTGATGTAATATGTGACGTCATCAGCAGTGGATTGCGGGCGCGCGAGTTATAGTTAGCTGAACTAACTATAACGGGGGAATTTCAATGGTTTTGTACGAGTGAAATGTCCAGCTAACTATAAAATGTGTGAAACCTATGGTTTTTTCAGTGAATTTGCAAGGTTTTTTAAATGCTAATTCCTAACTATAACGTGTGTGAAACTTATGGTTTTTTCAGTGAATTTGCAAGGTTTTTTAAATGCTAATTCCTAACTATAATGTGTTTGAAACCTATGGTTTTTTTCACTGAATTTGCAAGGTTTTTTAAATGCCAATTCCTAACTATAACGTGTGTGAAACCAATGGTTTTTTAAGTGAATTTGCAAGGTTTTTTAAATGCTAATTTATGAATGTATTATTATTTTTTTAAAATATTTATTTTACAATATGCTACCTATGTATATAGTTATAGATTGACTGTATCCTGTAATATGGAATGGCTCAGCTCTTTTTTTTTTAAATTTGGATAAAGTTTAACAGCATAGTTAATATCTTCTATAAACTTATAAACACTTTTTTTAAGGGTTTTTGACCGTGCGCGCATGCGTACGTGCTCCATGTGTGCATGCGTACGTGCTCCACGTGCGTATGCGTACGTCGTGAGTGCTCCGTGCACGCGTGCTCCGTACATGCATGCGCGCGTGCTCCGTACGTGCGTGCTCCGTACGCGCATGCGCGCGTGCGCCGTACGCGCGTGCTCTGTACGCGCAGGCGCGCGTGCTCCGTACGCGCATGCGCGCGTGATCCGTGCGCGCACCGTGCGCGCACGGCAAGTCATGTGATTAAGAAACAACACTTTTCCTTGGTTTATAGTAGTTTCAGGTCATGTGATTAAGAAACAACACTTTTCATTGGTTTATAGTAGTTTCAGTTCCAGAAACATCCAAACACCACACCCACTCCCCTCATTATTTCTTCTGATTCCCTGGGACAAGGAGCTGAGCAGCTTTTCCAGTACTCCAGTACTTGAGAATGGCAGAGCAGCAGTCATCTTCTGGGAGTGAGCTGGAGACCCTTGTGCCACAGAGACAGAAAGACTCTTTTATATGGCAATTTTTTACATTTCCAGAGGGGCAGAAGAAGGTGAATGCTCCGAAAGTCACCTGCACTATTTGTGGTGTTGTCTTCTCAAGAGGAGATCATAAAAAGAAATACTCTTTTAGTATTTTCACTATGATCAGGCACGTTAAAGGAGTACATCCTGTGGCTTATGCTCGAGCTGCTAGAGACAACCCTCCAGCAGCTCAGCCGAGTACATCCACAGCAGCTCAGCCGAGCACATCATCGGCAGCTCAGCCGAGGACTTCATCTGCGGCGGCAGCTTCACCTGCTTCTGTTCCTCTGGATATACACCCTCTGTTCAAGAGGGTGCATATACAGTGCAATGCGTGCAATGCTCTTCTCTCTTATGGTGACACCAGCATTCCCCTAATAGAGAGCAAGATACAGCAGCACACATGCGGCACCCCATAATTGTTTTCATTTTTTTCTTCCTCTGTTCCTCAATTAACACAACGGCTCTTTTTAGAGCCACCTAACATCTAAACTCTTAAATTTGATTTTTAATTCTATTTTTTATATGATTTTTTTCCGCCGTGTGTGCACCGTGCGCGCACCTCGCGACGGTGCGTGCACCGTGTGCACACCTTGCGACGGTGCACGCACCGTGCGTGCACCTCGCGACGGTGCACGCACCGTGCACGCACTTCGCAATTTTTTGAAAGAAATAAAATGTTTTTTTCACTCTTCGGGGTCCTTCAGTGACCCCCTGACAAAAGCTAGGGGGTCAGGAACTCTGTACCCTGCCCCCTTTTCACGTTCTCCACCTTTCTTTTTCACTGTCACACACAAAATGGCGGACGACACTTCCTGATTTCGACCGATTCGAATGTTGACTGACATGTATCCACCAATCACAATTACGCTCGCGCACGTAAGGGTGCGCGCACGGTGCGCGCACGGTGCGCGCTTATAGATATTTATGTACTTTTAATTGCAATTTTCTCAGTAACTACTGAACAGATTGACACCATATATGCAAAAGGCACATCCCTGACCTGAGGACTACCTCTTTGCCAAATTTCAAGTAATTCTGTTCAGCCGTTCGGGCTGTACCTTCGACTAAATGTCCTATGGGAAAATGCATGGGGAAAACGTGTTTTGGGACCCCCCTTTTTTCTCAGCCCCCGCTTGACGAATCACCCCGAGACTTTCAGGGTAGGAGCTGAGCGGGGCGCTCTATTAGTTTTGAAAATTTCGCGAGGATTCGTCAACCGGCGCCAAAGTTATTCAAAATAGAATTTTGAGATTTCCTATGGAAACTCGGTCCTACCTGTAACTATCTACTGGCGACCCCCAGTAGATAATATATATATACATATATATATATAGATATATATATATATATTCACTTAAAAAACCATAGGATTCACACATGTTATACTTAGCTGGACATTTCCCTCGTAAAATACCAATGAAATTCCCCCGTTATAGTTAGTGCAGGCAACTATAACTCACGCGACCGCAATCCTCTGCTGATGACGTCAGATATTACATCACTGTATTTAGACACCTATTTACCCATGTCTTCTTCCATTAATCTTTAGCTATACATATATTACAAATATTTATTTTTCAGAAAGACACATATGTAATCAGTGATGTAATATCTGACGTCATCAGCAGAGGATTGCGGTCCCGTGAGTTATAGTTGCCTGCACTAACTATAACGGGGGAATTTCATTGGTTTTTTACAAGGGAAATATGTGCGTTGTGCGTGCCGTGCCCGCACGGTGCGCGCACCCCGCGCTTTTTTGTCAAAAAAATAAACGTTTTTTTCGCCCTTGGGGGTCCTTCAGTGACCCCCTGACAAAGGCTAGGGGGTCAGGAACTGTCCACCCTGCCCCCTTTTCACGTTCTCCACCTTTGTTTTTCACTGCCTCAGACTGCGAGAGACAAAATGGCGGCCGACACTTCCTGATTTCGACCGATTCGAATGTTTACTGACATCTAACAACCAATCAGAATTGCGCACGCTTATAGATATATATGTACTTTTAACTGAAATTTTCTCAGGAACTACTGAACAGATTAACTCCAGATATTCAAAAGGCACATCCCTGACCTGAGGACTACCTCTCTGCCAAATTTCAAGAAATTCTGTTCAGCCGTTCGGGCTGTACCTTGGACTAAAGGTCCCTATGGAAAAATGCATGGGGAAAACGCGTTTTGGGACCCCCCTTTTTTCTCGGCCCCTGCTTGACTAATCACTCCGAGACTTTCAGGGCAGGAGCGGAGCGCCCCACCTATTTTGAAAAATTTGCAAGGATTCGTCAACCGGCGCCAAAGTTATTCAAAATAGAATTTTCAGATTTCCTATGGAAACACGGTCCTAACTATAACTATCTACTGGCGACCGCCAGTAGATAATATATATATATATATATACATACATATATGTATATATATGTATATATATATATATATATATATATTCACTGAAAAAACCATACGTTTCAGGCATGTTATAGTTAGAAATTAGCATTTAAAAAAACCTTAGAAATTCACTGAAGAAACCATAGGTTTCAGGGACGTTATAGTTAGTTGGACGTTTGACCTATATAAAACCAGAGAAATATATGTGTTATAGTTAGTTGAGCTAACTATAACTCACGCCCCCGCAATGCACTGCTGATGATGTCACATATTACATCACTCATGACATGGTCAGTGACATCATTGATGACATCACTGATGACATCTCAAATGACATCACTGATTGAGTGAGTTCTTTATATTCAAAATGTAACCACAGATTCACATTTCCAATACTTCCCAAAGATTTCTTAGTGTCTTCACGTAGAAGAGTTTTATACACTGGTTCTCCTTTCACAGGGGTTACTTGTAGCAGATCTCCAAATACAATTAAATGTTTTCCCCCAAAGAGAACGTCGTAATCTGTTTTTAATACCTGTTGCATTCTTAAGTATACAAATGCAAGCATTAAGTTTGAGACCATGCTCACCTCATCAATAATTAAAAGTTTAATTTTCTTCAGCACTCTTTACACTTCATAAGAAGCTTCTCCAGACAACTTCTGATATTGTAATTTATTATCATGCTCCACTGGTAACATCAATAATCTATGCAATTTAACTCCTTTAACATTGTGTGCAGCTAATCCAGTTGGAGCTGTTACCACACAACATAAATGTGAACCAGTAGTTTTTTGAAGATAACTGGTCAAAATTTTAATTAAAAAACTTTTACCTGTCCCAGCTTGACCACTGATGTACATCAGAAGAAGTTTAAAAGATGAACACAGACATTCTTTTTTTCATGCAACAAACCATGTTCTATCCGTTCTCTCACTTGCACATATATTTCTTTCTGTTCAACATTTACTTGTTCTTCTAACTTTTCCAATGTTATATTCTCCTCGTGTGCTGGTTGCATTGCAATTTCGACTTCATGCATAGCAATCGCTGCTTCATTTTCCAGCATTGGTTGTCCAAGAGGATCTTGCCTACATGGACCATCTTGAGAACTTTCATGAGCTATTTCAGCTATAATAGTCTTTTCCTGTTCAACTTCATCATTCACCATTTTTAAATAGGTAGGGAAAATTAGACATCGAATGCTATCTTTACAAGCATTAAAAGACTCTTCATAGCAGTCAAACTCTCCAAGTAATTCACTTTCGCTGCACCATGGTTTAAACAGCTGCAGAAGTGCTAAATAGTAAAATTCTCACTTATCTGGAGTTTCACAACAAAGGGGCATATCAGCAATGAGACGATATAAAATTATCACCGCTTTTGCATCCGTTTTCGGGCAAAAAGCGGCGATAAATGTATCCCTTGATTAGCAAGGTCACGCTATTCTGTGAAACCTTGCATTAGCGCCCGGATTCTTAATGCCCAGCTTTGCATCTCTAATGAGATGCAAAGTGGGCGTTCCTGACCTGACACTACTGGCGAAATGTCGCTAAGCGACATTTCTCCTATCATCAAGCCCGGAGCTATGAAGCATAGCGGCAAGAAAAGTAGCTATAACCCCTGTTATCGCTACTTTCCTTACACCTACTTCAGGACTGACTTAGCCATGATATCTTATAGAGGGTGAATATCATGGCTAAGTATGTGAGGCCCTATCATCAAGCTAACGCCAAACTTCGTGAGATTATCGCTGGGTTTCCAGCAATAATCTCACGCTTGGCAGTTAGCACTAGGATTTTTATCGTTTTTGAGATAAGCATTGCTAATAGCATGCTACCTCAGCGATCAAAATCCACGTTAGCAGGCGATAATTATCCTAGCGCTAAGTGAGCATAGCGATAATTATCACCGGTTGTTGCTGATATGCCCCTAAGTTTCTTGTGGTTTATAAGATTACCCTTTGCATGTTTTACTAAACAACCATGACATCCAACTACTGCAAACTTTCCGTCTTTTAAATTCTCTTTAAAATTTCTTTTGAAGCTGTAATGTTGAAGTACTTCATACAGACATAGCTGTTCCAGATGTTGACTCCTTTTCGGATAGTATGTGTCCAACATATTAGTTTTAAGAATGTCTGTACTATCTGGCTTATTTGCTGCTATTTACTCAATTTCTTCCAATGATTTCAACACTCTATTTCGTTTGCAGGCAAGACCTAAACTTACCTAAATGATTCCTCGTGACTTTGAATAGAAACTTGAAGAACACAAGCGGTCTGAACATTCATACGATCCAATTTCTCGGTGGGAAAGCATTTTCAAACTAAAGCTGTACAATTTTTTGTTAAGACTATTCTCCTGTGCAATTTCTTCCCACATTTGTTTCATCTCTGTTTTTTCAGATTTTGTTATGTACGATGTAACATAACGTGCAACAGCAATTGAGTTATCCGCAACATACTGGATGTCCATGTTCGCATTCCACATTTTTAAAATGACTGGATTGTAGTCATTGATATACTCTTCTGTTCTTTTTAAGTTGTAGGTATTCTTTCGAGATTTCCGAGTTATTGAGTGCCTCACAGAAGAAAAAAAAGAATTTACTCTTCCTTTACAAATGACTGGACGGGAAAAACCAAACCAACATTTGATGTAAAACTTTCCTTTAGACTTGTATTTTCTTCTGCAGTGCTTTCCACAATGGTGACTTTGGAAATGTAAAACTCGCTGTCTCAAGCTTCTATCTCCTCCTTCTCTTGGAATCTCACATGTCACATACTGTTCGATGAAAGATAATACCGTTTCATCAGAATCAGTTCCAAATTTAGGTGCATCCTTGACCCATAGTAGCATATGTATATGAGGTGCACCTCTTGCTTGGTACTCCTTTCTCCAAAAGAAATTGGTAACTTCTCCAAGAGGTGGATTCTTTTTATTACAGATAAAAGACATCATACCTTGAAACTTATGATTAAAATATCTGCACACATTTACAGGATCCAATGAACACAGTTCACCAGGAGTCTTTATTTCAACATTTTTTATATTAGAATTCGCTTCTCTAAACTCAAGCAAATCTTCCCATGCATACTCTGCACAGCTAAGTGTGACAAACCATGTTGGTGTGCCTAAGTTCTGTAACATATACTTGAGTTCACCATGACGACGATACCAATACTCATTTGTTCCACGTTGACATGCCATCAAATTGATTAACTGTGCTTCTAAATTTTCATATGTTTCTTGAACTTTCTCCACAAATTATTTTCCAGAAAGAAGTGATTCATGAACTCCAGTTTTAAGTATATGATTCACTGCATATGAGAGAGAAGGCAGATCACTTTCAAACAAAAGGTGAAATATGTATGGAATGCACTGTCGAAATCTAGGATCTTCAGAATATGATCTTGTTGACTGATATTCTGAAGCTGGAATCCATACAGGTCGGTCATCATATCGTCCACCTTCTCCAGTAGGAAACAACTGTGGAAAACAACAAGCTTCCAAGCTTTTCTCCCATACACTCATTGGAGTTCCCTGTGCTTTTTTCATAACTCAATGCTACTTCCTATCACTTCTTTTGAATACAAAGGACATATTGTATAATGTTCATAAATCTCTTCAGTCCTTTACTTGTCCACTTTCTCTATTTGACCACTTGAAATTTCAAAATCATCTTCTAAACGTATTACCTGTTCATTCACATTTACATTTCTGTAATAAATATTGTTCTCTATAAGATATAAGGTAGCCTTTTCAACTTTATTAACATCCACGAATTCTTGCCATATTTTCCAACTCTTTGTGGGTACACCATTTACAAAAATAACTACTGCCTCATCTTCCTCTATCTCTACCAGCAATAGTTTCAATGCTTTTCTTAAAATCCAAAGGTAAGTACACCACTCTTCCTTTCAGCCCTCTTTGCAAGTCTGTTGGTGGCAGTTTAACTGTTTTAGGCTCCATCCGAATTATAGTTTGAAAAGGATGAACAGATTGAATTAGAACCGACTCATATGTATTCAATTTGGCCAGCTCCTGCGGAATAGCTACTAACTCTAACTTATTATGCACTGCTCTAGCAGGCATTTTGTTCTCTTCTAATTTGTTGTAACAATATGTAACAATATTTACATATACGTTGATCACTACCTAACTCAAATCGACCTTCAACAAACAAGTAAGTTGCAAATTCTTCTCACTTACCATTGTTCCTCTTTTCACTTTTCAAATACAAATCAACATTCTACTTTGACTTTTATAATGAGTACGTCGACAACAAACACAAACATAGTTTGGTATTTCAGAGCACACTACATTAAACTTTCCAATTTCTTCTTCAAACTGATCAGTGCTACTCAATTTCTCATCTCCTCCAACATCTGTAATTGTCAAACTTTCACTTTCTATGAACTGCTCTTTTGAACCAAAATATCGCATTTCAATATCATCACACTTTTTATGAACATCTGATAAAGAACCATATAAAAGACTTCCATTCAGTTCACTTAAACTTAATGCAGGACTTTTTACATAGTACAGTTTCTTTACAAAGTTCCGCATTTCTGAATGGTGTACTGCTAACATCCTCAAATGATGAAAAACACTTTTACAAACTTTTCTTGAAAGACAAGCCAGAGAATGCCCATACTTCTCAGTATATTTTCTTACATTACACGGATCTAGTCCGTGTACCAACTTAATCTTCTGTTTTATACTTTTCTGAGTATATTCTCGTAGCAAATTTCTCATTATATCAATGGATTCCTGTTGAATACTACAACTGCTACTACAACTCCACTTATACACAAGAGCTCGTGGACGTTTCCCTTGCACTTCTTCAGCTATTAACTCTTCTGCACTTTTACCAACCATTTCCTCCTTTGGAAGAGGAACACCATCCTGAACTTTGTTGCAACAACCTCCAGTATCAACTGCAAATGATAAACAATTTTCCTGGAAGTAACTTTCCTCATTAAAAAAAGGCTCAGTACTAGAAGTATGTCTCCAATGTCCACTAAAGATTTGACAAAAGTTGGTTCTGTTCACAAGTCTTATTTTTCTACTTTTGTCTTTCAATACTTTCACTATTTTATCCAATACTTTCAATCACTTTAAAATCAAAATGAACAACTTCTGTTTCAAATTGAAAGTAGTATCCCCTATACTTTCAATACGCTGCTTCTCTTTGAATTGGAACATTCTTCTTT
This sequence comes from Triturus cristatus, assembly GCF_964204655.1. Taxonomy (NCBI): domain Eukaryota; kingdom Metazoa; phylum Chordata; class Amphibia; order Caudata; family Salamandridae; genus Triturus; species Triturus cristatus. Next base: position 1,192,502,213 of record NC_140591.1, read on the forward strand.
TATATTTGCAGCATGTTTTCAATAAATTCTGAAGCACTCTAGATCGAAAAAGTCTCTGACAAATGTCTTGAAATTGTTTGTGTCTCCGAATACCAGATACTATTTCTTTATCATCTTTCCTTTTCCTCGTATTTGAAATTGAACTCTGCTTCACCTTACATGAAAAATTCTTCTTTTTGCTTTGTGTGATGTCTTTCTCATTAAATGTTCGTATTATTTTTCTCAAAAATTGTCTTTTGCTTTTACTCAAACAAGCAGTTTCTCTACTACTCGCATTATTTTCTACTTCAAGATCTTTCCTTTTCGTCAAATATATATTTTTCTTCTCTTTTCTTTTATTTCACTTCTTCTAGGCATTTCCAAATTTCAATCCAAACGAAATAATTTTCTGAAAAACAAAAATAGATTATTTTTCACATTTCTTCACTATGTTAAAATAATAACATACAATTGCAAAACTTCCACTATCAACTTCAGACCCAGTGCTGCAACGTGATGGAGCACGACAGATGAGCACTAGGATGATAAGTAGTGCCATAGAACATACAGCAAGTATTTATTTAATTATTTACATACTCCTTTACAATTTATATATAACTACACTACCTCATACTTTTCACCTCCCCGCCACACCCCACCACCCCACACCACTTTCTCTGCAACCCACCACACACAACTTTATAAACAGTATTTTTAAAAATGTTCATCTATGTACTTAGAATGATATTATCAACCAAACAGCACACATAAACATTTCCGTCATTCCCTAACAATTTTATCAACAACTTCGCAAACATAACACTGCACCCAGGGCTTTAACTGGAGGGGGTGTCTGTGGGGATGTGACCACCAGCACTTTCTTTTTGGGAGCCTCAAAACGGGTCTTTATAGGGCTCTATTTTCCGACCTCACAAACATAATCCGTTTTTTTTCTTTATTTCACTGCAGTGACACTGTGAGAGCATGCACATTGCTCACTGCTTAGAAGTGCAGACATCATGCCAAGTGACTCGCAATCCTTTAAATCCTTTAAAGAGAGCCATTTTCTCTCAGTATTTCCCTTCTCTTTTTGCAACGCACGAGCAACATCATCCTGGGGTGATTAGCAGACAGACCACCAGGCGCGCAACGCCCATTGCCCCGGGCTCCCTAACACAGCTTCCCGGGTGCACACACAGAGCCGCACCCGAGTACTTCACCGGTCTTCAAAAGATCATTTTTTTGTAAATGAGACTGTGTTCTTTTTCACCCCTTTTTACAACCCCTACATTCCCACTCTGACTTTTGCTGAAAGAATTAGGCTCCCCCGAAATTTCCCTCTGGTTGCACCTCTGCAAACGACGACAACAAGGCAACTCCAGCAGGAACCTGCTCTCACCTTACACACGGTCTTGTTTTAGTGCTACGAAAACACACACTTTGCCTGCCTCCCTAAGTTCTCACACCCCCTCCTTAATATGAACATAACAGCTTTCCAATTACTTTTATATTCCTATACTGTACTTCACATGGAAATATAGAACTCAAGGTTCTCACCACCCCAAATTAGCTCTCTGGTATACTTTCTCAAATATAAGAAGTACAGGTATTCAGTATCTGTCAGTCACGGCCACTTTAAAACAGTGTACCTCTAAACAACTCGACAAAACATTATGTTTCTAAATTAAAATATTACACTTAAAAGCTCCTTTACATTTCTTTTGCTAGATGTACCTTTGTCTAAAACACCACCAGAGAAGGGTGTTGAAGTATGCTCCACAAAGAGTAACTCAAAGCTTTGTTATTCTTTATTAAAAAATCTCCCTGTCAATGCTGGAGCAGTATAATAGGTCGCATTTAAGATCGGGGGCAGACGATGCACGGAAATAAGAACTTATAGTTGAATAAAGGGCGAGTGGATGCATGGCCAGATGCATCAATGGATAGATACATAGATCAATGTATCAATGTATGGATGGATGGAAGGATGAATGAATGCAAAGACCAGTACTTACAATAGACGGGTGGGCTGATTAATGCTTAGGATTGATTCTGGGACAGATATTATCTATGCATATATAGGCATATCGCTGCATGAATGGCACAGTGCTTACTATAGGCGAGTGTGCTCATAGATGCTTAAGATAAGCGGATGAACAGATTTATGTATATATATATATATAAGTAGGAATATATCCATCAATTAAAAGATGGTTGAATGGTGCAGTGCTTAGGATGCATGGATACTGCGCTTTAATTGGGCCGGGACTGGGGACCGGCACTTATTTTCAGGCAGCCTCCAATCGACTCTCTACCAGGCTCTATTTTCGGCCCTCTCAAAGATAGTCATTTTTTTTTTATTACACTGCAGTGACAGCATGCACATCGATGTACGCATGCTTATTTTGCTCACTACTGAGAGCTGGAGACATCACGCTAGGTTACCCACGTTGTAGAAGAAAGGGAAATCCTTTAAACAATGTTTTTTCCGAACCTACGATAATTGGAGAGGATTTTCTAAAGCACACAATGATACTTATCTTGAGTTAGACCACGCCCCAACTTGCATAGCCCACACCCCTTTAAGAGCTTTGCCCCCCTTTTAGAGCACCCCCACTTTTGTTTCTCCCACTTAGAACCCTAACTACACCATAGTAACAAACAGTGTAACCTTCCATTAAAATCTACAATGGCACCAAGTTTCATAATTTTCCATCAACGCTATCAGCCTTCTACCACAGTACAAGAGTGTCTATCAGCATGAAGATGTCTTATCCACAGAAATGTTGTGCAATTTCTGTACCTGTCTGCTGGAACACTCATCACCAAAATGTATTAAAACATGGGAATTTGCCAGAGAAACATATACCATACCATACCATAAAGCGATTCATAAATGGGCACACTGCCACTGCACCACCCTCTTCCCCATCCTTCCTTAACTTCACAAAATTAAAGAAAGAGCCACACCAAACCTAGTAAACACATTATACCAATACAACAACTTAATTTCAACAACCGTCTACCGGAACGCTTATGAGCAAAGCGTATTAAAACATACAAATTTGCGGGTAAAACATATACCATGCCATAGGGCACTTTATAAGTGCTCCCAGTGGTACTACATCACCTTCAGTAGCTCAACAGCTGCACGTTACTAAATTCTGTGTTTTAATCAGAAACATACCCACCTCCCACACACCCACCCCTGCCCTTCCTTAACCGTACAAAATCAAAGAGAAACCCCCACCATTCCTAGTAGCGCCACTATACCCATACACAGGCTTAATTTTAACAGGTGTGTGACAGAACACTTATCAACAAAAAGTATTGAAACATGCAAATTTGCGGGAAAAACATGAACAATACCATAGCACGGTTAATAAATAAGCCCACTCAAACTACATTACCTTTAGTAACTACACATGCCCACGTTACAAATGTCTGTCTTATGATCAGCAACATACGCACACCCCACCCATACCCATGCTTAACCTTACGAAATCAAACAATGAGCCACTGCACTCCTTTTACCGCCACTATAGCCATAGATAGACTTAATGTCAGCAGGTGTCTGCCGGAAAGCTCATCAGCAAAAGCTATTAAAACTTACAGTTTTGCAACTCAAACATACACCACACCATAAGACGGTTTATAAATAGTCACAGTACCACTACACCACCTCAAAACCGTCCTTGCTTAACTTTACGCAATAAAAGAAAGAGCCCAAGCAAACATAGAAGCGCCACTATAGCCATACACAGCCTTAACTTCAACAGATGTCTCCTGAAAAGCTCCTAAGCAAACCGTATTAAAACATGCAAATTTGTGGGTAAAACATATATCATGCCATAGGGCTCTTTATAAGTGCTCCCAGTGGTACTACATCACCTTTAGTAGCTCCACATCTCCACGTTACTATATTCTGTATTTCAAACAGCAACATAACTACCTCCCCCACACCCACCCCCACCCTTGGTTAACAGTACGAAATCAAACAGAAACCCCCCCATTCCTAGCAGCGGCACTATACCCATATACAACGTTAATTTTAACAAGTGTCTGCCGGAACACTTATCAGCAAAAAGTATTCAAACATGCAAATTGGCGGGTAAAACATAAACCATCCCATAGCACAGTTTATAAATGGGCCCAGTCAAACTACACCACCTTTACTAGCTAGACATCTATATGTTACGAAAGTCGTTTAAACACTCTGTAGAGTGTATAGCAGGGCATGGGGAGAGTAAGCAAAGTTCTAATTCCCAAACTTTTGATATACCGTCCCTTTACTGTATCTATATTAAAGATATTAAATGGAATGAATAAATTGACGAGTGTCTCAAAAGAGATAGTGATGCTCACCATCAGTAAAACACGAACCACTTCAACACCTACATATATCCACCACAGCGATACAGCCTGACAAATAGTATCACTTATAATCACATGTAGTTCTCTAATGTCAACAAACTCATACAGAAAATATATCGCACATTTACATTTTTTTATCTCTCACACATTTATAAAACATCTCTTCTAAAGAAGCACTCCCCTACTACTTCTATTTCATAAGAACAGACAATAATTAATACGTTTACTACCATATATTTTAGTATATCTACCTATTTATTATTCACTAGTCAGAAACTACAAAAACTATTCACTATACCCAAATGCAAACCAGAAACCATATTCATATTTATCTCAACTTAGGATCACATGATTCAAACTATGCGTACATATAAAAGGAACGTATCACTTTTCCTATCTCCATCTCCTCTCCATGTAATCTCCAAACACTGTACATGGCCCCACTGTACAACAACCTACCCTGACTTACATTTAAACCTACCTCTCAGTGTCAAAAATAAGACCACAACCTGCCCACATAAACATAACATTTTTGCATTTCGTTTTATCGCTTTTAATCTAATAACACATACGTCTCCTACCACCACCACCCCCACCCCCACCCCACTATTTCCACAAAAAGTATCAGTTGCAAACGTGCAACATTTTCTTTATCTCCCCAAATACATTACAAACTCAAATTAACGCTGTACCTCATTTTCAAAACAATACAGCCCTATAAAGATGACAAACTACACTTCTTCTCTGTGAAAAATTCCTAAGCATATATAAAATACTTATATAACAACAGCTCAAATTTGATGCATATTTCATAACCAATATCAAACACCACACTTTACTAACACTATATTACTTTGAAATAAAAAATACTTTCAAAATTAAAAACATCACCTCAAATACTTAACCCCTTCGACGCTCATGACGGAACGGTTCCGTCATGAGCGTCGGTTGAGCTGTGCTCATGACGGAACCGTTCCGTCATGACCACGCCCGCGCAGGTAACGGTCAGCACAGCGGGGGAATCCGCCCCGCATGGAAGGGGTTAATCAATACTATAAAACACATAACACACCTTGTTCATTTTTAACTCACCTTTGTAGTTGTTATCCAGATTTCAAAGGACACACGCATACAATTCTCTCTTTCTCACACAGTACATGTAAAGCTCTGACTTCATCAAGAATGAAACCAGGAATGGCACAATTTCTCTGTCGCTCCACACATAAATATATGTAAAGAACAAATCAGAATACTTCATTCCTTCAACGACATTCCAAAACTTACCTCCATTGGTTAATTTTGAATTTTCCTTCCGAAAAGCTACTTATTTTTCCGCGTCACATACAGGTCACAAGTTCAACCTATTTTATCACCACACTTTCTGGAACCTTCTACAACACCTGCAGGTTAAAAGTTCATCATTTTTCTTTTAACCTAATGATATACTTTTGCAACATTTTATCGAACATTCAATAGCACGTGCACCTTAAAAGTTCACAATAGGGGTCAATAGTTCATCAGCTTTATTCCTAACTCCAGCAGCACCTCACCTTATGCCCCCAGCGCCATCAGACCCGTAGGAGTCAGTGCTTTCCACTTTCCAAATACCAAATTCATTTCATACACACAAATTTACCTTCGCACTCCCTATATAACACCCCCTAAGCACCATACACAAGTTACAATGTTCAAAACAAAAGTTCCTCCAAGTAGCTATAGCTACATGCTGACACTACTTGCACAGATGTGGCACAGCGGCCAGAGCACATGACTTCACAGCATATGGCACACAGTTTGGGCTCATGCTTTCATCCCCGAGTCCGGCAGTAGCTCAGCTTAGCAGCATGAGACTCTACACACTACCTCACATATTTTCCGTACCCCAGAACTTTCAGACCAGTACGGGTCAATAGTTTGTCCTAGTAGTTATAAACACATGCTGACACTACTTCCACAGCTGTACTGTAGCGGCCACGGCACATGACTTCACAGCATAAGACACACAATTTAGACTCACACTCTAATCCCCGAGTCGCGCACCACCTCACCTTAGCAGTATCACACTCTAGGCAATACCTCACTTAATTTTCATAGCCTAGCACTTTCACACCGGTAGGTATGATTAGTTCACTTCGCACCCCCTCTATAGCACACCCTAAACACCCCACAGAGGTTACAGTGCACCTACCCTCCTATTTCCCACTTTTGACGCCCTTTTTTCCCCTTACTCGCTTCAATGGAATAACAAAATGGTGACCAACACTTCCTCCTTCCATGAGACTATAGACAATACCTCACATACTTTCCGTACCCAGGACTTTCACACCACTACAGGTCAGAAGTTCATCCTAGTAGGTATAAACACATGCTGACACTACTTCCACAACTGTACTACAGCGGCCAGGGCACATGACTTCACAGCATGAGACACACAGTGTGGGCTCACGCTTTAATCCTTGAGTCGCGCACAAGCTCACCTTAGAAACATCACACACTAGCCAATACCTCACTTAATCTTCGTAGCCTAGAACTTTCACAACAGTAGGTATGGTTAGTTCACTTCGCACCCCCTCTATAGCACACCCTAAACACCCCAAGAAAAAGGTTACAGTGCTCCTACCCTCCTCTTTCCCACATTTTTCCCCCTTTTTCCCCCTTACTCACTTCAACGGAATCACAAAATGGCAGCCAACACTTCCTAGTTGCGAACGCTCACAGCGCTCGCAGCCAATCATCAGCAAGCTTGTGCTCGTAATGCCTCAGCCAATCATATGGCAGAATTCCCAAATATCGATATCTGTAAATTTCAATATTTCTTGAAAACCACTAAACGGATTTACACCAAATAAACAAAAGCGTGCTTTCTAGACCAAGACCCTTCTCCCTGCCAAATTTGGGGTAATTCCGTTCACCTGTTCGACCTGTAGCCTTGTGTAAAGTTTCCTATGGAAATGAACATTGAAAAAACACGTTTTGGGACCCTCTTTCTTTTTTCTCGGCCCCCCCTTGACTCACGAGTTATAGTTAGCTGAACTAACTATAACGGGGGAATTTATAGGGTTTTGTACAAGTGAAATGTCCAGCTAACTATAACGCCCCTGAAACCTCTGGTTTTTTCAGGGATTTTCTAAGGTTTTTTAAATGCTAATTCCTAACTATAACGTGCCTAAAACCTATGGTTTTTTCAGTGAATTTCAAAGGTTTTTTAAATGCTAATTTCTAACTATAACGTGCCTGAAACCTATGGTTTTTTCAGTGAATTTCAAAGATTTTTTAAATGCTAATTTCTATCTTTAACGTGACTGAAACCTATGGATTTTTAATTGAATTTCTAAGGGTTTTAAAATGCTAGTTTCTAACTATGCCTACAGAGATAGGACATGTGAAGAAAGAAAAAAAAACGCACAGAAAGAAAAAAAAAGAAATGCAGAAAGAAGCAACAGAAGTCCTCAAAGACGAAGAAGAGCACAGAAAGAAGGAAGACGTGCAGAAAGAACAAACAGAGGAGCAGAAAGAAGCCTTTTTGCAAAATCATCCTGTACCCTCAACTTTTTCAGATGGGTACTGGTGGTAACGGAGTCTGACTAACCAGTCCTAGAGCCAGTGCTATGTTAAAAGACACTTAGAATACAGTGAAAACACCTACATTCACTAGGGAACACTATGCGTTGTGGTACCCCTCTGATTACCATGGCCTCCTCTGTAAGACCCTAGTACATAATAGGGCAGGGGGATTAAAACTACCTCTTAAAACACACCACAGGGCACGTTTGCACACTGGTGAAGGGAGGGGGGCCTGAGGTGACATGTGTGCAAACACGCCCTGTGGCCGTTTTAATTTGGTGGATAAAGTCCCCTTGAATCCTGAGAGTCCCTAGGGTCAAACTAGCCCACTAGGTACCTCCAGTAAGCGCCGTTGCAGAGAAGGGTAAAAAGTGGCACGGCCTGGACCACCTCTCTGCAACGCAGCGCAGTTGCCCTTACTGGAAGCACCTGGTGGGCTAGTTGGCCCCCAGGGGCCCTCAGGATTGAAGGGGAATTATTTCCCCAACTTAAAACACACCACAGGGCGTGTTTGCACATGTCACCTCGGGCCCCGTCCCCTCCCTTCCCCACTGTGTAAACGCGCCCTGTGGCAGTTTTAAGTTGGGAAATTAAGTACCCTTGAATCCTGAGGGTCCCTAGGGTCAAACTAGCCCACTAGCTACCTCCAGTAAGCGCCACAGAGCTGTGTTGCAGAGAGGTGTAAAAAGGGGCGTGGCCTCTGAACACCTCTATGCAATGCACCTCCCTGGCACATACTGGAGGTACCTGGTGGGCTTTTTGGCCCCCAGGGGCCCTCAGTATTGAAGGGGAATTAATTCCCCAACTTACAACTCGCCAGGGGGCACGTTTGCACAATGGTGAAGGAAGGGGGCGGGGCCTGCGATGACATGCCTGCAAACACGCCCTGTGGCGCGTTTTAAGTTGGGGAATTAATTCCTCTTCAATCCTGAGGGTCCCTGGAGCCAACTAGCCCACCAGGTACTTCCAATATGCACCAGAGAGCTGCGTTGCAGAGAGGTGTTCAGAGCCCACGCCCCTTTTTACAACACTCTGCAATGCAGCTCCGTGGCGCTTACTGGAAGTACTTGATGGACTATTTGGCCCCCAGTGACCCTCAGGATTGAAAAGGAATTAATTCCCCAACTTAAATCTCGCCACAGGGCATGTTTGCACAGTCTCACCTCAAGCCCCACCCCCTCCCTTCACCACTGTGCAAACACGCTCCATGGCGCATTTTAATTTGGGGGATTAACTCCCCTTGAATCCTGAGGGTCCCTGGGGTTCAACTAACCCACCAGGTACCTCCATTAAGCACCACAGAGCTGCATTGCAGAGGTGTAAAAAGGGGCGTGGCCTCAGAACACCTCTCTGCAATGCAGCTCCCTGGAGCATTCTGGAGGTTCCTGGTCGGCTAGTAGCCCCCAGGGACCCCCAGTATTCAAGGGGAATTAGTTCCCTATCTCCAAACGTGCAAGGGGGCGCGTTTGCAGAGTGCTGCAGGGAGGGGGCGTGGCCTCCGGCGCAATTACGGTCCTTTTTTTTTTTTAAAGGAGTGCTGTGTGGCCCCCCTTCCTTTTCTATTTTATTGGCCCTGGGGACCCTATCCCCCAGGGCCTGACCCCCATTTTAAGAAAAAATAAAAAAACGGTACAGGAAGGGGGCCGCGTGGGCCCCCCTCCCCTGGCCAATTCTGGCCCCGGGGACCCCATCCCCAGGGCATGGCCAAATAATATTTTTTTTTATTTATGGAGGGGGGCTGCGTGGCCCCCCTCCTAAGGCCTCTATTGGCCCCGGGGACCCCATCCTTTATTTATTTATTTTTTCTTTGGGAGGGGGGCTGCATGGCCCCCCTCCCGGGCCACTTCTAGCCAGGGACCCAATCCCCCGGGGCTGTCCCTTCAGAATCTGAAGAAAACTATAACAACCACTTATAATGGCTGTGGTTGAGCTGTCTGTGAATGATCCAAGGGAGACAATTAGATGTTGTAATAAAGAATTTAAAATAAAAGAAGAGAGTTGTTGCAGGGACTCCCACACACATGTGATAGAAATCTGAGCTGTCTAGCCTCATGTGGAATAGAGAGCTCCACAATCCCTCCTCATTGGCTGAAGCTAGGGTTGTTTCAAACTAGATGGATCTGCGTTTAGAGTTTGGGCGTCTAGAGAGGAGGATGGGAATAACCACATGACTTAACAACCTGATGGTGCAGCTAAATGGAACTGTCATTACAAATTTAATAAAGGTAAATGATGGAGATGGAAATATCTAGTTTGGACATCTTCTGAGCATCTACTCATTAACCACCAATAGATCCAAAAGTGGAGTAACAAGCCCTGGTCGATAACAATCTCTAGTACATGAGCTTGCAACAGAGGCCAAGAATGACTTCTAAAGAGTCCACCTCAGTTTCAAAACATGTCCTTGTGAAGTCCACTTAAACAAAGGAAAATTCCTGATATCACGAGGGAAGCCACAGCCACAATGTCTGGGCCACGTTTTCAAGACTCATCAGAGGTTTCATTATTTATTGTGCTTAAAGCAGTGATGGTGGGTTAGATGACCCTCTAGCATATCTTGTTGGCTATGTAATTCCCAATTAAGACGCCTTGTCACTAGTCAGTGCTTAATTTGTAACAAAATAAGTGCTGGTGCTCTGTCAGGAGACCACACATTGTCCCTGCCATGCTGCCAATAATGGTAACAACACAACTACTAACCATCACACTCCTACAAGTGTGACAGTTCGGACTATTCCAGGCCCCCAAAGCTATGAGAATGGCTTGGGCTGCCGGGATTAGCCATTTTTAATGTATATTGAATTAATTCTTGACTGTTGTTGTGGTCATGTCTAAATAAGCCCGACAGTGCCAACTTGTGGCAGACTGTCACAAGCGCTGTTGTTGACAGTTTAGTACCGGTGCTGAGCAACGGAAACCACCGGCTCTAATTAACCCCTTCTCCGTGGGAGTAATTCCCCCGCAGCGTGTGGGGGGGCGGCGGTGGCGGTGCTGTGCTTGTGACGAGCCCAGCTCGTCATGAGTCACAGTGGAGCTGTGCTCAAGTCATGACGAGCTGAGATCGTCACGACTCCGTCCACTAATTGATTCTCCCGCGCAGGCGGGGAATCAATTGCACGTGGGCGGAGCGCGACCGTTATGACAAGCCCAGTTCGTCATGGGCACAGCTCCACTGTGCCTCATGACGAAGCTGGGCTCGTCGTAAGCACACAACGGGTTAAGCACTGCCACTAGTGTATACTGTCTGCAAAAAATCGACCAAATTTCTAAATCGCTCCTTTGTGGATACTAAAGCACCAGGCAATGAACAGACCAAGCTTGGTTACGATAGGTAAAGATAAGGTAATATTAAGGGTAAGTAACCGTGATGCAATACTCTTTTATATACTGTCATCTAAAATTGTCAGAGATAAGACCTGGCAAAACATAATCTACTCAATTGTCCCTTCATTTATCATTTACACATTTATTAACGTGCACTCATAGTTATGGCCATATCGACTGAATCAAAATGAAATAAAAGAATGAACACCCTCGTTGAGTGTTAGTTTGCTACAAATAAATCATGATTTTCTTCCATATAAATGACCAGTACACTCTTGGTGCCATCATGAGACCAGCGACTGACCTGGTTATGTAGCTCTGATATTTTTAGCACAGCCAAGCTCCCCACGGAAATGAGAAGCAGAAAACTGTACCACACTAACAAAAATGTACTTGCGCTTAACATTCAACTCACAAAGGTGGATCTCTTTAAAGTTTGAGAGAGTGGCGCTACAGTTATTATTTTGCATCCCTCTGTATTGCGCCTCCAAATAGTCCCCTATGGAATAACCATTCCCATACTATTTTCATAGCCACAGAACAAAAAATTCCAAATACAGTAATGTTTTACAACACAGCTTATTTTATGACTGCGAACAAAGAACCCACAAAAACCTTTGACTCGTCAGTTCTGAAGCATACCTCTTCCCTTAAATTAAACGCACTTAAACTAAAACTTAAACAAGCTGCTCAATCCAGGAAGTCGGATCTTCAACTTTGGAATTAAGCTGTCCAACTAAAACGTATTAACAACTGATTGCAGCTTGAGGGCCACCACATAACGAAAAACAACATTAACATGAAACCCTATCCTCATCAACTGCTAAACACCAGAAAACAGAATTCCTCTAAAAACACTTCACCCAGCTCAGGGAGGACCCCAAGGAAAGGATATTCTAAACCTCCTTGTCTTTAATAAAAATCCTTATTAACAGTGAAGCTGCAAAAACACAATTTTATTTCAAGACCAGAGGCTCAGCTTATGTGCAAGGTCGAATCTCTTGCACCACTTTCCTAAACGCATACACAATGGGCTTAAAATAAAATGCTGCAAATGTTGAAACATTCCATGAATCCACAAACCACAAACGTCCTCCAGCCTCGTCGCCAAGTTTGTTGTGCACAAAGGACAAGACTCCAGGAAAAGTGCACAAGTTTATTGTCTGGAGCAAAGCATACACGCGTCCGTTGTCCACCTCCTACAGCTCCTCTTTCTTGCCTCCCCATCCACACTCCGAAGCTAGAACATTGAATAGCATTGGAACATCACCCGCATAACAATACCCAGCAGCATACAAAACATCCTACCGCCATAAAAGCCTGGACGCCATTGGGCCTGACCTTCTAACTGAAGCATACTCTCACGTTGGGGCTCCTACACAATGTCACCTTTGTTTTCATCATCACCAGTTAGCTCATTTTCATTTTTCGACCAATCCTTCTCCAAATAGTGCAGTCATATTGATAGAACATCACCCTCATTCTGATCTATTTCCACTTCTGGCAGAGAATTCAGATATTTTCTTTTTCAGATTTTTAAGAAAGAGTTCATCTGCTTTAGCAAGCTTCGCAGCTTCTGGCAGTACAGTTTTTAGCAGTGATCATTTTAATGCAACACCACTCTATGCTTCTTCCTTAAAATTTAATATATTTTAGCCAGAGCTGAAATGACTGGATTATGTCCACAGTTTTAAACACGTGTGTCCATTATTATTTTTTCTGACACATTTCCTTTTTAAATAATTGTCCCTCTGATTGTGACATTGACACGAATGGATCCTGCTGAGGAACTTCAGACATCTACAGTTTTATCTTCTCTTGACATCTTCTCTTTAAAAGTTTAGTTTTCACCGATTTTGCTACCAATTCAGTCATATTTTCCACAATTTAATTCCTAGCCTGCATTCTTGCAAAGCCACTTGAGCTCTTCCTCACAGACTTTATTCCTAAAATTATGAATTCCAATGGTGCATTAAAATCCATTTTAATCAAAGTGCTCTTTGCCAAAGCAAACACCTCACAAGCTGGCCAAACACAAAAAAAATAAGGGAATATTCCTTGCGCACTCTACAAAACTTCAGCTAATCTCGATCTATAAAGAAAATCGTTTTTGGTTCTTCCCAAATGCGCACTAGGCTTATCCCAATCTTAAATAGATATCACTTTCCTTCATGCTGTAACTCACAACTTGAATATGAAGTGCTCTGTTAAGTGGAGTCAACAAAGATCACAACCAGCTGCACCCTTTTGCCCACTGTCAATCAAACATCAGTGTTCCCCTCCACAATAGCCCTGGGGACCCAGTGCTACCTCCCTCTGCTCACTCACCTGCCTAATGCCAGCCTTCAAATGCAACAGGTTAAGGTACCACCTGGGTCCAAACATTGTAAGAACCTTTTCCATTGTTCACATGAAATTATTAAACAAACTTTATGTGTAAACAACAGATCATAGAGGAAAACTAAATAACCAATTTGACGTGGCAAAATAAACCTTCTGCCAGACCTCAAGCTCCCTTTTTAGTACATATATCACCCATCTGGTACTCACCAAAACAGCTCATAGGGCAGGGTGCAGTATAATTACAAAGTTGGACGTGTACTTTTAAATTTTACATGTCCTGGTGGTGAACAACTCACAATTTGTGAGGACTACCTTTCCCATAGGATAACATTGGGTTACCTTAATACATTTAAAAAGTGATAACATTTTGTTTGAACACGGGTAGAGATGTCATGCTTGGTCTCCAAAGAACTGTAATTTAATATCCTATTTAATGGTAAATTTGGATTTTAAGTCAAAATTCAGTAAATGCCACTTTTAGAAAATTGGCATTTTCTTGTCCTAACCATTTGGTACCTAATGCCTGGTCCTAAGTCACATGCCTGTAATTAGAGTGGCAGCTGGCCTTTGTGTTTTCCTCCCAGACAGTGTGACAATGTGGGTCCAGGTGTTGGCAGGGTGGGCCATCCTGCCAGGATGGGAGGGAAGTTGCTCCCTGTCCCACTAACATTTCAAAGGAGCTGCCTCAGCACACTCACAAATAACTTCACACCGGTATTTTGTCACCCTGGACCTCTTGGAGTCTGAGTAGGGAGGAAGGAAACTCCGGAACCAACTGTGAAGGGAAAACTCTAGAAGTTTCTTCCACTTCAAGTCTGGCACCAGGTATAGAAAAAGAACCCTCATAACCACACTTCAGTTCACTCCTGGACCTGCAGAGGCCACTCAGAAGGCAGCCTTGTTTTTCAGAGGACTCCCCTGCTGCTTGAGGTATGCTTTGTACTTCTGAGAACTGTCCTGCTGCTAACAGAGGGGCCGTACTGCTTGAAGCCTGCATTGGAACCTCAGAGGACTGCCCTGCTACTTGAGGACTGCTTTTCTACTTGAACCCAGGACTACCAGAGTGACTTGAAGGGCTAGCTGGCTGGCCTCCTGTTCTGAGCTACAGGGACACAAAAAGCCCCAAGAACCTGAACCCTGCACCTGGAACCTGCCTAAATTGACACCTGGCCTCCAAGTGGTGCTCACCTAAGCCTGGACTAGGGAAAGTAGTGCTAAAAGTGCTCAAACAGACATAACCCCAAATTTAGGACTTAAAAACTTTTCAGTGAAAAGTGCTCTGAGAACCGACTGAAGACTGGGACCTACCTGCTCGCCGATCCACCCAAGGTGAATTGCTGGTCAGCCTGACTTCATTGTAGCTCCCCCTGTGTTCTTCTTCGCAGCAGAAAATCCTGTTCAGTGGCTTCGCATGGAAGGGGTATCTGGCCTAGTGGAGCCCTCATAGGCAACAAAAAAGTGACAAAGTCGTAGAAATCTTTACCGCAAGTTCGTCCAGCAGCTCTGCAACGACAACACCTCCTCCTCAGACACTCCTGTCTGCCTTGCCATGCTGAACTTTACCTTCTCATGCATTTCTCTGCAAAATTTCATCCAAGCCCAAAGGTAAACCGAGACTGAGCCCAATCCACACCGTGTTTCTGAACCATGCTCCTTGCAGTAGGCCATAACGTTCGACTTTGCCCAGGTCTCCTATGGCGAGATGCCTGTGGTTGGTGCTTTGATCTTTTAGGTGCTACTTTTTACAAAAAGAAAATTTAAAACCCATAACTCCAATTCTACTGATTTTATTTTTGTTGTTCTGCTGTCAAATAATTTAGTACATTTTTTTCTAATTTTCTAAATTGGTGCGGGAGTTTTCATGTGCTGTGTTTTCACTTTATTACCATTTATGTGATGCATTAATACCTTACACTTTGCCTCTAAATTAAGCCTGACTGGTTTTGTTCCAAGCTACCTGAGGATTAAGCACAGATTAATTGAGTGACTTTTTGTTGTCGTATACCCTGACAGGGATTGTGGTTGCTGCTTGAGGAGAGCTCACATCCACTGCAACCAAAAATCCAATTTCCTATAAGTAGTAACGTATAATGCAACATATAGCAATACATATGGATAACAGTGAATTGAATGGTTTTCTCTGAAGCGTTTTGAGTGACATCAAATAGACAGCAAGACCGATAGTCAAGTTGTTTATGATGCCACTGAGAACCTAGAGGTGAAAAACACCACCCATAATTCCCTTTTTAACCATCTATAAGTTTGTTATCTATAACCCCCAAAATCATCTGCTCCTCCTTTCAACTGCTATGCAGGGGCAGAGGAGTGACGGGGGAGCCATACATAACATGGCCTCTCCTCCCTGTCTAAAATGTTAAAAGAAAATACATGGCAACCTGCAATCCACTTCCACCACCATCTGTGTCTTGCTTTCCCTCTCCACCAAAGCTATGCTACCTGCTTTCCAGAGCTGTTCTAGCAGGGACTTAGAGAGCGCAGCCAGAGTGGCCTCACATTCCTTTATGACGTAGCATCAATGATTAACAAGTTTTATTACCCACCATTGCTACGTCAAAGCAATACATTGCTAGAATCCAGTTACTCATGGTAACGCCACTCTACGAGACCAATGCATAACAATATGTTTTTTTCACTACAGTTTTCTTTAAACACTCATAACTATGTTTATTTAACGTCCACAGTGTTTAGATCTGAAGGTATTCAAGAACTGCACATATTCGTGTTCATGTCAACTTTGCAAGAATAAGACCTCTGGAAACTGAAGTCCTCTGCAGAAGTTCAAGGTTGCTCATATTTCCTACCAATGTACAGAGAACTTGATTCTGAACATAACACTTGATTAATCCAGTCCTTGATAGGATTAGAAAGATTTTGTGTTTTTCAGTAGCAGTGTTAGATGCTGTTAATAAAGTTGGGTAGATTAAAAAAAGGATTGTAACGACTGCAGAGCCAGACGGCATCTGCAAGAGCATTTCAAATTGATTTAAAGTTTTGATGCTGTCCATTGGCACAATTTGGCATGAAATACTTATTCAGAAAGCTTGATGACAATATGGGGATCTCAAAAGATATTTTCTCTTTTGTTTCTTTTTTGTTTAAGGATAGAGAAAAACATATTTTGTTCTGTACATTTATTCATAAAAATCGTTTAGGGTGAATGACTGCGAGTGTTACTTATGAGAAACAGGTTAGATACCCCTTGTTCCTCAATTATGAGGTCTTGATTAAACTAAAATCCCTGCACAAATACCTGCTTTCTCAGGAATCCCACTTATAAATTGTGTGATCCTCATGTCCTCTAGTAATTACTGGGTGGGATAAAGACTGCACCTCTGATTTTTGCCCTGATAAATTGTTGCCGGTGAATCCAGCCAGAATTGAATTGGGAAAATGCCTAGTAATTCCTGGGACATGTGGATTTCGTACAAAAAGCACTTGAATGTGCATGTTATGCCCCATTATGGAATCTGTGACTTGCATTAAATGCTATTTATCACACCTGTTAAACTGTAACTGCTGGATATCTGACTTTAAAGGATGTAATAAATGACACCTACCCTTCCGGGCACTCATAACCAAGGTTTTAGTCTGACCACAGTTGCCATGCACAATGTTAGTGAATCGCCATTTTAATTGGAGCACGTGGTATTTCACACCTGGTGGATCTGATTCTGACAAAAATATTACTAGACGCACAAATATGTTGAATACCCAAAGACCTTTCCTGCGAGAAATTGGCTTTCTCAGGGAGTCCCGGTATCTTGTCCCAGTCCTCCCTTCTAGAAGTCAAGAAATGTCAAGTTTCCTGCCTTACAAAATGCTGTATATCTATTTCCTGGTCACTCCTACAGTTCCCAAATATTTAGTAATAGTTACAAGAGTACGAAGTCACATCTCACAAATATAAAAACCCTTCTGAACCATTTCATTCAGTATAGGCTACTGCAAAGGCTAAGCCCCACTAGCCTACTAGTCCTTCCTTCAAAATACTGCTTGTCCTCTTCTTCCTGTGGACTTGCAGAAGGCCAGCGTTCTTGATGCTCAGATTGGCCCTCAGCTCTGGAGATTCCGGAAAGAGCATGATTTCCCTCATTCCTTCATCAGGCAAAAAGGGTGAACTTTCAACAATCTCCTCTCGCCTCCTTCAGCTTCGAGCTGCATTCCGATTTCCAGGAGGTGGGCAGCCTTGTTATTAATTATAGTAACCCTGATGTGATTGGTGGTGACTTTTAAACCTATCAAACGTTCTCACGTTATCCACATTTCTTTCTGCAGAACTTCCTCCACTCCCTGGCAGGAACTGTACCAGAAAGTGTTATTGGCAGAAGGTAGAAGGAATATTGTATCTTGCTTAGCGATTTGCTTTTACCAAGTTTGCACTTGGACTTGCACACTCTAATCAGGTGCCACTGTATCCGCGTACTGGCCACATATCTATTGCCCCACTAGGAAAATAAGGAGCCACTTTGTCTATTGGAAGGCCTGCTTCAAAAGCCTTCTTCCTCTCTGTTCTTTCTCTAAAAGGTGAGTGAGAATTCCAGAAGACCCTTTTATGCCTGTTTGTGGGAACGTTGTCTCAACTTCACCTGTCCCCTAACAGATTCGAGCTAGCCCCAGTAATCATAAATCCTCATCTGGCTAATGGTGGCCAACAGCAGGGGATCCTGGGCCAGACGCAGCTCTAATCCCAACACTTCACACCTTTCTAACATAGCTCTGGGCTGGGAAGAAATCTAATTAGCGTCCCAGCAGGAGGTTCTTGGCCTGACTGAAATTGCTTTACAGTCCATTATATAAAGGCAGAATATCACAACCTTTCTAGCAATGTCTAATGTAGAGCTGCTGTAGTTCGAAACGTTATTTTAGTTTAATCAATAAAACCATCACAATGCATGTAAAAGACAAACAGATATCACATATCCATGTAAATAACCACTCTACCCATGTACAATAATTTCCATAAAACAATATGCAAACCACAGGCCAAGCGATAAAAATTAAAAGATGTGCAATCACAAATCACAAGGTGTAGCAGCATAATGCATAAAAAACTGTTATCCGAAACACCTCAAAATTAAGCTCCCTTGGAAACAAAGCTCACAATATTCCGAGTACATCCTTTTAAACCGCAGAGCCACATTCATCTAGTATATAGTAGCTGACAGTAAAACAACACACAGCTCATTTATGGGTATTAAGTTACTCCAATAATGTTGCTAGTTTGGAATATTTGTTTCATGCACCGCCTAGCATAAATAACAGTGCATACATGGCAGAGCATAAATGGCAGTGCTAGCTAAATGACGTTTTACACACAAGAAATTCTGAATGTATCTAAGAATGTTTGAGGTTTACATGTGAGAACAGGAACTGTATTACATTCTATAAACCAATACCAAGCATGTGTAAATATGTTTTAGCTATATAATCAGTGGCAGCTCCTCAAGGGAGTGCAGCAGGGCGGTGTGGCTGAGGAGGGGCAGGGTGGGGGTAGTAAACTCCGGAATTAAGCCGAACGGAGTTAAGTAAATAAATAAATAAAACAAATTACACTTTGCTCGCTGCAACGCCAAATGGCGATGTAGCGCGCGCAATGCAATTTGTTTTATTTATTTATTTACTTAACTCCATTCGGTCTGATGCCGGAGCTTACTAGGGCAGAGGGCCATACATTTTGTTTTTATGTGAATAATTGTTACACATTATAGGTCCTTATCATTAGGGGTGGTGGCAACTCGCATAATTCCGTTTAGCGTACTCACACAGAACTACCCAAGAATTCTGCAAGATCATGCAGAATTACAACAGTAGAGTAATTCTGCACTTAATGCTACTTCTTAGTGCAGAAACGTATTCTCGTGTCCAAAATGGATGTGTGGATAAGTCTTGTGCTAACAAATAGCGCTAAACTAAACAGAACATGAATGGGGAGCAGCCGCTCATGCTTGCTAAATATGCTCTTGAGGTAGGGTTTTCCCTCTTATTCTGGGCATCTAGCGCTATTTTCTTGGATGCATAGATGCATATTGAGCTCAGAAACAGATCAAAAATGCAGCAGAACAAACATAGTCTCTCTATGTGCTCTCGTGGTAGGATTGTTTCCCCCAAATTACTCTCAATTACACAAGCAGGAGTAATTGCGTGATTATCAAAAATTCTGCATCAAAGAATTCACCAAAATTACTTCAGTTACCCTGGCATGATCTAAATTCCAATCAGGCTGACTTATTAAGAGTGCTGTGAAGAGGTGTCCACATGAGGAACACTGCTCTGGATCATGTTGAATAGCCCTGTACTTCTGGACTCAGGATTACTGGGTCAGAGGATACCAGTTAATACTGGACCTTGATACACACGGCCCATGTGAGATGCTACAGGATAGGATAGGATATTATTTATAAAGTGCATTAATTCCAGAGGGTGTCAAGGCACTATAGCAGTCAATAGAGGAGAAAGGAAAGAGGCGCACCTGCAACAGCCTGTGATGAGGAAAGCCAGGTAGCTATTTACCTCCTGGTGCCCGCCCACCCTCCTTCTGCACAGTGGAGAGAGTTGGAAATGATCCTCCAACTGTCCCCTCACATGCACTGTCCTCCATCTATGTCCCTCATCCACTTCATCACCCACACCACAGACTAAAACAAAGTCCCTGCATCCATATACATCTCCACCAACAGGTGGTAAATGAATTTGGATTTGGGCCTATTATATTCTGAAACATTGGCCGTAATATTGACCTGAATCTGTGATGCCCAGCCCCGTGCTCCAGCACCAAAATGTGGGCAACTTGGAATGAGGTTGTTAGAGTGCAGAATTCAAAAAAGCTATTCAGCAACCTTTGCAAACCTATAGGTGTCCAAGAAAAAGGTGCCATAAGCAAACCATAAAGTAGTGGTTTCCCCAGCAATGACGGAAGCCTCATTTAAACAATTTGCTTAATGAGACGCCCCAGCATTAATATAGAGAGAAAGAATAGATGGTGCAAGTGCAGAGCTTTGCCAGGCACCTTTGGTTATTGAAAAGGATTGTATTATTTAATCTTTCCCCCACCTACCTTATGTGAAATTGGCAGTGTCTAAATGACTCAATGCATTAGGCAATTCTTCAGGGTGTAGCTTGGTCAGTAGGATTGGGGGGGGGGGGGGTTGAGCTTCAGAATTCCCAGCTGTCATGCTGGGAAATCTTGCTTAAACACATTGTATGAGAAGCAGAAAATGAGGGAGGCCTTAGGGGAAGTGGAAAGTGAGATGAGGGTGAATTGTGGGTGGGCCACTTGGAACAGAGAGAAAGTGTGTGTGTGGTGTTGTCAGTGTGGGCACGTAAACATCACAGGTGAAATCTGACAGACACTTCATCATACCCAACTGCAAGGCTTTGCACACAACTACTTACTACAGAACACATTTTTAGAGAGGTGTAACACCCCAAACACCCACCTGAAACAACACCACTGCAATTCTTCTGAGACTCACTTTTCAATTAAATACCTTTTAGGTCTGTCTTTGTATGCATTATTACACCATCACTTCAAGCCGACAAACACAACAAAGGTGTTTTCTTTCTAACAACTCATATTACGACAACTAGTTTATAGCAAAAAACCTTGCCCACGCCAGTACCTGCCATTCTGTAAAGTCACACTCCTTTCAGTGATTCATAATTTGTTTGTCGGCAGTACGTCTAATAGTAACATTATTTACAGCGTTACGCTACAGTGCTGTCGAAAGATGAGACTTGGCTAACCTACAGTCATCATCATGACAGAGGTGTGCTTGATGTCCAGGTTTTACATGAGTGTGGCATGGTCTAGTGACAATGGGTACAACGGCATCAGGAACAGTATTAAAGGTAGCCATTTTAATGTCCTAATCAGGAGTAGAAGCAAAGGCACCTTCAAATATGGGGCCGATTGAACAGTAGAGCAAAGATAGGATATTGGTCCAGTTTCTACCTTCTTCTGTTATTACTTATGGATACATCACTAACCCTAAACTGCTGCCCACAATGGTGGAATGTATTACAAAACAAGGGTGCCCTTATATTTGCACCTGGAGAACTCAATGATATTGTAGGGTAACAATAGTTCATATAAGGCCAAAAAGTCCTGGAAAAAGTAAGCAAGAGCTTTTGATTTAAGAAAGTGTTAATCATTTAGCCAAAGGCATAGAGCATATTATTGAATAAATGCCAAAGGGAGCAAAAGTAGACAATTCCAATTGTAGGAAGGGACACACGTGGACATTGACATAATCAATCATTTATTATTATTATATCAAAACTTTTTAGAATATAGTTCCTGTGCTCACAAAAAGTGAAAAAGAACGTGATGTGGAGAGTGAAAGTGACATTTAAAAGCATACATCACATTGACAACATAGGCAAAAACTCCTAACGATAATTTTTAAACAGTAGTGGAGTTTTTTGTTGTACAAAAGGTCGATGGCGTTTCGATCTCAGTGATTTGAGATCATTATCAGGACAAAATTTATGACCATGAGGAATTAGGCATTCTGGAGGAAGCCCCGTAAAGCACGAATCGTTGCCATGGGGGCGGGGTGTCAGGGAATGTGATCCCGAGAGCCCGTCTGGGGGTGTACTCATATAATTGCATGGGCCTCCAAGAATCAAATAATTGGTGTATCTTAGTGCGAGCAGGGGCTTGTGAATCCGAGTCGGCCCAGGCCGCAGCAGCGGTCTCAGCGATTACTGCATATCAGCAAAAGACACCTCACAGTCAGTGGTGTAGGCGAGTGGAGTTAATTATAACTGCATCAGTCGGTCAGGACGCAGAGCTGGGCAGCCGCTCCGGCTCATGCCAGTTCAGTCGGGTCTCACAGCCCTGGTAGAGGACGTTTTGCCCAATTTAGCCAGAAGTGTAAAATGCATCTAGTATAATGGGGTGACCCAGTGCCCCTCAGAACCTAGGTCTACAAGAATGTGGAGAATGTGGTTCTGTCGGGTACAGAGTTGATTTCTGGTATACTGAATAATGACCAATAAAGCAACAATACTCAAAACTTTTCAGCAATAATCAATAAAACGGAAAGACCAAATGAGTCACAAAACGGAAAACACACCAAAAATAAATCAAACAAAGTTTGCATTCAAGGATAAATCCATATATTTTTCACATTTTGTGGTGTCGAGCTGACATTAGAAGGCTGTCAAAGTTCATGAACATACAATTTATTCCAACGGCGCAACTGATGTGGTGCAAAAAGTGAGAAAAAAGTGCTAAATGTGAACAAGATACATACAGATCTGCAAGAATTGTTTAAATTAGTCATTCAAAGGACATCCATCCCTAGGTACATGAAGCTCCACACCACTTGGAATTTAAAATTTCCATTTCGCGTGGGGTGGAGAGAGTAGGGTCAGGATTATCACAAGTACGTCGACGTTTCGACCCAGAAACGTGCATGATTGACTAGTAGGCACAGTGGGTTTTCCTCAGAACTTGACAAACCAAGGGACAGCCCGAATCAAGGGAGATTTGCAGGGTATCGTCCACGCTCGGTTGGATACAAAGCAATGACTGAAGTGAGGTCCTTGATGGTTGTGAATCACATCAATGGCACGACACATACTGTAGCTCTCCGGCACAGCTCTGTGAGAGAACCGAGTATTCCAATGTTCTAATCTAAATTAGAATTTGGGCTTCCATTGGCCACTTCTCCTTTATGGAACACAATGCGAAGACAGCTGGATGACCACAAAAGACCCAGAAATAATTCAGACTTTAGTGCCAGAATCTGCAGAATAAAGATGAGGTGTACACTTATGATGGATAAAGGGAGTCTATGCTCAACAGTCCCTTCATCTGTTCAGCACCAGAAACAGAGATAGTCAGAACCATGGCCTCTACAGGTAAACCCTTTAACAATAAGAATATCTCAGCAGATGATGAAATGAAAAGGCCTTACTTGAAATGGTGTGCCACTTTCAAATAGCATAACTCCCATCACCCGCTGCAACAAGGTACATCTTCATAGGTATATCTAAAATGCAGGTGAGGTGGAAGACAGCAATAGAAAAAGCATAGCGTTTTGTAGATGATGCAGGTCAAACACCCAGAGTGGAGTCTTTCCGGTTCCCATAAAGCTCTGATCTTTACACAAAAGTGAACCAACTAGAGGCTATTTAGAAGGGCATGCTGTGTTAGGTGAGAAAGGGAAGTAGCTTTTTTGTGTTAGTAGCTGCCTTTTGTGTTGCAGTTCAGCACTTAAATAAAGTACACTTGTTAATTTGGAGCAAACTGTACCCTGGAGTTAGCCATGATGTATTGGTGAGGCATAGCATGCCACAATGCAGGTTGTGGTGTAGCTCAAGTTTCTTTCTTTACATGTCTAAAATATTTCAAGGCATGAAACACACACAAAGGAGAGTTGTGCTTGAGAATGTCATCTTCTGAGGCTTCTGGCACAAGTACAACTATTACATCTTTGAAAATGTGGCTGAGGTGTTGCACTATTATTGAAAGCGAGATATATGATATGATATCAGTAAAACCGTAGCGAAGCTAACACTTTTGTGGTAGAATATAGCGATTTTTTAAAAGAACTTACATTTTGTGCATTCTTTGATTACCTCATTAAAAACTGTCTTTAGTGCAGACTGTTTTAAATACTCTTGACTAGAAAAATGTTGTGGTCCCTCTGCAAAGCCGGACTTTATCGTGTGTGCATTTCATTTAATTTTTTTGAGATCAAGTGTCTGTTTACGATGCAGTTCTAAAGTATCAACAATACACTAGCCAATGTTAGACATCACAGCTAAAGGTTCTTATGACTAAAAAGAGATAGGGCCTGATTACGAGTTTGGCGGTGTGGAAGCAGGCGGCCACGCCATCTCCCCGGCCCCACACCGCCAAGCTCGACCGCCCCGCCAGATTACAAATTTCCTTGTGGTCTGGCAGGTGGCCCTTTGGAGGTCCCACAGCAGTGCCTATTAGAAAGGCACCTCAATGGGAGCGCCAAAGCCTGTTCCTGCACAGCATGGACTGTGCAGTCCATGCCGTGCAGGAAAGGGGACGCATGCACACAGGGGGGCCATGTATCCCCAGGCCCAGAGGCGAGAGGGGACCCTGTAGGACCCCCTTAGTTTCCTCACTGCCAGCATTTTCATGGTGTGAGCACTGCCATGAGAGCGCTGGTGGTGAGGAAACTCATAATATGCTTGGCAGTGCCGCAGCGGCACTGCCAACCATATTGCAGCTTGACACCACCGCTCCACCGACAGGGATCTTGGAACCCTGGCAGCTGCAGTGGTCCCATAGTGGTCTGACTGCCTGAATCGTAATACAGTGGTCCCTATCCCAGTAGCCGCACTGCCACCGCTGCAACACCATGGGTTTGGCGGTCCACGTACCGCCAATCTCATTATCAGGCCCATAGTCTGCAGTTTAAAAAAACACATCTGGATTATGAAAAGCACTTTATCCTGGTAATTGTGAACTAACAGTAACAAACCATTACATTCACAGTCATCCTTAAGCAGCATTCAGATAACTAATCAATTATTGATGCTTCTTCACCAAATTAGTTTGTAGTTTCCGTGCCTGTCTTACAAACTCACTCACATATGGTCTCTTTGACGTCTTCTTAGTGTACTGCATACTTTGAAAGTGAGGTTCTGTTGTGTTTTTTGTCTAGATGGGCTCTTTATTGCTTTATCTGAGAACACAACCGAACGTGTTGACGTTTCTTGGTACTCTTTCTGCTGAATATCTGTAATGTGAAGAAATCCGGCAAATCTTACCCCCGAGCAAAGATAATGGGATCAAACAGTACATGTAGGCACCGTGGAATGAATTAAAATATATTGACTTGTTCAGTTTTTCTTTGATAAGCTTCTGTTTTGTGGACGTTTGATGTTACTAGCATGGAGCAGTTGGAAAGAGGCGTGCCTGTTCATGTGCATCTGTACATTACATTTTCTACATACAACTGGAATCAAAAGCGAGACCTCGTGTACTAAAGTTTGTTGAGGTGGTGGAAAATATTTTGAGTTAGTCTTTGTGACTGCTTTTTACTGTATACAAAACCAGGGCCGAACTGCAGAACCAAAAGCAGCCATGGCAAAGGAGCACCAACCAATCTGCTCCCTTTGTCTCCTCGCAAAATCTCTTTTTTTCAAAACATCCATTCTCTCTCTCTCATTCTCTCTCTATCGCTCTCTCTCTCTCTCTATCTATTTCTCCCCTCTCTCTTCTCCCTCTCTGGTCATTTTTCTCCACCTTTCCCTTCACTCCCTCTCTTTCACTTGAAGCCTCCTCATAAATGCTGAAATTAACTGTGGCAAGCTAAGGAAACCTGTTTTCAAAGGCACCAGCCCACCTGGGAAATACCTGGTTCATAGAACTGACATTCATGGTGTGGTACTCTTCGAAACTTATGTCTTTACCCCTCATGTTTGCTGAATTTGTTTGTGTTGACTTCAGGACTGCTGAGCAGTGCTAAAGTGCTTGTGATCTCTCGCTAAAACCTAGTGAAATTAGCCTAAACCTGATTGGCGCATTTAATCTACTTGTAAGTAGTATGTATTCGGCACTACATGTACCCAGGACCTGTACGTTAAATGCTACTAGGGGGGCTGCAGCACTTATTGTGCCACCCACTAATTTAGCACTTTAAAGCATGTCGCCTGCCTGCTATTGCAGCCTGCTGTGCAGTTTTAAACTGCAATTAGAACCAGGCAAAATAGTCCTTTTGCGATGCACCAACCTTTACATTTGATAAATATAAGTCACCCCAAGGGTAGGCCCTAGAAAGCACATAGGGCAGGGTGCATTGTATTTCAAAAGTAGGACCTGCATATTTAAGTTTTACATGTCCTAGCAGTGGAAAACTCCTTGTTGGAAAATGGCCCTCTCTGAAGGGTCAACCCAAACTTTTTGCATTCTTCCTTCCCTTTTTCTGGCTTTCTCTTTGTGGATTTAGGACTCTGAGCACTTTACCTCTGCTGACCAGTGCTAAAGTGCATGTGCTTCTCCCTTTAAGATTGCTGACATTGGTGTATACCCAATTGACATATCTAGCTTACTTGTAAGCCCTTTGTAAAGTGATATACGATATATCCTGAGACTGTAATCTAAATGCTAGTAGTGGGCAAATAGCAGTGATTGTGCCAATCACTAAAGTAGAGTAGCCTGTCAAACCTGTCTGAGGCATGCCATTGCAAGGCCTGTTTGGGCACTTTACTGCCACCTCGACTTGGCATTTAAAACCACTTGCCAAGCTTTAAACTCCCCTTTTATTATACATACTTTGCGCTGATCGTAACTGATACAATCCCCTTTGACGCCAATGCAGGAGCCAATCGACGACATCGCCTCGACAGACTGCGCAGCTCGACAGCGATGGACAGCATGGCTTGGTGACGGCGCAGTAAGGTTCTTCATCACCTGCACTGACTTCAATGTCAACACTCTGCTCCATCCTAGGTGCTTTCTTGATGGGACCTAAGTGAGTTCTGTAGCCGGACTGCCCTCCATCGCTGTCAGCCTGAACTTTGGATTTGCCCCGGTCCAGCGCGACCTCAAGTAACCCCTTAGCGCTATTGACTTGTCAGCACTACTTTTTGATGTATTTTAAAAAATGTATTTGGTTGTTTTGTTCTTGTTTTACTCATAAAATTACCCTGTATTTTTCTAAACCTCTGTTGAGTATTTTTTTAGTGTTTACATTGTGTCACTGTGTGTGTGTGTGTTGCACAAATACTTTACACATTGCCTTTTTAGACAAGCCTGACTGCTCTGCACCAAGCTACCAGAGGGTCTGACAACTAGAGACCCCATTTCTAACATTGGTGATCAGCAGTGAAGATAGGACTTGTATTTGTGCAATACCACATAGTAACTCATTGTTCACTACAAATCGATACTGATTGGCCATTTTTATTTTTTCTGCTAAATTACATCTCACTTTGGAGAACCAGTGCCTGCACCTGAAGGAATTGATTTTGAGCTGACCAGGTTAGAAGTTTACACTGTGCCTCACTTGACTCAGGACTGTGCAACTTAATTTTAAAGGAGCACATGCTTGATATTTGGTTTCCAAAGCTGCAACAACACCTGGTTAATAGCAAGCTAACTGACCCCATTAAACTTGCTGAGAAGGCAGACATCTGACTCAGCACCTCCATGAAGGGTGGTTCAGGTGCCTCCCAACAGAGTGGGGGAGGTCCAGGGAGACCCAGACAGGCCTCAGGGTAAGGGGGACGGAAACAGTTCCCATGTCCCTTATGAGAAGAGGGAGGAAGGTTCTGGTGGGCGGAGGCCCAGAGTGCCCCATTTCCAACCCCCACTTTTTATAAGCCTGACTGATCTGTGTCAAGCTACCAGAGGGTTAGCACAGGCTATCTTTTAGTGTGCATCTAGCTTACCCTGACTAGGGTTGTGGTCCCTACTTGGACATGGTGCATACCTCTGCCAACTAGAGACCCAATCTCTAAAACTCCTAAAATAATTTTTCACTGTTTTAAGGACTATCTTTCCCATTGACTAACACTGGATTACCTTATTACATTTAAGGTTCTAACTTTGTATTGGGACCTGATAGAGATATGCTGTTTAGACTCAAGTAAATTGTAAGTGAAAATCCTCTTTAATGGTAAAGTTGGATTTAAGTCACAATTCTGAAAATGCCACTCTAAGAAAATTGCCATTTTTCTGTCCTAACCTTCTGTGTCTTCTGCTAGTGTCCTGGATCACATGACTGACTGTGAATGGCTCTGCTGTTGAGCTTTGTGTATTCCTTCCAGACAGTGACACAAAGAGGGACTAGGTGTGAGCGGTATTGGCCATCCAGCAAGGATGGATGGGAGCAGAGTGTGCCCTGCCCCACATACACTTCTAAGAGCTTACCTCCAACACTTAAAGCTACCTGACATCAGCCATTTGCCACTCAAGACAGATTGAAACTTTTTGTATTTTTTATTTATTGGCATTTTTAAACAATGCTACAAACATTGCAAACAACAAGCTAGTTGCTGATCGATACATTATTGTCTATACATCCACATACCACTGTAATTGCAAATGTTGGTTCAAGCATGCACGTTCCTCTGCATAGTACATGTAAGGATTTAGAGCCATCCCACTACAGGAAACATCGGCCAGTATCCTGATGACAATTTAATATCCACTCCTTCCCCCCTCTAGGCTTTGTGAAAATAGTTAATCTCGGCAACATAAAAACTGTGACCGTAATGCAGTAATCTACTACCACAGTGCACCAACCAGCCCCAGTTTTCTGTGTTTGTTAACAGAGCCGCGGGTGTCTCCAGCGGGCGTCCATCCGCCTCCTGACGCTCACGGGCCCATATTACAAAAGGCTCCCACATGTCTCAAGGCCTGGATGCCGACGGCATCAGCTCCCAAAAGGTAGTCAATTGTGAATGCCCAAATGTGACATCTCGGATCCATTCTTTAATAGAAGGACCCCCCTTTCTCCCCCAGTGCATGGCCACTTGGTGTTTATCAATAGAGAGTATTAAAGCGTGTAATTTACGAACTTTAACTGGTGTATCCTTCACATATCCCAACAGGCCCTGTAGGGGGTCATCAATTGTACCTATTATCTGGTGGATCATAGTGAATATGTTGGACCAAAATAACGACAGCCGTGGACAGCTACATGCCATATGTAAAAATGTAGCTGGAGCGAAGCCACATCTCCAACAACTGTCATCATCTTTCAGTCCCATGCGATGTAAGCTGGGAGGCGTCCTATAGAATCTGTGGAAGCTACTTAAAGTGTATTAAGCGAAGTTTGTAATTAGGTGAAAGAGACGTGAGTTGGCTGCAACAGTAAGCCCATTGTTCCTCAGTGAGTGGTATTTGCAGTTCCTCATTCCATGCCTGGAATGCCCGTGGCTGCACCAAGGGAGCCGAGTTTTGCATGTGATTGTAGATTTGTGTAATAAGTCTGCATGGCGAGTCCGACTTAAGCACACTTTCCATTGTAGGCAGGGTTGGTGGGGATCTCGAGAAGAAATGAGCGTATGACAGGGTGTACCCGCCACTTACAAAAGCTGGCACCAGATTTAAGTATAAGAACCACTCTTCAGAACACTCTTGGACATGTGGACATTACAGGCAAAGGATTGTCCTGCTGCCAGAGGTTTGCCCTGATGTTTGTGCAATATGTTGCTGTCTGAGAAGACTGGACCTGACTACTTGCATACCACGCTAACATAAGTTACTCCAAGGGGCGGTTGACTGACTTCCTGTGTGAGCTACAGGGACATAACAAGCTTAAGAGGCCCCCCTTTCAACTGCCTAGCTAACTTGCTGCACTGGACCTGCCTAGACCTGTCTGGACCTGCAACTTGGCCTCTCAGAGCCCTGCTGGCCTCTGCTGGATTGAATGCCTGATTCCCAAGAGCTGTGTTTAAGGGGCCTGGCTGGCATCAGAGTGCTCTCCTCCTGAAGTGAGAAGGTAAAATCCTGAAGTTTGGGCATTTCACAGCCGAGAACAGGTCGGTTCATGCAAGATTCAGCCATCGTTGATGACAACCAATGCAAAGTTCTGGTGAGAACTGCTTTTAACAATAGAGCGACTGCCAGCGTAGACCAGCAACACAAGTTCTGCAGTTTGCACTAAAACAATGACAGTCCATGATACCCAACCACCTCTTCGCGCTACAGTAATGACATCCTGTGATGCCGGGCCTGATCTTCATGCAAAAGTGATGACCATCTATGATGCTCTTCCTTCTCCTCGAGGCCTCCTCCAATGAAAAAGAACTCTTGACCCCTTGAATTAGAAGGTAACTTTTCAGCAGTACTGAGTTGGTCCCAGATTCCAACCCGCATTCCATTGCGATCAGCCTGAAATTATTACTTTCCCCTGGTCTAGCTCATCTAGATGACCGTGATTGGTGGTTTGTTTTTTTAGGCACTATTTTTACCTAAAATTTTAAAATTGAATATTTCCAGCTCTTATGGTAGGATTTTTGTCATTCTGGTATCATTTTATTTAATATACTTTACTCAATTTTTCGAAATTGGCTAGGGATTTTTCTAGTGTTGTGTCTTCACTTAATTACTGTTTCTGTACTGCATATATACTTTACACATTGCCTCTAAGTTAAGCCTGGCTGCTTTTGGGCCAACCTACCATATGGTTAAGCAGTAGTTACATTGGTGACTTTTGTGGTTCCCCCTGATAAAGATTGTGGCTGTTGCCTGAGAGGGTCTTCCACCCCCTCAGCCAATAACCCAACTTCTTGCACCAGTGGAATAAATGTTTTGTCCAGCCCTGTAAAAACATTTTATAAGAAAGAAAAACATATTTGAAACTCATATAAAGGGTTTCCTACTCTGTACAAATTACAAAAAGAAGGGAGTATGAAAGGCGTTCGCTCTCTATTTGTGAGTTGCAAAGGAATGTGTCAGTGTTGGGGTGGGAACTCTGTGACAGCTTCCCCTTTGAGAATCTTGGTGAATGGTCTCATGGGGAACAAGCATAAATGTTTCCAAGCATTTTTTTTAAAGCAGATCTATTCTCTTTAATAGACACAACCCTCTTTTAAATAAAAAAGAATGATCATTTGGCAAGGACAGTTGCTATTGGTAAATGGAAGGACAGAGGTCTGCTGTCACTTGCAGGCCACCATCCCTTCATTTACAGCCATTCATAGAGGGATGCAAAATTTGACCTACCTAATTATAACATTCATTAAGCAGGTAATTTTGCAATCCCCTGGAAATGGTCAATTTGAGATGTGACCTATTAGTAGATAGGACGAATCACAAATTGCATCCCGGTTGGTAAATGAGTCATTGTGGAAATTGCATGTGTCTGGTTTGAGAACTGGGATAGTACATTAGACCCTAGATTACACTGTGCAGCCTTTTGTAATTTAGAGTGAAAATTAGATTTAGTAATTTTTTTAGAAATTGCTACAGGCCAAAGTTTCAGGCAAAATTAGAACCATGTGTAACTTGGCATGTTTTCTCAATTGTTGACACTTCATTAAACATTTTCATCGTGTGCCACCTTATTTCGAAATTTTTGTTCATTTGAGTAAAGAGGCAGCAGAGGAAAGCTGCTATGAATATTTTTCTAGAAATTTCAAAGGAGAAGGGGCTTTTTAGAGGCCCATCAAGATATAGGGAACAGTGAACATGTGTAGCAAGGAAGCAGGATTTTGATTCACCAGGGGTGAAAGTAGGCGGTTCATTCCGCATTATTTCTAAGGGCCTTATTACAAGTCTCCATGTAGTCCTGATAGGGCCAATAACAGGAGTTAATGGGGACATCTAGATTGAAAATTGTCATGTTTCACATGAAGAGTCAATGGCGGAAGTCTATGCGTCACACATCAGAAAAGACGTGGGAATCAGTGCAGAAACACCAACCTGCATGTTACTCATAAAAAACATGCTATCCCTCGATTTACCAGGACCCCCGAAAATGGTCAATTCCAGAGAGGAGAAATAACAGGGTTTATTCTTTATTGGCTGAGATAAGCACTGGTAGCATTCCTTGTGCCTGCATATGCTATTGAAAAATTGCAGAGCTTTCACCCTTTCAATCTTACAAACATTGGGGTAGGTTGATTCTTTTAAATAGATCATGGTTTAGAGTTTGATGATCTCTTCGGTTCCTTTGGGGCTTTTTTTTGCATTTCTCAGTCCTGATGATGGTCTTGTGCACTCATTATCCATCTGATACCGAAACGTCGACAGTACTTCCTCTCTAACTTCCATCATTCAACTTTGATCATTTGCAAACAAATTTTGAATCTTGGATGGACTTTGGTCAGAAAGTCTGTATGTTAGGCGGATATACCGATCCCCATTGATCATTTCTAAATACACTACAAATTGATTTTTGTGATTAATGTGGGTTGGCTGTGCTCTTTACAATGTTTTATTTTGGTCCCTGATTGAACATTGTTGTAATAGACTTTGTATAATGAATTGACTATGTATAATGAATTCATATTTGTTGCTGAAGTCTTATTGATATACAAAAAAGGCAACTTTCCTACAATTTATTTTTGGTACGCCTCATTATATGTATGTCTTATGTTGAATACAATATAAGGTGTATATTTATACCAGCTCAACTCCGAGTATATATAAGTGACTCCTTCAGGAGCCTGCTGTTTAGGGTTTATTCTGAGGCTCTCGCAATGAGGTCCTCGTTGGTGTGTGGCTGGAAAGCTGATCATTCCTGCTAGAGTCACATATGAATGCAGCGGAGGAGAAGAAACTAGAGGTGACACTGCCAGTGCTATCAATGCAGAAGAGCCTGCGGGCCCTACCATGAGTGTGTACGCCGGTTCAGAGCTGCGCGCTGTTTTTATGCCGTTGTACTGGTTGCAGTGGAGTCATTTAACGTAGAAATTCTCCAAATGAGTGTTTGAGCTGCAGGCAGCAGAACTTGGAAACAGGGAAATGCAACCAGAGCTCTTTGTTTCTTTGTTTATCGGCTGGGCTGTTTGCAGCTCCTGCAGTAACTCAGAGAATTTCAAAGTTAAGTGCATAAGCTTTAAACAGTGCAATGTTTTAAAAGTAAACTTATATCTCTGCTCTGCACCAGACCACACAGTCATGGTATGATTGTCGTCTCTTTTACTTTTTTAATGAGTTAGATGAAGTAATGTCAGTGCTAATTCAAATGGATGTGGCCTAATGGCTAGAGAGGTTGACCTCAAAGCTGGGGAACCAGGTTCAGGTCTCGGCGGGGATGCTTGACATCCTGTGATTCTGGGCAAAGCACTTAATCTCCCAGTGCCCAACAAAAAAAATATTTATGAATGTGTCTGTCTGTAACACAACTGGTGCTCATGTGAACTGCTCTGATACCTTCAGGTCTAGTTCAGGCTATATGAAACAAAAAAAAAAATGAGCTCATGCCAAGGGTGAACCTGGGAGCAGTTGAGCAATCATTTTTGAAAAATCAGTTGGTCACGCAGTGAGTTAAAACGCAGGAGAGATTGGCTCTGGGCTAGGACTGACTCTAATGGTCTCGCAACCCCTCGA
The DNA here is from genome assembly GCF_964204655.1 of Triturus cristatus. Classification (NCBI taxonomy): domain Eukaryota; kingdom Metazoa; phylum Chordata; class Amphibia; order Caudata; family Salamandridae; genus Triturus; species Triturus cristatus. The sequence goes on from NC_140591.1 coordinate 1,192,535,814, forward strand.
TGTAACTGTTGTCAGAAGGGAATCTGAAAAAAATAGAACTACAGCAGCGGAAGAAGAAATGCGTTAGAAATGGTAAACTTGATGGAAGTCAGGTAGACCTAGAGGGGAAGATGACAGACATATGTTGAGTAGATGGTGGGTTAGACCCGAATTCTTTGTAAGGTAGTTTTATCATTGCCACTTGTCCACCTATTTACTAATATCCGCACCACTGAATTTTAAAAGAGATGATGATGTTAATTATCTGAGTGAGAAGGATTTGACATCCTAGTTTACATGCTGACAGAAAATCGAGGACAAAATATTATCCTGCAAAAGTAATGTAGCCAGAATTATGAAGGAAAGAATGTGTATATATTTATGTGCTTAATATGCTTAAGTCTACATATATGTATTTAATAATATATATCTTCATGATGCGTGGATGTACAGTTAAGAATACTACATCTATACTTACCTGTATTTATAGTTTATGCATAGTTAAGTATAGATTTTTATAGATGTAGGTTTATTTTTGGGTCTCAATATGTAAGTCATAGGATACTTGTTAGAAAATATTTCTATCCTCAACAAACAACTAATATGATGACTTGTTTAGGAGGAGAATAATTTACATAAAACATTATCACACATAAAAAAACTTAGGGTCTGATTAAGATCTTGGTGGATGGGTTATTCTGTCCCAACTGTGACGGATATCCTGTCTGCCAAAATCTAAGGGGCATATTATCAAGCACGGCGTTAACATTATCGCCGTTTTAGCGGCAGAAAACTGCTGCTATAGCGGCGATAATGGGCTTGATAATATGCCACCGAGAATTCCAATAGAAGCCCAGGTTGACACCAGAACATGGGCTTCTATGGGAATTCTCACGGGCATATTATCAAGCTCATTATCGCCTCTTTAGTGGCAGTTTTCTGCCGCTAAAGCGGCGATAATTTTAACGCCGTTTCTTGATAATATGCCCCTAAATCTCATAGGATATAATGGGATTTATATTTCGGCAGATGGCATACTAGTCACCGTTGTAACGGAGTAACCTGTCCTACAAAATCTAAATCAGGCCTTAGTTTCAAAAACACAAGAGAGATTAGTGTCCAACTTTGGGCAGTGGTAATCACTAGTGGTCTGAAGGAAGTGCCATCCTCATAAACACACCTGAAAGTTGTGCAAATAGCTGTGGAATTATATGCAATTAATTTCAATTCTGCAAACAGCAGAACCACCATATCTCCTTTACTAAATACATTCATAATCCTCATCCAAATTATCAGTGGAACTAAACTGAGTTATTGAGTGAGGCTCGTGCAAGAAGTGTGTTGTATTATATTGCCTTCTTCCTGCTCAGAGTGTTTAAGATAGTCCTACACGGCGCCTGGAAGCTCAAGTCGCAATGTAAAGGCAAACCATTTAGCCATCTTTGACTCAGAAAATCTAAAACCACTAACACTGATATACATGTCCAGCACATACAAACGCATATTGACTGAAACACATACAGCAAGGGTGGGCAGCCTAGGGAAAGGAGATACATGTCCCATTTTCAGGTTGATCACTGACTATGTGAGTGAGTTCAATTGAAAAAAATTGTATAAGAAAGTGTTTTATGGGGATTTACTGAAAGCCTGTCATGGATTTGGGACTATAGGAAGTTTGGAAACAGGGCAGCCAGACAGAAGCAGTTAGCTGTACCAAAAAACATTTAGGAGATTAAGAGATCTTCATGACATTTTAGTTTCATGATCAATCCCTAAAAAAAAGATTCCAAATGAATGCTGATAAAGAATGAAAGTCGCAACACAATGGACATTTCAGTATCTACTTTTATGTTTGTAGTTTTATATGACCGAAATACCAGGCAGAGGGCATCTTTCCCAGTCAGACCTTGTAGAACTGTCAGCATTTTCTCATTCTCTCTTAGAGGAAAACATAACTTAAACTTAAAAGTTAAAAAGTACTTTCTACTAGTCCAAAATTTATATGAGTATTATCTGATCATAAAAGGGGAGCGGACCCACTAGTTTCAAGTTTAAGTTCATTTGATTTAGTTCTCTACTGAGAACCACATATATGTGATATATGATATAAAAGTATAAGCAGTAAAATCATAAAAATTTTCATTCTAATACAAAGTTAAAAAGGATTTAAAAAATTTAAATATATTATAACATACAAATTCATTTGGCTGAGCCACCATAACACCTCTCTTAACCGGGGAATCCCTTAGGAGTTTTAAAAGGACTCTCACCTACTTGAATTCACTGTTGGCATGCTTCACCATCGAGTCCTCACCCAGAACACCTTAAAAATGTGTACTGAAGAGTGTACGTTGAGCATAACTTGTGAGCAAGTCTGCACTTTCTCATATTTGACCTGTGGCAGAGCACATGAAAACATGATTGGAACATGACTCTTTGTAAACATGGCACTGCACAGTATTTTGCCACTGGTGCACAGCAGTGGGAAGGTTTTTCAGGCAGCTCTCTACTGCCTGACTTTAGTAAATCTAGGTCATGGTGTCCCCATCACACAGCTATTCAAATGAAAAGGAATGGAGATTGTATTTGTTTATCTGTTCTTGGTAAGCTTCAGTGCATTCTTACAGGACTTTAAAAAAGTTCATACAGCTACGCTTGTCACAATGTCACTGTCATCAACTCAATTTGACGTTTCTAACCAGGTCAAAGTATAGTTTGTACATTTTAGGCCAATTGCATACAAAGTCCAATGTTATATCCAGAATACAAAAGCCTTAGATGGGGTAGTCATTATTTTAAAATATGTGACAGCCAGTAGAAGAGGTGGTAACATGTCTTCCTTTATCTAAAGAGCAATATAACTGCTCAGTTATGCTACTGCACAATGCCAACATAGTATGTGTCAAGTGATTTCTGTAAATAAACATAACTAGATAAGAAATGGAAGGCAACCAACAAAAGTATGAATTTGTACAAAGGAGTTTGTGAAATATGTGATGTTAGGAAGGACTATCTATTGTGTATTTAGTATTAAGGTTATTACAGTTGAAGTATACTGTGTCTATAAATTGCATATGAATGTTTGTGGAATGTGTAGAGGTTAATCACTGGAGAAAATAAAGATTAGGGAATTTAATTACAGTACTGGCTACAAAGAGGGGGTTTTGCATTTGGCTTTCCGCGTTTACATTCTCAACTTCACTAGTGTAAGTGGTAGTTTACATGGTATAAGGGAAACACAAAGGTGAAAACTGGAATGTTTGCAAATGTCACAGCCACTGACAACTGCAATGGTTACGTTACAGTCCATTTAGTTTTTTTGCCCACTATGCCCCAAAGTCTAGATGGCCTATTACAAAGAGAGCAGGGTCAAGTCTGTAACATGAGGTTGGTCCATCACTATGGAAGGATGAGTAAAGACAATGCCCCGGTTACTTACTGGTACCCTTCATCACTCCTTTCTTTCTGCGTAAGGATTGCATCCAGGAAGACTGACAAGGAGGTAATGGACTAGAAGGCAGACCAGGGTTTTAACCAGTTGCTCAGGTTGTTCAAGCATTCCACCTACAAACCTTTTCTATTTCTTTGCATGTGGTAACCATGGCATTAGTTTGAGTTACCTATAGGTTTTACTCTCAGAATACAGCAGTCTGTAATAGTTAAGACTTTAGCAGTAGCAAGGATTTATTTTTGGTAGTTAAGTAAATTGACATGTTAAGAGTTACGTGCAAACATGTTCTATTTGTGCTCAGATTAGGAGCTATCACTGTAAGCCTGTGGCTTTATTGAGGCATTTTTCTGTTCCATGTCGACTCAGGCATACAGTAACAATGGATTTGTTTCCTGCATTACTGAAATACCAAGGTTTCACAGTAATTCTATTTGTCATGGACCATTTAATTAGGATGGTTTATTTTAAACCCTTGCATGGGTTGCCCACTTCAGAAGAGTTGACACACCTTTCGCTTCCCATTTCGAAGAGCAGACATCAGTGTCCAGCAGAAGTGACGACAAAAGCAGTGGTGTCTTGTGTTTCTCTCTTATCCCATTACCCTTTCCTCATTTGTTTTTACTAATGGCCCTCTGTTACTGTTGTGTGTGGACATGTGTAGAGACAGAGAAGAGTGCATTGCCCCATGGGGTCCACAGTAAATGTTTGTACTTTCTGAAAGTGAATGGTTGAAAGAATGATTATTTCTGACAGTGAGTGATTAAAAGGCTGATTATTTACCTAGTCTGATTGAGAAGTTCTGCTGGTAACATCACTCATCGGCCATCTCCAAAAGAACCTGCTCACTTGGAGAGGTCTATTCCCACCTCTTCTGTGTTCACTAAAATCATGCAGACCTAATTTGCCCCATGAACTACAGGGTGGCTTAAGATGGATACTTTCCAATGAGGTGTAGAATTTCTTTGATTTTTGGAGTGTGATTACTGCCCTTGTAGAAGCACTGCTCTGCTAGCGAGACCTCTTGGGCATGGTGTAGCCTATCTGATTTCCTTTACTACACGCTAAATGTCAGAGAGTTTGACTTCACAATTCTAAGACCAAATGTGGTGTGGGTCAAATAAGGACTGCAAAGGATTTGTTCAGGGGTACTCTTCAATAACATCATAGCCTGTCCTCTTTATAATGTCGTGCTGGCCTCACAACTCCTTAGCGCAAGTCAGGAGGAGAGTGAAGAGAAAGATTCCTATTTCACTTTCATCTGGTGAGGGAATACAAGAAGAGTTATTCTGTCCTCTCCATGTATGTATTTTTGACTGAGGGCTTGGCACCACAGCTAGGTAAGTTATTCTTGTGACTGTCTCTCAGGCCCAATGAAGTCCTTTGTCTTTTGCCTTCTCTGCAGCCCACCTTCTGAGATGGTTAGTGCTTGGAAATTTAAGGCTCCAAACTGAGTAGCCTACAGCCCTCTGGAAAGAAAATATATTTGCTTTGTGAAACCTGACTAGCAACTGCTCTTGAGCCAGTCCAAAAAAGGCAACTTTCTTTCCCTTTCAACATCATCAGGTCCCACTAAGACACTTTTCATCAAGATTAATCAGGGTTGCAGATCTGGTATGGTGTCAGAGTGGTGTACTAAAAATAATGTGAAACAGTATAGTGTCCTAGATATTGTTTACGAACATATTGCTCAAGTGAAATTAAAGCATCTGCACCAAGTGGATCAATAATTTTGTAAACAATATTTAGGGAAAACTATTTATGTTGGACTATATTTTTGTGAACAATATTCTGTATGACAACCTGCAGATTTCTTCTCAACTATAACTTGTGTTGGGCTTGGCCCTTTCTGCAGGGTCACCCCAGACATTTTTGATGAATTTGTTTTTGTTGGCCATAGAACTCTGTGCACTGTACCGCTGCTAACAAGTGCAAATACTTGTGCTCTTTCCTTAACATGTTAGATTGGCTTATACCCAATTGGCATAATTAATTCACTTGTAAGTCCACAGTAAGATGGCACTACCCGTGCCCAGGGCCAGTAAATTAAATGCTACTAGTGGGCCTGCAGCACCGATTGTGTCACCCACTTAAGTAGCCCTCTAAACATGTCTCAGGCCTGCCACTGCACCCTGTGTGTGTGCAGTTGTAAACTGCCATGTTGCACTGGCAAACTAAACCCTTTGCTAGGCCCAAAGCTTCCGTTTTAATACATATCTGTCACCCCCAGGGTAGGCCCTGGACAGTCCAGAGGGCAGGGTCCAATGTATTTAAAATGTAGGACATGTACTTTTAAGTCTTACATGTACTGTTAGTGAAAAACTCTTACATCCATTTTTCACTACTGCAAGGCCTACCTCTCTCCTAACATTGTCGTTTCCTCATTACATTGTATAAATTTAAGTGGAAAATGGGAAAAGGCATCTGCATTGGAATCACAATTTAAATTGCTTACTTATGGTGAAGTCGGAGTTTAGAAAGTTGACATTTTCCTGCCTTAAACATTAGGTGCCTGGGCCATCACTGGCAGGATGAGAGGAAGGAGATGCCACAGACCCACTTTCACTTGTCCTGTCTCCATCCAAAGGGTGCATACCCTTAGTAGTTAGTCTGGAGACAGGGCCAGGAAGGCATGGCACCTGTGCACTTCAAAGGCCTACCTCTAGAAGCTTCTCCCCACTTCAAAGGTACAACTGGGTATAAATACTGAACCTTGGACATCAACTCTTCAGTACACTTCTAGGCCTGTGAATACTCAGCTGGGAAAAAGAACTGCAGTGCTGCTGAAAGGACTGCCACTCTGCTGGAATGCTGCTCTCAATTAACTTCTGCTTTGCGGTGCTGACCTACTGCCCTCTTGCCTGCATGAGAAGAGAACTGGATGTGGAAATGTAAGCTTATTTACTGGGCCCTATAACCAGTTTCATATCAGCTTAGTCGAATTAACTTATGATCTCTGCCCATAGCTGCTAAGATGTAATATTATTAGAGATTTGTTTTACATTTATTCAAACCCCATCTTTCACCCAATGCCAAGTCATTCAGATTCACTCTTAACACTCACCTCACCCTCAAGGAGCACATTACCACGACAACCAAAATGGTTTCATACCAGCTCTCCTTGCTAAAGTGAAACCATTTGTCCAATAAGTCATGTTCTGGATCTCATTCTCTTGCACATAAATAGTGAGCCAGATCCATTCCAGGACCTCCCAAGCTCCTCAATGGTCCCCTTACATCATGCGACACGTGGCAATATGCATCATCAAGGACATGATATATAACAACATAATCCTCCACCCTGATGGAACTCCACTGCTCACACACCTTTATGTCTGGGAAATGTACTACTCCTGGCACACCTACAGGCAGGATACCATCAGGCTGGAGAGGAAGAGGTACAAAAATGAAAAACAAAGGCAGCGGGCATTTACCATCTCTGCCAAGAGGATTTGAAATAACATTCCTGTACCCACCACCACCGCCTCATCTCTGTTCCATGTTAGGAAATTGCTAGAGACACACTTGTTTATAGGACATTTCTTCACAACAAAGTAAAAGTCCACATCTGCTCTCACATTCCAGCTCCCCTTCCTATCCCTAGCTGACTGTGTCTTTGGCTTTGACTCTGTAAAACGATTGGCTGCCTTTTGACAAGGTTCAGGTAAGACAAATACCACTCAAGTACATCCAGATACACTTTGAAATCCACTGACTTGGCTTTAGCAGTTTGTTTTCATAAGAAAGCTACTACTAATTAGTGTCAGAGAATTTAGACATAATGCCCAAAGTATGGTCTGAACTTAGCACAATAAATGGCTGAGTTCAAAATCTACAAGTTACGTATCCCAGAGATTGACCTTTTTTCCTCTTGTTTCCACTTCAATATTTATTTGTTATTGGCATAACCATTATATAAGTATCTGCTAAAATCATTACTAAGAATTAGACAATAGAATAGGTATGAAAAAAGAGAAAGCAAAACAATCCCGTTCATGAAAAAATTATTCAGAGCAAATGATAATAAAATACAGATCTATCCGGTCTCTTTTATGAAGATTATAAATAATCACACTTACCTACTATAACATTTATAGATCCTAATATCAACAATAAAATCATAATTTTAAAACACAACTGCACACAGATGGTTGCTCTTTTTATCTAAAGGGAGATGTATATAATATTACCTCAAGAGTCTACCGGTTCTAACCCATGCAGGGGGATGTAAGCAGCCTTTGCATGGTAGATATCTTCTTTATTGGTGCTACGGTATTGGAATAGAGTATCCTTGTTTTTAGGGCATTATATTAGTCATTGCAGGTATGTGCCATTTGTGGGAGAGGTTCAGTATTACAGGTTAGGAAAACTTGAATTGTATTTTAGACTCAATATCCCCAGTGTCACAATCACAGAACTGATTGTTGACTTCCTTTTCTACCCATTGTGCAGTATAACATTTAATAGGCAGTACAACACACTTCAGGAGATATCTTGTCCAGGTACACCTCAAAACCAGCATGCATTTTATTTCAGAAGAAGTACCAGAGAGCCCTTCTTTGCATTATCATGAACTTCTTATATCCTGTACAGGCATACGCTTCTTTGTGTCTATTGGGTGTGTCTGAAATAATGCTTGGGGGGGAGGGGGTTCTCCCAAAACTCATCAAGTTTGAGCAGCTTCAATGTCCGTGCAATATGCCTAAGCCACAGCACGGTGGTTCCTCTATCAAATCACCTGATCTCCACCAGCGAGATACTAGCCTGTTTGTTCCCTAACAACCAAACCCAGTAAAATATTGGCATTAGGGACCTAATATCAGAGATAGAAGCAGTCCCTAGTTCCAGGCATAGATGGCCAGGGCGGTGCATGAGCCTAAATTCCAAAGAGATCGCAAAAAGTGACTTTCAACTTTTGCAGTGTTAAGGTGTAACAGAATACATAGGGATTAACCCCCAATCTTCTTCTTACATATCAGAATAGCAGTAGTAGTTTTCCGCAATATTAACACCTTCACTGTGCTGGGACCATATTAACTGACTGTCAAAATAGATACCATGATAGTCAAGCATGGCCGTCTGTACCAGGTGGTAATTATGAATAACAAAGGTATACTTTGACGTGATAGTCAGCTTCCAGATCACAGTTTTACTTTGCCTACGTAATAGTGATTCCTGCACCTCCTGTTCTCAGATAATGAGGATCCAAGTCCTCATGGTGTTTACCAATATTGTAAATGAAAGAAGCAAGGGAGCTAAAACGCGAGCACCCGAACGAATAGGAAAGCTTTCTGTGCACTCTCCACTGACCCCATGTCAAACTTGGGCAACAGTGTCAGTATAATGTCTTTTCAATGCATTTAATAAAGGCTGTGGAACTCCTTGTTGCTGCTATGCCTACTATGATATGTTCCTATTGACCAGATCAAAGGCCAACAAATTTTATAAATAGCGATATGCCACAAATTTGTTCATATTTCAGAGGAATCAAGTAGTCACATTGCCTGCTGGGTCATACTGACTACCTTGTGAACTCCTTCTTTACTATCAGCAAGGATGGACTCTGAGTCAACCTAGTATCAAAGTTGATTAAGCAACACAAGCTCAAATATTTTATCTGCTCCATCTCATCACGATTATGCTTGATGTTTCAAAGGATTATTCTGGACCCCCTTCTTATGCATGGGCACAATTGTTGCTACACAACAAGATCTAGGAATTGTGTCAAATGTCACCGCAGTGTTAAATACCTTGGTAAGGAGGGTACCCCATCGTTTTTACTCCGTCTCATAAAAATCAGCTTTGACAAAGTCAAGACCACGGGCTTAATATGTTTTCTGGCAAAATACCTGACTTCTGTATTATTAATATTCTGTGTGTTAATTTTAGAGAGCTGCTCAAGGGAGATTTTACTTTCTGAGAAATACATATTTTACTTGTATTCGAAGAGTAAAACTACTTGAAATGTCCACGCCAATCTTGTGGACTGATGTGTGTTTCGTCATAATTAGGCCGATCTGAATTGGTAGAATTCAGCCAGGTGTTGGGGCTGGCAGTCAGCAGGGACAAATCTTGCCTGTTCCCCCTAGTATCTAGTACTGTGCCAAGAGCTGTGGAATTGGGAGGGGGTCAGATGGAAGCCCTCATCAATGTTTGGGGATAAGCTGAACCCCAGACCTTCTCGAAGATAGTGCAGTAGCAGTGGTCACCTCCATCAGGTCACAGATCCTGTTCTGGATGTCTCTTTTGTTGTCTGTGATGGGGTCAATGGTGATCTCAAAGAAGACAATCCTTCCCCACCTCCTGCTTTACTTTGTGAACCTTCCACTCTCACTTCCCCATTCACTATTTCGGGACATCCATGTCCTCTTGGGGGACTTATTTCGGTACAAATTCTGCAGAAGGGTGGTCTTGGCAAAACGTCAGCTCCCCCAGAGCAAGGAGGCCATGGGGCACTGAACTTTGAACATAATTACCTAGCGGCCCAACGCAAATGGCTCTCCTGATGGCTGGTAGGCCAGTATTTCGAAGGCACAGGGGAGATCAATCCCCCGTCTCAAATTGAACCCTTATTCACCTCCTGAACACACAAGCACATCCCCCCAGAGCTCGCCCCTCCTCCTGGGGGTGGGTCTTGCATGCCTGACATGAGCACTTTGTCTCACCCGACACATTTCCCTATATGCTTCCGTTACTTGGATTCCATACTCGGTGGGGCCACCTTACAAGCAGCCGACTACAGAGGTAGGAGGATGCCGGCATCCTCTGCATGGGCAATCTTTACTCGGATGGGTGCCTGGTGGTGTTCGAGAAACTGACTAAGCAGCGTGTGCTCCCTGAAGGCCAGTTCCTCCTCTATGCTTCCTTGAAAAGGGTGATGGAGGACACCTGGCCAACTCAGGGCACTGAATCAGTCACAGAACAGTTTCTACAAATACTGCAAACCATGGGCACAGGTTGCAGGCTAATCACATGGCTCACTAAAGCCACACTTGCACATACACAGATAGCACTCCAACCCTTGTGGGAGGTCTGGGAGATGAAGTTTGGCAGATCACTTTATGATAAAGAATGAGAGAAGGTGTTAGCATACCCACAGAGGGTATCTCGCAACACCTGCTTAAAACTTATCCAATATTACATACTCTAGAGGGCATACTTATCCCCAAAACTGAGGGTACGCATTTTTCCCAGCACTTCGGACACCTGCGTCAGATGTAACACCCCAGGGACTGGCCTGAAACATATCCTGTCAGACTGCCCACAGCTGTAATCATACTGGACCTCTATTCACTCCCAGCAGGATCGCATCACAGGCGTTTCAAATGTCTCCAACTGGGAGGAGGGCACCCTAGGCATATACTCTAGGCCATGCAAATGCAAAGTTGCAACGTGTTTCCTTGACCTGGCCCTCATCGTGGTCAAGAAAACGACCAAAAGTTACTGGAAATCACCCAACTCCTACCCCTTAACAATGGCTGGCTCTGTTCCCCCAAAAGGCCGAAGCAGTGGCATCACATTATGAGAACGCCAGAGAACTACGCTGATGCCTGTTGACCATAAGCTAGGAAGCACTAATCTCTAAACTGATCGATCCACTGCTGATTCTTCCACTGTCTCCACAGCCTCACGCTCTTAAAGGCTAGCACACACTGCAAGTAACCACCCACCGTTCCTCAGCCTACCCCCTGCCTCTAAGATCCATACATTCACTGATGAAGGAGACACACATCTTGACCACTTCTTTTATCTCCCCTATTCCCATACCAACATGCCACTCTAACTTTCCTGTCCTAGCCGCTCGAGGGGGCATTACACCTACTAACCAAAGGATCACGCTGAGAAATGGAAGCATTGGACAATCGTCACAACACTGTATAATTTCAAAAATGTATACACTACCAGACATGCCTACCTTTGTTGTATACATGTTTACAAACATAATAAAGAAGTGTGTTTAAAAAAAATGCATCACCCCAGCCCAATCTACTTTCCAGAACCTTCTTTTCAAGTATTGTAAAGATCGGTTTCCCATTGTTAGTTCTTCTTCCGGGGGAAATATATACATTCAGTACATCTAGATTCTCACAGATGCGGAATCTCCAATGAATCTACTATAGATGATGTTAGTAGGGATGCTATTATGGGCTGTACACTTAATTTTAATTTAGCAGAAACCCCCAGAAGGGCGATATATTTGTGTTTGATTGCCCATCTGTAATGTATAATAAATCCATTTAATGTGTTATCAGGGATGACTCATGACGTTTGAAAACACCAAGTAACATTTTGGGTAATAAACGTTTGACACTCTAGATGTTCTATTTTTGATATTACCCCATAGGTATTCCAGGTAACTATTGTCAGGGTAGTTGTACAGCACAGTCACAACTGCTCATCTAAACATACCAGCACCCCCAAAGATGTAAATGCAATAATCATATCATAAGAAGGCTGTTATTGGCCTTGGTCTACAAACTATGGGGACGTATTCAAAAATTGCATTTGGTAATCCTTATAGTAGAACTACTCATGTAATAAAAATGCTATTCACAATCCTACAGCCAAACTCCTCTGCCTCTCATATTTCATGTGTGGAGAGCTAAGCCATGGTGGCACAGCTTGTTGTACATGTAGATGCATGTTTTAGTAGTAACTGTGGGAAGGGTAACGGGAGTGGCTGGAAATTGGGGTATACTTACTAATAAAGGGGATGGGCTGTGGCGATGTAAGGAAGGCTTAAGGAAAGGGCATGTTAAAAACACACATACAACAATTAGTAAGACCCTTGCTATTTGCAAACTACATTCAAAGTACTACAGGTGTCAAAATAAGTGTAAATGTACCCAGCCCAGTAATCAGTCAAGCACCACACATGACCATTCACACGTTCTGCAACACATTCCAGTAAAAAACAAAGGAGGCCGGGAAACAAAATGACACCCCAGAGGAATGAATGTAAATTAATTTAATTAGTTCAACCTTATATATATGTGTGTGTGTGTGTGTGTGTGTGTGTGTGTGCGTGTGTGTGAGTGTGTGTGTGTATGTGCGCGTGTGCGTGTGTGTGTCTGTGTGGTGGTGGGTGGTGTATATGTAATATTTACAAATATTTTTTATTATATCTTACAAATTATTAAAACATTGTACAAATAAATTAAACATTTGTAATTTGAATTAATGAAATACATATAATTTTTACAAATGTACTAGCTATTAAATAAAAATCTCGGTGATGGTGGGATTTTTAAAATATTTTTTAAACTCTTATTTATAAATTCATTTATTATATTAAGGTAAAATAATTATTTAATATATATTTAATTAGACATGGTAATGTGCCACAGTATTTAATTTAATTAGATCTAGGTTAAAAAATATATTAGCAATCATTTTACATTTATATCTTACATTAGATATATGTAATATTGTTTTTAAAGAATAATAATATTTAATAATGTCCCCATGCTTTCCTATAAGGCAACCGCCGCCACGGTGGTGTATTTCTCCGCCTATATGTGCAAAGTTACTAGTAGTAATTTTACACTCATAAATCCTTTTGAGGAGGCTCAACCCCCTGATCTGAAGAGGTGGAGACATGTAAGTCTACACCTATGTGTAAATCTAAACTCAAAAATAGTGAATAACAGAAAATAGAGTGGAGTTACAACTAGGTGTAGTATTCCTTGTCTTCCCTCCTCTTCAATGGATATTGGCATTCACATTCTGAGATTAGATCTAAACTAGACCTAGAGCTTTGGATACATCCCAACAATATTCACATAAGTGTATGCATGGAGGTGTGAGTTTAAGGACTTTGTTACCTTTTGCAGAACATTTTCAGGCAGTGCAAGGCTAATTAGTCAGCATGAAGTTATGGATGCAGGATGGTTACCTTTTTTCAGTGACTTAAAAACAGTGGTGATGGAGGTTGGCTCTCCAGCTTTGCCTCTACCAGGAGACTTTGGAGCATATGCACTAAGTTTGGGTGCAACGCAGTGCAGAAGCCAAAGTTGCTGTTCTGTGCTGCATCAGTGTGTGAGAGAAAATCAGGGCCATATCTACTAATATATCTCCCCCCCCCAGTGCTGGTGCACTTTAGGCCATCATGTGCCAAAGTACAAACTCTTGCTGCATAGTGCAAGGTTGCAAGGTTGAGTGTGTTCTTTCAAACATTGGTTTTGTACTGGGCGGGTGGGAACAGAAAATATTTTTAATACTTTCCCGCATCGTGTGTGAACTATACAGTGCTACCCACACGCAAAATTGGAAACTGTGGAGACTTTAAAAGTTGTTCCAGTGTTATGCCTGCCTCAAGAAGGCATACATTTTTGGCACAAAGTCATGTCTACCAATGTTAGTAGATACGGAATTGCACAACAACAAATTGGTGGTTACATGGAAACACACCATTACCACCCACCCATGGTACACTCTTTTGAGTTGAAGTAGTGCAGACTGTGTTATTTTAGGCTCAATTTTCAACACAAATCAAGACCTGCATTGGAAAGTATATTGCATCCAACACATCGCTCTGGGTGTGCGTCATTGTTGTGGTGCAAACCCAGGAATGATGTGTTAGTCAATCTGGGCCTTCATGTTTCACCTGCCTCTTTCCTTGGGAGTACCAACAATGCCAAAATATTCAGTGAAGAACTGCGGAGTAGCAATGAATTAAAAACAATGTCAGAGATAGGTATATAAGTTGGTAAACATATGACTTTGTCTAGAAACTCAATGTCAGTCTCAGATCACCGGATGTTTTTTCTCATCGCAATATTGTTTCAGAACATTACAGAACTATTTGAGACTATGTATGAGGCTAAGCTATCTCCATCAAAGACGTGCAGTCAATCTAGATCAACTCCAGGAGATATACAAACTGAATTAAGTCCAGGGCATGCATTACATTTCCATGTGCACTAACAGGGCAATAAAGCCTTCACTTTAAGATTATATACCTGATATGTCAGAATCTGAGCCGTTAGGATGCACGGTATTGTTGTCCATCCTTGTAGGGCTTCGAGATCCACCTACTAAGGCAAGCTAGTCTCCCTCAAATTCATCCTTTAGTGCTTAGAGAAAAAGACCCATAGTTGTGCAAAAGCTCTCTTGCTAATTATCTTGCTGGTTGAGATTCAGACTTGGAAATGAACAATACATTTTTAAATCTGCCTCATACGTGCATAGGGTATTATGGGATTTATATTTCGGCAGAGGGGATATCCGTCACCGTTGTGACGGAGTTACCGGTCTGCCGAAATATAAATCAGGCCATTAGTTTTGATAACTCTGATCTCTTAAATATAAAAATGTAATGTTACTTTATATTTATAAATAACTTGCATGTAACATGCAGCGGGACTGGTGGAAAATATGCAAGTTTAAAACTACTATTTGATATTATAGGATTTTCATCACTGTTGTTACAGAGGAACCTGTCCGCCGAAATCCTAACCAGGCCCATAACTAGAAGCCAAAAGGTATTGTGATCTGAAAAGATCATTGTCAAAGTCAGATTTCCCTAACCAGGTATATTTTTAGCTGCTGTGAGTTCTGATAACTATTCTTTCTGAGCTCAGCTGAGTGCATTCCAAATCTGTCTGTGGTGATAGCCCTTTCACAACTTCTGGATAGCTAACTCTTTCATCTGATACTTCAGAGGACCTGCCACACCATCGGCAGGAAAGGAGAACTTCCAGCTGCCATTTTGGTTTCTTTACAATTTTGAAGTACTCATTCTTTTAAGAACCGAAGTTCTCCCGATTTATTTCAAGCCAACCACTACAGGAGACCTGTACAAGAGACTCTGATCCCTTGCACTATTTAGCTATGGAACTGAAAATTTCTAGGGGCTGCCGACTCCTCCGTAGTTCGCAAACCCTCCTTCTAGAAATTCCTGCCTTCCACAAGAAACAAATCCCGAATCAGTGCTTAATGTGAGCCAGTGGTTGCAAGTGGGGCCCACTGGCACTTATTGTTGGGGACCGGCACTTATTTTTACTCATCAGATTTTCACCCTTAGAAAGAGAGAGAAAAATACATAAGGGGGAAAGAAGGCGGACGAGAAAGATGGAAATACAGGTATAAAGGGAGAAAGCAGGGAGGAAAAGGAACCTGAAACAGTGAGAACATGAGCAATGAGTGCCTGGTGGTCGATTACAGAGGCATTAGAAGGAATCAAGACTATTCAACCTTGGTATTCATCACCCTGAACTTCTATAGTGACAGCTGTGAGCTTCTAAACAAAACGTTGGCCACTGGTATTATTTTAAAAATTAAGCCCTGCTGTGAATCAGCCGTGTTCTGCATCCTTCTGCTGAGTACCTCACTTTTGCTGTTGCAATATCTACATATGTATATTTGTTGCTGTTTTATATAGCACAAACTTGGTCAAAATGCATCAGAGCACTTTGCATGAGCACCAAATTCCATAATTACACAAGGTCAGATTTAAAAAAAAAATTAGGCACAGGGAGATAAAGGGATTTGCCCAGAATCACAGATGTTGAGCTGACACCAGGATTCAAACCTGGTTCCCCAGTTCCGAAATCGGCAGCCCAGACTGTTAGCCCACATCTCATTTAAATTGGGACATTATTAACTCTTATTTCAATAGTTACCCAGATTAGCGTAAATGAAGACCTCCAATGACGCTAACAACCAGACTTTCTTTCTCACTAAGGGGCATATTATCAAGAAACGGCGTTAAAATTATCGCCGCTTAAGCGGCAGAAAACTGCTGCTAAAGCGGCGATAATGGGCTTGATAATATGCCCTTGAGAATTCCCATAGAAGCCCAGGTTCTGGTGTCAACATGGGCTTCTATTGGAATTTCTTGCGGCATATTATCAAGCCCATTATCGCCGCTTTAGCGGCAGTTTTCTGCCGCTAAAGCGGCGATAATTTTGACGCCGTGCTTGATAATATGCCCCTAAATGAGCATGTTCCTTTAAATTTGAGATAAGCAGTATTTGCCTAATGGAAACCAAAATAGAAACTGCAGTACTTTATAAGGTTAAATAGGCCAATTGGAACTGGACTACTGCCACTGGCAGGAAACGTATAGGAAGCATTGCAGTTTACTCTCAGCACACATCACAGGAGCTGAGCTCTCTTGTATTGTCATTTTACATGTCCATGGATGTAGTAAGCCTGAGTGGGGCAAATTGCATGAGGTTGTTTTGCAGCACCCAACCTCTTTACACAAATTACCCAACAGGCCGGGTACAATGGTGGTCCTTGCTGAGGATTCTGTCAATTCTCCTTTAGTGTTTGGCTTATATGGTGCTTTCATTTCACTGAGACAATTTGGGTTGGAGTGGAGTCAGGTAAGAGGAAGCCCTCCTATGCCCAAGACATGCTAAGTGTTATTCAAGTACAACTACTGCTGATTTAATATCACTGTCTCTCTTCCATGTGTACATTCTCATTCCGTTTTTGTTCTGACATTTCAGATGGATTCTTTTCTGGAAAACTGACTTATTTTTCATTGGCCGTCCTTCTCATTGTCATGTTCAGGCCTCAGCCCCGGAAATAAAGCGTGCTAATATCTTACTTTTTATACACCTCGCACTTTTTCCCACCAACCATCGTTTGTACAGAAGGCTCTTTTTACACCAAACAAAGTAGTACCCTCATGCCACATCATCAAACCCCAACAGTCTGGCCCACTATCATATATTTCCTATTCAAATATAAATCCAGAGTTGTAAGCAAGTAGTAAGTCGCACAAACATGCACCTTGAGAGAGGTCTATCCTTCATCCTGCAATGCCACCACATCAATTGTTGTAGACTCTATCAGTAGCCCAGCAAAACTCTTGGTTCTTCCAAAGCTCTTTATTTATGTTTTAAACCAATTGTATTGATTTCAAGCAGGTGAATTATACATCAATGACAGAAGCCAGTTATAAACTGCATTATAGTGCGGGTTCCCAGAGGGCCTAGATAGCCTTAATGTTGGCATCAAATACTACACGAGGCATTGGATCAAACATTTCGAAACATAAATCAACTACTTGTAGATTGATTACAAGTACAACTGGCAGGTCATAGCAGTTACATATTAGCTAAATCCCTACTCAAGTAGTACTTGGGCATGCCGACACTGGTTGGTTAAAAACCACCTATAGGATCTATATTCAGGCATAATTGCTGAATTGAAGTGAGTATTACACAGGGAAGCATACCAGTTACAGGCATTCTGATCAAACTAAGGGGCAAAAAGAAAGGACGGGGGCAGGCGGGGGAACATATGGGAAGGGTCCCCTCACAATGTGTAAGATAATGTGTCTAGTGATACAACCCTGTAGTTATTACGGGACATCGGGCTTCCTCTGAGAGTACCTGTAGTTCATGTAGAAGTGTATCCCACTCCAATGCAATGTGGACTTTGTGCAGGCCCCTGATTTCTTCCCTGCGAAGTGCAATTGATTTAGCCTTACCCCTTTTCAGTGTAGCAGCGTACCGATATGGTAACACAGGAGGGTGGGCATCCTTCCACTTCATCGCAATTGCCCTCCTAGTTATTAGTAATGTCAGGTCTATAAACCGGCTGGAGGCGCTCCTCACCTTTCTACGCTTATATAGCTCCAATAAACAGACCCCACAGATTATTGCAGCATAGATTTGCAAATTTTGCGGCACAAAAATTTAAATTTAGCTGCACAAAAATTGATATTTAGCTGCATTATTGCAGAACTTTATTTTATGCGCAATCGTTCTTTTTCAGACTTAAATCAATGGAAACTGTTTTAGAAGAGTATTCCATTTTAAAATAGGAATGTTTAAAGGGCCTGTAACTCTAGAGAAGCACAGCTCTAATCATAACCTCATGAGAGGGGGCCCTATTTGTCACTGGAATGTTTTAGCGTCCATGTACGCACACCTGCTAGGGCACCGCTGATTCCTGGACCAATGAGGCATGACACTTCTTCATCAGGCACCAACGGATAAACAGTGGGCAACAGGAGAACTTTGAAAAAGGCTTGTATACTAATTGTGGAATGATCATATAAAAAACCCATATTAGATAGTAAAGACAGAGTGTATGGCTCACAGCATGGTGATTGGCACTGAAGGGTTTGCACTGCGGAGAAGTCAAGCCAATAACTGGCCAGACTAATCTCCCTTGCCATGCATTTTGGTCTGGTAGGCCTTAACATCTAAGCAGAACAGTTGGTCTATAAGCTGGGCATGATGCTTTCTGGCATCTACAAGCCTTCACCAGGCCTCGGGGTTCTGTGAGATTCCACTTCCAGGGCACCCAAGGAAATTAGAGCGCAGTCAATTCCCTATGTAGATCTACTCTCACACCCACTGCAGCAATAATGCAGTGCCCACATATCACTACTGCGAGTGTCTCCCATTCTGTAATCCAAGATTGGGTTGTGCCTCAGTTCTCCTCTATGTATCGAGACAACACCTCCCAGGTCGTGCCCCAAAATGCGATGTCCTAAATCACAGTTGGCTGCAAATACCATGTGGAAACAGGCGGGCAAGAAGTTCTCCACATGAGGTGCAGCTGCAATGGGTTTGCCCAAGGTACTCTGCATGTGTGACCTGTGTGTGTTGCCTGGTGGCAGAGAATGCAGTCCAACCAAAAAGGTACGTCATGGGACAGAGAGAAGTTGGAGTAGCTCTGCATGTCTCACTTCAATGTGCACAGACTGTCTAAGATAGAGCAATGTGTGAGCCATTGTGCAAGGTCCACTGCAGTTGACAGATGGGAGAATTGGACAGTGGGAGCAATCGAGGGCAGGATGGAAGACGCAATTAAAGTCACCCACTGATGATCCACGGGATATGATCCAACCTCATGATGAGCACCGTAAGGTAGGCCAGAAATGCCTGTTGCGCAATATTCGGTGCATTTATGGTCCCTAAAAAGAGTGGGGAGCCATCCAGTTGTCCCTCAACAAAGACGTATCGGCCCTCAGGATCTAACTCCTCAGTAAGGCACCTAAAGGGAACTGTAGGGTGTATCCAGATCAGGGCCCCTTGGGCAAACCCCGTATAAGTGGCGATATAGCATTGTCCATGCCAGAGCTTTTGTAGGCAAACATCTTCACCACCCGCTGTATGTGTTTCTTGAAGGAATGCTATACGTGTATTGCGCCGCCTTAATTCCTTACACACTGTCCCCATCTCCTGAACGTTCCATGTGATTACCTGTAGCTTAGTCATGATTATTTGGTGGTGTGGATATATTCACAACACAGTGCTGGCATGCAGCATGGTGTATGGCCTGCAAAACAAAAAAGCATAATCCCCAGCTCCCCTCCCAGGGTAAGCGCTAGAACAGCGATTACCCAAACGGTAAACGAGTAGACTCAGGGTATGGGAACTCTAATAGCAGAGTCTCATGGAGGTCTCCAGCCAAAAGTCCCGCAGAGGGCAGCGGGGGAGAGGTGCCACTAACAGAGCTCTTTTTGGCTATAATGGCATCGCAGTAATCCCGTATCTGAGGAGGGCATGGGGGAAATGGGGGAACACAGCCATCAGACCTGCCTCACCCCTCCCCGCAAACAGATGGTCAATGATAGGGAGAGGGGCAAGAGCAGTCTGGGGCTACCCTGCCCCCAAAGTATAAGGCTCACAAAATACACTTTATCCAGGATGCCTCAGGTCCCAGCGCTCCGATGTCCCTCCTTCCATCAGTGCACACAACAGCATGCAAGAAGGGTCAGGACTTGCTCTATGCAAAGTCTGTCTCATGAGTGGGAAAGGTCCATAGTGGCCCGGAATAAGGGTGAGGAAGGGACCAGATGCCCACATATACTCACTCACCGCTGTCCTCCAGGTAAGGGGACTCTAATCTAGCACAGATGCTCAGCGCGATCTCCAGGCTCCCAACAGCCAGCTCCTCATGGGCAGCAGTGTTCTCACTATCTCTTTGCCACAAGAGGTGCCGGCGCCAAGCAACACCCGCCAACCCCGCAGGCAAGTGCAAGGGGCCAGTAACGTATCCCCTTGCAACATTCCAATGTCGAATGTGCTGTCCCTGGGGACCGACTACCCTCTCAGAACAGCCCACAGCTTCTCTGTTCCTCCACAGCCTCCGCACTGGCGAAATCTCCAGCAGGGCCTGTCGCTGTCAAGTGTGGTGGTAGGGGGCCCCCCCTACAGAACGTCCACCACAGCCCAGCTCAGTCAAACAGGATCACACTTGGGCTCAGCAGGCCTCTCCGTTCAGGCCCGCACACCACGCCTGCTGCCTTCCAGCCTCGGGAAGATTCAGGAGTTCATGGTGCCTGTCTGAGCTGCCGGAGCATTCATCCGAGCTCCCAGGCTCTCTGCACCTCACTGGTCGAGCCACATTGGTGATATGACATCCATTACTGGATAGATGGTACCAGATCATTTACCTCTGCATTGAGCCGGCTCAAAAAAAGTTCCCATCTTGCTGCTGTTAGCCACCCTTCCAAAGCTCTTGATGTCACCGGTATTTGGTCCACTGTGCATACATCAGCTGCATAGGTGCTTTCCTTTAGCCATTCTGACTTTTTGTACGGTTAGTGGTAGAAAAGAAATTGACTGCGATATTATGAGCAATGATATTACAGTTTAGCCCTAAGAGGCCTATTTCTAAGTACCAACATTACCCCAATTTGGGCATAAACAAGAGTTTGTGCCTGTATTTCAAGATGTGCTTCTACAATTCCTGATACCACAAGTTATTCCTCCTTCCGGCTGACAATGGAAAGGGAGTACCACAGCCAGCAAATACAACACCCTGCAGTTTTGGTATTTGTGATGTGGGTGATTGCCTCTGCAAGCACCCAGGCACACATAAAGAGGCTCATGGTTTATATGCATTGGTCATATTGGACATACAAATGCCCAATAACATAAGGTTGGTAGTCCTAACTTTGCTACTCCTAAACTGAGAAAAATCCTAACTTTAAGACTTTCGGTAATCACAGAAGACATTTAGGAGTCCTAAAGTTAGGAGTCCTAACTTTACTATTCCTAAACTGAGAAAAAACATAACTTTAAGACTTTCGATTTTCACAGAAGGCATTTAGGAGTCCTAAAGTTAGGACTCCTAACTTCTGTGAGTAATGAAATGAGTAAGCGCCTTCTGTGAATACCAAAATGAGTAAGAGCCTTCTGTGAATACCAAAATGGTAGTAAGTGTAGGATTTTGTCTTAAGTTAGTTCTGTGAATCGGGCCCCTTGGGCTTTGTTAGCTACTAAAACCTATTTGCAAGTCAGAAATGCCTTTCTGACTTGTAAGAAGAGGTTTGGCAACTCATTCCAAAGAGTAGTTAAGAGGTGTCAGCACCACCTAATTGTGATTTGCATTGACATGTATCAATGTTTTGCAATTGCATTTACAAACCACTGACCAGGTACCAATTCTGATTCACAAGTGGGACAGCTTCCACTTAGGCAATCTTAGTCGGTGTTCTCGGTCGAAGCAGACAGGGGTGCCGGTGGTCAGTGTGTGCTCCTCCGGATCTCATCCAAAATGGGAATTTTTTTTTTATAAAGTAGATCCTGTCCCTCTATGGGGCATCGGCTTCTTTTAAAGAGGGTTTTTCTTTTAGGAATACAAATGTAGGATGGAGGTCTGCTATCTCTGGAAGGCCACCATCTCAGTATTCATGCCCAATCGCAGGCAGTCACATATAGTTAATATTCATTAGGCAAGTTGTTATTCAATGCAGTCCCATTTTGTGACAAGGCCTATTAGTACATAGGCCACATAGGAAAAATAGCAGGCATGACACAAAATATGAAATCAAACAAGAAGTTGGAAGGTGCACTTGTTCCGCAGTCATGAAGCAGCGTAAACAGTTATTCCATACTTAAGTCCTTTTATTCAATAAATCTCTCAAAACTGGCACACAGACAAAGCGTTTTGTTCCCGATTCTTTGCCAGAGGGAACTTCGTCAGGGCTCCTATTTTGCAAAAATCCAAAACCATAGGGCATAAATTAGGCCTCAATATGTGGAATATGTAATAAACTCTCTCAAAAATCACAAATATTAATCATGTGCTTTATGTAGCATTGCGATACACCTCCCTTTCTGTTTGATAAACAAGATTTCTCACTATTCCAATTGCAAAAAAACGATTGGTGATGGATCAAACCCAGATCTGTTGACTGGGTGTGAGTGTTTGATTGGTTCTGATGCTCCGTCCATCACCACCCCCTTTTGTACCGCTTTGTTAGCCATAAGTTGGCAGGGTATGCTCAGACGTGAGTCCCTTGCTCACTTTGCCACTGGATTCAAGCAAGCCTGGCTGAAGACGGCTGAAATGCCAGAAACCGGTCCTAGGAAGCTTGTTTCCGGTCCAGGGAAGGCATGGCTTGGCAGTTCGGGCTGGACTGTTCCCATGAGGCACAGGGTCAGACTGATTTGCATATGGCCATGTCTGAACTGGGGTGGCAGAGTGGGCTAAAGAATGGTGATGGATCAAACCCAGATCTGTTGACTGGGTGTGAGTGTTTGATTGGTTCTGATGCTCCGTCCATCACCACCCCCTTTTGTACCGCTTTGTTCACCATAAGTTGGCAGGGTATGCTCAGACGTGAGTCCCTTGCTCACTTTGCCACTGGATTCAAGCAAGCCTGGCTGAAGACGGCTGAAATGCCAGAAACCGGTCCTAGGAAGCTTGTTTCCGGTCCAGGGAAGGCATGGCTTGGCAGTTCGGGCTGGACTGTTCCCATGAGGCACAGGGTCAGACTGATTTGCATATGGCCATGTCTGAACTGGGGTGGCAGAGTGGGCTAAAGAATGGTGATGGATCAAACCCAGATCTGTTGACTGGGTGTGAGTGTTTGATTGGTTCTGATGCTCCGTCCATCACCACCCCCTTTTGTACCGCTTTGTTCGCCATAGGTTGGCAGGGTATGCTCAGACGTGAGTCCCTTGCTCACTTTGCCACTGGATTCAAGCAAGCCTGGCTGAAGACGGCTGAAATGCCAGAAACCAGTCCTAGGAAGCTTGTTTCCGGTCCAGGGAAGGCATGGCTTGGCAGTTCGGGCTGGACTGTTCCCATGAGGCACAGGGTCAGACTGATTTGCATATGGCCATGTCTGAACTGGGATGGCAGAGTGGGCTAAAGAATGGTGATGGATCAAACCCAGATCTGTTGACTGGGTGTGAGTGTTTGATTGGTTCTGATGCTCCGTCCATCACCACCCCCTTTTGTACCGCTTTGTTCACCATAAGTTGGCAGGGTATGCTCAGACGTGAGTCCCTTGCTCACTTTGCCACTGGATTCAAGCAAGCCTGGCTAAAGACGGCTGAAATGCCAGAAACCGGTCCTAGGAAGCTTGTTTCCGGTCCAGGGAAGGCATGGCTTGGCAGTTCGGGCTGGACTGTTCCCATGAGGCACAGGGTCAGACTGATTTGCATATGGCCATGTCTGAACTGGGGTGGCAGAGTGGGCTAAAGAATGGTGATGGATCAAACCCAGATCTGTTGACTGGGTGTGAGTGTTTGATTGGTTCTGATGCTCTGTCCATCACCACCCCCTTTTGTACGTCCTATAGATTAAATGGCATCAGACATAAGTCTTTATTCCTCCATCAGCAGTAATGCGGCGAATTGACATTAAAACTTAGACGACACAAGGAGGTGAGTTGCGTGGCATAATAACCGGCAGTATATATGTATGACTTGCTTGCACTAGTTGTGATCTGCCTTTATATTCATCAGGCCCTTAGCTTGGACTTTGTAAGTTGTTTAAATATGTATGAAACAAGATTAATTTTGGGGGTGGGTAATTGCCCACCTCAAGAAATAATAACACATCTTGTCAGTGAACCTTCAAAGTCACTAAACTAATCTCCGCCCAGTCCCCTAGTAGCTATGACACAGAGCAGACAGGCTTAACTTAAGGTAATGTGTAAAGTATTAATGCAGTACCATAAACGTAATAAAATAAAAATCATCAAGTAATAAAAATCCCAACCGAATTGAAAAATAAAGCAAAATGAAATAAACAAAATAACACAAAAATGACAAAAATCTAATAAGGGGAACCAGATATAGACATTTTAAAATTTTATGTAGAAATTGCACTAAAAGGCACAACGTGCCAATGATAGTCTATGGAAGCCGTGCACCTGGACTTAGATGCAATGTGCAGCTAACCATAATAGAGCCCTGGTCACACACCCAGAGTGGATTGGTCCAGGTGAAAAGTTTGGAGGCCAAAAGGTTTTGAAATATCAAAAAATATCTTTGTCACTTTTTTTTAAAGAAAAACATAGCAATTTCTTATAAGTCCCCACATAGAAAGGGACTTTGACACTTGAGATGAAACATCCTTCCTCATTCATGCCAAATATCATCTGGGCAGTGGCTGGAGAGCTAATGAAAATTAGCCTCCAGCAGCTTCAGGCAGGGTAAAGATAGCTCTCTAAAAGGTACACTTCCAATAGATTTAATAAAAATCCGACTTCACCATTAGTTTGTAATTTTATTCAATTTAAATATAGAAATACGTCCCTGCATGGAGTCTGTAGCTGATACAGGTGAAAAGTAATAGATTAAAGGGTATAATCTACACTTTGACTTTTACTATGTGCCAGCTACTGCCTGACCTTTTGTTTCTTTATAAATGAATCCCTTTTAGCATCCGCTGGCTGCCAGCTGCCATGCTGCATTTGCTGCTCACCCCTGTCTAGCAAAAGACCACCTCTGAATGACTTTGAGATAACTGACTGTGTGTGCGTAAGTGAGCAACCACAAAGTCATCTTCAAATACTCTTACATTTGATTATATGATAAATCAGTCCAAGGTTATTCATGTGTGCACAGGCATGCATGGCAAACATTTTGGACTGTTTTTTTCTTTAAGCAAAAATAAATATTGCAAGATGGTCATAGTGCATGCACAGTAGCCATCTTGGCAAGTTTTTTGTTAAGCTTTAAGAAAAACTATTCCAAGATGGCACCACGCATGTGTATGCATGATGGCTATCTGAGTAAAAACCACATACATCTGGGCCAGTGTTACGTATGGGATTAAAAGACATTACCAATGCTTGTTTCTGATTTTTAGTTATTCTTATGTGCTTAAACTATGCGTTAAGTTCACAGTTCTTCAAACTCAACAATAAATTTTCTTTGCGCCAATAAGAATCATATTTTCAGCGATATGCATTACAACTAAAATGGATTTTGATGCCTGTTCTAGGTGCACCTTCTGCTATGAAGCTCCTGCAATTTGTATGAAAATTATAGGTGACGGCTAATTTATTTTCAAATTCACTAGCATATGGACGCCATGTTTTGGCTGCAGCATGGTTTGTTTTCCTACTTATTTGTTGGCACATGCTTGCAAAAATGAAAGTGAAATACCCATCGCATCAGCTTGTAAAGGCCAGACCTATTGGCATGGGCAGTCCATGTCTTTTGCATTGCATGTTTCTGTGGTGATGCACACTGCTGTTCAGCTTCCCTTCCCTTTCCCTCCACATCATGGAGTAGAACGTGGACACAGTGTTCCTCTTCCTAACTCCAATACAGAATGATCCCTCGCTGAGCTCCACCTTCTCTTCTTCTAACCTGAGCTCAACAGTCAATAAATCTACACACTAAATCCAACAGAGCATGCAAACAAATCATCGGAAACAGCCGGGTCAGGCACGGTGCAGGCAATCAATCTGCACTGCATCCCAAGGGAAAGCTAAAGAAATAGTAATTAAGAAAAACAATTGCCACTTTACTGGGTCTGAGAATTACATGTTACAGTAACATGATAGCATGGGAGAAAACATGTTTTTCTTCCAAATAAGGAACCTTAGGCACATCTGAAGGTCCTCCATTTATGGAGAAACCAAATAAAAATGTATGCATGTTTCATGTATGCATTAAAATACCCAGAAATAGAACCTACTGTGCATTTCTGTTTTATAGCATTAGGTAAAACAAATGTCCGTGTATATGTTTGTAAATCTGCAGAAAGTATCTATGACCATCTTGTGGATGTTTCTTATACACTTACGTTCTCATGTTGAATCGGTTTCAACCACCCCTATGGAATAAATGTAACAGGGATATAGTTCTTTCTTGCCTCTCTTCACTGCAGAGAAACTAAGTGTAACTAAGTAACTGTAACTATGTCTAGGATTGATGGGAATATAATTGCTGCAATTCAGATGCTGGGTTTTGTTTGTGTGTTTGCTACATTACCCATACAATTATACTCGTGGGCATGCAAATTAAATTAAATGCATTTCAAGCACAACATATTACTGTCAGAATAGGATTAAATGCGGGATGACGAGAATTATCATTTTGCAAACCAGCATGCTTTGCAGACAATGCTAGTTACTGTTCCGCCCAAATATCTGTTAGCGAGTGCCAAGATGTGCATTACAAATGCAAATTATGTAATGTAATGTTACACCTTATGGCACTTGTAATACGGCAGAGGGGATATCTGTCACATAAGTGATGGGGTAGCCCGTCTACCAATCTCTAAAGCAGGTCCTTGGTTCCAAGAATGCATAAAGAGCTCATTTCGAGCTGGCAGTACAGGAGAGCTGACACAAATCAGCTTTGATTCCCAAGCATCATTTAGACGTGGGGCAACTGCTGAGTCATGGCTGATTGAACCTGTCCCAGAGGTCAATCAAAGGTGACCATCCATCACATACAGGGGGGGCATATTTACAAGAAAGTGGCGAAGCGTGTCATTAAGCCAAGAAGGATAACGACACGCTGCATCACTTTAAAAACGCAGGGCTGCATCATATTAACTAGAATATGGTGCCATCCTGCGATTCCCCCTGCGCTGACGCTAAATTAAGCTGCCTAGAGCCAACGCAGGTGCACGTGCATAGTGCAAGGGTGCCTGTGTTGAGGGAAATATTGTTTTTGTGCAGGAAGGTCCCCCCTCCTGCACATAAACAATCTTGAAAAGATTTTTTGTAACTTCTAGAAGTTTCAAAACTGCATTTTTTTAAATGACTGTTTATGAGCAAGAAGGGGGACCTTCCTGCACATAAACAATCCTTGGCGTTCTGCTTTTTCTATGTGTGCTAAGGCAGCAGACATGGAAACAGCAAAAACAAGGAGAAATAGAGTATTTCTCCTCGTTTTGCCTGTTTAAGACCAGGTTTTTCCCTGGTCTTAATGTTGGTGCTGCCTCCTATTTACGCTGCTCTTGCAAATAGGGGGGCAGCATCAAAATCAATGGGTGTTGCAGTGGAATGGCCATCACAACACCCATTGCCCTCCCCTTTTACGCTGAGTGTAGCGTGAAAGGGGTCTTATTTGCAAGGCAGCGTTAAGCCACGTTAAGTGGCCTAATGCTGCCTTGTAAATAAGGCAAAGCTCCAATCACCATCGCAACGTCACTAAAAGTGAACTTGTGGTGCCGATAGGGGCTTGTAAATGTGCCCCAGGGTGTCCATTCTAGCGTCCAATATGTAGTTTCACAGCTGGAGTCAGCCTCATAAGACATAACAGTCCGGGGCACCGAAAAGAAACAATGCCACATATTTAGCGGGAAAGCTCCTTGTGTGTCAAGGCCATTGATTTTGTTTTTTACATATAAAATTCCAACTTTGGAACTTTGTTTGTGAAAAATAAAGAAAAGGAATGCTAAGAATGCCATTAAATATGGCGCACATTGAGCATTTATTTAAGAGGTAAACACACCCGCTGTGTCGGTAGGGGCAGTTATACCAGAAACAGGCTGCTTCTGTCGGGGTCAACTAAACATGGGGAGGGAAGTTTGCAGCAAGATGGTGAGGGGCGAGGCCTCAGCATGCCTCTTGCCAGGTATCTAACTGCCCTGAGTTTTCACTAGTTCACTTTAAAGCCAGATTATCAAATACCACTAAAATATTTAGGAATTTCTCAATTTTGAGGCCAAATGCTGAAACATAACTTTAATATTTCATTATTAGGTATTACATTTAAAAATGATGAGCAGCATACATGTTTTTTTAAGTAAATTGTGCATGTTCAATGTTAGTTCCGGGTCCATTGTTAATGTTTAGACTTTGGGCCTCATTCTCATTTCCCAAAAATACCTATTGAGGTGTAAATCAAAGATGGTGTCTAAACTGGGATTATAACCTGTTTGGTAATGCTGCACTTTTATATCCCACATAAATTTCATGAGAAAACATTTTGGATAATTTTTTAAGGGAAAATACTGCAAATTTGATCATTTGAACATAGGAAGGCATGTAGCAATACTGCTTTTTTCACAACAGAAAGGCAATTCCACACCTGGTGAATGTGGCACCAGGTAGAAGTTGTGTTTCTTTTTTGTATATGATATCGCCTCCCAAAATAAAGTGCACCTCTTAGTTAGGCCCTTTATGTGCACTTCTTGCATTGCAAAACAATAGAAGTAATGAACACAATAATGATACAGCAAAAAATACATAATGAATCGTTTTCTGAGGACTTACCCAAGCTGACAAACTAAAATGACCAAAAGGCAGAAAAGGTGGAGGTTTCTGAGCGTGACAAAACCTGGACATATTCCAGTATCCATCCCGATGGAGTGCCAGTGCTGGAGAGCTTCTGTTTTTTCACCTTGACCCTTAAACTGTAATTTAAAAATAAAGGTAAACATTAGGGATCACACATTTGTAAAGGTGCGTGTCATGTCACAGAATGTACAGTAGTTGGTGAGCTGTTTTTCACAGTAAATTGTAAGTATGCTTAAACTTTCACACAAAAGCTGCTGGCATATGTCTTTCACCGGGTGCTAAAAAAAACCTTAAAATTACTTTGGCAGGGAGGCAGCAGCAGGCAGAGAGAGGTAGGACGTTCTTACAGAGCAATCAACAAAGGTGTAACAGAGTGAGAGAAAGGTCAATGTAAATATATCGGATTTCATGCATTTATTCATACACAAGGAAGAGCTGCAATTCCTTGGTCATATTGTTACTTTTCTAGGATGCCCAAATATAATTCCTAGTAATGCATCTCCAAATAATAAACCATCTGCTATTGTGGGCCGCCAGATGCCTTTCAATGCATCTCTTTTTCGGATTTCCACCGAGGGCTACATTTTCCCCTTGATACTTGCATGCTTCTGTTAAATGTAAGAAACCCGTCCCCCAAGCGCTTCCATGTTGTCGCTTTCAAAGTAGTCTGGATGAGAAATGTTCCTTTTTTGCCCGCTCCAGCTTAAAGGAAACTCAGATACCCATATGTGTAGAGTCCATAGTCTGAGTGATAAAAGAAAGTTTACAAAGGCTCATCTTACTGGTGGCATTTTCTACATATATGAAAATTTAAAGGCGTGTGTGACTTTTTAAGCAACGCGTTAAGCTAAAATAAGCTCAGACTTAGAGTTCAGCGGATGGGTTACTCCGTCACAACCTTAATATCCTGTCTGCCAAACTAAAAATGCATTATGTCCAGAAGGATTTGAAATACTACTACTATACTGTATACTATAATATGAGATCATTTGTCACATTTGTGTCAGAGTAACCCATCAGCCGAACTCTAAATCAGGCCCTTTGGGGCAGATCTACAAGGCAGTGCCGCAGCGCGGAAACGCAAGCCTTTTGGCTGTGCCACGCTAAGGCACTTTCGAAGCACAGGAGTGCGACATATTTACAATCATATGTCGCATTCCTGTGCTCTCCCCTGCGCTGGCGCACAAACAACTGCCATGCGCCGGCGCGGGCACCCATGCACCATGGTGCAAAGATGCCTGCGTCATGGGGAGATTATTTTTGTGCAGGAAGGAAAACCTTCCTCCACAACAACAATCACAAAAGGCATTTTCCTCTTTCAATGCATGCGGTAGAATGCAGCATGCATTGAAAGAGGAAAAAACGAGGAGAAATGAAAACATTTCTCCACGTTGCACCACGGTACGCATTTCCAGATTTACGATTCCTCGTAAATCTTGAAATGTGTCTTGTTACCATGGGTGCTGCGTGGGAACACCCACAGCAACACCCATGGACGCCCCTTCCACGCAAAGTGCTGCGTGTGAAGGGGCCATTTTTACAAGGAGAGGAAAAGTCCCGCAGGGTGGCTTTTCCTCTCCTTGTAAATTGGAGAAGTGAAATGCGCCTCCAGTACATCACAATAAGTGACGTACTGGTGGCGCAGGGGGCTCGTAAATCTGCCCTAGTTTTTAAATCCTTATTTTGTCACAGGTTAATAAAATTTACAATATGCAACCAGGTTCATTACAAATTGCCAGAGTTGGGGCACATTCAACAGAGGATTTTTCTTTCCTGTATTCCTTCACCTCTGACCAGCAGACTGAAGGTACCTTGTAGAGGCTTGCCACTGGTGCCTTTCATGTGTCAGTTAAGTCAGGCTCTTCATATGGTTCCATGGCTTCTGGCCATGGGTCCCTTTCAAATTATCAAAGATATCAGTTTAGGTCATTTCCCGAGGCCTCCACAGATCCTGCAGTGATTGATAGTGTGGTAAGCTTGCTCTGAGCTGGTATTGGTGCAAATCTTCTCAGTGATCATCTCTGATTCACTGCAGCATCTGTCAGGAGGGATTGGGTTTACCTACATGTTCATAACTTTCTGGGGTGTTGGGGTGGCCAAGTCGTTTACCTTACCGCACTGAAGATTAGAGTTCTAGGGGTGTTGATGAGTTCCCATTTTGAGAATGCATTTGCTTGTAGTCACTCAGCCCCACAAGGTAAGAAGGTAGGGGTGGCACAGAAACTGCCATTCAGGTCAGGGGCTCCAAATGTTTTTTTTCATTCCACCATGAACCCGTAAGTCAAAGTACTGCTTTGGTGAAATGAGAATAAGTTAAAAAAGAAAGACTAAGAAAGTCGAAACCTTTTGCAGCACTTAAAGGGGCAGCATATAAGACACTAGAAAGTAAGTACAAGATAAGGTTACCAAGAAAGTGTGCAACAATCCTACCTAATAATTATGTTAGAAATTCAGACTTTGGAGACTCTTAAAGAGAAGTAAAAGCAACATTAAGGAATGATGATGGTTGCACCTGTAAAGACGCAAGGGGAATTACACCAACATAGTGTGTGCTTAGGAGTTCAAAAATAGGCGAGATCAAAGTCAAACCACCAACTGGAAATCTTGGGCAGTAATATCTGAGCTCTTGGACCAGTGACTTCTACCAACAAACGAACAAATATTCAAGCTACTTATGGATTTAAAAGACGGTCTGGGTGATACAGACAGGAGAATTGTTAAGAAATGTGCAGAGGAAAGAGAAAGTGATAAAACCATGGCAAAACATCAACAAACACTAACAAATACAGGGGCATATCATCAAGAAACGGCGTTAAAATTATCGCCGCTTTAGCGGCAGAAAACTGCCGCTAAAGCGGCGATAATAGGCTTTATAATATGCCCTTGAGAATTCCTATAGAAGCCCATGTTCTCGTGTCAACATGGGCTTCTATGGGAATTCTCTGCGGCATATTATCAAGCCCATTACCGCCGCTTTAGCGGCAGTTTTCTGCCGCTAAAGCGGCGATAATTTTAGCGCAGTGCTTGATAATATGCCCCATAGTGGCTTAATACAAATTGAAACGACTTATTAAGACTGAGGGTGAGGTAGGGTACTACTCAGAATCCAATATCGTTAACAGTTTAGGCCAACATAAACTACTCACTGTTAACGTTTCTCAACGTCTGACATAAGCCGGGTCAACGTGGAAAGCTAAATGAAAATCAACACTGGAAGCCTTACCTTTAAAGGCACAATATAACACTTGTGCAAGATAAAATAATGAAAAACAGGTACAAATGGCTGACTTCATCTAGTCAACACCAGAACCAGGTTTTTGCAAAGGACCATTTTTTTGTAATTACTCTCTCGTATTTTTGGCCTCCTCTGCTGAAGCAGTTTTTGGTGACACACTTTACTCCTGTTAACCAGTAGTAAAGTGCTTGTACCTCCCTTTAACTGTGGTAAAATAAACATACACATAATTAGCACATTTGATATCCTTATACGTACCTAGTATATATTAATACATGTAACTAAGGCCTGTAAATTAAATCCTGCAAGTGAGCTGCAGCACTCATATTGCCACCAACTAAAGAAAGACTGTAAAACATGCCCTTGCAGCCTGTGTGTGCAGTTGTGAACTGCCATTTCCACATTGCAAAATAAACCTTTTGTCAGGCCTAGATGGTATTATTACTCATAACTCACCCATAAGGTAAGCCCTAAATGCCCACAAGGCAGAGTGCAGGGTATTTAAACAGCAGGACATGTATATGTAATGTTTTACATGTCCTGGCAGTGAAATACCTTCAAAGAACTTTATCACAGTAATATGACTGGCTCTCCCATAGGAAAACACTTGGTTACATTATAACATAACATAATGCCTAATTTCGGTTTTGGAGCAGCTAGAAAAATTAATCAAGGTCTCATTTTATTAGAAATTTAAATTCCAATATAATGGTAAAGTTGGTTTTCATATTACTATTTTGAAAATAACAAGTTGCCATTTTCCTACCTTAGAGCAATGTACCTTTCTGCCAATGTCGAGTGTCACCTGATTGATGAATGGGTTCCCTGTGGTGAGATGTGGATTTCTCCGAGACAGTGGACAAAAAGGTTGGATGTCGAGAGGTGTTTTCACTCCCTGAGCAGGATGGTCTGTGGGCTTTGCTCCGCCCTTTCCTGAGCTTCAAAGGGTCCCTGCTCTTTCACTGGTAGATGCAACTCACAACTAGGCTAGTCTTCCTTTGCCTTTGTACTCAATTTGGCTCCAACCCCAGTAGCAAGCGAGAGCTGCCGCAGAACTGGTTTGGCATGCCCACAACTGAGGA
This sequence comes from Triturus cristatus, assembly GCF_964204655.1. Classification (NCBI taxonomy): domain Eukaryota; kingdom Metazoa; phylum Chordata; class Amphibia; order Caudata; family Salamandridae; genus Triturus; species Triturus cristatus. The sequence continues at coordinate 1,192,568,978 of NC_140591.1, forward strand.
TTTTCCCATTTCCATAACCACACCTCTATGTGAACACAGTGAGCTCTGACTGAGGCAGGAAAGGTTGTGCCAAATTGAATTTAGGTGGGGAAGGGCTCTGTGGGATAGTTTACAGTAAAGCACACAGGAAGTGCTGTAAAGTGTGTAGTATCTCCCTGGGAACTTTTACCCTTATTGGTTAATGAGTGGCCAGCAGTTCCCCCATCCACCAATTGGCCCTTGGCACAAAAATGGAAACCCTAATGCCCTCATCAGAGCACTCCTTGACCTGTGCACATCAGAAGAAGGACCGCCCTGCTGTCTGACTGATGAAGGAAGGCTGGACCTGACTGCCTTGAACTCAGGATCCCAAGAGTGACACAAGGGTCAACTGACTGGCCTCCTGTTTGAGCTACAGGGACACAACAAGCTTCCAGAGTTCTTTTCGTGCACCTGCACAGCTAACTAGCTCCAACAGGACCTGCCCTAGACCCTACTGCTGGCCACAGTTAGAGTGAGTCCTAACCCACAAGTAGTGCCTCCCAGGTCCTGGACCCTTTGCTGATGTCAGAGTATACTCCTCCTGTTCAAACTAAAAAAGCTGGGACACAGAAACCTTTTGCCAAATTTTCTTCCAAAGAACCTGTGAGAGACCGGGACCACCGTCAAGCTGGAGCCGTCGATGTCAAATCGCTTGTCAGAGTCAACCTGCTGGTTTGACCTGCTGAAGGAGTTCTGATTGATGAGAAGTTTCTAAGTCCGAATGGAGAGGCCTTTCGCTGGACCAAAGCCGAGCAGCAACCTATCGACATCAATGCCTTCCTGAGGTCAGCCTTCGGACTTCATCCACTCAGAGCTTTCCTGCCTTCATTGACGACTGCCCCGGGACCCCACGCTTCCGCAACCTCCCATCTTCAAGCACTGCATCAGATCCAGCTTGCCCACCGACGACTCATCTGCAGCTACTTTTCTCCAGTAAAATATCTAATTCCGAAAGTAAACTTTCCACCGGAATGAACCTGGTGCCTATATGCAATCTGCTCTCCATCACAGTCGGCCTTAACTTTTGACTTGGACACGGTCGTGCGTGACCAGATAACAGCCGTTGGTGCTTTGTGCTTCTTGGCACTATTTTCAATTCAAACTTTAAAAATTTATAGGGCTGGTTGTACTGATTGGATGTTTGTCGTTTTAGTGTAATTTAATTTGTTAGGGATTTTTCTTGTTTTGTATTTTCACTTTATTATTGTTTGAGTGTTGAATAGACACTTTACACACTGCCTCTATGCTAAGCCTGACTTCTTTTGTGCCAAGCTACCAGAGGGTTAAGCACAGGTTTATCTAATCACTTTTGTGGTCCACCCTGCCAAGGACTGTGATTATTGTTTGCCGTGGGTTACCACCCCCTTTGACAAACGATTCAATTTCTTACACAGATTCCTGAAGAAAGTAAGTAATCAACTAGAGAACAAGGATCCTATATGTTGAGAAAAATGTAATTATTACAAAATTATAATAAGAACTTCTTTAAAAAATAAAAACAAATCCCAAAAATCACCTCTATGCCACCAATAAAAGCCAGAGATATGGCTAAGTAACAAGGAGACTGAAACATGTTCAATCATGTATATGCCCATTATATCTGTTATGCACACTTTGGAATCCTAAATTAAACTAATAAGGTACATATAAAGAAAATCACAGTTGAGGATACAGAGAAAACAGACTATTTCAAAAGATATCAGTACAAAAGGTCCTACATTCTCAACTGCTAATTGTGCAATCAATGTGGAAACTCGGAAACCAAGTGTTGTTCAATAACTTGAACTCACCGAAGCTTGTGCTTGCCCACACTCCGACCTAAGGGTAATGAGGGGTCTGAATGTTTGCCTGAATTTAAGTCAGCTGCCAACTGAAGACAAAGAATTCAGAGAGAAATCGGAGGACCCGCATTAGATTCAATTGTAAACAATCACTTATCTATTTTTGGTAGGAATTCCAAATACAGACATTCAGAAAACGTTTTTGCAACTCATAAGTCTAGATATTCATTTAGTTATATAGAGAACATTAATAGCTGGCACCTGGCTAGGGCTAGATCAAAACAAAGTTCTCCGATCTAAAGATGTGACCTCAAGGGGCCAAAACAGTCTAGTAAAATAGTACATTGGTTCCTAGCAATTTTATCAAGGCAGAACATTTTTTACCTGTATTTCACTGCATGAGAGAGAAGCACAATGCAAAAGTATGCATATCCAAGTAAAAAGACCAAAATAGAATCATCCAGTAAAGATCAGTGGTTTTGTTCCTGATGAAGTGAATTTTGACTTGTAATGTCTTATCATCTTAGAAATTCTGGTTGAAAGAAGAACTGATATTAAATGGCTATTAAATGGCTCTTTGACTCAAACAAAAGTTGTTACTCAAACTGCGACCACAAATATAAGTCGTCTTCAACATTTCAGTGAATACGCATTTGCTGGGCAAGATTAACCCATGAAGCTGAATCATTTTTCTTAGTCGGTGGAGCTCTAGCTGCACAATAAATCAGTTTTAAGAATCCGAAATATACATTTAAGACTGGCCAGGTCAGCTGAGTTGGAACTACCCCAGCAGGAAAGCATGCCCTTTCATAACCTAAGATGGCAGTCTAGGCGCAAGAAATACTCTTAAATGCATACCCCAGTAGCTCTTAGGAACATAGCAAGAAATAATTGAAATTAAGGGTGTATGAAGAATTTCCACATAACCTGGGGGCATATCTATCAAACGATTTTTTAATCGCAAACGCTGCAATTCGCAAAATAACAGTGTTTGCGATTAAAAAATCGGTAATCGGGATGTATGAGCCAAATCCCATCGCAAAATTAAGGAATTGCTAATTTAGCGATTTCTTAATTTTGCGTAAGCATTTAAGAAATCGTAAATTGCGATTTCTTAAATGATATGTAAAAAGCACCCAAGTTGTGCGAATTATCCTTAAGAAATCGCGAATTACCACCAACTTCCAGTTGGTGGTAATTTGCGATTTCCTTTCAAAATGCACTTTTTTGAATTTACCAAAGTGCCACGTGGCGCTCATACATGCCCTTAGGGCATGCATGTGCGCCATATGCACACACACGCTCATTTCAGGGGTGCATTAGGGTGTCAGCATGACACCCTTGCACCTTTGAAATTATTCTCAAATTGCGATTAGCAAATTGCGATTCGCTATTTGAGAATTACTTCCCATTCATTCCTATGGGTCTCCTGGCCCATAGAAATGAATGGGCAGGTATTCCTTAATTGCGATTTCGCAATTTGCTAATCGCAATTAAGGAATTTTAAGAAATCGCAAAAAGTTTGCAATTTTTTAAATACATCCCGTTTTGCAATTCTCAAATAACGATTCTTTAAAAATCGCTATTTGAGAATCGCAAATGGTGATGTTGATACATATGCCCCCTAGTCTTTCTTCTCATACAGCATGAAGGTGTGATAATTATAAAGATTTTGCATCTATGTAACCTTAATATCAGCAAGAAGCAGACAGAATACAGCCATGAAATTTGACTCATTCAGACAGAAGTGATTGACCAAACATAGATATTTTGAGAAATCAAAATGTTTAACTCTGTTGTGTAAACTTCAATACAGACAGGAAAGTGGCAAGCTGCCACAAACCTTTGCATAATGAAGTGAAAGGAAACATAGAAAGAAAAACGACTGGATAGGAGCTATATTTTGACAAAGTCATGATAGTACAAATTAGAGTCCACTGAAACACCACTTTAGACAAGGCATCAAGCACCTACACCCACGTTTCAGAATCAAATGTTTTAAATCGTGATCAAAATGGGGAAACGCTTCTTGCAGATGGAAATACGATGGAATCTCTGCTCCCATTATTTTTCAAAAAGATATAAGTTAAGTTAGAACAGATATTATTTAACTTAGCAGCAAAGTGAAATGTTTAGTTTGATGCTGAAAGTGCTGAAAAAAGATTGAACGTTACCCCCTAAAACAAGAATGCCGCAGAACAACATATAAAAATCTCAGTGGAATTACAAAAAAATAGGTACAAGAGAAGAAAATGACCTCCACCTTTAGTAGGTGCAACATGTTGGACATGGCTTCCAAGATGAATGATTCAGGACCTTCTGCTCAGGACATGTGAATGAAGCGACAATATCTAGAAATCATAATAAATCATAAAGGTCGGGTCGCCTTTTTTGAAGACCTTTTTCATGACATCAACACGGCAACACCTGATTCCAGGAAGCAAACTATTGGGAATACCATACCAAAATTCCACCAGGGCAATTTCAGCGTTTGTCTGGAGTGTTCACTGTAGAAAGACTAAAAATAAAATTCAGACAAACCTCCTGGTTGAAATTTCTAAACTTGGAATTTACTGGGCAATTGTTCCTCCAGGTTGGCCTGTCGACATTTAACAAAGGGTGCAATCTCTATACTATCAAGTAATTACCGGGTGCAATAAACATTCAAATACTTATAATTGTGATTCCTGAGTAAATAAGCATTTGCTCAGAGATGACAATTTACCACGCCAATCAACATGATCCTATTATTGCCCAAATAGCCTGTTGGGCATCCATGACAAGATGTTTACTGATATCATCCCATGAGACATATGAACTTGGATTGATAAATCTTTCTCACTGAACCTGGTACAGAGGGTTGTTCTGTCAATGCCTGATGTTTTCTGACCAAGCATTTTTTCTACTCCACATTATTCACCAAATTAGCTTAGCTCAAAACGATGCCGATTTATGTGACATTAAGGAATGTTTTATCCTTGTTTAACCTGATATCAAGTGCAGAACTGTGGGACAACATGAAAGGCATGTTAGAAATGGGGTCTCCAGTAAGCAATAATTTGCACCTTTGTCCAAATGGAGACCCTTCCTTCTAGTCAGGATAAAGGGGATGCACTACTGAAATAACCCCTGTTCACCCATTTGGTAGCTGACACAAGCAGTCTGGCTTATCTCAGAGGCAGTGTGTGAAGCATTTGCACATAACATACAGTAATACAGAGAAAACACTACAAAAGGACACCAAACCAGTTTTAGAAAAATAACCAATATTTATCCGTGCAAACAACCCCAAAACGATAAGAGACCAACTTAGAGTAATCCAAGTAATAAAAGCCGGTAGCTCCGTCCGGGGCTACTGCGGTGCTGAAACCAACAGAATCCAACTGTTCCGGCCGACCGCATCGGTGCAAACGGGCGTATGTGTCAGCAGACTCGTAAACAGTTCCTTTGGTTCCGGCCGACCGCCTCGGTGTAGGCCGGTCATGGCAACCATGCAGTTGCAATGTGAAACGTAGCGGTGCGGCGTGCGGGGCCCTCAACTTGCGTTGCAGGCAGTGGCGTGGTGACAGTCATCCAGCAACTTTGGTGAGACCAGGGCTGTGGTGTGGATTGAGGCAGTGCTCATTGTGTACTGACGGTCACCATGCAAGCGGCAGTGCCGATTGATGGGAGCTGGCGTCGGTCGGCCCAGACTGAGGGGTGGGATGGGGCAGTGCGTCATATGACTCATAAGCAGTGCCCCCAAACGATGGTGCGGTCAGGGGTGCAACGATATCGTCAGTGAGAGCAGGGCGGCAGAGTGTAGCAAAACTGTGCGGAGCATGGTGCCCACAGGTTGCAGCGCAAGCAGTGGATCGGTGGTGGTGGTGGTCTACATCGCCGGTGAGACCAGGGTTGTGGTGCGAAGTGCTGCTGTGCCTTCTGTGGTGCCAACAGGATACACGGCCCGCAGCGGTGTCGGTGATGGTGACGGCTGCTTTTCCCCTCTGTGGCAACTGAAACCCACGGTTCCAGAGGCGGTACCCAGAGGTAAGTGAAGTCTTTGCTGTCCCTGAGACTTCGTGAACAGGAGGCAAGCCCTATTTCAAGCCCTTGGAGATACTCAGCGAAAGTGACATACGTTCAGTCCAGTCCTTTCACTGCCCAAGGCAAAAGCAGCAACTACAGGCCAACACAGCAAAGCAACAACACAGCAAAGGGGCATTACTCCCCCTGGCAGTTCTTCCAGCACTTCTTTTTGGCAGGTTCCTTAATGCAAGCAAAGTTCTAAAGTTCTGGGGTCTGGGCCCCAATATTTTTTATCCGTTTATCTTTTTTCTCTTGGGCAGAGAGCTTCTGTGCTCAGTCCAAACTAGTTTGGTCCTATCTGGCCCAGCTTCCTTGCAGGAGGTTGAAACAGCATTGTCTAAGGCAGACTAGGCTCATTCAAGTGCATGGAAATCTTCTTCCACTACTCGAAATGCAGCCCAGGGCTATTCAGCCCAGCCCTGACTCATCCAGGAAAGGCAGGACCCACCTCAACCCCTCCAGTGGCTGTCTGAAGAGAATGCACATCCTCAGCCCCTGTTACTCCAAAGCAAGACAGTCAATCCACAACCCAGCAGAGGCACACAGGATGGCTAAGCAAGAAAAAACCTACTTTCTAAAAGTGTTATTTTCAGACACAGAACATAATATCATCTTTACTAAAAGATGCATTTGCATTTCTACATTCTTAGTTTAGGCACACTAAACTTCATTTCTTTATTGTCCCTATATACTCATAAAATGTTACAAAGTATTCCCCATTCTATCCTATGGGACGGATAGCCTGTCCATAGTAAAAAACAAGCTACACTGTATTTCACTATCAGGACATGTCACACACCAGTACATGTCCTACCTTTTACATACACTGCACCCTGCCCACAGGGGTACCTTGGGCCTACCTTGGGGGTGACATACATGTAATAAAAGGGAAGGGTAGGACTTGGCAAGTGGGTGTACTTGCCAGTCGACATCACATTAAAAAGTGCACACAGACACCGAAACAGCAGGTCTGAGTACCCTTTGAATGGCTGCTTGTGTGGGTGGCACAATCAATGCTGGAGGCCTTCTAGCAGCATTTGATTTACAGGCCCTGGCACTCTCAGTGTATTTCACTAGGGACTTACCAGTAAATAGAATATGCCAATCATGGAAACATCTATCCATGATACAATTTACAATAGGAGCACTTGAGCTTTAACACTGAACAGCAGTAAGAAAGTGTGCAGAGACACTAAACCAGCAAAAACAGAGTCAGAACTGGGAGGTCAGAAAGCAAAAAGACAGGGGAAACACGGCAAAAGATGCCAGGTCTAACACATGTCCCCTCCAGCTGAAAGTAGGGAGAACTACCCAACCTCCTTAGAGGTCTCTTCACTAAGGCGGAAGAACTTAGACAGACCATCAGCGTTGGCTTGTTCTGTACCAGGGCGGTGTTTCGCCGTAAAGTCCATTCCCTGTAGGGAGATGGACCACCTCAACAGCTTTGGGTTTTCACCCCTCATTTGCATTAACCATATGACGGGCCTGTGGTCCGTCTGACCTTCGGAAGTGAGTCCCAAACAGGTAGGGTCTTATACTCATCAGTGCCCAGACCACAGGTAAAGCTTCTCGCTCTATGGCACTCCACCTATGTTCCCTGAGGAGTAGTCTTCTGCTAAGGAAGACTACAGGCTGGTCTAGGCCCCCATCGTTCAGTTGTGAGAGCACCGCACCCACACCATGCTCTAAAGCGTAATTCTGCACTACGAATTCCTTGGAGAAGTCGGGTGCCTTGAGCACGGGCACCATGCACATGGCTGCTTTCAGGGCATCAAAAGCTTTCTGGCAGGCATCAGTCCAGATCACCTTCTTTGGCTGCTTCCTGGAAGTCGGCTCTGTCAAGGGGGCAAAAATGGTGCCATTGCCCTTGACAAACCTCCTATGGTAGCCGGTGAGATCTAAAAAGACTCTTACCTCTGGTTGGGTCTTGGGGGGCTCCCAAGCCAAAATGGTGTCAATCGTAGGCTGCAGGGGTGCCACCTGGCCGCTTCCTACTGTGTGCCCTAAGTACACCACCGATCCCTGCCCGATCTGCATTTACTGGCCTTGAGCATGAGGCTTGCCCTCTGCAGAGCCTTCAACATTCCCCAGAGGTGGTATTTCCCAGCTGGAACTGAACACTGAATTGTCGTCCAGGTAGGCGGCACTGAAATCCTCCAGCCCAGCCAAAACCTGGTAGACCAACCTCTGAAAGGTGGCATTGGCATTCTTCAACCAAAAGAGCATCACCCGAAACTGGTAGTGCCCCTCTGAGGATGAAAATGCGGACCTCTCCTTGGTCCCCTCAGTTAAGGCAGTCTGCCAGTACCCATACATCAAACCAAACGTGCTGAGGAACTTGCCAGCTCCCAACTGATCATTGAGCTTATCAGCTTGGGGAATGCTGTGCGCGTCAGTCCTGGAGACGGTGTTGAGCCCACCTTAATCCATGCAGAACCGTAGTTCAGATGTGGCACCGTGTGCAGCAGCCTTTGGGACCAAGACCACTGGGCTGGCACAATGACTCCAACATTCCAGAGACCTCCTCCTTGATACTGGTTCTGACCCGGTCAGTCAACCTGTAAATCTTGTGTTTTACAGGAGGGCTGTCACCAGTGTCCATGTCATGGACACACCAGTGAGTAACACCTGGGGTCAGGGATAATAGTGTGGCAAACTGCCCCAACAATTGGTGACAGTCATTCTGCTGCTCTGGGGTCAGCGTATGGGAGAGGATCAAAGCTTCCACTGATCCATCATGCTCCTTGGTAGACAGGAGGTCAGGGAGAGGTTAAATCTCCACTTCCTCCCATCATCTGTCGCCAAGAGCATGCTTACTTCCAACCTTTCAAATTGAGTCTTGAGGCAGTTCACATGGAGGACCCTCAAAGTGTTCCTGGGAATTTGCAAATTCACCAGGTAGGTGACATTACCTTTGCGCTCAACCACCTCAAAAGGTCCAGTCCACTTGTCGTTCAATGCACAAGGTTCAATTGGGGCCATGACCCACACTTTCGGGCCAGGCTGAAATGTTACCAGAGTGACATTCTGAATATTCCAGCATTTAATCTCCTCCTGGCTTGCTTCGAGATTCGCCTGAGCGAGTTTACTGAAGCGTGAAGTTTGGTTCCAGAAGGCCAGCATGTACATCCTGGGGAGTTTTCCTGGGAGCTGTCTCCCAGCCTTCCTTGACCAAACTGAGAGGTCCTCCCACAGGGTGCCCATACAGAAGCTCAAAGGGACTGAACCCTAATGACTTCTATGATACCTCCCTGTATGCAAAGAGAAGGCATGGTAAGGGGCATCCCACTTATACGTAGGGTTCTGTTAGACCCTTGATCATGCCTTTTAAGGTTTTGTTGAATTTCTCCACCAAACCATTACCTTGTGGGTGGTAAGGAGTGGGGAACTTGTAGTGTACACCGCACTCCTCCCACAGGGATGTTATATACTTGGATATGAACTTGGTCTCAAGGTCAGATACCACCTCTCTGGGGAAGCCGAAGGCAAGCCCGTCTGCACCCATCCGCGTCCCGGTAGCGGCCAGCGCCAGTCGCACGGCCCGCTTTCCATCTCAGGCATTTGCGGAACGCAAGTCTTGGAGTAGGGAGAAACTAGGATTAATTGGTGAGTCCCTGAGCAGGTGCGCTCATGTTTGGACCGTGCTTGAAAATATAGATAGTATTTATCCTAACTGTCATTTTGGTTTTCTTCGCATGGGGCGCACTACTCCCTTACCCATCCATTCTCCTTCTATCCCTTTGGCCGGGCAAAATATTAAAGCAGCCCTGATCAATGTGCGCTCTATGGTAAAGCATGCGCCAGACATTTTTGAGCTACTGGTTGATAACCAGCTTGATCTTTTATTTATAACCGAGATCTGGCTAAATGACTGCTCCGCCCCGGTTATTACATTGGCTATCCCTATGTGGTTCAAAATCGCCAGGGTGGATCGAAAAACAGGGAGAGGGGGAGGGGTCGCCGTTGTTTATAGGGAAAGCTGGATTTTTACGCAGGGGAATTCCCAGGATTTTATGGAGGGCGAAGTGTTGAACTTCTCCCTCACTATTTCTCCTAATTCTTTGATGGGAGGTACGCTCATATTTCGGCCCCCGGGGTCCCCTAGTTCTTTTCTAAAAATGTTGGATGAAGCCATCGTGCATAGAGCTCTGAAATACTCAAAATGTATATTGCTTAGTGAAACATTGTCCTCCCCCTGCCTTGAGGCTGCTCCTGATGGACGGCAGGTGATGGCGGCCACGTGTGAACGCTTCCCGAAGTTCGACTGGCGTGCGGTGTGAATCGGGGGGAGCCAGGACTTGCTTTTCCTTTCGGCTCCCTGCATCTAGAGGAGAAACAATGGGTGAAACCCCTTTAAGATAACGGTTTGCTTCCCAAAGTTTTGACTAAAGGCTGACCACAGGGAACCAGGATTTCTGTTCTTCTTGCAGCTCCTTGTGCCTGGAGGCATAACTGGCGAAATACGGCTCCGAGTCTGGAGGCACTATATTAGGTCGACGGCTGAGGGTGGCGGCGGTAATTAGTAAGAAGGCTCGGACCGGTTGGGAAGCGACCCAGTGAAGCGCCGAGTTTGCTAGGAGAGGAGAACAGGGGTGAGGGTGATCAGAGGTGAGCTCTCCTATAAATTGCTGGCTGTGTGGGGCAGCCAAACCAGACTAAGACTGACTTTTGCATACTGTCAGGGGCGAGAGGCTGAGAAGGAGAAGGGAGAGGAGAGTGATGTCCGTTCATTTCCCTTTAGTGTGGACAGTGGCTTTGGACCCCTACTCCCTCATTAGAATTCTGCCCGGGAACTGCAATTAGAAAATACGCTTTCTTTCTTGTCATGCTCTGAAATTAAGAAATCGATGTTAAGGAGTGGAGCTTACCTGAGGACACCTTTCTTCCATTTGCCCTTGGTGACTTTGCTGCTCCTGTGGCTGGGCTCTGCTTCGCCTCCCCTACCAGCAACGAGGGACCGGCCGGGCTTGGCTCCGCCGGCCCCGGAAAACTACATCACCCAGGAGCACCTGGGCTACGACGCGAGTCCAACACGCGCCAGGAGGCGCTTAAAGGTTCGCCTGCTGCGGAGCCCTTTGTTCCCCTTGTTTCCCCTGGTGCTTACCTGAGGACACCTTTCTTCCATTTGCCCCCGGTGACTTTGCTGCTCCTGTGGCTGGGCTCTGCTTCGCCTCCCCTACCAGCAACGAGGGACCCGCCGGGCTTGGCTCCGCCGGCCCCGGAAAACTACATCATCCAGGTTGTCTACTACCTCGCCCTGAGAGGTCGCGCGCGGAAGGCGCCGGGAGAAGCCCGGGACAAGGGCGGGACCGTCTGTGGCCGTCAGAGGCCGAAAGAGGCTGAGCTGGGCACCACCCCTAACATCTAAAATTAGTGACTGGACGATGAGGCTTTGTTGTTCTCCTACAATAACTGGACTTGTACATACAATGATTTAGTGTTATGTCACAATGCTAGTGTTATAAATGTTTATATAGTTTATTCATCTAGTGATTGTGTTGATTTCTGGGATCGCTATTGTATACATTTAGTTTCTTTATCCTCTGCACCTCAGTAAACAAGCGCATAAGATGGGGAAGCGGGCCTGTACTGTGAAGCATCAAAATCCTGCTCCTTCAACAAGCATGTCTAAACCTACATCTATAGATAGAATGCTAGAGAAAGCACTAGGAGCAGTGGCAACAGAAATAGAACATACAGAGCCGGGCCTTTCGATCACCCCAAATTTAGAGCTGCGCTCGCAAGTTTCTGATTCATTAACCGACTTGCGGGTATCAGACTCAGAGTCCACCAAAGACCAATCCACAACCGAGGTGATTCAGACCTTGGATCCCTCTAGAGAGGGCATCCCCGGGTGCCCCGGCAGAAAATGTAAAGAAAAAACAAAACATAATGTTAAACCATCTATAAGTAAGAAAAATGAGCAGGAAGTGGTCAAGGAAAAGGGAAATCAGGGTGGGACTCATAACGAGGTTAGATCAGAACCCACTAATGATCAGCCCGTGTGGGTTTCACTGTTGTTGACGAACTTCCAGCAGCAAATAAGAACTATCATTAAAGAAGAATTAATTCCTGTAGTGACAATGTTAGATAGGCTGTCAGCAAAGTGGAATGCATGGGTAAAAAATAAAGAGCCGTCTATAGATATAACTAATACAGCCAGTACGTCATGTGCTCAGGTCCCTACGAGCAACGTGCAAGTTGGGCCCCCCATAATTAGCAAAGATCCTTGCAATTTGATACTACAAGGAAAATCTTCAAATGATAGGGGCGCAAATGATACTATTGCGGGGTGATGCCCAGTGGCAACAAATTTGGCGCATCAGGACTGCCATCGGTTGGCAGGAAGAAGGACACTGGAGGACACCCCTAGGCGGGGGTTGGCTGATATTCCTTCAAACCAGGACCGTAACGATCTAGATCTAAAAAATCAAACATACTGTCCCCCAATCATAAATTTACCGCCTGAGTCTGCCCCATACGTACTGGTTCTTGCAGGAGCCCCAGAACTAAGAAAGGGATTAATTGAAACTCATCAAGAGCTAAAACACAAAACCATTCATTGGTTAGCAAATCACAGTGATTTTGGCTATGAGAATACCCAGGAGATACTAACTACAAGAAGGGTAGGATGGATAGGCAAGCACCACAAGGATATTCATGGGGATTGCGTCGTAATTAATTTTAGAAATCCAAGCATCATTGAGCAAATTTTAGCAAAAGAACATGGGAGGAACAGGGGGAGTATTATTTTACTCCCTCTAGGATATTTCTATCCCCCAATAAGGCCTCACCATCAAGATTATTTTTATCAGTTGAAAATGAGATTTTCCCCCCAAAAGAGTGGCACCCCCAAACCCAGGCCAGTTGTTACATAATTTCCCAATTTTTAATATTCCAACTGGTAATAGGTACAGTCCCCTTGAGGGAGTGGACTGACTGAAGGGACCAAATATTATTGCTAATGTGGGAATAGCCCCAATAACACTAGACTTAGAGAGTCAGGGTAGCTTCATAAGGTCAAATTGTGAATTTGAGGATGAACTGGCCAGAGGGAGCATGAGCGGCTCCTGAAATCTAAGCCATCCTCTCTCTAGGTTTCTCCACTTAGAAAATCCTGAACAATCGTTGTATCCAGTTCCAAAGCCACCGGATGCTGTTGAACTAACAAATGCTTCTTCAAATCAATCAACATTGGTGACTCCATATCAGATCCCACCAACTGCCCAGGTAACAAGAGTCTTATCTTGGAATATTGCGGGACTAAACAGTAAATTAGATGACCCCGAATGGGGAACCTTTATTGATTATTTTGAAATCTGCATGTTCCAAGAAACCTGGGCAAGAAGAGAGGTTTCCAAAAGAGGCTATGCTAGTTTTAACATTCCGGCATCTACGGGGGGAAAAGGGAGACCATCCGGGGGCCTTATAACCTGGGTGGGATCCCATTTGGGGTGTTCAGCGGCCCAAATTGACACAGGGTCTAGTGACATTTTAAGCGTTTTGTTACGGTTTCCTTTAAAGCCTCCTGTTGTTTTAATAAACGTATATTCACGACCCTCACCAAATGGTAATGAATCTAACACAGTGGAAGAGTTAACTACCTTCCTAGGCACTATTGATACTAACCAGTTGATTATAGTAGGTGGGGACTTTAATTGTCAGTTTGAGCCGTTAGAAGGATTACCACCAGATGGTCTGTTTGATGAGGACCACTTTTTAAAAATTCCAGAGTCAGGATGCCCAAGAGTCAAAATATGGTCCCCATTAGTGATTCAGATGAGTTGTCTCACCCTGAGACATTCTCTCCGAGCTTGCAATGGGAGATCTCTATCCGAAACATCGAATAGCTATACGTTCCATAGCAAAAATCGGGGGTCTATATTAGACTATATTCTTATTAATTCACACTTTTGGGATAGGATGATGGGTTTTAAAATAATCCCACGTCTAGATAGTGATCATTCTGCATTAGTTGTGGAACTTAAAGCTCTGAATATGGGGAGTCTGCCAGTTACAGATAACCCTTCTGATTCCAGGATGGTGGTTACGCATTGCAGGAAGAGAGTGAAATGGTCTAATTTTAGCCAATCAGAAGCAAGATTGGCCAGCCTTTATGATGCCTTGCTTCCGGTTTTTATAGATGCGTCTAACTTGTCTAGCCCGATTAAGGAGAGTATAGACCTCCAGCAGGCCCAATCGAATTATGATAAATTAGGAAAAGTCACCTATGATTTCTTTTTCCCAAATAAAAATTTGAAACAAGATAAGTTCCCCTCCCACCCTTGGTATAATACTTCTTGCCGTCAGGCTAAAAAGGCTCTAGTAATATCTATCAAAGCCAAAGATCGCCTCTTAATACGGTCGGCAAGAGTAAATTACAAAGCAGTTATACAAGAGGCCAAGCAAAGGTGGGAAGAAGAAAACTGGGCCATAATGGAAACTGCTCTAGGAGACAGAGATATGAGGACATTTTGGGGACTTGCTAATTCTGGCACAACCACCCTTCGAAGTGCGGTCGAGCCAAACTTAGACGAACAGACATGGCGGGGGCACTTTGAAACCTTATATGTTAAGGAGCCCGGTGATTAATCTTTTCTTGGTTGTGAACCAATAGTTCCTTGTCCTGTGGGTATTTGGGATTCAATGCCCCCGTCTGATGGCGATGTGGGCCTGAGCATAACCATAAAAGAAATAAAGGTCGCACTAGCAAGAATAGCTCCGGGCAAAGCTCCAGGTTTGGACAAGATACCTGGAGACCTCTTTAAGAGTTAACCTGCTATTTGGGCTCCATATCTCTGGATGCTTTTTAATTCAATTATGCAAGGCATGAAGATTCCTCCAAGCTGGCTTGGTTCGGAAATAATTCTGATTTTTAAAAAGGGCTCCCCACTCCTCCCAACCAACTATAGACCTATAAGTCTAATATATATTTCTCCAAAAAAAATTGCGCGAGTCTTGCTTCTTAGACTGCAGTCATGGATGGAAGAGAGGAATGTTTTGTTCGCCCTCCAGGCCGAGTTCAGGGAAAAGTTGTCGACTCTGGACCAAGTACTAAGATTACAACTGCAGTATTGGAAGACCGTATGTCTGCAGGGGGGTAGTCTCTTCTTAATTTTTGTAGATTTGAGATCTGCTTTTGATTTAGTACCAAGGGAGAAATTATGGTTGGTTTTGGCCGAGATGGGGGTCCCAGTTTATTTAATTCGACTTTTTAAACGTTTACATGAATGCAACTATGCGCAAATTAGGTATGGGAAGGACGGTAATCTTACAGCCCCCATAGCCATCAACCGTGGTGTTCGTCAGGGGTGCGTGCTCGCGCCAACTTAATTTAGCCTCTATACTAATGGCCTGATTGATGCCTTGCTTGCAGAAAAAGATCTTGATGCCCCCAAGCTAGCCTCCCGTAGAATCTCGGCAATGATGTTTGCTGATGATACCCTATTGGTTGCCAAATCACCTATGGGGATACAAAGGGTTTTGGATAAATTTGAGATGTTTTGTAGAGACTGAGGCTTAGAAATTAACCTACAGAAAACCAAATTTATGGCATTTAATTGCCCAAAAAGTACACGCCCTAACCCGTCTTTAAATGGTAAACCCCTTGAGAGAGTGTCATCCTTTGTGTATTTAGGCATTACAATCACCGAGTCTATGGAATGGGGGGCACATATCACAAAATCTACGCTAAAACTAGCACAATCTTCAGGTGGCATCATGAAGGTCTTTAATAAGTCCAGTAAAAGAATTGTTAGTCCAGCAATTGAAATTTACAGGGCTCAAGCAAGAGGTGGGGCTTTATATGGCGCAGAGTTATGGGGCCACCTAAATTTGAAAAAACTATCACAGGTGGAGAACCAATACTTAAGACAGTTATTTAGATGACCTCGCAGTACCCCGTTGGTCCCGCTACGTCTGGACACAGGTATAACACCAATAGCTGAAGTAGCGAGTCTTAAGCCCATAATGTACTGGCGTCGCCTTTGGACCTCCCCCGAACTTATATCTTATAGGGAGGAATTATTAGAGGTATTAAGGTCACAGGGTGCTGTAAAAATCAAGTGGCTTGATCATATAAAATTTCTGTTAACCAGTATGGGTTTAGGGGATTGCTGGTTTGTACCTGAGTCAGCCTGTCTGCCAATATCTAAGGGTCGTTTGAAGGCATGTTATAAAGATTACAGACTGACCCAACTTCATACCTTTTCTGGGATTGGGAAATGTACTAGTGGTTTTTTAAAAATAAAAGATTTTTCTTGCTTTGAGTCGGCAATAGATTTCATTACTCCACCAGCGACTAGGATGCTCTATTTACAATATAGATATGGGGTGCTTCCACTTCGCTGCTTTATATCCAAGTGGAGAGACCAACAAACGATCCAGTGTCCGGCATGTGACCACCCTGAGGAAACAGAGCTCCATGTCTTTTTCAGTTGTTCTGGCTACCAGAAGGCAATGAGACGTTGGTTGGTTCAGATTTGTAGGAATCTTGGCAGTAGGCGCTGCATTGAAGCATTCAGGATACTGAAATCTGACTCAAGCATTCCAATAGTATACTCGGTGGCTGGTTTTTTGTTTTCAATGTGGTGCACTAGAAGGGTTTATTTGAGATCTCGTAATAATGTACCAATTGCCCTGTAGCAAATGTGATAGTACAGTAAATTCACTAACCTCCTTGCTGTTTCATGTATAGTTTTATATATAAAAGCTTTTTTCTCCTTTTTATACAGAGGTTCTTTTTTAGCTAATTTATGCATTTATTGCACCATGCACTTTTCAAAGTCAATTGTGTAACCCCTGTCCAAATCCTATATCTCAAAACTTAATGTATTCCTAAATTGAAAATGTGTGTATAATTATTACTGTTTTTTTCTTTTTTTCTTCTATCTATGACTGACTATATGATGAAATTTTAAGATGTAAAATGTTTGCTCTGTGATGTACTTTTTAGGTCATTTTGTCCGAAATAAAGTCTTTTGAAATTGAATTGATATTGCTTGGAGATTTTAACATTCATTTTGATTGTAGAGAAGCTCCTGATACTCCTACTCTTAATGAGTCTTTGGAACTTGGCCAACTGACACAGTGGATTAAATCCCCCACTCATAGCGGTGGCCATACTATTGACGGGATCTGTTCCAATTTTCCGCTAATGGTATTTGACCCTCTTCCGGTCACTTGGTCGGATCATTTTTTGATTCAATTTTCTTGGTCCGTTCAGCCTCCCATTTCTGCTATGAATGCTCCTGTGGTTAGACCTCCTCCTCATATAGATCCGTCTGCTTTTGGTGGGGTTTTGTCCGACACTCGTCCAGCTATGTCAGGGGACTTACTGGAAGCAGCTGGCAGACTTAAGACTTGGTTGGCCGGAGCAGTGGAGAAATTCTCTGGTCCTCTTGATCATAAAAGTACAAGAAAGTCTCCGTCCCAACCTTGGTTTTCTAAGGAATTAAAAGAACAAAAATCTGCATGTAAAAAGCTAGAACGAATCTGGAAACAGGCTTACAGTCCTCTAGCTAAATTAGCCATTGGGAAGGCTCAGAACAACTATTAATCTATGGTGAAGGTTGCCAAAGGTCATTTTTTTACAGAGCGTATCGCCCAATCAAAAAATAATTCTAAAGAAATATTCTCTATTGTTCAAAGCTTCCTTGATCCCAGGGCTGAACAGAAGACTTCTCCTGGATCTATGATTGGTGCGAACAGCTTTCAGCTTTTTTTACTGACAAAATTAAAGCCATACAGGATAGCTTTGGTCCTGCCAACCAGCCTCAGGAGATTCAGCTCCATCCTAAATTTGTATGGCCGGGTTTAGTGTGCCCTTCTTTGGCTACATTTTCTACTATTCTCCTGTCCGACAACCTGACTATTCTTAAATCACTCAAATCAGGCTCTCCTATGGACCCCTGTTGAGCAAGGCTACTGGCGGCAGTTGCGGATATAGTCAATCTGGAAGTGAACAACATTGTTAATATGTCCCTTCAGACCGCTATGATCCCACTTGAGTGTAAGCAGGCGAAACTTCTTCCTTCGTTGAAAAGCCTTCACTTAATCCCACAATCCTAGCCAGCTACCGCCCTATCTCACTTCTTCTGGCTGTGGCAAAGGTATGTGAGAAAGCTGCCCATAAACAGCTCTCTGAGTTTGTTGAGACCTCGGGCGCCCTCCACCCTGCCCAGTCGGGATTTAGGGCGTCCCACAGCACTGAGACGGCCTTGGTTGAGATGGCGGAGGCTATTAGAAAGAGTCTTGATGCTGGCGGCAGAGCAGCATTAGTGCTTTTAGATCTCTTGGCCGCATTCGACACCGTGCCTCACGAACAACTTTTAGCACGGTTGTCCCACATCAGCATCTCGGGGCAGGTATGGAAGTGGATTGAATCCTTGCTTACCAATAGATCTCAGCAAGTATGGTTGCCTCCCTTTTCTTCTACCCCTAGAAGTCTGAATACGGGCGTCCATCAGGGCTCTACATTGAGCCCTCTTTTGTTCAATGTTTATATGACGCCCCTGGTTTACTTGGCAGAGGAGCTGGGTGCTAAGATCATAGCTTATGCTGACGATACCCAGCTCCTCTTCACGTGGAATAAAACAGACTCCTCTCCGTTCATTGCTAAGAATTGTCACGCTGAGGTCTTTAAGTGGCTAGGTAAGGCCCAATTGAAGTGCAATGAGGAGAAATCAGAAGTGCTCCTCTATGGTTCCTTCCCCCCGCATTTTAGAGAAGATATTTGGCCTGTGGGCTATTCTATGCCTAGTTCCTCCGGATGTACAGCAAAAAATCTGGGGGTCTGGTTTGGTGAGGATTTGAGATTTCTGTCTCAGATTAACAAACTGGCGGGTGTGTGCTTCGGCACACTGAAACGCCTAAATAAGTTTTTGCCTCTTTTACTGAAAAGGGCTAGGGAAATGGTGACCCGCGCACTCATTCTGTCAAGGTTGGATTATGCCAACGCCCTGTATATTGGTCTCCCGGCTTATCAGCTAAAAAAGCTACAGATTGTCCAGAACGTGATGGCTAGAACCTTATTGGGTATGCCAGGTAGATCCAGCGCCAGTCAGAACCTCCGAGATCTACATTGGCTCCCGGTTGAGCAGCGAGTACGGTTCAAGGCCCTGTCATTAGTCCATGGGGCGCTTTACAAGAAGGGGCCTCAATACCTTAGGAGACGGTTTTCATTCTACGAGCCGTCCCGACATCTTCGTTCTACAGGCCAATGCCTCGCTGCGGTGTCTAGGTTCCGCCAGACTAGGTTAGGCGGTAGCTCTCTTTCCGTTAAAGCGGCCAGGGCTAGGAATGCCTTGCCCTTTGAATTACGTAATACTGAGAGCATCAGGGTGTTTAAAAAACAGTTAAAAACTCTGTTATTTAAGTAATCTTTTTGCTAGGCCTTTCTTTTTCCCTTCTCTACCATTTGGTTTTCACCCCAGGACACTTTGGAGTATCCGTGCGTGCTATAAATGGAGGCTAACATAACATAACATAACATAACAAGCCCACACAAAAAACAAAATTCCCCATTAACGCCCGGCCCACCGCTGGCACCATCATTGTCCTCAGTCGGATAGCCTCCGGGTACCGGGTGGCATGGTCCACCAAGACCAGGATGTACCTGTTGCCCATGGGTGTCTTGGGATCCAGTGGCCTCACAATGTCCATCCCAACCCTTTCAAAA
Source organism: Triturus cristatus (assembly GCF_964204655.1). NCBI lineage: Eukaryota > Metazoa > Chordata > Amphibia > Caudata > Salamandridae > Triturus > Triturus cristatus. The sequence continues at coordinate 1,192,588,526 of NC_140591.1, forward strand.
GGGTTTCCTACAGCTGGAAAAGGTTAGTGAGGAGCCTTACACTTCCTCCCACTCTTACCACTTGCCTGGCAAATCTGGCAAGACCTACAATGCACATATGACTGCCTTCGCATTTGGGGCCTAAAGAAAGTGGGTGACAATCCTGTCAAAGGTATTTTCCTGCCCCAAATGTCCTGCCAAAGGCATTTTGTGGGCCAGACCCAATTGGAAGGTCTTGAAGCGCTGGGGTACTACCATCATACGGGCTGGCCCAGGTTCAACAACCTTAGGCGTGCTGTAGAGGAGGTGAGTGAAGTCTTTGCTGTCCCTGAGACTTTGTGAACAGGAGGCAAGCTCTATTTCCAACACTTGTAGATACTCAGCGGCAAGTGAAGAAAGTTCAGTCCAGTCCTTTCACTTCCCAAGGCAGAAGCAGCAACTGCAGCCCAACCCAGCAAAGCAACAACACAGCAAAGGGGCAGTACTCCTCCTGGCAGTTCTTCCAGCTCTTCTTCTTGACAAGTGCCTTTTCTTGAAAGGTTCCTTGATCCATCGAGTTCCAAAGTTCCGGGGTCTTGGCAGTGGGTGCACTTGCCAAGTCAACATGGCAATAAAAACTGCGCGCAGACACTGCAGTGGCAGGTCTGAGAATCTTTTGAACAGCCGCTCGTGTGGGTGGCACAATCAGTGATGCAGGCTCACTAGCAGAATTTGAATTACAGGACCAAGCACTCTCAGTGCACTTTACTAGGGACTTTCCAGTAAATCAAATATGCCAATCATGCAAACACAAATCCATAATACAATTTACAATAGGAGCACTTGCACTTTAAAGCTGACCAGCAGTGACACTAAACCAGCAAAAAGAGAGTAAAAACTGGGAGGCCAGAAAGCAAAAAGACAGGGAAAACACACCAAAAGATGCTAGGTCTAACAGCATGTACTTGAAAGAAATACTGTTTAGCATCATTATAGGTTGGCACATGTGTATATTTGTCCAAGTGAGACTTAACCTGAGAGGTAAGTAAAAAATGTACTTTAAGGTACAGAGTATATGGACCAAGGTTTGCTCCTGCCTGTTGGACTTGGCCCCCTCTGCAGGATCATCGCCAAACTTTTTGCCTTTACCCTCTTGTTGTCTTAGCCCGTGTTTTTTGGGGCCTTGAGGACTCTGTGCACGTTATCACTACTAACCAGTGCTAAAGGGCTTGTGCTCTCTCCTTTAAATGTGGTAGAATTGGCTTAAACCAGATTGGCTTATTTAATTTAACTTGTAAGTCCTTAGTAAAGTGGTGCTTTGTGCCCAGGGCCTTTAAATCAAATGCAAGTAGTGGGCATGCAGTACTAGTTGTGCCTCCCACTTAAGCCGAAAACAGAAGACAAGGGGTCCCTACTCACTAAGGAACCAGGGTAACTGATTAGTATCTGAAACAGCGGTTCCTGTGGAATAGTACAACTAAGTATTGATAATACAGTGCACAATCGCAAGGAAAGGGTTGGAGGGATGTCAGAGGAAAAAGAAACCACATACACCAATGGTATAGTTTGACACATTTGTATATTATGTTTCACAAACAATATAATGAGATAAAAAGATAGTGCATAGTGTCCCCAGTGAGCAACAGGACCCTAAATAATTGGTGACAAAATGTGACAATATTTACAAGGTTTCCAAAATATTACGAAAGTCGACCATCTATAAGTATATAGATGATAAACAGCCACTATATATAATAATAAGTGCTGGTTTAGTGGTTCACTCTTCTCTTTACTGTCGATGACGTTTCGACCCTTTGTGCACTGTAGGGTCTCATCAGGACCTAGGGATGTAGGAACATCTAAGAAAAGAAAAATAAAATCAGCACATTTACCGGCACAAATGCGACAGAGTGGAGCACGAAGGCAATGAATCTTAAAGGTACCTGGGCAGGTAACTGCGCAGCCGCATGAAGAGTGTGTGCCAAACGTAAGTGATAGTCAAAGAAAAAGATACTCACAAGGGAAAAATGGCGGGTGGACTAATTCTTCTATTAATATTTTGCAGTGTTGAGAACTTACCCCAAGTGAGAGTGGGGGATGGCAATCCGTTAGTGGCACAGCGCTAATGAAGATGACACACCTTAGCCTGTGTAGGCTGATGTAGAAGTGGGAACTCTGGGAAAAATGGAGCAGCTCTTTAAACATGTCTCAGACCTGCCATTGCAGCCTATGTGCAGAGTTTAAAACTGTTATTCGACCTCGCAAAATAACATTTTGCCAAGCCCAAACCTTCCTTTTTAATGCATATGGATCACCCCTAGGGTGGGCCCTGAACAGCCCAGGTGACAGGGTGCCGATGGAATTTTAGAAGCAGATCATGTACTTTTTGGTTTTACATGGATTGATTGTGAAAAATTATTAAACTTGTTTTAATAAGCTGTAACTTCCAATTGGGAGCAGGGAGACAGTTCGAGTTTGGTGTCTAAAGAATTGTAATTAACAGCCCTCTTTAATGGTAAAGTTATATTTGTAATCATAATTGTGAAACTACCACTTTTAGAAAGTTAAAGAATGAGTTAACTCATGCACTCTGTGTGCTTGAAATGGATTGTAATGTTTAATGATGGAATTAGTCACTTGCGAGCGTGCACAAAGGAATCGCTTTCTTATCCAAATGCATGAGGAACAAAAAATTTAAAAAGTTGCCGTTTTCTTGTCCTAACCATTTGGTGCCTGCAGCCTGATCCTGGGTCACATGACTATGTGTAGTTGGCAGTTGGTCTTTGTGTATTTCTCCACGACAGTGAGAGAAAGGGAAGATAGGTGTTGGCAAGATGGGCCATGGAGTTAATGATGAGGAGGAGCTATCACCTACCACACTTGCACATTACCAAGGCTCTGCCTGAGCACTCTCACAAAAGGTTTGACACTGGTCTTTTGTGACCCCAGATGATCTGAGGCCAGGACAGGGAGGAAGGTGATGCCTGACACCTAAGGAGAGTGGAAACCTCTAGAAGCTTCCTTCACTTTAAAGTGGGCACCAGGTATAGATGTTGGAGCCTTAGACCCAACTCTTCAGTACAGTTCTGGACCTGTGGATTCTACCAGGAAGAAGGATGGCTGTGCTGCCTAAAGGACTGCCACCCAGCTGGACTGCTGCTCTGAAGGATTGCTGCCCTGTTGTACTGACCTGCTGCCCTGCTACCTTCTTGCTTGGGTGAGAAGGACTGGACCTGCAACTCTGAACCCAGAACCCCACAGTGACTCTAAGGGTTACTTAACTGGCCTCCTGATCAGTAGCCTCAGGGACATAATAGGCTTCCAACAAACTTGAACCCACCACCTGGACATCTGTGAGTCCTGCCCTCCCAAGTGGTGCCATTCCTGTCTTGAACCATTGGAAGTGGGCCTTAAGGTGCTCTGTAGATACAGCAGTACGCATGCATCTCATCCATGGCTCTGCACATCTCATGCAGAACTAGAGCATTGCTACTGCTGCTCAACGCATCACCCTCGGACCCCATGCATTGCCTCTGCTGCGCAGACTTCCCAGACTCAGGGACTTCGTCTCACCCATCATAGCGTACCAGAGCCGACACATCTCTAAGCAAGGACATTGCCACACTCAACGCAGCGTATTGGAACCGTTGCTGCGTGGTGCACCTCCACGCAAGGGCATTGCCTTGCACTTCTCACCTCTGCAAACCCACCGCTGCATGACACATCTCCTAGCCTTGACCTTACATTGCCTCTGTAGCATGACATCCTCGACACAGCACTCCACATCTCTTCGCAACCAGGATTTAAGGTATTGTTGTTCAGCGGCCTAAGTGGGTCCCTGCATCCGGCCTGCGCTCCATTGCAGTAGGCCTGAACTTGTGGCTTTGTTCCGTCTGGCCTGACCAGACGAGTTGGCACTTTCCTCTTTTTTATGCTATTTCACTGATTGGATTTTTGCCATTTTAGTCTTGATTATTAATTTATTTGATGTGGATTTTTCTTGTGTTGTGTTTTCAATTTATTACTGTTTGAAATGCTGCATAAATAGTTTATACATTCCTCTAAGTTAAGCCTGACTGCTCTGTGTCAAGCTACCAGAGTGTTGAGCACAGGTTAATTTCGGGTTTGCTTGTGACTGCACCCTGACAAGGATTGTGGTTGCTGCTTGCGTAGGGTTTCAACCCTCTCAATCAGTAACCCAATTTCTTACACAGCTCCTAACCATTTATTACTGTACTTAAAGGGTATGTGCACAAACATTCTAAAATATTTGATAGAAGTAGAAATTGTAAGTGATTTGAAAGTTTATTTCTTGTTTAATTGATGAATCAGCAAATCTTGTCTTGATCGGAAACAACTTTAAGGCACATTTATTATCAGACAGCAAATTCTGTGTGAGAAAAACTTTTAAAATGAGTACAAACGATTATATAAGGGCAGTGACTCGCCGTTTTCATTTATACACTACACGTCAGACACGCTATCGGCAAATCTCCACTACTACGTATGTAACCTATGGCAAATGCAGTAATAAAGGTTCAACAGAACCCTGAGCCTTCGGCACCTCCCTTGGCATCAGTTGCTCCCCTATCAATGCTTACGTGGAATGTCCGTGGGCTGGGCGACAAGATCAAGAGAGGGCTAGTCCTACAATATTTGAAATGCCAGGCCCTTGCGGTGGCCTTACTTCAGGAAACACACCTGGTAGGCTCCTCCTGTAAAGCTATGGACCGGTAGGGATTCTGAATGGTGGTGCATTCTGAGTTTTCCTCTGGGACGCAGGGAGTAGGTATTTTGGTGCAAAAGCAATTTCCACTGTTAATTAAACACACATGGATGCGGTTTGCGGCTATTGCATGCCAATAGGAGGGATGGGCAATTAATATAGTGTCCACATACATTCCTCCAGCACTCCACCGAGTGGCCCTCCAAGCCCTTGGCGATTTCTTGCTCAACCTTCCAGAGGGGGAACTCATAAGTTGGGGAGACTTTAATGCCACCCATCAACTCGACAGTTTACCTTTCACTCTGGGGTGCACAATAGCCTCTCGAGGATTGACTATTTTTTTGTGTCAGCAGACAGTTTACATAATATTGTAGACATTGATACCCTGCCCAGGGGCATTTCAGATCATTCACCACTACTGCTCACATACACGTATCAACACACGGTGCGACCTCGCATCTACCCCATATTCCCCAGTTACCTATGTAATCCCCAAATTCTCCAGGACATCACTAATACGACACAACACTACTTTCAAGAAAATGTACAGTCAGTCAGGTCCCCGTCGACCCTCTGGGAGGCCTATAAAACAGTTATCTGTGGCCAAGCTATTGCTTCCATTGCAGGTTATAAACTTGAAAAAAGGAAAGAATTAGAAACTATGGAGTTAGGACTACGCCAGGCTGAGGAACACCACACCCAAAACCCGACGACAGAATCGGCCCACTCCCTACGTCTTAAACAGCAGGAATATAGGGAATATTTAAAAGAGACGGTTAAGACCAGGTTACGAGATACACAGCACAAGATATATGAAGCTGGTGATAAGGCAGGAAAACTTATGGCCTGGTTCGATAAGAGGGAACGGGCTAATCGGTGGATCGCACAATTAGGAACAGGGGAGGGTGAATCTATAACGGATCCTCAAGGAATAGTACAGGAACTGTCTAGGCATTTTCAGCAAGTATATACCTCCACATCCACGACAACGATCGAGGAATCTCAAGCTTTCCTTAGAGATATCCGCATGCCCAAACTAACACCTGAAGCGGTCCCCATGCACGAGGCTGACTTCACGGTGGATGAAATACAATTAGCCATAGGGACCATAAAATCAGGGAAAGCAATGGGACCTAACGGCATACCCATAGAACTCTACAAAACAAATCTAGATCAATCGCCCCATATCTTTTAAATATGTATCTGGAAAGCCGGGAGGCAAAGGAGCTCCCACAAGAACAACGTACGGCCACCATAGTGACGATCCCCAAACCGGGTAAACCTCCAGAGGACTGTACCTCATATCGCCCAATATCATTGATGAATGCTGAAGCTAAAATCCTCGCTAAACTCCTTGCAACTAGATTAACACCTCATCTCACTGCCCTAATACACCCGGACCAATCAGGGTTTATGCCTGGAAGAAACACGCCATCAATCTAAGATGTCTACATGGAGTGATGGCCCGTATACCCTATATCCGAGAAGCAGCCGTTATCCTCTCATTGGACGCCCGTATGGCGTTTGATATGGTGGAGTGGCCCTTCGTTTTTGCGGTCCTGAAGCACTTGGGCTTTGGCCCAAAATTTTGTGCGTGGGTGCACTTACTCTACTCAAAGCCTCTGGCTCATGTAGCAGTAAACTGTCACATGTCAGAAGATTTTCCGCTAGGGCGAGGAACACGTCAGGGATGTCCCCTCTCACCATTATTATTCGCCCTTGTTCTGGAGCCCTTGACTGCTTGGATTAGATGGGAACCAACTATCCGTGGGCTCAAATGGACGGTGGAATGGGAGGATCACATCTCCTTATATGCTGACAACGTGTTACTATATATGACATCTCCCAGGCGATCCATCTTAGTGCGCCTCAATATCTGTAGTCTCTATGGCCAAGTCTCTGGCCACACCATTAATTGGTCTAAATCGATTTTATATGTACTTCACGCCCCACCACCGCAACTCCCAAAAGACTGTGCTTTGCAGATCACAGAAAGCAGTTTTAAGTATTTAGGTATCCACATCACGCCAAGGCCCGATGAATTTATAAAAACAAATCTCATGCCTCCCCTTGAACGTCTCAAAAGGGACACAATACACTGGCACTCCCTACCATTGACCTTGCTTTGGAAAGCTGCACTCTTTAAAATGATGGCACTCCCCCGGTTTCTTTATGCTCTGGAAAATACTCAGTTTTTAGTGCCACCAAACTACTTTAAAGCGATAGCGGCGGAGGTTTCTAGTTTGGTGTGGCGGAACAAACCGGCACGCATTGCCATGGACAAATTGGTCCGAGGTTGGTATGATGGAGGCATTGCCCTTCCTAACATACAATTGTATTATTGGGCCTCGCAGTTGAAAGTGCTTAATCAATGGATACATGCTCCACAAATGGATCCAGCGTTTAAAGCGGACAGATGTGGGTTAGGAGAGGGAGGAGTCATGAGGGCGTTATATACCATAAAGCGATCCACCCCCCTAGTCGGACCAACGGCGCATACAGTCCACATTTGGTACATGGCACTTACGAAATTAGGCTGGAAAGGAGTCATTACCCAACTCACCCCACTTTGGGACACCCAACGGCTAGGTCGACTTAGAAATAGTAAAGGTTTCCATAGATGGGCTAATATAGGCATCTCTACAGTAGGTGATTTATGGATTAGGGGTGAGATGGCTACGTTTGCACATCTGCAGGAACAATACGAGTTGGCACCCTTTGAAATATTCTGATACATACAGATCAGGCACGCACTTACAGCAGCTATACCACCCGGCACCGCGCTGCCAGAGGCCTCCCCCCTGGAGGATAGGTTACTGACTGACTACATGGATAAAAAGGCTACCTCTCTTACTTACCGTAAACTCGTCAATAACTTACCGGATCCAATGCACCCTTTATGCATAAAATGTTCCACTGAGATGCGGGACTTAGATGACACAGATTGGCAGGAGGCACTCTCATCCCGAAGTAGCAATACCCTCACGACTGAGACTGATACAACTCAAGATACTACATCGCACATACTACACCAGGGTGACCTTACACAAACAGAGAGTGCCACAAACCCGTTTTGTTTGAGAAATTGTGGGGTTCTATCATACCTTAAGGCAATGTCCGCAGATAATGCCGTACTGGACAGCCCTGATGCGAACTATATCCCAAGTTGGTGAAGTTTCACTTATACCAGAGCCCAAAAGATGCCTTTTGAACATATGGTAGTTCATGGATTTTACCCACGCAGCATAAGATTGGGCAACCCTCGATATAATGTTAGCCAAACGCAATATAGCTAGATTATGAGGCTCGCGGTGCTCGCCAAAGCTCCGTGATGGTGCACAGATATGGACGAGGCCATGGTGGCAGAAAAAGCAGTATATGTCCACTGGGGCTGACCCCACAAATGGGAGAGAATACGGGGAGCATGGAACAAATATAGGGGATATATTTGTACTCCGCCTATGACGACATCTGCTGAAGGTTCTGAATGAGGGAGGTGGTGGGAAATCAGGGGATTCATAACGATCAATCGCATGGTTACTGTACTAACTGCATTATTGATGTGTATATGTCATCAGATTTTGTACCAAACAAACAGTAATAATATTTCTTCAATCTGCCCATTTATTAATAAACAGAATGAAAAAAAAATGAGTACAAACTAATTCAAAACTGTATGCCTAATTCAAGAAAAAGGTATGGAAAGTACCAGAGGTGATCTATACGTTTGCCTGTTTCTACTGCTTCCACTTTTTCTATTGACAGCCCATGATTACCTCCTGAAAGCTGCACCAGGTAAAGGCATACTCTTAGGAAGGGTTTCAAATTTCTCAACATTGGAGAGCTCTGCACAATTGGATGTGCGATGTACATAGCCTTATTTTCTCTGTGTGGAAAATATTTTTCCCTGTCAAGAAAATCCTTCCACCAAATCCCTTCTCACCCCGCAAGGGAAGTTAATCAGCCCTGTGCTCAAGTTAATTCACAACCCTTACCCAGGTAAAAAGGCAATGGATCAAAGGCTGACAATGTACATGTTTGTGGGCATTTTAAAATGCCGAAAACAAACCATGGCTTGGAACACCCACTTTCTACCTATTGTATTGGATTTATAGTTGCAAAAATCTTTGCACTGATGGTGCCATCTCCACCACTGTAAAATAATTATATGTGCGAGGAGGCCTTTTGTGTATTCCTGGGAGGCATAAATAAGGTAAATTCAATCATAAACTATTTTATGTTTGGCTATGATTTCTAGGAGAGAAGCACACAAACAAAACTCAGGGGCGTATTTACAAGCCCCTTGCACCACCCGTACGTCACTTTTCCCTTGTTAAAAATGACGCAAAAGTGGCAAACAGCGCTTGTAAATAAGCCCCTCAGAGTTTACACTAGGAGTTGAGATGGTGGTGTTTGTTAACTCCTTTTGGTATCTGAAAATCAGATTTCGAGTTATTTTATATATGACACCCATAAGCTATTTGTAATAAAGTAAATCCACACCAGATGAAGATATGTGGTAAGAGGTAATGTTACATCATTACACTATTGATCATGGATCAGGAGAAAATGGCAATCAATTCTAATAAAGGTTTATCAAGGTTTATTAAACTGACTCGGCTAGGTGGCGCACTGGTGAATGGCGGCTGCCGAGTAGGGCTCCCGCTGGACGGCGCCAATTATCCGCCTATTTATCCTTAATTGTGTCGCCCGGGGGTCGCAACTCAGCGAGGGGCAGCAGCGAGGTGTCCAGTGACTGCTGGCCCAGTTTGACGATAAACGGACAGCAGGCGCCGGAGAACGACGCGCCGTTAGCGGAGGCGAGCGGACGGCGTGGCAGAGCTGGGACGCCCTGCCGGATCACGCTGGTAGGCAACGCCGCGGCTGAATTAACGGCTGCAGGCCGTGGACGCTGGGACCGGGTCTGGCCAACTGCGGGACGCGGCGGCTAAGCAAGGGCTGCGGAGCAAGGCAGATTTACCAGCTGAAGTCATCGCTGGGGGTGCACTCCTCCCCCCCCCCCTCAGAAGGTTTGGACGAGCGCTGACTTCGGTGTCCCCGGCTGGGGATTGGAGACGAGGCACTGTGAGGGAACCAAGTGACCTGGGGGCTCACTCGGGGTGAGAGGTGGTGGCTCCCCTGCCCCCCCCCCCCTGCCCCCTCTGCCTGTGGAATATCGACTGATCTGGAACGGAGGCACCCTCCCCCCGGACACCGCGTATAACCGGACCGGCTTGCGAGTGCAGGAGTGAGGAGGCACTGAGCTGGGACACTGGCACTGGGGGACCTGGATGAGCCGTGAGTACAGCTGTGAACCCAGAAGGAGCTGCGAGGGGCGAACTGCTTGGCCGGGGGCTGAAGAGGAGGTCGAGGGTGTAGCGCTGGACGGAGGCCTAGTCCCCACGTGGCTGGCGGCTCCGGTATGATGCCGGATGGTCGTGACGATTGATAGGAGTGAGAGGCCGGTGTAGCGGGTGTCTGCTGGACTGCCATAAGGCGCTTGAATATAAGGTCAGCCTGGAATCGTGGAGCGCAGGGAGCCAGCAGCTTCTGGGAAGTGCGCAGAGAGTGTGGACGCTGCTGCCGGCCCTAGGGGGCTGTCTGCTGCTGCGGCCAGGTAGGACGGTCCGGAGGCCAGCATGGGCAGAACAGATGCGAAACAGCCCAAACTTTCGTTTGAGGCTAGCAAGAAGCCGCCCAAGGCAGTGGAGGGGACACGTGAACCGCCGGCGACGGCAGGAGGGTCAGCAGATGCGGCGCCTAATCTACACGATGTCTTGCGCGAAATGCGTCAAGGGTTTGCAACGATTGCTGACAAAGTGGACAGAGTGTCGTCCCGAATGGATGCGGTGGTACAAAAATTGGACGCCCAAGAAGAACGGATCACGGGGGCGGAACAGCGTATATCGGACACTAAAGATACTGTGACACGGCACACCTCGCAGCTATCCAGGATGGACAATCTGCTGCGCCTCATTGCCGCTAAGAATGAGGATTTGGAAGCGAGGAGTAGGCGTAACAACGTACGCATTGTAGGTATTCCTGAATCGACGAATGTGGGCAAAATGGAGGAATACGTGGAGAAGATGCTGGTGGCGGCGATCGGTTCGGAGACTTTTTCCCCCCAGTTTATTGTGGAGAGGGCACACCGGACCCTGGGCCCCAGACCTAAGCCGGGAACGGCGCCCAGGCCGATCATCGCCAGGATACTCAATTATCGCGACCGTGACGCCGCTTTGAGAGCCGCACGCGGCACACGTACATTATCCTACGAGGGCAACTCCTTCACGCTGTACCCGGACTTCACACCAATGGTGCAAGAGGAACGGAGAAAATTTGTGGCAGTCAAAGCGAAACTACGAGACTTACAACTGGACTATGCACTGCTTTACCCGGCGCGCCTGCGAATCACATATCAGGGGAGGCAGAAGTTCTTCACAAATCCTCAGATGGTGGAGGATTTCATCAAACAGTACAAGCGTTCCCGCAGGTCGGAGGATGGAGCTGAGAACGCTGAGAACTCGGTGCGCGAGGAGCTGGTGGACGGCGAACCGTGAGTGGGGTGCCTATAGATGGTATATTGGACTACATGTGCGGATGGGGGAGTACCCTGTGAACTGATGCTGGGGTAGCTGGCTCTGAGGCACTGCGATAGGGGATGGTTGGGCCATATAGATGCAAGCATGGAGGGATGTTGTTGGGGGTGTGGGGCGCTCACACTGCAGGAGACTCCGCCACAGATTACACATGTTGGGACACAGTACTGGCTGCTTTTAAAGGAGGCAGAGGTCAGTTTGTTGTGAGACCCGGGTGACATAAGTACTAGCGCCGGACACCTCCTCGTCTCGTTGTGCTGGACTGCACGTTGTGTGGTCGGGCTGGCGTTTCTGGGGGAGGAACTGGTGGAGCCACCTGGACTTGTTTCCTAACGGGAAATACCCTAGTATATGTTGGGAGTTTGGGGAATGTACTTGCCTTGCTGTTTGGGGCAATTGTGGGTGGGCAGGGGAGGGTACAGGACTGGCAGGTTGGGGTTTGCTTCAGTGGGAGGGGGGTGGGCGAGAGGGGTGTTGCGATGGTTTGTATGTTGGAAGTTCCAAAACGGGTGAGAGCGCGTAGGACCAGGAGAGGGTGGGTGGTGTATGGGGGAGTGAATAGGCTGGTTTCCAATACACTGTGGAACGGGTCACTTTTAAATATTCGACCTGCGGGGGTGGAGAGGGTGCTGACATTGGGTGGCGCATACCAGGGGTGTGAATGGTGGAAGGATCCTGAGGATTGCTTTGGTAATTGGGAAATTGACGACGCATGGCGGGTAGGCTGAGTAAGTCACGCGTTACTGTCGCCTCCTGGAATGTTCGGGGGTTAAATGACGCCAGGAAATGTAGGAGGGTGGTCGCTTATTTGGAACAACATAAGGTGCAAATTGCATTACTACAGGAAACGCATCTTAGTCCCCGGGCCACGTACACCTTTGCAGGTAAATGGGCGGCGGTCCGGAGTTTCTCCTCGTATTCAGGATATGCCAGGGGTACGGCGATACTGATCAAGAAGACGGTGCCGTTTGTGCTGCTGGGCGATCTTACGGATAAGGAAGGGAGGTTTGTTTTGGTGTGGGGCAGACTTGGAACGGATACAGTCACAATTGCGAATTGCTATGGGCCGAATGTGGATTCGCCTGCCTTCTTTACCATGCTCTGGGGTAAAATACTGAACATTGGTTCCATGCATGTCATATGGGGGGGGGATTTCAATCTCACAATGTCCTCAGGGCTCGACAGATCGGATGGCAGCCCGCAATACCATAAGGGTGTGAGGGATGTCATGGAAGGTATAGTTGTAGAAGGAGGACTTGTGGACAGTTGGAGGTTTGCGCATCCTGGGGTCCGGGAAGGTACACATTTCACGACATACGCTAACTCTTGGGCCCGGCTGGATTACTGCTTTCTGTCTACAGGCTTGGCGGTTGATTTAGGTCGAGTGGCTCACTTACCACGGACGTACTCGGATCACTGTCCGGTAACTGTGGAGGTGGCGATCCCGGGGTTCAGTGGGTCAGCACCTAGGTGGCGTATGCAACCCACGGCATTATTGGATCCGGTGTTCCAGGCGGAATTAGGAGACGAGATAGCGGAGTTTTTTCCCCGCAATAAGGGGTCAGTGGACAGTGTCGAGACCATTTGGGAGTCGTTTAAGGTGACGGTCCGGGGGTACTACATCTCTAAAAGTTTCGGTGTCCTGAAAACACTACGCGGTTCGCTCTCCAAGTTAGAGGCTGAACTAGCGGAGCTGGAAGCCAGGATGGCCCAGGAACCAATGGGTCCGGTCCATAAGGAATTCCGAGAACGGCTTACTCAGTACGAGCAGGAAGCGGATAGGGAGTCCAAATTTAGGGGTAAATATTGGCAGGCCCGTCGATACTGTGAAGGAGAAAGACCAGGGCGTGCCTTAGCGGAAATTACTAGACATGCCCGGGGACCCACGCACGTTTTAGAGATCAGAGGGCAGGGTGGGACCCTACAACAAGATACGAAGGGCATATTAGCTCAATTTACTGCGCATTATGAGGAATTATACGAAGCCCGCAGCGGAGGGGAGGTTGTATTTGGGGACTTTCTGAATGATGTGGCGTTATGTTGGTTAAGTGATGACCATCGGGAATTCCTTAGGGCCCCATTTGAACTTGATGAAATACGGGAAGCGATTATGTCCCTGAGTAATGGTAAGGCGGCGGGGATTGATGGCCTACCGGCGGAATTCTATAAAAGTTATATAGATGTCATGGCGCCGGTGCTGCGGGAGGTGTACGAGGAGTCACTGGAGGTAGGCGTGCTGCCTGGGACAATGCGGGAGGTACTGATCACCTCGCTGTTAAAACCCGGCAAAGACCCGGTAGAGTGTGATTCATATAGGCCGCTATCCCTAATTAATTGTGATGCGAAGATACTGGCAAAGGTACTGGCCACTAGACTTTCCCTGCTTATGACCAAAATTGCACTCCCAGATCAATCTGGGTTTGTCCCGGGTCGCTCAACTGCTTGTAACTTACGTACGCTCTTCTCCTTGGTAAACACGATAGCGCCGGAACTACCTGTGGCGGCGGTGTTTCTGGATGCCACCAAGGCATTTGATTCGGTTGAGTGGAATTACTTGTTTGCCATCTTGTACAGGATGGGCTTTCCCAAAATATTCGTCGCCTGGATCAAATTGCTCTATACGGCTCCGAAAGCGAGAGTGCTCATCAATGGTGAAGTGTCCGAGTCGTTTCTGCTCACTAGAGGTACCAGGCAGGGGTGCCCGCTCTCCCCGTTGCTCTTCGCTATCGCGATTGAGCCTCTGGCATGCCGTATCCGGCAATTGCATAAACAAAGTGCTTTCAAATGTTACCAGCGGCAGATAGATGTCTCTCTCTATGCTGACGACTTAACGTTGTACGTGGTAGATCCACAGGTTAACCTTAATCCATTACTCCGAGAATTTTTAGTGTTTGGACGTCTGTCGGGCATTCAAATAAACTGGAAGAAGTCGCAATTTTTTCCCCTGACGCCTGCAGTGGGGCGCTTTCCTCTGGACTACCCGCTGGAATGGTGTGACTCGGATCTTAGATATTTGGGGGTCCAGATCTCCAGGGATCGAGAGGAGACGTTGAGGTTGAATTATGGTACGGCCATGACTCGGCTGACAGAGGATGTGACTCGCTGGGTGTCTCTCCCACTCTCCATGGCGGGCAGGGCTTCGCTTATCAAGATGGTGGTATTACCCCGTTTTTTATATTTTTTCCAGAATATCCCGTATTATCCGGGGGCGTACTTCTTTCGCGCATTGCGTACAGAATTACTGCGGCTGTTCTGGGCTGGTAAGCAGCCTAGATTGGCATGGTCGGTTATCACTCGGCCATACGACTCTGGAGGGTTTGATGTTCCCGATTTTCTAACGTATTATCTGAGTGCGCAGGCGCAATTTGCATACCATTGGTTTGCACCTGCGCCATTCCTACCACAGCTGGCGGTAGAGGACTGGTTATCACGGCCTCTGCCACTGGCGGGTGTCCTTCAGGGCTCCAGTCGCGCCTTTGATACACTATACACCACGGTGCCGTGCACGGTGGATGCATGGCAGCGTATACTACGTCGCCTGGCGCTAAGCTTCATGTATGCTCCGACGCTGCCACTGGTTTATCACCCGGACTTGTCGTTACTGCAGGAAGGAGGGTTTCAGGGGATGTGTGCCAGAATAAAAATACGGCACTGGGGTGACCTCTTCGCTAATGGACGGCTCAAAACGAAAGAACAATTATTTGGGGGCTATCAGCCTACCCCGTTGGATGTTTTTTACTATATCCGGCTGCGGCGGGGGCTGCGGAAGATACTGCCAGGGTTTCCGGGGGAACCGGAAGTAGTGCGGCCTTTACAATTGCTGCTTACGTCTTCGGATGGTAGGCACTTAGTCTCCCAACTATACGGCAGTATTCGGGCACACAGTGGCAGCACGGATTGTAGGGCACTCCAGCAATGGAGACTTGAGCTAGGCAGAGATATCACAGATAAGCAATGGACGTATTGTTGCGAGCTCACCTCCCAGATCTCCTCCAGTAGCAGACTGCGTATTATCCATTACAAGTTTTTACAACGTATGTATTATACGCCAGCTAAGAAGTTTAAATTTCGTCTATCAGACAGTGACAGATGTGAGAGGTGTCAGGCGGAAGGGGCTGACTTCATGCACTTGGCATGGCTGTGTCCGAGAGTGGCGGATTTCTGGCTGCAGGTACATTCGGCACTGAAGGTCATGTTGGGAGATGTAGTGGAACTAGATCCGCTGGTGATGCTGCTGGGCTACACGGTATCAATACCTAAGTTAACGCGCAAACTGGGGAACGTTGCACTATTGTTAGCGAAGCGGAGAATTGCGTGTCGCTGGGGCAGGGGGAGAGCACCGAAATTCAAGGAATGGATAGGGGATCTTTTACACTGTCAGGAGCAGAGTGCTATCTACGCTGAGACGCAACCATTAACTAGCAGAGCCAGTGACATTTGGGACCCGTTCAAGGAGTATTTGGCGGCGTATACCGCCTCCACGGAGGGAGAGCAACAGGAATCAGCTGAGGGTGGCCCTGGAGCTGGTGAGTTTACCTAGTAGGGGGCTGCATGATTGTCATTACTGAATGTCATGCTGGTGGAGTGAGTTGGGGAGTTGTGCTCCGGGACGTCTGCACCTAGGAATTCCAGGTAGCGCACCTAGGGGACACGCCAGAAGGTTGAGTTGCTCCGTAGCTTACCCAGGGTCCATGGTACAGAGTATAACACTACTGATGTATTGGAACAACAGTGATTTGCCGCCGGACCTCCGGGTTGTCGGCCTCAAGGCTGTGTACAGGGTGATGAAACGTAATGAGAAATGTCATCTGGAGCCGGCCCGTGCGGTTGTAGGCGCGTAATGTATACCTGTGTCAAATGCTAATAAAGGTTTTGGAACTTTAAAAAAAAAAAAAAAAAAAAAAAAAAAAAAGGTTTATTAAACTGCAGGGAAACAAATCATACTCCAGCTTGATGTGATTGCTCACGCAAAAGTAATCTGATTTCGGTGAGTGGAGTAACTAGTCAGTAAATTGCACATCAATGTAATAAACCTCTGTATATCTTTCTTACACTGCTCCTGGAAATCTGATTACTAGATACCAAACAGAATTAACAAATACGAACAACCCGACTTGACGTTGGCAATCACGAGAGAGGAAAAATCTCGTGGAGAGGAGTATTTCAGAACTCTGCGTGCTCCGCGGAGCAAGGAGTGTGGACAACTTCACGAAAGGAGTGGAGTTCACCGCCGAGGTCCATTGTACACTCATGGGCAGCCATCTTGAAATAGGTAAAACCCAATTTTAAGATGGATGCCGGCACATAGTGTAGCAGGCACACAAATGTAAATTAGGTGGCAGAGGGGCAGGGTAGGGGGTGATAAGTAAGCAGGGGAAGGAAAGCAGCTCAGGAGCAGGTGGGAGAGAGGAGCTAATTAAAATTGAGGGGAATGATGAATGGCCAGGGATGGGAGAAGCAACAAACAAGCTGGGGGAGGAACTGAAGCAACACAGAGAGAGGGGGTGGATGAAAGAGAAGTGGGAAGTTGCATGCGGGGGTGGAGCAAGAAAGCACATGCACGTTCATGGAGCTCTAAAGGAAAAGAAAAAAGTAGCTCCTTGGATGCAAGCAATGTCAGCAGTGGAAGGAAACAAGTTGCACACACCATATCAGATAGGATAACTTTAGGGGATAATTCAGCCAAAATAAGGGTTCCACAACTGGATGGATGTCATGAATGTGATGTAGAAGAGGAATTGTGTTGTCCTTTATGATAAGTAAAAGGAGATTTTTTGTAATCTGAGCAGAAAGCAGATTCTCTGTGAACCAAAAAGCCAATACCTTTCTTCTGCCACATATCTTTTTCCAGATAGCTAAGTGTATGACAATATGTTTCAGTCAATCTTGGAAGAAAATGAGTGACCAGCAAACCTATTGATTCAAGTCACCCCTAAATGCTTTCTTCCAACCATTACTAGCTATCATAGAAAATAGAAGTTCTCCATTATAGACAAATTAAAAAAAAGTAAACATAATTAGTAAAGAAATATATTACTTATGAGTACCGGATACAAGGGGAGAGAATGATGGCCAGTTTAATGATGCAAAAAAATAGTTCATGAAAATTATTGACAGTCTAACCCACCCTCTACAAAAACAATATTTTCTTTCTTTTGGATCTGCCATTCCATTTCTAGTAAAATTCATGTTGTGATCTAAGTCGACACTGTATAATATGACCCAATTATAAGTAAAATTACTGCACGCTAAAGAGGCAGTTAAACATTAACATTTTATTGAAACTATGATAGGAATATCTATCCAACTTAAGTAAATGTATTTTATATGAAGCTGCTGCTTTAATCTTGGCAGAAGAACGCAGGTATTAGTCACATCTGGCACAAAACACTTTCCAAATTAATTTGATGTCTGCTGAGGGCCCTTAGGGGGAAAGAAGACCTCCAGTTACCTCCAGTAAGCCACACACAGTGGGACTGCTGAGGGGTGGTCAGAGGGCACGCCCATTTCTCCACCACTCTGCAAACGTGCCTCTCGGGGCACTGCCATTGGGGGGATGAGGTCCCCTTGCCTCCTGAGGGCCTCAGGACTAAAGTGAACTTCTTCCCCCAAGCAGCTGTAGTTTAAGGAGGTCCCAATTTATAATAGCTGGTTTTTGAAGGGTATCAAGCAAATACTATTGATCCCTGGGTGTATTTATATGTATATGTATGTGTGTGTGTATATATATATATATATATATATATATATATATATATATATATATATATATATATATATTCACTGAAAAAACCATAGGTTTCACACATGTTATAGTTAGCTGGACATTTTACTGATAAAAAACCAATGAAATTCCCCCGTTATAGTTAGTGCAGGCAACTATAACTCACGCGACCGCAATCCTCTGCTGATGCTAATACTGTATTTAGACACTTATTTGCCCATGTCTTCTTCCATTAAATTTTAGCTATACATATATTACAAATATTTTTTTTTCATAAAGACACATATGTCATCAGCAGAGGATTGCGGTCGCGTGAGTTATAGTTGCCTGCACTAACTATAACGGGGGAATTTCATTGGTTTTTATCAGTAAAATGTCCAGCTAACTATAACATGTGTGAAACCTATGGTTTTTTCAGTGAATTTGCAAGGTTTTTTAAATGCTAATTCCTAACTATAACGTGTGTGAAACCTATGGTTTTTTCAGTGAATTTGTACGTTTTTTTAAATGCTAAGTTACTTTACGCCATTCGTGGCGTGCGCGCCCACTTAACGCAGTTCGTTCCGTGCGCGCACGGTGCGCTTCGTGCACCGTGCACGCACAGTGAGCACGCGGTGCGCTTCGCGCACCGCGTGCCCACGTTACGCTAGATGGGCCATGAACGCACGATGCGCTTCGCGCACCGTGCGCACATGGAGGACATATGATGAGCATCGTTGTGACAGGTAATATATTAGTTTTTCTTTGATGTAATATGCCATGCACAAATGGTCCCCTTCGCACACCATTTGCACATGGGGTGGGGAGAGTGTGGATAATTTTTTTTTTTTTTTTTTTTTTTACCGTACACGTACGGTAAGGCTAATCGGCGAAATTTTCAAAAAAATTAAAATTCCCTTTTTTGCCTTGGGGGATCGTTGGGGACTCCCTCAACATGGCTAGGTGCTTGGGAGCTGTCTAAACAGCCCCTTTACATGTTTTTGCCCTTTGTTTTTCAACCCCCTGTCAGAGTGCGAGAGAGAAAATGGCGGCCGCCGCTTCCTGGTTTCGACCGATTCGAATGTTTACTAAGATCTAACGGCCAATCAGAAGCGCGCTCGCGCACGTCACCGTACGCGTACGGTAAGCGCACGGTAAGCGCACCGTAAGCTGGCTCAGATATATATATTGATTTAAAGGCTATTTTCTCAGAATCTACTGAACAGATTTACACCAAACCTACAAAAGGCACTTCCTTGACCTGTAGACTACCTCTCTGCCAAATTTCAAGGAACTCTGTTCAGCCGTTTGGGCAGTAGCTGTGTCTAAAGGTCCTATTGAAAAATGCATGGGAAAAACGCGTTTTGGGACCCCCCTTTTATCTCAGCCCCCCCTTGACGAATCCCCCCGAGACTTTCAGGGTAGGAGCGGAGCGTAGCGCCCCACCTATTTTGAAAATTTCGCGAGGATTCGTTGACCGGCGCCAAAGTTATTCCAAATAGAATGTTGCGGATTTCCTATGGAAACGTGGTCCTAACTATAACTATCTACTGGCGACCGCCAGTAGATAATATATATATGTATATATATATTCACTGAAAAAACCATAGGTTTCACACACGTTATAGTTAGGAATTAGCATTTAAAAAACCTTGCAAATTCACTTAAAAAACCATAGGTTTCACACATGTTATAGTTAGCTGGACATTTCACTCATGAAAAACCATTGAAATTCCCCCGTTATAGTTAGTGCAGGCAACTATAACTCACGCGACCGCAATCCTCTGCTGATGACGTCAGATATTACATCACTGTATTTAGACACTTATTTACCCATGTCTTCTTCCATTAATCTTTAGCTATACATATATTACAAATATTTATTTTTCAGAAAGACACATATGTCATCAGTGATGTAATATCTGACGTCATCAGCAGAGGATTGCGGTCGCGTGAGTTATAGTTGCCTGCACTAACTATAACGGGGGAATTTCAAAGGTTTTTCACAAGTGAAATGTCCAGCTAACTATAACATGTGTGAAACCTATGGTTTTTTAAGTGAATTTGCAAGGTTTTTTAAATGCTAATTCCTAACTATAACGTGTGTGAAACCTATGGTTTTTTCAGTGAATTTGTACAGTTTTTTAAATGCTAAGTTATGGTTTTTTTTTTGGTTTTTTTAAGGTTATTCACCGTGCGCGTACCGTACGCGCACGGTGCGCTTCGCGCACCGTGCGCCCACGTTACGCAGTTCGCGGAATTTTTCAGTTTCTACCGTACGCTCACGCTATGCGTACTCCGCGATTTTTTGCAAAAAAATTAAAGGAAATTTTGGCCCTTGGGGGTCCTTCTGGGACCCCTGACAAAGGCTAGGGGGTCAGGAACTGTCCACCATGCCCCCTTTTCACGTTCTCCACCTTTGTTTTTCACCCCCTCAGACTGCGAGAGACAAAATGGCGGGCGACACTTCCTGGTTTTGACCGATTCGAATGTTTACTAAGATCTAACAACCAATCAGAATCGCACTCGCGCACGGCAGCGTGCGCGTACGGTAAGTTTTACCGTACGCGCACGGTGCGCGCTTATAGATATATATATTGATTTAAATGCTATTTTCTCAGGAAATACTGAACAGATTTACACCAGACCTGCAAAAGGCACATCCCTGACCTGAGGACTACCTCTCTGCCAAATTTCAAGTAATTCTGTTCAGCCATTCGGGCTGTAGCTTGGACTAAAGGTCCTATGGAAAAATGCATGGGGAAAACGCGTTTTGGGACCCCCCTTTTATCTCAGCCCCCCCTTGACGAATCCCCCCGAGACTTTCAGGGTAGGAGCGGAGCGTAGCGCCCCACCTATTTTGAGAATTTCGCGAGGATTCGTTGACCGGCGCCAAAGTTATTCCAAATAGAATGTTGCGGATTTCCTATGGAAACGTGGTCCTAACTATAACTATCTACTGGCGACCGCCAGTAGATAATATATATATGTATATATATATTCACTGAAAAAACCATAGGTTTCACACACGTTATAGTTAGGAATTAGCATTTAAAAAACCTTGCAAATTCACTTAAAAAACCATAGGTTTCACACATGTTATAGTTAGCTGGACATTTCACTCATGAAAAACCATTGAAATTCCCCCGTTATAGTTAGTGCAGGCAACTATAACTCACGCGACCGCAATCCTCTGCTGATGACGTCAGATATTACATCACTGTATTTAGACACTTATTTACCCATGTCTTCTTCCATTAATCTTTAGCTATACATATATTACAAATATTTATTTTTCAGAAAGACACATATGTCATCAGTGATGTAATATCTGACGTCATCAGCAGAGGATTGCGGTCGCGTGAGTTATAGTTGCCTGCACTAACTATAACGGGGGAATTTCAAAGGTTTTTCACAAGTGAAATGTCCAGCTAACTATAACATGTGTGAAACCTATGGTTTTTTAAGTGAATTTGCAAGGTTTTTTAAATGCTAATTCCTAACTATAACGTGTGTGAAACCTATGGTTTTTTCAGTGAATTTGTACAGTTTTTTAAATGCTAAGTTATGGTTTTTTTTTTGGTTTTTTTAAGGTTATTCACCGTGCGCGTACCGTACGCGCACGGTGCGCTTCGCGCACCGTGCGCCCACGTTACGCAGTTCGCGGAATTTTTCAGTTTCTACCGTACGCTCACGCTATGCGTACTCCGCGATTTTTTGCAAAAAAATTAAAGGAAATTTTGGCCCTTGGGGGTCCTTCTGGGACCCCTGACAAAGGCTAGGGGGTCAGGAACTGTCCACCATGCCCCCTTTTCACGTTCTCCACCTTTGTTTTTCACCCCCTCAGACTGCGAGAGACAAAATGGCGGGCGACACTTCCTGGTTTTGACCGATTCGAATGTTTACTAAGATCTAACAACCAATCAGAATCGCACTCGCGCACGGCAGCGTGCGCGTACGGTAAGTTTTACCGTACGCGCACGGTGCGCGCTTATAGATATATATATTGATTTAAATGCTATTTTCTCAGGAAATACTGAACAGATTTACACCAGACCTGCAAAAGGCACATCCCTGACCTGAGGACTACCTCTCTGCCAAATTTCAAGTAATTCTGTTCAGCCATTCGGGCTGTAGCTTGGACTAAAGGTCCTATGGAAAAATGCATGGGGAAAACGCGTTTTGGGACCCCCCCCTTTTTCTAAGCCCACGCTTGATGAATCCCCCCAAGACTTTCAGGGAAGGAGCGGAGCGGAGCGCCTCACCTATTTTGAAAATTTCGCGAGGATTCGTCAATCGGCGCCAAAGTTATTCCAAATAGAATGTTGCGGATTTCCTATGGAAACACGGTCCTAACTATAACTATCTACTGGCGACCGCCAGTAGATAATATATATATATATATATATATATATGTGTGTGTGTTTGTGTGTTTGTGCGTGTGCGTGTGTGTGTGTGTGCAGTTTTAAATGGTGTAAATTCGTTCAATAGTTTTTTAAATATTAAAGGAAAGAGAAATGTATGTATCTAGGCGGACCTTAACCACAAATCTCATTGTGAGATCTGATTGGTTGTCAGCACTTCATCCAAGAAGTGTTGACAGCCATCTTGGGACCAATATACATGATAGCACCCCATTAAAATGTATTGTAGTGAATGGAAAGTTTTGAGGTTCACCAAAAGTAGAACATATAAAGGGTGATAACAGACTTTAGTTGCATTATAAATCATTTGTTGATGGTACCATACTAATTTTAGGAATTGTGGTGTGTTCTAAGGTGATTTTACCCTGTGAAAAAGCCTTGTTCTGGGATATCATGAATCATGTTTGAGAGAAGACTATTTTCTCATGCTTTTCCCATAGGGGTTTGGCAGGTGCTCCAGAAGCTCAAATGAGAGCATATTTTCTGTAAATTCACATTATCTTTCTAAGTCGTGGGAGAATGAAGTCTGACATTCTCAGTGAAACATGGACATCCAACATCCTTTGTGTGCTACTGCTGCTCCCCAGAGTGTTCTAAAGAACAACTAGAACGCTAACAGTCTTATTAATGACAAGAGTATTGCACACCTGAAGCAGTTGATTGGAATAAACTGCTAACACTTAAAACATTTAATTTAAAAAGGAACAAAATGAGGGTGTTCATTGTGCTGCAGAAATAAAAAATTAGGGCACATTTTGAGTTATTTCTCAAATCCTCTACTTATTCTTTAAAAACTTCTGACATGCAGACTGAAACATGCACTTTCAATATCAGCAGAAGATTTCCAGTTAACTCCCTGGTGAGCAGTAGCCTTACTAAAGTGATCTAAGGAGAAACTAGAGTGCTAACATTTTGAATTTATGGCAAATGTGTGACACATTTAAATGCATTCTTGATAGAATCAAAGTAAGAAACTGAAAACATTTCCTACTTAGGAGACTGCAGTAAATAAGGAAATTAGGAAACTTCATAACAAATAAGTCTCCCAAGATGCCCACCAGAGAAAAAAGAGCCCAAATGTAGCACAAATATCACCCAGATGTAGCCCACGTATAGCCCAATGACAGAGGTGTGCAGTTTTTTATAGGGCAGACTAGTTAGGTATTGGAACGTTTCATCTCACCTGGACTCCTTATTGTGTATTTTGCACTAAGTACTTGAGATTGATCTTGTGAAACATTGAACTTTACTATTCTGTTAAATTGAAGGTGCTCTGAGCCAGGCTTTGTAACACTCGTTATTACTTTCTGGTTTTAATGAATTCTCATTATATTGTATTAAGAAAGAGGATTTACTGTTTTTATGTAAACTTTTATGATCCATGTTTCTAAATCAGATGGATTGAAGTCTCCCAAGATGGCCACCAGAGAAAAAGGAGCTCTAATGTAGCAAAATATCACCCAGACGAATCCACGTATAGCCCAATGACAGAAGTGTGGAGAACATTTTTTGTTTTAACAGTTTTATATAGTGCAGACATGTCATTTGAGATGTCATCAGTGATATAACTGACCATGTCATGGGTGATGTAATATGTGATGTCATCAGCAGTAGATTGCGGCGGCGTTAGTTATAGTTAGCTCAGCTAAATATAACGTCTGAATTTCTCTGGTTTTGTACAAGTGAAATGTCAGACTAACTACAACATCCCTGAAACCTCTGTTTTTTTCAGTGGATATAGATATAAATATATATATATATATGCACACATTTATTCCAACAGGATCCCTAATTCCTCATGCTAAGAGTCCAAGTATTGGGACTTCAATGCAAAAATTACAGCAAAGTTTACACGGACATCAATCCATGTGCACAGGTATATCACCAACAATATATGCAGTAATTAACAGAAATAGTGCCCATCTATCCTGTGATTAATAAAGTGAACAATGTGCATTTGAAGAAGGTAAAGGATAACATGTATATAAAACCAACATTTTCTGAGAAATGGGAGAAAAAACTATTCATCATGCAGAAGGAGCAATTCCTACATTTTGTGGTACATTGCCAACCAGAGGGGGAGTATAAGATACTTGGAATAATCTTCAGTTACACCTGTCATAGAGGACACAGTGTAAATTATTTGCCAATATGTATTGCCAATTCTTCATCGCTGTTTAATCCATATGGGAACTTGGAATTGAGATGAATGATATATAGAAATTCCAATATTCTTAGGGAGTTTTCACGATCACCACCCCTAATGGTTTTTGTTACTCCATCAATATCAAAGTACTTCAAGAGATTAGTGTCACTGTTATGTTTCAGATAAAAGTGTTGTGCAAAAGAATAATTGGAATTGTTATTTTTAATGGCACGAAGATGCTCTAAGATTCTTTTATTGACTTGCAATTTAGTGCTCCCTACGTACTGTAAGTTGCATGGGCACTTCAAAACATACACTACAAAATCAGAAATGCAGGTAAGACATTTGGTGATTTTTCGATGTTTTCCTGTGGGCAATATTGCCCACAGGAAAAAAATGAGAATCACCAAATTCATGGTTCTCTGTTTATCGCTATTCTTACAAGTTTTGCAGGAACTGCATTTATGAAAACCGGATGAGGGAAACATTTTCAGGCATAAAGTAACTTTGGACAATCATGTCCTTTAGTTACTTGGGCTTTCTGTATGCTGTGGCCGGATGGATATCAGGCATGGGACCTAAGATGAGGTCAGCTTTGAGTATGTTCTAATGTTGTTTCATGAGATCATTCACTTTATAAGAACATTTATTGTAAGTAGTGATGAATCTCTAGTAGCACGACTCTTGTGTCCTTGACTGATTTTGTGGATAATCTTTTTGAAGAGAACTTCCTCCTGTTTGTTGCTATTTATTGCCTGTTTGAGAATTTTTTGGGGTTATCCAAGCTCAGGCTGTACCTGCCCAGTGTCCCAAAGTAGGTAGTCCACAACATATGAATTTACTTTGATATTGACTTCCTTTTTTGACTTATAGAAGGGTATTTGTTTTGAGCAAGTGCAAAGTGATTAACAATTTCATTGTTTAAGACTGCATCAACAATAATAATCAAATTACATTCCTCTTTAAAATCATCCAATCGAGATTACTAAAATACTGCAAGATTATACATCCACCAGATTTTACATGGTTAAAGTGTGAGATGCGAAATAAAGTGTATTATGACAAATAAACAGAAACAAATTACATCCATTTTTTGATCATTCAACTGAATTTGCTACAATACTCAGCAATACCAGATTATAATGTTAAAGTAAGGTAGTCAGCATAACACCCTTCTACCATCTAAGGGTCCGAATTAGAATAATACCTTTCTTACTAATTTCTTACAAAACTACACTTCTTATTGGAGTAAACATGATCGACTTAAAGTTTTCTTTTTTTTTTTAAATATATTTTTATTACATTTTCATCTTTTTAAGCACAGCAACATTCCAGAATACTTATGCGTAAAACAAACACACATCTGAGATATACATGATGACATGATAACACAAAACAAAACAGATACCACCGAAATTTCGGCCAACATAAAGAAACAAAATGTGCAAAATATGGGAGAAACAAAAAAAGAGACACAAAAAAGAAAATAAGCTAAGAGAACTGTAAAATTAACCTCCACATTAATCATTGAAATCAATTCTACAGAAGTATAATAAGAAAGGTATAACTTAAAAAATTACAAGTTCTCCTTCCAGCTCGATATAGGTTCCCACATACGTTTCCCAAGTATTCTCCCCCTTTTGCCCTTTCTCACATGAATCCCCTTCTCGAGATTATACACAGAAAGCAACCTAGCAAGCCAATGTTAAAAAGTTGGAGGTGCTTTATCTAGCCATACTATTGCAATACACATTCGTAAAACCGACATGGCCATAAATAGAAAATAGTGTGAAGGGCTTTGCTCGTCATAACCGCTTACCCCAAGTACTATCCAAGATGGTGTGAGAGAGATCTTGATTCCTAGAATTCTATCCAGAAAAGATTCTATAGCTCTCAATAATAGGTGTAGCTGAGGGCAAAATGCGAACATGTGGATTATTTCTGCATCTGAACTATCACATCGGGGACATCTAGTGTCTGCGGTTCCCCCCCACTGAGCTATCCTTGCAGGTGTATGATACAGAGAGTAAATCATTTTATGTTGCTGAGCCTGTAGCCCTGCAGAACACAAGATAGTCCATCCTAATTCTAACGAGTTTCAGAAACAGTCTTGATCTACCCCTAGCTTATCTGCCCACTTATTCTCATATTTTCCCAGATCATCGTCCTTCATTGCTGAGAGCTCAGAATAGAACCTTCGAATAGTACAATCTATACCGCCTTCAATAACATCCAATATCTTATTTTTACCCAACCCAGCAGGGCCTCCCTGTTTATTCACTAAAAAGCTCCGAACTTGTAAATATTTAAAGAAATTCTTCCTATCAATACCGTAAGCACCCTGTATATCAGAAAACTGAGAAACTCCATTAGGACCCATCAGATCACCCAGTTTCCGGACTCCCCGTCGTCCCCATTCAGCCATTACAGAATCTGCAAATATTTCCACCGGGAGGGATGGATTCCTAACTAACCGAGTATATGCATTAAACCTACCAAGCCCATATTTTTTCCGAAATGACGGACAAATTTTATACGCCGCCATCAATGTCTTACACCTGGTTCTTTTAAAATAACTGGAATCAGTGTATTTAAGGAAGCAGTTCTCTGCCTCCTCCCCAATCAGTATAGTATATCCATCAATAGAACCTAGTTTAACCTGCGGATCAGATGCATCCCCCCCTAACAGCCCACGCATATACTGCAGGGCTGCCGCCCAGTAGTACATCTTAAAATCAGGGACAGCCCAGCCTCCCCTAGCCCTAGATAGAGACATAAAATGAAGAGCCCTCCTGGTTTTCCCATATGCCCAAATAAATCTATTAATTAAGTGCTCCAGCGCCGAAAACCATTTAGCCTCAAATACCAATGATATTGCCCTAAAAAGATAGAGGAACTTGGGCAAGATAATCATTTTTACTGCATTGGAGTGCCCTACTAAAGAGAGGTGGAGATTATGCATTCTATCCAGGTCTTTATTGACTTTAGATATTATAGGTTTGATGTTCCTATCAACAGTCTTATCCAGATCTGCTGAGATACTGATCCCTAAGTATACAGCGGAGTCAACGACTCGTACGTCATTACATACTGCCCCCTTGTTCTTAATTATCTGGGTCTTAGGCCCATTTTGCGCATAACCTGAAACCTGACCGAATACCAGGGCTTCTAATTCCACCTCAACTATAGCACCAGCGGGTAATGGGGTCACTATAACCACGTCATTTGCGTATGCGAAAGTTTTGAAATCTTGACCTTGAGCATTTATCGGAGGGATCTTATCATTTGCTTCCAATTTACGAATCAGTGGGTCAATATATACCGCAAACAATAGCGGCGAGCATGGGCACCCTTGACGAGTGCCACGCTTAATTTGCAGGGCCGCCGTGTAACCTCCATTGACTTTAAGTCGAGCTGTAGGAGCTTTATAAAGAGCCTGGACTGCGTTAATAAATCCCTCGCCGATACCACACCACCTCAAGGCCATCCAAAGGTTGTCCCAGGAGACCCAATCAAAAACCTTTTCTGCATCCAGCAACATGACCGCCATGGGCTCTCCTGAGACTTCCGTGGCATCGAGAAGGGTGATAACTTTGTGGACATTCTGCGTAGTACCCCTCCCTGGGATAAAACCATGCTGAGTGGGACTAACCAAGTCACCTATAACCTTACAAAGCCTAAGGACCATTGTCTTGGAGAAGATTTTTGCGTCAGCATTCATAAGTGTTATTGGTCTATAAGACCCTGGTTCTAAAGGTGATTTACCTTTTTTTAATATTACCACTATATCGGCGCCTGCCCAAGAACTTGGAACTGAATTTCCTAATTGAGCCTCCAGTACTGTATCTATCAGATCTAGCCGAATTACCTCCTGAAAAGCTTTATAAAATTTGATTGGGAGCTGATCGGAGTCCGCAGCCTTACCCGATGGGAGACTATTCATTGCTGTAAAAATCTCTTCAGGAGCCAAGGGTGCATCTCCTTCAGAAAGCAGAGGAGCAGAGATATCCCTGAGATACCGTTGGATAGCTATTAGGGCCCTTGGCTGATCCTCACTATACAACCTAGCGTAGAATTGCCTAAAAACCTCTTGGATCCCATCAGGGTCAATAACTGTTCCCCCCTTACCGTCCGAGATCCCCTTAACTTCTCCTAATGCCGCTTTCTGTCTTGTGTGCACCGCCAGAGTATGCCCGACACGCTGACTTAATTCATGACATTGCTCCTTTCTTGTCAAAAAAGTAGCAGCCGCCTTACTAGCAACGCTCTCCACTGCTTCAGCCTTTGCGCATGTGACTTTAAGGAGCGCCTGATCAAGGGGGACCCCTGAGAAAATTGAGGAATTCAGTTCCTCCTTTGCCTCAATAACTACTTTAGACAGCTTATTCACTCTTAACTCATCCTGCTTTTGTTTATATAAGCTAAAACTCAGCGTCTCCCCGCGAATACCGGCCTTAAAAGCATCCCAAGTAACTTCTGATGAAGTGCTACCTCTATTGATCTCTCAATAGGCTACTATCCAATCCTTCATGTGCTTGCGGTAGCTTTCATCTTTGAGTAATCCTCTCTCGAAAGTCCATATCCGCTCCCGCCTAACTGCTTTTGTAGTTTTTAATGTTAACACTAGCGGATTATGGTCAGAGATAATCTGAGGCAGTTTCTCAATCTGACTTCTTGATAAAAGGCAATTTGATATAAAAAAAGTCCAGCCTAACACAGGCCTTATGTGGGGCGGGGTAGTAAGTACTACCAGGATCAAGGGGCTTTAAACGTACCCACACATCTGTTAAGGAGTTATTCCGAGCCAAGCTGACAATTGCTCGACATGTTTATTTTTTTGCGACCCGCATAGCAATGTCCCACTTCCGTGCCCAGCCCCCCTACCCCATTTACATTAAAATCTCCACAGAGGATAATTGACACGGACCATGAAGCTAGCTCTAAGTCTAAAAACTCAAATATATCCGGATCATCCTCAGTAGATCCATACACCGATCCAAAAGTAACCGTTTCTTCATTTATTATACATTCCACCAAGACCCATCTACCCCATTGATCTTCCAGGTTTCTTTTAATTATGACATAATTTCTTTCAGACAGTATAGCAACCCCTCTATTCTTGGCCCCCTGTTTTGTATGTGCGAGCAAATGAAGCTCCAGTAAATACCCCTGTGTCTCCTCTACATGCGTCTCCTGGAGGCAGACAAAATCCAGTCGCATTGATCTCAGAGTGGCGGAAACTCGTTGCCTTTTAAGATGGTCATTCAACCCACACACATTAACTGAGGCAATCCGTATACTCATTAAAACACATCAAATACCTGTCCCAACCAGTTATCCAGTGAATCAATACACAAATTCCTCTTCCCCCATTCTGAATTCCCTCTAACCCCGTTTTTGATTGTTTTGCTACACCTCCTCTGTCCACCCAACCATCTCAGATGCTGTGCTGTGCTGTACCATATAACCCCCACACCTCCCCCGAACCCCCAGCCTCAGATCCCACAACCCCAGTCCCCCCACCCCCCTTACAGGCAAATAGGTCACTCATGACCTATGTGTGACAGCTTAGCCCATAGCAAGTCACAACCCCCCCCCCCTTCCTATTGTTTCCACCCTTTGTGCCCCTTGGTGCCATCTAAATCTCAAATATCAAAAACCTGACTGACCCTAATTCCCGACTAGGTCCCACCCTTATCTCCCCTTCTGCTCCTTCAGCTCTGCCAAATACTGTTGGGCCTTAACTTCGGAAAATAACATTCTTACTTGCCCCTTGGCTATAACTTTAAGCCGCGCTGGGTACAATAAATAGGCCTCACACCCAAGACCCTGAAATGGGGCAATTAACTGCCTTAGTCTCCACCTTCTTTCCACAGTAACATGACAAAAGTCTGGACGGGCAAAGAATGTGATACCGTCAAATGCCCGCCTAGAATCCGGCTTTGCCTTGTCCATAATTTCCTGCCTGTGGAGGTAATTGCCAACATAGACAAGGATTGCCCTAGGCCTTTCAGCTTGAGACGCCCAATGGGCTTTCTTTTGGGTCAGAGGAAACCGATGAGCTCTCTGCACCTCATTCTCCCAATTCCAGGAAGCCATCTCGGGAAAGGCTCCTTTCAACAAGGTGATGACAAATTACCTGACGTCCTGGCCTTCAACCCCTTCAGCCACCCCCAGCAGCCTAATATTATTCTGCCTCTGGCGGGTCTCAAACTCCTCGAACTTCCATTGGACGTCCTTGACCGTCTTCTCTTGTGCCTCTTTAAATGTCTGCCACCAACTAACATCATCTTCCAATCTTCCCGTTATTTCCTCCACATGGGCAACCCTATCTGCCATATCTTCATATAATTTATTCATCTTTCTCAGAGAGCCCTGTATTTTCTTTGTTGCCTGCTTTGCTCTCCGGCTCTCTGACCTTGCTTCTCCCTGCATTTGCTTCAGGGTAGTGTAAAGGAGGTCCAATGATGGAGTCTGAGGTGGGCTGCTCAGATTATTCTGCCACGCCTGCGTATTTATTCCACCATCTTCCTGATATAGCTGGGAAGTGGCTGAGTAATCCCAAAGAAGTTTCCTGGCGGCATCAGTATTTGACGGACTAACTCTTAATTTGGATTTTGACTTAGACCTCTTCTTCTGGTGAGAAATCCTATGGGCAGCAGGCGCCTTCTGCCCCAGTGAGCTCTCCACTGAGTCTGAGTCACTAGATAAACTTCCCCCACTTGAGAGAGAGGAATCCGAGTTGTCATTGAGGGAAAAGAAACAATCCCCATCGGGTGAGCCAGTGATTCCCTTAGACTGAGTAACAGCTTGTGTCTGCTTTGAAATTGCCACGTCTAGGGCTGCTGGAGAGGTTACTGAGAGGGCTACTGAGGAGATTACTGCTTGACTACTCAGCTTAACACTCAGAGGGGCCTTCTCGCCCCTGCCGCCTCCCCTGCAATCTCCAGCTCAGAACCCCCGACATTATTTGCTACATTATTTATATCTGAGTCACTGAAAGCGTCGCTTCCTACCTCCAGACTCTGTGTGTCCTGTGCTCTGCCTGTTAGATCCATGAGCTCAGCGCTCAGCTCCCTTTGACTATTGGCAGACCCGGATTGAGGATGCAACACTGTATCCTCATGTTGCCAAGTTTCAAGATTTTCAGCGTTCTCAAGCGCAGCGGCTCCCGCGGACTCTGCCGACCTCGCGATGAAGGATTCGATCAAGGTAGGCTGCCGCAATGTAGTTTCCCTAGGTTTGCCCGCATCTTGTCCAATCTTAGACACAGTGTTTTTCTGAATTGCACCGGGAGAGTCTTTATTGCCGCCAGTCACAACAGTCCCACTGCTGCCAGTGCCCTGCAGCTCATCCAGTTTGTTAGAGATCACCCTGCGTGGCTGCCCCACACCTCGCAGAGACAAAGCCAGCGCTGTTGCATCCTTCTGCATATCCTTGGTTTCGCCTGCATCCTTCTGATCTTTCTGGTCTTTCTGCTCCTTCTGGTGTTTGGGACCCCTCGGCGCCATACTGCTCTTGGCCCACCACCGCCGAAACAGCCGTAGTGCACGGCCAAGCCTATAATGCACAGATATTGCCACCGGAGCAACCTGATGAGGCAACCACCGCAGCAGATCATGTTTGTGTGACCAGCCAGGTAATCTTTTTAGCCAAGTAGGGACAAACAGCATCATTTACATCACCGTCAGATCAAAGGAAGGGGGAGAGAGATCTGTGACTTCTCGCTACGGACGGTCGGCGGCCATCTTGCCCCGCCAACCGACTTAAAGATTTCTAATGGTCTTTCAACCAGGCATCTGGCCCAACACCTTCAAAACCTGAAGTGAATTTGGAACCATGATCCTTGCCTTTCTCCTCAGCCTTGAACACTGTACGGTGGTTGCCAATAAAGAAAAGCAAAATGTGTGACTTTTTTAAGTCATTCAATTAATGAAGACCTAGCTAACTGAAAAGACTGCTTAAAGCTACCAGTGACAAAATGCTGTTGATCAACATCCCAAATCCAGTCACTGGGGTGCATGGAGATCTACGTGGGTAGACCAATACAATACCAAGATGTTATCCTCTAGGCCTCCCTCCTGCTGACTCTTTGACTTGAACCCGACTGTGTGAAGTGCAAATGACTCGCCAGTTCTGCTCCACTCAGGCTTCATAGAGTACCAAACTGTTGTTTTCAACTATCACATCTTTACCCCTACCATGCCTGATACAGGACTCCCTCCTGAAGGCTGGAAGGGGCTATACAATTACATAATACCTTACAAATACAACAAATTAAAGACATCATAATAACCCACTCAAATCATCCATAGCGGCCAGATAAAGGCGTTTCTCACAGCGAATTCCAGCTATTTTTTAAATAGCATGACAGAAACGCAAAGTTGGCCAAGAGCCTTGTCTGGTTGTGGGCTGAACAGATTGCACAGCCTGCATTTCAAATATGTTGGTATTGCTATATTATATCAGAAAGGGCATGCTTTACTAAAGAATGACACCATGAGTCAAATTAGTGAAGCCATTTCGCATCCATTGCATGCAGTGCCAGGATCTGAGAAAAGGGACCATATTATGCAAGTGCCCCAGGGGCGTGACGGGCATTTGTGTCCACTTTTCACGTCCCTAGGGTACTTTGGTAATACAGAAGAGGCTGCAGATGCTTGTGTGGCCACTTCTGGAATACTGAAAGCGCTAGCGCACATACAGCGCCAGAGCTTTCTCAAGTAGGTGTTCCCTCATGTGCATGGGGGCGTGACCCCATGCAAATAAGGGAATCCCTTTGGCTCTGCACCTGCGTCGTATTTAGGGTGACCAACTGGCATGGGTGCAAATTTAGGACCGTGAGTGCAAAAATTTAGAACAAAGGATCAAAATTCAGGACAAAAATTCAGGACAGAAGGTCAGAATTCAGGACAAAAATTCGGAACAAAGGGTACGTTTTGCATACACATCAGAAGTCGCGCAATAGTGCATAAGTAAATAGACAACCAACACAAGCACACGTGAAAATAAGTTTATTTTAGGTTGAGAGAACCTTGCACTCACTGCATCTGTTGTGTATGCCAGTGAAACACACCTGCGTTTGCATATTCAATAAAAAAAAGTGAAGACAAAAACCAAAGCTGGAGGCTTCTCAGATCTTACATGCCCCCTCTACACCACTGAAAAAAAAAACCCTATCCGAAATGCTGTCACTGGGCAGAGAGGCCCATTATCATTCTGTGATAATTAGGCCAACATACAGAATGATAATGAGCCTGATAGCAGTCTGTGCCAGGTCAGGGAGGGGCTGCTGCAGGCCACAGATCACAGCAGGCGCGTGAGCTGGCCCCTGCAGTGAGAGTTACAGGACTGCTGGCAGGGGGCAGCTCACACCAATGTCTGAAATTACGGGCAAAAGGCGTCCGTGGAAGAAACCCTTATGGACAACAGACAAGGGGCCCAAATTACGGGCAGTCCGTGAAAGTTACGGACGGTTGGTCACCCTAGTCGTATTACAGACGTGGGTGCAGAGGCAAAGAAGATCTCAGGAGGTGCACTGACAGTGCAGCACCTAAAAGGTGGCACATTGTCAGTGCATCCCCTGATTGCAGCCCTCGGGAGGGGGGAAAGTGGGTCCCATGGACCCCCAGACATCCCCTTGCAGGCGGGTGCAGTCACTCACTGCACCCACCTGAAAGAGGATCTCTAATCCACTTTAAAAGTGCAGACAGGTTGCCGCCTGCATAAAAAAAACACAGAGTGGCTTTAAAGTAGCCACTCGGTTTTTCACATGAATGCGCTGCCCCATGGGCAATGCGAGTTTCCGGCTGCCCTTGGGGCAGCACATTCACCATACTGCAGTGCATTTTCCTGGATTGCGCTAGGCGCACCTTTTGAGAGCTGCATACGGGCCAAAAAAGGAAATTCTGATGCATTCATAATATGACCCAAGACGTGCTTGAAAAAAAGTGTAAAGGTCTAGTTTGCACATTACTATAATTAACACGGAGGGGGTTGGGGTCTAGCACAACCGATGCAAATTTTTGATGATAAAAAGTTTCTACATGGCATCCATTACCAAGAAAAATTGCAGCAAAGAACAAAAGCATAAATAATAGAACTTTTGGCCAGCTCCGGTTCGCTCCTATCCTGAAAACTTCACGGTGATTCGTCAAGCGGGGGCCGAGAAAAAAGGGGGTCCCAAAACGTGTTTTCCCCATGCATTTTCCCATAGGACCTGTTGACGCAGCTACAGCCCGAACTGCTGAACGGAATTACACCAAATTTGGCAAAGAGGTAGTCCTCAGTTCAGACTCGTGCCTTTTGCTTAAACGGTGTAAATCTGTTCAGTAGTTCCTGAGAAAATTAGAGTTAAAAAGATAGATATATCTGGGCAGAGCCTAACCACACATCTCATCGTGAGATCTGATTGGCTGTCAGTACTTCATCCAAGAAGTGTTGGCAGCCATCTTGGGACCAATATACATGATAGCACCTCATTAAAAAGCATTGCAGTTAATAGAAGGTTTTAAGACTTTAGTTACATTATAAATCATTTGTTATTGGTACCATACTCATTTTAGGAATTGTGGTATGTTCTAAGGTGATTTTACCATGTGAAAAAACCTTCTGCTGTAATATCATGAATCATGTTTGAGAGAAAACTATTTTCTCATGCTTTTCTCACAGAGGTTTGGAAGGTGATCTATAAGCTAAACTAAGAGCATATTGTCTGTAAAATCACATTATCTTTCTCAGTCATGTGAGAATGAAGTCTGACATTCTCAGTAAAACATGTACATCCAACAAGGGCAGAGACTGTCAGTTGATTCCTTTGTGTTCTACTGCAGCTTCCCAGAGTGTCCTGAAGAACAACTAGAGCGCTAATAGTCCTACTTATGAAAAACGTATTGCACACCTGTAGCCATCTTGATTGGAATAAAGTGGTAACTCTTAAAACATTTAATTTAAAAAGGAACAACATTTTGCCATAGAAAGTATGATTAGTGCTGCAGAAAGAAAAATGAGGGCACATTTTGAGTGACTTCTCAAATCCTCTTCTATTTCATTAAAAAATTCTGCAGACTGAAACATGAATACCAGCAGCAGACTTCTCTGGTGAGCAGTAGCTTTACTACAGTGATCTAATGAGCAACTAGAGTGCTAACATTCAGAATTTATGGCAAACGTGTGACACATCTGAATGACTTCTTGATGGAACCAAAATAAAAAACTGAAAGTATTTCCTACTGAGGAGACTGCAGTAAATGAGGATATTAGGAAACTTCATAACAAAATAAATCTCCCAAGATGGCCACCAGAGACAAAAGAGCCCAAATGTATCCCAAATATCACCCAGATGTAGCCCAAGTATAGCCCAATGACAGAAGTGTGCAAAACACTTATTTTTTGTGTATTTGAAGTTTTATATAGTGCAGACTTGTCAGGTATTGGAGTGCTTTACATGAGCAATGGTTACATCACACAAGATCAAATTCCTTTTGGTTGTAGACATGGGGAGATTAAGTGATTTGACCAGAATCGCAGAATGTTGAGCTGAAGCAGAAACTCCAACCTGGTTCCCCAGTTGCAAAGTCTGCAGCTCTGGAAGTAACACCACATCATCTCCCCTAGGTGCAACATTAAATCAAGTGGTCAACTGGATAAAAAAATATAAAGATTACAAATAATTTAAAAGTTCTTTGTCGCTATTTGAAAACGCAGAAAAATATGTCCTCATTTTAGTTTTTTAGAGCACTAACCATAATTTTGATGCAAATAAGACCCTCTCATATATGTAATTTCTAAAGGAAATGCTCTAGGTATTACAGTTTTGATTACATCAAGATGACGTCAGGCGTTCCACACTTTTGTAATAAATATAGAATGTTAGCAATCTAGTTGTTCATTGGGATACTGTTGAGAGGCAGAGGCCAGGGTCACGGACTCTGAAAATTGAAGGCAGGTAGGAGAGTGCAGAGGCAACAATTTGACCACACTGGGCAGGCAGGAAGGGCAGTGGCAGCACAACAGACTATGGAGGGCAGTGGAAAGGGGGGCAGGGGCAACAAACCAACAATACAGGACTGGCAAGAGAGGCTGTGGCAATATAATAGACCATTGTGGGCAGAAGGAAGAGGCAGTGGTATTACAACCATACATGCCAACAGACCCGTTTCAGCCAGGAAACGTCCAATGTTTTTAAGCTCAAATGGGCTTTATTTGATCTGTCTCCTGTCTACAATCTCCTCTTTTTCAATGTAACTCAAAGGGGAAAATCAATACCCCAGTTTTTTTTTCAAAATCTCCCTCTTACCAAGTTCAAAATGTTCGCAAGTATGGTACATTGGATCATGGTAGGCAGGAGGAATTGGGGTACGGACATGGACTCGGATAACAGAGGACAGGAGGGACATGGAGAGGTGCACCAAATTGACCCTACAGGGCAGGCATCAGGGTTTGCAGCAGCACAATACACCACACAGGGCATGTGGGACGGGAGTGCAGCACAACAATCCATAGAAAGCAATAGGGAGGGGACAGGACCATGCACATGGACAACAAAGAACAGAGGGGAAAGAGGCAATGGTAGCTAGCATGTACAAAGGACCATGGAGGATAGAAGGGAGGGTCAGGACCTGGGCACAGACCAGAGAGTTCAGGGGAAGGGGCCTCACAACAGACCGCGCGGGCACGCAGGAGGAGCAGTTGCAGCACAACAGACAAGGGAGGGCAGAAGGGTGTGGCAGTAAAATGGACCAAGGAGGACAGGAGGAAGGGGATAGGGGCATGGCATGTAGACAGGCAGGGTGGAGGTGGCAGGGACAGGTTACAGTCATCTCACAATGCTAGGCAGGTGGGAGGGGAGTGGCAGCTCAACAGAACACTCAGAGTAGATAGGAGTGGGAGCTCCATGGAACATGGTGGGCAAAAAGGATGGAGCAGGGGCATGCACAAAGACATCGGAGGGCAGGGGGAAGGAGAATAAGCACAGAGGCTAAACACAGCAAGCTAAGCACAGAGGCTAAACAGGAGGTCAATGATGGGCCATAGAATTGGGCAATGGAGGGCAGGAGGAGTGGACTGGTACATCATGCTAAATGGAGGGCAGTGGCAGCACATCAGACCATGCATGGCAGGAGGGAGGAGGCTAGTCCATGGATTCAGACAACAGAAGATAGGGAGGAGGTGGATGGGGCAGCAAGCTCACTGTTCAGAGAAGGTGGGTTATAGGAAATGTATTGTTTTTAAAATGTGTGTATGTGCGAACTACTTAAAATATGAACAAGTATGCAGCATAATCTCACTTTAATTCAGGAAGAAGAGGACGTTTGTGACTGTGACTCTGGGCTCACTTGGCAGAAACACCCCCTGACCCTCCACCCCCCATCGCAAAATGTAATGCCCGTGAAAAGGGTAGGTGGACGCAGTGTTATATAGAACATAGTCCTGAGAGCACGATTGAAAATGAAAGATATAGTATATGGTATAAACTATGCACCAAAAAGTGTGATATAAGATGAACCGGGGCATGAAATATAATATGCAATTCATTGTGCGCAATGACAGATTCATTGGAGAGAGCGAGATAGCACAGGCACTAGTGCGTGCTATGCAATATGCGCCTTGGAGTGTAATACGCACAGGGCAGTGTTGTGTAACCTAACTAGTCTCTAAAGTTGTAATATGTGCTGGGGAGTGTAACGTTGCATATGCACTGTGACAAAGATATGAATCCCAGATTGCAATATGTATGGCATAGCGCTGTGTGTTATACCATAGGCATCGAGGAAGGCATGTTAGATGAGGCAATATAACCCGTGCGAAGGCAAGTGTGGCATGACATATTCACGGGGTGGTGTTTCAGTGCACATGGGCTAGAGAGTGTCATAGCATACGAACTAGCTGGTGGAATACAACACAGAGGTGTGTGGCACTCTGCGGGCACTGGTGGGTGTAACACAGCATTGGGCTCGCCAGGAGCACGCTGTGACTCTCAAGTGAGGTTTGTCTCCTTTCCAGAGAGTAAAATAAAAATGATTACACATCCGGCGGTGGATGTGTGTTTTATTAACCGTGAGGGGGGTTTCTTGCATAGTTTGGTCGAATTTTTGGCGAATCTACTTTGAATGGCTTGGTGTGCGTGTGTATTAAATGTGCCCGTAAATAGCTACCCATGTTTATATAAATAAACGACAAGGGTGTCTACTTGGAGAGTACCCACCGGCGGGGGCGCCAGGATTAGGCACGGTAGGGCGGCAGACACATCAGAGCTTCACTAGCGGTGTAAATACATTCCACGTGGATTCATTGTATGCATAGTCGCCTTTTAATGAATATCACGCAAATCGTCATGGTGATAGGTACATATGGTTTGTCCAGCATGTCCTAGGTGTTTCTATAATATATTTTTACAAAAAATAATAAACAAAGGCCGGCCCCGGGGGATGGGGTCCCCGGGGCCATAAGTGGCCTGAGGAGGGGGGCAACCCAGCCACCCTCCTAAAGAATAAAGAAAAAAAGGCCTTGACCCAGAGGTTGGGGTCCCCGGGGCCGATTAAGGCCTTGGGAGGGCCAAATTTATTTTTTTCAACAAAACAAATTAGGGTGCAGGCCCTGGGGGATGGGGTCCCCAGGGCCAATAAATTAGAAAAAGAAGGGGGGCCACACAGCCCTCCTTCTTAAAAAAATAAAATAAATAAAAGACCGGCATTGCGCCGGAGGCCACGCCCCCTCCTTGCAGCACTCTGCAAACGCGTCCCCTGGCCAGTTGTAAGTTGGGGAATTAATTCCCCTTCAATACTGAGGGCCCTGAGGGCCAACTAGCCCAACAGGTATCTCCAGTATGCGCCAGGGAGTTGCGTTGCAGACAGGTGTTCTGAGGCCACGCCCCTTTGTACATCTCTGCAACGCAGCTCTGTGGCGCTTACTGGAGGTACCTAGTGGGCTAGTTTGACCCTAGGGACCCTTAGGATTCAAGGGGACTTAATCTCTCAACTTAGAACGGCCACAGGGCTTGTTTACACAGTGGTGAAGGAAGGGGACGGGGCCTGAGGTGACATGTGCAAACATGCCCTGTGGCGCGTTTTAAGTTGGGGAAATAATTCCCTTTCAATCCTAAGGGACCCTGGGGGATAACTAGCCCACCAGGTGCTTCCAGTAAGCGCCACTGAGCTGCGTTGCAGTGAGGTGGTGCAGGCCATGCCACTTTTTACACCTCTCTGCAACGCAACTCTGTGGCGCTTACTGGAGGTACCTAGTGGGCTAGTTGGACCCTAGGGACCCTCAGGATTCAAATGAACTTAATCTCCCAACTAAAAACAGCCACAGGGCGTGTTTACACAGTGGTGAAGGGAGGGGACGGGGCCTGAGTTACCGTGTGCAAACAAGCCCTGTGGCGCGTTTTAAGTTGGGGAAATAATTCCCCTTCACTCCTGAGGGACCCTGGGGTCCAACTAGCCCACCAGGTGCTTCCAGTAAGCGCCACTGAGCTGCGTTGCAGAGAGGTGGTCTAGGCCGTGCCCCTTTTTACATCTCTCTGCAACGCAGCTCTGTGGCACTTACTGGAGGTACCTAGTGGTCTAGTTGGTCCATAGGGACCCTCAGGATTCAAGGGGACTTAATCTCCCAACTTAAAACGGCCACAGGGCGTGTTTACACAGTGGGGAAGGGAGGGGACGGGGCCTGAGGAGACATGTGCAAACAAGCCCTGTGGCGCGTTTTAAGTTGGGGAAATAATTCCCCTTCACTCCTGAGGTACCCTGGGGTCCAACTAGCCCACCAGATGCTTCCAGTAAGCGCCACTGCGCTGCGTTGCAGAGAGGTGGTCAAGGCCGTGCCCCTTTTTACATCTCTTTGCAACGTAGCTCTGTAGCGCTTACTGGAGGTACCTAGTGATCTAGTTGGACCATAGGGACCCTCAGGATTCAAGGGGACTTAATCTCCCAACTTAAAACGGCCACAGGGCGTGTTTATACAGTGGGGAAGGGAGGGAACGGGGCCTGAGGTGACGTGTGCAAACACGCCCTGTGGCGCATTTTAAGAAGTAGTTTTAATCCCCTGCCCTATTATATACTAGGGGTTTACAGAGGAGGTCATGCTAATCACAGGGGGACCCCAACACATAGTGTTCACTAGTGTATGTAGGTGTTTTCACTGTATTCTGAGTGTCTTTTAACATAGCACTGGCTTTAGGACTGGTTAGTCAGACTCAATTACCACCAGTATCCGTCTGAAAAAGTTGAGGATACAGGATGATTTTGCAACAAGGCTTCTTTCTGCTCTTCTGTTTGTTCTTTCTGCACGTTATCCTTCTTCCTGCACTTTTCTTCGTCTTTGAGGACTTCTGTTGCTTCTTTCTGCATTTCTTTTTTTGTCTTTCTGTGCGTTTTTTTTCTTTCTTCACGTGTCCAATCTCTGTAGGCATAGTTAGAAATTAGCATTTAAAAAACCTTTGAAATTCACTGAAAAAACCATAGGTTTCAGGCACGTTATAGTTAGGAAGTAGCATTTAAAAAAACTAAGAAATTCACTGAAAAAACCATAGGTTTTAGGGGCGTTATAGTTAGCTGGACTTTTCACTCGTACATCTCCGGACCGCCCCTATCCTGAAAGTTTCACAGTGATGCGACAAGCGGGGGCCGAGAAAAAAGGGGGATCCCGAAACACGTTTTCCCCATGCATTTTCCCATAGGACCTTTAGCCGCAGCTACAGCCCAAACTGCTGAATGGAATTACACCAAATGTGGCAAAGAGGTAGTCCTCAGTTCAGACTCATGCCTTTTGCTTAAATGGTGTAAATCTGTTCAGTAGTTCCTGAGAAAATTTGAGTTAAAAGTACATATATATCTATGGCCTCGGAGGATCCGCGCACCCTCCCGATCACGAGCTGAATTTTAATTGGCTGCCAACACTCCGAATCAGGAAGTGTTGGCACCCAAAAAAAAAAGGCGCGAAACGCGAAAAGGGGGCAGGGTAGAAACACCCTGATCCCCTAGGCCTGCTCAGGGGGTCCCACAAGGACCCCCAGGGCCAAAAATGTTTTTGTTTGTTTTTTATAAAAACGGGAGGATGCGCGCTGGATGCGCGCATCCTGCCGATAGAAAAAAAAGTTGCATATTTCCGACATATGCTAATTTTCCCCTGGGGGCCCAATTGCCGGGGGCATATTGAAAAAAGGGGTGTGGGGGGTCCTAATCTCCCCCACACTGCCCCGGGGACTGCCACCCACCAGAGCACTAACATAAAATAGGCGGGGGGCTCACGGCCCCCTGCAGCCGCCACCCCCCAGGGCTTTTTAAAAATGGGTGCGGGCTCTTAGGCCCTCCCAGCCCCGGGGACCGCCACTCCCCGGGGCAACTTTAAAATAGGTGGGGGGGCTCTCAGGCCCCCCCAACCCCGTGGACCACCACCCCCCCCGGGGCTTGTTTAAAATGGGGGGGGGCTCTCAGGCCCCCCCAGCCCCAGGGACCACCACTCCCTGGGCAACTTTAAAATAGGTGGGGGGCTCTCAGGCCCCACCAGCCCTGGGGACCACCAACCCCCGGGGCAACTTTAAAATGGGTGGGGAGGCTCTCAGGCCCCCCCAGCCCCGGGGACTGCCACCCCCTGGGGCAACTTTATAATATGGGAGGGGGGCCGCGTGGCCCCCCTCCTGGAGCCTTGTACAGGCCCCAGGGACCACCACCCCCAGGGCCAGCTCCTGCGGTGTCCCGGGGTGCCCACCCCCGGGACACTGTTGTTTGCAATGGCAGGGCGGGAGCCTCGCGGCTCCCACCCTGCCATTGCAAACTGCTTTGCTTCATTGAAGCAAAGACGATTGCTTTTCCACATGGGGAGCAGCATGTTAGCTGCTCCCCATGTGGGAAAAGCAATGCCGGCTCCTGCAGGAGGCGGGGAGCCGGCTGAGACCGTAGGGGGATTGGGGACCCCCCCACGTTCCCCAACGAGAGCCAGGCCCCAGGGGATGGGGTCCCCGGGGCCATAAGTGGCCTGGGAGGGTGGCCACGTGGCCCCCCTCCCCATTCAAGAACATTTTTTAAAAAACAATGGCGGCCTCGGGGGATGGGGTTCCCGGGGCCTTAAGTGGCCAGAGGAGGGGGGCTACGCAGCCCCCCTCCATAAAAAGATGAAAAAAGTTGGCCATGCCCCGGGGGATGGGGTCCCTGAGGCCCGGAATTGGCCACGGGAGGGGAGCCACGCGGACCCCTTTCCGTAAAATATTTTTGGAACTTTGAATTTGGGGTGAGGCCCTGGGGGATGGGGTCCCCAGGGCCACAAAAAAGTAA
The DNA here is from genome assembly GCF_964204655.1 of Triturus cristatus. Taxonomy (NCBI): domain Eukaryota; kingdom Metazoa; phylum Chordata; class Amphibia; order Caudata; family Salamandridae; genus Triturus; species Triturus cristatus. The sequence continues at coordinate 1,192,631,348 of NC_140591.1, forward strand.
AAGGAAGGGGGGGCCACACAGCCCCCCTTTCAAAAAAAAAAAAAATAATTAACAAGATGCTCTCGTCCCTAGGCCCCGCCCTCTCACAAGCGCACTCTGCAAACGCGCCCTGTGGCGCGTTTTAAATTGGGGACTTGATTCCCCTTCAATACTGGGGGTCCCTGGGGGCCAGCAACTAGCCCACCAGGTACCTCCATTAAGCGCCACAGGGCTGTGTTGCAGAGAGGTGTTCCAGGCCACGCCCCTTTTTACACCTCTCTGCAACGCAGCCTTGTGGCGCTTACTGGAGGTACCTGGTGGGCTAGTTGGACCCCAGGGACCCCCAGGATTCAAAGGGACTTAATCCCCCAACTTAAAACGTGCAACAGGGCGCGTTTACACAATGGTGAAGGTAGGGGGCGGGGCCTATGGTGATATGTGTGCAAACACGCCCTGTGGCGCGTTTTAAGTTGGAGAATTAATTCCTCTTCAATCCTGAGGTACCCTGGGGGCCAACTAGCCCACCAGGTACCTCCAGTAAGCGCCACGGAGCTGCGTTGCAGAGTGCTGTAAAAAGGGGTGTGGCCTCTGAACACCTCTCTGCAACCCAGCTCCCTGGCACATACTGGAGGTACCTGGTGGACTAGTTGGCCCGCAGGGGACCTCAGGATTGAGGAGGAATTAATTACCAAACTTAAAATGTGCCACAGGGCGTGTTTGCACACATATCACCTCAGGCCCCGCTCCCTTCCTTCACAATTGTGCAAATATTCCTATAAAATCAGCCGAACTATGAATTCCGATTTACTCACCTGTTATCAGGAGAGAACCCAGTGCTGCATCTTTTAGCCCAGCACTGACCATGAAAAGTAATTCTAAGCGTACATACCAGTAACTTATATTTCCTTCCATAGGAATCCATTGTGTGGTTTTCAGTGAAAAGTTTCGAAGTGTCCAATTTTGAAACGCACAAATATTCCTCTAAAATCAGCCGAACTACGAATTCCGATTTACTCACCTGTTATCAGGAGAGAACCCAGGGCTGCATCTTTTAGCCCAGCACTGACCCTGAAAAGTAATTCTAAGCGTACTTACCAGTAACTTGTATTTCCTTCCATAGGAATCCATTGTGTGGTTTTCAGCAGAAAAGTTTTTAAGTGTCTATTTTCACAAACTAAAAATATTCCTAAAAAATCGTCTGTGTGACTTAAACACATTCTTTCAACTGTTTACAGGAGATTCACCAGTGCTGGATCCAGGCTCCAACACTGAGTAAGAAAAAGTAACGATAACACTACTTACCTGCTAAGTGAATTTTCTGCCATAGGATAACATTGGTGATTCTATGTGATAAAATTTCTGTGTCAACTTTTAAAATTCAATAATATTCCTTAAAAATCACTACTGTAACCAATACGCTTTTACTCAACTGTTTACATGAGATGTCCAAGGACTGAATCTAGGATCCAGTCATGTGGTTAGAAAAGTAATCCATAAAGTAACTAATTGCATTTGACTAGAAATTCACATTGAGCTCAATGTTGCATTGTGTTTGAAATTGTGTTGCCCATTGTAACAACTGTAACTACTGTACTTAAAAGTCTATTGCCTATTTGCAAAGTATTTAAACTAAAGTAATTCATTCTGAGAAAGTATATTTTGTATTGTAATGTATAATGTAATTATAATGTATTAAAATAAAATAATATCTAAAAATAAATAGTTTAAAAAATGTAGTAAATCAGTATCAAAAAAATCAGTATAACAATTAATACAATAAAAATTGTCATTTACAAAACCTTTGAAATTCACTGAAAAAACCATAGGTTTCAGGCCTGATATAGTTAGGAATTAGCATTTAAAAAACCTTTGAAATTCACTGAAAAAAACATAGGTTTCAGGCCTGATATACTTAGGAATTAGCATTTAAAAAACCTTGAAATTCACTGAAAAAACCATAGGTTTCAGGCCTGATATAGTTAGGTATTAGCATTTAAAAAACCTTAGAAATTTACTGAAAAAACAATAAGTTTTAGGGGTGTTATAGTTAGCTGGACATTTTACTCGAACAAAACCATTGAAATTCATGCGCTATAGTTAGTTGTACTAACTACATCTCGCGCGCCCGCAATCCACTGCTGATTATGTCACATATTACATCATTCATGACATGGTCAGTGACATCACTGATGACATCTCAAATGACATCACTGATGACATCACTGATGACATCATCCACGTGACAATCAGATACACCTCATCATACACTAGTATAACCTTTCATCACTCACTGTAAAATACAGAGTGCCAGATTTAAAACCATTGACACACCAATACAAGTTTCAAAACACCCACTCAGTGATTCCTAGATCTATAGACACATCTAATCACTTACCAATAGATTCACTCATACATGCTGTCAATGATCAATAGAACAGTATCAAATAAACGTATACACCTATATCGACATTACACACCAGCACACATCCTAATCACTTATGAAGTCATCCTACTCACTTATGCAAACAATGGATCATACTTACTTTTACTTAGCTATACACTTATAAAAACACCACTTCATCTATTCATATAGATAATAACTCATACTTAGTGTGTTATAAAAACACTATTACAAGTATACAGTTATCCATACAGTCACTCATACAATCACTGACTCTTATGTATACTTATTTCTATACAACAACTGACACATACACTGGCTTTTATTTTTCTAGTTTGTTGGATATGTACCATTGAGACATATATTTGCTCATCACCACACCCATAAAGATATTCACTCACCCAAACACATGTTATAACATGTAGTTTTAACTTCATATACCTACTGAATCAACTATTCACACATCTTTGGCCTGTCACACAGCCCCCACCGAACCACACACACATTCACTCTCCCATACAAATACTCAGTTAACTAATAAATAACTAATAGAGACTTTCACGTAGCTAGTAACCAACTGGTGCAGTAGTTTACACAACAGCTGACAAAGTGATACAGATATTCACACAGTTTAGTCAATATCCAATCTATTCAGTGAGACACTATAAATTAGCCAAGTAAACAGTCAATCACACTGCTACTAAATCCTCCATCCAGATATTTATATTTATATATCCACTCATTCTTCAATGCAAATTGCTATATATATATAATACATATTTAAATAACGAACCAAACCACATTCACTGGATGATGTCATCAGTGATGTCATCAGCGATGTCATTTGAGATGTCATCAGTGATGTCACTGACCATGTCATGAATGATGTAATATGTGACATCATCAGCAGTGGACTGCGGGAGCGCGAGATGTAGTTAGTACAACTAACTATATCAGAGGAATTTCAATGGTTTTGTTCGAGTGAAATGTCCAGCTAACTATAACACCCCTAAAACCTATTGTTTTTTCAGTGAATTTCTAAGGTTTTTTAAATGCTAATTCCTAACTATATCAGGCCTGAAACCTATGTTTTTTTCAGTGAATATATATATATGTAGATTAGTGATGACACTCAGTAGTGTCCGTACTATCAAAGTATCCTCATTTTTGTTGAGTTAAAAGCAAAGATGGTGATATCTATGGTAACTGTTTTTCCCCGGTACAAGAAAAAGTTAATATTTAGAGAAATCAAGGAAGGAAGTAGCACTTGAGCAGTAGTAGCTTCAGTTGCTTTAGAAGGATTGTAAAGATGGAATGCCATGGATGGTAGGCAGAATAGAGTGCTAAATTATATTTAAACTCTATAGTTGAGTAGCCCTATTGTGCATCTGTAGACACTCAGGAACTTATTTACATGGAAATGATGCAGCACTGTGCTGCAAGCAATTTAGCAGCTCTGCACTGTGTCATTTCTAAAACGCAAGGATGCATTGAATTCACAAGAATATGGTGCAACCCTGTGTTTTCCCATGCGCCAGTGCTAAAAAAGCTCCCTAGTGCCAGCACAAGCACTCTTGTTTCATGGTGCAAGGGTGCCTGCGTTGCAGGGATTATTGTATATGTTAAACTCTCAAAAAAGCAGACAAGGATTTCAAATCTTCACAGCCCAATTAGTCACTCAGATATATATCAGCAAATCAGTTCTTTGTAAGCTATTGCCCTCCTGTAAGGTCTGCTGCTTTTAGACCACACAATATAATAAACAATAAACAACAAAAAGTGAAGCAACAGGAATACACAATCATGTATAAAAAGGAACGTTTTTGAGTCTTCTGTGATGTGCATACATTTTCTTTGATATTCTCAATCCATTACATGTCGCTGCATATGTAATGGATTGAGAATATTAACCCCTTCAGCGCTGCGCGGATTCCCCCGCGGTGCTGAAGGGTTCGAGCGCGGGCGGGGCCATGACGGAACGGTTCCGTCATGAGCACAGCTCAACCGATGCTCATGACGGAACCGTTCCGTCATGAGCATGGAAGGGGTTAAGAAGAATGTATGCACATCATTGTTGCCTCTCTTTTCGTTGTTTATTGATGACTGTATATGTGCAGGAAGGGACACCTTCCTGCACATAAACAGTTATTAAAGGTGAGTTGCTCCTTCTATGTGTGCTGTAGAAGGCAACACATATAGAAAGAACAGAAAAAGAGGAGAAATAATAGTATTTGTCCTTGTTGCACCACTCTTACACCTGCTTTTCAATGGCGTTAGTTTTTGGCGCTGCCTCAGATTTACAGATCCTTGTAAATCTGATGCAGCATCAAAAAGAAATGGATGTTGTGGTGGAACACCCTCAGCAACACCCATTTCACACCCCTTTTATGCCGATACCTGCGTGAAAGGGTACTATATTTACAATGCAGTGTTAAGTCATGCAATGCGGCTTAGCACCGCATTGTGAATATGGAGCAGGGCAGTGTCGTAAAAAGTGACGCTCAGGTGGTGAAATTCCCTTGTAAATATGTCCCTCACTGTAAGAACTACTACACAAGTTTCAGGGGCATATTTACAAAGAAATAAAGCAGTGCGGCGTTGCAAGCAATTTACCGTCGCCGTGCCTTTCAAAAATGCAAGGATGTTTCATGTTCCCAAAAATACAGCGCACTCCTGTGTTTTCCCTTGTGTCGGAGCTAAAAAAGTTGCCTAGCTGCGGCACAGGCACTCTTGTTCCATGGTGCAAAGGTGCCTGCATTGCAGGGGTGATTGTTTATGTGCAGATACCTACATGAAAGGTTACGTGTTAGACTTGGCCCTTTTTGCAGGGTCATTCTAGAACTTTTTGCCTTCCTCCGGTATTTTCTCTGACCTGTTATTGGTGGTTTTAGGACTCTGGGCACTTTATCACTGCTGTTCAGTGTTAAAATGCATGTGCTCTCTATGGTAAACTTGGTAAGATTCATCTACACCTGTTTGGCATATTTAATTTACCTGTCAGTCCCTTGTACAGTGGTATCTTGTATATCCAGGGCCAGTAAATTAAATGCTACTGGTAGGCTTGCAGCGCTGCTTGCGCCAACCACCAAAGTAGCCTTTCAAACCTGTCTCAGGCCTCAGCTACTGCAGGGCCTGCACGCAAAGTTATCTGCTGCTGTGACGTAGCACATAAAGTGGTTGCCACGTCTGTGACTTCCATTTTACTACATATCAGTCACCCCTAAGGTAGGCCCTAGCTAGCCCTATGAGCAGCGTACAATGTAGGTTAAAGGTATGACATGTGCCTTAACTGTGTGGCATGTCCTGGTAGTGACAAACAGCCTATGTGGTTTCTCACTGCTGTGAGGCTGCCCTCCCATAGGAATGCATTGGTGATTCCCTGATATGTGTTTCAGTGGTCATTCCTGACATGAGAGGAGTAGCGTGATCAAGTTTGGTATGTTTGGTATAGTTGTGATAAATGCTGTGTACTGGTGTTCGCAGATTTATGATCACTATTTTAGAAATGCCACTTTTAGGAGTAGGCATTTCTGAATGCTATGTGTCTTTGTGTCTGCCTGTTGTGTATTGACTGTCTAGCTTTGGAGTGACAGGGGCTGAGGAGGTGCATGGCTCCAGAGGGTCTGGGTAAGTCAGTGCTAGGCTGAATAGGCCCGATCTGCATTTGGAATAGTGGCAGGAGTAGCACCTGAACCTGAATAGGGCTGTGCCTGCCTTCCACAATGCCGGCTCCGCCCCCTGTGGTGTGTCTGGGGCCAGAGTAGTGTGCCAGGAGGAACCGCCGTGGGACCCAGCTACTGCCTGAAGGGGTTGGAGGGGCTGCCCTCTGCTGGAAGGCCCTGCGAGCTGACCTTCCTGTGACCAGTTCTGTCCTGTGGGACTTGGGGGATGTAGCGCCGGGCTGCGCACTCTAACTTCATTGCCCTGGACGTGGGCTTGGAGTGTTGCTGCATGCTTGCAGTTGGAGCACCTAAGGAGGTGTTAATCTGCGTCCCTGAGGTGTGGGGACCCTGTGGACTCACCATTGTTTTGCCTGCTGAGCCCGAGGAGTTGGCTCTAATCCTGAACACGGCAAAAGCAGCCGCAAACAGGAACAGGAAGTCAGGCCGAGGATGCCTGACCATGGGTGGAGCTCCTGTTAGGAAGGGCAGGGCCCCGTGGGTGTCATCCCCCGTGATTTTTAGTGGGGCCAGCTATTAAGGAAGGCCCGCCAGAAGTAAGGCAAAGCCTAAGCCTGATTGTGGGCAGGGCCCACTACCACGAGAGGAGTCAGGCTGATGGAGACTTCGCTCCATAGAAGGAAAGGCCAGCCCGTCTCCCCAGCGAGGGAGGTTTGGCCGCCCAGAGTGCGCTGCCGGAGGCGTGGGGGAGAAAAGAGCCTCACGGGCCCGTGAGACTGTCCCCAAGGCGACCGGGTGAGTGCTTTGGGGGACGGAGTGTCCCTTGACCCGGGCCATGCTGTTGTTTTCCGGCCCGAGGGGCCATTGGAAAATTTCACTTGGGTGCTTAGGTAGCACTGACATTATCCCCGCATCTCCTATGCTGTGCAGCTGCACCGTATGGACACGGGCAGCTACACATTTGCTTACTGTCGAGGTGATTCTGTTCAGTGGCACTACGGGGCGAGCCCAGTAGGGGCCCCCGGATTCCGACGTGCCACAACATTTTTACCCTTCCTGAAAGGAGGGGATTACGGTCTCATAGGAGGAGGCGGTGTGCCCGGATGTGGTTATGTTTTTGGGAGATTCCTTCCATGCTCTGCACACATCATGCATGTACAGTAATGGTGATATGCCTATGGTGGGCATAATGGATTTATATGGTGTGCACCCTACTAGTCTTTACTATGGTGCATGGCTGCTGATGTTATGCATAATGTGTTATGCTCAGGGTGACCCCTATTGTAAGATTTCTGCTGAGGTAATGTAATGTGCTATAGTGCACAGCTGATGTCACTGGTTATTACTATGGTGCACCTGTGATTATACGCATATTGGGCTAAGTGTACCCTTACCAGTAGTTACTGGTTATCTTCACTAACTGTGAGTTGTGATAAGATGACAGTGGCCCGATTGCCCTGATGATTATGTGATGCATGTAAATACATGACAAGTGCCTGGTGGCACAGTGTATATATGTGATATGGTTTAATGTGTTTTATGGATAATACAAAAGCTATTTTTACATAACCTTGTGTGGGTTTCTTATATGGTGTGACTAGTGATTCGCTGCTGTGTGAGTGTATAGCGCAAATGCTTTACACATTGCCTCAGGGATAGGCCTGACTGGTCTGCAAAGCTTCCAAGGGGGTGAGCAGGGGTTATCTTTAGTGTGTAACTCCATTGCCCTGATGAGAGTGGCGGTTTCTGCCTGACTTAGGCGCATGCCCTAGCCAACCAGAAATCCTATTTCTAACAGTACGATATTTAGAATGCGTCTTAAAGTGACCCAAAGTGGCTTAGCGCCGCATTGTAAAAATGGAGCAGGTGATTGCACCTCCGCAGCATCGTAAAAAGTGAGGCTACGGTGGCAGAGTGCACTCGTAAATTTGCCCCTCAGTTTTAATGTTAAAAATGGCGTAAATGCTGCACCAGATTGCACAAATAACTCTGACGACAGGCCGTTTAAGGGATATCCTCGAGAATTAGGCTGTGGCAGATAAGGGCAGAGGTCCACTATTATTACAAAACATCCGTCCATTGTGATGGAGCGAACAATTACCGAGCTGTATGGGGTTCTCTTGTGCACTTATAAGGATACTAGTCAGGAAAAAAGGTGCAAGGCAGCCACTCCTTCAAAGTTTACAAGCCTCCTTTGTGAATATCTTGTTTATGCATTTTGACAGATGAGAACTGTAACTAGATCAAATGTGGTTAACAAAATCAAAAATCAGTTTGTTAATGAATGATTTCAGTTGACCACTGTAAAGGAGGCCTCAGCAGGATTTGATAGACATCACTACCTCTTTGCCGTCACATCCAATATTAAGAAGTTCTGCTGGGTTGGATCGATCTGTCCACTTACCACACAGTGAGATGGGGAAGGTGCTAAAAATGAAATAGCAGATAATCTTAAGAAGAGTTGAAAATGTTGGTTCAAACTGTGCAATTAAGGCACCCAGACCCTTCCAGTTAAGTGGTACTGAAAAGGTGTATAGCTGTGATCACTTTCCATAACCTTTTCATGAATGGTCCAACACCACAGTCAGATTGGCAACAAGTAAGCAGGAAGGAGACTACATTCCATGAATCATAAGGCATCCCACAGCCTCCGAGGCATTCCCAGGAATATATATCACACCAAATGTACTCTGAGTTACCTTAATAATCTGATTTAATAATAATAATAATCTGATTTGTAAAGCGCATGGTTACACCCAAAAGCGTGTTGCCCCGCTCGGAAGGAAAGCCACAAAACAGTTGCTCCTACCATTACTCACAGACAAAACAAACTTTCTACCCTCCTACCTACCTACCATGACCTTGGTCCAGAAACGATTAAGAAAGCCAAGTTTTAAGCTTCTTCGGATCACTAATTCTGACGGTTCCATCCTCAACTGAAGAGGCAAAGAGTTCCAAAACTTTGCAGCTAAAAAAACAAAAGAGTGACCGCCCACCCTGGCTTTTTTCACTCGCGGAACCACTGTCAGATTGGTACCCGATAACCTTAGGCTGTGGCTTGAGTGGTGTCTAAACTTCACTTTTATGTTCAGAAAAGCAGGAAAATGTGTGTGCAACACCTTGAGCTTTCCTTGGCCTCAATGAACTTAGCCTACTAAACCTCTGGTTCCCCATCCCCTGATTGAAGTCGGTGAGCACATTAAAGTGAATACATTTTTAGAGCTGTATTATACAACATTTTTCTTTCATGCATCCATCCATTCATTGATACATATATTAAATGCTCCAGTTTTACTTTAAGGAATTCCATCGACCTCTCTGGTTGGCTAAGGCTGTGAGTGATGTTTCTGAAGTTTGACCTGTAAAGATTAAATTCCTGAAGAAGAGCAGATGGTGAGAGCTCTGGATCACCATAGCCATGACACATGTCTGAACAGTCCCATTATTTTATGTGCTATGGTACCTTCTCTCCTCCTTAACGTCACGAGACCAGAGGAGGTGCACTTTTGTCATGAATGTGGGCAGCACCGAGTTCAAACCTCACAGGCTCCTGGCCGCCAACCAGAAGCAGCTCTGTGCAAGGTGACCTATGCTATGATAACATACAAAGGAGCGGTAGTAGTGTCTGACAGATCGCACCTCAAAAAACAATATTAATTCAGACTGGGCACTCAAAGTAGTATTCTTAGCTTTCCTAATCACAAATGGCAAAGAAACAATTAATTGTGGTACCACTTGGGGTAACAAATGCCCCCTACTACCTTGGGTGCATAGACACACAGATCCTGTATGACAGTAACTGTGTAATACAATATACAGTGCAAGTACCCCGGCACTCAAAGTGATAGCCTTTTTCCTTTTTGTCTAGCCTTCATAAGCAAGCTACATTCCGTTTTCTTAATATACAACTGATAACAATCAGAGATGAATTCATACAAAAGATGTGCTTTTTAATTTAAGCAAAATATCAAAATTGAACATAACATTGGGGCATCAAAATTTCCAAAACAAGACCATAAAGACCCCTTATTCTTCAGAAGGAATAACAGTTGAGAAGCCAATTATAAGAAATGTTTGAGGCTCTATAGTCTTGATCCAAAAAGCGCAACGGACGTTATAGAATGCAGGGTCGGGTAAAATGAAGAAAAAAAAGAAAAGGGGGGAAAGGAAGAGCTGAAGAAAAATTTAAAAGAGGGTAGAATTAACAAATAATGTTTTAAAACAGGGCCTTAACCCGGTGGTTTCCTAATTGGGCGCCATAGGAAGAGCTTGGGCAGTCTGCCAGGAATGAAGAGATACCCTAAAGGAAGGAATAGGACTGGTTTCCTTCAGGCTATCCGCAGAGTCGGCTGGTCAGAGCATGCTGGCACAATGTGTGACCTATTGAGCCTGTCAGAGAAACCATGGATACAGGGCTGGCCTTCTGATTTAACTGCGTTTACCAACTGACCAACGACACCATGGACAGCTCAGACCTTCTGATGGGCCAACGTGCGGCTAGGACGGTCTGCAGCGGGATGCGATACTGTAGAACTTCTTTCATGTTCATGATATGGGGTCACTGTGCTCCTATGTAAAACGTCTGGGTGAAAACTTCCCCGTTGCGCCTATTGACGTACAATTCCAGGGTCACAGACAGGATTGGGGTTTCGCACATGAGAGTGGGGGCGCACAAGGCTTTCTGGGGCAGGCAGCAGGGCCGGCCTTTAGTATGGGCGCCCTGGGACAAGGCCCAGGGCGCCCACATTCTGAGGGGTCAACGGAGCTGTGTGCATTAAGGTAATACATTCAGCAGCACCCCTGTCGTCTTGCTCCAGGCTTGCCCAAGTTTCTATTTGCTCGTTTTTGTCTGATTTGCCAGTAAGTGGTTTTAATCCTTCATTATCATAACGTGTGTAATGTTTTAACACCCCATTGCCCCATTCCTCGCCCTCCTTTCACCGCCTCACCCCTGCTGACACACACCTCACATCAGAGTTAGGCAGCTAAGCTATCAGTGATTTAGGTGAGCTGGAGGATGTCCTTCAGCAGGGGCGCCAAATCTCTCTCCGCCCAGGGCGCTATCTTAACACAGGCTGGCTCTGGGAGGCCGCCAGGTAGATCACAGACCTCGTGACTGCAGGTCACTCACTGTATCTGGAGCAAAGCCACGGATCTCTCATTTGATGCCTGCGCCTCGGAACCATCGCATTCTATCTCTCGTTGCAATATTTCCAAAGCTTAACGATCTCACCGATGCCAAGTACAAAATTGTCTGAAGAGGCATCCCTCCGCCTAACCGGAAAGATACTGTTGGCAGTGCTCATTTTAAGCAAAAATAACTCCTCCTTCCCACGCAGGTGCAATTTGTTGGGCAATGCGGGTTATTTTATGGCCTGCGTCGGTGCTTCCGGCTCCCATGCGGCGCCGTGTGGGGTTCTCAGTCTCGGAACACTCGCTCCCCTCACCTCCTTTCAAACTCAGCGGAGCCGCAGTGTGCTTTTTCCCAAGCCCAGCGGGGATCCGGCAGACCGCCGACTGCCGCCGCGTCTGCCGAGACCCGCCCCCTCCCTGACAGTCTGCGCTCTGCCCCTCCGAGCAGGAGATGCTGCGCCAGTCAGTCCCAGCTGTCTTCTCAACTCCTGGAACTGCAGCAAGAGGGCTCCCGGTGTACCGCAGCCCCTCGTCCTGACAGAGCCCTGAGCAGCGGGAGGCTGCCGGTTTACCGCAGCCCTCGTCGTGACTGGAAACTGCCAGGTGTAACGAGGCCCCCTGTCCCGAAAAGAGGCTGCCCCGGTGCACCGCGGAGCCTTGTCCCAACAGACGGCTGCACGGAGCACTGCGGCCCCTTGTCCTGACAGGTGTAACCCGGCCCCGTGTCCTGACTGGAGGCTGCCCGGTGCACCGCGGCCCCTTGTCCTGACAGGTGTAACCCGGCTCCTTGTCCTGAAAGGAGACTGCCCGGTGGGCCGTGGCCCCACCTCTAGGACGCGTTCGCGCCCAGCCACCATACGGGACACATCTCTATTGTAGCTCTAACATATTACTTCACGCTGAGCAGCTAAAACAGCACTATATGCGTTAGTCCGATTTTACAGTTAAGGAATGGTTACAGCACCCTTCAATGAACGGTCAGAACTTGGAAGGGAATAAATTACACACCCCGTGTCTATTTCCTAGGTCTCTGCAGAGCATGTGCTTCCGCTGAGCACCCACGCGCAAACTTCACTGAGGACAGTTTGTATGGAGATCGGCTCTGCCAGCAGGCCACGTCTCGTGGGTATAACATCTCTCCCAGCAAACCCTATTTAACGGTGATCTGTCACAACATGCAGAGCTTTAACAGGACGTCATTAGATCCTTACCCTAAAGTGTGTGGGAGCAGAAGGAAACAGCGCTGACTTCTCCCCTGAATCTCGACAGTGCCAGGAATGCAGCTTGGTTGGTGCCCCCCAGAAGGGCTGCGCGCCAGAGCGCTGCCATGCACCCCGACTGGACGATTGCTGTTTCGTATTCTTATTAGCCGGCGTTCCGATCCATTAAATACTTATCTGGTATAATTTGAAATATGTACTGCGTTAAAAATAAAGTATCTTATTACTTACCGACAGAATGGTTCTTCTGTGATGGAGTGCAGCTGCGTGCTTTAGGGAAATCCTGTTTAGTCCCACATGTCATCGTTGTGCATTGCAGCCCCCCTGGAGTCCCCGCTCCCCGAGGGACAGGCGTGTGAGCTGGAGGGGTGCTGGAGGGCCGAAGGGCTCCCGCTTCCCTCGTCTTAGGCTCCTCCCCGCGGCGCCGCTGTCCCACGCTTCTGGTGCTGATCCTGCGCGGCAACTCTCTGCTCTCAGCGAGTTTCTCACCTCTGCGCTCACCTCCGCCACGGGTTCCTCTCGCGGTTATTATCATGTTCGAGCGGAGCTGTAGGTGCCAGCTCGTCACCCAGCTCCCCCTTCCTTTCCTCTCCTACATGATCTCTCCCCGAGGTACCGGATGTCAGAAGGGGGGGTGGGTGGGGCGCTGCTCGGGACCTTGAAGCAGAGACGCCACCATTTCCCCCGTCCCGGGTTGCAGAGTGCGGTACCGACGGGAGGGAAAGTGAATATGATCTTCTGGTATGGAGCTGAGGCACGCATTAGCAAGCCACGCGCATCTTCTAAAATGTGAAGCGTGACAAGTAACGGGCCTGCTCCTTTCTTCTTTCCTTCACTCCCTAGACTAATCTTAGAGGCCCATAACCCAACCACACGAAACCCCTCGCTCCCTAATCCATCCATCCATCCATCCATCCATCCATCCTTCCTTCCTTCCTTCCTTCCTTCCTTTCTTCCTTCCTTCCTTCCTTCCTTCCTTCCTTCCTTCCTCCCTCCCTCCCTCCCTCCCTCCCTCCCTCCCTCCCTCCCTCCCTCCCTCCCTCCCTCCCTCCCTTCCTTCCTTCCTTCCTTCCTTCCTTCCTTCCTTCCTTCCTTCCTTCCTTCCTTCCTTCCTTCCTTCCTTCCTTCCTTCCTTCCTTCCTTCCTTCCTTCCTTCCTTCCTTCCTTCCTTCCTTCCTTCCTTCCTTCCTTCCTCCCTTCCTCCCTCCCTCCCTCCCCTAGACTCCCCTTATTCATTCATTCATTGTTTCGTTCCTTCCTCTCTACATGATTCCGGTCTTACATTCCTCTACTACTCAGTATAACACCCCTTTACTAATACACAATCCTGTTTTCTTCCCCCCTTGCTTCTCCCATCCTATACCACCTTTTATCACTACACCCTTTGCACCCTCTCTCCCCTTCCTTTCTCCCCCACCTCGCTCTCTGCCTCCCTTCCTTCTCCCTTGCCTTGTAGTTCTTTATGTGTTTGTCGACTCTGCCTTTGAGCAGTCCTTGTGTTTTTAATTACATCTCCAGGAAACAGATTTACTTACTAATCAATTACAGCTTCACACCGACTTTTTCTAAAGATCTTTCGTAAACCTTTACAGCTTTCAGCCCTCTCCCGTCCCCTTTTTCGCAATTTCATAGTCCATCAGTCTCATTTCAATGCATGCTCATTTCCCATTAACGCTCCCTCACGCGGCCACGCGCGCGCTCACATACACCCCCACACGCCCACGCAAACACAGCGATGCTAGCTCCTTCCATGTGGTTATTGCACTGAGACAGAGTGCCTCATTACGGTGCGTTTAATGCAGGAGCTGATGGAGGAGGGGGCAGCGATTATTACAATGGGAGACTGAAGCCAGCAGTGTTGCACAAGTGGAAAATAACGGCCCGCCTGGCAGCAGAACAGAGAGGCTCGCTAACAGCTAGAAATCACTTAATGCTCTCTGAATGTTCTTTATCTTACCGTGCTGCGAGCAATACATGCGCACACATGCTTTTACCCGGAATGCAGTAAAAAAGAAAGCAAAACACAGTGCTTAAAGCGTTATATCTAACAAAACGTTCTCTCGGGGTTCTTTGATGAGTCGCAGAAAAACGGGTATTGATTGCTGTTTCTCTTCCATGTCGGTTCTTTTTCACCAGAGCTAGTTTCGAAATGAAATGTAGCTGGAAAAAGTTAAGCTAGGCGACCCTTGGGAGCTCGGCGGCCTGTAATGAAAAGTAGCTAGCACCACAGTGGCGAAAAGCATGTTTGACAACCCTAGAACAACGAACGATGCCTATGTCTGTGACATACAAGGCTTGAATTAGCTTGTCTAAATCTGCGCGCATTGAGAAGCCAAAAAGATAGTCGGCGCAAGAGCACGCATATGCTCAACCGTAATTTGCTGGCAGCATTTATTTACAGTGTACAGTGCGGAATCTTTAAAGCTGCAATTTCCTACTTAACCAGGGGGTGGTGTTGTGACTCCATCGAAAGATTCTTAACTGCACAATTTGATTAGATATGGGTCTGAGGAAACCTTGGTTTTAGGAATCAGTTTGCAGTAAAATGCACGTGTGTTGATGGCAGACCAGTCAAAATACAACATTTTCCTGATTGTATGCACATGTACACCAAATAATAATGTTTTCAAACATTAATATTCATGAAATAAGAATATTTCAAACCTTTATCTACCATCGATCTGCTTGCCAGATAGCCCGCATGTTGGCAGATCTGTCTACTTTTCAGTTCATCCATCCGTTCATATATATACATATGAGCAGTGATTTACATGGAATAAAATAAGTGCAAGTACTAACCAAATTAAGGTATGGACTAGGGGGTGTGGTTTGGGGGTGGGGCTACAGGGACGGGGTTACAAGGGCGGGGCTACAGGCAGTGCTATGGGACCCGCCAAGGGGCACACATTTAATGTAACTTCGATTTAATTGGTGTGCAGATGTGTATAATGATACTAAAGCATTTCCGGTATATCTTGAGTATTCCTTTACCTTTATACTTACAAAATGGTACATTTGATATTAAAGTGGGCTTCTCATGGTGCAACACCTAAATCACATATGACTTGCACAATATATTTTCCTTATTATTTTTGGGAAACATTTAACTTTAGTTAACCCTCTTGTCTCATTGCCACCTAGCAGTCACCATCCAGCCCCCCCTAGATGGCATAGCTGTGCCTCAAAGCTCCTTACTTGCTCCAAAGTGTGATTCTCTCTTTTTGGAGGTGGGAAAGCTGCTGAAAGCTTGAGCTAGGATGTCTGGCTCTGGCTCGGATCCAGGTTCTCTTGCACCCGCGAGCCCAAAATGAACTGAACTTTGATGTTGCATCTGTCTGCCAACCGAACTCTAATCTAATATGCGAACAATAAAAACAAAAAATAGTAATACAGGAGAGAAAGAAAGATATAGCCTCCTAGAGGCTGAATTGCACAAAGCGAAAGCAGAAATTCTGGGACCAATCCCGGCTTCCCCACTGACCAAACTGTGTGATCCCAGACAAATATATTATTTCACAAAGCCTTCATTTTCTTCGTTCGCACATATGATAGATAGTATATTCAAATGCACAAGTTCCAGATGTGTGCTATACAATCAAATCTTGTGTTAGATTTAATACACTATAATGTTGCTTTATTCATGAAAAGAAAATAGTCCATACATAATGTACACTTCAAAATCACCTTGCTTCCTAGTTCACTAATGGCAGTGTCGTAACCGTGGGAGCAAAACTCCTCTCAATGCTGTGATTTAAGCTTATGCACCAAGGTGAAATGCTTCCATGGGTTAAAACAACACACACACACTTTTATTTCAGTGGGAATGTTTAAGGTTCCACTTATGCACAGGCTTTTAAGCCCAAGCCAGACTTCGTGGTTTGGCTCTGACTGGGCTCTCCTTGGTAATTTGTTGGTTCCCACACCGCTACCCTTCCCAGAGCCCCTGCATTTTACCCAAGAGAAAACGGCTTCTAAAAACTAAATACAATCGTGGTGAAACTGCAGAGAAATCAGATCTGCACTGGAGAGAAAGTGGCCTAGCACTTTCAACATGCAGACCCTTTCACGTGCGCTTTATGGGCAGAGTGTGGCAATTCAAGGCTTGCAGATATATATCTGGTGCTGGACCCTGCAGACAACATGCACTCATGCAAGACACACCCGCAGTGACATAGAAGAACTGGTGTGTGCAGACAGGACATTCAATACGTGTTTTAGAAAATGCTCACGTTCGCTGACATCCACATTATTAACATTGACTCTGCTTCTGTGTCACTATCTCCACCTTCGTCCTCAGTCTGGTTCAAACAAGTGCTGCCCTACTCTGCTATGCCAGCAGGAAGCCTTCTAGATTTCACGCCGAGCCACGGCTGTTAGAAAGCCCTGCTCACACACCTACTGTGCTATCGAATCCAAGAGCCTGAGTAGACCCTGTGTCAATAAAGGCAGTGTGACTCCAGCCCCTCCCAAACACCCTGCCAGCCCTGAATAAATGCATAGGGGCCGCTGCTCAATTAGCACCATGAAAAGGTAAATTAGCAGTCGATTATCAAAGTGCTTCAACAAAACTGGCCGACTCGCCAGCCCTGTCGCGCTTCTTTTTGAAAATGCCAAATTGCAGAGCTTGACTTGCCGCCCCGTGAGTACTGGTACTCTCTTTAGACAAGGAGAAGTTATGGTACTCTAGCGCAGAAAATGTAGAAGTGCCAGTACTAAATATCAGTGAGTGCCAGCCCATTTAAAGCACTGCCCATAAGTAATCCATCAATCCGTCCGTCCATCCATCCATTCATCCATCCATCTTTATTTTTCGACATACTTAATAGCCAAGTATTTAGTTAAGCAACTTTTAAGTCTTCCGTTGTGTGTGTTTTTACATATGTCACGCATACTCACCTGCCTGCATGCGTCCGTGCATGTTTGTGTGCGTGAGTGGTGTATGGATGCCTGGAAGAGTCTTGAGTCAAGTAATTGTTTCCCTTGCCCTCCCCACACACATTGGGGCAGATTCACAAAATCTCCACCGACACAGCGCATCACCCTGCTGGGCTGCGCTGAGTTGCGCGACAGGGAGGGAGCTGGAGAGCGCCATATCTTTAGAGATATGGCTCTCTCTTCCCCTTTTCCTTGCGCTGATTTTAGCCGCTGTGCGCCAGGCACACACCTTAGCACCATAGCGCTAGGGTGTGTGCATTAGTGTAGCATAGGCTCTGTACAGGAGGGTACCCTTCCAGTATAAAATACTATGCTAGGCATGATAAAAAGCTTTTCCTTCCCACTTTGTATACATGCTTCACAGTCCAGCACACATGCAAAGTCAGCAAAGGAAGGACAAATGAAAGCATTTCTCCTTCCTTGTGCCTAGATGAAAAGGGTGCAGTTTTCTCACTTTAAACCCAATCTAGTGTTTTTAGTAAATTGGGCTTAGCGTGAGAAACCTTGGGTGGTTGCATGGGAACGCCCATGCAACACCCTTGGTATGACCCCATGGCACAAAATAATGTGATGCATTACTTTTAAGCTATTTCCAGCGCTAAACAAGTTTAGCGCTGGAAAGTTAATTAGGAAAAAAATACTTCGCTTTGCGTCACTTTTGTGATTCAAAGATGACGCAAAATCTTAGTAAATCTCCCCCATTGTTTATTATACTCTGGTAGGCTAGAGTTTAGAATCTGGATGGATTTTCAGTTTGACCCAGCATGTCGCAGTAGATTTTCGATTACAGTTAATCAATAATAATTTTATTGTATGATTAATAAAAATATTTACGTCAGTGTGGATTCTCTTAAAAAAACAATATATGCGGTATGAAAATAAAAGCAATATCTGAGTAACACAAGTTAAAATGCCTTCATAAAAACTTTTAAAACAGTATTATCAGATAACACTTGATACACTAACAAGGACCTGAGATTAGCAGCAGACGCTACAGGTACAGATTACTAAAGATAACTGATTTTCGGTTACATTTCTTTATTGAGGCAAAACCCCACAAACAGTCCCAACTTGCATGTTGCTGAAAGCATGATAAAATGCCACTAATGCAGCACCTGTACAAGCAGGGCCGGCGCTAGAAATGGGCAGCATGGGCAGCTGCCCAGGGCCCCGCGCTCAGCCCACCAACATGGGGCCTCACAAAAGTATTTCCCTGCAGCGGCGGCTCCTCGAGGGAGTGCTGCGGGCGGCGGGCGGGGGCAGGGTGGGGGGTAGTAAACGCCGGCATAAGGCCAAACGAAGTTAAGTAAATAAATAAAACTAATTACATTGCCCTCACTGCATCGCCATTTGGCGTTGCGGCGCACGCAATGTAATTCGTTTTATTTATTTATTAACTTAATTCCATTGGGCCGAATGCCGGAGTTTACTACCCCCACCCTGCCCCTCCCCCACCCCGCCTCACCGCCCCACAGCACTCCCTCGATGAGCTGCCACTGTTTCCCTGTCTTAGGCCTCACACCTATGCTGCAGAACTGCGAGGCCCAGGGAAGGGATGTCTCTCCCCTGGGCCTCGCAGGCATGTGTAGCACTGCGAGGAATAGGGGAAGAGGCCCACTTCCACTGTGGCTGCTAATCCCCGGGTAGGGCCCCTTCTCCCCAGGGCCTTAAAGCCCCAGACATAGCTGTGAGGCCCGTCTGCATTTGGCAGGCTTAACCTGTGAACGAAGATCCAGACCACTTCTTATTCAAAGGCAAGACATGATGCCCATAATCCCACATTTTGGCACCTTGCAGTTCTAACCATTTGAAAAGACAAGCAACTCTCTTTCAGCTGCTGATGAGCTGTGAAAGAGATCCCTGTCAGTGGCAGAAAGGAAGGCGTTGCAGCACAGTAGGGGGTCATGCTCGTTGTGGAGTCACAAGCACCTTCTGTTATTTAGATGCAAATAGCCTTGAACAAAATGAAACCCATCCCCCCCTTCCCACAGTTGTTATATAGAGCAAAATCAACCCACACGTATTGGAGTGCTACATGAGCACCAATTACATTTCATAAGGACATATTCCTTTTATAGATGGAGAGAGATTAAGTGATTTGCCCAGGATCACAGGATGTTGAGCCAAGGCCAGACTCGAGCCTGATTCCTCAGTCCCAAAGTAGGCTGCTCTGACCGCAAGCTCCATCTTCTCCCCTCCTCTACCTATGCTCAGGACCTGTCCAGGGAGTACACTCGTAATATCTATTTCATACATGAAGCCTGTTTCAAAGTGCTGCCATATTGTTAAATCAGTGGATGAGGCACAGGGAAAGAATTATCTGCCCAGGGTCAAACAGTGGGTTACATTAGTAGACCCAGGAGTGCATTGCTCTCCTGCTTGGGGAAAGGCTATATATTTACCACTGTATTGCGTTTACGTGACTATACCATGCGACTGGGAACCCTCTATTGTCTAAGGTAATATTCAGCCATTTTTAAAAATCACACTGACTAGTAGTTTTTACATTGAATCCAAATGTTCCCAATCTTGCCAGAAAAGGGACAGCAGCACAATAAGTTCAGAAAAGTGTTTGCCAAGAGCACATAATTTGGCCAAATAAAAGGACGGGATTAAAAACTCCATCTCTTGCTTCCACATTTCCAACTAGTCCACCAGACCACAAATGGGTGAGTGATTCTGTTGGCAAGACAAAGAGACTGCCCCTCTGAGGGAATCGTCACTTTGTTATGGGCTCCTCAGCTTTAAAACACAGTGTTTATTTCGATCATAAAGCTGAGATTAGATGTAAAATATCCATGGCTAAAGCGTACCCACTGGACCAAATCCAGTGGCAGAAGGTACTTACTGGAATGTATGCATGGTAGATACAGATATTTACCACAGGTGTTTCAAAGTTTAAGATTATTTCATCCCATTTAGGTACCAGAGTTCGTTTTCTAAACTGCTGCTCAAAATGTGCAATAGCGACCAGTGTAGGCTTACTCCAGGAGGTGGTAAAGGGATTAGAACTGAAATATAGTGTGAAGATTAGTCAAGCTTGATGAACTCAATCTCAGCCTGAGTTGTCTTTTAATATGGCCTGCTTTAAAAGGAGGGATTTAGAATAAAATCCCCCAAATCCACTATGTGACTCATAGTTCCCCTGTTCCCCAAAAGACAGCTTCTGATGCCTCTGCAAACGCAATGTGTCTCCACTCGTACAGTGTGTCTTCAAAGGCACAAATTGTCCTGTGAAGTGATAATGGAACATTGGTCACCCTACTTGGCGCTCACAGCGATATCTGGAGACCAAGGGTGCAAGGCCTAGGAAAGGGGACTCTCCTCTTCTGGGCCTTGCAGCATCAGACCATGGATGTGATGCCCAGGGCAGTAGGCCACATCCAATGTGGCTTGCAGCACTAGACCACAGCTGTGAGGAAAGGGGGAAGGGACCAACCTCCCCTGCACTCTGCCACTCTGGATCATAGTGGAGTAGTTCAGAGGAGGGAACACTCATTCCCTGGGCTTACTGTGTTACACTATTGCTGCAAGGCACTTGGAAGAGGGCTTCCCTATTCTGGGTCTCCTCCCCTTGGTCTTGCATCACTAGACCATGGTGGCGTGGCCTAAGGGATTGGAGGCCCCTAGCCTTCACCTCGTAGCCATGGTGAAGAAGTGAAAGACCTTGCGGAGGGCCCCTTTTTCCTGGGCCTTGCAGCCATGGCTCAGTGACGTCAGACCCATGGGTAGTGGGCTCCCTCTCCTAATTCTTTCAATGCTACAGCATGACTGATAGTCCCTGGAGAGGGGGGTGGCTCTTGTTGGGCCCCCACCCGTGGGCCCAATTATATTTGTCTCACAGCTCTTTACCCTGACCTTGTGCATGGGTCTATGTCAGGAGCATAGCAATCTGTAGTGGAGCAGGTGCAGTGGCACCAGGCTCAGTGATAAAGAGTCCAAATCTTCACAAACAATGGCTTTTCTGTACTGGGCAGCCAGTAGATGAGGGTGAGGGAACACTTTTAATTTGCACCATGGCACCATTGCTGTGGTTCTTCCCTCTCTTTTATGGGCTTCACAGCCATGCTCCAGAGCTGTGAGGCCTGGAAGAGGTTCTCCGTTCACTGGCTCTCGCAGCCATGGCTGGACACTCAGGGGAGAAGGCACACACCCATGAGCTTAGCAGCAATGGAGACCATGGTTGTGAGGCCCATGGGTCCTCTATCAGCGGGTGTAGTTAACAATAGTGCTGCAGGTGCAGTTGCACCAGGGTTCAAGGATGTTAGGGACCTATTACACCCACATTATGGCTTTGTTTTACTGTCTGGTATTATTTTCTTCCATCAGGGCTGATGTCTACATTACCACTATACCACTGGTTCCTTCTACCATGCCCCGCACAGCCACAATCCAGCGCTGCGGAGTTCAGACAAGGCACATCCTCCCCCAGGCCTCACAACAATAGTCCAGTGCTGGGAGGCCCACGGGAGGGAGTCTGCTGCCCAGGGCACTCTACTCTACTGGCTAAGTAGGACACAGGATTGTGTCCCATATTATGTATTGTTTTGTATGATTATATCCTAAACCTACAAGTAAATATCAGACCTCTGTCCGGCTGGACAAGCCCACTAAATATAGCTACGATTGAGTCTATATTCATTCCTTTGGTTTCCATTTCACTTTCTGGGTACCACTGTTGTTGAAAACAATACTTATAGGGACACACACTAATGTTTGCATGAATGGGTTTCCCACTAATTCTAGTGAAGAGAAATCTAGATGGCCCCACAGTTCCGCACCATAAGTGGCCATCACCCGGCCTTGATGGTAATAGAACTTTAGTGCCGACCGGAATGCAGGGTAATGGGTCAACTTTGTAATACTTCCTGTTATTTGCTCTAGTCTTAATCTGAGCTGCATAATTTGTGCCTGCCACCCACCCTGTTCTGTTAATGTAATGCCCAGATAGGTGAATGTCTGCACTCTCTCCAGGGGTTTTTCTGCCAAAGTCGTGTTTGCCCTGGATGTGCGACCCGGGTTTATTACCATAAATTTGCCTTGACCCCAATTATTCCAAGGCCCGTGCTATGCAAAAATGTTCAAAGTGGTCCAATAATGTTTGGAGGCCCATGGGTGCTTTGGAAATTAGGAGAGCATCGTCAGCAAACATGAGGGCAGGAATCCTCATGTCTTCCAGTTTACGGACATCATTATCACCCTGGTCTAGGTGTTTTATAAGGCTGTTGATGTAAAGTGAGATTAACGTGGGGGCAAGTACGTACCCCTGCCTTGCCCCTCTATTGACTGGAAATGGCTCTGTAAACTCACCCTCATGCCCACATCTGACCTGTCCATAGTTATTGTTGTGCAGCCTCACTATAATATCTTGTAGCTAACTTGGTGTCCCCTGCACATGTAGCACTTGACCGAGCAGTAGCAGTTGACCGAGGGCCTAAATCAAAGGCAGAGCAGAGGTCCACAAATACGATGTAAAGGCAACCTTCCCCCAGGGTGA
The DNA here is from genome assembly GCF_964204655.1 of Triturus cristatus. Taxonomy (NCBI): domain Eukaryota; kingdom Metazoa; phylum Chordata; class Amphibia; order Caudata; family Salamandridae; genus Triturus; species Triturus cristatus. The sequence continues at coordinate 1,192,654,133 of NC_140591.1, forward strand.
CCGTTTTCCAGATTAACATCAGGAGTCAGAACATCTGGTCAACTGTACTTGTAGCCTTCCTAAATCCCGCCTGCAACAGGGACAATTTGGTATTATCTGTCATCAAATCCTGTAGTCTGTCAAGTAAGATGCTGGAAAACAGCTTTTGAGAGCTATCACGCAGACTAATTGATCTGTAGTTGATAGAGAGTTCACGGGGTCCCTTTTTATAAATGGGGACAATTTCTGCCCCACCCCTCGTCGGAGGCAGAGGTGCCGCTTACAGAAAACCTGTGAACAATGGTAAAAAGTAGGCTCGCCAAATATCAGCCTCAACCCAGAACAAGTCCCCCAGAATTTTATTTAATCCTGGTGCTTTATTAGGATGATGCTCTTAATGGTTGCACAAATTTCCGCTACAAGTATTTTAAAAAGCTATTGTCATTCCAAATTACAGAGATTATGATAGACGTCCCCGCAATACCATCATCTACTTCCCCATGACTACCGAATGTCTGTATTACAGGTCCTATGCTCAATGATTTGGCTGGGTAGATGACAATTTCACCCGGCTGTACATACAGGTCTGAGAAGAGTGCTACCCAGTTGCTCGGTGCAATATTGGTCGCTATAGTACAGTGCCCCTCCGTGGAACCAAAGGTCTTTAAATTCTAAAAGGCATGTTGTTCTTTTCGCTTGACAGCAGTTAAGAGGCTCTCCCACCTTCCCTGTTCCAACTCTTTTCTACCTACATTGAGAGCCTGTTTATGGGCACTCCGTTCAGCCTGAATTTGGGCCCTGTCTTGATTTCTTAGGGCTAGGACTAAATTATATTTTGCGTCTTTACACTGTTTGTTGTACCAGGACAGAGGTTGCCTGGTGTAAATATAAAACAAGCTTTTAGTTTTTCAAACGTCCCTTGGTGGATTTCAGAGATTCTCCCAAGCGATGGGCTGTATTCCCCCATTTGGGTGGGCAACACCACTTCTTCCATCCCATCAGCCACCACTCTATAGATATTGCCCAACGTCTTCTACTCCATTTCACCCTGCGCTTGTTACTGGAAACTCTCAATCTGCTGTCCAGCGGCTCTCTAGAGATATTGATTGGACCTTTAACATTTAATCTTAAGAGACAGGGCATTATAGTGGCTGTCCTGCTGGGGTATAAACATCATATCCTCCACATAGGGCCATAATTTGTGATCCAGCAAAAAGCAATCTATTTGGCTAGTTGATGTGGTATGATTGAAGGTATAGGACCTTTCCCTGTCAGAACTGGATCTACCATTGCAGGCTCACAGTCCCTGGTTTAAGACCAATGCATTGATTTTTATTGCACTGTCTCTCCATTTCCTAATTGGCAAAGTCTCCAAAACTGGTATAGACCACAGTTCATCCTCATCTTTCAAGGACTGGAGGACCCTGTGCTCAGGGGCTCAAATTGACAATTAAAATACCCCCTACCACCTTTCTGGCACTAGCAGGCATGAGGCTAAACTTAGCATTTAAGTGCTCAGAACAATGGGTTTGTTGTTATTCGTGGGAGACCTACAGTATATATTATAGTAATAAAGAGTTTCACCAAGGGAAGTTGAAAAACAAACACACAATAAATCTGGGCGGTGAAACTTGACCTCTCTGAACACCCCCTCCACTGTAGTCCTCACCCAGGCTGTAAGGGCCCCTGAGGGTCTTCCCTTCCCCGAAGGGGATGCAGTTGCCTTTGTAAATTGACATAGCCTGCATGGTAAAGGAGTTGCAGGGACCATGTCTCTTGGAAGAGGCATAAATCAAACTGCTCAATAAACTCACACCACTTGGGGCGCTCACGTTTTGGTACCAAGCCTGCCACATTCCAAGAAATAACATTAGTATGGGATCCTGTGGTTACCGTTTTAGTAACCCCCTCCATGCTACCCTTTTGCTTTGCCTGTCGGGGTGCCACCTCTGTTCTTGATGAGTTGTTTGGTTCAGGGGTGGTATTGCTGCCTCCCATGGGATTTGGGTCGCATGTTCCAGTAACGCTGCCAACTGTAGCAGTAGATAGACTCTCGTTTTGACCCAAGTGCTGTTCTCTCAAGGTAGGGCATACATGTCGACAGCCTCCCTCTCCTATTTCCATATAAGATCTTTTGGTATTCCTTGTATGGTCAACCATGTTGAATTTTGTCCCATGGGCAGCGTTTTCCCTTACAAAACCAGACAATCCACTAGGGGTAAGCGAGATGCTTACTTTCAAGCCAAGTACGAGTGAGCTGTCTTGTAGATCTTGCCCATTGGGCAAAGGTCAAGCAGTCCCTTCCAAACAGGCAAAATGGTTGTAGGCCGGTATGGAGTAGAAATCCTCAACCCTCCTCTGGTGTTTGTTCAAGGCACTATGGATTCTATTTGGACAGAATTCGTTCTGCATATGGAAGCTGAGATGGAAGTGAGAGTGGTAGTGGTAGTGGTGTGAGGTGCTCGTGGGTGGCAAAGGGTCTTGGTTTGTAAAAATAATCCAGTGATAAGAGAGCAATTTGTGACTCCCCTAGTGGCCTATGTGCAATGTCGAATAGAAGTTTCCGCACCACATTCAGGTTTTAAAAATTAATGATAGTGCAATCCCCAGGGCGATCTGCCCGGCCCTGCCCAATCCACCCCACTCTACGTGTTAGGAGGATGCCATCTGCCAACAAAATTGGAAAGTTCTTTTTTCTTACGAGCCAGTTCATACATTTATTAGAAAGTTCCTCTTGGGTTTCTCCTTGCTCTTTCCGTAGTTCAGGGACTCCTGCAATGATAGTCACATAGGGGCTTGCTGCAGGTGGTAAATTTATGACAGGCAGCTTATTACTGTTAGGTGGGCCCACCACCCAACCTGAGTTCCCATTTAGACACTGATGTCCTATTGGATGCCCATAGGTTGTTGTAATGACTCTGGGTGCCAGTGCAGGGATAGTGGGGGTAGGGCTTCTGCTCACACAGGTCATGGCTAAGCTCCTAGGGTGGAGAGCGAAGTTACAGCAGGCATCCTTATCTCCTCTCAAGGTGCCTGCATTGGGGCCTGTTTATTTAGGGTTTCATATAATTGTTAAATCATGGCCAGCCGTGCCAGTACCGTTGTGAGTTCTGTACACAGAATTTCCTTGACCCTTTCTGCTGTTTCCTCCACTAAACGGACCAATCAGCTAGGTGGTGTGTCAGAGCCCCTTCTTGCACTTTCACTAGGCTCCTGGGCAGGGATGGAGGGGCCTGTTTTGAAAGCTTCATTTGTGACCACCTTGTTCTGCTTGCTCCGAACTACCCTCTGTGTTTGTTTTGCAGTTTGTTGGATTTCTGTACTGTGGAACTCAGAAAAACGGCCTCCATTAGCTGCACACAGTGGAGTATCAAAGCCCCCTAGCTTCCTTACTATGTACAGCCTCTGGACCGTCATTGACTGCTCTTGTTTCAGGTAAGCTAGCCAATAGGTGAAAAGATGCCGCTGAGCCCAGCGATGGTCTTCTTTCTGTCAACTCGATCTCCGATGATACCACCCCTAGTGCCCTCTGCAACATCCGATAGATTGAGGTGGTTTTGGTGAGGGGAGAAATGACTTGCGGCCTTCCAGCACACTTACGTGTGCCCATGACTGTCTCACTGAGGTGCACAGCGGTAAAAGCTGGAGCCAGCAGGGAAGAAACAAACCTGAATGGCAACAGATGACAACAGATGTGAACCCTGTGGGCTTGGGGGCTCTGTAATCTGTGGTCTCCTCACTGCGTAGTAGCGAGGGAGCGAAAGTGACACAGGAGAGCTGATTTTCACCCTAAAGCAGAGAGTTGAGGCCAACTCAGACAGGCTGGGAGGCTTCCGGCTTCCAGTCTCACGTAATATGTGAGCGGGCACGAGCATGACGTGATGGCAGGCGGAGTCTCCTGTGAAATGGATAGAGGAGTACACAGCTAAACAATAAACGAGCCTGCTTGCCTGGGTGCCTGCTTGCCTGAATGAAATTCAAATGTGTGTAACTGGTTAATCTACATATGTAATTGGAAGCAGGTACTGGCTTCAATTATTGGAATCACTTGAAGCTCTGTAATGACAAAAAATTATTTGTTTTGGTGGTAGTGCAAGGAAGTTACCAGCTGAGCAGTGAAGTGCATGCCTTTAAAAGAGTGTTATATATATATAAAAAAAAAATCACTACGAACATTCTAGGTAGCACTAAATTCCATATTTTGGAAGCACTATTTTATCTTAAACCTTTTGCAAATTTTGTAGCAGTCTGTCTTACATTGTGAATAATGCAAGTTTAAAATGATGACTTACATATTCACAGTGCTTACTTTCACAGGCCTGGACCTCATAGCACTAAAAATACAAAAGTCACTTATTTCCACTGCACCAACCAAAATTCAATTCAGTGGCTCTCTGGTTACACACACAGACCTCTGCAGTTCATTAACTAATAGAGGTTTCATAATGTACTATAGTGCATTTCTCACTGATTAATCTTTTTAAATGTATTTTTCATTTAAGCTGTGTCTTATTTTATATGTTTTTTATTCGAAAGTGAAAGACCAAGAAATATACAGAATATTTTCGTTTTTTTTGCCACACCTTTGAACACACCCCCATGCTCACTTACACCCCACCCTATTGCATGCAGATCACAGTTTCCATACTGTTTTTTAATGCACTTCTATGCTGATCTAAAGACAGTTAAAATAGGGGTATGTTGAGTGTCCCATTAACTGTTCTTTTTCTAATGTAAGCAGGGGAACAACATTTACATTTGCCTTCAGTGTGTTGGCCTGTCGTTCTATGGTGACTTCCAGCACAGATGTGCTAAATGGGCTTATCTCTGAAATTAAAAAAGATACTATTCTACTATCTGTAGTGTGCCAAAAATGATGGTAAATAGATACCAGAGTAAAACCTATTGTAATTGTAATTAGATTTTTGATATGTTTATAAAAAATATATTTTGTCAATAGACTAAATGCGTTTCCTTTCTCTTGTCATTTCACATGCATGTTCCTGGGACTCGGCCAATGGTTGAGGAATCAAAAGTATATACTGATGGAATTCCCTGGCAATCTCATGGACTCGGTAGCTCATTAGGAAAAAGCATCTAGATGCTAATGACTCCAGATGATAGGGGTAATATTGAGCGACAGACCAGCAACAGGCCACTTGATCTCAGCACTGTATTTGGTCCTGTGCTCTCAATCTGATTTACTATCGAGCTTGTCTTTGCAATAGTCCTTTCAATATTTACGTGTGTTTTACTGATATAAAGGGGGGTTGGGGATCAATTATTTCAGGGATAATTTAGGATTAGTGTCCCAAAAGGTAAAAAAAAATCACCTACTCGCCTTCTAATCACCATGGAATTTTCCTTCTAAAAAGTGAAGCTGTGCACTCAATCTTGCAGCAGTTTTGGAGAAGTCTCCCATCTCCCAAACTCAATAAACTTAAAATGTGCTATCATTTACAGTAGTGTCTTCTTAGAAATGAAGAATCGAGTTTCCTACTACACCCCAAGTTCAATGGGGTACTCTGGCAGCTGCAGGCAGCTTGCCTGCTTAATCAGTGGAGCACTGAGTGGCAAAGACCTGAGTGCTGACAAGGGTGGATTCTAGTGTTAGCAGAAGTAATCACTTTTTCTTCGCAGACTTGCAGTGGCTCATGCCTAATTGCCCTATTTTATACCTCATTATGTCTGGAGCACTGTGGCCAAAATCCCAGCTTCAAAGCTTTCAATACACGGGACTCCATAGGGACACTGCTTTACACAGATGCCTTATCTATCAGTCAAAAACATATATCACATGTTTCTCCCTTTGTAAAGAAGGAACTGCCCCAACATGAGGTGGAGGACAGATGAAACCAGGAAGGGGGGTGATTTTTTTTGATTCCTTCAAGGTCAGAATGGGATCGGGTTGGGTAGAGTTTGGGACTACTAGGGAAGAGTTTACGGAAAGATTTGGAGTGTCATATTTGTTTACAGTAGCACAAACAACTTAGCTTAGGGCCCGCAACACCCACCAGATTTGGAGTTTTCTCCTGTCTGGCAGGCGGTACTTACGCATTCCCAATGGCCGTGTCTATGAAATAGGCACTGCAATGGGAACGTCAACATCATTACCTGCACGGCATGGACTGCTGCAGCATCCATATGGCTTAAGGCACCAGGGGCCCTGTAGGGCCCATTTGCTTCCTCTCCACCACGTATTTAATAGCAGGCTCACCGCCATGAAAACCATGGCAGAGAGGAAACTTGTAATATGCCACGGTCCCGTCAAGCATATTGCGGCCTCAAGGGTTGCGGCAGTCCCAGAGCAGTGGCGAGACTGCCACCATGGGTCTACAGGGCGTGGACCACCAAACTCATAAAAAAGCCCATTGTCTTCACATTAAAAGTGTTTCTGAAATAGGTACTGGATCACACTGAGGTAAAGCATAGGCTGAGAACCTGTGATTGTTTGGGTTTATTTGCTTTATAAGTTGTTGGAAACCATAGATGTGTTACGATTTTACCAATTGTTGCAAGAACACATGTGTGGAGAGCAAGCAAGAGTAGAACAGAAGACTCTCCCCTCGCCTGTTAGAAGAATTCCTGTCTAACTAAGAGAGGAAGATTTCCTTCAAAGTTCGTAAACGTTGAAACACCTGAGAAGCAGGTATAAAGTATTTTCTGAAAGACTAGAGTTAGAAAATGTTAATCCCTGGAGGACTGGTACAACCTGCCACAGATGCCCCAAAAAACGTACAATCCCGTTAAGTTTCACAGCCTTGTACCACTCGGGAACTCTAGAGTGTGAAGGCCACAGATACGACCGGACCACAAAAAAACATTCAGCTCCAGCTTGTAGCCTTGCACCACTGAAAAGTCTCAGCCTCCAGCATAGCTTCTGAGTCGAAAGGTATATCTTTGTGCATTACGATCTAGTAACACTACTCAGACCTCCCTCTATTGATGGTCAGCTACAAAGAGTGCCTAAATACCAGCACTCCACAACTATTCATCAGGATGAACTAAGAGCTTGTATATCACCATACTCCATTACTAGTCAGCATCAGAGGGTGCCTAGCTCTGGTCAACCACACCCCCAAGTGATTGGGGTTAATAATTAGTACCCCTCGTTTCCTCAGAGATTCTTGACATATTTTATCATAATTCCTGACCACTACATTTGATGTTCTTCATGTCAGTGTCATGTTCATCATCTACTGCCTAGCTTCTAAGGGTTAGTAAGTGGTCTCTCCCAAAATTAGATTGTTTCGGTATTGTGTGAGCTCAGTCCCAGCGCATATCAAAATGGCGGCCTTACTCTACCATAGCTTACAAATCGGGTTTCAGAGGGAGGCCTAAAATGTATGATTAATTTACGTTATATGTACTACTTATTGTGTTGTCAAATAATAATATGCATTATGTGATAGAGAGGTAAATCCAATTTGACAATCAATAAGTCATATTTCAGTTTTTCTATTCGGAGGCTGTAATATGGAAACTTAACTGTTCAGGGATTGATACTCTTTAACAAGCCCTTGAAAACATACCTTGCCTGGACTGTAATATACTATCCAATTATTTTTCTACATTTGTAGGAATTTCTTGAGATAGGTTCTTGCACCTGACTTAGCAGCTGGATTGGAGAATATGTAGCTCCCTTTTGCAACTGAAACACTTTGCATAAAGATTAAAGGTCAAATTAAAGAGTTACTCCAATTTAATGAAAACTCTGAATATTATGGACATTTTTGTAAATGATACAGAGCGTTGCTTATGTATCTACTCATTACCTACTGCTGATATAAGCAGAATTGAAGGGAATGGTTGCTAGATTAGCTCTATTCTTATCCTAGCTTGGCAAGGAGGCACTCTACAGTAAATTAGATTATGATCAAGCAAATATGCGATGGGAGAAATGTACACCAAGTTGTGTGGTTAATTTTGTAGTGCCCTTCTACCCTTGCAAGAGCCCAGTAGAGCAGTCTGGGAATCAGAGAGCCTGTGCCTTCTTCTTGTGGGACCATATGAGAAAGAAAGGTGAAGTACAAAAGTTTTCAGAGTTTCCTACATCTAAGTTAAAAAATGAAAACTATCAGAAAAAAGTGATTCTCTTGAATATAGAGCATCGAACAAATGTTCTGGAGTGGGGCAATTACTGGTCATTGAGCATCTTATCATTAGAAATGTTTACAAAAAAGCAAATAATGCACATTTTAGTAAGGCAGAGGAGACATTCTGTAGTTCAAACGTTTAAAGAACAAACTGAAAGCACTGTTTCTAAAAGTTCCATCTTAACCCCATCTGATACTGAAAAAAGCTTATTTTTTGGTATAGTTATTCTTATACAAATATCAGATTACTTTTAGGAAATTTGAACATCACAGTCCAGATTAATAAGCATTTATTCTGTTTTTCAACCAATACAGGAGAATAAAATAAATGACACTGTTAAGGATTTATTAATAAAATATTAATACCACCTAGATAGGGGACTCAGGAAATAAATATAGAAAATAATTTCTATGTCACTTAGCTGTAGACAGATTTTAATCTACTGATTAGAGATGGTAAATGCCTAAAGATATTTCATAGGTGTTTTTGCAATACTCCCTCATAAAAAACGACATAGGTCAATAGCTCGATTAAAATGTTTTAAATCAAGAGTTTCACCTATCGGCATTTAAAAGTGATGCAGAAACTAGTCAGATCAGACAGATTGAATTGACGCGTGAGCGGCTGTCGTCCCAACATTCATTATCTAATTGCGATGACGGAAATCATAAAAAGGTCGATTCAGTTGGAAATTGTTTCAGTTTGCAAGGTGCTGCAGCAGCCCAGTCTGCTCCTGAAATTTTGGAATTATTTCGTGGTTTTAGTTCACGAAAAATAATGTATTGGCACCAGATTCAGGCTGGTTTGGTATGCCTTTCAGAATGCAGATTCAGGCTGGTTTGGTATGCCTTTCAGAATGCAGATTCAGGCTGGTTTGGTATGCCTTTCAGAATGCAGATTCAGGCTGGTTTGGTATGCCTTTCAGAATGCAGATTCAGGCTGGTTTGGTATGCCTTTCAGAATGCAGATTCAGGCTGGTTTGGTATGCCTTTCAGAATGCAGATTCAGGCTGGTTTGGTATGCCTTTCAGAATGCAGATTCAGGCTGGTTTGGTATGCCTTTCAGAATGCAGATTCAGGCTGGTTTGGTATGCCTTTCAGAATGCAGATTCAGGCTGGTTTGGTATGCCTTTTAGAATGCAGATTCAGGCTGGTTTGGTATGCCTTTCAGAATGCAGGGTAAGCAGATGAATAAGTCATCACCTGGCCTTGCACCAGTTTCCATCTTATCAGAGCAAGGATGCATAGAGACGAATATGACATGTTACAGCGCGTACTAATAACGCATGTGTCATTACAACGCAGGTATTACAACGCGCTGTCATTCACACTACCTGTTATTCCAATGCATACTGCTAACACAAATATGACTTTGCCACGCATGACATTACAACGCATAGGCTTGCGTGGTAAATGTATTCTCTAGGTAAAAGTAATTAAGGTAAGTTACACTACCCTGCCCTACCCTAAATCCTAATTTAGTACTCCTGCACGATCCCCCCGAGCCCCAATCCTTTCCCTACCCTAAAACCTAAATCACTATCCCTGCATGATGCCCAACCCCTAATCTTTTCCCTACCCTAAATCACCATCCCTGCACGACCATCCCCCAACCCCCAATACCCTCCCTACCCTAAAACCCTACCCTGCTTGACCCCCTGACCTACCCTAAACCCCAAAACACTACCCTGCATGACACCCCCTGACCCCAGTCCTCTCCCTACCCTAAAGCACTACCCTGCACAACCGCCCGACCCTACCCTAAATGCTAAAACACTAACCTTCACAGCCCTCCCCTCCCCCAGTACTCTCCTAACACTAAAACACTACCCTGCACGACCACCCCTGACTCTACACTAAACCCTAAAACAGTACCCTGCACTACACCCCCCACCCGACCCCCTTTTACTCTAAAAAAGTAACTCCCACCCCAGGCCTAATCCCCTTTACCCCTCTCTCCTCGTGGTTCCTCTCTCGCCTCCTGGTTCTTGCTGCACGTAGGGTCTAAGGGGCGGTGCACGTCGTTGTGGGAAAATGGAAGAGCCTCTGGTTCCTCACAACGATGTAGATCGTCTATATTTTTTTTACAAGGTATTTGCTTTTACCACACATACATTTACAACAAAATTTGTTGTAAAAGCGTGCGTGGTAAAATCACATGAATTGTAAAAAAAATGCGTAGTAATGACTACGCATTGTTACAAAGCATGTCTGGTAACGCATGCCTTGTAATGGTATGCGGGTAAACAGCCTCATTGTAATGGCTGTTTCCCCAATGGGCACACGTTACTGGCCTATAGTGGTCAATTGCAATTTAGTGGAGGTTGGTGTCAGACCGTCTTCTCATGGAGTGTCTAAGACCCATGGCTTTCTGAAACTGATGACGACAAATGCAAGTGGTGTGAGCTGTGAAGTGGTTTTGGGCTCCCTTCACTGCAGGTTTTGTTGGTTCCTGGTGCAGATATCCTTGAAGACAGAGGACTCCAGTGTGCCACTACCCTCAGTGCTTAATTTGTAAAACTTGCAAGGGCTCTTGTCAGGAGGCCACTGCAGCTTGCACCACACATTGCCCCTGACATGCTGTAAATGATGATTCCACCACAACTACTAACCATCACATTCCTGCAAGTGTGGCAATTCCAGACTATTTCAGGCCCTCAAATCTATAAGAAAGGCTTGGGCGGCAGATAGTAGTCATTTTAAATGTATATTGAATTGATAATCAGCTGTTGTTGTGGTTACTTTTACATTATCAGCGAGCACCACTGCTGACAATTAAGTGCCAGTGCGAAGCACCAGAAACCACTGGCTCAAATTAAGCACTGCACATATACAGTCAGAGCAGATAGCAGGGAAAGCACAGCTTATCTCAGTTCAATTAGAGGAATAAATGTCAAGTTTTACAGCTCTGTTTTTTACATCTTGAACTACATGTAAAATAAAATCTATTGTCCCATTCAATTATCAGCATCCCATTGGTGGACAATTCAGAAGTGGACAGTAGAAAGAATTCCCCCCTCCTAATCCTTTTTTTCTGACAACCATAATCTTTTGGGAAATTTGTGTATGCTTTGGAAGGCTCTAACATGCCCATTTTAGCAGAATGTGCGATGACCTTTATTTTAAATGTGAACTTTATTTGAGGTTTGTCCAAAAAGTATGTGAACTTAAAATCAGTGTTAATTTACATCTCTAAGACCATAACGGCATTACCAAGTATATAAGAAATGTATTGAAAATGCAACTACAAGTGTAGCACAACAGCTCACAAACTCTTGCAGTCTATGCAGCACATGATTATGTGTGTAATATTTGTACAATTATTATCAATTTATTTAGACCTAGTATAACAAAATGTGATGAAATAAACATAATATGTTTGGTATGATTAATAGACTCAATTTATTCCTGAGAATTTGTTTCAATATTTGGGATGTTGTTCTGTGAAATAGTAACCTCAAATCAAGTTAAAAAGGCAAAACCTTAAATCCTATATTTTCACTATTGCACTGGGATGTACTGTAACTATTAATGTGCTCATTACCTGTATAGTAAGAGCAAATAGTAACAATGGTGCCTGCCGACAAAATGTATTGGAGAAAGGTAAAGAAGTACTCATGTGGTAGTCTTGTACTTACTCTTGTCTGCCTTTGTGTATTGTGGCCTCAAAATGGCTTAAATATGAATCCAAAGGGATTATTCATGTACAAATAGTACACACAGAACTGACTTTGCCTTTTTCACTTTTATTAATAAGGAGTTGGATGGATCATTTATTGGACCCACTGTTCTCCAATAGTATGGACATTACAATAGGTAACCATTCTCCGCTGCCATGGTCCGACCATTTTCTGATTCCTTTTACCTGGACTCACCAAGATGGGGCCCAACTAAGATCCAAGACTAAGGTCTGGAAGTGTAATTGGTCTAGACTTGATATTGACCATTGGACAGCGACTCTTAAAGAATCTACCCCTCTCTTAGGAAAAGATCCCGAGACAGCCAATTTAAAAGTGACTAGTTGGTTGGAATCCTCGCTAGACTCTCTAATCCCTAAAAAGTGGACCATTAATAAGAAAGATATTCATGGTCCTGAATGGTATAACCCCAAACTTAGGGCGCCTAAACAAACTTGTAGACGTTTGGAAAGAGGTTGGAGGAAGGATTTCTCTGTGACCAAAAAACAGAACTATAGAGAATCCATCAAAACCTATAAAGCCGCAATTAGACAGGCCCAAGCAGAGTACTATGAGAAGAAGATTCTCTCTGCCGCGAACACTCCTCGAGAAATTTTTTAAATTGCTAAAACCCTTATTAAGCCTCCGGAGCCTACTCCCTTACTGGCCGACCCTTTGGGACGGTGTAATGACTTGGCCTAATTTTTCTTTAAAAAGATTGATAACATTTACTCTACCTTTCCTACCCCTTCAGGTCTAGGAGGAGATACCCCTTTCCATGGCCTTGTACAAATGTCTGAGTCTGGAATCGATGCTATCCCCTCGATGGATCTGAACACCTTAAAAGTCTATGCTCATAAGCTTAAATCCGGTTCCCCTCAAGACGTGATTACCCCGGCTCTTTTTAACCAAGCGTTTGACGCCATTGGTCCCGTTACTCTTGACCTTATTAACCTCTCTCTTTCTATGGGGGTGGTACCATCTTTATGGAATCAGGCCATGGTAAGAGCCCTCCTCAAGAAACCCTCTCTCGACCCAGAAATCCTTTCTAATTTTCTACCCATTTCGCTGCTGCCTGGGGCCGCTAAGATATGTGAAAGGTATGTTAACAACATTCTTTCTACATTTTTGGAAGAAAATGACCGTCTTCACTCCTCTCAAACCGGTTTCCGACCGCAGCAGGGCACTGAAACTGCATTGCTAACCGTGGTGGAAGAATCAAGGAAAATCTTAGACATGGGAGGGTCTGTAGCCATTGTGCTACTGGACCTCAGCGCGGCGTTTGATACTGTCAACCACCCTATCTTGTTGGAAAGGCTAAGAGAGATCGGAGTCTCAGGAATCCTGCTTAAATGGTTAGAATCCTTTCTTAGTGATAGATCATTTCAAGTCTTTGAGAATGACTCTGTCTCGGAGAGAATGCCATTGCATTGTGGGGTTCCTCAGGGATCCTCCCTGAGCCCCACGCTTTTTAATGTATATATGCGTCCTCTGGGTGAGTTGGTTAGGCCATTCGGGGTGAAGATCGTCTCATACGCAGATGACACAGAGCTGATTGTTTCCCTAAATCATATGGACAAGGAGCAGTTCGGTTTGGCTAACTGCATGGAGCACATTGCCAACTGGATGGATAACTCCTTCCTTAAATTAAACGGCGAAAAAATGGAGCTGATGTTCCTAGGGAAACCCACCAACATTAACCCCAAGGCTTTCTGGCCAGCCACGCCTAGAGAACATATAAAGAGTCTTGGAGTGTGGTTTGACCACAAACTTGATTTTAATGTACAAGCAAGGAAAGTGGCAGCCACGTGCTTTGGAATCCTCAAAATGATCAGGAATATTCTCCCAGAATTGACTATGCTAACGTTCTCTACCTTGGAGCCCCCAGTTCCGTGATAAAAAAGCTCCAAAGGGTTCAGAACTGTGCGGCCCGCTCCCTGATGCAGGCTCCCTACATGACTGCTTCCAGTCCTCTGATTGCCTCGCTGCACTGGCTGCCAGTGGCGGAAAGAATCCAGTTCAAGGCTCTCTGTATCACGCACAAAGTAATGTCCTTGAGGGCGCCTCCTATTCTCAGATCCATCATTTCCCCCTACCTCCCCAAGAGAACTCTACGCTCGGAATCAAAACGCCTAGCGATAACCCCTAGAGTGCAGAGAGCTCGGAGCGGGGGTCGGATGTTTGCCACCATCGCTTCTAAAAAGTGGAATCTACTCCCAGATAAGATTTGGCTTGAAACTAGCCACTCTTCCTTTCGGAAAGCTCTAAAGACCCTGCTATTCCCTTAAATGATCCTTTTATTGTTTTCTTTGTCTTCAGCGCTGGGAGGCCTTTGGTAGTCATGCACTCTATAAATATAGATTAATTAATTCATTCATTCATTCATTCTGTGGGAGATTCTCAAAACCATGTAAGAGTACATAAAAGAATACTCCTGTAGTTCTACTTCCCTTGCCCATAAATGCTTGTGTAAATCAGTCCCAACCTGTTCTTTAGAGCACACCAAGAAAAAAGCTTCATGTTGATAAATCTGTACAAACCTTTTTACTGCAGCCTTGAGCAATGTGATAGAGGCATTCTGGACATCACAGAATGATTTATGTTTGATTTGAATATAACAAATTAGAGTACAATTTGCATATTTACATCTGCCACTCATTGTCATTTCAAATAATATCCAATTCAAAAATCCGCTTGCTAGTGCTCTGAAGAAAGAGAAACAGAACATTAAAATGTGCCTCAGAGCTGTAGCCCAACTGAAATCTAGCCTAATAAATTATATGGGAGTGATCTTGCATAATCCCAGAAGTATTTGCCAGGTAGGCACTTCTATTTTGTCGAACTGACGCACCACAAGCTAACACTGGAGTTCCTTTGTATAATTGTCTTGGATCAATGGTGTCAATGTTCATCATAGAAACAGCAAAGTGCCTGTAAAGATTGTTTATGTGCTGGAAGGCAGCTGCTTTAGCGGCAGCACAAGGGGAAATGCAGGGGTGCGCTGCATTCTTGCATATACATCGCATCCCTGCGTTTTGAAAGTGACAGAGCGCAGCGTTACCAATTTAGGCATAACACCGCACTCCGCTAGTTTCTAGTAAATATGCCCCAGAGTTCTGTCTGTAATCAATTTGACAATAAATCAACTACTGCACCCTGTGAATAATAAAACTCCAAGGAATAAAAAAAATGTGAGTAATTCACAAGGTGAAAAGCAAAGATTTGATCAGTGTTGCACCACAACTTGTTCAAAGGGTTGGTATATCATCTCCCCACCATGGCGTGGCATCAGCAGTGACAACACTCTTATCAAAGGCTGCTCATTTGAATCAGCTGTTGCAGGATGACCATCAGGCATACACATTTGAGGTTGAAATAGTGGACAACAGGTACAAACTAGGCCATTCATGTATTGTTCTGATGGGCATAATTAGTAATACAAAATATAAGTGGTTTATTATGGCAGCTTGGAAATTAATCATTTTGCCATGTTTGACTTGATTTTTCTTTTAATATCTGTACCTGGTATTTTGACCTGCTTTATTGAGTACAAAAGAAAGAGCACAAGTAGAGGGTTAAAGGACCAATGCATGGGGTACTGGTGGTAAGAGTGGTTGTGCCCCCCCACCCCACAGCAAGCTCCAAAGTCTGGAGCCAAAAATTCCATATTAAATAAAATAATACTCTTACTATTTTCTTCAAGGACACCTCTTAGAATGAGCCCCCTCTGGAGCAGTACCAGGTGGTACAAACTTGGAATCAAACCTCTTTAAAGAGTTGTCCATATACTCTTTTTGAACAAGGGTTATAGTCTTCCACTAGGTGTAAGTGTTGAGGAGCAGGAACCCAATAGTAAATATGGTAGAGACGACATAGAAGGAAGGGTGAAGCAGTCAATATTGGAACTTGAGTGGTCAAATAGCTAAAAGCAGAATAATTATATACAGCTACTCCAAACCGTATCTTTGTCTTGGCAGTTCACCTAGTGGGGATGCCTCATACAAAATTATTTGCTATGACCAATGATTAGTGACAGCAGAGTAAAAGTGAGAGAAGATACACCAGGACTTAGTACTGGACCATGCATAGAGAATGGGGGAATGGACAAACGTATGCCCAAGAGGACGCTCTCCCCCATAGCAACAACATCATCAATAGAGTTTTAAATGCTGGCTCCAGGGCAGTTGATACCATATACCACGTAAAGGTGGCAGGGGTTCCTATAGGGACCTTCCCACTAAATACCTAGAAGGGCTTGTATAAATCTACTTGCATGCCAACTTCTGCTGGGGACATAAACGCTAAAGATCAATTTGGAATAATTCTATAAATTCTAGATCATATCCTGAAAGAGGTGAAAGAGATCAGCAACACAGAAGAAGTAACAGTGGCATCCCTTATCTTCAAGATGGAAAACCTAGATGCAAAATTGGTTAATATTGCAAGTAGGGTATCTGAAACTAGGGAGAGGTGTGGCGCCGCAGCGGACAGAATGGCTGACTCGAGAGCCCAGGGCTCACAGTTCGATCCCTGAAGGCAGCTCAGCTCAGCATCTTGTGACTCTGAGCAATAGCTCACTTTATTTCCCTAATAGACCCCCAGTGCCTGGATACCCCTAGGTATGTTCTTGCTTTACAAATGTGGAATTATTATTATTTATTATAAACTGAACTGCAAATATCCGATATTAAGGGCCCTGAGACAGACACTTATAGGATGATTGTATCAAGACACTACTGCAACTATAATAGTAAATTCTCAAGTCACAGGTTCCACTAGGGTGACAAAGGTATTTGCCATGGTGCCACTTATTGAGTTTATATGCTCTTCATTGCTCTCCATTGGCGATTACTATACACCATAGAAATGCTTCTCTCTCAGCACACCCATCCATCGCCAAGCTAAAGCATTATGCTGATGATATAATGCTATTTATTTCAAGCTGATTATTTAAACATTGAGTGTACATTCAACAACAACAGCTTTACTGCTTCAGCGGCTATACAATCAATCAATGCTTGACAGAAGTCCTGCTGTTCAATTTGCATGCTTAGGAGTTACCTGATGCTCTTCTAGATGGCTATTCAGCGTACCCTAAAATTAATCTTTGGATTTGTGTGTACAAGAATCTTGCCAATCTGTATGACCAAAATTACTTTTCACTCTAGAAAAATGCCAAAGATCTCTTACTTAGTTGGGAACCCCTCCCCTGTTCTATTATGTGCCAGGATGCACTAGTAATGAGTCAATACCCCCCATTTGTATTTCTATTTTCTACTGTGTCATGCCAACTTTAAGATAAGTGTTTTAAGCATAGTAATAGCATGATATCCAGATCTATACTTGCTGGGCATTTTCAGAGCATGTTCAGTGAGCCACAGAACAGACAGAAGCTACTGGGCCCTACTCTGATGGTCGAGATTGCTTGCCTTAGAGATAGTTGGGTCTGTCCCACTATGGGTGCACAAACTGGGCCTAGTACGAACCTTTCTAAACTTGACTCTCAGGGTATTGAGGGTGAACAGTGAGAGGCTTCTGAGTGAGGTAATGTGAAGTTCAGAACTCAAAAGTCATCTAACAAACACAATTATATAATGTCCAGGCCATAGTGCATCTTTTAATGAAAAAGAATGTACTTTAATCTTACAGCAGAGCTAAACACTACACAGTTCAACCGGTACAATACACAGGATACCAAAGTTTATCATATAGCCTTATAGTCCGCTGCCGATGGCTATGCCGGTTGTTATGAGCCCAGGTTATAGGCCCGAGCTGCAGGCGAGGGCCGATAACTAGGGAAAGGGCTATCAGGCTATTATAGCTCGCACTCTCCACAGAATCTTCAGATGGATCCCACTCAACACCAGAAAGACCGTCACTTAGGCCCTCATCACCAGCCGCCTCAACTACGGCAATCCTCTCTAAGCCGGCATGTCCAGCCAGCTCCTCAAAAGACTCCAGACCTTAAAGAATGCTGCAGGCATTCTCATCCTGAACCTTCCCAAACAGACCCATATGACCCCCCACCTCAGAAATCTGCACTGGCTCCCCATCCAGATGCGATGCCAGTTCAAGATCCTGACGCAAAGTTCTGCATGATCAAGGACAGGCTTACATCACCCTATGACTAAAATTCCACCTACCTGCAAGACACCTGTGCTCCTCCTCACTAGCCCGTGCACACACCCCACACATCCATCGCAGATGTGCTCCTTCTCTTACATTGCGGCCAAGACCAAGAACAATCCACCCCTCCATCTTCAAACAGCACCCTCCCTGGCAGACTTCAGGAAGAAACTCAAGACATGGTTCTTCAATGGAGACATCACACCTACAGTGCCCAGTGACAGTGCTGTGCTATACAAATGCTGATTGATTGATTGATTGATTGATTGATTGATTGATTGATTGATTGATTGATTGATTGATTTGAACAATCCACCTTCTGAGAGTACAATGTTCTAAATTAGAAAAGTAGAAACATTAAGACAAGCATTGGAATGTTGGAGCTCCCAAGCTTATAATAGCCATTATAAGCCCGACACCACTCAATTGAAGACATTTTTTAAAAAAGGATTCCTTTATTTAAAAGCAATCACAGACATGGTAGTCTGCTGCCCCAGCAGGCCACCATCCCTGTGATGGTAGCGAACCCTATTGGGTCACTAATTACAACCTGCCTCATTAATATTCATGAGGTAGGTCTATTTGCGACCCACTACGAAGCACTAATGGGCCAGACATTCCTTTTGTGCATTGGTAATAGCGATTACCAAATAGCGATTTGCAAAAATCGCTATCGGGAAATCGCCATTGCTAAGTTTTGTACAGCTAGCCCTAGAAATCTATAAGAGAAGAACATGGAATATCCCCATTGTTGCCTCGGTGCTCAAAGCTGATAAACGTGATATAGTAATCTTGGTGCATTTGAAGGACCTGGGTTGTAAACGAGCAGCTGGAAAATGATCATCCGACTAATCTAACTCACAGATCCTCAAGTCACCACTATAATCGATTATATTCTATTCTCACGTGAGGATTTTCACTAGCTCTCAAATTTCCATAATTGGGAAACAAAGCAAGAGACCTTGAATTATAGCTTTCAAAGTGACCCTCTCTTTGGACTATATTGCTGGTGGAACTTAAAATATAACGCAGTCTTGATCTAGAAGACATGTGCCCTGATATATTTGGGATCCCACAAAGATATCCTATTTGCAAGTTCATTTGTCAAAAGCAGCTGAGATTATCACTAATCCCAAGAGTAATATCATTGAGGAATTTGGAACTCACATAGAACTATTTGCTTGAACTATTGCAGCCTAGCAAAATAACTCCATCATCTGTAAGATCATGGTAAAGGGCACGATAGGGTGGAAATTGCTGTGGGAATAAAGTGCCTTATCAATAGATTACCCTCTTTTAATTTTTAATGGAAAAAAATTGTTGGGTACAATCAGATGTTTAAAATCATGTGCTAACCCACCCACAGCGGTCCAAGTCAAGAGGAAGGATGCTGCCTTATCCCAACATCACTAGAGCCAACACTGAAGGTGTAGATCTTATATGCACACCTGCCAGGGCTGCACAAGTTGCATCTCCGTGAGCAGGTAGAGTATGGCCAAAACATGAAGGACAAAAAGCCTGAACTGATCACACAAAGATAAATCTGCTATGCTATGAGGAAACTGTTTCCGGTGCCACCTCTTTTAGAAATAACTGTTAGAACTGATCTAAGAATCATCCTGTGGAGTAATCACTAGTGAACTGCCCCTGTGCATTTTCTATACATTGGTCTGTGCTTTTGTATAAGTCAGTAGAGAAATAAAACTTTCCCTACATAAATAAAGTAACACCAACACTTTTACCTACTCACATGCAAGACTTACTTATAAACACCATTCACACAATGAATGCATCAAAAGCTTAATACCAGATATATACCCCAAGTTGAGATGTAGTGCTCAGAATTATTTTGATTTTTTTCTTTAAAAGGAACTCTGTGACCCAGAGAGTTGATTAAAATTACAAAACATGTATAGAGAGTCAATAAAGTTCATACATAGCGTACAATAAAAAACATAATTCAGTGCACAGTAATATTAAAATTCGACGAGGACACTACACAAAGATATCAAAACAGTAAACAAAAGCTAATATATAGAAGGAGAGCCTTTTAGCACAGTTTTACATAAGCTGATCCAACATCAGACGTAAAAAAGGACTGGTAGGATAAATATCTATTCCTTCCCCAGAATTTCATAAAGTTGGATTTAAAACGGTTTGGCGTCGACACATCTCGGTGGTACATGAACCAATTAAAAAACGCTTTCTTCAGGACTCAAAATCATGGATTTATTCCTCCTCAGAACAGTAGAGCCGATTCACACAACTAATCTGAGACAAAATCCTAAACTTACTACTTTTGGTATTCACAGAAGGCATTTAGTAGTAGTAAAGTTAGGATTTTGTCTTAAATTTGACTTAAGACAGACTTAAGACAGACTAAAGACAGACTTAAGACAAACTTAGGAGAAATTTAGGAAAGACTTAATACAGACTTAAGACAGACTTAAGACAAAATCCTAACTTTACTATTACTAAATGCCTTCTGTGAATACCAAAAGTAGTACATTTAGGATTTTGTCTTAGATTACTTCTGTGAATCGGGCCCAGTATGCGAAGTATTACATCATTTCAGAAGTGATTTATCTCATCTTCAAATCGGGCATTTCAATGGCCTCTATTCTCATACTGCCATCACTTTTTTGGTTGGCATGAACACTGTATTAAAATCTTCTCCCAATACCAGACACTTATATAATTACCAGATATAATATACCAGACAATTTCTGAAGCTTAGACATAACTGCAGCAACCTGGACGATTTTAAGAAACAGTCCTCGAAGCTGACATCCCGTCTGGCTAGACGGGAACAAAAACAATCCAGACAGCCCGTAAGAGGGCCCGCAACGCAAACAAGGAGGCACTTCTAGAAACCAAGTCAAAAACAGACACAAAACAAATCACGTGTCACCACCTACACCCCTGAATCCAATATGATCAAACGGATCCTCAATAAACACTGGAGGATTCTCAATATAGGAGACTTCGCAGTGGACCCCCCCAGATTTGCCTTCAAAAGAACAAACAACCTGAAGGACAAGAGCCACCCATGAGAATCCAACTGTGGGACTTACCACCAGTGACGGGCCACTACCCATGTGGGCATTGTATAGTCTGTCCCTTCAACAAGACAAGTAAAATGGTCACCCTTACAGACACATTCACTTGGTACCAAAAGAAACACACTAATTGCAACGCCCACAATTGTGTATACATAATCACATGTCCCTGCAACCTCATGTACGTGGGCATGACAACTCGCCCCGTAAAATCAGAATCACAGAGCATCTCAGTAACATCAGGTGCAAAAAAAACAACACAAGGATGTGTGCCCACTTTACAGAAGCAAATCACACTGTAGACGACATACATTGGACCATCTTGAAAACACATCCTTTGATTACCAAGGAAGCCCTTTCCAGAAAAGAGCATCAATGGATCTTCAGACTCTCGAGTCACATTGGGCGGCTTAATGACGATATCCTGTGGGCGGAAAATAAATAATAGCTAACCCCGTCTCTATCTTCCCTCTTCCCCCATCGGGCTACCCCCTACATGTTATCCTTAATACCTGGGAGCTATGACGAGCATCAACGTATATGGTATAAGAACTTATAAGGGGCTTCTTGCACGCGGACACAGTCCGAACACTACAACGCCATCTTCTTAGCCTGCGCAGCCAATGGCCTCCTTCTCGCAACACCCCACGCAAGATACTACATCGCTTGCATCAATGCCCCCCCTCCCATAAATTGCAAATAAGAGTCACTACTGGCATACAATAACGCTATTTTAATATTAAGCGTGGGGTACCGCAGTGTCACATTAAACACTAAATCTGAACTGATGTCTGCCTATGCTCCTTACCACACCCCGGTCAATAATTGACAACACACATCCCCTGTACACAAATGGGGGCAACGTGCAAATGTAGATCATTTGCGAGTACTGATAACACATACGAGCCTCTCAATAAAGCTCAATTGAAACCCCCAAGATGGCCGCCTTCGAGCACGTTCTAGTGCTCTCCTGCTGTAATGTAATGACGCAGTTTACTTAGATCCTTCGCTCAGTTGGGATTGTCACGAGATCCAGAGTAGGGGTAGGACGACCACTAGTTGTGCGACACCCTAACGTGAGTACTGATCAACTCCGACCACAGTAACTTTGAAGGAGAATGAATGAACCAGAGGCCAGTAAGACAATGTGTATCTGTGGTCACGCTGGGACGCTTGCGTCTGCCTGCCTGTTGTTAATTTAGTTTTCAGAATCTAGCAACTACGTGCTCTGTTGTCAATCCTGTCCGAACTTGACCTCATTACTAGGGGTGAGTGGATGTGTGACATTATGTCCCAAACATTATTCAATGTCTAAAACTGTAGTAAGCTGCTAATGACACTGGTGTTTACTACCCATTATGGAGAACCTCACAACTATGCCGACACCTACAGGCCAGGAGTGTCCGCATTTGGTGAAACTGCACGCTACATCTCAACTTGGGGTATATATCTGGCATTAAACTTTTGATGCATTGATCGTGTGAATGGTGTTATATAGTAAGTATTGCATGTGAGTAGGTAAAAGTGTTGGTGTTACTTTATTTACCCTGGGGAAGTTTTATTTCTCTACTGGTTTACAGTGCCCTGTTCCCTTGGACAGTGGGGTCATCTCTCTAGTTTAATTACTTTTGTATAAGTCACCATAAACATTGGTGGAGCATCCGACCAAGTAGCGAAGGCATCATAGCATGCATAACTCTTGACTAGGAATTGTAAATGAGAATGCAACCTAGTAACTGAGCCCCCAATGAACTGTGTAGTACTGCATTTTGCTGTGATAGTAAAACACTTTTATTTTAACTAAGATAATCTTTGGACTTGACTCTATGCTATTGTGCCTGTTGTTTATTAAGCTCTGAGCTCTTATCCCACAACTATCTCTCTGAGAAGCCTTTGATTGCTCACCCTCGCTACCCTGAAATACAAGTGTGAAGAGTGTGTACCTGGCCCAGTTTGTAGAGTCACAGTAGGAATCAACCCGTGGCTGGAGCGGCAAACGACCTCAAAACCCAAAGTTGTTGCATTGCAGTCCCTGCCTGCTCTGCCGCCCGCTGATGGGGTGTGACACACATCTTGTAATGACGAATTAACACTAAAGTTTACAACAAATCTCAAATTGCCACACGTCCTCAAGCATGTCTATTTCATTCTAATAGGTTATAGAACAGCTTTGCATAAAAGAAGTGGAATTCTTTCATGTTATGTATTTTAATTCATATATTTAAAATTGTGTAATGGGAGCAGGGCCATGGCTTTAAAAGCAATGGTAATTCGATGTGTTTGAGTCGACCCGCACAGTCTCTTCGGCGTCCGTGCTCTATTTTTACTGTTTGCTTAGCTTAACTGAAATCTTTACTTTAACACCTCCGAGGTGAGGAGCATTTTTTAATGCTGTGATATAACACTTTGAGCTGCTATCGGTTTCTTCACTCATGGAAATGTCATGCTGATTATTATTATACATCTCCTGCGGTGCATTTATCAATGCTAATTATTGCGAGGAAGGGTTGGTGTTGAAGCTTTATGTACCGCAATGAAACGTGATCTTGAAACTGAATTTCATCTTCATGAATTGTGCTTTTATACCCCTAACACTGTGCATGGGATTTTGGAAATGTATGTTTAAACATGAAGGCTTGTCCTAAATCTTGCCCTACATTTTAGTTTGATAAAAAAAATATCATGATATCCCACTCATCTGCAAGCACATTTCACAAGCATTCAGATCCTCAGGATGTGTGGCAAGCAGGATCAAGCAGCCTATAGGGCAATATGGCAGCGCCAGATTGGCCAGTCTGACAGGTCAGCGTGTGGGTTGGTTTAGTGGTTGTGTGTGGGCTGCGTTTGGGGTGGAGAGTTGTTATGAATGGATGCTCATCTGAAATGTCGCACTAAAAAGCCCTACAAAGAATCTTTCCAATTTTCCAGCAGATATCCTCGACATAATGCAATGCATTTTTAAAATCCGAAAGCAGGTCTTCATACTGGATGACCTAAACATCTGAGCAGGTGGACCTTCCAATGTAAATATCTAAGGCATCATATAGGATATGGCCGGTAAGGCTTTACTAAACTACTTAGGCAGTGAACCATCTGACGTGGACCCAGCACTGACCTCCTGTTCTTCTGGATACAAGAACTCCAGATCTAGGAGCGTTGGTCTCTCTGGTTTGAACCTCTGCATATGTGATAAACTGCACTAAAACAAGCTGACATCTAATTGTGTCCAAAGAAGGAACTGGAGAAAATCCACCTAAACACACTTGTGCTGGCTCTCACGGCCACACAGGCAAACCCACGCAATATTTAGCTGAGGAGCGTCGCCCACTGCTCTCTCCGAGCAGTTCAGAAAGGAAAAATAAAATGATAATAAAGCAGGGTTATTATCATTTTCTTTTTCCTACTGCAGTGGCTCAGGTCTTTATGTGTGGGCTCAGTGATGCCAGAGCACTGCAGGGGGAGGAGTGGTGGGCACTCTGTAAGTATGCATGGCGGTGTCGCCAGTAGTCTTGGGCCAGCCAACCCGTCATGCGCACGTTGCATGTTCTCCACCCAGGATGCATTACAACCTGGGTGGAGAACATGCCCAGGCTCCCACTGCCTATCTGAGCGGCAAACCACGCCTCTCAGACCAATCACAATGCTTCATTGCAGCGTTGTGATTGGCTATGGGGAGCCTGGGAGCCCGGGTGCTTCCTGCTGCTGGACTCAAGAAAGATGAAGAAGATGGAGGAGAGGCGCCTGCCGGCCATAGCCAGGTAAGTGTGTGTTTAAAAAATTATCTATTTCATTCCCCACGCCCCACAACCCATGTCCAGTAGCTGCCGCTACTGCCAATAATATTGCCCACATAGAAAGTAAAATTCCAACAACAATTAGAAAATCAAAGATAGAAATGTGAGGGAAAAAGCTGGTTTCCTAATGAACTCTGCCTTTGAAACTAGGAGGCAGCACTCTTGAAAGACAGTGGTCCGAATCTCAGTCACCTGCTGACCATGCAGTTGCTGAACACAGTTCAGAGTTTTAAGTTATGCTTGCCATAGAACAAAAAGGCTCCTATCTAATCTTGCATTGTGGATGTGGAACCTCAATCTCAACTAAAGAATCGATCTACACTTACATATAGTAGTTTGAAAGCCGGCTTCTCTTATTCCTGCTCAACCAAGAGAACCTTGCATAATACAGTAACCTATTAATGGTGCACAGCTGTCTTTACCATGGCAAATATTTTGTGAACTGCTCCTCTGCATGATCTTGTCAATACAAATCACGCACTGTGTTAGACTATTCTATGTGAATTCATGTTACTCCCAGAACAAGGTACATCAAATATACTACAAATCATAAACAAAATCACCTACAACTGACTTCTTGTTGATGAAGACCATCAATATAGGCATTTATATAAATGTCCACCCAGTAGTTCTGTCAATCAATACATAGCTATTCTGAAGAGGTCCACCTTAAGCCCAAACATCGAATGATCATGCCATTCGACAAAACAAAATGTACATCAACCATAAAAGTCTGTCCAACTTCAAACCCATTTCTTTCCTACTCTACATTCCAAATATTCTGCAAACTGCAAGCACCCACCAGCCAAAGCACAAGGAACACAACGAAAAGCTGAGACATTTCAAGCCTAGCATCTGGTTGCCCTGGAGTGCAGCAACAACTCTACAAAATATTGGAGAAGATTTGCTCATTCTAGAAGGCCAAGAGTGTATTTGCTCTTTCTACTGAACCTCTCAATTTACTAATTTCTACAAGTCACACAGTTCTGCTTTTCATGCTTAACAATTCAGAAGAACCACTATATTCCAAATCTGCTCTTCTCCAACCAATTACATTGAGCAAGTAAAAGGAGGATCCTTTCTTCTTCGACTCACTGCTGTAAACTGTGAAGTCAATAAAGGATACATCACTCAATGATATGAAGCTAGAAAAGGTTTCTCACAAATGCTATTATATGGTAAACTTCCTGGAATACATTCAACACTGATTAAGGTTCAATTGTCTCTCCCTCTGCATTAATGACCAGGCGGCTCTTGCTCAAATGCCCAGTGGGCACTTCACTTATCACATTATTTTAGCTTTATTTCAGTAAGAGAAATACCTACAAATAATTAAGAAAGGTACACAATTGGTAAGTGCTGATGAACAGTAGCCCCAACTTCATTCAGTGGGTGCAATGTGTTAATCCCTTGGGCAGTCAGTGAATAGAGAGCATTAACCTAAGTGTGTATTATTGTTAAACACTGGTGTCCCAGAGCAACCATAACTTTCACTCTTCAACTGGATAAACGTTTGGGAACTGAACCCCAATGGGACAACATAGCTGAACAATCAATCCTTATTCTAGGAAGCAGTAGTGTTTAGAGCCTCGGACATATCATGAAGCAATAAATCACAGTCAGTTAAAATGTAATTTACACCACAATAAGAAAGTGCATGGCGCCTTCTGGAGCTTATATGACCCAAATATATTTGCAGCATTCATAAGGTGAGAGCTAGACTTTCTAATACCTTCAAGCCCTCTAGCTAAGGCTATCCACTGGGAAAGATTTCAGATACTCTAGGACAGCTTTGGGACTTTGCAAGTTTACTACAGTGTTATAACAAAGAGAAAGACACACAATATCAAGCTCTGGAAGATTTCTTCACACTCAGCTCTAGTTTCTATGGCCCTCGGTGCAAAGCCAGACAATTGCATGTGTTTGAGATCATGGTGCCGTCTTCAGCAAAAATATTCCAAAGTTCCTCTGA
The DNA here is from genome assembly GCF_964204655.1 of Triturus cristatus. Taxonomy (NCBI): domain Eukaryota; kingdom Metazoa; phylum Chordata; class Amphibia; order Caudata; family Salamandridae; genus Triturus; species Triturus cristatus. The sequence continues at coordinate 1,192,680,836 of NC_140591.1, forward strand.
ATGAAAAATACTACCACTCCATCAAGAACATTGGTTCCCCCATTTGTGAACATTTGAGAATAGATTAGACGGAGATTTAGAAAAAAGTCAAGGTAATGTAATTTTTTCATTAATATGCATTGAGCGGAAGGATCTTTTAAACAGGAAAACACAAACATGATGCCATTTTTGGCTCACAAAGTTTGCAGGTAAACACCAAAATTGGTAGAGCTGGAGCGCATGGGTCCCAAACAAGTCAAAAATGAGTTTTAAGTTGCCAAGACCAGTTCCAGAGTGTCAGTTAACAGTGCCCAGTGTCCAGCAAGATGCAAGTAAGGGGTACTAGATAAGAACACCATTGATCTCAGTCTTTTCTAAGTTTTCTCTTAGGAACAAAATTAGTAGTGAGTCAGCATTCACTAAGAAATTCTATGTAGGTAACAACTTTCTTGTCTCATGGGTACTCTCAGAATGAATGAAGGCACTCACTGAACCCAAATGCTCAATCAAACTAGCAGCTGGAACTTAGGGTGAAACTGTAGCTTCTCAATAACTATAGAGGCTAGAGAAATGGTTCAAATCAGTCTGAAATCAGAAGACAGAGACAATGGAACACAACCCAGCAGTGAATGGAAAAAACCTCTTTGTCCTTTTAAGGCTGGATAGCATCAAATACAGGTATTCCACTGTACCAGAGAAGTATTTGACTCTGGCCATCTGTGCTAAAGGAATGCCAAGACTTTAAGGTAACTAGGACGGTTGAAGTGGGTGCCATGTAAAGGATCAGACTTAGTGTAGGCGGGGTTTTGCATTCGTCCTTGCTGAGAAGCTCAGTTCATCCTTCTCCATACCAGCCAATGAGTCAGAACCAATATGTCTCTGGTTCAAAACGTCTTGTGTCTGACAATACCCTTTAAGTTGATTCATTTAGAAATCTTTTACTGACCACATCTTTCTGTTGGTGAGCGTACCGTCACCACATACACACCACCCAAACCATGAGGGTCAAAGGAATTGTTTGTGGAATGCAAAATATTTAGTTTACCAAGTCTCATTAAGAATGTCTCTGAAACTGGGGTGCAGGCGGGGGCGTCTCCTTGTAGTCACACACTGTTGTATAGAGTAAAGGCACTTGAATCACAACCATCAGCACATCACTTTGGCATCAATTATTTTATATCATAATACACATTTAGCCCTTTCTAGTTGTTCAATTGGTCATTCTCGTGCCCATACAAGGAGTGCTCGTTAATGATAGTACGTGAGCACTAAAGTAAACAAAGATACATGTACGTACTTACCTTAGGACAAATGCAACTTGTGGGCACCCGTAGGTTGGATCTGATCGCCCGCCTGCTCAATATGGGCGTATTGTGATACTGACACTTAGTGTGTGAGATTAACTCGCTCTAACCTGGTTGATCCTGCCTCCACACATCGTCTGTGCCCTACTCCTTCTAGAGAGACACACACCCTTAGTTCTATTCATATGTGAACACCAGGCCCATCAAGGCATTTCATTAAAAAAATAAGAGTGTGACTTTGTTTTAAAATTGTACCTAACAGAGCTGTGCTATCACCAATTTCCCTTCACCAAGTTCGACACTATGTACGTACACGGGACGGCTCATAAAGTCCCAATTGGCTGTTGCCATGTATATACCGGGGTATTTACGTAAATTGAAGCCCCGGGTGTGTTCTGTGCAGGTGTATAAGATGCTCTATAACAGACAGGAATGTCCCCTCCGTGTCTAACACCCGAACTGCAGGCCCCAAGGTACTAATCGGGGATATTAGATCCCCGCTTCGCAATTCAAAAACAGTCATGTTTTCAAGGGACAGATGCCTCTCACTCTAGCCTCTATATTTCTGGCCGGCAGTATAGGAGGTTAGGCCCGTCTGTTATAGAGGGTCTTATACGCCTGCACATGACACGCAGGCATGTCCCCCGGTATACACATGTCAACAACAGATCAGAAAATGTACAGAGCAGGGAGGTGCAACTTTCCAAAAACCACACAAATGACTTCTGGCCCAAAAAAAAAACAATTAACAAAAATCTATTCCAGTATCCTTCACTTAGTCTAGGATCAGGAACTTTTAGCCCCCCCCCCCCCCACCCCGGTCTGTATCTCTCTCCCAGGTACACTTCCACGGTTAGTTTTGGAATATTTTGGAATAACTGCCCTGGCAATTTCAGAAGACCAATCAGCCTCCTGCCACCACTGTCAGATCCATGTGGATACTGATCTCAAGCCTTTTTCATCAAGCACCATCTACCCAGCACAGACTGTGGAGGGTCACTTACTGGAAGGGACCGGGACTTAGTACATTTGTTTTTTGCAATGTAGCCAGGGAGAACAGACCTAGCTTCAATGCTTTCAGGACTGAAAGCAAATTCAATCAATCAATCAATCAGGGGTTTGTATAGCGCAAGCTACTCACCCGGAACGGTCTCAAGGCGCTGAGGGAGAGGGGGCATGGGAGGGGGTTCTGGAGATCCTGGGAGTTTACTGAGTTCCATCGAAGAGCCAGGTCTTGAGGTCCTTTAGGAACTTGGGGAGCTATGCAGTCTGTAGGAGGTGGAGAGGGAGGGAGTTCCATGCTTTGGCCGTGAGGAGGGAGAAGGAGCGTCGTCCTGTTCTGTTTTTCTCGATCCGAGGTACTGTTGCGAGGGAGAGCTTGGCCGAGTGGTGAGAGCACTGGGGAACATGGAACATGAGGCGGTGGTTCAGGATGGTGGGTCCGGAGTTGTGGAGGGCCTTGTGTGTGGGGGTGAGAAGCTTGAAGGTGATTCTCTTCTCGACGGGGAACCAATGTAGGGTCCGTAGATGTTGGCTGATGTGGCGCGGTAGGTTGAGGACTAGTCTGACAGCGGCGTTCTGGACGTTCTGGAATTTGCGGCTGAGATTCTTGTTGATCCCGGCTTAGAGTGCGTTGCCGTAGTCCAGACTGCTACTGATGAGGGTGTCTGTGACTGTTTTCCTTTGTTTGGGGGGATCCACTTCAAGGTCTTGCAGAGTAGGCGTAGGGTGTGGTAGCAGAAGGAGGGGACAGAGTTGATCTGGCGGTCCATTTTGAGTTTGGAGTCCAGGATGATTTTGAGGGCGGGGGGGACACCAGGTGTCATTCCAGGCATTGGGGTGTGAGCCCATGATGAGTATCTCCGTTTTGTCCGGGTTGAGCTGAAGGCAGCCGTTCTTCATCCAGCTGGCGACGGCTTACATTCCGTCTTGAAAGTTGGGTTTGGTGATGTCAGGTTCATTGGATGGGGAGGGAATGAGTTGGGTGTCGTCTGCGTATGATGTGATGTTGTTATTGAATCTGTGTGCTCTTATGATGGCTGCGAGCGGGGCCATGTAGCTGTTGAACAGGGTCGGGCTGATGGGGGAACCTTGTGGGACTCTGCAGGTGGTTGGAGTCAGTTCTGAGAGGAACGGAGGGAGTCTGACTCGTTGCGTTGTGCCGGAGAGGTAAGAGAGGATCCAGTCGAGGCGCTTGTTCCGGATTCCTGAGTCGTGGGATCTGTGGGCTACGATGCAGTGATAGACAGTGTCATCTGTTGCTGTGAGGAGTGTGGTTTTGGTGCTCTGGTTCTTCCTGAAGCCTGATTGGGAGGAGTAGAGGATGTTGTTCTCTTCGATGAAGGTGGCAAGTTGGCTGTTGATGGCTTTTTCCATGACTTTGTCTGGATAAGGGAGTAGGGAGATCGGTCTGAAATTCTTGAGGTCGGTGGGGCCTGCTGGAGGTTTTTTCAGGAGAGGGTTGATCTCGGCGTGTTTCCAGTAATCGGGGAAGGAGGCGATCTCAAAGGTGCGGTTGATGATACGTTGAAGTTCAGGGCAATGATGTCTTTGCTGTAAATGTGGTGGGGGCAGGGGTCCGTGGGGGCCACGGAGTGGGTGATCTTCATTATCCTCAGAGTGTTTTTGATGCTGAGCGTGGTCCAGCTGTTAAGAGTCGGTTGGCTGCTCCTGGGAGTGGGGGTACCTTGTGGTGGTTGTTGTCGTCGAAGTTGTCATAGATGGTCTTGATTTTGTGATGGAAGAAAGCGCAGAGCCTCTCTCAGAGGTCCTGTGAGGGAGTGATGTCTGCGGACTCACTGTTGGGTTGAGCAAACGCTTTGGTGATGCCGAAGAGTTCCTTGCTGTTGTGAGCATTGGTGGAGATTCTTTTCCGAAGTGCTTTCTTCCTGGAGAGTCTGATGAGCTTGAGGTGGGCAGTGGTAGCTGTTTTGAAGTTGTCGAGGTCAGTCGGGGTTTTGGAGTTCCTCCACAGTTTTTCGAGTCGTCTGCAGGTGCGTCTGGAGTCTCAGAGTTCGGTGGAGAACCAGCTGGCTTTCTTGGCGTGGGGTTTGGAGGCTGTCTTGAGGGGGGCGATAGTGTTGGCGCAGTCTGTGATAAAGTTGTGTAGAGTGCAGGCAACTTGGCAATCAAAGGATTTCCAAGACTCAGGCATTGTTCATTCGAGTAACTTGTAACACAATACAAATTATAAGCCACAATACATAAAAGTGTCTTTACCTTTTACATGTACAAGTAGAAAATCAAGTCAAGACACTGCGGTCGACGACGTATTGATACCAATTGAGATAAGGAGATGATCATCATGACACAAGAATTATGCCCAAGAACTATGCCTTTAAAAATTATCATCAAACAGCACCGGACCAGCCATTCCACCTTGGTTCCTCACTTGTTAAACTCGCGAGCACCGCAGAACCCTCATTACTTAGGACTCTGTTGAACCCATTCTTGACCTTACATGAACTGCGCCACTATTGGATCATTACCCGTTCTGTCACTAGCTGCCTTTAGATGATAATTTTTGAAAGCATAGTTTTCTGGCATAATTCTTGTGTCCTGATGATGATCCCCTTCTCTTAATTGGGATCGAAACATCGTCAACCGCACTGTTTTGACTTGATTTTCTACAAGTATATGTAAAAAGCAAAGACACTGTATTTGTGGCTTAGAATTTGTATTGTGTTACAAGTCACTCGAATAAACAATGCCTGAAACTTGGAAATCCTTTGATTTCCATATTGTGTTACCCACTATTTCTTTTATGTCAATTTTTAATTTATGGTTGTTAATAAATGATTCAAGTCTCCATTCGGAGTCAGCATACATAGTTTTTCATTGTGAATTCTATGTTATATTAACATTTTCCTTTGGAAGGGACCCTGGTTTGAGGAATATAATTGTACACCCTAGGTCCCTCATAACTTCAGGGTTCCTTATCTCTTAATCATGTGTGTATCAGAGCATATAGTGAGCAGCCTGCTGCCTCTGAATTAAGAGTCCCTATGAACTACCTCAAGAGCTGAACTTCATAGTCAGTGTCTCCAAAGTGTACAGTATTGGACTCGTACAAAAATGTTCCCTGATATTTCGATGTGTCAAATCAAGAGGATCTAAATTTGGAAATACATTTGTTCACATTGACAGCAGCTGTTCATGTGATGTAAATTACCTTTTGTGTTGGTAGCTTAAATTATTAAGTGCTTGTCTCTCTTTTTCACTTTCATGTCCCCCACTCTGCCCCTCATCTAACACTTCTTTCAGACACTTTGTGCCCAATTTATATGTTGGCCGTAAACATACTCTTTCACACAATGACAACGGAATATGTTTTCTGCCAATGTAATGATCTGCTCACCGGATTTAGAGGCAGGCGGACCTTTAGATTAATCAAGGCAAAACTACTTCATCTCCACCATGATTAAACCCCTCTGATGGCCCTGTGGAGTAAGAAAGACATCTAATTCCACCTACCGAATTTAGAAGGGCAGAACCACAGGTCAGTTTTCAATGCAGGTAATTGCCGGAAAAACATAGGTGATGGGGCAATGGAGACTGCTAAATGCTCCCTTCACAACAGGAGAGGACTCCCATGGTGAGGGCAGCATTTTATTTTTTATTTTCAAAAAGAAAATCCTGCTTCGTAATCCCTTACCAATGATAATCTATACTCTACGGCCTCATGTTGCGTGCCAAGATGCACAGTAAATGTTTGTGTCCCAATAATCATGCAAAACCTGCTGTATAAGTGAAAAACAATTTTTCTATTAAAAACATGATATTAGCATAGGTTTGTTTGAATCAGCATAACCCGTCTGTATTAGGCCATGTTAAGACACATTACACGATTTCATTTTATTAACAAGTTGGCTTCGGATTCTAACTCTTTGCTTTCTGTAATAATATTTCACATTTCAATAAATCTACAAAATTGAGAACTGAAAAAGCCTGGTTTCCTTAATGGTCTTGGCTGAGCTTTTATCTTAGGATTCTTCCTTTCCTGCAGCTTGACCAGTCTAGACTGGAGCGTCCACACATGTGCCAAAAAGCTTGTCAACCACCATTCTGTGCAGGACAAACTACATATGGGCAGTAAAATGGATGAATATATTATAGCCTTATAGCCTGCCGTAGCGGGCTATACCAGCTATTAAAGGCCCGCTGCATCGTTAAAGGCCCGAGCCAAAGGCAAGGGACTTTAACAAAACAGCGGAACTTTTTTTTTTTTTTTTTTTTTTTTAAACCTTTATTTATGCCAGTCTGGAACACAGCTATTCAGCCGACATTCCGGAGGTTCGGCAGCCCATTAAGTACAACACATGAAAGTGTCCACAGCTCTGGAACAGGAAAAAACAAAAGTTCCTTTTTTAAACAAACCTAAAGTAAATAACACAAGCAAGGCAGTATACACAATGAACTCGTGCCAGTTCCCGATGGGGGCGAGGCCCCATTCCCAAAGTCAGAGCAAAGCCACCGGCCGGGTGGATGAGGGAGAAGCAGAGGCGCTAACATTCAAGCATATAATCATCATAAAAATCCCAAGTTGGAAGTGAAGCTAGGGGGAAAGTTGCTCCTCTAACGGTTCAGTGACCGGGGGCAGACATATATCACCCCTATACTGGTTCCATCGCCCCCATATCTTATGCCATTTCTTAGGGCGCCCCCGGGCACTATACACCGTTTTCTCCCTAAACATGCTCCAGTCCATATTTTCCATCCATGCTTCCATAGTGGGAGGTCTCTGGGAACCCCACAATCGCGCAATATCCCGCTTCGCCACCATATTTCCTAGGGTCACCCATTGAGTCTGCGCCGCATCATAGTCAGTAGGACCCCAGACATTCAAAAGACAACGCCGTGCCTCCGGCAGCAGTGCAATACCCGTGACCTCCTGCATCACATCATGAATTCGCTTCCAGAACTCCGTGATCACACCACATTCCCATATGATATGTAGGAAGGTTCCCACCATCCCACAGCCTCTCTTACATAAGCCATCCTCGGAGAAACCCATATGAATCAGTCGGGGCCCCGTGACATAGACTCTATGAAGTATCTTAAGCTGCACCAGCCTCAGTCGTGCCGGGATCGCGACCTCCTTAGGAGAGGAGATGGCATACTGCCAGTCCTCATCATCCAGTTCAAGGCCATCCCTAGTCCACTGATCACGCACCCCTAGGAGGAGGTCAGTCCGGACATTAACAAGCTTCTTGTAAATTAAGGAGATTGTACTCTCCGGCATATGGCCATCCAGGATCCGATCCTCCAAGGGAGAGGACTCAGGCACGGTCTCCCCCTCGACGAGGACGGACCGCAGAGCGTGGCGTACCTGTGCATACCGGAAATATTCCGTACCCTCCAGTTCGTACTCCGTCCGTAGAGCGGCGGAACTTTAATAGCCGGTATAGCCCTGCTACGAAGGGCTGTAAGGCTATTAGAACATTCTGCCACTAGAGGGCAGAATGTTCTAACAAATAAAACAAAGCCTTCAGGGAGCGCGAGGGGATTCAAATCCCTTCAGGCTCCCTGAAGCATTTGTTCACAGCCAGAGCTGTGAACAAAGAAACATTGGAATGTTGGAGCTCCGGGCTTATACCAGCCATTAGAAGCCCGGAGCACTCCATTGTTTTCAATGGAGCTTCCAACATTCCAATGTTCTAATAACGCTTGGCTCAGTGATTTGCATAATCTGATGGTTATAAATTTGAAACCTACCAAGGGAGGCTCAGTCTTCCACTCTTCCAAGATGAGTCAACTGAGTACTGTAAATTGGGTAATAGCAACAGGTTATTTACAGTGCTTAGAAGGAGCAAAAGTGCAGTATGAGATGCTATAAATCCTTTTTGGGTTCTGGGGTAGCGTGCTACTTGCTGAAAAGCGATTTTTTGTGTCATCAGCGGTAGCATGCGCTATATAAATGCAATTACAATTACAATGACAATAAAAACAATTATATAACAAAGTTTAATAACCAGATGTCTGTGCCGTATCGGTCGACATGGGTGTCAACCTCACTAGAAAATGTTTGGGCACCAGCACTCATTGTTTATATTTTTTCTTTTACAAATTTACTGCTGACTATGAGGGAGGATGGACGTGGCCTTTGTTTGCAGAGCTCATTCCAGGTGAAGCCAGCTCCCAGAGGTATTGCTTTGACTCATTTCTGACACACAGATTTAAAAACACTCTTGCTGTCAGAAGGTAAAGGGCAAATGTTAGCACACATATGTTCTTTCATGTCTGCAGCTGTAAAGGTTATGTGGCAAGAAGTGGAGCCTGAGTCTACAATAGGGAGGACTTGATTCCTTAAGCTATTTAATGCATCTTTCTCTATTGAGAAGTATGGGGACTGTCAATTTCTATGAGATTGCCATTAGTTACCAAACAGGCTGCACATTTCCGCATTTAGAGAGTAATTTAATTTTTGTTTCTAATGCTAAGCTGCAGATCTCTTCACTGAACAGTCTTAGAAACCAGTTCCTTTGCCTGCTTTAAAGCATTCGCTTCGCAAACGTTCCCTTAATGATAGTACTTTCGCTGAGATGAGGAGAAGAATAGTTAATATGGAGAGTTAGTTCTCAGCATGCACAAGGGAAGTAGGGAAGAGGTAGTGTAGCATGGATATGAAAGTATCTGCAAATTAAAAAAAATAAAGACTAGGCCTGTGTTGAACGATGGTACATAGGCTGTACAGAAACCGGATAGTATTTGAAAGCTGGAGGGGACTTGGATCTGAAGATTGGACAATAACTTGTTAAGGGCTGCAGTGGTACAAAAATAGGAAGAAAAAAACTTTACATAAGTACTGCCAATGGAAATCACAAAAGCAAAAACAGTAGAGAAGTACAACGCAAGAGAATACTAGATCAACCACCGTCATTACAATTTGAATGTACTGTGGAAATAATCTGCCAGGAACTACAAAATGTCACAACAAATCATGTAACAGTTACTCTCACACAGTCTTAGGAGACATTCACCAGCACCCAATGGAAGAAGGGCACTAAAGACAGTATCTGTGTGTGTGTCAACAAACCTCTGAACTCACTGACATCCTCTGAAAATGCTAACAAAGGGCCTTTTGTACTAAGAATGCATTTTATGAAAGCAGACACAATTTGTGCATCGACATTTACTGAATGCAGTGGTATTTTATGAATTGACTTATGTACTAATAGGCCGGTTAGCAAAATACCAAATTGAAGTGGGTAGTAAGTTGACCTACCTCATGAAAATTAATGAGGCAGGTAGCAAATGCAACCCACAATAAGCCTCTGCCATCACACGAATGGTGGCCTGCTTATGTTAGCACGTCACCATGTGTGTGATTGCTTTTAAATAAAGCAAACATTTTTTTTAAATGATGGCCGTTTTCCTGAAAGAAAAACGGAATGTGTTTAAAAAAATAATACATTCTACATATTTTTTTAGGAGTAAGCAGAGATTCCATGGGGACCCCTTCCCATTTATCAATGGGTCACCACCTCCTTTGAGGTGTCAGTAACCTCAACTGTAGTCACAAATCATTGATACATACCCTAAAGTATCACCAATTTGAAGAGACACCCTAAACATGCCTCTTCCAATTTGCAAGTTGGGATGTACCATTTTGAGATTCAGTAAGAAGTTACCAAATCACAATTTAGGTTTTGTATAGACCCAACCGCAATTTTGCTGTCACAAAGTCTCCAATTTTGTGAATCAGATCATTTGTGACCCAGGGGCATATCAACAACAACCGGCGATAATTATCTCTAAGCGCACTTAGCGCTAGGATAATTATCGCCGGCTAGCGTGAATTTTTATCGCTGAGATAGCGTGCTATTAGCAACGCTTATCTCAATAGCGATAAAAATCCTCACGCTAACAGGCTAACGTGAGATTATCGCTGGAAACCCAGCGATAATCTTACGTTACCTTGTTGATAGGGACAGGCAAACTTAGCCATGATATCCTCCTTCCATAGGATATCATGGCTAAGTCAGAAAAATACCAGACGTAAAAAAGCAGCGTTAACCGCGGTTAGCGCTGCTTTATTTGTCTCTAACAGGGTTAGCGACATTCTTGATAATAGGAGAAATTTCGCTTAGCGACATTTCTCCTATTATTTTACTCTGGAACGCCCCCTTTGCATCTCATTAGAGATGCAAGGGGAAGCGTAGAGTAAAAGAATGCTAACATGCAAATTTGCATGTTAGCACCCTGTTGTTGATAGGGCACTAGTTTTATCACTCCTTTTTTGGCTTTTAAAGCCAAAAAAGCAGAGATAAAGCCCTTGTTGATATGCCCCCCAGTGTTGCACATACAGTTTGCACAAGTTTGTAAACAATCCTAGGGTGAGAGATCAGAGAATTTCAGGACTAGAGTCCAACAAACAGGAAACACAGCAAAGGTGGCAGAATACAGGAACAGGAATTAATGAGGCTCTGGAAGGGATTCTAGGAAACAGGAGACAAATTAACAGTAACATTAGAAACAACATAGTGATTGGGGAAAAGCAGGACTGAATACTAAGAAACAGGGAGCAGCAAATATACCTGAAAATAGAAAGAAACTGGCAGTTTAAAGTTAGCTAACTAGCTGTGAATGCAAGTCAGAGATAAAAAAAAAACTGGGAAAGGCAGAAAAGCAACTGAATAACTGATTGAAAGTGTGGGATTACGAAATACAGGCATAAGCCATAAAATCAAACTGTACGGAAAAGGCTATAAATTTGGATAGGAATTAAGGAACAGAAATAGATATAGAACCAAACAGAATTCAAGAATAGAAAGTGACATAGCAACCATGAATAGAAGGTGATATCTAAGCTGAATGTTCTTTTTTGGACACTGTCTGTAACATGGTCCAGTTTCAATGAAAGGAGCTCCAAATGTTCTTTTCATCCAAAAATATTCTTCACCTATTCTAAAATGAATATTAGTGATGCATGCCATCTTCTTGTTAAAATATTAGATTTAAAGAATGTGTAACAGAGCTCACAAGTACCCAGTAACATGCCCTTGGCTGATGATTAACTTCCCGACCAATTATAACAATAATACATTATCTAAGTATTTGGAATTGTCTTTATTATTATCCAGCAAAGACTAATTATGTGACCTATTAATTCAGTCTAGAAAATCAGACAGTAACTCTTTCAAACCAAAAGGGACAGGGTATCTAAAACTAATAAAAACAAACTTCCCTTTTGTGCTCACAGTTAACAACTATTCCTCATTTAGACAATCAGAATGCACTGAGTAAAGTTCCATGTCAAATGTCATGAGCTACACAATCAAAAAATACTGTCTCCTTTTTTATATTAAAAAAAATATATTTATTACAATGATTCAAGCGCATATCATTCTGCACACTTTGTATAAATCAGTATATATACAGGACAATAAAAACTCAATACAATATCAAATCTTAAAAACATTCAAGCTCATAATCAATACCAAAAATCATCTGTATAGTAATCTAAATACTTAATATTCCTTATACAAATCCTCAATATCAAGTATTGAAATTGCTAGGGAAGAGGTGTGGTGCAGGGCGGCTGACTTCAGAACATGGGGTCACATGGTTCAATCACCAGCGGCAGGTTAGCCCAGCACCTTGTGACCCTGGGCAATAGCTCGCTTGATCTCCCCGACGGCCACCAGCACTGGGACACCTCATCTGAGGTAGCTGCGCACTTTAGAAATGCTGGTATTATTATTATTATATTGATTATGAGTTTGAATGTTTTTAAGATGGAACTTTACTCAGTGCATTCTGATTGACTAAATGAGGAATAGTTGTTAACTGTGAGCACAAAAGGGAAGTTTGTTTTGTTTATTGCTTTATTACCTATTAATTCACTGCCAGCAGAGCAACCTCCTTGATTTTACCTAGTCAACAAATAATGCGATAACCAAAGATTTGTAAAAGATTTGAACTCAATGATGTTATGTTTCACTAAGTAATTCATATTTTTTTCATGACGTGCATGGATGATTCACTGCAGAAACCACACTCCACTGGCTGGAGCTAAGCTTCCATCCAAAGAATTAATTTACCACCAACGTTATTGCCTAAATCACTATTTGTAACAACACTGAATAAAATAGAAGTTGGTCTACACTGCTATACTATGCCATGAGTACTATTGAACTCCTTGCCATGAAAGCACACAATTTGTGGTCAACTAACACTTATTGTATTCTTATGTTGATCACAAATTGTGGCATGATTTTAATGTGAACATTTTCTACACCAAAATGTATGACATAAAGTCTCTGATTTGTTTTTAAACATGCAGGGTGAATCAATGTTCAGATTACAATAAAACTCTGATTATACATAAAGAGAACACTGAAACTTTTACCCAGCCTTTGTTTATAAGAAAATGCCCAAAACAGTAATGCTAATATTTGTCTATCAAAAGGAAATCTGGATTATGGTTTGTTGTATATACTATCCATACAAGAGAGGGGCGATAGGTCACATTACTTTAGACCACATATTTCCTGCATGCCACAAAAAGTCTGAAGACTCAAGATCTATTGTTAATACTGCCCTTAATACCTATGTTGGATACTTGTGTGGTAAAAGACTTCAAGCTTATACAGTGTGCCTTTACACTTCTCAGAATATATTATGGCAGGTGCATCTTAATACACCTTAAGCAATTTCCTCACTGGGTTTGAATTTACGGTTCAGGGTAAAATGCACATTTGTTTCATCAGGTGTTAGAAGGGGATCCTGAGAACAAAGCTGCAGTCCCAGCTGATACCAAAGGCACTATACATCCAACACATTGACTAAAAGTAGTCAAAGTAGTGGTACTAGGGGTCCCAGTGGATATTAAAAAAATGGTGACAATTACTTCATGAGACTTGACCACTACATGTATCGAGAGCTCTCATGCATATTGGATTTTCAGGGGGGTGAGCATTGTTGTCCAGCTGAAGTTACACAAAGATGAAGGAGATTGTTGCTCAGAGGAATGCATCTGTCTGCTCAAGCTTAGTGCATCCTTGTAAATAACCTGTTAGACATGGAGATGGTTATTGTGCAACTAGGTAAATTCAGAGTGAATTTAAGGTGAAGGTGTAGAAAATATGTGAAGCATGTATTAGAGTGGAAAAGACAAAGTCCTGCGCACACAATCAGGATAAAACTTATTAGTAGCATCTGTCAGAGGAATGAGTGAGAATCAGAATCTGATTGATCTTGAACATAGAAGGTCAACAGCAGCAGAGTTTTGAGAATAGTAAACTTTATGTATGTCAATGTCTGACCAATACAAAGCACGCAAATATTCATATTTGCGTGCTTTGTATTGGTCAGACATTGACATACATAAAGTTTACTTTTCTCAAAACTCTGCTGCTGTTGACCTTCTATGTTCAAGATCAATCAGATTCTGATTCTCACTCATTCCTCTGACAGATGCTACTAATAAGTTTTATCCTGATTGTGTGCGCAGGACTTTGTCTTTTGTTCTCTTGAGCGGGTTTGTCCCACTTAATTGCAGGGGTTTCCTTGGGTTGGTACCCCTGACCTGACAGCACCACACCTACTCTTTCTAAGTGACTACTCACAGTGCACACGTCTGAGCGCCATCTTCCTTTATCCCCATCCAACCCTGCCACAATGTATTAGAGTGGGTTTTTCCACTAGACAGAGAACTATCCCTCCAGAGTGATAGAAACCTGAGATGGAATGAAAAGCCGAAGCTTCTCAACTGGTGGGATGAATCAAGGCAGATGAATTTCTGAATTTAAGAGGTCCTAGCGACGCAGAGAGCAGTGAAGTATCTGGGTTGTTCTAAGTTTATGAGGAGAAAAGCCTCCTTTGAGTTGAGTCTAATGGTCCAGAAGCTGGGATAAGTATAAAGTTAGAGGTATCCTGGTCTCATAAATGATTTCATCTGTAACTAGCTTACAGACTTCCTCCGTATGTTCATCAATGACTGAGAGAGCAGAGATGACTGCAAACCATTTTACTAACCCTACATGGGAAGTAAAACTAAGGGGTCATGAAAGTCCTATCCAACATGCCAAATGTGTGGCACGTCTGGTGGAATGGCATAAGCTCCCTTGATGGAGAGACATTTACGGACATTGGTAGAGGCCACTCCTCACAATGGAAAATAAGACAACCTCTTTAAACAAGTTCATCCTAGCGATTGTAGGATGTAAAATTAGCTATTTGAAGGTTGTGCTTCTAAAGACATGGCCCTGATTGGCATTTTTGCATTTGTGGTGTACCACTAGACAGGTTGTATTTGACAAGGGACCATCTTTTTTGCCATAAGGCATGGGTGATGGGGTATCTACAAGACATGGACCTCTTTCCACCCCAAACTAATGAATGTTATGTGAAGTTCCTCAAGGCAATGATAGGAATGTTGCTAACATTAAAATGCAAAGAAGATGCAGTGTAACCAACTTCTCCCAAACCTCCTATTTGTCACCAATGAGTTGCCACCAAATGAAAGGTTTTCATTCCCTTTTAACTCTTGTTTAGGCAACCCCTGAAAGCTCCCATCAGCCCTTTGAGAATAGGGAGAAAGGTACCCCCGAACACATCATGCATGTGGGGGTCTACATGGAGGTCTCAGTCCTCTGACAACCCATTTTTTGAGAAAGATGGTCCAAGATTTCGGAAATCCGTCAGCGGTTGATCATACAGTGGTATTATCAGACAACTATATATTGTCAAGACTGTAAAACCTGTTAATTCCAGAACCTTTCAAAATGAATTATCTGCTCCATTGGCTATGTTTGGGACTATTTGAGAAGTGAACTCCCTTAAACCATACAAAACCCCCAGACATGATCCTCTTCCAAATGACATAAAAAGATGAAAATGAGGAAGATGACCACTCTTCTCAAACTGTGACAAGAAGAAGATAATGAAGGGTTTGACCACCTAGGCACAGAGCAGACCGGCTTAACTTAGGAAAATGTGTAAAGTACTTAGCAGTAACAGTCAGTTAAAGAAATCAAAACAGAACACTGTAAAATTCCACAATTGATTTAGAAAAATAGAAAAAAATGAATTGAAGAAAACTTACAACAAAACAACAAAAATCCAATGAGGGGAACCAGAGATATGATTTTTTAAAGATTTAAGGCAAACAAAAAGCCATTACAAAGTAAAGCGCCAATCAGTAGGTACTGCTTGCAGTTGATTGGACCTTAGACACTATTTCAGGCCAAGCGCAGATTAGATACACCAAGCTGGTTCATACCAGTCAAAGATTTTACTTTCTGACTTTGAAATGGAAGTCAAAATTCTCCAGCAAGGTAAGGTTGCAGGCTATATCGGTCCAAGTCCTCTAGAAACCGGATAGGAATTCATTGGTTTTGACAGAAAAAGCTCAGGGTGGGAAAACTTCTAATTTCGCTATCGTTGAAGATCTTGTATTAAGTTCATACTTTTCATATCTCTGCAGAGTCAAGATTTCAATCTTCAGGCTTATAATTTTTATGGAGTTCAAAAACCTCCATTGGGGCAAAACTGAAGAGTCAGATCAAAATCAGGCACCTTTGCTGTGAGGTCATGCTGACACTCCGGAAGTCTTGGAAGTCCAAATATTTTCTAAAACCCAACTTTTCACAGTTTCCGGAGTAGCTCCATTTGGCCAAATCTAAGGCTCTCAGGACCTCAGGGATAGCACGTAGGAGCTAGGATGCACTCCTGTAGAGGGCACAAGTGGGTTGCAGTCCAGATAATGGTGGTACAAGTTGGGCATGTCAGGAAAAAGGCCTTCTGTAGTTTGTTGTGTCCCTATAGCCATACAGGAGATCAGCCAACTTACCTTTGGAGTCCATGTACTAGTCCTGGGTGTAAGTGGGAGCAGGTCCAGAACTTCAAGTGGTCTCAAACAGCAGGTCTATCCCACTTCAGTTCTTTCTCATGTTCAGAGAGTGTTTTGATGAGCTGCAGGTGATGTGCTAACTTTGTAGGTTTTACTAGCCAGTGGGTAGGGGTGACTCCTGAATACTCCATAACCAATGAGAAAAGAGTTCCCAAGGATCACTCTTCCGACTTTTGAAGCAAATCCTATTTATCTCAATGCAAACTCTTCAACAATGCACTATTCTGAGGCAAACTCAACATGACAGAGTCTTTCTGCATCTGAAGATATTCTTATGTGCTAGTCATGACTGTATTTAGGAAAATGAGGAGTCCCCTCCTCCTAAGCTCCTCTCCTACTGGGATAGTGCCAAACTGGCTACAAAGGGCCTATACAACACCTGGTCTCCCTTTCACTTAACGATGAACAGGCAGGTTTCACCCTAGTCCCTTTCAAGTTCCTGGACCCTCTCCAGCTGTCCTATTTGAGCTGATATCTGTTGCATACCTAAAACCCATTTCTTCCTAGGAGAGGGCCGAAGATATTGTTCCTGCTCTGGGAGCAGTTATCACACCTCAGTAATGGGAAGCACTGGCAGGGCCATCTCTCAGCAGGCTCATTCTAATTAGCCTACTGGAGGCTCAGGCAGGTAGAGTGTTACTTGTAAAAGTCAGTTTTCCTACATATTTACTAAAAAGCTAACCTTTGGCAAAGAACTGGATTTTCGGCAAATACAAAAATAGTGGTTTAATCTCTCTGTTTCTTATCCCACTCCAAATTTAGCGGGCTTATGGTTTTATTCTGAATGCCAGTTTTTCTTCATAGGATAGACCCAGCCCCTCACAGTGAAAATAGCTTTTGGGGGCTATTGAATGTAGGTACAGGCCAACATTAAATTCTTGCATGTACCACTTTTAAATACTAAGCGCCCTTCTTTGTGGGCTACAAGGCCTACCAAGGGTGACTTAATAATATTTGGCAGCAGTGGTCTTTTCTGTCAAAAAGGGTTATTTTGA
Organism: Triturus cristatus; assembly: GCF_964204655.1. NCBI lineage: Eukaryota > Metazoa > Chordata > Amphibia > Caudata > Salamandridae > Triturus > Triturus cristatus. The sequence continues at coordinate 1,192,697,968 of NC_140591.1, forward strand.
CAGTTATGTCTGCATGTTTCACAGCTGCAGCAGTCAGGCTACACAGGTAGGCCCGAAGCCTTGCTTCCTGTGCCAGCCTGATGGATAACACAACATGTGCTGTAGTTCATAGGTGACTTTTAACGTTTCCATGCCATTGGTGTATTTGGTGAACTATTCACTATGACCTTACTGGAAAGTAAAGTATGGCATTTAGGAGCTAGCCAATTTTACCATCTTCAGGGGGCCAGGGTACATACACTGGAGACTTGAACTCAGTGTCCCACTGTGCAGTGTCAAACATCAGCAGCATCAGTCGAAAAAATGGGAATGATCATGCAAAAAGATACCCTTTCTCACAGATGTGGTATGTTGTTGCTTTGTTTTCCTGTTCAATAGTGGTTTATGTGTGAGGGAGAGTAAGTTATTGGGAGAGCTCCATTGATGTGCGGATCAAGACACAAAAAAAAAAACAAAGGATGAAAATGTTGCAGTGATCAGTCAGCTAATTGTTTTGATCAGGGTTCTTCAACAAGTAGCTTGAGAGCTACTTCTAACTAAATATCTTGCTACCTGTGAGTAACTCCTCTAGGTGTAGCCCAGCTTAGTAAATGAAAAGTTTTCGTTTGGTTGACCTAGGTATGTTTCCATTATTGTGTCCATATTTTGTGTTAGTAGCTCCAGCAATTTTTATTGAACATAAGTAGCTATTATTATAGAAAAGGCTGGCAACTATTGTTTAGATAAGTATTGATGAAACTGAGTGAAAACAATCAAAGATGTTGTACTATAGAATGCATTGTTAAAAAAAAATCTGGAATCACATTATTGTTCATCAGCGACCTCTTTAATTATTCTGACCAGCAATATAATATAGTTAATGTTTATCACTAATCAAACTCACATTTTTTTATTTCAGGAATGCCATTGAAGAGAATAAAAGGCTGTATGCTCTGTACGACACAAGGTAAGCCTATTCCAAAGCAGTGCACTTTTGAAGTGTTCTTTCAAAAGCAACCCTCGTTTTGCCTCAGGACTCTTAATTCAAATACCATTGTTTGTGCTTCAGCTGATGACAAGAGAAAATATGGATATTAAAATACGTCGTGGCTATTAAAGTTCCTCTGGTGCTTGCTTTCTCTCCCTCATGATGTGCTGGAAACCCTTCTGTATATCAAGTCAGACAAGATGGCGCTTTTAATGGTTTAGGTATCATCTTGGTGATTAACCATCAACTATTTTGAACTCTAATTTCAAAAGGACACTGCTATCCCTGACAAGATTTGAAAAGATAATATTTAATTGCAAGGAGAGAATTGGAGGGTGTGCTGCAGAAGCTGGTTATAATATAGCCTTAGAGCCCTCCGTAGCGGGCTCTACCAGCCATTAAAGGCCCACTCCAGGGTTTAATGCCTTCTAACAAGGGAGCAGGGCATTAATAGCTGGTAGAGCCCGTTACGGAGGGCTCTAAGGCTATTAGTACATTCCGCCCCTAGAGGGCAGAATGTTCGAATTTGTAAAAACAAAGGCCTCTCAGAGCCCAATGGGTTTTAAATCCCCTGGGGCTCTGAGAGGCCTTTGTTCACAGCAACAGATGTGAAATGAAAAAAACATTTTAATGTTTCTCTCCGGGCTTCTACTAGCCATTAGAAGCCCAGAGCACTCTATTGTCTTCAATGGAGCGCTCAACATTCCAATGCTCTAATACCATAGAGGGTACTTTTAATGCTAGAAAGTAAGGATTGAGGGTGCTCAAATGGCCATCAGGTGATTCATGAATAATATTTCATCCCGTCTGCCTGCCCAATCAACAACAGGAGCGCACACACTAGGTGAAGCTGAAATGTACAGAGAAGCAGCATGGATACTATCAAACAGGTGTCTATATTTTAAGATCTTGTTTTAACGAGCAGTTGAAGGAAAGTTAAAACAAGAAAACAGGAAACTGGCCGCTAACTCGAAAGTGAAAATGTTGAATAAATATAAAATATTTTCCAATTAATATTTAGTAATGCTCAGAATATGCAGGACTATCTGGACAAGCTTACTAGAACTGCTAAACTTTGAGAGTGTACAATATGACAAATCCCATTATTACTAGGGTAGGAATAGAATGTAGAGGCCATTGGCGTAGAAGACATTAAGGACTAAAATGCAGGTAATAGATAGAGATTGGTGCCCTTTGCCCCACCAGCAACTTTACCTTCCTGTGTCCATACCCACTGATTACCTGAAACTCCCCCTCTATAAGCGCTTCGGACTTATAAAGTGTACACTTTACCACGGAGCAATGGAGCACTTTACAGAAAGGGGTGCATAATGACAGTGAGAGCTGACAAAAAAGGAGCATTGGATGTAGTCTGAGGAAAGGATAAAGGAGGGTGAGGGCTGGCAATGGTGGGGCACAGCAGAAGGGTTAGTGATCTGGGAGGGAGTGCCTTCTGTCATAATTAGCTGTTGGGCAGGTGGCATCAATTACCCTCCAATAAAGATTTGTGCCTTCCCTGTCTTTTGTCTGAGTCAATCAATCAATCAAATCAATCTTTGTTCGAATTTGTAAGCAAACCCATAAAAGATGAAACATATAACAATCACAAAAAAAGTGCAATAAATGTAATAATTAAAATTCTAAAACACTGATAATAAATATTTATGTACATATCTCAGAACCATTTCAATTCAATTTTCTTCAAAGTATAGACTATCTAAATGAGCCAAGTGTTTACGTCTGCGTTGGGCTGTCTCATATATAGAATAGCACGACATATATGGATGAAAAACAATTTTTTGAGGAGATAAGGACATCCTGGTGATAAATAAACCCCTGAGTCATGAAAAAATGCGGTCCATTTTGCAATGGCTCCACCTCCTGTCAGATGTTGCCAGTGAAATGGCTCTTTAGGAGGTAACGTTTCCCAGTCCACCATAAACTAATCTAAACTAATCAGCATACATCCATTTTACTGCCTAGCAGGGTTTTCTTGTTATCGAAGGTAGATAGGGTTGGCATGAATTTACTAGTCCATATTGATGTGTGTGTCCCTAAATGATCTTGAAAGTCTGCAGAATTGGTAGTAGAGGGTTCCTTTTAAATAATTTCTTAGCTCTTGCTCAAGCTTCGCTTTCTGTAAAACGGGCAAAGCATACAAGCTACTCAGCACAACATGTTCTGTACAATTTAACGAGTATTCCAAGAACCTTTATTCTTGAAGGTAAGGAACAGGCAGTGCTTTAAGTGGGATTAAAAAACTGGGGGGTCTCTCAAACGGGCGTGGCTAATGTTATTACAGGCGTGGCTTAAACACGTAAACTAAAAATCTGTGCTTAGCACAGTGTGCTGCCCGACTTGTATGTTGCTGTTTCTGTCATTGCATCCAGATATCTAATACAGCAAGTAACATCATACCTACAAGAAGTCAGGACTATTGGCTTTGTCAATGGTTGTTAGTTGCATAAGATAAATAAGCAGCAACTATGGGTTGCATATAATATTGAAAAAGCTTCCACTTAAAAGTCCTGGTGACACACAACAATGCTACTGCTCCTGAGTTTCAAAAAGAGAAGGGAAATCCAAAGAGAAAAGTACTCTCTTTAAAAGATTTCCCTTCCCCTACAAAAAATACCTGGCATGACGTCATGCCGGAACTTCTCCACTAATGAGAAGTGAGCACTGAGAGCAGCGCACATCGAGGTGCCTGCTGTCCCTGCAGTCCGGAAAAAACGGATCGCACAAAACAGAGCCCGATAGAGACCCGTTTCGAGGCCCCCTTTAAAAAACTGCTGGTGCTCAGACCCGGTGAGACCCGGCCCACTGGGTACAGGGTGAGGTGAGGATTTGAGCATGGTATGACATAAGTAACAAAATTATGCATAGAATGTCGGATATTCTCAAACTACTCACTCACTGTATCTTGACATGATGGCCATTTCATGATGGGTTGGATGGGTTGGAGCAATCAGCACTGGGAATAAGGAGAACTTGGTTATTTCTAATGTTTTCTGTGGAGGAGAAAGATCTTTAGTAAGAATACAACTTTGCATAGTTGTTTGCTTGCTTTCTTTTGAAAGTGAATTTAAGAGGCAGGGGGACGACGGAATGAGCAACACACCATTATCTTATTTTTTTATTGCTGATAAAAATAGAAGTGATTATGATAGCCTGTTTGCAATAGACCATTTTCCAGAAAATGTTCATTACTCTGTTGAAATTGATACTCCGGTCATAAATCTTGAAACAGTGGTGGACTCGGAACTAAAGGCAGTTTGGAAAATGTGTTCATACCGAGTGTACTGAGTGAGTCTGCCCACCTCAAGGAAGATTTCAGGGCGCACATTTCATGTGTGCACAAGAAAACTGTGGGGCAGATTTACAAGCCCCCTGCGCCTACAGTGCGTCACTTTTCGTGCCGTACTGGTGGCGCAGCGGGCTCCTCCATATTTACAAGTAGAGGAAAAGCCACCCTGCGTGACTTTTCCTCTCCTTGTAAACACGACCCCTTCACACGCAGCACTGTGCGTTGAAGGGGCTTTCCATGGGTGTTGCTGTGGATGTTCCCACGCAACACCCATGGAAACAGAGACACATCTCCAGATTTACGAGAAATCGTAAATCTGGAGATGCGTGTGAATGCTATGCCAGCCTAGAGGTGGAGTAGCGAGGCGCAACGAGGAGAAATGTTTTCATTTCTCCTTGTTTTTCCTCTTTCAATGCGTGCTGCATTCTACAGCACGCATTGAAAGAAGAAAAAGCCTCTTGTGAATGTTTTTGTGCAGGAAGGTGTCCCTTCCTACACAAAAACAATCTCCCCACGACGCAGGCATCCTTGCACCATGGTGCAAGGGTGCCTGCGCCGGCAAATGGGTGTAGTTTGTGCGCCAGCGCAGGGGAAGCACAGAGATGCAACATATCCTTGTAAATATGTCGCTTCTCTGTGCTTTCTAAACTAACGCAGCACGGCGCAGCAAAATGACTTGCTGCACCGTGCTGCGTTACTTTGTTGTAAACCTGCCCCTTCGTATTTTATCTCAGCTCTTGGCCAGACTAGTCAGATGATAATCCCTTGGTCAGTTCATCCCTAGAAGCAGTAGCCAGTCCTAAACCTCCAGTGCTGTTCTGAGAGAATGGGAAACTAAGTCAGCGTGTAGAAATTTGAAGTTGAGTTGAAGAGTTGAGAGTTGGGAGAGTTTATCTCTCTCGTTTTATCAGAAGACACGTATTTATTTTGTGCCATGCTCAGACTTTACAATTCGGAAACAGAAAGGGTAAAAAAAGAAAGTCATTTAAAAAAAAAAGAAAATCTTTGGAAGGTTCCTCACTTCAAACACAACTACCGTAGAACCTGTACATACAATTAATTGTCACGGCAGAAGGTTTTAGATTTCGGAAACACTGATCGAATTATTAACAGACCAAACAAAAAACATCAGCAACAAAAATCTATCAAGGGGCTTATGTTTTTCCATAATCTTGAGGTTTTTAAACCACATTATTGATTTTGTATTAGAAAAACATGAAAGAGAAATAAACAGGTAGTTCAAGGCAGTGTGCATCTGTCGTGGGATTACAAAGTGGTACTTCATTTACAGTGTGGGTGAGAGAGAACAGCTAGCTCACACAAATAAAAAGAAACCATAGAGCTTTGTAATTTTCCCAGGTGTCAGCTTGCCTCCCATCAGTCTGGTACAGAATTATAAAATTTATATAATGCTGGCTAGTAAGGTCAGATGATCAACTCAGGTGTTGGAAACAGAAAGTGATGGCTGGGCGCATGCCTCAAGATATATTCAAGAGCTTTAGGCTGCACTCAAAGGAAGCAGAAACTTCAAGATCATAGCAATGTAAATAAATACATGGGCCAAAAAATGTCTAAAATGGAAAGGAGATAGATTCTGCAAATGCTGGGACGGATATCTTTTCATCCTCAAGATTGGCTCATAGTATTAATTACAAAGCAGAGTGGCATCCACTGGAATCCCTCTGGTTTGCATTGGCACAAGATGGAGGGTGAGGATAGCTTCCCTACACATTGAAAGTGTATTCCATGCATTCCAGTGGTTGGAGGATGGAGATGAAGACCCTGGTGTGAGGAGGGTAGTGACACTACTTGCATTCTTTTACAAATTCAATGTTGACTTTGTTAGCAAGGGGCTGCTGATTAGACTTCCTGAATCACGCCCTTTGGTAGATGATAGAGTGAGGGGTGGGGGTGTAGTTTCTGTGTGCAGATTGGAGGGGGTTCCTTTAGGTGAGGCACAACCTTTTGTCTTTTTTGATTACACTTTCAGTGTAGAAACCTCAACGGCTTTGTGGGCCAGATGTACGACCCTATTTTGCATGCTCAAACCCGTTTGCGCATGCAAAATGTCACATGCCATGTATAATTAATAAATAACGAGTCTCAAATTATTTGCGACTTGGTATTTAGGGATTGCGAGTCGCTATTAGGAAGGGGTGTTTCCTTCCTAATAGCGACCCCAGAGTCATGTATGAATGTTTTGCGACCGCAATGACGGTCGCAAAACACTCACAAATGACTTCCCTCTTCAAGAGGGTGGTAATGAACTCGCAAAAGGCAAGAGGTCCCCGGGAGACCCCTTCCCCTTTGCAAATGCAGGGGAAAATATTTTTTTAGGGGCAGGCAGTGGGCCCAGGGACCACTGCCTGCCCTTAAAAAATTAAACGAAAACGTTTCATTTTCTTCTTTAATGAATCCCGTTTTCCTTTAAGGAAAAAGGGCTGCATTTAGAAAAAAAACTGCTTTATTGAAAAGCAGTCCCATACATGGTGGTTCGCTGAGCCTAAATATCAAGGCCTGGGGTAACCCAAACCTGCGCGATGCACAGCCTTAGTCCCTAACGTTTCAAGTTTCATTACATTTTATACATTTCTTTTTATATGAAAGAAAAAGTAACTCAAATGAAGTTCAAAAGCTTATATTGTTCTAGTAAGACAATTTCAAATAGCAACAAAATGAATCTCTATGAATAAACTGAAAGTAAACACTTTCCCTGGGAGGGCCAGCCTTTCCCAATGGGGTCTCAAATTGCAAGTGACTCATTAATATTCTTGAGCCTCACATTTTGCACCCCATTGGGAATCACAATCAGTGTCTCTGACACTGTAGTACATTGTAAATTGTGCCTCACAATTTGCGCCTCGCAATCGAGTGCAAATTGCAAGGCGCAATTTACAAGGGTCATACATCTGGCCCTGTGCCTCTGTTGTGAGTGCTCCAGGCTAGAGACTACTTGCTTTGAGGTTCATCACTACACACAGGCTGTGTCTGGAGAGAAGACCTGAAAGGACATTTGGAAGTAGGTCAACCTCAAAATGATTCTGAAGCATCTGATAGTGGGTGTGAGGTACCAGCAAAATTTAACTAAATCGTTACAGCTGGCTTTTGCTCCCTATGTTGTTGCCATGAAAGCACAATTTGTTGCTTAGTGTTTCATTATTTCTTTTGTAATTGGCAAGGTTAAAAATACTTCAGACATCTTACATATTTCCTCCGGGCATATGAAAAAATAATTTAGCCGGCAATATATATATTTTTTAATATGCTCATGGTACCCTCATTCTCCGCTACCTAAATGCCCAGCTCCTACTTCAGCACCATGGCTGTGCACAGGTAACCACTGCGGCCCACAGGATAATTAGAATGGACTTTTTTTCTGAGGGGTGAGAAAAAAAAGAGAAGCTACTGATAAAGGTGTGTGAAGTGAGACAACATATGCACTATTAATTTCATATCACCAGTGTGAGAAATTGGGTTGTTGGTTGAGAGGGGAGTGAACCCTTCTCAAGCAACAGTCAAAATCCATGTCAGGGTCAACCAGAAAAAGTCACTAAAGCAGAGCTTAACTTAGAGACAATGTGTAAAGTATTTATGCAGCACTTAAACAGTACTAAAGTGAAAACACAACATAAGAAAAACCCCATACTAATTAAAAAAAGTGGGGTAAATTTTAAAAAAAAGTGACAACTAAATGACAAAATTTCAATCAGTAGAACCAGATTTATGAATTTTTAAAGGCCTAAATATTGCCTTAAAGATCAAAGCACCAACCGCCTACATCTACTCATGCGAGACGGGGGCAAATTTAGGATGTTATGAGTGACCGCGATAGAGCACAGTTCAGATACACATGGCCTCCACTTTCCTTTGGACTTAGAATCATTTTAAAAAAAAAAAAAGTCTCAGAAGGTAAAGTTCAGTGGGGCACGTGAGCCAGCGGTGTCTGAGGAGGAGACGTCATTGACGGGGAGCTGCTAGAGAAAGCTGCAGTGAAGATTTCTACGTTCAGATTCAGTCTCTTTTATAGAAGTCAAAAATTTCCAGCAAGGCGCAGCTACAATCCGTAGTCAATGAGGGCTCCATCATGCTGGATACCCCATCTGTGAGAAGCCACTGACCAGGATTTTCTGCGCAAGAAAACATAGCGGGAGCTGCCATGAAGTCAGGCTAATTGTCAATGTACCTTGGGCTGAACGACAAGCAGGAAAGTTCCGGTCTCCTCTCATTCACAGAGCACTTTTTGACAGAACATTTTCTGAGTCCCAAGTTTTCAATTCAGGCTATCTGGGCGCTTTAGTTCCACTTCCATTGGCCCAGGAATGGAAGGGCACTACTAGGATGTTACGGACGCAGTCAGGCTGGGTCTAGCTGCTGGTTCCAGATGGTTGGAGCCTCTTCTGTCCCTGAGGCTCTGATCAGGAGACCAATCAACAAGCCCTTGGAGTCACTCTGGAAGTCTTGGGTGCAAGCAGGAAAGCAGATCTCAGGCAGTAGAGCAGTCCTCTGATGGCACAGGGTAGGTTTTAAGCAGCAGGGCAGTTGTCAGTACACAGCAGGCCACAAGCTGCAGGGATGTCCTCTGGGAGTCCTTCTGCAGGTCCAGAAGAAAACAGAAGAGTAAGTCTGAGAGTTTTAATCCTGGTGCATGCTTTGTAGTGGAAGACACTTCTGGATGTTTTCCCTTAACAGAAGTGTCTGGAATTTCCTGCCTCTCTGCCCTGGTCCGAGGCTGTCTGCAGTCACAATAACATAGTGTGAAGTTCTTTGTGCATGAGCTGAGGCATTGTCTTTGAAGTGCAAGTTGGGCTGTGCACATCTCTAGCCCCCATCCTGCTTGAATGGCCCATCCTGCCAACATCCAGTCCCTCTATTGTGTGACTATCTGGGAGGAATACACAAAGGCCAACTGCCAATTACATCTAGTCATTGGCCCAGGAAAGAGGCTGCATGCACCAAATGGTTATGACAAGCAAATGCCAACTTTCTAAAAGTGTCATTTTCAGAACTGTGACATAAAATCTGACCTTACAATTAAAGGCCATTTTAAATTACAATTCCCTAGACACCAACCATGATATTACCACCTGCTCCCAGACAAAAGTATTACTTATGAAAAGTAAATGGCTATCCCAAAGAGATCACATGGAAGAGGCAGGCCTCCCAGTAGTGAAAAACAAATTTGTAAGTTTTTCACATCCAGGACATGTAAAACCTTTTCATACAATGCACCCTACCCTATGGGCAGTTTAGAGCCTAACTTAGGGGTGACTTACATGCAATAAAACGGGAGTTTTAGGCTTCTCAAGGGGTTTATAATTTCTTTGCCATCTTGAATTTCAAGTTTAACACTGCATACAGGTTGTAATAGCAGACATGAGACACATTTTAGGGCTACTTAAGTGGGTGGCACAATACGTGTTGCAGGCCCACTAGTAGCATTTAACTTACCTGTCCTGGTTATATGGTACACTACTAGGGTCTTAGTAGTAAATTAAATTTGCCAATCAGTTGTAAGAAGACTTCACCATGTTTTGTGGCGCGAGCACAAGCACTTTAGTACTGGTTAGCAGTGATAAAGACCACAGGAGGGGAGAAGACAAAATGTTTGGGGGAAGACCACCCTAAGGCTGACATGTCTAACAACCAGCACAACACTCTATAGCCATTACAGCTAACATACATGCCAGGCAGATGTGATGCCAAGGTACCAAAGGGCATAGTCTCCCTTTACAAAAGGTGGCATAAAGCAAATATTCATTTTCATAAGTGGCACATATTTATTATGAATCACTGTTTCTTGTAACTCTTAAACACATATCTATGCAAGCACTGATCTACCTTAACAATACTTATGATATGAACAGCAAATGATAAAAGGCTAAGGTGCCGCTCCTTTCCGGGTTACACACTTCTTTGCAGCAGGCACACTAACTCACCATCTTATCAGTAGTAAAAATTCATCGCTTCTCACCTTGAAAGTATATATTTACAAACACTCACACAATCAATCAATCAATCAGGGGTTTGTAAAGCAGCGCTACTCACCCTAAAGGGTCTCAAGGTGCTGGGGGGGGATGCACGCAGCTCTTGGATGATCACTGTGATACTCCGAAGAGCCAAGTCTTGAGGTCTTTCAAGAACTTGGAGAGTGTAGGTGTCTGTCGGAGATGGAGAGGGAGGGTGTTCCATGCCTTGGCTGCTAGGAGTGGGAAGGAGCGTCCTCCTGTTCTGGACTTCTTGATTTGTGGTACAGTCGCAAGAGAGAGATGTGCTGAGTGACGGGATCTTTGGGGTGCGTGGAACGAGAGACGGTGGTATATATAGGCGGGTCCGGTGTTGTGGAGGGCCTTGTGGGGGTGGGTGAGAAGCTTGAAGGTGATTCTCTTCTCGACGGGGAGCCAGTGTAATGACCGCCGTAGGTGTTGGCTGATTTTGCAGTGGTGTGGTAGGTTGAGGACTAGACTGGCGGCGGCGTTCTGGATGTACTGGAGTTTGCGGGTTAGGTTCTTGTTGATCTCGAGAGTGCGTTGCCGTAGTCTAGTCTGCTGCTGATGAGGGTGTGGGTGATGGTTTTCCTGTGTTCTAGGGGAATCCAGTTGAAAGTCTTTCGGAGTAGGCAGAGGGTTTGGTAGCAGGAAGAGGTGAAAGTATTAATCTGGCGGTCCATTTTGAGTTTGCAGAGTTCAGGATGATTCTGAGGTTGCGTGCATGGTCTGTGGGGGAGGGAGGGTTCCTGAAGGTGGGGGGGGGGCAACAGGTGTCGTTCCAGGCGCCGGGGCGTGGGCCCATGATGAGCAATTCTGTTTTGTCCAAGTTGAGTTGTAGGCAGCTGTTCTTCATCTACCTGGTGACTGCTTCCATTTCTCCTTGGAAGTTGTGTTTGTAAGTGCTGGGTTCGTTGGATAGGGAGAGTATGAGTTGGGATGAGTTGTCTGCGTATGATACGCTGTTGAGTCCATGTGATCAGACGCGGGAGGTCAGTGTGGGTTCCAAGCAGAAACTTGGGAGTCTGACCCTCTGCATTCTGCCAGAGAGGAATGAGTGGATCCAGTCGAGGTCTTCCTGCGTCCGGGAGTCTGCTGGCTAGGGTGCGGTGTGAGACTGTGTCAAAGGCAGCAGAGAGGTCCAGGAGGATGAGGGCCACAGTCTCTCCTCTGTCGAGGAGGGAGCAGATGTCATCTGTTGCAGCAAGGAGGGCGGTCTCGATGCTGTGATTCTTCCTGAAGCCTGATTGGGAGGGATCGAGGATGTTGTTTTCTTCTATGAAGGAGGCCATTTGACTGCTTTTTCCATGACTTTCGCCGGATGAGGGAGGAAGGAAATCGGTCTGAAGTTCTTGAGGTTGGTGGGGTCTGCCGAGGGTTTTTTCAGGAGAGTGTTGACCTCTGCATCTTTCCGGTCGTCAGGGAGGGACGTGGTCTCGAAGGAGCGGTTGATGATTTGTTGAAGCTCACGGAGATAATGTCTGCAGCTCTGTGGTAGATGTGGCGGTGGCAGGGGTCCGTGGGGGACCCAGAGTAGGTATTCTTTATACTATTTAGGGTGTCTTCGATGCTGTGGGCGGTCCAGCTGTCCAGTGTCGGCTGCGCTGTGTTGGGAGCGGTGGGTGTGGGTTCCTCATGAGGGTTGTTGTCGTCAAAGTTGTCATAAATGGTCTTTATTTTGTGATGGAAGAAGGCGCTAAGTCTGTCGCAGAGGTCCTGGAAGGGTGGGATGTCAGTGGTCTTACTGTTGGGTTGGGCGAACTCTTTGATGATGCCAAAGAGTTCCTTGTTGTTGAGTGCATGGGTGGAGATTCTGTCCTAAAGAGCTTTCTTCCTCGAGTATCTCATGACTTTGTGGTGGGCGGTGATGGCTACTCTGAAGTTGTCAAGGTCTGCAGTGGTTTTGGAGTTCCTCCATAGCTTTTCGAGGCATCTGCAGGTTAGTCTAGATTGTCGGAGTTCAGTGGAGAACCAGCTGTTTTTTTTGCCATGTGGGTTGGACTTTTTCTTGAGGGGGGCCATGGTGTTGGCGCAGCTGGTGATCCAGTTGTGTAGGGTACAGGCAGCTGTGGTAGGGTCGTTGTCTGTGGTGGTGGGAGCAGAGCTGCTGAGGAAGGTGGTGAGCTGGTCATTAGAGATCTTGTTCTCGTTCCTGGGCTGGAGCTGCTGTGGGCGTTTGTGGGAGATGTTTGTTTTGAAGGTGAAGTGGATGCAGCGGTGGTCCTTCCATGGGAGTTCAGAGGTGTGGCTGAAGGGGATGGATTTTCCTGCTTTGAAGATGGGGTTGAGGGTGTGTCCTGCTGAGTGCGTTGGTTCTGGTACAATCTGTTTGAGTCAGATGTTTTGGAGGTTGTCAAGGAGGGAGATGGAGTTGGGGTCTTAGTGGAGGTCGAGGTGGAAGTTGAGGTCTTCCATCAAGGTGTAGTTGGTGGAGGTGATGGCTAGTGGGGAGATGATGTCTGTGATAGAGTCCAAGAAGGCTGCGTGGGATCTGGGGGACTGTAGATTAGGGTGCCTCAGAGGATGTTGGAAGGGTTGGTCTGTATCTTGAAGTGGAGGTGTTCCATCAGGTCTGTGGGCCCGTCGGTGTAGGTGCTCAGACGGAGGTTGGCCTTGTGAGCGAATGGCGATGCCTCCCCGGGGGCAGTTGGGATGGTCCTTCCGGGTGATCTTGTAGCCTTCGGGGATGACGACCGCGATGTCATGTCCCAAGGTGGCATTCGTCCAGGTTTCGGTAAGGATGTTGGTGTCAGATGTGGTGCTGTCGAGGAGGTCCCAGCTTTCCATGGCATGTCTGTGGAGGGAGTGGACATTGAGGAGGATGCATTTCAGGGTTTGGGGTGCAGTGGAGTAGTTGCTGGAGGGTGGAGGTGGGTCCTGGGTCTTGGCGAAGGAGAAGGTGTGGCGGTAGTGTCGGCAAGTGAAAGGCCCGTGGGTGTCGAGAGGGGAAGAGAGCTTGCAGCTTTCGTTCTTGCCGACATTGATTGCATGGAGAGCAGAGGAGCTGTAGCGCTGGCGGGTCAGAGGACCTGGGTTCCTGGCACTGGTCGTGGGCGGATCGCTGACAGGCGCAGACGAGCTTGCCTTTGGCGCGCCAGCGGGGAGGCCACACAGCAGCCACCATTAAGTAGGGGTTGGTGGGGTGGGACAGCTGGAAGGCAGGAGCAGGAGTGGGAGAGCCACGGGGGCAGCAGCGGTGGGAAAAAGCCGATGGGGGCAGGAAGCAGGAGAGAAAGGAAGTCGAAAGAAAGAATGAAAAAAGGAATAAAGACTAACTAAAGAAATAAAGAGATACAGTAAAAAGGATAAGTAAAATTAAGGAGGAATAATGCAGTCAATAGGAGAAGAAGACAGGCAAAAGAGGAGCTGAGAGAAACCGGCTGGAGCACAGGAGTCTCAGGGTCTCAAACCACGGTCTTCGTTGCTGAGAGGCAGAGGCACTGCCTGGGTGAGTTGTGACGGGGCTGTGCACCAAGAGAGCAAAAACCCAAGGGGACAACATGATACACTTCAGCAGAAGACAGAGAAAGGCAAACTCCAAACCTCTGTCAGCGTTAAGCATTGATGCAGAGCGTTTCCATACTGGAAGCGAAATGGCCTTCATCCTGAAAGATTGATCTCAGCTTTGCATAAATCAGAGCTACAATGGTGCTTTAGATGTGAAAATGGCTATGCTGAATTCGGTATAAAGCACCCTGCGTCCAGCTGCCTATCTAGTACAAGCATTAGCTAACGGGACACTTTAGGGTGTACACTTCACTTTAAAAAAGGGAACAGTCTCTACCTAAAGGTCATCGATAGACAAATCCCTTCTAACTCCAGGTCATAACTCCACCTGATCCAAAGTGTCCATTGAAATTCTGCTCATCCCAGCATAATAAGCACAAGCTAGGGGTACTTTGCTCATCTTATGGAAAAGGATACGTTGATGTCCTCCGCCCAACCAAGAGACAACCCCTCTTAAAAGGACATCAGGAGATCAAATTCTTTGTTTGCGTATTTATTCTGTAACATGGCTTCAAAAAAAGGCTTACCCTATACACATCACATATCAATCCTATTTACATGACCGTAACATAATTTTCACCTTTTTACATCATATGCTAAACATCGAGTCACCTACAACCCAATACCTCCTGTGACATCTGTGAGGTCTCTAATCTCAACAGGGACTATTGCTCTTAAGCGAGATTCATGCTGTCTAAAAACTCATGCATGAGGCCTTCTCACCCCAGAGCATCCCTGTGTGTAGCACCTCCCACACCTGTCGGAGAGTTAGTCTGGGCAACAGGACAATGCCTTGGTACCCCGAAGCAGAGCACATCCTCCAACCCTCAAAGGGCTAATGTCCCTACGGGGCAATGCACATGCGTGACTGTTGGGTAAATGGCTGCGTAAAGTAACTGACCCAATGCCCTACTAAATTGCAGATTTTTTCATCAATGCTGCAAGCAGCCCCTTTGATGTACCCAAGACACTGGTGTCCTGTGTCTAGAATTCCTGTGAGATGCCAAGAGTACCAGATGTGTCCCCACCAACCATGGACTCAGCCAGCCCCAGTAGGACAATAGGAACAAAATATAACATAACTGCTCCTGGAATAAAAAGAGAAAAATAAGCATCAACACCTTGCAGACCGAATTATGTCCTCCACAAACTATACCTGACACCACAGAACCAACATTTGGTTTCTCTTGGTCAACACCACTACCTAAAGGGATGGGTGGATTAAATGAGCACATCATTGCTATACGGCCATTCATTGAACTAGTTAAGATTGTGTTTTTATGACATGTTTATGATTACTCTCGAATGAGCCATGATTGTTCTGGGTTTCCAGTGACTATCAGTGCCTTGAACATCTGTAAGAAAGCTAAAGTTCCCTTCGCAAAATGATGGTGATTATTATTGTTCGCATGGCAACACCTTTGTCAGGATAGAATCAACAGTGGCAGCCTGACTGCGACTTCAGCATGGCAACATGGGTGAAGCCTTTTATGTAAAGGACATCACTTCTTTGCCTAATCAGAGGAGCATTTCACTGACACTGTCGAGGACACCCCATGCCGGATTTCTAGTCCAGCTGAATCCTTTTTACCTCCTGAGAAGGATGGTGCCCAGCTCTACACCAAGATGGGTTCCCAGATTAAATATACCCACAGGTAACTGGGAAGTTAGATCACCCAATAAGGATTCTTGCAGATTCACCCACCCTAGGCACACTAGGATAGGGAGCGCTAGGTAGGAGCACAAATAGAACTGTACTAATATGCAAGCATATATTCTATATAACAGCAAAATGGTTGAATTGTTCATTTTGTTTCCTATTTTCATGATGCTGATTACACTGTTCTGTTTCCTTTTATTGATTATTGTTGCACACATATTATACACAAGAATCTTATAGCTTCAATAAATATTGAAATATCAATATAAGTATTTCTTGTATGTCCCTTTGAGCATGCATGAGCAGCCAAACGGAAGGGTTCTAGATATGTTTCCACAATTTTCTTGGGCAATCAGGGTTCTCATGTTCTGAGGTTGCACAAACCACCAGTTATCTTGCTAGTTTAGGAGTACAGATGGTGCTCTGGACTCAGGCCAGCATATACTGATGGTGTGCATAGAATCAGTCTTGCACAATTTTGACTTTTATGTTGCCCAACAAACGCACAGTTTAACTGAGAAACCATGAACCGTACGACAGAGTGCTAGCAATTTTTGCCACGCTTGGACTCTTTTCTCACTGAGGTTTCTCTAAATAAATCAAATATCTCAACATAGGTCCCTTTTCAAATCTTTTCCTTTACCTTAGCTGACACATGACCACCTAGTGGATCCCAGTCAGATTGTACAGAATTATACCCCATACTAGGCAATTGTAAAACAGTACTTGCTGAGAAAGCCTCCTTACTTGTGGTTGGTTGTACTGACTCCATCCCCCCAACCAACTTGGTTGGCCCTGGCCCCCACGCTAGGTACGTTTGGCTGCATACCCTGCGTTGGCAATGGCAGAAGCACTGGTGCCATGGTTGTGGTGCTATTCTGGCTAACTACCTCAATGGGTCACTCCTGTGCCTCCCCCGACTCCATATTGTGTAACTAGTCCTATTGGCAATTCCAGATTGTCCCCTACTAGTACCCTTGCAGCTACCACCCATGAGGGCTGCAGGCAACCCCCAGTCTTAAATAACCAAAACAGGACTCTTGTTAGGTTGACTACTAGGTCAGGCAGCAGCCTTGATACAGGCCCTAGCTGCTGCCCCTCTATGCTAGTCCCTGGCCCAGGTGTGGTGCCAGCCCCACCCACTGCCATGCAATTGTTTCCACTCTGAACAAGGCTGTTACTAACCATATACCTACACACAAGCATTTGTATAGGCTGGTCTACTGCCCTGCCTGGCCACTTTTGGAGACACTTGGACCCTCTGCACGCCCTGTAGGGGTGGGAGGAACTCCCTCCACTGCTTGCCCTTGTGCTCACCCTCTCCAAGCATTCTTTGAGACTGGGGGAAATGCCGATATTGGGGGAACCCCTGTCTCCTTGTTCGCTTCCGAACCCCTCCCGAGGCAGGAGCTTTGGGCTTCTCTCACACCTGGAGCAATGGATGCAGCAACACTAACAACTTATCCATAGAGTCAAACCTTCACATCACTCACTTCATATCTTCGTCCCTGTTAGGGTGACTAGCTGCCCTCTTGTTGGGGTTTGGAGGCATGGTTTACACCTAATATCCCAGTGAGCAACACCCTAGTAATGGACCAGGATTACACTGGCATAACACAGGCCCCCGCTGTCCCCGCGGCGCGGGGGGACCCCCAAGCTGCAGGGGGCCCCCTCAGCACAGTACTCTGGCCTTAGAGCTCCAAATTAAATACGGAGTGTGGCACCTTTGTGTGCCTTGAAGGAGCTCCCCCTCAACTTTTGTTACGCCAGTGCAGGATTAAACAACAATTTCACAATAGTAAAACACACCACCACTATATGAAAACAACAGCAGCCCAATCATTTTCTTACCTTCTCTTGTTCCAATGTTAGGCTAGAGGTGAGCCGGTGTCTCTGAGCTCTGAGTAGAGGCACGGGGAAGCAGAGAGACCAAAAACAACATCCACTAAGCCAAGGTTCCCCAACAAGAGAGGAACCACTCACACACAACTCCAGCCTCCTTGTGAAATTGCCAAATTGCAACCCTTGCTTTGTTTCTACAAAATACTGATATCAGGAATTTCCCAGCAGCCTCTGGTGTTAAGCGTAGTGTTACAAGGTTTGGGCTGGAATTACGCAGACTTAAAGGAGACTGGCGAGTGCACCGGCCAAGCTCAGCAACATGGGCAGAAAATGAGTGCCATCTTCTGCCTGCCTCCCCACTCACAACGGGAGCACCAGTAACTGACTGCCTCACGCACCCAAGCACAACAAGCCAAGGAAAGGCGAGCAATCCTGCCTGCAGTGGCTCCTGGTTTTGGCTGAACAATTTCAATGGGCAACAGCAAGCAGCAATGTTCTTGCAGCAAGGAGCACAGGCACAAATAGGTCATGCCCTACCTTGTTGATCCTTTTGTTATTGTTTCCCCCTTTTGCTACAAACATCACGTCCATCTGCTATCGCAAAATCACCCCCTTGCAACAATGGGGAACAGGGATTGCCAAGGAGGCGGTCCATGCCTAGGTGGAGGCATAGTTTGCTCTCCAACCATCTTGGAAATCGGCCGGTCCAGCTGTGCCCTCAATACATGGGGGCTCTTCCCATTTATGGAACAATCAACTTCTGGCACCCTCTAAAATCCATGTAGAATTCACTTCAGTACATATACAATTCTAAAACAACTATTAGTCAGATCGACGGAGAAGATCCTCCAGGCATATAATCTAGGCTTTTTTTACAGCAAACTCTGTGTTTTTGGCTTTAATAATGGGATCTATTTAAAATGATGACATTCTCCAGCTGACCTACACAAAAACCACTTGGCTCATCTGTACATGGAATTTCAGGTGCACACAGCACCTATTTATTTGTGTTCTGTAATGTGAAATTTGAGAAACTTTTATCAAATGATAAAAAAAAAAAAATAGGAGAGGGCAACTATGCTTGTCCATATTCCCCATTCCAAGGCCTAGTAAATGCGAGATTCCAAAGTGGACAAATACGCAATGAAAGAGCATCACCACTTCTTTGATCATCAGTTTCCTCCATTTACGGACTATCTTGGGTGTTCTATGGTCAGTGAGGATTTCCAGCTCGAGCAGAAGAGGCTCCCATAGAGCCGCCAGCCCTTCGTTCCCATCTTTAGTTGTTATCTGACATGTCATCCGACATTCTGCCTTTGTCTAGGTTCATGTCGTGTACAACCAGGGTTTCTTGTCTGTACCCCTAATCGACTTATACTACAAGGGTTTACTATGCTTCCCTAATAATAATGCTATGTAAGCAAATTTACATTCCTATTTCTTGGTCTTGTGTCTAGCCTTAAGTCCCCGTAGGCTGCAGACACACACTGGGTGAACAGTCAATTGTGTCCCAAAGATTGTTTATAGATTTCACTATCCCTAACCAAAATGGTTTAAGGATACGACAATCCCAGACCATGTCACAAGAAATCAGCATTCAATGTCTTGCATCAGGGAACTCATCTGTAGTGCTTTTCTTCATCATATGCAACTTCTTGGGTGTGAAATAGGTCTTGTGTAAAAAATTAAACTGAATGAGTCTGAACCAGTTACTAAACGATACCACCCTGATGTATTTGTGGACTTTGGCCCATAGTTCATCTTAAATCTCGCTAACCAGGTCTCATTCCTGTCTGCATTTCATGTCATTGAGGTCACACCCACCATACTGGTGTGGTAAATAATTTAATTACCGGTACTTAATTTGATGCGGAAAATTAATAAGAATAGCTCAGTAAAATAAGAGGCAGAATCCGTGGTATTAGAGATTCGGAACGGGCTTTATTCCAATAACAATTCGAATTGTGGGCTTCATATTCCATCACCACGGAGGTTCAGGAAGTGAAGGACAATACATTATTGACAGGTAATCATTTTTATAGAAGAGGCATTACAGTGAAACAGATGCAGGAGGCGTAACAGTTGATAACAGAGATAAAGATATACATGCGTAACTAAAATGGGTGTAACTAGGCGTAACTAAAGAACGTCATTAGGTATGATGTCACAAATGGGTGGTTCCATGAAAGAATTTCGCAATGTCAGCAAAAATACTTGGCAGAGATGCGCGTGCGGCAGCATGACGTGTGATTTGACGTGCAACTAGGGGGAGAATGGGACTTGACATTCAGATCTACATGTGGAGACAGAAGTCTGGGGTTATGTCAACCTAATCCCAAATCATATCTAATATCCTATGTTTAAAGAACTGTGTTATCCAAAAAGAGAGGTCTCTTAGGATAGAATCTTATTCTATACTGACTATACTGACTGTTAGTGCGTGTACAAGCGTCTAAGTGTCTACACTAGATGCGAGGGGGTAGGAATATTCCATGGTAACAGGGTTTATGAATTACTTGCATGAGGACAGCGAGGCCTGGCCCCTTTGCACGGTAGCTGGAGGAATGTTTACCTAAACTGCTAGACAGGAATGCATCGGATGAGGGGCGGAGGAGATAATCTTGAAGGTGAAGTACAGTTTTCTGGCAGGCTACGGGCTGGATCAGGCACCGTTAGCCGCGCAGGGAGTAAGACAAAGTTCATGGTCACAGATGCAGGCTCAGACTGGAGCTTTCAGAGGCAGAAGGCAAGAAAAGGCTTGGTGGCAGAATCAGGGCCTACTCGCCTGGACTGTAAAATGGGATAAATGAACCATATAAAGCCGGTGGCCTTTCATACTTAGGAATAGAATATCCGGCCCCTTCATGGCGGATCTGAAAGAGGACATGTTGACGGTGGACGCACATGTGTTTGCGTCTTCATAACTGGAACTGGAGGGAACATACATGTACTTGTGATTTATACATGAAACCGTTGGGGTCCAAGATAGGGGACATAACCGACCATAAAAATCCATATTTCCACATTCCCTCCTTGTCCCCTACTGACCCTTAGGAGATATCAATCTTCATCAATCCATCGATCTGTTCATATAACATCATTTGTTCTTCTTTCTTCTTCCGGGATCTCGAACGAAAACTTGGATGTGGGATACACGAGGTGGCACACAGACCACAAATCGCTGGCCCACATTGTAGACATAAGCAGCAACTGAATAGTATGAGAAAGCCAATAGCTAGGAAGGAGAGCATTCTCCATCCCCAGGCTGACAACACGCCCCAGAACCAACCGGACCAAGTCCAGGTGCCTGGACTCTGGTGTATCTGGCTTACAATCTTATGAAGGCGGGTTATGGCTTTATATACTGACGGTGAATTTTCTGGTATGAAAATGCAACAACTTGATCCGATGACCCTACAAGCTCCGCCCCTATCGGCCAGGATGACGTCAAGGACAAGACGATTCTGAAGCACAACAATCCGCATAGCAGACTGCTAAATTGCCTAAGGCGGAAATAGTTTCGTTCACTACTGCTTCAAGGGTTCTGGTTAATCTACGTATCAACTTACTATTAGTGACTGTACCTATATAGGGAAAGAAACCTTTATTGAAATCTGTGTATTTTTCCCATGCTGTTTCAGTGTAATCGACGATTGGGAGATCTCTCTGCTGTCTATTGTGTACTAAATGAGTATTTCTATGATAATCAGGAGGAGCTAGGAAAACAGGTGGTAGGAGGAATGCTATGTAACAGGTACCATCCCAATCTAGAGGTAGGCGTATATATGCGGTCTGGCCACATATAAAGTAGGAATGACGAGAAGCTCTAAATGTAGACTTGCCTTGATCACTGAATTTTATCACAGTGGTGCATTTACTATGGCCCATGTGTATGGAGCCATTCTTTCTTATACATAGTTCCCCTTTTACTGGGAATACCGACATGGCGGGCAATATTGGTGTAGCTTCAGATTCAACGTTCAGGATCATGAGGTTAAGTGTAAAATTACCTAATCCATATACTTCATTTTCTAGATCAGTTCCTGTTCTTTTGGGAAGTCCCTCCTTGTTAGGGTAGCAGACTTTAAGCAAAACTAAGTTCAGGTTTCCCCATACCCAGTTGTCTTGATAAGCTACTGAGTTTGAATCTAAGGAATTAATTAAACTAAACCATGCTCCACAGGAGCCATTGTGTGTGAACGGATATGGAAAGAGGGGCAAAACTCCCTTATAGTTCTGATAGGGAGGGAGTCGGCCACATATCCAACAATTTGTAGCATTGCTAGTCTGATGGGAATGATGTAACATACTAATAAAAGTGTTATTGCGCAGCGCAAATCTATAGGACAACTCATGCGGGGGTAATTCACTAAAAGAATGTTCAGCAGTAACATTGTAAACATGTTTAGAAATAGGATAATATATGTGCAACAATATACTTGCAGCCATTATTAAAAGACATAAGAAAAACAAAATTAATAACGTCACTGTGCAATGACTACGCAGTGATTTACAGTACGCATGCTTTTTCAACTGCATCTTTCGGTTTCTTTCTCTATTCAGGTCTAGGGGATACATGTCAGAGACAAATTCGACCGATTCACCTTGGAGAGGACTTAAACAATCAAATTGTCTGACTTATTAGACCGTAATTTTAGTTTGTATAGTTCCTTATCGCTTTGTTCAACCAAAGGAAGCTTTGAGTCAATCGGTGAAGACACGCGAGGTGTAACGTTTACATCAGACGGTAGTCCATGAAATTTCTTGATATGACTTGAATGTAGCCATCCTTTACGACCTTCGATCTTCACGGCTGTCCTCGTGGTGAGTAGTACAAGTTGAGGCGATTTCCACCTAGGATCCAGCTGAGTCTTCCGGTCAAAATTCCGCACTAACACCAGGTCCCCGGGAACTACGTCATGGGGTTTCACCTCCGTGTTGTCGGGAAAGGCTGCAGCTACCTGTGAACGACAAGATTGTAGTGCAGACATCAAGGAAGCCAGGTAATCTGTCAGCATATTACAGTCAACATCAGTTATTTTGCGTGGTATAGGCGTCCCCCACATATTTGGTGGTCTGCCAAAGATCACCTCATAAGGGGATAGCCCTGTTCGAGAGTGCGCTACCATTCTCATGTAAAAGAGTGCAACTGGTAAGGCTACTACCCAATCGACACCTTTCTCTCTACATATTTTGGACAATCTAATTTTCAGAGTTTGATTATGTCGTTCCACGAGACCTGCTGCCTCGGGGTGTCGGACACAGTGAAATTTCCATTGGTATCCTAATAGAAGGGAAACGTGTTTCATTAGTTCGGATGAGAACGGCTGGCCGTTATCTGAGTAGACAACACGTGGTAAACCGTACCGTGGGAAGAATTCTCGAACCAACTGTTTGGCAGTAGTCGGGGCAGTGTAATCTGAGACCGGGTAGGCTTCTGTCCAACGGGAAAGAGCACAAACAACTACAAGAACATATTTGAATCCTCGACATCGTTCCATCTGGATATAATCCATCTGGAGGACTTCAAAAGGGTGATCATGAGGCTGAAATCCACCCTGTTCTACGGGAATGCTTTTACCTGGGTTAAACTGACAACAGATCATACAGGTACGAACTTTTTGTTTAGCTGCTGCTCGTAAATGTTTGTTGAACCAAATGTGTTGAATGCTGTCTAGCATAGCCTTTTCTCCTAGGTGCGCTGGACTATGTATTGTATTAATGATAACTTGAACCATAGAATCAGGAAGGAACCACACAGATTTTTCCTTCGCCATCCATCCTTGATTCGTTTGGATCCCTCCTAATTCAGTCCATTTCTTTATTTCATCTGGTGTAGCATGTGTCTGTATGTCAATTACGTCAAGAGCGGGATCCTTAACCGTCATGCAATGTGTTGGTGTCAGAACTATTGTCTTTGTCATGTCAGATGTGTGAGTTTGATTCTGAGCAGTCTGTTTAGCTGTTCTGTCAGCTAGGTTATTGCCTTGGGAAATGATATCAGTAACTTTCGTATGAGCTTTACATTTCATAATTGATATTGCAGTGGGTAGATGTATTGCATCTAATAAGGCATGAATGAGGGGTCCGTGCTGAATGTGGGCACCGTGAGAAGTTAAATAACCTCTCTCTCGCCACAGTACGCCGAAGTCATGTACAACTCCGAATGCATAACGTGAATCAGTGTATATGTTGACTTTCTTATTTGTGGCTTGAATACAGGCTTGTGTCAGAGCGATGAGCTCTGCTGCTTGAGCTGACAAGGTGTTTATGCAATATGTTTCAATGACTTCAGTGTCTGTTGTGACTGCATACGCGGCCACTAGCTCTCCTGTACTTGTTCTCATACATGAACCATCTACATACAACGTCAGGTCTGGATCTGACAATGGGACGTCTGTCAAGTCTTGTCTGGGTTTCGTCGTGATAGTAATAACTTCAATACAATCATGTGCTAGTGGGTCTGTTCCGTTTACTGGCAAAAGTGTGGCAGGATTCAATGTACTACAACGTCTGATTTCTATGTGTGGCTGAAACAATGTCAATTCGTAACCGGTAAGTCTTGCTATAGTCAAGTGTTGTGTTTGCGTTCGGTTCACAAGAACCTCTACTGCGTGTGGTACTTGTACTGTCAATGGATGTCCTAACACTATAGCATCGCTTTGTCTGATTGCTAAAGCTGTCGCTGCCACTGATTTCAGGCACGCAGGCAGAGCCTGAGCTACGGGATCTAATGTACTAGAGAAATAAGCACATGGTTTGTGTGATCCTGCTTGTTCCTGAGTGAGTACTGACAAAGCAGTACCTTCGCGTTCTGTAACAAAGAGTGTAAACTGTTTACTGTAACATGGTGTTGCTAGGACAGGTGCTTGACATAAAGCTTTCTTTAGGCTTTCAAAAGCTTGTGTATGTTCCTGAGTCCAAGGGAGGACAGTCGATGTGGCTGCCTCCTGTGTTGTCAACTGAATGAGTGGTTTTGCTAGAAATGCATACTGAGGGATCCACTGCCTACAATATGAAGTGAGGCCTATAAAAGCCCGTACCTCCTTTTGTGTCTTGGGTATTGGCATGTTAGTAATTAACTGGATGCGATCTGACGTAAGCTGCCTTCCCTCCTTGGACAGCGAGTGCCCAAGGTAAACAACTCGCTGGACACAGAATTGCAGCTTAGAAGGGGACACCTTGTGCCCCTTTTCGGCCAAAAATTGTAAAACCGTCAGTGAAGCTTTTTCACATTCAGTTTCGCTTCTAGCGGTGATCAGCAGATCATCGACATATTGAAGCAGGGCAGTGTTGACTGGCATGTGGATACTGTCAAGTTCTCGTTTCAGTGCTTGGCTATAGATGCTGGGGCTTTCTGTGAATCCTTGAGGTGCGCGTGTGAATTTAAAGCTTCGTCCATTTAAACTAAATCCGAACAAGTATTGGCTTTCCGGATCTATTGGGACGCTGAAAAAGGCATTCTTGAGATCAATTACAGTAAAGAATGTTGCTTCGGAATCAATGGCTGTCAGTAATGAAGAAATGTCTGGGACTACGGGGTATTGTGGTACAATACATTTATTTAATTCGCGCAGATCAATAACTAATCGATATACTGGCGGGGCTTTTGGATCAGTTCGTTTCAGAATCGGAATTATCGGGGAATTACATACATTGGAGTCGGTTTCCACAACCACTCCTTGGGTAATAAGCTTGTCAATGATTTGCAGTAAAGCCACTACAGCATCTGGGGGTAACTTGTATTGTCGCATTCGTGGTAGTACCACTCCTGTCTTTAGTGTGACTCGATATGGTGTAATGTTCATGCAACCAACATCTGTAGGGCCTTGTGCCCATAAATGTGTGGGTAAAGTCTGCAGTCGGTGATCCATGTCTCGGGACACATAGTGCCCTTTGAAATCACGTAAAAACAATCTTACTCCTTCCGGAGAACAACATATTATAGCTCCTAGAGCTTTCAATGTTTTTATACCTAACAGGTTTTCTGGACATGATTTAGTAAGCAATAAATCTGTAGTTCGTGTCAAGGGACCAATCGTAAGTGGAAGAGGCTGTGATACTTCGTTAATGATAGGTTTTCCTGAAAAACCAAGGGAAATATTCTGTGAGCCTGAGAGGGGTGCCCCTGGAACTTCACTACGTTTTATGGTTGTTCGGCTTGCCCCTGTATCAAGTAAAAATTTTCTATCCTGGCCTAATAGTTCACTGTGTACATAAGGTCCTTCTTGATCTACAGGGACCTCGATAAGGGGTAAGCCAACTTCCCTCTCTAGGCTGTTTCATGAGTATCGTTGATAATCAGGGTAGTCATACTGTGCGGTCTGGTACATCTGTCGTGTCGTTGTTGGTGTGGCAGCAATAGGCTGCGGTGGTGGAGCTGGCATAGACTGTTGCGGAGCTGGCATGGCCTGTGCATGCTGCGGGGCTCCTTGTTGGTTCTGATCCTGTCTAAGTGGCCGTGGTCTTTCTTTTGTATTACCTATGGCGATATTATGTTTTAAAACTGGACAATCGTGTACATAATGACCTGGCTGTTTACAATAGTTGCATGTCCCTTTTACAGAACCTGCTGAAACACTGGACTGTGTCATACCCTTTTTATGACCGTCAGCTGGAACTGTCTGGGAAACTAGCATTTTCATTTTCGTGTCTTTCATGCGTCTTTGTTCATGTTCTTGTTCCTCTCTAATTCTATTGTGATGGTACTGTAGCATTTGTAACATTTGTGACGGAGTGTTACCTTGCCAGGTACTCTCGAATTTCAATACTCTATTCTTAACTTGGGGCAGGGCATTTTCAACTAATTTTGTCACAAACAGATGTGGATACGATTCGCTACTTGCTTTTATTCCACTATTTATACCAAAACATTTTTCGAATCGGGCATAAAAATCACTAGTGTCTTCATCTTGCTTTTGTTTACAGGCTGAGATTGCACCCCAGTCTTCCTTTTTCGTAGTTAATAAACGTGGCAGTACCTGTACTAATAAACCTGGTAGTATTTTGGTCTTTTCCCCAAGCCCTAAACCTGGACCTCGAGCTGTTTCTTCGTTTTCTAATGCTGTCCAATCTATCTTTTGGTCTCCCACCTCCCAATCCTTTTCTTTGAGTTTTTCGTAAATGCCCGCAGGCATTAATACCTTTAATATTTTCATAATGTCGGGATAGGTATACTCTCCCATGAGCAGCATGTCTTTAATTTCACGGTGGAAACCCGCTGGGTCTTTGTCATGACTGGGCACCACTTTCTTCATTTCTAATAGTTCCATTTTAGATATGGGTGTGTATACAAACACACGTTTAAACTGATTGTCATCACCTTTTATCGGGTGTACTTCGCGTAAGGGATTCTGTCTATCCATATAATACGTCGTTCTTTCCTTGATGGGCAGTGAGACATGTTCGGGGCATACAACAAGAATGTACTGCTTTCTGGATTCTAGTATTTCTCTAATTAACTCAGTACCTGAACCTCTCCATTTATTCGTGAGTAATTCAGTCAATATATCAGGTAAGGGACCAGGATCGGAGTGTTGGCTTTTATATAATATAAGGAGTTGTTGAATCATGTAGATACCAGCTAAACGCTGTTCATCTGGGGTGAGGTTCAAAAACGTGTGCGCTAGTGTATCATCACTATATTTTCCGGGACTGTCAACCCAGTGGACGGCTGACCTGGCTAATTCTTGTTCGTCCATAGAATCGAGTATATGATAACCCCTTCGTTCTCGGAGTAATTTGTCAGCGGCTTGGAACGAATGTTCGGGGGACCTTATATTTATTATAGGGGTTTGGAAATTTCTGTTATTATCTAGACGTATCGGACGTATCGGATCAGTAAAGCATCTAGTATTATTACAAGATCTTCCTCTACCTACATAGGCCATGGTTTCTAACTGTCCTGTGGGCAGTTCTAATTCTTCCTCCTCCTCGTTTTGTTCAGGCTGGTCTACCGCTAATCTTTCTTCGTGTATTCGTTCTACTTCTTTGCGGATCTTTCGGCACATAGCTACTATACTTAATAGTCTATCATGTCTCCCCTCTGATATATTCCGACTCCATGTGGTAAGAATTCGCATTTCTTCCGGATTTACCCCTGGTCGGTCTTGATTTCTGATCACACAATTTATGAGGAAACGTAACAGTTCCCCCTGTATCTCCACTTTCTGGTACTCCATGGCTCTATTAATACTTTCTGAATCTCGCCCTGACTGGACAAAGTGATATATATTTTCTAAATGTGTAGTCATTCCTGGTAGCCTCCCTAAATATATTGCAGCTCGTCGGATACGTAATGATGCCAGCAGCATTTCATCCTCTTTGCCGGGCACAGGGTCATATCTACAATCTACTAGAAGTTCCTTAAGCATGTCGGGAGTTACTAGTTTGGGCGTACGTTGGTGGGCTAATTCTTGAAAGGAAAGTTTATTTACTCTGGGTGGCGTGGAAAAAATGTTTGTTGTACCTCCTGTAGCACCGCCTGGGGTGCTGGATGTGAAAGGATTCGTTGAACGTGATATAGCAACCATAGGTGTGGGTACAGCTGTAGAAACAGATGTGCTTGCCGGAACTTGTGTCGGAGTTTGTTGTTGCGGAGGTACAGACGGAGGGTCTTGGCGTTGAACCCCCTCAGCAGGCGGTCTATGTGGTGCAGTATTAGCATACTCGGGAGCTGCGTCGTCTAAATAAGAGGAAAGAAAAACATCTTCTGCGGTTCTGGGATGCCCTTTGGGATGTGCTTTTATCGGAAACAATGGAGGTGGCAAGTCTTTTGGTATCTCCGGAGTAGCCTTAGGTAACCCTTCGGCCAGAAGAGGATACATACCATTCATAAGGGCATTTCTTTGTCTGTCTACTTGTTCTGATTTTGCTCGGGTACCTTCTTCAATTAATAGATTTTCTCGGACTTTAGCTGAATTCTCCTTACTCTTCTCTTCCTGTCTGAGTGCTTTTTCTGTACGTCTATATGATTCTTTACGCCATAATTCAATGGCATCTTTCTGTGATTGTCTATCTTTCTTTTTCCATAATTCTTCCTCTACTTTCATGATGCAATCTCCATCCCAGGTCCCAGCTGCGGGCCACCTCTGACTTTCTGGTAATTCCTTGGTGTAGTCTACCCATAAATCAAGAAATAATATGGCGTCTAGGCCATGTTTATGATACATGAAGTACCCTGGAGTGTCCCTAGGAGGAATGGGAACAGCTTCTTCGAGTACCCCTTTTCTAGTTTTGATCTGTCTTAATTTCGAAAAGAGCGGCATATTGAGAACTGATCTGATACCTAATTTTGAACACGTTTAATACAACAAAACACAATAATGAACAGTCATTCACACCACAATATGCAGAACGTATTTAAAACATTTAACATTTAACATTTAATGAACAACAATGCTGGCCATTTAGGGAACTAGTCACTAAGCATAATACTCGGCACTAACTAGGTAATTCTGAATTATATACTAGACATACTAGATATACTGCTAAACAGTACAGATACACTGCTGAAACAGTGCAGACCGGATTTGTGTACCCAAACCCGTCTTGACCGGCACAACCTATGTGCACGTCAGAACGCCTCCCTGGCAATGGTACTCACCGGGTAGCTCGGAACGGAAGGCCTCGGAACTGAACTGAACTGGACTTGGACCGGACTGGACTCGACTCGAAACTTCGGAACTTCGGAACCTGGTGGGCCTCTGTATACCTCGGATCTTGCTCTCTCAGCTAGGCTCTGGTCGGGATACTTCGCACTTCTCACCGCCTCGTCTGGGTGTTGATCGCAGCCTCAGTTACCCCCGCTCGGCAGGAGGGAGATACAGGAAATCCTGTGGGTACGCGTTGTTGTCCGTCCAGCTGTGGCAGGAGACCGGGCCTGCAACGCACCTCCGGCGCGTGAGATGAGAAAGTGTCCCTGTTCGGGCGCCATATATGTGGTAAATAATTTAATTACCGGTACTTAATTTGATGCGGAAAATTAATAAGAATAGCTCAGTAAAATAAGAGGCAGAATCCGTGGTATTAGAGATTCGGAACGGGCTTTATTCCAATAACAATTCGAATTGTGGGCTTCATATTCCATCACCACGGAGGTTCAGGAAGTGAAGGACAATACATTATTGACAGGTAATCATTTTTATAGAAGAGGCATTACAGTGAAACAGATGCAGGAGGCGTAACAGTTGATAACAGAGATAAAGATATACATGCGTAACTAAAATGGGTGTAACTAGGCGTAACTAAAGAACGTCATTAGGTATGATGTCACAAATGGGTGGTTCCATGAAAGAATTTCGCAATGTCAGCAAAAATACTTGGCAGAGATGCGCGTGCGGCAGCATGACGTGTGATTTGATGTGCAACTAGGGGGAGAATGGGACTTGACATTCAGCTCTACATGTGGAGACAGAAGTCTGGGGTTATGTCAACCTAATCCCAAATCATATCTAATATCCTATGTTTAAAGAACTGTGTTATCCAAAAAGAGAGGTCTCTTAGGATAGAATCTTATTCTATACTGACTATACTGACTGTTAGTGCGTGTACAAGCGTCTAAGTGTCTACACTAGATGCGAGGGGGTAGGAATATTCCATGGTAACAGGGTTTATGAATTACTTGCATGAGGACAGCGAGGCCTGGCCCCTTTGCACGGTAGCTGGAGGAATGTTTACCTAAACTGCTAGACAGGAATGCATCGGATGAGGGGCGGAGGAGATAATCTTGAAGGTGAAGTACAGTTTTCTGGCAGGCTACGGGCTGGATCAGGCACCGTTAGCCGCGCAGGGAGTAAGACAAAGTTCATGGTCACAGATGCAGGCTCAGACTGGAGCTTTCAGAGGCAGAAGGCAAGAAAAGGCTTGGTGGCAGAATCAGGGCCTACTCGCCTGGACTGTAAAATGGGATAAATGAACCATATAAAGCCGGTGGCCTTTCATACTTAGGAATAGAATATCCGGCCCATTCATGGCGGATCTGAAAGAGGACATGTTGACGGTGGACGCACATGTGTTTGCGTCTTCATAACTGGAACTGGAGGGAACATACATGTACTTGTGATTTATACATGAAACCGTTGGGGTCCAAGATAGGGGACATAACCGACCATAAAAATCCATATTTCCACACTGGAGCAGTGATTTATGTAGTGCTGGCACTATCCCACAGCTCAACCCGTACACCAGAACTGTTCTCAAAAAAGTATGGACCTCCAGTCCATTCAAATCTTGGTTCCATGTCACTCTACTCACTCAACCGTGTGCCAGGAATTGCTTCGCAAGTATCTCAAATTCCACCCTAGATTCCTGCCAGGAATATATAGAGGTCATCCACTAGAGGTATTTTCACATGGTCTACCTGGCCTATCAATTTCGGGAACGTTGGGAGGTGCAGTAATGCTAGTTCGGGAACAAATTCTTCTACTGTTCTCTCAGGGATAATTCCAGTTTGATCCGAGTGTATCAAAGCACATTCTATTCACTGTACCCTATTTAGTATCTTATGGTCTAAATTTAGTATCGAGAGAGGCCTACAAGAAGCCTTCATAGCTTATCTCTGTACGGATTTGGAATTTTCACTATAATTGACACATGGGTTGTTGGGGGACTCTACTCACCATCTGGGTGAATATATACATTTCCAATAGTCTGGGAACCAACAAATCTTCAAATATGTAATACACTCAGGATAAAAAGCCATCCAAGCTTTGAGACTTATGCCTATCAAATTATTGGCATACTTGATCGCAGGTGCCGTCAATAGGGCATATAGGTCAAGTTTCTGCTCATCAGGCAGCAAAGGAATTCTTTTTTTTTTTTGTCCTGCAGAGACGACAGTTGAGGCGGCGCATTGGCCAGCTCCTTTTATGTCGCATTGCTGATCTCGGTCTGCAGAGTTCCATGTGGCGCACCTTTCTCACTCCCAAGGGTGTCCCTAGTCACTTTTGTGTGGCCCAAGTTGCTCCAAAGGTGCTGTCACAGGGGCAACGGATGTAGGAGGACAGCTTCTGTCCTCAGCTCACTGCTGTATCATTTCCACACCAATGGACCATTGAAAATGGGCAGTGCAGACGTACGCTAATCTTCACTCACCAGATGGAGCGACGTTACTCCTGCGCCTCTTCCACACCACCCTAGAGGGAAGTACACTGTTTGAAATCCCAGCAGCAGTTCCGTGCGTCACCTGCAGCACCCCAGGCCATCAGGGCATCTCCATGTGACCCAGCACCTGACAGGCTGCTATACAGTCCATTTCCAGCTCCATGCCGGATGGCTTCAGTCACTAGGCAGCACTTTTCTTAGTCCTCACCACCAGGACAAGTCTGTAGCGGCCACCCATCAGCCGTCAGTGAGATCGGTTGCCAACTCTCCCCCCTTCATTGCACACATCTCCCAGCTCCCAGCATATAGGAGGCAGATATTTTTACAGTCCCCCCCTGTTATTTCGGAAAGAAATTTCTCGAGATGCTCCCAAAAATTGCTCAAATGTCCACATGAGTAAAATATATGAACTATGTCGGCATCCTCTATACCACAACAAAAACATTTCCCATCATTTACCCCTCCCCATTTTGCCATTTTGGCAGGGGTATGATAGAGATTAAACACTGTCTTATATTGCTGAGAGAGTAAATTAGCAGACATAAATAACCTCCCTGCCAAGTCAATAGAACGTTCCACTTGAGTACCCTGGCACCCTAACCTATTATCCCATTTAAAATTTTGGTCATTCAAATCATCCATCTGAGTATCCAATAGCAGTTGATTTAGAGTGCCAATACGGGCATTCTTCCTAATAGCTTCAACAACGGGATTTGGCTCTATACTCCGTCGGGTTTTACACAAATAATCGCGGATTTGTAAAAACGTAAAAAATTCAGATCTAGGTAACTGATATTTGTACGTGAGCATAGCATAAGATGCCATGCTCCCATTGACTTATAGATCTCCGATATATACGACCCCTTTAATCCTCCATCTGTCTTTAGTCCTATCCCAGAATACAGATGGTAATAACCTAGACGCAGACATTGAAGTATAATAGGAAACCCATTCAAGTTGATACCGTTTCCGTACAGCCTTCCAGCCCTTAGAAGCAGTCTTTAACACCCTGAACCTAGTTTTTTGTAATAGCTGAACTCCAGCATCACAAATAGACAGCTCTTGGCATCAGCACCTAAAAGCATCTGGTAGATAGATGGATATTCTGCTATATTAGACACCTCTACACCAGTTAATAGAATTTGCATGTTTTGCAGAATACAGGCCTAATAGTATAGCGTAAAATCAGGAACTGCCCAGCCACCCATCTCATGAGGTAATGTCATAAAGCGCATTGCTCTGCGGGACTTCCTCTGAGCCCATAAAAACGTGGCACAAATTGATTGGAGTAATTGCAGTTGGACACAGGTGATTTCTAACGGGACCGATCTAAAAAACATATAAAACCCTAGG
This sequence comes from Triturus cristatus, assembly GCF_964204655.1. NCBI lineage: Eukaryota > Metazoa > Chordata > Amphibia > Caudata > Salamandridae > Triturus > Triturus cristatus. The sequence continues at coordinate 1,192,730,691 of NC_140591.1, forward strand.
TAAAATCATCATTTTAAGAACGTGCAGCGCCCCACCAATGAAAGATGCAAACACTCACAGCGATCTAATTGTTGCCTCACTGTCCTTACAATGGTCCCTCAATTAACCTCCACTAGTGTTTTTAAGCATGTCCTCAATTTAACACCTAAGTATGATACCTCGCTCATGATCCTTAGGTCGTTATTGCAGTCTTGATTCATACACAAAATTTGTGTTTTGGACAGATTGAGTTTGTAGCCGGAGGCTGCGCCAAATTCAAGTGCCAACTGTTCTATCTCAAGCATAGCAGCGAGAGCTTTAGGTGTGACAACCACAATGCCGTCCGCATACGCGAGCACCCGATATTGCTCTTGCATGCAGATTACTGATTCGATCCTAGGGCTCTGCTATAGCATAAATAACAAGCATTGGCATAGCCAATAGGTCTCGCTTTTGGGACCTTCTAAGTATTTAGTTATGCAGCACAATATCCTTGGTGCAACCACATCAACTGTTGCGTGGCTAAACACTTATAAGGTCCCAAAGGCGAGACCTATTGGCTATGCCAATGCTTGGTGTGGTTGTGTGTGTGGTTGTGTGTGGTGTGTGTGTGTGTGGTTGTGTGTGGTGTGTGTGGTCGTGTGTGTGTGTGTGTGTGTGGTTGTGTGTGTGTGGTTTTGTGCGGTTGTGTGTGGTTGTGTGTGGTTTATTTATTTATTTATTTATACATTTATAGAGCGCTTGGTTACACCATCGGTGTGTCCCCGCACTAGAGAAATCTCTGGAAGGTGTGGCTGATTACATGCAAGCCAGGCTGTGTTATAAGGTCAGTGACCAGGTCTATCCCTGCTGTGGTTGTATAAATAGCCAGGTCTTTAGAGCTTGCGAAATCTTCTTTCGCATGGCTCTCTTCTTAACTCCAACGGAAGGCTATTCCAAATTTTTGCAGCTCGGTACCTGAAGGAGCGTTCCCCCATTCTAGCTCTGAAAACTCTTGGTACCTTCACCAGTTCCTTGTCTAGTGATCTCTGGCTACGTCCTGATGTGTATCTAGTAATTAGAGGTAACAGATATCTTGGGCCTTTCTTAAGTAGGATGCGGTGGTAGTGGCACATTGCCTTAAACATGACTCTTTTCTCCACTGGAAGCCAGTGGAGAGCTGTCAAGGTCTGTTTCGTGTTGGCTCTTCTTGGCAGGCCAAGTACTAGACGTGCCGCCGCATTCTGTACTCTCTGCAATTTGGATAGACCTCTTTTTGTAGTACCCAGATATAGTATATTACCATAGTCTAGTTGAGAGGTTATTACTGAGTGTACAATGGTTTTCCTGGCATTGGAAGGGAGAAGATCTAAGACTTTCCGCAAAGTTTTCATAGCATAATAGCATTTCCCGGCTACCTTCCAGATTTGGCTCTCAAAAGTCAATTCGGAATCAAACCAGACCCCCAGATTTTTTACTTCTGCTTTAGGATTCTGTAGTTGACCTAAAGAGTCAGGCCACCACGCGGTAGACCAGATTGATGGCATCTTGCCAACAATCAGCACCTCAGTTTTATTTCCGTTTAACTTGAGGCAGTAATTGGACATCCAGTGGGCTACCTCTTTTAGACAATCGGAGAAACGTGCCGCAGCTTGGTCCTTGTTCTGTGATAGCAGCACAATAAGCTGTGTGTCGTCCGCCTAAGATACAATTGACACCTCATGTTTCTCTACATTCTCAGCCAGTGGTCCCACATAAATATTAAATAAAGTGGGGCTTAGAATTGATCCCTGTGGTACCCCTTGGGGTAGGGGGATGTTATCCGATATATATATTTGTTGTGAGACTTGAAAACTATGTGAGGAGAGAAATGATGTCAGCCAGCTTAGAGCCGTATGCCTGACACCGCACATCTCTAGCCTATGGAGGAGCAGTTTGTGGGAGACGGTATCAAACGCCGCACTGAGATCCAGAAGGATCAGTGCAGTTGTCTGTCCTTCGTCTGCATGTATTCTCAGGGTTTCAGAGGGCATAAGCAATGCTGACTCGGTGGAGTGAGCCCTTCTAAAGCCTGATTGGGACGGATGGAGTAGGTCATTCCTATCTATGTGTTCCACCATCTGTTTGTTTATTGCTTTCTCCGCAATCTTTGCCACAAATGGCAGTAATGAGATAGGGCGGAGATTTTCTAATATGGCTTGGTCTAGTGATGTTATCTTTTTAAGTGGCTTAACAATGGCCTGCTTCCATTTAGTAGGGACAGTGCCATTTTGGAATGAGCAAGAGATAAGCTCCGATATATATGGCATCATTGCCTTGGCTCCTTCCATTATTATTTCGAGTCGGGCCGGATCCCATTGAGAGCCGGATTTGATTCCTTTTGCTATGGCTGTAAGCTCATCTACTTCTGGGATCTTAAAGGCATCCAGCGTTACTCCTGTAACATTGGTCTGGCTTCTGTATGTAAGCCCTATACCTTGTCGTGCTTCTACCGGGAAGGTGTCGTATATCTTAGTCACCTTCTTCGCGAAGAATTCTGCTACCTTATTGCAGCTCTCCGCAGATGTGGTAGAGTCGTCTTTAGTCTCATGTATTCTGAGGGACTTAAGTATGGTTAACATTTCTTTCGAGGAATTGCTGACACTTTCAATTCTCTCTGTGTAAAATGTACTTCTGGCTTTTTTAATTAGTGCATGATATTGTTTTAATTCCTTTTTGTAGTTTTCCTTGGCTCTACTACTTTACTCCTTCCTCCATACTCTCTCAAGCCTTTTACAAGTTTTTTTGGCTATCTTTAGCACAACATTGAACCAGTGGGCAGTTTCTTTTTGTCTCCTTGGGATCCTGGTACTCCAAGCTGCAGTCCTATCAAGTGCATCTGTAATCCATGTTTCCAATTGATTATTGGCTAGGTTAATATCTAGATGGGTCTTCTTCCTAATAGCTCATGGGTGAAGGAGGTAGAGTTGAAATTGTTCCATTTCCTAGTAGTAATTTTCTTGGTCTGTTGGTCTGATCTTTTCCTGTGGGAAGGCACTGCGAACTGGATTAAATGATGATCTGACCAGGGGATTGGCCAGGGTGAATCTACCTCTGTCTCCGTAATATTTGAAAAAATTGGATCCAAAATATGTCCCCCTTGGTGCGTTGGTGTCTTAACTTTCTGTACTAGGTTATGTGTCAGTAGGTCCCTACATATTGAATTAGCTTCTTGATTCTGTTTGTTATCGAAGTGTATGTTTAGGTCTCCTAGAACCAGGAAATTCTTGTGATGGAGAACTAGGTGTATCATTTCCTCTTCTAGACTCGTAATAAATTGTGCTGGTGGTCCTGGCGGGCGGTAGATCAGAAAGCCGGCTATGGTATTATCCACCGTAGCCGCTAAGGAAAATCAAAGTGCCTCGCAATTTTCTATGTCTGCTCTTTCAGCCGTGCACTTGAGTGTGGATTTGTGGATTATAGCAATACCGCCACCTCTTTGACCTTCCCGGTCCTGCCTTGTTATCATATACTCATTGGGGGTGGCGTCCAGAATGTCTGGGGTGGAGCATTCATTAAGCCATGTCTCGGTCAGGAAAAGAGCATCCAAAGCTCGCTCTCTTAATAGGTCATGGATCTCAAATTTATGTTACAGTTTAGTAGTGCTAGGTGTAGCTTTCCCTCTGTCTTCTCATCCGATTTGAGTGTTAGGATCATATTACAATGATTGCATTTAATTTCCCTGCTGTCTGCATTTATGGTATGTTTGCATAAAGTGTCGCATGGCTTCTCTAGTCTACGTAATTCCTCCGCTGAATATCTGATCCTTCCACTCGGACCAGGGATTCTGGTCTCTATGCTCGGTCGGGCGCAGATGGGCGCAGACAGGCTTGCCTTCGGGATGCCAGCGGCACGCCAGATGTGCGCGCCCGCTGTGCGCTCGCGTGCACATCGGTCTTATGAGGAGGAACGGGTATGAAGTCCCGCCTCCCCAACTGGAAGGGAATTCTGTGAGGCTTAGCCCTGCCCTCCACACAAACGGCACACAGCTGGGGTGGACCGGGGCAGGTAACAAGGCAACGCGACTTGTGCAACGTGCAAAAGGTCAGTACAGCAAAATACAACAGTACTCACAGTTTAAAAAGATTAAAATTTGTATAATACATTAAAACAGTAAGAGCATTAAAAGCTACCACACGCAGTGCACCGGCAATCCCCTTAGAGTATCTCGATGCGCTGGTGTGCACATCGGTCTTATGAGGAGGAACAGGTATAAAGTCCCTCCTCCCCAACCAGAAGGGAATTCTGTGAGGTTGTGTGTGTGTATGGTTGTGTGTGTTTTTGTGTGGTTGTGTGTGTGTGGTTGTGTGTGGGGGTGTGGTTGTGGGTGTGGTTGTGGGTGCGGGTGCAGTTGTGGGTGTGTGTGTGGATGTGTGGTTGGGTGTCGTTGCGTGTTTGGTTGTATGTGTGTGGTTGTATGTGTGTGGTTGTGTGTGTGTGGTTATGTGTGTATGTGGTTGTGTGCGTGGTTGTGTGTGTGTGTGGTTGTGTGGTTCTGTGGTTCTGTGTGTGTGTGGTTATGTGTGTGTGTGGTTGTGTGTGTGGTTGTGTGTGTGGTTGTGTGTGTGGTTGTGTGTGTCGTTGTGTGTGGTTGTGTGTGTGGTTGTGTGTGTGGGTGTGTGTGGTTGTGTGTGTGGTTGTGTGTGTGGTTGTGTGTGTGTATGGTTGGGTGTGTGGTTGTGTGTGTGTGTGTGTGGTTGTGTGTGTGTGGTTGTGTGTGTGGTTGTGTGTGTGGTTGTGTAAGCGGTTGTGTATGTGGTTGTGGTTGTGTGTGGGTGCGGTTGTGGGTGTGGGTGTGGATGTGTGGTTGTGTGTGGTTGTGTGTGTGTGGTTGTGTGTGTGTGGTTGTGTGTATGGTTGTGTGTGTGGTTGTGTGTGTGTGTGGTTGTGTGTGTGGTTGTGTGTGTGGTTGTGTGTGTGGCTGTGTGTGTGTGGTTGTGTGGTGCTGTGTGTGTGTGCTTATGTGTGTGTGGTTGTGTGTGTGGTTGTGATTGTGGTTGTGTGTGTGTGGTTGTGTGTGTGGTTGTGTGTGTGTGTGGTTGTGTGTGGTTGTGTGTGTGGTTGTGTGTGGGGTTGTGTGTGGTTGTGTGTGTGGTTGTGTGTGTGGTTGTGTGTGTGTGATTGTGTGTGTGTGGCTGTGTGTGTCGTTGTATGTGTTTGTATGTGTGGTTGTTTGTGTGGTTGTGTGTGGTTGTGTGTGTGGTTGTGTGTGTGTATGGTTGTGTGTGTGGTTGTGGTTGTGTCTGTGTGTGGTTGTGTGTGTGGTTGTGGTTGTGTACATGGTTGTGTGTGTGGTTGTGGTTGTGTGTGTGGTTGTGGTTGTGTGTGTGTGGATGTGGATGTGTGGTTGTGTGTGGTTGTATGTGTGGTTGTGTGTGTGGTTGTATGTGTGGTTGTGTGTGGTTGTGTGTGTGGTTGTGTGTGTGGTTGTGTGTGTGTGTGGTTGTGGGTGTGGTTGTGTGTGTGATTGTGTATGTGTGGTTGTGTGTGTAGTTGTATGTGTGGCTGTGTGTGTGGTTGTGTGTGGTTGTGTGTGTGTGATTGTGTGTGTGTGGTTGTGTGTGTGGTTGTGTGTGATTTTGTGTGTGTGTGGTTGTGTGTGTGGTTGTGTGTGTGGTTGTATGTGTGGTTGTGTGTGTGGTTGTGTGTGGTTGTGTGTGTGTGGTTGTGTGTGTGTGTGGTTGGGTGTGTGTGGTTGTGTAAGTGGTGGTTGTGTGTGTGGTTTTGTGTGTGTGGTTGTGGTTGTGTGTGTGGTTGTGGGTGGTTGTGTATGTGGTTGTGTGTGTGTGTGTGGTTGTGTGTGTTGTTGTGGTTGTGTGTGTGGTTGTGTGTGGTTTTTTGTGTGGTTGTGTGTGTGGTTGTGGTTGTGAGTGTGGTTGTATGTGATTGTGGTTGTGTGTGTATGTTTTGGTGGTTGTGTGTGTGTGGTTGTGTGTGTGTGTGTGTGTGGTTGTGTGCGTGGTTGTGTGTGTGCGGTTGTGTGTGGTTATGTGTGTGTGTGTAGTTGTGTGTATGGTTGTGGTTGTGTGTGTATGTGTGTGGGCTCACCTGTGCCCCCCAAATCAACCAAGTGGTTTCCACCTGTTTCTTCACACTCAAACTCCTCTACAAAATCCTCCGATTTATCCCGCCTTCCCTCCGGAAAACTGTAGTGGGTGCTCTTATTCTATCTAGGATAGATTATTGCAACACACTCTATCTGGGCTCGGGGGCTAAACAGCTGACCAAGCTCCACTTCTTCAAAACGCTGCTGCCCGAGTCTTATGTGGCCTTCCAAAACATCATCCCACCTCCGCGTGCATTAAAGCTCTTCACTGGCTTCCGGTAAGACGCAGGATTGACTTCAAGGCCCTTTGCCTTGTGCACAAAGCCCTCTATGGAGGCGGGTCGAAGATGTTCAATCCCTCTTTCCTCGCTACACTCCAGCGCGCTGTCTACGGTCTTCTAACGTCAGGCTGGTCCTTCCTCCCAAAATCAAAAGGGTAACATGGGGTGGTAAACGCTTTTCATACCTGGCGGCCAAACTATGGAACGCCCTCCCTGTCTCCCTCCGCCTTCAGCCCTCTCGCTCAATCTTTAGAAAGGCCATAAAAACTAGGCTTTTCTTACAAAGCTAACATCAGTGCTTCCCAGTTGCGGCTAACAAGCGCCAAGAAGCCTCAGCATAAGTGCGCTCTATAAATCCAATCAGTCAGTTGTGTGTGTGTTTGTGTGTGGTTGTGGTTGTGTGTGTGGTTGTGTGTGTGGTTGTGGTTGTGTGTGGGTGTGGTTGTGGATGCGGGTATGGTTGTGGTTGTGTGTGGGGATGAGTGGTTGGGTGTGGTTTGTGTGGTTGTGTGTGTGGTTGTGGTTGTGTGTGTGTGCTTGTGTGTGTGTGTGCTTGTGTGTCTGTGGCTGTGAGTGTGTGTGTGTGGTTGAGTGTGTTTTTGAGTGTGTGGTTGTGTGTGTGTGGTTGTATGTGTGGTTGTGTGTGGGGTTGTGTGTGTGGTTGTGTGTGGTTGTGTGTGGTTGTGTGTGGTTGTGTGTGGTTGTGTGTGTGGTTGTGTGTGTATGTGGTTGTGGGTGTGTTGTGTGTGTGGTTGTGTGTGTGTGTGTGGTTGTGGTTGTGTGTGTGGTTGTGGTTGTGTGTGTGGTTGTGTGTGTGTGTGGTTGTGTGTGTGTGGTTGTGTGTGTTGTTGTGTGTGTGATTGTGTGTGTGTGTGTGGTTGTGTGTGTAGTTGTATGTGTGGTTGTGTGCGTGTGGTTGTGTGTGGTTGTGTGTGTGATTGTGTGTGTGTGGTTGTGTGTGTCGTTGTGTGTGATTGTGTGTGTGTGTGTGTGTGGTTGTGTGTGTGGTTGTGTGTGGTTGTGTGTGTGGTTGTATGTGTGGTTGTGTGTGTGGTTGTGTGTGGTTTTGTGTGTGTGGTTGTGTGTGTGTGTGTGGTTGTGTGTGTGTGTGGTTGTGTGTGTGGTTGTGGTTGTGTGTGTGGTTGTGTGTGTGTGGTTGTGTGTGTGGCTGTGTGTGTGGTTGTGTGTGTGGTTGTGTATGTGGTTGTGTATGGGGTTGTGGTTGTGTGTGTGGTTGTGGTTATGTGGGGGTGCAGTTGTGGGTGTCGTTGTGGGTGTGTGTGTGGATGTGTGGTTGGGTGTGGTTGTGTGTGGTTGTGTTTGGTTGTGTGTGTGTGGTTGTGTGTGTGTGTGGTTGTGTGTGTGGTTGTGGTTGTGTGTGTGTGTGGTTGTGTGTGTGTGTGGTTGTGTGTGTGTGGTTGTGTGTGTGGTTGTGTGTGTGGTTGTGTAAGCGGTTGTATATGTGGTTGTGGTTGTGTGTGGGTGCGGTTGTGGGTGTGGGTGTGGATGTGTGGTTGTGTGTGTGTGGTTGTGGTTGTGTGTGGTTGTGTGTGTGGTTGTGTGTGTGTGTGTGTGGTTGTGTGTGTGTGTGGTTGTGTGTGTGTGTGGTTGTGTGGTTCTGTGTGTGTGTGCTTATGTGTGTGTGTGGTTGTGCGTGTGGTTGTGATTGTGGTTGTGTGTGTGTGGTTGTGTGTGGTTGTGTGTGTGTATGGTTGTGTGTGTGGTTGTGTGTGGTTGTGTGTGTGGTTGTGTGTGGTTGCGTGTGGTTGTGTGTGTGTGTGTGGTTGTGTGTGTGGTTGTGTGTGTGTGATTGTGTGTGTGTGGCTGTGTGTGTCGTTGTATGTGTTTGTATGTGTGGTTGTGTGTGTGGTTGTGTGTGGTTGTGTGTGTGTATGGTTGTGTGTGTGGTTGTGGTTGTGTCTGTGTGTGGTTGTGTGTGTGGTTGTGTGTGTGGTTGCGGTTGTGTATATGGTTGTGTGTGTGGTTGTGTTTGTGTGTGTGGTTGTGGTTGTGTGTGTGGTTGTGGTTGTGTGTGGGTGCTGTTGTGGGTGTGGTTGTGTGTGTGTGTGGATGTCGATGTGTGGTTGTGTGTGGTTGTGTGTGTGGTTGTGTGTGTGGTTGTATGTGTGGTTGTATGTGTAGTTGTGTATGGTTGTGTGTGTGGTTGTGTGTGTGGTTGTGTGCGTGGTTGTTTGTGTGTGTGTGGTTGTGTGTGTGGTTGTGTGTGTGATTGTGTGTGTGGTTGTGTGTGTAGTTGTATGTGTGGTTGTGTGTGTGGTTGTGTGTGGTTGTGTGTGTGTGATTGTGTGTGTGTGGTTGTGTTTGTGGTTGTGTGTGTGGTTGTATGTGTGGTTGTGTGTGTGGTTGTGTGTGGTTGTGTGCATGTGGTTGTGTGTGTGTGTGGTTGGGTGTGTGTGGTTGTGTAAGCGGTTGTGTGTGTGGTTGTGTGTGGGTGCAGTTGCGGGTGTGGTTGTGGGTGTGTGGTTGTCTGTAGTTGTGTGTGGTTGTGTGTATGGTTGTGTGTGTATGTGTGTGGTTGTGTGTGTGGTTGTGTGTGTGGTTGTGTGTGTGTGGTTGTGTCTGTGGTTGTCTGTCTGGTGGTTGTGTGTAGTTGTGTGTGGTTGTGTGTGGTTGTGTGTGTGGTTGTGTGTGGTTGTGTGTGGTTGTGTTTGTGTGTGGTTTTGTGTGTGTGGTTGTGGTTGTGTGTGTGGTTGTGGGTGGTTGGTTATGTGGTTGTGTGTGTGTGTGTGTGTGTGGTTGTGTGTGTTGTTGTGGTTGTGTGTGTGGTTGTGTGTGGTTTTTTGTGTGGTTTTGTGTGTGGTTGTGGATGTGAGTGTGGTTGTATGTGATTGTGGTTGTGTGTGTATGTTGTGGTGGTTGTGTGTGTGTGGTTGTGTGTGTGTGTGTGGTTGTGTGCGTGGTTGTGTGTGTGCGGGTGTGTGTGGCTATGTGTGTGTGTGTGTAGTTGTGTGTATGGTTGTGGTTGTGTGTGTGGGCTCACCTGTGCCCCCCAAATCAACCAAGTGGTTTCCACCTGTTTCTTCACACTCAAACTCCTCTACAAAATCCTCCCATTTATCCCCCCTTCCCTCCGGAAAACTGTAGTGGGTGCTCTTATTCTATCTAGGATAGATTATTGCAACACACTCTATCTGGGCTCGGGGGCTAAACAGCTGACCAAGCTCCACTTCTTCAAAACACTGCTGCCCGAGTCTTATGTGGCCTTCCGAAACATCATCCCACCTCCGCGAGCATTAAAGCTCTTCACTGGCTTCCGGTAAGACGCAGGATTGACTTCAAGGCCCTTTGCCTTGTGCACAAAGCCCTCTATGGAGGCGGGCCGAAGATGTTCAATCCCTCTTTCCTCGCTACACTCCAGCGCGCTGTCTACGGTCTTCTAACGTCGGGCTGGTCCTTCCTCCCAAAATCAAAAGGGTAACATGGGGTGGTAAACGCTTTTCATACCTGGCGGCCAAACTATGGAACGCCCTCCCTGTCTCCCTCCGCCTTCAGCCCTCTCGCTCAATCTTTAGAAAGGCCATAAAAACTAGGCTTTTCTTACAAAGCTAACATCAGTGCTTCCCAGTTGCGGCTACCAAGCGCCAAGATGCTTCAGGATAAGTGCGCTCTATAAATACAATCAGTCAATCAGTCAGTTGTGTGTGTGTTTGAGTGTGGTTGTGGTTGTGTGTGTGGTTGTGGTTGTGTGTGGGTGTGGTTGTGGATGCGGGTATGGTTGTGGTTTTGTGTGGGGATGAGTGGTTGGGTGTGGTTTGTGTGGTTGTGTGTGTGGTTGTGGTTGTGTGTGTGTGGTTGTGTGTGTGTGTGGTTGTGTGTATGTGACGGTGAGTGTGTGTGTGTGTGTGGTTGAGTGTGTTTTTGAGTGTGTGGTTTTGTGTGTGTGGTTGTATGTGTGGTTGTGTGTGGGGTTGTGTGTGTGGTTGTGTGTGGTTGTGTGTGGTTGTGGTTGTGTGTGTGGTTTTGTGTGTGTGGTTGTGGTTATGTGTGTGGTTGTGGGTGGTTGTGTATGTGGTTGTGTGTGTGTGTGTGTGTGGTTGTGTGTGTTGTTGTGGTTGTGTGTGTGGTTGTGTGTGGTGTTTTGTGTGGTTGTGTGTGTGGTTGTGGTTGTGAGTGTGGTTGTATGTGATTGTGGTTGTGTGTGTATGTTGTGGTGGTTGTGTGTGTGTGGTTGTGTGTGTGTGTGTGTGTGTGGTTGTGTGCGTGGTTGTGTGTGTGCGGTTGTGTGTGGCTATGTGTGTGTGTGTGTAGTTGTGTGTATGGTTGTGGTTGTGTGTGTATGTGTGTGGGCTCACCTGTGCCCCCCAAATCAACCAAGTGGTTTCCACCTGTTTCTTCACACTCAAACTCCTCTACAAAATCCTCCCATTTATCCCGCCTTCCCTCCGGAAAACTGTAGTGGGTGCTCTTATTCTATCTAGGATAGATTATTGCAACACACTCTATCTGGGCTCGGGGGCTAAACAGCTGACCAAGGTCCACTTCTTCAAAACACTGCTGCCCGAGTCTTATGTGGCCTTCCGAAACATCATCCCACCTCCGCGAGCATTAAAGCTTCCGGTAAGACGCAGGATTGACTTCAAGGCCCTTTGCCTTGTGCACAAAGCCCTCTATGGAGGCGGGCCGAAGATGTTCAATCCCTCTTTCCTCGATACACTCCAGCGCGCTGTCTACGGTCTTCTAACGTCGGGCTGGTCCTTCCTCCCAAAATCAAAAGGGTAACATGGGGTGGTAAACGCTTTTCATACCTGGCGGCCAAACTATGGAACGCCCTCCCTGTCTCCCTCCGCCTTCAGCCCTCTCGCTCAATCTTTAGAAAGGCCATAAAAACTAGGCTTTTCTTACAAAGCTAACATCAGTGCTTCCCAGTTGCGGCTACCAAGCGCCAAGACGCCTCAGCATAAGTGCGCTCTATAAATACAATAAGTCAATCAGTCAGTTGTGTGTGTGTTTGTTTGTGGTTGTGGTTGTGTGTGTGGTTGTGTGTGTGGTTGTGGTTGTGTGTGGGTGTGGTTGTGGATGTGGGTATGGTTTGTGTGGTTGTGTGTGTGGTTGTGGTTGTGTGTGTGTGGTTGTGTGTGTGTGTGGTTGTGTGTATGTGGCTGTGAGTGTGTATGTGTGTGGTTGAGTGTGTTTTTGAGTGTGTGGTTGTGTGTGTGTGGTTGTATGTGTGGTTGTGTGTGGGGTTGTGTGTGTGGTTGTGGTTGTGTGTGTGCTTGTGTGTGGTTGTGTGTGTGGTTGTGTGTGTGTGGTTGTGTGTGTATGTGGTTGTGTGTGTGTTGTGTGTGTGGTTGTGTGTGTGGTTGTGGTTGTGTGTGTGGTTGTGGTTGTGGTTGTGTGTGGTTGTGTGTGTGGTTGTGTGTGTGTGTGGTTGTGTGTGTGGTTGTGTGTGTGGTTGTGTGTGTGATTGTGTGTGTGTGTGGTTGTGTGTGTAGTTGTATGTGTGGTTGTGTGTGTGGTTGTGTGTGTGTGATTGTGTGTGTGTGGTTGTGTGTGTGGTTGTGTGTGATTGTGTGTGTGTGTGTGTGTGTGGTTGTGTGTGTGGTTGTGTGTGGATGTGTTTGTGGATGCGGGTATGGTTGTGGTTGTGTGTGGGGATGATTGGTTGTGTGTGGTTTGTGTGGTTGTGTGTGTGGTTGTGGTTGTGTGTGTGTGGTTGTGTGTGTGTGTGGTTGTGTGTATGTGGCTGTGAGTGTGTGTGTGGTTGAGTGTGTGGTTGTGTGTGTGTGGTTGTATGTGTGGTTGTGTGTGGGGTTGTGTGTGTGGTTGTGGTTGTGTGTGTGGTTGTGTGTGGTTGTGTGTGTGGTTGTGTGTGTGTGTGGTTATGTGTGTATGTGGTTGTGTGTGTGTTGTGTGTGTGGTTGTGTGTGTGGTTGTGGTTGTGTGTGTGGTTGTGGTTGTGTGTGTGTGGTTGTGTGTGTGTGTGTGTGTGGTTGTGTGTGTGTGGTTGTGTGTGTGGGGGGTTGTGGTTGTGTGTGTGTGGTTGTGGGTGTGGTTGTGTGGTTGGGTGTGGTTGTGATTGTGTGTGTGTTGTGGGTGTGTGGTTGTGTGTGTGATTGTGTGTGTGGTTGTATGTGTGGTTGTGTGTGGTTGTGTGTGTATGGGTGTGGTTGAGTGGTTGTGTGTGTGTGTTTTTGTGGTGTGGTTGTGTGGGTGTAGTTGTGTGTGTGGTTGTGTGTGTGGTTGTATGTGTGGTTGTGTGTGGTTGTGTGTGGTTGTGTGCATGGTTGTGTGTGTGGTTGTGGTTATGTGTGTGGTTGTGTGTGTGGTTGTGTGTGGCTGTGTGTGTGGTTGTGTGTGGTTGTGTGTGTGCATGGTTGTGTATGTGGTTGTGGTTATGTGTGTGGTTGTGTGTGTGGTTGTGTGTGGCTGTGTGTGTGTGTGGTTGTGTGTGTGGTTGTCTGTGTGTGGTTGTGTGTGTGTGTGGTTGTATGCATTGTGTGTGTGGTTGTGGTTGTCTGTGTGGTTGTGTGTGTGGTTGTGGTTGTGTGTGTGGTTGTGTGTGTGTGGTTGTGTGTGAGTGGTTGTGTGTGGGTGTGGTTGCGGGTGTGGTTGTGTGTGGTTGTGGTTGTGTGTGTGTTTGGTTGTGGGTGTGGTTGTGGGTATGGTTGTGTGTGTGGTTGTTTGTGTGGTTGTGTGTGTGAGGTTGTGGTTGTGTGTGTGGTTGTGTGTATGTGTGTGGTTGTGTGTGGTTGTCTGTGTTTGTGTGTGGTTGGGTGTGGTTGTGTATGTGTGTGGTTGTGTGTGTGTGTGTGGTTGTATGTGAGGTTGGGTATGGTTGTGTGTGTGGTTGGGGGTGTGTGGTTGGGGGTATGGTTGTGTGGTTGTGCATGTGGTTGTGGTTGTGTGTCTGGTTGTGTGTGTGTGTGGTTTTGTGTGGGGGTGTGTGTGGGCTTGTGTGTGGTTGTGTGTGTGGTTGTGTGTGTGGTTGTGGGTATGGTTGTGTGTATGTGTGTGGTTGTGTGTGTGTGGTTGTGTGTGTGTATGTGGTTGTGTGTGTTTGTGTGGTTGTGTGTGTGTGTGGTTCTGTGTGTGTGTGGTTGTATGTGTGGTGTTGTGTGTGTGGTTTTGGTGGTGGTTGTGGTTGTGTGTGTGTGGTTGTGGTTGTGTGTGTGTGTGGTTGTGTGTATTTGTGCGTGTGGTTGTGGTTGTGTGTGGTTGTTGTGTGTGTGGTTGTGTGTGTGGTTGTGGTTGTGTGTGTGACAGTAATACTAAAAGCATATCAAAATATAGGAACACAAACATCGAGTTTGTGGAAAGAGAATGCATATTGTAAGTCAAACAGGCGCAGCAAAGCATTAACACAACATCATGTTCTTTGGTTTTTGATGTTCTTTGAACGATAACATAAAAGGGGCGCCGCAAACGTGATCGCGGACAAAAGTGAAAGTGATCGTGGGCACTTAATGAGCATCATGAGGTTTGCCATATGGTGCCTCCGCTCCTAAGTGCGCGCCCGCGCACATGTACTGTAGCTCTAGTCTGGCCATGGTAGCATTTTTTGAGCCCTCACTAAAAGTCTCGTCAGGCCATCGCATGCGCTGAGTCAGGCGAGACCTAAAAAGGGATTAATGTACAATGAAAACAACAGTGGGGAACACGGGCATCCCTGTCTTGTCCCTCTGGTGATATGTGCAGGGTCCGATTCTAAGCCCATCATACAAATTCTAGCCATCGGCAGACAATATAGAACCTCGATAGCTTTAACAAAGCCTTGGCGAAAACCCAACCTTCGTAAGACTGCCCACAAAAAGTCCCATGCAACCCGATCTAATGCTTATTCAGCATCTAATAAAATCAGACCAAATTTACTACCCTTGGTGTTGGCTACATCTAATAGAGTTATTACCCTATTAATATGGTTAACTGTGCCTCATTAGGGTCTGAACCCGTGTTGCCGAATCGATACTAGAGGGGTTACCATTTCCGCCAATCGGGGCGCCAAGATTTTTGCATAAATGTTTCCATCGCAATTTTGTTACGATATGGGTCGGTAAGAGCCCGGACGATCAGGTGGCTTATCTTGTTTTTTTAAAGACAATTATACTTGCCTCATCCCATAACAGGGGAGCTGCGCCTATCTGAGCCTGTTGAAAAGTAGACAACTTATCCCCTTTCAACTCTTCAAACATGGTTTTGTATATGTCTAGAGGCAGCTTGTCGGGTCTAGCCGCTTTACCGCTAGCTAAGCTATTAATACCCGTCTCCAGCTGTTCCATAGTTATAGGCGACTCCAGCCTATCTATATCTTGGAGGTTCAAGGTTTAACCATTAAGATTTTGCAGCAAGGCCTCACTTGCCAGCATATCATAGCTATCTCCAGTTTACAACCCCTTAAAAAAATCATGAAAAAACATTAAGGATCCCAGCCGGGATGTCCACCAAGTTGCCCTGAGAATCAGTTATGGCCTCAATTCTTTGGGCCTTTGGGCTGCTTCGCTTGGCTGAAGCCTTTGCGCCAAGCAACGCCCTGCGGCTCCCCCATACTCATAACTCCTTGTTCAGAGTATCTTTAATGGCTATTTCTTCACTCCAATGAAGATTGATTTTGGCTTTGCAGCGTGCAACCTCTGTTTGCAGTGGTGCAATATCGCCCTTTACATATATCCCCAACATAAGATTTTCTTCGCATACAATTCCTGAGTTAACAATTTCAGCTGTTTCTGCTTATGTAACCAAAATCTAAGGGTCTCCCCCCTAAACCCAGCCTTTAGGGCATCCCAGACTAAACCAGCCGTAGTAAAGCTACAATTGATAATCAAGAATTGTCTAATCCACTCATTCATGTGCACAACACATGTTTCGTCCAGCAAAAGCTTCCTATCGAATGAAAACGATCTGGCTTTAATACCTACATTGAGTGCCTGATTATTCAATACCAAAGGTCCATGATCAGCCGTAATTCGGGGAGATACGTATATATCTGCATCGGCCAGTAACGCAGTTGACAAAAAAAAATTATCTAACCTTACTAATTTCTGATGCAGGTGTGAGTAGAATGTGAACCCTGGGTGAGAAGCGCATAAAGCGGCCCAGACATCGACCAACCCATGATCCAAGACCAAGTGCTGAAGGGCCGTGAAGACTTTGGGTTTCCTGCCTTTATAGCTTTTAATATCCACCAGCAAGCCCTGAGCCTCGAGATGTATATTAAAGACCCCACACAGAATCAGAGGAGTTGGCCATGATGCTAATTTGACATTCAATCCATCTAACACTTCTGCCTCATCAAAGTAGGAACCGTATGTAAACTGAGCAGACAGTGCCTCTAATAATCCCTATAATACATTCAACAATGACCCACTGCCCCTGTTTATCCCCCAGTGCTCTTCCCGTCCCCTGTATAGAATTTTTTGCCAATACCGCAACTCCCCGAGTTGTTGTAGATTGCTGTGTGCTTATCAATGTTGACAATCCTAATTCAGTCAAAAGTTTTCTTTTACCCCATGAAATGTGAGTTTCTTGTATACAGACTAGATCTGGTTGAAGCACCTGCAGCTCTGCAGCCACCTGTTGCCTCTTCCCATAGTTACTGAGCCCACATACATTAAGGGAGCAGATTCGTAATCCTGGGAACATATTCCTATCCCCCATCAGATGTTAATGTTTCTAGCAAGTCTAAGACCATATACATTGTGTGTTTCCGCTTTTTGTTCTTACACTATCATGGATTGTTTTATCTCTTGCCCCACACCCCAAGTGCCTCCCCATCCACCCTGCCCCCCACTCCAAAACTCCTTACCCCACCTTTCAACACTGAGCATTATCCGAAGCCCTGCCCCTCCCCCACCCTTACTGTGGGAGCCGGCCTCGTGGCGTGGTCTTGTTCCCCCTCGGCAAGCCGCACGAGGTCCCATGCACCTCGGGGCTCCTCCATTTTGGATCCTACGTCACGCCACGTGACCACCGGCGTGACCCAGCTTCACCCGGCCTCTGTCCCAGCGAGGCCCGACAGCAAGGCGCCAACCCCTGGCCCGGGGGATACCATGTGAACCCTTCCCACTCCCGGCGGAGGGCAGTATCGATGGGACCCCCAACCGTCCTTCCACACCTAGGTGCGATCGCCCCACAGCTCTCTGGGGCCTGGCGCCTCTCCTGCTGGGCGTCTGGCCGCTCCCTACCCGGCCTCTCCGCCCCCTCCGGGCGCAAGGGTCCGGACATCAAAGGGCCCCAGTCCTATATCTGGGGCGACCCGACAGCAGGACAGGAGTTGTATCCTGGAGTCCAGAGCCCTGCTGATCGGATCGCGGCTGACCCTACGGAAGAAGACTCATCCTGAAACCCACCCTCTGAGCCCTGCTGACGACGTCGCGGCTCCATCGTGCTTAAAGACCTTCACGAACCTTTGGGGCCTTGCTGACGCTGTCGCGGCCTGACCTTGTTGAACTTTACCACCAGAGCCCAGCTGACCTCGTCGCGGCTCGACCGAAGCGGACCTACCACCGGAGCCCTGCTGACTGTGTCGCGGCTCGACCGAAGCGGAACTACCACCCGAGCCCTGCAGACGCCGTCGCGGCTCTCCACGTCCGAGCCACTCCGAGACCAGCACTCAAGGTCTGGCGCAGAGCCTTCCCGTACCTGGCTGGTACTAAGACTGTCCCGCTACCTTCTCCCTATACAGACATTGAGACTCTTTTTGGATCCCTCGATCCCACTGTACATATTGAACATACTACTGTTGATGATAAAGAACCAAGTAAGCAACTGATACGGAGTCCTGTGTGGTGGTATTACTGGGCCTAGTACGAACATAGGAGAAGGACCTCCCCTAGGGGGCTTCTCAGCAGCGCTCGGCTATAACTTTGCGGGAGGAAGGTGCCCCAGAGTAGTCTCTCTGACGCCCCGGTGGTCCTCCCTCCAACACTTACCCTGAAAAGAAGCTTGGAGACCAATGGTCCCTGAGATGGATCAAGCTCCTGCCCCCCGGATGCCATACCCCTCAGAATAATATGCAATTCTTCATTCCCCTTTTTTTTCTTTTTTTTTTTTTTCTTTTTTAGTACACCAGCCCGACCATAAGCCAGGTGATATAGAGAAGAGGATAGACGTATAAGAAGTATACAAAATATATAAAATAGAGAGAGAATAGAAAAACCCATAACCCAACGTATTCAAAAAAGAAAATACTTATATTTTGTCACTCCCATATTTTAACCGAATCCTATAAGTCCTATCCCCTCTTATAGGGATTGCAGGTAGTCTTTAGCTGGCATTTCTGCAGTAACAAATCGGACGTGCTCCTTAAAAATAACCTTCAGTTTGGCTGGATTCAGCAGATAGCCTGTGCCCCTTTGCCTTGAAAAGGGGTGATGAGTTGCTGTAATTGCCATCTTTTCTCAACCGTCAGGGGACAGTAATCTGGGAGTACAAAGAACTCCATCCCTTTCACTGTTTTCTTTCGATTGGGGCATGTTAAATCATAGACTGTATCTCGGGCCAAAAAGTTGTTAATTGATAATAGAATAGCCCTAGGTCTGGAGGTATTTTGTCCAGGTCTTGTACGCTGCGTGAAAGGGAATCTGTGTGCTCTCTGAATGTCCCGATTCCATTCCCATTGCGGTAGTTCTGGGTAGGCCACAGTGAAGAGCTCAATTAGGAATTTTCTCGCATCTAGTCCATCTGCACCCTCTGGAATGTCCAGGACCCGCAGGTTGTTGCAGCGCAGACGATTTTCAAGGTACGTCAGCTTGCAGAGAGTGTCATCCTTCGATGTGGGCAATGCTTCTGTAGTTGCCTTATGCACTGCTAGCTCATCCTTCAAATTAGAAATGCATGTTTCAGCCTCGTTAAATCTCTCTGCAAATTATGTGCACGATTTGGCTATCCTGCGGACCGAATTCTGGAGTTTTCGACAAGCCCCTTGAGTGCGCTGACTTTCAGTACGCGTCTTCCCTCTATGGGCCATTATACTTTGATATATGACCGCTAGTGAAATGTCCTCAGGCTTCTCCAGGACCTTTTCACTATGCTGCATTACAGTCGTCACACCAGTAGCTCCAGATTCAGCTAAAAAGAAGTAGTCCTATTGCATGGCTTCAGTAGTGGTTGATTCAAGCTCATCTTCCGAACTGTCTGAGGGGTCGGAGAGGGAAAAGATATTATCCCCTGAATCAATCCCTTTTATCGTGTTTTGACTGCTCACATTATCCTTAACCCTTAAGATATCTTGATTTGGAGGTCCACACTCCTGTCCATTCATTATATCGGGCACTGCCACGAGATCATTGACAGGAACCTCCGCTGTGTTTTGTTTCATCTTATCATTTTCAAAAATGATTTCGTCCCCTGACTTATTAACCATTTTTAGAGCTTATCCCCCTTCATTCATATTGCCAGGTATGTCCCCTGTTAAATCATCCTTCTGTAGATGAGGATCTTATGCCCCCAGCCAGTGTTCATGATTTCCCCCTTTTTACCACTATGTCCAGTTCCCTTACCAGGGCTTGTGTGTAAGGAGGGGAGTTGCTTCCTCGTTTTCCCTGCCAGAAATAAAGACGGCACTGTTTTCTTACCACTTGACTCGAAACGTATGCTGTCTTTTTCCCCCTCCGATATTGGGTCGTTGTTCTTGCCATCTCGCAGCCCTCCGGATCCCCCAGCTTCCATGGGGTTGCGGATCTTGCCGCGCCCTGCCTTTGGAGGCATTGCCACAGAGGACGCCGATCGACCAGCTCCGCCTACAGTCCGCGGTCTCCTGACGTATGCAAACCTGGAAGACCGCCACACGAGCCCCAGCAGCTGCCAGACAGCTACTTGGGACGCCGCTACAACAAGGTATGCACACCAGAGCATACCGCTCCACCAGATAAATTCGGGCTGTTATCCTGTCAGCTTTTAGTTACATTCTGCTACCGCAATTCAGTTTTTGAATTTTTTTTTGGAGTTCATCAAACTGCAAAAAGTGCGACACCAAACACTAAAAGGTATGGGTCGCCATCTTGCCTCTGACCTGGCTTCCCAGGAAAGGAATTCCAGCGTTATTTGCAAAATTCCAACTCCTCCCAAGTATCCAGGGGTGCTGAACACAAATCAGTTTGGTATTCCGCAAAGATCCAACTGATCTTACTCTGCATGTGATATAAAATCTCTCCTTGGTGTACTGACCTATTGCCCCCCTCATGTCGCCAGGCAGTATACTCCCTGTAGTCCAGGCACTGCAACCTCGCAGTGCCTCCCCATAACATCACCTACAGTCAAGAAAAACAGTGGTACAGTCAGTATTGTCCACAACTGTCTTTTCAAATGTTCGTATGTTAACTTACAGTTCTTTGTAGGTCCTTGTAAAGGTCTTTGTAACTCCTACCAAGGCTGCCTGTATGAAGGACCTGGAATGTCTCCCATTCTGACTCTTTGTCTGTCACAGTCCCCTAATACTCCCAGTAATAACTGACAATGGACACTGACTTCAGCCAAACATATGTGTCTTGTAGGATCGGCAACTGAAATTTCCACGTTGGGTTAGACGCTGGCGCTCTGCCCCATTGCAATGTGAGGAACAACACACAGTGATCTAAAATTGTTTTACAGAGCTATTCAGCACCAACCAATGCACCCACTTAGTGTTGTGTCACCCAACACCCACCCAGCCGGTTGTGTAACTTGTATACAGGGGAACAATGTGAATACTCAACCTTCCAAAGGAATTGCATCAGTGGTTAATTTGTGCCGGTAGTTTCCGGTGTTCGGCCACGGCACTTAATTGTCAGCACCGGTTCTAGTGACAGTCCACCATACAGTGGCACGGTCTTTTTAATTTTGAGATGAGCACAACAACCGTGTTTATTAAGTCAATATACATTGAAAATTATTAATACCAGTCCCTCGTGCCATTTTCATAGTTTTTTGTGGCGTGAAATAGTCTGAATTGTCACTTGTAGGAGTGCGATGGTTAGGTGTTATGCTGGTATTGTCATTGGCAGCACTGGCAGGGTATGGGTGGGGCAGGCTGCAGTGGCCTTCCGAGAAAGGTCAAGGCACTTAATTTTTTACAAATTAAACACTGAATTGCATCCCCAAGTTGACTATCCATTTTGCATCAGGTGTTTGTTTCCCACTGACCTTACAGAATAACGTTAGGTATGGTCTAGCTAATAAATATGCATCACACGGTTCTGATCTCCACCCCACACTATTGCCCTGGTACCATCTAGCAGTAAAACCTCTGTAATTCCAGAGAGAAATGCCACAGAAGAAACGTTTGGGGCATACATGCACACCATTTGAAACAGTTTGATATCAAGTCGAGACACCGCTTCATATCTACCCTCCCCATCTATAAGCACTCTGTAACTCTCGCCAAGCACTCTAGGTCTAACCCCTAGTGCTCACTGTGCGTACTACAAACAAGTCATCCCAAATATGTGCTCTCACCACCTCCTGTACAACTTGTCTCACTATTTTTTTTTTTAAATCAGAAGCATCAAAATAGAATAAAAAGCACGAGTATGATGTTACAACAGTAGACATCTATTTATTCATACATTTCACATGTCTTAAAGGCACATGTATATTACATGTCAGTGGCCAGGGCTGGTTTGGCAGTATTCCAGTCTGCCTTTGGGCATGTTTTTTTGTTTTTTTGCATCCTTTATATAGCGCGAACTCGACCCGAAAGGTTTGCAGCGCTTTACATAGCACCGTATTTACATTACATATTCAGGCACAGGGAGATTAAGCGATTTGCCCAGAATCACAGGATGTGGACGCGACCTCGAGGCTCGAACCCTGGTTTCCTGCACCAAAGTCGGCAGTTTAAGCCGACTTTGCTCCATGGAGTTTGACACACCTCCTCAAACGGTGACAGCATTAATGCATTCCAAGGGTGGCAGAATTATAATTTACGTGGACGACATGATTTTCATGAATAGTAGCCTCTATGAATCTAGAGTTCTATAATGTTATCCAGAACATCTCTATACATTAAAAAATGATGTACTCAATGGAGGCCACTCTGTATAGGAACTTTTGTAAAGGATCTGCCTGTATCCATTTAACGTAGGATGAAGAAAAAACATATTTTTTCTAGGTTTTGAAACAAATCTGCCTGTTGTTGAGCCGAGTTTAAGATCCGTTTTGGAGACCATTAAAGAATGGGACATGGAGATGCTGGAGGAGCCATTTTCTTTCAAGCGAGCACTTTTCCCGATGGTTTACCAAGCCTCTCTCTTATTTAAATGCTTACATTCGCCATGGGAAGCAGCAGAGGCCACCAGGGAGGTTCTACCTGTAGTTAAGAGGCTCTGTTGCTTCGAGAGATTATGCACGCTTAGCAGTATGAATGAGTTGTTTCTTCATGGATGGGCAATTATTCCTTCCCGCATGAAAAAACGCTATTTTAACCTTTTATCTCACGTAAATTATTTAAGGGTACGTGAACGATAATCTCAGAGGCCAACAGGAGGGAAAATCATCCATCGTGTGTGGTTTCACTGAAAAGAACGCAGGTACGGAAGGAGTATGCTTCAGGTCTTCAGTTCTTGCGCTAACAGCGACTGATCATCTGGGAATCAGTTGGAAAAGTGTTCCAAGCGGCATGCATACAATGTGAGCTCTCAAGGCAAGTAAGGCAGACAAGAGAAGTCTTTCATCCTTATGTTCATCGCCAACTTTCCTTATTTGTGCACAGATATATTCATGCCGAAACCAATGCATGGGAGGTTACCATGCAATTTTTTCCCCAATCGATGAGCAGTTTTTGAATGTTGGTATATTTATTATATTATTATTATTAGTAATAGGCGTAGTATTACTAATATTATTGTTGTTGTTATTATTATTATAGTGTTAGTGTGTGCATACAGAGCTCCATTACCCCTACAGCAATTGAAAAGCAGTAAAAGTGAGTGAAATAATATTAGAACATTTCAATGTTGAGAGCTTTATTGAAGACAATTGAGTGCTCCAGGTTTCTATTGGGGGTAGAAACCCGGAACATCAACATTCCAATGGTTGTTCACAAGTGTTGCTGTATACAAAGACCGGTTGTTAAAGGCCCACTTTCTTGTTAAAGGCCCTCTCCTTCGGCTCGGGCATTTAATGATGGAGTTGGCCTTTAGTGGTCGGTAGAGCTCGCTATGTTGTGCTCTAAGGCTATAATAGGCCTGCTTGTACATCTGCGACTTTGGCCTATTGAATGTGAAAAAAATGTCCTGCCATTCATCAGAACTTCCAGTGTTCACAGGAATTCACTGGTTCTTAGTCTGGGAATGTATGTCTCTCACATGTGAATATCAGTTCACTGTGCCCTACCTTTCTCCATCCCTGGCATGCCAGCTGGTTTTATTCACATGTGGGATATTAGTGATTATAATGGTAGTCAGCCAAGAAGAAAATAAGGTGGGAACCTATATGGGTTCACAGTTGACGTGAACAGCTTTTAAAGAGATTGTATAGATCAAGTGGGGACACCTGCAACGTCTGCCCCATCCATTATTGCACAACAGTTTCAATGTAGAGCAGGAGGCTCCTTGATGTCAACCCTCATTTTATACACAGTGATATTGGCAATTTAAGAGCAAAATGTGGGCAACTCATAATGTCAGCTGTGTGTAAACCGTAGGCAGAATAATATTGGTAATTCATGAGCCGAATGGCTGTGACGATGTATAGGTAACACCCAAGCAAGTGAATTTGAGGAATTCAAGGGTAGATCTATATTAATAGTTGAAGGATGTAAGGATGTTATAATTAAAATAGCACAGATTGTGGTACATACCAGATTCTACCGCTTCACTATATTGTATAAATCTGTCATTTCTACTACTCAAATTACTGTTCTTATAATACATCATGGGCAAGATATCAGTAGCTGAGAAACTGGAGGCTCAAGCTTTAATTTAGCTCATAGAAGACCATATAGTCACAAAAACTGTTAGCTAATGTCTCGCTAAAGAAATTCCTTAGCTCTCCATTAAGTAGCAGTGATGATGCTCATGGGTTTGTGCTGCAAGAGGTGCTGATAAATGCAGGAAACAAACATACACAATTCAAACAATTACCAAGTAAATAACTTACAAATTTGAATATGCAAATTAATAAAATTAATCAACGAAATACTTTAAAATGTCAGCAGTAAACATAGGGACAGCATGTATAAAAATGGCTTTAGCCAGGTAATCAAGGATGGATAAAAACCGTGCATCAAAAATAGTACATATGAGGCAAAATATATCCATTTGCCAATGGAGGGAAGCCAATTGAAACATGAATTTAAAATAAAAAGCTGAAGTTTCATGAGAGCCTCAGCTGGTCAAGTTCATCAGACAAGTCAGTGGGTCAATCAAAGCTTTATCCATGAAGAATGTTATTTTGGGACCTACTCCAGCTGTATGTGATGAATTTTCTTTCTTACTCATGAATGTCAGCTTGTCAATTTCAACTTGTATTTGCAGTGATATGTTGGTCAAACCCACTGGCTCCAAGTGTGTTCCAAGCATGCATGGTAACAAGACGTCATATCTGAGGATTCTAGGAGCCTCTACTGCAGACTTGAGAAAAACCTTTCAGCTTGATTGGCAAATTATATTTTTATGCATAACTTGAGAGGTTGTGGCACCACAAAACAAAGCACAACTCTTTGTAACTTTAACAAACTTTAGGCCCAGTAGAAAAGCTGTTCTAAAAACTCCAATAAAGAAACAAATGTCTTGCATTAGTGCTGATACTGTTGTCAAGAACAATGCCATGTTAAAGAAAGTAGGGGTGTGGCAGGTACTTCAGCACACCCAGACCGGTGGCAAGAGGTTTGGCCACAGAATGGAAAATAAAATTCCACTGAAAGGACCTGGGCCCATTTGTTCAGTACTCTTCCGATATTGGTCCTTCGATGGTTATTTTTAGCAGCATGAAAGTGTAATGGGGAGCAAGATATCGTAACTCAATATGGCTAACCAATACATCAGGTCGACAACCAAATGAAGGTTAGTCAAGTTTTATTACAAATTCAGAAAAAGATGGACATACACAAATCTCAGCATGAGAGTATAAAAATACAAAGGAACCAGAAGAAATCCAAATCTCCTGAAGAGATTTACTCGATGCAGCAAGAGAAGAAAAACAAGTGCTATGACTAATATGCATGTAATCAGGAAGCAATAGTCAAGGTTCTCCTGATTCTGCACTTGGTTGGAGAAAAGCATTTAATTCTATCTACCCCTACTCTAACTCTAGAAGTGGCATCCCTAATTTAGCCTTTAAGCAAAAAGGTTGAAAAAGAAAACGCGTCAGTAGTTAGAATCTTCCTAAGAAGTTGCTCCACCATTAGATGGGTCAAGCAGCATAAAGCCACAAGCAGGAAAGAAGCAAGCTAGCACTCAGGTGATTTCTGTCAGAAAGGCAAGATGGAAATGGGCATCTGTCCCTCTCTACAATGCATCACATATTCAAAATTGTATTCAGCAAATGTCCCATAATGCTTTTCTCACATGTACTCTACAGTTGGCTCATCCACAAAATTTTCCATGACATTGATTCCTTTCACAGCCTTCTCCATGTACGCCCCTCTGCAACAGTTTGTCCTTGGTCTCTTCTCCTTCTCCTGTGTGAACCCACCTCCCTCCACCTTATTTTCGCTAGGCCAAGCTAACTGTAACTCCTTCATGTCTCAACTATCTTATGGAAACAATGCCCTTACTCTTCACTAACAAAGCATTTGTCCACCTGCAATGTAGAGCATGGAAGCAAGTAACATTCTACAAGACTGGCATGGCAATCTAAGCATTAATTTCAGAAACAAGAACATTTAAAATGTACTGTGATCTCGGGCCTACAACCTAGGCTAAAATAATGAATGCACCATGTTATTTATGTTTAGCATTTCCATAAAATCATTAGCATGTTCAAGGGAAACGTTCACTAAACTTTATTGGTATGTCTGTTTCAACTACATCATTGACCTAATAAACATTCAAAATACATTTAATGTGTCAATGCATCATATCACTAATGAGCCCCACATAAGTGTAATGCATAATTTCTACATATTCAGTACAATTCTATGAATCACTTGTTAAGCTTCACATTGAATTGTGTTAATTTCACAAGAACATGTTAATAGGTTCTCATCTCTTCTTAACATCTAGTTTCACCAATAACACTGAATATTATGCAAGTGCATTCTACAAGAGATCACATTGCACTCTTAACAGATATCCCAAGTAGGATACGAATTTCTGCTCCATCACCCCCCTATGGTGCCTTTCGATTAAGCGAGGATGTAAAGATTTTTTAAACTAATCCTTAATCTGTTAATACTCATGTGTTTTCATCTGCCTGCCTGCACATTGAGCGTGCTTTGATTTATGTCAAAAAGTTTGGAATATTCAGTATAACACAATCAACATCAAAACAAACATTTTTGTGAATAAATAATACATTGGTCACTTCAAAAGTTTAATTTTAGTGAGAACCGTGGTGGGGTCCAAGGATAAAACAAAGCATTTGTTTGCTTCCTTTCTATTACTTAATATATTTGTACTTATATTACCACTATTAGAAGTACATATGAGGCATAGTTCCTCTCATTGCTGATTTTATTAACAAATGTCAAGAAGTAAAGCAAGAAACACTGAGAATGATTCGCAAAGATTTTGAGATGACTTACTCTTACAGTACTCCCAAAGTCCAGCTTGAAATTCATGAGAGAATATTACTACAAGAGTAAATCAAACCAACTAATACACCATTCATTGTGACTCAGGCCCATTAAGTTTATTTGCACTGGAGATAAAAACCATAGTTAGTCTTTGCTGCCCTTTTATAAACATTTCTTTTTCAATATGAAAGGGACCTATTGGGCATGTCTAATGTATTTCTAATATCCTAACAAAGATCTTTACACATATACCTGATTAGGCCTTAGAGTAGGGATGAAACATATCGGTATGGTCAAAGGACATTTGAATCATAAATACCCACCATTGTATTTTTAACCTTCTCTGACAATAAAGGGACACCTTTGAGAAGCTGAGAGATTGTTAATCTGTAGTTAAACTCCCTGGTCACTTCTTTCCATAAAAGCTTCTTTGAAGATGGTTGAGCCCACCCTGACCTTTAGGATTCAGGGTGAACCCAAAGATGAAGCATGACTTGACTAGAGTGTGTGATGGTTGTTTAAAAAAAAAAATGTTTTCCTTCCCCGCACTGAATAGCGCAGAGCCACAGTTGATACCTTATGCACCCCCCTTTTTGTTTGCTTTCTCTCTTTCCCCGTCTAGAATTGATCACACTCGATATATACAAGATGGAATACTTATAAGTTTGATGCACAATGTACTAGGGAGGATGTATTCCCCTAATCCTGCTTAATTGTGAAAGGACCTCTCTACCTTCTGGATTTGAAAAAGGTTTCCCTGCTCAGATCTAATTTGTACACAACAATAGAATTTGACCTATAGTAAGTGGAGGGTATAATGGGGTTAGAGGTTGGTTTAGATTGTTGCTTTCCTCTAACTCAGTACCAATGCATAAAACCTGTAGATGGGGTAAAGTGTTTGGGAATGCTACAGTCAAAAACTGTATGTATGCTTAATGGTTGGTTGCCTTGACCTGGAAGTTCCCATAAATTATTCTCATTTTCTATCTCTTTGATTACATCTTTACCTCTGCTCGATCGCTTCACTTTGTCTTTAGGTTTGAAATAATTTATCAGGTTACAAGTGATACGTTTTCTCGTTTTAATTGCTTTGAGCATTAAAGTGTAAAATTGAGATGCTTGATTCAAGCTCACCCAATTTGGTTGCAGTTTTACCACAATTCCCTAATTCGCGTATAATTGCAAACTTTGATAATGGCAAATGTTCACAAATGTTTACAACGTATCCATGACCATGTTCGGTCTTTTAGAGATCTACTGGAGAAGTTCTTCACTCACAAAAAGTTTATACTCCAATGATATTAGGTGATTTTAATTTTTGTACTGCTGCACCAAATGTCGCCTTCTGTCACCCTAGATAAGGAAGTGAATCAACATGGCTGATGGCATTGTCCTTAATGGAAAACATTATAGATTTTTTTTGATCTAGGACCTATCATTATCACATGCGATTTATTAAAATTTGTACTCAAGTCCAGGCTATCAATAAAACTCACACAAAAAAATCAAGGGGGTGCTCTACGCCTAACTCTGTTCTGGAGAAATGAAATGCATTATCTGCATACAATAATGTTGGATCGTACCTATCATGGGCTTATCATGCCCTCCTTCCACCAATGGCTGTCCCAGCTGATTAATAAATAGTGTAAACAGGAAATACACCAGAATGCAGAATGCAGCTGTAGTGGCACTCCGTTTTAAACTAAAGTGCTCTGGGCATTCACTTTTCTTGCCGTACCTAACTGAAAGTGATAAATTCAAGTGCAAATCATGCAATAAATAATGTTTGCCTCAACTCCCATGTTTATTATGATGACCCACAGTTTATTCCTGTTAATCCTATCAAGTGCTGTACTCAGATCCATGAAGGCCAAATTAATTGATCCTTGTTTAGATACAGTATATTTGTTGACAATGAGGTGTAAATTTAGGTGAACTGACCCTAAACTGGGTCTACAACCATACTGAACATCAAACAAACTGCTATGATCTTTAGCTGAGGATATCAATCTATTAAGAACCATCTACCCAATTATCTTGACTATGGCACAATTAAAGGAAATACGTTGGTAACAACTGGGATCTGTTTTTTATAGAAGTACAATTACTTATTTTGAACAGGATGAAGGAAGACCATACCTAACTGCTGCATTGATATAAATGCTACTTAATAGTTCCCAAAGCAGAACATTGGTGTTACTTAAGTCCAGGGGAACCCCAGCTGGACCAGTGGCTTTATACCTGGACATCAAAATAATGGCATCCAATACTTGCTCCCACTGGAAATAAATATTTGTGTGACCTATGGGCAGAGGGCAATCACAGGACTCCGTTAACGAACCGGGATCATCATAAACATCTTCAAAGTACCTAACCCAGATATCAGGGAGAATATATGAGGATAATGATGGCCTTGGATAATCATGAAATAGTTGGTGATAAATTATCTCCAAAAACAGACAACTATTCATAATAGTGCTGGCAGTGATGAGTTAATCCAAAGCCTCCTTTTGCAAGGATAGTTTACGCTGTTTAACCTCTGGTTTATATTTGACGCAGCAGGAGTCTACTCTTGAGCAATCCCTTGGCTTCTCTTTAAGGGCCTCAATAAGATTGCGATGGGCCCTGGGAACTTGTGATCAAACCACCAGAGCGACAATGCTTGTGTAGGTTTCTTTGCACATGTCAACGATGACTCAACATTATCAAAAATAGTTCTAAACAAATTGCTGATGGATTATCAGGAGAATACACATCTAAAAAGAAATCAAAATAAAGAAACAATCATTAAATAATTCAGAAGAAAACAATCTGGCAAAATATTAGCCTACTTAAATCTACGACAATGGGCTTGAATGGTCTCCACTTACTAAAAGAATGAGTAACAGGGTTTGGCTTCAGATCCCAGGTGATATATTTAAAAATATATGGTGTTAATATTGAGAAAGTCGAAGTCAATATGAATAAAAATACAGGTATGTATAAAAATGAAATTGCATCTTTATTGACAAATTCACTCGTTGTGAACGCCACATCAACCCCGACTCAGAAATGCTTGGCTAGACAGGCCCTGAGACCCAGGCCCGAGGTTACTGATTGACAGTTTGTGCGTGGGGTAGCATGTAGCCAACATACAAATGCGCGAAAAAGAAATCCCAGATCGATCCCATATATAGGTGCAGCTACACCACAATGGTCCAGGGAGATTAGCCCCAATAAAGCACGCATGGCCAGAGGGGTGTGCGCTTTCCCAAAACACCATAAAGTCAGATCGCACCTGAAGTTAGGAACACTGAGCAAATCAAGACACAGCAAACTCAGTGATCATGTGCTCCCCATGCCGGACATCTGGACATGTTACCCACTGGTCACATTGTGTCCACGCAAGGTCGAGGCCCACCTGGAATCCTCATCCAATATCTTAATATTGCTCCAAAGACAGAGGTATAAATTCCTCAAAAAATAAGGATTGCTGGAAACATTTTATTGCCGTGAATGAACTATATAAAAGTCTGTGCTAGACCGATTGTAAATTGAAACAGCCCCCAGTCTCTATCCTGTAACTGTGCTCCAGGCCCCATTGTTTAATTAAACAAACAGTTACTGTTTTGCAGATGCCTCTTGTCTATTGTTTTTTCAAGGTATTTCATGTTCAAGCAACAATGGTCACTTCAGGAGTCCCATAAAATCTCATACATTTTCAATAAATTAATCAGGGTAGATAAGACAAAGATAAAACCAATCACCATTGAATACCCTCTACCAGTAAAGGAAGGAATATCCCAAATGGACACAACCTTTGAACAAGATCTGTTTAAAAACTAGAGATTAAATATTTAATACTAGAATTCATCATTTTGTCCTGCGAAGAATAGTTACAATGTGGTTCATTATAAAAACTCCTCTAATTCCTGGTCCGCATTGTTAAGAGTTAAAATGCATGATTTCTATAGGAGCATAGCATCCATCTTTGTTTTCGCCTCTACGCTGGGTCATAAATCATTAGAGGCCATATTGAGAATTTACAAGCCCAAGTGTGTCCCCATTGCTACATATGGCAGTGACATTTAGGGGTATGTAAACTATTTGGTGCTCCAAACCATTGCAAATATGTTTATGAGAATACTTTTATGATATCCCAAAAGCTCTCACACGTTTGTTATTCATGAGGAGTTGGGCCAGGGTTACTGTCAGATGCAGTTACGACCCTTCCTTTTATGGTTATCGGTGTGGTTGAAACCCGAAACTAAGTTAAATCGCTTGATTATAAAAGACTGGGCAAAACCCAAACATCCACTTTTAATATATGAAAATTACTCCTAAGGCAAGCCTAACGAGTCCAAAGGCAGGGTGCTGCATGTTGAAAAGCGGAACACATACTTTTACATGTTCCAGTAGTGAATCATATTTAATGTCACTGACACCTGCCACACCTGGTGGCTAGCGAAGAGAGGCACTGTGCCTGTCATGCCTTGTTCAGGGAGAAACTGTCTACAGAGCCCAGTCACGCCAAGAGAACTCCAAGGGTCAGCTGACTGGCTTCCAGTTCGCAGCACAGGGATACAACAACTGAAGACGCTTGCTGGGGCAAGTTTGTAGTCCAAAGTATTCAAGCCGCTACAACCATCGCCATGTAGCACCAGGGACAGAAGTGCACCCATGTTCGCTGAGCCGGGAAGTGCTGTTGGAAAGTTGCTGGAACCCTGAAAGGGTGAGTTTTCGACTCAGGAAAGATTGGCTTGTGACCGCGATAATCGGCAAGTGGTAGTCCAGTGGCAACTGGACTTCAGCCAGACCGCAGAGAACTTTGTGGAACATCGCCCCTGCAAACAGGACCACCTCACCATCTTCCTGGACCTAGGAATCTCTGCAGGTAGACCCCATCAACTCCATCACATCCACAGCATCCTTAGAGCATCTTCAGCATCCTTCATCCCTTGCATCAGGACTACTCCATGGTAATCCATTGCAATACGAATAAAGTGTCTGGAACTGCTGAAGGACTGCTTCTTCTGTGATGGCAACTGTTCTGGAGGACTTTGTTGATCCCATTGACTAGCTCCCTGCCAGAATTGGTAACCCCAAATACTTCTAACAGACCACATCAACACTTACTTAAGTTTTCCCTGAAAAAGTTCTTAGGTGTCCAATTCGTTGACTTTGAAAATGCTTCTTCGAGGTTGAGTGAAATTGCTTTGAGATAATATTGCTTGTAAAAGCTACATCTCCAGAACACTCTGGTGGATCTTTTTTGTTCTAGTGTCTAAATTGTTAAAAAAAAATACAGTTTATTTTATTTAATTGGGGCCGGATTTCTTGAGTGCTGTGTTGATTTCTTTTTTCATTGTTTTATGCTGTTTAAACGCTTAACACATGCTTCTCTGTGTAAGCCTTGCTGCTCAGTGACGTATCTATCGAGGGTTGAACTGATTGTTTTACAGACTATACCTAAGTGTATTACATGTTGAGATCGCACAACCACAATACCCTGAGAATACTCCCTCGAGGCCTATCTTTCTATTATCCTGAGGACTGAATCACTACTGGGCTCAAAGATCAGTTAAATCACTACAGTGACACTTGACAATTACAATTTGGTTCTCATTTTTTAAACTTCATTTCTTTATGTAATTTTAAAAAATTCATTTTTTTCTTCTTTTTTCATTTTTAAAACGTTCTCTTGATCGCACAACCACACCATATAATACACCCCAGTTCCCCACATTGGTGGAAGCAGTGGGATCCAGAACTTGTGTTTGGCAGTGCCACTCAATTATTGAAGTTAAGATCTTCAAGAATCCTCATAGGTAAACACCTAGAAAAGAAGTCCTTGTGTTTCCCAAGCAGTTGTCAAGTTCTACAATTTCCTCAGACATTTTTATGAAGGAGTTGCTGAACTTTTAAAGGAGTTTTAAAAGTTGTGTCAAACGTTTAAAAAAGTTTTAAAAAGTTTAAAAAATATTCAAAACATCCTTCAAAAGTTCCTGGAAGTCACTGTGAACAAGGAGAACATGGAGCTTGACATGGCCAATCTCTCCACCCTCAAAAGGAAGGATCTGATGGAGTTGTGTAAGGACAGAAGGATCACAGTGGGAAAAAAGGCAAAGGAAGAGGAACTGGTGAAGGTCCTCAAGGCTTGGGATGAAGCCCAAAGTACCCCACCAACACTAGAAAAGGAGATATTCCAAGGCAGTGGGAGGAAGAAAGAGAGAAGGAGGAGGATGTTTTCCACCCCAACACCAGGCCAGAGGGCGCTCTACACCCAGCAGTATAAGGAGCTAACACAGCAGCAGGAGATCCCTTCAAGATGTGGCAGACCTGGAGCTAAAGGGAGAGCCTTAGCCCTGGAGGAAAGGAAGCTGGCACTCGAAAAAAGAAGAGTCAAGATGAGCACAAGGCCCACTGAGAATGGTGGCAGCAGTAGAGAAACAAAAGTATCTGACGGGGTGCCCAAATCAGATTGCCCAAAGGGATTGTCTCTAGATATGTATGAAGGGATGGAACAGGCATGTGGCTGCCTTATACGGGAGCTCTCAAAATGAGAAAGAGGGGTACATAATACTGGGGAGCACTACGATGGGAGTTAGTACTAGTAGTTGGGAGGGGTAGGCTGCTTATTTTTGAGGATGAGGTAGCAGAATCCTACTCACATATAAAGACTGCACTTGTCGAGTTGTTTGGTCCCACCCCAAAGGAGTACAGACACAAGCTAAGGACATCACAGAATGGGGCATCACAAACTAGGGTTGACTTTGTAGATGTATCACTAAAGGCACTGGATGGTTTGGTAAGAGGTAACCAGGGCTCTAAAATATGTTGGTCAAGGACCACATGCTTCCCAATTGCCCTTTGAAAAAGTTGCGCCAACATCTAGTAGACTCCAAGCTAACTAGCTCCAGAGAGCTGAGCGAGATAGCGGATGAATGGGATAGGGCAAGAGTACCCAAGAAGGCCCAGGAGGGTGATCCCAAGAAAGGGGTATAGGCCCGCAGAAGGGAAAGAGGGAGATAGGCAGTCTACCAAGAAGAGTCCCTATGAACCACAGAACCGCAAGGAGGGAGTTAAAACCCAGACCACCTCTAGTAAGCAGAGTAGTGGGGATCCAGGGTTAAGGAAACTCTTGGCAAAGAGGGTGTGCTTTGGCTGCTAGCAGTCAGGGCACCACAGAGGGGATGCAGTGTATCTCAAGAGAAAGGTTGTCACTGGGGTGGCTAGTGTAGCATTTGAGGAGAGCACCTCAGAAGAGGAGGTCCTAGTAGCTTTCAATTGCCAAACGGGTCCAGATGGTAAGCTGATGATCCCTGGTGGTGGGAGTAGACACTTCCAACACCTCAAGGTGAATGGGATCCCCACCACTGCCGTAAGAGACACATGTACAAGTCACACCATAGTGGTGGACAGGTTCATGTCCCTAGACTAGAACTTGCCAGGAGAGGTAAGGAGAGTTAGGAAAGCCCCAGTGAGGTCACAGACCGGCCTTTGGCCTTAGTACCGCTAGAGGTAGTGGGTACCCTTGGCTGGCATAGGGTGGTAGTCAGTCCTGATCTCCTCCTAGATTGTCTCATAGACCATGACATACTGGAGGTTGGCTGAGTCCAGCGGGTGCATCCGCCCAGGGCACTGCCAGTCCCAAGGATCTGGAAGGTCCTATCCCTAATGTTAGGAGACTTATGCCCAAGAAAAGAGGTAACGGTGAAAAAGGAGGGCCACTACTAGTTAGGGAACCGAAGAGCCTGGGGTAACTTGCCCAAGTAGGGCAGGGCCTCAGGACTGACCCTGTTGAGGCTGCTCCTAAGCCCAAAGAGGCCTTGGGTGTCAGGCAACTGCTCAGTCAGGGTGCCGCCCGATCTGATAGAAGAAAGGGTGGAAGGAGGATGTCTGTCAACTGAGGAGGTAGACCCCACTCTGAAAAGTTAGAGAGGCTCCAGAAATCCACAGTAGCCCTTCAAGTAGCACATCCACCTGTCAGTGGAGAGCTGAGGGTGTGGTTCTGGGCACTGACAGCTGCCAGTAGCCTCTGTTGGATGCCTGCCTTTGTGGCAGTACTAACCTTGGAATGGGGATCAGATCCTATGATAGTAGGTTGGT
Organism: Triturus cristatus; assembly: GCF_964204655.1. NCBI lineage: Eukaryota > Metazoa > Chordata > Amphibia > Caudata > Salamandridae > Triturus > Triturus cristatus. The sequence continues at coordinate 1,192,764,712 of NC_140591.1, forward strand.
CATGGTGAAGTTACTCGTGGGTTGGGTCACCTCTTTTGGTCAACTATGCATTGCCCTGGCAAAGGTGGAGCTAGGTGAGGTAAGTACCACACAGTATAAAGTAGAGGGTTGAAAGAAGGTTGACAGAGGCACCATGCTAGCCAAGGCCCAATTTAGGCTCGAGCCTGTTATATTTGAGGTAGATCAGCTTCCCAGAGTAGGTCTATATCCTTCCACACTGAATAGTCAGGGAGACTTACCAAAAGTCTGGGTGAGTTCTCCTGGACGTATTAGTGGGGGCGGGGGGTTGTGTAAGGAAACAGGCCTTTTTTGGATTTATGCAACTTTTTGCCCCTGCCCCATTTTGACTACTAGGTACTGGTGCAATCGCTCTGAAATGCCCTGCCACCTGCTAAACAGGACTCAGTACATGTTCTTTGCCCCTTAAAATGGTGCTTGTTTAATTGGCTTGTCCCCAATTGGCATAGCCTAACTTACTTGTAAGTCCCTACTAAATGGTACCAGTGGTACCCAGAGCCTGTGAGTTAGAGTGTCCCCTAGGGACTGCAGCACTTGTTGTGCCACCCTGTGTGTGACAAGGTAAAACATTGCTCCAAGTCTGCCGCCGCAGATTGGAAGAGCAGTTTCAAATTGCTAACTCAACTTTGTCATTTAAAGAAATGGCAAAGTCCAAACATCCCTCTTTAATATATGTAGGTCACCCCTAAGGCATGCCTAACAAGTCCTAAGGCAGAGTGTTGTATGTTGAAAAGTGGAACATGTACTTCTACATGTTCCAGCATTAAAAACCTTAAACTGTTGTTTGTACTGTAGAACGGCTAGTAGCCCCATTGGCAATTACAGAGTTACAGGCAGGCATCCCAGCCCTGTTAACTTCTGAATGGGACTACTAAGGGGCAGATTACGATCTCACTAGGAAGACTTCCATACGGGTTCCGTAACGAGCAAAGCCTATGTTTCCAACTGAATCCTCCCCAGTTCTGAATGACCAAGTACGATGCTAAGATCTCGTCCGCATCGACCGAATCGTTTTCGAACCCGATCTTGTCAGTCCGACTCGTTCGCAGCCGAATCGTGCTACGTAATGGAGCCAGCTTCCGAACGAGCGAGTACGATGCAAGATTTGGACAGCCATATCGACTTGGTCTCAGCGAGACAAAACAGCAGTGGAAATCAGACTTCGGGTGTTGTAACAGGCCCCCCTTCATCCGGGACCCTCCGAATCGGTCCCGTCGGGGTACCCATGGGTCCTCCTTTTTCATGCATGCACAGTGTCGCGGCCACCATGGGGTGCCTGCCACTGGGTGTATGCTTCCCCCCCTCTTTTTGCTATGGGGCCTGTGTACGCGTTCGGTATACAGGCTCCCATAGAGTTCAATTGCAGTCGGAGCGAACCGAGGTCCGTCACCATACGGGTGCATCGGAAAGGGTCGCTCGGACTCGCGGAGTGCAATATGCTAGGAAAGCCCTCCTTATCCAATTCGTACGAAGGGCTTTCCTAGCGAGATCGTAATTGGCCCCTAAGTGCTGTAATGTTTGGCATCAAAGGAAGAAGTGCATTAAAAACAATTTAATTTTAAAATCAAAATTAATGTCACTAGTGGGCAAACTGCAACTTTAGAAGTTGCCCCTTTAGTTGTCCAACGTTTCCCGAGCCTGATTAATGATGTACACAGGGGTTGTCCTGCAGACAGCTTTCTGTCTTCCTGAGGAGATGTGGTAATGGCTCCCAGGAAAGGACACTTGCACTCGCCGGTGATGCGGCAAGCGCAAGGTAAATGGTTTTATTTATTTATTTAATATTACTTATTCCAACCAGTAGTGTGCCGGGAGGACCCTTTGCCTAGTGGTTGAGAAAGGGATCGGGGCCTCAGGCAAGGTCTGAGAAATCCTGCTGTGGGGGACTTACTTGTGGCAACAATAGGGGTTATTGGCCCCGAACGACCCTCAGCACCCAAGGGGTATTCATCCTCCAACGTGTAGTGCACCAGGAGGTCCCTTTGCAGAGTGGTTGTAAAAATGGGGTTTGGCCTCTGACAAGGTCTTAGCAAACCTGCTTTGGGGGACTTACTTGAGGCAACAATAGGGGTTCTTGGCCCCCAACAACCCTCTGCAGCCAAGGGGTTCATCCCCCAAACAGTTGTGCGCCATGAGGCCACTTTGCAGATTGGTTGAGAAAGGGGGCGGGACCTCTGATTAGGTCTCAGCAACCCCACTGTGGGGGACTTACTTATGGAAACAATAGGGATTCTTGTCCCCCAATGACCCTCAGCTGCCAAGGGGACTTCTTACTCCAACCTGCAATGAGCCAGGAAGCCCCTTTGCTTTTTTTTTTTCCTTTTTAAATTATTTTTCTTTTTTTCACCATCACTTTTCCATTCGTCATTACAAAACAAAACCATACAATATTATACAATATATATATTTTTTTTTTACACCAAAAGAAAAATCAAACGAAAAAGGGAAAAAACAAAAGAAAAATAAGACAAAAAACAGGCTCAAACAAGCTGTCGAGTAACTATATCTTCAGCAAGGCAACCAGAGGATAAATAATTCAATAAATCTATTGTGTTCCAGATACATTCCAGGTACCCGACCCCCAATCAATAAAACATATGCAGTTTTTAAACAATTCACAACCAAAAATTATAGTCAAATGTTATGGCTGGGGTCGCTCCAACCTGGCCTTCCAATCGGTAACTGGGGCCCAAATAAGTTTTCCCAGTTTCATAGCCTTCCACCCTTTCTTCTCGTAAAGGCCTTTTTCCAAACTATAAATGGCTAAAAGCCGTGATACCCATTGTTGGAAGGTAGGAGGATTAGGATCCTTCCAAGCGGCTGCAACACAAATCTTAACAACCGCCATGGCTAGAAATAAAAACTCATGGTGTGCTACTTAAACACCAGCCCTGCCCACACCTAAAACCACCAATTCGTTAGTTAAACTGATTTGAATCCTCAAGGTTTGTCCCATAAAATGCTCAATTGCCCTTTTCAAAGGATCCAACCTAGGGCAAGAGGCGAACATATGTACCGTGTCAGCCTCCGTGCAGCTACAACGCGGGCAATAGATACCCATTGTCCCTCCCCACTGGGCTATTCTTGCGGGGGTGTAATAAAGTTCAAAAATGTTTTTAAAGGGGGGAGGAGCCTAGCGCTTGACCAAGATGGCCGCGTGAGCTTTGAGCTCCCGAGACCCTCGTGCCCTCCGTCGTCTATCCTGTATATAATCCTGTTTGTATGCATGGCATCGTGTAGATGACTTGTCAGGGAGGCGATCGATGCCACCCGAGGTCGAATCGCCCACCGGGAACCGGAGTTATGCATGGCGGAAGATTGAGGCCCATCTCCGAGGGATGCCAGGGGCTCGAGTTGGCAGGATGCCCGACCTCTAATTGAACAACAGCGGCCAGGCGAGGTGTGAACTGCCGGACGGAGGTCCCTATCCTTTCACTTTCACTTTCTCGCCCGTTGTCTGCCCAGCCCAGGGAGTGCTCGCGTCTGCTTTATTATCACTCGGACGCTCTGCATGCCACACTGGCGACCCATCGTAAGACGGAGCACTCCTGATCTCTCTCGCTGAGAGAGGGCAGTCCGGTTTGAACCGACTTGCTTGAGCCCACCATGTCGGGCAAAGCAGAGGTGGACCGGCCGAAGCCCAAGGCCACCAGGCGGGGAGCCTACACTCAAGCCAATAACATGGACCGCTATGCCCAGCAGAAGGGGTCACCGGGTGCACCGAGCCAGTCCCCGGACACACAGAAGACTGCCTCACCCTTGGCCCCGGAGCTCTCACTGCAGGATGTCATGGGTGCACTCGACGGGCTGCAGACTTCGATTGGGAGACAGTTTGATGCCCTGGCGCACAAAGTGGATACCATCTTGGTGGATGTTGATGTGATCCGCGCGGATTTGGGCAAAACAAATGAACGGGTCAAATCCCTGGACATCAAGACCACGGGCCTCGCCGATGATGTCTCGGACTTGCAGACCGAGGTCCGTAAGTTGCGGACCGAGAGTGATCTCGCCGCCCGTCGGCTGGAGGACTTCGAGAGCCGGGCCAGGCGCAACAACGTGCGCGTTATCGGGGTCCCGGAGTCCTCGGACGAAACTTCAGTGGACCTGCTCGTGGAGGACTTGGTGCTTAATCATCTGCAGCCTAAGGGTCTAGGGAAGTTTTTCGCAGTTGAGCGGGCCCATAGAGTGCCGGGTGGGCGGCCCAAGGTGGGAGCCACACCGAGGCCGATCGTTGCCCGGCTCTTTCATTTTCGAGACCGGGACGCTATCCTGCAGGCCTCGAGGGTAATGGGCCCAGTCCCCTTCCAGAACGCGTCGGTGAATTTCTATCCTGACTTCACCCAGCAGGTGCAGAGGCAGCGGCAGGGCTTCCTGGGGGTGAAGAGGAGGCTTCGGGAGAGGGAACTGAAATACGCCATGCTCTTCCCTGCCAGACTACGTGTGGTGTTTGAAGACCGAACATTCTTCTTTGAGTCGCCTGCCATGGCGGATGAATGGCTGGACGCTCTGCCTCGACGACGCACGGAAGAGGACACTGCCGTAGACGGGGATAGTGGCCGGGATGAACAAGGTTGATGTCTTCGGAACCGGGCTGACTCTGACTGATTTTAGATAATGACTTGCAGTAAATACGGAGGTTGTGGGAGGACGAGGGGAGCTCTTTCCTCCCTTAGGGTACTTTTTGTAGATTTTGGGTTTGGTAGGGCGACAGGCACACTGCAAGTTGGGGGGGCTTTGTAAGCTGCAGCAGGGGTGCAGGGTGGGGGGGGTTTCCGGGATTTTGGGTTTGTTGTTGGGGGGTTTGTTTCCGCAAGGCATAGTGATTATTTTCAGGACTGTTCCATGGTGGCTCTTCGGGTGTGGGGTGGGCCTCTTTACATTTGGGGATGGGGGGTAGGGGCTTAAGTGTTATAAGCTGGAATGTTAATGGTTTGGGGGATCGCATTAAGCGTGGGATTGTTTTGCAATTCTTGAAACGGTCATTGCCGGATGTTGCCCTGCTGCAGGAGACGCATCTTATAGGTAATACGTGCTATGCCCTGAATAGGAAGGGTTATAAACTCATAGCTCATTCGGGATTCTCCTCTGGGTCCAGGGGTGTGGGCATCCTAGTCAGAGCCTCGCTACCATTTGAGGTGGATTCCACCATTGTTGATGATAGGGGGAGGTTTGTGGCGGTGGCGGGGCGGTGGGAAGGAAGAACTTTGGTTTTGGTTTCGGTTTATATCCCGCCGGCCCTGCAGGCCTCCACGTTCACAGATCTGGGTAGGGCCCTGCTGGATCTCCCGGGGGGTATGCTTGTAGTGGGAGGTGATTTCAACGCTGTTGGCTCCGGCTTGCTGGATAGATACCCGCCCAGAGACACTGGGGGGGCTCAGAAGTGGCTTCCAGACTTTCTAGATACGCTTGGCCTGATAGACTGCTGGAGGCTCCGGCACCCCACACAGAGCCAATACACTTTCCACTCCGGGGCGCATGGTAGCCTTTCCAGGATTGACTACATACTCACTCTGGCTGCGCATGCCTCATTGGTGTCTGAGGCCAGGCACATGGCGCGTGGTATATCTGACCATTCGCCGGTGTGGGTCAGGCTGGATCTGGGTCGAGAGGGAGGGGGAAGGGTGGCCCCTATCAACCCTTGGTATTTCCGAGACCCCAAGATGCGCAGCGCGCTGGTAAAGACAGTAGATAATTTTTTCAAGGACAATCAGGGATCCGTGGACTCGGCAGTGTCGCTGTGGGAAGCATTTAAGAGCGTGCTGCGAGGGGAAGCCCTCTCCCTTGTAGTGGCTGCCAAGCGGCAGAGAGATGGCGAGGTTTTGCAGATTGAGGAGGAGATCCCGGCTTTGGAGGGAGCGCTGGAGGAGGAGGTTACAGAGGCCTCACTGCATGAGCTGTGCTTGAAGCAATCCGAGTATAAGGACCTGGTGACGAATGGCGCTAAGACCCTCGGTAGGGAACAGCAGGGCCGTCTGTATGATGTTGGTGACAAGGCCGGGAAACTCCTGGCTTGGCTGGACAAAAAAGAACGGGTCAATAGAGTAGTGCCGGAGTTGACGGGAGAGGGGGGAGAGGTGATTGTGGAACCTGAGAGGATGGTGCAGTGTTTCTCGGACTATTTCCGTATGGTTTATGCCTCAGTGTCGGACAGGCCGCCCGAGGACTCGCATGACCTCCTGCGTGATATCGCATTGCCCTGCCTCTCTGATATAGATAGGGACGATCTAGATGGTGACATAACGGTCGAGGAGGTGGCGGGGGCTATCTGCGCGTTGAACTTGGGCAAGGCCTCGGGTCCGAACGGCTTGCCGGTCGACCTGTACAAGCTGTTTCCGGATAGGGTTGCCCCTCACCTGCACGCCATGTTCGTGGAGGCGCGGGGGAGTGGGGCCCTCCCGTTGGATCAGCGACTGGCGACGATTGTGGTTATACACAAAGAGGGCAAACCCAGAAATAAGTGCGCCTCATATAGGCCTATCTCACTCCTTAACGCAGAGCCGAAAATTCTGGCTAAAATCCTGGCGGCCCGGTTGATTAGGGTACTCGGTGACTTGGTCCACCCGGATCAATCCGGATTCATCCCGCACCGTAACACAGCGTTAAATCTTCGGCGCCTTCATGGTGTAATCGCCAGGGCGGGCACGCTGCGTGAACCAGCTATTGTGGCGTCTCTCGACGCCACAATGGCCTTTGACACGGTGGAATGGGCATATTTGTGGGCCGTGTTGACCAAGTTCGGCTTTGGCCACGGTTTTGTGAGCTGGGTGAGGTTGCTGTATGAGGGCCCTCTGGCGAGTGTGGTGGTAAATGGCCGGGCGTCGACTCCGTTTCAGCTTGGGAGGGGTACTCGGCAAGGTTGTCCCCTGTCGCCATTGTTGTTTGCCCTCGCCCTTGAGCCGCTAGCTGCGTGGATACGCTGGCACCCGGATATACGGGGACTTAGATGGTCGCCTGAACACGAGGACCGTATATCGCTCTATGCTGATGACATCCTGTTGTATCTTGCCTCACCCAAGAAATCACTTATAGTGGTCTGTGACGTACTCACATCTTTCGGTAGGAACTCGGGTCTCGTTATCAACTGGAGTAAATCGTACTTATATGTTCTTAGTGGCGAGGTTCCACCGATCCCTCGAACTTGTTCGATCCAGGTTGCTCAGCAGGGCTTCGTGTATCTGGGGATCTTTATCTCCATGGACTCTGCCGTGCGATATGAGAGGAACCTGCTCCCCCCCCTAGCGCGCCTGAGGCGGGATGTGGAGGGCTGGCGGAGGCTGCCGCTCTCCCTCGTTGGGCGCGCGGCCCTGTTCAAAATGATGTCTCTTCCCCGGTTCCTCTACGCACTGCAGAATACTTTGGATTGGGTACCGGCCAACTACTTTCGGGAGGTCGAAGGCCTCCAACGAACGTTGCTGTGGGACGGGCGGCCGCGAATAGCTATTGCAAAGTTGACGCTTCCATGGTACGACGGGGGTATTGCGCTTCCAGACATCCGACGGTACTATTGGGCCACCCAGCTGAGTGCGATTAATCATGGGTTTTATGGCCCTGCCCTCAGCCCTGGGTATGCTGCGTGGTGGTAACTATTACAGGGCGTTGTATTCGCGGTCCCTGGACTCGTCCCTCACGGGGCCCACTGGTGTGGCGGTGCGTGTGTGGAAGATGGCAACTGACTCGCTGGGCTGGAAGGATAGGCTCACCCTCGCTACCCCGTTGTTTGAAACTGAGAGACTGGGTAGGCTTTGGCACACAAAAGGCTTTGACAAATGGGACTTGATCGGCATCTCCAGGGTCGGAGATGTCCTGATTAAGGGGAGGGTGAAGTCCTTTGAAGAGTTGCAGAAGGAGTATGAGCTGGGGCCATCTGAGTATTTCCGCTATATTCAGGTGCGTCATGCCCTCCGATCAGTCCTCATAGAGGGTGAGAAGGTGCCTGAGTCCTCTCCTTTGGAGGACCGGGTCCTTGATGGCCATATGCCCGAGAGCACGATCTCGCTCATCTATAAGAAACTGATCAACGTCCGGGCGGATATGCTTCTGGGGTTGAGGGACCAGTGGTCTAGGGATGGCCTCGAGTTGGATGACGAGGATTGGCAGTCCGCTGTTTCCTCTCCTAAGGAGGTTGCGATCCCGTCGCGTCTGAGGCTGGTGCAGCTTAAAATACTGCATCGAGTGTATGTGACGGGGCCAAGGCTGGTTCACATGGGATTCTCGGAGGACGGCCTATGCAGGAGGGGATGTGGTATGGTGGGTACTTTCCTGCATATCATTTGGGAATGTGGTGTCATCACGGAATTCTGGAGGAGAATCCATGCAGTGATGGGGGAGGTGACGGGCATTGCTATGCAGTCGGAAGCGCGGTGTTGTCTCCTGAATGTCTGGGGGCCCACTGATCATAATGCGGCGCAGACCCAATGGGTGACTCTGGGTAACATGGTCGCTAAGAGAGATATAGCGCGATTGTGGGGATCCGTGGGGCCCCCCACATTGACCGCAGGGAAAGAAAATATGGATTGGAGTATGCTAAGGGAGAAGACGGTATATTGCGCTAGAGGCCGCCCTCGGAAGTGGCACGCCATCTGGGGGCGGTGGAATCAATACAGGGGGGGAATTTGTCTTGCCCCTGATTTGGATCCCCCCGAGGAACAGCTTTCCTCCTAACCTTCTTTCCAGCTCAGTATGGTTAATGGACTTCTTTGGCCTCTGCTGTCCCCCTTCTTCCTCTTTTCACAGTACTGTAAATGGTAGATGATTGGGGTCCTGCCTCCCCTGGGGGGCTATCACCATGGGCATTCAGTGTTCTTGCCTTGCTGGGGGTTGTTGTGTGTTTTGTGTTTATTTAAAAATGGAATCTTTGCACTCCTCCTTCATTGTACTGTGGACGCGTCTCTGTTCCTCTTTATCGAAGCTGCCGAACCTCCGGGTTGTCGGCTGAATAGCTGTGTCCAGACTTTTGAAAATAAAGGTTTTTAAAAAAAAAAAAAAAATGGTTTTAAAGTGTTGAGCTTGTAGATTAGCTGCCTTCAATACCGTGCATCCTAACTTAAGTGAGGCTATAAACTCACTCCCTTCAATGCCAAGCTTCCCCCGCCATTTCTCAGAATATTTATCCAGATCATCGTTTTGTTATTGGTTAAGCTCAGTATAAATCTGGGTTATAGAGCACCCCTCTGGATTTTGCACCCTTTCCATAACTGTGTCTCTGTTAAAAGCTCTTGCTCCCCCGCTTTTCCTTACACGAGCCGACCGGATCTGTAAGAATTAAAAAAATTCCCTTCACTCCAGGTTAAACCGGGTTTGAGCTCTTTCGAATGTAATTATACCATTAGAATCTATATTGTCGTCAAGTCTTTTAACACCCAACCCGTCCTATCGCCTCATTTGCAAAGTGTTTGAGAAATGGGTCGGTGCCTCTGACGAGGTCTCATCAATCCCGCTGTGACAGACTTACATGTGGCAACAATAGGGGTTCTTGGCCCCCAATGACCCTCAGCAGCCAAGGGGCTTCATCCTCCAACCATTAGTGCACAGGGAAGCCCCTTTGCAGATTGGTTGAGAAAGCCAAAGGGGCCTCCAATGAGGTCTCAGCAGTCCTGTTGTGGGGGACTTACTTATTGCAACAATAGGGGTTCTTGGCCCCTTTCGACACTCAGCATCCAGGGGGACTTCATCCCACAACTAGTAGTGCACCAGGAAGTTCCTTTACTGAGTGGTTGAGAAAGGGGGCAGGCCTCTGATGAGGTCTCAGCAATCCTGCTGTGGGGGACTTACTTGTGGGAACAATAGGTTTTCTTAGCCCCCAACAACCCTCAGCAGCCAAGGAAACTTCATCCCCCAACCAGGGGTGCACCAGTAGGACCCTTGCAGAATGATTGAAAAAGTGGGTGGGTCCTCCAACGAGGTCTCAGCAATCCTGCTGAGGGGGACTTACTTTTGGCAATAATAGGGGTTTTTGGCCCCAATGACTCTCAGCAGCCAAAGGGACTTCATCCCCGGTAAATAAACAAATAAATAAAATCACTTACCTTGTGCTCGCCGGTGATGCGGAGAGCCCAAGGAAAGGGCTTTATTAATTTTAATATTACTTATCCCAACGTCTGTCGACTTTCACCAACACCTGGCCCCACCGCTCTCACCTGTGCGAGCTGCTACTGTTCATCCCCCAAAAAGTAGTGCACCAGGAGGCCCCTTTGCAGAGTAGTTGAGAAAGGGGGTAGGGCCTCCGATGAGTTCTGAGCAATCCTGCTGTGGAGGGCTTACTTGTGGGTGTCATTTAGCCCCGGGAAGGTAAGGGGGTCCCGAGGCTCAGAGGACAACAGGCCCTCCCCATTACTCTTTCTTTAGCCCTGGGGAGGTGGTGGTCTCATGGGTTCAATGAGCCTCAGGAGAGGGGACCAGGGCACTCCCCTCCTTTTTGCTAAAATAAAGCCCCTGGGACCTGGCCCACCCACGGGCTGTATTCAAAACAAGCATGGGAGCTCACTCTTTTTTTGTTTTAATTTTTGCCTTGGATTTGTTTCCCTGTCACAATTAAAGTGCTTTTTGGCACTGTCGGGACAACAGAGCTATCTGGATATATATAAATATATATAAATATATATAAATATATATATATATATATATATATTATCTACTGGCGGTCGCCAGTAGATAGTTATAGCTAGGACCCTGTTTCCATAGGAAATCCGCAACATTCTATTTGGAATAACTTTGGCACCGGTTGACGAATCCTCGCGAAATTTTCAAAACTAATGGGGCGCTACGCTCCGCTCCTACCCTGAAAGTCTCAGGGTGATTCGTCAAGCGGGGGCTGAGAAAAAAGGGGGGTCCCAAAACACGTTTTCCCCATGCATTTTTCCATAGGACCTTTAGACACAGCTACAGCCCGAACGGCTGAACAGAATTACTTGTAATTTGGCAGAGAGGTAGCCATAAGGTCAAGGAAGTGCCTTTTGTAGGTCTGGTGTAAATCTGTTCAGTAGTTCCTGAGAAAATAGCATTTAAATCAATATATATATCTGTAAGCGCGCTCCGAGCGCGCACCGTAAGCTTACCGTACGCGTACGGTGCCGTGCGCGAGCGCGATTCTGATTGGCTGTTAGATCTCAATAAACATTCGAATCGGTCGAAACCAGGAAGTGTCGGCCGCCATTTTCTCTCTCGCACTCTGAGGGGGGGTTGGAAAAACAAAGTCGGATAACATGAAAAGGGGCAGGCTAGACAGCGCCTGACCCCCTAGCCTTGGTCATGGTGTCCCTGAGAGCCCCCCCAGGCCAAAAATTATTATTTTTTTTTTTTTAGAAAAAACGGCAAAAACGCTTACCGTACGCGTACGGCAAAAAATCTTCAAAAAAAAAAAAATCAACACTTTCCCACCCACCCCGTGTGCAAAAGGAGCCTGCAGAGCACCTTTTGTGCATGGAGATATCGCGTTGTGCATGTAATAGAAAACCTTTCACAACGATGCGCATAATATGTCCTCCGTGTGCGGACGGTGCGCGAAGCGCATTGTGCGTACATGGCCTATTGAGCGTAACGTGGGCACGCGGTGCGCGTAGCGCACCCCGTGCCCACCGTGCGTGCACGGCACTAACTGCGTAAAGTGGGCGCGCGGTGCGCGAAGCGCACCGTGCGCGCACGGAACGAACTGCGTGAAGTGGGCGCGCACGGCACGAACGGCGTCAAGTAACTTAGCATTTAAAAAACCGTACAAATTCACTGAAAAAACCATAGGTTTCACACACGTTATAGTTAGGAATTAGCATTTAAAAAACCTTGCAAATTCACTGAAAAAACCATAGGTTTCACACAAGTTATAGTTAGCTGGACATTTCACTCGTAAAAAACCAATGAAATTCCCCCGTTATAGTTAGTGCAGGCAACTATAACTCACGCGACCGCAATCCTCTGTTGATGCTAATACTGTATCTTTAGCTATACATATATTACAAATATTTATTTTTCATAAAGACACATATGTCATCAGTGATGTAATATCTGACATCATCAGCAGAGGATTGCGGTCGCGTGAGTTATAGTTGCCTGCACTAACTATAACGGGGGAATTTCATTGGTTTTTTACGAGTGAAATGTCCAGCTAACTATAACTTGTGTGAAACCTATGGTTTTTTCAGTGAATATATATATATATATATATATATATATATATATATATATATATATATATATATCCAAACTTACAGGTTCCCATATGAAAAAGGCCACAGGAAGATTCACTTTGCACGACAATTTATTGGCAGCATGCAAGCAGGTGGTTGTAACAGAGTCCCGCATCAAACAATCCAAAAGCCAGACGCGTTTCGGGAATCAAACGTCCCTTCATCTGTGGCGTGTTGTCGGCAGAAAATGGTAGCGCTAATGACTCGCGCACACTTTATTCAAAACCTGCCTCAGTGGGCGTGGCCGAAGAAACGGCATTCTGGGTCTCGTAGTGCGCTGTCCAGTAAACCTCAGTGGGCGCGCTCCTGTTTCTACAATTTTGACAAGTTATTCCCCAAGTGGGTAGATGTAGGAACCTGCTGCCACCTGCCCCGCTTTGTTGCTGTCAAGGGTGCATGCGCTGTCACCATCCTGCATGGCGCCAGCACTTCTTCCTTCCTCTCGTTGAACACCCGCTGGGTGCTCCCAGGATCCGCTTTGACGCGGTGGGCCGATTTCACGACCGGAGACAGCCGTCAATTATATCCAAACTTACAGGTTCCCATATGAAAAAGGCCACAGGAAGATTCACTTTGCACGACAATTTATTGGCAGCATGCAAGCAGGTGGTTGTAACAGAGTCCCGCATCAAACAATCCAAAAGCCAGACGCGTTTCGGGAATCAAACGTCCCTTCATCTGTGGCGTGTTGTCGGCAGAAAATGGTAGCGCTAATGACTCGCGCACACTTTATTCAAAACCTGCCTCAGTGGGCGTGGCCGAAGAAACGGCATTCTGGGTCTCGTAGTGTGCTGTCCAGTAAACCTCAGTGGGCGCGCTCCTGTTTCTACAATTTTGACAAGTTATTCCCCAAGTGGGTAGATGTAGGAACCTGCTGCCACCTGCCCCGCTTTGTTGCTGTCAAGGGTGCATGCGCTGTCACCATCCTGCATGGCGCCAGCACTTCTTCCTTCCTCTCGTTGAACACCCGCTGGGTGCTCCCAGGATCCGCTTTGACGCGGTGGGCCGATTTCACGACCGGAGACAGCCGTCAATTATATCCAAACTTACAGGTTCCCATATGAAAAAGGCCACAGGAAGATTCACTTTGCACAACAATTTATTGGCAGCATGCAAGCAGGTGGTTGTAACAGAGTCCCGCATCAAACAATCCAAAAGCCAGACGCGTTTCGGGAATCAAACGTCCCTTCATCTGTGGCGTGTTGTCGGCAGAAAATGGTAGCGCTAATGACTCGCGCACACTTTATTCAAAACCTGCCTCAGTGGGCGTGGCCGAAGAAACGGCATTCTGGGTCTCGTAGTGCGCTGTCCAGTAAACCTCAGTGGGCGCGCTCCTGTTTCTACAATTTTGACAAGTTATTCCCCAAGTGGGTAGATGTAGGAACCTGCTGCCACCTGCCCCGCTTTGTTGCTGTCAAGGGTGCATGCGCTGTCACCATCCTGCATGGCGCCAGCACTTCTTCCTTCCTCTCGTTGAACACCCGCTGGGTGCTCCCAGGATCCGCTTTGACGCGGTGGGCCGATTTCACGACCGGAGACAGCCGTCAATTATATCCAAACTTACAGGTTCCCATATGAAAAAGGCCACAGGAAGATTCACTTTGCACGACAATTTATTGGCAGCATGCAAGCAGGTGGTTGTAACAGAGTCCCGCATCAAACAATCCAAAAGCCAGACGCGTTTCGGGAATCAAACGTCCCTTCATCTGTGGCGTGTTGTCGGCAGAAAATGGTAGCGCTAATGACTCGCGCACACTTTATTCAAAACCTGCCTCAGTGGGCGTGGCCGAAGAAACGGCATTCTGGGTCTCGTAGTGCGCTGTCCAGTAAACCTCAGTGGGCGCGCTCCTGTTTCTACAATTTTGACAAGTTATTCCCCAAGTGGGTAGATGTAGGAACCTGCTGCCACCTGCCCCGCTTTGTTGCTGTCAAGGGTGCATGCGCTGTCACCATCCTGCATGGCGCCAGCACTTCTTCCTTCCTCTCGTTGAACACCCGCTGGGTGCTCCCAGGATCCGCTTTGACGCGGTGGGCCGATTTCACGACCGGAGACAGCCGTCAATTATATCCAAACTTACAGGTTCCCATATGAAAAAGGCCACAGGAAGATTCACTTTGCACGACAATTTATTGGCAGCATGCAAGCAGGTGGTTGTAACAGAGTCCCGCATCAAACAATCCAAAAGCCAGACGCGTTTCGGGAATCAAACGTCCCTTCATCTGTGGCGTGTTGTCGGCAGAAAATGGTAGCGCTAATGACTCGCGCACACTTTATTCAAAACCTGCCTCAGTGGGCGTGGCCGAAGAAACGGCATTCTGGGTCTCGTAGTGTGCTGTCCAGTAAACCTCAGTGGGCGCGCTCCTGTTTCTACAATTTTGACAAGTTATTCCCCAAGTGGGTAGATGTAGGAACCTGCTGCCACCTGCCCCGCTTTGTTGCTGTCAAGGGTGCATGCGCTGTCACCATCCTGCATGGCGCCAGCACTTCTTCCTTCCTCTCGTTGAACACCCGCTGGGTGCTCCCAGGATCCGCTTTGACGCGGTGGGCCGATTTCACGACCGGAGACAGCCGTCAATTATATCCAAACTTACAGGTTCCCATATGAAAAAGGCCACAGGAAGATTCACTTTGCACGACAATTTATTGGCAGCATGCAAGCAGGTGGTTGTAACAGAGTCCCGCATCAAACAATCCAAAAGCCAGACGCGTTTCGGGAATCAAACGTCCCTTCATCTGTGGCGTGTTGTCGGCAGAAAATGGTAGCGCTAATGACTCGCGCACACTTTATTCAAAACCTGCCTCAGTGGGCGTGGCCGAAGAAACGGCATTCTGGGTCTCGTAGTGCGCTGTCCAGTAAACCTCAGTGGGCGCGCTCCTGTTTCTACAATTTTGACAAGTTATTCCCCAAGTGGGTAGATGTAGGAACCTGCTGCCACCTGCCCCGCTTTGTTGCTGTCAAGGGTGCATGCGCTGTCACCATCCTGCATGGCGCCAGCACTTCTTCCTTCCTCTCGTTGAACACCCGCTGGGTGCTCCCAGGATCCGCTTTGACGCGGTGGGCCGATTTCACGACCGGAGACAGCCGTCAATTATATCCAAACTTACAGGTTCCCATATGAAAAAGGCCACAGGAAGATTCACTTTGCACGACAATTTATTGGCAGCATGCAAGCAGGTGGTTGTAACAGAGTCCCGCATCAAACAATCCAAAAGCCAGACGCGTTTCGGGAATCAAACGTCCCTTCATCTGTGGCGTGTTGTCGGCAGAAAATGGTAGCGCTAATGACTCGCGCACACTTTATTCAAAACCTGCCTCAGTGGGCGTGGCCGAAGAAACGGCATTCTGGGTCTCGTAGTGCGCTGTCCAGTAAACCTCAGTGGGCGCGCTCCTGTTTCTACAATTTTGACAAGTTATTCCCCAAGTGGGTAGATGTAGGAACCTGCTGCCACCTGCCCCGCTTTGTTGCTGTCAAGGGTGCATGCGCTGTCACCATCCTGCATGGCGCCAGCACTTCTTCCTTCCTCTCGTTGAACACCCGCTGGGTGCTCCCAGGATCCGCTTTGACGCGGTGGGCCGATTTCACGACCGGAGACAGCCGTCAATTATATCCAAACTTACAGGTTCCCATATGAAAAAGGCCACAGGAAGATTCACTTTGCACGACAATTTATTGGCAGCATGCAAGCAGGTGGTTGTAACAGAGTCCCGCATCAAACAATCCAAAAGCCAGACGCGTTTCGGGAATCAAACGTCCCTTCATCTGTGGCGTGTTGTCGGCAGAAAATGGTAGCGCTAATGACTCGCGCACACTTTATTCAAAACCTGCCTCAGTGGGCGTGGCCGAAGAAACGGCATTCTGGGTCTCGTAGTGCGCTGTCCAGTAAACCTCAGTGGGCGCGCTCCTGTTTCTACAATTTTGACAAGTTATTCCCCAAGTGGGTAGATGTAGGAACCTGCTGCCACCTGCCCCGCTTTGTTGCTGTCAAGGGTGCATGCGCTGTCACCATCCTGCATGGCGCCAGCACTTCTTCCTTCCTCTCGTTGAACACCCGCTGGGTGCTCCCAGGATCCGCTTTGACGCGGTG
This sequence comes from Triturus cristatus, assembly GCF_964204655.1. NCBI lineage: Eukaryota > Metazoa > Chordata > Amphibia > Caudata > Salamandridae > Triturus > Triturus cristatus. The sequence continues at coordinate 1,192,780,996 of NC_140591.1, forward strand.
GGCCGATTTCACGACCGGAGACAGCCGTCAATTATATCCAAACTTACAGGTTCCCATATGAAAAAGGCCACAGGAAGATTCACTTTGCACGACAATTTATTGGCAGCATGCAAGCAGGTGGTTGTAACAGAGTCCCGCATCAAACAATCCAAAAGCCAGACGCGTTTCGGGAATCAAACGTCCCTTCATCTGTGGCGTGTTGTCGGCAGAAAATGGTAGCGCTAATGACTCGCGCACACTTTATTCAAAACCTGCCTCAGTGGGCGTGGCCGAAGAAACGGCATTCTGGGTCTCGTAGTGCGCTGTCCAGTAAACCTCAGTGGGCGCGCTCCTGTTTCTACAATTTTGACAAGTTATTCCCCAAGTGGGTAGATGTAGGAACCTGCTGCCACCTGCCCCGCTTTGTTGCTGTCAAGGGTGCATGCGCTGTCACCATCCTGCATGGCGCCAGCACTTCTTCCTTCCTCTCGTTGAACACCCGCTGGGTGCTCCCAGGATCCGCTTTGACGCGGTGGGCCGATTTCACGACCGGAGACAGCCGTCAATTATATCCAAACTTACAGGTTCCCATATGAAAAAGGCCACAGGAAGATTCACTTTGCACGACAATTTATTGGCAGCATGCAAGCAGGTGGTTGTAACAGAGTCCCGCATCAAACAATCCAAAAGCCAGACGCGATTCGGGAATCAAACGTCCCTTCATCTGTGGCGTGTTGTCGGCAGAAAATGGTAGCGCTAATGACTCGCGCACACTTTATTCAAAACCTGCCTCAGTGGGCGTGGCCGAAGAAACGGCATTCTGGGTCTCGTAGTGCGCTGTCCAGTAAACCTCAGTGGGCGCGCACCTGTTTCTACAATTTTGACAAGTTATTCCCCAAGTGGGTAGATGTAGGAACCTGCTGCCACCTGCCCCGCTTTGTTGCTGTCAAGGGTGCATGCGCTGTCACCATCCTGCATGGCGCCAGCACTTCTTCCTTCCTCTCGTTGAACACCCGCTGGGTGCTCCCAGGATCCGCTTTGACGCGGTGGGCCGATTTCACGACCGGAGACAGCCGTCAATTATATCCAAACTTACAGGTTCCCATATGAAAAAGGCCACAGGAAGATTCACTTTGCACGACAATTTATTGGCAGCATGCAAGCAGGTGGTTGTAACAGAGTCCCGCATCAAACAATCCAAAAGCCAGACGCGTTTCGGGAATCAAACGTCCCTTCATCTGTGGCGTGTTGTCGGCAGAAAATGGTAGCGCTAATGACTCGCGCACACTTTATTCAAAACCTGCCTCAGTGGGCGTGGCCGAAGAAACGGCATTCTGGGTCTCGTAGTGCGCTGTCCAGTAAACCTCAGTGGGCGCGCTCCTGTTTCTACAATTTTGACAAGTTATTCCCCAAGTGGGTAGATGTAGGAACCTGCTGCCACCTGCCCCGCTTTGTTGCTGTCAAGGGTGCATGCGCTGTCACCATCCTGCATGGCGCCAGCACTTCTTCCTTCCTCTCGTTGAACACCCGCTGGGTGCTCCCAGGATCCGCTTTGACGCGGCGGGCCGATTTCACGACCGGAGACAGCCGTCAATTATATCCAAACTTACAGGTTCCCATATGAAAAAGGCCACAGGAAGATTCACTTTGCACGACAATTTATTGGCAGCATGCAAGCAGGTGGTTGTAACAGAGTCCCGCATCAAACAATCCAAAAGCCAGACGCGTTTCGGGAATCAAACGTCCCTTCATCTGTGGCGTGTTGTCGGCAGAAAATGGTAGCGCTAATGACTCGCGCACACTTTATTCAAAACCTGCCTCAGTGGGCGTGGCCGAAGAAACGGCATTCTGGGTCTCGTAGTGCGCTGTCCAGTAAACCTCAGTGGGCGCGCTCCTGTTTCTACAATTTTGACAAGTTATTCCCCAAGTGGGTAGATGTAGGAACCTGCTGCCACCTGCCCCGCTTTGTTGCTGTCAAGGGTGCATGCGCTGTCACCATCCTGCATGGCGCCAGCACTTCTTCCTTCCTCTCGTTGAACACCCGCTGGGTGCTCCCAGGATCCGCTTTGACGCGGTGGGCCGATTTCACGACCGGAGACAGCCGTCAATTATATCCAAACTTACAGGTTCCCATATGAAAAAGGCCACAGGAAGATTCACTTTGCACGACAATTTATTGGCAGCATGCAAGCAGGTGGTTGTAACAGAGTCCCGCATCAAACAATCCAAAAGCCAGACGCGTTTCGGGAATCAAACGTCCCTTCATCTGTGGCGTGTTGTCGGCAGAAAATGGTAGCGCTAATGACTCGCGCACACTTTATTCAAAACCTGCCTCAGTGGGCGTGGCCGAAGAAACGGCATTCTGGGTCTCGTAGTGCGCTGTCCAGTAAACCTCAGTGGGCGCGCTCCTGTTTCTACAATTTTGACAAGTTATTCCCCAAGTGGGTAGATGTAGGAACCTGCTGCCACCTGCCCCGCTTTGTTGCTGTCAAGGGTGCATGCGCTGTCACCATCCTGCATGGCGCCAGCACTTCTTCCTTCCTCTCGTTGAACACCCGCTGGGTGCTCCCAGGATCCGCTTTGACGCGGTGGGCCAATTTCACGACCGGAGACAGCCGTCAATTATATCCAAACTTACAGGTTCCCATATGAAAAAGGCCACAGGAAGATTCACTTTGCACGACAATTTATTGGCAGCATGCAAGCAGGTGGTTGTAACAGAGTCCCGCATCAAACAATCCAAAAGCCAGACGCGTTTCGGGAATCAAACATCCCTTCATCTGTGGCATGTTGTCGGCAGAAAATGGTAGCGCTAATGACTCGCGCACACTTTATTCAAAACCTGCCTCAGTGGGCGTGGCCGAAGAAACGGCATTCTGGGTCTCGTAGTGCGCTGTCCAGTAAACCTCAGTGGGCGCGCTCCTGTTTCTACAATTTTGACAAGTTATTCCCCAAGTGGGTAGATGTAGGAACCTGCTGCCACCTGCCCCGCTTTGTTGCTGTCAAGGGTGCATGCGCTGTCACCATCCTGCATGGCGCCAGCACTTCTTCCTTCCTCTCGTTGAACACCCGCTGGGTGCTCCCAGGATCCGCTTTGACGCGGTGGGCCGATTTCACGACCGGAGACAGCCGTCAATTATATCCAAACTTACAGGTTCCCATATGAAAAAGGCCACAGGAAGATTCACTTTGCACGACAATTTATTGACAGGTTTTTGAATAAAGTGTGCGCGAGTCATTAGCGCTACCATTTTCTGCCGACAACACGCCACAGATGAAGGGACGTTTGATTCCCGAAACGCGCCTGGCTTTTGGATTGTTTGATGCGGGACTCTGTTACAACCACCTGCTTGCATGCTGCCAATAAATTGTCGTGCAAAGTGAATCTTCCTGTGGCCTTTTTCATATGGGAACCTGTAAGTTTGGATATATATATATATATATATATATATATATATATATATGTTTCCAAAGAGTCGTTGCGAGATCCCCGCTGTCCTTCCTTTCGATGCCGGTGCCAGCCGCAGTCGCAACTCCGCTTATTATGTCTTTCCAACAGGATGAAATCTGAGAGTTCCCAGAAAATAATCCAGCGGCACACCAAGGACAACACAATAAATTTTTTATTGCGTTAAACGAACAGAACTACGCGTTTCGGCGAAGCCTTTGTCAAGTTAGTGACCTGTGCCCAAATTCCCTTAGAAATACAGGTCATGGTTGAAAGACAGTGAAGAAATATTATCGTCAGATTTAAATTTGTTCCAATTTCGTAACATACTCAATGATATTGCTTATTTGACAACCAATAATTGTTAACAATCACAAGAATACGATTAGTTCAATGACCAAATAAAAATGAAAATCAAAATAGCAATGAAAAACATGATCAGATCACCCTTCCGCCTGTAAATACCAGTAAATGCTGTTTAAATGCTGTAGAGTGCATAGTTAGAGCCCCTCCTTCTGACCATGAACACTGAAAACATACTAAAAAGTAGAATCGGATTTTTAAAGTTGTTTCAAATCTTTTTAGGAAATTAAGCATACTACCAAGCTAAAATTATCAAATAACCACTGCTAATCAAATAAAATGTATAATAATTATTTGACTATAACAAAATTCAAATATTTGAAATAGTTAAAAAAACAGTGGAAAAAACAATGGTAAAGAATCAAGGGCAAGTGCCCAATAAATATAATACCAAAGAAAATACCGACAAAATTATTTTTCAATAAACAAGTTCATATGGAGGCCTGGACTTCAATAACTGTGAAAAAACATATATAACAGCAGATTTAAAAATTATGCAATGATATAATACCAATTACAATCATGTAAACTTATATTTCATTCTTAAAAGCAGATGCTAAAAATGAAAAAAGAGTGCAAAAAAGAGTGATAAAGTGCCTAGTGCAAAGAAAAATAATAATACTTTTATACCGGATCGACTAAAAGTTAGTGTCCAAGAAATAACAAAGCATTGTAATATAGATTTAGATGCAACAAGGACACAGAATTACATGTAAAATCCAATGATTCCCTAAGGGGAGTAGCATAATACTATCAACAAATAATAATGTTGATAGCCTGCCATTGTCAAGTTAAGTAATCACCCAAACCCCACATCTCATCTATCAATGAATAAAACAGATAAAACTAGTGACTAGTAAAATCGGTTACCATCCATTAAAAACAAGACATAGAGGAGTAAAAACTTTCTCTTAAGACAATAAAAGAGCAAAAAAGTTCATTAATAGCAGCAAGATAGACCATACAAATGGCTGAGGTAAAAGACAATATCAGAAAATGGTAAAGGGACAAGCCTGCCCCTTAAAAAAGATCAATATCTGTAAAAAGTTATAAAGATCTTCCCCTGTGTTCAGGCCATTCGGAATTTTAGTGTCCAGAAGTAAAATATATCGGCTCTCCAATTGCCTGAGTTTTCTCTCTCTATCCCCTCCTCTTTTGGATGATGGGACTGCATCAATTACAAAATAACTCAAATCATTGAGATTATTATTGTGAACCAGTTTAAAATGACGCGCCACAGGATAGCTGGGATCGGAGTTAACAATGGCCCGAAGATGTTGCAGAATCCGGTTGAAAACTTGGAGTTTAGTGCTACCAATGTAGCGAACATGACAAGTACATTGTAGTACATAAACTTCATAATCAGTTTTACAAGTGAACAAACCACTGACTCTGCAAACATCCTGGGAAAAAGGATCCTGATACTCTACAGTGTTAACTCCAAATTTGCAGGCTGTACACAAACTGCATTTGAAAAAGCTAGATCTATTGGAGAGCCAATTCAAAGTTTTAACCACTTCAGGTCTCGCTAACCCGTCACGGCCCGCCATCGTCAAGTGGCTTGAGTTGAAGCGATCTGTTTCGTTGGATATATATATATATATATATATATATAGAGTGAGAGAGAGAGAGACAGCGAGATATTACCTACTGGCGGTCGCCAGTAGGTAGTTATAGTTAGGACCACGTTTCCATAGGAAAACCTCAACATTCTATTTTGAATAACTTTGGCGCCGGTCGATGAATCCTCGCGAATTTCTCAAAATAGGTGGGGCGCTACGCTCCGCTCCTACCCTGAAAGTCTCGGGGGGATCCGTCAAGCGGGGGCTGAGATAAAAGGAGGGTCCCAAAACGCGTTTTTCCCATGCATTTTTCCATAGGACCTTTAGAACAAGCTACAGCCGGAACGGCTGAACAGAATTACTCAAAATTTGGCAGAGAGGTAGTCCCTAGGTCAAGGAAGTGCCTTTTGTAGGTTTGGTGTAAATCTGTTCAGTAGATTCTGAGAAAATAGCCTTTAAATCAATATATATATCTGAGCCCGCTTACGGTACGCTTACCGTACGCTTACGGTAAGCGTACGGTGGCGTGCGCGAGTGCGATTCTGATTGGCTCTTAGATCTTAGTAAACATTCGAATCGGTCGAAACCAGGAAGCGGCGGCCGCCATTTTGTGTATTTCACTCTGAAAAAAAAGAGTGAAAACAAGGAAAGGGGGCAATGAGGAGAGTTACAGACCCCCTAACATTTGTAAGGGGGTCAAAGAAGGACAGAAAAGTACAAAAAAAACATTTATTGATTTTAAAAAAAATCACGGGGTACGCGTACGGTAAGCTTACGGTAAGCGTACGGTAAAAAAAATAAAAATAAATAAATGAAAAGCAGATTTAAGAGTTTAGATATTAGGGGGCTCTAAAAAGAGCCGTTGTGTTTATGAAGTGATTTTTTAGTGGTACCTACAAGTAAGTACCGATGCAGAGTCTAAGGTTCAAGAGGAAGACTCTGTTCCCTTCATCATTGAAGTGCACACCATCTCCTCTATAAATGTCTTGCATGTCATAACGCAAGTTGTTGTGGTAAATGGCACCCATACCATAGTCACGGAGGAAAGCAGAAACAGATTTGTTGACGTGCTTTCTTGCTTTGTCAATCTGTGGACAGAAATGATTGGACCAGTTCCATTTTTGCCTTTGGCATATGTTGGAAAACACAAAGGCAGTTTTAGGGAAAAGTGTAAACAGTTGTGCAAAGGTGTCCTTCATAAGCATTTCCAGACCTACCCCAGTCAAAGTGCCTAGGTCATTGCCACCACAGTGCACTATTATGAGGTCAGGGTGTTGGATTTGAATGAAGGATTTCACCAATGGCATCAATTGGTGCCACTTTAACCCTCTCTGACCAATCCATTTAATGTCTACATTTGGCAAAGCAAGGTCTTTCACCATACCTGTTTTTCGTGAACCAAAATGTTACAGAGAATCGGTGAGATCTGGACAAATTAAACTTTAGAATTTTATTGGATTACCGTTGGAAATTTATTCCAAAAAAAAATTTAAAATTACTATTTGGTCTAAAGGAAATGAAATCAGATGTATTTTGGAGTTATTTGAGATATAATATTGTGATTATACTTCTGAAACAAAAATATCAGACGGTATTTTAAAGAAATAAGTATTGGTATTAGATGATATTTTTTTAGAATATTATGCATTTCTATAATGTTAAGTTTAAGTAAAAAAAGAATCAGGGCTTTTTTAATACAATCTTTGTGATTGTTATTTTTTTTTGCCCGCTGTAAAATGATGAATGCAATTGCTTTCACAATTTATAGTGAAATGCAATATATTCTGAAAACAGCAAAAATAAGGCAAAAATATTTTTGGGAAAAAAATGTAAATATGTGTACTGTATTATAAAATGTTTTAAAAATATTAATACTTTTTTCTTTTTTTCCAGATAGATATAGAAAATTTTCGAAAACTACAAACATTTTTAAAACTATTTTTTTAAAAAAAAAATGAATAAATATTTTTTCAGTGAGTATGGTAAGTCAATAATAATAATTGTAGTCTCTCAAGGACCTTGTAATGTGTTTATTGATTTTTAGTGTTTTTTAAAAAAAAAAAAAAAAAAGTACGCGCACCGTACGCGTACGGTAAAAAAAAATAAAAAAAAGTTTTTAAAAACATATGTAAAAAAAAGATGAAAGATAAGGTTGGCTCTTAAAAGAACCGTTGTGTTCATGCAGGGACAGAGGAAAGGAAGCATGGGAAAATTATTCAAAGCGACAAATGTGCTGATCTATTTTGTTGTTCACTAGGGAAACACTGGTCTCCCTATGGCAAATTAGATCTTTACAAAATGTGCAATGAATATCAACCTTCCGAAATCGAGGGTTCATTTCCAGAGGGCCAGCAAAGGAGATTCTCCCCCCACAGATGAAGGGCTCACCTGACCTGCAGAAGAAGGAGTCAGCCCTGCAGATGATGGTCCAGGCTGAGCTACTGTGGATGTACTGGCTCGTCTTTCTGAAGAGTTACCTCCAAAAAGATGACCATGTGTCCTTCTGTGTACATCCTGGAGGTGTCTCTTCATGGTGTGATTCCCAAAGGAATACTTCCTGTTAGGATTACCTCTAGAAAGTACACGCTTACACAGCTTACAAGTCACTAAGGGTGCATTTACCTTTTGCTGGCCTTCAGGAAAAGTAAAATAATCCCATACATAAGAGGGCTTTTGTTTCCTCGATCTCTGCCTCAAGACAGTGCTGCTAGTGCTAGCCTCACTCTCAGAAGAGCTCTGCTGTTCTGCCATCGTATCCCAAAGACAAACCAGCTCCTTCTCCCAAGGGATCACAAGCAGAAATGAGGGGAATGGGTGTGGTGTAGGAGAGTTCTAGAACTGAAAGTAGTTTCAACCAATCAAAAGTTGTGTTTCATGATCACATGACCTACCGTACGCTTACGGTATGCTTACGGTGCGCTTACGGCAAAAGTACGCATGCGCGTAAAAAAGACACGCGCTTGCGCGCATGCGCATAACAGTCACTCCCCGACACTTCCGCGTAACGTGCGCGTGTAGCGTAAGCGCGCACGCGTCCCACGCGCAGTACGCGCGGCTACGCAAAGTGCGTAACTATACGCAAGCAGCGTAGATAGATTACGGACGTTGCGTAAACCGTACGCTTACCGTGAGCTTACGGTACGCGTACTAAAAAAATATTTTTTTTTTTTAAAAAGTACTGCAAATAAATTTTACATGTTTATTGTAAAAAATATATTTAAAAAAACATATTAAAGAATTTTAAAAATTTAATCATAGTCTTTATAAAAGGTAAGATAATTAAATTAAAAATATGTTAGAAAAAAAAAAAAAAAAAAATTAGCATTTAAAAAACCTTGCAAATTCACTGAAAAAACCATGGGTTTCACACACGTTATAGTTAGGAATTAGCATTTAAAAAACCTTGCAAATTCACTGAAAAAACCATAGGTTTCACACACGTTATAGTTAGGAATTAGCATTTAAAAAACCTTAGAAATTCAGTGAAAAAACCATAGGTTTCACACATGTTATAGTTAGCTGGACATTTTACTCGTAAAAAACCAATGAAATTGCCCCGTTATAGTTAGTTCAGCTAACTATAACTCGCGCGCCCGCAATGCACTGCTGATGACGTCACATATTACATCACTCATGACATGGTCAGTGACATCACTCATGACATCACTGATGACATCTCAAATGACATCACTGATGACATCATCCAGTGAATGTGGGTTTTTCTGAAAATTAAATATGTTTTATATATGTATATCTCAAGGTCGATGGAAGAATAAATGGGTATATAAGTGTCTAAATGGATGATTTGTTTTTGAAAAATTGATTGTTTAACTGACTGATTAAGTGTATCATAGTGAATACATGTTTTAGTGAGTAATGTTTAAATATGTATATATCTGTATCAGTCTCTCACTTTGTGTATAAGTGGCTGCATGGGTTGGTGAGTAGCTACATGGGTGTCTATATAGGTTATTAGTTGGTTTTTTGAGTATCAGTCTGAGTGTCTGCATGGTTCGGTGGGGGGTATTACGTAGTGCACAGGTGCATGAATGAGTGACTCACTGTTTGTATGTGTTGAACAGACCATGTGTGCAGGACTGCATGGGTGGATGAGTGTGTGTATGGGTGTGTTAGTGAGTGAATGACTGTCTCAATAGTGTCTTTATGAGTAACTACATATGTTTAAAACTAGTATATGTGACTATTGGTGTATATATGTGAGTATATGCAAGGGTGAGAGATTGGAAGAGTTCCTGTATGAATAAGTATGTGTTTCTATAAGTGATTGTTTAAAAGACTAAGTATGTGTAAGTTTCCGTAGAAGTAAGTATGGTGGTGTGTGTATAACTGTATATGCAAGTAAATGTATGTTTGATTCTTTATTAGTACGAGTGACTATGTGTGTGAGTAACTCTATGGATGAGTGGCATTGTGTAACAGGATGTATAGGTGTATGAGTACATATGATGAGTGAGTACATGTATGAGTGACTGTATTGGACTGTTGGTGAATGAGTGGATGTGTATGTGGATCTTAGAATTACTGAAGAGGTTGTTGTAAATGGTATTGGTATGTCCATTGTTTTGAAAATTTTAGTCTCTATTTTTGAATGTGTGTGTCAAAGGTTATATTAGGGTGAGAGGAGGTCTGCCACTCTATCACAAGGATGATGTCATCAGTGATGTCATCAGTGATGTCATTTGAGATGTCATCAGTGATGTCATGAGTGATGTCACTGACCATGTCATGAGTGATGTAATATGTGACGTCATCAGCAGTGCATTGCGGGCGCGCGAGTTATAGTTAGCTGAACTAACTATAACGGGGCAATTTCATTGGTTTTTTACGAGTAAAATGTCCAGCTAACTATAACATGTGTGAAACCTATGGTTTTTTCACTGAATTTCTAAGGTTTTTTAAATGCTAATTCCTAACTATAACGTGTGTGAAACCTATGGTTTTTTCAGTGAATATATATATATATATATATATATATATAAATTCACTTTTGAATTTATATATATTTGAGATGTCATCAGTGATGTCACTGACCATGTCATGAGTGATGTAATATGTGACGTCATCAGCAGTGCATTGCGGGGGCGCGAGTTATAGTTAGCTGAACTAACTATAACAGGGGAATTTCTAGGGTTTTGTACGAGGGAAATGTCCAGCTAACTATAACACCCCTGAAACCAATGTTTTTTTCAATGAAATTTCTAAGGTTTTTTAATTGCCAATTCCTAACTATAACGCCCCTGAAACCTTTGTTTTTTTCAGTGAATTTCAAAGGTTTTTTAAATGCTAATTCCTATCTATAACTTATCTCTGAAGATATCATGAAAAGCATTCTTTTTTAAAAGTAGGGTGCACATTAGTTTTGTGGAAAAGCATCTTTGTGATTGGTTAGGAAAAAGCAGTTTCAACGTGTAGTACATATCATAGGATAAAATTTGCTCAGCTCAAACACACCTGCTACTTGCATTTGGAAGGCACTGTTCGAACTTAAAACAATCGTCAACTTTTAACCTGCATGTGTCATTAAAAGTTCAAGAAAATGTTACAAAAAAATATCGTAAAGTTTCAAAAAAATGATGAACTTTTAACCTGCATGTATTGTAGAATGTTCTAGAAAGTGTGTTGATAGAATACGTTGCACTTCTGACTTCTATGTGTTGTTGAATATTTAAAAAAACGGTTCATATGGAAAATTAAAAAGAAACCAACAGAGAAGTTTTGAAACCTAAAAGAATCAAGGAACTATTCTAATTTATTCTTTACATGTATTTATGTGTGCAGCAACAAAATTATAGACACAACAGGACTAGGAAAAGGAAGAAGCAGGGAGTGGGGGGAGGGGGGGCAGATGGGCAGAATGGCACACATGCACAATTAAGTACAACACACATATAGACTAACAATGGCCAAAATGAAACACACCAACAAGGAGCACAAGTCACACAACCTGCCAACATCACAGCACTGAACGAGCATAGAAGTGAAAACCACGCTGCATTCATAGAGGATGTGTACAAAGGCCAGTCGTTGGTGTTGTGGGATGTCTGCGACCGTGGTCATCGTGGATGAGATGCCCAGCATGTGGCACATGGTCGAGTTCACTGTGTGTTAAGTTGCCAAACGGCTGCTCCTCCCTCCCACGAGCCCCCACACTTTTGTACGGTGAGCTGTTGTATCTCATGCACTCGTACAGCATGCCATTGTAATGCCTATTTGCGCATCTCCTGCTACATTCCAACTACAACATCACAGTGCCATTTGGAGGTGGTGCATGCCACTTAACAACATCGACTGCTGCGGCTCTTGTAACAGGCCACACCAAAAAACAGAGACACACTTACAGAACTTCCTGTACACGGACATGTCCGAGACACCCCGTTCCCCTTGCTGGATAGGCACACCCCTACACTGACCTGTGAACGACAGACCAGCACACACCAGTTGTGCATGCAGGAGGATGCGTACGTAGCTACACATCCAGGCTCACTGCCAACGCTGAGGTGACAGCACACTGTGATGTTGCAGGGCTCATGCCTATCATGCTAAGACAATGACCACAGGGACACACTTACTAAGATGTGGGTTTGGGGGGCATTGGCGGTCCTGCAGTTGTTGAGATGAGTCTTCTGGCCCTCATGGGTATCCCTGTATCATGCTCATTGACTCTATGGCACCTGTGGGTGTTCTGGTGTGGCTCTTGGCTGTGTTCCCTGTCATGGTGCAGGTAGTTGTCCTGCTTAACACCAGCAGAAAGCAGGTGTAAAATCCCTGGTGCTAACGTGTCTTATCGCCGGAATTTGTTTCGCATTGCAATTGGTGTGAAAGTTGTGATGTGATTTTTTTCGTGTGCACAACAATATACGAACTGAGCAGTGTATCTCGTCAAGATCCAGCACCTGACGCACTATTCCCAATCAATATAAATACAATGAGATTTCTTAATAGATTTTGAATGTACACTGTAAGTGCAGCCAATACCTCAGTGCAATACAATACAGGATTTAAGTATTTATAATAAATCGCAAAGGTGCCCCTCGTGTCTTTTTGCACAGGAACGGCTAGTCTCCATTTCATTATCAGCACTTTAACTGAAGTAAAGTTGAGATAAATCTAACACACTATTCAGAAGTTGGTGCAAACTGCAGATATCACCAGTATTCCAGCGATAAGTGCCCCAAAATTTAACACCATGGTGGACTCCATCAAATAACAGTAATAAGAACAAGAAAGAGTCACACAGCAGTTAACAGAACAACCAAAAATATTTTTTTTTTTTTCAAACTTTATTTTTTATAATAATAAATATATAAACGATAAACTATGTTCAAACTTTATTTTTTTATTAACATAAATATAAACAATAAACTAATAAACAAAATGTAACAACAATAATACAAAACAACAAGGCAGAACACTCCTGTAGGAACCACGGATGTCGACGACAGACCTGGAAAACCAGAAAGATTGTTAAAAAAACAACAACATGGTATTCTCAACAAAATACACAAGAAAAAAAATAACAGATATATAAAATGCATACAGCTAACAAAATGTTATACCTTTAACTTACAAATACTGTAAATGTTGGAGCTTTAAAATATTTACCAAATCTGAGGAAATTTTTTTGCAGAAGGCACCACGCCCACAACGTTTTTCTTCAGTGGTGAAGAAATTTTTAACTTTTTCCAAGGGGCAAACATAGACCAATGCCACCTTCTTCATTTGCAAGATTTGCCCAAGAGTTCTGTTACGAGGGGATCCTAACAAAAAATACTCGTGCGGCACAGCAAATATGATGAATCACCTAAGGACCCTTCATCCAAACAATCTTGGACGAGAAGAGTGCAAACAGATGAGAAACACTCCTGTTCTGTATCTGTAAAAAAGAATCACAAATAAATGTATATTAATAACTTTCAAATTTATACTATTCCATTACTGTACAAACACATTTTATATAAAAACTGACTAAGAAACTATAGCCCTGAACCACAAGTGTGACGATCGTTAAAACACTACATGCATAGTGCATACTACTTTGAAGCAGTTCATGCCCTAAAGCCTACCTCACTAAAAGAAAACATTCTAACTGACTAAATGATTACAGTACTATAAGGAGACACACTGGGTGAGTGACAGGGTGTTTGCTAGAAGAGTATGAATACTAACTAGGGAATTGAAGGTGTGAAACACAATTGTGTAGGTGATTAGAGGACTGCATCCATACTGCATAGGTATTTAAAGCAGTCCATGTGCTAAGGCCTGGCTCACTGCATGACGACTTGGGTACTGACTGAATGATTAGAGTACAGCAAGGAGAGTGCCTAGGTGAATTTATAAGTGCTAGGCTTTTCGCACAGGGAATGGATTAGTACTTGGTACTGAATGGGTCACTAGAGGAGTGCAGAAGCAGTCACAAGTGCTGGACTGTATGGACACTGACTAGGAAATTTAAAGTGTGAAAGACAAGTGTCTAGGTGGTTAGAAGACTGCATGCATAGTGGTTTGAAACAGTCCATGTGCTAAGGCCTGGCTCAGTGTATGAATACGTAGGCAGTGACTGAATGATTAGAGTACTGCAAAGATAGTATCTTGGTGAATTTATAAGTGTTTTGGTTTTAGCACAGTGAATGGATTAGTACATGGTGCTGAATGGGTCACTGGAGGACTGCAAAGGGAGTGACAGGGTATTTCCTGGAATTGTATGGATACTGACTAGGGAATTGAAGGTGAGAAAGACAACTGTGTAGGTGGTTAGAGGACTGCATGCATAGTGGATAAGGTGTTTGAAGCAGTCCATATACTAAGGCCTGGGTCACTGGATGAGTACTTGGGTACTGACTGAATAATTAGAGCACTGCAAGGAGAGTGCCTGGGTGAATTTATTAGGGTTTGGCGCAGTGAATGGATTAGTACATGATGCTGAATGGGTCACTAGAGGAGTGCAAATGGAGTGACAGGGTGTTTGCTGGAAGTGAACGGATACTGACTGGGGAATTGAAGGTGTGAAAGACAAGTGTGTAGGTGCTTAGAGGACTGCATGCATAGTGGATAGGGGTTTGAAGAAGTCCATGTGCTAAGACCTGACTCAGTGCATGAATACTTAGGCAGTGACTGAATCATAAGAGTAATGGAAAGAGAGTGCCTTGGTGAATTCATAAGTGTTTGGGTTTTGGCACAGTGAATGGATTAGTACATACTGTTGAATGGGTCTCTAGAGGACTGCAAAGGAAGTGACAGGATGTTTCCTGGAAGTGTATGGATACTGACTAGGGAATTGAAGGTGTAAAAGACAAGTCTATAGTATGTTAGAACACTACATGCATACTGCATACACATTTGAAGCAGTCTATTTGGTACTTAGAAACTGACTAAATAATCAGACTACTTCTAGGACAGTGCTTAGGTAAAACTTTTACATTTTCAGTTCTGCCACAGTGAACAGAATAGTACATGGGACTGCACCTTAGTGTCAAACCCTGACTCATTTTATCAATGCATAAGCAAAGACTAGCTTCTAATGCTACTAAAACCTAACAACATGAGAGGTTTTAAATTAGTTATCTGTCAGCAAATACACAATGTTACCAAATGCTTCTCTCACAGTGGTTCTCAAATGCACACAGACTCACAGTGTAATTCTAGACAACAACCACTATACCTAGGAGTTTACCAAAAATCATTCACTACTGTGGAAGTGTTAAGCGAACTGCACATAATCTTCATATTTCAGGACTGCACTTTTGTGTCAAAGCCTGACTCATTTAATCAAAGCATAAGCAAAGATTGGCTTCTAATGCTACTAAAACTTCACAACATGACCGGTTTTAAAACAGGTATATGTCAGCAAATACACGATGTTACCAAATGCTTCTCTCACAATCCTTACCCAAATGCACACAGACTCACAGTGTGATTTTAGACAAGCAACACTATCCCAGGAGTTTACCAAAACTCATTCACTACTCTGGAAGAGTTAATGGTACTGCACACAATCTACATATTTAAGTACACCACATCAGTGTCAAAGCATGACTCATTTAATCAACGCATAAGCAAAGACTGGATTCTAATCCTACTAAAACTTCACAACATGACAGGTTTTAAAACAGTTATCTGTCAGCAAATACACGATGTTACCAAATGCTTCTCTCACAGTGGTTCCCAAATGCACACAAACTCACTGTGTGATTCTAGACAAACAACACTATCCCTTGCACTATATCAAAACACATTTCTTCATCTAGAAGTAGTACTACATTTTAGTATAGAAACATAACATAACTCATTTCACAAATTCATAAACAATGACTGGTTTCTAATTCTACCAAAATATAAAAACTGCACAGTTATCTGTCTACAAACACATGAAAAACACAAATGCCAATCACAGAATGGTTTCTACATGCACACACATTGTAGAGAAAAAAGTACTCCCTACACTTTAGCAGCAAAAATACATTAGTCTGATTAAAATCAAAATAGTCTACATACATCCCCTCACAATTAAATCACTCATCTTTCAAGTTATTTTGTAGATTAAGGAGTATATCAATCACTCACCATATTTTCTTTTACAGAATCTCTGCACTGTGCACCTCTCAGCAAAAGCAAAGAATGACAAAGTTTCCCTTTCATTTTCCACACATATACATGTAAACATCAAATCACAATCCTTCGCACATAAACTCAAAAACAAACACACATTTCTATTGGTTAAACATTTCAACCCTTTCCAACTGAAATACATTTCAACCCTTCCCCAAATCTGCCTTCTGCCTGTTACCATAGAAACAGGTCATGGAACACTGCACTGAGCTCACAGGTCACAAGTTCAGCACACAATGTTCCTACACAAGACAGGAAGTGTGCTTGACTTTTCAACATATCAGCTTATCATATATAATGTTCCTTACAATCTGTTTTTGTTAACCAATAACAATCATACCTTTAAAAAACAAAAATATACACCCTACCTTTCAGTGTAGAAAGTTGTTATACAACCAATGATTTCTTGTCGTTTTTCAAAAAACGTTGCCGTGGATCCGCGCACCCCCCGCGAGAGAATCCGTGCATCCAACGCGATAGGATGCGCGCACCGTGAGCGCATTTCGTCGCTTTTTTTTTTAAAAAAGGGGGGCCACAGGGGGTCCTTCTGGGACCCCCAAAGCAGATCTAGAGGGTCAGAGTATTTCCACTCTGCCCCCTTTATATCTTTTACACACTTATTACCGAGGCAGAAAATGGCCGCCAACAGTTCCTGGTTTCAAATGTAGAGAGACGCTCGACAGCCAATTAGCATTCAGCGCGCGATCGGGAGGGTGCGCGCTCCGTTCGGGGAGGGTGCGCTTACGGTGCAGGTACGGTCCGCGGATCCGAACTGAGGACTACCTCTTTGCCAAATTTGGTTCAGCGGTTCAGGCTGTAGCTGCGACAACAGATCCTATGGGAAATTGCATGGGGAAAACGTGTTTTGGGACTCCCCTTTTTTCTCGATCCCCGCTTCACGGATCACCGCAAAACTTTCAGGGTTGGAGCGGGGCGGAGCTGGCCAAAAGTTTGGAGAATTTCGCGAAGATTCGTCAATCAGCGCCAAAGATATTCCCAATAGAATGTTGCGGACTTCCTATGGAAAATAGGAAATAGGTCCTAACTATAACTATCTACTGGCGACCGCCAGTAGATAATATATATATATATATATATATATATATATATATATATATATATATATATATATATATATAGAGCTCAGTTCACTCATTTCCCTGCTGCAGAAGAAGGAAAACGGACTCCGGTTAACTGGTGCTGTTTATTATTGACAACGCTCAGCCATGACACCTTTCGGCCTGAACAGGCGTTGATCACATGACGCGTCTGCGGTAAGACTACCAATATTTAAAGTGACGAGTGCATAAAGACTTGAATTAATCTTCAGATATGCATTATCCTAGGTAATATCAACTATGGGATATCATAAATGATTTGGAGGGCATATGAGCTTCCTGGTTTTTATATAAATGTTCTCATTTGATATGTCAGTGCAGGACAACATCTGTGGGCAAGATTGGGGACTGATGTAGTAACAGGCAGGTATAGAGATCCTCGCTGGAATTGAGCCCCTGAGGAGTTTTTGTATCAAGCTCAATAATATACTGTGTTTCCAATTTTCTCAAGGCAGCCTCCCGGTTATCCCCTCACCTTGGACTCAAAATAGAGTCTAAAAAATAATATCTAAAGTGTTATTGTGAATTTCTTTAAAATGGCGAGCAACAGGATAACTGACAAGGAACCGCCTGCGACTGGATCTGATTGTTCCTCACTTGCAGAAGCCAAAGGATCAGACTACTACTGCCCTTCCACTCCGAATCCACGGAACACAACTGCGGAGTGCCCCAGGGATCATCGCTCAGCCCAACCCTATTCAACATCTACATGGACACTCTCACTGCCATCGTCCGACAGCACGGCCTTAGCATAGTATCCTATGCCGACAACACCCAGCTCATCCTCACCCTCACCAAGGACCCCACCACCACCAGACTCGACTTCCAGGAGGAATGCAGGACGTCGCAACCTGGATGAGCAACAGCTGCCTGAAGCTCAACTTGGAGAAGACAGAATTCCTCATCCTCAGAACCACTCCATCAGCATGGAACAACACCTGGTGGCCCACCACCCTCAGCACCCCCCTGGACCGCCACGGATCACGCCAGAAACCTCGGCATCATACTTGACTCCTCCCTCTCCATGAACCAACAGGTTAACGCCGTGACCTCCAGCTGTTTCAACACCCTCTGCATCCTCCGTAACACTTCCAAATGGCTCCCCCTGAGTCAAGGAAGACAGTCACCCATGCACTCATCACCAGCAGACTGGACTACGGGAACGCCCTCTACGCTGATATAAACAAGTCTCTACTCCGCAAGCTCCAGACGATACAGAACACCACCGCCAGACTCGTCCTTGGTATCCATAGACATGAACAAATCAGCCAACACCTACGAAATCTCCACTGGTTCCCCGTAGAGAAGAGAGTCACTTTCAAGATACTCACCCACGCCTACAAATGCCTACACAACACCGAACCCCAATACCTCAATGACGGAATCCCTTCCACGCACCCAAAAGGAACCTCCGATCTGCTAACCTCACCCTCGCCAAAACCCCACACATCCGCAGAGTCAAAACAGGGGGAATAGCCTTCTTCTACATAGAGGCCAGGACCTGGAACGAGCTCCCTGAACACCTTCAGGAAGGCTCTCAAGAAAGACCTGGCTCTTTGACTGAATGGAACTGCTGAACCCCCCCTCCACCCTCCAGTGCCTTGAGACCCTCATGGTGAGTAGCACACTTGCAAACCCCTGATTAATTGATAGGTTGGATCAGAATTAGAGATGCCCTTAAGTGTTGAAGTATTCACTTGTGGGCTTGCAGTTTGGTACTGCCCACATAAAGCAGTCCACATGAGCACTCCAACACATAAACTACCAAATCCATCTTACATGTTAAACATTTTGGTAAGTAGGCCCTAACTATAGGTTATTACTGGCAACCGGCAGTATGATATATAAATATATTGTTTTCCCAATAACTTTGGCGCCGGATGACGAATCTTTGCGAAATTTTCAAAACTTGTGGGGCTCTCTGGTCAGCTCCTATCTTGAAAGTTTCCGGGTGATTCGTCAACCGGGAGTCGAGAAAAAAAGGGGGGGGTCCCAAAACGTGTTTTCTCCATTTTATTTTCCATAGGAAACTTTAGACACGGCTACAGCTCGAACTGCTGAACGGAATTACACCAAATTTGGGAAAAAGGTAGCCTTTGGTTCAGAAAGAGACCTTTTTGTTAAATGGTGTAAATCCGTTCAGTAGTTCCTGAGAAATAAAAAAAAAAGAGGTCGGAAAATCAATTTCCCATAGGAAACTTTAGACACGGCTACAGCTCGAACTGCTGAATGGAATTACACAACATTTGGCAAAAAGGTAGCCTTTGGTTCAGAAAAATACCTTTTTTTTAAATGCCGTAAATCCGTTCAGTAGTTGCTGAGAAAATCAAAAAGTAAAAGTTTCGATATCTAGATATTTATATTAAAAAAAAACTTTCCCTTTTTTCTCTACTTTTCTAACACATCTTTTTTGAAGCACTTTAGAGTGTGTTGTTATATAGTAGCCTTTACGGTATTTGTCATATTTATGGTTTTTGTACAGCCTTCAGCCTCACATGAATTTCAGTGTACCAAAATGTATATTTGTATATATATGTTGTCTTTGTGCAGATCTAATTGTGGCTCTTCCTGAAGAAGGCATCCTTTGTCGCCGAAACGCGCGTAGAAGACTTCACTCTAGAAGTTACAATATGCCACTGCAGTCATTGGATTTAATGACTTGTTTGTATTTTGTGAATTGTCATTGTTAAATGTATTTGTTGATTCAAAGACATATTTTTGTATGTATTGCCTTATTATGTGTATATATGTCACATTTTTAACTCTTTCAAAATAAAATGACAATATATTTCTATTAATTCATGTGGTACACTGATCTTTTGTGACTATCAGTTTGACATATATATATATATATAAGTTCGAGCACAGTTACAACTGAAAACAATTCTGATGTTATATCTTTGCTTAAACGTTTGGAGAAATGCATGAAAAATGAGATTACAAAGTGGTGGGAACATAAGTCATTACAAAAGTACGAGGAGGCGGGAAGAGTGCCCCGTGGCTTAAGAATCTTTGTAGCACCATTTTACGAGAATCCCAACCCTGATATGTTAAAGGAATGGGCTGCAAATAATCTGGCAGCATCAATGAATATGGTCATCATTCTTATCAAATACGCCAAGATTGATCGGGAGAGTTTATTAAAAGAAATCGAAAGCATCAACGAGCAACTTAATAAACTGGAACAAACTGATTACATTATTAAAAAAAAGAAAGAAATTGGCGAAAGAATGAAAAAGCATGAGGACAGAATTAAGACACGAAAGGCATTTAAATATGCAAGGGATAAAACCGACTACGAGTTGGGCCAAATATTTACGTTCTCTCGCAAATATGACCACATCAAGAAAAATGTATCAGGACGTACAACTCACAAAAATGTGGTATCCAGAACAGAGATCGCAACAACCAGTAATGACAGAGGGGAATTGAGTTCTGAAACAGGCTCACTCACGAGCGAATATGAATCTGATGATGGCATGAATAGAGGTCAAACGGTGGGCGAACAGGTGAATATTCTTAGTCCGGCTGAAGAGCTTAATTTTTTAGCCGAGGACCGCCTACAAACGCTGCGATCACGGAATCGGAACCTGCCTCAATCGGTAAGCAACGAAAAAATCAACGCCGCAGGGAGAGGCGCAAATGCAGGAAAAGGCAGGCCAAGAAGGCAGTGGCGCAGGAGATGATGGCCAACAACAACACTGTTGTCAATCTATCACAACTTGTACTTACTAAAGCTGAAACACAGATTCTAGCACTCAGCCTTTCTTTTTGCCCGGAGAGCAGCTTCAATTATGGAAAAACACGTATCGATATCTTTAAATACATCAGGAAGCTGAAACTACAAAAGTTTTTTACCATCAAAGAGGGTAACACTACATCAACCCCACTAGGCAATTTGAGTACGGTTAACCCCACCAATCAACCAAATCTTGCAGCATCTGATGCATCAATCATGCTCAGCATCAGTGAACTCAACGATGAAAACTGTCTCACCAATGTTCCAAATATCAGCCAATATTCTACTCAGGAAAGACTTGGCTTACACAATCTCACCGAGTCCAGTGCTGGGCTCAGTCCATTTAAGGTCAAATCTAAATTTTACCCTATGATGCCCAAGGACGCCATAGACATTTTTCATGAACGTATAATTGATGATATCAAAAAATTATACTATAGGACCAACCACAACAAAGCTAGACTTGAACATCAGAACATACAATATGAGAATCTTATTCGTAAATTGAGAGACAGAAAAGACATTGTCATCAATATGTCGGATAAGGGTGGCAATGTGGTCATCTGGCCCAGGGTAGAATACATAAAGGAGGCTCAGACACAACTGTCCAATACAGAATGTTACTCAAAAACCACGGTAACTGAATATCATAAAGCTAAGGATAACATCAAGAAAGAGCTTATGAACTGGAAACGACGGGGGCTGATTTCCAGTCAAGAACTGAATTTTATGCTTAATGATTATCCCATTATCCCAACCCTGTATCTAATTCCGAAAATACACAAAGGAATTAATCCCCCACCGGGTAGGCCTATAATTTCGGCGATTGGGGGAATGAGTGAACATATCACCGAATACGTTGACCATTTCCTACAACCGTTTGTACAAGGACTACCATCCTATATTAGAGATACAGGGGATTTCTTAAACAGAATTCAAAATGTCAAATGGGAGAATGATTCATTATTAGTGGTAATGGACATTGAGTCTCTATATACCAGCATCGACCATCATGCTGGCCTCACAGCTGTCAAACATTATTTGGACAATAGACCCTTGGGCCTATGTAACCACAATATCATGCTTCTAGAGATGGTTAAATGGTGTCTTTTTAATAATTTTTTCATGTTTGAAAATGCAGTATATCGTCAGGTGCGGGGTGTAGCCATGGGGGCTTGCTTCTCTCCCAGCTATGCGTGCTTGCACGTGGGCTGGTGGGAGGAGCAGACCCTCCATGGCACTCTGGCTAGGGTGGTTGATAAACACGTTTCACATTGGCATAGATATATAGACGATGTATTTTTTATTTGGAAGGGTGACCACGAGAGTGCTTTATTATTTATCGATGAACTTAATAATAATATCTGTAATCTCAAATTTACTGCATCGATTAGCTCCTCTGAGGTTCCATTTCTTGATACTAAGATTTACATTCATGAGGGTCGTCTTGAATCAACACTTTTCAGAAAGCCTACAGCAGGAAACGCCACTCTTCATGCAACCAGTGCTCACCCCAGCCATCTGACACGGAGTATCCCCTACGGGGAATTACTCCGGTTGAAACGAATCTGCAGCACAGAAGGGGAATATATCAAATGCTCTGAACAGGCATTGTCCCGATTCAGAGAAAGAGGATATAAAAACAATATCCTTCGACAAGCTCAGGCGAAGGTGGCTCTCAAATCTAGAGAGGACCTTTTATCCCCCAATAATGACACCATAGTACCACTGACAACATTAGTGCACCCCGTCTCATTATCACATTCAACAAACAACATCACCAGCTTAGGAGGATAGTTAATCACAATTGGCCAATACTAAGAACAGATGCAGTACTGGCACCCAGATTACCATCTACACCTACTATCACCTTCAGACGGGCAATTTCGATGAGAAACCAGCTAGTGTCTCAATACATAGAAACTTCCACCAAAACAAATTGGTTGCAGCCCACTAAAGGCTTCTTTAAATGTGCTTCATGCAGGGCGTGTAAATTTGGAGTGAATACTTTACAATATAACACTCCTTTTAGTTCCACTCCAGTACAAATTAGGGGGCATTACACATGCCGTACTGAGTTCGCAGTATACGTTTTAACATGCACCTGCGGTCTCAAGTATGTAGGTAGCACCAAACTGCATGCGCGTAAAAAACCAATGAAATTCCACGTTATAGTTAGATCAGGTAACTATAACTTGCGCGCCCACAATAAACTGCTGATGACGTCACATATTACATCACTCATGACATGGTCAGTGACATCACTCTTCACATCAATGATGACATCTGAAATGACACATTGTGGATTGCGGTCGCGCAAGTTATAGTTACCTGATCTAACTATAACGTGGAATTTCATTGGTTTTTTACGAGTGAAATGTACAGCTAACTATAACATGTGTGAAACCTATGGTTTTTTAAGTGAATTTGCAAGGTTTTTTAAATGCTAATTCCTAACTATAACGTGTGTGAAACCTATGGTTTTTTCAGTGAATTTGTACGGTTTTTTAAATGCTAAGTTATGTATTTATTTTTAATTTTTTTTTCTGGTTTTTCACCGTGCGCACACCCTGCGCGCACGGTGCGCTTCGCGCACCGTGCGCGCGCTGTGGGCACTCGCTGCGCTTCGCGCACCGAGCGCCCACATTGCGCCGCTCATACCGTGCGCGCCTCGCCTTTTTTTACACAGTAACAATTTTTTTTTCTCCCTTGCGGGTCCTTCAATTTATTTAATAAATGTGATTGTTATTTATTTATTTTTTTATTATTTTTTTTTGCCGTGCCCGTACGGTAAGCTTACCGTACGCGCACTCCGCGATTTTTTTTTAAAATTATTAAATGTATTTTTCGTACTTTTTGGTCCTTCGTGGACCCCCTGACAAACGCTAGGGGGTCTGCAACTCTCTTCGTTGCCCCCTTTTCACGTTATCCACCTTTGTTTTTCAGTGCGAGAGACAGAAAATGGCGGCCGACACTTTCTGATTTCGACCGATTCGAATGTTTACAGTCATGTAACCACCAATCAGAATTGAGCTCGCGCACGGCACCGTACGCGTACGGTAAGCTTACCGTAAGCGCACGGAGCGCGCTTATAGATATATATATTGATTTAAATGCTATTTTCTCAGGACCTACTGAACAGATTTACACCAGACCTGCAAAAGTCACATCTCTGACCTGAGGACTACCTCTCTGCCAAATTTCAAGTAATTCTGTTCAGCCGTTCGGGCTGTAGCTCGGACTAAAGGTCCTATGGGAAAATGCATGGGGAAAACGCGTTTTGGGACCCCCCTTTTTTCTCAGCCCCCGCTTGACGAATTCCCCCGAGACTTTCAGGGTAGGAGCGGAGCGCCCCACCTATTTTGAAAATTCCGCGAGGATTCGTCAACCGGCGCCAAAGTTATTCCAAATAGAATGTTGCGGATTTCCTATGGAAACACGGTCCTAACTATAACTATCTACTGGCGACCGCCAGTAGATAATATATCTATATATATATATATATATATATATTCACTGAAAAAACCATAGGTTTCACACATGTTATAGTTAGCTGGACATTTCACTCGTAAAAAACCAATGAAATTCCCCCGTTATAGTTAGTGCAGGCAACTATAACTCACGCGACCGTAATCCTCTGCTGATGATGTCAAATATTACATCACTGATGACATATGTGTCTTTATGAAAAATAAATATTTGTAATATATGTATAGCTAAAGATACAGTATTAGCATCAACAGTGGATTGCGGTCGCTTGAGTTATAGTTGCCTGCACTAACTATAACGGGGGAATTTCATTGGTTTTTTACGAGTGAAATGTCCAGCTAACTATAACATGTGTGAAACCTATGGTTTTTTCAGTGAATTTGCAAGGTTTTTTAAATGCGAATTCCTAACTATAACGTTTGTGAAACCTATGGTTTTTTCAGTGAATTTGTACGGTTTTTTAAATGCACATTTTTTAGGGAGATTTTTGGTAAACCTATGTATAAAATAATATATGTACTATATCCTGCATTATGGAATGGTTAATTTTTTTTTTTGCATTTTTTTCCGTGCACGTACGGTAAGCTGATGCCACGCGCTCCGTACATCATAAGTACGGTGCGCTTACGTGATACGTGACGTACGCGTACATGCATGCACGTTGCGCGGAAGCAACGTCGCGGTTACGCAGGGGCGTGTAATGCGCATGCGCGAGTGCGTCTTACGTACGCGCTCCGTAAGCACTCCGTAAGCGTCACCTTTGCGCATGTGTACTTGTTTATGAGCGCGTACCGTAAGCTTACGGAGCGCGCACGGTAGGTCATGTGAACCACAAAGAACACTTTTCATTGGTTGAAACTACTTTCAGTTCCAGAAACTTCCCACACCACACCCATTCCCCTCATTACTGCTTGAGATCCCCTAGGAGAAGGAGCTGAATTGACATTGAGATACAATGGCAGAGCAGCAGACCTCTTCTGAGAGTGAGCCTAGCAGCACCATCATCAGACAGAGAAGGAGGAAACAAAAGGATTCTTTTGTGTGGGAGTATTTTACTTTTCCAGAGGGGCAGAAAAAGGTCAATGCTCCATTGGTCACTTGCACACTTTGTGACCGTGTTTTATCTAGAGGAGATCCAAGGAAGAAATATTCCTTTGGAAATCACTCTATGATGAGACACCTTAGGGATAAACATCCCAGGACCTTTGCTCGACATACTGGAGAAAACTCTTCAGTAAGTCACCGGAGCCCAACCTCAGAAGCTCAGCCGAGTACATCATCGGCAGCTCAGCTGAGCCCTTCCTCTGAGGTGGGAGCATCACCTTCTTCTGCTCCTCTGGACATTAACCCTCGATTTCGGAGTGTTTCAATGAGGTGTACAACGTGTTGTGGTCTTATTGTTTTTGGGGAGACCAGTGTTTCCCTTATTAACAATAAGATAGACCAGCACATTTGTAGACGCTCATAATATTCCCATTCTTTCTTTCCTCCATCCCTGTATTAACCCAACGGCTCTTTTAAGAGCCAACCTTACCTCACAATTTTGTTTATTTTTTTTTAAGCTTTCCTTTTTGAAAAAATTTTTTTGCCGTGCGCGTACGGTACGCGTAATAGTTACGCGAAGTTCGCGGAATTTTCCCTTGCAGAATTTCTCCGTTTACGCCGTGCGCGTACGCTACGCGCATTCGACGATTTTTCGAAAAAAAAATAAAATTAATTTTTGCCCTTGGGGGTCATTCTGGGACCCCCTGACCAAGGCTAGGGGGTCAGGAACAATCCACCCTGCGAGAGACAAAATGGCGGCCGACACTTCCTGGTTTCGACCGATTCGAATGTTTACTGAGATCTAACAACCAATCAGAATCGCGCTCGTGCACGGCGGCGTGCACGTACGGTAAGCTTACGGATATACGGATATATATAGATATATATATTGATTCAAATGCTATTTTCTCAGGAAATACTGAACAGATTTACACGAGACCTTCAAAAGGCACATCCCTGACCTGAGGGCTACCTCTCTGCCAAATTTCAAGTAATTCTGTTCAGCCGTTCGGGCTGTAGCTCGGACTAAAGGTCCTATGGAAAAATGCATGGGGAAAATGCGTTTTGGGACCCCCCCCTTTTTCTCAGCCCCCGCTTGATGAATCCCCCGAGACTTTCAGGGTAGGAGCGGAGCGGAGCGCCCCACCTATTTTGAGAATTTTGCGAGGATTCGTCAATCGGCGCCAAAGTTATTCCAAATAGAATGTTGCGGATTTCCTATGGAAACACGGTCCTAACTATAACTATCTACTGGCGACCGCCAGTAGATAATATCCCTTTGGCGTTCTTCCTCCCCAACACCCAATCTGGTGGCACCCGGTCAACAAACTGCAACAGGTGTGTTTTTTCAAAAAGTTCATATTTATTTTGCTTTTACATGGAAAAATGCACTGTCCCTTAAATCCACAATCTCGGACCGACGCGTTTCAGTGAATTTCCTTCTACTGGGTCACTGTGGGTTCAACATTGTGATCATTATATCTTGTGTCCTTACTCCATCTCATTGACCCTTGAGTGACCACTAGAGCAATACATTTAATTACTTTTCTTGCCCAAAGATCCCCATCATCTGTAGTTTACTTCATCATACTTGGAAAAAACCTCATTTCATTTTTATACATACATTTCTATACAAGTGAATTTTTTCTATTTCTACATTTTTTTACTTTTTTTTTACTTTTCATATGATAGACCTTTATTTTTTCTTTCTTTTTCTCCGTTTTTAACATGCATTCCATTTCCTTGCATTTAATTTCCTCAAAATAAAGAACAACAGAGGAAAGAAATAAGAAGGAAAAGAAAAAATAAACTATCACATAGACAATCATAAATGTTATCCAATGCACTCTCCATTAATTTTATGCACCATAACCTCCTACAGTTTTTAAAAAGTTAGTGCAAAAATGTAAATTTTAATACCCATCCTAGAGATACAAAGAAATGTATAGTACTAAATACAAGTTCATAGGAAGGATATGCACAGGGGAATTTTTTCTCCTAGACGGACCGGCAATATTAAAGTGCCATGTGCTCAGCAGTAATTTTTCCCACTCCCTGATATTTCCAGTAAAGTGTCACGCGCAGTTGCTCAACCCCTCATTAATGAGGAAAGCCCTCTATGATCATCCAAAAAATAGCAATAAAATGCGAAGTGCTTGCTCAACCCCTCATCATTGATGAAAGCCCTCCATGATCATCCAATCAACAGCAATAAAGTGCAATGTGCTTAAATATCCTAGTTCTTAACCCCAGGGGACAGCCATTTCACAGTGTCTAATTATCAATACAGTGTTCATGCTAAGTCTTATATGGGAGGATGCATATAAAATTATTTTCCCTCCATCTAAGTAGATGGCATGTATGATAAGGTGCTAGTTGGTCAAAAGTGCATGATGCTTTCTCTAACTTCCTTCCCTCTGATTCAGTTAAAAAAAGTTTTTTTACATATTCTTTTGGTCCTCCTCCACTTTTTAAATCTTTCACTCCTAAGTTATATTCTGAGCAACCTAATACTTTAATATATACACATAGTGAGGATTAACCTGCACGTTGGAATTTCATGGTAGTGCTGATAAATCACAGTCCTTCTTCAGTTCATATATACAATATCATAAGTGTACAAAACGTTCTTCATCCCTGTTATGGCCCCCTGGTATCTACGTTCCCATCAATAAAATTAATCGGGGTTCTTGTTTCCGCAACTCACTCTCTCGGTTTCTCCCTCTTGGGTGGGCCTTGATGTGTTTAATGCCCCTTTAGGAGAAGGTTGACAAAGATTGGTTATGCATTTGATCAAAGTGGCAGGCTACCGGGTAGGTCTTGTCCCCATTTCTAATTGCGCTTATGTGCTGTAAAATTCTTAATTTCAATTTTTTTTTTGTACTTCCAATGTACAGCTTGTTGCAGCCACATTTTAGTGCATAAATAACAAACTCCGTCTTGCACTTTATCCTTTCTCTGATCAGTATCACATGACCGTCCATTGTGCAATAGTTCTTACTGTTTATCCCGTATCCACAGGCCTTACATGAGTTGCATTTTACGAAACCTTCCTGGTTTTTCAATAACCATGATCCCATTCCTTGTTGATTTTTTTGGGGGGTAAAATGACTTGAGGTTAAAATATCCCCTAGGGATCGCACCTTTTTTGATGTAATTTGTGGGCCCTTTTCAAAGATTTAATTTAGATGTTCATCATTTTTTTAGCACAGACCAATGTTTTTTAAGCATGGACGTGACATTTGACTGTGCCAAGTTGTACTCCAAAAAATGCCTTTTAGTGGTACTGTTATTCTCTTCTTGGGGCCTTTGGAGTTAGAGAGACTCATTTCTCGTTTTCTCTTAGGATCTGCATTTTGTATCTTCGAGGACATTCTTTGGATATCCTCTCTGTCTAAACATCTCGAACAGTCTGTTCACCTCTTCGTTGTACAGTTTTTCCGTGGTTCAAATCCTCCTTGCTTAGCATTTCACTGTAAGGGTTGCTCCATTTCAGTGCACATGGATGGCCACTGTTGGCATGCAAGATAGAGTTGGTCGCAGTTGGTTTCCTGTGGATTCTGGTGGTTAGAGTGTCCTCCTTAACCTCCAATTGTACATCCAAAAAGGTACAGCACTGTCGGCTCCATGCACATGTGAACTGCAGGTTACATTGATTAGCATTCAACTTGGTCAGGAAGAGCTCCAAATGTTTCTCACTGCCCTCCCACAGAATAAATAGGTCATCGATGAATCTGGTCCACATTGCTACATTGCTACATTTTCAATGAACATGTTATTTTCCTTGGCCCAGGCTACCTCCTTCTCCCACCACCCCATGATGAGATTAGCATAGCTTCTTCAGTTGCGTGGTCTCCGCTGTGATCATCGGATTTTTCCTGATCTCCAAGGGGTACGTGACTTTGTATGTTCTGCTTGTGGCTTTCGGCTGCAGCTGTGTCCTACTGTGGTGACTTCTACATTTAATGATGATTTTGTCTTCTCGGTGGCGTTGCTCAACGTCCGCTCTTTGAAAAAGCATCACACGGATGTATTTGATCTTTTGGACGACAAGTCACTGGACTTTCTTTTTGTAACAGAGACTTGGCTTGACAATTCCTCCGACCCGATTATATCCCTGGCTGTCCCGTCGGGTTATAAAATCTCCAGGTTAGACCGGATAACAGGGCGTGGTGGGGGGCTGGCTGTCATCTTTAAAGAGAAGTGGGAGCTGCACAAGGGTGCCCTCAGTTCGTGGGGTGGCTGTGAAGCACTTGATTTTACTATCCGTTGCTCTGCCCACTTCTTTCTGGGCGGCTCTCTGATCTATCGCCCTCCAGGGGCGGCGCACACATTTCTTCAGGCATGTGCGGAGGCGATTTCTTCGAGAGCCTTGCAGTTTTCTCACTATCTGCTTTTAGGTGATTTTAACATTCATTTCGACCTGAAAAACGCAAGGGACACATGTGAGATCATGGACATCTGCCAGTCGGCTCTCCTCTCACAATGGGTCGATCAGCCGACCCACCTGGGAGGTCATACTCTTGATCCTATCTTCTCTAATTTCCCCCTTTCCATCAAAACCCTGCTCCCGGTTTCCTGGTCTGACCATCACCTAATTGGTTTCTCGTGGGTCGTTTCTTCTCCTAGTACTAGATCTGCCGTTGGCCATAAACCAGCATGTAAAAAGGTCGATCCTATTCTCTATGCTAAGACGCTGGAGGCCCATAGGCCATCACTGCCTCATGATCTGGATAAGTCTTTAGCTGCCTTCTCCAACTGGCTCCAAGACTCCCTGGCGTTAATCGCCATGCCAACCTCGGCCAGACAAACTAGGGTTTCACCTTCTAAACCTTGGTTTACGGAGGACCTCTACCTGCTGAAGCAGGGATGTAAGAAATTGGAACGGTCTTGGCGTGTCGGGAACTACTGTCCGGTGGCTAAGGCTAATCTCAGACAGGGTCAGAAAATCTACTATAAAGCCATCGTCTTGGCAAAAAAGGCCTTTTTCTCCAGCCGGATTGTTCAGGCTCAGAATAATTCCAAGGAGATTTTCTCTATCGTCCAGAGCTTCATGTCCCCTGTGGCGCAGAGCAGTGTTCTTCCGGTGACAGTTGACTGGTGCGAATCACTCTCCACTTTTTTCCGGGATAAGATTTTAAAGATACAGAGTAGCTTCTCTATCCCTGCTGTTTTAGATGGACCCACGGCCCCTCTGGATTCACCGCCCATTGCTCCCGGCGCCCTGCCTCTTGAGCACTCCCTTTCGAATTTCACACCGGTGGACTTGTCCTGCACTTTAAGAATTTTGCAGGGCCTTAAGTCCGGCTCGCCGGACGACCCGTGCCCAGCAAAACTCTTGGCATCTGTTGCTGAGACGGTGAATGGGGAGGTTAATTACACCATTAACCTATCCCTACAGCTAGCCAGGGTCCCGTCCGGGTGGAAGCAGGCTAAAGTTCTCCCCCTACTAAAGAAGCCTAGTCTTGACCCCTTATCGCCCGGGAACTACAGGCCTATCTCTCTTCTCCCTAGCCTTTCGAAGGTATGTGAGAAGATTGTGAGCAGACAGTTATCGGATTTTGTTGAGGGAGCGGGTCTTTTTCACCCAGCCCAATCTGGCTTCCGTTCCTCGTTTAGCACGGAAGGTGCTCTGGTGGAAGTCTCAGAGGCCATTCGGGAGTGTCTGGACGCCGGTGGGAAGGCAGCCCTTGTGCTGCTTGACCTGTCGGCGGCCTTTGACACTGTCCCCCACATATTGCTCCTGCGAAGACTGTCTGAGATCGGGGTGTCCAACCTTGCTTGGGACTGGATTCAGTCTTTCTTGGAGGGCCGACTCCAACAAGTCTGGTTACCTCCTTGTGCTTCGTCACCTCTACAAGTGAGCACGGGGGTCCCTCAGGGCTCCTCCCTTAGCCCCCTTTTGTTTAACATCTACCTCACTCCCCTGGTGGCTTTAGCGGAGAGGTTGGGGGCCAAGGTTATTGCTTACGCTGACGACACCCAACTTCTGTTCACGTGGGAGAAGCAGGGGGCCTCGGTAGACTTCGTGCAGAGGTGTCTTTCCTCGGTTTTCAAGTGGCTGGCAGTTGCCCAGTTAAAGTGCAATGAGGACAAATCCGAGGTTTTATTGTTTGGGGACTTCCCCCTCGGATTTAGAGAGTCGCTCTGGCCTCCTGGGTTCCCTCTGCCCGCCTCTACGAGTCAGACGGTTAAGAACTTAGGGGTTTATTTTGATTGTAACCTCTCCTTTGCTAGCCAGGTTAAGCGTCTGACCGGCTGTTGTTTCGGCCTTCTCAGAATCCTGAGAAGATTCCTTCCGCTGCTTCCGCAGGCTGCCAGGGAAGCGGTGGTTCGGGCTCTGATCTTATCCAGACTTGATTATGCCAACGCTCTTTATGCTGGGATCCCTGCCTACTCCCTTAACAAGCTTCAGGTGACCCAGAATGCGGCGGTCCGCCTGTTGGGGGGTTTGGCGCCCAGGCAGAGGGTGAATGAGTACCGCCGTTCCCTTCATTGGCTACCGGTCGGGGCTCGTGTAGTATTTAAAGCCCTCACTATGGCCCATCGTGCTCTACATGGTCAAGGCCCCGGTTACCTGCAGAGACGTTTTTCATTCTATGTGCCGGGGAGAGCCTTACGCTCCGCTTCATTAAGACTGTTGAAGATACCTAGATTTCAACGTCATAGGCATGGTGGCTCCTCTTTGGTTGTGTTCGCTGGGCGCGCCTGGAATGCGCTTCCTCTTTCGCTTCGCTGTTCTGATGACCTTGGAGTTTTTAAGAAACTTTTAAAAACACATCTCTTCGCATAAGGTCTGGTTATGATGTTGTCTCCTCTTGGGCCGCGCCGGGATACTCTTCGGAGTAGCCGCGCGCGTTATAAATGCAGATAACATAACATAACATAGGTGGGGGCGAAGGAGGTGCCCATTGCAGTACCCTGTTCTTGTTGGTAGAACTTCCCATCAAATGTAAAGATGTTGTGTGTGAGGCAATATTCCAGCATGTCCAATAACATGTGTTTATGTTCTAGCCATTCCCCTGGCCGATCTCTCATAAAACTTGTACAGGCATGTATTCCTTTTTCATGCCTGATTGAAATGTACAATGACACAACATCCATTGTCACCATGATGTAATCTTTTTTCCAAGGGATGTTATCCAGTTTTTTCAAGAAATCAGTGCTGTCCTTTATGTAGGAGGGGAGATTGATCACAAATTCTTGTAAAAACAGGTCAAGAAATCTGGAACTATTTTCTAGTAAGGACCCAATTGAACTCACTATTGGCCTTCCTGGTGGATTTGCTGTACACTTATGAATTTTAGGCCATAGATAGAAGTTTGCCATTCTTGCATTTTCTGTGCTGAGGTATTGCAGTTCTTCCCAATCCAATAGGCTCCCTTCAAACCACCCCTTCAGTTTTAGATGGTATTCTATTTCCATTTTGTTGGTGGGGTTTGTTTTTAAGCGGGTGTAATGCTGTTGATTGCTTAATTGTCTTTGTGCTTCTGTTACGTATGTCACTTGGTCCATTAGGATGATGTTTCCTCCCTTATCGGAGGGTTTGATGATGAGTGAGGGATTGTTTCTTAGTTCTATAATACCTTTACAATCTCAGGATGTGAAATTACTCTTTGCATAGTCAGTCCTCCAAGTTTTTATTTATGTTATTCAAGTCATCGACTACCAACTCGTGGAAGAGATCCAGACGATTTCGCGGTGGAAGCTGCGGGTAGAACTTGCTCCCTGGTTTCAAACTGCTACCTACATGTTCACCTGTTATAAAGCCCATATTTTGGAGCTTCTCAGTTGGTCGATCAGTGATAGATCCTCCTGCTGATGTGTCCCCTGTGCTATTGGACTGATCCAAATCTTGAATACTTAGTAAATCTGAGACGTCCACAATTTGGAACGAGGAATACCTGCTGGTTTCTGTTGCTTCTCACATTCTTACGCTGTGCTTCATTTGATGGAATTTATGCAATTTTGGTTTTCTCACATATTTGTAAATTTCAATTCTTGTATCCACGAAGTCTGTACAAGATACTGGACAGAATGTTAAACCTAAATTGAGCAGACACATTTGATTATTCTTTAATGTCACTGATGAAATATTGACTACTAGGGGTTTTGAGTTTGCATTAATTATTTCTTCATTTATTTCCGATTCTGGTTCCTTCCTCTGCCTCTTCCTCTTGCCCCTTCTTGTTCTGCTTCCTCCTTTGGTTGGTCCTGTGGTGTACGGCCTCTTCCGCCTTGTTTCGTGGTAATTCGTAGTAGCTGAAGATCCTTGTGAAAATCCAGCTTCTCCCTTGGGGTTTCATCTGCGCTGGACCCTGCGTCTGAGCTTACTTTGCACTGTTCGTGTGGTGGAGTAGATCTATCTTTCGCCCTCAAGCTGCCAAATTATTTAGCAAATGTATAAACTCGGCCGTATTGGTAATCCAGCCTGTCTCTCGTAAATGTTCCAGCTTTCCGTTCTATAATCTCCTCATCATATTTTTGTAATGACTTCTCCATCTTACTAAGTTGATCTTGTAAGGTGCCGTATTCTTTGTGTTTCTCCAGCACCTTGTTGATTGTTTCAGTCCTCTCTGACTGTAATATCATTTTCCTTCTTGCATGTTCAATGACCATTTTCATCAGTCTCACTGAGCATTCTTCTGTGCCCCCACACCATTCGTTAATTAGATCTTCGTCCAAGTCTTCATAGGTTGGTAATAACATTATCCTTAGACCACTTGGTATTCTTTTACATTCTAAATATTTGGTAAGGGATGTCACTTCCCACCATTGTTTAGCTTCTGCACGTTGTGCACGCTCTAAATCCCTCACAAGTTGAGTTGGTGTTCTGTTATTTCCATCATCAGTATTGTCTGATCCTCCTAAATTTGTGCCCTCTTGGAAGGTGTATTCTGCAGCTAACTTCCATTTTGCTTGTCTCTTCTCCATTTTCCTGGGGAAGCACATTTCTTTACTTCGTTTCTTGGCGTATTACAGAGTTCATCCTATGTGTAATTAATCGATTAGGCTGATCTTGGTTCTTTACTCATAGCCACAATAAATGTTTGTTTCAATTATTCCCAGCGATCCACAATGTTGCGAGATTGTAATCCTTTCCGATGGACTGCGTTCTTGATCTTCGAGGGTTGTCCCCTTAATCCATGCCATGTTTTGCCAGTTCCATTTTGTGTTCGCACTCAATGTTTGTTGAACCGCAACAGATGCCACCGCTAAGGGAAGGTTCTCTCCCTCCTTGTCCCGCGGTGGTGCCGTGTCCTGTTGCTCATGCAGCTAACACCGGACTTCTCCCCTCCTTACCAGCGCCACACTGCTGCACGTATTTCCAAGTCGGTCGGTCATGACCCCCCGAGCGCCCTCAGGTTCCCATGTCAGTCACTCCCTTACCTTCATGCAGTACGGCAGACTCCGTATACCCGGCGCTTCTGTTTTCTTTGGTTCTAGTCGATGGAGGACTGCGGCATTTCCCTTCCTTTTCACACAAGTCTCCTTCGAATTACCACGCTTCTCGTGCTGCAGTACACTGCAGTAACGCTCCCGAAGGACGGAGCATGAAAAGTTTCTCCCATTGGAATTCTTCCTCCTGAACACCCAATCCGGCGGCACCCGGTCAACAAACTGCACCTCCACTATTCCAAGGTGAGTTATTTCAAAAAGTTCAGATTTATTTTGCTTTTACATGGCAAAATGCAGAATCCCTTAAATCCACAATCTCGGACCGACACATTTTGGCGAAATGCGTTCTACTGGCTCTTGGCACATTGCTGGTGGGGTGATGAGATCCTCTTGTGTCCTGAGGACCTCAGGACACAAGTGGACTTCATCCCCTGAGCAGCAGTGTGCCACAAGGTGCGTTTGCAGAGCCGTGTAAAAAGGGGGCGTGGCTTCAGACCACCTCTCTGCAATCCAGCTGTGTGGCACTTACTGGAGGTTCCTGGTGGGCCTGTTGGCCCTCAGGGACCCTCAATATTCACGGGGAATTAATCCCCCAACTTAGAACGTTTCAGGGGATGCGTTTGCAAAGTGGTGGAGAAAGAGGGCGTGGCTTGTGTCCACCTCTCAGCAATCCCACTGAGTGGGGCTTACTGGAGGTAAGAGGTAGGCTAGTTGGCTCCTAAAGGACCCCCAGCACGGAAGTGGACTTCATTCCCCATCCAAGAGCGTTCCAGGGAGTGCATTTGCAGAGTGGTGGACAAAGGGGGCGTGGCCTGTTATGAGAACTTAGCAATCCTGCTGTGTGGTACTTACTGGAGGTAAGAGGAGGAATAGTTGGCCCCCAAGGGTGTCCTTTGGGGCTTAGTACCCCTCTTGTTACCTCCAGTAAGCCCCACACAGTAGGATTGCTAAGACGTCTTCGGAGGTCATGCCCTCTTTCTCCACCACTCTGCAAACACGCCTCCTGGCAGAGCACGGGATGGGGGTTGAAGTCCACTTTACTCCTAAGGGACTTTGGGGGCCAAGAAGCCATCCTGTAAGTCCTACGCAGCGGAATTCTTGAGCGCTGGTCGGAGGCCCAGCACCCTTTCTCTACCACTCTACAAACACGACTACTACTTAAAGTAGCATATTTCTGCACCTCTGACTTATAGGTAGTTTTAATCCCCCTGCCCTATTATATACTAGGGTCTTACAGGGGAGGTCATGCCAATCCCAGGGGTACCCCAGCCCATAGTATATCCTAGTGTATGTAGGTGTTTTCACTGTATTCGAAGTGTCTTTTAGCATAGCACTGGCTCCGGGCCTGGTTAGTCAGAGTCAGTTACCACCAGTACCAGTCAGCAAAAAGTTGGGGGTACAGGATGACTTTGCAACAAGGCCTCTTCTTGCACCTCTGTTGGTTCTTTCTGCATATCTCTTGCTTCTTTCTGCACTTTGCTTTTCTTTCCGAACTTCTGTTGCCTCTTTCTGCATTTCCTCTTGCTTCTTTCTGCGCCTTTCTTCCTTTTTCTGCACATGTCCTACCTCTGTAGGCATAGTTAGAAATTAGCATTTAGAAAACCTTTGAAATTCAATGAAAAAACATAGGTTTCAGGGACGTTATAGTTAGAAATTAGCATTTAAAAAACCTTTGAAATTCACCGAAAAACCATAGGTTTCAGGGAAGTTATAGTTAGTAATTAGCATTTAAAAAACCTTAGAAATTCACTGAAAAAACCCATAGGTTAGTTGGACATTTCACTCATACAAAACCAGAGAAATTTGGCTGTTATAGTTAGTTCAGCTAACTATAACACGCGCCCCCGCAATGCACTGCTGATGATGTCACATATTACATCAGTCATGACATGCTCAGTGACATCACTGACAACATCATCCATGTGACAATCAGATGCACCTCCTCACAACCTAATATAACCTTTGTTACACCCACTTTAAAATACAGACTACCATTTCGATACCATGCATACACCAATACCAGTTACTACATACCCACTCACTGATTCCTAGATCTACACACACATCCACATATTCACCTATACAGTCACTCAAACATGCAGTCACTCATCAATACAGCACTATCATATGCACTTACACACCGCCACTCACCCATAGAGTTACTCATACACCTAGTCAGTCATGCAAAGAATCAATCACACTCCCATTTACTCAGCTATACAGTTATACAGACACCACCTCACTTATTCATACATATACTAACACATACTTAGTCTCTTTTACAATCACTGATACAAGCACACTCTCACAATCACTCACTTTGACATATAGTCATTTATATACTCCAACACTCACATATACTGCCTTTCACATATGTGGATACTCAGACATGTACCACTGAGACATCCATTCGCTCACCAACACAGCCATACAGACACTCCTCCACTCATACAGCCCCTCACAGACGTACTCTTGAACCCATACCCCCAGTGAATCACCCACTCACACATCCATGCAGGGAGTCATACATTCCCCACCCACCCACAGAGATACTCAGGCAACCATGCAGATACTCAGACAACCAGTCAATAACACATATAGACACTCATGTAGCTACTCACCAACCCATGGAGCCGCTTACACATCAACTGACTTATACAGACATTTACACAGTTTAGTCACTAACCCATGCATTCACTAAGACACGTTTAATCACTCACTTATACAGTCATCCACCTACTAAATGATATATTCAGACACTTATACAACCACTCATTTTTCAATACACTTTATCATATATATAAAACATATTTAAAATTTACAGAAACACACAGTCACTGGATGATGTCATCAGTGATGTCATTTGAGATGTCAACAGTGATGTCACTGAGCATATCATGAATGATGTAATATGTGACGTAATCAGCAGTGCATTGCGGGGGAGCGAGTTTATAATGGCCGAATTTCTCTGGTTTTGTACGAGTGAAATGTCCAACTAACTATAACGTCCCTGAAACCTGTGTTTTTTTCCGGGAATTTCTAATATTCTTTAAATGCTAATTACTAACTATAACTTCCCTGAAACCTATGTTTTTTCTGTGAATTATATATATATATATATATATATATATATACATATATATATATATATATATGTATATATATTCACTGAAAAAAACATAGGTTTCAGGCACGTTATAGTTAGGAATTAGCATTTAAAAAACCTTAGAAATTCACTGAACCATAGGTTTCAGGGGCGTTATAGTTAGCTGGACTTTTCACTCGTACAAAACCATTGAAATTCCCCCGTTATAGTTAGTTCAGCTAACTATAACTCGCGCGCGCGCAATGCAATTCTGATGACGTGACATATTACATCACTCATGACATGGTCAGTGACATCACTGATGACATCACTGATGACATCTCAAATGACATCACTGATGACATCACGGATGACATCATCCAGTGAATGTGTGTTTTTCTGAAAATTACATATGTTTTATATATGTATATCTCAAGGTCGATGGAAGAATAAATGGGTATATAAGTGTCTAAATGGATGATTTGTTTTTGAAAAATTGATTGTATAACTGACTGATTAAGTGTATCTTAGTGAATACATGGCTTAGTGAGTAATGTTTAAATATGTAAATATCTGTATCAGTCTCTCACTTTGTGTATAAGTGGCTGCATGGGTTGGCGAGTAGCTACATGAGTGTCTATATAGGTTATTAGTTGGTTTTTTGAGTATCAGTATGAGTGTCTGTATGGTTCAGTGGGGGGTATTACGTAGTGCATAGGTGCATGAATGAGTGACTCACTGTTTGTTTGTGTTGAAGACAGCATGTGTGCAGGACTGTATGGGTGGATGAGTGTGTGCATGGGTGTGTTAGTGAGTGAATGACTGTCTCAATGGTGTCTTTATGAGTAACTACATATGTTTTAAACTAGTATATGTGACTATTGGTGTATATAAGTGAGTATACGTGAGAGTGAGGGATTGAAAGAGTTCCTGTATGAATAAGTATGTGTTTCTATAAGTGATTGTTTAAAAGACTAAGTATGTGTAAGTTTCTGTAGAAGTAAGTGTGGTGGTATGTGTATAACTGTATATGCAAGTAAATGGATGTTTGATTCTTTATTAGCATGAGTGACTATGTGTGTGAGTAACTCTGTGGACGAGTGGCGTTGTGTAACAGGATGTATAGGTGTATGAGTACATATGATGAGTGAGTACATGTATGAGCGACTGTATAGGACTGTTGGTGAATGAGTGGATGTGTATGTGGATCTTAGAATTACTGAATAGGTTGTTGTAACTGATATTGGTATGTCCATTGTTTTGAAAATTTTAGTTTCTATTTTTGAATGTGCGTATCAAAGGTTATATTAGGGGGAGAGGAGGTCTGCCACTCTATCACAAGGATGATGTCATCAGTGATGTCATTTGAGATGTCATCAGTGATGTCATGAGTGATGTCACTGACCATGTCATGCGTGATGTAATATGTGACGTCATCAGCAGTGCATTGCGGGCGCGCGAGTTATAGTTAGCTGAACTATTTATAACGGGGGAATTTCAATGGTTTTGTATGAGTGAAAAGTCCAGCTAACTATAACGCCCCTGAAACCTATGGTTTTTTCTGTGAATTTCTAAGGTTTTTTACATGCTAATTCCTAACTATAACGTGCCTGAAACCTATGTTTTTTTCAGTGAATTTCAAAGGTTTTTTAAATGCTAATTTCTAACTATGCCTACAGAGGTAGGACATGTGAAGAAAGAAGAAAAAACGCACAGAAAGAAAAAAAAAATGCAGAAAGAAGCAACAGAAGTCCTCAAAGACGAAGAAAAGTGCAGGAAGAAGGATAACGTGCAGAAAGAACAAAAAGAAGAGCAGAAAGAAGCCTTGTTGCAAAATCATCCTGTACCCTCAACTTTTTCAGACGCATACTGGTGGTAACTGAGTCTGACTAACCAGTCCTATAGCCAGTGCTATGTTAAAAGACACTCATATTACAGTGAAAACACCTACATACACTAGGAAACACTATGTGTTGGGGTCCCCCTGTGATCAGCATGACCTTCTCTGTAAGCCCCTAGTATATAATAGGGCAGGGGATTAAAACTACCTCTTAAAACGCGCCACAGGGCGTGTTTGCACACGTCACCTCAGGCCCCGTCCCCTCACTTCCCCACTGTGTAAACACGCCCTGTGGCCGTTTTAAGTTGGGAGATTAAGTCCCCTTGAATCCTGAGGGTCCCTAGGGTCAAACTAGACCACTAGGTACCTCCAGTAAGCGCAACAGAGCTGCGTTGCAACGAGATGTAAAAAGGGGCACGGCCTAGACCACCTCTCTGCAACGCAGCGCAGTGGCGCTTACTGGAAGCACCTGGTGGGCTAGTTGGCCCCCAGGGTCCCTCAGGATTGAAGGGGAATTATTTCTCCAACTTAAAATGCGCCACAGGGCTTGTTTGCACACGTTAACTCAGGCCCCATCCCCTCCCTTCACCACTGTGTAAACACGCCCTGTGGCCGTTTTTAGTTGGGAGATTAAGTTCATTTGAATCCTGGGGGTCCCTAGGGTCCAACTAGCCCACTAGGTACCTCCAGTAAGCGCCACAGAGCTGCATTGCAGAGAGGTGTAAAAAGTGGCACGGCCTGGACCACCTCTCTGCAACGCAGCTCAGTGGCGCTTACTGGAAGCACCTGGTGGGCTAGTTAGCCGCCAGGGGGCCTCAGGATTAAAGGGGAATTATTTCCCCAACTTAAAACGTGCCATAGGGTGTGTTTGCACACGTCACCTCAGGCCCCGTCCCCTCCCTTCCCCACTGTGTAAACACGCCCTGTGGCCGTTTTTTAAGTTGGGAGATTAAGTCCCCTTGAATCCTGAGGATCCCTAGGGACAAAATAGCCCACTAGGTACCTCCAGTTAGCGCCACAGAGCTGTGTTGCATAGAGGTGTAAAAAGGGGTGTGGCCTCAGAACACCTGTCTGCAACACAGCTCCCTGGCGCATACTGGAGATGCCTGTTGGGCTAGTTGGCCCTCAGGGACCCTCAGTATTGAAGGGGAATTAATTCACCAACTTACAACTGGCCAGGGGGCGCGTTTGCAGAGTGCTGCAAGGAGGGAACGTGGCCTCCGGCGCGATGCCGGTCTTTTATTTTTTTTTTTTTAAAGGAGGGCTGTGTGGCCCCCCTTCTTTTTCTAATTTACTGGCCCTGGGGACCCCATCCCCCAGGGCCTGCACCCTAATTTTTTTTGTTGAAAAAAATATTTTGGGCCCTCCCAAGGCCTTAATCGGCCCCGGGACCCCAACCCCCGGGTCATGGCCTTTTTTTTTTTTTATTCTTTAGGAGGGGGCTGCGTTGCCCCCCTCCTCAGG
This sequence comes from Triturus cristatus, assembly GCF_964204655.1. Classification (NCBI taxonomy): domain Eukaryota; kingdom Metazoa; phylum Chordata; class Amphibia; order Caudata; family Salamandridae; genus Triturus; species Triturus cristatus. Next base: position 1,192,822,152 of record NC_140591.1, read on the forward strand.
CCACTTATATCCCTGGGGACCCCATCCCCCGGGGCCGGCCTTTGTTTTTTATTATTTAAAAAAAAAATAGATTTATAGAAAAACCTAGGACATGCTGGACAAACCGTATGTACCTATCACCATGACGATTTGCGTGATATTCATTAAAAGGCGACTATGCAGAGAATGAATCCACATGAAATGTATTTACACCGCTAGTGAAGTACTGACGTGTCTGACGCCCTACCGTGCCTAATCCCGGCGCCCCTGCCGGTGTGTACTCTCCAAGTAGACACCCTTGTCGTTTATTTATACAAACATGGGTAGCTATTGACAGGCACATTTAATATACACGCACACCAAGCCATTCAAAGGGGATTCGACAAAAATTCGACTAAACTATGCAAGAAACACCCCTCACGGTTAATAAACCACACATCCACTGCCGGATGTGTAATACTTTTTATTTTACACACTGGAAAGGAGATGAACCTCACTTGAGAGTCACAGCGTGCTCCTGGCTGAGACCAATGCTGTGTTACACCCACCAGTGCCCGCCGAGTGCCTCACACCTCTGTGTTGTATTCCACCAGCTAGTGCATATGCTATGACACTCTCTAGCCCATGTGCACTGTAACACCACCCCGTGAATATGTCATGCCACACTTGCCTTCGCATGGGTTATATTGCCCCATCTAACGTGCCTTCCTCGATGCCTATGTTATAAAGCACTTACAACAAACAAATGATGGACGGAATGCTGACAATGCATACATTCTCCCCCAGTCAAGAGATCTGGGTTAAATCCATCGTTCTTTTGCCCACTACACCACCCCAGTTTAGACATGGCCATATGCAAATCAGTCTTGACCCGGTGCCTCATGGGAACAGTCCAGCCCGAACTGCCAAGCCATGTCTTCCCTGGACCGGAATCAAGCATCCTAGGACCGGTTTCTGGCTATCAGCCGTCATCAGCCAGGATAGCTTGACTCCAGTGGCGTAGTGAGCACGGGTCCCACGTCTGGGAATACCCACCCCACTTAGGGCGAAAAGAGTTACAACAAACAAATGATGGACGGAATGCTGACAATGCATACATTCTCCCCCAGTCAAGAGATCTGGGTTAAATCCATCGTTCTTTTGCCCACTACACCACCCCAGTTTAGACATGGCCATGTTATAAAGCACAGCGCTATGCCATACATATTACAATCTGGGATCCATATCTTTGTCACAGTTAGGGGTGGGCGGAATTTGCGAAATTAACTTTCACAAATTATCGCAAAAATGTTTAAAATTATCACAAACAAGCGGAAATATCGCGAAGATGCGGAAGTTTTTTTCCGGCATGTTCGCAAGATTTTCTGCATGGTTGCGGGTCGCCAACTTACTCAAGTGGTTGCTTGCGGGTGTGGCCATCTTGTTTTGAGTTGTCTCGCGGTGCATGATCGCGAGAAGAAAGACGTGATCGCGCGACGCATGACGTCACTGCGGGCGCGAACTGTCGCGAGACAGCGCAAATGGCTAAAAACAATACAACATCTCATGGAGAATGCGACCGGATCAAGAAAACTTGTCGGCGAATGCAGGGATTCAGGTAAGGCGATCGCGCGCACGCGAGAATGTATTATTTTACAGCTCGAGCAAGAAACAAATTATCGCCAAGCTGCGGAAACCGTAATTTTTGACATTTTCGCGCTCTCCGCGGAACGCGAAAATGTCAAATTATGGCAATTTCCGCGAACGGAACGAAATTTTCACCCAGGCCTAGTCACAGTGCATATGCAACGTTACACTCCCCAGCACATATTTTATATTACAACTTTAAAGACTAGTTAGGTTACACAACACTGCCCTGTGCATATTACACTCCAAGGCGCATATCGCATAGCACGCGCTAGTGCTTGTGCTATCTCGCGCTCTCCAATGAACCTGTCATTCTACACAATGTATTGCATATTATATTTCACGCTCCGGTTCATCGTATATCACACTTTTTGGTGCATAGTTTATACCATATACTATATCTAGTTTTAATTTTCAATCGTGCTCTCAGGACTATGTTCTATATAACACTGTGTCCACCTACCCTTTTCACGGGCATTATATTTTGCGATGGGGTGGAGGGTCAGGGGGTGTTTCTGCCAAGTGAGCCCGGAGTCAGAGTCACAAACGTCCTCTTCTTCCTGAATAAAAGTGAGATTATGCTGCATACTTGTTCATATTTTGAGTAGTTTGCACAGACACACATTTTAAAAACAATAAAGTTCCTAATACCTACCTTCTCTGAACAGTTAGCTTGCTGCCCCATCCACCTCCTCCCTATCCTCTGTTGTCTGAATCCATGGACTAGCCTCCTCCCTCCTGCCATGCATGGTATGATGTGCTGCCACTGCCCTCCATTTAGCATGATGTACCAGTCCACTCCTCCTGCCCTCTATTGCCCAATTCTATGGCCCATCATTGACCTCCTGCTTAGCCTCTGTGCTTAGCTTGCTGCCCCTATTCTCCTTCCCCCTGCCCTCCGATGTCTTTGTGCATGCCCCTGCTCCATCCGTTTTGCCCACCATATTCCATGGACCTGCCACTCCTATCTACTCTGAGTGTTCTGTTGAGCTGCCACTCCCCTCCCACCTACCTAGCATTGTCAGATGACTGTAACCTGTCCCTGCCACCTCCACCCTGCCTGTCCACATTCCATGCCCCTATCCCCTTCCTCCTGTCCTCCATGGTCCATTTTACTGCCACACCCTTCTGCCCTCCCTGGTCTGTTGTGCTGCAACTGCTCCTCCTGCCTGCCCCGCGCGGTCTGTTGTGAGGCCCCTTCCCCTGAACTCTCTTGTATGTGCCCAGTTCCTGACCCTCCCTTCTATCCTCCATGGTCCTTTGTGCATGCCCCTGCACCCTCCTTCTTGCCCATCATAGCCATTGTGCTGCCACTAACCCTCCCGCTTGCCATGCATGGTCGTATGTGCTGGCATGGCCCCTCCCACCTTCCCTGTGTGGTCAGCTAGCTGCCCCTGACCCCCTCCCACCTTCCCTCCATGGTCTGTGTGTATGCCATCATAGTCTCATTGTTGCTCTCCATGGTGTGTCTTGTTTCTAGTGCCCATCCTGCCTGACCACCATGGTCATCTTGCTGCTCCTTCCCTGCCCCCTTGCCCCCAGCCCCTGTTTCCATGTGCAGATCCCAATTCCCTCCCTCCTGGCTTGTCTGTTCCATTGTAATACCCCTGATCCGTCCCTCCTGCCCTTTATGGTCTGTTATGCTGCAGCTTTTTCTCCTGTCTGTCCATTATGGTCAGCTAGCTACCATTGCCTCTTTCCCCTCTGTTCTCTGCTGTCCATGTGCATGGTCCTATCCCCTCCCTATTGCTTTCTATGGATTGCTGTGCTGCACTCCCGTCCCGCATGCGCTGTGTGGTGTATTGTGCTGCTGCAAACCCTGATGCCTGCCCTGTAGGGTCAGTTTGGTGCACCTCTCCATGTCCCTCCTGTCCTCGGTTATCCGAGTCCATGTCCCTACCCCAATGCCTCCTGCCTACCATGATCCAATGTACCATACTTTCGAACATTTTGAACTTGGAAAGAGGGAGATTTTGAAACAAAACTGGGGTATTGATTTTCCCCTTTGAGTTACATTGAAAAAGAGGAGATTGTAGATAGGAGACAGATCAAATAAAGCCCATTTGAGCTTAAAAACATTGGACGTATCCTGGCTGAAACGGGTCTGTTGGCATGTATGGTTGTACTACCACTGCCTCTTCCTTCTGCCCACAATGGTCTATTATATTGCCACAACCTCTCTTGCCAGTCCTGTATTGTTGGTTTGTTGCCCCTGCCCCCCCTTACCACTGCCCTCCATAGTCTGGTGTGCTGCCACTGCCCTTCCTGCCTGCCCAGTGTGGTCAAATTGTTGAATCTGCACTCTCCTACCAGCCTTCAATTTTCAGAGTCTGTGTCCCTGGCCTCTGCCTCTCAACAGTATCCTAATGAACAACTAGATTGCTAACATTCAATATTGATTACAAAAGTGTGGAACGCCTGACGTCATCTTGATGTAATCAAAACTGTAATACCTAGAGTATTTCCTTTAGAAAAAACATATATGAGAGGGTTTTATTTGCATCACAATTATGGTTAGTGCTCTAAAAAACTAAAATGAGGACATATTTTCTGAGTTTTCAAATAGCGACAAAGAACTTTTAAATTATTTGTAATCTTTATGTTTTTTGATCCAGTTGACCACTTGATTAAATGTTGCACCTAGGGGAGAGGATGTGGTGTTACTTCCAGAGCTGCAGACTTTGCAACTGGGGAACCAGGTTGGAGTTTCTGCTTCAGCTCAACATTCTGTGATTCTGGTCAAATCACTTAATCTCCCCATGTCTACAACCAAAATGAATTTGATCTTGTGTGATGTAACCAATGCTCATGTAAAGCACTCCAATACCTGACAAGTCTGCACTATATAAAACTGTTAATACACAAAAAATAAGTGTTTTGCACACTTCTGTCATTGGGCTACATGTGGGCTACATCTGGGTGATATTTGTGCTGCATTTGGGCTCTTTTGTCTCTGGTGGCCATCATGGGAGATTTATTTGTTATGAAGTTTCCTAATTTCCTTATTTACTGCAGTCTCCTCAGTAGGAAATGCTTTCAGTTTTTTACTTTGATTTCATCAAGAAGGTATTCAGATATGTCACACATTTGCCATAAATTCTGAATGTTAGCACTCTAGTTGCTCATTAGATCACTGTAGTAAAGCTACTGCTCACCACGGAAGTCTGCTGCTGGTATTAAAAGTGCATGTTTCAGTCTGCATGTCAGAATATTTTAATGAAATAGAAGAGGATTTGACAAGTCACTCAAAATGTGCCCTCATTTTTCTTTCTTCAGCACTAATCATAATATCTATGGCAAATTGAACCCCCTGATTGTGGCTTCAGGTGTGCCATACTTTTGTCATAAGTAAGACAGTAAGCGCTCTAGTTTTTCTTAAGAACACCCTGGGACATTCTGTCATTGGGCTATACTTGGGCTACATCTGGGTGATATTTGTGCTACATTTGGGCTCTTTTGTCTCTGGTGGCCATCTTGGGAGACTTATTTGTTATGCAGTTTCCTACTTTCCTCATTTACTGCAGTCTCCTCAGTAGGAAATACTTTCAGTTTTTTACTTTGGCTCCATCAAGAAGGCATTCAGATGTGTCACACATTTGCCATAAATTCAGAATGTTAGCACTCTAGTTGCTCAGGGACGTTTGCTGCTGGTATTGAAAGTGCATGTTTGAGTCTGCATGTCAGAATTTTTTAATGATATAGAAGAGGATTTGAGAACACACACAAAATGTGCCCTCATTTTTCTTTCTGCAGCACTAATCATATTTCTATGGCAAAATGAACCCCCTCATTTTGTTCCTTTTTAAATTAAATATTTTAAGAGTTACCACTTTATTTCAATCAAGATGGCTTCAGGTGTGCAATACGTTTATCACAAGTAGGACTGTTAGCGCTTTAGTTGCTCTTTAGAATACTCTGGGAAGCTGCAGTAGAACTCAAAGGAATCAACTGACAGTCTCTGCCCTTGTTGGATGTACATGTTTTACTGAGAATGTCAGACTTCATTCTCACATGACTGAGATAGATAATGTGAATTTACCGAAAATATGCTCTCAGTTTAGCTTATAGATCACCTTCCAAACCTCTGTGGGAAAAGCATGAGAAAATAGTTTATTCTCAAACATGATTCATGATATCCCAGCAGAATGCTTTTTCACATGGTAAAATCACCTTAGAACACACCACAATTCCTAAAATGAGTATGGTACCATCAACAAATGATTTATAATGTAACTAAAGTCTTAAACTCTTCTATTAACTGCAGTGCTTTTTAATGAGGTGCTATCATGTATATTGGTCCCAAGATGGCTGCCAACACTTCTTGGATGAAGTGCTGACAGCCAATCAGATCTCACGATGAGATGTGTGGTTAGGCTGAGCCTAGATATATATGTGATTTTACTTTTGATTTTCTCAGGAACTACTGAACGGATTTACACCATTTAACCAAAAGGCACGACTCTGATCCAAGGGCTACCTTTTTGCCAAATTTGGTGTCATTCCGTTCAGCAGTTCGGGCTGTAGCTGCGATTAAAGGTTCCTATGGAAAATTGCATGGGGAAAACAAGTTTTGGGACCCCCTTTTTTCTCTGCCCCCGCTTGACGGTTCACCCCGAGACTTTTAGGATAGGAGCAGACCGGAGCGCCCCACCAGTTTTGAAAATTTCGTGAAGATTCGTCAACCGGCATCAAATTTATTCCAAATAGAATGTTGCGGATTTCCTATGGATAATAGGTCCTAACTATAACTACCTACTGGCGACCGCCAGTAGGTAATATATATATATATATTTATATTCACTGAAAAAACATAGGTTTTACAGACGTTATAGTTAGGAATTAGCATTTAAAAAACCTTAGAAATTCACTGAAAAAACCATAGGTTTCAGGGACGTTATAGTTAGGAATTAGCATTTAAGAAACCTTAGAAATTCACTGAAAAAAACATAGGTTTCAGAAATGTTATAGTTAGTTGGACATTTGACTCATATAAAACCAGAGAAATTCACCTGTTTGAGTTAGTTGAGCTAACTATAACTCGCGCGCCCGCAATGCACTGGTGATGATGTCACATATTACATCACTCATGACATGCTCAGTGACATCACTCATGACATCACTGATGACATCTCAAATGACATTACTGATCACATCACTAATGACATCATCCAGTGAATGTGTGTTTCTGTAAAGTTTCAATATTTTTCATATATATCTATGCCAAGGTCTATAGAAGGATTAGTGGATGTAGAAGTGCCTGAATGGATTATTTAGTAGATGCGTGACTGACTGTATAAGTCACTGATTGAACGTATGTTACTGAATGCATGGGTTAGTTACTAAACTGTGTGAATGTCTATATGTCTCTGAATGTCTCTCAGTTGATGTGTAAGCAGGTGCATGGGTTGGTGAGTAGCTACACCAGTGTCTATATGGGTTATTGATTGATTGTATGAGTATCTGTATGGGTGTCTGAGTGTCTATGTGGGTGGGTGGGGGGTGTCTGACTCTGTGCATACATGTCTGAATCGCTAATTCACTGGTTGTATACATTCAAAAGTGAATCTCGGAAGGGCTGTATGGGTAGCTGACTGTGTGTACAGGTGTATTGACTAGTGAATTGATGTCTCAGTTGTATATATGTGACTAACTACATATGTTTTAGACAGTATATGTGAGTGTTGGGGTGTATAATTGACTATATGTGAGAGAGAGTGATTGCAAGAGTGTCTACATACATGAATGTGTACTTGTATTAGTGATTGTATAAGAGAGTAAGTATGTGTTAGTATCCATATAAATAAGGGAGGTGGTGTGTGTATAAATAAGTCAGGTGGTGTGTATATATCTGCGTAGGTGAGTACATGGGTGTGATTGATTTTTTTGGCATGACTGAGTAGAGGATTGAGTAACTGTATGGATCAGTAGCACTGTGTGAATGTATGTATAAGTGTTTGAGTGGATATTATACTGATGTAATGATGAGTGACAGCATGCATGAGTGACTCTATGAGTGTATGTCTAACTTACAATATATAGATAGGAATCAGTGGATGGGTATCTAGTATCAGGTATTTGTGTGTCTATGGTTTCGAAAATGGTAGTCCGTATTTTAGAGTACGTGTATCAAAGGTTATATTAGCGTGTGAAGAGGTGTGTCACACTATCACGTGGATGATGTCATCAGTGATGTCATGTGAGATGTCATCAGTGATGTCATGAGTGATGCCACTGACCATGTCATGAGTGATGTAATATATGACATCATCACTAGTGCATTGCGGGCAAGCGGGTTATAGTTAGCTCAACTAACTATAACGGGTGAATTTCTCTGGTTTTATATGAGTAAAATGTCCAACTAAATATAACGTCTCAGAAAGCTATGTTTTTTTCAGTGAATTTCTAAGGTTTTTCAAATGCTAATTCCTAACTATAACGTCCCTGAAACCTATGTTTTTTTCAGTGAATTTCTAAGGTTTTTTAAATGCTAATTCCGAACTATAAAGTCTGTACAACCTATGGTTTTTTCAGTGAATTTCAAAGGTTTTTTAAATATCGAACTACTATTGTGCTATTTGTCATTAGTACTGTTTTTTCTAACTTTTCAACTGCATAAAATAAACTGCAAAACTACTAAGTAATATAATATATTTCACAAATTACAGTGAGTTTTTAAATAATACAATATAATTTAACATTCATAAAACAATTTTTCTCCCTTTTTTTGCTGTCATCAGCTTCTACTTCAGTGTAGATTCATCATAAACAGCAGGGGAAAAAAACAATCAACCAGATTGTTAAAAAAAAACAAATCCCTAATTCTGGCAAATATAATACAAAATCAATACAAATAACACATCCAATACTATTTCCAATCTTCAAATCTTACCTTTACTTTGTAGTTTCTGTTCACATTTTGCAATACGCCAAATAATGTATCAAAAACTTTGCTTTGAAATCATCCAGTATGAATTCTTTAAAGTATCTTTACACCTTCCCACTAGGCCGAATGATGTATCTAAAATCTGTGTTTCAGAAATATCAAGTATGAGTTGGGTAATTCATAAGGCAATCTCAGTTTCATTTCCAAGTGTGTATCGTTGCAGTGACTCCAACCATTATTACACTTTAAATAAACTGTATAATGTCCACTTGTGGTAGTACTTCCAGCATGGAGAACAATAGCAACTGTTGCAAAAGTTCTTCCAGAAATAGATACTTGACTAGCAACAAAGTTTTTAATTTTGGTTTCCACTTTTCTTCCATTTGGTCTACAGCGTTGGAGCATTATAATCAAATATTTTCCATATCTTTGTAGGCATAATGTAGATAGCATTGTTGATTTACAATGAGAACAGATCATCTCGTGATCAGCTTCTTTTACTAATTTGGAGAATGGTACAGATTTGCAGTCAGGTATTGTCAAATATAGAAATCATTCTCTGTCAACTATAGTGCTTGAAGTTAATGAACACGGTTCACATTTATGTTCCCATTTGTAACTGAGTCCAAATAAACTCTCAATCTGAATTCCTTCATCTTCTAGTACTCCAAGAATAACTATCTGAAATTCTTGTGCATCTTGTTGTATATTAGCACTGAACATTAAAGATCCAGTACATGTATCCAGCAGTTGGCGAATACCAGAAGCAGAATGGATCTTACTTCTATCACTTCTCAATTCTTGAAATAAAGTATAAAGTGCCGAACATAATCTTTTTTCCTGACTTTCCATAATTTCACCATAAACATCTTCAAGATAAAATATAACGTTTAGAATAACATTACCATAGCAGTTGACACCAGAAGCATTTTCTAATTGGTATCCGACAACATCATCACTTGTTTGTATTTTCTGTTTCTTTACATCTTTTTTTTCCTCTTGAGTTTGCTTCTGCTTTCCAACCATGGTTAATTCTTCAACATGTTTGCATTTTGAACACACAACACGTTTCTCATAAATAGGATATTCACCTAAACTTGGAGCATAAAGCCTTCTCAAACGATTATATTCTCTTACACAATTAACATCAGCACTAACCTTGTTCTCATCAAAATCAACTAAATACAAACCAGACAACGTTGTAACTTGAGATAATGCAACATATACCATTCCCTCTTTAAATACAGTTCTTCCTACATTTAGCAAAGTATTATCTACACTTAAACCTTGAGATTTATGAATAGTTAATGCATATGCTAAACAGAAGGGAAACTGTTTTCTACGAACATATAAGTCTTTTACAAGCAAAAAACATACAGCACAACGTTCAATCTGTCTTACCTCTGTAATCTGATCAAATTTAACCTTCAAGAATTCAATTCCATTTCTATTTTGATATTTCACAAAATCAACAACTTTCCCCATTGCTCCATTCACTAAACCTTCTTCTACATTCAGATTACGCCTCAAAATTACCCGACAGTTTAAACATACATCTACATTTTTTTTTAAGCCAGCAGTTATTGATACAGACTTTTCCAGAGAATCCAATTTAGTCTGTAGTTTTCTGAAAGAAGAATTGTTATTCCTTGATGCTCGATTTAATCAATAGCTTCAATGTGAACTATTTCTTGATTTTCTTATTTCATAAGCTCTCTATTAAATGTATAACACTCTTCCACTGTAGGCATTAAGCAAACTACAGACTTTTTTTCTTTCATTTTCTTGTACATTACTTCTGCTGGTGTGTTTTTATTTGTAAACAAGTTCTTTAGTAGACGACTTTGAAAAGCTTCTTTACCATGTTTGCTTAGAACACCAATTCTTACATCTTTTAGAATATTTGCATAATCTTCATCTCTTGCTTGTCGCATATTCTGAGTGAGTTCTTTATATTCAAAATTTAACCACAGATTCACATTTCCAATACTTCCCAGAGATTTCTTTGTGTCTTCATGTAGAAGAGTTTTAAACACTGGTTCTCCTTTTACAGAGGTTAGTTGTAGCAAATCTCCAAATACAATTAAATGTTTTCCTCCAAAGAGAACATCGTAATCTGTTTTTAATACCTTTTGCAATCTTAAGTGTACAAAAGCAAGCATTAAGTTTGAGACCATGCTCACCTCATCAATAATTAATAGTTTCATTTTCTTCAGCACTCTTGATACTTTATGAGAAGCTTCTCCAGACAACTTCTGATATTGTAATTTATTATCATGCTCAACTGGTAACATCAGTAATCTATGTAAAGTAACTCCTTTAATATTGTGTGTAGCTAATCCAGTTGGAGCTGTTACCACAGAACATAAATGTGAACCAGTTGTTTTTTGAAGATAACTGGTCAAAACTTAATTAAAAAACCTTTACCTGTCCCAGCTTGACCACTGATGTACATCAGAAGAGGTTTAAAAGATGAACACTTGTACATATATTTCTTTCTGTTCAACATTTAGTTGTTCTTCTAACTTTTCCAATGTAATATTCCCCTCGTGTGCTTGTTGCATTGCAATTTCGACTTCATGCATAGCAATCGCTGATTCATTTTCCAGTATTGGTTGTCCAAGAGGATCTTGACTACATTGACCACTACTTTGACTATCTTGAGAACTTTCATTAGCTATTTCAGTTGTAATAGTCTTTTCCTGTTCAACTTCATCATTCAACATTTTTAAATATATAGGGAAAATTGTACATGCAATGCTATCTTAACATGCATTAAAAGAATCTTCATAGCAGTCAAAGTCTTCAAGTAATTCACTTTCGCTACGCCATGGTTTAAAGAGTTGGAGAAGTGCTAAATAGTAAAATTCTCGCTTATCTGGAGTTTCACAACTGAGTTTCTTGTGGTTTATAAGATTACCCTTTGCATGTTTTACTAAACAACCATGACATCCAACTACTGCATATTTTCCTTCTTTTAAATTCTGTTTAACATTTCTTTTGAAGCTGTAATGTTGAAGTAATTCATACAGACATAGCTGTTCTAGATGTCGACTCCTTTTCGGATAGTATGTGTCCAACATATTAGTTTTAAGAATGTCTGTATTGTCTGGTTAATTTGCTGCTAAGTATTCAATTTCTTCTAATGATTTCAACACTCTATTCCATGAGCAGGCAAGACCTAAGCTTACCCAAATGATTCCTCGTGACTTTGAATATAAACTTGAAGAGCACAAGTGCTCTGAACATTCATAGGATCCAATTTCTCAGTGGGAAAGCATTTTCAAAGTAAATCTGTACAATTTTTTGCTAAGGCTTTTCTCTTGTGTAATTTCTTCCCACATTTGTTTCATCTCTGTTTTTTCTGATTTTGTTATGTACGATGTAACATAACGTGCAACAGCAATTGATTTATCTGCAACATACTGGATGTCCATGTTCACATTCTACATTTTTAAAATGACTGGATTGTAGTCATTGATATACTTTGACACTTCTGTTCTTTTTACGTAGTAGGTATTCTTTGGAGATTTCCGAGTTATTGTGTGCTTTACAGAAGAAAAAATAGAATTTACTCTTCCTTTACAAATGACTGGACGTGGAAAACCAAACCGACATTTGGTGTAAAATTTTCCTTTAGACTAGAATTTTCTTCTGCAGTACTTTCCACAACGGTGACTTTGGAAACGTAAAACTTGCTGTCTCAAGCTTCTATCTCCTTCTTCTCTCGGAATCTCACATGTCACATACTGTTCAATGAAAGACAATACTGTTTCATCAGAATCAGTTCCAAATTTAGGTGCATCCTTGACCCAAAGTAGCATATGTATATGAGGTGCACCTCTTGCTTGGTACTCCTTTCTCCAAAAGAAATCGGTAACTTTTCCAAGAGGTGGATACTTTTTATTGCAGATAAAAGACATCATAGTTTGAAACCTATGATTAAAATATCTGCACACATTTACAGGATCCAATGAACACAGTTCACCAGGAGTCTTTATTTTAAAAAAAAAATTATATTGGAATTCACTTCTCTTAGAAACTTAAGCAAATCTTCCCATGCATACTCTGTGACAAACCATGTTGGTGTACGTAAGTTCTGTAACATACACTTGAGTTCTCCATGACGACGATACCAATACTCATTTGTTCCATGTTGACATTAGGCCTGGGCGAAAATTTCGTTCCGTTCGCGGAAATTGCGATAATTTGACATTTTCGCGTTCCGCGGAGAGCGCGAAAATGTCAAAAATTCCGGTTTCCGCAGCTTGGCGACAATTTGTTTCTTGCTCGTGCTGTAAAATAATACATTCTCGCGCGCGCGCGATCGCCTTACCTGAATCCCTGCGTTCGCCGACAAGTTTTCTTGATCCGGTCGCGTTCTCCATGAGATGTTGGATTGTTTTTAGCCATTTGCGCTGTCTCGCGACAGTTCGCGCCCGCAGTGACGTCATGCGTCGCGCGATCACGTCTTTCTTCTCGCGATCATGCACCGCGAGACAACTCAAAACAAGATGGCCGCGCCCGCAAGCAACCACATGGGTAAGTTGGCGACCCGCAACCATGCAGAAAATCTCGCGAACATGCCGGAAAAAAACTTCCGCATCTTCGCGATCTTTCCGCTTGTTTGCGATAATTTTAAACATATTCGCGATAATTTGCGAAAGTTAATTTCGCAAATTCCGCCCACCCCTAGTTGACATGCCATCAAATTGATTAACTGTGCTTCTAAATTTTCATCTGTTTCTTGAACTTTCTCCACAAATTCTTTCGCAGAAAGAAGTGATTGATGAACTCCAGCTTTAAGTATGTGGTTCACTGCATACGACAGAGAAGATAGATCACTTTCAAACAAAAGGTGAAATATGTATGGAATGCACTGTCGAAATCTAGGATCTTGTTGACCAATATTCTAAAGCTGGAATCCGTACAGGTCAGTCATCATATCGTCCACCTTCTCCAGTAGGAAACAGCTGTGGAAAACATTGAGCTTCCAAGCTCTTCTCCCATACACTCATTGGAGTTCCCTGTGCTTTTTTAATTTGAAATAACTCAATGCTCGATGGAAAAAAATATTTTGGATCGGTGAGAGGCACGATGGCGGCTGACTGAGGCCGTAGCTCGCACTGCACCGAGAGCCAGATGGTGGATTACGCATATGGTGTGATTTCTTTGTGGGATGTGGTTGGCAAAGGCATGAAGACGTAAGGCATAAGGACGGTATAAGGACGTAATCATGCAAACCGAGCTTACCTGTGTATCGCTGACTCCGCAGACTCCGCAGACTCCGCAGGAGTGGTATGTACAGCTGGTGGCGGCTTGTATCGGGCTAACGCTGCTCAGGTACTGCCAAAACCTAAGAAAGCCAGTTCTGGCGTCCCCGCTACGTTTAGCGGCTTCGGTGATCCCGGCTCAATGTGTTGGTAACGCCGGAGAAGAGGCGGATCTTTGCCCGGCGGCAGATTTGGCATCAGTACTGGCGGAAGCAGTATTGGAGGAGCTCGTGGCAGACCTCGAGACGAGAGTGCTTGCGGAGTGTGCGGGGATAGTGGAGATGGCCCCAAAATCAGCAGCAGCATTGGCGAAGGCAAAGGCGAGACTCGCTCTGAAGACCCCTGCTGCAGCAAGCACAGCCGCGGTAGAAACAGATTACCTGGCTGCTTCACCAGCGCGGGCACGCAGAGGAGAAGGTGCTGGTACAGGAGCCGGTACAGTCATCGGCTCACTGTCAGAGAAAAGGAGGGGAGGCGCAATGGCAAGACCGGCCGGCCCTACAGTAGTTGAACTCTTGAGAGGCAATGGCAGCAAGGTGGCAGGGATGTTGGAGATCAAAGGGGTGAAAACTGTAAAGGAGGTACCGGACACACAGGTATTCAGAAGGGCCTCTGAGTCTGATGTGGGAAGTGAGCATGCACCCCCAGTAAGAAGAGGAGGGGGGAGCCGATGTGAGACTGAGTGATGTGGAGACAGGGGCTCTCCCCACCGATGATAGTACCATTGAAAACAACACCATTGAGAGCGCTAACAATGTTGATAAATCTGACAATGCTGCTACTGAAGCGCTACCCCAGCCAGTATCGCAAGTATTGCAAGTAGAGGCAGAGACAGAGGAGGAAGGTTTAGGTAGGGTAAAGAGACCTGAGAAGGATTCTAAGAAGGAGCTGGATTTTTTTTCTGTCTCGGATGGGGCAGAATGGTCAGATGAGGTTATGGATAGCAGCAATCCAGACGCAAGTGACAGTGACAGAGAGCTAGAGCTCTCAGAGGGTGGGAAGCCCAGGACCATCCAGAGGAGAAGGAAAACACAGGAGAAAGATCTTATATGGGACTATACCCCCTCGGTCCAGCTTACGGGCACTCCAGTAAACGTAGAAATGGCAGAGAAGGGAGGAGAGACTACCGCGCCAACATTAGAGACTATCTTGCAGGCAATATCCGATCACCGCAAGGAGACCCGATAGGATGGACGCAAGGCTCAGGCGGCAATGAGGAAAGGGCAGGGGGTGGTGCAGAAGCTGTCCAAGGCGTGTAGTACATTTGGGGAGCGGATGGTGGACCTAGAATCAAGAATTTGTACTACAGAGACAGATCTGGCAAGTACCCAGAAATTGGCTAAATCACAGGAGGCACAGATAGTCGATATCTAGTGGAAACTGGAAGAACATGAGAACCGCCAACGGTGGAACAATCTACGTGTTCTGGGTGTTCCTGAGGGGGTGGAGGGGGAAGATGCCCGCAGGTATGTCATTGATTTGTTTAGAGAGTCGCTCCCAGAGATCATGGACTGGAATTGGTCACTAGAGGTTCAGCGGGCGCATAGGGTACCCTTTCTGCAAAAGCAACCAGTAAGAGCAGGGACATCGCCACGAGCTATACTGGTTTACTTCGGCAGCTTTCTGCTACGACAAGCAGTGTTTGAAAAGGCAAGACCTGAGGCCAAACGCACTAAGGATGGGGTCTCTTATTTTGGTCGCCCTGACTTCTGCCACACCACAGTCGAAAGACGGTGGAGGCTGAGGCAGATGATTAAACCATTCCAAGACAAAAAAGCCCAGGCCTTCTTGAACAACCCTGCTAAGCTTAAGGTTATTTGGAATGGGCAAAAACCTTTTTTTATGTCCGAGATAAAAGCCAAGGAATACCTGGACAGCTTAATAGTGTAAGGAGGGTTGAAAAAGATCTAATATAGAAAATAGATGCCTTCTTTAGCCCTAGGTTTTCGGGGGTACCTTCCGTCCTCCTCTTCCTTTCTTTGTTTTTTTTTCTTCCTTTGAAGGAAGTACATTCAAGGTATTCAAGGGGAACTGGTTATAGTAGCTACACAGCATACATTAAATAAAGTTATGGTTTGTTCACGGGCTCTAGGGTAGGTGTGACACACTCATCACACACAGACACATGTCTGAGTGTCTCTTGGAGGGGCGGGGGGTGGGGGGTCAGGGAGCAGGGGGGTGGAGGGGGGTGGGGGTAAAACATGAAAAAAACACACCCAGAGAAGAAGAGGAAAAATGTAGTCAATTAAAAGACACATATACAATGCAGAAAATGAATTGTTTAAATGGTAAAAGGTTGCAGAAAATGGTTGAGAAAAGAGGATTATTACAAGTGCAAGGAGTTGTTGGAAGTGTCAGAATCAAATTAAGATGGGGAGAATAAATGTTTGCTCAATAAATGTGGCAGGACTTAATGATGTAACCAAAAGGGGTAAATTGGGGGAGTTGATAAAGTTAAATTCATTTGACATCATCTGTTTGCAAGAGACCCATCTCCCCTGGGATAAAAGACATTTGATGACGATCCAGGGATATAATTTATTGGTATCTACATCTCAAACCTCGGATATCCGAGGGGTAGCCATTTTGGCTAAATCTTCACTGGGCAAAGCAAAGCGTAAAGCAGCTGATAAACTTGGGAGGTGGGCTATAGTTGAGCTAGGGCTGGGTTTCACTATATGCTCAATCTATGGCTCAAATTATGATGATCCCCATATCTTCGAGGATCTCGAGGTAGAACTGGCAATGTGGCCTACACCCCTAATCCTATGTGGGGATTTGAACGTCGCCCAAGATCCACAACTTGGTACTAACAGTCAAGGGCAGAAACCAAGGGTATACAGGGCAGTTACATCGCTTTTAAAGAGCTATTGATTAGTGGATATGTGGCAGGCCAAAAATACATCTCATAATCCAGGTAGCACATATTACTCATTCCCACATAGGAAGTACGTTAGGATTGATTATTTTTTTGCTCAACAGATCTCCTCAATAAAGCTAGTATAACAATCTTACCTAAAGTCATATCGGATTATAATCTGTTAGTTCTGGGGATGGAAGTTCCGGGCTGTATAAAAAAAATGGGGAAATGGACTTTCGACAAGAAGTTATTAGTTAACAGGGAATATATTGAGCATATTAGGAAATGGACAATCGATTATTTTGATATCAACAGGTACAGCACTTCTAGAATAGTTGTTTGGGATGCGTTTAAGGCAGGTTTGAGGGGAGAAACTATTTGCTATGTTGCCAAAATACGAGCAATACGCAGGGAGAAAAATCAGGAGCTGATGCATAGACTGAAAGTAGCAGAGGACGAGCACTCACTTTTAATTAAGCAGGGAAAAGAGACAACACAAAGCCAGCTGCAAATGACCCTTAAGGCAGAGATTAATGGATGGCTGGCACAAAAGTCAGCAGAGGAGTTTCAGTCACAGCATAACAACTTGTATGAAAGCGGTGAAATAACTCAATGCTGCTTCCTATTACTTCTTTTGAATGCAAAGGACACATTGTGTAATGTTCATAAATCTCTTCAGTCCTTGACTTGTCCACTTTCTCTATTTGATCACTTGAAATTTCACATTCATCTTCTAAACTTATCACCTGTTCATCCACATTTACAGTTTTGTAATAAATATTGTTCTCTATAAGATATAAGGTAGCCTTTTCAACTTTATTAACATCCACAAATTCTTGCCATATTTCCCGACTCTTTGTTGGTACACCATTTACTAGAATGACTACTGCCTCATTTTCCTCTTTCTCTCCGGCAATAGTTTCAATATTTAAGGTAAGTTCACCACTCTTCCTTTAAAGCCCTCTTTGCAAGTCTGTTGGTGGCAGTTTACCTGTTTTAGGCTCCATCCAAATGATAGTTTGAAAAGGATGAACAGATTGAATTAGAACCGACTCATATGTATTCAATTCTGCCAGTTCCTCCGGAATAGCTACTGATTCTAAGTTATTATGTACTGCTCTAGCAGGCATTTTGTTCTCTTTTAATTTGTTAAAATAATATTTACATATACGTTGATCACTACCTAACTCAAATCGACCTTCAACCAACAAGTAAGTTGCAAATTCTTCCCACTTACTATTGTTCTCCTTTTAACTTTTCATATACAAATCAACATTCCTAGTTTGACTTTTATAATGAGTATGTCGACAGCAAACACAAACATAGTTTGGTATTTCAGAGCACACTACATTAAACTTTCCAATTTCTTCTTCAAACTGATCAGCGCTAATCACTTTCCCATCTCCTTCAACATCTGTAATTGTCAAACTTTCACTTTCTATGGACTGCTCTTTTGAACCAAAGTATCGAATTTCAATATCATCACACTTTTTTTGAACATCTGATAAAGAACCATGTAAAAGACATGTATTCAGTTCACTTAAACATAATGCAGGACTTTTTACATATTACTGTTTCCTTACAAACTTCCGCATTTCTGAATGGTGTACTGCTAACATCCTCTAGTGATGAAAAACACTTTTACACACTTTTCTTGAAAGACAAGCCAGAGAATGCCCATGCTTCTCAGTATATTTCTTACATTACATGGATCTAGCCCTTGCAACAACTTAATAATACTTTTCTGTGTATATTCTGGTAGCACATTTTGCATTATATCAATAGATTCCTGTTGAATACTACAAATTCTGCTACAACCCCACTTATACACAGGAGCTTGTGTACGTTTCCCTTGCACTTCTTCAGCTATTAACTCTTCTGCACTTTTACCAACCAATTCCTCTTTTGGAAGGGGACAACCATCCTGAACTTCGTAGCAACGACCTCCAGTATCAACTGCAAATGGTAAACTATTTTCCTGGAAGTAACTTTCCTCATTAAAGAAAGGCTCACTAGTAGAAGTATGTTTCCAATGTCCACTAAAGATTTTGCAAAAGTTGGTTCTGTTCACAAGTCTTTTTCTTCTACTTTTCTCTTTCAACACTTTGATTACTTTATCCAACACTTTGATCCTCTTCGAAATCACAATGAATAACTTCTGTTTTAAAGTGAAAGCAGTATCCACTATACTTTCAATACACTGACTCTTTTTGAATTGCAGCACTTTCTTTTCATATTTGCAGCATGTTTTCATTAAATTCTGAATCACTCTAGTTCGAAAAAGACTGATGAATTTCTTTAAAAAAATGTTGTCTCTGGGTAACAGATACTGTTTCTTTATCATGTTTTCTTTTCCTGGTATTTGAAATTGAAGTCTCCTACTCCTTACTTGAAAAATTCTACTTTTTCCTTTGTGTGATGTTATTTTCATTAAATGTTCGTAATATTGTTTTCAGAAATTGTCTAGTGTTTTTACCAGAAGAAACTGTTTGTGTAGTTCTCTCATTTTTTTCTAATTGAAAATGTTTCCTTTTCTTCAAATATATATTTTTTTCTATTGTCTTATTTTCCAGTTCTTCTAGGCATTTTCAAATTTTAATCCAAATGAAATAATTTTCTGGAAAAAAAAATAGATTCAATTTTTTTTTTACATCAGTTCAATATATTAAAATATTAACATACAATTACATAAGTTCTACTGACAGCTTCCAGAGGCCGTGCTGCAACGTGATGGAGCAGGGCAGGGGAGCAGTAGGATGACGGGTAGTGCCATAGGACATACAGCAAGTACTTATTTAATTATTTACATACACCTTTACAATTTACATGCAACTGCACTACCTCGTAGTTTTCACCTCTCCACCGCACCCCACCACCCACAGCACTCCCTCTGCAACCCATAGTAGACAACTTTATAGATAGTATTTTTAAAAATTGTAATCTATGTACTTAGGATGATATTACCAACCAAACGGCACACAGAAAAATTACCATTATTAGCCTAACAATTTTATCTACAACTTCGCAAACATAACACTGCACCCAAAGCTTTAAGTGGGGGGGGGGGTCTGTGGGGGTGTGAGCACCGGCAGTTTATTTTTGGGGGCCTCGAAACAGATCTCTATGGGGCTCTATTTTCGAGCCTCGCAAAGGTAGTTTCTTTTTATTTTATTTTTTTATTGGACTGTAGTGAGACAGTGAGAGCATGCACATTGCTCACTACTGAGAAGTGGAGACATCATGCTAGGTGAGTCACGTTGTAGGAGAAAAGAAATCCTTTAAAGAGTGCCATTTTCTCTCACGATTTCCCTTCTCTTTTTGCAGCGCAGGAGCAACATCATTGTGGCGTGATTAGCAGAGAGACCACCAGGCGCGCAACGCTCATTGCCCCGGACTCCCTGCGAAGCCGCACCCGAGTACTTCACAGGTCTTCAAAAGACCATTTGCTTCTAAATGATGCGCTGTTCTTTTTCACCCCTTTTTAGAGCCCCTACATCCCCACTCTGCCTATTGCTGAAAGAATTAGCCTCCCCAAAATTTCGCTCTGGTTGCTCCTTTGGAGACGACCACACGCAGCCAACTCCAGCACAACCCTGCTCTCACCTTTCACAGTGTCTTGTTGTAGTGCTACGAAAACACATGCTTTGCCTGGCTCACTTAGGGGCATATTATCAAGAACGGCGTTAAAATTATAATATGCCCTTGAGAATTGCCATAGAAGCCCAGCTTCACACCAGAACCTGGGGCAGCTATGGGAATTCATAAGGGCATATTATCAAGCCCATTATCGCCGCATTAGCGTCAGTTTCCTGCCGCTAAAGCGGCAATAATTTTAACACCGTTCTTGATAATATGGCCGTTATGTTTCTAAATTAACATCTTACACTGAAAAGCTGCTTTACATTTCTTTTGCTGGATCAACCTTTGTTTAAAACACCACCAGAGAAGGGTGGTGAACTATGGTCCACAAAGAGCAACTCAAAGCTTTCTTGTTCTTTATCAGAAACATCTGCCTGTCAATGATTAACGCCAGCCTTTTCGGCTCCTTAAGAGGCTGGGTGGATGAGTATAATACGCAGTATTGAGGATCGGGGCGGAGGGTGCACGGAAACAAAGACGGATAGTTGAATAAAGTGCGAGTGGATAGATGGCCAGTTGGATGAATGGATAGCTAGATGGATGGATGTATGAATGTATGAATGGATGGAAGGATGAATGGATGTATAGACCAGTACTTAGGATAGACGGATGGGCTGATAGATGCGTAGGATTGGGTCTGAGACAGATGTATATATGGATATATGAGCGTATGACTGGATGGAAGGCACAGTGCTTACCATAGTCGAGTGGGCTGATAGATGCTTAGGATAAGTGCAGGGACTAGATGTAGGTATGTATGTAGGTAGGAATGTATGTATGAATTGAAAGATGGTTGGATGGCGCAGTGCTTAGGATGGATGGATGCAGGGCTTTAAGTGGGCCGGGTCTGAGCACCGGCAGTTATTTTTAGGAGGCCTCGAAACGGGTCTCTATCGGGCTCTATTTTCAGCCCTCGCAAAGGTAGTCAGATTTCTTTTTTTTTTTTATTGGACTGCAGTGAGAGCATGCAACAAGTGTCTGCCGGAACGCTCAGCAACAAAAGGTATTAAAACATGCAAATTTCTGGATAAAACATATACCATGCCATAGAGCGCTTTGTAAATGGATCCAGTGGCACTACATCACCTTTACTAGCTACACATTTGCACGTTACATATGTCCGTGTTATAATCAGCACACATACCCACCTCTCCCACCCCTGCCCTTGCTTAACCTTACAAAATCAAACAACGAGCCCCAGCACTCCCGTTAGCGCCACTATAGCCATACATAGACTTAATTTCAACAGGTGTCTGCCGGAACGCTCATCCGCAAAAGGTATTGAAACCTGCAATTTTGGAAGTAAAACATACACCATACCATAAGGCGGTTTATAAATAGTCCCAGTACCACTACACCACCTCCACACCCACCCTTGATTAACTTTACGCAATAAAACAAAGAGCCCCAGCAAATCTGGAAGCGCCACATTAGACAAACAGAGGCACAATTTCAACAGATGTCTCCTGAAACACTCATCAGCAAAACATATTAAAACATGCAAATTTGTGGGTAAAACATATACCATGCCATAGGGCGCTTTATAAATGGTCCCAGTGGTACTACATCACCTTTAGTAGCTAGACATCTGCACGTTACTAAAGTCTTTGTTTTAATCACCAACATACCCACCTCCCCCACCCCCACCCTTGCTTAACCGTACGAAATCAAACAGAAACCCCCACCATTCCTAGTATCGCCACTATACCCATACGAGGGCTTAATTTTAACAGGTGTCTTCCGGAACGCTTATTAGCAAAAAGTATTCAAACATGCAAATTGGCGGGTAAAATGTAAACCATCCCATAGCACGGTTTATAAATGGGCCCAGTGGCACTATACCACCTTTACTAGCTAGACATCTGTATGTTAATAAGGTCGTTTAAATACTCTGTAGAGTGTATAGCAGAGGATGGGGAGAGTAAACAAAGTTCTAATTCCCAAACTTTTGATATACCGTCCCATTACTGTATGTATATTAAGGACATTAAATGGAATGAAAAAATTGACGAGTGTCTCGAAAAGAATAGTGAAGTTGAGCACCGGTAAAACCCGGACCACTTAAACACCTACGTATATTCAGCACAGGGACACAGCCTGACAATTAGTATCACTTATAATCACATGTAGTTTACTAATGTCAAGAAAGTCATACAGAAAATATACCAAACATTTTCATTTCTTTTTTATCTCTCACACATTTATAAAACATCTCCTCTAAAGAAACACTCCCCAACCACTTCTATTTCATAAGAACAGACAATCATTAACACGGTTACTACCATATATTTTAGTATATCTACCTTTTTATTATTCACTAGTCACAAACTACTAAAACTATTAACTATGCCCAAATGCAAACCCGAAACCATGTTCATATTATATCTCAACCTATGATCAAATGATTCAAACTATGGGTACAAGGAACGTATCACTTTTACTATCTTCATCTCTTCTCCATGTAATCTCCAAACACTGTAGACGGCCTCACAGTACAACAACCTACCTAGGCTTATATTCACATCTACCTCACACTCTCAAAAATGAGACCACAACTTGTCCACATAACATTTCTGGGTTTGGTTTTATTGCTTTTAACTTAATAACACATACATCTCCTACCCCCCTCCCCCTTCCCCACTACTTCCACAAAAAGTATCATTTGCAAACGTGGGACATTTTGTTTATCTCGCCTGATACATTATCAAACCCAAATTAACGCTGTACCTCATTTTCAAAACCATACAGTTCTTTAAAGATGACAAACTACATTTCTTCTTTGTGAAAAATTCCTAAACATATATAAAGTACTTATTTAACAACAGGTCAAACTTTATGCATATTTTATAACCAATATGAAACACCACACTTTACTAACAGTATATTATTTTGAAATAAAAAATACTTTCAAACTTAAAAATATCACCTCAAATACTTAATCACTACTACAGAGCACATAACACACCTTGTTCATTTCTACCTCACCTTTGAAGTTGGTATGCAAATTTCAAATGTCACACACGCATGCAATTCTTTCTTTGTCACACAGTACATGTAATGCACCGCTTTCATCAAGAATGGAATCAGTAATGGCACAATTTGTCTGTCGCTCCACACATAAATACATGTAAAGAACAAATCAGAATACTTCATTCCTTCATCGACATTCCAAAACTTACCTCCATTGGTTATTTTTGAATTTTCCATCTGAAAAGCTACTTAATATTCCGCGCCACATACAGGTCAGAAGTTCAACCTATTTTATCACCACACTTTCTGGAACATTCTATGACACCTGCAGGTTAAAAGTTCATGATTTTTTTAAACATAACGTTTTTTTTCAGCATATTCTCGAACATTTACCAGCACCTGCAGGTTAAAAGTTTACCATTGTTTTAAGTTCCAAATGTACCTTCCAAATGCAAGTAGCACGTCTGGTTGAGCTGAGCACATTTCATCCTATCGTATGGACTCCACGTTTAAACTGCTCTTTATTAACCAATGACAAACATGCTTTTTCACGCAACTAATATGCACCCTAGTTTTTAGCACCCAATGCTTCTTATCTTCCAATAAATTATCGTTTTCTGTGAAAAAAAAAGATTTTTCCCCATCTTTAAACATATCTCTTACTCTATGAAGGAACTGCATGAGCTACAGACATCTTTCCATACCTTCCAGTCATACCTTCAAAATGCTAGTGTGTATCGTAGGATATAGCTATGTTTTCTGGTGCAAGAGGTATGCAGAACAGAGACGTATTGATTTAGACCTAGGTATACAAAATGTGGACATTAAATGGTTTGCACAGAGAGGATTGAAGTGGCACCAATTGTTGCCTTTGGTTAAAACTTGTTTGCATCTCCAACACCCTGACCTCATGATTGTGCATTGTGGTGGAAACGACCTAGGCACATTGACTGGGGTAGGTTTGGAAATGCTAATGAAGGACACCTTTCGACAATTGATTTTGCATTTACCTCAAACTGTCTTTGTATATTCCAATATATGACAAAGACAGAAGTGGAAATGGTCAAACCAATTTTGTCCTCAGATTGAAAAATCTAGGAAGAATGTCAACAAAGTGTCTGCATACCTCAGAGACCATAGAATGGGGTTGATCTACAACAACAACATACGTTTTGATATGGCTGATATCTACAGAAGTGATGGAGTACACTTCACAGATCAGGGAAATAAAGTTTTTCTGAATAACCTGAAGCTGTGCATCCACACTTATATGTAGCTCCAACTAATAAACACAAGGGCTCTTTTAGAGCCGCCTTACTGACAACTTAGGCACGCTATTTTAGGGCCAGGTAACGGCAGCTCCCACACACTCGCCAAAATGTATTCTCCACACAGCTATGGCGCAGCGGACACACCATCTGACTTTGGAGCACAGAGCTCTCGCTTTGAACACCGACTCTAGCGACAGCTCAGGATAGCACCATGTGACTTAATTTCCAAGCCGGCCCCCAGCGCCTGCAGACCCGTACGAGTGAGTAGTTTGCACTTTACAAATACTGCATTGATTGGAAACGGCAGAGGTGAACTTCACACTCCCTCTGTAGCACCCGCTAATCACCCTACAGACGTCACACTGTTTAAAACAAAACTTTCTCCTAGTACGTATGCACACATGCTGACACTCCTTAGACAGGTGTGCCGCAGCGGCCAGAAAACATGAGTTACGAGCACAGGGCTCACGGTTTAATCCCCTGCTCCGGCAGCAGCTCAGCTCAGCACCATGTGACTCTGGGCAATAGCTCACTTAATAACTCACATAATTTCCATGCCGGCCTCCAGGGCCTTCAGCGGTGAGTAGTTTGTGCTTTACAAATACCGTATTGATTTACCTTCGCACTCCCTGTATAACACCACCTAAGCACCATATACAAATTACCGTGTTCCAGACAAAACTTCCTCCTACTACGTATAAAATATGACTGACACTACTTGGACAGGAGTGGCACAGGCCCAGAGCACATGACTTCACAGCATAGGACACACAGTTTGGGCTCACGGTTTCATCCCCGAGTCCAGCAGCAGCTCAATTTAGCAGCATAACACTCTAGGCAATACCTCACTTAATTTCTGTACCCCGCACTTTCAGACTGGTAGGGGTCAGTAGTTCAGCGCCTTTATCCCCGAGTCCGGCAGCAGCTCAACTTATGCCCCCAGCACCATCAGACCCGTACGAGTGAGTAGTTTGCACTTTCCAAATACCAAATTGATTTGATAAGCGCAAATTTACCTTGCACTCACTGTATAACACTCCCTAAACACCATACACAACTTACAATATTCGAAACAAAAGTTCCTCCGAGTAGGTATAACTACATGCTGACACTACTTGCACAGATGTGGCACAGCGACCAGAGCACATGACTTCCCAGCATAGGACACACAGTTTGGACTCAAGCTTTAATCCCCAAGTCCGGCAGCAGCTCAGCTTAGCAGCATGAGACTCTAGACAATACCTCACATATTTTCCGTGCCCCACCACTTTCAGACCAGTAGGGGTCAGTAGTTCATACTAGTAGGTATAAACACATGCTGACACTACTTCCACAGGTGTGGTGCAACAGAGGGCACCTGACTTCACAACATAAGACACACAGTTTGGGCTCACGCTTTAATCCTTGAGTCCCGCAGCAGCTTACCTTAGCAGCATCAGACTCTACGCAATACCTCACTTAATTTCTGTACCCAGACTTTCAGACTGGTAGGTATGAGTAGTTCGCTTCGCACCCCCTCTATAGCACACCCTAAACACCCCATAGAGGTTACAGTGCTCCTACCCTCCTCTATCCTACTTTTTTTGCCCTTTTTTCCCCTTACTCGCTTCGACAGAATCACAAAATGGCGGCCAACACTTCCTAGTTGCAACCGCTCACAGCGTTCCCAACCAATAAGCAGCAAGCTCGTGCTCATAACACCTCAGCCAATCCCCAAATTCCCAAATATCGATATCTGTAAATTTCAATATTTCTCAAAAACTACTCAACGGATTTACACCAAACAAACAAAAGCGTGCTTTCTAGACCAATACCCTTCTCCCTGCCAAATTTGGGGTAATTCCGTTCACCCGTTCGACCTGTAACTTTGTCTAAAGTTTCCTATGGAAATTAACATAAAGAAAACACATTTTGGGACCCCCCTTTTTTCTCGCCCCCCCCTTGACGAATCACCCCCAAACTTTCAACATAGGAGCTGATATGAACAAAAAATTAGTTTGGACAATTTCATGAAGATTCATCAAACAACGCCAAAGTTATAAGCAAAACAAGAAATGCGCTTCCTATGGAAACTTGGTCCTAACTATAACTATCTTCTGGCGACCACCAGTAGGATATATATATATATATATTCACTGAAAAAAAAAAGGTTTCAGGGACGTTATAGTTAGTTTGACATTTCACTCATACTCGCGCCCCCGCAATGCACTGCTCATGACGTCACATATAACTGTCCAACTAATTATAACGTCCCTGAAACCTATGTTTTTTTTCAGTGAATATATACATATATATATATATATGTAGCAAAACAACAAGAGGCTCATTACTGGCACAGATACAGCGTTTATTCATCGTCCAAAACACTGCAGGTTCCTTCTTTCACCTAACGTTTCTGCCTTTTCAGCCTTGTTCACAGGTAGAAGGTCACTGATTCAAACGCACATTGCATTCAGCTGCGTGTTTTAAAGTTCTACAAACTCACATGACTCAATTAAAAATACTAGTCCCAGAGTGCACCGCCAGTGTGTTGATTGTACGGCTGGAGGTCCACAACATTCAAAGTTCGTAACAACAATGTCTTCATTGCAGTGCCACTCTTGCATGGAAAATACTTTAGAAAGTCAGGTGAGTACATCATCATTAGCACGTTGCTGTAATTCTTTGCATGACGAGAATTAGCACAAATCCAGCCAGCACGATCGTGGGTGAAAGTCCTACACCCCGAATCCATTCCAACTTTGAATATTGTGGACCTCCAGCCATACAATCAACACACTGGCGGTGCACTCTGGGACTAGTATTTTTAATCGAGTCACGTGAGTTTGTAGAACTTTAAAACACACAGCTGAATGCAATGTGCGTTTGAATCAGTGACCTTCTACCTGTGAACAAGGCTGAAAAGGCAGAAACGTTAGGTGAAAGAAGGAACCTGCAGTGATTTGGACGATGAATAAACGCTGTATCTGTGCCAGTAATGAGCCTCTTGTTGTTTTGCTATGTTAAAGAGATGGACTGCTCCGTGCCCATTGTGAAAAGGCTACCATGAAGGGTCGGGGGCTCCGGTAACAGGAGGCTTGTTTGGTGATATATATATATATATAAATATATATATATAGAAAAACAAGGAGTTCATGGTACTCCCAAGGTCCGGTGCACTCACGGGGTATGTGTCGGCTATAAAACATCCGCAGACGCGTTTCTGGCTCTTGCCGTCATCAGTGCGGAAAAGCCGTCAATAAAGACATCCCCTCGCCTGCCGCTGTTAGAACGAAAACTCTGTGAGTGTCCCACATATGGTGAAGCACTCTAGCTTTGTATAAGCCACAACCTGAATAGGTCAATAGAGTCCGTAAGCGGCGGTTCAGCAGCCCAAATTGAATCCAAAACACAGTATTCCACCTGGGGCCAGCCGAACTCGCAGCGGGTGCAACCGGGAAGTGGTGGTGGAAACCACTTATTACACAGAAAAACAAGGAGTTCATGGTACTCCCAAGGTCCGGTGCACTCACGGGGTATGTGTCGGCTATAAAACATCCGCAGACGCGTTTCTGGCTCTTGCCGTCATCAGTGCGGAAAAGCCGTCAATAAAGACATCCCCTCGCCTGCCGCTGTTAGAACGAAAACTCTGTGAGTGTCCCACATATGGTGAAGCACTCTAGCTTTGTATAAGCCACAACCTGAATAGGTCAATAGAGTCCGTAAGCGGCGGTTCAGCAGCCCAAATTGAATCCAAAACACAGTATTCCACCTGGGGCCAGCCGAACTCGCAGCGGGTGCAACCGGGAAGTGGTGGTGGAAACCACTTATTACACAGAAAAACAAGGAGTTCATGGTACTCCCAAGGTCCGGTGCACTCACGGGGTATGTGTCGGCTATAAAACATCCGCAGACGCGTTTCTGGCTCTTGCCGTCATCAGTGCGGAAAAGCCGTCAATAAAGACATCCCCTCGCCTGCCGCTGTTAGAACGAAAACTCTGTGAGTGTCCCACATATGGTGAAGCACTCTAGCTTTGTATAAGCCACAACCTGAATAGGTCAATAGAGTCCGTAAGCGGCGGTTCAGCAGCCCAAATTGAATCCAAAACACAGTATTCCACCTGGGGCCAGCCGAACTCGCAGCGGGTGCAACCGGGAAGTGGTGGTGGAAACCACTTATTACACAGAAAAACAAGGAGTTCATGGTACTCCCAAGGTCCGGTGCACTCACGGGGTATGTGTCGGCTATAAAACATCCGCAGACGCGTTTCTGGCTCTTGCCGTCATCAGTGCGGAAAAGCCATCAATAAAGACATCCCCTCGCCTGCCGCTGTTAGAACGAAAACTCTGTGAGTGTCCCACATATGGTGAAGCACTCTAGCTTTGTATAAGCCACAACCTGAATAGGTCAATAGAGTCCGTAAGCGGCGGTTCAGCAGCCCAAATTGAATCCAAAACACAGTATTCCACCTGGGGCCAGCCGAACTCGCAGCGGGTGCAACCGGGAAGTGGTGGTGGAAACCACTTATTACACAGAAAAACAAGGAGTTCATGGTACTCCCAAGGTCCGGTGCACTCACGGGGTATGTGTCGGCTATAAAACATCCGCAGACGCGTTTCTGGCTCTTGCCGTCATCAGTGCGGAAAAGCCGTCAATAAAGACATCCCCTCGCCTGCCGCTGTTAGAACGAAAACTCTGTGAGTGTCCCACATATGGTGAAGCACTCTAGCTTTGTATAAGCCACAACCTGAATAGGTCAATAGAGTCCGTAAGCGGCGGTTCAGCAGCCCAAATTGAATCCAAAACACAGTATTCCACCTGGGGCCAGCCGAACTCGCAGCGGGTGCAACCGGGAAGTGGTGGTGGAAACCACTTATTACACAGAAAAACAAGGAGTTCATGGTACTCCCAAGGTCCGGTGCACTCACGGGGTATGTGTCGGCTATAAAACATCCGCAGACGCGTTTCTGGCTCTTGCCGTCATCAGTGCGGAAAAGCCGTCAATAAAGACATCCCCTCGCTGAACCGCCGAATCATCCAGTGAATGTGTGTTATTCTGAAAATTAAATATGTTTTATATATGTATATCTCAAGGTCGATGGAAGAATAAATGGGTATATAAGTGTCTAAATGGATGATTTGTTTTTGAAAAATTGATTGTGTAACTGACTGATTAAGTGTATCATAGTGAATACATGGCTTAGTGAGTAATGTTTAAATATGTAAATATCTGTATCAGTCTCTCACTTTGTGTATAAGTGGCTGCATGGGTTGGTGAGTAGCTACATGGGTGTCTATATAGGTTATTAGTTGGTTTTTTGAGTATCAGTCTGAGTGTCTGCATGGTTCGGTGGGGGTATTACGTAGTGCATAGGTGCATGAATGAGTGACTCACTGTTTGTATGTGTTGAACACAGTATGTGTGCAGGACTGTATGGGTGGATGAGTGTGTGTATGGGTGTGTTAGTGAGTGAATGACTGTCTCAATAGTGTCTTTATGAGTAACTACATATGTTTTAAACTAGTATATGTGACTATTGGTGTATATATGTGAGTATATGTGAGAGTGAGAGATTGAAAGAGTTCCTGTATGAATAAGTATGTGTTTCTATAAGTGATTGTTTAAAAGACTAAGTATGTGTAAGTTTCCGTAGAAGTAAGTGTGGTGGTGTGTGTATAACTGTATATGCAAGTAAATGTATGTTTGATTCTTTATTAGCATGAGTGACTATGTGTGTGAGTAACTATGGATGAGTGGCATTGTGTAACAGGATGTATAGGTGTATGAGTACATATGATGAGTGAGTACATGTATGAGTGACTGTATTGGACTGTTGGTGAATGAGTGGATGTGTATGTGGATCTTAGAATTACTGAAGAGGTTGTTGTAACTGGTATTGGTATGTCCATTGTTTTGAAAATTTTAGTCTCTATTTTTGAATGTGTGTATCAAAGGTTATATTAGGGTGAGAGGAGGTCTGCCACTCTATCACAAGGATGATGTCATCAGTGATGTCATCAGTGATGTCATTTGAGATGTCATCAGTGATGTCATGAGTGATGTCACTGACCATGTCATGAGTGATGTAATATGTGACGTCATCAGCAGTACATTGCGGGCGCGCGAGTTATAGTTAGCTGAACTAACTATAACGGGGGAATTTCAATGGTTTTGTACAAGTGAAAAGTCCAGCTAACTATAACACCCCTGAAACCTATGGTTTTTTCAGTGAATTTCTGAGGTTTTTTAAATGCTAATTCCTAACTATAACGTGCCTGAAACCTATGTTTTTTTCTGTTAATTTCAAAGGTTTTTTAAATGCTAATTTCTAACTATGCCTTCAGAGATAGGACATGTGAAGAAAGAAGAAAAAATGCACAGAAAGAAACAAAAGAAGTGCAGAAAGAAGCAACAGAAGTCCTCAAATACGAAGATAAGTGCAGGAAGAAGGATAACGTGCAGAAAGAACAAAAAGAAGAGCATAAAGAAGCCTTGTTGCAAAATCATCCTGTACCCTCAACTTTTTCAGACGGATACTGGTGGTAACTGAGTCTGACTAACCAGTCCTAGAGCCAGTGCTATGTTAAAAGACACTTATAATACAGTGAAAACACCTACATACACTAGGGAACATTATGCGTTGGGGTCCCCCTGTGATTAGCCTTACCTCCTCTATAAGCCCCTAGTATATAATAGGGCATGGGGATTAAAACTACCTCTTAAAACAGGCCACAGGGCGTTTTTGCACACGTTAACTCAGGCCCCGTCCCCTCCTTTCACCATTGTGTAAACACGCCCTGTGTCCGTTTTTAGTTGGGAGATTAAGTTCATTTGAGTCCTGAGGGTCCCTAGGGTCCCTAGGGTCCAACTAGCCCACTAGGTACCTCCAGTAAGTGCCACAGAGCTGCGTTGCAGAGAGGTGTAAAAAGTGGCACGGCCTGGACCACCTCTCTGCAATGCAGCTCAGTGGCGCTTACTGGAAGCACTTGGTGGGCTAGTTAGCCCCCAGGGGCCCTCAGTATTGAAGGGAAATTATATCCCCAATTTAAAACGTGCCATGGTGCGTGTTTGCACACGTCACCTCAGGCCCCGTCCCCTCCCTTCACCACTGTGTAAACGCGCCCTGTGGCTGTTCTAAGTTGAGAGATTAAGTCCCCTTGAATCCTAAGGGTCCCTAGGGTCACACTAGACCACTAGGTACCTCCAGTAAGCGCCACAGAGCTGCGTTGCAGAGAGGTGTAAAAAGGGGCTTGGCCTCAGAACACCTGTCTGCAGCGCAGCTCCCTGGCGCATACTGGAGATGCCTGTTGCGGGCGCGTTTGCAGAGTGCTGCATGGAGGGGGCATGGCCTCCGGCACGATGCCAGTCTTTTATTTATTTTATTTTTTTAAGAAGGGGGGCTGTATGGTTCCCCTTCTTATTCTAATTTATTGGCCCTGATGACCCCATCCCCCAGGGCCTGTCTCCTAATTATATTTTTTTGACCCCAATCCCCAGGGCCGGCCACTGTTTTTTATTATTTTTAAAAAATATATATTTATAGACACACCTAGGACATGCTGGACAAACCGTACGTACCTATCACCATGACGATTTGCGTGATATTCATTAAAAGGCGACTATGCATGCAATTAATCCACGTGGAATGTATTTACACCACTAGTGAAGCTCTGACATGTCTGATGCTCTACCGTGCCTAATCCCGGTAGACACCCTTGTCGTTTATTTATACAAACATGGGTAGCTATTGACGGGCACATTTAATACACATGCACACCAAAGGGGATTCGACAAAAATTCGACCAAAACTATGCAAGAAACCCCCCTCACGGTTAATAAAACACACATCCACTGCCGGATGTGTAATACTTTTTATTTTACGCTCTGGAAAGGGGACGAACATCACTTGCGAGTCACAGCGCGCTCCTGACAGAGCCCAATGCTGTGTTACACCCACCATTGCCTGCCGAGTGCCACCCACCTCTGTATTGTATTCCACTAGCTAGTGCATATGCTATGACACTCTCTAGCCCATGTGCACTGTAACACCACCCCGTGAAAATGTCATGCCACACTTGTCTTCGCACGGGTTATATTGCCCCATCTAACGTGCCTTCCTCGATGCCTATGTTATAACGCACAGTGCTATGCCATACATATTACAATTTGGGATCCATATCTTTGTCACAGTGCATATGCAACGTTACACTCCCCAGCACATATTTTATATTACAACTTTAGAGACTAGTTAGGTTACACAACACTGCCCTGTGCATATTACACTCCAAGGCACATATCGCATAGCACACGCTAGTGCCTGTGCTATCTCGCGCTCTCCAATGAATCTGTCATTGCGCACAATGTATTGCATATTATATTTCACGCCTGGTTCATCTTATATCACACTTTTTGGTGCATAGTTTATACCATACACTATATCTAGTTTTCATTTTCAATCGTGCTCTCAGGACTATGTTCTATATAACACTGTGTTCACCTACCCTTTTCACGGGCATTACATTTTGCGATAGGGGGTGGAGGGTCAGGGGGTGTTTTTGCCAAGTGAGCCCGGAGTCACAGTCACTAACGTCTTCTTCTTCCTGAATAAAAGTGAGATTATGCTGCATACTTGTTCATATTTTAAGTAGTTTGCACAGACAAAATGTTTTAAAAACAATAAAGTTTCTAATACCCGCCTTCTCTGAACAGTTAGCTTGCTGCCCCATCCCCCTCCTCCCTATCCTCTGTTGTGTGAATCCATGGACTAGCCTCCTCCCTCCTGCCATGCATGGTCTGATGTGCTGCCACTGCCCTCAATTTAGTATGATGTACCAGTCCACTCCTCCTGCCCTCCATTGCCCAATTCTATGCCCCATCAGTGACCTCCTGCTTAAACTCTGTGCTTAGCTTGCTGCCCCTATTCTCCTTCCCCCTGCCCTCCGATGTCTTTGTGCATGCCCCTGCTCCATCCTTTTTGCCCACCATGTCCCATTGACCTGCCACTCCTATCTACTCTGAGTGTTCTGTTGAGCTGCCACTCCCCTCCCACCTGCCTAGCATTGTCAGATGACTGTAACCTGTCCCTGCCACCTCCACCCTGCCTGTCCACATGCCATGCCTCTATCCTCTTCCTCCTGTCCTACATGGTCCATTGTACTGCCACACCCTTCTGCCCTCCCTGGTCTGTTGTGCTGCAACTGCTCCTCCTGCCTGCCCCGTGTGGTCTGTTGTGAGGCCCCTTCCCCTGAACTTTCTTGTCTGTGCACAGGTCCTGACTCTCCCTTCTATCCTCCATCGTCCTTTGTGCATGCCCCTGCACCCTCCTTCTTGCCCATCATAGCCATTGTGCTGCCACTAACCCTCCCACTTGCCATGCATGGTCTTCTGTGCTGCCATGGCCCCTCCCACCTTCCCTGTGTGGTCAGTTAGCTGCCCCTGACCCCCTCCCACCTTCCCTCCATGGTCTGTGTGTATGCCATCACAGTCTCACTGTTGCTCTTCATGTTGTGTCTTGCTTCTAGTGCCCATCCTGCCTGACCTCCATGGCCATCTTGCTGCTCCTGCCCTGCCCCCTTGC
Organism: Triturus cristatus; assembly: GCF_964204655.1. NCBI lineage: Eukaryota > Metazoa > Chordata > Amphibia > Caudata > Salamandridae > Triturus > Triturus cristatus. The sequence goes on from NC_140591.1 coordinate 1,192,856,211, forward strand.
CCCCAGCCCTCTGTTTACATGTGCAGACCCCTACTCCCTCCCTCCTGGCTTGTCTGTTCCATTGTAATGCCCCTGATCCGTCCTTCCTGCCCTTTATGGTCTGTTATGCTGCAGCCTTCTCTCCTGTCTGTCCATTATGGTCAGCTAGCTACCATTGCCTCTTGCCCCTCTGTTCTCTGTTGTCCATGTGCATGGTCCTGTCCCCTCCCTCTTGCTTTCTATGGATTGTTGTGCTGCACTCCCGTCCTGCATGCCCTGTGTGGTGTATTGTGCTGCTGCAAACCCTGATGCCTGCCCTGCAGGGTCAGTTTGGTGCACCTCTCCATGTCTCTCCTGTCCTCTGTTATCCAAGTCCATGTCCCTATCCCATTTCCTTCCATGATCCAATGTACCATACTTGCGAACATTTTGAACTTGGTAAGAGGGAGATTTTGAAAAAAAACTGGGGTATTGATTTTCCCCTTTGAGTTACATTGAAAAAGAGGATATTGTAGACAGGAGACAGATCAAATAAAGCCCATTTGAGCTTAAAAACATTGGACGTTTCCTGGCTGAATCGGGTCTGTTGGCATGTATGGTTGTACTACCATTGCCTCTTCCTTCTGCCCACAATGGTCTATTACATTGCCACAGCCTTGAAGGAGGGTAGATTTTGTATCACAGGGGGCCCCTGGCCCGTTCTGTCCACACCTGAAGTATGAGACCCTTGTCCTTGCCCTGCCAGCCGCATTTGTAGGCCGTATTAAATTGACCAGCGGGTCCTGTGTTGCTATATAATTATCCTGAGACATCCTTACCACTCAGCCAGCATAAAACCCCTGTGTAGGCCCTTCTGTTCAATATGTAGGCCTCTTTGTTAAATTGACCATAGCTCTGCAATTTTAGTGTATAGCAGTCTGAAGGCAGGTCTGCGAGGCCTTCTGCTCCAAACTAGTAGCCCCCACCCTACCCGAGTGCTCCGTGCTCGGTATCAAAGTTCAACATCCCCCTGAAGCTGTCGACATACAGTAGGCTGCATCCTGGACTGGTACTTGCTTCCTGGGCAGGTTTCCCGCTTTTAAGGAAGTGGCAACCGCAGAGCGTCAAGTTAGGAGAACTGAGGAGATTTTATACATGAATATATTGAATTCCTGTACAATACCCATTATTTTCTGCTTGCTCTATGGAACTTACGATAAGCGATTGGCCTGAGAGACTGACCTTTTCACCCAGTCCATTGTCAGCATTAAGTGGGTAAATGACGAAATGTCTGGTAAAATCTGCAGACGAAGCTTTTGGGTAGCATACGTAGGTAGATGTAGCGTGCAAAGGAGCCCACAAAATTATATAAAAAGGGAGCACCCACAGATATCGACGGACAACCTCGCCGTCTGTATGTAGGTTAACAGGCTGTGCAGGTTTTCCCCAAGAACTGGGAGCTCTTGTCTTCCTTTGCTTAAAATGTCTTGCTCGGCTTTGCTTGAAGTATCTTATTCTATTTTACCTATATGAAATGTCATGTTATGTTTAACCATTGTTCTCTTTACTTTTGCATTTAAAAGATGTTGTATTGTAATTGCAGGAATGCTTGCTCTAAGAGTAAATGTGAGTGTCCCTAGGTAACATTTTCCTTGGTGTAACTTGTTTCTCATGATGCATTTATAGATGTGTTTTCTCTCTCTCTCTGTCAGTCCATTAATTGAGATACAGAGAATATCATGACAGCTGTATGATTATCTGGATTCTGTATTTTGTACTTTAGGTCTCTATTCTGCGGTTTCTTTGAAGTTGCATCTTCTCATTAAACTGCCATTGTATTCTGCCTCCAATTCCATGTCTCATATGTCTGTTTTCTTCATTTTTGGAGCAAGCGTTCCTAGGCACCCCGGCTCAAATTAAGGTGCCCCTTTTGTCCCTGACTCACTCTCCTGCTCAGTTCTGTGGTGGCTCCCGGGGCTCTGGGGACCGCCCCTAGCTTCCTTGACCCGTAATAGATCTTCCCTCCAACAGCCTCTCTTGCAAGTCCTGTATTGTTGGTTTGTTGCCCCTGCACCCCTTTCCACTGCCCTCCATAGTCTGTTGTGCTTCCACGGCCCTTCCTGCCTGCTCAGTGTGGTTAAATTGTTGCCTTTGCACCCTCCTACCTGCCTTCAATTTTCAGAGTCCGTGCCCCTGGCCTCTGCCTCTCAACAGTATCCTAATGAACAACTAGATTGCTAACATTCTATATTTATTACAAAAGTGTGGAGCGCCTGACATCATCTTGATGTAATCAAAACTGTAATACCTAGAGCATTCCTTTAGAAATTACATATATGAGAGGGTCTTATTGGTTAGTGCTCTAAAAGACTAAAATAAGGACATATTTTCTGAGTTTTCAAATAGCGACAAAGCACTTTTAAATTATTTGTTATCTTTATGTTTTTTTATCTAGTTGACAACTTGATTAAATGTTGCACATAGGGGAGAGGATGTGGTGTTACTTCCAGAACTGCAGACTTTGCAACTGGGGAACCAGGTTGAAGTTTCTGCTTCAGCTCGACATTCTGTGATTCTGGTCAAATCACTTAGTCTCCCCATGTCTACAACCAAAATGAATTTGTTCTTGTGTGATGTAACCAATGCTCATGTAAAGCACTCCAATACCTGCCAAGTCTGCACTATATAACACTGCAAAAACACAAAATAATAAGTGTTTTGCACACTTCTGTCATTGGGCTATATTTGGGATATATCTGGGTGATTTTGGGCTACATTTGGGCTCTTTTGTCTCCGGTGGCCATCTTGGGAGATTTATTTGTTATGAAGTTTCCTAATTTCCTCATGTACTGCAGTCTCCTCAGTCGGAAATGCTTTCAGTTTTTTACTTTGATTCCATCATGAAGGTATTCAGATATGTCACACATTTGCCATGAATTCTGAATGTTAGCACTCTAGTTGCTCATTAGATCACTGTAGTAAAACTACTGCTCACCATGGAAGTCTGCTCCTGGTATTAAAAGTGCATGTTTCAGTCTGCATGTCAGAATTTTTTAATGAAATAGAAGAGGATTTGAGAAGTCACTCAAAATGTGCCCTCATTTTCTTTCTTCAGCATTAATCATAATTTCTATGGCAAAATGAACCCCCTCATTGTGTTCCTTTTTAAATTAAATGTTTTAAGTGTTACCAGTTTATTCCAATCAAGATGGCTTCAGGTGTGCCATACTTTTGTCATAATGAAGACAGTAAGTGCTCTAGTTGTTTTTAAGAACATTCTTGGACATTCTGTCATTGGGCTATACTTGGGCTACATCTGGGTGATATTTGGGCTACATTTGGGCTCTTTTGTCTCTGGTGGCCATCTTGGGAGACTTATTTGTTATGAAGTTTCCTAATTTCCTCATTTACTGCAGTCTCCTCAGTAGGAAATACTTTCAGTTTTTTACTTTGATTCCATCAAGAAGGCATTCAAATGTGTCACACATTTGCCATAAAATCAGAATGTTAGCACTCTTTTTGCTCATTAGATCACTGTAGTAAAGCTACTGCTCACCAGGGAAAACTGCTGCTGGTATTGAAAGTGCATGTTTCAGTCTGCATGCCAGGATTTGAGAAGTCACTCAAAATGTGCCCTAATTTTTCTTTATGCAGCACTAATCATACTTTTTATGGAAAAATGAACCACCTCATTTTGTTCCTTTTTAAATTAAATGTTTTAAGAGTTACCACTTTAATCCAAGCAAGATGGCTTCAGGTGTGCCATACATTTATCATAAGTAGGACGGTTAGCGCTCTAGTAGTTCTTTGGAACACTCTGGAAAGCTGCAGTAGAACACAAAGGAATCAACTGACAGTCTCTGCCCTTGTTGGATGTACATGTTTTACTGAGAATGTCAGACTTCATTCTCACATGACTGAGAAAGATAATGTGAATTTACAGAAAATAAGCTCTCAGTTTAGCTTATAGATCACCTTCCAAACCTCTGTGGTAAAAGCATGAGAAAATATTTTTCTCTCAATCATGATATCCCAGCAGAAGGCTTTTTCACATGGTGAAATCACCTTAGAACATACCACAATTCCTAAAATGAGTATGGTACCATCAACAAATGATTTATAATGTAACTAAAGTCTTAAAATCCTTTATTAACTGCAATGCTTTTTAATGAGGTGCTATCATGTATATTGGTCCCAAGATGGCTGCTAACACTTCTTGGATGAAGTGCTGACAGCCAATCAGATCTCAGGATGAGATGTGTGGTTAGGCTCCGCCCACATATATATATTGATTTAAATGCTATTTTCTCAGGAACTACTGAACAGATTTACACCAGACCTACAAAAGGCACTTCCTTGACCTGAGGACTACCTCTCTGCCAAATTTCAAGTAACTCTGTTCAGCCGTTCGGGCTGTAGCTGTGTCTAAAGGTCCTATGGAAAAATGCATGGGAAAAACGCGTTTTGGGACCCCCCTTTTTTCTCAGCCCCCGCTTGACGAATCCCCCCGAGACTTTCAGGGTAGGAGCGGAGCGGAGCGCCCCACCTATTTTGAAAATTTCGCGAGGATTCATCGACCGGCGCCAAAGTTATTCCAAATAGAATGTTGCGGATTTCCTATGGAAACAGGGTCCTAACTATAACTATCTACTGGCGACCGCCAGTAGATAATATATATATATATATATATATATATATATATATATATATATATATATATATATATATATATACACAGAATAATTTTTCCTTATGAAGAGGACCAACTTCAATAGCTTTTTCATCATATGCATTTTATGTATAGGGATTATCCAATAAGAAACATGCTTTGCACAAATATGATGCATTTTTTTAAATTATTTGCTATGTGACATTTAATAGCGTGTATTTATACAAAAAGTTTGTGTTGCCCTCTGGTTTTTAACTGTTTTTTATAAATATCCAGTAAAAACAATGAACAAAGCATAGAGAAGCATTTCAAAACGTAAGTCTTTCTTCCATGGTAGCAATCATGTGACACGCAGCAGTGGAAGTGGGTGGATGCTAAGCAAGCACTTTAAAAATGTAATGGCGATTTGCTAATCTGCATGTGAACAAGGGCTCTTGAAGCCCGAAACGCATCGTGCGTGGGTTGAAGATTTTAAAACAATAAAACATCTTACCTGAAATACTGCGGGGTCTGCATCTCCTTTTTCGCCGCCTGGAGGCTGGAAGTTGCAGGAGTTAAAAAGCTTTCGATATAGATATATATATATATATACACAAAGCTTAAAGTGGCGTTATAGTTAGGTGCGGAAATTACAAAAAAAGTAATGGATCAAAACATCACAGAAATGCACAAATTACAGTTTACTGAGCTAAGTAGAATGTATGCACCAACCATGCAATGCGTTTGACCTCACATATTACATCACTCACAACATGTTAAATCACATTATTAACAACATTGATGCCATCACCGGTAACATGATAAATAATATAAATGATGACATCATCAAACCGATCCACAAATTATTCTATAAACCATTGCGTAATTTAAAAATTAAAAAAAGTAGGGAGTAAAGGGTCCACACACACCTACAGCATAGATTGACTATATGTACATATGTACATGGATGGAAGCGTAACAGTGTAGTAGGGGAGCCATGTCTGAGTCAGTAAGGTAAAAGTTGTATGCTGCACACTTTATCTGCCAGTGAATACTTTGTTTAAATAATGTATAGACTGAGTGCAAATAGTGTGAGTTGCAGACAATTTCAAATTGTTTGTGGCTGAAATCAAAGTCTGTTGCCAAAACATACAAAAAACTAAAGGTTCTCCTTGCAATACATCACTGAAATGCAAATTTCTGCGCACATATTGATGTTACAGAAGTCTTATGTAGTGTTATTGATAGTTTTTATATGAACTGGAGATTTATGAAGAGCAGATATTTAATTTCATACGTTTAGTGAAAATTCTGAGATATTATACATTGTATAATGTATAAGCCCGGGCAGGTAACTACGCTCTGCTAGCGTAGTTTACGTAGTTTTGCATACTCTGCGTTCCGTTGGAAAAGTGGAGTTTAGGCAAAACTACAACTCCGTGGTGTAGTGTAGTTAGCCGCCCCCTCCACCCTGCCCAAGTAATTATAAAGTAAGAAAAAGGGCACTTACCTGCTGTGGCTGCCTCCTCCTCGCCATGGCCGCTCTCCTTCCTCATCCTATCCGTCCTTCTTCTCTGTTATGCCCTACGTTGTACATCTTGGGAGTGCGCATGCGCACGCACAAGACGTACAATGTAGAGGTTATCAGAGAAGAAGGACGTGAGGACGAGGAAGGCGAGCAACCATGGCGAGGAGGAGACAGCCACGGCAGGTAAGTGCCTTTTTTCTTACTTTATAATCATTTGGGAGGGGGGAGGGAGCGGAGTTCCACTGAGTTTATTTCCAACTCCATGGAACTCCGCATAGAGGCACTACGCCTGCTCCACCCGGGGTTAATAATGTATGGGTGTCTCACAGATGGTTCAAGTCGCACTATGATTGGAAGTGTTGTTAAAATGTTGTACCCTCATTTCAGGAATATGAGGAGGTACTTTTAGAAACTACAGAGGGTTGGCTATAGGGCCTGATTATGCATGTATAACAATTGACTAATGAATAGATGTTAAGCCATTCACTTAACATTCTGTGTTAGATGATGTATTTAACAGGTACATCTCATTAAGGTGAATAAATACAAAACACTTTTTCAACAGTATTCAAGGTTTAAAAGTTGCTAATCGTATTAACGTCTACAGATCCATTATGTTTCTTAAGCACATGAATACCACAAAGAACATATCCTAATATCTACTAAATGTGTGTGATTTCACAGATATGCTTCATGTCTTGAATGTTGGAAAAGGTTACGCACATTAACACCATAGAGGTGATAGAAAATTGGGACTAGTGGTAGCGTGCTTAATACATTCCACTTTGAAATGCATATAGCAAATTTTCACATTCATTGGATGATATCATCTGTGATGTAATCAGTGATTTCATCGATTATGTCATATGAGATGTTATCAGTGATGTCATCAATGATATAATTTGCAAAGTTATAAGCAGTGCATGGCGGGGTGGCAGATATATTTAAATCAGTAAACGCCCCTGCTGAGCATGGCTTTTGCCAATGTGCAGCTGGGGTTGGAAACAAGGCCTTGCCTATTGCCAGACTCTAACTCAAACCCAGATGGGTGATCAACCCCACACTCTGCATGACCTTTGGCCATGTGCAGCAGGGCCTAGGCCACCAGGTATGCCCTCCAGCCATGATATGTGGTCCAACCCTAATGTGTGACCAATCCCACACTGTGCATGGACTTTGGCCATAAGCAACAGGGTGTAGGCTGCCAGGTTTGCCCTCCAACCATGCTAGGAGGCCAATTTTGTGGCAGACTGCTGCCACAGGCTGGGCATGGTGTTTGGTCATGCGCAGCAAGATGTTGGCTCTGCAACCAACCCCTTGTAGGTGTGCGACCCCTCAGCCACATTTCATTATTTATTTATTTTCATTTGTACTTCCACTGTATCGGTACTCAAGCTTCACCCCCACAGTACAGCAGTACCACACAAGTTTCTCTTGGAAATGCTAGCATGGAACACTGTACCATGGGGCGAAGCTTGCGCTGCGACTGCGCCAGCCACTGAAGCTGAGCTGCTAAAGTCTGATGTTCCTAAGCCCCCTCTGTCTGATGGTAAAAAAGGGTTTTCTATTATATGGGGACACAAAACATCCAAGTGGCCATATCAATTTGGTCAGAATGATGATACGATCATGAAAAAGAGGTCAAGGGTTTCTCTAACTAGTGTGTTTGCAAAACAGTGTAACATACAGAGCAAAAGTACCATTTTAAAAAGTGATGCTCTTCCCACATTGACATGGTCAATCTTTTCCAATAGTCGACAGATGTCCTAGCCGAGGCTAATTCTCTGCTCGAGTTTCCCGTCATCCCATTGGTGAACTGTTTGTATACTCTAATTCCCAAGTATTGAAAGTCTGTGGTTTGAGGGTTAATTCAAGTATGTGGGCCATGTCAATGTCTTCCACAACCCATCTGTCAGGGGGGGAGGCATGAATTAGGGGCTGATTTAGAGGTATGGAGAGAGGGTACTTATTAGAGCTGTCAGCCTTAGGTTGGTCTTCCCCCAAACTTTTTGCCCTATTTGCCTGGTGGCCTTAGATCTCTGTGCACTTTACCAACACTAACCAGTGCTAAAGTGCATGTGCTAACTCTTCTAAAACATGGTAGCATTGGTTTATCCACAATTGGCATATTGATTTACTTATAAGTCTCTAGTAAAGTGCACTAGATGTACCCGGGCCTGTAAATTAAATAATACTAGTGAGCCTGCTGCACTGATTGTCCCACCCACTAAAGTAGCCCTTCAAACATGTCTCAGGCCTGCCACTACAGAGCCTGTATGTGTAGTTTCACTGCCATGTCGACTTTGCATTAAGGACTCCTTGCCAAGCCTTAAAACTCCCCTTTTATTACATATAAATCACCCCTAAGGTAGGCCCTAGGTAGCCCGTGGAGCAGAGCACTGTGTAAGTAAAAGGCAGGACATATACTTTGTAGTTTTATATATCCTGGTAGTGAACTGCTCATAGGTTAGCATTGGGGGTTACCTAATGCATCCATTAAGTATATTTCCTGATTGAGAAGGAGTAGAAAAATTGTGTTTGGTACCTATGGCCTTGTAATGATAAACCATCTTTAATGGATTGGATTTATGATTATAACTTTAAAAATGTCACTTTTAGAAAGCTGGCATGTTTCAAGTCCTGTGTGCCTCTGTCTGCCTCCAATACATGTCTGGGTTGGATGACAGCTGTGATTTGTGCATTCCCTTCAGTCACACATAAAGGAAGTCAATGTGTGTCATTCACATACTGATGACCCATCACCAGGATGATGGGTCTTCCTGACCTAGATGGGTAGAAGGAGATGACACTTGCACCTGAATAGGGCTCTTCCTGTCCCCACACAAAGAGCTGCATAGCCCCCTGTAATGTGTCAAGAGCCTTGGCAGGAAAGGGAAGACCTGTGCATTTCAAAGCCCCTCTTTGAAGTCTTTCCCTGGGTATAAGAACTGGGCCTCTCACTCCACCAAATCCGTACACTTCTGGAAATGTGGATACTCTGCCAGGAAGAAGGACTGCTGTGCTGCTGAATGACTGCTACTCTGTGGGACTGCTGCTCTAGAAGAACTGATTTTCTGCTGTGCTGCCCTGCCTGCTGCTCTCCCTGCCTGGTTGAGAAGGACTGGACTTTCACCCCTTGCGCCTAGAGTGACTCAAAGGACTTGACTGCTTGCCTCCTGTACTGCAGTCTCAGGGATATTAAACTCTACCTCCAGCACATGTAACCTGCCAGCTGTGAGTCCTATCTGCCAGTGGTGCCAAGCCAGACCTTGCCCCTTAGAAGTGGATTTTTATGTCCTACAGCAGTTTTTTCTGCAAAAACCCACACAGTGCCTGCTTTGAGTCAGTCAGAACTGCGCAAGTACCTTCGATGCGAACGCAGCACCAATGTGACGACAACGTGGGACCCGACTGTGAGGCTTAACGATGACACACTGCCTTCACCCAAAAGGTGTTTGACAGCAATGAGGGACCGACGCAGCTTCTCCTTGACGTCCATGCAGTCTCCGGAAAGGTACTGTATCAGCGGTATATACTCAAAAAAGGAGTTTAAGAGGGGCAAATCAACCAGGCCACCCTCCACTCAATCAATAATACACACTATAAGACCTGGAGATATCAAGCACTATATCAAAATACATGGGATTGGAAGAGGGGCAATATAAACAATTATTATACCCTCAGAAGTAGTTCATGTCATGAACTATCAATACCAACCCAAGTTCTTCAAAATTTAACATTTAAAACAGCCCGACATGTGCAAATCATTCCAACAAAAGCATAAACCAGAAAAAATGTGTAGAGAATGAGAAAGCATCTCACGTGCGCAACACCAGAGGAGCTGCTGGCTGGTACTCGCCAGTGTGCTCACGAGTTTCTCATCATCGATGACTTTCTCATGAAAATAATGTGAAAAGGAAATGTGTAAGGAGTTGTATGAACATTTTTTTTACACCAAGAGAGGTATATTAGGCAGCCCAAAAACCAATCCGAAAAAGAAAAATTCTTAGAAAAAAGACCCGTGTGGTCTTACAGATAAGATTAGGTATGACCCACGTCTATATTTTGACCCGTTTTATTCCACTCTGTGAGTCACCCCAAGGTTAAAAACACGGTCATGTTCAATAACCACATTTATGAATGGCCAACATGTTTCATTGCCAACTTAACTTTGCGGCAAATTCATCAGGGCGTCATGGGACTGCAATCACCTCCCTGGGATAAATCTGTTGAGAAACAGAAATCGCTGCGTATATGCAGAGAACATAAAAACACATGTCAGGTTGACAGCAACACGAAGGAACCACATTGTACCCCTCTACAAGCTAACACGACACACCATTTCACAGGGAACATTACCTCGTGAAAGCCAAGGGCCCATATACCAGCTCTCACGGAGTCAATGTATTAAATGAGCACTGTCCGTTGCTCTATTGGTCCTAATGCCCACACACATCCGTTATTTAGTGGTGCTTAGACCGTCATCTGTCGAGACAAATCAAGTGCTTTAGAAGGTGCCCATATGTCAAAGCTCATGCAAACTTGCTAGTGACACTGAGTCTTGTCTTTGATTAAAACCTATCACTGCCCAGTACTCTATTCATAAAAGATAATTAGCAACCATCTATTTCACCCCACCATCCTGGCTATCCCAGTTAGCTCGTAATTAATAGTGCTCTCTCACTATCATTACACACTAATGGTTCGCATACTCTCTGTCATAAAATTTCCAATGCGCCTCTGCTTTTATACAAACGTTTGCCAGGGGTCGCCGTGTGGTTGGGAAACTCTCTTTGCCTAAGTTCGCCCTGGTTGCCCCAGTTAACTCAACAGACTCCTGTTCTCTTGCTGTAGCCGCGCGTTGTCACCCCGCATACAATATTAATGCTAACCAACCCAAACTCACCGTACAGTTGACGAGCTCACTCCGTAACTCATTCCCGGAACAACCCGGGGACTGAGTGGCCGAGATTTAAGCCGGCGGCTCAACAATAGTACTTCCGGGTTAGGGCTGGTAACCCGGATCATTACGTGGAAGGCGAAGAAGGGTCCATCAAGGCGGCCATCTTGTAGTGGCCAGAATTCACACTAAATGCATCAGCAGTGCATTAGTCTTTACCCAGGCACAAGTGTGTTTAAGGGAACCGGCATTCGGAATAGAATTCTTTTTAAATTCTTTATTAAAAAACTTTTATCAAGGAGTTGGATGTGGAAAATAGAAAATTTTTAATTATTTTACCAAACAATACTCACTGATGAATATCATAGTCCCAGAGGCTATGTCAAGAATATGTCAAGACACATGGGGACGGATGTTTTACAAGAAGCTGGCACACAGTACATACCAGGAGTGTATACACCAAATTGCAGGACCTATATCAATGACCCCAGTTTTCATCGTCTGGAAATCTTATTCCACTCTATTTGATCATTCAGGCCAACTTGGTCGACCTTTTCGGAATAAATCCAGCGAGCTTCCTTCACTGCAAGCGTATTATCAATTTGATTCACATTGCCCATCACTCTTTCCAACACCACCCATTTAACAGCCTTATAGTTGTGCTGGTGGTCTTTATAATGTTGAACCAATTTCGTGGTTAATTTGCCGTTCTTGATGGTACTGAGGTGCTCTTGGATCCTCACCTTGATTTTTCTTGTGGTGAGGCCAATATAGTGAAGCCCACATGGGCAAGTAAGCCTGTAAATCGTATTTGATGAATTGCAATTACTGAACTTGTTTAAGTGCCAAGTCCGTCCATCCTGCAACTGAACACTAGTTGTTTTTTCAGTTAGTTCACAGACAGAGCAGCCTCCACACGGGTAATGTCCCGGGGGAATGGATGTATTGGTCACTTGTGATTGAGGCCTTGTATGGACGAGCCTGTCTTTAAAGTTCTGAGCTCTTCTGAAAGCAAACCGAGGTGCGGGCATTTTATAGTCGCTGGTGGATAATAAGGACCAATGCTTTCTAAAGGCCTGACGAATTTTCGTCGCAAGAGGGTCAAAGGTAAGCACTATTGGTAGACAATCAGAGTTCTCCCTCGAATTCCTTTCCAATAGTGCTTCACGTGGAGTGTTATGTGCCCTCTTGCGAGCTCTGTTGACAATTTTTCTAGGATATGCCCTCTGTACCAGCTTCTCAGTGAGGGCTTCAGACTGTTTCAAAAAGTCAACAGTCGAGGAACAGTTTCTGCGATAACGCAGAAACTGTCCCACTGGCAGATTATCCCTCAACGCTCTTGGATGGAAAGATTGGTAACGCAAGAGGGAATTTTTGTTGGTAGGTTTCTGATGAACAGTAGAGGTTAACCTATCACCAGTCACAGTGATGTCCAAGTCTAGGTATGTTACCTTCTCGGTGCTGATGTTCCATGTGAACTTCAAACATCTGTCCCGATTATTGAGCCATTCCAAGAACTCACAAAGATGGCTACGTGTACCAGTCCATATACAAAGAACATCATCAATATACCGCTTCCAGAGGCTAATGTGCCCCTGGAAGGGATTAGATGGATGGTATAGATGATGTTCCTCGAACTGGCCCACGTAGATGCAGGCCAGACTCGGTGCGAAGGTAGCACCCATAGAAGTCCCAGATATTTGTAGGAACATATCATCCTTATAGGCAAAATAATTCCGAGTGAGTGCTACCTCTATGCATTGCATAACAAAGGTTTGGGGGGTGTCATAAAACCACTCCTGACTTTCAAGGGCACGTGCTGCTGCCACAAGCGTTGCGTCTTGAGGGATACTTGTATATAACGTAATTATCTTTTATGAATAGAGTACTGGGCAGTGATAGGTTTTAATCAAAGACAAGACTCAGTGTCACTAGCAAGTTTGCATGAGCTTTGACATATGGGCACCTTCTAAAGCACTTGATTTGTCTCGACAGATGACGGTCTAAGCACCACTAAATAACGGATGTGTGTGGGCATTAGGACCAATAGAGCAACGGACAGTGCTCATTTAATACATTGACTCCGTGAGAGCTGGTATATGGGCCCTTGGCTTTCACGAGGTAATGTTCCCTGTGAAATGGTGTGTCGTGTTAGCTTGTAGAGGGGTACAATGTGGTTCCTTCGTGTTGCTGTCAACCTGACATGTGTTTTTATGTTCTCTGCATATACGCAGCGATTTCTGTTTCTCAACAGATTTATCCCAGGGAGGTGATTGCAGTCCCATGACGCCGTGATGAATTTGCTGCAAAGTTAAGTTGGCAATGAAACATGTTGGCCATTCATAAATGTTGTTATTGAACATGACCGTGTTTTTAACCTTGGGGTGACTCACAGAGTGGAATAAAACGGGTCAAAATATAGACGTGGGTCATACCTAATCTTATCTGTAAGACCACACGGGTCTTTTTTCTAAGAATTTTTCTTTTTCGGATTGGTTTTTGGGCTGCCTAATATACCTCTCTTGGTGTAAAAAAAATTTTCATACAACTCCTTACACATTTCCTTTTCACATTATTTTCATGAGAAAGTCTTCGATGATGAGAAACTCGTGAGCGCACTGGCGAGTACCAGCCAGCAGCTCCTCTGGTGTTGCGCACGTGAGATGCTTTCTCATTCTCTACACATTTTTTTTGGTTTATGCTTTTGTTGGAATGTTTTGCACATGTCGGGCTGTTTTAAATGTTAAATTTTGAAGCACTTGGGTTGGTATTGATAGTTCATGACATGAACTACTTCTGAGGGTATAATAATTGTTTATATTGCCCCTCTTCCAATCCCATGTATTTTGATATAGTGCTTGATATCTCCAGGTCTTATAGTGTGTATTACTGTATCAGCGGTGCCTGCGGAGCCTCTGTATCCAACCTATGTTTCATTGCGGTCAATTAGATTTTTTAGATTTGACCCGGTCCACCGCGACCTCAAGCAACCCCTAAGCGCTATTGAACTTTAAGAACTAAATTTAAAGATATTCTTTATAAGTTCATAACTTCGGTTCTATTTACTGGATTTTGGTTGTGTTTTGTTCAAGAAATCAAGCTCTAATGTTCTAATCAGGTGTGGAATATTTTTGTGTGGTGTGTCTTACAGTTTTATTGTTAAAATTGTTGCACAAATACTTTACACATTGCCTCTTAAGTTAAGCAGGGCTGATCTGTGCCAAGATACCAGAGGGTGAACACAGGATAATTTAAGGAGTGTAACTCACTTACCTTGACCTTGACCTTGGTTCACGGAAGAGCAAAGGCCACTGAAACGTACGCTCCACCACCACGAAAGACAGTGGTGCAAAGCCGATGAGCCGCAAGCACTTGTAGATTACAGAGCAAAAGTCTCCACCTATAAAAAAGCGCTTCTTAGTAGGAAAGCTGAATACTATGAACACAGGATCTTGGAGGCAGCGAACAAACAAAAAGAAATATTTAAAATCCTCTAGAAACTGATTCAAAAGCAGACGCAGGAACGCCGTCTAGCCAGGAACTATGTAATAAATTCCTAACCTACTTTTCCGACAAAGTGCAAGAAATCCTGGCTGACATTGACAATTCCCCCTTTAAACAACTTTTCAAAGAAGAGGCTGAGCCACATGGAAATAGGGTAGAGCTGATCTCCTCCTTCCAAACTCTTCATCTAGGGACCCTGCGACGCATTGAGACCAGAATAAATTCAGGCTCACCCGCAGATCCATGTCCACCTAGGATCTTTAAACTTGCCCTTCCAGTAATTGAGGGAGAAATCCTTGCCATGATGAACCTCTCACTGGAAACAGGGAAGGTCCCCAGGAATTTTAAGGAAGCAAGAGTAATCCCCCTACTCAAGAAGACAGGAGCTGATACCTCTAACATGAAAAATTACAGACCTTTACCCCAACTCCCTTTTTTGGCCAAAATCATGGAAAAACATGTCCTGCAAAC
Organism: Triturus cristatus; assembly: GCF_964204655.1. Classification (NCBI taxonomy): domain Eukaryota; kingdom Metazoa; phylum Chordata; class Amphibia; order Caudata; family Salamandridae; genus Triturus; species Triturus cristatus. The sequence continues at coordinate 1,192,871,220 of NC_140591.1, forward strand.
CCTATCTAGGTTCATGGATGACCACCAACTCCTTGGAGACAGGCAGGCAGGTTTCAGAGCTCACCGCAGTACTGAGTTGGTGATGCTGTCAGTACTTGATGAAATCAGGATCACAGCAGACAACAAAAAGCCATGCGTCCTAGTCCTCCTTGACCTGTCGCCAGCATTCGACACGGTCAATCACTCCCAACTTCTGGAAAGAATCCAGGACATCGGCATTGGGGGGCCAATCCTTCAATGGATTACATCATTCCTGACAGACCGCACCCAAAAAATCCAAATGGGTGAATGGGTGTCAGAGAGGGGGTCCATTACCTGTGGAGTCCCACAAGGGTCGGCGCTGTCCCCACTCCTGTTCAACATATACCTCAGACCACTAGTGAGGGACTTGGCCTTGATGGACTGCCAGGTATTTAACTATGCGGACGACACACAAATCATCCTACCAATAGAAAACACCCCACATGTCCACACACGGGTGAAAGATATACAGCGATTTGTGGTAAACTGGATGACAGCTAATTCTCTCAAGATCAACCCCGGATAAAACGGAAATATTGGCTGTCACCAATGACAGCAGCCCTTGGAACCCCCAGTTCTGGCCTCATGAGCTGGGAGACACCCCATCTCCAGCTCTGGTGGTAAAAGGTTTGGGCATTAAAATCGATACCAAACTCTCTTTGACCAATCAAGTCTCCACTGTGTTCGGGACTTGTGTGGGCTTACTCAGACACTTGAGGAAACTCTCCCCCATCTTCTCCTTCTCAACCATGCGGACAGTGGTGGCCGCTCTGATCCTGGCATGTCTCGACTATGGTAACTCACTTTACATTGAACTGCCCGACTCATTGCTGGGCAAACTCCAGGTGGTGATTAACAATGCTGCCAGGCTAATCTTCAAGTTGCCAAGACGCACTCGGGCCTCATCCCTGCTGCAACAACTGCACTGGCTTCCCATCAAGCAGAGGGCTAAATTCAAAGGCCTGTGTATCACACATAAGGCCTCTGTGGACAGGCCCCCAAATATATCAAAGAACGCCTGGTGATATATGTCCCCGGCCGCACCCTAAGGTCCTCCATGGAGGGCCTTCTAAAATGCCCACGGTTCAACTACACCACTAAAGGTGAGCAAGCCTTCTCGGTCCTCATCTGGCAAATATGGAACAGACTGCCTGGTCAGGTTCGCTAAGCGGCCTTCTTCCGTTCAGGAAGAAATTGAAGACACTACTATTCACAGAAGCCTGTGCATAGCACTCTCCTCTGAGAGACGACTAGAGACCTGTAGGTATTAAGCGCTCTATAAGTCAAAATTAACAATAACAATAACAGTGGTGGTCCCTACTTGGACAGGGTGCATACCTGTGCTAACTAGAGACTCTAACAGTACTCCATGTCAAATGGGAGAGAGTACCCGGTCCTCCAAACCCTTAGTCTGCCCACCTCATTTAGTGTCAGGTGGTCTGCCAACACAGGTGGTCCACCAGCTTTCTGTAAACAGAGCCCTGTTGGCTTTGTGGCCAGAAAGCCTCCTCTTAAGGCCTGATGAAGCGGGGACTGTTGGGGGAGGGTCAGTACAATGCTGCCCTATTTAGCCCTTCTTTCCAAGGACCTTGAACTGAGATCTCTAAATAAGCTGTTGAATGCTGTCTCCATGTCTGTGGAGGTCCCCGCCACATGTGTATGATCAGCTGGTAAGCCATCCATCGCATGAATAGTCTGTAAATAATAGGTGAGGTGCTTCCTCCTGGGATGAACCCACTACGATGAGGAAGTATTAAGTGTGAAGTACATTTTGTTCCACATTTGCTATTACTTTCTCCATTATCTTACAGTCTATGGTTTGCACAATCTGTGGTTGAGGACGTGCAATTTAAACGGTCTCACCCTGCTTTAGGTAAACGCAATAATTGCTTCTCAGGCTGAAGCATTATACATTTCGAATAAATGTTTTGACAACTGGGTTTTTAATTTTCCACAGAATTCTAGTGGTAGGCTGTCACTCCCGGGGTTTTTTCAAGTTGCCAAATGCTCTATGACCAAGTTGATCATGGTTTCCATGTCTGCCGCTTGTATATAACTGTTTGTTGTATGAATCAAATGTCTCATTAATGTCCATTTGAGTGTGTAGGTGATGGCCCTCCAGATGTGGTATGACTCTTATAGCAGTTTGCTGTACATCTGTGTGGGCGAGTCTTAAATATAAGTGACCTGAACTGTTACCTTCTGATTGTCTCTGAGCTAGATATTCTTTATAGTGATGTCACTCTATCCATTTGTGCAGGTTAGCATGTTGCCTACTTTTGCATGACAATCTCTACAGCTTTACAACAGAATCCTGTGCCTCTAGTGTTCGTGGGTCAGTCTTGATCCTGTGCAGTTGATCATGCAGGACCCCACGCACCCCTAAGGTTTTCATAATGCTTATTGCCCTAGCAAAATCTTTAAAAGCTTCCCATGCTATTAGTAACTTAATTAACCTGTATTAGTGCAGAAATTGTGTCATCTCATCCTCTATTGTTATTCTGTATTCCCCAACTTCCAGTGCAGTTGGTTGTAGTCTCCAAGTAGGGTTCCTGGTTGGTGCCTTCCCCCATTATTGTGCCATCAGCAGAGGTTTACGGCCTGATGATGTTCAGCTTGGTATTTGATTGTGGGCACCAGCCATGAGTACCGGTGTAGTGAAGAACATGTTTCTGGGGAAGTGTAGTGCATTTATGGGAATAGTAATTATGGTCCCTTTGCAATGGGAAAGCTGTTCATCATGCCTCTGCTAAATTGCCGCCTATATCCCATTCCACAATCTTGTCTGTACATTTTCACACTGACAGGCGGGTATGACATATCTATATTTACAAACATGACACAATTAAAGCCAGCCTCCCCTAAAAGTAGTGACATGTGCAGAGCCTTGAAATCAATGAAGAAATAATGTTGAGGTACTTTGCTTGTGTGATATTAGTGGAATAAATCCTAGTAAGTGAATTTGTTCACCATCTAAGCTGACCACTCATGCACACGTAGTTTTCCACTGTGTCTGTTTTATGTCTCTCCCTTTCAAAGTGGACTTCAGGTTATACCCAAATAAGGACTGCCTGGCATCTGTTAGATACATGTTATAGAACATCTGCACCTTAAATTGACGACTTAATTTCTCTCCTTCAGCCTTGGTGAGATGCACCACCTTTATAACTGGAAAGTTCCATCTGCGCCTTTTCAGCTATGTGTATACATGGTGTTTCTTGTGCATGAGCCCCAGTCCTCTGACATTCCACTCGATAGTGTATCTGATTCTATTTTTTTCACATGTGCATGTTAGTGTGAGGGTGTTAGGCCTGCTGATCTGCTCCCCATGCCCTGATGGTTAGGATTTTGCAATTGGCATGTCTGCCAACCCCTCCATTGTCGTACTTTGCAATTTGGGACCGCGTAGGAGGCAGGGCCCTACCCCTGTCTATCCCGGTATTAGTGAACCGCGGATGGTCAATGCGGTATGTACAAGTGCTTTGTGTAACGTTTTAGCTATGAATGCACTGTGTATACGTTATTATACATTGACTCCGTGGGTTCCATCTTAGAGCGGTGGCCATCTTATGGTTGCCCTCACATAGGCTACATATCATGAAGCAAATACGGGCCTTTTAGAGCACATGTGCCTTCCTTTGACATCTCTGTGACCTGGGCAGCTTGGCTCCGCTGCCCCAGGTCAGTCCGGTCTCACGAGCTCCCCGTCCTCTGGCCACCTGTGATTAGCATCAGGGCTTGACACACCATAAAGCCTTTTCATCCTACACGAGCCTCCAGCTAATCTCTTTCACACCTGACTGTTCCTGCTTTATGGCTTGTTTTCCAAACAGGAGATGCTTATGTTTATTGGGGCCTATCGATATCTGATGTGGGATCTGAGCCTTGCTGGGTAAATAATTGCGGGCTGGCTTAACTGGAATGTGGGATGGTCATCATGACTCTGCCTTATCGTTTGTAATGTATACCTTTATATGGCCATATCGTAAACCAAGGAATGTGTGCCTGAAGCATGATATTTTGTATTTAAGGAGAAGCCCGTTTCTGTAATTTTTAGCAGTCTCCTGAGAACATACACGCTGTTGTACTTCTAGGATACCTGTAATTGGTCTGCAGCCAATAAACTGATCTTTGACTTCACCCAGAAGACTCTGTGTTTCTGTAGGTCTGAAACAGGAAGAACCCGAAGTCATAGGGTGTGTTCCCCTGCACCGCTGGGCTTAAAATTCCCAGTACTTCAGTTGGCGCCCAACTCGGGACGATTTCAGCGGTACCGGTCGAAGCCAGAGGTTCGTGAGGAGCTTCGTGTGGAAATTCTGGAGGAAGGCCGCCACTTCATCGACCCCTGCATGTCGACGTGGTCCAAAAGTCTTTTCTGCGAGGTTCTCCGCGTCCCGACGGCTACAAAGGACTGCTGCCCTGATTAATCGCCCTGTTTTGGACCCTTGACGATTTTGGTAGAGCGAAACAACCGAGAGAGTCTTCTGGTGAGGCCATCGATCATTGATATTCAGTTAAGTATAAGTGGAGCGTCTCCCACTTTGTTTGGTATCCTTAGGGATTTTTGGTATCCTTCGGGATCATTTCGATTTGAAGTTTGCAAACGCCAAAGCCAGAGGACTTGTGTATTCACGAGACTATCGTAATCGATAATCCTTTGAAGTTTGGAACTAGACTAGTGAGCAAAGATGCCTGGTGCTAGTGTATTTGGAAGATTGTTTTGTTTTAGTTGTGGAAGGGATTTCCAGTTAGAGAATTCATGTCCGGTTCCTCCAATTGGAACCCCAACTTATGAGCTTTATGTAAAACATGGCGTGGGCCCCATTGCATATAATGAAGTATGGATCCGATATACCAGAAAGGACGGTGTTTTAAAATGGCCCCAAAATGGTAGTTTCGATACAGATATCTTAGATAATTTGGAAGTGAAATTGTTTAAAAAGAAAGCCCGGCCGGCGATGTTTGATTCTTTCCGCCTATGGCGAAAGGAAGCCAAACAGAAGGAAATTAAGCTAGCGAAAAGGAATAAGAGAGAAAGAGGTATGTCAGTGATGCAAGCAGCTGTGCAATTTAAAGATAATGAGGAGGAACAAATGAATGAGCAATTGCACAGACAGCGCAAACTAGGGATTGATAAATGTTACCCTGTTTTGTCACCCCTTGTGCAAGATGAGACAAAAGAGAAAGAGAAAGATTCCCTAATGTCCCATTTACTAATTTCGCCACCCCCGTATGCGCAAAATGCCACCGCACCTCCACAGCTTGTAAATGTGCAGCCCCCAGTGACTATGCCGCAAGCCTTCCCACAGCCGCCAGCTCCTCCTCAGCTGGCTCCTATCCCTGCAATGCAGCCCTCTCAAGGGCCGCCAGTTTCGCTACCTGTTGCCCCTGCGCTTCCTGCGACTTTGCCTAGCACGCCAGCGGCTTCCCCTGGCGCTCCTTCTTACACTACCCAGGTACCGGTATCTGAATCCGTTTTTCTTCCCTCTGTCTATCCCCCCGTTTTTGCCTCAACTTCTCCTTCAGCACGACAACGACTAGCTAATGTAGTTACTAGTTTAATGCCGCCTCTCTTTGGGTCATCCAGTGCGACTCCTGGCTTACAGCGTAAGCAATTGCGCAGTCAGCTGCCTGGTCCCGACGAGAAAGAGGTGTTAGATCATCTGGCGCGTAGGTGGATTGGTTTCCCTGCACTCTATGATGTGGAATCAGTTGTTAACGTTTTTCGCCAATGGGATGCCCCAAAACAGAGGTATATCTTTGATAAGATGTGTGAATTCCTCTGTGAGGAATTGGAGGATAATGGTGCAAACCCAAACCAACAGGAATTGTGTCGACTGCGATTTGATTTTGAAACAGGTATAATTGTGGGCCCCAATGTAGATAAAGCAGTTGCGACTTTACTGTCCCTCAGAAATGGTGATTGCCAGCAATCATTGTTCGAACAGGATCTCCCTGTGGGGAAAAAGGTAAAAGCGCGCCAATATCCGATGCGTGAGGTTCCCCCAGTTTGGAGACCTGCTGATCCAAATGCTAATCCACCTGTCTTAGCACATTTTCAGCGTGTTTGGGTGCATGTCCCATGGAAGCGATCTGAGGTGTTAGCACTTAAGCAGACATTGCCTGACCCCCGTAAAAACCCTACAGGATATTACAAGGAGTTATCACAAACTGCGGAATCATGTGTAATGAATCTGGCTGACATAGATATGTTATTCGGGAATGTTGTTCCACAGCCTTTATGGGAATCCATCCGTAATACGGATCATGCGGCAGAACTAGGGGGTACATGGGCTAATATCGTTGCTGCAGACGCTAGACAAGTTGGTGGCGCGAAGCCTGATCCTTTGGTAGCAGAACTCCCTGGTCGAATTATTACCTACATGAAAACTATAATGCCTGCGATGCGCGTAAATTGGGATAAACTATCCGCATGTAAGCAGAAGAAAGATGAGACAGTGTCCGATTTCTTCACCAGGTTTGAAGAAACGTTTATCGACCACAGTGGTCAAGACATGAGCACTGAAGGTGGCCAACGGTTATTTGTTGATAAATTTGTGCAGAATCTACTTCCCGAGTTGTGTAAAAAATTAAAACACTCAGAAAGTTCCTGGGCTGTTTCCTCTTCAGCGCAAATACTGGCTACTGCACAGTATTATGAAAATAGAGACAAAGATGAGAAGGATAGAACAGATAAGAAAACGAAAGAACTGAAAACAAAGGTCCTCTTGCAGCAGGCTTATCCGCCACGTGGAGGACAGAATAATTATAGGCAAACACAAGGTATCTATCAGCAGCCCCAACAGTTTCAGAGTAATCAGCAAATGAATGGGTATTATCAACCACGAATCCCTGTAGGTCCCAACCAATGTTCATATTGCAAAGACGAAGGTCATTTTAAATATAGTTGCCCTAAATTAATGCAGCGTAACAGTAATGCGTATGGCGCAAGAGGTAGAGGTGGTCAGCAAGCTCCTAGAGGCAGAGGGCGTGGAAATGTTCCCCAGAACGCGCGTCCTCTTCCGCCTCAAAATACCATAAATAGCTTTGATCAGCAAGCCAACGCGACTGGTAATACAGCTCAGTACTACAATAATGATTATTATGCAGAAGACGACAATGTAGAAGATAATGATTACTAGGACAGCCGTAGACAGAGAGAGGGAGTTGTTTCAGTGCCAGTGGATCAGAGCGGACCTTATGTTAAAGTAACTACAGCAAATGTAACAGAGCCCTTTCTGCTGGATACTGGTGCAGCAAAGAGTTCAATCATGCATTCAAAACTCCCTGGCGCGCCTTTGTCTGGCGAAATGAATGTCTCAGTAGGTTTTTCTGGCACCCCAGTTAAGAACCCGATTTCTAGTCCTATGTCACTGTCTGTTGGACCCTGTGAGCTAAAAGCACCCCTCATGTTAACGACAGGTTGTGGTGAAAATTTGCTAGGATTAGATTTGCTAAAAAGATTGCATGCAACACTATATTGTTCTCCCTCAGGAGTACAACTTACATTAGGTAAGAAAGTGATTTCCCCAATGTATTTGTCTAAAAATGCAATGCCACCTGAATTGTCATCCCTTCCGGATGTCCTTTGGGCTACTGGTCCCAATGATGTGGGTCTTCTGGAAATACCGCCATATGTGGTAACTTTAAAAGCCAATGTCAGATTGCCACGTATTCCCCAGTACAAGATCTCCAATGAAGGTCAGAAAGCATTGTTAGCAATTGTCAGTGATTTGATTAAAAAGGGTGTAATTGAAGAGACAAGAGGCAACGTTTGCAATAGTCCTGTTTTACCTGTCTTAAAACGAACGGACCCTTCACAGCCACCTGTTTACAGATTTGTGATTGATCTTAGAGAGGTTAATAAGATTGTTGTGCCACAGTTTCCAGTTGTCCCTGATATAACTGCCTTGTTAACCATGATTCCAGCCTCCGCTGCATGGTTCTCAGTGATCGATCTGAAGAATGCCTTCTTTAGCATCCCAATTGCAGAGGAGAGCAGAGACATTTTTGGCTTTAGTTTAGGAGGCCGAAGCTTCCGCTTTAAATGCACTCCCCAGGGCTACTGTGAAAGTCCATCAATATACAGTCAAGCTTTAAAAGCGCAGCTTGATGCACTGGTTTTACCTAGTGGCGCTATCCTTATTCAGTATGTTGACGATTTACTGATCGCCGCGGATACTGAAAAGATTTGCAAACACGCTACATTGTCATTGTTGCGTCATTTGTCTGCCTTCCATCACAAAGTGTCTCTCTCAAAACTGCAATATTGTCGACAAGAAGTGACCTACTTAGGTCATCTCTTATTGAAGGAGGGAAGGAAACTGACCCCAGAAAGAATTCAAGCCATTACACAGTTGAGTGTGCCAAGAACACAGAGAGAAGTGCGTGCTTTCTTGGGCATTACTTCATACTGTAGGCATTGGATCCCAAATTTTTCCTTGCTGGCAAAACCTTTGTTAGCATTAACATGCAAAGACACACCGAATCCTATCCCATGGTCTGAAGAGTGTCAGAAAAGTTTTGTGGAATTGCGTAATGCATTATGTTCAGCTCCTGTGTTGGGTACCCCTGACTAAAGCAAGCCTTTTACATTGTATGCTCATGAAAAAGATGGTTGCGCATTATCAGTGTTAACACAGCCCTTTGGCGATAGACCGCGTCCATGCGCATATTTTTTGTCAACCTTGGACCCGGTAGCGAGGGCATTGCCAAGTTGTCTGAGAGCTACAGCCGCCGCAGCTATGTCTATTCGACAGTCTGCTGGCCTAGTAATGGATAATACATTGATTGTTATGGTTCCACATGCTGTGGACACATTGTTAAACAGGACCAAGACACAACACTTAACTAGTGCGCGATTATCTGGATATGAGCTGACACTGTTAGCAAACCATATACACATAAAGAGATGCAACACGTTGAATCCAGCTACACTCTTGCCAATTCCAGCAGACCTAGATGAGATTGAGCAACATGATTGTCTGTTCAGAACAGAAGAAGAGACAAAAGGGAGAGTAGATCTTAAAGATACTCCCCTGACTGAGTGTGATGGTACTTTATGGGTGGATGGTTCGTGTTTTAAGCTTCCGAATGGTGATACGACTGCTGCATATGCTATCACGACTTTGCACACGATTGTTGAAACTGCACGTGTGCCACAAAATTCGGCTCAAGCAGCAGAATTGATTGCCCTTACGAGAGCATGCGTGTTGTCTGAAGGAATGAAAGTGAACATATATACGGATAGCCAGTACGCCTTTGGCGTGGCGCACAGTTTTGGGCGATTGTGGAAAGAACGTGGGTTCCTGACTTCGCATGGAGCTAAGATTCAGAATGGCAAGTTGGTGAATGATCTTCTTGAGTCGCTGACCCTACCGTTGCAAGTTGCGATTATGAAATGCAGTGCGCACAAGAAAATCACTGATGATGTTGGTCGTGGTAATGCGTTTGCTGATGAAGTCGCGAAAGAAACAGCAAAAGATGTGAAGACTCGAATGTATGTTGCAGGCCCTGCCAGATGGGTTGGTGATGTTGGAATGTGTTAAAACACAATAGAGAGTGTAAAGTCCCTTCAAGCTGAAGCCACAGAGAAAGAGTTGAGCAAGTGGAGAGAAAGTATGGGTAAGTTGGATGAGAATGGTTATTGGGTCGATTTGTCAGAACACAGGCGATGGTTGTTACCTGATGCATATGTGCTTCCAGTGGTTACTATGGCACATGGAATGGCACATATCAGTATGAAAGGAATCTGTAAGTTGTTGGCTCCAGTATGGCAGAATGCTGGAATTCCCAAGTGTGCAGAGAATGTGGTCAAGAATTGTATGGTATGCTTGAAGTACAACCCTGGTAGGGGAACCCCAACTCCAGCTGGTCATTTTGCGCCTCCATCATATCCATTTGAAGTTTTGCAGCTAGATTTTATCCACATGGAAAGGTGCAACAACCTGAAATATGTATTGGTGGTTGTCTGCGCTTTTTCAAAATGGATAGAGGCCTATCCCCTAAAAGACAACACTGCTCTATCCACAGCCAAAGCCCTTGTGAAGGAATTTTTCCCTAGGTTTGGAATGCCAAGAATGGTGTGGAGTGATAATGGAAGTGAATTTGTGGGTCAAGTGATGAAGAATGTGTGTGAGGGATTAGGGATCAAGCAGAAGTTCCACGCTGCAAATCACCCCAATCAGCTGGATTAGTAGAGCGCTACAATGGCGCTCTAAAACTCAAGCTGGCCAAAATCCAGGCGAGCTCAGGTCTTAAATGGCCTGACGCTCTGCCTCTAGCACTCCTGTCCACCAGAATGACCGTACACTCACGAGTGGGACTTAGCCCATACGAGGTTGTTTTCGGCCGCCCGGCCAATGTATAGGGTGTGCCAAGACCGACGAAATTCAGCGAAATCGAACATCCAGTACTGCTTGACTACTTGTATGAATTGACGGCTAAATTGCGTGTTTTACATCAACAGGTGCATGATACTCTTCCCCAGGCCTCTGAGGCTCCAGGACACCCTATCGACCCTGGCACGTGGGTTCTGGTGAAAAATTTCCAGCGCAAAAGCAACGATGAGCCTCGTTGGATCGGCCCTCATCTCGTACTTCTGTCTACAAGATCAGCTGTTCGAGTAAAGGGGAAGAAGAACTGGATCCACGGCGTCCACGTCAAAAGGATACCTTTGCCTCTGCCGTATGACCAGTGGGTCCAGGAGGGTATTGCTGACTCTGAAGCGGACACTGTACCTCGTTTTGTGCCGTTCAGTGATGCACGCATAAAAGGCACAACTTCAGCACAACAGAGTGACGATATTTTGCAAGAAGCTGTGCCACCGTCAATTCGATTGGACACTACAGAGCCTGAACTCTTGTTTCAAGATCAGACAGTACCTGGCCGTTTCCACTACAATCTAAGACCAAGGCCTATGGACAAATAAATATTCTTTTTCCTTACCTTTTTGTTTTCGATACCGTAGCCCTCCCATCTGAAGGACTTTCTTCATTTTTGTTTTTCGAACCACCATCTGGGTTCAGCCGCAGGGTCGCGGTGCCAAGACTTTGGGGTACAGGCCAAAGACGTTAGGTCAACGGTTCTGGTTGGTCTAGGGCGTTCCCTGGACCGACAGGCGTACTCCTTAGCAGAAGATACTCACCCGCCGCGAGCGGCACGATTAGAGGATGGAGTTTTTCAAGATGGAGAGACTCGCTGAGGAAATGAACTTTAAAGCAAAAATATGTAAAATAATGAAGAGCAAACGTTTTGTATTATTATGTCTGTTTATAATATTTAGTATGGTAGTGTTTACTGTAGGATTTGTATTCTTCTCCTCTCCAGAACCCATTGCACCCACTGTACAGCCTATGCCTCCTTCTACTGTCTCCTCACACTCTTTTCACCCTCTGCCTGAACACGAACAAGCTAGACGATCAGAGTTTGTAAACAACTCATTTATTCAGCTCCTGCACCAGCACCAACTAGTCATGAATACAACCAATTGTTGGGTGTGTGGTTTAATGCCACATACCATTAATAAGGGTATTCCTTATCTAGTGCTGCCGTTTAGTTACAATGGATCGTCATGGGCATTCCAGACCATGTTTCTCTTTGCTCCCCGCGACAACCGCGTTCCATCAGACCTAGCACAAATAATAAAGCTTTAATGAAAGGAGTTGCCGATATGAGCAGAGATATCGACGCATACTCATCTATACCCAAGGAAGAATTGAGAGCTTATGTAGGGTGGAACGCGACGGGGTATAGTATTAGTCTGGGTGAAAGACAGCGAAAAATTTCATCCCCAATCTGGGTCGTACCCCACATAGGTCGGTTCTGTTTACAAGGTAATGGTCAGAATCCAAGAGCTCAGCTGGGGAGAAGTGACTGTACTGAAACGTACACCTTTCTGTCACAGTTTTCCCCAGCGTTTTTGGCTGCCAAGGGCACATATTTTGTCTGCAATGACCGAGCATATACATGGTTGCCCCCTGATTTCTCGGGCACATGCTATATTGCAAATCTGCTACCGCCAACATTTACTGCTGCCTCTGACTATCACAAGACCAGAGTTGTGAGAGGCGTGATTAGTAAGGAGGATACTGCCGGTCAGGAAGCGGGAGACTTCTTTTTGGGTTTCCTGCCGTTTTGGGGACCTATGGTCAATAGTAGGAACCTGAGACAACTGACTCGTGTGGTTGAATCCACCGTTAATGTTACGGCTGGTGCCCTTGGTAATTTGACAGCTGAGCTCCAAGCAGATCGCCTCATGACTTTGCAGAACCGCATGGTTCTAGACGTTATACTTGCAGACCGCGGTGGGGTATGTAAGGTTATCCAATCTAGTTGTTGCATTTTCATACCAGATAACGCTCCAACAGTTTATCAAGCCATCTCCAAACTGCATAAAATATCTGAGTCCATACACGTGGATAAAGGAGATTGGTCACTGGTGGGGTGGTTCTGGGAACTGATATCTGCCTGGGGTTGGAAAGTTCTGATGGTCATTGGAATGATCTTAGCCATCCTTTTCCTGTTCTGTCTGTGCATACAGTGTGCTCCTGCGATATGTGGCCTCTGTGCTACATTATGTGTAAGGAAACCTGTATCGAGGGACGAGCTAAGTAATAGGATGATGCTACAGCAACATCTCTATGACTTCATGAATACTGACCTAGACTCGGATTGAAATGAGTATAGTTATTGCCTATGTAAGGGCAAAAGGAGGGTCTGTCGTACTTTGCAATGTGGGACCGCGTAGGAGGCAGGGCCCTACCCCGTCTATCCCGGTATTAGTGAACCACGGATGGTCAATGCAGTATGTACAAGTGCTTTGTGTAACGTTTTAGCTATGAATGCACTGTGTATACGTTATTATACATTGACTCCGTGGGTTCCATCTTAGAGCGGTGGCCATCTTATGGTTGCCCTCACATAGGCTACATATCATGAAGCAAATACGGGCCTTTTAGAGCACATGTGCCTTCCCTTGACTTCTCTGTGACCTGGGCAGCTTGGCTCCGCTGCCCCAGGTCAGTCCGGTCTCACGAGCTCCCCGTCCTCTGGCCACCTGTGATTAGCATCAGGGCTTGACACACCATAAAGCCTTTTCATCCTACACGAGCCTCCAGCTAATCTCTTTCACACCTGACTGTTCCTGGTTTATGGCTTGTTTTCCAAACAGGAGATGCTTATGTTTATTGGGGCCTATCGATATCTGATGTGGGATCTGAGCCTTGCTGGGTAAATAATTGTGGGCTGGCTTAACTGGAATGTGGGATGGTCATCATGACTCTGCCTTTTCGTTTGTAATGTATACCTTTATATGGCCATATCGTAAACCAAGGAATGTGTGCCTGAAGCATGATATTTTGTATTTAAGGAGAAGCCCGTTTCTGTAATTTTTAGCAGTCTCCTGAGAACATACATGCTGTTGTTCTTCTAGGATACCTGTAATTGGTCTGCAGCCAATAAACTGATCTTTGACTTCACCCAGAAGACTCTGTGTTTCTGTAGGTCTGAAACAGGAAGAACCCGAAGTCATAGGGTGTGTTCCCCTGCACCGCTGGGCTTCAAATTCCCAGTACTTCACCATGGTTGTACATGGCCATGTGAATCATGATTACATTCTATTTGCTATAAAGTGCCATTAGTATGCTGTTCCCTGACAACAAAGAAACAAAAACAGACCCATCTTTGGTTCCTACCCTGTGCTGGCTCCTTACTGCCTCCCGTCCAACTAAAAATAAACAGTAAAATGAGTAAAGGGGCCATTATGGAGCCTGGGCTGTCTCATTAAACCACCCGCCATTCCTTATGTTCGGCTTCATTGCGGTTTTGGTAACAATTTTGCACTATTTCGATGTAATGGGTTACGTGAATTTTGTGCTTGGAGGCCTGTTTGTGAGTGTTCTCACTCTGTGTGATGGTTTTCATGCAGTTGCTGCCTTTGCCTCTAGAAGATATACAGAATGAGCTTGGTCGGTATTCCTGGCCTGTCCTTTATAATATGTATCAGCTATCTTTCCACTCATCTGGCAACCTCATCCAAATTGACACCCACAAAAACAGGAGCTCCAACTCAACATCCAAGTTCAAACAAAGTCACCTGCTGACTGTGTGGTCACCCAAGAGGTTTCTCCTCTTAGAGATATGACTGCTCCATCTTCGTCGCAAGTTGAATCCGAGAGTTCAGGAGAGGTTGTTAGTCTGACTTTGAAAGGGCACTGCCGTCAGCACTGTCACATACTTTTCATCTTTAAACTGCTTCAGAGTAGATGTTCTGACATGTCTCACTTGCATTTCCTTCTGTGTTTTGTCTCGCACCTACGCTTGGTGTTTTGTGGCTCCCAGCTTCGTGGTATGTCTGCCTGATTGGGGACCAAATATGTCCTGCCCAATCCGAGGCTGCTTCATTAGAAAAATGTAGCATATTGGATTTTCTGTTATATTAAACTTTGCTGAAAAGAGCAAGGCATATTTTGATGCTTATTTTGCATAGTTTGTGCATCACCCCGATGAAGGAGACTCTGTGGGGCTGGACACCGAATGTGTAGTCTGGGAATACCGTAACTTTGCTATTTTAACTGGATTGTAGGATACCCTCCCAGGTGATAGTGGCTCTACAACTCTACATACCATAATATAACTGGCCTGCTTTCCTGGCTGACTGTAGAATGATATTGAAATCTCCGTCATGAAACAATTTGGTGCCTTTAGGTCTTGATGGTGCACTGAGGGGAGAATGACTTGCCCGTACTCGGTGAGCCCTTTCAATGAAAAAAATAAGAAAAGGCATTGTGGCGCTACAATGGTGGATACCCAGATCTCCAGGAATTTAACCATTTGGGATCAATGACTGAATTTTTGTTTACAATTTTCATACATAGTTTATAGTGAAAAACTTCTTTAAGAAAATCTACATCAGTTTATTATTTTTAATGAACAGTTCATATCATTTTACCTCAGCCAAAAATAATTATTTTCTTTTTAACCTTTATTTTTCCAATAACAACATGGTAGGTGTACAGGTACGTGCAGTCGGCGTGCTTGAACTCAATCACAAGATATAATGGAAAACATTGACATACTGGAGTCAGCCAATTGCAGATGACAATAATCGTATATATCAGGAACCTTAAACACAATTATATTATGGGCTTCCTCCATATTTGACCCACAGTCACTCGCATCTGATTCTAATTGATCACCCTCAACAACCTCAGTGGTTAAGAGTTCCCTTCTCTTCCTACGGTCTTCATCCAATTTCTCATCCTTTCTAAATGGTTTCTTTTGGACCTCCTCCACAAGCGACCACTCACGCACATCCTTCAACCAATTGTCCACTGAGGGGAGCGCTTACCCATCCATACTATGGTGACCATTCGTCTCGCTAATACCAGGAGTAATTGCAATAATTTGTATTCCATCTTGCGTTTTCTGGGTGTTGAGGCTTGCCCCAACAGGCAATGCAATGGGGTTGCCTCCACTCGAAGGCCAGTTCCCGCTCTCGCTCGCTCAGCCACATGTATCCAGAATTGGTGTACCGCTGGGAACCCCAAAGCTAAATCTAGAAAGTCCGTCCCCTCCCTACTACACCTGGGACAAGTGTCGGAGCGGTCCGGGTCAATGCGACATAGCCTCATTTGAGTCAAATACATGCGGTGCAGATAATTAAAATGTATTTGCTTGAAGCGGGTATTACAGAATACTGTGTGAGTTAGATGACATGCTGCTTTCCATATCTTGTTGCACATGGGCATCTGTAGATCTCCAGCTGGCTGTAGGTTTTGCAGGGCCACTGGTACATATTCTTGGGTACAATTTATTTTCCCACAAATAAGAATAAGCGACTTCATGACTTGGCCCACTATGCCTGCTGGTGCTCCCACTGCAGATATACTGATGCGCATTGCACAAATCCTGCGTCTTCAGTCCTCTCCTCCATGAAGCAGACACATTCTGTAATTTCTTGTATCAGCTGTTGCAATTCCGTCATTCGTGACTGGAGTGTTTACAGTGATTTTTCAGTGTGCATTACTTTGTTCAGCTAGAGTTCTTTCATTCTCTCACAGGAATCTTATGCTGATCCCCTAGTTGCTCCAGTTGCCTTCCCTATTGTGTCCACTAAGTTCAGCTTGGCAGCTATGCTGGGTTCCTGTCTTGCTCAGTTTCTTTTCAATGCTGGTGTGCAACAGCAGACAAGGGGGCCATTTTATTCAATTTAGGCCTTGCCAATTCCAGTCCAGGCATTATGGCCAGTTTTGCCTGATTTTCCTGTTTGGCCGAATATCTCCGCTTTGGCCCACCTTCGGAGAAGTAATTGGGAGTCAGAGGAGATACGATCTTTCCTTTCCATTTCACCCCAATTTACTTCACAACCGGTGCTTAAATGCAGCCGATGTTTGACACTGCCTCACTTTTGGCCTGCTTTAAACTTGACATTTACAAATTTGTCCTATAGGATAACAAAAACATGAGCAGCCAACCTATGGCAGCGACCAATATGGCCACCAGCAGACCCCTTCAGAATCCTCTGGATCAAACCGATCTGCCTTCTCTATATTTAGTGTCTCATGTGCTCAAGGAACTGCCTCAGCTTTATGTTGGCTGTCAGTTCACAGATAAAATGCATTCAGTAACTAAGCTAGGCCACGGTGCTCCATTTCAGTGTTATCGGGCCTTCTCTCCTCGGTGAGAAAGAAATGACCTTGTTGCAAAGCCATCCTGTGTGCCCTGTGCATCCCCATTTTTTGCTCACTGGAACTGGCGGTAGCTAACTCTGACTGTATCCTGGCCTCTGCTAGTAAGGCCCAGGACCAGTGCTATGTTAAAACACAAGTGAAAACACACACATGCTCTATGTGTTAGGGTACACCTATAATCAGCATGATCTACCCTACAAGTCCGCAGTAGATAATATGGCAAGGGGGATACAAACGACATTTAAACCTCTAGTATATGATAGGGCTTGGAAGTTTAGATGCCAGCAGCCTTTGTTGCACTTGCATGTGTGCCCTATTGAGTGCTCTGCAGCACTGCTTTTAAATGTCAATTGTGTTGAAAACTTGACTTTGATAGTAGGGGCATTTAACAAGTGATAATTTACATTATTTTTTCATATTAGGTAGCCCTGGTTCCCCTAGCTGGGTCCTTTTAAAAGATGTTTTATATGCCTTGGGAACCGAGAAATTGCACATTTCACTTCCCCCATTGTAGTAAAGTCCCTCCTAAAATTGACTTTGGCCATATGACCACTATGGAGTGAGGATCTATATTTTCTTTTACATATTTAGATCTCTCCTAGGAATCCCAGGGGTGATGGGCCATTTAACGATAAGCAGGGCCTTTATAAAAGATGTTTTGTATGCCCATGTGATGTAGAAATTGCACATTTTATTTTCCTCATTGTAGATATCTAGCAACATAGGATTACATTGCAATCATTTATGAACGCATAAATATTTCATAAATATTGCTGGGAATTGAATACATTTCATTCAAAGACTTAGAAGAATGATATAGATAAATGCAGCAATATGCCATACCCGAATTTATCCTAAATTGTACAGAAAAGAAGTTATAAGACTTTCTTGTATGTAAGCCAAAATTCAGCCTTCCTGCAGTCTTCCCTGATTGGGCAGAGTTAACAGGATTAGCCAGTCTGCTTTGATGAAGTGATAAGTGGCTCACCAGGAGAGAGGCTATCTGCTGGAGAGGGTTCTGCTACACATGAATGCCAGAGTAGGAGGAGGGGTAGTGAAGCATGAGGCTTCAAATGAGTAACAGGACAGCCAGGCAATACCAAGCCTACCTACCCCATCCCCTCTGACCCAGCCAGATGGCAGGCTTAAGGAAAAAATCTGCAGATGTTAGGGGGAGAGCTGTGAAAATGAGCCACACTGGAGGTTGGTTTAGCTAGTTCTTGCTCATCGGCTGAAATTTCAGCCATCAATAATTTTGGAAGGATAGTGCTTTCTGGGACAAGACTATGCCCCACTTTGGAGAAAGTTGTCATGCTCTGGTATGTTGCCTTGCACTTCATTGGACAGGACTGCTCTCCTGCTTGACCCCAGAGAACACTGAATAAATATGTGAGAAGTGCAGAGCCTCTCAAATCTGCTGCTTGAAATTAGGAGAAGAATGATTGCCAAGTTGGAAAATTGATTTGCACCTTCAGGCTCTGCATTCTGACTGACTGTGCCTGCTGCACTATCTGGAACCACAGCCCTGTGGATGTATCTTGCTTCTAAAGGATTAAAGAGTGGACTTCCTGCAAGCTACAGGTTACCAGAGCTCCCCTGCAACATCACCACTGAGTCCCATGCCTGGAGTGAGTCAAGTAGACTTTTAAAAATGTGGCCAGGTGTATTGTGGTCCCAACCATCCAAGGCCCATCCAGGAGATTCCAGGCCCTTGGATTTGTGTTTTGGACACTTTGAACCCACAAGGACACCTTCAGGAAACACCTCCTGAAGTTTGCAGCACTTTTGGGAAAAAGCTCCGGAAAAGAAGTTTGCAGCACTTTTGGGAAAAAGCTCCGGAAAAGCTTCTAAGTGTGAAGGTAAACGTTTGACTAGGGCCTCCCACGTAGTGTAACTGGCCAGGGCTCCATTACAGTCAGCATAAAACTTTGACTTTGTCCTGATCAAGCGCGGCCTGATGTCTCAGAGTGGTGCTATAGGCTTTTAAGTACTATAAAGTGGTTATTCTTTCAAATGTCATATCTCCGGTTTCCTACATTGGATGTTTGTCATTTTAGTATCATTTTAAACATACAAATATTTCTTATTTTTAATAAATTGGTGAGGGGTTTTTATCATGCGTTGTGTCAAATGCTTCACATACCTGTCTCCTAAGTTAAGCCTGCCTGCTCGCAGCCAAGCTACCAAGGGATGAGCATGGCAATAATTTATTTACACCTATATTGAGCACTACACGGTGTTAGTGGCCCTATTGCCAGTGGTAGATACATACTTACCACTACAAATAACTAACCCCGGGCGTAGTACTCCGCTTCGCCCACGGAGTGTACCTAGCGCTGCCTGCTTCGCAGTTTTTGAAGTAGGCATAGCAGGCAGCGCTACGCACACGCCAGGGCGAAGCAGAGCTGCCTGCCGCCAGCCACCCGCCTCCCGCCCGCCCTCCTTTTAAAATAATGTAAAGTATGATAAAAAAATATATATATAATGACTTACCTGCAGCGCGGCGTCCCAGGGCTCCCTCTTCCTCATTGCCGATAACTTCTTTTCACAAATGCACATGTGCGGACGCCCACGCATGCGCATTTCTCGCAAGAAATGCGCATGCGCAGGCGTCCGCGCATGCGCATTTGTGAAAAGAAGTTATCAACGAGGAAGAGGGAGCCCCGGAGAAGCCGCGCTGCAGGTAAGCCATTATATTTAATTTTTTTATCATACTTTACATTATTTTAAAAGGAGTGCGGGCGGTGCGTAGTGAGGCTACGCGGAGCGCGCAAGTGTGCGTAGATTTGGGCACACTACGCGCTGCTCCACGTACCCCACTACGCCCACAAGTACAAATACCCCACTTTCCAACAGACCTGACCTGGCCCCTTCCTCCTGTGCAGTCCTCTTATTATACCATGTTTCATTTACCTTTGCCAGCCAAGTATGCTGAGTTGTGTCCGTAGGCCAGGATTCAGCACTTTAACGTTGCTTCCTTCTTCTATGGCGGCATTCTCACCAATTGTTTATGTCTTCCACAGCTGACCCTTTAGTTGTAGTCTCTTGTGAGCATCTTAGACTTCCTGACAGTAATGGCTTGGTCCACTAGGCTTTTCCGGATTCTCTGTCCCTACAACTCCTCTGCTTATTTGGCAAGTCTTCACATCAACCTCCAACCAGCAGGTTTGAGCCCTGCAGTCCCAGTAAATGGGGGACCTCTCTCTCTCCTCCAGCTTCTGGTCCAGCTGCCCAAACCCTGATTTGACCCACCTCTGTGCTTTTGCTCGGGTCAGAATCTGATGTCATCCCTCGCAGTACGGATATCTATAGGTGACATCAACAGAGTGCACAGCACCTGTGTTCCTGGTCTTGTCCCATTTTGTGCTCAGAGACAGCAATCAATGCAGGAATACAGTACGTTTGCGGGCTCTAGGGAGGAGCTCAAATAACTTGCAGCTGACATTCTGGACACCTTAAACGTGTCCCTCTCCTTGTTTACATTTAATTGCAATGTTAAGACTGCTGATGTTCCAAGACATTATTTTCAATATCTCTGACATATTAATGACACAGCAAAACAAATATAAATATACAAAAAAAGCAATACACTGATAATAGTGATGCAGCGGATTACCAGCTTGGGGTTACACACACACACACACCATATGCTCACCTGGGCCCATAAACATTCATACAATAAGCTAGTAGTTCCGC
The DNA here is from genome assembly GCF_964204655.1 of Triturus cristatus. Taxonomy (NCBI): domain Eukaryota; kingdom Metazoa; phylum Chordata; class Amphibia; order Caudata; family Salamandridae; genus Triturus; species Triturus cristatus. The sequence goes on from NC_140591.1 coordinate 1,192,891,628, forward strand.
TGGAGTCAATATTGTTTTTACCTGCAAGATTTTGTTATCTTTACCCAAATCTTAACATTCCAATCTAATTGTCAATAAATTTCCTCTGGTCAATGAATCTAATAGCTAGTAGTTTAGGCAGAAAAATAACATTTACGTTTCTCCAATAATCACAGACTCATTGAGTTTTTAAATGTTTATCTAACCCAATAATGTTGTGAGTCAAGGATCAACTGCAATGTTAACATCGAGTTTCATTTCAGGAGAAATCAAGTTAAGTTCAATAATAAGTCTCATTAAAATTAATAAGTCTCATTCAAATATTGTGATGACAGTACCTGTAAAGGGAGGAAAGAGAAAGCAGGTACAAAGACAGATTTCACAGAATGATATTTACCTAGGGTGATAGATGAACCCAACTCCTTGAAGGGGGGCCAGATGGAGTCCACCGGGTAAGGTGGAAGACAAAGGATCAGGACAGATTCATAACCGGGAAGGTGACCTCTTATAAATGCAACGCCAGCGTCGCACCCCTCTCTGGCAGTACTCTCCTCGATATTTCTTCCACGACTCCCCTTCTAGATGATTGGATTATCGATCAGTATTTCGGTCTCTCGAGAAGTGTCTCTGGCATCTTCAGGGTCTAAGACAGCGTCTCGGACAGTGTCTGTGACAGCATACGTTTTGGGTCTGTGACGGGTTGGAATGAAGGGTCTGACAGGTCTGACACTGGTCTCGAGCTAACTTACCTCAATTATACTATTTTGTGTTCATGTACCACCCCCAAATGTTTCAGTTTAGTGCTTTCCCCTGGTCTTGTCCCATTTTGTGCTCAGAGACAGCTATCAATGCAGGAATACAGTACGTTTGCGGGCTCTAGGGAGGAGCTCAAATAACTTGCAGCTGACATTCTGGACACCTTAAACGTGTCCCTCTCCTTGTTTACATTTAATTGCAATGTTAAGACTGCTGATGTTCCAAGACATTATTTTCAATATCTCTGACATATTAATGACACAGCAAAACAAATATAAATATACAAAAAAAGCAATACACTGATAATAGTGATGCAGCGGATTACCAGCTTGGGGTTACACACACACACACACACACACACCATATGCTCACCTGGGCCCATAAACATTCATACAATAAGCTAGTAGTTCCGCTGGAGTCAATATTGTTTTTACCTGCAAGATTTTGTTATCTTTACCCAAATCTTAACATTCCAATGTAATTGTTAATAAATTTCCTCTGGTCAATGAATCTAATAGCTAGTAGTTTAGGCAGAAAAATAACATTTACGTTTCTCCAATAATCACAGACTCATTGAGTTTTTAAATGTTTATCTAACCCAATAATGTTGTGAGTCAAGGATCAACTGCAATGTTAACATCGAGTTTCATTTCAGGAGAAATCAAGTTAAGTTCAATAATAAGTCTCATTAAAATTAATAAGTCTCATTCAACTATTGTGATGACAGTACCTGTAAAGGGAGGAAAGAGAAAGCAGGTACAAAGACAGATTTCACAGAATGATATTTACCTAGGGTGATAGATGAACCCAACTCCTTGAAGAGGGGCCAGATGGAGTCCACCGGGTAAGGTGGAAGACAAAGGATCAGGACAGATTCATAACCGGGAAGGTGACCTCTTATAAATGCAATGCCAGCGTCGCACCCCTCTCTGGCAGTACTCTCCTCGATATATCTTCCACGACTCCCCTTCTAGATGATTGGATTATCGATCAGTATTTCGGTCTCTCGAGAAGTGTCTCTGGCATCTTCAGGGTCTAAGACAGCGTCTCGGACAGTGTCTGTGACAGCATACGTTTTGGGTCTGTGACGGGTTGGAATGAAGGGTCTGACAGGTCTGACACTGGTTTCGAGCTAACTTACCTCAATTATACTATTTTGTGTTCATGTACCACCCCCAAATGTTTCAGTATAGTGCTTTCCCCTGGTCTTGTCCCATTTTGTGCTCAGAGACAGCTATCAATGCAGGAATACAGTACGTTTGCGGGCTCTAGGGAGTAGCTCAAATAACTTGCAGCTGACATTCTGGACACCTTAAACGTGTCCCTCTCCTTGTTTACATTTAATTGCAATGTTAAGACTGCTGATGTTCCAAGACATTATTTTCAATATCTCTGACATATTAATGACACAGCAAAACAAATATAAATATACAAAAAAAGCAAATCTACTGATAATAGTGATGCCGCGGATTACCAGCTTGGGGTTACACACACACACACACACACCATATACTCACCTGGGCCCATAAACATTCATACAATAAGCTAGTAGTTCCGCTGGAGTCAATATTGTTTTTACCTGCAAGATTTTGTTATCTTTACCCAAATCTTAACATTCCAATCTAATTGTCAATAAATTTCCTCTGGTCAATGAATCTAGTAGCTAGTAGTTTAGGCAGAAAAATAACATTTAAGTTTCTCCAATAATCACAGACTCATTGAGTTTTTAAAAGTTTATCTAAATCAAAAATGTTGTGAGTCAAGGATCAACTGCAATGTTAACATCGAGTTTCATTTCAGGAGAAATCAAGTTAAGTTCAATAATAAGTCTCATTAAAATTAATAAGTCTCATCAAAATATTGTGATGACAGTACCTGTAAAGGGAGGAAAGAGAAAGTAGGTACAAAGACAGATTTCACAGAATTATATTTACCTAGGGTGATAGATGAACCCAACTCCTTGAAGAGGGGCCAGATGGAGGCCACCGGGTAAGGTGGAAGACAAAGGATCATGACAGATTCAGAACTGGGAAGGTGACCTCTTATAAATGCAACGCCAGCGTCGTACCCCTCTCTGGCACTACTCTCCTCGATATTTCTTCCACAACTCCCCTTCTAGATGATTGGATTATCGATCAGTATTTCGGTCTCTCGAGAAGTGTCTCTGGCATCTGCAGGGTCTAAGACAGCGTCTCGGACAGTGTCTGTGACAGCATACGGGTTGGGTCTGTGACGGGTTGGAATGAAGGGTCTGACAGGTCTGACACTGGTCTCGAGCTAACTTACCTCAATTATACTATTCTGTGTTCATGTACCACCCCCAAATGTTTCAATATAGTGCTTTCCCCTATTTCTGATTGGACGGGGCAAGGAGGTGAGTTCATCACACCGCATTAAATGTAATATTTTACTGAGGTTCTTTGTTCTATATTTGCGCCCCTTAATTTACTTTCCCAAAGCTTTATTCCCACCCGCATTTCATATTATGATCAATACAATTTATATACTTTGTAATGATAGTTGCTCTTGTCCGGGTCGATGGGTTAAGTTCCCATGTGCTTCTTGCCAGCTTGACCTTGACTGGGTTTCAATGGTGTCATCATAGTTCCGGGCAGGGTTTAGTGCGCGTGCGCACAGATCAGGTGGGGTAGGGATTTCAGTCACCCTCCAAGGCCCAAATACAAACTAATAATAAAGTCAGAAAAAGACATGTTACAATACGGAAATAAATGAACTCACTCTATACCACTTATCTCTACTCTATCCCCATTTACTTATATAAATCTTTCGCATTAATATTTAGTAGAATTTATGAGGTTTAGTTTAATCAATAGCATGCGCATTAACATGTGAGTTTCAAGCGACCAGTTTTAAAGCTATTGCGCAGCTGCAAAAGTTTCCCTTCAAGCATAGAAAACATCATACTACGTAGATGCAGTAGACGCATGCATAGTGAAATTCCAGCGTTTTGTCGGCCATTTTAAGACATTCGGGTTATTGGTTAGTAATACACATATGAAAGCATCCCCTAGATACGTTATGTTTTGTGTAATGCAATATTAGTATTTACAAGAAAAATTGATTACGGTATTATACGTTATTTGAGAGGATTGCATCCGAGCAAGTTTCTTCTTTACGAAACCTTGCTCCATCAATAGGATGCAGATAACTGCACATATAGGAAGAAAACATGTTCAGGTAGATAACTATAAAACTTAGAATGGCATTGACACTGACGCGCGAGCGCGCAATCCAAGATGGCCGCCGAGTGAGAGTCTTCACGCATTTCTAGCCTGTTTTTATTCTACAAACGGCGATTCCTGTCAGAAAAGTGCCCTGGAGGAGGTCGCTGCTTTCATGAAGGTCGTACCTGCATTGTGGAGCAATTTTAGACGTTTCTGCACGGCGGAAGTGGGTTTTTTCTCTGCCTGGTTCCTGCTCCCTGCACAGCATTCAGGTACAGCCAGGCTTCCTGTCAAGGGGGCGGAGCAAGCTTTCAGGAAAGGGCCTGGCCTGGGCCTAGCCACTCCCCCAGCCCATTTTAGCTGCTGCACCAGTCATTTCTTGGTTAGTTTCACAGCTTTCATTTTCTCCTTCGTTATTTTGCTTCTGCAATTATATTTCTGACTCTTTTTCACTTTAAAGTGGAAAATAAAAGTTCTGATAATAAAAGGATTCAGCAAGTTTCTCCTCCTGCTAAATCTAAAGTAGTGGAGTCTTCTGAACCCTCATTATCTTTAATATTGGAGGAAATTCAGGTACTTCGTGTCAATACAGATACTATTGCATCTGAAGTAAAAAATGTGAGTAAAGACATGGCCAGCCTGTCAATGAAAATATCAGCTAATTCCATCAAAATACAAGATAATAAGGTCAAACTTGACTCATTTACTCCACTTGTGGCAAACATTTCACCTATGTGGTCAACATTGTTGGACTTGGAAAATCGTAACAGACAATATAATCTACGCATATTTAATTTACCTGAAAATGTTCAGGGAGATAACTGTAGACTATATTTGGAGAACTTATTACCTGGTCTTCTACAAATTAAATTATCAAAAAAGTTTGAAATTGATAAAGCTCACAGAACTCCCTCACATAGGAACCCTCAGCACACAAAATTGCGACAAATGATTTTTAAAGTTCTTTGACACCACCATTTGGTTCTAATCAGAAAAGCAGCTAGAGAAATACCTTCGTTGATGGTTAATGGGAATAGAATATTTATTCATCAAGACTTCGCCAAAGAAACTGTTTCAATTCACAAAGAATTCACTGCTTTTCGTCCTCAACTTGGCAGTCTAGGCTACAAATATGGTCTCTTTGATCCAGCGATGATGCGTATTTGGAAGGATAATTTTTCAAAATCTTTTTAACGTCCAGAAGATTTGAAGCATTTTTTGGATCATCAGTCTCAGCACTCTATGGATACTGTTAGACCTGGCATCTTTGGCGTGGTTTCCCCTGACTTTTTGCCTCTACCTCCTGTATTTTTGACGCTATGCTTGATTTCGTTTTTGCTGGTTTAGATGCTTTGGGCACTTTGCCACTGCTGATCAGTGTCATAGTGCAAGTGCTCCCTGGGTAAATTGTTATTGTAATTGGTTATCCATGATTGACATATTTGTTTCACCTGTCAGCCCCTAGTAAAGCGCACTGAGTGTGCCAGGGCTGGTGATTCAAATGCTACTAGTGGGCCTGCAACACTGATTGTGCCACCCACATGAGTAGCCCTAAAATGGTGTCACAGGCCTGCCACTGCAGTGCCTGGGTGCAGTTGCTAACTGCCATGCTGACCTGACCAGTGTCCACACTGGCCAGGCCTAACCCTTCCCTTTCTGTACACATTGGACACCCCGATGGAAGGCCCTAGGTACCCCCCTGGGAAGGGTGCAGTGTATGTGAAAGGTAGAGCATGTATTGGTGTAGGTGACATGCTCTGGTAGTGAATTACAGCCATTTTCGTTTTTCACTATTGAAAGGCTATCTTGCCCATATGCTATAATGGGGAATGCTGAGTATAATGTTTACCTGCATATCTTCCCATAGGAGCAAGATAGAAAGCTAAAGTCTGGTATCCCTGAATTCAGAATTTAATAACACATCTTTTAGGAAGGATGGTTTTTAAATCCTGTGTGTGAAAACAACACTTTTTAGAAGGTGCCTGTTTTCCTTTTCTGCCCTTTCTGTGTGCCTTGGCCTGTTTGTGAATTGACTGTCTGGTTTGTGAGTGACAGGGACAGGGGTGGCTCCCAGAGGCTGGATGAGTCAGCCCAGGGCTGAATAGGGAAATTCCCCTGTAGATGGGTGGGAGGAGTAGCACCTGGGCCTGAATAGGGCTGGGCCTGCCTTCCACAATGCTGGCTCCACCCCCTGCTGGGCGGCTGACGACCCTGCCCCTCTCTCTCAAAGGAAAGAAGATACCAAGTAAACAGAGTGCTCCAGGACTGGCCAGAATTGGTTCTGACTAGGCCAAGGCCACTCTGCCTGCAGAGGACAAAGTATTTTGGGGTATAAGTATTGGGACCCAGACTACAGAAGATTAGATCATCCTGGAATCAAGAAGGAACCTCTGCCAAGGAGAAATCTGGAAGACTGAAGAGGAAGGACTGTCCTGCTGTGTGTTTGTGGGCTGACCTGCAGTTGCTTTGCTGCCAAGGAGAGGGGAAGGACTTTGCTGTTGCTGTGTCCCCTTGCTTGAAGAGATCTCCAAGGGCCTGAGAAGAGCTGGCCTCCTGTTAAGAAGTCCCAGGAACAAAAGGACTTCACCCCCAGCTTCCCCCTGAACTCTGCTGAGTGAGTTCTGCCCTTCCTAGAGTGCTTGATCCAATTGTGGGGCCTCTGGAAGTTGTGCCTACTGTTGGGAAGCTGACCAAGAAGAAAGAAGCAAAGGATCTACACTTTTTCACGCACAGCCGGCTTAGCGAGAAAATTTCCGTTGCTCCGCTTGTTAGCGGGCAAAATTTTATCGCTGCGAACATCGTCGCAGAGCCTGCTGCCGCTGAGCCGGATCATCGCTGGAGAAATCGTCGCCCCGCCCATTAGCGGGCCAAATTTCGTCGCTGCGAACATCGTCGCAGAGCCAGCCCAGGTCCCCGCTCCGCTCGTTAGCGGGCAGAATTTTATCGCTGCGAACATCGTCACAGAGCCTGCTGTCACTGAGCCGGATCATCGCTGGAGAAATCGTCGCCCCGCCCGTTAGCGGGCCGAATTTCGTCACTGCGAACATCGTCGCAGAGCCAGCCCAGATCCCCGCTCCGCTCGTTAGCGGGCAGAATTTTATCGCTGCGAACATCGTCGCAGAGCCAGCCAAAATCATCGCACCGCTCATTAGCGTGCCAAATTTTATCGCTGCGAATATCGTCGCAGGGCCAACCCAGAACATCGCTGGTGAAATTGTCGCCCCGCTCGTTAGCGGGCCGAATTTTGTCGCATCGTGCCTTAGCGAGTAAATTTCTACCGGAAAAGCTACGCCTTGGAATCCATACAAGTAGCACCTCACTCCCCATACAGACAGGATTCGTCGCCCACGCCCGCTGCGTGCAGCAGGGTTGTCGCCTCGCCTCCCCAGGGTCTCAGGACTGACGCTGTTGCTTGTTTTTCAACGCCTGAGCGCCGCTAAGAACTTTTATCGTATCACCAAGTACTGTTGGCTAAAATTGACGCTAAGGTGAATAATTTTGTCGCTAAGCTAAGAACACTTTTGGAAACCATATTCTTGAACTGTGTATGTTGGATTTTTTTCGTTTTGGTCTTGTGTAGGTTATATAAAAGTACTTTATTTATCTACAATGGTGTGGAGTCCATTTGTGGTGTTTTCACTGTGTTACTGTGAGTGTTGGTACAAATACTTTACACATTGCCTTTGATAAGCCTGTCTGCTCGTGCCAAGCTACCAAGGGGGTGAGCAGGGGTTATCTAAAGAGTGTATCCCCTTACCCTGACAAGAAGTAAGGGTTCCTATTTGGACAGTGGTACCTACCTCTGCCAACTAGAGACCCCCAGATCTAACAGATACCAATGACTCTGCTACTTGATTTTTGTCATTTGTGTTCTTTCTGACACAGTACGGAAATTTCTCTTTAATGGGCTCCAGCGGTTTCGGTCATGCTTGTACAGCGTGTGTGCGTTTCACATTTCACATTTATGTCTTCTGTTTGTCGTTTTTCCATGTTTTTTCATTTTTCCTTTCCTTCTTCTTTATCTGGAGTTACCCGTTTCTCATTCTCTTGATCCTCTTTTATCTTCCTCTTCTTGAATTCTTTTCTCCTTTTTTCTATTATGGCTAATATTCATAATATTAAAGTAATTTCATTAAATGTTAAAGGATTGCGCCATCCAGTTAAACGTACAAAAATTCTAGATTACCTAGGTAGTTGCAAAGCTGATGTTTGTTTTATACAAGAGACTCATATAGATGATAACATTTTTGATTATATGAAGAAGAAATGGGTAGATGCTATTGTCTCTTCTCCTGCCAATGGTTAAAAAATGGTGTAGCTATTCTCTTTGCAAAAAAACTACACTGTCAAATTTTGAGTAAAACTTCTGATAAGGATGGGAGATATATACTCGTTAAAATTAAAGTTCATGACTCATTTCTATTTTTATTAAATGTTTATGGTCCTACAGCAGATGATCCAATTTTTTGGACTACTCTTACAACAGAGGTTCTAAAGGTCGGTAATGCCCCTTTAATTGTTGGAGGTGATTTTAAAGTTATCTTTGACCCTTTATTAGATAGATTATCTCTTACTAATGTTCACCCTTCTAAAGTCTATTTTGCTTTCAAATCATTTATTCAAGCCACTAAGTTAGTTGATATTTGGAGGATACATTTTCTTCAGAATTTTTTTTTACATTCTTCTCAGATCCCCATAATTCCCATTCTAGAATTGATTGTTTATTGGTTTCCAGGCAACCAATTATTTCAATAACTGCTCCTAATATTGGTAACATTGATATCTCAGACCATGCTATGATTTCTTTGGTTTTGAACTTGGAATCAACTTATACTAAGCAATCTAGATGGCAAATGAACACTGGTATAATTTTAAATGAGTATAACAAGCCTAAACTTTTAGCTGCTATTCAAGAATATTTTATACTTAATCCTGAAGGTTCTACTTCTATGATCAATAGATGGGATGCTTTCAAAGCTTATATTAGGGGCGTGACAATATCTATTATGGCTCACGAAAACAAAACCTTTTATGCTAATGTTAAAAACTTACAAAAACAGATAGCAAAATTTGAACGACTTTTTATTACATCCAACAGTCCTCAATATAAATTTAAACTACAAAAATTGCGTTATGAATTTAATTCAATCCTTAGTAAAAGAGCAGGTATTCAAATTTCTAATGCTAAAGCCAGAGTTAGCTTTAATGCCAATAGATCCGGAAGACTATTAGCTAATTATTTGCGCATAAAAAAAGATAAAACTCAAATCAACTCAATTCATGGTCCACATGGTAAAATTGCTTTCTCTCACAATGAAATTGTTAATGAACTTTTGAATTTCTATTCTGCATTATATAATAAACCCGATTTTCAGGAGGTCTCCTCAATTGATTCCTTTTTAAATTCATGTAAGTTACCCAAGATTTCACAATCAGATAAAATTGGCCTTAATGTACCTATTACCAAAGATGAAATCCTATCAGCTATAAAATCTCTTAAAAAGAACAAATCTCCGGGTCCTGATGGGATCCCAGCGGAATTCTACAAAGAATTTCAGTCACACCTTATACCATTTTTGCACCAAATTTGTACGTTTTTGGGATCCACCGGATCTACCTCTGGTTCTTTTACAGAAGCTTTAATTATAGCACTTCCAAAACCAGATAAAGATCCCACCCGAGTGTCTAATTATCGACCTATATGTTTAATTAATCAAGCCTGTAAATGATATGCTAAAATGCTTGCTACTAGATTGGGCCCCATATTAGATTCTATTATACACCCTGACCAATCTGGTTTTATGAAGAATAGATACTCTGCTAATAATACGAGAATATTGCTACATATTATTGAACAAAGTTCTACTTTATCGGTGCCATCTCGAATTTTTGCCTTAGATGCTGAAAAGGCATTTGACAAACTCCATTGGCAATTTTTATTTCACACGTTATCCTCGTTTAATTTTGGAGATACCTTCATTCACATGATTTCAGCTCTATATTTTGCCCCTAATGCTCGTTTATTTATTAATGGCCAAGTTTCAACGCAATTTTCACTTTTTAGAGGTGCAAGACAAGGATATCCTCTTTCTCCTCTCTTATTTTTAATTGGCATTGAACCTTTTCTTAATTTAATTAGAAATTGTGTTCATATTAAAGGAATCAGTATTAGGGATGTTACTGTTAAAACCCTTGCTTATACGGTTGATGTGATTTTATTTCTTAGTGAACCTATATCTTCTTTCCCCTTATTAATGGATATTATAACAAAGTATTCTACAGTTTCTGGATACACTTTAAATACCAACAAAACTGATTTGTTCCCTTAAATGTTTATTGCACTCCTTATATGCTTCCCATGCATGAAATTATTTGGCAAAATAATAAGTTAAAATATCTTGGCATTTTATTTTCCTCTTCCATAAAATCGCCAATAAATTTAAATTGTGATTTCATCCTAAATTATATTAAAGACAAAACGTCTAAATGGTCATCATTACATCTTTCATGGTGGGGTAGGATGGATTCTCTTAAAATTACTATAGCTCCCAAAATCTTCTATACCCTTGCCATGATTCCTACTCAATTTCCATTAAAGTTTTATAAAGATGTTGATAAACTTTTGTCAAAGTTTTTATGGAACAACAAACCTCCTCGTATTAATTATAAAAAATTAAAAGTTCCTAAACGTAATGCTGGATTTGGTATCCCAGACTTTTTTCTTTATCATAAAGCTTTTATTTTAAAACAAAGTTCATTATGGTTCAATTGCTCCTTTTTAAATAATCCTCCTGCATGGCTCTGTATTGAAAAATCAATTGCGAATCCATTTCCATTACCTACTTTGGTGTCCATGCATAACAATACTCAATTTTTTCAAAAATCAGTTATTATTAAATCCACTAAAATGTTATTTAATGATCTTGACTTAATTTTACTTTTTCCCATGAACAACACTGTTGAGTTATCATTATTGTATTGTAATGTTATTAAATTAAACAGAAATGTTAGTTTCTGGTTTTCATGGATTAAGGCTGGTATTTTTATCTTAAAGATGTTTATTCCAATAACACTTTTATTTCTTTTGAAACATTGCAAACGAGATTTGGTTTATTTAAATCTGACTTTATTAAGTATCAATATTTGTACAATTCAATTTTAGATTCTTTCCTAATGCCGTTCCTTCTAATGTTACAGCTGACTTAGCAATTTATATTCAAACAGTTTCAAAATCATCTCATGGGGTTTCTATTTTATATTTAAAAAGTATCAGATACTCTAGGTAGCAATATAGAGATGATTTCCAATTTTTGGAACAATGAACTTTCACTTTCCTTATCTACTGACACGTGGAACGATATTTGGCTTAATAGTATATCTGGGTGGTTGCCTGTTTCAATCTACCAAACTAATTCTTATATCCTCTACAATCGTTTATGGACTCCATCACGTTTGTTCCAAGCTAAACTTTTCCCCTCTCCTGATTGTTGGTATTGTAAATTACATCCTGGTACATTACAACATATGCTTTTTGATTGTCCTTTGGTTTTTAAATTTTGGTCTGAAGTTTGGGATATCATTAAAAAGATTTTTACATTTCAAATTGATCTTTCCTATCAATTAATAATTTGTAAATCTGCTATTCTTTCACAAAATGTACATGATTTAGAAAGCAAACTTTTCAATTTTCTTATCTCAGCCGCTTTAAAATCCATCACTTTTTGTTGGAAAGATGTTTCTGTATTATCTGTTAACGCTTGGTGGTCGTGGGTTATTTTTTCTAGAAGAGGTGCTCAATTATCCATGAATGGGATTACTCACAATTCTTTCTCTTATCAATCTTTTTGGTTACCTGTTGATGTATATTTATCCTTTTAATGCTGTATTAATAATTTCAATTCAGATTTGTACTCAACGTGATTATTCTTATTATGACATATAGTAGCTCTGTTTGGATCTTATGCGTTAGTTGTTATATTTGTCCCCTCCCTCCCCCTTCTTCCTTTCTCCCTTTATGTATCTTTTGAATATGTATTCTTTCATTACCTAATGTAATTTTTTCTATGACTTTGGTTACGATATACAATGCTATCTAGGTATTATTGCTAAATCATAATATTTTATGTGTTGTCTTTATTTAGTTGTATATGATCAAAACATTCAATAAAATATTCTGAACACAAAAAAGAATGGCATTGATACTACATGACTTACACTACTCTTTATCTCAAAGTACTATAATAATAAAAAATATGAGATATTGTCAACAGAAAATCAAACTGCAACGTTACCTTTTTTAAATAGTATTCCAGTTTACCAATATTAACTAAATATATAGCCAATTCAAGGATAAACTCAGAGTTTCCTGAAGAGTTTGCCAAATAATATATTCAGGATAATCTGTACCAAGCATAGTAATAATAAACAAGAGAAATAACAATCAAATAGTGGTGACTTACCACTCAAAAAGAGCTAAAATTCACTAAGGGAGAAAAGATACTTGTAGTGGTATTGGTTCTAACTATCTTTGCATGTACTGCATGTGAGACATTTGACATAGAGAACCTGGAATTACAAAGATTGGATGCTTTGCACTGTATAGAAAAAAAAATCAGACTTTTTTATGTTTGTAAAATATGAATAATTGTGAATTTCTTGTAAGAAAATTAGAAAGAAGAACAGCGAATCTTTAAAACTGAAGTACTGTGAAAACTGAATGATGAATAGAGTTGTATGAAGTTTTGTGAAAACTGATTGAGAGGGAATTAATTGATTCATATATAATCCAAAGAATCTGCATTTTTGATGGTTAATGGGGGTAGCCTTCTTCAGTAGTCTATTTAGTTTAAATTGTTGTGGTGATAATGGGTAACTATCACTCGGAAGTGCACCTGTACGCCGTATTTCCCTACTATCAGCTAGTCATTCGTTTTTTTAAAAATTGGCAATTACCACATTCCTCGCATAATATATGCTGATAATCAAATTTTGTTAGATCATACCTCCGTTGGCCTACAAAGAAAGCTCATCGTCTTGGGGTTCATCCTAAACAAAACAATCTGACTATAAGTGTGGACAAAACAAAAACATTGATCTCAGTATAACAGGCAAAGTTCCAGTGTATTTAAACAACCAACCACTTTAAAAGGCCCATTTATATAAATATCTGGGTCTCAATTTTAATGTAAAGCTGAATTGGTGCATCTACTTTGCTCCACTGAGACGTTCATTAAAGAGAACTGTGAATCCACTGAGAATATCTGGCGCTGCTTACATTACTCTGAAGTGCAGTCTGTGGAAAAGTAATTTCACAAGCCCTATACGTGGCAGAAGTGTTTGAACTTGACTAGTGGTGCGATAAGGGACGTCTTAAGGGTTTGTGTAAAAAAAGTTGTCTGGCATTCCCTCCAAATACCATGATACATGCCACCCGGTTGGAACACTATCTCGACGCGTGGACATTTTTAGACAATGCACGGGCTAGTCTGCATCTACAGAAGCACACCCAAGTAAAGCTAAATTATCAGATTTAGCCAAGAGGCGCTTATATGGAATAAAGGGAACAAAATCACAGCAACACTGCGTGCCTTGGTCTAAATATGATGTTTGAGGTTTTGAAATATATTTCTGAGGTTTCTTTCATGTTTCAAGGAGCCTCGTTTAATCAAAATATATTGAGGTTTGCTTATGTTGTTTATGGGTGTGGAGCAGGTTTGAGGAGTCAGTGTTTCCCCGTGTAATCCTCATTCCCTCTCACCAAGGGGGTTTGACAGCCCTCCTTCACTGCCTCTCCTTCCAACTGCCGGGCTTTACTCCAAACTGCGTCACGCGTGCGGGACTCCCAATAGCCGCCGTTCCCCCCCTGCCGCCGACAGTCATCGAGGCGCACATGCTCGACCCCCTCCTCGCAGCGCACCCTGCTCCGACTGTAAATCACACCATAACAATGAGAAGCTGAAATAAATAATAAATCCCCGGGGACTCCGCGGCTGGGGTCGGATGTCTCTCAGTACGGACAGGAGCTAAGTGGGCTGCGCCTAGAGCTGGGGCCATGGCTGTTGATGGGGTCTACTCGTTCCCGCCCAATTGAAGCCCTCGCAAGCCAGAACGGTCGCAGCAGCGCTCCAACAGGCGCGCGCTGCACGCAGGCGGTGGCCGTTAGGAAAAGGCGGGCGGTGCGCATCAGAGTCCCTCACATCGCTTCCCACTTTCTCTCTCTCTTTCAGTGCAGGAGGCGTATGGAGCGACGCGCGTGAAAGTACATCGCTGAGCGTGCCCCTTGTCACACTGCATGGGTCTTACTCGGCCACAGAGGGAGGTCTGTGCCCGCAGCCATAGAGAAGACATGCGGCCGCTCCCCGGAGGGCCCCGCGCTCTGAATCCGTAGAACCAGCGCGTGGGCCGGGAGCCCAGTCCAGCTCGGATAGCGACAGAGCACGGTCACTGCTGAATGTTGCTCCGGGTTCTCTAGCCCCGGCTGCCGCTGGAGGAGGAGGAGGCGGCGGCGGCTGCGAAGGGATGCGGGGCTCCGGCGGGGGGCGGCTCTCCGGGCTCCTCTGCGCCCCCGCCCTGCTGCTACTTCTGCTCTGCTGCGCTCACAGGTATCGGACACCAGGCCTTCTACTACCCCGTACTCCTACCCTGACTTCCTACCCCAGAAGCAGTAGCGCGTGCAGTCCTACTTATCCCGTGCCTCCGGATCCACTCAGATTACTGCCAACCCATTCCCACGGGCAAGGCATGCCTTTGGAAACACTCACTATTTGTGGTGTCTGTCCTCTGCTTTACTATACCTCTTTTTGCCATGGCTGGTTTCGATTTCATCCGATATGGTGATGAGGATTCCAAGTGAACTTTCAATTGAAATCCATTGGGCTGGTTGAATGAGGTGTGGGGACCCTGTTGGCACCACCTATGTGGTGGATTCTTGATATCCACAGAAAGCAGTCGGCGGTGCTATACTTTCTTCTCATCGTACACACGATGATCCCTCCACAACATATTCTTGTTTGATCCGAAATAGATGCCATGCCATAATTTGGTTTGGAAGCACGTCGTCCAAGTCGTGACTACATAAATGCCTGTCTCCAATGTACTGTTCTCAGTGCTTCGAAATTTAGACATTCCGGGCACTGTTAAAAAGTAGGTGTCATTCTCAAACTCTCCTCAGCGTTACTAACGGTATTACTGGAATCTAACGCCTAAGAATCTGCCTGATTACTTTAAACACACCGCACCCTTTTCCCAAATCCGTCGTATGTAACTTTGTTAAACTATTGAGCATTGAGATGTCTGAGAAAGCTAACCCAAGGGCTACATAGCTTGTTCTCTCTGCTGACTTATGTAACATGCCAAATCTCACCTCATGCCCATTCTGTTTTCTCTCCCTGTAGTGCCAACGATCCCGGGAACATGTCTTTTGTAAAGGAAACTGTGGACAAGTTGCTGAAAGGCTACGACATCCGCCTCCGGCCTGACTTTGGGGGTAAGAGTGGGACATTTTGTGAGATGTGGTTATTTCAAGATGCGTTGTTGTGCTGGTAAATCTGACGAAAGTGCGTTTTGCCGCAGGCCCGCCAGTTGCTGTGGGGATGAACATAGACATTGCCAGCATCGACATGGTTTCAGAAGTCAACATGGTGAGTACGTTTAGTTGGTGCATGTAAAGTCCACGTCAAAGTTTGTTAATGTTTCTATCTTATTTTATAGACAACTCCTGCTTATTGACTGCGAGAAAGCGCTAAATTCGCCATTATAATATGATACGTGTTCATAGGCGTCGCGGTATATTTCCGTGGTGAAAAACCAAGGCACATTTTGCAACATTACCACATAGCATTCTAGCAGCTAGCTAGGGTGTTTTGTGGGTAACACCTAGTTTATGCCCTTGCTATCAATGGTGCTAGATACAAAGTACGGCATTTGTTGTGTGTGCGCATGCAGTTTACCCATCTCTAGCAGGAGTGAAGTTGCTGAGCAATGTTATTCCTGCCACGCCAGGCAAGCATGACAGTTGTAACATGCGCCACGTCCCCTTACACAACTCTGTAACAGGAGTGGAGTTGCTGCGCAGTTTTTATACTTACCGCATACACTTACAGCTTCTGTAACGTCTTTGCCCACGCATCTCAACAATTTCTGTAGTAGAAGACAAGATGCTGGATAGCTGATATTGGTGTATGTCTGAAAACATTGGAAAGTATTATGGGGTGGTCTTACAAATAGTGTTTGAGGCCAGCTTGTCTATTAAAATGTAAAGGAGAACCTCAAGAGGAGCTCTCCATAGTGCTGATCTGGTGCGTAGGAAATGCTGCGCCGTCCCATCAGGAACTTGTGTAATTTCACTGGTAGCTGGAAGTTTTACTGCACTTACACCATTGTTAGTTACACGGGCGCCTCTTCACGGACAACGCAGCACACTAAAGGTTGAAATCAAAACAAGGCACATGGGTCGCTTTATTCTAGCCACTTTACTCGAGTATGATCAATGTGCTCACTTATAGTTGTATTTACATATTCTGACATATACAACTAGAGATGATACCATCAACATGGTTCGTGTGGGAGTGTCTTGAAATTCCACACTGAGTCATGTTGTTTTATGCATATGAGTACGGCGTAGGACTTGCTATTGTAAGTGTTTGGTTTGCAGTTTAGTTCTTTTGTGTACCAGTTTCATTGTAATTGTATTCATGTTAAAAGCGAGTAAATATACGTTGTAATATTTCTTCACCTAACACGAGGGCCGCGGTACAACAAAGTCAATGGATCTTTACGGCGAAGTTTGACCAAAAGGTCTGTGATGTTTTCCAAGGCACCCAAGGCCGATTCGACAAATAACACTTACGAAATACAGCTGAAGTATTTGCACACATCGTATGATGTAAGTTTAGGCGGCGCCCAAACGTCACGTTTAGGAACAAGAAATATTACATAGACCTTCTAGAAAGTTACAGAATGTTGTAAAACATTTTAAAAGAAAACTCACATTAATAAGGAAACATCCGTAATGCTGACCTCTGAAATCACCTTAGAGCTTTGAATGCTGCAGCGCTTTATTACACCAGCACGTAATGTCTTAAATCTTCAACGTGTGTTCCTGAACACATTCTGTTGACTCATCAAATTGAAACCTGCGTGAAGTGCTCTAATTGCTGACCATTTGTGCTCTGATTGCCCGGTCAGAAACTGTGAGGAACGCGCAGCAGCAATTACAACAAAGAAACAGATCACATGATCTCGTGACTTTTAGGAGGCTAATGAATGCAGTTTCAGCAGCATGCAGTTGAAATGAATTCCTACTGGAACGCATTTATGGGGAGCTTTTCCCAGCAACCATTATCACACCACACCAACGCAAGTGTGTAGAAAGCCAAACTATGTCTGCTTTTAACAGTTGGTATTTCTGGGTGATGGATCTAAAGAGCTTGTACTTTATTACTTATTTATTTGTCAAATGGAAAGGATGTTTAAAAGCGCAGGTTGTTGAAGGCAATAGCGAATTCCTTCGCTTAGCAAGTTAGAATTGCTTTTCACTAGGTCAGAAGCATTTGTCTGGCAATGGCTTGACACGTGATACGTTGAGCAGTCATATATAGTAAGCTGTAGTATAGGTACCACCCAGTAGAATTTCAGGTGCCCAACCGGTTCTAAAAAATTCTCGTAATACAAAAAAAATGCAGCTGTTTTTTTAGCGTTGATATTTTAGCACTGTTTCTTAGTCACTCACAGTTGGATAGCTGGTTGCTTATGCCAGAGACTTTTTTGTGTTTTATTATGTTTTTGTACACCAAAGATTCACAAGCACTGTTTGCCAGTCTTCTGTTACCTGAATACTTCTGAGTTTAAGGATAAGGGGAGACACCTATTTGTCAGCTTACCTTTTATTTGAAAGTACTTTGGACATTTGTCCAAATATACCGTTGTAATTCATATATTTACCTACAAGTTTATCAAAAGTGTGCGTTGTGTGAGAAACTCCCCTATCTTGTGTTGACAATCGAAAAATTGTATCTCTGTCACAACTGAGATTTACTGCAACAAATGGTCCAAATTCACTCAATTGTCCGACTCGATATATACACAACAGGGCTTAAACATCAGCAAGGCTGCAGTGTGTAGCAGACCTAAAGGTTACATAATGCATATTCTGTGGATAAAATACCAGAATAATCTATAAACCATGAGTAAACGTTCTTGTTAAAATTACATGAGTACACTGCACATTGTCGTGGTGGGTAAACCACACGATTCCAAGTTTATCTGCAGTTAGGAGATTGCTGTGGCTTTTTCGATTTTTGCTTGTAATAAATGTCATTCTAAAGCACATCAGATGTTAAATGGTGCTTCCGTATTATAACATGCAGCAACATCCTTTGTTTACAGCGCACTTCGTTGCTGAGTGACTTTCAATACTTTAAAACATTAGAAATCACCTGAGGTGCTAAAAAGAAATCTCACACACAGTTTTAATTCATCACTGGTATATGTAGAGTGGCGTTCCATTTATAATACATTTTGTGAAAATTGATTAAATGCATTTTTTCTGTTGACGGTAATATTAATAAGAGTGATTTGTGGCTTTCAGTGCGCTTCACTTAGCCTACACAATAGCAAACCTCTTTGAGTTACACATTGCACACATGAGCTTTGGGAAATAACGTATAAATATCACGATTTATTAACATGTGGAAACCAACTATGGCCATGTTCAATAGAATACTAAGTACCTTTTGATTTGAAGTAGGTTTTAATTAATTAAGCATAGAATTTACAAAGTGCTTCTGTAATGATAGATGAAGTTAACCCCGGTTTGTTGATGTGAGGGACTCATATTAGTTTTGACTGAAATGAGAGACTCCAAGCAGTGCAAAGTTGCACATATTCCCTCTATTTTTGCGATTAGCCAAGTTTGTTTTTATGTTGGTTTTTAAAACGAGTTGGTGTATTCAAAACACATATAGAAGCACCTTTCATTTAAAACATCCCCAATAATGTTGGTGTACTTTCAGAACTCATTGGGTGGGGAACAGGTAGACAAGAGTTACAGAACCACAACCATGATGGCTGAGGCCTTTTACCACTGCTTCCTCGGGACTGCCTACAAGGGCAGTGCAGATTGATCAGCAAGTACAGTCTGTCAGCACGTGACCCTCAAGGTAGAGTAGCGAGTAATACAAATCTTCTCAGTGTGAGAGTAGACACTCAGAGGTCAACAGTTACCAAATAGCATGCAATAATGATTGTAACCCAGTGCTTATCTTTTATAAAACAGAAATGTACTTTATTATACCAAAAGGAAATGGCACAGAAAGGAATATGACAGTTAACACAGACTTCTGTAACAGGCGCTACAGGGAAAATAGGCAAAAACGTATCAGCCTTAGAATAATCGCAAAGGTGTAGCCTCACTGTGCTTAGAGGAAGCAATCTTCTGTGTCAGGGACCCGTAGGCCATTTCTTCAGAGCTCCAATAACTGGCAACAACCACTGTTTCTTTTCCTAAAGCCGAAAAGGTCCCAGAATCAGGTGCACACAAGTTCATGGGTGCAGGAGTTATCTGGCCATAGCAGCAGCAAGGTCTCCAGAGCACGGCCCTCCCTCAGGACTGTGTGTGTAATGGCCCATCTTCCTCCGATGTTGTTTAAGAGCTTGGTGCAAATACAGCTGGTCAGTGGGTGCTGCTGCAGGCTCCAAAGGGGAACAGGTCTCAACCAGAAGCTCCCCCTCTCAGACAAGTGAAGAGCCCATCTTCTGGTACCAGTGATTCTTTGCTCTTTCTTGCTCCTCTGCTCATTTATGGAGTCAGCACAGTTGTTTGGTGTCAGACGTGGTCTGTAAAGGCCACGTATGTGGTTATACATAGCCTTATCCTTGATTGGCACAGTGAGTTAGTTATGGTTTAAGCAGCGATCGGGAAGATATGAAGTCTACTCCAGCACTCTGGTTGTCTCCCTCTTTCAACAGGGTAGACAAGAAGTGTTACAGAGGCAGTCCCGTGGCTTCTACAGAAGCTCTTTGCAGACTTTCCAGGTTATCCATATATGCTTCACTAGCCATGAATCACAGGAATTCCTATGTTACTCTGTGGGTAACAGCTATGTGGTCAGTGAGATAACTACAACCAAGTGGGGAAGTTTCAGCTCCACTTTTACAGTCCTGTTGTAGTCAGTGGTTGTGGATGCCTCTGTCAGGTTTCTGAAAACGTTTCATAGCAGTTCCATCTCTTAGGTCTTGCTTCTCCCTATCAATGTCATGCACATAGATGGGTGTCAATCCTGGAATCAGTTAGAAGAGATGAAAAAAACATCCCAGAACTACTCTGCACTCTTATTTTCTCCTCAGGAGTTTTCTCTGTCCTCAACTTCCACTGCTATTGTCCAGATATTGATTGTCAAATCTCTCCAGAGATATGGCTTCAGGAACACCATTCTAGTCTTACAAGTGTAAGGAACTATACTTGTACTGAGAGGAATTTATCCTGGGTTCGTCCTCCAGTAGTTAACAAACCCTGCAGCTGTGGCAGTGACCCGAACATCAACACCAGGTCTTCTTTGGTGGCCTCATCCTCCTTTGCGTATGGAGGAGGAATGATGGGTGCCACAGCCTGTATCTTCCCAGACTCTGCTGTGATCTTCTCATTACTCTTTACTGGTGCTCACAAATATGGAGTGATAAATCTCCCCCTGAGACGGATGAATAAAGTATCTTGTGCCCTGGTCCAAATCAAGTAGGCTTCTGATACTGGGACAAACCTAGGTGCAGTCAAATTAATACCCGAGAGGCATCTAGAACAGTGTTTTTCTTTTACTTCCCCATAACCATGGTTGTTTTGCTGTTCATTTGTATCTCAGTGTGCAAGCAGGTATTCCATGTGTTCTTCCCTGTCCCTATGTCTTTGGCACCACAGAAACCTCCTCCGGTTTCAGATTCTTCCTTTAAAGCAGAATCCTGAGAGGAAGAATACTTACATCAAGTTGAAACACCATTGTTGTTTTGGTGAATGTGCTTGAAATCATCTTGATCCCCTCCCATATTTCCATGCAGCTAGGTGGAGTGCTACTGGATCCTTTTAAGTCCCCATCCCCACGTATTGTATGCTGCCCATCAGGGCTGTTGCTGATACAGGATTCTTGATAGTGCAATTTCTCTTATAACTCCCCTCCTTGTGGCACCTGTATTAAGCCACCACCTTTGGCACACAAAAAAAACGCTTTCCTCCTTTCTTCTTTTGTTCCTGACTAGGAAACCAGTTCCCTTCCTGCTTGTGTCCAGGATTAAATCTTTGGGAACTGCTGTGGCTCTTATCTTCCACTTTGTAACAAATTTGTTGGAAGTTTTTCCTCATGCTTTGACCTAAAATTATGCTGCTTCAGCCCATTGTTACCCGGTTAGCTAGCTATTGTCAGCCAACAGTACATGTTTCTCTGGATCTTTTTTAGTCAAATCAGATATGTTATGTTTAAGTCAGGTAAAGCAACCCTCCAATCCATGGGGACAGGATGTAGCCTAACTGCTAGGGTGGTCAACCTCAAATCTGGGGATCTGGGTTCGAGTCTCAGCAAAGTCATTCAACATCCTGTGATTCTGGGCAAACCACTTAATCTCCTCGTGCCTAACAAAAAATGAATGTGCCCGTCTGTAACTAAAACTGGTGCTCACGTAAAGCGCTCTGATACCCGATACCTTCTGGTCAAGTTCAGGTTATATAAAACTCAGGGGACGCGCTTCAACTCACTTGCCCAGGGCTTCATGTGGTTTGTGCTGCCGTGAAGACATCGGCTGTGCCTCGGGGCGATTTCCCCCACAGAGGTCCAGAGTATCTGCATTGTGTAGCGAGGGGCACGAGCTATCGACGGACCTATCGCCGAACTCCATTTCCCACAAACCCTAACCCCGGGCGCCTTGCAGCAGTGTCATCATCAGGCGCCGGGGAGGGGATTTAAGCAACTCACCAGTTCCGCAGCGCGGGACACGCTTCAACTCACTAGCCCAGGGCTTCATGTGGTTTGTGCTGCCGTGAAGACATCGGCTGTGCCTCGGGGCGATTTCCCCCACAGAGGTCCAGAGTATCTGCATTGTGTAGCGGGGGCACGAGCTATCGACGGAGCTATCGCCGAACTCCATTTCCCACAAACCCTAACCCCAGGCGCCTTGCAGCAGTGTCATCATCAGGCGCCGGGGAGGGGATTTAAGCAACTCGCCAGTTCCGCAGCGCGGGACGCGCGCGGGCCAAGCCCGGGCCAAGGGCGGGCCCGTCCTTGCCCGTCTGTGTCTGGCTGAGGCTGGGCTGGGCCCACTCCCTTTCGCCCATTGAACTTGACGAACGACTCTGTCCCTGCAGGTTTTTCATTGTTCTATTTTGTATTATCAGGGGGATATTCCTGTGTTCATATTGCTTTGCAGTCCTGGGTTGTTTGGTGTATTTTCATTTTGCATTATGAGTAAGAGGAAGTCCGAGGGCAGGCTGGCAGGGACTTTGGATGATTATTTAACAAGGGCCAAATCAGTTATTAATGATAAAATATTAGCTGTGGAACGAAGGCTTTCTTTGGATCCTGTTTCGGTTTTGCCTTGTGCCATGCCTCCTGCATTACATGATAACCCTACAATCAGTCGGTTAGGTAATTGCTCCCCGCTGGGCCCAGTAAGTTTGCCACCACGGACTAGGCTCTTGGAACCCCCTTTAATTGTAAGCTCCCCTCCCAGCCCTGTCATGGTAACTACGCGGGCTAATCAACGAGCAGCAGGGATCAAAGTTAGTGAACCCCCTTGTAAGAAAAGAAAAGGCCGGGGTCCTAATAAGTCTAATGCCCCTAGGGTCGTCCCTGGAACTGTGGCGGCCCAAATCCATGTTCATCCTGTTGCCCCCGAAAGTATTAATCTTCCGCAACCTATGGCTCAGCAGTGTTTTGAGCCTTTGTGTTCTCTACTTAGGGAACAACTAGTGTCTCTCATTCAACCTGTTTTGGATAAGTTAGATTCTGTGGTGGAAAGGCTCAATCGTATCGAAGCCAACATGGGAAGTGCGCTGTTGTTGCCTGCATTATTACCCGAGCCGCTCAATAAGGAGGGGGTCAGCCATGTTGGTGAAGGGGTCTCTACCTGTCTTCATGATGGAAGATTTCAAGCAAGAAACCCCCAGGTCCCCCTAGTGCCTAGGGCGCATACTATCCAGCCATTGTCCCCACCTAATACTGTTAGAAGATCGTTGTCTGAACAACAGCTTTTGGGGAATATGTTAAGGCCGGCTGCCCCAAACTCAGTGGCTTCTGACGCGCCTATAAGTTTACATCTCCCCCCAGAAGCTACACCTTATACAGTTATTCTAGCCAGAGTCCCATCTTTGCCAGATAGGTCCAGAGAGCACTGGTCCAACCTTAAAAATAAAGCTCTACACTACCTTGGAAATAAATTTGGGGATAGTAAATCTCTCTTTGAAGAATTTAAAATGGTTAGGTGGGTATCTTGGGTTGGCCACTCCCAGAAGGCCGTGGCAGGGGACTGTGTGGTGTTGAGTTTCAGGTCCCCTCGATTGGTTGAACATATACTGCAATTGGCCTCCCACCTGGCCCCTACCCAAGATGGGATTATGATTTTACCCCTTGGTTACTTCTATAGGCCTGTGAGGGTCTTGCACCCCTCACAGCATCGTGTTTTGTCTGGTGTCTCAGTAGAGGGTCACCAGCCCATTGTGCTAGAAAACCGCTTCTCTGCCCTATCCACCCTAGAGGATAATGACTGACTGAGGGATGGCATAGTTCTCCCTTGGTCTAGAGCTATTGGGAGCTTGTTGCCCTCTTCTCGGGAGTCACCTGATCAACTAATTCAACTGGTCCATGTAGAGGAAAATGTCCCAACCCCAAATTTTGTACCCGTAAACTTACCTATTCTATCTCCTGTCAATCAACCTACTTTGTCCACCCAGGTGGCGAATAAATCGTCTCCCTGCCACAACTTAACAATTTCCTCTTGGAACATTGCTGGCTTGCTACCCAAACAGGCCGTACCAGATTGGGTGAACTTTGCTGACCAAACAGACATTTGGTGTTTCCAGGAGACCTGGGCCGTTGATTCTATTTTTCGACTAGGGTATGTGAATTACTCCAAATCAGCTATAAAGGGTTCTAGAGGCAGGCCAATGGGAGGTTTGACTATATGGGTACGCCAATGTGAGGACATCACAGTCGTGGAACTCCCGATTGATAACCCTGACATTCTGGCTATCAGGGTCACTTCGACCAGGGGCCTTAACCTGCCCATTGTTAACATCTATGTGAGGGGTCTCCCAGGAGGCAAATGCTCCCCGTCAGTCTTTCTATTAGAGCAACTACTCCACACCGTCGATAGAGCTAGTAATAGGGTTGTGGCTGGCGATTTTTTTTTTTTTTTTTTTTTTTTTTTTGAAACCGTTTATTACAATCTCAAGAATATACAGGTATGGGCCTACAACCTCCCGGCCGGCCGCTAGAATGACAGGAGCATATGACATACATACAAAAACACTTGGCGTTGCAGAGGAGCAAAATCAGGAGGTATCAGCGTCGTGGGCCACATCACTCCGACCCCACAATACGGTTTCATTTTACACAAACAACACAAAAACCACACCCGCAAGGCAACCTGCAATCGACAGTAACAGCACGTGCTCCCCAAATGGGGGACCCCAGCCATCCACAGGAGTCTAAAGAGGGGAAGGGGAACAGATCGAGGACTGGGGGAATTCCGTGTTCGGGGCTAGGAAAGGAGTCAGCTAAGGGGACGGGGCTGGTGAGACCGCAGGCAGCAGTGGTGGCGCGCAGATACCCCCGCGGTAGGCGTTCCAGGGGCCCCATACTTTCACCCATGCCCCAGGCTTACCCCTCGCCACATACACCACCTTTTCTCGGAACATGCACCAATCCATGTGTTCTTTCCAGGCCGACACCGCCGGGGGCCTCTGGGATCCCCACAGTTGGGCAATGTCACGCTTAGCTATCATATATCCCAGAGTCACCCATCGCGTCTGCGGAACCGAGTAGTCAGTTGGTTCCCACACATTCAGCAGGCATCTCCTCGCTTCAGGCAGCAGCGCGACATGCGTAACCACTCGCAGGACCTCATGCACACCACGCCAGAATCGCTCCACCTTCGGGCATTCCCACAAAATATGCAAAAAAGTCGCCAAAGCACCACACCCACGCTTACACAACCCATCCTCAGCATAGCCCATACGCAGAAGCCTTGGCCCCGTCATGTAAACCCGATGGAGTATCTTAAGCTGGACGAAGCGAAGGCGAGCCGGTATGGCCACCTCCTTCGGAGAGGCCACCGCGGAAATCCAGTCTTCGTCGTCCAACTCCAGCCCGTCGGCAACCCAAGCCTCGCGGAGGCCAGTCAGCAAGCCCGAGCGATCATTAATCAATTTTTTGTAGATGAGGGAGATCGTGCTGTCCGGAACATGGCCATCCAGCACTCTATCCTCCAGGGGGGAAGACTCCGGGATGGAGGCGACGTCTGGGAAGACTGAGCCCAGCGCGTGACGGACCTGCAAGTACCGAAAGTATTCACTGCCCTGCAGCTGAAACTCCGTCTGCAGCGTCTCGAATGTTTGAAATCCCCCCCTCGTCCAGAGGTCCCCCACTTTACTGATGCCGATCGTGTCCCACTTCTCGAAGCCCTTCGAGGTCCACAGGGAGCCCAATCTCTCAGACGCGTACAACGGTGATGCCCGGGTCAAACGGTCCTTCCACCCCATAGCTGCGTTAGCCGCGTGCCATACTCGTACCATGACACTCGTAGGTCCCGTCAGGCGGGGTCCGGGCGCGCCAGAGTAGAGCGCTCGATTATAGTCGCCACCAGGCAGGAGCATCTTGTCCATTTCAAATCCCGGGTTTAAGGCGGGCCCGTAAAGGCCATGATTAATTGCAGCTAGCTGGGAGGCCCAGTAATACCGTTTAATATCCGGGAGGGCAATCCCCCCGTCGTACCATGGGAGCGTCAACTTCGCCAGGGCAATACGCGGCCTCCCGTCCCAGAACAGGCGGCGCTGTAGACTCTCCACCTCACGGAAGTAGCGCGCCGGGACTAAATCCATAGTATTCTGGAGAGCGTACAGGAAGCGTGGCAACGACATCATCTTAAACAATGCCGCCCGGCCGAGCGGCGAAAGCGGCAGGCGCCGCCAGCGCGCGACGTCCTCCTTCAAGCGCTGGAGGGGGGGAAGCAAATTCCGCTCGTAGCGGGCCTCCGGGTCCAGAGTAATGTAAACCCCCAGGTACCGAAACCCCTGCGAGGCAATCTGGATCGGACAGCCCCGCGGGAGGACGGGAGCCTCCCCGGAAAGCACATACACACATGATTTAGCCCAGTTGATGACAAGGCCTGAGTTGCGGCCGAATGAGCGCAAAACATCAACCAGGACAATCAGTGATTTACGCGGGGAGGCTAGGTACAAAAGGATATCGTCAGCGTATAGGGACACGCGGTTCTCATATTCGGGGGTCCAACGGAGACCACGGATGGACGGGTGCCACCGCAGCCACTCCGCCAGGGGCTCCAAGGCCAGCGCGAACAGGAGCGGCGACAAGGGACAGCCCTGTCGTGTGCCCCGTCCCAGCTCGAATGGGACCGATACTCTTCCATTCACCACCACCTGCGCCAATGGGCCCGAATACAACAATTTGACCCAGCTGATGAACCCCGGGCCAAATCCAAACTTCGCCAGCATGGCCCAGATGTATGGCCACTCGAGCGTGTCAAACGCCATGGTGGCGTCTAAGGACGCCAATATGGCCGGCTCCCGCACAAACGGGACACGCGCGAGCACCCTGTGCAAGCGCCGCAGATTAAGGGCCGTGTTGCGATGGGGAATAAAGCCGGACTGGTCTTGGTGGACCAGGTCGCCCACCATGCCGACCAGCCGGTTGGCTAGCACCTTGGCGAGGATTTTGGGCTCCGCATTCAAGAGCGAGATAGGCCGGTAGGATGTAACCCGGTCTCGAGGTCTCCCCTCCTTGTGAATCACCACGATTGTAGCCAGACGTTGGTCCGGCGGGAGGGAGCCCAGCGAGTGGGCCGCCAGGAACATCGCATGGAGGTGGGGTGCCAGTACATCCGGTCGCAGCTTATACAACTCGATAGGAATGCCGTTCGGGCCCATGGCCTTGCCGGATGCGACCGAGCGTATGGCGAGGGCAATTTCGTCGGAGGTAGGAGCGGCATCTAACGACACCCTGTCTGCCACCGAAAGGGAAGGCAGCGCGATATCCCGAAGCAGGGCATGGGAATCCTCCTCCGAGCAGGGAGAAACCGGGGAATACACCTCGCGAAAATAATCCGCGAAACAAGAGACAATGTCTTCTGGCTCGGTGACACGCACACCATCCATCCTCTCAATCAGCGGGACCACACGACTCGCTCTCTCCTTTTTATCCAACCATGCAAGCAGTTTACCAGCCTTATCACCCACATCATACAGTCGCCCCTCTTGCTCTCTATAGAGGCCCCTGGCCGCCTCCGTGACGAGGGCCCTGTAGGCCGCCTGCTTAAGTTGTAGGACGTGTAGTGCAGCATCCATCACCCCACCCTCTAGATCACCCTCCAGTTCAGCGATTTCGGCCTCCACCCGGGTCACCTCCTCCTGCTCGCGCCTCCGGGCATGGGAAATAAAGGAGAGGGCCTCCCCTCTAAGAACTGTTTTGAAGGCTTCCCACAGGGAGATAGCCGAAGGGACGGACCCCACGTTCTCATCGAAATACCGCTGCAAGGATTTAGTCAAATCAGCGCGAATCGTGGGGTCGCGCAGGTACCAGGCATTGATTGGAGCTACTCTGCCCTCCCCCCTCGGGAAGACATCAACGTGCAACAGGAGCGGGGAGTGATCTGAAATACCCCGCGCCAAATGGCGCACCTCTCCTACCCTCCCAACATAGGCCGCAGGGACAAGGACATAATCAAGCCGTGAGAGGCTACCATGGGCACCCGAGTGGAAAGTGTACTGCAGCTGCGTGGGATGTTTTAAGCGCCAGCAGTCCACCAATCCCAGTGTATCTAAGAAGCCGGACAGCCACGCCTGCGCCCGGGGGAGGTCCCTAGGGGGGTGACGATCCACGGTCCCAGAAACCACCGCATTGAAGTCCCCCCCAACCACCAGAAGCCCCCCCGGAAGGTCAAGGAGGAGGCGCCCCAGGTCTGCAAAAGTCGTGGACTGTAACCCCGGTGGGACGTACACTGATACAAAAACAACTACTTTACCCTCCATTCTCCCCGCTAAGACAGTGTAGCGTCCCCTCTCATCATGGCGCACCTCGTCTATTTCCAACGGGAGCGAGTTCTTCACCATGATGCCCACCCCCCGTGAGCCCGACGTGAAGCCCGAGTGGGCCACCAAACGATAGCCACGCCGATTCATGGCACAAAAGGAATTACCAATAAGGTGTGTCTCCTGCAGAAAGACCACATCTGGCGAAAGTCGTTTCAAATACTGCAGGACCACACCTCGCTTAATCCTATCCCCCAGTCCGTTAACGTTCCAGGACAATAAAGTCAGGTCCCTACCCCCCATCACATACAGAAGCCATCATTCGTCCCCCGGAGAGCACCTTAAAAACACAAATACAATAAAGGGTTTGCCTTGCGGTAGAAACAAACAACACCCCACCCCAACCCACCCATCCCAACAGAACTCCCCCCTCCCTGCACCCCTGCATGAGCCCAAACAGCCCCCCCAAAGTGCAGTGTGCCTGTCGCCCCATGAATGATTAAACTAACTAGTCCCCCAGAGGAGGAGGGAGAGCCCCCAAGAGACCCCGTACCACCTCCACAGGAGGGAGACTTAACGAACAGTCAAAAATGACGGCAATGTTGTCCAGAGCAAGGCCTACTATTAGTCCCTCAGTCCTGATCCGGCGAGCCCTCCCCTCCAACCGCGCCCCCCCCACCCCCCCGGCCCTGATCCCCGGGCAAGGAGTCCAACCAGTCCCCGGCTGCCTCGGGACGATCAAAAAAGTGCGTGCGGCCATCCACCTCCACCCGCAACTTAGCTGGAAAAAGCATTGCATACTTGAGGTTCAGGTCCCGTAGACGACGTTTGACTCCGAGAAAGCTCAGTCTCTGCTTCTGGACCGCTGGGGTGAAATCAGGATAGAAATTCACATCCATATTGTCAAGTCTGACCGGTCCTTGTTGCCTAGAAGTCTGAAGGATAGCGTCTCTGTCCCGAAAGTTGAAAATCCGGGCAATGAGAGGCCTCGGAGGGGCTCCGGCCTTAGGTCTTCCTCTGGGAACCCTGTGGGCACGTTCCACCGCAAAGAATTTACTCAGCCCCCGGGGCTGGAGATGGGTGAGAATCAGGTCCTCCACAAACAGGTCCGCCGCCGCCTCCTCACGTCCCTCCGGCACCCCGACAATGCGGACATTGTTCCTCCGGGCCCGACCCTCGGAATCCTCCAGTCGACGATCCATCAGGGCGCTCGCCTGGCCGAGCCGGCGCACCTCCTTTTGGAGGGCCGCCACGTCCGCCGTAAGGCCCGAAGTGGTGTGGGCCAAAGAATCGACCCGGTCATTGGTCCTGGACAAGTCGGCCCGCACCAGGCCAACATCCACGTGGACCGAGCCAATCTTTTGCGCCAGTGTGTCAAAGCGCTGGTCCACCGAGGCCTCCATCTCGGCGATAGCGCCCATAACATCTCGCAGGGTCGGATCCGCGGGCAGCGTAGGAGCATCAGTCGGGCCCTCAGGGGACCTATGCGGCACCTCGGGAGATCCCTTCTGGAGGGTGTAGCGGTCCATGTTATTGGACTGATGGGCCGCGCCACGGCGGGTCGATTTCACCTTTGCCCGGTCGCCATCTTGCTTTGTGGACATGGTTTCAGTCCCCAAATCGTGCCAATCACCTCGGAGAAGGCCAACAAACCAGTTCACGGGCTCCGGGGGGGGGCCACCACAGGTCCGCAGGACGGATCACAGCCAGCGGGCCAGCAGGGCACCCCAACAAGGCCACACCACCGCACACCGCCCCGCAACCCAACCTCGCCCGAGCAGCAAGGAGGGTGCAAAAGCGAAAGTGAAAGTGCGGGGTACGCGAGTCGCCCAGCCCTGCCCGCCGCTGTTGATCACTTTGTCTCCGGATCGCCCCGCAACTCCAATCCGGGGGGCCGGCGTGGAGAAGGCCGCAAACCTCAATCGGTGCTCCCGCCGGTGTCCGAGGTCCAATTTGGAAACGGAAAACGGGTGCCACCTCAGCTCGGGCTCACCAACACAGTCCCCTCATCTAGGACAGGATATTTTCAGGATTTATGTAGGAGGTCACGGAGGTCCTCGGGAGCCTCGCACCTACGCGGCCATCTTGGTTGCGCGCTAGGCTCCTCCCCCCGTGGCTGGCGATTTTAACACCTGTTTTGAACCATTGGGGGCTGACGATGGTAAACTGTCAGAGGCTGAGGATTCTGTATGGGGAATTTCCCAGTTGGAATTGGCCCCCATTAGGAAATGGTCCCAAGCAGCCCTATATGTGAAGGGCTTGTGCCTAGAAACGGGGATGAGGGCCACCAATGGAAGAACGACATCGGACAGGACTGGGAAGCTAACTTTTAATAACGGTAGAAGTGGAAGTAGAATTGACTACATCTTGGTCAACTGTGAGCTGTGGCCGGCCATCGTAGATATGGCAGTGATTGATAGGCCAGAAAGTTACCATAACCCCCTGACACTGTCATTATTGGATAGTAGTTTTACTGGTCCCAGTATGGATGTTGAAGGTTCTGTGTATGCTCAAGTAATCCTTTCCAATGACCTGAGAAGGGTACGCTGGCCAAAGATTGCTTCTAATGCACCCGTCAGGGTAGCCATTAGGAATTTGGTAAATGTTGTCATGTGTAAACTGTCCAGCTGTGAGTCTGAGGATGGGCTTATGTCCATCATCTCGGGTATCCACAGAGACAGTAAAGTCTCGCCGTTACTGGAAAGCCTCAATGTCTGAAGGAAAATTCATGGTTTGACGTAGCCTGCAAAGAGTCCTGTATTGCCCTAATTGCAGCCATCAAATCTAGGCAACCGGTACTTATTAGGTCCTGTAGAGCCACGTATAAATCTGCCCAAAGACTAGCAAAGTCAAATTGGGATGAATTACGTTGGAGAGAGTTAGACAAGGCGTGTGACGGTAGAAATATGTGCCACTTTTGGCACCTGTTAAAATGGGGCAGGAATTTGCAGGATATGACCCCGGCCAATCACGTCGAACCCGATCAGTGGGTTAGTTATTTTGAAAATCAGTTCAAGTCGAGGGATGCGCCAGAAGGTGGCCCACGGATTCATAATGGTGCTGAAGTTTTAGTGTTTGCCCCCAGTGAGGTGGAGGTAATTTTGAAATCTCTTCCGAGTGGTAAAGCACCGGGACCAGACTGCATTCCCGCAGACCTATTCAAACAGGAGCAGGATCTATGGGTCCCCTATCTGACTACATTAGCCAATGCTCTGGCTAGAGGAGCTTCGGTTCCGGATTCTTGGTTCGGGGCAGAGATACTACCCCGGAGCTGTCCTTATATGCCAAGGCATTGTCAGAGGTTAAAGATATTGGGGGCTCTCTTCGTATTAGTTGGCTGTCTGAAATTAAACTTATCCTGACTGATATGGGAATGGGAGAACTTTGGTCTAATCCCATGTCGGCTGTTTTTCCCCCCAAAAAAATCTTTCGAGATGCCTATTGGCAATGGACCACTGGTAAGCGTCATGCTGCCCTGACTGGCAGCTCTTTGACTGTAACCTATTTGGCTGCCAAAGACGAATCCTCCCTTGAGGCATATTGGGACGTTATAACAAAACAGCAGGATCAGAAATTATACCACCAATTCAGAATTGGCACTCTCCCATTACACTGCTTTACTATAAAATGGAATACAACTGGCAACGATAAATGTCCCATATGTGTGGATCAGACTGAGACAGTTGATCATTTTTTATTTGTTTGCCCGGAGTACCACCAACCTAGACGGTTATGGTTGTGGCCCGTATGCCGCGCATTGGGTGTTAGAACTGCTGAGGCTGCCAGCAGAATACTAAAGTCTGACACCTCGACATTTGTGGTTATTGGTGTGGCCAAATTTATTAGCTGGGCCTGGATTTTACGCGATCGGCGCAAGAGTTATTAATTCTCTAACCTTGCGTTGTGGTGTATGCTTTTTACAAGATTAAGTCTTTGCTGAATTATAGTGTTTAATACCTTTTTATTCAGTTATTAATGTGTTATTTATTGGTCTAATATGTCTTTGGTGTAACTTTTTATGTCTCTTTTTAATCAACCTGTATTGATGGTTTTTATGTCTTTTATGATGAAATATTCGAATAAAGACTTCTTCTGACAAACTCAGGAAAAAAACATTGAGTTGCTCTGTTTTCAGCAGTTGGTTAAGTATTATAACAAGAGAAGGCTATTGGGTGCTTGTAGGTCCAGCATATGGGCCCCAGAGGATCCAGTCCGAAGAAGAGGTATACAGTTCCTATGGGGGGAGGAGGGAGGCAGAGGCTTGGTCGGTTAATCACCGTCACCCTGAGGTGGGGATGGGGTGTCTCCCAATTTGGGAAATCGGACCCTCACACACCTGGCTGGCTGTCATGCTTCATCATAGGGCATTGTCCTTGTCAGGCCGGCGCTGCAATGCCTGACGGACACCCTATGAGGGGCTCTTTGTCAGAGATCTTTTTCCCAAACTGTTTGGTGTGATGCGGGTGTAGGGCCTCGTGGTGTAGATGTGGATAGGGTGTGTGAAGGGATAGTGTGAGAAGCTATAAAATTGGGTGCAGTGGTGTTCCAAAATCAATTTAATCCGCATGCCCACTGGTCCCAATTAAAAACAGCAAAGGTGTGTCACTGCTGATATAATGGTCAGGGGTGGCTACAAGATAGCCGTCAACATGTTTCTTGTCCCATGTGTCGGGGATCATGTGGCAATTTGTCAGGACCAAAGGGGGTAACTGCTGTATCTACACAGTGGTTGGTTCGGTGATGCTCTCAGGAGTGAACCCAGCACTCAAAAACCTAGCATTGAGGTACCTTTCCTAAGATGGACTGACCTGGACAAATAAAAAACTAAAATCACAACAACATAATACATAATAGAATGAATGAAAATAGAAAAAGCAGCCTCTAAAATAAAAACATGCAAAATGTCATGCTCAGGTGGTCACTGCAACTCACACGGTGTAAACAGGCAAGCAAAATGTCACACATGTGAAACACACCAAGGTACTGATGTGTAGGTGGTGGTAAATCAACCAACGGCATAACTATACAGCACAAGACTCACCCAGTGTGGATGGTAATTTAGCTCCGTCAAGGTACAGGCAGAGGGTATGTTACAATTGTTAATGTCCTGATGGTGGAAAAGTAAAAAAGAGTTTATCAATTGTAGGGAAAAGCAAGCCAAATGAGCTGAAATGGATGAATGCCTAAGAGGCACTCAGTGACGTCCTCGTAGAAGCAAAAGGAATGATACTCACAGTTCAGCCAGAACCCATTTGCCGGGAACCTAGTCCACGCACCGCCTGCTCGGAAGAGTGAGGGGGGGTGTGGGCTGGACCGGCATAAGTACCCGGCAAGGTAGAGAGTACAGCGCGGGTTTCCGCGCAGGACTGAAAGGAGCCCGGTCAAGTGTGGTGAGACTTGCTGGGAGTCACAAGCAAAGCTTGAGGGAGACCGGTCTCGAAGGGCACTAACGGTTGCCATATTGGGTGAGGAAGGTCGATCATTGTGACACTAGGGATTCGTCTTCTTGCGTGCTGCAGCGTTAGGATGCAGAAGGGTCTAGTAAATGTGAAAAGAGGTTGCAGGGTACATCCGGGCACTAGGGGGTCGATTCCGATCCTGTATTTTTTTTTCCCGTACGACTCGTATCCGTATTTTTTTCCGTACGAATCGTACAAGTCATGTCCGACCCGTGAAGTACGATTCGTACGGGAAAAATACATACGGATCGGGCCGATCCGTATGAATCGTATCGGGAAAAGTTGTACGAGACGGACCCGGACACTTTTCCGTACAAATCGTAAAAATACAGTCCGAGTGCTCACGGGAAATGACTACCCGCTATAAAGCGAAGTTTGTACGACTCGTATCCCGGGAAAAGCTGTTCCCGGGGTGCGAGTCGTACAGGCATACACCCCGTGCGTTGTGTGTGTACGCACCGTACCCCCAGTGCGAATGTACGCACCATACCCCCAGTGCGAATGTACGGTGCGTACCCCCTGTGCGAATGTACTGTGCGTACCCCCGTGCTAATGTATGGTGCGTACATTCGCACGGGGTACGCACCGTACATTCGCACTGGGGGTACGGGGCGTACATACGCGCTGGGGGTACGGTGCGTACATACACAACACACGGGGGTGTATGCCTGTACGACTCTTACCCCTGGGGACTCAGCTTTTACGACTGTTATTGGCTCCCGTAAAAAAGAGCCGTACAGAGTGACGTAGGGACCAATCGTACTTGCTGGGCCGTAAAACGCTGCTTAAATACGTACGGACGTCGCGTACAGGCTGTTCCGGATCAGATTCGTAGGTTCTTTTGACCCGTACGGTCTTTTGTACGATTTGTACGGAAATAGGCTTTCTGTACGAATCGTACTTCCTAGGTTGTACGGAAAGTTTACCCGGTACGAGTCGTACGGAGAAAACGCTCCGTACGACGATTCGTACGGCCTTTTTCCAGGATTGGAATCGGCCCCTAGATGTTAAACCACATGTCTCGTCATGGAATAAAAAACTACTGTCACCAACAAGGTGTCGAGGTATATTGGCGATCCGCAGCAGTAGGTGAGGGTAGGAGGCTTTGCAGAGAAAGTGCAGAGATATGATACATAGCTCCTAAAAGTATAAAAAGTCAGTGATGCGGTGTAGCAGTAATTGCCCGGCTGATGATGCTAGTGGCAGATGTGGGCAATACAGGGAAGGGTGCCTATTAACTCACAGAAGAGAGAACATTGCAGTGAGAAGGGGCACAGGCTGCCCTGATCGCATGAGCATAAGTGGAAGCGCTTGGTGGAGAGAGACAGATCCCACATGTACAGAGTGCATGAGTTGGAGCTCTAATTGTAGAGGGTCAGTTGGTGTGCGGAGACCCAATAGATAACAGAATGGCATTGCAATGAGAGGGGGGTGTGGGGAGGGGGGCAGAGGCTACCCTATGTGCATGAACATAAGTGGAAGCACTGGCTGTCCTATGTAAATGAGCAAGGGTGGAAGTGCTCGGAGGAGGTAGACAGCTATCACATGTCCAGAGACCATGAGTGGGAGATCCAAAGGTAGTGGTTAAGTTAAGGTGCAGTGACCCTAGCGGTCACAGTATGGTTGGTTGGCAGAGCCTCAGACAGAGAGCTATGTGGAGGGCTGGTTGTCTATTGACCTCACTCCATGGGATTTTCTTGTTTAGTCCATTACTGTCGCAGGACAAACAAAAAATCCAGCACTGTTCTTTCCTGAAGAGTGTTTGCCTGCTCAGGTGTGGGTGTGCTTCTATGATGGTCCATCTAAGGATGTCTGGGGTATGGCCTTTTTTGGCAAAGTGCATGCAGAGTTTGGTCTGTAGCTTGTGGCAGCGAATGTTACTTCGGTGTTCCATAATTCTAGTTTTGGCCAATCTGGTCGTCATGCCCACGTACCATAAGTTGCAACGGCATGTGATTGTGTAGATACAATTGCTCATGTTACAATTGGTGTGCCTCTTGTGTACCCATTTGAAGGTGGGTGACAGTTGGCTTTCCTTTGTGGTTTTAGTGAGTGAGCACACTGAGCATGACCCAGCGGGGAAGTGGCCTGTAACTGGAGGAAGGCCCCACAGTGGAGTTTGGTCTGTCCGAGTGTTAGATAATGGTCTGGTATGTATGAGGATGTCTTTGAGATTGCTGGTGCGTTTGAATGCAAACCTGGGAGGTGGCAGTGTGAGTTCCCCTGTCTGTAGGATACCCCAGTGTTTTTGATGATCATTTTAATCGTATTGGAATAGGGAGTGAATGTGGTCACACAAGTCAAGATGTCTTCACTGTTTTTGGGGTTCTGCTCCAGTAGGGCATCTCTATTGTTTTTGCGGGCCCGTTTCTTAGGTATGTTAATGTTGTATGGGGGCGGTCAGGTCGCCTCAGGTTATGGGCCAGTTGTTCCGTCATCACATCATAGTCCTGGACAGTACTGCAATTCTGCCTTAGTCCTAAGAACTGCCCAAAGAGTAGGTTGTCTCTCAGGGCTTTGGATTGGTGGCTGCCATATAGTAGTAGACTGTTTTAGTCTGTAGGTTTTTTATAAACCGTGGTGTTGAGATGGCCCTCAGTCAAGCTTATCTTCAAATATAGAAAGGAAATGCATGCGTCGGATGGTATTGGTGAAGCGTAGGTATGGTTTGAGAGTGTTCACCCACCCACAGAATTCCTCACATAACGCCATGTCTCCTTTCCAAAATATCAGGATGTCATCGATGTACCTGCGCCATAGGAGTATGTTCCCAGAGTAGGAGTTGAAGGTGTTAAAGATGCACCTGGCCTCAAATGCCGCCATGTAGAGGCATGCCAGGCTAGGGGCAAAGGTGCTCCCCATAGAAGTGCCCTGGGTCTGAAAGTAGAGTTGTTTCTTGAGCTGAAACGTTTTCAGTCAAGGCCATGGTGGCGCATTCCAATATGAAGTGGATAGGTGTGGGGAAAGCCCAGTCCTCTGGTAGGAGTGCGGCCTCTACCACCTCTAGAATGGTTGCTTGTGGGATGTTGGTGTAGAGGGCCTTCACATCTGGCGTCACTAGCAGATCTATTTCAAGAGTAGTATTGAGGGTGTCGATCAGGTGCAGTACATCCCTGGTCTCCTGGACAACTGGTTGGAGGAAATGATTACAAAAATGTGACAGAGGTTCGAGGAGAGAGTCTATCCCGGAGACAACTGGACGTCCGGTTGGAGTGGTTTCGTTCTTGCAGATTTTGGGAAGGATATAGCAGTATGGAGTTTTTGGTTCCTTCTTGACCAGAAAGTCTGCCTCCTTCTGACTGATCCACCCCCTGTCTCAGCAGTGAGCACCATTGAAGCTGTGTGGGTTGTCACAGCAACCGTGGGGTCCTGGTCAATGGGGGTGTAATAGTGGTGATTCGCCAGTTGTCGGTGACATTCACTGTCATATTAATTTGTAGACATAATCACAATGGCACCCCCCCTTGTCCGCTGGTGTGATGGTGATGGAGAGGTCATTAGCCATGGGGGTGAATCTCGAAGGATTGTGCAAACCAGTATCATCTTGTGGCTGTTTCGGTTTGCTTTGAAAAACTGCTTTGAGGCATATTTTCCAGAAAAAAGTATTTAGTTCGCAGGTTTCCTGAAATTTGTCCTGCTTTGGAGTGGGGACAAAACCTAGGCCTTTTTAAGGACCTGTGTCTCGGTGGTGGTCAAGGTCCTGTGGGACAGATTAACTATCAGTTTCTTTTCACAGTTTGACTCCGGGTGTGCACTGATTGTTGTAGTGGAGCTTACCACTGCACCCGTGTGTTTCCTCTTCTGCACCCTCTTCCTCTGCCCCAGCCTCTGTCTATAAAAGGAGGTGTTGAGGAATGGGGATAGATTTGTTGGGGTCCCTGTGGGAAGATGGGGTACTGCCTAAATGGGGAACCCTGGAATGGGGGTCCCTCATAGCCAAAGAAGGGGGACGTGGGCCACGTCTGCTGCCGCCCTAGCTATCATTGCTGGAGTTGCTGTTGGAGGAATATCTCCTCCGAGATGTTTGACTCTCATCCGATTAGGTGTCAACCCCTGCAGGTGTAGAGTCATCCTTAAGATAAGGATAAACCTTTTCCTTGGTAAATCTTTTATGTCTTTTTAGCAATTTGATAATTTTTTGCTTCATCAGATACTCTTTGTGCTCAGAGATGTCATTATTGATTTTGGCCTGTTTGGTTTTGTAGGCCATAATCCGAATTCCTGTTTTCAGAGCTCCATCAGCAATTTAGATTCTGATTAACAAAGCATCTGCCAGGCGTTTGGCGGTATTAATTATTTGCATCAGCCAATTCCTGGTGCATTTCCATGCTACCAGGGACCACTCTTTCTTGAACATGGCATCTTCCAGGAACAACCTGGGAAAGTTGCTTACTATCAGGCCATTAGGTGCAATGTTCACCCTTAAGTATTCAGTAATGATTGCTTCTTGTAAGGTGATCCAAATCCACTGTTCCTTAATGGCAGCTAGTGATAGCCAATCACCAGCTTGAGTGCCTGAGGAGGTACCGCTATCGGCTCCTAGTAGTGAGGGAGTCTTTAGGATCTCTGCCACCATATCATCTCCAAAACTCAGCCC
Source organism: Triturus cristatus (assembly GCF_964204655.1). Lineage (NCBI taxonomy): Eukaryota > Metazoa > Chordata > Amphibia > Caudata > Salamandridae > Triturus > Triturus cristatus. Next base: position 1,192,929,845 of record NC_140591.1, read on the forward strand.
TTGATTGTCTTCTAAAGTTGTAAAGGAAGGCCGGGTAGAGTCATGGGGGGGGGGGGGGGGAGGGATAAATATAGGTTGGAACGCTCAAAGTGGAGGAGTGTAGTGCAGCTACTCCTTGGGTAGAAAGATCCCACATTTGTACACCGCGCTTAAATATGATAACAAGCGAGGGATATGGGGCGCTTGTAGGTCCAGCATACGAGCCCTAGAGGATCCAATCAGAAGAAGAGTTATGCAGTTCCTATGGGGGGAGGAGGGAGGCAGAGGCTGGATCGGTTAATCACCCTCTTCCTGAGGTGGAGATGGGGTGTGTCTCAATTTGGGAAATGGGGCCCTTACACACCCCGCTGGATGTGATACATCATCATAGAGCATGTTCCTCGTCAAGCCGGCGCTGCGATGCCTGACGGGCCCCCTATGAGGGGCTCTTTGTGGAGATTGTTTTCCCAAGCCGTTAGGTGCAGTGCGGGTGTAGGGCCTCGTGGTGTAGATGTGGATCTGGTGTGTGAAGGGATAACACATATTGGGTGTGTCTGTTTTGTTATCATGGTTTTCCCTGATCATGGCCCAATGATTTTCCCTTTAGCCCTCAACTAAGCACAGGTAGACTACTTACCAGCTTGAGTGGTGAAAATAGACAAGTTGTGCCCCACGTATATCTCCCTAACTTACCTGGAGACAATATATATTAAGTAAATGGTAAACCTTTTAGAGACTGTCAAGTATTTGATGATTTGTTATCAGTTACTGGCGCCCTTTTCCTGAAAGCAAGCACATACACAAAATCTACTGTTGTGTTTGAAAGAATTTATTAACCCGTTTGCTGCCAGGCCTGCCCCCACCCCTGCGCCATGCTTTTTTTGGGGCTATTTAGGGTATTTTACACTTAGGCCCCATATCTTTTTGTCCACATAAGTTATCCACGCCAAATTTGTGTTCTTTTTTCCAACATCCTGAGGAATGTAAAGGTACCCAATACAGCTAAATTCAGATTTTTGTGGGGAAAAAAGGGGGAAAAGTGCTGCAGAAGAACGTATCTGTTTTATTCCCTGCAAATGGTATCAACAGAGGATTTGTGGTGCTAAAAATCACCATATGTCCAGATTTCAGGAACAGGCAGATTTTTGTCAGAAAACCATAATTTTCTATCCAGTTTTGGCATATTACTGGGACTCAGCCTATTTTTCCTATTTGTTGTTCTTTTACCCTTCTTCCAGTAGTGGTAAAAATGATTGCGAAGCCAATAATGGATCTTCGAAAGCTATACATTTTTGAAAAGTAGACTCAAGTCTGAATTCTGCAAGGGGTCATTTGTGTAGATACTTCTAGGTTATCCTATAGAAAGTAACAGTTGAAGGTATTAAATATTGAAATTCAGTTGAAAAAATCAGCCATTTGTACCTACATTTTCACCTGTAACTTATTCTAACTACGGGAAAGCAATATACTGTTACATCCGCAGAACCCTAATGGCTGCGGGCATTGTAAGGTTTCTGGGTTAACCAAGAAGGTATCAAGAGCTAATAACTGAGCTGCACCTTGCAGTGGTTTTTCAGTGTGTACCGGGTATATAGCAATTCATTTGTTAGAATATAAAGAGTGAAAAATAGGTTATTAGCACATCTCTGAATTTGTAGGTTACCCATACTAGCATGTGAATGAAAGGGCATTTTTCAAAATGTCTTCTTTTTAACACTCTGTCTTGTTACATTTGGTAGGCAGAAATGCATAGAAGAACGACTGGTAATAACACTTGTTCTACTATGCTGTGTTCCCCTACGTCTCCCGATAAAAATGGTACCTCACTTATGTGGGTAGGCCTAGTGCCTGTGACAGGAAACAGGTCAAAATGCAACATGGACACATTACATTTTTCCACTGAAAACTGACCCTTTTTTTGCAATGTTCCTAGCTGTGGATTTTGAGCCCTAGATCATCCGGCACATAGAGAAGCCTAGCATGCCTGTACATTTTTAAAAACTAAATGCCCAGGTGAATGCAGGATGGGGTGACTTGTGTGGCTCTCATCAGGTTATGTTACCCAGAATCCCTTGCAAACCTCAAACTCTGTAAAACAAAACACATTCTCCTCACATGTCTGTGTTTTGGAAAGTTCTGGAATCTGCAGGGAGCCACAAAGTCCTACTGACCCAGCATTCCCCCAAGTCTCCTGATGAAAACGGTACCTCACTTGTGTGGGTAGACCTAGTGACCGCAACAGGAAACGGCCCAAAATGCAACATGGACATGCCATATTTTTCCACAGAAAACTGTTCCTATTTTTGCAATGTGCATTGCTGTGTATTTCGGACTCTGGCTCAGCCAACGCATGGGGAAACGTAGCAAACCTGTACATTTATGAAAACTAGACACACAGGAATCTAGGATAGGGTGACTTGTGTGGCTTTCACCGGGTTCTGTTACACAGAATCCCTTGCAAACCTCAAATTTTGTCAAACAAAAACACATTTTCCTCAAATTTCTGTGATGGAAAGTTCTGGAAACTGTGGGGAGCCACAAACTTTCACCCACCCAGCATTTCCCCAAGTCTCCCGATAAAAATGGTACCTCACTTGTGTGGGTAGGCCAAGAGTCTGCTAAAGGAAACGGCCAAAAATGCAAATGTGGACACATCACATTTTTCCACAGAAAACGTACCCTTTTTTGCAGTGTGCCTAGCTGTTGGTTTTGGGCCCTAGCTCAGCCGGCACCTAGGGAAACCTAGCAAACCCATACATTTTTTAAAACTAGACACCCAGGGAAATCCAGGATTGGCTGACTTGTGTAGCTCTCTCCAGGTTCTGTTACCTAGAATCCCTTCCAAACCTCAAACTGTGTAAAATAAACATATTTTACTCACATTTCTGTAATGGAAAGTTCTGGAATCTGCAGAAGCCACAAACTTCCACCCACTCAGCATCCCCCCCAAATCTCCGGATTAAAAATGGTACCTCACATGTGTGGGTAGGTCTGGTGCCTGTGACAGGAAATGGCCCAAAACGCTCTGGGAAGACTAGAAAATTATCGTTGACAAAAAGACCTGGTTTTACAAGGGAGTTGCACACTTTTTTAGTTCTGGGTTAGCCGGTCATCTAGGGAAACCTACCAAACCCAGACATTTTTGTAAACGAGACACCTGAAGAAGTGCAAGAGTGATTTCCCAAAAATAAAATGCACTGTTATTAACTAAAACATTGAAAACCTCTTTATAGGCCATTCACACACCTTTTATACGTTACACATACAAGACCATTCACACTGCCAGCTGCAGGGCCAGCACATTACAACACTCACATTAACAGACAGCGCCGTTCAAGGGCCCATCACTTTCATACGTCCCCATGACTGACATAGCAATCACACCGGCTTGTGGTTGACGAGTGTGTGCACTGGCATTAGGCTAGCATAGCAGGGTATGTAGTGACCATCAGCAAGTCACTACTCACACACTAAGCACTAGTCCACGCACAACGCCAGCTAAACACCTGTCCACGCACACCACCAGCCAATCACCAGTTTACGCACACAGCCATCACATTTTGTATTCAAAAAAGAAAACACAAAGCAATTGGCAATAGATACAAAACTCTAACTACAAATAAAACAGCTCTAACCAAATACATCACACTAATGCCAACCATGAAATCTGAACAAAAAATATAAAATTATACATACGGATCAGTTTACTTTTACGCTCACTGTTGCAACCAATAACTCTGTTCCGTGTGGTACAATTTAAAACATGTTGGTACACACAGCCCAGGCTTATAAGTACAAAAGGAGCAGTACATACGAGTTTCATTCTGGATACCTCTTCAGTAATAGACACTGCATTCCTTGACGGGACAGTTGTTTTCGACCTTGGGAGGAATGTGATCAGGAGGTGGAGATCTTTTAATCTATCCACATCCTCCTCCACTGCTTCTCTAGGAACTCTTGCCTGTTTGACCACAACAAGGCGGCCCATCAAAGACTTCTGAAACTGAACAAAGGTCTTCTTTGTCTCTGGAGAACAAACCTTAACTACAACAAAAGCATTGAAGGTTGTTAAATGGAATAAATGGATAGCCAACTTATCATACCAAACGTACGCCTTACTAACAGCAGTGTAATGTTCAAACCTCTGATCTACTCACTCTACACCACCCATGTGCTTATTGCAGTCTAAAATGCACATAGGTTTGTGCACTTTACTGACCTGACCTCAAATAGTCACAGGTGAACTACTTTCACCATTGATGGTAATCAGCATATAGACATCTCTCCTGTCTCTTCTCAAGTTTATTACAAACCATCTCTTTTGGGTAACCTTTACGGTTAGAACGGATTGTGCCACAATCAACAGTCTCCTTTGAACAATTCCCTAAACAATGGCACACCAGTGTAAAAGTTATCTATGTATAAATGGTGACCTTTGTTAAAAAGTCCTCTACCAAGGTCCCGCACAAATTTTTCTGTAACACCAAAAGTGGATAGACAAACAGGGGGGTCAATACTGGAATCCCTATTGGTGTAGACCATGAAATTATAGACATATCCAGCACTACTCTCAGACAGCATATATATCTTAATTCTATAACATGCCCTTTTGCTAGGAATGAACTGCCTAAAAACCGATCGGTTCATAAACAGGACCAAAGACTCACCCACAGCTATTTATTTCCCTGGCACATAGATCTCTAAAAAGTGATCTACAAAGTGATCATGGACAGGGGGAACCTTAAAAAGACAGTCACAATCAGGGTGATCTCGTGGCAATGCTAAAGCATTATCAACAAAATGCAACATCTGAAGAAGACGCAAATACCGATTATGACTCATGGTTGCAGGAAATATTGCTGTTGCCATCACGGGATTAGTAGACCAATATGAAGACAGTGACGGCTTCCTTTTCAGGCCCATCAAAAAAGTTAAACCCAAGAACTTCTTCAACTCATTCAGATTTGTGGGATTCTACTTGGTAGCTCTAGACTGGGGCTGAATTCTGGCACTGTGTATTCGTCTAATACTGTCTATTATACAAATAAGTCTGCTCAATAATCTCATCCAAAAATACATCATCCACAAACAACTGAAATAAAAATGTATAGGCAACATTTTTTCACAATGCACTCTGCATCCTGCAACACAACTAAAGATAGGCAACATCGACTGCACCATGTTTGAGTTAACCCGGAGTCGAGCACTTCCAATAGGAAGCCTTGCAGCCCCAGGCTGGTTTCTAAATGCCTCCAGCTGCACTACAGACACACTAGTGTCTTCCACTAAACGTGGCACAGCATTTCATCCGCACTGAGAGTGTCTTCATCATCATATGATTCCTCCAAGACAGAAATTCACTGCCAGAATCCTCCTCTGCCTCAGATGCAGAGTCAGTCTCTTAACCATGGTAACAAGAAGACTTGAAAAGCATACAAACAACCTCCTGAGTGGTCATCCTGCACTAGCCATAATCCTTACAAAGAAAAGAAAATTGACAAACAAGTCATTAATACCCAGCACTGTGTGAAATATGTAATAATCAAAGTCTGGTCTTATCAAATGGAAAGTAAAACTACTGAGATATAGTAAAATCTAGAAGGATAAGTCAATCAATACAAAGCACACAAAGAACTATCTACTCTAAAACGATACCACACACTTGACAGAGATAGCAACACTGAGGATCAACTGCACTTACTCTGCACAGACACAACAGGCACTAAAGAAGTCTCACTGGAAAGAAAGGGAAAAAAATCAACATTACACACAAGGCAGTGAACAATGTGCCTAAGCCAATGTTACTTTGAAAGACAATCACACAAAAAGCTAACAAAAACAAATTATACAAACAGGCAAAGAAAACACATTAGATGAGAGTTGTTTCAGGCGGTACATTGTAGTCGGAAAAATGCAATGAGTAGCCAGTTAGTAGGGGTATATAATCAATAGTAATTAAGCCATAGTGTCCAATTCTTCAAGATATTAGCATACTTGACACTGTTAGATCCGTGGAAGATCAGTGGCAGAACAATTAACCTGACTTAAGCATTTCTCCATCATGATCCGCTTTATCATATTGTCGTAGTTGGTATTGATAGTCCATTTACTAGCATGGAGCGAGTCAAGATAGATAAAAAGATAAAAGTGAAAGGGTAGAGGTGAGAGTAGATAGCAATGGTGACATGTATGACTTGATGTACCTCACTACTTTGTTCTATCTTTATATATTTTGTGTTTGAAAAAGAAACCAATAAAATTCTTTTGAATTTAAAAAAGAAAACACATTAGATGAAAATTATTATTTATAAAATGCTAATAAACAGTTTTAACACAAAAAAATGAGTAGCTTACCAACCACAACTCCACAAACTGTAGATCTTCCAAAGCTGCACCCGCAAACAGGATTCATCAACAACACAAAGGAAACGGTTGGTTCTACAATAAAAAAGAAAAGAAAATTAAAACATGAATAAACATAACAAAATATCAAAATACACCGATATTCCCCAAAAAGAGGCGTGGCACCATCAGATGGAGATAAACCTTACCTTAGAAGCAGATCTCACACCACATACATAACTTAATCCTAGTTGACTCAAGTGTTACCACCCACCCTGAGGCTCATTCCACTCAAAAATCTCTCAAGGGGGCAAAAAACACCCCAGTTGGCAGATCGGCTTAACCATGCCCAATCTGCCCTCATGGGAGGGTGGCATAAAAAATAAATATGGGCACTGAAGGGGTCACTCCCCTTCAAAACATTACTCTCTGGTGTCTAGTGGGCTTCCGCCCCCACAAAGGGCAGATCAGCCTAAACACGGCTGATATGCCCTCTTGGGGGTGGAATAACTACAAAATATTCTCCTCCAAAGAGAGCAACCCTTGCCCAAGGGGTCGCTCCCCTAACAAAAAAACACAATCCCTGGTGGTTTAGTAGGCTTTCACCTCCCAGATGGTAGATCAGCCTAAAAAGCAGTCAATCTGCCCTCTGGAGGGGTGTAACTACCGAAAAGAAAATTATCCCCAAGGAGCGAACCCTTGCCCAAAGGGTTGCTCCCCAAACAACTAAAAACAATCCCTGGTGGTTTAGTGGCCTTCCATCCCCCCAGAGGGCAGATCAGCCGAAAAACTGCTGATCTTCCCTCGGGGGGAGGGGGGTGGGTAGTGGAATAACTATAAATAATCTCCTCCGAGGGTTTTGCTCCCCAAACAAAAACATTATCCCTGGTGGTTTAGTGGGTCTCTCCCCCGCCCCCCACCCCCCAAGGGCAGATTGGCATAAAAACGGGCAATCTCTCCTGTGGAGGGTAGTACTACCAAAAAACATTCTCTGGTTTGTGGTAGGTCACTCTCCCAGGGGCATATTTGAGTTCCAGTTGATCCCCCTGCCCCCGGGGGGGGGGGGGCTGATCGGCCTAAAAAATGGGCTGGCCCGAAACACAGATAGAATATGCCCCCAGGGGAGAGACCTTTGCCTAAGGGGTTGCTTCCCCAAATTTCACAAAAAAAGTCCCTTGTGTCTAGTGTAGTGGATTCCTGCTCCAAGATCACTGCCCCACCCGCAATCATGGAGCAGGAATCTACTCTGTACAGACGCAGGGAGAAAGTCCTTCACCCCTCTGTCTGTATTTCTGAACCCCCCCCCCAGAGAAGAACTCACTAAAACGATTCCTTTTCCTGGACGCGCTGGAAGCAAATGGCTTCCAGGGCGTCCCCAGGTGCACTTGCTGACGTCGGCGCGCCAATGAGCACACCGACATCATCAGATCGCAAAGGGGGTGGCAGTGAAAGCTCTTCCTCTGCCATCTCCAGTAGGGGCATGTGGGTGGGTGCCCCACGGGGGACGTGCACCAGCGCTTCCCCCGTGGTTAGAAGTCTGGACGTAATGGTTACATCCTCGCCTCAGGAGTGTCATGTCCAAGGACGTAACCATTACGTCCAGGCCACCGAAGAATATATCTCTTTACAACGCATGCTTTAGATTGCGTGCCATTACAAAGCAAACCATCACATCACCAGTTGTTACAACGACTTGCTGTAGGGGGCGCCCTGGACTTAGGAATAGTATATTTTACTATTCCTACTCCAGTCTGTGCAACAGAAGGGAAGGTGTTGGATTTACAATCCAACACCTTCTGCCCCCTACAGTAAGTCATTGTAACGAATTGCGATGCAATGGTTCGCGGTGTAACAACGCAGTCGTTGTAACAACCACGTTGTAGTGGCATGCGATCTAAAGCATGCGTTGTAAATGCTGTTTCCAAGCACAGAAGGGGTTAAAAGCCAGTTTTAGTGCAGAGTGTATGTAAAACTATTACTGCAAATAAAAAAAAGGACTGTAGCCATTATATATAAACAGAATGTAAAAATTAGAGAAACAAGCACCATGTCACATTGTATAGGATTCTTTCTAGATAGTAAACAGTCTGCCATTATTTTAAGGGTCTATTTGGCCGCGTTTGTTATCTTGTGATTGCATTGCTGTAATTACATCAAGAACTGCTAAGCTCCTCTGGAGTCTGAAGCTTCTCTTTCTCCGAGACTGCTATTACAATCCTTTTATGCAGTTTCTTGTAATTATTTTGAGAGAAAAAAACCCTGGCAATGCATGATGTGAATTGGGAAGGAAGACATGGGAATTCACTTACGTATTTACCCTCTAATGTCACTCAATCAAACAATCAATCAGGTTTCTTACAAAGCACGACTTCTCACCTTTGAGGGTCTCAAGGCGCTGGTTGGGGGGGAGATTTGAGGTTCAGTCGAAGAGCTAGGTCTTGAGGTCCTTCCTGAATTGTGGCAGCGAAGGTGATTGCCTGAGGTGCAGAGGCATGGAGTTCCAGATGTTCACAGCAAAGTAGGAGAAAGATCTTCCTCCAGTCGCAGTCTTGCATATCCGCGGGATGGTGGCCAGGGTCAGTTAGGCAGAGCGGACATGTCTGGTGGAAGTGTTGAAGGAGAGGCGATGGTTGAGGTATGCAGGTCTGGCGTTGTGGAGGGCTTTGTAGGCGTGTATGAGGAGCTTGAAGGTAATTCTTTCATTGATAGGTAGCCAGTGAAGGTCTCTCAGGTGGCCGGTGATGTGGCTTTGGCATTGGATGTTCAGGATGAGTCTGGTGGAGGCGTTCTGGATGTTCTGCAGTTCCTTTTGGAATTTTTGGGTGCTGCCGGCGTAGAGTGCGTTGCCGTAGTCAAGTCTGCTGCTGACAAGCGCATGGGCGACTGTTTTCCTGGACTCCAGACATATCCATTTGAACTGAGAACAGGGTATCATTGTCCACTCTGCTAAACTGGTGCCTGGCATTTCTCCGCACAGGTAAGAATATAAGGGAACTGAATTTATTGGTTTATTTGTAACCTTTGGGACTTAATTATACAGTTCGCACACTGCTAGCTGCCAATTGTCAAAAGTCTGTCTGAGGTCACAAAGCAAGCAGAGGTTACTGGCCACATCAATTGTGGATGAAGCCTTTTACCAGTGCCGTCCTGAGACCTGACCTTTTACAGTGAAAACTGAACACAAAGTACATTCTTTCAGCACTTGACCCTCAGGGCAACAGAACAAGCAGTCCAAGTCTTCTTGGGGACATGGTATATAGGGTAAAGGCTCAGCTCAACAACTGCCAACTAGCATGCATTAATGATATTTCAATCTAGTGCTAACTTTTTATTAAAGAGAAGTAATTTATTATATCAAAATGAAGTATCTCACAGAGGAATACAAAGGGGGAAAGGGGGGGTCTTATGGACAAGTGTTCTATAACAGTTACTACAGGAAGAATAGGCAAAAATGTGTCTGGCTCAGAGAGGCCGATTCACAAAGGGACTCTGCACTAGGGCCCCGCAGTAGCAGGCGGGGCCACACTCGTGGTAGACCAATGCACGCTTTTATAGAAAAAAATAAGAATTTTTATTTCTAAATCTAGACATGCATAGGTATACGAATTTCAAAAGTAATAACACAATCTGTGGTGGTAACTTACGGTCGGTATAGCATTAGGTGTGAGTCATGAATCGCGCGACTGGCGCGCGATGCATCATTCACGTGCTCGTGCATCCAATTGTTGTAGCTTGGCTAATTGTATGTGTTTGAATATGTGGCTCACGCATGGGGCGTCCGTTGTCAAAGACTCGAACGCTACGATTCAGTTGCTGTTTGAGTCTCGACTTAAAGGGATGCTACGTGTGATGGGTGGAGTATTTCAATAAACTTCATTCTTAATTCACCTTCATTCGTCTGGATTCCTTACCACCTCATTTGGCGACGATCGGGAAACTCCACCTATACCCAGGCTCTTCGAAATTTGGATTTAATGCCGGCGGATTTGATCTGATGTCCTTCCAGTTCCTTCGACTCTTCGGCAAGCAGACTTAAAAAACGGATTTTACGTACATCAGGGTTTGTCCCAGAAGAGGTACTGTTAGACCTGGCATCATTGGCATGAGTCTCTCCTCCATTTTTTTCTGTTTGCCTCCTCTGTTTACGATGTTTTTGCTGGTTTATTGCTTTGGGCACTGTGCCACTGCTGATCAGTGCCACAGTGCAAGTGCTCCCTATGTTAAATTGTTACATTGATTGGTGTTACCATGATTGGCTTGGTTGACTTACTGTTCAGACCCTAGTCTAGCGCACTGCGTGTGCCAAGGGCGTGTAAGTTAACTGCTGCTGGTGGGCTTGCAGCACTGGTTGTGCCACCCACGGAAGCAGCGTGTAAAATGTGTCTCAGGCCTGCCACCGCAGCGCCTGCGTGCAGTCCCTGACTGCCATGTCGACTTGGTAAGGAAACCTACTTACCAGTCTCTAAACCTTCACTTTGCCACATTTCAGACACCTCTATGGTAGGCCCTAGGGCAGGGTGCATTGTTGGTAAAAGGTAGGTCATGCCCTGATGTGTGTGGCATGACCTAATATTGAATTACAGCCATTTTCGTTTTTCACTATTGAAGGGCTACCTGCCTCCAATAGGCCAGACTGGGCAGACTGATTATTAACTCCATTATAATCTATCTGACTCAGGGAGCATGGTAGCAAGTCGAGTTTAGTATCCCTGAACTCAGAATTTAATAACACACCCTTTAGGATGGATGGTTTTTAAATTCTATGTTTGAAAATAGCACTTTTAGAAAGTGGCTATTTTCTTGTCCAACTATCTACCGGTCTCTGCTGGTTTGGTGTGTGTGTCAGGGGCTGGGTGGCTCCAGAGGTCTGAGTGAGTCAGTGTGGGGTGAATGGGGCGTTTACACATAGAGTGAGGGAAGAGTAGCCTGCCCTGCCTGACACAATACTGGCTCCGCCTCCTGCTGGGCGACTGATAGCCCTGCTCCTGCCAGTGACAATACTGGCTCCGCCTCCTGCTGGGCGGCTGAGGACTCTGCCCTGCTCAGTGAATAGGCCAGGTGCCTCTGCCTGGCCACACCCACAACAAACCTGAGATGGTGGGAATCGCCCTGCTTGGACAAAGGGAACAAAGGGAAAAAGGGGTATAAGAGAAGGACCCCTGAACCAAGAACTCAGATCACTTCTGACAAGGAAACCTGTACCAAGGACAAGAAGCCTGCTGATCTAAGGACTTGCCTCCCCTTTCTGCTAGAGTGCTGTTTTGCTGTGGAGGACCCTGAAAGCTGCTTCTTTATTTTTGCCAAGGAACAAGGAGAGAGGAACTTGGTGTGTACTCTCTGAACACTTGCTAGGAAATCTCCAAGGACTGGAAGAGTGCCAGTCTCCTGTTGAAGTCACAGGGCCAAAGGACTTCACCATCTACTGAATTGCTGAATTGCTGGAAAGTGTTGTTTCCAGTACACAAGGGAAAATCTGCAGTCTCGACGCCAGCAGCAATGCCAGTGAGCAGTGGGTATCGGCCCCGGCTCCAAGTGACCCCATCTCGACGCCGGTATCAACGCCAGTGAGGAGTGAGTATCGGCTCTACCTCCAAGCGACCCCGTCCCGACGCCGCTGCTGATCGCATCGACTCGACGCCCTTCTCGACGCCGTGAGCGCTGCTCCGGCCCGACATCCCTCGACACCGCTGCAGATTGACCCGACTCCGAGGCACGATCGACGCCGACCTCGACGCCGACATCTCGACGCCGTGGATCATCGTTTTCTTCGTTTCTCAAGGTACTGTACTTGTGGGGTCTGTTGCAACTCCAGGCTCGACGTAGCGCTCCTCGCGGTCGACGCCGAACCTTGGGAATCTTGTAGACTCGACGTCGTGTGACTCCTGTGGGGGTTACATTGTTGCCAAACAACTGTGCTCAGAAGAATACTTTGCTAAAGAACTATTTGCCAAGAAGAAACCTTACTTGAACTATTATTTTTCCTTCCAAAGAGTATTTATTAAGACTGTGGTATATTTTTGTCGTTATTTGGTCTTGTGCTAAGCCTTATATAAAAATACTATTTTTATAATAACTTCTGTGTCGTGTCCATCTGTAGTGTATTCACTTTATTACTGTATGTGGTCATAAATGCTTAACACACTGCCTCTGAGATAAGCCTGTCTGCTCTGCCAAGCTACCAAGGGGGTAGCAGGGGTTATCTGAGTGTGTAATCCCCTTGCCCTGACTAGAGTTGGTGGGTCCCTATTTGTCAGAAGTGTATACCTCTGCCAACTAGAGACCGCCGGTTCTAACATTGGTGGCAGCGGTGGGATTTGAACTTTGCATTTATGACTCATGTGCAGTGATTAGTGTACGCTACATAGTGAAAGCAGACCATAACGCAGCCACATTCGGTTTTGGTAGGATTGCCTATTTTTGTTCTCCGCTTTCCTGGATCTGATTTTTTTTAAACACTGCCAGTTTTGACCATGGAGAATGCCGGAGCTGCTACACCTGTGGAGAATGTTGTGGGGGAATTCGATAAGGAGAAGATAGATTCCTACACGCTAAAAGATCTAAAAGGATTTTGCAAGCAGTTTAAAGTTCCTACCACAGGTGTCTCAAAGAAAAAGGGCTTCCTCAAAGCGCTGAAGGCCTGGTTAGAGGCCAGAAATCCCTCTGATCCGGTGGTGGTACCGGAAGAGGAAGAAGAAGAGGAAGAGGAAGAGCCCACAGGTGGGCCAGTGTCATCTCCAGGCAGTAGTGCGTCCTCTAGGAGCCTTTCCCCCGAAGAATTAGAAGACAGGGAGAAGGAGAGGGGGTACAAGTTAGAAATGGCAAAACTTAAATTAGGAGGGCAGTTGGAATTAGAGAATGCAAGAAGCAAGAGAGAAGCTGAAATGGAGAGCAAAAGATTAGATTTTGAGAGAGAGAAATTAGCGTTTGAACGTGAGAAGATGGTGAGGGAGATGGAGCTTAAAACTAAGAGTTTAGAGTTGAATCCCTCTGGTGGCAGCACTCCATCTGTGCCTGCAGAAAGTAGGTTTTATTTTTCTAAAGATGTGATCAAGGATTACAGTAAGAATGAAGATATTAGCCAATGGTTTAAAGCGTATGAGTTAGCATTGTTGGCCCACCGGGTCCCTGAGAAGGATTGGGGAACGGGGTTGTGGAGCCGCTTTACAAACGAGGGGAGAGATACCTTGTTGAGCCTTCCTGCTGAGGATAGGATGTCTTATACTCATATGAAAGATGCTTTAATGCTGAGATATGGCTTAACTCCAGAAAAGTACAGACAAACCTTTAGAGAATGTAAGAAGTTGCCTGGTACTACGTGGGTTGAATATGTGTCTTTTTTCTGCAGAACCATGGATGGTTGGATAAAGGGTAGCAAGGTTGATAGTTATGATGCTCTTTATGATTTGTTTGCTTGGGAGCACTTGTCTAATAACTGTTTTCCAGAGCTACGCCAGCACCTTGTTGATAGCAAGATATCTAACCCTAGAAAACTTGCTGAGGAGGCGGACCGCTGGGTCAGTACCAGGGTCCACCAGGGTCCAGTGGGAGACTCAGCCAAAGGTGGGCAGGGTCCCCAGCAGAAGAGTGGGGGGGACAGGGGTAAACAGAGGGAGTTTCAGAAAGGGCCCCAAAGTAGTCCCCAAGGGAACCAAGGGAAGGGTTCCCAGCCTCCCCCTGTAAAGAAGCCAGAGGCCCCGACAGGTAAACCTGTTCACAGGGGCCCCATGACCTGCTATGCCTGTAAGCAGGTGGGACACCGTTATTATGATCCCCAGTGTCCCATGAAGGATTCAAATGCACCGCCGCGTGCACCCCCTCGTCAGGTAGCGAGTGTAGCCCTGGGAGGGGAGTAGATGGGTGCCCCCGGTGGGTGGGGTCCCGCAGAAATGTCCCTGGTCTCTTTAGGAGACGTGGAAATGGTCCCTCCAACCCCTCTGCCTAGTAACACTAAGAAATATAGGCAGTGGGTGACCATTAATGGCCATAGGGTGGAAGCTCTCAGAGACACCGGAGCGAGTGTGACAGCTGTCAAGTGTCACTTGGTGTCCAGAGAGCAGGTGGTCCCTCATGCATTCTACCCCGTTGTAGCTGCTGACAACTCACAGAGTCAGTGTGAGGTAGCTCAAGTTCCCTTTGAGTGGGGGGGGGTCTCAGGTACTCTTCAGGTTGCTGTGAGGCCCGCCATGCCTGTTGATTGTCTCTTGGGCAATGATTTGGAGGACTCCCCTTGGGCTAAGGTGGAGAGAAAAGCGCATCTGGAAATGTTGGGTCTGCCTGAGTGGGTGTGTGCGACCACCCGGTCCATGTCAGTCAGTAAGGGTGTTGATGGGGGCCCGGAGCCTGAAAGTATGGCCCAGGTCCCAACCGTGAAGAGAAGAGGCAGGGGGCGCGGGAAACCGTCCCCCATCGTTCCCGCGGTCCAGGAGGGAGCAGACCCTGAGGGGGATGCCCTGGAACCGACAGGAGAACAAGTGGCCGAACTGGGAGACCTGCCCGAGCTGACCCATTGGCAGCAGGATGGTGGTCCCTCCAGGGAGGAATTTTGTGCTGAGCAGAAAGTGTGCCCTTCTCTTGTGGGTATGAGGCAGCAGGCCTCAGCCCAAACGACAGGTGATCAGTCAGGATCACATTGGCTCTACTGGGAGAACGACCTCCTGTATAGCGAGCCTAAGGCTGCTGAACCTGGGTCAGCCCGTGTGCTGGTGGTACCCCAGCGCTTCAGAGCCTTCCTACTGGGGTTGGCTCATGACGTTCCGTTAGCTGGACATCTGGGGCAGGACAAGACCTATGACAGGCTTGTCACCCATTTTTATTGGCCCCAGATGAGAAGGGATTCAGATATCCATTGTAGGACCTGTCAAACTTGCCAGGCAAGTGGGAAAAGTGGGCGGAAGCAGAAGGCTCCCCTCCAACCTTTTCCCGTCGTCAGTACCCCCTTTGAGCGAGTGGGAATTGACATTGTGGGGCCACTGGACCCCAAGACAGCCATGGGCAACAGGTTTATCCTGGTCTTGGTGGACCATGCCACCCGGTACCCGGAAGCCATCCCTCTCCGAACAGTGACGGCCCCCGTGGTGGGACGGGCACTGATGGGTGTTTTCTCCCGCATGGGGTTCCCCAGAGAGGTGGTGTCAGACCGGGGCACCAACTTCATTTCGAATTATATGAAGTCTCTGTGGAAGGAGTGTGGGGTAACCTACAAGTTTACCACTCCTTACCACCCTCAAGGTAATGGGCTGGTTGAGAGATTCAACCGTACCCTAAAAGGCATGATCATGGGTCTTGAAGAACCGATGAGGCGTAAATGGGACGTCCTCTTGCCATGCCTGCTGTTTGCTTACCGTGAGGTGCCACAGAAGTCTCTAGGGTTCAGCCCCTTTGAGCTTTTGTATGGTCACCCGGTAAGAGGACCTTTGAGTCTGGTCAAAGAAGGCTGGGAGCAATCTCCCAGGAAACCTCCCCAGGATGTATAAAGTTACATGCTGGCCTTTAGGAACCAGACTCGGCGCTTCAGAGATCTTGCTCAGGCAAATCTGGAGGCCAGCCAGGAAGAGATGAAGCGGTGGTACGATCAGAATGCCACTCTGGTTGAGCTTCAACCTGGTCAGAAAGTTTGGGTCATGGCCCCTGTGGAACCTTGTGCGCTCAAGGACAGGTGGACTGGACCATTTGAGGTTGTGGAGAAGAAGAGCGATGTCACCTACTTGGTGGACTTGAAATCTCCCCGGAACCCCTTAAGGGTCCTGCATGTCAACCGGTTAAAGCCCCACTTAGAAAGGTCCGAAGTGGGCATGCTCCTTGCCACAGATGCTGGGATGGAGGAGGAGAGTGAGCCTCTTCCTGACCTCCTGTGTGCAAAAGAAAAAGATGGGTCAGTGGATGGTGTTGTCCTCTCTGACACACTGACCCCTGAGCAGCAGCAAGATTGTCGCCATCTGTTGGTACAATTCCCTGATCTGTTCTCCTTGATCCCTGGTGCCACTCAGTGGTGTGTCCATGATGTGGACACTGGGGACAGCACTCCTGTGAGGCACAAGGCCTACAGGGTGACTGACAAGGTCAGAGCATACATCAAGGAGGAGGTCTCCAAGATGTTTGCCTTAGGGGTGGTTGAGTCCTCTAGCAGTCCTTGGGCCAGCCCAGTGGTCTTGGTCCCAAAGGCTGCAGCGCCTGGTGCTTCACCAGAACTTCGGTTCTGTGTGGATTACCGAGGACTCAATTCGGTCACCAAGACTGACGCGCACCCCATCCCCAGAGCTGATGAGCTCATCGATCGCTTGGGGGCTGCCCGGTACCTTAGTACGTTTGATCTAACGTCTGGGTACTGGCAGATCGCCTTGACTGATGGGGCAAAAGAGAGGTCTGCATTCTCCACACCAGATGGGCACTACCAGTTCCGTGTGATGCCCTTTGGGATGAAGAATGCCCCTGCCACATTCCAGAGGTTGGTTAACCAGGTATTGGCCGGGCTGGAAGATTTCAGCGCCGCCTACCTGGACGATATAGCAGTGTTCAGCGCCAGCTGGGAGGAACACTTGCGCCACCTCCAGGAAGTGTTGTTGGCCCTGCGCAGAGCAGGCCTCACAATCAAGGCTAGTAAGTGCCAGATTGGGCAGGGTTCAGTGGTGTACTTGGGGCACCAAGTAGGGAGCGGCAAGGTGGCCCCCCTGCAACCCAAGATAGATACCATCCTGGCTTGGGAACCGCCCAAAACCCAGACTCAGGTGAGAGCCTTCTTGGGTCTCACGGGTTACTACAGGAGGTTTGTCAAGGGGTATGGCAACATTGTGCACCCCTTGACCTCGCTGACTTCCCGGAAGCAGCCGAGACTTGTGATCTGGACTGACGCCTGTCAGAAAGCCTTTGACACCCTGAAAACTGCAATGTGTACAGCACCGGTCCTCCAGGCACCCGACTTTTCAAAAGAATTCATTGTCCAGACGGACGCTTCAGAGCATGGTGTGGGGGCTGTTCTAGCACAGATGAATGAGGAGGGAAGAGACTTACCTGTAGCCTTCATCAGCCGGAGGTTACTTCCCAGGGAACAAAGGTGGAGTGCGATAGAGCGTGAGGCATTTGCTGTGGTCTGGGCGCTGAAGAAGCTAAGACCCTACTTGTTTGGGTCTCACTTCCGGGTTCAGACAGACCACAGGCCCCTCAGATGGTTAATGCAGATGAGGGGTGAGAACCCAAAGCTGTTGAGGTGGTCCATTTCCCTACAGGGGATGGACTTTACGGTGGAACACCGCCCTGGTACAGATCACGCCAATGCTGATGGTCTGTCCAGATTTTTCCGCCTTAGTGATGAGGACTCCCTGGGTGAAGGGTAGTTCTCACCACATTTCAGCTGGAGGGGACACGTGTTAGACCTGGCATCATTGGCATGAGTCTCTCCTCCATTTTTTTCTGTTTGCCTCCTCTGTTTACGATGTTTTTGCTGGTTTATTGCTTTGGGCACTGTGCCACTGCTGATCAGTGCCACAGTGCAAGTGCTCCCTATGTTAAATTGTTACATTGATTGGTGTTACCATGATTGGCTTGGTTGACTTACTGTTCAGACCCTAGTCTAGCGCACTGCGTGTGCCAAGGGCGTGTAAGTTAACTGCTGCTGGTGGGCTTGCAGCACTGGTTGTGCCACCCACGGAAGCAGCGTGTAAAATGTGTCTCAGGCCTGCCACCGCAGCGCCTGCGTGCAGTCCCTGACTGCCATGTCGACTTGGTAAGGAAACCTACTTACCAGTCTCTAAACCTTCACTTTGCCACATTTCAGACACCTCTATGGTAGGCCCTAGGGCAGGGTGCATTGTTGGTAAAAGGTAGGTCATGCCCTGATGTGTGTGGCATGACCTAATAGTGAATTACAGCCATTTTCGTTTTTCACTATTGAAGGGCTACCTGCCTCCAATAGGCCAGACTGGGCAGACTGATTATTAACTCCATTATAATCTATCTGACTCAGGGAGCATGGTAGCAAGTCGAGTTTAGTATCCCTGAACTCAGAATTTAATAACACACCCTTTAGGATGGATGGTTTTTAAATTCTATGTTTGAAAATAGCACTTTTAGAAAGTGGCTATTTTCTTGTCCAACTATCTACCGGTCTCTGCTGGTTTGGTGTGTGTGTCAGGGGCTGGGTGGCTCCAGAGGTCTGAGTGAGTCAGTGTGGGGTGAATGGGGCGTTTACACATAGAGTGAGGGAAGAGTAGCCTGCCCTGCCTGACACAATACTGGCTCCGCCTCCTGCTGGGCGACTGATAGCCCTGCTCCTGCCAGTGACAATACTGGCTCCGCCTCCTGCTGGGCGGCTGAGGACTCTGCCCTGCTCAGTGAATAGGCCAGGTGCCTCTGCCTGGCCACACCCACAACAAACCTGAGATGGTGGGAATCGCCCTGCTTGGACAAAGGGAACAAAGGGAAAAAGGGGTATAAGAGAAGGACCCCTGAACCAAGAACTCAGATCACTTCTGACAAGGAAACCTGTACCAAGGACAAGAAGCCTGCTGATCTAAGGACTTGCCTCCCCTTTCTGCCAGAGTGCTGTTTTGCTGTGGAGGAACCTGAAAGCTGCTTCTTTATTTTTGCCAAGGAACAAAGAGAGAGGAACTTGGTGTGTACTCTCTGAACACTTGCTAGGAAATCTCCGAGGACTGGAAGAGTGCCAGTCTCCTGTTGAAGTCACAGGGCCAAAGGACTTCACCATCTACTGAATTGCTGAATTGCTGGAAAGTGTTGTTTCCAGTACACAAGGGAAAATCTGCAGTCTCGACGCCAGCAGCAACGCCAGTGAGCAGTGGGTATCGGCCCCGGCTCCAAGTGACCCCGTCTCGACGCCGGTATCAACGCCAGTGAGGAGTGAGTATCGGCTCTACCTCCAAGCGACCCCGTCCCGACGCCGCTGCTGATCGCATCGACTCGACGCCCTTCTCGACGCCGTGAGCGCTGCTCCGGCCCGACATCCCTCGACACCGCTGCAGATTGACCCGACTCCGAGGCACGATCGACGCCGACCTCGACGCCGACATCTCGACGCCGTGGATCATCGTTTTCTTCGTTTCTCAAGGTACTGTACTTGTGGGGTCTGTTGCAACTCCAGGCTCGACGTAGCGCTCCTCGCGGTCGACGCCGAACCTTGGGAATCTTGTAGACTCGACGTCGTGTGACTCCTGTGGGGGTTACATTGTTGCCAAACAACTGTGCTCAGAAGAATACTTTGCTAAAGAACTATTTGCCAAGAAGAAACCTTACTTGAACTATTATTTTTCCTTCCAAAGAGTATTTATTAAGACTGTGGTATATTTTTGTCGTTATTTGGTCTTGTGCTAAGCCTTATATAAAAATACTATTTTTATAATAACTTCTGTGTCGTGTCCATCTGTAGTGTATTCACTTTATTACTGTATGTGGTCATAAATGCTTAACACACTGCCTCTGAGATAAGCCTGTCTGCTCTGCCAAGCTACCAAGGGGGTAGCAGGGGTTATCTGAGTGTGTAATCCCCTTGCCCTGACTAGAGTTGGTGGGTCCCTATTTGTCGGAAGTGTATACCTCTGCCAACTAGAGACCGCCGGTTCTAACATTGGCTCGTACGCTTTCCCCTCACAAGCGTACCGTGAGACATCTCCTGATTGGTCAAAGCTGTTTTACGTTTTAAAAGCGGCGAATGACTGATCCCTTTTATTTAGCAAACGGATACATTGATGCTATTGTTGCCAGCGCGTCCTTAGTGATAACAGCGACGCGCACGCTTGGATGTTCCTATTTCATTGATTTTGTCCAGCGCGTAGATCTGCTTTACGTTTCAAAAGCGGCGAATGACTGATCCCTTTAATTTAGCAAATGGATACATTGTTGCTATTGTTGCCAGCGCATCCTTAGTGATAACAGCGACGCACACGCTTGGAAGTTCCTATTTCATTGAGTTTGTCCAGCGCGTCGATCTGCTTCTCAGCGACGCGCACGCTTGAACGATTTCACTGTTCTGCATGTGCCCAGCTCGTCGTTTGTTATTCAGCGACGCGCACGCTTGCACACAAATTGATTATTTAAATACAGGATCTCAAATTTTAGAAAATTAATATTTAGGTTACTTGTAAAGAATAGCGGTCCACATTTATTCAAATATCCAATATTTTTTTCCTTTTTCAATATTACTTCATTCTCATAAAAGAATTCATAAGATTAATTTGACAAGTATCTACTATTTTTGATCAACATGTTGTCATTTTAACCTTTAAACGAGTTGAAGATGGGTAAAATGCAATAATCTAATAATTGTTTATTCTTATACATTGATTTATACAGAGAGTGATAGTTAATCCATTATAATTTTTCTGCATTGTGTGTAGTTATAAGGTATTTATCACCATTACTAATGTCCAACAGATTACACAACCCCCTCCATTTCTCAGCAAACCTGGTAGCCCGGAGATTATTTGGTCTGAATGGCTCAGGCTTTTTCAAAACCATTTGGTGGCTATTGACGCTGTTGGTTATTCCCCTGACCGCAAATTCGCTATTCTCTTTGGATGTTTGGGCCAGGCCGCCTAAAGGATTTTTGACAGTATTGTCCCTATTCCTCCACCTGCATCCCACGCCGGGGATGGTCAATGGAATGTGTACTTGGAAGCAGTAGCCCGTTAAATTTTTTTCCTTCAGATAAACCTAATATAATGCTAGAACGGCATCATTTTTACAGCAGGAAACAAAAAGATGAGGAAAAAGTAGAAGAATACATATCTGCTCTCAGAGTCTTGTCTACCACATGTGATTTTGGTCCATTGTCCGACAATTATATCAGAGACCAATTTGTTTTTAATTGCGCTTCACGGAAAATTAAACAAAGAATCCTAGGATGCAAGAATCCAACGTTGTCTGAAGTAATTGATCCGGCTCTAAGCATTGAGCGTTCTACCATCTCCAGCAAAGTAATAGATGGCTCTAAGAGCGGAGTTAACATTGTTTCAACCTCCGAACCAGAAAAAGACAACGCATTATGTGCAGTGAACGTTAGGAGCAAACCACAAAAAACCTTTCAAAGGAGACAACCGATGTTTTGTTATAGATGTGGATCTAAAAACCACATTGGCAATGCTCCTAATTGCCCAGCTATTAATAAACGATGCGTTATATGCAAAAAGATTGGTCATTTTCAAGGAGTTTGCAGAAATGTTAGAAAGTCATTTAATGTGAACTATGTCGATCCTGATGTTGATGCTTGTAGTAGTGCTTTGAATAACATTGTGATAACTTTAGATTGTGATGATCAAACAAATCACATAAAAGGCCCTTTATGCTCTGCCATAATTGATAATGTTTCTCTACAGGTAATGGCAGATTCAGGTTCCCCGATTACGATCCTGAGGGATTCAACTTTTTATGAGTTATGGAAAGAAAAAAATAATCTGTTGATGTCCGATGTAAACCCAAAAGCATTTGGGGAGAAAGATATTAACATGCTGGGTTATTTTCCAGGTTTGGTACAGTGTCTGGGTAGAGAGACTATGACAAAGATCTATGTTGCTGAAAAGGGCAAGAACATTATTGGATGGAAGGATCCTACTCGTATCGGCTTGTATTTAGTTCCAGGGGATGCGAACCCAATTAAAGTAGGTGAACTACCAGTGTGTAACGTTGAATGTGACAACATCAATACTGAGTCTGACTTTATGAAGGAAATCATCTCTGAATTTAAATCAGTTTTTAGCAGCTCAGTGAGGTCTGTGAAAGGTATTGAACATCGTATCAGGTTAATCCCTGGGGCCAGCCGGTAACCCATAAAGTACGTTCTGTTCCATCAAGTGTTAGGAAGGAATTGAAGGACTCGTTAAAGACATTATGCGATCATGGTATTATAGAACCAACTGATTCTTCACAATGGGTCGCACCCATTGTGGTCGCACGAAAAAAAGAATGGCGAGATTAGGCTCTGTGCGGACTTACGCGCTTTAAACAAAAATATTATAATTGACTGCCACCCGCTGCCTAAGATTCATGAACTACTTGCAAACCTTGGTGGTGCGAAATGGTTTTCTCTGATAGAGTTAAGATCTGCTTATCACCAGGTACCTTTAGCTAAAGAATCTCAAGAGTTGACTACTTTCGTTACACCGTTCGGGGCTTTTACATTTTTACGCCTTCCTTTTGGCCTGGTAACGGCCGGAAGCGTTTTCCAAAAACTTATGGATACATTGTTTAATGGAATCAGCGGGG
Organism: Triturus cristatus; assembly: GCF_964204655.1. Lineage (NCBI taxonomy): Eukaryota > Metazoa > Chordata > Amphibia > Caudata > Salamandridae > Triturus > Triturus cristatus. Next base: position 1,192,952,375 of record NC_140591.1, read on the forward strand.
TGCAAGCGTACTTAGACGACATTCTAATTTTTGCAAAGTCATTTGAAGAACACAACATAGTTTTGAAAAGAGTTTTATCAATTCTTTCATCTAGGAACATGACTGTCCGTTCGGATAAATGTAAATTAGCTGTGCAAGAGCTAGAATATTTGGGCCACACGGTTTCGAAGAATGGAATCAAACCAAAATTTTCAGTGATCAGAGCTATTACAGATGCAAAACACCCATCTGACAAAGACTCTTTACCGTCATTTTTGGGATTAGCTGAGTACTACGCCAGGTTTGTACCTGCATATGCTCAGGTGGTTGAACCTTCACGATTACTCTTAAGGAAAGGCACTAGCTTTAACTGGTCTCCGGAACTAGATAAGGTTTTCAATGATGTAAAGAAAATGATTACTTCTGCACAAGCTTTACACGTTTTTAGAGATGATTGTATATCTATTATAACAGTGGACGCGAGCCTCTTTGGTTTAGGTGCGGTCCTCACGCAAAGAGTTAATGGCCATGAACAGACAGTAGCCTTTGCGTCTAGGTCCCTCAAATCGTTTGAACAGCTATATAGTACAATCGAAAGGGAGGCTTTGGCATGTGTGTGGGCCGTACAAAAATTTAAGATGTAAATTTGGGGTCGGAAGTTCGAACTGGTCACCGATCACAAACCACTTATTTACATATTTGAGAAAGTTAGTTCATCTTCAATGTCCGCCAGATTAATGCGGTTAGTTTCTAGATTACAAGAATTCCATTTTGTGGTGAAATATATTCAGGGAGGGAAGAATTTCCGTGCTGACTGTCTGTCCAGATTGTCGATGATCAAAGATAATGACAACAAGTCTGTACCTGAAGACATTGAATGTGTCACAGTTGTAGACGCCGTTTCCAAATTTTGTTCAGTTTTATCGGAAGATGATTGTAATTCAGCAGGCCGGGAGGACGGAGTACTTCAAAAAGTAATGGAGTATTCCACTAAAAATTGGCCTGATACTAGATGCCTCAATGGCGAACTACGGGGTTTTGCCCAAATAGCTGAGGAACTTTCCGTGGAGAATGGTATCATCCGTAGAGGGGACAAATTTGTCCCTCCGACAAATTTGCGATCTTTAATTATATATAAAGCTCATCAGGGGCATCTTGGGGTTACCAAGACCATTATGAGGATCAAACAACACTATTGGTGGCCTTCTCTGGACAGTCAAGTGAGAAAGTCAGTTAATGATTGTCCTGAGTGTCTTTTGTCAGATAAGCACTGGCAAACACTTAAGGTTCCACTTCACCCTACCGAATTTCCTCACTCTTCTTGAAAAAAAGTAGGGATTGATTTTTCTGGTCCTTATACCATTTTGGATCAAGATAATAAGTACATCATTCTTCTAATTGATTACTATTCAAAATGGATGTACTACGATTTCGTCAATTCTCCTGACACCGACACACCTATTTAGTTTTTAAATAGGGTTTTTCTAGTGGAAGGTTCCCCAAAGATAATAGTTACCGATCATGGTACTCATTTTGTTTCAGAGAAAATGTGTACATTTTTGAAGAACTTAGACATTAAGCAATTGAAGGTGGCATTGTATTCCCCTTCATCGAATGGATTGGTTGAGAGAGGTAATAAAATAATTAAAGAAGGGATACAAACCCCCTTATCGTCCAGGATTAACGTGAAGGATTTTATCAGACAGAAAGTTTGGAGCTATAATACTTCCCCTCATTGCACCACAGGGGTTTCTCCCTTTAGTTTGTTAGGAGGCAGGGAGGTACATTCCACGTTATTCCCAACTTGGCTCCAAAATATTGCTGGGGAGAAAAAGGTTAACATGGACGAAGTTTATAAAAGGGTGAATATGAAACAGGATCAGATGAAGACTAGTTTCGATAAAAAGAGTGGGTCTTATGAGGATGTCCTTGTTGGAGACTGGGTTCTTATTAAGAAACCGAATTGTGTTAGGAAGAGCGAATCTATCTTTTATGATCCAGTTCAAGTTATGAAAGTCAGTAAGGGGGCTGCTTTTATTGATAGAAAAGGCTGGTGGAATAAAAGGCATTTGGTAAAGGTGTCCACACGCCAAGTTGGAATAATGCAGGACAGGCGTGGGAGAGACAAGGAGGACCTTCATTGGAGTCACTGGTTAGAACCTTCTGGAAAGATCATTAATTCCTCTCCATCTTCTACATCCTGTGCTCCTCTTACTGTTAGCCAGAATTCTTCAAGGGTTTATCCTCGTTCTTCTCGAGGGCGTACCATCAGAGCACCAGAAAGATTTAATGTTTATTAGATATTGAAAAAAAAATTATTTGTATATTTTTCTTCTGTTAAATTTTATAAGGGGGAAGGTGATGTGGTGGTAACTTACAGTCGGTACGGCATTAGGTGTGAGTCATGCATCGTACGACTGGCGCGCGATGCATCATTCACTTGATGCGGTGCTCGTGCATCCAATTGTTGTAGGTTGGCTAATGGAATGTGTTTGAATATGTGGCTCACGCATGGGGCGTCCGTTGTCAAGAGACTCGAGCGCTACGATTCAGTTGCTGTTTGAGTCTCGACTTAAAGGGAGGCTCCGTGTGATGGGTGGAGTATTTCAATAAACTTCATTCTTAATTCACCTTCATTCGTCTGGATTCCTTACCACCTCACAATCCTCCTTGAGGTTAGGGCTATAGTAGTTATCAGGCAAATCCCTCTCCAACCTTCCTTCATGTAACATGTTTGGAGTTATTCACCTTTCTCATTTTGGCTGCATCCAGGAAATGCAAACTATTAGGCCGTACTCAAGAGTTCTCCCTTTGACTCTTTAGCAGTTAGTCAAAAGTGTCTATGGTGCAGCAGCACCGTTAGCAGCAAGTCTCCCAGGACCCTAAAGGCCCAGTTCCAATCTTACCTGCTCCAGCAGTATGACAGTGTTCAGCATTGCAGTGAGTGCCCTCTCCTCGGGCACTCATGAGTTTGGATCCTGTATGCCGACATTGATCGGGTCGTGAGGTATGTGCAAGCAGCCTGTGGCGCAGTCTCTCTGTTGAGCATCTCTGCCAGTATGTTCCAGTGATCATAGCTACTCCCACTTGGCGGACACAAAAGATAAGTTGCTCTTCCCTTTCTCGGGGTGTTGCTAGTTTCATCCTCTAACTCCCAACAGGAACTCCAACAAGGGTATGCCGACCTTGGCAACATCTTGGTGGACTTCGGGGGACCTTGTCAGGAGCTGATCACATCATGCAGGTTTGATCTGCCGGTCACAGCAGTCTTCCTCCAGCTCTGATAAGGACCTGAACCTTGGGCCCAAGTGATACCGGTAGGCTCTCCTACCACGATAATCAGGATTTGGGTGCAGACTCATGATACGATCACACTCACTGCGACGATCCCTCCTGGCATAAGGGGGACGCCGGTCTCAGCAGGCACAAATCCCTTGATCCTGGCCCAAAATCAGTTCACTTGTGAACCCCTCAGGCATACTGGGTCATTGTGGTGCAGTGATGCACCTTGGTGCTTTTTGCCCAGCAACCCAATACAACTCAAACAAGGCAACCCTTTACTGGCATATGAGGGTCGCAGAGCCGATACAGCAAACGAGCAATGTCTCACACCTCTCTTTGGGTTCCCCGTTGGACCTTGCTCCCTCCAACACTCTCCTCGCCCTCACAGGGCACACTGGTGTTGGCAAGCAGGAAGGTAATGGTGCACCAGGATCCAGGGCAGGTGATCTTGGGGTCTTGATTAGTATGCCTTGGCCCACAGTCCTGGTCACAGACAGAAGGCTTATACTTTAAGTGAAAAGTGCACCAGAAATTAACTTAGGATAGCAAATTTAGTCCATCATTCTTCTTTATCTGAATTTTGAATTACAATCAGCCATCAGCCAACGTGTTTCATTCCTTTTGCATAGGAACTTCATCAGGGCTTTGTCTGTCAAGTAGAGTATTCACAGAATCCTTTGTGGTAGTGGTAATATTGCCCGTATGTTCACCCGAAAATAAGGGTAAGCGATCAAGCCAAGTGCCAGCTCGAGATCCGAGTCCTCCGGGTTCCACAACTACAGTGAAGTCTCCAGCATACAGACAGTCTTATAGAGCTTCCCCAACTCACGCAGTCCTGTGTTGCGGATTGACAGATGAAGATAAATGTTTGGGAACTCAATATTCTCTTCCTATAGTCCTTTTCCAGACACCAAATGTGAGTTAGGGTCTGAGTCTTTGAAGTTTTATGTTGGGGGTTCTGCTTCTTTTGATGTGGACACTTCCCAATTTGTTTCCACATGAAAGAGGTCTGTCACAGCAGGCAAGACTCCAAAGCTTATTGTCCCATACCACAGTCCATAGGTGTGACCAGAGTTCACACCTGGATGTCATTCAAAGTGATATGTACATCAAAAGAGTAATCAGAGATGGCCTCCCTACTCTTTATGATTCCTATATCAACCCCATCTCCCTTCCTGAGATGTGTCCAGGCCCCTTCCTTGTGATCTATTTCTGAATCGAAGAGCAGTTTTTTAAAGTGTAAGGAGTCTTTTCCTCCCCCTCCCCAGTGTGTGTCCCTCGCAGCTCACAGGAATTCAACAATAAACACATCTGTCTTTGGGGGGTGGGAGGGGGGTGTGGGTTCCTCTGCTTCTCATGTCTTCACCAGGCAGGCCTGTGCTTCCCAAAATAGAACCCAAGGTCCTCCATATAATCTACCATTGCAGACACTTACTTAGTGTACATGCACAGCACACTTACTGTTCAGCACTAATACCTCAAGGCTTTTTTACCCTTGCATGTACACACACATTCAGTACACACACTCAGTCTGTGTGCGTTGTTCAGCACTGAAGCTTTTCTTCATTTAACCAGAGTGGTTTTTTTACAAACACACACTGTCAGCACACACTTTCCATGGGAGTACTGCACAACTCTTCACCCTTCATATATTGTACTTCACGCAAGCACATGTACACAGAACACATGCTTTCATTGCGCATACTGCACAGCACTACATCTGTCATGTCATGTATAGCATGCATAATATAGACAACAGGAGAAACCTGTAAAGTCAGCTGAAACCTGGGTAATATATAGTACTACACAACAATGTTTCAACAGATATTTGTTGCACCATTCATTTTGAAAAAAATAAGTACATTTTAAAGAAAACTAGAAGCACCAATGATTGATTACAGTGGTTCTATATCAAAAGATGAACAAAAAGTGATTAACTGCAGCATCAACGAACCTTTGATAATGTGCAATACATATATAGTGATCACATGGTGCTCGTGGAGAAAACAGTGAGCGGCGCATGTGAAATACATGTGAAAGTTACAGAGAACGGGCATTGATTTCAACTGATATTAAACATGTGGTAGCGAAAGAAGGCTTTTAAAAAGTCATTTTATAAGTCAGAGACTGTGAATCTGCTGATTTTTGTCAACAGCGCTTCGATCTTCATTATTCAAAGGTGATCAACAGGATAGAAATGCACACCGATGATTGATTGCTGTCTGATGGTTGTCTTATAATGTTTTGGAACTGTTGGAGCGGCGTGCCGGAGCCCTGAGGAGACTAGGTCTGGCATGATTTGTGTGTGTTGGGCACAAAAATGAGGATACCAGTGAAACCTTCAGTTGAATTACTCTGCGCAGGGATCCACATCTGAAAAACCATGCAGGTGAAATTCCTGTTAGAACATGTGCATACTATGTAGTTCATATCACTATGTTCATGTCCTGATTCTGTGATTATTAGGCGGCTACACTTACCATGGCTTCGTACTTCTGTAAGGCGCAGGTCCTTACACTACTTTTGGTGGTACCTAAAAAGCCTATGTTAGACTTTGCATACCAAGGGCTATATTATGTATAGGGTGCACTTTCCCTGTTTGCGCCCAGTGCACCTTAAAATAGGTGCACCGGTCGCAAATAGGGAAAGTGCGCCATATTACATAGAATGCGTTGCCGCCAGGGCAGCTGCGAACTTGTGCTGCCTGGGGGGCAGCATATTCAGTTGAAAACGGAGCACCTATTAAGCAGCAGCTCCGTTTTTAACTGTGCAGACGGCACCCACATGCACTCTTAAAGGGGATTAGAGATCCTCTTCCAGGCGGGTGCAGTGAGTGACTGCACCCGCCTGCAATGGGTTGTCTGTGGGGGTCCATAAGACCCCCTTTCCCCCTCCAGAGGGCTGCTATAAAGAAGCGCACTGACAGTGGGCCATCTCAGTGTGCATCCCTGATAGCTTCTTTGCATCTGCGCCTGCATCTATAATACGGCGAGGGCGCAGAGACAAAGGGATTCTCTCATTTGCATGGGGCCACGCCCCCATGCGAAGGAGGGAACACCCTCTGATGATTGCACTGATTCTTTTTGTACGCTAGCGCTATCGGTACTACAGAAGGGAACGCACAAGTGTCTGTGTCCCTTCTGTAATACACTAGTACCCCAGGGACCCGCAAAGTGGGCACAAAAGCCCATTGAGCCCCAGGGCACTCCCGTCATACGGCCCCAGTTTGGTTGTGGGTGAGAGTGATTGCCTGTCATTAAAGATGGGCTAGCCATGGGAAAGCTATGCCTTGTTTAGAACTGAAGTCTATAAATCATTTAAACTGATTGCATACCTTTTAGAAGTGAGTCATTAATAAAAACACATCTTCTGTTCCGTGTGTTATTTTGCGTCGTTATTGACTGCGGAACAAGTCAGTCTTTAGGCTTGGATGCTGAACTTGGGATTCATCCTTATGCTCCTATACGTTTTATGTAGTTCCCGCAGTTTTGATCTTGTGTGTTTTACACATTGCCCATTATACCTGTTTACAGATATATTGTATGCATTAGTTTATGTCTCTATCATTTTCTAGGGTTTCTGGTTGTCCATGTTCTGTACATGTGTTGAATACAATAATAACTGAAGTAAAATTCACTCGAGGGCATGTTACTTTGTCCTTCCCATTATGACATAACCCAAATCAACAACTAGGCATACGCTGGACGGCATCCTTAAAGGTGCACTCAGACTTTTTCTCTGCTCTGCATACTCAAGTGCACATAAATAATAACGAATGATAGCGCATTTGAGATAACTTGGCAATATTTTAGATTACATACACTGCTGCTAATGAGTCCTGCACTACTGGATTTGAGATCCGATGGCTGCATGTTACTACTGAAAATTGAATAGGACACTTTACAATGCAAACCTTTACAACGCATGCCTTTACAATGCGTTTTTTACATCGCAACATCCATTACAACGCATGATTTTACAACGCATGCTATCACAACGCATTTTTAGAAACTACACTTACAACGCATTCCATTACAACGCATACCATTACAACGCATACTATTACAACGCATAATACTTTTAGGGCAACAGTAGTGTAAGTGTTCGATAGTGTAGGGGTAAAAATTACTATTCCAACTCCAGTGAGTGCAACAGTAGGGTAATTGTTGGATAGTGTAGAGGTAAAAATTACTATTCCCACTCCAGTGAGTGTAAAAGTAGGGTAAGTGTTGGATAGTGTAGGGGTAAAAATTACTATTTCCCATTACTTACCTTATAATGCATTGTAATGGCATGCGTTGTAGTGGCATGCGTTGTAATGGTATGCATTGTAGTGACATGCGTTGTAATGGCTGCGTTGTAATGGCATGTGATGTAAGGGATGTTGCGTTGTAATGACTGCGTTATAAAGGTAGTGCATTGTAATGTCCTATTACTTACCGGTAATCTTCATTACTCCTGGTCCCGTTGTCCTCGTCCCATTCCTTAACAAGTGGAGATGACCATCTCCACGACAGAAAAAAAGAAAAGGAGCATGCTGGGATACCCAACCCACTCCCTCCCACTTGGAGTACATAAGCGGTACCAGCCCAGCATGCAGCCTGAAAACACCAAGCCAACAACCGGAAGGCCGGCCGCCAGGGAGGGAGGGAGGGAGGGAGGGATGTAAGGAATGGGACGAGGACACCGGGACCAGGAGTAATGAAGATTACCGGTAAGTAATAGGACATTACCCCCAGGTCCCTCCTGTCCTCGTCCCATTCCTTAACAAGTGGAGAATACCAAAGCAGAGAAACCGGCCTTCCGGAACCCTACCAATGCCAAGGGCACCAGACCGAGAAAGGGCACCACACAAGAGCAAAAGGAGCCCACAAGAAGGAGAAAAAACGCAGGCAGGAGCACACAACCAAGCATGCCCCCAATCAAGCGGACAGGGCCGACACCCCAAATCCAGCAGGGGACGACCAGAGAAAAAACACAAGAACTCCCCCCCAGGCAAGCCAGAAGGGGCCACACACACAGAGCCAAGCCCCAAGAGAGAAACCAGAGGGGCCAAAACCAAGCCCCCCACCCCCCAAGAATGACGAAAGGAAGGCCAGGGGAAGGGGGCGCGCCCCAACGGGGAAACGGAGCCAGAAAAGGGCAACTGACCAGGGAGAAGCCCACAGAACCAGGCACCACCAGGCAGCCACCCAACCAGGAACCAAACAGGACAACCCAGCCCAACGGCCCAGAGCAGAGGAGAACAGACTGCACACGACCAACCACCAAACCACCCCAACACGCCAGGGGAAGCCAACAGCAGAATCGCAAAGACGAAAGAGGGCAGAACCAGACAAGAAAACAGGAAACCACCCAGAGGAACAGCCAGGAAAGAGAAGGGGGCAGGAAACCCAAGCAAGACCACCACCCCCCCCCCCCCCCCCCCCAATGACAACAGCAGCAACAGGGAACCCGGAGGCCAGAAACCCACAAAAGGACCAGGTCACAGGGCAGGACCGACCAACGGCCAAACCCAGCCGAGACAACGAAGAGCCGCATGAACCAAAAGGCCACCCCACCCGGAAAAGAACCCGGGGGACAAGAAAAGGCCAGACCAGAGGCACACCCCCAAAGCAGGAGACACCGGGACAAGAAGCCCAGCAACCCGCCCAACGGAAGCCAGGGAGAGCAAAGAAGCTCAACCCGAAACAGACCTGGCAAAAAACCAGGGCATCAAAAAGACAACAACAGAGGCCCAACACGGAACCGGGGAGACCAACACCCCCGAAACATAAAGGAGGAAACAACACCAACCAAGAGCAGACCAACCGGCAGGAGCAGAAAGGAGGACACCAAGGAACCACCGAAGGGGAATCCCAAGAGGCATAAGGGCAAAACAGGAAAGACAAACAAGGAGGCCAACAGCCCAACCCCCAAGAAGCCAGCCGGAAAACCAGCAGGCGAACCAGCCAGGAGGCACACAACACAGCGCCACCAGGACCCGGAAGGTGAGGCAAAAAGAACCCCCAACCAAGAAGGGGCACAGGGAAAGGTACCGCATCCAATCACAGCCAGGCCATCTAGAGAGCGAAGAAGCAGAGGGAGGGAGCCCAGCAGCCCACACCACAGACCCAGGGCCACAGCCAGCCGAAACGAACGGCACAGGAAAGGAGCGAAGACCAGCCCAGGACCGCTACAAAGACCAAGAGAAGGAGCACCCAGGAAAGGACCCAAGCAGGGACCAAAAGAGGACCCCAAGCAAACAAGGGCCCAACAGCACAAAGCCAGACACTGCCAAGACCAGAGGCGAACCAGCAAGCCAAACACACATGCGAAGGGGAGGCTAAACACAGGGACCACAAGGGCAAACCCAACAGAAGCAGAGCCCAGGACCCAAGAGCACACCGCAACAACCCCGGCACCAAAAGGAGAGGAGCCCAGAGAAGCCAAAGGCGCACCACCCAACAGGGTAGCAGGAACGGACCCAAACAAGGGGAGAAGGAACACCCCAGAGCCAACAAGAGAGCAAGGGTCACAGGCGCCACAGGCCGCAAACAGCCTGCGCGGGAGTACAGGCCCAACGACAGGCCCCCAAGGGGAAAAACGAGAGCCCCAGACCCTAGGCAAGCCCACCGCAACCCGAAAGCAGAGCGAGAGGAGCGGGAAGCAACAAAGCAGCCCACGCACCAGGGGAGGCAGACACCCAACAAACACAAGCAGGGGAAGGGCACAGCAGGCAAGGCATGGCACAGGAGCCGGGCACCCGAAGAACAAGGGGCCACCCATGGCAGAGGCCAAGGAAGACCAACGACACCCAGCCACCACAGGAGGCAAAAGGAGCGGCAGGCGAGAAGACAAGCCCAACAAGTCAACACCCAACACCAGCCAGAAGCCACCAGGGTCCCGACCAGCACTGCCCCAGAGCCAACAGGCCAACAAGGGCAAGGGTCCACCAGAATACGAGGAAGGACACAACACCCCCCCCCTCCCCGGAAAACTAGGGGGAGGACCCAGCGAACCCACGGAAGGCAGACACCGCAAGCGAGGGGCAAGGGCAAGGGGCAAGCAAAAGCACCTGGAAGGACACAAGAAGCACCCAACAGCAAAAAACCGCAGGCAGGCAGGCCCCCAGACAGGCACGCACCAGGCCCAAACCCACAGAAGGGCAGGAATCAACGGGCGGAAGGGCCGCAAGCAGCCAAACGAAGCCCAAGAACAGCAAGGCACCAGTCCAGGCATACCCCAAACCAGGCACCCACCAGGACCGACAAGGGACAACAGAAGCCCGCAAGGCAGGACAGCCGGAGGCCCAAAGGACAGAGCAAAGAGGCCACAAGAAGAATCCAAAAGACCCCGGGAGAGACCGCCCAAAGCGAGCCACAGCCCAGCAAGCAGACACCATCCCAGGAAGGAACCAGAGCCGACCCGGCCAAACCACAGGGCGGGCAGCAGGCACAACAGAAGCCAAGGCCGCAGCCCAGCAAATGCAAGCAAGAAGCCGCCAGGCAGCAAGCTCCAAGGGGACCCACAGGGTCCGACCCCCAGCCCAGACACCAACAAGCAACAAGCGCCGAGCAAGCGAGAAACCAAAAGGCTAGGGAATACACAACCCACGGAGGAAACCCCGAAGGACCCCCCCCCCCCCAGGCAAAACCCCCCCAAAACAGGAAGCGACCCAAGACAGGACAGCGAAGGCACGGGAGCCAACGCCGCAGGCAGCAGAAGGACCGCCAGGACCCCGGGAGCAGGGGGCACAGGAGGCAGAGAACCAGGCCGGAGACACCAAGGGCCCCGGATCGAGACAGCAAGCAGACCCACACCACACGCAACCAGCAAAGTACAGAGGAGCCAGCAGAGACAGGAAACCACCAGCACCAGAAGAGACCGGAGGACAACTGGATCCAACAGCACCCGAAAGGAAGCAAGAAACCCAGATGGGAAGGCCCAGGGAGACCAGCGGAGCCCAGCGCAAAGAAAAGGGGGCAAGAAACGCAAGCAGGAGGCTCCGGGTACAAACCCCGGCACCACCCAGAGGCCCAGGTGCACAGAGCGACAGCGACCAGAAGGCCAAGCAGGCAGCAACCCAAACACCCAAAGAGGGCACGAGGAAGAGACACCACCCAGGGCTGCAAGCGAATCCCATGGAAAGCAGAAGCCAACCGAACCCGGAAAACCCAGGCGAAAAGGAACAGAGACACCGCAGCAGATAGGGAAACCACAAGCGCGGGCACCAAAGCCACAGGAACGTAGGCTGCAGCGCAGACCCCGTTAAACAGCCCAATCCCTGAACCAGCCAAACCACAAACAGCAGCACACGACACCGCAAGTGAAGTACAACCCAGCTGAAAATGACCAATGCAATGACACAAACATGAGGTACAGCACACATGGGATCAAGTTCGGAAACACAGGATGCGGAGAGGATGCCAAGGGCAAACCAGCAGGCACAGGCACGGAAGTCGGTAGCCCCAGCCTCACGCCACAACCTCGCCCACAGACAAGAAGAGGCGCACACAGGAAGGACGGCCAGAGGAGACAGCCTGGCAAGCCTGGCAGGCCAGGAGAACACAGAAGAGGACGACGAGGACAGCCCAGCAGCCCCGACGAGACGTCCAGCGAAAAATCCATCAGGTAAGTCCAAACACGTCTCAATCTGTCTGGAGACAGAAAAAAAGAACAGGCTGCATGCTGGGATGGTACCGCTTATGTACTCCCAGTGGGAGGGAGTGGGTTGGGTATCCCAGCATGCTCCTTTTCTTTTTTTCTGTCGTGGAGATGGTCATCTCCACTTGTTAAGGAATGGGACGAGGACAAGAGGGACCTGGGGGTAATGACTGCGTTGTAATGGTTGTTTCCCCTGAAAATCAGAATCTTTGTCTTCCTCCACTCTCTATAGTGAATACACTGTCTTTCATTGTAATTTATTCTTCGTTGTGTTATAAGAGTTGATTTAATAAACCATTCATTTTTGGCGGCCTTGAAACTAATTATACAACGGTATCTATTCTTTGCAGGCAGGGACTGATGACCTGAGAGTAGGAATAACTCTTATTTTTTAATTTCATGACTTCAAGCTCTAGCATGACTACCTGGTAGATTACTAAATTGCTGGTTCAAAGGGAATGCAGCTCACGTCTTAAAGTGGCAGCCAGTGGTACGTGGAGCAACAGATGAGCTCAGGACTGGCAATGCCTAACTAGCCTGAAACATTCAAATTCGTAGCGCCTCGAGAACACGCAGCTCTTGTTCTAAAAAGTAGTCTTAGTACAAATTCGGTCTCGTATGCTCTGGTGAGGAATGGATTCACGATTCACATGGATAAGAAGGCAGTGGTAAAGTCAATAGGTCTGGCCTTGATAAACTGATTTGAAGGCTAATTGATTTTTATTACAAGCATATATCGCGAAAATAAAAACTTAAAATAGACTGCTAACTAAATGTGCATGCCATACCCTCACAATACGTATTTTACATTTTAAAAACCCCAATTCTAATTACTCCTGTTTTGTTTTTTTGTTGTTTTTCTTTAAAAAATGCAAATTAAAAAAAATCAATTACATATACTGACATTTTTTCAATTGCAGGCTTTTAATTGTGCTATACATTTAATTATTAATTTGGAAGAGACAACCTTAAATTGCGACTTATTCAAGCACTCAGATAGCAGACAGCTACAATGCTAAATAGCAATTTATAACTGACTTTAAAAAGACATGGAGAGTTAAACATCATTTCACAGGGCAACCGAAGGGCAGGCAAAATTAATAACTGTTTTTTAAAGTATAAATACAAATAACCTTTAAGCTAGCTTTGTCACTGAAGAGAAAGGGGCTATTTGTAGGTAGATGTGAGCTTTGTGTACGGGCTTTGTGCTCTCACTCAAAATGAAGGGAGTCAATGATTAAAGTTCACCGACCCATTGAACCTTGCTGTATGTTTTTGTGGGTGGAAGCAAAATTCGAATGACGTTTAAATAGACCGATAGATAAGGACAGCTGGCCAAAGAAAAGCCACACTATGTACGTATACGTCGTTTATTGTGTCTGAATTATTTTGGAAAAACGGTAGTCTGGAAAGACAGGTAAAGCATCCTCCAAAGTCAGACCTAAAAGTGGTACATTTATAAAGCATTTGGAATTCTTTGGGTCTTGAGGAGTCCAAATTACAGAAACTACCATGAGATGTAATCATGCAATTGTGATAGTATTCTACAGCTCACTGTGCAGCTGACATTTCCATTTATATTTGTCCTCAAATGAGGAAGGATGAACCTGATGGGAAATAATATTGCAAGCATCTTCTTTACCACACACTAAGTATCCGGAAGTGTTCAGCCAAATTCAAACTCCCACTGAATGGTACTCTGGGGAAACTTTGTATCCATTTGCCTAATTCTAAAGGTTTGAAAGATTTAATGGAGATCCCTCATAACGGACTGAAATGCCTAGACATAGGCACATTGTTCTACGTGCAAAACATCGTATTTGAAAGCTCCCGCTGTAGCTAGAATACTCTCTCAAAGGTGCTGTCTCTGTCAATGGAGATATAACTTCTCACTCTTTTAAGTGAAATTAACCTAATAAAGGTTAGGCCTTGTCTAGGGCAAAAAAATACAGGACAGGACTGCTCCTTAAATGCTTTATATCTGTAAGCATACTTCTGGTCAAGAAAAGGTGTAGTGCTGCTGCGGCCAACAGTTTAAAGCAGCAGCTGTTTAAAAAACACAGACCACTGCGACTTTAGGGCAGTTTATAGGTTTCAGTGCATTAGTACAAACTGCAGAAGTGTTTGATTAAATTCACATGCAAATCAACATGCTTCTCCCATTTCCAGGAACTGCTCCACTGATATTTACCGCCTGCTCTAAGCTCTGGAGAAGTTTAAACTTTGTAGGATTTGTTTGAGCTTTTTCTACTTAATTGTGTTATATTTAGCCCAGATCCCAGCCCCCCTTACAAGGGAACACAGAATTACTTTCACATTGCTTCCCTTTTTAATCTCTCCCTATACAATAATACCAGTTTCCGTGGACTTTTGCTTTTAAAGACTGTTAATATTCTTTCAGTCCTTTAAACTATGTAATTGAACTTTATTAGGTAGCTTGCCAGTACTCGTTTCCTTTTTAGGTTTTTAGGTTTTAGCCTACCAGACAGTGCAGCTGTGTGGTATGCGAAAGACATTTTGTGGAGTTTCAGAAAGCTGACCTGGGAATGCTTTATGCCCGTTGCTTGCCTTTAGCTTTGTGGTTTGTAACACACGTTTTTTTGCTTCCCGTTTGTTTGCTTTATTTGCTTTAGGCTGCCCAGCTTGAATTTGTACCTTCCCATGCGAATGCTGTATTTACAGTTTTCTTTCACAAACTATTTTTCTGTAATAAACAGGCCTGTAAATCTTGTTATCTCGTCACATTTTCTGGGCATTCAAAGCCTGAGGTTAAATGTCATGTGCTGTCTTCCAAGGGCTCTTTAGGTTTCGCCTAGCGACGCAGCGCATGTGCTTCTCGCCTTGGGGTGATCTATTGTTGTCGGTTTCTTGGCCAAAGGGGGACAGGATATGTGCACGCGGGTACAGAGGACCGGCGATGTGCACGCGTATGGCTCGTGCGTTCAGCACAACACGCGCATGGTGCGCTTTCACTTTCCCTCGCTCACCGTTCTGGAAGCTCCAGTTGTGCACGCGCTCAGTCTGTCTCCCAGAGGTTTGCCGTGGACTTGGTGGGCAAATGACAATGCCTTTTATTTGTTTTAAAAACCAAAACAAATAAAAGACATTGTCATTTACAACGCGAATAGCTCAAACTCGTGTAAATGCGAGACCTATTGCATTGCAACTGCTTGTTTTTTCTTGTTACTGAAAATGAAACGCATCTTTCTCCTCTTGTTTCTAATAAACCTCTATGTGTGTCGGAAAGCCTTTGATTTTTTTTTTGGTACATTGAACGCCTATTTATGGTTTTGTTTTGCCACAGAAGCATGGAAAATTGGACAGTTTGTGTACATGATACGTTTGCCTTATTGCATGGTTTGAAAACTTTTTTGTCATGGTTTAATTTAAATTGTGTGGTCATATTGGACTGAATTAGGTTTTCCCCACTTGGTTGTTGGCGAGAGCAGAACATATAGGTCAAATTACATGTAGTACACTCAAAGAGATGGTGGCATAATGGCAAACTTATCAGTTTATAAACCGGGCTGCTGCCTCTAAAAGGCCAAAAGGTGTCCTGTGTCAGACTAATTACATATGACTGACTCACTCCTGCCCATTTGGCCTCTCCACAATTCACAAATCAGTTTATGTGCCAGTGTGGTCATTAGTACATCCAGGCAGACCTCTGATGGGCTGTGGGGTTTACAGCATGATGATGGCTCACACCACCAAAAGCTGTCTTAAAGTAGCACATCCATGTTTCCATGAAAGATGTTTCTCACCATAAAGGACTTTGTCGACAGACAGTAATTTGTTTGAGGTCTGTCCACTAAGAGGCCTTTATTACCCATTTCCTTCTAGTCTTCTTGCAGCGATGAAGCTACATTGCTCTTGGCAACTGCCATTACACATGCAATAGAGCTCTCACATTTCAACAAAGGGGTGGGGACTCATACAGATTAACCAATAACACTTGAAAGATTTATTAGAGCAATTCAGGAATCAACCCCAAATTTTATTTTGAACAAAGCACCCAGAAAAAACCTAACTAATGCCTGCATATCTAAGATCGTATTTGTTTACATGTTGGTAGCCAGTTCAATGGCAAAGATGTGCTCTCTCAATGAGAGCAAGCATTGGCAAAGGCAATAGATCTCGCCTATTTGAGATAACAGTTTTTAGAGTAGATGCATTCTAATAGAATATGACCGAGGTCTCCTGGTCGTTTTTCGCTTCTCCAGTATGCTTCAGAATTACAGAGATCTAGTTTGAATAGTTTAGCAGGGGTCCAGTGGCTCATATGGGCCACCCAGTATTTACTCAAGCTAAAGCGGATGTGATCTTGTTAGAGGTAAGATTCAGCCAGATATGTGACCAGTTCAGTGTACTGTCAGTGGGGTTGTTAGTGTCATGGAGAAGTGATTCTAATTTGTTTTGTATTATTTTTGTTAATGCAGAGCTGGTTGGTGATAATAGGGAGTAAAGTTCAGAGGCTAAATGGCCCCCTTTAGAATATGTTCGTAGAGTAGTAGGCAGGTGAGCAATCACTGGGGTATTATGCTTGGATATAATAACTTTATTTTTAAAAAGTGTTAGGAGTCCAAATCATTTAAGCGCGGTACTCACCTGTGAGGGTCTCAAAGTGCTGGTGGGGAGGGAGCAGTTCCGGATCAGTTGAAGAGCCAGGTCTTGAGATCCTTCCTGAACGTCTGCAGGGTCGGGGAGCGTCTGAAGTTCACAGGGAGCTTGTTCCAGGTCTTGGCTGCGATGTAGGAGAAAGCTCACCCACCTGTTCTGTTTCTGTGGATGCGGGGGACCTCTGCCAGGGCGAGGTCGGCGGAGCGGAGGTTCCTCTTGGGTACGTGGAAGGAGACTCTCGTTGAGGGATTTGGGTCCGATGTTGTTGAGGGATTTGTAGGCGTGGGTGAGGAATTTGAAAGTGACCCTCTTGTTAACGGAGAGCCAGTGGAGGTCTCGTAGGTGTTGGGTCATGTGTTCTCATAATAATAATAATAATCCACATTTGTAAAGCGCGAACAATCACCCGTAAGGGTCTCTAGGCGCTGGGGGCCGTCGGGAAGATTAAGCAAGCTATTGCCCAGAGCCACATGGTGCTGGGCTAATCTGCTGCCGGCGCTGGGGATCGAACCGTGAGCCCCCAGCTTCCGGAGTCAGTCACCTTGGCCGCTGCGTCACACCTCTTCCGCGGTGTCCCGAGTACGAGTCTCGCTGCGGCGTTCTGGATGGTTTGGATCTTGCGTAGAAGATTTCTTTTGATTCCGGCGTACAGGGCGCTGTTGTAGTCCAGTCTACTGGTTATGAGCGCGTGGGTGATGGTCCTTCTGCAGTCGGGGGAGATCCATTTGAAGGTCTTGCGGAGGACGCGCAGGTAGTTGAAACTGGTGGAGGTGACGGCGTTCATCTGGCAGTTCATGGAGAGGGAGGAGTCGGGGATGATGCCGAGGTTTCGAGCGTGGGCTGTAGAGGTAGGTGGGTTCCCGAGGGCGGAGGGCCACCAAGTGTTGTCCCAAGCTGATGTGCAGGGTCTGAGGATGAGGACCTCGGTCTTTTCTGAGTTGAGCTTCAAACAGCTGTCTTTCATCCAGGCTGCAATGTTCTTCATTCCTTCATGGAAGCAGAGTCTGGTGTCTTCGGGATTCTTCGTGAGTGAGAGGATGAGCTTGGTGTCGTTAGCGTAGGATACTCTGCTGAGCCGATGCTGTCTGACGATGGCAGCGAGGTGGGCCATGTAGATGTTGAAGAGCGTTGGGCTGAGCGATGACCCTTGGGGCACTCCGCAGTTGATGTTGGTGGGTTCAGAGAGGAAGAACGGGAGTCTGATCCTCTGGGTTCTGCCAGTGAGAAAGGATTGGATCCAGACGAGCGCGGCTCCTTATATCCTTGCGTCATGAAGTCTAGCTGCGAGCGTGCGATGTGAAACGGTGTCGAAGGCTGTGGAGAGGTCTAGAAGGATGAGGGCTGCAGTGTGTCCCTCTTCGAGTAGCATGCAGATGTCCTCGGTGGCGGCGAGGAGGGCGGTCTCGGTGCTGTGGTTTCTGCGGAATCCAGATTGGGAGGCGTCTAGGATGGAGTTCTCCTCGATGAAGGTGGACAGCTGGAAGTTTGAGTCTCTCGGTGACCTTGGCTGCGCAGGGGAGGAGAGAGATGGGCCGGTAGTTTTTCAGGTCCGTTGGGTCGGCCGTGGGTTTCTTGAGGAGGGGTTTAACTTCCGCCTGCTTCCAGTCATCTGGGAAGAGGCCGGATCTGAAGGAGACGTTGATGGTCATCCTAGTTCGGGTGCGATGGCGGCAGCCCTGTGGAATGTGTGTGGTGTGCAGGGGTCCATGGGGCTCCTGTGTGGGTTTTCATCATGGTAGAGGTAGTGTGTTTGATGGTGGCAGGATTCCAGGTCATGATGGATGGTTGGTTGGCGGCGGTGTCGAGGGAGTTGGTGTTTGGAGTCTGCTCGCTGAAGTCATCGTAGAGGGCTTTGATCTTGAGATGGAAGTAGGAGCTGAGCCTGTCGCAGAGTTCCTGGGAAGGTGTGATGTCCGTAGTCTCGCTGGGGGGTTTGGCGAACTTTTGTATGACATTGAACAATTCCTTGGCGTTGGTTGCGTTGGTATGGACTTTGTCTCTTATGAAGGTCAATTTGGTGTCTTTTATGCGTTGGTGGTATTCCTTCAGAGCGCTCCTGTGGTTGATCCGTGCTTCCGAACTTTTCTGGTTTTGACAGGTTTTCTCTAGGCGTCTGCCGGTGTGTCTGGCTTCTTGTAGTTCTGTGGTGAACCAGGCGGACTTCAGAGGGCGTTGCTTGGCAGGGGTGGTGGAGGGGTGCAAGCTTGTTGGCGCAGCAGGAGATCCAGCGGTGGAATTCCTTGGCTCCGAAGTTGGTGTCGGTCGTGGCGCTTGTGGGGTCTTGGAGGAGGGTGGTGTTTAGAAGTTCCTCTGTGACCCTGCTCCAGTTCCTTTGTGGCGGGCGCAGGCGGGCTTGGGTGCGGTGGAGGTGTTGAAGGTGAAGTGGACGCAGTGGTGGTCGGTCCAGAGGGGATGGGTGGTGTGGCTGAAACAGATGTTTGTCCCTCCTACGAAGATGGAGTCGAGGGTGTCACCAGCTGTGTGGGTGGGAGTGTTGACCGAGGTTGGCGAGGTTGTCGAAGAGAGTGATGAAGTCGGGGTTGTTGCAGTTGTCGAGATGGAAGTTCAGGTCCCCGAGTAGGATGCAGTTTGTGGAGGTAATGGCGTGGGCTTGTGGCCAGCTCGGCGATGGTAGTTGCGGACAGATTGTGAGGTTCCGGCGGTCTGTAGATGAGGGTGCAGTGAAGCGTGGTCCTGGGGCTGGTCTGGATCTGGAAGTGGAGGTGTTCTGTGTTGGAGTGGGGGTCACTTGTGCTGGATATGGAGAGTAGTAGGGAGGTCTTGTGTGCAATGGTGAGGCCTCCTCCTGGGCGGTGGGGGCGGTCCTTCCTCTGGATCTTGTAGCCGTCGGGGATGTCAGTGGTGATGTCGGGGCCGGAGGTGGCGTTGATCCAGGTTTCAGTGAATAATGCGACGTCTGGTGAGAGGGTGTCGATCAGGTCCCAGATCTCTTTGATGTGTTGGTGCAGGGAGCACACATTGAGGAGGATGCAGGTCAGGGTTTCGTTGTTGAGTGCGTCAGGCAGGCCTTTGGCGGTTGTGGGGGCTTTGTCGACGGTGAAGGATCTGCGGCAGTGCCTGCACGAGAACGGTCCATGGGTGGCGTTCATTGAGGATCTTTCGCAGTTGGCATGTCTTCCGGTATTGTGTGAGGATGGTGGCGGAATCGTAGCAGTGGGCCCTACGAAAGCCAGAGATTCACGCGCTGGCCGCGGTCGGGACGTGGAGGGGTGCAGACGGGCTTGCCATAGGCGCGCCTTCGGCGCAACCACGCATCGGTCAGCATTAAGTACGGGAGGGGAGCGGGACCCGTAGAAAGGCAGGAACAAGGCTGTGTCTGGGGGCAGAGCCGCAGGGGCAGCAGCGGCGGGAAGAGTGAGCAAACTACAGCAGGGAAGAACAACAGAGCAATAACATTTACAGTGGGGAAGAAACAACAGTAATACAAGTCCAGGCAACAATGAGGACAAGTATGCACTACAGCACCAACAGCCTAAAAGAAACTGCCTGAGTCGCTGGGGCGCGAACACTGCTTCGAGGGAGGTTTTAGTATGGAGCGGAGCGGTAGATAGGCGGAGCTGCTGGGGAGAGTGCTGGCCTGGACCAGAGGTCAAGGCTTCACCATGTGGTAAACATGTTTCTGCCATTTGTCGGCCCCAAACAGGGTTCTAATGCATTCCTCAGCACCCAGATGGTAAGTCACTCTGCTACATAGAAATAGGAAAATTACCAGCTTAGCAAAGGTAAGTCTGGTAGGAAGAGAGATGGCCCAACAACACTCAGAGCCCATCAGCGCTCAAGAATAGAGAGGTACAATCCACTCTCAAGCCTTAACCACAGAGCTGACCTCTTGGGTCTCATTGATCACACAAAGGAGGTATATTTGGTGTCAATCCCCCTGTCCTCTGTTGGTTTTAACCCTATACCAGAGGGTACTTGAATAAATTCAGTTCAGTCCTACTAAACTAGATTCCAATTTTTCTGTTTTTGGTATGCTACCAAGCTCCAGAATAAACCTTTTTAAATGACACCATCCCTGTTCTCTCCATGGTCTCCGATAAAATATCTGTGACTTCTGTCCATAGAGAAGATAGTTCTGAACAGTACCAAAAGATGTGCAACAAATCAGCATTCAATGCTCTGCAACTAGGGTATGTGTCCCTGGAGCATGGGTAAATCCTGCAAAACCTGTGTGGTGTTAGATATGCCCTATGGACAATCTTTTACTGTTCAATTTGGATTTTGCATCCTGGGTACTCTAGGTAGATGTTCCATAATTCTCTCAATTGTTAAGTCAATTTTAGTTTTATCTACAATTGAACGGTGTAGCTTAGTTGTGGCTTTCTGCTCTCTGCCATGTGTTAACATTGCTTGTATGATACTATGGGTAGGCAGATCCTCGCTCCTATTTCACCACAATTTTGTAATTATTTGGACATGTGCCCCATGCGTTAAAAACTGTCCCACAAGGAGATCAGAGATCCTCAGATCTTCAAAGGATTTGCGCGGCATGGCCCTCAAATAAGTCACCCAATGTGTCAATCCTAGCCTTATTCAAGCATAACAATTCTGCCTGAATTCCATGTACCAACACAGGAAGAGGGCTGGCGCATAGGCTCCTGCCACTGTAATGGTTCTCAGACACAATCTCCAACAATGCTGTGCCACTACCACCAGCTGTGAAGACAACAGTGCCGGCATCCCACTATCCATCACCAGTGAGACCAAGGACGTGCCTGTGCCCAAGACCCTGGGCAGCTTCCCCATTCATACAACATGCACCACCAGGACACCCATTGCAGATAGGCAGCTAAATAATAGCTTTCAAAAATTGTCACATTAAGGTCCCCTTCAGCTGTAGGCTATGGAGTTTGCACAGTTCAGAATTGTGCATGCCACCAGCCTAATTGTGTTCTAAGAGTTGGTGGCTTAAACTTTTGAAAAAAGCTGGTAGGAATGATCACCGGTACATTTGCAAAGAAATACAGCAGTCTGAGCAAGACTTTCATTTTAGATAGCGACACTTTTCCAATCTCTGATACCCAAATCAAGAGGTTGATGCAAGAAATCTCTGCTTAGTTGTCAGACTTTTGTGAATCCTGGTAATTCACTTTTCCATTGGCCTTCAGGGGAGTGTATGGGACATGCGGTTGAGTCGGCAATATATGCTTGGAGGTGAATAACAAGATCAGGACTTGCCACCAGGATGAAGCGTATGCTGTCGTGTTTCTTGATTGTATGATCTCTCCTGTTGGTTCAGACCTTCATGTAGGCTTGCAGCACCTAGTTCCCTGACACATACTCAGTCAATGCTATTCTAACTTCATATTCATGCATCTATTCTTTTTGGGCTATATTGAAGAAGGGCCATGTTTAATAAATCCTGTAGAAGTCTGTGGGGTGCCTCATAGAGTGAAGAGTATTAGAGGTATAACCATGTCTTAATGTTTGTTGTCAGGGCTACGAATGTTTCTCAGCATCTGCTTAATAATCTGATCGATGCATCCATTTTTTTATTAGATGGTAAACTGGCGTCTTGATGCGGTGGATTTGGAAAATGTTGCAGACTTGTTCCATCACCTGTGAGGTGAAGTTAGTACCATGGTCTGTGTTGCTTTCTGTGGGCCATTCAACCCGGGAGAAGACCGGCCTAAAATGATACATAAGTGAACTGCACCTAATCTTCACAAAGGAAAGTCCTCTGGGTACCAGGTGGCATAATCCTTTATCAAAAAGATATGCTTACAGCCTCTACCTGAGCTTTCAAAGATGCTATGAGGTGTTTGCCAATCTGCTGCAGGGGTAGTTGTATACTGGGCTTTTGTTGTAGAGTTGCTCTTTTAACACCAGGATTATTCTTCACTTGACATGCTGGACCTTTTACAGTAGTGTGATATTTCTGCATAAATATGAGGGCAAAAGAATAGTTGCAGAATGATTTGCTTAGTATTTTAAGCACCTTGATGACCCACTGTCAGATGGCTACAAACAAGTTGTGAGACGGTGGCCCTGTGTACCTTTGGTGATAATATTTTTTTATGTAACATTCTGTCTTTGTTGGTACTATGCTATAGATAAATTATTCCTTTTGGAAATTGGGACAGAAGGGAGTTGGAGTCACCTTCCTACTCTTGCTTTCAACAAGGCATACGGCAACATGTCTCATCCAGTTCTTTGCAAAAGGTAGCCTATTTCTTCAAATTAAAGTCTATCTGGATTGGCTTTTTAGAAGCTGATAGGCTGTCTTCTTTTACTTTTCAGACCCTATTCTGGTGTTTCTTCTCCTGGATCACTGTAGAAGTTATTTCATAGTCTAAAAGGGTTTTTTTTTCCACTACAGTATTAAATCGTTGCTTCTATAAAAAAGAAGAAAGAAATTCAGAATGTCCAGTTATAGAATCATTTTGTATCCCCAAGTACATATTACCGATGGACACCCTGTCAATTCAGGTGGATGAGGAACTATTCCAGGATTGATAACAATTTTCTGACACCCATTGTTGACTAAACCCCTAGTCGTCTTCCCATTGATACTACCGTCCTTGATCGATGCATCCATTTTTTTATTAGATGGTAAACTGGCGTCTTGATGCGGTGGATTTGGAAAATGTTGCAGACTTGTTCCATCACCTGTGAGGTGAAGTTAGTACCATGGTCTGTGTTGCTTTCTGTGGGCAATTCAACCCGGGAGAAGACTGGACTAAAATGATACATAAGTGAACTGCACCTAATCTTCACAAAGGAAAGTCTTCTGGGTACCAGGTGGCATAATCCTTTATCAAAAAGATATGCTTACAGCCTCTACCTGAGCTTTCAAAGATGCTATGAGGTGTTTGCCAATCTGCTGCAGGGGTAGTTGTATACTGGGCTTTTGTTGTAGAGTTGCTCTTTTAACACCAGGATTATTCTTCACTTGACATGCTGGACCTTTTACAGTAGTGTGATATTTCTGCATAAATATGAGGGCAAAAGAATAGTTGCAGAATGATTTGCTTAGTATTTTAAGCACCTTGATGACCCATTGTCAGATGGCTACAAACAAGTTGTGAGACGGTGGCCCTGTGTACCTTTGGTGATAATATTTTTTTATGTAACATTCTGTCTTTGTTGGTACTATGCTATAGATAAATTATTCCTTTTGGAAATTGGGACAGAAGGGAGTTGGAGTATTGTCACCTTCCTACTCTTGCTTTCAACAAGGCATACGGCAACATGTCTCATCCAGTTCTTTGCAAAAGGTAGCCTATTTCTTCAAATTAAAGTCTATCTGGATTGGCTTTTTAGAAGCTGATAGGCTGTCTTCTTTTACTTTTCAGACCCAATTCTGGTGTTTCTTCTCCTGGATCACTGTAGAAGTTATTTCATAGTCTAAAAGGGGGATTTTTCCACTACAGTATTAAATCGTTGCTTCTATAAAAAAGAAGAAAGAAATTCAGAATGTCCAGTTATAGAATCATTTTGTATCCCCAAGTACATATTACCGATGGACACCCTGTCAATTCAGGTGGATGAGGAACTATTCCAGGATTGATAACAATTTTCTGACACCCATTGTTGACTAAACCCTTAGTCGTCTTCCCATTGATACTACCGTCCTTGAAACAAAGGTGGCCGGAGAATTGTTGATTACCATAGTAGACTCCAACTAAGCTGATGTCAATGGGTTCTCGTTTTTCTCTGTTCCGACACATACGTGCAGTGTGACCTCACCTGCCACATGAATTACACTGGTGTCCTATCTGGCAGATTATATCTCTCTCTATTGAATGTTTGGATGTACGTTCCTAACTCAGCAATGATCTTTATCTTCCAGCTTCTTACAAGGCATGATTCCTTAAACAACTATTCCAGGATACTGTTTTACCTCCTGCAGGAGTGCTCCTGTAACTTTTTTATTTGGAAGCCCGCTGGTGGGCGGAGGGGCCAGTTTAAAATCACCCTTTGTGGTGGACTTCAGAAGCTGCTTAAACCAGCATTTAATGGGAGTGGTAGAGCTTCAATATGTGGTTTCATAACAACTTGTTCTCTAATGTGTTCTTTCGTGGCAGTGGATGTCTGTGGCCATTTATCTTCAACATTATTTGTGATGCAGTAGAGCTGTCTAAAGGGGGTTAATTTTGTCATAGACATTATTGTTTGTGCTGTATAAAGAAAATGATCAAGGCATGTGAGCTGTAGATCACATGCTTTTCATACTCCTGCCATCTAGTGTTGGGTCCGGATGTTTGCAAGTTGTTTTTCTTTGAAGAAGTCTTCCCAGTCACGAGGTAGGTGACTCCTCCTTTCGGTGATAGTGTGCATAGGCATCGATTCCATTGTTAGATTGTTTTTTTTCCACCATTGGGTTCGGGTGGAATTGCGGCGCTCCTGTTCGACACCGTTTTCTCAGGTTCCCCTCGGTGCGCAATCCGCTACCCTTGACGGTATTGTTTTCGATTGCGTTTCCCATTCTCCGCGTATCGTATCGACTCATAAATCTTCAATCTGAAGCTTCTGGGAAGGCCGTAGGGCCTAGCCGCATCGGGCCAGTTCGCAGTTGATGGAACGTACTCCATTTAAATTCTGTTCCGAGTGTCGCGCCAAGTATCCACACACTGACTTACATAAAGTGTGCAACTTGTGTCTGTCAAGGGACACACCAAATAGGACTGAGACAAGTGCTGATCTTTTTGATCCAAGAAGACACTCTGTGACCGTCGAGCTCTACGTCACAAAATGCACCAGTAATATAGCGGCTCCGTTGCGGATCTCTTCGGAGAAGATTCAGACCACGAGGTCTTCTATGCACAAGGAGCCGAGGAAGAAGAACACATATCCGTGTCCGAAGCTGATTCCAAAATGGAAGAAGAAGTTCTGCGGGGTCAGCGTACCGTGAGTACTGATACTCCCCTGCCCCAAACTATGCTCAAGAAAAAGGCTCCGGTCCCTCCTCTGCCTTCGGGCCAAGGTCGGCACCGAGAACACGTTTCGAATACCCCACCTTAGAGCTCGGCACCGAAACACAAACCAAAGCCTTCCAGTTCGGGACTAATTCTGGCACCGAAAGACAGAACAGCTCCTCCTTCATCCAAGAAGTCTCGTTTCGATGTCCCACCTTCCAACACAGACCCGAAACAGAAAGAACTTGTTATTAATCCCAAAAACTGGACACGTTCATGTGAAACTGCCAGTTAAACACAAGACAGAGATTGAGGAAGCTTATCACATTCCACTTAAAAAGAAAGAAGTAGGTACTCATCCTTCTCCTCCTCTTCTTACACCTCCTTCCCCACTTGACCCCAGTTGTCTGATTACACCTACAAATTCACCACAACCACAGTCACCTGACCACCAGGAGGATGGGGATGGGGGCGCACCAGATGACAATAGTCCTGATCCATGGACTGATTACAATACAAATCCTAACACTGATAATGACCTAGATCTATTCAAAACCCTATCCACCTGACGACAATGTAGAGTACATAGAATTAATAAATAGGGCTGCACAATATCACAGGGTTTAGCTTCAGAAAGAGGCTCTTGAAAACGCTTTTCTCTTTGAGACTTTAGGTTCTTCTCAAAGAGCAACTCATACATTGCCCATGCTTAAGGGTATGCTTAAACACGCAGACCCCTTCCCCTTTACGAGTGGTTTACCACCTACTTGAAGTGGGTGGTAAACTGCGAGTAGTTTGCGACCCCAAACAAGGCCGCAAAACATTAGTACATAGCATGTGGACTCGCTATTAGGGAGGGATGCCCCTTCCTAATAGCAAGAGTCGCAAATGCTATTTTGCGAGTCAGTGACTCGCAAAATAGCATTTGTACATGCTATTACCCTTTTTCTCCCATTTGCGGCCGCAAAATATGTTCGTACATCTGGCCCCTGGTGTGTGCAAGAATTCTAACACCGAGAGTAGATAAGAAATATACACCTGCACCTACAGACCTCGTTCACATCAAGGGTCAAGTTCCCTTAGACTCCCTGGTGGTTTTTAATGCTCGCAAAAGGGCAAACTCACAAACAGGAGTTGCCCATCTTCCTGATCAGGAATTCAAACTCACAGATGCCTCTGTCAAAAGAGTAGCTGTGCAGGCAGCCAATCACTGGTGTATTGCCAACACCCAGGCTCTTTCAGCGAGATATGACATGGCTCACTACGACGAATTGGAACAATTGCTCCAGTTCTTGCCAGATGAACACAAAACTAAGGTGCATGACTTAATTCAAGAAGGGAAACTCATTTCCAACACTTCCATTAGGTGCGCTTTAGACGCAGCTGACACTGCTGCTCACACTGTTAACCCCAGTGTTCTTTTAAGAAGGCACGCCTGGCTCCCAATTTCAGGGTTCACACCTGAAGTCCAGGCTTACTTTAAACCTACCCTTTTGATAAGGAACTATTTGGACATGTGGTAGACACTTCTTTGGAAAAAATTAAGGAAGACACAGATGTCGCAAAATTCATGGGAGCTTTGCAGTCCCTATCCAATTGAGGTTCCTTTTGCAGCTTCCTCTACAGGGGGGGTTCAAAGAATATATCCACAGATAATACCTCTACTTCGTATAGAGGCAACAATCAATCACCCTCTTCAAGAGGTTACTTTACAGAAGCATTTTGAGGCAATAATGGCAAGGGAAAAGGTAAAGGTAACACACCCCTTACTTCCCCGGCAGCAAACAAACAGTGACTTGCCTCCTTCTCACCCCGTCCTTTCCACACCTGTCGGGGGACGTCTCTCTCAATTTCTTCCAATCTGGAATGCAATACCTTCAGACAGGTGGGTCCTAAAAATTATCCAATCTGGGTATTGCCTGGAGCTTACCGACAAACCCCCAACATTTTTCCACGATCACACATCTGCACCTTCTCAAACAAGAGATTTACTCTCTAATGCAAAAGGGAGCTATAGAGCCCGTACCATTACAATATCAAGGGTCCGGCGTATACTCCCTATACTTTCTCATACCCAAAAAGGACGGCTCTCTCAGGCCTATACTAGCCCTCAGAGACCTAAATCTCTATATTCAATCAGACCATTTTCACATGGTGACACTCCAACAAGTTCTCCCGCTTCTTTAACAAGGCGACTTTTTGTCTACCTTAGACTCAAAGGACGCATACTTCCATATTCCAATACACCCCGCTCACTGCAAATATCTCAGGTTTGTGGTAGCGGGACAACATTACCAGTCAAAGTGCTTTCATTCAGAATTACCACTGCTCCCAGAGTATTCACCAAATGCCTGGCAGTAGTCACCGCTCACCTGCGAAGACAACATATTCATGTCTTTCCAAACTTGGACGACTGGCTCATCAAAGCCAGTTCTTTCACAAAATGTCTACAGCACATTCACAGAACAGTACAAATACTGCACGATCTCGGGTTCACAGTAAATCTGTTGAAGTGTCATCTCCAACCCTCCAACACGCAAACTTACTTGGGAACCACTCTCAATACACAAAAAGCTCTAGCCTGTCCCAATCCTGTCAGGATCTGCAATATTCAGGCTCTAATTTCCCAGTTTCAGTCCAACCACTCATTACCAGCTCGAGTATTTATGCAGCTACTAGGAATGATCACGTCTTGCATCATGATAGTTCCCCATGCATGACTTCAAATGCGTCCACTAAAGAAATGTTTAGCACATCAGTGGAATCAATCTCGGGGTCAATTGTCAGATCTAGTGTTGGTGGACGGCTCCACTCATCACTCTCTGCAGTGGTGGAATTTACAAAACCTATCCAAAGGAGGCCCTTCATTGACCCTGTTCCACAGACAGTGCTAACAGCAGACGCATCACTCACTGGTTGGGGAGCTCATTCTCAAACTTGAGTCAAAAGCAAAAGCAACTTCACATAAATCTTCTAGAGCTGCTAGCGCTCAAAGCCTTCCAGACTCAACTTGTAGGCAACGCTGTCCTGATATGCACCAACTGTATGACAGCCATGTATTACATACAGAAACAGGAGGGATACACTCTCTCCAACTGTCACACCTTGCACAAGCCATTTGGAGGAGGGCCATACATCACAAGATTTATTTTCTAGAGGAACACCTCCCAGCAGTAAACAATCAAATCGCAGATCTGCTCAACATACAAATACAACAGATTAATGAGTGGGAACTTCACCCTCAAGTTCTCCTCCCATTCTTTCAAATGTGGGGCTTCCCACAGATAGATCTGTTAGCCACACTCCAAAATGCCCAAACTTCGCCTCCATGTATCCACACCCATTATCCAAAGACAATGTACTGTGGATGAACTTGTCAGAGATATTTGCCTACGCTTTTCTGCCTCTCCCACTCATTCCACTAGTGGTTCGGAAGCTCAGACAAACATCCCTCAGGCTAATCCTGGTAACTCCCACGTGGGCCCGTCAACCTTGGTTCACTACCCTGTTGGAACTCTCAATAGTTCCTCATCAAAAACTACATCTCATATCCAGTCTCCTTACGCAGAGCCATGGAGAGATAAGACATCCAGATCCCAAACATCTCAACCTTGTGATCTGGCACCTGAAATCATAGTTTGGCTATCTGAATCTTCCACCAGACTGTATGACTATCATTAAAGAGGCCAGAAGACCTACTACAAGAGCTTGCTATGCAGCAAAATGGAAGCGATGTGTTATATATTGTGTTATATATTGTAACAACAACCATATCAACCCTTTAGATGCTTCCGTTCAAAACATTAATTATTTACTTCATTTACAGCAAACAGGTTTAGCATACACATTCATATGCTTACATAGCTGCATACCTTTAAAATAGACAGCATCTGTCCTTTTTCAGAGTACCTGTTATTAAGGCTTTCATGTGGGGACTCAAAAGAGTTATTCCACCAAGACTTCCACCTGCCCCAGCGTGGAACCTTCATATTGTCCTTACCTGACTAATGGGTCCACCCTTTGAGCTATTACATTAATGCGAACTGCAATTTCTCACTTTGAAAGTTGCTTTCCTCATTGCTATTACGTGGGTGAGCTTCAGGCATTAACCGTAGAACAACCATTTTTTCAAGTCCACCCAAAAAAGTGGTTCTTCGCACTAACCCCAAATTCCTACCCAAAGTGGTATCTGCCTTTCACATCAACCAATCTGTTGAGTTACCTGTATTCTTTCCTCAACTAGATTCAGTGGCAGAACGAGCTCTACACGAGCTTAAACGAGCACTGTTATATCACATAGAAAGGACAAAACAAAACAACTCTTTGTTGCTTTTGCTCCACCACACAAAGGCAATCCCATTTCGATCAGGTATTGCGAGATGGATAGTTAAATGTTTTTAGACATGCTCTGCAGAAGCAAAGAGGACTTTACCAATTCCCCCTAGAGCGCATTCCACCCGCAAACTGGGGACTTCTATGGCTTTTTTAGGAAACATCCCTATAACTGACATATGTAAAGCTGCAACACGGTCAACACCACACGCATTTACAAAACACTATTGTGTAAATGTGTCAGCCAGACAACAAGCTAATTTAGGCCAGGCAGTTCTTCGTACACTTTTTCAAATGACTGCAACAGCTACAGGTTAGCCACCGCTTTGGGAGATTACTGCTTTATAGTCTATGCAAAACATGTGATTTACAGCTCACATGCCTCGAACGGAAAATGCTACTTTTCCGCTCCAGTGAGCATCTGTTCTAGGCATTTAGAGCTGTAGATTTACATGCGCCCACCCACCTCCCCGGGTACCTGTCCCTGTTGTAGGATTATCTTACTTACATCATACACATGGACAGCTCTATTCGACTGTTACTACCTCCATTCTCACTCTATGCGGGAAAACAATCTAACAACGGAGTTGATGCCCATGCGCACTATCACTGAAAGGAGGAGTCACCTACCTCATGACTGGAAAGACTTTTTCAAAGAAAAACAACTTGCAAACATCCAGGCCCAACACTAGATGGCAGGAGTAGGCAACGCATGTTAATCTACAGCTCTACTTGCCAAGAACAGATGCTTGCTGGGTCAGTAGCATTTTCCTTAAGACAAGTTTTAAGTGAGTTCTCAAATGTTTTCCACTTCTATTTCATTCAAATATTCTGACATGCAGACTGAAACATACACTTTCAACACTAGCAGCAGACTGCTGGTTAACTCCCTGGTGATCAGCAGCTTTATTACAGTGTTCTAATGAGCAACTAGAGTGCTAACATTACTATTTTACACCAAAAGTGTGGCACAACTGAACACCATCTTGATGGAATCGAAGTGGAAAACTGAAAGCATTTCCTATTGAGGATACTGTAGTAAATGAGAAAATAAGTCTAGGTTTATAACAAATAAGTCTCCCAATATGGACACCAGAGAAAAAAAGAGCTGTAACATAGCACACATATAACCCAAATTAGTCAAGCATAGCACAATGACAGAAATTTGCAAAACACTTAGGCGCTAATTACGATGCCGGTCGGAGAAGCGTTCGACCGGCATCATGTCGGAATGGAAATCGACCGACTAGTAGTCAGTGGATTCATCCGATGAATTTGGATGCAACTGCCCATAAGTTGTGGTCGGAAACATCAATTTTTCCATTGGCCTTGTGCATGGCTGGAAAAGGACCACAGCACAACCCACATTGGAAAAATTGATGTTTGCAAACATCCCTGCACCGTGTGCCAGGCACCATGTGGTGCCTTACACGTGGGGCATGGATGTTTGTGGGGGCACCACAGGTGCCACCCCAAGCCTCACAGTGGAGGCCGCGGAGGGAAGTGGGCTCTGCTAGGGCCCCCAAAGTCAGTTTCCGACAGCCTTTCAATGGCGGCCGAACTGCCTGTAAGGGACATCGTAATACCTACTCCCATTGTATAGAACCTGCCCGACCGGCTCAAGCAGCAGTCGGTCCCTCCCCCCCGTCTCCGACCACAACATCATAATGTGGCGGTTGGACTGTAATAGCTAGATGACCGGAATCGTAATTAGGGCCTTCATTTTTTTGCAGTTTTATTTTGTGCAGGCGTGAAGGTATTGGAATTCTTTACATGAGCATCAGTTACATTACACAAGGACACATTCATATCAGTTTTAGGCATTGGGAGATTAAGTTATTGGCCCAGAATCACAGGATGTTGAGCTGACGCCAAAACATGAACCTGGTTCCCCAGTTGCAAAGTCTTCAGCACTGGCCATAACGCCACATCGTGTGTGTAACTTATGATCAAGTGAACAACTGGATAAAAAAACTTCAAGATAGAAAACAACTTAAAAGTACCTTGTCACCATTTGAAAACTTCTATGGTAATAAGACCCTATTATTTTTATAATTATTTTATAATTATTTAAAGAAAAAGTTTTAGGTATTACAGTTTTAATTACATCAAGATGACATTGGGCATGCCACACTTTTGTAATAATTACAGAATGTTAGTAATCTAGTAGTTCATTAGAATGCTGTTGGTAGGCAAAGGTCAGGGGCACGCACTAGGATAATTTAGGGCAGGGAGGAGAGTACAGAGGCAACAAGTTGACCATGCTGGGCATGCAGGAGGGACAGTGGCAGCCCAAAGTATCGTGGAAGGCAGAGGAAGAAAGTGGGCAGGGCAACAAACCAACCATGCAGGACAGGCAAGAGAGGCTGTGGAAATATAGCAGACCATTGAGGGCAGAAAGAAGAGGCAGTACAACTATACATGCCAACAGACCCGATTCAGGCAGGAGACTTCTGATGTTTTTAAGCCCACAAGCGATTTATTTTATCTGGATCCTGTCTAAAATCTCTTCTTATTCAATGTAAGTCAATGAAGAAAATCAATTCCCCAGGTTTTATTTTCAAAATGTCCCTCTTACTAAGTTGAAAATATTAGCACATACGGTACATTGGATCACGGAGGTCAGGAAAAGTGGGGTAGATACATTGACTCGGATAACAGTGGGTGGGAGGGAGATGGACAGTGGCACCAAACTGACCTTACAGTGCAGGCGTTGGGGATTGCAGCAGCACAATACACTACACAGGCTCAGCGGGATGGCAGTATAGCACAATGGAAATTGAAAAGCAATAGGGAGTGGACAGGGCCATGCACATGGACAATGTAGAGCAGAGTGGAAAGAGGCAAGGGCAGCAAGTTGACCATACCAGACAGACAGGATGGACAGATGCAGCATAACAGACCATGGGGGGCAGGAGGGAGGGGGCAGGGGAACAACGACAGATCAGACAAAGCAGGAGGGAGTGGATAGTGACCTGTACATGGAAAATGGAGGGCAAGGGGGCAGGAGCGGCAAGTTGACCATGGAGGGCAGGCAGGATGGGCACTGGAAGCACAACACACCTTGGAGGGCAACGGTGAGGCTTACACACAGACAACAGAGGCAAGGTTGGAGGGGGTCAGGTACAGCAAGCTGACCACATAGGGCAAGCAGCATAGAAGAACATACATGGCAAGCAGGAGGGTTAGGGGCTGCACAATGGCCATATGGGGCAAGAAAGAAGGGGCAGTGGCATGCAAAAAAGGACCTTGGATGATAGATGGGAGGGGGGTGGAGGCTGGATACAGACAAGGGAGGACTGGGGAAGGGGCTTCACCACAGACCATGCATGGCATTCAGGAGGAGCAGTTGCACTCTGTTTGAGTGGGTGTGGTTAATTGAGGTGGTGTGTGAGTGGCTATATGGATGAGTGAGTCACTCACACACTCACACACCCACATAACCACTTACATACCCATTCACATATCCATACAATCACTCACCCATGCACTCACTGGCCCATACAGCCAATCACACAGACTCTCACTCTCCAATACAGCCACTCACACACCAGCTCACTTAACTAAACACCCACTCAAACAGCCACTCACTCGCCCCTACAGCCACTTACACGCCAAGTCACTCACTCATGCAGCCATTCAGACACACAGGGGCCGATTCACAGAACTAACTTAAGACAAAATCCTAAACTTACTACTTTTGGTATTCACAGAAGTTAGGATTTTGTCTTAAGTTTGTCTTAAGACAAACTTAAGACAGACTTAAGACAACATCCTAACTTAAGTCCGTCTTAAGTCCTTCTTAAGTCTGTCTTAAGTCTGTCTTAAGTTTGTCTTAAGTTTGTCTT
The DNA here is from genome assembly GCF_964204655.1 of Triturus cristatus. Classification (NCBI taxonomy): domain Eukaryota; kingdom Metazoa; phylum Chordata; class Amphibia; order Caudata; family Salamandridae; genus Triturus; species Triturus cristatus. Next base: position 1,192,985,961 of record NC_140591.1, read on the forward strand.
AAGACAAACTTAAGACAAAATCCTAACTTCTGTGAATACCAAAAGTAGTAAGTTTAGGATTTTGTCTTAAGATAATTCTGTGAATTGGGCCCACACTCACTCACCCATACAGTCACTACACACCCATAGAGCCACTCACACTGCCACTCATTCACCCATACAGCCATTGACACCCACTCACTCACAAATACAGCCGCTCACACAGCAACTCACTAACTCACACAGCTACTCACACAACTACTTATACCGCCATACAGCCACTAGCACAAGGACACATACTGTCACACAGCTACCCACATAATATATTTTTGAAGCAGTATCACTTATTAGTAGTGCACCTAGAACAATAACTTCACTTTTGTAGTATGCTAGTATATATGTTTAACAATCATAAACTCTTAGAAAACTGAATCATGTATATATATGAGAAATGTAGGCTTGATTCACAAAGGTATTTTAACCCATTTGAGTAAGTTTGCACTTGTAAGTTTACTACTTTTCGATATTCACAAACCGTACTTTTGTAGTAACTTACACTTTTATAGTTAGGCCAACATTTCCATGCCCAACCACTGTTACTGCAACCCCCTCATAGGAATTAGTGAAGGTAGGGACTTAAAATGAAACCCCATTAGAAATAATGTAAAAAGAAATTATTTAAATTGTTAAAAATATAAATCTGTATATATTTATATTTAAAAAATGTGAATAGTACGTTTAATATTTAATTGTAACATTTTATAATTAAATAATACATTTACCATACATTTACTATACATTGACATTCATTTAGGACATTTCCTATTAGCAGGAACGTTCAGTCTTTCAGCACTACATATGAGGAAATGATGTTTTTTAGCCATGGTTTGATTTGCAGGGCAGCATATTTAAAAAGGACTTTGAACTATCCAGGCAAAGTACAATTTGTTTGTTTGTTTCAACTTGTTTTTTAGTGAGCAAAATGTGTGTGCTTGTTTGTCTTTCCTTGGCAAACCTTGGGACAGAATCTAGTTGCATCAAAATACTAGGCTTTCAGTAGAAAACAGAAGATCCTCAAAAACAGCAACTGGCATACATAGGATATCGTCCCTTCCCTCTGCAGTGCTTTGGTGCAGAAGTGCTGGAACAAAACATATGCTTAAATGGTCCTCCAGCAGGTATGAAATGCAGAGAATGATCAGAAACCAAAGAGGAGTACAACTTATATTGAAAGACAACAGTCACCACTCTAGACTTTATCTGTGCTGCAGGCATGGCTTCAAAGGTGTAGGAGAGAGGGCATCAACTGAGAGAGCCAGGAGGAGGTGATAGAGTGCCGCTCTGCAGGCCAGGGCACCGCAATCCAGCAATATTCCATATTAAAGCAGCGTTCATTACCTCATGATCTTGGGTTGCCTTCTTGAAACTGGAGTAAGTAGATACATTTGCAGAGTGCTAGCAGAGGAGCCTTGAATCTCAAGTAAATACAAGTGGGAATCCCGCCAGGGTGCTGTGTCTGGAACTGTGGCTTTGTGAGCAGAGTGGGGTTGTGACCTGAGTCGTGAACTCCAGGGGAGGCGTGACAGTGCGGATCCTCTTGCAGCGATAGTAAAGACAAACCTCAGATCCACGAAAACAAAGACAATTAATGCTGACAGTGGCAGGAATCAGGCGACTCTGTAGAAGTCTGCAGGGGTGGAAAGATTGTTGCACCTCATGACTCCTGCAGAGGTTTAGGACATTAAATTATGGTAAGATTCATCTGAAACAGCCTACACATATTGGTGATCTCAGACATGGAAAACAAAATGCAGGTATACATTGAAAACATGCTAATAACTACTTGGGTCTGACAACCTGTCCCACCTATTCGTGGTGAAGCAGGCATGTACCACTCTGTCTCGCCGAACAACCCTCTCCGCTCAGGGAGCCAGTACGCCGGTTAAAACAAAGCTACTGAATTACAGGGACCATGGTAATGTACTGAAAATAGCCTGTTGAAAACATGAATTAAACTATCAAGGATATGACACTTTTATCCCAGAATTAATGTTGGCAGTATAAGCAGCACACAGGGAATTCCTGCTGCTAATACTCCCAACTACAGAAGGAGGGTGTGCCCAATGCCATTCTCTATCCAGCGCATCTCAGAATAGAACATAAAGGTGAGCAACGGATCTTCGCCACAAATCAGGCCATGCCATTATTTCTGAAAACTATCCCAGCCACAAGTGGCAAGGTTATTCCCAGACGTGAGTCCAGCGCTTCCTGTGACACTGAAATAAAGCTACACAAGATTTACAAGGCCCAATTAGGTTGAAACTCGTCCTGGGTTGCTTGACGGAGCAGGGTCAAGTCTGATTTGCGGGGTCCAAACTGAGATGGCATAGTGCGCAAAAGAAACATGGATTAGAATGCTATCCTGAGGGACTGAGAGATTGCCAGTAGTTAGATTTATTGAAAGCATTCCTTTCCTAATCATGTGTGTGTTTGGCTACCAAGGAAGTCGGCATAATGGTCAACTGGGTACACTGGTTGGCTGGAACCTGATCTGACCATTCCCTAGTACTGCTACAAATAGCTATCCCGAATATGCTCTCCATGCCAACAAAGTAGAGACTTAGATGCTCTAAAAAGTATATTGCAGTTTATAATGAGCTATGTCACAAGACTCTGAAATACTGTAAAATGCCTATCGGCTCACTGCCTGAAATAAGCATGGTGATAGAAAGCATTAAAGTCTTTATCCATGGGTTCTCTATCTCAAAACCTAATGATGTGCTTAAGTCACTCAGAGACCAAGGGCCAGATGTAGGTAAAATCAAATTTGCGAATCCTTAATAACGAATTTTGCCGATTCGCTATTAAGGACTCGCAAAATTGAATGTAGGTAGGAATCGCTAAAATATTAGCGATTCCTCAACATTCCTTAATAACGAATCGCAAATTGAGATTAGCTAATAAGGAATACCTACCCATTCATTCCTATGGGCTAGGTGGCCCATAGGAATGAATGGGAAGATATTTACTATTTGCGATTCGGTATTAAAGAATGGCAAATAGCGGCCGCTATTTCAAGGGTGCCTGGGTGTCAAAAGGACCCCTGAAATGTGCATGTGTGCACATGTGGCGCACATACATGCCCTAAGGGCATGAATGTGTGCCACATGGCACTTTAAAAAAAAGCAAAAAAGTGCTTTTTTAAAGGAAGTTGCTAATTAGCACCGACTTGAAGTTGGTGATAATTAGCGATTCCTTAAGGCTAAAGTGCACTTTGTTTTGTGCTACGTACATTGTATTTAAGGAATCGCAATTTCCAATTCCTTGAATGCAAGAGCAAAATAAGGAATCGCAATTTTGCGATTCCTTATTTTGCTAGTAGGTTTAAACTCACCTACATTGCTCGCAGCCAAATAGCGATCGAAAACGCTGTGTTACTGCTCGCTATTTGGCCACCTACATCTGGCCCCAAATGATTACTCTAGAACGCAATACCATAGAAATAGTGCAAACCCACCTAGCCAGTTCGGACTCCTCCGCCTGTTGAAGGTGAAAGAAAGTATCCTTGAGTATCAGCTAGCACTAAGATAAGTGAAATAACTTGGTAACTATGCAGAAGCCTATAGGTATGGGCAAGAGGAGCGCACAGACAAATCCCTAACAAACCTCTAGAAACCCTCTGCAGGTGAAGAATCCACTTGCATACATGACAAAGAGGGTACACAATACTTTGAGGCAAAAGAGATAAAGCAGGAGTTCCAAGCATACTATCCCTATCTTTACAACCCTACATCGCCATCAATGATGGATCAGTTCTTAGACTATTTACAGAACACAGCACTAGCCAGGCTTAATATCTTGAAGAAAGACTATTTAATGTAACCGTTTTTGTGCAGAAGAAAGTCAATATAAGAACCTTCAGGCTTGTAAAGCCCTGGTTTCTGGTGGTCTGCTGACAGAATTCTTTAAAGAATACTGTGAAATTCTGGCTCCTCACCTCCTAATCTTATTAGAAGCGTATGTGAAGAAGAAGCTCCCTCCCTCCATGTACGAAGCCCTACTGGTGACTCTTCTTTTTTTTATTTTTACCAAAGTATAGCACAAAACAAAAGAAAAGGACAACATAATAATAGACAATACTGGCGTTAAAATCCGAAACAGGACTGAATATCGACATTTTACATTTGTGGGATGCAGCATGGATTACAGCAGACCAGCGAGCAAATTGAAAATGTCCGTAGGATAGTGACACCAAAAAAGAAAATCCAAATTCAAAGTATACATACATACTTATTACTCAAAAGAATAAAGATGCAGATCATGTCATATTAGGTGAGGTGGACTTCGCACAACATCTTACTTAAAAGCAGTAGTCAAATACCAGTGATGGCGCCGATGATGTGCATGTTATAATCATTCCAGAGCCACGGGCGATGCACCCAAGGGAGGAAGCAATCGGTGGGGTGCAATTGGGGGTCCAGCACCTGCCCTCTCAGCCTGTGGGGGGGTTTGGCGAATTAGGAACGGCCTGTGAAGCGTGAAGGGTGCGTTGTAGGAATGTGCGATATATGCACCAGATGTCACGAGGCCCGGAGGATGGAGGCTGGAGCGAGGCGTAAATCTCAGAGTGGACATTACAATACGCCATGCTTCTAAGCCAGGGCGCCTTAGTTGGACGAGCTCTGGCTCCCCAGAGAGAGGCTATCTCGCGCTTCGCAAGCAGTAGGGCAATCGCTGTAAAGCGTCTATAGCACAGTTTGAGTCGATGAACCATCCCCAGTAGCCCCAATTCAGGAAAGGGAACCAAGGGCGTTTCTATTATTTGAGATAGCACAGCAAATATCTCCTGCCAGTAGGGGAGAACATGGGGGCAGGACCAAGACATATGGGCGAAGTCAGCATCCAGGGCATTGCATTTGGGGCAGTTCGTTGGTTTAGAAGGATTAAATTTGTCCAATTGGACAGGAGTCACATAAATTCTGTGGATGAATTTAAAATGGAGTAACTTGTGTCTATGGTTAGGGGATACCTTGTGTGTTTGTTCCATGCAGTAGGCCCATTCTTTGTCCATTACGAGACGACCAATATCAGATTCCCATCTTTGACGTGCCCCGCTGTCCCACCCCGGCCGACGTCCCATAGATGCTTTGTATAGTTTTGTGACCAAAAGTGTTCCAGTAGTATCAGCTATAAGGAGCGTGAGTGGGGGGAGGTCGTCATGAGGAGCAGGCTAAGTAGCGAATGTAGCGCGGAGCGTCCCGTGGAGCAGAGCCACGTTAAGAGTATCCACACTGTTGAGCCCAGGAAGCTGTGTCAAATCAGACAGCCACGTGCCCGACCGTCCGGGAATAAGGAGCCCCAGTTTAGCAAAGGTTACAAGCACCCCTCTATCAGTTGTTAACGGCAAAAAGGGATTTTTGGCAAGTGGGAGTGCAGGCGAGTAGAGGGAACCAGACTCGTATAGTCGATTCAGCTTGCGCCAAGCCCAACACGGGGTGACCAGGGGCTGAATGTCATGGGCATCAGGGGGGATTCCCTTTGGGAGTAGGCACGCTAAGGGCGTTGGGGCAGCTAGTTCCTTGTCTGTTTTTGTGTAAGGTATTCTGGCATCAGGATGGAGGGCAAATTGAGCCTGCGCCACCAGGAAATATAGTTGGGGATCTGAAACTGCGAACCCTCCCCGGGCATACGGGAGGGTAAGAGTGTCACAAGCCACTCGCGGTCTGTCGCCCGCCTGTACCAGACAGATGAGAAGACCACGTAGGTGGGTGAAAAAGGCATTGGTGAGCGGAATGGGTATAGTGCGAAGATAGTAAAGAAAACGCGGTAGTACTTTCATTTTAGTAAGGGTGATACGGCCAGCTATAGAGAGAGGCAGTTGTATCCACCTATCTATTTGCGAGGAAAGCTGTTCCATAGCTGGTCCATAGTTCAACTGTATAACTTGTCCCTTATCCCGGTGTAAGTGGACCCCCAGATATTTGGTAGTCTCCCGGTCCACTCGCAAAGGGTATTCAGTTCCGTCAGCCGTAGCCGCGCCGGTTATGGGGAACAATACCGACTTTCCACAATGTATTTTTAGACCCGAAACGGAGCCGAAACATTCTATTTCACCAATCAAAGGCTGGAGATTACTTTGCGGGTGTCGCACAAAAAGCAAGACGTCATCCGCGTACATCAGCAGAGGACCAGCGGGGGAATTGTAAGCCACGGAACAAGTGTTTTTCTTGAAGGTGTCGGACCAGAGGGTCCATCGCGATCATGAACAGGAGAGGGGACAAGAGGCAACCCTGATGGGTACCACGGGGGATGGGAATGGAAGGAGAGAGGGACCCATTAACCCGCAGACGGGCTGTAGGAGAAGAGTACAGCAGGGCGATGAGGGCTATGAAATTGGAAGGGAGGCCAAGTTTACGAAGCGATGCCAGAAGGAAAGGCCACTCGATGGAGTCGAAGGCCTTTTCCGGGTCTAGCAGCGCGACTGCGGCGGGCGTGGTGGGCTCAATACGGTTAATGACAGAGAACACCGTGCAAAGATTGAGGGAGGTAGATCGGTGTGATATAAACCCCGATTGCACTGGGGAGAGAATTTGGTCCATCAATAACAATAGCCTCGAGGAGAGCGTTTTGGCCAGAACCTTTTTATCAAAATTTATGAGGGATATTGGGCAATAGGACGAGCAATTTGTGGGATCCTTGCCCGGTTAAAGTATCGAGGAGATGGCCGCCTCGCACATGGTAAGAGGGAGTGTGCCCGATTCCAACGCCTCAGCAAACACCTCCAGGAGTTGGGGAGCTAAAAATTCCTTATACACTTTATAGAATACTCCGATGAGGCCATCTAGGGGCTCTTAAACCAAGGAAACTTCCAGAATGATATGACTCATATAGGCTCTTATAATTGATTAGTTGTGACGTAAAGATGTTGGCCAATCATGTTGCTAACAAACCTTCTGCTACTGGACCTTGTTTTACTAGACCAGTCTGGCTATGTGCCGGGTTGCTCCAAACTGCATAACTTACTCACGTGGTTTCCCATAATGCATCAGGTTAATCCAGATGCTACAGGCAGTCAGTATTTTTAAATGCCGCAAATGCATGACTCTGTAGAATTGTCATACTTACTTATGGTACTGAGCCTGGTGGACTTACCCCTTTTGTTCTTAAATTGGATACAGCTACTATTTACCAACACCATGGCCTGTATCAGAATAAATCCTTTACTCACAGCCATGTTGTATTGTTAAGGCGAATGTAATATGAATTTCCATTCTCCCCTATGCTCTTTGTACTGGTCTTGGAACCCTTAGCTGCTAAGTTACCACAGGACTACACCAAACACGCACTCAGATACATGTCACACCCCTACTGATTTCACTACAAGCAGATGATATGACAGTCTATATCCATGACCCTATGTTGAGTTTTCATCCGATATTGTAGGAATTAATTTGATTGTGAGGTAAGTCAGGCATTACCATAAACTGGGAAAAATCTGTTGCCTTCCCTCTCTTCCAGCGCACACCTAGATTTAAGCCTGAATTTACTCTGGAATGATGTGAGGACCCAGTGAAGTACTTGGGGATCTGGATACATCTAGTCATAAGCACCATCCTGAGGGAGAACTATGGCTGAGCAATCTCCAGAATAGCGACAAAAAATTGAAAGGTGAATTAAACTTCCTCTGTCACATGCAGGTGGAACCATGCTATGCATAATGATAGTTCTTCCTCAATTGCTATATTATTTCACAGATATACTTATACCTTTAACTAAAGAGTTCTTTGCAACACTTTGTTCCCTATTAATGAGGCTAGTGTGAGCAGGTAAGCAGCCCCAAATAAAATGGGAGGTGCTGACATTACTTCATGATCAAAGAGGCTCCACCCCATTCAACATCAATTTATATAACCACGTGCACAGGTTCAGCTCGCCTACTGATGGTATTATTCTCGGCCTTACATGCTGCATTTTGTGGTGGAAACGGACAATGCCCAGCCCACTCCATTATGCTCACTGACCTGGCAATATTCTAGAACATAATAGTATACAGAGTGCAATTGTGGCTTAGAGCAAGCTAAACAATAAAAAAAGTTGATACTTCTTGTTAGACCTGACTTCCTTGGTGTGGCCTTCTCCCATATATTTTGCCATCAGCACTCCTGTTTTCTGAATTTGGGTTTTGTTGGCATTAGTACACTGTGCGCTTTACAACTGCTAACCTGTCCTAAAGTGCTTGAGCTCTCTCCTTAAAACGTGGTAAAATTGGCCTACATCTGATTGGTACATGTAATTTAGTTGTAAGTCCGTAGTATATGGTACTTGGTCCCCACTGCCTGTAAATTAAATGATGCCAGTGGTCGGGCAGCACTCATTGTGCCACCCACTAAAGCAGCACTTTAGATCATTTTTCAGGCCCGCCATTGAAGCCTGTAGTTCTGTTTAAAGTGCCAATTCTAACTGGCAGAATAAACCTTTTGGCAGGCCTGAACCTTTCTTTTTAATGCATATAAGTGAGCCTAAAGTAGGCCCAATAAAGCCCCCAGGGTAGGATGCCTTGTATTTAAAAGTAGGACATGTATTTTTAAGGTCTGGTACTGAAAACTCCTAAAATTGTTTTGTAGTACTGTAAGTCCTACCTCACCCATAGGATAACATTTGGGTACCTTATTACATTTAATGAGCACCAACGTTTGATTCGCAACTGGTAGGAATGTCATTTTTTTGACTCAAATGAATTGTAATTCAAAATCCTCTTTAATGGTAAAGACGGATTTTAGGTCAATATTCAGAAAATGTCACTTTTAGAAAGTTGTCATTTTCTTGTCCTAACCATTTGGTACCTTCTGCCAGTGTTCTGGGTCAGATAACTGTAAACGGCTTAGCTGTTGGCTTTTATGTATTTCTCCCAAACAGTGAGACAAAGGGAACTTGGTGATACTGCCCTGCTCCTTGTGGCCTGCCTTGATCCTCAGAGGACTGCCCTGCTGTTACCAGAGGACTGCTCTGCTGCATAAAGCCTGCCTTGCTTCCTGATGCCTACCTTGCACCCAAGAGGATTGCCCTGCTACATGACGCCTGCCTTGCTGCTTGAACTAAGCACTACCAGACTGACTCCAATGGCTAGTTGGCTTTCCTACTGTGTGAGCTACAAATACATAATAAGCTCCACAAACCATGAATCCTGTTCCTGGCTCTGCTGACGTCCGTCCTAACCTCCCAAGTGGTGCCCCTCAAGTCCTGGACCCTTTGAAAGGATGTTAAAGGTGCTGCTTCTGCCTAACACTACAAAAGTTGGGACTTGGAAGAATTTTCACCAAAAAGTACCTGACGAACCAAAGGACGAGTGCGGCCTACCTGGCAGCTGATCCGCCTAAAGTACATCGCCGGTCAGCCTGACTTTGCAGTCACTTCTTCTCTGCAGCAGCAAATCCTGTTCAGCTGGACCTCCTAGCAACTGTATCAAGCCTCGTAGAGCTCCATTCGGCTACAGCTTTTAGCTTCGTCCCGCTGGAGGTTTTCGACTTTCAAAACTTTAACTAAGTCCTAAGGTAAAAATCTTCACCAGGCATGACGATGACAGGCGCCCCTTCGATGACGCCTACTTCATTGGTGTGGAAACGTGGCTTCTCCAGGTCACAGCTTTTTCTTCCCTTAGTCAACTGCTTCACTAAGACCTCGTCCAGTGATCCCTAGCGATGACCACCACTCCCCAGACACAGCCTGCTGTCTTGCCTCAGTGAATTCTACCTAGTCCTAGACTTTTCTTCAAAATTCCTTCTAAGTTTGAAGGTAAGCTGAGACGAGCCTAGTCTATCTCGTGTATTTGACCTGTGCTCCATCGCGGTCAGCCTTAACATTTCACATTTGCCTCTGTTCTGTGTGCTCAGATACCTGCGGTTGATGCTTTTTGTGATGTAGCTTGGTTCCATGTTGGAACGTGAAGCCGGTTTTGTGCAAAGATTCTATGTCAGGCAGTTGACCAGACTCACTAATGGATGGGGTGATTAATATCCACCACCAGGGAAGGGGAGGGAGGGAGGGGGGTCTATTCGTAGTATAAAGATCTTGTTTTTTTTCTCTGTTCCTTTTTCTTGTCTTCCTTTCTTTGTTTTGTTTGCATATTATTGCATTGCAGTTATTATACTTAAAAAAGAACATGGCCTGAAAATAGGGAGAGGGATATGGTGACCCTATATCTAGAGAAACTGGATTTTCATTTAGAAATACTTCAATGAGCGGGGAGCTAGTTCCTAAACCTCTCGTAAACTTATTGTATTGTGATTCTGCTTGGTCATGCTGAATAAACATAATTTTGACAAAAAAGAAATAGGGGCAAAAGTTTTCACAGCTACGTTGTCGGCCATTTTAGGATAAAGAGCAAGGAGTTTAGTGGTTGTCTTGGTGACCAGCCACGTATTGAAATATTCACGGAGGAAACCACGAGGGATTGGTAACGTATTCCTTTTTTTCACTTGTCTTCATGGTGACAAGCACACCATTGGGTACATTGTGATGTAGGCTGAATTAGTTGGGTACATTGTGATGTAGGCTGAATTAGTTGAAGAGAGAATACGTGACCAATTTGTGTTGAAATGTTGCAGTGATAAGATAAGGGAAGAGCTATGGCTAAAAGATGAAATACCTCTGGATGAAGTGTTGATTACTGCCAAACGTGTGGAACACATGTTTAAAGTGTGTGAATGAATTGAGCAAAGTGGAAAAACAAACTGCTTCTGCTGAGAAGGTAGAAGTGGTGGTATGTCATGTAACGCAAAAGTCTAACCCTGTTAACAATAAGAGTGCGGAGGAAGAAATAAAAGTGCAATGGAGTATCAAGGAACATGTTATCGCTGTGGTAAATTTGGACATCAAGCTAATGCAAATTGTTGCCCAGCTCTCAAAGTGGTTTGAAACTGTATGGGAAAAGAGGACATTTCTCAAGAAACTGTCGTAGTCGAAACAAAAGGGATAGCAAAAGTGAGGTTAAGAAAGTCATTTATCAGGTGAATGAGTGTGGCTTGGAACACCCTTGAGAGTGGGTCAAAGTAGGTGATGTTAAGATAACAATGACATTTGATTCTTGCTCTCACCTCACTTTGATTGCTAAAGAAATGTATGAGAGGAGTTTTTGTCTTAAAGTTAAGTTATTGAGGTCAGATGTGAGACCATCAGGTTATGGTGGAACTCCTATGGAAATTCTGGGGTATTTCTAAAGATGTGTGGAGTGCAATGGGAGATTTGCTGATGCAAAAATCTATGTGGCTGACAAAGGCGATAATCTGCTGAGTGACACACCAGGCATGTCTGGGTATTACTCTTAATCCTAATTCTAATCCTCCAGTGCAGGTACAAACAATAGAGAATGCTGGTAACAAGTTTGTGATGATGTTTGAGAAGTTGTTTAAGGACACATTGGTGCGTTTGAAAGGCTACAGTCACCAGATTAAGTTCCATTAAGTGTGCAGGAGGTGGTAAAAGAAGAATTCTGGAGTGATTGAGCCTGAGGAAGCAACAGAGTGGTTGGCTCCAATAGTGGTGGCAAGGAAGAGTAATAATGAGATTTGTTTGTGAGTGATCTTCGTGCACTCAATAGGGAAGTTGTTCTGGACAAATTTCCACTCCCCAATATTGATGAGACGGTGTCAATTCTGGATGGGGCTTGTTATTTTAGCATTCTGGACCTAGCTTCTGCCTATCCCCAAGTGCCTTTGGAGAGGTTTTGGAGAGATTACTAAAAGCTGGTTTGACGCTACATCGTGACAAGTGTAGATTTCGGGTGACCGAGGTTGACTACCTTGGTCATCACATATCAAGCAGTGGTGTTAAGCCGTAAAAGAAGTTGGTTGATACCATAACTAATTGGAAGGATCCATGTTCAAAGGAAGAGCTGGCCTCGTTTTTGGGTATGGCTGAGTTTTCCAGCAAGTATGTTAGGAAATTTGCTGAGAAAACATATAATCTCAGAAACTTGTTATGCAATAAGGCAGATTTTTTGTGGGATTAGGTGTGCAAGGAAGAAGTTGCAAGGGGTAAGACGGATCTTAAGGGTGATCCTGATCTACAGGCTTTTGAACCAGGTGATACGACATACATTATCACAGATGAGAGCAAGAAAGGGTTGGGTGCTTTGCTGGTCCAACAGAGGGAAGGTTCCGAACATCTGGTGGCCTGTGCTTCAAGATGCCTAAGAGGTGCTGAAATAAATAACTCAGTCATTGAGAAAGAGGCTCTTGCCATTTTCTGGGCTTTAAATGAATTCAAGAAATTTGTGTGGGGCACCCCCTTCATTGTCAGGTCTGAAAGAAATCTTTGAGAAGAAAGGTTTAGACTCAATCTCTTCTATGATTAGGAGTTGGGTCAATTTGATATTGCTATGGAATATATCCCTAGTACAATTAATGTTACGGCTGACTGTCTCTCGCGTTTCTAAGGAATATTTTGATGTTGTGGACGAATTTGATGTGAAAGTGTGTGAAATCACTTTAGGAGCAATCAAAGAGGAAGAATTGAAGCTGGAGTTAGGGAAGGATTCTGAACTGTTGAGACTGATGGAATTGATACTACAGGAGAAAGTGGATAAGCTTGAGAAACCTTGGTCGCTGGTTTGTGTTGAGTTGGTTATTAGTAATGAGATGCTAACTAGAGGGACGAGGTTAGTTCCTTCTGCGGGTCTGAGGAACAATATCATTCAAATGGCTCTCGAAGGGCACATGGGTATTTCCAAAACCAAAGAACGCATTAGACAGGATTTTTGGTGGCCGGGTTTGGATCTCATGGTGGAACGTGTTGTGTGTGATTGTATTCCTTGTTCTTTGAGTGACAAGATACTCAAGCCAAGACAATCATCCATGGTCTGTAGGAAATTACCCATGTGTCCTTGGTAAGAGGTAGCATCACACACCGTATTTAATTGTACTTCTAGATTTATACTCAATTTGGATTGAAGTAAGTTGTGTGAGTGACATTACTTCACAATGTGTGATAAAGTTCCTAGATGTTGTTTTCAAGCGTGAAAGTTTTCCTAGTTCCTTGTTATTAGACAATGGTCCACAGTTTTGTTCATGTGAAATGGAAGAATAATTAGAAGGGTGTGGAATTCAGCACAAGAAAACTTCTCTTTATCATCCCGAGACTAATGGAGCTATTGAGAGGTTGAACAAAACTTTGAAGGAAGGAATATAGTTGGCGGGGGGTGCACAGTTTGAATTGGAGAAACGAGTTGCAAAACAGGATTTCAGTTTACAGATTTTCAAAGGTAGATCTCCAAATACCAAAATGTGCCCTGGGGGGATGATACTGGACAAATGACTTAAGGACAATGGTATTGGTCAGTGGAGGGCAAAGGAGTTGGCTTTGCAACAGAAAAGAAAGGATTATATAGACTCTCGTAAATGTGCTAAGACAGCTGAATTTCATGTTGGTGATACAGTCAAGATCAAAGCATCTGTGGGCTGTCAAGTCTTGTCTAATTTCACAAGTGAGAAGTTTGTGGTAAAATTGTTCAACAATGCAGTTTAAACCCACGACGGTCGGATCTGGAATCATAGCCGCGTGGTTCATGTAAAGCCAAGGAATGACCGTGCATGTGAAACTGAATCTTCAGCTGGGGTGCTGTCTCAGTTGGGGTGTTTGAAACCAACCAGGAGAAGTGTGAGAGTTAGCAGAAGCCCAGCATTTCTGATAGATTTTGTGAGGAAATAATGTAAATTTGTTTTTTAGGAGCTCACTTTGTTATTTTCTCAAGTGTTATTTTTTATTATTTGTGTGATTTTCTTCTTTTTGTCATAAGGGAAGAAAGGTTGTGGGGGTTTTACTGAAACTTATGTCAAATGTAAGGGGGAAGACGTGTGATGTGGAACGTGAAGCCAGTTTTGTGCGAAGATTCTGTGTCAGGCAGTTGACCAGACTCGCTGATGGATGGGGGGATTAATAAAGCGTTTCCTAGTTACCTGTGTTTCCTGTGACCACTCACTTCATTACACTTTGATCTTATAGGCAGTATTTTGTGCAACATTGTTTTTTATATACATAACTCAATTCACTTAGTTTGTTATGGTTTAATATTATTCATTAAAATTTACTATATTTTTCTAAATTTGTTTGGGATTTTTCTTGTGTTGTGTTTTTCACTTTATTATTGTTTGTGTGCTGCATAAATACATTGCCTCTAAGTGAAGCCGTACTGCTTTTATGCCAACCTACCAGAGGTAAACTACAGGTTAATTTAGTGACGTTTTTGGTTCAACTGACAAGGAATGTGGTTGTTGCTTGAGTAGATTTATCACCTACCTCAATTAATAACCCGATTTCTTACACTTTTTTATTCTAGTTTATTCCCTGAAAAAGGCAGTCGACCTTGTTGCCGACGAGTACGGCTAATATAACTCACTTAAAGAAGCTAAATATTAATAATTGGGGAGATCTGTACCAGGATGGCTCTTTTATAGATATATCTACAGTCACAGAACATTCGGCACACACACACCACTTGATATCTTCTTATATTACAGCAACAGAGCCATTGTGAAGGTAGACAAACCTTGTTTTCCACAGGAACCCCCTGCTGTAAACCTCTGTAAGCACTGCTTGCGGCTATTACAGCAAAACAAAAAAAATTAGTAGCAGACCTATACTCCTTTACTCAACAAGAGGCCCCCGTATACAGGCCAAGCTCGAAGACCAAATGGAGTCATATATTCCAGATTTCATTATCGGCTAAGAAATGGGACTATCACTTTTCCCAGACAGTGATGATGATACCCAGCAGCCGACTTCACATAATATACTTCATTACTTGTATATTCTCTACCATACTTTGTAGTCTATGTAAAATGGGGTTAACACAAACTGTAGATGAATATGATGTGGCACTCAGGAGGCAGGCTTTCTGCATCTGGCTTGGCTTTGCCCCAGAGTACGCCAATATTGGGAATATGTGGGTAATACTATTTAAAAAATGACAGGAAATAATTGAGTTGGGTCCCAAACTGGCATGGCTGGGCTTCTTCGATAGCTGGGGTCTGCAGGAAACTGGTGATGCTTTTTCTACTATTGGCTTGGGTCTCAATGCACTGGGGCAGAGGCAAAACACTGACAAACAGTATGGTTAGCTGATCCTGTGTACCATAATTAGCAACTTGAAATATACGCTGAATTGCCTCTGTAGTTACCTACTCAATATAAATATGCCAGGGCTTTAAGATGTAGTGAACGAAGTGGTGATCACACCCTAAACCGTTCGGGTTCTGTACATGTAACCAAGGGAATGGGTGGGCCTATCATATTATTACTATATATGTATATTCATTAGCTAAAACAAAATTTTGCATATGTATGTTACTCATCTGCTTCATACTTACTATTTTAATTTGAAATAAATAAAAAAAAAATTAAAAAGCCACTTCTCTGTTTCTATTTTTGTGTTTGAAATGAAATGTGATGTGCATGTAGCATTAATAGCCCTCTGAAGGGCACAATGGAGGTTAAGACCGTCAAAATGCTTTCCACAGAAAGATAACATGCATTTGATGGGTAGAAGTCGGAGAGAAGCACATCTTGGGTCAGGATGCCCAGCTCACCATTCTTTCTATTTTTACTGTGACAAAACGTTATCTCTAGTGTCCAGAAGGCATTCCAGGATTCCTGACCTGCTCTCTCTTGGGAACTGAAATGCAGACAGTGAACAGAGGCCAGATAAATACCTACCTTGTTTAAGGTTGCTCAACTCCCCACTTAATTTCTATTGTTTAGTTTGACAAACATGATCCCTGGTGGTCAAGGGGCATTTAAGGACCGAAGAAGAAGGCATACTAGGAGGTACCATCCCAGACTCTCTATCTCAGTGGAGCTGACATGCAGATAGGGGGCAAAAGTCAATAAAGGGCATCCCTTATGCTAGACTGTCTGGCTCTCCACTCTGTTTCTATTTTTTTTACCTGTGACAAAATATGATGCCTGGTGTCCATAGGGCATTTATGATCTTCTGGAGGCAAGAGGGGCAGATGTGATTACGACACCCCTTATCTACTGCCACAAGACATTAAAAATGGAGATCATGGGGAGAGGCCAGTAAGAGGCAGAACTTGCACCAGAAGCCCTGACTCCCATCTTTGCTTCTAATTGTTTTGTTTGACAGAAGAATATCCCTGGTGTTCTGTATGCATTTTAGATCTTCTTCCTATTCCTAACAGTGCCCAAAAGAATGAAGCAGAAATGAAATTCCTGAGCACAAATCCTTTCCAAGGGACATGTGTGTTCCTCTACAAAAGATACATGTTTTGCAGTCACAGTTCTATCAAAGTCACTAAGAAGCAATTCTTGCAGGAGGGAAGTATTAGAAAGAATACAGCCTTCTCTTTCCAGCTGAGCATCCCCCATAATTACTGTAGTCTGGGGTGCCATAATCACAGAGACTTCCTTGGACATTGAAAGGTGTTGAAAAATCCCTGTTGCCTAGTTGGCTTCATTTTCTGAGGGGATGGCTCTCCTTCAGCTGCATGCAGCGGATGCGTGCCACAGGGCCTGACCTTCAGCATGGCCCGCTGCCATGTTTTGAATTTTGTTGAAGGGACCACGGAGCCTACCGCATGTTTTACAAACTCATAGCTTGTGGTTAGACCTTCTTGGGATTCATGGACTTCATTGCAGGTCCATGGAACCAGCGGGAGATATAATAAGAATCCAAGATCCTCCTGCCATTGTTTTGTAAACCCTGGACCAGTTGTTACAGACCTCGGGGAGCTGTGCTGGGATCCACCAACCCCATGGTGAAAATATAACCTTTTTAAAAAAAAAACAAATTGTACCAAGGGGGACCCTATGGTCCTCCCTCCCCAACTGATCAAAGGGGTCATGGAATGAATTTCCTGTGCTCGTATGACTCCTTTAATTGTTTTCGGAAGGACCCAGTTCTCAAGTTCCAGAACCGCAACCAAAACATTTTCCTTCAAAACACCATCAGATAGTGTCAGGCCCAGTGACACAGCTTTGGTTACTCAGGAGAGAATGCTACCTAATCAGATCACCGCAATGGATTTACACTATTTGACAGAGTTACTCTAAACAAAGCGAAGGCACTTCCCCCAGTAACGTGACCTTTGGTCATGCACAGCAAGGATGGCCACAAGGCATGGTCATCCCTTTGGTCAGGCCCTGTGCCCAGTCCACTGTGGGCAGCCATACCCTGCTGAGGGCAGCTATTAGGGGCGAGCAGCAGGTTTGGTAGCCGGGCTCCATCCTGCCACATGTGGCCAGCAGCGAAGCCCCAAGTCTACAGAGCTGGAGGCAGCACCTCCTGCTGAGCTTGGCCATTGGTCATATGCGTCACACTTAGCTAGAGGGCCCCATCTCAGTGTGTGTGTTTAGCCTGTCACTGTGCACACCGAAGGTTAGTTGCATGGCCTGGCCTTCATCCAGGTCCTGCGCTAAACTAATGCAGGTGGCAAACCCATTTTCATTTGAAACAATAACCATACTTTTTTTATTATTAAGATTTTTACTGATAATATAACAATTGCCACTTACAGATCATTGTGATATACAGTTTGTAGTCTGAAAGAGAAAAATGCTGTAATATATGCAACAACACAATCAGGTATTACATTTCAGTGATTCGTCTTTGTGACATTTCAAGTTCTACAGTTGGCGAAATACATAGCTCCCCCGATAGGCATTCCAGGCCCCCCACTTTTTGTCCCACTTCTTAGGGCAGCCTCTAGTTTTGTAGACTTCTTTTTCGGCTACCATACATTTGTCCATTTCCGCCACCCATCCAATTAGCAACGGCTTGTCTGTGCCCCCCCATTTCATAGCAATGACTCTCTTAACCAGGGTGTACCCCAGGGTGGTGAATTGTTGTTCTATGTCTGTGAGGTCATTTGCCTCTCAAATGTTCAGGATTCCCAGTGGGGGTGTCCGAATGAGTGGTTTTCCCAGTGCCTCTTGCATCTTATTCATAGCTCGCTCCCAAACGTGCCGTATGTAGGGGCAATCCCATAGTATATGATAAAATTTGGCAACTTGGTTACTTTCACGCAAGCAAAGCGCATCTTGTCGAGTCCCTATCAACAATAACCATACTTTAACTGTAATTTCTGAGCTCAATTTTTAATCCATGTTAAGATGCTATAATGAAGCTAACCATAGTTTTACTTTAACCCTGGTTTCCGGGTTATTTGTATAACATAAAATAACAAACTTATAAGAAAGTCTACCTTGCCGTTGAGCTTGTGGCCCTGCTTCGCAGGGCTCAAGGGGGTGGGTGTAGAATATGTAGCCAACTCTCACTTTGGCCATGCAGAGTACCTTGCCTTTGAGTTATGCCACACCTCGAAGTTTGGGCACAGGTCCCGGATAGACCTTGGGCCCAACCGCTGCAGGCAGCCAATCAGCTCTTGGCATGTCCTTTAGCCATGTGAAGCAGGGCCTGCCCTTTACCAGGCTTTGCTCCCATCCTGCTAGGGCAGTCTAAATCTCCTGGGTAAGGCCAAAGACGTGAACAGCTGGAGTTCGCTGCTGCAGTGGGGCCTTGCCGCCCAGAGCAGGTGGAGTGCAAGTCCCGATCGAAGATCATGCCCTGCAACCAATTCAGGCCAACCACAGGTGGTTGGACACAGAGTGTGCTGAAGGCCAGAATCGCCTACGGACATGCTTTCCTTGGGTTGGCTTACTGTGGTGTGTTAGCAGCAGGGAATGACCACAGACCAAGCCCTGCAATTCTCCTGCACTGCACATCAAAGGCTAGCTGTCACACAGTGTGGATGACATCCTGAGCGCCAATGCCTTGAACAAGGGGTGGAAAGGGTAACTAATAATTGACAGGACTAGAGATAGATGGGAGAAGGGGCATGCACCTCCACAAGGCGTCACAGTGTGTTTTGATTGACGGCAGCAGTTTGGGTGCGGGCCTGGCTAGGGCCTGAAACTAAACTCTGCTTTGAATGAATTTGGCCATCCGCAGTGGGGATAGCCTGCCCACAGTGTGTTGGGTGCAAGGCCTTTCTGCCAACCCTTGCTTTGCACTGCTTCTGACTTCAATGGGAGTTGTGTACTTACTGCAAGTAGGGGGCAGAGAACCGGGCATGAAATTATGGTAAACTTAGGCACACCTCATCAAGTGCCTGAAGAAATATGGCCACATTACCCCCACCCTAATGGAACTCAACTGGCTCCTCTATCAGGCCGCACCATCTTCAGACTGGCTACATCATCTCCAAAGATATCACAACAGGCTGGAACAAGATCTCTGAATGCATCAGGACTGGCCAACCATGCTTCAATAAAAATAAAAAATCTGAAGACTTACCTCCTTAAAGAACAGTTCATCATGACAAAGTAACAGTCTGCCTTCACTGTCAGAATCCAGATTCTCACCAGATTCTCTCCAAACACTCAATGGCTGAATCTTTGATTAACCCCAGTACAGTGGTCCACTGGCCTTTGGCTAAATCCGCTCTCAACAAATACCACATATATACATACTTTTATATTTTCACACTGCCAGTGAAAATAAATGTGTCCCAATATCGCAGTATTCTGAGCAGTTATACTTATAAACAAACATTAATGCCTTACTAGATTACAAAGGTCAAGTTTCAGGTTGTTACCAATGAAATTGACATGTAAAAAGCACTGCCTCACAGATTACATGCTACAATCTATTTACACATGGCAACATGCCCTCTAATTGTCACAAGGCATATTGTCAGTGTGATTTTAGCTTAGTGTAAACTATTAAACCCTAAAACACATAAAAAATACTATGGAATAAAATATATGCAGATGTGCAGAGTACATTATTCTGTTTATTACCATGGTTGAGACATTCAGTGACATCCTGATCTACTTTTGGCTTTGCCTCTTGTGATCCCTGGCTCCTTCCCATAGTAAACTTTGTAACTATGGTAAAAAATAACACATTACAGTTTGTGTATCTACATATATAGTGGAACCACTGGGCCTGAGTAACAAAAGTAATTGTAGTATCCTGTCTAGGTTTATGTATGCCATTTTCCAGTAATTTACACTTTTTAGTAATCTAAACTTTTGAGAAAGTTTACTAATTTTTGGTTATTCACAAAATATGGGCATAAATTACACTTTTAGAGGATATTTGTTCCAAAAATGTAACTTACACTTTGTCAATAGCCAAAACATAGTCCACAAACTCAAAAGTGTAAATTGCTCAAAACTTCAAGTTACCTTTGTGAATCAGGCCCTTTATATTCAATAGTACACATATTAAAATTCTGCTTACACAGACTTCCACAAGTGGATCTCAAGTACATCTCAAATCTGCTCTTCTAGGGGATGTGAAATGCGTATGGTGGATAGAGGCTTGAGAGGCAAGCCTTTGACTAGTCAACCCTGCTTCTAGTCCTCTGAGGCCAGCGAGAGACACAACTTGCACCATAAGGCCTGACTCCTCTCTTTGTTTCTAATTGTTTTGTTTGACAGAAAAATATTCCTGGTGTTCTGTATGCGTTTTAGATCTCCAAGGGGAATCAGATTGTATGGTATGGTAACATCTCTAATCTGCTCTCCTAGGGAAGATGAAATGCAGACGGTGGATAGAGGCCAGAGAAGCAAGCCTCTGACTAATCAACTCTGCTTCTAGTCCTCTTATTCTTGGCATGTAGGGCACATTCATAGTTGCCTGAAGAGGGAAAATTGAGTGGTAAAACTATTGTTCTTCTTCCTCAGTAAAACTCAAATGCCAGTGGTGGGGAAATGCCAAAGAGAACCCTGACTTTTGCCAGAATGGCCTGGCTCATTCTATTATGATTCTATGCTTTAATTCAAAGAAATTGACTTTGGAATTCAGTGAGTATGTTAGGTCAACTGAGGGGGGTGGGAGACTAAACAGGTAGTAATAACAGTTGGCCTGGTCGTACATTTACCTAGGTACATTTGCAATTGACTTTTGACTTCCTGTGCTAGCCTGGAATTTGTGGTGAAGCCTCTAATTATAATGGGTCTCTGTTTAGTAATGTGTGTGATTCTCACAAAATTTGAATGAGCAGTAAATGCATTAACGGCTTCTCTTTTTTGAATACCAATGAAAGAAATAAAAAGAGAATGGCTTTAAAAGTAAATCAAGTATAATTAACAACGATATTTTTGAAATGAGTTAAGTTTTTGCTGCGTTTTCTTTCCAAAGCTTGAATCTGGGTTGGTACTTGTTTCAAGATATTACCTGGTTGCCATACATGCTCAATGGTGTTTATATGAATTGGATGAGAATAACTGTGTTGAGTTGTTATACCTACAGCAGTTTAGGGATTTGTTCTTCAGGATGGAGTGGATTGTTGTGTTAATATTTTCTTCTAGATTGTATTTGTTCAAAAGCTAATATAATGTATAAAGTGGTAGGCTTAGAGGTACTTTTTGGTATTGTACGTAATATTTGATACGCTATCTGGGTGGAATTTACTGAAAACGTGGCACGTTATCTGTGATCCCTTTCATGTTTTTCTGTTACGTGTCTCCTTTATTTGATTTTGTTGTAATTTATTAAATGTATTTAGTAATGGCATTGTTATTTTGGGGAAGTGCTATATATTTAATAACATGATGATCAAGCTGCTATATCCAGAATGATAACAGGGCTACTTCATTCTTTCTTCCACAAGCAAATGTGTGGATTTCCTGGGTTACTTAGGCAGTTTATTGAAACCTATTTAATGATGAGGGCGGTTGGATGTGGAGTGAAAGATTACACCACAGAAACTGTAGGAAGCATATTCTTTGTGTATGTCCCAGCTTAGGCAACATATAAAGGATAAAATGCTGTCATATTGGTAATTGAGGTGGTAAGGAAAACGGGACTACATTTACTTTTATGCTGCAGGGGGTTCTAAAGAGCACAAGACAGCATTGGGTTCTTAGTGCAGAAGCCACTAAGAACTGAACAACTTGATGAGGGTAGAAATTTGTGAATATTCGCTTTGGGTCTACAGAAATGCAACCTGTGGTAAATGTGGTGCCCTTCACTGATGATGCTTAAAAAAAGTTGCATTACTGTGTGTTCTTTTAAAAATATTTTTTTGTGATGATCATTTGGTGGCAAGATTTTGAAAGTGATTGCTCCTTATTATCATTTGAGTATTATTCTTAAATTTATGAAAAGTGCTTCATCCCCCTGCAAATTAATAGGCAATAGACTTAACTTTAAAGTTAAACTGCTTTGAAGTACTAACAAAATATATTTCTTTTAATTTTTTCCTAGGATTATACTCTAACAATGTACTTCCAACAATTCTGGAGAGATAAGAGACTGGCCTATACAGGAATCCCTCTGAATCTTACACTTGACAATCGAGTAGCAGATCAGCTCTGGGTGCCGGATACTTACTTTTTAAATGATAAGAAGTCGTTTGTGCATGGGGTTACTGTGAAAAATCGCATGATTCGCCTCCACCCAGATGGAGCAGTCTTGTACAGCCTCAGGTTTGTGTAATCTCTAAAATTATCTTCTAAATTACCGTTTACTGATTCTAATACTATATAACTGTTAGATATCCACTGTACTAATGGGAAATGTGTTCTCAGAAGTGCATGCTTAGTTCTTTGCATGTTTTGATTGATATGTTCGGTTTGTGTTGACTTAGTAGTTCACTATCCTATTCTTACATATAATTACAATGTTAGGCAAAATTTACCTTATAGTTATAACTACCTCTAACTGCATCCTTTATTGAATCAGATGTTATCTAATGGTGGAGACAGGTCACAATTGTGCCTGAGGTACTGCAAAGTCCAAGCATTTTGACTTCTAAAGAGTAATCTGTTTTTTATGAGGACTATCAGTCTCATCCTTGGTACCTGGCTCAAGAGCAAAATGTTCCTTAAAAAGATGCATGTGATTAGTGCGTAATAATTTTAAAACTGTAATACAGTTGAGAAATACAGAACTTGCAATTTTAAAACCAATGTATGTTGAAGAATATAATGTAATGAGAAAAATGACACAAACCACAATCAGAAATCATGTTTTCTAACCGCGATACAATAAAGAAAGAATAGACACTTCAGATTCTATTGTTTTTATATTAATTTATCAGACATTCATCTAGTTGATGCCAAATGCTAATGGTTGTTAAAGTTAACCCCATGTGACAGGTAACCCACAGATTTCACTTTGTCATCATTTATTGAAAAGAATTCAGCTAACGTTCAGAATCTGGAGCTGCTAAATAAGGGCACATGATTATTAGGAAAATAAAAGTTTGGCAGCTTGATCTGGAGTATTCAGGTTTGCCCTCACATATCCCACCCAGGTCACTTAATATCTGTGATGGTCTAAAAGACAGAAACATTGCTACTTATCAGTCTTTAAAGTGGCATGCAAACTTTTTCATACAACATGAAGTCCATAATTCCACAGTGGAAAACAATATTTACAAATAGCGGATTTCAGAACGTTTGTGGGGTGGAAGTCGTAGCAAGTTTACTCTTAGGTCAGATGATATGATACTCTTCTAGAATCAAGGACCCCCAGAGCTACATCCTGTGACATACAGCCTTTGTCAATATTTTAAATTGTTATAATTCGTGATTCTATCATTAGGAAAAGACTAACAAAGAATGACATTTGTGGAAGGGTAGCCAGAAAAAGGCCCCTTCTCTCATGCAAGAGAATTGCTGCGTTACCTACTTTTGCAAAACAGCACCTGAATGAACCACAGTTTCAGAACTGTAGACGTATCTAAGTCAGATTGTAAAAAATCTAGTAATATGTTATCCTTTAAAATAAGCAGAGAGCTATGTTGATAACTTTTTTTTAAGGTTTGGTAAAGATGCCAAGAAGTGCTATGTGATTTGTTAAATTCTTTGACCTTCAGGGTCAGATGAAGATTTTTTAAAGTAAGGCTGTGACCTGGGCATGTTTCCGGTCATCTGGGACAGTAACCTCGTCTATAGAGAGATTACAGATATTGATGATGATAGGGATCAGCATTGTCTGGAATAAGGCTAGAATGTGAGTGGAGCATGGATTAGAAGGCGAACCTCACCTAGTGAAGCCCAGTTTACTCTCAGCTACTTGCTTGTTTTCCTTAATCTTTATTAATTTATTTCTGCAAATTGTCCTCATTTAATTTCAAAATTTTAATAATCACAAACTCTCCTTCTGGTAAAGTTATACCATACAACCTAACTATACCTAATCTCCTCTAGTTTATCTATTAATCCTTCCAGCCATTTGCATGAACTCCCATACCTCCCTACTAATGTTCACACCAGTGTTCTTTTATTTTAATCCACCACAAAGAAACTGGAGTAAATGCATGTAATGGTTTCCTTGTAAACCCAAGACTAATCCCAATAACCATTGGATTAACCACTAGCCTTGGGATTCAGAGCAGCATAATGCCTAGTGTGAAGTGCTTCAGCGCCTTGTCAGGTGTAGTAAGTGTGATATAAATCAAATTTTTTCATGGAGTGTTGTCAAGTCTTAAAAAATATCAGTCATTCATTCCAGTAGTTCCTAAGTTTGACTTTTGTTTCCCAACCCCTTCCTCTAATTTCACTCACTTGAAAAGGTAGATAAGGAAATTATGATAAGGCCTGGTCGTTTTCAAGACCAGATGCTATTACTGAAGCTCCTTGATGTTTGGTTGCATAAACAGTAGCACCACCCTTTGTTGGGAGACATGCGGTTCTGCAAGCAGACATGAGAATATCTTTTGCTTGAGTTGAGGAATAGCATTTCTCAAAAGATGTGTCTATTAGTAGCCATTTATATTGTAAGCAAATGCTACTTAAACACAAGTTAGTCATGTTTTTCTTTTTTTCCTTCAATATAAAAATACACTCTTCTAAGATCCTCAGCTGGGAACCTTGTTTAGTTCCCTCATTATCTTTCAAAAACAATTATTTTTGATGTCTCTTTTGAAAAACGAGCTTGCTACCATGGTGGTATAACAAATAATCTAAGAACGTAATTTGCATTATCTAAGTAGATTGTACACCAATCTATTAAATTAGCAAAATATTTCAAACTTTCCATCCTTGCCTCTGGAAACGAGAATTCGATGAAGAGGGTTTTTGGCTACAGTATTACACTGATCAAATTATCAGCGGTAAAAGCTCAAGATGCTTACCAATTTAAGGATGGATCAATTGGTGTTGAATCCTGAGAGGACAGTAACAAAAGAGTCATGTTATAGAATTAGATACAGGGCCTGAATATAAACATTTGTATACTGCTCATAGTAGAATATTTCTCACTTTTAGGCTTACTCTGTATATGTTTGATATATGTGAATTAGGTCCTCTGAGACCGCATCTTTGCGTGTAGGATTGAATTTATTTAAAGGACTACATGACAGGGCTGATGCTTGCAACTCTCCATTAGCTAGATGTTGGAACTGGCACTTTCGGGTTGGCTGAGGCCGTACCCCGGCCAGGCAGAACCTACCACTCCCATCAGGAGCGGTGATTACACACACTGTATAACCTGCACTCACCTTTGGTAGCTTGGCAATGAGCTGTCAGACTTGCCACAGAGGCAATGTGTAGAACATTGACACAGAATTTACGATAAATACCTTGAGCCTCATAAAAGAAATTTCACATGTGATGTATGTAAATAACATTTGTATTCAACACACATAATAATTAACACAACATGAAAATCATGTATTTCTGGGCATAAATCACGCTTGGGATTATTATTAGCAGTACTAGGCCCAGCCAAGTTCAAATGGCATCAGCAATATGCACACTTGGGAAAGATCCTATTCAACCCCCCCTCCCCACTGTACCCTTATGTAGTGCAACAAGTTGTCCAACCCAGGCCCACCTTGCAAATTCTTATAATTTATACCACTCAGAGGGTTCCCCCCGTGTCACAACTATATCAGAAATATGTACATCCACAGAATGTTATCACTTTTTAGCAGCACTGTGGGCTGAAGCTGCGTGGGGAAAAACCAATGTCAAATGTAATGCTCTTTGGCAAGAAATCAACATATCAGGCAAACCTCAGTCCAGTGTTGTGAATCACGGGTGGCTTCCCACCGTCACTTCCACACACACACTTACTCCACACCGCTACATGGTGCAATGGATATCAGGCAAGTCCGTACGGAAGCGCATGCACACATATGCACTCGGCACCCTAATACGGTGCAACTGATACCCAGCAGGTCAATTCATTACACACTGCAGACCCCGTGGCCCCAAGCCTCCCTCCACCATCCAACTCACCCTGAATTTCCTACACTCAGGGATTAGAGACACCCCATTCCTGTTATCCTGATTGGAGAATGAAGCAGGGGGGCCTCTCCGAAGGAGGAGGCACCCCGTCAGGTACACATTGACCAGAGTCACACCCAGTCAATCCGCACACAATATCGGGTGTGCAATGATATGGGTCGCACCAGACCATTCCGGTCACACATAATGAAGAGTTGCAAAATCTGTACCCCATTGGAAATGAGGCACAACATCCTGTTCACGTTGATTTTGGCCTCACCAAACAACACCCGTCACACACACAACAGTGTTGCAAATTCTGTGCCTCCCTGGAAATGAGGCACAACGTCCTGTTCACGTCGATTTTGGCCTCATTAAACAACATCGGTCACACATGCAACAAAGAGTTGCAAAGTCTGTACCTCCTTGGAAATGAGGCACAATGTCCAATCACACACACAACAAAGTGTTGCGAATTCTGCGCCTCCCTGGAAATGAAGCACAACATCTGGTGCACTTCTGTATTGGTCGCACTAGACAGTTACGGTTACACACAGGCGCAAGTTCAGCAATGGCTCATGAGGTAGAATGAGGCACTACTATGGCTACGCCCACACCTCCGAGGGTCGCAACCTGTGAATCGGATATCGCACACAATGAGCATGCAGTCGGTGTGTCACACGAGAGAGCTGCAGCACGATCGACAAAGCGTGCCACATTGGGACCCACAACCGGTGAATCCGATTACCACCAACAAGATGCTTATGCGTGCCAAGGTTCCCACGATGTAAGGGCCACTTGCCTTAAATGAGGGCCAGAGTTTGGAACTTCGCACACGGCAATCCTGTCTCCAGGCACAATTCTTAGTTCTACACTGCACTACCAGTTGAAATCCAGCAGACGATGTGGGCACTTGAGAGGGCACCACGCTTCAGGTGTCACAGGTAAGCAGTGTTGGACCATCTTAGGAGATCTTTGATGTCCCTGGGACCTCCGAAAAAACAGGGAACAAATTCAACAAGCTCTTGCAGAGCATACTTCAGGGTGACACACGATAGCTGGTAGTCGGCCCAGGCCAGCCATTATTCAGTAAGGGCATGCCGTCCCTTTCAATGGCAGTAATCCTCCTTCTGTATAACAGAGTACTCCAGCATTGTGCGCCACGTAGTTCCAGGTTCTCCGGTCCCATGTCCCCACAAGCGTATCTTACCCTGTGCTGAAGTATGGCACCAGTAGTTATACTGGAGTGTGCCTTTGAAGTTAGGGGTGGATCAAAGGGTCTTTCTTTGAACCTCAGATGTCTCCCCTAAATTTCAGTCCTGTCTGCTATGAGGCTGAGAAATGCAGATCTTTTTCTTTAGTGGGGCCATGATCTGGCTTTAGAGGCCATGTATCAAAGCCTCTCCCTCCAATCTCTCCAGCTGGCAGACAATGGCAGAGGTTTGTCATTCCAGTTGCATGCCCAGTATTTTAGAGAGGTCATTAGGGAATGCCCAGATGTGCTCCCCCAGCCTCCAGCGTGGACTGGAGCCAGGCACAGAGGCACACAAGGAGTTTAGAACACAGAAATACCCACCTTCTAGTAATGGCATTTCTACACGAATTACGACAAAGCCACATTTAACACTGGCAAGTGTTTGTTGCTGTGAATCCAATGATAAAAAACATCATGAGGCTGCCGTATTGCACTCTGCTATTGCAGCCTCAAGTGATTTCAACTATTTCCCCATGTTAGCCCATGGGAAGAGCAGACCACATAGGTAATGAAAACGTGTATGAGGTATTTCTCACTATCTGGGCAGGGGATACACATGTATCTGCCCTGCCTTTCACCTACCACTTGCTTCGCCCCTTAAGATGTACCCTTGGGGTACAAAGCAGAAATGAAAGGCCCTCTCAGGATGGCTAGTGACTCAAACAGGCCAGTCTGAGTAAACGCATAATTCCACGTATCAGCCTGCAATGGCAGGCTGGACACGTATTTATTAGCACCATCGGTGCAAAGCACAGTCCAGCCTGCAATGGGAGGCTGGACCTGTATTTGGGGGCACCATCGGTGCCGGTGCTCACATCAGCCTGTGAGACGTATTTAAAAGCACAATCTGTGCATAGCGCACCCCAGTGTGCAGTAGCAGGCTGGACACTAATTTAAGAGTACCATCAGTACTCAGCACACACCAGCCTGCAATGGCAGGCCGGACGCATATTTAGGAGCAACATTGGTGCAAGTACACACACCAGCCTGCAATGGCAGGTGGGACACCTACTTAGCACACCCGTGGGCTGAGCGCACACCAGCTGACAACGACAGGCTGGACATTCATTCAAAACTACCTTTGATCGAAGTGCACACACTGGCCCAGGTCTTAAAACATCATATGTGCCCACCCGCAAGTTGCCCTTTGCAGGCCCGACTTCCTAATGTGTGTAGGAAGGGATCGCACACTTTCACACTGCAAAAGTGCCCCAAGCCCTAAGGCCCTAACAAGTGAATCAGCCACACCCGGGAAGTTTCCCAGAGGGAGAGCCAACCCCCAAGGTAGGGAAAACCCACATAGGGGTTCATTCCTACCTAGGCAGTGCACACGCAGATGTACCTACCCGGCTACACACCTACCCCGGTTTGGTGGAAGTGAACGGCCCCTTCAGGGTTGGCTACGGAGCGAGACCGGCCAACCTGAGTATGAGACATTTTTGACAGGCTATTCAGGTTGGTGGCACAATCAGTGTGGCGTCCCCCTATGAGCCAGTGTCGCACCCGCCCTGAATATGTGGTGTACCATTTTACAGGACACTCACTGGTGCGAAACCTAAATCAATCAAGTAAGCACCCTATCCTGATGTGTGCAGGAAGGGTGTGCGCATTTTCTTCTGCAGTACAGTGCGAAAGTGCCCAAAGTCCCAAGGTCAGGAAAAGAGAGTTGGTAAAAACCAGAGGGGGACAAAAAGCAACATGTTTTAGGGAAATCACACTAAGAGATTCAAGTGGCTTGAAGAATTAAGAAAATGCCACTACACCTACAGGTTAAATAACATAATAAAATGACAAGACCCTGCAGGGCTATGCTTTCCCTTTTTTTCTTAATGTAGGCGTAAGTTATTCTATATGAATGGCATCCCCAAGGGTGATTTATCGTGTACACTGGGTGTGGAACAAATTGCCTAAACCTTGGTCTGCAAAACGCTCACTACAAGTGTGTTCCAGACCGAAGTGTAGTGATTTGTGTGGCTATCTATAAAAATATGTATTATATATTATGTACATAATTTTTAGTTTGTCAGAAATGTTGCATTAAATTTGGTGGAGACCCAAGAGGACTATTGTATCCACTGCCTGAGTGCACTCAGCCTTTCATCCTTCTGAGATTGATCAAATCAGTACCATTGACACGATTAATAATACACTTCTTTTATTTGTCAGCATTATCAAGTGACCCCTCAGAGTGAATGTGCCCTATTCAAACACTCATGTTATGTGTTTTATAGTTGTCTTGGCAGTTTTTAAACTGCCTGGACGAGACTGAGGGCAACAGAGCATTTTATAAAGGAGTAGTTAAAACATCGGTTAACCTAAGTCATGACTTTAATCTGAAAGATGACAGCGGGCATTTCTCTACAAATAGAGTGCTACAAAGTTTAGGCCAACTAAGGATAGGGACTCTGTTTACCGGCATCACAAATTTCATATAAACACAAGCCTTTCTGAAGTAGTGATTTTATCGCTCTGAATACAGAGATTTGCCTTACAGACCGGAAGGTGCCATGATCATGTTTTTAATTGCTTACAAAGACAATAAAGAGAAAAGTACAAGTAGTGTTACTCACTGAAGGGCTTCTGCATTGTGAAATGTCTACTGATTTTAAGAAAATAGGTTATTAGCTGGGGAAGACGGGCGTCCATCCCAAGTAATTATTCCAAAATCCTGTCAGGTCCAAAACACAAATTCAAAAACTAAACATGGCCTCATCCCCTGGTAGTTACGACACAAAGCACACATGCTTAACTTAAGAAAAAGTTTTAAAAGTATTAATCAGGACCAAAGCATTTAAAAAGTCAAAACACAACTAAATAAAAATCCCACGACCAATAAAAAACTAGAGAAAATATACACCTAGCGGGTCTTCCTGGTAAAACATTCAAGCTTCTGACTTTGTCTCGGAAATACAAATCTAAATCCTCCTTGAAGGCAATATCCAGCACTGACTGTCCTTTCGAAGTTGGGTAGCTACTAGACGAAGACCTGCTGAAGCGGTTGGTTTTGGCAGAAAAAAATGAGTGGGAAAATTTAAATTTCATTCCTGCCAAACTTCTCATCAGGGAAATACTTTTCATGCCTGTGCCTGGTTAACATTGTTTCTTTTGTACTTAATCTCTGTTATGGACTTCGGAATCCTCCAGCAGGGCACGCCTCTTAGCTGTATCCAACAAAGTCTTCACAAAATCAGACACCTTTGCGCAAGGTCTTGCTGAAGCTCCTGAGGTCCCTTAAGTCCATAGATGTTCTAAGCCCCATGTTTTCAGACTTTCTGGAGCAGTTTATATTAGCCTCTTCTAAAGCTTCCAGGACCTCAGGGACAGCATCAAGTGGCTGGAACTCACTCCAGTAAAGGTCATCAGTAGGACGATTCAATGTCTATGTTTTTACTTGTCAACTGGTAACCTCCGGAAAAAAAGGCCTCTTGCTGCTTTTTCTGTCCCTGTAGCCACACAGGAGGTTTACCAACTGACCTTTGGATTCCACTTCTCTATCGAGCTCTAAGGTCCGGACACGTTACAGACATTAGGTTCGGTCCTCTTCTCTTCTTCCACAAGTCCAGAAAGCATTCTGGTGAGCTGGGGAGTGAGGTGCCCCCTTTGTAGGAATCACTAACAATTGGGGGGGGGGGGGATTGGGATTGGAGTGACTCTTGGACACTCAGAGCCAATGACATAAAAGCTCCCACTCTCACCTCACTTTTGCAGCACATCCTGTTTGCCTTACTGCAAACTATCTCTCAGTGCACTATTCTGAGTAAAATCTAGCATGGCGGAACTCTTG
This sequence comes from Triturus cristatus, assembly GCF_964204655.1. Lineage (NCBI taxonomy): Eukaryota > Metazoa > Chordata > Amphibia > Caudata > Salamandridae > Triturus > Triturus cristatus. Next base: position 1,193,017,178 of record NC_140591.1, read on the forward strand.
GGTCCTAGGAGGTTGCTGGTGTCACAGCCCGAGCGTGTCTAAGGAAATGAGCAGTCCCATCCTCCTCAGTCATACCAAACTAGTTGTCGGGCCAGCGTTTCCTCCCACTGGATTGGTACCAAACTGGCTACAGGATGCCCAAGGGCTTCTCTTCCCCAGATCTCTCTTTACACTTTGCTATGTATAGGCATGCGTTGCCTTGTCCCATTCAAGTTAATGAAGTTGCTGAACCCACCCCAGCTGCACTTTCTGAGCTGACAGAAGCCCCATACGTTACATCCTTCCTGCCAAAAGGCAGAAGTCATTGTTTCGGTTCTGGGAGCAGTTTTTGCACCTCATTAAGAGGAAGCACTGGCAGGGCCCAGCAGCCTGATGCTGATTTGCCTTCTGGCGCTTCAGTCAGACAATGAATTTTTTTAGCAATACTTTTCCTAAATATTTATCAAAATCTAATTTCAACATTGAATATGATTTTTAACAAATATTTAAAACAGTGATTGAATCATTTCTGTAGCCTATCCCAAATCAGGTTTTGCAAAAATAGTATTTTATTTACACTTTAGTTTTCCTCAGATCTAAACTCTGTATAGTGAAGATAGCTTTTGGGGATTAGTCACTATAAGATCACACAAACATGAAACCCTTCGTTCATACCACTTTTAAATACTGCACACCCTATCTCGTGGTCTATGAGGCTTACCTTGGGGTGACTTGTTTAATATTTAGAAGTAGGGTTCTTTCCTGTCAAAAGGGTTATTTTGGGAGGTTCAGCAGTCAGGCTACAATGGTAGACCTAAAGCCATGTTTCCATTGTCAGTCTAGTGGATGGAGCAACATGTTTTTCAGTCCACAGGGGGCATTTAACATTCCATGCCATTGGTGTATTTTCCTTCACCATATACAATGGTATTACTGGAAAGTTCAATATTCCATTTGAGGATTAACCAATTTTATCACGTTTTTTTTCGGAGCACATACACTGGGGTCTGGACAGCATTACCTCCATGTGCAGAGTTAAAAATCCAGCCAGCAAAAAATGGGGGCCATCATACAAAAAAGGGATTTTCTTACATACTTATACTAGATGTAGTTGAAATTGGTGATTGAATAGCAATGTGTTCAGTTTCTTTTTGACTTGTATGTTTTATTGGTTTGATTTATTCCGACGGGCATGAAATTACAGGTTCTAATAATGCTGACTGAAAAGGATTGTTTCAGAAAATTATTCTTAAGAGTGGAATTTTCAGAAGTAGGGATTTGAAAATCCTCCAGTTTTTGTGCTTTTGAGAACGTTAATGACTGAAGTAACTGACTATGACTTTGTGAGTGCCCTAAGAGTAACACAGGTCAGTTTGCACAGCCTTCTTGCTCTAGGTAGGAACATTTCAAAGAGATCAGAATGATAGTGATGCAGCGGAAGCGGTGGGGCGGTGTATTATCCCACACCAACCTTTACAATACCTAAGGAAGCATAAATACTATAATGACGGACCCATAAGTCATTCTCATTTCTATTAGCAATAGCAATATCACAGGTCTTCCAATGGATCTTTGGTACAGCTAAAAGGGACTAAGTAGAGAAAACAGAGAACTATTCCTTCCTCATGAAGGAATAGTTCTCTGTTTTCTCATGACCTGTAATGAACAAACAGCTATACCATGAGAATACACCACAAATACATCAATAATATGATAAATGTTATCTTAAAAAGAAGTCATGACTCAGTATTCTTTCTAGGTACCTTTTTTGTATTCTTTCAGAAAATATGAATGGTCATACACAAATACAAATCATAAGAGAAACACTTTAATTACAAAGATTACAGGCAAACATCACAGTCATCATAAGTAGAGTAATTCAGAGATCATCAAACGCAGGTGAGAAATAAGGGGATAAAAGAGGGAAACAAGGAACATCAGGATAATCACAGTTCAGTTACCGCTCGGTACAATAGAGAAAATTAATGCACAACGTGCAATTAGTTAAGGGAAACTATCTCCACAGCTATAGGAGAATAGCGAAGGCAGCATCACCTGCCGATGATGTGCAAAGTCTCTAGGGAAAAAGTTCTCCGCAGTCAGGTTTGCCAGCCAGATCAGGAATCGGCAAAGCACAGCAAACAGCATACCACGGATGCAGGACAAGTCACCAGAATGTGAACGAGCCAATGATCATTTTCCCACCAGTCTTTATACTGACTTCACAACTTTGTTACACTAGGTTAGAAACTCTCCTTAATCCTACAAGCCACTCTCATTGGTCAGAACTAGGGGAGGCAAACATCTCCTAACGATGACTTTTCAAAATTTCTCTAAACAGTATGGGCCCGATTCACAGAATTAATTTAAGACAAAATCCTAAACTTACTACTTTTGGTATTCACAGAATGCACTTACTACTTTTGGTATTCACAGAATGCACTTACTACTTTTGGTATTCACAGAATGGATTTACGACTACTAACTTTACGTCCGCACTCGGGCCGGATATTCGGCCCGGAGGCGAAGCTTCTGGCCCGGAGGCAGGGCTCCCGGACCGGAGGCGGAGCTTCTGGCCTGGAGGTGGGGATTCCGGCCAGTGGCGGAGATTTAGCCATGGCCAAAATCTCCACCTCTGGGCCGGAAGCTCCGCCTCTGGGCCGGAAGCCCCGCCTCCGGGCTGGAAGCTCCACCTCTGGGCTGGAAGCTCCGCCTCTGGGCCGGAATTTCAGGCCCGGTGCGGACGTAAAGTTAGTAGTCATAAATCCATTCTGTGAATACCAAAAGTAGTAAGTGCATTCTGTGAATACCAAAAGTAGTAAGTGCATTCTGTGAATACCAAAAGTAGTAAGTTTAGGATTTTGTCTTAAATTAATTCTGTGAATCGGGCCCTCTTTGTCTAAAATTATAAAACTTTCTAAGAGCATGCAGAAACTACAATTTACATATTTTGTAACTACGTAGCAACAGTTTCATTCTAAATCCTCGCCTAGACAGGATGAGTCATACTATTCTCCGCTCTCTAAGGATGCAATGTTATTCTTTACAAGGACATCAGGAAACGGCATGAGGAGAAAACAAAAGAGCACGGAAGCACATCCCCTAATTAATACATTTGCTTAGGCCTGCATGTTTTAGCAAGGAAAGACGGAGAGAAAAGAAAATTAATTTCTACATTTCTAGGCCTACAATACTTTCACGAAGAATAAAAGAGCTTTTTCGTGTTTGTGCTTGAGTATTCCTGCAGTTTAGGAAACATAAGAACATTAATATTAGACATACAAATTAATAATGTCTTCTCATTCTATTATTATACATAACCCTATAAGGAAATCTTCATGCCACATGTGTTATTCTGACTCTAGCAAAACTCGTGAACTTTTGCACATTTCCAGTGTCTTTACGTTTTAGTAATTTTGTTTTTTACATACGTTAGTAAATTATTAAAACACACACATGGGTGGATTTTCCCGAGCAGATTTTATTCGCAAAAATCATGCTCCATCAATCCCTCATTTGATGGTATCCCAAACCCTCTCACCAACCCATATCAGATTACTATCTGATAATGAACAATCAGAATGCAGTAGTTCTCATCTGCTTCAGCCTAACACCCTCTATGTCCTTTCATGCATCGTAATAAATCCCCCTACGATCTTCCATTTCTATTTCTTCTCTTTTCCTTTTTCGAGCTCGTCTTTTTCCCTCAGCAGGCGTACTCCTGCGACACTTATAAAGCAGCATTATCATTAGTATGCTTGTAGCAATAGCAATTATCGGTGTTAATATCTACACCCTAATAAGCTGTTTGAAAAATTAGAAAACCAGTTACCTATGGAAGAAATACTCTTACCAATTTTCTCCCATGCACCATCAGCCTTCAATTTTAACAGATCATCATGTAAATGAGTAATGTTACAAATATACCCCTCCAAATCCTTACTTTTATCAGGGATATGAATGCAACATTGCTGAATCTTTAACATACTACAGAGTCCGCCTTCTTTTTCCAATAGTACATTTCCAGAAGTCTTCACGTTTTAGTAATTTTGTCTTTTTGTTTTTCACATACGCTAGTAATTTATTAAAGCACACACATGGGTGGATTTTAACGAGCAGATTTTGTTAGCAAAAAACATGCTTCATCAATAGGTACATATTTTATTTTCCTAATCCATTGACATGTCTAGTGGCCGCTTGAAGGGATACTTTGAGGAAATCCATTTGTAATTTGGGAACCCCTACCAGTACAAAGGTCCCAAACTGCAGTATTGACGGGACAAGGGACTCCATGGCTTGCTTGAAAACGGGCTGTGAGATAAATGACTTGTTTCTGTCAATAGCTTAAATTGTGCTTGTCCAGGATGATGACTATAGGAAACTGGAATTGTGTTGCAGTTGTCCCCCACTTTATGCCCCATTTTTTACTACTAGATCCTGATTTCCTGCTTGACAGTGCACTGAGGCTTGCTAACCAAACCTAAGTGTCAGTGCTCTTTCTCATTAAACAAGTTAAAGTCTAATTGTAACCCATTTGGCAAGGACTTTAACATCCCTATAAGTCCCTAGTTAATGGTACCCCTGGTTCCTAGGCATTGGGGACTAAAGAGGGTCCCTAAGGACTGCAGTATGTCTTATGGCACCCTTAAAGACCCACACAAATTGCATGCCGACTTCCATTGCATGCTGCGTGAAATGGTGCAAACCATTCTGAAAATATGACATGGCAAATTCACCTTGGGCCATGCAAAATGGCACCACGTGTACTATATGTAAGTCCCCCCTACAGCAGGACATGAAGCCCTAAAACAGGTTGCATTATAGTAAATGTGAGGACATATCTGCATGAGGAGATATGCCCCTGTGCTGTCTAGTTCTATGACTAGATATTGTAAGTGCTCACGGAACCCATCTTAAGACATGTACAGGGCACTGGTCAGCACGAGTTACCAAGTTACATCATAGCTTCACTGAAAATACTGGTGGTTGGTATAAAACACCTTATCTTAATAAATCTGTACTGATGCCAGTACTAGATTTATTATGACATGCACCCAGAGGGCACTACCCCCTAAAACCTACTAGTCCTCTAGTTTGCTCGCTGACTGGAATTGTCCAGCCTGCCACCACAGATGAGTCTCTGACCTCCTGCAGTGGTCAGAAACAATGCCTGCCCGGGAGGAAGGTGCTCACACCTCCGCCAGCAGGATGGCTAGTGAGATTTAGCATATCAAGGCCAAGGCTTTCAAAGCACCTGCTGTTTTTTATATCTGAACCCGGCTTCCCCCAGACCTGTCAGATGCTACCCTCTCAAAAGAGGCCCATTCGGCGACAGGGCAGGCAGGAAATTAGCCATGCTAGGAGACATGTTGCACTGTCATGCTAGTCACTCCCCTAAGGTGAGCCACCTGAAGTGGACATGAAAATAACGTTTTCACTATCTTAGTTGTGGTGAAATGAGGAACTCTGGGACAGGGTTATTCCCACCCCCTATAGTAAGTGGTCATATAGGGGGTGTAGTGACCCCAAGGGTCAGTAGCTCATTGGCTTCTACCCTACACTCCCCCTAACATCCCTAAAGTGAGTATTTAGGTGGCCCTGACAGCAGGATTGCAGATTCACCTGACTAAAGAAGAAGGACAAAGACGAGCCGAAGAATGCAAGAACTGTAGACTAGCTGTTGGCTTGGCGCCAAACCCACCTGCCTGCTCCTGTCTCGAAAATTGGAAAGACCAGACTCATCCTGCAGCTGTGCCTCATCGAAAAGCTTCAAAGGGCTACCAGCACTTCGCCAACCAGCCAGCATCTCCTTTGTCTGCATCAACACAGCACACTATTCTTCTGACCCCCAGGTCCACCAAGATAGCCGCATTCCATGCAGAGATCTCTATGTTCCAGCAGATTAGATCCGTGTTCCCTACAAAGTTTGTCCCCAAGTCCCCACTTGCAGGCTTTTCTGTTACAGGTTTTCCCATTGACTTCAGCGGTAGCGTTCGAGGCTACCCTTGCGATTAGTACCTGTGCACCTGGACACACCAGGGCAGGTAAACCAAAACTGCTGGTGGTTATAAAGACCTTGGGCCCTACTTACCTTAAGTCCAGAAGAACAACCCTGTAACACGATTGCAGGTACCTCTTTGCAATGTATGTTTCTCCTACTGTATAACATTACCACATACGAGGCTCATGCCACAAATCCGGCAGCTGTAATTTCTGTGTTCCTGGAAATCACTAACCTGAACAGTACTTATGTAATCTCGAAGATCTTGATGTCTAAATTACTTTTAAAATCTGTTATTTTTCTAAATTGGTGTCAGGTTACCATATTAAGTGTCTGTCTCATTTGTTGACTCTGTGTGCTCAACAAATGCCTAACACACTGCTTTTTAAGAATTGCAGAGTCAGGCAGCCTCTCCTGCAGTGCAATATCTGTGAGGCAGCTTGTTTTTGTGAGTTTTCTTTAGCTTAATGTGGTCATTTGATGTTTTCTTTACATTTCTGTAGTATTTGCATGAATTGCGTTTTCCCTCTACTTTTCTGTGGTGTTACTTTTTACACCTTTGTCTGCAAGCTTTATACCAGCCTTCTTTAATCAGTAGCCTCTGTGTGCATGTAATGTATCAGATCACAGAACTGTTTAGACTGGCGATATTTAATTTCCCCAGTGATAAGTTAAGGCAGTACTTGCTCCAAAGACCTTTTGTCACCATATTACGAAAACAGGATTCTGGAGGTGGTAATGTATGACAAAAAGATTTGTGCATATTTGTTGTGAGGCGCTTTCTTGTGGTCATGATCTGTTCTGTGTTTTTGTTTTTTATTGCTCTATCAGTGCAATGTGACTTTGATCTGTTTTACTGCGGTTGTGTGATGTTGTGTTTTGATTCTTTTGTTGTGATGTGCGCTATGTTTTAATTGTGCTCTGTTGCTTTGCGTATGTTTTTGTGTTAGCTGCAGTTGTTTATTTTAGATATGTCAACAAATGCTACTGTATATCTTACCAAAAGCAGAACAGGTGATAAAAGTTCCTTTCACATGCAACCATTTATCCCTGACTAAGAATAGCTAAAATAGCTAAAAATAGCCCACAACTGAGGCAGTAACTGTGCCTTACTCTGATCACCCAGTGCTCAATCTATGTGATACACCGCAGGAAGTGGTGTAAGTAAGAACACAATATTTGTGTTGTCTACCTCCTGGATTCTCAATCCATCGCCAATTCTGTTTAGAGATGCTTTTCAGGTGCCTGTGAGACAAGGAGACAGTTTACCTTTGGGCAAATCTAAGAGAAATAGACTACTCTGCCTTGCTGTCTACTGCTATCAGAGCAGCAAGGGAACTCTCAACTTGCGCTCCCTCCTGGTTTGACAAGATCTGATTTCCTCTCTAGATTTTAAGGCCAGTCCTTAGGTAGCTGGCGCTCCCACTCCCTATTAAGTATTAAGGTCAAGACATTTGACTTTGAGTCACTTGTCGAGAATGTCGACTTCAATCACTTGACTTCATTGGTTCATCTTCGGTGAGGTCTGTCTCGGTATCTGGGGCCACTAGTACAATGAGAGACCTTTCCATAACTCCTTCGATGCTGAGAGGTCAGGCGACGACTTCCACTGGGAAGGTTTAAAGCTGGAGATGCTTTCCGTCTTCATCAAAGCCATATCCTTCCACTGAAGACATTCTTGCTCTAGTGATGGAGGATTACTCTAATCCACCCAGAGGTCCCGGTCCTTAATTGTTACCCTGTGAGGTGTAGAATAATCCTTCTATGCCTCCTCTTTCTGCTTCAAAGTAGTAGCATAAGAAAAAGACATGGACATCTTCCGGATGAGCCCTCCAAGAAAGAGAAATGAAGACTGTCACTTCCCTCTGGATGAAGTAGTTGCTATTTATGAAGTGACAAACTAAGCTTCTTTGAAGCTTAATATTGAAACTATACTCTTGTCTACGTAACATTCATAATTATCGCAACTTTGCTTGTGAAACCTCTAGGTGCCACTTGTCCAAAACTTCTTGAATCACCTATATATAACTTCCTAACACTGGCATCCATTAAATCTGATAGACACTTCCTAGAAAATAAATGCAGAAATCAGATACTCTCTTCTGGAGAAAGACACAAGCTCCTGATTCCTTGTTGGTTTATGTGTCTAAATAGCATTATTTTTTGCATTATTTTAAGCATTTTTTTTATTTTTTTAACCTATGAAGTGAGTTTGTGCAGGTGTTCAGGATCTTATGTCTTTATTTTTCATATATTTATAAGTGTTCATTGGGTCTTGTGAAACTCATTGCTACATTTTATTCGTACTTTACTTGTTCTCATACCAGCTCAGCTAGAAGAAGTAAGGACCCAATAAGGACTGGCCTGGCCTCTGCAAAATATAATGGCAGACCTAAGAGATGTTTTATATTTTGTCTGCCACCGCCTATAATTTGTATTTTTTTTGGTGTTCTTACTTACTGTATTTTGCACAATGAATTTTTATGAGTCTCATAAATGTTGAAATTTTGTGTTACTTTGATATTATAGTTACTTGTAAATTTGAAATAAACTTTTTTGACTGACAGACTGAACTTGATCATCCAGCCTCTCAAGAACAGAACATTTATGCTGAACTGACTTCTGTTCCAGAATCCTCTAACTTCCATCTCACATGCCATATATGCATTGCTAGAGGGCTGGGGACCTCACATTGAAGATCTTTCAACTCAGGGCAGTTTGTCTCCTGTAGATGAACTATGACATAAGTATGCTGGAGTTGAAAGCTATTCATCTGGCTCTGAAACAGTTTCTTCTATCTGTATCGATGGAAAAAAATTCCATCCTAATGGACAACACAACCACCATTCATTACAGCAACAAGCAGAAGTTTATGAAATCCAGAAGGTTGTCCAGTGAGCCGCAAAATGATCTGACACTGGTATTTAGCAAGGAACATCTCTCTGAAAGAAATACACCTTCGAGGTCTACAGAACACAAAGGCAGACAATCAAATCAGTAGATATCAGCGATAAAAATATGAATGGGTAGATGAAGTACTTCAAAACATCCTCTCCGACTGAGGCCTTCCAGAAATAAATGTGTTTGCTACAGGAGGGAATACAAAATGCCCCACCTTCATGTCCAGGTACCCAGATTCCAGAGCCAGGGGCAATGCCCTTTTAGTGAAATAGTCACAACCATTTGCCTTTGCCTTTCAGTTGATACCACTGCGTCCAAAAAATCAAAGTCAACAGAAAAGGGATGCATTGTGAAATTAAAATGATATTCATAACAAAATGAAAATGATAATCATAATACCTGACTGCCGAGGCGATGGTGGTAGCCAGTACTTCTTTACTTGTCACTTATGCCTCACAGGCGACTTCATCTGAAACTAAACCTACTCTCCAGGATGTCGGGCAAGATTTTTTACCCCAGCCTTCATGCGCTGCACTTGCTTGCTTGGCTTTTGACCTCTTGTACATGTTGCTAGTGTACTATATCATAAACAGTTATCAGACTGGATATCATACATGTGCTGATGATGGGCCTTTCCACGGTGGGCCACCAGTTTGGGGGCTGGTTTTGGGCCACTGGGGGCCAATTTTGTTACCGGGGGCCGGAAACGGCCCCCTGTAACAAAATCGGCTGAAAATGTCCCTCGCTAAAAGCTCAGACGCACCAACCCTCCCTTCCCAGGGGGGCCGGCCGAGCAGTTTGCCAGGGCTGGTTACGGTTGCCAGTCCGGCCCTGTCTACACCACCAACTACAATATAGCTGTGGTGGCCATTAATACATTGTGCTTTGCATTCTTGACGATCAAGGTTGGAAGAGCAAAAACTCTCTCTGTTGAGTGCTTCGAAGACCGTAGTCCTAATGGTAGGGCTAGTGTTCCCTTTCTTCTTTCCATTTAAGAGTCTGAATACCCTGAATAGCTTCCTAATAACTCTGGCGCAAACCATCCTACAGGAATACCCAGGCTATCCAGAATTCCGCATCTTCAATGTAACTCTCTCAACATAACAATGACTTTGGAAGTTTTTTGCGTAACCAATAAGCCATCTTTAATGAGTGGTCTGTTAATTCTGAATCGTGAGGAAATCAAAGTTTCCAGTTGAATCGGAATTACAAGTGATACATCATTACCACACCCTGCTTTGCAGGGAGGGCTAGCACTGCCTGGCCGCTCTTACCCTCTACAGTAATACCACATCTTTTATAGGAATGTATCTCCTGATCCAAGGTAGGGGAATATATGAAGGGAAAAGGGTCTGGTAATCAGGAAGAATGTGTTAAATTGAGTAGGAATCCCATGTTATCCTCATTTCAGGACCAAGTGTTGGAAGGGCTCAGGATAGTGCAGTATAAATAAAGCAGTGTGGCATTATAGCACCAAATTTACCAAGCCACATATAATGAGGCAGATAGAGCCCACCAAGACCCTGCTACCAACTACACCATGAACAACACCCTCATCTACTCCACCCCGGACCATGTGCCAACTTCAGCAGCACTGTTGTAGTCTTTGCTGCTTCCTCCCTTATCCATTAATCCAGCTTCTTCATCCTCCTCCACAACCTCAGCCACCTGGTGGACCTAACTGATTCCAACATGATCAATCTCCTGAAGAACCTGTCCAACCTCACACTTACCAAACAAGTGGAAGGCCCCACACCTGCTGCCAAACATCTACTGGATTCCATCTTCAACGGATTCAGCAACATAATAGACAAGACCACACCAATCACCTGGTCCGACCATGCCGCTGTCTACTGCAACATACTCATTCCATACCGCTGCAGAAACACCATTGCCTTGATCACCGCCTGCAGAGACACCCTGGCTCCTCTCAAAGCTAACAGACCCTTGAGAACCAGACCTCAAACAAGCATGAGGGCAGATGGAGACCGTTAAACTTGGCCTTTTCTGCAGGGTCAGTTTTTGCTGGCCTTCAGGATACCTCACATTCTACTACTGCTAACTAGTGCTAAAGTACTTGTGCTCTCACCTTTAAACATGGTAACATTGGCTTACACCCAATTGGCCATTAATCTTTCTTGTAAGTCCCTAGAAAAGTGGTACTAGATGTACCCAAGGCCTGTAAATGAAAGGTTACTAGTGGGTCCCCAGCAGTAACTGTGCCACACACCTAAGTAGCCTTTTAAACATGCATTGAGACTGCCATTGCAGCCTGGTGTGCAGTTCTAAATTGCCATTTTGGCCCGGCAAAATTAACCTTTTACCAGGCCTGAACCTTAATTTTAAAAACATATCAGTCACCCCTAGGGTAAGCCTTAAATATCCTAAAGGGCAGGGTGCAGTGTATTTAAAAAGTTGGGCATGACATTTTTCATTTTACATGTCCTGATTGTAAAAAAAAAAAAACTTTCAAGTAGGAGTATCAAGTTTGATGTCTAAAGCTTTGTAATTGTAAACACTTTTTAATGGTAAAGTCAGATTTTATGTCACAGTTCTGAAAGTGTCACTTTTAGAAAGTTGGGATTTTTTGTTCCAACCATATGGTGCCTGCATCCTGTATCCTGTGGCACATGATCGGGTGTAGCTGGCTGGTGGTCTTTGTGTATTACTCTAAGACAGTGAGGTAAAGGGGAAATAGGTGTTAGCAGGATGGGCCATCACTGACTTAGTGAGGGAGGAGAAACTGCCATATACCATACTTGCACATCACAAAGCCTCTGCCCGAGCACACTCACCAAGGGTTTGACTCTAGTCTTTTGTGACACAACACAAGCTGGGCCAGGGCAGGGAGTCTGGACATTCGAGGCACTTGTGGGAGTGGAAACTTCCTGAACCTTCTCCTACTTCAAAGTGGGCACCAGGTAAAAATAATGGGTCCTTAGACCCAACTCTTCAGTACATATCTAGACCTGTGTAAGACTCAGAAGTACTCAGATGGACTGCTGTGTTGCTCTGCAAGAAGGACTGCTACTCTGTTGCCCTGCTGCTTAGTAAAAAGTACTGGACCTGCGTCTTGTACCCAGGACCACCAGAGGGACATTAGAAGCTAGTTGGCTGGCCTCCAGATCAAAGTTTCAGGGACAAAAAAGGTTCCATCCACCTTGAAACCAGCACATGGACTCGGTCTACTGTGATTCCTAGCCCACATATGGCGCCATCCCAGTGCTGGACCGTTGAAAGTGGGCCTAAAGGTGCTTTTCCAGCCCAGCTGTTATCCTGTGATCAGAAGCGATGCAGCGTGATGCCTGTCCTCGCAGCTACATCAGAACCGCTGCTGCTCGACACATCCCGACACATGATTTTGCATCGGAACCCACAGCCTCCTCTGAACCACCGCACTTTGGCACATCCTCAATGCAGGCCTTTGCTTTGCAAGCTCTTAAACGGCATCCTCGGTGACGACGCAGGCTTTGGCATTGAAGCCTGCAGCTTCTTCTGAACCACTGCTGCGCAAAACATCCTCAATGTCGAACCTCACATCGCAGGCCCCTCGTCGAGCACATCCTCGACGACGGTGCAGGACTCCGCACAGCAGTCCCCCAGCTTCCAAAAACTGCTGCTGTACCACACATACTCAACGCAGGATCTCACAACTCAAGCCTGGGCCACCAGTAATACATCGGCACCCTCTTTTTGCTGCCTGTCAATCCAACATGACCTAGATGAGCCAAGTTGGCCAATCTTGTCCTCAGTTCTGCCGGCAGTATCAGCAAACCTCCATGCAATACTAAACTGCCCTCCACTGAAAGTTTGCCTTTACCCTTTAAGTAAGGTTTCAATCCTTTAGTAACATTCCTCTCATGAGGCCAACCCATAGGTGGTGTACTTCCTGAGAGTTCTCTGCCACACATTCTATTCCTGCAATAAAATTGAACCTCCTGAAATCTCTAAACCATGAATCCTTCCTACCGCTTATTCTAAATCATCATCCATGGAATTCTTATTGCTAATGTCTACTGGACATCTGGAAATATGTTCTTGTGTTCTTTCACCGGGAATGTGAATAGCTTCAAAATTGAATTCATACACTCTTACCAGCAATGTGACTAGCCTTGGACTGATTTGATTATATTATTTCTGAAAACAAATATACTGAGGGTTTGTGATCAGTTAGCAGCGAAAATTTCCTTCCCCACAAGTATGTAGCAAAATGTTTCGTGACCCACCCATATGCCAATGCTTTGCGTTCAGTTGTACTGTAATTGCGTTCTGCTGATGTCCGTCATTTAGACGCCAACACTGCAGTGTTTTCTTTGCCCCCAACTAACTGGGTAAGGATAGCACCCAGCCCTATGTCAAGAGTGTCAACTGTTTCTAGTGATTCTACATTATCTCTGAATGCAGTAGGCACAGGAGCCTCTACTATCAATTTTTTTAAGTTACCAAAAATCTCTGGCTGACAGTCACCCTTGTGCAGCAATTTTCTGAGGGGATCAGTTTGTATAGTAAAGCGGTCTATGACTTAAGCGTATTATACGCACATCCCTAAAAAAGACCTCAGCCGTTCTATGTTCACAGGTTCTGGACTTGCATTAATGGCATTCACCAGATCACTTTTAGGTTTGACTACTGTCCCTCATAGTACGTGCCCCAGATATTCCACTTCTGGCACAATAAACCACCACTTCTCTCTCTTCACCATGATCCCATACTCCTGTAAGACACCAAACTCTTCACTCAAAACTTTTAGACGACTCTCTTCATCCTCTTTGAATACCAGGATGTCATCACATGTTTATTTTTCCTAAAGAGTTTGAACGTTAAGTTAAGGAAAACCAATGCTGCCAAGGCTAAGCCAAATGGCAAACTTAGCAATCTATAAACACCAAAAGGGTTGTTCAACGCCTTTAAAGACTTTGATTTCTCACTTAACTCCACCCAATGATACGCAGCCCTAAGATCTAAGGTAGTAAATATCTTGGTACTTGCTAGCTGCGCCAGCATGTCCCGAATTTTAGGAAGCGGAAAACAATCTACCAAAACGTTTTTATTAAGGGAGCTTAGAAGAGTCTACTGAATCAATGACCCCTTCTGCACATAAATGATCAATATGCTCTTTCAACTGACTCCTGACACTCAGTGGCATGTTCCTGGCTTTTTAAACTATTGGTGTGGCTTCATCTTTCAATATCATTTCATGTTTGAACCCTTTGACTAATCCTAAATGATCTGCAAACAGCGGAGCATTATTGTGTAACAACTCATCCAAGGAGTGGGGAGTGCTGGGATGGTCAGGAGTGTCAATTGATAGGATGGGGCACTCTGTGCCTGGTCTCAAAACGATTCCAAATGCCCCCTGATCTTTCCAACCAAGTATATTGTGCCCTTTCGTGACTACATATACTTTGGTGCAATTGATCTGTTCATAAAAGTAACTGTTTCTGGAAAATATCCCATCATATCAATGGTATTTTCCCCAAACGCCACATTACGTATGTCTGGATGATTAAAATATGTGGCACACTACTCTTTAAAGAACAACTTGTCAGTAATGATGGTGATGGGAAACCCTGAGTCCACAGTGACCTCTACTTCAACATTGCCCACATGGACTTTGCAGACAGGATCACCCCCCACTCTTGGTAATATTCCTTTTTGTTTTAAGCATTTTGATAGACAAAACTATACTTCTTTCTAATTGTTCTGCATCCATAACATGTCCTCTAGATGGACTGTTATTGCTAACACATGCCACCTTTTGTGAATTCTTACACATTCTGGCAAAATGACCAAGTTATTTGCACATCACACGTTTTCTCAACTGTTGGGTTTTGACCTGGCCCTTTTTGCGCGTTATCCCCAAAAGGTTTGCCTTCTTCTTCCTATTTTTTCAGACCTGTTTTTGTTGGCTTTAGGACTCTGGGCACTTTACTACTGCTGACCAGTGCTAAATTGCAAGTTCTCCCTTTGTAAATTGTATTGATGATTAGTATATCCATGAGTGGCATATTTGATTTCCTAGTATGTCCCTAGTAAAATGCACCAGGTGTGCCAAGGGCCTGCAAGTCAAATGCTACGAGTTAGCCTGCAGCACTGATTGTGTCACCCACATGTTTAGCCCTGCAGACATGTCTCAGAACTGCCACTGCAGTGTCTGTGTATGCAGTTTTAAACTGACATTTTGACCTGGCAAGTGCACCCACTTGTCAGGCCCAAAACCTCCCTTTTACTACATGAAAGTCACCCCTAAGGTAGGCCCAAGCCAGCCCCATAAGTAGGGTGCAGTGTATTTAAAAAGTAAGGCATGTACAGGTGTGTTTTACTTGTCTGAATAGTGAAATACTGCAAATTTTATTTTTCACTGTTGCAAGAACTGTAGCTTGAGCCTTGCCTTGAAATATATTTTAAGTGTAATTTCCCTTTGGGAGCAGATAGAGATTTGCAGTTTAGTGTCTCTAAACCCAGTATTGAAAAATACATCTTTTGGTCATGTTGGTTTTTAAATTGCGCTTTAGAAAATGGCACTTTTGGAAAATGGGCATTTTCTTGTTTAACCACCTGTTTTCCTCTGCCTCTCTGTGAAATCCACGTCTGGGTTGGCTGACAGTTGGGCTCTTGTGCATTCACTCTAGACAGTCACACAGAGAATGCTGAGTTGTGCCTTGCATATCCTGATGACCCATCGTCAGGCTGATAGGCTTTCCTGAGTTAGAGTGGTGGGAGGAGTTGTAGCAGACACCTGAATAGGGCGGTGCCTGTCCTCACACAAAGCTCTCTCCACCCCCCTGTAGTGTGTCCGAAGCCAGGTCAGGGAAAGGCAGAAAGGGGTATAAGTATTGGACCTCTGATACCCCAAAATCAAAACATTTCTGGACTAAGGACATTCAGCCATGAATAAGAGCTGGATGCTGTAAGAGTGACAGACACTCTGCCTGTTTCTTTCTTGTGCTGGCTGCTGCTTGCTGCTTCTGTCCTCGGAGGAAAAGGACTGGACTTTTCTTTCTAAATACTTCTTCCAAAGTTCTCCGTGGGCTTGTTCGTGCTTGCCTCCAGTTTAGAAGTCTCAGGGCCATCCAAGACTTCAACTATCAGTGCTTGGGCTCTTTTGCTGTGAGCCCTGACTTACCAAGTGTTCAGAAATCTAGTTTGTGCGCCCTTGGAAGTGTAACCAGGTGAGAAAATCTGCGCATCGACTCTCAGCACCCGTTTTCTTGACCCAGCATCACCATGCAGCTGAAGAATCTATCCAGTACTACCATGCTGCTGAAGAATTGACGCAGTGCCTGCTTTGAGGCTGAAAAACCACTGCAGTCTGAGTCCCGAGTACCCTGTCACAGACATCTGTGGCACCTGCTCCGACTCCGACGCAGTCCCTGCTTCACGGCTGAAGAATCAATGCATTGCCTGCTTCACAGCTGTGAAATCGATGCAGCTTCTGCTTCACCGCATCGACGCAGCATATCTAAATTTTCAACACATCGTCCCTTGCTGACGTCTCTTCATTGACGTTGCCCAGCAGTAAGGTACCTAGGCCGAGTGTCTGGAGATCAATGCATCACTACCCCTTCCAGTAAGGAACCAACGCATCTCCTTCCCTGACAGTATTGAACTGCCGCATCATCTCCTCTGGGAGTAAGGAGCCAACGCATCGCTTTGCTTGTCCAGTGCCTCACCTCCCCTGCGCCTGTTTCATCTTTGAATTTTGACACATCCAAGGTACTTTGTTCTAAAAGAAAGGCATCCATAGATTTCTATGGACTGAACTTATTTAACCTTTAAAAATTGATATCTTTACTTGTGTATGCTGGATCATTTTGGTCTTGTTTTATTCAGATAAATATTGGCTATTTTACTAAACTGGTCTGGTCTCATTTTGTAGTGTTTTCACTGTTACTGTGTGTATGTATAAATGCTTTGCACATTGCCTCTGAGATAAGCCTGACTGCTCGTGCCAAGCTACCAAGGGGGTGAGCAGGGGTTATCATAGCTGGGTGACTCCCTTATCCTGACTAGAGTGAGGGTTCCTACTTAGACAGGCTGCAAACCACTGCCAACTAGAGACCCTATTTCTAACATTGGTGGTCAGTGGCGAAGATAGGACTTGTATTTGTACTTTACATACAGTGATTGGTGTACACTACTTCCATATTGTAGACCTTTACGTACCATCAGCATACTGTTTTTGATTTTTCTCTTTTTTCTTGCGTTTCTTGAGTTGGATCAACAATCGTGTCTTAGTCTGGTGAGGCACCAGCAGTACCTGCAGAGTTAGTGTTTGAACAGGAGAGGTCGGTGCCTCAGGTTTTACAGGGATTCCAACTGTTCCTTTAAAGGCCTCACTAGTGAGGAGGAGCTGCAGAAGGCACTGAGGGCCTAGCTGAAAGCCAGGGAGGCTGATAAGCACTCAGAGGAGGATGTTGTGGAGGAGGAGGAACAAACTCTACATCTGGGATTGGCTGGAGGAGCCAGTATCTCCTGTGGGTGGGGGCCAGTCTGAAGGGTGGAGGAGCTCCCTTCAGAACTGGCAGCAGTTGTTCCTCTCCAGGTCTGTCTCCAGAGGAGCTGGAAAACAGGTTAAGAGCCTGGAAGCTAGAGTTGGATCGCAAAATGCTCCAGTTGAAGCAGAAAAGTAAGAAATCTTTGCATATGGTGAGAACGAAACTGCAAATTGAGGAAAAAGAAATGCTTGTTGCTCATGAGCTGTGAATGAGAGAGTTGGAGTTGAAAGCCAAGAGAGCCGAGACCAGCACAGATGGTGACAGTAAAATTACAATTTCCAGTACTGAAAAAAAGGTTCACACACCCAGAGACTTGGTTTCTAAATTGAAGGAGGAGGTGACATACACAAGTGGGCTCAGGCATATGAGCACACTCAAGAGGTGCGCAGGGTCCAGAGGAGGATTGGGGAACTGGCACAGGGAGACATATTCCTGGTAGTGGGAGGGACACCTTTCTGGCTCTAGGAGGGAGTGAGAGGGAATGGTGTACCTCCATGGAGGATCCCTGGTTGGGGAGTATGGAGTCACCCCAGATGAGGGTAGGTTGAGTTTGAGAGGCAGTCTGAAATGGCCTCAGCAGATGGGGTACTTGTCAATGGGACTGGATGGGATGGTTGGGTGAAGGATAGCATTGTGATGGCCTGTACAATTTGATTGCTGGATAGCATATGTTCAGTCTCGGTTTTCCAGAGTTCTCTGACCCCTGAGACCTTGCACTGGCGGCAGACCTTTTGGTGGATGCTAGAGGGTCTGAAGAGGCATTTGGGAATGATCCTGAAGGGAGTTGCTAAGGTGTTCCCTAACTGAAAGAGGTGGGCAAGGTTCCCAGTAGTCCAGATGGGTCCCAGTGTAGTGGGATGGGTAGAGGGTCCCATGTCCCTTCTCAGGGTAGGAGGAGAGGTGGGCAAAGGCCCAGGTTGCCCCAACCCCAGTCCCAGAGCCTGGATGGTTCCCTGAGGGAGCACCAGGAGGTGGGCCTAGTCTGTACCAGGAGGCTATCTGCTGAGGGGTCTCCCATTGTGTCATGAGAGCTGGGGGGGGACTGTCACAATCGTTCCACCAGTTCTAAAGTCTGGTGGCACCACTCCGGAAAGGAGGGTGCAGAAGTCCAGATGAAGGGGTGAGAGGGGGAGACGGTCCATTGTGGGAGGATCAGTGGGTCAGGGGTTGCCCGCTCCAAGGTCAAATGCAACCCAAGACTTACCCTGGGGATTCCACTTCTGGCTTGGTAGGGCCCATGACCTCTCAGATGGACAGGGGGCAGGAGAGTATTGCCAGGCAGACTCTTGCACAACACATACTGAACCTATTTAACCTGACGTATTGAAACTCAAAGGTATCTTCCCAGATCTTGTGTTACCTTTGAAGCTGCAGTCTTGATACTTGTTTTAGAGCAGGTGTCTCCAGCCAGTCCATCGCAAGCTACCAGTAGCTCATAAACAACTTCAGATTAGCTCACAGCCTTGAGTTCATTTTAAAAAAAGCAAAAGGTCATTTTCATATTAAAGTTAAGGTAAGGCTGTGTTTATTTTACATTATTATTATCAGGCTGCAGATAGCAGGCTTGATAATAAGCAGTTCTCAGTCTGATTTATGACCCAGACTGGGGCTGGGGTACAGAGGTGAACAACTGAAGACATGAGGCATTTAACTCATAAATAAAAGTCCTTATCAACTCAGTATTGGAGCTGTGAATGAAAATTATGTTTCTGAATGCTTTTAAATGAGTGAACATTTTAATTAAAATGTTACCCTAATGATTAAGTTAACTCTTCATCTTAAGTTTCTCCTCCCATTTCAAAGTGTCGCATTTACGAACAGCAGGCATCTTTCTCCCAGTGGCTAGCAGACACTGTGCCATTTTTATAACTGAAAAATAGTCATTGTTTTTAATGATAGAAATGTACAGTGCAGAAAAATGTTTCATATTACGAACGTTTTTGCAGAATATGTTTATGCACTTAAAATTTTCCCCATTTAAAAAACGTATTGTAAGTTTCTGTTATACATGTAATGGTACCACATATGGTGAAAGGTATGTCCTGTGCTGCATACATGCGAAAGAGGCCCTGTCACACCATGCAAATATATCCCATGCATACACACACATGTTCATATATCCCTCAATACACGCTCACAGACACACGTGGCAGCCCTGTCATAGTGCCCCTAGCCAAAGTATTTCATTCAAACCATAGTGTCTAGCTTTATGGACGTTAGGCTTAAAGTCAATGAAGTTGGGTGTCTGGCAACAATGCGCGAGTTGCTTGGCTTTCAGTAGCTAACGATGATTTTCACTGATCAAAAGTAGTTCTACTACAAGAAAGGTTGAAAACCCTTTTTTTAGAGAATATAGCAATGACTTTTTCTAGATCTGTTAAACATATGCTTTTGTTCAGTTCCTTTGAGGCCATTAACGATCTTTCAATACCCTTCGTGATTTCAAAAGTCTCTTGAAGGTTTGGATTGTGGCAGCACAGCAGTTTTCCTTGGATGCATTTATCATTACAGTTTACCACAATTTGATCCTTGAAATAATTATCAATATTTCCATAAAAATCACAAGTGGAAGCTAACACCCTTTTCTCAGCCAGGAAATTGTCTACTGATTCATGTATCAGCTGCGTGTGCGTGAAAAATCTATGGCGTTCCAGTATTATGCTAGTGTAATCTTTATAATGATTGTGTAGTCTGATGGCAGCCTATGTAGAAACGACCCAATCCGCATCAGGCTGCTGAACTTCAGGTGGCAAATGATCAAAAATTCATCTCCTAAACAGCTGTAAAGTAATAATCAAAAAGCAGTTGAAATTTGTAAACCATTTTTACTAACACTTTAAAAACCCTGGTTCAGCTAAAAAGAATGTTGGAATATTAGTATTGTGCATTGTGGAAAAAAGTTTGTTAACCGATCTATGTCACCTGTAACTTATGCTAAGAAACAGTGCATATGTCAAAAACACATTGTGGTTACAAACAGGGTTAACTAGAGAGAAAAGCAAACCAATCCTTTCCCCTTAACAACCAATCAAGAGGTTTGGTTAATTGTCCCAATCATATAATGTTTAACTGTAGTGAAACACTGTGGGAATTGCTGTCTAGGAAGAGCTTTATAAGAGGAGGATACATGTGGGTAAATCCTGAAATTGGTTGATAAGCTTTAAAATGTCTTTTTTTCCAACCATCTGTAAATATTTTGTCTTAACGTGCCACCTATATCCTAAACTTATAGTGGGAGCACATTCCTGGCAAACAGTAGAAGGTGACTTAACGCCCTCCAGTAATAGCGTAGTGCAGTCATGAGACAGCAGAGAGCATATGACTATTGCAGCGCTTGAGTAACGTGAAGCAGCAGACACACGTGAAAACAAAGGAGGCCCGTAGGCATTCCAAGCAACACCCACAGAGGTCTCAGAACTCAAGGAGCAGCGCATGCGAAGGGAGTTCGATTGCTGCACGTGCACTACGGTAGCAGAACTGTTCACCAGCAACTTCCACAATGCGCGTGTGCACCAAAGCATAATACAGCCTGAAAATTATTTACCGCTTATGTTTTGTGTTGAAGCCACAGCTGCTATATGTTCAGTATTTCTCAAAACGAAAGCACAGTCCAGTTGTTTTCTTTTATTCCTTCCACTGCTGTAAAAAGAGACATGTAGCTTAGATTTAAGTTCCAAAAGATGAGTTTATTGAATATAAAGAGAGGAATAACAACAATGTGTCACATATTATAACATCAAAAATTTCAATAAAAAAAGAATCAATTTAAGGGCTGGAATTAACACATAAAGTTATACTGATGGCTACAATTAAAAACTTGAGAAAGCAAAGCTGAAACAATATAAAACATGAAAGTAAAGCAAGTATAGCTGGGTAAAACATCAAGGGCCATATATAGGAAGCCAAATACCGGTCGGTAACGGCCGATTTTCGGTAAATATCCCGTTACCGACCGGTATTTAGGCTTTTGCTATGTAGGGGGCATATTTCAGGATTCGGTAATTTACCGAATCGGTTAAATTACCGAATCGGTAATTTTACCGATTCGGTAAATACCGAATCCTGAAATGATATGTAGGTAACACTCAAATGAGTGATCTCTAGGAAAAAGAATTCGGTATTTAGCACCAAATATAGGTTGGTGCTAAATACCGAATACATTGCACAAAGTAATATTTTGCTGAAATAACAGTGCCATGTGACAGACATACATGCCCTTAGGGCATGTATGTCTGCCATATGTGCACACATGCAGGAATCAGGGGTGCAACAGGGTGTCAATATAACACCCTGCCACCCTTGAATGTGCTCCCCCCATTACCGAATCGGTATTTACCGATTCGGTAATGGTAACTGGCTTCCCATTGATTCCTATGGGCCTCCTGGCCCATAGGAATCAATGGGAAGGTATGCATCATTACCGAATCGGTAAATACCGATTCTAAATTACCGACCCTTTCCGAATCGGTAAATATTACCGATTGATTACCTACATCACATTTACCGATTCATAAATACCGAATCGGTAAAATTCTGTATTTATGAGTCGGTAAATGTGACCCTACCTACATATGGCCCCAAGTGCTAAAAAAAAAAACACACACATTGTAATGAAATTCAACAACTTCCTATATAAGTGGAACAGGGGAAAAGTTTTTTTAGCACAATCATACAAAAATTGCGTGATGGGAGAACACAATTGTAGTCGTTTTTTGGCAAGAGACATAGGAAATACAAAGGTTGTGTCTAGTCTGTGGTTGTGACAAACAGAATACCACCAAGCCAAGTATGAGAATTTGGATGTATCTTTCCAATTTTTTGTTATCTGTTGGAATGCCACTGCCAACAACAAATCGGTAATAGGCAATTGTGCTGTCCGTATAGCCCATTCAGTGGAGAGGCTGCCCAGAAAAATATTACCAGGGGTCAGAGGAACTTTGGCATGGAAAATTAAGTAGATTTGCATACAAACTTAAGTCCAAAAATATAGGACCTAAGGGCATGTAAATAATAAGTGTTTTAAATCAGCGTGCATAAGTGAACAAGACCAGCAAGTGTCAGGAATTTCGGGATGCATTTTATGTAAAGAAATCGGTGAGAGAAGGAGTCTGTTATAAATTTTAAAAAAGTTTGTTTAGTGGAGGCAGCTCTGGAAGATTTCCTAATTTTCAACTAGATCTTATTCCATAAGGTAATAGGCCATTGTGTATCTAAGTCAGCTTCCCAAGAGAGCTCTGTGCTAGTTTTGTTCCTGTCAATGGAGGATTGTGAAAGACGAAGATAAAAGGTAGAGGCTTTTGATGTGTTACGAAGAGTCTTAAGCCAACTAGAGCCTGGTGACAGAGATGGAGAGGGCAGGGATTTGAAATAGGAATGCAACTCTAAAATAGCAGTGCGTAGGGCTAAGAATGCGTTTAGAAAAGAGGGAGGCAATTGGAAGAGAGAGCATGCGGTGGAGAAAGTAAGGAAGGTGTTGTTAGCAAAGAATTGGTGCACCCAAAGTATACCCTTGTCTCTCCATGTTTTCCAGTAAATGGGTGCATTTTTAATGCCTATGGACCTATTATGCCAAATGGTTGAAGAGAGTAATGAAGCAAGATCGTAAGGCACAGAAGGAAGGGGAGCATTCGAAACCTTGCATGAGTGATTAATAATAGGAGTACAGAGTTTCTGAGGTCTGCGAGTGAAAGACATAAATTCCTGAAATGAAAAAGGAGAAAGAATGGATCTCTCTAGGTCAATCCATAATGGGGAAGCAAGAGGTGTGTCAGATAACCATTTGGATAGGTGTCTTAGTAGGAAGGCTTTGTGGTATCTGGGGAAGTCTGGGAAATTAACACCACCTTCTGATTTTGGACGTGATAATTTTAATAACGACATTCTGTTTTTTTTTATGTGACCACAAAAGGATATGAGTATAGAATTAATTTTATGAAATAAATTTAGCGGTATGGATAAAGGGATATTATAAATGATATAAAGAACAATAGGAGCTAACATCATCTTGATGGTATCAAAGCAACCCCACCACAAGAGATATAGGGGGTGCCATTTAGTTGTGAGGGTAGTCATCTTTCCTATGCATTTATCAAAATATAGAGAAATTGAAGATTTATTGGACGGGATGAACCACAAACCAAGATATTTGATCTGCTGAGGCCACCAAGTATAATTGGAGACCGAAAAGTCAGCTTTAAAAGTATATTTAGTTAGGGAAAACATTTTGCTCTTTTCATTATTCAATTTATAACCCAAGACTTTTGTAAAGGATTTGGACTTCCTCCAAATAATCCGGGAGGGTGAGATGAGGCCAGGAGAGAAACAAAAGAACATCACCAGCGTAAGCTGCAAATTTAATTTGTAAGGCATTCGAAACAAAGCCAGTAATATTGGTTCTGTCTATTTCTAGATAAGAAAGGTTCTAATGCCAAGTTGAAAAGGAAAAAGGGCATCCCTGTCGCACTCCTCTATGCAGAGTGAAATAAGATGAAGTGAGACCGTTTACAAAAATGTCCGCCTTAGGATTAGAGTAGAGCAAGGAAATCAAGAAATTATTTTTGGGCCAAAACCAAACCACGCAAGTGTGTGGAACATGAAAGGCCAATAGACTCTATCAAAAGCCTTCTCTGCATATAAGGTGAGGGCAGCGAGAGGCTCTGTAAGGTTCGAGGATTTGGAAATTATATCGAAAAGCAAACCAGTATTATCAGTAATAGAACGGCCCTTGACAAAACCTGACTGTTACTTACCTAATAAGTGAGGGAGGAGTGAATTGATTCGAAGGGCTAGGGTTTTAGAAAATATTTTATAGTCTATATTTACTAGTGAAATGGGCCTGCAGTTTTTACAATAACGTACATCTTTTCCTTCTTTTGGGATTAAACAGATCATGGCCTCCTAAAAGGTCCCTGAAGAGCTGCCTGTATCAGCAAAAGAAGAAATAAGAGTGAACAGTTTGGGGAGAAGTATGTGGGCAAAATGTAAATAAATTCAACAGTAAAACCTTCAGGGCCTGGAGCTTTATCTTTCTTAAGGGTGTTAAGAGCAGTAATCAATTCTGTCTGTGTGATATCAATCTCAAGGAGTTCCATGTGCGGCGAGGGCCTGGAAGGTTTGTGCATCAAGGAAAGATAAAAAGAAATAACCTCTTCAGTAGGGTGATTCTCTGGCGTATACAATCATTCGTAGAATTGAACACATTTTAATCTTGGAAAGAAGTTCTAGCCAGGATATCCTCCGCTGATTGGAAACATAACTGATAATGAAATCGCGCGCGGTAGCCATGAAGGCGTCCCAGACTGTGTGAAAAGGTAATGTATCAGTAGTGTTGAAATGAAAATACTCTTGAAAAATGATAGAAAAGAGGCCGTAAAATTAGGATCCAAAAGCAAGGAGTTATTAAAGCCCCATCTTTTGGGATGCTCAGAGTGGGGTAAAAGGTCTAGCTGAATGGAAACAGGAGCATGATCCGAAATAAGTATGGGTCCTATATGTGCGGAAAGTAAGGACTGGGAAATATTGTGTGTGGTAAAAATGTAATCAATTTGTGATTGGGTTTGATGAGGTGCAGAATAAAAAATGTGTATTCCTGCTCAGCCGGATTACATAACCTCCAAGCATCAGTTAGGTGTAAATGCTTACCGGCTATAGAAAAGTTTTGTGTGCTTTGGTTGGTACAAAGAATGATTTAGATTTCCTATCATGGAAAGGACCAACCACTTGATTGCAGTCGCCGGCTAATATTAAATTAGCTGCAGGATGTTGAGCAAGCAATTGATACATTTGAGACCAAAAGGAAGTAACCCCGTGAGTGGGAGCGTACACATTAAATAAAGAAATTGGAACTCCCCATCATTAAATTAGTAAGCAACCATCTACCATCGTCATGTGCATGCTGTGAAAGAAGTGTAGCGTGTAAAGATTTGTAACATAAAGTTATGACGCCATTTCTTTTGCCATCACCAGGTGAAAAAAAGACTTCACCAACCCAATTTTTCTTAAGCTTTAAAGATTCAGCTTCCTTGAGATGTGTTTCCTGCAACAAAACAATATGAGCATCCATTTTGGGTAAATATGTTAGAACTTGCTTAATAGGAGAATTTAAGCCTTTAACGTTCCACGTTACAATTTTTAGACCCATAAAGTATCAAAACGAAGTGGATGACATAATAAATCAGCTGTAATGCAAATAAATTTCAGAGATATATATGGCACAAATGAATAAATAAAGACAATAAAACTCAAGAGAGTAAGAAGCAGGGAGAGAAGAGAAAGAGAGAAATCTCGCAGGTAAAGGAAAGTAATGGAATGAAAGGGAGTAGAAAAAGATCAAAAAAAAGGAGAGCAACATGCAATTACAATGAGGAAACGTATCAAGTGGAGAGATAACATACCTACGAAAACTTCAAAACATATGAAAGGTGGGGGAGGATGAGGCAACATGGAAGGATGACATGCCCAGACTCCATGAGTGAAGGAAGGGAGGGAAGCGAAACAAACAAAAGGAACAATGGATGAGTCACATGACAAAAGTCGAACCTGTAAGGAAGAAAAAAGTTTAATATCAATCCAAGAAGCTAATATAAACAACAACGTCTGCATTTCATAAACAAAAAATGTGTTAAATGAGCACACAGAAATTAAATCCTGAGGCACAACATAACGAACGACTTAGTATGCGATGAGGAAGTGTCTATAGTCTCTTTTTTTTTTTTTTTTGAACAGGCAGCAATGATACAATACATGATTTTATGACATACCTGTAGACAGTCTAACGAGCTGAATTAAATTTGTTCCATCAGTATCTGGTAATACAAGCAATACAAACAAGGAAAAAGAAAGAAAAAGGAAAACAAAAAAGACGACATCCCATAACCATTAATTCCGGGGCGTATTCTGCCTGCAACCTTGGACCAAGATACCTGTCCGTACATTCTCCATCAGGATCAGTAATTATTCCATCAATGGCCCCCAAATCTTTCGGACCCTTGCCATCCCGCTCCTACCCTTACATTTATACAATACCATCTCCAGGTTAAAAATGTGATAAAGTCTAGCATACCAGGCCTGATATGTTGGGGCATCAGCATCCTTCCACCTGGTAGAGATAAGTAAGCGATAAATAGCAGTCGCCATAAAACAAAAGTAAACTGAACGATGATCTAGCTGTAAGCTTTCATCAAAACCAAGTATCAACATAGTTGGAGTTAGAGATACTGATTGCCCCAGGTTTTGACATAGAAAGTGTTCAATACCTTCCTTCAAACTATTCAATTTGCAACAATACGCAAACATATGGCTTGTATCCGCTGGACCCTGATCGCATCTGGGACACTTATTATTAACCCTTCTCCCCATGCCCAAAGTTTAGCCGGAGTAAAATAAAGTCTAAACACTGTTTTAAAAGTCTGGGCTTTAAGATTAGCAGTCAAAAAGTTTTTTTTAGACAACTCGAGTGATCGGCTAATATCTACGTCCGGGTTATTTAATTTACCTGCCCAAGCACTTTCTACTTTAAGAATATCGTCCATAGTGGCCTCCGTCAGCATTGTATAAACATCCTTAACTCTATATTGTTTTTTCATCACATAGTCTAGTAAGGTAATTCGTGATAAATTAATTGGTTGCGGAGCCAGACTACTTATGATCGCCCTGCCCTCACCACGTCTTCAACAAGGCCGACGCTGTCATCGCACCCCACCTGCGAGACATCATCAACACATCCTTCAACACCACCATCTTCCCTGAGAGCTGGAAACACGCCGAACTCAGCGCTCTACTCAAGAAACCAACAGCGGACCCCACCGACCTCAAGAATTACCGCCCCATCTCGCTCCTCCCGTTTCCAGCCAAAGTCATCGAGAAGACCGTCAACAAGCAGATGGCCGCCTTCCTCGAGACGAACGGATCCCTCGACCCCTCACAGTCCGGCTTCCGAGCCAATCACAGCACCGAGACCGCCCTCATCGCCGCCACCGATGACATCCGAGCCCTGATGGACAATGGAGAAACAGCGGCCCTCATCCTCCTAGACCTCTCCGCGGCATTCGACACGGTCTGCCACCGCACCCTAGTACGGCGCCTCAGCAACATCGGAATCCAGGACAAGGCGCTGGAATGGATCATCTCCTTCCTCGACGGAAGAACACAGAGAGTCCGCCTACCACCGTACAAGTCAGAGGCCTCCGAAGTCATCTGCGGCGTCCCCCAAGGATCATCTCTGAGCCCCACCCTCTTCAACGTCTACATGAGCCCCCTCGCGGCCATCGTACGCAAACACAACCTCAGCATAATCTCCTACGCCGACGACACCCAACTGATCCTCTCCCTGACCAACGACCCCGCCGCCGCCAGAGCCAACCTGCACGAAGGGATGAAAGAGGTAGCCGAGTGGATGACGACCAGCCGCCTGAAACTGAACTCGGACAAGACGGAGGTCCTCATCCTGGGCTCCTCACCATCCGCCTGGGACGACTCCTGGTGGCCTCCCGCCCTGGGCACCGCACCCAAACCGACAGACCATGCACGCAACCTGGGCTTCATCCTGGACTCCTCCCTCTCCATGACCAGGCAAGTCAACAACGTCTCCTCGGCGTGCTTCAACATCCTACGCATGCTACGGAAGATCTTCTGGTGGATCCCCACTGAGACCAGGAAGACCGCCACCCAGGCCCTCGTCACCAGCCGACTGGACTACGGCAACGCCCTCTACGCCGGTACCACCGCTAAGCTCCAGAAGAGACTCCAGCAGATCCAGAACGCCTCAGCCAGACTCATCCTCGACATCCCACGAACCAGCCACATCTCCGGACATCTGAGAGACCTTCACTGGCTCCCCGTCAACAAAAGAATCACCTTCCGCCTCCTCACCCACGCACACAAAGCCCTACACGACCAAGGCCCGAGCTACCTCAACAGCCGAGTCAACTTCTACGCTCCCAAACGCCACCTCCGATCAGCCAACCACGCCCTCGCCGCCGTCCCCCGCATCCGAAGAGCGACTACAGGAGGAAGGTCCTTCTCCTACCTGGCCGCCAAGACCTGGAACTCCCTCCCGACCGACCTGCGCCTGACCCAAGACCACCTCTCCTTCAGGAAGAAGCTGAAGACCTGGCTGTTTCGAGCAGTAGCGGCACCCCTCCCCCCCCCCCCCCCCAGCGCCTTGAGACCCTACGGGTATGTAGCGCGCTTTATAAGTGTCATTGATTTATTGATTGATTGATTATATATTTAAATATCGTGCTAGAATCTACTCAATATCGTTCCTGAAGGTCCCCAAACGAGACCATCCCATTCAAATCCGTGATATCTCCTATATTTTTTATTCCTGCTTTTTCCCAAATTCTACCTATATTATCATACAATATCGCCGGAAAGGCCGAAGAACGCCACAACAGTGAATATCTATTAATTCTGGGTATTTCCAAGTATTTACCAATCTTCTGCCATAAATTCCAGGCTGCTCTAATAATCTTAAAGCGAGTTTTTTTATAATAACTACCTTCCAGCTGCCTTAAAACCAACCCCGGTGCTAATTTACCCATAGCAAGCTCATAGATAGATGGTGGGATATCTTTATCCCCTTCTAAAAGACAAGTTACCCCGGCTGAATCCAGAGTCTGTGACCTAAATAAAATACTCATATGTTGCAGCATTACTGCCCAGAAGTAGTGCAGCATATTTGGAACTGCAAGGCCCCCCCGATGTAGTGGTAAGGACATATATTTTATTGACCTTCTAATTTTCCCATAGCCCCAAATAAATTGACAAAACATCTGCTCCAACTGTTTAAGTAATACATTTTCCGGCTCTAATGGTATACATCGGAAGAGATAAAATATTTTAGGAAACATCGTCATTTTAATGACATTTGCTCTGCCACTAATCAATAGATGTAGATTATCCAATCTCTTCAGATCTCCCTTAATTTTTTTAACTAAAGGTGACAAGTTTATTGGCCATATTGTACCGACCTCGGCTGCGATAGTTATCCCTAGATAAGTGGCTGACTCTGTCCGGCGTAAATCCTGAAACTGCGTATTTTTTGAGCATATGATTTGTGTTTTATCCGTGTTTAAACTATATCCTGATTGTTTCCCAAATTCAGCTGCAAGCCTCTCAATCTGATTTATAGCACCAAACGGATCCGTGGTGACCACAGCAACATCATCTGCATAGGCTAAAAGTTTAGTATTATATCCAAGGGTCTCTACTGGTTTAATTGCTTGATCCTCCAATATAGACCTAATCAAAGGATCAATATAAAGTGCAAATAATATAGGGGAGCATGGACAACCCTGCCGTGTCCCCCGGGTAATCCTAATCCTAGCCGACTCCCTCCCCATTAACTGTATTTTTGCATGTGCCTTATAAAACATGTCCTGTATAGCTGTTAAAATCCGTGGGCCAAATCCCTTAAGTCTTACATTTTTCCATAAGTACACCCATTCAACTTGATCAAAGGCTTTTTGGGCGTCCAGCAGAATCAACGACATTTGTATCCCAGTGGTTTCGGCGATATCAAATAATGAAATAGCTCTCCGGACATGATCCGTGGTACTTTTGCCTGGGATGAAGCCATGTTGCCAGTGATATTGGTCTATAAGCGGCGGGATGTTCCGGCTTCTTGGCCTTCTTCAAAAATAACACGATGTTCGTGTCCTGCCAGGATTGTGGTGGAACCCCCTTCTGTTGAACTGATAGAAACAAATCCAACAATAACGGGGTCAATTCTGTTTGTAAAGCTCTGTATATTTCCATCGGGATCCCATCCGGGCCCGATGTTTTGCCTAGAGCCATTGTTTTCATGGCCTCAGAGACCTCACTCAACGAGATATCCGCCTCAAGCCCTAACAGCTGGGAATCTTCATTACCCAATGCTATCCCTATTTCATCCATTATCGGATCCCTAGATCTATAGAGTTCCTGATAGAAATCAGTAAGTACATTTAATATGCCTGTTAAATCAGTAGCCATCATTCCATCTTTCCCTCTTAATTGTAGAATATTATTTGCCGTCGCCCTTTGCTTAATTCGCAATGCCAGATGTTTCCCAGTCATTTCCCAGTACTCATAATTCTCCCGTGTTGCCGTTTGAAACCTTTCCGCTGCCTTTTTATTATAAAGTCCGTTGAGTTTGGCCTTTGTCCTGATTACTTTTAGCTCAAAGGCAGTTTGTAACTCCATCTGTTTATATACTATGGCTTCCATGTGTTGTCTCTCATTCATACTCAGCTCCTCTATAAGAGTAAGTGTTTCCCCTCTCGATTGTTTCTGGTGGAATATCCCGAAGCTTGTGATTTAGCCCCTAAGCCCAGCTTTATATGCATCCCAAACACTTTCTCTAGATGTACTATATCTATTAATTTCGAAAAACTGTTTGGTCCATCCCCTAATATGTGCGATAAATCCTTCTGTAACTAACAATTTTTTGTCAAAAGACCACTTTAACATACCCTTAGTGTATGCCGGCGCGTCAATACTCATGACTAGTGGGTTATGGTCCGACAACACTTTCGGGAGTCTTTTAATATCTGCTCCCTCTGTGAGAGAGGCAGAGGCCAGGAAATAATCAAGTCTAACATACTTCCTATGCGGATATGAAAAATAGGTAAACCCTGGATCCTCTGCTTTCTTACAAGCCCACATATCTACCAGCCCGTGGCTATCCATGAGAGCATTTATGGCTTTAAAAACCTGAGGTTTACTCCCTATATAACCAGCCTTTCCCCATCCTCCGGTATCAACATGAACATTCAAATCCCCACATATAATTAATGGTGTTGGCCATGACGCAAATTCAATCTCCAACTTTGTCCATAAATCTGTATCATCAAAATTAGAACCATACACTGTACACATGGTAAATTGATTTGGTAAGGAAGCGATGGCCCACCGCCCCCATTTATCGGACTTAACACGGTCAATTGGTAACAATCGCTGAGAGACATGTATGGCCACCCATCTCGTATTGGTAGACTGTGAGGAACAAGCAACCTGAGCGAACCCTGGGATAATATTAATCCCTCTTTTCTGCCATGGAATGTGTGTCTCTTGCTGACATATAATGTCTGCCCCTATTCCTCGCAACATTTCTCCGGCCCTATTTCTTTTGTCTCTATCGTTTAATCCACCAATATTAATTGTAGATATAGTTAGCCTACCCATATTAACTTACCCTTGTTTGTTTCCTTACCACTCTTTTACAACCTTCTTCATACCCATAAAAACTTTCCAGCCACTTTTGACCCCTCCAAACAATAACTACTGCCGCTCTACTAGTACGTCTAACCTTCTGTCTAACTGCCTTGCTGTCCTGAAATTTCTGTTTTTTATCCCCCTTAACCACCCTTACCTTCCCACCCAGCACCCTGACCCAACCCCACCCAACCCCCCTCCCTGTGAAATAAGGCAACAGACCTCTCTAGGTCTGTATGTGATGAGTGGTGATCCAAACCCTAGTGACGGCATTCAAAACATTTTATACTTTACTTCATAAATTTAACTTTTTTAAGAGAAAAAAGAACAAGAAAAAAGCGAAACAAAACATCAAACGAACAAAATCTGAATAATCCAATGAGATATCTTATCCTAGTTACTATACATATTCGTATTGACTGCCCAATCGGAATACGAAGGAGAAAATTTAACCAAGTTTAACCAAATATATTGGTTCACCCCTAGGTATTCAAGAAAGCCTTAGCTTTAATTTCGGACACAAAAAATCGGGTTTGATCTTTCCAAATGACTTTCAATCGAGCCGGACTAAGAAGGAAAGCCTGTGCTCCTTTCTCTTGGAACTGGGAGATTAATTGCCGCAGACGCCATCGTCGCTATACCGTAACGTGACAAAAGTCTGGCCTGGTGAAGAAGGAGAACCCATCAGTAGCCCGCTGAGCTTCCGGTCTTGCTTTTTCAAATACATTCTGTCTCAACAAAATGTTTCCAAAGTAAATCAGAAGTGCCCTAGGTTTGGCATCCGGGCGAACCGGTTGTCGAATGTTGAATGGGACTCGATGCGCCCTCTGCACTTCTTGTGCCCAGTTCCAACCTGCCAGATCAGGAAAAGACTTCTCCAGAAGCTGGACCATAAAGAGGCGTGGATCTGACCCTTCCTTCCCCTCCGGGATCCCAAGAAAGCGTAAATTATTCCTTCTTTGTCGATTTTCCCCTTCCTCCAATTTCCAGTGGATATCGATGAATTGTTCCTCATGCGCTGTAGTTAGACCTCTTATACCCGCTATATCATCCTCCAGCGCAGCCGTCCGTGTTTCCAGCTCCGTCATCCAATCACTAATATCGTTACAGGTTTTGGCGATTTTCCGAACCGCACCCTGAAGTTTTCGATTAGCATTTTGAGAACGTTTGCTTTCTAATCTGGTTTCTTCCCTGTGAGCCATTACACACTGTAATATGGACTCTAAAGTAGCAGAGGGTAACTGGGGTCCTTCCAAACCTTCCGCTTCATTAAGCTCATTTCTACCCCCCATCAATTGATCTCCCATAGAATAGTCCCATCTGAGATTCGATTGTTTGGCACTGCCCCCCCTCACAGACCGAGAGTGCGTCTTTCTGACACCAGTCGCCCTACCCCTGCCATCTGTGCCTGAAATACTATCCTCCTCAGTAGACTCTGAATTAGTCTCATGGCCAGAACCTAGACCAGACCAAGTAGCATCCGATAGTGAGAAAAAGTCATTAGCCTCGTTCGCTTCGGAGTCCAAATCCTTCTCTTTGCCTGCGCGCTGCCCCCCATGAGGCTTGTGGGGAACTTTAGGGGCAACCACCTTCACCCCTATAGACTGTGGCATTTGGTGCTGACCCCGTCCTTCCTCTTGTAGTCATGGGGCTTCCCCAGATACATCAATACGCCCTATACCAGCGCTTAGTCCAGCTTGCATGGTATCTTCATTACCACCAATTACCTCCAGACTAATTGGCGGCCTCACATTTTCACCCTGGGTTGATGCTTCCCCTTGCCTCAGCGGCTGCTTACCCGTAGGCTTCTGTCCTTCTGCCAACTCTTCCTGTATCCAAACATTATCAGCAGGTAGTTCCCCTGCCGAAGCGGAGCCGGCACTAATCCCAATCCCCCGGAACAAGTCGATGATCGAAGCGGGCCGCTGTGGCTGGGGCTGCTCCAAGACCCTCCCCTTCCCGTCTGGAGCATTCTCCGGACGAGCTCGCTGCCGGCGCCCCTGAACTGTAGAGGGTGTTGACTCCACCTGCTGCTGGGATTGCTGCGGGGGCTTGCCGTGTCCATAGTCTCTGTGCTACAAGAATTGAGAAAACTTTTCCATCTTGTAGGATCTTCATAGGTGATGTTGTTATTGTTTTAGGTTACTTTAAAAAGACACGGATGAAAGAGTCCAAATCGAGCACCAATAGAGCGGAGACATGGTTGCAATGCAAGAAATGATTTTTGTCAGTCTGCAGTAGACTTAGCATAGTCCTGTCAAAAAAGAAGGGGTTACCAGACCATGAAATGCGTTTGAGAGACCTAGCAGCCGCCAGGACCTTGAGCAAATCGGTATATTCCAAAAAGTACAAGATGACTCCTCTTGGTCTCCTCATGGTGGAAGATGACGAAGCAGATGCAGTACCTAGTCTACGGGCACGTTGAATGTTGAGAGGAGGGCATTCTGGTGGATTGAGGAGTTTTAGAAGAAAAGACTTGAAGAAGGCGATAGGATCAGAACCTTCTAAGCTCTGCAGTCATCCATAAATACAAAGGTTATTCTGCCTATTTCTATTTTCTATATTCTCAACCTGTTGCTGGAGAGATGTTACTTGAGATTGAAGAGCGACAACTTGGATCGTGGAGGAACTCAATGATTGAATATTATGTTCTACCATAGTAAGTCTTTCCTCCATCTGAGACCAACTATCAGTTAGAGTTTGTATTTTTGAATTTGTTTCTTCCACAAAAGGGCGGAGAGCCCTGATTTCTTCTAATAAAAAGGTCCATGTATACCGAGGAGAGCTGCTTAGGAGGAGAAGGGGGATCCTTCTTCAATCTTTTGTTGGGCGCCTTGTTGGTACCAGAGGACGCACCAGTAGTTGATGTCAGAGTGCCTTCGGACAGTAAATTCGTTGAGTCATCCATTTGAAAGTACTATTCAATACAAGACTCTTTGAAATTGAGTAAAGGTACTCTGAGCGTAGGTGACTTGCCAAAACGTTGTGTTGAAAAGGGGTAGCCTTAAGGAAAGGCTGCCAGTAACACAAAGACAAGCACGGTATTAAGAAGAGCAAGAGGGTACCTGCCAAAATGTATGCAGCTGCAGGAGAGCTACACAAAATTAGTTCCTCAGAGACATATGTAGGAATGCCGGTATTTATTTTTATTTATGGGTTTTGTAGAGCGCCTGAATCACCCCAGGAGGGGTATCTCTGCGCTTTGGATGGAGCTGCTAGCAGGACAAAGAGAAATGTTAAAACAGGGTGGTCTTAAGAAGTTTCCTGAAGTGCGAATAGTCTGGGCATTATCTCAGGTGTATGGGAAGCTGGTTCCAGTATAGGGGAGCGAGGTAGGAAAAAGATTTCCCACCTAGTCTCTTTTTCCTAACCCTGGGGACTAAGAGAAGTGATTTGCTGCCTGACCTGAGGGTCCTAGAGGGAGCATAAGGCTTAGGTTTCCAAGAGATATAGAGAGGGCCTTTATTATCCAGAGCTTTATGGACAATACAGTAGACTGTGAATTTGACACACTTACGGATTGGGAGCCAGTGAAGCTTTTGAAGCAGGGGAAGGGAAGGGTTTTTGAACGGAGAATTTGTGACGAGTCGCGCAGCCATATGCTGAACCACCTGCAGCCTGCTGAGGGATGACTCATTCGCAGAGACCAGGAGAGCATTACAGTAGTCGAGAAGGCTCATAACCATGGTCTGAATGAGAGTTTTTCGGGTATAGTCTGGCAGAAAAGAGAAGACTTGTTGTAGCAAGCCCAACACATAAAAGCAGGTTCCGGCACTGTGGGCGGCATGCTCCTTTAGTGTTAAGGCACAAGCTAGGCGAATACCCAAGTTTTTGACTAGGGCTTTTGGCCCAGGAGGGGTGCCGAGGGCTGCCGGCCACCAATCTGAGGACCATAAAAGAGGGGCGTCTCCAAAAAGCATAATCTCAGTCTCTCCTGCATTAAGTTGTAGGAAATTACTTTTCATCCAAACGGCAATAGCAGTCATTCCCTCAGAAAAGGTGGACAAAGCCGATGAGGAGGATTTGTTAAAGAAAAAGAGGAGCTGGGTGTCATCAGCATAAGAAATGGATACAATGAGAAAAATAGGTAGTAGTGTCCCTAAGAATAGGGAGGAACGGCACACCACAATACATGTATGTAATAACTTGAGCAAATAAGTTTGAGGCGTCAACAATATGTAGCAATAAGTAATGATTGTAGGGTGCTTAAAGCTTCAATTGATGTCCACTACCTAGGGACACCATCCATATGTACAAGACATACAAACATAAATTATTGCAATTTTAGAAGACTAAAGTAGCACTCCCACACAATATATGGGTTAAGTACCCAACTGATACAAGTTGTCAGTTCTTAATCAGATCATATATGCCTGTCCTGATGTCAAGAAAGATAGAGTTAATTCCTTCAAATGATTAAGCTGTCACATGATAAATCCAGGACCCTTGGAGTAATAGCTGTTTTTCATCATTTCTTTATTGATGCAGGATAGTAAGTTCCAAATACACGGACCAGCCGACACGTGTTTCGTCTTACAAAAGGCTTTTTCAAGGCAATAAATTCAATGCGGTAGTTGATGACGTATCCAGTCATGTAGTTCATAAACACGAATTCCCATGTAAAACCATCCTGTGTATGGTCACACCATCCAATAGAAATATGTGCGCTGTCTTATCTCCAAGTTCAATAATGAATAAAAAGTCAACAATTAGTATCTTCCAATGTGCTGCTTGATATAAGTGACGTGCTGACTCCTTGATAAGAGTGCACTCACTGCTTGTTACCGCCGGTCGATAGCATAAGAAATGGGCAGGAAGCCACAGAACCTGAGAAGGTTGGCCAAGGGGGCAATATAGATGTTAAACAATGTAGGGCTCAAACAAGAGCCCCGAGGAATGCGCTTGCTCAGTTCCATTGTCTTAGACCGAAAAGGTCCTAGATTGACAGTCAGAGTGCGGGAGGACAGGAAGCTAGTCATCCACTGAAGGGCAGGTCCTCTAAGTCCAATCTCCTCCAATCTCCTAAGCAGGATCTGGTGTGACACGTGTCAAACGCGGCAGAAAGGTCCAACAGCACGAGGATTGTAGAGTGGCCACTGTCTAAGGTCATTCTGATGTTGTCCGTGACCTCCAATAGGGCAGACTCCCCACTGTATTTGGGCCTAAAACCATATTGAGATAGGTCCAGGCAGCCATTATTTTGCACATAGGCGGATAGATGTTGATTAATGTATTTTTCCAGGACTTTGCTTAGGTGAGGTAGTAAAGAAATGGGGCGGAGATTGGAGAGATCTTCCATAGGACCTTAGGATATTTCCGAATAGGGATGACTTGTGCCACCTTCCACACCCATGGAAGATGACCCTCTTTCATAGAGAGGTTAAGGATAGTACCTACGGGTAAAGAGAGTTTGTTGGAAAGGGAGGAGGCTACTTTTGCTGGGATGACATCCAGGGGAGAGCCAGATTTAACCGAACAAAGTAAGGCTGCTGCCTTCTCAGTTGACATAGGAGGGAAGCTTTCAAGCAGTTGCGGGGTGGCCGGAGCTGGTGAGTCGGGAGAAGGAGTAATCACTTGTTGGTTCCCAAGGGGAGCGATCTTATCATAGATAAGGTCAATTTTCTGTGAGAAGTACTGGGCGATGTCACAGAGGGCTGGAGAAAAGGTCTCAGGATTATCGCAGGCCTTAGGACTGGTGAAGGATTTCAGTATCTGAAATACGGTTTTAGGGGCGTTCTCTGCTTTGACTAACTGTTGGGCGATGAACATTTTTCGTGCTCCTTTTATATTTTTTGATAGGAGGAGAGGGCATTCTTGAAAATATCTTTGTCCCTCGTTTCCTGGGACCTGCACCAACGTCTCTCCAAATTTTTGCACTTTCGTTTTTCGCTGCCTAGCTCGGATGAATACCAAGCTGATTGAGGGCGCCTGGCTGTATTTGAGAATGATTTGAGGGGCGCAAGCAAGTCAGTGGTCCTAGTAACCACCGTATTGAATCTGGCTAGTCCCTATTTGATATGGGAAGGTTCAGCTTCAGTTTCCCAGGATGGTGAAAAAGCTGCCTGGAAACTATCTGGGAAGATCTTATGCCATTGTCGGCGGACGCTGGGGGTGGAAGCAGAAGGAGCAGCAGTCACGCTTGGGCCCTGAATAGTGAATTCTACGGAAGCATGATCTGACCAAGTCAGAGGTTGGGGGGATTCACACCGGATACAGGTTTCGTTGTAAAAAATGATATCCAGTGTGTGACCTGCAGAGTGGGTCAGGCCATCATTAAGCTTAGTAAGGCCTAGGAGAGCCAGGTCTGCAAGAAACAGCGATGTGCCGGGGAGTGTTTCGCATTCACTGTGCACATTGAAGTCGCCCAGCAATAGAAATGTATTTGTCGAGATTACATGGGGAGCAATAATTTCCATAAACTAGATTGAGAAGTCACTAAGGCACCTTTCCAGCTAAGTTGCGAGTGGAAATCAATGCGAAAGACTGAGATTTCTATGTTGGCGTTACAGCGTTACTCAAGTATGGAGACTGAAATGCCATCTTTCTAAATGATGGTAATCCCACCCCTCCTTTTGAAGGTCTATCCATCCTAAATAGCCTATAACCAGGTGGTAGTGCTAAGGCGACAGCAGGGGTGGAGTGTGGCTTACGCCATGTCTCGGTCAAAAACCCTAGGTCAGGATTTACCAAGGTGAGTAAATCCCATACCTCTGTGGCATGTTTAGGGAGGGATCTCACATTACATAAAGGGCCCTTCCATCCTTTGGAGGGTCTGTTAGGCCCCTTTCCAGGTTCCAGGGAAGGAGGGGAAGCCTCCTTAAGGGTGGGAGGAGGTAGAGTAGAGCTGCATACCAATGCTACATTACTACTGGTGGTGCTGCATTGGAACTGACAGCGAATGCATGAGAAAGGGCCTTCAGGTGTTGGCCGGGGCAGCGCATTGTCCTTGCTGGGGCTCCCACAGGAGAGTAATGGCGCTGTGCTTAGTTCTTGTAGTGCTTTGCAGGAGTAAGAAATAGCTCTGATCAGAGCGGAATTTTGGGAGGAACTGGCAGGGTTCCTGGCTCATGGCGTCATCCTGGCGCGGACGGGCGCAGATGGGCTTGCCTATGGCACGCCTTAATTGCACCTGCTGCGCATCAAGCAAGGCATCTGGTTTTATGGAGGGGGGAGAGTGGCCACTAGACCGCTAACCTCCCTCAAACCGGAAGTCACCTATTCCTCCCTCCACTCAAGCGGGACGTGACCCGCGGTGGACCGGGGAGGGGCAACCGAGCCAAGGAACAACAGAGGGGAGGTTAAAAATAGGTAAAAACTATTTTTAAAACTGCAAATGTATGCTGTGCAAATTTGAAACTCGGCAGTTAGAGAGCAAATTCAGCGAGTTAATATCAAATTTAAAACCAAAATTAAATCAGGCGTTTCGAGCGTTTACGAATAAGAGCGTACTTAGAGTTTAGCGAGATACCAAAGAACAGAGCTTCTGCCTTGCAGGCACTCGTCCACTGCGCGTCAAGCAGGGCATCCGGTTTTATGGAGGGGGAGAGTGGTCACTGGAGCGCTAACTTCCCTCGAACCGGAAGTCACCTATTCCTCCCTCCACTCAAGCGGGACGTGACCCGTGGTGGACCGGGGAGGGGCAACCGAACAAAGGAACAACAGAAGGCAGGTTAAAAGCAGATAAAAAAACAATTTTAAAACTGTGCAAATGTATGCTGTGCAAATTCTAAACTGGGCAGTTAGAGTGCAAATTCAGCGAGTTAATGTCAAATTTAAAAACCAAAATCAAATCAGGCATTTCGAGCGTTTTCGAATAAGAGCGTGCTTAGAGTTTAGCGAGATACCAAAGAACAGAGCTTCTGCCTTGCAGGCGCGCGTCCGCTAAAGATAGGCTTTAAAAAGTTATTTTGCTCTTGATATATAATGATGTGTTGTGCAGATAGCTGCAGGAGGGCTACACAATTATTTCCTCAGGAACACTAGCAATTTTGTAAGTAAATCATGAAAATATGCTTATTGCTCGATAAAGAACAGTATAACAATTATTGCAGCATTTTTTAGTGTTTAGGTGTCACCTGTTACTGCGTCTGAGGGGAAGTTCGCTGGGTTAAATATGGCGGGCATCACAGTGACGGAGCCATGGTCCAGGAGGAACACTCATCACGTAGAAAAGGCAAAAACGCTGCCTTACTGGAAAAACGCTCACAATGGCATGAGCACCAACAGGAGCGGAGTTAATGCCCCGATTACTTACCGGTAATCATCATTACTCCGAGTATAGTCTTCCTCGCCACATGACTAACAAAGTGAGCTTCAGCTCCACAACAGAACCCTCCAAAGCAAAGCAAAAAAAAAGTCAGCATCCCATGCCTCCCATCCCTTCCCAATATGGCCGACCCAGTCACCCATGACCCCTATAGGAGGCGGGCCGGCCCAACCCAACAGCCTGAAACTACCAAGCAAAACATGAAGCCGAAAGCCAGACAGGGAGGGAGGGATGGGAAGTCATGTGGCGAGGAAGACTATACTCGGAGTAATGAAGATTACCGGTAAGTAATCGGGGCAATACCTCCTCTTTAGTCTTCCTCGCCACATGACTAACAAAGTGAGCACATACCAAAGCCAAACGGCTTCATGGAAACTCACAAGACCCCAACAGCTCAGAGGGCAAAACCCAACAGGCCAGAACGAGCGGAAGGACCACCCAGGGGAGAGGCCACCACGAGCAGGAAAAACCAGCCCGGGACCTAACGACACCGGGAAAAACAAAAACCCAGACCCCAGAGACACGAGGCGCCGGCAGGAACCATCCGCAGAAAAGGTCAAAGGGGGACAGAGAAAAGCCCCGGACCAGACGCCACAGAAAACAGAGCCCAGACAGGACGCCGGACCCACACACCAGGAACGGCCAACGGAGATCCCGAAAGGGGGCATCAAACCCCCCTCAGGAAAAAGTAAAACCGAAGGAACAGAGGGCAACCCCGTCACAACGACCCAACAGACAAGGCACATCAGAAAGGGAGACGCAGTGCGACAAACACAGCCACCCCGCAAGGGAGAACACCACCCGCGAGAGAGCCGAAACCACCAGAGGAACGGGGCAGCTGAACCAGTCGGAAGCAACCCGGCAAGAGCCGCATTAAAAGAAGAGAGCGACAGCACACCTACAAATGACACTGACAGCGCAGGCGAGACTCGAACCCTCGACCTGTGAGAACCATTCCGACCACAGGCACAAGACTCACCACTAAAAGAAGAGTCTGAAAAATGCCAACTTACGTCACATAGACAGCGTTCGTGGGACTTGAATCCCAGTCCAGCGAGAGCCACGAAAACCAGAGGCACAAGACTCACCATTGAGAACCCAGGCCGGAACAAGGGAACAAAAAAGACCCAGGAAGGTGCCGGAAACGACACCAAAGAGACCCGGCCACCAAGGGAACTCAACCAGGCCACCGCAGAAAGAGGAGAACCCGAAAGACCACCCAAGCACAGAAGGCAGGGAAAAAAAAGGCAGCGCCACGGACCGAACCCGCCCCGCAAAGGAACCAAGCGAGCCGCCGAAGCGAGCACCCACCAAAGGCGAGAGGGACAGGAGGGCAGGGTGAAAACTGAACCCGAGCCTCGTCAAAACCCCCAGAGAGCCACCAGAGCCAACAGACCCCGGAACCCCAAACCCAGGGACAAAAGACGAGGAAACAGTCAAACCGGAAGCGCACGGGCCCGCCAGGGAGCAGAGAACCGGGGGTACCAGCGCCCCCGGACACCCCTGCAGGAGACGCATTAGGCCAGAAAGCCACCAGAGCTCGATCCCCCCAGCCGAACCAGGACAGAAGCGGGAAGAGCCCGGGCCAAACCGAACCAAGGAAGGACCAGAGTCACCGGCAGCAGAAAAACAGCCAGGCAACAAGATTGCATGGAACGCCACACGAAAGTGCGAGTAACCCCTGCGCCGGGACCATGCCAAACGCCACAGAAACGCACCAGGCGGAGAAAACGTGTAGCCGTAGTGAGCAACACAAAAGCGAGGAAGGAGCGCCTAAGCCGCAGACTCAAATAAGACAGGGTGAGCCCTAGAAGGACCCCATAGTCCACAGCACCCGGAAGTCCCAGGTGGCACCCCATCCGGGCACCAACCAGACCCGACCCAGCACAACCGCAGAAAGCAGATTAGGCCAGGTGCAGACAGGGAGGCAATGCCAAAAGCCCCACAGCCCCATGAAAACCCCGGAGGACGGTCAGCAACAGACAGGGACAGACCCTGCACAACAACCGCAGGAATAGTCAAACACAACTCCCAACCTTACCGAAAGAAAGTCCATTGCCTACATGTGAGACAGATCACCCACTGACATTGAAAGACCATGGAATGAACACCCAAACATCAGGGAAAGAGTCTAAGACCCGAACCTTTAAGGCCAGAGTGACACAAACAGAGTGGACACAGTCGGCAAGCCGAAAGGCAAATAAAGGCCGCGAAGGGGCAAGGAGCCACAACAGAGGGGGTTGAGTGACCCACACGCACACCGGTACAGATAAGCCCACAGCCACCCCCACAGAGAGGGGGAGTCAAACGACAAACCCCAAACCCCAGAGCCCGTTAGAGCAGGGCATCAAGCACAAGGCGGCGGGGGAGGCGGAGCGCAGGGCAGGGCCGCGAGGGCCAGAAGGAGGGGGAACGAGAAAGTGAGCCCGACAAGGCGGGGCCACCACCCGGGACACCCGCAACCAAACGGGGTAGAGTAGAAGGCAACAAACTGCCTGAGCGCAGGAAGATGACAGCGGAACAACACAGAACCGGAGGAGGAAGAGCAAGCACCCAGCCAGCACCACCAACCACCAGGACAGAACATGCTGACCAGCACAGAGAAGCAAGCCATGGAAACCGAGAAGTCCCAGAAGCAGGACAAAACAAATACTACAACACCCACAGAGGGACGAAACAAAGTAAGTCCAGGGAGAGCCGCAGCGCGAAAAGGCAAGCAGCGAGGCCAGCACCCAACAAACTCCACCCTGAAGCGAAGAGCAAGAAAGGCAGCAAAACGACGACACCCAGCAGCAAATGCGCGAATACAAGATGACAATGAAAGTATTTCAACCAAAGACCCGCTGACAGCGACTGCGGGACTCAAACCCAGCACCGGAGAGTCGAAACAACCCAAGGCACCGGACGTAACAACGAGAAACCGCACCAGGTCGGACCCAGAAGAGTGCGAAGGATGCCAAAAAACGACAAAGTGCATGTGGGACCTGAAAAACCAGAGGAACAAGACTATGGTAGCAAACCCCCTCTACCCCCCCCGATTGGGCAGTCAAGGAGCGGGGGAGGCGGGAACCACAGGGACCAGTCGCGAGCACCGTGGCAAAACCAACAGTGCGGGCCAGCGCAGCAAGCGCCTAGGCGAAGTGGAGACACGAAGCGCACACTGTACAAGGCGAGGTGTAGCACGACAGGAAACACAAAAACACCGCCATAACGGCAGTCAGCGAGCACAGCAAGCTGGCGCAACAGGACACCCACGGCGTAGAACACACGGCACCGGAGTGCAACAAGCGATATCACAGGTGTCGGCCAAAAAAAATGGGACACGAACCCCAAAACGAATCACGTCCCGGTTGCGCAGCAGCCAAGGGAGCCGGCTTAGCGGCAGGTGGAAGGACGCCACACCCGGGACTGGGGCGGAGTTGTAGCGCGCCCGCAGCCCCCACACCCGACTGCGACCCCACGGAACGGGAGCACCACGACAGGGGCAATCGCGCCTGTCCCAATAAGGCAGGTCAGCGAACACACACTCGAGTCTCAGAGCCTCGGACATCAACCGCTTCAGAGGTAACTACCAAGGGCATCATACAAGCAGGAGCCGTTTCAAAAAAATAAAATCACAGGACGAACTGCGTATATACCAAGGAGGCCACCAGGGACCGTTACATAGCGTACAGCTACAGAGGAGTTGTAACAACAGCATGCAGCTAGAGGGCCGCATACAAAGTCATACAAGCAGGAGTCTATTTACACCGGTAAATAACAACGCGCGAACCCAGATCCCTGCAGTAAAGCAGCCATTATGTGAAATGAGCAAAATCGATTAATAAAAGCCTGCAGACGCAGGGCTGTCCAAAAATCGCCCAGCAGGGCTGCCCGAGCACGGGGACCCAGCACGAGTACGAGACTGATGCAAGGAATGCACAAGACCCCTGTGTGGAGTCCCCATGCAACGAGAAACACAGGACACAGGTCCGCCGCCGTCCCGGGGGACGAAGGCACCCAGAAAAATCCCCTGGCCGTGAGACAGCAGAGAAGAAA
Organism: Triturus cristatus; assembly: GCF_964204655.1. Lineage (NCBI taxonomy): Eukaryota > Metazoa > Chordata > Amphibia > Caudata > Salamandridae > Triturus > Triturus cristatus. Next base: position 1,193,061,057 of record NC_140591.1, read on the forward strand.
ACCTCCGGCGTACAAGGAAGGCGGGAGAAACACCCCGCGGAATACAACAATGAAGCCCCGCCCCCGGGACCCCGAGCCGGCCCACCGCCGCGAGGAACAACAGCGCGCACACAGCAACGCCGGCGACCCCGGAGCGAAGCAAGACGGAGGGAGATCCATCAGAAAGGGAGACGCTGGACGCAGGTATGCAAGCGACTCACAACGCCGACACAGACGAGCCCAACCCCCTTGCACAGCGGCCCCAGACGGACCGAGCTCCGTAGAGCCGCCGCCACCCCCAACGCCAGGAAGGCAGGCGGGCAGGCGAATACGCGGCTCGGGGAAGGGAGACGATCACATCATTAAAAAAGCACCCGTTCGCTACCCTCGGGACACAGTCCCAATGAAAGGAGGCATCCAGCAGGGAAACCGGAGACGCACAGCAGCCGCCCGTAGATGAAAACGACGGGCGGTGAAGGGAAAAGACAGAAACAAAGGAGAGACTGTTCCCAGCGCAAATTCCCCCCCCTTACCTGACAACCCAGGGCTCGCTAAGGCAGAGCCTCACCGGTATCAGCACAGCAACAACGCCACACACCCCGGGGGCAACAAGCAGGGGTACAAACCAGGGCCAGGCTCCAAGGGTCCGCTAGAGCAGGACCTCCAACCCAGGACCCAAGTACCTGCTACAGCAGGCACCACTCACCTGAAGCGCTCTGGAGAGAGTGCAGAACAAAAAAAACAGGCTGTTGGGTTGGGCCGGCCCGCCTCTTATAGGGGTCATGGGTGACTGGGTCGGCCATATTGGGAAGGGATGGGAGGCATGGGATGCTGACTTTTTTTTTGCTTTGCTTTGGAGGGTTCTGTTGTGGAGCTGAAGCTCACTTTGTTAGTCATGTGGCGAGGAAGACTAACGAGGAGGTAATGCAAGCGGAGATGGGGCACTCAACAGGTCCTCTGTGAGTTTCCTGAGCCGCCTCTCCGGGCGCCGTCCCGGGAGAGTCAGGGAACCACCGCTATCTTCCGTGGGCGCTAGCCACCCCCCATGTGGCTTAGATTTAATAAGGCTTTGCACAGTTGCAAATGGACTCAAATCAACATAAAGCATCCCATTGATATTTACTTTCCAGCACAAAAAGTATTTTGTTCTGGAAATTTGCAGTTTTCTCAGCACATCAAAGGAAGGTTACTGGGGTGTTACTTGGATAAATAAGCACAAAAACCCATAGGTTTTAATGCAAAGCCTGATCTACTAAGAGATTTCGATTGTGCTTTGTGTGAAGAGCTAACACCTTGAAACAGACGTTAACAAAGGGAAATGTTTTCATTTCTCAAAAAACAACAACACACACGTTTGCATGTCTGCTGAAGTGCACAGCACATATCTCATGCATGGAATCCTCTTAAATGTGTCAAGGCATAGGAATTAGTTCTGGAATAGTATGCCTTCAGTGTGAGAAGTTGGCCTGATGTATGATGTCACTAGTTCTAGTGTACACCTTATATCAGTCCAAATACCCTTATGGTGATTGGTTGTAAAGTCAACCTTATAGACCAGCTATCCTAGTGGTAGCATGGACAAGAGCAGTCTTAGGCTAAACTCTGAATGGCATGTGAAGCCAGCTGTGATACCATATATAATCCCTTGAATACCAAATGAAAGGACACCACAACAGATATATATATAAAATAAAGTGTATTTATTCTAGTCAAACCCTCAGCACTCTTTATGAGATTAGAGGTAAGTACAACACAGTCTTATTTAAGCATACATTAAATCACACAGGTAAGTAATACAGTTAGGCCCTAGGGGCCACGCAAACCATATACTAAGTAAGTGGTATAAGAACCACTGTCACGGAAATAGAATAGGCCTAGGCCTAGGGAATCGCTGGGGCTACACTACACTAGCGTTAGTTAGGAAGTGGGAGGCCCACGGGATTCGTGTGCAGAGTGGAAACACTCACGCGTAATGCGTAAAAGTCAATAGCAATAGTACAGTTTAGAAAACGGTAGATTTAGGACACTTCCGGAGTAGCTAGGAAGTTGAGACTTGAAAACTAGACACTAGGATAGTCACTATCCTGATGAGCACCGGAGTACCCAAGTTACCTAGCCCACAGGCTGCGGGTGCATAGGGGTGAAGATGCGTCGGTTTTCGTCGTCGACTCCTATGGATGCCTGAAGAAAGATGCTGACAGGCAGTCAGTGAAGAGTGTCCGGTGGATCCCAAGGCTGGGATCAAGAAGAGAGGAAACCTGCAAGCAGAAGGGACAGAGTCAAGGTCACTAGCCAGTGACCACGTGGAACCAGGAAGGAACCAGGCGATGTCGTGAAGATTGCAGGTGAAGGTGAAGCTTGTCGCTGCAGCCAGGAGGACCAGGAAGCGTCGAGGACGACCAGGGCCAGGAGGCGAGCTGTCCCACAAAGGCTCTTGCTGTCGGCGGCGTCGAAGTTGGACTATGACTCACCAAGCCTTGGCAAGCGGAACCCACGAAGAACGGAGGACTTGCTTCTGGTGCAGACCAGGAAGGTCTGGGGTGCTTCTTCTTTGCAGAGAAGCGGGAGCCAGTCTGGAGGAGCCAAACCAGCGCAGAAGATTTCAGGGTGCGTCGTCACAAAGGCCACTAGCCAGCGGGCAAGCAACCGGACAGACGCGGCAAGCAGGAAAATGCAGAAGGGCCCCACGCAGGACTCGTGGAGTGTGGGGGGCTGATCTTCGGTGCAGATGGTGCTTGGGGTTGGGGCTTCTCAATCCCCGGTGCACAACTTCGAGGGTGCCTCAGAAGCTGCGCTTTAAGTTACTAGCCACTTTTCCCAGGTAGCCGGTCCCACGTCGCTCGTCGCCTCCACGGATCTCAGCTTTGCTGTGGATGTGGATCAGGGTCGGAGAAGTCTGGAAGTCAAGGCTCTGGTCGGGCTCTGCAGTCGGTTCCTCGTAGAACGTGGGCAAAGCAAAGGGTAGTCTCTTGATGGTGCCTGTTTGCACAGGGTAGCCACTCCTTGGCTACAAGGGAGATTCTTCAGTCTTCTTCTTTCATCGAATGTCGAAGGTCCAGAGTTTCTGTTCAAGTTTGCAGGTTCAGGATAATCTAAAGTCTTGAGGCCCAACTCCCACTCTTATACTAATCTGGGGGGCTGGGATACCTGCTAGGTCACGCCTTATGGGTGGGACCTGGGAGGGGGTGGTTACACCCACTTCCCTTTGTCCAGTTTCGCGCCAGAGCTGGGGCTGGAGTGCCCCAGCGCCGGTTTGAACTGGACTATGCAAGGAACACCTTGTGTGCCCCAGGCATGTCTCATTCCTTTCAGCCCACCCTGCCCCAATACACTAAAGGCTGTCTGGGGAGGTGCTAGCACCTCCCCAAGCAGGAAACCTATTGTCCAGGCCTCCCTGGCTGGGATCACTCCCAGCTGCAGGAGGTCAGACTTGTGTCGTGGCAGCAGCATCCATTTTGTGATGCTGAGGCTTTGGTCAGAGGCTAACAGTGAAGTATGATTTTAACATGTCTTTCCCTCTAGAAGGGGGGAATAATATCCTCATGTCCAGAAATGGCATGGGGGTATTATTCCACAGTGTTAGACACCTCACACGACATGTTTCGATAAAGCCAAACCATAGTTACCATAACCGTCTAAGATTATAAGGCACTTTAAGAGTATATGGTAGGCTATATCATAGAACAGCTATAAGGACAAGGTTCCGAAAGCTGCAGACAGGCTCAGCTCATGCTAGAGCACCATCTCACATGTTACCAAGCACTCTGCCTCCAGGATTGTTAAGGCCTGCCATAGGAGTGACTGATAGGTACACATGTGTCTATATGTAAGGGTAGATATAGGCATACTATATCTAAGAAAGGGGTGATTACACGACCTTGCCCCAGCTGAGGGATCAGCCAGTTGTGTCTGATTGGAAGGCCAGACCAGGGGTGGCATAATACATGCTGCAGCCCCTGGGAGGCCTAGGGTACACCTATGCCCTGGGTACCTACGGTACACTGTACAGGGTCCAATAAGGTGATCCTTACCAATTGGTTATATACCTAGGGTACATGGAGTCCATTTTAAAGAGAGAGCAGACAGCCTGAGACCCTGAATGGCAGGATCTCAGGCCAACTAAGTCGAAAAACCAGCTAGACACTAGGCAAAAAGTTGGGGGTAACCATAGTCAGATATCCACCTTCCTACACTCAGTCCAGATTCGTTTCTAGACAGTGCATATCTACCTCTGCACCATGGTGCGACCATGTGTGTCGTGCAAGTCAGCCTAATTAGAGTGCCAGCACAGGGAATGAGAACCGCAGCAATTAAAGATTGCTTAGATATGGCTCTGCACTGTGTCTTGCCATTTGCCTAATACATCAGATTACCTTACTGCACTAAGTTTGACGAAAAACGAGTAGATCAACCCCCTGGTCTTCTCATAGTTCTCTGATATTGTGAGGTTGATGGAGCAGTGGCGGAAGATTGAGACCTCTTGTGACCTATAGAAATGGCTTAAGATACTGCACCCGGCTAGACTTGCCCTCTAGTAAAGACCTGAGGTTCTGTAGCCTGCTACAGCAAGAAACTCTATATCATTCAGGGGACTGCTTTTCAGTTACGGCAGCCTGCCTCAAGGGACCACTATTAGCGGCCTACATCGACAAAGGACTAATGACTTTTCTCAGGCATGCAAATGTGATTGTCAGGTTTTCAAAGCCAAATCTTGTTCCAATTGAATTTGCTGCCACATTAGTCAGGGTATAGAGGTGTGACTGGCAGTGACTGTCATAGATGTCTTACACATACTTTTAGATACTTCATCTTGTTCACTCTTTTAATAAAGCTCACAATTTGGAACTATGCAAAGAAGATTGTTTACTTTTTTGATCCTATAATTTTGTCTGTTTCAGAATCACAACAACTGCAGCATGTATGATGGATTTGAGAAGGTACCCACTGGACGAACAAAACTGCACTCTGGAAATAGAAAGCTGTACGTAATCATTTGTATACACAAAATCTTTAATTCCGTAATGCTCTCTGGTTTAAAAAGCTTCTGGTCTTAACAATTGTGTGAAACACTGCCAGTGTTTTTATGTTCCCCTTTCATAAAAACTGAAAGTTTGTTTCAATTTGTGTCTTGTATAGTTGGTGATTTAAAAAAAATAAAACCTCGATTTAGAGACATAAAGCATAAAACACTTCATGATTTCGGTCTGATTAGTCACTGCCTGGATACCGATCTAAAACACAGGAGAGCTAATGCTAGCATTTTAATCAGTTGTAGCTATAAGAGGGAAACATTGCCATGCAATTTACTTTCAGTTTGCTTTATTATGCATGAGTGTTCTAGCTAAAAGACCCCTGAGTCATGAAAGAGACCCAGTTGATGATTAGAAAGTCAGCTCTACATGTTCATGCATTTCTCTGTTCAAGTGAATCATTTCCCACAATTCATGAAGCCTATAGATTCTTTATAATTGGCTTCAAGAAGCTCTACTCAGTTTCTGCAACGTGAAGGGAATTCTGGTTACTCCAGTATTGGAACTTTCATAGATTCCCATAGCTTGTATCATTCCCTGTCGTCGGAATGGGAGTCTCGGTATCCAAAATAACATAGCAGTAGGTACAAAAGAGAAAGAAAAAGGCCTAGGCCTCATTTCCTTTTGTAGTATATCTACCTCTTTTTGTAAAAGAGACCAAAATAAAGCAACAACCATTCAGATTAGCCTCACCCCACAGAACCTTCCTGAGAGAAGCTCAGAGCCTCAGATTTTCTACCGCATGTTGTGCTTAGGGAGTCTCCTTTGAGCTCTGCTCACTTCAACTTTGTTGACTGCTTTTTTCAAAATATTTTTCTTCCAACTTGTTGCTGTTTTCCTTCAGGAATGTCTGACAAGGAGAAGAAAGCCCTGTTCAAGCCTTGTTCCACCTGTGGCAAAAAGCGGCTCTACGTGGAGGACAGGCATAAGGATTGTATTTATTGCCTGTACCCGGATCATAAGGCTGCGGAATGCAAGATCTGCCGCACCTTTTCTACAAAGACCCTCCGGGACTGTGAGGGTCGCCTTTTCACGTGGTTCCAGAAGGTTAAGTCACAGAAGGGTGCTACATCCAGTGACAGTGAGAACTCATCTTCTGGAACCTCCTCTCGCAGGTCAGTGAAAAGGGGTAGGGGTTCCCCTTCGCCATCCTCTGACCGCCCTGCTAAGGCCTCAAAAAAGACCCCCCCGTGAGTCTGAGCGCCGGAGTCCGAGTAAATCTCCTCACCACGGTGCAAAGGAGAGGGAAGGACTTTCTACTGCCCCAGCAGTGGTGGTATCCACTAAGGCGTTCAAGAAGCCCCCTTCTCTATCTTCGGAGAAGTCAGAAAAGGACTCTAGATCGTCGACGACGCAGCTGCAGACTCTGTCGACGAAGACTTCAAAACCTCAACTTAGGAAAGTCCCGCCGTCGACGGGCTCGTCGACGGTGCCTTCTGTACCAGCATCGACGGCAGCGTCGACGACGATACCGACGTCTACAAGGGTGTCAACGAGGGTGTCGACGACGACGGTGGCGACGACGGTGTCATTCACGAGAGCTATGACTACGTCGATGATGACGACGGCGGCGGCGTCGACGGTCTCGTCGTCGACGACGCCCATATCTTCGTCGACGATCCAGTCGTCGACGGTGCAGCTTCCGTCGACGATGGTTCCATTATCAATGCCGACGGTTCCGATGACGACCTTGTCGACGGAGAGGATTACAATTTCCTTGAGACGTATAACACCAGATATGACATCGCCAAGGAGGGTGACCCCCTTGCCTCCCGCATTATTATTAGAAGAAGAAGACTCTGATGGGGATGATCAGGATTCTTGTGGTTATGCCCATAATTCTTCACAACTACTGGTGAAATGTCAGGACACTAATTCAGAGGGCGACTACACGCCTGGGTACGCCTATCCACCATCCTATGGGCGTCAGGACAGCGCAGGCCAGGGTATGGTTGCAGTTCCTTCATCGCTCCTGGCAGATCTCCAGGGCATGTTACAGGATTATCGGAAGAGGTTTTCTCACGTTCCTCCTCCGTCTTCGACTTTCTCTGCAGTGCATACTGTGCCTACTCCATCGGCTCCTACAGAATTTTCACCGGGGCAACCGCCTCAGGTGGTTTCTCAATTGCACGTTTCCAGCCCAGGGTTGCCCCCAGTGATCCCGGTTGTTCCTGTGATTCCTCTGATGAGGATCAAGATACTGGCAACACGTCTAATCAGTGTGCTGAGTGGGAGGACTATGTCATTCCGGATCCGGCTTCACCTACTCCTGATCTGGTGGATTCTCCCCCGGCAGATGTTGGGGGTTTCCACATGCTGATGGAAAGGGCTTCCAGTAGATTCCAGCTTCCTATGCCGTCAGCCCCAACGGAATGCTTCCTGTATGATTTTAAGGAGCCCTACAGGAAAGTGGTTCGTTCAATTCCCATTGTTAGCCATCTCTGGGACGAGGGTTTGAAGGCTATGAGGCTACGGTGATTCCGGTTTTGCCGCGCCTCGAAAAGAAGTACAAGGCGCCTGAGGACAGTCCAGCGTCCTTGATTGGTCAGCCGAAGCCTGATTCGGTAATCTCCCAGGCGGCGCAACGCAAGTCACGTAATCCTTCGGCACCACTCACCACCCCTCCGGATAAGGAAGGCAGGCGCCTGGATAATGCGGGAAAACGTTTCTCCTCTATGGCCAGTCTTTTAGTAAGGGCAGCTAATGCGTTGGCGATCCTTGGCAGGTACGATCGCCAAATGTGGTGCGACCTTTCGCCTTACTTGGACCAACTTCCATTGGAGGCCAAGACGGAGGCCAAGAAAATTCTTCAGCAGGGGGGGCTACGTCGGCGGAAGTGATCGACTGCGCCATGGACATCGCCACTACAGCTTTCCGTGCACTGGCAGGTGTGGCTGTTCTTCGTCGGCAGGGCTGGCTCCGAGCGACTTGGTTCCGACCGGAGGTTCAGAACAAGATCTTGGACCTCCCGTTTGATGGGGAGGCATTGTTTGGGAAACATGTCGATGATGCCCTCCAGGACATTAAAAAAGATACAGAGACGGCGAGGTCTCTAGGCTCTCTTCAGTATCGTAAACACCTGTGGGAGGCATTGTTTCCCATTACCTCCACAACTGGACCCTGATACCATCGGAGCGTTGGGTCCTCAACATCATTCGAGACGGTCATACGCTGGAGTTTCTTCATATACCACCTTCCAAGCCCCCTGTCGCCATGCCTTCAAAACATCTGCGTCTCTTAAGGCTCGAAGTACATCAGATGCTCCTCAAGGGAGCAGTGGAACCGGTTCCCCTGTCTCAGAAGGGGGAAGGTTTCTACTCCAGGTTTTTCCTGGTCAAGAAGACGCCGGAGAAATGGCGACCCATTTTAGATCTCAGGGAGCTCAACACCTATCTCATCTGTCAATCCATTCGGATGGTGTCTCTCCAGGATATCTTACGTCTCCTCAACCCAGGAGATTTCATGGCCACTCTCGATCTCGAAGATGCGTATTCTCACATCCCTATTCATCCAGCCCACAGGAGGTTTCTACGCTTCACAGTAGCCAAGAGCTACTTCCAATTCAGGGTTTTACCCTTTGGACTTCATTCTGCCCCGAGGATCTTTACCAAGGTGCTGGAACCGGTAGCAGCTTTCCTCAGGAAGCTTATCAAATCTTCTCTTACCTGGAAGATTGGTTGCTGAAGGCTCCGTCCAGGCTCATAGCGGAGGAAACAGTGTACAGCTTTATTCAGCAATCTGGGTCTGACTCTCAACAGAGAGAAGTCGTCGATCTGACCGTCCAAGAGAGCACGGTTCCTAGGTGCTATCTTGGACACGTCTCTCAACAAGGCTTCCCCAACCTTCAAAAGGCAAGAAAAGCTGAAGTCCTTGGCACATCTGTTGAGAAGAAGAAGGTGTCTATCAGTACGCCGTTACAAATCCCTGCTAGGAGTGATCTCTTCATGCATCCCTCTGATACCCCATTGCAGATTACGGATGCGATCTCTTGAAGAGCAACTAGACATGCAGTGGCAACAAGTTCACGGCTCTTTCGACGACAAGGTGGTGATTACTGCGGCGATGAGGGACGCCGCCTTGTGGCTGACACAGGAGGAGAATTTATCCCATGGTCTATCCTTCGTAAGCAATCCGGCTCCTCATGTTGTCACGACAGATGCCTCGCTGGACGGCTGGGGTGCGGTGCTTCAGGACTTGCAGGTCAGCGGGCATTGGTTACCCAAACACCGCCTCCTTCATATCAACCTCCTGGAACTCAGAGCGATTCGCCTGGCTCTTCAAGCATTTCTGCCACGGTTGCAGGGTTCCGTGGTTCTCGTCCGCACGGACAACACCACGGCAATGCATTAAATCAACAATGAAGGGGGCACAAGGTCTCTTCCGTTGTCACAGGAGGCCCAGAGGATTTGGGAACGGGCGATCCTCCACGGAATATCACTCACAGCGGAACATCTTCCAGGGGTCCTCAACGGACAGGCTCAGCAGGCTTTCATCCATCAGCCACGAGTGGGAACTAAACCAGATGGTCTTGGAGGACATTTTTCGCCAGTGGGGAAAACCTTCGATAGATCTTTTCGCCACCCCGGAAAACCGGAAATGCCAGTCTTACGCAAGCAAAGTTCCCCATCGTGGATCACTGGGAAATGCGCTTTCGATAGCTTGGTCAAGGGCATTTGTGTACGCTTTTCCCCCCATTCTGTTAATACCGAGGATACTCAGAAAGATCAAGGCGGAACCATGCAAAATGATCTTAATAGCCGGCATGGCCGAGGCAGTTTTGGTTCACGGAGCTTCACCTTCTTTCTCTGGTCCCTCCTCGTCCTCTACCGACGATTCCGGATCTTCTCACTATGTCCCAGGGCCAGATCTGGCATCCGGATCCTCGTTCCTTACACCTCTCAGCATGGCTCCTGAGCAGCGAGAGTTCCTAGATCTTCCTCTCTCGAACGAAATAAGGGATGTTCTCTCTCAGGCTAGAGCCCCTTCCACTAACAAGACTTATCGTCTCAAATGGAAACGCTTTTGCATAATGTGCCATCAGCAAGGTGTGGATCCTTTTTTGTCTCAGCCTCATCAAGTTCTTCCTTATTTCCTGTCCTTGACTAAGGCAGGTTTGGCTCATTCGTCAATAAAGGTGCACTTGGCTGCAGTGTCTCGCTTCAGACGCACTGCCTCTGGGCCGTCTCTTTGGTCCTCTAGAATTGTCAAGCAATTTCTCAAGGGGCTGTTACAAGTTCATCCTCCCGTGAGGCCTCCGCCTCCCACATGGCATTTGAACTTGGTTCTCTCCCAGCTGATGAAGCCTCCTTTTGAACCAGTTCATCGAGTGGATCTGAAGTTCCTCTCATGGAAATTGGCACTCCTTCTTGCTCTCACGGCAGCAAAGCGTATTGGGGAATTGCAAGCTCTTACAATTCAGAAACCTTTCCTCCAATTCAAAAGGAATACTGTCATTCTACGGACTAATCCAAAGTTCATTCCAAAGGTGCCTTCGGACTTTCATTTAAATGAGCCGGTGATTCTCAAGGCTTTCTTTCCTCAACCGTCTACACCGGCGGAAAGGGCACTTCATTCGCTGGACGTGCAGTGGTGCTTGAAATTTGGTCTGGACCGTACTAAAGCCTTTAGAAAATCTTCGCAATTGTTCGTTGCATTCAGTGCTCCCCGCAAAGGATTACCCCTGTCCAAGCAGGGTATTGCTAGATGGATCTCCAGTGCTATACAGTTCTGTCATTCTGCAGCGGACAAGCCTCTAGAGAGCAGAATTAGAGCACACTTGACGAGGTCCATGGCTTCCTCTACGGCTCTCTTTGCGGGGGTCCAGATTAAAGACATCTGCAGAGCTGCGACTTGGAGCAGCGTGCACACCTTTACAAGACATTACTGTCTGGAGACCTTGGCACAGGAAGACACGGCTGTGGACCAGGCAGTCCTGAGGAACCTCTTCCATTGAGTGGTGAGCTTTCCTTTCTTACCTCTTTCCTTTGTATGGTTCTTGCACATTTTGCTATGTATTTTTCTTATGTGATTGCATGGTATTTTTATGTAAAAAAAAAAAAAAACAGTACGGTGATATATAGTTATGGATACTGAGATGTCTCAGGGAGGCAAAATGTGTTTCTTACTGCTAGCTACTCTGATACAAGCTATGGGAATCTATGAAAGTTCCAATACTGGAGTAAGAAACAAGTTACTTACCTGTAACTTTGGTTCTCCAGTATTGGTAACTTTCATAGATTCCCATGCGCCCACCCTCCTACGCGGGGAAAGCTCAGCCATCGGCAGGTTTGGTTGTACTGTTACACAACGGCTATGAAAATCTGAGGCTCTGTGCTTCTCTCAGGAAGGTTCTGTGGGGTGAGGCTAATCTGATTGGTTGTTGCTTTATTTTGGTCTCTTTTACAAAAAGAGGTAGATATACTACAAAAGGGAATGAGGCCTAGGCCTTTTTCTTTCTCTTTTGTACCTACTGCTATGTTATTTTGGATACCGAGACTCCCATTCCGACGACGGGGAATGATACAAGCTATGGGAATCTATGAAAGTTACCAATACTGGAGAACCAAAGTTACAGGTAAGTATCTTGTTTCTTCTCCAGTATTGTATCTTTCATAGATTCACATGCTTGAAACATTCCAAGTCGTTGAAGTGGGAGTCCCACGGTACCATAGTAAAGCGGTATGTATCTGTTTGATAAGCTATAATGGGAATGAAAAATCAGTTTAATAGCCTATCCTTGTCCTTTTAAAAAAATGACCAAACTTGAACTATAACCAAACAGGCGACGCACCCTCTAGAATATTTCCAACAGAGGCTGAGTCCCTCAGAGTTTCTATGGCACGTCGTGGAAGGGAGTCTCCCTGAGTTCTGCTCAGTTTTTTCTTTACAATTAAATTTCCTAGTAGACACAAAGGAAAGTTTCAATTCTATTAAGGACTCGGAGGCGAGGATTATGCTCTGCTTTCTTTATTTTCCAACACCAGCAGATTCAACGTTCACATAAAAAACTCTCTTTCCCATGAACACTAGGGAAAGGGCAGTCCAAGAGGTCAACCAATCAGCATCCACGTATGTCCTTAGCGTCCGGGGACTGCTGGGATATCTCCTCTTTCTTTGATGAGTCCGGCCCTGAAAGAAGTAAAAGAGTATCGAATGAATCCGAACTTAACCATCACAGTTATCACAAAGGTAATATACCGATGAGGAGCTAGGTTATAAGAAAAAAAGACACAAGGATAATCAACTATCAATTTCCAATACAGTTATACCCAAACCGGCAACACTCTCAACCAAAAAAGGAGAGACCAGTACTTATACCTTACGGGGCTGTTGATCCACAGGTTTAGATCGGGAAAGAGCGACTGAATCCTATTCTATTAAGGAACTCTGGGAGGGAATAATCCTCGCCTCCGAGTCCTTAATAGAATTGAAACATTCCTTCGTGTCTACTAGGAAATTTTTCATTCTATGGCAGAACCGGAGGCGTGGATTATGCTCGTTCAAAGCTTGTCCACCACCAGGGAAGCCATGTCAATGACTGGTTTAAAGTAGAACCTTTTAAACATCGAGTCTGATGACCAGTCAGTGGCATTGAGAATATCCTCGAGACGCGCTCCGAGGGTAAAGGCTTTGGAGGCCATAGCTCCTCTCACTGAATGAGCACCGAAGTGCGAGATGTCAATGCCTACTTCCCTCATGATCCATCTGACCCATCTTGCAATGGTGGGAGAAGACACAGCCTTGAAGGGTTTCCTGAGAGAAATCAGCAGTTGGTTTACGCCGTGGGGACGATGTTCATCCGTCATGCTCTCATATGCCTTGAGGCAGCGCACCACACACAACTTGGGCTGCTTATCAAAAGCCGGGTAAGAGATTATCCTAGAGCTCGATTTAGTGCGGCGAGAAATATGAAAAGTGACCCCTTGAGGGGAAAAGATGCGACCGAGGAGATCAAGAGCTCTCACATCAGAAACCCTCCTGCAGGAGACCAAACAAAGGAGCATGGCCAACTTTGCGCAGAGTTGCTTGGGCGACAAGTATCTATTCGACAGCCAGGACTGAAAAAGATGTAAAACCTTGTTAACATCCCACAACTGGGAGTACCTAGGCAGGGGAGGCAGGGATAAGCGAATACCCCTCAATAACTTACACACAAAAGGGTGTTCCCCCACTGCAGCGCCCTGCACCGGGTCATGGCCTGCTGAAATTACCGATCTGTAAGAATTTATGGTGCGGTAAGCCAAACCTTCTGTGGCCAGGGAAGATAGGAAATTCAAGACATGGACCACTTCACACCCCACGGGATCCTGACCCCGGCTAAGACACCAACCCACCCATCTGGACCAAGCTGAACTATATCGTTTGTTGGTGTCGTCTGCCCATGCTGCTGCCAAGATAGTCCAAGCGTCTCCCGATAAGCCACGGAGTCTCCAACATTGCCGGAAATCCGCCAGGCCATGAGGGGCATCCGATTCTGCAGGACTAACGGGTGAGGCTGACCTTGGGGATCCCGAAGAATCATATGATCGGGGGTAGAAGGATTGGAGAATCCCAAGAAAGTTCCAGAAGAACTCGAAACCATACTTGCAACCTTGCGTCACCTTCCCGCCCGGTGTCCACATAGATGAACGGGGGTGGACCAAGTCCTCTGGGACTAACATGTCTGCAGGACCTTCTGGCACACTCTGTGTTGGGCGCCAAGGCCTGGAAGAGCCGGGCTCGTCAAGGGATTCTGCAGGAGACTCACCGTCTTCATCATCGTCACCTTCCGGGTAGAAAGGGCCACCCTCATCTATAGGCTCTACCTGGGATACAGGGGAACGCACCAAGAAGGATGCCTTAAGGCGCTCAAAGGCCCCCCCATCCACAGCCGCCTCCACTTTACGCTTGGGACGTGGTGGGGGTTGACGTTCCCCTGAAGCATAGGCGCAAGCGACCTTCATAATTCGCCTCTCAAAAGGACCCATGGCTGCAGCGACGGTGTGGTGGATGGAAGCATCCACCGCATCACAAAAATCATCGTCCACTGGGAGAACCTGAAAGGTCTCTTTCTCTAAAAATTCCCCTTCCATAATACCGGTGGCAGATCAAACAGACTGAACAGTCCTAAACTTTTGGCGAACCTAACGTTCTTAATCTTTTGGTAGGAGTAAATCTGAAAGTTTGGGCTTGCAAGCAAGGAATTCTAGGTAACCAACCCTGGGGCCTATACCCACTGAATCAAGGGAGTATTTACACTGCCAGCAGTTACAGGCAGGAACTAAAAGCCTGGGCCGATCCCTGACGGTAATGACAGCCTCAGAATAAAGGAATGGCTCACTGGGACTCTTCCGACCCTCAAACGGGCGTCAGGCTGCAGGTTAATCCGACCCGTGATCGGGTGTCAATGCTCCAGGCTGACGGGCTTCTCGTTCGGCGGGCACGCAATGACAGGAACTTCCTGATAGAAAAGCATTCCCGCCGAGCGAGCCGGTTGAAAAGAGACGCGCGGCACTAGCGCCCTCTCGCGGCCGCCTAAAAGCTCCGCAAGACCGCTAGAGAACCTCGAAAGGAGCGATGAGAACGCTCTCGCAGTCACCGTCAATCAAGGCACCTGAAAAGGAAAACGCAGCGCTCGCGCGTCAACAGTGCCCACAGATTAATTACAATGCCTACAACAATAAACACAAAGTCAAGGAATAGCTAAATAACCATAGAGCTAATGGAAGCTACTTATCTGCTGGTAAGCAGGAAAAGAAAGAGGAGATATCCCATCAGTCCCCGGACCCTAAGGACATACGTGGATGCTGATTGGTTGACCTCTTGGACTGCCCTTTCCCTAGTGTTCATGGGAAAGAGAGTTTTTTACTTGAACGTTGAATCTGCTGGTGTTGGAAAATAAAGAAAGCAGAGCATAATCCTCGCCTCCGGTCCTGCCATAGAATTGAAGATTTATCTACCGCTACTATGTCTGAAACTTCTAAGGAAGGCCACTTCAGATCCTACAAAACCTGCGGGAAGAAAAGGCTACATGTGGATGATGCACACAGAGAATGTCTTTACTGCCTTTACCCTCAACTTTTGGTAAAGGTGTGCAACATATGTCACACTGTTTCCTCTAAAACTTTAAAGGACAAGGAGGGAAGGCTACTTCTATGGCTGCAGAAGTCTTAAACTCAGAATTCCACCACTTCAGAGGAAGGCAGTAATACGTCTGTGAGAACCCACTATAGGTCAAGATCACCTGACTAAGGGACATCTGAGGAGGGCAGAAAGGGCTTTAAAACGTATCTTAAAGACACTCTGAGAAAAGAGAAACTAAAACTCACCTCCACAAAGGCAGCCTCCTCTAAACCTATTACTTCATCTGTGAAGTATGTTCTTCCTCCTCTGAACCGTCGATGACAAAAAATCCTCTCAAAACCCATCGTCATCATCGTAGACGCTGGAATCTACAACGACAGTCACCACCGTCCCGTCCACAAGACCATTGTTGATGAATACATCAACGACAGCCTTAGACGCACCCATCTTGTCGACAAGAGTACTAGCATCCACTAAGACACCGCCATCCCTGACTGCACCGTCGACGGTGACAACATTGATGAATATACCATCAATGGCAACACCGTCGACAACAGCACCCTGACGGCTGAGTTCCTAATGTTAACGCTGAAGTCCACATTGACAATGATATCGTCGACGGTACCGTTGACATCTATGAAAATCACAAAAATAACAAAAACAGCTTTAGGATCTGAATTGACATCCCCTAGCAAGGTCTCACCTTTGCCACCAAGTCACCTTTTGGACCGGGAGGAGTCGGACAACGACGGGCCATTTAGGGCAGTGCGCCACCCAACAGAGCTCCAGGTCAAATACTAGGAGGAAGATGATAAAGATGAGTGAAAGCATTATTATCATCAATATTAGGCACCTCCTATGTGGCATTACGAAAATTATACATGAGTGATCCCCTGACTCTTCTGCCGGAGAAGTGGACCGAGGACGGAATAGAATTAGACGACGAAGGGTGGCAGACAGCGATCTCGTCCCCTAAAACTGTAGCAATATCGGAGCGGCTCCGGCTAGTACAGCTAAAATTCTGCACAGAATATATATAACGGGACCTCAATTGGTACACATGGGGGGGCACACGGATGGGTCTTGTAGACGGTGGTGCTCCCAGCCAGGCATTTTCATACACATCCTTTGGCATGGCAGGTTCATTCAGGAGTACTGGCACAAGATACACTCAATCATTAGTGAAACCCTAGAGATTGAAATCCGACCGGAGGCTCCCAGATGCCTCCTAAATATCTGGGAACCCACAGATCTCAATACCTATGCCATCCAATGTTATGTTATGTTATGTTATGTTATGTTATGTTATGTTATGTTATTGAGTTTTGTATAGCGCGGCAATTACCCGGAGGTGTCCTGGCGCTGTCATGAAAACTGGGAGGACTTAGGATGGGAGCAGCAATACGGATACCTGGGCCTATTCATTCCGGAACAACCAGGTCTTTAGTTCCCGTCTGAATAATAGGAGATCCGTCGTAGCCCTGAGGGTTACACTTGCCTGCATGATTGCAAAGAGAAATATCGCTCAGCACTGGGGGGCATCCAAGGCACCCATGATAACGGACTGGAAAAAGGACCTTGATGGGTGCATGCAACAAGAAAAATCAGTATACATTGCGAGGGGCTGCCCCCGGAAATGGTCCAAGATTTGGACCCCCTGGAACCTATATAGAGGCAAAATATGTACCCCCCCCCCCCCCAGACTTCACGATGTAGCTGTCTCCTCCTCTCCGTGATTCCAACTGTATCGTTACCCTCTGTATTGATGAATTCTTGTGCTTGCATTTGCCTATGCTGTGTTGCTGTGGAACTATGTCTTGATGTCGATGTTTTCCTAATAAAAAGAGTTTAAAAAAAAAAAACGTCCTCATCCACAATCCAGGTATGATGAAGTGCAAATGCCCATATCGCTAGTCCAGGATCTGTAGACCATGCTGCATGATTATAGAAAAGATTTCCTGACCTTCCATGGGAGCAGCCAGTAGCACCACCTCAGCTTACCTCTCCTGCCATGCCAAGGCACATTCCTCTACCTATAACGCCCTGGATGACACCTGCCTTTAACACAGCGGTGCCATCAAGAGAGGACTAAACATCATCAGAAGATGAAAGTGAGGAAGGCAAAATCCTTGAATCCCAACCCCTTGGAGATGAGTGGGATGACTACCTGGTCCCCACTCCGTCGCCTCCACCACCACACCCTTCAGATTCTCCCTTAGAGGACATCAGGGCTTTCGTAACCTGTTGGATTGGGCTGCAACACTATTTCATATCCCAACCTCAGTTAACCAGTCAGGCTGTTTTCTCTATGACTTCAAGGAGCAAGCAAAGAAGTCGGTGAGGGCCATTCCCACCATCGACTCAATCTGGGAGGATTAAGATAATAAAAACCCCGGCTACAGTAGCGGCAGTACCACCTCACATGTACAAAAAGTACAAAGCTACAGAGGATCCCCCACTTTCCTCACAGGTCATCCCAAACCGGATTCTGTGTTCTCACAAACGACGATCCAAAAACCCTTCTGCTCCCATCTCAGCACCACCAATCAAAGGAGGCAGATTCTTGGACAACATAGGAAAGAGGTTCTCCCTCATGTCTGCCATCAATGTTCGAACGGCCGACTCGTTAGTGATCCTGGGTCGTTATGAATGAATGAATGAATGAGGAGTATTTATAAAGCACACAGCTACTCAGAAAGAGTGTCCCGGTGCTAGAGAACCTCAAAACTAGTCTGCTGCTGTCCCTAATGAGTGGGGGAAACTTAGGGTAAGTGTCAGAAGCACCAGGTTTTAAGCATCTTCCTAAAGTTGAGTAAGTCCATCAACTGTCTGAGTGTCACCGGCAGGAGGTTCCAGCCGCGTGCGACCTACACTTGAAAAGAGCGACCTCCTGTGCGGGTGCAGGATATCTGGCGGACAACAGCCAGATGCAAAGAAGATGACCTTGCGGTTATTTTCCTCACGGTAGCCAGTGCAAGGCTTTTAGGTGAGTTGAGATCTGGGTTCTAGGTTTAAGCAGGAGGACAGCCCGGGCGGCCGCATTCTGGACCACCTGCAATCTATTTAGTAGGTATTCTGGGAGGCCTAAGTATAGGACATTGACATAGTCCAGTCTGGAAACAATAAGGGCTTGGACAACGGTCGTCCTGTGGTCAAGAGGCAGGAGGGGAAGACATTTTCTGAGCGTCCCCAGGAGGCCAAAACAGGATCCTGCGACTGAATGGATCTTAGCTTTTATAGACAACGTGTCATCCATCATGACACCCAGGTTCTTGACCGTGCTTACAAAAGGGAGGGGTAGCGACATATCCAATGGCCACCATTGTTTCCACTCATCCATGGGTGGGGAGCCGGAGAAAATAACCTCCGATTTCTCTGAGTTGCATTTGAGCTGGTTCTCCCTTGACCATGCAAAAACCCTAGTCAGAAATTGGTTGAACTTTTCACCTTCAAAGTCTGCACCAATGTCACAGGTGAACAGAAACTGCGTGTGCTCAGCTTAGGAGATTACTTTTAGCGCTGCAAGCTTCTACCAAAGGAGCAAGGGGAGACATTCAAAGGTTGAAGAGTGTGAGACTCAAAATTGAGCCCTGAGGAACTCTCACCTTCATGGAAGGGATGGGAGAGGCAAAAGGGGGAGACTAGACCTCTTGGTATCTATGTTCCAGAAAGGAGGAGAACCACTTCAGAACCGTGCCACCCAGACCACAATCCTGCAACCTGTATACCAACAAGTGTCTGATGTCAGCAGCTTAGTCGACTTAGTGCCCGATGATAAAAAGGCAGAAGCAAGAAAAGTCGTCCAGGTAGGTGAGCACATCTCCTTGGAGATCATAGCTTGCGCACTGGTATCGCCTCCACAGGCTTCCGCCAATTAGCTGGAGCAGCGGTCTTGAGACACCAGTGATGGCTTAAAACCACGTCCTTGAGGTCGAAGGTACAATTGAAGATCTTGGACATGGCCTACGACGTAGAAGCATTGTTTGGTAAGCACATAGATGATGCGCTATTGGAGATAAAGACGGACACTGACACTGCTAGGTTTCTAGGTACCCTTCAGTTTAAGAAGTTGCCCTTTCGGGGTACTAGAGAAAGAGGTTTCTCTACCTATAGAGGGGGTTATCAACAATTTCAACAACCCTTTCAATCACAATATAGACCAGCCTACCAACATGAAGCGTACTGTCAACCACCTGATGCACGTCATAAACAGTGAACTTCACCAGGTACTGGCTACATCCACTCCTTCCCTTCATGTTGGTGCAAATATTTTCAACCACCTCCCTCAGTGGAAAGAGATGACATCAGACAAATGGGTATTAGATCTTGTAAACTATGGACATACCCTGGAGTTTGTGCAGAGATCACCAATCAACCCTCCAAAGGGAGCACACTAACCTCGTCTTCACTAATTGAGGAAAGAAGCCCTAATATTGCTGGCAAAGGGTGCAATAGAAAGGCCCCTTGTTCCTAGAAGGACATGGGATTCTACTCCTGTTTTTTTCCTTATACAAAAAAACCAGGGAATTAGAGACCCATCCTAGACCTCAGGAAACTAAACAAATTCCTACTCAAACAATCCTTCTGTATGATTACTCTCTCCGACATCCTGCACCTGCTGAACAACAGAGACTCCATGACCTCTTTAGATTTACAAGATGCATTTTTCCAGATTGCCATACATCCCAGGCATCGCATATATTTCGCTTTACCGTAGTTGATATCCATTACCAGTTCAGAATCCTCCCATTCAGCCTCAAGTCAGTTTCTCCCATATTCACCAAATGTATCATCACGCTCAGAAAACAAGGTCGTCAGGCATTCCCTGCCTGGCTGCTAAAAGCCTCAATACCGCATCAAGCTTCCACAGCTACCAAGGCTGGGTCTCGCAGTGAATTATCCAAAAACATCGACTATCCTAAGTCAAACAATGTTTCTGGGAGCCAACTTGGATACAAACCAAAATAAAGCCTTTCTATCGCAAGACAGGCAGCAAAGGTTGACAAACTTAGCCCTAAAGATTCCCCCAAAAACGTTTCAGTGAGGCTGTACGAGTCACTACTGGGCATGATCTCTTTTGCAATCAACCTGGTGCCACTGGCATGACTGAACGTGAGGCCACTGCTTGAGAAGCTCCAAGATCAATGGATCTAATCAGATGGCTCCTTCAAAGACTTGATCAGCATTACCCCGAGGATACTAGAAATTTGAGCATGGTGGTCTCAAGTATCTCATCTATCAAAAGACCTCACATTCTTGACTTCAGTACCCGACTTCATCATCACAATCAATGCCTCCTTGGAGGGCTGCGGTGGCAACTTGCAGGACCTACCCATCCAAGGAAAGTGGCCAACACTTAAAAAAACTATTGAACTGAAAGCGATATCACTCTTCCTACAAGATTTTAGCAGGAGCTTCCGTGGTGGTACGTTCAGACAATTTGACCAGCATGTATTACATCAACAATCAAGTGGTTGCAAGGTTCCTAACTCTATCTCAGGAAGCCCAAGACCTTTGGAAATGGCTCACAGCCCACAAGATATCTCTGAAAGCGAAGCAAGTGTCAGGAGTGAACAACACCTTAGCAGACACTCTCAGCAAAACCACAGAGAGTTACCATGAGTGGAAACTGGGCCAGTTTGAGCTGGACAACTATTCTCACTGTGGGGCAAACCAGTATTAGATCTCTTTGTGACAAACAAGAATGCCAAATGCCAGTTCTACGTGAGTTGATACCATCTCACAGGGCCATGGGGGAATGCCCTTTCAATGAGCTGGTCCGGGATTTATGCATATACTTTTTCCCCCTTTCCTCTCATACTGACGATACTCAACAAAATAAAAATAGAGCACGGTCTCGTCATTCCTAATAGCCACCAAATGGCCCAGGCAGCATTGGTTTACAGAGCTCGTACTACTGTCGGAATCCAATCCCATCCGCCTACTGAAAATTCAAACCCTCTTCATGAGAAACAACAGCCAGATCCTACACCGGGAACCAGCCTCTCACCAATTTCACATATGGCTCCTGAATCCAACAATTCAGAGAATTAGATAAATAACCCTTAGGACTGTGGTGAGATATCCAGGGATAGAGCGGAAGCTACAAACAAGTTGTACAAGTTAAAATGAAAGCAATTCTGTTCATGGTGTCAACAATCTAAAAACTTGCATCCATTTGAAGCATGACCTCAACATATTTTGCCTTACCTCCTGTTGATAGCTAGATCAGGATTCGTATATACGTATGTGAAGGTTCACCTGACCGCAATTTCAAGGTACAGATGCTCCGCACATTCTCTGTTGCACGAGAATAATCAAACAATTCACGTAGTGGTTGTTCAGAACTTATCCACCAGTACGAGCTCCTCCCAGAATAGCATCTCATTGTGGTTCTCTCGCAGCTTATGAAGCCTCCATTCAAGCCCATTCACAAGGCAGATCTGAAATTTCTCCCATTAAAGGTCACTTTGCTGTTGGCTCTCACTTCAACTAGAAGAATCAGCGAAATTCAGGTTTTCAGAACACAGGAACCCTTCCTGCGTTTCACTGATGATTGTGCGCTTCTCGGAACAAACCAAAGATTCGCCCCCAACGTTCCATCGCAATTTCATCTCAATGAACCTATCATACTTTGTACTTTTTTCTCAAATCCGGCATCTCCAGCGGCGCGGTCTCTCCACACATTGGACATTAACCCCTTCAGTGCCCATGACGAGCTGGACTCGTCATGGGCCGCGGTGGCGCTGTGCCCATGACGAGTCCAGCTCGTCATAGACCCCGCCCGCTAATGCAACGGCCGGCACTGGGCGGGGAAAGGGGCGGGCACTGAAGGGGTTAAACAATGTCTTAAATTCTATCTCCATCGTACTAAACAACTCCAGAGAACTGAGCAGCTGTTGGTCTCTTACAGACTTTCTCGTCAAGGTACGGCAGTCACAAAATAAAACATTGCAAGATGGATTTCTGCCACCATACAGTTTTGCCACACCAAAGCTGGCAAGCCACTCTCATGCAAGTGCAGAGGTGTACTCAACAAGGGCAGTGTCTACCTCGGCTGCTCTGTTTGCAGGCATCCCACTTGAGAAGATATGTTGTGCTGCGACGTGGAAGAATACCCACATGTTCACGCAGCACTATTGCCTCGAATCTGTGCAGGAAAGTGATACAGCCGTAGGACAGGCTGTTTTACGTCATCTTTTTCAATGAGGTGAGCCTCTGTAACTGTAGGTGATGTTAATGTCTTTATGATTGTATGGAATGGTGTTGTATATTACATAATTGTCTTTTCATATTTGGACTATTTACACAAAGTTATGAATACATGGATATATAGACATAGATGTTTAGACTGTAACCCACCATCCTCAAGGGTACTTCTACTACTTATATATTTACCTACAAATAAATGTTTGCTATTCTGATTCAAGCATATGATTCTCTACAAGTGCCAATACTGGAGAAAAAAATAAGTTACCTCTAACTGTAGATCTCCAGTATTGGTATCTTTCATAAATTTCACATGCGACCTACCGTCCTCCCCTTAGAGGCTCCTGGCATTATTTAATCCCAATTGTGCTTGAATATCTGTGGGACTCAGCCTCTGTTGGGAGTGTTCTAGAGGGTGCTTTCACCTGATTGGGTATTGTTCAAGTTTAGTCCTTTTTTTAAAAGGACATGATTAGACTATTAAACTGACTTTCCATTGCCATACTGATACCTACTGGTTTAATATGGTACTGTAGGGCTCCCACTTCGAGGACGGGAAATGATTCAAGCATTTGAATCTATGAAAGATACCAAAACTGGAGAACTGCAGTTACAGGTAAGTGACCTATTTTCTTACATGCATACACAAACACCAATTTTTATTTGTAACCTGCTGTGTGAACAAATGATCATCTGCCTTTTGTGCCGGGTGCCCAAGCAAAAGAAAACCACCCTTTTCACATATGCCAGGCAATTGCAATGTGTATTGTATTTTTTAAAATCTTTTTTATTGGTTACACGACTTATGATGCCATCACAAAAAACAGTACATTACAGATACTTAAAAGGTTCCAGTTTCACACCATATCTGAGTTTTCTAGTATCTATTTCCAACTCCCTCGTAATCACCACCAACCATTACACCTGTCTTTATCACCGTTTTACTTCAACTGTCATCTAACAAAGGATTGTATTGTAATCTTAATGTTATATGTCCTCTGTATGTGCGTTATGAGAAATATTAATGTCCTATACTCAACTTATATTTAAGGTGCTAACTACATTTTATTTGCTACAAAATTCCCTGTTTTCCTTAAAGAATTGAAGAGGATTCAAACAGCTTACTAAATCTTGGAATATGGTTAAATATAACAATGCCTAATTTGCATTTCCTTATGATACCAGTATCCACTTTATATACCAGTCTGCTGATAGAGTGTTAAGTCCAATACATGCAATACCCAATGTAGTTTATCATTAGAAGATAGATCATTTGTTTTACTCATGGCACCCTTTGCCACCTTACAATTTTCAACAGTGTACCTGCCTGGATTATGAGGAAGAGGAATTGGGAGCAAAAATCTAATTTGAAATTCATTTGCCTACTTTGAAAATGATAGGCTTCATAAGGAAACCGGGAAACAAGATAGTTGAAATGACAATGACGATGCATTCCTTTCTACTTTATCCCTCTCTGTTTGCTGTCTCTCTTCATCTTTCTCTGACCTCACCATATACAGTTCTTCTCTCATCCCTCCTCTCATGCCGTAAAGGTCTGCTTTTTCACCTAACACTTTGCTTTAGCTATGCATATTTAGTTTTCACTCTGCATCTCATATGCGAGTCAGATTAGGGACATGAATCATTAATTATTAAAGTTTCCCAAAGTAAATCAGAGATGCTTTGTGTGTGCATGCAGTATATGCTATCTAGTCAAATATATTTCTTTTATATATTTACTTAACATGTATGGACATCTCAACCAAGTAGCTAAAAACATAAATTTTCGCCCACTTTGAACTAAACCCTAGTATACCTGAGTGAGTGGAGGAGGTTAACAAAGCCGACATCCTTTCTGGAGATTGTTCCCACTGAGAGCATTTTGAAATTTGTACATTTCCTTCCTTCTCTCTGTCTTTCTTTCAGTCTATTGTCCTTTTTTCCCTTTTTCTGTCTTTTTTAATCTTTCATTCCATGTTTCCCTTCCATTGTTTCTGCACTTTTTCCATACACCCTTTCTATCTTTTCCATCCGTTCTACTTCCTCTACATCTTTCATTTTATTTATCTTTCCTTTTCCCCTCCTTTCTTTCTCCTTTATCCTTTTTTCTTCCATCAGACATCCAACCATATCACCATTCATCCATCCTTTATCTTTTCTCTCCATCTATACACCCATCTATCTTCCTCTCCACCTATGTCTTAATTAAGGGAGTGAACTTCTAATTTCCAGGGATGGGTTAATGGTGGGCTGTGAGGTTCAAGGAAGGGTTGGCGACTGTTTGTGTAGAGTGAAACATGTCCTGGAGACTGTTTCCCGTAGCCACAGATGGCAGTTATGGCGATGTCCAGCCCGTTGTCCACTCAGGTAGGTCCTAATGGGACAGTCCCTTTGGACAAGGGGCAGAGGACCATGAGGGCTAGCAGGCATAGGAAGCGAATAGAGCCTCCATTGGCACAATCACGTGTCTTGGTAGTACGTGCTCCAAATAGAGGGAAACCTGAGCATCAGACTTTGTTGGGGCTAAACACTTGTTAGAGCGCTCGGACTAACAGGCTACATGGCACTTTTGGTGTAGCAGCCTTGAGGGGGAAGGTTATGAAGCACCCTCAGAAGTCCTGCTTTACCAGGCATAGGTTCAGCTGTGCGAGTGGCCCCTCAATGGAGTTAGGTGGAAGGCGACAGTGAGTGCCTACGCAGTGACCTGTTAGATTTCAGAGAGTGACCTTTTGGGTCATTGTTGGTATCCATCTTGATGGTTTAGAGGCCTGAGATTTGTCTGAGGTTGGGGCATATCAGGTGAGGCCTGCACAATGTCTAAAGGTCATGAAGTGATTTCTTATATGGTAACCAGGCCAAGGCCCATGGGAGAGACTGTCAGGAGGCTAACTTTGATTCATAATGGGCTTTTCTTCCCTCGGGGAAGTCCAGACATACCGCTAGGGTGCTGGCAACTATTGACACCAGCCTGTGTGTTGTTGAGGGTCAAGGATCCTGCAATGGGCTTATGTCTGCATCTTTAGCATGTAGTGATCCAGTGAGTGAGGTGGAGAGTAGCTTGTCCTTCTCAACTGAGAGCTGTGAGGGGCACAGTAATCTTTCCAGCATGATGGTAGTGTTGCACAGAATGGAATTAGGAGGCTTATGCTGAAGGCTTGCTCATTTGCGTCATGGATGCCAGATTGAGCACTAAGATTCCCTTACTGTTGGTGAGTCAGTTTCAAGGGTCTCACCAGAGTCTGGGAAGCCATAAGGAATCTGTAGTTGTTCCGTTGTTCTACCACAAGGCCCTAGTGAAGGTACTGGAGCTGTGTATTCTTCTTAGGGAGAAAAGGTAGTGACTCTTGTGACAAGTTTGACACCTGTCAAAGTTGACTGCATTAGAGCTGAGACACTGAACCCCTTCCAGAAAGAGTAGTGGTTGGTGCAGAGTTCTGTGGCCCATGGGAAAGATATGCCTAGACCTGGTAAGGCTATGAATGCGCACAGTCTTCTACATGCATCTAACAGGGAGGGCTCTTAGTGCACTTTAGTGTCCCGTGGGGAGAAGTATTATTCTGGTTAGTCATGTAGTTGATTCTTTCAATTGAGAAAGTCAGGTTAGGATGCTTGTGGTTGTGGACAACTGGCACAAGGTATGTATGGTCAGAAATATTTGCCACTTGTGATCTTTTGTTAGGAAAACAGGTACTTTTGGACCACCCTGCTTTTGGATGTCTGCTGGACAAAGCGTCACTCACTTTAAGCTCAGGTAAAATAAGCTAGAGCATTAATCTCCAGTGCCCACCTGCTTTGCAGCTGAGGTGGTAGGCTCTGGGTTGGTTACACATTATAATGTGCGTACCTATTTTCCGGCTTATCGACTGGGACTAAAGTCTAACTCAGCTCAATACTTATGCACAGGTAGCCTGTTGCAGATGGGACAATGAATAACCTGAGTGTGGCTGTGCAGTCCTTCTAATTTAACTGGGCATTCAAACAGAATGCTTTATTGTATTCAAACTGTAGGTGAAAGCTGTACTAAATTCCAATATCGCATTGACTAGAGCTAGAGAGTAGTTTAACATTAACTTAGGTTCACAAAGGTCTCAAGTGCAATTATAAAATGTATTTAGCCATATTTGCACTCACTCCCATACTTTGGGTGTTGGGTCATATTTTGGTGAATCGGCTCTTGATTTCGTTTGGTCTTCGAACTATCTTGCTGAGCTAAGTTAATTACTCATCTGGCCAATAGGCGTAAAAAATCCTCGCTCGCAAAATAGGCCCAATAGGATGGGATAAAACCTGTTCCTAGGATGGAAGAAGGTGGGGACAACATCTGTATAGGTTAATTACAATCACATTGATTGCCAAACCTGAGCATGCCCTTCTCAGATAAACAATAGAGACTTTGAGAAGCTCTCACACCAGCAGACAACAAGGACGTAAACACCATTTTGGAAGGATCCCTATCTGAGTGGTGACACACTCTTAAATTCTGTGGACCTGTGTCTCCAGGGCCAGTGTTATTGGTCTTCTTACTCCCTCTGGTGGACAATAGAGGGTGAACCTGATGGGGACCCTGAAAGATAGGGTTTCCCTATAACTTCAGTGGACTTTTTCTGTGGGGATTACCTTAGGAGTGGGACTCCCCGGCTCCTACTTGGTACAAACATGCTCTCTAAGTCACTAGGGGGCCATGGGAAGTGCTGGCAGGGCATGTACGGGACTGCTGAGGAAAACACCGGACCATGGAGATTACCAGTAGTATAGACAGACATATAGGTTCTGTGTGCTGCCAAGAAGCCTTAACCAGCAGGTTATGAAGAGTTAAAGAGGCAGGAGGGCTGGCCCTGAGCAGTAGAAAAATCAGCTCCAAGAAAATTGTAGAAATGTAGAGGACAAGAGACCTGAATCAAATCTACCCGGTGGCTATGGAATACCAGCAGGAGCAATACACAATTCATTGTGATTTGGCCCATAGGGCCTGAAATATTAGATTTTAAACTCACTGCTCCTGAGCAGCATTTCTAAAGGTAACCCACTGAGGGAATATGTTTAGTCACTCCTGATGCTTATGTAAGGGCCAGGTCCACTGAGACCTAGCTACCAAAAAAAGCATTTTTCTACACACCCTTACCTCTCGCTTAGAACTTCTTTCATCCGTAAGAATCCTACTGAATTCTGCCCCCGGGAAGAACAGCGGGTATCTCTGCCCTCCCGTTCCCGGTGCTTGTGGGTAGCTGGGAGAGCAGAGCACGCCCTTCAGTCCTTCACCTGCTCTGCAGGAAAGTGCAGGTAGCAGGGGTGAGAGAAGCTATGTAGGCAACACCAGGTGCTTTGTGAGGGGACAAAAAGACAAAAAATTGGAAAAGATGTACAGGTCCACAGGGCCAATTCAAATGGCATTCAGCAGGCAGTGAATACTTTGCCCTGAAAGTCCGAAGGTTTGTGGCACCTCCTGGAGAACTGTAGATCTGCATGCAGGACAGCCAGGAAAGCAACAGCCTCTTGGCTGATCTTTCCTTTATGATCTGGAAATATGTTCTGGTGTGTGGGATTAAGTGTGGTACTATCCGCGCTGCAGACGGCGTTGAGATACATTTTAGGCATAGATGGAATTTATCAGTGGGTGGAAAAAACAATCTTGAGTTGCAAACCATTGATCGAGAACAAACAGACACCCTGAAGGGTGGATGTTCCGTCTGCAAAGTGGACTCTGTATCAGTGCAAATGCTTCCACCCCATTAATGTGTACATTTGTCATCAGGGAAGCAGACAGTGCATCAATAGAATGCCAACTTTTGTTTTTGAAAGCAGTGCCTAGCCCTTTTAAACTCAAGCATAATGCTTTAAAAGCATATATAACCTATTGCAAAAGAGTTAACAACATATTGTGGTGGTTGAGTCAAACATTAGATATTGGAGGTCACTCTGTCCTAACAATACAAACATAGTATCCATCTGTTAGAAATTGAGGGCTGAGGGTGAAAAGCCTTCTCGAGCAACAATCACATTCCTTGTCAGGGTGAACCACAAAAGTCGTTAAATTAACCTGTGCTTAACACTCTAGTAGCTTGGCACAAAAGCAGTTAGGCTTACCTTAAAGGCAATGTGTTAAGTATTTATAGAGCACACAAACAGTCATCAAATGAAAAAACGACAGCAGAAAAACCCCACACCAATTTTTAAATAAATTATTTGACATCAAAATCACAAAAATCCAATCAGTAAAACCAGAGTTCTGAAGTGTTTAGTAAAAACTAGTGCCTAAGAGATCAAAGCGCCAATCACAGACATCTAGTTTCACAAGACTGGTGCAAAGTCAAAAGTTATGGTCCACCATGATGGAGCGAGGTTCAGATACATAAGGTGGATTGGCCCAGACTTAAAAGAAATGTTGAAGAAAAATGTCTGAGAAGATAAAGTTCAGCAGGACAAGACAGCTGGTGGTGTCCAAGGAAAAGGTGTCGCCGACCAGGTTTTCATGAGGCCAGACACCCCTTCAACAAGGAGCTGCTGAACAGGATTTCCTGCTGAGGAGAAGAGTGTAGTGTGAACTACAGTGAAGTCAGGCTGACCAGCGATGCACCTTGGGTGGATTGGCGAGCAGGTATGTTTCTGGTCTCCTGTGGATTCGTAGAGCACCTTTTGGCTGAAAAATCCCACGTTTTGGGTTTTAGATGTTTGGGCACCTTTAGGGCCACTTCTATGGGTTCAGGACTGGGTGGTCACCACTTGCAGGATAGGACTCAGTTTAGGGATGGTCCAGGTGGAGGGTTCAATTTGCTGGAGCTTTTTTTGTCCTTGTAGCTCAGCACAGGAAGCCAGCTAACTAGCCTTTGGAGTCACTCTGTTAGTCCTCGGTTCAAACAGCAAGGCAGTCCTCAAGAATCAGGGCAGTCATCTGAGGGTTCGAAGCGGGCTTCAAGTAGAAAGGCAGTCCTCTGGAGACAGCCAGTCAGTCCTTTGACGTACAAAGCAGGTCTGAAGCAGCTGGGCAGTCCTCTAAAATGGAAGTGTTCGCCGCAGGTCCAGAAGTGAATTGAAGCGGGAGTCTGAGGGTCCTATATTTGTACCTGGTGCCAGGTTTGAATTGGAAGAAACTTCTAGAGTTTTACCCCCCAGGTGGTTCTGGAATGTATTTGCTCCCTGCCCAAATTCCAAGAAATCCAGACAAGACTGGTTGGGAGGTTCTCTGTGAGTGTGTGGAGGCTGCTCCTTTAAAATATAAGCAGAGGTGGGAATAGCTCTGCTGCTCCTAACCTGACAGGATGGCCCATCTTGCTGTCACCCAGCCCCCTTTGTGTCACTGTCTGGGAGGATTACACAAAAGCCAACTGCCACTCTAATCACAGTCATATGACCCAGGACACTGGGTTATGCACCAAATTGGTAGGATAAGAAAATGCCAACTTTCTAAAAAGTAAGAAAATGTATAATGGAGCATGCACTCCTTCCCTTGTTTTTGTAGTCAACCAAATTCAAAATCTTGTTTGTAAGTGCATACGAGCAGTGTCCATGGATCGCCACAACCACAGTCAATACAAAAGTATTCAAAAAACGGGCACTCATCTTGCGCCCTCACTGTCGCACTGCGTTGAAATGGGAATCAGTCCTGCCAGTAAATTTCATTAAACCAGGTAAAAGCCTGGATTGGCATACATTTGGTATCAGAAAAGTAAAATAAAGATTGCAGATTCAATTACACTGTCTCCGCTGTGATGAAGAAAAAGAGAGTACGTATTTAACATTGGATTTTCAAAAAAGGTCATGATTACAAGAGTCTATATTAGAGCACCTGGATTAATGAAATTTACTGGCGGGACTGATTCCCACTTCAACGCAGTGCGACAGTGAGGGCGCAAGATGAGTGCCCTTTTTTTGAAAACTTTCTAAAAAGTAGCATTTTCAGAATTGTGACTTAAAATCTGACTTTATCATAAAGAGGATTTTAAATTGCAATTCTTTTGAGACTAAACATGAAATGTCCACTTGTTCCTAAACAAAATTTAGTACTTATTATACGTAATAAGGTAACCCAGTGCTGGTGTATGAAAAACGTAGGCCTTGTAGTAGTGAAGAACTCATTCTGGAGTTTGTCACTACCAGGACATGTAAAACTCAAAAGAAAAGTACATGTCCAACTTTTTTAATTCACTGCACCCTGCCCTGAGAGCAGTCTGGTGCCTACCTTAGGGTTGACTTATATGCATTGCAATAGCGTGAACTTTATTTTGGTTAATTATAACCATAAAAGTTCACACAAAAGCATCATACATAAGAGATTGTTACATATCCACATATTTCCAGATGCATAGAATTGTCTATGTACAAACAGATTAACTGTGTAAGACTCATGCCAGTCAGCAAAAACCTCAGGAACAGATCCTCTATGCTCAACAGAAGTAACTGGAAAATCTTCACTGCTGGTGCTAAAAAACGCTATTCAATAATTCGAACGAAAGATAAAAGCCAGCCTGTACTATAAGTGAATACATTATAATACCAAATTCATTTAAATTCAAAGTGCAATGTGCTTTTGTATTAAGTCTAAAAATCATATTCTGGCTAGACCATCATTTGCATTTGCTTTGGAGTGCCAGATTAATTTTTAAAATGTAGAAAACAGTGCACCATGGGTGACTAGAAATCTTCAGTGCAGCTGCTATTAGAAGCTATTCAATAATTGTGAATTGATAACACAACCAGCATATACTATAGATTAATACAATATAGTAAACAATTCAGTAAGTAATACATTAATATTCAAAGTGCAATGTGCTTTTATATTGAGACTAAAAATCATGTTATGATAGTATCACCCTTTTGCTTTTGATCTAAAGTGCTAAATTATTTGCAAGGATTTTAAAACATGAGCCCCAATACACTGTGAATAGTTGTAAATCTTCAGTGCAGCTGCTACAAGATTCTTCTATTCAATGATTGAAAAAAGCATAAGAAACCAGCCTATGCTACAGAATAATACAATATAATAAAAAATTACATAAAATATATGCTAATGATTAAAGTGCATTATGCATTGGTGATTGATCTAAAAAAACATGTTCTAACAGTGTCATCCATTTGCATTTACTCTGAGGTGCAAAATTGATTCAAGAATTGTGAGACGAAAAATACAATGCAGCTTCTAGTTTCTTACATAATCTCAGAGCATAGTGTCTATCTCTAATACCAAGGACATAGTAGAGTGGTGTAATCCAACAAGCCTGTTGCCTCATATTCCCTTTACAGAAAAATAACAATTGCTTTTCATTTTCTTCTGACACCCCATTGAGCATAACTTTTTTTTGTGTGAGTTTTATATAGCGCAATCTCAACCCAAAGGTATAGGAGTTCTTTAAATGAGCACCAGTTGCATTACATACAGACACATTCATTTTGTTAGGCAAGGGTCAACGGCTGTAGCCATTAGGCCACATCCTCTCTTGAGATGCTGTCTTTAGACCATGTGGAAGCAAATCTTGCAACTGGAAGGATTCCTAGTCTGAAGATTGAAGATTATAAGCATTGCTCTAGTGTATGCAGGAGCAATATAGTCCATAAATTCCTCAAATTGGAAATCACACTTACCTGATAAACACTGATCTGACAAACTACCCATTGGAACAGCAGCAACCATGTGCTTAGCATGGTATTCCAATACCTTGATGAAACAGTTTTAAGGGCACTTGTAGGAATTAAAGTAGAATGAAACCAATACTCACTCAGCCCAAGCCTACACAGCCATGCCTTTATATAACCCAGCCAGGGGTTCGTATAGGACGAGGAGCTGCCTAATATATCAGGGAGGCATTCTCTGACGTGTTTCAAGTCCCTGGTTGTCCTTTTACGAATCCAGTATAAGATTTGCTGTCGATTGGTAAGCTTAATCCCTGATTTTAGATTCAGGTCAAGTCTAAGAGGAGTTAACGGTGCACTTGATGGTAGTTTCAGCAATGTTTTAATAAAAGTGTTCTCCCCTTTCTCAAGAGTGCCCAGCTTGCCATTACTCCCCAGTTCAGCTCAATGCAGGTGATCTGGGATATGATTAAGCCCGGTTAGAAAATGTAATAATCACTGTTGCATGTTCTAGTTTTAGGGAGCTTTTCTCAATTTGGGATTTCCAGTCTTAGGAGTCTGTAAATCTCATCCCTAAATAATCAAATTCAGCCACCCTCTCCTAAACTCTCCCATGAAGGATTACACTGCCCTTTACATTTTTCCCGGGATCAAACTTCATATATTTGGGTTTGACTCCATTTATTTCTAGCCCATGACTCCTACAGAAAAGATCGATTTTTTCCCAATCGGGAGCATAGACTCCTAGGTGTTTTTGATAGAAGAGTGTCTTCAGCAAGTAACAGTTCTGGGACCTTCCTCCCAGCACTTTTTGGTGAATTGTTTTCCCAATCAATTAAGTATGTAATGCAACCAATCAATAAACAACGAGAAGAGGGTTGATGCCAGAACACAACCCTGGCGGACCCCTCTTCTAGTCGGGATGGCCTCTGAAGTTTCCCCGTTTGCTCCCCACCTTACCTCAGCAAAGTTGTTTGTGTAGAGCTGTTTAATCAAGTGCAAAAGACTAGGAGGAACCCCAACTTTATGAAAACCTTCTTTAATTTCTTGCCCGGACTAAGTCAAATGCTGCCCACCAAATGAAACATATAAGCTGCCTTGCTCCATATGCCTTGCTCCATATCTACTGTTTTCTGGCCTAACATGCTGTTGTTTGCTTTAAAACCAGCTTGGTTAAGGACAAGCACCTTGTTTTCAGTTACTCTCTCACTAAGCCTAGTAAGAAATTGTTAGCTAGAGACCTTTTGGATATTATCAATGTAGCTTATTAGGCGATAATTGGATGTTATACTTATGCATCCGTTCTTGAAGATCAGTATAATTTCTGCTCCCTTCCAGGGAGTAGGAATTGGGGCTCCTGCAGCTATGACATTAGATAACCTATTTATTTATGGTCCCTTTATTGTCTCGGGTTTCCGGGTTTTTGGCCAAGTATTGCATTTATAGTTTCTTCCAATGTAAACACAATGTTCTCTCTGTTGTCCCTTCACTCTCATTAAGTCTTGACTAATATGTATTAAAAAGGAGGATCTGATAGAGAATTCAAGTCCCTGATTCCTTAGCTTAGATTTATCCCCAGGCGTCAGACTGGATCCAATACATTTTCATGAGCAGTGCCCCTGCACGCCGGTAGGTGGCATTGTTTTGCTCTGCGTGACGTCGTCTGCCTCATCTGCGCCAGAACTGACAGGTGTGGTGCCACCCCAGCTCTGATGTCTGTTCTGTTCATTCTGCATCAGTCCGGGCAGATCCTGAGAGAGTTACTCCTAATCAATATTTGACTAATCTTTTTCAGCTTTTTGTTGAAGTCTTTTTTGAGATCTTCTCCTGGTATGGCAGGATGTCAATTAGTAAGGCTGGCTTCATGCTATGCAGCACCTGTGTTTGGCTGTTTCTCCCCAAGCACGAGCACAATGTTAAATCCTGATTTGGCTGCCATGCCATACACCTCAGGGCCTTGAGGGAGGTCTCCCTCAAGCTCCTTGACATGGGGCGCCGCAACGGTCTTGATCCCAGTCAAGAGGAAGTTACCGGGATCGATCACGGAGCCCGAGACTGTCGTTGCATTCAAAGATGTCTTCGGGTACGTCTCTCGAACAGAAAAGTAAAACTTCAAAGAGGTTTTCAACTTAGCCCCGTCTGTTGGAGTCACCTGACAAGACAAGGGAGCAATGTCCTTCTAAGTCTGGCCCGTGCCTACCTGAATTTCCTGTAGCTGAAGCGACTCCCCCCCCCAACTTTGTGAGTTCTATGAGGCCAAGCACCTCATTTTTGGGTGGCCCCCACTGCTTCTCCGTCTACGGTTCCGTCCCCAGCTTAATTTTGGCCCCTTGGATCTACAGATGGATCCAGACCAGTGCTGGTCGTACCACCTCTACCTGCCTTGACGCCGGACCCGATGCTGATGCTCCTGGCACACCATCCCCCGGCAGAGCCATTCCTATTCTCATCCCCAACTCCGACACAGATCTGGAGGGCATCATCTGATGATGGCATGAGCCATGTCTTTTAGTTTGGAGCCCGAGCCTTATTCCTGTGTGCTGGGACTCGGGAGGATTGGAAGCCTGAAGAATACCAGCCTCCTGACCCAAACATGGACTGGTGCTAGTGTGCTGGACACCTCTCCAGATTTTGGCATGGTCTCTCCCCCTACTGTGGCTAAGGAGAAGGAAGCCTATTTTTCTATGGTGGTTGGGAGGACGGCTGATGTCTTGGCCCTAAGCTTACCCTCAGTATCAGTCAAAGAGGTGCTTCAGCAAGGAGTTACCCACTGAGAACAGCTTCTCTCATTTAACGAAGCCCTCATAGACGTCCCCCATTTCCTCAAGCAACACCTTACCTCAGAGAGATTGTTGGTCCAAAATTCCACCCAGTGTACAACTTGTTGCATTTGCTACCACTTTCTGGTTAGGGAATTCAAGAGGCTGTATACCTTAGGAAAAAACATGCACAGCATGGCACTGTGGTCCGTAAACACCAAAATCATTTTGGGCCATTACTCTCTTGCACTGTGGGATTCAGTTGCATGGGTGCTGCCATAGGAGGCCCTGGCCATACTGTCCTAAGTTATGATAGACAGGGGAGATCCAGCCAAGTTCATGATCAGATGTGAGCTGGACATGACTGACTCTAGGCAGAGCGGGTTCTTCGTCAGTGGTCCTGTGTCGCCACACTTGGCTGTGGATGACTGGCTTTTCTGGTGATGTCCAAGCAACGCTTTTGGACATGCCCTTTGATGGCTTCTGTCTTTTTGCAGACTAGGCGAAAGCTGCGCTGGAACGCTTCAAGAATAGAGAGCTGTGGCCAGGTCCTTGGGCCTTTCCATGGCCCCTCGCCAACCCCAGTCTGCCTTTCGATCCTTTTGTGGCTGTGGAAGGGTGTTCCAGTCTCCTTCTTTACCTGCCCAGCCACCATGACACGCAAGCTTCTCAGCCTGGCAAGGCTGAAGATTCGGTACCCATGTTAGTCGAGCAGCCAGAGGTCGAGCCAGTGTACCCTCCGGCAGCTGCAGCCTACAAACCACTTTAATTTGCCCTCCTACCATCATGGGCATCCAGAGGGAGGCAGAATAGACCATCACTTGGCCCACTGGAGGCCAATTATAATATAGCATTGGGTTCTTCAGATTGAAGGGGCTACTCCTTCCCCTTCATGACTTCTCCACTGATGCCACCCACTTGCAACAGGCTGACTGAGGACCACCTCTCCTTCGTCTACCAGGAAGTAGCTGCTCTATGACCAAGGGAGCCGTAGAGATGGTGCAGACACCAGAAGTAGGTCATGGTTGTTATGGTTGTTATTCCCTCTATTTTCTGTTGTCCAAAAAGGATGGAGGCCTATGTCCTATCCTAAACTTGCACCCTCTCAGTTTCTCCCTGGAAAAGGAGAACTTCAAAATGCTCACACTTGCTCAAGTCCTGTCTGACCTGGACCCAGGTGACTGGATGGTATCGTTGGACTTGCAGGACACATACTTTCATGGCGAAATCCAGGATATTCAGGCTGTGATACCGATGTTTCAACCTCTATCCTGGATTTCAGTGAGACTGACTGTGAGGCTGCTGGGCCTCCTGGCCTTCTGCGTGTGACACATGCCTGCTGACATATGTGGGCTTTGCAGGGGTACCTGAAGTTCCAATGGGAGCAGCATCAGGGGAATCTCTCTGACATTGTCCAGATCTCGGAGGGAACTGCAAAATATCTGCAGTGGTGGTTAACACGCCGTTATTGGGTAATCGGCAGACCCCTCTCCCTTCTCTAACCAGATCTGAACATGGTGACCGATGCGTCACTCCTGGGATGGGGTGGCCATCTCGGAGAGGTGGACCTCAAACGTATCTGGTCTACAGCGGAATCCGGACTCCACACCCATCAACTGGAGCTCCGGCGATCTGGCTGGAATTAAAAGCCTTTCTGCCCTCAATCTAGGGAAGGCTGTTCACGGACAATACCACCGCCATGTGGTGCTGCAACAAACAGGGCAGGTGGGGTTGTGGACCCTTTGTCCTGAGGCCCTGTGTCTCTGGACATGGCTAGAAAATCAGGGCAAACCCATGGTGGTTCAGCACCTTGTGGGCTCTCTGAATGCCAGGGTGGACTAAGTTAGCTGAAGATGCCTAGTGTATCACAAGTGGCATCTCCATCCGGAGGTGGTGCAAGGTCTCTTGCCACCGCTGAAAATGCACAATGTAAGGAGTTTTGCTTGTGGGAGTTTCCAAGCTGGCTCTCACTCTGAGACGCTTATCTTCTCCCGTGGAGCTCAGGCCTCCTTTACGCTTTTCTGCTAATACTATCCCTGCCCAGAGTTTTCAAGAAGATCTGGAACTACCGGGCCCAAGTCATCTTTGTGGCTCGGGACTGGGCTCAAAGAGTTTGGTATGCCGAGATGTTGAGCATGCCCAGCAGTCTTCTGATGAGGCTGCACCTTAGGGAGGATCTTCTCTCTAAGCATCAGGGATGAGTTCTCCACCTGAATCTGTCAATACTCCGCCTTTATGTGTGAAGATTGAGTGGTGAACGTTGGAACCTCTCAACCTTTCACTGGAAGTCTGCAAATTTATCTTGGCAGTCAGGTATCCCTCTACCAAGACTGCATATGCCTGCCATTGGGCTACCTTTGTGGCACAGTGTGCAGAGAAACATGTTGAACCTCTTTTTGCTCCCCTTTCTCAGATCCTTCTCTTTATCCTTGCTCTTGCCCAGCAGGGCTCTGCTTTAGGCACCTTGAAAGGCTATCTTGCTGCCATCTCAGTCTTTCTGTGGTTGCCAGATCAGCCATACTTGTTCAAATCCCCTGTGGTGCATAGGTTTTTGAAAGGTTTGCAACACATTTTTCCACCTTCGCCATCATTATGCTCAGTGGGACCTCAAACTCGTCCTTACATTTCTGATGTGCGCTCCCTTTGAGCCACTGCACAACTGTCCTCTCAGGCTCCTTGCAGTCAAGACGGCCTTCCTAGTGGCAATAATAACTTCCCAGAGGCTCAGTGAGCTTCAGGCTTCTTCGTACAAGCCCTCATACCTGAACATCTACCCAGACAAGCTGGTTCTTTGTACGAGAGCTTCCTTTCTGATGAAAGTTGTCACTCCTTTTAATGTAGGCCAGTCCATCATCCTGTCTTATTTTTGAGTGTACCAGATAAAGCATTACTGAAGGTACGTAACTTGTTCATCTGAAAGAACTTCTAGCTGCAGATTCCTTACCTTAAAATAGATACCAAAGCAATATCTCCCCGGAGGTGGGTCTGCGGACTGTAACATTAAGAAGTCCTGGAGAACCAATCGGTTGAAAGGGGCATCACGCCAGACATTGATTGTCTAGGCAGTTGTTTTGGCAAGCGTGTGCAGCAATACCCACTGACAGGTATCCAGGGCTGGGACTCCTCTAGCTAGTGCAGTGGCCGCAGCTTTAGCTCTTGGTGGAATGAGCTCTTAAGCCCTCAGGGAGCAGCTTCTTAGCTCTTGCGTAGCAAGTTTTCATATAAAGGACAGTCTATCTGGAGATAGCTCTTTTGTAAACTGCCTTGCCTTTCTTCACTACTGTAAAAAAGAGTTGGTCATCAGTAAGTCTTTGGCACTATCGATGTCTTTTTCTGTGCAGATGGTGTCCCTCCTCTTCATTGGTAGGGTGAGGGGTGCATAGAAAATATGCTGTGTGACAGTCTGCCCGACATGAAAAGGTGTGACCACCTTTGGTAAAAAGGAGGCACAGGTCCTAAGGCCAGATTTCCTATGAAGAAGGTAGTGTACGGGGGTTGAACTGAAAGTACCTGCAATTCGCTTACCCTCCTGACAGATGTGATAGCTACAAGGAAGGCTCTTGTGATGGTCAGCAGTCTCAGAGGAGAGTTGGGCTCAAATGGCGAACACATTAAGAAGCTAAGAACAAACTTCAGGTCCCATCGGGGCATGATGAAAGGTGTAGATGGAGACATATACTGTAAACCTTTCAGGAAACGAGTCACAACAGGTTACTTGAACAGGGTTGGTTGATTTGGCAACCGCAGGAAATATGGAATGGCGAAAAGGTACCCTCTAACTGTCGCCAAAGCAAGGCCTTGCCAGGCAAGGGATAAGACCAATAACAGAACTTCAGACAAGGGTGCAGACAGAGGATCAACAGATTTGTCAGGGCACCAAGCCAATAATTTGTCTATCACCAGGCATAGATCTTTTTGGTGGAGGGACGACTGGCTGCCAGAATAACATTGCATACTTCCAGAGGGAGATTAAAGGGCCTCAAGTATCAATCTCCATGCATGTAGATGATGAGTATGCAGGTTTGGATGCAGGACCCTGCCCTGTTCCTGAGATAGGAGATCCTCCTGAAGGGGAGGCCTGATTGTAGGACAGATGCTCATGCTCAAGAGTTAGGAACAGATTCCCCTTGCCTTTTTGAAGCCACTAAGATGACTAGGGCCCAGTAGTTCTTGATCTTCTTGAGAAATCTGGACAGGAGTGGTATCGCCGGAAAGGCGTACAGGAGTCCTGAGTCCCACTTGAGACAAAATGCATCTCCAAACGAAAGCTGCCTTGAAAATTCCAGCGTGCAGAAGTGCTGACATTGCACGTTCTATGCAGTGGCAAATAGATCTAACTAAGATTCTCCCTAGTCACAGAAGAGACCTTTCACCATCTCCATATGGAACGTTATTTATGATCGGTGAGACATCAACGGCTGAGTTTGTCTGCTGTGGTGTTCAGAAAGCCCCACGGCTGTTGAACCATCAGGAAAATGCCCTGAAGTTCCAGACATGTCCAAAGACACAGAGCCTCTTGACACAGGGTCTGCAATCTCATGCTGCTCCGCTTCTTATGATACCAAATGGCAGTGGTGTTGTCCATGAACACCTGAGCAAGCCTTCCCTTGATGGAAGGAAGAAATGACTGGCAAATTGTCTCAGATCTAACAGGTTGATGTGAAGCTGAGATTCAGCTGGGGACCACCGGATCTCCATGCTCTCCCAGATGGCCGCCCCAACCCACAAGTGACACATCTGGCACTACTGTGAGCTCTCAATGAAGAAACAAGAGAGGTCTGCTGCTGACCCAGTTGGGTTCTGTGAGCCACCGCTGCAGATCTTTTGCAGTTACCTCCGATATCTGGACTAGGTTGGAGAGATAACCCTGATGCGGTGCTCAACTGGATTTCAGATCTCACTGCAGAGCCCACATATTCTAATGGGCTTGTTTTACAGGAGGACGCAGGAAGCTATGAGACCTAGTAGCCTAAGTCCATCAGCCTGAAACATTAGAATCATGGCCCGAATATCCTGAAACTGCTCTGTATCCAAAATAGCTCTGATAAAATGGGAGCATCTGAGAAATAACAATAAAACCTACCCCGCTTCCCGGTTTCGGCGGAGCGGGGTAGGTTTGCAGACCACCCTTGGGCGTCAGAACTTAGGCTAACACGCCATCCCAAGAGGCTCGCCACGTACCGATTGGAGCGGCACCTTTTATAACTTTAGGCCATTCCAATGCGGAAGTGTTAAGTTTTCCAGACACTTCCCTAGGGTAGTTTTATCCAGGCACTACCACTATAATTTAATATCCTGTTTTACACCCTCACAATTTGTAGATAGTTCACCTTTCACTGGTCCTGATGAATTGCCGCTGGATCCCCCTGACCATGAGGCAAGAAACATGTTGACCATCTGAGTAGAGCAGAGTTAGTCCTTGACCCATTGTGTCCAGACTACCGCCACTCATCTTGTTTTTAAGAGGGTGGTTTACTGACCGAATAAAATTCATTATTCAGACTAACCAACCCTGTTTTAGAATACAATCACCAACGTCTACACTTACCTGGCCCTCACTTGCACTCACCTTCGGCAAGGAACAAAAGATCTCCGCTAAAGAGCCCCATCTTTGGGAGCCCGTCGGGAATTGCAGCGCCGACCCGACGAGGAGCAAAACCCAGATGATGAAGCATGACACCTAGCTTGCTGGGTGTGTGAGGGTTTTAGTTCCACCAGTGTGGGTTCTCCCACCCATCACATGCTATTAGCTCCCAGGCTGTCTAGACATTATCCCCCACTTTGTCTCAATCCTAGGGGTAAGTGTACTCTTCACACTAACTCCCCAGACTAGGAGGAACGGTATACCCTTCTCGCATAAGCATCTGAGAAATAGTCAGGTGTGTCTTCGGCACATTGATAGTGAACCCCGGCAATTGCAGGAAGTCTGGCGTAGCCAGAAGGTGGGAGACAACTACTGGCGGTGATCCCGCCTTCAACAGGCTGAGATTGGTGATTCACTTCCGGGCAGCTGCTATTAGAACTGCTTGGCAGCACGTACGCGCAGCGGCTCAACAGCCTGAGATAGGTACCAGGCTATTCAAAGTATTTTTAGACTCGTGATTTTAGCGACTCTGTAAAAGTGTTTTAACCTGATTTAAACCTGTTATCTTAGCAACTTTAGCGATTTGAATATTGTTTTTAAACTTGTAATCTTGCAACTCTCCACCTACTTGCATTTTTTCACTCTTTCTGCCTGCCCTACGGTTCCCGGTCCACCGCAGTTTCTGTTTGAGTGGAGGGATTGTAGGAGAGGTGGCAGTGCTTGGGGGGGGATTCACTTTCGGGCAACTATCATAACCGCATGGCAACATGGTCGCACAGCAGGGGGTGGTATTGCCATTATTTTCAAAGAGTCATTTAGAGTATAATTCTGTTCCTGACTGTGAAAGTTCATACTTCGCCAGCTCGCTCTCCGCAACGCTCACCTTCTCAGGAATCCTAATCTATCGTCCCCCAGGTGTGGGTGGGCAATTTCTCAAATATCTTCCTGAGGTGGCTAGTAGATCTCAACTTACATTTTAATGAACCAACTAAATCAGATGTCTGGGGTCTTACACAAGATCGATCAGCGATTCAATTAATTAAAAAAGTCATAGGCCCCACTCACAATAAAGGCCATACCCTAGACCCCGTCTTTACCAACAACAATGAGCTATTGGTGGGGGCAACCTTCCCTGTGCCATGGTCGGTTCACTCATTGAACCCTATTTTTTTAAAGGATCCAACTAAACTTTCTGCTGTAGAACCTATCACCAGGAAAGTTCGTCCTTGGGCCAACCTCTGAGTGGAATCCTGTCCTGCTGCGCTTAATAGCTCAAAGCCTATTCTTGGCTCTAGTCCTATTTCAGCATCCGATAAATTCTCACACTGGGTGGAGTCCTCACTTGATACAGTCATCCCTGCCAAAATGACCCACTGCAGGGTGAGAGAGAAAATCTCTCTGTGGTACTTGTCTAACCTACGGCTACTTAAACAGGCCTGTAAACAGATGGAGAGGAAATGGAAGAAGGAATCTAATGATCTCACTAAAATAAAATATAGAGAGTCTATAAGACTCTATCAATCTGAAATCAAAAAATCTCAGGCGCTTTATTATGAAGAAAAAATCAATTCAGCAGCCAATGCCCCTAGGGAATTATTTCACATTGCAAAGAGCCTTTTAGAGCTCCCATCTCCTGATACTCCTATGGTATCCGCGAATCGCTGCAACGAAATTGCGGAATACTTCCATGGAAAAATTCAGGATATTTATAACATGTTCCCTGGTTCTCCATGTCCTAGTGACCTTTCAGCCATAAGTGAGCCATTCGACCACATCAAGCACACATTGGAGAAATTTCCAATACTGGACCTGGATACTTTGTCAGGAATTTTCGATCAAATAAAGTCGGGTTCCCCTCTTGATCCAGCTCCTCCCCATCTGCTGTGCAGAGTGAAAGAGGTTGTGCTTCCTTTTATCCTGGATGTTATAAATCTTTATATCACCACTGGTCAAGTTCCACCCTCTTGGAAACATGCCATAACCAAGGCATTATTGAAAAAACCAAGCCTAAACCCTGACGTCTTGAGAAACTATTGTCCTATTTCCTTTCTGCCCATGGTCTGTAAAATCCTGAAGAAATATGTTAATTCGATTCTTTCCGGCTTTTTAGAAACTCATAGTCTACTGCAACACTCTCAGACTAGGTTCCGTCCTCAACATGGAACTGAAACCGCATATTAAACGATTTATTCAGAATTTTACAACAATGAATTATTGTTTAATTAATGTAATTGATTTTAGATTGTTTTTAATGTCTTTCTTTACCTTTGTCTTTAAAGCAAAGCAAATGTGGCAAGATAAATGATCAATGTAAAGGCAATTTTTTGTAATTTCTCTTTTGTAACCCACCAGAAATAAGCTGGCGACTCACAAGTTTGGAAAACCTTCCTCTAGATGGGTGCAGCTGCACTCCCCAGTGCAGTAAAATACAGGTCTTGGCTGTTGCCTGGGCATATCCAGCAATCTATTTCAGTGTGTTGAAAGGTCTGGCACATCCATCAGATCATGTAAAATGGCTAGATGCATCAAAGCATGTATGGATGAACCAACCAACATTTGTTACCACACCTCAGCACAATATCTTTGGAGGTTGAGGTAGTGCCATAGCATATGCATCAGGTCACAGTGCGGATGTGGAGTGGTAGGGTAGCCCTGTTCTCTGAAGTTTTGGGCAGAGTGGGGCACAACATCAATTGCGAAAGAACTTGTAGCATGAGAATATGAGCTTGCATTCTCTGAGGGGCCGATGATGGGTGGTGAGTAGTGCAGGCCATTCGTCAAGGGTATAGTTTCAGTTCAGCAAACGTTGCCACAAAAGACGTGTGGGCTGTTCAGTTGCCTTAGAGCGAACCTATGATCAATATGAAGGTTGCATATACTTGTGACCTGAACGATCCCGATTTTCTCGGATATAGCTTTATGCAAGTCAGTAATTATTTTAGATGAGAACAGG
This sequence comes from Triturus cristatus, assembly GCF_964204655.1. Classification (NCBI taxonomy): domain Eukaryota; kingdom Metazoa; phylum Chordata; class Amphibia; order Caudata; family Salamandridae; genus Triturus; species Triturus cristatus. The sequence continues at coordinate 1,193,104,197 of NC_140591.1, forward strand.
TAACATCCTGAACAGGTAGCTCGTATGTAGTGCTAGAGTCAACTTAATCACCTAAATTCTCTCCCAAAAGAGTGCCCTAGATGTGACCAGTGGGCGACATCATTGTGTGTGCAGGACATATGTTGAGTTTATTCTTCACAATATTTTCTAAACCTTTGTTCATCAAAACATAGCAAAGAACAGGTAAGGTACCTAAGCTGACCACTGTTTGATGTTCTTCATGGATAGTGCATCATAATTACTCAAATTAATCTTATATCCAAAAAACTGGTAGAAGAAATGGACTATGGGCATTACGGCTGGCAATTATGTATCCATATTAGTAATGGTGAATGTGTGATCTGCATACAGTAAACATTTGACTTGTCCTTCGGCCAGAGGTTTCCAGAGGGTACCAGCACCAAAAGAAACAGTAAGGGATGGGAAAAAGGCTGTGGAAGCCAACCAAAGCGGTTAACTGGGGCCAAAGCTTTGTTACAGGGCCATCTGACCTTAGATATGAAGTCACTCCGGAGTCTGGCCCTTTCTAGCATCCAAATTAAATTCCTACTGACAATATACTGGAGGTAACAGGACGTGTGGTTGGCCCCTAAAGACGTCCTTGGGGGCCAACTATCCTTCCTGTTACCTCCAGTTGGTCCCTGTAAGTCCATATAAGCAGTGCATTCCAGTGTCACGAGTTATAGTTAGCTCAGCTAACTCGTAACTGCTGAATTTTAATGGTGTTGTACAAGTGAAACCTTAGTCTAACTATAAAGTCCCTGTAATCTTTGCTTTTGTCAGTGAATTTCTAAGTTCTTTTTTTTTTTGTCAAACATATTTTTATTGAAATTTGACATAGTACCTCATTTGATATTACCATCACGTTTACCACACAGATGACATTACAGAAATGTATAGGACTGAGACTGTGTAGAGCTACACATTACCAGAGATTGTCCTCGACCCAATCTTAATGTAGTGCATAAGTAGGGGGTACAGTTTCTAATGGTGCTGGGTTTAGGGCAAATCCCTGTGTCCTGTACAATGCAACAAACAAAGTAAAAAAAAAGTGTCCCATTGTCCTTCGTGATGGTTCGCCCTTGAGTCCTTCTAGTCAGAAGGTGTTGTACAGAGAGTACTACAGTACGTATTGGAACCGCTCCCAACTGTGGAGCATTGAACATAAGGTAAGTAACCAACCCTCTACCATTCCCCTCCCCCTCCCCAATATGGTGGCGGCACATAAAAAAACATGTTCTTCAATTTATTTTGATAGGCTGCACTTCATATCTGAAAGAGGTGTAGAGCTCTGAAAGAGGAAGGGCAGACAGCAGATGGTAGACCACGGGAAAGAAAGGTGACCAGGGGGCCCCATTTAAATTCGAAGTTCTTAAAATGATCCCTGAAGATGTCCGACATTCGTTCCAGACTAGGCAGTTTCATAACCTAGAATGCCAGAGGGAGATTGCCGGAGCTTCTCCTTTTCCAGGCGGCCGCCAATGTGAACTTCGCCACCCCTATACAGAGCCACATGATAGCTTTATCAGCCCGGGTCTGGTGTTCCAAGGAAGGGTCACGAAGTCCCAGAAGAACCTCTGCCATAGTAGTTGGGACAGGGTATCCCAGCATATCTTTAATGTGTACAAGTATTTCTTCCCAGAAAGGCCGTATATGTGGGCAGTCCCACCAGATATGCTGGAAGTCCCCCAATAGCCCGTAACCCCTCCAGAAAATATCAGACGAATTAGGGAAGATCTGTCTAAGCTTGGAGGGATGGAGGTACCAGTCCATCATGGTCTTAAGGTGTGCTTCCCTGAGGTCTATGAAGTGGTTGAACTTCATGATGTCAGATGATGAATGGGACCATTCATCATCCGAGATGTCTCGCTGTAGGATTCCTTCCCACATGGACATGTAGCGTGGGAAAGCGTATTGGTAAGGCGAAACTTATATATAAAGGAAATCGCGCCTTTTATAGAGGTAGCCTTAGTGAGAAAAGATTCAAATTTTGTGAGGGGACGAGTAGCCGTCTCCCAGACTTGTGGTGTAAGAGCCCAGTGCAGTAATTGGTTATAGCGATATTGTTTTGTGTTCTCTAGGCCATAATCCCTTTTGCGTTGTCAAAAGTAAGGGGGTCAAAATTATGGAAGAGGTGTCTTAGGGCTAGACATCCTCCCTCCGTCCAAGCATCAAATGGACCCGCCTGTAAACCCGGGGGGAATGCAGGATTAAAATGAAGCGGTGTGAAAGGAGAGGGAAAAGAGGTCCATCTCTCGTCACCAGCCACTCAGTGCCATACCTTAAGGGTTGTGCGTGTAGGAGTGTTGATGTAGGTGTTCTTGGGTCTGTCTTGTTTAGGGCGCTAGATCAGGTCTCATATAGTCCGTCCGGTCACACTACGATCCATATGTAACCAGTGTTTGTTAGATTCACTCTTCGACCATTCGATCAGAACGTGTAATTGGGCGGCTTTATAGTATGAATGGAAATCCGGGAGTCCGACCCCACCCTCCGCTCTAGAGCAACGAAGTATCGAAAAGGAGAAGCGAGCCCGCCTCCCCTGCCAGATGAAGTTCAAAATCATGGCCTTAACGCGCCGAAAGAAGTCCCTCTCCAATTCTATGGGCAGAGCTTGGAATAAGTAGAGGAGCTTGGGGAAAAGTGTCATCTTTATGGCGTGGATTTGACTCAACCAGGTCAGAAAGAGGCCTTCCATTTATTGAGTTCTGCTTGGATATGCGTGAGTATGGGGGCAAGTTAGCGGCATAGAGTCCTTCCACTCTTGGTGTGATCTGGACACCCAAGTATTGTATAGAGGAAGTGATCCATTGGAGGGAGTCCTTCCACTCTAGGTGTGATCTGGACACCCAAGTATTGTATAGAGGAAGTGATCCATTGGAGGGGCGTGAGAGGTTGGAGCCTGCGGAGTTCCGCTGGAGGGAGTGTGAGGTTGATGATGTATGACTAGCCTAGATTTATTTTAAAGCCCGCTACTGCTTCAAACTGAACTAGCTCCGACTGTAGGGGTGGGAGGGACGTGGCTGGATCCGCGAGTGTTAACAGGACATCATCAGCGAAAAGGGAGATTTTGTGTTGTTCCCCCGTGAAAGGTATCCCCGGTATTGCTGGGTTTGCTCTAATTGCTGCTGCTAGGGGCTCGATACTAAGGGCAAAAAGTAGGGGAGAGAGGGGGCACCCCTCTCTGGTACCTCTGGAGTGGAAGAAGGAGGACGAATGCTCACCATTGACCATCACCTTAGTGTGGGGTTGGAGATAATTAGCCAGAATCATAGTGAGGAAGTTGGGTGCAAAGCAGAAGGCCATGAGGGTATGGAAAAGGAACTCCAGTCCACCCTGTCGAAAGCTTTTTCCGTGTCCAACCCCACTAAGACCGCGGGAATCCGACGTCTGTTGGCCTTCTCAATTAAGTGTACAATTCGGCGGGTGTTATCGTGTGTTTGGCGACCCTTAATAAATCCCGATTGATCTGGGTGTATGAGCTCGGGCATGAGATCATTCAGCCGTTTAGCTAAAATGGAGGAGTATAGTTTCGCATCGAGATTGAGCAAAGCGATAGGCCTGTAGGAGGCGCAAGCATGGGGGTCCTTCCCCGGTTTGGGTATAACAGTGATCATTGCTTCCGATAGGGAACTGGTGGTTGAATCCTCCTCCGCCATCTTATTAAAGAGCCGTGTAAGATGCGGGGTAATATCGGGGGCAAAAGGTTTGTAAAATAGGGCGGTATATCCGTCCAGACCTGGGGTTTTATGAAGCTTGAGAGCCTTAATAGCAGAGGTAACGTCTTCGGAGGTGATGGGGGCGGAAAGTAGCTCATTCCATTCTGGGGAGACCTGCGGGAGATGAAGGGAGTGGAGGTAATCCCGTTGGGCGTCGGGATCTAAGTGGTCCCCAGTGTAGAGGGTTTTGTAAAAGGAACCGAAGATCTCCACTTTTTCCTCGTCGGTATGGATGAGGTCCCCATGTGAGCCCCGGATACCGCCTATGTACTCCCTTTTTCGTTTATCCTTGAGCTGTCTAGCTAGGTGTTTGCCAATCTTATTGCTCTGAGAGTAGAATAATTGACGTAGTGTGAATTCCGCCCTGTTGTCGTATGTGACTCGAAGTTTACCCCTAAGCGCTGTCAGATTGCAGAGGGTTTATCTTATGGGGTTCAGTTTATGAGCTTGTTCGGTGGTGGTCAGTTCTGTCTCCAACAGTTCTCTTTCTTTGGTGCGTTGCGAATTTAATGCGGAATTAAGGGAAATGCACTTCCCCCGAAAGACCGCCTTAAAGGCGTCCAAGGTGATCAATTCCGACGTGTCTTCCGACTTGTTAATGTCAAAGTGAATTCTTTGACATTAACAAGTCGGAAGATAGTTTCCCTTAGTTTAATGCAGGATTCCTTATCCCGCGTAAGCGCAGTCAGGAAGTACCACCTGGGAAAAGCAGAGGAGTTTACTCTCCAGGACATAGAGACTGCAAGAAGACTGTGATCTGATATGGAGAGAGGGAATATTTTGGCTTCTTGTAGGGCGCCCATGAGCGACTGGCTGATAAAGATGTAATCGAGACGTGAATATGTACGATGGACATGTGAGTAGAATGTGTAGTCTCGAGAGTTGGGATATAAAGTGTGCCATGTATCTAAAAGGCCCATGTCGTGAAGTTGTTGTCGAATGTCCGGGGAGAAGAAACCCGTATCTGAGCGTTGCAGGCGAGTGCTATTCAAGTATTTTTGCCAAGTTAAGTTGAAATCGCTCATGAGTACCAGCGGCCCTTCCATAAAGTCCAATAGTTTCCCCAGAAGAGTGTGCATGAAGATCGTCTGGCCAGTATTGGGGGCATATACCGCTACGAAGGTGCAAACTTTCCCCATTAAGTGACCCTTTACAATAATCCAGTGGCCATCTTAGTCGCGTAGTACATCCAGTGGTAGGAATTTTGTGGAGGAACTAAATAAGAGTGCCACCCCTCTGTGTTTTGTTTGTGCTGAGGATCTATAACTCAGTGGGTAGTGTTTGTGTCGGAACCTTGTGTCCTCAGACCTAGCTAGATGCGTTTCCTGCAGGGCAACTACATGTAGGTGATGATCAATGATGTGCTTCCATACCTTTTGACGTTTCTGAGGGGAGTTGAGGCCTTTAACGTTCCAGGTACCAATGGTAATTGTCATAGTGTCAGGAGATAGAACAACATCTCATTGAAAACCCCACCAGGCCTGACGTGACCCGTGCCATCAATTGTCCCCAAGGGCTAGCACACCCCCCTCTAGTGAAGTGAAATATTACTGTTTGATCTGTAAACCTATCCATACAAGGTGTTAAAAAGCCGCCACCATGACTCACCCAACCCCTCCCATCAAACCCTAGAAAAAGAAAGAAACAAAATTCGAACCTTGAATCCAATACAAAAAAACATTATCAGGTCCCTGCTAGGGGTAATAAAACGCCCCAGGAATACGGGGAGGCGGCAGGTCCGAGGTCCCCGTCTGCGCCCATCCCGGAGCAGTGCAAATAGGGTTAACAGAGAAGCGTCTTTGAGGTGCTAATAAGTTGTCGCAAAGACAAGCCCCCACCTGTTACGGCTAAGACCTGTTCACATGCCTCAACACCAGCAACACCATAGTGTTCCTTGAGAAAGAGGAACTAGGCAGTATACACATATGGAACATATAACAAAGCAAACCTGACGTCAACAAGGGAGGAGCACAGTGTGTCCGGTCACTATCACGATGCAGGGTGCTGCATACCCTGCACGGCAGACAATAACATGAGTTCAGGGAGGGTAAGGCAGCCAGTAGGAGTGATGTACTGCCACCCTCCCCCATCGAGTCCAAGCAGTGCCCAGTTCAGCATCTGGTGGTCATGGTATTGCTAGATTCAGTTCCAACGAGGTACAGAAATGTTACAGTTCCATGAAGCACTCGTCAAGGGTTCATTTGCGGTCTCTGCGCGAGCCTGCAGACTACGCAGACGCATTCGGCGCGGCCCTGTGAAGTTCACTGGTCTTGTCCTGGGCGGAACCTTTGTCTTCTGTGGAGAGACCAAGAAGATCCAAACCTTCCTGCAGGTCAGAGTTATGGTGCTGTCTATTATGAAATTCAAAACTAAGTCCAAACGGATAAGTCCATCGATATCTGATCTTATCATCTCGTAGTTTGGCAGTGATTGGTCTGAAAACTGCCTTTGTGCTAGAGTGGCTGGCGCTAGGTCCTGGTAGATCGTACATGTGCGATTTTGTAATTAGATGGATCCTTTCGACCTAGCCGCTATGAGGACTGCCTCTTTGACCTTGAAGGAGTGGAATTTCACTAGGATGTCTCGGGCCTTCTCTTTTCGCCAGTTTGCAAACTTCCCACTCGGTGGACCCGTTCAAGTTTTATTTTGAGGGTTTGGGGACTCAAGATTTCTGCTAAGAGCCCCTCTAGGAAGGCCCCCAGTTCAGGCCCCTCTGCGCCCTCCTCCAGGTCCTTAATGCGTATGTTCTCCCTCCGAGCCCTATTCTCAAGGTCTTCTGTCTTGAGTTGCGATTGAAGTAACTGGTCACGGAGAGATCGAACATCATCTCGGAGTTCCGTTGTAAGTTTTTCTTGATCTTGGTGATGTGCCTCCAAGTCTAGCACTCGGATGCCTACAGAATCCACGTCTTGTTGGAGGGAAGTTGGCTTTTCGGTCAAATCCGTCTTCAGCTGCTCCATGGTTGATTTAATGTCCTGGCCAAGATCTTTACGCAGCTCCATCTTAAAGTCTTTGAACATGGCCAGGAGATCCGCCTTCGTGAGAGCCATAGTGGCTGCTTCGTCGTATGCGCGTAGCACCGGGCGCTTGTCTGAGTCCATGAAGAAGTCAGAGACCCTGGTGGTTGCTCTGGTCGTCCCCTTCTTGGGCGGCATGCGGACCAACTCTAAGGGGCCACCCGTCGTTGCGCTGAAGGTGGCCACAGAGTCCGCATAGCAATGTGGGCAGCCACTATCCTCATCATCCACAGGTCCCGGCGAGGGTGGGCAGAAGCAGACATAGGCCCTTCACTAGGAGAGGGAGGGTGCCATTTTGCGACCATCTGCAAGCATAAATGCCGTCCACCATGCGGCAGAGAGGGGCGCGATGCGTAGGGCTATCTGCCACCTGACCAGGTGGGTGCCACCAGATCGTGGGCCCTCTAAGTGATGTTTGGCTATAGCTGAGCACGGATTTTGGAGTCCGGTGAGGAGTCGGCGTCACCGATGTCACTGACGGCCGCCATCTTAGAGTCAGGTAGGCGGGCCGCGGCGCAGTGCAGCCTGAAAAGCGCCTCGGGGGGAAAGCAGCGAGGGCACCCCGGCAGTCGCAATGGGTCCCAGCCTCACCTCTGGCGATGGTAGCGTGATTGAAGGTCAGGGTCCCCAAGTGACATCTCCCACGGGTACCAGCAGGATTCGTCGGTCAGATCAGCATATCATTTTGCCGCACGACCACAAGATTCCTCCAAGGCCGAACCAGGAACGATCCTGCGTGGAATAGGGCAGATGAGGGCTCCCCAATAGTGCGCTACATCTTCCGCTGCGTGTAGGAGCCGAGCTCAGCCCACAGAACCCCGGGGGACCGCCAATATCAGCTCCGGAACAGCGCGCGGACCCGGAGCCGAGACGGGTTGCGTCCGCTCGGCCATCTAGCCCGGCCACGCCTTCTCTAAGTTCTTTTTAATCTCATTTCCACACTATAACGTCCCTGTAACCTTTGCTTTTTTTCAGTGAATTTCTAAGGTTTTTTAAATGCTAAATCTTAACTATAACATCCCTGTAATCTTTGGGTTTTACACATATATATGTGTGTAAAAACTATTAATACTAAAAACACTTAAGACGTACCTGTACTTACCATTATAACTTTTATAGCGAATATGCCTTTACCATTCATGTCTTCACAACGAAATTCATTGTAATGGCATGCGTGATAAAGGCATATTTGTTAATGTCACATGCATGGTAAAGCCTGTGTAACAAAGGCATGTGGGGTTCGGGATTCATTGTATAGGCAGTTTCCCAGTTGGAGCTGCATGGCACCACCTGGCAGCTCTGAAATACCATTGTTAGGAACATATTTTCCAGACAAGTCTGGAGCCTGGGGAGATAATTCATAAGGTGAGAAATCTGCTGGTACGGTATATAACCTCTAGAAATATAAGTTCCAGTGCAGTGACTCATTTTTATGAGTGTCTTGATTATATTTGTTTCCCAGTATTCTCAAAGGCTCAGTATTTTTTGTGGCTTAGTAGCAGCTGTGGCTTTCTGTTCTCAGTAGAGTAGTACTAAAGATTCAGCATCTTAAGTTGCTTCATTTTTCAATACTTAAATTGGTTGCTCAGTATCATTACTTGCTCACTGTAATGCTAATCAGAGTGTCACTGATATTAGTGACTTAGTATATGTAAGGACCAATCATTCATTCTGTGGGAGTCTCTGCTCCCATTCTATTGTACCTTCCTTTTCAAAAGCGGTGGTAGCCTATGAGAATGGTCAAACACCAGTATCAGTTGACTAGACAGTTTGAAATGTTTTCAACTCCGCTTTTTAAAATGTCTGTTCTGCATAGTCTCTATTTTTGTTCAACTAGCTGAATTATCTTAAGATATAACTCAGAGTCTAGTTCAACTAAGACATTCTAGCTACACTCCTAGTTAATTGAGTGATGATGAATGTCAAAGATTAAAACAGTAGTTAACCCTGATGTGTGCGATGGAATGAGTTTATGCGACATACATGTAGGTCTAGATATTTTTGTAATATTTGATTGTTTGCTATTTTTTTCTAGATGGCTACACAACGGATGATATTGAATTTTATTGGAATGGTGGAGACAATGCGGTTACAGGAGTAGAAAGGATTGAGCTCCCTCAGTTCTCCATAGTGGAATACAAGCGGGTATCTAGGAATGTTGTCTTTGCCACAGGTAACGTTTCTGTGACACCATTTGTGTGATGTCTAAACACTACATTTAATTTTGAGCGTGTTGCTGTAAAAGTAAAACACAAGGAATGTATTCCTGTAAAATACTGGACCCCAGACAGCACAATTATATATTTATTACTTTGAGAAGTGGAAAATAAACAGCCGCATTTGTATAGAAATGTAATTATGTTTTCATCAAAGTATTATATAACTGTATCTATAGTTCACTTGTCTGAATTTTGTGCGTTTTTTTCTCATTATGAAGAATGCATGCTTTAGCTCCTATTTTATGGAACAATAAAAGTGATTGAACAAACACTAATATATGTTTGAGAACATAAAGCTACATAAGTGTGTTGATGACATAAGGTTTCCATATCATGGTAACTTCATTGTTAATCATAAACACTGTGTTGTCCCACCCATATGCAGGATCCTGGAGCATCTTTCCAGAGATAAATCCATAAAAAAAATATTTTTCAGTGTTTTTATATGCCATACAATGCACTACATTGACAGAACATTACTTTTTCCATTTAAAAATAATACAATATGAACAAGACCATTAGTACAAAAACGAAGTAGAAGAGAGTACAATTATTTAATCCTGCTTGAGAGAAAAAAGTAGGGAAGACAACAGAAAACTTTGCTAGAATGGATTGGCGGCAGATTCCTGATGCTGAATTAGACCCTATAGTTTTAAGGTAGCTAGCGGTTCCAGTATGCCATTTTGTCCTCCATAGGAAGTTACTTCAGTTTCAGATTGAAAGTCCTGTGAACGGCATCCATAAGGACTCATACTTGTGCATTATCAGCATCACTGGCAGGAACATATTACTATTATTCAATGTCATTTGAAGATAGAAGAGATTTCCAGTAGTTTCTGACTGGACATGTGTTACTTTTAAATTTCATGACATCTCCCCTGAGGAAATGATTGCATGTTTGTGAAGTTCAGAAACAATCTGCTGCTAGCAGCCTCCCATAAATCCAACTCATGCCACCAATTTTAACAGCACTAATCTCTAAGGAAGCACTAAAAGAAAAAAATTGGCTACTTCTAATTGAGACTTCTAACTGCAGATTCCTCACCTTAGAATATGCTCCTGGCATCAAACTGGACATAGAAAATCGTGAGCAGTTCCTGTGTATGTGCTTCGATATGTGGTGTCATTCGGCTCCCCTTCTGCATAATCTGCGTCGGAAGTGATGTCGCTCTTCCTATATAGGTACCACTCTGGCACAGTGACATCAATTCCTTTCTGACCATGGCATATCTGGGGAGCAACCTATGACATTTTTTGGCCAAATTTTTCAGACTTTTTCTTTGGAATTTGGAACTTTGCTCCTAGTGTGCATAGGGTATTATGTCCCCTGATAACCACCCAGGATTGTCACAGGTAAATATCTGTGCCTGACCCCCACCTGCTTTGTCTCTGGAGCCTGGGTTCCAGACACGACCCCAAGGCCTGCATCGATTGCAAGTCAATACACCTGAAGACTATTCACCAGCGGGTGATAAAGCTCCTGGCAGCACGGCAGAAGAAGGCTCTGGGCCATTTCTGTGGATGAACTCGGGGCTGCTCCCGAAACCATTTCTGTGGATGGTAGTCTTCCCAATTCAAGACAACCTTGTCAAAGTCCGGTAAGTCATAAAAGCAAGAAGTCGAAGCACTCTTTGACTTCACCTTCTCGACATTGTTCCCCGCTCTCCTCCTGTGGAGCCTGCATCACCCTGCTCTGAGCTACCCTGAGTTTCTCGATGTCAGAGTGATTCCCACCCAACTTTAAAAATTTGAGGATGCCATGCACACTATCTTTGGGCCACCGACTTACTCTGGAATGCCTTTGGGCCCTGCCAAAGTGTGAGGTGCCTCCACTGAATATCTGATGGCGGATACACCCTCAACGCCAGCTAGGATCGCTAGATCTGCCCCCCACTGGATCCTGACTACTACAGGTACTTCCACCTACCTGGGCTCCATCATTCCCAGCCCCATCCCGGGCACCTTTGGATTACTTGACGATTATCATCTCTGACCTGGCACCGCTTGACATTAGTGGTGTCCCGGCCTCAATATCCCTGGATTTGCCCACTGACCCCTACCTTCCTGAAGGAGGTGATGAGTAGGAGGTATGTGGTCTCTTGGATGACCCAGATGATAGCTGATATGAGGAGCTGTGTGATGCCAGTGGCCTTGATACCTCCTCAGAGACTGGCATGGTTTTCTCTCCCAGCCAGGTTTTGGTGAAGGCTGCACCCTTTGAATCCGTGATCTGCAGAGCGGCAGATGTCCTCGAGCTCCAGCTGACAGTCGTCAAGGTCAAGACAAATGTCTTGATGGAGGTGCTTCAACCTGGAGCGTGCTTATCTGAACCAATGCTCCGCTTTAATGAAGTTCTCACTGTCATTCTACTGAGAGTGTGGGCAAAACCCTGCACAGCCCCCTGTGCACCGTATGATTGCACATCAGCACCCTCTAGCTTTCCTTTCTCGGCACCCCTCCGCTGAGAACCTGGTGGTGCAGGCCTCAGCAGCAAAGTTACACCCACGTTCGTTCCCTACCACACCATTGTATAGAGAATCCAAGATGCTGGACACCTTTGGAAAGCACGTTTTTTCTTCTACCAGCCACGCCCTAAGATCAGTGAACACGGTATGCCTCTTGGGCAGTCATTCACATGAATAGTGAGATTCAGTTGCGCAGCTGCTGCCCATGTTACCCAACGAAGCACGTGCTATACTCTACCTAGCTCTGGTGGACGGCAGCAATGCAGCGAAGTTCGCTACCCTGCGTTGACTGCATGGATAGAGCCATAGCTTCTGCGGTGGCGCTGCATCACCATGTCCCGTTAAGGTTCATTGGGTTCTCGGGGAATGTACAATATAAATTGATTGACCTGCCCTTTGATGACTCCTGTCTATTTGGTGATAAGGCTGATGCAGTGCTCGAGCACTTTTGCGATAGGATGGTTAATGACAGATCCCTTGGCCTTTCCCCACTCAATCTGTGTGCAACAGCAGTCCTTTAACCAATACTGCGGATGTGGAAGGGGAATCTTTGGGCCGTTGCAGTTCCAGCCATAACCATTCCAGATACCTGCCTTCCCTTTTGATAACGGGGTCGCAGAGCTTAAAAAGGATGCTTGAGCCAGTCTCAGCGTGCTGTCTAGTCTCTCAGCTGTCTGTCTGCTGCAGCCTAAAAACACCTTCAGTGGGTCCTCCCTCCAGCCCAGCCAGCCTGTTGTCAGCAGACTCGGGTACCACCTGCCCCAATGATTGGCGATTAGATCCCACAAGTGCTTCAGATCATCCGAAAGGGGTTTGCTCTACCATTTTTGGGAACACCTCTAGCCCTCCCACCAATCCAAGAATGGCTGATGCAGTATCATCTCTTCTTGCTTTGTCAGGAAGTGCAGGCTCTTTTGGACACAGTAGACATCGAAATGGTGCACACACAAGAAGAAGGGTGTGGTGCTGAAGAAGGACGGAGGCTTCTGTCCTATACTAAAACTTCACCCTTGCAACCACTTCCTAAATGAAGAGAAATTCAAGATGCTCTAATTGGCACAGGTCCTGTTGATCTTGTAGACTGGATGATAGCGCTGGATTTGCAGGATGCATATTTCCATAGGCCCGTCCTCCCAGCTCACAGGTGTTACCTGCGCTTCATGGTGGGTTATTAGAATATTCAGTTTGCTGTGCACCCCTTTGGCCTCACCAGTTCCCCTTGGGTGTTTCTGAAAGTGATGTTGGTGGTTGCAGCTCATCTGTGGAGATTAAGGGTGCCACTTTACCTATCCCTCGGCAACTGGCTGTTGAAGGCGTGCTCGCCCAATATAGTCATCACCCACCTCAAGACTATGACAGAACTTCTGCTTTTGATGGAGTTCACTATCAGCATGCCAAAGTTACACCCGACTCCCTCTCAGATGCTCCCTTTCATCTGAGCCATTCTGGACACAGTGCAGTCCCAGGCTTATCCTCCAGAGTGGCGAGTTTGAGATATGATTCCGATGTTTCTGCTTTTATCCTTGATTTCACTGAGGCTGACTCTGAAGGTGCTGGATCTCATAGTCTCCTACATCCTGCTAGTAAAGCATGCCCATTGACATATGCAGGCTCTGCAGATGGACCTGAAGACTAAGTGGGTGCAGCATCAGAAAAATCTCTCCGACCTTGTTCACCCAGAGTTCAAAGGTGTGACAGATTTGTAACTACTGGGTTGTCGCGGCCATCAAGGACATTTGGAGATAAGAGGACTCTGGTCTCCAGCAGAGTCCTAGCTCTTCATCAGTCTTCTGGAGATGGTAATTTGCTAGCCATTGAAGGCCATCCTTCCATCTGTCAAAGGAAGGCTATTTCTAGTGTTTACTTACAACACCACTGCAATGTACTATTGCAACAAACAGGGTGGGGTGAGGTTGGGGACCTTGTGACAGGAGACTCTTCACCTCTGGACTTGGCGGTATTTTCCTGTTCATACAACACTTGGGGGTAACTTGCGTATCACGAATGGTGTCTACAGCTGGAAGTGATGCAAGATCTCTTTTGGAGACTGGGGAGAACCTTCTATGCTTTGGAGGTCCCAAATGGGTTCTCACTCAGAGACTAATTTTGTCTCAAATGGAATTTGGGGCTCCTGAATGCCTGTCCACCGATACCACACCTGCTCCGAATTTTCAAGAAGATCAGGATTAACCAGGTGTATGTTATCTAAGTGGAACTCCAGAGCATGAGAACAAGTCCTCCAGTCAGGCTCGCCCTTCGGGAGGATCCCCTGTTACAACAACAGAGCATGGTCCTGTGCCTGAACCTGTGCATGCTCCACCTTCATGTATGGAGAATCAGTTGTTACAGTTGAAGGTTTTCTATCTTCTCTCCAATGTTTATGATCTTGGCAGCCTAAGATTGTCTACGCCTGCCTTTGGGATAGGTTTGTGGCTTGGTGTTTCTCACACCATGTGGACCTCTTTCAAAACCTCCTGCTCAGGTTTTGTTGTTCTTTCTTTAGCCCGCCAATGCCTTGCTATGGGCACTTTTAAAAGACATTTTCAGCATTCTTGACTTTCATGTGGCTGCTGGACCAACACACTATATTTAAGTCACCCGTTATAACTCTATTTTTGAAAGTTTTGTAAGATTTGTTTGCACCTACTCTCTTTGTGATGCCTCAATTGAATCTCAACTTGGTCCTTACTTTGCTCATGTGTTGATCATTTCAGCCTCTGCAAAGCTGCCTTCTGATGCTTTTGATTCTGAAAACAGTGTTCCTGGTGGCCATTACTTTGACCAGAAGGATCGTGAACTTCAGGCTCTGTCAGTCCAGCCTCCATACAGCAACTTCTTCCTGGATATACTGGTTCCTTGGATACTTGCCTCATTTCTTCCAAAGGTGGTGACTCCATTTTACATTGGCCAGATCATTGCTCTGCTTGCATTCTATGCTTTGCCTCATCTTTCAAAGGAGGAGGCGAGACTCCACTGTATAGACCCCAAAGGATATCATTATATACTGGCCTCACCAAAGATCACCAGATCTGTTCTTCATTGAGTTCATTGGAGCACAGAAGGGCAGCGCTGTGAAGAAACAAACCATTTCCAGATGAATAATACTCTGTATAAAAATCTGCTGCTCACTGGCGAAGAAGCAGTTCCCTGAGGGCTTGTGGGTGCAGGCTTTTTTGGGTGCCAAGTCTGCCACTACTGCATTAGCACGTGGGGTACCTCTCCTGGACACCTGCCAAGCTGCCATGTGGACATCACTCTACGTGTTCACAAAGCACTACTGCATGTACGGTCAGGTCTGTCGTGATGGTCATGTTGCCCATTCGGTCCTCCGGAGATTTTTGGTCTAAGCCAGTTCACAGTCCCACCTCCAGGAACGTATGGCTTGTGTAGTAATTCTAAGGTGAGGAATCTGCGGTTTGAAATCTTCATCAGAAGAACATTTTACTCAGTAACACATTTTCCATTAGAGACTCTATCTAAATGCAGATGCCTCACTGACTGCCCCATCCTCCCCTTTCTGCGAAGTGGACTTTTCCCCCAAAAAGATCCCTTCAGGTACTGCACATTGGTCAAAACAGTTACATTGGTTTGTACGTGGTTCTGCGTTTTTGGCACAGAACTAGTCATGAGACAAACTGATGTGCTGGTGCACAAAGGTACTGCTCAAGATTTTCTTGATTCAGTCTGACGCCTATGGAATATTCTAAAGTAAGAAATCTGTGGGTAAATAGAGTCTCTACCAGAAAAGGCATTACTGAAGTGAAGTAATTTGTTCTTCTCTTCTTGTTAGACTATAAAGGAAGTAGGGTTGGTGGACCAGGAAGAGAAAAATAATAGGGGGATGGAATATATAAAAGAAGAGAATCCCACACCACATCGATGCAACCCACTTCACTATAATTTATGCCCCACATTGTACATATATGTCACTAAGGCACAAAATAGTCACTGAATCCCAAGAGGAAAGATGTTTATCGGAAGATTTCAGGACCTCTAGTCTGATCTTCCCACCTCTTTATAAATTGGAAACTTTCACTATCATGAAACTCCTTCAGTGTAGCTGGTTTCCACACCATAGCTGGAATATTCATAGCAAGCAAGCTCCTTGGAATCTT
Source organism: Triturus cristatus (assembly GCF_964204655.1). Lineage (NCBI taxonomy): Eukaryota > Metazoa > Chordata > Amphibia > Caudata > Salamandridae > Triturus > Triturus cristatus. The sequence goes on from NC_140591.1 coordinate 1,193,119,732, forward strand.
CACCAGTTTATGCCATTTCTTCAAGTCATCCTGCCTATGTCAGTGAATAAAAGTATCCTTCTTTTCTTGTATGTCCCTGTTTCAAAATCAAAGCCATCTTCATGACCGGTTCATGGCACTTAGAGTCAGATAGCACTCCCATGATTGTGCTGCTTATGGGGTGGTCCACTGATCTGTTTCTCAAGAGAAATATGTATGCATTCTTTACCAAGGGAGGGCAGGTGTAGGTGGTCCTAAAACAGAGTCCAATGGGTCTGTGTGATGTCAACATCTGACTCTGGTAGAGTGAGCCCCAACTTGAAGGTTGGCTGCCCTCCTAGTATTGGCCATCCCCCATTACCTCCCCTCTAAGATCAGCAAATTTGCTGATATTCCACCACTTCCTGGAGCACTCCCACCACCTTCTTCGTTTGTGCCTCCACAGCTGCCACTGCTTGCTCCACCCCCTGAGTCAGCATTAGACCTTATACACCTTGGACTCCATTGCCACCATGGATTTTTCTAACCCCTCAAGTTTTTCACTAAAATGTTGGAAAAACTGGTCAATGTCTCCAACGATTATCTGCAAGGCAAGTTTCGCCATCCAAACCCATCAGGTTTTCATCCCTGTCACAACATGGAACCGCCAGTTCTGTAGTTAGATCTTTGAAAAAACGTGGCTCCAATTTTCCTCAACTTATCCACCGCTTTTGATACTGTACAGCATACCATCCTTTTACACAATTTCTCCACTTTGGGTATGGGTATGGGTGGTATTGTTTGGGACTGGATTAAGTCCTTTCTGGAATCTAGAGGCCAATCAGTCTTCCTTGCTCCTTTCACCTATGAAGCCAAAGCAGTCATTCACGGTGTCCCCCAAGGCTCTTCGTTAAGTCCCACCCTTGTTAATGTTTTCATGTTTCCTCTGGCCTCGGTAGGTGAGCCTTTTGGTTGTGAAATCTTTCATATGTTGATGATATTCCGATGCTCTTTACATTTGAGCGACTCCCTACCTCAATTGAATCTTCCTTCAAGGATCTTTCGGAAGTATGTAACGAGTCTGATTATTTATTTTCTTTCAGTTTAAGTACAGAACAAACATACGCAGCCAATGCGCTTCGCTCAAACATGGGTTACTTCAGGGCTGCAAACATGTTAAAAGAAACATACACAAATAAGTTGACTGAAGGAGTTTTGAAGGAAAAACATAAACAAACAAACTGTACAATACAATACAAGTTCAAGTTAATAGAAGAGAGAAGGACTTGGCTTAAAACTCTCAAACTACCCACAATAAAAACAGAGAAAAACAATCACAAGACCTCCAGTGGGAATAGAACCTCACAACGTATTAATAATTCTAAAGGCCTTAGCAAACAATATTTATGCAGTATCCTTGATTATAGATGATTTATATTGTCAAACACAAAAGTATTGGACAGGGTCAGCACTTTTTACTGTCTATGTGTGAATTCGAGGGAAAAATGCGAAACGCGAGGACAAAGCAAGAAATGAAAAGAAAGGAAAAGCGAGAGAGCAAAAAAATTATTTTGGAAAGGAGGTATAACAACATGAAAAAACAAGCAGCAAGAGGGAAAGTTAAAGTCATATTAAACTTCACGTAAGCAGAGAAAGAAGTGCAATAGATATGTTCCAAATGTCCCAAGTATATAAATACTCTCATAATCGAGCACCATCGTATGTCATAATAATATGCATTAGAACGAGCCTTTAACAAATTGATTCTTATAACGGTAGTAATGCAGTTGGTAAGTGACAACGTCCTACCGGAGTCCTACATAGATCGTTCCACACTGGTAAAAAATGGAAGACAAACTCAGTGTGACTTTGTTCGTTCTTCGATAATTTCCTTGTAGTATAAGCTTTGTGCGTGCTGTATAGAGAACCAAATTCAAGACCAAGTTCATGACCCTGTCTATTGCGAATGTTCTGCCCTTCACACCAGTAAGGCACCCAGTGAAATAAATACCTAGTTAGATACAAATAGATATTCGAAAAATCTGCGAAGCTTGGTGATTCTGTAAGTCACGGTTCACACAAAGTAGTCTTTAGTTTGGGAAAGGTAATTCCGGAAGGGAGAGAAACGAGGGAACCATTATTAGTTTTTAATGTTATAAAAACGTCTCCACCCCTCCAAGGGTTTGTTTAATCCATGACCATTTGGCAGCTGGCCATTTTAGGAGGGTAATATCGTTGCTCATACTACACCTGTGTTTACATTATGTGGTGCAGTGACTGAGATTTCCTAGCTTCCATTATTACTTCCGTTTGATTATAGGACTACTAGCACACCTACACATATTATCTTGGAGAAACAAAAAATGTGTTTTAATGACAATAGAAAGGAATTGGCCAGATTTCGGTTCAATCCCAGAAATATGGCATGTAACACAATGCCCAGTGTGGGTACCTCTAAAGAAGTTCTATAAACAAAATGGTCGAGGCATGCGTGCTGTAGATATACATGCTTACTCCTGCCATTTAATGTTGGGTCCAGATGTTTGCAAGTTGTTTTTCTCTGAAGAAGTCTTTCTCTTCCAGGGGATCCTCATCAAAGTCATAAGCACATGAATATTCCCGCCCATTCTTGGGGAACCCGGAAACACTGGCGACGGAGGGGCATGTCTCAACGTTGAATGCCGTACTGAAGTCGGTGATGGAGACTTATCTCTTGACATTGTGCGAGCCCTCACCAACGGAGAACGACTCCTCGATCCGATCGTCACAGGGTTGACGACGGCGGAGGATCCAACGTACCTGTAGTCTTCTTCGACGACCGGTGTTCTCTCGACGGCGAGCCCGCCATCGATAGTCTTTTTGTCAACGTTTTCGCTGCCGGTGGAGGTATTTTTGGCACTGAGCCAGACACCGATAGAGAGCAGATTGGAACCTTACTTCTGGATGAAGATCTGGCTCTCTCCTTTCTCTTCTTCACCGGAGACCTGCCTCTTGAAGGTGTTTTTCCTTTCTCAGCCAGCCCATAGAGGCAAATCCTCTCCCTGTCTTTCAGAGTTCGCTTGGACAAGGACTGACAATGCTGGCAAGTCTTGGGAGTATGATCACCAGGAAGGCAAAGGATACAGACAGGATGGGAGTCCGTTTTAGCCTTCTTTTGCCACAGCAAAGGCAAGAGTAAAAAAGAGAGGGCATTTTTGAGTGACAAAATATGCTCAACTCTCTCAAAAAAAGTAGGAACCTACTTCAACAGTCGTTGAAGTAATACTTTTTTGACAAAAAACAGGAAATCATTTCTGACAGAAATCAGAAAAAACAGAGAGCTGAAGTTACCAGGGTCCTGACAGAAGGAGCCGGAAAGAACAACTGACCTAGCTGTCACCCCTGAGGCATGATGGGAAGCTAGGGGTCATGGCTGCCTTAAAGGCACAGTTCTATTCTATGTGTTTCTACACACTAATGTTTTCTGCAATGCAGCCTATGGGTTGGCAATGTTTTCATTTCTCTTTGCAGGATTATGGTTTCTATTGTGCATTAAAGCAGTTTTTAAATGTGTTTTCTTTCTCCCTGCTTTCTTTGAATTGTATATATGTGCAAAGGAAATTCTTACAACATTGCCCAGCCCTTACTGTATGGAAGGATTCATTGTGTTATATATATATATATATATATATATATATATATATATATATCTATATATATATATATATATATTATATATATGTGTGTGTATGTATATATATGTATGTATTATCTACTGGTGGTCGCCAGTAGATAGTTATAGTTAGGACCATTTCCATAGGAAATCCGCAACATTCTATTCCCAATAAGTCTGGCGCCGATTGACGAATCTTCGCGAAAATTTCCAAACTTTTGGCCAGCTTCGCTCCGCTCCTACCCTGAAAGTTTCGCGGTGACTCGTCAAGCGGGGGCTGAGACAAAAGGGGGGTGCCAAAACGTGTTTTCCCCATGCAATTTCCCATAGGATCTGTTGTTGTTGTTGCAGATACAGCCCAAACTACTGAACGGAATTACACCAAATTTGGCAAAGAGGTAGTCCTCAGTTCAGACTCGTGCCTTTTGCTTAAATGGTGTAAATCCGTTCAGTAGTTCCTGAGAAAATTACAGTTAAAAGTACATATATATCTATGGCTGGGGAGGATCCGCGGACCCTCCCCGCACCCAGCGCGCACCCTGCCGTGCACGAGCTGAATGCTAATTGGCTGTCAACACTCCAGATCAGGAAGTGTTGGCAGCCATCTTGTGCCTCGGTAGAACCGAGGCACAAGAATCCCAAAAAAAACATTGCAAAACGCGAAAAGGGGGCAGGGTAGAAACACCCTGACCCCCTAGGCCTGCTCAGGGGATCCCACAAGGACCCCCAAGGCCCCAAAAAAAAATATTTTTTAAATAAAATCGCGGGATGCGCGTAGGGTCCGCGCATCCCGCTGAGGAAAAAAAAAACGAAGCGCGGGCCCCCCAGCCCCGGGGACCACAACCCCCGGGGCTTTAACTTAAGTGGGAGGGGGGGCGCGCGGCACCCCTCCTGGAGCCTTGTCGTGGCCCTGGGGACCGCCACCCCCCCAGGGCCGGCTCCTGCAGTGTCCCGGGGTGCCCACCCCCGGGACACTGCTGTTTGCAATGGCATGCAGCCACTTATACACCTACACACAGACACATACAGACATTCACACAGCTTAGTCACTAGTCCGCAGTAAGATACATTTAATGACTCACTTATAGAGTCAGTTACGCACCTAGAAAATCATCCATTCACACACTTGTACACCCACTCATTCTTCCACAGGCCTTTCACTATAAATATATTAAATTTATTTTTAAACTTTACAGATAAACACAGTAACTGGATGACGTCATCAGTGATGTCATCAGTGATGTCATTTGAGATGTCATCAGTGATGTCATGAGTGATGTCACTGACCATGTCATGAGTGATGTAATATGTGACGTCATCAGCAGTGTATTGCGGGGGCGCGAGTTATAGTTAGCTGAACTAACTATAACAAGGGAATTTCTAGGGTTTTGTACGAGTGAAATGTCCAGCTAACTATAACACCCCTGAAACCTATGGTTTTTTCACGGATATACATATATATATGTATGTTATGTATGTATTTAGAGCTACATATGTTTTCCACATATATGTTTTTTATATGTTTCCGGGGTCCCTGCGCATGGTCGGGAATTTTCATATGCTTATGACTTTGATGAGGATACCCCTGGAAGAGAACTAGGATTACAGGTAAGTGACTTATCCTTCCTAATCACAAGGTAAGGTGATTCCTTCTTTTGGTGATAATGAGCATGGGCATCGACTCCATTGTTATATTGTCTTTTTTCACCATCGGGTTCGGACATGAATCGCTGCACTCTGGTTTCGAAACCGTCCTTCGGGTTCCCCTCGATGCGCAATCCAATGTACCCTCGAAGGTATTGTTATCATACGTGATTCCCTCTCTCCGCATATCCATTTGATCGGTAAAGCCTCTCATCTTCGATCGAATACATCAAGGAGGCCTTCTCACCTAGCCGCTTCGGTCCGTTCTTCTGCAGATGGAACGCACTCTGTTTCAATTCTGTCCTCGGTGCCGCGCCAAATACCCTCGCACGGATCTACACCCAGTCTGCAACTTGTGCCTCTCACTGGAGCAAAAGGAAGTCAGCCCTGATTGCTGTCACTGACAACATTAGGCAATCCCTGGACAGCGAACAATCAGTACTACTTGTGCTGCTTGACCTCTCAGCCGCATTCAACGCGTTCTCCCATCAGATCTTGCTCAGTAGACTGAAGGAAATTGGACTCCGAGGATGGGTGTTTCAGTGGATGGTGAGCTTTCTCTACCTCCACTCCCAGACTATCAACCTAGGCCCTTTTTGATCAAAGACCATGGAACTGACCAAGGGAGTACCCCAGGGCTCTTGTCTCAGCACCACTTTGTTTAATATTTATGTTGCTCCCCTGGCAGACCTACTCAGGACATTAGATTTTACTCCTATCTCATATGCTGATGATACTCAGATTTTGTTCTCGTTTGACAAAACCACCCCTAAGGCCCAGTCCACCTTCTCAGAAGGTATGATAGCCATAGACAGCTGGATGAGGAGCAATTTCCTTCACCTTCAAGCAGGGAAGACCGAGATTATGCTGTTTGGAGATGCACCACTGCTGTGGTCACTAGATTGGTGGCCGGTGGATCTAGGCGATCCCCCCGAGCCTAAGATCCTAGTCAAGAACCTTGGCATACGCCTATACCAGGCATTGACCATGAAAGAGCACACTGCCAACACTGCTGGCTCCTGGTTTCATGTTTTTGGACTATTACGGCGAGTTTTCTCCAGTATTGAATCTTTCATAGTTTCACATGCTTGTATCTTCCCCGTCGCCATGGTAGGAGTCTCACAGTTTGGAAATAAATAGCAGTAAAAGAAAAAACTGCATAGATACCATAGATAAGCATAGACAAAGAGAAGTGTGGCTCAATGGTTAGAGCGGCAGACCCTGATGCAGAGGTCTGGCCCGGGACCAGGGTTCAATTCCCCGCCTCGGTGGGTCTTGGGCTCAAAATTCCACGGACCTGACAATTCTCGCCTCGGTGCCTATTCCAATCATGGAGTCCCACTCTGGGCAATAGCTTGCTTAATCTCCACAACGGCCCCCCACAACGCTAAGGATGCCTGGCCTCCACCTTGGGGGTGCTCAGGAGTGGACACCTCACATGGAAAGCCAGGATGGGTTCCACAGCGGTATTCGTACAAGCGCCTTGAGACCCTTGCGGGTGAGTAGTGCGCTATACAAGTATCAATTTACATTTACTTTGGTAGCCCAGTACCATCATTATGTGGACCAAATGCCAGCCAATGAGACGCCAGCCCTGAGATCACAATCCCCGGCAGAGCCATCATACCTCAGATTTCCAATTGTGTGAGAAGGAGTCTCCCTGAGCTTTGCTCAGTTTGTTTCCTTGAGTGAACTTTTGACCTGTCTTTCACAGCATTTCCTTCTGGAACTGAGGTATTGTCTTTCATCAGTTTACTTCAAAATGTCTGAAAGCTCTAAGAAGAGGCTGTTCCGACCGTGTAGATCTTGTGGGAAGGCCAGGCTCTTCTTGAGGACCCCCACAAAGATTGTTTATACTGCCTCCATCCCAAGCACATCCCTAATGAGTGCAAACATTGTAGAACATTTTCGGCAAAGATACTTAAAGATAGAGAGTCACGTTTGTTGTTGTGGCTCCAAAAGAAAAAAGGCCACTTCAGTATCTGGCTCTGAGGATGATTCTAAGGCTCACTCCTCTTCAAAACGCAAAGGGGAGCCTTCTGAGGCAAAATCTGATTTGAAAAAAGAAAAAGTCAGTAAATCTAAGGACAAGGAGTCCTCTTCCTCATCAGTGCCTCATACTCCTCTCAAAAAGTCCTCAGAGACGAGGGATCTGTCGTCGGATCCGTCGACGAAGATAAGAGTGTCCACGACTATTACGACTACGAAGGCGTCGACGATGGCAGTGTCGTCGTAGACGACAGCCTCCTCGACGGCGATTACTAAGACGACACCGTCGACGGTTGGGCCGTTGACGACACTGTCGACAACTATTCTTTTGACACCATCGTCGATTTCGTAGACAGGCGCTCCGTCGACGGCAACTTTAAAATCACAAATATCAAGATCGCTGGCGACGATCTCTATTAAGAGGTTGCCACCGTCAACGGGCTCGTCGACGGAGAGAACAGGCAATTCAGAATTTACTTCCGGGACAAAAACTTCTCTGCTTCCTCCGTCAAATCTTCTTGAGATGCAGGAGTCTGAAGAGGTAAGCCCATATGGAGTCGCCAAAAACAGTCCCTCCCAGCTGAAAATTAGGAGTCAGGACACAGACGAGGAGGAATATCAAGAAGTGCAGGAGGGTTTCTCTTTTAAAGATCGCCCTCTATCCAGTTCAAAAAGATACAAATCTTTTCCACAATCCTACGACTAGGAGGAGGAAGAGGATAACGTCCCTAGTGTCAGAGAAGAGTCTGTGTCCATGCCACTTTCACTAGTATCGGATATCAGGCACATGATCACCGATTACTATAGTCGCTTCCCTGAATCTAATGCCTCTTCCTTGGACACTTCAAGTAAGCCGCAACCTGTCATGCAGGCTCCGATTGTGCAACCTCTGCCTCCAGTGCAAAAGGTGCGCACTCCAAAGGTCATTACCAGCAGGGATGACTTAGTTGACAGTGAGGTTGAAGACCAACCTGAGGAAGGAGAACTGGTTCAGGACGATCCTGTGGGCGACAAATGGGACCAATACATTATCCCATCTTCTCCATCACCCTCTCCGGCGACCTCTCCACCAGAGGACATCATGGGATTCCACAAGCTCATGGAAAAAGCTTCTAAGAGGTTCGATCTTCCCCTTCCGGTTAAGGAAACTGATTGTTTCCTATATAGTTTCAAAGAATCTTCTAAAAAATCAATAAGAACAATCCCCATGGTAAATTATATATGGGAGGAAGGATTGAAAACTATGAGGAACCCAGCCTCCGTCGCAGTCTCGGTACCCAGAATAGAAAAGAAGTATTGGGCTCCCGAATCATCTCCGGCATGCCTTATTGGTCATCCCCGACCAGAATCTGTGGTGATGCAGGCAGCACAAAGAGGATCGAAAAATCCATCGGCTACATGTACAGCTCCTCCTGACAAAGAAGGGAGAAAACTGGATGGAGCAGGCAAACGCTTTGCAGTCATGGCAGCAGCGTCTATTAAAGCATCGAATGCACCCGCCATAATAAGCAGCTTCAACAGGCAAATGTGGTCGGATATAGCTCCTCTATTATCGCATCTGCCGTAGGACAAGAAGGAAGAGGCTACACTAATTCTACAGGACGGGGCTAGAGCAGCCTCAGAATCCATAGACATAGCCATGGGTATATCAGCAGTGGCTTTCAGACAAATGGCAGGAGCCGTAGCGCTTCGCAGGCAGGGATGGCTAAGAGCTATTCTTTCAGGCTGGAAGTGCAGACCAAGAGAGTCGACATGCCCTTCGACGGAGAAAATGTATTCGGCAACCACGTTGACGATGCCCTGCAGGGTATTTAAAAGACATAGATACGGTGAGGGCGTTAGGTTCTCTGCAGCAGAACAGATTTCAGTCCTTTCATGGCAGAGGATCAAGAGGACACTATCAGCAGAGATCTTCCTATCAATCTAATAGGTACCAATCGTACCATCATAAAGGGTACCAACAGTTTTCAAACACTCAGCAACTTCGATCCTCAAATATTTCTTATCAACAACAGCTCAGATGGAAGCCATCTGCAAGAGGAACTATAGGACGCCAATCGGAGACAGTGACAATTCCAAGCGCCAACACCTCGAAGAAATTCTGATGATGCTGAGCAGAGGGGAATATATGATATCTTTAGATCTATTAGATGCATACTTCCATAGTCCAATCCACGTCAAACACAGATGGTATCTCAGATTCGCGGTGGCAGGGCGCCACTACCAATTCAGAGTGTTATCCTTCGGTCTCCGATCCGCGCCAAGAGTGTTCATGAAATGCATGGCGCCTGTCGCAGCGTATCTGAGGCAGCAAGGTCATCAGATATATCCATATCTGGATGTTTGCTTGATAAAGGGCGCATCGTACCAAGACACTCGAGAATCCCTGGAATGTTGCATGAATCTCTTCCACTTTCTGGTTTTACGAATAAACATGGACAAATCTTTTTCCATCCCGTCTCTTCAATATCTAGGAGCCTTATTACGAACAAGCAAAGCAAAAGCATACCCTTCAGAGGAGCGCATCCAGAAGATTTTGAAGCTGACTTCACAACTAAAGAAAAGAAAGTCCACTTCAGTAATGATATTGAAATACGTGTTGGGGTGATGTCATCCTGCATCCCCTTAGTTCCGAATTGCCGGCTTCACATGTGGCCTCTACAAGAACTTCACGACCTTCATTAGGTGCAACATCAAGGTTCCTTCGAGGATCGGATCCTCAAATAAAGAAAGCATTGTCATGGTGGGGAATAAGACAGAACTTATCGGAAGGTCTACTCTTCGAGCCTCAATCTCCCAGTTCTATAATGACAGCAGACGCCTCCTTACAAGGATGGGGAGCTCACCTCCAAGACAATTCAAGGACATTGGAGCAAACAAGAGGCTCAATTGCACATCAACTTATTAAAGCTAAAATCGGTGTTCTTGGGCCTCCAGGTCTTTCTCCCCAAAATTCACGATTCGCCAGTCCTAGTCAGAACAGACAGCACAACAACTATGTTTTATCTAATAAAACGAGGGGAACAAGATCGAAGCCACTATCAGGGCAAGCTCAAGAAATTTGGAAATGGCTTTTAGTGTACAATTTCTCTTTGCAAGTTCAACATGTTCCCGGAATTCACAACATAAGAGCAGATTTGCTAAGCAGATCAGCAAGCGTTTGTCACGAATGGGAACTGAATCAGGATCAACTCATTCAAGTATTTCACTTATGGGGCACTCCAGCTCTGGACCTGTTTGTCAATCGAAACAACAAAAAATGCAAACATTTTGCAAGCAGATTCCCTCAGCCAGGATCTTGGGGGAATGCTCTTCAGCTCAGTTGGACAGGAATATTTGCATATGCATTTCCTCCATTTCCACTGATTCCAAAGGTGCTCAGAAAAATGAGATCAGAACCGTGTCACTTAATTCTGATAGCCCCGGCATGGCCGAGACAATTCTGGTTCTCGGAGCTCCTTCAGCTATCAGTGATTCCCAGAGTGCAGTTTCCTCTAATTCAAAATCTAATTTCCATGAACAGGGAACAAGTTCTTCATCCACAGTTGGCCTAGCTGAACTTGTTGGTATGGAACCTCATGAGCACGAATTTCAGTCCTTAAATATTCTCCAAGAATGCCGAGATATCCTCTCCCACTCTCGTGCAATTTCCACAAATAAAACGTATGTGGCAAAGTGGAAAAGGTTTTGCCAATGGTATTCGACACAATCTCTTCACCCCTTACACTCTTCTCTGGAACAAGTTCTTCAATACCTTTTGCATTTAACCAAGGCAGGCCTTTCTCACTCATCTGTCAAAGTGCATCTTGCTGCCATTTCAAGATACTGCTGAAGACCGAATCATCCATCTCTTTGGTCTCAGAGAGTGATAAAGGAATTCTTGAAAGGATTGTTCAGAGTTTTCCCTCCAATTAAACATCCATCCGTGCTGTGGTAGCTTAACACAGTCCTGGCACAACTCATGAAACCACCTTTCGAATCAATTCACAAAGCTGAGCTGCAGTTTGTATCTTGGAAGGTGACTTTACTCCTGGCTCTAACGTCAGACAGAAGGGTCAGTGAGATTCAGGCCTTTTCCATCACAGAGCCCTTTTTTCAGTTCAAAACAGACAAGGTGATCTTAAGAATGAATCCTAAATTAATTCCGAAAGTCCCTTCGGATTTTCACTTCAATGAGCCTGTTGTTCTGCCCACATATTTTAAAGACCCATCTTTTGCAGCGGAAAAATCTTTGCACACATTGGATGTCAAGAGGTGTTTAAAATTTTAAATTGACAAAATAAGTCCTTTAGAAAGACAAATCAATTGTTAATAGCGTTTGCTGGTCCCAGGAAAGGTTTGGCTCTGTCAAGGACTAGCATATCCAGATGGATAACCTCAGCCATTACTTTATGCCACAAGAAAGCCGGAAGTCCTTTACACTCGACAGTTCAAGCTCACTCAACCATAAAAATGTCGACTTCCGCCGCAGTGGGAGTATCGTTCCCGGATATTTCCAGAGCGGCAACGTGGACAAATATCCACACATTTACTAGGCACTACTGTCTGGACACAGCTTAGAAAGCAGATTCAGCGGTGGGACAAGCCGTACTATGTCACCTGTTTCAGTAAGGTATTTCCTTACAATTTCTAAAAAATGCAGTTTTTTCTTGTTAATATCTTTTCTTAAATGTTACATTGGATGGTACTCACTAATGAGTCTTTGGCTTTTTGTATAATATGTTACAATATGGTACATGCTGAGACACACAATCCATTCTATCTTCTATAGGATATATTAGCCTGGAAACGCTTCCTTGTATGAGTACTGCTCTCTATTCTGATACAAGCATGTGAATCTATGAAAGATTCAATACTGGAGAAAAAACATGTTACTTACCTGTACACTATGGTTCTCCAGTATTGAAATCTTTCATAGATTCACATGCAGCCCGCCCGCCTCCCCGTTTCTCAGGTAGACCATTTTTTTATCTTGGAATACTTTCTTGGCTCACACTATGGGCCGGAAATCTGAGGTAACGATGGCTGTGCTGGGGATTGTCATCTCAGGGCTGGCCTCTCATTGGCTGGCATTTGGTCCACATAATGATGGTACTGGGCTACCAATAGCTATGCTTATATATGGTATCTATGCAGTTTTTTCTTTTACTGCTATTTATTTCCTTTACCGTGAGACTCCCACCATGACGACGGGGAAGATACAAACATGTGAATCTATGAAAGATATCAATACTGGAGAACCATTGTGTACAGGTAAGTAAATGTTTTTTACCTTTCCTCCCCTTGTCCACATGGAAAACTCTCATTCAGACATTGGTACTAAGCCACTTAGACTACGGCAACGCCCTCCTGGTTTCAGCCAATGAGTCCTCGGTGAGCAGATTGCAGGTGGTCTAAAACACCTAGGCGAGCCTCATCTTGTACGCTCCCCCTAGAACGGCCTATCTTCCCCCCCTTACAACAGCTCCACTGGCTCCCGGTACGCAAACAAATCAAGATTGAAATTTGTTGTATTATTCACAAGGCCGTGAATGGCAAAGACCCCAGCTATCTTTCAAGGAAATTTAACCACTACATACCCACTAGGTCACTTCGTTCAGGAACTAAGTCTCTGCTTCTTGTACCTCGGTTCAAAAAATCACGGCTGGGTGGGAAAGCTTTCTTTCACCTTGCCCCTCTCTATTTGAACCAGCTTCCTACCCATCTGCGGCAATGCCCTGACCACCTTCAATTCAGAAAACTCCTCAAAACTGTATTATTTTAACATGTCCCCCTTCATGGCCTACTGCAGTACCTCCACAGCGCAGAGATACCCCTATGGGGGTGATTCAGGCGCTCTACAAATAAATAAATAAATAAATAAAAATAAATAAAACGATTGCGAGGCCTGTCGGTCGCTCTGTTAAAAAAAAGCTCTTCGAGATCATCGGGCTCGATGACCAGAAATGCAGCGCCAAAGCACTCAACATACTCATATATCGTTGGAAAATAATCCAAACATGAATGGACAGCTGCAGAAGAAGAGGAGGCTTTCTCGGCCGCAGAATCCGATTCCGACCTAGAGATCAAATTGGAGTTCAAAGACATTCCAGCGGGACAGATGGCCATGAGTACTAAAACCCCTGTACCCCATAAGCATCTTCCACTAAACTTCATGCTTTGGCACCACCTTTGCCTTCGGGCCTTGGTCAGCACCGAGACGACGTTTCTGGTGCTCCACTCTTGGGCCCAGCACCGAAACAAGTAGTCAAGCCTTCCAGTTCGGGATCAAGTTGAGACAGATCGTCTTCAGACCTGAAACATTCCGCTCCAAAAGACAAATTTAGTTCTGAGTTGAAATCCTGTTTCAAAACAAAACTCTCATTCGGAGCCAAAACCTTCAATTCGAAACAAAAGTCCGCTTTGGAGCCGAAACCTTCTGCTTCCAAGGACAAGAAGGACAAGTCCGGTGCTGCACCAAAACCTTCGGCGCCTACATCCAAAGAAGATATTTCAGAACCCCTGGAACTAATTCTAGACATTATGAGAGACAGCCTCAGATTCACAACACATAACACCACAGGGATCTCCTCACACGCAGACTGATTTAGGAGATGGGTAGGATAATGATGACGATGACAATGTTCCTTTACCTACAGATCCGTGAGATGATTATGATATTGATCCACCTATGGATAATGATCCAGACATATACCATGCAAAACCTTCACCTCCAGATGAAAATATTTTCTATCTAGAGCTAATTTCCAGAGCAGCAGCATATCATGGGGTTACACTGCATAAAGAGACCTTCGATGACGATTTTGTATTTGAGACACCAGGGTCTTCACATGGAGTTAGTCAGTCTCTCTATATTAAAAGGCATGATGAGGCACGCACATTACATTTTTAAGGACCCTGTTTGTGCATGAATTTTAACACCTAGGATTGATAAAAAATGTTAACCATCAGCCTCTGATCCGGTTTTCTTCAAAGAACAACTCCCTCTAGATGCATTGGTAGTTTCCAACGCTCGTAAAACAGAGTAAACTCACAGACATCTGGAGACGCTCCTCCCCCCAGATAAAGAATCTAAGCTTATTGACGCATCTGGTAAAAGGGTAGCTGCTCAAGCTGCTAATCACTGGTGCATTGCCAACACGCAGGGCCTACTAGCTAGGTATGACAGGGCACACTGGGATGAGATGGAAGGTCTACTTCAGTACCTCCCAGAAGAGCACAAGAAAAAGGCACAAGAGCTAGTTCAAGAAGGGAAGTTCATTTCCAACTCTTCTATTAGATGTGCTCTTGATGCTGCTGACACTGCAGTAAGAGAAGTTAACACCAGCATTCTCTTACGTCGGCATGCCTGGCTTAGTATGTCAGGCTTTAAACCAGAAGTACACCAGGCTATTTTATACACTCCTTTTAACAAACAACATCCTTTTGTGCCCCGGGTTGATGAGGCTTTAGTAAAAATTTAAAAAGACATTGACGTGGCAAAATCCATGGGAGCACTTCAATCTCCTTTAAGCAGAGGCTCCATTCGTTGGTCATTCTATAGAGCACGGTCTAAAACTACATCCTCAGACCCTAACACTTCCTCGTAGAAGTCCTACACGCACCCCTCTTCCTGTAGAGGTTTCCTTAAAGGAGGGTACAGAGGAAACAATTTTAAAGGTAGAGGTAAGGGCACATTAACATGTAACTCCCCTTCTCCCAATAAGCAGTGACTTGCCTACGCTTCCCCCGATCATCTAACACCTGTCGGGGGAAGACTTCCAGAATATCTCCCCATTTGGCAATCCATAACATCAGACTAATGGGTGGTAGACATTATCCAACATGGTTATTGCCTGGAGCTCACCAGCAATCCTCCCAACATTCCACCTTGCACTCACAAACTCTCGTCAGAACACCTACAGCTTCTCAAACGAGAGGTGCAACCTCTTTTAACAAAAGAAGCTAAAGAACCAGTTCCATTACAGTACCAAGGTTTAGGGGTGTGCCCTCTGCACTTTCTAATCCCCAAGAAAGACGGCTCCTAAAGACCAATTTTGGATCTAAGGACATTATATTTGTACATACTTTCAGAACATTTCCACATGGCCACGCTTCAACAGGTGCTTCCACTTCTACAGCAAGGCGATTTAATGTCCACATTGGACTTGAAAGATGCATACTTTCATATTCCGGTTCACCCAGCTCATCGCAAATACCTCAGATTTGTGATAGCAGGAAAACACTATCAATTCAAGGTACTCCCTTTCAGTGTAACTATTGCTCCCAGAGTATTCACAATATGTCTGGCGGTAGTGGCGGCACACCTCAGAAGACAACAGGTTCATGTCTTCCCATTTCTGGACGACTGGCCCATCAAAGCCAGCACACACCAAACGTGTCTACACCGTACTCCGACTACATTAGACCTAGTCTACCAATTGGGTTTCATAGTCAATGCTCAAAAGTCTCACCTTCAGCCTTCACAAATGCAGTCTTATCTGGGAGCGACTCTAAACACTTGCAGAGCTCTAGCCTCTCCCAGTGCTGTCAAAATTCAGAATATTCAATCTCTGATAATACAGTTTCAGGCCAATCAATACTTAGCAGCCAGAATGTTCATGCAACTGCTAGTGATGATAGCATCATGCATCGCGATAGTGCCTCATACAAGATTGCACATGCGTCCTCTACAGGAGTGCTTAGCACGTCATTGGAATCAGTCTCCGGTTCAATTAACAGATCTAGTGTTGGTAGACAGCCGCACCCATCACTCTCTGAAGTGGTGGAACACAGCAAACTTATCAAAAGGGTGGCCTATCATCGACCCTCTTCCACAGATCATGCTAACAGCAGACGCATCCCTCACAGGTTGGAGTGTCCATCTTCACAACTTGACAATTCAAGGTCTATGGGACAACAGGTACAAAGCACTGCACATCAGTTATCTAGAGTGTCTAGCTGTATAACTAGCACTAAAAGCTTTTCAGTCTCACAGAAAGTTGTCCTAGTCCGCACTGACCTAATGACAGCAATGTACAAAAAGAGGGGCGGACACATTCTCTGCAACTATCATGTATCTCTCAGACAATTTGGTGTTGGTCAATTCATCACAAAGTACATCTTCTGGCAGAGCATCCCCCAGGAGTGGACAAACAGATTGCCAACCTCCTAAGCAGAAGGCGGCAACCTTTGCACAGAGTCGCCTCATCAGCCGTGGGGTCCTGCTACCATTTCGCCTGCCCTACCGCCGCTACTGGGTCCCTAACGCTGTGTGTCTCCCCTGCCGCCGCCTTTCCACCACGTGGCCGTGAGCAGGGGGAGACTACAGCTCCCAGGTCGCCTAGCGGCCGCCGACGCCTTACACGCGCCCGGAGGCGCAGAAAAGACCGAGGCTCCCTCCGCGTTGCGGGACGCGCGGGGGCGGAGCCGGACGAAGCCCGGACAAAGGGTGGGCCGTCAGGGGACGGAAGAGGCCAGGCTGGGCCACCCCTCTTGGTTGTATTTGACAAGCCGTAAGGAGCGGAAAGGCTCAGAAGGTGACTATATACTTTGTTGAGTGACTCTGCCCTGTTGTTCCCCCTACTTGTAGTTTTTGCGTCTAAGTGGGCAAGAGAAAGCTAGCTGAGAACTCTGGGGGCCCAGGGGGAAATGGTTCTTTGCCCAAAGTACGGAAACTTAAGAAGTCTCGCAGTGCTGCTAAACAGCCCGATCCGGAAGGGACTCTGACGCGTATTGGCGATTTGGTGGGGGACTGTGAGGCTATCTTGGGGTGCGATCAGCCACCGGCGGCTGATAGCCGGGTTGTCGCTCCCTTTTCTTCCTCTGCTGACTTTGGGCATGCCATTCCTACACCAGCTCTTACTGTGCCGGAAATGTTTCGCTCTAAGCCCACATTAGGCGCTTCGAAGGGTGCCAGCAAAACGACTGTTCCTGTGGTCTCGGTTGTTGGGGATAGCCCTCCTTTGTCTCCTGCAGTTGTTTCTGGGGGTTGTGTTCCTATTGTGCCCTGTTATAATAGGTTTTCCCCATTGATGAAGGAACAGGAAGTTAGTAATGTGGCTTCACCCGAACCTCTGTTATGCTCTCCCAATTCCCTTTTTGGTAACCTTGTTGAGCCACCTAATAATACCGTACATGATCTTATAAAGATGGTTAAGCTGCTGAGGGATGAAATTGGTTTATTGAAATCAGTGGTAGAGTCTCTGACTAGTAAAGTTGGGTTGTGTTTTGCTGTCCCACCTCCTGCCCCTGGTTCTATCCCAAATACTACTTTACCTGCTCCAGTAGATTCATTAGGCCCTCAGGATGCTTGTCTAGGGCTTCCCAACTCCTGTCACAAAGGTATTGACTCTTATAGCAATGCTGTCAAGGCTGGAATGAACCAACCTTTAGTTCGTCCGACAGCTAATGCTAGTAGAACGTTGCAGGCTAGAACGAATTGTACAAAGAGGCTGGGGGTGGGAAATGACCCTGTCAAATTTGACCAGCGGTCACTGGCTGGCCAGAGTGCTCATATTATTCAACCTAATGTCCAACCTAAGGGTAATGCTTTGGATTGCTCCAACAAAATTTTTATGACCAACGTCCCCAAATTGACATCATTTAGTGGCACAGAGTCTCCTGAGTCGTTGACCAACAAAGTGATTCATTGGTTGAGACATGTTAGGGGATGTCGTTCAGTCATCAGGGAAGATATTTCCAGAGCCACTAGACTTTCTTCACCTAGGGTCCCTGTGGATTGTATTGAACTAACTCTTAAAAATAACTATCTCGCTGAAAACCTTCTACTTATGGAGTTTAGATCTAGTCCGCCGGAAGGCTCTACCATCCAACTGCGAAGTTACCCCCCCTACGATCTAGGGGGGTCTAAGAGTGGTCATTGTAGCGACAGGGTGGTGGCTGATTCTTCCTTGGATAATATTGACTGACTTCATGATGAGGGGGATGTTGGCCATGGGGTCAGAGGTGCTCGGGCTGTGACCAATGAACAAGTGTCTACTATGGCCGGCCTTTGTATCGACCCCTATTCCTACTCTGTGTACCCTGTCCCTATAGCACCTAATATTTGCCACCTTACTTCTGCCTCAGACTCAAGCCAGGGGCTTGACCAACCCCCCAGTGGTCTTTTAGCAGATCCGCAACTCACCATTCCTGATCCAGTCGGCCATGCCTCGATTAGTGGCTCCTTATGTTCCTGGAATATTGCTGGCCTAAACTCTAAGCTAGCTATTGCTGATTGGGTCACATTTATTAACACAATGGATATCTGTTTATTCCAGGAGACTTGGCTCTTAGAGCCACGCTTTTGTGTGGGCTACCTAAATTTCCATTTCCCGGCAATCAAGGGATCCCATGGGCGTCCATCAGGGGGCCTAACTGTCTGGTTAAGAAGTCAATTGTGCTTGATTACTAAGGTCCTCCACACGGGTAATCGTGATATTCAACTGTTGAGGCTTGAGCTTGAATCAATGGGTAAAATTGACGTCTATAACGTGTACGTAAGAAGCTGTAGGGGTGTTAAATCCTCGGTCATTGTTGATCTTTTTTGCCTGTTGGATCTTTACTCGGCTGATACCTTTGTTATCAAAGCAGGTGACTTTAACATAATGTTTGAACCTCTTCTTGAAAATAAATGGGATACGCAGGATATTGAAGAGTTAGGCTGGGGTATCCCACCTCTGGAGTTATCCCCTTTATCAAGGTGGCCTGAAGTGGCCATTCAGTTTAATTCCCTTTGTATGGATAGGGGCTTGAGGGCACTGAATGGTAGGATGCCTAGTGACCGCGAGGGTGCCTGCACTTTTAATAACGGAGTGACCAGGAGCCGTATTGATTACGTTTTGGCTGACATGAAACTATGGCACACTCTTGTCTACATGAAGATTGTGTCCCTTCCGAAGAGTGATCACAATCCTCTCTGTTTACTACATAGATGGTGGAAGGCTGATAGTGGCCCCGCCGCGACTGGGGAGTTGAGTCCTCCTGAGGTGATGCCATCCAACGACATGCGCCGTTTGAAATGGTCTGGTGTTATGGGGAACCCCGTCACCATAGCTCAAATCCAAGAAGAGGTGGATGGTTCCATTATTACCATAGAGTCAGTTTTTGCCTCCAACGTTTATCTATGGGACGTAACATCTGCGCATGATAGTCTATTTACCAGCCTGAAGTCTCATTTCCTCACCAAAGCGAGACCAGGACCAAGAGGTGCTATCCACCAAGCCTCCTGGTATAATAAGGAATGCAGGGAAGCTAGACTACTACTTGCGATTGCTTTGAAGGGCGGGGACGTCTCCTTGGTTCGCCACAGAAGAGCCATTTATAAGAATTGTGTGGCTAGAGCTAAACGCCTCTGGGATGGGAAAAAATGGGAGGGCCTCCTTGAAGCAAGCCTCCAAAATAATAGTAAATTGTTTTGGAGTATTGTACAGTGGGGTTCTGGTGGTCAGCCAGAGGGCCCCCAAAATAATGTCTCCCAAGAGAAGTGGGTCGAGTATTTTAAACCTCAATATGCCGCACCCATTGATCCCTCCGAAAGTCTGGGGTCCTACCAGTTGTTTAAACCTGACGATGATTTTACCAGTTCCGAGGTGAACATAGCACTGGTTGGCGTGGCTTCTGGAAAAGCCCCCGGCCCGGACGGTGTACCTGCGGATGTCTTCCTGCATGACAAACTTAGATGGGGGAGATATATCCAGCTGATTGTTAACGCGCTGGCTCATGGTGCCCCAATCCCTAGCTCATGGAAAGCCGCGGAAATAATCCCGGTGTACAAGAAGGGGGACCGCTCGCTTCCAGAGAATTACCGGCCCATTAGTTTGATTGACGCTATCCAGAAGATCACTGGTAGACTGATCCTCAACCGTGTCCATCTCTGGATAGCGTCAAACAATATTTTATCTTCATTCCAGGCAGGTTTTCGCCAGTACACTAGTACCATCATTCAAGTATTCCTCTTCATCCTTCTCTATTGGAAGACGGTTGTCCTGGGCAAGGGGAGTTTGTATGCGGTGTTTGTGGATCTAAGGGCCGCCTTCGATCTAGTACCACGTCCCAAACTTTGGTTGACATTGAAAGATCTAGGGCTCCATGGCGGCTTGTTGTCCTTGATCCAGAGGCTGCATGCGGATAACTCCGCCAGAATAAGATGGGCAGGGCAGGGAACAACGACTGAGGACTTTCCTGTCCAAAGAGGTGTCAGGCAAGGTTGTGCAATGGCCCCAACGTTATTTTCCCTATATATTAATAATATAGCGGATCGACTTTTGAAAGTCCACGTAGATGCACCTATTCTTGGCAACACTAAGGTCCCCATTCTAATGTTCGCTGATGATACGCTTCTAATTGCCAAAACACCTTGCGGTCTCCAGCGTTCATTGGATATTTTTGAGACCTTTTGTGTTGACCGTGGCCTTGAAGTTAATATTAAAAAAAACAAGCTTATGGTATTCAGGCCACATAAATCTTTTAAAAATAATTTTGTTCTGTTTAAAAATCCGCTTGAACAAGTACAGGCTTTTAATTACCTAGGTGTTAACATCCAAAATAATTTCTCGTGGAGATTACAGTGTGACATGTCCACCCTTAAACACAGGCAAATTGCTGGAGCTCTAGCTGGTGAATTTAAAAAGTCTCCCTCGAAGCCTATTAGACCTGTGCTTCAGGTGTATAGTGCAAAAGCTGTGAGCTTGGCTCTTTATGGTGCTGAACTGTGGGGATATGAGAACCTGTCTCCTTTAACTATCTCGGAAAACAGGTTCTTGCGTAGCATTACTTCCCTCCCCCAGAGCACACCTATAGTTCCCTTAAGATATGACCTTGGTAAGAATCCAATAGCCGATGTAGCCAGGCTTCGTCCTATTCTCTATTGGCGCCGCCTGTGGACCACCCCGGATTTAGCCCAGTACGCGGAGGTTTTTTTAGATATAATGTCTTTGGTGGGCTCCCGTAAGATTGTTTGGCTTAATGAGACCAGAAAATCCCTTGTGGGGCTAGGGATGAGCGATCTCTGGGAGAACCCCTTGGCTGCTTCCTTCCCATCTAAAGCGCATATGAAAGAAAAATACTGGGAGTTTGTAAATGCCAAGGTACTTCACGAAGCTAAATCCCTCTCACTAACTGATGAATTCTTGAGTATCAAATCGGCCCCAAGGTTAGAACACTTCTGGGATCTTGTTACTAAAGTGCTTGATAGGAAACTATTTTTCCAGATGCGGGTGGGAGTGTTGCCCCTAAACTCTTTTTCAGCTAGGTGGAAGCCTACAAGTAGCAACCTATGTTTTTACTGTAATTCCCAGGTGGAAACCCTTGCACACATGTTTTTTGCTTGCCCTGCCTACGCGGCCCCGAGGCGTGTATGGTTGAGACCCGTTTGTAAACTATTGGGTACCAGATGGAGTGTAGAAGCTGTAAGACTCCTTCGTACCTGCACAGACCCGGTAATTGTTGTGGCCGTTGCCAAATTTTTGGGGTGGGCATGGGTAATTAGATTTAAGAGCATTAGCTAGTAGTGTTAGTAGCCCTGGATGTTACCCTCAATGATCTTTTTGTGTATCATATGCTTTTTAAAAAAAATTGTAAATATTTTAAATAGTAACATTTTTATATTGTCTTATTTGTGTATTGTGTACTTGTTTTGTATCGCTTTTATGACTTCTGTCGAATAAAGCTGTTTTGGATTTGAGAAGGCGGCAACAAATTCACGAGTGGGAACGTCATCCCCAGGTTATCGTTCCATATTTTCAACTATGGGGATTCCCACAAATAGATCTGTTTGCCACAGTGGACAACGCAAAACGCCCGAACTTCGCCTCCAGGTTCCCATGCCCTCCATCCAAAGGTAATGCCCTATGTATGAATTGGTCAGGGAAATTTGTCTACGCTTTTCCGCCTCTCCGTCTCCTTCCATTTGTGGTTCGGAAGCTCATGCAAACATCCCTCATACTGATTATAGTAGCTCCCACTTGGGCTCGTCGACCGTGGTTCACAACACTTTTAGAACTGTCAGTTGTTCCACCTCAAAAGCCACATCTCAATTCCAGTCTTTTCACGTAGAACCAGGAAGAAGTCAGACTCCAAATCCCAAGGAGCTCAATCTAGCAATTTGGCCCCTGAAGTCATAGAGCTTTGGTATCTTAACTTGTCACCAGAATGCATGACCATTCCTAAAGAAGCAAGAAAGCTTACTACCAGAGCATGCTATGCAGCTAAATGGAAACGATTTGTTATGTATTGTACTAATCACAATATTAATCCTCTGAATGCCTCTAAACAAAGTATCATTTATTACCTTCTGCATTTACAGCATACTGGTTTCGCCTACTCTTCCATTTATTTGCATCTTGCAGCAATAGCTGCATATTTGCAAAATAGACAACATATATCTCTGTTCAAGATTCCAGTAATTAAGCCTTTATGGAGGGCACTAAGGGAATGATCCCACCCATTGTGCCTCAAGTATCAGTTTGGAATTTGAACTTTGTGCTTACACCGCTCATGGGTCTACCTTTTGAGCCATTCCACAACTGTCTGCTACAGTTTCTTTCATGGAAAGTCGCCTTCCTCGTTGGAATTACTTCATTGAGGAGAGTTGATGAGCTACAAGCTTTAACCTTAGAAGAACCCTTCTTTCAACTTCATAAAGACAGGATAGTTATTTGCACCAACCCAAAGTTCCTTCCCAAACCATTTTCTGCTTTCCATATCAACCAAACATTTGAGTATGCCTGTGTTCTTTCCTCAACCTGATCCAGTAGCAGAGCAAGCTCTTCATAGTCTTGATGTCAAAAGAGCGCTATTGTACTACATTGAAAGAACAAAAGATTCTTGCAAAACAAAACAACTGTTTGTTGCATTTGCTACACCTCACAAAGGTAATCCCAATTCTAAATCTGGTATTGCAAGATGGATTGTTAAATGCATTCAAACCTGCTACAATAAAGCTAAACGAACTCTATCTATACCTGTTAGAGCTCATTCTACTCGTAAAATAGGAGCATCTATGGCCATTTTAGTTAGCATCCCTATAGCTGACATTTGTATTGTATTGTATTGTAATTGCATTTATATAGCGCTTACTACCCCTAACGAGGCGTCAAAGTGCTTTTTCGGTGAGTAGCACGCTACTCCGGGACCTATAGAGGATTAGTGTTGAAAATTAGTATAGTGAAATATGAAAGTAATTTTAAGCGGTGGATAGGTTAGTCGGTTATTTGGATTCAGAAGTGCTTTTTTGGGGGAGTTTTGGGCGAGTAGCACGCTACTCCGGAAACCCATAAAGGATTAGTGGTGAATTAGTATGATGAAATATGAAAGCAATTTGAGTGGTGGATATTAGTCAGTTATTTGGAGTGAGAAGGATAGCTGAGGGATGGAAGGGGAAGAACGGTTTGCATTCATATAGCACCTGTTACCCCTGATGGGTGTTTAAGCTCTTTTCTGGCCAGTAGCACGCTACTCCAGAACCCATAAAGGATTAATGTTGAAAATTAGTATAGTGAAATATAAAGTAATTTGAGTGGTGGATATGTCAGTCAGTTATTTGGATTGAGAAGGGTTGGGGAGGGGTAGAAAAGGGAAAAAGGTTTGCATTTATATAGCGCTTGTAACCCTGATGGGGTGTTGAAACGCTTTATTGGCGAGTAGCACGCTACTCTGGAACCTACCCCCAAATCTAACAAACCCATAAAAGATTAGCTGTGAATTAGTATAGTGGAATATAGAATTTGAGAAGTGAACATGTTAGTCTGTTATTTTGATTGAAAAGGATAGAGGAGGAAAAGAAGAGTGAAGGATTTAGACTTTTTTGGCGGGGAGGTCATAGCAGTTGTAGGAGGCTTGGGATGAGTAAAAAGGGGTTTTAGAGGGGAAGAGCCAGAGGGAAGAGTTTAGAAAGGTTTGTTTTGCGGGATCGGTATAGTAAAAAGAGGTGTCAGATGATGCAAGGAGGGGTAGAGTAGGGGAGAGTCTAGAAAGGGTTATTTTAGGGATCATAGTAGTGGTATGGGCTTTGGGATAAAGGAGAGAGTGGATGTGGAGGATATATCGATAGATGTATAGGGTGAGAGATAGGGTAGTGCATTGGAAAGAGTAGTAGAAAGAAGTTTGGGATGAGTCAGAAAGTTGGGCTAGAAGATATATCGAGAGAAGTATAGGCTGAGAAATAGAGTAGTGCATTGGAAATGTTAAATTAGAAGAACTTGATAAATATATAAATCCATAAGTACATTGAAAGTATATAGGTGCATAAAGGAGGTAAGTATATGTAGATTAAAGATATTGATAGAGGTACAGGATGAGAAATAGGGTAGTGCATTGGATATGCTTCGTTTAGGAGAAACGTAGAAAGCACACTGATCCAAGTACATGGAAGGTACATAGATGCACAATGGAAGCAAGTACATGTAGACCAAAGATGATTTTTTTTAACAGCATAATTATTATACATGTTTATACAAAGCAATACACAAAGATAGGTACATATCCATAGTGAAAATTAATGCTTATATACAGAGGGATATGCTGTAAATGTCTGTTCGCTTATGGTGCTTTATGTGGGGAAGAGCCAATTCTTGAGGAGTTTCTGAAGATAAGGTGGTTGTCGTTGGGTCTCATGTTGGGGGGTAAAGAGTTCCATAGTTTGGCTGCTTGAACAGAGAGGGATGTGCCACCCATGTTTTTTTTTTCTTGTATCTTGGGATTTTGAGGTGAGATGCCCCTTTAGAGCAGAGGTTCCTTTGTTGAATGTGTTTGGTGATTTTATTCCTGATGAAGAGCGGTCCCATTCCATGTATCGCTTTTTGGGTGATACAAAGTAGCTTGAACGTGGATCTTCTGGCAACCGGTATCCAATGCACGGCTTTCAAGGCAGGTGAAATGTGGTCTCGCGGTTTGATATGCAAGAGTAGTCTGGCAGCCAAGTTCTGAATCCGTTGTAGTCTTTTCATGGTTGTTAAAGGTGATCCGTGGTAGAGGCTATTGGCATAATCGAGTTTGGACATAACAAAGGAGATGATAGCTTGGACCTTGTGTGTAAATCCCAAATGAGGGGAAATTTGTCCTAGCGTTTTTATAGTGACAAAGCTTGATCTTGCTAGCTTGTCCACTTGGGCATTCATCGATAGCTTGGAGTTGATGCCATGGTCATTCCGAGGTTTCTTACTTCCTTCGATACTTTAGGCGGTGCTGCCAGTTCATCAGACCAGGCGGCAAGTGGGTCATAATGTTTCCAATCGCCACACATGAGTATTTACATTTTGGAAGCATTCAATTTGAGATGGCTCCAAGTCATCCACTTATCCACTGCTCTGAGACAACTGAAAATTGGGGATTTTCCAATGTCTTTGGGGCATTCCAGTTGAAGGAGTATTTGCGTGTCATCTGCATAGTTGTAGCACGTGAGGTGAAATTGATTGATCAGTACCAGTAATGACTTCATATAGATGCTGAAAAGCATGGGTGAGATGAAAGACCCTTGAGGGACCCCTGCTTTTGTGGAGTATGGTTTGGACGAGAAAGGTGGGGTATGGATGACATTAGTTCTGTTTCAAAGGTAGGACGCGATCCAATCTAGAGCCGTTCCCTCTATGCTGGCTTCATAGAGTCTTTGTTTCAGAGTGTCATGGTCAACCGTGTCAAAGACAGCCGAGAGGTCCAAGAGGAGTAGTGCAGCAACCCTGTTGCGGTCTACTGTATTCTTCAGGTCATCCCAGATGGCAAGGAGGGCAGAATCAGTGCCTCTTCCCAAACGGAATCCTGTTTGGAAGTCTGCAAGTTTGTCATTCTCTTCAATGAATTGTAACATCTGGGCGAACGCTGCTCTTTCTATCATTTTGCCCAGGAAAGGCCCATTTGTAATGGGTCTGTAGTTGTCAGGGTACAGCGGGCCCAAGTTTGTTTTTTTCTTCAGTAAAGGGCATAGGTGTGACTTTTTGAGTTCTGGAAATATTCCGGTAGTTAAGGACTCATTGATGATTCTTCTTACTGGAGTGGCAGTAGAGGTTGTTAAAAGAATTGTTTTTAAAGTTTGTGGTGGACAAGGGTCAAAAGGGCTGCTTGCTTTGACCAAGTCCATAAATTCATCATGTGAGATGTGTTGGAAGGTACGGTGCGGCTGGGTTAGAGTATTCTTGGATTGTTGTTTTGTACAAGGGTTAGTGCTGGTGCTTTGTTTCTGTTTTAAGTATGAGTCCAATGTGTCTGCTTTGTCAGTGTAATGATTTGCCAGTTTGTCTGTGAAATCTTGATGAACAGGGTGAGTTCCTTCTAGGCAATTTGGTTTGCGAAATTCATTTAGTATTTTATAGAATTCTTTATTTGCACATTTAGCACTTTGTATTCTGTCTGAATAGTACCTTTTGTTTTAGCTTTTTTGATAGCTTACTTGTATAATCTGTTAATTTTCTGTAGGTGAAGTTTGACTTGTTTGGCGTTTGTTTTGAGCCAGGTACGTTGCAGCTTTATAATTTGTTGTTTTATGTCTTTTATTTCTATGTTTCTCCAAGGTGCTTTTTTTTTTTTTTCTGTTGTGTGGTTTTGAGTGGTATCA
This sequence comes from Triturus cristatus, assembly GCF_964204655.1. Classification (NCBI taxonomy): domain Eukaryota; kingdom Metazoa; phylum Chordata; class Amphibia; order Caudata; family Salamandridae; genus Triturus; species Triturus cristatus. The sequence continues at coordinate 1,193,146,503 of NC_140591.1, forward strand.
GGATGTCAAAAGCTTCCTGTAGCCGATAAATAGTTTTTGAACAGAAAGTATTGTTTCCAGATTTTTACTGGATGTTAGTTATTAGCTAGATATAAGTGTTCCAAATTGAGTTTGTTCCATGGCCGATAGGTGGATGGATGTAAGGTTGTTTAAGGTGATGATAAGGATAAATCTATTTGGAAAAGTCTGATTGTGTGTTAAAGAAAGAAATAAATATGGCAGAAGCAGACTATTTTTCCAATACTATCCTGAATGCTCACAATAGACCGAGATGCATTTTTTAAATATTGAATAATTTAATTAGTCCTGACTGCTCTAAGGATCAGACACCCCCCTCCCAAGATTTATGTGATAGTCTGGCAAGATTCTTTCAGGACAAAATTAAAACTATTATTGCTGACCTGGATGGGGATCCTCGGCACTCTGAGTTAGAAAGTCCAGTATTGAACGGTCTTAGTGGCTGCTCTTTGGGTGGTAATGAAATCATACCTAGAGGCTCGGAGAGTCAGTCTTTTGATAATCTAACTGAGTTTGCGATACTCTCAGCAGAAGACTTTGGTAAGGTGGCCCTAGGGATTTCTTCGGGCTCACCTTTGGACCCCCTGCCACAGAAATTCTGGAGGGAGTTTGAAGCAGAGCTGTTTCCTACACTTCGGCTGATCTGTAATCAGTCTCTCCTTAGTGGTGTGGTCCCGTCTCAGTGGAAACAGGCACTGGTAACTCCTCTGTTAAAGAAGTCCACTCTGGACCCTGCCAGTCCCAACAACTATAGGCCTATCTCCCTCTTGCCTTTTCCGGTTAAAATTGTGGAAAGAGTGGTTGGAAGCTACCTCTCAAAACACCTCGAAATGAATGAAATCTTAGAGGATGTACAATCCGTCTTCCGGCCTGCGCATGGCACCGAGACGGCTTTGGTGACCGTGATGGATGACCTTCGGATGCTGGCAGACAGAGGGCAGGCAGCAGTTCTTATTCTGCTTGATCTGTCTGTCGCATTCGATACGGTCAACCATGTCATCCTGCTGAGGAGGCTGAGGGAGGTAGGGGTGACTGACCTCGCTTTGAGTTGGTTTCAATCCTTTTTTTCAGATAGGAGTCAAGCAGTGGCCCTTCCTCCTTACCAATCTGCCTTTACCAACATCACGCATGGTGTACCCAAGGGTTCCGCAATTAGCCCTATTCTATTTAATATTTATATGTTACCCCTGATCGCTGTCATTAGGGCACATAATATTAATATAGTAAATTATGCCGATGACACGCAACTGATTCTCTCCTTAGAGGGAGATCTTTGGAAGTGTTTCATGACTGCCTGCTGGCCATGGCTCACTGGTTGAGGGGAAACTCTTTGCAATTTAAAGCTGGAAAGACCGAGGTCCTTTATTATTCATTCGGGAAGGTTCCTTCTGTGCTGCCTGTAAACTTCTGGCCTTTAGATTCACCTACCGCATTGCGACCGGTGGAGAAGGGTCGGAACCTGGGCGTTATGTTTAATAAAAAACTAACGTTGGAGGCTCAGGTTAACCAAACAGTGGGAAGCTGCTTCGCCATTATTCGTACTCTGCGAAAGATCTTTCCCTTAATGCCTTCCCAGGCGCAAGCGCTAGTAGTACAGAGTACTATACTAAGCAGATTGGACTACTGCAATGCGCTGCTACTGGGGTCACCGAAATATCTTTTAGATAGATTTCAGCGGATTCAGTCAACAGCAGCCAAGTTAGTATTAGGCTGGCCTAGAGATTCCTCATTCTCACTGGCTATGGCGGAGCTGCATTGGCTCCCAATTAGACAAATAATTCAGTTTAAATCTCTCTGCTTAGTGTTCAAGGCCCTGCATGGGATCGGGCCCGTCTCCATGCAGAGAAAGTTTGAATGGTATACTCCAGGCAGATGCTTGCGTTCCTCCTCAGCTAGACTGGTGAAAATACCTAGAGTTAAGAAAGTCAAATCAGGCGGCAGAGCCTTTGGTGTATCAGCTGCCAGACTATGGAATGAGTTTCCGCTTGAACTGAGACAAGTCAGGGACCTTCTCCCTTTTAGGAAGAGATTAAAAACCTGGCTATTCCCCACTATCTAGTTTGTTGTTAGCTCCTTGGCGTTTTCCCATAAATTGTGCACTCGTGTTTGTCAGTGCCAGGATGCCTGCTAGGTGCGCTTTACAAGTGAGATAAATAAATAAATAAATAATTAGGTGAGTTGCTTAGTGTTGTTTTGTGTTGGAAAGCAAGCAAGTGGTGGTCTGACCATGTGACTAGAGTTATAGTTTGAAAGGTAACTAGTTTAGTATTAGCAAAAATGAAATCTAGGCAGCAACATGGTCCACATCACACACGTTTACCAAACATTACTGTGTGGATGTGTTAGCACGTCAACAAGCCAATGTAGGCCAAACAGTGCTAAAAATCTACTGGTTAGCCACCGCTTTTGGGGGAATACTGCAATGTAGTCTATGCAAAGCATGTGTATCTACAGCACACATGCCTCAAACGATTATGCTAATTACCCAGTAAGCATCTGTTCTTGATATGTAGAGCCGTAGATTAACATGCGCCCTCCCACCTCCCCGGGCACCTGTGGCTGTTGCCGTTTTGCATTATTTACATTACATATGCATGGACATCTCTGTACTACACTTAATTACTCTATTCTCACCCTCTTGCGGGAAAACAATATCACAATGGAGTCGATGCCCATGTGCATTGTCACCAGAAAAGAAGTCACCTTACCTAGTGACTAGGTAAGACTTATTCAAAGAAAAACAACTTGCAAACATCTGGACCCAATGCTAGATGTCCGATGTATGCAAAGCATGTGAAACTACAGCTCTACATGCCAAGAACAGCTGCTTACTGGGTAAGTAGCATAATCCTTATCAGGTAAGAAAAACTTAAAAAGAATGAACTGTTAAAGTGGTGGGACGGGGTTACCTTGAAAATAAAAAAAAATCCTGAGAGAACATGCCACAATTTTGATGACTTCAACCCATACCTGCTACAAGAGTGGAAAAATAACCTACATAATTCCTCGTTCACCATGATGAGGATTCTCATACAACATACCGAAAGAAAATGTCTTAAATTAAGGGAAGAGATTAAGACCCTGGAAGAGCAGATGTGAACCCTAGATCTTAAGGAAGCTACAGAAAAGAACTATATCATCCTTAAAGAACAGATTGTTTTACACCAAAAAACAGAGAAGGAAAGGAAACTGAACAAATAATGAGGAATTACAGGGATTATGACAAAGGACAAATCTTTACATTCGCCCATAGATTCTATTATGTTACGGTCCCCAAAACTGATACTTTACCACCATCAGAACTAGGTAGTCTTTCTAACGTTAACAAAAGCTCAGACTCCTCCTCTACTGAGTAGATAGGTCCTGGTGGTACAATCGATAAAGATGCGCAACCGAGTTGTTCTTCTACTTTTTTAGAAGTTTTAAGATACATAATTTGAAGCAAACAACAGAGATACACTGCACAACAAGTAGAGGGGAGTTGGAGAAAGACTGAGAAAAAAGACGGGGTACTTACCGGAAACCAAAGGAAGCAACTGAACAAGTAGTGGAAGCTAACTTTACATCAAGGAGGGATCTCATGTCACTTGACACCACTACAGACAACTTAGTGATTAACTTGTCCAATCACATTCTGAACTCACATGAAATTACTGTTCCTAATAAAGGATATGGATTCTGTCTAGTGTTTCGTGGTGCTTTCTCTGACTTGCATATTGATTTGTTCAAGTTCACTAGAAATGCTAAACTTAAATGTCATTTTGCAATGAATTAGAATAAGGATCCACCGTCTGGACCGAAAACTACCATCGGACCTTTCAGTAGCACAGATCAAGGGCATTTTTACTGTGTTATCTACAGACAGTGACATCGACTCCTCTACAGGTCATATATTGGATAACCTAAACATCAAACAGTACTACACATGTGGGAGCGGGCTTCACATACAAAGTAAATTCACTCCAAAGGGGTCTAACTTGAACAGTATTGAGGTCTTTCACAAACAAGTGACTGATGACGTGCACCGCTTGGAGGACCGAGTATTCAAGTCTCCTAGGTCCTACCTCAAAGACAATCTTTCTTTTGAAGAGAGGACAGCCCTGACGAACTAAAGCAATAACAACTCATTGGTGATTTGAGAAGCAGATAAAGGGGGGAATGTTGTGCTAATTAATAGATGTGACTACGAAGAAGTAGTTCATAGGCAACTAGACAATGGGATGCACTACAGAAAGCTACAATAAAATCCTGGTCCTCATGCAATACTGACCACTAACGAGAGACTAATACACTGGAGCTAAATTGATCTGCTATCGGATGCATAATTCCCATTTCTAACGATCCAGAATTCTAGGTTTCCCTGTCTATACCTGTTGCCGAAGAACACAAAAAGTGACGTTTACCCCCAGGGTGCCCAATTATTTCTGGGATTTGGTCCCTTACAGAACACCTATCTCAATTTGGTCAACCATCTTCCTTATGTTGTTGGGGACTCTTGATTTCACGCTTTGGGCCATGCAACATCATGTCGCTCTTCTTCTTTTTTTATACTCTGCATCCGGAAACATCAGCAAATACACACCTCTCTCCAACGATTTTCACTGGTCCCATATCTGAGCACAGCGAGGCATCTTGGATCGGGTATATTACTGCATATCAGGTGTTGTCATGTCACTGCACCTTGTACTTGGAATAAATTTGGGACTTCACCTTGCATACTACTTCTTAGTGTCAGGTTGTATTTTTCACCTGTAGACGGGAGGTACTGGTGGATGTACAATGTAAAGTAAATTTCAGCATCATGTTTGACTTGGTTTTTTCTTGGATGGTACATATCTTTATATATATATTATCTACTGGCGGTCGCCAGTAGATAGTTATAGTTAGGACCGTGTTTCCATAGGAAATCTGAAAATTCTATTTTGAATAACTTTGGCGCCGGTTGACGGATCCTCACGAAATTTTCAAAACTAATGGGGCGCTCCGCTCAGCTCCTACCCTGGAAGTCTCGGGGTGATTTGTTAAGCGGGGGCTGAGAAAAAAGGGGGGTCCCAAAACGCGTTTTCCCCATGCATTTTCCCATAGGACCTTTAGTCGAAGGTACAGCCCGAACGGCTGAACAGAATTACTTGAAATTTAGCAAAGAGGTAGTCGTCAGGTCAGGCATGTGCCTTTTGCATATATAGTGTCAATCTGTTCAGTAGTTCCTGAGAAAATTGCATTTAAAAGCACATAAATATCTATATGAGCGTAATTCTGATTGGTGGTTACATGTCAGTCAACATTCGAATCGGTCGAAATCAGGAAGTGTTGGCCGCCATTTTGTGTGTGACATGCGCGCACCATCGTGAGTTGCGCGCACGTTGCTGCGCACTGCGGAAAAAAAATCATAAAATAAAATAGAATTAAAAATCAAATTTAAGTGTTTAGATGTTAGGTGGCTCTCAAAAGAGCCGTTGTGTTAATTGAGGGACAGAGGAACAGAAAAATGACAAAAATTATAGGGTGCCGCACGTGTGCTGCTGTATCTTGCTCTCTATTAGGGGAATGCTGGTGTCCCCATAAGAGAGAAGACCATTGCACTCATTGCACCGTATATGCACCCTCTTAAACAGAGGATGTATATCCAGAGGAACAGAAGCAGGTGAAGCTGCCGCCGCAGATGAAGTGCTCGGCTGAGCTGCCGATGATGTGCTCGGCTGAGCTGCTGCGGATGTGCTCGGCTGAGCTGCTGGAGGGTTTTCTCTAGCAGCTCGAGCATAAGCCACAGGATGCACATCTCTAACGTGTCTGATCATAATGAAGATACTAAAAGAGTATTTCTTTTTAGGATCTCCTCTTGATAAGACACCATTACAAATAGTGCAGGTGACTTTTGGAGCATTCACCTTCTTCTGCCCCTCTGGAAAAGTGAAAAATTGCCATATAAAAGAGTTTTTCTGTTTTCTGTCTCTGTGGCACAAGGGTCTCCTGCTCACTCCCAGAAGATGACTGCTGCTCTGCCATTCTCAAGTACTGGAGTACTGGAAAAGCTGCTCAGCTCCTTCTCCCAGGGAATCAGAAGTAATAATGAGGGGAGTGGGTGTGGTGTTGGAAGTTTCTGGAATGAAACTACTATAAACCAATGAAAAGTGTTGTTTCTTAATCACATGACCTGAAACTACTATAAACCAATGAAAAGTGTTGTTTCTAAATCACATGACTTGCCGTGCGCGCACGGAGCCGCGCGCATGCGCGTACGCCCACGGAGCACGCACGCATGCAAGTGGGTATGTAGTTATTGGTATTGCAGTATGTATGGTTTTGAGAATGGAACTCTTAAATTTTGAGTCGGTGTATCAAAGGTTACATTAGGGCAGTGGTTCCCAAACTGTGCGCCGCGGCGCCCTGGTGCGCCGTTATCAGTAGCCAGGGGCGCCGCACACGATGTGGGAAAGATAGCGTCTGTCCGTGTGCAGCCAGTAAAATACTATGCGTCTTTTTGAGGCCCTACCAGGACCTGAATGCAGGATGAACGTATTGCAGCTTAGCACAAGATATGAAAAGTACGGGGGAGTTACAAATGCCACCTGCTTAATGCGGGGACAATGGTTTGGCCCAAGAGCGTACGTACATGCGTACGCACGTGTTTTCGAAGACGTAGCCTCTGCATCATTACTGGCAGACGTAGCCTCCGCGCCATTACTGGCATACGCAGCTCGCCCGCCCTGCCCTGCCGTGCCTCGTGGGACCCTCTTCAGAAGTTACAAATAGGTATGTGCGGTCAAGACAGAGGAAAAAAAAAGTTTAATAATATGTGTGTTAATTCCTCTTCTACGCTAGCCTTCCTCTGTGACCAAAGAGACCAGGTTTTAACGTCCGGGCACCTCCGCCATCGTACACTGCTAACATGCTGCACGTGCGGCCTCCCCCCTTCACGACCTCCTACGTGTCTCTTCTCTGAGAGCCCTTGCCAAGTGCTTTTGACTTTTAGACTTTAGGCCCCCTGTGCAGCGATGTCAGAAGTGCAGAGTGCCAGAACACCAGAGTAATAGTGCGATATAAAAACAAACACAAGATCACACGCACACTCACGCATGAATAAACACACAAACGCCGCGCACAGGCTTCATTTCTAACAAGCCAAGACCCATTTTCTTTCTTTTCCTACATGGGGAGACCGGAATCAATCAGTTGTCACAAACATTATGAATCACCTCTATTATTGAAGTTGACACATCTCCTCATCTGAGCAGAAGAAGAATTATATAATTCTGTTTTATTCGAAGGGCCTTCAATGTAGACCAGTAAAAGTCCTATTGTCAGGCGTGCAAATGAAAAAATTGTACTGCGCGTTTTTGGGATACGTCCCGAAATAAAGAGAGATATATGCAAGAAAGATTCTAGACTAGAGAAAACGATATATAGCAGAGATGAGGGTAAAAAAATGGAGGAAAGACACAGAAGGAGAGTGAAGGAGGGAGCTTGAAATGAGGGGGAAACGACAGAAAAAGTGCAAGAAAGAGTGGTGAAAAGACACAGAGGACACAGGAGATTGAAAGGAGGAGATTGAGATGAGGGTAAAAAACGGTGGAAAGACACAGAAGGAGAGTGAAGGGGGAGCTTGAAATGAGGAGGAAACGACAGAAAAAGTGCAAGAAAGAGTGGAGGAAAGAGACAGAGGGCACAGTAGAGTGAATGGGGGAGATTGAGATGAGGGTAAAAACGAGTGAAAAACGAAGTAAAGACACAGAAGGAGAGGGAAAGGGGGAGCTTGAAATGAGGGGGAAACGACAGAAAAAGTGCAAGAAAGAGTGGAGGAATGACACAGAGGACACAGGAGAGTGAAAGGGGGAGATTGAGATGAGTGTAAACAATGGAGGAAAGACACAGAAGGAGAGTGAAGGGGGAAGCTTGAAATGAGGGGGAAACGACAGAAAATGGAGGAAAGACCCAGAAGGAGAGTGAAGGGGGGAGATAGAAGTGAGGGAAAAAACAAGTGAAAAAGGAGAGAAAAAGCCGAGCAAGAGAATGGAGACGGAGGTACACTGGACCACCAGGGATGAGGCGCAGGTGAAACCTGCGGGTGGAGGAGGGCCTCAAACACCAACACTCGAGAGTGCAGAGGCTTGGGTGGGGGAAGGCCTCACTTAATGGTGGAGCTGCGAGGGAGAGCAATTTCACTGACAATGAGTCAGTGGTCATACCCCCACATCTGTAGCATCCACCGATGCCCCTCGGCTATTGCGTTTATTTGCTACAACTAGCAGCCAGACTCGCATTTCATGTGTGAAAGTTTGAAAATGATTAGAACAGTGGGCTCTGCCAATATTTATCAGTCTTTTGCATGGTCTAGCAGGTAAAATTCAAATCCTGAATAAAACAAAAAAGAAACTTGCTGCATTGAGGATAGAAAAACAAAAAGGATTGCTTTGACCACAAAATGCTTGGGGGAAGGAGGGGGGAGTTAAGGGAGGAGAGACTAAGTGTTTTCAAATATGCACTTGTTACATATTGCGATTTTGTTTTTATTCTATATTTTAAAATTATTTTTTTCCTTTTTTATTTGCATACACAACTGTCATTTGCTTGCATGTATATGTATGATCGATATGGCAGATGCCTGTGGAGTACAGAGCCCTGCATTGTGATAGTCAAATTGAAAAAATAAAATATGTTAAAAAAAAAAAAAATGGTGGGGAGCCACGGCCAACTGCCAATTAGGTCAAGGGAGCCACGGGTTAAAAAAGTTTGGGAACCACTGCATTAGGGTGTGAGATGCTGTGGTAATTTATCACATGGATGACGTCATCAGTGATTTCATCAGTGATATCATTTGAGATGTCATCAATGATGTCATGAGTGATGTCACTGACCATGTCATGAGTGATGTAATATGTGACGTCATCAGCAGTGGATTGCGGGCGCGCGAGTTATAGTTAGCTGAACTAACTATAACGGGGGAATTTCATTAGTTTTTTACGAGTGAAATGTCCAGCTAACTATAACATGTGTGAAACCTATGGTTTTTTCAGTGAATTTGCAAGGTTTTTTAAATGCTAATTCCTAACTATAACGTGTGTGAAACCTATGGTTTTTTCAGTGAATTTGCAAGGTTTTTTAAATGCTAATTCCTAACTATAACGTGTGTGAAACCTATGTTTTTTTTAGTGAATATATATATACATATTAGATACTGGTTTTCAGAATGAGGAAGTTGGTTTCCCAAAGTAAACACATCCCAAGTGGAAAGCTGTGGTCTAGTGTTGCATAGTGGCTATGGCTTTTCCCTTTAAGAATGGCTTCAAGGAAGGGCCTTGGTTTGATACACGGGGACATGGACACAGCGAGCCGGATGGCTTTAATGAACACTGGTAAGCTACTCCACACTTTGATAATGATATTGTTATTCCTTTTCAAGACGAGTGTTGGTCTCCTAACGTTGTATTGTGCAAGTGATTTTCACATTTTTCACAGTCATTTCTTTACTTTTTTACATGCTCAACGACACAACATCGGGAACTAACATATTAGATGTACTCATTCTGGTGTCTCTTTAAAGCCAACCGTACCCCCCTCTGTACGACTATCAATATCTGATTAGGACCCGACTGTGTCTACACGTGTCTTTAAGGTTTTCGCCCTTGTGTAATCACGCACACCGGAAGCTTACGAATCGCAGACCGGTGCCTATATACACACTAGCCTGACAAGGACATGTGGCCCTAGCTCGGTACCTGCCTGACTGATTTATCCCCCCGCTAGAGGAGTTCTAGTATACTGGCTGAGTCGGAAAAGACATCCATTGACTCATTCCATTTAAATGACTTGGAGGGGAAGACGTTTTTCTAATATTGCAAACTATTAATTGTTCCCTTGTTTTACTACCTGTTGTCTCTCTTGTTCAGCACTTTACAAGTTGGAAGTATCTTTCCTGAATTGAATACAACTTTGTGTGAACCGTGACTTACAGGATCAACAAGCCTTGCAGATCTTTCGAATATATATTTGTATCTAACTAGGTATTTTATTCACTGGGCGCCTTACTGGCTGGTATAAAGCACACTGAACATTCTCAATACACAGAGTAATGAACTTGCTTGTCACTTTCGTTCTTTATACTGCACGCACCAAGCTTATACCATAGGGAAATTCTCGTTGAACGAACAAAGTCACACTGAGTTTGTCTGCTGTTTTTACCAGTGTGGAGCGAAGGACGTAGGACTCTGGTAGGACGTTGTCACTTACCAACTGCATTACTACTGCTATAAGAATAATTTTGGTAGGGGCTCTTTCCTGTTATTCTAATGTATATATGTTTGACGTATGGCTGTGCTTTGTTGTGAGAGTATTTATATACTTGGGACATTTGGAAGATATCTAGTGCACTTCTCTACATACTTTAATTTATTATGACTTTAACATTGACTCCTGCTGCTCGTTTTTTGGTCGAGCATTCAAGACCTCGTGTATATACTTTAGTATATACTTATTATATACTTATTTGTATATGTACTTTGTGGGCTCTGGAGATCAGCCCTAGAACTTGGCTGCTTCCGCTTAGGGACTTTATTTTCTGTTCAACTGCCTCTATTTAGCTGTCTTAAAAAAAACGACCAGCAGAGGTCAGTAAAATACCAGAATCACTTTAGCATTCTCTAAATTCCAGTCCATAGAAATGGTCTTCCACGAGCACCCGTAGACAATAGTATTTTTTTCAAATCTTGTATTTTCAATGATATGACCACCGAAGGCCCTGATTTTATATTAAAAACAGAGGTTTGGACTATACCATTTTCCCCTGAAAGGCAATATTTCTCTCCATGTGTTCCCATACCTGTCGTGTCACACAGTTTGGTGCTTACTTTCCCTCTATGTTAAAGAACAGTAGATGTTTCAACACCCAGGCTAATGTGCTGCATAGCTAAATACATATAAAGTCCCAAAGGCGAGACCGATTGCATTGCAAATGCTTGTTTCGTGTTCTTATACCTCCTTTTTCAAAAATATTGTGTGCTCTTTCTCACTTTTCCTCTCTTTACATTACTTGCTTTGTCCTCAGGTTTCCATTTGTTTCCTCAAATTCACACATAGACAGCAAATATTGCAGACCCTGTCTAATCATTTTGTGTTTGACAATATAAATCATCCATAATCCAGGATTTACTGCAGAAATATTGTTCACTAAGGCCCTTAGTATTGTTAATATGTTATGAGGTTCTATCCCCACTGGATATCTTGTGATTGTTTTTCTGTTTTTATTCTGTGTATTAGGTATTTGAGACTTTTAAGCCAAGTCCTTCTCTCTTCTATTAACTTGGACTTGTATTGTACTGTACCTGTTTGTTTATGTTTTTCCTTCAAACCTCTTTAAGTCAACTTATTTGTGTATGTTTCTTTTAACATGTTTGCAGCCCTGAAGAAGGCCATGTTTGGGCGAAACGTATATTTGTTCTCTCCTTAAGCTGAAAGAAAATAAAAGAAAAAACATTCAAGCTCACACAGACTTGTTACATTCTTCTGAAATAACTTTGGACTGTAATTCATGTTTTATGTGCTGCCTCTCATCCTTTTTATTTTCAATTGTTTAATTCATGACCATTTGGCAGCTTGACATTTGAGGAGGGCAATGTTGATGCTATTACTACACCTGTGAATATGTTAGGTGGTGCAGTGACTGAGATTTCCTAGCTACCAATATTTCTTCAATCTTCCTTCAAGGATTGCATACTGAGAGTCTTTGAATTGATGCAGGGCAGTCAACTAAAATGTAATACTGACAAGACAGAAATCATTCTGTTTCGATCACATGCTTCGAACTGGTGGGAAGACATTTGGCCCCCTGCTTCACAAGGCTTGCCTCCTCTATTGGTGTTAAAAAATCTGAGGGATAAATTGGACAATGCCATGTCAGTGCAAACACATATTTCTGCAGTTGTGTGCCAATGTTTCAGTATGATCCACATACTGAAGACATTTCTTATCCTCATACCTTTGGATTGTGCAAGAGTTGTGATCCAAACGATGATTACATTACGCTTGGATTAAACCGGTGCTCTCTATTTGGGAATTTCAGAAGCTCTGTTTAATCCCTTCCAGGTGGTCTAAAATGCTGTTACCAGGATGATCATTCACCTGCACAGGTGTTCTTCAATATCACATGTTCTGAAATCTCTCCACAGGTTGCCAGTCAAGAAACAGATTTTATTCACAGCCCTTGTTATGATTCATGGACAGTGTTTCTTGCTAGTCCACAGTATATTGCAAGGAGATTTGAACCTTATCGCCCCTCTAGAACATTGTGTTTAGCTTTCACCACACTGCCGACTATTCCACGCATTAGGCGGGTGAGGAACAAGCTCCATTGTCAACTGCATCAGATTCCTCTTGAGGCAGCATTTTGAAGAAAACTAAAACTTGTTTTTTTTTCTTCTGGGCTATAGTGCTCGGTTTGTTATTTGTGTATCCTCCTTCAGCACTGGGACACTCTTCCTTGTATCTGTGCATTCTATACATTTTCCTCATCCATTTATTCATCCATCCATCCATTCATCAGCTCAAGAGCTGCCATTATTTTTCTGTGACCCTTTAGGAGTTCTCTTTTGGACACTCCCATATTCTCCTTATTTTCTTGATCCTTCTAACTACTTAAACATTATCTCTTTAGGACTGCTTTTTTGCTGTTCCCCTTAGACTGCACCCAGCATGCAGCCTCTTTAGGCAGCCCAGATCCAGGCATCTGCGGCTGCCAAGAGGTTCCCCCCTTCCAGCAACACCTCTATACCAGCTTGCCGTCTCAGTGTCCATTTCAGAATCGGATCTTGTTTTTTATGGGTCTCTTCTCACTTAGCCAAATAGCTCTGAGCACTGTCTCAATCGGGTGCCGATGTGTCCACTCATACAAGTTCCTAAGCACATCTCTCACAGGCTGTGCCACAGCTCCTGGAGCCTTCTCAGCACTGCTGGTGTATCAGGGTCTTTTATTTCACCATTTTTCTCGACATCATGGGGATATCACAGTGCCTGATGAGACCTGCTGTATCTCCACCATTCCTCACTGAACACCGCACACCATTGTCCACCAAGCCCAATAAGCACTTCCAGAGAGAAGGCGAATCAGTAAAGGAGCTCGGGAAAGCATGGCCATCCATTGCACCTCCCAGTTCTGCCCGCTCCTCAGATTGCCAATTATTAAACAACCTGCAGACCCTAAGCAGTTTCTTAGGTAGACAGCGATAACATGATTGTCCATAATTGTGTCTTTAACTAAGGAGGATAGTCACAGATGAGACTGCTTGCAGCACAAAGGCAAGAAAGAATCTTCCACCACAACTTAGTTGGGAAGGAGGATGCTGCCAGCAATACATTGATGTTAGGTAACTGTAAGAGATGTTTGCCTACCATAAAGTGTGATTTTTTTCACAACCTTCATAGAGATCTCTAAGGTCGGTATCCCAGAATGAGGGGTTTTATTTGTCCTGTATCTTGCCAAGAAACATGACTACATTTTATCAAATTTAACTTTTAGCTAATTGCTATCCATGCACTCCCAGATCCCCATCAAGTAATGCTGACCACTGAAAGCATACTCCGCCAAAACAAACCTGATTTGTTGTGATTTTTGTCGATGCATAACTCCGAATATATGAGAGACAAAAGAACAACATGGTTGAAATACATTTAATTTTATGAGGCCAAAAATGTCCCAACATTCATCTTATTATTTGGCAGCTTCCTACAGCATCAGCAATATTGATCCACACACACCATCGGGCTGTAGCGGTAGCGCCACAATAGTCCTCATGTTTGCTTGCCGTGGGTCACTTATTACCTGCTGTTATCGCTAGCACACTTGGGCATATTCAATAGTTCGGGTTTATTTTAAGCATATTTGTTTTTGGTGTGCCTTAATGATTGTTATGTGATACATTTATCTGGGGATGTAGACACATAGCAAACATTCAAGCTCCCATATATGCAATAACAGCATAAAGAAGAGGTGTAGTGCCGCGGCCAAGGTGACTGACTCCGGAATCTGGGGATCACAGTTCGATCGCCGGCGGCAGATTAACCAAGCACTATGTGACTCTGGGCAATAGCTTGCTTAATCTTCCCGACGGCCCCCAGCACCTAGAGACCCTTACGGGTGATTGTTCACGCTTTACAAATGTGGATTATTATTATAGCAGCACACCTACCTCAATTTATTTTCTTTTATTTGACCATAAGATGTTTTTATCATGATGATAATACATGCTTTGGAGTTAAGTTCTTGCTTAGAAAGGGTTTAGGTACAACATATTTAGGATAGGAATTATGTTCCCCAATACATGTGCCAAGCAGGGTGAAAAAAATCACAAAAGGCACACACAAGGACAAAGCAGGACCTTTTTGCACTTCGGATCTGTATAGCAAATAAGCCAGCAAGGTGTCTGAATTCTGCTCAGCTAGTAAGAGTCTTTTTTTATTTAGAAAATTAATGGGGTGACCCGGTGTCCCTCAGAACCTGGGTATACGTAATATATAGAGACAATGGTTCTGTTGGGATTAATCAATTTCTTTGGAGTGTTCACAACGTATATACATTTCATGCAACATAAAATCAATAGAACAAGGGGGATGACACACACCAATAAGAAAATTCAAATGGCAATTTTAAGGAACAACATATATTTTATGTATTTTAGGCTGACGAGATACATAGGACACAGTATGGGTGACTTGTGGTGAAGCAGTGACATATGGTGATAGATAGTATATACAGTTCGCATCTGAGTGAGAGCCGGAAGGAACGCCAGATCGCGTAAATCGAGTGACAGGCTTTTAAATACCTTATCCATACTACGGAATCATCGGCTCCAAAATAAATTTCCAAGGCCACAACCTGAATAGTAAAGATTGGGGATTAAGGATTCCCTCCTGAGACACCCCATATACCCGCAGATATTCCTTCAAATCTGCATTTGGGCTGTATACCCCCACTGTCCTGAAGAAGACCCGCCGTGACACTTATTAGAATTTGCGCAAACAAGGGGTCGAAACGTCGACGCATCCTACATCTCTACACAACGTTTCAGATCAAAACTCACTATAATACGGATCGCAAAGCTTATGTGAAAAATCATAAAGACTCAAATATAAATTGAAACCTTCCCTATTCTTTGGACATTTACCTTTGTCTTATGTAGTGCATTGTATATACTATCTATCACCATATGTTTGTGATCAGTGTTACAAATGCAGTCCGAATTATTTTCTTGAATATTCCAGTTCATGAAAAGGAAAGGGGCCCCATTTACCAGATATTAAACAACTTAGGTTATATGGGGGGGAACAGGAATAATCTGTGGGCGAGCTACTGCACCCTAAAGATTTCTGCCATTGTGAAGACATTGGTTACGTTTTGAGGTTGTCCCACACCATCATCCTTCCCATATTTTCCTTCCCTCTACCCCCGACAGACTTCAGACCGGAGAGACAAGTAAATGGTTTCTCCTGTCCCAGGGTACACCATCTGTGTCCCTAGAGAGCACTAGACTTGCTGTTTTGTGGGATCCTTTAGAATTAGAGGCTATCAAACTTTGCCTTTAATGAAAAATAAGGTCAAGGGAAGGAAGCATTTCTGCAAAGTAGGATCTTCACTGAAAGTCGTAAACATAGACTATTCTCACCTGGGTTCGGGGAAGCTAGGATAATTCTGTTTTTTGATCGAATGAAAAGGATCAACTTTTGCTTGAAGAGGAGGTAAAAGATGCAATCTTCTAAAGTTGAGGCCCAACCTCAATAGAGTAAATAGTCTCTTTCGAAAAATGTTTTCTCTCTCTGGTAATAACCACATGTAGACAAAACTAAAGACAGCTATGCACAATCTAGCTAAAATTGTGATGTGCTTACAGTTTGTCCATGCTGACTTTGCTTCCACTGCCCCTGTCCCCTGCTCCTTTATTGCTCTTGAGCCAGTCCTGTTTTTTAAATGAAATGCATTTAAAAAAACAAGCATTTACAATGCAATGGTCTCGGCAATATTATAGGTAGAGCTATTGGTATTGCTCATTATTTTTTTAATCATTTTTGTATCCCTAAATAAATGGCATTGTCATTTCTATTGGCATTAGCTTTTTTTTTTGCATATGTGATATCTATTGCATTAGCAGAGAGAGAGTGAGGTATTGAAATAGAGAGTGAGGTAGTGAGAGAGAGTGAGGTAGATAGAGAGTGAGGTAGTGAGATAGAGAGTGAGGTAGTGAAAGAGTGAGGTAGTGAGGGAGAGGTATGTTGTGAGGTAGTGATATATAAGCATAGAGTGATGTTGTGATGTAGTGAGATAGAGAGAGAGGTAGTGAAAGAGAGAGTGAAAGTGAGTTAGTGAGATAGAAAGAGTGAGGTAGTGAGATAGAGTGATTGAGGTAGTGAGTGAGAGAGAGTGAAGTTGTGATGTTTTGAGAGAGAGAAGTTGTGAGATAGTGAGGTAGTGAGATAGAGTGGAGTAGTGAGGTAGAGAGAGTTATGTAGTGAGAGAGAGTGAGGTAGTGAAACAGTGATGTAGTGAGGGAGAGGGATGTTGTGAGGTAGTCTCTTGTGCATGTTGTGTTTTAATCCTGGCTTAGTTTGTAGTTGCGAGTGACCTGTAGTTGCAATGTTACAGTATGAATGATATTATAAATGCCTTCCTTCTCACATTGCATCATTCGGACATGTTGGGGCAGTGATGCAGCACCGCTCCACATTTTCTTACAATCCTAATTGCAGGTGTATTCTAAAGGTATTGACTCCTCAGATTCAAAAGAATGGATCATGTTGGCAAAGATGCAAAATGTGGCTCAAAAGCATTTCAAAACCGCAGATGATTTGGAAATTGGGAAACAGGATGTCAGTTTGATATCTTTTGGGAAACGTCTTTATTCTCCGTCTTGCTCTGCTGTACATGTGTCAACCTTCTCCTTGTTCAGAGGGTGTGTGGATCTGGGGGATATTTCTTAGCTCAGTGGCCTAATGCACCTGATGCACAGAGAGGCATGACACCACCCTGTAATGGGTTTGGACACAAGCAGGGCTCACTCAGCAGCTCATCTTTCCAAGGTGCTTATGTTGAGTACCTGGTGGCAGCAACGATGCTTCAAGAGAGTTCTTTTGAACAATACATTTTTAAATTGTTCCTTACTCCCCTTCGGTAAACTGTTTACTATAGTCATGGGATTTTGATTAAAGGTGATTCTACTTTCAGAGGTTTCTTGTCTTTGTTTCTGTTTGGTGCTCTAGGCCTGTACTATCATGACAATTGTTTCCCAGTGCACCTACACATTTCCTTCAATTGCACCATGAGTGTTTTGGATTTATAAATCCGCTGAGATAATGGTTGTATAGCTAAAGTGTGTGTTCCTAGAGAGTAGTGTGTGAAAATCTGAACTTCAGTTTTTTGCTGAGTTGTAGATCACTTGTGTTTTTTAAAATTTCTTTATTTTTTTTAAAGACATGTGTACATGCCTGCATTCATATGATTGCTACGGCTGCCAGACTTGTGAAATGCTACTCATCTATTTAAGTGGCCTGAAGCTGGGAGCCTTTGACGTGCTCTACAAAGAATGAAATAAAAGTGCTTTTTAAAAGTTCTTCACCCTCTCCATCAGGAGAGTACTCCTCTAACGGGAGTGTTTTTGTTTCGTCCGAGTCTGCTGTGGGCGTGGAGTGTTTTTCATGTGTACTGTACACAGTCTCCGCAGAGGTGTGTACGCGTCTGCCTCCAGCTGTTACCCTCTCAGGCACGGAGCATAAAAAGACCGGCGGTCTCTCCTCAGAAGGGAGGGTGCAAGCGAGCTCTTAGAGGAGAGCTCTGGAAGGATTTGAAAGTGTGTGGCGCTTCACGGAGGCAGTCAACGGGATGAGGCAAGCCTCGCTGACACAAAGCAAGACAACAACCAGGCTCACAGAATGAGATTCAAGGCAAAGATAAAGAGCGCCGACTGGGGCTCCTCAGCATTCCTAATGCAGTCTCATTGTTTGTTACAAGCCTGAGGATTGCCTCAGTTTTTAATTGGATCACAGTGTAGCCCGGCGCCACTTTCCTGCGCAGTTCTCCAAGCACTCACTGTACACTGGTCGTGGCGCCCCTCTACCGTGAACACCAGTGCGAACCACATCCATTCTAGAAAAGGAGGGACTGCTTCTGGGAGGAAGGGCGCAGGCTCTCCCTCCCGTTAGAGGAGTACTCTCCTCTCGTTTTCTGTTCCAGGCCGCTGCAAAGCACTAACGGCGAGGAGAGGAAACAAACAAATTGCGGACATAATTTTAAGTGAAAATAGTTTACCTAGAAACGAGACGAGTGACAAGACGAAAAATCCACGCATACCCGTCGAACGTACAAAGCCATGGCAAACAACAACACAAGGCAAGCAGGAACAAACACGTCAACACACGGGTCCCAGCAACACCATTATCAATGACAAGTCAGAGCAACACGCATCGCGCAAAAGTGAAACCGCAATGCACAAGTAAACAGACGGCTGACTTTGCTAAAGCCGAATGGAAAGAGAAAAGCAAAACGATCATCGGTGGCAGACGAGACAAACAAACAAGGAAAATGCCTTACAAATAACGCACAACGGCAAAAAAAAGATCCTCACAGCCAGAGAACAATCGTCACAGCCAGAGAACAGCAAAACAATGGCGGCTGGAAGAATCGTAACTTTTTCGGATTCGGGGGCGTGTTCCTGCTGTTCTAAAAGGGCGTGGCTAAAAAGTGGAAAGAACAGCAAGGAACACGCCCCCGAATCTGAAAAAGACGGAGCCTATTTGGAGGGACGGCTCTCTCCTCCAATGGCGGGCCTCCGTTTAGGAAGCCAGCCAATGGAGGAGAAGCAAAAAGAGAGGCGGGCTAAATAGCCACTCTAGGAAACATTAAATCTTCCGACTTCCGGTTCTGCCTTCGGCAGACCGGTAGTCCTCGACCTAACAACACTTTTTGTAGAACCCGGCAGCTACTGTTATAGATGTGCTTTTGCATGCCTTATATTTATTTGTTATTTTATTTCTTTTATTTACCACTCCAAAAGCCCCAGCCTTCTTGGAACTATAAATTAGAAAATAACACAAGGTGACCGTGGGTACAAGACATTTGAGAATGTGTGTTGACTCAAGCACACACATGAGTCAATACCCTGAGACCGACGTAGCATTATTATATATACATGAGCATGTGGGGTGATGGATTTATATGTATACACCATTGTGCTTCATTTTGGGGGGGATTATTTCCTGATGCTGTTTAGTTTCGAAAAAATGCATTAACAAAGACTTTTTGATTTGGCCGGTGCTTGTTCAACATTTTATGTGCCTTAATAATCAAAGAGAAATATCCCAACCAGGGTTTAGTTCAAATTTTAATTCATCTCAGATATGATATTAACAAAATCAGTTTAGTTGTCTTTAAATATAATGTAGCTAATAATATTACTTGGTGCAAAGGATGAACACTCTTTACAGGACTGATCTTCAGTGTTGCTAATATGATGTGTGAATTTTTGGCAGTCATTTTAGCTTTGTGCTTATCTGCAATTCCCACTGGGGAAGGGCATTTAAGGCTACATATGAAAAAACGAATAAATAAAGTATCACGTTAAACCAGTCAAGTAATCCAGTTTTCTGAATTAACCGTTCTGCCTCATCATTTGAATAAAATATGATTTCAGGGAAAACTATGTTAATTTCTAAACGCTGGTGTAAGGTTTTTGCCAATGCAGAACCCTCAGAGGCTTACATTATATTAAATATTGACCTTATCTACAAGGGAGTATGTCACAGTAGCAAGTTTTTCCAGCAGTGTTCCGCCCTTTTGAATAAAACAGTATCATTCCTATTAGGCACTGCAAGTGACAATTTTACTTTCATAACCAGTTACTCTTTTATGCCACTTGATTTTGTGTTTTGGGGGGAAAATAATGTAGTTGACTAACAAAGTAATTTTGTACGCACACATGTGCGCACTCTGATAATCTCTGTTGCTTCCATGAAATTAGACTCAAGTAAAACAACATTTATCGAGAGTCTGCAGTTCGAGGTGTAATGTATTCAGAAATTATGATTTAAGACATGCCAGATTTGTGTTTATTCTCAAATGCAGATCGTTATTCGGATCTTGCAATCCCTAAATTCTGTACATATGGCCCATATTCATTTTACAACACTGTTGTTCCTGAAAATAGTACCATGCAAAAATCCTTTACTGAAAGCAAATAGCATGACAATTATAAAGTTTGCTAAGTGAAAAACCGAACACAAAACATATTTGCACCAGTTTTCAACACGCACACAAGGCCCTATTTCAGATGTCTGTTTTATATGGTTAAAACGTCAATTTCCGTGACAAGAGAGATGCTTTAAGGCATGGGCCAAGTAGGAAATTGCCTAAGCTCCCCCTGGATAAAGTGATCTTTCTCTCTCTCTGTCTTACCATTGTTAGTTTCTCTGACAGAACCTCTAGCTCTGACTTTCTCTGCTGAGCTTCATTTTTAAGTTGTTTGAGCCCCCGGGCAGACATACTACTTTTGTGTGAAAGTTTAAGTATAATTTCTTGCTTGACACTTGTAAGAACTTTATGTGTCCCATCAACTGCTACAGCTTAATTGATTGTATATGTTTTTCTTTCTTACCAAAATGCAAAAATAAACAACAAACCCAATTTTTTTTTTAGGTATAATACACTATTATTTGACATCATGCAGACTTAAATGAGCAGAAATGTAAACTAGTTCCAAACAGGGGCCCCAAAAATGTCTTGCTTGGGGCCCCATTAATCCTTAGGTTGACACTGCTTGAACACAAGCCATTTTGTAGACTCTTGTAGATGCATATAAATTTTGCTACACCTTTCAGTGTAATTTTATGATCAGTATTTGAGAAGGTATCAATAAGTTGTCTCGTATTAGCCTTGCATTCCATAGGCCTTTAGAGTTTAACTATGTCTGTAGCATGCTATTTCTATTCCAGTTTCACATTTTGGCCTTCTCCTGTATAACCGTCTTACTTGATTTCTGTGAATGAGTTCAAACGTTTGCTTTTCATATTAATTGACAACTACTCCGTTTTTTTCCATAGTGAAGGAGGTGGCCTGTTTTGGGAATTAATTTCTTTATTCGATGTTTATGCTTTTTCGACTGGAATTGCAATTGTGGGTTCATGTATGGGTATTGGAGTGGCCACGCAAAATCGCCCACTAGACTTCTGGTGCTTTAACTCCTGCGGCTGCTCTGAAATCATAAGAACATTGATTCCGAGCAGGAAGAAAGTTGGCTCACTAGACATACGTTATGTTTCTACAAATGTGGGTTCTGCACAATGTGTAGATAGGCTAAAGATAAAGTGAAAAGTTTCCAGGACACATAGATGAGGTGTTACGCTATACGTGACAATATTACTTGTCAGACCAAATTTGTGGCTTATGTGATTGAGTGTAAGTGTGGCCGCTTTTATGTAGGGAGCACTGTTCGGCCCCTTAAGGACAGAATAAGTGAACATTTAAGGGCAGTTAAAATCAAAGACCAAAAACACCCGGTGGTGTTTCATATTAATGAATGTCCATCACAAGGAAAATACAAAGATTTGGCATTTTCTGGTATAGACTATGTTCCCAAGAACCCCAGAGGAGATAATAGGGAGCTTATGCTGAGAAGATGTGAATCAAAATAGATTATGAGATTACAGACAGTTGGTTTTGGCCTAAATTCAGATCAAGAGCTGCACTACTTTTTGGGAGATAGGCAAACTCTATGTTAACTAACAGTGCTGTATTGTAATGATATGAGAATTGATGTCAGTATTATGATACAGATGTAATGACAGTTGTGACTATTTGATGTGATTATTTGATTTTATATTTGAATATATTACATCCCAATCCATTCGCTCTGATTTATCTTAAAAGCGTAACGCACTACAATAATAATGATGTAACACACAATACTGTACCTGTTGTAGAATTTTTACCGTACCGGGCTGTGACCATGGATGACTTTAGGACACTGAGAACATAGTAATGGATCTACTGCCTTAGACACTACTAAGTCTGGCTTCAATGTCATGTTAAGAAATAGTGGCACCGGTATGCTGCTTACTTATTTGAATACATTGGTTTTTGTTGCATAGTAGGAAGAGATTTGGTTTACATGGTGGCTCGATACTCACTGTGGCGGCCCGTTGCTCAACAAATGCGGGGTATGCTTCCTGTGGCTGTATAAATTTGTTTATAATTAGTTGGTTGCAGGCATTGAAATTCACTATGGCTAGAATATATATTTATACTATGGTTATAGAAAAGTATATATAAATACTCACTTATCCATATTACTTCAGAATGTTTAACTCTTTTGCGGCATACTAAGTTAGAACTCATGGTTTGGTGTAACAGGAGTTGGCTGTGTTTCGTGTCATGTGGAAACTAACCTCTTCTAATATGGCACACTACATTGCCGGTCACTTTGTCTCATGTGCTATACGTGACCTTTGTGTTTTTTAACAACATGGTTCTCTTCCAGGGGATCCTCATCAATAGTCATAAGCACTGAATATTTCCGCCCATGTGCGGGGACCCCGGAAATAATAAAAATTATATATGAAAAACACATATATATACAGCTCTGTATATGTATAAACATATATTATTTTTTTCCAAACCAATGCAGCCCCCATATAAGGCTAGACAATGTAGAAATAATATGCAAATAAACACTATAGGTATACAAATACACCTAAATCTTTTTTTTATTTTTTTTTATTTTTTAATGAGGTAAAACTCATGAGAAAGAAAAGAAAAACACTGTGCAACACAAAGATCAAGAAACATTGTTAGCCTGCAGGCTGCATTGCAATACAATACCATAGAGACTGAAAAGCCTTGTACAGGTAAAAACTGGCACCGTGCCTTTAAGGCAGCTTTGATTCCAATATCCCATCATGCCTCAGGGATGACAGTTAGGTCAGTTGTTCTTTCCGGCTCCTTCTGTCAGGACCCTGGAATTCAGCTCTCTTCATTTTTGACTTTCTAGTCAAGAATTTGCCAGTTTTTGTTGATTGTTTTGCTTCATCTTATTATACTCCTGTTTGGTGAAGCATTTACTGTTTTTTCTGACAGATATTCTAAACTTTTTTCTGTCAGAAAATGCCTTCCTTGTTCATGCCCTGTCCATCCTGTGGCAAAAAGAAGGCTTCTTCGGATACTCATGATGTGTGTATCATTTGTCTACCTGACACACATTCTCCTGCTTCCTGTCGCCATTGTAAGAACCTTTCAAAGAGGACTTTGAAGGAAAGAGAATAGGCTTTATGGCCTTTCTGAGAAGCGGTCGACGTCGAAGCAGTTGATTCCTGTGTGTTCTCCATCGGCGTCGGGCTCGGCGTCGAAGACTCCAGCGGCGGGATCGTCGTTGAGAGGTGAGGAGACCAGGGAGAGTCACGCTTCCAAGAAAAGAAAATCAACATCGATGCAAGTTCCGGCGGCGAAACGCAGACGTTCGTCGTCGAAAACTTCGCCTTCGAGGAAGCATCGCTCGGCGTCGAAGGAGAAGCATCGCCGCTCGGCGTCGAAGTCAACATCTAGGCGAAAGTTGACATCGAGGGAACGGTACAGACGGTCGCCGTCGAAATCTACAGCGACGTCGAGAAGAAGATCGTCGTCAAAGGAACACAGGCGATCGCCGTTGGAGACCTCATCGACGTCGAGAGTTACATCGCCGTCGAGGGAAAGGCGCTCGTCGTCGAAGTCATTAACGACGTCGAAGCGGAGATCGTCGTCGGAGCATGGATCGACGTCGAGGCGGACGCCTCCGTCGGGATCGATGTCGAGGCAGGCGCCTCCATCGTCAAAGGTTTCCATGATGTCGACGAGGATACAGACGCCGAGGCGTAGTTTCCCGTCGGGTTCTAGGCCTCCGTCCAGGTTAAGCCCTACGTCGATGACAAGGCTCTCGACGTCGAGGCATGACTCATCGCCGGTTGTCCACTCGGCGTCGGAAGTCCAGATCTCCAGCGATAGGCTTATCGCCGTCGAGACAGCCCACCGCTGTGGGGCTTCAGGAGTAGAGGTCAGCGTTGAGACGGAAGTTGGATGTGTTCACTGGACCTGCAAGACGCGTATTTTCATATACCCATCTGCCAGCGTCATCGAAAATTCCTGAGATTTGTGGTCGGAACCTCCCACTACCAGTTCAAGGTTCTACCATTTGGCCTTAAATCAGCACCTCGAGTGTTCACAAAGTGCATAGGCGCACAGGAGTCTTCATCTATCCCTATCTAGACGATTGGTTACTAAAAGGTCCATCGCCCCAGAGTTTAAGTTCACAGCTGACACGCTGCCTGAATCTGT
This sequence comes from Triturus cristatus, assembly GCF_964204655.1. NCBI lineage: Eukaryota > Metazoa > Chordata > Amphibia > Caudata > Salamandridae > Triturus > Triturus cristatus. The sequence goes on from NC_140591.1 coordinate 1,193,170,852, forward strand.
GTCACCGATTGGGGCTTCGAGTGAATTACAAGAAATCCACCTTCACGCCAACGCAAAGAATACACTACCTGGGAGCAAGTCTGGATTCCGAGCTAGGAAAAGTGTTTCCTTCGAAGGAGAGACAGTTATCCCTCGCTCAAAAAGGCAAGCGGGTAATGGTCAACAATCTGTCTACAGCGCAACAGATATCATCCCTGCTAGGGGCCATGGCATCCTGCATATTCCTAGTGCCCAACGCCAGGTTGCGAATGCGTCCTCTCCAACAAGATCTAGAGGACAAATGGGACCAGAAGACTTCTCTTTGGGAGGACAAAGTCTGTCTTTCGACTACGGCCAGACAGTCGATCAAGTGGTGGATGAGGCCGATCAATCTGCAAGTTGGAATTCCATTCCATCAGGAACCCCCATCGCAAACATTGATCACGGACGTATCGCTCCAAGGCTGGGGCACGCATCTGGGGACTCTACAGACCCAGGGGCTCTGGTCCAGCAGCGAGCAGCTATATCACATCAACATGCTAGAGCTCAGGGCAGTACATCTCGCCCTCAAGGCTTTCCTGCCCTCAATCAGCACGAGTTCCATTTTAGTACAAACGGACAACACCACCACGATGTACTACCTAAACAAGCAGGGAGGTACTCGTTCCAGGACTCTCTCGCTGGAAGCTCAATCCCTGTTGCACTGGATCCTGGCAAGGAACATTTCCATAACGGCGGTACACCTGCCAGGCGAGCTCAACGTTCAAGCGGACTCACTTAGTCGGCACTTTCAAGATCCAGAGGACCGGGTCCTCAACGACGAGATGCTAGAGGACATTTTCGAGGAGTGGGGCCGTCCACAAATAGACCGCTTCGCGGACGAAAGCAACACAAAATGCCGAGGCTTCGCCTCAAGGTACTATCGACCAGGGTCAGTGGGGAATGCCCTTTTGATCAACTGGTCAATGACATTTGTGTACGGTTTTCCGCCTCTTCCACTAATCCCAAAAGTGGTGACCAAGCGGCAACACTCTGCCACCAAGATGATCTTGATTGCACCGGATTGGCCGAGGCAGTGGTGGTACCCAGATCTCCTTCACCTATCGATCCGGCCGCACAAGCGTCTGCCATGCAGGCCGGACTTGCTAACCAAGATGCAGGGGAGGATTTACCATCTCAACCTTCCCTCACTGAGCTTAACAGCATGGCTCCTGAAGTCCTCCAGTATGGCCATTTAAACCTCCCTCAGGAATGTATGACCATATTGAAGGAAGCTAGGAGGCCTTCTACAAGGCACTCATATTTTTGTAAGTGGATATGATTTTACATATGGTGTATTCAAAATCATTATAACCCTACGAACTGTCAAGAGGAAGTGATTTTACCTTATCTGCTCCACTTAGCCCAGGTGGGATTGATATTTTCCTCCATCAAGGTGCACCTGGCAGCCATTACTGCCTATAGGCGCTCTCCCTCTCAGCAGTCTTTCTTTAAACTGCAAGTGGTGAAAGATTTTTTGCAGGGACTCAAGAAGGTTTACCCCCCAATAAGGCCTCCCTCGCCTCCTTGGGAGTTGAACCTGGTCCTCTCGAAGCTTATGAGTCCTCCTTTCGAGCCCATACATAAGGCTACTTTACAGCACCTTACGTGGAAAGCAGCCTTCTTGGTAGCTATTACCTCTGCACGTAGGGTGAGTGAGATTCAGGCCCTTTGCTCGAAAGAACCCTACACGGTTTTTCACCTTAATAGAGTGGTTATGAGGACTCACCCATCTTTTTTACCCAAAGTAGTGTCCGATTTACATGTAAATCAGAATATCTTGCTACCAACCTTCTTTCCCAACCTTTCCTCGCCAGCTGAGAGGGCGTTGCATTCTTTGGATATTAAGCGAGCTCTCAAATTCTACCTAGATAGAACTAAGGCTATCAGAAAGTCTGACCAATTGTTTGTAAACTATGGTGCTGTCCGTACAGGTTTTGCAGCATCTAAACGTTCTATTGCCAGTTGATTGTGTCAAGCATTAAATTGGCTTACCAGCTAGCTCAAAAACCGTTGTGGCCTCTACCTAAAGCAGCTACTTGGAGATCTATCCATACATTCACCAGACATTATTGTTTGGACACGGACACCAGAGCAGACACTCAAGTAGGGCAAGCCTCCTTGAGGAATCTGTTTAACAACTGACTATCTCGGTTGTTGTCTTCAATGTTTAGTGCAGTTCTCATTTGCCTGCAGGTGGAAGGTGGGCTTGCTATTCTATTCAGTGCTTATGACTATTGATGAGGATCCCCTGGAAGAAAAGGATAAGTTACTTACCTGTAATCCTAGTTCTCTTCCAGGGGTATCCTCATCAAAGTCATAAGCAACCCACCCGCCTCCCCAGGCAAATGAGACAATTGTATTATAAATATGGAAGAAGTATATCTTTGTGTTTTAGACCTGCGGGCCCCGCAAAGAACAACTGACCTAACTGTGACCCCTGAGGCATGATGGGATATTGGAATCAGAGCTGCCTTAAAGGCACGGAGCCAGTTTTTACCTGTACAAGGCTTTTCAGTCTCTATGGTATTGTATTGCAATGCAGCCTGCAGGCTAACAATGTTTCTTGATCTGTGTGTTGCACAGTGTTTTTCTTTTCTTTCTCATGAGTTTTACCTCATTAAAAAAAAAAAGAAAGAAAAGATTTAGGTGTATTTGTATACCTATAGTTTTTATTTGCATATTATATCTACATTGTCTAGCCTTATATGGGGGCTGCATTGGTTTGGGAAAAATAATATATGTTTATACATATACAGAGCTGTATATATATGTGTTTTTCATATATAATTTTTATTATTTCCGGGGTCCCCGCACATGGGCGGGAATATTCAGTGCTTATGACTTTGATGAGGATACCCCTGGAAGAGAACTAGGATTACAGGTAAGTAACTTATCCTTTCACCCCGCATGTTGCTTACACGCTGTGTGGAATAGGAGACGCCATACTACACAGGAGACGCTGCCTCGTACTCGAGTAAGTGCGGGATGGATCTGTGTGTTGGGTTTGAGAAGGATTAATTCAATCTGTGTGCAGGTGTATTACGGCAACTCGGACTTGACTTTACCCCTTGTTGATTATTTTGCACAGATTTGGTGGAGTGATCATTAGATCTCTTTCTTGATATTACATGTGTTACGGCACAACGTATAAGTAATTTGTGATTGTATATTGCAAGATTAGCTGCCTTGCATTTGTCTAGCTTTATGTTCCATTTGTCTTCGTTCTATTGTAGTTAGGTTTCTTGGAGTTTTGGATTAATATATTATTTCATTGTCTACACAGGAGGGGTGACTCCACTGTTGACTATCCCGCATTATCATAGTTGGTACCACTTGATTATTTATGTTTATGCAGGTATGGGTATACTATTCCATATACCCCATTATCTGATACTCACCTGCATTCGTTATGGGACTTTAAAGTGAACCTTCATTTATACTCTTTCAGATGAAACCTATATTTTGAATTCAAGGTAATTCAGTTCTGGAGTGGGGGCACGGGGCTCTCGTGTGGTTTCACTATTCTGGATTGCACTGGGCTTTTTAGACTATTACTGGTATTACTCTTTGGTGGCAGTGGCACTCGAGAGGCTGGCAAAATTCACCTTGTTATACTATGCAAAAGCATGAGACTATGTAAATCTCATGAATTGTGTGTTTTTGACAGGCATATTTTCTATCAGCGGTTTGCTTTTCACACCTTTCTTATATGTGTTTGGGACTTATAATTTCTTATGGTCCTCAATGGTGATTCACAAAATAGGGTGCATACTCTTGCACCAGCACCATGCCAATTAAGGCAATGTGTGATTATAAGATGGATTTGTTAGATGTATATATTTTGATATTCGAGCCCTGAGGAAGTCAAGGGTTATTGTACACAGAGACGAAACACATGTTGGCTTGATCGGCTGGCGTTTGAAGATTCACCAATTAAAGAAAAGATTGGATAAGTTGACGACTGTCGGATTGATTTTGTGGTGGACTTGCATGTGGTCAGAGTCAATGTTCTTGTTATGCTCAAATAAGGAATGTGGGCTGACATCCCTCCCCTAGAGCACTGCAGTGCTTTTACGCTCATAAGTACAATTTTCTACACTGTGTTTTCTGTGCTCCCTAATTCCCTTATTCACCCTCATTTGATTCATTGCTCTGAAATCATGATGCATTCTTCTGCCATTGGGAACTGCTGAATCTGTATTGCATTCACAGGAGGCCACTAGCTGTTTGGAGTTGAGTGGGGGAGAGTCCTCTGCTCCAGAGAGCCAAAGCTAGCAGGGTCAGGACCTGAGACTGGTTGGCATCAATGCACCTGGTAGCTCACGTTGTAGTAGAGCGAGAATCGTCCAGATATGTCAGCGTGCGCTGAGTTGCACTGCTGGTGCGTCTCTGCTCAAAGAGCAGGAGACTCCTGCTGCCAGGCTTCATTTGAAGACACCTTCCTACTCATGCAGAAGGGCACGGGCATCCTGCAGAAAGACCTTGTCACAGAGCATCAACCGGAAGGCAGACTATGGCCACTCAGTGCATAGAAAATTGATGAGCAGCCTGCTGCATAGAGGAAGCTGCTAGGTACAAACTAGGAGCCTCTGTGGCTTGCAGCAGTGGTGAACAGTATGGTAGAAGGTACTGATGGGTCTTGGAACTGTAAGTGATAACCCAGAGGGGGCACTTGTCTAGGACAGTTCACTGAATGCTAGGTGGCCTGGAGGCTGAGCAGAAGTGAAGTACTACTGAAAAATACTCTACAGTCGAAAAACATGTGGACTTTGCTGTGTGTGAGACAGATGTTGCTGAATCCCCGGTGCAAAGAGGCAACCAGATCCTCCGGACTAAAATGATTCATGTGAGCATATGCTGTGTGATTCCTATTGTTCCCCCTGTTGCGTGCTGACCTGCTGTGGCGATTTCTCTTCGCTTCCCATATATGCCTCCGAAATTGTTGCTAGGCTTGTCCTGCACTATTTTGGGGTGAGTTCCAACATGGTTAAACCTAGACTTTTTTAACAAGCCAGCTCGCAGGTGGACGAACCGGAGGCAGCCGGGACCAAGATACACATGCCCAGATATCAACACAGTGTGCCTACAGGAATAGCCCAGCCGAAACTGACGTACTGAATGCTGTGCAAACTGCAGTTAATTACACTTGAGAGGCCTTAGAATTTAAAACAGACACAGTGGCCCTCGATGTGGGTCACTTTGTGGCTGACCATGCTAAGTTGTTAGAAAGGGGAATGTTTTTAGAAAATGTGTGTTTACTTAGCCAGATTCAGAGTTTTATGTGCGACTTCAACCTAATTAAGTGTCTTTCCAAATGTGTATGTTAAGAATATGTTGCTTTTCAAATTAATATTTAAACTAGTTTGGACATCCTAATTCCATATGTAAGCCCATGGTTGTACCTATGTGTTCGTAAATATCACTATCCAATCTACTCAATTCGTATGGAACGCAGGAAAGGCAAAGAAACACAGGCTGGTTTTCAATACTCTGTTTGTAAGCTTGTGTCAGTTACAGCAAGACCACTTCATCCTTGCTTTTAAGGAAACTTTCAAAAACGAAATTAGACTTAAATTCTATCTTTAACACTCTAAATAGAAGAATGTAGGGATACAGAAATGGCAAGAAGGCTGACAAACAGTTGCTGCTCAACTCTTCCGACAGGGATCATCTGTCTCACCTGCCATTATAGATGAGGGAAGTGCTTCACATACTCCCCCACTCAACATCACTAAGGAATGGTATCATATTAAGAAATTCTGTGACTCTGACCACTGAGACTCAGTGGCATTAGATGAAGACTTCCTGACTGCCTTCAAGATGCTGTTCCTCTCGGTAGAATCTCATGATAATCCTGCGGGCTATATTACTAAAGGGAATATACAAAAGGCCATGGATTACATGATTTGTCAGAGATTGCCTGGTGAGGACAGATCCTAATACAATTTTACAAAATGAATCCAAGCTTAAAATATGTCTTTGCTGAGTAAGGAGGTTGAGGCTGCTCACTCATTAGGTACTTTGCTTCCTGAATTTATTGGAGTCCTAATATCACTCACACCAACACCCTTCTCTGCTCCACATATTGGTCCATGTTGTTTCTTAACACTGAACTCAAAATCCTAACTAAAGTGTTTGAAAATAGTCCACAGCTGTGATACTGGATCATATTCAAACTTCTTAGTTAGGCTTTGTAGTGGCCACTCCTCAGATATTAATAGGAGAACACTGTTCCACTAACTATGGCACATGTGGAATGAATCAGATGGGAGTATGGTGGTCTTCCTATGTGCCAAAAAGGTGTTTGATTGTGTGGAAATGGAATATCTCTTCTCAACACCGGTGAGGGAGGCAATGGGACCTGGTTTTACATCAAAAATATAATGGCTGTACAGCAATATAATTTTTAAGATAAACTTTAGAGGGTGTGTGACAGAATCCTTTCATATCAAAAGCGGCATCAGACTTGGCTGGATATTTCCCCCTTATTGTTTTTACTGTTAATATGGATATCAATGTGTTTATTGATAAAAATAAACTAACGTCCTTATTAATCACATCACCCATCCCAAACTCCACATCTACCTCGATATGCATGTATGTAGTCAAGCAGGCCCTGGGACCTAGGCCCTGGTTTACTGATTGATGGGTCACAGTTGGGAGGTTTTATAGCTGGCAAGCAAACACACTGGCAATTAACCATTATTTATGACTCTAAGGCAGCTACCAACATTCCTCACCATATATGATATGCCAGAAACTTTCATTATGTGTTCTTATATTGTATATAAGATGCACTTGAACCCAATGTAAATTGAGGCAGTCTTCAGATCTCGTGCCTGTAACTGTTCTTTTGGCCGAACTGTTTAGTTAAGGAAACTGTTCCTGTTTTGCCAAACTCTTCTTGTTTTCTGTTTTTTCTAAAAAATTTGAACTCGACCAACACTAATAGTGTCACTTGCTGCAATAATTTTGCAATCAGACAGTGTAGAAGGTGTTAACACTAGGGGCCTTATTTAAATCTTGGTGGAATTGGTCCCGCAGTTGTTTTTCTATCAGATCCTTGCCCGCCTACTAGGCAGTCTGCTAGCTTTATTTAGATGCTGGCGGGTCGGTGGACAAAATACCGTTTTCATGCCTCAGCCCCTGCCAGATTCACCCGCGTCAATGGTGCCATAGGCAAAAATGGTTGTGGGGGGAGTTCAGCCAGTTTGTCCACTGGGCCAATCACTATGTACCTTCCCAACAACATAACTGTGTCGGGTAAACCTCCACACCTGAGTTGGCAGATTGGAACGGATAGAAGGTCAAAACTTACCTTCTTTCTGTTTCACACTTCCTTTTCCACCAAGGAGCCGATTGTCCAAGTCATGCTTTTGCTGCTGCTAGTTGACCACTAAGTAAATCAACACCGTTGTCACCGGAATCAAAGGTAAGCTTCTGTTATAACTTGTTACCTTTTGACTTGTCTGTTTATATTTGATCTAGACTCGTGTATGTTGAAATCTCTCTTACAAGCAATAACAAACCAATGTGTAATGCATATGTTTGTTATGTAGTCATTTAACAAATTTAAAGAAACACAGCTGTATAATTTTATTGTAATTTAAAATTTAGTGAAAGTTGCCTTCATGATAACACACACTTACACAAAAATTGACATCAATTAAAAAGTCAAAAACTGTGAATACAGGTGTGTTCACTTATTTTTCCTAAACTATAAAATCATAAACATATGCATTACACATTATTGGGATAAGTGAAATGTGATATAATGTAAAAATTGCACTTCAAAAGGTGAAACATATAAAAAAAAATAACTGCAAAATCAATGTTAGTTCCTTACTTTAATCAATTAGTATATTTATCAATTTGAGATTTTCTCTTGTCTAATGCATTTCCTGCAAATGGTATTTGTTTCATTATTATTTTAAGATGCAAGATTTTCATCACTTATCAAGTACAAAATAACACATCTGTATTATCTCCTAAAATCGTTTTTGATAATAAATCAATTTTCTTAGTGTAAATGTCCATCATCATGATAAATGCTTGCACCAAATGTTAAATGTCAATCACTTACTTTTATTACTAGTGTATGGACTTTACAAATTAGACCAAAAAAACTGTTGCATTTTCTATCATAATTTTAAGTTAAAATCTGCAAATCACATTGTAATCATTAACAGTTCTAGTACTTAAAGAATAGTAAATTAAATACATGTAAGGACAAACTTGGGGGCATATGTATCAACATCTCCATTTGCGATTCTCAAATAGCGATTTTTTGAGAATCGCTATTTGAGAATTGCAAAACGGGATGTATCTAAAAATTCGGACAAATTTTGCAAATTCTTAAAATTCCTTAATTGCGATTAGCATATTGCGAAATCGCAATTAAGGAATACCTTTCCATTCATTCCTATGGGCCAGGAGGCCCATAGCAATGAATGGGAAGTCTTTCTCAATTTGTGAATCGCTATTTGCTAATCGCAAATTGAGAATATTTTCAAAGGTGCAAGGGTCTCATGATGACACCCTGATGCACCCCTGAAATCAGCATGTGTGCGCATATGGCGCACATACATGCCCTTATATGGCGCACATACATGCCCTAAGGGCATGTATGTGCGCCACATGGCACTTTGAAAAATGCCAAAAAGTGCATTTTTCAAAGAAATCGCAAATTACCACCAACTTGAAGTTGGTGTTAATTTGCGATTTGATAATAAATCCATTTTCTTAGTGTAAATGTCCATCATCATGATAAATGCTTGCACCAAATGTTAAATGTCAATCACTTACTTTTATTACTAGTGTATGGACTTTACAAATTAGACCAAAAAAACTGTTGCATTTTCTATCATAATTTTAAGTTAAAATCTGCAAATCACATTGTAATCATTAACAGTTCTAGTACTTAAAGAATAGTAAATTAAATACATGTAAGGACAAACTTGGGGGCATATGTATCAACATCTCCATTTGCGATTCTCAAATAGCGATTTTTTGAGAATCGCTATTTGAGAATTGCAAAACGGGATGTATCTAAAAATTCGGACAAATTTTGCAAATTCTTAAAATTCCTTAATTGCGATTAGCATATTGCGAAATCGCAATTAAGGAATACCTTCCCATTCATTCCTATGGGCCAGGAGGCCCATAGCAATGAATGGGAAGTCTTTCTCAATTTGTGAATCGCTATTTGCTAATCGCAAATTGAGAATATTTTCAAAGGTGCAAGGGTCTCATGATGACACCCTGATGCACCCCTGAAATCAGCATGTGTGCGCATATGGCGCACATACATGCCCTTATATGGCGCACATACATGCCCTAAGGGCATGTATGTGCGCCACATGGCACTTTGAAAAATGCCAAAAAGTGCATTTTTCAAAGAAATCGCAAATTACCACCAACTTGAAGTTGGTGTTAATTTGCGATTTGTTAAGGAGAAATCGCACAACTTGGGTGCGTGTTACATAGCATTTAAGGAATCGCAATTTACGATTTCTTAAATGCTTACGCAAACTTAAGAAATCGCAAAATTAGCGATTCCTTAAGAATGCGCTGCTGAAATGCCTCATACATCTCACTTTGCGATTTTGTATTCGCAAACGCTGTTTTTTTGCGATTCGCAGCGTTTGCGAATACAAAATCGTTTGATACATATGCCCCTTGGTGAAATAAAAATATTTTTATTAAGAAATGAGATACTTCTCTCAAATCAATTTTGTATTTCAAAACATGAAATAGTTTTTAAAAAAAGTAAGTGTGATAAAGACATCACTTTGGAGTGTTGCCCCAAAGTTGCCTCGTAAATAGACTGACAAAGGTGAACTTCCTCAGGAAGGGGCATCTAGCGGGCACAGAGCAGTCACCTCAAGAATCTTTCTTGGGAGGCATGGGTTGGAGTTTGACAGGGGTAATGGCCAAGTAAGACATGAATTCAGAAGGAGGAGTACGGGTAGGAGGGTAGAGAATGTTTGGGTTTGGGAGGTAGAGGGAGTTGCAGTGTGTGATGTGCATGTGTCTCTTGGTTTTGCAATTGCATGTGGGTCTGGTGTATGTTGCATATGTTTGTATGTTTGTTTCCTGGTAGGTGTATGTTGTTTGGGTGACTGTGTTTGGTTGGTGTTGGTTTGCATGTAGCTGTGCTTGTTTGTGATAGTGTTGGTTTGGGTGAGTGTTGAAATGGTTGTGGTGTCTGTGTGTATGTTTTGCAGTTGAATTTGGTCTGGCGTATGTTTGGATGTGTGTGGCTTCTCAGGTGTTTTGTAAACGGCAAGTGTGTGCTTATGTGTTCGTTGGGTGTTGGTTTGCGTGTGGAGTTTTGTATTCAAGTGAGTGTTTTAGTTTTGTGGGTGTTGGTTTACATGCAGGTGTGTGTTTGGATGAGTCTGCTGTTGAGGTGGCTGGTGTGGTTGTTCTGCTTGTGGATGTGGTGGTGATGGTTGTGGGTGTGCTACTGGTTGTGCTACTGGTGGTTGTGGGTTTGCTTGTGGTGCTTGTGGATGTGGTGGTGGTTTTGGTGGTTGTGGGTGTGGTGGTAGTGGTTTTGGGTGTGGTGGTAGTTGTGATGCCTGTAGTGTAGCGTCAATAGTGTCTATATATTTTTGGGGTGTATGCTTGTGTTTCTTTGTTTGTTTGTGTTTTTTGTGTGTTTGAGTGCTGCTTGTGTTTATTAGAGTGGGTGCATGCAAAGAAGTGATTGTGCTTGGGATAGGGGTGGGACTATGGAACTGGGATGAGCAATGGAGATGCTGCCGTCAGTGAGGATGCTAGTCCTGCAAATTATCTCTGCAGGCTAGACATACCACTGAGAATGGCTTCCAGGTATCCGACCATTTGTTCAATTTGGCAACTAAAGCCCTGGATGCCATTCAGTAGTGCAGTCTGCCCTACAGAGATGCTGCGTAATAGGTCAATAGCCTCCTCACTCTATGCAGCCGGGGATGAGGTGCAGGGGTTGAGTTGCTTGTGGCGGAGGCGACCCCAGCCCTTTTAGGGGGGCTGGTTCGGCCAACCTGGGGGCAGCAAGAGGGAGAGTGGAGATGGGTCTGTGGGTGGCAGACAAGGATCAGGTTGTACAGTTCCTCTAGGTTCAGCAACCACTAGGTACTGGTTGCTTGTGGAGGCCTCTGAAGATGTTGATGAACTGTTGGCCTCCGTCCCAGTCCCTTCACCCTCTGTGCCTCTTTGTCGATCGTTGTCTGTGGTCTCACCAACTGAAACATAGTGGCCAGCTGCTTCCCCACCTTCGTGGCCACTGTCCCCTTGCCTTTCTCCCGGAGATGCTGAAAAGACATAAGCAATAGTTTTATTGTATCTGTGTAATAGAACTGATGGTGAACCTTTTTCTTACACATTTCCCAAATGTTCCGATTTCACCTGCTTCAAAGCTTTCAAACTTTGGTTCATTATTATCATTATCTAATGCATGCAGGGAACATCTTCAAAAAACATTTGGTCACATTTATGGAAATTCACATTATTGCTCCTATATCATTTATGATCTTGTCTTTTAACTGTTTTATATTCACCCCAAGAGCTGTTTAATGGTTCTGATTTGTTCTTTAGAATAGGGAACTTATGTCACAAAAATGATATGAAGGAAACATACCTCTGTAAAGTGTGTGTACAAGGCTAAAAAGCTGAAATATGTGAATATATATATATTTTTAAAAAATCAAATATTAATTAATGTGTGTTAACCAATATTAACACAATGTTAACCACAATGTGTGGTTATACACATTCTATTTGTAGAATCTGAATCCTGTTCCCTTTGCTTGGGCATTTCACAATGGTAACACTTCAAGTAACTTAAATATCTTTCAAATGTTACAAATGTTAAATGGAATCAGTACTTAAGTTGCTCATTAATGTGTTACACCCAATGTATTCAATTCTGCTGTAGAGGAAATTAAGAAAACAAATTGGGGGGGATTTTCAAATGACCTCTGCAACATGAGTAAATACATAGGGCTTGATACATTTCTAATCCACTTTAGTACAGAGCAAGTACTTAGAGTTTATTTTCCCATTGTGAAAATATTCTAAAAAATATGCTGCCTTTTACTGTAAGCAAAAATTGGCTCAACCTCCAGGTAAATATATCACACACTGATTCATATTCAATTTGTGATTCAAAAATTAAAATGCACATCATAATATGCAACAGACAATTTCATAATGAGCCATGAGTTGTGCTTGGTTTTGAGTTTTCAAGATGTGATGCTCCAACATATATTGGACGGAACATTCAATCTGCAAAAGTCCCTTTAAGTATACTATTTTTGTTCATCACTGATTTAACATCTGGTCATAACAAAGGACATTTTAAAAATATTTTTGGGATATGTGTTACTCTGTCACCAATGTGTACACATTCCTGTCTGTTTTTCCAAAAAATATATGTCTATCAAAATCTTTTTTCAAGAAACACAGGCTTGCATGCATATTTGTGAATGAGTAAGACATCATGTAAAACCGTCACTTTTAACATAGATTAAATAGTCTTTTTGATTCAAAACATATTTGTGAGATGTTTTAATAAAAAATGTAGGAATTTAATTTAATGTTTCTAGTCATTTTGCCTCACATGTTCCCTATTGTTTGTTTATAATATCAACTCACGAATGTGGTGTTTGGTACATTCACTGTATCATTAGTGCATTGAATGTTATGTCACCTGTAATAGGGCTAAAGGAACATCCTTCATAATTGAGACAGACCTGACACAATTGGGTCACACCTGACACAATTAAAACAAATGTATATTTGGTGTTTAGGCCGTCATATGTCTACTCAAAACAGTCTTTTGTACTGAACAGAAATATAGTGGAATCATTTACCACAAGTTTGTAAACAAAACACATCATACACCTTGTGCAAAACTTACACCTTCAAGAACTCTTCTTGTATGTTGCACTATGTCATCATTTATGTTGATGTTACCATTTGTTCATCAGGGATCAGGGTGTGGCACACACGTTTCCCATGTTGGGAGGACTGGCTGAGCTGAACTTCAGCTGACTTTTTGGTTCAACCTTGTAGGTCCTCCCACCTCTTCCGGCAGTGGTTGCTGGCCTGTTTGTAGATCCCCAGGGTCTGCACCATCTTGGTGATGGCCTTCCAGATTGCTTTCTTTTATTGGGTGTTGACCAGCACTGATACAGAAAAAGAAAGAAAAGCAATTATTTTGTGACATTTGGTTTGTTCATATTAATGTAACACAATTTTGAGAAGTTCCAACTGCATTTTCTTTAAAAAAAAATGTTTATAAAATTAAACAAAATTGTAGTAAACTGTTGAGTACTCTTATTTCTGTAGGAAAATCTACTTCTGATCAGGGAAACTGATTGAGAACTACTGAAGGCTAAAGAGCTTTGTTACCAGACACGCCCAGCTTCATTGACTTTAAGGCTAATGTCTATAGAGCCACATACTAGGGTTTGAACAACATACTATAACTAAGGGCACTATGAAAGGGCTGACATTTTTGTCAGTGAGAACGCGGTCTTTGGGGATGCATGAACATGTGTGCATATGAATGGGACATATTTTCACTGATGACTGAGAGCCTGTGCCATTTGTACTTACAGCAAAGGCTATACCTTTCCCCATATGTGACACCTTTACATGCATAACACAAACATACAATTTTACTATTTTAAATGGGAGGAATTTAAAATGAAGAAAATTAATCTGCCAAAAAAGTTCATAATATGGAGCATTTTTTCTGCACTTTAAATTTCTCTCTTTTTTGAAAAATGGCTGCATTTTTCCATTTTACTTATGGCACAGTGTCTACTGGCCAATGGGAGTAAGAGGCATGCTGTTTGTAAATGTGACACTTTGAAATTGGAGAAAATTGAAATGAAAACATAGCTTTCTCATTAAGGTAACTTTCCATTTTCATTTTCTTCCATTTAAAAGCATGCCTTCAGAAAAATTGTTTTGTTCACAGCTCCAATATTGAGTTGGCCTGGACTTTTGTTTCAGAGGTACATACCATAGAGCTCCAGGCTGGGGCATGAATATGACTTGCCCTGCTAGTTTTCAGGTCCAGCTATCTGCAGCCTAATGATGATAATGTAAAATGAACATAACCTTCCCTTAACATTTAAAGGAAAATATGGCCTAATTTAAAAATTAACTCAAGGCTGTGAGCTACTCTGAAGGGATCTGGAAGCTACTGGTAGCGCACAATCGACTGGTTAGAGACACCTGATGTTTGCCGAGTGATTTCATTTGGTATATATATATATATATATATATTACCTTCTGGCTGTCCCCAGTAGGTAGTTATAGTTAGGACCCCTTTTCCATAGGAAAACCTCAACATTCTATTTTGAATAACTTTGGCGCCGGTCGATGAATCCTCGCGAATTTCTCAAAATAGGTGGGGCGCTACGCTCCGCTCCTACCCTGAAAGTCTCGGGGGGATTCGTCAAGCGGGGGCTGAGATAAAAGGGGGGTCCCAAAACGCGTTTTTTCCATTCATTTTTCCATAGGACCTTTAGAACGAGCTACAGCCCGAACGGCTGAACAGAATTACTAGAAATTTGGCAGAGAGGTAGTCCCTAGGTCAAGGAAGTGCCTTTTGTAGGTTTGGTGTAAATCTGTTCAGTAGATTCTGAGAAAATAGCCTTTAAATCAATATATATATCTGAGCCCGCTTACGGTACGCTTACCGTACGCTTACCGTAAGCGTACGGTGGCGTGCGCGAGCGCGATTCTGATTGGCTCTTAGATCTTAGTAAACATTCGAATCGGCCAAAACCAGGAAGCGGCGGCCGCCATTTTGTCTCTCGCACTGAGTGTTGTTTATCAAACAAGATGGCCAAAAACATGTTACGGGGCTGTTTTGACAACTCCCTCCCACATAGTCATGTTGAGGGAGTCCCCAAACATCCCCCAAGAGCAAAAACGGTTTTATTTTTTTTTCGGCAATTTCGCCGAGTACGCTTACCGTAAGCGTACGGTAAAAAAAAAAAAAAAACCACTATCCACATTTACCCCACCCCCTGTGCTTTTGGTGGCCGTAGGCCACCAAATGGACAGGGCTTATTAATAGGTAAAAAAAACTAAATTTTGGCAACATGAAATTATAAAATCGAAATAAAAAAAACACTATCCACATTGACCCCACCCCCTGTGCTTTTGGTGGCCGAAGGCCACCAAATGTACAGGGCTTATTAAAGTTGATAAAAACCGTGCACGGAACGAACTGCGTTAAGTGGGCGCGCACGCCTCGAATGGAGTAAAGTAACTTAGCATTTAAAAAACCGTACAAATTCACTGAAAAAACCATAGGTTTCACACATGTTATAGTTAGGAATTAGCATTTAAAAAACCTTGCAAATTCACTGAAAAAACCATAGGTTTCACACATGTTATAGTTAGCGGAAATTTTACTGATAAAAAACCAGTGAAATTGCCCCGTTATAGTTAGTGCTGGCAACTATAACTCACGCGACCGCAATCTTCTGCTGATGACATATGTGTCTTTATGAAAAAAAAATATTTGTAATATATGTATAGCTAAAAATGTATGGAAGAAGACATGGGCAAATAAGTGTCTAAATACAGTATTAGCATCAGCAGAGGATTGCGGTCGCGTGAGTTATAGTTGCCAGCACTAACTATAACGGGGCAATTTCACTGGTTTTTTATCAGTAAAATTTCCGCTAACTATAACATGTGTGAAACCTATGGTTTTTTCAGTGAATATATATATATATATATATATATATATATATATATATATATATATATATATATATATATATATATATATATATATATATTTAAATTTATTTAGAAAATATAATGTGTTTTCTTAATGAAAATGATGTTCATTTTGTAAAATTCACAGAAATGATCAAATCTACATACTAAATATATATATACATAGCAATAGACACCAAATAAAATATAGGGCATCAACACACAACACATACTAATGTTGTGGTATGCTGTAATTATAATGTGTACACACCATCATATTTCAAGGTAATTTAAAAAGACCTGAAACTTCACTTCAATCACTACACTCAGTAAATAAAAGGGACATTCTTGCCTGTGTGTGTTTTAAAAAAAAAAAAGAAAAGTTAGTCAGAATTACATATTCATTTTCTACATGTACCTGTTCCTCTGGTGAACCATACAGTTCACTGTACAAGGACAGGGCCTCCACAGCCAGAAACTCCAGCTCCTCTGGCAAGAAGCCTGGGGCCCTGTCACCTGCTTTCTTGTGCATCGTGGCTCCCAGAGGCTGAAACCGCAGCAAACGTTGAGGTGTTGTCTGCCGTGTTAGAAGTCAAGTGAGCTTTTTTTGAAACGCTGCGTACATGTACACAATGTAAGTGATCGTCATTGGAGATGGACACATCCATTGGCTTTCATACGTTGCTCTCACACATGTTAGCCTATGGCTATGTCTGTCTTGGAGTATCACACCCATTACCTGGTCAACTTCTGCCATGGGCATCTGTTCGCAAATGTCCTGATGGCGAGGTCAGGCGCTCACCATTTTAGATTGTGAAATATTGTGTTTGTGATTGTTAAGTGCGTTGACACATCTCAAAATGATTGCTACTTTGAATAAATATACAAAATGCTAATGTTGTTCATTTGTTTTAGCTAAAAAGTGTTATGTAGTGCGTTTTTGTGGGATGCCGCAACAAATACTGCCACTGCACCTTCCTGCGCTCCATGGTAGAAACTTTCACCTCTACCCACTGCCACATCACTCACCACTGCACACACACCAGCCAACTGACCATCCCCACCCCAAACTCACCACAGACACTACTTGAACAAAAACACAAACTTTCATGCGCCCTTCTCAACACACGCTCACTATGCAAGCACTCCACTGAATTATGGCACCTCATCACCATCCTCTCACATGACATCATCTTCCTCACTGAGACCTGGCTCAACTCTGCCCCAGATATTGCTACAGCAATCCCCGACCGATATAAAATCACATACCAGGACTACACCAACAAGCCGGGAGGAGGAACACCCATCATCCAGAAAGAGACCATATGGTGTAGTAGTACTACCACCTACAACACCACCACCACCACCCCATGGAACATCTCAACTTCAGACTCCACACGGATGACAAGACAACCATCAGAGACACCCTCGTATACCAACCCCCAGGCCTGTGCTCCAGCTTCTGCAACACCTTCGCAGACTTCTTTGCGAATGTCAAAGAATACAACGGCGGACTCCTAGCTCTGCACCTCACGCTAGTTCCAATAATTATTGTTCCTGCACAAAGCTCCCCAGCGTTACAACAAACAAATGATGGACGGAATGCTGACAATGCAGACATTCTCCCCCAGTCAAGAGATCTGGGTTGAATCCATCGTTCTTTTGCCCACTACGCCACCCCAGTTCAGACATGGCCATATGCAAATCAGTCTTGACCCTGTGCCTCATGGGAACAGTCCAGCCCGAACTGCCAAGCCATGTCTTCCCTGGACCGGAATCAAGCATCCTAGGACCGGTTTCTGGCTATCAGCCGTCATCAGCCAGGATAGCTTGACTCCAGTGGCGTAGTGAGCACGGGTCCCACGTCTGGGAATACCCATCCCACTTAGGGCGAAAAGCGTTACAACAAACAAATGATGGACGGAATGCTGACAATGCAGACATTCTCCCCCAGTCAAGAGATCTGGGTTGAATCCATCGTTCTTTTGCCCACTACGCCACCCCAGTTCAGACATGGCCATATGCAAATCAGTCTTGACCCTGTGCCTCATGGGAACAGTCCAGCCCGAACTGCCAAGCCATGTCTTCCCTGGACCGGAATCAAGCATCCTAGGACCGGTTTCTGGCTATCAGCCGTCATCAGCCAGGATAGCTTGACTCCAGTGGCGTAGTGAGCACGGGTCCCACGTCTGGGAATACCCATCCCACTTAGGGCGAAAAGCGTTACAACAAACAAATGATGGACGGAATGCTGACAATGCAGACATTCTCCCCCAGTCAAGAGATCTGGGTTGAATCCATCGTTCTTTTGCCCACTACGCCACCCCAGTTCAGACATGGCCATATGCAAATCAGTCTTGACCCTGTGCCTCATGGGAACAGTCCAGCCCGAACTGCCAAGCCATGTCTTCCCTGGACCGGAATCAAGCATCCTAGGACCGGTTTCTGGCTATCAGCCGTCATCAGCCAGGATAGCTTGACTCCAGTGGCGTAGTGAGCACGGGTCCCACGTCTGGGAATACCCATCCCACTTAGGGCGAAAAGCGTTACAACAAACAAATGATGGACGGAATGCTGACAATGCAGACATTCTCCCCCAGTCAAGAGATCTGGGTTGAATCCATCGTTCTTTTGCCCACTACGCCACCCCAGTTCAGACATGGCCATATGCAAATCAGTCTTGACCCTGTGCCTCATGGGAACAGTCCAGCCCGAACTGCCAAGCCATGTCTTCCCTGGACCGGAATCAAGCATCCTAGGACCGGTTTCTGGCTATCAGCCGTCATCAGCCAGGATAGCTTGACTCCAGTGGCGTAGTGAGCACGGGTCCCACGTCTGGGAATACCCATCCCACTTAGGGCGAAAAGCGTTACAACAAACAAATGATGGACGGAATGCTGACAATGCAGACATTCTCCCCCAGTCAAGAGATCTGGGTTGAATCCATCGTTCTTTTGCCCACTACGCCACCCCAGTTCAGACATGGCCATATGCAAATCAGTCTTGACCCTGTGCCTCATGGGAACAGTCCAGCCCGAACTGCCAAGCCATGTCTTCCCTGGACCGGAATCAAGCATCCTAGGACCGGTTTCTGGCTATCAGCCGTCATCAGCCAGGATAGCTTGACTCCAGTGGCGTAGTGAGCACGGGTCCCACGTCTGGGAATACCCATCCCACTTAGGGCGAAAAGCGTTACAACAAACAAATGATGGACGGAATGCTGACAATGCAGACATTCTCCCCCAGTCAAGAGATCTGGGTTGAATCCATCGTTCTTTTGCCCACTACGCCACCCCAGTTCAGACATGGCCATATGCAAATCAGTCTTGACCCTGTGCCTCATGGGAACAGTCCAGCCCGAACTGCCAAGCCATGTCTTCCCTGGACCGGAATCAAGCATCCTAGGACCGGTTTCTGGCTATCAGCCGTCATCAGCCAGGATAGCTTGACTCCAGTGGCGTAGTGAGCACGGGTCCCACGTCTGGGAATACCCATCCCACTTAGGGCGAAAAGCGTTACAACAAACAAATGATGGGGTGAATGTATGACATTGTTCTGCATTCTGTCCATCAATTGTTGTTTTTGCAAAGCTCCCCAGCGCCAGCCATTGCGTGATGCCTCTGTGCTCCCGATCCACGATTGATTACTACAATCAGGGATGCGCCAGGTAATGAAGTCCAATAGATTGTAGGTATAGTCAATAAAAGCTCTTTATTTGTAATTTCATACTCAATTTCAGTAGTAAGCAAAGCTCAACCAACGGGTTTCATTCCCTCTAGGGGAACTTCATCAGGGCTGACAAAACAACATAAGTCACTACAAACATGTATCTAAACAACAACCACTATGAGTGTTTACGAAAAGACACAGGACCCAAATAGAAACCACAATTATTCCCACGATAAGACTAGACATATGACATAACACATATTTAAAAGGCTATGACGGTAATCGCCATGCCACTTAACTTCATTGTGCCCCTAACCTTAGACTCCAAGGACTACATCTTCCTCAGTGACCTAAATGTTCACATCACAACCCCAAAGACAAAAACACCGCACACCTCCTCGACAGTATCAGCAGCCTCGGCTTAACCCAGATCGTCCATGACCCTACACACACTGCAGGACACACCCTGGACCCAGTTTTCACCTCCTGCAACACGTCAAATACAGCCATGTCACAGAACTCACATGGACCCATCACTCCATCATCCACTTCAGCCTCTCAAGCCCCCGCACTGTCAGCTGAAGGTGACAAACGCCCCACCCTAGAGGTGGACCAAAATCTCAGAAAATAGCTAGGCAAATGCTCTCAACACTTCCAACCCTGCTACTGCCACCAACCTCAAACAGGGAGTGAAAAACTTCAACACTTGGATCACCAATTGTGCAGACAGCATTGTCCCCATCAAGAGCAACATCAAGAGACAATCCACCAAAAAGACCAGGTGGCGCACCCAAGAACTAAGACCAGCAAGACGGGACAGCAAACTGTTGGAGAGGAGAAGGTGCTGCAGCAAGAACACGTCGAAAGGGCAGACTTGAAGACCTCCTTCAACCTCTACCACCACCTGCCGAGGGCAGCGAAGAAGACAATCCTTGTGGTGCGCATTTAAACCAGCACCAACAACAACAAGGAACTTTACCAACATCGTTAAGGAATTCTCCAACCCGACTCCTAGCAAAAACAACATCATACCTCCACAGAAGCTGAGCGACAAGCTCGCCCACTTCTTCCACAACAAGCTCACTATCCTATACAGAAACTTCAAACCCCAACCCACACCTACCACTTCTGAGACAGATACGCCACCACTATAGCTAACACGAACAACACGCTGACCACATGAAATATCCTCTCCACCCAGGACACCTCCTCCACCATGAAATTCATCCACTCGGGAGCTCGCAAAGATCCATGCCCACACCGCATCTTCAACCTAATAAACCAAAGGATCGCCCAAGAACTCACCACCCTACTGAACACCTCTATCACCACCGCAACTTTTCCCGATGCCTGGAAACACACTGAAGTCAGAGTACTACTCAAAAAACCCTCCACTGACCACAGCTAACTCAAAAACTACCAACCAATCTCTCTGCGCCCATTTCCAGCAACTGGACTGGAAAACATTATCAACAATCAACTTATGACACACCTGGAGCAGACACAACTACTCAACACCTCCCCATTCAGCTTCCGCAGCAAACACAGCACCAAAACTGCCCTGAGCGCATCCACCAACGACTTTTGAACCCTCCTTGACTGAGGAGAAACAGCAGCTTTGATCCTCCTGGACCTCTCAGCAGCTTTCAACACTGTATCCCACTGTACACTGATCGAAAGACTTCAGCTCATCGGCTTCCAAGGTGAGATACTCAGATGGGTCACCTCCTTCCTCACCTGAAGAACCCAGAGGATCCGCCTCCCACCTTTCACCTCTGAACCCAAGGAGATCACCTGCAGTGTCCCCCAGGGTTCATCCCTCATACCTATGCTTTTTTACGCATATATGACCCCGCTGGCCAACATCGTCAGATTCTACGATCTGAACATAATTTCCTACGCAGATGACACCCAACTCATACTCTCACTCACTGATGACCCCACCATCACCAGAACCAACTTCCACAGATGCATGACCAACACTGCCAGTGCCTGCAGCTGAACACAGACAAGACAGAAGTACTGATCTTCAGCAACAGCAGCAACACATGGAGTGACTCCTGGTGGCCATGAGACCTACACCAGAAAGGTCAAAGTCATCATTACCAACAAGCTCACCATGAAATCAAAGATCAATGCCATCTCATCAACTTACTCACTGTGAGTATGCTACGTAATATCTTCAAGTGGCTACCCCTACATGCGAGACGCACTGTGACACAGGTCCTCATCATCACCCGACTGTATTACAGCAACTCCCTCTATGTAGGAATCTCCTCGCCCCTCCTACAGAGACTTAAGACCATACAGAATGCCGCAGCTAGACTCATCCTTGGCCTTCCCTGACAAACCCACATCACACCCCATCTCTGGCATCTCCACTGGCTCCCTGTACAGAAAAGATGCCAATTCAAGCTGCTGAACCCACGCACACAAGGCTCTACACAACCAAAGACCTGCGTACATTAACCACTGCCTGAAATTCCACCAACCATTGAGAAAACTACCCTCCGCCTCCCTTTTCACTTGCCCATACTACTTGCATCTACCGAAGCAGAAGTGGAGGACGCTCCATCTCTCACATTGCAGCAAAGACCTGGAACAGCCTCTATACCACCTCTGGATCATCACCTCACTTCCGTATATCCGAATGGTCCTCAAGACATGGCTGTTTGAATAAGCCTCCGGGACCTGCAAGCGCCTGGATACCCTATCCGGTGATTAGCTGCACTTTATAAATCCTGATCGATTGATAGATGAATATTTATGCTGTGCTGTTTATATCGCCATTGACTAAATTTTCGATGAAACAATTTTTTTTTTAATTGTACACTAATACATTTAAAATGTATTATTCACACATTTAAATATAAAATGTACACATGCAAATAAAAAATACATTTTTTAAATAAGAGTATAACAAAAATCAATGTTATGTATAATTATGTTAAAAATGTATTATTATTAAAAACTAGATGTAATGTGTGTTTTACTTTAAAAAATATGTTATCAAACATTTACAACCATTTTAATCATCATCATCATCATAGTCTTTATTCGAATTAAAATAATTCATACAAGACACAAACACAAAAAAACAAATGCAAATAGAACAAATCACTAAATGATTAAAAATCTAAAATCTTTTCAATAAATAGATAAAAGTTTTAGATAAAAGGGATATTAAACATTGAGGTAGACAAGATGATATGCATTAAACGTCAGTAATCAAATGGTGCTAAAAAAGTTAATACACAAATAGTGATCATATTTGAGGCCCTACCTATGTGCCTTTTCACTGGACCGAAGGGCTTTTAATCTGAGGGACCATGCCCACCCCATGTATTTGGCTAAAACTACTGAGTGGAATGGTAAGGTGCTTGTGAGTAGAATTCTAATGGCTACGGCGGATCTCCTTGTGCCCAAAAGTTTACATAAAGGAGAGAGCCAATAACGTCTTGGGATGACATATACCGGGCAGACGAACAAGAAATGAGCAATTGTTTCTTCTTTGGCGCCACAAGCAGGACAGGTGCATATAGTTGTGCCAAACCACCCGCATGTTAGAGCCCTTAGTGGAAGGGAGCCTGCTCTGAGTTGGAAATAAAGTTTCCTGTCAGTTGGTGAGGTGATCAAATCCCAGTAAGGTTCTAGGGAAGGTGAGACCTTTGCATCTAGAAAGCGGCTGGTCATTGTAGGGGCAGAAAAAGAACCCCATACCCTATGATTTACCTGTTCCCAATATAATGTTTTCAATAGCTTTTTAGCTGGGAACACGGCACCAACTGGGTCATTCCATAAATCTTCCAACCCCAGGGCTTTTAAAGATTCACGAAGGTTCCTTAACCATCCGATCTTGTGAAACCTGTCAACCTGGATTATGTCCAAGATACCCATTGCGTAGGGTTGTAGCTCCGGTATAGTCCATAGTCTCCTCCAGTATAGAACCGGACGGAGACTGGCCAAATCATTAATGCCCTTTCTACCTAGGTCATAACGCAATGGGACCATTGGCGTACTTTGTGGCAAGCCGATAATGTAACGGAAAAATTTATTTTCTATGGCTATTAGGGGTGTTAATGAGTCAAAACCCCAAAGCTCTGCCCCATACAAGACTGAGTTTAGGGCCTTTGCCTCATATATTTGTAGCACTGGTTTGACAGGTTTAGTGAGCGATTTTTTATGCTCTTTAACCAGCGCCCCCGTGATCTGGGTGAGTTTCAACGTGGACAATTCCAGATGTCTATTCCACCGATTATTATGGGAGACATGGATGCCCAGGTAAGGAAAGTTTGTTACCTCCTCCAGGATTTGGCCGTTCATTAAAAGCTTGCCAGCTCTGTAGCTTGGGTGTGGATTGAAGGTCATAAGCTTAGTCTTTGCCACATTTACCTCCAAGCCATGATCTTTGCAGAAATTTTCGAAAATTGACAGAGCCCTTTGCATGCCGCACGGTGTTTTAGACACTATAAGGGTGTCGTCGGCAAACATTAGTATTGGTATAGGGACTCCTGCCAATTTGGGGGCGTCAGTATTTGCTTGGAGCATGTAATCAACTATTCCGTTGATATACAAGGAGAAGAGTGTGGGGAGCCATGGCACATCCCTGGCGCACACCTCTCTCAACAGGAAACTCTGGGGTTGTTTCCCCCGGACCACCCCATTGGATTTTTGCAAAGTTAGGCTCGTGGAGTCTCCTAATTAGAGTCAGGAGCTCCAGGGGTAGACCGAGCTTTTCTAGGACCCTCCAGAGATGCTCTCGAGGGACAAGGTCGAAGGCTGCTCTTAAATCCACGAAGGTGACATAAAGACTGCCTTTGCCTAGTTCAACTACCTTCCAAAGTAATTGTTTAAAGCGAAACACCTGGTCCACAGTGCTGATAAATTTGCGGAAGCCCGCTTGGAGATTGGAAAGGATCTTATTAGCTTCTATCCAATTGAGTACCTCATTCAGTACCATCCTCCCAATGAATTTTTGAATTGTGTCGATTAGGCTGATGGGCCTGTAGTTCCCTGGGAGGGTTTTATCGCCCTTTTTGTATATTGGGATTATAATAGCACCCACCCAAGATTTAGGTACTGGGGCACCTACAGCCACGGCGTTCGCAATTAGGGCGATGTACTTGCTCCAGGAAGCTTTGTTACTAAGGAAAAGGTCAGATGGGACACCATCCAAGCCAGGGGCCTGCCCTGTAGCTACACAAGACAATGCAACTAAAACATCGTTAGAGCCAAAAGGCCCCGACGAGTAGAAAACATATGGAATTGGGTCCGAATTACTACAGTGGGGATCTCGTGCATATTGGGGTTTGAAGTACCTCAGCCAATCTTCTTGGGTAACATGGTTTGCGGGGTTATCAGGGGAGCCCCCTCTGCCCCACTTTAGCACGTTCCAGAATAATCTCGTATCACGGGCATAGCAAGCATCCTTCAATTCAAGCCAAAACGAAGCATCCCATTTTCGTTTAGCTTGAGTAATGCTTTTCCTATAAGCGTGTCTAGCAGATTGGATAAGAGGTAAACTCCCGCTGGAAAGGGCTTGGGCCAAGGTGCCTCTTGCACTTTTACATTGTTTATCATACCACCTAGGTCGCTTGGACGGTGGCATAGTGCCCTTTCTTGGTTGTTTAAAAGAGAAAGCACGTAGCGCCTCAAAAAATGACTCATGTGTTCTAGTTACTTGTGCATTTTGGTCCTGGGTTTTCAAAATTTCTTCAAGATTCGCATTAGTTGCAGAAAGAGTGGTTTCAATATGGGCCATTACTGAGGCGTTGGTCTTTACCATAGACCATTTTAGCCTCCGCATATCGTTTGATGGGACACACGCCAAGGGATCCAAAGTTGTTTCCTTGGTCAATGAGCGGGGTGAACCCCACCAACAATGGGAGACACAAATGATGTTGTGGTCGCTCTCTAGTCTTTTCTCCACCACCATATCTATAGGCTGACACCACAGCCTCAAACAACAAAGGACGTAATCAATCCTACTGGCCGAACGGCCATTGTCAAAGGTAGGTGCTCCCATCATGTCTCCCTTTGTTCTGCCGTTCAGTGCCCGTAAACCGTTTCCAAGGCAAAATGCGTTTACCTGGACAGCTGCCGTAGACCACCTTTTGATGGGGGGTAACGAAAGAACTGGGATACCCCATTGGCCGTCCTCGTCGGGGTCAGAACCCCATTCCAAATCAGAATCTAAAAGGGGTTCGAAAGTAATATTAAAATCCCCAGCTACGATCAGGTCCCTCTGGCACGAGTTAGATTCAATGAGTGAGGTTAAAATGTCCAACTCCCTTGACTTTTTCCCTTTAGTGCCCCGAAGATAAATGTTATAACTATCCAGAGAGCACTTATGGTCAGAAGTTAATCTCACTAATTGAATATCCGGGGACCCGGTGTCGATTGCGACAGCATGTGAAAATAAATCCTGGCGAGCCCAAATAATTAGGCCGCCAGAAGGACGGCCTTTCGGGCCTTTCGTCGCTGGAACATGAAAGCTCAGGTAACCCGGCAAAAACCGAGCCTCGAGGGACCATGTTTCCTGCAATAGGCAGAGATCATAGTTGTTGACAAAGCTAACCCATTCGGGGGAGTCGAATTTAGTGTTAATGCCAGCCAGGTTCCATGACAAAAAAGTGCCAGAATAGTTACCAGGCCGTGTAGTGTGGAGCACAATAGATTGACTAGGTGAGTTTTCCCTCTCGCGCTGGCCGGACGGAGGTGGTGTTAGAGCTCTGGGTGTTGTTTGAAATCCGGTCCAGACCAAAGGAATGACCACCGGATCAGTTCGTGTACTAACGGTTACCCTCAATGTCACGGGGTGTGAGGGGGATGTCAGACTATGCAATTGTCACTGATGAAAACCTCCAGTGTAAAAATAAGCTAAATTGTGGGCCTCTATGCTGGATCTAGAATCAAAAAATGTATGCTCAGTGATGAACCTAGGGAGGCGTGGGTCTTTAAAATTAACGATGATGCAGTCACCCTGCATGTTTTTTGGTTGGGAGCCTATCCAATGGACCCTTCTAACAAAAAGAATCCGACCATTCAGTTCATTCGGAATTGGTCTATGAATGTTAAGCCAATGACTTACTTTATTTTTTAGTTGTTCAAAGGATTCATTTTTGTTGTTAGGAAGTTCAGGGACACCCGTTAATACCACGACGTATGGAAAAGATTCTTGTGGTAGATGTATTTGGGTCAGGGATCGCCTAGTTACATTGCATGGGGGAAGGATATCAACAGTCGCGTTCAGTCTTTCTGAGTTCGCGGTATTGGTGCCTGAGGGTACATTGCTTAACCGACCCTCCTGCCTCAGGGACTGACTATTTTGTTGCGCTCCCTCCCGACGTGGTGGTTGTTGAGTGTTTGGGGGTGACATAGAAGTATTCGTGGGTAAACCAATACCTGAGGTAGGGAGGGCAGGGGCAGAGGATAGGCCACGTGAGGGTGGGATGACAAGAGTTGGATTTGCTCCATGAGTGCAGTTAGTTTTAGGTATATCCCTAGTACACAACTTAACAACATTCTTCAGTGAACAGAAATTATCCAAAATGCATTGTTCTAATTTATCAACTTTAGTTACAACCTTTTCGATCCTTTCCAATAATGGAGAAATTAAAGATCGTACTATGCGTTCTAGCTGTGAGGTTATGTTGGTAGGATCGGGTGAGGGGGGGGCAAGTAGGCTAGTTGCAGTCGTGGGATGGTGGGCGCTAGTACTTAGAGTAACAGGGGGTGCCACATTTTTGGTTGCCTTGGATATTTTCGCCTGCCTACCACCGTCCTTACCCCCTCCCCTTTTCCTTTTCTGGGTAGCTGCACCAGTGGATGTGTTAGATCTAGCCCCTGCTCTAGTCTGGGGGCGGGGGACACTAGGGGTGATTCGAGGTGCAACTTCCTCCTCTAGTACTACATCCATATTTGTTGGGGGTTTTATCAACCTCCCAGATGGAGATGACATGTGCTGAGATGAATCAGACGTAGAAAGTAGTGATACCTCCTCCCTTTGCAGCTCTCTGGGAATGAGTGGTGATTTAACGAGAGCAAGCGGGCCCAATGAGGAGCGCCTACCCGACAAAGGATCTAACGAAAGGCGTTTTTCAGTCATGGCTATCTCATGTTCCAGTACCGAGACGGCACGTGTGATAAATTGGTCCATAGTCCCGGCTACTGTAGAAGGGGCTGTAAGACGCTTGACCTTTCCAGCCATTTGTCACAGGGCCACACAAATCAGTGAATTACAACAGTCACGGGTTAGCCAAATGTCAATGATCAAAAGTCAAACTCTGCTGCAACTTACTTCCAACGTTATCAGGGGGAGGCCCAGCCCGGCCTCTTCTGGCCCCGGACGGCCACACACGGTCCCGCCCTTGTCCCGGGCTTCTCCCGGCGCCGACCCGCGCGCGATCCCGCGACGCGGAGGGAGCGTCTGTCTTTTGAACGCCTCCGGGCGCTTTGATGATGTCAGGGGGCGCTAAGGCGCCTGGGAGCAGTAGTCTCCCCACACCGGGGCCGCGAAATGATCTGGCGGCGGCGGCGGGGAAACACACAGCGGAGCACCAGCGGTGCGTGAGGAGAGCAGAGAAGGGCAGGACACCAGCGACTCCCTTCGCAGGACCAAGCTCAGGAAAATGTCAGGTCTCAGGGTGCACACCTCTCGCTCCACCGCGGGAGCGTCTGTCTTTTGAACGCCTCCGGGCGCTTTGATGACGTCAGGGGGCGCTAAGGCGCCTGGGAGCAGTAGTCTCCCCACACCGGGGCCGCGAAATGATCTGGCGGCGGTGGCGGGGAAACACACAGCGGAGCACCAGCGGTGCGTGAGGAGATCAGAGAAGGGCAGGACACCAGCGACTCCCTTCGCAGGACCAAGCTCAGGAAAATGTCAGATCGCCATTGACTAAATTTTCGATGAAACAATTTTTTTTTTAATTGTACACTAATACATTTAAAATGTATTATTCACACATTTAAATATAAAATGTACACATGCAAATAAAAAATACATTTTTTAAATAAGAGTATAACAAAAATCAATGTTATGTATAATTATGTTAAAAATGTATTATTATTAAAAACTAGATGTAATGTGTGTTTTACTTTAAAAAATATGTTATCAAACATTTACAACCATTTTAATATTTAAATACAGATATATGAACCCAGGGAGAGTGAGAAGACAACAGCCTCAAGTGTTCATACCTATTTAAGACCTTGCCACCATGGAAGAACAGGATATTATCAAACAATTCAGATTGAATATGCAAACAATTCTTGATTTTTGCCATTAGCTGGAGCCACATGTTCTGCCTCACAATAGGAATACCACAGCAATAACACCAATAGTCAAAATCATAGCAGTGCTGCATTTGATGCCACAGGTGAATTCCAATACAGTGTTGCAGTATCTTGTGGAATGCCACAACCAGCTTTCAAGTGGTGTGCTACAAGAAGTTCTTTCTTCAATGATGATACACATCAACAGCTTCATCCAGTTTCCACGAAATGAGGATTTTGCCAATGTTAAGGGAAACTTTTATGCTTTGAGTCGCCTACCACATGTTGTTGGAGCAATTGATGGCACACATATTGCCTTAGTGCCACCACACACCAGAGAACAAGTCTACCACAATCGAAAGAACATCCATTCAATCAATGTTCAAGTTGTATGCTTAACAGATTTGAACATCACAAGCATGTGTTTGTGATTTCCAGGATCAACCCATGATTCCTTTGTACTACGGAACGGCGGCATACCCCTTCAAATTTCACAAAATGGACCTGATAGGGCCTAGCTTATTGGTAAGTACAATCTGTCAATTTATTGTTTGGTTAATGTAAAGTTTCATGATCTCAAATAATGTTACATTTATAGGCTAAATATTTTTGTTTCTTATAGGAAACTCGGCTTATCCTAACCAACTATGGTTGTTGCTACCACTGAGGAATACAACAACGCCAGGGAAGTTGGATTCAATGAGGTCTATAGAAGAACACGGAGGCCGGTAGAGTGGGCTTTTGGGCTCCTAATGGCCAGATTTCGATGTCTAGATAAGACTTGTGGAGGCCTCCTCTACTATCCCGATAAGGTGTGCCACATCACCTTGGCCTGCTGCATGTTCTACAACATAGCCCGGCAACGGAAAATCCCATACAATGCAGAGTATGGAGACCATGAAGAGCCACTAGGTGAGGATGTTGAAATGCCAAATGAAGATGATGGTGAAGAGGAAGGAATTTACTTAGGTCAAGATGTTATTGACAACTTCTTTACATGGGTGTGAGCATATATTTACAGTTTATTACATTACATGTCAAACCATATTTCAATCTGATGTAGATGACAGTCTGTGCAGGACATTTTTTTAGGAAAGACCAGTTAAGAAAACTACAGATTTGAGTACTCTGTTCATTTACATTATCTATCTTTGATTGTTCTTAGAAAATGTGTCCTCAAAATGTTTCATTTGTTATGTGAAAATTTTGTAATATAATCAACTAATTACTATTGTTGTTTAATCTGCTTTAGGTTCTTTCACCATGTCATCTTCATTTGGACCTTTCAAAGTTGTGATGTTTGCAGTTGATATGCTGCTGTTGCAAAGTACAAAGGAGGCATGGGTTGATCATGTGAAAGACACGCACAGACTTTAAATGTACATATCTTGTACAAGGACAACTTGCACAGTGATTAAACAGAGGTTTTTAGGATTGAGTTAGACTTGTTTGCGGTGGAATGTTGGTACCCTGCCAATATGTGTTTCTTAAATTGGTGTGACCACTTGTGGTAGTCGACACAAAGCATACTAATCTCCCTTCACATTTGCAAATTCCTCATTTTGTGGTAAGAGTCTGAGGCTGTTGATGTGTGTCATCACTGTAGAAATAACTTTTTGTGGCACTACACCTAAAGTTGTTTGTCCCATTGCACCGGATACTGCAACCCTGTTTTGAAATGATCCTGTGGCCACTAAATGGATACTGCCATGATTTAGACTATTGCTTTTATTGATGTGGGATTCCTGTTGTGGGCCAGGAGATCTGTCTCCAGCTGATGACATAAATCCACAAAAGTAAGCTTATTTAATCTGATATATTTGATTATTTTCTGTAATTCCATGGTGTCAAGTTCTGGAACTGGAAATGAGAAAAAGTCACTAAGTATTTGGTTATGCATGGGTTGAAATGTTTCAGAAAAAAATGCCAATTTAATAAAGTACTTGTTAATGTTCTAAGTTTTTTGGTATTTGGGCTCATTTTTAAAACATTTGGGACACATTACCTACATGGAAATTATTTATGACTAAACAATCATTTTAGTGTTTACAATTTAAAATGTATGATGTAAAGAAAAAAAATTAACCAATTGAGAAATGAAATGCAACAACAGTCTTTGACGTTGTCATTTTCGTTTTATTCAACATAACCAAAAAACATAGCAAAGGATGAAATCAAAAAACCAAACCAAAAACTTATAACAGTCAATAACGATGAATGAAACTATTATTGCAGAGCCAACATTGTTTGCAGTCCAATGTCCAAAATGCAACTGGCTTCAGAAAGGTTAATGTGTCCAGAAATTAGTCCACAGAGTGAATGGTAGTCACACACTGGAGGAAATGAGGTTCTGCGTCTCTTGATGGTGGTGGAGGTGTTGCTGTCTTCTCCTGGTAGTCCGCTTGAACGTCAATTCCTGTGGGGGAGGAGGGGTGTATGAGGGTGTACCCACAGTGTCAGGTAATGAGGTGGGTGCAGCGGTTACCTCTTGTGACGGGGACTCCCTTTCTGTGGCTGAGGCAGATGTAGTTGGACCATGGAAAGGGGAAAATGTTGCTGGAAAAGCCCTGCACACATGACTGAAAATATCATTCAGCACCTCAGTCAGGGAGCCAAAATTAGAGTTCATATTCTCCACCTGTACATTGTACTCCCTCTGCACCTGCTTTATCTCCCGGAGCTCTGTCAGGGACCTGGCCCATCATGTCTTGGGCCTGATGGAGGGATTCCTAGACTTGGTCAATGGTATCATGAGAGACAGCGAACCCAGTGGCTTCACTTTGCTGGTCCACATATTCCTCCCATGACCCCTCCATACCTTAATTTACAGAGAGCAAAGGAAGTATGAGATGTTAGAAATTGGGTTACTGGTTGACTGGGGTATGAGCCTGGTCAGGGAGCAACCACAACCCTGGTCAAGGTAAGAGGCAGGCAAACCCTAAATTAACCTGTGATAAAGTTCTGGTAAGTTTTGGCACAGAGCAGCCAGACTTAACTCAGAAGCAGCGTGTAAAGTATTGTGCAATACTTCAAACAGTAAAAACACCACACAAAAACAACCCGCACCAAGTTAGAAAAATAGGTCTGACTTTAACAAATAAAAAAAATCAAAGGACAAAATCCAATAAGTAGAACCAGAGATATTGATTTTTGAAGTTTATAGTGAAAAATAGCTCCAAAAAGCACAAAGAGCTAGTGGGGATTTCTGGTTGTAGTGACCGGAACAAAATCACAAATTTAGGTCAATCACGATGGAGCACGGACTGGCTACAGGGACTCTGTTAGGTTCACTAAATACAGTACCTTAAAAATTGCGGAATATTTTACTTGGAGCTGCGCCAAATGTCTGTCAGTCTAAGCGCTACATTTGTTCGGAGCTGCTACGAGGCTGTGGTGTGAGGTCCTGTTACGCTGATGATCCGGTCGACGGGGCTTGCAATGCAAAGTCCGGTGTCAAGGATGCAAGGCGCAGCATTGGTTCGATGAGCGGTGAAGGTGTGATGCAGAGTTCTTTTGCTGTCGAGACTACCATCAACGAGGGATGCGTGGAGCTTGTGCTAGGAAAATCATCGCACAGATGCATCAGTCTCAAGATGCGGAGGGAATGTGAGTCTTTTGCGACCCTTCCATTCCACAAAGCTGCAGCGATGCATGGGTTTTGCTCGAGTATGTGCCGCTCAGCAGATGAGATATCGGTTCTGCTCAGGGATGCGTCACTCATCAGAGAAGATGCAGAAGTTCTGCTGGCAAGCATCGTATGCCCACTTGCAAAGCTGCAGGACTAGGGTGTCAACACTTGGCAGGGTAGATTGACAGATGACAGAGTCCAGGTGCAGGGTTTGGATGCCAGTTATGTGCCTGAGGCTTCAGATCTGGAGGCCAGCCAACTAGCCATTGGAGTTACTCTGGGTTATGGGGTCAAGAGAGGCAGGTCCAGTCCTTCTCACGCAAATGAGCAGCAGGCAGCAGATCAGCAAAGCAGGAGTCCAGCAGAGGGGCAGTCCAGCAGAGGGGCAGTCCAGCAGAGGGGCAGTCCAGCAGAGTGGCATTCCATCAGAGTGGCAGACCAGCAGAATGGCAGTCCTTCAGCAGCACAGCAGTCCTTCTTCCTCACAGAGAATCCACAGGTCCAGAAGTGTGCTGAAGTGGTGGTGTTTGAGGTCCAGTCTTCATACTCAGTGGTGCCTTTGAAGTGGGGGAGACTTCAAAGACATGCCTTTGAATTGCACAGATGTACGTCTGTCCTGACATGGCTCCAGACTCACTACAGGGGGGTATGCAGCCCTTTGTGTGTGAACAGGACACAGCCTATTAAGGTGTAAGTGAGGCTGTGCCTAACTCCTCCCTCCCATCGTGCCAGAGATGGCCTATTGAGACACAACTAAGCTCCCATTGTGTGTGTCTCTAGGAGGAATACACAAAGCCCAGCTGCCAACTACACCCAGCCATGTTATCAGAGACAGGCTACAGGCACCTAATGGCTAAAGCAAGAAAATGCTAGCTTTCTAAAAGTGGCGTTTTCAGAAGTGCAATTTTAATTCCAACTTCACCATATGTTTGGATTTGAATGGTGATTCTAGAGAAACCAGATTTGAAGGGTCTATCTCTTCCCAATCGGAAATTACACTTATAAAATGTAATCCTAATGTTATTCTATGGAAGAGATACGACTTGCAGTAGTGAAAAACAAATTTAGGCGATATATTTACCACCAGGACATGTAAAACTTAAAAGTAGATGCCCTGCCTTTTAAATAAATTGCACCCTGTCCTCTGGGTTGTCCAGGGCCTACCTTAGTGGTGACTTATGTGTATAAAAACATAAAGTTTGGGCCTGGAAAAAGGTTTATTTTGCCTGGTTGAAATGGCAGTATAAACTGCACACACAAGCTCAGCAATGCCAGGCCTGACATGCGGTTAGATGGCTACTTAAGTGGGTGGCACAAGCAGTACTGCAGGTCCATTGGTAGTATTTAATTTAAATTACATGTAGTTTAATTTAAATTGCATGTACTGCACTTTACTAGGGACTTATAAGTAAATTAAATATGCCAATTGAGTATGAGCTAATATTACCATGTTCATGGGGGAGCACAAGCATCTGCACACTGGGTAGTAGTGATAATGTGTGCAGAGTCCTAATTCCAGCAAAAACAAGGTTAGAAAAGTAGAGGAGGAAGGCAAAATGTTGGGGTTAAGACCACCCTAAGGCTGTCAGGTCTAGCAGTAAACATGATAGAAGTGAAACATTTTTCAGAGCAGATTAATTCCTTTATAAGCCTAATCAGAATTAAGACTCTACACCAAGTTTCTGGCCCCCGAGGCATTTAGAAGGTAGACCAGCAGTGGAAATGAGCATTGAGAGACTATGTGCTATTGATTGAGCATGTACTGCATGCAGACTCATAATTAGCAGTCAAATGTTGCCAGTAGCTCAGTAGGCATGATAGTTTTACAACCACAATTATATGCAGCAGTAGTGATAGACATATCTCTGCAACTAAAGAGCACCTCTGAAGGACCTCAATGTGAAAGATATAAACCTGAAGGCCCTCACTGTAAAAGGCTATGATCCACCTGCAAAAATGAAATGCATGTGAATGTTATGGAGTTTAGGGCAGTCAGAATAGCGCTTCATTCCTTTCTGCTGTAAATTGAGTTGAAATCCAAATTCTTGTTCTTTGCCAACCAGGTATGAAGAACTACCAAGAGGTTGCTTTGAGTTGGTGTATACAGGTGTGCCCAGAATGTGGAATGAAGTGTAAAACATATCCTTGGGGACACTAAACAGTCACATAGGAAGATGGTAGCTTGAGCCCTCTGCGGTTGAAATAATCCATCTAAATACTGCTTGAGCAACAAATAGCTGTCTTATGCCTTGCATATACTGAGAGCTGAAGGCAAGCTAAACCGATAACTGGGAAGCAAAAATAGATTGAGGTTGAATTGCAGCGTTTTTGGTGAAAAGATAGTGTGGAAGGCCTGTGAAGCAGGTCTGCACCTCCTAGTTTAGCTGCTGCTGGCTGGACAGCAGAGACAGAAGGGCTGGGAACACCACTTGCTTTGGTGTGTCCGCATGACCAGGCCCCTAAGGATCAGCTGGAGGCAAAGACTTGAATGTGCTGATAGGTCTGCGGTGACAGCGGTGGCTGATATACAGCTATTCAGAGGTCAAAGGGTAGCCCTCAAGACCATAGATCAGCACCATCCTTGGACTTATGGCACAGCCCATGGTCTAATGGGCATGGCCTGAAATCATACTATGAGATGGGCCAGCTGGGTGTAGAAGTGGAAGGAGGCACCTTGTTAGACCTGCACACCTGATATATGATTGCGAAGGAGG
The DNA here is from genome assembly GCF_964204655.1 of Triturus cristatus. Taxonomy (NCBI): domain Eukaryota; kingdom Metazoa; phylum Chordata; class Amphibia; order Caudata; family Salamandridae; genus Triturus; species Triturus cristatus. Next base: position 1,193,205,892 of record NC_140591.1, read on the forward strand.
AAAATTCTCAACCAGGTCGCCTCTGAGCTGATTGTAACCACAGACTTTGATTCATGCACTTGGACTCCGCTTTGCAGGGCAAAGATTTGCACACTGTAGAGGTCCATTGCTACAAATACAGTCCACACAAAATCAAATTGTCAAGCTTGGAACACAATCACTACACTGGGTCAATCACTCCCTTGGGTGTGTTCTTTGGCTGGTGCCTTGATAAATTGTCTTGTCACAACAGGTCTATTCAAGCCTAATTAGCGACTCCGTACTCTAAATCTGAGGTGAATGAAACAAACACTGGCTACCTAATATACCTGCTGGTAATTGAACATAGAATTGCTACTATAACTGAAGGGATGTTGAAAGAGTCACCCTACAGAAAACTGCCTAATAAGGATTTGCCAATATGAGGAAAAACAACACCAGCAAAAACTGCCCTTTGAGAAAAATCAGATAGTAGTAGATTGGGCAGATGCTCTATCTGGGCCAACTGGTGGAGAAGAAACTGATCTCAAAGAATTGTTAAAGTAAATGAGTTGGCGTGTTTGCGACAGATGAAAAAATAGAGCTTTTGATCCTCAGATTTGACAGAATGAAAGACATGTGGAAAACCACTTTTGCAAGGTGAAAGATAAGAACAGTTTGAGATCCAAATTCTGGCAAAAGGAACAAACCCTGACAGCGGTGAAAGCCAAGATTTAAGATTTAGAAGACCGAGCCTGCTGCAATAATATTAGGATTACCAAAATTACCAAGAATCCAGACACAAGTAAAATGGAAACCTATGTAGGATTACTCCTGACCTCACTGTTTTGGCAGGAAGGTCTTCTTGATGGTATTCTTTGTGAAGCATACGCATAGGGCCTTGGCAACGCACCTCGGTTCTGGCTAACCTCTGTGACCAGTAATAGTGAGACACCGAGATGCAGTGCTAGAATTAGCTAGCATGAAAGACCAGCTGCATGTGGAAGGCATGACTGCAACCATATCTCCAAACCTCACACAATGGTGCAGGAAACATGCCACATGTGTAAAGGCTTCAAAAAGTGCTGTAGGTCTGAAATACTCTGTGCTCTTCCCTGCCAGGCTGTGTGTGTATGAACAGGTATAGCTATTTATTTTACGACATAGGAAGCAGTGGCACAGTGCCCAGAAGATCATGAAACAGAAATTATGCGCTTGGAACTACTTACAGCCCTGAGAGGAAAAAAAAAGACTCTAGCACAACGGAGGCTAGCAACACCAGTGGTATAGAATAATGTTTTTTCTGTGTCCCCCTTTTGAATTACCTTATTTGCCAACTGTTGGTGCTAAGTGAATTATGCTACATGCACTTTGAAAACGTAACAAGCTAATATAGTTAACAATGATAATGATACTCTGGTAACCTTCTCCCCCTCCAGTTAGGTGAGGCAAATGGTTAGAAACAGTCATTTCACTCAAGGTTTCAATGCAGTAGTCAGTTACTGCCTATCCCTACGGCCTCCAGTGTTTAGCATGTAACTTAGTTTTTGGAGATGGTATTTTTTTCATTGTAAGTTGGGGAATTTTGCTGTCAATGTTGGCTCACATAGTGGAGAATGGGCTACAGATATATTGTATTGTCTGAAGATCCTCACACAACGAATGTTAAAAGGTACATTAGTCGATGTAGAACGTCTTGACTTTTTACGTGCAATCGCCTTGAAAAAGTCTATGAATAGACGAAACACGTGTTGGCAAAATCCTTGCTGGGAGTACCAAAAGAATAAACCAACAAGTTGAACACTGAATCCTCGGACTTTTTGTGACTTTTTATACTTTGTGAGAATATATCATTGGCCTTCTCCAAAATATTGCTAAATACATAGGTAAAAGGGGAGAAAAGAAATTGTGTTTAAATATAAAACTTATGATGGTCAAATTTATCCAGGACATTTTGGATTATTGTATTTACTAATGAGAGTGCTGAATAGAGTTCAATCTTTATAAATACAATTTCGGATCACTGAAAATGGATTACTTCCCCCTAAAGCTACTATTAATCACCAGGGGGAAGAGACAGCTCCAGCCACAGGTTATAACGTCTTCTGTGGGGGAAATATTAGTTTGTTATCTTGGAATGTGGCAGGTTTAGCTTTCAAGTTTGGGGATGAGAGATTGGTTGATTTTATAACCACTTACAAGATTATATTATATTTGTAAAAAACTAATTCTTCTTAGAGGGTTATAAGACATTTTTCCTCCCAGCAGAAGGTTCGCCCTCTGGACGTGCAAAAGGGGGTCTAATTATTTTTATAGCACTTGACATAGGTGCAGCTATGGTACAGCTGGAGTGGAACTCTAGAGTAGCACAGGGAAATAAGATAGTGGTGGGGAGAACTTTGTGGTTCTTACTCCTAAATTTGTATAATGCAAAAAATAAGAACCAGGGCCCCTTAGGTCTGACAGAATTTTCTGGGCTTCTGGAATCGTCATGGGGTGACAAATTCGCCCCGGACAATCTTGTGCTGCTTGGGGACTTTAATTGTCATCTGTGCCCAGATATTAGTCAAAGCTCGAGTGACACCCCCAATTGCCATGCCTCAGAGGAATGGCATATGGAGCATTCCTCAGATGGATCTGAGTTAAATGCCCTTTTAAACACCTATGATTTAATGTTCACATTGCAAAATGCATTGAGGAACCCTAAGAGTTTTCAACCTCCTTCTTATAAAGGCAGCGGTCATGCCAATATTATTGACTTTATTTTTGTTTCATTATCTTACATAGTCTTTAAGGATTTTGGAGAGCTCCTTTAGTGACCATAATCTGGTGATCCTGGGGATAGGGGCAATAGATTGGAGGGGTGTTCAGGTCAATGGGAGGATGGGGGCAATAACTTCAATTGACCAGGGTAGGCGATTGTGGTGGTTGCAGGTGGGTACTAGCACTCTCAATAACTCCCTATTCAAACTAAGACAAAAAGAGATTATGAAATGCCTTGAATCAGAGCCCTTAGACAAGGATGTACTTAGCTCCTTTGTCGCCATTTCACAGGCACTGGCTGGCTTATTAACTGTGCCAGCAGTACTGCCCTGCTCGGATAACCCAAGATGGTTTGACAGTGGGTGCTCTAAGGCACTAAGGAAGCTGGAAGCAGCCCTGAAAGAGATCCCTCGTAATAAAGATAGGGTAGCTAGTGCCCATTAAAAATATAAATGTGCTCTAAAAAAACGGAGGTCACTATTACAGAACCAAGCCTGGGAAGAGCTGGTTCAAGCCAGCGAACTAAAGTACGGTACTCTTTTTTTGGAAGGTCATCATTAGTCCTTGTTTCTCTGAACCTGATAAACCAAGCACGATACATCATATAACCCAGGATCAATGGAAGGTACATTTCCAGGGTGTCTATAATAACGAGGAAGGAGAACAAGATAGTGATGACCTGGGGTTATGCACAGGCGTTGTGCAGATCAACTTCCTATTGGATGAGGTTAAAACTGCTATGGAGGAACTGTCATGGAATAAGGCCCCCGGAACTGTTTCGGAACAAAATAGACGTCTGGGTTCCGATTCTGACCAGGGTACTTAATGCAGCAGCATCGACATCAATGCCCAAGTCATGGTCCTCCGCCATCATTGTCCCCATCTTTAAGAAAGGTGGCAGGGACAACCCACAGTGTTATCGTCCCATATGTCTGATAGATTGCACTGTTAACGTTTTGGGTAGGGTCCTACTAAACACGCTATCAGAATGGGCAGATAGTAACAGAATTATTTCTGATGCCCAAAATGGCTTTAGAACAGGCAAATCAACAGTAGAGCAATGCCTGAACCTTTACCTGTTGATTTAAAAATACAGCATCGACAAAAAAAGGTTCTATTTACTTGGGGTTTATGGACCTTACTGCAGCGTTTAATAGAGTGAGCCGTAGCAAATTATGGGCTTTAGTAGATGAGATAGGCGTTGAGAGGGCAATAATAAATGTTTTAATATCTTTATATGCAAACACAACAGCTGCTGTTCATTTTACACAGGAGGGGGGACTTACTTACAATTTTAGATGTTCAAGAGGAGTCCGTCAAGGGAGCATTCTTGCCCCTGTTTATTTACATTGTATATTAATGGGCTGGAATCCCATTTCATCTCACTGCACGCTGATACCCCAAGGATAGGAACTAGATTAGTCCCAGTCTTGCTATATGTGGATGATGCAGATCTTATGACACCAACACCTAGAGCATTACAAGTGTTAATTGACGGGTTTGTCTCCTTCATGAATACGCTAGACTTATCCTCCAATTTTACTAAATCTTTTGTTATGGAAGTGGGCATTGGAGGACTAGTACAAAAGCATACAAGGCAGGAACTGCTAGCTTAGCCAAAGTCCCGACCTTTACATATCTAGGTGTTTTATTTGATGATCAATTAAAATGGAATACCCTGAAGGAGGAAAAGACAAAGGTGATGAATAAAGCCTTGGGAGCCATTGCAAATTATGCACACAGGTTACGTACATGGTCCCCGGGGGTGATCTTAAAATAATGCCAATCATTTTGCATTTCCAAGGCCTTGTACGGGAGTGAGATTTGGGGCTATATGGTAGCTGATAAATTATAAATCACCCAAAATAAATTTCTAAAGCCGATTTTAAAAGTGCCTCAGGAAGCTCCTTCATACACTGTGCACGAGGAATTGGGGGTCAGATAAATTTTAGAGCTAGTGGCAGTCAGGCCTTTGCTTTGCTGGGTGAATGCTTGGTCCAATGAAGAGACCTCTTTTAACCAAGCTGTAATCGCGGATTGCCTCTCCTTGGACCATGCATTAAAAATTGCCTGGTTAAGATACATTAAGGATTCACTCAGTGCCCTAGGAAGATCGGATATATTTATGAATTATAAGACAGTAAAGAGGGAGGATAAAATGTTAATGAAAAACTTATATTTTAAAACAATTAGCGTTGAACTTGAAGGAAAGGAGCTTATGAAGCCTAGGATAAGAGCCCCCGCTTTAGTTAAATCGTCGCTGGGTATGGAGCCTTATCTCTTTTTATTAACTAGTCCCCATGAGCGTTTTTTTTTTTTTACTCCATTTAGACTGAATTTGTTTCAGCATTACTTGCCTCCCCTCCTGGTTTTGTAGTACGTACCGAGGATAGAGGGCCCTGTGGCTGTGACAATAGGTCTCCACACGATATTTTACACTTTATCTTTCTATGTAAATATTTTACACTGCTTAGACGTCCATTTCTTAAACTGTACTTGAAAGATATGGGGTTGAGGCAAGCTCGTGTTGCTCTTTTACACTTGCAACTCATGGAAGATGTTCCTACATTGAGTGTGGTTATTCATTTACTAAGAGGAATGATAAGATCAAGAAAATCTAGACATGATTGAGCTCGGGAGGGACAGTGTGGGACTAGGCTGGGATGATATAAGAATTAAATGTTCAGGTTAGATTATATGAGTGTATTTATGTCACGTGGAAGTTATGTAAAGAATAGTGTAGTCTTTTAGGATTTTTTTAAGAGTAATTTTAGGTCAAGGTTTGTCCTGTATCTTAGTAGAATGATAATGATATCTGTATGATTACTGTGTGATGAAATATCTTTTAATGAATGTAATATTGTTTTAATGTATGATCTCTTTTATGGCGGTATCACTGCCAAATAAAGATTGTTTATTATTATTACTATTAACCATTCCAGATCAGGCAGGATTCATGCTTGGCCACTCCACCTCTTTGATCATATGTATTACCACTCGTAACCTACATATCATTGGCCCAGATTTCCTAACAGTTGTGCTTCTCAATGCGTAGACCACGTTTGACTCCTTGTATGATGGAAGTTATTATAAGGTCCGAAATTGTTAACCTCTTACTGAATCTCCTCACGCTTCTGTGCACTGACTCTGTTGCACATCCAAGAATAAAAAATCTAAATTCTCAGTGCATAGGAGTACAAAGAGGCACGCAGCAAGGATGATCATTTTCTTTGCTCCTTTTTGATTTGACAATAGAGCCTCTTGCATGCATCATAAGAGAAATACACCCCCACCGTGGTACTTACACTAGAAGCAAGCCTTAGATTATATCACTATATGCAAATGATATGATTGTATATATTCAGAAACCTAATACCAATCTGAACCCTACACTGCGAAATGAAGTCTGATTTATTGTCACTCTGGGCTACAAGTTAATTGAACCAATTCTGAGATTTGCCTGCTGACAACATGTGGGCGAGCTGATATGGGTTATCCCCTGACTTGGTGTTCTGAAACTATTTAGGGATTGGTGTATAAACACCATGGTAAGGGAAAATTACAGTAAAGTGCTGACCTGACTTTTTGGGCACATTGATAGATGGTTTCATCTGCCAGTGTCCATGATAGGCAGGATATCAATATCAATACTTTACATGCTTGTTCTGTTCGGATTCCTCTATTAAGACCATTTCCCCGCTTATTTTTCATGGCCATCAATGGTACGCTACTCAAACTGATCTGGGCTAAACAACAACCTAGAATTAACTGATAAATAAATATAAGTTCTATGCTTCAGATATTTTTGTTTGGTACACCCAGAAGATTAATATAGGCATCTCTGGTTTGAGAAAAGACTGCATCTTTACTACCAGTTGGTAAATGCTCTTTGCACATGTCACTCAAACTAAATGCCATGCAGGGAGCTCCACATGCCTGGCATGGGCGAGGCTGACCCAACTGACTGGGTTAAAATATCTCTATTCACCCAACCAGCCACTGTGGGATAACTCAGTGATACAATTAGCCCAGGATTAAGGGACTTAAACAATGCTTCCAAACCATGGTCTGCAACATGCTCTTACCAAGGGTGTTATTTCTTACTCTGAAAGACTGGAAGACCTGGTCTATTGTCTAACAGTGGGAGTGCATAGGGGGCCATCGGTGGAGGGGCTGAGGAGCCTGCGTGGCCTGACAGCTGAAAGCCGGCGGATCTGCTCGTGACCTGGGCCAGCAGCGCAGGGGGCCAGCTGGGGCAGCAGGGCCGCATGGAGGACTCCCGACAGCTGTGGGAGCCAGGACAAAATTTGGGGGGGGGGGCTGCGCAGCAGGAGAGAGCCTGGCAGAGCCTGAAAGCCAGCAAAGGGACCCCACAGGGCCAACACTGACACCACATTCGGTGAAGTTGTGAAGAAGCTCTAGCCCATTTTGTGTGACGGTAGATGGCGCTGGCTGGTGCCACAAGGGAAAGGTGTGGCATGCGCTGCTTGAGACTGATGGAGGCCCCACTATAAGGGGAATTTGGGGGCTGGCAAGGGCCCTCTGACAGTGGACTTGGCTTCAGGGCGGTGAGGAGAAGCTGGCCTACGTGGCAAGGAGCCTGTATTGTGAGCCTGCCTGGAGGGAGCTATGCTAGGTGAGTCTGGCAGACTTTGGCATGTGCCTGCAGTACGCTCTGCAGTGGTGGCCTTGGGGTCTGGGGCCAGGATAGCGTTGAGTACTGTCAGGTGCGGGAGCTGGCACCCCTAAGCAGTGGATTGGACCCTGAAAAGTGACTGGGACCTGTTTGGCTGACGGAGCTGCCTGAGGCTGGTGCTGCCGGATCATACCCATGGTGAAAGAGACCAGGAGTAGTCGACTGAGAGCTGTGCCCCTTGGACGGTTTCAGCTGTTCCCTGTGGCAGAGAGGGTAGTCCCCGGCGAAGAAACCCGGCAACTTTGGGGTCCCCTGCCATTATCCCTCCATCCTTTGGCCTGGAATTTGAGGCCAAGCTCCGAGCAGACGGAGATCTGTGTGATCTGTCAATACACGGTGGGTGCTCTGGTGACGGCGCAAGGAGCCCAGATCGTGTACTTTGCCATGGTGTACACCAAGCATGAAGGCTTAGTGGCAACAAAGGAGGTGGCAATGACACAGGGTCAAGGGCCACCACGCCATGGACTTGGAGACACAAACAATGCCCTGGAGCACAAGATCAAGGCAGTGGTGATTGGCATGTGTCTCCTGAGGGCGGATCATTGCAAGTTGGCAGAGAGGTTCATGGATGTCGTAATCTATCATGGCACAGATTTACCTGAAGATGCCTGGTCATGAGGAATAATTGACCCAGCTCCAGTGGGAGGTAGAGGTTCCCTCTGCAAACGTGGATTATGAAGAGGGGCGCTCCCGACTTAACAATGCCAGACTGGTGGGGGTTCTCGAGAAAGCAGAGCATCCCTCTACAGAGTTGTTGGTAAAGCAGAGGCTGGCTGCTAAGGTACTGGGAGGGGCGGTGATGCTTCTGTTCTCTGTGGAGAGGGCCCATAGGGTCCTGGTTCGGCCTCCGGCATCTGGGGCACAACCTAGACCTATTGTGTCTCGCTTATTGAACTTTAGGGACCGAGATCATCTATTGCAGGAGGCGCTTGCCTACAGACCCTGGAGAATTGAGAACTGCCCGGTAAGCGTTTATCCAGACTTCGCAAAAGCAGTCTAGTATAAGCAGGAGTCCTTTTTGGCAGTCAAGAAATATTTGGGACAACTCTACTTCAAACATGCCTTGTTGTTTCTAGCCCTTCTCTGTGTCGAGGTGGGCCTGCTGGTGGTGTTTTTCACGGAGGAGAAGGAGGTGTAGATTGGTTGAAGAGCTGGGGACACCCGATATTGCAGGAACAGACTAGAGAGGGCTGCCACGATTGGCAGATCCTGCAAACGCAGAAGAGCACGGTATTAAAGGTGACTCCCACCAGTGCAGAGGCCTGCTCAAAGAGGTACAAGGTGGTCACGGAGCTGCAATGTGAACTTTTGCTTCCCTCAGCAAATCATTGAGAGGCCCTGGCTCCTGCCTTGGAACCGTCTGTGGTTGGATCTGCAAGCTCCAGTGTGCCTGCTGCAGACGTGGACCTCCCAAAAATTACCCCTATGAATGCTAACAAGTTCACTTGAGGAACTAGTCCAGTGAAGTGGAACTGTCAATGTTCTTGGCATTGCCAGTATCATTCATGGATTCAAGGTATGGAGGTGAGGGGGAGTTTGGCAGCCGCGCAGACAGTTCAAAGACACTAGCAAGAATGAAATCCCAATGTGTTCACTAAATGGATTAAAAAGAACAATAGGAAGAAGCGAACACCATGCATTTACGCAATAGCGGGTGACACTAGACTTTAGGTGTTGCACAAGGCTTGTCAGAAATGGGAAGGTCACCTGATTAGCATTAGAGGATAAAAGCTGGAATTATTGATGTAGCCAGGTATCTCAGTTGCGCTAAATGCCTAACATTAAATGCAGACTTGATCCACTTAGCATGGAGGTGCACTGAGTCTAGGTCTATTTGTAAAAATTTGAGTATACTATTAAATTATATAAAGTTCACTAGATTATAAATTATTATTATTATATTATTAATTGGCAACATTATGATGGAAATGACGTAGAATTGAAGCCCAATCACTAAACTAATTGCGCTACTTGGATATGACTGATATTCCTAGGAAAAAGTTGAGCGTTAGAGCTCCCTCATATAACGACTGGATCAGAGATGTGTTTTTTTGCAATGACCAGGTGGACAAGTATTTATCAACTATACCTTTGTCACATAAGGCAAAAGACTTTAAGAAACCCCTAGATCATTATATGAATAGGTTACCCACAGATGATGAGGAAGATGGCTCATGTTCCCCTATGAATTCCAAGGGTCCTATCTCTGCAAAGTAAATATGCTGACTGAGATTGTTTTTATAGTGTATTGAAGTACCAACCTAATGCATGTAGTGGTGAAAAATATGATTTGTATTTACTGAAACGGCATGCAGGTACCCATACGATTAATATAAGTAACACAATAAGCCTATTTTCTTATATTGCATGCACTGCGATTATGATGACCATGTAATGTTGCAATTCCAAATAAACATTTAAAAATTATTAATAAAATGACTGTAAAGCCTATCCCAAGTTGCGAAAAGACTTGTGGCAATGTTTTCAATTAAAAACATGGCAAAAAAGAACATTTTAAATCCAGGTACAGATGCTGTGGAAAGCATTCTAAATCCTCTGGTTCAATACATTTCTCTGCTTCTCCTTGCAGCCCAAATTGCTTGATTCATGATGACTGTAATGGAGATCTGCTGAAACATAATCTTCATTGAACTACTACCCCCAGCTTAGTCTAGTAACCTGAGCAATTGCACAAGCCTTGCCAAACATCAATCAAACATTCATCAGATTTTACTAATCAGAAATAAAAAAAGAAATTCTTCATTACAATCTATAAAAGAAAGTCTTATGTGACCATAGGAAGATATTTTGTCTCTGATATCTTAAGAATGAGAATTAACCCTGGATATTCTTGTGAATCAGATAAAGTTGTTACAATCCTGACTTCAGTTGTCATCAGTTTGAAATAAATGTATGTGTTATGTACTGAAATAGGATTTGGGATCCTTCACTTTTTAGCACTTGTTTCAATTAATTTTTATAATGGTTTAACAGATTTTACGATTCTTTGTATAAACTGCAATTCTTTGTATCAGGTTATGCACAAGAAAGAGATGAGCACAGCCATGTCACCATTTAATCTCGTCTATGTTTGTTAAGTTATAATTTTATTTTGCAAAGCACTTTTTTCAGTGTGTTTCACTTCTCCCAAAAGGGTCAATGAGATTCAGGAACTCGCCTATGTTAAGACTTTTACAAAGTTTGTAAAGTACTAAGTGGGGTGCTAAAGCTGGATAATACATACGCAGAACAAGAGAATTCAGATGTTCAATTTTTTTGTAGATCATGGTCATTCCAAAAAGGGGCAAGCTGTATTTAATTATCGCATAGCCACACAAGCGTTTCCTGTATGGGAAAACAAGACATCCCTTCCTGTTGCTGAGAGAAACACATTTTTTTCTCCCTTTTTTGTCCTCATTAGCCTCAAGTTTCCTTCCACAGCACCTCCATCCGAGACAACCCTTTTTCCGTGCCGGGACAGAAAGGTTCTGATACTGTCTTACTTATCAGAGACTGGCCATTTGCACTACAATAGCCATTTTCCCTAACCTTCAACTCTCCCATCCGTAAGCCGTCCCTCGAAAATATCCACCAGGAGAGATTACGAAAGATTCTGTGAATGGCCTGTGCATTATACCGAGGTCTAATTTTAGGCATAATCATTGGACAGTCCCTTCCTACCTCTCCAACCATTCCACTAACGGATGCCAAAAGGCATACCTTCTCCTTTCCAGGGAGATTGCATCCAGACTATAAATATATTTCAATGATAATTTCCACTCTATATATGTAGGAGGATTTGGGCTAGTCCATTTTTTACACAATTCTCTTCGTACCAGCAACATAGCATAGAAAATTAGTTTTTGCTTATCTCTATCAAACTCGCTGTCCATCCCAAAAAACACCAGGAGAGGGATTACCTGAATCTGTATTTTCAAGATATCAGCCAAAGCGCTGCATACATCTCCCCAAAATACCTGAATCTTTGGGCACCTCAAGAACATATGCAAGTCGTCCGCCAGCTTCAAGCTGCATTTGGTACACGCCACCTCTCCTCTATTCCCAACTTTCGACAGCTTTTATGGAGTCCAGTACACTCTATAGACAGAAAAAAGGGGGTTTCTATTTAAATAGGCTGGCTTAATCACTTTATGAAGTGTAGAAAAGGATACTTGCCATAATTTCTCCTGGCAAGTCCATCCCCCATAACTCTTGTGGCTAAGTAAACTCCCCCTCCACTTCTTCCATCATCCACCAATACCAATATGATGTTTCCTTCTTCTTAAGGCCATCTAAGATCAACATTTCTTCAAGTTCGTTGACACTGCCTATCATGTTTTCTAATAATTGAAACCAACTTTGAATTTGGAGATATTTAAACCATGAAACTTGATTATTTGTTTTAATTTGAAATCCTTCCCATGGAATCAACAATTTTCCTTCTAGTAGGTCCTCCCATCTTTCTACTCCAGATTTTCTTAGTGCCCCTGCCAAATTGTCCTTGTTCCATTCCAGTGATCCAGGTGAGTCCCAAATAGGAGCCATATTTCTATAGTAAAGCCATTTCAGTCTCCTTATGATCCTGTACCAAGTTTCTGCCGCACCTCTAAGAATCTTCAATCTAACTTTTTTTTTTAATCTAGGGTCTGCATACTTCATCATAAAGCCCGAAGCCCCTCCTTCTACTCCTTTTAGCAATCCAGTAAACATCTTCCCAATTTCCAAATCTAAGGGTCTATCCAAAAGCATCCTGCTATTCTTAAGCTGGAATGCCCATGCATATAATTGCAAGTCCGGAAGAGTCAGGCCCCCTTTTTCTCTCCTCCTCTGCATTTTTTTTCCATGAGATACGGGGTCCTTTTGCTGCCCAGATAAAAGAACCAATCTTGCCCTGTAACTTCATAAGGCCCGCTTCCTTAAAGGCAGAGGTATGGTGTTAAAGAGAAAGGTCAACTTCGGTAGTAGGATCATTTTCACTAGATTTACTCTACCAAAAATAGTCAGGGGTAGGTACATACAACTGGCCATTAAATCACAGACTTCTTTTTTCACCCTGTTAAAGTTGGTTTCCACAAGCTTATTAATGTCACGAGTCACTCTAACTCCAGATATCTCATTTCAGTAGTAGTTTTTTCTGCCCCTTCATCTAAATTCCACACTATAATCTCTGTTTTTCCCCTGTTTATCTCGTACCCTGATACTCTTCCAAAGTCTTCCGCTATTTTTACTACATGAGTCATTGTATTTCCGACGTCCGCCGTATATATCAGCAGGTCATCAGCATATAATGCCAGTTTCTTAACCCAATCATTACACTGAAAGGGTATTATCCCATACTCTGCCCTCACTTTTTTTGCCAATGGCTCCATATACAAATTAAATAGAAGTGGGTATAGCTGGCACCCTTGTCTTGTCCCTCTTAATAGTGAATGCTGATGTTAATGCTCCATTTACTTAGACTCTTGACCTTGGTGACTTATAAAACCCCGCAATTATTCTACAAAATCTGTCTCCCAATTTAGCCGCTTTCATAACCGATAACAGAAAAGCCCAGTTCACACGATCAAACGCCTTGGTAGCATCCAAGGCTATAACTGCCAAGGGTGCATTATTCGCTACCGCCAAATCAATTGCCCCTATCAGGGAGTAAGTTAGCTCGTGTAATGCCCTTCCCTGCATAAAACCTTTCTGGTCCTCATGCACCAAGTCCCCCATAAGGCCTTTGAGTCTGTCTGCCAGAATTTTAGAAAAGATCTTGTAATCGCAATTTAGGAGCGACACTGGCCTATAGGAATCACATCTGTTTTTGCTCTTTCCTGGTTTTACTATTAGGGAAATTGTAGCCTCTCACCAGGACTCTGGTTGGGATGTCCCTTGCATAAACAACTCATTGAATAATCTAGTCAGGATTGGAGTCAATACCTCCTTTAGTGCACTATACACTTTTAAAGGTAGACTGTCTGGACCGGGTGCTTTCCCTCGCTTACCCTTCTTCAATACCTGCTCCACTTCCCCCTCTAGGATTTGAGTATTTAAAAAAACAGTTTTTTCCTCTTCCAATGTCAATCTCTCGCCCCAACTCAGCCACCTATTTCTCTCTTCTTCGGATGACACTAAATCCTCCTCATACAAAGTTCCGAAATAGTTTTGGAAAGCCTCTTAAACCTCTTTTATGTTAGTTAAAACCTTACCAGTATTCTGACACTTAATTTCTTGTATTAGGTTTTTCACCTGATCTTTCCTTGTCTGCCAAGCTAACAATGTTCCGCAATTCTCCCCATACTCAAATTGCTCTAACTTGCTTGTCTCCCACCTTTCCCTTACCGTCTTGTCCAGAATAGCAGCAAGTTTAATTTTCATTTCTGATCATTCAATCTGTCTAGACTGAATATTGTTGGCCAGATCTCCTTCTAGTACTCTTATCCTCTCCTCCACTTCTCTAATCTCTTCCCAAAAGACTCTCCTCTTCCCGGCAGCATAACTTATTAGCTTCCCCCTCAAGTACGAATTATAGGAATCCCACACCACCCCCGCCGGCTTCGAGCCCCAATTAAAGTAAAGAAATTCAACTGTATCCTCTTTTAATCTCATAAATTCCTTATCCAACATCAGGGTACGGACTAACATCCATCTGGGGGGTAAGCTATCTTCCCTAAGACCAATCTCCAATAAAATTGCGGAATGATCTGACAGGTGAATCCCAATATGTGAAATGTTCTTGACTTGCTCCCGTAGACCTAAGTCCAATAAAATATAATCTATCCTTTACTGGTGATGATATTTCTTATTTACATGCGTATATCCTCTTTTATCCCCCATCCTCCATCTCCAACTGTCATATAATCCCAGTTGTTTCATCATAGATTTTATCTGCCCCTTCATTTTTTGATTTGCATTTGCTCTCCTACCAGCCAATCTATCCAAGGTGCTATCTAATGTCACATTAAAATCACCTGCCCAAATAATTGGGTCTGAGGAGCAAGATAGCTCCACCAATAACTCTTGCAGCGGTCCTATATCATCCACATTGGGCCCGTAATACCCTGCAATGTGAAACCAACCCCCCTACTTTTAATTTTAGTACGACCCATCTATCTCGTGTATCTGAGTTACTTTCTATAATATAAATCTTTGGATCTTGTTTTATTAATATCACCACTCCTTTAGTTACGAAGGTTTGCTTAGTGCACACCTTTTGGGGCTTAATTACTTCCTTATATTCTTTCTCAGACAGATGCGTCTCCTGGAGCACGCAGATCTGGGCAGTACAATCTTTTATATACTGGAGGATACGCTCTCTCCTTGGCCTCACTCAACCCATTAACATTCCCAGATAAAATCTTCAAACTCAATCTCTGTCCCTGTCCCACGTTTCTATCATAGTGACCTTCCCAACTAGCGAATCTGAGACTTCAGAGAATTTTTTTTCTTCTTTGCCTAATGCTCCCCAGCCAGTGTCCCCTACCCTTTCCCCTCCACCCCCCATGGAGAACCTTCCCCCCCTTTCTAATAGCCTTAGCCTATGGGGTTTTCCCCCAAGTGTGTTTCTATCTCGACCTTTATAACCAGAAAATTACATTCCAAACCGCTACTTATTGCTCTTCCTAGCTAGCTACCTCATTTCTGTATCTACTTACAAGTCTATTTACAAGATCCTATAGAGTAATCCACTTCACTCACCGCTCTGAAATTGTACATCTTGTTATTCATCATAACTTTTAACACCGCCGGGAATTTCATCTGCACGGAGGCCCCTATCTCCTTCAACTGGTCCATTCTTTTGCCCAACTCCCAGTGCCTGTTGGAGGTAATGTAGGAAATATCAGACCTAATTTTACAAGACAACCCGTCTACCTTTACTGTTTTCATTATCAAAGTGCTGGAAAATGCCTTCTCTTTCAGAGAGTAAATAAGGAAATTTACCAAAATACTCCTGGGTTTGCTTCTGTTTGGATTCAACCTGAAGGGGTTCCTATGTACTCTCTGGATGTCCCTACCCAACCCCTGTTTGGTCTCTTCTAGATGGAGCCCTGTTTTAATCAACTTAACTACCAGACCTTCCGGGTCCTCTCCCTCTGCTTCTTTCGGCACATTTAAGATCCGTATATTGTTTCTCCTTTGGTTGTTTTCCATCCTTTCCTCCGAATCCTGATGCCCATGTTCTCTCAATATCAAGGTTTTTATATCTTCTTCATTTGTCTGTATCTTGCCCTTAAGTTCCTCAACTGACGCCTCTAAAACTGTTGTTCTTCCTGCAAGATCATCAAGTTTTGTTCTCTAAAACCTCACAAGCCAAATTAATCTCCCTTTGGTTCTCTTCAGACACCTCAAACCTACTTCTGATCTCAGACTTAAGTGTTGCAATCAGGTCCCCCAGGGCTGCTCCACCCGTGTTGACTTCCACCTGCTCTCTCTGAGTCTTGTCCATTCTCTCTTCTGTTCTCAATTTTTGTTTTGGATCGGGTTCTTCTGTCCCCCCTTTCTTACTTTCCTCACCTCCATCTAGCGTTGGGTGAGTGGTGGAACTGCCTCATGAATCTTTTGCTTTTTCCATACTCTCCAGATCATTTGGGCCTTCCTCTTGCAACACTGTGTACCTGTTGGGACTACACATATCACCCCACTCCCCCAGTGATCCCTCCACCGCATGATCTAACTGTCCCTCCGTAGTCTTATCCATCTCCCCTTTTATTGTCCTAACTTCCCTCAATGTTAGAGTCCTTGGTAATACCTTAAAAAAGGTCCTAAGAGAGGGAGTGACCTTTACCTTCTGGGTTTTATTCATACAAAGTTTTATCGGCCCATCTTGCTTAGCCGCTTTCTGTTCTCTTCTCACAGATATTCTTACTACTGGGGTTCTATTCTCTGAATAATCTTTTTCGTTCTTTCCTTCACCTATGCCTCCACCTATACCTCCACCACACCCTCTGCCTCTACTTGAATACTGTTCCGACAAGGCCTTACCCCTCTTAGTACTCCTTAGTGTGTACCTTCCTACTCCCCCTTTTGGGCTTCTTTTCCCTGCAGTCTGGCACTCTGCTGTAGGTCCTGCTGTAGGTCCTGCCTTTTGTCTGTACCTCCCCCCGTGTTTAATAAAACCATCCGTATCCCGGTCTCCACCTTCTTTACTCTGTGTTTTTGGGCTGTCCCCCTCCCTCCTCCCCGGTATGGGATTCTTGCTGCTGCCTTTCTCCCTCTTTTTACTTCTAGTGCGGCTCTAGACCAGCGTTCTCCTTCTCTGGGAATCACATTTTTTTGACTGGCCACAGGACTGCCAAGTCCGATCTGAAGGTTTGCAAATGAGTGACGCTACACAAATTTGCCATGCAACACCATCTTAAAAGCAAAGCTAGAACTGAGACATAAGTAAGATAAGTCATGTAGAAGACACTATTTCATTGAAGCATCACAATCATGTGAAGTTTAATGGCTGCATTATTTTAACATCTTCTAAAAGGGTCAGCAACAATTAAGGCATGTGCTTGTTTTGAGCTGTTCAGAAAGTTTGTCAAAAACATAGTGGTATGTTATTGACAAACCCACTGTTCATTCCCAAGGTGGCAACCTATTTTCATATTAACCAGTGTCCTTATCTGTGCTCTGTAAAAATCCATAAATGACTACAGAGCTAACATTTCATACCTTGATATAAAAACGTTCAGCAATATTGTGTAAAGAGGACAAGAGAATTTAGACATTCAAGCCAACTGCTTTTAAGATATGCTTTTTCCAACAAGGGGCAAGCCTTGCTGTATCGCCAAATGTATTGTTTACTGTGTGAACCTATGTTATCAGAAGGCACACTAATCCCATCTGTGGAGAGTTGCAACTCCTTAGAAGACATCCCTTTTTATAAAGCATCATGATTCCTCCTTTCCAAGTAACTGCTTCTGCTTACTGTTTTCAATGCGTTTTAATCTACTTAAGATCCAATGTTAGGAAGGAAGTTACATACATGTGAATATAGTTTTGAATCTTTGGTATTTTTGATAGTTATCTTAGAATCAATCTGCCTACCCTATGACGTAATTGCTAATTAAAATGATATTCCTTTCTGTACTAGAATATGACCTGGTCTAAGGAGGTGGAACTTAAATCATATCTACCAAATGGCTGAGAAAGTAAAAGCTTGAATAACTCTGTGTGCTACCATAAGTATGAAGTGTACCAGAAATTGCCTAGCTGTCAGGAATGCATTTGTTCCAGCGAGGGAGAGCCAGGTTCTGAACTTATATCATAATCCAAAAATCTCCCTATAAGGGCTTCTCAAGAGATAGAATTGTAAAGCAACCTCCCCGATCAGTACAAAACAGGGAAAGATGTGTATAGGTTTAAGATAAGGAAAAGGAACATTTAATCTCTCCAGCAACGACCTGCCACAGGTAAATGCCTCGCCTCACCCAGAGTCGATGGCAATTGTAATGAGAGATCTCCAGAGTCGGGGCTGAATACCCTATAGTAACATGTGGCACACTGATGGTCAATATATTTACAAGTATCACACATGAAAACATACACAGGGAAGAAAGTAATTTTGGATTCACTGGATATTTTAGAAGAGATGACATTAAAGTGCCCCAAAGTCAACAGGAAACACCCGGAGGGCAGTCAGGCAATGCAGATGTAATGAAGGAGCCAGTTTGACCAAAGATTACAGAGCGCAGGCATTTAACAGAATTCTCTGACAGAGGTCGACCCTGGCTATAAATTTACTAATTCTCAGGCAGCCTGAGGAGATTTGGAAGAAGCCTTTCTCCAAGCCTGCCTTGCTAACATGATTTGCAACAAAGTGCTAGACTGAAATGACAGAACTGAATTTGTCCGGAAAACCATGAATCAATCTATTGGAGTGAGGATTTACGTTTGAAGTGCAAAGCAGCTTCTTACCACATAAACATAAAAATCAAGTTTCTGGAGGCTTATGGAAAGAAGCTGTGTGAGCCTGGTGTTCTCTCCCATTGTCAAGTGAGTGCCTTCATATTCAGCTTTGGTCTCAAACTCTGACACAGTTTTATATACTACTGCTTTTTGTTGCTGAACGTGGGCAAAAGAGCTTCATTACAGAATCTGCTGATGTCCATGGCCCTCATGGACATGCCCACAAGTGCTACAAACTCCAGTCTGGGCTTGCTCCAGCATTGTGGCTTCATGTTTTTTGTCCTAATTCCTCAGACAGCTCTTCCTCAGTTAATGGACAGTTGAGGAGATTCAAGGTGAAGACTAAATCCTCTCCATTGTCACAGCCTAGCCCAAAATGTTCACATGAGTTTCCCATGGATCAGCCATCTTCCTCTGCACCATCAGAGGAGACTCATTCCATTGAGAAAAGGGAGTATTTCACTCCCCTGCCACATCTGAACCCAGATTATCAAAGACATGGTCCTTTCTCAGAAGATAAATGTTTGCACTCTTAAGCTACCATGGCCGTAACCATTTGTGCTTCTTCTATTTAGTTGACACCCCAGGAGAGGCTCTCCTTGTTGGAACAATAAAGCCAGTCATGCTCCAAGAAATGGGGCAGTGGTACTTCTCTCATTATTTCCTCATAAGTGAAATGGTGTAGGGATGTAACCCATCTTGAATATTTGTTATCAAAATAATTTGCTCCTACTGTCAAAGTTGGAAATGTTAACTTAAACTACGGTCGTGGCAGACATTCAGAGCAACAACTGGTGTTGCTGGAGCGGTCTTCTGGATGTCTGCTTCCATGTACCCATACTGAAGGAACATTGAATCAGAAAGGTCTCCCTGTTTTTGTTAGTAACACTATCAGTATAGAACATTTCCATTTGATCTCAAAGCTGCCCTCTGTCATTTCCAAGATCCTAGCTTTGGTATCATCCTTCATGCAGCAGCAACATTTTCACCAGAGGGATAACCATCTCAACCATGTATAAAAATTTCACACAGGGATAATAGAAAACTCGCCCGGCGCTGTTCCTCAAATCTCTGTTTCCATTATGGAGAAGAGTTTGGTTCTTGTTCTGGGAAAAAAACGAACCCAAGTATGTCAAGGGAAAATTCAGAGTCCACTCACACCTTTACGTACTTCGGTTGTCTGTGGTTCCATCCAAGAAAAATCCCGTTTATAGGGGCGATGCTGGTTTTCACCCGGGCAGAGGCATTCTCTCTCCCATGAAGGGTAAGGACCATCTGGCACATAGTTTCACAAAGGAGACTGCAACAACCTTGTTGCTCCAGAAGCTTCTTGTGCTGCATATGGACTGCTTTGAGAAGATACCCTCTTTCATCCTCCAAATTCATTCTCTGCAACTCCATATGGTAGAACAATTTGACAGGCTGCAGGATGCAGAATTGAAGTTCAACCTAGTTCATCCATTCTTATTCCTGACTTTGGGATGTTAGTGACATGTTCCCAAGCCCTTCTAACTCTTCTGCATTCAGGTGGGGTCACATTGCAGGAATGCCTCCATCAATGCTTTGTGGGACAGATTAGATACATACCTACAAATAAATGTGCTAAAGCTGAAGTCAGTCTCTTGGTTTGAAATTCCATTCCTTCATGCTAAATCTGATATAAGTATGGTTACAGTACACCCAGACAACACCAAAACTATTTTATCCCTTGAAATAAGGAGAACTCATTGCCTGCAACTTTTTCAGTTGGCAGTGTCTTCTTTTTTGAAGTAAGTGATGCTACAAGGTGTGTTACTTATAGTCGTCACTTCACAGGGATAGAAAACCCAGAGTGTGGAGCCTGAGCAGGCTTGTTTAGTTAACACACTCGTTGGAAACCATCTGGGAAATCCTCAACCCATCTTGGAGACCTGTGGTTAGAAACTAATATATGTTTTTGCAACTCATTTGAACTCATAGTGTGGTCAGTTTACTTCTTGTATGCACAGGGATCTCACATAACTAGGAGCCAGCCTGTTGTTGGAATGGATGGTGATGTTTCTGTTTTGCTTTTTCTCAACCTTATTGATTCTGAGGTTTCTTTAGAAGATCAGAAAGAACCCATAGCCCACTCTGATTCATATGGCTTCAGTATGGCTTCTCAAGGTTTTGTATTTCTTGCTACTCCTATTTTTGTGTTGTCCCAGTATAGGTCAATAAGGTGGATATGTTAAGACCAAAACTTGCACATCTGCCCATATGAGAGCCATGAAATCATTTGACTAAACGTTGCTGATTGTGGTGGTGTTCGTCTGAGTCTACCCTCTGTGTCTGGTCTCACTGCTTTGTACATTATTTTGTATTTCAGCCTGTTTTAGTATTGCAGCACAGAAATATGTTGACTGGTAGTATTTGCAGTATGTGGTGCTTGCACACATTATCTGCTTAGTGGAATACAGGTACTGCAAACTATTCTGAGTGGTTGACATTGATTTCTGAAAATGTATTTGTCCGGTTTCAAGTGAAAGTCCTAAACATAACATGGCCTACCTATGGAGTTGTATTGGATAGATGACCCACCTATTGATCTGTGTTGGGTCAACTCAAGAGGGGCGGCCATCTTAAGGTTACGATTTGCACTCCAGTTTTGACAAAACCATTCTAAAAAGAGACTGCATGCTGAGGTGGTATTCACCAGAGTTCGCCTTCCTGAGTTTATGGATTCCTCTGGAGGGATTTGAGAAAATAGCAAAAAATTTATCAAAATTGTCTTTTTTTTAAACATAGGAAATAAGTATGAGTGTTTTTCTAGCAATAGCTTAAAAAAAGTCTTGCTGTCCTATAATCGCCCTCTTTCCAGATTTTTAGGAACAGTCAGATTTGTTTTGTAAAAAACAATCACAGTTTTGGCAATTTTGTAAATGGTAATCAAGATTTCCTGTTCATTTTGGTTTCTACCTACTTGTTGATTGTGGTGGAAAGAGGTGTGAAAACCATGGATAAACCTGGAAAATTATGCATTTCTGAAAAGTAGACAACTGGCCTGACTATTACTTTGGGGGGTGGTCTGCAGTCTGTCAGGGTGACAGGTCTTTCCTCCTCCAAACTGAATGGGCTTCGACCCACCTTATTTAGAGATCGCTGCTAGCCCTACAGAGCTGTGTTTGCCTACAGAGGAGTTACAGCTCCACCTCAGGCACTGAAAGTTTGGTGAGCATTCCCCACATTTCAAAGTAGGAGATTGTTTTTCACAAACAAAAACTAAATGACCCTGACACCCTAAGAGTTTTTTTTACCAGGGAGTGGAGATAGCTTTTCTATTTTTCAGTTAATCTGACAATCTGAATTTAAAACAAGAAGCATCAGACTTTTTTGTCCAAATATGGCAGACAGTGTGATTCACCTACACAAGCAACAATACCTCTGCTGGGATGTCAATGTAAAGTTTCTGAAACTGGAGCCTGCGGGGGCACTGCTGTCAGAAAAATGACAGTCTATCTGACTCAAAATGGAGCAGGTAGACTGTCAGTTTTCTGAAAAGTGTATTCCACCATCCGCCCACTCCTGACAGTTTGTGAAAAGTGTACTCCACCATCCGCCCACTCCAAATCAGCCCCAAAAGTCTAAATTCAGCGAGGGTAAATTGTGTATATCACGGTTTCCCCAAAGAAATGTAGTGCCTGATTTTTACTTTGGTCGGCGGCATGCTGTCAATCAGGGTGACAAAGGTCTTTCATTCCAGTGAGCAGAAAGAGTGTATGGCTGTCAAGGGGTAGGGTGTTGCAGCCCAGTACCAAGACGGACCATAGCCACACACCATTCCTTTTGTATATAACACCCCAATCTGCCCAGTCCAAGGGGGAAGAAAGAGTGTTGCAGTCGTAGGTGGACAGGGAAGAGCAATTGCCCGTGCATTAGGGGTCTCACCCTTTCACCTCCCTGGTCGTTTGGACGATGGTTCTCTGGAAGTGGATCACCCTCCCGTGGTGCCTTCCTAATAGGGAGACAGCCGAAAGAGGTACCATTCGAAAGGGGAACATTTTCCATTTCCAGTAGTACTCCTCCCATTGTAATTAGTCTTCTGGGATCTGATCTGTGGTCCAAGTAGAAAACACATTGAAAGGAGAACGAGCAGGAGCACTTGATGATTGAGTCCTTTTACACTGTAAAGGTAGCGCAGAGGACCTGATCATCATTGCTAAAGAGTTTAAACACCTATAAAAGTAGCTTCTTCACCCACAACTATGACCTTGATTATAAGTTTGGGGAGTGTTATCCCCTGTTGGGATAATACCCCCGCCGATTATAACGGACCCAGATTTGCTGAGTGTGGGAACATCAAGCTCAATTTTACCGCCCTGTAAAACCACCTGGTAAAATTGCAATTGCCTTGGGCTGCAAGTATAGTCCAGTAATCTACATGGCTCTCCCCAGTAGCAAAGGGGAACACAGGACACTCCACCTGCCTCACACCAGCCTCACTTGCCCCTGATGTCATCTCTGACCCCCAGATGGCCATTGATTGCATTGACCACATGCTGAGAGAAGGTGGTAAATGGAATTGTTATTCCCAGTGGAAAACTGAATACCATATGAAATTTGGCTCAGAATAATTGGGGCCCTCGTGTTATTTGGATTAACTTGTAACTGCACAGTATTTGTGGGGTGTTACTGCATGGTATTAGTGTTTATGGGTATGCAGTTTGCTCCACACCAGTGCAGGGAAACATATAAGGCCTATGTAGTTGGATGTCAACAGGTTTATAATGGGAAACAGTCAATGGATTAGGAGTAATGGAGACATCTTTATTCTTTGAAAAAGACTAGTTGGCTGTAAATTTATGTGAACAGTTGTTTGGAAACTTATACATGAAAACTATTATTATGCCAGTAATCTTACAAAGTGGATATGTAAATAAATATAGCTTATTTCCTTGTTCAGTATTTAATTCACCTCCCACAATACAAAGGTTTTGTGCCCTTTACTGTAACCTCTTTTGAAGATTACAGTAATAATGATTGGTTCTTTAAAGCTGGCACAAAAGTCAACGACATGCAGGTAGAAATTGCCAATATTCTGTACTGAAACATATTCTGTTCCTTTTCTACTTGTGTTTCTAGGTGCCTATCCTAGACTTTCATTGAGCTTCAAATTGAAAAGAAATATTGGGTATTTTATTCTTCAAACCTACATGCCATCTATCCTGATTACAATTCTATCCTGGGTTTCATTCTGGATCAATTATGACGCATCAGCAGCGAGAGTTGCTCTAGGTATGTAAGACATGTTTAAAGTATTTGCAAAGTATGGTCATCCTAAGACTGACAAAAGATGTATCTGAATGTTAACATGTATGTTTGCTTGAGTTTAGTCTGGTGGCCTAATGCCATCCATCAGTAATTGCAAATAAATGCATTGCTTTAACAGAAAAAAATGTCTAAATTTTTTGTTAAAAAAAGTAACCATAGAGAAGTAAAAAAAAATAGATGATGAACATGAAACAGTCTTTTTAATGTGTTCCCTCGAGAAAGACAATAGGTGATCGCAAAAGCGAAAGGCAAAAGATAGAGCTGTTTATGGCAAAGAAAATGAGAGAATGCAGACGGTTGGTGAGGTTTGCGACCAGTGGGATTGATTTGAGGTCTGACTCAACTTAGTAAGGCATAAAATTACTTTTGGCGCATTTTTAAGGGTTCTCAATGAAAATGCTGAACCTTTCCCATGATTCAACTTTCTCTGTTGTAAAGAATGTGGCACAGAAGTACTCAGAAAGCGAACAGCTTT
Source organism: Triturus cristatus (assembly GCF_964204655.1). Taxonomy (NCBI): domain Eukaryota; kingdom Metazoa; phylum Chordata; class Amphibia; order Caudata; family Salamandridae; genus Triturus; species Triturus cristatus. The sequence continues at coordinate 1,193,229,951 of NC_140591.1, forward strand.
CTCGTCACACGTTCAGGCTTATAGAGGAGCAGACCTAAATGTAGGTGTGAACCAGTTATTACTCCTGTATTGAAACTTTCATTGATTCACATGCTTGAAACGAGATTGGAGTTCCTGATGCATAAAAATATCAATGCAACGCTATTAAAAACTAGAAACCAGGCCTAGGCCTATTCCAGTTTTGCAACTTATCCACCTCTTTTTGTAAAAGAGACCAAATAAAATCAACATCCAATCAGATCAGCCTCACCCTTTAGAACCCTCCTGAGAGAACCTCAGACCATCAGATATTCTACCGCACGTTGTGCTAGGGAGTCTCCACTAAGCTCTGCTCAGTTATTCCTTATTCTATTACTATTGAGAGAATTCTTCAGCCTTATATTTCCAGATGACTTTTGGAGCTTGTGCCACCTGCTCTAAAAAGAGGTTTTATGTGGATGACCCTCATAAAGATTGCATATACTGCTTGTATCCTGACCACAAAGCCAAGGACTGCAAGGTATGTCGTACCTTTTCTACTAAAACCTTGAGGGATCGTGAGGGACTTCTCATTACCTGGCTCCAGAAGCTAAAATCCAGAAGAGATCCAGTCTCTGATGACGACAGTGATGAGGCCTCATCTTCTTCGTCTTCTAGAAGATCTGAAAAAAGAGGAAGATCTGACCCTACTTCTTCTGAGGAGTGCCCTCAAAAAGCCTCTAAAAAGACTACCCATGGGCCTGACAGGCTCAGTCCAATTAAAACTCCTCACCAAGGTGAAAAGGAGAGGAAAGGACTTAAAACAGGAGAAAGTGGAGTGAGGAAATCAAGCTCTGTTCCTCCTCCTTCCCCTCCTAAGGAAGAAAAGTGTTCAAAAAACCCTCCTCTGTTCCTCTTAGGGAAAAACAGGAAAAATAAAGTTAACATCGTCAATGAAGCAGTCGACAACACCGTCAACGAAGAAATCGTTGTCGTGGACGTGGAGTGATAAGGGCCAGTCTCTTCAGCTTTCATTGGTTCCGACGATGGGATCATCGCCGAGAGCTTCTCCGGCGTCGACAGCCATGGTTCCGCCTCCATCGATGACGGTGACGCAGCCGAAGGCTATGATGGCAGTGACGACAAAGATTGCGCCGTCGATAGCGTGGACGACAAAGATGACCGCGGCGACGCAAACTACGACAGCATCTACACTGTCGACGGCTATGGCGTCGATGGTAATGACGACGGTATCGATGACAACACCGTTGAATGGCAATATCAACATCATCGACGATACCGTCGACGGGAGTAAAAATGTCCCGAGAAAAAGTCAGGAAGTGTCAGGTAACTCCTGAGCTCACTTCTCCAAGCAAAGTGACCCCCCTACTTTTTTCTCACCTCCTAGAAGAGGAATATTCGGACGACGAAGGCCTTTAGACTATACCCATAGCCCATCAGAGCTGCACGTCAAGTGCCAGGAGGACGATTCGAAAGAAGGATATGAAGGGGAGCAAGACTATGATCCTCCCCACGACTACCATAGGGAAAATCAAGAGGAGGTGGTCTGTATGCTGTCCTCCTTGATTTCGGACTTACAGTATATGCTGTTGGACTACAAGAGAAGGTTTCCAACTCCATCTTCAATACCAGAACAGGGGTCAGTTCCTACTAGGCCACCCTCAGTGCAGTCTACCCCTTGGGTGCCGCCACCACCACTGCAAATCATAGCAGGTCCTCTGCCAACTCCACCCTTTATACAACACCAACATACCTCGGATGATGATCAGGGGGAAATGGATCTTCCAGACCCTCATAGGGAGTGGGATGATTATATTATCCCCACTCCTTCTTTCCTTCACCAGTCCAGGTGGAGTCTCCGCCGGGGGATATAGGTGGCTTCCACAATCTTCTGGAAAGAGCGGCCAAGAGGTTTGATTTGCCAATGCCCTCTTCACAGACAGAATGTTTCTTCTATGACTTTAAGGAGCACATTAAGAAGATGGTGCAAGCCATTCCCATTGTCAATCATGGATGGGATGAGGGTCTTAAAGTCTTGAAGACCCCAGCCACGGTGTTCCCGGGTCTGCCACAGCTAGAGAAAAAATATAAAGCCCCAGAGGATAGCCCGGCTTGCTTGGTGAGTCATCCGAAACCGGACTCGGTTATATCGCAGGCAGCGCAATGGAAGTAAAAAAATCCGGTATTTCCTCTCACTAAACCTCCGGACAAAGAAGGCAGATGCCTGGACAATGCAGGCAAGAGATTTTCCTCTATGTCATGTTTACTGGTCAAAGCGGCTAGCCCTTTAGCTATTCTGGGCCGCTACGACCATCATATGTGATGTGACTTATCTCCTTACCCAGATCAACTGCCTGAGGACAGTAAAACCAAAGCAAAAAAGATTCTCCAAGAAGGGGAGAGGGCCTCTTTGGAGGTCATTGATTGTGCAATGGACATTGCTACAATAGCTTTTCGATCCCTTGCTGGGGCAGCAGTACTACGTCACCAGGGATGGCTTCAAACAACCTTATTCAGAACAGAGGTCCAAAACAAAATACTGGATCTTCTATTCAATGGAGAAGCGCTCTTTGGAAAGCATATGGATGATGCTCTCCAAGACATAAAAAAGGACACAGACACGGCGAAGTCGTTGGGGACACTTCAAAACCGCAAAGTTCCTTTTCGAGGCTCAAAGGGTAGAGAGCTTCCTTCCTACGGAGGAGGATACCAACAGTATAGATATCCTCCTATATACCTGCTGCGCAGTCATATCGCCCTCAGTACAATCAGCGACCAGGTCAATCCGCAGCCTATTCTAAATCGGCGCCCAGAGACGGGACGTCAGGGGAAGGATTCTTCAAGACATCAATAGCAACTTGGAGGCTCTGACTACTGTTCCTTCCCAAAACCATACACCTGTGGGGGGAAGGATTTCTTTGCGTTTCCAAAATTGGCAACTAATAAAAGATCAATGGGTGCCCAACATAGTTCAATATAGCCATATGTTGGAATTTGTTCATCCTCCGCCAAACAACCCTCCTCGCAGTCACACAACAAAACATCTACGTCTCCTGCGTCTAGAAGTCCAGCAGATGTTACAGAAGGGGACAATAGAACAGGTCCCGTTATCTCACAGAGGAAGGGGATTCTACTCCCCGTTCTTTCTGGTTCGATAGACTGTCGAAAAGTGGCGCCCCACCCTAGATCTAAGGGAGCTCAATACCTATCTCATCAAGCAGTCGTTTCGGATCGTCTCCTTACAGGACATACTTCGACTCCTAAATTCTGAAGATTTCATGCCCACTTTAGACCTAGAGGACAATTATTTCCACGTCCCCATTCATATATCGCACAGGAAGTTCCTTCGCTTTACAGTAGCCAAGAGCCAGTTTCTATTCAAAGTCCTACTTTTTTGCCTCAGATCGGCACCAAGAATCTTAAAAAAATTCTGGCTCCCGTAGTGGCCTTCCTAAGAAGACAACAGCACCAGGTGTTTCCCTACCTAGACAACTGGTTGACAAAAGCCCCTGCCAAAGCAACAGACAGGAATTCAGTGACGGCCTGTACAACACTGTTCAAGGGCCTGGGTCTTACCCTCAACAGTGAAAACTCAAATTGCGTCCTTCCAAGAACGCCATATTTCTGGGAGCTATATTGGACATGTACCTAAACAGAGCATTTCCGCCACTAGAATGACAAACCAAGCTGATGTCAATGGCTTGTCTTCTGCTAAAAAGGAGGTCACTTTCAGTTAGCCTCTACAAGTCCCTTCTGGGATCCATTTCGTCCTGCATTCCTCTGATACCCCAATGCAGGCTACCAATGCATCATCCTCTTCAGGAACAACTGGACTTACAATGGCATCAGGTGGAAGGATCTTTCAAAGATATGATCAAGGTAACTTGCCAATAAGGCAGGCTGCTTTATGGTGGATTCACAAGGAGAACATTTCACAGGGTCTCTCCTTTCTGGTCACCACAGTTCCTCGGATAATTACTACAGATGCATCTCTAGAGGGTTGGGGTGCAGTCTTACAGGACCTCGAAATCAGTGGTCGTTGGCAACAGCGTCAACGTCTTCTACACATTAATCTTCTTCAGCTAAGAGCGATTCGCCTAGCCCTACAGGATTTTCTCCCTAGAATCAGAAATTTGTCAGTTCTGATCAGAACAGAAAATAGCACAGCCATGCATTACGTCAACAAACAGGGAGGCACGAGATCACATCTGTTGTCTGTGGAAGCTCAAAGTATCTGGGAATGGGGGATCCTACATGGAGTTTCACTGAAGGCCGAGCATCTTCCAGGGAATCTCAACGAGACAGCAGATACACTAAGCAGACTAAAGTCAGTTTGCCCCAAGTGGGAGATGGATCAGAGGACACTGGATGACATCTTCCGGCAATAGAGCACACCGTCCATAGATCTGTTTGCGACACTGGAGATCAAGAAATGCCGGTACTTTGCAAGCTGCCATCACCATACGGGATCCTGCGGGAATGCGTTTTTGATGGCCTTTGTGTACACTTTTCCCCCCATTCCCGCGACTTCTCAGGAAGGTAAAAATGGAACCCTGCACAATGGTCCTTACAGCACCGTCCTAGCCTCGCCAGTACTGGTACACAGAGCTTCTTCTTCTGTTGGTGGAACAACAGATTTCCTTGGATCCTATCCCATCATTTCTGACGATGTCCCAGGGCCAAGTTCTGCATCCGGATCCCAAATCCCTTCAATTATCGGCATGGCTCCTGAGCACAGAGAGTTTCTCGACCTGAATCTGTCCAAGGAGTGTAGACATCCTTTCCCAAGCTTGTGCTCAGAGTACGAACAAGACATACCGCATGAAGTGGAAAAGGTTCTGTCTCTGGTGCCAAAAGTCGGAAGTTCACCCTTTCTCTTCCTTGGCTCAGGAGATACTTCCTTACTACCTTTCCTTGGCTAAGGCTGGTTTAGCTCACGCATCCATCAAACTTCACCTTGCAGCTATCCCTCGTTTCAGAAGAACGTCTTCAAGCCCTCCTCTATGGTCAACAAGGATAATAAAACAATTCATGAAGGGTCTCTTTCGGGTTTTTCCTCCGATCAATGTGATTTTGACTCAGCTCATAAAACATCCTTTTTGGAAACCATCCATGAAGATGAGTTAAAATTCCTTTTGTGGAAGCTGGCTCTTCTTTTGGCGCTAACATCTGCAAGAAGGTTTAGCTAATTGCAAGCACTCACTATTCAGGAGCCTTTTCTTCAGTTCAAAAATGATACAGTGGTTCTTCGTACTAACTCCAAGTTCATCCCTAAGGTGCCTTCAGACTTTCATCTGAACAAACCTCTGGTTCTTAAGACTTTTTTCCTTCAACCTACTACACCAGCCGGGAAATCACTCCATTCTTTGGACATTCAACGTTGTTTAAAATTCTACCTTCAAATAACTCAACACTTTAGAAGGTCACCTCAGCTCTTTGTGGCTTTTAGTACTACTGGTAGGGGCTTTTCCCTATCCAAGCAAGGCATTGCACATTGGTTTTCCAGTTCTATTCAGTACTGTCATCAATTGGCTGGGAAACCTCTCCAAGGAAAGGTGCGTGCTCACTCTACGAGGGCAGTCTCTTCCTCTACGGCCCTTTTTGCAGGGGTGCCCATCCAGGATATCTGCAGAGCGGCTACTTGGAAGAGCATCCATACTTTTACCAGACATTACTGCTTGGATTCTTCGACACGCAGTAAAACTGCAGTGGACCAAGCAGACCTGAGGAACCTGCTTCAGTAGCGGTGAGCTTTCCCTCTTATCCCTCCTTCCTTTTATTTCCTAAGATTCTCGCACATTCTTTGATAAATGCATTGGTTCTCGATATATATTTTGTCTGTATGTAAGCTTTGAGTATGCCTTTTTGTTTTTCTTACCACTTCTTTGAATTTTCCATTGGATTAGTCTTAATGTAGTCATGATATTTTAAGTACTCTAAATTGAGCAATATCTGGTTGTTCAACACGATAAGAACAAAAAATGTGCTCATGACTGCTAGCTACTCTGATTCAAGCATGTGAACCTATGAAAGTTCCAATACTGGAGTAAGAAAACAAGTTACTTACCTGTAACTTTAGTTCTCCGGTATTGGAAACTTTCATAGATTCACATGCGGCCTACCCTCCTCCCCTGGGAATGCTCGACTTTCTGGATCTTTATGGTTATCCTATGGCACTACGGCTATGAAAATCTGAAGGTCTTAGGTTTTCTCAGGAGGGTTCTAAAGGGTGAGGCTGTTCTGATTGGTTGTTGATTTTATTTGGTCTCTTTTACAAGGAGAGGTGGCTATGCTACAAAACTGGAATAGGCCCGGGATTGGTTTCTAGTTGGTAATAGCTTTGCATTGCTATTTTTATGTACCGGGACTCCCATATCGAAGACGGGGAATGATTCAAGCATGTGAATCTATGAAAGTTTCCAATACTCGAGAACTAAAGTAACAGGTAAGTAACTCGTTTTCTTTTTCCACGAAGGTGCCTTGGTCGCGTATGGGAAGCTGCTGGAGGGCTACAATTTACACAATGGATATTAAAGAGTTCCTCGTTCACTTTTTTTTCAAAATGCTGTTTAATCAAGATTAGTAATTATGAAAAGTGTTGAATGATTTTGGCCCATTCAGATAGATGGAGTGAAAGTGGCTGTGCTTTGTGCATGGACGAAAGTAAATAATTACACTTGTATAGCACGCTTGTTAGCAAAGGGGTTGCAGCACTGTTCTTTTGACTGTCGCACAGTGCACATGGTTTAAATCATTCTGGTTTTGAGAATTAATTTGATGTTTGCCAGATAACTGGTCACATACAAATTGAGGGGAGTACGGTTTATTATGAGACTGAAACATAGACCACCTAACTGTCTACTCTGGACAACCTGAAGGACTTTTTGCCTGCAGGCAAAGAACGACAACTTAGTCATTTGTGCATGATTGAAAGATCAACCACATATTAAGAAGAGAGAGGAGCTGCCTGGTGTCTGTTATTTTCAACGTTTCGGATCTCTACATCAAGCACCCACTGTGACCCCAGGGAGGTGGTTGCTTTTCACCTAAGGGCACCCTGTTGTGTTTTGCTGCACTGTGGTATTTGGTCGTGGTGGGACGGACCGCTGGGGACTAATAGTTGTATAATTCTGTGTTGACTCACCAGCTGTTGTGGATTAGCGCCATATAAATGCGGGAGAGCCCCGCTGGCGTGAGGTAGAGGAGCTGCCTGGAAGCAGTCTCTCTGCTTTGAGGCTTGATTCAGGTTTCTGTCAGTGGGCTGCTTTATATCCCAGAGATCACCCTGCCCTATTGTAGTCTCTAAATCAGAAGACCCCAAGCGTGGGTTCAGCTGCTGCCTGGGTGGCCCTGGACCTTCAGTCTAAAACCAGTCAAACTCAGTTTACACTGGAAAGGGTGGGTGGTTCCAGCCTGTTAGGGGGTGCCAAGTCACAGGTTTTAATTTTCTACACTACTGAGCTGAACTGCAGAAGTGTAAAGGTGTGCCAGGCCCACAAGCTCACCTCGAGATCAGATATTGTAAACCCTCCTAGAGTGATTTTACACTTACCCCTGGCCTTCACACCTTATGTCTGTTCATGAAGAATGTGCCTTGGTTAAAAGAAGGGCTGGATGAAGGCTACCACGATCTGAAAAACAAAGTAGCACACATTCGCTCGCAAGCAGATTGAGGTTTGGTAATTTTCCAAGACATGAGGAGATTGTTATGGTGCGGAGGGTGGAATGGCTGAGGTCACAGTGAAAGTAGGACAGGGAGCATGTATTGTGATTAGCTTAAGCAATTAATCGAGGGTGGGACACATTCTGTCCAATGTTAGAACTCCACCTTTAAGGAATTCTGAGATTGTATTGCTCCCATTGGGATGATTTTACCCTCCCAATAGGAGGGCGCTGGGCAGTCTTTTAGGTGGTGTGGGCAACAGGCAGTGAAAGATCCAATCATTTCAAAGAGGATGGATACTCAGATAGCCCCGTTTGTCCAGCTGGGTAATAGATTTACTCCTGTCTCGGAACTCGACTGGTTGGACTGACTACCCACTTTAAATACTGGAAAGAAGGAGGCATTTATAAGGACAGAGAGTACTGTTCATAACTTGTTCTTAATACTAAGTTGGAATGTAGCAGGAGTGAGGTACATATTGGCTGATGAACATGAGAGGAACTTTCTTACAACCGTTGAGATTATTTGCTTGCAGGGGACATGGGATAACCAGGGTGTCTCTTTTCTTATGGCTATGCAGCTTTTTACACCCATGCCATACCTTCTCCTCAAGTAAGAGCCAAGGGAGGGTTAATAACGTTTGTGAGTCTGGGCTTAGGATGTGACATGAGGATTGTCCACCACTCAACTATTAATGTTTTGGGGGTGTTTCTATATTTTCCCCATAATATCTTAATGTTAAATATCACTGTTTGTGAACTGCCTAACTCAGAGAAAACGATGGGGAGGACTAAGATCTTTTCTTGAAGGCTATTTTCTAGTTTATTCAACTGCGCCTATAATCTTGCTTGTTGGGGATTTTAATTTGCACCCTTATTTGATTTGCAGGCCCAACCTATGGGAGAATGACTCATGCCAGGAGTTGGAGCTGTCACATTTCATACATACCTGTCAAGGAGAGGCTTTTAAAACTCTTTTGTCGGAATATAATCTAATTCATTTTATGCCCAATCAATCGTCGTATAACCCCGATGTATTACATACTTATAAGGGTGGGGAAATTAGTTCTATTAAAGTATTAAATATATGTTTGGGCATTTTTTCTGTTTTACCTAAATAATTTTAAAATGATCTAGAATATCCAAAGTGACCGTAATCCTCTTAAAGCGGAATTTAGGTGATACCCTAGTATTGAAGGAACAAGGCTGTAGGCTAAGCTGAGGAAAGATTATTCCAGAGGATTTTTGGAGGAAACTGTTGAAATCGTGCATCAGGGACTTTGAAGCGTGCCTTCGTTGGCCCAGCCCTGATTCAGCCATGAATATGTAATTCTGGCGGTTTTCTTAAATATTTGTAAAGAAGTCAACCTAGCCCTCACAAAGAAAGAGATAAGGGCCGCCAAAGACGGTTCGACAGGAGTTGCTCTAAGGCCCATTAAGATTTGATGACAGCGCTGTGCCAGAGGCTGAGAACTCTAGAGGCTGTAAATAGGCTGATTCCAGTATACATTGGCCTGTAGGATGCAAAAGAAAGAGCTTAAAGAATAAGCCTGGGATCAGTTATTGTCTGCGTGTGATTCTAGAGGTAGTGCTGTATTCTGGTAAGTGACAAATCAACCAATTATCAATGATTTAGGAGTCCCTGATATGACTCAGGCTTTTTCCAGCACAGGCATGGTTAATGCACTTCGAAGCAAGTTATGCAACAACTGAGGATTCCCTTCGTGCTGATTATAGGGACCCACTGAGAGGAGATGATCTTCATTTGGACATTCAGGATCTTATAAAAAGCTATTGAGGCTATTGTCTTTTGGCAATGCACCAGGCCCAGATTGGGCCCTCGGTGACCTTTATAAGAGATGTATTGAGTTATGGGCTCCTGTAAAAATACAGTACTGCATTGCAGGTGTAAGTGGTGCTATACCCCCATAATGCAAAAAACGGTATTTGAGTCAATTTGAAAGAAGCTAATTAGGGCTGATCCAGCCATGTATCAACCTATTTCTTTATTGGATGCTGAGGTAAAGATTATTGGATGGATAGTGTTGAAGCAGCTTACTGATTGGGCAGTCAGAGGAAAGATTCTATAAGCCAGGGCGGTGATGACTGAGCAAAATTTGAAACTTTATTCGTTGATTTCTAAATACAGGGTGGCTAAGAAGGAGTCAGTTCATCTGGCTTTCATGGACCTCAACACAGCCTTTGATACAGTGGACAGATCAAAACTATGGGCTGTGCTGGGGACTGGGTGTGGCGATCCCTCTTATATAATTTTTGCATAATCTACATGCTGGCTTGATAGTTAGATATGGCCTTCTAGGGGAATGCACGGAGCACTTTAGTTTAGTTCACCAGGTATATATTTTAGCCCCCATGCTTTTTATTCTGTATATTAATCAATTGGATCGATTTTTAGTGAATAGATGTAAAGATGTCTTGTCGGTATTTAACAGGCCAGTTCCAGCTTTGCTGTACGCTGATGACACAGTGCTTATGGTATGGACAGCGCCAGGTCTGGAGCTCCTATTACATAGTTTTTATTTTTGGGGGGAGAAAATGGGCTTAAAAACTACTGATTTTTCAAAATCTTATTCAATGATGATAGGTCCTAAACATGTTGAAACAAAGACTTCTATGATTGACTTCTATCTCATTGAAAACACAAATACATTTTGTTATCTCAACATTTGGCTGGACAGTACATTGAATTTGGACCCTTTAATGAGAATGTAAGTGCAATCTTTTAATAAGGTTGCACATAGCATTGAGGCCTTTGCAAGAGGATTGGGCTAAGTTCACGTAAAATCCTTGTGAGATCTGTATAGACCAAAGTTTGTCCTATCAGTGTCTTCTGAATCAGAAGTTTGGGAGTATCAGTCCTGCCATTCTATCCAGGTAGCTGAAAACAAATTCCGAAGAAGGCTCCTTAGGGAGCCTCGGAGTGTACCTATGGAGATAGTAAATGCTGAACTTTGGGCAGAGATTATTTCAGATATTATTAAAGTCCACCCCACACTATTATGGACGAGTGTGGTTAAAAAAAGAACTGGATCTAAATAAATCAGTTGGGAAAGATTGCTTGACATGGACCATAGTCCTCACATTCCGTGGCTACATTATGTTCAAAGCACCTCATGCGATCTAGGCTGTTCACATTTATTCCCTAAGACTGAGCAAATTACCACAGTAGATTTTTGGCGGGTCAAGGAGGTCTTTTGAACAAAAACATATGAATTAAGTTATAAAAGCTTGTTGGAGACAAAATCCCAGGCCCACTATGTTGTGGTTAAATCCATGAGTAATACACGAATGCATTTGAGTTTAGATATGCCAATTTTGCACAGACGTTTGTTATTTTATGTCCGCCTGAATTTGTTCCCTCAACTGTTAGTAGGCTGGCATATATCCTCTGCCAAGTTGCCCATGTGATATGGTCAGTGCAATTGATACCTTACACGTAGTTTTTTTCCATCATAAATATGCGCCTTTAAGATACAAGTATATTTGCCCACTTTTTGTAAATAAGGATTTTAAACAAGTCCATCCAGCACTGCTCTGTTTGTAGTTTTTATCTAATGCTATAGTCTGTTTTTATGTATCATGCTTTTTAGCTAGTTGATGCAATGTGTTCTTGACATGACATACCCACTTTCTTTTACAGCTCTTATCTGTTTAGACTATTTCCCTAACGGCCTTATATTACTCTACAGGGGCTTGTGTATACTTTAGCCTACACCAGTATAAGACAGGTATTCGTTGTGCCTTGCGAATAATGGGTTTAACACCCATGTCTCAAGATAGAGGTAGCAGTGGTGTAATTTTAAGGAGGCTCATCAGGGATCTCAAAAAGTTGTTCTCAGCTACCCCCAGCGCATTCAGACCTGAAGAAGCCCATAAATCGGGACCATATAGGGCACTGCCTTAATACTGTAATACTTTGGCGCAGGTGAGATCCGCCTTATTTTTGAAGTCTGGTACAGCCTCAATATTTCAGACGCATGTTGTCATAAATTTAGACTGTTTTTTTCAACTTAGGGAGTACCAAGCATGTTCCTAGTTAACCTTATTCCAAGGTAGTCGAAAGAGGTTACTGTGTCTAGACTACTTCCTTCAAGAGTGATGGAGCCTCTGAATGATCTTTGGGGGATAATAGTCATACATTTAGTTTTAGTGTGGTTTATCCCCAACCGACGATCGGGACAGAAGGCCACAAATCAATTCACCTGGATCTGCAAGCAGACTGGGGTAGTGGATACCAATAAGGTATCATTGGCAAACAAAAGCAGAGAGATCCTACTGCCTGCGATCCTTGGTGCAGCATTCTTGGAGTCCTCAAGATAAGCTACCTTGTCATTTAGGCAAAGAGAGAATAAGGTTGGAGCCAATACTCATCCGTGACGTATTCCTTTGTATGTTCTATGCGATTCATTAGCTCACCCAAGGCGCCCCAACTTACTTGCACATATGTATATCTGAAAGAAACACGTTAGTTAGATTCCTCACCTTAGGATATCCCCAGGCATCAGGTTGGATCCGGAAAGATTTTTCATCAGCAATACCCCTTGCGCGTCGCTAGGCGTCGTCTGCGGCTCCGCGTCCGCCGTCGGCGTTGTGCGCCGGAAGGATGTCGTCGGAGTACTTAGACGCCGCCCTCGCTCGCTGATGTCAGTTCTTCTTTTTTCCGCGCCAGACAGCGCCGATCCGGGAAGAGCTTACCCCTTTAGTCACTTTTTGACTAAAACTTTTTGGACTCTTTTGTCTACTCGATTCAAACTGGTGCCGGTAGAATGCCCGGGTTTAAAGCCTGTGACTCCTGTCATCGACTGATGTCGGTGACGGACCACCACCGCCGGTGCCTTTACTGCCTGGGGGCCGACCACGATGCGGAGTCATGCATCGACTGCCAGGCCTTGACCTCGAAGGCTAGGCGGGAGCGGTCTCATAAGCTTCTCGAGCTCCGACACTCGGCTCCGCGCCGTTCACGGTCCCGGTCCAGGAGGAGGTCGAAGGACCGGTCGCGGAGCCGCAGCCACCACCACCACTCGTCGGGGTCGAAGTCTTCGTGTAAGTCGAAGCATGCTAAGAAGTCCAAGAGGCGACATCGCTCTTTGGACTCCCCTCGCCGGTCGCGGGACTCGGTCGAGGGTCCGGGTGGTACCACCCCCGCGGCTCCGTCGGAGCCGCAGGAGCCGCGTCCGTCCCCATATCCTCCGGTCCCTGGGACTGACACGACTCTGGCGGAGATCAGTGCCTTCCTCTCGCCCATGAGGGGCCTGGCTCCGCCGTCTACGCCTGCTAGCGTGCCTTCGGGCCCCGCTGGCTCGACTGGGCGACCTAGCGAGCCACGGCTCCGGCCCCGGCGCAGGTCCCTGTGGGATCCAGGCCTGGATCTCAGTTGGTGCCGGTCGACCTCACAACGCCTCCTCCGCCGGCGACGACACCGGGTCCACCCCCGGCGCTGTCTCCAGACGACGCCGTTCCCCGGTTCAGTCCGGGCCCGATGGATTACAATTTCATCTACCGTCCGGCTCCGATTATTCCCCCTGTTTATCAGCAATCGGATGACGGGGGCGACTGGGAGGGGTCTGAGGACCCTCTGGCCGTGCAGGCCAACTTATCTCAGGACTGGGCAGATGAGCTGGGGGATGCCAGTGGTCTGGACACCTCCCCGGACACTGGTTTCATCTCTCCTCAGACTGTGGCTTCGGAGGAAGGTGCGGCATTTTCAGTGGTGCTGCGCAAGGCGGCCGAAGCCCTTGAGGTGGAGCTGCCTGCTGTGCCCATGAGGACTAACCTCCTCACTGAAGTGCTTCAACCGTCAGCAAGCTCCTCGGAGCCTCTGCTGCAGTTCAATGAGGCACTAGTGGACGTTCTGAAGGGCACCTGGTCCAAGCCCTCCACAGTACGTCCTGTGGATCGGAACGTGGCCCGGCGCCACCGCCCTGCTCCGGGCGACCCCAGTTTTCTGTCCCAACACCCCATGCCCGAGAGCCTGGTTATCCAGGCCTCTACTTCCCAATCCTCCTTCCCGTCCGCTCCCCCGGATCGGGAATCCAAAAGGCTAGAGCAGTTTGGTAAGAAGCTGTTCTCTTCCCTTAGTTTGGGACTGCGGTCCTTGAACACCGCTTGCCTCTTGGACCGTTATTCCCACTCTCTGTGAGATACGGTGGAGGATGTGCTACCCCAGTGTCCGGAGGAGGCCCGGACGCGGCTCGACCAGGCTCTTGCCGACGGGCGGGTTGCAGCACAACATGCTAACGACATGCTATTCGATGTGGACTAGACACTACAGACTTGCTGGGTAGGGCGATGTCAACCACGGTGGCGCTCCACCGCCAAGCCTGGCTGCGGTCCACGTCTTTCTCAGGGGATGTCCAGAGCACCCTCATGGATATGCCCTTTGATGGCACTCGCCTTTTTGGCGAGAAGGCGGATAGTACGCTGGTGCGCTTCAAGGACTCCCGGGCTACGGCCAAGTCCTTGGGCCTCTCTGGGCCGCGACCGCAAACTTCCGCCTTTCGTCCCTTTCGTGGCCAAGGAAGGGGCGCCCCCTCATGTCCGCCTAGCCACCGGCCGCAGATCCAACCTGCACGCGGACGTGGTTTCCACCGAGGCGGTACCGGGGGTCAACGTGCCGGTCAGTCCACATCCACCCCAGCAGCATCGGCCTCAAAGCCCTCCTAGTCTGTACTTTCAGGCCCATTCCACGCCAGTGGGCGGCAGAGTTCGCCATCACCTGCTCCACTGGCGTTCCATCACGTCGGACAGGTGGGTGCTGCAAATCGTCCGAAGGGGCTACTCCCTCCCCTTCGAGACGACCCCTCCAGCCATGCCACCGCAGTGCCACCGCATGTCGGGGGATCACTTGAATCTTCTATGGGAGGAAGTTGCAGCCCTCTTCTGGACCCTTCCTGGTACAGAAGTAGGTCGTGGTTGTTATTCCCACTACTTTCTGGTTCCCAAGAAGGGCAAAGGGGGCCTACGCCCTATCTTGGACCTCAGGAGCGTCAACGCCTTCCTCCGGAAGGAGAGGTTCAAGATGCTTACCCTAGCTCAGGTTCTTGCTGCCCTGGATCCAGGAGACTGGATGGTAGCGTTGGACTTGCAGGACGCCTATTTTCACATTCCCGTCCTGCCGGCCCACCAGCGTTACCTGCGGTTCACGGTGGGTCAGGAGCATTTCCAGTTCACGGTGCTCCCCTTCGGCCTCACCATTGCCCCTCGGGTGTTCACGAAAATGATGAATTCATACTTGACAGACCTCCTGAGGCGGAAGCCGGGAGTGTGAACTGCCGCTCATTTTTTAAAATTGTGAATTTCTGTATGTTTTAAAACCCACTTTCCCTCTCCCCCTCCTTCACGACTTCAGGGCATTTACCTGCCTGTGGATACGCCGCGCAGCCGATATTAACGCTGCCGCAGTCTAAACACCTAAGGTAATCTTACCGCCATTGCCTGCTCGACTGCGGAGGCCAAGCCCACCCCGAACCAGCATTTAAAGCGCTGACTACAAGCGCTTTAATTCATACTTGACAGACCTCCTGAGGCGGAAGCCGGGAGTGTGAACTGCTGCTCTTTTTTTAAAATTGTGAATTTCTGTATGTTTTAAAACCCACTTTCCCTCTCCTCCTCCTTCACGACTTCAGGGCATTTACCTGCCTGTGGATACGCCGCGCAGCCGATATTAACGCTGCCGCGGTCTAAACACCTAAGGTAATCTTGCTGCCATTGCCTGCTCGATCGCGGAGGCCACGCCCCCCTTGAGTCCACGCCCACCCCGAACCAGCATTTAAAGCGCTGACTACAAGCGCTTTAATTCATACTTGACAGACCTCCTGAGGCGGAAGCCGGGAGTGTGAACTGCCGCTCATTTTTTTAAATTGTGAATTTCTGTATGTTTTAAACCCACTTTCCCTCTCCCCCTCCTTCACGACTTCAGGGCATTTACCTGCCTGTGGAGACGCCGCGCAGCTGATATTAACGCTGCCGCAGTCTAAACACCTAAGGTAATCTTACCGCCATTGCCTGCTCGACTGCGGAGGCCACGTCCACCCCGAACCAGCATTTAAAGCGCTGACTACAAGCGCTTTAATTCATACTTGACAGACCTCCTGAGGCGGAAGCCGGGAGTGTGAACTGCTGCTCTTTTTTTAAAATTGTGAATTTCTGTATGTTTTAAAACCCACTTTCCCTCTCCTCCTCCTTCACGACTTCAGGGCATTTACCTGCCTGTGGAGACGCCGTGCAGCCGATATTAACACTGCCGCGGTCTAAACACCTAAGGTAATCTTGCTGCCATTGACTGCTCGATCGCGGAGGCCACGCCCCCCTTGAGTCCACGCCCACCCCGAACCAGCGTTTAAAGCGCTGACTACAAGCGCTTTAATTCATACTTGACAGACCTCCTGAGGCGGAAGCCGGGAGTGTGAACTGCCGCTCATTTTTTAAAATTGTGAATTTCTGTATGTTTTAAACCCACTTTCCCTCTCCCCCTCCTTCACGACTTCAGGGCATTTACCTGCCTGTGGAGACGCCACGCAGCCGATATTAACGCTGCCGCGGTCTAAACACCTAAGGTAATCTTGCCGCCATTGCCTGCTCGATCGCGGAGGCCACGCCCCCCTTGAGGCCACGCCCACCCCGAACCAGCATTTAAAGCGCTGACTACAAGCGCTTTAATTCATACTTGACAGACCTCCTGAGGCGGAAGCCGGGAGTGTGAACTGCCGCTCATTTTTTAAAATTGTGAATTTCTGTATGTTTTAAAACCCACTTTCCCTCTCCCCCTCCTTCACGACTTCAGGGCATTTACCTGCCTGTGGAGACGCCACGCAGCCGATATTAACGCTGCCGCGGTCTAAACACCTAAGGTAATCTTGCCGCCATTGCCTGCTCGATCGCGGAGGCCACGCCCACCCCCTTGACGCTAGTCACAGCCTTATAAAAATGTGCTTTCCTAGGAAGCGCAGCGGACGAGCGCAGCGGGCGCGAAGTTTGCGCGCCGAAGGCGCGCCTAAGGCAAGCCCGTCTGCGCCCGTCCGCGCCAATGTAGGGCCATGGGCCCCTTATGCTGCCGGTTTCGACCCTTTATATCAGGATCAGCTTCCGTCTGGGCCTCCCTACTCCAGAGAGGAGCTCATCCAAATAGGTAAGCAATTTGCCGACAAAGGAATACTGTCTCTATCACCCTCCTCTCTCCCCCGGGCTGATGTACTTTGTGATGATGTTCTGTATTGTGGGCTATTAAACGTCAGGTCTCTGCCCAAACACAGCACAGAGATCCAACTTCTGATTGACTCTCATGAACTTGACATCCTTTTCATGACAGAAACTTGGACGCGTCCAGACTGTTTGGTCGATCCGGGATTTGCCTGCCCCTCCAGGTTAAAATTTCTCCAAAATCCTTACTCTTGACCCTATTCTGGGCACTGAGTTACTAGGACTCTCAATTCAGACCCACGCCGGAAATATAGTCACAGGGATTTTGTGCTATTGCCCACCAGGGGCATTCAGCCTTCAGCAGCAACAAGCACTAATCACTACCCTAACCAATATCGCCTTATCTCACCAGAAGCTGTTTATACTCGGTGATTTTAATCTATGGCAAAACGGTATCCTTGACTCAGCTCTCAAGAACCTACTCTCTACCTGTGACAGCTTTGGCCTCTCTCAGCTGACCTCCAAGGTCACCCACAAAGCGGGTCATCTGCTTGACCTGATCTTTGCGGCACCTGACTTGGTGGTAATGGGAGAAATTCTTCCAATGGATTGGACTGATCACTCATTGGTTAAATTCTTTCTTCACAAGACGACTGGCCCTTACAAGGCCCCGGCACCGACCAAGGAAATTAAATGCAGAGACTGGAGGGCTCTCTCACGCGCACATCCTTAGGGCGAAATGTTCCATTTGCAACAACTTTTTGATGTGAACAAAAGCACAGTCGACAATTACAATTCCCTTGTCTCCAGTATCTCTAGGGTGGTCGACACCCACGCCCCCCTCAAAAATCGGACCTGCAGGGGTAAAGACTCTGCCCCTTGGTTCAACGTCGACCTAAAACTGCTAAAACTTGAATGTAAACAAGCAGAGAGAAGGTGGAGACGTGATTATAATAAAACTTGCAAAGACACGTGGAAAACCAAGGTCCACGCGTACAAAACTCTCATCAAGAAATCTAAAGCCGATCACTACTCCTCCTTGATCTGTAACACTACCAACAATTCCAGGAGCATTTTTAGCATCCTAAACAGCGTCACTAACCCGGAATCTTGTAAAAATGCGATTGTCCCGTCCCAAGACCTCTGTGACAATCTGGCCATATTCTTCAAGGAGAAAATTGAACTTATCCTTAAAGATCTGGATACTCCTCTTACTGCTGGAAATCCCCTTTCCTTGAACACTGTTACTCTGGAGAATCAAGCACCTAACTTAGCTGTGTCTCCAGAAGAATTCCTTTGCAGGTTTCCACCGCTAACACTCGAACTCTTCACTAAGATAGCTAGAGGGATCGTGTCTGGGTCTCCACTGGACCCAGTACCCCCTAAAATCTGGAAAGAATTCGAAGCAGAACTTTTCCCCCCGCTCCATCTAATCTGTCAGCAATCCTTGCTGACCGGCACTGTCCCTGCCCACTGGAAACGAGCGCTAGTCTCCCCTTTGCTGAAGAAACCTTCCCTGGACCCTGACTGCTCAAAAAGTTACAGGCCCATCTCACTGCTGCCGTTCCCTGCCAATATAGTGGAACGGGTAACACCTTTTCCAACCACCTGGAACATCATCTACTACTGGATGGGGACCAATTCGGATTCCGGCCTGCTCATGGAACCGAAACTGCCCTTATTATCGCCATGAACGAACTTCAAAGGCGAGCAGACAGAAGTCAGGCATCATTTTTGATACTGCTTGATATGTCTGCCGCCTTTGACACGGTGAATCACAAGATCTTACTGAGACGCCTATGGGAGGCAGGAGTGAGGGATACGGCACTGCATTGGTTCCACTCTTTTTTGCAGGACAGGCAACAAGCAGTATCTCTACCTCCTTTCCAATCTGCTTTCTCCCCGGTAACGCACGGAGTCCCACAGGGCTCTGCCATTAGCCCAATACTTTTTAATATTTACCTTAGGCCACTTATTCTTCTGATCAAAAGCTTCGGCATCAAAACCAATAATTACGCTGATGACACACAGATGATCCTCTCCTTGGAAGGAGAGGACTCTATCTCCATAGAGATCCTACACAATTGCCTGCGGGAGACATCAAGGTGGCTGAAGAATAATTCACTTCAGTTCAATGCAGGGAAAACCGAGGTGCTTTTTAACAGTGGCTCGAGGATCCCCCGTCCGTTCCCTAGCAACTTCTGGCCCCCGGAAACAGCTTCTAATGTACAGCCTGCAGACTCTGTCCGCAACTTAGGGGTCATGCTTGACCACAAGCTCAGCATGGAGACCCATGTTCAGAAAACCTCTGCCTGCTGCTATGCCATTCTGCGCTCTTTAAGGAAAGTTCTGCCCCTCCTACCCACCCAGGCTCGCGCCCAAGTAGTTAGATGCACTATCCTGAGCAGGCTGGACTACTGCAATGCCCTCCTGCTCGGGGCCCCGGAGTATCTATTAGACAGGCTCCAAAGAGTCCAATCTGCGGCTGCAAAACTAGCCTTGGGGCTCCCGAGGAGATCCCATGGACCATCCACCTTGGCACAATTGCATTGGCTCCCTCTTAGACAGAGAGTGCAATTTAAGGCCCTCTGTATTGTTTTTAGGGCCCTCCACGGTTCCGGCCCAGCCCCTTTACAATCCAAGTTTGTGTGGTACGCCCCTACCAGACAACTCCGCTCCTCGGATGCCAAACTGGTGGTCACCCCCAGATTCAAGAAGGTCAGATCCGGAGGTAGATCTTTTGAGGTTACCGCCGCTAGACTCTGGAACACCCTCCCCACCGAGATCAGACATACCGATGAACTCCTACCTTTCAGAAAAAAGGTTAAAACTTGGCTCTTCCCGGGCTAGCCCAAGTCCCCTCTGTTCCACCCCCCTATCCTCCTCAGACTCTGTCAGCGCCAGGATGCCTGTAACGGCGACTGTTTGCGCTGTACAAATTCTTAAAATAAATAATAATGATGGCGGTGGTCGCAGCTCATCTGCGCAGATCAGGGGTTCCAGTCTTGACTACTGGCTGTTGAAGGTGGGCTCGCCCCAGCAGGTTGTCTCCCACCTCCAGACTACGGCCGACCTCCTGCATTTGCTGGGGTTCTCCATCAACGTGCCGAAGTCGCATCCGAGTCCCTCCCAGAAGCTCCTTTTCATCGGGGCGGTTCTGGACTCGGCGCAGTTCCGGGCTTATCCTCCGGAGCAGCGGGTCCGGGATATTCAGGCTCTGATTCCCATCTTTCAGCCTCTATCCCGGGTTTCTGTCAGGTTGGTGCTGCGGCTTCTGGGTCTGATGGCCTCCTGCATCCTGTTAGTGCATCACGCCAGGTGACGAATGCGGGCTCTGCAGTGGGACCTGAAGTTTCAGTGGGCCCAGCAACGGGGCAACCTGTCCGACCATGTCTTGATCTCGGAGGGCACTGCAAAACATGTGCAGTGGTGACTCACGAACCGCAATTGGGTCAGCGGCAGATCCCTCTCCCTACCCCACCCGGAGCACCCACCCCGTGTTCCCCAAAGTCTTCTGATAAAAATGGTACCTCACTTGTGTGGGAGGCCCAAGTATACGCAACAGGAAACGGCCCAAAACACAATGTGGACACACCACATTTTCGCACTGAAAACTGACCCGTTTTCAACAAAGTTCCTAGCTGTAGATTTTGAACCCTAGCTCTGCCGGCACCTAGGGAAACCTAGCAAACCTATACATTTTTCAAAACTAGACACCCAGGGGAATCCAGGATCGGGTGACTTGGCTGGCTCTCACCAGGTTCTGTTACCCAGAATCCCTTGCAAACCTAAATAATTGTCAAAAAAAACAAATTTTCCTCACATTTCTGTGGTGGAAAGTTCTGGAATCTGCGTTGATCCACAAATTTCCACCCACCCCGTGTTTCCCAAAGTCTGCC
Source organism: Triturus cristatus (assembly GCF_964204655.1). Taxonomy (NCBI): domain Eukaryota; kingdom Metazoa; phylum Chordata; class Amphibia; order Caudata; family Salamandridae; genus Triturus; species Triturus cristatus. The sequence continues at coordinate 1,193,250,650 of NC_140591.1, forward strand.
GATAAAATGGTACCTCACTTGTGTGGGAGGCCCAAGTACCCGTGACAGGAAACGGCCCAAAACGCAACGTGGACACACCACATTTTCGCAGTGAAAACGGACCCCTTTTCAACAAAGTGCCTAGCTGTAGATTTTGAACCCTAGCTCTGCCGGGCACCTTGGGAAACCTAGGAAACCTATACATTTTTTAAAACTAGACACCCAGGGGAATCTAGTATGGGGTGAATTGGCTGGTTCTCACCAGGTTCTGCTACCCAGAATCCCTTGCAAACCTAAAATATTGTTAAAAAAAACACATTTTCCTCACATTTCTGTGGTGGAAAGTTCTGGAATCTGCGTGGATCCACAAAATTCCACCCACCCCGCGTTCCCCAAAGTCTTCAGAGAGGAATGGTACCTTACTTGTGTGGGAGGCCCAAGTACCCGCGACAGGCTTGGGCCCAAAACGTATTGAGGCGACATAAAAATTGCCTATCACAAAAATACCTGGTTTTGCAAGGGGGGTCACCTCAGTTTTTGGCCCGGTGCTTGGCGGCCAGCTAGGAAAACATATCAAACCCACACATTTCTGAAAACTAGACACCCGGGGGGTTCCAGGGAGGTATGGCTTGCATGGATCCCCCAACGTTTTCATTCCCAGAATCCCCTGCAAACCTCAAATTTAGCTGAAAAAATCACTTTTTCTACACATTTTTGTGTGGTAAAGTTGTGGCGTCGCTGGGCAGACACGCATTTCCTACCACCCAGTGTTCCCCAAGGTCTCCCAATAAAAATGGTGCCTCACTCGTGTGGGAGGCCCAAGTACCCGCGACAGGCTAGGGCCCAAAACGTATTGAGGCGACCTCAAAACCGGCTGTCACAAAACAACCTGGTTTTGCGAGGGGGGTCACCTCAGTTTTTGGCCCGGTGCTCAGCGGCCAGCTAGGGAAACCTGTCAAACCCACACATTTCTGAAAACTAGACACCCGGGGGGTTCCAGAGAGGTATGGCTTGCGTGGATCCCCCAAAGTTTTCTTACCCAGAATCCCCTGCAAACCTCACATTTAGCTGCAAAAATCACTTTTTCCACACATTTTTGTATGGGAAAGTTGTGGCATCGCTGGGCAGACAGGCATTTCCTATCACCCATTGTTCCCCAAGGTCTCCCGATAAAAAGGTGCCTCACTCGTGTGGGAGGCCCAAGTACCCGCGACAGGCTAGGGCCCAAAACGTATTGAGGTGACTTCAAAATTGGCTATCACAAAACAACCTGGTTTTGCGAGGAGGGTCACCTCGGTTTTTGGCCCCGTGCTTGGCGGCCAACTAGGAAAACTTATCAAAACTACACATTTCTGAAAACTGGACTCCCGGGGGGTTCCAGGGAGGTATGGCTTGCGTGGATCCCTCAATGTTTTCTTACCCAGAATCCCCTGCAAACCTCAAATTTAGCTGAAAAAATCACTTTTTCCACACAATTTTGTGTGGAAAAGTAGTGGCATCGCCGGGCCGACACGCATTTCCTACCACCCAGTGTTCCCCAAGGTCTTCCCATAAAAATGGTGTCTCACTCGTGTGGGAGGTCCAAGTACCCGAGACAGGCTAGGGCCCAAAACGTATTGAGGCGAAATCAAAATTGCCTATCACAAAATGTTTTGGGCCGTTTCCTGTCACGGGTACTTGGGCTTCCCACACAAGTGAGGCACCATTTTTATCGGGAGACCTTGGGGAACGTATAAAAGAAGAGCACCACAGCTGCCTGGTGTTTCTAGAGCCTTCTGCATCCCAGAACATATTGGACAAATGTTTTCCAATGGTCAAAATGCACAAGAGGGAGCATGTTATAGTTGAGACAAATAGGTCGGCTTAAAGGTTCATGCGTCTCATGGGTAAAGGTGTGACAATAAAGCTTAATTTGTTATTTTATTTTATTTATTTTTGTTTAGTTTTCCTTTACTTAACAAATAAATACATTGGGCCTCATTCTTGAATCTATTGGTGCATGTACTATAGACTTAATGGGTAAATAGCTTAATTGAAGGGTACACAACCCTTTTCTAATGTATATTCACTCTCCTACATTCCATTTATAAATCTTCTTCCAAGTACTATAACGAAACTGGAATTTTCATGAATCTTTTTATAGCAACACTCCATCAATTCCAGGTGGTGCAGTATATTGGTATTCATGGAATATAGAAACTAGAAGGGGCATCCAGTGATGTCTCAATTTTTTTTACCTATCCAACGCATGATTCATAGCCCATGAGGACTTTTCCTCAGTTTTGTATCAAGCTGTCTAGTTATTGCCTCTTATCAATGATTCATTTACCTATGAAATCTTCGGGCTTCAACCCTTGTAATCGTATACAAATGGCAGTGACATAGCTATATGCCTACACTTGGTACTTTGTGTCTAATGACCCAAAGGCCTACAGTCTCTGAATCTTCAGGCAATCCAAAGCCATGAGGAAGCACAAGGCAGAACTGGAAAACTGACCTGTACAAAACTGAAAGGGAGAGCGAGGTGCCCATTTGGTCCCAGTGACCATCCAAAAACTGGAAGTGCTCCTCATTCTCATATCACAAGAAGTGTGGAAGGGTCAGGATATAATCAGATTCACCCGAGCCATTCCTCACAGCGTCGCGCCATCTTTGCACCAAAAGTTAGAAGGAAAAACGTTCAGCTGGACAAACCTTGTCCTATATCTGTGGGCCACGCTTCTTTGCTGAAAGCCTGAATTTTTTGCCGTCCAGCGCAACAGAATTCCCACAGTTGGCATCAGGCCTGAAACTTCAGTTAAGCCTAATTGCTTTTGTAGCAGGCTACCAGAGGGTTAAGCACATGTTTATTTGGTTACTTTTGTTGTTCACACTGACTAGAATTTAAATTTCATTTGAAGTGGTTTCTCACCCCCTCCAACAAGTAATTCCATGTCTTACAAATGACCACGAGCAATTGGTCTGATCTTGGTCAGCTGGAATGGACTGTGTACAGCCCTCAAGCTACCCTTTGAAGCTCAGGAAGGGGCTGGGTACACCCTCCAAGCCATTCTGCTCAGGAGGGGTACCCCTTATCCCTCACCCCAGCCTTTGGTTCACTGTCTAGGAGGAATGACGCCTCTCATTCCATGGCCTGGAATACACCATACTTGTCATCCCCAAGATTGGATGATGCATTCTAAAAATAGTAGCATCATTCTGTAAAGCGGACATTGAATAATAGTTTAATAGTGTAATTATTTTGTAGACATTCCTAAGAACACTGGTTTACCCTTCTCAGAGTCACGGTAATCAGTACTGTTTCTACAAAGTTATTATACTATGATCTACAACTGTTTCCTTTCTGATTTTCCCTTCCTCCACTCACCTCGCACATGAGCACTTTTTCTGGAACTTCCTATTTGAGCAACCGTCTATTGATATATTTTCATATGTTTACTGAATATTTTATTTGCATAAAAAAAGAATATAAAGAAGATTTTGTCTCCTGGATTTCACTTGTTTTGTCTCTCTCTCACTCTCTCTGGTGTATTGCTGAAGAGTATTTACTCTTGTGTTTAGTGATTATGAGAAAACCTTCTCAATGACTAATGGCCATACGTAGGAAGCCAAATACCGGTCGGTAACGGCCGAAATTCGGTAAATATCCCGTTACCGAACGGTATTGAGGCACTTGAGATGTAGGTGGCTGATTTATGGATTTGGTATTTACTGAATCGGAATTTTAAGAAATCGGTAAAATACCGATTCGGTAAATACCGAATCCAGAAATGCTATGTAGGGGGCACTCAAGAGAGTGCATAATTGGTGTCTGGATTCGTTATTTACCACCAACTACAAATTGATGGTAAATGACGAATACCTTTAAAAAAGCATTTTTGTGCAATTTGTGAAGTGCCATGTGGCAGACATACATGCCCTTAGGGCATGTATGTGCGCCACATGTGCACACATGCACGAATCAGGGGTGCAACAGGGTGTCAATGTGACACCCTGCCACCCATGATAATGCCTCCCCTATTACCGATTCGGTATTTACTGAATCGGTAATAGTAACTGGCTTCCCATTCATTCCTATGGGCCTCCAGGCCCATAAGAATCAATGGGAAGGGATGCATTATTACCGATTCGGTAAATACCGATTCATAAATACCGATATTTACCGAATCGGTAATGATTACCGATTAATTACCTACATACTATTTACCGATTCATAAATACCGAATCGGTAAAATTCGGTATTTATGAATCGGTAAATGTTATGCTACCTACATATGGCCCTAAGTGAATTAACTTCAAGAGTCACTGCCTCTTTGATCCTTCCATAGAGGTACGTCAGGACCAATTGTTGTTCTTACCGCACTGTACCCAGGTCCTCTGACGCATTTTATTTATTTTTGTTTAGTTTTCCTTTACTTAACAAATAAATACATTGGGCCTCATTCTTGAATCTATTGGTGAATGTACTATAGACTTAATGGGTAAATAGCTTAATTGAAGGGTACACAACCCTTTTCTAATGTATATTCACTCTCCTACATTCCATTTATAAATCTTCTTCCAAGTACTATAACGAAACTGGAATTAGTTTGTAATAGGAGGAATACACATCACAAGACAGTAGAGCCATTAACAGTCAGGTGACCCTGGACACTGGCAGAATGACACATTTGGCTTAGGCAGGAATATGCCAATTTACTAAAAGAAGCATTTTCAAAATAGTCTTTTAAAATCCCGACTTCAGCATAAAAGAAGATTTTAACCTGATTAAAATGATTTGAAGAAGTATTTCCCTGGCTGTTCCCAAACTGAATTTAGCACTTATTAAATGTAATAAGGTAGACCAGGGTCTATAGGAGGCTAGCTTTCTGTCACTGACAGGATAGGAGAAACTTGAAATATACTTGTCCTATTTTTCATACACTCTGCACCTTGCCCGATGAGTCTTTACGGCCTACCTTAAGGGTGACTTATAAGTATTAAAAGGGAAATTGAAGGCCTGGCAAAAGGTTGATTTTGCCAGGCCGAAATGGCTGTTTTAAAACTGCAAAAACACTACAATGGCAGACCTGAGGCATGTTTTACAGCACTACTTTAGTGGGTGTGACAATTGAGTGCTGCAGCCCTCATGTAATATTCAATATACTGGCCCTAAGTACATATAGTACTATATATAAAAATGTATAAGTACATGTATTGTGCCAGTTAGGTGTATGCCTGTTTATCCATGTTTTTGGGAGTGAGAACATAAGCACTTTACCACTGGTTAGCAGAAGTCAAGTGCACAGAGTCCAAATGCCAACAAAAACAGGTTCAGCAAAATAGGGTAGTGAAGGTAAACATCTGGGGAGTACCATACAAAAGACAGCAATTTCCAGCGCCCTCTATGCACAATACACTGATACGATCTCACACCTCACTCCTATTACATGCTTTTAGGGAATAACATGTGGAATTTGGTGCTCACCACACCAAAATCTACATGGTACAGTAAATATCATCATCCTCTCAAATTCCGACAGCATTAAAGAACTATATGAATCTCCCTCCGACTGCCCAATAGATAGAATGCAGACATGTGGGATCCCAGAAGTTGAGCAGACTCAACTCTGCAAGAAGAACTTGGGGACACTGAGCAATAGATGAAATATAGAAAGTTACTATAAGTCTGTCTACAGGGAAAGTTCCAGGAAGTGATGGACTTCCCACAGAGTTCTGTGCAACATTTAATATTTCCCTGGCACAAGGATTAATGACACGCTTATTGCTTATGCCACATTGATACCATTTGAACATATCGTCCTATTGTCCATATCAGTTTGAGCTATAAAGTTTTATACAAATACTAACCCAAAGGGTCTCTCACTACTGCTAGCATGGTGCACAGAGTTTAATCCAGCTTTGTAGTAGTGAGAATTATGTCGATGAACAATGGATGCCAGATACACGTCCTGAAGGGATGTCCAACTGATACGAAGCATCTATCTGTAGCATCTGTGGATTTGGAAAAAAGCCTTCAACACGCTGAATTGGAAATATTTATTCATAGTACTAGTAGAAATAGAGTCCAGAGAGAGAATGATGAGGTGGATTAGGCGTTTATACGCACCACAAATGGTAAAGTTAATTTCTGACCCTTGGTCAGTAGACATTGGTTCACGTCAAGCTGTCCCCTTTTACTTCTCCTGTTTGCTTTAGCATGGAGCTGTTGGCTTCTCCATTTCATGGAATGGGAAAACACAGTGGCATTTTGTGATACAAACATCATATCATTGTATGCTTGATGATGTACTTTTACACTTGAAAGCTGTAGGACAGGACCTGGAACTGGTGTTGAGGGAGCTGGATATATTTGAAGAAGTATCGAGTCTGTGGGTAAATAAATCAAAATCCTGTATGTACCTCTTGAGAGTAGTAGTCATAAGGGGGAGAGGAAACTCTTCTTAATTTACAACTAAGCTGGGAGCGGACATCGTTTTGTTGCCTGGGGGTGGAGGTTTACCACTCAAATGGTGACCTCATTGCAGGCAATCTATCTGGAGCAGTGTCATGCGTTTATGCATCGAGACCTTTCTGGAATCACCTGCCATTATTGGTAATGGGTAGAATAATGCTGATAAAAATTATAGTGCTAATACAATTCCTGTATTTTTTGTAACTCCTCTCCTGTGTGTACCCAAGAGCTTTTTTAGTGGGCTCAATGGAGTAATATCAGACCTTATTTGAAGAAGAAAGAGACATAATTTGCCCCTGCTTGAGCTGCCGCTCCCCTTGGCAGAAGCCGGACTACATTCTCCTGAAATTGACTTATATTATGTTGGTGCACAATAGCAGTGGGTGTTGAGGTAGCTGGGTGAAGATAAGTCTATGGAGTAGCAATATGTTGAGCAAATTTCAGATATTCCAACTGCTCTGATGCACATGTTCGCTTCTCTAAATGATACAAGAACTTCTCTATGATAGCCAGGGTTACATCATATTGCTGGCAGATGACTGTGCGTGACACAAACACAAGAATGTCTTGTGCACCGGTTTTGCCACTGTGATCTTTGCCAACCTTTAACTGATTAACGAAGACAGCAGATACAGGATTATGGTCATGAGTAGGTATACTCACCATGGGAGATCAGACAGAAAGGGATAAGATACACCCCTTTAGTAGCAGATATATCCCATCCCCACTGGACAGATGCTAACATTGAACACACTACGGAATACATTCAGTAAGAATTGGTTCTTAATAACTAGCATCCTCCATACACACATACTGTACTGACAGCACAACTCACTCTGGGACAAGTAAGGGAAGCAGTAACATTAATGTCTTCAGCTTTACTAGAAATCCTCAAAACTGATCTTTGGATGCTACGTAGCAAGTGGACAGAAGATATTGGGGATGGGTTTACAGATAAAGAGTGGACACAGGTGTTGGGATACCCAGAAACTTAAAATGTTACTTGATCCAAAGTAAGATATCACACCGCACCTACTAGAACTCTAATCAGTTGCACAAGATATATGCCACAGAGCCACTCATGTGCCTGAGATGTAGTTCTCATGCATATGTTCTGGAGATGCTCCTTGCTGGATTCCCATTGGTCAGGAGAGCTGACCATGTCCAGAGAACACAGGTTGGGTATGTTGGAATTGTTGACGAAAATCAAACATGAGAGGATGGAATGTAGATTTGTTGATCTGCCTGTGATCTTGACAAACAACAGGTAGCAATATTGTGGAAGGACAACCAAGACCTCAGGAACCCATCTCTGGAGATCCGAATCCTGCTGAAACAAAGGGGACAAACAGCTCTGTCAGAAAAACAAACAATAGAGGGGGGCAGAGCCTGCATCTTTGAATGGGACACATTTTTACTAAGCGTAGCAAACAAAGATGTCACAAGGTCCAGTTGCACCATACACCCACTCTCCCACAAATCCTCCCCTCTTCCCCCAAAGGAAAAACACTATGGATTCACTCAAGAACATCAGGCATTGATGTTCTAATCCGAGAACTGAAATCTGAGCCATGTCATCATAAACAACTGTGTGAAAATATGGGAAAATAGATGGAGAATGGTTACAACATATCCAAACCTATTAGCTCATGAACAATTGGGAAAATTTGATATAGCAAACTATTTTTCAGTATGACTATCACCAGCCTTGTTTCCCAGTTTGCGTAACACACTGATGACATCTTGTTTGTCAGGATGTAGACTTGGCAGGCTCTCCACAAAGTTTTAACTGTAATCCTAAACTTAGGCAACTGAAAACGCAATACAAATATTTAGTCTAAAAACATGTGGTGAACTGGTACTAAACTGAAGCAGTTCACTTGAGATTTGTTTCAGATAAGTCACTTTCCCAAAAAATATAGGAACTATTGTATTTTTGAACTATGCAATATTATTTTATTACCTTTATTTTCTTTATTTTTAAAGGTAATACAATGGCAGTCTAATTCTCAAAATGGTTATCTAAAACACTCCAATGAAGTCTCCCTCAAAAATGCTCTTGGCCGTTTCACAACTGTCAGGGGTTACCTTGGCATGTAGCGTTCAAACTGCAATTTGTTGGCCCAAATAGGAGGGATGAATAGGTTTTTCTAATAGCTTTCTGAACTTGGACTGGGCTGCTATTGGTGCCCCAATGTCTAAGGCTGAATAATACTACTTATTTAGTGGGTTTGACGTTAGAATGCTCTCAACACAATGTGGAAATGCATTCATACCTTTTTCCAGAAACAAAACATTTTATGGTTTGTTTTGTAGGAATTACAACTGTGCTGACCATGACAACAATCAACACTCATCTACGAGAGACGCTGCCTAAAATTCCCTATGTGAAAGCCATCGACATGTATCTCATGGGCTGCTTTGTATTTGTATTTTTGGCCTTACTTGAATATGCCTTTGTCAACTACATCTTTTTTGGAAGGGGTCCACAACTACAGAAGAAATATGCAGAAAAGAGCTCTAGAGTGAACAATGATCGCTCAAAATATGACACCAATCAGGTAAGAGTTTTCTCATTTGAAATCTTTTCTTTTTTTATATATATATTCCACACTCCCACATGCCAGGCCATACTTTTAGCATATTTTTGGAGCTGTTTCTACTATGGAAAACCATTAGGCATTCCTTCGATAGTCTCTTAAATCTAACTATATGGGGAAATAATTTGTATATAATGTTCTTTGATCATTGTCTCAAACACTGGATTGCAGATATTCTTTTTAATATGTTTATTTGAAAAAATAGTTGCACAAAAATGTATTTGTCAAACCTCTGTTTTATGGCCTCATTCAGAGTTTAGCTTACAGGGTAGCAAATGTGGTGGAGTACCCTGTCTGCCAAACTGACAGATGTCTTCTCTGTTTAAAGTCAAATGGAACATCATGTTGCCCTTGCTGGCTCTGCTGGAAGAAACGTGGCACACTGTCCACACTATTTAGAGTTGACTGTCTGATGTACTTTTGTTTCAATTTGGGACTGCCAGAGATTCCTTGGCAGTTCCAAACAGAATATAAATGGCCCTCAGGCCTGGGAGAAAATTTCAGGCTCTCAGGGTGTTTAGTATTTTGTTTCCCCCAAAAATTCCAGCTTTGTAGTTTGTTGTTTAAAAAAACCTAAATGTTTGCTGAGCAGCCACCTGAAACCTGGTGGCTGCTCACCACTTTTTCAGTGTTGTCTGGGAGCTGCCATGACAGTGGCAGCTCTGGAGGCACAGCGATCTCTACAGGCCAGTGGAAATCTCTAAATATGGTGTGCTGGAATCCAGTCATGATTGTGGAGGTGATTGCCTTCGCCACCCTGACATATGGTGGGCTGCCTGCCAAACTCCAAATAAGGCTCAAATGTTTTAATTATTTGTTAATTGAGCTTAAATGCCTATTTGTTTCCACAGATTCTGGCTATTTGTGCTCTAATAAATAATACCTGTTAAACTTGGTTTTCTCTGCAGGGTTGCTCCAAAACAATTTGCCTTCTCCCCTTCTGTTTTGCTGAATTTATTTTGTTGGTTTTAGGACTCTAGCATTGTTTAGAAGTGGTAAAGTGCACAAAATGCTTGTGCTCCCTCACAAAACATAGTAAAATTTACTTATACCTTATTGGTATATTTAATATTCTTATAAATCCCTAGCAAAGTTGTACTATGTGTACCCAGGGCCTGTAAATTAAATGGTACTGGTTGGCCTGCAGCACTTATTGTGCCACTCACTTGAGTAGCCCCTAAAAACATGCCCCAGACTTGCCATTGCAGCCTGCGAGCAGTTTTAAACTGCCAATTTACCCTGGCAATATAAACCCCTTGCCAGGCTTAACCCTCCCTTTTATTGCATATGTCACCCCTAAAGTAGCCTCTACACTGCCCCTATGGCCAGGTGAATTGCATTTAAAAAGTGAAACATGTACTTTTAAGTTTTATGTGTCTTGGTTATAACACTCACACATTTGTTTTTCACTAATCTGAGGCCTGCTTCTCCCACTGGTTAACATTGGGCTCCTTATTATATTTAATAGGCTATAACTTTTTAAGTAACAATTCTTAAAATGCCACTTCTATTAAATTGATATTTTCTTGTCCTAGCCACTTGGCGCCTGCAGCCTGTTACCTGGGTCACGTGGCTAGGTGTTGTTAGCAGTTGACCTTTGTGTGTTCCTCCCAGCCAGCATCAGAATAGAGGGACTGGCTGTTTGCAAGATGGTCCCTCCTAGCAGAATGAGGGGGCAAAGCTGTGCACAGCCCCACTTTACACTTTAAAGATAGTGCCTCAGCTTACACACAAAGAACTTCACAATAGCCTGTTGTGACTGCAGACAGTCTGGGACCAGGGCAGCAAGGCAGGAAATTCCACACACTTCTGTGGGGGGAGAACTACAGACGTTTCTTCCACTTCAAAGCTGGGTCCAGGTGTAGAACTAGTACCCTCAGACACACTCTGCAGCTTACTTCTGGACCTGCAGAAGGACTCTGATAACTGTCGGGCTTCTTGTGGCTTACAGTGCAATTCAGAGAACTGCCCAGTTGCCTGAAGCCTGTCCTGTGCTCTCAGAGGACTGCCCTGCTGCGTGAGACCTGTTGTCCTGCTTGAACCCAAGGCTTCCAGAGTGACTCCAAGGGCTAGCTGACTGGACTCCTGATCAGAGAGTCTGGGGCAGAAATGGCTCAACCCATCTTGAACTCGCTCCGGGTCCCAGCTTGAGTGAGTCCTGACCCTCCAAGTAGAGCCCCTCCAGTCTGCAACCCTTGGAAGTGGAGCTATAGGTGCCCAGAGAGCCAACACCCAAAACCTGGAACATAGAACGTTTTCTGCCAAAAAGTGCTCTGAGAACTAACATGAGACCGGGACTTACCTGCTCATCTATCCGCCCAAGGTGCTTTGCCAGTCGGCTTGACTTTGCAGCAGTTCCTGCTACTTTTTTCTTCACAGCCGCAAATCTTGTACAGCAGCACTTCACAGAAGGGGTATCTGGCTTTGTGGAGCCCTTGGTATCTAAAGCCTGCAGCTGAGTCCCGCTAGAAATTTTTGACTTCCATAAAAGAGACTAAGGGACCTATTAGGATGGCGGGCGGATCGCCCCCGCTGGGCCGGCGGTAATCATCACCGGCTCGGCGAGGGCGATCCGCCCGCCATCCATGCAGCAAAGACCCCCCGCCATATTACGATGGCTGGGGGTCCGTGGCGGACTGAAAGACCGTCCGCCGCTTTTCCACCCAGTCGACAAGTCGACCGGGCGGAAAAGGGTTCAATATGGTGGCGGTGTCTGTTAGACACCGCCAGCCATATTACAATGGTGGCGGAAACATTGCAGCCACAGAAAGGCATGCGGAGTTTACTCGCGGGGGTACTTTGCGGGCACCCAGGGACTCTGGGGGGTGGTGCCTGTCACGTTGTGCATTGAAAGGCACAACCTGCCTTTGTGGCATTGCGGCGGGCGGTGCTTTCAGCACCGCCCACCGCAATGTTTAAAATGCGCAATGCGCCCGCCAGTATGGCGGGCGCATCCTAATAGAGGGTGCGGGACCGCGGCTAGCATTGCGGGCGGTCCCGATTCCCGGAGGTGTGGCGGGCTCCTATTAATGACCCCCTAAGTCTGAGGGAAGAAATCTTCACTGCAACTTCGCCCAGTGGCACCCTTACGACGATGCATCCTCCTCAGATACCGTCATCTGCCCTGCCCTGCTGAACTTTACCTTCTTAGATATTTTTCTCCAAAAATATTTTAAGTTGGAAGGTAAGCAGAGACCGGGCCTAATACACTTTGTGTACTGTACTGCACTGCAATCAGCCATAACTTTTGACTTTGCCCTAGTCTCTTGCAGCTAAATATCCACGGTTAGTCCTTTGGTCTTTTAGACAGTATTTTTTTACCTTAAACTTTAAAGATTGATAACTCCAGTTCTACTAATGGGATTTTTCTCATTTTGGTGTCAAATAGTTTTATAGAATTTACTCTATTTATATAAATTGGTGTCTGATTTTTCTTGTGTTTGTATTTTTACTTTATTGCTATTTAAGTGCTGCATAAATAGTTTACACATTGCCTCTGAGTTAAGCTTGTCTGCTTATGTGCCATGCTTCCAGAGGGTTGATCACAGGTTAATTTAGTGACTCTGGGTGGTTCACCCTGACAAGGATTGTGGCTGTTGTTTGAGTAGGGCTTCTCCCCCCTCAACCAATAACCTAATTAATCACAATACCAATTAAACTTTATGGTACCTACTTGTGCATTTTTTAAGGTATACCTAAATTACACTGTATTTACAGTGCCAATGTTGGTTATACATTTATAGCACTGTCCTTAGTATGTGCAGGGCACTACTGGTAAAATTGGTCGAATTAACTGATATAATAGGTAAATTCAGAAAATTAAGAACCTGAGATACAAAGGTGTGCCTGGGTTGCTTGTTTTATGGTTCAGGGAGAACCTGCCCTGTCAGTTCTGGCTGGACTGTTCCGATTGGAGCAAGCTCATGGTTGATTTGCATATGACTCGGTCCAAACTGAGGTGGCACGAGCGGTGTAAAATGATGGATTGGGATGTGGTCTGAGCATTGGGACTTTCCATGGCCCCACACAAGGCGCATTCTGCGGATATGGTAGAGGCCATCAGCTCATGCCCTATTAACCCCAGCAACTACATCCAACAGATTACTCAGTTCTTTCATGTCTGCAGACAATGGTCAGTGGTCTACCCAGTCCACCACCCCTCCGGCAGCCACAACCTTGAAGCCTCTTTAATATGTCCTCACAACTCCATGAACAACCAGTTAGCGGCAGGATCTGGCACGACCTGCTCCAATGAGAAACATTTACTTCAGACAAATGGGTGCTCTAGATTAGTCAGCAGGATTATACCCATCCTTGTCACTGTCCTCAGATCGACTGATGCAGTACCAGCTTTCACTCTTGCAACAGGAAGTGCAGCCTTTTTTGGCCAAAGTAGCCATTGAGAGGATGACAACATTAGAAGTACCTCGAGGTTCTTACTCCTGCTACATTCTGGTGCCAAAGAAGGAAGGAGGCTTCCGTCGTATTCTAGACCTACACCCTCTAAACTACTTCCTGAAAAAGGAAACATTTTAATTGTTTACTCTGGCTCAGGTCCTGTCTGCCCTGGATCACGGAGACTACATGTTAGCTCTGGACTTACAGGACACATACTTTCATATCCGTGTCCTGCCAGTCCACAGACCCTGTTTGTAGTTCATGGTGGGCCAGGAGCATTTCCCCTTCGGCCTTAGCAGCATCCTTCGGGTGTTCATGTACGTGATAGGGTGGTCCAAGCCCATCTGCAAAGGTTAGGGGGTTCTAGTCTTTCCCACCTCTACAACTGGCTGTTGGAGGCAGGCTCACCCCAGGTGATTGTCAAACACCTCTAGACTATGGTGGACCACCTTTATATACTGGGGTTATCTTTAAGCGAAACAAAGCCACACCTGACCCTCTTAAATGCTCCTTTTCATCTGAGCTATTGTGGACAAAGTACAATTTTGTGGTTATCCTCTAGTGTGAGGAATCCAGGATATCCGAGTTATGATAATGATGTTTCTACTCTATCCTGGGTTTCAGTGAGACTGCTTCCAAGACTGCTGGGACTCATGGCCTCCTGCATCCCGTTTCTAAAACATGCTCATTGGCATATGCAAGCGCTGTAGTGGAACCAGAAGTTCCAGCGGACTTATCAATCTCTCCACCTGATCCAGATACTGGAAGAAACTTCAAATGACCTGCAGTGGTGGCTCCCAAACCGTGATTGGATCAGTGACAGACCCCTCTCCTTTCTCTACCCAGAACTCAGTGGTCACAGATGCAGCACTCCTGGTTTGGGGCGGCCATCTGGAAGAGGTGGAGATCAGAGAACTCTTGTCTCTGGCATAATGTCAGCTCCACGGCAACCTGTTTGAGTTGAGAGTGATACACTTGGCATTGAAAGCCTCCCATCTGTCCATCAAGAGGAGGCTGGTTCAGGTGTTCACAGACAACACCACCGCCATTTGGTACTGAAAGAAACAGGGTGGATTGGGGTCCAAGATTTCTTCAAAGACTGGGGAGAACCTTGTTTAGAACTCCACCACCACCAAGAATGCGCAGTGCCAGCACTTCTGCGCCAAAGTTTCCAAGGCAGCTCTCAATCAGAGACACATTTCACCTGGAGTGGAGTTCAGGGCTCCTGTCCGCCAGCCTGCCGATACCACTTCTGCCTAAATTTCTAAAGATGATCAGAACCAACCGTACCCAAGTCGTCCTGGTGGCTCCGGATTTGGCGAATAGAGTACGGTATCCTGAGCATGAGCATGCATCCATCCATCGGTCAGGCTCTCTCTTTGGGACGATCTCCTGTCCCAGCAACAGGGCAGTTCTATACCCACATCTGCACATTTCCCACCTGCATGCATGGAGATTAAGCAGCGACAGCTCAGAGTATTTGATTTGCCTCCCAAAGTATGTGATGTCCTCCTGGCAGCCAGGCGTCCCTCGACAAAGACTGTATACCACTGCCGATGGGACAAATTTGTGTCTTGGTGCGCTACCAAATCTATCGACCCTATGTCTGCACCCTTATCTGAAGTTCTTTTGTTTGCATTGTCTCTAGCCCGGCAAGGCCTTGCTTTGGGCACAGTCAAAGCGTACCTTACAGCCATCTCAGCTTTCTTGCTGTTTAAGTGACCCACTGTTACCTGTTTTCTAAAAGGTTTGCAACATGTTTCCCCCCACACTCCAAATAGATCTTAATTTAATTCTCACATTTCTGAAGTGTTCCCCTTTTAAACCCATGCTTAGCTGCCCTCTTTCACTGCTCACCATTGAAACATTCTTTCTTGTGGCTATTAAATCTGCCTGGAGGGTTAGTGAGTTGCAAACACTCCCGGTTACCCACTCTCCCATCCTCCCGGTATAAGATTTTGTTCCTGGACAACCTGGGGCATAGGATCCTGGCATCCTTCCTTCGCAAGGTTGTGACACCTTTTCACATCAGACAGAGCATCACGGTGCCGATGCTCCACCTTACCCTTTCAAGGAAGAGGAGACACTCCACCATCTGGACCCAAAAGAAATGTTATCATTCTACATTGATTCTACTAAAGACATTTGAGGGGACAATTAACTCTTTGCGGGATTTGTTGGAGTGAAAAAAGGCAAATCTGTGCAAAAGAGAGCCATTCCAAGAAGAATTGTCCTCTGAATCAAAATCTGCTATTCATTGGCCAGGAAGCAACCCTCTGAAGTTTTGTGGGCTCATTAGACCAGAGCCAAGGCTGAAACTACTGCAGTAGCTTTTGGAGTACCAGTCCTGGGCATCTGTCAGGCAGCTACATGGGCATCGCTGCACACGTTTGCCAAACACTACTGCCTAGATAGTCTGGTCCGTCGTGATGTGCAACTATCCCATGCAGTTCTTGAGGAGTTTTTAGTGTAAACAGCCTGCAGACCGACCGCCAGGGAGATATTGCTTAGGTATCAATTCTAAGTTAAGAAATATGCAGCTAGAAGTCTATATCAGATGAACAAGTTACTTACCTTCGGTAACCCCTTATGTGGTAGAGACTCTAGCTGCAGATTTCATACCAACCCATGGTCCCCGCGCTGTAAACTGTGTTTACCATTGAAAGGGATCCTTGAGAACCTCATTTGGGCACTCTGGTCACAATACTTTTGTATGACTCTGTGGTCCTGGTGGGGAAAATACCCCCGAACCTGAGGTCACTGTGCTTGGTTGACACCTATATAGGCATTACGCATGTCACTTTCAGCACGGCCAACGTCATGCGGAGCTGAATGACGCCACCTATCGGCGCTCGAGGGGACTGCGCAAACATCTTTCTGGATCCAGTCTGATTGCATGGGAAATATTCTAAGGTAGGGAATCAGCAGCTAGAAAGAGCCTTTACCTGATAAGATGGTAAGTTTCTTGTTCGTCACAGAAAGAAGATAACACTCCTACACATATACACCCGTAAAAACATTAATGTCCATTGGACCCTCCAGAGCTTTTTGATAACCGTGGGTAAACTTTACAGAAAGATAATCACTGGGATAAGAAAGTCTTTTATGAAGGGAATGCTATTCTGAGAGAAGCAATAGAAATTCTGTGCCAACAGTCAGATCTCACAATTTTATTAAAACCCGGATGTGAATGGAACCATATTTAATTTGGGCATCTTTTTCATCTGAACAGGACCTCTTTGAAAGGCTTAGAACACTTCACCAGTTATCCTTCTGTGATGGCCGGACTTTCTCTGAGATGCCCAACTTAATGCCCTGTAACTTAAAACTGCACAAATGGCTATGCATATCATGCTTTTCTTTATATCTTCTAAAACTGCCCAAATGAAGTTTCTTCACATATTTTGTGAAGTAAATATTTTAGATTTTGTATCTAAGCTCTTGTTTTTGCTTGACACCCACCTCTCCTTTTCCCTCCTATATTTACTACTGAAACGTGTGCAGAAATGCTCACAACCAGATTGAAGATCTTCACAAAGAAAAAATAGGAGAGAAAGAGTTGAAGATCTCTGGCCTTAGGGTTGGGTTTACATTTTGTAGTACATTAAGTAGTGCTACTTAAGTACTACTTTACATACTTCAAAATGCCTTTTGGGCAGTGGACACATAAGGTTTATGTTGATGACACTACTCCCCTTCCCATGCTTCCCAAAACAGTGATTCTTGGATCTACTTGATCCTTCTTATGTTTCAGGCTGCATGCGCAGTAACACATGTCTAACGTGATGTTCCCCTCAGGAAAGCAGAAAGTGTGCAGTACCAGAGCCCCCTCTAAACTCAGCAGAAATAGTGAAGTACCGCAGATCATTACTAGAGATCCCAGTAAAGTTAGAAGAAAGGGCAGCTTTAAACATGTAATTACTAGATGTTCCTCTAAAGTTAGTTTAAGGGTTAGAATAATATCGGTTTTCAGATGCCCAGTGCTCTCATAAGTCTTCCTTTTCGCTCCAATATTGCTACGTTTTGAACCATTCCTGTGCCATGAAACCAGTCTTGCAGAGAAAATGAGGTGTCTGTTCTTTATTCTATACCCAGTGCCTTCAATAATATAATTAATAAAAGATTCTGTTCTCCTGTGGGAATAAATGAGCTGTGTGCCAACAGCATGATAACTTGTAGAAGAAGCCATAGGTTCTTTGTCATTTTAATAGTTTAGCAGATGGCTTTTCCCCACAATGAAGCTCAAGTTTTTTTTCTGAATGTAATATACATATATGCCAGAAATCTGGATGAGGGGTCCAAGGGTAGACAGAGTACTGGGCCCTAATTGTAACATCTGAGGTCTTGCACCACTGGTGTCCTGTTGCTTTGTACTGCTGAACCCCTGGCCATAACCCAAGTAAAACATTTTAGCACTTTAGTTTCAGAGTAATGGGGCAGAGCAGTCCAATGCTTACTGAGTAGAGGTGCTGTGTGTTGCAGATATGTACTCTGTAACTAATGCCACTTTCAAATAAACACTCGTCCAGTCAGTGCCTTCTCTTGTAAAAATGAAAAGTATTTTATTTAAACACACCAATATGCCCAATCAGGAGGCTGAAAGTCCATCAAGCTAGTAGGTAAAAAGTGAGAAAAGGAAAGGGGTGGACTGCTTCACCAAGCGCCCCATCCTTGGCCACAATACAATATTTCTGCCACCAGTGGGGCAGAATGGGGACTTACCCCCACTTTGCCTGTCTGTATGATAACACTGCACCCATAGAAATCCCAATTTCCTCCCACATGCCCTGGGGAATAGCTGTAGTTTTCGAGCTCTAGGTCAGCCATCAACTAGGCAACTCTACCAATGGTGGGCATTTTTGACATTTAGCAACCCAGGAGAATCCCAGGTCGCGTTGCTTGTGTGGATCCCAACACATTTTCTTCCCAATAATGCCCTATGAACATCAAATCATTGGGCTAAGTGCTATTTTTCCTATATTCATCTGACAAACTCTGGCGCCTCCAGCTAATTCTGAAGTCTTACCACCATGCAGTCCCACACTTATTCTGACTGAAACGCTGCCCCTGGGTATACGTGGACCTAAGGCTCATCACTGAGAAGGACCAAACTGTAACCATATACATCATTGGCACCACATTGACTTCACACGTCCACGTTTTGACCAACCCCTTTCATGGGTGATTGGCACAGGCACATAAGTGGGGTGTTATTTTATCAAGAGATGTGTGCAAATGCTGAATAGTAGGACGTTTGTGAATCCCTACAGATTCAGAAACTTTTCCTTTTGGAAAAGTAAGAAAAATGTCATTTTAGCCAAAGTTTGATGTTCCATGCCATTCTGGGTAACGAAAAGTGGTGGCATCCATATAATCAAGACCACCTTGAACTCCCCGAGGTATCTAGTTTTCAGCAGTGTCCAGGGTTGGGAGGTTTCCCTTGGTGCTGATTGATCCAGGGTCCAAATACCGCAGCTACACACATTGCTGGAAAACTGAAATTTTAAGAAACAATTTTGATGTCTCTACGTTGCATTTGGGGACCTTTCCAGTTGTGTGTGATTGGACCAGCTACAAAAATGGGTGCTATTTTTATTGGGTGAAGTGTGAGAATACTAGGTGTTAGAAATTTCGTGGATCCTCACAAATGCTATAACTGTCCCTGTCAGAAATGTGAAGAAAATCTGGCATTTCTATTTGCTGATGATTAGCTCATCCACACAAGTGGCGTACCGTTTTAATCAGGAAATGGTAGAAGATTTGTTATTATCTATTGAATTTCAATCCAGTACTGGCTTCCAAATGTAAGTCAGTATGGAAGAAAGAACACATTTGTAAATAATCACATGGTAATATGAGTAGCCAGAAATTCAGAGTAATGCATGAAACCACTATTTCTAAATTTTGGGACAATAAAAAATGCATATCATTCCTTCATATCCATTTTTGAAGCACGCTACCCTACTTTATATTTTTTAGTATAGCTGGTATGGTTATTGTATGCTGCATTAAGAAGATGGTGGACCTAGTCCCCAAAGACTTACCTGCGCCCAGTCCTCCCATCAGATCCAGCTCCAGCACCTCAATGCTCCCGCCTCACTCCTCTATGTCTCACTCTCTCTCTCTCTCTCTTCACTGCTTTCACCTGTTTTTACAACAATTTTTACTCATTCTGTGCTTGTTTTGTGCCTGTTTTTGCCTCTTGTTCATCCATTGCCAGTGTCTTTTCATTGCATTTCTCTCGCTTTCTCTGCCTTTTCTCTTTTACTCTGCCCTGTTAGCTTTTCTTTCATTTTTGTGCTTGTGCTTTTCTGTACATTTCACCCATTTGTCTCTGCCTTCTGTCTTAATCTCCCCCGTGTTAGCCTCTCCTTTTTGTACCAGTGTTGTTCTGTGCATCTTACACATTTTTCTCTGCCTTTTTGTCTGTTATTGTGCTCTTGATTTCGCCTTTCTTTCATTTCTTACTTAATGGCGGCAACAGCGTGGACCAGCCATTCTCTTGTAGGGGATTTCCGTGATAAGTCATAAGCATTTGAATAGTCCTGCCCACGTGCGGGGACCCTGGAGCACTTTATTAGATATATCTTCTTAAGTTGTCATCGTTCGACTTTTTTTCGGGAAGGCCTTTATAGACACTTAAGTGATAGAAAGACAATAATGCAGCTTAACTAACTAGGCTACACTGGCCATTAATTAATCTTGAAGAGAAAAAAGCTAGCAAGTGATTTTAAAATTGTGTAATTTATGGAGTTTAATACATATAGAAATCTCCCCTTCACAAAACCCCTTTTTTCATGATCGAGATGAAAAGAATGGACAGAGAAGCTCCCCATAGGCTGCCATTATATGTCTGAAAATGGATTCCGTGCTTTTAAGAGTCTCCAGAGACTACCAGTATCCCATGATGCACAGCTAGTGGCAGTTATTTCAATTCTTTTTCCCGGCTCCTGTTAGCAGGACTCTGGAACATTGAGCTCTACCTCATTTGGTGTTTTCATCAAAAATTCCTTCAGAATTTACTTTTTTACAACTTCACTCAATGTCTTTAGTCTTTCCCTACCTATTGCTGTTTTTTTCTGACAGATTTTCCACAGTTTGTTAGTCAAAATGCCTTCCCTTTTTGACAAGTGCCCAGACTGTGGAAGGAAAAAGGCCAAATCTGACTCACACGGAGTGTGTATTCTTTGTTTGCCTGCTTCTCATGTTCCTGATACATGCCCCATCTGTAAAACCTTTTCCAGGCGCAACCTGAGTGACAGGGAGAAGATTCGGCTCCAAGGGGTAGAGGAACGAAGTAAACAGCAAGCAAAATCTACAGGTGGGACCTCTGGGGGAGGAGAGGGTGAGTCCTCTACCAAAACCCTGTCTTCAGCCTCTGGGGGGATTCCCGGGTGAAGGAGAGTGGAAAAATGACGCCGTACCCGGTCGACATCGAAGACAGCGACGTCAAGGGCAGGTATGGCAACAATATGTTCACTGTTGACTCAGGGCTCTGAGTCGAAGCGACGTCGACGCGCCACGTCAAGGAGATCGGCGAGATCTCGTTCTTCATCACAGCAGAGATCGCCGTCGAAGACATTGTCTCCTTGGTCAACGTTGATGCATCAGCGTCAATTGAGATCGACTCACCATCGTCGGTCGCTGTCGAGCAGTCACCGACGATCGCATCAAAACGGCACCGACGGTTGCCTCCAAGGAGTCACCGACGGTCGACGTCGAAGAGTCACCGGCGATCTACGCCGAGACGACACTGATCTCAGACTCGATCAACAGTGAGTCTGTCGACGTCGAGCGGGAGTTCAAGGTCGAGACAAAGTCGAAGATCGCCATCGACAAGTGGATCGACGTCGAGGGGGAGATCTTACAATGAATCTTTGGCTCCTTCCTCACTTCAGGCAGCTTGAAAAAGGAGGAGGTTGATTTATTCTTTGGATTCTGAGTAGTCACGAACACATTCACCAACGAGGACACCACCTCACTTTGTTCCTCCTGGACCAGCGGAACAACCTCCTTCGCTGCCTCTTCCTCTGGCGCTTCCGCCTCCACCGCCTCCTTCGGGGCCTACTACTCCTCGGCCCACGACTCCTGCTGCGCCTTGAGGATGAAGGTCTAGGTCCCTTGTGAGAGAAAGATCCCGCAGCCACTGACATTCTTCCACACGCTCTCATCACCGACATCGTTATGAGAGATCTTGCTCCTGGCATACCAGAGACCCGTCCTCTACAAGTACTGGGAGATATTTGCCTACACTTTTGGATTCTCCTCCTCAAAGGGTGTCTCCTATTGACGATATTACCACCTTTCAAGAGGTTCTACAGTGAGGGGCGTCCAAACTAAATATTCCATTGTCAACCCCTGTGCCATCAACTTCAGTCATTTTCTAGACTCTCCAGCAGCGACAAGCTTCTCGCCCCTTGATCCCTCTGGTGCCATACTTATTGGAACCGGCAATGGAATTATTCTTAACACCTTCTTCCATCAAATCCGCTCCCTCCAGGCTACAGAAAAAATACCCCCCTCCTGAGCAAGATCCCACTTTCCTCCGGGCGGACCCCACCCCAGACTCGGTCATTGTTGTGGCAGCTATGAAGCAACATGCTACGTCTCCAAAGTCAACAGTACCGCCTGATAAGGAAAGCCGTAAAATAGATTTGGTGGGGAGGAAGGTATGCAACACAGCCGCCACTACAATGAAGGTGGCTAGTGCTACAGTCCTGCTGGGCAGGTATGACTGTTCCCTTTGGGAGTCCCTTCAGCAGTTCGCAGACCTCCTGCCTAGGGACAAGAGGCGGGATTTTACTGAGATATTAGATGAAGGACTTATGGTTGCCAACCAAGTAATAAGTGCAGCGGCGGATACATCACTCCTTTCAGCACATGGCTATTGTCACTGAGTGGCTCTCCGAAGACATTCATGGCTTCGCCTTATCTTGCTTAAGCCTGAGGCTCAATATCGGAGCATGAATCTACCCTTTTCTGGCACGACCCTCTTTGGCTCACATGCGGATGAGGAGATGGCCCGCATGAAGGCGAAAATGGAGACCTTGAAAGCGATAGGTCTTGAAAAATCTAAGGAACAGTGCAAAACTTACCGTCCTTTCCAATGGGGTTACTCTTCCTAGAGGTTCCGGAGATACCAGGGTCGACCGACCAATCGGCAACAATCATATCAGCGGCTGTTCCAACCGTTCCAGAAACGTCAACCTAGAGGACGGGGAGGCCAGCAACCTGCGCAAGGGAATAAGGCGCCTGCTGGTTCTAAGCCCTGAAGCCTTTCTTCCCCCTCTTCCGTTACCCACTCCGGTAGGGAGAAGCATTCAAAATTTCCTGGCAGAGTGGCATAAAAAACTCAGGACAATTGGGTGCTGAATATTGTTCGCAATGGATACTCACGAGGTTTCACCAGTCCTCCTCTATCGATCCCTTCAACACACTCACAATACCAACTATGTCAGTTACGATTGAAGGTCAACAATCTCTTACAAAAAAGGGCAGTAGAACTCGTTCCTCTTGCACAGCGATAACAGGACTATATTCCAGGTTCTTTCTGGTCCAAAAGAAAGACAAGAATGAGTTCAGACCCATTCTCAATTTACGACACGCAAACAAGTGGGTTCGGAGAGATAAATTCTGAATGTTAGCGTTACATCAAATCTACCCTCAAACTGTTCAGGGGGATTGGTCATGTGCGATAGATCTGCAAGACGCATACTTCCACTCCCCATAGCAAAGAAGCATCGCAAGTTCCTGAGATTCACAGTAGGGAACAACCACTATCAATACTGTGTTCTTCCATTTGACCTGAAATCAGTTCCCAGGACCTTCTCAAAATGCATGGCAGTAGTGACTGCCCATCTGAGCAAGCAGAAGGTGTTCGTCTACCCCTACTTAGACGACTGGCTGATCAAGGCGTCCACGTCTCCGGAAGCTCGACTACACTTCAATTGGACCTCCGATCTTCTCCTTCGTTTGGGTCTCCACATCAACCAAACGAAGTCCGTCTTGACACCTGTCCAGTGTCTTCAGTATCTGGGAGCAACCATTGATACTCGCACGGCAGAAGTGTATCCTTCGGAGGAGAGACGCTTATCGATCCTTTGGAAGGCTCAAGCTCTCATAGCCATGTCCTTTCCAACAATGAGGAAGGTCTCCTTTCTTCTGGGCTCCATGGCATCCTGTGTCTTCCTCACTTCAAATCCACAACTTCACATGAGACCCTTGGAGGAATGTTTGGAGGATCAATGGGACCAGAGAATAGGGGATTGGGAAGACCGGATTCAGCGGTCACAGCATGCCCTTCAGTCTCTCAGATGGTGGTGTTCTCCTCACAATCTCCTACGAGGGCTCCCCTTCCACAAGGAGATACCGAAACAAACCATAGTAACAGATGCTTCTCTCCTCAGCTGGGGTGCACACACAGACCACCTTCAGATACAGGGCAAGTGGTCCACGAAAGAATCCACATACCACATCAATCTACTGGCGATACTAGCAGTTCATTTGGCTCTGAAAGCCTTTCAACCATCATTCCACTCCAGTTCCCTGCTTGTCCAGATGGACAATACGACAACAATGTTCTACCTCAGCAAGCAGAGGGGCTCAAGATCACGACCCTTATCTCAGGAAACCCAGATGATCTGGAAATGGCTCTTAGCCAGAAATCTAACCATAACAGCAACTCACCTCCCAGGTGTTCAAAATGCTCAGGCAGACACTCTAAGCAGACTCCTTCAGGAAAATCATGAATGGGTCTTAAACGACGATGTGGTGCGAGATATCTTCAGAAGATGGGCTACTCCAGAGGTCAATTTGTTCGCCACCACGGAAAACAACAAATGCCGAAACTTCGCCTCCAGTTTCTACCAACCGGGAACTCTGGGGAATGCCCTGTGGATAAACTGGTCAGGCAGATTTATCTACGCCTTTCCTCAGATACCCCTGATCCCGGCAGTCCTCATCAAGCTCTCGCAGATGATCCTCATTGCTCCAGAGTGGTCGCGTTAGTGTTGGTTCACGGACCTTCTCCATCGGTGTCTCCTTCACCATCTCTGGCTTCCATGTCAGCCGGACCTTCTCACAAAGTTCGGCGGACAGATGGAGCACCCTAACCACTTGTCATTGAATTTAGCGGCATGGCCCCTTGGTTAGTGCAGAATGGACATTTAAATTTACCTCAGGACTCCATGAAGATACTTAAAGAATTTAAAAGGCCATCCACACGCACTTCTATGCATATAAATGGAAGAGATTCTGCATTTGGTGCTCTTCGTAGAGGCAAATCCTACTTCCTGCCAGGAAGATGTTATCCACCCATACCTGGTACATTTAGCACAATCGGGCCTGCGAGAAGTTGGCCTGATGTATGATGTCACTAGTTCTAGTGTACACCTTATATCAGTCCAAACAACCCTTATGGTGATTGGTTGTAAAGTCAACCTTATAGACCAGCTATCCTAGTGGTAGCATGGACAAGAGCAGTCTTAGGCTAAACTCTGAATGGCATGTGAAGCAAGCTGTGATACCATATATAATCCCTTGAATACCAAATGAAAGGACACCACAACAGATATATATATAAAATAAAGTGTATTTATTCTAGTCAAACCCTCAGCACTCTTTATGAGATTCGAGGTAGGTACAACACAGTCTTATTCAAGCATACATTAAGTCACACAGGTAAGTAATGCAGTTAGGCCCTAGGGGCCACACAAACCATATACTAAAGAAGTGGTATAAGGACCACTGTCACGGAGATAGAATAGGCATAGGCCTAGGGAATCGCTGGGGCTACATTACACTACCAACAGTTAGGAAGTGGGAGGCCCACGGGATTCAGGTGCAGAGTGGAAACACTCACGCGTAATGCGTATAATCGATAGAAATAGTACAGTTCTGAAATAAGCAGTTTTAGGACACTTCTGGAGTAGCTAGAAAGTCGAGACTCGGAAACTAGACCCTAGGATAGTCACTACCCTTGTGAGCACCGAAGTACGCTAGTTACCTAGCCCACAGGCTGCGGGTGCATAGGTGTGAACTTGCGTCGGGTTTCGTCGTGGACTTCTATGGATGCCTGAAGGAAAGTTGCTGACAGGCAGTCAGTGTAGAGTGTCCGGTGGATCCCAAGGCCGGGATCAAGAAGGAAGGGTACCTGCAAGCAGAAGGGACAGAGTCAAGGTCACTAGCCAGTGACCACGTGGAACCAGGAAGGAACCAGGCGATGTCGTGAAGATTGCAGGCGAAGAGGTGAAGCTTGTTGCAGCAGCCACGGGTACCAGGAGACGTCGAGGACGACCAGGAGGCGAGCTGTCCCACGAAGGCTCTTGCTGTCGGCGGCGTCGGAGTCGAACTAGGACTCACCAAGCCTTGGCAAGCGGAACCCACGAAGAATGGAGGACTTGCTTCTGGTGCAGACCAGGAAGGTCTGGGGTGTTTCTCTTTTGCAAAGAAGCGGGAGCCAGTCTGGAGGAGCCAAGCCAGCAGTGAAGATTTAAAGGTGTGTCGTCACAAAGGCCGCTAGCCAAGGGGCAAGCAACCGGACAGACGCGGCAAGCAGGAAAATGCAGAAGGGCCCCACGCAGGACTCGTGGAGTGTGGGGGGCTGATCTTCGGTGCAGATGGTGCTTGGGGTTGGGGCTTCTCAATCCCCGGTGCACAACTTCGAGGGTACCTCGGAAGCTGCACTGGAAGATACTCGCCACTTTTCCCAGGTAGCCGGTCCCACGTCTCTCGTCGCCTCCACGGATCTCAGCTCGGCTGTGGATGTGGATCAGGGTCGGAGAAGTCTGGAAGTCAAGGCTCTGGTCGGGCTCTGCAGTCGGTCCCTCGTAGAACTTCAGCAAAGCAAAGGGTAAGTCTCTTGATGGTGCCTGTTTGCACAGGGTAGCCACTCCTTGGCCACAAAAGAAATTCTTCAGTCTTCTTCTTTCGTCGAAGGTCCAGAGTTTCTGTTCAAGTTGCAGGTTCAGGATAATCTAATCTCCTGGGGTCCAGCTACCACACTTATACTAATCTGGGGGGCTGGGTTGCCTGCTAGGTCACGCCTTATGGGTGGGACCTGGGAGGGGGGTGGTTACACCCACTTCCCTTTGTCCAGTTTCACGCCAGGACTGGGGCTGGAGTGCCCCAGCACCGGTTTGAACTGGACTATGCATGGGACACCTTGTGTGCCCCAGGCATGTCTCATTCCTTTCAGCCCTCCCTGCCCCAATACACTAAAGTCTGTCTGGGGAGGTGCTTGCACCTCCCCAAGCAGGAAACCTATTGTCCAAGCCTCCCTTGCCGGGATAACTCCCAGCAGCAGGAGGTCAGACTCGTGTCTGTGGCAGCAGCATCCATTTTGTGATGCTGAGGCTTTGGTTAGAGTTAAACAGCAAAGTAGGATTTTAACATGTCTCTCCCTCTAGAAGGGAGGAATAATATCCTCATCACCAGAAATGGTATGGGGGTATTATTCCAAAGTGTTAGACACCTTACACGACATGTTTTGATAAAGCCAAACCATAGTTATCATAACCGTTTAAGATTATAAGGCACTTTAAGAGTATATGGTAGGCTATATCATAGAACAGCTATAAGGACATGGTTCCGAAAGCTGCAGACAGTCTCAGCTCATGCTAGAGCACCATCTCACATGTTACCAAGCACTCTGCCTCCAGGATTGTTAAGGCCTGCCATAGGAGTGGCTGATAGGTACACATGTGTCTATTTTAAGGGTAGATATAGGTATACTATATCTAAGCAAGGGGTGATTACACGACCTTGCCCCAGCTGAGTGATCAGCCAGTTGTGTCTGATTGGAAGGCCAGACCAGGGGTGTCATAATACATGCTGCAGCCCCTGGGAGGCCTAGGGTACACCTATGCCATGGGTACCTAGGGTACACTGTACAGGGTCCAATAAGGTGATCCTCACCAATTGTGTATGTACCTAGGGTACATGGAGTCCATTTTAAAGAGAGAGCAGACAGCCTGAGACCCTGAATGGCAGGATCTCAGGCCAACTAAGTCGAAAAACCAGCTAGACACTAGGCAAAAAGTTGGGGGTAACCATAGTCAGATATCCACCTTCCTACAGGGCCTTCAATTTCCTTCCATTAAAGTGAACCTAGCAGCTCCGACTTCTTATAGGAAATGCCCTTCACAAACTTCCTTTTTCAAAATCCCAGTCATTAGAGATTTTCTAGAAGGTTTAATGAAAGTATTTCCTCCCTTCAGACGTCCTTCTCCTCCTTGGGAGCTTAATGTGGTTCTTTCTCTACTGATGCAGGAGCCTTTTGAACCCATTCATAGGGCTTCTCTCCAGCATCTATCTTGGAAGACAGCTTTCCTTGTATCTATTACTTCTGCCCACAGGGTTAGCGAACTCCAGGCACTATGTTCTCAAGAACCATACACAGTTTTCCATTCCTCTAAGGTGGTTATGAGAACCCATCCGAGATTCCTTCCTAAAGTTGTTTCAGATTTCCAAGTAAATCAAACGATTTCACTACCTACCTTCTTTCAGCAACCCTCTTCTCCTGCCGAGAGGTCTCTACATTCCATAGATTCCCTAGATGTCAGGAGAGTTTTATTTGGACAAGACTAAGGATATTCGTAGAGCAGATCAGTTATTTTTAAACTATGGCTCTAGCCGTACGGGTCTAGCTACCTCCAAACAGTCCATCTCCTGATGGATTGTCTTGTATTCAGCTGTGTTATCAGAAAGTGAACAAAACTCTTGTTAGTAAGCCTAGGGCTCACTCTACCAGAGGAAGAGCTGCTTCTGCGGCTTTACTCCATAATATACCTATTTCAGAAACCTGTAAGGCTGCCACCTGGAAGTCAGTCCATACATTCACAAAACACTACTGCCTGGACACTGATGCCAAGGTAGATGCTCAGGTTGGACAAGCTTCCCTTTGGATTCTGTTTACCTAAAGGGAAAGGCCTCGACTCTGTTTTCTTCCACCGCTTGGGTGTTTATGGGATGGGCTTGCTAGTCTATTCAAATGCTTATGACTATACATGGAAATCCCCTACAACAGAAGGAATTGTTTCTTACCTGTAACTCCAGTTCTCTTGTAGGGGTATTTCTGTGATAAGTCATAAGCAACCCTCCCTCCTCTCCGGTGGAAGAAGCAGACTTATCCAGGATCTAGCTTAGACATTCACTTCTCTATGCCTCCAAAAAGAACTGAAGTAACTGTCACTAGCTGTGCATCATGGGATACTAGAGGTCTCTGGAGACTCTTAAAGGCATGGTATCTATTTTCAGACATATAATGGCAGCCTATGGGGGGCTTCTCTGTCCAACCTTTTAACCTCTATCATGAAAAAGGGGTTTTGTGAAGGGGAGTTTGCTATATGTTAAACTCCATAAATTGCAAAATGTTAAAATTACTTGCTACCTTTTTTCACTTCAAGATGAAGTAATGGCCAGTGTAGCCTAGTTAGTTAGGCTGCATTATTGTCTTTCTATCTCTTAAGTGTCTATACAGGCCTTCCCGAAGAAAGGCGACAGATGACAACTTAGAAGATATATCTAATGAGGTGCTCCGGGGTCCCCGCACATGGGCGGGACCAGTGTTTCCCAAACTGGGGTCTGTGGATACCCAGGGGTCCGTGGCACATTCCCAAGGGGTCCACAGACAGCAGTTTTAAAAGCACTACAAAGTTCCTTGTAGAATTAGCAGTTTTTGAGCAACAATAAAAGTGTCAAGATAACACCAGTGATTAATGTACCTGCTGGAGAGAGATTAGAGTTTTGTCCAGTGACAGGTTTGACTTATCTAATGTAGCACAGAGGGTTAATATGCCTGCCGCAAAGAACGTGTACCATGCATTTTAAAAAACAGTATTTTATGTGCACAGGTCAGTGGGTTACTGCTTTTGTCACAGAGATTCTTTGTTACTCTGCAGCTCATAAAAGACAATCATAATCTAGCACAGTGACCTATAAATGGTCATCAAAGAGCTGCTTACACACTGCATGGTACAAGTTTGTAACTTATGTTTTTCCCCAGTCTTTCGTTATCCTGATGCTGTTAAATGGGTTTATTTGGCTGGAAATACATTTTTATTGTTAGTCAATGATGACCACTTTGTTATGTTCTGAATCCTGTGTTTGTGCTTTTCCAGACCAAGCACTCTTTAAAAATGCCAAACAGTATGAATGACATGTGAATCCTACACCTTGTAGTCCCTTTTACCTTATGTAACATTTTCTCTACACTGATTTACGAGTATGATTCATTGTCTCTATATGTGTGGGATGTAAAGTGCTCTAAAATCCTACAATGGTATGAGAGATGCTATAAAACAAATGAAATACATGTGACAGGTGTGCAATGGAGAAATGCGAGGCACTGTTGAAGGGTGATAATAAGGGAATCATTGAAGAACCCTAACAAAGATTGTTGTATCCTGGTGCATAGTAAGATCATCATTTACTATTCTTTAAAAGCTAATACAATTCAATATATAATGATAAATGTGCTGTAGAATGCACCATTGTATCCTAAATTTTCTTGGGGGGAAGAGCCTCCCAAAACCCCCTTTGTGGTGGTCAGGCTCACTCACTGCACCTGGTGTGCACTGTATGGGGACTGGTCTGAAAACATTTGCCAGGGCTGCTTTGGGTTTCCACTCTGGCCCTGGCAGGAGCCTTGAACTGCGAAATAAAACTAACCATTTAAAATTTAATCACGGAGATGCAGCACCAACCTTCCCATTAAAATGTTCTCTTTTTTGCAAACTCTTACAATATAAAATACTAAAATCCTTAGTAATTCGAGTATTTGTTTTGTGTGCATGTTTGTTTATTTTTTTCGAATTACTCTTTTAATGTTTGAAAATTAAATCATACAAATTGCTGGGGGTCCCCGGCTTCCAGTGGTGAGTCAATGGGGGTTCTCAGTAGTCAAAAGTTTGGGAACCACTGGGCATTACTATTCAAATGCTTATGACTCAACACAAAAATACCCCTACAAGAGAACTGGAGTTACAGGTAAGAAACTATTCCTTAGGTAGGTGGTGGCCCTAGGACTTACCTGCGACCAGTCCTCTAACCAGTCAAGGCCCTCTCTGACCTAACTCCAGCGCCTTGAGGCTCCCACCGGGCTCCTCTTTCCCTCCCTTCACTGCTTTCATTCATCATTTTTTCACCACGTTTTGCTCATTCTGCACCCGTTTCGTACCTGTTTTAGCCTCTTTTTTTATTACATGCCAGTATCTTTTCATTGTATTTCTTCTGTTTTTCTCTGCCTTTTGTCTCCTTTTTGTGCTAGTGTTTCTCTGTGCATTTCACCTATTTATGTTGGTGTCAGAACCCCTTTCAGAGAGTCACGGCGCAAGCAGGGGTTACTGGGCCCAACCATGGGGTGGTTGAAACCTTTTACTCCTGATGTCACGGGGCCTGACTTACTACAGATTCTGAGTAACCTTGACAAGTACCCCTTCTGCGCTTGACTCTCAGGATAGGTGTGGTACAAGCAGTCAAAGACTCCCTCGTGGGGAAGGTGTGGATACAAGATATTGAACCCAGGCTTACAAATGAAAATGTGTGAAGCAGCGACAATAAATCGTGGTCCAGTCAAATACTCTTTTTTAATGAAAAAAGAGAAGTATTTTCTTTTCTACCGCTAACCATCACAAAGGAAAAATACGACATTCACAAATAACACAATCCCCCTTGAGGTTGGGGCTCTTGTATTTCTATAGCGATACCCTGATCCACTCCCTCTTTGCGTTAGCGGTTATTCCCCATTCACTATTGGTAACATCCAAGGTATTCCCTACTAGCAGTCAGCTTCTCAAAAGTCCACTCCAAGTTAAAGTCTACCATGTTCCAGCACTGCAGCGCTACTAGAAGCCAGTTCCCATGGGGCAGAGTGGCCCTAAACCAGTTTTACCTACACCGGCAGCTGCAAAGAGCCCGGAGTTCCTGACTGCACCCCATCTGAGGTCGTGCGCAGCTGCTGCAGCAGAGTTCCTGTGAGTAGGCTGCATCTGGCTCAGCGGGTGCAGAATGTCTCACTCACGGTCGCCCTCCTGATTAAGATCAGAAGCTCTCTGTGGCTCCTCCTGCAGGGTAAGTGTCTGGGTCCTCTCCAGTGGGGGGACTGTCTGTGACGATCCTGTCTTGGGTCCCTCTACTGGGTGATTGTGCTCAGGTGCTCCCACTGCATCCTCCCTTCTCTGGCGGCTGGCAATGGCAGATCACCTCACAGTACTTGATGCTCTTGGTGACCTCATCTGGCATAAGAGGTCATGTAATCTCATAGCACACAGGTTTTTGCCTGCTCAGCACAGTAAAATCCTTCCCTGTGCCCCACCTTCCCCAGCATACGGGCTTGCTGCCGGCTACCCACATGGCAGCGACCTTTACTGCACAGCAGTCTTTTCCACGGAGGCTCATCCTTGCATACAGGGTCACCAATTCAGCAGTATGCAGGTACTCCGACCCAATCTGTGTAGCATGGCACACGGCTCAATGCATGGCGGCCTTCTCTTGGCATACAAGGGTTTCTGATTTTGTCCTCCACATGGGCAACGACATGATTGGTGCAAAAGCTGTTTCCTCGCACCACGCATAGGGAGTCCATTTGACAGGGCTCCCCATTTGACCTCGCTCCCTCCAACGCTCTCCTCTTTCTCACAGGGCACACTGGTCTTGGCGAGCAAGCAGGCGCTGGTGCTCCAGTCTCCAGGACAGATGATCTTGGATTCTCTGGGTGATGTCCCCTCATCCACCAGGAACACTTGCAGGCCTTGGCCCCTAGTCACAGGCAGAAGTCTTGAAGAGCTTCCCCTCCTCACACAGCCTGCCTGGGTGCTTGGTAGATGACAATTTTTGGGGTATAAAACCCCTCTTCTCATAGCCCATTTCCCAACGCCAAGTGTAATTTAGGGTCGGAGTCTTTGATGTTTTATGTTGGGGTTCTGCTTCTTTTGAAGTGTCCAATCTTCTACTCCTTCTCCTCTTGAAAGCAGTCTGTCACTGCAGGCTGAAAGCCCCAAAACACCGGCCATGGGAGTGACTAGAATTCACACCTGGATGCCAACTAACGTGAAATCTGCATCAAAGGACTAGCCCAGAGCCCCCAGCCCTAATCTTCTTGATTCTCTTATCAGCCCCCTCTCCTTTCTGAGATGTTGTCAGACCCCTTCCTTGTAACCTCTCACTGAATCAAAGAGCACCCTTTTAATTGTATAATGGAAGCCTAGTCTTCCCCTTCCCATTGTGTGTCCCAC
Source organism: Triturus cristatus (assembly GCF_964204655.1). Classification (NCBI taxonomy): domain Eukaryota; kingdom Metazoa; phylum Chordata; class Amphibia; order Caudata; family Salamandridae; genus Triturus; species Triturus cristatus. The sequence continues at coordinate 1,193,283,313 of NC_140591.1, forward strand.
CCAGCTTACAGGAATGCAGCAATACACAAATCTGTCTGGGGGATCTCTCTACCACCTCTCCATGTTTTACCAGGCAGGCCTGGATATCCCAAAAGGGATCCTGGGGCCCTTCATGCATTCAACCATTTACAGGCATACAAAATACACACACTGCACAGTATTGTATCCTCCATGGTTCACTGACAAAACATCAACACCAAAACACCCTCTTCTGTTCATTTCTCTCCTAGATGGCTTCTTCTGGTCCATCACTGGAGTAAAAACCCTACAGGAGCAGCAAGGCGAGAGGAGGAGTACACCAGTCCACTCCACAGGTCGCTTCTGCAAAGATTGGTGCAAGAAGTGGATAAGTCTCCATCGACCAGACGTAGGGACCGCGCAGGCAGGTCACGGGAGTGCAGACCTTCTGGTTCTCGGCACAAGAGGAGAAGATCCCCTACATGGTCTTCCTCCTCTACTCGTTCATCTAAGAGAGACTACTCTCCCACTCTGTCGGATAGTCCTCAATTGAGGGTATCTCCTATCAATGACTTCAATACTTACCATGATGTTATTCAAAGGGGAGCACAGAAGTTAAACATCGAGATGTCGACTCCTCAAGTGGCTGCAACGGCTAATTTTTTAGACACTCCATCAGAGATCAGCGTCTCAACCTTTGCTCCCTCTGGTTCCTGGTCTTTTGGAACCTGTGATGGACATTTTTCTTACTCCATCTTCAATTAAAGCTACGCCGGCTAGAATCCAAAAGAAATACAAGCCGACAGAGTCAGACCCTTCTTTCTTGAAATCAGAACCACCTGCGGACTCTTTGATGATCGTTACGGCGGCAAGAAAAACGTATGCAGTAATGGCATCTTAGTCAGTCCCACCGGATAAGGAAAGTAGATCCCAAGATTCCTGGGGGCGGAAGGTTTGTGGATCGGCAGCATCGTCTCTGAAAGTGTCTAGCGCTGCAGCTTTATTAGGCCGCTGTGACAGGGCTTTAGGGGACTCCTTGGACCGTTTCAAGTTAAAGCTTCCGAAGGAGGACCAAAGGGACTTTGAAGAAGTGATCACAGAAGGATCCCTCGTTGCCAAACAAATCATTAGCACAGCAGCAGATGGTGCTATGCTGTTGGCACATTCCTATGCGCATGGAATTTGTGCTAGAAGATCTGCTTGGTTGAGGTTAACGGCACTTAAACCAGATGCACAACAACGGATCCTTAATCTGCCCTTCTCTGGCTCCTCTCTATTTGGCTCCCACACTGATGAGGAGATGGCAAGGATGAAAGCCGAGTTAGACACTCTCAAGGCTGTGGGATTGGAAAAGAAAAAATAATTCAAGCGACAATACAGGCCCCACCAGTGCAGGAGCTACCAACAGAGGGTTCAAACCCCTCAGTGGTTGCAAAATAAGAACCAAGGCAAGTCACAGTTCCAAGGCCGAAAATCCAACAGGGGTAGAGGAGGTCATCGGCAACAATCCTCCAACACGGCCATATCAGCAGGAAAGCAATGAACACGAGCTTCCTCTAGCACCGTTGCCCACTCCAGTGGGAGGAAGTGTTTCAAATCATCTGAGAGAGTGGTGCAACATAACAAAAGATCAGTGGGTGCTCAGTATACTGCGCAATGGATACGCACTACGTTTTCGTGTGCCTCCAAAGGACATTCCTCCAAAATGATCTCGTCCTCACCAGCTAAAGTTGCTTCGTCAGGAAGTGGCAACCCTTGTGCGAAAAAAGGCCATAGAAGAGGTATCTCCTGCTCAATGAGGAAAGGGAGTATATTCCAGGTACTTCCTTGTGCCGAAGAAAGATCAAGAGCACAAATTCAGACCTATCCTGGACCTTCGATCACTGAACAAAGTCCTCTTGAAGGAGAAGTTTCGCATGTTGGCACTTCATCAAATATGTCCACATCTAAAAAAAGGAGATTGTATGTGTTTGATGGATCTCCAAGATGCGCACTTCCACATACCAATTGTTCCACATCATCGCAAGTACCTACGATTCGTGATTGGACACAAACATTATTAGTTCAAAGTCTTGCCCTTCGGACTGAAATCTGCCCCACGAGTCTTTACCAAGTGCTTGGCAGTGGTGGCAGCAGCCCTGCATCGAAAGGGTCTGTTTGTTTACCCATTTTTAGACGATTGGCTGTTGAAAGGGCCATCCCCTCGAGCGGTAAAGAAGGATTTTCAAGTTTGTTAAAGTCGGATCCAACGATTGGGCCTCCATGTGAACATGGGAAAGTCAGTTCACCTGCCTACTCAGACGATCCATTATCTGCTTTCGATGAAGCAGAAATGCTATGTTCTCCTCCATGCAGCTCAACCAACGGTCCGGCAAGTAGCATCTCTACTAGGGTCGATGGCTTCTTGCATTTTTCTCATTCCCAATGCCAGGCTGAAGATGGGACCTTTGCAGCAGGATCTGGAGGACAAGTGGGACCAAGCATCAGGTCACTGGGAAGACCGGATTGTGTTCTCTCAAGAGGAAAAGTCTTCCATTCTTTGGTGGACTCGACCGAACAACCTCTTGGTGGGAGTTCCCTTCCATCAACCAGTTCCGACACAGTCCCAGAATTACGCTCGTGCACGTTAGGGTGCTCGCACGGTGCGCGCGTTTTGGGACCCCCCTTTTTTCTCAGTCCCCGCTTGACGAATCCCCCCGAGACTTTCAGGGTAGGAGCGGAGCAGAGCGCCCCACCTATTTTGAAAATTTCGCGAGGATTCGTCAACCGGCGCCAAAGTTATTCCAAATAGAATGTTGCGGATTTCCTATGGAAACACGGTCCTAACTATAACTATCTACTGGCGACCGCCAGTAGATTATATATATATATATATATATATATATATATATATATATATATATATATATATATATATATATATATATCACTCAGCGAATGAAGGGGACCGCACTCAGCAAGGTTTTCTCGGTAAAACTTTATTTCATAACCGAGATGACACCAACCAGGACGCGTTTCGGCATTCGCGCCTTTTTCGACTTATTTACAAAGTGCAGTTTTTCGAGTATATTTATATCCGGATCGCTAATTCTAGTTCCGGTTCACTGATCATAGACAGAAACAAAAGACTTACTTGTCAATCAAATTGCAATTGAAAGTTTTTTTCACATAATCACATTCACATATCATGTAATTTCATCCAGATTGATATAATCGATTCCGGTTAAATTCATCAGTGATAACATAAACAGAAGGTATGCAATAATCAACAATCGATCGTATTTGAGGCAATAAATATTCATCTTGCGTGATTGCACAAATATCTGGTTAATTAAATATCTAACTTCAGAGTTTAAAGTAACCAAAACACAATCGAGCCCTGTATGGGCAAGCGAAATGTTCTTGCTTGTAATTCTCACCCTGTATGGGCAGGCAAAATATTATTTCTTGTAATTCTCATTGTGTCACATATAAATTGGGCACAGAAAGTTGTGAACACTGGATCCGCGTGTTAAATGGAGCCCTGTATGGGAAATTTCAAATACGCAGGTCAAGTGAACATCCCAAAGAAAAAAGGGAAAAGAAAAGAAAAAACAACCTATTGACTTCAGCATAGCAAGAATGGTAATTAATGGGTCCCTAAATAACTGAATACCTACACGCTACCCTAGATGACATGCCAGTTCTTCCTCTGTATTAAGACCATAAGGAGTAGTGGTTTGAAGATCAATAATAAAGCGGGATTCTAACCTTCTCAGTCCAAGTTCCCGATTTCCTATCCGGTCACTGATTGGGACATGGTCTAGACAAAAAAATGATAGTAAATTTCTATCACTATTGTGATATTGGGCAAAATGTCTAGCCACGGGATATGAAGGATCTTGTTTTTCAATAGCTCGTGCATGTTCTAAGATGCGTTTTTTGGTAGGGTGAATCGTACTGCCAATATATTGCTTCTGACAGGGACATGTAAGACAGTATACGCAAAATGGTGTGTTGCATGTTAAGAATTTGTTAATATATCTTGGTTTCTTCATTCCAGGAACATTATATGTTAACACTTTTTTACTGTACCTACATGCCTTGCATTTAAGACAAGGAAAAAAGCCAGTTAAATTACTGATTCGTTGAGTAAACGGTGTAGGTTCATAATGGCTCTGAACCAGTTTATCTTTTAGGGATTTGCTCCTCCTAAATGTTATTTGTGGATAAGCTGGTAGGGAATCACCAATAACTCCATCTGATTTCAGAATGTGCCAATTCCGACAAAGGATCTTTCTCAAGGCATAAGTCTCATTAGAAAAAGTCGTGATAAACCTACAAGTGTCTTGTTCTGTCTTTTCCCTTACACGCTGGGTACCCAATAGAGATTGCCTGGAAATTCTATTGACTTTAATTAAGGTTTTCATTAGTAGATCAGAACAATAACCTCGTGATTTAAATCTTTCAATTGCAGCAGATGCCTCATACTGGAAGTCCTCATCACGAGAACAATTTATTTTCAAGCGCAATAGTTCTCTGTAGGGAATACTATTTTTCAGTGATCTTTGATGACTACTGTGCGCTTCCAGTACCGAGTTCCCTGCAGTCTCCTTTCTAAAGAGAATTGTACAAATTCTCCCATCTTGGACAAAGACCTTGAGATCTAAAAAGGGAACTTGTTGCGTGCTGAGTTGTCCACTCAGATGGAGATTCAGGGTGTTATTGTTCAGTGCTGCGATATATTCTTCTGCCTCACTTTTAGGTCCCTTCCATAAGATAAACAGATCGTCTATATATCTGTACCATGAGATGATACTTTTAGTCCAGTGATTGTATGTATCGGCCCAGGCCACCTGCCTCTCCCACCAGCCCACGAACAAGTTCGCGTAACTGGGGGCGAAGCAGGTGCCCATGGCCGTCCCTTGGATCTGTCGATAATGTTGCTTATCGAATAGAAAAATGTTATTGTTGAGAAAGAACAGGATGAATTCAATGAGCATGGCATTGTGTTCAGTAAATTGGAGAGATCTCCCTTTCAAAAAATATTGAACTGCATGAACGCCATGTTCATGTTTTGTATTTGTGTACAGGCTTGTAATGTCAAGAACAATCATGAGCATATCAGATTCCCATGGTGTGTCTGTAATGTTCCTAATGAAATGTGTAGTATCTTTAATGTACGAAGATAGTGTCTGTACGAATTCTCTCAGGAAAAAGTCAATGTATTGAGACATATGTTCTGTAAGGGATCCTATAGATGATACGATAGGACGACCTGGTGGTCTAACTGGATTTTTATGTATTTTAGGCAAATGGTAGAAAGTAGCTGTGATGGGATACTGGCATGTTAAATACTTGAATTCATTATAGTTGAGCATATGACGATCTAACCATTTTTGAATAAGTATGTGATATTCGTCAATACTTGCAATATACTCAAGTTTAGAAATTGGACAATGACATGTCTTATCTGAGAGTAGTCTCAGGGCCTCATCCACATAAAATTTTCTGGTCATCAGCACCACATTCCCTCCCTTATCAGAAGCTTTACAAATTAAATCAGAGTCACCCATTAGTTGTAAGAGGGCAGTCCTTTGTCTCAATGTGAGATTATTCTGTAAATTCTTGGATTCTGTAAGTCTCAATTTCATAAGATCTCTCTTTACAGATTCCTCAAAAATGTCTATAGTGTCAAAAGAGGACATTGGTACAAAGGTTGATGGTTTTTGGAAATTGGTTCTTGGGGCATGTAGTTCTATGCCAAAGCTTTGGATGCAAGAGACGTCATAGGTAACATCAGATACTGTCAAATTTTGCTGACTGGATAAAATACGTAATGTATTCAAATCCTCCCCTGTAAGGGCAGTTGATGAGTCAGGTAAATTCGGCGGTGCAGAAGTCGGATTAGATGGATCACTGATGTTGTCCTGTATACCTTTAAGTTTAAAGAATTTTTTCAATTTTAACTTCCTAGAGAAAAGGTATAAATCAATCCGAGTCTGTGTATATTCACATCTTTTAGTTGGACAAAAAGTCAGTCCTTTTTTGAGTACTGATTGTTGATCTTCCTTGAGTTTGTTCGGAGTCAGATTGACGATAGTTAAGTCATCATTTGCTCCTACTTTTTGGACCCCCTCTTGCTGCGAGTTTGCCATGCGATTCCTTGACCTAGATCTTGACTTTGTGCGGCCACCCCGTCTTGGTTTCCGGCCGCATTTCGTCTTCTTGTCGTTTGGAATCTGCCGCGTCCCCCCCTTTGGCGCGAGTTGCGCATCAGATGGAACTCTTCTAAAAAACGGCTTTGTATAGAGGAGGACATGAGAGTTTCACCAGCATCATCTCCTGATTGTTCTGCATCTGTGCTCAGATTGGATTCAGAAGTATCACGGGTTTCTTGATCTTGGGAAACAGTACTCTTTAGTGCTCTTCTTGGTCCGTCGAATCTGCGTGCAAATGTAAGTATTCTTCCTTGTGCATAGTCTCTTGCATCTCTATTGAATTTACTGTGCTTTCGTGTCTTGATTTTTTCCTGATAGCTAATTAACCGGTCCTTCATAGCTTGTCTTAGTTCTTCTTTTGTTTTCCTGTCTGGATTGGTAGCAATAATGGCCTGTAGCTCCTCAATTTCTTTGAGACATTTGTCGCGGTCGCTCCACGCGAATTTAATCAAGATTTTCAACATGCCTACTGAGGACTCTGTCGTATGTGCTGCCCATTCCTCCAAGAGCGCTGGGTCAGGGTTCTCATACGAGGGGATGGTGTAAATCCGTAGACCTCGAGGTATACGTTGAACATCGATATAATTTTGGAGGGAGGTGGCTTCCCACTATTTACGTGTCTCACGTTCCAACAGTCTTTCAAGTTTCACAAATTGGTTAGCGAGAGAGCTAGGTAAATTAATTTCACGTTCCCGTTCAGTATTCTGTATTGGGACACATCTGAAGACTTGTGCTGCTTCCGCCTGTCTTGATTCATTTGAAAACATTGTAGCCTTCAAACTCTGTAAACTGCACAGTTCGGATAAAATCCTTGCTAAATCGCTCGTGCTGCCGTAATTAGTATATATATATATATATATATATATATATATTGCTCCTCCAAATGCTTCGGTATGCCCACCACCTCCAGACCAGAGGGCGCGTCGACGAACGGACCTCCAAAGCACGGCCCGAAAATATCAGCAAAACTTCCTTTTGGAAAAAGGAAAGTCGACGCCTTGTCTGTTGCGCAAACTTGTTTTATTCTGTCAGCTCAAAACGTTAGACGCGTTTCGCCTGCAGTGCAGGCTTGTGCACTAACGGTTAGCCTAAAAATTTTCCTGCCATTTTAAACAAACGGTGATTACGTGATACGTGTAGAACTACTCAAACATAGAAAGTGCAAACAGACTAGTAGTTCAGTACGGATTTGGCTTATATACAAACTCACGGTTACAATTACAAACAGTTCATATGTTTTAAGCACAATTTCATGCCTCGAAACCACTGATAAATTGTACACAATAATTGTTTTGCAAATTGAAACTTGAAAGTAATAATTCACGTTTTCAATTGACAATGAATTAGAGAGAATCGAACCCTGGATAGTGCAGTAAAATAATTACACGTAAAGGCACAGCCCCAGTGGGCTAAGCCACAGTCACAATAAACTGCCTAATAAAGATCAACATAGACAAGCCAAGGTTCGAGAGGTCCAGCCCAAGTGGGCAAACTTGACACTGTTCTAGACCCATGAGTAGATTAATCTTATCATTCCCTATCATTCCCCACTGCGCGCCCACTTTACGCAGTTAGTGCCGTGCACGCACGGTGGGCACGCGGTGCGCTACGCGCACCGCGTGCCCACGTTACGCTAGATGGGCCATGTACGCACGATGCGCTTCGCGCACCGTGCGCACATGGAGGACATATGATGCACTTCGTTTTGAAAGGTAATATTTAATCGGCGAAATTACCGAAAAAATAAAAATTCCGTTTTTGGCCTTGGGGGATCTTTGGGGACTCCCTCAACATGGCTATGTGTGTGGGAGCTGTCTAAACAGCCCCTTTACATGTTTTTGGGCTTTATATTTTAGAAATCACTCTCAGTACGAGAGAGAAAATGGCGGCCGCTGCTTCCTGGTTTCGGCCGATTCGAATGTTTACTAAGATCTAAGAGCCAATCAGAATCGCGCTCGCGCACGCCACCGTACGCGTACGGTAAGCGTACCGTAAGCTGGCTCAGATATATATATTGATTTAAAGGCTATTTTCTCAGAATCTACTGAACAGATTTACACCAAACCTACAAAAGGCACTTCCTTGACCTGAGGACTACCTCTCTGCCAAATTTCTAGTAATTCTGTTCAGCCGTTCGGGCTGTAGCCCTGTCTAAAGGTCCTATGGAAAAATGCATGGGAAAAACGCGTTTTGGGACCCCCCTTTTATCTCAGCCCCCGCTTGACGAATCCCCCCGAGACTTTCAGGGTAGGAGCGGAGCGTAGCGCCCCACCTATTTTGAAAAATTTGCGAGGATTCGTCGACCGGCGCCAAAGTTATTCAAAATAGAATGTTGCGGATTTCCTATGGAAACGTGGTCCTAACTATAACTACCTACTGGCGACTGCCAGTAGGTAATATATATATATATATATATATATATATATATATATATATATATATATATATATATATATATATATATATATATATATATATATATATATATATATATATATATATATATATACATACATACATACATACAGATATATATATATATATAAAAATCCAAACAGCTATCTCCCACCTCCAGCCGGCGAGGAAGAAGCACACGGACACCAAATCGTGCTTCAAAGGTATTTAATGTTGTTCAGCACCCACACAGCACGCCATTACGCGTTTCGGCCACCAGATGGCCTTGATCAACAACTCGCAATCAGAACTCCCTGAAAGGGAATCACGGGCGCAGACCTCTTGGAGTGCCAAACAGTTTATTCAATAAATATCCCCAGCACAGATGTCAGTATATATATATATATAGATACATATATGTTTTCACATAAATGATTGTGTTTCCGAAGTGTGCGCATGGGCGAGAATATTCTAGTGCTTATGACTTTGATGAGGATACCCCTTGAAGAGAACTAGGATTACAGGTAAGTAACTAATCCTTATTCCCACTCCAGTGAGTGCAACAGTAGAGAAAGTGTTGGATAGCGAAGGGGTAAGAATTACTATTGCCACTCCTATGAGTGCAACAGTAGGGAAAGTGTTGGATGGTGGAGGGATAAAAATTACGATTCCCGCTCCAATAAATGCAACTGTAGGGAAAGTGTTGGATAGCGAAGGTGTAAAAATTACTATTCCCACTCCAATAAGTGCAGCAATAGGGAAAGTGTTGGATAGTGAAGGAGTAAAAATTGCCATTCCCACCCCAGTGAGTGTAACACTAGGGAAAGTGTTGGATTGCGGAGGGATGAAAATTACTAATCCCACTACAGTCAATTCAAAATATCAACAACATCAAAAAATATTTGAAAAACAAAATAAATGTTAACAAATATATAAATATGTAAAAAATACTAATATTTTTATCATTATAAATTAGAAAAATAAAAACATATTTTAATGGTAATACATATCACTATTACCTACAAGTATTATATTAAATAAAATATAAAAATATTTTTCAAACAGACATTTTTTTTGTTACAAATTATTTATAAACAAAAACATTATTACATACCCTCATTTTATTTGCATCCTACTCTATAACACCACACAATTCACAACACACATCTAAATTAAAAATAAAATGTACTTCCATAATTAACAGAAGTAATTATCAATTAAATAAATATTATTAATTATAAAACAAATTAAAACATATGAAAATAAATTACTTCCCACCGTTTGCCCCTATAAACCCCACAACCTGCACCTAAAAATAATTACACAATTTCCATATTTAATTGTCAATGAATTAATATCAATATTAAATACCAACAAATTATTAATTAATTCCCTTTACCCCTATAAATACCACAACCCGCACCTAAAAATAATTAAACAATTTTCATATTTAATTTTCAATTAATTAATTAATAATTAACTAATTAATTTTAAAAAAAAATCTTCCCACCCTTTACCCCTTTAAATCTCACAACCCGCACCTAAAATTAATTACACAATTTCAATATTTAATTTTCAATTAACACATTAATAATTAATTAAAAAGAAATTACTTCCCACAATTAACACTATAAAATATCAATTAAATATTAATAATTAAAAAATATATATAATTAATTTATTATTATTAAATTACTTCCCACCCTAGTCCCCTGTAAACCGGCAACCCTCTATGGAACTCAAAAATGCTAAATGTAATTAAAATAAAATTGATAACTATTAAAAATGGAACACATATATTAAAAACCCTAAACTATACTTATACAAAAAAAAACATCACATACATTTAAAACATTTACTAAAATACATAAAACTAATGTAAAAAATCGATATGTTAAACAACTATATTTTTGCAAACGATATTATTGACTTCTATATTTTGTAAACTATATTTCTTACCTTAAATTCGATATTCTTGACTATGATATTCTTGCTGTCAATATTTCTCACGGACGATATTTAGGACTCGATATTCCTGTAGTTCAACATTTCCAACTCAATATTTTGTCTGCACACCATCCTCCTTGTACTCCACCACTCATAAGCACTCATACATCCAGCATATGTATTTAACATGCATGACTGCACACTTCATGTACTCACAGGTACACGTACTCTCAGCACATGCATTTACCCTGCTCGCACTGCGCATGACTACATGTTTCAGGTACTGTACCACTCATAGACACATACAGACCTAGCACATGCATTCACTGTGCACGTACTGCTCAGTGCGGCATTATCTCTGTATTGTACCATTTCCAGGTATACATGCATCCAGAGCAGATACACAACTTCTGCGCCTTGTAGCGCTTCTCACCAAACCGATGCAGTCAAGAGTGATTTAACTACACACCAGCTGAACTTGTAGGCCTCTCTCCAGTGACAGTTAAAAATGACTTAGACTTCCAGAACTATGAGGGAAGGGCTTTGGGCACCCCTTCCAGTCTAACGAGACCGTAATCCATGACTCAGGCCTATGTCTTGGTGCACATGCATGATCCATGTTTGCCTATGAAAACAGCATTAAGCACCCAGACATCAGTATAGTTTGGCATTCCAGGCAGGGGTGGATGTCTGTTACAATGTAGAGGACTTTTCCATCCCAAAGGTCTGCTATTGAACCTTTGTTTTTGCCTTTCTTTCACTTCTTGCCAGCGTCTTTCCATTGCATTCACCAATCAATTTTTTCCTGCCTGTCGGCTCTTATTGTCCCCTTGACTTTTGCCTTGTAATGTGCTTTTGTATTCGCTGCTACTTCCTTTTCTGCACCCCCCCTTCTCCCTGCTCCTTTCCTGCTCCACACCGCCCACCTTCCTTTTCCCACTCTCTCCCACTTACACCCCCCAGCCCTGCCCAAAACCTAGTGTGCTACTCTCCCCCCCATCTTAGGAACTGCTAAATCGCAGCCGTGTGCAGCAGCGCACCAAAGGCAAGGCTGTCTGCTCGTCCATTCCTGTACCGCACCCAACGGCAGAAAGCCTGATCCTTCTCCAATCATGCACTACCCCTCTGTGCTACTCCACACCCTCAACCCTTGCTGCTACTCGCCGCGTTGATGCCGTACCACACCTCACAATATGGAAGGAGTCTTTACTTGCACATCCTGCCCTTTCATCTGGGCCACCACACCCACTCCAACACACTCTGCAGCAACACTGACAGCACCCAAAACCCATACACAAAACAACCTCCGCCCAACTCCTCTTTGCCATGAATGCTCTTCAACATCCGCTCTCTCAGCAAATACGTCACAGAGATTTGGAGCTGACTCCAAAATAATCACCACACATTGCTTCAGCCAACCCCGCTGGCTACAAGATTATCAGACAGGACCACCAACACATATCTAGAGGAGGAATCACCTTCATTTTCAAGGACACCATTAGGTGCAGCACCAACTCAGAAAACCGAACCGACTACTTTAAATACCTCAACTTCAAACTACAAGGCACAGCCATTTTCACGCTAAGCGGAACATCTACCAACCTCTGGGACCCAAGCCAAATTCACCCCAACATCTCGGTCTTCATCGCACCACTAGCCATCGACTCCAGCACCTACATCTATACTGGGAGACCTTCACGTGCACCTAGAAGACCCCAACTCAGCTGCAATTCTCTGTGCTCCTCTACGTCTTCAACCCTGCCCGGCACTCGCCGTACTGCTACTGCACCACACTCCACAACATGGAAGGTGCCTTCACTCGTACCTCCTGCCTTTTCACCTGCACCACCACATCAACAACACCAACACCCACCACAAACTCACTGACAGCGCCCAACACCCCATGCACAAAATACTCATCGGCACTCTATTCTTCGTTATTGTGTGTGCTCTTCAACACCCACTCTCTCATCAAACACTCCAAGCAGATTTGGGACTGACTGAACGTCGCCTCCCTGTATGTTTTTTCCCCTCACAGAAACATGGCTGATAGAAACATCATTGCTTCATCCATCCCCGCCAGCTGCAAGGTTATCTGACAGGACCTCCAACACAGACCCTGAGGAAGAATCACCATTTTCAAAAGCACCATCAGCTGCAGGACCAATTCAGGAACCAGAACTGACTACATGGAACACCTCAACCTCAAACTACAAGCCACAGCCAATTTGACCCTAAGCAGAACATCTACCTACCCTATAACCCCAAACCAATCCTGATCTACCCCAACTCTGCCACACGCCTTAGAGACCTCTGACTCACCCAACATGTATCAGTCACCAGCCATGCCCCCGGACACATTCTGGACACCGTTTTATTTCTTTCGAAAGCATCATGACCAACGCAGACACACCACCTCGCCACCTGGATCGACCAATCAACACCGTTGATTGTCCGTTTCTCAATCAACACCCCGCCCCACTGCAGAAGAACCACCAAGACTAGCCCTGACTGCAACAAACTGCAAAAGGTAAACTAGGCTTCCACACTCCACTAAAATCAACCAGAGCCCACATGCCGCCTATCAAGCGACATCAATAACTTTAACAACTGGATCACCACCAGCACCGACACCCTGCCCCATGGGAAAGAAGCCAAATACCAACAAGGTGAATGCAAGCCAGTTGGTACACGGTAGAATGCAGAATGACCAACGGGGACTGTAAACAACTGATGAGTGAGCCAGGAAATAGCAGACAAGAAAGCTTTCAAATCTGCCCAGATACACTACCACCATCAAATTTGGGAAACTAAAAGGAAGGCTGTAGCCAAGTGTATCGACATCAGCTCAAATAACAGCAAAGAAATATTAGCTATAATAAACTAAGTCACCACACCAGCAGTAAGCTTGAACAACAACACCCCAACCCAGGAATTTTGCAACGACCTCTCAGTCTTCTACAGCAAAATCACAGCCATTTACACCAACTGCAACCAATAACCAGACCCCATCAACTTTCCAATAAGTCTTCCGGCATGAGACAAAAGAGACAGCCTGACAACATGTAACCCCATCATCCCAAAAGAAACCAAGTCTCTCATGAAGACCATCAACTCTGAGGCCCCGTCTGACCCTTGCCTCCACTTTACCTTCGGCAGAAGTTAATCCCACATCAGCAAAGCTCTCACACCCATCCTCAACACCTCAATCGACACAGCCCCCTTCCTGTTAGTATGCAGCTGTCAGCTTCATCCTGAAGAAGTCCTCAGCAGACCTAGCCAAAGCCAGGCTACCGACCATTCTCCCTCCTTCCATACCAGGCCAGGGTCCTAGAGAAAGCCATCAATAGATGCCTCTCAGACTACCTCACCAACCACGAGCTCCACAACGACACACAGTCAGGTTTCATCCCTAACCACAGTACAGAGACGGTCCTCCTAGCAGCAGCAGATGACATCCAAATGATTCTTGACAAAGGAGAACTTGCATCCCTTATCCTACTTGACATTTCTGCCGCCTTCAACACATTCTCTTATCCTAACATGAACAGATGATTTTACAAGGCTGGCATCCATCCAAGAGCCCTCCCTCCAAGGGATATGCACTTTTCTTACTAGAACACAAATTTCCAGCATACCACCCTACTCCTCAGAAACCCAGAAAATTATTTGTGGAGTCCCGCAGGGTTCCTCACTCAGCCGAACCCTTTTTAACACGTACATAATACCACTGGCTGATGTCATCCACAGAAACAACATCGACATACTTGTGTATGCCGACAACACACAACTCGTACTGTCACACAACGCTAGGAACAACTTCAACTCGAGCATGACCGAAGTGGCCACCTGAATGAAGTGCAACTGCTCAAAATGGAGAAGGCCAACGTGGTAGTCATCCAAAAGGATGACTTGCCATCAGACTCCTCTTGTTGGCCTAGAACCTAGAACCCACCCCCACCATACAAGTAAGAAATTTCTAGATCATTAGCGAAAGCAAGCTGGATGTGAACGTCTGGGTCAAAGCCGTCACCACGGCCTGCTTTCACACCCTAAGGATGCTGAACAAGATATTCAAGTGGCTACAGAGGAACACCAGGAAAACTGTCACTCAAACACTCATCACCAGCAGACTTGACTTCTCGAATGTCTTCTACGTAGGAACCACCTGCCAACTCACAAAAAGACTTCAGACCATTCAGAACGCAGATGCCTGACTGGTCCTGAAACGCCCACACTGGTCTCACAGCTAAGGGAACTATACGGGCTTCGTATACATCAGCATGCACAGTGCAAGCTCCTCACCTGCACATACAAAGCATTACACAACAACGGTCCTGCCTAGCTGAGAAGATGTTTATAGTTCTACCAACCCTATAGACACCTCCACTGAAAGGTCTCTCAATAGCACATGAGCTAAGCATCCCCAAAAGCAGAGCATATAGTCTTATTTTCTCAAAGATCGTTCCCAGAACAAGAAACAACATCCCACACCACATTAGAGCCTCCTCATCACTCCTTGAATTTCATAAGAAGCTGCATGGGTGATAGGGCTCTATAAAAATCAATAAAATATAACATCTTAGTTGATGGCTCTAACTATCGCATGTTTTTGAACAACCAATAATCAATATATATCCCTACAAACAGAAGAGTCTGACAGACATACTAGTTTGTTACTTTTATAAATCGACCTTAGGGGCAAAAAATTTCTTTTGAAAACCTTGCCACCTATTTCTATTCTTTGCTACTTAATTTCATTTGTTTAATGATTTTTGTGATTAGTTTCTTTTGAAAATAAGTAAGCGATCCATTCCTGTATTCCGAATTGTCTAGATTTTGTAAATGTATAGCTTTCTGGGATCACCAGTGGGCTTTACACCCATTTCCTCCTAACTTGCAAGTAGGTAGAAATAAAAACAAAATGCTACCACTTATAAAATTGCAAAAACTGTACTTAAAAATATATTATTTTTTTTTACGACTCTACCTGTTCCTAAAAGCTTATCTTAGCACAGCTAACCTTTTGTTGATGTCATTATTAGAAACGAAAAAACATAATTTCTTAAGCAATGCACTTTCCTCAAGTTAAAGAAAGATTTTAGATTTTGGTAATTTTCTTGATTCTGTCCAAGGGAATCCACAAACCCTGGGTACATATAGAATCCCCCACAGGTGGGGGGAAAAGGACCCACATTTAACCTGGATAACATTTGTTCAAAAATATTATGAAGGCTTATGCACAAATGTCAAAAAGGGCTAAGCACAGAGGCTGGAGACGCCTCAGGAGCGAATATTATATGTGCACCCAGAACCGTTGTTTACCAATAGAAAGGGACATTTAAGTTTTCTCAAGTTTCTACCAATGCAACATTGTTATTTAGGTGCAGCTTTTACCTAAAGATGTATTATGGTAAAGCACTACATATTTACAGTGAAGCACTTCAGACTCTGCTTTTAGACAAGCCAGCTGTACGCAAATAGTTTGCTGAGTTAGACAGTAGTCCCACTCATTCTGCTCACACATGCAGTGGCGACTCCTCCACTAACTTAGTGGAGGAGGACCGTCGCCCCACTGCTTTGCAGCAGTGAAATAAAGGAAAAAGAAAATGATAACTTGAGGTTATTATCATTTAATTTTTTCCTGCTGTGGCAGATTTGCAGTCGGGCGGAACTGCTCTGATGAGAGGGAGCAGGGGGAGAAGTGGTGGCAGATTGTAAGTGCGCATGACTGTTTGGCCGGCCGTTTGGGACCAGCCATACAGTTATTCACACTTTGCATGTTCTCCACCCAGACTCCCACTGCCTGTCTGAGGGCCGAAGCACAGTGCTCAGATCAATCACAATGCCGTATGGCAGCGTTGT
Source organism: Triturus cristatus (assembly GCF_964204655.1). Taxonomy (NCBI): domain Eukaryota; kingdom Metazoa; phylum Chordata; class Amphibia; order Caudata; family Salamandridae; genus Triturus; species Triturus cristatus. The sequence continues at coordinate 1,193,299,677 of NC_140591.1, forward strand.
GATTGGCTTAGGGGAGCCTAGGTGCTTCCTGTTCCATTCTGGCCAGGAGAGACGACGGAGGAGAGACGCAGCAAGGAGGTATGTTTTTTTGGTCGAGCATCAGCGCATGTGCTGTCTGCAAGACCTTTTGTCTTCAATAAAACCCGTTTTTCCCGCCTCCTGCTGCCATAGGGCAGGCCACTGTCGCTCTTCTTGCCTACCTCTTAACTCGTTGGCTCAGCCGATAGCTCACTTCCGTTTAAGGCTGAGGAGCACCAGCCAAGCACAGGTTTCGTCGACATTCATCCATATCTAATCTTTGAGAGAACTCCTTTTAAATGATTGCTTTCTGCCCGTCGCAGTAGTAAACTTCTATTGCCACCGCTACCCCATCTGCTTTATAATTATTCATTTCGTCTGCCAGGGAGCGGCAGCTTTGTAATCATTCATTTTCCTGCCAGGCAGCATCCTGCAGGAACACACAACTATATAAATGGGTGCTGTGCTTTATGTTTCACCTCGGCGACCGATGTTCTCTTACACCCCTGCAAGGCTGCCCGGGGGGGGGGGGGATTGCGCAGCAGCCCCCCTTCAAAGGGCGGCCGCCTTAGTGCCACAGGAAGGCACTGGAGGCACCGGTCTAGTCCCTGGGCCACGGCCAGGGAGGACGTCCGGCTAACCCACTTCCGGGAAAGGGGGAGAGGACAAGGGTATTTAGGCTGTCCCTGTGCGATGTTCTCCCTCTTGTCCCTCGACGTCTCGCCTTGTCGCATCGCACGGTCGCAGTGTCGTTCGTCCTTAGAACAGTGAGTCCGGCTTTCTTCCCCTGCCCCGGCCCTGTCCCTGGGCAGCACCAGGTTGACGGGGCCCTGTGGTACGGTACCACGGGCGGGGGGGGGGGGCCTGGCATCGAACGTGCACCCAGGGCCTATGGCCTGGGAGAATGGGTATGCGGCGCGTAGGGGGGGGGCTCAATTCCTGGCGGGCTTGGTGCCAGGGCAGCGGTACTGTCCACGGGTCGAGCACCATGCTGACCGGGGAGGCATTCGGAGCCCCCCTGGCTCGTCGCCTGGGCCCATGAGTTTGGCAACCCCCTGGTCGGGGCTTTGCCCCATGCGAGCACGAGGCCTCGGGGGGGTGTCAGGGATAGCCGCTGCAGACCTTCCTATGCAGGAGTGCATTCAGCCCCTCTCGACAGGCCGTTTTCGGGGTAGTATCCAGGGCAGGGACCGTCTCGGCGGTCCGTCCTAGAGGTGGGGGGGTGGGACAGCGCTCCTACCGCGTGCTCCTGGTCGCCAGGTATTGGCAATGCGACTCCCCTGGGGGCGAGGTGAGGCACAGAGGCCGCGCCAGCGGCAGGCCCACGCGGTTACGGGTGCCCGCCGTCCGCGTGGCTCTGTCGCGTGGGGTTCCACTCCTCGCTGCGCCTTCAGATCTATTGCGGGGTGGAGGTGCATGGGGGAAGGGGAGCGCCGCTTTGCGCAGTGCTCCGAGGCACATCCTTTGGTCTTAGGCAGGAAACCAGGGATCGAGCATCGCGGTCGTGTCTGCATCCTGTGTTTCTGGGGCATAACAGCTACTCACCGGAAGCGAATGTGCCATGTTATACGGGGCCCAGGTCAGCGCCCTTATCCTGCGGGTCGAGCTCGCGCGTACAACGCATCTCTGCACACTACCTCAACTGATCCGCGCATTTGTGGCCCGTCGGCTACTCTGCAGCCTCTGGTGCAGGAAACCAGGGTTCAAACCTCGAGGTCGCGTCCACATCCTGTGATTCTGGGCAACACCGCTTACTTTCCCAGTGCCTGAATATGTAATGTAAATACGGTGCTAGGTAAGCGCTCCAATACCTTCGGGTCGAGTCGAGCTATATAAATATGCAACAAAAAAAAAAAGGTGGACGAGTTCTATCACTTCTGGGTACGAAGTCCTGCAGATTCACAACTGGCTGCACTAGAGCGCCACCTAGTGCACGAGAACTGGGGTTGCGTTTTGGTTCGAGCCTCGAGGTCGCCTCTTCGCTCCCAGTTATTCCGGGCAAATCCCTTATTACAGCCGCGTCTGAATTTGCCCAATCTCATGGTGCCTGTCTGTGTATTGCCGCTCCAGTGCCAGGCCAAGCGGGCCACTCCTGGGGCCAACCGCACGATGCCCATCAGTCTGAATGATGACGGAATTGCGGGGTGCTGCACAGCACGACTATTCATCGCCAGGCTGCGACTAGCGCTACCTTCTTGCGCAGGCAGAGGATGTCCCAACGTTGGTGTTACGGGGCCGGGCCTTCCGAATTGTGATAGCCACGCGCGCCAGTAGCCACCCTCGGTTCCACCGGCAACGGGTCTGAGGGGCCCTATGAGACCGCGGCGGGTGAGGCACTGAGAGGGGCTGCGGAACTCTGTTAGAGCGCAATTCGCAGGTTCGTGCTTCCTGACCCTCCTGCATGTCCCGCCGATCAGGGAGGTTGTTTTCTACGACAGATGCGGTTGAGCAGCAGACTGGGAGGGTGGGTAGCTTTTTGAGAAGTTGCGGCCTAACGGCGTGGGCGGCCGACCTCGCAGGTGGTTCGGGTTAGAGCCTCAGCTGGGGGCGCGGAAAATCTTGTGAACCTGGGCAATTCACTTTATCTCCTCGTGGCTATCATATAATGAAGGTGTTCAGCTGTAGTGCACCTGATGCTCTTTATAAGCGGCATTGTTTGCGCTAGTTATACTCCAGGGAGTAAAATTAAAAAAAAAAAAAAAAAAGCTAACCCTCTCTATTTTCCCTCACAGATCCTGCCGGTGACCCACAGAGTTGCGGGATCCACTCACTAGGGACTAGGAGTGTAAGTTGGGTCGGCGGGAACAGTGGGGGACACGGAGACGTTGACCAGCTCACATCGACTTTCAGCGATGTTGGGGATTCGGCCCCCGCTGGCATTAGGTGAGGTCTTTTGAGGTGCTGGGGGGACGCATGTTGGCCCGTCGTGTGTGGCGCGCATCTGTCTCTAGTGGGGTGCCGGTGGTTATTTGAGACACATGGGGGCAGGTTCCGCCCTCTTGCACCTACAATGCAGCCATATAGAGGCAAATGTACAGGAGTCTCTATAGAATGTGTTCACCCTCATAGGACGGCGTCACCGACTGGTGGGCAGTGAATATCTGCATTCTGGGCGTGATCGCAGTGGAGGGCTTAGTGGAGCATCGTGACTTCCAGCAGCGGGAAAGCCTTGTTGCTGCACCGGAGTGGTGGTCAGCAAGGGCAGATCATCCCCACAGGCGAGTGGCGGCGCGATTTCCCACGGCTGCCTGCACTGCTTATCTGGACTGGGCTGGCAGGGTGCATAAGTCCCGTCAATTACATTTATCTATGTATCCCATTACCAGTTCGATGTTTAGGCCTTGTAGGAGGGTGCCTTTCAGATCGTTTTATTAGGGCTCGTATTCTTAAGCTTCATATAAGGGAAAAGCAACAGGTGTAATATAAAAAAAAAAAAATAAATAAAAGCCGTTATACCTTGTAACCACCACAGTGGTGACAAAGGATGTGTTCGGCAGCGATTATTATATTTGTCTGCGGAAACGTAGACCTACGATGCATTGTTGTGCTGGTTTTATTTCCCTCCTCTTGCATGAATTGAAGCCAAGAGCCTCGTCGTAGTTGTGTTCACCGACCTCATTGGATGAGCTTATAGGCCGGACACAATGTTCGGTAGCCGAGCATGTAGGCGTGAATCATGTGGCAGGGGCGACGCAGGTTCAGGGCCAGCGGACTAGTTGATACCGGGTTAGGTTCACCGCTGCCATGGGCGCCCAACCCAGGCGATGTGGGTACCTCCAACTTCTGCGCGTTCTTGTGTTGCGGAGGTTCTCGTCAGAGGGGGCGAGTTAGGCCTGCCTGCGCCTTGTTATTCGGGTTTTTATTAGCAGTTACATAGCACAATCTTTCTGCATTGAACTGTCATTCTTTCTGCATCTTAAATCCACCAATGTGCGAAAGTCAACCTTGGACTTGCAGAAGTGCGGCTCCGTCACTTATTTTCATCAGTTGCAGAGTCTGATAGTATAAAGGGGGAGTGAGTTTATCGTACTATGGAGTACTTTCAGAGATCGATTGTACAGATGTAGCAGTGGTTGATGCATACTTACAAATGGCACATTTAACGCCAGCACATGACACTACCATGCCAATTGTAGCCATCCACCTGGTACGGGTGTGGCAGCAGTTGCAGGATACTCGGGTAGGCGCTGTCCTGTCCTACATGGTCCCCTCCAGGAAACGAGATGTTTCTGTTTCTTGGACCTTCGCTCCACTTTGCGTCTGCAGCGGTTTGCATTAGTAGTGTTCTTGGTCTACTCTCCTTCGTTGGGAATGTTGTCGGGAGCCGGATTGTACTTGCAATGAGCCGTTTGGCTTTGGCGCCTCAATGCCCTTTTTGGGCGAATGTGCCCGGTGTGGGGAAATCAGCTAGTCGCTCTGGCCGTCACACGAGCCTTCGGACCATGGGGAGGTTTTGGCATTTGAAAAGTGAGAACCCTGGTTTGCAGATACAGTGGTTGTATTGCGAGGACACGATATACACAGAGTTTCTTAGGACACAAGCCGTTGTCATCGCAGGCTGCTTATTGTGGTGAATAGAAATGGATAGCCAGACGCCTAGAGGGCCTCTCTGGCTTGGAATGTCATACGGCCTTGCGGAGACTGTCCCTTAGCACGTTTCCGTTCTGCATCTAGGCCGGTACCCCTAACCTTGAGTCAGAGGGGCTTTATTATACAGTGTGCTCTGTTTCCAGTGGGGACACACCCGGCCTGATTTGGGACTGTACACAATTTTAAGAGTGATGTTTGCGAGGCGCTTGGTGACGGGAACAGAGGGGGTGTGCATCCAGTGCCTGGTTTGGGTGCTCGACAACAGTGCTTAATAGATGGTCACTGTGACGGCCTGCCACGTGGTGGCCCTGTCTGCCAGGTTTGGGACGTGAGCGCGACAACAGCGGTTGATTGGTTTAATATACCTGGAGCACCACTAGCGCAGGCCACCCAGGCCAATTTAGGCTTTGGTGTCTGGTATGGTATGAATTGTCACGCTTGTAGGAGTGCGATGGTTAGCAGTTATGTTGTTGCTGTCATTGGCGGCGCTCGCGGGGGGCATTGTATGGTGCATGTTTTCAGTCACTAAGACTGATCAGGGGTAGTGCACTACGCAACCTCGCTCGCAGGTCGGGTATGGTTTCTCATACCCCCTACATGGCTGTGCGACGGTGCATACCTTGCTGAAGCGGTGGAATACACAGTCAATTCTGGATATCATTATTACCTGGGGCCCAACTCTAACAGTCAGTATTGTGCTCAAGGCATACAGCTCAGGGGTACCAGGGTCCCATTGTGATTGCAAGGGACCTGCTTTCCTGTGGTGTGCTTTCTAACGCTGATCGTGCAAATAAGGAAGTCTGCTTGTCACCCTTCTATTGGTTTGCGTGCATTCCACAGTTTATGTACGGCTTAGCCCACATCCCACGAGTGAAGGCTATATACACAGATTAGTCGAGCTTACTGACTCTTTAGGGGGTCCTGGTAGCAGGCTCAGAACCTGGTAGGTACACTCAGCAACTCATCCTTCAGAAGTCGTCTATTCGAGTGCCATTCAGTTGGGTGGCCTCGTTACCCTGCGCCAAGTTATCCAGCGGGGTAACATATTTACTTTCAGTTTGGGAGGAAAGTTAAAGGTACTTTGCAAAGAGCTGCGGGGCTGGTGGCATGCCCTTATTTCTCTGAAGCAATAGTTGGGGGTGGAGGGGTATGCGAGCTAGCAAGCCAGAGCGATCCACCCCCGGCTGTTTTCGGCGTAGGCTGAACCCAGTTTCGTGCTTCTTTGGCCATCTCTATGCATGGTTCGCTGTGAACAGTTTCAGGTCTGAGCTGTTTTCTCTTTCTTCAGTTGGTCTTGCGGAGCGTCTGCCGGGGCGGTAACCGGACAGGGTACCCAGGGTGGGGGTAAAACAGTATATCAGTCTGAAATGAAAAGAGATTTCTAAAGCGCATGGCTGCCCTAGAGCGTCCCAGCGCTGATAATGTACTGAGCCTCTGCCCCAAGACACAAGGGGGAAACCTACTGAGGAAAGAGGTGAGTCTTCAAAGCTTTGCGGAATTTTGCCAAGTTGGGTTCTTTACGCAGGTCCATCGGCAAAGCATTCCATAGTTGGCCTGCATTAATGGAGAACCGGCGACCACCTGATCTCGCCTTTTTAGCTCTGGGTATCCTTACTAGATTCCCAACTTCAGAGCGAAGGGCTCGCGTAGGTTTATAGGGGAGAACCAAATCTCTTAGAATGGGAGGACCCGATCCATGTAAGGCTTTGAACACTATGCAGAGAGATTTGAATTTAATGCGTTCTCTGATAGGGAGCCAGTGCAAGGTCTTCAAGGCAGGCCGGGCTGAGGAGCATTTAGCAATACCAGTGAGCATCCGTGCCGCTGCATTTTGGGCTCTTTGGAGAACATTCAGGGAGTATTCAGGTGCCGCCAGGAAAAGGGCGTTGCTATAATCAAGCCTGGAAAGCACCAATCCCTGAACTAGTAGTTTCCTGGAATTGTCAGGGAGAAGCGACAGGACTTTTCGGGCTGACCGAAGCAGCCCATAACATGTCCCTGCCACTCGTTTGGCTTGTGTGATCATAGACAGCTCTGGTTCGAGCCATACGCCTAGACTTTTAATGGTGTCCTTAGGGGCTGGGGGGGCGCCTAGACTAGCTGGCCACATACCTTTAGGCAATGATGAGCAAAGATTACCAAGGAGCATAAGCTCCGTTTTTGTCCCATTCAGTTTTAGCCGGGAGTCCGACATCCATGCCATAATGTTGGTAAGGCAGGCCGCAAACTTCGCCCCCTGGTGTTCCGAGGGGGACAGAGATACAATCAGTTGAGTGTCGTCTGCATAGGTTGCCATTGACACCCCGAAGGGGGCCACCACCTCTTCCAGTGGAGCCATATAGACGTTAAAAAGCGTAGGGCTCAATGAAGAGCCCTGCGGGACTCCACATAGGAGGGGGGTAGGCAGAGATCTAAAGTCACCATCGCAGACCTGATAGGAACGATCACTCAAATAAGACTGAAGCCATTGGAGGACCGTCCCTCCTATTCCCAGCTTTCCCAGACGGTGGATCAAGATGTTGTGGTCCACCGTATCGAAGGCAGCGCTTAGGTCCAGGAGGACCATTGCAGCGGATCCTCCTGAATCCAGGATGCGTCTGCCTTCTTCAACCATTGCTATCAGAGCCGAATCGGTTCCCTGGCCAGGTCGAAAGCCAGTCTGTGTCTGACCTAGTAAGTTGTTAGCTTCTAGGAAACAGGAAAGCTGGCGGTTGACAAACTTCTCAGCGATCTTATTCAGGCCAGGCAGAAGCGAGATGGGACGGTAGTTTGCCAAATCAGCAGGGTCAAGGTCAGGCTTTTTCAAAAGAGCCTTGACAGTGGCCTGCTTCCAGCTAGGTGGAACTATGCCATAGGTGAAGGAGGCATTCAGGAGGTCAGTTGCCGGACCAGCAATGAGATCAGCGATTTGTTTGAGGATCCGGATGGGCATGGGGTCCGAAGGGGAGCCACTCTTCAGCGCTGAAAGCTCTTTACAGAAGTCTTCCCTAGTAATGGGAGAGATGGTGTCTAGTCCGCTCCCAACTGGCGCCTCTTCGGGAACTGTTATGGCCATAATACCTGGACAGGGGGTGGGAAGGCTATCTAAGATGGTCCGTATTTTGGTGTCGAAAAACTGAGCCAGTTGGTTACATTTGTTGGAGTTCGACACCTGAGAGGTCGAAGGGGTGGGAACCGTGATAAGTTCTTTGAGGATCCTATAAGTTTCCTTTGATGAATTGGCTGCCTTAGTTATTCTATCTTCAAAATGAGTGGTCTTAGTTGATTTACATGCTGCCTTATAAGATCTCATGGCTTCACGGTACTTGTCTTTACTATTAACGGTCCAGTCCTTCCGCCATTCCCGTTCAAGCCTTTTACATTTCTTTCTCATCATCCCCAGTTCTGGGGTATACCAAGATGACCTGAGGCTGTTACTTTTAATAGTAAGTTTTTTGGCCGGCAGAACTGCATCTAAAGCATGACAGAGCCAGTCATGGAAAGCAGTATCCGCTTCCAGAGGACCAAGACCAAGGGGGGGAGTGGACTCAGCAAGGGAACGAGAGAGGCTATCAATAGAGAGTTGAGCCCAAATTCTCTTGTAAATAGGGGGTGCCTTCTGGTAGTGAGAGGGAAAAGGGTCCAAGCTAACGTTGAGCTCCCCAGCCACCAGGAAATGGTCCGTCCACGGCAAAGGAGAGGGGGGACCTATCTGAAGATGTGCAATGTTAGAGAAAACACAGTCGAGCAAGTGGCCCTTCACGTGCGTAGGTTCCAGGTTGTGTAAGTTAAGGTTGGATATTCTGAGTTCAGATCTGAGGTCATTTGCGATCTTATCCTCCTGCAAGTCGAAGTGAAGTCTGGGGTTGACGATCGGGCGTTAATTCAATTTGTACTGCCTGGGTGCCTTAAAGTGGATAGGCCACTTGGGGGGGCAGAATTTCTGTCCTTGGGAGCATGAATGATTTCTTCATTTACACACACCGACAATGGGCATGGCTCCATCCTTCTCAGCGAGAAAGACCTATGTCGGAGGGAGGCTGCTGAGTTGCCCTAGCATGGTTTTTCTCGCTTCAGGGCCAGTTGGGGTTACGTTTCAGGGTAAGGTGAGACTTCTTGGTTGCGTCTGGATACTTTGACAGGTTGCCCTTGCGCATGCAACCCGGCGATAAGTGGTATTTTTGTGGGGTGAACTTGGTGTCCTTCAAGAAACTCATTAGATCTTGCAGTCCCGCCATTGTTGATCATAAGTTTGGTCTACATTCTTCTAGGAAACCTTTATTACCAGGAAGGTATCGAACCATGGAGAGCCAAGGATTGTGGGTCATGCACAACAGTAGTAAGGGATTTTCACTCAATTAACAGGCTATGTGCACCTTCAACAGCACCAGCAGCTGTATAGCTCCTTTTTCGCCAAGGATTGGGGCTGGCAATGTCATCTAACTTGCAGTCAGACACGGAATAGGCAAAGACATACCTGTGATGGTGCAACGTGCACTCAGCAGTAGAGTTAGCTGGGTGTCATCATACACTGGTATACCGTCAGTGATTGTAGGTTAGGGGCTACACTCATTCAGGCACTTGCTGTCTGCTGGGGCGGGAGTGTGCCAGTGCCAAGAGAGTGTGGGTTTGCTGGTTAGGGCTGATATGGTGGGAGGGAGCACTAATACGGACAACCACAAGAGCACATTTTGCAGTCATAGAAGGTTTAATTAATAACTGGATGGCATAGAAGCAGTTTTCTCAGTTATGCGCATTTTCCTTGGCATTTGTCAGCGAACATTCAGAATACAATGTTGGTGGTTAGCCTGCTGTCATGCCTTTCAGTGTGTTTTAAGTCAGGCATGGGTTAGATTCCCGAGGTCTGCCCCGGGATACATGTTCACAGGCAGGTGGAGCGGCAGAACTTAGAGGGGCCTGGGTCTGACCTCTGGTTCAAGTGCAGATCTTGGTAAGTCCACTTAGTATCCCGTCCTCGAGTTCGTTGATACAGGATCCTTTGATTTGAGTGACAATATTGTGTGCTGGCAGGTTGTTGAAGTTGCCTTCCAGCCAGGGCGACATGGTACATAGGTTTGGGGGGGGAAACTCAAGATGCAGATCCTGGTAGGTTCACTTGGTTTCCCGTCCTAGTGTTCGATGAAACAGGTACCATTGATTTGAGTAACGGTAACGGGTATTTTCTCCCGCCCTCCAGCACTGGCTGGCAGCTATGCAGGTTGTGGAAGTGGCCTTCCAACGGGGGCGATTTGGTCCATATGATTGGGGGAACCCCCCTGGGAAACTCATTTGGGCTACAAAGTATCAGGAGAACACTTGGCATTCCCAGTATTCAAAATTTAAAGGTAATTTATACGTTGGTTCCCCTCTGGGTCACACTGTCCTGCCTGCTCCCTGGGATACTAGCTGAAGTTTGGGAGGGCAAGGCTTCACATTGGGGTGGTGACTGACGGAATGCGATGGACATACTCCGACTAGTGCTAGACTCAGACAACTGAGTGAAAGAGGAAGTAAGGCGGTCATCTCTTACCTCCTCCCGCACTGGCACTTCCTGGCAGGAGTCGCTTGTCTAGGTTTGTTCTTCAGCCATGCAAAGGTAACATTGGACCAACGCCTATTTATAGGTCAGGTCATCTCAGTCATACATCCACGGGAAGTTTAGAAAGGATGGGGGGCACGTGTCCTGAAGGGGCATGCTGGCCTCCGGTCCAGTATGAGCTAAGACTTGTTTTGGCTGAACCTGGGAGAAGCCCGGTATTCAGCATGTTGTTAATAAAAAGGCCTATCTTGGTGGGGGGCCCTGGTAGTGACGGTGGCCACTCCCAGGGCTGTGGAGGAGTTACAGGGTGATTCTGAGTCTGCAGATACCAAGGGGTACTTCATGCAGCAGCACAGCGTGGTGTTAAGCCAGGATACCCAGGGATGTCTTAGCGTTGTCCCCTGGAAGAACGACGGTGCCCCGTTAGTCCTACGGGCGGCTGTGGGTCTGAGCAACTGGGGGCTGCCATGAACGCTCCACCCACCTCTTTCGGGGGGGTGGCGTGAATATGCAAGTGGACTGGTGGTCCACGAATGGGAGGGGTGGCCCCTCCCAATATTTGGTATGCACCAATTGGCGTCTGCCACGGTGTAATTTAGGCTTATCAGACGGGCAGGCGGCATAGGGGTTGGTCTGCCCTGGGATCGCCCGTAAGATAACCCACCATGTTTGCATATTGGTTATGCTAATAAACCTGCAGCAATATTTCTCCACTTACAAAAGTGTTGTGTGGTTTATTGATGTATGATATGTGTTCTGTGACTACATTTGCCGATATTGGCACTATGCAAGGCTGCCCGGGTGGGGAAATAAACCGCTTCAAAATATACCAGATTATGTTTAGAGGCAAAAATGTTGGTTATGCACTGGGAAAAAAGCGCTGGAATTCGGTATGGGGCAAAGGATCTCCGAAAGTACTAGAAAAGCTGCATCAATGACAGAATTCATTCTGGGGCTGTGATGTGATTATTGATATCTGCACTGCGCAGGAGTTGTTGGATGTTACCCTATGCGTAGTGCAAGAAGCAAAAAGTAGACCCTGTGCTTGTATGTAACCTTTAACACTTTCATTCCGTTATAACACATGCTCAATTCCGTGTTTTACTTCTTTGAATCATTATGTTTAAACCGAAAGTTGCTTGTCTTTGTAGAATCAATACATTGCAGACTATCAAAGAATTTATAAGGTATTTCCAACTAATTTAGAGATTATCATATGTTTTTCCTAATGCATTTTCCCTCTTCATCAGAAGATGCAATCACTGGAATATTAAAATGATAAAGCTCTGAGGTTTGAGAAAGTCCTTAAGTATAAGCGTGCCCCGCATGTACAACAGCGTAGCACATTAATCAATCATAAACTTGGATGTGAACATAGTCATGTACCCAGTAGCATCTGGATGGTTCCAGAGTTTCCAGAACTAGGCAGACTTCACCCAATGTCTGGGTGGTCCAGTTCTTTGTTTGCCATTACCGTGGCCCTCTAGACCCTTCCCACATTTGCCCCAAAGGTGTTGAGTAAATTCCACTTGAACACGGACACGTTCGTAACATAGATGATTGGTGAAGATTATGTTTTCCATTGGACAAGGACACTGTCATTCTTTCCTCCAATCAATTGTTCCTCTCTCACAGTGGATAACCGCATGTGTCCAACACTGCAGCCCCTTACCTGGAGCAACTCCAGCTAATTTCCATGCACAGTGTGTGAAAGAACCAAGGCAGTTTCAGTTGTGTTCTCCATACATTTGCCTGTTCGAGATACCTGCAAGCTGGCCACATGGGCTACTGATATGAATTTTGCTAGCGCTACAATCTTTACACCTTTTGTATAATAATTCAGCAACAAGCCCCTAGAATTGTATTAGTCTAAAGACTATGGCTTCTGAATGCTGCCTTTTGTCCTCTTTCCTTGCTTTCCTCCTCTGGTTGTGATTCTATCCATTCGATGCCGTAAGAGAGTGCAAGGACGTCAAAGTAGCCCCAGGTAGCCTCTATGGCACTTTGGTCACTCTATGTCCAAAGAGTTCAAAACACCTAAAATACTTCCTGCCAAGACCTCTGCCATGGGTCACAATTTTACGACAGGCTCTTTCCTGAGGGAAACAGTGAAAGTGTCACCTTTATGGGGAAATAAGTCGTTGGCATCATTCACGTAGATAGCATGCATGCTGTGTCGCTGTGTGATTTTGATAAATACCTTTGAGATGCAGTTTCTGTTTTAACACTGGTTTACTGTGTATGTTTGGGTTGGGCATAGGCGAGTGTGATGCAAGGACAAATAGAATCCCCATCATGATAGCTTTAACCTTATTTATTGCTTGATATTCTATAAGAACAAATGTATTATTTTTATGCTATAATATTGCCTAATTAGATCATGCATGCCTCACACATGTAAATGTTACTTAAAGCTTAATAGCAGGTATTAACTTTCAGCCAACTAAATGGCTCTCACCTGATCAGTCTTAGAAGGATAAGGGACTGAGTGGTCCCCTTTGGAATATGAACCTGTGATCTTCAGTTTGAACACAGATTTCATCAGTAGATGTATCTGAAATAAACACGTTAGTGATAGATTCCTTACCTTAGAATTACCCCCAGGCATCAGACTGGATCCGGAAAGTTTTCGTCAGCAGTACCCCTGCGGGTCGGTAGGTGGCATCGTGCGACTCCGCGTCCGTCGTTGGCGCCGTGGTCGCCGAAATGACATCGCGCAGCTACTTAGACGGCGCCCTCGTGCGCTGACGTCAGTTCTTTCTTTTTCCGCACCAGAAAGTGCAGAACCGGAGAGAGCAGTACCCCCAGTCACTTTTTAACTGAATTTTTCGAGGCATTTTTGTTTCTATTTTTCGAGCCAATTGACTCCTGGTGCAGTAGAGATGGCCATGGCTCGCCTCTTTGGGCCGTCGGGCCTGCCGGTGCTCCTTCGGGCCCCGCTGGTCCGACTTGGGGTTCACGCCCTTTACTGTTGGCGGCTCCAGCATTGCTGTCGGCTCTGGCCCCGGCGTCGCAGGGCCCCATGAATCCAGGCCTGGATCCCGGTCGACGCCGGTTGACCTTGTGACACCTTCCCTGACGTTGAACCCACCGGCACCACCTCCGATGTCGCCCGTGCCACCGGACGATGTCGTCCCCGGTTTCACCCCCGATGTGGACATGGCACCGGAACGGCATCACTTAACGCCGATTTCGACGCCAATGGGGCCTTTCTACCCCTGTGTCCTGCCTCCTTATTTTCGGCCTGTTCATCAGCCTTCGGAGGAAGGGGAGGACTGGGAGGGGTCTGAGGACCCTCTCACAGCACAATGTGAGTTTGACCCAGACTGGGCAGAGGAGCTGTGGGATTCCAGTGGTCTTGATACCTCTCCTAACCTTGGCATGCTAACTCCTACCGTGGCTACGGAGGAGGGTGCAAGTTACGCAGTGGTGTTGCGTAGGGCGGCCGAGGCCCTCCACCTCGAGCTCCCTACAGTGGCCGTCAGGACTAACCTCCTGACAGAAGTGCTATCATTGTAATGCTCCTAATGTAATGCTGTGCCAAGACTATGTTACACCCTTGAATCTTTGTGACACTGTTTGGTATCAATTTTTCATTCTATTGATACATTCGCTTCACTGAATCATTATGCTCTTATAACTCTTTTTGAACTCACTCAATTTCCCCCAATCGGGTTCACTGCACAGTTTTAGCCACTCCAATATGGCCGCTGTATTGAACAACCAACATTGCATGGGTTTAACCACTCCAAAATGGCCGCCGCACTCAGCAACCTTCACTCCACCCACTTGGTCACCTGACTCTTCTCCCATGACCATAACACGCCCCACCCATCATCACTTTCACTTTCATCCCACTCCATTGTACAGAGTTGCCGAACCTCACGCCTCCCATCACATGAGGTAAGCGTCCTAACCCCCCGCCTGATTCCAACACTATCCTTCGTCCACACCCCCTTGCCCTGACTCTCTGTTTCCCCTTGGAATTACAGCACTGTCTCCAAATTGGAAAGATCGATTCCCGATCTACCCGTTTCCCATTCGTAAGGTAAGAGCCACCATCGCTCAGCTTATCACTCACTTCCTCACCCCTCTACTCCCTCTCCAATCCCGCTCTCCTCTCCCCACAGGTACATGACCGATATCCTTCGGCAACCACCAATCCATGGTGCCACGCACCATCCCAATTTTAATTGTCACCGCGAGGTTCCGTATTCGTTTTCCGAACAACACGTTATCTGAGGTAATTATTTTACTACGGCGCGGTTTCACTACTTCCGCATCACAACCCTTAGCTTGCATGCCATTCTGACCGCACATTCACAGAGTTTCCATGCCGTATTCATCTTCTGCTGTATCTTTCTGCTACTTTCACTATCCCTTCACCTAACGTTCCGAACCGCGATTGTTGCATTGTCGGCCCTGACTAGAATTGTGCAACTTTACTAATTCTGGTAATTACGACTTAAATCTCTTCTATTACCCACATTGTAGATTATCGTATAGATTTAGAAATGTCTCCATTTTCATGTTAAACTTTTGTATATTCTGCTAGTTGCACTGTCTCTCCACAATGTAGATTACCGGACAGATTTGAATTGTCTTTATTCCGTATATACATGTGTTTTCTTTTCTCTCTTCAGCGATACTCTTTCTCCGCTTATCATTTCGAATTGTCTAGGATGCACTGCTTGCTACTTCGTCACTGTATGACTCTGTTATTTTCGGCATTTACGGCAAAACTGTTTTCAAATACTCATTTCGTTTCCTATCTTGTAAAACCCAACAGGTCACTATTTCGTGTAACTACATGCGTATCTGACCCACACCTCATTCTTCTTCCTTCTACCTTTTATTCTATTACTCACCTGAGTATTTACTTAAAACAATCACGTTGCATTGTTTGTGTGTTTTTTACTTTTATACTAATTCCATATATATGGTTCTCTTCTCTCTTCCCCATCTTATGCACTTTTGTTTATTTATGTTGCTCTTTGTGTATGTTTTATAAGGCAATTTTATTTGGGCAATTTAATTGTTTGTCCTGATGATGATCCGATATCCTCTTGATAAGGATCGAAACGCCGTCGACACTGTTGTCAGCCTTACACAAATTATTTATTGTATATAATTTTCTGTGAAGGTGACCCCTTGTATACCAGTTGTTTCGCTATCATAGTATCTACTAATAGAAACAACCGTTAAACTGCCTGAGCCTTTTTGTACTTCACTGTTTATCTGATATGTAAGTCCTTGGATACTGGCTTGTATCCCACTGTTATTTGACTTACATCCGATGTATTATTGCTGAAATATCATTTATTAAAGATGCCCTGTCCGCCTGGACACTGGCACAAATATAACACTGATTTAGGCTATATTCATTGTATTTAAATATTCTTTATTTCTCAGGGACCACTGTCTCTTGTAGCGAATCATTACCCAAGGTCCCTGACCGATCTCCTTTGGGTGCCCTTGTTCTTTATATACCTCAGCGGAGCCACTGCTGCCTTTTAATGATGCACTTTCAGACGTTCTTTTGGGCACCTGGTCCAGGCCCAACACAGGGGCTCCTGTGGATAGGAACGTGGCCCGACACCATCGCCCGGCCCCGGGCGACCCCCTTTTCCTTTCCCAACACCCCACCACTGAGAGCTTGGTTGTCCAAGCCTCTGCGTCCCAGAGCGCATTCCCTACCGCACCACCGGACAGGGAATCCAAGAACAAACTGGAGCAGTTCGGTAAGAAGATTTTTTCTTCCACCAGTTCAGGGCTGCGGGCTGTGAACACCACAAGCCTCTTGGGCCGTTATTTCTACTCTCTGTGGGATAAGGTGGGGCAAGTGCTGCCTCAGTATCCGGAGGAGGCCAGGACGGTGCTCTCTCAAGCTATAGCTGAAGGGAGGGATGCAGCAAAGTTTACGATATGAAGTGGCCTTGACACCGCCGACTCGCTGGGCAGGGCGATTTCCACGACAGTGGCACTCCATCGCCACGCCTGGCTGAGGACTACTGGTTTCTCTGGGGATGTCCAGAACACCCTGATGGACATGCCCTTTGATGGCATTCGCCTTTTTCGCAACAAAGCAGATAGTGCATTGGAGCACTTTAAGGACTCGCGGGCTACGGCCAAGTCCCTGGGCCTTTCCGCCGCATGCCCTCCTCTGCTTTTTGCTCCTTTCGTGGCCACGGAAGGGGCACCCCAACACGTTCGCTTCAGAGCCACAGGCCTGTGCAGCAACAGTCTGAGCGTAGCCATGGATGTAGAACCCGCCAAGCCGGGTCAAGGGACCAGTGGGCAGGTCAGTCCACCTCCATCCCGGCCACCACTGCCTCCAAACCTTCCTAGTCTGGTTTTTCAGGCCCATCACACGCCAGTAGGCGGCAGAATTCGCCATCACCTCCCCACTGGCACACCATCACTTCGTACAGGTGGGTTTTACAAATAGTCCAAAGGGGCTACTCCCTCCCCTTCCAGACTACCCCTCCAGCCATGCCACCCCAGTATCACCCCATGTCGGGGGATTACTTGGCACTTCTTCAACAGGGGGCCATCGAGCGCGTTCCTACGCCAGAAGTAGGACGTGGTTGTTATTCCCACTACTTTCTGGTGCCCAAGAAGGACAAGGGCCTGCATCTTATTCTGGACCTCATGGACATCAATCGCTTCCTCCGGAAGGAGAAGTTCAAGATGTTAACTCTGGCTCAGGTCTTGTCTGCCCTCGACCCTGGAGACTGGATGGTAGCGTTGGACCTGCAGGACGCATATTTCCATATTCCTGTCTTGCCGGCCTACCGGCGTTTCCTACGGTTTAGGGTAGGCCACGAGCACTTTCAGTTTACCGTGCTCCCTTTTGGCCTTATGACACCCCTCCGGTGTTCACGAAAGTGATGGCGGTGGTCGCAACTCATCTGCGCAGATTAGGGGTTCCAGTCTTCCTCTATCTCGACAACTGGCAGTTGAAGGCGGGCTCGCCCCAGACAGTTGTCTCCCACCTTCAGACTACGGCCGACCTTCTGCATTTGCTGGGATTCTCCCTCAATGTGCTGAAGTCGCACTTGATTCCCTCGCAGAAGCTCCTCTTCATCGGAGAGGTTCTGGATACGATGCACTTTCGGGTCTATCCTCCCGAATGGCGAGTCCCGGATATTCAGGCTCTGATTCCGATCTTTCGGCCTCTATCCTGGGTTTCGGTCAGGATGACCCTGAGGCTGCTGGGCCTCATGGCCTCCTGCATCCTGCTGGTCGATCATGCCAGATGGCATATGCGGGCTCTGCAGTGGGACCTGAAGTTCCAATGGGCGCAGCATCAGGGGAACCTGTCCGATTACGTCCAGATCTCAGAGGGCACTGCACAACAATTGCAGTGGTGGCTCACAAACCAGCATTGGGTCAATGGCAGATCCCTCTCCCATCCCCAACCGGAGCACACAGTAGTGACGGATTTGTCCCTCCTAGGATGGGGCGGCCACATGGGAGAGGCAGAGATCAGAGGCCTCTGGTCTCCGGCGGAGTCCAGGCTCCATATCAACCTTCTGGAGCTCTGGGCGATCCGACTTGCACTGAATGCATTCCTTCCCTCTGTCAAGGGGAGAGTAGTGCAGGTGTTCACAGACAACACCACCGCCATGTGGTACTGCAACTAACAGGGCGGGGTGGGGTTGTGGACCCTATGTCAGGAGGCCCTGCGCCTCTGGACATGGCTGGAACATCAGGGCATTTCCCTGGTGGTTCAACACTTGGCAGGTTCACTGAACGCCAGTGCAGACGAACTCAGCCGCAGATGCATCATGGATCACGAATAGCGTCTTCACTTGGACATAACACAAGGCCTCTTTCAACAGTGGGGAGAGCCTTGGTTAGATCTATTCGCCACTGAAGAGAACGCGCAATTTCAGCAGTTCTGCGCATTGGAATTTCCAAGGTGGCACTCGCTAGGCAACGCTTTTCATCGCGAGTGGAGTTGCGGTCTATTGTACGCCTTTCTGCCTATACTACTTCTGCCCAGAGTGCAGAAGAAGATCAGGCGCGACTGGGCCCAAGTCATTCTTGTGGGTCCGGACTGGGCTCGAAGAGTTTGGTATCCCGAGCTAGTCAGTATGACCATCGATCTCCCGATCCGACTGCCTCTTCGAGAGGATCTTCTGTTGCAGCAGCAGGGGACGGTCCTCCACCCGAACCTGTCCAGTCTCCACCTCTTTGCTTGGAGATTGAGCGGTGGCAGTTGATTCCCTTTGACTTGCCTCCTGAAGTCTGTGATGTCATTCTGGCAGCCAGGCGTCCCTCCACTAAGTTGGTATACGCCTGCAGGTGGAACAAATTTGTGGCCTGGTGCACAGCAAAGGCTGTGGATCCCCTTTCTGCCCCTCTTTCCGAAGTCCTTTTGTTCCTTCTTTCTTTGGCCCGGCAGGGCTCTGCTCTGGGCACTATCAAGGGCTACCTTTCTGCTATTCCAGCCTTTCTCAGGCTTCCTGATCAGCCCTCTCTTTTCAAGTCCCCTGTTGTAAATAGATTCCTCAAAGGCATTACTCACCTTTTCCCACCTATTCCCTTGGTAATGCCACAGTGGGACTTGAACCTGGTTCTCACATATTTGATGTGCGCTTCCTTTGAGCCTCTTCACAACTGTCCTCTTCATCTATTAACTTTGAAGACTGCTTTCCTGGTTGCCATCACCTCCGCTAGGAGAGTGAGTGAGCTCTAGGCTCTTTCTTGTAAACCTCCTTTTCTGTCTGTCCATTCGGACAAGGTTGTGCTCAGAACACGTCCATCCTTTCTGCCAAAGGTTGTCACTGCTTTTCACATCGGGCAAACCATCACTTTGTCCACCTTCTTCTCGCCTCAGCATCCTTCCAGGGAGGAAGAGAGGCTCCACCGTCTGGAACCAAAACGTGTGCTCTCATTTTACCTGAACTGCACACAACAGTTCTGGGTGGATGACCAGCTCTTTGTTGGCTACGTAGATACCAAGAAAGGTCGGGCCGTACACAAGCAGACTATCTCCAGATGAGTCGTCTTGTGTATTGAAGCCTGTTATTCTCTAGCAAGGAGGAGCCTCCGTTGGGGCTGCGCGCCCATTCCACCAGGGCGACGGCTGCCACTACGGCGTAGGGATGTGGTGTCCCCTTACAAGACATCTGTCAGGCAGCTATGTGAGCCTCGCTGCACACTATTACTAAGCACTATTGCCTGGACAGCCAAGTCCGTAGAGACGGCTTCTTTGGCCGTTCTGTTCTCCGGGACTTCCTGGTGTGATCTTGGTTCGCAGACCCACCACCGGGGTTGGTATTGCTGGGGTATCTATTCTAAGGTAAGGAATCTATTACGAACGTGTTTCTTTCAGATGCAGAAGTTACTTACCTTCGGTAACGATATATCCGTAAGAATCATTAGTTACTGATAGATTCCTTACCTCCCCACCCATCCTCCCCATTCTGCAAACTAATTTCTAGGGTTACGGTCATCCCTTTCAGGGCCCTACTTTCAATGCACCAGTAGTCAGTATCTTGCATGGCTCTGCGTTCCTGGTGCGGAAAGCCATGTACAGAACTGACGTCAGCGCCCGAGGGCGGCGTCTAAGTAGCTGCCGCAACGCCATCTCGGCGATTACGACGCGAACGATGGACACGGAGCCGCACAACGCCACCTTCCGACGCGCAGGGGTACTGCTGACAAAAACTTTTCAGATCCAGTCTGACGCCTGGGGGTAATTCTAAGGTAAGGAATCCATCACTAACTAATGTTTCTTACAGATATATCATTACCGAAGGTAAGTAACTTGTGGATTAGTGCAAATACATTTGCACTGCGATTGTTTAGTTCTGATCTGTTGTCCTAAAGATGAAAACCACAGGCAGAAAAGGGTGTTCAATATAAAGAAGAGTTGGTTAGTTAGGTGTCCCTAGTGGTGCTAGGCATCCTTTTTTTTTTTTTTATTTCAGAAAACTTTTATTAGGTTTGATGCGTACAGGAAATGCAGGGGGAAGAGGACAAATGAAGCATTCCACCCAAGGGGTAATACCGATAATCTGAGTGAAAGACAACATATTAACTCATAAGCAATAAGAGATACAAATCAGTGGGTAGGAGGTGTGAGTGTGTTGGTGTGAGGTGAGGTTGGTTAATGTTGGCCTGGTAATGGGTTAGGTTGGTAGCTAATAGAGGACTGAACTGTAGCTTATTTGTAAGTTGGTGGGTGTGGACTGAAAGAAAATAGAGAGACAGGAAGAGAGAAGAGAAAGAGATAGTGAAAGGTGAGCGACAGGAAGTATTAGAAGGTGTCAGGGATGAAGGGTGAGGAACTAAGGGGTAGGGGGTGGAGTATATGAGGGGTGGGATAGCAGGAGGGAGTGGGGAATGGGTGGGAGTGACCCTAGCTTAGGAGATGGGGATAATTTATCCATTTACCATAATTTACCCATCATATTTATAGTTATCCAGTTTGGTCCAGATTTTCCCCTTAATCTCTTAAGATTAAGTGTTCAGTGAGTTAAATGCACCTCTCGTAAATCAAACCCATTCCCACCATGTACGGGAGGACAATTTGGGTGAGTCCCTCCACACAGTGAGGATGACTTTGAGACCGGTTGTGACTTGTATATTCCATTAGATTTGTTCATCTTTGTTCAGTGCTTGTTTTACTTCCGGTAGAAGTGGAGCACTTCTGGTTTTAAAGGTTTTGAGGAACGCGTATAACTATTAGCCACAGACCCATGGTATTATTATGCAGACATATGTAACTGTGTCTGATACAGAAATTGGCTGGTTGGCGTCTAATTAAAACTTTTATGTTTTTTCACTAGGTGGATGCGCATGGAAACATTCTTCTAGCAACACTAGAGATCCATAATGAGGTGGCGGGAAATGAGATTACAACGAGCACCACGGAGGCTAGAAATTCAACAACATCCTCTGATAACTCAGGACTCCAGTGCAGAAAGCAGAGCATGGCTAGAGACAACCATGGGCACCGCCCATTGGAAAGGACTGTCCCTCACAGCAAGAAAAACCACCTGAGGCGGCGGTCGTCACAATTAAAAATTAAAATCCCCGATCTGACTGACGTGAATTCTATAGACCGGTGGTCACGGCTCATATTTCCAATCACCTTCTCTCTCTTCAATCTAATATACTGGCTGTACTACGTTAACTGATTGGACTCAGTTATCAACAGTTAGAGTACTGGAGTACTGCCTGTCAAATGAGCGTGTGCACTGATATTATACAAATACCTAACGATCCTACCGACAAGTACATTTTAACTGAGCCACTTGGTCCCATGAAAGCCCTTCCTGCATTTAACAGCAAAAGTAATCTACATGAAACCTTACGCCCATGAAATCGGAGTTTCTGGGTCACATGCAGATGAATCAGGCAGCCATTTTGACTGTCGACTTATGGATCATAGCGTTGCAGCTATGAGCTTGAATTAGTAAATGTGAACACATGCAATTAAATGTACCAACTGTAATATAGGACACAGAGCTAAAGGGCCAGTCGTTTAACAGAACATCATTTTAAATGCCAACTTTTTTTTATTGAATGACAAATATTTATTTGACAGTTGTTCCCATACCTAACTGTGTGATTATAGTATTTATGCCCACAAGCCATTTCTAAGCTATTTTTTATGCCCATGATCAGGAAATTCCTGTGCACAGGGTCGCACTAATAAGTTATTAGAGATACCTTTTTTATACAATCATCAAAACGCCCATCACTGCTCATTCAGCCATTGATGTAGTCTGATTTGATTTGAGATTGTTATAATATAGATTGTTTTAACTAGGACTGGTTCCCGGTCTAAATCTTTTAGCACACATTACTTTCACCACTCAGGCAGGCTCCAAGTTCTGATCTTGTTTCCGGTTGTAAACTACTAGGAACAGGCTCTGCGATCAGCTGAGACAATGAAGCTTTATCTCATTCAGTGAATGTAGATTTATCCAGTCAAGTAGCAGAAATTCACAAACTTCACCAGAGTCAACGGGAGAGAGGCTGTGGGGCAAACATGATTTCAGAAAAGGTTCCACTTTTGAAATGAAATCAGATACACTTTAGTCTCAGGTTGTAAGTCGCTCGCCCATGCAGTCCATGTTTCTTTCTAATACAAATGCATTCGAGTTAAGCCGACCTTCAAATCGCATTTTCTGTTAATATAACATACATTTGCATAATATGCATATATAGGTATACTTTACCAATAATTTTTGTGCTTGCAGTTCTGACAGCATGAATTGTCATATTTTGTGTAGTTTTCCATTTTTTATTACATAGACATACAATTTTTAACAAGAACACTTTTAAAATAATTATGCAGTATTAAATTAAATACGCCCATACCACTGTTTGTGGTATGCAGACTTACATTTCAATGACAGTAGCTGCAGCATGAAACTGTCATAAAGAATATATGATAGCACACACTGTATCTTCATTCAAAATCAACATGTTCAGTATTACTTTATGCAAAGACTCTCAATGCACAAGCACATTGTTTGTATTTTGATCATGCTCCATCTTCTCACAAGTAGCTAGACTTTTTAAAATGTATAGGAAGAAGCAAAGCTGTACATGTTTCTGAAACATTCGTATAATTTACTAATTAGCAAAAGCAGATCTTTCTTAAACAGAGATATATATTTTTTGTATGAAACATTTCTATCACAGGCAACCAAGAATTCATAAGATTCATCTTCCGAATAACACCATTAACCATTTTGCACCAGTCTTTATTCAGTGATTGCTTTTCACTAACCTCTTCATCTCCTTGTAGTTCACATAGCATAGCATGAGTCTCATTTAATAATGGCGTTGCCATACCTTCAGGGTTACCCTGTGTTGAGAATGCAAACTTTAGAATATTATGGCGACTAAATTCATGTTGATTTTTATATCCTTTGTAAAGTTGCTGCACTAGAACCCAATCATTTCTGCATAGCTCATTCATGTATGTATCTCTCTGAACTGGAAATGCAGTTCAACAATCGAATGAGAGAAGAGAATGTCGATGAATGAAATTCTATTTAATTATTTAATAATAAAAAAAAGAAAAAAAAGATGTTTGCAAAGATGCATTGTATTCCTTAATTTTCTACATTTGTGGTGGCTTCAAGTTGCTGGCTGAAATACATTTCTCCAGGGAATTAAGTGGCTATCAGATCTAATGCCACAAAGGTTTTTTTAAAATAATAAATTAAGTAAAGTCCATCCAGGCTTTTTGTGGAGCCCATATATATCAGTCTCATTAAGTACGTTGTTCAAGGCGAATGAGATAATATTTCTCAAAGGTGCGGAGAACAATCAACGATTGAAGGTGAAGGGATCATTTGTGTACATCATGTTTTCGCTGATACTTCTTAATCCCAATCTCTGTCGACATGTTATTTACTATATCCCCAAAGACAGTGGCGTATCAAGGTCAGGTGGTACCCGGTGCGGAAAATTTCTTGTCACACCCGGCTTGACAAAATGGCAAAAATATGTGTTTAAAACACATATTTTTGCCATTTTGTCAAGCCGGTGGTGACAAGTGTCATCACTGAGGGGGGTGACAAAATGTCAAAAATATGTGTTTAAAACACATATTTTTGCCATTTTGTCACCCCCTCAGCGATGACACCCAGGGCGGCCCGCACTACGCCACTGCCCAAAGATGAGGAAAACCTCCACATCCCAGAAACAGGCCAAAATGGACACTGAGCTCCCCTGTTTTCTTCTCCACAAAAGGACCAAGACCTTCCTGTAGTGAATGGGACTGCTAGGCTTTGTGTGAGAAAGGCAATAGATTTCAAGGGAGCTTCCACAAGTACAGATAAACTAGTCAACAAATGTAAACAGTTTCTTTGAGGGATCCCAGCTCACTCTTGGTTGAAACAGCAAGCACTCCCAAGAAAATGCACGTGGAATGAGGATAGTAAACAACCAAACAACAATTTTGTTAAGAAATACAAAACTCAAAAAGGCTCAAACGAATTTGGGTAAAATAAACAAAATTATAATGAGAATGTCACAAAAATTAATAAAACCTTATCTAAGTATCAAAAGCTATAAGGAAAACAAAAAGTGCCATTTTGGCGAGCATTTAAAAGAGGCATTTGAAGTTATTTTACGTTAAATGAAAAAAGTGAAAGAAGTAGGGTGTTCTTCAGGTACTTAACTGTGATGTAGGACTCTCCTGTGGCTGACCCGTAGTGAACATGGCTGTTGACAAGATGGGAGTTGGTACCACTGAGAGTATTTTTGTTTGGACTTGGAAACTTATCTGGAGGAAATGCTTTATCCAACGAGGGCTCCATATGATGGAACGGCCATCACCCTATTTTTGCAGCCAGTCCTGGAGCAAAATGCTGGATGCAAAAGTTCAGGAAAGACACTCCTTTTACAAAACATTCATGCAGCGCAGCCCCCGCGAGTCTCCGCTGGGTTGCGCGACAGGGATGGAGCAGGAGAGCGCCATATCTTCAACGATTTGGCTCTCTCCTCCCCTTTTGCTTGTGCCGGTACTGATTTAAGGTACTGTGCGCCACGCACACACCTTAAGGCAGTAGCGCTAAGGTGTGTGTGTGTGTGAGTCTAGCATAGGTTTTGTACAGGAAGGTATGCCTAGACACAATGGAAAGCTTTTCTCACTTTGTATGCATGCTGCACAGTGCAGCATGCATGCAAAGGCGGAATAGGAAGGAGATTTACAAAAAATCCATGCAGCGCAGCCCCCCGTGAGGCTGCACTGCGTTGCACGACAGGGAGGGAGCTGGAGAGCACCATATTTTCAAAAATATGTCTCTCTCCTCCCCTTTCACTTGTGCCGGCGCTGATTGCAGTTGCCGTGTGCCACGCACACACCATAGCGCTAGTTTGTGTGTATTAGGGGGTTGCCAATAAATGGGGCCTAACCATGGTGTCATACGCCGATGACACACAATTAGCGGTCGTACTGAATGGAAATACTGCAATGAATGCATCTAATTTTCAGAGAGCCCTTAAGGAGGTGGCAAGCTGGATGACGGATAACCGTCT
Source organism: Triturus cristatus (assembly GCF_964204655.1). Lineage (NCBI taxonomy): Eukaryota > Metazoa > Chordata > Amphibia > Caudata > Salamandridae > Triturus > Triturus cristatus. Next base: position 1,193,324,821 of record NC_140591.1, read on the forward strand.
CCAACTCAATGCCTCTAAAACTGAGGTTTTAGTATTGGGCAAAGAAACTCACCTTTGGGGAGACGATTGGTGGCCGTCAGAGCTTGGTCAAACCCCCATTCCAGTGACTCAGGTGAAGAATCTTGGGGTTCTGTTGGATGCTAATCTATCATTTACCCCTCACACAAAAAAAGTTGCGGGTACCTGCTTTGGTGTCCTTCAGAGTCTTAGGCCCATTTTTAAATTTTTTGATGCCTCTACTAGGCAATTAATAGTTCAGGCTCTGATTCTTTCTAGATTAGACTATGCCAGTGCGCTTTTATTGGGCTCTAATCAAGCAGAACTGACACGTCTTCAGCGGGTGCAAAATGCGGCTGCCAGAATGCTGATTGGTCTGCCTAAGTTTTGTTCAGCTAGGCGTTCCATCTCTGATCTTCATTGGCTGCCTGTTAGGCAGAGGATACAATTCAAAGTACTGTGCCTCGCTTTTAAAATCTTGAAGCTGGCCTCCCCTCCTATTTTGGCTCAGACCATTTCTTACTATATCCCTGCTAGAGCACTTCGCTCAACGGGTCAATTTTTGGTGAAGGTTCCCCGTTTAAAAAAAGCTAGAGTGGGCGGCCGCTCATTTGGTGTTCTGGCGGCCAGCCTCTGGAACACACTGCCTTTTTGTATCCGTTCGATTTCTGACTTGCTGCCTTTCAGAAAGGCTGTGAAAACATATTTGTTTCCTTTGGCGTAATGGTCACTGCTGTAACCTTGTGTCTGGTGTTGTGTTGCCTGTTCTTGTATAGCGCGGGACGCCGCTTGGCTGTGGCATCTGTGCGCTTTATAAATATAAAATACCATAACATAACATTAGTCCCTTCCTGTACAAAATACGATGCCCAGACAGATGCTAAGTTTTTCCCACTTTGTATGTGTGCTGCACAGTACAGCACGCATGCAAAGTCAGCAAAGGAAGGAGAAATGCAAGCATTTCGCCTTCTGTGGGCCAACTTGAAATGGGCGCAGTTTTCTCACTCTAAACCTAATCTACTTTATTTAGTACATTGGGTTTACTGTGAGAAACCTTGGGTGGTTGCATGGGAATGCCTATGCTCCACCCTTGGTACTCCCCCATGGTGCATAGTATTGTGAAGCAGTGCTATGCACTCCAGATGAAGGTGCCTAGATCTAATACCTCTGTTTGCCTGGTGGGTGGACATGCATTGCATGTACCACACGGATAATGTCCTGTTACAGGAGGGGGATTCCACCGGATATTCTCTTTGGGTTTTTTTTAAAGTCGTGGTTGGTATGTACTAGTTGGTCTCTCAAATTCTCAGTTCTCTTGAACACGAACCGTTCCATGTTGAAGCTGTCTGTGATCAAGATTTTCCAGTGTTTCAATACAATATTCCTGATTTTGTTTGACAGGGGGGTAAAGGTGGTAACGCACGTCATCACATCTTCTGTTGGTTGTGCGCTGTACTACAGAAGGACTTCCCGGTTGTTGTTGCATGCTCTCTTGTTGGCTTTTTGGTAATGTTCTTTGGGTAGTTTTTAACTGCAAGGTTACCACTCAAAGTTGCCACTTGGGAGTCTTCTGGGTGGAGGACGGGTACCCTTATGCATCTTAGGTAAAACATAGAAGCATGGTGTCTTAGGAGATGTATTCATTAGAAAGCCAGCCTCTTGTTTGGAGATCCATCCTTATGTTTCAGCTTCATTGATGGCATTATTTATTTGTGTTAGTAGGGATTCGGTTGGGTCTGATTCCAATTTTTAGTAGTACCTCGTGGCCAGCTGACGTAGGCATTCTTGGTCATAGTCGATTGCGTTCATGATGACTGTCGCTCCCCCTTAGTCAGCTGGTTTTCTAACAATCGTCTGGCCTCCAGTGAATGTTGAAAGTGCTCCCCTCAATCTCTATGGTAAGTTATTGTATGGTTTGGTTGGCCCCAGCCCGTTTACTTCCTTTAGTACAGCTTTCTGAAATGTGAGAATCTCACTTGGTATCAGGGCAGCCGTGGGAGTGAATTTTGATGAAGTCCTCTGTTCTGTTCCTTCATGGACCAGTCTATCTTTGTCTTGGAAGTAATATCTAAGTCTTATTTTCCTGAAGAATTAATGTAATTCCCCAGTCAATCTGAATTGGTCTTCTTTCGGAGTTGGGACAAAACCTAAACCCTCTGAAGAACATCCACTTCATCATCTGTCAATATACTATTAGAGATATTAACAATCAGTTTTTTTGGCTGTCTGGCTCCTGTTTAGTTGCTGGTTCTTGGCCTCCTGCCATTGAACGTGTTTCTGATTGCCTCGTCTTCTTCCTCTGCCTCTGCCCCTGCCTCTGCTCAAAAAGGTTGGGGGGTTGGATGTTGGAAGAAAGGTTGGAATGCTTGTTGTGGTCTGGCGTAGCCCGCATACCACATGGGTGTGAGGGCAGGGAATTGAGGGATAAGATATCCGTACATTGTAGGTGGAGGGAGTAGGCCCAGGCAAGCTCTGTTATTCCCCCAGCTGTCCTTACTGGATTTGCTGTGTGAAGAGTGGTTCGACTTAAATGATGATTTTGACCCGTCTTCAGACGAGATGTCATTTCCAGGTGGCTGGTAGTCTTCCTTGATGTAGGGATATATTCTATCCTTATTGAATCTTCTAATGTCTGTCTGTAGTTTATATATTTTTTGTTGCATCAGATAGTCCTTGTGCTCATTCATCTCTGTATTTTTTTCCGCCAGGCGTGTTTTGTAGGCAGAAATGTTTATCCCTGTTTTCAATGCGTTTTCGGCTATATTGATCTTAATATTCAGTGCATCTGACAGGTGTTTGGTGGTGCTGATAATTAGGACCATCAGTCATATTATATCTCAAGGAAGACGCAAGGTGCTGTGGCAACTAGTAGTCCATTAGGTGCTATGTTAGCTCTAAGGTAGTCCGTCACTACAGCTCCGTGGAGTGCTGTCTTGACCTGTTGTTTTTTCTGTGAGGTGATGGAATTCAAATCCCCCTGAGCACTGATGGTTCCTATGTTACCATCTGTATCAAGCAATGATGGTGATTTCAATATCTCTGCCGCAATGTCCTCACCAAAGCTAAGCCCTAGATTCTCCTCCATGGTAAATGTTGTGTGTCTATGTTTCAAAATGTGGTAGACGTGAAGATAAGAATCTAAGAGAGTAAGGAAGAGTAGTATCTCGGCTGGGGTTTCCATGCCTAGTCTTAGGTTGTCAGAGTTGGTATTGTTACCGTAACAACCCAACTGAGAGAGCAGATGTTCTGTCCAACCCCCCAATGTCTGTGCTTTCCATGCAGATTCATGCAGCTTCCCCGTTGGAGGGGTCACATAGCTCCGTATATGCCTACCAGAGGTGAGCAAATGTAGAACTTACTTGAAGTTCTAGGTCCAAAGTGAGAAGTTGCTTTGGTCTTGAGCAATTAATCTAGGGTGCTATTTGTGGACCCAACTGTTTCATCTTTTCATTTGGTGTTTCTTTTGATGCTGTTTGAGGCATCCCAGGCACTTTCCATATTGCCTGTTCTACATTGTAAAGACCTTTCAAGAAATATGAAAAATAATGCAACAACACATTTCAGAAATTCATTGTGGTTTCTTCCCTAGTGTTAACCAATCAATGGACACACTGCACTCATAGAACAATCTTAAACTCTAAGCAAACCAGAGAGGAGACAATCTTGAAAGAGTACTGCTACGAAAGATGGTGTAATTAATAATATAATTCTAAATAGTAGCAAGCTACCTGAATGTACTGGAGGAGATACACAACATTGAAATTAAGATTTAGGGTCAAAACTACTTCATCATACCGGCCCATCTCAGTAAAACTCTTGCTCTGCAGCGACTACCAGTCAGGTTACTGCCAGCAAGTTCGCCTTCTATGTCGGAGCCCTTTGAACCCGCTTCTAGTTCCATGCCAGTGTCAGGACCTGCATAAAAATCTGCACAAGTTTGTCAAGCATCAACACTGGCACGGGGATCAGGGGACCACCTGCAGCCAATTGTGGTATCTGACTCCAAGCTGGCGATGTCTTGACCAAGAACATGTCCAGATCTTGACATGTCAGTGCCTCTCTGAATCCATTGGACTCAGACACGATCCCACTGCTGTGCAGTCGCACACAGACATTAGACCAACGTTTTGGCTCAGACTCTGACCAAAGCCAGCCTGATGGAGAAAACATTGGTGGGAATGGGGAATAATTTACCTCACCCTGTGATGATGACAACTGGTACATGGATACCAGTGGGCTAGACACTTCTCCAGATACTTAGTTGGTTCCCCCCTCAGGCCACCAACAGATGAAAGCACATTGGGCCTTTCACGTGATGCAGTGTAGCAAGTCAACTTGCTGCGCTGCGTGGCGTAAAAGGGGGAGAGCAGAAATGCGGTGCAAGGGTGCCTGCATTACAATGAAAATTGTTTTTGTGCAGTGAGGAATACCTTCCTGATCAAAAATAATCTCTTGAGACATTTTCCTCCTATGTGTGATGCAGATTGCAGCACACAGAAAGAGGAAATAACAAGGAGAAAAAAAATGTTCTCCTTGTTACGCCATCGATTGAGAGGCATAGCGATTTCACGCATTCACAAGTTTACAAACATTTGTATATCTGGGATTCCATGAAATGCATGAGTGGATGCTTAGGAACGCCCATGATACGTCTCCCAGAATGAAACGTAATGCAGTGCGAACCACTACATTGCGTTACATTTTTTTACAAAGCCAAGCATGGTGGCGTGAATTGCCCTTTGCGTTGCTTTGTAAATATTTACTAGTATTTTGCGGCACGGATGCACAACAAAAGTGGTGCAACCATGATGCAAAATCTTAGTAAAGTTGGCCCTAAATTTGCTAGTGTTCAAGAGGGCAACCGATGTCCTTGATCTCCACCTCCCCACTATGGAAGCAAAAACAAACATTTGAGTGAGGTCCTACAGCCTGGCCAGGCACCGACCAAAACTCTTTTTCCCTTCAAACAAGCAGTCATTGATATGTTGCTGGGCAGTTGGGCTAAACCATGTTTTGCCCCCTCTCCCCCAGTCAACCGACTGGTCGCCCGTCACCATAGACCTGCTCCAATACACCCTAACATAGCATCAAACACCTCAAAGTCTGGTGGCACAGGCGTCCACCAGCAGAAGAAACCATAAATCCTTTCCAACCATGTCCCCCGACGGAGTCAAAACATGTAGATACATTTGGCAAGCATATGTTCTCTTCAGCTAGCCTTGCCTTACAGGTCGGTCAGTGAAAGCTGTTTGCTAGGTCGCTAGTTCCACACTCAATGGGAAATGGTGGTTGGGATCAAACCTGCAAACTTCTTTAGCCAAAACCATTCAAGATGGACGAGATGCAGCCAAATTAGGCATCTGTTTGGGCCTGGACACCACAGACTATTTGGGTAGGGTTGTGGTAACCACCAAGCCTGGTTCTGCAATGCCATGTCTAGATGAGGTCCACTGGCTTCTCCTGTGACTTCCAGGCATCCTCAAGGCATAAACTCTGTTGTTAGAAGGCACATTAAGCCCTGGAGCTATTTTAAAGGGAGCTGGGCCACAGCATGCTCCTTGGGTCTTTCAACTACTGTCAGGCAATGCCCCCAACAATTTCATCCTTTTCAGGGATATGCCAGGGATTTGGCATACCAACAACATCAAGCTCCATTGCCTGCACTAAAGACCTCCCAGCCCTTTTGAGGCCAGGGCCATAGGCCTCACAGACAGTGGCCTGGCCACCAGGTGCAGTGCTCATCCCAACCTCTAAGCTCTTTTATGCGCCCTTTTCGCCATAACCATCCGATAGTGTGCAGGATCAGCCACTTCCTGCAGGGGTGGCAACACATTACATCAGACAAATAGGTCCTGCAGATTGTCTAATGGGGCTACGTCCTACCATTCATTTTGCACCATTGCACTGGCCACCTATATCAGACCACTTCTTGTAGGGCCAGAAGTCCATTTTATGTCCGGAAGTATAGGCTTTGCCCAAAGGAGCCAGAGAGAGGATGCCGACCTCGGAAGTAAGGACTGAGTGCTATTCCTGCTATTTCCATGTGCTGAATAATAATGGAGGTGTTAATTAAGGACAAGGGAACCCTGTAAGGTAAGCAAGGACCTAGGGTAATAATTTTTTGAGCAAGACAATGATCCTTGGTGGAGGAAAGATAGAGGCAAAGAATAACTATAGAACAGAATAAATTCTATATGGTTACTATCCAGCCGGATAGTATGATTTAATCAAAGACATTTTTAAAGAAAATAGTATCAGAACACGAATATAATACACAGTGGGATACAGTCCTGTATCCAATTAGCACATAAATAACCAAAAGAGTGACAAAGTGACAGTTTTACAAAAAACACAACAATCAGGTGAAACAAACAGGGGTTGCTTGTACTGAATTGTGAGAGATAAGACAAGAGTGATAAATAACAACAACCGTTACACTTTGTATCAAAATAGTTTGTGTGCACGGTGTTTTAAAAGTCGACGACGTTTCGATCCCTTTTACAGAATCAGTGGGATCATCATCAGGACAGTAATGCTGTTTGCCTGTACAATTTACGCATATACAATTAGTATAGCGGTGATCAGGGGACTTGTAGAGCCGCAATGGTGGTATGGAGGTGCTTGGTCTTGGGATAGATACGCGGATCCGTGCCGATAGCGCCGGAATCCTTGTAGGGAGTTAGCGGAATCAATCCGGGGCGTAGCGATTAAGGGACGGAGCAATGCCGTGGTTTAGAATAGTTGACACTGTGCCGTGGGGAAAGGGGTTCCGGAGGATGTCAAGTGACGTCCGATGTAGAGCTCTACCACCGGCCCATTGCGGCTCTACAAGTCCCCTGATCACCGCTATACTAGTTGTATATGCGTAAATTGTACAGGCAAACAGCATTTCTGTCCTGATGATGATCCCACTGATTCTGTAAATGGGATCGAAACATCATCGACTTTAAAAACACCGTGCACACAAACTATTTTGATACAAAGTGTAACGGTTGTTGTTATTTATCACGCTTGTCTTATCTTTCTCAATTCAGTACAAGCAACCCCCTTTTGTTTTGCCTGATTGTTGTGTTTTTTGTAAAACTGTCACTTTGTCCCTCTTTTGGTTATTTATGTGCTAATTTGATACAGGACTGTATCCCACTGTGTATTATATTTGTGTTCTGATACAATTTTCTTTAAAAAATTCTTTGATTAAATCATACTATCCAGCTGGATAGTAACCATATAGAATTGATTCCGTTCTATAGTTATTCTTTGCCTCTATCTTTCCTCCACCAAGGACCATTGTCTTGCTCAAAAAATAATAATAATGGAGGCCTCATCCTATCCTAGATTTGTACCCTCTCAACGTCTTCCTGCACAAGGACAAATTGAAAATGTTCACCCTGGCCCAGGTTCTAGCTAGCCTGCATTCCGGAAATTGGATGATAGCGTTAATCCTGCAAGATGCTCGTTTCACACCTCTCTCAGACATGGCCCACAGACGTGACCTGCGGTTGAAGGTGGACCATGAGCACTTTCAGATTGTCTTTCTCCCTTTCAGGATTTTGGGGTACCATGCTTCCCCCACCTTGACAACTGGATATTGAAGGCTTGTTCACCACAGTTAATCACAGACCACCTCCAGATGACGGCAAATCTCTTGGCAGCATTGGGGTTCTCAATCATGCAGTCAAAGTCACACTTGATTCGTTCACAGAAGCTTCCCGTCATCTGAGCTATCCTAAATACGGTGCGCTTTCGAGGCTTTCCTCTAGACCAAGAGTTCAGGACATTCAGGCTAGGAAACTGATGTCTCAGCCGCTGTCCTGGGTCTCAGTGAAGATGGCTCTGAAGATTCTTTGCCTATTAGCCTCCTGCATCCTGCTTGTCAACCATTTAATATAGCACATGCAGGCTTTGCAGTGGGACCTGGAATCTCAGTGGACCCAGTCCCAAGAGAACATAATGGGTTCCATCCAGGTGAGCATCCACCCTCCGAGGAGGCTGCTACTCCTGCAGAAGCGGCAAGGCAAAATCCTGCACCCAAGCCTGCTCAACCTGCACCTCCATGCATGGTAATTGAGTGCCAACAGTTGATTCTTCTTTGATCTTCCTCCCAAGGTGTTTGTTATTTTGGCAACCACACATTCTTCAACGAAATCTGTACATGCAGAATGCTGGGACAACGTTGTGGCTTAGTGCAGGCAAATATATCGGATGTTTTGTTGTGTACTGTGTTTTTGGCCCAGCAAGGTCTTGCTTTGGGCACACTTATAGGTTACCTGCCAGAGCTTTCTGCCTTTTTATTATACCAGACCAATTGTCCTTGTTTCCATGTAAGCCCTTCATGAAGCATAGTGGGACTCATATTTGGTTCTCAGGCTTCTAATATATTTTCATGCCAGGTGAGTGAACTTTAGGCCCTTCTAGTCCAGCGTCCCCAAACCACCTTTTTCTTTGGACAAGCTAGTGTTAAGGTCTTGAGCTGCATTCCTAACAATGGTGGTGATGTCTTTTCATGTTTGACAAGCAAACATGCTTCTGACTTTCTTTGCTCTACCTGATCTCTTGAAAGAGGAAGTGGGACTCCATTGTTTAGATCCTAATGGGGCACTTAATTTTCATATTGATCGCACCAAAGTAATCGGGTGGATGATCAGCTCTCTCGGGGTGCTCTGGAGAGAAAAAGAGCAATTGCAGCCCAGAAATAGACCATCTCTCAATGGAAAGTTTTCTGCATTAAGATCGGCTGCACATTGGCTAAGAAGCAGCCACCAGAAGACCTAAAGCTCACTCCACCAGGGCCAAGGCTGCTACCACTGCATTGGCAAGCAAAGTGCCTGTCCTGGATATTTGTCGGGCAGTTATGCAGTCATTATTGCACACGTTCATGAAGCACTACTTCCTTGACTTCTAGGTCCATCAGAATTGGCATTTTATCCGCTATTTCCTTCAGGGCTGTTTAGCATGAGCCATTCTAGAGACCCACTTTTTGAGATGTGCTGCTTTGGTATCTATTCACTAGATGAGGATTCTGAGGTTAGAAGCATCCATCATAAGAACAAGTTACTTACCTGCGATAATGCTCTTTCTGGTGGATATTCACTGGCCTCCCCATTCTGGGGTACAGTCTCTTCCATCTCAAAAGATATAAATCTTGGAATCTACAATCAAAGCGAAACATCAAGCCTAAAAAACAGACAACGGACCTCTCCCAATAATACCCCACAGTAAGTCCAATATTCAAAGTATTATTGTTGTATGGTGTGCACATCCACTACTCCCGCTTTTATCAAGGAGCAGTCCCAAGGACCAACGTTGATTTAATCACAAATGTGAAGTGCACCACAATGAATAAGTTCCAAAATTATTTTGTCCATCCAATTGGTATAAATCCAAATAGTCCTTTAATCTTCACATGAATATTGTTAACCCCTTCGCTGCTGCGGACATTCCGCTGCAGCGCTGGGGGGGGCAGGGGGGCAGCGCGGTGGGCCTGTGCTCATGACGGAGCCGCTCCGTCATGAGCCACAGTTGAGCTGTGCTCATGACGGAACGGTTCCGTCATGACTCCGCCCATTTGCGTTGTCGCCCCGCACAGGCGGGGAAACAGCGCCGCGCAGGCGGAGCGGCCGCCAACAGGATTGTCATGACGGAACCGTTCCGTCATGAGCACACGCCAACCGTGGCTCATGACAGAACGGTTCCGTCATGAGCGGGGAAGGGGTTAAAACAGCCAACGCGTTTCGTCCAACTTCTGTGGACTTCATCGGAGCTGTGAAACATACAGAACATATAGTGTATAATACAACATATATAAAGACTAACAGTACAACATTTATAAATACGAAACAACACAGTAATAAAATTGAATTTCCACATATATATCTAGAGGGACAGTGTGTACAATCAGAGATCAACATAATGACATAGTAACAGGAAAAGAAAAGAGAGGAAAGGAAGCTGGAGGGGTCACTGAGTTATACATTTGAAATGTTAATAATCCTTATTAGTTATAAAAACTGGACATGCTACCTGCACATATTGGGTTGTTACTCTAAGTGATTCAACGGCGAGAGTTTAAGCAAGAGAGTGAATAGATAGTGAGACCATTAAGAACTATTTTTGTCACAAAAAAGCGGCCCATGAAACATACCGTATTATTTAGTCCTATCCTTCTCTGACTAGTGTCATGTGTGTCAGCACTGTACTATTCCAGTTTGTTAGTTTTCTCCTTCTGTATACCTAATTCCTCTTGGATCCAGGGTATGTTCAGTGTCACTCTGCAACAGTGCCTGGGGATTGGAATAATGAGAATCCTGAGGTTAGGACCCCCTGTTGAACATACGTTGTCCCAAAGCCCATGAGACTCAGTGTTTTCTGTTCTAAAGAAACTATTTACATGTGTACTCAGTGTTACTTAAGATTTATCAAGGCAGATATCTCCTCTATCCCTAATCCATCTACTACTTTAGAGAGATCCTTTAGGTGCATCAGGTTCTACATGTATCAAACTAAGCGGTTTACATTCTTCAGATCAATCATTTGTCTCATTCAGCCATCCAGGAAGAGATTGCCCGCTATCCAAGCAAAGCCTCATATATTGGCCGTCTTTATCACTTTCTACCATAATGAAGTTAAGAGTCCACTCCAGGGCTGAACAAGGGCGCTCTCCACCATAATCAAAGTTACAATAGCGGCATTCTGTACTGAAGTGTCTTTGCAGGATATTTGCAATGCAGCCACATGGGAAAGCAGGCATACCTTCACCAATCAGTACTACCTAAATGTGAATGGGGCAACCAATTCTGCTGTTGGACAAGCAGTCCTATGCAGCCATGCGAACATATGAAATGCAACCCTCCCTCCTCCCAGTCAGAGGCTCACTTCTATCATAGATACGCTTCATACTTGTGCTACCAAATCTAAGCGGCCTCTCAGGTGAGTAGGAGAACTCAGCACTTCACCTCATTGGCTGAAGTTTGGATTGTTTCAAATGTGGTGGATGTGCTACTAAACATAGAATCTGAAAGAAACACGTTAGTTAGATTCCTCACCTTAGAATATCCCCAGGCGTCAGACTGGATCCGGAAGATTTTTCGTCAGCAATACCCCTTGCGCGTCGCTAGGCGTCGTCTGCGTCTCCGCGTCCGTCGTTGGCGTCGTGCGCCGTAATGACGTCGTCGGAGTACTTAGACGCCGCCCTCGCGCGCTGACATCAGTTCTTCTTTTTTCCGCGCCAGTAAGCGCCGATCCGGGAGAGCTACCCCTTTTAGTCTTTTTTGACTAAATATTTGATCCCTTTTGATCTTTGTCAATCGACATCTGGTGCCGGTAGGATGCCTGGGTTCAAGGCTTGCGACGATTGCCACCGACTGATGTCGGTGACCGATCACCACCGCCGGTGCCTCTACTGTTTGGGCCTCGACCACGACGCGGACTCGTGCTCCGACTGCCAGGCCCTGACCTCGAAAGCTAGGCGGGAGCGGTCCCGTAAGCTTCTCGAGCTCCGACACTCGGCTCCGCGCCCTTCTCGATCCCGGTCCAGGAGGAGGTCCAAGGATCAGTCACAGAGCCGCGACAGACGTCATCGCTCGTCTGGCTCGAAGTCTTCGGGTAAGTCCAAGCGATCTAAGAAGTCCAAGAGGTGACACCGCTCTTCGGACTCCCCTCGCCAGTCGCGCGACTCGGCCGAGGGTCAGGGTGGTTCCACCCCCGCGGCTCCACAGGCGCCGCGCACGTCCCCATACCCGCCGGTCCCTGGGACTGACGCGACGCCGGCGGAGATCGCTGCCTTCCTCTCGGCCATGAGGAAACGGCCTCCGCCGTCGACGCCCGCCGGCGCGCCTTCGGGCCCCGCGGACTGGACTGGGCGACCTTGCGCGCCGGTGGCTCCGGCCCCGGTGCCGTTGGAGGCTCCGGCCCGATGCCGCAGGTCCCCGAGGGGCCCATGCCTGGGCCCCCGTCGACGCCGGTCGACCTCGTAACGCCTCCTCCGTCGGCGCCGACTCCGGTTCCACCCCCGACGCCGACTCCGGTCGACCTCGTTGCCCGGTTCAGCCCCTGTCCGGACCCGACGCCGATGCGGCGCCCACCGACACCGCATCCGACGCCGCTCGACACTCACTATGTCTATCGTCCGGCTCCGATCATTCCACCTGTTTACCAGGAATCGGATGACGGGGGTGACTGGGAGGGGTCCGATGACCCTATGGCCGTTCAGGCTCAACTGTCACAGGACTGGGCATATGAACTGGGGGAGGCCAGTGGTCTGGATACCTCACCGGACACTGGATTCATCTCTCCTCCGACTGTGGCTTCGGAGGAGGGTGCAGCTTTTTCTGTGGTGCTGCGCAAGGCGGCCGAAGCCCTTGGGCTTGAGCTGCCTGCCGTTGCTGTGAGGACTAACATCCTCACTGAGGTGCTTCAGTCTGCAGCAAGCTCCACTGAGCCTCTGCTGCCATTCAATGAGGCCCTCACTGACGTTCTGCAGGGCACCTGGTCCAAGCCCTCCACAGTCCCTCCTGTGGATAGAAACGTCGCCAGGCGCCACCGCCCTGCTCCGGGCGACCCCAGTTTTCTGTCGCAACATCCCACCCCCGAGAGCCTGGTTATCCAGGCCTCTACCTCCCAAACCTCCTTCCCGTCCGCTCCTCCAGACCGGGATTCCAAGAGACTGGAACAGTTTGGCAAAAAGCTGTTCTCCTCCCTCAGTTTAGGCCTGCGGTCTTTAAACACCGCCTGTCTCTTGGACCGTTTCTCCCACTCTCTGTGGGATACGGTGGAGGACGTGCTGCCCCTGTGCCCGGAGGAGGCCCAGACACGACTTTCCCAGGCTCTGGCCGATGGGAGGGATGCAGCGCGCCATGCAATCCGGTGTGAACTTGACACCACGGACTCGCTGGGTAGGGCGATTTCCACCACGGTGGCGCTTCGGCGTCACGCCTGGCTGCGGTCCACGTCCTTTTCGGGGGATGTCCAGAGCACTCTCATGGACATGCCCTTTGATGGCGCTCGCCTTTTTGGTGAGAAAGCGGACAGTGCGCTGGCTCGCTTTAAGGACTCCCGGGCTACGGCCACGTCCTTGGGCCTTTCGGCCCCGCGGCCGCAAGCTTCCGCTTTTCGCCACTTTCGTGGCCAAGGAAGGGGCGCCTCCTCACGTCCGCAGAGCCACCGGCCGCAGACCCAACCTGCACGCGGACGTGGTTTCCGCCGAGGCGGTTCTGGAGGACGACGCGGTCAGTCCACATCCACCCCGGCAGCATCCGCCTCAAAGCCTTCCTAGTCCGAGCTTTCAGGCCCATTCATCGCCAGTGGGAGGCAGAGTTCGCCATCACCTGCTCCACTGGCGTACCATCACTTCGGACAGGTGGGTGCTGCAAATCGTCCGAAGGGGCTACTCCCTCCCCTTCGAGACGACCCCTCCAGCCATGCCACCGCAGCACCACCGTATCTCGGAGGATCATTTGAATCTTCTGCGAGAGGAAGTTTCGGCCCTCTTGGCCAAAGAGGCCGTCGAGCGCGTTCCGAGCCCAGAAGTAGGTTGTGGTTGTTATTCCCACTACTTTCTGGTTCCCAAGAAGGGCAAAGGGGGCCTACGCCCTATCTTGGACCTCAGGAACGTCAATGCCTTCCTCCGGAAGGAACGGTTCAAAATGTTGACTTTGGCTCAGGTTCTAGCTGCCCTCGACCCTGGAGACTGGATGGTAGCGTTGGACTTGCAGGACGCATATTTCCACATCCCCGTCCTGCCGGCCCACCGGCGTTACCTGCGGTTCACGGTGGGCAAGGAGCATTTTCAGTTCACCGTGCTCCCCTTCGGCCTCACCAGTGCCCCTCGGGTGTTCACGAAAGTGATGGCGGTCGTCGCAGCTCATCTGCGCAGATCAGGGGTTCCAGTCTTCCCCTATCTCGACGACTGGTTGTTGAAGGCGGGCTCGCCCCAGGCAGTCGTCTCCCACCTCCAGACTACGGCGGATCTCCAGCATTTGCCGGGGTTTTCCATCAACATGCCGAAGTCACACCTGAGTCCCTCTCAGAAGCTCCTCTTCATCGGAGCGGTTCTCGATTCGGCGCAGTTCCGGGTCTATCCGCCGGAACAGCGGGTCTGGGATATTCAGGCCCTGATTCCCATCTTTCGGCCTCTATCCTGGGTTTCGGTCAGGCTAGTGTTGCGGCTTCTGGGGCTGATGGCCTCCTGCATCCTACTAGTGCATCACGCCAGGCGGCGCATGAGGGCTCTGCAGTGGGACCTGAAGTTTCAGTGGGCCCAGCATCACGGCAACCTGTCCGACCATGTCTTGATCTCGGAGGGCACTGCACAGCAGTTGCAGTGGTGGCTCACGGACCGCGATTGGGTCACGGGCAAGAGCCTCTCCCTTCCCCAACCGGAGCATGTCGTAGTGACGGATGCGTCCCTCCTGGGATGGGGTGGCCATATGGAAGAGGCGGAGATCAGAGGCCTCTGGTCTCCGGCGGAGTCTCGCCTCCACATCAACCTGTTGGAGTTGAGAGCGATCTGACGTGCACTGAAAGCCTTCCTTCCCTCTGTCAGTGGAAGTGTCGTGCAGGTGTTCACGGACAACACCACCGCCATGTGGTATTGCAACAAACAGGGCGGGGTGGGGTCGTGGACCCTTTGTCAGGAGGCTCTGCGCCTCTGGACGTGGCTGGAACACCAGGGCGTCACCCTAGTGGTTCAACATCTGGCGGGCTCTCTGAACGCCAGAGCAGACGAACTCAGCCGCCGGTGCATGATGGATCACGAATGGCGTCTGAACTCCGAAGTGGCGCAAGGTCTCTTTCAGCAGTGGGGAGAGCCTTGGTTAGATCTATTCGCCACCGAAGAGAACGCGCAATGTCAGCAGTTCTGCGTGTTGGAATTTCCAAGGCGGCACTCGCTCGGAGACGCTTTTCGTCACGAGTGGAGTTGCGGTCTGTTGTACGCCTTTCCGCCTATACCACTTCTGCCCAGAGTGCTGAAGAAGATCAGGCACGACCGGGCCCAAGTCATCTTGGTGGCTCCGGATTGGGCACGAAGGTACTGGTATCCCGAGCTACTCAGTATGTTGACCGATCCTCCGATACGTCTGCCCCTTCGGGATGATCTTCTGTCGCAGCAGCAGGGGACGGTCCTCCACCCGAACCTGTCCAGCCTCCACCTCCATGCGTGGAGATTGAGCGGCGGCAGTTGATGCCATTTGACTTGCCTCCTGAAGTCTGTGATATCATTCTGGCAGCCAGGCGTCCCTCCACAAAGACAGTATACGCCTGCCGGTGGAACAAATTTGTGGCATGGTGCACAGCAAAGGCTGTGGATCCCCTTTCTGCCCCTCTTTCTGAGGTTCTCCTTTTTCTTCTTTCTTTGGCCCGGCAGGGCTCTGCCCTGGGCACCTTGAAAGATTATCTTGCTGCCCTCTCTGCCTTCTTACGGCTTCCTGATCAGCCTTCTCTTTTCAAGTCCCCTGTGGTTCAACGCTTTCTTAAAGGCATTACTCATACGTTCCCTCCTGTTCCTTTCGTAATGCCTCAGTGGGACTTGAATCTTTTTCTCACATTTCTGATGTGCGCTCCCTTTGAGCCTCTTCACAATTGTCCTCTTCGTCTTCTGACGCTTAAGACTGCTTTCCTGGTAGCCATCACCTCGGCTAGACGGGTGAGTGAGCTCCAGGCTCTATCGTCCAAGCCTCCTTTTCTATCTGTTCATCCGGACAAGGTTGTCCTTCGGCCTCGTCCTTCTTTTCTACCGAAAGTGGTGACTCCCTTTTATCTTGGACAGTCTGTCACCTTGCCCACCTTCTTTCCGCCTCCGCATCCTTCCAAAGAGGAAGAGAGGCTCCACCGTCTGGACCCAAAATGTGCGCTCTCTTTTTATTTGGACCGCACAAAACAGTTCCGGGTGGACGACCAACTTTTCATTGGATACGTGGGTGCTAAGAAGGGAAGAGCTGTGCACAAACGGACCATCTCCCGGTGGGTCGTTTTGTGCATCAAAATCTGTTACTCCTTGGCGAAAAAGGACCCTCCTGTTGGGCTGCGCGCCCATTCAACTCGGGCTACAGCGGCTACTACTGCTTTGGGACGGGGAGTCCCTTTGCAGGACATCTGTCAGGCGGCTACGTGGGCTTCGCTGCACACGTTTGCCAGGCATTATTGCCTAGACAGCCAAGTCCGGAGGGATGGCTTCTTTGGCCGTTCTGTCCTCCAGGACTTTCTGGTGTGATCTTGGTTCGCAGACCCACCACCGGGGTTGGTATTGCTTGGGTATCTATTCTAAGGTGAGGAATCTAACTAACGTGTTTCTTTCAGATGAACAAGTTACTTACCTTCGGTAACGATGTATCTGTAAGAAACATTAGTTAGTTAGATTCCTCACCGACCCACCCATCCTCCCCGTTCTGCGAACTGACATCTAGGGTTAAGGTTGTCCTTTTCAGGCCCCTAGACTTTTTTGGCACCAGTGTCGGTCTCTTGCATGGCTCTGCGTTCCTGGCGCGGAAAGCTATGTACAAGAACTGACGTCAGCGCGTGAGGGCGGCGTCTAAGTACTCCGACGACGTCATTACGGCGCACGACGCCAATGACGGACGCGGAGCCGCAGACGACACCTAGCGACGCGCAAGGGGTATTGCTGACGAAAAATCTTTCGGATCCAGTCTCACGCCTGGGGATATTCTAAGGTGAGGAATCTAACTAACTAATGTTTCTTACAGATACATCGTTACCGAAGGTAAGTAACTTGTTCTTATTGATGAGGCGTGTGGCCATTTCAGCATTCTTTGCTGCTATTTAAAGTTACATTGGAATCCAAGCTTAAAGGGGAATGATTCAAGCATGTGGCTATATGAAAGATACTAACACTGTATAGTTGGTGTCATAGGTTAGCGATTAATTTCTTTTATATATCTCCCAGACTATTTAAGTGAATTATTGTGCATATTTATGTCTATGTGTGCATGAGGGCTTAGAAACGTGTGTCAACCCGACCATGTGGCTGAAAGACCCCCCTCCCCCCTTAGAATATTTTACATTAGCTTCAGCTAACTTAACTCAGTTGTAATTTTGTATGTTTCCCAGTCCTCTCTAGGGCTCCTCCTGCTAAACTAAGAAGAGCAATCATTCACCTTACCTAGTACGTTCCTAAAGTGCATATATCAACAATCCAAACAAAAATTGAAAGCGAAATCCCAAAGGTACATTAGAAAAATGTATCGGGCGCCCATGGTCAGTGGACTGCTGATTTCCATGACTAGAATCTGGCTGCCAACAAATCCCCTCAGCTAAAACTCAAAATTGAAGCATGTTTAAAATCATTCCAGACTTGTTATCTTCACGTTCACAATGCCAAAGCATTAGTCGTTAGCCCTTCAGAGTACCACCAGAAATAGCATATTATCTTAGCAGTAGATTATAACCATGTTTATGCATAAGAAGGAAATTGCCCTTCTCTTTTTAGGTGTAACTTAACATTGCAATTAAGATATTTCTTTACCAATTTGTTAAAATACATGAATATAGTGCTCTTTGGCTCCACCCATAGGAACATTTCTCTCTCATCATATGTTATTGGCTATTTGGCAAATTATTAGCCTTCCAGGAAATACTTCCATTAGAATAAACAATCTGAAAATTACACTCGATCATCACGCTGTTTGTCACATTCAATTCTTTATCATCTATATACATTCTATGTTAAAATAAGTACGTACTTGCTAATTTTTCTCTGCATCGGCAAAGGCAATAGGGCAGGCTTTATTATGATAACAGCATTTCTGAATGCAACTCATATAAACAGTATTTAGGAATGCCTGTGTTTAATATGTTGGCACATTAAAGCCAGGCTGGTTGCTCTGTGAATGCTTGCCTTTAATTCTTAACCTAAAAGTATTTATGATTGTTGTGTGCTCTGGCTGTTCTCACTGGAGATTGGGCTGTGGCCCCCCAATGAATTCTCTTTTTGCAAAGGCTCATGTAAATTTTGTTCTTATCTTTAACAGTTAATCCATTCTGAAAAGTATTTTCTGAAACAAAAGTTAAGTGTACGTGTGTGCTGCTTTCAACAGTGCAGACATTGCAGATCTTTAGTGTCAGCCACCATTCCTCGGGTCACCTTGCCAATGTCAACTGCGCCCCAGTTTCAGGTGCTTTGTAGTAGCCGGTCCTCGCCCTGGTCCTTGCTACATTTCCTGTGATTCTAAGGGATTACTTATGAGTGCCCCAGTGTGAGGAACGTAACTACCATAACCCAGGAGTGAAAATACCTAAAATCCTGGGGTGCAGAATTATCTGGGAACTATTGAGAAATTAGGAATTACTGAAGAAGCTGGTAATTCGGGGCCCGATACCCCTGTAATTCCTCAATCTGCCTTGCCGTTTTCCCTTGGAGATTTCAGCTGAAGAGCAGCTGAAATGTCTGGGGAACAAATGACCGGTATTTGGTGTTTCCACAAACCTTTGTAATCATGATGTGGCCAGTAACTTTATTACCGGCTCCATCTGGAACTCCAGGGGCACGCGTAATAAGAGTGAAAGGTTCTACAGCTCAAATTGTGCAACCACTGTTCTAGAGTAAAATATGACTCCTGCTGTTCCTCTACTGCAACAACCTCAATTCAGACTACTTTGGTACTCAGTGTTATAATATGTGCAATAATGTTAATGCCCATTGCAGGCCATTGCCTTTGGATTTTCCTAAATTGTAGTCTATTTGGAGGTCACTTTTTTAGCACTCTCTGCAGCTGGTCAACCACCTACGGGACCCTTCAAAAAACCCTCCCTAAATTCCAAAATGTGCTAATTCAATTATTTTCTTAGTATTGCACGACTCTCTTGAACAGGTTTCCAAGAACAGGTTTCAAGTTCATACCCTTTCAAATCAATCAAATACTACAGTCATCATCTATCTGGAAGTGAATGATAGCCTTTACCGTTAAATAAGAAATTACAGTGTCCATGAACCTGTGAGTAAATTAGTCACAGAACTGCCAGCTCTAACTGGTTTAACAGAGAAGGATGAATAATTGGATGAACCTCTTTAAAATGTGCTTTCTTCATTACAACATGCTTACTGACCTTGTTGTTGCGTAAAGGACATACGAAACTAGGTTACGCCACTACTCACCTCTGGAGTCTGAAGTCTCCTGAGACACACTATTTTCAAAGTGATAAATGTGAGCTAGCCTAGAGCATCTGTCTGCTTCTTGTAGCTTTTTGCATTTGAACAAATGCATTCACGTATACCAGCTTCCTTACCTGCTATACTTCTGTATATCTTGAAGGGAGATCTCCACCCCGGTGGCGGAGTTCTCTGTATGGTAAAGTACAGGGAACATATAAATGTTTATTAAACTTTGAAAAAGTTTGTAATTTTTTTTAAAATATTAATTTTATTATAAATGAATTGTGCATATTTATTTTAAATGTAGAACAAAAGTTAAAAATGCTAAAACACTATTAGCTGAATGTCGAGTTAAATCTTTAATTAATTTAACTATATACAATTAGATTAAAATTATTCTTCTGATGTTTAAATTAAAAAAATAATTTATCACCTACATTAAAAATATATATATATTTTTCTCATGGATTAATATTTATTGAAAGAGATTATATTTTATTAAATGTAATTTGATATTTTTAGGTTAAAATACGTTTGAAATATGGTATTAAATAATACATGTGTATTATTTTTAGATTTTTGTAACATTAAAGTGTATCTATCTATCTATCTATCTATCTATCTATCTATCTATCTATCTATCTATCTATCTATCCATCTACCCATCTATGTAAACATAGTTACAAATAAAAATATACATATGTATGTATATTTATATTTGTAACTATGTTGAATAATTTAATGAAATAATATGTTCTATGAGGTGTTATTTTAAGTCTACTCCCATTATTTGCTATTGGAGGCTGTTGCTGTATATAAGTGGTTGACCATGTATGGTGCTGGATTTACTACTGTTTTTGTTTTGGCAGTATTAATTTACACTTGGTAATTTTTTTCTACTCCCATTTTCAGGGTGTGGAGATGTGCAAATCTACACTTTCTGGGTAACTTTGCACTCAGATTTTGTGAATAGCTCAAAGTAGAAAAGTTACTCAAAAATGTAGGAGTAAATTAGACGTCTATATTACTCACAAGTGTAATTTTCCTTTGTTAATGCCCCCTGAGTAGTTAGTGCTCCCTAGTAGAAATGATAGCGATTTTTAAAAAAAGGCTTGGGTCGTGTTATAACACAAATGGCGATCTATAGGGATTCTCATAACTATTTTGATTTACAACAGTCAAACATTCGGACCTGTAATGAAACAGGAGCTTCTCTTTTGCAATTGTTTAACAGTAACCATATCATGATGGGCATTTTGTGTTTTAGACTTCACAGACGTGTTTGATAATATGGACAAGTTAGTGTTTCTGTAACGGAAAGCATTCAGTTCTACAGTTATAAAATTACGCCATTTCATTATCACCCATCCTGCTATTATGATTGCATGGTCTATTGCAAACAAGATTTCATTATTCACACAGCTTTTTTGAGGTTTTAAAAACATCAAACCTCCATGTTATAGTTGGACCAAAATTCAAGCTTGAAATCAACTACTCATCTGAGATCAAATCTTCATAACTTGCTACGGTCTTCATTGGCTGAAAGTGGAGGATAGAATTATATTTACGTGTTTCTGGCTAGACTACAAAGGTGCATATATCTTGAACCCCTCTACCTAAGCAACACGTTTCTTTGGAAATTAGGTCCTTTAACCAGTGCCTCTTGATCCTCACCACCTGTCACTGGAATAAACTAGGAGCTAAAACGTGTTCATGCTTTCATCTGTAGCCATGAAATGCTCTGTCACTCTCTCATGATATGAAACCATACTTATATTCGGGCCATTTCTTAGGACACACTTATTCACATAACGTCTGGTGTTCATATTCTTCTATAGACAAATTTGTGGGGGGAGATATACTTCCACTGGTACAATGCTGAGACACGCCAAGAGAGAACACACTAACTAGTTGTCTCTCAACTTTGGCGTGGAAAGTAGGGGAGAAATTCGACTTTTTGTATGAGAACTCTAATCCACTAGTAGCATGCTTCATCATTGAGTTCTTTCCCATGCACCTAATGTACCTGGGCAGGCTGTACTTTGAATCTCATGGGAGTTATTTGGTCTTCATATTGGGGATCTATGATTAGAATTGCCTTAAGGTAGCTAACTAATCTTGGTTTTATTCCTGGATCCTTATCAGCGGCGTCACTATGGGGGTGCGGGGGGTGCGGACCGCACCGGGTGACACGCTCAAATGGGGTGACACCAACAGGGCCGGTGTGCGCAGAGCAACCTAACTTTTAGGAGGAGGAGGTGCCTGTGCGCAGCGCGCACTGTCTCCTCTCCTTTCTTTTATTTGTTCCCCTGTGAAATGGATCCAAAAAAGAAAATCACTTTTGCTGGAAATCAATGACGTATTTTTCTGACATTTAATTCCAAAATGCAGCATCGGGAATAAAAGTTTAAAAATATGAAAAATAAATAACTAAATATAGTAAGACAGAGTGGTAGCAAACTGTCCAGATTGATTTTATTCACACCCAAACACATTAGCGCCACTTTTACAGAGTTTGCCAGTGAAGCGCTATTTTTGTTGTCTTGGCTTTTGTTTTCTCTGGGCTTGGAACTAGTGCACCAATCCTGGAGGTACTGCAATGTGAGGATTGAAAAACAAAATTTGTACTGCTGCTCTGTATCTAGGAATGTTGTCTTTTTTTTTACCATACTGCTTACGTTTTGTAAGGATATAAGCAATGGCCATTGAAATGGGTCCATTCAGGGCCCTGTTGTCATGTCCTTAACTTTTCAGGCAAAATCACTCACTGATTTCTGAACAGTGAGTGTAAAAGCGTTAAGGTAACCATGTTGTTCCTGCTTACATTTCACATGGTTTGCAAAATTTTGCATTCCCTATGATTGTTTGCTTTTTCCAGGATGCTGTCACTTTTTTTTGTAGGCCACATATTGCTCTTGCCCAGTGCGTAATTTAAATTGAGACGCATCCAGGTGTTTATAGCTGGCAACAAGTGGGTTGTAGTTGAAGGCAGTCTGAGTTTTTCTCAGTTGGGCAGTATGGTGTTCAGTGGGGGAGAGGATGTGGCACCATGGCCAGAGTTGCTGAATTTGGAACTGGGAAACCAGGTTCAGCCTTAATAACCAGTCCGCCAGACCACTCTCCTGAGAGAGCACTATCTCATGCTAGACCTTAGAAGGCTTCGCAAGACATTAGAAGCCCCGGTGTCGTAGCACCAGCAGGTGGACCCTAGCATGACAAGTGTAGGTTAACTTTCAAGGCTTGTCCACCACTATTCATACTGAAGTTCACCTCCAGTCTTACCGGCAGGCCTATGAAGCAGCACACCCTAGAACAGTGACCCTGTCACTGAGGTCACAGGACCCTTGAGAAGGGCCAGCTCTAGGGCGGTGCAACCGGTGTGACCGCACCAGGTGCTCACTTTAGGTGGAGGCATCATTTTTGCAAGTATATTATGGTTTTAAAAGCCCTTGCTGCCTCCTTCCTGGCCTCCAGTAATTTTCGGTAACAATAAAAATGTCATGATGACTCGTGATTAATGTTCTTCTTAGAGAGAGATCGGAATTTTGTCTAATGGAAGATTTGACTCATGG
The DNA here is from genome assembly GCF_964204655.1 of Triturus cristatus. Classification (NCBI taxonomy): domain Eukaryota; kingdom Metazoa; phylum Chordata; class Amphibia; order Caudata; family Salamandridae; genus Triturus; species Triturus cristatus. The sequence continues at coordinate 1,193,347,492 of NC_140591.1, forward strand.
AAAGGTAACTCAGAGGGTTAATGTACCTGCTGCAAAGAACATGTACCATGCAGATCACAAGGTGCACATAATGTAAACAGGCCAGTGGGCTACTGCTTTTGTCAGAGAGATCCTTTTGTTACTTGCAGTTTATAAGTTAAAATCCTAACATAGAACAGTGAGCTATTAACTGTCATCTACTCCGCAGCAACACAAGTCACATTTTTTATTAACTTTTGATACGTTTGAGCAACAAATAATTTATTAGTTTAAATGGTCAGATCATGCTGCAGATCTTGCATTATGAGGCAAATATGGCAGAGCCATTATTATTTAGAAAACATTTGCAAACTAGGATTTTTAGCCATTCATGTTTGAACTGCTGTTTTGGTAAAGGGAGAAGTGCTGATGACAGAAACTCCATGGCTCGGAGACAAATGGCTTGTGCTTCCACATTTTATCGTATTTGGGGACATTCTGTGATTAGAAGCATATCCCACTTTGTGAACACATTTTACTGTCAATAACTCATTATAACCTTAAATAATCATGTGTATCCATTGGTTGATAAAACTGGGCAGTGAAACCAAACAAATACAAAAAATTGGGATGTTTGCGCATTCTGGCCACGCCTCTGGCTCTGCCCACTGATCCAATCCTTAGGTTATTCCCGCCCTCTCATTCGCCGCCCACAGTTCCCCTACTTTTTCCCCCCACTTCGACCACTGATATATCGTGTTGCTGGATAGTGGGAACACCACACCAGTACAAAGTACCATACCTATGATATTATAAATTCCAATAAACTGTTGACTAGCAGGTAGCCCACTGTACAACCTGATTAATGAGTCATTATCACACTGTTGTTAACAGGCACAGTTTGAAAATATAGGACCTACATTCACAAACGTTACTAAGGATTCTGTATGGTCCCGTTATTTGCCAACTGTGTCTACTGGCGGACTCGGAGTGGAGGAGGTCCAAGCGGTAAGTCGGGAGGGGGTGACACCATGAGTTACCCGCACCGGGTGACACCAACCCTAGTGACGCCACTGATCCTTATGCAAGATTTAAAAAACCAAGGTGATATCCTGGGAGTGCTTTACTTTTTTTCTGACAACTATAGGTCCTGTAATCTCAATTGTCTTTTCCCTATGCAGCATGCACTGGAAACTAGGGCCACATGCATCAAGGAAAAAAACGGTCACAAACGGGCAGATTCTCAGAATCTGCCCCTTTGCGACTGGTATTTTTGCATTTGGGATGCATCAACCCAAATGCAAAAATCGCATATTGCATTTAAGGGATCGCAAATTGCAATGCCTTGAATGCAATGCAAGATGCCATTTAAAATAGCAATTTCGCTATTAGTGTATTTTTCAAAGTTCCAGGATACACACACACATGCCCTTGGGGCATGTGTGTGCGCAACATGAGTTCACATATCAATTTCAGGGGTGCAACAGGGTGTCTTTTTGGCAACCCAGCACCCTTGAAATTGCATGCGCAATTTGGAAGTACCTATTGGGTACTCGCTAATTGTGCATGCAATTTGTATTGATTCCTATGGGCCTCGAGGCCCATAGGATTGAATGGGTAGCAATTCCTTAATTGTGACTCGCAATTTACGAGTCGCAATTAAGGAACGTTTAGGAATCGCTATTATTTTAGGGATTTCTACATGCATAGGCATTTGCGATTCCTTATTAGTGAATCCTTTTTTTTCCGCTAATAAGGAATCATAAATTACATTTTTGAAGCATGTGCCAGTAAGTGAAAATAATCATTCAAGACATCCTAAAGACAGCATGAGTACTCTGCACCCATTTTGGACCCTGACATATAAAAAACATGCTAAAGTCTATTGTTTTCTTCTTTAACTGTAGACTCCACAAAGATGGGATGATGGGCCTTGTGGTATGCCCTTCATCTTCCAGGCTTGAGACTGTCACTTCTAATGACCTGGTGATCCTGTTCAGCGCAGGGCCTCTAACCTCTTCTGGACTACAGTAAGGATTCCTATGTTATCCAGTGCTCAAAGGATAAATGTAGAAAAGACAAGAACTAACCTAATGTTAGAGTGCTTACCTATGTAAGCATAGGATCTTACTTCGGGACTCAAGGAAAAATAGATTAAATTAGATGTTGCTGAAAGCTAGTTCAAAATAAATCTCTGCAACTCCAGAAGAATGAATTCTAAGTAGATTCCTCTTCCTGAACCCTACCAAGTCTTTTGGCTAGATCCGGAATTCGTCCTTGAAATTTACATTTACTGTTACCAGGTGGTGCCATTGGGCATAGGATGCATGTCCATTAGGCTCAAACAGGAAATGGCAAATGATCCAATAAAGGTGACCCCCGGTGCCAGTGCCATAAGTTGCCATTTTTCCACATCCATGGCTGTCAAGGTCAGGAGCTTTGCTGTGTTTTTAAAAATAATTTTTCTTGTTGCAATTGTTTAGTTTTTGCCATTTAATTTTTATCATACCTTCGCCTAAGCAGTACAGCTTTAAGCCTAGCTCAGATTATTAGGTGCCAGTTGTCCCTTATGATTTTAACATGTCCTGTTTCCCATGCCTCAGCTATAAACATAAGGTAATTATATGTGACTTTGTTTCAAAAGTAATTTGTTTTGTTAAAAACCTTAAAAAGCTGTCCTTGAATAAAACACGTAGTGTCACACATCATTGTCAGAACATCAAAGTTGAAAATCATAGCAAAAGGAGGACAGAAGGGAACAGTAGCTCAACGGAGAATTTGAATCAAACACAGACCATTAACAAAAACCTAGAAAAAGGTGCTGTATGCCAACCGGCAATGCTAAAAATCTTCCAATAAAGCTTATGGACCCTATATCATGGAGAATATCCCCCACGTGCCCAGACATACATGTCTGACGCTAGATATGTAATAATGCTGCAACTATATAGTGCACAAAAGGTGCAAATAAGATATCAGAAAGCCCATTCAAGATTAAAACTATGTGCATTTCAGAAAATAAAATAAATACCCTCAGTAGAACATCTAATCAAAGACCCCAACTTCTGCTAAACGAATTAAAACTCTTTGCCTTTCATCTTTCTAAATAAATGCACAAAATGCAAAAATCTGCTTACACCAAAGACAATAAGAAGCAAAGTATCAGCTAAAACTATCTGCAAAGAAAGTACCGAAAGCACCCAACTGTCCAGTGTAAATGGTATGTAATGCGAATGATGAGTTCAGATGTAAGGGTGATCAAAGGTTGTTTGAAATTCCTCCAAAACTTCGTTTTTTGTAATATAATCATCAACAGAAAAGGCAACCGACATGTGTCTCAGTTAGTAATATACCTTGGCCAACAGCATCCACTAGCAAATCAGATGTCTCCAGTGTCTCTAGCCATGTGAGTGGGGATTCATTCAACTTTTTAGAATTACGAGCTAGAGCTTCTGCAAATTCTTTTTTATTAGAACTAGAAAGATATTGCAGAGGGGCCAGGTAGAATTCTTCTACATCTGTACTGACTTAACTCTTTTGGAAGCTACTCATCTTTTTATCATAAAAAATTCCCAAGACTGTGAACTCTTTGTATGTATCATTTTTCAGCCCTGAAAAAAGATTAAGTGACGAAACACATGTTGGCTGCCTTTTCTGTTGATGATTGTATTATGAAAAATGCAGATTTTGGAAAAATTCTAAGAATAAAACAACTTTTGATCACCCTTACCTCTGAAATCGTCATTCGCCTTTCATACAATTTACACTGGACAATTGTGTGCTTTGGTACTTTCTTTCCACAAGTTTTACGATCTGGGTCTCTTGCTCCAGGCCGGGTGTATCACCTTTTCTTGCAGGGTGAATGTAACACAGGAGCACCAGCTTATGGACAGTCATAATCGGCTGTAAAATACTATACCCCTTTACTTTGTTTGTATACAGATGTGCAAACATTAAAGCATTGCCATCATTGTTGTTGTGTCTGTATCAGTTAGAAATAATTGAAGTGGTGGTTGGAAAACGCGGAAACCCAAGGTAAGACACAAAGGTCTAATCCATTTGCATCTGGGTTTAGCATAAGTTGGACAGAAAAATACAACTTGTTCAATGTTTTCAACAGCAGTATTAGTGCACAGCTTGCATGGTCATGTTGCCAGAGCCATTATCCCACATAGCTATATGTGTATTGATTTTGAGAACTCCAAAACGCAAATTCATAAACAGGGACCTAGCCAACGGTGGTTGATAAGAGTCTAGAAATCCTTCATATCTAGAAAAGGGTTTATGAAGAATGAACCTATTAGGGAAGAAGCCCAGAGAAATGAGTCTGTATGGATCAAGATGGATATATTCCCAAAATGCTGCTTTAACAACTCCTTTGGCATTCTGGGTGATTGTATTGGGGTTGTCACACATATTGTCTAGGCCCAATTTCTGGAATCATTGGCAAATATGATTGAACCATGGAATGTTGCTGCTACCGGACAGTGACAGAAGGCCAGAGCCTGATGGATGGGTTACTTCATCACAATGGTGAGGGATATCTGGGGTCAGAGGAACATGGCGGCCGCCAGATAACGGTCGCGGCCGCACTCACCTCGGGCTCTCGCTGTTTTTTCTTGTTGGAGAATGGAGGGAGGGCAGGGGGGCGCGCTTTGAAGCCGTCATGAATTGATGTTCGGCCCGAACTTTCCGACTGATCTCTGTGGTCTCCCCTCCGGTTGCCTCTCCTTCCCTCACATTTCCCCAGCTTCTCTTGCCTAATGCTGACGGGCTTCGGCCTTGGCGGTACGCGAGCGCTCTCTGCCAGTGAGCTCCGCGGCTGGAGGTGGGAGGAGGCGGCGAGGCATCGAAGACGTCGTGACGCCGCCTGCTTCTGGTTCCGGGTTGCGGGGGCAGAGACAGCACCCACGGTGGCGGCTGATGAAGTTCGTGGTTTTCTGGTGCTGCTGGGTGATATTTGTGAGGAGCGTGCAGCTGTATCATCAAAAGAACGGGGTGCAAGTCAACCTTTCAGTGAAGGTGAAGGTGGAGGAGCTGTACGAACTTCGGGGGGGGCTCAAGCGCTGGTAAGGCAGAGAATATTCTCCAGTCTGTTCGGTGGGGACTTGTGGTCTGGGAGAGGGAATATTGATTCCACTAGTAATTGTATGGAGGTGAAGGAAGGTGAATACCCAAAGGAAATATCCTCTCCTCCCAGAGTGGGCCGGTATACCTTAAGAGCCAGAGTTGCCTATTCATTACAGAAATCTGAAATTACTCAGGCTATTGCGACCCCTAAAAAACGTCTATTGTTAATTTAACTAAGGCGAAGTTAAGGAGGTCGGGGGCCAAATTCGGGGAGGAGGAAGAAGAGGAGGAACTAAAACAAAGAGGGGTTTCCAAAACTAAAATTAGAGCAAAAAAGAAACCTGTCTTTATCTGAAAAATGACCCCCTCCCTAAAGACTTACTATAGAGTTATGGCCACCACCGCAGAGTTCAATGAAACAACAGCGGCAAATTCGGATGAATTGGAGGGAGTTTTCACCAAAGTAAAGCCGCAGATTAAACAGAAATCCGTTGTAAGTGATGGGAGTGTTTCCTCCCCTTTTTCACAATGCAAACAAAGGGGGGTAAAGCAAACCACCAAGTGACCCGTTGGGCTTCTTACGGACTCTTTGGTGCCTAAGGTCTCGCAGCAAGTTGTGACTCTCTCAAATAGGTTTAACACCTTGGGGGCACAAGATGAGGAGTTGCCTGAATTGACTAAAGATCCCTCCAAAGGTATATTAATGGGAATTCCCTTTGGGAGCACGGATGCAGTAGATGGTTTTGAAGCGCGTTCTTTGTCCGATATACTGATTGCCATGAAGGAGATGCTAAGTGGGTTTAAGGTATCGGAATTAAATCAAGCAGAGCTTGCTGGTAGGTTTTCTGTCTCCGAAGCCAATCAGGCGGAGATTAAGGCATCCTGTGAGGTTCTGTCTCAGAGGCTCGATGAGGTGGTGGTAAGGACAGGCCTCCTTGAAGCAGAAATTCCTGACATCAAAGAAGCTATAAGCGAGGCCGCAAGGGAGGTGGGGATGTTAACTATACAACAAAAGGCTCTAAAGGACGACATTGAAAGGTTGGAAAACCATTCTAGAAAGAACAATCTAAGACTCCTTAATATCCCGAGAACTTAGAAGGATCAGATTTAAAGGGGTTTGTTATTTCCATTTTAAAGGGGTCGGTTCTGAAAGATCAGCCTGATATCGACTTGATATCAGAAAGCCAAAGAATTCACAGAGACCCCTATAGGAAAAACCCGAAAATTGAATCCCCGGAGGATCCTGGTTCATTTTCTTTCTTATTCAGTAAAGGAACAAGTTTTGTCTTTGGGTCTTAAGGAGGGGTCTGTGACTTTCTCTCATAACGGTTCGGATACATTTATTTTTCAGATCAGGTCAGATATTTCTCATATAACGGCCACAAGGCAGTGGGAGATGGGAAGCAGATTGGAGGAAATGAGGACCCTGGGAGTTAAGGTGCAATTAATATTTCCGGCTCAGCTGCGTGCTATGCACAATAATCAGCTGCACCTATTTCATACAGTTGAAGAGGTGGATCTTTTTATGGCCGGTTTAAGGAAAGCAAAGTAAGCATAGTGAAGTAAACAGTGATGTGCCTTTAGCAGGATAAAACATATTTTCTGTTATTTTTCTTGTCCCTATCCCCTTCCCTATTTCTCCTCAGTATATTTTCTTAGTTAAGCCTGAGGTGAGGGCGACCAAATGGGTTTACCCATCTTCAAGGGAGGGTTCCTCAAGGGGTTAGGGACAATTATGGGAATCTGGGAGGGAAGGGGGGTATTGTAATGAAGGAGTTGTGTAGTCTCTTTCATGTGTTTAATCACAACACCCCCCAATATGCAGCGATGACAAACAGCTTCAGATCCAACTGTCCCTTCAGTCCCTTCTCCCTCTGGCCCATGTCATCACGTTCCAACACAGAACCCAGGGCTTAAAGGAGAAGTTACAACAGGGGGGTTTGTGGGGAGCACTGGGGGGGGGGGGGGGGGTTCACCAGGGGTGGGTAGGGATTAAAAAAGAAAAAATTACCTCATCTCACTTTACGTATTTAATCATCGAATGGATAATAAAGGGGAAGGGCTCGGCAAACGAATGGCAGGTGCAGTAATAGGTCAGGCTGGTCTAGGTCTTCTCTCCTGGAATGTAAATGGCTTAAGATGTATTCGGAGGCAAAGGTTGATAATGAAATACTTGGAACTCGTAGAAGCTTGGGTCTGCCTCCTGCAGGAAACTCATCTAACTGCTGGGGAGTCGGATAAATTATTTTCAGGAGTACCCTGGATCAAAGCCTATTGTGTTTCGGACCAAAGCATGAACAGTCATGGGGTGGCAGTCTTGGTTAAACGGGGGCTATCCTGTTCGATCAAATCCATTCAGACCGACCAATCAGGGAGGTGGGTGATTGCGCAGTTGGACTTTGGGTGTCCTGTTTTAACGTGTGCCTCATTTTACGGTCCGAATGTTGACGACCCCTCTTATATTGTAAAGCTGCAGTCTAGGCTTATGCTGGTGGCTCCCCCGATAATTGTTGGAGGAGATTTCGACGTCTTGTTAGACCCCGATATAGACAGGTCGAATCAGGGGCGCACCACTGCGACACCTCTTGTTAGACGGGCAATGAAGAATCTGATTCATGACCTTGGCCTGGTTGATGCATGGAGGTTTATGAAAGGGGATAGGGCTGGGTTTACATTCTACAGTAAGAGATTCTATCATTCCTTAGGATTGACTACTTGTTAGTCAGTAAGAGCTTACTCGATAAGGGTTCAGATATGTCTATTCTCCCTAGCCATCTATCGGATCATTCCCCTGTCTTTTGTGCCCTTAAAAATGTAACAAAAATAAATCAATCGAGATGGACACTCAGCAGGGGAAAGTTAGATGATCCTGAATTAATTCAGGCAGTTAAAACATCATCCTCTGAGTTTTTTTACCTTAACATAGGTTCAGTAGCTATAGAGGTCGTGTGGGATGCCTTTAAGGCTAGCCTGAGAGGCCGATTACACAGCCTCATATGCTTTAAAAATCGTGCTGAAGGACGAGAATTAAAATTGGGCGAAGAAAAGATCGGATTATTAAAATCCGAGCTCCTTAAGCTTTCAAAATCTCCTGAAGGACAAAGAAAGGTGCTGGTCGAACTTGAACAGGCCAGACAAAACTATAGAGGAATCCTTGAAAAGAAGTGTAAGTCTCAATGGGAAAGGAATAAGATGGAGAACTATGAATACGGGGAGAAGGCTGGTGCTCTTCTTGCCTGGAAGGCTAGAACTGATCGTTCGAAAAATTATATCGCCGAGCTGGAGATAAATAGCCAAGGGGTTAGATCAACCGATATAGGCGATATGCAAAATTCCATGCTTACCCTATTCTCGGATTTATACAGGGAGAATTTATTCCCCTCTAAACACCTAATTCGTGGGTGGTTGAGCTCAAAATCCCTCTCCTCGTTAACCCAGGCTAATAAAGATTTCCTGGATTCCCCAATTACGTTGCAGGAGATAAGAACTCAAATAAAGACCTAAAAAAATAACAAAGCCTCCGGTACGGATGCCCTGCCAAATGAAGTTTATAAGTCCCTTTCTGAGGAAGTAATCCCAGTCATGGGATCCTTGTTTTATTCAATCTATAGTCTAACAGGTCATATCCCCAGCTCGTGGAGGTTAGGCAATCATTGTCTTAATCCTTAAGCCTGGGAAGGATCCAGCTAAAGCGGACTCATATCGTCCAATCTCCCTGCTCAATGCAGATTATAAAATCTTTATGGGCATTTTGGCAGGGAGATTGGGTAAATTAGTCCCTGGACTGGTTAATACAGACCAGAAAGGGTTCATTAATGGGAGATATATTCAGGAACAAACCCAGCTCCTTATTGGTAATATCGACCTAGCAATCACTAGAGCGGAACCCTTGGCAGTGATCGCGTTAGACGCTGCCAAGGCATTCGACAGGGTGTGTTGGACCTGCCTCTGGGAGGTACTAGAGGAGATGGGTTTTGGTCCAATTTTTATTCACACCCTGAGAGGGTGTTATCAGGATGCCTCTGCCAAAATCCTCATTAATGGCCTACTCACTCTTAGCTTTGAAATTCAAAGAGGGACTAGGCAGGGTTGCCCCATTTCTCCCCTATTGTTCGATCTTTATATTGAGCCTCTCGCTCAAGCTATAAGGTTAGATGAGACTATACCCCCGTTCAAGACTCAGCAATATCAGTCTAAAATTGCTTTATATGCAGACGATATAATTATTTACACAGATAATCCTGAGATAACAATGCTAAAGGTTGGGTTCCTGTTGGAAGATTTTGGTTTAATCTCCGGGTATCTGGCTAACTCCACAAAGACGGAGGTTATGTGTTGGAACATCGATCAGTGGAGCGGGGCCACCAGCAATAAATTTAAATATCTTGGGATTATAATTGTGAAAGATCTTGAAAAAATTCCATTAATAAATGTGGAAAAAATAATAAAAGAAATAGATCAGCTGTTCGCAAAATGGAGGAATCTCCCTCTGACCATCTTTGGGAGGGTGAATCTAGTAAAAATGATCATTCTCCCGAAGTTAACGTATTTGTTTAATGCGGTTCCTCTAGTTTTTCCTAAACACTCTATCTCCAAGGCGCAGAGTAAAATTGGGAGTTTCATTTGGGAGGGGGGAAGGGTTTCAGGTTATCATGGAAAAAATTGAGGCGCCGCTTAGCTAAAGGGGGATTGGCCCTTCCCGATATCCGCTGTTATCTGATTGCTTTTCAATTCAAGGCTATTAGGATGCTCTTGGGCGAACCAACTGCAAGCGCCTGGGTTAACCTCTTCAGTGCCCATGACGAGATAGTCTCGTCATGGAGCATGGTTGCGCTGTGCCCATGACGAGACTATCTCGTCATGAACCCCACCCACTAGTGCAACGCCCGGCACAGGAGGGGGAAAGGGCGTGGCACTGAAGGGGTTAAACTGTTGGGGGAGTTGGTCATGTCGGAAGGAAGAGGGGGTAAGGCTGGGTTTCTCTATAAGTTTGGTTCACCAAAATTCTTTAAAAGAGTAAGGTTAAAGGTGATCAAAAATGCCTTGGAGGTCTGGTATAATATCCGTTCTAGATGTGGGATAGGTTATTATTCCGTTCAGGCTCCGATCTGGGACTCCCCTGGGACCCCCCTCTGTCTTCAGGACAGTATGGCTCTCCCCATAAAAATTGCAGGGGTCTGACTTGGGGGACGAAAACGGAATACACCCTTGGGAGGTACTAAAAGCAAGAATAGGCCTGGGATTCTCAAGATTTAAGTTCATCCAATTTAAATCTTGGTTTGAAACAGAAAAGGAGAACTTTAGGGGCAACGGAGAGATGGAAGCTGTGCTTAAAACCATTCAACATCTGAAGAAGGAAATTTCAATTTGGTATTGGTTCTTGATTAATGCAGACGATGTAGGTATTCCACAACAGGTGTCAGTTTGGAACAACTCTCCGTTTGAAGCTGATATTGGAAACCTTTTGGAGCCCTCCATGACCCTGCTTTATAAATATACCAACTCAGCCAGTCTGAAGAAAAAACATTTTTTTGTCACCAGTTGAATTTACTATACTCCGGACAAGATCTCGAAATTTGCCCCAATCCCCGAACCGAGATGCCCCAGGTTCTCGCTTCCCAAAGCTAATGATATGCATATTTTTTACGAATGTCATAAACTAGAAATATATTGGTGTGTAGGTACCTATGCAAGACCTTTGGAATCGATATCGTTTTGAATAGATCTTTGATCTTTTTTGCCAACAATCAGGTGACTACTGTTCATCTCGAACAGTCCCACAGAGGTCTGTTGTTATGTCTGATCTTGTTGGCTCGTAGGGAAATCTGTCTCAAATGGGAAGACCCCCTTCCCCCGAAAGCTGAAGACTGGTTAAAGTCTGTACTGGCTATGGCTCGGCTAGAAATTATAAGATCCAGCCCCAGCCCCTATATGCTTTGGGCACCATTTATAATATTGGGTCAGGAACTGAGACTACGCTGATTCTAAGGGTCGATAAACATCATGGTCCTATGATTAACACCTAAATCCCGGATGATAAAAGGGGATTGGTTGGATAACCTAAACAAGTGCAGGCAGTCGGAGGGCGCCTCGTTAACAGTATAGACTGGATAAGTCCTGCAAGCAGTTTATAGGTTAGATGAGGACAAAAAAAAAAAGGAAAAAAACAATGGTGAGGGATATCAAGTCCTCCGAAATATAAATCCCATTATATCCTACGGGATTCATATTTCGGTGAACTGGATATTGTCACCCCTGTGATGGAGTAACCTGTCTTTCAGGATCTAAATCAGGCCCAGAATGACCTTTCAGGCTTCCCTGTATATGCACATTTCCTCAGTAACCCACAGCCAATCGCAAATAAAAGAGGTCGCAGGGCAGCAAAGGGTTTATATGTCACTTAACCCCTTAGGTGCTAAGGACATGCTGGAGCTGTCACCAGTGCTGAGGAATACTCCAGTACATCCTAGCATACCCCACGGGGGAATCCACCCCCTGGCACCCCTGCACTGTATGCCTCCTCCAGGGGTGGTAACTCCTCCCCGGGTGCTCTGATGATGCCAATGCACACACGGCACACCAACGTCATCAACAGTCACCAGGGACGCACTGAAGGCCATTCGCTTCCAGGGCATCCAAGGAAGAGGATCTATTTGGGGTAAGTCCTTGCTCCCAGAAGGGATCGGGAGGGCAGAAATTAACTGGGGAAAATAGTTTTTCCTTTCCCACTGTGTCTCTCTAAAGTGCATTCCTACTGCCCCCTTCAGGCAGGGGCAGTAGTATCCGGATTCTGAGTCTGGCTAGTGTGCTAGCGCTGAGACACCTCATCCGAGGTAGCTGTGCGCTTTATAAGCTGTCATTCATTCATACTGTGGGATGGTGGGTAGGACATCGATCATGCAGCAGGAATGCACCCCTAGGCACCACGGATGTATATTTTTGGTGGTGGGAATTCCCCTTGGGCAGGGGTCACTCCCCAGTTGGAAATTACCATGTTTTTGCTGTCTTCCTCTCTCCCCTCCCTCTCTCGGGGCAGATTAACTATTTTTTAGGCTGATCTGCCCCTGGGGGGATGGAAAGTCACTAGACACCAGGAATTTGACACACTTGTATTTGCATGGGGAGCAATCCCTTGGACAAGGGTTGCTCCCCTACAAGTTTATCATTACCCATTGTTTTCTCCCCTCTTAGGAGTAGATTGATCATTTCTTAGGCTGATCTGCCCCCGGAGGGATGGAAACCCACTAGACACCAGGGAAATGAATAAGACTTGCTCCCCAAATTGCCACTTTCCTGAATACCTTCTTCTAGCACCCAAAAACAAATTTCCTTGTAAGAGATGTAGAGTCTTTGTCTGAAGAGGAGTAGGAAAGGAGAGTCCTAGGTACTGCCCTGAGTGTCCTTCTAGTCTTGGCCTATGTGTGCCCAGATGTTTTAAATTGTACAGTACACAACTAAAGTATTGGAATCAACCACGAGAGTAAAGGGAACTGACCGTGGTCTGTATTGCTATATATTTTATATTTCAGTACTTGGTTGGCAGTAGTTTGAAAAGCTTAGTTACACCTGTTGTGTTTGCTGTCAGTTGGTATTTCATCTTCTACCAATAGTTTGCTTCTTTCTATTTATTTTGCAAAACGAAATTGCTGTTTTTAGCTGGATTCAAATTTTTTTCTTGTCTGTGCTTTGTGTGTATGTGTGTAATATGTTCATTGTAGGATTGTTTTAGAAATGAAAGTGGTGTGGAGTTTCATGGTGATGTCTGAGTGACATTTTGACAGGCGGTGTGTGTAGCTTGAGTCTCACAGGCGACGTGTATGGGCTGGTGTTTTGGTGCCAATGTGTGCTTCTGTATAGTGACAAGCAGCACCGACTACACACACACCACCACCACTGAAATGCCAGTCCACACATTCTGCCAGCCTCCAGGCAGTGTGATTGTTCTGTCTGATCTGTGTGGCTGGTGGTGTGTGTGGCTGGCCTCCGGCTGGTGGTGTGTGTGAGCTGGCAAATAGCTGGCAGTGTGTGTGTGTAGTGACTTGCTGCTGGCCACCACAGGCACACACTGGCAGCCAAATGCCAGTCTACATGCTCTGCCAACTCCCAGGCGGTGTGATTGCTATGTCAGTCCTGTGGGCGTGTGAAAGTGATGGGTCCTTGAATTGCGCCATTTGTTGATGTGATTGCTGTACTGTGCTGGGCCCGCGGCTGGGGTGTGAATGTTTTTGTGTGTGTGACGCATGGAAGGTGTGTGAATGACCTGTAAAGCATTTGGTGCCTTGCCATGGCTGGTTCAGTATTCTGAAATTTCAATTATCTTATTAACAGTGATTTCTACATTTTAATTTTCAGGAAATCTTTTGTTCATAAATTAAAATTTTTAACTTTACTCACCCTCGTGCCAAATCCAACCAGTAAGTGTGTGTATTTGAGTAGAATATGGTTGTTCAATGTTCAGTGTTCTTATAAAGCGCATGGCTACCCAAGCACGGGCTTCCCAGCGCTGTCAGGTAAGCTGAATGAGGAAAACTGAAATCAGCTCGGGAGAACAGATACATTTTCAATTGTTTCCTGAAACGAAGCAGATTACCATTGAATCTTAGTCTTAACAGGAGTGGGTTCAGGAGCTTGGGGGCCAAGTAGGCAAAGGAGCGTCCTCCGCTTCTGGCTCTTTTTATTCTTTGTATGGCAAAGAGAGACTGGGTATTAGATCGTAAGTTCTGTGAGTTCTGGTAGGGAGTAAGGATTTGCTACAAAATATGAGGTCTCTGAAAATGTCTTACTTTATGGACTATACAAAGAGACTTAAACTCAATTCTCTTCCTTATAGGCAACCAATGAAGGCTTGCCAGCGCTGGTCATGCAGAATGAAATTTGGGGATGTTCAGCAGGACTCTAGCTGCAGCATTTTGTATCACCTGTAATTTTCTTGTGACAGATATAGGACTTGCAAGATGGAGAGAGTTACCGTAACCCAAACGAGACATAATAAGTTCTTGGATGACAATTCTACGGGATGTCATAACAAGCCATTTTTGTGGTCTTTCTAAGGGCTCTTAAAAGTCCAAAGCATGATCAAGCCAGTTTCTTAGCTTGAGCTGCCATGCTGAGGTTCATACCAAATACTATTCCCAGGCTTTTAATCTCGTCTTTTGGGGTGGGACGATCACCCAAAACTGAAGGCCATAGGAAATTACTCCGAAGGGAATGGTTAAGTCCCACCAGCATAACCTCTGTTTATACTCCATTTAGTTTGAGGTGGCTGTGATTCATCCGTTTTAGTACCTGTTCCATGCATTCCCTCAACTTGGTCTCAGTTCGTTTAATGAAGGAGGCGAGAGAGACGACAATCTGTGTGTCATCTGCATATTAGACCATCTCAAAGCCTGCTAGCCAGATGATATCAGCTAAAGGGCGCATATATATATTGAAGAGAGTCGGGTCCTGAGGGACGCCACACTTGAGCTAATGTACTTCTGACAAACAAAGCCTTTCCCGGACTTGAAAACTTCAATTTTCCAAGAAGGAGGCTAGCCAGCTCAATGCTTTATCTTTGATTCCTAGCATCTCCAGGCTGCTTCGTAGAATCGGGTGGGAGACAGTATCAAAGACTGCTCCTAGATCCAAGAGGATGAGCGCAGCTGATCCCCCTTGATCCACGATTCTCTTAAGATCTTAAGATCTTCAGTAGCTGCTAGAACTATTTCTGCCCCATATCCTGATCTGAATCACGTTTGTGTTGGATGTAGCAGATCATGAGATTCCAGGAAGTTAGCCGGCTGGCTATTGATCAACTTCTCTAGAATGCTGCTTACACCCGAAAGCAGAGAAATGGGCCTAAAATTCTCTGTCTTATTGGGATCCAAGGAGGGTTTCTTCAGCAGTGGATTAACGATTGTGTGTTTCCACTGATCGGAGACCTGCCCTTTTTCCAAGGAGAGGTTAAATAGGTTAGTCAGGGCTGATAGAATGATGTCACCTCCTTTCAATAGGTTGTGAATGGGGGCAGGATCTAAAGGAGAGCCTAACTTGACTGTCTTTGCTATTCCTCCAATTAGATTTGTTTTGTGTTCAGAAAACATTCTCAAGGTGGGGGGGTCTGGGTTACCTAGATTATTATCTTCATTTGTAATATGGATTGTTTCTTGCTTTGTAACATTCCCTAAAGAGTCATAAATAAGGTTGACCTTATTAATGAAAAAACAAGCAAACTCTTCACAACACTCTTTAAAATGTGGAGGGCCCGACCCTGTGACTTTAGGTTTCAAAAGATAATTCACTATACTATAGATTTCCCTGGAGGTCTGTTGAGTCTGTGTGATTCTTTCAGAAAAATCTGTTAATCTGGTTTCCTAATAGTCTGTTGATTTTCAAAGTTTTTTATAAGCTTCTTTTTTTTCAGCGCATTACTTCTCTGCATTATACGCGTGACAAGAACAGCTATCAGAGGCTCTCATCGCGGAGTTCCTGAGAGATATCCCCCTGAAAACTTACAGACCAGATACAAGACCAACAAGACGCCCCTATCACTACCGACGAACTAAACGGGGCACTAGTGGCAATGCGCCCAGCCCCAATGGTTTCCCCATGGAATTTCTTCGGCCACACATGTTCACATTAGACTCTCAACTATTAGAGGCAATGCATGACGCCTTTGAACAATGCCTGTTACCCCGATATTGGCGGCATGCCGAGATTGTCCTCTTCCTCAAGCCAGGTAGCCCACCAGAAGATCCATCCTCACACCGTCCCATCTCTCTTATTAACTTTGAGCCCAAACTCTTGAGCAAGGTCCTAGCCGACCGCCTGTGGGCTTGGTTATGAGACCTGATCCATCCAGATCAATCTGACTTAATGCCACACTGGGCCACACGCCACAATATCCGTCGGGACCACAGAGAGAGACACGCGCAAACCTCCTTGCTGGTGGGTCTGCCATTCAGCTCGGTAGAATCGCGATTTGCTCTTTTTAGACTTTTTAAAAAACTTTGCCTACATTTACCTGTATTGTGGTGTTGTTCTAGATTGTTTTAAAAAATTTGGGAACTCCTTTGGCTTCTCGAGCACCACTCTATCCTCACTTACCCTAACCCGAACGGCACTACCGCTGCCCTAAGCGGTCTAGCGCTCAGGGACATTCAGCTGCTTCACAGCAGGGCTGATTGGTGGGGGGGAGGAAAACACACAAGATGATGGACAGAATGTTGCACATTGGCAAAACATTCACCCCCAGTCACAGATCTGGGTTTAATCCATCGTTATTTTGCTCACCACGCCACCCCAGTTCAGACATGGCCATATGCAAATCAGTCTTGACCCTGTGCCTCATGGGAACAGTCCAGCCCGAACTGCCAAGCCATGTCTTCCCTGGACCGGAATCAAGCATCCTAGGACCGGTTTCGGGGTTTCATCCCTCTTCAGCCAGGATAGCTTGACTCCAGTTGCGTAGTGAGCACGGGACCCACGTCTGGGCATACCCTTCCCACATAGGGCGAACATGGGGGGGAGGAGCCAACACGATATCTGCCGCTCTGGAGCTAGCGCACAGCGGGCGCGCACAGCGGGCATGCGCAGTGGGCGCGCCTAAGGCAAGCCCGTCCACGTCCGGATGGGACCAGGGGCCAGTACCCCTGGACCTCACATCCACTACTTGGCAAAAGAACGCCTAGCCTTAGCCCACGACCCTGTTGCACTAAATAACAATGTAGCAGATATCCTTAGAGCAGAACATTTGTTAAGGAGCCCAAATAAAGCTAGATCTATAGATACCCCACTGCACTGCCCCAGCCTGGCCAAGCGTGCTAGTACTCAGGGACTTCGAGTAGCTATCCTGAATACACGCTCCCTGCAGAAGCACAATCTGGACGTTTTCTCACTCCTCCAGGACAACTCATTAGATGTCCTGGGGGTCACAGAAAACTGGCTTGAGGATTCCTCCACACCTGATGTAGTGGCAGCCTTGCCTTCGGACAACGCGGCCATATGGCACAATAGACAAGGGAATATGAGAGGTGGGAGGGTAGCTATCTTATACAACCAACAACTGGGCATTGAAACAATTGTCTCTGAAAACATCGAGGGCGCAGACTTCTGGGAGCTAAGATCTCTCTCAAGTCAACCTGCCTTGTCCAAGTCATGGTCTACCTCCCCCCGTACCTCCCCTAAATTCATAGAGCGATTTACCGAATTAATGATGGATGTTGGAGGGAGGACCACCGGGGAGTCGGGGAGACTACTCCGGGGCACCTTCCTACCGCACAGTTATAGCTGAGCGCCGCTGAGAAGCCCCCTAGGGGAGGTCCTTCTCCTATGATCGTACTAGGCCCAGTAATACCACCACACAGGACTCTGTATCAGTTGCTTAACGTGGTTCTTTATCAATAGTAGTACGTTCAATATTTACAGTGGGATCGAGGGATCCGGTAAGAGTCTCAATGTCTTTGGAGGGATAGGGTAGCGGGACAGTCTTAGTACCAGCCAGGTACGGGAAGGCTCTGCGCCAGACCTTGAGTGCTGGTCTCGGAGCGGCTCGGACGTGGAGAGCCGCAACGGCGTCTGCAGGGCTCGGGTGGTAGTTCCGCTTGGGTCGAGCCGCGACACAGTCAGCAGGGCTCCGGTGGTAGGTCCGCTTCGGTCGAGCCGCGACGAGGTCAGCTGGGCTCTGATAGTAGGTTTCAACAAGGTCGGGCCGCGACAGCGTCAGCAGGGCCCCAAAGGTTCGTGAAGGTCTTTAAGCACGGTGGAGCCGCGACGTCGTCAGCAGGGCTCAGAGTGTGGGTTCAGGATGAGTCTTCTTCCGTAGGGTCATCCGCGATCCGATCAGCAGGGCTCTTGACTCCAGGATACAACTGTTGTCTTGTTGTCGGGTCGCCTTAGATATAGGACTGGAGCCCTTTGATGTCCGGACCCTTGCGCCCGGGGGGGGGGGCGGAGAGGCCGGGTAGGGAGCGGCCAGACGCCCAGCAGGAGAGGCGCCAGGCCCCAGAGAGCTGTGGGGCGATCGCACCTAGGTGTGGAAGGACGGTTGGGGGTCCCATCGATACTGCCCTCCGCCGGGAGTGGGAAGGGTTCACGTGGTATCCCCCGGGCCAGGGGTTGGCGCCTCGATGTCGGGCCTCGCTGGGACCGAGGCCGGGTGGAGCGGGGTCACGTAGGTGGTTACGTAGAGTCATGTACAATCCAAAATGGAGGAGCCCCGAGGTACATGGGACCTCGTGCGGCTTAGCGAGGGGGAACAGGACCTCGCCACGAGGCCGGCTCCAACACGCGTCCCCCCCAGCTGAAGGCAGGGAGAGTCACCCATCTCCTTGGGGGTTCTCCTCGCCGAGGCGGAAGAATCTGGACAGGCCGTCAGCATTGGCGTGGTCGTTGCCGGGCCGGTGTTCCACGGTGAAGTCCATCCCTTGCAGCGAGATGGACCATCGCAACAACTTGGGGTTCTCGCCCCGCATTTGCATGAGCCACCGCAAGGGCCGGTGGTCAGTTTGGACCCTGAAGTGGGTGCCGAAAAGGTAGGGCCGGAGCTTCTTGAGAGCCCATACCACAGCGAAGGCTTCTCGCTCGATGGTGCTCCACCTCTGTTCTCGTGGCAGCAGTCGGCGGCTGATAAAGGCCACAGGTCGGTCGAGGCCCTCGGCGTCCATCTGGGAGAGGACCGCCCCGACCCCGTACTCCGAGGCATCGGTCTGGACCACAAATTCCTTGCTGTAGTCAGGGGCCTGTAGCACAGGGGCAGCGCACATGGCCGCCTTGAGGGCCTCAAAAGCGGTCTGACAGCGGGGCGTCCAGTGCACCGCCTTGGGCTGTTTCTTGGAAGTGAGCTCCGTAAGGGACCCACAATGCTGCCATAATCCTTAATGAATCGTCGGTAGTAGCCTGTGAGGCCTAAGAAGGCCCGGACAGCGGTTTGGGTTGCGGGGGGCTCCCACGCCTGGATGGCATCGACCTTTAACTGGAGGGGCGCCACCTGGCCACTCCCCACCTGGTGGCCCAGATAGGTCACAGATCCTTGACCGATCTGGCATTTGCTGGCCTTAATTGTGAGCCCGGCTCTTTGGAGAGCGGCCAGGACTTCCCCGAGGTGTCCTAGGTGCGAAGCCCAGTGGTCGCTGAAGACGGCAATGTCGTCGAGGTAGGCCGCGCTGAAGGCTTCTAGCCCGGCCAGGACCTTGTTCACCAGCCTCTGAAAGGTCGCTGGGGCGTTCTTCATACCGAAGGGCATTACCCGAAAGTGGTAGTGCCCATCGGGGGTGGAAAAGGCGGATCGTTCCTGGGCGCCGGGAGTGAGCTTGATCTGCCAGTACCCAGCGGTGAGATCAAAGGTGCTTAGGTAGCGGGCGGCCCCTAAGCGATCGATCAGCTCGTCTGCCCGTGGCAAGGGGTGGGCATCGGTCTTGGTGACTGCGTTCAGGCCCCGGTAATCTACACAGAATCTGAGTTCCGGGGCAGTGCCGGGTGCGGCGGCCTTCGGCGCCAAGACCACCGGGCTGGCCCATGGGCTGTCTGAGGGTTCGATAACTCCGAGGGCGAGCATCTTGGAGACCTCGGTCTGTATGCAGGCTCGGACTCGGTCAGATACTCGGTTGGCGCGGTGTCGCACAGGGGGGCTGTCCCCAGTATCCACGTCGTGGACGCACCAGGGGGTCACCCCGGGCATGAGAGAGAAGAGGGCAGCGAAGGGTTGCAGCAGCTTCTGGCAGTCATGGCACTGTTCTGGTGTCAGGGTGGCGGAGAGGCGGACGCCCTCCAAGGAGCCGTCTTGGCCCGAGGACCGCAGGAGGTCTGGTAGGGGCTCGGAGTCACTTTCGCCCCCATCGTCGGTAGCCAGCAGCAGGCTTAGTTCAGTTCGGGCAAAGTGGGGCTTGAGCCGGTTGGCGTGTAGGACCCGGAGGGGGTTCCTTGGGGACTCCATGTCGACCAGGTAGGTGACGGGGCTCTTCCTCTCAACCACCTTGAAGGGCCCGGTCCACTTGTCCTGCAGGGCGCAGGGGTCCACGGGTGACATGACCCAGACTTGCTGGCCCGGCTCTAACTCGATGGTTGAGGCATTTTCGTCATACCAGCGTTTCATGTCTTCTTGGCTGGCTTCGAGGTTGGCTTCTGCCAGGGCCCAGAACTTCCGAGTCTGGTTCCGCAGGGTCAGGAGGTACCGGTAGACGTCGGGGGGGGCATCTTGGACGTGCGCCTCCCAGCCCTCCTTGACCAGGCTGAGGGGCCCTCGGACGGGGTGCCCATACAATAGTTCGAAGGGGCTGAAGCCCAGGGATTTCTGTGGTACCTCTCGATAGGCGAACAGGAGGCAGGGCAGCAGGACATCCCATCTCCTCCTCAGGGGCTCTTCCAGGCCCTTGATCATCCCCTTCAGGGTTCTGTTGAACCGCTCGACCAGTCCGTTCCCCTGGGGGTGGTAAGGGGTGGTGAATTTGTAGGTGACCCCACATTGTCGCCAGAGGGATCTCATGTACTTTGAAATAAAGTTCGTACCCCTGTCGCTCACCACTTCTCGGGGGAACCCCACCCTGGAGAAGATGCCCATCAGGGCCCGGCCCACCACTGGGGCTGTCACGGTGCGGAGTGGGATGGCCTCGGGGTATCGGGTGGTGTGGTCGACCAGTACCAGGATGAAGCGGTGTCCCAGGGCGGTTCGGGGGTCGAGGGGCCCCACGATGTCGATCCCCACTTGTTCGAACGGGGTGTGGACGGCTGGAAATGGTTGGAGGGGGGCTTTCACTCGACCCCCAGTCTTCCCGCTAGCCTGGCAGGTCGGGCAGGACCGGCAGTGATGGTCCACGTCTCTTCTCATTCGGGGCCAATAGAAATGGGTCACTAGGCGGCTGTAAGTTTTGTCCCGCCCGAGGTGTCCGGCGAGGGGCACGTCATGCGCCAGGTTCAGGAGGAACTCTCGGAATCGGAGGGGGACCACCAACACCCGGCCGGCCCCCAGTTCGGCGACTTTCTGCTCGCTATACAATAAGTCATTGTCCTAATAGACCCAGTGGGTTCCCGTGGGGTCCCCCGTGGCCTGGGTGGCCGCTTGCTGTCGGGCCCCCTCGAGGGACGGGCAGGCCTTCTGCTCTTGCTGGAATTGTTCGCGGGTGGGGCCCCCGTCGTGGTGCCACTGGGCCAGCTCGGGGATCTCGCTGAGGGAGGCGGCCTCGTCGGGAGAAAGTTCGTATGGCCCGGCCTCATCGTCAGGTTCCTCCGTGCCGGAAGAGGGTGGTAGTAAGGGGCCCGTCGGCTTGTCGGGGGCCGCGGCAGCGGCTGGTTGGGCGGTCATGGACCGGGTGGTGGTGCAGGCCCACTCGGGCAGCCCTAGCATCCCCAGATGCTCTTGGCGTTCCACCTGGGCCCAGGGGGAGCTCTATAGGTCATTCCCCAGGAGGCAGTCCACTGGGGCGTCGTCGCGGACAGTTACTTTTAGGGTGCCGGACACTCCTCCCCACTCGAAGGGGATCCTGGCCATCCGGCACATGCTCTCGGTGTTGTCCGCGGTCCGGACAGGGCATAGGACATGTGGCAGGATTTGTTCGGGGGTCACCAGGTGGCAGCGGACAGCGGTCACACTGGCCCCAGTGTCCCGGAGGGCTTCGGCCCGTCGTCCATTGATGGTGACCCACAGCTGGTACTTCTGGGTGTTGCTTGGGATGGCAGCTCGGGGCACCATTTCTCGGGAGCCCAGGCATACGAGCGACATGGCAGCTGGTTCCCACTCGGGGGACCCGCCGTTGTGGTTTTCCTCCTCGTCTTCTCCTTCCCCCAGGGCTGCGGCGGCTATTTGTCGGGGAGGGGGCCAAGCGGTCCCGTTCCGTCGGTTCACGGGGCAGGCCGGGTCGCTTGCATAGTGGCCGGTCTGCTGGCAGCCGAAGCAGGTCACTGTTGGTCGGGGTCCAGGCCGTGCGATAGGGTTCCCCCTTCGGCCCAGGGTCAGGGACGTGTGGTTGGTGGCTTGGCCTCGTGGTGGGCTTCTGGGCGGCCCGGCCGGGAATTCTCGACTGCGGTGGGACCCCCTTCCTCCGCCTCGTTGGCGGGGAGGTCCCGTGGTACTCCGTTGGTAGTCCCCCACGGGGTTCCGGGGGACCCGGGTGTTGACCCATCGGTCGGCTTCGGCGGCGAGCTTCCGGGGCTCGGTCAGTTTACTGTCCAGGAGGTGTTGCCTTAGTTCAACAAAGCAGTTGTTAGCGAGGTGCTCCCAGACAATGAGGTCGAACAGTTCATTGTAGGAGGTGACCTTGCTCCCTTTTATCCATCCTTCAAAGGCTCGGCTGAAGAAGTCCACGTATTCGACCCACGTGGTACCGGGGAGCTTCTTGCAGTCCCCGAAGCGCTGCCGGTACATCTCGGCTGATAGTCCGTAGCGTGTGAGTAGGGCTTCTTTCATGTGGTCGTATGATGTCATCACCGCGTCGGGGAGTTGCAGCAGGGTATCCCGGCCCTCGCTGAGGAACCTTCCCCATAGGCCGGCACCCCAATCCTTCCGGGGTACCCGATGGGAGGTCATGGCTACTTCGTATGCTCGGAACCATTGCTGGATGTCGTAATTTTTATAGTACTCCTTGACGACATCCTTGGGGATATGAACCTTTGGCTCGGTCAGTGGCAGAGCGTCCCGGGATCCGGGGGTGCTGGTCTCCCCCGTTTTGGATTTTAGCTCAAGTTCCTTGAGGCTCCTCTCATGCTCGAGGGTTAGCCGTCTCTCCTCTAGTTCCCGATGTCGGTTTTTTTCTTCGATTTCCTCTTGCAGCCGCAGTTGCTCCAAGGCTATTTTCTTCTCTGCCAGTAGGAGCTCACCGTCCAGCCGGAGTCGGGCGAGGTCCATTTCGTGTGTCCGGACCCTCTCCCGTTCTCGCATTTCTTCCTGGGAAAGGCTGGCTTCTAGGACGTTTCGCCCCCCATCTGTCGGGGTTGGGGTCGGCAGGTTTCCGTCCCGGGCCGAGGTCCCTTCGGCTCGGGGTGGAGTGGTCTCGGGTTCTGCCCAGGCTTTCAGGGCTTTCTGCATTTCTTCCTTGGTGCCCAATCCTGTGGTTGGGATCCCTTTGTCCTTGCAGAATTGTTTCAGTTCTTTGTGGGTGTATTCTTCCAGCCTTTCCGGCTGGAAGGTTGCGGCCACGGTTGCTTCTTGGCCGTCCAGGGTTCTCTTTTCTTTTTCCGTCTGGTTAGGTAGTGGGTGCGTTACTTGCCTGTACGATTGTGTCTGGCTCGGATCCCGTCGCTGGCCACCAAATGTTGGAGGGAGGACCACCGGGGAGTCGGGGAGACTACTCCGGGGCACCTTCCTACCGCAAAGTTATAGCGGAGCGCCGCTGAGAAGCCCCCTAGGGGAGGTCCTTCTCCTATGATCGTACTAGGCCCAGTAATACCACCACACAGGACTCCCTATCAGTTGCTTAACGTGGTTCTTTATCAATAGTTGTACGTTCAATATTTACAGTGGGATCGAGGGATCCGGTAAGAGTCTCAATGTCTTTGGAGGGATAGGGTAGCGGGACAGTCTTAGTACCAGCCAGGTACGGGAAGGCTCTGCGCCAGACCTTGAGTGCTGGTCTCGGAGCGGCTCGGACGTGGAGAGCCGCAACGGCGTCTGCAGGGCTCGGGTGGTAGTTCCGCTTGGGTCGAGCCGCGACACAGTCAGCAGGGCTCCGGTGGTAGGTCCGCTTCGGTCGAGCCGCGACGAGGTCAGCTGGGCTCTGATAGTAGGTTTCAACAAGGTCGGGCCGCGACAGCGTCAGCAGGGCCCCAAAGGTTCGTGAAGGTCTTTAAGCACGGTGGAGCCGCGACGTCGTCAGCAGGGCTCAGAGTGTGGGTTCAGGATGAGTCTTCTTCCGTAGGGTCAGCCGCGATCCGATCAGCAGGGCTCTTGACTCCAGGATACAACTGTTGTCTTGTTGTCGGGTCGCCCCAGATATAGGACTGGAGCCCTTTGATGTCCGGACCCTTGCGCCCGGGGGGGGCGGAGAGGCCAGGTAGGGAGCGGCCAGACGCCCAGTAGGAGAGGCGCCAGGCCCCAGAGAGCTGTGGGGCGATCGCACCTAGGTGTGGAAGGACGGTTGGGGGTCCCATCGATACTGCCCTCTGCCGGGAGTGGGAAGGGTTCACGTGGTATCCCCCGGGCCAGGGGTTGGCGCCTCGATGTCGGGCCTCACTGGGACCGAGGCCGGGTGGAGCGGGGTCACGTAGGTGGTTACGTAGAGTCATGTACAATCCAAAATGGAGGAGCCCCGAGGTACATGGGACCTCATGCGGCTTAGCGAGGGGGAACAGGACCACGCCACGAGGCCGGCTCCAACAATGGACCTCCGCTCCCACTACCAATGTATCACGGTGACCGGGGATTTCAACTTTCACTGGGACCATGTTCCCAGAGACGGGTATGTAAAACAACTGATGACGCATTGACTACCTTGGAGTTCAATCAACTCGTCAAGGCACCGACCCATGACAAAGGTCACATCCTTGACCTAGTCTGGACTACCCATCCCTCAGCTAACTTGGTGGACGTTAGCCCTTGTGCCTGGTCCGATCACTTTCTGATCAGATGCGTGATTCAGCCCGAAGCCCGGGCGCCACCCCCAGAATGGAAAGCACTGCACGGGTGAAAGAAAATAAAGGAATGCGACCTTGTGGGGACCCTACTTAACTCAGCATTAAAAAGTCCAATACCAGGCAATCTCGACCAGGAAAGTGAACTTCTTTCGCTTAGGTTAAGAACTGTCATTGACAAAGTTGCTCCGTCACGTAGGGAAAGAGTTAGGCACAAAGGTAAAGGGGCCCCCTGGTTCAATGAGACCTTGCGAGAGTTAAAACAATCAGTGCGCCAATTGGAGAGAGCCTGGCGTAAAGCCTATGACCCAGGCGCCCTCTCTGAATATAAAGCCATGTTCACCATCTACAAAAAAGCTATTATAGGCAGGAAGGCAGACTTTTATGAATCCCGGATTCTAGCCGCCGACAATGAACAGAAGGAGACTTTTCGGATCCTAATGGAGCTAAGGCAGCCACAAGAACAGAAACCCCCAGTTCACCCCGAAGACTGCAACAAGTTTCAGTCCTACTTCCTGCAAAAAGTCAATGACCTCCTGTCGATCATCCACCACACCCCCGCTGTTCACATCCCCCCAGTAGATGCCCCCGAACTCCCTGTCTATGACAAACCTCTTTCCACCTTTCCAAAACTAAATAATGACTCTTTGAGTCCCCTCCTGGCCCGCACCAAGTCAGGGTCTCACGCGGACCCTTGCCCATCCAAAGTATTCCGCATGGCACTTCCTGGATTGGAGAGCAAGATCCTGAACCTATTAAATCGGTCCCTGGATGCCGGCCAAGTCCCGACCAACTTCAAAGAGGCAAGAGTCATACCCCTGCTGAAAAAACCTGGTGCCGACACAACGAATCTAAAAAATTATAGGCCTATTTCCCAGTTACATTTCTTGGCAAAGGTACTGGAACAACATGTGGTGAAAACCCTATCCCTCCACCTAGAAGGCAACCACCTCTTCCATACGAAACAGGCGGGTTTCCGGGCACACCACAGCACTGAACTGGTCATGCTGGCAGTCCTGGACGAATTGAGAGTGATGGCAGACAGGAAGAAACCTTGCGCCCTGGTTTTCCTGGACCTGTCTGCGGCATTTGACACTGTCAATCATGACCTACTCCTGTCGCAGATTAGGGAGCTAGGAGTCCAGGGGGTAGCATTTCAATGGCTGGCGTCCTTTCTGTCAGGCTGATCTCAAAGGATCCAACTGGCCGACCAGGTTTCCGATGCTGGTGAGCTAACATGCAGTGTTCCACAGGAATCATCACTGTCCCCCCTTCTTTTTAACGTATACCTTCAGCCCCTGGTGACCGCACTGTCCTGTATGTAGTGTCAGGTCTTCAACTATGTGGACGACACACAGATTCTCATCCAGATTGACAACTCCCCTATGGCACATAATCGATTGCAGAATGTTCTAAAATTCACAGTCAACTGGATGACAGCGAACCACCTCAAAATCAACTCCGATAAAACTGAGGTTTTGGCCGTCACCACGAATGTTAATCCATGGAGCACCTTCTTTTGGCCACAAGAACTGGACTGTACTCCTGAACCCGCCCCAGCAGTAAAGAGCCTGGATATAAAAATAGACTCCAAACTTTCTATGTCCCACCAGGTTTCGACTGTGGTAGGTACATGTGTAGGCCTACAGAGTTTCTTGTGAAAACTGGCCCCCCTACTTTCGTTTACAGCTCTCAGTATGGCAGTGTCAGCTCTAATCATTTCCCGTCTGGACTACGGAAACTCCCTTTATCTGGGTCTCCTGGACAAACTGCTGACTAAGCTCCAGGTAGTCATGAACGGCGCTGCTAGACTGGTTTTCAGGCACCCTAGGCGAGCCCACGCTACCCCACTGTTGCAGCAGCTTCACTGGCTCCCGGTTAAGCAGACAACCAGATTCAAGAGGCTATGCATAGCCCACAAAGCTATCTATGGTCAGGCCCCAGAATATATTAAGGAGCGTCTGATAAATTACATTCCGGGTCAGTCGATCCGGTCCACTGATGCGGGCCTGCTAGCCTGTCCCCGCTTCTCAACCTCCTCTACAGGGGGCAGAGCCTTCTCTAACATGATTCCCCATCTCTGGAATGAACTACCTGCTGGGCTCCGCAAAGAGCCTGACCTTCCATTTAGGAAAAAATTAAAAACCCTCCTTTTTACTGAAGTCTGGGGTGCAATCTAGGCCAGTCTGGGTGCACACTCTTTGAGGTGCTACGGTTGGGCGTTCTCTCTAAGCTCTTAGAGACCAGTAGGTGATAATGCGCTATAGAAATACCAATTAACATTAACATTAACAATGCCATGGCTGTGGCCCCAGAGCTACAGCACCCAGCGGCCATATTATTAGCCAATATGGACAAGGTATTCGACTCCCTTAGCTGGGTGTACCTTTTTCCAACTTCTGGAAGCCGTCAATTTCAGCCCGCGCTTTCTAGCATATGTCCACGTGCTTTATACAAATCTCACTGCCTCTGTTCGCATAGCAGGACACCGTTCGGTCCCATTTGCTATCCGTTGTGGCACGTGACAGTGCTGCCCCCTGTCCCCACTCCTATTTGCCGTGGCTGTGGATCCTCTGGCGGCATGGGTAGACAACGACCCGGTGTTCCGGGGCTTTGAGTGGCCACGGTCGCGACCCGACCACATTGCGCTATATGCGGATGATGTCCTTTTCTTTATGGTGCAGGCACTAGGCCTTCCTACACAAGTGACAGACTGTTCATATTTGCAGATGTGGGAATACAGAATATTAGAACATTTGTAATTACCAATTGTATTTCTCTGCATTTGTGACTTTCAAATGTAAGCCAGTGTGTAAGAAAGAAGACATTTTGAAAAATGTCCTCTGAATCACATGCTATTATGGATACCTACAAATTCAGAGATGTACAAATATAAACCACTGCTCCTAAACTCTGTATCTGTTTTCTATTTCAGATGTACATAGGGTTTCTTGATACCCATTTTTCTGTCTTTATATTTTACCGTATGAATTTCTCTATATTCGGCACACAATGAAAAACCATTGAAAAAGTGCACTTCAGTTATTCGCTCTGGGTATCTTGAGTTCTTGGAAAACCGAAAAACCCTATAGATCCTTACAACCAGAAGGGTCTAGTGGACATAATGGTATGCTGCTTTTGTAAATCAGCCATTCCAACAAGAAGTTACAAATAAAAACGTTGCCACAAATGGGCGCTTTTTTTCGACTCATTTTCAAGATTTTTTTATTTCGACAGTAGGTTTTTGGGTTAAAACCATGAGGGATCTACACAAATGGCCTTGCAGAACTCAGAATTCTGTCTACTTTTAAAAATGTTTAGATTTTCAAGGATCACCCTTGGGTTTCACCCCGGTTTCCACCGCAAACTGAATGTAGGTTCAAAGCACAGAATCTTGGAAAAATGGCAAAACTGTGTTAAAAAAATAGGTTTATTGATTCAGCGCTGCGTGTTCCTGAAATCCAGGAGAATGGTAACTTTAGCAAAGCAAACCTTTCATCAATGCCGTTTTTAGAAGAAAAAAACAGAGCACTTTTTTCCTGTTTTTCCGCCCAAAAAAGCAACAGGTAGCTATATTTTGCCTATTTTCTCATTCCCTGCCAGGGGAATCCACAAACCCCGGGTACCTTCGGAATCACCAGGGTGTTAGCAAAAAGGACATGAATTTTGCATGGATAACCTTATGTGGAAAAAAAATTAAAGAAGGCCTATGAGCAAACTACACCCAATAGACAAAAAAGGGCTTAGCATTCCTAGCCATATGAGAAAATGAAGCAAAACTTTTAATAGCTGTTGGACTTGGCCCCTTTTGCAGGCACATCCCTGAACTTTTTGCCTTCCTCCTGTATTTTTTCTGACCTGTGTTTGTTGGTTTTATGACTCTAGGCACTTTACCACTGCTGATCAGTGCGAAAGTGGATTAGTGATTCCATGATTGGCTGGTTTGGTTTACCTGTCAGACCCTAGTACAGTGCACTGAGTGTGCCCAAGGCTTGTAAACCAAATGCTGCTGGTGGGCTTGCAGCACTGGTTGTGCCACCCACAGAAGCAGCCTGTAAAAGTGTGTCTTAGGTCTGCCATTGCAGAGCCTGTGTGCAGTCTGGTACTGCCATGTTGACTGGGCAAGTGCACCCACTTGCCAGTCCCTAAACCATCCCTTTTCTTCATATCAGACACCCCTATGGTAGGCCCAAGGGCAGGGTGCATTATAAGTATAAGGTAGGACATGCCCTAGTGTGTGTGGCATGTCCTAATAGTGAATTACAGCCATTGTCATTTTTCACTATTGCAAGGCTACCTGTTCCCCATAGGCCTGAATGGGCAGTTTGATTATTACATTTTATAATCCTTACTGACTCAGGGAACTAGGTAGGAATTCAAGTTTAGTATGCCTGCACTCAGAATGATAAAATGCATTTTTTAGTGAAGTTGGTTTTAACATTCTGTGTTTGAAAATACCACTTTAGGTAGGTATTTTCTTGTCTAACCATCCAAGCCTGCCTCTGCTAGGTTGTGTATTCCTTGTCTAGAGTTTGAGTGACAGGGCTGGGGGATTCCAGGAGATAGGGTGAGTCAGCACAGGGCTGAATAGAGAGATCTACATGCAGATGGGTAGGAGGAGTTGCACCTGGGACCTGAATAGGGCTGTGCCTTCCCTCCACAATGCTGGCTCCATCTCCTGTGGTGCATCTGATGTCTCTGCCCTGCACTGTGAAAGGAAAGAAGGAGTAATGTCAGCAGAGTGCTCCAGTACTGACCAGAACTGGTTTGGACTAGGCAAAGGCCTTTCTGCCTTCAGAGAATAAATAGAATCTGTGTATTAAAAGGGGGACCCCAGAACTTGAGATCACTTTGGGAAATAAGAAGAAACCTTTGCTGAGGAGAGGAACCAGAGAGACTGCGGAGTGACTGTACCTAAGCTGATGTGCTGCTTCGGGGATTGGCCTGCAGTGGTTGCCTAAACTACCAAAGAAAGGAGAGAGGAACTTTGTGTGTACTTTCATCAACTTGTAAAGGTTCTCCAAGGGCTTGAGAGAGAGCTTGCCTCCTGCTGAAGTCTCAGGGACAACAGACTTCATCCACCAGCTCCCCAAGAGTTCTTTTTTGGAAGTGCCTGCTGCTGTGCAAGGCTGAGGTACTTACTGCGTGTCGCAAGGAGCTGGAAGCGTGACTCACGAAGAAGAAGCGTGTCACCGCTGCTGTTGTTGTCGCATTGCCGAAGAAGAGGATCGACGTCGCATCAGACACCGCCGCATCAACGGAGAAGCATGTCACCACCGCTGCAGTTGATGCATCGTTGCCGAAGCGCCTCGCATCACCAGAGGAGAGGATTGACGTTGCATCAGACGCCGCCACATCACCAGGAAGCGTGTCGCCGGGCCTGTCGTGGCTCAGAAGAATAGTTGAGTCACCGCAGGGCCGCCAAAGCGCCTCACATCACTGGAGAAGAGGATCGACGTTGCATCAGATGCTGCCGCATCACTGAGAAGCGTGTCGCAGGACCTGTCGTGGCTCACAAGAATCGCGACAGGTCTTCTCGCATCTCGCATCAACGGAGAAGAGGATCGACATCCCATCAGATGCCGCCGCATCACCGGGAAGCGTGTCGCAGGGCCTGTTGCGGCGTGTCGTTGAGTCGCCGCATGGCTGTCGGGCATGCACGCATCATGTTGCATCAAGAAGAAGACGCCATCTTTGTCGCATTGTACCAGATCTTTATCGCATCACACCGTTGCAAGCCGCATCGCCACGGAAGCGCAGTAAGAAACCGATGCATCACCTCCCCTCACACAGAAGAACCGACGCATCCCCTACACATCAGTAGGGACCCAACGCATCACCGTTCTTGCGGGTAAGGAACCGACGCATCAACTTCCCTGCAACACTTTCGTTGTATAGCGTTACGCATCCTAAGGTACATTGAACTCAAAGTTTCGCATTTACCATCTTAAGAGAACTAAGATCATTCTACCGTTTTTAAAGTACAGTATTGTGGATTTTTGTCGTTTGTGGTCTTGTATTAAGTCTATATAAAAGATACTTATTTTTAATATACAACTTGTGTGGTATCCATCTGCAGTGTTGTCACTGAGTTACTGTATGTGTTCACAAATGCTTTACACACCGCCTCTGAGATAAGCCTGTCTGCTCGTGCCAAGCTACCAAGGGGGTGAGCAGGGGTTATTTTAGGAGTGTACCCCCTTACCCTGCCTAGATGCAAGGGTCCCTATTTGGTCAAAGGTACCTACCTCTGCCAACTAGAGACCCCCAAATCTAACAATAGCCTTTCATGATTAGACAAACAGATCTTAGTCATGCACATCTGACATAGCCTCCACTGCTATTGCTATACTTACTACACAAGTGGTATCACCTGAAGTCATGTTGGTACCAGTGACTTCATCCCTGGATCTGTCCTGACCACATTTGTGACCTGCAGTTGCACTCCTGGTGCATTTTTAGCCCTTGAAAATAGGGTTTTTCTTTCCACAGAAATGGCTTAGGCAGAATTAGAAACTATGTTTTCTTTTACTAACCCTTTGAGCAGAAAATGGAATCTGCATGGGGCAAGCCTCACACTACAATCGGAAAGTAGCCAGGAAGCTGAAGTTGGCTCCATGAGATCTTGCTTTTCTATCACTGTATTCCAGGGTAAGTCCGGGCTGGCCAAGACAGGTTGACGAAGCTAAAGACTAACACTTTTGCCTCAAGATAAAGAATGGAAGGAGCTTAAGGCATTTGCTTAAGGCAAATTGGTGCCTAAAACATTTAATGCTTCAAGTCTATTGGCATATTACTTCCTGCTTTGTTGGTAATGGCCAATAAGGCTTCACCATTACTGCGTGAGGATCTGTCATGCCTGTTTTCACAATTGCTGAGTAATGGCAAAGAAAGAAGTGGCAGGAGCTACTTCTTAATAGAAACTAGAGCAGTAGGTCTGTCATGCTGGTGTGACAGAAATGTTGCAACATGTGAGTCCTAAAATGGCGACCTCCCTAAGGTGGAGTCAATTTCCCCACCTAACCTAAATATCCTGGAAATAACGACTGCCCGTGGTAATGGCGATAGAAGGCTCACACATAATTGGCGGCTCCTCCAATGTCATTCTCGTCAAGGCCATTAGCAAGACAGTAAACTGAAAAAACAAACGGACAGCAGACGACTGAGTCAAACTCTAAATATAGATGAAGGAAGGGTAGTGTTAGCATTTGAAGTAGAGAGCATGTTGATAAATCACGATGCAATACCACAGAGTGCAAACCAAATACAATATTTGCAATCTGTGATTGAATCAAACCATTTTAGGTTAATACGCGGAGTCTGTAGATCGTTTTAATAGCTTGATGAATGCTTATAAGTGTTTTAAAATGTAATTTGACTGTAATCATTTCATCGCGTTGATGGTGGAGTCTGACGTGCACAATAAAAGGAAAGGAAATGAACAATATAAATCTAACTCAGTAGCAGCCACCTGCCAAGGAATCCATTCACAAACAATCCTTAACTGTATGTACTCTGGAATTTGATTTGAGGCTACACAAATCAGGTTTTATGAAACAGCTCATAGCATTTAAGAGATCCATATGCAAGGCTCTTACACAAGCATTTACTCCAAATCATGTTCAACCGATGCCACTAAACATATTCTCGAACGAAGACTAAATATGAACAATGTGTTTAATTTTATTTAACCTGCTCCAGGTCCTAATAATTTACCTACACACAGGTGCTGCTGGCATTGATGATAAAGTAAAAGTGAACCTTATGTTTCTGATTTCAGAAGAACAAAATAGTTGTAAATTTAGGGCCCGATTCACAAACTGCATTTTGTTGTAGTTAAAGTAAAGCTACAGTAGTACTACTCACATACTGCAAAATGCATTTCACAAATCTACAGGTTGAAATCTCTGCTTTCACCCCTTACAAATTTCCTATGGGCAATCTCCAAACATGTAAGTTCACTTCATAGTAGTAAATGTGGGAGGGTCCGGGGCAGTGGCTGGAAAATTAGGAATACTTACTACAATAGGAGGGGTTTAGGTAGGTATAAGGATGGACATGTTAAGAGAAGTACCTATTTTTGGACCTAGCCCTTTTGCAAAATCACCTCAAAACATTTTGCCTCCCCCTCTTATGTATGCTGAATTTGTTTTTGTTGTCTTAGAACTCCTTAAAACAAGTTACATTGGCTTATACCCAATTGCCATATTTGATTTACTTATAAATCCCTGTTAAAGTGGTGCTACATGTGATTGTGCCACCCACCTACATAGCCCCTTAAACATGTCTCAGGCCTGCAATTTCAGAGCCTCTGTGTGCAGTTTTAGACTGTCATTTCTGCCTAGCAAAATAAACCGTTTACCATTGAATGCACTTAAAAAGCAGGACATGTACTTTTAGGTTTTACATGCCCTAGTAGTGGAAACTATTAAATATACGTTTTTCACTACTGCAAGGACTATCTCACCCATAGGATAACATTAAAGTTGCCTTACTAAGTGTCATCTCCAAATGGGAACAGATAACTGAGTCATGTTTTGTGTATCTGGACTCCTAATTTAATCCCAACTTATGGTGAAGTCAGATTTTAAATTGCAATTTTCAAAATGCCACTTTTAGAAAGTTGGCTTTTTCTTGCCTTAGCCATTTTGACAGCAGCATGTCTCTGGTCACATGACTGGGTGTAATTGATCGTTGGGCTTTGCCTTCATATTATGTTTATTTTGGGCACGGCCCATACAACGCATCATTCAATAAAATAGTAAGAAGACTCATGAATACATTTGAAATTTAAGCAGAATACATTGATCTGGATTTCATTTGCCGCACTATTAAACAATGTTGAAAAAATACTACATATCAAGTTAAAATGAGTGCATACAATTTTCAGCTATCATAACAATCAGCAAAAACACTGTTTAATAAGTACTATAAAGTGCTAATGGAAATTCTCGCTATTTTCCTTATTCGCCAAACTGCTTCCAGATAGCTGCAAAGACCTATTGCTATGGAGCGGCTCCAATCTGTCCATATAATTCTATAAGCTTCTCTATAGTGTTTCACACACAACGAAATGTAGATGGGTCTAAGCCAGGGCCTCCTGGCTTTGGCGGAAGATTGACAGAAAAATAGTACATGCTCTACGTCTTCCGAATTGCAAATACAGAATGTGCAGTTATTGACAAGCAATGTACCTACTCTTAGTTTCAGAAGTAGTGTAGGCGCTAAAGGTGGTTAAGATATATATATATTGTTGTGATCAAGGTCACATATAGTGACCGAAACAAGTAATGGCAAGTTACTGCGAGGAATAAAGCAATTACACAAATTCCATCAGAGTCCGTGCCCATCTATCTATGATGAGTGGATGCGTGTTGGGAATATATATCCATATACATTTCTAAGTTATGAGTAGGTTTAAATGACAGGAACTCTTCAACCAGCCCACCCGCCTTGGCATATTGACGGTAAGAGTAAGTCAAGTGGGTCCAATATTTCTCTTTAACCATCACCATCGTATTGTTGTTTACTTGGGATGG
The DNA here is from genome assembly GCF_964204655.1 of Triturus cristatus. Classification (NCBI taxonomy): domain Eukaryota; kingdom Metazoa; phylum Chordata; class Amphibia; order Caudata; family Salamandridae; genus Triturus; species Triturus cristatus. The sequence continues at coordinate 1,193,381,595 of NC_140591.1, forward strand.
ATTGAAACAATACATGCCCATTCCTAGTTGCTGTTTGATGTAATGGAGCCATCAGATAGAGCTGCTGTTTCTTAGGCTGACAACCTCCTATAATGCTGTTTTGTACTAAACCAATTCAGGGCTAGACCACAGTCTAACCCAGAAAAGCCTAGCTAGATCTCCTATACCTTCATAGCCCATGTCAAAGAATATTGGAACAGTCGGAGTCCTACTTGGTAGTTTAAATGTGATTTGATAAGAATGTTGACTTTGGAAATCAGCCAACTTAGATCACCTATGCCCCAAATTTCTGAGCCATAAAGAGATGCTGATAATGTCTTTGCCCTATATACCTATATAACTGGGGATACTGACTTTGGAGTAGTGGCTTTATAGCAGTTAATAATTGCACAATTTCATTATTTGTGATTTCCATTTGGTAGATTTGCTGACCTTAGCTCCCAGGTATTCGAAGTGATCTTCCTGTTGGATTTTAGTCCCTCTCATGTAGAATCCCCCTTTAAAGGATCTATGTACTTTCAGGGCCATTATCTTTGTTTTGTAAGTGTTTACTTCTAATCCTCGACAATCGCATTCAGCAAAACTTCTGTAACCCCAATGGAGTGAGAGATATTAGTACAGTACAATTTTTAGCAGCAATAATGCCTCCCATTCCTGAGGAGTTCCGCGCTCTAACTGCCAAGTGTTAGACGTGTCATCCTTAGGGTTGTCTTTCCCCAGACTTTTCCCTTTTGCCTTTCATTTTTGCTGATTATTTTTGTTAGCTTTAGGACTCTGAGCACTTTACCACTGCTAACCAGGGCTAAAGTGAATGTGCTTCTCACCTAAAACATGATGACATTGGTGTATACCTGATTGGCATATTTTTTGTACTGATAAGTCTCTTGTAAAGTGGTATACCGTATACAGTATTCAATCAATCAATCAAAGAAAGCTTTATTCGATTAAAAGAAATAATCATAAAAGCACAATTTGAATTCGTTACAATCAAACAATGTAAAACATGTAAATCTAAAAAGGTAGGAAGAACTAGACCCCAGAGAAAGGTACTAAGTTTTTCCAGTGCAAATTCTTACATAATAATGGTCTTCCTACATCTAAAAACAGCCTTTAAAAACGAGGAAACAGAAAGGGTTATGAAATTTTCCCCCAAAGATTGAATAATTAAGAAGGCAGGACGACACTGTTTCATCCCTAATAATCTCAGTGCAGGGACTATCCACCGTTTCCTTTGGTAATTATAAAATTTACAGAAGAATAAAATGTGCATAGTGGATTGAACAGACATACCATCACAGGGACAATTACACAGTTGCCTGGACCAATCGTTGGTAAAGGAAAGCTAAATAATCTATGAACAATAGACATCATAAACCGTGTCAGTAGAAATCTGTCAAAATCAGAAACTACGTAGGTTAGGTAGGGCTGTATCTTAAAAGTGGATGAATGTTTTGATGCGCCAGAACCGAGATTTTATTAATTTCTCTATTTAATCTGATATTTTCAAGGTAATGCAGGCAACTTAATTTTAATATTTTCCTACTTACTTTAAGTAAAGTACTAGGATTATCAAAATATTCTGGGTGGCCCAGTTTTCGTAAGAAGTCTTTAATGTACATGAGCCAGCCTATATGAGAAGCCCCGTCTAGCGCACAGCAATCGCCAATCACTTGACAATTTAGGCTAGTCTGTTCTGTGGTCCATATATAATGCCAAAGGAGAAGAGGTTGAATACCAATAATGTCCTCTATGTATGATAGTCCAAGCTCAGAGTGACAATTAAAAATAGAAGTACTTACTGGGAGAGCAAGCAAATTTCTAAGAAATCTATTTTCACACTTTTGTAATGAGGTCACATCTGTGTGACCCCAAATGCCAGCTCCGTAGGTTGCAATTGATAGACACTTAGCTTTATAGATGTGAAGTAGTTCAGTAGGTGGATGTCTGCCTAAATTTTTGCTAAAATTACTCAGAGCTGTTAAGGCCTTCTGGTATAATAATCTTCGAGAGTTTACGGCCTTTGTCCATAGACCGGTACGGTCAAAAAGAACCCCCAAATACGAGAAGGTATTTGTACAGGTTAAAAGATTTTCATCAAGAAACGAGGGCCGGCTCCTGCTGCTTCCCTGTCCACATTTTAAAATAAACGTTTTCGATGAATTGACTGTGAGTCCCAAAGAAGACATACATTTTGCAAAACTGTTTAAAACCTTCTGGAGGCTATTCGGGGTGCGGGCCATGAGCACCGCGTCATCTGCGTACATTAGCACGGGGAGAGGGGTATTCCCTACCCCCGGCAAATCCTTACATTCCTTTTGAACGTCGAATTTAAGTTGTTCATATATAAAATAAAAATAAGGGGTGCCAGCACAAACCCCTGCCTCACTCCTTTCACCCACGGTAAAGCGATCAGAGCACTCCCCCTCTGTTTCATAACGCACCCTAGCGGTTGCCTCAATATAAAATTTGCGCATTAGGGAGATCAAAGGTAGTTATAATCCCAGCTCTTCTAAAATCAGCCATAATTTATTATGAATAACACAGTCAAAGGCCGCGGACAAGTCCACAAAGGCTAGATAGAGAGCACCCCTTTTGGCCTTGCAATATTTAATAATTATTATTTCCAGATTTAGGCACTGATCAATTGTGCCCAAACCCTCCCGGAAGCCATATTGAATGTTACTAATGATGGATTGCTCATCGGCCCAGGACTGTATGCTAGAAAGAATTACTCTCCCTATTATCTTAACCGTGGAGTCCAGGAGTGAGATAGGACGATAGCAAACAGGTTTGTGCCTATCCCCCTTTTTAAAAATCGGGACCAGGATCGATTCTTTCCAGGTGGCAATGAAACCCGAGATTATACAGGCATTAATAACGTGAGTTAAAATAGGTCCCCAGAAGGCTATATTATGTTTAAAAAGATCCACAGGAATGCCGTCTGGCCCAGGGGCTTTACCACTCTTACTGGAACTAATTGCCGCCTCGATCTCTATCAGCTCCATTTTAAGGTGAGAGTGAAGATTAACCGGGTGGCATTCTATTCTGTCCCCCACCAAGTCGCTAATACTTGTCTCAGGGGAAGGGGTAGAATAAAGTTTAGAATAATGATCCACCCATTCCTTCCTTGTTACGGCTATTTCGATACTTGCTCTCTCTGTATCGCCTAAGTACGGGGCATTAACCGCTTTCCAAAAGGCAGCAGAATCTTTCATTTCGGATGCGATTCTAAGATTATTCCATGCCTCCTTCCTGAGGCTAATTTTTCTTGCTTTCAAGGTGTTTTGATAAGCCCTTCTAGCTTCTTTTATTCCAATTCTATTTCTGGGCCTGCTATGAAGGACGAGTTTAAGATTAGAGTGCGCTTTGCTACAACTGTGGTCAAACCATCCCTTTTTTGGAATGGATTTCCTGTTAAGGTTTACATGTAAATAATTTCTTATAGTCTTAGATAGATCAAGAAACCCCTCCACTATCTCAGACGCTGAATGGCCATCGTCAATACATTTACTGATCGATTCACTGCAATTACTTAAGATCATATTCATAAATAAGTCTGGGTCAATTTTTTTCCAACTTAATGAATATCCTTTTTGTCTCGTCAGGGTAATGTCTTTTGTACAATGGATCGGATAGTCCTTACCTATGACTGATTTTTTATATGACTTGAGACCAATACTTTGTGGGAAGTGGACGCTAAGAGCAATGTCATGAGTTTGAAAATTAGTAAGTCTAGAGGCATGTCTTGTTGTTATTAAAATAAAATCGATGGTAGAAAAAAGACCACGTCCGTTAAAAGTTGGTCTAAAAGGAGCCGGGGATCTGCACAGGGTGTTTGCAAAACCCAGATCGCCTGTGAGCATGATATCGTTTAAAATCTCTCCAGGACCATAATTATTAAAGTGAGGGAAGCTAGACCCACTTTTATATCCCAGGCCACAGACTCCAGTATCCCAATGTTGACAGAGATTAATATTAAAGTCTCCGCCCCATATTATCAAAAGATCTTTACAGAAGGCCTCCTGAGACTTATTAATATGTGTGGACATTACCCTCAACATTTCAGCCTGATCTTTACGCAAGGCATTATTCTAAAAATTCACAATCAATATCATAGAAGATCTATACAAGTCGGCCCTTATAATTAAAAAACAACGATCAGTCCCCAAAGTTGTTATGTTTGACAAGTTTGTATGGTAGACTATATGGATGGAAAGGCCTCCCATTGGTCTTCCACGCGTTGATGCGACTGCGGGAGAATAAAATGTCATAAACCCATTTACGTGAATCGGGTCTTCGGACCATGTTTCCTGGAAACATAGGATGTCGAACCTAAATACAAAATCTGACAACTGAGGGTTCACAATCTTAGGCTTCAAACCTGCAATGTTCCAAAACAATATGTTACAAGTATAATCTACAGGATTCTCCTTGGTCATGTTTTTACTTGAAACTGCTGGGGAGACATAGCCCAAAGTAGGAAATACCATTAAATCATTTTCCAGCCTAGAAACGGGCTTGACCGCCATCCCAAGGCCATTTTCGGCAACATCGATGGGAGTATTAATAAGAGTCAGGGAAGATACTCCCTTGACATTCCTCTCAGCGGCCAATTCAGGAATTATGTGTGTATCTGCCATGACACTAGTAGGACTCAAAACATCAGAACTCTGTATGAATGAGCTAGAATCTATGGGATTTACAGAAGTCAGTAATTCCAAACTCGCTCTTTTCGTAGGGCGTCAGTCCACCTGGTCCAGATGTGAGAAAAGATCATAACGATTCTGAACCGGAATGTTATAAGATAAATGCCTTAAAGGGTACTCCCGTTCCTGTCTGTGTGGGTAAACAATTTTCGGGGGCTGATAAAAGAAGCCCAGTGGAACCACAGTGATATTGTTCACAGAGTTAGGAAACAAACATGCTTTTAACAGAATGTAATTAACCAGCTCTATTGATTTAAAAGTTAATATCACGCAGTCCCCCGGCATTGACTTCTTACCCTTCCCTAACCAGCTCACTCTTCTGGCCATTTTGAAGTTGCAGAACAAATTGTCTTGGAAGCCGAGTTTATGTTTAAAACGTTTTTATTGAAACAAAACAAACCATGGGGGAGGGGGATAGGAGGTTAGGATACATAGAATACAATCAAAGAAAAAGGGTGCAACTCCAGAGGGTTGGCAATGGATAGCTCGGTGGGCCAGGGGAAAAACACAGTAAATGCAAGGCTAGAAATGCAATCTGTGGAATCCCCGCATGCATATCTGGCACCCCGAATCTAAGCATGAAAACCAGCAGCAATTCAACAAAGCACAATCCCCCCCTCCCCATCCCCCATCCCCCCAGTAACGAAAAAACAACACCCCACTCCCCCCGTCCTATGGTCCCGCACCAGATTAATCCTCACCAAGAAGCCCCGCACCCCCCCCCACCCCCCGGGAGGCCCCTGTCTCACATGTGAACTAGTCCGCTGGGGTCACCGGCGGCGTCAACCTAAGAAGCCTAAGATACCTCGGGCAGGTGAGCTCCCGGAATTCAGTGGACAGCAGAGCTAGAAAGGGTTGCCACAGCTCTTCAAATTGGTCTATCTCCCCCGCAACCGTGAGCGACAGCTTCTCCATCCCCAGCACATGCCAAAGCCTATGCAACCAACCCGTGATGGAGGGGACGGTGGCGGTGCGCCAGTGGATAAGAATGTTCTGAACCGCAGACCCCAGCGCAATCGCGATCTGCCTACCCCTGCGGGACTTCAGTGGGTACATTAGGTCATTGGGGAGGCCCAGCAGGACATACGCCGGGAGGCGCGGCAGCTCTATCCCAAAGTGCTTATCCACCTCATCCAAAACTTCCTTCCAGTAGGCGGTCAGCGCTGGGCAATCCCAAAGAATGTGTGAGAGGGTACCTTCCTGCCCGCAGCCCCGCCAGCACCCCTTGTCAGTGTGTTTATGCATTTCATACAGTCTCTCCGGGGTGTAGTACCAATATGTGGACACCTTAGTAAAGGTCTCGGTAAGGCCCGTGTGGTATGCAGAGTGCCGCGCCCGATACGCAATTTTATCCCATTCCTTGTGGCTGAGTGTCCTACCCAATTCCCTGTGCCAGCGCTCCCTCCCCGGGTTGTAATAGTGAAACGGCGGGGGTTGTAGGTACTTGTACAGATCGGTAATTAGCTTAGCGTCGGAGGTCCGAGTAGCCAGCCACCTCTCATACGGTGTAATTTGACGGGCGGCGGTGGCACGCACCTGGGGCTGGAGGGCCCAATGCCGAACCTGCATGTAGCGCAATCTGTCCAGCTCCGTCAGGCCGAACTCCTGGCGGAGTTGCTGAAAAGGAACCACTCCCTCCGGGCCATAGATCTGAAAAAGTGCCCTGCAGCCTGCCTGCACCCAGTGGGAGAAAACCCCCGGCTCCATCCCTGGGGAGAAGTCCGGGTTGCCCACTATGGGCGTGAGCGGCGAAGGAAAGGTGGTGAGGCCCCGAGCCTCACAGACTGCATCCCCCAAACGCAGGGGGACCCGCGTGACAAAAGAAGCGTAAAGATTAGGGGGGCGGTGCGCGCGGCGTAAGAATGGAACCTCTTGTAAGGTGCGGCCCGCCACTGCCTGGTCTTGAAAGAGCCAGTGTTTGTCGGACTCCCACCTGCTCCATTCCACCAGATATCGCAGCTGTGCCGCCTGAAAGTACTTACGGAGGTCCGGAATATCGAGACCCCCCGCCTCCGGAGCAAGCGTGGAGAGGACCCTCTTCATTCGGGGCTTGCGGCCCTGCCAGACAAAGCGGGAGATGTCCGCCTGCATTTGATGTATCCAGCCCACCGGGGGCTGGAGAGGTAGGGCCCGAAAAAGATACAGTATCTGGGGCAACACCGTCATCTTAACCGCCGCGATTCGCCCCAGCCAAGACAGTAGGCCCTTGCTCCAGCGACCAAGCTCCTCCTTGATCTTCCTACTGAGGGAAGCATAATTGGCCGTAACCATCTCCGGCAATGTGGGCGCCAGCAGAATCCCCAGGTATGGCACCGTGGACGAGGACCACTGCATGGGGAAGAGCCGCTGAAGGTCCCTCCTGGTATCCGCAGCCAGGGACATGTCTAACGCCATCGACTTGCTCATATTCATTTTGAAACCGGCCACACATGCAAAGGCGTCCAGTTCCCGGAGGCAAGCAGGCAGCGACCTCCTAGGGTCGTCCAAGGTCAGCAGGACATCGTCCGCGTAGAGACTGACAGTGTGGACGTACTGGCCCATCCGGACCCCAGTAGCATCCGGGTTATTGCGAATCCTCTGAGCAAACGGCTCCATGTAGAGGGCAAACAAAAGCGGCGAGAGGGGACAGCCCTGCCGCGTGCCGCGTTCGATAGCAAATCCACCGGAGCTACACCCGTTGACCCGCACCGACGCTGAAGGATGCTTATAACAGTTGAATACCATGGTGCGGAACTTATCACCGATTCCCAATTTCTTGAGGACCAGCTCGAGATACGGCCAGTGAACTCTGTCGAAGGCCTTCTCCGCATCAACAGACAGCAACATCCGCTCCCCCGGGATCCGCGAGGCCTTCTCCAGAACATGCGTCACCCGCTTGGTGTTGTCAACCGTCTGTCTGCCTGGTACGAAGCCAGTCTGGTCCGCCTCCACCAATCCGGGGAGGTGTGGACCCAGCCTGGACGCTAGAATCCCTGTGTACAACTTGAGGTCGACATTTAAAAGCGAGATGGGTCGATACGAACCGCAGAGGGCCCGGTCCTTCCCAGGTTTCGGGATTACCGCGACCGTCGCCCTCAGGAGATCCGGTGGGATGGCTCCCGGTTCGGAAAAGGAATTAAATAGCCGGGTAAGGACAGGGGCCACAGCCGTGCAGAAAGTCTTGTAAAACAGAGACGTGTATCCGTCCGGGCCCGGGGCCTTACCATGCTTCAGCCGCGCAATAGCGGAAATCACTTCTTCAACGTGGATATCTCGCTCCAGGTGGTCCGCCTGAACCGGATCCAGCACCGGAAGGGTCACCGACTCCAAATAGCCTTCGGCATCCCGTGGCGAGGAGGGCTCTTCAGCATACAGCTCCTCTTAGAAGCCGCGGAAAGATTCCGCTACCTCCGCATCCCCAGAGACGACCCCCCCGTCCGTGTCCACCAGCTCTCTCACAACGCTACGCTGTTGCGTGACCCGGAGCCGGTGTGCTAGGAGCCTGCCACATTTGTCCCCCCCAGTGTAGTAGGCATGTTTCAAGCGCAGGGCTGCATACTCCGCCCTGTCAAGATCCAGTGCCAACAGGAGCTTCCTCGCTGCCTTCAACTGCCTCCACACCCTTGGCACCCCCGTACGGCGGTGGACCTGCTCAAGCTCCCGTACCTGAGCTGTCAGCTCGTCCCTCTTCCGTTGCCGCTCCCTATTTTCGGCTGCGGAGATAGATATAAATTCCCCCCGGAGGACTGCCTTCAGTGCCGCCCACTGTGTCGCCTGCGAAGTGTCGGTGTTGCTATTGTGAGTGAGGTAGTCTTGTATGACCTCCCCAATGCGCTGCACCACCGACTTTTTGTGTAAAAGGGTATCCCGGAGGCGCCACACCCCCCGAGAGGGGGAGGCCGCCGGCCACTGGAAAACGCCGGTGACTGGGGCATGGTCAGACAGGGTCATGACCCCGATGTCCGCCGCCGTGGCAGCGGCACGCAGCGGTCCACTCACCAGAAGGTAGTCCAGCCGTGAGTAGGTTCGGTGTGCGTGCGAGAAGTAAGAGTAGTCCCTATCCGTGGGGTGCATGGAGCGCCAGAGGTCGTGCAAGTCCATTTCCGCAATCCGGGCCTTTACAGCCTGGGACAGTTCCCCCGTCTGCGGGAAGCGCTGCGCCGATCTGTCCATCACAGAATCGAAGACAATATTAAGGTCTCCCCCCAAAATAACGTGGCGGTCGGGAGAAGCAGTGACATCCACCAACACGGAATCTAGGAAGCGCTCTTGGTGGTCGTTAGGGCTATAAACGGAGCCGACCGTAAACGCAATGCCTCCTAAGCGCATGCGATACGCAAGAAGCCTCCCCTTCTGTTCAGCACACTTATACAAAACCTCCCCCCGAAAGGAGCTCGCTAGAAGAATGGCTACCCCCGCCGTCTTGTTCGCTGCCGAGGAAAAAAACTGGGTAGGGAACTTAGCAGAGCGCAGCCTATGGCAATCCCGGGGCAATAAGTGGGTCTCCTGCAAAAGGCAAATGTCCGCCTGCGTCCCCTCCAGCAAAGAGAAGATCGCTCTGCGCTTCACGGGGTTATTCAGACCCTGAACGTTAAGGGTCACTACCTTTAGGCCCGACATTCCTCTCGGGGATCGGGAGCGCCGTGCAATGGGCAGGGGATCAGCGGGTGGGGCGCGCGGGGCAGCCGCGCAGGACAAGCCAGAACAAGGTGGGCATGGACAACATCGGACGGGACCTCCCCAACCCCAAAACAACCCCCCCCCCACCCAAAACACAACCCTGGCAACTAGCCACCCACAAACTCAAACACCCCATTGTCCCAGTCAAGCCCCAAGACGGGCAAGTCCGTAGAAAGAAACGAAGTGGACGTCCAGCCACTCACCTCCATCCGCTCCCCCCCGACCCCCCCGCCCCGTACCAAGCATGTAAAGAAGCTAAAGGCATCTCCCCCCGGAGTGAGTGTTAGGCCGTCAAGGCCACGCCGGAGGAGCCGGTCGAGTCCCCGGCCGCCGCCCTCAGAGCGTCGGCCATGTCCGCCCTGATGGTAGGGGAGTCAGGACGCCCTGCGCTGGCCGCTGAGCGCCGCCTCGTCGACCTCCGCCGGTTCCGTCTCTCCGAAGACCTCCACGACGGTGTAGCTCCTTCCTCCTCCGCCGCCGTGAGCCCCAGGACACCACAAATGTCTTGCAAGGAGCGTAGCTGGTGTAGCACCCCGTTCCACCGAAAAATCAGGCGGAAGGGATGACCCCAAGAGTACGGTGTCTCGTGTTCACGCAAAAAGTCAGTGGCAATCCTAAAGGACCTGCGTTTCTGCAGCGTGATGCCGGAGAGGTCCTGGTAAAGCGCCACCGGCCGATCCCGGAAAGTCAGGGGCTGTTTCCTGCGGGCCTCAGCCATGATGCGCTCCTTCAGTGGGAAGTCGGGCAGGAAGGCCAGAATGTCCGGTGGAGGTGCCGATGACTGGCGCTGCCGGCCGACCCTATGCGCCCTATCAATGCTGATGGGGAAGTCCGCAGCTTCCCCCAGGATCTCTCGGAACAGGGCCCGCAGGTAGCCCCCCAGATCGGACCCCTCGTCCGCAGTCGGCACACCACGCACTCGGATGTTGTTCCTCCGAGATCTGTTCTCCAGGTCCTCAGAATGGGCCTGGAGCTCCACACACTGCTCCCGGAGGCGGAGAACGTCCTGTTGAAGATGGACTATCTCCTCCGCTCGGTGGTGGGCCTCCGTCTCCACCGTGTCAACTCGCTCGCCAAGGCCCTCCACTTCCCTGCGCACTTCCCGGACCTCACTGGCCACCTCCCGCTTCAGTGTCTGGAAGTCCTCCCTGAGGGAGCTAAACAGTTCCTCCATAAAGGTCCTCGTGACGGGTGGCTCCCCCCCAGTCACATCCGCCGGGGCCCGGGAGGACCCCGGTGAGGGCTGTGTTCTGTCCCGCAGTTGCTGGGCCCTGCCAAGCATGTCCGGCAGGGTGCGGTCCCCCTTCTTCGGGCCGCCTTTCCCAGACATCGCCAGCACCGCGGTCGGGCACAGGTCCAGCCGCCCCAGGGATGTCCAGCCGCTGGCAAGCGCTCGACGTGGGTGTCCCCCCACAGGCAGAGTCGCTGCGTCACAGGTGACAAAATGGCGGCCCAGCCCGGTCACCGTCAGCCGCGGGAGCCCATTCGAGGCAGCAACGGGAGCCACAGTGGGGGGGTCTCATCAGCACATCCCCCAGAAAGTCAGCCCAGCAGCAGCGGGGGTCACATACATCCAGCAGCAAGGGCTCCGGCGAAGGCCACCACCACTGCTCCCTCGGGGACAAGATGGCGGCAGGGCGGAGCAGGGCAGAACGACCAGGCCCAGCGGCACCACCGGGGCTCCCAAAACGCACAACAGTCAAATAGGTTCCACCGCCGGCTTCAGTCTGTCACACACAGGGGCCCAGGTGGTCCGACTCCTTCAGAGAGTCCGTCGTACCTCGGCTGAGGGTTAGGGGCCCCCGCAGTGCGAAGTGTCGCCGACACCAGTCCGAGTGCCAAGGCGCCCGTCCTAATCCTTCCGCGCCGTCGGGTCCCCTCCTGCAAGGCTCCTTCAGCCTCCGTCGAGCCAGATTCCCTCCAGATCGCAACTTTCAGCACCAGGCCCAGCCGAGGCGCCCGGACAGCACTCCAATGCGCTCCGCCCCTCAGGCCATCCGTCGCTCCTTAAACTCGATCGGACTTTTGGGGGGCTTCCCCCGAGGCGATCCAAACCAAAACGGCAACAACGTGCGCCCCTGGTGCTCCGCCACGCTCCACTCCCACGCCGAGCCTCAGCGGGGGGAGAAAAGCATAAGAAAAGGGCTCAAGCTTGGCCGGGCCGGAGGAGCTACGGGAGGAAGCGTCCGCTCACCCCGCCATCTTGGCCACGCCCCGGAAGCCGAGTTTAGATCCCAACCAAAAGAGAGATTTATTCCTTAAAGTGACCCAGTGTTCTGTGGTTCCAGCACGTAAATGCGTAACGTTAGCCATAATCACAGAATAAGGAGCGGCAGCCGGGGGAAGGGCCAAAACTGCATTAGAATCCACACATAGGTTGTATTCAGATGTTGGAACATTTGAGACCGGATAAGTATGTGATTCTGGCCGGGATTTCTGTTGCTGGTTTAGTCTAAGAGCAGCATCAGGACAGAGGGGAGTGCCAATATTTGTCAAGTTTGATACTTGAATTGGAGACCTATCTACTAGATCTAGATCTATAGGCGGAGCCCTAGGGTTAGAACCAACCTCGCAGGCTGCCTTGGCATTAGCAAGTAACAGAGTTTGACTTTTTGAAGACTTACTGGAACTGTGAGTACAGGTTGCTTTTGCCAGAATTGTGTTTGTTTGATCCCCAGAGGCAGCAACCGCGCCATGGGGTACATTAGATCTCGAGGTAGTCAAATAACAAGTTTCTGAATGACTTAAAAGCATAGCTTCCTCTGTGCCCACTCTATTAACAAGATCTGATAATGTTACTCTCAGATAGGAATCCAATGTATCAAATTTACTAATTAAGGCTTCCAAGTCCTTTGAAATGTTAAACGGGGTGCCTTTATTGGTGTTATTCCTTCGAATCAGCACATCTGTTGTTGATTTTGTTTTTTGGGGATTTTTGGTCCCTGTAGAACTAGGAGGATTACTGTTAGCAACGACTCTGTCATCTTGACGATTATGAGGGGAAGTGCTTAAATTAAATTCAAGATTACTGGTGTTGCGAGTTCGTTTAGATGGAGGTTGTGGGCCACTGTCTACTTCTGAGTCATGTATGGTGATAGGCTCAGAAGAATTTACTATACACCCATTCATAATTACACTAGATTTCAGAGTTGCAGATGGAATTAGTGGGTGAATGTGAGGCTCTTTCCCTGTATCTCCCGTCACTGCCGGGCCAGATCTTTCGATATTTATGGCCTCCTCAACAGATGTTATCTGCTGTTCGATGGCCCCCATTGCTCCGGACAAATATTTTAAAAGAGTCTGGTGGGTCCCCCCCCGCCGTCCTTGTGATGATTTTTATGGCACATGGATTTCCTCTTCCCCATAGCTCTAAATGTTCAGCCTAAGGGGATCGATGACAGACAAAAATTTCTGCACACTTAAGTGGGATAAGGGCCAGATGAATCAGGACTTACCCGCTCCGTTTTATATGATGATATACCTTTTTAAGTCACAATACTCCTCTGTAGTGCAACCAAGGGCTGTGGCCCAGCCCAGCCTAATACGGCCTATGACGGGCTTAGACGGGCCCGTCTTGGCCCGGTCTTCGCCCGGGCGTGCCGCACGCGCGTCCCGCGCTGCGGGACCTCTCTCCCGGTTTTCACGTCCCTCCAGAGACTCTCGGTAAAGTGCAGTGCGTCGTTGTGGCCAGGGAACAGGGGCCGTGTGCAAGTTCGCAAGATAGCAGCAGATAGTGATCTCCCACGCTGCGGGACCTCTCGCCCGGTTTTCAAGTCCCTCCAGAGACTCTCGGTAAAGTGCAGTGCGTCTTGGTGGCCAGGGAACAGGGGCCGTGTGCAAGTTCGCAAGATAGCAGCAGATAGTGATCTCCCGCGCTGCAGGACCTCTCTCCCGGTTTTCACGTCCCTCCAGGGACTCTCGGTAAAGTGCAGTGCGTCGTTGTGGCCAGGGAACAGGGGCCGTGTGCAAGTTCGCAAGATAGCAGCAGATAGTGATCTCCCGCGCTGCGGGACCTCTCTCCCGGTCTTCACGTCCCTACAGGTACTCTCGGTAAAGTGCAGAGCATCGTTGTGGCCAGGGAACAGGGGCCGTGTGCAAGTTCGCAAGATAGCAGCAGATAGTGATCTCCTGCGCTGCGGGACCTCTCTCCCGGTTTTCATGTCCCTCCAGGGACTCTCGGTAAAGTGCAGTGCGTCGTTGTGGCCAGGGAACAGGGGCCGTGTGCAAGTTCGCAAGATAGCAGCAGATAGTGATCTCAGTATTCAAAAATGAGAACCCCGGCACTCCAATCATTTATCCGTACAATTTTGTATTTGAATCTCTAAAGCAAGAAAACACTATGATGGGAAGAGATACCTCCTATTACAGGAATCTTCTAAGAGAGCAATGATTGATCATTCATTGAAATGATTTATTTGCTGTTGAAAATATCAAAAAAGGAACACAGTCATTGGCACTACATCAAGTATTAACATTTTCACAAAAATGATTTCTCTATGGTGTGCTTAGAAATCCAGTTTTCGTTATGTAGAACATCGACAACAGCCAAAGCGCGTTTCGTCACCACCGTGACTTCCTCAAGGCTTAGATGATGCTCACACCGGGGCCTCAAATTTTCATTGGCTTAATTGTCCCGTATGTAAGAATACTCCTGGAACCATGCTCGGATTTCTAATAACTGCTTCTGGTCCTTTTCTTCTTTGTCACGTTATTGGCACAGACCCTTGGTCCTCCCGAAAGTTTGATAATACGTATGTACGTTCACTACAGTAAGTTCATTGTCGCGATGTCTAGGGTCAAATTGTATGAGAATTTTGAAATAGAATCCGAACACTATTGATATCTTAACACGATCATTCGGCAGAAAGTAAATCTTAATCGCGTTGTCAACAACAAATATGTATCCAATTTAAAGAGTGCTGTGATAAGGCCCTATAAATTCAGCGAAAAGAGTTTTCTGTCACGTTCTCAAGATAAGTGAAGTCCAAAACCCAGAGTGCTGTGATAAGACCCTGTAATGTTGCTCCATAGATTCGCAGCAACCTGCTCTCTCCGTCCGTTCCGCCGAGACCTCTCATGTAGAATCCACCTTTAAAGGATCTATGTACTTTCAGGGCCATTATCTTTGTTTTGTAAGTGTTTACTTCTAATCCTCGACAATCGCATCCAGCAAAACTTATGTAACCCCAATGGAGTGAGAGTTAATAGTACAGTACAATCTTTAGTAGCAATATGCCTCCCATTCCTACGGAGTTCCGCGCTCTAAATGCCAAGTGTTAGACATGTCATCCTTAGGGTTGTCTTTCCCCAGACTTTTTCCCTTTTGCCTTTCATTTTTGCTAATTATTTTTGTTAGCTTTAGGACTCTGAGCACTTTACCACTGCTAACCAGGGCTAAAGTGAATGTGCTTCTCCCCTAAAACATGATGACATTGGTGTATACCTGATTGGCATATTTTTTGTACTGGTAAGTCTCTTGTAAAGTGGTATACCGTATACCCAGGTCCTGTACTACATATGCTATTAGTGAGCTGCAGCACTGGATGTGCCTCCCAAAGGAGTAGCCTCTCAAACCTGCCTCAGGCCTGCCACTGCAGTGCCTGTGTGTACAGTTTACTGCCACTTCGACTTGGCATTTCAAACTACCTGTGAAACCTTAATCTCCCCTTTTATTACATGGAAGTCACCCCTAAGGTAGGTCCTAAGTGACACTAAGGGCAGGATGCTATGTAAGTAAAAGATAGGACATGTACCTTTATGTTTTGAATGTCCTGGTAGTGACAAACAGCCTATTTTGTTTTTCACTTCTGTGCGGCCTACCTCTCTCATAGGCCAGCACTGGGAATTCCTTAATACACTTTTAAGCTGTAATTCTTTATTAGGGAGGAGTAGATTTTTCATGTTTGATACGTTTGGATGGAAATGATAAATCCTTTTTACTGGTGAAGTTGGATTTAACATTACTGTTTTAGAAAGTGAACATTTCTCCATACTTACAGCTGTGTTTGTTTGGCAGCCTGTTTCCAATACATATACGGGCTGGATGACAGCTGCACTTTGTGCATTCTCTCTAGACGGCCATAGCACAGGAAGGTGAGGCTCATCGAGGTCGTAAGACATTGACTCCGGTCATAGGCATACACTCTCCCCGCAGCTCCTGCTCTCCGTCGCTGCCTGCGGAGCCCCCGGCCTTGGGTTTTGAAGGCTGCTGCCTCCAAGGTGTTTTTTGGGATCTTGTGCAATTTTGTGCTATTTTGTTACTACTTGTTTTCTGTTCCGCTTAATTACAGCTTCTGTTTTCTTTTCCTGTGTCTGTTTTTGCTTGTTTAATTCACTGATTCCCCCTCCCTCGCGCTCCCCCTGTTCACGCCACTGCTGTCCTGGCCCCGCCCCTCTATCCACGCCCGTTCTCCTGCCTCCCAGCAAAGCCCCCCTCCACTCCCCTATATAATGCAGACCGCTGCGGGGGAGCGCTCGTAAGACCTTGACTCCGGTCATAGGCCTGCACTCTCCCTGCTGCTCCTGCTCTACGCTGCTGCCTGCGGAGCCCCCGGCCTTGGGTGTTCGAGGCTGCTGCCTACAAGGTGTTTTTTGTGATCTTGTGCAATTTTGGGATCTTGAGCAATTTTGTGCTATTTTGTTACTACTTGTTTTCTGTTCCGCTTAATTCCAGCTTCTGTTTTCTTTTCCTGTGTCTGTTTTCGCTTGTTTAATTCACTGATTCCCTCCCCCTCGCGCTTCCCCCATTTCTGCCACTGCTGCCCCGGCACCGCCCCTCTACCCACGCCCGTTCTCCCGCCTCCCAGCTGAGCCTTCTTTATGTGGTAAATATTTAAATTACCTGTACTATTTTTTATGCGGTAAAGTCTAGTAAGAATAACTCAGTCAAAATAAGAGGCAGAATCCGTGGTATTAGAGGTTCTGAAAAGGACTTTATTCCTTACAAAGGAATTATGGTTCGAACCAGGCAATCTTATTCCATCACCACGAAGGTTCAGGAAGGGATAGGCAATACATTATTGACAAGTAATAATATATATACGAAAAGCATTGCCTTAAGACAGATGCAGGAGGCGTAACAGCTGATAATACAGATAAGAATACACATACGTAATGAAAATAGGCGTAATAATAGGCGTATACTAGAAACGTCATTTAAAATGATGTCACAAGTGGGTGGATCCATAAGAGAATCCTGCAGTGTCAGCAGAAATATTTGGCAGAGATGCGCGCGCAGCCGCATGACGTGTGATTGACGTGCAACTAGAGGGTGAAGGGGAATTGACATTTAGCTCTACATGTGGAGACAGAAGTCTGGGGGGTCAGGTCAACCTAATCCCAAATCGTATCTAATATCTTTGTTTAAGGAACTGTTTTATCCAAAAGGAAAGGTCTCTCGGACGGAATCTATTCTATACTGACTGTTAGTGCATGTACAAGCGTTTATGTGTCTACATGGAATGCGAGGGGGCAGGAATCTTCCATGGTAACAGGGGCTATGAATTACTTGCATAAAGACAGCGAGGCCGAGCCCTTTGCTCGGTAGCTGGAAGGATGTTTACCTAAACTACTAGACAGGAATGCATTGGATGAGGAGCGGAGCAGATAACTTGAAGGCTGAATACAGTTTTTGGCAGGCAACAGGCCGCGTCAGGCACCGTTAGCCGCGCAGGGAGTAAGACAAAGTTCATGGATACCGATGCAGGTCCAGGCTGGAGCATTTCAGAGGCAGAAGCAGGAAAAAGGCTTGATGGCAGAATTCAGGGCCTACTCGCCTGAACTGTAAAACGTGAAAAGTGAACCATATAAAGTCGGTGGCCAATCATACTTAGGAATGGAATATTCGACCCATTCATGGCGGATCTGAAAGAGGACATGTTGACGTTGGACGCACATGTATTTGCGTCTTCATAGCTGGAACTGGAGGGAACATACATGTACTTGTAGCATGCACATGGAGCCGTTGGGGTCTAAGATAGGGGACATAACTGATCATAAAATTCATATTTCCTCATTCCCTCCTTGTCCCCTACGGACCCTTCATGAAATATCCATCTTCATTAATCCATCAATCTGTTCATATAGCATCATTTGTTCTTCTTTCTTCTTCCGGGATCTTGAATGAAAATTTGAAGGCGGGATACACGATGTGGCACACAGACCACAAATCGCTGGCCCACATTATAGACACAAGCAGCAACTGAATAGAATGAGAAAGCCAATACCTAGGAAGGATAGGATCCTCCATCCCCAGGCTGACAACACGCTCCAGAACCAACCGGACCAAGTCCAGGTGCCTGGATTCTGGTGTATCTTTATATACTGACGGCGCATTTTCTGGTATGAAAACACAGCAACTTGATCCGATGACCCTACAAGCTCCGCCCCTATCGGCCAGAATGACGTCAAGGACAAGACGATTTTAAAGAACAACAATCCGCATCGCAGACTGCTCCTCTGTTAAGTTGCCTAAGGCGGAAGTAGTTTCATTCACTACTGCTTCAAGGGTTCTAGTTAATCTACGTATCAGCTTACTATTAGTGACTGTACCTATGTAGGGAAAGAAACCTTTATTGAAATCTGTGTATTGCTCCCATGCTGTTTCGGTGTAGTCGACAATCGGGAGATCTCTCTGCTGTCTATTGTGTACTAAATGGGTATTCCTATGGTAATCAGGCGGGGCTAGGAAAACAGGTGGCAGAAGGAATGCAATGTAACAGGTACCATCCCAATCTAGGGGTAGGCGTATGTATGCGGTGTGACCACAGATGAAGTAGGAGTGACGAGAAGCTCTAAATGTAGACTTGCCTTTATCACTGAATTCTATCACAGTGGTACATTTACTATGGCCCATGTGTATTGAACCATTCTTTCTTACACATAATTCGCCTCTAACTGGAAATACTGACATAGCGGGCAAGATTGGTGTAGCTTCGGATTCAACATTCAGGATCATGAGATTAAGTGTAAAGTTACCTAATCCATATACTTCATTTTCTAGATCAGTTCCTGTTCTTTTGGGAAGCCCCTCCTTGTTAGGGTAGCAGACTTTAAGTAAAACTAGGTTCAGGTTTCCCCAAACCCAATTATCTTGATAAACTACTGAATTTGAATCTAGGGAATTAATCAAACTAAACCATGCTCCACAGGAGCCATTGTGTGTGAATGGATACGGAAAGAGGGGCAGAACTCCCTTGTATTTCTGATAGGGAGGCAGTCGGCCACATATCCAACAATTTGTAGCATTGCTGGTCTGATGAGAATGATGTAACATACTAATGAATGTGTTGTTGCGCAGCGCAAATCTATAGGACAACTCATGCGGGGGTAATTCGCTAAAAGAATGTTCGGCAGTAGCATTGAAAGCACGCTTGGAAATAGGGTAATACATGTGTAATAATATACTGGCAATAATAATCAGAAGACTTAGAAAAAACATAATTAACAATGTCACTATGCAGTGACTACGAAGTGATTTGCAGTACGCATGTTTCTTGAGCTGTTTCTGTCTATTTCTCTCTCTATTTCGGTCTAGAGGATACATGTCAGAGACAAATTCAACCGATTCACCTTGGAGAGGACTTAAACAATCAAATTGTCTGACTTGCTAGACCTTAGTTTCAGTTTATAGTTTTCTTTTTCTGGCTTATCAACCAGGGGGAGTTTTGAGTCAGTCTGTGAGGGAATGCAGGGCTGAAAATTCAAGTCGGATGATAGTCCATGAAATTTTTTGATATGGCTCGAGTGCAACCACCCTTTACGTCCCTCAATCTTCACAGCTGTCCTTGTGGTCAATAAGACGAGCTTAGGCGACTGCCAGCGAGGCTCCAGCGGGTTCCTTCTGTCGAAGTTCCTTACAAGCACAAGGTCCCCCGGGACCACGTCATGGGGCTTCACCTCAGTGTTATCGGGAAAAGCTGCAGCTACCTGTGAACGACAAGATTGTAGTGCAGACATCAAGGAAGCCAGATAATCTGTCAGCATATTACAATCAACATCAGTGATTTTACGTGGTATAGGCGTCCCCCACATATTTGGTGGTCTACCGAAGATCACCTCATACGGGGATAGCCCTGTTCGAGAGTGTGCTACCATTCTCATGTAAAAGAGCGCAACTGGTAAAGCTACTATCCAGTCGACACCTTTTTCTCTACATACTTTGGACAGTCTAATTTTCAAAGTTTGATTATGCCGCTCCACGAGACCTGCTGCCTCGGGATGTCGGACACAGTGGAATTTCCATTGATAGCCTAACAGAAGTGAAACATGTTTCATTAGCTCGGATGAGAATGGCTGGCCATTATCTGAGTACACGACACGGGGCAAACCATACCGTGGGAAGAATTCTCGAACTAACTGTTTGGCAGTAGTCGGGGCAGTGTAATCTGAGACGGGATACGCCTCTGTCCACCGGGAAAGAGCGCATACAACTACGAGGACATATTTGAATCCTCGACATCGTTCCATCTGGATATAATCCATCTGGAGGACTTCAAAAGGGTGACCGGGGGGTTGAAATCCACCCTGTTCTACAGGTACGCCTTTTCCTGGATTGAACTGACAACAAATCATGCAGGTACGTACTTTCTGTTTAGCTGCTGCTCGCAAGTGTTTATTGAACCAAATGTGTTGAATACTGTCTAGCATAGCTTTCTCTCCTAGGTGCGCTGGACTATGTATTGTGTTAATGATGACTTGAACCATTGAGTCGGGGAGAAACCATATAGATTTTCCCTTTGTCATCCATCCTTGATCCGTTTGGATCCCTCCTAACTCAGTCCATCTCTTTATTTCTTCTGGTGTAGCATGTGTCTGTATGTCAATTACATCAAGGGCGGGATCCTTAACTGTCATGCAGTGTGTTGGTGTCGGAACTATTGTCTTTGTCGTGTCAGTTGGATGAGTCTGATTCTGAGCAGTCTGTTTAGCTG
Source organism: Triturus cristatus (assembly GCF_964204655.1). NCBI lineage: Eukaryota > Metazoa > Chordata > Amphibia > Caudata > Salamandridae > Triturus > Triturus cristatus. Next base: position 1,193,401,891 of record NC_140591.1, read on the forward strand.
TTCTGTCAGCTAGGTCGTTACCCTGAGAAATAATGTCAGTCACTTTCGTATGGGCCTTGCACTTCATAATCGATATTGCAGTAGGCAGATGTATTGCATCTAACAGAGCTTGAATAAGGGGACCGTGCTGGATGTGGGCACCGTGAGAAGTTAAATAACCTCTCTCTCGCCAAAGCACGCCGAAGTCATGGACGACTCCGAATGCATAACGTGAATCTGTGTATATGTTGACTTTCTTATTTTTGGCTTGAATACAGGCTTGTGTCAGAGCGATGAGCTCTGCTGCTTGAGCTGACAAGGTATCGATATAATTTGTTTCAATAATTTCGGTGTCTGTTGTGACTGCATAAGCGGCCACTAACTCTCCTGTACTTGTTCTCATGCATGAACCATCTACATACAATGTCAGGTCTGGATCTGATAATGGAATATCTGTCAAGTCTTGTCTGGGTTTCGTCGTAATAGTAATGACTTCAATACAATCATGTGCCAATGGGTCTGTTCCACTTAATGGCAAAAGTGTGGCAGGATTTAATGTACTACAACGTCTGATTTCTATGTGTGGCTGGAACAATGTCAATTCATAACCCGTCAGTCTTGCTATAGTCAAGTGTTGTGTTTGGGTCCGGTTCAAGAGAACCTCTACTGCGTGTGGTACTTGTACTGTCAATTGATGTCCTAACACTATGGCATCGCTTTGTCTGATTGCTAAAGCTGTTGCTGCGACTGATTTCAGGCACGCAGGAAGAGCCTGGGCTACGGGATCTAATGTACTGGAAAAATAAGCACATGGCTTGTGTGATCCTGCTTGTTCCTGCGTGAGTACTGACAAAGCAGTACCTTCACGTTCTGTAACAAAAAGTGTAAAACGTTTGCTGTAACATGGTGTTGCTAAAACAGGTGCTTGACATAAAGCTTTCTTTAAGCTTTCAAAAGCTTGTGTATGTTCCTGAGTCCAAGGGAGGACAGTCGATGTCGCTGCCTCCTGTGTTGTCAACTGAATGAGTGGTTTTGCTAGAAATGCATATTGAGGGATCCACTGCCTACAGTACGAAGTGAGGCCTATGAATGCCCGTACCTCCTTTTGTGTCTTGGGTGGCGGCATGTTAACAATTAATTGGATACGGTCGGGTGTAAGCTGTCTTCCCCCCTTGGACAGCAAGTGCCCAAGGTAAACAACTTGCTGGACACAGAATTGCAGCTTCGAAGGGGACACTTTGTGCCCCTTGTCGGCTAAGAAATGTAAAACCGTCAGTGATGCTTTTTCACATTCAGGTTCGCTTCGGGCGGTGATCAGCAGATCATCGACATATTGAAGCAGGGCAGTGTTAGCTGGCATGTGAATACTGTCAAGTTCTCTTTTCAGTGCTTGGCTATAGATGCTGGGGCTTTCTGTGAATCCTTGAGGTGCGCGTGCGAATTTAAAACTTCGTCCATTTAAACTGAATCCGAACAAATATTGGCTTTCCGGATCGATTGGGACGCTAAAGAAAGCGTTTTTGAGATCAATTACAGTAAAGAACGTTGCTTCTGAATCTATGGCTGTTAGCAATGAAGAGATATCTGGGACCACGGGGTATTGTGGTACAATGCATTTATTTAATTCTCGCAGATCAATAACTAATCGATATACTGGTGGTGCTTTTGGATCAGTTTGTTTAAAAATCGGAATTATCGGGGAATTACATACATTGGAGTCCGTTTCTACAACCACTCCTTGTGCAATGAGCTCGTCAATGATTTGCAGTAAAGCCACAACAGCATCTGGGGGTAACTTGTATTGTCGCATTCGTGGTAGTACCACTCCTGTTTTGAGTGTGACTCGATATGGTGTAATGTGCATACAACCTACATCAGTGGGGCCTTGCGCCCATAAATGTGCAGGTAGATTCTGTAACCGGTGATCCATGTCTCTAGACACGTAGTGACCTTTAAAGTCACGCAAAAATAGTCGTACTCCTTCCGGAGAACAACATATTACAGCTCCTAGAGCCTTCAATGTTTTTATACCTAACAAGTTTTCTGGGCATGATTTTGTGAGCAATAGATCTGTAGTCCGTGTTAATGGACCGACTGTGAATGCAAGTGGTTGCGATACTTCGTTAATAGTGGGCTTTCCTGAAAAACCAAGGGAAATATTTTGTGAGCCTGAGAGGGGTGCCCCTGGGACTTCGCTGTGACTGATAGTGGTTCTGCTTGCCCCTGTATCGAGTAGAAACTTTCTGTCTTTCCCTAATACTTGACTCTGTACGTAAGGACCCTCTTGATCTACAGGGACCTCAATTAGGGGTAAGCCAACTTCCCTCTCTAGGCTATTTCATGTGTAGCGCTGATACTCTGGATAGTCATTTTGTGCATACTGGTACATCTGTTGTGTCGTGTTTTGTGTTGCAGCAATAGGCTGTGGCTGTTGTTGTGGTTGTTGTTGTGGTTGTGGTGCGGTCTGTTGTGGAACTGGCATACGTTGCGCATGCTGAGGTACTTGTTGTTGGATCTGATCCTGTCTAGGCGGACGTGGTCTCTCCTTCGTTATACCCGTAGAGATATTATGTTTCAGAACTGCGCAATCGTGTATATAATGACCTGGCTGTTTACAATAGTTGCATGTCCCTCTAACAGGACCTGCTGAATCATTGGACTGCGTCGTGCCCTTTTTATGACCGTCAGCTGGAACTGACTGAGCAACAAGCATTTTCATTTTCGTGTCTTTCATACGTCTTTGTTCATGTTCTTGTTCTTCTCTAATTCTATTGTGATGATATTGTAACATTTGTAACATCTGTGACGGTGTGTTACCTTGCCAGGTACTCTCGAATTTTAATACTCTATTCTTAACTTGGGGCAGGGAATTCTCAACTAATTTTGTCACAAACAGATGTGGATACGACTCACTACTTGCTTTTATGCCACTATTAATACCAAAACATTTTTCAAATCGGGAATAGAAATCACTAGTGTCTTCATCTTGTTTTTGCTTACAGGCTGAAATTGCACCCCAGTCTTCCTTTTTCGTAGTTAATAAACGTGGTAGTACCTGCACTTATAATCCTGGTAATGCTGTAGTCTTTTCCCCAAGCCCTGAACCTGCAGCTCGGGCCTTTTCTTCGTTTTCTAGTGCTGTCCAATCTATCTTTTGGTCTCCCACCTCCCATTCCTTTTCTTTGAGTTTCTCGTAAATACCGGCAGGCAATAAAACTTTTAATATTTTCATAATGTCAGGGTAAGTATACTCTCCCATGAGTAACATGTCTTTTATCTCACGGTGGAAACCTGCTGGGTCTTTGTCATGGCTAGGTACTACTTTCTTCATTTCTAATAATTCAATTTTAGTTATGGGCGTGTACACAAACACGCGTTTAAAAGTATTGTCATCACCTCTGATTGGGTGTACTTCGCGTAAGGGATTCTGTCTGTCTATGTGATACGTTTTTCTTTCCAACTTGGGGGGAACTGAAACATGTTCTGGGCATACGAAGACAATGTATTGGTGTCGATATTCTAGAATTTCTTTAATTAAATCAGTACCTGAACCTCTCCATTTATTCGTGAGTAATTCTATCAGTATATCAGGTAGGGGACCAGGATCGGAATGTTGACTTCTATACAATATAACGAGGTGTTGTATCATGTATATACCAGCTAAACGCTGTTCGTCTGGGGTAAGATTCAAAAACGTGTGTGCTAGCGCATCATCACTGTATTTTTCAGAACTGTCAGCCCATTGTACTGCTGACCTGGCTAATTCTTGTTCATCCATAGAATCGAGCATGTGATACCCCCTTCGGTCTCGAAGTAATTTATCAGCAGCCTGGAATAGGTGTTCAGGGGACCTTGCATTTAACATAGGGGCTTGAAAATGTCTGTTGTCTGGACGTATCGGACGTATTGGATCATTAAAGTATCGGGTATTGTTACAAGGTCTTCCCCTACCTACATAAGCTATCGTTTCTAATTGTCCTGTGGGCATTTCTGATTCTTCCTCCTCTCCCTCTGATTCAGTTTTGTCTGCCTCCAATCTGGCTTTATGTATTTGTTCTACTTCCTTGCGGATTTTTCGGCACATAGCTACTATACACGTCTGTTTATCATGTTTTCCCTCTGATATATTCTGACCCCATCTGGTAAGTACTTGCATTTCATCCTGATCTACCTCGGACCTATCTCTGTCTCTGATCATGCAGTTTATGAAGAAGCGTAACAGTAGTCTCTGTATATCCACTTTCTGGTATTCCATGGCTTCGTCAATACTTTCAGGGCCTTGCCCTGTTTGGACAAAGCGATATATATTGTCTAAATGTTTAATCATTCCCGGTAGTGTCGTTAAATATATTGAAGCTCGTCGTATACGTAGTGATGATAGCAGCATTCTGTCATTTTTACCGGGCACTGGATCATATCTACAATCCACAAGATGTTCCTTAAACATGTCGGACGTTGCTATTTGGGGTGTACGTTGGTTTGCTAAGTCTCTAAGAGACGATTTACTTCGTGATGGTGGCGTGGCAAAAATTGCTGCCGCACCTCCTGTCGCACCTTCTGAGGTGCTAGGCACGAAAGGATTTGTGGGATGTAAGGTAGAAACTGTGGATGCAGGAAAAGCGGTGGAAACAGATGGACCTGTTGGATTGTGCGGAGGAGTTTGTGGTTGCGGAGTTGGGGGCGGATGATCTCGGGGTTGAGCACCATCGACAGGTGGCGTGTGTGGTGGAACATTAACATATTCGGGAGCTACATCGTCTAAATAGGAGGAAAGGAAAATATCTTTTGCGGTCTTGGGATGTGCTTTAATCGGGAGGAATGGGGGTGGCAAATCTTTCGGTATTTCCGGGGTGGCCTTAGGTAAACCTTCGGCCAAAAGAGGATACATACCATTCATAAGAGTGTTTCGTTGTCTGTCTACTTGTTCTGTTTTTACTCGGATACCTTCCTCAATTAATATATTTTCTCGGGCTTTATTTGAGTTCTCCCTACTTTTCTCTTCCTGTCTGAGCGCTTTCTCTGTGCGCCTATGCGATTCTTTACGCCATAGTTCAATGGCATCTTTCTGTGACTGTCTGGCTTTCTTTTTCCATAATTCTTCTTCTACTCTCATGATGCAATCTGCATCCCATGTCCCAGCTACGGGCCACCTCTGACTTTCTGCTAGATCCTTGGTGTAGTCCACCCATAAGTCAAGATATAATACGGCATCTAGGCCATGTTTATGATACATAAAGTACCCTGGAGTGTCCCTAGGTGGAATGGGAACAGCTTCTTCGAGTACTCCTTTTCTAGTTTTGATCTGTCTTAATTTTGAAAAGAACGGCATCTTTAAACCTTGCTACTTGATTCTTACTCAAACTGGACTTGAACACAATTAATACAATAAACACAATAATGAACACTCATTCGTACCACAATTTTTAAACACATTAAAACTTTTAACATTTAACATTTAACGAACAATGATAATTAAGAGAAAACTAACTACTGACATAATACTAATACTAGATAATACTGAATTATATACATATGAACATACTGGATATACTGCTAAACAGTACAGATACACTGCTAAAACAGTGCAGACTGGATCTGTGTACCCAAACCCGTCAGGACCGGCACAAACCAATGTGCACGTCTAAATGCCTCCCCAGCAACGGTACTCACCGGGTAGCACGGAACGGAAGGCCTCGGAACTGAACTGAACTGGACCGGACTGGACTCGACTCGACTCGGAACTTCGGAACCTGGTGGGCCTCTGTATACCTCGGATCTTGCTCTCTCAGCTAGGCTCTGGTCGGGATACTTCGCACTTCTCACCGCCTCGTCTGGGTGTTGATCGCAGCCTCAGTGACCCCCGCTTGGCCGGAGGGAGATACAGGAAATCCTGCGGGTACGCGTTTTTGTCCGTCCAGCTGTGGCAGGAGACCGGGCCTGCAACGCACCTCCGGCGCGTGAGATGAGAAAGTGTCCCTATTCGGGCGCCAATTTATGTGGTAAATATTTAAATTACCTGTACTATTTTTTATGCGGTAAAGTCTAGTAAGAATAACTCAGTCAAAATAAGAGGCAGAATCCGTGGTATTAGAGGTTCTGAAAAGGACTTTATTCCTTACAAAGGAATTATGGTTCGAACCAGGCAATCTTATTCCATCACCACGAAGGTTCAGGAAGGTATAGGCAATACATTATTGACAAGTAATAATATATATACGAAAAGCATTGCCTTAAGACAGATGCAGGAGGCGTAACAGCTGATAATACAGATAAGAATACACATACGTAATGAAAATAGGCGTAATAATAGGCGTATACTAGAAACGTCATTTAAAATGATGTCACAAGTGGGTGGATCCATAAGAGAATCCTGCAGTGTCAGCAGAAATATTTGGCAGAGATGCGCGCGCAGCCGCATGACGTGTGATTGACGTGCAACTAGAGGGTGAAGGGGAATTGACATTTAGCTCTACATGTGGAGACAGAAGTCTGGGGGGTCAGGTCAACCTAATCCCAAATCGTATCTAATATCTTTGTTTAAGGAACTGTTTTATCCAAAAGGAAAGGTCTCTCGGACGGAATCTATTCTATACTGACTGTTAGTGCATGTACAAGCGTTTATGTGTCTACATGGAATGCGAGGGGGCAGGAATCTTCCATGGTAACAGGGGCTATGAATTACTTGCATAAAGACAGCGAGGCCGAGCCCTTTGCTCGGTAGCTGGAAGGATGTTTACCTAAACTACTAGACAGGAATGCATTGGATGAGGAGCGGAGCAGATAACTTGAAGGCTGAATACAGTTTTTGGCAGGCAACAGGCCGCGTCAGGCACCGTTAGCCGCGCAGGGAGTAAGACAAAGTTCATGGATACCGATGCAGGTCCAGGCTGGAGCATTTCAGAGGCAGAAGCAGGAAAAAGGCTTGATGGCAGAATTCAGGGCCTACTCGCCTGAACTGTAAAACGTGAAAAGTGAACCATATAAAGTCGGTGGCCAATCATACTTAGGAATGGAATATTCGACCCATTCATGGCGGATCTGAAAGAGGACATGTTGACGTTGGACGCACATGTATTTGCGTCTTCATAGCTGGAACTGGAGGGAACATACATGTACTTGTAGCATGCACATGGAGCCGTTGGGGTCTAAGATAGGGGACATAACTGATCATAAAATTCATATTTCCTCACTCCACTCCCCTATATCATGCAGACCGCTGCGGGGGAGTGCTTGTAAAACCCTGACTCCGGTCATAGGCCTGCACTCTCCCCACAGCTCATGCTCTCTGTAGCTGCCTGCGGAGCCCCCGGCCCTGGGTGTTCGAGGCTGCTGCCTCCAAGGTGTTTTTTGTGATCTTGTGCAATTTTGTGATCTTGTGCAATTTTGTGCTATTTTGTTACTACTTGGTATGTGTTTCGCTTTATTCCAGCTTCTGTTTTCTTTTCCTGTGTCTGTTTTCGCTTGTTTAATTCACTTATTCCGTTCTCACGCCTCCCAGCTGAGCCTCCCTCCACTACCCTATCTAATGCAGACTGCTGTGTGGTTGCGCAGTTGATGCGCACAGTGGGCACGCCAAAGGCGCGCCAAAGGCGTGGCTAACGCAAGCCCGTCAGCGCCCATCCGTGCCTGGACCACACCTAGTGCCAGAACCCCTGGCTCTCGCAAGAGCCACAACACCCGTCGACGCTACAACGCCGGCTTCCTCCACGGACTCAACACCGGCCGATCATCATACTGCTTCCAGGCCAGCCCGACACTCACCCACGGACCCTTCACCTGCCGTGACTGCAGCTACACCCGCATGCCCCAACCCACCCATCAGGGCAGAACGCAACCACCTCAGACGCATACTACTCAACACCAGCTCCGTCCACAAGCACGCCGTCAAACTCTTCCTAACAGAGACCTGGATGAACCCCTCCTTGGTGCCCGACATCGCCATAGCCATCCCAGATGGATGCAAGATCATCAGAAGGGACCGCACCAACAAACCAGGAGGAGGAATCGCCATTGTCTACAGAAATACCCTCAGAGTCTCGACCTGCACGACAGACACCTCCAGCACCACCGAACACCTGCACTTCCAGATCCACACCAACCCCAACACCACTCACAGAGGAACACTCGTCTACAGACCCCCCGGTCCCCGGCCACAGTTCATCGACGCCATATCCGACATCGTCAGCATGCGCTATTGCATCCACAGACTACATCCTCCTCGAAGACCTGAATTTCCACCTCGAGAACGCCGACAGCAACCCCGCTGCTCTGCTCGATAACGTCGTCAACCTCAGACTTAAACAGCTCGTCATGACCCCGAACCACACCGCCGGTCACACGCTTGACCCCATCCTCTCAGCCAGCAACCACGTTACCTTCAGCCACACCACCGAACTCCACTGGACCGACCCCCGCTGTGTCCACTTCACCTTCAAGAAATGCACCACCACCCACTACAGATCCCCTACTGCAGCTGGAAGAAGGTCACGGAAGACAAGCTCATCACCACCCTCGCTCAGACCCACCAACAAACACCACCGACACAGCTACCAACAACCTCAGGCAATGATCGACGACTGCGCCAAGACTCTCGCCCCGATCAAAAAACCCTCAAACAGACGCACCGACAGAAAGGCCAGCTGGGTCACCACCGACCTCCAGGAAACCAAGCAGACTTGCCGAAGACTCAAGGAAAAGTGGCACCACAAAAAGACACCGGAAAACCACACAGCCCTAAAGAACGCCATCCGTAAGCACCACCAACTCATCCGAGCCACCAAAAGGGCCTCTTTCAAAAAACGCATTGACAACAACGCACACAACAGCAAAGAGCTCTTCAACATCGTGAAGGAGCTCTCTAACCCCAGCTCCAACTCCCATGGCATCCCGCCATCGCAAGACCTATGCGACTCCCTGGCCACCTTCTTTCACCGCAAGTTCGCAGACATTCACGACAACTTCAACACCCAGACCATTCCTACAGCCACCGACACTGCAGAACCACCGCCTCCCAGCCTCACCAACCACCTGCTCTTCTGGACCCACGTCAACGGCGACTACACCATCAAGACCATGAACACCATCCACTCCTGAACACCAACCGACCCCTGCCCTCACCACATCTTCAACAAAGCAAACCGCATCATCGCTCCCCAACTTCGGAAGATCATCAACATCTTCGAGACTGCCACCTTCCCGGAAAGCTGGAAGCATGCCGAGATCAACGCCCTACACAAGAAACCCACAGCGGACCCAAAGGACCTCAAGAATTTCCGGCCCATCTCCCTTCTTCCGTTCCCGGCAAAAGTCATCAAAAAGATCGCCAACAAGCAACTGACACACTCCCTCAAGGAGAACAACATCCTGGACCCGTCCCAGTCCGGATTCCGCAGCAATCACAGCATCGAACCCGCCCTCATAGCTGCCACAGATGACATCAGGACCCTACTGGACAACGGCGAAACCGCGGCCCTCATCCTCCTGGACCTCTCGGCTGCCTTCAACACCATCTGCCACCACACCCTACGCACACAACTACACAACGCAGGATTATGCGACAAAACCCTGGACTGGATCACCTCCTTCCTCACTGACAGAACCCAGAGGGTCCGCCTCCCGCCTTTCCATTCCGAAGCCACCAAGATCATCTTCGGCATGCCCAAAGGATCATCCCTCAGCACTATCCTCTTCAACGTCTACATGGCACCGCTCGTCAACATCGTCCGCTCACACAACCTCAACATCGTCTCCTACGCCGACGACACTCAACTGATCCTCTCACTCACCAAAAACCCTTCCACCGCCAAATACAACCTCCACGAAGGAATGAAGGCCATCACCAGCTGGATGCAGACCAGCCACCTGAAACTTAACTCGGACAAGACAGAAGTACTCCTCCTCGTATCCACCCCCTCAGCCTGGGATGATTCTTGGTGGCCAGCCGCCCTGGGAGCCACACCCACACCCACTGACCACGCATGCAACCTGGGGCTCATCCTGGACTCATCGCTCTCAATGACCCAGCAAGTAAATGCCATCTCCTCCTCCTGCTTCAACAGCCTTCGCACGCTACGCAAGATCTACAGATGGATCCCCACCGAAACCAGAAGGATGTCACACAGGCCCTAGTCAGCAGCAGGCTGGACTACAGCAACGCCCTCTACGCAGGAACCACGGCCAACCTCCAGAAGAGACTCCAACACATACAGAACGCCTCTGCATGCCTCATCCTTTACATACCCCGCCACACCCACATCACTGCCCACCTGAAGGACCTGCACTGGCTACCAGTCGAGAAGAGGATCACCTTCAAGCTCCTCACCCACGCCCACAAAGCACTACACAACACCGGACCAGCATACCTCAACAAGCGTCTCACCTTCTACACCCCGAACGGCCAGCTGCGCTCCGCCGACCTCACCCTTGCCGCCGTCCCACGCATCCACAGAACCTCCACCAGCGGCAGATCCTTCTCCTACCTCACGGCCAAGATATGGAACACCCTCCCCACACAGCTTCGACAGTCCCTGGACCTGCTGTCCTTCAGGAGACTCCTCAAGACCTGGCTGTTCGAGCAGTAGCTGCACCCCCACCCCCGCTCAGCGCCTTGAGACCCTCACGGGTGATTAGTGCACTTTACAAATATGTGATTGATTGATTGATCTGCATGCTGAGCACTCATCTGCATTTTGATGTGTCTTCCTGGGCAGGGAGGAATGGGAGGAGCTGACAATTACTCTTCAATAGGTGGTGTACTGTCCACACACAAAACACTGATTTACCCCCCATGGTTAGCCTAACAGACAGGACTGGGTTGAAACGAGTCCCTGTGCACTTCAGAGACTTCATTTGAAGTCACTCCCTACATAAAAAACCCTTTTGGGGATAAGTACTGGGTTGGTGACTCCTAAAATCAGACACTTCTTTAACTGAACCTCTGTCAGAAGGAATACTGTGCTGCTTAAAGGACTCGACTGAACTGCTTTTCTTGAAGGACTGCTTTTCTGCTTGTTGCCCTGCTGCCTGTTGCTCATTGACTCTGCTGGAAGGACTCTACCTTCCCTTCAAATGATCTCCAAGGGCTTGTTGTCTTTTTTTCCTCCTGTTTTCTGAAGTCTCAGGGACACAAACGATTTCCTATAATTCTGCTGGTGCTCCTGGACTCTGCATTCTGTGAGTCTTAATCTTGCCTGAGGTGCACCCTCCAAGCTCTGTGCCTCGGAAATGGGTTCTGCATTTTTTTTTCTACAGAAACCGACGCATTGCATCGACTGCATGAGGAATCCCGCCACATCAGTCTTCGACACCTACGCAGAGGCTGCTCGACGACAGCAGATCAGCCGCTGCTCGACGCCGACACAGCGCAGCTAGGTGAGGACGCATTGTATTCACTTCAATGGAGCTCAACAACAACATGGGACCCCCTTGTGCAGCTTGATAATGACTCAGTAGGTCCTCGACGTCAACAGCTTCATACAAGGTATTTCTTCAGCAAGACCATCTATCGTGGACGGCCTAAACTTTGGATTTTCACCAGTCCCTCGCAACCTCAAGAAACCTTCCGACAGCAGGTGACTTCTAAGCACTGTTTTTGCATTTAATCTTCACTTGCTAAATAAATGATACTTACTGATCTTGTGAGTGCAGCGTATTATCCTTTGGGATTGGTGTATGTATCTGAAAATGGGTCCACCCCCATGCAGCGCTAGCACCCATCATTGAGTTTGGCAAAATTGTTTGGTGGTTCTTGTGAAATGAAACTATGAACGAACTGCCAGAACAGCTGTGCTTTGTATTTCCAAAACGCTCCCTTCGATTGAATCAGCAGTTATTCAAACTGCTGGAAGTGCAGCCATTCAACCGACTCCTGCAGGTCAGTAAATGCAGAACAAGCAGTCACAGCAGACTAGGGACATGAACATCTTCTATACATCATATGCAAGCCACAACCTGCATGGACGGTTTGGGGGAAGAGACTATGTCAGGTACAATTATCTCATCCATGTGTATTGGGCCAGGAGTGTGGTGACTCTGTGCTTCTCTTGGAATAAAAAACATTGTAATTGACGCATTTGAGAGACAACGAGTTATTAACATCAAGCACAGAGTTCATTCGCCCTTTGGGACTGAGGTGATTTAGAACTACACCAACATGGCGGCATGAGTGTATTCAAACTTTACCAAGATGTGACAGTGTCCCCTCACTGTTTGCTACAAAGATTCATCCAATGGCTTCTTAACAAGATGCAAGTCTGATGAAGGCAAACAGTGAAACACGTCACTTGCTAAATAAATGATACTTACTGATTCCATGAGTGCAGCGTATTATCCTTTGGGATTGGTGTATGCATGTGAACGTGGGTTCGCCCCATGCAGCGCTAGCACCTGTCATTAAGTTCGGCAAAATCGTTTGATGGAACTTGTGAAATGAATATATGTGTGTGTGTGCTTGCATGTGTGTGTGTATTTTTTTCATTCACACTAAATCCAGAGACTCCCTGCAGAGTTACACAGGGACACTGAGTCCCACGAGGGAAACGTGGATTTTGCGAGTGACCAAAAAAAGTTTTTTTAACATTTCTTACCCCAGGACACATGTCAGCCCTCTTTTACAACATGTACGAGGGGTCAGGAAATTTCTCACCTGACTCCTTCATTTAATATGCAAACACATTTTCAGCCCCAAGGACCGTTTCCTCGACAAACAAAATGGCAGCTGCAGCTTTTTTGTGAAGGTGCGGCCAGCCAATCAGGACTTTAATATGGTGCATGAATCCGCGGATCCTTCTGCAGATCCGAGTCCCTATATATACAAACTTGTTTTCCTGTTAAAATCTCTAAAACTACTGAACGGATTTACACCAAATAAGTGAAACCGTAATTTGCATGACCAAATCTACCCTAAGTCCCAACTATGACTACCTACTGGATATATATATATATATATATATATATATATATATATATATCATCAAAAACACACCAGATTTGGAGAGCCACACGTCTTTGTGTCATATTTATTTCCTGCCAAGCAGACCCACTGACAACACTCACAAGTTCAGAGATTTCTTCTGCCAGCATGTCCTGACGCGTTTCGAGCGTCTGCGCGCCCTTGTTCACAGGTGTTGGCCGATGAGTGTAGGCAGCATTGCGCACCTCAAATGCCCACTTTTGTAGTCCCGCCCACCTGGGCGTGTCGGCATAGTGCAAACTGGGATTTGAAGTCTATTCACAAGGTAAGTCTTTCAGTAAATGCGGCCGCCATCACAACATCCAAAATAGATACCCCAGTGGGTTTCTGTTCCTTGTCAGGGTCGCAGTAGGGCTGTTCTACCCTGTGACAGGAAAACACAAAGGACTCCATTAAGCGTCTGCGATCACCACGCTAGGACCCGCTCTTCAGCGGCGGGGCAACTCCGCGACCCCGGCAGGCCGCAATTGATTCCATCAAAAACACACCAGATTTGGAGAGCCACACGTCTTTGTGTCATATTTATTTCCTGCCAAGCAGACCCACTGACAACACTCACAAGTTCAGAGATTTCTTCTGCCAGCATGTCCTGACGCGTTTCGAGCGTCTGCGCGCCCTTGTTCACAGGTGTTGGCCGATGAGTGTAGGCAGCATTGCGCACCTCAAATGCCCACTTTTGTAGTCCCGCCCACCTGGGCGTGTCGGCATAGTGCAAACTGGGATTTGAAGTCTATTCACAAGGTAAGTCTTTCAGTAAATGCGGCCGCCATCACAACATCCAAAATAGATACCCCAGTGGGTTTCTGTTCCTTGTCAGGGTCGCAGTAGGGCTGTTCTACCCTGTGACAGGAAAACACAAAGGACTCCATTAAGCGTCTGCGATCACCACGCTAGGACCCGCTCTTCAGCGGCGGGGCAACTCCGCGACCCCGGCAGGCCGCAATTGATTCCATCAAAAACACACCAGATTTGGAGAGCCACACGTCTTTGTGTCATATTTATTTCCTGCCAAGCAGACCCACTGACAACACTCACAAGTTCAGAGATTTCTTCTGCCAGCATGTCCTGACGCGTTTCGAGCGTCTGCGTGCCCTTGTTCACAGGTGTTGGCCGATGAGTGTAGGCAGCATTGCGCACCTCAAATGCCCACTTTTGTAGTCCCGCCCACCTGGGCGTGTCGGCATAGTGCAAACTGGGATTTGAAGTCTATTCACAAGCCAACACCTGTGAACAAGGGCGCGCAGACATGCTGGCAGAAGAAATCTCTGAACTTGTGAGTGTTGTCAGTGGGTCTGCTTGGCAGGAAATAAATATGACACAAAGACGTGTGGCTCTCCAAATCTGGTGTGTTTTTGATGGAATCAATTGCGGCCTGCCGGGGTCGCGGAGTTGCCCCGCCGCTGAAGAGCGGGTCCTAGCGTGGTGATCGCAGACGCTTAATGGAGTCCTTTGTGTTTTCCTGTCACAGGGTAGAACAGCCCTACTGCGACCCTGACAAGGAACAGAAACCCACTGGGGTATCTATTTTGGATGTTGTGATGGCGGCCGCATTTACTGAAAGACTTACCTTGTGAATAGACTTCAAATCCCAGTTTGCACTATGCCGACACGCCCAGGTGGGCGGGACTACAAAAGTGGGCATTTGAGGTGCGCAATGCTGCCTACACTCATCGGCCAACACCTGTGAACAAGGGCGCGCAGACGCTCGAAACGCGTCAGGACATGCTGGCAGAAGAAATCTCTGAACTTGTGAGTGTTGTCAGTGGGTCTGCTTGGCAGGAAATAAATATGACACAAAGACGTGTGGCTCTCCAAATCTGGTGTGTTTTTGATGGAATCAATTGCGGCCTGCCGGGGTCGCGGAGTTGCCCCGCCGCTGAAGAGCGGGTCCTAGCGTGGTGATCGCAGACGCTTTATGGAGTCCTTTGTGTTTTCCTGTCACAGGGTAGAACAGCCCTACTGCGACCCTGACAAGGAACAGAAACCCACTGGGGTATCTATTTTGGATGTTGTGATGGCGGCCGCATTTACTGAAAGACTTACCTTGTGAATAGACTTCAAATCCCAGTTTGCACTATGCCGACACGCCCAGGTGGGCGGGACTACAAAAGTGGGCATTTGAGGTGCGCAATGCTGCCTACACTCATCGGCCAACACCTGTGAACAAGGGCGCGCAGACGCTCGAAACGCGTCAGGACATGCTGGCAGAAGAAATCTCTGAACTTGTGAGTGTTGTCAGTGGGTCTGCTTGGCAGGAAATAAATATGACACAAAGACGTGTGGCTCTCCAAATCTGGTGTGTTTTTGATGGAATCAATTGCGGCCTGCCGGGGTCGCGGAGTTGCCCCGCCGCTGAAGAGCGGGTCCTAGCGTGGTGATCGCAGACGCTTAATGGAGTCCTTTGTGTTTTCCTGTCACAGGGTAGAACAGCCCTACTGCGACCCTGACAAGGAACAGAAACCCACTGGGGTATCTATTTTGGATGTTGTGATGGCGGCCGCATTTACTGAAAGACTTACCTTGTGAATAGACTTCAAATCCCAGTTTGCACTATGCCGACACGCCCAGGTGGGCGGGACTACAAAAGTGGGCATTTGAGGTGCGCAATGCTGCCTACACTCATCGGCCAACACCTGTGAACAAGGGCGCGCAGACGCTCGAAACGCGTCAGGACATGCTGGCAGAAGAAATCTCTGAACTTGTGAGTGTTGTCAGTGGGTCTGCTTGGCAGGAAATAAATATGACACAAAGACGTGTGGCTCTCCAAATCTGGTGTGTTTTTGATGGAATCAATTGCGGCCTGCCGGGGTCGCGGAGTTGCCCCGCCGCTGAAGAGCGGGTCCTAGCGTGGTGATCGCAGACGCTTCATGGAGTCCTTTGTGTTTTCCTGTCACAGGGTAGAACAGCCCTACTGCGACCCTGACAAGGAACAGAAACCCACTGGGGTATCTATTTTGGATGTTGTGATGGCGGCCGCATTTACTGAAAGACTTACCTTGTGAATAGACTTCAAATCCCAGTTTGCACTATGCCGACACGCCCAGGTGGGCGGGACTACAAAAGTGGGCATTTGAGGTGCGCAATGCTGCCTACACTCATCGGCCAACACCTGTGAACAAGGGCGCGCAGACGCTCGAAACGCGTCAGGACATGCTGGCAGAAGAAATCTCTGAACTTGTGAGTGTTGTCAGTGGGTCTGCTTGGCAGGAAATAAATATGACACAAAGACGTGTGGCTCTCCAAATCTGGTGTGTTTTTGATGGAATCAATTGCGGCCTGCCGGGGTCGCGGAGTTGCCCCGCCGCTGAAGAGCGGGTCCTAGCGTGGTGATCGCAGACGCTTAATGGAGTCCTTTGTGTTTTCCTGTCACAGGGTAGAACAGCCCTACTGCGACCCTGACAAGGAACAGAAACCCACTGGGGTATCTATTTTGGATGTTGTGATGGCGGCCGCATTTACTGAAAGACTTACCTTGTGAATAGACTTCAAATCCCAGTTTGCACTATGCCGACACGCCCAGGTGGGCGGGACTACAAAAGTGGGCATTTGAGGTGCGCAATGCTGCCTACACTCATCGGCCAACACCTGTGAACAAGGGCGCGCAGACGCTCGAAACGCGTCAGGACATGCTGGCAGAAGAAATCTCTGAACTTGTGAGTGTTGTCAGTGGGTCTGCTTGGCAGGAAATAAATATGACACAAAGACGTGTGGCTCTCCAAATCTGGTGTGTTTTTGATGGAATCAATTGCGGCCTGCCGGGGTCGCGGAGTTGCCCCGCCGCTGAAGAGCGGGTCCTAGCGTGGTGATCGCAGACGCTTAATGGAGTCCTTTGTGTTTTCCTGTCACAGGGTAGAACAGCCCTACTGCGACCCTGACAAGGAACAGAAACCCACTGGGGTATCTATTTTGGATGTTGTGATGGCGGCCGCATTTACTGAAAGACTTACCTTGTGAATAGACTTCAAATCCCAGTTTGCACTATGCCGACACGCCCAGGTGGGCGGGACTACAAAAGTGGGCATTTGAGGTGCGCAATGCTGCCTACACTCATCGGCCAACACCTGTGAACAAGGGCGCGCAGACGCTCGAAACGCGTCAGGACATGCTGGCAGAAGAAATCTCTGAACTTGTGAGTGTTGTCAGTGGGTCTGCTTGGCAGGAAATAAATATGACACAAAGACGTGTGGCTCTCCAAATCTGGTGTGTTTTTGATGGAATCAATTGCGGCCTGCCGGGGTCGCGGAGTTGCCCCGCCGCTGAAGAGCGGGTCCTAGCGTGGTGATCGCAGACGCTTAATGGAGTCCTTTGTGTTTTCCTGTCACAGGGTAGAACAGCCCTACTGCGACCCTGACAAGGAACAGAAACCCACTGGGGTATCTATTTTGGATGTTGTGATGGCGGCCGCATTTACTGAAAGACTTACCTTGTGAATAGACTTCAAATCCCAGTTTGCACTATGCCGACACGCCCAGGTGGGCGGGACTACAAAAGTGGGCATTTGAGGTGCGCAATGCTGCCTACACTCATCGGCCAACACCTGTGAACAAGGGCGCGCAGACGCTCGAAACGCGTCAGGACATGCTGGCAGAAGAAATCTCTGAACTTGTGAGTGTTGTCAGTGGGTCTGCTTGGCAGGAAATAAATATGACACAAAGACGTGTGGCTCTCCAAATCTGGTGTGTTTTTGATGGAATCAATTGCGGCCTGCCGGGGTCGCGGAGTTGCCCCGCCGCTGAAGAGCGGGTCCTAGCGTGGTGATCGCAGACGCTTAATGGAGTCCTTTGTGTTTTCCTGTCACAGGGTAGAACAGCCCTACTGCGACCCTGACAAGGAACAGAAACCCACTGGGGTATCTATTTTGGATGTTGTGATGGCGGCCGCATTTACTGAAAGACTTACCTTGTGAATAGACTTCAAATCCCAGTTTGCACTATGCCGACACGCCCAGGTGGGCGGGACTACAAAAGTGGGCATTTGAGGTGCGCAATGCTGCCTACACTCATCGGCCAACACCTGTGAACAAGGGCGCGCAGACGCTCGAAACGCGTCAGGACATGCTGGCAGAAGAAATCTCTGAACTTGTGAGTGTTGTCAGTGGGTCTGCTTGGCAGGAAATAAATATGACACAAAGACGTGTGGCTCTCCAAATCTGGTGTGTTTTTGATGGAATCAATTGCGGCCTGCCGGGGTCGCGGAGTTGCCCCGCCGCTGAAGAGCGGGTCCTAGCGTGGTGATCGCAGACGCTTAATGGAGTCCTTTGTGTTTTCCTGTCACAGGGTAGAACAGCCCTACTGCGACCCTGACAAGGAACAGAAACCCACTGGGGTATCTATTTTGGATGTTGTGATGGCGGCCGCATTTACTGAAAGACTTACCTTGTGAATAGACTTCAAATCCCAGTTTGCACTATGCCGACACGCCCAGGTGGGCGGGACTACAAAAGTGGGCATTTGAGGTGCGCAATGCTGCCTACACTCATCGCCCAACACCTGTGAACAAGGGCGCGCAGACGCTCGAAACGCGTCAGGACATGCTGGCAGAAGAAATCTCTGAACTTGTGAGTGTTGTCAGTGGGTATGCTTGGCAGGAAATAAATATGACACAAAGACGTGTGGCTCTCCAAATCTGGTGTGTTTTTGATGGAATCAATTGCGGCCTGCCGGGGTCGCGGAGTTGCCCCGCCGCTGAAGAGCGGGTCCTAGCGTGGTGATCGCAGACGCTTAATGGAGTCCTTTGTGTTTTCCTGTCACAGGGTAGAACAGCCCTACTGCGACCCTGACAAGGAACAGAAACCCACTGGGGTATCTATTTTGGATGTTGTGATGGCGGCCGCATTTACTGAAAGACTTACCTTGTGAATAGACTTCAAATCCCAGTTTGCACTATGCCGACACGCCCAGGTGGGCGGGACTACAAAAGTGGGCATTTGAGGTGCGCAATGCTGCCTACACTCATCGGCCAACACCTGTGAACAAGGGCGCGCAGACGCTCGAAACGCGTCAGGACATGCTGGCAGAAGAAATCTCTGAACTTGTGAGTGTTGTCAGTGGGTCTGCTTGGCAGGAAATAAATATGACACAAAGACGTGTGGCTCTCCAAATCTGGTGTGTTTTTGATTATATATATATATATATATATATATATATATATCACCTACTGGCGGACACCAGTAGGTAGTTATAGTTAGGACCTTGTTTCTATTCAAATAGCGTTTTTTCTTTTGCCAATATCTTTGGCGCCGTTTGACTAATCTTCGCGAAAGTTTCAAAACTGGTGAGGCGCTCCAGTCAGCTCCTGCCTTAAAGGTTTTGGGGTCATTCGTCAAACGGGTGCTGAGAAAAAAGTGGGGTCCCAAAACACGTTTTCCCCATTTTAACTTCCATTGGAATTTTGAAACAGGTTACAGCCCGAACTGCTAAACAGAATTACACCAAATTTGGCAAAAAGGTAGCCCTTGGATCAGAAAGGGATCTTTTTTTCAAATGGTGTAAATCCGTTCAGTAGTTCCTGAGAAATACAAAAAAGAAAAATATCGATAACTGAACACTGAGGAGGGTTCGCGAACCCTCCCGGGCACAGGCTTCACTCTGATTGGCTGCCAACACTCCAAAAGAGGAAGTGTTGGCAGCCATCTTGTTAACCGAGTCACAAGAAAACAGTGAAAAAGAGGTTGAAAAAGAAGAAAAGGGGGCAGGGTAGAAACACCTTGACCCCTTAGGCCTGCTCAGACGATCCCACAAGACCTCCAGGGCCAAAAAAGCATTTTTTTAAAAATTTCGGCAGAATTCGCTTTGGGGTCACGAATCCCGCCGAAATTTTAGATGTCATCAGTGAAGTCACTGACCATGTCATGAATGATGTAATATGTGATTTCATCAGCAGTGCATTGTGGGGGCGCGAGTTATAGTTATCTCAACTAACTATAATGGACGAATTTCTCTGGTTTTGTACAAGTGAAATATCCAACTAACTATAACGTCCCTGAAACCTATCTTTTTTTCAGTGAATTTCTAAGGTTTTTTAAATGCAAATTTCTAACTATAACGTGCCTGAAACCTATGGTTTTTTCAGTGAAAATATATATATACACATTACCTACTGACGGTCGCCAGTAGGTAGTTATAGTTAGGACCAATTTTCCCTAAGAAGCGCATTTTTTATTTTGCTTATAACTTTGGCGTCGTTTGATGAACCTTCATGAAATTTTCCAAACTAATTCTTTGTTCATATCAGCTGGTATGTGGAAAGTTTGGGGGTGATTTGTAAAGGGGGGGGCCGAGGAAAAAGGGGGGTCTCAAAACATGTTTTCTCCATGTTAATTTCCATAGGAAACTTTAGACAAGGCTACAGGTCGAACGGGTGAACGGAATTATCCCAAATTTGGCAGGGAGAAGGGTCTTGGTCTAGAAAGCATGCTTTTGTTTATTTGGTGTAAATCCGTTCAGTAGTTTTTGAGAAATATCGAAATTTACAGATATCGATATTTTGGAATTCTGCCATCTGATTGGCTGAGGCGTTACGAGCACGAGCTTGCTGGTTATTGGTTGTGAGCGCTGCGAGCGGTTGCAACAAGTAAGTGTTGGCTGCCATTTTGTGATTCTGTCGAAGTGAGTAAGGGGAAAAAAGGGTGAAAAAAGTGGGAAAGAGGAGGGTAGGAGCACTGTAACCTCTGTGGGGTGTTTAGGGTGAGCTATAGACGGGGTGTGAAGCGAAGTATTCACCTGTAGCGGTGTGAAAGTGCTGGGCTACGGAAATTAACTGAGGTATTGCCTAGAGTCTGATGCTGCTAAGGTGAGCTGGTGCGGGAGTCGGGGATTAAAGCGTGAGCCCAAATTGTGTGTCTTATGCTGTGAAGTCATGTGCCGTGGCCGCTGCACTACACCTGTGAAAGTAGTGTCAGCATGTGTTTATACCTACTAGGACAAACTACTGACCCGTACTGGTCTGAAAGTCCTGGGGTACGGAAATATGTGAGGTTTTGTGTACAGTCTCATTGTGCTAGGCTGAGCTACTGCCGGACTCGGGGATGAAAGCGTGAGTTCAAACAGTGTGTCATATGCTGTGAAGTCATGTGCTCTGGCAGCTGTGCCATATCTGTCCAAGTAGTGTCAGTATGTAGTTATACCTACTCGGAGGAACTTTTGTTTCGAACATTGTAACTTGTGTATGGTGCTTATGGTGTGTTATACAGGGAGTGCAAAGGTAAATTCACGCGTATCAAATCAATTCGGTATTTGTAAAGTGCAAACTACTCACTCCTATGGGTCTGATGGTGCTGGGGGCGTAAGCTGAGCTGCTGACGGACTCAGGGTAAAGCCGGTGAACTACTGCTCCCTACTGGTCTGAAAGTGCTTGGTGCAGAAATTAAGTGAGGTATTGCCTAGAGTGTCTTGCTGCTAAAATGAGCTGCTGTAGCTCGGGTATGAAACCGTGAGCCTATGTTTGCTATGCTGTGAAGTCATGTGCTCTGGGCGCTGTGCCACACTTGTCCAACTTGTATATGGTGCTTTGGTGGTGCTTTATAGGGAGTGCGAAGGTAAATCAATATGGTATTTGTAAAGCGCAAACTACTCACCCCTATGGGGGAGTAGAGGTGGTGATCAAAGTGAGAGCTCTGTGCTGCAAAGTCAGATGGTCTGGCGCTGCGTCACAGCTGTGTGGATAAATACATTTTGGCGAGGGTCTGGGAGTTGCCGTTACCTGGCCCTAAAATAGCTGGCCTAAGTTGTCAGTTATAGGGTGGCTCTTGTGTTGATTAGTTGGAGCTACATATAAGTGCGGATGCACAGCTTCAAGTTATTCAGGAAAACTCGATTTACGTGATCTGTGAAGTGTACTCCATCACTTCTGTAGATATCAGCCATATCAAAACATATGTTGTTGTTGTAGATGGACCCCATTTTGTGGTCTCTGAGGTATGCAGACACAGCTTTGTTGAGTTTCTTCCTAGATTTTTCAATCTGAGGACAAAATTGTTTTGACCATTTCCACTTCTGTCTTTGGCATCTATTGGAATATACAAAGACAGTTTGAGGGAAAAGTAACATCAATTGTCCAAAGGTGTCCTTCATAAGCATTTCCAAACCTACCCCAGTCAATGTGCCTAGGTCATTTCCACCACAGTGCACAATCGTGAGGTCAGGGTGTTGGAGATGCAAACAGGTTTTAACCAAAGGCAACAATTGGTGGCACTTCAATCCTCTCTGTGCAAACCATTTAATGTCCACATTTTGTAAACCTAGGTCTAAGTCAATACGTCTCTGTTATGCATACCTCTTGCACCAGACAATATAGCTATGTCCTACGATCCACACTAGCATTTTCAAGGTATGGCTGGAAGGTATGGAAGGATGTCTGTAGCTCATGCAGCTCCTTGGTAGAATAAGAGATATGTTTAAAGATGGGGAACTACTTTTTGTTGCCATACAAAATGATACGCGATTGGGAGACGAAAAGCATTCTTTTTTTTTTTTTTTTAAACCTTTATTTTCAAAAGTCTGGACACAGCTATTCAGCCGACAACCCGGAGGTTCGGCAGCTTCGGTAAAGAGGAACAGAGACGCGTCCACAGTACAGTGAAGAAGGAGTGCAAAGATTCCATTTTTTAAATAAACACATAACACACAACAACCCCCAGCAAGGCAAGAACACTGAATGCCCATGGTGATAGCCCCCCAGGGGAGGCAGGACCCCAATCATCTACCATTTACAGTATCGTGAAAAAAGGAAGAAGGGGGACAGCAGGGGCCAAAGAAGTCCATTAACCACACTGAGCTGGAAAGAAGGTTAGGAGGAAAGCTGTTCCTCGGGGGGATCCAGATCAGGGGCAAGACAAATTCCCCCCCTGTATTGGTTCCACCGCCCCCAGATGGCGTGCCACTTCCGAGGGCGGCCTCTAGCGCAATATACCGTCTTCTCCCTTAGCATACTCCAGTCCATATTTTCTTTCCACGCGGTCAATGTGGGGGGGCCCACGGATCCCCATAATCGCGCTATATCTCTCTTAGCGACCATATTGCCCAGAGTCACCCATTGGGTCTGCGCCGCATTGTGATCAGTGGGCCCCCAGACATTCAGGAGACAACACCGCGCTTCCGGCTGCATAGCAATGCCCGTCACCTCCCCCATCACTGCATGGACTCTCCGCCAGAATTCCGTGATGACACCACATTCCCAAATGATATGCAGGAAAGTACCCACCATACCACATCCCCTCCTGCATAGGCCGTCCTCCGAGAATCCCATGTGAACCAACCTTGGCCCCGTCACGTACACTCGATGCAGTATTTTAAGCTGCACCAGTCTCAGACGCGACGGGATCGCAACCTCCTTAGGAGAGGAAACAGCATACTGCCAATCCTCGTCATCCAACTCGAGGCCATCCCTAGACCACTGGTCCCTTAACCCCAGTAGCAGATCCGCCCGGACGTTTATCAGTTTCTTATAGATGAGCGAGATCGTGCTCTCGGGCATATGACCATCAAGGACCCGGTCCTCCAAAGGAGAGGACTCAGGCACCTTCTCACCCTCTATGAGGACTGATCGGAGGGCGTGACGCACCTGAATATAGCGGAAAAACTCAGATGGCCCCAGTTCATACTCCTTCTGCAACTCTTCAAAGGACTTCACCCTCCCCTTAATCAGGACATCTCCAACCCTGGAGATGCCGATCAAGTCCCATTTGTCAAAGCCTTTTGTGTGCCACAGCCTACCCAATCTCTCAGATTCAAACAGCGGGGTAGCGAGGGTGAGCCTATCCTTCCAGCCCAGCGAGTCAGTTGCCATCTTCCACACACGCACCGCCACACCAGTGGGCCCCGTGAGGGACGAGTCCAGGGACCGCGAATACAACGCCCTGTAATAGTTACCACCACGCAGCAACCACCTGTCCATGGCATACCCAGGGCTGAGGACCGGGCCATAAAACCCATGATTAATCGCACTCAGCTGGGTGGCCCAATAGTACCGTCGGATGTCTGGAAGCGCAATACCCCCGTCGTACCATGGGAGCGTCAACTTTGCAATAGCTATTCGCGGCCGCCCGTCCCACAGCAAAGCTCGTTGGAGGCCTTCGACCTCGCGAAAGTAGTTGGCCGGTACCCAATCCAAAGTATTCTGCAGCGCGTAGAGGAACCGGGGAAGAGACATCATTTTGAACAGGGCCGCACGCCCAACGAGGGAGAGCGGCAGCCTCCGCCAGCCCTCCACATCCCGCCTCAGGCGCGCTAGGGGAGGGAGCAGGTTCCTCTCATATCGCACGGCAGAATCCATGGAGATAAAGATCCCCAGATACACGAAGCCCTGCTGAGCAACCTGGATCGAGCAAGTTCGAGGGATCGGTGGAACCTCGCCACTAAGAACATATAAATACGATTTACTCCAGTTGATAACGAGACCCGAGTTCCTACCGAAAGATGTGAGTACGTCACAGACCACTATAAGTGATTTCTTGGGTGAGGCAAGATACAACAGGATGTCATCAGCATAGAGCGATATACGGTCCTCGTGCTCAGGCGACCATCTAAGTCCCCGTATGTCCGGGTGCCAGCGTATCCACGCAGCCAGCGGCTCAAGGGCGAGGGCGAACAGCAATGGCGACAGGGGACAACCTTGCCGAGTACCCCTCCCAAGCTGAAACGGAGTCGACGCCCGGCCATTTACCACCACACTCGCAAGAGGGCCCTCATACAGCAACTTCACCCAGCTCACAAAACCGTGGCCAAAGCCGAACTTGGTCAACACGGCCCACAAATATGCCCATTCCACTGTGTCAAAGGCCATCGTGGCATCGAGAGACGCCACAATAGCTGGTTCACGCAGCGTGCCCGCCCTGGCGATCACACCATGTAGGCGCCGAAGATTTAACGCTGTGTTACGGTGCGGGATGAATCCGGATTGATCCGGATGGACCAAGTCACCGAGTACCCTGATCAAACGGGCCGCCAGGATTTTAGCCAAAATTTTCGGCTCTGCGTTAAGGAGTGAGATAGGCCTATATGAGGCGCACTTATCTCGGGGTTTGCCCTCTTTGTGTATAACCACAATCGTCGCCAGTCGCTGATCCAACGGGAGGGCCCCACTCCCCCGCGCCTCCACGAACATGGCGCGCAGGTGAGGGGCAACCCTATCCGGAAATAGCTTGTACAGGTCGACCGGCAAGCCGTTCGGACCCGAGGCCTTGCCCGAGTTAAACGCGCGGATAGCCCCCGCCACCTCATCGACCGTTATGTCACCATCTAGATCGTCCCTATCTATATCAGAGAGACAGGGCAATGCAATATCACGCAGGAGGTCATGCGAGTCCTCGGGCGGCCTGTCCGACACTGAGGCATAAACCATACGGAAATAGTCCGAGAAACACTGCACAATCCTCTCAGGTTCCACAATCACCTCTCCCCCCTCTCCCGTCAACTCCGGCACTACTCTATTGACCCGTTCTTTTTTGTCCAGCCAAGCCAGGAGTGTCCCGGCCTTGTCACCAACATCATACAGACGGCCCTGCTGTTCCCTACCGAGGGTCTTAGCGGCATTCATCACCAGGTCCTTATACTCGGATTGCTTCAAGCACAGCTCATGCAGTGAGGCCTCTGTAACCTCCTCCTCCAGCGCTCCCTCCAAAGCCGCGATCTCCTCCTCAACCTGCAAAACCTCGCCATCTCTCCGCCGCTTGGCAGCCACTACAATGGAGAGGGCTTCCCCTCGCAGCACGGTCTTAAATGCTTCCCACAGCGACACTGCCGAGTCCACGGATCCCTGATTGTCCTTGAAAAAATTATCTACTGTCTTTACCAGCGCGCTGCGCATCTTGGGGTCTCGGAAATACCAAGGGTTGATAGGGGCCACCCTTCCCCCTCCCTCTCGACCCAGATCCAGCCTGACCCACACCGGTGAGTGGTCGGATATACCACGCGCCATGTGCCTGGCCTCAGACACCAATGAGGCATGCGCAGCCAGAGTGAGTAGGTAGTCAATCCTAGAAAGGCTACCATGCGCCCCGGAGTGGAAAGTGTATTGGCTCTGTGTGGGGTGCCGGAGCCTCCAGCAGTCTATCAAGCCAAGCGTATCTAGAAAGTCTGGAAGCCACTTCTGAGCCCCCCCCCGTGTCTCTGGGCGGGTATCTATCCAGCAGGCCGGAGCCAACAGCGTTGAAGTCACCTCCCACTACAAGCATACCCCCCGGGAGGTCCAGCAGGGCCCTACCCAGATCTGTGAAAGTGGAGGCCTGCAGGGCCGGCGGGACATAAACCGAAACTAAAACCAAAGTTCTTCCATCCCACCGCCCCGCCACCGCCACAAACCTCCCCCTATCATCAACAATGGTGGAGTCCACCTCAAATGGTAGCGAGGCTCTGACTAGGATGCCCACACCCCTGGACCCAGAGGAGAATCCCGAATGAGCTATGAATTTATAACCCTTCCTATTCAGGGCATAGCACGTATTACCTATAAGATGCGTCTCCTGCAGCAGGGCGACATCCGGCATTGACCGTTTCAAGCATTCTTTTTTAAAATTAGGGTGCACATTCGTTTTGTGGAAAAGCATCTTTGTGATTGGTTAAGAAAAAGCAGTTTCAACGTGGAGTACATATCATAGGATAAAAGTTGTCAACTCAACCACACCTGCTACTTGCATTTGGAAGGCACTGTTCGAACTTAAAACAATCGTGAACTTTTAACCTGCACGTGCCGTTAAATGTTCTAGAAAATGTTACAAAAAAATATGGATAAATTTAAAAAGAATGATGAAC
Organism: Triturus cristatus; assembly: GCF_964204655.1. Taxonomy (NCBI): domain Eukaryota; kingdom Metazoa; phylum Chordata; class Amphibia; order Caudata; family Salamandridae; genus Triturus; species Triturus cristatus. The sequence goes on from NC_140591.1 coordinate 1,193,428,588, forward strand.
TTTTAACCTGCACGTTTTGTAGAATGTTCTAGAAAGTGTGTTGATAGAATACGTGGCACTTCTGACTTCTATGTGTTGTTGAATATAAAAAAAACTGTTTATATGGAAAATTATAAAGAAACCAAGAGAGAAGTTTTTAAACCTAAAAGCATCAAGGAACTATTCTAATTTGTTCTTTACATGTATTTAGGTGTGGAGCAACAAAATTATAGACAGAACAGCACCAGGAAGAGGAAGAAGCAGGGAGTGGGGGGACGGGGGAGATGGGCAAAATGGCAGACATGCACAATTAAGCATAGCACAAGTATAGACAAACAATGGCCAAAATGAAACACACCAACAAGGAGCACAAGTCACACAACTCGCCATCATCACACCAGTGAACGAGCATAGAGGTAAAAACCACGCTGCATTCATAGAGGATGTGTACAAAGGCGGGTCGTTGGTGTTGTGGGATGTCTGCCAACGTGGTTATCATGGATGATATGCCCAGCACGTGGCACATGGGTGAGTTCACTGTCTGTTACGCTGCAAACAGCTGCTCCTCCCTCCCACGAGCTCCCACACTTTTGTACTGTGCGCTGTTGTGTCTCGTGCACTCGTACGGCACACCATTGTAATGCCTATTTGCGCATGTGCTGCTTTACAACATCGACTGCTGCGGCCCTTGTGGCAGGCCACACCAGAACACACAGACACACTTCCTGTAGAAGGAGATGTCCGAGACACCCCGTTCCCGTTGTCGGATAGGCACACCTCTGCGCTGATCTGTGTACCCTGGACCAGCACACGCCGGTTGTGCATGCAGGAGGATGCGTGCGTAGCTTCATGTCCAGGCTCACTGCCAACACTGAGGTGATAGCACACTGTGATGTTGCAGGGCTGGTGCCTATCATGCTAACACAATGACCAGAGGGACACACTTGCTCAGATGCGGGTTTGGGGGGCGTTGGCTGTCCCGGAGTTGTACCGAAGAGTCTTGTGGCCCTCATGGGTATCCCGCGCATCCCAGATATGTCACTGAGTCCTGAGTCATGAATGGCGGAGACCACATAAGGTGATTGGCGGATCGCACAGATGTTGCTGAGTCATGAATGGCGGAGACCACAACATCTTCTCCATGGCCCGGCATGTTGCTGAGTCCTCGGTCATCAATGGCAGAGACCACATGAGCTTTTGGGGCCGCTAAGCTTGTGGAAGTTAAGTTCGTGGCACGTGGTGGTAGGCCCCTGATGGCCATATGAGCTTCGGGTGGCACTAACCCTGTGAAGTCCGTGCCAAGAGGGTGGTAGACCCCTGAGGGCTATACAGATTAGGGTGCGAGTAACCTTCTGCGCAAGTTTTGAAAGACTCTTTATGGTTGAGACACGTGGAGCGTCCGCCATCTAGACAGCACCGGCAATAAAGGATGTGACGTTGTCGATCTATTATATTTGCGTGGTCACATAGCTTGTGACGCATGTGCCGGATGGGTGTGGTGTGTGTGCAAACCTGATCTCAGGGAGTGGCCATGAGATGTTGAGAAGTAGACCACTGACCTGCACACCAACAGCGAGTACGCCTGCGACAGGTAGGTATGTGGGGCCATCGTCGGAACGTAATCTGAGTGGCGTGGCGTACGACGGAACAGGGCAGGGATAGCTACAATGGCGTGGACGGCTCGTAGTACTGCGTCTGTGAGTGGAGTGGATGGGCCACAGCTGTCCCTCTGCGAGCCTGGGTGCGAACTGTTCATAACTCACACTACATAAGTATTGAAAAATCATTTTGTGATTCAGTCCGTCAGCTGGCATTTGTCCGAGGTATTTGTGAAAACATATCGGAGTTCTTTCTGTGATAGATACCCCTTTGATGCTGACTCTCCCCACATCAGCAAGTAACACACCTTCTTCCCACATTACCATCATACCCCCAACAACCTTCTTGGCCCCAAAAGTGTCCCTGTGCAGTTGGACAAAGAAGAGTCTTAGACATTTATAGATTTACATATAAAAACATTATTTAAAGAAAAGAACAACAAATAAGACTGAAGGGAGTCTGGTGCTGTGGGCGCTGCCACGAAGTTGGGGTGACTGCCATTCAGGATTCAGGACACAGTTACACATGTGGGATCGGTTTGTGTTAAAGAGGGTTAGTGGGACTACGTGTCGCCGGCCTTGCATATCAAAATATGCCTCACAAATCGAAGGGAGTATGTTGTGTGGTTGCTGCCTCAGACTTGGGGTCACTGCCATTCAGGACTCAGGAAACAGTTATACAGTTACACGTGTGGGATCGGCATCTGTTAAAGAGGGTTAGTGGCACCAGAAGTATTGAGAGTGTATGAGCCTGTGATGATGCTTGGTGTGGACGGGCCGCCCTGGGAGCCATGTGTCTTGGCTATAGGACTGCGTCATGTGGAATTACGACTGTATCTGAATTGTGAGGCCTGCTGATCGTAGTGTAGGCCAGAGGTAGCGGTAAGCAAGGGTCCACAGCCACGTGCATGCAGTGGTGGCCCCACCGGCCTGCGTAGTGCAGGTTCAGTAGCACCACTTGGCGCCAGCCTTCAATATGAAAATACTCCTCATTAATCGAAGGGAGTGTGGTGGTGTGGTCGCTGCCATGAAGTTTTGGGTCACTGTATATGGCAATATATCTAACTGATCAAAGAGAGTTTGCTGCTGTGGTGGTTGCCATGGACTTGGGGTCACTGCCATTCAAGACTCAGGACACAGTTACCCATGTGGGATCGGCTTGTGTTGGACAGTGTTAGTTGGCACCACGTGTCCAAAAGTCAAATTGCGAGGTCTGCTGCCCGCAGTGGAGACTGCTGAGTGTTCGTTTGTACTTGAAAATGAATTTGGTGATTGTACTAAAGGTATAACTGATATAAAAAATGTTCAAGAAGAAAGGATGCTAAAAGTATATTATGTAGATTTGAGGCCTGTAATAGTTACTTGCCTAGTGGACTCTGTAGTTAATGCATGAAGAAATAATTTCCATTGGGAGCCCTAGTAAGTGCAGTGTAGGCGTATGATGAAAAGATGAAATAAGTATAGAATACACTGACGAAGTGTTGTATTTTCTGAGTACAATCTTGTTGTTAGAAATTAGCATTTAAAAATGGAATTGCGAGCTGTACTGCCTGCAGTGTAGACTGCTATTCCATTTTAGCTTTCATTTGAAGATTAATTTGGTCATTGTAGTAAAGCTATAACTGATATTAAAAAAAGTTCTTGAAGCAAGGATACTAAAAGGATAATATGTAGGGTGTAGGACTGTGATACTTACTTGCCTACTGGAGTCTGTAGTTGCATATGGAAATACACCTCACTGATCAAAGGGAGTGTGGTAGTACGGAGTTGGGGTCACTGCCATTCAGGACTCAGGACACAGTTACACATGTGAGATCGGCTTGTGTTGAACAGAGTTATTGGTACCATGTGTCGCCACCGTTGCATATGGAAATATGTCTAACTGATCAAAGAGAGTATGCTGTTGTGGTTGCTGCCATGGACTTGGGGTCACTGCCATTCAGGACACAGTTACACATGTTGGATCGGCTTGTGTTAAAGAGGGTTAGTCGGACTACGTGTTGCTGGCCTTGCATATCGAAATATGCCTCAGTGATCGAAGGGAGTGTGGCGCTGTGGTCGCTGCCATGGACTTGGGGTGACTGCCATTCAGGACTCAGGACACAGTTACACATGTGGGATCGACTTGTGTTGAACAGGGTTAGTGGTAGTACATCTAGATTCCTAGTTTGAATTTTATAATGAGTACGTCGGCAATAAATATAAACATAGTTGGGATTTTCACCAGAAACTACTTTGTTATTTCTTTTTCTATCTTCACAACAGTATTATTTTCCATTTGTTGATCAACACCTAGACATATCCAACTGTTATTTTCTGTACAGTTCTCTTGTCTAGCAAAGAAACGTAAGTCTATATCATCACAAGTTTGTTTTATAACATTTATATTAAAACTCGATTTCATGCCGCAGGAAAACCTAGACTTATCCAGATGGTTCCTGTTGACTTTGAATATAAACTTGCAGATGTCTATCGATCCGAACATTGGTAGGATCCAATTTCTCGACGTGAAAGTATCTTCAAACTGAAGCTGTACATTTTTTTCCTATGTGTCTTCTCCTGTGAAATTTCTTCCCACATTTCTTTCAATTCTGACTTCTCAGAGTTGGTAATATATGACGTGACATAGTAAGAAACAGCAATTTAGTCATGTGCATCATATTGTATGTTCATATTTGCATTTCACATCTTCAAAATCTCCGTATTGTAATCATTATTGTACTTCGATGCTTCTGTTCTTTTTAAATTATAAGTATTTTTGGGTGATTTTCGAGTGATGGTATGTCTCATTGCTGACATAAAACTGTTCACTCTTCCTTTGGAAATGACTGGACATGGAAAGGGAAATCGGCAGTTTGTGTAAAATGTATCTTTTACGTTATCTTTTCATCTGCAATACTTTCCACATTGATGACTTCGATATGCAAATACGCCACACTAATTGAAGGGAGTCTGGTGCTGTGGTCGCTGGCAAGTTGGGGTCACTTCCATTCCGGACTCAGGACACAGTTCCACATGTGGGATCGGCTTGTGTTGAAGACTGTTAGTGGTACCATTGGCGCCGGTCGCCCACAGTGTAGGGCAGAGGTAGCGGTGAGCTAGGGTCCACAGCCACATGCATACGTTGGTGACCCAAACAAACCTTGTGTAGTACAGGTTCAGTGGCACCACGTGTCGCCGGTCTTCAATGTGGAAATACCCCTCGGTGATCGAAGGGAGTCACTGCCATTGAGGACTCAGACACAGTTACACATGTGGGATCAGCTTGTGTTGAATAGGGTTGGTTGACACCACGTGTCGCCGGTCTTCCACAGTGTAGGCCGGAGGCAGCGGTCAGCAAAGGCCCACAGACAGGTGATGTTGACTTGAGCTGCACAGATTGGGAACATTTGGTCTTCTTAACCCATTATAGTCCCTTACACAATTTGCGTCGCTACTAATGTTGAATTGTGAACCATGTAACTCCAGTGTAGGGCGGAGGCAGCGGTCAGGATGGGCACACAACCACGTGGCGTTGAGTTGAGCTGCACAGTTAGAGGCACCTGGAGTACTCAGCGAGTGCGCACCCTGCGATGAGACGTGGTCCCAGCGGGCCGCACTGGGAGCAATGTGTTTTGTCTAAAGAATTCTGCGTTGATAAGGCCACATGGCAATGACTTATGGTGCAGTGAGCTAGTAGTACCTGAAGCACACAGCGTGTGCGCACCCTGCGATGATGCGTGGTCTGGGTGGGCCACACTGGGAGCAACGTGTCTTGCAATCTGGACTGCGATATCTGCAATCGCCCCTACATCTGAATTGTGAGCCGTGCTGTCCGTAGTGTAGATCGAAGACAGTAGTCGGTACAGACAGAAGTCTGCAGTGCTGTGCCGCTGGGTTCGCAGGGGCCCTGTGTCGAGGAGGCCTGCGTTTATGGCAGCTGCCACGTGCCATGGTGAGAGCTACCGTTCTGACAGACTCATTGGTATTCCCACAAGTGAACCACGCCTAGTGCCTGGTCTATTTATTCATACTTCTACTCTGGAGTGGCGTAAGTTGGAGCAGCCCACTCCACTTCCGCTTCCAGGGGGGGACAACACAAATACATGACCGAGATCTTCCCCACTGCCTGAGGTAACATGGTTGCGTCCACTGTGCACTACACTACAAGTATCAATAGTATATCTCCACATGGAGAGGTTTGTGCTTTGCATAGTGAGGTATGTGCAGCACTTAAGCGTTACACTTGGCATTGTGTGCTTTATCAGTGATGGGTGACTTGCCTCCTTCATATATAGTTGGCTGCTCATCTTCCAACATTCTGTGGCTGAGGGGCATGGCGTTTTGGGAAGGTCCGTTGTTCTGTTTTGTGCTGCCTTGGTGGTAGTAGGGGGGGTGCTGCGGGGGGGGGGGTTCTGGTGGTGGTGGGGCTGGGTGTTGTGGCATTGTTGGGTGTCGGAGCTGCATGATCAGCAGCTGTATCACGTGTTGGTCTTTAGATGTGGCTGTGAGTTGGATCGATATAACAGAGTAGATAGTCGACTTCCTTACACCAGTTAAAGGTTGATGTTAATTTGTTACTGCTAACTCGGCTTATCGCCTGCTTTTTGGATCGCATTGCAGATTTGGCTGGTCGTTGAAAATATGGGGAAGTGGTGTTTTCGTGTTTTTTTTGCACGGGAACGCCTACTGTGCATTTCATTAGCGTTAGATGTGGCTCTTGTTTGTGGGGATTTTGTTGGTGTAAGGTATTGATGGAAGAGTGATGAGATTTGCAGTTTTCACCAAGTTGAGAATGGGATAATAATTAAAAAACACAGAAAAAAAGATAGGTTTAATGAACGTTATAAATAGAAATTAGCATTTAAAAAACCTTTTGAAATTTACTGAAAAACCATAGGTTTCAGGCACGTTATAGTCAGAAATTAGCATTTAAAAAACCTTTGAAATTCACTGAAAAAACCATAGGCTTCAGGCACGTTGTAGTTAGAAATTAGCATTTAAAAAACCTTACAAAATCACTGAAAAAACCATATGTTTCAGGGACTTTATAGTTAGTTGGACATTTGACTCATATAAAACCAGAGAAATTCGCCTGTTATAGTTAGTTGAGCTAACTATAACTCGCGCCCCCGCAATGCACTGCTGATGACATCACATATTACATCACTCATGACATGGTCAGTGACATCACTGATGACATCTCAAATGACATCACCAATGACATCACTGATGAAATCATCCACGTGAAAATCAGAGGCACCTGATCAGACCCTAATATAACACTTGATAAACCCAGTCTAAAATACCGACTATAATTTTCGCAACCGTGAACACACCTATACCAGTTGGTACATATCCACTCTCTGATTTGTAGGTCTACACACACACATTCATTCACCTTTACACTCACTCATACATACAGTCAGCCATCAATCCAGCATTATCAGATCCAGTCACATATCTATACAGACACTCAGACACTGCCTCTCATTCTTAGAGTTATTCACACACCTAGTCAGTAATGGAAATAATCAATAACACTTACATTTACTCACCTGTACAGTTATACACATACCACCTCACTTATTTAAACATATACTAACACATACTTACACTCTAATACAATAACTAATACAAGGACACACTGATCCATACAGGCACTCTCACAATCACTCATTCTCACATATAGTCATTTATATAGTTCAACCCTCATATTTACTGCCTTTCACATATGGAGTTACTCACATGTACCACTGAGGCATCTATTCACTCACCGAGACATTCATACACACACTCACTCAGCCATACAGACCTGAACACATATACCTAGTGAATTAGCCACTCACACATCTATGCAGAGAGTCACCCCCCCCCACCCAGACACTCAGGTACTCATACAGGTACTCAGGCAAGCAATGAATAGTTCATATAGATCCTCATTTAGTTCCTAACCAAATCATGGAACTGCTTACACACCAACTAACAACCTAAACTGTGTGAATGTCTATATCAGTCGCTAACACATGCATTAAGCAAGACACAATTAATTAGTCACTTATACAGTTAGTCACACACCTACTTAATCATCCTTCCTGAGTCTTATACACTCATTCATTCTTCAATACACCTTGGCATAGATATATTTATAAAACATATTTAAACTTTACATAAACACACATTCACTGGATGTTGTCATCAGTGTGTCATGAGAGATGTCATTTGAGATGTCATCAGTGATGTCATCAGTGATGTCACTGACCATGTCATGAGTGATGTAATATGTGACGTCATGAGCAGTGCATTGCGGGGGCGCGAGTTATAGTTAGCTCAACTAACTATAACAGGCGAATTTCTCTGGTTTTAATTAGTCAAATGTCCAACTAACTATAACGTCCCTGAAACCTATGGTCTTTTCAGTGAATATATTTATATCTATATATATACATATATACATATTATCTACTGGCGGTCGCCAGTAGATAGTTATAGTTAGGACCGTGTTTCCATAGGAAATCCGCAACATTCTATTTGGAATAACTTTGGCGCCAGTCGACGAATCCTCGCGAAATTTTCAAAACTAATGGGGCGCTACGCTCCGCTCCTAACCTGAAAGTCTCGGGGGGATTCGTCAAGCGGGGGCTGAGAAAAAAGGGGGGTCCCAAAATGCGTTTTTCCCATGCATTTTCCCATAGGACTTTTAGTCCGAGCTACAGCCCGAACGGCTGAACAGAATTACTTGAAATTTGGCAGAGAGGTAGTCCTCAGGTCAAGGATGTGCCTTTTGTAGGTCTGGTGTAAATCTGTTCAGTAGGTCCTGAGAAAATAGCATTTAAATCAATATATATATCTGTAAGCGCGCTCCGTGCGCTTACCGTAAGCTTACCGTACGCGTACTGTGCCGTGCGCGAGCTCAATTCTGATTGGTGGTTACATGACTGTAAACATTCGAATCGGTCGAAATCAGGAAGTGTCGGCCGCCATTTTCTGTCTCTCGCACTGAGAAACAAAGGTGGGGAACGTGAAAAGGGGGCAACGAAGAGAGTTGCAGACCCCCTAGTGTTTGTCAGGGGGTCCAAGAAGGACCCAAAAGTACGAAAAATACATTTAATAATTACAAAAAAAAAATCGCGGAGTGCGCGTACTGTGGTAAATAAAATATCACGCTCTCAGACTTTTAAATATTAACAATAGGATCATGCATAAAGCAAGAGGCTGAGTCTGTGGTATCAGATTCATAAAGGGCTTTATTCCAATAACTCGAGTCAAAGGGAGAATATCTCCATCACCAAAAAGGATCTGGACGGGGCTGAAAAGTATTCTCAATATTCTCAAAACATTATTCACAGAGTACAGTATATATACATTTCTCAATTGTACGTAAGCAAAAGAGCAAGAGAGAATGAGATAAGAGCATGTGGGCGTGTAAGTAGGCGTGAAGGTGGGCGTCCATGTGGGCGTCCACTTGATGATAAGGGGTAAATTGTCATGTGTGGGTGGATACCTGGAGATGATTTCGCAATGTCAGCAGAAATACTTGGCAGAGATGCGCGCGCAGCAGCATGACGTGTGATTGACGCGCAACTAGAGGGTGAAGGGGACTTGACATTTAGCTCTACATGTGGAGACAAAAAGTCTGGGGTTATGTCAACCTAATCCCAAATCATATCTAATATCCTATGTTTAAAGAACTATGTTATCCACAAGGGAAGGGCTCTCGGACAGAATCTATTCTATACTGACTGTGTGCGTGTACAAGCGTCTAAGTGTCTATATGAGATGCAAGGGGGTAGGAATATTCCATGGTAACAGGGCTATGAATTACTTGCATGAGGACAGAGAAGCCGGGCCTTTTGCTTGGTAACTGGAAGAATGTTTACTTAAACTACTAGGCAGGAATGCATCGGCTGAGGGGGAAGCAGATAATTCGAAGGTGAAATACAGCTCTTGGCAGAGAATAGGCTGATGTCAGGCTTCGTGGGCCGCGCAGAGAATGAGACAAAGTTCATGGTCACAGATGCAGGCTCAGACTGGAGCTTTCAGAGGCAGAAGGCAAGAGGAGTTTCGATGGCAGAATCAGGGCCTACTTGCCTGGACTGTAAAAATGGCATAAGTGAACCATATAAAGCCGGTGGCCTTTCATATTTAGGAATGGAATATCCGGCCTGTTCATGGCGGATCTGACAGAGGACATGTTGACGGTGGACGCACATGTGTTTGCGTCATCAAAACTGGAACTGGAGGGAACATACATGTACTTGTGACATGCACATAGAACCGTTGGGGTCCAAGATAGGGGACATAACTGACCAGGAAAATCCACATTTCCACATTCCCTCCTTGTCCCCTACTTGCCCGTCAAGAAACATCAATCTTCATTAATCCATCGATTTGCTCATGGAGCATCATTTCTTCTTCTTTCTTCTTCCGGGATCTTGAGCGAAAACCTTGATGTGGAATACACGATGTGGCACACAGACCACAAATCGCTGGTCCACATTGCAGGCATAGACAGCAACTGAATAGTATGAGAAGGCCAATACCTAGGAAGGATAGGACCCTCCATCCAAAGGTAGATAATACACTCCAAAACCAACCGGACCAAGTCCAGGTGCCTGGATTCTGGTGTATCTGGCTTACAATCTTATGAAGGCGAGTTATGGCTTTATATACAGATGGCGAATTTTCTGGTATGAAAAATGCAATGGCTTGATCCGATGACCCTACAAGCTCCGCCCCTATCGGCCAGGATAACGTCAAGGACAAGACTCTTTTTAAGCACAACAATCCGCATAGCAGACTGCTCTTCTGTTAAATTGCCTAAGGCGGAAATAGTTTCGTTCACTACTGCTTCAAGGGTTCTGGTTAATCTACGTATCAGCTTACTATTGGTAACTGTACCTATATAGGGAAAGAAACCTTTATTGAAATCTGTGTATTTTTCCCATGCTGTTTCAGTGTAATCGACAATTGGGAGATCTCTCTGCTGTCTATTGTGTACTAAATGAGTATTTCTATGATAATCAGGAGGAGCTAGGAAAACAGGTGGTAGGAGGAATGCTATGTAACAGGTACCATCCCAATCTAGAGGTAGGCGTATATATGCGGTCTGGCCACATATAAAGTAGGAATGACGAGAAGCTCTAAATGTAGACTTGCCTTGATCACTGAATTTTATTACAGTGGTGCATTTACTATGGCCCATGTGTATGGAGCCATTCTTTCTTATACATAATTCCTCTTTTACTGGGAATACGGACATGGCGGGCAAGATTGGTGTAGTTTCAGATTCAATGTTCAGGATCATGAGGTTAAGTGTAAAATTACCTAATCCATATACTTCATTTCTTAGATCAGTTCCTGTTCTTTTGGGAAGTCCCTCCTTGTTAGGGTAGCAGACTTTAAGCAAAACTAAGTTCAGGTTTCCCCATACCCAGTTGTCTTGATAAACTGCGGAATTCGAATCTAGGGAATTAATCAAACTAAACCATGCTCCACAGGAGCCATTGTGTGTGAACGGATAGAGAAAAAGGGGCAAAACTCCCTTATAGTTCTGATAGGGGGGGAGTCGGCCACAGACCCAGCAGTCTGTAGCATTGCTAGTCTGATGTGAATGGTGCAGCATCTGAATAAAGGTATTGTTGCGTAAGGCAAGTCGATATGATAGCTCATAGGATGGCAGATCACTAAATGTGTGCTTTATGGTATCATTAGTGGAGGAGTGTAAAAGTGAGGCAATAGTAGGAAAAATAGCATGTAGTATTAAGCTGATACATATTATCGTGATGCTCTTAAGATATTGAAAAATTACAGTCACTATACATCTATTTGCTTCTTATCTAACTCTCTTATTTTTGCTTTATGTTATTGTCCAAGATCTTATGCGAGCCAGAATACATGTTCAACCGCTTCACCACCTAGTGGACTTAATTGATCAAACGGGTTCTGACTTTTTGAATCAAGGTTTAGCTTTGTGGAAACTTCTGGGCATTCTCCTCTAGAAAATGTTGTTCAAAATCCAAGTTCAAAGTTTTTTTTTCCTTTGTAAAAGAGTGGTGAAGGTGCACTTTGACTTTAACGGCCGTCCCCGTGGTCCAGAGCACTGACTTCGGCGCCTGTCATCCAGGAGCGATGGAGTATTCTTTGACCTGGGTGTTGTCAGGGAAGGCGGCAGCAACCTGCGAACAACAAGAGAGTAGTGCAGACATCAAGGAAGCCAGGTAATCTGTCAGCATGTTACTGTCAACATAAGTAATCTTTTAGGCATTGTAGTGCCCACATATTTTGGTGGTCTACCAAAGACCACTTCATAGGGAGATAAGCCTGTTCTAGAATGAGCTACAATTCGCATGTAAAAGAGGGCAACCGGCAGGGTTACCATCCAGTCTATACCTTTGTCTGCGCAAATTTTTAATGTCTGATTATGTCTTTCTACAAGGCCTGCTGCTTCAGGATGTCGCACACAATGGAATTTCCAGGTATACCCTAACAGAAGGGACACCTGCTTCATTAGTACCAGGACATATTTGTAACCTCTACATCTGTTTATTTGGATATAATCCATTTGGAGCACTTCAAAAGGGTGGTCAGGTGGATGGAATCCACCTTGTTCCATCGGAATGCCTTTACCTGCATTGAATTGGCAACAGATCATACATGTTCTGACCTTTTGTTTCGCTGCTGCACGCAGGTGCTTGTTGAACCATATATTCTGTAAGCTATCTATCATTGCTTTCTCTCCTAAGTGTGCAGGACTATGTGCGGTATTTATAATCACTTGTACCATGGTATCAGGAAGAAACCATGTGGATTTGCCCTTTGTCATCCAACCTTGATCAGTCAGTACCCCTCCTTGTTCCGATCATTTCTTTAATTCGTTTACAGTAGCATGTGTCTGAATGTCTTGTACATCCCTGGAAGGATCCCTAACTGTCATGGCTTTGGACACTTATTGAACCTGTAACTTTGTCATGTCTAGTGGGGTCTGAGCTGTCTGTTTAGCAGTTCGGTCTGCCAGATCATTGCCTTGGGAAATGGTATCTGTGGCTCTAGTATGTGCTTTACATTTTAGGATAGCTATGGCTGTTGGTAAATGTATTGCTTCCAGTAGGGCTTGAATAAGGGGGCCATGCTGTATCTTGGCCCCATGAGAGGTCAAGAAACCTCTTTCTCGCCAGAAAATCGGTGTAAATGTTTACTCTCAGGTGCTTAGCTCTTATGCACGCTTGTGTCAGGGCGATGAGCTCTGCTGCTTGTGCTGACAATATGTCTATTCTTTTAGTCTCTATTATTACAGTATCAGCAGTCACTGCATATGCTGCCACTAATTCTCCCGCCCCTGTCCTCATGCATGAGCCGTCAACATATAGTGTTAGCTCGGGGTCTGGGAGTGCAACATCTGTCAAGTCTTGTCTTGGTTTAGTCACGGTATGTATTACTTCAACACAGTTGTGTGGTGAAACGCTTTCTGTACTGGAGGGCAAAAGGGTAGCAGGATTCAGTATGTTGCATCGTCTGATCTCTATGTGTGGTTGAAATAACGTTGGCTCATAATCCGTCAGTCTAGCTACAGTCAGGTGTTGTGTTTGTGTCCGGTTCAAGAGAACCTCTACTGCGTGTGGTACTTGTACTGTCAGAGGGTGGCCCAGCACTATCGAGTCACTTTGTCTTATGGCTAAGGCCGTTGCTGCAACTGATTTTAGGCACGCAGGCAAAGCCTGTGCTACTGGGTCTAATGTACTAGAAAGATAAGCACAGGGCTCGTGTTTTCCTGCATGATCTTGTGTTAGGACAGATAGTGCTGTTCCATCCCGCTCTGTCACAAAAACTTAAACGATTTGTTGTAATCAGGGTTTGCTAAAACTGGTGCTTGACATAAAGCTCTCTTTAATTCTTCAAATGCCACAGTGTGTTCTTGTGTCCAAGGGAGGACTTTAGTAGAAGCTGTATTAGGGGCTTGGACTAATTCCCCTGAAAGATCACAATAAAACATGAGGAAAAGGGGAAAACACCATACCTATTTCCTTGGCTTAATTTCTAAAGGGGCTAATTTCTAAGGGGCTTAATTTCTTAAGGGGCTAGCGGGAAGCGAACCTCCTCAGGGGCCACCCTGTGTCTTGACAATACTATTAATCCCTGTGTGTAGCTACTGGGCGTAAGCAAAATTATAGGAGATACACAGCGTATGTGAAACGGCGAGAAATCCTTCAAATTAATGTACAAACCTCATTGTGTTAGCTCATAAGCTAGCCAAATGACATCTCATATGCAAATGTCCCTATTACATGAACCTACACCAACCTGAAGTCAATATTAATGCTAGGAGGCCCTAATAGGAATGCTAAATTACCTAAATATTCGGAAAACCAAGTTTAAGAACAGTTGTTAATGTTGATAATTAATAATTTATCTGCTAAAGAAATCAGTCAATGTGCAATAATTTCCACCTATACAATAAATAGCCTAATTCAAAAACAAGTCAACTTTTGGGGCCACCACTCACAAGAATGAGCTTACTAAAGCAAACTTTAAAAAGGAAATCCTGTCAGATATTTTCTCATTACCCTAAATACCGGGCCTCATATGTCCCTCTGTGGTGGCAGTCCCTATTTAAAACAGGCCTTTCAAGAGTTAAAATGCGAGTGCACAGATCATAATTGTTCCTTAATGTCCAATCTGGAAACATATGACCGAGGCTGCCTGTCTATAAGAGAAAGGCAGTTATGTGAAAAATATTTTAGTCTTGCATAGCCTTTTTCTTTTGTTTCATTCATCTCCAACACCAATTAGACATACACTGATAACGTGTTGTCTGCTATTTTGACAGCATGATAATGGTAATATCATGTCTGTGAAATTTAGTAATTGTGCCAAGCCATCAGTATACCGGGCACAGAAAGCATAGATAATTACACTAACATATATAAATGAGCAGCGATGCGTAATTACAGTACCTACAGCTCAGATGCGAACATTCTGGCCTGCTTAATTTGTCAGGCTTATAATCAATAACTTATTTACCTGCCCTATACAACCCCATCTGGCAGTGGGTCATCCCAATGATGACCGCGTCAAGTCTGACACACAGGATCAGCAACAATAATCAAAAAATGACGAACACACGAACCTGTCTCTTTTTTTTTTTTTTTTTTTTTTTTATAAAAATGTGCTATGCTTCTTTGTACACAATGTACCCTCATGTCCTAGTCGAAGATGCATCTCACATCTTTCCTCACAGACCCGTAACCACTGGATCATTTATCCAATGCAACTGGTGGCAGCTTGTGGCCACAATTCAAAAATGTCTGAATTTGAAAATCGTTTTTATATAGGCACATAGCCCTTAAAATTCCAAACAAGAGCAACATTTTACTTTCTGACCAGAAGCAATATAACAATTGCTAAAAAATAAAACAAATCTTCTCCATAGACATTTCCTCGGGGCACTTGTTTTGCACAGAATAGAACAAGGGAATCTTTCTCGACTTACATTTCTCAGCTGCCCTGTCTTATCAGAGAAGTTAAAAATAGCCCCTCAGCGCGGCCTGAGCCTGGGCTGCCAGCCATCTTTTGTTTGTTTTTCCTACTCCTGGCCCCAAGGCTCTCCAGCTGCAGGCATTACACAGATGCGATGTCAGAGAAGCCTTCTAAGCAGTGCCCTGTTCTGCTCCTCTCATCGGCCCCCACCTACACTGGCTACAAGGTCAGAATCTGTCTCCGATTTCTGTATCACATTCTGCTCTACACGGCCCCCACCTTCTCCTCACTCTGAAGCTGTCAAAGACAAAAAGACTACTCAAGTCCATAAAAACTGCAATAATTCGCTCAATTGAAAAATTATTTTTACATACAATTTGCACTCAGGGGGTCATAATCTTACCGACTTGACCCAGCACATTGGCTCACTGGACCATCAAGAACACAAACCTGTATTCATGAAAAATTTTCAAATTCGAAATACCCACAATTCTTTTACCAAGCTAAACTTGTCACTAATTATTTTTCGTTAACACTTTGTACATTAGGGGTGTCATCAAATCACAGGAGTTGCTCCTTCTCTAGCTGCACCCCTCTCAATTTCCTATTAACAATGTAGTCAAATGTTGGACCATGTAAACACCAGCTATGCGCTGTTCATTTGGTGGGGGCTCAAGAACCTTTGGGCTACTATGTAATTAATATATGTATTATAACTGGTCTTTTTACTGGGGCCACTCTTGCTGGGTCCTCTGAAAGGACGGGATAAATACCAGCAACGTCAGTATTTCTTTTTCTGTCAGCCTGCGCTCATTTTACCAGCTCAAATTCCTCCTGTAACATCTCATCCTTGGCTTTTCCAGACTCCAGTCCACTCCTCTCTGCTTCGTGAAACACTTACTCTGACCTTCTATGTGACGCCTTGCGCCAAAAACTCAATGGCATCCTTCCAAGCTGGTCTACATTTTCTCTTTCATAAGAGTGTTTCGTTGTCCATCTACTTGTTCTGCTTTTACTCAGATACCTTCCTCAACTAACACGTTTTCTCGGGCTTTGTCTGAATCCTCCATACTTTTCTCTTCTTTTCTGAGCGCTTACTCTGTGCGTCTATGCTATTCTTTACGCCATAATTCAACAGCGTCTTTCTGTGACTGTCTAGCTTTCCTCTTCCACAACTCTTCTTCGACTTTCATGATACATTCGGCATCCCAGGTCCCAGCTACGGGCCATCTCTGACTTTCTGATAACTCTTTGGTGTAGTCCAACCATAGATCAAGGAATAATATGGCGTCTAAGCCATGCTTGTGAAAAATAAAATGTCCTGTAGTGTCCCTAGGAGGAATAGGAACTGCTTCTTCAAGCACCCCTTTTCTGGTAGTAATCTGTCTTAACTTCGAGAAGAGCGGCATATTGACAACTGATCTGATACTTACTCTTGAACTCACTTAATACGAAAAAAACACAATAATGAACAGTGAACAATGAACAATCATTCATACCACAATATTTGAACACTTTAAACATTAAACATTAAACATTTTAACAACGACCGACAATGATGACAGTCTGCCTAACTAATCACCACGCTGAATTCTTGACAATAACTGAATACTTCGGAATACTTGATATACTGCTAAACAGTACATATACACTGCTAAACAGTGCAGACCGGATTTGTGTACCCAAATCCGTCTTGACCGGCACAACCTATGTGCGCGTCAACACGCCTCCCCGGCGATGGTACTCACCGAGTAGCTCCTTGAAACGGAAGGCCTCAGAGAATGGACTGGACTCGACGACTGCGGACATCGGACCCTCTGGACATCGGGACTTTGAAAACCTGGTGGGCCTCTGTATACCTCAGACGCAGCTCTCTCGCAGGTGGGCTCTGGGTAGACAATCTGCGTTCCTCACCGCCTCGTATGGATGCCTTGTCGCAGTCTGTCCCCTTCGGTGGCCTGAGGGAGTTGGCGGGAAAAACCCGCGACGTGCACGCTTGAAGTCCATCACGGCTATGGAAGGGGGCAAAACAGGACCTTCATCTCCGGCGTGTGGGGAAAGAGATTAAACTGTTCGGGCGCCATTCTGTGGTAAATAAAATATCACGCTCTCAGACTTTTAAATATTAACAATAGGATCATGCATAAAGCAAGAGGCTGAGTCTGTGGTATCAGATTCATAAAGGGCTTTATTCCAATAACTCGAGTCAAAGGGAGAATATCTCCATCACCAAAAAGGATCTGGACGGGGCTGAAAAGTATTCTCAATATTCTCAAAACATTATTCACAGAGTACAGTATATATACATTTCTCAATTGTACGTAAGCAAAAGAGCAAGAGAGAATGAGATAAGAGCATGTGGGCGTGTAAGTAGGCGTGAAGGTGGGCGTCCATGTGGGCGTCCACTTGATGATAAGGGGTAAATTGTCATGTGTGGGTGGATACCTGGAGATGATTTCGCAATGTCAGCAGAAATACTTGGCAGAGATGCGCGCGCAGCAGCATGACGTGTGATTGACGCGCAACTAGAGGGTGAAGGGGACTTGACATTTAGCTCTACATGTGGAGACAAAAAGTCTGGGGTTATGTCAACCTAATCCCAAATCATATCTAATATCCTATGTTTAAAGAACTATGTTATCCACAAGGGAAGGGCTCTCGGACAGAATCTATTCTATACTGACTGTGTGCGTGTACAAGCGTCTAAGTGTCTATATGAGATGCAAGGGGGTAGGAATATTCCATGGTAACAGGGCTATGAATTACTTGCATGAGGACAGAGAAGCCGGGCCTTTTGCTTGGTAACTGGAAGAATGTTTACTTAAACTACTAGGCAGGAATGCATCGGCTGAGGGGGAAGCAGATAATTCGAAGGTGAAATACAGCTCTTGGCAGAGAATAGGCTGATGTCAGGCTTCGTGGGCCGCGCAGAGAATGAGACAAAGTTCATGGTCACAGATGCAGGCTCAGACTGGAGCTTTCAGAGGCAGAAGGCAAGAGGAGTTTCGATGGCAGAATCAGGGCCTACTTGCCTGGACTGTAAAAATGGCATAAGTGAACCATATAAAGCCGGTGGCCTTTCATATTTAGGAATGGAATATCCGGCCTGTTCATGGCGGATCTGACAGAGGACATGTTGACGGTGGACGCACATGTGTTTGCGTCATCAAAACTGGAACTGGAGGGAACATACATGTACTTGTGACATGCACATAGAACCGTTGGGGTCCAAGATAGGGGACATAACTGACCAGGAAAATCCACATTTCCACAGTACGGTAAGCTTACCGTACGCGCACGGGAAAAAAAAAAAAGAAGTAACAATCACATTTATTAAATAAATTAAAGGACCCACAAGGGAGAAAAAAACAAATGTTTCTGTGTATAAAAAGGCGAGGCACGCACAGCATGGACTGCGAAACGTGGGCGCTCGGTGCGCGAAGAGCACCGAGCGCCCACAGCGCGCGCACGGTGCGCGAAGTGCACCGTGCGCGCAGGGTGTGCGCACAGTGAAAAACCAGAAAAAAAAATACAAAATAAATACATAACTTAGCATTTAAAAAACCGTACAAATTCACTGAAAAAACCATAGGTTTCACACACGTTATAGTTAGGAATTATCATTTACAAAACCTTGCAAATTCACTTAAAAAACCATAGGTTTCACACATGTTATAGTTAGCTGTACATTTCACTCGTAAAAAACCAATGAAATTCCACGTTATAGTTAGATCAGGTAACTATAACTTGCGCGACCGCAATCCACAATGTGTAATTTCAGATGTCATCATTGATGTCATGAGTGATGTCACTGACCATGTCATGAGTGATGTAATATGTGACGTCATCAGCAGTTTATTGTGGGCGCGCAAGTTATAGTTACCTGATCTAACTATAACGTGGAATTTCATTGGTTTTTTACGAGTGAAATGTACAGCTAACTATAACATGTGTGAAACCTATGGTTTTTTAAGTGAATTTGCAAGGTTTTGTAAATGATAATTCCTAACTATAACGTGTGTGAAACCTATGGTTTTTTCAGTGAATATATATATATGCACCAACTCGCCTTCACTTTCTTTGCCTCACGAAACAAACGAGCGCAGACCCAACAAATCTTGTGCTGTATTTTATTAAGCCATATCCGCCATTATGCGTTTCGGGCGATCCCGCCCTTGATCACATGACAACTCTTTGAATTGTAACCACGTTATTTAAAGTGCAAATGCAGATGACTCAATTAATGGACATAGAAAAAAGACATTGCAATGTGACGAAGAGGTACTTAAGACGGTAAAATAATTACATGAATGTAAACATTTCTATTATCCATCTTTTCATTTGTTCATACAAATAAACATATATATGTACCCCAACATTGCCCCAAGGAAACTAATTTCCTAAAATTCCCGAGGCATTAATATTAGCATAAATGATGAATTCATTCCATATATCATTATGTCCAAAATTGACATTTTACAAAAGTGCTTGCCAGAATAAGATTAAAATAAAATAAAGTGCTAATGACCCTTATACCTAATAATAAACATTACAAAATTTCAATTTATCATTTTTATCATTTTATATCATCAAAAGGTGACCAATCCTAACCTCAATGCCTTACCAACCCCACTTATTAGCTCTATTGTGGGTTGAAAGGATGTGCAAACAGCAAGAGTATATTTAAAGTGCAAATGAGTTCGGGATGACAATAAATAAATATACAAATATGTTAGGTAGATCCTGCCAGAAATTATTCAAAAAACAATGGAAGCATATAATATACTTTCCTTTGCCAATTTCTAAAATCCATCCTAAATCATTATAAATATATAAATATATAAATCCTAAAATTTGCCTTAAAATATCTTTTTTTCTTTCTTTCTTTCTTTTTTTCTATAGTGAAGCTCCATGATGTGCGCCTTAATGGGAAGAACCAATAATAAAGAACATTGTTCGTCTTGTTGTGTCCCATATACTATGTTATGTTACGGTTCCCCACAGAATGATATTTATCCTTTGCTCTACTGTTATAAAAATGTATATAAATCTTCACTGTTATTCAAACCTCTAGGTTGTTTGGAATCAAACTGCAAAATATACGTTGTTTCCAGCCTTCTCAGTTTAGATTCCCTATCCCCTCCTCTTCTTTGTGGGGTTACAGTGTCTATAACATAATATTTCAGGTATTTTGCGTCACTGTTATGGTTAATCTTAAAATGTCTTGCAACTGTATAATTCTCATCATTGTTGCATATTGCTCGTATATGTTGAAGGATTCTTTTATGCACAGGTAGCTTTGTGCTCCCTACATATCTTAAATTACAACTGCAGGTGAGCACATACACTACAAATTCTGACTTTCACGTAAGGAAATGCCCAATTTCACACGATTTGGACCCAGCTGCTGTAATATAGGTCTTAGTGTTAATTGCATATCTGCATGCCTTGCATGATGCACATTTAAAGAATCCCTTTCTCGTCGTCAGTCATGAGCCTTTGCTGCCAATCTCTAGGTCACTTCTGACTAATGCCATACCCATACTATTGGTTTTCCTGAAAGTAACTGAAAGGGTTATTAGGTAATAATTCTCCAATTATAGGGTCATTCTTCACAATGGGCCAGCTTTTTCTCACTATCTTCCTTAGTTGCTTTTCTTGACGTGAGAATCCTAAAATCAGCCTAGTAGGCTCCTCTCCTCTTTTCTGGCTGGCTGAGATATCCTTATGCTTCAACAAATCACATCTAGCCAGAGACTTTGATTTAATAATGGCTGACTCTATTATTTCTGAGCTATATCCTCTGTCCAGGAACCTAATACGGCTCTCCCTTTGTTTTATGTTACACTCTTCCTCCTCACTACATATTCTTCTGATGCGGAGCATCTCCCCTATGGGGATGCTCCTAATGAGGTGTGGAGGATGTGCACTGGAGGCATGAAGTAATGTATTACCTGCCGTCGGTTTCCTGAATAGGGTAGTAGATAACCTATTGTTTATCATTTGGATTTGTACATCCAAAAATGTGACCTTCTCGTTGCTTATATCTGAAGTAAACTTTAGGTTGAGCGAATTGTTATTTAGCATTTCAATGAAAGATGTAGCACTTTCAACATCGCCATCCCATATTATAAACAAATCATCAATATAGCGGAGCCATGTAACCACACTCCTGGAAAATATCTGCTCATGTTGTTGCATGAGGACCAGCTCCTCCCACCATCCCATAAACAAACAGGCATAGCTGGGAGAGAAGCTGGCCCCCATAGCTACTCCCTGAATCTGTTGGTACATTTTACCATTAAACAGAAACAAATTATTATCAAAACAAAATGAAAGCATTTTAAGAAGCATTTTGTTATGATGAAAAAAGTCCATCGGTCTGTTCATCAAAAAATATTCCACAGCCCTCATGCCATCATTATTCCGGATACAAGTATATAATGAGGACACATCAAGTGCTATCATTTGATACGTAGTTTTCCATGTGATGTTCTGCACTTTTCTCAAAAAGTCCCTTGTATCCTGCACAAATGACTTCAAATTTCTTACAAAATCTTGCAGGAAAAAATCTATGTACCTAGATAGGTTTTCTAACAGACCATCACATGCAGCAATAATGGGACGTCCTGGGGGTTTATTCATATCTTTGTGTAGTTTGGGTATGAAATAAATCACAGGAATGATAGCATGTTCCTTTTTAAGGTATTTAAATTCATCCCAACTGAGTAAACCCTTACTTCTCCAAGCTACAAGTTGAGAAAACAATGTCTCTTGTGTATCTTTAAATTTTACAGGTGAAACTCTTTTATAGCACTCTGTATTGTTCAATTGGCTGTATGCTTCTTCCAGATATTCCTTAAATGGCCATAGCACCAAATTACCTCCTTTGTCCGAATTGCGTAGGATGATCTCATGATTCTCTCTCAATTTCTTAATGAGTTGCCAATATCTCCTCTCGTGATTAGAAAATTTCTTATCGTTGGCATTATTGATGGCAATGTTCAGTCTCTTAATTTGTGCCACAATCTGTTCATTAAAAACGTCTATGGAGTCTCTTGCCATAATGGGGACAAATTTAGATTTTTGTTTAAATGGAGTCCATGGTTTGACATCCATTCCTGCGATTTGGGATGATTGTATGTTGGTTGCTTTGGCTGCCTCTTGGGACTGAGTATGGGTATTTATGACCTGTAAGTCTCCTCTTTCCAAACTCTGTAGGTCATTTTATATTTTTTTTCATAATCAGAACCACGCAGCCCACCCATTCCTGAGGTCTCAATTGCTTCTTCAGCTTGTTCAGGTCCTCCCCTGGCACTGCGTTGATGGTGGTATTTTTTCAATTTCAGCTTACGTATAAATTTGTAAATATCTGCACGGGTCTGAGTATAGTTGAAATTAGATTCCGGGCAGTAGGAAAGTCCCAATGATAAGAGTTGCTTTTCTGCCAAAGAGAGATCGATCCCAGCAAGGTTGACAATAGTGTTGTTATTTTCTGAGGCGGCGGGGTCAGCATGTTGGTTTTCCATTGCTAGATCCCCTATCGGCGAGCCCTGCCTCTCCCGCGTCTCCTGATGCCATCTCCTTGCTTTCCTACGTTCCCTTCTTCGTTGGGTTGCCCTGTTTTTCCGGGTACCTGGGTGCGTGGTCTCAATGTTTCTCTCCGGCTGCGTTTTACAATCTCTAACTCTTCCCCCAATGTCAATTTAATATTGCTTGCCTCTGATCTTATTCCCAAATTTTCTGACTCAGACCCGCTCTCTATAGCTGAGCTTAACTCAGAGGTTGAGGGGGATGCATTGGTATTAGCTTGATAATTCCTTCTGTCCTCTTTGTTGCCCATGCGTTTTTTTGCCGTATCCACCCGCACAGAGTCATACCTTCTTGTGAACGTAAATATCTGACCGTTCGCGTAATCATCCCGATCACGTCTAAACTTGTATGTTTTATGGTTCTTTATTTTTTCTTCCTCTTTCTTAAGGCGCACATTCATTTCCTCCATCATTTTCTGTTTAAATTGCGGATCCCCTTGTGGTTCAATTTCCTTTTCCAGGAGCTCTATTTTCTCTTGAAGCGCCCCTCTATCAATGTCCGCACATTTTACTAAAATTTGAACAAGTCGTCTGGATGACTCTAAATTACATTCCCCCCACTCTGCCATCAACAGGGGGTTTGGGGATTCATAACTGGGGGCAATCATTATGCGGAGACCCCTCGGAATCCTCCCGACATCCAGATATCTTTGGAGTGATCGAGCCTCCCACCATTTTGCTTGCTCTTGACGCTTCAATTTCTCTAGTGCTCGAAAACTGTCCCTGAGTCCCATACCCTTGCTGGGCTCCTCATTGGTCACCTTGATGGCCCCTTGATTATCTTCTGGGGAGTCAGAGAACATCCCCTCAGCTGCCAATTCGTGGTCCTTGAGTATGTCCGCGGACATTGCTATGGCTTTTTTAAAATTATTTCGTGAGTTACCAGCCCTTAATGATATATATGTTTGACAAGGAAAGAGACGGGATTGCTGAAAGTTATATATATACATATATATATATATATATATATATATATATATATATATATATATATATATATATATATATATATATATATAGACATATATAGATATATTACCTACTGGCGGTCGCCAGTAGGTAGTTATAGTTAGGACCACGTTTCCATAGGAAAACCTCAACATTCTATTTTGAATAACTTTGGCGCCGGTCGACGAATCCTCGCGAATTTCTCAAAATAGGTGGGGCGCTACGCTCCGCTCCTACCCTGAAAGTCTCGGGGGGATTCGTCAAGCGGGGGCTGAGATAAAAGGGGGGTCCCAAAACGCGTTTTTCCCATGCATTTTTCCATAGGACCTTTAGAACGAGCTACAGCCCGAACGGCTGAACAGAATTACTAGAAATTTGGCAGAGAGGTAGTCCCTAGGTCAAGGAAGTGCCTTTTGTAGGTTTGGTGTAAATCTGTTCAGTAGATTCTGAGAAAATAGCCTTTAAATCAATATATATATCTGAGCCCGCTTACGGTACGCTTACCGTACGCTTACGGTAAGCGTACGGTGGCGTGCGCGAGCGCGATTCTGATTGGCTCTTAGATCTTAGTAAACATTCGAATCGGCAGAAACCAGGAAGCGGCGTCCGCCATTTTCTCTACCGCACTGAGTGTTATGTATCAAACATGATGGCCAAAAACATGTTACGGGGATGTTTTGACAACTCCCTCTCACATAGTCATGTTGAGGGAGTCCCCAAACATCCCCCAAGAGCAAAAACGGCATTATTTTTTTTTCGGCAATTTCGCGGGGTACGCTTACCGTACGCTTACCGTAAGCGTACGGTAAAAAAATAAAAATAAAAAAAACACTATCCACACTTTCTCCACCCCTTGTGCAAATGATGGCCGAAGGCCACCATTTGCGCATGGCTTATCAGAGCACAGAAATTTCCCAAAAAATTTCAACAGATTACCTATCACAAGGAAGCGCATAATATGTCCTCCATGTGCGCACGGTGCGCGAAGCGCATCGTGCGTACATGGCCCATCTAGCGTAACGTGGGCACGGCACTAACTGCGTAAAGTGGGTGCGCGGTGCGCGAAGCGCACCGCGTGCTCACTGTGCGCGCACGGTGCGCGAAGCGCACCGTGCGCGCACGGAACGAACTGCGTTAAGTGGGCGCGCACGCCACGAATGGCGTAAAGTCACTTAGCATTTAAAAAACCGTACAAATTCACTGAAAAAACCATAGGTTTCACACACGTTATAGTTAGGAATTAGCATTTAAAAAACCTTGCAAATTCACTGAAAAAACCATAGGTTTCACACATGTTATAGTTAGCGGAAATTTTACTGATAAAAAACCAATGAAATTGCCCCGTTATAGTTAGTGCTGGCAACTATAACTCACGCGACCGCAATCTTCTGCTGATGACATATGTGTCTTTATGAAAAAAAAATATTTGTAATATATGTATAGCTAAAAATGTATGGAAGAAGACATGGGCAAATAAGTGTCTAAATACAGTATTAGCATCAGCAGAGGATTGCGGTCGCGTGAGTTATAGTTGCCAGCACTAACTATAACGGGGCAATTTCATTGGTTTTTTATCAGTAAAATTTCCGCTAACTATAACATGTGTGAAACCTATGGTTTTTTCAGTGAATATATATATATATATTACCTACTGGCAGTCGCCAGTAGGTGGTTATAGTTAGGACCTATTTTCCATAGGAAATCCGCAACATTCTATTTGGAATAACGTTGGCATCGATTGATGAATCTTCACGAAATTTTCCAAACTTTTGGCCAGCTCCGGTACGCTCCTATCCTGAAAATTTCACGGTGATTCATCAAGCGGGGGCTGAGAAAAAAGGGGGGTCCCAAAACACATTTTCTCCATGCATTTTCCCATAGGACCTGCTGACGCAGCTACAGCCCGAAGTGCTGAACGGAATTACACCAAATGTGGCAAAGAGGTAGTCCTCAGTTCAGACTCGTGCCTTTTGCTTAAATGGTGTAAATCCGTTCAGTAGTTCCTGAGAAAATCAAAAGTAAAATCACATATATATCTGGGCGGAGCCTAACCACACATCTCATCGTGAGATCTGATTGGCTGTCAGCACTTCATCCAAGAAGTGTTGGCAGCCATCTTGGGACCAATATACATGATAGCACCTCATTAAAAAGCATTGCAGTTAACAGAAGGTTTTAAGACTTTAGTTACATTATAAATCATTTGTTGATGGTACCATACTCATTTTAGGAATTGTGGTGTGTTCTAAGGTGATTTTACCATGTGAAAAAGCCTTCTGCTGTGATATCATGAATCATGTTTGAGAGAAAACTATCTTCTCATGCTTTTCCCACAGAGGTTTGGAAGGTGATCTATAAGCTAAACTGAGAGCATATTTTCTGTAAATTCACATTATCTTTCTCAGTCATGTGAGAATGAAGTCTGACATTCTCAGTAAAACATGTACATCCAACAAGGGCAGAGACTGTCAGTTGATTCCATTGTGTTCTACTGCAGCTTCCCAGAGTGTTCTAAAGAACAACTAGAGCGCTAACAGTCCTACTTATGATAAACGTATGGCACACCTGAAGCCATCTTGGTTGGAATAAAGTGGTAACACTTAAAAGATTTACTTTACAAAGGAACAAAACGAGGGGGTTCATTTTGCCATAGAAATTATGATTAGTGCTGCAGAAAGAAAAATTAGGGCACATTTTGAGTGACTTCTCAAATCCTTTTCAATGTCATTAAATCATTCTGACATGCAGACTGAAACATGCACTTTTAATACCAGCAGCAGACTTCAGAGGTGAGCAGTAGCTTTGCTACAGTGATCACATGAACAACTAGAGTGCTAACATTCAGAATTTATGGCAAATGTGTGACATATCTGAATACCTTCTTGATGGAATCAAAGTAAAAAACTGAAAGTATTTCCTACAGAGGAGACTGCAATAAATGAGGAAATCAGTGTTGCCAGATTTTTAGCCATCTTGGTTGGAATAAAGTGGTAATTCTTAAAACATTTAATTTAAAAAGGAACAACATGAGGGGGTTCATTTTGCCATAGAAAGTATGATTAGCGCTGCAGAAAGAAAAATTGGGGCACATTTGGAGTGACTTCTCAAATCCTCTTCTATTTCATAAAAAAATTCTGACATGCAGACTGAAACATGCACTTTGAATATCAGCAGCAGACTTCCCTGGTGAGCAGTAGCTTTACTACAGTGATCTAATGAGCAACTAGAGTGCTAACATTCAGAAATTATGGCAAATGTGTGACACATCTGAATGCATTCTTGATGGAACCAAAGTAAAAAACTGAAAGTATTTCCTACTGAGGAGACTGCAGTAAATGAGGAAATTAGGAAACTTCATAACAAATAAATCTCCCAAGATGGCCACCAGAGACAAAAGAGCCCAAATGTAGCCCAAATATCACCAAGATGTAGCCCACATGTAGCCCAATGACAGAAGTGTGCAAAACACTTATTTTTTGTGTATTTGCAGTTTTATATAGTGCAGACTTGTCAGGTATTGGAGTGCTTTACATGTGCATTAGTTACATCACACAAGATCAAATTCATTTTGGTTGTAGACATGGGGAGATTAAGTGATTTGACCAGAATCACAGAATGTTGAGCTGAAGCAGAAACTCCAACCTGGTTCCCCAGTTGCAAAGTCTGCAGCTCTGGAAGTAACACCACATCCTCTCCCCTAGGTGCAACATTTAATCAAGTGGTCAACTGGATAAAAAAACATAAAGATTACAAATAATTTAAAAGTTCTTTGTCGCTATTTGAAAACTCAGAAAATATGTCCTCATTTTAGTTTTTTAGAGCACTAACCATAATTTTGATGCAAATACGACTCTCTCATATCTGCAATTTCTAAAGGAAATACTCTAGGTATTACAGTTTTGATTACATCAAGAGGACATCAGGCGTTCCACACTTTTGTAATAAATATAGAATGTTAGCAATCTAGTTGTTCATTGGGATACTGTTGAGAGGCAGAGGCCAGGGGCACGGACTCTGAAAATGGAAGGTAGGTAGGAGAGTGCAGCGGCAACAATTTGACCACACTGGGCAGGCAGGAAGGGCAGTGGCAGCACAACAGACTATGGAGGACAGTGGAAAGGGGGGCAGGGGCAACAAACCAACAATACAGGACTGGCAAGAGAGGCTGTGGCAATATAATAGACCATTGTGGGCAGAAGGAAGAGGCAGTGGTAGTACAACCATACATGCCAACAGACCCTTTTCAGCAAGGAAACGTCCAATGTTTTTAAGCTCAAATGGGATTTATTTTATCTGTCTTCTGTCTACAATCTCCTCTTTTTCAATGTAACTCAAAGGGGAAAATCAATAGGTTTTTTTCAAAATCTCCCTCTTACCAAGTTCAAAATGTTCACAAGTATGGTACATTGGATCATGGTAGGCAGGAGGAATTGGGGTAGGGACATGGACTCGGATAACAGAGGACAGGAGGGACATGGAGAGGTGCACCAAACTGACCCTACAGGGCAGGCATCAGGGTTTGCAGCAGCACAATACACCACACAGCGCATGCGGGACGGGAGTGCAGCACAACAATCCATAGAAAGCAATAGGGAGGGGACAGGACCATGCACCTGGACAACAGAGAACAGAGGGGAAAGAGGCACTGGTAGCTAGCTGACCATTATGGACAGACAGGAGAGAAAGCTGCAGCATAACAGACCATAAAGGGCAGGAGGGACAGATCAGGAGCATTACAATGGAACAGACAAGCCAGGAGGGAGGGAATAGGGGTCTGCACATGGAAACAGAGGGCTGGGGGCAAGGGGGCAGGGCAGGAGCTGCAAGATGACCATGGAGGTCATGCAGGATGGGCACTAGAAACAAGACACACCATGGAGAGCAACAATGAGACTATGATGGCATACACACAGACCATGGAGGGAAGGTGGGATGGGGTCAGGGGCAGCTAGCTGACCACACAGGGAAGGTGGGAGGGGCCATGGCAGCACAGAAGACCATGCATGGCAAGCGGGAGGGTTAGTGGCAGCACAACGGCTATGATGGGCAAGAAGGAGGGTGCAGGGGCATGCACAAAGGACCATGGTGGATAGAAGGGAGGGTCAGGACCTGGGCACAGACAAGAGAGTACAGGGGAAGGGGCCTCACAACAGACCGCGCGGGGCAGGCAGGAGGAGCAGTTGCAGCACAATAGACCAGGGAGGGCAGAAGGGTGTGGCGGTAAAATGGACCATGGAGGACCGGAGGAAGGGGATAGGGGCATGGCATGTGGACAGGCAGGGTGGAGGTGGCAGGGACAGGTTACAGTCATCTGACAATGCTAGGCAGGTGGGAGGGGAGTGGCAGCTCAACAGAAAACTCAGAGTAGATAGGAGCGGCAGGTTCATGGAACATGGTGGGCAAAAAGGATGAAGCAGGGGCATGCATAAAGACATCGGAGGGCAGGGGGAAGGAGAATAGGGAGAGCAAGCTATGCACAGAGGCTAAGCAGGAGGTCAATGATGGGCCATAGAATTGGGCAATGGAGGGCAGGAGGAGTGGACTGGTACATCATGCTAAATGGAGGGCAGTGGCAGCACATCAGACCATGCATGGCAGGAGGGAGGAGGCTAGTCCATGGATTCAGACAACAGAGGATAGGGAGGAGGTGGATGGGGCAGCAAGCTAACTGTTCAGAGAAGGTGGGTATTAGGAACTTTATTGTTTTTAAAATGTGTGTCTGTGCGAACTACTTAAAATATGAACAAGTATGCAGCATAATCTCACTTTTATTCAGGAAGAAGAGGACGTTTGTGACTGTGACTCCGGGCTCACTTGGCAGAAACACCCCCTGACCCTCCACCCCCCATCGTAAAATGTAATGCCCGTGAAAAGGGTAGGTGGACGCAGTGTTATATAGAACATAGTCCTGAGAGCACGATTCAAAATGAAAACTAGATATAGTATATGGTATAAACTATGCACCAAAAAGTGTGATATAAGATGAACCGGGGCGTGAAATATAATATGCAATACATTGTGCGCAATGAAAGATTCATTGGAGAGCGCGAGATAGCACAGGCACTAGCGCGTGCTATGCGATATGCACCTTGGAGTGTAATATGCACAGGGCAGTGTTGTGTAACCTAACTAGTCTCTAAAGTTGTAATATAAAATATGTGCTGGGGAGTGTAACGTTGCATATGCACTGTGACAAAGATATGGATCCCAGATTCTAATATGTATGGCATAGCGCTGTGCGTTATAACATAGGCATTGAGGAAGGCACGTTAGATGGGGCAATATAACCCGTGCGAAGGCAAGTGTGGCATGACATATTCACGGGGTGGTGTTACAGTGCACATAGGCTAGAGAGTGTCATAGCATAAGCACTAGCTGGTGGAATACAACACAGAGGTGTGAGGCAATCGGCGGGCACTGGTGGGTGTAACACAGCATTGGGCTCAGCCAGGAGCACGCTGTGACTCTCAAGTGAGGTTCGTCTCCTTTCCAGAGAGTGAAATAAAAAGTATTACACATCCGGCGGTGGATCTGTGCTTTATTAACCGTGAGGGGGGTTTCTTGCATAGTTTGGTTGAATCTTTGTCGAATCCCCTTTGAATGGCTTGGTGTGCGTGTATATTAAATGTGCCCGTCAATAGCTACCCATGTTTGTATAAATAAACGACTAGGGTGTCTACTTGGAGAGTACCCACCGGCAGGGGCACCGGGATTAGGCACAGTAGGGCGTCAGACACGTCAGAGCTTCACTAGCGGTGTAAATACATTCCATGTGGATTCATTCTATGCATAGTCGCCTTTTAATGAATATCACGCAAATCGTCATGGTGATAGGTACATACAGTTTGTCCAGCATGTCCTAGGTGTTTCTATAAATATATATTTTTTAAAAATAATAAAAAACAATGGCCGGCCCCGGGGGATGGGGTCCCCGGGGCCATAAGTGGCCTGAAGAGGGGGGCAACGCAGCCCCCTCCTAAATATTTTTTTTTTTTAAAAAGGCCATGACCCGAGGGTTGGGGTCCCCGGGGCCGATTAAGGCCTTGGGAGGGCCAAATTTATTTTTTTCAACAAAAAAAATTAGGGTGCAGGCCCTGGGGGATGGGGTCCCCAGAGCCAGTAAATTAGAAAAAGAAGGGGGGCCACACAGCCCTCCTTCTTAAAAAAATAAAATAAATAAAAGACCGGCATCGCGCTGGTGGCCACGCCCCCTCCTTGCAGCACTCTGCAAACGCGCCCCCTGGCCAGTTGTAAGTTGGGGAATTAATTCCCCTTCAATACTGAGGGTCCCTGAGGGCCAACTAGCCCAACAGGTATCTCCAGTATGTGCCAGGGAGCTGCGTTGCACACAGGTGTTCTGAAGCCACGCCCCTTTTTACATCTCTCTGCAACGCAGCTCTGTGGCGCTTACTGGAGGTACCTAGTGGGCTAGTTTGACCCTAGGGACCCTTAGGATTCAAGGGGACTTAATCTCTCAACTTATAACGGCCACAGGGCGCGTTTACACAGTGGTGAAGGGAGGGGACGGGGCCTGAGGTGACGTGTGCAAACACGCCCTGTGGCGCGTTTTAAGTTGGGGAAATAATTCCCTTTCAATCCTGAGGGACCCTGGGGGCCAACTAGCCCACCAGGTGCTTCCAGTATGCGCCACTGCTCTGCGTTGCAGAGAGGTGGTGCAGGCTGTGCCCCTTTTTACACCTCTCTGCAATGGCGCTTACTGGATGTACCTAGTGGGCTATTTTGCCCCTAGGGATCCTCAGGATTCAAGGGGACTTAATCTCCCAACTTAAAACAGCCACAGGGCGTGTTTACACAGTGGGGAAGTGAGGGAACGGGGTCTGAGGTGACGTGTGCAAGCACGCCCTGTGGCACGTTTTAAGAGGTTGTTTTAATTCCCTGCCCTATTATATACTAGGGGCTTACAGAGGAGGTCATGCTGATCACAGAGGGACCCCAACGCATAGTGTTCCCTAGTGTATGTAAGTGTTTTTACTGTATTCTGAGTGCCTTTTAACATAGCACTGACTCTAGGACTGGTTAGTCAGACTCAGTTACCACCAGTATCCGTCTGAGAAAGTTGAGGGTACAGGATGATTTTGCAACAAGGCTTCTTTCTGCTGTTCTGTTTGTTCTTTCTGCACGTTATCCTTATTCCTGCACTTTTCTTCGTCTTTGAGGACTTCTGTTGCTTCTTTCTTTTTTTTTCTTTCTGTCTGTTTTTTCTTCTTTCTTCACATGTCCTATCTCTGTAGGCATAGTTAGAAATTAGCATTTAAAAAACCTTTGAAATTCACTGAAAAAACCATAGGTTTCAGGCACGTTATAGTTAGGAATTAGCATTTAAAAAACCTTAGAAATTCACTGAAAAAACCATAGGTTTCAGGGTCGTTATAGTTAGCTGGACTTTTCACTCGTACAAAACCATTGAAATTCCCCCGTTATAGTTAGTTCAGCTAACTATAACTTGCGCGCCCGCAATGCACTGCTGATGATGTCACATATTACATCACTCATGACATGGTCAGTGACATCACTCATGACATCACTGATGACATCTCAAATGACATCACTGATGACATCATCCTTGTGATAGAGTGGCAGACCTCCTCTCCCCCTAATATAACCTTTGATACACACATTCAAAAATAGAAACTAAAATTTTCAAAACAATGGACATACCAATATCAGTTACAACAACCTATTCAGTAATTCTAAGATCCACATACACATCCACTCATTCACCAACAGTCCTATACAGTCACTCATACATGTACTCACTCATCATCTGTACTCATACATCTATACATCCTGTTACACAACGCCACTAATCCATAGAGTTACTCACACACATAGTCACTCATGCTAATATAGAATCAAACATCCATTTACTTGCATATACAGTTATACACACACCACCACACTTACTTCTACAGAAACTTACACATACTTAGTCTTTTAAACAATCACTTATAGAAACACATACTTATTCATACAGGAACTCTTTCAATCTCTCACTCTCACATATACTCACTTATATACACCAATAGTCACATATACTAGTTTAAAACATATGTAGTTACTCATAAAGACACTATTGAGACAGTCATTCACTCACTAACACACCCATGCACACACTCATCCACCCATACAGTCCTGCACACATGCTGTATTCAACACATACAAACAGTGAGTCACTCATTCATGCACCTATGCACTACATAATACCCCCCACCGAACCATACAGACACTCAGACACTCATACTGATACTCAAAAAACCAACTAATAACCTATATAGACACTCATGTAGCTACTCACCAACCCATGCAGCCACTTATACACAAAGTGAGAGACTGATACAGATATTTACATATTTAAACATTACTCACTAAGCCATGTATTCACTAAGATACACTTAATCAGTCAGTTATACAATCAATTTTTCAAAAACAAATCATCCATTTAGACACTTATATACCCATTTATTCTTCCATCGACCTTGAGATATACATGTATAAAACATATGTAATTTTCAGAAAAACACACATTCACTGGGTGATGTCATCAGTGATGTCATCAGTGATGTCATCAGTTATGTCATTTGAGATGTCATCAGTGATGTCATGAGTGATGTCACTGACCATGTCATGAGTGATGTAATATGTGACGTCATCAGTAGTGCATTGCGGGCGCGTGAGTTATAGTTAGCTGAACTAACTATAACGGGGGAATTTCAATGGTTTTGTACGAGTGATAAGTCCAGCTAACTATAACGCCCCTGAAACCTATGTTTTTTTCAGTGAATTTCTAAGGTTTTTTAAATGCTAATTCCTAACTATAATGTGCCTGAAACCTATGGTTTTTTCAGTGAATATATATATATATATATTATCTACTGGCGGTCGCCAGTAGATAGTTATAGTTAGGACCGTGTTTCCATAGGAAATCCGCAACATTCTATTTGGAATAACTTTGGCGCCGGTTGACGAATCCTCGCAAATTTTTTAAAACTAATGGGGCGCTACGCTCCGCTCCTACCCTGAAATTCTCGGGGGGATTCGTCAAGCGGGGGCTGAGAAAAAAGGGGGGTCCCAAAATGCGTTTTCCCCATGCATTTTCCCATAGGACCTTTAGTCCGAGCTACAGCCCGAACGGCTGAACAGAATTACTTGACATTGGGCAGAGAGGTAGTCCTCAGGTCAGGGATGTGCCTTTTGCAGGTCTGGTGTAAATCTGTTCAGTAGGTCCTGAGAAAATAGCATTTAAATCAATATATATATCTGTAAGCGCGCTCCGTGCGCTTACGGTAAGCTTACCGTACGCGTACGGTGCCGTGCGCGAGCTCAATTCTGATTGGTGGTTACATGACTGTAAACATTCGAATCGGTCGAAATCAGAAAGTATCGGCCGCCATTTTCTGTCTCTCGCACTGAAAAACAAAGGTTTTTTTTTTTTTTTTCACATCATCCTGTAGTGGTATATTCAAATAGTGCAGTGTAAGAAAACCAAACAACATTAACCAAATCCCCTTACCACCCACTCCAACCCCCCAATCAGGTTGAGACACTTGTCCCCCCCCCCACCCAACCCAACAAAAATATTGCATCAGTGAAATTACGGGAATCATCCCTGTGAGGGCGTGGGTCACCGGCATACTCCCCTGTCCAAAAGGCGACAGGGTGGCCGAACATTACCGCCCATTGACATATACACTATCTGCCTGCGGCGGGGTAAGCCCAACACCGATCCCTTCACAAGTTCTCTGCCAATGTTCAGGAATAGTCCCCGAACCTCGTATCCCTTAGCCTCTCCGTTCCCCCCGGCAGCCACAACACGCTATAAGTTCAGAGTCCCCGCAATAGAACATCAAGTGATATACGGTATAACTAAGCTGTCCGGCGTCTCTATATGTTCCAGTTTCACGAGTACATAAAATGTAGGCCTAGTTACTCAATGTCACTTAGCTGGTCGTGCGGCGGTGTCCCCTGCCCGGAACGTTTGTCTCTCAGCGTCCGCTCCGCCTGCCTCGCAAATTTGAGTGCTTCCGTCGCCGCCGTGAAGACCATCGGTTTCCCCCCGTGGTGGACCTGTAACTTAGCAGGATATAACATCGCATATTTTGTCCCCACTTTCTGGAAGATCCGCTTAGCCGGGAGGAATTCACGCCTGGCGGCCTGCACAGCCTGGGTGAAGTCGGGAAATAGGGATATCGCCATGTTTTGGAATGTAAGCTCACCTCTTTCACGTGCCAGCCGTAGGATCGTGTCTCTGTCTTGATAGTTGAGGATCCTGGCAAGGATCGGGCGCGGCGGCGCCCCCGGCACCGGCCGCGGTCCCAGAGTACGATGTGCCCTCTCAACCAGGAACATGGCCGACAGGGCCTCACCAAACAGGTCGCGGAACATCCCTTCAACGAAGTGCTCCATATTGCCAATGTTCGTGGATTCCGCAATACCAGTGATTCTCACGTTATTTCTGCGAGAGCGGGCTTCCAAATCTTCGTTGCGACCCTTTATCACCTCCAGGACCTTGTCCATGCGCAGCAGCTTCTCCCGGGTATCACCGTTACTCTCTTCGCAGTCGGCAACCCACGCCTGTACCGCCGCCAGTCGTTCTTCATGTTGATCCACCTTGTGCGATATTCCGTCCAGTCGCCGGGCCATGGAGTCCAACTTGCCGTCTATCTCCTTTAGGCAGCCCTTCAGCTCCCGAAACATGCTCTTGACATCTTCGGCGTCCTGCGTCGGCGCCAGCTGCGTTTCAGGGACCACCGTCTGGGACGCTGGGACAGTTTCAGTGTCCTGAGCCATGTGCTTCCCAAACTGGAGCTTCCTCTGCTTAGCATCTGTCTTCCCCATGGCGCAGCAAAGGGGTCACCCCATCAGAGTCTCAGCGGGAGGGGGGGTAGGAAAAAGGGGCCCAACAGAGTCTGCACAGGCCTCCGAGCCCGGACAAAGTCACGGGCCCACCATGCCAAATCTGCTCTCACCCAAGGCCGCCCTGCCGCCTTCGCCGCCAGCGGGAATCTCCAACGCACAGTCGGGCCCAGCAGGCCTGCAGCTCACACCAAGCGCGGGTCCGCGGCCGGGACAGGCCCTCCAAATGGGCACACAGCTAGTGACCAGCAGTTGGGGCGACCGCACAGCAGGCACACACTCCGCAGTCCTTGGATCCCCGTAGTTCGATATTTATGCACCTGGCGGAGGCAGGAGGAAGGCGCACCTCACTACCCGGGGCACCGTCGAGGGTAGCAGGATCGGCACCGCTCCCGCAGCCCCAGGGCCGCCCAGTCAGTGCTCGCGTAGATGTCAGGAGGCGGGGAGATCGCCGCAGATTAGGGCCCCCCGGGCTGTCCGGGGCGCCAGGGACAGCAGGATTCGTCCCCCTCCGGCAGCCGCGGCCTTTCGTGTTCCGGCCCACGACACGGGACTTGCGTAGCTGGGATCCCCGGCCGGGAGTCAGGAGAGCCGCTGTCTGGGCATCAAGGGAACACCGCTCCGGATCGCCGCCACCGATTTCGGTCCGGATTGCAGGGATCGATGCCTCTACGTCCGGGCACCCTCCGCCTCAGCTTTGTCGGGACAGGATGTCGGCATTATACAGGATGAACTGACGGATTAGGCGTTCGGCCGGCAGAGCCCCGTTACACGGCGGCCATCTTGCAGCTCGGCTCGGCCACGCCCTCCCTGAAAAACAAAGGTTGATAACATGAAAAGGGGGCAACGAAGAGAGTTGCAGACCCCCTAGCGTTCGTCAGGGGGTTCACGAAGGACCAAAAAGTATGAAAAATAAATTTCATAATTTTTTTAAAAAATCGCGGAGTGCGCGTACGCGTTAAAAAAAATAAAACAAAAAAAAAGAATTAACAATCACATTTAATATATAAATCTAAGGACCCCCAAGGGAGATAAAAACAATTGATATTTTGTAAAAAATGGTGAGGCGTGCACGGTACGAAATGCGCAACGTGGGCACTCGGTTCGCGAAGCGCACCGAGTGCCCACAAAAATTGCGCGCAAAAATTAAGAATAAATACATAACTTAGCATTTAAAAAACCGTACAAATTCACTGAAAAAACCATAGGTTTCACACACGTTATAGTTAGGAATTAGCATTTAAAAAACCTTGCAAATTCACTTAAAAAACCATAGGTTTCACACAAGTTATAGTTAGCTGTACATTTCACTCGTAAAAAACCAATGAAATTCCACGTTATAGTTAGATCAGGTAACTATAACTTGCGCGACCGCAATGCACAATGTGTCATTTCAGATGTCATCATTGATGTCATGAGTGATGTCACTGACCATGTCATAAGTGATGTAATATGTGACGTCATCAGCAGTTTATTGTGGGCGCGCAAGTTATAGTTACCTGATCTAACTATAACGAGGAATTTCATTGGTTTTTTACGAGTGAAATGTACAGCTAACTATAACTTGTGTGAAACCTATGGTTTTTTAAGTGAATATATATATAGTTATCTCCGCATACAGACCCCTCAGTTTGTAGAGAAGTAAGAGGCCACTTGGGGGAGTCCTTTGAAAGCCTTTATTGAGGACATCGGGCATAATGCATTTTGGCACTTCCTCGCCTTCATCAGATGCCTCAGTAATCACAGCACAATTCCACCCGCACCTTTAGGTGTCCTGACTCGCTCTCATTGGTTAAGAACACTCCACCCGAGGTCGTCGATTTGCACGCCCTCTGTAGTTTGCGATTCAAACCACAGTTCCCAGAGTTCACCAGTCGGGATGGGCAGTGCTTGGGGGACGCAAAGAAATGTCTAGCCCGAATGGGCATATACTAACCAGGGCAAAGGTGTGATCAACTTTGATGGATGGCCCTCAATTTGGATTGATGTCCGTTGTCTTCCTCGGGTCCCCCTTTACGTTCAAGACCCTCATGCAGATGTCGGGCAGGCTGTGAGATGGAGTACATGATCCCCGGCTCCTCGAAGAATCCTGAGCTGCTCCTGGCAGCAGCCCTTTCCTTTCATCTGCACTCCGAGGCGGGCCGGAGCTACCAATCACTTGGTGAACAGAAATAGCAGCAGCTAACCAGCAATGCTCCGGCCACTAAAGAGAACAGGGCCTCTTCAACACGCCGCTGGCAGGCGTGTAAAACATCCACATACAGACCTCTCCGTTTGTAGAGAAGTAAGAGGCCACTCGGGGGAGTCCTTTGAAAGCCTTTATTGTGGACATCGGGCATAATGTATTTCGGCATATATATTTACTACAGAGTGTCTGTAGCCACTCTGTAGTTAAAGTTAGGATTCCCACGGATAGGAATTTCTTTGATTTTTGATCGCTAATAACTTTTCCCCCATTCAGCGAATCTCCACAAAACTTTCCATACCTATATATCTTTCTACATTGATGGATATTTAAAAGTTTTGCGGTGATTGGCCAAGTAGGGTGCAAAAACGGCTGAACTGATTTGAATGACATTTGGCAGGAATATAGATTATAGTGTGTAATGATACCTGTAGATACTTCAGGAAAGTAGGATAAGTGTTTTTAAAGGTATAAGGTATTTTAACTTAGTGATAGCTGTGACTGCAGTAGTATTGCAAAATGTGGTGGTATATTCCAAAAATTCCGTAGTACATAGTGATGACAAGGCATTATGTGATTGCCTTATGACTGTTTTTACAAAAGTTAAAGGCAGCCATGTTGTTTCAAGTACTCTTTGGCTGTGTTCTGGGATAGGGCCTTAGATATAGATAACTATTAGGTTTTATATTACTTTCCATACCTATTACCACTTTGTCAAATTGGTAATAGATAGGGAAAATTATTAATCAGTTTCTATATATTTTAATAAACATGTATGGAGTACCGCAGTATTTCCTAGGAAGTACTGGGTCTTATTTTTTTTTAAATAAATATTTTCAAAATTATAAATACACTGTACTACACTATATTTGACAAATATAGTGTGCTATAGTCTATTTAAAATATATTTCCCATAGTTAATTCTTTATAAAAAAAAGTGTACAAAATGTCACAGAACTCCAGAGAAATTACTGCACTTCTTAAAAATAAATTTTAAAAGTTACATTTGTTACAAAAAGATGGTACTTTCTAGGTACTCGTGCCGTACTCCATTATGTTATGCTAGGTTACATTGATATGCATAACGCACTAATAACCCGAGAGGGTATCCAGGCACTTGGACAGGTGTGTAGCTTTATAGTCCCTAAGGTGCTTATATAAAAGCCAGGACTTCAGCATCTTGTGAAACTCAAGAAATTAGGAGAAGGCTCTGATGTGTTGAGGGAGGTTGTTACCTGTCTTGGGTGTGATGTAGGAGAATGAGCGACCTCCAGTTTTGCTTTTGTGGATGCAGGGTATGTGTGCGAGTGTGAACGTTGCAGAGCATAGGTGTCTGGTGGGTTGGTTAAAATCTATGCAGCTGTTCAGGTATTCTGGTCCTCTGTATTGTAGGGCTTTGTATGTGTGCATGAGAAGTTTGAATTGGATGATCTAGTGACTCGGGAGCCCATGAAGTTTCCTTTAGTGCAGCGTGATGTGGGTGTGGCATGGGATGTTGAGTATAAGTCTTGCAGTGATGTTCAGGATGGTCTGGAGTCTGTGCAGGAGTTCAATGAAGATTCTGGCACAGAGACTGCTGCTGTAGTCCAGCTTGATTGTGATAAGTGCTTCTCTGATGATCCATATGGTGTTTTGAGGCAACCATTTGAAGACTTTTTGCAGCATGCATAGGAAGTGGAAGCAGGAGGTGCACACTGCATTGACTTGAGCTGTCATGTTGAGCTTGTCATCTAGGATGATCCCTAGATTTCTTGCATGATCTGTGGGTGTGGGTGTTGGTCTTAGCTCCGACACACACCAGGTGGAGTCCCATGAGGAGAGCTTGTTGCTGAGGACCAGTAATTCCATTTTGTCGTAATTGAGCTGCAGGCCGTTTGTTCGCATTCAGTCTGCTATCATGGTTATGCAGCTGGTGAAGTTGGTTCTGGCGGTGGCTGTTTTGTCCATCAGGGAGAGGATGAGTTGGGTGTCAGCGGCGTAGGAGATGGCGGTGATGTCTTGTGATCAGATGATGTTGGCGGGCGATTTCATTTTTATCTGGAACAGGGTGGGGCTGAGAGATGATCCCAGTGGGACTCCACATATTAATTTCGTGATCTCTGATGTGAAGGGTGGAAGCCTACACCTTTCTTCCATGAGAAAGGAACAGATTCCAATCTTGTGGAGGCTTCTGATGAGAGTGTTATGGGAGACAGTGTTTAAGGCCTCATAGAGGTCGAGCAGAACGAGGGCCGCTGCTTCTCCTTGGTCCAGGATGATTTGAATGTCATTGTTGGCAACAATGCGTGCTGTTTCGGTGCTATTGTTCTTTCTGAATCCTGATTGTGTGTTGTGTAGAAGAGGGTGAAATTCAAGGTGGGTTGGGTCGATGGGTCGCAAGTTGCTCAAGTTGATTCCGGTCAGGTGTGGGCTTCTTGAGGAGGGTATTGATTTTTGCAAGTTTCCATACATCCAGGAAAGTGACGGACGTGATGGAGGTGATGATGTGGGTCAGGGTGGTGCTGATTGGTGATGTTCCCAGGTTATAGATGTGGTGATAGCATGGGTCCGCTGGAACACCTCATTAGATGGTTTGCATGATTTCCTTTGTGTCCTTTCTGGTGAGGGTTGTCCATTTGGTCAGGAGACCATTATGGTTGTTGGTGGGTAGGTGAGCAAAGAGTTCTCTGGGATTGAGTTGGTGTGCAAAGTTGCTGTGGATATGTATGATTTTGCTGTGAAAGAAGTTGAATAGGTTCTCGCAGAGTTGCTTCGAGGTAGTGATGTTGGTGACAGTGGCTGAGGGCGAAGTGAAATCCTTAAAAATCAAGAAAATCTCCTTGCAGCTGTTGGGACTTCCTTTGATGTGGTCAACTAGTGCTTTATTTTGGTGCCTCTTATTTGCTGGTGGTAGCATCTAAGTGTAGCCTTGTAGGTAATTCTGTCCATGGTGTTATGGCTGGCTCACCATTTCCTTTCTAGTTGTTTACAGTGTTGATTGTTATCTCAGAGGTCTTCTATGTACCAGCTGACCTGCTTGTATGATCAACAATGCTTGTCGGGTTTGATGGATGCGAGGGAGTCCAAGCAGTTCTTGATCTAATTGTTCAAGTTGTTGATGTCCTTGTCAAGGTTGTCTGTGGGGCTATGTTGATCTGTGCGGAAGGAGCTAAGACAGTCTGATTCTCTGATTTTGCCCCAGCTGAAGCTTGAAAAGCTGAAATCTAGTAGGGGTGTTGATATGAATTGTGTTGATTTCGAAGTGAATGATGGAGTGGTCGGTCCATATGAGCATTATGTTAGAGTTGTATTTGATGTTGCTGTTTGTGGTAAAGATGGGGTCCACTGTATGTCCTGTGGTATAAGTTGGTTCTGGGCAAGCTGGGTGAGTCCGATATTGCTCAAGCTTTCGAGGAGTGCCATGAAGAGGGAGTCGTTTCAGTCTTCCAGGTGAACGTTTAGGTCACTAAGGAGATGTAGTCTCTGGAGATGATGGTGAGCGGAGTGACGGCGTTGGTGATAAGGTTGGTGAAGGTGGCTCTTGGTCCAGATGTTCGGTAGGCAAGAGTTCTATTCAGGGTGATGTTTTCAGCAATTTATAGCTTGAAGTGCAGGTGTTCCATGAATGGGGTGGCATTCTGTGTGGATGTTGAGCATTTGATGGATTCCTTGTAGATGATAGCGAGCCCTTCTCATGGCTTGTGAAGGTGGTCCTGTCAAGTAATCTTGTATCCTGCTGGGATTACTGTTGCAATATCGGGAGCCAATGAGGGGTTGAACCAGGTCTCTGTGATAGAGAGGATGTCAGGTGCGCCGCTACTCAGCAGGCCCCATATTGTGGTTGTGTGTTTGCTGAGTGATTGTGTGTTGAGAAGCATGCATGCAAGTGGGCAATGACATGCAGGTTTGCTGTGGAGTGTGGTGCAGGGTGGTGGTGTAAGCATTGTTGGTGCTTGTGCAGCATGTGGGTTGAGAAGGGGTTGTTGAGGGCGTTGTTAATATTTGTGTGGCGGCTATGGGTGTGAGGCTGCTAGAGAACCTGCAGTGGGCGCAGGTGAACGCTCCTACCGTGGCGTGAGGGGCGGCATGGCAGCTATTGAGCTTCTTACATTTGGGGTCTGGCATCCTGAGAAGTGCTGTGGAGTATCACTGGGAGGTGACTGGACCAGGGTTCCTAGAGCTGGGCGCAGTCCAGGCGCAGACAGGCTCAGATAGACTTTCCTTCGGCATGCTTCCTCTGCACTTCCATGTTGCAGCTGCCATTGATTAGATCCAGGGAGGTGGGAGGACTGCAGGGAACTGTGATGTAATTTCCTGTGCCAGTGGGTGATAGAAAATTAAGTTCTCTTGTTTGTCTTTTTCTTTTAGAGACTGTTTTGGCAGGAAGACCAGTAATGTCACTTTCTGTCCAGATGTATGGTGGGAAATTCAGGGATGCTACTTCCTGTGCATGTGGATGATGGGAGATCCAGTGATGTCACTCCCTGTGCTGATGGGAAATGAAGTTCTCTTGCTTGGCTTCTTCTTTAAAAGACAGTTGTGGTTGGAAAACAAGTAATGTTCGTAACTCAGTAAACTCTACTCTACAACACGCCACGCAACCTACTCTACACAACTCCACTATGCACCACTTCACTGTATGCTTTCCACTGTACGCCAGTCCATTCTTTGCCACTCCAGTATATGCTATTCCAGTGTACATGACTCCACGCTACGCACTATACTCTATGCCAGGACACTGTACGCCATGACACTATACACCATTCCACTGTATGCCATGACACTGTACGTCATGACAGTCTACCCCATATCAATTTACTCTAAGTTATGATACTCTACGTCATGAGAGTATATCACTCTGCACTCTACGCCACTCCACTCAATGCCACTGCAGTCTACTCTGCTCTACAAAACTGTACTTAAGTGTACGAAAATCTACGCCCCTCCAGTCTACCAAACTCTACTCCACTCTATGACACTCCACTGTACAACAATATACTCCAGTCCATGTCACTGTACAACACTCTAGTACACTCTTTGCCACTGTACAACACTGTACTCCAGTCTATGTCACAGTGCAACACTCTCGTACACTCTATGTCACTGTACAACACTCTACTCCACTTTCCTGTAGCTACTGAGTTTACTACACTGCGTGTGGAGGTGAACTACTTATAATAATTTGAAGGCAGTGCATAAATTATACATCTAAGGCATGACTATAACTTTAGAATTTGTAATGTTTGTGTAGTTTAAGTTTGGTTTGTATAGAAAGAATAAATAAAGTTTTCCTAACTATAAGAGTTTTAACCTTTAGTTTTTTCATTGAATATAGATAGATAGATAGATAG
Source organism: Triturus cristatus (assembly GCF_964204655.1). Taxonomy (NCBI): domain Eukaryota; kingdom Metazoa; phylum Chordata; class Amphibia; order Caudata; family Salamandridae; genus Triturus; species Triturus cristatus. The sequence goes on from NC_140591.1 coordinate 1,193,471,549, forward strand.
ATAGATAGATAGATAGATAGATAGATAGATAGATAGATAGATAGATAGATAGATAGATAGATAGATAGATAGATTGATTTATATACATACTTATATATACTGGTGAGACACCTTTGTAACTGTGCACTGTGGTGGTGACAGACCCTATTCATCCCCTGAGATGCCGGGTGTGCCCTAGCCTTCAGTTGGGTACATTCGACCCAAGGTCAATGAATGTCTGTGAGATATGTAGACTCGGGGCCCCTCCTCACATTCTGCAAAGGAGGCCCATCAGTTTGCTTTACGCCACTGGTTGCACCGTGCTGTATCTATACCCGTATTAGTCCATTGCCGTAAAATGCAAACTTCTTCCTCGCCCTGAAACTATTTTTCATCCTATCAAAATCTCCGTATGGCGTCATGTTTGAGCGGCAGGGACATGGGATACACTGTGACAGGCAGCCGCTCAAGCTCAGAATAGCGCGCGCCACCAACGAGGCAAGCCAGGAAAATGCTATTCATAGCTTGTCCAGATCGACCTCATCATTCACACTGTGGAAGTAATTGCTCCCTCTGAGTACATTTATAGATCGGCCCAGGCTCCCGGTTTCCTTGCAGCGTGTCACAACTGTTCGAAACCTTTCCAAGAGCAATGCGCCTTCTTGGGCGCGGCGGGAGATAAGAGCGGCCCTTCACTTTATTAAATTGCATTATGCCTGATGCCGGTTGAAAAATTGATTATCTTTGAAATTCTATTCCGATTGGAGCCTTTGTAAATGTTGGTGACTCTGCCTCGGTATGGAAATGTGAGGTAGTACGGCTGTGGGGGAAGCAAACTAAAATGTGCCTCCTGTCCTGCTTTCAGCAACGAAAAAAAGTGAAATAGGGGCATATTATCAAGACAGGCGATAACATTATCGCCGCTTTAACGGCAGAAAACTGCCGCTAAAACGGCGATAATGGGCTTGATAATATGCTCTATGGAATTCCAATTGACGCTCATGTTAGATGTGAAGGACATCTAACATGGGTTTCAATTGGAATTCCATAGAGCATATTATCAAGCCCATTATCGCCGTTTTAGCGTCAGTTTTCTGCCGCTAAAGCGGCGATAATGTTATCGCCTGTCTTGATAATATGCCCCATAATTTCTTTGAGATTCGAAGTTATAACTACAGTGCTCCTGATTCAAGCCTGGATAGGGACCGCCAGAAAAAAGCAGATAAAATAGATTTTAGTAGTAATTTATTGAAAAGACAAGCAAAAAGGGCTCCTTAAAATAGTATATATAAACTCCGTGGGGCGTATTCATGGTGGAGTATGGTACTGCTGCAGTTCTCTTATGAATGCTGCTACATGCCTTTGCGAATTGGCAACTGACATGGTAATAAAAGGTGAATATTCAGGAAATGTTCATGTACAGTTTGTACAAATAGGAAGGACTTTGCCCTTTGTCCTCTTTGCACATTAACTCTTAGGTAGTTGCACTTTGAGGGAAGTAAGAGTAAGTAAAAACGTACTCCTGCATAAATCCTATACTCCTACATGCTTTTGTGAGTCAGCCCTATGTCTCGCCATGGTCGTTCTTCTGCAGTTGTGCGCCTGGATGCCCTTATCATGTTTTAAACTCTAGAAATTAGCTGATGAGGATGATCTCGAGTGCAGACAGTTTCATGTCTATTTTGGTCAATTCCAATGCATAATTACCTTCCCTCCCTTACTCCCTCCGCACCCCTTCCTCACCCAACGCCACACCCAGAGGTCCACGCATACTTTTACCATCAGTTCAGAGCAGAAGGAAAATGTATGCATTGAATCCCAGGGGGTATAACTCATAGTTGGCATTATGGAGGCAAAGTTACCGCACAGTAACGGTAATTTCACCTTAGAATTTGCTTTTATCCCAGCATCACCCAATTGTAATCAGGGCCATTGTAGGTAACAATGTAATGATGCTCTCAAAATCAGTGAACTATGACTAACTTGACTGTCAGAGGAGACCAAGCAAGGAGAACATGTGCTTTCTAGGTCTAGCTTAGCCATTACACCAGGGAAGAGGCGGATAGAAATAAAGCTTCCAGCTGTGTCAGGTCATTCAAGCCAGAAACAGCAACAAGTAAACCCACATAAATGTGCACCAAAAAGTCAAGTTGCAGCTCTTGTCAGGGCCACTGCCAGTTATAGAATTAAGGTGCCTTCTGGTTTGTGGAGATACCACTTTACTTGAGACACAGCTGGACATCTGCTGGAAAAATAAACACTGGACTGCAGTGGGGAAGGGGACGTTTCTACCGGAAGCGTACTCGGGACAACTGTTATTTCGTGAACTTCAGAAATACATTTTCATTGTGATGTGATGCAATATCTGCTTCTATTTATTTAACTTATACTTTTTATTACATTTATTTTCATTATTTTCAGAAAGCATAAAAATGATCCCATGGTGAGTTTGATACATACAACTTTATACAAAGGTGTTAAAGTCAGGGCCACTTTAATCATGAAGCAGGGGAGGGCCAAATTATGTGGCAGGGTTGAGTAAATTATGGGGGAAGAAAAGGCAAATTATGCAGCATAATGCGGCACATCTTACTTTATTAATTTATCATTTCTACACTTGCTGATACTGCTTGGGCATTGGTTGCACCTCATTAATACCAGATTAACACCTAAATATAGCAAAAAGCAACAGAAAGGTGACCAGCCAACCATTGCAAAGGGCCTTCCACTGTGCGGCAACACGTGTCGCTGCATTTTTAGTACGTTTGGAACCATTTGAGCTAGAGGAGTTTTTTTTCTTACAATCTGCAGATGATGGAGTGTGTGACAAATGCGGCAAAATCTAGAACTATGCAGAAAACGCTGAGGCTGCTTATTTGCATAATTTCAGTGGCCCTGGAAATATGGAGTGAAGCAGTACATAAACCAGTATATAAATATTCACAGTTATTGTCTGTTACATAGTACGATTACATAAAGAAACTAGGTGATAGGGTGGATTAGAATACACAAAATTAAGAATCAATCAGAAAGCATGAGAAAATTACATAAATGACAAGTTATAATCTTGAAGTCTAGTCAAAAGACAACCAGCCTAGATCATCAGGTTTTGGGTGGTATGTCATCCGATTTGGGATTGATTTGGAGTAAGATGGTGCCCCAATCAGACAAAGCCATCGACTTCCATTGGCAGGAACACAGGATCTGAAAAAATTCCTAGCTGTGTATTTTGCTTCTTCTCTTGCTTGGCCTGAATTTATTACTGTTGATGCATGGGTTTGCGCGGTCCATGAAATACTGTTTTTGTTGCACAATGCGAACTTCAATTAGAAACAAGCATTTTCGAAGCCAATTCGACTGACCTTAGCAATATTTTTTTTTAAATATTTGCAATACGTTTTAAGCGTGTAAAGGAAATAAAAAAAGCCTGTGAAATCTTTCACCCTACTGTAGTGTAGGAAAGCTAAAAAGCCATGAATCAGGAGAAGGCCAGTACTATGCAGTGCATGCTTTGAGGTATTAAATCAACACTATGATTCAGCCCTTCATAACAAATGGCATAAGGATAATTTCTAAAAAGAACAATTAGAAAGACGTTCTTTTGTGTAGAGATGTCATATAGAGTTAGAGTGTGGCATGTAGTCATGGCCACATGTAGAATGATAGGATTTAAAATGGTTTTCAGTTATAACTACGAACGTAGCAGAGGAGCAGAGAAAAAGGAGCTGCTCCGATGTATGGAATAAGCATTTTGGTTCGTAATCCAGGCTCCACGCCATTATAGATTGGTGAAGAGCGCCCGTTGGACTTTATGCAGGTAAAAGTGCAATAAATTTGACTGCGGCTGTTAGAAACAGACTGAAACCTCTAATCAGCATAAGTGGCATAAATGAGCGAAAAGTGTGTAGCAAGAGTGTAAGCAGCCTTATTTGAAATGCTTAATTATCAATTAAATAGAAGAACGCTCATCATAATCCGCACGCACTGAGCTGCAGATAAAGCAAATCATTGGAACATGCATGTCGAAGATCTGGGGCGATCTTGCTGTCCCACTCGGCAGCCATCTTGAAGTCAGGCAGGAAGGAAACTAATGGAAGATTTGCAAAATCTCTGTGGCCATTTTGAAATCAGGCATGTTTTGGAACATCAATGCCAAAAAAGCCAGGACGCCATATTAAATTCAGGCAAAAATCAGAAAACATGCAGAAAAATAATGAGGAAGCGATCAGATTAAGAATCATCCAGGGATGTAATTCAGTAGAATTCATAAAAAAGTTATTAGAAAAAACGTATGATTTGCAAACAATTCTACGTATGGCCGGTACTGAAAGACAAGCTTAAACATGTCACCAATATGGAACAAGGAGGCGTAAAAGCTTTAGAAGAAGTCAGACAAATGTTCTAAAACGATAATAAAACTGACGTGGTAAAAAAAGACAACAAAACTGAAAGTAAACCGGATAGAACAGCTTTCATAAGAAAAGATTGAAGAAAATGCTATAGGTGTAGACAACCATTTCCACATACAAATATATGTTCAGCAGTGAGGCAATAGTGTAAAGAATGTTGAAAAATGAATAATTTTTCAATTGAGTGCGGACTAAAACGAAGAGATACTGAAAGGACTTGGAAACAACATGCTAAAGGTAACGTAAAACACATTAGGCAGATGGAAATCTTTGATGAGTCTTCTGCAGATGTATTTAAACAGGAACAACTACATTTGATAAGTGAGGAAAGCAAAGATGAAACAATTAATTTGTTAAAGAAAGAGAATATCAAACATATAGCGTCGGTTGACATACTAGTGAGATCTCAGAAAGTTCCTTTTGTTCTTGATAGTGGAGAAATGTGCAATATCATGTATGTAACTGAGTATGTTAAGGTGCAGATGAAACCACTACTTGTATAATCAACTGTCAATGTTGTTTAGTGGGGAGGAAAACCTCACCTAACTTGTCTAGGAATGTTTGAAGAAAACCTGATGTATGGAAAAATGTCTCTCAAAGAGGAAGTATATGTTTTTAAAGGGAAAACGTCTGGTCCGTGCTTACTGAACAATGTTACATTTCAACTAATGGGACTGTTAGCTATTACATTTCATCTGACAATGGAACACCCTATACTAAAAGAAATAGCTACTTTGAGTATGGGCCTGGGAAAACTAAAGAAAAGAACCATTGCTCTGCACATAAATGAAAGAGTAAAACCTGTGGCGCAAGACAAAGAGGAAGAAGAAATACATTAATTACTCAAGCAAGATAATATTGAGCCGAAACTGGCCCAACACCATGGGTGTCTCCAATAGTAGTAGTATCTAAGAAGAATACAAATCAAATTCAAATCTGTGTTAACATGAGAGTGCCAAATACTGCAATTGATAGGGAAGGGCACCCAGGACCATATTAAAATGACATGATTAGCATTTCAACGGAGCAATGTTTTTTTCAAGGTTGGATCTTTGTAAGGGGTATCATCAATTAGAGATTGATGAAAAATCAAGATATATCACAACTTTTCCACGCATTCCACTACAAAAGACTTATATTTGAAATATGTTCACCAGCAGAAAGTTTTCAAGAGATCGAACAAAAAAAATGTAATCAGACTGGTAAATAATTTGATGAATTATAGTGATGACATTCTTGCTATTTTCATGTAAAGGAATAAGACCAGATTCCAAGAAGGTGTCTACCCTAATGGAAACATCCAGTCCAAAAGATATAACTTTTTTGGGAAAGGCTAGTTATTTCTCTTGTTATAACAAAGATTATGCCACTGTTAGCTGGCCTCTCTTAGAGTTGACAAAGAAAGCATAGGCATTCATCTGGGATGTGAAGTGTGAAAGTGTGTTCAAGAAAATCAATGAATTGGCAAACATTATTTCTTACTTTAGATCACTTTGGCGTTCCACAACAAGTAATTAATATGCTTCGAAATATATATCATAACGCGAGTGCCAAGGTTGTCATTAATCAAGAACAGATAGGGGAGGTGGCAATAAAATGGGGAACGAGGCAGGGATGCCAACTGTCCCCCCCACTGTTCACTTTTTTTATCGAACCTCTGGTTTTAAAAATTCGAAATAATGCTGCTATTATTCCTCCAATACCTGCTATGTCAAAAGTTAAGCTATTTGCTGATGACATTATTTTATATCTAACCCCGGAAAAGAGAATCTAGATCGAGTTTTTTCTGAATTTTCTCGGTTCCAACAGATCGGTGGCTACAAAATAAATGAAAAAAAAACTGAGATACTCGTTTTTAATTCTGACCCTAACCTGTTTCCTATCAAGTTCAGGGCTCAAGCTAAGAAACTAGATCCCATAAGATATTTGGGAATCTATGTTACGAATCAGTATCATAAATTATTTGAATTGAATTATCTGAGAACTTAGCAGAAGATAAAAAGTCTATTAGAACAATGGTCTGTCCTCCCTCTTACCATTATAGGGAGAGTCTCTATGATCAAGATGTCTATCCTTCCCCTGTTAACATTATTATTTTTAAATGTCCCTATACGTATCAATCAAGTATATTTTAATGAATTAGATACCTTGTTTAGGGAATTTATCTGGGCGAAAAAAGCCCCCAGAGCTAAATTAGCTATTCTGCAACTTCCCATAATCCAAGGGGGGCTAGCGCTCCCCCAGGTACGAATCTATTACGAGGCTGCTTCGTTAAATTTTGTGGTCGATACATTATTTTACAAGCGTGATTTTGATTGGTTTTTTTGGGATAAAATTATCTTAGAAGCAGGAGTTCAATCCTCTTTTTTTCTAAAAACATCTAAATTACTTAAAAGGACCCGCTATAAGTCTCTTCGAGATTAATCTTTTAGGCTGCAGGCAGCTTTTAAGAAAGCTAGCTCTTCTGGCTTTCAATATGTTACATTGAGAGAGTGTAATAACATCGGTTTGCACCTTCAATCTAGACATATTGATATATGGGAGGAATCTGGTTTCTTTTTACTTAAGCACTTTATCGTTCAAAATAGAGTGTTGTCCTGGCAGGAAATCACCTCAAGAGTTGAAGGCCACAGAAAACCCATGTTTCTTGAGTATCTTTGGATAGTCCATGTTATATCTAATACGGCGGGCATTTTAAATACTCCACAAAAAATCATGATTGATTTATACACCTCTAACTGTAGTGGGTTGGGTAAGTGGTACTCTTTATTGAGGAATCAGGTCCAGGACAAAGCTGTATTAAACCATTTGGAAAAAATAGCTCGGGAGACGGGCTGTAGGATTAATCTCCAGGAGTGGGAGAAAATCTGTCTCTTGGGCTATAGATCCCTACGTGCTGCCAACTTTAAAAGAATGTCCTTTTTATCAAGGTGGCTTGTCTATTGGACACCCTCCAGAATACAGAAAAAATTCCCCGAATCTCCAAATAGGTGTTTTCGGTGTCAGCAGGAGGATGAAGGTGGCTGGCATCATATTTTTTACTCTTGTCCCCTATTGGACCAGTTTTGGGGAGAAATCTTTAGTGATTTGGGTACTGCCTTGGGTAAGTGTTTTTCTCCTTAAGCTGAAATCGCACTATTTGGGGGTGTGAGGGAGGAAGCTACTTTATCCAGCGCGGATAAAGCTCTTATAGCAATCTCCTGTATGGTGGCCCGCTCTCTGATACTTCAAAATTGGAAATCAAAGGAGATACCAAATCATCTAGCTTGGTTCAATAAAATGAAAAGGACCTTTAAATTTGAAGAGGCCTATGCTAGGAGAGTTGGGGGAATAACGAAATTTGATAAAAATTGGAAGGCGTTTAGAGAACTACTCGTAATTAAGGATAGCTTCGGATCTATTGGTTCTCGATAACTTTTTTAAAGAGAAAGGGGGGGGGGGGGAAAGTGGTCTAACCATCCACGACTATGTATAATTGCTTAGACTTGTATGCCTTGCCATGTTGATTCAGATTGTGCGTTGTAGTTTGCTCGGGAGTGAGCCATGGGGGGGAAAAAGGCTGTATTCCCTTACAGGGAATATATAATGTATTTATTGATTGTCAGTTGCATTTGCACTTTAACTATCTCACTCTTTGCACTCTTTGCACTCTTTGCACTATAGGACCTAGGTATGGCTTTTTTTCAGTGATAGAATTACTTGTTGATATTGCATATGCACTTTATGTGGAATTAATCTTCTTGAGCATTATCAGTTCCACTTTATTCCATGAAGGCATGGTTTGCATTCCCTTGAGGTGAATCTATAATGTATTTATTGATTGTTATCTGCTCTTGCACTTTAATCATTTTACTCTTTACACTATAGGACCCAAATATGGCTCTTGTCATTGATAGAATTTTGCGTTGATATTGCATTTGCACTTTAGGTGGAATTAATCTTCATTGCATTCGTACTTTACTTTATGAAGTCATGATTTGCTGCTACTGCATTTGCACTTTATTTTGAGATTTGAAAAGATGAATGGAGTGGCTCTATAGTTTGCACTGTATTTGAATATCGATGCACTGTATGATATAATAGAATTAATCCTCTCTTGCATATATTTCGTTGCTATTTAAAATGCAATGCTTGAAACCATGTATAATGTATCTTCCTTTCTCTGCTCAATAAAAAAAAATAAAAAATAAAAAAAACCTAAGACCGGAAAATATGTACACATGAACACATCTGTGGGATTGTCAGGTAACAGCTCTAGAGTTGATGAGCTCACATGTGTGCACGTATTTACTTGTACTGGTGCAAGTTAAGTCAACTGTAATGAAGACCAAAGGTCTATCAAAATAAAGATTTCTCTAATCTGAAAAAAAAAAAAGAAAAAAAAAAGAAAATCAAGGATGATATAGCATCAGCGGCAAACTTAAAATACTTTGACCCACATCTATGTACTGAACTAGTAGTAGATGCTAGTCTAGTAGGAATAGGTGCCATTTTAGTGTAGCGCAAACTTGTCTAAGATACCTTTTTCGCTACACATGCCAGTAAAAGCTTAACGAATGTTGAAAGGAAATACAACCAGAAAAATAAATCTTGGCAGTAGTCTGGGCATGTAAGCATTACTATGGCATCCTATTTGGAAAACTGTTTGTGATAATTACAGATTACCGAGCATGAACAACCATTTTTGGAAAAGCGAAAAGACCTCTTCGTATTGAAAGATAGGGTATACGATTGAGAGACTATCATTTTAGGATAGTTCACAAGCCTGGGAAAGAGTACAAACCAGCTGATTATTTGTCAAGCCATCCAGTTGACATAGATGAAAAACACACTGATGAAATAGAGGAATACGTAAATTTTATAATCAAATCAGTGTTTCCTGGACAATTTCAGAACAAGAACTAATCCACGAATCTAACAAGGACAGCACTCTGATAGAAGTAATAATAATAATATTTTTAAACAAGTAGAACCACGTAAATGTCATGACAACATTTTGAAGTATGCAAGAGGGATATGCTTACATTTAAAAACATACAGACTGAATTGACTATAATTTCTTCTGGCATTATTCTAAGAGGAACCAGAATAGTAATTCTGGGTGTTTAACAATGACATGTCATTAATCTAACACATGAAAGCCACAGAGGGATATCAGCAACAAAAGCTCTGCTATTAGAAAAGAAATGTGTGGTTCCCAAGACTTGACAGCCAAGAAGAAGAAATTGTACAGGCTTGTCATATCTGTCAGGGTACTACAAAGGAAATAACTGTTGATGAATTACACATGTCCAAGCTGCCAGATGCTGTACGGACTGAGTTAGCATGCGATTTTGATTGACTGTGGGCAATATTTGTTTGTTCTAGTTAATGAGTACTCAAGATTTCCAATTATGAAAATGGTGTCATCTCCTTCTACATCTGTGCTAGTGCCTGTTCTCAATGATATTGTTTCTGTATGGGGTATACCCAAAACATTAAAGGCCATACAATAGTTCACCTTGTAATGGAAAATTTAGCAAGTATTTTGAGTTTATTTGAGTGAAGCATAGTACATTTACTCCACTTTGGCCACAGGCTAATAGAATGGTGGACAGATTGATAGCTACTTTAAAAAAGAGTGTGCAGAGAGGCAAACTGTCTGACATTTTTCTAACTCAAGCTGTATGTCAGGTTCTACATGATTATGGAAGTACACCTCATGGGTTGAATGGAAAATGTCCTTCGGAGTTGTTGTTTGGACAACTCAGACAAATATGTTTGCCGCAAATGCCTTTGAGACACTCTAAGGAACAAGAACAAATTGCAAAGAGAGATGAGATGATGAAGGGAAAAATGAAGCAATATGCAGAACAAAGGAAACATATTCAAGTAAGAAATTATAATATTGGCGATCTTGTGTTGGTAAGACAGAACCAGGTACAAAAATCTATGAGCAGATTTTATTCATCTTCTTGGTCGAGGGCAAGTTATTGCTGAGCAGAATGAAAAATGAACAATAAGAGGAAACAAAGCACATTTTAAAATGTTTATCAATCTATTTCAAGAACAGGGGAAAGTCAAACAGAATGATTGTGTGTCTTTCAGTATGACAGCAAGCACGCTCAGGAAATCGCAAAGACTAATTGAACAATGCTAAATTATTTGTATTGTGCTTTTTTCTGTATTGTTTTTTTTGGTTAATTATTGTTTTATTTGGTTAATGAATGTTTCTTATTTTGTTAGAAAAGGGTAAGATGTAGTGATGTCATATAGTGTTGGAGTGTGGCACGTAGTCATGGTCACATGTAGAATGTTAGGATTGAAAATGTTTTTCGGTTATAACTACGAACGGAGCAGAGGAGCAGAGAAGCAGGAGCTGCTCCGATTTATAAGGAATAAACATTTTGGTTCATAATCCATGTTCTGCGTCATTATACTATGTAAAACAAAGGTTTTTAAAAAACAGAATATTCTAAAACCTGGAGAAATGAGTGGGAATAACATAACCCACATACAGGAAAAAAGGACGGACAGTGCAGGGAAATTCACAGCAGGGAAAAGTACAAGCCCATATCGCCATCACAACGTCACTTTCAGTGACGTTGTGGTGGCGATAGGGGCCCCGCCTTATTTACAAGGCAGCGTTAAGTCCCTTAACGTGGCTTAACGTGCCTTGTAAATAAGAGCCCCTTTCATGCTATGCTTAGCGTGAAATGGGTGGGCAGTAGGTGTTGCGGTGGGCGTTCCACAGCAACACTCATTGTTTTTGACGCTGCCCCTTATTTACAAGCAAAAGACACACAATTGATGGACGGAATGCTGAACAAATCAAAACATTCCCCCCCAGTCAAGAGATCTGGGTTAAATCCATCATTCTTTTGCTCACCATGCCACCCCAGTTGAGACCTGGCCATATGCAAATCAGTCTTGACCCTGTGCCTCATGGGAACAGTCCAGCCCGAACTGCCAAGCCAGGTCCTCCCTGGACCGGAAACAAGCATCCTAGGACCTGTTTCGGGGTGTCCCCCCTCTTCAGCCAGGATAACTTGATTCCAGTGGCACAGTGAGCCCTGAAACCGGTCCCAGGATGCTTGTTTGCTAACGCCTCACTATGCCACTTCCTCGTACTTATGCCCCAAAGAGTGTAGTAACAGGCAAGGCTGAACTGGCCATAGCGGACATTAGGCATTTCCCCAGAAGGCTGGAAGGTTGGGAGCTGGTATTGCAGCAGTGGGGGTCGGCTTTGTTACTGGGGGGCAGTTTTGAAGCAGTGCTGCAATATTTGCCCCATTAACAAAAGTAGCAATGCTTCACACTTGCACCCTCCCTCACCCGGTGAGCTGGTGCTACAAGATTGCCATGGCTGCTTCGGGTTCCCAGTCCGGCCCTGGTAACAGCTCAGTCTAAAAGCAAAGGGAAAAGAAAGACTTGTGCACGGTCAAACTGACCGATAGGAAAATCAGACAGTGCCTGATGGGCTGATTTGACAGGTCAGTGTGTGGGCAAATATTTTGCCTGTTTGTGAGTCTGTTTTATGGTCCATTGGGCCGGTTTTAACTGCTAATTTTGCTGATATCAAAAGAAAGTGCCTGCAGCAAGTGCAAATCCATGCAGTCTTTGATGCCCTGGAAAACAATTATACAGCATGTTTTTACAAGTTGAAAACTGCCCCAATTTGCAAACATGGGCCAATATTTTAGCTATTTAGTTCACTAAAGGGGACCACCCTTATTTAGGTGCTCAGGCCCATTTGTTCTCCCCGTCAGACCCCTGGGATGTGTGCAGATTAGAAACACTCTGGCATCTGAAAAAGGGAATGGATGCAAGAATGCAACATACTAGAGCAACACAGAGCAATGTAATACCAGTGATGAGTAAGAATAACGTGGAGATGGTGAAAATTTAATATGCATGATCCCATCCAACAAAAAAAAAAAAAAAAGAGAAATATAAGCGGAAGAGTTGAATATCAGAATAGCTGCACTGCTTCATGAGAAAGAGAGTTCAACAACAATCAAACTGTGAATACAAAACAGAGTGGTGCAGAAAAAACAAAAACAGAAAAAAAGGAAAATAATTAATAAAACGTGAAGAATACGTTTTAAAATAACCACATAAAACCATTTAGCAACAAAACCTACCTTAAGGAGGCATGGGGTAATCAGATAAGAAGTGCATTATACCTCTCCACTCAGAACTGTGAAATGTTACTCCACAGATTTCGAAACATTCTCTGTTCAAGATTTGATGCATGCGTATTCATTTGAAATGCGGCATTCTTGCCCGCTGTCTTTTATCTGTTAGCACATTAGTATCTCTTTCATCATTGAGGTTAAAACTGATTTGAATTGTTGTTGCTTTGTTTCCAGCGGTGGTGCTATTGGTGCAGTTCGGATTACTCAATTTCCCCTTACTTCCACGGACAGAATGATTTCTCAGTCACCACACATACACACATTACACGCTGGTGGGGCCCATAACACCAACATTCTTTCTCTCAAACTATCCGTGCCTACAAAGGGACATCAGATCCGAACCACAACTGTTCTCTTTGATAGAGGAAAACCACTTCTCCTGAATCACCCTAACAATTCCTCCATCAATAGGTCGATCGAATCATTTAGTTGTTATTTAGTTCAATAATACTTTAACTCTCAAATTTAATCAATAAACATTTCAATGAAATAATCACCCGACACATTAATTCAAATAATGATTTTCTTTTATCTAATTTAAATGCAGGTTAAATCTTAGTAATGCAATATCATCTTTTGTCATATTTACCTATTCTGGCTAATTGTCGTTTTCTAAGTCAGAACTGGTCCTCTGTAAATTCGTCAGAGTTCTTGTTTATCATATAAAGTCACCGTCCTCTCCGTCAGCATAAGGATCTCTGATCATCGGTTCTCCGTCAGCAGCTGTTGTATAAAGTGGCGTTTTTTACCTCTCTAGTCCACTAATATTTATACTAAAATTTACATCTCAATAGTTACATTTTCTCATTTCACAGGAAAATGATTGGCTGAATTCAAATACATCTCGGCACATCAGGAAACATTTTCAAATTCTGCCATGCGGGAAAAGTCTCAAAGCAAATGTATGGTAAAGAATAATCCATGGTCCTAAATGTATCAGTTTGTTGAAAACAGGTTGGGTTCGACAGTTCATATTCTCAATGTAACATTTTCTTCACTTTCAGGGGCATTGGCACCTCGCCCAGGGTAGTCTTCATGGGCATGGTCTGACAGGTCACCCAAGGGACACGAACGAAGTCAGTGCAGGCGCCTTTCTCCATTGTTCAAATGATGAAGTAATGTACTTTAGTCAGGTTTCAGTCGGCGGCCATCTTTTGGTAGGCCAGAATAGTCAACTTAAGCAAAGAAACACAAAATCGTAATTAATACAAGGACATGATTAAAACAGTGTTATTCCCTTGCTAATACCCTTATGTGTATGCATTTATCTAGCCATATACAACATCCAAAGCCGTTAATGCTGGTTTATTTAAGCGCAAATCACATTAACATTACTCAAGCAACATTTATCGTTTTAATATGCATACAAACTTAGTTCACCTATTATTTTAACCATGCAAATGCATTCCCACGTGTATTCTTTCTGTTAATAAGGTTGGTTTAGTTCTTTCACATCAACTATTAATTATTATTATAAATCATTAATCATTTTAATATAAACATATATAAGTGGATTAGGTATATAAAAAGAAAATATTTTACCCGCTCCATCAATCCCCCCTTTGGTGATTTTATCACCACAAACAAAACCCACAAAAAAATTAATTTATTTTCCCCTTTTATGGAGATTCGAAATGTTTTCTTGCTCAATTAAAATTCTGTTTCTCCTTCATCTTCCCTTTTTGTTTTGTCATACATACTCTCCTTCCATTCTCCAATTCTATCTCGTTAAAATCTCTTTCCTGTTTCTTTTCCTTCTTTTTGATAATTTCTCGTCTAATTTTCTTTTTATTTCTTCTATGTCTGCAACACATACATCCTCATCTAAGCATTAATAATATGAAAATCACACACGGTAATGGAAATACTATTTTCCCTAATATAGTACTACTTAATTTACCTAAGAAAGTCTTAATAGCAGCCATCTTATTACTAATTCTAGTCCAGATGCTTTCAACCTCCAGTGGTTTTATTTCATCATGCAGTTCTGTAATATTTTTAATATATACTTTTAGATCTTTGCTTTCATCCGGAATGTAAGTGCAACAATGTTGAACTTTCAGCATTCCACAGAGTCCACCCTCTTTTGCCAATAAGATATCAAGGGCAAGTCGATTTTGCATAATCATAGCACGCATAGCAACCATTTCAGTATTTACCAAAATAAATCCTCCAGCGGTGCTTGTTGACAAGCGATCCACTATGGTTGACAATTTCCGAATATTATTTGCATTCAAAGATATTCTCATTGCTGGTATCAAGGCTCCGAAAATATCACCTACAATTTCTAACCAAGTTTCTCTTCTGCTACGCATTAGTAGGTTATGTGGTCCACTATTTTCTACTCTATCCATGTGAAAGATTTTTGGAAAGACCAGTCCAACATAACATGTGCCATACCAATGGTCGGGCAACCTGTAATAAGCCTTGTTCCGACAAATATAATACAGTCCAGCAAAAACTGGATCTTCTCCGCCTCTGAATCCCCATCCAGATGCAATAAAATATGTATCATGACACTCACTTGTCCCTATATAATAATAATCATATTGGGATCTTTCCCTCATAATGCATAATTTGCCTTTCTGTGGTGAATCTATAGCTATTGTTGGTCTAGCATCACCCTTTATCTCCTTTTTCCCATCTATTTCCCAGATGTTTTCCCCCTCTTTATGTCCTTCTGCATTTTTATGTATTTTCAATCTCCTTTCTTCGACCATATCTAAAAATGTTTTCTCTTCTGTCTTCAAACTGCAAGTTAAATTGTTCCTAAAAATATATTCTAAAGTTAGTTCTTTAGTCTCTATAAAAATCTCACCTAGTACATTAGCAGTTTTAGCTGGATTCAATTCATTATTCATGGGCCATTGTCCAAGAATGTTATCTATATTAGACAGATTATATTCTAATTTCCCTACTTGATAAAATATACTGGTTAAAACGCTACATGTTATTCCATAAGTTGCTGGAAGGTGATGATAAGTCACTCCTTCTGAAACAGAGGAAGGTAATTGCATACATACGTAGCAATCCCTTACGTCCCTTGTTCTTACATATTCATACAATAATTTTGAAAAAACATTGCTAGAAAAATCATTTATAGACCGATCCTTGTGCAGATGCTCAGTGCTTGTTTTAAATGGAACTACCTTTTGTGAACTCTTCACTATGTTAGTCATATTTTCTGTATGCCCTTCTAGTGTATCTAAAGTTACTTTGAAAGAGATCAAAAGAGCGAGTACGCTCCAAAGAAGCATTAATAGTCCTGTACAACAACAACATGTCTTGCACCATCTTCTCATAAAGGTACATCTACTCTTGTTATCATCTATGTTAGCCATCTTGTTAAAATTAACCGTGTCTTTTGACTTAGCCTCTTCTACTCCACTTCTTGTAGTTTTCCTGCAAGAGCTAGGCCCTTATCAGGTGATCCAAATACTTCAATTTCTTATTCAATCATTTATATTTTCTACAAGGACCTTCTTGAAATCACTCAGCTTGGCCTCTCATCGTTTTTCACTTCCTTCTCATCATCCACATACAGAATTTCCTGATCTTCCGCTTCTTCTCCGATATCGGATAGGATAACTCTCAGGATTTCCGCTGTTTCTTCTTCCTTCACCACTTTCAGTAAAGTCTCCTCTGGATTTCCTTGACTATCTACCTCTTGTCCTTGTTCAGGCAGTGCCACGTACGTCCATTCAGGTGACTTATACTTCTGGTTTGGTTTTCTCGATCGTTTGTTTCCTTCAGACACTTCTGTCTCTCCCTCTTTTTCTCTGTGCTGACTTGTTAATTCATTCACTTGTTCAGCGTTTGAGGGTTTGACTCATGTCAATCGATATCTCAGTCTCTTTATTTTGTTTGGCCAAAGGTCTCCTTTAGCATTTCTTCTTGTTTTGCCTTCTCTACTGTTTCTCTCTTCGATCCAAGTTCTCTTTCTCAGAACTCGACCTTCTGGTTCACTGTCTTCAGATTCTGTCTCATTTGATTTTTCTTTTTCACCAGCTACTTTCTCCACCTCTTGTGTTGACCCTACTTCTGTCCCTCCTCGGGTCTCCGACACGCAATCTTTCTGTTTGCTGATTGTCCCTTCACCTAACTCAGTGTTGGATGTCCCTACACCTCCTCGGGGGTCTTCCGCAGCAATCTGTCCCTCTCTCTCTATTTCTGTCCCTTCTTCTTCTTCAAGAATCTTCTCAGGTGGAACTTCTTCTACTCTTTCGTCTGGTGTAAATGTTACTTCTGACTGGACATTCTTTTCTTTTCTCTTCTTCTTTCTGTGCTCGCCACTGGCGTTTTGCTCGTCTCCAGAATCTGAACCATCTGAAATCTGTAATCTTTTCCTCAAAATTTCTTCTCTTGGAGTCAGAACTAGTCTTGGCTCCTTTTCCCCCCTTTCAGGATTTTCTTTTGACTTTGCATTCTCATTGCCTGAATCATCACTCGATTCTGAATCATCAAAATATTCTTTTCCAATGCTATCTGCTGGATTTGGAACTCTCAAAGTGTGACTTGCATGTATCCAATTTTTCAGTCCAGCACACTTCACAGCAGTTGTTGTAGTCAAGATAACTTGCCTTGGCCTTCCCCACCTTGGGACCAAGCAATTCCTTCTTCTGTGGACTTTTATTCTCACCCAGTCACCTGGGCTCAGGTCATGGGCTGGTTTTCTCTCAAGGGTGGTGGCGTCCGCTCCAACCTGGTGAAACACAGAATGGACTGCGTCAGCCAGGCCTTTACAGTAATCCAAAATCATGTCATCAGTTATTGTCATTAATTTGTTGATTGGAACAAATACGTGTCTCATGGCTCGTCCCATGATAATTTCGTGGGGACTCAAACCTGTAGTTCTGTCTGGAGTAGATCTGATTGTCATCAAGACTAGAGGCAAGACATCAGGCCATTTCATTCCTGTGGCTAAACACATTTTCCCTATTCTGTTTTTGATCGTATCATTCATTTGTTCAACCACACCAGAAGCCTCTGGTCTGTAGGCACAATGTAGTTTTTGTTGTACACCCAATGCTTCACAAATCAATGCCATGATCTCATTGTAAAAGTGTCTTCCTCTGTCTGATTCTATGGTCACTGGGAACCCGTATCTTGGGATGAATTCCCTCAACAAGAGCTTGGCCACTGTGATTCCATCATTTCTTCTTGTTGGGTATGCCTCCACCCACCTGGAGAATAGACAAACTACCACCAGAACATACCTCAACTTGTTATTAGGGGGCATTTCAATGAAATCTATTTGCATTCTGGTGAAGGGTCCTCCCTCTCGGCCTATTGTACCTAGGCTCACCACTGTTTTCCTTCCAGGATTGTACTGCTGACATATTAGGCATCTTTGACAGAGACTTTCTGCTATCAACCTGAATTTTGCATTGTACCAGGTCTGCTTAAAAGCCCTTATCATGGCATCTCTTCCCAGATGTCCTTGGCCATGATACATCTGTGCCATGGTTGACATCATGCTATCAGGCATTACTGGTCTTCCATCCCGATAGACCCACACATGATCTTTTTCCCTTGGTGCACAACCTGCTTTTACCCACTGCTTCATTTCTTCATCTCCTGCTTCATCCTGCAACTGCCTCACTTCTTCCCATGTTTCCACAACGTTAGTAAACATTATGGAGCAAGAAAACCTTTCCTTCTCCTTTTCCCTATTGATTGAATACTTTATTTTGGGCACATTACTGAGCCATGTCATTGGCATAGCGATTCCCAGTAGTGATATAATCACTACCTTAACTATGAGCAGCACATTTTACCACTGACAGTTCCTTTAGCAACTGTATTGCTTCAAGCTATTTTCCCACCACTTCTGCATTCTTTATAGGAGTTCCACTTGAGGTCAGGAAACCTCTCTGCAGCCAAAGTTGGCCAAAATCATGGACAACTCCAAAGCCGTACTGGCTGTCTGTTATCACAGTCACTCTCACATTCTTCCCAATTTTGCATGCCCTTGTCAATGCCACTAGTTCTGCTACTTGAGTGGATTTAACTCCCTTCAAGTGTGATGCTTCTATGACTGCAGCAACTGTGCATATAGCATAGGCCGCACTCAACAATCCTTCATCTGTTCTCAATCACGATCCATCCACAAACAACACATAATCACTTTCTGGCAATGGTAAATCTTTTATGTCTGGTCGAGGTTTCGTGCAAAAGTCAAGCACATCCAAGCAATCATGATCAACTTCATCTCTTACCTCCACTCTCTCTGCATCAGGCAAGAGTGTAGCTGGATTCACACTACCACATCTTTCCAAACTCACATTGGTTGCACCTGGAATGACCTTCTCATAGTTAGTCAGCCGACTATGTGACATGAACTGTGTTCGGCTCCTCGTTAAGAGGATCACCACATTATGAGGTACAAACACTCTTACTGGATACCCCATCATGATTCCCTCACTCTGCTCTAGGCTTCGGCATGTAGCAGCTACTGCTTTCAGACATCCGGGCAAACCTACTGCCACTGGATCTAACATTGACGAAAAATATGCAACTGGTCTCCTTTGCCTTCCATGTTTCTGTATTAACACTGAGAGTGCACATCCATTTCTCTCACTGCAGTATAACTCAAATTCTTTCTCGTAGTCTGGCATTCCCAGAGCTGGGGCTTCGCAAAGGCTGTTCTTTAACTGTCTGAATGCTGCCAATTCTTCTTTGTTCAGTTCAAGGGGGTCTTTAACCTCACTTTTCGTTAATTTTACCAATGGTTTGGCAATCAGGGAAAAGTTACTTATCCACTGACGACCGTAACCAACCATCCCTAAGAACATTCTCACCTCTCTTTGGGTCATTGGAGCTCTCATTCCTCTAATAATTCTGATCCTGTCTATGGTTACTTTTCTCTTTGGTATCGGTCAAAGCGCATACCCTGTCACAAACTTACTGCTTTGATATATGGACAGGCGTACATCTCTTGACCTGCAAACTGGATTTTTAACGCTGTTTTTAGGTCAAGCCTGGCCGCTCTAATTTTAATTTTTACCCAGTTTTCCTTTTCTGCTGCTTTCTCGAGCAAGACTATCTTATGATTTTTTGAGCCAGTAGAGGGCGCATTATTACTTCTTTGGATATGTTTGGAATCTGACGACACTTAGACGAAGCTAAGGCACCATGGGGCATATCAGCAACAACCGGTGATAATTATCGCTAAGCACACTTAGCTCTTGGATAATTATCGCCGGCTATCGCCGAATTTTATCGCTGTGACAGCGTGCTATTAGCAACGCTTATCTCAAAAGCGATATAATTCCAAGCACAAGCTGCCAATTGTGCGATTATCACTGGAAATACAGCGATAATCGCACAACGTTTGGCGATAGCTTGCTGATAGGGCAGGGCAGACTGTGCCATGATATCCACCTTCCATTGGATATCATGGCTATGTCAAACTAAAAGCAGGCGTAAGGAAAGTAGCGATAACCAAGGTTAGCGCTACTTTTCTTATCGCTATGCTTGTGAGCGTGCCCATTTATGATTGGAAAAATGTCGGTTAGCGACATTTCTCCAGTTACTTTGAGCTGGAACGCCCACTTTGCATCTCATTAGAGTTGCAAAAGTGGGAGTTACGGGAAAGGGCGCTAAGGCAAGGATTCATGCGATAGCGTGACCTTGCTGATATAGCGATAAAATTATTGCCGCTTTTCAGCTGAAAACGGCAGCAAAAGTGGCGATAAATTTTAAGCGCCGCCTTGTTGATATGCCCCCATGTCTCTACCTTGGAATTCGAAAATACTTGTGTAGGAAATGTTATCCTAGTGCTTGTTGTTTCAGAGCATGCAAAGGTCAGAGGTACAGTAATTTAGAGGGATGGAAATGTATCCTTATTTCAGGAAATGCAGTTGGGGTCCCGGGGTAAAGTTCTTCACGCACCACCTTGGAGTTAGATTAAGCTTCATTGGTTTTCGAGACACAAATTGGCTGCTCTCTGTTGTCTTAAACATAAAAAGGTATTTGCTTACTATGGTCTGTGTGCAAGGGTAGAAACACATTCACTTTAGTATTTCCAACAATCTACAATCTTCAGCATGCCACTTCCCAGGCAAACCGGCCTCTTCCTCAATGTTCACTTGTTGCAAACACCTCCTTTTTGGACTTTAAAAACTTTAAGTTGAGCATTTTTTATATCATGCCTCCGAAGTTTTGAAACAGGGCTCTACTCTATCAAAAATGCTGTCAGCCGGCACCAAGAGCCTAACCTAGGATGATTATTTTCAGCACTGCCGTAATTCATAAATGGCTGAATTCCCTGCTTCTTTAAAGTAGCGCAGTGCTATTCTGGACAGGAAAGAGGTGACAAAAAAACAAGCATTTGCAATGCATTAGGTCTCGCATTTGCGAGAGTTAGAGGTATTGGCATTGTAAATGACAATGCCTTTTATTTATGTACTTTGAAAACATGCAAGGCATCCCTTCCTGTACATAAACAATCTGAAATGGCATTTTAAAACTTCTATGTGTGCTGCTTAATGCAGCACACATAGAAGTAGCACATTTTTATTATTTTTAATTGATTATTAATGTGCCGGAAAGATCACCTTCCTGCACATAAACAATCAATGGCCTTTTGATGCTTCTTTGTGTGACGCACACATAGAAACAGCAAAGATGAGGAGAAAGGAAACATTTCTCCTCGTTGCGCCTGTTCAAGACCAGGTTTTCCCTGGTCTTAATTTTTGAGCTGCCTCACGCTGCGCTTGTAAATATGGGGCAGCATACAAAATCAATGGGTGTTGCTGTTCAACGCCCACCACAACACTAATTGCTCGCTCCTTTCAAGCTAAGCATAGCGTGAAAGGGGGCCTTATTTACGAGGCAGCGTTAAACCATGTTCTGTGGCTTAGAGCTGCCTTGCACCATATCCTTGTAAATAAGGTGCAGACCTGCGTTTTGGAACTGGCGGAGCGGGGTGTTAAGCCAAGGTGGCTAAAGCCACGTTGCGCCACTTCCTGGTAAATATGCACTTGAGTTTCCATTTTTTTCTAAATATACTGATTCTTTTAATGAAATATTGAATTTAGGTTTTTGAAACACTCAGGGGCATATTTATGATCCCCTTTGCATCACTCTTCCACCACACAACATGGTTAATGCTGCCTTGTAAATAAGGTAAAGCCCATATCGCCACAGGAACGTCACTAAAAATGACTTTCCTGTGGCGATAGGGGCTTGTAAATATGCCCCTCAGTGCCACCGTTCTTTGTGATGGGCCTGCTTTTTCAGAGCTGCCTTGAGTCTCATTCTCGTTTTGCGTCTATAGCAGTGCCTGCGAACTTGTGTGTTGCTTTTGAAGACAGCAGCGAGTCTCCCCATAGCAGTCTCTGTGGCACTGCTGGGACGTTGTAAACGGCAAAATCATAAATAAATAAAAAGAATTATAAAAATAAATACTCATGCATTTATTATTTTTTAAGAAAGGCACTGACCCATTAACCTTGAATCTGATGGGGACCACTTTTATGAGAATGTGCACATTGTGCACAGTCTAAATGCTCTCACTCACAGTCAGGGGTGTGGATAGCTGAAGTAGGCTGGCCCATTTCCCCAAGCTCAATGTTGTGGTGGATGGAAGCAAAGAGTGAACGGCAATAGAGCAGACCAATGGGTGATGAGGTTTGAGAAAAAGCCCTAGGATGCATATATAGTCTGGCATGACAACTAAAGCTGTCTCTAAGGCCAGACCAAAAAAGATACCAAAAATACAGAAATAATATTACGAAAATGCTAAATAAAATTCCAAAAGTATTTTTAGTCCCCTAAAAGATGCAGAAGGACAAGAGAAAAGCAATAAATGAAAATAAATAAACAACTGAAAGTATTATTTTCTGCCTGCTGAACTGAAGGGTGGTAAGAGGGTGGTTTTGCCATAAATGCGAGATACGTAAACAACACAAAAAAGGAGATACAGAACAAGCAGGTATTGAATCACAAACCAATGGGAAAAAAAGAAAAGCAGGGAATGTAGAGGTAAAAGGTTGTACGGGGTAACTAGCTCATTACAATTAAAAGAAAAGACACCCTTCAGACAATTATAACTTAGCTGTTATGAGGTAGCGACATAAATATTTCGATTTGTCACGTACATTTCTAATTTCTTTTCATCGTCTTTTTGTCGTTGATCCCGGACATATAGGACATTTCTGTGCTGCGTACTGGGGGTGTTTCACTGAGACAGTTTGTCTGAATTAATCAATAGTGTTAATAGGAGCAGCATTAACATGAAGGGCATTGTAAGCGTGACATTGATTGCTGGCTTTGGCATTCAAGCATCCACTTCCGCATGTCAGTTTCTCATTATTGTTCTACACATGATGGCAGCCATTTTCCGTGGAACTCTCGCCATCGGACAGTGTGTGTGCTAAGTGGATTTTTCCCATCTGCTTTGCATACATATATGCCCTCTCGAATTTTACTGCTTCCTATTTCAAACCTGCTACAAAATATAGCTCAGGACAGCACAGACGAAAACGGTCTTTTGGATGTGCATGAATATACTCACCGTCGAAAGTGCTCCTGCTCCAGTATTCCATTACAAAACAGCGCTGGATTTGTGGGTTTCGATTTTCCCAATTGTTCTGTTTGGTGATCCGCCGTAATGACCAATCAAAAACGTGTGTGGTTCCCACGCAGCGCTGACTAGGAAAGACGGACACTCTCCTCGTGCTGATGAAGACTTTTTAGCAAAGGTGCCAGGAAGGCCGACACAACTCCAGCAATGTTCCTTTTCACATGGGGCAAGCCCCATGTGAAAGGGCCTGCGTCACTCTTACGCCTGCCATGAGGCAGGCGTAAGTTTGTGACACATTGGCGTCCTAGAAGTGGCGCAGCAAAATCTCATAGATTTCGCTGCGCCACTCCTACGACCCTTTCTTGCGGGTGGAACGCCCACCCTGCATACATTATACCTGACGCAGGTATAATGCAGCGCAGGGGCGTACGAAGTGACGCATCTGCCTAGATGCGTCACTTTGTAAATATGGCACAACATGGTGCGTTATTTACGCCACCGCTACGTCACTAAAAGTGACGCAACGGCTGCTCAAAACTGGCGCAAGGGGCACATAAATAAGCCCTATAGTGTAGACTAATTTCTTCTCCACTCTGGAAGAGGGCTGGTCGAGGATGCTGTGCCCTAGCAAATTCATGACCCTTCATGTCTTCTTCTTGTTTGGTAAAATGCTGCTGCTGTTAAAACGTCCATCTCTGCACCAAATCCAATTATCCAGTGTCCTGTATTCAAGGGAAATATTTATGCTCGTTGAGAAATAATTTCCTCCATACCCGTGCCATTTAAAGGCCATTCCTTGCTCATTGCTACTCAACAGATAGATATCTCTTCTCCTTGACATAAATTAATCTCCGACCACTTGGACGGTGGTACAAGAACAGTTTTACGGAATTCCAGGTGGTGGACATATTCCTTCAAGCTTATACCGAACCGGAATGCCCACTGTGTGACCATGGGAGTAGAAATACTAACACATAATGCATGATTCACAAAGATAACTTACAGTTTTGAGTAAGTTTACACTTTTAAGTACATATACTACTTTTCAGTATTCACAAACTGCACATTTGTAGTAACTTACACTTTTGTAGTAAGCCCCCGCACTACACAAGGCCAACCACTGGTATTGCAACACCCTCCCAAAGGAAATAACGGAGGTAGGGACTTACTACAAAAGTGTAAATTACTACAGAAGTGTAAGTTCCTACAAGAGTGCAATTTGTAAATACCAAAAAGTACTAAACATACTTGTCAGAATTCTGTTCAGAGATCTACGGGCAAGCAGGAGTTACTAGGTCCATCCATGGAGGTTGAGGTGTTTTACTACTGATGTACCAGGGCCTGACCTACTATGGATCCTGAGCAACTGTGCCAAGTACCCCTTCAGCACTTGACTGTCAGTGGTAATACTGATGGAGCAGCCCAAGGTTTCTCCAGGGGAAAGGTAGGCACAGAGGAGTGAACACAGGCTTACAACTCAAAATACAATCAGCTGCAGCAAGAAATAATTGTCTAGTCAAATACTTTATTTTATGAAAAAAGGAGAATATATATACAAACACAAATTAGAATACTGCATACAGAAACAATACGCAAAGTTCCCTACAATCTTGGCACTAATGTTTTAACAGGTGAGTCCCTGAGTCCCACTTCTCTCTCGCTAACAGCAGTGGTTATTCACCATGCACTATAGGTGACGTTCCGTTTAAGCCTCACTAATAGTACGAGTCTCAGGAGTCCCACTGTGACTCTTTATAAAAGTCAAGTGCATTCCAGCACGGAAGTGCTATATGATAGGCAAGTTTCCCCAGGGCCATCTGGCTCAAATATCAGTCTTACCTGCACTTGCAGGATCTGAGCAACCAGAGTCTCCGACTGTGCACCCGTCACAGTTGCTGAAGCTGTACCAGCTGTCTCTGGTAGGTTCTTTGAATGTGGTCCTTGAAGGGCAGCAGTCGGGTGTCCTCGAGTTCCTCTCATGTGTTTGTGCAGAGACCAGTGGCTAATCAATGCTCCTCCAATGCTGATAAGTTTCTTGGAATCCTCCCCACAGGTGAGGTCAAGGGGTTGAGACACTAGTGAGCCTGTCCTCAGTTGATGCTAGGACCTGCTTGGGTCACTACAGCGGCCTCCTCCTCACCATGACAGTCTCAACCAGACCATGCTCCTTGCCTTGTCTCGTTGGCCCACCTGGCATCTGGGGTCACCGTTCTCACTCTGCTTACAGGCTATGTCCAGATTGGTGCAGTAGCAAAATTCACGACATCCCCTCCTGGCATACGGGGTCACCAACAATACACCTACAAACAGGAAATGACCCGATCGGTACAGCAAAGTTCACTGCCCACTACACGGCGACCCTCCTGTGACATATGGGGGTCTCCAACTCTTTCATGCACACATACATTAACCCAATTGGTGCAGCAACTGCCCCCCACACCTTGCTACAGGAATTCAATCGCCAGGATTCCTCACTGGATCTCACTCCCTTCAGCCTTCCTCTTCCTCACAGGGCTCACTGGTCTTGACAAGCAGATAGGCACTGGTTCTCCAGGCTCCAGGGGCAGGTGGTCTTGGATTCCCTGGGTGATATCCCCTCTCCCAGCAGGGAGACTGGCAGGCCTTGGTCCCCTGTCCTGGTCACAGTCAGATGTCTTACAGAGCTTCTTCTCCTCAAATAGCCTAATTGATTGCTTAACAGTTGACAATTTTGGTGGTCTTCAACTCCCCTTCTTATAGTCCATTTCCAGACACCAAATGTAGTTTAGAGTCTGAGTCTTTGCAATTTATGTTGGGGCTCTGCTCCTTTTTGGAGTGCTCTCTCCTCTGCCCTTCCACCAGAAAGCAGTTTGTCACTGCAGGAGTGACTCCAAATCTGATAGACCCACAGCACACGCCATTGGAGTTCACACCTGGATGTAAGCCACAGATTTATGTGTGTCAAAAGTTACCTCGGGTCCGCAGTCCTACTCTTTAGGATTCTGATATCAGCCCACCTCCTTCCCGAGATGTGCCCAGGCCTCTTCCTAGTGATCTCTCTCAGAGATTAAGAGCACCCTTTGAAGTGCACTGAAGAACCTTGCTCTTCATTCCCCCGGTTTAGCACACACAGCTCACAGGAATGCAGCAATCCACAAATCTGTCTGGGGGGATGCCTTTGCATGTTCCTATGGTTGGCCCTGGCTCTCCCAAAATGGAAACCAGAATTTTCCATGTATTGTACCATTGACAGGCACACATTACCCAGCACATGCATAGAACATACATGCACTGCACAGGACTAAATGTCTCATGTAGTGTACCATCACAGGCACACATACACCCAGAAAAACTAAAAACACAAATAGAATGTGTTGGCAGCCACTGTAATGACTAACAAGGAACCCCGTAGCTCTGTTGTAGTCCCATTGGCAATTACAAATAGGGTATTCTCAGCCACAGAGTGCAAATTAGACCGAATGAGGAAGATTCACCCACTCATTTTGGCATGCTTCATCCTTGGCAACCTCTTCCCACCCTCATAAAACGATACTACCAGGGCAGACTCAATCTCATTAGGAGGGAGCTCTAAATCAAGGTAAACAGGACAGGCAGGGATCCACAACAGCTAAAAATACCTTGAGTAGAACCAGGATTATATCTTAATTAGTGGGTACCGTAGGTATGGCTAAAAACAGCAAGGGATGGTAAATGGGCATGATGGCCAATGCACCCACAATAGGCAGCATGTGTCTGCCCTCTCTTGTGCCTATATCAATCAGGGCATTTGTGAGGCTAAGTGGGATCCCTGTCTAGAACAAGTGTGAAGTGCACACTTGTCATAAAGGCAGCTGGTACCTTAACAACAAATGCAGATTGTGGTTCCTAACAACATTCATTGATCATTAAATTATGGCACTCAGGTAATAATTCATGTGCAAGGTGAGGATAAGAGACGCTAATGTGCAAAACTGCTTGTGTAACACTGCACTACAAATACAGGCAAAAACTTGTGAAAAGTGGATGCATGCGTTACCAAACGGTATACCAGCTTACTCTAACTTCTGAGAACTACATTTTCATGGTCTGGTTGGAGGTGGTACCCTCTGTTGTCACACACTGTATGTGAGGCGAATGATGGAAACGGAAATGACAAAACTGATTAAGCTAGCGCCTCCAACTATATGAGTAATAAAGATGTTTTACCCTTGCATTGACTTTGAGTCCTCTTCAATCTTGGTTTCCACAAAACAACGGGAGTATGAATTTAAGTTAACTGGACAGTGGCTCCAGGTAAGTCAGACTGAGTTCTGGGCCAAAATCTCCAAACAAAGTTAAAACAGTTCTATGAGACCCTAAGAAAATAGGGAGGCCCCTTATTGAAATGGACCCCTATCAATGTTTATCTAAGCAAAGTTATAAGTCTGATTGTCAACTAAGAGTAATGTCAATGGAGCACTAAAATATTTAGATTTTGATTATGAGGAATTTGTCCATCCAGTAGTGAGTAAAAGTGGTCCTAGAAAGGCAATACAATCATATAAGAGACTCAAATTAATGTATGTATCATCAGTTGTGAGCCAGCAGAGAAGTCATGGAGATACAACCAAATAACTTGTTATCCCCATTTGCCAGATATCCGTCATCAGTCACCATAAACACTCGTAATATTGGGAAATAAGCATGACCACATTCATCCAGAATAGATGTGCCCCAAAGGCATTGGTGTCAGTGAGGACATCCAATAACACATACACACCCACATTGGAAATTCTACTCAAGCTTGGAGAGGACTTACTTCGTTAGGAGGTATACCAGGCAGAAGCCCTGCTCGGCTTCCATGACACCAGATGCTTGGGTGCTGCATTGAGCACCGGCATCGGTAATTGCAGGAAGTGAGGTGTCTGACGTCATCAGAGCGACTCTCCTGACGGGAGTCAGTCGGCAGGACTGCTGGGAAATGTAGTTTCCTTGGTGGACGATCTGGACCTTAAAAAGTTTAAATCAACCACATTAGCATTTTAGTTGAGAAAACCAGGACCCTGCCAGAGTTCAAAGCCTGCAACAACAAAGGGGATAATTTCGAAAGCAAACAGGGGATATACCAAATCTTAAAGGAACTTTCTGGAATGATCCCCCAGAAAGAAAATAAAGACTTCATTAGGACTGATTTACACAGATAAAAAAGATGGAAAAATCCAACTGTTAAATCTAAGAGATATGAACAGTCAGAATGGACCAGATTCCTAATCTACATATTATGTGCACCACAGCACATTCATGTTAAAAAATTAGTTGGAATATAAATAATGGTTGGATAGCCCTGTGTATCAAATATATGTGCATCGATATGTCAATGGTCAATAGGAGTGTGAAACAAGTACCTGTGTACCCATAAATATTGTTAACCCAGAGAGTTTATATCTTTTAAGTGTTTCTTTTAGCATTAAGACCTGACCATGACATTTTGTCATTAATCCTTCTCAGATCTGTGTGTAGCCCATAGAACCAGCGTTGTTCAAACACCAACAGTACTACAGTCATGTCCTTTAACAAGGTTCTAAGTTTTTTAGTAACATGCCAGACAAAATCCTGATCGGTGTGTCTACAATCAATAAAGTGTTTTGTCAATTTTGGAGCTTCACGTTTGCATCTTTTAGTGCTATGATGCTCACTAATTCTAGTGAGTATACTCCTGGTGGACATGCCTATGTACATCAAAATACAAGGGCACTTAATGACGTATACCATGTCCCTAGAATTGCAATTGGTAAATTGTTTCAACTGATGGAGCAGGTAGTGCAAAATTTTGTATACCTCCTCTATTTTGCATGAAAGTATTAATTGAATAACCTACTCATTAAAATACTAATTGTGCGCTGTGATATATTAAAAATAACCAACCTGCATACACGAATTACACGTGAACTTGCTATTGCATGGCAAAATAACTAAAATAATTAAAATACGTACGCATATTAACAGTAGTATATGTGATAATTAGATATCGCATGCTTTATGTTGCTTTGTGACGTTTGCACCTTCGTGGAGGACCGTAAAGGTGAATATACTGCTTTAAATGTTGCTATATACTAGGAAAAGACTAATACATAAGGGATTACTCATCTCGTGATGCTCGAAGCCTAGAGCGCAGAATCGTATGGTACCGTGAACTTCCTAACAACCTCTGGACACGCCGTTCCTGTCAAGGATAGGTTATTGGTGGACTGCCAACGACCCCAGATGATAGAAAGTGGTATAAATGAACAATGGTCTCATTAAACTAGAAGTCAAAATATTGCAACAAATCGGGATTTGGTCACAACCGGAAATATATCAGCAAAATCCATGTGAACCTGGACTCTACAAATCGGACGTTTTTCCCCTGACCAATCACAGACTCTCCCCGCCCAAAAAATGTTTCATGTTTTCCCGTACTTTATTATAAAAGAGTAGTAGAATAGGGGGAAAACAAAAAAAAGAGAGACGAGAGGGAGATGATCGCTACGCTATTCAAGACCTTTTCGATGACAGATGCTGGCACGATTTCTGGTCCTTTGATGATCTTTGGGACTGTAACGTGCTGAGCAAAGGACTTTCGGACTCAGAGATCTGGCCTGATCCTGGGACAATTTAACCACAAAATTCGGTTATGCTGTGCCAATGAATTAGAGAAAAACCCAGATAGCCAGAATAGGTAAATATGGTGTTCTGTGATTGAAATAAATTGATCTAGAAATTCTAAAATTTGAAGAGACAAATGCTAATTTAATGATAATTTAGATAAACAAATATTGATTAACAGAATTATGAGTTTGTGGTTCTTTTGGAAAGAGAATAGAGGATTATGAGTCTTAAATGTGTTTTAGCTGGTTCTAAATCACCATCAACCAATCCAACTATTTGGTCCAATCGACCAAGTGGGCGGAGTGCCTTGATGTTTAGGATTAGGAATCTATAGGTCGTGAATGTTAATGTATATGATGTAAGATAACTTTTCTTACCCTATAGGTTATAAGGTACTCTCACCCACATGTCCGGCGCATCATTCCCCCTCCTGTGTGCAGACCTGTGAAAGAGAAATGTATGAGTGTTGGTGTTATGGGCTCCACCAATGAATGCGTGAGTGAATGAGTTAGTGTGACGGTGGGTCTGCGACGCAGGGAGGATAGTTGTGGTGTCACTTTTTGCCCGAATTGTTGTTTGCGCTGGATCACAACCTCTAAGGTGTTTGCAATCCTAAGCCTATTTCAGTCACCTTTTGCATCAGGCAGCAGACAATGCAATTACTGCAGGGATGGTGTCCCACCAGGGCTGGTTATTTCCGTAGGGTAAGCTGCTTATCCTTAAATTCAGGTTTCTTTGCACATATATGTACAAGGATGTCTTTTAAGCTTCTGCCTCTCATAAAAGAGAACATTGGCTTCTCTAAAGTGAGGTCAACTGATGTAAGGACCCGTCAATATTTATTGATTATTTTTCTGATGGTGTTGAACTGGGACCAAATGTAATAACACAAATGAGCCTATCTATTCTGGGTCTCATATGTGTAGTCTGTAGTTGGTCTCTGTAATTGTTCAAAGCCTTTTTCTTAGCCTTCTCAATCTGATGGTGTGGATAGTTCATCTCCTGTAATTTGTAAGTGAGTTCAGTTTAATTGCGTCATAGTTGTAAAAATTGTCCCACAGGAAGATTCTCTCTGGGAGAACTAGGTGATGGCTCTCAACCGAAGTAGATGGCTTTTATAGGTTGGTTTTTAGAACACCTCTGTCTTTAGAACGCCCTTCTCAGAGGAAATATTTAGGTCAGGAAATGATAGCTTCTCCTCATCCATCATAATAGAACATTTCAAAAAGGGGTCAAGGGAAGTAAACCTGTCTCAGAAGATCGTGGCCTCCTTCCCACTTCCTTGCTTGTTGGACCTGGCACCTTGGCGTGAGTTTCCTTTCCACTTTTTGATGGTGTGCCTCGATTGTTTTTCTGGTGTTGTCCGCTCAGAGCGCCGCGCCACGGCTAATCCGTGCCGCAGCGCAAGTGCTCCCTAGAGAAAGTGTGCATAATTGATATACATGATTGGTTTATTGGATTCACTGTCAGTCCCCAGTAAAGTGCACCCGGAGTGCCAGGGCTTGTGAATGCCAATGCCGCTAGTGGGCTGCAGCGCTGGTTGCGCCACCCACAACAGCGGCCATGTAAAATGTGTCCTGGGTCTGCCACTGCAGACCCCGCGTGCAGTCCCGTACTGTCCCGCCGGCTGGGCAAGTGCCCACACTTGCCAGCCTCCAGAACCTTCCCTTAGCCTCATGTTAGTCACTCCTATGGTAGGCCCGCGGGCAGGGTGCGTTGTAGGTGTAAGGTAGGACAGGCCCAGGATGTGCGGCCTGTCCTAGTAGTGAATTACCGCCATATTCATAGTTCACTATTGCAAGGCTACCTGTTCCCATTAGGCCAGCTGAGCTGCTGGAATTATTACACCCTATATTCCCAGCAGGCTCAGGGAACGTGGTAGAGAGATATGTTTCGTATGCCTGAGCTCGGAGTGATAAAATATTTCTTGTAGCCAAGTTTATTTTACTATCCTGGATTTGTAAATACGACTTTTAGAAAGTCCGTATTTACTCGCTTAATCATTTCAGCCGCCTCTGCTGTGCGTGTATCTGACTGTCTGGGCTATGTGAGTGACAGGGCTGGGGGGATGACAGGTAGCGAATGGCAGGAGAACACCTTGGTGGGAGGTGGGGGGTGCCCCTTGGACTCTGAATAGGGCAAGTGCTCCACCACCACAATGCTGGCTCCGCCCCCTGGGGAGCGACTGATGACTCAGCCTGCACCTGGCCCCGGACGGGCGAAGCGCTGTCCACAAGGTGCTCCTGAAAGTACTTGTCCCCTGAATGCCGGCTCCACCTCCTGTGGAGCGGCTGATGTGCCTGCCCCTCACAGTGAAAGCAGAAGTCAGAGTACTCCCGACAAAGTGCTCAGGACTGAGAACTGTTATGCGAAGGCCCCCCTGGCCTGAAAGAACAATAGAAATGTGGTATAAAAGTAGGAGCCCTGCTCCTTGCAAATCAGAATCCTGTTTACCACAAAGAACCTCTGCCCGACTAGGAGGAGAAGAAGACGCTGGAAGGACTGGTCTGCTGCTTGCCTTGCTGAGAAAGGAGAGGAAAAGACTTGCTGAAAAGACTTTGCTGCTTTGTGCTTGAACATTCTCCAAGGGCTTGATCTGAGCTTGCCCCCTGAACTGAACCCCAGGACCAGTGGGTTCTCTGTGCTTTTGCTCGTCCTCCAATTCGAGCCGTGTGTGCATCCCGCTGGAAAGAGACTGCGCCCCTCATCGCCCCCTCCCAGGGCCGTGACACTCAGGAGCTTGCCTGCCTCCACCCCGTGAGAGCCCCGCTCTGTCCGGAGCCGCTCTCTGTTCCCGGGCTAGGTTGCCTGCGCCCCTGTCACCGCCTGCCACTGGAGCGCGCTGAAAGCGCTGTCCCCCCTCCCGCCGGAATCCTTCCGACGATCGTGATCTTTGCCGGGTCACCATCTGCACGGACCGTGCCCTGTGACCCCACTTCGTTATCTTCGGAACCCCTCGGGCCGCGCCGCCCCCGCTGTGGAGACCCCCTGCACCGCCGTGCTAAGGGTCGCTGGCCGCGCCTGCCTACCTGCCCACACCCGCTGATTGAGGACCCAAGAACACTTCCCAAAGCTGAGCGTCGCACCGACCCGTGCCGACTCTCCACACGACGTTGCTAAAGGAGTTCCAGTATCGGGCTCGGGGCCCGCACCGCCTTATTTCCCCGTAATCCTCACCGCACGCCCGTCTCACCTCTCGCCGCCCCGGAGCCACCGGGGGGGAGCTGTGCACGGCGCAGGCGCGCCCACGACAATGCACGAGCCGCGGTAGGCCTGAAGTAAGTCAAGACTGGAATCCCCCAAGTGACATTGATAAAGGACTAAAGAAGCATCCGCTTAAAGAACCGATTGCCTGCTTTATAATCTGGTGGCATAGAAACAACGTTACGGGTCTTGTATTAAGTCTGCATATTTATTTTTATATAAAGAAGCGTATTTTCACATACCTAAGCCTGGTGTCCGTTTATGGGGGAGATTAAGGTGTTTACTGTGTGTGTGATTATAATTGCTTAACCAACAACGCCAGAAGAATCACCTTGGCTGCTCACGCCACGCACCTAGAGGGTGAGCAAGGGTCATTCCAAAAGGGGTTATCCTTTGCCCTGACGTGGAGGAGAGGGTCCCTGCTTGACACAAGGACATCCTTGCGCCAATCAGAGATCCCCGAGTCTAACATTGTTGGCAGCGGCTGGGATTTCGGATTTGCATTTGTGATTCGCATACAGTGAATTATTAATCACCAGATAGTGAGAGCAGACCAAGTAACGCAGCCACAGGTTTTCATTTTTTTGAACTTTGCTGAGACATCTGCCATTATTGCAACCATGCCTGGCTCACTCCCTGCTGGAAGAGCACTCTGTGATTTCTGGAATAGATGAGGTGGATTGGGAGGAGCTGGAAGGATACACAGTAGAGCAATTGAAAGGCTACAGTGTAAAACTCCGAGTTCCCCATGCTGGATTCAAGAGGAAGATCCAGTACACCAAGGCGTTGAGAGCCTGGAAGGAGTCAAGAGACCCACAGAATGCGGGGGACATCGGTCCACCCGACAACCTTGGGGAGCCCAGCAGAGTCCTGTCGCCAGAGGAGCTGGCAGACAGGGCAGCAGACAGGGCGCATGCAATGGAGATGGCAAAGTTGGCAGGACAAATGGAAATGGAAAAGCAGAAGTTGGCCTTGGAGGCACAACAACGCCAAATGGATCATGATATAAGATTGAAGGAGTTGGAGCGAAAAGTTTGGACACCGCTCCTTCTGGTGGCAGCACTCCGCCGGTGCAGGTAGAGTCCAAGGTGTACATCCCCAAAGATGTAGTTAAGGAGTATTTTAGAAAGGATGACATAGGGCAGTGGTTTAGAGCCTATGAGGTAGCCATGTCTTCACACCGGGTCCCTGAGAAAGACTGGGGAGCGGGGTTGTGGGGAAGGTTACTTGCTGAAGGGCGTGACACACTTTTAGATTTGCCCCTAAATCTCCAGGCCTCATACCCCCATATGAAGGAAGCTTTAATGAGCAGGTATGGGTTGACTCCTGAGCTATATAGACAGAGGTTCAGGGAGACTAAGAAGATCCCTGAGAGTACGTATGTGGAGTATGTAACTTTTTTCTGCAGAGCACTGGATGGTTGGGTGAAGGGTAGCAAAGTGAATGATTATCAAGGGCTGCTTGATTTAATTGCATGGGAGCACTTTTTCCTGAGCTACGCCAGCACCTGATTGATAGCAAGCTGTCCAACCCGAGGAAGCTTGCTGAGGAGGCGGACCGCTGGCTCAGCACCAGGGTCCACAAGGGTCAAGTGGGAGACTCCGCCAAAGGTGGGCAGGGTCCCCAGCAGAAGAGTGGGGGGGACAAGGGTAAACAAAAAGGGTTCCAAAAAGGCCCCCAAAGTAATCCCCAAGGGAACCAGCAGAAGGGTTCTCAGCCTCCCCCACCCCCGCAGCAGAACGGGGCCCCGACAGGTAGGCCTGTTCCAAAGGGGCCCTTCAATTGTTACAGGTGTGGCGACCCGGGTCACATTGCCTCTGATCCTAAGTGTCGCCTGTTTGGAAAGACAGCACCCACTGGTGCTCCACCCCGGCAAGTAGCTAGTGTTAATTTTGGGGAGGAGGTAGCAGTCCAGGGGGGTGGGGGTCCTGCGCATATGACCCTAGTCTCGCTAGGAGACAGTGAGATGGTCCCTGAAACCTACTTACCCTCTAACACTAAGAAATATGGGCAGGTGGGGACCATCAATTGAAGGAAGGTTGAGGCTCTTAGAGATACAGGAGCCAGCGTGACCTCGGTGAGGCAACACCTGGTGTCTCAAGAGCAGATTGTACCCAATGCCTACTGTAGGGTTGTCAATGCTGACAACATAGAGAGTCGTTGCCCAATGGCTCAAGTTCCCTTTGAGTGGGGGGAGGTCTCTGGTACTCTACAAGTCGCTGTGAGAACTGACATGTCTGTAGACTGTCTGCTAGGGAACGACCTGGAGAGCTCCCCTTGGGAAAAGGTGGAGAAGACCACGCATCTGAGGATGGTGGGTCTACCCTACTGGGCGTGCGTGACCACCCGGTCCATGGCAGCCAGTAGGGGTGTTGAGAGGGTCCTGGAGCCTGAGGGAGAGGTCCAGGAACCGGCCTTAGGGAGAAGGCGCAGGAGGCGCGGGAAACCGGCCCCCGAAGTTCCCACGGCCCAGGAGGAAGCAGACCCTGAGGGGGATGCTCTGGAGCCTACCGGGGAACAGATTGCCGAACTGGGAGACCTGCCTGAGCTGACCCATTGGCAGCAAGAAGGAAGTCCCTCCAGGGAGGAATTCTGCAGGGAGCAGAAAGAATGCCCTTCTCTCGTGGGTATGCGGCAGCAGGCTGCAGACCAGGCCAATGGTGTTCAGGCCAAGACACACTACGTGTACTGGGAGAGTGACCTCCTGTATTCAGAGCCTAAGGCTGCTGAACCTGGGTCAGCCCGTGTGCTGGTGGTACCCCAGAAGTTCAGAACCTTCCTACTGGGGCTGGCTCATGATGTGCCTTTAGCAGGACATCTGGGGATGGACAAGACCTATGACAGACTTGTCACCCACTTTTACTGGCCCCAAATGCACAAGAATTCCGATTCCTACTGCAGAACCTGTCAGACTTGCCAGGCAAGTGGTAAGAGCGGAGGGAAGCACAAGGCTCCTCTGCAGCCCTTCCCCGTGGCCGGTACGCCATTCCAGCGAGTGGGTATTGATATTGTGGGGCCTCTGGACCCCAAGACAGCCCTGGGCAACAGGTTCATCCTGGTCTTGGTGGACCATGCCACCCGGTACCCTGAAGCCATCCCTCTGAGGACAGTGACGGCCCCCGTGGTGGGACGAGCACTGATGGGAATTTTCTCCCGAGTGGGATTCCCTCTAGAGGTGGTGAGCGACAGGGGGACCAATTTCATATCCACATATGTGAAATCCCTGTGGAAGGAGTGTGGAGTAACTTACAAGTTCACCACTCCTTACCACCCCCAAGGAAATGGGTTGGTTGAGAGATTCAACCGACCCTCAAAGGCATGATCATGGGCCTAGACGGTCCAATGAGGCGTAAGTGGGACGTCCTCTTGCCATGCCTGCTCTTTGCTTACCGAGAGGTGCCACAGAAGTCTCTAGGGTTCAGCCCCTTTGAGCTTCTGTATGGTCACCCGGTAAGAGGACCTCTGAGTTTGGTAAAGGAAGGCTGGGAGCAATCTCCCAGGAAACCTCCCCAGAATGTATACAGTTACATGCTGGCCTTCAGAAACCAGACTAGGCATTTCAGGCAACTTGCTGAGGCAAATCTGGAAGCCAGCCAGGAGGAGATGAAGCGGTGGTACGACCGGAATGCCACTCTGGTAGAGCTTCAACCTGGACAAAAGGTGTGGGTCTTGGCCCCAGTGGAGCCTTGTGCACTTCAGGATAAGTGGACAGGTCCATTTGAGGTTGTGGAGCGCAAAAGTCCTATCACTTACTTGGTGGACATGCAGTCTCCCAGGAACCCTTTGAGGGTCCTACATGTTAACCGCCTTAAGCCCCACTTAGAGGGGACCGAAGTGGGCATGCTGCTGGCCACTGATGATGGAATGGAGGAGGAGACTGAGCCTCTTCCTGACCTCTTAATAGCCTCTGAGAAAGATGGGTCAGTGGATGGAGTTAACCTCTCACCCACCCTGACGCCTGAACAACAGGAAGATTGCCGCCACTTGCTGGGGCAGATCCCAGATAGGTTCTCCCTGGTTCCTGGTGTCACAGATTGGTGCGTCCATGATGTGGACACAGGAGACAGCTTACCTGTGAAGCACAAGGCTTACAGGGTAACTGACAGGGTCAGAGCTTGCATCAAGGAGGAGGTCTCCAAAATGCTTGCTTTAGGGGTGGTTGAGTCCTCCAGCAGTCCTTGGTCCAGCCCCGTGGTCTTGGTCCCCAAAGCTGCTGCGCCGGGAGCCACACCTGAACTCCGGTTCTGTGTGGACTACAGAGGACTCAATTCAGTAACTAAGACTGACGCGCACCCCATCCCCAGAGCTGACGAGCTCATTGATCGGCTGGGGGCTGCCCGGTTCCTCAGCACGTTTGATTTAACGTCTGGGTACTGGCAGATCGCCTTGACCGATGGGGCCAAAGAGAGGTCAGCATTCTCGACACCAGATGGGCACTTCCAGTTCAGAGTCATGCCATTTGGAATGAAGAATGCCCCTGCCACCTTTCAGAGGTTGGTCAACCAGGTATTGGTTGGGCTGGATGAGTTCAGTGCCGCCAACCTGGATGACATCGCAGTGTTCAGTGCCACCTGGCCCGAGCACCTGCGCCACCTCTGGGAAGTGTTGATGGCTCTGTGCCGAGCAGGCCTCATGATCAAGGCAAGCAAGTGCCAGATCGGGCAGTGTTCCGTGGTGTACTTGGGACACCAAGTGGGGAGTGGCAAGGTGGCACCCTTGCAGCCCAAAATTGAGACCATCCTGGCTTGGGAGCCCCCCAAGACACAGACCGCAGTGAGGGCCTTCCTGGGGCTCACTGGGTACTACAGGAGGTTTGTCAAGGGCTATGGAACGATTGTTGCCCCCTTGACAGAGCTGACTTCCAAGAAGCAGCCCAGGAAAGTGATCTGGACTGACACCTGTCCGAAAGCTTTTGACACCCTGAAGACTGCCATGTGCACGGCGCCCGTGCTCTTGGCCCCTGACTTCTCCAAGGAGTTCCTAGTACAGACAGACGCTTCAGAGCATGGTGTAGGGGCTGTTCTCTCACAGATGACTGAGGAGGGCTGGGACCAACCCGTAGCCTTCATCAGTAGGAGGTTACTTCCACGGGAAAGTAGGTGGAGTGCAATTGAGCGAGAAGCATTTGCTGTGGTCTGGGCGCTGAAGAAGCTAAGACCCTACTTGTTTGGGTCTCACTTCCGGGTTCAGACGGACCACAGGCCCCTCAGATGGTTGATGCAAATGAGGGGTGAGAACCCAAAGCGGTTGAGGTGGTCCATCTCCCTACAGGGTATGGACTTTACGGTGGAACACCGTCCTGGTACAGATCACGCCAATGCTGACGGTCTGTCCAGGTATTTCCGCCTTAGTGACGAGGAACCCCCTGGGGAAGGGTAGTTCTCCCCACATTTCAGCTGGAGGGGACACGTGTTAGACCTGGCACCTTGGCGTGAGTTTCCCTTCCACTTTTTGATGGTGTGCCTCGATTGTTTTTCTGGTGTTGTCCGCTCAGAGCACCGCGCCACGGCTAATCCGTGCCGCAGCGCAAGTACTCCCTAGAGAAAGTGTGCATAATTGATATACATGATTGGTTTATTGGATTTACTGTCAGTCCCCAGTAAAGTGCACCCGGAGTGCCAGGGCTTGTGAATGCCAATGCCGCTAGTGGGCTGTAGTGCTGGTTGCGCCACCCACAACAGCGGCCATGTAAAATGTGTCCTGGGTCTGCCACTGCAGACCCCGCGTGCAGTCCCGTACTGTCCCGCCGGCTGGGCAAGTGCCCACACTTGCCAGCCTCCAGAACCTTCCCTTAGCCTCATGTTAGTCACCCCTATGGTAGGCCCGCGGGCAGGGTGCGTTGTAGGTGTAAGGTAGGACAGGCCCGGGTTGTGCGGCCTGTCCTAGTAGTGAATTACCGCCATATTCATAGTTCACTATTGCAAGGCTACCTGTTCCCATTAGGCCAGGTGAGCTGCTGGAATTATTACACCCTATAATCCCAGCAGGCTCAGGGAACGTGGTAGAGAGATATGTTTCGTATGCCTGAGCTCGGAGTGATAAAATATTTCTTGTAGCCAAGTTTATTTTACTATCCTGGGTTTGTAAATACGACTTTTAGAAAGTCCGTATTTACTCGCTTAATCATTTCAGCCGCCTCTGCTGGGCGTGTATCTGACTGTCTGGGCTATGTGAGTGACAGGGCTGGGGGGATGACAGGTAGCGAATGGCAGGAGAACACCTTGGTGGAAGGTGGGGGGTGCCCCTTGGACTCTGAATAGGGCAAGTGCTCCACCACCACAATGCTGGCTCCGCCCCCCGGGGAGCGACTGATGACTCAGCCTGCACCTGGCCCCGGACGGGCGAAGCGCTGTCCACAAGGTGCTCCTGAAAGTACTTGTCCCCTGAATGCCGGCTCCACCTCCTGTGGAGCGGCTGATGTGCCTGCCCCTCACAGTGAAAGCAGAAGTCAGAGTACCCCCGACAAAGTGCTCAGGACTGAGAACGGTTATGCGAAGGCCCCCCTGGCCTGAAAGAACAATAGAAATGTGGTATAAAAGTAGGAGCCCTGCTCCTTGCAAATCAGAATCCTGTTTACCACAAAGAACCTCTGCCCGACTAGGAGGAGAAGAAGACGCTCGAAGGACTGGCCTGCTGCTTGCCTTGCTGAGAAAGGAGAGGAAAAGACTTTGCTGCTTTGTGCTTGAACATTCTCCAAGGGCTTGATCTGAGCTTGCCCCCTGAACTGAACCCCAGGATCAGTGGGTTCTCTGTGCTTTTGCTCGTCCTCCAAATCGAGCCGTGTATGCATCCCGCTGGAAAGAGACTGCGCCCCTCATCGCCCCCTCCTAGGGCCGTGACACTCAGGAGCTTGCCTGCCTCCACCCCGTGAGAGCCCCGCTCCGTCTGGATCCGCTCTCTGTTCCCGGGCTAGGTTGCCTGCGCCCCTGTCACCGCCTGCCACTGGAGCGCGCTGAAAGCGCTGTCCCCCCTCCTGCCGGAATCCTTCCGACGATCGTGATCTTTGCCGGGTCACCAGCTGCACGGACCGTGTCCTGTGACCCCGCTTCGTTATCTTCGGAACCCCTCGGGCCGCGCCGCCCCCGCTGTGGAGACCCCCTGCACCGCCGTGCTAAGGGTCGCTGGCCGCGCCTGCCTACCTGCCCACACCCGCTGATTGAGGACCCAAGAACACTTCCCAAAGCTGAGCGTCGCACCGACCCGTGCCGACTCTCCACACGACGTTGCTAAAGGAGTTCCAGTATCGGGCTCGGGGCCCGCACCGCCTTATTTCCCCATAATCCTCACCGCACTGCACGCCCGTCTCACCTCTCGCCGCCCCGGAGCCACCGGGGGGGGAGCTGTGCACGGCGCAGGCGCGCCCACGACAGATGCGTGAGCCGCGGTAGGCCTGAAGTAAGTCAAGACTGGAATCCCCCAAGTGACATTGATAAAGGACTAAAGAAGCATCCGCTTAAAGAACCGATTGCCTGCTTTATAATCTGGTGGCATAGAAACAACGTTACGGGTCTTGTATTAAGTCTAAATATTTATTTTTATATAAAGAAGCGTATTTTCACATACCTAAGCCTGGTGTCCGTTTCTGGGGGAGATTAAGGTGTTTACTGTGTCTGTGATTATAATTGCTTAACCAACAACGCCTGAAGAATCGCCTTGGCTGCTCACGCCACGCACCTAGAGGATGAGCAAGGGTCATTCCAAAAGGGGTTATCCTTTGCCCTGACGTGGAGGAGAGGGTCCCTGCTTGACACAAGGACATCCTTGCGCCAATCATAGATCCCCGAGTCTAACATTGCTAAACAAGAACAATGTCATCT
The DNA here is from genome assembly GCF_964204655.1 of Triturus cristatus. NCBI lineage: Eukaryota > Metazoa > Chordata > Amphibia > Caudata > Salamandridae > Triturus > Triturus cristatus. The sequence goes on from NC_140591.1 coordinate 1,193,512,269, forward strand.
ATGTATCTAGTCCATAACCTTATATGCTTCTTAGCGGTGTGAAAGAGGTACTCGGTCTCGAAAGCATGTACTGATAAACATGCCAGACTTGGGGCAAAGGTGCTGCCCACAGATGTCATGTATACCTGTGGAAAGAATTCCTCCTCATATTAAAAGTAATTACGTGTGCACAATCCAACCCATAGACCCGTGGTGTTATGTGGTCCTAACTCATGTTTGACAAAAGCTTGTTTATTACTTTCAATGTTGCTACTTGGGGAATGATGGTATACAGGGTCTCAACATCCAACCTGATCAAGATCTCTTTTTCTGTGTAAAACGTCATGTTTCTCAGTACATTAAGGACATACTTAGAGCCTTGCAAAATGTAGGGAATACGTGTAACAGCTGGCCTAAAAACAAAATCGCAAAATTTTGACTGGGTCCAAGGATAGAGGCCTCGCCTGAAATAATGGGACATATCAGGGGCAAAAATTGGTTCTGATGAATCTTGGGGAGTATGTAAAAGTACGGGACTCGTGGTTCCTTTTAAATGTGGAACTCTGCCTTGTGTTTTGTTATCCATCTGTTTTTCTATCAAGAAAGTAATTTCCTCATGTATTTCTGGTGTGGGATCTTTTGATATTTGTTTATAATTGTGAGCTTCATTAAGTAATCATAGACATTCTTCATTTGACATTGCCTTAGGTAAGATAACTATTGCGCCACCCTTATCAGCTGGTTTAATGACAATTGTGTTATCAGTAGCTAGTTCAGTGAGGGCGGTTCTTTCTTCCTTTGTGATACTGTTGAAGGTAGTATACTGCTGCATACTTAATGTGTCCACTTCCAGGTTAACAGCGTTCTCAAAGGCAAGTACCTTTGGTGGCATTTCAAACGAATGAGGAATAAAATGTTGATTGTGGTCTGAGTCCATACACCCACCACATGTATTGCGCACTGTGCAGTACTACTCACAAAACCTATGTAGGCCAAGGGTGAGTTAAGCACACAGTAGCTGAACTATAAATAAGTGCACCTGTAGGCATCACATCAGTGACATAGGTAAACAAGCATTGGCATTGTCAATAGGTCTCGCCTTTGGGACCTTATAAGTGTTTAGTTATGTAGCACAATCTCCTTGGCGCAACAACATCAACTGTTGCATGGCTAAGCACTTATAAGGTCCCAAAGGCGAGACCTATTGGTTGTGCCAATGCTTGTTGTGTAATTATTTCCCGTTCATTTTCACCACCGATCTTTTAGATGAGCTTTCTGTTTTTAAAAGTTATGCTCTTATATATTAATTCGTTTTTTAGTAATATTGTACTGGTGGTTGGACGTTTTAATTGCATTTGAGCAATTTACTAATAACAAATATCAGTTTGTTAAAATATTTTAGTTTGTCAAGTTAGGTTGCAGTATAAAATACCTTAAATAAATACATGAAAAAAATAAGCCAAACAAGCCCTAGCCACTGCCTTTGCAAATAGGTCGCGCTTTGCCTCGTCTTTTTTTTGTGAAGTTCACAGTGCAGTGTTTTTTTGTGTTGTTATTTCAGAAAGAAAAGAAAATCGCAATGCATATGTGCAGAATGACTAACTTTACTAGCTTATCGCTGTCAGTGTATTTATAACAATACGAGACCTGTAAGAGGGGTATATCACTTAATATAACTGATATACTTATAAATATATTGCACGGCACTTATAAATTATCCATGGTATGGAGGGGAAAAGTTGAATGGTAAGCTAGGGAATGGAACCGAAAAATAAGAACTATGAAAAATATATACAAAATTATACAAAAGGCAAAATTGCAACCCAGGGTAACAGGGGATCAGCAGTAACGGCAAGGCTTCAAGTTGATCGATGGCACCGCAGGCATTATTAATGGTTTGTAGATTTTTACCTTTAAAACTCTGGGTGGATTATTTATTATGTCACAGCCCAGCATGCATGATCTATGAAAGGCGCAATAATCTTTGTACGCGTCCTCTGATTTGCCTGGTCTGCAGTCTTTAATTACAAACCCGACCCAAAGAGCACTCCAGCTGTTGGGGTCTACTGAAGAAAAATAATTAAGCCACAACTGTCGCGGCACCCACGCTTTACTTTTAACATTAAAAGTGAAGCGCGGGTGCCACGATTATAGCAAAAGTAAAGAAATAGATGTTTTTTTCTATTTCTTTACATTTGCTATAATTGCGGCACCCGGGCTTTACTTTTAAATGTTAAAAGTCAAGCGCGGGTGCCGCGATTATAGCAAAAGTAAAGAAATAGAAAAAAACATCTATTTCTTCACTTTTGCTACAATCGCGGCACCGGCGCTTTACTTAAAGGTAAAGCGCCGGTTTTCGATTGTAGCAAAAGTAAGGAACAAGCAAATGGTGCGAGCGAAAGTGATCGTGAGCAAGGCGGCCAGGAGGAAAGATAGATGGCGGCTGCGCGCGTGCACGCACACGTGCACTCACTCTTGAGGCCACCAAAAGCCTCTGGTAGCACTGTGACAACCCGCTTACAAAATGTCTCTCTGTGCAGCGCATGCGCTACCTCAGGCGAGACCTAATAAGGCCTGTTCACTCATACTGATCACTACACAGTATGCTGCCACTACCAAGTTCATGCTGCTTAATACCTTGCGAAAGCAGTAGTATTTCATCACTATGATGGTAGTGCTTTGGGCACCCCTCCCGGTCTATGTTGACCCCAATCTCTGAGATGGGCCTACGTCCTGGTGCACACGCATGATACGTGTTTGCCCATGACTTCAAAAATTAGCATCAAGCGTCATTACAGATGGGCCACTAGGACAAGGGTGCAAATCCATCACCATGCAAGGAACTTTTCTGCCCCAACACTACTCAACAACAACAACAACAATAATTATTTATTCAATCTTTAAAAAAAGATCATAAAAACACAGAGTAAAATGGTACAATACAATTCATACATAGCTCATTATCACAAATATCAAACTTAGTGTAATACAAATATTACTCAAAAGTGTAAGTTACTACAAATGTGCAGTTTGGGAATAGCACTTTTTAATTTGTTTTGTAGTGCTACTGTTGTACTACAAAATGTACTACAAAGTACAGTTTGCGAATCAGGCTCTCATAATATTACAGTGGTGTAATATAATGCATGAGGAAATGTATTTCCCACCATAAATTTAAATTTTTCGAATGCAACCCTGACGTTGAGCTCATAAATTAGGGCATTTATGTGTGTATGCTGGACCTGCATGCACAAATGCTTTGCGAATGAGCACCTTTGATTGTAAATTTCGTTCTTTGCTTTGGAAAGTTTTGAGAGACATGCCTTAAGAGTGTGTAGTCTGTGTTTTCCATACCACCCCCTTCAAAGTCAAAACACAACAGAACATGAAAACTAATGAAAACGTCACAGCTACATAAGAAAATAGTTAGTGGGTCTGTATGTAAGAAGTGGTTGCAGTTCCTAATTTGCTAATAGGAGAGTTCAAGTGAAAAGTTTCATTAAATGTATGTTCATGCAGTTTGCTGTTTGCACATTTTTTGTTTTCTACCTTGTCATGAGAACCGCGCACCTATCTTTAATTGTATGCCTATTAATTCTCATTGAAGATACCAGTGATAACATGTTAATAAATGACCACAATATAAAATTAGGAGAGTACAAAATAAAGGTATTATTTAAAATAAAGAAGGCCGAAAATCAAGGTCACTTACATAAAACAACTCCATTTGTTTTAAAAATGCATGGAATAAGTTCTTCCCAGAGCTATAATGTTTTCAGTGAACAGGAGAGGGTCAGGTCGAAGAATATTTTTAGTTATTATATTCTGTAATTGTTTGAACGTATTGTTGCCATGATAAATGAATAATGGTGTGAAAAAGCGCTGCAGTAGGCATAGCGACATTAAGTTTTTCTCTATATAATGAAACCCCTCGGAGCTGCAAGAAAGATTTTTAATCAGTCTTGGTTAGACTTTTAAAGTAGAATTATAGATTATGCACCAGAAGATATCATACCTCATTTATTTCTCTGAATAATATTTGTCAGTTCTTTCTTTCAGAATCTTCTGGCCGGGTTAAGAACTGTAGCTTTGCTTCTTTCTTCAATTATTTGGTTGTGTATGTACCATTGAATAAAATAAATTGTTAACATTTTTCCTCAGTGAAGATGCATTGTTAACTTTCATGATTTAGGGCCTCATTTAGGGGTTGGCAGAACTGGAGGAATGGCCTATAGAAGCAGTCCCCCTGCCCCGTTAAACCTACTGTTCTTCCAGCCGAGTTAGACGTGTGGAACCGCAGGATTATTATAAAGTTACTGCCTGAGGGGCGTCCAATGGCTTTGCCAACAGCAACCCCCTAAGGCAGTGGTCCATCCTCTACAAGGTTAATAATGGTTGCTGTGTCCTATTAAAGGGTGACGTCACTGATTTTCCCTGCTTGAGTCCTCCTTGTGAGACATGACACACATGGGCAGGGAAAATGGAGACAGCTGCTGTCCTTTTGTCTGCTAACCCCACGTTGTCCTGTCACAGTTAGAAGGGAGGGGATCCATGGCTTACTATTGGCAGGGCCTCAGGTGACCATACCTAACCTCTGACCTAGAGGTCCGTCCACTGCCGATGCTCTCTGCCTGTGTCAGTTGTGTGAGAGATGGGACACAGGGGCATATTGAACTGCACCGACAAGGCTGAGGCAGAAAACTGTCAGCTTGTCCTAGCCACTTGTTCTTTGTTTAAAGGACAGGATGTTTTGGGAGTGTTTTATTTTCTCCAAATAAAAAGAGTGGGTGCCTTAAACATGGTGCCTGCTCATCAAACCTCTATTGCTGTGAGGGAAGCTGCTGCGGCCCCCTTCATTGGTTTACATTAGAATATACCGAATTATCGATATGTCAACATCGGGTTGATTTTTTGCATCACGTTTTTCCTAATGACATAAGATCATAGCTCTATTTGTTGAAGGTGTCACTTGGATCCCTGAAGAAACTCCTTTTACTGCTTTTATTTTTCACAGGTGTGAAATACAATCCGTGAATTATTAGTCTTCATGCTAATGGTTCCAATGGAAAGGTGCAATCGAGACTGCAATTCATTAAAACCCATATTTGACCCTACAAAAAAAATCAAGCAAGGCAGTCGGGCAGACATAATATTAAAGTGTCCCTGTACTATTGTATATTGCCATCCACCTGAAGCTTGAAGTGCATGTGTTCCATAAAAGTGGCTTCTGGGTCAGCGTAAGAGGTACACTTCATGGTGCCTCTGTAGATGATGGCACATTTTCTTAGTTTATGGGGTCAGTCTTGGTGCAGGATTTTACATCCACTAGAGATAGATGTGGCGATGTTCCCGATGTGATGTTGAGCAAAGTTTCTGTGAGGAAGAGAAGGTCCGGTGCATTGGAGTCAATGAAGTCCCAAAACTCAGAGGAGTGCTTGACAAGTGAGCATGAGTTGAGGAGCATGCATGCGAGTGAATGTTGTTGTGTGGGGTAAGTGTGTGGTGCTGTCTGAGTGTGGGTCTTGAGTTCTGACCTGGTGAGTGGTGCGGTGCGTTGGGAGCAGGTGCGTGGAAGCAAGTGTAGTGGCAATGTGAACCTACCGGTGAGACACTTCCCCTCTGCAGGAGTCCTACTTCTACACATTCCGTGCATACACAGAACGGGATCAGGAGGACAGGTGTACTCTTGCACTGCCAAAGCGTGGAATGACCTTCCACTCCACATCAGAGCATCATCCTCTCCTTTTTAATTCCTCAAGACGTTGAACACCTGTTTTTTTAATGACCCAACTTAGCAGGGATAGGCACACACTCCTGCTCAGCAACAACAGATTTTCACAAGTGATAGTGTAATTTACAAATACACATAACATAACAAATAGCAACGGTAAATTAACCAAATACAATTAATTGTGGACAGTTATTTTGGAGGAGTTGTCAACCCATGCATTGATTATTATGAATAATGTTATGTCCCTATTAAGGGTATGTCCTGATTCCTGTTAGGCAGAATATGACCTTCAGATGCAGTTTATTAACAATATTTTTTAACAGAAATTTTACAATGTACAATATAATGCAGAGGCATAATTTAGCTCAAGTAGATTAAGTGACTATCTAATGCATTCAAGCATTAATAGTAGAATCCAGAGAAGAAAAATTCTACTTTTAAGAAACAGAAAGAAAAGTTAAACAGCTGTCAGTCAAATTGGGGCAAACTAAAGGCAGCATTAAGATAAAACAATCAGTAGCGGTCCTTGGAGGGAGTTCGGTGGGGCAGTGAGGCGGGGCGGGGAAATGTAAACAACGGAATATGGATGAACTGATGTAAGTACACATTTAAATAAATAAAACGCCCCGCCTCACTGCCCCACCGAACTCCCTCCACGGACCGCTACTGAAAACAATCTTGCAGAAAGGCCTGGTCGTGATTTTATTTTTTATGTCTGAAGAGATGGTGCTTACTTTACAACATTTTAAAATTGCACAACTATTGTGCACAGAATGTGGCATGAGAGACTTACTGTGGAATATTATATTTATAAGCCCATAAAACTGAATTTGAAAGGCGGGACACAGTTCAGTTTATCGGTTCGGGGTTTGCATCCAGGAAGAAATGGCCAGCTGTTCAATCATAAATTCTGTCATCAATTTCTCCAAAAGTCATGATTGAACCTGTAATTTACTTTTTGTTTTGTTTTCATTTTTATTATCGCACTTTCATGGTGCGCTCTTTCTGCCTCCAAGGTAAAAAGAAGACAGAAATAAAAATAAACAGCTGGTCCATCAACCAATTCATAATTTACACTCCTCAATGCTCAGTCCAAAACTATCAAAGAGCAGAGACATCGTCCAAATGACGGATTGTAAAAGCTCACAATGTATTCACTCTGGCTTGGTTGCTAACTCAAATTTAGTCAAATGGTTTTACACTGGGACCTCAATAATCCTACGGAAATTTTAATAATTTCAAAATACATTTTCTGATTGTTTCGCCTAGAAAGAGAGACCACAAGAAACACAGGTGCGTTTGCTTGAATACTACTAAATGTTATGTTAAACCTTGAAAATGTGATTTTTTTTGTTGTTGTTGATCTGTGCCTTAGAAATGTGAAAATGGTGTGTGGATGTCACTTTGACCCTGTATACCTGGGTGCAGTGTTCAGCAGGCGCTATTACAGGCCATCCTATTTGCCAAGACACAGAATCAGCAAAAAAACATGATGGCGCTTGGAATTTTCCTATGAATCTGAATGTGCATCCTGTCTCGCCTGGTATGCACTCTCTGAGTTGATTTAAATTAAATATGTGGAATATGCATCTGGAAAGAGTTATTGCTGTCGCTGCATGTGGGAGACTGCAAACATCTGTCTATGTCCAAAGACCCCGACCTTGCTTCAAAAGGTGCAAGGCAATGTCACCTCAAAACAGATTATCAAGCGAAGCTATACATTTATTTCTGCCTCTTTCAGATTTATCATTGAGGCGCAGATAGAGGTAATCAGTGATGATGCAAAGTCACACTCACTGACATTATCAATCATTGCAGGAGATTTGTGATGTATGTGTAACTGACAGGGATTTCCGGAGATGGACATTTGTGCTCAATGTACACAAACTACTTTTCCCAGTTGTTTTTCGTGGCCTGGGGTTGCTTTTGTTCCTGTTTTGAGGTGATGTCGTCTGGCAGATCACTCTGGACTGTTCCAACCTCCTATTCAGGAAAATACAAGACTGATCTGCATAAGATTAGCCCCTGTCTGTATTTGCACAGTGAACAGAGAAGCACAATGAAGTAGAATGCGGCTCCATTAATTGCCAATGGCTTAGATTAATTCATGCATTCAATCTATCATTTTTTTTTCTATTTCATAATGAAATGCAGAAATTATAAATAGTGGCTGTAGCTAAGTTGAAAGGTTCCATCCCTTCTCACTGCAATTATGGATTTTGTTTAGCCCCTAAAATAAAGGTTGTGTTCAGTTTGCAACTTCTTCTAATATTGATTAAAGATGAAAATGATGGAAGCAAGAACAATTCCTTGTGCTTTAGAGTGATACAATTATGCCTCTAAATTGAAAAAAAAGATTTATTTTCCCTGAACTAACTTCTCGCAGTATGTAAGATTGGTTAGCTGATGTTAGATTTCACAAATGTACCACAATTTAATTTCATGTTTAAAACAAAGGGAAATTGGCGATAAGATCATGTTCACCTTTAGAAAGACAACTGTCTATTAAGCAATGACATTCAAACTGCATAAGTAAAAGCAAAAATGTATATAGAATGGTGTAGGGGATGTGAAGAAAGACTATGTGGGGACTAAGGTACAAGAGTGTAATGGACATTTTTGTGGAATCTCGGAGTTATTTCCCTTCTTTTTCCTTGTGTTTGTGGTCTGATTTTTCATTATTCTGTAGTATTGAGGGCCTAGTCTACTGTAGGCAATTGTTATTATTTGTTAATGTATTTTCACATTCTCCAAGTTGTTGTTTTAGAGATATTTTAGGAGTTGATGGATGGCCTCAAATCTGTGTCCAATTTAGGTTATTATTGCGTGCATATGTCTGCTCTTCACTGGAGTATGGGTGGCCCCAGGAGTCCAGTATGTGTGTGTGTTGTGTGTGTGTGGGTGTGTGTGTGTGCGTGTGTATGTGTGTGTAAGAAAGAGAGAGTGTACTTTCAGCAACTTCTAAAAGTCTTTGGCTTGTGCATCTCTTGCAGAGGGCTGTTTGTGTTGGTACTGTGCTCTCCTTATTTTTTATTTTGGTTTATTTTCTACAATACCGTTGCTGCTTTGCTGGTGGTGTATATAGGCCCAGGGATGAGCCCATGCACATTTTGGGTATTCATTTGTGCAATCCCTTCCCTGCAGTGCTACAAGTGTACGTTGGAGGTGAGGGAGGAAGGAGCTCCTGGGCAAGAAGACCTGTTTTCTAAATTGCCCTCTGTGCCTCCTCCTTCCTTGCGACTGGGCTTGTCTACTTGCCTCGTAGGTGGGCATCGTGTAATTTTCTCCCTTGCCAAGCCATGTGCTTGTCTAACATTTTGTGAAGCCAATGTCTGCCTCATAGGCAGACATCTTGTGTTTGTTCTCCATGACTTCTGTCTTGCCAAACTATGTGTTCATCCACCACCATGTGACACCAGTGTGTGTGTCAGATCACCGATTGATAACTATTTAATGATATCTTTAAAAGATGTCCTGGAGGGATAAAAAGCATTTATTTCCCATTTTTTAGATTTTTTTTCAACATGTTCTACCACACAGATTGGGCCTTCCATGCCATGGTATCATTATTTTTAATTAATTTAATACATTTTTGCCAGCTTTTCCCTGGCTGCCATAGGGATCCCATTCCCCTAGAGCATGGGTACTCACAAACATTTGCCCAGGGGCCACAAAGTACAGTCTGTGGTGTGACTGAGGGCCGCACCGATGCCAGCAGGGTGGCAGTAGGGTGTCTGGGTGGGTCAGGGATTGTGTAAGGGGGTCTAAATCATGTTAAATAAACGGGCAAGTATTTATTTACAGTTAATAAATGCTTGCATTTTTATTTAACAATTTTCTGATTATTAGTGCCCAGCAACTAAACAGCAGCTCAAGCTGTTGTTCATTAGAGAAGCCGCATGTTGAGGGCAAGAGGGCCGCAAGCAGCCCCCGGGTTGTAATTTGAGTATTACTGCCCTAGAGGGATGCAAGATATGCATTATACATTGCATCTAACTCATTCCCAGTCTAACACAACTTACTTAACATTTAACACATGGGGTTATTATTGTTCTGGTGACTTGTATTGCATTGACTAGAATGGACAAATCGGACTGTCTTCCTATTTTTTATTGTTTGCAAGTGGACAAGACTAAGAGTAAAATGGGGAGAAGTCTGTGAATAAGATGATAAGAGAGACCGGAGCCCTCTCTGCGTGGTTCTGTTGCTTGCATTGACCAACAAAAAGTGAAGAAAAAGGCTTCTGGCCAGAAAGCAATCACAGGTGAGAAAAAGTATGTTGCCACCACTGGCATCAAGCCCACTTCCTTTTTATTTTTATGCCAAATTGTGCAATGTGGTGTACCCGCTTCACTCTTTTCTGAGCAGAAGAATATTTGAAGGAACATCCATAGATCAACAATGGCACCACCACCATCATAACCAAAGCAAATATCTCTCGGTGCTGCAGAGATATCAGTGATGGCTGATACCAGTGAATCTGAAATGGAATAGTTCCAGCAAAGTCAATCTTCCCTAGAAATTCAACAGAAACAAGAGTTTGTTACATCTGATCTACTTGAAGAAGGAGTAGAGCAGGGAGTTGAGCTTCCTCCACTGAATGTTGTAACTGCTCTGACATTGGACACATCATCTTCACCATTGCTGCCAAGAAAACGAAAGACGATTTCCCCATCTTCTGCAAGCCACCCTTCAGAGGAAGATGACATGATGCGGACCCGGAGTCCCACCACAAGAGAAAAGGCAAAAGAAAGTTTTCAGAAAGCTTATTTTGCAGTGATGAAGATAAACCAGTGACTGCTCATGTCAATAGTTGCCATGAGAATGTGTAGATCACTTCTATTCAACCTGCTTCTGTACACTGACATCTGTTTCTATCTGCTCAAAAATCCAAAAAGCAGCGCCAACTAACCTACCACAGTTGCTGCCCTCACTAACGAAAAGTTGACAGCCTATGTCCACCACAGCTTCTGACCACGGCTTTATCGTGAAGCTCCCTCCTCATGGTTTTGACTAACTTGTACTTAGGCCAACTGAGGACCCTATTGTAAGCTGCACAGCTTGCCACAGTCCTTTGTCTTTTTTTGAAGCCAGGTTGACATTTTGGTACCAGAGGACAATTCGCCCACATAAAGAGCCACATCCAGTCATGTGGAAACAGTACCTAAAAGATGCTGTTGTTGAGAGAGAGGAACCTGAAAAGATAGAAGGAGGTTCTAATGATAATTATATTGTCACCAACCTCACAAACCACAGACCCATCTCCCTGCTCCCGTTCCCAGCGAAAGTCATCGAGAAAGCCATCAACAGCCAACTCGCCACATTCATATAAGAGCACAACATCCTCGACTCCTCCCAATCCGGCTTCAGAAAAAAACACAGCACGGAAACCGCCCTCATCACCGCAACAGACATCCGTACCTTACTGGACAAAGGAGAAACAGCAGCCCTTATCCTCCTCAACCTCTCAGCGGCATTCGAGATAGTCTCTCACCGCACCCTAATACGCAGACTCCATGACGCAGGGATCCAAGACAAGGCCCTCGATTGGATCCGCTCCGTCCCCTCTGGCAGAACGCAGTGGGTCAGACTTCCCCCTTTCCTCTCAGACCCTACACCTACCACCTGCGGAGTCCCCCAGGCGTCCTCCCTCAGCCCTACGCTCTTCAATGTCTACATGGCTCTGCTCGCCCCCATCGTCAGAACCTACGGAATCAACATTGTATCATACGCAGACGACACCCAACTCATCCTCAGCCTATCCAACAAACCCAACACCGCCAGACACAACTTTCAAGAAGGCATGGAAGCCTTCGCCAAATGGATGAAAAACAGCTGCCTACAACTAAACACCCAAAAAAAAGAAGTACTCATCATGGGCCCAAACCCAGACGCCTGGAACGACACCTGGTGGCCCCCCGCCCTCGAAGCCCGCCCACCCCCACGGACCACGCACGCAACCTGGGAATCATCCTGAACTCAGAGCTCAAAATGGACCGCCATATCAACTCCATCTCGTCTTCCTGCTTCCACATCCTCCGCCTCCTACGTAAGACCTCCACCCACTGGTAAAACAATCATCATTCTAAGACACACCCGCTCTTAAATTAACATGTCTAACAGCATCATTTCAAACAACCTCGGTGCTGGGTGAAATTTTGGCAACAAAACACAACGAATCCTCTGGTCTAGCGTGCTTGAAGAGCACCACATGAGACAATGGCAAAGATAACTAGTCACTAGTGAAAGAGTCCACAGATACAAATACAATACCAGTAATCCCACTTGTAGTGAACACGATTTACTGGTTTAAGCCGTTGCAGATCTTCTACCGCCCGGGGTACCGACGTGCAGAGCGGTGCCTCCTGTCCTGAGCTGTTGCCAGGTTGAGGTGAGGCCTTTTACTTGTAATCAATGGGTTAAACCAGGAAATTGTGTTCACCACAAGTGGGATTACTTGTTTTGTAGTTGTATCTGTTTCTACTTACCTTGCACTCAGATTATTTTTTCACTGTTATACATAATCAAACGCAGTAGCACTTAATTTTTAGGTCCTCAAGAAGGCCGTGACACCGTCATGGGTCGATTTGGCCAAAACATGTAGACCTGTTTCACTTGTCACATGCAGTAAACATCCTTCTATACTGCAGATGCACTGTTTTTAATCCTGACACTAAGAGTGAGCTAATAAAGTTATTTTCGCTCTTAGTAGTTCATTTTAGCATCACATACCTCACTCGTTTATAATTTTTTCTTGTACTGTGCCCATTTCCCAAACAGTTTAATGTTTCTCATCTTAAGGATCTTAGCATATCCTTTGTAGAGTAGCAATCAAAACATCCCTGAGCTCCTCCCTCACAGTGAGGGGGTTGTGGCCCTTGGCAGGGCTAGGTGTTTCCGCCAACAGGAGAATCCCAGATGATGATGCATGCCTCCCCGGAGGGTGATGGGATTTTGTCCTATTAAGGGACTCTTTCACTAGTGACTAGTTATCTTTGCCATTGTCTCGTGTGGTGCTCTTCAAGCACGCTAGACCCAATGATTCTTCGCAGTAACTCCTGGGGAATCTGCCCTCACTGATCTCTAAACTTCCCTTAGGAACCCCCCTCCCAGTTTGTATTTTCTTCTCTTAATTTTTGACAGTCCAGGACTTAAATCCAGCACACAAACACCGTAAACTGTGAAACAGCAAATGTCATCATCTTTGACAATAGAGAAGATGCTAAAAAACTACTTGATGACCAAACAGAATTCCACATGAACAAAGAGTCATCAATCTATTGCATGGGGGAAAGGAACAGTGGCTAGAGCTCAGCAGGTGAACAATAACACTGCTAAAATTTGCTGTAGCTTGTGTATCCTTTGAGCAGATTTTCATTGCAGCAGATACAATTGTCAATGCCAAATGAACCATTCTCCACAAAATATGAAGAGACTGCCAATATTCATAATAAGTGCACATTTCATCCCTGTTAAACCTGGCATCCTTGGCGTGGTTTTTCCCTGAATTTTTGCCTCTGCCTCCTGTATTTTTACTGTGTGCTGAATTTCGTTTGTGTTAGTCTAGATGCTTTGGGCACCTTGACAATGCTGATCAGTGCCAAAATGCAAGTTCTTCCTCTGTAAATTGTGATTATGGATTAGTGTTTCCATGATTGCCTTGTTTGATTTACTACTAAGTCCCTAGTACAGTGCACTGTGTGTGCCCAGGGCCTGTAAGTCAAATGCTGCTGGTGGACCTGCAGGACTGTTTGTGCCACCCACATAAGCAGCCATTCAAAGGGTTGTCAGACCTGCCACTGCAGTGTCTGCATGCAGTTTCTACTGCCCTGTTGACCTGGCAAGTGCACCCACTTGCGAGGCACTAACCTTCCCTTTTCTTACATGTGAGTCACCCCTAAATTAGGCACAAGGTACCCCTGTGGGCAGAGTACCATGTATGTGAAAGGTAGGACATGTACTGCTGTGAGTAATATGTCCTGATAGTGAACTACAGTGAATTTCGTTTTTCACTATTGAAAGGCTATATCTCCTATAGGATAGAATGGGAGTTTATTTATAACATCTTAGAAATATAACTTCCCAATGGGATCAGATTGGAAGGTAAAGTTTAGTATGCCCGAACTCAGAATATAAAGATGCATATTTTAGTAAAGATTAATTTTATATTCTTTGTTTGGAAATACCACTTTTAGAAAGTGGGTATTTTCTTGCTTAGCCATGCTGTGTGCCTCTGCTGAGTTGTGTATTGACTGTCTGGCTTTGGAGTGACAGGGGATGGGGATGTGCATTCACTGTAGAAAGCCACTGGGGAGGTTGAGGTGTGTCCTGCCTTTCCGGGATGAGTCAGGGCTAGACTGAATAGACATGGGCTGCATTTAACGTAGGGGGAGGAGATTTCCTTGCACCTCATTGGGCCTGGTCTGCTTTACACAATGCTGCTGTCTCCACCTCCTCCCGGGAAGCTTGACCAGAGAGGACAGAACTGGTTTTGACTGAGCACAGAGCCTTTCTGCTACAAGAGAACAAAGAGAAATGCTGTATAAATATTGGGACTCAGACCCCAGGACTTTAGATCATTTCTGGAATTCAAGAGGAACCTTTGCCAAGGAGAAGAGCTGGAGAAACTGAAGGAGAAGTACTGCTTCTTTGCTGTGCTGCCTGGGGTTGGCCAGCAGTGGATGTTTCTGCCAAGGAAAGGACAAGGACTTTGCTGTGTGCTGTGTTCCTTGCTTGAGGAAGATCTCTAAAGGCTTGAAGTACAGCTTGCCTCCTGTTCTGACATCTCAGGGACACAAAGACTTCACCTACAGGCCCTCTGAACTTCCCTCCTGGGCGTTCTGACTTGCCAAGATGTTCCTGTTGCTGAGTTGGACCTCTGAAGGTCGTTCCTACTGTTGGGAGCTGGAAAAGAGATGTGACTACGAGAAGTGTGATGCATCCACACCTGTTTCCGATGCATCGCCGCTGTGTGGGAAGAATTTCCACACATTGCCATCGTGCAGCTGGAGAAACCAACACAGCACCTGCCCGCGGTTGGTGAAATTCCTGCACGCTGTATCACGTGCACCGATCTCCGAAGTCCGAGATAACCACACCGATTCTGATGCAGGCCCTGCTGCGCGGATGCAAGAACCAACGCATCCTGGGACCGTAGCTGGAGAGAGCAACACAGCTCTGTTGTCGATGCATCGAGAACCAACACATCCCCAATCCCCATGCATCGCACCGGGCGCCAAATCTACAAGGACACCGGGCCGCAGTAGGAAACTTTTGCATTACCTCCCGGCACAGGAAAATACCGACGCATCCCCTCCCCTGGAGTAAGGAACTGACGCATCACCTTCCGTGCACGTAAGGAACCGACGCATCATCTTCCCTGCGGCTGTTCTTGTTTATTATTTTGACGCATTCAAGGTACTTTGTGTTGAAAGTGTTGCATCTATAGTTTGCTATGGACAGAACTGTTTCTACCTTCTAAGAAGTACATTTTTGTTTACTGTAGTGTGGATTTTTTCGTTTTGGTCTTGTTTGGTATAGATAAAGATTACTAATTTTTCTAAACTGGTGTGGTACCCATTTGTAGTGTTTTCACTGTATGTGCGCACAAATGCTTTACACACTGCCTCTGAGACCAGCCTGTCTGCTTGTGCCAAGCTACCAACGGGGTGAGAAGGGTTTATTTTAGAAGTGTAGCCCCCTTACCATGACGTGGAAGAAGGGTCCCTACTTGAAGAATGGTGCAAACCATTGCAAACTAGAGACCCCCATTTCTAACAGTCCCCAAATCTATCAGGCTCTAAAAAACACAAAAGTGGATGAGGGTGATTTTTCAGACAGCTTAAGTATGAAGAGTGATCCTCCTCCAGAAAAGCCCTTGAATACAAAGATGATCAGTACGTTCTGGACCAAAATGAAAAACAAATACTCTAATAACACCATAGAAGTGTCTGCTATAACAAAAAAAAAGAAAAATAAACAGAAAAATGGTTTAATTTTTATACATGGTTTCCCAGGAAATGTAAATAAAATTCAAATGGACCAGTGTGCAAAGCAGAGAAAAATAATCGTTTTTACCTGATCACTGATTAGTGACAAGGAAAGAAACATACTTCAATCTTTGGGTCAACTTTAGACTTAGCAATGAGCAAATACCTCTAAATCTGTAATGGACTCTTTTATTTCATGAAAGAACAGATGCCTCACATGCCTAATCCATAATTCCCATACTCCGTAAATGATGATTCAAATGACTGTGTTGCGTATGTGAAAGGCCTCCTTAGAAAATAAAACACAGTGATATAGATACAACACTTGAAACAGGCGATATAAATGTATTAATGAAGGCCAAAAATGATTAATGTAACAGATGGGAGGGGCTTAGGTAAATTAGTTATTTTACTGTTGACATGATCATTCTGTGTGTGCACTTTTACATGCCTGTAGGAGTGTTACTTGATTGGCTTTTCTTTAACTGCACACCAGCACCTCTTGACTCTTTCAAGATCTCTCAGTTTACCTTGCCTTTAAGTCTCAATTCCTTTTTTTATTCTTGTATCAAATGTCTGCCTCTTTTGGAAAAAAGTCAAATCTGCATGCCCGAATTACAACATTCAGCAGAAGGACCCATCTGCAGATACGTCTGTGGTACTAGATTCATAGAGGTATACCCATATGCACTTGAAAGAGGTTATTTATTTAGAAAAATGCATAGTAGTGTTTAAAGTGGCAAATACTAAGAGCCGGATGTAGAGTATTGGGGGTGATCCACCGTTTGGCAGGGTGGTGGAGGTAGTTACCTCCGTCAACCTGGCTGGACTGCTGCCCACCATATTTTGAGATCTCCACCAGCCCTGTAAGTGGCATCTCCTATGAAGGGACTGGAAGTTTGAGCAGTGGCTGCCATGTTTTCGGAAGACCCTGAGCAAGTATTTTTGTTTTTCAAAAGAAAACAACCAAAGCAAGAGTTTGTTTTGAAAACCAACAGCCCTAATAACCTTGACAAGTTGGGAATTTGTTCCCATGGTATGGGAGTAACTATTAAATTTTTTCAGCTTGGCACCTCCAGCGGAACCCTGACAGTGTCAAAGTGAAAGAAGAACATCAGACCATCCACTCTACATAGGATGACTGCCTGATGCACTTACACAAATGGCTCCAACTCCATCAGGCCGTTGGTGTAGGTGCATCAGCAGAGCTAGCGGGGTGAGTGCCATCAGAAGAATGATGGTCTGCCCAACTCATAATGCAACTCATCCAACTCACAATAGGTCTTTAGTTTTAAGGAGTACACTGTCAGCCAAATTCTAAGTCAGGCCCTATGGGATTAATATTGTGGACATGATAGGCATAACAAACCTGACTTTCTAATATTTGGGTCATGCAGGGTACATGCAGCCACTTGTCTTGCTGTCTGGGATTGGTACTAGATTGGCCTAGGTAAGGTGCGCCAGTCCTCATGCACCAATTTGACCTCAACTCTTAAATATTGTTTTTACCTTTTCTCACGCAACAGGTTTGCTGCAAGGAACCCCCACAGGCACTCCTGATTTATGATGCACCCCTGTTCCCAAAACCGATAATAACAGAATGAAGTGCCACCATTTGTATGCAGAATCACTTTGACTTATTATGAGTATTGTTGAACTGTGTGTGTCCTGCCTATTTTGCATGTTCAGACTGCAGGCTTAATTCAGAAACTTGGTTTTAAATGTGTAGATTTACTGAATGTATATATCATGCATCTCTTCAAATAAAAGATGTTTTGACACTGGCTGGTGGGCTCGTTTTCACACTGTGGAAGATGTGGTATGATTTCTGGTGGAATATACAAACGGTAACGCCCGCATGTGAGCTCTGACCCAAGAGGCTAGGCGTCCATATTCAGGTCAACTGTTGCCAATGTTAAGTAATGAGAGGCCTGCCCGGTCATTGTTGGACATGAATGCATTTCAGCAGCCACGGTTTGCAATGGTTATTATTTTCCCCTGACCATACCGAGATGGACAATTATGTACCTATGTGCAGAAGAGCTCTTTCAGAATTATGTGAAGTTGGAACGATACTGAGAGCAAATGGAAAGAGTTCTTGTCCTTTACATTCACAGGATGTTTCAGCCCTACATGAAAGTGAATTCTCTGACTCAAGATGTGTTTTTGTACTTAAGCAATGGACTGAAGGTATGATATGATTAACAACCAGAGAATTGATTGATCTAATGGTCTCATTAATGCAATGCACTATGGATAAAAAGCTTGCGCACCAGTAAAGATTCAAACGTACACAGGAACATAGCATTCATGACACAAATGAAATCTTAGTCTACTAGTAAGAAAAACAATAACATGCATTGAAGATCAGAACATGGCATTTCAAAACAAATCATTAAGCAGTAAATGAAACATGATCTCCTGTGAGCGATATCTCACACGAATCTGCACACAACAGCACAAGTTCACTAGACCCCAAGAAAAAGACTTCAGAACATGACCAGGTGGCCCTAGTCCACATATTCCTGTGCTGAATAGTTCTCCTGGTTGTCCTTCTCCAACTTGTTGTGCTACTCTTGGCCCTGATCCTCCTTTTCTCTGCACTATCTAGTCGAACTGGTCCTCATCCTCCAAGTTCCTGTCATCCTGTTCCTAGCCACCCGGCTTGGTCATACTGACTCCTGTTATTTTTATTTATTTATAAAGTTTTATATAGCGCGAACGTGACCCACGAGAGCATCAGAGCGCTTTACAGTATAAGAAACAAAAATTGGTTGAGGTAGTATACATACATTCAAAAGTGTCAATTCATACAATAGGAATAGAAGATATATGATTAACAAACATAGAGGACCATGATACTGTAGGACGTAGAACAATATACAGTTAAAGAACCTTAGACGAGTGTGCTAGCAAACATACATATTATAACTATGATTGGATCCCAGTGGATAAGAGGTGTATATATAAACCCAAGAGAGACCCACCACTAGCTAAGCTTTACACTACATACAGCAATTGAACAGTAAGGGTAGTGATATTCGTCATACATAATAAGGACTCAATCATTCCACTTGAAGTCGGCAAAAGTATTCCAATCATAAAGATGACTCAGTGACATCATAGAAATCTGACTTATGGTATGTATTTGTTCATTAGTAGTGTTTATACTTCTTTTTTGAAGGCGGTAAGGGAAGTGATTCCACAAACTGCTGGAGGTAGGGAGTTCCAGATCCTTGGTGCGATCCCTGAAAAGCTCTACAGCCGTTCCTCTTCTTATGGAAGGATTGGGTTTTCAGAAGGAGGGTGCTTGCACTTCGAAGTCGTCTGCAGCCTCCAGACCTTTCCAACTTTAAAGCCAGATAACTAGGCGTATTGTTGTGAATTGCTTTGTGTGTCATGCAGGCCACTTTAAGGTGTATTCTTGCCTCGTAGGGCAGCCTATTCAAGGCTTTCAAGGTTGGAGAGATGTGACATTTTCTCTTGGTTCCAGATACCAGTCTTGCCGCAGAATTCAATGCTGCTCTTAGCGGAGCCAGCTTGTATTTAGGAAGACCACAGAAGGTGGTGCTCCCGTAAACTAAACTGGGTAACACAAGGGCTTGTACTGCCATCTTTAGATCAGCTTGAGGGAGGAAGGGTTTGAGTTTCCTTAGTATACTCAGCTTGTAATTTGCTCCCTTGGAGGCATTAGAGATGTGCAACTGCATATTCAGATGTTTGTCTAAGGTGATTCCTAGTGATTTTGCTGAGTCAATGATGAGGGGGACACAGTCAAAGGAGGTTACATGTTTTAACCATAAGTCTAACTTTGGTGTGTGGCTCGGTGGTGAGATGAGGATGAATTCCGTTTTTTTGGTATTCAGCATGAGGCGGTTGTTAGTGAGCCAGCTTTGCGTGTTCAGTAGAATAGAGTTGAGGGCAATGAAATCTTCTGGCGAGGTGATTTTCAGATACAGTTGGATGTCATCTGCATATAAATTATACAGGATGTTCGCAGATCTCAATGCGTTCACCAAAGGCTCCATTAGGAGGTTGAAAAGAATGGGTGATAGGGCAGATCCCTGAGGAACACCAAGGGTGACCAAAGAGGGTTGCAAGAGTGAGTTCCTCATCTTGAATCTTTGAGTTCTGTTACTCAAGAAGGAGGAGAACCATTGTAGCACTGTGCCAGAGAGGCCCATCCTTCCTTCCAGTAGGGACAGAAGTTTGTCATGCTTGACCGTATTGAAGGCAGATGACAAATCAAGAAGAAGCAGTAGGCATGATTCATTGCAGTCAAGTATTTTGAGGATGTCATCCATAATATGGGTGAGTGCAGATTCTGTGCTGTGCCCTTGACGGAAGCCCGATTGGTGAATATCTAAGAGGTTATAGTGTTCAATGTGATTGCATAATTGGATTTGTACACATTTCTCCAATAGTTTTGCCAAAGTAGGGATGTTGGTTATGGGCCGGTAGTTGTTTAGATCAGATGGAGGGGCGTCAGCTTTCTTAAGTATAGGTGTGACCTGCCCTATTTTAAGGCAGTCCGGAATGACTCCTTGACTTAGGGAGGCATTTACAATTTTAGCCCATAATGGTAGGACAGATGGTTTTAAAATTTTGAACAAGGCGGGGGCAGGGGGTCAGAGAAATGATTGGAGGGGTTGATTGCTTGAAGAGTGTTATCTATAATTTGTTGAGAGATGGGCGAGAAGGTGTGCCAAGAGGCATTGTTTTTTGTGACTTCCCCTGGATTATCAAAATGTACTTTGAATAAATCGCTACAGTTGGAATCTTTACCCTTAGTTTGCGGTAGCGCCAACTTGGATTGTATATCAAGTTCGATGGACTTAGTCTTTTCGTGGAAAAAATTGGCAAGCACATCACAGGTAGGTATGGCTAGGTCGTTTGATTCCATAGAGTTAGTTGTATTGCATGATTGTTGCTTGACGATTTCAAAGAGTTTTTTTGGCCGGTTGCTAGCGTGGTTCAGCTGAGTTCTGAAATAATCTGCCTTTGCCTTAAGAATCTTCCTATTGTAAGAGTTCCTTAGTCTTCTCAGGTGCTCAAGATTATCAGTGGTAGGAGTCGATTTCCATAGACGCTCTGCAACTCTTAGGTGTCTACACTCCCCGTTCATACCCTCGTTGAACCATGGCTTGGAAATCTTAGTGGATACGTTTTTTTCCTGGAGGGGAGCTGTGGAGTCCAATATTTCAAGCAAGGAGGCATTGTAGAAGGTTGTGAGGTCATGTACATCAGTAATGTCCATCCTGGGGGTCAGGGCAGAGTTACACCGGTTTAACAGGGTGATGGGGTTGATATTTTGTAAGTTCCTTTTCTATTGCCGTATTTTTGATGGTTTTCCCCTTTTTTGAGTAACTTTGCTAATGATGGAGAAGAGGATGCAATAATGATCAGTCCAATTGCATGGGGTGATGGATTCTAGTAAGACGATGTTTGGTTTTGCAATGATGAGGTCTAATGTCTCACCCTTGTTATGAGTTGGGCTGTCACAGAATTGAGATAGTTCCTGTACTGACGGAAACTCTTTAAGACATCCTACAATATGATCGTTTGTGTTGGTCCAATGGAGTTTAAAGTCACCCAAGAAGATATGATGAACTTGTGAATTGACATTAGAAGCCATGATCTCCATTGTCTCATGAATACAAGTCAAGTTATCCCCAGGTGGGTGGTAGAATATGTGTAGCTGGTTGGCGATGCGCTTAGTATCAGAGATATTAATGCATAGATAATCACAGGAAGAAAGCCCAATAAAGTCTGCTTCCTTGACTGATATTGAGTTACGATAAATGCAGGCTACCCCTCCCCCTAGTTTCCCAATTCTATCTAATCGTATCAGGTCATGGGAAGGAGGAACAAGTAAGTCGAGGATGGGTGAAGAGGAACTATTCAACCAGGTTTTAGTGAGGACCATAATATCTAAATCATTTTCTAGAATGAGATTGAATATCTCCGTAGCATGTTTACTAGCAGATCTGCAATTGATGAGCCCACACTTTAACTTATTAATAGAATGGTTTAAGGTAGTCTGTTCTAGGTTGATATTTGTGAGGTTGTCTCTATTTATAGATCTGTTGTTGAGAGTTGGTTCTCTGAGGGGATTGGTTACAATGGTTTGGATGGTGTCACAATGGGACTTACTGCTATCAGAATCACAGGCATAGGATGTGAGCAGGTTGTCAATGTCACTATCAGATAGTTCATCGGATGACCTCCTAAGACACATAGAGGGGTTAAACTACCCGGATTAGTATTAATGGGGAGTGTGACCTTGGGTATGTATCTGGCGTGTTGGATGTTGATTTGATTATACTGACTACTGTTCTCCGAATGATCCTTCATGGGGGTGGAGTTTCTCATTTGGAGACTGATTTGGTTCAAGGTGTCATTGGTGGCTCTGTGTAGAATAAGCAGTTTTTTAGTGATAGTAGAAAGGTTATGCATTTCATCCATGAGATGGGATAGACCAGTGGCTAGCTCGCTAAGTTGCATGCTCCAGACTGAATTGGGAGGGTAGGTAGATGGTGAGGATGTCTGATCAGTTATAGAGGACCAGCCGCTCGTAGAGTCATAATGCATGGTCTTCAAATGCTTGTGGATATCTATATTAGGTCTGGGTTTAAGGCCCGTTATGGAAGGCGAATTTCCAGTGTGTTCTGATTGCAAAGACATTTTCTCCATTTGGATTGGGATAGCATCATTGGATGTCAATGAAGGAGGTTGAGCCAGAATGTTTAATGTGCAATCCACATCCATGAGTGGGGTGGTATAAAGGCTAGACAACCGGGACGGAGCATCCACCTGAAAGGTCATTGTGTTCAGTAAGTGGATGGGCGGGGTGATTGTATCAGGTGAAAGAGTTCCCTCATGTAATGAGGAGGACAGTGGATGGGAGGAGTCCAAGCGATCCAATTTGAATGAAGGATTCGCATCCCTGGGTGGAGTGGAATAATGGTTAGACAGCCAGGAGGGGGATTACTCCTGAAATTTGGGGAAAGGTCACTGTACTCAGTGAATGGATGGTAGGGGTGCTAGTGTCGGGTGTAAGAATTCCCTCAAGTAGGGAAGAGGACAGTGGGTGAGGGGGGGTCTAAGCGATCAGCTAAGAGTGCAGGGGGGAGTGGAGTGTCGTGTTAGTGGCATCTCATTTGGTGCCATCCCGCGAGAAAGGCAGGGTTAGCAATATTGCGTCAGACATGATTGGATCAGCAGCAAAGCCTAACCTTGACTCTTCTGATCTGGGGGCTCCGGGAGAGGACTTGTCCAAACAATCTAGTTGGTAGTGATTACTGGTGGTTTCTGCATTGCAGAGGATAGAGACTGGAAGCATCCGAGTCATAACTGGAACAGGAAGCCCCTGCGTGTTTGGGTCGGCCATGTCTGGGGGGCTAGAGAGAATGTCAGGGTCGACATAGTTCAGAATGGGCGAGTATGATGTGGTATTTTGAGGAGGAGTTAGGGAAGCCACTAAATCCTGGGGATGCGATGGTGTAGTGAGTGTGCTATTCTTATTAATTACTGCTTTCTTGATAGTAGGAAAGAGCCTGTCAATGATATCGAGATTATCGTTAGAGGCTTGTATAAGAATATTCTCATTGTTGTAGATAGTAATGGTATGGTAGCATTCGCTGGGCAAAGGTCCACAGGCGTAACCGTCAATTTGAGGGCATGAGTGGATTTCTTAGTTATGGAAATTCGGAGCAAAGCGTAGAAGGTATTTCTCCATTGAGCACGTTTTTTCGTGTGGACGATAAGGTCATTGGCAATAGTGCCTTTGTTTGTGCTGAAGTATGTATCAAGAACAAGAGTCTCAGGATGACTTAACAGAAGCCTGTGCTTGAACTTTTTAGAAGCATTTTTGGAGAGATTGGGTGGATAGAGAATGGTGTAGGCATTGTGGCCTGCAGGTTCAAGGTCAATGGCCATCCTATATAAATGTAATTCCTTTTTTTCTTTTCCCTTCCCGTCCTTCTTTTTCTTCCCTTTTTTCTTTTCCTTTCCCCTTTCCTTTTCTTTTCCCTTTCTTCTCCTTTTTTCCCTTTCCCCTTCCTTCCCCTTTTCTTTTCTTCTCTTTTTCTTCCCCCTTTTCCTTCCCTTTTCTTTTCTTTCCCTACGCTCCTTCCTTCTCTCTTCCCTTTTCCCCTTATCTTCCTCCCTCCCCTTCTTTTTCTTTCCTTTTTCTCTCTTTTTCCTTTCTCTTTCTTCCTCTTTTTTCCCTTTCCTCCCCTTCTTCTCCTTTTCTTTCCCTCTTTTCCCTTCCCTTCTCCTTTCCTTTCTTCCCCTTTTTTCCTTTCTTTCTTCCCTTTCTATATCCCCTATTCACCTACTCCTGTTATTCTGACCCTTCTTTTCCTGGTCCTCCTAATCCTGGTATGCCAGGTCCAGACACTTCTGGACCTCTGCGATTTGATTTTCCTTTTCCCCTTGGTTGTGGCCCCACTGATCCTCCTTGTTCTGCTCCTCTTACCTCCTGTCCTGCTGGCTCTGGTTGCCTAGCCAACTCCTTCTGATTCTCCAGGTCCTGTTTTCTTGTCTTCCACACTCTCAGTCGGTTTGCCTAGCTCTGGTCTTCCTGATCCTGGTCCTTAGAGTCTGTGTTCTGTTCCTGGTTTTATTGCCACTAGACTTGATCCTTTTGTTTCTGGTCCTCCTTGTTAGGGTCTTTGTATGACTAATCATCTTGGTTGTCACCCTTCTGGCCATCCTGGTCCATCTAGGCCCCCTTCTCCTAGCTCTTCATCTTCCTTGTTTATCCTCTTGATCCTTGCTCCCTTGACCGGGTCATTCTGATCCTTCTGACTCTGCTCCTCCAGTTCCCTAGTACATCAGTGGTTGGTTCTGCTGGTCCCCTCATCTCACCTTGCATATTGTTTTCTGGTCCTCTTAGCCTTGCCCTCTTAGCCCTTTCCTTCCTGGTTTGGAGCATTCTCATCCTCCTGACCCTGTTCCTTGCCCTTGTGAGCCTTATGGCACTACACATGAAGGTCTAGGCCCTCTTGGACCTGGTTTTCTTTGTCTGGGTTGCTATAATCATCCTCACTATTGTCCTGGTCCTCCTGGCTCTGTTTCTCCTGGTATATTTGATAATGGTCCCTCATCTTCATCCTTATTCTGGTCCACTGGCACTATTGGCCATAATCCTCATTCTCCTAATTTTCCTAGTGTGGCAGGATCTGGTCCTGATCCTCCTTCTCCTCGTGCTTCATCAGCAGCTGATCCTGGTCCTCCTTGATCTGGTCCTCTTGGGCCTGGCCATCCTGCTCCTTGTGTTCCTGGCCATATTGTCCCTTGCCCTCTAGCCTGGACCCCCACTATGTGGCCATTCCAGTCCTGATTTCCCTGATTCTCTTTTTCCTCCTCACCCTCACCCTGGTCCTCCTGGTACTCAAGGTCCTGTTCCTTCTTGCCCTGAACTTCCTGGTTCCTATAGTTCTTTTTTTCATGGTCCTCTTAGAACTTTTCCTTCTGGCTTTGTTTGCCTCTGTCCCTCGCCTCACCTCCCTGACACTCCTAGCTGTGATTGTCCTAATCTTGTTTTTCATAGCCCTTGCCCTTCTCAAGAATATGTGCCCATTGGCCTTGAGCCTCTTGGCACTGGCCCGATAGTTTGGTTTCTCCTGGCCCTGGCTCTCATGGACCTAGTCCACCAGCCATACTAATCTTGGTCCTGATCATACTTGTGTCTCTAGTCCTAATGTGCTTGTTATCATAAACCTTGCCTTTTGGCCACCCTGACCCTCTTTGTTTTCCCCAGTCCTGGCCCATCTGGCTTTGTTCCTTTCTGGTCTGTTGGCCCTGGTGACCTTGTGCTGTTTGTCCTCACCCTGATCATCCTAGCCCTTGTACCACAGGTCCTGGTCCATATGGCCTCTCTTGTCATGGTCTTCATAGCCTTTGCCCTCTTGATTTGGGTTGTCCTGGTCCCCATAGATCTTTTTCTTGTCCTCCTAGTTTTACTGATACTGCCGCCATTGCTCCTGGCCTTCTTGATCCAGGTTTTCCTCATTTGGGTCCTCATGAGCCTGGTCATGTTGGTGTTCCTGGGCATCACTGTCCAGTCCCCTTGATCTTTCAGATTCTGGTTGGCCTTCTTGCATCTGATCCTCCTCATTCTGGTTTTGCTACCTGTAATGATTGATTCACCCCACTTGGCAAATGGAGCCCTGGCTCCCTAGGTCCTGATCTTCTTGGCCCTCTTAGTGTTGCTTCCATCCCCCTGGACCTTTTCAATCCATTTACGCTAATTCTCGTCCATCAGTCCTCTTGGTCTTGCTCCCATGGTTTATCTGGTCACTTAGTTCCCTGCTCCTAATCCTTTTGCTCATGGTTCTCCTGTGGCATGTGGTCCTGGCCGTAGTTCTGTTTCTCCTTTGTCTGGTCCTCATATATCAGGTATTCTGGTCCCACTGGCCTTTGTGTGCAGAGCCCCCTTCTAGTACTAATAGTCCTCTTGGTCTCCTGGTTTATCTGTTCCACCACCTCCCAGGCCCTTAATTTCTTAATTAAGGAGAGAGTGTTACCTCCCACCCCACCACAAAGGACCCAGGGACTCCATCTGTTTTTATAAATTATGGGGAAGGGATGCACTGACCCCCTCTCTGAGGCAATATTGGCCCAGGGGAATCCATTCCCATGGGACAAAATAAATATGTAGAGGGAAGGGTAAGCCTAACCCCTATAGACCCTGGGGACCCTATCACATGGGGCCTTCTTTTATTATAAAAGAGAAAGGGCGTGCAGCCCCTGCCCCATGTCACTATGGGCCTAGGGACCACGTCCCCTGGGGTCTTCTTTTATTCTAAAGGGGAGGGGGCATGCAGCCCTCCTCCTCATGTCCCAATGGGTCGCATGGACCCCATCAATCAATCAGGGGTTTGTATACCACAGCTACTCACCCGTGAGCGTCTCAAGGTGCTGAGGTGAGAGTTGCTGATCCGTTTGGGTGTGGAGGTTCAGTAAAAGAGCCAAGTCTTGAGGTCCTTCCTGAATTGGGTCAACAACGCTGATTGCCTGAGGTGGAGGGGCAGGGTGTTCCTCCAGTTCTGGTCTTGTGGATCCATGGGACGGAAGCCAGGGTGAGATGGGCTGAGTGGAGTTGTCTGGCGGGTGTGTGGAATGTGAGGCGGTGGTTCAGATATTCTGGTCCTGCATCATGGAGAGCTTTGTAGGTATGTGTGAGGAGATTGAAGGTGATTCTCTTGTTGATTGGGAGCCAGAGGAGTTGTTGAAGGTGTTGTGTTATGTGGCTGTGGCAGGGGATGTCGAGGACCAGTCTGGCTGCAGCGCTTTGGATGTTCTGTAGTTTCCTGAACTGTATCTGAGTGACTGCGGCATAGAGTGTGTTGCCGTATTCAAGTCTGCTGGTGATGAGTGCCTGGGTGACTGTCTTTCTGGATGCTGTGGGGGTCCATCTGAATGTCTTTCGAAGCAGGAATGTATGGATACAGGATGAAGATACTGTGTTGATTTGGCGGTTCATTATGATCGAGGAGTCCAGTATGATGCCGAGGTTGGGTGTGTGATCTGTAGGAGTGGGAGGGGTTCCTAGTGCGGCGGGCCACCAGGAGTCATCCCAGGCTGAGCGGGTGAGTCCCAGGATGAGTACTTTGGCCTTGTCCGAGTTGAGCTTGAGGCAGCTGTCTTTCATCCAGGTAGCAACAGGCTTCATTCCGCTGTGAAAGTTGATTCTGGCGGCTGTGGGTTCGTTGGAGAGGGAGAGGATCAGCTGGGTATCATCGGCATAGGAGACAATGTTGAGTCTGTGGCTTCTGATGATGGCTGCGAGGGGGGCCATGTAAATGTTGAAGAGGGTGGGACTCAGGGAGGAGCCCTCTGGCACTCCACAGCTGATCTATGTAGGTTCTGAGAGGAACAGGGGCAGTCTGACTCGCTGTGTTCTGCCGGTAAGGAAGGAGGGGATCCAGTCCAATGCCTTGCCGTGGATGCCAGCATCGTTGAGTCTCGTGATTAGAGTGTAGTTGGAGACAGTGTTGAAGGTGGCCAAGAGGTCCAATAGGTTGAGGGCACCAATTTCACCCTGGTCGAGGAGGGAGTGGATGTTATCGGTGGCAGCAAGGAGTGCAGTCTTGGTGCAGTGGTTGCTTCAAAAGCCGGATTGGGAGGTGTACAGGATGTGGTTCTTTTGATGATCTTGGAGGGATGCCATTCAACTTTAAACCCAGCCATATGCAAATCAGTCTTGACCCTGTTCCCCCTGGAACAGACCTGCCTGAACTACCAGGCTATCTCCTCTCTGGACCGGAAACAAGCGTTCTGGGACCAGTTTTGGGGTTTCACCCCTCATCAGCCAGGCTAGCTTGACTCCAGTGGCATGGAGAGCATGGGACCCACGTCTGGGCATACCCGTCCCACTAGGGATGACAAGTTATAGTTAGCTGTTAGCTCTGTTAACTATAACTGGTGAATTTCTGTTGGTTTAGTTCAAAACATTAATGTTGTCACAAATAAATTCACCTAACTAAAATGTTAAGTATATACATATATTACCACATACTTATAGTTAGGACCTAGTTTCCATAGGAAAAGCATATTTTGACTTGCCTATAACTTTGTTGTCTTTGACCAATCTTCATGAAATTTTCCCCAAAAAGTGTCAAAGTAGGTTCTGTGTGTTATGGAAAGTTTGCGTGTGATCTGTGTAGTGTGGACCGAGAAACAGGGGCCCGATAAAAGGGTGTGTTTGTAATGTTAATTCCCATAGGAATGCGTTGTCGAACTTACAGCCCGAACCGTTGGATGGAATTACACCAAATTAGGCAGAAAGGTAGCTGTTGTTACGTAGATTGTGCTTTTTGTAATTTGGTGCAATTCCATCCAGTAGCTTGTGTGAAATTTATGCCAAAAATGATAATTATATCTCTGGCCACGGATATTTCACAATGATTTCACGATGAATCGCAAAAGCAGGCACCAACAGGAATGCTCTGATTGGCTAGACACAACGAAACAGAAAGCTGCGGCTGCCATTTTATCATCCGGGAATGGTTAGCGGGGCTGAAAATGTGCGTGAAAGTTTAATTAAAGGGTCAGGGTGGAGATACTCTCACATGTTTGAGAAATGGATCTGTCAGTGACACAAATTGATTTTTTAAAATCATGCACGATATTCACAACGATGCCTTGATCATTAGTGTGTCCCCCCAGTACTGTCGCAGACATGTTGCAACCACCGACGTCATCACGAATATTGGTAGCAACATAAAAAAAAATCAGGGAGTCATTAATACGCAATGTTATAGAGATATTGAGATTCTGAGAAATGTTTTTGAAGTGTTTTTTAGATAGTGAGTTAGCTAGTGTGATGGTTAGAATCTTTTATATAGTTATAATTTTTTAATGTGGTGGTGGCTATTGCATTCCTGCTTTTGATTTCCGCTGTGGTAGTCACATAATGATAGGGCATCATAGTAAAATGCACGGATGGTCATCGTAGGGGTCTGTGGGTTCGTCATGAACTGTAACAGACACGGGTACTATAAAAGAAGATGAACAATAAAGTTGGAGGACTCTCAGGAAGTAAAAAACATTTGTATCCACTTTCGGGAGGCGCGTCTTAACGTAATTTCAGGATGGGTTCTAGTTGTTGCTGGGAATTTAATACATAGAGACCGGAAAAACTCAGGACTTCCCTTCCAGGTCAGCCAAAAATCGCACTGAGCAGCGTGGAGTGTCAGGCGTACTCGCCAAGGTAAGAATGCTATCCCAGGGGCTCGGGAACGGAGAGTAAAGGGAGGAATTTGTAGGAATGATAAGGGGCTAATTTGGACGTATCCAACTTCTGGGAACAATAGGGGGCTAATGTGTCATATCTGATTCACAGCATTCCTTATTTGAGCACCAACCAGTGGCTGATGGGAGAAAGTGAAGATAACATTAACGAGATAATTCTCCACCAAAACATGGGAGACAAGAGGTACAAATAGGAGGCAAGAGAGGGATTCCGAGCTGTAGAGGGAATAATTATAACTGTATGTCCCCACATGGGACACATTAACAGATCTCTAATTTGAGAATGTTATATCAACTCAGAAGGAACCACGGCGCTGGGAAGGAGTTAGTCATAAAAGACTGAATATTGCAAGACAGGCAACCCGGACAGAAGTAGAACCAGCGGGGAGGTGAGTGGAATTTTCACTTACTCTCCCATTGAAGGTCATTGTTCTATTTTGACTCATATGAAGGAGCCCTATACTGATAATTACACCTTATTATACCCTTTCTCCACAGAACAATAAGAACATTATCACTTGCTAGACAGGTAGGCAGATGAGTCTGAATTAGGGTCACACATTCATATATAAATGGGCACGATTGCAAATGTGAATGTCACACTGCTATGAGTATACTTTGGAGATGGTGGTATTGGATAATCTCATTATAAAAACTCCCCCCTTTCAAAATACGTTTTATGGTCCTAACATTGATTGGACGACAAGCACATAACCAGATTCAAGTCTTTTATTCTGTAAAACCGTGCTAAGTAATCCTCACATCACGGTTAGGAGCACGAATGTATATAGTGCACACGGAACACACCATAAGGTTATTTCAATGGGCATAACATTTAAATAAAAACGCATTTCGCAAAGAAAATCACATTATGATGTAAAGGTTTGAAACTTTGGTAGTCACATGGTGGTCACCTTCTTTATAAGTAAATGGGGTATATGCTCATATGTAATGTCTGAATAGTGTTGGATCAGTTGATCCCTGAGACCGTAATTATGTTTTGTAACCCTGAAGAAGTCAAATGGGCAAACACCCACGACACAACACGTGTTAGCTGGGCAATCCATTGTATTAAAGAAGAAGAAAACATCAAAAGACTACAAGTTTTGTGCGAAAGCTCATGTTACTGTATATCTTAAACCTGTAACTGTATGACGGACCATATACTAATCGGAAGTAATGATAGTAACAGCGTGTGCATAGGACTAGTGTTGCCTTGCCTAAAGATGTCTAGGGAAAATGCATGGGGCATTTGCATTTTGGGACCCCCCTTTTTTCTTGCCCCCTCCGGGCTAAAGTTATTAGCAAACCAAAAAACACTCTTTCTATAGAAAAGCAGACCTAAGTATAACTACCCAGTGGGGACCAACACATTAATTTTCAAATTACGCACCACCTTTAATTTACCACAGGTTTCATATCTCTGTACACACTCTTGCCATGTCACTCTCCCCACTGCATTACCTATAACTCACCCCTTCTCCATGCATTCTTTATACGCTTACATGACTTATAGCATGTGAAATTATACAACACTTATAACATCTGAAGTGACAGCCTTTGAGAGAACACAGTGCATGGTAGAGTGTTGAATATATATATATATATATATATGTGTAATTTAAAAATTAATGTTATCACTAGTGGTTCGTCAATTAGAAATTTAAGTTATAACTGTAACTTTTGAATTTCTTAAATCTGGATAGTTTAAGTTGGGTTTGTATAGAAACAATAAGTAACGTTTTCCCGACTATAACTTAGCTTTTACCTTTGGTTGTTTAACTTTAAGTGGTTTTTATTTTTAATAAAAATGTGTTTCAAATCGCTGTCTTAAGTGTAATTTAACTGAGTGTTGTTAAGTACAGTTTTGTAGAGTATAATAAAGAACATTGTTGTATAGTCTAGTGTCATAGAGTCTAGTGTTGTAGAGTGGAATATAGCTGAGTGGAGTACAGTGGAGTGGCATTACCTATAGTGAAGTAAAATGTTATACAATGGAGTGGCATGGTGAGTTGCATAGTAGAGTGGAGTATCATTGAGTGGAGTGGTACGTTATACAGTAGATTGTCATGTTCTACAGTACAATTGAGTGTTGTATAGTGGAGTTTTGTCGACTAGTGTTGGGTCAAGTGTCATGAAGTGGAGTGAAGTCTTGTTGAGTGGCATACAGTTGCCTGGTGTGTTACACAACGATCTAGAGTGTTGTATAGCGGAGTGTTGTACATTGTTGTACAGTGGCATAGGGTGTAGTAGAGTATTGTAACGTGCACTTTTATAAAGTAGAGAAGAGTGTTGTACAGTGGAGCTGCATACTTTGGAGAGTTGTACAGTGGACAGTGGAGTGCCATTGGGTAGAGTGGAGTAAAGTGTCATATAGTGGAGTGGAGTGGCGTCTCCTATAGTACCAGACCGTGGAGTGGAGTACTGTGTAGTGGTGTAGCTTAGAGTGAAGTACAGGGTTATAGAGTGGTATGCCATAACATGTTGGGCTTGGTTTTTTCAAGGGGTGTACACCCAGGCGTTTTGCTTTTTGACCTCCTCTTTGTGACCTATTTTTCGTTGGTTTTAGGACTCTGGGCACTTTACCACTGCTATTCTGTGCTAAAGTGCAAGCCTCCATGTAAATTGTATATGATTGGTTTTCCGTAATTGGGATATTTGATTTACTGGTAAGTCCCTAGTATAGTATAGTGCACTGTGTGTGCCCAGGGCCTGTAAATCAAATGCTATTAGTGGCCTGCAGAAGTGTTTGTGCCACCCACACAAGTAGCCTTTCAAAGGTGCCTCAGAGCTGCCGCTGCAGTGTCTGCGTGCAGTTTTTACTGCCTTTTCAACCTGACAAGTGCACTCACTTGCCAGGCCCAAACCTTCCTATTCTTTGCATGTAAAGTGTTTCTCAGTTTGGCCCAAGGTACCCCCATGGGCAGGGTGCAGTGTATGTGAAAGGCAGGACATTACTGATGTGTATTACATGTCCTGATAGTGAAAGACTGTGGGGCATATTCTCAAGAATGCGTGATAATCATCGCAAAAGTAACTTAACGCAACCTACAACATCGCAGTCTACCTCGGGAAATTTACGCCATGTTAACCAAGTATTCACAACACGGCGGTACCATGTGATAGTCACCAGATAACACGTCAAACGGCCGCATACCAATCAACGCCACGCCGCAAAAAATCAAAACACGAACGCAAAAAAAGCTGCGAAGAGGCCAAGCGCGATACAAAAAGCTGCGAAAACCAGCCACAGGCCTGCAAATCCCATGCGTCTGACGGGAAAATGCGCTATAAAAGCAGAACAAGAAAAACACCAGAAACAATCAAAAGTGCGCAGCACCATGGGTGCACACTGACCAAGCGCAGAGGCCAACGTGAACCCCACAAGCCCCACAGACCACCAGCAAGGTACAAAAGGGTCGGGGAAGGCCCGGGAGAAGAGGGAGAGGAAGACAGGGTGCAGCAACAAAAAACCAGCGTCAGGGACGTGACAGAACACTACCAGCAGTTGTCCCACAATCAGACTACCTGGAATGCAGCTGGAGTGTCGAGGAGGCCAATGGATGAGGCCAAGAGGCGCTGGCATGACCTGAGAACCTAAACCAGGCACAAACCCGCCGTCAACAGGAAGGCAGCAACGGCGACAGGAGGTGGGAGTCCTGCGCCACAGGAGGAGCAGGAGGAAATGGAGGCCAGTCATCAGTGCGGAGACGGTGCAAGGAGGTGGGGGTACGGACACAGCTCGAGAGGACCTGACAAAATAACAACAGGGTGAGTAACTACCAGGGACTGGGAGACGGGCTAGATGGACACAATGGCACACATGCACAATCAAGTATAGCACATTGCACACCCACAAGTACCCATGATCATGTCCCTCATCCCCGTGGCACACTGCAGCACACACACATAGCAATCACAGCACATCCCATGACAATGTGGCACCTAGTGCAACACGGACACTGCAGAACAGGGGACACAACTGGGTCCGCTCATGCACAGAAACAGGCCAATCGCATTGGACAGTGCAGGGAACTGTGAGATGCATATGCACGGGTACAACCTCACATCTGTTATGTAGTCCCAATGTCCACTCTCCCCCCCAAATTGCCAGCACCGCCCAAACAGTCACAATGTACATTGCCACACAGTCTGCATGTAAACAAGAACAATACGCAAACATAAATGTCAACACAATGTCAACATGGATCTCCCCTTCACATTGCAAAGGGACACAAAACACCTCCAGCAGGTCAGACCAGACAACCCATCAGTGATGCCGGAGATGACCACAACACCTCCGACACCGACGCCCTACAACAGCTCATGGACTTCTCAGGCACCCACCCCCAGGAGCAGGGCAGCCGAGCTATAAAGAGAAAACCCCAGCCCCTGCACAGACCACACAGCAGGAAGCACCCGCCACCACTGCTGGCTCCCAACACTTCACCGAGGCACACATAGCATTTCAATGCCAGGTGTCAGAATGCCAAAAGGAGGTGGCCGAACAGGTGCGGGTGGCTCAGAGCTCATGGAAGCCGAAGTAAATCACATACATGGGTGTTCAAGTCCCATCAGGGACCACCTACACCCCACAAAGGAGACCCACACCGCGACAGATACACATGCATGCCCCAACGCAGGACCTCCGTAAGACTGCCCAGTCCACTCCTCATATGTATTGAGTGGCTGACGACAAAGCTACATGTCCAAGGTCTGATCCGCTGCCTGCTGTGACATGTCTGCGTCTGCTGTACACAGCACAATGTAATGTCGTAGGGCCCAGGGCCATCATGCACTCAACAAGACCACAGGGACACAGGCATATATCATGATGAACTGGCTACGGGCAAGTGCGTCCAGCCCCTTTATTGGCAGGGCCACATGTACAGTGACGCCTTTGTTGGATGTGTGTGGGGTGAGTATAAGCCAGCCCGCACAGAGTCAGAGTCAACTGCTGAGCAACATGGAGGGAGCCGGAGCAAGGAAAGCGGTCACCCAACATTCAAACAGAAGTGTCTTTGAGTTGCAGTGCACTGAGGTTGGGACACTAGAGATGAGCGCGCTCATGTGAAGAAATTGCTAGGATTGTGTCCCTTCGGGTTAGTCCTGATGCAGATGCAGTGGGGTGTGTTAGACCTGCATCAACTTCCTCATCAACGTCCCAAGTCTCCCACTCTGCCTGAGGTGACATTGCTGTGCAACCTCTCTACAGCACAAAACTCAATCAGTAACGGTCCATGAGTTGCGGTGCACTGAGTTAGTGGCACCTGGAGTGCTGAGCAAGGGATCAGGCAGATGATGGCATCCACGGCAGGCCTGAGCAACTCTGTTAGTCTGTCAGTACCACTGTTTCAACTCTGGCAGATGGTGGATGGAGTTGGCTCTTGCGATGGTGACGTGTGCCTCCTGCGGTGATGCGACGTCCGGGCGGATCAGGTCTTGATTTGATGTGTGAGCCCTGGTGGTCCGCAGTTTAGGCTGGAGGCAGCGGACAGCACAGGGCCACATGCACATGGCATCGATGACTCCAAGACCACCGTCACAGAGGTAATCCAATATTCATTCAGACAGGGTCCCTGATGTGAGCTGCACAAAGTTAGTGGGCCCGGATGCACAGCGGTCGGCACAGGCACACCGCCACAGGACGGTGACTTGCGGTGCACTGAGGTAGGGCCTCACGGACTGGGCGGGTCCTCATCGATGTCCGAGGTGAATGTGGCAGAGGGTTGTGGGGGACAGTGGAAGGTGTCCTTCAGGGCATGATGCAGAGGTCTGATGTTATCCTCGTAAGCGATTAAATCTTTGGAAACTTGGAAATGTAAGTTCCTTTTTTGAAACAGAGCGATGGGCAACCCTCGTCCTCTGTGATCCTTTCGTAAAGAGGGTTGCCCGTTGCTCTGTTTAAGAAAGACCCCACTAAGACGTTTAAAATATCACGTTTTTTCAGGGGTCGAAACATCGACGCTTTATTATCAAGTGTTGAGAATCACCCAGAATACTAAACTAATGATTTAATCACTTACTGGATTGATATTTTCTTTTTCTTCATTTTGCACTGTGTTTAAATATAATTTTTCTATGTAGTATATGTTTATGTATTATGTGGAATGTTTTGTGACATGTAAATATTTCAATGTATGTGCACTTTGGAGTCCTAAATGTTAGCTCAAAAGAACTAATCTGTGTGTATGTAGATATATGTAACGTAATGAGTTCACACTGATTTTTCAAAAAACAGATAAATATCATTGAATACAAGACGCGAGTCTTGCGTTGTTTGGTTTGGATAAAAGGTCTTTTTTATTTCATTTGTTGGTTGTTCTCATCCATTTGGAGAGATATAATTGTGAAAATGTTCTTTTGATTTTTAAGAGTGGCAGAACCACTGTTTCACGTATATTAGTAATCCCCAGGTTCTGCACTAGACTGGGCTACCCCATTGCTTTATATCGTCCTCTTGGGTGTCCAGCATGCATGTTCAGTGGCTCCATGGCATCTGTTGTTATTCAGGTGTGGGTCAGGGCTGTGCTCCCTTTTGTGGTGCAGGCTGCCGTCTGACTTTGCACCAGGTGTTAGTTTCTTGCTGCTAACATGCCTTATCGCATGTTTTGTGATCTAATCTCCAATCTTTCTGGTTGTTGAGAATGTTTGTGGAGTGGTGTTGTCGCTGCTTTTGGCACAGGAACGCCTACTCTGCATCTCATTAGCGGTAGGTGCTGGGGTCATCTGTGGCGATGTTTTTTGCGGCTGCTATCACGGGTACACTGGTGTTATGGGCTGTTGACACCAGCTTGTGAATGGGACGATATGTTTATCCCAACTTTGGGTGCGATAAAGTGCCGTTAACTCGGCGATAGCTCTTTGAGATTATGGCCCTGTGCATTTTGTTTTTTTCACTATTGAAAGGCTGTCTGCCTCACAGGTTAACATGGAAGCTGCCTTGTGACATCTTACAACCGTACCTTTCCATTGGGACAAGATAGAGAAATGGAAATTAGGCTTCCTGAACTCAGACATCTTTTAGTGAAGATGATTTTCATACCGTGACACTTTTAGAAAGTGGCCATTTTCTTATTTAACCATCCCGTGTGCCTCTGTCATTTGTGTATTCACTGTCTGGGTTTAGAGTGACAGGAGCTGGGGATTTGCATTCACACTAGACCGACACCAGTCTGCCTTTCCTAGGTGACTCATAGCCAGACTTAATAGACCTGGCTGCATTTAGAGTAGTGGAAGAAGTCGTCACCTGCACCTGAATTGACTGGTGCTCTCTCTCACAAAAATGTTTCCCCCTCCTTTTGTGAACCTGGCCTGAGCCAGGCCGAACTGGTTCATGTGTGCCAGAGGAACTTTGTTGTACCAACCTTGAAGGAAAATGTGGTATAAATATTGGGGCCCTGACACCCAAACTTTATATTACTGTTGGACTAAGGAGCTTGCCAAGAAGAAGAGCTGGAAGGGATGCTAGGAGGAGTACAGCCCCTTTGCTGTTGCTGCTTTGTTGGGTTGGCCTGCAGTTGCTGCTTCAGTCTTGGGCAGGGAAAGGACTGGATTGCTCTCTCTGCATACTAAGGATGCACATCGGACTGCAACCCTGGTCTCCTGATGACGTCACCGGACGCTGCCACCGAGCCGCTGCTTGCACCCTGGCCTGTGTGTACAGCACTCCGCACTGCTTCGCTCCACACCATGACCTTGGTAACCCCAACAACGACACGGAGCACTGTCCCGCTTCGCACCGCAGCCCTGGTCTCACTGATGATACCACTTCAAGCTTTTGCCGCTGTTGCCTACACTGTGGGTTGGGGGCACCACTCCGAAGTTACATGACACACCGCCCTGTCCCACACAGCAGCCTCTGCCTATCGATGCCAGCACCATCTATCCAGTTTGTCAACCCATGGGTATGCCTGCACTACGACCTGTGGGCCCACACACCACATTGCCCAGTCTCGCACCGCCGCCTTGGGTCTTATGATGACAGTCCTCAGCAACAACAACGCCGCTGCCTGCACCATGACCTGTCAGCACTGCAACGAGTGCCGCCCTGCTTCGCACTGCAGCCCTGGTCTCACATACACCCCTGGATGACTATTATCTGAACAACTGCCTGCACCATGACCGCTACACTTCACAATGAGCCCTGACGCCTACTGACACCTGCAAACCAATGTGACTTCAAGGGCTCAACTACTCCTGCACTGACTTCAGGAACTAACACTGGTCAACGCTGCTCCTCCCGATCTCACTGCAAGGTCTGATGCCCTGCATCTCCAAATGTGCTTTTTTTACAGGTCTCCCCGACACCGTAGCTGGTCTGCGATGCTGCTACAGCTGGAACTGTCAGATATGTGTGTTCACAACGCCGTGAAAGTTCCGGACGGAGCTATGAACTTCAAGGAACTATATATAAAGCCTATTTTTGCATTATTCGTATTTTCATAACTCTATGTTGGGTTCTTGGTCTTGTTTTACACAGATAAATATTGAATATTTTTCTAAAACGGGTGTGGTTGACTGTATTACTGTTTGTTATGTGCAAATGCTTTACACACTGCCTTTGAGATAAGCCTGACTGCTCGTGCAAAGCTACCAGGGGGTGAGCAGGGTTTTTTTTAGATGTGTAATCCCCTTATCCTGACTAGAGTGGTGGAGTCTGCCTGGCTTAGGTGCACACCCTAGCCAGCCAGAAAACCCATTTCTATCATTGGTAGTCAGCGGTGAGGATAGGACTTGCGTTTGCACCTGACCTACAGTGATTTGTGCACACTATTACCATATCGCAGACCCTTACGTACCATATAATGTTTTTCCCTGTTTTACTTCTGGATGTATTGTTAAGAACTGAAACTCTGGTTAGTTGTTGTACCTATGAGGCCTTGACAAAATGTAAGTCAACTTTTGGCACTTCTACAGCTACACAATGAAGGAGCTACAAGTCTTTTGCAAGGAAAGGGGGTTGCCTGTGAAGAGGAGATCCACAAGGTGGGATCTTGAGACAGCCCTGTTTTGTTATGAGGAAACATGTTGGGTAGCAGCACTGTCAGATGACTCTGAGGAGGAGTCTGAATGGGAGGATCCCCAGCCAGAGTACCAGGAGGGTAGTGACCCTCAGAAGGAAACATGGGGGAAAGATGGGCTTGTGATGAAAAGAATAGGATTCGAGCTCGCGATCGGAGACTGAGAGAGTTCGACTGGGAACTCTAGAGGGCTGAGGCTAAAAGAGACTTAGCCCAGGAAAAAGAAATGTGTGTAGCTCATAAACTGAGTTTGGCTGGCCTGGAGGTGGAAGGCATGAAGGCGGATTCCAGTTTAGTTGGTGGCAGCAATAAGGTGATGTCTAGTGCTGAGGGAGAAGTCCGGAGGGTCTGAAAAAGCATCTGGGGTGATCCTGCAGGGAGTGGGTCAGGTTGTCCCCAACCCAGGGAGGTGGGGAAGGTTCATAGTAGCCCAGATGGGTCCAAAGTGAGGGGTAGAGTCCCTTCTCATAAGTGGCAAGGTAGGGGTGGGCAGAGACCCAGGTTGCCCAAAACCCAGTCCCAGAACCTGGAAGGGTCCCAGGGGGAGCCCCAGGAAGATGGGCCATCCACTGAGAGGATCTCTTAGTGTCAGGAGAGCTGGGATGGTGGCTCCAGATCTGATGTCTGGCAGCCCCACTCCAGAGAGGAGGTAGCATAATTCCAGAGATAGGGGTGAGACAGTCCCCAATGGGAGGACAAGTGGGTCAGGGGTTGCCAGCTTTGAGGGCAGCTCACCCCAGGAATGACCTTATTGAGGCCCCTTCTGTGAAGGGGGATCTTCATGACCTGCCAAATGGACAGAGGGCTGGGTTCCTGCACCAGGCACTCTTACCCAACACTTCCAGGAAGTGTTTCCTTTGGCAGGTGTGGTTGTGCTCCCCCAGAAGTCCTGGAATTCCAGGCACAAGTCCAGCCTCAGGGTACAGACCCAGTTTGTAGGACCAGATTCAAGGTGTCCCCTGAATGAGGAAGGGGCGACTGCTAGCAGTGTCCCTACTGTTCTGCCTTCTGCGGGTACTGCTCCAGGTGGGAGGTGGCAGAGTCCCGGGGGGAGCAGGGAGAAGGAAGCATTTCCCCAGAATCCTGCACCGGCCTAAGTGTACAGAACCTAGGCTGGCAAACCAGTTGCTGGATAGCACCCCTGAACCGGTTGGAGAATTGTGCAGGATGCTGCTCCAGTCGCCATGACAATTCTAGAGCTTGGGGGTACATTTCCACAGTGGAGGGCACAGGACCCCAGGAGGGGGAGCCAGGTGTGGGAAAGCCCACCCGTCTCCTGGTCACTTCTGGGTACGGAACCTGAGCTAAGTAAACAGTGGCAGGATTGCATATGTGAACTGGTGGGGTAACTGTGCAGGACACTTACCACAGGTGCCCTGACAGTTCTGGAGTCTGGGGGTACCTCTCCACAGTGGAGGTACAGGACCCTGGAGGGGAGGACAGGGTGTAGCAGAGCTCTCCTCTGTCTCCTGGCTAGCCACAGGGTACAGACCCTGGGCTAGTGAGCCAGTGTCAGGATGCCATCCTTGACCTGGCATGAGGAAGAGTAGAAAAGGGCACCAGGCACCTGGGGCTACTGTCTCCCACTCTCTCATGCCTCATAGGTTGGAGAGCCTTGAGAGGCATGAGGCCTGGCTCTCGCCACTGATAGCTGTCAGTGGCCACTATGGTTTGCTGTACTGGTGGACAGCGTTGCCCCTGGGAGGGGGGCAGGTGTCACACCTCCGGGATAAACTGGGCCTCACCACCATGTTGGCTGTGGTGTTACTGCTGAGACACATCTGTGAGCAAGCTAAGGTTAGGTGCTGCACAGATGGAATCTCCAGGTGAGGAGAGGTATGCCCCAAGGGTTAGCTTAGTGGGCCCTGAGAGTGTGGACAGAGGTATCCAACTGGGTTCAGGAAGGTGTAGAACCAGAACGTGCCCACTCTGTTGTGGGCCAGGTCTATTTTACCACTGCTATTCAATGCTAAAGTGCATACGGTGTCCATGTAAATTGTGTATGATTGGTTTTCCATGCTTGGGATATTTGATGTATTGGTAAGTCCCTAGTACAGTGCACTGTGTATGCCCAAGGCCTGTAAATCAAATGCTACTAGTGGGCCTGCAGCAGTGATTGTGCCACCCACACAAGTAGCCTTTCAAAGGTGTCTCAGACCTGCCACTGCAGTGTCTGTGCACAGTTTTTATGCCATGTCAACCCGGAAAGTGCACCCACTTGCCAGGCCCAAGCCTTCCCTTCATACATGTAAGGCCTTCTTCAGGTAGGCCCAAGGTACTCCTATAAGTAGGGTACAGTGTATGTGAAAGGTAGGACATGTACTGGTGTGTTTTACATGTCCTGATAATGAAAGGCTGTGTATTTTGTTTTTTACTATTGAAAGGTTGTCTGCCTCATAGATTGACATTGGAGCTGCCTTGTAACATCTTACAAACATAACCTTCCAATGGGATAAGATGGAGAAATGGGGGCGTGGCTTGAGCCGCCACAAGATGACGGCGACTCCATGAGGCTCCGTGCGTCGGCTGCAGCTGTTTTGTTCTGGAGTGGAAGTTTTCCTTTTTTAACCTCAATGAGTGAGGAATATTGAAGCGCTGACGCGGGGGCACAGGTAGATATTGCTATTTTCCATCGTTTTTCGCCCTGTTTTCCCCGCGTCGTGGTCCTCTCACAAATGCCGGTTCCGGCTGCCATTTTGTATGCAGCGGGAGGCTGCGGTGAATGACAGCAATTTCTCTGAAGTCTTGGACTGTTTTTTTTCTGACCTACAATTGATACTCATTGCGTACTGGGCATTCAGTGGCTAAACCTCTTCAATTTTCAAGGCATTTCAGCTGTACTTTATTACCAGTGTTTCTCACCTGCCAAGCTGAGAGGAGACGTTTATAAATAACTGTAAAGGGAAGTAGTTATCACACTGCTCGACAAACAGTTTTTGAGGTCAATAGTGCTATATTCATTCTGCATATTTATTGAGTCTTTTTCCCCCTTTAATTAGAAGAGTGCCTCTACAACCATGTCTTCCTTCCGCAAAGAACCTAATACTGCTGCCTCAAAACGTCACAAGAAGAATCCCACCTCCCCCACAAAATCTCCACTACCTATCACATTGGAGGATCTTATGGAGGAAATTAAGCTTATGAAACCCTTTGTTATTGAGACCAACACTACTCTTCAGAGGCTTGAACAGAAATGGTTCAACTTAGAATCAAGGGTTTCGGCAGTGGAGCAGAAGATCAGTGACACTAAGGATGTGCTCCCTAAGGTTGAAGCTATGTCTACAGAAATAGCCCTTCTCAGACAACAGACGGAGGATTTGAAAAACCGTAATAGGCACAACAACCTCAGAATTTATGGTATTCCTGAGGGAGTGGAGGGACCTCACATGCTTGCCTTTCTTAAAATTCACATGCCTAAAATAGTTGGCCTTAAAGTGAATACCACACTTAACCTGCACCTTGCTCATCGTATTGGACCCAGGCCTGGTGGGTCCTCTTCTACATCAGTAGTCAGTCGCCCGAGAGGGATAATTGTCCTCTTTTTGGAATATATTGAGCTGTTGATGGTCCTGTCTGCGGCTAAGTAAAGAAAGCAGATGTTGTGGTCTGGCCAAAGAATCTTTTTCTCTCAGGACGTGGCTCGTGCCACTGCCGCACATCGTAAGGAGTTTGTTTCACTTCACCCAGCTCTTCGCTCCATGAATGCCAGATCTGGTCTGGTACATTCTTGCTATTTTAAAGTTACATACAAGGAAAGGACCCACTCATTAGACTGCCCATAGGACTTACGAAGGTGCATTCTTCACCACAAGGGGATGAAATGGACCTTGGCAAAACATGACTACTGACTTCTCCACCAGGTTTTGTTTCCTCTTTGCTTAGCCTCCCTTAATTCACAGGTTCTGTTTTTCCTTCCTGAGGCCTTATGATGGTAAAGGAGAAAAATTTGACTTCTGGAAAACCTGTATATTGTCTTTTCCAATAAGTTTTGGTTCCTTTTTGGCATATCTTCCCTCAGTTTGCAGGTTTTTTGATGGTTCTTACCATTTTTCGTTGTTATCCGTTTATTTACTTATGTTTGGTGTGTGTTTGCCTTCTCAGCAGTTATTCCTCATTAACTATGGGGTTTCCTTTCACAGATGTCTCTTGTCCAGTACGGATACCTTTCCTCGATGTTTCTTCCTTCCTTCCCGCTCGTAGTGTTCATAGTTCTTCTTCAAGTGTGGTAAGTGTCACTCTCTCTATTAAGTCAGTTCGTATTATATGTTTACATGTTTTTAATATGTATTTCCTTCTACAAATTTGTTCACTATACTTCCCCAGCTGCTGCTCCATGCCATAGTCTCCTTTTCCTTACTCCATTTCCTTGCGGTCCTCGCCGTTTCCCGCTGAACTCGCTGATTCTGCTGTCTGTCTTCCCTTCGCGGCTCCCCGCTTCCCCATGCTATCCTTTTTAGTCTGGAAATGTATTCTACTCACCTTGACTGAAGTCTTCTGGCTTCCTGTCGGCTTCTCTCTTTTTATCTTCTTTACCCTCTTCTCTTTTTTCCTTCTTTTTGTATTCTATTCCTGTTTCTTTTTCCCTATTCTTTTTTCTTTGTCTTTTAGCTCCTCTCCTCATATCCTTTTTTCATGCTTGTTTTTACTGCACAGTTACTTATTTATTGACTTCAATTTTTGCATGTTTTATGTCTCACTTTTACTAATTTTAGAAATTTGTCGATGCTGTTTAATGCCTTTTTCCTCTTGTGATGACTGATAATATGCACATTGTTTCCTGAAATGTAAAGGGTTTACGTAACCCCATTAAGAAGCAGAGGGTACTTACCTATCTATCTAGATTACGTTGTAAAATTGCAATGTTACAAGAGACCCATCTTACTGACAATGATATTAATTCCCTTAAGAAACAATGAGTTGGTCAGGTGTATTGTTCCCCAGCTAAGGATAGGAAAAATGGAGTGGTGATATTATTTCATAAATCCCTTTCCCTTACTATAGAGAGAGAAGAGAAAGATACAGATGGTCGATGGCTTCTCCTCCATACACACATAATCCGTTCCCCTATCACTCTCCTCAACATTTATGGTCCTACTGGCATTGACTCACAATTTTGCCACCCCATGTCACATACACTTCATTCACTTATCGACTCAAATCTCATAGTAGGTGGAGATTGCAATCAAGTCATGTACCCTTTCACAGACAGGAAATCCGCTTCCAGGTACATCCCAAACAAAATGCAAAAAACCTTTGCCAATACAATCCGCTCGAGAGGACTGGTAGAAGCCTGGAGGATATTTTACCCTGATTGCTTAGAATTTACATTTTATTCCCCTTCTCACAATTCTACTTCTAGAATTGATTATATTTTTCTAAGTCCTCATCTTCTCCCAAATCTTCACCATGCTGAAATTAGATCAATACCTATTACCGATCATGTGCCTGTCTTTATTAACTTGGATCTTCCTTCAACACCTTCCGAATCGCGCAGATGGCGTTTCAACAATGATCTCCTCAAAGATCCTACTTTCGTTGTGTGTTTCAAAGATTTTGTGTCAGAATTTTTTCTTTTTAATGCCAACCAGGATACACCCATTCACACCATTTAGGATGCCTTCAATCAACAGCTAGGGGTTTTATCATTGACTATGTGGCCGTTAAGAAGAAACAATTTCTTAGGGAATCTGCGTCCACTCTCTCCTATATCAAGCAATTGGAACACACTTATTTTTCCTCTAATGCTACCCTTGAGAAACTGGTCTGAGCGAAATTAAGTTTTAACAAGAAATCTAATGAGGAAGCTTCTGGGACTTTACTCAAAATCGATTCCAAATGTTATTGTGGCCGCAATAAAGCGGGAAAATTGCTGGCAAACTATTTGAAGGTCAAGTCTCAAAGGTCAAGAATAGTCAACGTCTTTGACGATAACGGTGTCAATCACTTTAAAGATGAGTAAATATTGAAATGCTTTACTGATTTTTATATGTCCTTGTATACTCCTGGATCTTCCCCCTCAGATGTTGCTCCTGATACTTTTTTTGATTCGCTGCCTCCTCAGTCTTA
Source organism: Triturus cristatus (assembly GCF_964204655.1). NCBI lineage: Eukaryota > Metazoa > Chordata > Amphibia > Caudata > Salamandridae > Triturus > Triturus cristatus. The sequence continues at coordinate 1,193,556,818 of NC_140591.1, forward strand.
CCCCCCAAACTGTTCTGTTTTAGACAAAGATTTGTCCCTTTACGAAATGAATTCGGATTTAGCTAAGCTACCTAGAGATAAGGCCCCCGGTCCGGATGGCTTCAACGACGAATTTTACTCCTGTTTTTCACAAATTCATTTGCCACATCTTCTTTCTCTTTTTCACTATTTTATTTCCTATATTGAGGCTCGTGGTTACTTCCTTGAAGCCATGATCTGTTTAATCCCTAAGAAAGATAAGGATCCTTCTTCATGCGCAAGTTCTTGCCCAATTTCGCTAATCAATTTAGATTGTAAAATTTTCGTTAAGATTTTGGCCCTCTATATTAATCATGGTCTTCCGGAATTGATTGGTCCTGAACAGACGGGGTTCGGTAAAGGAAGGACGCTCTCAGACAGCTCCAGAACTTTTCTTAATATCATTCATCTTACCTCTAAGCGCTCCTCTCCTGTTGCGGCCATAACCCTTGACGCGGAGAAAGCTTTTGACCGCATTCATTGGCTTTTTATGATGCGCGCCCTTAAATGGCATGGTTTTGATCCCTCTATCTTGTCTTTTATCAATCTGCTGTATTCCTCTCCAACTACTTCATTCTTTGTTAATGAGTCCCAATCTCCCTATTTCACTTTACAACGAGATACTCGCCAAGGCTGCCGTCTTTCTCCCCAGCTCTTAATCCTTTCTCTTGAACCTTTTCTTCACTCCCTGCGCCACTCCTTTACCTTTCAAGGTTTTAAACATAAGGCAATTGAAATCAAATTTACTGCCTATGCTGATGACACTCTGTTATACGTATCCGATCCCTTAAATCTTTGCATGCCTTCTCAGACCTTTTATCTTCCTTTGCACGTTGTCTGGTTATAAGTTAATTTTCTCCAAATCCGAAGTACTTCCATTAAATAAATACTGTTTAAAAAGTATGTTTGATGGAACTGGTTTCAAATGGAACACCAACAGTATTAGTTGCTTGGGAATCAAGTATTCTTCCTCCATTGCCCGAACAGTTCAACCTAATTTGGAAGACGTTTAATCAAAAGTGAACAGTATGGCAGGAAAATGGTCCCCCTTATTTTTGTCATGGTGGGGTAGACTTGACTCAAGTAAAACCAGTAAAACTTTCATTGACATTTTTCAAAACTCTTAATGGTATTTTAAGTAAATTTCTTTGGAGTTATCGGAAGGCTCGTGTTTCTTTATCCTTCCTGTCTGCTTCTCAGGATCGGGCCGGGGTCAACTTTTCCAATTTTCACCAATATCATCCTCTTTTTTAATTTGCCAAACGTTACCTTTTATGTCCTCTTCTGAAGAACTCCCTATATCGATATGGCATACATTGGAGGAATCCCTGATTCATCCTTTTCCCTATTCTTCACTGGCTAATTTCTGTCATCCCCCTCATTCTTTCAACTCTCCAACTATTTCACAATTTATTCTTACTCATAATCCTATCATTAGCAAATCTCATACACCTTTACAATTGTTCCTTGATTCATCTCTGGCAAAATAAATCTATTAAACTCTCTAACCATACTATTTTTTGGAAGATTTGGGTTGCTAAAGAGATCATTCAGATTAAACATTTATTACAAGGTTTGCATTTTCTCTCTACTCAGGAAGTCCTGACTAAATATCACTTGCCTGCCCCTTCTCTTCTTAAGTATGACTCCTTGCAATCGCTTTTAACCCACTAATTTTCTCTCCTCTCTGGATCTTCTTTCTCCTCATCAGAACCTCTTTTTGATCCTCTGTCTCCTTCTCCTCTTCGCCGGGCCTCACATATTTACAGATATCTTCATTTCTCTTACCCCATACGCTCTAAAAATAAAATTGAACTTTTATGGGAATCAGATTTGCAGCGTACCCTTTATATTCAAACATGGAATTCCATTTGGGCATGGATTCATCACACCTCTTGTACAGCCGGCACCACCCAAACTATTTATTATTTTTATCAGAGGTTGTGTTTAACTCCAGTGTCTCTTTCCAAATACTTCTCTGACCTGTCCCAGGACTGCTGGTCCTGTAAAAGTACCCCAGGCACATTCCTACACTCCTTTTTTCTATGTCCTAATGTCACCTCGCTTTGGACCAAGGTCTGTAAATTCATTCCCTCCATCTGTTCTGTCAATTTTCCCTTTGATATTTATTCCATTTTTCTGAGTAGCAATTTTGTATAATGGTTTGGCGCTCACAAGATGGGCCTGTTTGTAGATTCGTTAATTGCTATTGCTTTTCGGGTAATCACCTCTAAATGGAAGCATGCCACTAAAGTACCTTTATCTGCTTGGTGGAACCTTCTCTGCTACCATCACAGGTTGGATAGAGCCTCTTTATATCACTAGAGAGAGTGAGAGAAGCAGTACAGTTGCAATCTCCCAAATATATATATTTTCACAAAGGGCAACTGCTGATATCTATTTCCAAAGGTTCTTCAATAGATTCCCGGAATCAACTTTTGAATTAGTCCTGATAGTCCCATGTAACAAGTGTTAACCTGAGACGTAACCATTCTAAATGTTTGCATATCCACAGATATTGGAGAAGACGCCTCACTCACTAATAGTGACATGCTTCATCATAGGTGTCTTTCCACACCCAGGTAAGATGGTACTGCCTGCCTGGGCAGACTCAACCAAAAGATGTAATGGGAGTTCTTATATACATTTTTTCTGGTTATGCAGGGAACCAGTTTGGTAATAAATTAAAAAATACCTTCAGGTATACCCCAATGCTTTGCTTTATTCGTGGGGTACCTGGGGTATCAGATAAAAAAAACTTGTGTTTTGATGGGGTTATTTTGAACTATTTGGTTCAAATGTACCCTTTTTCCGATGCCAACATGTTTCGGCCCACACCAAGAGCCCTTTCGAGTCTGGAGCCTTCTTCAGGCCTATACTATCTAATCTATGGTTTCCCTGACTGTTGTTTAACAACCTACTTCATGTAAACAATGACTAAAATGAGGCCTATTGCACTCACCTATTTTTTTAATTCCAGTAGATTATCTGGAAAGAGAAAAGACAAATGTATACACATATTGTTTTGAACTCCACCATTAGTGACATCTATGAATATCTAAGCTACTATGACCTATTCCATTATACCAAAGGTTAAATGTGATAAAGTGTAAACCCCTACGTGGTGTATTTGTGTGTCTTATTACACCCGTGTTGCTGTGATGCAACTCAATTTCTTATTTCTGCTTCCAAACAGTCTTGTCTGATCTGTGTGTAGGTTCTTACATTCAATCCTTTGTCAGCGTGATTAATTGCTGTGGACACCCAAATGTCTACTATTAGATAAGGGGTTCCGTGTGGAGTTTTCTGGGTGGCATGCTCAGTGATGTTAAATTTCACATTCCTTTCATGTACATGCTCCTATATCTAATATTATTAAAAGAGGTAATTGGGTGATCCTTCGATATACTAGCCTCACCTACTGGTCAGTGCTATTTTGCACCATGCGGGTCTCGTGACTCAGGGTGCCGTCTTATAGTCACACACTAGAGAAAAAATGTAAATAAATATAAACATAGGAATCCGTAAAAACCATATGCTCGTCTCTTGTCTGTCAAATCCAATCTTTGTTTAGATTCAAAGTCTAGTTAGTAGTTTTTCTTTATGGTGTAGTAGAGAAGTCCTAACATAACATGGTTTGAAAACCGGAGGGTCTGAGGGAAAATTTTAAAAGACCACACAGGGTTTGTTCCCCCAAAACACAGAATCAGAAACAGTATGAAACCCTGGGGTCTGTATCGTATCTGAAAAGTGTGAAGAGCCACTATAACAGCATCCAATCAGCAAATGTAAAGAAAAAATTTTTTGGGAGGAAAAAATGAGACAACACCTACACAACTAAATGAGCATATCCCTTAATAGGACGAAATCCCTCACTCACCAAAGGTGACATGCTTCATCATATGGGATTCTCCATCCCAGAGGAAACACCTAGTTCCTCTGGGGGCTACAACTCCCTCACTGTGAGGAAGGAGCTCAGGGATGTTTTGATTGATAAAATATCAGGATATACTAAATCCACAAATGAAGAGCTAATGGAGTGAGTGAGAGCGCAGCGCAAAGGAAATATAATGGTGAGTGCAAGTAAAGTTTAAAACTAGCTCAAGAACGTGAGACACAACTTTATTCGTAATACGTGCTTGGCTAGCATTAAAATGGTAGCAACCTGACGGTCAAAAAATGTTTAAGACCGTGGTAGTGAAAAAACGTGTCAACATGTTTCAGCCATTGAGCCTAAAGGGAGGCACGGCTTTCATCAGGACTAAAACAGCTACTGCGTATAAGTGAACCCAAGTAAAGGATACTCTAGGTAAGCGTTCTTTAGATACGTTCAAAGATCAATGTGAAATACCTAGAATAACCAAGAAATAAAGTGTCAGAAAAAGTGTCGTTTCAAAGATTCTTTCTCAAATATAAGAAAAAGTGGAAATTGACTTACCCGTGAATACTGGGTAAGTCGCCACACCAATGCCTGGCAACCGCTCAGGAAGGGAGCACCGCTCTACAAAGGATGTTGACCTGTCCACTGTATATGAACGATATGCCATATCTCCATCTGTGAGATTGAGTGCTGATTAGGTGTTTGAATGGACTCGTTTTGAAGCAGGTGAAATACTCCCCTTTATCACCCCGTTTTTATGGTAACATCGGGTGCCTTTCGATTGTATAGTCGTTGTGAAGAGTCTGACACTCCTCTTGACACGATCACTGGCATTGAGAATGTTTTGATCAGTACGCTATTCTGATCATTTTTTGACAACCCTTGTCTCCGTCGGTACTGTGTATCGTTGGCTACACATGCGCGTTGAAGCGTTTCAATCGCGCTCACATACGCGCATTTTTCCAGAGATAGTGGCTATTTTACGCGCATGCCCCGCCAGGTTACTTTCTCGCGCTTTCGATCATTCAGCCCTTAAAGGTGATTGGGCATTATTCCCACGGGACTTCCTTCTTAAACGTAAGCACTTCCTGGTTCTGTTACCTCCGGCTTCAGGCTCACTGAAGCGCCGGCGTACCGACGGACAGGTAGGCTTGTCTCGAGTCTTCCACCAGAGGTTGTACAAACCTTTTTTTACGTTTTGCACGTTATTTCCTACATCACCGCAGACTGGCGAGTTTAACCTGTTTTACCTGGTTTGTTTCATGTATCTCAATACACCGTGTGTGTTATGTTGGTCTTTGGATCCAGTTCCTTGACTATACTTCTTTGAGATCGCATGGTAACCTGTCTAATTGCTTGGGTTTACCAATTCCAGGGCTGACATTTGTGCCGTCCTTTGACATGTTTTATGATCGCATCCCCTGTCTAATCCTGAGAGTTTCCCTTTTTAAAGGGGTTTATATATATATATTTTAAGTTCTGCCATTACACTTTGGATGCCTGATATCTTTGGGAGGCTCTTCTGAAGGGTTACAACTTACTGATATTTACCTGCCCTTCAGGATGGAGACTTTCCCTACTAATCATTGATCACCTCATCCTTTGTAGAGCGGTGCTCCCTTCCTGAGCGGTTGCCAGGCATTGGTGTGGCGACTTACCCAGTATTCACGGGTAAGTCAATTTCCACTTTTTCTTATATTTGAGAAAGAATCTTTGAAACGACACTTTTTCTGACACTTTATTTCTTGGTTATTCTAGGTATTTCACATTGATCTTTGAACGTATCTAAAGAACGCTTACCTAGAGTATCCTTTACTTGGGTTCACTTATACGCAGTAGCTGTTTTAGTCCTGATGAAAGCCGTGCCTCCCTTTAGGCTCAATGGCTGAAACATGTTGACACGTTTTTTCACTACCATGGTCTTAAACATTTTTTGACCGTCAGGTTGCTACCATTTTAACGCTAGCCAAGCACGTATTACGAATAAAGTTGTGTCTCACGTTCTTGAGCTAGTTTTAAACTTTACTTGCACTCACCATTATATTTCCTTTGCGCTGCGCTCTCACTCACTCCATTAGCTCTTCATTTGTGGATTTAGTATATCCTGATATTTTATCAATCAAAACATCCCTGAGCTCCTTCCTCACAGTGACGGAGTTGTAGCCCCCAGAGGAACTAGGTGTTTCCTCTGGGATGGAGAATCCCATATGATGAAGCATGTCACCTTTGGTGAGTGAGGGATTTTGTCCTTTTAAGGGATATGCCCATTTAGTTGTGTAGGTGTTGTCTCATTTTTTCCTCCCAAAAAATTTTTTCTTTACATTTGCTGATTGGATGCTGTTATAGTGGCTCTTCACAATTTTCAGATACGATACAGACCTCAGGGTTTCATACTGTTTCTGATTCTGTGTTTTGGGGCAACAAACCCTGTGTGGTCTTTTAAAATTTTCCCTCAGACCCTCCGGTTTTCAAACCATGTTATGTTAGTGCTTTATGAGCAGCTGTCTCGGCTGTGGGTCTTTTCTGTATAAGAAACATATTTGGATATAGGTATTCCTTTTTGTGGCAGGACTTTTTTACTCTTACTCTCTGTGATTATGGCAGAACGGCAAGGCTTGGCCTTTGATGACACTTTTGCTCAAGCTATTTTAGATACACCTAGTATTATCGATACTTTTCAAGGGGCAACCACTAGTCAGGGTGACGACTGGGTTAAGCTCTTAACTCTCAAAAAATCACATTCTCGGGTGTATATACATGGGGCCATTATGACTGAGTATCTTAGGGGCAATTGCGCTCCTACTGGACTTATTGTCACAAATGCCCCGAGATTGTTTTTAGATGACAAAACTTTCATCAATGATTGGTCTTTGATAGCCTGGAGGTGTACCCGTGACTGGCTCATTCTTATTATCAGTACTGCCAAACGGATTGCCGACACCATACTTATCGAGATACAGGCTCTAGAAACACAAATCAAAGTCACACTCACAGGCGCACTTTTCAAAAAACAGAATGAGGAATGTAATAAACACAACAAGGATTTCAAAGATTCTGTACTGATGACAAAAATCAACAAATTCAAAAAAGACTTGGCTAAGTTTTCTATGGAAAGAGTATACCCTTACACTAGTACAGACTATGTGAATCCCCAATACAATCGACAGGGCCGTAGATATGGCTCCGATTATTCCACCTCAGGAAGTGAGGGATGGTCCAGTGATTCGGACAATTCCCACCAGGGTGATTCCACTAATAGAGGAAACAACAGAAAAGCTAGAGGGTTTTGGAGAGGACAGAGAGGAGGCCTACCGTCTTTTCCTTCTCCCCAATGGTGGCCCCCTGGGCCCATGAATTATCCTCCCTTTCAACAGTTTGGACCACCCTATCCCTTTCCACCACAACCCCAAATGTACCCCAATCAGCAGTCTTTTTTAGGGTTTGGCCGGGGACGGTCCAGAGGCAAGTGGCGACAAAATCAAAATCAGGTCCATTGGGCAGACAATCCAGCTCCTCCGTCCACCAGAGGCCCGATGGGGAATGTAGCAGGACCCAGTTCCCACACAACCTTGTGATAAATTTGAGTCAAAGAATCCTTAGTTCTGATGAATTGTCATTACTCAATAAGGGTTTGGGATTTGTTCCCTCTTTTGGAGGAGATACTTTTTTGATCCAACAGGAACTAGCCCTTTTCTTTCGCAAGATCCTGCTACAGTTCTTTTTTCACAAAGATCTTGCAGTTTCCCCAGATGATTTAGATACTAATACTGGGTTACGTAACAAGTCCACATTCAACCCATCATCGAGTCAGGTTCCAGCTCAAGTACTTACTTTTGAGAAGGCCGTTACCACGCAGGTAAACAACATCTGCAAAACTGATAAGAGACAATACCAGAATCTAAACAGAAATTAATCTCAAGCGTTAACAGCCCTCACCAGTGATGAAACCATCTCTATCAAGCCTGCCGATAAGGGCGGAGGCACTGTGATTATGGACACTGCTGCATATCGGACAGAGTGTCTCAGACAACTGAATGATGTCAAGTCTTACCAACGGCTCAGGTCTGATCCAACGCAGAGATTACTTTTGGAAATCAAAGTTCTAGTGAATGAGGCAAGCTCTAATGTGTGGATTACATCCAATGAAGCGTCATACTTGGTCAGAGATTTTCCAACTGTACCCTACTTTTACATACTCCCAAAGGTGCATAAAAATCAGTCACCTCCACCTGGCCGTCCGATTATTTCAGGATTGGGCTCCTTGCTGGAACCTTTGTCCTCTTTTTCGGACTATTTTTTGCGCCCTTTGGTAGAGAAAATGCCTACATATCTGAAGGACACTAAAGACATCCTGGTACTAGTGAGAGACTTGACGTTCAACCCACAGACAGACTTTCTTGTCTCATTTGACGTTGAGTCACTCTATACGTGTATCCCCCAGGATGAAACTTTAGCTGTAATAGAGACACTCCTGTTGAACAATCCTCCGGACTCTATTACCCCAGTGTCTTTTATAATTGCGTGTGCCAGATTGGCCATGAAAGAGAACTTCTTTCAATTCGAGGAGCAATTTTTCTTGCAGATATCCGGTACATCTATGAGGAGCATTTTTGCTCCCAGCCTGGCCAATTTGTATGTCCATGTTTTCGAGACAGAACACATTTTAATATCAACAATCCCTATCTAGCACATATTTTGATATGGAAAAGATATATTGATGATATTTTTGTAGTTTGGCGTGGTTCAATGTCGTTACTGTCGGAGTTCAAGACATGGCTCAACAATTGCAATGCCTTTCTGAATTTTACTTGTGAGTTCAGCAAAACCCAGCTTCCATTTCTAGACATTTTGATTTCACCATCTAATGGGGGTCTTTCAACTGAACTATACAGAAAACCAATGGCAAGAAATTCTTTATTGCTATATGACAGTTATCATCCTCAAGCTTTGAGGGATAACTTGCCTTTTGGCCAGTTCTTGCGGGTGAAAAGAAATTGTACATCTACAGAGAAATATCATGAACATGCTCACAATTTATCACAACAACTGCAAGCCAGACAGTATCCCAAAAAGTTGATAAAAAGATAATTCAAACGGGCTCTGAACAATAACCGAGAAGCCTTACTGGAACCCACAATGGTGAAAGAAACCCAGAACAGATTGACTTGTGTCCATACCTTTTGTAAATTTTCCAATCAAATTAAGAATACCATCTTATCCCATTGGAGAATTTTGACTATCGGAGAGGAAAGTTTACCACGCCCCCTTTTTGCCTTTAAACGCAGCACCAATTTAAGGGATCTTCTGGTTCATACCCGTCCCCGTGTCAAAAGCAAGGACACACAGAACACTCTTTGGGGTCTTCCCACAGTACAGGGACATTTTCCATGTGGTTCGTGTGCGGCATGTTCCCATACGACCATTACCACTGAAATTGATATTGGATCATCTAGACCATCTAGACCATGGTCTTTGAAGGGCCATACCAACTGCAATAGTAACAATCTGATATACATTATCACATGCCCTTGTACATTACGCTATGTAGGGATGACCACTAGGAAGGTTAAGACCCGGATCCTAGAGCACAAAAGTACCATACGATGTGGTAAGGCATCAACGAAATTGACCCACCATTTCTTGACTATGAAGCACAGTCTTAATGACCTTAAGTGGACGGTTTTAGAGAAACCTTTCATCCCACCACACCATACTGACATCTCTGCTTTCTTGCTCACCAACTGACTTCCTTCCCGTCACCTCTCACCCCAATCTTTGACAATCCAGAGTTTCATCCGGGCGCAGACGCCCAGGCCTTTCGCGCCTGGCGCACCTCCTCTTGCAGATCCTTGGGTCACTTATTTGACTTCGACGGCATAATTACATTTCCGCAGCTCAGGGAACACTATGGCCTTCCAGAATCAGAGCGCTTGCCTTATTTGCAAGTCAGACACTGGGCACTCCACCCGCATGTCAGACCCCAGGCGCAGCGTCTCCTGACCCCTTATGAAAAATGGCTGGTAACGCGCACGTCCGATAAGAAAATAATCTCTGACCTCTACAAAATGCTTCTGGATACTACCACACACACATACAATGCAGGTCGGGCTCGTTGGGAAAAGGACCTAGGCAGATCCCTAAGCCATAAGGAGTGGGAGGGCATTTATTATAGAGCACGGCACTCCGCATATCACATGGGGCTCACAGAGACTCTGACTAAAATTGCCACTTACTGGTACTATACGTCAGAGCGCTTGCATCGCTTTGATCCTCGCCAGAGCACGCTGTGTTGGAGGGGGTGCGGAGGGGTGGGCACCCTGGAACATGTTCTCTGGAGTTGTACCTGTTTACAGCCCTATTGGTCCCAAGTTCTGGCCGAAATAGACTTACACTTTGAGACGCAGCTCCTGCGATTCCCCACGTATGTTCTTCTGGGCTTGTTCAACCCCCTGACATACCCCCTCAAATCCCGGATGGGCAGGTTGATTGCCATTGCGTTAGGCGCAGCGACACAAAACATACTGGTGCACTGGTGCTCTGCCCAGCTCCCCACACACTCTGGATGGCTCCAGAGACTATGGATGGTGTTAGGCATGGAGAAACTTACTCTTACTTTCGCTGGTAGAGGGTCCGAGTTTCCAGAGTTATGGAGGCCCTTTCTCACTCTATTGGTGTCCGAGTTTCGTGAGTTAACCTGTCCCCGCTACCTTCGGCTGTTGCATTTGGCAGACACACAGATCCCAAGTGTTCCTCCCCAGAATCACCGCAAGCGGCGGCGTTGACCCTTAGACGTTGTCATCACCCACCCGGTTGAAGTGGACGAGGGAAGGGGAGGGGGGAGGTACTGTTGGGGTTCGATTCATTTCGTTATGTGTTTTGTCTTTTTTTTTTAATTTTTATTATTGAGACTCGCTCCATGTTTATTTAAGTGATGGCAAGCCGGGCAATTTAGTTGCCTCATTGGTATTGTGCCTCTGGAGTAGAGGGTGTTGTTCTTACTGTTTGTCTGCAATTAATAAACAGATTTAAACCATAAAAAATGCTTGCAATCATGCTGCAACTTGAACCATCTGTAAGTGAGCCACCCATAGATTACACAATTTAAAGACAAGGAATAAGGGCTCAGAATTTTCACTGAACGTTTGGAAATAAATATCTGCACTTTATACATCTCCAGTTTACATAGAAAATGTCCATAGCAGTAAATGACAACTCTTTAACACCGCAAACACTGGACGGAGCGCTGTAACTTTTCAGACATTCACACCGAGTCACAGATCTGGGTTGAATCCATCACCGTTCTTTAGCCTACTTCGCCACCCCAGTTGAGACCCATCTACATGCAAATCAGTCTTGACCCAGTGCCTCATGGGAATAGTCCAGCCCAAACTGCCAGGCCAGGTCTTCCTGGGACCGGAAACAAGCATCCTGGGACCGGTTTCAGGGTAACACCCCTCATCAGCCAGGCTAGCTTGAATCCAGTGGCAATGTGAGCAAGGGGGCCACATCTGGGCAGACCCTGCCAACGTAGGGCGAAGAAAGCACACACAAGGAGATGAGGGATGGAGCGCTGACACTTTTCAGACACTCACCCCCAGTCACAGATCTGGGTTGAATCCTGTTTAACACTAGCAGCTACATATAAATCCACAGATGAATAATGTCAGCAGTAGCTTTTGTTTTTTTGCCATATTTTTGGTAACAGGCCTTTGAATTAAGGCACAAACTGTTTGAAACATTTGTCTGGAACTCACACTAGTTGTGCTCAGTGTCTACCTTGCTTTAATGATAGAATTGTTGCACACAATCTTGAGGAAAGCTTTCTTAAAGAGGTAATTGTGTTTTTTATATCACTGAAATCACCACCATATGAGTTGGAAAAAACAGACATTTGACATCAAATTAATGCACCGGATGCAGACAAAGTGAGGGTAGAGGATATTCAGATGTCCTCTACTGTTCCTAGGTCCATGAACAAAATGGCAAAATGAATTTCAATGGCTGGATGTCATTTTGTCTCAAGACTAAGTCTCAAGTAAATACAATGCGCAATTTTTCCTATAAAACAGAGGTTTATTGAATGTATCATATTTTATATGGCTAGAGTTGAGGTTTGCCTGCAATGAAGAGATACAAACCATTCAGAAATAGACACCTTAAGAGATTAACAGAATTAACCAAAATGGTAATAGTCCTGCACAAGCCTACTGGGCTAAATGACTTAAAGAGTAACTTCCATTGGTTTGAGGAAGCTTGGTGGGTTAAATACTGATTCTGTATGCGATGCATGTAAATAACCAGGTTTAGCCTGGCCCTTGCCGTGTACCTACGCCTTTACCTGTGCATGGTCCTCCCACAAGGCTCATCACTTTCAGGCCTAGCTCAAAAAGTGTCTCGAGGCTCCACGCCTCAAACAAATTTGGACCACATTAGGAACTGCAATCAGTGTCTGAGACATTGTTGTGAATTCCATTTTGCGAGTCGCAAACTGGGAGTTGCAAAATGACGCAATTTGCGAGCCGCAAAATGGAAGGGTCGTACATCTGGCCCTTAGAGTAGGATATATTAGCTGTGCTCTGCAAATACTTCACCTGGGGTAATCTTATCCACTGGGCGTGGTAAACACCCTACCATATTCTGCAATTTGAAATCATAGCCGTTGTAAAAATAGGTTTTCTCCTGTGGTTCGAGTACATGTATAACTTTTTCTCTCAGGCAAAACGCCTCAAAGAGCACTCATAGAAATCCGTGCAACTCACAGATTACTGTGATCGCATCCACTCCTGTAAATTGTTGGCAGAGCTGGGTGGAAAATCTCGCATTGTGGTAGAAATGTGCATTATTTACATCACATGTTTTTCTTTTCAGCTCCACCAGAAAATATTATTCCTGATAAGAGTAATCCCTTCCTTTACATACCCATGGGTGAACTGTGGAGTTTTCACGAGCAATTTGCCACCCTTTGTCCATCTTTTATTGGCAGTAAGTGTAGGTATTCGGTGTGAACAGTCTTTATAAAAGTTTGTTACTAGCTACAAAGTTACAACTTTGTACTGTGGGTGTTCACTGCCTTATCGATGACCACTCTAGTGCTCCTCTCCTGAGAACACATATGTATCAAACCAATGTAAACATAATAATGCAAAAAATAGGTAGGTTTTCATCGGTGCTTATTTCCATCTGTAGCTGTACATGTCTGCATATCCTAAATCAACAAATGAAGAATCGTATAATCCTGCTACAAATGGCGTTTTAAATACACCGAGGTGCAACTTAGAAGCGCCAAAAATGCTGTGAATCATAAGTATACACAAGTAGGTTTAATTATGCTCGTATATTGTTATTTCGGACTGAAAATAAAAGGAATGAATGAAACTTAACAACTATGATTAAACTATGAGCTAGAGGAAAATATGTTAGAGGAAAACATTTTAGATTATGAATCAAAAGTACCATCATGCAGTGTATATTTTCTAATATAAACTCCAATGGTCGATATTTTGGTATTTGGGACACAATGTTTATGTCAGACAATATGCTGTCTGTGATTTAAAGAGATCACTCCATAGCCCAGTTGTGGATGTGTCTCTGCTTCTTTTGGTGGAGGGTCCAAGCGAGTTCATCATGTTTTCTCTTCTCTCATTATGGACCTGTTGGCTAATTAAACGTTGTGCACCGCTGTTTATTCCCAAGACCTATGTAACAGTGTCACAAACAATTCTGACATTGTTTTGGAACTTGCCCACTGGCGAACATACCACAAAATAGTTCTTTCCAGATCCATTTATGCCCAAAGATGTACTTGTTATATAATTTGTACATAATAATAGTATAAAACAAACAGAGGGGCAATTGATTATGTCCCCTGAGCCATCCATTGTTGAATGTGTCCTTTACATTTTAGCTCGTCCCACATTCCAAACATTTGGCAGGATAGCATCCAGTTACTATGTGCAGCAATTTGCTTATATACTCAAGGAATCTGCAAGGAATAGGAGTCCATCACTGAGACTGCAGCCAAGGTGATGGCTAGAGCCCGACTGGCCATTCTGGAAATAGGGCAAACCTGAGATTGAGGTTAGAGTTAGGAAGGCTGTTTTTCAAAGTCCCTTTTCAATTTCCAGCCTGCCACCTCTCTGGAATCCCGACTGGTGATTCTGGATGTTGCGCAAACCTGAGTTTGAGGTTGGAGTTAGGAAGTCTGGTTTTAAAGTCCCTTTTCACTTTCCAGCCTGCCACCTCTCTGGAATCCAGACTGGTGATTCTGGATGTTGCAAACCTGAGTTTGAGGTTAGAGTTAGGAAGGCTGTTTTTTAAAGTCCCTTTTCACTTTCCAACCTGCCACCTCTCTGGAATCCCGACTGGTGATTCTGGATGTTGTGCAAACCTGAGTTTGAGGTTAGAGGTACAAGGCTAGTTTTTGAAGTCCCTTTTCACTTTCCAGCCTGGCACCTCGCTGTGGGTTGTTTCAGCAGGAATGTTCGAACTACCTGAGAGTAAGCTGTAGATACCACAGTCATCATAGTACAGCTAGCCGCAGAAAGTCTGAAAGCAGGATTGCCATGCTTTGCGTAGGATCCTACAGCCAGCCTTCAGTGGTGTCATCAGTAGAAACAAGAGTTGACTTGGAAAGCCAGATGGGGATAGTAGCTTCCAGGTAGGAGCGACTCAGCTCTGGAAAGGCCTTCCACTTCACATCAGATCTTCACCATCTCTGCTGGCTTTTAGAAAGCTCCTCATGACCTGGCTTTTTAACCTGTGATCTTCCCCTTACAGCATGCTTCTGTTTCTTTGCCCACTATTAGCGCCAAGACCCCCACGGGTAGACGCTGCACTATATAAATCTATGTAACATAACATAACATAACTTGGGCTAGAGAAATCCCGACTACTCAGTCTTCTGCTGTGTATGCACTCTGACTCCAACAAGTGTGCACTGTCAGACAGAGCACATGCATCAAACTCACATTGGAGACAGCGAGGAAGAGTGAGCATGGTACTTCTTAGTGAATGTTAGTGCAAATCTGGGTATGTACTGATGATTAGTTAGTGATGGTGCAAAACCCAACATACCCTAACATTTACTGAGGGATGGGACAAAAGTTAACATATATTAAGGATTAATTAGTAAAGCAGAACAGTAAAACAATGCAATTAGGTTAAAAAAGTGATGGTGCAAATCAGAAATATACTAAGGATTACATAATGATAGAGCAAAGCTGAACATGCATAATGGTGACAATAGTGACATTTTGTGGACATTTTCAGTAGCATCCGCTTGTCAGTAATGCTTGGACTGGCTTAGTGGTGGTATTTCTTGATATATATTGCATGCATGCTTAATACAATGGCGCCCACTATTGGTGTAATTCTTGCACTAAAATGATGGGGTAGTTCTTTATATATGCTGGTCTTTCTTGGGATGGTGCTCATCCCCATTGTAAAAGTTGAACCAGCAAAGTAATTTTTGTCATTGCTATAACATTATCACAAATTCTGTCTCAGGGTGTAAGATTGAAGTAACCTGTCTGCATACACCAGTGCACTCACATATCCATTCATGCACTCATCCAGTATCCATCCATCTTTGCACTTATTCGTCCATTCACCCATGCACTCCCCTGCTCATTAACTATCCTCGCTCTTTGTTTCTCACTGAATCATCTATGCACTCACTTATCCATTAAAACGTTGACTCCTTCTCGCGCACTCGCACAACCTCACCAATGCGTGTTCCCTTTCTTAGCTTGTTTATACTGTTTTTCTGGAAATATAAATTCCTGGTACAACATTAGGACTCAGTTAGATGACTGCAATGGCATTTCCTGGGAATGCGCTTTTTGCCCAGTGCAGCATTTTGCGTTCTTTGGATGCGAATCTAAGTAAATGATTCCTGTCCCCTAGAGTTGCCTGACTGAACATCTTATAACATTTTATAATGTGAAGCTGTCAAATGATTTTCACTTACATAATGCGTTTTTGCTGAAATGAAAAATGGAGTTTACTTTAAAGCTTGACTTTGCAGTCTGCCGCCAGGGATGCCTGGTGCCTCTCTGAGTTCTACATCTGAGGATTGTGCTCTCTGCTAAATAGAATTATGTTTATAAGCTGAACGAGTCAAAGTAACAGCATCCCCGATGGCTTCCGTCAATTTCCTGCTGATATTTTTATCCCGTGCTCCTTTAGAAGGCACCTATCATTCATCATCATAACTAGACAGCGCCGTGGGACAAAGGAGGCTTTTAGCTACATTGATTGGAAGCATCACTTGCTTTGCTTCGTCTTTAGTGCTGTGGAAGCATGTGGCAAAGCTATGTGCAGTGAGGAGCTCTGGCCACCATCCCATCCCTTCAGGGCAGCACGTGATGCTACCTTCACAAATGCCTTTATTAAGAGCTTTTATTTAACCTTGTTTTTATTGCATTTTAAAACATTCAGGGATCCAATCAGCAAGGGCACATAGACATCAAAAAGCCACCACATCTGTAGCCAAACCCAGTTAGACAGACAGACATTTTCCCTAGTCAGGTAGTCTCCACGCCTCTGAGTCACATCCGGAACTCATCACAATCCCAAAGACACAGTAACCCACGTTAAGGGTTTCTGTTGCAGGGGGGCCCGAGATCTTCAAGTCCATCGCCCCCCCCCCCCAAGTCATTTAGGGCCAGGTGTACAAAATCACATATTCGGGATTTCCTAATAATTAATTTTAGCGATTTGCTATTAGGAAATCACAAACTGCAATGTACAACAGTGTGTTTGACACTATTAGCAATTCGCAGTGGGTCCCAAATGGACCAGCCCCATCAAGAGTAGGCAGTGGGCCCACTGCCTGCTCTTAAAAATTTTGGCACCCACATTCACAGAGGTTAAGGCCCGTTCCCGTTTTATGAATGGGTAGCCACCAACTTGAAGCTGGTGGTAACTGCGAATGTTTTGCAACCACATTCTCGGTCGCAAAACATTATGCATACCAGTGTTATTCAGTATTAGGAAGGGATGGCCTAAACACGCCCCTTCCTAATGCCGAATCGCAAAAGCAAACTGTGGTTCTGTAACAAGCTGCCGAATCACATTTTGCCTTCTGTACACGGCAAAAGGCATTTTACCTGTCCCAAACGGCATCTGGTAAAATGCTTTTTACAACTGGCCCCAAGTCCTCTGCAATTTTGTTATCCCGGCGTGTGAATTTCATGTGTTGTTTGTCCGCTATCACCCATTCCAATGAATTCCTTTTCCATGCCGTTATATCCGGGTCTTTAGGTGCCATCCAATGAGTTGCGAACCGCCACCTTGCTAACACCATGCCAAGTGCCAGCATTTTAGTATCCATTTTCAAACGTTTTCATCGTGACATCACACCTAGTAGACACACCTTAATAGAACTCTCTAAATGCAGCCCCACCACATGCAACATATCTACCATCACCTCCCACCAGAATTTCTTTGCTGAGGAGCAAACCCATGTCATATGCAGAAAGTCGGCTGAAAGCAGTCCACATCAGCCGCATGCTGTGTGGCTATTAGGATCCTGGTTAACCGGTTTAGTGCCATGTATGTTCTGTGCAGGTAATAGAACTGTGTCAACTTAAATTTGCCCTGGGAGATACCTGTTTAACCTGTTCTCATACACGTACATATGGGGTACAGTTCCTAAGAAAAGCAGTGCCGGTATGGTCTACTGCATGACAAGAAAGAAACAAAGCCAGGAGGAGTAAGAGAATGAGGTTCGTAGGTAAAGGTGTGATGTAGACCAGATACTCCTGGGTCGGTACTTGAAGTGCCCTCACACACCCTTGCGGGTGCAAAGCATCATCATAGGGTGAAGCTCCTCGTGGGGGTGGCGCTGCAGTCCCTCACGGGCCCTTCAAGAGGGCTCTCTGTCGGAGATCTTTTTGGAGTAGCCGTAGTTGTGCATGTGGGTGTGTGGGGAGGGTAAGTGTGGTGGTGAAGCTAGAAAGATCCTTTGGTACCCCAACAATTTATTAGTGGGTCCGTAGGGTCTGAGTAAAATCTAACGGGGACTAGCGCATAAATGACATGACATGTGGTGAGTAGGGGAGGATGATGTCAAAAAAATCCCACTGCTCTCAACCCGTGTGTGAAGGTTAAAGTGAGAGAGAGGGTGTGGAAAGGGTGGTCAACATGTTTCGCGCTGCCCGTGGTCCCTAATGGATCCTTAGCGCTTCGTCAGGACCTTGGTGAGAAAGAAGAAAATAATGGAAAAGTGGGATTCAGGATAAAAAGGGGAAAATCCTATAATCCCATCTCAGCAGGAGGGAAACACGTATTATTCGTGTCCCAAGCGTCGAACCCGCAAGAGCATGGGTCCAAGCTGTACCGGATAAGGACCGTCTGGGGCGGGGGCTACAGATATGCCCCGGGAGTTACGTTCCGTGAACCTTGGGTGCCTCCAGGGTCGCCGTGTTTCCCTCCTGCTGAGATGGGATTATAGGATTTTCCCCTTTTTATCCTGAATCCCACTTTTCCATTATTTTCTTCTTTCTCACCAAGGTCCTGACGAAGCGCTAAGGATCCATTAGGGACCACGGGCAGCGCGAAACATGTTGACCACCCTTTCCACACCCTCTCTCTCACTTTAACCTTCACACACGGGTTGAGAGCAGTGGGAATTTTTTGACATCATCCTCCCCTACTCACCACGGTGTCATTTATGCACTAGTCCCCGTTAGATTTTACTCAGACCCTACGGACCCACTAATAAATTGTTGGGGTACCAAAGGATCTTTTTAGCTTCACCACCACACTTACCCTCCCCACACACCCGCATGCACAACTACGGCTACTCCAAAAAGATCTCTGACAGAGAGCCCTCTTGAAGGGCCCGTGAGGGACTGCAGCGCCACCCCCACGAGAAGCTTCGCCCTATGATGATGCTTTGCACCCGCAAGGGTGTGTGAGGGCACTTCAAGTACCGACCCAGGAGTATCTGGTCTACATCACACCTTTACCTACGAACCTCATTCTCTTACTCCTCCTGGCTTTGTTTCTTTCTTGTCATGCAGTAGACCATACCGGCACTGCTTTTCTTAGGAACTGTACCCCATATGTACGTGTATTTACCCTTGGAGCATTGGTGCAGGACCTACTCTTCATTTACGCTCCGTGTCCCTCCTTCTTAGTGTGTTTACTAACCTGTTCTCATGCCTTCTTCCAGTCCTGCATGTTTTTCCTGTATGGGCAATCTGTTCCAAAGAGCTCTGGCTTGGTCTGTCTTGGCTCCCTTACAAGTTCATCATTAGCTTGATTTACAAGTGCAACTTCACATTTTGGGGCAGATTTGCACTGGGTTTGAGTCACAAGTGATTTAAACCAGCATAACATGTTTATTTTGTATTTTGAATTTAGTTTCCTGTGCAAAACTTGTCTTGTGCTGCCTGAAAGTATCAGAAAGCAATGCTTTGTGCAGGCGTAGTTATTCTGAATCAAGGGAGTGTTCCAGCGCTGTTCCCATGCAACCACCTGTGGGTTTTTACACAAAGCACTATCTACTAAAAATAGTGCACAGGGTTTTGGACTACAAGTAACACATTTTTGAGAGTGGGGTTAACTTGGAGGAATTATTTTATTTCTCAATACTTTTCTGACTTTGCATGTGTTCTCAACTGTAAAGCACACATCCAACATGGGATACATTTTAACATATGTCTAGGCATAGTATTTTGCACTGGAAGAGTACCCTTCCAGTACAAATTGTATGCTAGACATTACACATGCACCCTTGCACTATGGTGCAAAGGTGTGTGTGTGTGGTGTTAGGCAGACCAACTGTGCACCAGCACTAGGGAGAGAGCAGGACAGTAGCATATCCTGGTAGATATTAGGGATTACACTGTCCTGCTCTCCCCCAAATGCATCGCAGGTACAGATGTAAAACCATTTACTCACACAAAACATTACACCAGTACATGACAGTAAATCTGCTTTTTTTGCACACTGAGTGAATATTCCAGGGAGGGGATGAATTGGAAAGTGTGCGCACAGCCACAAACCTCTTAGTTTGTGGATTTTCACATACTTTTCTAAGCCCATTCCCACCTTCAAAGTGCGGGATTTAGACCACCTTCAAAGTGTGGGATTTAGACCAACTTCAAAGGGCCTGATTTAGATCTCAGCCGATGGGCTACGCCATCACATCAGTGATGGCGATCCCATCCGCCAAAATATAAATCCCATAGGATATAATGGGATTTATATTTCAGCAGACAGAATACCTGTCACCGTTGTGTCGGATTAACCCGTCCGCAGGGCTCTAAATAAGGCCCTTACTCTTGTCAAATCAGGAAAAAATCTGTTTCCGAAGTAGAAATTGACAATCATTGCCCCAAAAATAGATACAGATCTAGTGGAAGTGGTTCTCCTCAATGAAAATCAATCCACTCTCATATATTCAAATGAACACATTTATATATATAGATTTGCTCATGGAAAAATGGAATTCCCAAAATAATTCTAGGAGTCCTATTGGAAAAAAGGTTTACAGCATACATCCGGAAAGCCATTAAAAAGACAATGTCTGGGCCAATATGGCAAACAATCATACAGTCATTCAACGTTAATCCTGCAATTGGTGGGTATATTGTGATCATTAATGTCTTTTAGCATTGAGGCCAGCGACGAGAAAGATGGCAGAAACACTGTTGACACACTGTCTGCTACTCCAGCAGTCCCACTCCGTGGGATGTCCCGGCTTGTCTGCCGACTCCAAGTTCTGTGTGCCGATCATTCGAGCACCCCCCCTACAGTGAACTATGATCTCTGCTTCTTCAGGGTGGCCACTCGTCTGGATCAGGTTCTAATGCTAATAATACCAAATCCCGTCCCATGATGTGGGTAGCATGTCCTGCCCTAGTGGAGCCACTACAGCACATCGTCCTTCGGCCCTGCCCATCAGCGCACGTCACTCTGCCAGGCCGTAAGCAGCAGAGCCGAACCAACCCTCTAGTGCATCACTATCGCCTGTCTTGCCAGCGCTAGTGGCAAGTCAATGAGCCAACTTCCTGCCCTGTATGCTTTGGGGCATGGCATCAGGCCCAGCAGGCATGTTTTAAATGTGCTAATGTGTTGTTGGGCCATGACGTGTGTGATGTATGCGCACACCGCAGCCCAGAATGGTTGTAATGCCGCACATTGCCACGTCATGTAGTAAAAGTCTGCCTTATCTGCTCCACATCTTGGGCACCCATGCAGCACCGTGCCGAACATCTGATGAAGGTGCAAAAGGTCGAGTGATGATTTGGTTGACATAGATAAACTGTAGCAGCTTCTACCGTGCATTTCTCAAGACCCCCTGAATGTGGCTCAGTACCTTGCTTCAAATAATAATGCGATCTGAAGATCCTGGCTCCAACGCTTCCTCAGACCGCTGAGGGCTGCACCTGGCCACCACCTCAATCAGAGTCTGTTAGTGTGTGTCTGTGGCATGCTTCCCTGCTGACTAGTGGCCTTTCTGTCCCCCAGGGACAGATTTTGGGTAACACAATCAATCCACCCCCAGAGGTGTGGAAAGACTGATGCACCTATTAAGGGGCAAGAACACAGTGTGATGCCTAGGTGAGCACCCCTCGCTGCCTTTTAAAAACTGTTTGTGCCTATTTTTCCACAGTGTCTGGTGGATCGAGGGCATTTACCCAACATCTTGTCCCCCAGGGGACAGAAAGGTTACTAGACATCAGGGGAGACATATTCCCCCCCCCAAAAGAGTATGGGGGCAGCTCACATAGGCATCACTTTGTGCTGTCACCCGAGAATAGGTGCACCAGTCTTTCTGGCCCCAGGGGTGGATCGAGGGTGTTTACCCAAAATCTTCCACAAGGGGACAGAAAGACCATGTGATACCAGTGGAAAAATATTCTCAAAAATATATAAAGGAGTTGGGGCAGCTGACACAGGCATCGTGCAATGCTCCCACCTCAGAACAGGGGCATTGGTCTTTCTGACTGCTGGGGGTAGATTGAGGGTGTTCATACAAAATCTGCACCCGGGGGACAGAAAGGCCACTAGACACAAGGAATTTCAACAAGGCACCAAAGCAAACAAAATGCTAGGGTGACCTACTCTGGCATTGATCCAAATCTACTACCCCAGAATAGGCAATAAAGTATTTCTACCCCCAAGACTAAAGCATGCCCATCACTATGGCAAGAGGGCAGCTTTTGATTATTTTGGATTTGTTTTTTCATATGGGTACCAAAGTGGGGCTATGTCCCAATATCATCTGACTTCTATGCTGAATGGCTGCACTTTTTGGGCTCAGGCCAGCTGCCACCTGAGGAAACCTACCAAACCTATGCATTTCTGAAAACTAGACACTGTGGGCAGTCCAAGATGGTGGGCCTTGTGTGGATCCCATGACATTTTCCTACCCACGGTGCCCTGCAGATCTCAAACTTTGATTAAAATAAACTTCAGGGTACCACAGAGATCCACATAATTCCTACCACCCAGCATTTCCCCACTTGTCCTGATAAAAATACTTCCCCTCCAGAATGGCTGGGCCTAGTGCCTGTGATACAAAAGGTCCCAAAATGCAATGTGAAGAAATCCCCAATAGGGGTAGCTCTGATGTTTGGGTCCGGAAACGGTGACCACACAGAAATACCTAACAAACCCTGATATTTCTGAAAAGTAGACATCTGGGGGAATCTAGGGTGGTATGCCTCACATGAATCTCACAATTTTTTCTTAACCACAATGCCGTGCAAATGTCAATCTTTCATTAAAATCGCACACTTTCTTTGCATTTCTGTGTCCTAAACTTCCAGAAACCACACAGATACACAAAGTTCCTACAACTCAGTGTTCCCCACTTGCCCTCGTAAAAAATACAAACCCACTTGAGTGACTGGGCCTAGTGCCTCCCACAGGCTCAAAATGAAACCAGGGGAAATGAGAGTTGCCCCACAGGACTCCCTTTGACCATGGTTTGATGAATGTCTGTCACTAGGCCTAGCCATTCAAGTGGGCTAGAAATTTCATGGGGACAAGTGAGGAAATGGTGGGTGGTCTGAATTTTCTGTCACAGAAATGCAAGGAAAAAGCATGATCTTGGGAAAAGTTTGAGGTTGCATGACATTGTGGATAAGATAACCTTGTGCGATCCACCATAGGCACACCTCCCTGGACATCCCTGGGTGTCTAGTTTGCAGAAGTTTCTTGGTTTACTAGGTTTCTCTTGGTGGCCATCAAGCCTCAGCTCTAATACCTCACCTGCCCCTATTGCCCCACCCATTGCTAAACCAGGTAGATTTGTTTACAGGAAATTTTGACGTCTACAGAGTATGTGGTGGTTAGAGCCATGCAAGTCACCCCACCCTAGATTCCCACCTGTGTCGAGTTTTCAAAAACTGTACAGGATTTCTAGGTTGCCTTAGGTGCCTGCTGAACTAAAGCCCAAAATCCACAGCTACCCACATTACATAAAAAGGGTCAGTTTTCAGTGGAAAAATGTGATGTGTTCATGTAGTGTTTTGGGCCTTTTCCTGTTACTGGCACTATGTCTACCCACACAAGTGAGGTACAAATTTGTATCTGGAGACATGTGGGAAAACAGAATATTAGGATATTTGTTATTACTAACTCTATTTCTCTGCATTGTTGCCTTCCAATGTAAGCCAGTATAAAAGTAAGAAGACCATTTGCAAAATGCCCTCTAAGCCGCATGCTAGTATGGGTACCCACAAATTCGGATATGTACCTGTTGCTCCTAAACTCAGCATCTAGTGTACATTTCAGAAGTACATAGGTTTCATTGGTATCCATTTTTCACTCTTTATATGTTACCATATTAATTGGTCAATACTATTCACACAATGAAAAACCATTGTAAGGTGCAGTTCAATTGTTGGTTCTGGATACCTCAGTTTCTTGGAAAACCAGCAAGCCCTATATATATATATATATCCACAACCAGAACAGTCTAGCAGACAAAATGATATATTACTTTTGTAAACCGGCCATCATACGTGACAAGAAATTATAGATGTAAAACTTTGTTACAAATTGCTATGTTTTCCTGCTGATTTTCCATATTTATTTTTCAACAGCAGGTTGAAGGCCTTTTGTAAAATGCATTCTAAATCAGATGCTAGCACTGGTACTGACAAATTCATAAATGGACAAATAATTAATGCTCTACATGTTCTTGCAAGCTGGGAAGATGGTGACTTTAGCACAGCAAACCTTTTGTTGTTGTCATTTTCAGGCAAATAAGAGAATGTTTTTCTGAGCTCTTTTTTCCTACCCCCCCCCCCCCCCCAAAAAAAACAAAACAAATGTAGCTATATTTTAGCTTTTCATCTTGCCCCCCTCCAAGGGAATTCACAAACCCTGGGAGCCATTGGAATCTTCAGGATGTTGGGAAAAAGGTACATATTTGGCATCGCATATCTTATGGGGGAAAAAGGCTGTGGAGGCCTAAGCGAAAACTACCCCTGATAGCCAAAAAGGGCTTAGCATTCTAGGAGGAAAAAGCCTAAAAAACATAGAATTAAGTGTATTTGTTTTCTTTTCTGCATGTTTTACTATTTACTCATTTGAAGTCCATTACTTGGTCTCTGTGTTAAACATTGTGTGGCCCTTCCTTGCCCTTCTCTGCTCTGTCTTCAAGTGCTCCTTGATGTGGCTGGTTCATCAACAGACAAAATATTCACATTTGAGCCCTCCTCAGTTTCCTTAACCAAACTTGTTGCCCTAATTCTTCCAACAGCAATTCACATTTCCTCTTAGGTGTTTCTTATTTGGGATAGGCGAGGTTGGAATGGTGAGTAACTTGTGATATGTCTCACCTTAGTAGATGTACACACATTTTCTTCATTCAAGACATGTTTTCCCCATTATGTGAAAATACAGCAGGTTATACATGAATACAGGGAAGAATTTGTGATGGGAAAAAACCCTGGTCCCACAGATCTTTTGTACAGCTCAAACCTGGATCTCCACCATGGCTGGGCAGACTTTCAACTATACCAGAGTAAGCGGTGTAATCTCAGTAATTCAGCATCAAAGAGT
Organism: Triturus cristatus; assembly: GCF_964204655.1. Lineage (NCBI taxonomy): Eukaryota > Metazoa > Chordata > Amphibia > Caudata > Salamandridae > Triturus > Triturus cristatus. The sequence continues at coordinate 1,193,581,746 of NC_140591.1, forward strand.
AACACGGATTTATCAACCTTACTCTAATTTCTCCATCATCATTGAAATTCTAGCCAGACGTCATTACAAGATTACTCCTGCCTGTGTAATTGAGAGTAATATGATGAAAAAAGTACCTCTTCAAGAGCACATTTAAGGTGCTATTTGTCTTCTACTGCATTTAGTGCTATTTCGTAACGCAAAATGCATCCTCACATCCATTTTGGATTCAATGGTGCATTTTGTGCTAAGAAAATAGCGCTAAATGCTAGTAGTAAGCTGCATGAAACTCCTACCCCAAGAGTACACTTAGTGAGTGCAAGCGGCTGTTCGTGCCCGCTATTTGTGTTCTGTCTCATTTAGGGCTGTTTCTTAGTACAAAATGCATCCTTGCGAGGGACATTTTTGTGCCAAGAATTAGAGCTAAACGCAGAATTACTCTTCTCATGTAATTCAAGCATAATATCATGGAATTCATAGATAATTAGGCGCGATTATGTGATATGTAATTACACAAGTTACATCTACCTCTTTAGCACCCTCTTCTTGATGTACCAAAGAGCTGGGGATGCTGATTTATGGGTTTATGCTATGATTGCCTATTCCCCCATTGGATGTGAACTTTATTTACTTTAACGCAAGAAAGCCATTTACTTGTAGGAAACAGACGAGTAGAAGACGTGTCAGTTTGACAAGCCAGAGTAATTATTTATGCTGGTGTTTCCTTGTGAATTGCATAACATAGGGCTTTATTTAGAATTTGGTGGATGGGCTACTCTGTTACAAATGTGGCTGATAACCCATGTGCCAAATTACACGTGCGGTAGGATATAATGCACTTGGAATATGGTGGACAGGATTTCTACCACCTTTGTGACCAGTAGCGTAGGAAGGGGGGTGCGGTGAGTGCGGGCCGCCCCGGGTGTCATTACTGAGGGGGGTGACACAATGGCAAAAATACTGTGCTTTAAACACATATTTTTGCCATTTTGTCATGCTGGGGTGACAAGAAATTTTCCGCACCAGGTACCACCTGACTTTGCTACAGCACTATTTGTGACATAGTATCCCCGTCTGTCAAACTCTAACTGTGGCCCACAGAATGGACAGCTTGTTATGTGCTGCATGCCGAGTACTAATAGGGTATCTTGCGGCACTGAGATAAAATAATGCTTCTAATCCCAAGGTTTCTAACGTTCCTGATTCATTTCAGAAAGATGTTACCAATATGAATACATTTTATTACAAGGGGAGTGCAAAGTCCTTAGACACACAACTTCACAAAACATTTTTTAAAACCTTTGAAGTTCAACAAAGTAGGAAGGTTGTAAGGTTTCACCAACTCTTTGCAGCAGAGCAAATCTGTTCACAGTGCTACAAAGACTCTAACTAAGGAATCTTGTTTGGACTGCAACTGCTCGGTGGCAGCTCCATATTCCTTGTTGCAGGCCCCCACCTGCAGGCAAAGTCTCACCACCAACCCACTTTCCCAGCTACAGACCCACTTTCCCTGTAGGCTTCATCTAGATATTGGCTGTCTTCGCCAGCTGATACCAGTGTGACTGCCCACTCCTCTGTCCTTGACTTCCTCTTTGTATTTGCACGGGGAGGGGCTACAATAGGATGACCACCTCCTTCCAGGTCATTACAGATACTGGACATTTGCGTGCTGTCCTAATGAATTATGGGTTCAGTAGTCTTGCTTTTATCCCATTGAACTAATTACTGAAACACCTGAAATCAATGATTTATAGGTGAAAAGTTCTAGACTTGAGACAGTGTCCATGATAACCTGGAATGAGGAGATCCCCCCGGTTAAAGTGGCACCCACTGGATCTCCTGGAACAGGATGTACAAGCCATGGAACATCCTGAGCCAGAAAATCTGCAGTGCAGGAGGGCGAATTGGTTTTAAACTAAGCTCCTGCTTGTATTTATGAGAGAATTATAGAAAGGATGGGACTCACCCTCAGTCATCGTTTGTAACTCTATATGCACAAAAATGAGAGAATGATAAAGGTGCTTATTAGAGAATTAACAAACCTGACACAATTGTCATCCAAGATAGAGGCGTAAAAATATGTTTTTTCTATGAAATATATTCCAAAGACTAGCAACATGTACCGTAATGAGTGTTTGATTTAAGTCACTCCACAATACACCTGGGTGAAGTTTTAATTATGTTGGAGTAATCATAGTGATTTCAGTAACTAAGCATTACTCTTGTGATGTGAAATTACAGAAATTACGCACTTTTGCCATCTTGAGTAATTAGGAGTAATTTGGGTCAACAATCCTACCACAGGAGCAAAGGAACAATGAACTAAGAGAGAGTGAGTGGCTGCTGGCTACCGCTGCTCGTGTCCTGTAGCATTTAGGTGCCGATTCCGATCCGGGTTGGAAAGCACTCCTACCGAGTCGGATCCGGAGTGTTTTCCAACCGAGCCGGACCCCTACAGTCCGACCGAGCTAGTACGATGTGCACATATGCTGTCAGACTCAGTTTGGTCGGACTCCCATAGAAGTCAATGGGAGCCAGTTGTACGACGCGTACATGCGCTCCCATTGACTGAATGGGTACGTCCCGAACAAGTGCGCTCCCTACAGTGGGTACGCGTTGGTGCCATCCATGCCGTACATGCCTGTGTGGGTGAGACCCATGTGTCTCCCCCTGTGTGCGAGTCGTATGGCTGCGGGTGTCAGGGGGTCCGACGCGGACCCCCGAAGTCCGACTACGGGAGCTTTTGCGAGCCGGACACTCCGGCTCGCACAGGGTGTCCGACGCGTGCATCGTACTGGCTCGGTCGTGAATCGCATCCATTGCACGCCACGGTTAGCTTCTGACCGAGACGTACGGAGCGGTTCGGACCCGGAAACGACTCAGTCGGTGAATTTCACGTAGCTCGCATCGTACTGGCTCGCTCGTACAGCTGTACGAGTCGGGCGGAAAACACGCGTACGGCTCGTAGTTTTTACGGCCGGATCGCGTTCGGTGCCCTTCTGACCCGGATTGGAATCGGCCCCATAGTGCTAGTTTCTTCACACAACATGCATCCTGGCGCCCCTTTTGGATGAAGGGTGTATTTTGCACTAAGAAAATAGTGCTAAATGCTGGATTATGCTTCTTACGTAATTACACATTATTACATTTAAATTTGTGGTAATCACAAATAATTATGCCAGTTACGCCCATCGCTAATCCAGAGCCCAGGGGAATGGGAATCCTGAACTCAGGAGTGGGTGTACTGTTATTGAAAATTACCCTATGTTATCTATGGTCTTGATCATCACTCACAGACCATACATATTTATGATATTGTGCAGTGTTGCTAGACATGCATACATTTTAAACTCTTTGAACAAGATCTTCTAGAGCATACATAAGTAATAATTAAATCTGACCTCGTTTTCCATATGCCCACCTTACACATTTTCTTCTCGCTGAGTTTGTTTGCATCTGTTGTTCCTGAGAGATGTCGATGTTTCTCAGCATATACTTTTTAATACCAGGGCAATTGTTGCAGTAATCAAATGAGATAATTCGCTGGATCTTAATATTTTATAATGTAATTTATATGCTCTGGTTTCCAGTCCTGAACACGCCGTCCCACCTTGTCTTTATTTCATGCACATTTCCTAACTTATCGCAGAGAGGGAGAGACGTGTTCATTGCAAACACTGTGGTGAAGCACATTTAGATTTTCTTTCTATTATACACTGCATTTGTAAACTGTGCAGAAATAGTGTGCCCGTTTCAAATATACCCTGACAGGAAAAACTCGTATGTTTATTAAGAATGCATATTGCAAATCATGACCATATTTGATTGGGAGTTAGAATGTAAACTATCTAATAAAAAAGCCAATATTTTCGAATTAAATATCCAGATATTCTAAAATTCCTCGTTATTTAAGTTACATTTACGTTATTTGGACATGTCAATCAATATTGCGCAGCACTGAGGAAAAGGGTTTATTTTGTCTACAATGAATGATGACAGTGAATGATATCGTAGGAGATTAGTAGCTTTCAGAGTTACGCATTATTAGGAGAAAGGCGTGGGCATGTTTGACTAGAAGAATTCACTTTGGAATCTTGGCGGGAAAGAGAAGAACGGAAGTATTGTGTGTATTAATAGTGCCCTTTAGGCTGTGTACCATGAGCTGTGAAAAACGTGCGAGTGCCGGTAGCCTGTGATATACTTCTGTTTCTTTGATGATTATTAATACTAATTTACCACTTTGACGTTTCTTTGTTAATTGCTTATTTTATATCAAAAGGGCTCTCCGGACTTTCGTAAACATAAATTAAAAATGCCGGAGAAAAAATTCATAACAAAAATATCACAATTTATAATGGTTAAATTGGGTACCGAAGTTGTGGGACGGCTGATGTAAACATTGTCAAATGTCTTAGAGACAAGTTAGAGTTGTAAGATAAGAGAACTTGATCTTCGATTGAGAGTGAGGGCTGTCAAGAGAATCTTGGATGGCCCGTTCTCTGCCCAACCGAAGATTCCAAATTCAGAAGGTTTGAGTTTGCCTTTTGGCAGACAGGAGGGCTACTGGGACTATTTGATAGGGTTTGTGTGGACTTATACCACCCCGTAGACAATGGAAGTTGTATAAACCGATGAATCGAGGCTGCAAGGCGGTCAATAATTTTGAATAGTGACGGAGGACTCATGTTTATATGATAAAAGACCTTGAACTTTAATTTAAAAAAAGTGCTATTGATAGGCTCCTCCGTGGTCCCTTACTGCCCAACTTAGGGGTATATTCACAAGAACGTGTGATAAATAGGGCAAGAGTAGCGTAACCCAACTTTCAATATTGCAGCCTATCATGGGAAAATAACCCAGAGACAACGTGGGATTCGCAACAAGGCGGTAGCATGCGATAGTCACCAGATAACGCGCCAAATGTCTGCATCAAAATCAACGCCACGCTGCATAAATGCGATGTGGCCAACCGCTGTACAAAAAGTAGCGACAACCAGCCACAGGCCTGCAAATCCCACGAGTCTGGCGGAACAATGCACTATAATAGCCACAGAAAAAATACACCAAAAACAATCCAAAGTGCGCGGCAACATGGATGCACCCTGACACAGCACAGGGACCAACTCTAAGCCCACAACCCCCATTGACTACCAGCAAGGAACAACTGGGCCGGGGAAGTCCAAGGAGAAGAGGGGGAGGAAGACGGGGTGCAGACCACACGAAAACATGACCAGCATCCAGAGGTGACAGAACACTACCAGCAACTGACCCACCTGGATTGCAGGCGGAGTGCCGAGGAGGCCAATCCAGGAGGCCAATAGGCGCCGGAATTACGTGACTACCTAAACCAGGCACAAACCCGCTGCCAACAGGAAGACAGCAACGGCGACAGGAGGTGGCAGTCCAGCACCAGCAGAGGAGCTGAAGGAAACCCAGGCCACAGTCATCAGTGTGGAGACGGTGCAAGGAGTGGGGAGTACGGACACAGCTCGAAAGGACCTGACACAACATCGACAGGGAGTAAAACGAACAGGGACTGGGGGGAAGGAGGGAGTGGGCACAATGGCATACCTGCACGAGGTGTACCACACTGCAAACCCACAATCACCCAGGTTCATGGCCCAGATCCCCTTGGCACATTGCAGCACACACACATAGCACGAACAGCACACCCACATTGACGACAACCAGGAACAATGCGCATAGCCGACACTGCAGAACAGAGGACACAACTGGCTCCGCACAGAAACATGCCTACTACATCTGACGGAGCCGGAAACTGTAAAATGGAAATGATCGCGTACGACCTCACATCCGTCATGTAGACCAAATGTACACTGTCCCGCAGAAGAATCCTGCAACCCCTAAACAGTCACAATGTACATCGCCATACAGTCTGCATGCAAACCTGCACAATGCACCAACATATATGTCAACACAAAGTCAATACGCACCTCCCCTGCATATTGCAGACGTGCACACAACACATTCAGCAGAGCACAGAATGCAACACATCAGTGATGCCGGAGAGAACCATCACACCGTCGACATCGATGCCCTACAACAGCACAAGGATGTCCCACGCAACCCCCCACCAGGACCCGGACAGCCAAGCTACTCAGAGGAGAACACCGAGCCTGCAACAGACCACACAGCAGGAAGCACCAGCAAGCACAGCTGGCTCATGACACTTCACCCACCCACACATCGCACCCCAATGCCATGTTCCTGCATGCCAAAAGGAGGTGGCCCAACAGGTGTGGGTGGGGACCGAACCCATGGAATGCAAACCAGGACACATACGTAGGTGTCCATCACCCTTCAGGGGCCACCAACACCCCACCAAGGAGACCCACACTGCCATAGAGACACATGCAGATGCACATTCACAGTACAGAAGCTGGGGCACTCAAATAGAAGTCACACACCCATGTTGGTTCTGCGTACGATGGCCCTGGACACTCCCCTTATGAATTGAGTGGGTGACGACAAAGCTACATGTCCAAGCTACAACCCGCTGCCTGCGGTGACACGTCTGCATCTGATGTACACAGCACAATGTAATGTCGTAGGGCCCTCATTCATACAACAAGACCACAGGGACACATGCCGATATCATGTTGAACTGGCTACGTGCACATGGGTCCGGCCCCTTTATTGGCAGGGCCACATGTACAGTGACGCCTGTGCTGGATGTGTGTGTGGTGAGTGTAAGCCACCCTGCACGGAATGCTTGGTGCTGGCAACAACTTGAACATTGGACACCAGTGCAACGGAAACAGAAAACCCATACATAACAGAGTCAACTGCACAGCAACATGGAGGAAGCCGGAGTAAGGACAGAGTTCACCCGAAATTCAGTCAGGAGGTTCTGTGAGTTGCAGTGCACTGAGGTAGGGGTACTAGAGATGAGCGCACTCATGTGAAGGTAATGCTAGGATTGTGTCCCTTCGTGTTAGACCTGATGCAGATGCAGTGGGGTGTGTTACACCTGCATCAGCTTCCTCATCAATGTCCCAGGTCTCCCACACTGTTTGAGGTGACAGTTGCGTGCGCAGTCCACAGCGCAATACCCAGTAACGGTTCTGGGTGTGTGGCTCGACTACCACCTCCAGCCTGCATTCCTGCCTTGGGGATGTTGCCTCCTGCCCTCCCATTGTCTGTGCCATCTCCCGTCCGCACACTTGACACATCTTCCTCATCATAGTCCCAGCTCTTCCCCACTGCATGAGGTGACATTGCTGCGCAACATCTCCACAGGACAAATGTCAATCAGTAATGGACAATGGCTTGCGGTGCACTGAGTCACTGGCACCTGGAGTGCTGAGCAGGGTATCAGGCCGATGATGGCATCCACGACAGGTCTGAGCAACTCAGTAAGTCTGTCAGGACCACCGTGTCGACTTCGGCAGATGGCTGTTGGATGTGGTCCTTGCGGTGGTGGCGTGTGCCTACTGCGGTGATACCACGTCCGTGCTGGTCAGGACTCGATTTGGTGTGTGAGCCCTGCTGGGACGCTCTTGGGCCCGGAGTCTGCGTACAGCGCAGGGTCACAGAGAAATGGCATTGATGACTCCAAGGCCAACGCTTCAGGGGCCATCCAATTTCTCAGAAGAAGGGGTCCCAGACCTGACTAGTACAGAGTTAGTGGCCCCAGATGCACAGCGGCCGGCACAGGCACCCAGCCACGAGACGGTGACTTACGGTGCAGTCAGATAGGCCATGCGACCTGAGCAGGTCACCTACAATGTCCGTGGTGTATGTTGAGGAGGGTATGGGGGACAGTGGAAGGTGTCCTCCAGAGCATGACGCTAAAAGGTTTGATTTTATTCAGGAGCAGCAAATGAAGGAGTGAAATGCTACAGCCTCGTTGCCACCACCAAGTCGGTATCAGCTACATGAGGATGAAAACTGCCCCCTGGTCCATAGACTCAGACGCCACCAAAGTTAGACCAGAGAGTGTCCATGATTGTCGGGGAACAGACTTAGTGGCACCAGGGCTGAGAGGGGATGCAGTCTGCGATGATGTTGGTACTTTGATATGAACTCAGCCAATGCAAAATGAAGAGTCTGTGACCTACTGGACCGCAGTGTAGGCTGGAGGCAGCGGTCAGCACGGGCCATTCACCGAGTGTTGCCGGCATAAGCTGGATGGCCCCACCAGCCTGCGTAGTTCAGGTTCAGTGGCACCACGTGTTTGCTCACCTCCGTGACTGTGACCCGGCTTTTGTCCGGACTGAGCCGCATCTTCCTCTTACTCCTTTCCGTGCGACCACTGGTGTGGAGTCTGCCATTCATGATCTGCGCCAAGATGCTGGATGTGGGACCTACTGGTCTGCAGGATAGTCCTGGTCCCTCATCCACGTATCGCAGACTGGCGTTGAACAGGGTTAGGAGCACCACGTGTCGCAGGCTGGCGTTGAACAGGGTTAGTGGCACCATGTGTTGCAGGCTGGCGTTGAAGAGGGTTAGTGGCACCACGTGTCGCAGGCTGGCGTTGAAGAGGGTTAGTGGCACCACGTGTCGCAGGCTGGCGTTGAAGAGGGTTAGTGGCACCACATGTCGCAAATAGCCCATATGGAACTATGCCTCACTGATCGGGGTGGGTCTGATGCTGTGGCATCTGGTCTGGAAATGGGGTCACTGACATTCATGAATCTGGACACATTTTTGCACATGTGACCAACTGGGCCGAAGAGTAGTCCGAAGGCGGCAGTAGAGTAAGTCAACGAGTAAGGACTAAAGCGGGCCTGTGTCATGGAGGCCGTGATGGACTTAGAAGGCTGCCAAGGTTGCGGCACTCGGGCTTGGAGTTTGCGCCGGCATGTGGTGGGCCCTCCTTGACACACGCCGGTGTCGGCAGATGATCAGTGTGGCCTGGCTGCGCAGGGGCGGGTCTGACGGGTTCGTGGTCCAGCGTGCCGGGATCCGTCAGGCGCACGGCATCGCAGGCAACTCTGCTCATGAGGACGGCCTCCGCTTCATAGTGGGATGAGAGGACCACGCCCATGGCTATGTGCTTTTTATTCACACTCCTACACTGGCGTGGCATATGCCGGGCCATCCTACTCCGGTCATGCTTGGGGGGTAACAGGCAACATTCCCGCAAGGTCCCCCACTGGCTGGGGTAAAATGGTTGCGTCCACTGTCCACAAGACTCCATACCCCAGAGGTGTGTGTCGCAATGGATATGGGTGTCTTCTGCATACTGTGGTCTGTTCAGCACATCTCCACCACTCTTGGCATTGTGTACTTTCCCAAACATGGTTCCCCTGCATCCTTCACACATGCCTGGTTGCCACCTCTCTCAACATTCGGATGTTGTGTGGCTGAGGTGCCATGCCGTTGATGGCTCATGTTCACGGCTTGGCCAGTTAACCATTGTGAGTTGTTCTGTTGTGTCTGGTGGGTGTTCATGTTGTTGTGCATGTTGCTAGTGATTTTGGGACATGTGCATTGCCAGAGTTGTGAGTTGCATGGTTGTGGAGTTGAGGTCAGTAGGGTGTCCATTTGAAACTTGCCATGGGGCTGTACATTTCCATTGTTGCCATCCTGGGTAGGCTGGTTGATGATGATGGACTGTCGGAGGGTGAAGGAATCATGCAAACTGGCAGTGTTTTTGGAGGCAATATTGTTGGAGGTTCCACGGTGTTCTGATGCTGCCTGCACATTGATGTGAGACGTGTGCTTCCTGTTGTGGTGATTGTGTACTGTGTCACCAGGGGGCACAGGTGGGACATGTGTGCTGTGGATTGCCCCCAACACATGCGTGCATCGTGCAATGACGTATGGTCCTTGCTTGGTCTCCAGTGGATCCTGCGCATTGTGTTGGACGTATGGGGACTGGGGTACCAGGGTGATGGTGATGTCCAGGACAGGTGTGGGGGACTTGGATGTGGCTGGCTGTGAGACTCCTCCGACTCTGACGGGTGTTGTTTGAGGGGTGCCAGGGGCCAACAGGTTCAGCCAATCCAGCAGCTTGGTGTAGGGTGGGATGTTGGTTGTCTGCTATGTTGGTGCCGTAGGCCTGTTAGGCGATGATGGTCAGGATACGTAGGATGGTTGTCCCTTTCAGCCTGTAGTGGATGGTGACATTATAAGATGTTGGGTCTGTGAGGCTGGTGCGTTTCCTGGGGGTCCGCTGTCTTTGTCTGCGCTGCCTCTGTGGTTGTCCGGGGGGTCCGGATGTGGGGTGGGGTCCTGGGGTGGTGTTGGTGGGTGTTGTGGCCCTCTTGGGTGTCCGAGCCGCATGATGAGTGGTTCCTTGACATCTGTTGCACTTCCAATGTGGCCCTGGGCTGTGCTCCCTTTTGTGGTGCTGGCTGCCATTCGACTTCACACCAGGTCAGAGCAGGTGTAGATTTCCTGGTGCTAACGCGCCTTATCACCTGTTTTGTGTTTTTGTGGTCGCAGCTTTTGGCACGGGAACGCCCACTCTGCATCTCATTAGCGATAGTTGCCGGGGTCCTCTGTGGCGATGTTTTTTGCGGCTGCTATCGCGGGTAAACTGGTGCTGTGGGCTGTTAGCAACAGCTTGTGAATGGGGAGGTAAATTTATCACGACTTTGGCTGCGATAAATTGCCGTTAATTCAGCGATAGCTCCTTGTGAATATGGCCCTTAAGGTACTAAATTCGGCACATTTCAGAGTTCAATATGGTCTCATAAGAAGGTAAGTAGGGTGGTTGGTTACATTGAAAGTGAAAGTGTCCAACTCCACTGTTTATTCAGAGCTTGATGGTGGTTCTCCATGCTAGGATCCCCTCAGTTAGGAGGTGCCTTCGAAGTGTGCAGTGCAGATGTAAATGTATTTTTAGGTGGCTTGTGTTGCTTTACGATTTGTTGCCTTATAGTCGATGCACTGTGTTGCTGAGTACAATAAATAGTAGTTTATCTTTGATAGTTTATTGTTCGAACGGAGGAAGCTGGTCCTTTGTGCTTTGATCCTTAATTTCTGTGGGCTCTCCTTTGCTCTAACCGGTGGTTCAGCATATATTTCATTTGATTTTCCCAATATTGGCGCTGTCTGATAGGTCCAGCAATTGTTCCATATTCATGTCAGTGAGTGCTTTCCGTAACTGAAGGATGGTGGGATTTTGGGGTTCAATAGCTTCCTTTCAGGTGGGATTCAGAATGCTTTTTCCCACATGCTTATCTCTAGAGAGCCTAAGGCACACACATGAGCTGAGGCAACCAGATCTCTGCTCGCTAGCATAGGATTCTAATTGTGTTGGATTTTTGTTTTTAAGCCTTTTGGTTCCATGTTGCAATGCCTTCTGGTGAACTTTATTGTTAGGAATTGGGCAACTGGTTGACAGGGGTGTGAGCCCTGATAAAGCAGCAACCACAATGCTAGTCAGGGTAAGGCACAAGCAAAACCATAACAAAGCTGGCACAGAGCAAGCAGGCTTAACTTGAAGGCAATGTGTAAAGTATTTGTGCAACACTTCAAACAATAAAACAGTGAAACACCACACAAAAAGATCCCACACCAGGTTTAGAAAAATATAGTACATTTTTATAAATAACACAAGACCAAAACAACAAAACAACAATCAGTAAAACCGGAAAAATTGCATTTGAAAGTTTTAGGGTAAAATAGCTCCGAAAAGCACAAAGCGCCAGCAAAGAAAATCTGGTTGTGCCAGGACAGTGACAAAGTCACAAGTTTAGGCCGACCACGATGGAGGGCAGGCCGGCTACAGAGACCAGGAATTGCCCGCTGAGCAAAGTACGGTAAATCCTGGTTACAGAGGATTGCGTGGACTGGAGGAGAAAAAGGGTCGTGCAATCGAAGTGAAGTGTCACTTCCGAGATGCGGTGAGGCTGCAATGTGTGGTCCTGTTCTGTTGTCCTCAAGGATCCAGTCAATGGGGTTTGCGATGGGAAGTCTGGGCATCGAGGATGGTGCATGCAGCCGAGGCAATGTGTCAGTTCGTTGTCAAGCTGCCATCGATGAGAGATGTGAGGACCTGGGTTGAAGATGTGCCGCATCATCGGCGATGCATCAGGTCTGAAGATGCGAGGGTGATGGGGACCTTCTGCCAAAGGCCCAATCCATGCCATAGCGGCGATATTTTGGTTTTGCTCGAGGATACCCCGCACAGTCGAGGAGATGCGTAGGTTCGGCTCCATGATGCGCAGCTCAGCAGAGAAGATGCATTGGTTCTGCTGGTAAGCACCTTAGGCTTACTTCCAAGGGGACAGGACTGGGATGGCACCACTTGGCAGGGTACAATCACAGATGGTAAAGTCCAGGTGCAAGATTGTTGGAAGCATATTATGTCCCTGAGACTTCAGATCAGGAAGCCAGCCACATAGCCCCTGGTGTCACTCTGGGTTTTGGGTTCAAGTGATGCAGGTACTGTCCTTCTCACCAGGGCAAGGAGGACAGCAGGCAGCAGGTCAGCACAGCAGGGCAGCAATTCTTACAGAGCAGCAGTCCGGCAGGGTGGTAGTATTTTAGCAGCACAGCAGTCCTTCCTGGCAGAGTATCCACAGGTCCAGAAGTGTACTGAAGTGGTGTCTGACTGTGGGTGAGACTTCAATGTCCTGCCCTGCCAGCCAAAGCTCCAGACTAATTACAGGGTGTTAGGCAGTCCTTTGTGTGGGGGCAGGACACAGCCTATTCAGATGTATGTGAGGCTTGGTGTAGCTCCTCCCTTCCATTGAGTCAGGATAGCGCACTCAGTGTGTGTAGCTGACAAGGTGGAATACACAAAGCCCAACTGTCGCCTGCACCCAGTCATGTGTCCAGAGACAGGCTGCAGGCACTAAATGGCAAAAGCAAGAAAATGCCAACTTTTTAAATAAGCTTTGAAACACCATAAGGTGGCCTTTAATCTCCTTCATACATTCTGCACCATCTTGCATTCTTCTGCCTTATTTCATTCTTTTTGCCTTTTCTGTTAGTGAGCAAATTAAATGTCTGGTATGCGTAGCGTGCACAGTCACCATTTTCTGTTTTGAGAGTTTTTGGATGTGACCTGCCATATGCGGAGTACTGGATATACCTGGCTCCGCACTGTTTGTTTTGGTGCCCATTTTCTGAAACTTCACTGGAATCCAGAAGTCTTTCAATGTGCTTGATCCTTGTCCCAAGGGTGTGGGTCTGGTTCCTCTTGTTTATGATACAGTGTTAGGCTACTGGTAGCCTAGTAGTGTGTGATGTTCATAGTTCTGCAACAGTTGATTCTCCAGGGCAGTTGGGAACATTTTTGAATACATTCAAACTTGTGTAACTGCAGATGAACCTAAGCAAGTGAGAGGATATCTCTAGGAGATGTTTTGCTCTGCTCACTTTATTTCCTCTAATATCTCAGCTTGCTATTAGTTCCTGCTTTGTTTTGCACTGTGTTTACCAGCCATAATTAGTTGTGCTATATTGCATTTCAAATTCCAGAATAATGCAACCATTGGGGACTCTGCATTCAGACTCTGATTATGGTGCTAAGTTCATCCTCCCTTGACTGATTCAATCAGTTGGTTAATAGACTGGTCAGCTGCTCTCATGGTAAACCTGTAAATGACGCTTTGAAGCTGTAGGCCTGTAAGGCTGAAGACTTCCAAGACCTGAGCTATAATACTAATTATTGAAATAATATTGTGGTCAAAATATCAAGGTTGTATTATAATGTTAAAGTTCAAAATACTGTTTACTTAAACACAATTGTTTTTATTATAGTGTTTTATGGTATTAAAATAAGTTTTTATTTTATTAGATATGTTATTGTTGAATTTATTTGAATTATTTGAACAAAAAAGAATAAAATATGTATATTTTTGGGGGTTGTTGGGTTTATTGAGGCGATTAGGTAGGTAGTGTTTTTTAATTGTATGTTAACTAATGTTAATTGATAAGTACAGTAATTATTTTGTATCATTCAATTGTCTTTTTTGTTTACATGTTCAATTTTGTTTTCAATTTTTTCAATTTTCATTTCTAGCTCTAAAGTTTATTGACAAATTAGTTTTTTTTTTAAAAATATATATTAATTCATGTTTGTTGATTCATTGACCCTTATTTTATATTTTTATTTGATATGTTCAATATTTTTTTTAATATGTATTATATTTTAATTTTGACAGGTAGCATTTGATATTTAGGGGATTTGATGGATAGTAGTAAATTATAGATGCATGTATATAAATAAATGCATATTCATTGACTCATTTATTAATTATGCAAATCTCTTAATTGGAAATGTACAAATTGTGCTCCTAAACAATATTAACGTTCAAAAATATTTGTTAATTTCTTATTTTAAAGAAATGTTAGTAGTATTTTTCAAATGGGTTGTGGTGTATATTGGGGGAATTAGTAGGTATCTTTTTTAACAATTAGTGGATATTTTATTAAAAACATAAATGTGTCAAATTAAAAAAATGAAGATTTTTTGTGTACATTTTATTAGATTATTTTTAGGTTTGTGTTTTTTTGTGTGTGTTTGAGAGATCTTGTTTATTTGCAAAAATTAATATTTGTACTTTTTTTTAACAATTATTAACTCTTTAAAAATAGTTTTTTAAATTGTAAGATATTTTAATGATTTTTATTTTTTTACATTTTTTATTTAATTTTTTGAAACTTTTTAATGGGCACTTATATTTTTTGAAGCTGCTGCATCTAATTGGTTTGCTCCCCCAAAAATAGGCCTTGCCCCAGTGTATGTTAGACTGGACTTTAAATAGTCATCATCATCATATTCTTTATTCTAAAACTGCTGGCATAAAAGTTCACATAGAAACAGCTCACATAAAAACTTTAAAACAATAAAATTAATAAAATCCTCTAAAACCATCATAAAAGCCATTAATTTAGCATTTCTTATGTAACAGTTTAGTCACTAAACATTGCTAGTCATGAAATTTCACAGAGCCGCAGCAGCCATATGGCTTGTACTTCTGGATTCCAATAGCACCTCAGTAGGGAAGGTCAGTTAATTAGAGAGTGGAGCTAAAATCTTCATACAGGCCAAGTTGCCAACAGCAATGGACAGAGCAGTACAGTTCTCATGGCTTAACACTACTCTGTCTAACTCCCCATACTCCCACTAAAAAGCAAGACAGAGCAAACACAATCAAGGGTGTTGTGTTGGATCTGAGGATTCTAGAAACAACCCTAAAATCTCCTATCCAAATACACAAAGTGGTAGTATCCACCTCTTCCTGTAGTTTTGATAATACTGACATAAAAATAATATATGATTTATACATTCTTCCGCCTGGGGACAAAAAAGCAGGTCAAGTTTGGGTCAATGTCATGTTGCCTCCATTTAGCAGTGAAAGTGTGCAGCAGTAGAGTCCTGAGACAAAATCTAATGTACAGAGTCTTTGCCAGTTGGGTTTTAATCGAGTCCATGTATTCTTCCATAAGGAAGCGATCTTTAAATTCCAGGAAGGCTAGTGTCAGAGTGGCCAAACTCCTGTACCTGCTCAATTCTCGATCTATATACCCCCAGTACATCCCCTTGAGTACAGTCTTTGACAAACTGGTCAAAGCTCCTGGATTAGTCCACAGGTGTTCACATCCCAACTTCACCAACAAGGTCTTGATATGCCCAAACCAGGGGATCTTGTAGACTCCAGGCTACTTAAGTAACTCCTCCAGTCCCGTCTGATACATGACTAGGTCCACTGAGGCCCATTGCCGTCTCCAATACAGCAAAAGTCTAAGGACTGCTTTGTGGGCGATGGACCTGTGGCCCAGATCAAGACGTAATGGCTGGAGCGGTGTACTAGTATGGAGATTCACCAAAGATCATAAAAATTGGTTCTCACCCACCTCTAGTGCAGTGGCCCTCTCGTGTCCCAACAGTTCTCTCTCATGCTGGGAGCCACCTAATGCTTGTATGTTAAAAATGTGGATGGCTGGGGATGCGGGTCGAATGCTGGAATCCTCTAAACCCCTCAGGATGCCCCCTGCATAATGTTCAAGCTTCAACTTGCTCTTGTAAATCTGAGCAGACCAACCAAACTTCTCCCTCAGGGTGAGGCCCAGATTTTCAAAGGTGCAGACACTCTGTAGGGGAGCACTGTTCAGAGATGGGTTGGGCAGATTGTATGGCTGGGATTTAAAAAAAAAAACATATACTTGGTTTTATGTAGGTTGATCTCAAGTCCTCTCTGTTCACAGAATACACCAAACTGGTCCAGGAGATTCTGCATACCCATAGGGGATATAGATACAGGTAGGGTGTCATCTGTGAACAGGAGGGCTAGGATTGTCATACCTGCTGGGGTCTGGGCATCATGATTGCTCTTTTCTAATTGGGCTATCAGATCGTTGGTATATAATAGAAACAGGGTTGGCCAAGAACACAGCCCTGTCTTACCCCCTTGTGACTGGATGTTGTCAGCTCCCCATGTTTGCCATATCTGACCTTCGCATAGTTCTTTTGGTGCAGCCTCCTGATGGCATCAACTGGATAACTTGGGGCAACCTGTTCAATTAAATCTTTTCACAAGGCCTCCCTTGGCACAAAGTTGAAGGCAGTGCAGAGGTCAACAAAGAGTACATAAAGCCAGCCACCCCTCAGAACGACATACTTCTAGTATATGAGTTGTAGTCAAAATACTTGGTTGATGGTGCTGGTCACTAATCCAAACCCTGCTTTAAGGGGGGTTATCAGACCTGCACCCTCAACCCACTCACACAGCCCATGTGGTGCCTGCCACTCAGTGCAGGAAAATGCAGGGGGGTACCCCCCAGTGCACAACCACCTCCCCCCAACACAAGGGGGGCCCGCAATGGGCCCCCAAAACCAATCCCCGCCAGCCTTTCCATGGTGTTTTTGCCGCCATGGAAAGGGTGGCTACAGCCAGCATTCTAATTTGGCGGACGGTGCCAGCTAGGCACCGCCACCATTTTAGGCATGCTGGCCGCTTCGCCCGGCAATCGGTACGATTGCCAGTGGCAGAAGCATGGTTGGCGGTCTTTGCGACTGTTGCGGTTGGAAAGCGATTCCCCCCGCCATCGTAATGTGGCAGGGGAAAATTGCTGTCCGGTGGGGGAGGGGTCGCCACCGCACGGCTGGTGGTGGCGGATCTTCCATCATCGCAATGACCCCCTTAGTATTTATGTTTTGCATTTTTAAACATATATATTTAATTTTCCCAATAATTGTTTCCATATTTCCATTCAATTCTATAACAACATAGGGCCTCATTACGATAATGGTCGGACCGGCTCCTGCGGTCCTGTTGGAGGTGGTGGGACTGCCGCGGTCTCGTCTGAAGCGTTCGCTCTAATTTTGACTGAGCGGGTGTCGAAAAGGACCGATGGAGCCAGTTGAAGTGCAGACAGGTTTAAGAACTGCCTGCCCAATTATGATGTGCCTGTGGGGGTCCAACCACCTCATCTGAGCTTTTGGAAAGGGAGGGATATAAGGCGAATACTCACATGTGTACAGCTTCTCATGTCCTGTGCCAACTTGGAGCATATTGCACATATCTTGCTGCTGCTGTACCTTCTCAATGACACTCCAAGTCAACACAGTGGTGGACGCAACCGCTGGTAAGTGTCACACCTTCCTGTGTATATGGAGTCTCCAGAAAATTGATGCACCGACATGGAAAAGCAGGGGCGTAGCTTCCCCAATATGAGAGGGGATGTATGAGTAACATGTTTCCAAGTCATCACTCTGGGACATCTTGCCAAAGCATATTTTATGAGAAACAGGACATGAGGGTGCCTGAAGGTACAGTCGAAAGAGCAAGTAGTGAGACTTGTGTAGCAGGACTGTAAGTGCTCAGTGGTCTGTCGGTGGTTAGCACTGGCAGGTCAAAAAAGCAGATGCAGAGACGGGTCCCATCAGACTCTCCGAATATGCCCTCACCCTCAGGGTGCGAAATAAATTCAACTCTGCAGCAGTGCCACCTTCCACTGCCACTGATGTAACTGCAAAGAGACTCTTAATACTTCAATCCCAGTGTTGTCACATCAGACCTGAAGCATTATCATATTATTCTGCAACGAAGTCACAGTTGTTGCTCCAATAACTAATGCAACTAACAACCACCGGCAAATCCAATAGTCCTGGCTTCCTGTAGGTACAATCTAAGTCGCTGTATCAGATAACTTGATGGCAGAAGTAGGAATATATTTTTTTTGCAGGTCAATTTGTCAATCAAAGATGCAGCCGCTGTCTGTGCAGTTAACAGCGGTGGGGCAATGGGGCCGTGCAAGGGGGGATTTTGAAGGAGAATGCAGAGGGAAAATGTAGTATTTATTTAATTTTCCCTCGGCATCGTCCCACAAAATCCCCCCTTACCCGGCCTCACCGCCCCACTTCTGTGACCTGCATGGACCACAGCTGTAAAGATGTAAAGCTTACATGTTTGAAAGCCATGTCCCCATGTACATTGGGCATGGCCCTGTGAGAGCCCCTTCCACCCAGTTCAGTCATCCCACTCAAAGTTCTATTGTGAAGAACACGAAAAACACAATGAAATACAAGCTTCACCACACTGTACAAGTCCACCACACCATAGAAGACAAAGAACAAAGAACATGTGTGAGTGTCAGTTCGGGCAGGTCAGACATCCCTGGTGAAAATCCACAGACACTGCACATCACCTGACTAATAGCAATCCAAGCCAACCTTGTCCCACACAATACATCAATCATGGGGTTGTGGCACTACATACAGCCCCCCCCAGAACCACAACACGTGGATAAGGGAAACAACCTTTACATTGCGGTGGTTAAACCGCGATGCCATTACAACGCGGTTGTTACAACGACCACGTTGTTAGCATGCAATGCTATTACTACGCAAGTCATTACATCGACTTGCAGTCTATGGCGTGCAAACATTAGAAATAGTATAGTTTACTATTCCAACACCTTCCCTACTGTTGCGTAGGCTGGAGTTGGAATAGCAAATTATATATTTCTAATGTCAGAGCCATCTACTGCAAGTCGCTGTAATGACTTGCTTAGTAGTGGCATTGCGTGGTAACAAGGCGGTCATTGTAACGACCGCGTTGTAATGCCATGCGATGTTTTGACTTGCGTAGTAATGAGTCATATTCCGTGGATAAGGATAGGGGTGTTGTATCCCTGGTCCAAACATATTTTGTTGTTCTCTGTGTAGGCAACAGCACAGAATTTATGTTCCCATCACATCTGAATGATGCCCTCTATGTCCAGGTCAATGACAATATAGAGGCACATTCTCACAAACTCTATATGTGTGGCCCTCCCAGAAGCTGGTGTACTGATGTTTGCAATAAAGAGTGTTACAAAACAGTACTTCCTCATTAATAACACAGCAGTCACTTCTGTGGCACCTGCACATTGCTCATAAGGTCCTGATGTGACACCGAATGTATGTCTCAGGAAAATAAAATACACCTCCACTGTTAAAGCCATGTAATGGGCCTTCACACATAATCCACATGAAAAAGGAAAGTTTTCACACAAACCACGGTCTAATACATTTAAAGGCCACAATGTAAAGACTCCCAGCAGATTTGAATTACCCAAACTAGGGAGACTCCTAGAAGGCAATGGGCCAAAGCCACAGTCTATATTGCACCTGCTTCAATGTCCCCATGCGCACAGGACCTGTGGCATGAGTTATATCAGGGACAGCCAACATTGTCACAAAGTGACACGCACATATGGCTAATGTGTAAGTGCACGTCCTGAAAAAAAACACTGTAGCAACAGCAGTTGTCAGACATCCATTAAAACAACACAAACAAAAAAGGGTACATGTGCATCCAAAGTACCAATTAGGTGTGTCAATACAAAACCTCCCATGTCTGGAGAAACAAATATTTACTTTGCACACATTAAACACATATCAACCCTACATGCACATAAGGCGAACGTCCACCTCCACACAGTGGTGCACATCCTGTGAGGACATGGATTTGGCATCACAAGTCCTGTGTCTCCTGTACCTGCTTGATGATGAGGGAAATCACTCACGTTGTGGACACTACTGCCGGTAAGTGACATACTGATTCCCCCTCCACTAATAACCCATAGCAAATCGATGGGCAGCCAATAAAAATCAGGAGCTCACCAGTGTGTGCATGTTTATGGGTGTTTGAGCAATATGTGTCTCAGTTATCACACTGGGAAAACTTGCAGATACACATGTGTATTGTAGATGGGCATTAGGGGGCCTCAGGCCTTTTAGTGAGCTGGGTCCTGCTTGCGCATCTGTAATACGAAAAAGAATATTTTGATATGGGTGTCAATTGAGCTCTACATTGTAGCCATCACCATCAGGATCCATAAATACACAACTGACGTCAGCAGCAGTAGCCCCCTGCATTACCTGTGATGTCACTCCAAAGAGACTTGTCACAATACACTTATAGTCTCATTATTTCTGAACATAAGCCGTTCAAAAATACACAACAAAGCAATAGTTGTTGTCCATAGATCCTATGTAACTCACAACCAATCACAAAGCCAGTAGTCCTGGAATGGCCCAGGTGTGAGGTCAGTTGCATCAGATATCTGGTAGCAATGACATAAGCTTCAAAATGCACGTCAGGTGGCACACTAGGATAAGCACCGATGCACAGTAAAGGTGTCATAGGACTTGGCCAAAATTACTTAAGGCATGCCCCTCTCACAGTCCCCCTCCCTACTTAGAATAAACCCACTGCAAGACCTGGGTGGCCTGAAGAATCATGTGAGTTGTTTAGCAGGCTTTGAATTGTCCTGGGGTATGTCCGTCATTAGTCCCGGCAGGTCGCCAATTCAGATGCCATACTCTACCCTACACACATTATATATTTTCCACACATTCAAGTTGCAAAATTGTCCCAAACCAGCAGCAGTACCACCACAGCTGGAACAACAAACACACTTCTAACAATCCATAACCACTGTTGGCAGGTCAGAACAGAAGCATCATTTACAAAAAGGAGCCAAGGGGGTCTTGCAGGCAGGTCGCCCCCCACTCATAGTCATATACAAAAAAGGACCTGCCTCGTGCACCAATCTTAGTTTAAAGCCCAGAGAGCATTCAATACTTCCTACTCGACGTGCTGGCAATTGTACAATTTGTTGCCTATTAGCCGTTTGGTCAATCGCTACGGAGTTCTAATATCTCGGGCTATGGAAATACCTGAAAACTAGGTGAATTTGACAAAAAATTACCCTGGGAGCCTATACAACCCCCCACCACTATGTGTGAAGAGAGAAAGGAAAGGCAGGGAGAAGAGGGAACATCAGTCTCGCACTCAGCAGCACCATCAAGAATTGATGTCCGTTCCAACGCCTCAAAGAAAAGAAGTGCAGGAAAAAATGAGGACGGCAGTGCCTCACGGACGTAACCCCCACGAGGTGTAAGCGGACAGGTACTCGTCCGTTACCTCACTTTCTCATCATCGGCCACTACCGTCCAAAGTGAAAAATGAAAAGTGACACAACAGGTCTAGCATCTATTCTAATACCTATTGTAACTAATAATCTAAACTGTGTCTGTGTGCAAAAAAAGGAGTAGAAAAGAAATGGGTGTCGACCCTACGACTAGGGAGAATGAGTCTGATCAGGACCCAAAGATACTCCCAGTTAAAACCGGACAAACCCACACTAGCTAAATGAGACTTTTTATTCAATGCTGTGTGGCTGTCCCCTAAAAACCGACATGTTTCGTTGCCTGTATGGATTGGCGGCAACTTCTTCAGGGCTAGGGTCGACTAGCCTCTCTGCTTTACTTGTGCTGACCAGTATGATATCTGTCAGAACCGTAAGGGTTGCTCACTTACAACATACCTCACCCCACAAAACTCGAGGGTCTGTGCTCCCTCAGATACTTCTGGGTTGCTTGCCAGCAACCTGCGGATTCATATATCTCATCAGTGTCGCGTTTCGAGTTCTATCAGATCGATGGAAGCCTGATAGATGAGAATGAAGATGGATTCAACCCAGATCTGTGACTGTGGGTGAGTGTCTGAAAAGTTTCAGCGATCCGTCCATCATCTCCTTGTGTTTGCTTTGTTCACCCTAAGTTGGCAGGGTATGCCCAGACGTGGGTCCCTTGATCACTTTGCCACTGGATTCAAGTTAGCCTGGCTGATGAAGGGTGTTACCCAGAAACCGGTCCCAGTATGCTTGTTTCCGGTTCAGGGAAGACCTGGCTTTGCAGTTCGGGCTGGACTGTTCCCATGAGGCACAGGGTCAAGACTGATTTGCATATAGCTGGGTCTGAACTGAGGTGGCGAAGTGAGCTAAAGAACGATGATGGATTCAACCCAGATCTGTGACAGGGGGTGAGTGTCTGAAAAGTTTCAGTGCTCCGTCCATCATCTCCTTGTGTTTGCTTTGTTCGCCCTAAGTTGGCAGGGTATGCCCAGACGTGGGTCCCTTGATCACTTTGCCACTGGATTCAAGCTAGCCTGGCTGATGAAGGGTGTTACCCAGAAACCGGTCCCAGGATGCTTGTTTACAGTTCAGGGAAGACCTGGCTTGGCAGTCCAGGCTGGACTGTTCCCATGAGGCACCGGGTCAAGACTGATTTGCATTTAGCTGGGTCTGAACTGAGGTGGCGAAGTGAGCTAAAGAATTATGATGGCTTCAACCCAGATCTGTGACTGGGGCTGAGTAACTGAAAAGTTTCAGTGCTCCATCCATCATCCCCTTTTGTTTGCCCTAAGTTGGCAGGGTATGCAGATATGGGTTCCTTGCTCACTTTGCCACTGGATTCAAGCTAGCCTTGCTGATGAAGGTTGTTACCCAGAAACCGGTCCCAGGATACTTGTTTTCGGTTCAGGGAAGACCTGGCTTGGCAGTTTGGGCTGGAGTGTTCCCATGAGGCACAGGGTCAAGACTGATATGCATAAAGCTCGGTCTGAACTGTGGTGGCGAAGTGAGCTAAAGAATGATGATGGATTCAACCCAGATCTGTGACTGAGGGTGAGTGTCTGAAAAGTTTCAGCGCTCCGTCCATCTTCTCCTTGAGTTTGGTTTGTTCGCCCTAGGTTGGCAGGGTGTGCCCAGACGTGGGTCCCTTGATCACTTTGCCACTGGATTCAAGCTAGCTTGGCTGAGGAAGGGTGTTACCCAGAACCCGGTTCCATGATGCTTGTTTCCGGTTCAGGGAAGACCTGGCTTGGCTGTTCAGGCTGGACTGTTCCCATGAGGCACAGGGTCAAGACTGATTTGCATATAGCTGGGTCTGAACTGAGGTGGCGAAGTGAGCTAAAGAATGATGATGGATTCAACCCAGATATGTGACTGAGGGTGAGTGTCTGAAAAGTTTCAGCGCTCCGTCCATCATCTCCTTGTGTTTGCTTTGTTTGCCCTAAGTTCTGCACTATCTGCACTAGAAGAGGAGGCGGCAAGTGCGGTCTGGTGCATGGGTGAAAGATAAAAAGGAGGCTCTATATGTGTGTATCTGTGTGTTTAGTGTTTATATGGGTGGTAAGGATGTTTTAGGGTTTAGAGGTGGGTTGAGGTATTTGGTGATAAGGATGTTTTCAGGCTATGGGGATGGGTAGGTGTATTGGGTGATATGGGTGTTTTTATGGTTTATGGGTAGGTAGGTGTATAGGGTGGCAAGGGTGTTTTTCAGGTTTAGGGTGTGTAAGAGTATTGGGTGGTAAGGGTGTTTTTAGGGTTTAGGGGTGAGTAGGGGTATTGGATGGTAAGGTGTTTTTAGGGTTTACAGTGGATAGGGCTATAGGGTTGTAAGGGTTTATGGGTGGCTAAGGGTATAGAGTGGTAAGATTGTTTTTAGGGTTATGGGGTGGGTTGGGGTATTGAGTGATAAGGGTGTATTTAGGGTGTAGGTTTGGGTAGTAGTATGGGATGGTCAGGGTAATTAAAAATGGTAGGGTTCTGGTGGGTTCTTTTAAAAAAAGTAATATATATGTATGTATTTACATATACATATGGATGATTTCACTTACCTTATATCTACTTACCTTGCGCTGTAAAGGCATGTGTGGTCAAAGGGCAAAGGCTTATGTGTGATAAAAGCTTACGCTGTGAAGGCAATCAGTGGTAAAGGCATTACGTGGCAATGTATGCGTGGTAAAGGTACGCATTGTAAAGTCATTCAACCGTGGCTGTTTCTTACAGATTCTACACTTAGACCTGATTACATGTTGCTCCTTAAATTCCAACCCATGTGTAATAAATACCTCAACATTCTTTAAGTTTAATAGGAAAAAGCATATAGTATTTACCATACCATGCAGATTTTGGTATTTCCCCAGAATCACATAATTGGTGTTATTTATCCCACCTCGTAAATACCTAGCCCAGTGGTATCCTTATTTATCAGGTGCAGTAAATAGCACATATACTTGTAATCAGGCCCTAATTGCTAATTAGATCTCATCACTAGACAGAGCATGCGTTGTCTCGAAATGCTGTATATATTTTGTGGGCTCCAGACTACCCATTGGCTTCTATTCTTTCTCCCCATCTGTCCATGGTATGCATGTGTCATGCCTCTTCCTGTGTTTAGACTTCCCAGGGGGCATGGACCAATTACTACTATCCATCCAGTGCTCCCATTTAATGACCATTTTAGGAACTTCTTTTTTCTTTGTTTAAGAGCCCTTGTCAGGAGCACTCGTGCTTTCACTTGCTCCAAGTGCCGTTGTAAACAGGGTTGTCATTCATGTTCTTATCTTGTCACATTTGCTGAGCATTAAAAGACGGAGATCAAAAGGCAGACACTGTTTTCATAGTGCTCCTGTTCTGTGCACCAACCCCCCTACTTCACTGTGTCACGTGACCCATAGGGACATTGTTGTTTTTTTCACAAACTTAGCATGAGCGCTTTGCAACTTGCCTGCTGCTTTGCACATGTTACTAAATGTCTTTATTTTTTGCAATAATTTTAAAGATTGCTTTAACATGAGAACTCATCGCTGTGTTCACCCTCTGCATGTTCCTGGGATTTTCACTGACCATTATGTGAAAGGTCGAATAACAATGCCCCTTGTTATTTTGTTCTGGCCAGTCCTTAGCCATTAGACAAAACATACTGATTCTGCTGTTGTTTGAACAGCGCATTTGGGTTTTTAGTGGGGTGCACGAATAGGTGACACACACTTGGAGAGGGACATTTCCAGGGAGAAGAGCACCTATGATGTAGATCTACCATCTATAGGCTAAGGTATGGGGTCTGCTCACAAAGCCCAGAGATCTTCTATTATATGATAATACTTCTTCTTAGCAAGGGGAGGGAGGTTAGGCACTACAGTCTTTTCTCCATTGTCGGTTTATGATGACATCTCCCTTCATGATTTATGGACTAGTGGCTATGCTGACAATATTTGTACTATGCATTTTCCTTCTTGTTGTGGCACGTATACTGCATGTTAGGGCACGTTAGTTCAAATAAATTATTTAAACTGTTTTGTATCTCTGTCAGATCTTATTATGGACAAGTACAAGAGAGTGAGTAAAAGGGTGTGTCTTGTCACCACGATTCCTGAGAGATCTGGTAGTGCTGTGTTCTGGGGTGCCTAATCATTTGTTTCTCTATGAGTGAGTAGGAGAGCAAGTGAGGTACTATAGCTAGTTGGTTCCGGGTTCGTGAGCACTAAGGTGGTAGGAAGACTCAGTCCCTATATACCAATGTCCCATATTCCTTCGCATAGTTCTGTAGTTGTGCAGAATCCCTCAACAGCTGCTTGTTCCAAAATGGCAGTGCTCAAAGAAGGCCCACGGGCCACTTGCAGCCTGCCAGGCCTTTCCATGCGGTCCCCATGAAAAGCAACAGCATTCACAAATTCGGTACCATTTCTGCCTGTTGTGATTACTTGGGAGCTGCATTCGCCAGGAAAAGCATCAAAGGGCATGCGTGGATAATCAGTGTCTTGCCTGCTCACCTGCGCCTCTGCACCCTTATCTGCCTCTGTGATGTCACTTGCTTGTTGTGCGGCAGAGGAAGGGGCTTTTAGAAAGGGCACCCAGGTTGCTGGCTTCCTTTTCCAGCACAGACATCCTGTCTGCTGCCCTCAGCCTTACCTCACCACCCGCATCATTGCCAGCTGTGCCTCACCTCGCCCGCAGGCAGCATTGCCTCACTCAGCTCCTCTGATGCTAAGGTGTCTGCAGAAGGGCACTTTAAAAGAAAGGAAGCTCATGCACATGCTCGTAGATCTGCAGCTGAAGTTTCTTCTTAAAAAGTAAGTCAACTTGCCAGGAGATGGGAGGCATCAGGGGAACACTGAGGAGAGGGTAGGGAGGGTTTCGTGAAGCTTTAAGGGTGCAGAGATGGAGGTCTTAAGGAGCCATGTGCATTATTTATAAATGTTAAAATATGCCTAACATAAAATGTTTAGATTTTACTATTTAGTGAGACATTAAATATATTTTCTTGGTCCGTTTTCAACCTTTAGTTTTTGTAGCCACCGAACATCTTTTTTATTTAGTTGGGCTTTTTTCTAAAGGAAGTCCAGATTGTTTTAGGTACAGGCAAAAAGAACAGATGATGGACCGAATGCTGAACAACTCAAGCATTCACCACCAGTCACAGATCTGGGTTTATCCATTGTTTTTTGCCTACCATGCCACCCCAGTTTGGACCCAGCTATATGCAAATCAGTCTTGACCCGAGCATCCTAGGATCAGTTTTGGGTATCACCCCGCATCAGCCATGCTACCTTGAATCCAGTGGCAGAGTGAGCACAGGACCCATGTCTGGGCATACCTTTCCCACTTGGGGTGACAAAAGCAAAAAGATTGGATGGTGGTTGGAATGCTGAACTGGATTCAAGAGAAGGAGGCACAGGTATCAATTTTCTTTCCCCCCACTGCTTGGATATCAGCTGCAAAGAAAGATCACTAAAGGGCGGGAACTGCCAAATGAAAAATACCGCTCTAATGGCTGCAATTGTCTTGTTTTATCTTGCCGCTACCTGGGGAATCATTGTTTCAAAGACTATAATCTCTGCTTGCTACCTGGTTGCTTCTGGGAGATACAGCATCAGAAGGTACAGAGTACGCTACAATCTTTATTAGGCTTGGTACAACTGCTCTTTCATTGGCCCTCATTGCACAAGACATCAGAACAACTAGAGAGTAAGGAAAAATAGAAAGGCTACTTGTCCTTTTCCCTGGAAGTATTCAAATAAACAAAGTGGACAAGTCCTTTAGTAGGTGTTAAGGTCGTAGTTCTTGACCTGTACCTTCGAAAAAGGAGCGCTAACAACAGATCGTTGTTTAAGGAAACCCCTCACCCACCTACCTAGTAGGTGGCATGCTTCATCATCGGGGGCCAAGCTGGATTACCGAGTGCAATCCAGCTGTGCTTCAACGCCTGAACTACAGCGGAGAAGGTTGTTGTGTGAAAAGTGCAAAGTGCTATGTGAAGTGAAATTATGTGCTAAAACTATCTCTAGGAAGTACCCTTATAAAAGTTTTAATGGAAGGGTCCCAGGATATGGGTAAAACACATCGTTGAGATACCCATGAGGTTTTAAAATGAACCTCTGTATCCCTTTAAAAATTACAGGTCTACTAGTTTCAGCCTTCAGATGTGTTCAAGAGGCTTTCGTCAGGACAAGCTGAAAGTGCGTGCCCAAAGAAAAAGGGCCACTGTGGTGTGAATATCAGCACACACCCTAAAGTGTGCTGTGAGTGTGGTGGGATCTTGTTACTTACAGATCCTATGCAGCGAGTACCGTGAAGGAAAGAAGTACATAGTACAACTACATTGTCACATTTTCATTTGTACACAGGTATGTCATGCATGTGTTACTTAATAGCGCTCCTCTGTGCGTAGAGTAGTGGTGACTGGTTGGGAGAAGGCATCATGCATGTGACTTGGTGAGTGCATGCTTGATGACTATCTAAAGATAACCAAGCGTGGCTACAATGTGCCCCAGTAGTCTCTAATTAAACGCAAGACAAAAATACTGACACTTGAAGTATATTTAATAGGTTATGAGTGTTGTGCAGTGGTAGATTATCTTAATTTTATCAATTGTATTCGCGTTGTGGCACATAAAATGTATTTGCGTTATGGCACATCAGGTGATTGTTTAAAATTAAGTATCTCGTGGTTGCGCGTGATATATCCAGAGAACACAATTAACATAGAGAGACACACAGGACATACAGACACCTCATTGCACAAGGCCAATTTCCTGGGGGAAGGAGGACTAGACGGGTTGCCGCACTCTGGCAAACTCAAATCAGCACATCTCATAACCAGTTACTGTGCTCCCCAAATATATCAAACATGCCACCGAAAACATATGCCAAGGCAGGGGCTTTATTAAATACTAGAACACCATTATCAACAAATACTGTTCAGTACAAATGGGTTTGAGAAAACAAATCAGCACGGAAAGGGAGCTGCTGTCATTGGTAGCAGGAGAAATTCCACCATGGGTAGAATCATGACCCCTATGAGTAAAGATTGACCAGAGTTCCCTCGGGATCCATCAGGACAATAACCAGGTGCTAAGGCCGGATTGTACTTCTAAAGGGACCCTGCACTCAGGGGCGGCTCGACCCTCCAACCTCCTACTCGTTACTGTTTCCATATCTCAGTGGACCCTGGACAAGTTCATTGCGCCCATGCCACCGGGTGCCGCTTTTAACGGGTACAGGCAGGAGGTCTACATTCACGGAGAACCTGGTATTCATACTGATGCTACTGATATGCTACTGATATGGGAGTGCCGACTGTATCTGGAAGTTCAGTGGGTTCTGCACTCTTCAAACCTAACTGTTCAGAATGTGAGCCGCCTCAGCCTGGGTTACCAGTGTCTGAACTGATGGAACCACCTGAGACCTTCTCTCTTTTCGACTCTGGGATTGTGTCAGAGTCAGATCCTGAAAATCTTGAGAACGCCAGACTGGCTGTACCTATGATCTTTTCTAGAAACCATCGCATAGGAAGTCTGGCAACCCTGAATGGAAAAGATCATGAGGTAACTGATCCTTGTACTATAGCCTCAAATATTGAAGATCTCCTGACCAAAGTCTTTGCGCAGGGCTCTTTGGATCCTGTGATAACAACAGATTATGAATGACTGTGGGACCCTGGTGGCATTGATCTTACTGCAACTAATACAATCCCTCAATCTACAGACCTCAGTGACTCTCTTGCACAGGGGTATTGAGGGTCCCTGCCTCTCATCGCCTGTCCTCTCTGCCTTCCGGTTCACTTTGTTGGGCCCCTTCCAAATCTCCTACTCTGGCCGCCATTTATATTCTTTTATTGCAGCATTGGGACGAGTACTGTAAAGATTAATTGGTGCTTAAAACCGTTCTTTTAAAGACTCAAGTGGCTCCTGAGAAAGCTCTAAAGGAATATTGATACTCTCAACATATGACTGGGGAAAGTCAAGAAGGTGCCTTCAAACAGCTGTTGGAGCAGTTAAATCCTAGATCTCATGACAGCAAGTTCAGATGACCACGCTGTCATAAAGGGTCGAAGATTTTGAGAACCTCTCCCTCTTGCACAACATTAAGGTATTGGGGATCCCCGACGGGGTGGAGGGGGACGATCTTAGAGGTTCTGTAGTTCTCTTGTTTAGGTAAGCCTTCCCCACCTTGAAGGATTGGGATATGGATTGCATGATCGAGAGAGCCCATCACTATCCTTTTTGGCCACCCAGTGAGGGGTCACATCCTCGTTATCCACGGGCCATCTTGATATATTTGGGTAATTTCATGCTCCGACAAGGAGATATACAGGGCTGCTTGTCCAAGATCACCTGTGAAAGCGGCCGGAGTGGATTTTTTCATTCAATCAGATTTCTCTCACAAGACTGTGGTTCGGCGATGGCAGTTGAGAGAGCATATACCGGCACTTCAAAATCTTGGAGCTTAGGTCTCATTACTGGAGCCTGCAATTTTGCACATCAGATGTGAGGGGCAAATGTATTAATGTTTTAAAGCTCCAAAGGTTGAGGAGCTCTTGACCAAGTGGCAGGTGGGTAAACAAGGAGACTAATGGAACTGGTTGACTTTGTGTTGTTGTCTCTTTTTCTTTTCTTTGTTTTCTTATAGGAAGCTATAATATTAATGTTTTGCAAAACAAAATTCATCGGTAGCAAATCAAGCGCATCATGGAGATGAATTACATTCGATAAAAGCCGACTGGAGCACAAGGCACAGGTGGGATGGGTACGACATATATTCACAGAAATACAAGTACGTGACACAGTCAACCCCTTCATGCGGGTAATAGATTGAACCATTTGCCCCCCACCTTGCCAAATAGTTCGGGACATCCCCGGGCCTCAAAGAGGGCTCCTCCTGGGCCCCACACCAGTCCACTCCCTGCCTCCATTTCTTCACAGTAGGTGACTTGACCTGGGACCAAAGCGCCGCTATATCCCGCTTCGCCAACGCCAACGCTGTCCCCCAAGAATCGCTTATCTGCCCTGGATCCATTGAGGCCATCAAACACCCCCAAGAGCAGACGTAGTGGGTCGTGGGGAACCTCCCACCCAAGGGCCCGCGTGAGCTCAAGTTCCACCCCTCTCCAGAACGGCACCAGCGCAGGACACTGCCAAACCATGTGGTAAAAATCTGCGGGGGTGTGTGTGCAACACGCACAGGCCGGGGAGGGTCGCATGTGGGCGCTGTGCAGCCGTGCTGGAGTAAGGTATGCCATATGGAGGTAGTAGAGTTGGACGAGACACAGCTTCGAGGAGGTTGTCAAGGTCTTGGGGGCCATAAAGGCATCTCTCCAATCCGCCTCCTCCAGTGGTCCCAGCCACCCCTCCCAGCGGACTTGAAGCCGATCAAGTGACGCAGAGCCATTGTTCACCAGGGATCGGTAGATCCGTGACACCCCCCCTCTACCTAGGTTCCCCATCATCACCTGGGCCTCCAAGGGGCTAAATTCTCGGAGAGGGGTGGGGGACGGAATGTGTATGCGGAGTGCATGCCTGAGTTGTAAGTACTTGTAAAATTGGGAGGGAAGGAGGGAATAGCGTTGCTGCAGGTCCACAAAAGATCTGATATATTCCCCCGTCCAGACGTCTCAGAGTAACGAGATCCCGATGAGATCCCAACGGCGGAAGTCCTGGAGGGATGAAACCTCCCGCAGCCAGGTTCCACTCCACAGGGGCGTCTGTCTGGTGAGTTTCCGGTCCCATCGTACATGTCGGAGGGTTGTAGGCCAGGCCATAAGCACCGTCCTAGTGATTGGGGGCAGAGCCTGTGGCACGGGGCTTCTGTATAGGTACACTTGGATCTGCACCAAGTCCATTACCCTGAGTTCCACCCGGTACGCCGGGTCAGACCAGCCACCCGCGAACCAGTCGTGTACTACAATGAGCCTCGTGGCCAGGTAGTAGAGGTGGAGATTAGTCACCCCCATGCCCCTGTCAAAGGGGGGAATGCGGCAATGTGCTAGAGATATTTGTGGCCTCCCGTTACCCCATAAAAACTGGGTGAAGACTCCGTCCAATTTCCGAAACCAGTTGCCTGGAAGGCGGATGGTGATATTTTGTAATATATGAAGGAAGTGGGGGAGGACCATCATTTTGAATAGGGCACTTCTGCCCAAAGGGTTGAGAGGAAGGGAGTGCCATTTCCTGAGGTCCGCCTTGGCCCTAGCAACCAGGGGCGTAATATTCAGAGCCCACTCGAGTTCCGGGAGGAGGGCGACCCACACACCCAAGTATTTGAAGGATTGCCTGAGGAGAGGAATAGTCATTTGCCAGTCAAAGCACGCCGGAATGGGTGTAGGGGGACCAGGGTGGATTTTGTTGAGTTGAGTCGGAGGCCAGAGGCCCGCTCAAAGGCAGAAAGGGCGTCCAGGCATCTAGGGCCGGAGTGCTCCCGGTCCGCCAGAAAAAGGAGGACATCATCTGCGTAGAGGACTATCTTGTCAATCTGAGTCCGGTCCCAGGCCCAACCACGGATGAGGGAAGCCAGGGGTTCCATCGCCAATGCAAATAGAAGCGGTGAGAGCGGGCAGCCCTGGCGGGTGCCCCTTCGGATGGGGATCATCTCAGATAGTTCGCCGTTAATGAGGACACGTGCCCTGGGATTACAGGAAAGAACCCGAATAAGACGATGGAAAGGGGAGCCAAAATCCATCCTCTCCAGCAGGTCCCCAAGATAACCCCAATCCACCGGATCAAATGCTTTTTCAAAATCTATAAAAAGCAGAGCCAAGTACGGGGTGAGGTGATGACGGTGGGCAAGGGCCAGGTGGAGGCGGCATATGCAATGTCGGGTGCCCCGGGCAGGCATGAAACCGCATTGGTCTGGATGGACCAAGTCCTGCAGGTGAGGATGGAGCCATTGGGCCACCACCGTGATGAAGATTTTGACCTCCGTATTGAGGAGAGAGATAGGACGATAGTCCGTGCAGTCAAGGGAGGGTGGCTGCGTTTTTGGGATGACCACAATAGTGGCCAGATCGGTTTCAGGCAGGAAGGATCCTTCATCTATCACATGCTTGAACAGCTCAGCTAAGTGGGGAACCAATTCATCGCGATAGGTCGCATAATACTCTTGGGGGTAACCGTCGGGCCCGGGCGTCTTGCCAGAGTCCAACGGAGAGATGGCTTCATGTATCTCCTCTGGGGTGAAAGGATGGTCCAGAGCCTCTGAGGTCGTCTGGGGAAGGCGGGGCAGCTGGGTTCCAGTCCCAGCCAACAGATCCGCCAGGGAGGACTGGGGAGGGTGGGTTGCATAGAGGGCAGCGTAATATCTAGCGAAAGTTTGGGCAATGGCATGGGACGTCACATGGTGACTTCCGGTTCCATCCCGAATCCCGGGGATGATGCGGTTAGCCTTGGGATAAGACACTATGTTATAAAGCAATTTGCCATTTTTGTCGCCCCAACCATAGACGCGTGCCACCGAAGATCGCCAGAGCATTTTAGCGGATTCCAGCGAATCTCCTCGCGGAGCAATGAAAGTTGCTGAATGGAGTCGTCGCTGTCATCTGTAAGTCGGACTCCTTCCAGCCGCGCTGCCTGGACTTCCAGCTGCATGAGCTGAGCAGATTGCTCCCTGCGTTTCGCGTGGACCAGGCCTCTGGTCACACCTCGGACCACAGCCTTGCCGGCCTCCCACAGCATTCTCGGCGAAGGAACCAAGCCCACATTGGCTGAGAAGTAAAGTCGCAATTCTCGTCCGAGGGACTCGACAAATGTGGCATCCTGTAGGAACCAAGCGTTCATCCGCCATGTCGCACGGGTGCCAGCATGGGAGGTCCCGAGACGGAGGGAGATGGGGAATGGTCCGAGATACCCCTGGGCAGTATGGAGGCCGCGGACAGCAATTAACAGTCCGTCGTGGGCAGCAGAAACAGATCGATGCTGGAGTGGGTGTGATGGGCCGCCGAAGTGTGGGTGTATTGTTCCTTATGGGGGTTCCACACCCTCCAGGCATCACAGAGACCTAGAGCGGAGGACCAATCAGATAAACGTTTCACAGAGGCAAGGCGGGAGGCCGATGGACTGCCAGTTGCATCACACGATGGCTGTAGGGCGGCGTTAAAGTCTCCTTCAACCACTGTTAGGTCATGTGGGAAGGAGGAAATCACCGGCGTGAGGCAGCGGAGGGTAGAGGCCATGGTGGCGGGGGGATGTATGTGCATAGGAGACTAAGAGGGTGACCCTCGATCGTACCCGTCAGGGCCACATAGAGGCCTTGAGCGTCCGTTTCAACTTTGGCCAGGGTAAAGGGAAGTCCTCGCCGAAGTAGTATGGCCACCCCCCGGGAACCTCGTGTAAAACCTGAGTGCCAGACCCTGTCAAACCCATAGCGGGCAAGGAAATTACATTGGGAGCCCAGGAGGTGTGTCTCCTGTAGAAACAGGATGTCAGGTGCATGGCGGCGGGCACTGCGAAGGACAGCAGCACGCTTGATACGGTCAAGTAATCCATTAACATTCCAGGATAGGACATGGAGGGTCCTATTGAAGTTGGAGGCCATCAAGTTGGACAGTGTCTGGAAGAGCGGATGCAAGCGCGGAGGTGGCCAGGTCCCCAGGACAGCAGCCTCCCAAGGCCCGGGACGCCGGGTGGAAAGTCTGTGAACTGGTGGACTTGGTGTCGTCGGCGAAGGCATACATGTGGCTGCAGCTACCGATAAGAACAAGAACCAGCGGCCCGTAGGCGGCTAAAAACAACAAACTGTTGGGAGACAATGGTCTTTCCCCTTCCCTCACCCCCCAACTCCCCCCACCCTACACTTCTGAAGAGGAAGCATCTGTTGCCCTGAACGAGAAACAAATCAAACCAACAACCCCGCTGTGAGGTTAGATGCTAAGCTAAACCGGTTAGCGAAACAGGAACGTGGCAGAGATGGACCCCCTCCATGTAGCCGGATAAGACATACGTCGACAGCTGTAATCATATTAAAACAACGTTGCAACCAGTACCATAGGCAGGTCATGGGATTGGATTAGAAATTAGTTCACCAATGCAGGGGAACAGCTAAGTCAGATCGCCCCCCTCGCGGGGATTTCAAGAGTAGTCACCTTGCTGGTGCCTCCGGAAAAGGGGAGACGGAGTTCCCGCCCCGTGGTTCAGGTAGTCCCATCTTCATCGGATCCACGGATCACAGGACTCTTAGACAAGTCTGAGTGTGACACTGCATATCGCAGGGCCGCCGGGGGGCCTGGGATAGTGCCCAGATCGATCGGGGAGGTTGTTGGGCTGGGGAAGGCAGACCGCCGCGGCAGAACCCGTGAAAGGGAGTGCTGAGTCGGCACCCCTGGGGAGCGGGATCCCTCCCCCCGGCGATCATTCTTCTTGCGAGACCTGGTCCGGCGCCGCTGCGGCTTAGGCAGGGATTGGTGTGACTGCGGGGGGGGGCCCTCGGGCGGGAGAGGGGGCTGGTCCATGCAAAAGGGGCTGTTCCTCCGTGAGCCAGGTCCAGGCCGCCTGGGGGGTGTCAAAAAAGAGTGGCTTGTCTTGGAAGATTACTTTGAGCTGGGCCGGGAAAAGTAGGCCATAGCGAAGGCCCATGGTACGGGGTTTTTGTTTGACTTCCTCATAGGATCGACGCTGAGTCTGCACCTCCCTGGAGTAGTCCGGGAAAACCATGATTCTGGAGTTCTGATACTGCAGTGGACCAAGAGCCCTAGCCGCCCCAGGATAGCGTCCCTGTCCTGGAAGTTAAAGACTCTCAGAATAATGGGTCGAGCCGGGGCACCAGGTGGGGGCTTGGGGGCCAAGTAGCAGTGGGCTCTCTCCACAGCAAACCAGGGCAAAAGTCTCTCCTTGGGCATCCATGAGCGCACCCAGGTTTCTGCGAAGGTGTCGGCATGACCCTGCTCCACTCCCTCAGGAAACCCCAAAAGGCGTAGGTTGCTCCTCCGTGCCCTATTTTTGGCATCCTCGGCCCGCCGATGGAGTTCCGAGGTCCGTGTCTGGAGGCGGGCCACCTGGGTCTTGAGCTGACTGATGTCGTCTTCTGCCGTGGAGATGCGGGATTCCGTCTCTGCGATGCGCGCAGGTCCTGGCGGATGAGAGCCCCATCCACCCTCACCTCGCCAATCTTGCTCTCCACGAGGCTTGCGACGTGCTTATCGCCTGAAGAATGGTGGATAGCTCACCCCCAGCGGCTCCAGGTGTGATGGATGTCCCCCCGCCAGGGTCCCGATCTGAAGTAGTAAACTGGTCCATTTTTGTTTGGGTTGGAGGGACCGGGTTCTGTGGGGTGCGAGTTCTGCCCATCGTCCCGAGGGTAAAGGGCACTCCGGCCCCAACAGGTGTGAGCGCCGGTCTTGGAGAGCAAAGGAAGAGGGAGGGGGGTAGGTGGGCCCCCGACCCCAGACCGTCAAAGCTCAGGTCTGGGCACCAGAATTCACCCCCCTCAGGTCCCAGCAGCAGCTGGAAGAAGAAGATGCCCCATGCCCAGCTCCAGGGTTGGGTGGAGTGGCCCTCCAAGGGGGACCAGGTCAGACCATGCGTTAGGAGTATTGACAGTCCCCCGCTCAGAGCCCCGCTTAGGAAGGTGACGAGAGGGAGAGGGGGTGGGGGTGCCAGAGTCAGACCACCACCCTGCCACCCGACACGATGGCCGATCCTCCCCTCTGGATCCCACTCACCAGAACAGTCACTGAAGAGGCGGAAGGGAGGTCTTGTCCGACCCAGAGTCTCAGTGGCCCAACGGAGGCAGGTGGACTGCCGCTCTCACACCGTCCAACCGCAGTGATCAGGGCCAATCCGGGGGCCACCTAATCAAGTGTGCCAAGGAATCACCACAGGGAATATCTAGCAGCTCAGAGGATAGGCCCGCGGCTAGCCACGCCGCAAAGGAGTCGGACCAAGATCAGAGGAGGGAGAATACGGTCCAACAGTGGAGGGGCAGGCACCAGGTCACCTCCGCGCCTCCCGCCACTCGGTATAGCACCCGGACCACAACCCCTCAGTCTCGGGCACCCCAGCAAAGTGTCGGCTCTCCCTCCACAGCGGGCAGGGCCCCCAGGTGAGCCCTGCGCGCGACCTCTGCCACCCTATCTGGCAGCCGGGGGTAGGTCACATCAGATCCCCAAAGCACCGGGCCCCCTGGCCTCAAACCGGTGTAGGGCGTCGAGGGAGGTGAATCAGGGGCTCGGGGGGAGGGGTCCCACCCCTCCACCACAGCCTTAGGCAGCCTAGAAGTCCCCAACAGGGCCAGCAGAGACAGCGCGGCCAGCCACCGCCAGCAGCAGTCCCGAAAGGGGCCCAAAAAGGAACAGGGCCCCGGGCCGGGGTCAAAGGCAACCAGCCCGGGGGGCCCCGGGTGCAGAGTGAATCCGGCGCGAAGGCCGCAGGAGCCGATGCAGTGCACTGAAGGAATGCGCAATGGAGGTCCCTCCTGGCAACCCCGCTGCCCGAGTGGTGCAGTCGAGACTCCCCGTTAGGCAGGCCGATCCTTCACCCCCACACCACCATCCGCACACAACACGGTGCTCCCCGGAGGCAGAAAGTAGGCCCCAGCCAGTATATGTCGTGGGCTATCAGGTGCAGGGGCGTCAGCCGGAAAGCAGGCCTCAAGGCGGGCCCCCCCAGGACCAAACTGCCGGCTGCAGCACGATCGTGGTCCTACTAGAGTGCGGGGAGGGAGACCTCTTCCACCTCGCTGCTCGATGCTGCAGTCGAAACCCCCCCTCAGGCAGGATTGCGCTCCACTGCCCAGCGATTCCCTACGCCACACTCACCGGAGGGGGTGGCGAAGGTCAAAGGCCCGCCGAGACGGCGCCCAGGCCACGGCCGCCAGACCCAGCAGCAGATGCCTCTAAATTCCACAGATGCTCCCAGGCCCTGAGGTGGTGCAGGAGCCGCCCGCTGTCCGAACCGACAGCCGATCCCGGGGGGGTGGGGGGGGTCCTGCTCAGGCCTCAGGGCGAGCCCAGCATCACCAGATCCACAATCCCCGGCGGTAAGGTGCAGCACCGAAATGAGATTGCAGGCCGAGCCGCACCGACTGGTGCCCCACTCCAGGCCGCTTCCACCCGATCTCTCTGTCTCCCCTCACATGGGTGGGGGACTCCATGGAGGTGCAGCGGCGCCCTTGTAATCCGCGACCGTCCGCTCCGGGGGCGGGCTGCCACTCAAGGCCCGGCAACACAGGAAGCGGGCACCGCCATTATGGCTGGGTCAAGGAGGGAGATCGGGCCGCGAGACTTCGGAGCGGCCGATCTCTGCAGGTGACGGTGCAAACAAGGAAGGCGAGCTGCCAGGAATAACGGGGCACCGGTCCGGAGGTCAGAATGCTGCAGATGTCAGCGGATCGTGGCACAGATGACAGAAGGGTCCAGAGCACTCCTAGAGTGCGACCGCCATCTTGACGTGCCAAGCCCCGCATCCCTTTTCTTCTTTTCTTATCTGTCATTGTCTATTCTGTTTTTCTATCAAGCATAGTCTGTGAAAATTTAGGGTTTTATGGGCAGTTTTGGTCCCGTCCTTCTGGATTTTTTTCTACAAAATCAGTCCTCGTTCTGGGGTATTTGGGCGAGCGTTCCTGTACTCTTGACTACTGAAGTGTTAGTGATATTCTTTCACAAAATGAATTATTAATAGTAATATTAAAAAAAATATTTTAGATGTTGTTATTATAGTCTATATTGGTGATTCCTCTATTTTTTATTTTCTATATATATAAAATGGTTAGACAATATTTTTAGATTTATTTTGGGGCTTTCAATATTGGTTATTTTAGAAATTTTTAGACACCCTTAAGGGAACTCCCCCACATTCCCCATGGGGCCAGGAAGTACTCATCCTGTCCAGGTACATAACTTTGAAATTATGTTTCAAGACACATGGACCATGTCTCTGAGTTCTGTTCTGGCTGGCAAAAAATATTATTCAGGTTTAAGCCAACCAATCAGGATTGAATAGTACCCATTAAAGTGGACAAACCAGAGTATATCCTGACACCATTAGTCGATATAGTCACATTTAAAGAAGTGTTCAGGGTGGCCAGGTAGGGGTTAAAAAAATAGGCATGTCTCAAAAATGGTTGAATGGAATTACACAAAATTTTTAAAAAGCATGCTTTCCGAATAATGTTCTAACTTTCTGCCAATTTGGTATCATTACGTTCAGCAGTGCTTTCTGTATCGCCTCTCAATATTTCATATGGGTATTAACATGGACAATCAATGTTTTGGTACCTCCCCTTTTTCTTGGCCCCCGCTTGACAGATCAACCAAAACGTTCCAGGAAGGAGCTGAAGTGCATGAACCTTTTTTAGAAAGCTAGGAGCAGATAAGTCAATCAATCAATTAAGCTTTATTCTACCATAAAAATTACAGTCATAAAAGCACGTATCACAATCATTAAATAGTTCAAGATAAAAGTGCACAGTTAAAATATCCAAGTTAAAAGAAAAGATTAAATAACAAAGACACCTTACATTAAAATTCTAGTTTACATAATATCCAAACATAATTTGAGTCCCAATATTTCACCTAAGGTGCAACCTCCCAAGATTCGAGAGACATGCTTTTCCTCAACCGCAGGGCCTTTTTCAGCAAAGTGGATACCCTCCAGGCCACATGTTCATTATCTAGAAGTTGTAAGCGAACAAGTGCTGGATGGCATTGCCTAAGGCCCTGCTGTCTTAAAATGGGAAGTAGCCAGACTTTCCTTAATTCTTTAAAAAACTTGCAAAAAAAAGACTAGGTGAATGGTGGACTGCTCTGAGTGGGTGTCACACAAGCAGGGGGGTAACACTCTGGACCTGTCATTCATTCTGGTTGTGGTCACTAGTCTGTGTACCACACGCAGTCTGAATCTTATCAGCAGAATTCTGTCATGTCCACTTGGGACAAAATTTAAATAAGGTTCCATACCCAGAGAGCTAAGCCTTAGTTGGTGTTGGATGACTGTAGGTTTGGAAGCCTCATCTGCTATTCTAACAGAGCCCAACATTTCGAGGCACTCATTCTTCAGGGTTTTTCTCGATACTCGGGCCATAGAGCTGGGATTTGAATAAAACTCTGGGTGTCCAAGATCATTCGTAAACCTATAGATAAACTTAAACCAAGGTATCTTCAGCGCCCCATCCAACTTAATACAGTCAAGCAGGATGTCTTTATTTAAATGGGTCTGCTCACTGATCCAGATCCAATGCCATAGAAGAATTGGCTCGAGTTTGATAAGGTCTGCTCAATACGGGTGGCCCAACTCCTCATGGCACACAAAAGAAGACGTGCCAGGAGGGACGGAGAGGATATACCGAAGGAAAACGTTTTCCACATTTTGTAAAGAAAGGGAATTCGCAAAACCCCACACACCAGCCCCATATATCGCTGCTGAAGTACAGTGGGCCTTGTAGATTTGCAAGAGTTCACTGGGCAGCTTCCTTCCCAGTCTCTTTGCAAAAGTAGCCAGGGCACTGGTTGATCTACTAAAACCCAGTTTTTTCTGCTCAATTGCTTGAGTCCATGTGTCGTTATGACTGAAAAGGACGCCGAGATACGAGAAAGTAGTAGTAGTTGCTAGCTTCCTACAATCCAGATAGATATCCCGAC
This sequence comes from Triturus cristatus, assembly GCF_964204655.1. Lineage (NCBI taxonomy): Eukaryota > Metazoa > Chordata > Amphibia > Caudata > Salamandridae > Triturus > Triturus cristatus. Next base: position 1,193,621,614 of record NC_140591.1, read on the forward strand.
CCATAATGCTCCGGGTGCCAGTAGCACAGTTCATTATAAAAGTTTTGGAAAGATTAATCTTTAAGCCCAAGTCAAGCATAAAAGTATTAAAACTGGTCAGGACCCTTCGTAACCCATTGCCTGTACGCGCCATTAAAACGGCATCGTCAGCGTAAAGGAGAGCCGGTAAAGGTCTCCCACCCACCTGAGGAAAATCACGCCCACTCTTAAGGAGTGCCTCGGCCAGACCATTAATGTATCAATTAAAACGAAAGGGGGCCAGGACGCAGCCCTGCCTGACCCCTCTTCCAACAAGAAATCCTGCTGTGCACTCACCATCCACCCCGTATCTTACGCTAGCTGAAGCTCCCTCATAAAAACGGTGCAGGATGGCAATAATATTAGGATCGCAAAACACACAAGATGATGGACGGAATGTTTCACATTGGCAATACATTCACCCCCACTCCCAGATCTGGGTTTAATCCATCGTTATTTTGCTCACCACGCCACCCCAGTTCAGACATGGCCATATGCAAATCAGTCTTGACCCTCTGCCTCATGGGAACAGACCAACCCGAACTGCCAAGCCATGTCTTCCCTGGACTGGAATCAAGCATCCTAGGATCGGTTTTGAGGTTTCACACCTCTTCAGCCAGGATAGCTTGACTCCAGTGGCGTAGCGAGCATGGGACCCACGTCTGGGCATACCCTTCCCACATAGGGCGAACAGCAAAACACACAAGATGTATCGCTTTGTTCGCCCTAAGTTGGCAGGGTATGCCCAGACGTGGGTCCCTTGCTCACTTTGCCACTGGATTCAAGATAGCCTGGCTGATGAGGGTTATGAACCCGAAACCGGTCCCAGGATGCTTGTTTCCGGTCCAGGGAAGACATGGCTTGGCAGTTCGGGCTGGACTGTTCCCATGAGGCACAAGGTCAGACGGATTTGCATATGGCCATGTCTGAACTGGGGTGGTGGAGTGAGCTAAAGAATGATGATGGATTCAACCCAGATCAGTTAACTGGGGGTGAGTATTTGATTTGCTCAAGTGCTCCGTCCATCATCCCCCTTTGGTATCGCTTTGTTCGCCCTAAGTTGGCAGGGTATGCCCAGACGTGGGTCCCTTGCTCACTTTGCCACTGGATTCAAGATAGCCTGGCTGATGAGGGTTATGAACCTGAAACCGGTCCCAGGATGCTTGTTTCGGGTTCAGGGAAGACATGGCTTGGCAGTTTGGGCTGGACTGTTCACATGAGGCACAGGGTCAGACGGATTTACATATGGCCATGTCTGAACTGGGGTGGTGGAGTGAGCTAAAGAATGATGATGGATTAAACCCAGATCAGTTGACTGGGGGTGAGTGTTTGACTTGCTCAAGCGCTCCGTCCATCATCCCCCTTTGGTATCGCTTTGTTCGCCCTAAGTCGGCAGGGTATGCCCAGACGTGGTTTCTTTGCTCACTTTGCCACTGGATTCAAGAGAGCCTGGCTGATGAGGGTTATGAACCCGAAACCGGTCCCAGGATGCTTGTTTTCGGTCCAGGGAAGACTTGGCTTAGCAGTTCGGGCTGGACTGTTCCCATGAGGCACAGGGTCAGACGGATTTGCATATGGCCATGTCTGAACTGGGGTGGTGGAGTGAGATAAAGAATGGTGATGGATTAAACCCAGATCAGTTGACTGGGGGTGAGTGTTTGATTTGCTCAAGCGCTCCGTACATCTTCCCCCTTTGGTATCGCTTTGTTTGCCCTAAGTTGGCAGGGTATGCCCAGACGAAGGTCCCTTGCTCACTTTGCCACTGGATTCAAGATAGCCTGGCTGATGAGGGTTAGGAACCCGAAACCGGTCCCAGGAATGCTTATTTCCGGTCCAGGGAAGACATGGCTTGGCAGTTCGGGCTGGACTGTTCCCATGAGGCACAGGGTCAGACGGATTTGCATATGGCCATGTCTGAACTGGGGTGGTGGAGTGAGCTAAAGAATGATGATGGATTAAACCCAGATCAGTTGACTGGGGGTGAGTGTTTGATTTGCTCAAGCGCTCCGTCCATCATCCCCCTTTGGTATCGCTTTGTTCGCCCTAAGTTGGCAGGGGATTCCCAGACGTGGGTCCCTTGCTCACTTTGCCACCGGATTCAAGATAGCCTGGCTGATGAGGGTTATGAATCTGAAACCGGTCCCAGGATGCTTGTTTCCGGTCCAGGGAAGACATGGCTTGGCAGTTTGGGCTGGACTGTTCCCATGAGGCACAGGGTCAGACGGATTTGCATATGGCCATGTCTGAACTGGGGTGGTGGAGTGAGCTAAAGAATGATGATGGATTAAACCCAGATCAGTTGACTGGGGGTGAGTGTTTGATTTGCTCAAGCACTCCGTCCATCATCCCCCTTTGGTATCGCTTTGTTCGCCCTAAGTTGGCAGGGTATGCCCAGACGTGGGTCCCTTGCTCACTTTGCCACTGGATTCAAGATAGCCTGGCTGATGAGGGTTAAGAACCCGAAACCGGTCCCAGGATGCTTGTTTCTGGTCCAGGGAAGACATGGCTTGGCAGTTCGGGCTGGACTGTTCTCATGAGGCACAGGGTCAGACGGATTTGCATATGGCCATGTCTGAACTGGGGTGGTGGAGTGAGCTAAAGAATGATGATGGATTAAACCCAGATCAGTTGACTGGGGGTGAGTGTTTCATTTGCTCAAGCGCTCCGTCCATCATCCCCCTTTAGTATCGCTTTGTTCGCCCTAAGTTGGCAGGGTATGCCCAGACGTGGGTCCCTTGCTCACTTTGCCACTGGATTCAAGATAACCTGGCTGATGAGGGTTATGAACCCGAAACCGGTCCCAGGATGCTTGTTTCTGGTCCAGGGAAGACATGGCTTGGCAGTTCAGGCTGGACTGTTCCCATGAGGCACAGGGTCAGACGGATTTACATATGGCCATGTCTGAACTGGGGTGGTGGAGTGAGCTAAAGAATGATGATGGATTAAACCCAGATCAGTTGACTGGGGGTGAGTGTTTGACTTGCTCAAGCGCTCCGTCCATCATCCCCCTTTGGTATCGCTTTGTTCGCCCTAAGTTGGCAGGGTATGCCCAGACGTGGTTCCTTTGCTCACTTTGCCACTGGATTCAAGAGAGCCTGGCTGATGAGGGTTATGAACCCGAAACCGGTCCCAGGATGCTTGTTTTCGGTCCAGGGAAGACTTGGCTTAGCAGTTCGGGCTGGACTGTTCCCATGAGGCACAGGGTCAGACGGATTTGCATATGGCCATGTCTGAACTGGGGTGGTGGAGTGAGATAAAGAATGGTGATGGATTAAACCCAGATCAGTTGACTGGGGGTGAGTGTTTGATTTGCTCAAGCGCTCCGTCCATCTTCCCCCTTTGGTATCGCTTTGTGTGCCCTAAGTTGGCAGGGTATGCCCAGACGAAGGTCCCTTGCTCACTTTGCCACTGGATTCAAGATAGCCTGGCTGATGAGGGTTAGGAACCCGAAACCGGTCCCAGGAATGCTTATTTCCGGTCCAGGGAAGACATGGCTTGGCAGTTCGGGCTGGACTGTTCCCATGAGGCACAGGGTCAGACGGATTTGCATATGGCCATGTCTGAACTGGGGTGGTGGAGTGAGCTAAAGAATGATGATGGATTAAACCCAGATCAGTTGACTGGGGGTGAGTGTTTGATTTGCTCAAGCGCTCCGTCCATCATCCCCCTTTGGTATCGCTTTGTTCGCCCTAAGTTGGCAGGGGATGCCCAGACGTGGGTCCCTTGCTCACTTTGCCACCGGATTCAAGATAGCCTGGCTGATGAGGGTTATGAATCTGAAACCGGTCCCAGGATGCTTGTTTCCGGTCCAGGGAAGACATGGCTTGGCAGTTTGGGCTGGACTGTTCCCATGAGGCACAGGGTCAGACGGATTTGCATATGGCCATGTCTGAACTGGGGTGGTGGAGTGAGCTAAAGAATGATGATGGATTAAACCCAGATCAGTTGACTGGGGGTGAGTGTTTGATTTGCTCAAGCACTCCGTCCATCATCCCCCTTTGGTATCGCTTTGTTCGCCCTAAGTTGGCAGGGTATGCCCAGACGTGGGTCCCTTGCTCACTTTGCCACTGGATTCAAGATAGCCTGGCTGATGAGGGTTAAGAACCCGAAACCGGTCCCAGGATGCTTGTTTCTGGTCCAGGGAAGACGTGGCTTGGCAGTTCGGGCTGGACTGTTCCCATGAGGCACAGGGTCAGACGGATTTGCATATGGCCATGTCTGAACTGGGGTGGTGGAGTGAGCTAAAGAATGATGATGGATTAAACCCAGATCAGTTGACTGGGGGTGAGTGTTTCATTTGCTCAAGCACTCCGTCCATCATCCCCTTTTAGTATCGCTTTGTTCGCCCTAAGTTGGCAGGGTATGCCCAGACGTGGGTCCCTTGCTCACTTTGCCACTGGATTCAAGATAACCTGGCTGATGAGGGTTATGAACCCGAAACCGGTCCCAGGATGCTTGTTTCTGGTCCAGGGAAGACATGGCTTGGCAGTTCAGGCTGGACTGTTCCCATGAGGCACAGGGTCAGACGGATTTGCATATGGCCGTGTCTGATCTAGGGTGGTGGAGTGAGCTAAAGAATGATGATGGATTAAACCCATATCAGTTGACTGGGGTGAGTGTTTGATTTGCTCAAGCGCTCCATCCATCTTCCCCCTTTGGTATCGCTTTGTTTGCCCTAAGTTGGCAGGGTATGCCCAGACGTGGGTCCCTTGCTCACTTTGCCACTGGATTCAAGATAGCCTGGCTGATGAGGGTTAGGAACCCAAAACCGGTCTCAGGAATGCTTATTTCCGGTCCAGGGAAGACATGGCTTGGCAGTTCGGGCTGGACTGTTCCCATGAGGCACAGGGTCAGACGGATTTGCATATGGCCATGTCTGAACTGGGGTGGTGGAGTGAGCTAAAGAATGATGATGGATTAAACCCAGATCAGTTGACTGGGGGTGAGTGTTTGATTTGCTCAAGTGCTCCGTCCATCATCCCCCTTTGGTATCGCTTTGTTCACCCTAAGTTGGCTGGGGATACCCAGACGTTGGTCCCTTGCTCACTTTGCCACCGGATTCAAGATAGCCTGGCTGATGAGGGTTATGAATCCGAAACCGGTCCCAGGATGCTTGTTTCCGGTCCAGGGAAGACATGGCTTGGCAGTTCGGGCTGGACTGCTCCCATGAGGCACAGGGTCAGACGGATTTGCATATGGCCATGTCTGAACTGGGGTGGTGGAGTGAGCTAAAGAATGATGATGGATTAAACTCAGATCAGTTGACTGAGGGTGAGTGTTTGATTTGCTCAAGCACTCCGTCCATCATCCCCCTTTGGTATCGCTTTGTTCGCCCTAAGTTGGCAGGGTATGCCCAGACGTGGGTCCCTTGCTCACTTTGCCACTGGATTCAAGATAGCCTGGCTGATGAGGGTTAAGAACTCGAAACCGGTCCCAGGATGCTTGTTTCAAGTCCAGGGAAGACATGGCTTGGCAGTTCGGGCTGGACTGTTCTCATGAGGCACAGGGTCAGACGGATTTGCATATGGCCATGTCTGAACTGGGGTGGTGGAGTGAGCTAAAGAATGATGATGGATTAAACCCAGATCAGTTGACTGGGGGTGAGTGTTTGATTTGCTCACGCGCTCCATCCATCATCCCCCTTTGGTATTGCGAATAATATTAGGGTCCACACCAAGATCGGCAAGAATCCCCCATAGCCTCGCATGGATTACAGAGTCAAAGGCTGCAGTCAAATCAACGAAGACTAAGTATAGTCTCCCTTTTTTGGCTCTTGTGTAATTCCTGACTATCATAGCCAGGTTTAGGCTCTGTTCCAGGGTTCCCAGGCCCTCCCGAAACCCAAACTGGAGCTCAGACAGAACATTATTTTCTATTGCCCAGTTCTGTAATCGGTGCAGGATGACTCGGCCTGCCACCTTCACCATGGAGTCAAGAAGGGAAATTGGTCTATAACAACCAGGGTCTTGGCAATTTCCCTTCTTAAATATTGGGACAATGATGGACTCCGTCCAAGTCTTCGGGAAGGAGGTCCAGTCACTGGCATTGACCATCTGAGTAAATAATGGGGCACAGAGCGGGACACATGACTTAAACATGTCAAGTGGCACGCCATTGGGCCGGGAGCCTTACCCCCTTGCTACGGGCAAGAGCCAGTACCATTTCATCCAACGTTACAAGGAGGTTACCATTATGTACGAAGAGAGGACCCTGAGATGGGAGCTCATTGGTGTCCGGGCCATTATATAGTGAAGAAAAGTGGGTTATCCAATCTTTTTCTGGGATTGCAATCTCAATTGAAGGTCCGCCAGCCCCACATAAAGGCGGGGTCCTTAAGATCCTCCAAAAGGCTGCAGAGTCCTTTTTTTGAGCTGCAGCATGTAACGACTCCCAGGCTTCCTCCCTCAGTGACCTCTTTCTGGCAGCAATTATCCTCCTATAAGAAGCTTTAGCCCTCCTTATCCTCTCCTGAGATCTAGGTTGCCTATGGAGCTCTGCCTTCAGGGTGGAATATGCCTTGGTGCATACGCTATCGAACCAGCCAGTGTTTTTTGGCCCAGTACGGCATTGAGCAGTCAGTAATTTCCTAACCTCTTTAGTTATCGCAAGAAAAGATCGGGTTAGGTCATCTGCAGTAGAAAGCTCATTTAAGCAGATGTCAAATGCAGTTTTACATGATACAATAAGCTGCTTAGTCAGTACCTCAGGGTCGACTTTGGACCAGCAAAGAGCATACCCATTCGTTTTGCTCAGCTCTAACGAACCCAACACCTGGTTCACACAGTTCTTCCTCCCAATATTTTGAGCTTGTAGTTGTAGCTTAAGACAAAGTGGATAGTGGTCACTCAACACAGTGGTCCCTATCATAAAGGACAACAAACTCGGGGCAAGGGTGTGTGAAACCAGCATAAAATCAATAATGGAGACGAAACCTCTACCAATAAAAGTCGGGGACATAATCACAGGGATGGGGACAAGTTCATTTGCAAATCCCAAATCATAACGAGACATTAAGTCATTGAGATGAACCCCAGCCTTAGTGTGAGAAAAATGACAGTTGAGTACCCCCTCTTGCGTATCAGTGCCACAAATTTTCGGGTTAGCTGATTTACACAGTGCACAATTAAAATCCCCCAGCAGGATAATCACAGTGTCCATGGAGCTTGAATTACAAATAACATCCAAGGCCTTGCCAATCCTAAAAAGCTCCATCCCCAACTCTCCTGTAGGTACATTATTGTAAAAATGTACCACTAGCATTCTCTTAGAGGGTTTTACACACAGTTGAATGATCTGGTAGTAGCAAATCCCCGCGGAAAAAACAATTCTATCCACTGTTAACATATTAGATATATACATACATAAGCCTCCCTTGGGCCTTCCTCCCAGGCCTTTCACTGCTGGGGTATTGAAGGTCAAATAACCAGAGATATGGACTGGCTCCAGCTCCCATGTTTCTTGTAGGCATAATATGTCGATATTATCTATAAACTCAACCCATACAGGATTTGAAATCTTTGCACGCAACCCAGCAATGTTCCAAGAGATAATACTAGTTTCAGACAGTACTTTCATGGAGGTGTAATTCGCTGGGCAAATAGATAGGAGTTGACTTGCACTGGAGGGCAACCCTTCTGTGGTAAGTAGAGCGCTAACGTCATTGCGCAAATCATGTGTATGGGGATTACCGCGAATAGGCCCCGTGGGATTGCACACAATGGTAGTAGAAGGTGGATTAGTACCAAGACTGGGGCTCGCTGTTCTACTACGCTGAACCTCAGGAGAGGCTGCAGGGTTGCCAAGTTCCCCCTCAACTATTTTGTCACACTGCATATGGGTGGCCAGTCAGTCGACCTCGTCCAGATTGTAAAGTGGAGCAAAGGAATTACTGACAGGAATCGGGTAACTGAGATATGGTAAGCCGCCGCCAAGGCCCTCTGAACGGCGTTGGGAGGGTTTTGCAGGATGGTAGAAAAAATCCAATGGCACAATACTAACCCCCTAACTTATAACTGGCCAGAGACCCGCCCTGCTCAAAATTGTACGGACAAGTGCAGGAGATGCAAAGGAAAGGACCACACAGTCTCCCTCAAGGGACTTAGCGGACTGACCCACCCACCCTATCCTACGGGCCATTTTAAAATCTTGAAAAAGCTCACTTGTCAAGCCTGTTTTCCCAGTTAAATAATGTAGGGATCTATTACGCAGAGTAGACCAGTGTTCAAACTCCCCCTGAGGGAGCGTGGGGACGTTCACCAGGACCACTGTAAGTGGAACAGCTTCGGGTGGGAGGTGAAGTACCTTTAATCCCATGGCTCCCCCCCCTTTCTACCCTCTGTGGTCCTGGGTTCGTATGAGACCCCTGTTCCGTGGTCACCTTGTCTACCGGCTGCTGATAGAAATTAGATGTTAAGTTTACTAGACTCAGCTGGCCCTCTTGCCGGTTAGAACGGATATAAACCGGGTGACCTACATGGGGCTTAGGGGGAACACCTTCAGAAACAGTGCAGACTGTATTGAGTTGCGGGCTAGCGCTAGTAGGACCCCCTGGGGGATGAAAAGACTGAATGGATGCTCTGGTCTGGGAAGATTTACGTGTAGCGGCCTCTGAGGCACTGAATGGGACCCTAGGGCCTAGGCTTGGTGCAGTATTAAGGTTAGCAAGGCTTTCCAGGGTCGCTAATCTGTTCTCGATTTTAGTGAGTGTGACTTTTAAGGGGATACAACCGCCACTAGTGTTTCCTCTAATTTTTGCCAGAACTCTCTCATACCTACACCTGCAGGAACGGCGCTGACTGTCTCTGCAGGGGGAGTGAACTCCAGAAGCAGCATTAGTGGCACAGGATTAGTCAAGGGTTCTGTGGTGCATGATTGGCTATTGTTGGATTGCCTAGTATTAGCCATTGTTTTCCTTTTCTTCCCGGGAGGTTTCATTCGGGAAGGTTGGATGTTTTTAGCTTTCTGGGCCCTTGTGACAACTTTAGGTGTCGCGCTCTCCTTGTTTATTGCCTGTAGATCATGCAGGGGGATTACCACCGGTGGTGGAGATGCAGGTGCAGAAGATATCATAGGGGAGTTTGTGACGGACGTATTAGCTTCCTGGGCATGTACATGTGAAAGCGGCCCTACTCCTGTGGGTTCCAGAGACAGCCTACGTTCTGTTAGCGCTATCTCATGCATTAGGACTGACTCTGCCCGAGTCAGAAAGGCATCTAAAGTGCCCACCACCCCCTTCCCTGTGAGTGACTTTCTCCTGGCCATAGTATACAGCTCCCAGTTATACACAAGTATGACAGTACCAGGCTACTGAAGCTCACAGCTTAAAGTCCCAAACACTTAATAATACGCTTAGTACCCGATATACAGGAAAGGGACACAGGGCAGAAAATGGGTTTAGGCTTTCTCCCACAGATCCAGGAGACCACAAAGCACCACTCTGCTTCACTCTGCTCTGCAGCGCTCAGATTACACGACCGCTGCCTGCGCGGGGCTCCTCCTCGTCCTGATGGTGAAACTCACTTGACAAGGTAGGCAGGGGAGTCCAATGTACCTCTGTGGGGAAATACAAAACTACAAGTCCCAGAATGCACCGGGACAATAATCAGGAAAGTGCTAGGAGAGGAGCAGCGATGTCCGTGGGTTGCAGGTCTCTAGCCGCTCCACACGATGCTCCACACAATGCCTCCAGAGCCCCAATGCCTCAATGCCTCGGCTGTTATGCAGCGCCCAGCTCCGTCTCGCGTCTGAGCCCACAGCTTCACAGCTCCAACACTCTACTCAGCTGCTCTTCCGTGTTGCCGCTTGCTGCTCTCTGGAATTGTCTTAGCAGCACAGGGTTAGGTGAGGCCGCTGGAGCACTGTGGGGGTCCGAGACTCGTCGCTCTCAGCCCCACTTGAATGCCTGGCTGCCCGCTGTGCTGCTGCAAGCCTGTGGTGGTGGCGGAGAGCGAGGAAACCTGGAGTGGAGCAACACGGAGCTCATGGCAGAGTCAATCCGCCAACTTCTTTCACCAAGGGGTGCTGGTGTATAAGCCCGAGGGGGAGGGAGGCGGAAGGGCCCCCGCTTATTCTCCAGACCGGTCTGGGAAGACTGAACAAGAAAAAAAAGTACTGGCTTGGATAATGGCGTCTTCTTCACCAAACAACGTGCCTGCACCGGAGCCCACCTGGCACGGCGACACACCACGCCCAGCAACCAGCAACCAGCACCCACCGAACAGCCTCCTCTTCGCTGGGGAACAGGAGAAGCCTCGCCGCCGTCAAAACCGCCCTTTCCCTTGCAGTAGCGGTCTCAGTGGCCCCCCCACAGTCAGACCGTCCTCAGGACGTCCTCGCAGCTCGTGGCTGAGGTCCGGAGCCGCGACACCACACTTCCGCGCCGCAAAGCTCAGACCTACAGCAGCAAGGGACCCCACAAGCCGCCAACCACACGGCGCCAGTGCCGCCAGAAGTTCGGGAGGCAAGTCAGTCTCATTCACTTCCCAGATGAGTGAAATGGCACCAAAGTTGATAGTGGAAATAAACACTCTTCCTATGGAAACTCTGACCTAACTATACAGTGGGGACCAGCACTGTGTGACATACACACCCACACATGCACACACACACACCACACACACACACACACACACACGCACACACACCCACACACACGCACACACACACACACACATATTCATTGAAAAAAACAAAGGTTTAAGGGACATTATAGTTAATTGTTGAAATTAAAACCTCTGAATTTTACCAGTTGCAATTTAGTGAACTGACTATAACTTGCACTCTAGTCATGCACTGCTTATGACCACACATATTACATCTCTCTTGACATGTTAAATGACCCCCATTGATGACATCATTCAAGATACTGCTATTCATGTTATTCTGTAAGCTCTTGCAATTTCTTTAAAGTGACATTTTGAACTAAAGAGCCTATAGTCATACAGCATAATTTGATTGTATCTATACATTTGGGTGCAGGGAATGGAAATAGAATTAAACTGAAGGCAACTGTACATGTGCATAACGAAAGTTATATTAATCACAGTTTACTAACCAGCAAAATTTCAGGTACAAACATTCCTCCATGTTAATAAATGTTAAAGGATGTGCGCACCTAATGTGGGTTGCAGTCGTATGTTTTAAAGTGGGTTGAAAGTGTGTAACAAAGAAAGTGTGAGAAAAGGAAAAGCGTGTGTTCTCGATAGATTATCCACCAGTTAATGTCTTGTCATGTGCTCATGTTAAATAGCTGCTAGACAGTGCCATAGATAAATTCTATATAAAGAGTATGTTTATAAGATATGGATGAATATTTTCATAACTTTGCTGAAGATTTTAAGGCATTTCAGACTGTTGAATAATGTGTAATGTAAAGGTGACACACTTAGAGATGGTTTAACTCACACTGTGGTTGTAGGCATGGCTTTAACATTGTGTACCATTGCGCATGTTGGGCCTGGTCCTCTCTGCAGGGTCACCCCCAAAGTTTCACCTTTCTCCCTCCACTTTTTGCCAGATTCATTTTTGTTGGCCTTAAGACTCTGTGCACTTTGCCACTGCTAAAGAGTGCTAAAGGGCTTGTTCTCTCTCTCCAAAACATGGTTAAATTGGCTTATGCCCAATTGGCATATTTAATTTACCTGTACATTCCTTGTAGAGTGGTAAACTATGTACCAGGGTCTGTAGATTGAATGCAACTAGTGGGAATGCAGTGCTTTGTATGCCACACACTTATAGAGCCCTTTAAAACATGTCCCAGGCCTGCCATTGCAGCCTAAATGCAGCGATAAACCACCACGTTGACTTGGCATTTAAACGCTCTTACCAATTTTCAAACTCCCCTTTTATTACATTTGTCACCTCTAAGGTAGTCCCTAGGTAACCCATAGGGCAGGAGGGTACAGTCTAATTAAAAGGTTGGACATGTACTTTTAAGGTTTTCATGCAATGATAGTGAAAAACTCTTAAATTTCCTTTTCATTACTGTAACGCCTACCCCTACCAGAGGATACAGTTGGGGAGTCCTTAATACATTTGTTAAGCTGTAATTGCCAATTGGGAGCAGGTTATTAATTATTTTTTGGTGTCCATGCAATTGTAATGATGAACCCTCCATAACAGTTTTTTCATTAACATTTTGAAACTCCCTTTTTAAAAAGTTGGCATTTTCCTGCCTCCAGCCTGTTTGTGCCTGTAGCCTGTTTTCGGTCACATGACAAGGTGTAACTGACAGTTAGATTTTGTAATTTCCACCCAGACAGTCACACCATAGAGGGATTAGGTCTCCCTCGATGGGCCATCTGCTGGCAGGATGGAGAGGCAAAGCTGAGCCCAGCCCCACTTGCAACTGAATAGAGTGTGCTCTGCCTTCACACAAAGGACCTAACGACCCCACACTTTAACTGCAGCTAGCTTGGAGACAGGGAAGGGGAGGCATGAAATTCCACGTACTTCAAAGGCTCTGTTTAGAAGCTTCTCCCACCTTCCAGACCAGGACACCAGGGAATAAAAGTTGGACTTTAGACACCAAGGGGCTTATTTCAATATCGGTCAGAGTTTCCTCCGACCGACACCGTGGTGGAAACGGGACTGACCGACCTCTGGCAGTAGTATTTCCACATTTCCCTATGAGAACATGTGTTACGGCCGTAAACCGGACGCAGCCCAAGCTCCCATAGAGAAATGGGAGGTTGTGTTAACCCCTGCACCCGTGGCAGAGACCTCCATAGGTGCCCCCTTGGCCCCCAACCAGAAGCCACAAGGAAAAGGGGGCTCAGCTAGGTGCCTCCTAACTTGCTTTCCGACGAGCTTTCCATGTCGGAAAGCCTGACATGGAAAGCCTGTCGAAAACCGAACATCGTAATCCCGAAGGCGAAAATGCCTTCCAATGGTATTACGGGCCGGTCTCCGCCTGGCTGATGGGCTGCTGGAGCCTGTCAGAAACCAGCCGGAATGAACAGCCGGTTTCAATATCGATCAGCTGTATTTTAATCAGCTGGTCAGAATTGAAACCGGTGATCTCAGTCGTAAAGCCTCCGACCTAAGGTCAAAGGCTTGCTATTTGAAAACTCAGAAAATATGTCCTTATTTTAGTCTTTTAGAGCACTAACCATAATTTTGATGCCAATAAGACACTCTCATATATGTAATTTCTAAAGGAAATGCTCTAGGTATTAGAGTTTTGATTACATCAAGATGACGTCAGGCGTTCCACACTTTTGTAATAAATATAGAATGTTAGCAATCTAGTTGTTCATTAGGATACTGTTGAGAGGCAGAGGCCAGGGGCACGGACTCTGAAAATTGAAGGCAGGTAGGAGGGTGCAAAGGCAACAATTTAACCACACTGAGCAGGCAGGAAGGGCCGTGGCAGCACAACAGACTATGAAGGGCAGTGGAAAGGGGGGCAGGGGCAACAAACCAACAATACAGGACTTGCAAGAGAGGTTGTGGCAATGTAATAGACCATTGTGGGCAGAAGGAAGAGGCAATGGTAGTACAACCATACATGCCAACAGACCCGATTCAGCCAGGAAACGTCCAATGTTTTTAAGCTCAAATGGGCTTTATTTTATCTGTCTCCTGTCTACAATCTCCTCTTTTTCAATGGGTAGCACAATGGCTATGATGGGCAAGAAGGAGGGTGCAGGGGCATGCACAAAGGACGATGGAGGATAGAAGGGAGGGTCAGGACCTGTGCACAGACAAGAAAGTTCAGGGGAAGGGGCCTCACAACAGACCGCACGGGGCAGGCAGGAGGAGCAGTTGCAGCACAACAGACCAGGGAGGGCAGAAGGGTGTGGCAGTACAATGGACCATGTAGGACAGGAGGAAGAGGATAGGGGCATGGCATGTGGACAGGCAGGGTGGAGGTGGCAGGGACAGGTTACAGTCATCTGACAATGCTAGGCAGGTGGGAGGGGAGTGGCAGCTCAACAGAACACTCAGAGTAGATAGGAGTGGCAGGTCCATGGAACATGGTGGGCAAAAAGGATGGAGCAGGGGCATACACAAAGACATCGGAGGGCAGGGGGAAGGAGAATAGGGGCAGCAAGCTAAGCACAGAGTTTAAGCAGGAGGGTAATGATGGGGCATAGAATTGGGCAATGGAGGGCAGGAGGAGTGGACTGGTACATCATACTAAATTGAGGGCAGTGGCAGCACATCAGACCATGCATGGCAGGAGGGAGGAGGCTAGTCCATGGATTCACACAACAGAGGATAGGGAGGAGGGGGATGGGGCAGCAAGCTAACTGTTCAGAGAAATCGGGTATTAGGAACTTTATTGTTTTTAAAACGTGTGTCTGTGCGAACTACTTAAAATATGAACAAGTATGCAGCATAATCTCACTTTTATTCAGGAAGAAGAGGACGTTTGTGACTGTGACTCCGGGCTCACTTGGCAGAAACACCCCCTGACCCTCCACCCCCTATCTCAAAATGTAATGCCCGTGAAAAGGGTAGGTGAACACAGTGTTATATAGAACATAGTCCTGAGAGCACGATTGAAAATGAAAACTAGATATAGTGTATGGTATAAACTATGCACCAAAAAGTGTGATATAAGATGAACCGGGCGTGAAATATAATATGCAATACATTGTGCGCAATGACAGATTCATTGGAGAGCGCGAGATAGCACAGGCACTAGCGCGTGCTATGCGATATGCGCCTTGGAGTGTAATATGCACAGGGCAGTGTTGTGTAACCTAACTAGTCTCTAAAGTTGTAATATAAAATATGTGCTGGGGAGTGTAACGTTGCATATGCACTGTGACAAAGATATGGATCCCAGATTGTAATATGTATGGCATAGCACTGTGCGTTATAACATAGGCATCGAGGAAGGCACGTTAGATGGGGCAATATAACCCGTGCGAAGACTAGTGTGGCATGACATATTCACGGGGTGGTGTTATAGTGCACATGGGCTAGAGAGTGTCATAGCATATGCACTAGCTAGTGGAATACAACACAGAGGTGTGTGGCACTCAGCAGGCAATGGTGGGTGTAACACAGCATTGTGCTCTGCCAGGAGCGCGCTGTGACTCTCAAGTGATGTTCGTCCCCTTTCCAGAGAGTAAAATAAAAAGTATTACACATCCGGCAGTGGATGTGTGTTTTATTAACCGTGAGGGGGGTTTCTTGCATAGTTTTGGTCGAATTTTTGTCGAATCCCCTTTGAATGGCTTGGTGTGCATGTGTATTAAATGTGCCCGTCAATAGCTACCCATGTTTGTATAAATGAACTACAAGGGTGTCTACCGGGATTAGGCACGGTAGGGCATCAGACATGTCAGAGCTTCACTAGTGGTGTAAATACATTCCACGTGGATTTATTGTATGCATATTTGCCTTTTAATGAATATCACACAAATCGTCATGGTGATAGGTACGTACGGTTTGTCCAGTATGTCCTAGGTGTGTCTATAAATATATATTTTTTAAAAATAATAAAAAACAGTGGCCGGCCCTGGGGATTGGGGTCAAAAAAATATAATTAGGACACAGGCCCTGGAGGATGGGGTCATCAGGGCCAATAAATTAGAATAAGAAGGGGAACCACTCAGCCCCCCTTCTTAAAAAATTAAAATAAATAAAAGACTGGCATCGTGCTGGAGGCCACGCCCCCTCCTTGCAGCACTCTGCAAACGCGCCCCCTGGCGAGTTGTAAGTTGGGGAATTAATTCCTCTTCAATACTGAGGGTCCCTGAGGGCCAACTAGCCCAACAGGCATCTCCAGTATGCACCAGGGAGCTGCGCTGCAGACAGGTGTTCTGAGGCCAAGCCCCTTTTTACACCTCTCTGCAACGCAGCTCTGTGGCGCTTACTGGAGGTACCTAGTGGTCTAGTTTGACCCTAGGGACCCTTAGGATTCAAGGGGACTTAATCTCTCAACTTAGAACAGCCACAGGGCACGTTTACACAGTGGTGAAGGGAGGGGACGGGGCCTGAGGTGACGTGTGCAAACACGCACTATGGCACGTTTTAAATTGGGGATATAATTTTCCTTCAATACTGAGGGCCCCTGGGGGCTAACTAGCCCACCAAGTGCTTCCAGTAAGCGCCACTGAGCTGCATTGCAGAGAGGTGGTCCAGGCTGTGCCACTTTTTACACCTCTCTGCAACGCAGCTCTGTGGCACTTACTGGAGGTACCTAGTGGGCTAGTTGGACCCTAGGGACCCTCAGGATTCAAATGAACTTAATCTCCCAACTAAAAACGGACACAGGGCGTGTTTACACAGTGGTGAAGGGAGGGGACGGGGCCTGAGTTAACGTGTGCAAAAACGCCCTGTGGCCTGTTTTAAGAGGTAGTTTTAATCCCCCTGCCCTATTATATACTAGGGGCTTACAGAGGAGGTAATGCTAATCACAGGGGGACCCCAACGCATAATGTTCCCTAGTGTATGTAGGTGTTTTCACTGTATTCTAAGTGTCTTTTAACATAGCACTGGCTCTAGGACTGGTTAGTCAGACTCAGTTACCACCAGTATCCGTCTGAAAAAGTTGAGGGTACAGGATGATTTTGCAACAAGGCTTCTTTTTGTTCTTTCTGCACGTTATCCTTCTTCCTGCCCTTTTCTTCGTCTTTGAGGACTTCTGTTGCTTCTTTCTGCACTTCTTTTTTTTCTTTCTGTGCATTTTTTCTTCTTTCTTCACATGTCCTATCTCTGTAGGCATAGTTAGAAATTAGCATTTAAAAAACCTTTGAAATTCACAGAAAAAACCATAGGTTTCAGGCACGTTATAGTTAGGAATTAGCATTTAAAAAACCTCAGAAATTCACTGAAAAAAACATAGTTTTCAGGGGTGTTATAGTTAGCTGGACTTTTCACTTGTACAAAACCATTGAAATTCCCCCGTTATAGTTAGTTCAGCTAACTATAACTCGCGCGCCCGCAATGCACTGCTGATGACGTCACATATTACATCACTCATGACATGGTCAGTGACATCACTCATGACATCTCAAATGACATCACTGATGACATCACTGATGACATCATCCTTGAGATAGAGTGGCAGACCTCCTCTCACCCTAATATAACCTTTGATACACACATTCAAAAATAGAGACTAAACTTTTCAAAACAATGGACATACCAATACCAGTTACAACAACCTCTTCAGTAATTCTAAGATCCACATACACATCCACTCATTCACCAACAGTCCTATACAGTCACTCATACATGTATTCACTCATCATATGTACTCATACACCTATACATCCTGTTACACAATGCCACTCATCCATAGAGTTACTCATACACATAGTCACTCATGCTAATAAAGAATCAAGCATACATTTACTTGCATATACAGTTATACACACACCACCACACTTACTTCTACGGAAACTTACACATACTTAGTCTTTTAAACAATCACTTATAGAAACACATACTTATTCATACAGGAACTCTTTCAATCTCTCACTCTCACATATACTCACTTATATACACCAATAGTCACATATACTAGTTTAAAACATATGTAGTTACTCATAAAGACACTATTGAGACAGTCATTCACTCCCTAACACACCCATACACACACTCATCCACCCATACACTCCTGCACACATGCTGTCTTCAACACATACATAGAGTGAGTCACTCATTCATGCCCCTATGCACTACGTAATACCCCCCACCGAACCATGCAGACACTCAGACTGATACTCAAAAAAACAACTAATAACCTATATAGACACCCATATAGCTACTCACCAACCCATGCAGCCACTTATACACAAAGTGAGAGACTGATACAGATATTTACATATTTAAACATAACTCACTAAGCCATGTATTCACTATGATACACTTAATCAGTCAGTTACACAATCAATTTTTCAAAAACAAATCATCCATTTAGACACTTATATACCCATTTATTCTTCCATCGACCTTGAGATATACATATATAAAACATATTTAATTTTCAGAAAAACACACATTCACTGGATGATGTCATCAGTGATGTCATTTGAGATGCCATCAGTGATATCATGAGGGATATCACTGACCATGTCATGAGTGATGTAATATGTGACGTCATCAGCAGTGCATTGCTGGCACGCGAGTTATAGTTAGCTGAACTAACTATAACGGGGGAATTTCAACGGTTTTGTACAAGTGAAAAGTCCAGCTAACTATAACACCCCTGAAACCTATGTTTTTTTCAGTGAATTATATATATATATATATATATATATGCCAAAGTGCATTGAAGAATGAGTGTGTGTATAAGTGTCTGAATGGATGATTTAGTGAATTAGTAGGTGGGTGACTGACTGTATAAGTGAGTGATTAGACATGTCTTACTGAAGGCATGGGTTAGTGACTAAACTGTGTGAATGTCTGTATCAGTCTGTCAGTTGTTATGTAAGCGGCTGCATGGGTTGGTGAGTAGCTATATGAGTGTCTATCTGGGTTATTGATTGGTTGTCTGAGTATCTATATGGGTGCTTGAGTGTCTGTGGGTGAGTGGGGGGGTGACTCTGCATAGATATGTGAGTGGGTGATTCACTGGGTGTATGGGTTCATGAGTGCATCTGTGAAGGGCTGTATTGGTGGGTGAGCATGTGTATGGGTGTATTGGTGATTCAATGGATGTCTCAGTTGTGCATTTGTGAGTAACTACATATGTGAAAGGCAGCATATGTGAGTGTTGGAGTATATAAATGACTAAATGTGAGAGTGAGTGATTGTGAGAGTGGCTCTATGGATGAGCGATTAGTGATTGTAGAAGAGAGTAAATATGTGTTAGTATCTGTATGAATAATTGAGGTGGTGTGTGCATAATTGTATAGGTGAGTAAATGGGATTGTGATTGATTATTTGCATGACTGACTAGGTGTGTGATTAACTCTATGGATGAGTGGCGGTGTGTGAGTGTCTGTAACGGTGTGTGAGTGCATATGATAGTGCTATATTGATGAGTGACTGCATGTATGAGTGACTGTATGGGTGAATGAGTGGATGTGTGTGGAGACCTAGGAATCAGTGAGTGGGTATGAGGTAACTGGTATTGGTGTGTCTATGGTTTCGAAAATGGTAGTCTGTATTTTAGTGGTTGTATTAAACGTTATATTATGGTGTGAGGAGGTGCATCAGATTATCACATGGATGATTTTATCAGTCATGTCACTAACCATGTCATGAATGATGTAATTAACCGTGGGCAATGAACTCTGCTCCGCTAGCGGAGATTTGTTAACTACACATTTCATTTAAAACACGGAATTCACGCAATAATTCCGACTCCACCATGTAGTGGAGTTAGCTACTGCACCCACAACCCTTTGATAAAACAACTTTACCTTTACATGCTAAAAAGCATATAACCAATTCACAAAAGTGAACTTTGAAAAATACCAGGCAATGAGAGTGGTGAAGATTTTGGGGTTCCCCCTAACCAAAGGGGAGGACCAAGCAGATGCCTTCAACACAAAGAGCATATCATGCTCAATGACTGTGGTGGTCACATCCTCCTAGGACCACCCCAAGCAAAGTTATGGGCAAAAATACAATGCCAACCAAAGGCCCAGCAAAGCATTATAGGGCGAGATTCTAGAGTGCAGTGAATATTATAGTATCAGCTGTCAGCTGAGCCTGGAGAGCCTGCCCCTTGAGGATGTTTTGATATTGGATACTATAATATTCACTGCACTCTAGAAGCTTGTCCCATAATACTTTGCAGGGCCTTTGGTTAGGATTGTATTTTTGCCCATAACTGTACTTAGGGTGGTCCTAGGAGGATGGGACCACCACCAATCGTTCAGCATGATGTGCTCTTTGTGTTCAAGGCATCTCTCCCTAGGTTAGGGAGGACACCAAAATCATCACCTCTCTCACTGCTTGCTGTATTTTAATTTTCACTTTAGTGAGATGACTATATGCATTTTTGCATGTAAAGATAGAGTTACTTGTTGTTTTATCAAGGGTATGTGAGGTTTCTGTTTTATTAATTGGGATGAGACAGAACGGAGTTGTTGTTCTATTCTGCAGAATTCCCCGTAGTGGTACTCCGCCGACTACGCCCACCCTTAGATGTAATATGTGACGTCATCAGCAGTGCATAGCGTGGGAGCGAGTTAAAGTTAGCTCAACTAACTATAACAGCTGTATTTCTCTGGTTTTGTATGAGTGAAATGTCCAACTAACTATAACATCCCTGAAACCTGTGTTTATTTCAGTGAATTTCTAAGGTTTTTTAAATGCCAATTTCTAACTATAACGTCCCTGAAACCTATGGTTTTTTCAGTGAATTTCAAAGGTTTTTTAAATGCTAAGTTATAACTATAATATCCCTGAAACCTCGGTTGTTTCAGTGAATTTCTAAGGTTTTTTAAATGCTAATTTCTAACTATGCCTACAGAGGTAGGACATGTGCAGAAAGAGGAAAAAAGGCGCAGAAAGAAGCAAGTGAAATGCAGCAACAGGCAACAGAAGTCCAGAAAGAGAAAGACAGGTGCAGAAAGAAGCAGGATATATGCAGAAAGAACCAACCGAGATGTAGGAAGAGGCCTTGTTGCACAGTCATCCTGTGCCCTGGGCACCCCCAACTTTTTGCTGACGAGTACTGGTGGCAACTGACTTTGACTGACCCTCTGCTCTGCCTAACCAGGCCCAGAGCCAGTGCTATGCTGAAAGACACTTAGAATACAGTGAAAACACCTGCATACACTAGGGTACACTATGGGTTGGGGTACCCCTGTGATTTGCATGACCTCCCCTGTAAGGCCCTTGTACATAATAGGACAGGGAGATTAATACTACCTCCCAGTCCCCAGCATATAACAGGGCATGGCAGTTTAGAGGTCAGCAGCTCTTTTCTGCACTTGCATGTGTGCACTGCTGAGCCTGAGGTCAGTTTAAAAGTAGCCCTGTGTGTGCAGAAAGAGGTATGAGGGGTACAGAAAGAAGCAAGAGAGGTACATAAAGAAGCAAAAGAAGTACAGAAAGAAGCAACAGAGGTGCAGAAAGAGGGAAAAGGGGTGTAGAAAGAGGCAAGATAAGTGCAGAAAGAAGCAACAGATGTGCAGAAAGAGGCAAGAGAAGTTCAGAAAGAGGCAGCAGAGGTGCAGAAACGGGCAGAAGAGGTGCAGAAAGAGGGAACAGGGGTGCAGAAAGAGAAAAGAGGGGTACTGAAAGAGGCAAGAGAAGTGAAGAAATTTGCGAGAGAGGTGCAAAAAGAAGAAAGAGCAGTGCAGTAAGAAACAACAGAGGTGCAGAAGGAGGCAAGAGGGGTACAGAAAGAGGCAAGAGATGTGCAGAAGGAGGCAGGAGAGGTGCAGAAAGAGGGAAGAAGGGTGCAGAAAGAGACAAGTGGCGTGCAGAAAAAAGCAAGAGAGGTGTAAAAAGAAGCAAGAGCAGTGCAGAAAGAGGCAAGAGGGGTACAGAAAGAGGCAAGAGAAGTGTCGAAAGAAGTAAAAGAGGTGCAGAAAGAGACAAGGGGGTGCAGAAATATGGCAAAGGCAGTGTAGAAAGAACCAAGAGACGTGCAGGAAAAGGGAAGAAGGGTGCAGAAAGTGGCACGAAGGGTGCAGAAAGAGGCAAGTAAAGTACAGAAAGAGGCAAGAGAGTTGCAGAAACAGGCACAAGAGGTATACAGAGAGGGAACAGTGGTGCACACAGAGGCAAGAGAGGTACATAAAGAACCAAAAGAGGTGCCGAAAGAGGCAAGAGAAGTGCAGAAAAAGCAAAAGAGGTATAGAAAGAGGCAAGAGGGGTACAGAAATTTGCAAGAGAGGTGCAAAAAGAGTCAAGAGAAGTGCAGAAAGACGCAAAAGAGGTGCAGAAAGAGGCAAGAGCGGTGCAGAGAGAAGCAAGAGAATTGCAGAAAGAAGGAACAGAGGTGCAGAAAGACGCAAGAGAGGT
This sequence comes from Triturus cristatus, assembly GCF_964204655.1. Taxonomy (NCBI): domain Eukaryota; kingdom Metazoa; phylum Chordata; class Amphibia; order Caudata; family Salamandridae; genus Triturus; species Triturus cristatus. The sequence goes on from NC_140591.1 coordinate 1,193,643,520, forward strand.
GCAGAAACAAGCAAGAGAAGTGCAGAAAGAGGCAAGTGAGGTACAGAAAGAGGGAAGAGAGGTTCAGAAAATGGCAAGAGAACTGCAGAAAGAGGCAAGAGGGATGCAAAAAGGGAAGAAGGGTACAGAAAGAATCAAGAGAGGTGTAGAAAGAGGGCAGACAAGTGCAGAAAGACACATAAGGGGTGCAGAAAGAAGCAAGAGAGGTGCTGAAAGAGGCAAGAAAGTTGCTGAAACAGGCAAAAGAGGTGCAGAAAGAGGGAACAGGGTGCAGACAGAGGCAAGAGAGGTACAGAGAGTGGGAAGAGGGATGCAGAAAAAGGCAAGAGGGGTGCAGACATTTGCAAAAGAGATACAGAAAGAAGCAAGAGCAGTGCAAAAGAACCAACAGAAGTGCAAAAATAGGCAAGTTGGGTGCTGAAAGATGCAAGAGAAGTACAGAAAGAAGGAACAGAGGTGCAGAAAGAACTAAGAGGGGTGCAGAAAGAGGGAAGAGAGGTGTAGAAAGAGACAAGAGAGTTGCACAAAGAGGGAAGAAGGGTGCAGAAAGAGGCAAGCGAGGTACAGGAAGAAGCAACAGAGGTGCAGAAAGAAGCAAGAGAAGTGGTGCAGAAATAAGCAACAGATATGTAGAAAGAGGCAAGAGGGGTGCAGAAAGAGGCAAGAGAAGTACAGAAAGAAGCAAGAGAGGTGCAGAAACAGGTAGGAGAGGTGCAGGCAGAGGGAACAGGGGCACAGAAATAGTCAAATGAGGTGCAGAAATATGGAAGAAGGGTGCAGAAAGAGGCAAGATGGGTACAGAAAGAAGCAAGTGAGGTACAGAAAGAGGCAACAGAGGTGCAGAAAGTACAAGAGATGAGCAGAACTAGGGAGAAGAAGTGCAGAAAAAGAAAGAAAAGTGCAGAAGAAGCTACAGAAATGCAGAAAGAGGCAAGAGAGGCACAGAAAAAAGGAAGAGTGGTTTACACACCATTAGTACCAATTTAATACCCACATGTAGCAGTAAGTCACAGGTATACATTCTAGGTTTACAAAGAGCCTTCCAACACGCTGTAACACATTGTGCTGCATTTTTGGTAATGGTTGAGCCGTTTGAGCTAGAAACAAGTTTTTTTTGTTCAGATCTGCAGATTATGCAGCAGATGATGGATTATGTGGCAAATGACGAATATGTATAACTGTGCAAAAGTCGGTGTAGCCAAACAGTCGCATATTTCCAGTGGCCCTGCTCATACCTCTGACTAGGTCCAGAGGTGCTCCTCAGTGGTTCCTTTTTTTTGGTCTCATTGAGTTTATAGTTTAGCTTCTATGGAAATGAGGAAGACTAAACCTGAGGTTACAACTCCACAACACACATTATCATACCACACAATTACTCTCCATAACACATAATCCCACTCTACATAATTCCTATACACTAAATACCACATACTATCTATCCACATAATTTCACTACACTACATACCCTATAATTCCACTACACACAACCTACATCCCCTCCACTCCAAGAAACATTAATAAAACACTTTTACATTAACAATGCCAGTAGCTCTAACTCTTGCAAATGCAGGTAGTGGTAGTCACGTTTGCAGAGTGGTAGAGAAAGGGGGCTGGGCTTCCAACCAGCGCTCAGGTATTCTGCTGTGTAGGACTTACAGGATGTACCAGAAGGGCTTCTTGGCCCCCAAAGTCCCTCAGGAGTAAAGTAGACTTCATCCCCCAACCCATAGTGTACCAGCAAGTGCATTTGCAGAATGGTGGAGAAAGGGAGGGCGGGGCCTCTGAAGACCTCTTAGCAATCCCACTGTGTGGGACTTACTGGAGGTAACAGGAGGGGTAGTTGGCCCCCAAGAACAACCTTGGGGGCCAACTACCCCTCATATTACCTCCAGTAAGCCACACACAGCAGCATTGGTAAGTACTCATAGCAGGCCATGCCCCTTTGACCACCAGTCTGCAAACACGCTCCCTGGCACGTTCTTTTATGGGGATTAAAGTCCCCTTCGCTGCTAGCGGTCCTTAGGGGCCAACTAGCCTACCTGATACCTCTAGTAGGCCCCAGATAGTGGGTTGCTGAGAGGTGGACACAGGCCATGCCCCCTTTCTCCATTACTCTACAAATACACCTCCTGGCATGCTCTGGGTTAGAGGATGAAGTCCCCTTGCCTCCTGAGGATCTCTGGGGGCCAACTAGCCCTCCTGTTATCTTTAGTGAGCCCCACACAGTTGGATTGTTGAGAGTGGTCCGAGGCCACGTCCCCTTTTTATACCACTCTGAAAATGCACCTTCTGGCACACTGCTGCTCGGGGGATGTAGTCCACTTCAGTCCTGAGGTCCTCAGGACACAAGAGGACCTCGTCACCCCACCAGCAGTGTGCCAAGAGACACGTTTGCAGAGTAGTGTACAAAAGGGAGTGGCCTCAGACCACCTCTCAGCAATCCCACTGTGTGGGGCTTACTGGAGGTATCTGGTGAGCTAGTTTGACCCCAGGAACCCTCAGGATTCAAGGTGACTCAATCCTCCAATTTAGAACACACCAGGAGGCGTGTTTGCACAGTGGTGCAGGGAGAGGGCGGGGCCTCCCGCGAGATGCCAGCTTTTTTTAAATTAGATTTTTGTAAGGGCATTTCCCATCCCCCGTGCCTGAGCTTTTTTTTATTTTTATTTTTAGACCCTATCCCCCAGGGCATGGCCACATATTTTATTTCATTAAATTAGTTTTGAGGAAGGGGGCTGCACAGCCCCCTTCCTGAGGCCATTATTGGACCCCAAACCCCAGGGCTTTGCCTTGTTCTTTTAAAAAAACAAATTTATGGCGGGGGGCCAAGTGGCCTTCCTTACCTGGGTCACTATTGGCCCCGGGTACCCCATCCCCCGGGGCATGGCGGCATGTTGGGGATCACAGGGGGAGCTTCAACGCCCCTGCGGTTCCAGCCAGCTCCCCACCTCCTGCGGGAGCCGGCATTGCTTTTTTACAAGGGGAGCTGCTAACACGCTGCTCCACTTGTCTAAAAGCAATTCTGCTTTGCTTCTCAGGAGCTAGAGCAGAATTCCTGCTCTTGCTTCTAAAAAGCAAAGCAGTGTTTGCTATGGCAGGGCAGGAGCCGAGCTCCCGCCCTGCCATAGCAAAAGGCAATGACCCAGGGGTGGGCACCCCGGGACATTGCAGAAGCTGGCCCTGGGTGGTGGCAGTCCCCAGGCCCATCGAGAGCTCCAGGAAGGGGCTGCTCGGCCCCCCTCCCAACCGATTTAAGCCACAGAGAGGTGGTGTTCCCTGGGGCTGCAACAGACTCCTGTAGTTAAATAATAAGTGCCCCGGGGAGATGGTGGTCCCGGGTCAGTATGGGGAGGGGCTCCCCCACACTTCAATATATTTGGAGACCCAGGAGCTGGTGGTCCCCGGTGCTTGGGGGGCCCGCGAGGCCCCCCACCCCTATTAAACTAAAGCCCCAGGGAGGTGGCGGTCCCTGGGGTCAGCATGGGGGAGGAGTCCCCCACAGATTTGTTTTATAAATAAGCCCCGGAGAGGTGGCGGTCCCTGGGGCTACAATGGTGCTGCATGCCCCCCACACATTATGGATAGAGCCCCGGGCAGGTGACAGTTCCTGGGGCTGCGGAGGCCCCCGCGGGCCCCTTCTAATTTATTGGACATTGCCCCCGGGACCTGGCCCACCCGGGGGCTCAAAGAAACAAAGCGCGGCAGCCCGTGGTTCTTTTTTAAATTGTTTTTCGGCCGGATTTGCGCACCCAGCGTGAATCGTGCCGATTCTTTTTTTAAAAAAAATGCTTTTTTGGGCGAGTCACTAGATGGCTGCCAAAACTTTCTAGTTTGGAGTGTTGGCAGCCAATCAGAATGAAGCTCAGGCTCGGGAGGGTTCTTGAATCCTCTTCGGCCCCCAGATATCAATGTTTTTATTTTGGGAATTTCTCAGTAACTACAGAACAGATTTACACCATTTAACAAAAAGCACACTTTTTGAACCAGACCTAGCTTTTTGTCAAATTTGGTGTAATTCCGTTTAGCAGGTCTATAGCTTTGTCTAAAGTTCCTATGGAAATTAACATGGGGGAAAAGGCGTTTTGGGACGCCCTTTTTTCTTGGTCCCCACTTGACAAATCACCCTAAAACTTTCAAGACAGGAGCTGACATGAGCGAACCATTAGTTTGGAAAATTTCGCGAAGATTCGTCAAATGGCGCCAAAAATATTGGCAAAAGAAAAAACTCTATTTGAATAGAAACACGTTTCTAACCATAACTACCTACCGGTGACCACCAGTAGGTTTTATATATATATATATATATATATATATATATATATTCACTGAAAAAACCATGGGTTTCACACACGTTATAGTTAGGAATTAGCATTTAAAAAACCTTTGCAATTCACTGAAAAAACCATGGGTTTCACACACGTTATAGTTAGGAATTAGCATTAAAAAAACCTTAGAAATTCAATGAAAAAACCAAAGGTTTCACACATGTTATAGTTAGCTGGACATTTCACTCGTAAAAAACCATTGAAATTCCCCCGTTATAGTTAGTTCAGCTAACTATAACTCGCGCGCCCGCAATGCACTACTGATGACGTCACATATTACATCACTCATGACATGGTCAGTGACATCACTCATGACATCACTGATGACATCTCAAATGACATCACTGATGACATCATCCAGTGAATGTGTGTTTTTCTGAAAATTAAATATGTTTAATATATGTATATCTCAAGGTCGATGGAAGAATAAATGAGTATAAAAGTGTCTAAATTGATGATTTGTTTTTGAAAAATTGATTGTGTAACTGACTGATTAAGTGTATCTTTATGAATACATGGCTAAGTGAGTAATGTTTAAATGTGTAAATACCTGTATCAGTCTCTCACTTTGTATATAAGTGGCTGCATGGGTTGGTGAGTAACTACATGAGTGTCTATATAGGTTATTAGTTGGTTTTTTGAGTATCAGTATGAGTGTCTGAGTGTCTTCATGGTTCGGTGGGGGTTATTATGTAGTGCATAGGTGCATGAATGAGTGACTCACTGTTTGTATGTGTTGAAGACAGCATGTGTGTAGGACCGTATGGGTGGATGAGTGTGTGTATGGGTGTGTTAGTGAGTGAATGACTGTCTCAATAGTGTCTTTATGAGTAACTACATATGTTTTAAACTAGTATATATGACTATTGGTGTATATAAGTAAGTATATGTGCGAGTGAGAGATTGGAAGAGTGCCTGTATGAATAAGTATGTTTTTCTATAAGTGATTATTTAAAAGACTAAGTATGTGTAAGTTTCTGTAAAAGTAAGTGTGGTGGTGTGTGTATAACTGTATATGAAGGTAAATGGATGTTTGATTCTTTATTAGCATGAGTGACTATGTGTGAGTAACTCTATGAATGAGTGGCATTGTGTTACAGGATGTTTAGGTGTATGAGTACATATGATGTGTGAGTACATGTATGAGTGACTGTATAGGATTGTTGGTGGATGAGTGGATGTGTATGTGGATCTTAGAATTACTGAATAGGTTGTTGTAACTGTTATTGGTATGTCCATTTTTTTGAAAATTTCAGTCTCTATTTTTAAATGTGTGTATCAAAGGTTATATTAGGGTGAGAGGAGGTCTACCACTCTATCACAAGGATGATGTCATCAGTGATGTCATTTGAGATGTCATCAGTGATGTCATGAGTGATGTCACTGACCATGTCATGAGTGATGTAATATGTGACGTCATCAGTAGTGCATTGCGGGCGCGCGAGTTATAGTTAGCTGAACTAACTATAACGGGGGAATTTCAATGGTTTTTTACGAGTGAAATGTCCAGCTAACTATAACATGTGTGAAACCTTTGGTTCTTTCATTGAATTTCTAAGGTTTTTTAAATGCTAATTCCTAACTATAACGTGTGTGAAACCCATGGTTTTTTCAGTGAATTTCAAAGGTTTTTTAAATGCTAATTCCTAACTATAACGTGTGTGAAACCCATGGTTTTTTCAGTGAATTTGCAAGGTTTTTTAAATGCTAATTTTTTTTTTTTTCTTATTTTTTTTTTTACATATTTTTATTTTAATTTTCTATCCTTTTTTAAAGACTATGGTTAAATTTTAAAAATTCTACAATATGTTTTTATTTTACATTTTTTTTAAAATAAACAGGTAAAATTTATTAGCAATACATTTTTTTTTTGTTTTTTTTACCGTGCGCGTACGGTAAGCGCACGTCTTGCTGTAATTACGTTAGATTTCTACGCTGTTTGCGTTCATTTACGCATTTTGCGTATACGCACGTCACGCGCGCATAGCGCGTAACGCGTACGCTGCACGCACACGTTACGCGGAAGTGAAGGGGCGTGCCTGTTTTGCGCATGCGCGCGTGCACGTGTCTTTTTTACGCGCATGCGTACTTTTGCCGTAAGCGCACCGTAAGCGCACCGTAAGCGTACGGTAGGTCATGTGATCATGAAACACAACTTTTGATTGGTTGAAACTACTTTCAGTTCTAGAACTCTCCTACACCACACCCATTCCCCTCATTTCTGCTTGTGATCCCTTAGGAGAAGGAGCTGGGTTGTCTTTGTGATGCGATGGCAGAACAGCAGAGCTCTTCTGAGAGTGAGGCTAGCAGCACTACCTTGAGGCAGAGAGCGAGGAAACAAAAGACCTCTTACGTATGGGAGTATTTTTCTTTTCCAGAAGGCCAGCAAAAGGTAAATGCACCCTTAGTGACTTGTAAGCTGTGTAAGCGTGTACTTTCAAGAGGGAATCCTGACAGGAAGTATTCCTTTGGGAATCACACCATGATGAGACACCTTAAGGATGTACACAGAAGGACACATGCTCGACTTACTGAAGGTAACCCTTCAGTAAATCAACCAAGCACATCCACAGCAGCTCAGCCTGGACCATCATCTGCAGTGCCGAGTCCTTCTTCTGCAGGTCAGGTGAGCCCTTCATCTGTGGGGGGAGCATCTCCTTTTTCTGGTCCTCTGGAAATTAACCCTCGGTTTGCGAGGGTTGAAGTACGGTGCGCCACTTGTCATGATCTAATTAGTTATAGGGAGACCAGTATTTCCCTAGTGAACAATAAAATAGATCAGCACACTTGTCGTACCATCTAATATTCCCAATCTTTCTTTCCTCTGTCCCTGCATGAACACAACGGCTCTTTTAAGAGCCAACCTTACCTTTCATCTATTTTTTATATATGTTTTTAAAAACTTTTTTTAATTTTTTTTTTACCGTACGCGTACGGTACGCATAATTTTTTATTTTTATTTTTAAAAACACTAAAAATCAATTATCACATTACAAGGTCCTTGAGAGACTACAATTAAAAACTGAAAATGTGATTGTAGAGAAGTGGAAAAAAGGGACCATGATATTATTGACTTACCATACCCACTCAAAAAAATATTTATTCATTTAAATTTTTTTTTAATTGCTTTAAAAATGGTTCTAGTTTTCGAAAATTTTCTATCTCAATCTGAAAAAAAAGAAAAAAGTATTAATATTTAATAAAACATTTTATAATACAGTACACATATTTACATATTTTTCAAAAAATATTTTTGCCTTTTTTTTGCTGTTTTCAGAATATATTGCATTTCACTATAAATTGTGAAAGCAATTGCATTCATCATTTAACAGCAGGCAAAAAAAAATTAACAATCTCAAAGATTGTTTTAAAAAAGCCCACAATCTCTTTTTGCATAAACATAACTTTATAGAAATGCACAATATTCTTAAAAAATATCATCTAATATCAATACTTATTTCTTTAAAATACCGTCTGATATTTTTTACTCTGGATTTTGTAGGCATCTTAAATTTTGTTCACTGCTCTTCAGCAAAGTAACAAAACTGAATTTCATAAACATAACTTTATAGAAATGCATAATATTCTTAAAAAATATCATCTAATATCAATACTTATTTCTTTTAAAATACCGTCTGATATTTTTTACTCTGGATTTTGTAGGCATCTTAAATTTTGTTCACTGCTCTTCAGCAATACCTGAAAAAAACTAAAAAAAAATTCCTTTATTTTATTTAAATATATTACTACATTTGTTTTCACATTAGTCACAAAACGAAATTTCTTTGCCAATTTGAAAGCACACTTACTACTCTTTTTTTTGGCAAGTGATAATCACTTTTACAGACTGACACATTATGAATCCACTTTTCAGATTTTTTAAAAAGCACATGTCCAAACTGCTTTTTCAGACCAGCACCATTTGTAACCTGGGTGACTGCCTACACTCCAGCAAGGGCAACCAGCCTTAGTGATGCTGAATGTATTTGCATTACTGACTGAAACCTCAAACCCCACTCGCTTGTGAATACTGTGCATGATTCCACATGGTAAGCAGCTGGGTGTGTGCTAAGAGTCTGCTTCTGCACCAAAAAATGGCTCCCCCTTTCCATCTAATGCAACTGTGAAATCACCAGAGCAATACGCAATAAATCTCTGTCTATAATTCCTCTTTGCACACAGAGTCATGTTTTCACATTAGTCACAAAACGAAATTTCTTTGCCAATTTGAAAGCACACTTACTGCTCTTTTTTTTGGCAAGTGATAAACACTTTTACAGACTGACACATTATGAATCCACTTTTCAGATTCTTAAAAAAGCACATGTCCAAACTGCTTTTTCAGACCAGCACCATTTGTAACCTGGATGACTGCCTACACTCCAGCAAGGGCAACCAGCCTTAGTGATGCTGAATGTATTTGCATTACTGACTGAAACCTTAAACCCCACTCGCTTGTGAATACTGTGCATGATTCCACATGGTAAGCAGCTGGGTGTGTGCTAAGAGTCTGCTTCTGCACCAAAAAATGGCTCCCCCTTTCCATCTAATGCAACTGTGAAATCACCAGAGCAATACGCAATAAATCTTTGCCTGTAATTCCTATTTGCACACAGAGTCATGTTTTCACATTAGGCCCTTAAACGAAATTTCTTTGCCAATTTGAAAGCACACTTACTACTCTTTTTTTTGGCAAGTGATAATCACTTTTACAGACTGACACATTATGAATCCACTTTTCAGATTTTTTCAAAAGCACATGTCCAAACTGCTTTTTCAGACCAGCACCATTTGTAACCTGGGTGACTGCCTACACTCCAGCAAGGGCAACCAGCCTTAGTGATGCTGAATGTATTTGCATTACTGACTGAAACCTCAAACCCCACTCGCTTGTGAATACTGTGCATGATTCCACATGGTAAGCAGCTGGGTGTGTGCTAAGAGTCTGCTTCTGCACCAAAAAATGGCTCCCCCTTTCCATCTAATGCAACTGTGAAATCACCAGAGCAATACGCAATAAATCTCTGCCTGTAATTCCTATTTGCACACAGAGTCATGTTTTCACATTAGGCCCTTAAACAAAATTTCTTTGCCAATTTGAAAGCACACTTATTACTCTTTTTTTTGGCAAGTGATAAACACTTTTACAGACTGACACATTATGAATCCACTTTTCAGATTTTTTAAAAAGCACATGTCCAAACTGCTTTTTCAGACCAGCACCATTTGTAACCTGGGTGACTGCCTACACTCCAGCAAGGGCAACCAGCCTTAGTGATGCTGAATGTATTTGCATTACTGACTGAAACCTCAAACCCCACTCGCTTGTGAATACTGTGCATGATTCCACATGGTAAGCAGCTGGGTGTGTGCTAAGAGTCTGCTTCTGCACCAAAAAATGGCTCCCCCTTTCCATCTAATGCAACTGTGAAATCACCAGAGCAATACGCAATAAATCTCTGTCTATAATTCCTCTTTGCACACAGAGTCATGTTTTCACATTAGTCACAAAACGAAATTTCTTTGCCAATTTGAAAGCACACTTACTGCTCTTTTTTTTGGCAAGTGATAATCACTTTTACAGACTGACACATTTTGAATCCACTTTTCAGATTTTTTAAAAAGCACATGTCCAAACTGCTTTTTCAGACCAGCACCATTTGTAACCTGGGTGACTGCCTACACTCCAGCAAGGGCAACCAGCCTTAGTGATGCTGAATGTATTTGCATTACTGAGTCCAACCTCAAACCCTTTATACCAGTACACCTTAATTTATTATGAAAACATAGTCCATATTATTTTACATGTTCCTCACATTTAAATTTCTCCCAAAACAGAAAATAATAAACACAACTTCAACAAAAAGAATTGCATTTCTATTATTCATTTCTTAATTTACCATATACATCCCCTCTCAAACTCTAAACTCACCTTTAAAATTAGTTAGTTGTGAAAGAAATGTGGCACTCAAACAGCAGATTATCAGAGCCAGGATCTCTGTTCTTTACACCTCTCTCCTCTCAGCAGAACCAGATAATGGCAAACTTTCCCTCTCTTTTTCCACATATATACATGTTAATTTCAAATCTCAGTGCTTCCCCCTTTTTTTCAAATGTAATCACACATTTCTATTGGTTGAAAACCAACCCTTTTCCAAAAGTACCCTTCCCCCAACTTGACTTCTGCCTAGTACGCTTCCCCCAACTTGACTTCTGCCTGCTACCATAGCAACAGCTCATGGAACACTGCTGTGTGGAGTTAGGTCAGAAGTTCGCCAAACAATGTTTCAATTCCACAGAGCAAGAGTGCTTGACTTTTCTAACCTAACAGCAAATCCATAGTACTGTTCTTTGGTAACACATTTTTCTGTACCAATACAAAACATGCTTCTATAAATGTACACATACAGCCTAGTTTTTAGTGTAGAATGGTATGAAACAGCCAATCAGTTCTTTTTTTTTTTTTAAAATATGTATGCCTCCATTTCCAAACTGTCTTTCATTTCTTTTTACCATTCTACTGAAATACACCTCCTGAGTGCATCCAGATCTCCTTTGAAGATGTTCACAGTGTGGATTGTAGGACACAGCTATGTCTTCTGGAGTGAAAAGTTTGCAGAGAAAACAGGTATGGTGAGAGACCTTGCTTTGCCAAATGTAGACATTAAATGGATTGGTCAGAGAGGGTTAAAGTGGCACCAATTGATGCCATTGGTGAAATCCTTCATGCAAAACCAACACCCTGACCTCATAATAGTGCACTGCGGTGGCAATGACCTAGGCACTTTGACTGGGGTAGGTCTGGAAATGCTTATGAAGGACACCTTGGCACAACTGTTTTCACTTTTCCCTAAAACTGCCTTTGTGTTTTCTAACATATGCCAAAGGCAAAAATGGAACTGGTCCAATCATTTCTGTCCACAGATTGACAAAGCAAGAAAGCACGTCAACAAATCTGTTTCTGCTTTCCTCCGTGACTATGGTATGGGTTCCATTTACCACAACAACTTGCGTTACGACATGCAAGACATTTATAGAGGAGATGGTGTGCACTTCAATGATGAAGGGAACAGAGTCTTCCTCTTGAACCTTAGACTCTGCATCGGTACTTACTTGTAGGTACCACTTAAAAATCACTTCATAAACACAACGGCTCTTTTTAGAGCCCCCTAATATCTAAACACTTAAATCTGCATTTCATTTCTTTTTTTTTTTTTTTTACCGTACGCTTACCGTACGCGTACCCCGCGATTTTTTTAAAAATCAATAAATGTTTTCTTTGTACTTTTCTGTCCTTCTTTGACCCCCTTACAAATGTTAGGGGGTCTGTAACTCTCCTCCTTGCCCCCTTTTCTTGTTATCACTCTTTTTTTTCTGAGTGAAACACACGAAATGGCGGCCGCCGCTTCCTGGTTTCGGCCGATTCGAATGTTTACTAAGATCTAACAGCCAATCAGAATCGTGCTCGCGCACGCCACCGTACGCGTACGGTAAGCGTACCGGAAGCGCACCGTAAGCTGGCTCAGATATATATATTGATTTAAAGGCTATTTTCTCAGAATCTATTGAACAGATTTACACCAAACCTACAAAAGGCACTTCCTTGACCTGAGGACTACCTCTCTGCCAAATTTCTAGTAATTCTGTTCAGCCGTTCGGGCTGTAGCCCTGTCTAAAGGTCCTATGGAAAAATGCATGGGAAAAACGCGTTTTGGGACCCCCCTTTTATCTCAGCCCCCGCTTGACGAATCCCCCCGAGACTTTCAGGGAAGGAGCGGAGCATAGCGCCCCACCTATTTTGAAAAATTCGCGAGGATTCGTCGACCGGCGCCAAAGTTATTCAAAATAGAATGTTGCTTATTTCCTATGGAAACGTGGTCCTAACTATAACTACCTACTGGCGACCGCCAGTAGGTAATATATATATATATATAGTGATCAAGGCCTGCAAAGGCCGAAATGCGTCATGGTGGAGCATTGAATAAATAAATTTATGCACAAGCAACAGTGGAGTCCGTTCCTGTTTTTCCACGCTGAGATTCCCAATTTTTTTATATATATGTATATATATATATATATATATATATATATATATATATATATATATATATACATATATGACCAACCGATTAAGGAAAGATGAGGAAAAAATAAAAGAAAGAAAGGTGTATAAATTTCAACGTGATAAGATAGATTATGAGAACGGCCAAGTGTTTACATTCTCTAAAAAGTATGATTCTCTCAAGATATCAAAATTCAAACCACAACCAGAAAATACAGCAATGGTGGCAACCATTATAGAAGCACAAGCCACACCTCAAACTCTTACCTGAGCTCGGCTGCTGAAAGTGAGTCGGAGGCGGATCTACGACAAATAAGGTTTGCGGGAACCCCAAAAAACTCACATTGGCAGAGGAATTAGATTTTGTAGTGCAAGACCGGAGGCAAACCCTCCATCCGAGGACTCAAAGGAATGCAACAGAAAAAGGAGAAACGTCAAACGGAGGAAGAGGCGAAAAATTCGCAAACAACACAGCGAATACCAAAAGGCACGGAACAGGGAGATGGAAACGAAAGTAATTAATGGTTTGGAGAATGAACACACCACTATAGATCTGGCCAATGTCAATCTGAACAAAGCAGAGAAACAACTCCTATTACTAGGACTCTCCTATTGCCCAGAAACAAATTTTAATTATGCCCACACACGTATGGACGTCTATTGCTTCGTTCGTAAACTCAAGTTGAGAAAGTATCACACGTTACGAACTAATAATGAGATAACCATGAGTGATAATCAAGCTGGAGAGAATACCTCACAGTCAAATCTATCAGCCTCGGATGGATCTTTATTAAGAGATTTACAAGCTTTACAGGAGGAAGGTAGGATGACATTATCACAATATAATGAAAGGTCAGTAACAACAGACAACCGCAATGAAAACAACAGTGCAATGGATGAAAACAGTATGAACAGTATGGGCACAAGGGAGAACCCATTCAAACCAAAATCTACTTTCAACCCTATATCTCCAAGAGATGCAATTGATACTTTTAAGGAACTTGCCACAGCATAAATAAAGACCTTGAATTACAAAGTGCAGAATTCTAAATCCAAATTAAATGTACAAAACCAACAGTATCGCCAATTAATGACTAAGCTACGAAAAAATGATGAAATAGTAATTCGGAATTTAGATAAAGGAGGCAACATTGTCATTTGGGCCAAAAAGGACTACATCACGGAGGCCCTAAACCAATTAAATGACAGATCTTGCTACAAAGTGAGCAACGTATTATCACTCAGGGCAATTTAAAACAAATATTACAGCAAGTTATTGGCTTGGAAAACTATGGGACTGCTCACGGCAGATGAATACAAGTTTCTCAAGAAAGACAACCCCACAGTACCATCAATCTACTTAATACCAAAGATCCATAAAAACCCGGAGAAACCTACAGGAAGGCCAATAATTTCAGCCCAAAGCAGTCTACTGGAGAACACGTCACAGTATGTAGATTTCTTTTTACAGAACTTTGTGCAAAAATTGCCTTCCTAGATAAGGGATACCAGTGATTTTTTAAAACAAACTGAAGAATATCGTGTGGCAGAAAGACTATCTTCTATTAACTCTTGATGTGACAGCTCTGGATAGGAGCATAATACACAAAGATGGACTGAGAGCTCTTGAATTTTATTTGAAAGGGAGATCATCTCAAACATCTCAGCATAGTAAAATGCTGAACAATATGGTGGCCTTCTGCCTTAATAGCAATGTGTTCCTATTCCAAAAAACATTTTATCAACAAATGCGAGGTGTGGCGATGGGTGCCAGCTTCTCCCCCAGCTATGCATGTTTACACATGGGCTGGTGGGAGGAGCTTGTACTGGGCACCTCCTGCCAAATACTTGAAAAACAATGTACATTTATGGCTGCGTTTTATAGATGATTTATTTATTATCTGGAAGGGAACACGTGAAAGTGCCAGGAATTTTGTATCTGTTTTGAATGCCAATGAACTGAATTTGAATTTTAATGCCACTGATAGTGACAAAGAAATACAATTTTTAGATGTACAGGTATTTATTGACAATGACAAAGTGGAAACAAAGATACACCGCAAGGCCACAGCTGGTAATCCAATATTGCATGCAACAAGCTTTCACCCCAAACATCTTGTGGAAAGTATACCATACGGTGAAATGCTCAGACTTAAGAGAGTTTGCAGCATCCAGCATGAGCTCAATATAGCACAAGAAGCTAGTAAGAAAAGGTTCTTGGAAAGGGGGTACTCGATGAAAACCTTGGATATGGCTATAGCCAAAACAAAGAGTTCAAACAGACTAGAACTCCTAAGACCCAAAAAACCACTGCTTGAAATGGGTAAGTTCATTTCCTGTACCCCGATTGACAAGAATAACAAAGGGGAGAGGCAAAACAAAACTAGTGGGGAGATTAGGATGATCATCAGACAACATTGGCCGATTGTCCTCAGTGATCCTATAATAGGTAATTCTTTGCATAAACAACCTATCAGTGACACATAGAAAGGCACTCTATGAGCAACTTTTTATTAAAAAGTAGTCCAAAACTAACAGAACAGACAACCTGTCTCTCCAAGTGCAAAACGTGCTTAGCATGTCAATATAGGATAAATAAAATATCATACAGTGTCCCATTTAGCAACAAGGAAAAAGAAATCACAAAATATCTGACATGCAAAACGGACTACGTCATTTATGTGCTGGAGTGTTCGTGTGGCTTACGCTACGGGGGAAGCACTAAACTTCAAGCCCACAAACGAATACTCCAGCACATAAGGTCAATAACGAACAATGACCCAACTTATCCAGTTGCCAGAAATTTCAAGGAGATACATGCAAATAAGTTGGAACACCTGAAATATTACATTATAGATACAGTACCTATGAACAGGAGAGCAGGAAACAGGGAAGGCACTTAAAGAAAATTGGAAACCCAATGTATACTAGTGCTCGATTCAAAGAGCCCAGGAGGTTTGAATACAACAGAGGATTTATACACTCGTCTCTAGTCCGCATACATAATAAGAACAAAAGACATGAAAGACCAAGTGGAGCATGATCTCTAAGTTAGGTGAACATTCAGCACAAAGAAGGTACAGATGTAGGAACAACAAGGGGTTGGTGCTCAAGTAAGAGCATTTACTCTTATATGGATTAAACCTGAGATTACAGTACATAACAGGTGAACACATGGTATTTAAACCGAGATGGTGACACACCTGAAAATGGACTCCCCACAAGTCATCTGCAGCCAAATCCCTAAACCAAGTCAATTCGTTTCTTTCTAATAATACACATTTGCACTTTGAGAGTGATAAGCACCATATGCAGGTTTTGCACTTATATAGCATAGTAAGCACTAGCACTTTTTCCATACAAAGGTTTTTTTTTTTTTTTTAATGATCAGATATATATATGATCATGACGGTGGTGCATTGATTTGTCTTACGATGTATGTATTGATAAATTAAGTATCAGGGAAAAAAGAGAGACTCAATGGCTAACAACTATATGAATAGTTACAATGAGGACAAGTAATGTACCAATGTGGATTATCTTACGCTGCTATTTTTTCTATCATATTTTATGAAATGTTAGATTTGTAATAATTAATTATTTATTACATTTTATGAACATTTTTTAATTAATGTTAGACTTGAAGCTGTTTTTATAAAATCTGCACTAAGGATGCTATGTTATTTAATAGTATCTTCTCTCTCTGCATGAATTGTATGGTTTGCATAAAACACATTGTCACTTTAAATAACAGGAAACAATAAGTAGCGCGTGTCATGTGATCAAGGCCCGGATGGACTGAAACGCGTAATGGTGGACTACTAACAATAAAATATTAGCACTTATCCTGCGGTCCGTGCCTGTGTGTTCTTTGGGTCCAACAAAGGAGTGGATCAAGCGTTGAAATCGGATATATATATATATATATATATATATACATTAACAAACTTCGCCACCAAGGTCCCAAAATTCCTCAAGGATAGAACGAGGACCGGAACAGACGATTACAGACCACAAAATAAGTGCAGGTGAGTATTTTAACCCCTTGAGTGCCCATGACGAGATGGTCTCGTCATGGGCCGCGGTTGCGCTGTGCCCATGACGAGACTATCTCGTCATGAACCCCGCCCGCTAATTCAACGCCCGGCACAGGGCGGGGAAAGGGCGGGGCACACAAGGGGTTAATAAACGATCAGCATGTCTATACATCTATATATACACCTATATCTGTCTATCTATCTATCTATCTATCTATCTATCTATCTATCTATCTATCTATCTATCTATCTATCTATCTATCTATCTATCTATCTATCTATCTATCTATCTATCTATCTATCTATCTATCTATCTATCTATCTATCTATCTATCTATCTATCTATCTATATATATTTATTTATTTATTTATGGGTTTGTATAGCGCTAGAATCGACTCCAAAGGAGTATCTCTGCGCTTTGGGCCAGGTTATTCGACTGTTCATTTCAGAATAAGGGAGAGCTGAACTAGATCTCATTTTTGAACAACAAAGTTTTGAGCTGTTTCCTAAATTTCAGATGATCGGGACATATTCGTAGAGTTAGCGGAAGATTATTCCACAAAGTTGGTCCCATCACTGATAGGGCTCTACCACCATGTCTAGCCTTCTTGGCACGTGGTACTGCCAACCGATGACTATTGCTAGATCTAAGGGTCCTGGTAGGGGTGTAAGGAATGAATTACTTTTCCAGATAGAGGGGGCCTTGCCCATTTATGCTTTTGTGAATCAGACAGCATGTTTTAAATTTTGGCCGTTGACGTATTGAAAGCCAATGCAATTTTTCTAGAAGTGGCTTTGATGCTGTTCTTGGCGGGGCATTAAGGACCAGTCGAGCCGCAGTGTTTTGAATTACCTGTAGTTTGGCCAACACTCCCTCATTGGCTGAGAGGAGCAGGCCATTACAGTAGTCGAGCCGACTCAGAACAAGAGCCTGCACTAAGGTTCTTCTAAAGGAATCCGGCAACAAAGGGAAAACCTTGCGTAGCAGGCTGATAGTATGAAAACATACGCCTGCAATGTAGTGAGAGTGCTGTTTTAACACTAGATCCTGATCGAGGCGGACCCCTACATTTTTGACGACCTGTTTAGGTTCTGGAGCAGTGCCAAGATCAAAAGGCCACCAGTCAGGGGACCACAGTATCCTGGCTTCCCCAAACAACATAATCTCGGTTTTACTGACATTGCATTGCAGGTAATTAGTGAACATCCATTGTCCTACAGCCTTCATGCCTGCAGAGAAGGAGTTCTTTTTTCCGTAGTAAGGGTTTTGAAAGGAAAGAGGAGCTGCGTGTCATCGGCATATGACACGGGGATGAAACCAAATTTGCGCATCACTCTTGCCAGGGGTGCCACATAGATGTTAAAAAGCGTAGGGCTCAAACAAGAGCCCTGTGGCGCCCCTTTCGTAATTTCTACCTCCCTAGAACGGTACGTGCCCATGGTGACAGTCTGGGTACGATCAGTAAGAAAACTCCTCAACCAGGCAAGGGCTTTGTTCTTAACTCCTACGTTCGACAACCGGTTGATAAGAATGTTATGTGACACGGTGTCGAACGCTGCTGACAAGTCAAGTAGCACTAAGATTACCGAATAGCCTTTGTCTTGAAACATGTGTAGGTCGTCAACCACAGACACAAGAGTGGACTCAGTGCTATGTTTCGGCCTAAACCCCGATTGAGAATAGTCTAGGCCACCCACAGATTCAATGTAGCCGGATAAAAGTCTATTGACATATTTTTCTATCAACTTCCCCAGAAAAGGTAGCAGTGAGATAGGCCTTAAATTGGCTAGTTCAGTCCAAGGGATGGTGGTGTTTTTCCTAATGGGCCTTACCAGCGCACGCTTCCAGTCTCTGGGGACGGAACCCGAATAAAGAGACATATTAACAAATTTCCCAATTATAGGACCTAGTTGTTCAGATAGCATAGGCATAAGTCTGGCAGGTATAATGTCATCTGGACTACCGCTTTTAATCTGTGTAATTAATGCTGGTAGATCCTTAAGGGTGATGGGAGGAAAGATGTCTAAAAAGTGTACATTGTGCACATGTTCCGTATCTTGAAAAACAAGGGTAGAATCAGAAGTATTCGCCTTGTTACAACCGACTATTTTCACATAAATCGTGTCTATCTTATTTTAAAAAAAAGAAGATATTTGGTCACAAAGCTGTTGAGACGCCAACTCAGAGCTTTCACAGGCAGCCGGTTTAACAAAGGACTGTAATACCTGATAAAGTACCCTCGGGGAGTTCTCTGCAGCAGCAATTTGG
This sequence comes from Triturus cristatus, assembly GCF_964204655.1. Classification (NCBI taxonomy): domain Eukaryota; kingdom Metazoa; phylum Chordata; class Amphibia; order Caudata; family Salamandridae; genus Triturus; species Triturus cristatus. The sequence goes on from NC_140591.1 coordinate 1,193,662,214, forward strand.
GTAGCTATATGGGTTTTCCTTGCCCCACGAATGGCTTTATGATAGTTAGACAAGGAATCCCAATATTGCTTCCTATCATTCTCCCGGTGGGAGGTTCTCCATTTTTTCTCCAACTTCCTAGCGGCCTGTTTTAATGCCCTGAGATCTTCAGAGAACCAAACTTCTTGTTTGTTAACAGGCCGAGGTTTAAATTGTTTCAAAGGAGCTATAGTGTCTATCGTCAGCCTAGTTGCTAATTCATATCTCCTTAAGGCATTGTCAATGTTCTCTGAGGCAATATAAGGAGGTTCAGTAAAATTGTCTTTAAAGGTTACTTCATTGACTTTATGCCAAGGACGCCGTATGCAGGGAAGGGAGATAGGCCCATGGCCAATATGTTTATACTCAGAAGTATAAAATTCAATAATAAAATGATCAGTCCAGCTGATTTGAAGAGGGGGTAGACAGGACACTGTAGGAAAGTTGGCTAATATCAGATCTAAAGTATGTCCTGCCTGATGTGTTGGCCCTGAATTAAATTGTGTTAGCCCAAGTAGGGAAAGGTCATGTAGTACAGACTGTGCTTCTTTGCAATTTTTTAGTTCACTGTGTATATTAAAATCTCCTACTAAAAGAAAATCTCTATCATTGCTAATAAATGGAGCAAGGGTCTCAAGTAACATGTTAGAGAAGTTCGTACATGGACCAGGGGGCAATATACTAGTGCACCCATCTGTATATCCTTTGATGAAGAGAAGGTTTTGAAAATTAATAATTCAATATCTGGTGTGGTTAGCTCAGTTACCATAGTACAATTAAGTTCTTGTTTATAAACAATAGCAATCCCCCCTCCTGTTTTCGAGGGACGGTCTAATCTAATTATTTTAAAGCCGGCGGGAATTGCTAGTGCGATAGCTGGAGTTGAGTGCGGTTTAAGCCACGTTTCCGTGAGGAAACATAAATCTGGATTGCTAGAGGAAATTAGGTCCCATACCTCAGAAGTATGTTTAGGTAGCGACCTTATATTACACAGTACGTTTTTCCTTCCTGTGTGGATTTTAATAGTATTCTGATTAATATTAGCGGCGGGTGTATGAGCAGTTATACCCTCATGAGTATAGGCTTCATGAAAACCTGTAATAAACTGGGCACGACAGTAACGGCAGGAAAACGGACCCTCTAATTCCACATTACCTCCCAGGCCGCATGTCCGCGTTACATTCCCGGCAAGTTGTCGTAGCGCCGGACCGGAGTAGGTTATCCTTGTTGTAGGGGACGTTAGTGGGTTGTTCATGCTAGGTCCCATTGCCCCTTGCCCCGTCCTGTCGCGGACGGGCGCAGACGGGCTGGTCTTAGGCTAGTCTTTGGCGCCGTCTAAGGCGCCCCTCTGCGCGCAACCGCTGCGCGCTAGGGCCGACGACTGGCTAAATAGTCCTTCGTCAGTGCTGCTGCTAGAGCGCTAACCGCTCGACTGCCTCTGTGTTGGTGGGCGTGTCTGGCTCTCACCTGCCCCGCCCTCCGCTCAACGGTAAAAATACTGAGTCGGACCCGGGCGGGCAGGCTTGAATACCGAGCACAGACCGCAATTAAGCCCCCAGTGCCCCCGCAGATCTAAGAAAGCCAATACAATGGCAAGTAAGTAAAAGCCTATAAAATGCTAAATGAGCAACATATAATTACAATGTTAAAATATATTTTTAAAATGATCAGTGATTTATCGTGCAAATATGCCAAAAGTGCCAAGATTCATCAAATAACGATGTTTTAGGGTCGTGAACAATATTCAAACAGGATGAACAGCTCTCTCACATAATAACCATGAGTAGTGATGCCTGACGCCAAGCGGACCAGGAAGACACTGCCACCGTCCTCCTCTATATATATATATATATGCCAACAATTTTTCTCCGTTTTAGCAAAGAAAAAATAGGGTCGCACTCCAGCGAGATATAGTACTCCTTTGTTTTAATTTCACAAATCCACAGATTGCGAGATGCACACAAAGAAAACCAACGCGTTTCGTCAGCGTCCGCCGACTTGCTCACGGTTAATTTGCAACATTCAAATCAGGTTATTTAAACAAACAAACAGGAAATTGACACACCTTTCCTGTCACGTGAGGGGTGATTTAAAGTTCACCAGATTTCTGGGATATGTAGTCCCACATTGAATCACAAATGTTTGTGTATTTATATGGATTTGCTTAACGGGAGGTTAATTGACCCCCAAATGGGTTCAAAATTTTCAAAAGCAATGTCTAAATAAATCAATTTTTCGTGGTTAGACACATAAAATCAATGTCAATTTCACAGAATTATTGTATCTACATTGTGATATACAAACCCTCTGGTGGGTCGTCATTACAGTGTGTGTTTTTCTTCCAAAAACCACCTTGTAGACATTGCTCAGTGTCCCATGATAGGCCCACATCTTAAGACTGTTGTTTTTTTTTTTTTTTTTTGAAAAACCATAAAAACAATCAAAAATGAACTCATTGACACATTGCTGTGTTAAATAAAAATACTCAATAAAGTTTTGTATTACAGTCTAGAGATGTATGTAAAGTTCTTCCGACTGGTTCAGACCAAACGGCGTCATGCTTCTAAAGTTAATAATATGTCGAGATTCTTTCTGTCTCAGTAGTCTCTCCCGATTTCCACCTCGTGTATTGATTGGTACAGTTTCAATTCCATAAAACTTTAGAGACTTCCAATTACTGTTGTGGTGGGTCTCCATATGTCTTGCTACCGCATTGTTTTTGTCCTTGTTTTTGGTGGCCCTGGTGTGTTCCAGTATCCTTTTCTTCAGCTCACAAATGGTGCTACCCACGTACTTTAAATGACAAGGACATTCAATGATGTAGACCGTGTATTGGCTTTTACACGATATTAACTGTTTGATTTTCCAGGTTGTTTTATTCGCCATTTTGATCTCATTTGTGGGTTTGGCAATTTGACACACCTTACAGTTTTGACACTTGATAAAGCCTGTTTTCTTTAACCATGTTGTTTGTGCTTTATCCGTTTTGAAGTGACTGTGTACCAATCTGTCTTTTAAATTTGGAGCTCTTCTGTAGGTTATTACAGGGTGCGGTCCCATTATTTTTCCCACAGTCCCATCCAACTGTAGTATTTTCCAATTCTTTTGGATTACATTGACGATTTCTTTAGATTCCAAGGTGTAATCCAGTATTAGTCTTATTGGTTCCTCCTTGGTTACTGGCTCTTTGGTTTGAGTCAGACAATCTTCCCGGGATTTCTGATTGGCTCTGTTCCAACACTTGTTCACCGTGTTTTTGTTGTATTTTCTCTGTAGAAATCTGTTTATTGAGCCTGCACTTTGTTTCTTCCATTCCTCCTCCTCACTGCACAGTCTGCGAAGTCGGAGAAATTCTCCGTATGGTATGCTTGACACTAAAGAGGGTTGGTGGAAGCTCGTTGCTTCTAGGGTGGCATTTGTAGCTGTCGTTTTACGAAACAGTGTTGATTCTAAATGACCATTTTTCACATATATTGTAGCGTCTAAGAAGTTGATCTTGTTCTTGTTGATTTCATATGTGAATTTCAAACTTTCGACACTATTATTAAGGATTTCAAAGTATTCACTAAATTCCTTTTCGTTGCCATTCCAAATTATCAATAAATCATCGATGAATCTTGCCCATTTGATAATTTTGTTTGTGTGTCTTTGATGTTGTTTGTTCCAGGCCACCTCTCGCTCCCACCAGCCCATTACTAGGCAGGCATAACTTGGGCTGAAGGAAAACCCCATAGCCGCCCCATTCTTTTGACGATAAAGGTCATCTCCGAAGAGAAAAATATTGCATGTGAGGCAGGACAGAATCATATCACATAACATACTGTTATGATCTTTAAAGTGAATGTTTCTTTCTTGTAGGAAGAATTGAATGGCTTTCAAACCCAATTCATTGTCAATGTTCGTGTATAAGGCAATTACATCCATCGTTATTAACAAGAAACTATCTTGCCAAATTACATCACGCAATTTGTTAAGGAGATCAGTGGTGTCTCGGATGTAGGATTCTAGTTTCACCACATGAGGAATTAAAAAGTGGTCGATGTAATTTGCCATAGGTTCAAAAAGGGACCCTTTCGCTGACAAGATTGGTCTGCCAGGTGGTATCTTTGAGTCTTTGTGTATTTTCGGGAGAAAATACATTGTCGCTAGTTTGGGGAAATCCACGGATAGATATTTTCGTTCTTCCTCATCTATCAAGTGTTTCGCTGTCCACATATTTAGATTGTTTTCCATTTCCAGGCGATACGACATAGTGGGGTTGGTACTCAATTTTTCGTAATATCTTTCGTTTTGCAACTGGCGTTGTGCCTCAGTGATATACAATTGACGGTCCCATATGACCACATTTCCCCCTTTGTCTGCCATCTTGATTTCAATCTCCTTATCATTGGCTAGTTTATCCAAGGCCTCCTTTTCTGTTTTTGTTAGATTATCCTTGCGATTAACTTTATTGATTTTGTATAAGTCATGGATAACAGCCTCCTGAAATACATCAATTTTATTGCCTGGTGGCAGCTGGGGGTAAAATTTGGACTTTGAACGCTTGTTGCTGAGACTGGCTCCTAGTTGTGGGATTGCTAACTGTAGGGGTATCTCTCCCCCTTCCTCCACATTTAGATTGAGTAATGTTAAATAGTCATCAGCCTCTTTTGCCAATAAAGTTGACGTTGGGGTTCCTGCCATATAGGTGGTCCTCGATTTTTTCGGATTTTCTAGAAAGTGTTTTGCTAATTTAATTTTGCGGACATACAAATAGAGATCAACTCTGGTTTGTGCTAAATCCATCTGTTTGACTGGACAAAAATTTATTCCTCTTTTTAGAAGTGAGATTTCTGGATCCGATAGTTCCCTTTTAGAGAGGTTGACCACTTGGAGTTCATTATTTATTGATCCGTTCGTTGCCTCATACTTCTGGTCTTTATACCAGTCTTTTCGCTTGAGGTGCTGGGTTCTTCTTCCCCTTCGTTGCGTTTTCTTTGATACCAAGTTTTCCCCCTTCCCCTTCCTCTGTTTTGTCTCTGGGGCATTTGGTTTTGTTCCCACTTTCGTTGTTCTAGTAATTTGTCGTGATGTAATTTGGCAAGATAGTTTCTTGTTAATAACGATGGATGTAATTGCCTTATACACGAACATTGACAATGAATTGGGTTTGAAAGCCATTCAATTCTTCCTACAAGAAAGAAACATTCACTTTAAAGATCATAACAGTATGTTATGTGATATGATTCTGTCCTGCCTCACATGCAATATTTTTCTCTTCGGAGATGACCTTTATCGTCAAAAGAATGGGGCGGCTATGGGGTTTTCCTTCAGCCCAAGTTATGCCTGCCTAGTAATGGGCTGGTGGGAGCGAGAGGTGGCCTGGAACAAACAACATCAAAGACACACAAACAAAATTATCAAATGGGCAAGATTCATCGATGATTTATTGATAATTTGGAATGGCAACGAAAAGGAATTTAGTGAATACTTTGAAATCCTTAATAATAGTGTCGAAAGTTTGAAATTCACATATGAAATCAACAAGAACAAGATCAACTTCTTAGACGCTACAATATATGTGAAAAATGGTCATTTAGAATCAACACTGTTTCGTAAAACGACAGCTACAAATGCCACCCTAGAAGCAACGAGCTTCCACCAACCCTCTTTAGTGTCAAGCATACCATACGGAGAATTTCTCCGACTTCGCAGACTGTGCAGTGAGGAGGAGGAATGGAAGAAACAAAGTGCAGGCTCAATAAACAGATTTCTACAGAGAAAATACAACAAAAACACGGTGAACAAGTGTTGGAACAGAGCCAATCAGAAATCCCGGGAAGATTGTCTGACTCAAACCAAAGAGCCAGTAACCAAGGAGGAACCAATAAGACTAATACTGGATTACACCTTGGAATCTAAAGAAATCGTCAATGTAATCCAAAAGAATTGGAAAATACTACAGTTGGATGGGACTGTGGGAAAAATAATGGGACCGCACCCTGTAATAACCTACAGAAGAGCTCCAAATTTAAAAGACAGATTGGTACACAGTCACTTCAAAACGGATAAAGCACAAACAACATGGTTAAAGAAAACAGGCTTTATCAAGTGTCAAAACTGTAAGGTGTGTCAAATTGCCAAACCCACAAATGAGATCAAAATGGCGAATAAAACAACCTGGAAAATCAAACAGTTAATATCGTGTAAAAGCCAATACACGGTCTACATCATTGAATGTCCTTGTCATTTAAAGTACGTGGGTAGCACCATTTGTGAGCTGAAGAAAAGGATACTGGAACACACCAGGGCCACCAAAAACAAGGACAAAAACAATGCGGTAGCAAGACATATGGAGACCCACCACAACAGTAATTGGAAGTCTCTAAAGTTTTATGGAATTGAAACTGTACCAATCAATACACGAGGTGGAAATCGGGAGAGACTACTGAGACAGAAAGAATCTCGACATATTATTAACTTTAGAAGCATGACGCCGTTTGGTCTGAACCAGTCGGAAGAACTTTACATACATCTCTAGACTGTAATACAAAACTTTATTGAGTATTTTTATTTAACACAGCAATGTGTCAATGAGTTCATTTTTGATTGTTTTTATGGTTTTTCAAAAAAAAAAAAAAAAAACAACAGTCTTAAGATGTGGGCCTATCATGGGACACTGAGCAATGTCTACAAGGTGGTTTTTGGAAGAAAAACACACACTGTAATGACGACCCACCAGAGGGTTTGTATATCACAATGTAGATACAATAATTCTGTGAAATTGACATTGATTTTATGTGTCTAACCACGAAAAATTGATTTATTTAGACATTGCTTTTGAAAATTTTGAACCCATTTGGGGGTCAATTAACCTCCCGTTAAGCAAATCCATATAAATACACAAACATTTGTGATTCAATGTGGGACTACATATCCCAGAAATCTGGTGAACTTTAAATCACCCCTCACGTGACAGGAAAGGTGTGTCAATTTCCTGTTTGTTTGTTTAAATAACCTGATTTGAATGTTGCAAATTAACCGTGAGCAAGTCGGCGGACGCTGACGAAACGCGTTGGTTTTCTTTGTGTGCATCTCGCAATCTGTGGATTTGTGAAATTAAAACAAAGGAGTACTATATCTCGCTGGAGTGCGACCCTATTTTTTCTTTGCTAAAACGGAGAAAAATTGTTGGCATATTAGCGGCGGTCCAAGCCGCAAGGACACCGCACCTTCAACAAAAGAGCGCCGTTTTATCCGGAACCGTTGGACGCCTTGCTATTCATATATATATATATATATATATATATATACATATATATATATATTAACGCTCCAAAATCCTTTGTTTAATAAAGAATGAAAGCACTCACGGGTGGCGTATCAGCGGGTCTTTATTCCCAGAACAGACGCGTTTCGGCGATCTGCCTTCCTCGGTGTTCACGGCACACCGTAACCGCCATTTTTTTATACATAACAGTGTGTCATACACATAGAAATAAACATAGACAGAGGACAGCGTAAATGTTTGCGGAGTTGATGACGCCATCTTGCTAAATAGCTAAGATCTCATGCTAAAAAGGTGTCTAAAAAAATCCTTTCTATACATTTTATGGTTAGTTAAATGACCTCAATGCATAAAAAATACATATATATATCCCTATAATAAATAGTCTGTAAAAAATCTAAAAACTAAGGTGCTGGTAAACAAACAGTGCAGAAATAGCGCTATACATGTAGCAGATAAAAAGAGCAGTAGCAGCAAGTCAAAATGAGAAAACATGTCAAGACTAGTTTTTAAAAAATGTATAATAGAATATGGTAGACAATGACTATAAAAAAGCGAAAAAGTTGGTGTGTAACAGCAATCATAAAATATATATATATATATATTCACTGAAAAAACCATAGGTTTCAGGGGCGTTATAGTTAGCTGAACATTTCACCCGCAATGCACTGCTGATGACGTCACATATTATATCACTCATGACATCACTGATGACATCTCAAATGACATCACTGATGACATCATCCAGTGAATGTATGTTTTTCAGAAAATTAAATATGTTTTATATATGTACATCTCTAGCTCGATGGAAGAATAAATGGGTAAATAAGTGTGTAAATGGATGATTTCTTTTGTAAAATTGATTGTATAACGGACTGATTAAGTGTATCTTAGTGAATTCATGGGTTAGCGAGTAATGTTTAAATATGTAAATATCTGTATCAGTCTCTCACTTTGTGTATAATTGGCTGCATGGTTTGGTGAGTAGCTACATGAGTGTCTATATGGGTTATTAGTAGTTTTTTTTAGTATTAATATGAGTGTCTGAGTGTCTGTATGGTTCGGTGGGGGGTATTACTTAGCGCATAGATGCAAGAATGAGTGACTCACTTTTTGTATGTGTTTTGAAGAGAGCATGTGTGCAGGACTCTATGGGTGGATGAGTGTGTCTATGGGTGTGTTAGTGAGTGAATGACTGTCTCAATATTGTCTTTAAGAGTAACTACATATGTTCTAAACTAGTATATGTGAGTATTTGGTGTATATAAGTGAGTATATGTGAGAGTGAGAGATTGGAAGAGTTTCTGTATAAATAAGTATGTGTTTCCATAAGTGTTTGTTTAAGAGAGTAAGCTTGTGTACGTTTTTGTATAAGTAAGTGTAGTGGTGTGTGTATAACGGTATATGCAAGTAAATGGATGTTTGATTCTTTATTAGCATGAGTGACTATGTGTTTGAGTAACTCTATGAATGAGTGGTGGTGTGTAACAGGATGTATAGGTGTATGAGTACATATGATGAGTGAGTACACGTATGAGTGACTGTATAGGACTGTTGGTAAATGAATGAATGTGTATGTAGATCTTGGAATTACTGAATAGGTTGTTGTAACTGGTATTGGTAAGTCCATTTTTTTGAAAATTTAAGTTTCTATTTTTGAATGTGTGTATCAAAGGTTATATTAGGGTGAGAGGAGGTCTCCCACTCCATCACAAGGATGATGTCATCAGTGATGTCATCAGTGATGTTATTTGAGATGTCATCAGTGATGTCATGAGGGATGTCGCTGACCATGTCATGAGTGATGTAATATGTGACGTCATCAGCAGTGCATTGTGGGCATGCGAGTTATAGTTAGCTGAACTAACTTTGACAGGGGAATTTCTATGCTTTTGTATGAGTGAAATGTCCAGCTAACTATAACGCCCCTGAAACCTATGGTTTTTTCAGTGAATTTCTAAGGTTTTTCAAATGCTAATTCCTAACTATAACGTGCCTGAAACCTATGGTTTTTTCAGTGAATTTCAAAGGTTTTTTAAATGCTAATTTCTAACTTTAATGTAACTGAAACCTATGGTTTTTTAAAGTGAATTTCAAAGCTTTTTTAAATGCTAGTTTCTAACTATGCCTACAGAGGTAGGACATGTGAAGAGAGAAGAAAAAACACACAGAAAGAAGAAAAAGAAACGCAGAAAGAAGCAACAGAAGTCCTCAAAGACGAAGACACGTGCAGGAAGAAGGAAGACGTGCAGCAAGAACAAACAGAGGAGCAGAAAGAGGCTTTTGTTGCAAAATCATCCTGTACCCTCAACTTTTTCAGATGGGTACTGGTGGTAACTGACTCTGACTAACCAGTCCTAGAGCCAGTGCTAAGCTAAAAGACACTTAGAATACAGTTAAAACACCTACATACACTAGGGAACACTATGCGTTGGGGTACCCCTGTTATTAGCATGACCTCCTCTGTAAGCCCCTAGTATATAATAGGGCAGGGGGATTAAAACTACCTCTTAAAACACGCCACAGGGCGCGTTTGCACACTGGTGAAGGGAGGGGGGGAGCTGAGCTGACGTGTGCAAACACTCCCTGTGGCCGTTTTAATTTGGAAGATAAAGTCCCCTTGAATCCTGAGTGTCCCTTGGGTACAACTAGCCCATCAGGTATCTCTAGTTAGCACCACAGAGCTGCGTTGCAGAAAAAATGGGCACGGCCTGGACCACCTCTCTGCAACGCAGCGCAGTAGCGCTTATTGGAAGCACCTGGTGGACTAGTTGGCCCCCATGGGCCCTCAGTATTGAATGGGAATTATTTCCCCAACTTAAAACGCCACACACGTGGTGTTTTTGCACACGTCACCTCAGGCCCCGTCCCCTCCCTTCCCCACTGTGTAAACACGCCCTGTGGCCATTTTAAGTTGGGAGATTAACTCCCCTTGAATCCTGAGGGTCCTCGGGGCAAATTAGCCCACTAGGTACGTCCAGTAAGCACCATTGCAGAGAGGTGTAAAAAGGGGCACAGCCTGCACCACCTCTCTTCAACGCATCGCAGTGGCGCTTACTGGAAGCACCTGGTGGGCTAGTTGACCCCCAAGGTCCCTCAGGATTGAAGGGGAATTATTTCCCCAACCTAAAACGTGCCCCAGGGCGTGTTTGCACACATCACCTCAGGCCCCGTCCCCTCCCTTCACCATTGTGTAAATGCGCCCTGTGGTCGTTGTAACTTGAAAGATTAAGTCCCCTTGAATCTTAAGGGTCCCTAGGGTCAAACTAGCCCACTAGGTACCCCCAGTAAGCGCCACAGAGCTGTGTTCCAGAAAGGTGTAAAAAGGGGCGTGGCCTCTGAACACCTATCTGCAACACAGCTCAGTGGTGCATACTGGAGATACCTGTTGGGCTTGTTGGCCCTCAGGGACCCTCAGTATTGAAAGAGAGTTAATCCCCCAATTTAAAATGCGCTAAGGTGCGCGTTTGCACAGTGGTGAAGGAAGGGGGCGTGGCCTGAGGTGACATGTGTGCAAACACACCCTGTTGCGCGGTTTAAGTTGGGTAATTAATTCCTCCTCAATCCTGAGTGGCGGTCCCTGGGGCTGGGGGGCCTGAGAGCCCCCCACCTAATTTAAAGACACCCCAGGGGTTGCGGTCACTGGGGCTGGGAGGGCCTGAGAGCCCCCCACACTTAATTAAAAAAAGCCCCGGGGGTGGTGGTTGTCATGAAGCATAAGGTGCATACAAGATCAAGGACACGCTTTCCCATAAAGCGCCTTGATTTATCCCCTTGTAAAAACCCACCCCTGTCCCGTGCAACCAGCACTCCTTTGAATGTGATCTGTAATGTGTTTAACGATGTGGAATCATTTAATGCGTTATTGCCTGTAAATGACGTATATAGGTTATGCTGATTGAAGCTTTATGTTTATTAATGTACTTTATTTTATTAATGCTTAATTGTTCATGATTTATGCTTTTTTTGAGTCCGTTAGCAATTTGGTGCCTTTGTAATGCAGAGCTGATGCGCAGCGATCGAAGCGCACTGCTCACTAAAGCCGACCCGATCTCAAACCGGGATCGGTAAGACGTGTCTCGCTACGTGCGTGAGACACGTAAGGAAGGTTCTGGCGTTCTGGGTGTGGCAGGAGTATTTAAAGCCACACCCAGCTATCTTCAGTGCTTAGCCTCCTGACTTCTATGACGAACAACTCACCTGGATCTCGAAGGAGCCGCGTCTTCTGTCTTCATCCACAGGAGGGCACCACCGCTTCATAAAAGGGACCTAAGGACAGAGGAATTCAAAGAATGAAGAGCTAAGTAATAATTTTTAGTTTCTGGCGCCCAACGCAAGAAAGCTTGAAGTCAATTTACCATTGTAAAGAAGACAACAATTTTTGGAACTTTCAGCTGATTAGCATAGATAATTCTTTTGGAACTTTCAGAAGATAGTTTTAAGACTTTTGGACTTTTAACTAAGGAATACGTTTGTTTAAGAAAAGCGAATTCATATGTCTGTCGTGCAGCTTGTTTTACTATTATTACTACAGGTCTGCTGAAGGTATAAAGATTTGTTGGTGCACGTATATAAAGTAAGTGACGCTGTAATAGTTAAAGAAAAATGTAAATCGAATATTTAATTGCAAGAATAGAATGTAAATGTTGTGTTTGTTTATTTAGACACAAGCAAAATAACCATCAAGGTACAGCGCGTATTCGCAGCTTCACGTCATCAATCCACACTCCTACACCTTCGCAAGACTGTTGGACGCAATATCAAGAACTCCCCAGATCGCAGGTAGGAATAAGTTCTGTTAGCAAAAGAAGGTGTCAAAAAAGAGTAGAAGTAACTTAGCGCTAAACAGGAAAACAAGGTCGCATAGTTTACACCTATGTTCTGTTACCTCGCAGGTCGACAACAGGACTTCTACGTGCGTCCAGTATCCAGCCCTCCTCCCGGGGCTCTATGTTATAGCCTAGAGTAAGGTAAAAATTCATAGGTTATCCAATAGAGTTCTAGGAAGTTGGCTCATAGCGTCTCTGCGAAACAATCAAGTGCTCCTGAAGGTAAGAGAGTGCTTGCACGTCCTGACAGTGGTCCCCAGTGCTGGGGGGCCCCTCTGGGCCCCCCTTTACATAATACCTATTGCCCCCCGGGGGCTAATTACCAAAGATGCACGGGAGTCCGCGCTTTTTTTTTTTTTTATCGGCAGGATCCGCGCACCCTGCGCACATCCTGCCATTTTTTAAAAAAAAGTACAAAAAATGTGGGCCTTGGGGGTCCTTGTAGGACCCCCTGAGGAGGCCTAGGGGGTCAGGGTGTTTCTACCCTGCCCCCTTTTTGCGTGTTTTTCCTTCTGTTTTCTTGTGCCTCGATTCTACCGAAGCACAAGATGGCTGCCAACACTTCCTGGTTTGGAGTGTTGACAGCCAATTAGCATACAGCTCGTGCTCAGCAGGGTGCACGGATCCACCGCGCCCATAGATATATATGTGATTTTACTTTTGATTTTCTCAGGAACTAATGAACGGATTTATACCATTTAACCAAAAGACACGACTGAAGCAAGGGCTACCTTTTTGCCAAATTTGGTGTAATTCCGTTCAGCAGATCGGGCTGTAGCTGCGACTAAAGGTTCCTATGGAAAAATGCATGAGGAAAACACGTTTTGGGACCCCCATTTTTTCTCGGCCCCCGCTTGACGAATCAATCCAAGACTTTCAGGATAGGAGCGGACCGGAGCTGGCCAAAAGTTTTACAAATCTTGCGAAGATTCATCAACCGGCGCTAAAGTTATTGGGAATAGAATGTTGGGGATTTCCCAAGGAAAATAGGTCCTAACTATAACTACCTTCTGGCGACCGCCAGTAGGTAATCTATATATATATATATATATATATATATATATATATATATATATATATATATATATATATATATTCACTGAAAAAACCATAGGTTTCACACATGTTATAGTTAGCTGTACATTTTACTGATAAAAAACCAATGAAATTCCCCCGTTATAGTTACTGTAGGCAACTATAACTCACGCAACCGCAATCCTCTGCTGATGCTAATACTGTATTTAGACACTTATTTTCCCATGTCTTCTTCCATTAAATTTTAGCTATACATATATTACAAATATTTTTTTTTCACAAAGACACATATGTCATCAGCAGAGGATTACGGTCGCGTGAGTTATAGTTGCCTACAGTAACTATAACGGGGGAATTTCATTGGTTTTTTATCAGTAAAATGTACAGCTAACTATAACATGTGATAGAGATCAGGGTACCTAAAATAAACCCACTACCACGGATAGAGTAATTTCACAGTTACACGCACATACATTCATCATACGCTAGGGCCCATTTCACTAACATACGCTCAAATACTCTACCAGCATAAGACCTGTGGGAAGAAAACCCTGCATCTATATCTAGGACGATAGGACCTAATTATAGTGGTTATCCTTAATCATACTCTATACAATCTATACAACAATGATCAAAATATACTCAATAATTGACAAGAAAGAATATTCAACACCATGTTAAAGTTATATTGCTTTATCTAAAATTAGCCAAAGTAAATCAGAATAAATCATCTCATAATTACCTATTCTAACTAAGTGTCAGAACGGGTCAGGACCAGTCTCTCGGTAAAGTCTGTCAAGACAGAGTCCTCAGCATCAATCCTCAGCAACGCGTGAAGGTGGCCAAAAGAGTGGGGGGAGCCCTCCCTAAACTAACAGTTTTTATAGTGAAAAATACAATAGAAACACACATAAAGTTGGCTGAATAAACTGTATCACTGAGCAGAACGAGAAGGAAAAAATGTAACATTGCTACATCTGGAAATCTCCGCTCAGGAAAAGTCACAAGACATGAACTACGGAACAGGAACCAAGGAAATAAAACATGTAACACATTTAATCCGATTCCTCCTCGGCCATCGAGCCACAGTTCAGAGTTTCCCTCTAAGGCTCCTTTGTCCTTTCGAGATTGCCAAGGACACCTTCACTTTTCTTGGAGTACACCCAAAGCTGCTGCCGTCCTTATGGAAAATTTCATAGAAGGACCATGGTCAGTTGTCTTCGACCTTTTTCCAGCAGGGGTCTCTCTTGCCACATCACAGAAATATTCACTCGAGGCCAGGTTCTCAAAATTAGCCATCACGGATTAGGCCTCCATAGGCCACAATAGACCATCTCAATTAAAAGAAATAAAAACAACGTTACTACAGCATAATGATTAAACAGTGTTAACCCCACTAATACCCTTATGTGTATGCATTTATCTAGCTTTGCGACATAAAAAGCATTAATTCAGACAGCATTTTGTGCTCAAATAAATAGCACACAGCAACGTTTAAACATGAAAACTTGCACGTTATTGTAAATACAAGAACAGCACAAACAAGCTAACCCTCATGTAACTTTCTCTTATGTTAGGACAAACAGGTTGATTAGTAAAACACACTTGCACAAGACAAATAATTAATTGGTAATTATTAATAAATTAATAAACGCATAGACATGCCAGAGCTTCAAAAACCCCAGAATTTTCTAAAGGAAAACTCTGCTCCAGCAATCCCCCCTTTGGTGATTTTATCACCAAATAAACCCCCCAAAAAAAAAAATTAGTGAAAATTTTGTCCCATTTTAGGAAATCAGAAATGTCTCTTCCCTTTAGACAACATTAAACACCAGTCACTCTTTCATCATCTCTCTTTGTCTCTAAATAAACACTCTCCCTCAATTCTTCTAGTTCAATCTCTTCTGGTTCTCTTTTTGAAATATTCGAATTCTTGTTTTTCTTTTCATTTTTCAATTTCTCTTTCCCTCTCCTGTTTTTACAACACACACACACCAATCTTAGTATCAGTAAAGCAACAATTATACAAGACAAAGGAAACAATACTCTACCTATTATAGTACTACCTATTTTTGCAATAAAATCCTTAACAGCTATCATCTTATTAGCTAGTTTAGTCCATAAACTCCCAGTTTCAAGTGGTACTAATTCTTCATGCAAATCAGTAATATTTTTGATATAGACCTTCAAGTCTTTACTTTCGTCAGGAATGTAAGTGCAACAATGTTGAACTTTCAAAATTCCACAAACTCCACCCTCCTTAGCCAAAAGAATATCAAGGGCAAGTCGATTTTGCATTGACATGGCACGTACGGCACTTAATTCCGTATTCACCAAAAGAAACCCTCCTGCGGTATTTGTCGATAAGCGATCAACCACTGTGGACAGTTTCCGAATTCCATAAGCATTTAAAGAAATTCCCACTGCTGGAATCAAAACCCCAAAAATATCACCCACAATTTCAGACCAAGTTTCCCTCTTAAAACGTGTTAATAAATTAATGTCTTCTACATCTTTTACCTTATCTGTATGAAAAATCTTAGGAAAAACCAGGCCCACATAACATGTGCCATACCAATGGTCAGGCAACTTGTAATAAGCCTTGTTCCCACAAACATAGTACACCCCTGGAAAAATTGTATCTTCTCCACCTCTGAAACCCCAACCTGTCGCAATGAAGTATGTATCATGGCACTCACTAGTTCCCACAAAATATGTATCATATTGGGATTCCCTTCTGGTAATGCATAGTTTACCCTTCTGCGGTGCATCTAGAGCCAAAGTTGGACTAGCCCCATTCCTCAACTCTTTTCCCATCTCAATGTCCCAAATTGTCTCACTCACTTCATATTTTCCCCCTTTTCCATGCATGTTCACTCTCCTTTCCTCAACCATATCCAGGAAAGCTTTCTCCTCTCCTTTCAAACTGCAAGTTAAATTATTCTTAAAAATGAAATCTAATGTTAGTCCTTTTTCTTCAATAAAAATCTCACCAAAAGTGTTAGCTTCTTTAGCTGGATTCAGCTCTTTGTTCATTGGCAAGTGCCCAAAAATACTATCTCTGTTAGACATCTTATAATCTATTTTCCCTAACAAATAAAAAACACTACTTAAAATACTACAAGAAATACCATATGTAGCTGGCAAATGGTGATAAGTAACACCCTCTGAAACGGATGCAGGTAATTGCATGCAGACATAGCAATCCCTCACTTCCATCGTCTTCACATATTCATATAACAGTTTAGAAAAAACATTACTAGAAAAATTATTAATCGACCTATCTTTGTGTATGTAACTACTACTTCTAATTGGAACTACTTTTTGTGAATTCTTTTCTATATTAGTCATGTTTTCTATGTCCATTCCAAATTCAACCTTAAAAGTTACTAATAAAATTAAAACACCCCATAGAAGCATTAATAATCCAGTACAACAGCAGCACATTCTGCACCACCTCTTTAAAAAGGCACATCTATTTCTATTTTCCTCTATGTTAGCCATTTTAGTTTAGCCTCTACTACTCCACTACTATTTGAACTTCTTCAATTCTTCAGCAATTCTTCAGCTTTCAGTTTATTCAAATGATCTCTTCGTTCACTTGATCCAAGTGAATCCTTCTTTCACTCAGTTTGGATACTTGTCATTCTTCACTTCAATTTCTTCAACATCAAATTGTATCAGATCTCCAACGTCGGAATCCTCAGTACTCGACTCTTCTCCAATGTCAGTCAAAAGTACTTTCAGAATTTCACCAGTATCTTCCTCAACCACTTTTCTCAAGACCACTTCCGGATTATCTCGAGTCACTGTTTCCTCTTTTCCTTCTTCAGACAGTGTCACATAAGACCATTCCGGTGATCTGTACTTTTGGTTGGGTCTTTTAACTCTTCTTATTTCTACTGGTTCTTTTGATTTCTTTGATTCTTCTTCTTCTGCTCTCGAAGTTTGGCTTGATACTTCATTCACTTGTTCAGCTTTTGATGAATTTGCTCTTATTACTCTGTATCTCACCCTTTTCACTCGGTTGTTAGGCCAACGATCTCCTCTCACAACCTTTTTCGGCCTCAATTCTTTAACACTCTTCTCTCCAATCGAAGTTCTCTTTCTCAGAACTCGACCTTCTGTTTGTTCATCTTCATCATCTGTTTCAAGTGCCTCTTGTTTTCGTTTCCCAGTAGCTTTTCTTTTCTCCACAGATTTTTTCACCACTGTTTGAGACTTCCCTACTTCTGTCCCTCCTCGGGTCTCCGACACGCAATCTTCTTGCTGTCTACTTGTCCCTTCACCTAGCTCCTCATCAATGTTCCCTACACCTCCTCGGGGGTCTTCCGCAATCTGTCCCTCTCTATCTTCTTCTGACCCTGTTTTCTCAAGAATAATCTCAAGTGGTTCTTCAATCTCCTCCTCTTCTGATTCAGGAGTGGGTTCTGTGTGTTTTCTCTTTTCTTTTCTTTTACTTCCACTGCTACTCGAAACTTCAGGCTCTGCAACAGAACTCGATTTTCCCTCTGATACTCGCAGTGAATCTCTTGAAGCTCTCTCTGCTTCTTTTCTCACTGATTCCGTATCTTCAGGATCTTCACCATCACTGGAATCTGACTCTTCATAATACTCTTCACCAGTTCCCTCTCTCGGGCTTGGAACTCTCAGAGTATGACTTGCATGTACCCAGTGCTTCACTCCAGCACACTTTACTGCAGTCGTCGTAGTCAGAATAACTTGTCTCGGCCTTCCCCACCTTGGAATCAAGCAATTTCTTCTTCTGTGCACCTTAATCCTCACCCAGTCACCTGGACTCAGATCATGGGCTTGCTTCTTCTCAAGTGTGGTAGCTTCTTCTCCAATCTGGTGAAACACAGAATGAACTGCGTCAGCCAGGCCTTTACAGTAATCCAAAATCATGTCATCAGTTATTGCCACCAATTTATTTACAGGCACGAATGCATGGCGCATTGCACGTCCCATGATTATTTCATGCGGGCTCAAACCTGTAGTTCTATCTGGAGTAGATCTCATTGTCATCAGAACAAGAGGTAATACATCTGGCCATTTCATGCCAGTGGCTAAACACATTTTTCCAATCCTATTCTTGATTGTGCCATTGATCTGCTCAACCACACCAGAAGCCTCTGGTCGGTATGCACAATGTAGCTTCTGCTGTATTTTCAATGCTTCACAAATCAAACCAATGAGTTCATTTTGAAAGTGTCTACCTCTATCAGACTCAACTGTAACTGGAAACCCGTACCTAGGAATCAACTCTCTCAACAGTAATTTTGCCACTGTCAATCCATCATTTCTTCTAGTCGGGTAAGCTTCCACCCACCTTGAAAATAAACAGACTACCACTAGAACATACCTCAGTCTGTTCACTTGGGGCATTTCAATGAAATCAATCTGCATTCTTGTAAAAGGACCTCCTTCTCTGCCAATTGTCCCTAGACTTACCACTGTCTTTTTCCCTGTGTTAAATTGCTGACAAATCAAACACCTTTGACAGATGCTCTCCGCAATTGTCCTAAACTTTGCATTGTACCAGGTTTGTTTAAAGGACCTTACCATCGCGTCCCTCCCCAGATGTCCCTGGCCATGATACATCCTTGCCATTGACGACAAAATTGAATTTGGCATTACTGGTCTGCCATCTCTGTAGACCCAAACATGATCTGTTTCTCTTGGAGCACATCCTGCCTTAACCCAATCTTGTTTCTCTTCTTCTCCTGCCTCATCTTGTAACTGCTTTACTTCATCCCACGTTTCTAGGACATTAGTAAACATCACAGAAAGAACAGACATTTCTTCCATCCTATCCCTGTTAATCGACTGGTTTGTTTTGGCGCAATACTGCGCCACATCGTTGGCATACCTGTTACCAACAATGATAAAATCATCCCCTGAACCATGTGCAGCACATTTTACAACCGCTAACTCTTTAGGCAGCTGTATCGCCTCAAGCAATTTTCCAATCAACTCAGCATTCTTTATCGGAGTTCCACCCGATGTCAAGAAACATCTTTGTAGCCACAGTTGACCAAAGTCATGCACCACTCCAAATCCATACTGACTATCTGTCAACACGGTTGTTCTCAAGTCTTTCCCAATCTCACAAGCTTTTGTCAATGCCACTAGTTCAGCAACTTGCGCAGATTTCACTCCTTTCAATGGTGATGCTTCCATGACCTCTGAAACTTTGCACACCGCATATGCTGCACATAGCACACCATTATCATTTCTCAGGCATGATCCATCCACAAACAACACATGGTCATTCTCAGGTAAGGGAATATCCCTTATGTCTGGTCTTGGTTTCGTACAGTACTCAAGCACATCCAAACAATCATGATCATCTTCCATTCTCACACCCACATTTTCAATGTCTGGCAAAAGTGTCGCTGGATTCACATTCACACATCTCTCGAGAGTCACATTTGATGCTCCCAGAATCACTTTTTCGTACTTAGTCAGCCGACTATGTGACATATGCTGAGTTCTGCTTCTTGTCAAAAGAATTGCCACATTGTGAGGTACGAATACCCTTACAGGATACCCCATTATGATCCCCTCACTCTGTTCCAGGCTTCTACATGTCGCAGCTACAGCTTTCAGACAACCTGGTAACCCCACAGCTACAGTGTCAAGTGTCGATGAGAAGTATGCAATAGGCCTTCTCAATTGCCCATGTTTCTGGATTAACACTGAAAGTGCACATCCATTTCTCTCACTGCAGTACAGTTCGAACTCTTTTTCGTAGTCAGGCATACCCAAAGCTGGGGCCTCACACATTTTAGTTTTGAGCTCTTCAAATGCTGCCATTTGTTCTGCATCCAGATCTAATGGATCTGTCATTTCACTTTTTGTCAATTTAATCAATGGCGTTGCTATCAGGGAAAAATTAATTATCCACTGACGACAATAACCCACCATACCCAGGAACATTCTCACTTCTCTCTGGGTCTTTGGAGCTTTCATTTCTCTGATTATTCTGATCCTGTCAGTAGTCACTTTTCTCAGACCTTTTTCAATATTATGTCCAAGATAATGCACTTCTTTCTTGCAAAATTGCAATTTGGCTGGAGATACCTTTAACCCTCCATCTGCCAGATGATTCAGTAAAGCTATGGTATCCACTTCACAAGCTTCACGTGTCTTTGATGCCACAAGTAGGTCATCAATATATTGTACTAGCACTGAGCTCTCAGGCATGATCAGACTTTCCAACGATTTTTTCAATAACTGATTGAATATCGAAGGACTCTCCGTATACCCCTGTGGGATACGACACCATGCTAAAATACGCTGGCCAAACCTAAATGCAAAAATCGGCTGGCTGTCATGATGCAATGGAATTGAAAAGAACGCATGACACAAATCAATTACTGTATACCACTCAGCATCATGTGGAATTTGATACAAAATCACTGATGGATTTGGCACAATGGGACAACATGCCACCACAATTTGATTAACTTTTCTCAGGTCTTGCACAATCCTGAACTTGCCATTGGGCTTTTTCAGTCCCATTATCGGTGAATTACACGGACTACTCAATAGTTCTCTTAGGACTCCTTGCTGAATCATTTTCTCAATTATAGGAGTTATCCCTTCAATTATTTCTGGTGTCATTTTGTACTGAGGAATGTTAGGATATGTAATTCCCTCTTTCACTGCAATTTTCACTGGATCTACATTATTCATCAATCCCACATCCTCTCCTGTAAAATCCCAAACTGCTCTTTTCACTGTGTCTCTCAGTACTTGAGGCAAATCCTCCGGATTGAACACTGGAAATGCACCAATTAACTCATTTTCTCTATTCTCTAGAGTCATTCGGTAGAAAACATCATCATCTGGTGTCTCAAAAGCTATTCCATCTGGTGTACAAAAAATTGCGCAATTCATTTTACACAATAAGTCGCTACCTAACAGGTTCACTGGACTCGTGTCACAGACAATAAATCTGTGCATGTCTGAAAATTTCCCTATCTGTACTCTTACTGGTTCAGTAAGACGTGTTCTGATTTGTGTATTGGCTACACCAACTACTTGGATTGCTTCATCCGAGAGAGGAAGATTTCTAACATCTGTTGACCTGACAGTTGATCTTGTTGCACCTGTGTCTACCAAAAAAGTAACACTCTCCTCATTTATTTTCCCATCCACAAATGGTCCTGCCTGGTCTATTTCTAGAGTTGCACCAAGTATGCACTCTTCTTCCTCTCCTCGGCACCGTCAATAATCACCCTCAGACTCACTCCCTTCACTTTTTAACAAGTACTGCTGTACTTTGTTAGTACGTCTCGGTTTGTTTACCTGCTCATCATTGAAGAATCCTGAGTCCTGATTGTACTTTTGTACCCCTCTATTCTGCGGTAAGGGCGGTTTTGGCTCTTGACTCTGCTGCTGTCTCACAACTTTCTGCTGTTGTTGCTGCTGGTTATTCCCATCATTCTGCACCTGTTGATTTAAGGATTTACCTTCATTTAATGGTGGATTAGGACATTCCGATCTCCAATGTCCCAGTTGGCCACAATTGTGACACGGGAACTTCTTTTTGGCTTCCTCAAGACTTCCTTTCCCTTTTCCTGCAAATCTCGGTCTATTTCCTCCATTATTTCCTGGATTATTTGCCTGTTCCACCAACTGTGCTTCCTGTCTTTCTGCAACTTTCACTTGTGCCCACATTGCTTTCTCTTTCAGCTTTCTTTGTTTTGCTTCAATTTCATCACTAAAGTATTTTGCATGTCTCAGGATCTCATCTACCTTTTTACTCTGCCAATCCACTGTGTGTTCACGAATTCTCTCACCAATTTCAGGTCTAAGACCATATACAAATCTGTATACAAAGTGACTCAAATCTTTGTCACCCAGGTGTTCATCTCCACTGAATTGTTTAAAAGCCAGTATCAGCCTCTCGTAAAAAGCATGAACTGATTCTTTTGCTTCCTGTTGTGTTCGATCTATCTTAACCCAGTCTGTCTCTTTTGGAGGAACTTTACTCTTCAGGTATACCATCACCTGATCATACTTCCTCATTACTTCTGGATCTGGTGCCCCTGTTCTTGAATCTCTTGGATATTCCTCAGTAGGCCAACTCACAACGATTTTACACTCAGTCCACAAGTCTGCTGGAACAATTATATCAAACAGACTATTCAGGTCAACCCACAGCACTTTTGACAATTTCACAAACCTATCTACCTGCCTATACCACTCGACGGGCTTTTCTCTCAATCGAGGGAAATCATTCGTAAATGATAAAATATCCTGTCTGGTCCATGGAACATGTACATATCCTCCTCCAGGTATTTCTCTCATGGGATAATTCTCCACTGGTTTCTCCTTTTCTCTCACTGGAAATGCTGAATAAGTTGTTCTATCCTCAGATTCTTCTCTTTTCTTATACCACCTATCCTTCCACTTTTCTACATCACCCCATCTTCGCAGTAATGCCACCATTTCTTTAATCTGTCCTGTTCTACCAGAAGTATTCAAATTCTCAATGTCTTTCTCTGTGAAATCCATCCTGTACGTTTTCTGCAAAGCCTTTACTCTATCAATGTCAACTCCTTGCTCATTTGCTATTGCTCTTAGTCTATCATGCGTATTTCTTGCTCTCCATGTTATGCTTTTGCACATGAATATTAGCTCACCATCATGATGACTCTTCAGGATTTCTGTTGGAACTGTTCCTGTCACAAGCTCTTCTAATTCTATACGTAACTTAACCACATCAATAACTTGTGAATCCTTGTCCTTTTTCTGAAGAACCTTCATCCAATCATTCAAATCATCAACTGTTATTTCAGCAGTTTTTCTCACTGGAACCACTTTTTTCTGCGGTTCTAAAATCGGCATCCCTGAACAACTAGGTTCACTAACATCCAATAGTTCACTACATGTATCATGTCTGGTTTGTCTCAGGTCACTTCTCCCTGTTCTTTTATCTGAATCTCCTGAAGGACCAACTGAATTTGTCGATTCATTTGCAATATATGGAATTACCAGTCCTTTCTCACCTGCTCTCTGTTTATCAAACACAGGCATAACTGGACCTATTGTTACAGGCACCGTAACAGCTTCCAGATTCTTCGTTAACTCCCTAATTTTCTCAGTCAGTTCTGTTGTCGTCTTTGCTAATTTTCTAGCATTTTCCTCACTACCTCGATTCTCTCTCTCCCTGAAAGAACTACTACCTCTTGATTCAGGTGTCATTTTTTCTTTCTCAACTGTATCTCTTATCGGAGAAACAACTGGTGTACTCTCATCTGGTTCTGTTCTATATGGAGGTGGTCTCTTGTAAATCATGTCATTTAAGACCTCATCCTCATACTCTCCATATCTTCTCATATCTGACTCAGAAACTCTTTCTGTCGAAGGAGCAGAAGCTTCAACTGTTCTCATTGGATATAATCCCTCTGTCATACTAGCATCTCGCCATCTTTTCATTCGATCATGATGTGTTTCACGATCATGTCTCCTCCCAAACATGTACCTGTAATACCCTCCAGACCTTTGCTTTTCTCGCTCATGAACTTCCTCTTCCCATTCCACTAAAGCCTCGAACTGTGTAGGTCTCGGCTTCGGGTCTAAGCATAACATCTTTTCCCGTAAATTTCTCAACACTGCCAAATTAAATGAACCATGTTCTGGAAATGCTAGAACACCATCTTCTTTAGTATACCTAACCCAATTCTGCAACCATATGCAGGTATGTAATCCATATTTCGCAGCCATGAAGGATGCAGGTGTTTTCGCTGGAGGTAGCAACTCACCCTCTCTCGTTTTAACCTCTTTATCCTTGCTAAACCACTTTTTAACTTTTCCAAAGAAGGTCTTTTTCTTTTTCTCTTCTTGGTAATACATTTTAGCGCTTACTAAAACTCTCTACTCTCTCCGTATTATAAATATACAATACGAGGTTCTCAACTAATAGCAGCGCGACTCACACTAACACACCAATCCTGGAGCGTCTACGTCACTAAACAGCTCTTCCAATCCCTGCGCGACTCACACTAACGCGCCAATCTTAGCGCGAACCCTATTCTGATTCACTATCCAATCAGTGCGCGGACTTTCTGACGTCAACAGTCGCTGCAGTCTCTGTCTCCTGTCTCTGTCACTCGTCTACCCCTCCTTTACAAAAAACTCTCAGTAGACTTCGTGTGTCAAAATTTCTACAAAATCTATTAGTTACAACATAAAAACATCTCCATTGTCTGCTTCGCTAACCACAGAATAGTAAAAGAGAGTCTATTTCTCAAGAATCAACAACTTTCATACATCGCATAACTGTTTCCTCTAGGACTTATCCAAAGAGTCTTACAGTCAATAAATGTATATGCATTCACGCACAATCACACGAGAAAAATATAGTACATGCACACAGAATCCTGCTTCCCGAGAACAATCTGTCTCTGTACAGAATTATAACTCAACAACTAAGCAGCTTACCTCTGCCCAGTTCCTCAAACAAGCTTAGAGAATACCTATTACTCCTCCCGCGATAAGCTTTAACGGCAATCCTTACGGATCCCTGGGACTTAAGACCAGAGTTTCACAGATAACCTTCACTACGATACACACTCCTTATATACCAGAAATATCTAATAGTAACATACGACGATGTCACTGATTCCGAACCCAGACAATGTGAACGCGCAACTTCAATTGTCACACGTAATTCCTTACAATCCCGTCTTTCCCGAGAGCAGCATATACTTCCCTCTGCCCTACTACGGAACTGCTACAACAGCTTCCAAATTCCAGAAGCACTACATATAACTCAACATGACGACTCCAACATATAGTATTAGTACATATACCAATATCATCAAAAATAAACCAATAATCAAAAAGCTAATATACAAGCAATCTTATCTTATCAAGATCAAGACAACCATCTATAACCATCCTCTGCTACCAGAGAAATTGATAGAGATCAGGGTACCTAAAATAAACCCACTACCACGGATAGAGTAATTTCACAGTTACACGCACATACATTCATCATACGCTAGGGCCCATTTCACTAACATACGCTCAAATACTCTACCAGCATAAGACCTGTGGGAAGAAAACCCTGCATCTATATCTAGGACGATAGGACCTAATTATAGTGGTTATCCTTAATCATACTCTATACAATCTATACAACAATGATCAAAATATACTAAATAATTGACAAGAAAGAATATTCAACACCATGTTAAAGTTATATTGCTTTATCTAAAATTAGCCAAAGTAAATCAGAATAAATCATCTCATAATTACCTATTCTAACTAAGTGTCAGAACGGGTCAGGACCAGTCTCTCGGTAAAGTCTGTCAAGACAGAGTCCTCAGCATCAATCCTCAGCAACGCGTGAAGGTGGCCAAAAGAGTGGGGGGAGCCCTCCCTAAACTAAGGTTTTTATAGTGAAAAATACAATAGAAACACACATAAAGTTGGCTGAATAAACTGTATCACTGAGCAGAACGAGAAGGAAAAAATGTAACATTGCTACATCTGGAAATCTCCGCTCAGGAAAAGTCACAAGACATGAACTACGGAACAGGAACCAAGGAAATAAAACATGTAACACATTTAATCCGATTCCTCCTCGGCCATCGAGCCACAGTTCAGAGTTTCCCTCTAAGGCTCCTTTGTCCTTTCGAGATTGCCAAGGACACCTTCACTTTTCTTGGAGTACACCCAAAGCTGCTGCCGTCCTTATGGAAAATTTCATAGAAGGACCATGGTCAGTTGTCTTCGACCTTTTTCCAGCAGGGGTCTCTCTTGCCACATCACAGAAATATTCACTCGAGGCCAGGTTCTCAAAATTAGCCATCACGGATTAGGCCTCCATAGGCCACAATAGACCATCTCAATTAAAAGAAATAAAAACAACGTTACTACAGCATAATGATTAAACAGTGTTAACCCCACTAATACCCTTATGTGTATGCATTTATCTAGCTTTGCGACATAAAAAGCATTAATTCAGACAGCATTTTGTGCTCAAATAAATAGCACACAGCAACGTTTAAACATGAAAACTTGCACGTTATTGTAAATACAAGAACAGCACAAACAAGCTAACCCTCATGTAACTTTCTCTTATGTTAGGACAAACAGGTTGATTAGTAAAACACACTTGCACAAGACAAATAATTAATTGGTAATTATTAATAAATTAATAAACGCATAGACATGCCAGAGCTTCAAAAACCCCAGAATTTTCTAAAGGAAAACTCTGCTCCAGCACATGTGTGAAACCTATGGTTTTTTCAGTGAATTTGCAAGGTTTTTTAAATGCTAATTCCTAACTATAACGTGTGTGAAACCTATGGTTTTTTCAGTGAATTTGTACGGTTTTTTAAATGCTAACTTACTTTACGCCATTCGTGGCGTGCGCGCCCAGTTAACGCAGTTCGTTCCGTGCGCGCAC
Source organism: Triturus cristatus (assembly GCF_964204655.1). Classification (NCBI taxonomy): domain Eukaryota; kingdom Metazoa; phylum Chordata; class Amphibia; order Caudata; family Salamandridae; genus Triturus; species Triturus cristatus. The sequence continues at coordinate 1,193,688,792 of NC_140591.1, forward strand.
GGTGCTCTTCGCGCACCGTGCGCGCACAGTGAGCACGCGGTGCGCTTCGCGCACCGCGCGCCCACTTTACGCAGTTACTGCCATGCACGCACGGTGGTCACGCGGTGCGCTGCGCGCACCGCGTGCCCACATTATGCGGGATGGGCCATGTACGCACGATGCGCTTCGCGCACCGTGTGCACATGGGGGACATATTATGCGCATCGTTTTGAAATGTTTTGTTTATTATTTTCGTTTGACTGATATGCCATGCACAAATGGTGCCCTTTGGGCACCATTTGCACATGGGGTGGGGAGAGTGTGGATAATTTTTTTTTTTTTGCCAAATTTTTACCGTACGCGTACGGTACGCGTAATCGGCGATTTTTAAAAAAAAAAATAAAAAAAAATTTTGCCTTGGGGGTTATTTGGGGGCCCGTATATCACTGCTGGGTGATTATTATCTCAATATACTGCCCCTTTACACATTTTTGGGCTTCATTGATGCTGCCCCACTGAGAGTGCGAGAGAGAAAATGGCGGCCGCCGCTTCCTGGTTTCGGCCGATTCGAATGTTTACTAAGATCTAAGAGCCAATCAGAATCGCGCTCGCGCACGTCACCGTACGCGTACGGTAAGCGCACCGTAAGCGCACCGTAAGCTGGCTCAGATATATATATTGATTTAAAGGCTATTTTCTCAGAATCTACTGAACAGATTTACACCAAACCTACAAAAGGCACTTCCTTGACCAGAGGACTACCTCTCTGCCAAATTTCAAGTAATTCTGTTCAGCCGTTCGGGCTGTAGCTGTGTCTAAAGGTCCTATGGAAAAATGCATGGGAAAAACGCGTTTTGGGACCCCCCTTTTATCTCAGCCCCCGCTTGACGAATCCCCCCGAGACTTTCAGGGTAGGAGCGGAGCGTAGCGCCCCACCTATTTTGAAAAATTTGCGAGGATTCGTCGACCGGCGCAAAAGTTATTCAAAATAGAATGTTGCGGATTTCCTATGGAAACGTGGTCCTAACTATAACTACCTACTGGCGACCGCATCTCATCTCGAGTGAGTGCTGCTGTGCCTTTCAAATTAAATCATTGTTTTTACCCCTGTTTGTGATAATGTCCACTCACACGGACCTCATCGGTCGAAGACGCCCCCCTGCCTTCTTGGCAGATCCTGCGTTTGGTAAACACCAAGCGCGTTTAAGGAACGATGAGGTCCGTGTGAGTGGACATTATCACAAACAGTTCGAGCAGTGGTTTTCACCCCTCCAGCCCACTGGGGTAAAAACAATGATTTAATTTGAAAGGCACAGCAGCACTCACTCGAGATGTATTAAGGGAACCACAAGTACCAGCATACCTTGGGACACGCCCACTGGGGCGGGACTTGGAAAGTTCATTAGGAGTTCCCTGATGCTGCTGTTTGCAGTTCTTCAAGCCTGTGAACAAGGACACAGTGGTGTTTGAAACGCGTTGGGCGATTTTACTTATGGAATGGTGTTCTTTGCTGCCCTGCTGAAGTCCTCCATTAAAGGAAGTAAACCTCCTCGTGAGTCGGCGTCTTCTTTTGGGGCAACCTTTACGTTGGAATGTTAGCGGCCTGCCCGGTCGCGAAGACGCCCCCCTGCCTTCTTGGCAGATCCTGCGTTTGGTAAACACCAAGCGCGTTTAAGGAACGATGAGGTCCGTGTGAGTGGACATTATCACAAACAGTTCGAGCAGTGGTTTTCACCCCTCCAGCCCACTGGGGTAAAAACAATGATTTAATTTGAAAGGCACAGCAGCACTCACTCGAGATGTATTAAGGGAACCACAAGTACCAGCATACCTTGGGACACGCCCACTGGGGCGGGACTTGGAAAGTTCATTAGGAGTTCCCTGATGCTGCTGTTTGCAGTTCTTCAAGCCTGTGAACAAGGACACAGTGGTGTTTGAAACGCGTTGGGCGATTTTACTTATGGAATGGTGTTCTTTGCTGCCCTGCTGAAGTCCTCCATTAAAGGAAGTAAACCTCCTCGTGAGTCGGCGTCTTCTTTTGGGGCAACCTTTACGTTGGAATATATATATATATATATATATATATATATATATATACCTGGCACACTATCAGAAAAGATTACCACTGCCACCAAAGAGGTACGGACCACTCCATGTTGTTGAATACAAAAAGTGCTTTATTCAGGCTTTATTTCCCAAATGAAACAGACTTCACAAGGCATCTGCCTGACGTCCATGATGCATTTCGCCTACTACATCGCGGTCTTGATCACATGACACCCCTGCATTTTTTTACCCCATATATATCATTAATATTCACTCGTGCACATTGATTGGATAAACATTAAAAACTGACTTACCTTATTGTTATCTAGCACGTTGCAAATCCAGAAATGCAAAATTAAAGTAAAACATCATCACAATATTTGTCTAACAATCGTTCTACTTGTGGCACAGCCCTCTTATTTACTTGAGCTAATCACATGCAGTTACTTCATGTTAAGGTATAATGCTACTGTTAGCATATGACACAGTTGGAAAATCCACACAAGCATCAATATCAATATATAAAACCTGCAGTTGCACCTAGGCGGCTGTGAGGGTGTAGCACTGTGACCGAAGGATCGCGTTAGTCAGAAATCCGGTCAACTGAAAGTAGCCACTCAAGAAGATTTCGAATCAGTAATTTTAACGTGACACAAACTCCGATTAGTTTTGCCCCTCTGCCCTTGATCACTTGGCTGTGATCATATTAGAAAGGAAATACAGAAGGCTCTATCAGTGCTACATAGTGACCTGTTAGCAAAATATTACTTGATACAAATCTGAATTATAAATGGATTTTTGATCTTGGAATGTACCAGAGAATGATTAGGGCTGAGCCCACAGATTTGATGAAGCTTTCAAAAACGCACATTTATATTACACCATACTGCACCCAGAGCAAACAGAACTCTTGATGATACCATTAGCAGGCAGAACTCTTGATGATTCAATTAAACCCTTGTGGGAACTCACAAATTGACACTTCTATGTTTAACTAATGCTCCTATTTATACATCTTGTATCATTATTTACATCATTGTTGGGGGAAACTGAGCCTTCAATGTCTGGTTGAATTTGAATGTGTTTTTTTTAATTTTCACTGAACCGATTGTGGTTCAACTTTGGGTCCTAACATTCTCTGTGATCCTAAACACGACCAGATTGCACTGCTAGATGCTGTAGACAACACCCTTACCAGTTCTTCTGGCGTCGTGTACATTGATCCCCCTCTATTGTGTGACCGATCAACTCCGTCTCCTCCTCCTGCTTCCACACCCTCCGCCTCCTATGTAAGACCTTCAAATGGATCCCCCTCGAACACAGAAAGACCCTTCACTCACGCCCTGGTCACCAGCAGGCTCGACTACGGCAACGCACTCTATGCCGGAATAAACAAAAACCTCACCCGCAAGCTACAGAACATCCAAAACGCCGCCGCAAGACTGGTCCTCAACCTGCCAAGACACTGCCACATCTCCCAGCACCTGCGCACACTCCACTGGCTCCCCATCAAAGCTAGAGTCACCTTCAAGATGCTCACCCACGCTCACAAGGCCCTCCACGAAACCGGACCAGCATACCTGAACAGCCAACTCAAATTCCATGCACCCCAAAGGACCCTACGATCAGCCCAGCTCTCCTACGCTGTGGTCCCCCGCACCAGAAAGACCAGATCAGGCGGCCGCTCCTTCTTCTTCCTCGCGGCCAGAGCCTAGAACGCCCTCCCTCTCCACCTCAGACAGACAACATCTCTCCCCATCTTCACAAGAAACCTCAAAACCTGGCTCTTCAACAGACCCCCTCCTTGATGGACTGGAACCTGTGAAACCCCCCTCCCCCAGCGCCTTCAGACCCTCACGGGTGAGTAGTTGCGCTTAACAAACGCCTGATTTGATTTGATTTGACCTATGGCAACCGGAAGAGCGGCCATCTTGTGAGTCATCGCTCTAGCGGTTGACGGGCACAAGCTACTTAATGTGCCCACCACAACAAATACGCCAAAGGCGCGACGAAGGCTCGCCAAAGGCAAACCCGCCTGGAACCGTCCGTGTCCAGAACGTGGCCAATGCCAGGAATGTTGACTAATTTGAACCCGGTTTGATTATAACGAGAGAGTATTTACTCTCTTTTAACAATTCACACCATAATTGTGTGTTTTGCTTGAATCCTGACCTATGGGAAGGGCCCATTTCCCATAGTAGATGTAAATTAGTACTGAGTTATGTTATTGAAGATGTTGCAGTGAACAAGGTCCCATCAAACTCGATGGTGGGTGGTCTAATTAATGCTTGCTCCTTGAGCAAGCATGCTCAGAATGTCTATGACAAGATCTTGGAATCCCATTTAGATTTCTTTTCATTGTGGATAAAGATTGGTGTAATCCAGATATTGTACAGGCTCTTCTGCCGGGATATCGAATACACAGACAGGATCGGACTGAATCACTGTGAAGAGGTTTGGCCATAATTTATTGCAATGCTCTTTTTTTTAGCTCCTTGGCATTAACGGAGCAGAAAGCCTGGGTATTTGTTTCCAAGTGGAATGTACTCCTCATTGTCTGAAGCATTGACTTATAGCCCACCTGGCCCTAACTATTTATTTCTAGAATCACTGGGGAGAACTTTAGGTCCCTTCATTTTCAGATACTAGAATTTCACTTTATTGGGGGATTATAACCTCCATTTAGAATGTAAAAATGAACCCTGAGTTAGAAAATTCTTCGACACCATTGATACTCTAGGTCTTGAACAGATGGTTTGTTCCCCCACACATTGCGCCTGACATATCCTAGTTGGGATTTGCTCGAACCTACGCTCACTAACTGTTAATCCCCCAATTCTGCTACCTTAGTCACACTATTAATTTATTCAGCTTGGAATTATATGGTGCTAATCCCTCACGGGCCCTTTCCTCTAGTGCCCCAGGGACAGTTTGCAAATGGGGCAATATGTTAAATCATTCAGATCTAGCTAATTGTGCATTAGGGCTTAGACCTACTGTATCAGGCAACACATCCCTAGCATTAACTCATGGATGACCACGCTCAGCAATATATTTGCCCCCCCATCCCTTTGAAAAAGAAACCGACCACTAAAGTATCATCCCCCTGGTATACCCAAAAGCTAGATGACTTGCATCTTCTCTGTAGACAACTAGAGCGAAGATGGGGGAACGGATTTAACTCAGTTCAGATCAGCTCTGAAAGCCTATCACAAACAAATCATAGTCGAAAAGAAAGCTTATCATACAAGCCTACTAACGACTGCTGAATCAGATCAAAAATATATTTTTTAAATTGTGAAATCATTCACTCATCCTAAAATATTGAATCATGACATTCCCCTTCACAAATCTTATGTAACAATATAGCCACTATTTTTTACCAAAAAAAACAAAAGTTACAAATAGATCTTGACATGGTATATGCCCCCCCACAAGATATACTATCAGTGCCTGACATGGCCGGTCCTAGTCTTAAAACCTTCCATACCATCAGCTGGGAGCAGTCACGCCAAGCCATCTTCTGCTGCAAATCCGGTTCACCTTTTGACGTATGCCCTCCGGAAGTGCTACATGCTATCATATATGTCGTTAATCCGGTTATCAGTGATATAAATATTTTCTCCCTTTTAACTGCAGAAGTTCCTATTGATTGGAATGTGGCTGCTGTAAAGTTCCTTTAAAAAAAGCAACTAACAGACCCTATCACTCTCTCCAACCTCTGGCCCATCTCTTTGTTACCTTGCAAAAGTAATATCACAGAGAAATTGGTCAAAAGTCAGTTGACCACCTTCTTAGAAAAGGCCAATATTCTGCACCCTCGCTAGTAGGGATTTCGACCTAGCAATTCCACTGAATACGCACTGCTAGAAATTACAGAGAAAAATGCAGTACTGATTCTATTAGATATATCAGCTGCATTTGATCCCCTATCCCACGATATTCAAGTGTATGGTCAAAAGACTTGCAATATTTCCCACCTACCCTTGGCTTGGTTAAAGTCTTTCATTACCAACTGTAAGCAAGTGGTTACTCTTGGTCGCTATCGGCCAACCAAAAACCACTGAAATCTGGCTTTCTACAGGGATCCGTCCTCAGCCTGGTTCCATTCAATGTATACATGGCCTCCCTTATAGAATCCTCCTTCAACATTGAAACCACCTCATATGCTAATGATACTCAGTTGATATAGTGCTCAACAAGAATTTCACTACTGCAGAAGTGTACTTTCAACTATGTCTTACAGAAGTCATTCACTGGAAGCAATTTAACCATCTTAAATGTAATACCGAAAAAACTGAGATCAGGCTACTAAGAAAGGCCAATCCTTTTACCACTAGCTTAAGGTGGCCTTAAAGATATTCTCCTTCCGCCAGACACAGTGGAGGTGGTAAAGAATCTAGGAGTAAAATTTGATAGATCACTTTCCTTTCACCCACAAGCGTTAGCGGTGGCTGGGAAGTGTGTACAGTTGATTAAAACCTTATTTTTTTCAATTTGATACCTTACACGGCAAGAAAAACAGTGGCCATATCCCTCATTATTTTGAGATTGGAGTATTGTAATAGTCTGTATGCAGGGACCAATAAGACAATTTAAAAAACACTACAGATAGTACAACATGCTGTAGCACACTTGGTGCTAAAGCTACCTCGTCGATATTCTGTGTCAGCAGCCCTCAGGTTACTAATTTGGCTGCCAATTTGTATAAGAGTACTATTTAACATCTTGCTTATCACCTTTAGAGCGGCCATAGCATCAGGTCTCAAATACTTAGCAGCCAGGTTCACTCCTTACGTCACTTCCTGTCTGCTCAGATCTTCATCAGCAAACCTCCTTACACCTCCTTCTTTGAGGTGTAAAACTAAAGGTGTAAAATCTGTAGCTATCCTCGGGGTAAAAGCCTGGAATTTGCTTCCTGGCCATCTCAGACTCTCACAATCAGTATCCCCCTTTAGGAAATTGCTGAAACTTGGATCTTTGAAGCACCAGAGTCCCTGTGCCTCTCACTTATATGATCCCCGCATTTGTCCGCAGCAGCCTTGAGTTCCTTTTCTCCCCTTCGCATAGCGCCAAGATGCTCCTTTGGAGCGATAATGTGCTTTATAAATATTTTATAGATACATACATCTTGAATGGGAAGTCCAGTGTGCTGTTAAAGCACTGAATTATACTAAAATCTCAACTATATCTGTGACATAACATTTGTAGATGTGTGTGGTGAATAATTAATAGGTTGAACCCAGTTCATCAAGTAATGCTTCAGAAATGTCATCATGTAATGTATCTCAAATGAAAAAAAAGTCAATCAATTCACACCCTAGAAGGTCACTTCTTCTGTTCTGAAAGTAAATCCCATGTCCCCCATTTCGAATACTAAACATTTTATAACTTTCTAATAATTAATAACGTCTTCTTGGAGTTAGCTTAAATTCCACTGCCCCCTTGTTTTCCTTCCTCTTTTCCATTTTTCTCTCTTTCTTTTCATATATGAATTATTATGATTTCTTTTCTATTCAAATTTAGACATGGGATGCACCTTCAGAACAGAAAATATATAAATATGCATAGAGAAAAGATTAAAAACAATAAAAACTGAGTTTAGTTAAAATAAATTAAAATGTAAAAGTTAATAAGTTATTAAAACAATGCATTTAAATTGTCTAAGAATGTAAAGAAAATGTGGTTACAATACATTTATACGTATGTGTATATATTACTGCACAATTAGCAGCTGTGTAGTTATGGTTACGTCTGAGTTTGTAGTGCTATGCCGATTCTTGTTTTGCTTATAACTTTTCAACTGTTTGATTGATCAGCAAAAACCATTTCTAGCATTTAGCGAAACTGGCTTAGTTTTGTCATAAAAGGTTTATAGCAGCTCCACCCTGGGAGGGTGGTAAATAATAGGAAGTTTAAATAGGTTTAGCTCCCATAAGAAACGTTTCTATTCTCTACAGCAAAAAATAGGAAATTAAACAAAATTGAAGCTAGAGCTTTACTCACAGGAATGCCTTTACTTGGTTGGTTGTAAATGCATTAAGCAGTTTTTGGATCAATAATGTTAGAAACATGTGTTTGGTGCACTTCAAATGGTCAAATAATGGAGATATCTTGACTGTATATCTGCAGACAGCTTGCAAACCCCATTGGACAAGAGCTTTTTTATCCCGTCTTCCATTTCAGGTCTGCAGACTCAAAGCTGATTAATATAAAGGCCACATATGGGTGGCATGTTGGTGATTCACTGACCACCAGCCTTAAGAGGTGAGATCCCTAAGAGGCATTTGGTTTGCTAACAACACTCAGTTTGTCAACTGAAGGTGAATGGCAGGCGCCTGCCCCCACGACCTCACCTCAAAGCGTGTGAACTCTTAGTTGAGTTAGCAGACTTTGAAAATTGTGGACACATCTTTTGTAACAAACATTAGCTCATGGGTTCCGTACAGAGTTTGCAAACTATGAAACTCGTGGCCTCATGTTCGATCCTCTGTCGTAGTTTGTGGACTTCTTTAACTATTTCCGTGTTTTGCAAGATGTGATATCCTAGTTACCAACTCCTTGGTGACTGGATGCCGCAGGTTCCAGAATGTTGGGGGAACAGTGGGCAGCTGCTGATTGTGGGGCCAGAGGAAGGTTGTACCTGCCTGTTCTCTCCTACAATAAAGATGCTACTGCATTACTTACCACTTCAGTAGTCCTTAGTAAGTGGCAACGTGCGAGGAAGAACATTCTACGCATGCTGACTAGCCTGCTGCATATTCTTGCGAGTTCCTGAGGCGAAGAGAGAACGGGCAGAGTGGTGGCTCTGTATGGAGAGAAATCCCTGCCGTCTACCCAGTAGAAAAGGCAACGGAACATCGAAATATGCCTGTTGAGCTGTGGCAGAAAATTCAGGACCATCCTGGTGGTTAAAATTAGCCGGCCCCCAGGTACGAGCGGCTGGAGTTAGAAGCATTAGAAGACTTCGATGCTCGCTATCACCGCACTGTTTATGTTGCCATAGACAGATACTCATTCTTCCAGATGAAGCAGGCAAGCACTGAAAGTGTAGAAGATGACGTTGCTGCCTTGAAGAAGTTGGCCATTTCGTGCAAATTTGGACCCCTACATGATGACTTTATAAGGGACTAGTTAGTTATGTATTCTAGAGGTTCAAGGATCTAAGAGAAACTATGGGTGTGTGGTGAAGCTACCTTAGATGAGATCACTGCTTTAATTAAAAAAGCGGAAATGTCCAGAGGGTGCTCAAAATCATCTCTTAAAAATGACTGCAAGGTTGTGGGGAAAGTTTCTACCCTTCCTAAAAGTGAAAGCAAAAAGCGAGATAGGCCAAATTTCAGGGAGAAGAATTGGAAAAGCACTAATAAGAGGAAGGTAGTTCAGGATGACAAGCGCCTCACATGTTTTAGATGTGATAGCAAGGGTCACATTGCTAGAGATAAGACCTGTCTTGCCTGGAAATCTAAATGTGCTTTTTGCGGAATAATGGGTCACGTTGCTAAGGAATGCAGAAGAAAGCTAGACAGGGTGGGAAAGAAGCACATGATGTGTGTGTGCGACAACTTTGTGGAAAACAACTGGGACACTGATTCTTTAAGTGAGGAAGGTGTTTTATGTATTGAGGCGGAGGGATGTCTTGATGCTGTTGTCCTAGGAGTGGGGGCAAGCTCCCAAAAGAAACCCCGGGGTGATATAACTATTGAGGGGGTGCAAATTCAAATTGTTGTGGATTCTGTGTCGCCGTACACCATTATTCAACAGAAGGTATTGGAGGACAAATTGGCGGTTGTATTGAATAAAGAGTTAAGACCTACAGAGATCCATCCTGTTACGTTTACGGGGGAGGAAATTCCCATGGTAGGATTTGTAGAAGTGTTTTTTGAGTTTAAGAATAGGACTGCCAGAGAGAAGCTATTTGTACCTGAGATAGGCCCCTCAGTTTTAGGGGCTCTAGGTATCATCCTAAATCCCAATAAAAGAGATCAAGTCTTTGCGCTAGGAGACCAGGAACAATCTCTGGTGGATGCCTTGAAGAAGAAATTCCCCAGTGTGTTCTCTGGCTTGGTGGGCAAGATGAACAGCTTTGTACACAAAAAAATACTCAAAGAAGGGGCTGTTCCCATTTGTCATAAAGCAAGGAATACACCCCCAGCTGTTAGAGATGGAGTCATGGCGGAACTGGACTCTTTTCAGGAGAAAGGCATAATAGCACCTGTTGAGAGTGTGGAGTAGTTGGCCCCATTGGCCGTAGCTCGGAAACTTGATGGCCGCCTTCGTTTATGCATTGACCTGAGAGATCTTAACAGGAATATTGATGTCGACAAATTTCCTCTCCCTAGGATTGATGAACTATTAGCTCAGTCCCAAAGGTTCTCCACCATAGACATGACCTCAGCCTATCACCAGGTCCAGTTACACCCTTCTAGTAGGAATTTGACAGATTTTCCACCCCTTTAGGCTGCTACAGGTTTGTACACATGTTCTTTGGCCTTGCGTTGGCTGCTGCTGTGTTCCAGAGGTTGATGCACAAAATATTTAAAGGCATAAAGGGGGTGACAAAGCAAACACAAGAAGATGATGGATGGAGTGCTGAAACCTTTCAGACATTCACCCCAGTCACAGATCTGGATTGAATCCATCATCGTTCTTTAGCTCACTTTGCCACCCCAGTTCAGACACAGCTATATGCAACTCAGTCTTGGCCCTATGCCTCATGGGAAATGTCCAGCCCGAACTGCCAAGCCATGTCTTCCCTGGACCGGAAACAAGCATCCTGGGACCGGTTTCGGGGTAACACCCCTCATCATCCAGGTTAGCTTGAATCCAGTGGCAAAGTGAGCAAGGGACCCACATCTGGGCATACACTGCCAACTTAGGGCGAACAAAGCAATCACAAGGAGATGATGTACAGAGTGCTGAAACCTTTAAGACACTCACCCCCTGTCACAGATCTGGGTTTAATCCATCATAAAGGGGGTGACATACTTTCAAGACGACATCCTGGTGATGGGTCAAGACAATGCAGAGTATGATGGAAACTTGGGTTCGATCCACTTGCTCATAGCATTATAACCACTGATGCTAGTGGCAAACGCTTAGGTCTTTGTTGACCCAGAAGAATGACATGGGTGAGGAAACTACTGTTGCCTTTGCTTCAAGATCTTTGACAGCAGCTGAAGGCAAATTTTCAGTCATAGAGAAAGAAATGTTGGCCACCGTCTGGGCTATGGAGAAATTTAGGCAATACAGTTGGGGATCTAAGTTTACCATTCGCACTGACCATAAGCCCTTGGTGAAAATTGTAACTTCCAAAGGGATCATGAAGGCTACCCCAAGAATTGCAAAGATGAAATTGTGTCTGTTGGAATTCATGTATGACGTAGTATACTTACCAGGGAAGAGAAATCAGGTGGCGGATTTTTTTAACAGAGCTCCCTAAGCTGATTGTGCTGAAATAAAGACAGACTGGGAGAATTACAGTGCAGCAAGCCTCTCTGAGGTAGGCACCTCTGCCATTTCCAAGATCGAGTGGGAGGAAGAATGTGGCAAGGATGCGATCCTTATGAGAGTGAGGGAGGGAGTTCATTGTCAATGAATGGCCTAACAAGTAAGATCTTCCATCAGGTTACAGTCGTTTTTGGGAAGTCAGAGTGGAGTTATCAGTCTCTGACACCAACCATGTTTTAAGAGGTGAGAGAGTAGAAGTGCCCTGTGGAATGATGGCCAGAATACTTGATATCAACAATGGGGGACATTTAGGTATTGTAAATTTAAAGAAAAGAGTGAAACTATTGTACTGGTGGCCGGGTATGGACAAGGAAATTGAGGACGTAGTTGTGTCTTGTCAGGTTTGTGCAAATTCGGACAAAACACAGTTGTTGCTCAGGCCATCCTTAGGTGATGGGACGATTCCTAGCGGGAACCCCAAGCACTTACTTGTTGTAATTGACAATTTTTCCAAGTGGCTGGAGGTGGATGTGGTGGACACTGTTGATAGCCAGGACTGTCATTGATTGTTTGGAAAACATGTTTTCGAAAGAAGGGATTCCCAAGTTTATCTTAAGCGACAATGGCCCTCAGTTTTGCTCTGATAAGATTAACAACATCCTCACTAGGAATGGCATTATTGGTAAGAAGACACCTGCCTATCATCCTGCCGGCAACGGCGATGTGGAACAGTTTAACAGAGTGGTGAGGGTAGCATTCAGGCTTCCATTAGTGTGGGCAGAGATTGGAGGAAGGAACTTTTTAAAACCATCTGGGCCTTCATAATAACACCCACGGGAACTGGTTATAGTCCATTTAGGATTTTCAGAGGTAGGTAGCCCTTCACTAAGGATAATGTAGCCTGGAATCAAAGGAACAATTGCAGCAAGTGGTCACCCGCTTTGGTAAGAGCCAACCTAAGGAAAATGCAGGAGGTTTGCAAATCCCATTACAATCAGAACCATTTCACCAAGGACGTGTATCTTAGGCAAGGTGATGAGGTGAAAGTGAAGTTGGGGTTCTAAACCAAGAAAGTGGAGAGCAAAATTTCCAATCCCTTGAAGGTAACTGAAGTGTATTATAGATCAGCTAAATTGAGCAATGGAAAAGTATGGAACTTTGGTAGAATACATCTGAACTGGAGCGTGATTGCACTCCACTACTAGGCACACTGCTGAATTTGTGACTGTTCACAAAGATACCATACGCTTGTCCTTGCTTGACAATTTTTATTCCATTTATTCCAAAGTTAATTTTCTCATTTTCTATCCCCACTCACATGTAAGATGGTTATGTTATCCCAATGTTTTTGATGCAACAGATATGCCTGTCCGGGCCTTTCCCTGGGTCATGAGGGAATACATAATTCATCCATAACAGTGTATCTTGTTTTACCCAATGCATTTTGGGCTTCCCTAGCTATTCTTCAGGGGTCACTATAACGTTAAAAAATTGCCATTAGATGTCTATTCAGACCTAAATACATCAGAATTATTTATACCATCATTACAAAATATAAAAACTTCTGCCATGTTTTACAGACTTTCAATGAAGAGCATTATCCCTCTACAAAACATGTTTACACACCTCCAAAATGTGCTCAAAAAGCATTCTCCCAAAGTGTGCCTCCAGAAGAGGGAGTGGTGGTGTTGGCACTTTATATTATTTTCTCTATTATATTGTTTTCTACAGTTCCAGTTTTATATTGTTTTCTCTATTATATTATTTTTCCATAGTTCCAATTTGTGTTGCATGCACCATGTTGGAATCTGGTTATTCGAGGCATTGCTCTTGTTGCCTTGTTGTGCTTGACCGTTATTCCTCCTTCATTATGCCTTTTGCTAACTATTGTTTGTATTTTGTAAAGAGGGAAGATGTGGTATCCCAGTTATCAACTCCTTGGTGACTGGATGCCACAGGTTCCAGAATGTTGGGGGGGCAGTGGGCAGTGGGCAGTTGCTGAGTTTGGAGCCAGAGGAACGTTGTACCTGCCTGTTCTATCCTACAATAAAGATACTACAGCATTACTTACCACGTCAGTAGTCCTTACACAAGACCCAGGATTCAAGATGAATTCTGCAAATGGTAGGCACATTCGAGTGTCATTTAAAATCTCATCAAGTTTTTTGCTTAGGAATGGGCTGGAGTCAGATTGCATTATAAAGGGGGTAATTTTTAGTGAACTGATATTTTTGTGATGAATCCATAGACCCACACAGGTCTACCAATGAGAGCAAAACTTTCTTTACAGAGCAGTCTAAGGTTCTCATCAATTTAAAGTTTTTATATCCTTCATCTAGAAGGAAATGTGCCTGTTAATTTAGGTTAGGCAGAGAGCCTAGCCGAAGGCAATAATGGATGTCTTTAGTAGGTTGGTTGCAGGGTCTGGCCCATAACTAGGCTCTGCGGCAAACCCGAGCTTTACAAAGCTGAAGAAGGGCACATTACCTGGATGAAACATTTACAACGTACCTGCAAACCAATGAATGTATTGACACACCCAATAAATTGCATCATGCTGTAATAAAATTTTGGTGCTATCCAGAGAATATTCTATGTATGTTATGATAGTGGTTATTTTCTCTAGTGGTGTTACGAGCCACTCACCTGAAACCCGGGCGGTTCCGAAAATAACAAGCTAGATCCATTTTTTCCTCCTAGGGTCTTCCTCCGGTGGCAGGAAATGACACTGTATCAGTTGAAGGACCCTAGGGGACAGGGGGTGGGATTGAGAAAGACAAGCAAGATGTTGTGGTGCTCTTCCGTGGCAGCTACAGTGGGTCCAGAAAATGCCTATCACCCTTCATGTGTGAACGCCTGATTAGAGGAGTATCTGTGTATTGCAAGAATAGTTTTTTAACTCATAATACAATTATTAAACAGAATAATTAAAACGTATTTGTATGTCCTTTGTTCATACCCCAAACAGAGTAGTAGTGGAAGGCTTGTGTCCTCGTGAAGTTGGAAGATGGATTCTCAATGAATCGCTTGATGGATGTCAACATAATTATGCTGTAGCGTCCCAAGTGTCGGGCAAGAAATCTCTGTATACCCATTTTATCAAGTGCAGAGTCTAGGTGTTACAATTGTTGTCCATGTTTCAAGCCTGGATCCACCCAACTTGCACTCCTAGGGGGCACTGAAAGTGTTAATACTGGAGAGGTTTACTGTTGGCAGAGCCCTGCCTGAGCAAGAGTCCATTACTCGCTGCAAAAATAAAGGGGTCATTTCGTTTTTTAGAATCTACTGCTACTGAGCTCAGAGCACAAGAAATGAGAACAGTTTTTTTTTTTTGTGCAAAAGTTTCTGATGTCGGATTATTTCTTTTGTTTTCTTTTTCTTCTTCCAGGAAATCTGATACTGGAGTATTCGCCGGGTCAGACCAGGATCGGGGGTGGGGAGGGGGGCAGCTGCAGCCTGAAGTGGAGAACTGAGGATGGCCAGAACAGTGCGAAGAAGGGCCTTGGTGAAGGGAAGTTGGTGAGTGTGGGACGAAGAGGCCAAGCAGGAAACGGAGGTGGGAGCAGCCTTTGAATGGAAGCGATACAAAAGGGGATGATGGACGGAGCGTTTGAGCAATTCAAACACACCCCCCCAGTCAACTGATCTTGAATAGAAGCGGGCTGCATGTTATTAGAAAACTCCACCTGTTGACTTTTGGCAGTTACTCCTGGTGAGTTTGATTGGCAACTGCACCAGCTGCTGCCAGGGGCATGGAAAGTTCAACTTGAGCAGAGTAATTAGTCTTGAAGTGCATCTGCTGCTGCCACCAGGGGCATGGAAAGTTCAGATTGGACAGAGCAATTAGTCTTGACAGTTTCTCCTCATGAATTCAACAAATAGGTGCACCTGTCACTGTTGCCAATATTCTGAAGCCTTCTAATTGATTCTTAACAAGCAGACTATTGACTATTGAGTTTAGTCAAATGACTGCTAAGGTCAGTAGCTCCAACCATGCCACCAGGAAAGGCACACACAGACACCCACATAACAGAGTGAACATGCAACTTGGGGAAGGGGAAGAAAAATGGAGAAGGGGAAATGTCCACCCAAATCACAAGGGCATAGAGGGCCGTGCAGTGGCTGAGATCATGACAAGTGGACAGAAGGTCAAAGGTACATCTGGGAGGATGGAAGAAGTATTGGTAGCGCAAATGCATGGTTTGGTCTGTAGGGGGAGGCATATAAATGTTCTCACTCACTCGGTTGAAACCAAGTGATGGCTACTCTGCAACCTTTGCTCAGGTTAGCATCACTTCCCAGTTCACCGGGATTTCTATTGATTGTACAGTAGAAAACGCAGGATTCCTGTCCGCTCCACATTCCAAACTCTGTCATATTGTGTGTTAGGATCAGAACAAAGTATGTTAACTTAATGCAGACTTCATGCCACAGGGAAGGAGTATCCTGCTGCCAGGTTAAATGCTTCATTACATTATCTGGCTTGTATTAGTTAGATCAAACCACCTTAAAAGGGGTATTTTCAGGTGTGTGTGGGTGGCTGCACCATTTGCCTTCAGTTGTCCTCCCGGCCATGACAGGATATGTCCCAAGTGATAACCTCTACTCCCACACAGAAAACTACTGTGCGCTGGAGAAATCCATTACGGGAAGCACTTTGGGTAGGTATCATAGCTTATTTAGACTTTCAAGCATTGCCTCACAGTGCTTACAATTAAAAAAAGCACATTTACAAAAGCTGTTTAGATAGAATTACATTACTGCACGCAGAGACACTGCACAATTGCTTTGAAAAATATCTGCACGTTTTATGTTTACAGGTAGAAGAGCGACAATGAAAAGCAATACTCTTTCCTCACTCTTGTTTCTTGTCCCTAACTTTCTCATTGTCTAACATGCCGTATCACTGATTCCTACGTCAAGTTATCCAGTCAACAGGTGTGCTACTACAGCACTTACTAATTACTTTGTGTTTCTCCTCTAAAATACTTTCAGTTTAAAAATAGGCAGGGGTTTATCTTTATTTACTTTTTGTTCATGTCGTATTATTGAAATTAGTCGAGCAAACTCAATGAAACCGTTAAACTTCAGAGGAAAAGGTGGTAACAAGTGGGGAGGGGAGACGGGTTTGGTGGGCTGTAGAAACGATTGAGATTTTGCGTTTCTGGGACATATGAACTAGAGAAGGACCGGAAAGTAGCAGTATTGGGTTCTGGGAGTTGAAGAAAAGTACCGAGTTTTGTGGATACTGTGGAGGTGTTTTGAAAGCTCTCTGGCGCTTGACCTCCCCTCCTGACCTCTCGCGAGAGTCAGACTTCCACCCAGCACATCCACAGGCCTCTACAGCACTCCTTCCATTTTAAATCATCATACCTACACAGCTGAGGTTCATTGAGTGCACCGTTTACAAACCTTTTTTTTTTTAAGTCATCTTTAATTTCAAGAGAAGGCACACGTCTTGTCAAGAGGTGGGTGGGGATTGGGAACTGGTAAAAAAAAATATTTAAATCCAGTACTTGTATAGCGCTCGAATCACCCCAGAAGGGGTCTCTCGGAGCTGGGGGCCATTGGGAAGATTAAGCGAGCTATTGCCCAGAGTCGCATGGTGCTGGGCAGACCCCTGCCGCCGGAGCCAGGGACCGACCCGTGATCCCCAGCGTCCAGCGTCAGTCGCCCTGGCCGTGGCGCCACACCTCTCCCGGGTAACTCAAGAACAATGTGCCATTAGGAGCGCCACTTCCCTACTACACCCTACCCCCTACTAGTTTGTTTATTTCATCCACAGTGTAATACCAGCTATGCAACAAAATAGAGCAATGATCTCTGAGAGCAGTTATTTGTAGAGCTTATTTTCAGTGCTTAATTTGAGAGGGTGGTTTCTGGTCAGGGCCACCTGCTCTCATTTTTGGGGACTGGCACAGCAGGAACCTGCAGGCAGGGCCGGCCCTATAATGAATTTACCGGTACAGCGCCCTGGGTTGAAAGAACATCTTGTGTTTGTTGAGGGGGCAGGTGGGGCATTGCGGGGTGACGGCAGAAGGTGTGAGGAAGATGGGAGGAGGGCAGGGGGCTGATGTGATGCTAAGGGTTATACTGTGGTACATTAAGGGCTGATTACAAAATCTTTAACAGGACTTGATTGAGGCCACGTGGGATGGACGAGCTGCTGTTTGCATAACATTAAGTCAGGCAGCTCCCTGCTGCGGCCCTCGGAATATTGGCATCACAAGCCTGGGCCCAGCTCGCCCATGGCTGGCCCTGCCCACAAGAGTGAGCTAAAGGGGCAGGGAGTGTCTTGCAGTGGATTAAAGAGACCTGGGGTGGATTCAAGAGTATGCAGCCTTAGCATTTGGTTGCTGACATTTAATAGCGCCAGGTGCAGGCTTCTGAACAGAGGTTTGGCCAATCTTGTTTTTTTAACAAATTAAGCACTGCCTATTTTCAGAAATCCCATGTTGGTGGTAAATATGGACAAAAGTCAGACAGAAAGGAAGAGCCAAGGAAATGATAATGGAGCAAAAATAACTGCTGTGAGTTTGAATTCAGCAACAGCAAGACAGCAGTCAGGTAAAGAAATGCAGCAGAAATGTGGGCAATGAAACTGAGCACAGCACAGTGCTAAAGTACTCTGGTACCCCGAGGGGAGTTGAAATCGGTGGGGGCAATAGGATTGGCTTGGTAAAGAGTAAGATAGAGATATACAGCTCCCTGAGATGGGGAGAGTTATGGACAGCAATGCAGAAAATGGACTGACAGGGAGTAAAGTTTCATCCCTCTGATTTCAGCTATAATCATACTGTGTAGTTATTTATTAAGCCATGCCTCACTGACACTGGTAATCGTCTGGCAATATCCGCAATCATTATTTAATTGCATTGTTTATGGCAATGCTCTGTATTTGTAGCTTCTCAAATTGTTACTCCACTGTCAATTTTTTTAAGGATCTAGGTTTGGAGATCTATTACACAGATCCCAAAAAATTAACGAATTGTCAAAGAAAGGACTTAAAAAACTGGCTTTAACGCATCTGGAGTCCCTGAGGCTGACTTCCGTGGCATCGAAACCCTCGGTTGTTCATGCTAATTTAATTCAGACCACTTACTCCATTCAACCTTATTTGACAATACAGATTAGCACTTATCACAGAATGTTGTTAACAAGATTTAGACTTGACTCCTTTTTTAGGCTAGTATCCTTCCCCAAGAGAAACAGCTGGGAGAAGGTTTCCACTCCTTGTCCGTGTGATGAAGTGTCAACTCAGTCAAATTTACACACTATCTTGTTTTGTAAATTTCATCATCCACACAGGAGGGTTTGGTTACTACCTATATTAAGGAGTTGGGGATTAAGACAGTGTCGACCGGCGATGCTACGCCTTCAAAGCCTAGATTCCGAATTGACCTGTTATCTTGTCCTTAACTTTCTAAAATGTATTCTGAAACATAGGAATAATTTGTAAGCAGCGGTTTGATCCCAGTATTTGTAGATGAATTGAATCTTTGTAAATTCTTGGTTTTAACTATATGAGCTGATAATTGATTAGTTCTAATTTTCATTATTCTCTATTTTATGTGCGATGTCTTATTTGTAACTGCTCTTTTATGGTTTTTTAAAATTGTAAAAACCGAATAAAGAATTTAATAATAATAATAATACTCCACTGTGTTGCTGGCTTTCACTTTAGACCCAGAATTTGTGACCAATGATTTTTTGCCTCTGCCTTTGACAGGGTAAAATAATATGTCCATTATTAAATTTTGTTCATGTTAAGAAAACGTGTTGGCTTGTGATTTTTTTTATTATGCCTGAATAGATTTTATAAATTGTCACTGATGCTTTGTATAGAACCAGTATGGGAAACAGCTTGGGAGACATAATTATCATGGCTATTATTGTGACTTAGGCTTGGGAAACAAGTGTTGTTTTTCGCAAGTGTTTGCTTGTGATGTCTGTTCACACATTTGTATTCAGTGTAACAAAGGTTAAAAAAGCCTACCATGTGTTTCATTGATTTTTTTAAGATGTTAGATATTTTCTTTCCATTCTCTTTTTATAATCCATCTGTGCTAAGGCTCTAATTCTTATTGAAATAATTATTTGACATGTTTCCTACACCAGCGTAGTGAATAATAATGAGTGAGTTGTAGATATCATACTGTCTCAATTCTTACTTTCTTAGAATCAAAGTGCGAAAGAACCCTGTGGGGTCTGTGGCTGCTCTGTGCAGTCCCTAGACTGGCACACCCTGTGTAATAGGCCACAAGTTTGTCAGTAATATGAATGTCTATTCTCTCTGCTACCCAAGTTCACCGGCTGTCTGTATGAGTCTGGGGGGAAAGAGAGATCTATCAAGAGGGCTGGAATTTCGACCTCTCGTTAGTGGCGCACAGAATGGGCTCCGGTTTAGTTTGGGACCCTAAAGTCCTGTATTTCTGAGATCATTCAAAAATCACACCTGTACTGTCACCTGGTATTCATAAAATTATCTTCTATGGTTAAGAAATGTATCCTATCTTCTTCTAACGTTTTGTTAAGCTGAACGGTGAAAAGGGCAGTGTAATTTAATCTGAAAGTACCTGGCTCTAAACCATGGCTGCCATAAAATGCCCATCAATTGCTGAGTACCTTCATCACTGGTGAAAGCGTTCAAGGAAGAGATACTTTCACTACTGTTGCTTTCACTGGAGTGGGAATATTAATTTTTACCCCTCCGCTATCCAACACTTTCCCTACTGTTGCACTCACTGGAGTGGGAATAGTAATTTTTACCTCTCCGCTATCCAACACTTTCCCTACTGTTGCACTCACTGGAGTGGGAATAGTAATATTTACCCCTCTGCTATCCAACACTTTCCATACTGTTGCACTCTTTGGATTGGAAATAGTAATTTTTACTCCTCTACTATCCAATACTTTCCCTACTGTTGCACCATTTGGAGTGGGAATAGTAATTTGTTCCCCTCCACTATTCAACACTTTCCCTACTGTTGCTTTCATTGAAGTGGGAATAGTAATTTTTTCCCCTCCGCTATCCAACACTTTCCATACTGTTGCTCTCACTGCAGTGGGAATAGTAATTTTTACCCCTCCGCTATCCAACACTTTACCTACTGTTGCACTGTTTGTAGTGGCAATAGTAATTTTTTGAACCCTCCACTACCCCTCCACTACCCAACTTTCCCTACAGTTGCAGTCTTTGGAGTGGGAATAGTAATTTTTACACTTCCGCTATCCAATACTTTCCTTACTGTTTCATTCTCTGGAGTGGGAATATACATGTTTACCTCTATGCTATACAAGACTTTCCCTACTGTTGACCTCACTGGAGTTCGAATAGTGAATTAAATTATTTTGCTAACCAACACTTTCTCTACTGTTGCACTGATTGTATTTGGAAATTTAAGTTTAAATACTTTTTAACAGTTTAATGTTTTAAATTATTGTAGAATGTTTTTTCATATTTTAAATTATTGATATATATATATATATTATATTCCTATATAAGTTTAAAGTTTTAAAATAAATTAAACATAATAGTTTATTAATTATTTTAAAGTAAATAAATACTAGTATAAATTATTATGTTTGTGTGTTTATTTGTAATGAAGTTTATTTGTTATATTTTGCGAAAATGTGATTAAATGTAATGCATTTTGTTAAAATTAATATTAATATTTAATATGTTTAATATATATTATTTTATATATATAATTAAATTGATTTTTTTACATCTACATTTTTTACATCGATATTTTTTATTCAATATTTTTGTACTTACCTGTGTTTTATATCGATGTTTTTATCATCGATATTCTATCAGTGAACCATGCAGGGATTACCAGAAACCCCCATTTCTCTATGGGAGCTTGTGTTGTAGCCAGTTTACGGTCTCAGCACAAGCTCCCATAGAGAAATCGGAGTATGCAACCGCACCATGTGCGGTTGCATTGTAATAGCAGTGTCGGGTCTGCCGACCGGAGGTCGCCCGGTGTTGAGACCGCAACGATGTCACGTCCACCTGCCATCGTAATGAGGCCCTTAATGTCCAGAAAATGATCAGTGATGTTTTACACAAGGACTCCTTTACATGTAACCAAAGATGTGACTTTATTGGACTGCAGGAGGCCCTAGTACTCGTGGTGGGTTTAGACCACAATCCTTCGGAGTCCCAGGGTCATCAGCCAAGATTTCACGTATTTAGGCCACAGTGTTATGCAATGATAATCAATTACTATAAGCTATTGTAAGCGCTCTCTTTATGGGCTAGTTCCTCTGCATGCTAAATTCTGCACCAGTATAAGAGTGGTCTGACCTTAAATATATCTGCAATTCCTTTAATACCCATGTCTATGTGAATTGGTAATGTAGGGATAACACAAGGTTGGTTTAACACAGCTTTAGCTTTTAGGAATTCATTCTAAGCACGGGCAAGACCAACAGCATTTCCAAAGCCCCATGAATCAGCACCATAGGTTGCTTTTTCTCTGGCCTTTGCCTTGTAGACCTCTGTGCTGGTGATATTAATCTAGTAGTTGTTGATTTGAAATGCTTTAATATATTTGATACTGAATATTGGAGCACTATGTGGCTCTTAGCAATATTTGGGGACCAGGACATAGACTACAAGATTTTCATCCCAAGGTAGTCAAAATGGGGTACTCTTTCTGTTGCTGTCTCAACCACAGTCAATAAATGCCTCTGTGACTTACGTGGATTAAAAATCATACACTTGGCTTTCTCTGAGTTTAATTCAAGACCTTGAGTGTCACGAAAGCCCACAAATTGCAGATTGAGACCCATTATAATTTTGATTATGAGCAAAGTATTATTACCGAATAAGAGAACAAGGAACCTCACTCCAGCCATTTTAGGAGAGCCTTTATTACTGGCATTAAGATAGTTACCATTAATATAAAGTGAGAGTAGGGATGGTGCCAAAACACAACCCTTCCTAACTCCTTTTTCCATTGAAATGTGGTTAGATAGGTCTGCATCCATCCCTAATCTTACCTTGGCATAAGTGTTGCCACGGAGTCTAATGGGAATGTCTAATATTTTACTTGGGACACCAATTTCCCTTAATACTGTCCATAGCTTAGCAATGGGGATCATGTCAAGCGCTGCCCATAGGTTGACAAAGGCAACATACAGATGCCCACACTTCTTGACCGTTTTCCAGTAAACGATCAGAAAGCAGAATATTTGATCTATCGTACTTACTATGGGGCCGATTCGCAGAACTAACTTAAGACCAAATCCTAAACTACTTTTGGTATTCACAGAAGTTAAGATTTTGTCTTAAGTTTGTCTTAAAACAGACTTAAGACAGATTTAAGACAGACTTAAGACAAACTTAAGACAGACTTAAGACAGACTTAAGACAGACTTAAGACAAACTTAAGACAAAATCCTAAATTAAGTCTGTCTTAAGTCTGTCTTAAGTCTGTCTGAAGTTTTTCTTAAGTATGTCTTAAGTCTGTCTTAAGTCTGTCTTAAGTTTGTCTTAAGACAAACTTAAGACAAAATCCTAACTTCTGTGAATACCAAAAGTAGTAAGTTTAGGATTTTGTCTAAAGTTAGTTCTGTGAATCGGGCCCACACTCTCTAAACCCTGCTTGTAAGTGGGTAAGGATGGAATTCCCCAATATTCAATCTTGGAACTTACTAAGCATTTGTCTGCAAAATATTTTTGCCAGAGCGGCGGGTCCTCCATGTTATTGACTATTTAAAAAAAAAAAAAGTTATATAGCTTTCTCCGGCAGATTCCCATCTAAAATCCTGTCCTCAAGTGGGGAAGATTCAGGGAGCGACTCCCACCTTGGCAGCATGGCCAACAAAGCGTGGCGAATTTGCAAGTATCTAAAATACTCTGAGTCCACCAATTCATGCTCCGCTTGCAGCTGGGCAAAAGGAACCATGTCACCCGCCTTCCACAAGTCCCCCACTTTCGAGATACCTATCAGGTCCCACCTGTCAAAGCCCCTTGTGTAAATCAGCTTGCCCAGTCATCCGGTGTACCAGAGTGGCATGGCCTGCGTAATCTTGTCTTCCCATCCCAAGCACTTCATTGCCACCCTCCACACCTGTACTGCATGTATCGTGGGTCCTGTCAGATTTGGTTTTACCGAACGAGAATATAGCGCCCCTTCGAAGTTGCCTCCCGGCAGGAGCCACTGGTCGATCTGGAATGCAAGGTCCCCAAGCGGTTTATATGCGCACGGGTTGATAGCTGCAAGGTGGGCAGTCCAGTAATATTTTTTGATGTCTAGAAGGCCGATACCCCTGTTGAACCACCCGAGTGAAAGCTTGTGAATGGTGATCCAAGGTGGTTTGCCCTCCCAAAGTAGGTCACGAACTGCACTATCGATTTCCCTAAAGTACGCTAACTCTACTTGGTGTGGAACATTTTGCAAAGCGTACAAGAATCTAGGGAGGGACATCATTTTGAACAGTGCAGCGCGCCCCAGAAGGGACAGAGGGAGTGATTGCCAATGCTGGACTTCACCCCTGAGCCGCTGCAGGGGAGGCAGGAGGTTGCGTTCATAAAACCAGGACGAGTCCATGGAGACCCAAATTCCCAAATAATTAAAGTTGTCTGTCGCTTCCGTAATTTGAAATCCCTGGGGGAGCGAGGGCATTGATCCATGAAGGACATAAAGCACTGACTTAGCCCAATTTATTTTGTAGCCAGTGAATCTACCAAACACCAAGAATAAGTGCAGGATTCTATTCAGGGAGGCCACCGGTGATGCTAAGTAGAGCAGGATGTCGACAGCATACAACGAGATGCGATCCTCCCATCCCAGTGCTCACTTAAGGCCTCTGATAATGAGATCCCTCTGAATGCACATAGTGTCATGATCGCGTGGGTTGGACAGAGCGGAACCGAATCGCGAGAGATCCCGCCGACACTACAACTCCCACAAGGCGTAGCGACCGAGCTCCCCCACGTGACCGGGAGCGCGGTTGGTCAAAAGACGGAACTACGCAGGAAGGCGGCGCTAATGATTCGCATTCGTAAATCGACAGCTGACCAACGGCCCGCGACCCGCATCTACGGACCCCGCCAAGTTCCTCGAACCACAGCCTAATCCGGATTCCGCGACTGAAGAGTTCGCCTCCTGAAGCGCCGGACATCTCCGGAAACCTCCCTCTGAGACCGCTACTCCGGCGCTCCTCGGCCCCAAGGATTCCTGGGCCTTGAGTGGAAGCGCCACCTGCGGTGGGAGAGTGTTCCTAACCCCCGTGTTTTCCTTGCCTGCATCCTCCGCCCCGGCGCTCCTCGACCCCACGGATTCCCGGGTCTCGAGTGGTAGCGCCTTGGAGAGGCTCAAAAGACGTATTTGGGTCCTTTTCAGCCAGAGAGAACTCACAAGAGCTGTGCTGCCCCCGTCCATCCGAACCAGAGCTCTGATCACAGCTTCACCCTACCAGGGGAGAGAAGACGAGGCAGGTAACGCAGGGGACACCAGGGGGAATACGATTGCCTCCGGGAGAGAAGGAGAAAGTACTAAATCCTCTCTCTTTGTCTCATTACAGGTCCTATCCCAGCTGTCTCTCCCCGTCCCTCACCCACCTGTCTCCTGAGCCCGAGGGTCATTTACACGAATCCGGGCTGGGGACGGATGGGAGAGGGAACCCTACATAAGCATCAGCGTCATCCCGAGGAGAGGACCGAGTGAGCGCCACGACAGAATCATTGGCCCACGAATTATCCTCCTCCCGATAATGCTGAGGTAGGGATGGCCTCGTTAGACGACGTTGTCTCCGCTCTGGCCTTAGTCCAGGCTGAGTTAGCCACGTCTCGGGCGGAAACAGCGGCGTTGAATGCCCGCTTTGACCGCCTTCAAAGAAACCCCTTTGATGCAGGACACACGTTCTCTACCACCACGCCCCAAGTGGTAGTAGAGATGCCAGCACACGTGCCTTTGTCCCCCCCTGAACGATATTATGGGGAGCTACAGAAGGTGCAGGTGTTCTTGACCCAGATACTGCTGCACTTCCTATGCAAACCTAAACTATTTCTAACTAACCAAGCCCGGGTAGCATTCCTAATCTCCTACCTGGCCGGAGATGCTGCACAATGGGTGGTTCCAATCGTTCGGAGAGACGACGCCCTCTTGTACGACTGGGACACCTTTCGGCAGGAATTCGAAAAGACCTTTGATCGCCGGGCTGACACCTTCTCCGCCGATGGCGACCTCCTTGAACTCCGGCAAGGACCCACCGGTCTCCTCTGCTACATCAACAGCTGGCCCGAAGCTAAAGAAGCAGCAATCTTCTACCGAGGGCTTTCGGAAGATCTGAAGGACGTGATCGCCCAAATCGACCCCCAACCCCGCACTTGCGTGGCTATGATCGAATTGGCCTCTCGCCTGGAATATCGTCTGAGGGAAAGAAAAGGAGACCACAAGCGCAAGGAGAAACCTCTTGCATCGTACGAACATCCCCGTCCCTCAGAACCCGCAGCGACCCGTCCCGAGCCCATGGACATAGGGATGGTGAGAGCATCCCTGACCCTCAGCGAGCGGGACCATCGACGCAAGCAGGGCCTCTGCTTGTATTGTGGCAAGAAGGGCCACTTCCTTCGTGAATGTCTCGTACGCCCCAAGACCGGCCGATACCGCCCCAGCCAAGCGGCAGCCCTTACCAACGAAGAAACGATGGGAAACTCGAGGGCTTGAAGGTTCAGGAGGGGACGACTTCAAGCCGCTTAATGATCCCTTCTACGGAATCCGACGTCACCAAGGAGCCCAATCACTTTTTTGTTTCTTTATACGTGGTGGTGAACCACTCTCCCCGACTAGTTCGCGCCATGATCGATTCCGGCACCACCGGGTGCTTCATAGACAGAACCGAAGCTGAAAGGCTGGAAATCCCAGTGCTTCTCAAAGACCAACCAGAACTCGTCTATGCAGTGGACGGTAAAGAGCTGGACTCCGGTCCCATCACATACCAAACCCCTTCTATGTGGGTCACCATAGGGGAAGACCATTGCGAATGGCTCACCTGCAACGTCATACACGCTCCCCGCTGCAACCTCATCTTAGGGTTGCCCTGGTTGAGACTGCATGAACCCCAAATTACGTGGGCAAACAATTCGATACGGTTCGACTCGGCCTTCTGTCACCGCCAGTGTAGGCTGATGAAGGGACGCCCGGAAGCGGATGTCACCCCCAAACAACATGTGGCCACCGCCGCCGAAAAAGACGTCGCTCTCCCGCTCTGTTACTCTGCATACTCAGACGTCTTTGATAAACAAAGAGCCGAAGAATTACCTCCTCATCGGCAATACGACTGCCGCATTGACCTACTTCCGGGGGCTACCGTCCCATGCAGCCGAATCTATGCCCTCACGGGCCCAGAAACCCAACATCTCCGCGAATACCTGGACGAATTCCTGAAACTGGGCTTCATTCGTCCCTCAAGATCTCCGGCGGCGTCTCCCCTCTTCTTTATCCCAAAAACCAACGGCGAACTCCGCTGTTGTATAGACTATCGTGCTCTCAATGCGCTGACCATAAAAAATCAGTACCCACTGCCACTGATTCCAGTACTCCTGGAACAAGTACGGGGAGCCAACATTTACACCAAATTGGATCTCTGGGGAGCATACCACCTAGTTCGCATACGAAGAGGGGACGAGTGGAAAACAGCCTTCAAGACCAGGTTCAGCTTGTATGAATACCTGGTCATGCCCTTCGGGCTATGTAACGCCCCGGCTGCCTTCCAGTTCTTCCTCAACGAAGTGCTGAGGGACTTCTTGGACAAGTACGTCGTGGTGTATATAGATGACATCCTCGTGTTTTCATCCAATCCACACGACCATATACACCACGTGACATCGGTACTTCAAGCCCTGAGAGACCATCGATTGTTCTGTAAACTCACGAAATGTGAGTTCCACGTAACGTCGGTGGAATTCCTCGGAGTGATGTTGACCCCTGCCGGGCAGGTGATAACCCATCGCAAAGTGCAAGCTGTAGCGGAGTGGCCGCAGCCAGGCTCGGTGAAGGAGGTCCAAAGCTTTCTTGGCTTCTCGAATTTCTACAGGAGATTCATACACCACTTCTCCCAATTGGTGACCCCCCTCACTCGGTTAACGCGAAAAGGGGTCCCATTCGTCTGGTCTCCTGAGGCTCAAACAGCTTTCGAGCAACTCAAAGAGGCGTTTACCTCCGCTCCCGTTTTACGCCATGCCCAACCCGACCTTCCCTTCATCGTGGAAGCAGACGCCTCCAACGTAGCAGTCGGCGCTATTCTATCCCAGCGGCAACCCGACACCGGACAGCTCCATCCGGTCGCTTTTATGTCTCGTAAACTCTGCCCGGCCGAACTGAACTACACCATCTCCGAAAAGGAACTACTCGCCATACGAGAAGCGTTCCTCGAATGGCGGCATTGGTTGCTGGGCGCGCAACATCAGGTGACGGTATTCACCGACCACCGCAATCTTCAGTTCCTCCGTTCTGCACGCCATCTCACGCCCCGTCAGAAAAGATGGATGCTCTTTTTTGCGGAGTACCACTTCCTCGTTACCTTTCGGCCGGGCGCACAAAATAGGAAGGCGGACGCATTGTCTCGTCAGGAATTCCCCAGCCTCATGGCGGAGACCCTGGATCAACCGATTCTGTCACCAGAACAAGTGGTGGGTAGTCTGAAGACCGAGTCGTTCCTGCAGAACGTTAGGAAAGGAATACAGACGTTTGCCTGGTCGGCCTGGTTGAAGCGGCACAAAGAATGGCGACTCCACGACGGCCTGCCCATGTGTGGCTCTCGCGTGCTACTCCCTACTCTTCGGCCCCGCAAACTCATCTTCGACTGGTGTCACAACGTGCCCTGTGCCGGTCACACAGGAGGGACCAAAACCCTGGAGTTGGTGTTAAGACAATGCTGGTGGCCGTCTGTTCGCCCGGATGTCCTGACCTGGGTACGTAAGTGCTCTGTCTGCGCCCAAATGAAGACTGATCATCGTAAAGCGCAAGGCTTCCTGATGCCTCTTCCGACCCCGAAGTATCCCTGGGAGAAGATCTCCATAGACTTCATAGTAGGTCTGCCCAAGGACCAAGGTTGCATGGCAATAGTCGTCGTCGTCGACTACCTCACGAAAATGGGGCATTTTATCGCGTGCAAACAAGTACCCTCGGCAGGAGCTCTGGCCAAACTACTGTTGCTCCACGTGGTCCGGCTACATGGCCTTCCCCTAGGGATAGTATCGGACAGGGGGTCGCAATTCACCGCCCGTTTTTGGAGGGTCTGGTGTGAGGAACTGGGCATACACTCCGCGCTATCCACCAGCTTCCATCCCCAAACGGACAGCCAAACAGAGAAACTGAACCAAACCCTGAAGCAGTACCTGCGCTGTTACGTTGATCAGGCCGAGGAGTCATGGGTGGACTGGCTTTGGGTAGCGGAGATTGCCTACAACAACTCTCAACACTCCTCCACACACCATACACCGTTCTTTCTTACTTCAGGGCATCACCCCCGGTTTCTCCCTTTTCTTCTCTCGAGAGCCCGAAGCACTCTTCCCGAGGTGCATGACAGAATCAAAACCATTCACGCAGCCCTCAAGCAAGCCCGAGACAATCTGCGCTTAGCCAAAACTCGATATAAAGCCCAGGCAGACAAACATCGTCGAGACCCTCCAGAATATCACAAAGGCGACAGGGTGTGGTTGTCTACCAGACACATCCGGTTCAAGAAACCTAGTGCATTCACACCGAAATACATAGGTCCGTATCCGGTGGTGCGACGTGTGAACCCCGTGGCTGTACAGCTACGGTTGCCCAATCACCTGCGCATACACCCCGTGTTTCACGTCTCCCTCCTGAAACCCTCCTTCTGTCCTGTCCGAACCGTTCCGGACCCTGTCTGGGTGCACCACGAACAAGAATACGTGGTGCGAAGGGTACTCGACTCTCAGCTAGTCAGGGGCAAGCTGTGGTATCTCCTGGCGTGGAAAGGGTATGGGCCTGAGGAGAACTCCTGGGAACCGGCGTCTGCTGTCCATGCGACGCGCCTGGTTGCGTCCTTCCACCACCGCTGTCCAAACAAGCCCGGTTCCTCTCTCTCCGCTGGAAGCGGTGGGAAGGGGGATGTGCTGTCATGATCGCGTGGGTTGGACGGAGCGGAACCGAATCGCGAGAGATCCCGCCGACACTACAACTCCCACAAGGCGTAGCGACCGAGCTCCCCCACGTGACCGGGAGCGCGGTTGGTCAAAAGACGGAACTACGCAGGAAGGCGGCGCCAATGATTCGCATTCGTAAATCGACAGCTGACCAACGGCCCGCGACCCGCATCTACGGACCCCGCCTAGTTCCTCGAACCAAAGCCTAATCCGGATTCCGCGACAGAAGAGTTCGCCTCCTGAAGCGCCGGACATCTCCGGAAACCTCCCTCTGAGACCGCTACTCCGGCGCTCCTCGGCCCCAAGGATTCCTGGGCCTTGAGTGGAAGCGCCACCTGCGGTGGGAGAGTGTTCCTAACCCCCGTGTTTTCCTTGCCTGCATCCTCCGCCCCGGCGCTCCTCGACCCCACGGATTCCCGGGTCTCGAGTGGTAGCGCCTTGGAGAGGCTCAAAAGACGTATTTGGGTCCTTTTCAGCCAGAGAGAACTCACAAGAGCTGTGCTGCCCCCGTCCATCCGAACCAGAGCTCTGATCACAGCTTCACCCTACCAGGGGAGAGAGGACGAGGCAGGTAACGCAGGGGACACCAGGGGGGAATACGATTGCCTCCGGGAGAGAAGGAGAAAGTACTAAATCCTCTCTCTTTGTCTCATTACAGGTCCTATCCCAGCTGTCTCTCCCCGTCCCTCACCCACCTGTCTCCTGAGCCCGAGGGTCATTTACACGAATCCGGGCTGGGGACGGATGGGAGAGGGAACCCTACATAAGCATCAGCGTCATCCTGAGGAGAGGACCGAGTGAGCGCCACGACACATAGCCAGTGGCTCAAGGGTCAGAGCGAAAAGCAGCGGGGACAGTGGACAGCCTTGTCTGGTGCCTCTACTGATTGTGAAGACGCAAGACTTTCTATTATTGATGACCACTTGGGCCAGCTTTTGCTGATAAAGAAGGCGAACACAACCAATATATCCCTGTCCCAGTCCGAGTTTGCTGATTACTGCGAACAGATAGGGCTATTCAATAGTATCGAATGCCATGGCAGCATCAAGAGATACCACCACCACATCTTCGCTAATCAGCATGCACACCGTTCACTCAGGCTCACCTTCAGACCCCTGCCCCCACCACATCTTCAACAAAGCGAGCTCCACCATCGCACCCCAACTCCGCAAGATATTCAACAACTCATTCGAGACCATCACCTTCCCGGAGAGCTGGAAACACGCAGAGATCAATGCCCTGCTCAAGAAACCCAAGGCCGACCCACAAGACCTCAAGAACTTTTGGCCCATCTCCCTGCTACCGTTCCCGGCAAAAGTCATCAAAAAGATCGTCAACAGACAACTGTCCCAATTCCTTGAAGAAAACAACGCCCTGGACTCATCCCAATCCGTATTCCGCGCCAACCACAGCACCGAAACCGCCCTCATCGCTGCCACCGATGTGGTTTTGCCGTTCTGGACAACGGCAAAACCACAGCCCTCATCCTCCTGGACCTCTCGGCCGCCACACTCTTCGCAGACGCCTCCAAAGCACAGGGATCCACGACAAAGCCCTGGACTGGATCGCCTCCTTCGTCACTGGCAGAACCCAGAAAGTCCGCCTCCCTCCATTCCCATCCATAGTCACCAAGATCGTCTGCGGCGTACCCCAAGGATCATCCCTCAGCCTGACACTCTTCAACATCTACATGACAGCACTCACCAACATCGTCCGATCACACGACCTCAACATAGTCTAATATGACACCCAGCTGATTCTCTCCCTCACCAAAGACCCCGACACCGCCAAAACCATCTTCCACGCAGGAATGAAGGCCGTTGCCGAATGGATGAAGATCAGCCGACTGAAACTGAACTCGGAAAAGACGGAGGTCCACGTCCTCGGCTCCACCCCCTCCGCCTGGGACGACTCTTGGTGGCCAGCCTCACTGGGAGACGCACCGACACCCACCAACCACGCATGCAAACTGGGGTTCATCCTGGACTCCTCGCTGTCAATGACCCAACAAGTAAACGCAGTCTCCTCCTCCTGCTTCAACACCCTCCGTATGCTTCATAAGATCTACAGATGGATCCCCACCGAAACCAGAAGGACTGTCACCCAAGCGCTCATCACCAGCAGGCTGGACTACGGCAACGCCCTCTAAGCGGGAACCGTAGTCAAACTTCAGAAGTGACTCCAACGCATACAGAACGCCTCCGCACGCCTCATCCTCGACATCCCTTGCCACAGCCACATCACTGCCCACCTGAAGGACCTGCATTGGCTTCCTGTCAGTGAGAGGATCACCTTCAAGCTCCTCACCCACGCTCACAAGGCACTCCATGACACCGGACCAGCATACCTCAACAAAAGACTCACCTTCTACACCCCCAACTACCAGCTCCGCTCCGCTGACCTCGCCCTCGCCACCATCCCACGCATCCACCAAACAACCACCGGCGGCAGATCCTTCTCCCACCTCGCCGCCAGAACTTGGAACACCCTCCACATCCACCCGTGTCAGACCCAGGACCTGCTGACCTTCCGGAGACTCCTCAAGACCTGCCTGTTTGATCAGTAGCTGCTCCCCTCCCCCCCAGCACCTTGAGACCCTCTCGGGTGAGTAGCGTGCTCTACAAATGGATGATTGATTGAATGATTGAGTACTCCGTGAAGTCTACGCAGGTTAAGGGAGGTGTTTCTAGCCGGCATAAAGCCGGACTGGTCCGGGTGGACCAATTTTGTGATGACCCTAAGTAAACGGGAGGCCAGGAATTTTTCCAGTATCTTAGCTTCCCAGTTGAGCAGGAATATCGGTCTATAGGAGGAGCACCTATTTTTCGGTTTACCATCCTTGTGAATGACCACAATCGTTGCCAGCCTCTGGTCAGCGGGTAGGAATCCCGCCACCCTACTCTCGTGAAACATTTTAGTAAGATAGGGGGCAATCTTGCTCGACATTAGTTGAAATAATTCATGGGGCAAGCCATTTGGGCCTGTTGCTTTGCCTCCACGCAAATCATGAATGGCCTTTCCTACTTTCGTGATGGTTATCTCTTGATCGAGCTCAGATTGTTCCTCGTTGGTTAGTACCGGGAGCGAGATATCTTGCAGGAAGGCAATTGCCTCTTCCTCTGTGTGCCGAGATTATGACTCATAGACAGTTTGGTAGTATTGTCCAAAGGCATCCGCGATGTCTTGCGGAGCAGCGAGATGGTTTCCTGAGTCCGTTACTATCTCCACCACGACACGGCTGGCTTGGTCCCTTCAGTTCAACCAGGCCAGTAGTTTTCCGGCCTTGTCGATGACATCGTAAATTTTGCTAAGTGTGGCTCTATACTGCGTCTTGGCTGCTTCCTTGGCTAGATCAGTATATTCCTTGATTTTAATGTGCAGAGCCTGCTTTATCTCTTCCGAGTTGTGTGTCGAACCTGCCCCTCCAAGGGTAATATCTCCCCTTCCATGCGGGTCATGGCCGCACGTTTCTCCCTCCATGATCCTGCTATCTAGAAGTAGATTCATGCACAAATTTGTCCCTTATTTGGGGGACCTTAAGGTACCATGGATTAATCTGAGCAGTTCTGCCCACCGTGGGCTCTCCCACCTCTAGTCAACACAGGATGGGTGAATGATCCGAAATCCCCCTGGCTAAGTGCTGCACTTCCTTAACACTATCCACCTGGTGCTCAAGAGTTAGTATGTAATCAATCCTGGACATGCTATGGTGTACACCTGTATAAAATGTGTATTGCTATTCCACTGGATGAAGCTTCCGACAGGCGTCCACCAGGCCCATTGCTCCCCAAAAACTATGGATCTGCTTTCGAGAAGGGGGCGAGACCTTCTGGGGCCATCGGTCTAAAGTTGCCGCTAATCAACAATCTGCCCTCTGGCAACTCCAAGAGGAGACACCCGAAGTCTTTAAATGCTTGAGCGTGTAGACCTGGCGGTACATAGGTAGAGATCAGGTAATAGTACGCCCCTTCCATGTCCCTGAGGTCACTACAAATCTTCCCAGGTTGTCTGTCCGAGTCTGGTCAATTTTC
Organism: Triturus cristatus; assembly: GCF_964204655.1. Classification (NCBI taxonomy): domain Eukaryota; kingdom Metazoa; phylum Chordata; class Amphibia; order Caudata; family Salamandridae; genus Triturus; species Triturus cristatus. Next base: position 1,193,722,431 of record NC_140591.1, read on the forward strand.
ATAGGGAAGGATTTCCGCACCTTTATTCCCACTCCTCTAGATCCAGACCCAAATGCAGAGTGAGCCACCAGCTTAAACCCCCACCTCTACATTGCCTCACAGGTGTTACCGAGTAAGTGCATTTCTTGCAATAAGATCACGTCTGAGGAATGTCGCTTTATAAATTGGAGTACAACCCCTCTCTTGATCTTATCCCCCAATCCGTTCACATTCCACGACAGCAGCGTGAGCCCTGGCTTAAGTGCAGTCCCCATCATGTCCTTTAGTGCAAATCCCGGGCTGCGAGGGGGACCCCCCATCAGTGCCATTGGTTGGTACTGTGCCCGCTACACCACCTGCCCCTCTAAACATCAGCGGTACAAAAGGGGGTGGTGATGGACGGAGCATCAGAACCAATCAAACACTCACACCCAGTCAACAGATCTGGGTTTGTCCCATCACCATTCTTTAGCCCACTCTGCCACCCCAGTTAAGACATGGCCATATGCAAATCAGTCTGACCCTGTGCCTCATGGGAACAGTCCAACCCCCTTTTGTACCGCTTTGTTCGTTATAAGTTGGCAGGGTATGCTCAGACGTGAGTCCCTTGCTCACTTTGCCACTGGATTCAAGCAAGCCTGGCTGAAGACGGCTGAAATGCCAGAAACCGGTCCTAGGAAGCTTGTTTCCGGTCCAGGGAAGGCATGGCTTGGCAGTTCGGGCTGGACTGTTCCCATGAGGCACAGGGTCAGACTGATTTGCATATGGCCATGTCTGAACTGGGGTGGCAGAGTGGGCTAAAGAACGGTGATGGATCAAACCCAGATCTGTTGACTGGGTGTGAGTGTTTGATTGGTTCTGATGCTCCGTCCATCACCACCCCCTTTAGTACCTCTAAACATCAGGGCACCATCACTAGGCATGTAAAATTCTATGTCATTGTCAAACCTGTCTAAAACGTATCTGAAATGACTTGTACTTCCCACCCCCCTTCCTGGGACAAACTTGCAACGGTATCTTACACCCATATCCTGAAACGGAGAGACTGAGTGCACAGGTTCCCATCCCCTTAAACTTAAACAACTTTAACCCCTCCTTGCCTCCTTGCATGGCAGTATCAGAACCTCCCGCCACCCCAAACTTGCAGAGTGCCTATAGCCTACACCTGAAATTTCGTGGTACGTGTGTCCAACCTGACACCCGTCCAGTATATTAGAGGCAATTGCTAGATCAATAACTCACTTCCCTTCATGAACAACATCATTATATACCCACTGACAATCCCACAGGGTGGGTACTCTTATAACATGTCCTTGCCTTTTAATGACCTCCCTCTTGCCTTTGCCCTTAGATCTTTAGATTTGAGTGTCTGTTAGAGAGTCTCCCTTTCGGCCATATCCCAGTCTATTTTGGCCTGTTTAACAGCATACTTATACTTAGTTCTAGCACTTGATTTCTGGGCTTTATCCTTAGGTTTTATAACTAGTATTAAGCAAAATGTTGCTTTCCTACAATGCCCATTATACCAAGTTAGAATGGTCTGTTTATTCTCTCTAGACCTTACTTCAAGATAGAAAGAGATTCCTCGGCTACACACTGTGAATGGATCTCAGCCATTTTTGTATGCCTAGGTTCCAGATGTAATGCCTCCATGCAGGCACTCAAGTTTTTCATAGTGGTCCTCATAATTTTATAAGTGGTGAAGATGGAATTCAGACACCCCTTTATTTTAGCCCAGTGAATACGTCTCCCTGACATCGACAGTCATAATCCAGGGTCTAGTGGATCCATATGCTTTCCATGTATGTTCCCTACTTGGAATGACAGAACTAATGCCAAAGACATGATTACTATCATGGCGTGTTAGAATGGCAAATTCTAAGACCGAGGCCCACATTTTTGTATCTACAAGGACATAATCAATTATGGACTCCGACCCAGCCCGATTAAACATGGGGTGGCTGTGTTTGTCTGACAGTGTATGCCCATCACAGGCCCGAATTGCCTTGTTCGGTGTGACACCATAGATCTGTAGCGTTATAGATGACCACTTTTTTAGGGGGGTATAGTAATGGCTGGTATAACCCACTGCCTATCTTTTTATCCCAAGGCATAACTCAAGGTGATGTTCAATGGCTCAAATTGGCAGTTAAAAGTGCCTCCTATAATCTTAAAGTTGTGCCTAGGTAGGGAGAAAAACAGGATTGATAATTGCTCCACTAACGGGGATTCAAGGCCCCTGCTGACAGTTCTTGAGTATACATTAACTAAAACTAGATTTCTTACAGAGTTGAATTCCAGAATAACACAATAAGTGAGGTGACCCAGTCTTGTTCTCCTTTGCCGATTATCCTAGCTAGGTGGCAATCCATATTGTCAACCCCCTGAAGGTCTACCTCTCCCTCTAGTCACAGCTGGTTTGGAGAAGGCAGCGTAGCCAGAGCACCTTAATTCCTCCTTAGACCAGGTTTTCTGGAATAGCACTATGTCATAATTGTCTATAAATGCCCCCTAGTCACTGCATTCTAGTTGTTCCGAATGCCTGCCATGTTCCAAGATGCAACTTTAATGGTATTTGTCATGGTTTTGGCAACTGGCAGAGACCGTCCACTTTTGGCTTTTGCTTACCCATCCTGGGCGGCAGCCCATGTTATTAGTGCTAGAGGCACAGCTCATGTCTATAGCTCCCTGGTTCACACCAGCACTTGTGCCCACCTCCACCCCTTTTCTTTTTCCTCCATACTAAAAAGACCCGTGTTCTCAAGACAGGTTAATACAGGAGTTGGGTTGGGACATCTGTCAAGCACTTCTCTACCCACAATACAACCCAACCATACAGTAGACAAATCTACTGGTGGTTCAACCCCACTTTGATGACTCACTCGACCTAGGGCATCAGGCTCTCCCAACAACCAATTCCGATGGGATCTTCTTGTGGGGTTGAGAGAGTCATAGGCTCCACAGTATCAGGGAGTCAATCAACCCCATCTAAAGCCTCAAATCTATTGTATACAGGTACCACATAACTAAGTATGTCATATATATGGGATTGATGGGGGCCAGGATTAGGAGTAAGGATCGAGGGGCGGGCATTAGAATGATTGAGTCTACCTTAAGGAGGTCTGTAAAAATAGCCTAGTGGAAGAATAGACATAACTGGGTTCTGTTGCTCCATGGCTAGATCACAAGAAAACAAATCCAATACCAGTTTTGAGTCCATAAAATTGATAACAAGGCAGTCCCCAAATTTGTCTTTGTGGCCTTTCCCAATCCAGCAGACCCTGCAAATGAATTTGATGTCCACTGCTCTGGAGAGGGGAAAGCGCCTACACCTCACGAGCCAGTATAAACATTTGTTTTTAAGTTCCTCGTTTGATTCTCTCTGATTGCTATTTAATTCCAGGACTCCGGTTAATACAGCAACATTGGAGCATGATGCAGGGGGTACATTTATGACAGGTAGCTTCGCTGCCACGGCCCTGGAGACCTGTTTGGGCACCCTGTGTACTTTACTGAACTATCTGCAGGCAGCCTCAGTTCCATGCCATTTGTTCTTGGCTCGGCCCTCTTGGCAGATTTAGCATTAGCTCCTTTTCCTGTGCTGGAATGGCAATGCCCCACAGGCTCGGCAATCGGAAGTTGAGCAGTCTGGCATCCTACATCCAAACGGTCAATTTTACCCCATGGAGCTGTTTCAATAACTACAATTGCATTGAAAGAGGACGCAGTTCTTCACGAATAATGATATTGAGCTTCTCCAAAATGGCCCTGTAAAGTCCTCCAGCCAAGCCATATAACCGATCCTTCTCAGGAATGGCCCCCAGGATCTGGAATGCCTTACCACCAGAAATGAGACAGAACCCCTCTACTGCCTTTTTCAAAAAAGAAGTGAAAGCGATCCTCATGTCTAAGTTTACGTGAACTATTTTTATACCCGGACTTTTAGCTACTACCTTGTATTGGATCTCTCTTAACATGATTTGAACTATATTCTTAGTGACAATATGTTGTCTAAAAATTAGGTATATAACCTTACAATGTATAGGTTTTCTATTGTTAGCTAGTTCTGTGTACTAGACTCAATCATGTATTCGTCTACTATATCTGTATCTGTTCCCTACATCTTTTTTGTAAAGCGCTCTGATACCCGCAAGGTTCTTGTTCGCGCTATATAAAACTCTCAAAATAAAATAAAAAATAAATAAAGGGGGTTGCTCAGCTTCTGGTATGCTAAATGGGGTGCTAGGGGATAATAGAGCCTCGCTAGATCCGAGAGCACGTATGTTAGATTGCAGGGCACAATGTTGGTAACACTGGCAGGCCTTCTCTCTAAATGGAGACTGATATAATCCCCCTGGGCACCTGTAATATGGTTGCGGGTCATAGAATCTTCTTCTATGAGCCTGTCAGGGCTAGATGACAAAATGTGCAAATCAGGCATGCCACCAAAAGAGTCTGAGGTCAATAACAGCTGTCTGTCAGTAAATTATATCTCTGTGGCCACAACCCCTATCACTCTTTGTAGCATCTTATCGATAAAGGTTGTTTTGGGAGGAATGGGTGATGGCACACAACTCCCTTGGCAGGTCTTCTTCCCCATTGTTGTACTAAACCAGAGGTTAATATGAAGTCACTAACGAACTCCGAGGTCCACCAGACCCGAACGTTCACCACAGCCTTAAATTCAAAGTGCCCTGCTGATTTAACACTATGCTGGGTCAGGCCAGATATAGTGTATTAAAAAAAATATCACTTACCCTTTGTTGTTACTCTCAAACCATGGGTGATAGAGGGATGGGCCAGCCCAGCCTAGGCCAGCCATGGACGGGCGCAGATGGGCCCGCTATAGGCCGGGCATGTCCCAACCTGTGAAAGACCGGCTGCTCTTTGTGTGCACCTCCGGGCGCAGATGTGGTGCTGGTAGAGCAAGGGGGAGTCTGGGGCTTGTGGTCCTAAGTACTCACCGAGCCGAACCTCCAACTTCTTGAACAAACCAGTCAGAATGAGACGGCCCAGTCTCCCTACTGGTCTCCACGTGGCGATGCTGCCACACCCCAAGTTATCTCACCTGGGGGGGCATGAGTGGATGCAGGAGAGTAATATGTTGAAGTGGCAGCTAATGGTGAGCCACCATGGAGAAGAGACCATAGAGCCAGAGCAGAAGGGAGAATGACAGAAAACAGTATGAGGAGAAACCAGGTCTCACACTCCTTCCTCAGTCATTGCTAAATACTCTCAGCAAATCCTTTTTATGTTCAATATAACAGCAGCCAGCAGCAACCACAAATGAGGGATGGTGAAAGGAGGGTGCACCACCCCACAGTGAGTCAAAGGGGTCGTCTGCACAGTCTAGGCACACCAAAGCAACAGACTTTACCAATCAGAACCCAACCCACCTCTTCCAACCATTAATTGCCAAGTAAGTTCATTCAGGTGCAGTGTACCTTTGACTTGGCATTCTGGCTCTTTTGGACCTTCTCACTGGCGGTCCTTCACCATCACTATCGCTTTGTTCAGACTGGCTGGCGATCTCTGTGGTTGTCAGTGGCACTCTTCCTTCTGTTAGAGTGCATCTCAACCTTTCTTGTCTTCTGGGCCAATGGTCTCAGGGCACTACTCGCACTTCAGGTGCAATAGTCCCTTTGATGTGGTCAAAATCATGCCCAGTCAGTCCTTTCACTTGTGACCCTCTCGGACCCCACTCAGGCCAAGTGCATGGAGTTTCACTAGCTTGTGTGTACCCAACAACTTGACTGACCTGAATCGGTTATTGTCTGCAACCACGGGCACATCTGAGACAAGAGCTTTATATTTAAGAGGACATGGGACTCTGCGAGTATTAGCAGCACGTAGTCAATTCGGAAGACCACCACATTTAACAGCAGTTGTGGTTACCAGAATCACCTGGAAAGGCCTAAGCCAATGAGGTTCCAAACACAACTTTCATATATGTTTCTTTACCAAGACCCAGTCTCCGGGGCTAACGTCATGGCACTGCTCCTGCTGTGGAGAAGTCACAGCCTTTCCAATCTGCTGATAGACAGGACGCACCACGACAGCCAGTCCTTTACAGTAATCAAGCACCAAGTCATCTGTTATATTCACTAATGCATTTGATAGGACTGCAGGCTGTCTCATGGTCCTCTCCATAATGACTTCATGCAGGGATAATCACGTTCTTCTGTCTGGGGTACTCCTCAAACTCATCAACACAAGGGACAACGCATCAGGCCATTTCTGAGAACTTGAAGCACAAACTTTTGTCAACCTGTATTTCAATTCCAGAAGCCTCTGGACAATAAGCATGATGGAGCTTTTGATCAATCTGCAATGCTACACATAACATCTTCAAGATCTCATTATTAAAATTAGTTCCTCCGTCTGACTCCAAAGAAGTCAGAAATCCAAAACACAGTTTCAGCTCCGTTAGCAATAATTTTGCTACAGTTAGGCTATCATTTCATCTTGTGGGATAGGCTTCCATCCATCATTAAAAGATGCACACAGTCGCAAGAAAATATTTCAGGCCATTACACATGGGCATTTTGATTAAGTCAATCTGCATTCGATTGAAAGGACCTCCCAATCTTCCTACATGACTCATTGTGACTGGAATTATTTTCCCTGCATTCTGGTGTTGATGTATCTGTGGCACAGGGCTTCTGCAACTGACCTAAACCTTGGTTTAAACCATGTATGACTAAAGAGATGCATCATAGCATCTCTCCCAACATGTGCAGGACCATGATAGTATCACGTCACAGGAGGCAGCAAATTATCCGTTAACACATGTTTTCGATCATTGTACACCCACACCTCATCTTCCTGTCTCCTAGTTCAACCTGCTCTAATTCTATTTCTCAGCTTTTGGCACTTTATCCTGTAATGTTTTTACTTCATCCCAGACACTACAGTGGATAACAATAGTCTGCAATCTGTGACATTAGTGTTCTCTCCCATCTGATCTCCATTGAAGGTGTACGAATTTGAGCGGAGTAGCGCTCGGTCTCATCCGCATATCAATTGCTGACCATAACATAATCATTGCCCTGCTAATGTGTATCATGCTTCACCACAGCAATTTGAACAGGCAACTGTAGTGACAGCAAAAGGTTCCTCACACTCTCTCCATTACAGATAGGGAAACCAGATGAGGTCATAAACGCCCACTATGATCACAATTGTCCGAAGTCATGTACGACACCAAATCCGTTCAGAGTGTTGGTGAAGATGGTGACTCGCAATCGGTCAGAGATGCTACATGCTAGCCAAAATAATCTGCTCATACTTGGTGAGGCGGCTACTGGTAGGATGTTGCGTTTGAGTATGAGTAAGCAGCACCTCGACTAAATCAGTCACATGAACTTTCAAAAGATGTCCCATAACAATACTCTCTCGCTGTTCCAAACTCACACACATTGCAGCAACGGCTTTCAAACAACCAGACAATGTGGCAGCTATAGGATCAGGAGTAGCCCAAAAATATGCTACAGATCTACACGCAGTATCATGCATTTGAGCTAGCACTGACAATGAACAACCTTCACGCTCACTGCAGAACAGAGTACAGATCTTGTTATAATTGGACATTCCCAAAATCTGGAGCGCAAAAAAGACTCTCTCGCAGTTCAGTAAAAGAGCACATGCAATTGTCATCCCAGGGTACCGGATCAGATACATCTTTGTGTGTCAACATCTGGATAAGCTTTAATGTCAGAGAAATGTTGGGAATCCACTGATGACAGTAACCAACCATTCCCAGAATCATGTGGACTTCTTTCTGTGTACTGGGCGGACTCATGTTTAGAATCTCTGTGATTCTATCTTGGGACACGTTTCTTGTTCCTTTCTCAGTGTGATACAGAATGTCTCTCTTGTGAAATTGCAACTTGGATGGGGAAACTTTATATCAATTCTCAGCTAAATGGTTTAGCAAGGCAATGGTATCACGTGTGAAAGCTGTAATTCTCACCTGAGGTTTTAGCAGGCGTGAGATGCAAGTTCTGAAGCAAGATTCCAACTTCCTTCACCCACCAAGAATACCCAACAATGTCAAAGCCAGAAATGGTGAGATGGAGGAAGAGGGGAAAACAAGGGAAGAGAAAGACACACGTTCTACGGCGCACTCAGGGTTGAATGATAAGATTCAGAATCTTTCTATGTGATTCCTACTTGTCAAGAAAAGAATATGCATTTTAGTGTATGTATATGGTTTTGATATAATGCCATACACTCTTGTTTTAAACGTATCCACAGTCAGCGCAGTAACTCCCCTCTTCCACTTATGATATAATGTTGATAAATGGAGGCTCAATTTATGCTCTATATAGGAAAGAGAGGAAAATTAGGTGTTTATGTAATCAGAGTAAAGAACATATATAGGAAATGCAAAGCATCATATGGACTAACCTATAATTTTGATATAGCATTGAATCAGCAAAGGCCCAAAACAGTAGTAGATTCCCAATTAGAAGTGTTCCTTGAACATTATCCAGGAACATGCACAAAAATGTGCAGGGCTAAAAAGTAGTGATTTGTTCCTTACCCTCAGGAATAACTAATCCTTTGTTTGTATACTGTATAGCTTTTGTAGTAATGCACAATAGAAAATTGAATCTCCAAACGCCGTGGGATAATCACATTAGATAAAGAAAGCACAATACACTACTGCCTCAATCATAAGCATGGATTCTTTGGTATCCTTCTCCTTTTAACAGGATTCTAGAAGATTAACCATGCATCACCGAAGGAGCCAGAAGAACCAAAACTGAATTGAGAAGGGAAGATGAGCCACCGCACTGCAGCCTGATGAGGAACGTCGACCGCAACGTGATGTGACCCCTAAAGCAGAAGGTAAGTAAAGGGCAGGGCGGAAGACACATGTGTGTCAACTAGAACGTAAATAGCTCTTCCGCTCATGCTGGCCGTCTTTATGCTAGGTTTGCTTTGCCTCATCTGCACACACGATCGGGCGCAGGTAGACTTGCTCTGTGTCGCTAGTTCATCCATCAAATCAAAGTATATTATAGTCCTCTAGTTCCAGGGTGATACCTCCTTGGTCATCTCATCAAGTCAGACCACTCAGTCTATTGGTCAGTTCGTATGGGATGATTGTCATGAGGCATAAAGGAAGAAACATATTATAGAAAAAGGTGATATCAATCACGTAATTTGAAGGGTCACCTGGTACATGTAAACCTCTAAACAATGATCCCTTAGCAGCAGGCACATGAGTCGCTACAGGATGTCAGTTTCCCCTAGCAAATGTTCCCAAAATGTCAACTTTATTGCAAGCAAATCTTATAAGTGAGGGAGAACTCTCTAGGAAGCAACAGTTTTGCTTCACACTGTAAGTTTGTGAAAGCTTCTCATGAGTATAAGACAATGCTGAATAGTACAAATACAGGCCTATATTAAAGTCAGTTAAAGAATATACAGAATATTCTAATAGACCATTTCAACGTATAAGTATTCAAAGATGTTTTCAAAGATTGCACGTAACTGTCGTTTTACTGCAATTTCAAAATACCAAAGTGTAAAGTTATTTCAAATCATAAAATATTAATCTTTTGTCAGGTGTAATATATCAGTACATATATGAAGGTTATTATCTGAAGGTTTTCCATGATATTTACACTCAATATGTCTGTGTCGCACCATTTTTGCTTTTCTCATTTGGTGCAACATTTTCACATATGCAGATGATGGAATTTCGGAATGAAACCTCCAATATCACACGTAAAGTTATCTAAATTACGTTAGTTTCAATTAATTCGTCACACAAATTACTATTTACATGAAGATGGTTAGGAATGTTATCACACATGAGTATATCACTTTTCACATTCTATTGCACGTTGAAATAATGATGATAAGGCTGGATAAAAATATAAATCTATGTTATTCAAATGAATATGCTTTCATCTATCCTACAATTATCTGCATGCTTTTATGATGCAATAACTAAGTTCTCTCAAATTTATTTTTCATGTCTCTTTAACGTATAGTTGGTGCACGTTGATTCATGTGTTGCTCAAAATGCCTCAAAATCAGTTTATGTGTCACATAGAGATTCTTACAGCTTTTAAGATGCATCAATAGTAAAATGTGTATATGTCTATATATGTGTTTATGAATGTGTACACACATATGCATGCACTGTACATTCATAGGATTCCTTTTTCTGCCAATGTTATATTGAGTAGAAGGTGCAGAGACCAAATGCATCAAAGTCATAGATATTTTTTAAAATTTTCTAATACAACTTTTTGAAACCTTTGTGCAGAGAATGGATATATTAGTTTGTTGCAACAATCCTAACATTTGTGTTACATGGATTTCAGTTGCTGCAAGTTTGCATTAACCAGATAACCAAACATTTGTAATGTTTTGTGCAAGCATATTTATTTGGAATATACTACTATTGACAGGTTGTTAGAAATCAGAGATCAAAGGTACATCAAATTATTGCAGAGTACAGATCTGCTGCATGTTCTGAAAGTTACAAGGATGTTAACAAACTTGAAGCTGGTACATTAAAAAAAAAAAGTTAGCTATAACTTCAAAGCTTTTATCCACAACAACTTCTAGAAGGAAAAGTAGAGTTTAATGAGGTCCCCAGCTAGCACAGTATAAAAGTTCACAAATTGGATATTGCCAGAATTTTGGAATCAAACATTTGCTTGTATGCACCCAGCAAAGCACATTTTGGATGTTGTATCTCTCATGGGGGAAGAAATAGATTAGGGCAGACTCTCTCTTGGATCTTTGTATTGCAGGCATTACCCAAGAGTAGTTTTAAAAGGGCCATCTAGTGGAACAAAGTAAAATTCCCTCTGCGCAAACCTGCATCATCATTGTTAGAAAATGCCTCTTTTGGTCTGGTCACCCCCATGTTATTCACTGATGCTGCTGTTTTTTGACTCTGTGCAATATGACTCTGCTAATTCGGCCCCCGTGCATGTACTCTAACCCCTCAAACATGTCAAATTTGTCTGTATTCTTGCATGCATATTTAACTTACCTACGAACCCCTAGTGTATGGTACAAAAAGGTAATCAGGGCCTGTAAGTTAAATGTCACAAGTGCACTGCAGCATATATTGTGTCACCACTAAATTGACAATATAATGCAAGTCTCCAAGGCCTGCACCTGCAGACTGGGTGTGCAGTTGTAAACCCTTTAGCCAGGCCTAAGCTTTTCTTTTTAATACGTATGGGTCATCCCTAAGATAGGCTCCAAATACCCATAGGACAGTGTACATGTGTATTTTGTGTTTTATTTGTCCTGGTAGTGAAAAACCTCCAAGATCGTTTTTCACTGTGGTAAGGCTGGCTATACAATAGGAAAGCAATGTGTTACATTATTGTTGGACTTGGCCCTTCTGGCAGGTTCACCCCCGAGACTTTTTGCTTTTTATGGGTGACTTGGTGTAATGATCTTTGGTTTCTGCGCACTTTACCGCTGTGTCCCAGGGTAAAGTGCGTGCGTGTGTTGAGGTTGGCCTGCCCTCCCATAGGAATGCATGGGGGAATGTATGTGTCCTGGTAGTTCCTGATGCGTGGGGTGTGCAGGCCTGAGTTTGGTATGTGCGGACTCGTGTGATTGAATGCTGCGCGATGATGTGTGCGGCGTGCATGTACCTAGTGTGGAAGTGCCACTTCTAGAAGTGGGCACTTCAGTGTGCAGTATGAAATGTGTGGCTTGTCTGGCGATTAGCTGGTGGAGGTCATGTGACGGACTAGGGAAATCCCCAGAGTCAGGAGGAGTCACCCAGTGGTGAATGGGAGTTTAGCATACTGATGGCTGGGGAGGAGTATACCTGGGTCCTGAATAGGACAGGGCTTTCCCCACACACTGCTGGCTCCGGCCCCTGTGGTGCGTCTGATGACCCTGGCCTGCCAGTGAATAGGGAGAGGGGCTGAGCAAAACAAAGTGCTCAGGAACCTGTTGTAACTGGTTCGCCCCTTCCCTGCACCTTCAGACAAAGACTTTTTCTGTATAAAAAGGGGCTGTGTCCCCTTACAATTTGTTCTCTTGCTGATCCAACTTTAGGGGGGCCTGCTGCTGCTTGGCGACAGGAGAGACCGCCACTGGGGACTGCCTCCCTGCTGGAGGGCCCTGTGAGCTGGCCCCTGGGCCCAGTCTTTGCCCCCCCCCTGCTTTTCAAGACTTTGGCTGGACTTGCTTTCTCCCCCCAAGCGCCTGGGAAGCGCTGCACCCTTGTTGCTGAGGAGTGCCTTCACCTGTGGCCAGCAGCGCTGAGCTGCGAGGATTTGCGGGAGAATCCCGACGTAGGGATTCCCCCGCTGTGGCCAGGATTTAAAGCGGGTGCCCACCCCGCATTGTGGCCCTCGTTGGCGGGTCCCCACCCCGCTCATCTCTTTATTTTTGCGGGAGCCCATCCCGCATATTTGTGCCAGCCTTCGCGGGTGCCCACCCCACATTGTGTGCTCGTTGGCGGGTGCCCACCCCGCTTGCTTTATCGTATCGCCAACCGAAGGCGGGAGCCCACCCCGTGCTTCGGTGAGGAGGAAGGAAAAATCACCGCCGCAGCCCGGAGTCCCGGCCGCGTCATCCCCCTGCCGCGCTGGGATTGGTCCAGCGGGAGGGAGTGTGGCCCACCTGATCGGGGCCTCCAGGAAGGACGTCGCTTACGGAGGGAGCCGCCGGGAGCCCACCCCGTGCTCCGGCGACCAAGAAGTGCTGCCGGCAGAGGAGCGGAGTCCCCACAGAACAGCCCGGTGAGTAGGGAAGGGCTGGGGACTCCGCACGGGTGCTGTGGGTGCCGGCCCCAGACCGGCTGATTCTTCGAGCGGCCCCCGCCTCCAGCGCGGGCCCGTTGTAAAGTGAAAGCCTCGCTCAGCGCTCAAAGGTCCAGGGGCATTTTCTGGTGTGGGATGAACCCACGAGGCGCCCACGCGGCGCCGTGAGTGTTTCCGAGCCCCGAGAGGCTCCAACGAGGCGCGAATTTCGTGGTCAAGTGCGCCTTGCGTGCTCCATCGTGGGGGCATATTATTTTAGAGCGCTCGTGGGGCTCCAACACCCCGCATTGTTTTCTTCGAGCGCTGGTGCGCTCCAACATTATTGGGGGCCATATTTGTTTGATTGAGCCCACGAGGCAGCCCATTGTCGTAGCCCAGAGAGGGCTCCAAAGGCACAGTAGTGCCCACGCTCATTTTCTCCAGCTGCCCAGCACTTAGTGGGCAGCTGCAACGTTTAGGTTGTGCATTGCGTGCCTGGCTTGCGCCGCCTGCGCAGTCACGTCCTGACATTTTTGGATTGGTCATTTCTGCACCCCTGAGAGGCCAGTTGGCCTGGGGACAGTTTTTCTGTATTGTGCCCTCCCCTAGGGTACCTGGTGATTTGCATATATGTACTTTTGCGCCTGCGCAATGTCTTCATGATATTTTCCTTCCTAAACTGTGTTTATGCATTGGAGATTGTTTTTACTAGCGGTAGTTATGCTAGTGTGTTCCTGTTTCCCTGCGTGATATTTTCCTAAGGTGGTTAGGGTTGCGTAGGTGGGACTTACCTGTTACCAGTAGTTCCTGGTTGTGCGCTATATCTTCTAAGTTGGTGCTACAGTGATTGTATGTGCTGTGCCCTAATGTATTATTCTTATAAAGTGTTAGTTCTACACGTGCTTATTCCTGACAGTGGTCCATGAGGCCCTGTCCCCTGTAAATAATTCCCTTGTAAATTCTCCCCGTGCCAGTGGCACATTGTAAAGTGTGTATTTATTATCTAATGTGTTTTGCTATAATACAAAGGCTATTTTTATAATACCTTGTGTGGAGTTTCTTTTGTGGTGGGCCTTGGGTGTTGTTGCTGGGTGCGCGCGCAAACGCTTTACACATTGCCTCAGAGAAAAGCCTGACTGCTCGTGCCAAGGTACCAAGGGGGTGAGCAGGGGTTATCTTTGACGTGTAACTCCCCAGCCCTGACTAGAGTGGTGGTTTCTGTCTGGCTTTGGCGCAAGCCCTAGCCAACCAGAAATCCCATTTCTAACATTGGTGATCAGCGGTGGGATTTGGACTTGCGTTTGCGCTGTACCGCAGCAGCGACTGGCTGCACCACAAAACTCTGCATTTTAGATAATCACATTTTGGGGATTATTGTTTTTGAAGTGCCATTATTTCTTCTCCTGAAGGTATCATTGTGTAATTGTGTCCAGTATATTTGTCCCCCGCCCTGCGCCCAGAGTTGGTACCTGTGTCACGTGGTGGTCAGGTTGAGAAATCAGGGGTGGTAGAAACTGCCTTACCAGTCCGAGGGGAGGGTTGTGTGTGGATGAGTGGTGTGTGGCACTAGACAGTGAGTGTGAGTTCTCTGGGATAGAGAGCTTGCTTAATCCTTTGTGAATTGTGTACTCCTGTTTTAGCTCAAGCCCCAGGTTCCTTGTGTTAAACTCTCCTCGAGAACGTCCGCCAAAATGGAGCCTGCTTTTAATTTCTGTGGTCTGTTTAGATACAGTATGTTAGAGTTGGTCAGATTCTGTGAAGAGAGAGACATAGAGGTGGGTGAGTCAGATACCCAGTCCAAACTGAGGGACAACCTGATCCTATGTCAAAAGGATGAGTGGGAACGGGAGCGCAGTGAGGAAGATAGGGCCCGGGCTGCACGCCAAGAGGGTAGTGGGTCTGAGGGGAGCCCGGAGGAATCTGAAGAAGAGGAAGGTTACCTGACCGGGACGCCAGTAGACAGTGAAGACCCCATAGATAGGGAGTCCCTTGCTGGGTCCAGTGTCAGGAGCAGTACCCAATCCCTTTCCCTGTCCCCAGAGGAGTGGGTGGATAGGAGGGAAGAAAGGGAGCATCAGCTGGCCATGGAGAAGCTCAGGTTAGAGCATGCCAAGCTGGAGGCCGAGAGGGTCTTAGCGCAGGAGAGGATGGCGGAGGCTGAGAGGGCCTTCGCCAGGGAGAAATTAGCTCTGGAGGGTAAGTTGTCCCCGGAGCGCAGTTGTAGTTGTCTGGATTCCCCAGGGAAGGTAGAGTCCAGTGGTGGCAGTGAGATAGAGTCCAGTGCAGGACGTCCCATTCCCAGTTCCCCAAGTATGGTACCTTGTTCCAGAGAGGAGGAGTACAGGTTAAAGTTTAGGAGCAGTAAGAAACTGTCTCACCAGACTTGGGATGATTTTTCAGAAGAATGTGAGGAGGCACTGACTAATTGGGTGACGGTTAACACGGAACCTGATTATTCCGAAATATTTGATCTGATTCTAAAAGAGCACCTGCTCAGTTGTTGTGTGCCGGAGTTGCGCCAACACCTGTTGGAGTGTGGGTTTTCTGATATATGGCCATTGGTAGTAGAAGCAGACCGTTGGGAAAGTGCCCAAGGTTCTGATGAAGCATGGGAGAGTACGTCCAATAGTAGTGGCTCAGGTATCTTCCCGTCCAGTATTGGGGAAGAGGCTCAGAGTAGCCCAGCTAGGTCCCAGAGTAGTGAGAGGGGTGTAGGGACTTACGGCCTATCTCAGTGGAGTAGGAGTGAGTGGGTGACTTTGAGTCCCCAGAGGCCCAAAACCCAGTCTCAGGGCCTGGATGGTTTCTTCAGGGAACACCAGGTTGGGGGCCTAGGCTGTCCTGTTAGGCCACTTGAGGAGGATCGCCTAGTGTATGGCGAACCTGGAGTCTCTGTAAATAGAGCTCCAGTGGTTCTGGTGTCAGGCAGTACCGCTCCAGTAGGGAGGGGACGAAAGTCCAGCCTGAGGAGTGATTGGGGGATGAGTTTCCCAGTGGATGCACCAGTGGACCAGGGACTAGCCAGTTGGGCTAGATCTTCTTGGGGTGACCCGGGTGGCGCCACTTCTGTTCTGGGGGATCTTCACGCACTGTCAGGTGGACAGGGGACGGGAGATCTGCGCCAGCCAGACAGTCACACGACACATGGGTCATGTGTCAGCCTCAGGGGGATGGTGTGTAAGTCCCCAGAAGTCCTGGAGTGCCAGGCAATTATTCCACTGAAGGTTCTAGACCAGAGGTTGGGAGGCCAGGTTCAGGAGCAGCCTGACCTGAAGGGTCGGACTACTGTAACCAGTGTCCTGACCGGTTCTTCTTCCAGAGGTACCGCCTCAGCTGGTAGGGAGCAGGACTCTGGAAGGGGGTGCAGAGGGTGGGAGAGCCCACCTCTGACCCCGGTGCAACCTGAGGGGTTAAACCCTAGGTTGGGAGACCAGTTCTCAGGGAGGGGTCCTGAGCTGGTTGGTGAGTTATGTTACGGGGTCGCCTCTCAGAGGAAGAGAGGGCGGAACCCTAGAAGAAGAGGTAGGGGGAGGAGAGCCTCACCCGTGACTTTTGGTCAGCTTGAGGGTATAGACCCTAGGCTGGAGGATCAGTGGCAGTTTAGAACTGCCCTGATGAGGGGTAGAGTGGAAAATGGTCACTATGTGCCAGGGGTTACTACCCCCCACTCTGTGGTTGGGCAAGGACCAGTGGCGCCTAGATGGTCTAGGGCCTGGTCCTGGCCACGGACAGCTGAGGAGTACCAGGGGGGTAGCCCAGCTGGTCCGCCGAGTTTTTTCAGAGGAAACCATGTGAGTTCAGAGTGGCGTAAAACCGGAGAGTGTCCCTGCCGTTGCGGGCCTGCGTCCGTGTTTTATCGCCCCAAGCAGGGAAGACCATCACGGTGGTGATTGGTCCACCCTGCGTTTTGGCTGGAAGGGGGTTGTGTTGGACTTGGCCTTTCTGGCAGGTTCACCCCCGAGACTTTTTGCTTTTTATGGGTGACTTGGTGTAATGATTTTTGGTTTCTGCGCACTTTACCGCTGTGTCCCAGGGTAAAGTGCGTGCGTGTGTTGAGGTTGGCCTGCCCTCCCATAGGAATGCATGGGGGAATGTATGTGTCCTGGTAGTTCCTGATGCGTGGGGTGTGCAGGCCTGAGTTTGGTATGTGCGGACTCGTGTGAGTGAATGCTGCACGATGATGTGTGCGGCGTGCATGTACCTAGTGTGGAAGTGCCACTTCTAGAAGTGGGCACTTCAGTGTGCAGTATGAAATGTGTGGCTTGTCTGGCGATTGGCTGGTGGAGGTCATGTGACGGACTAGGGAAATCCCCAGAGTCAGGAGGAGTCACCCAGTGGTGAATGGGAGTTTAGCATACTGATGGCTGGGGAGGAGTATACATGGGTCCTGAATAGGACAGGGCTTTCCCCACACACTGCTGGCTCTGGCCCCTGTGGTGCGTCTGATGACCCTGGCCTGCCAGTGAATAGGGAGAGGGGCTGAGCAAAACAAAGTGCTCAGGAACCTGTTGTAACTGGTTCGCCCCTTCCCTGCACCTTCAGACAAAGACTTTTTCTGTATAAAAAGGGGCTGTGTGGTGGGCCTTGGGTGTTGTTGCTGGGTGCGCGCGCAAACGCTTTACACATTGCCTCAGAGAAAAGCCTGACTGCTCGTGCCAAGGTACCAAGGGGGTGAGCAGGGGTTATCTTTGACGTGTAACTCCCCAGCCCTGACTAGAGTGGTGGTTTCTGTCTGGCTTTGGCGCAAGCCCTAGCCAACCAGAAATCCCATTTCTAACATTGGTGATCAGCGGTGGGATTTGGACTTGCGTTTGCGCTGTACCGCAGCAGCGACTGGCTGCACCACAAAACTCTGCATTTTAGATAATCACATTTTGGGGATTATTGTTTTTGAAGTGCCATTATTTCTTCTCCTGAAGGTATCATTGTGTAATTGTGTCCAGTATATTTGTCCCCCGCCCTGCGCCCAGAGTTGGTACCTGTGTCACGTGGTGGTCAGGTTGAGAAATCAGGGGTGGTAGAAACTGCCTTACCAGTCCGAGGGGAGGGTTGTGTGTGGATGAGTGGTGTGTGGCACTAGACAGTGAGTGTGAGTTCTCTGGGATAGAGAGCTTGCTTAATCCTTTGTGAATTGTGTACTCCTGTTTTAGCTCAAGCCCCAGGTTCCTTGTGTTAAACTCTCCTCGAGAACGTCCGCCAAAATGGAGCCTGCTTTTAATTTCTGTGGTCTGTTTAGATACAGTATGTTAGAGTTGGTCAGATTCTGTGAAGAGAGAGACATAGAGGTGGGTGAGTCAGATACCCAGTCCAAACTGAGGGACAACCTGATCCTATGTCAAAAGGATGAGTGGGAACGGGAGCGCAGTGAGGAAGATAGGGCCCGGGCTGCACGCCAAGAGGGTAGTGGGTCTGAGGGGAGCCCGGAGGAATCTGAAGAAGAGGAAGGTTACCTGACCGGGACGCCAGTAGACAGTGAAGACCCCATAGATAGGGAGTCCCTTGCTGGGTCCAGTGTCAGGAGCAGTACCCAATCCCTTTCCCTGTCCCCAGAGGAGTGGGTGGATAGGAGGGAAGAAAGGGAGCATCAGCTGGCCATGGAGAAGCTCAGGTTAGAGCATGCCAAGCTGGAGGCCGAGAGGGTCTTAGCGCAGGAGAGGATGGCGGAGGCTGAGAGGGCCTTCGCCAGGGAGAAATTAGCTCTGGAGGGTAAGTTGTCCCCGGAGCGCAGTTGTAGTTGTCTGGATTCCCCAGGGAAGGTAGAGTCCAGTGGTGGCAGTGAGATAGAGTCCAGTGCAGGACGTCCCATTCCCAGTTCCCCAAGTATGGTACCTTGTTCCAGAGAGGAGGAGTACAGGTTAAAGTTTAGGAGCAGTAAGAAACTGTCTCACCAGACTTGGGATGATTTTTCAGAAGAATGTGAGGAGGCACTGACTAATTGGGTGACGGTTAACACGGAACCTGATTATTCCGAAATATTTGATCTGATTCTAAAAGAGCACCTGCTCAGTTGTTGTGTGCCGGAGTTGCGCCAACACCTGTTGGAGTGTGGGTTTTCTGATATATGGCCATTGGTAGTAGAAGCAGACCGTTGGGAAAGTGCCCAAGGTTCTGATGAAGCATGGGAGAGTACGTCCAATAGTAGTGGCTCAGGTATCTTCCCGTCCAGTATTGGGGAAGAGGCTCAGAGTAGCCCAGCTAGGTCCCAGAGTAGTGAGAGGGGTGTAGGGACTTACGGCCTATCTCAGTGGAGTAGGAGTGAGTGGGTGACTTTGAGTCCCCAGAGGCCCAAAACCCAGTCTCAGGGCCTGGATGGTTTCTTCAGGGAACACCAGGTTGGGGGCCTAGGCTGTCCTGTTAGGCCACTTGAGGAGGATCGCCTAGTGTATGGCGAACCTGGAGTCTCTGTAAATAGAGCTCCAGTGGTTCTGGTGTCAGGCAGTACCGCTCCAGTAGGGAGGGGACGAAAGTCCAGCCTGAGGAGTGATTGGGGGATGAGTTTCCCAGTGGATGCACCAGTGGACCAGGGACTAGCCAGTTGGGCTAGATCTTCTTGGGGTGACCCGGGTGGCGCCACTTCTGTTCTGGGGGATCTTCACGCACTGTCAGGTGGACAGGGGACGGGAGATCTGCGCCAGCCAGACAGTCACACGACACATGGGTCATGTGTCAGCCTCAGGGGGATGGTGTGTAAGTCCCCAGAAGTCCTGGAGTGCCAGGCAATTATTCCACTGAAGGTTCTAGACCAGAGGTTGGGAGGCCAGGTTCAGGAGCAGCCTGACCTGAAGGGTCGGACTACTGTAACCAGTGTCCTGACCGGTTCTTCTTCCAGAGGTACCGCCTCAGCTGGTAGGGAGCAGGACTCTGGAAGGGGGTGCAGAGGGTGGGAGAGCCCACCTCTGACCCCGGTGCAACCTGAGGGGTTAAACCCTAGGTTGGGAGACCAGTTCTCAGGGAGGGGTCCTGAGCTGGTTGGTGAGTTATGTTACGGGGTCGCCTCTCAGAGGAAGAGAGGGCGGAACCCTAGAAGAAGAGGTAGGGGGAGGAGAGCCTCACCCGTGACTTTTGGTCAGCTTGAGGGTATAGACCCTAGGCTGGAGGATCAGTGGCAGTTTAGAACTGCCCTGATGAGGGGTAGAGTGGAAAATGGTCACTATGTGCCAGGGGTTACTACCCCCCACTCTGTGGTTGGGCAAGGACCAGTGGCGCCTAGATGGTCTAGGGCCTGGTCCTGGCCACGGACAGCTGAGGAGTACCAGGGGGGTAGCCCAGCTGGTCCGCCGAGTTTTTTCAGAGGAAACCATGTGAGTTCAGAGTGGCGTAAAACCGGAGAGTGTCCCTGCCGTTGCGGGCCTGCGTCCGTGTTTTATCGCCCCAAGCAGGGAAGACCATCACGGTGGTGATTGGTCCACCCTGCGTTTTGGCTGGAAGGGGGTTGTGTTGGACTTGGCCTTTCTGGCAGGTTCACCCCCGAGACTTTTTGCTTTTTATGGGTGACTTGGTGTAATGATTTTTGGTTTCTGCGCACTTTACCGCTGTGTCCCAGGGTAAAGTGCGTGCGTGTGTTGAGGTTGGCCTGCCCTCCCATAGGAATGCATGGGGGAATGTATGTGTCCTGGTAGTTCCTGATGCGTGGGGTGTGCAGGCCTGAGTTTGGTATGTGCGGACTCGTGTGAGTGAATGCTGCACGATGATGTGTGCGGCGTGCATGTACCTAGTGTGGAAGTGCCACTTCTAGAAGTGGGCACTTCAGTGTGCAGTATGAAATGTGTGGCTTGTCTGGCGATTGGCTGGTGGAGGTCATGTGACGGACTAGGGAAATCCCCAGAGTCAGGAGGAGTCACCCAGTGGTGAATGGGAGTTTAGCATACTGATGGCTGGGGAGGAGTATACATGGGTCCTGAATAGGACAGGGCTTTCCCCACACACTGCTGGCTCTGGCCCCTGTGGTGCGTCTGATGACCCTGGCCTGCCAGTGAATAGGGAGAGGGGCTGAGCAAAACAAAGTGCTCAGGAACCTGTTGTAACTGGTTCGCCCCTTCCCTGCACCTTCAGACAAAGACTTTTTCTGTATAAAAAGGGGCTGTGTCCCCTTACAATTTGTTCTCTTGCTGATCCAACTTTAGGGGGGCCTGCTGCTGCTGGGCGCCAGGAGAGACCGCCACCGGGGACTGCCTCCCTGCTGGAGGGCCCTGTGAGCTGGCCCCTGGGCCCAGTCTTTGCCCCCCCCCTGCTTTTCAAGACTTTGGCTGGACTTGCTTTCTCCCCCCAAGCGCCTGGGAAGCGCTGCACCCTTGTTGCTGAGGAGTGCCTTCACCTGTGGCCAGCAGCGCTGAGCTGCGAGGATTTGCGGGCGAATCCCGACGTAGGGATTCCCCCGCTGTGGCCAGGATTTAAAGCGGGTGCCCACCCCGCATTGTGGCCCTCGTTGGCGGGTCCCCACCCCGCTCATCTCTTTATTTTTGCGGGAGCCCATCCCGCATATTTGTGCCAGCCTTCGCGGGTGCCCACCCCGCATTGTGTGCTCGTTGGCGGGTGCCCACCCCGCTTGCTTTATCGTATCGCCAACCGAAGGTGGGAGCCCACCCCGTGCTTCAGTGAGGAGGAAGGAGAAATCACCGCCGCAGCCCGGAATCCCGGCCGCGTCATCCCCCTGCCGCGCTGGGATTGGTCCAGCGGGAGGGAGTGTGGCCCACCTGATCGGGGCCTCCAGGAAGGACGTCGCTTACGGAGGGAGCCGCCGGGAGCCCACCCCGCGCTCCGGCGACCAAGAAGTGCTGCCGGCAGAGGAGCGGAGTCCCCACAGAACAGCCCGGTGAGTAGGGAAGGGCTGGGGACTCCGCACGGGTACTGTGGGTGCCGGCCCCAGACCGGCTGATTCTTCGAGCGGCCCCCACCTCCAGCACGGGCCCGTTGTAAAGTGAAAGCCTCGCTCAGCGCTCAAAGGTCCAGGGGCATTTTCTTGTGTGGGATGAACCCATGAGGCGCCCACGCGGCGCCGTGAGTGTTTCCGAGCCCCGAGAGGCTCCAACGAGGCCCGCATTTCGTGGTCAAGAGCGCCCTGCGTGCTCCATCGTGGGGGCATATTATTTTAGAGCGCTCGTGGGGCTCCAACACCCCTCATTGTTTTCTTCGAGCGCTGGTGCGCTCCAACATTATTGGGGGCCATATTTGTTTGATTGAGCCCACGAGGCAGCCCATTGTCGTAGCCCAGAGAGGGCTCCAAAGGCACAGTAGTGCCCACGCTCATTTTCTCCAGCTGCCCAGCACTTAGTGGGCAGCTGCAACGTTTAGGTTGTGCATTGCGTGCCTGGCTTGCGCCGCCTGCGCAGTCGCGTCCTGACATTTTTGGATTGGTCATTTCTGCACCCCTGAGAGGCCAGTTGGCCTGGGGACAGTTTTTCTGTATTGTGCCCTCCCCTAGGGTACCTGGTGATTTGCATATATGTACTTTTGCGCCTGCGCAATGTCTTCATTATATTTTCCTTCCTAAACTGTGTTTATGCATTGGAGATTGTTTTTACTAGCGGTAGTTATGCTAGTGTGTTCCTGTTTCCCTGCGTGATATTTTCCTAAGGTGGTTAGGGTTGCGTAGGTGGGACTTACCTGTTACCAGTAGTTCCTGGTTGTGCGCTATATCTTCTAAGTTGGTGCTACAGTGATTGTATGTGCTATGCCCTAAAGTATTATTCTTATAAACTGCTAGTTCTACACGTGCTTATTCCTGACAGTGGTCCATGAGGCCCTGTCCCCTGTAAATAATTCCCTTGTAAATTCTCCCCGTGCCAGTGGCACATTGTAAAGTGTGTATTTATTATCTAATGTGTTTTGCTATAATACAAAGGCTATTTTTATAATACCTTGTGTGGAGTTTCTTTTGTGGTGGGCCTTGGGTGTTGTTGCTGGGTGCGCGCGCAAACGCTTTACACATTGCCTCAGAGAAAAGCCTGACTGCTCGTGCCAAGCTGCCAAGGGGGTGAGCAGGGGTTATCTTTGGCGTGTAACTCCCCAGCCCTGACTAGAGTGGTGGTTTCTGTCTGGCTTTGGCGCAAGCCCTAGCCAACCAGAAATCCCATTTCTAACAATTATCATGCCTTATGATGCTTATCTTCAGTTTAGCAGTACCTTGAAAATTAATTCAAGGACTCATTTAATATTAATTTAAAATCCAACCTAATGGTCAAGTCAGATTTTATATTACTATTTTGAAAAATCACACTCTGAGTTTTCCCACCTTCATTGACAACTGTACCAGGATCCAGCTCTTCAGCAACCCACAGCCGTCAAGCCCTGACTTGTATCTAGCATATACCTTACCCCGCAAATGTCTTGTCAACAACTAACTTTTCTCCTAGACCGAAGGTAACTCTTTACTTAAAAAATTCCACTTATTGAATTGTTGTTGTTCATTTTGTTCATTAAAACATTCTCTATTTTTATAAACTGGAGTGGGGATTTTATTATTAAATTAAGCCTTTCTGTACTGTGCCATGGCCATTAGGGGTTGCGTTTGGGTTTATTATACTGAAACCTTTACTGGAGGTAGAAAGAAGAGTGATTTTAGTACTTGTGAAGGGCTACTATCCACCCCAACTAGTAATCCATTTTCTCTCAATGGTCAGTCAGGATTTCAGAAGACCAGCTAATTTCAATGATTCATATTTACAAGTGTATGTCAGCGGATGTTATTGGCACTGTTTTCTGGGGACTGGAGCTTTTTTTCATCACCAGACTTTGATGCAGATTAAGAAAGAAAGAATCTGCTGGAGTGAGATGAAGGGACAGGAAGTGTAGAAAGAGTTGATGTTGACACTATGTAAACTTTGTATTTGGCAAAACCATAGCATTCAGCAGCATTAATGTTGACTTCTAAGCAAAGAATAGAACATATGCACCTTACTATCATTATAATATTTATTATCATTGTTATTTTGACATGTTGAGAACATATTCAGTTGTTAATTTCCTGTTTGTTTTTGAGACCTATTGTGGAATCAATGACTGGATAGTCTCTTTACCATTCCTTTCTATTTCAGTACACAGTGACAGAGCAGTGTTACGACTGGCACGAGAAACTGTATTTTCTGTGTAGTATTTACATGAAAAGTGTGAAAATCTATATAGTGAGTGGATATATTTATACCCAGTGACTAGTGGTGGTAGGTAAATGAAACAATAATATAACATTACATACATTTAATATATTACATATTTAGTAAGTAGGAGGAGCTGAATGCATTCATGGTGGTTATGATGTGGCACAGTATTGATTATAAATATATGTAGTGTTTTGAAGTCTATGCTCAAGATCTGCACTGTTCTATGATCTCCAATTACGTAACCAATTAATTAATGGATGAATTGAGTCATTTACATTGACGTTCAACAATATACCGTTCAATTATGTTCGAAAGCCTAAGTTATGTTAACATGATGATAACGGATAAAAGTGATGGATAGAAATGCCTGAATGAATCTTAGTCACTGATATTTTTAGTTTTAATTGCTCAATATTTTATGTTGTGTGTATTCGAAATAATATGAAGCAGTCCCTACAAAACGTAGCAGAAGTACATTGATGTACAGTATTTTCAATTTTTTTAGCCCCTTTAAAATAAATTGCATGCTAATATACATAACCATGTATATATTATTTATTGTAACAAAATGGTGCCTGAGAAAAATTGATGCAGGAGGAAATCAACAAATTCAATAGAAAAATTATTTTACTGTCAAAAATCAGCTTCAGTTTGGAGGAACTGAGCTCAAATGAATGACTTTCAGTTGTGGAGTGGGAGGTAAAGTTATACATCAATTAAGTAACAATGAAAGTAAGTAATTATTCAAAATGGTGAAACATAACTCCATCTCCCTTTGAAGCCACTTCTAGCTGTCCTAAACATTATTCCCCAAATGAACACCATGGCCCCGATTTCATAACACGGTCCATCTTGCATGAAAAATAGTTGTATTGTGTTGCTTTTTCTGAATGAGCAGTACCATATTTACCATGTGTTGCGCAACAGTACAAAGCTCTGCATCTTAGCGCAATGCAGCATTATACAACTCATCAATGTATGATGCAAATCATATCTTCTTGGTGCAAGTTATATGTACATGACACAATGTATTCTTGCATTGCACTTCACTTTCAAAAAGTGACACAGATAATACGGAAACTTTCTCAATTCTTTGCTACCTGCACAATGGCAAGCCAGGAGGGGGCTATCAGGTAGGAGGTCACCCATCAACAAAGACTACCAGAAAAAGACAGCTAATGTTACCCAGAAGGAGAAGTAATTTTGATTTCTGAGATGGCATCAAGGACAAGAGTAATATTCGATTGGGATCTTAAAACCTTCAATAGCCAAGAAGGGAGCTTAACGGGTTGTTATAGTTGACACAGTCAATGCAGTGTCACCACAATGCAGGGCTGTTGAGGAATGAAAAATATGTGGCATAATTAAACGTTCTGGACTAAGAAAAAACTGGCAAACAACCTAAAACCTGCAATGACAATACAATGCAACACAATGGTGTAATGGTGTAAAAATCTACAAGGACTTGATATCCATGAAGTGTTGGTCAATCAATAAATCAATCAATCAATCACTTGTAATGCGCACTACTTACCCGTGAGGGTCTCAAGGCGCTGAGGGGAGGGGGTGCTGCTACTGCTTGAAGAGCCAGGTCTTGAGGAGTCTTCTGAAGGTGAGCAGGTCCTGGGTCTGCCGCAGGTGGATAGGGAGGGTGTTTCAGGTCTTGGTGGCGAGGAAGGAGAAGGACCTGCCACCGGAGGTTGCTCGTTGGATGCGGGGGACGGTGGCGAGGGCGAGGCTGGCAGAGCGGAGCTGGCGGGTGGGGATGTAGAAGCTGAGTCTGCTGTTCAGTTAGGCTGGTCCGTTGTTGTGGAGTGCTTTGTGTGCGTGGGTGAGGAGCTTGAAAGTGATCCTCTTGTTGACGGGGAGCCAGTGTAGGTCTCTCAGGTGGGGGGTGATGTGGCTGCAGCGTGGGATGTTGAGGATCAGTCGGGCGGAGGCGTTTTGGATGGGTTGCAGTCGTTATAGGTGTTTGGCCGGGATTCCTGCGTAGAGTGTGTTGCCGTAGTCCAGCCTGCTGCTGACGAGGGCTTGGGTCACTGTTCTTATAGTTTCGGTTGGGATCCACTTGTACATCCTGCAGAGCATGCGGAGGGTGTTGTAGCAGGAGGAGGAGACGGCGTTGACCTGCTTCGACATGGAGAGGGAGGAGTCGAGGATAAATCCTAGGTTGCGTGCGTGGTCCGTGGGTGTCGGTGCTGTTCCCAGTGTGGTTAGCCACCAGGAGTCATCCCAGGCAGAGGGGGTGGGGCCGAGGATGAGGACCTCCGTCTTGTCCGAGTTCAGTTTCAGACGGCAGCTCCTCATCCATTCGCCGAATACCTTCATTCCCTCGTGGAGGTTGGTCTTGGCGGTTTGCGGGTCCTTGGTGAGGGAGAGGATGAGCTGGGTGTCATCGGCATAGGAGATGATGTTCAAGTCTTGCTGGTGGGCTACTTGTGCGAGGGGGGCCATGTAGATGTTGAACAGGGTTGGGCTGAGGGATGAGCCCTGGGGTACGCCGCAGCTGATGTCGGTGGCTTTGGATCCGAAAAGTGGGAGGCGGACTCTCTGGGTTCTGCCGGTGAGGAAGGACGTGGTCCAGTCTAGGGCCTTCTCCTGGATTCCGGCTTCTTGGTGGCGTGTCTTTAGTGTGCGGCGGCAGACCGTGTCGAAGGCAGCTGATAGGTCCAGGAGGATGAGGGCTGATGTTTCGCCGTTGTCTAGTTGGCATCTGATGTCGTCTGTGGCGGCGATGAGGGCCGTCTCGGTGCTGTGGTGTCATCTGAATCCGGACTGGGAGGGGTCTAAGATGTTGTTGTCCTCGAGGTGGCGGGTCAGTTGTATGTTGACGGTTTTCTCGATGACCTCCGCCGGGAAAGGGAGCAGAGAGATGGGCCGGAAGTTCTTGAGGTCCTTGGGGTCCACCTTGGGCTTTTTGAGGAGGGCGTTGTTTTGGCGTGCTTCCAGCTTTCCGGGAATGTCACTGTCTTGAAGGAGATGTTGATGACCTTCCGTAGTTGGGGTGCAATGGATGCGTCAGCTTTGTTGAATACGTGGTGTGGGCAGGGGTCTGACGGGGATCCTGAGTGGATGGAGTTCATGACCTTGCTTGTATCATCGTCGTTGATGTAGGACCAGGAGGTCAGGCGGTTGGTGCAGGTGGTGTTTGCGGGGGGGGTGGAGTCTGCTGTAGTCGGGGCGGTCGTGGTGTTGAAGCTGTCGTGGATGTCGGTGATCTTGCGGTGGAAGAAGGTGGCCAGTGAGTCGCACACATCTTGTGAGGGCGGGATGTCGTTGGTGATGGCGCTGGGGTTGGAAAGTTCTTTCACTATGTTGAAAACTTCTTTGCTGTCGTGTGCATTGTTGTCCGGGCGGGCTTTGAAGGAAGATCTCTTGGCTGCTCTGATGAGTTGGTGATGTCTGCGGGTGGCGTGCTTGTGGGCTGCGTGGCTGTCTGGTGTATGATCGTGGAGCCATTTCTTCTCCAGTTTCCGGCATGTACGTTTGGAGGTCTGGAGCTCTTCGGTGAACCAGGTGGCTTTCTTGTTGGTGTGGCTGTTGGAGGGTTTCTTGAGTGGGGCGAGGGTGTTGGTGCAGTCATTGATCCACTGTCTGAGGTTGAGGGCGGCGGCGTCTGGGTCGGTGGGGTCGGAGGGTGGGTTCTGGGCGAGGGTGGAGGTCAGTTGATCTTCGGTAACTTTGCTCCAGCAACGGCGAGGCCGCTGTTGGGTGCAGAGGTGCGTGGTTGGTTTCTTGAAGGTGAAATGGATGCAGCGGTGGTCGGTCCAGTGGAGTTCGGTGGTGCGGTTGAAGGCGACGTGGGTGCCAGTGGTGAAGACGGGGTAGAGCGCGTGGCCAGAGGTGTGGGTGGGTTCGTTGACGAGCTGTCTGAGGCCGAGGTTGGCGAGGTTGTCGATCAGGGTGGTGGAGTTGGCGTCGCTGTTGTTCTCGAGGTGGTAGTTCAGGTCTCTGAGGTGGATGTAGTCCATGGAGGCGAGTGCGTGGATGCTAGCAAGGTCAGCGATGGAGTCGCTGAACTGAGCATGGGGTCCGGGGGTCTGTAGACGAGTGTTCCTCTGAGTGTGGTATTGGGGTCGGTGTGGATCCGGAAGTGCAGGTGTTCGGCGGTGTTGAGGGTGTCATCTGCGTGGGTGTAGACCTTCAGGGTGGACTTGTGGATGATGGCTAAACCTCCTCCGATTCCGTTGTCGCGATCCCTGCGGGTGATCTTGTAGCCGTCCGGGATGGCTACGGCGATGTCGGGCGCTGAAGAGTCGTTCCAGCAGGTCTCGGTCAGGAAGGCAACGTCTGGGTTGGAGGTGTCGAGCAGGTCCCAGAGCTCGACGGCATGTTTGCACGCGGAGCGGGTGTTGAGGAGTATGCAGCGGAGGTGGTTGGTTCCGGTCATAGGAGGTTTGGTGGATCTTTCGCAGGTGAAGTTTTCAGGAGCGGCAGGAAAAAGGTCCGTGTGTGCATTTTGGGGCAGCCTGGAAGCAGCGGTGGTCTCGGCCGGCATTGAGTGTGAGGAGCGTGTTGGCCTCGTATCGGAGTCTTGCGTCGCGGAGTGCGCGGGGACCAGGGGTTCTGGCGCTGGGCGCGGTCCAGGCGCGGACGGGCGCAGACGAACTTGCCTTTGGCGCGCCGGCAGCGTGGCCGCTGCGCGCGTCCGCTGCGCGGCTGCAGCGCGGCCTCCATAAGAGGGGGAGAGGGAGGGAGGAGAAGCTGGGAGGCGGGAGTGAGGTGGCCAATGGGAGTACAGGGGGGCGGGCCCACAGGGACGCAGCGGTGGGAAGAGTAGGAAACAGTGGGAATACGGCAGGCAGCAGCCGGTGGGCACCGGCGGAAAAACCTGAGGAAAAAAGAACAGTTAGACAGTTAGGGAGTTGGGTACAGAGAAACAGGCAGCAGGACCAGGAAGTGATGAACACAAGTTAGCAAGTCGCAGCAGTAATAAGACCTCAAATTGTTGGTGGAATTGACGCCACTGACACCATCGACCTTGAGGGCACAACCACATCTCATGTTAAGAAATGTCAAATATCATTTTGGTATCTTATATATTCCTGTTTTATAATGTAACAACCTTTTATCTTAACAAGTTTTTTACATTAAATATGTAATATAATTTGTCGCACAAATTGTCAAGCTGGGCTTTTTGATTATGTTGTGATGGGAATGCTCACTACATTATGTACTGTCAATGCCACTGTCATGAGAGTCCAACTGTTCTCCTCCACCTATTGAGGTTTTAGTACATCTTTAACCCCATGCTAATTTAATGTGTGTCATGTCCTAGGCACGTTCCTTGATGTGAGTGATGTGTTCATACTGTCCAGGAGTAGAAAAGAGACAGCAAGTGCACTCTCCATTGTAAAATGTTAGGATTGACCCTGTCATAAGTTACCACATAGAGTAGTGGTGCTAGCAGGCATGGGTTTGATATATAGATGTGTTTGTGTATCCCTCTCATTCAAAGTTCTATTGCCACTTGATAACCTGGAATCTAGTGATAACATCCCCATGCATGTATCCTTGTGTATATGTGTGTGACCTGTGCACACATATACAGATTGTATGTGAGCTTACAATATTGAAGAAGGCTAGTAGATGATGGTTAATAATCCACTGGCCAGCTCAGGTGCTCATCCACAGTGGAGGTGCATTGACAATCTTCCTAAGAATATATGGAACTGATCTATATTTATGCATTGGACAAGTGCAGATAATATTCTTCTCAACCTTTTTTTTAAGTATGCAATTGCTATGGAGACCTGCATATTAGTTTTAAGAAGTATTGCAATCTGTAATATGTTTTTGGTGAAGGATCAATCTACATTCCCTATGAATAATTAGACATGGTTATATTACTTTAGAGGAGGGCATCCCTTTTTCTCTCTGCGTGATCACTCTTATCGGCCGATTATGATGTTGGTCGTAAAGCCTCTGACCTTAGTTCGGAGGCTTTACAACCGATATCATGGGCTTAAATTCCAACCGGCTGATTACCATAAACCCGGTTGGAATTGAAACCAGCTGGTCATTCAGTCTGGCTTCCGACAGGCTTAGCCAGTCGGAACTGGCCCGTAATCCAAATGGACAGTGGTTTACGCCATACGGATTACGGTGCACAGTTTCTGGCCGGGTTTCCATGCCGGCCTTTCTGATATGGAAACCCTGTCGGAAAGCATGTTCTGGGGTCCCAGCAGGGCCCCCTTCCCCTTGCGACCGTCGGTTGAGAATAGCATAATTGGGCAGTCGGGACCGCCGACCGGAGGTCGGTCGGTCCTGTTTCCGCCATGGTGTCGGTTGTGGGAAACTCCGACTGACATCGTAATAGGCCCCTTTGTGTGGATGTTGATAGTTCATTTTTGAAAACTAAATTTTTTCTTTTATTGTAGATTCAAACAATGCTCCTAATGAACCACCACTAATGTTCCACCCTGCACTCTTTTGATGAGAATTCATTACTTAATCTCATATATGGACAATTTTCCAATACTGACAGTGGAAGACCATGTTAGAGTCTCTTCTATGTGACATCAGTCCTGGGCTTCACAACAGAGAAAACAACAATGTGCTCCTGTGGCTTATGAAGACCCAGAAGTCATTTTTGAGAGACAAATCCACAGGACATAGAAAAGGATTTTTGAGGAAATGAAGATGGGGATAGACACTTTGAAAGGAGTCCGAAGATACCTGAACCCAAATAAGAACTTGACTTGAAAAATATTAGGACCTATTCTTGGTTCCATGGAATTGATGAGTTTCTAGCTTACATATCAAAAGCCGTACAAAAAAACCCCACAAAGGCAAAACTTAACATTAAACTTTACAGAAATTAAAAACTAAAGCAGCTGGCGAACATTTATACTTTATTAAATAATTTTCTAAGATTACTTCAGCAACAAATGGATTCCTTTTATATTGTCATGTGGGTCCTTAATCATAGCAGTGTCTCGTATATGACATCAACAAACCTCTACTAGGCATATTACTTCTGCCTTCAATAGACTCACTTGTATCTCAGAGGTCATTCATCCGACACAATCAGCCTATGGCATCTCCTCAATGCAGACAACTACACCTGTGTCTGCACCATCCAAACTCATCAAGGAGCATGAGGAGGCATAAGAAAATGATGATATTGATATTCAGACTGTGTGCAACAATGTTCTAAAACATCAGTTTGTAGATTTTGGTAAGTTTCTTATTACTCCTGTAAAAAGAAATCATGTCATCATTTACTTATCCAATAGCAGTCCTGTGATATATAATTTTCTTTTGACTGCGCCAAAAGAAACTTCCTCCTTGGCTATTATGTTTTTATTCAATAACTATCAACTTTGTTTTGTTTTTTTGATTGTATTTGTAAAATCCGCACCGTACTCCCAGCCCCCCCCATGTCCGCACCGTACCCCAAGCCCCCCCATGTCCGCGCCGTACCCCCAGCCCCCCCATGTCCGCGCCATACCCCCACCCCCTGTAGGGTAGGTACGGAGCATACCCCCATCCCAGTAGGTACGGTGCGGACCACCAGCGCTATGCGCTGGGGGTCCGCACCGTACCTACGGGGGGGTGTGGGTATGCTCCGTACCTACGGGGGTGGGGTGTGGGTATGCACCGTACCTACGGGGGTGGGGTGTGGGTACGCTCCGTACCTACGGGGGTGTGGGTACGCTCCGTACCTACCCTACGGGGGCTGGGGGTACGGTGCGGACATGGGGGGGCTGGGGGTATGGTGCGGACATGGGGGAGCTGGGGGTACGGCGCGGACATGGGGGGGCTGGGAGTACGGTGCGGACATGGGGGGGCTGGGGGTACGGTGCGGACATGGGTGGGATGCTGGGGTATGGTGTGGACGTGTAGGGATGGGGGTACGGTGCGTACCGGGCCCCCTTTTCATCATGCATCGCGGCGTACTTAGCTTTTCCGGCACTTTTTGGGTCCCGTAAAAATGTTGCCGTGCGAAGTGCTGTGGGTACGAATCGTACTTGCAGATCCGTAAAACGCTGCCTGACTCCGTGCGAATGTCGCGTACGCGGTGTCCCTGATTCGATTTGTATGTGTTTTTTTGCCGGTCGGTGTTTTTTACGATTCATACGGAAATGGTGTTTCAGTACGAATCGTACTTGCATGTTTGTAAGGTATTTTTCCCGGGTACAAGTTGGACGGATTCGTACCCGGTTTTTCCAGGATCGGAATCGGCCCCGAAATCTGTAAAGACTAAACCAAATAGCGTATACAGAATACAGATGCTATTTGTAGCATATGATGGAAGGTATCAAATACAGAAGAAATATTATAATTGATAACATTTGTTATGATGGATCAAATTTGTGAAAGGATATTTTATATTGTCAGTCAAAGGATTTTCTGTACATTTAAAACTTTTAATAGTAAGACAGGATTAAGTTAATATAATATAGTCTAGATAAACACCAGCACTAGATATTTTTAAAAAAATGCTGCGTAAGACTCTTTGCATGAGACAGCAAGCCTACTAAACTCACATGCACCCTCTTTAACAATTATATATATATATATCCACATTTAAAAAGCAGGGGATCAAAGGGAATATTGTAAACAATACTAAGTGCACTAACTAGGTGCCTGCAAAACTAGCACCAGATTTTTAATGAACTAGGCAGACTAGAATTAGGCACACATAACGAAGAACCCTTGGCCATAGACTAGGGCAGGATAAGTATAAAAAAAACTAGAATCACCAGAATACAAGGAAAGAAGTCTACATAAAAACATGGACAGGTCATGAAGCTTGCAGACTGAAGTAGAAACAATGGCAAATAACATGAATAGAGGGGAAGTAAAAATAAGGAACATTAAACCTATAACCCAAACTTGCAAAATATGACATTGATAAGAAAATAATATAGCCTTATAGCCTGCCGTAGCGGGCTATACCGGCTATTAAAGGCCCGCTGCAGAGTTAAAGGCCCGAGCCGAAGGCGAGGGACTTTAACAAAAGCAGCGGGACTTTAATAGCGGTATAGCCCTGCTACGAAGGGCTATAAGGCTATTAGAACATTCTGCCACCAGAGGGCAGAATGTTCTAATAAATTAAACAAAGGCTTCTCGAAGCTCGAGGGGATTTAAATCCCCTCGAGCTTCAAGAGGCTTTTGTAAAACATTGGAATGTTGCTCTGCGGGCCTTTACCGGCCCGTAGAAGCTTGGAGCACTCCATTGTCTACAATGGAGTGCTCCACATTCCAACGTTCTAATAAGTAGAAACAACACACAGATAATAATTGAAGAATTCTGGAATCAGAGTGGCAACACAGCACAGGAATACACTCTGCCTCAGCATAAAATAGGGTTGTGAGTCACTGCAAGATTCACTTATAAGGTAAAACACTTATAAGCTCAGGTAAGAATTGCATGTGCAGAGGGAGAGACGTGCAAGTAAATAACTAAGTGATGAGACTCAGGGCACTAACACTGAAAACAAGTCTGCATAGAAAGTAAAAAAATGCTTTCAAGGCAGTAGCCACAAGTAGAAATAAATAAAATACTTGGAATGGATCAGGGTATGGAGCGGAAAGTGTGACAATTTAAGGAAGAAAATCTGAATGTGTCAGTATGTTGATATGAGCCAAGGATAATATAGCACATTGAACCCCAACACCCAGGTACACCAATCAATCAATCAATCAATTTAGCTTTATTCGACCATGATAATTACAGTCATAAAAGCACGAATCACAATTATTAAATATTAGAATAAAAAGTTAATAATAAAAATATACAAGTTAAAAAGGTGAAATAGCAAGCACACATGACATTACATTTTTTTACATCATTTAAAATCCAGAAATATTTCAAATCCCAGTACACCACCTAAGGAAAAGCCTCCAGAGGCTCAAATGACATGCTTTTCCTCTGCCACAGGACCTTTTTCAAGAATTTGGATACCCTCCAGGCCACGTGCTCATTCTCTAGAAATTGTAAATGCACAAGTGCTGGCCGGCATTGCCTAAGGCCCTGCTGTCTTAAAAGAGGTAATAACTAGATTTTCCTTAGTTCTAAGTACAACTTGCAAAAGAAAGCTAGGTGGATAGTGGACTGCTCTGAATGGGAGTCTCACAGACAGGGAGGTAACAATCTTGACCAGTCATTCATTTTAGGAGTAGTCACTAGTCTATGTACCGTGCCCAGTCTAAATCTTATCAATAGCATTCTGTCATAACCACTTGGGACAAAATATAAATAAGGTTCCATACCCAAAGAAGTAAGCCTTAACGTAGGTTTGGAGGCTTCATCTGCTATTCTCAAAGAGCCCAACATTTCAAGGCCGTCTATCTTCAGTGTTTTTCTTGAGATTCGGGCCACTATGCTGGGGTTTGAGTAAAAATCTGGATATTCAAGATCATTCATGAACCTATAAACATACTTGAGAGAGGGAATCTTCAACGCCCCGTCCAACCTAATACAGTCGCGCAGGATATCTTTATTTAAATGTGTCTGGTCACTCACCCACATCCTGTGCCAGAGGAGTATTGGCTCCAATTTGATGAGATCCGCTAAGTAAGGGAGACTCAACTCCTCATGGCACACAAATGAAGACGTACCAGGAGGTACACAGTAAAAGTTAACCAACCAATTTAAATAATATATTGTTTTACATCAAATGGTAATGGTTCAAACCAGGACGTGTGCAATGTTTATTAAGGTGTAACATGTGTTGGAGAGTGTTTGTACATGACCTGGCATAATGTTCGAAGCCCAAACAATCTCAGCGACCTACTAGGTGGATGCAGAATCATGAACGCATGAAATTGAACTTGCCAGCATTTTGTGTATTTTATGATCCTAGTGTGGGCTGAACTTTTTACTTTGTCACATCAGTGATGTGTTCCTGCCCGACACATGATTATTTTTCCTGCTACATGTGAAATCAGCCCCTTATGCTCATATATATAGAGAATGTGTGTATGTTCATTTATATGTTTGATATTTATTGCACACGTTTAGGATGTCTTATCATACCAGAGTGAAGTAGACTGGTGGTTTATATTTTTGGAAGTCGCTGGCATGTTCATGTGCATACAATTGAGATAATATTAATATACTTGGCAATGTTAGTATATTGCAGAAATTCATGATCCTAGAGGGAGGGTATATTTACCCTGAAGTGGCCAAAAAAAGGAGTCAAACTCCCTTTGGATAACCCCTCCATTGTATCTGCAAAGAGAGTGATGGTAAGTCTCCTGAATTACGTTTAGTTATTTTATGTAAGAAATGTAGGGGTTGGCTGCTGTTTCTGTTGGCATAATGTCAAGGGTTCCTTCAGCAGGAGGAAGTAAATGTGTCTATTTTAAAAATCAACTGTACACGGGTTGCATTCAGCCAAGTGCAGAGTGGTCATAGCTATTTGTTCTTCTGTTGTAGGTACACAAACTTGGAAATAAATCTGTAGTGATGAGGATCACCACAAACCAAGGATGATTCATGAAATCTGATGGAGAATGTAGCATGGAATAATGAAATATTAAAATGTAGTGTGATATTTCAGACAGAAAAAAAAAGATCGCTTGCATGACTGTCATGTGCAATAATTTTAGATGTTGATCCATGTGTTCGTCTCGTGGTATGTCACTGATTCCAAAACTCTGCAACCAGAACTGTATTTTTGCCTGATTGTCACCTTTCCTGAGATTTGGAGAGATCCTAAGGAGTAAGATCTTGTTGATGTCCAGTTTTGCTGCCCATGAATTGCTTGTGAATAATGCATGGAAGGATGGGAAATTAGTAAAAATGTGCAAGAGCAAGTTGACTAATGTTCTGTGAAGAAAACATTGCAGCTGATGCTGTGGGTCAGTCTCACAGAGTGTCAAAGACTAATTGGGGTACTCACAATTTTTTATATAGTTATTAATGTGAAATTGTTTGATCAGCCTTACTACTGAAATGTGTCTAAATACATAATCCTATTAATGCTGTTGGAGCCATCACACTTGCATAAAGTATGGCAAAGTAGTATCGGTTGATCATTAATAGACTTTATATTAGTCCATTCTACTGTGCAAGTAGCTACAAAAGAAAATGTTGGCTCTGATCATTTTTTAATGTTGACTTGAGTGTACGTGTCATTGCCCAATGCATTGACTGGAAGTGTGTACGATTGAAAAAAGTGTTAGTCTGATAGTAAGTATTCAGTTGTAGGCTCCAGACGTTTGACTAGACACAGAAGGGCTGATTACGATGTCGGACAGAAAGCCTCCTCCCGGTAGTCGAAATCTCCCTGACCATGTTGGAGCCCTTCTCACAGACAGTTAACATTCCGACCGACTGATTACGATGTTTGCGGTCGGAAAGTAAACCACGCGGTCATTACAAATTGGTTCCGACTGGCTCTCGGAGTATTCACATCGGTCCGAATTACATTGTGCACCTCTATGGACAGCGTTTCCGATTAACCAATTATGATGTTGATTTCCAACAGCATTTCCGAGTCGGCCTGTCCGACATGAAAAGGCTGTAGGAAAGTGACTTTGGGGGCCCCTGGCAGGGACTCCTTGCCTTAGTGGTCTATGGTTGGTGGTTGAGGGAACCTAAGGGACCCCCCTGTATAACCCTGCACTGTGTGGCAGGCACAAAGGGGTGCCTGCGATAT
The DNA here is from genome assembly GCF_964204655.1 of Triturus cristatus. Classification (NCBI taxonomy): domain Eukaryota; kingdom Metazoa; phylum Chordata; class Amphibia; order Caudata; family Salamandridae; genus Triturus; species Triturus cristatus. The sequence goes on from NC_140591.1 coordinate 1,193,758,863, forward strand.
GGTGCAGAGTTTTATAAACACAACCCATTTCCCCATAGGATCTTGTGTTATGACCGGTTGTCGGGCAGAACACGAGCTCCCGTAGGGAGCAATGGGACTCCGACTGAACAGTGTTTGGTCGCATCATAATCGATTGGGCGGGACCGCCGACTGCAAGTCGGCTGGTCCCGATTTCGAGATGGTGGGCGGAAAGTTTCTGCACGACATCATAATCGGCACCAGAGTATACAGCTAATGGGAGGGACACATTGCTGGATGAACCACTCCATATCGAAAGAGGCTATGACACAAACTGTACAAGAACAAAGTTAAACCTTTCTATACCCCTGGCAATACTCAAATATTTGTAAAGTGTGCCTTCAAATGGTTTCTTAAAATAATTTTGTTTGTAAGATATATATAGAAAAGAATTACCTAACATTTTTCTATCCATTCAAAATATATCTTCAGTTCATATGTTCTATTACATAAACAGACCTCTATCTGAGCAAATCAAGGAAATACATTATAGCCCCCAAAAAATGCAATAAGTTTTTCCTAAAAATATACATTTCTGAGTATTAAAAGCAAGGACCCTGTTGTAGAGCGACAGTATTCATAATGTATCAGTCATATTCCAGAATCCTCCTTTTTAGGCAACCAACAGTGCATTTTTAATTATATCATCATGATTTGGTGGAAATCTACTTTTAGCTTCACCACCTTCAGGACTGTGTAATATCTAGGAAGATACTATAGCAGACAACAATGGATTCTGTGAATTATTGTAGGGGTGACATAACCTGTAACAACAATACTCAGGTGACAGTTAATGCACAGAAGAGTAAAGCCAAATTAAGGTAGCCACACATCAACAGGTGTATTATAACACTGCTGTGCAGTCCAAGTCTGTTCTGAGGTTGTACACCAGCAACATGAACCATCTGCAATTAGAACATCTTTCCCAGCTGACAATTGAACAGGAAATAGGCACTTAAGGGTGGAGGTAGCACTAGTTAATTAATAGGAAAACTTTAGACGAAAATAAAATACAACAATATTTTAAACATTAATCATTCAACTCATAATAATATAAATGGTATTATACTTACAGTGAAGAAAATATAACAGGTTTTACCTTGATTGTAATTTTAGCTCAAATACGTAAAACATTTGTTCCACCTACATTACTTAGGGGCCTATTAGGATGGCGGGCGGACTTATGTCCGCCCGCCACCCTAGCGGTGCTGGGACCGGCTGCCAGTGGTGCGGCGGTCCCACACCGGCGATTAGTATGCCACCGCCTTCGTGGCATCCTCTATTCCCAGCATTGTGGTGGGTGGTGCTCACAGCACCTCCCGCCACAATGCTGGGAATGCAAGTCGTGTATTGGCATGCACAAGGTGACAGGCACAGCGAGGTGCCTGCCACTTTGTCCGTTCCAATGCAGGGGGGTACCATAGGTATCCCCCATGAGGTACCCCTCATGTGCCCTCCCCCCCAACATCCTGCAAAATCCGCATGCTTCACGGAAAGGCATTTCCCCGCATGCATTGTAATATGAATGGCGGTGTCTAACAGACACCGCCGCCATATTCAAAACTTTTCCGCCCGGTCACCTGTGTGACCAGCGGAAAACCGGTGGACGGTCTTTCCATCCGCTAGGGTCCCCCCCGCCATACTAATATGGCGGGGGAAATGGCATGCGAGCGGAGGGGAATGTCGGGCCGATCGCCACCGCCATGCAGGCGGTGGCTCTCCGCGTGACATCCTAATAGACCCCATAATGTTTTATTATATTTTCAAATTTGTGTAACTTTAGTATATATTTGTGCAAGGATGCATCAAATTTTATATGCAGTATGATGCATCCATGTTTTGTGTAGCACTACATGGAAAAAGTCATGCAGTACATTGCAAAACATCATTACACTAATCAAAAATAATACGTGTGTAGTCAGCACTTTCATTACTAATTGTACTCAAGTGAGAATATACTTTAATTCTTTCTGGAGTTTCTGGAGTGCATGGATGAGTTTAATCAATTGTCTATTATAATTGCCTTCGTATCTGTGTTAGTAGTTTTAGGTATTGTATCTGGTTTTTCTTTAAATCATTTTGTTACAATACTTTTAAGAGTTTAAAAGTTGCAAGTTTGTCTCATTTTTCTTTACATATAGTTAGTGTGGGACTTATTTAGAGTTATTTGAGGTTAGAAAGTCCAGTTGAGGCAGGCATGAAAAGATGCAGGTTAATATGTGTTGGCTGGTACTACAATAATTGCTGCCAATGCTTGGGGCAGATGGAAGAGTGGGTCAGGCTATTCCTTGCACGAAATAAGGAAAAGAAAGGAGATGGTCACCCATCATTTTTCAGATGTAAGTAACATTGAACAAACTGTGCAGCATGTCCAGAAATGTTGGGCCAACAAGATGTCATGTCAGGTGACCTATGCCACCATCGCTAGATTGAAAATACTATGTTTACATTTAAAGTGTATTTATGATGTTGAACATTTTTCAAACTTTCATCAAACACAATGTGAATGTAATTTAAACATTGTTTAATGATTTATTGATTATAATGAAAATAAATATATCACTTTTATTGTTAAATAATATTGATTAAATAATATATTAGAAACAAAATGTATACATTTAATTTATTAGGTGGGCCTTCTTGTTTTGAATCAATCACAACTGCTTGCTTCAGCGATCCTGCCAGTCTTGGTAAGTGGTTGCTCTGTGTTTTTTAATATAGCCATATAGCCCGCCGTAGCGGGCTATACCGGCTATTAAAGGCCCGCTGCAGCGTTAAAGGCCCGAGCCGAAGGCGAGGGACTTTAACAAAAGCAGCGGGACTTTAATAGCGGTATAGCCCTGCTACGAAGGGCTATAAGGCTATTAGAACATTCTGCCACTAGAGGGCAGATTGTTCTAACGAATTAAACAAAAGCTTCTCGAAGCTCGAGGGGATTTAAATCCCCTCAAGCTTCGAGAGGCTTTTGTAAAACATTGGAATGTTGCTCTGCGGGCCTTTACCGGCCCATAGAAGCATGGAGCACTCCATTGTCTACAATGGAGTGCTCCACATTCCAATGTTCTAATAATATTTGTAATGTAAACATGTCAGACATTTTATGTGTGGATACAAATCTAGCAGGCACTACTGGTGTGTAGCCTTTTGACCTGGACAAGTGATTTTGTAATGTCAAGTGATACTTTCTACTATGGCTATGCAATGTAGACAGAGTCAGATTTTTGTACAGTGGACAATCATTGTAATTACACTTAAAGCAGCACATATTTCTCATAGTTGGATGGCCTTATATAAAGATTAATTTGGGTAAACATCTTTAACAAAATACCCATTTTACATTTTAAACATTATGGGGTCGATTACGATCGGCATCGTAAGAGAGCCAGGGACCGACCGCCGAATTTGCGGTGGTTCTGCCATGCATATCAGGATGCGCCCGCCACACTGGCAGGCGCATCCTGTGCATTTCACATTGCGGGGGGATCTGCTGGCTGCCGACCCGCTCGCAATGTGAAAGCACTGTGCAGGGCATTGCCATGCACTATGTGGCAGGCACCATGTGGTGCCTGCCACGTAGTGCATGGCAATATGGGGGTACCATAGGTACACCCTATGTGCACCCCCCACCCACCAACACCCTGGGGGCCCACAACAGGCCCCCAAATGGAGAAACCGCATGCCGCCATGGAAAGGCGAGTCTCCGCCGGCATCCTGATATGGTTGGCGGTGTCTTACAGACACCGCCACCATATTGTGGCCGTTTTCCGCCCGGTCGACGAGTCGACCGGTGTAAAAGCGGCAGATGGTCTTCCCGTCCTCCGCGGACCCCCTAGCCATCCTAATGTGGCGGGGGGTCACTCATGGGAGTATGGCGGGCGGATCTCCCCCGCCGGGCCAGCGGTGACTACCGCCGGCCCGGCGGGGGCGATCCGCCCGCCATCCTAATGGGCCCCTATGTTTGTAAGATCTTAAAGATGTCACTTTGAACACAGCAATGTTGTATAATGATAATACTGAACAACATGTGCTATTTTTTGTTAATAAGAAAATCAAGTCTCATTGTATTTAAATATTTTCAAATACAACATGTATTCTGCAAAAAAGAAGCAATACTAATATGACTTTATTGATGCATGCCAATTACATTTTAAACAACATTAATGAACTCTGGCTTTTGGCGTGCAGGGTGGGATAATCTGCAGTAAACATGGCAGGTGTCAAGTCTGCTGTATTGTATTCAAAGGTACTTGTAATATGACAGACAGAACACCAGCCACAATTGTCATGGGGTACCCTGTTAGCCAAACTCATAATAAGACGTAACTGTGTGGTTAAATAATGGTGTAAGGTTGAGGCAATGTTGCAAAGCTACCTCATTGACATATGTTCTTTAACTATTAAGGGTAAAATGTAATACTAATTTGGCCTGAGTTTGTGCCACAAACATAATGCAATACCAGCTGAAAGTGTTATCTGCAGATTAACTTTACAATGCAAAATGTATTTGTGTTGGAAAGTAGCCCTAGAGTAATTCAAAGAAAGACTATGTGCCACTTTGCCAACCTTTCAATCAAGGGGCCTTTCTGTGGATGGTACTTTGACTTTCCCATTCCACCACCTCTGTATTGCCTATGTATAACATGGTGATCTTTACTTGCATCTAAAATGTTTTGGAAAATGTGCCCCAAATTATTTTAAAGTTTAACATTATAAATTGCAACATTGTTAAGATTGTTATAATTTGGATAAAAAAGAAAAATGTGTGTTGTCTGGTTTCTCTTTCATCCTGCAATACGTATATATGCTGGATGCTAGAGTAATTAAACTATATTCAGATATTTTGAGGAACAGAGTGGCTGTGGTGCTTGTACACTGATTATTTTCATAGTCAATGACTTTCATTAAAGTTTAATAAATGTTTACAATACCTCTTTTAGACACAGGTTATGTAGGCAATTTGTATAACTCACACATTTGACATTGCCAATAGGAAAACTGTCAGATTTTTGTATCAATGCCTTGTATTGTTTTTTTTATTTTTAAAATAATGTACAAAAAATAACAAAACCAGATACAAAGTCTGCATGGTCAGATGTGCATATATTGCCACAGCATAGGCACCAGCATGCATATATTAAATAAATGTGCCCAAGATTTAGAAACACTTTGCCAAAATTTGTTCATACTAATGTGTTTTAAATGTGCATAATGTGTTGTTTTTTTATTCAACTTCTAGTAAAAAAAATGTTTTGCAGTGGCAAGTATACCAAAAGTGATGGCATGTTGAAGTATATGATACATTTACATACTTTGGAGTCGATGAGTTTGGTCGGAACTTCTTTCGACCAGATCGGTTTTGGAATTGTTTCCGACCGAATCGGGTTCTGTGAGTCCGACAAACTGATTACAATGTTACCGAACATCATTCAGTCGGACTCGCGTTGACTTCAATGGGAGCCTGTGTTCCGAACGAGAATACAGGCTCCCATTGAAAAAAATAGGTGGGAGGGAAAATTGTGCACCTAGTGGCGGGCACATGGGGTGCCTGCCACACTGTGCATGGTTGTACGGGGGGACACATTGGTACCCCCATGGGCCCCATTCGGAGGACCCAAGGTGAAGGGGGCCTGCTATGGGCCCCCAAAGTCAGATTCCGTTAGCTGATCCGTGTCAGAACAACCGAGTCGGAAATGCTGTCCAGATGTGACATCGTAATCGCTAGGTCTGAAATGGGGTCTGTAGACCTGTATGAGTCGGCTTCGACCAATTCGTTTCCTCCAAATGCCGTTCGGAGCTGACTCAGAAAGTCCGAACTCTTCCCTACTAGTGTAATCGGTCGGTTGGAAGGGTTTCTGAATCGGTCAGAAATGCAGGTTTCAGAATCGAATTCGGACTAAGAAAATGCCATTCGGAGCCTTTCTGACCGACATCGTAATTGGCTACTTTGAGTTAAGGGGAGTTACCATTAATGAGGTATAGGCATTGGTATATCAACTATACATAAATGTTTTCATAGAGGACTGTATATTAATAAAAAGGGGTAACACCCTTACACAATTATCATTTCCAAGATTCAGGCATAGCATCAAAGACATTTAATAATTTCTTTAAAATCTATAATTTTTGTATGTGTGCTCTAATATTCAGCACACAGAACTGTGAACAATATGAATTTGACAATAATAAACAAGTAATAAAACTGTACATTTTTATTAATTCTTATTCAGCTAAATGTTACATCATGATGCTATTACCAAAACTAAACAATACGTTTTAACATAAAAATGTTCACCCACAACACTAAATCAAAATGTAGTCATATTTCATGACACGTACAATGCTAACTGTAGTTAAAGCATTTCTTTATTTACACAGGTTTTTAACCCCTTTGAAGCTCATGACGGAGCGGTTCCGTCATGAGCATCGGTTGGGCTGTGCTTATGACGGAACCGCTCCGTCATGAGCACAGCCCCTGGGGGAAGCGCTGGCGCTCCCCCCCTGGGACATCGATCTTGCCCCCACAGAGGGGGATGGCAGCGGAAGAGTTTCCGCTGCCACCCCCGACCCCCCCACGCTTCCCCATGACGTCAGCGCGCACAGCGCGCGCCGACGTCACCAAGAAGCACTGGACGCGCTGGAATTCATTTCTTTCCAGCGCGTCCAGCGAAGGAGGTAGGTGTTTTGCCTCCGGTGGGGCGGGGGGGCTATTTTTGGATGCCTTGAGGCATCGGGGGAGAGGAAAGAGTATTTCCTCTCCCCTGATGTCTCAATGCTGGGCATTCCTGCTTCACGATCGCGCACAGCGTTGCGATCGTGGAGCAGAGATGCCCCACTAGACACCAGGGATGGTTTTTTTTTGCACAAAGGAAGCGACCCCTTGGGCAAGAGTCACTTCCTGGGGGCCCTAATGTAAATTAAGACTTTTCTGCCCTCCATGGGGGCAGATCGGTCTTTTGTTTAGCCGTTTCTGGTCCCAGGGGGGGCAGAAAAGCCCACTAGACCCAGGGATTTTTTTTGCTTCGAATGGGAAGCGACCCCTTGGGCAAGGGTCGCCTCCTGGGGGCCCTAATGTAAATTAAGACTTTTCTGCACCCCATGGGGGCAGATCGGTCTTTTATTTAGCCGTTTCTGGTCCCAGGGGGGGCAAAAAAGCCCACTAGACCCAGAGATTGTTTTTTGTTTCGAATGGGAAGCGACCTCTTGGGCAAGGGTCGCTTCTTGGGGGCCCTAATGTAAATTAGGACTTTTCTGCCCCCCCCCATGGGGGCAGATCGGTCTTTTGTTTAGCCATTTCTGGTCCCGGGGGGGCAGAAAAGCTCACTAGACCCAGGGATTTTTTTTGCTTCGAATGGGATGCGACCCCTTGGGCAAGGGTCGCTTCCCGGGGGGACAGTATTATTTTAGTGATACTCTGCCTTCCCTGGGGGCAGATCGCCTAGTTTCTAGTGCTTTTCTGCCCCGAAACCCCCACTAGACACCAGGGAAAATGTTAAAAAATATGATGGAAGTGACCCCTTGGGCAAGGGTCACTTCCAGGGGCCATTTTTTTTTTAATTGGGAATTCTGCCCTCCCCCGGGGGCAGATCGGCCCTTTTTTTGCCCTTTCTGCCCCCAGGGGAGGCAGAAACCCCCACTAGACACCAGGGAATTAGTTTAAATAAAAATGGAAGTGACCCCCCCTTGGGCAAGGGTCGCTTCCAGGGGGCAATTTTTTTATAATATGTATTTGGCCCCCACCCCCCCCGCCCCGGGACAGATTAGCCTGTTTTTTTTTTCTCCTGCTGTTTTCTGCCCCACCTGGCACACAACGCGATTGACCATTTGGGTAGTAACATAGCATGTTATAATGTTTATTGTTATATTTTTTGTGAATTGCAATTGTAATGTTTTTTTTGTACTTTTTTGTTCTAGGTAAAGGCTTTTGCTCTTTCCAGTTTGAGGTTTTGTTACTGGTGGTTCTGCTGTTTGTGTAGTTTGGTAAGAGACTTTTTTGTACAATGTAAATGAGTTTGATTTCTCTGCATGAATTGTTTTTTGGAAATGGTGTAATAATAGCAGTATGTTTGGTTTTTGAGTGTCAAAAACTGTTTGCATTTGTGCTCGATGTGTATTTTGTTGTCTTGTGAGTAATTTGTTTTTTTTTCTTCTTTCTAGTTGGATATCGTTGGTTTTTGCTGTGTCACTGCAGAGTAGGTTCTGGTGAGTGTAGCTGTCTCTTGTAAGTGAATTCCATAGTTTTTGAGTATATTGGTCTTTGTGATAAAGGTACACATTTCTTTACTTACTTGGTTTGCACATTGTTGGTTGTTGTTGACTTGTTTGTGCAGTCTTCTATCTTAGTAAGTATAATGGCTAGCCACAGGATTACTGCTCAGCAGGTTGTTGGTTTGCTTTTTGAGTCTTCCTCTGACCATGGTTCAGAGGCTGACTCTGCATCTGAGGCAGAGGAGGCAGGGGACGATTCTGCCAGTGAGTTTTCTCTCCATATGGAGTCATCAGATGATGAAGATACTCTTAGTGCGGATCAAGTGCCTGTGTTAGAGGAGGAGACTGATGTGCCGATAGTGCGGCAAGAGGCATCTGGGTTGCAGCCTGGGGCTGCAAGGCTTCCCGTTGGTGTAGTGCGGCAAGAGGCTTCTGGGCTGCAGCCTGCGGCCGCAAGGCTTCCCGTTGGTGTAGTGCGGCAAGAGGCATCTGGACTGCAGGCTGGGGCTGCAAGGCTTCCCTTTGAAAGCGATGACCTCTGGGTTGCCCCTGGCATGGTGCAGCCGGCATTGCCACACTTTACTGGTGTTCCAGGGTGTAGAGTGAATACTGAAAACCTTTTGCCGATAAATTTTTTTCAGTTGTTTATGGACGATGTGTTTTTGGCAGAGATTGTTGAGCATACTAATTTGTATGCTGAACAGTTTTTGAGGGACAACAGTGCCAGTCTTACGCCACACTCTAGAGCTACCCGGTGGACTCCCACAAATCTTGAAGAGATGAAGAAGTTCTTGGGTTTAACTTTGTTGATGGGCTTGCTAAGGAAGCCATCAATGTCTTCATATTGGTCTACTAGTCCCTTGATGGCAACTGCTATTTTTCCGGCAGTCATGAGTCGTGACAGGTATTTGCTTCTGCTTCGGATGATGCATTTTGTTGATAATGGTTTAGCGTTGCCACGAGATCACCCTGAGTGTGACCGTCTTTTTAAGATTAGGCCTGTCCTTGATCACTTTGTTGATCGATTTTCTGAGATCTATGCTCCTGGGAAAGAAATTGCAGTGGATGAGTCTTTGGTGTTGTTCAAGGGCCGCTTGGTTTTTAGGCAATACATTCCTAGTAAGAGGGCACGCTATGGAATTAAGCTGTATATGCTGTGTGACAGTAGGACTGGATATGTCTCTAATTTCAGGGTGTACACCGGTAAGGAATCCAGGATTAACCCCCCTGGTTGTCCGTCCACTTTTGGAGTGACTGAGAAAATTGTTTGGGAACTTGGTAGAGGATTTTTTAACAAAGGCCACCATTTATATGTGGATAACTTCTACACTGGTGTGCGGTTATTCAGGGAATTGGCCATAGTGGACACTGTTGCTTGTGGCACAATCCGCTCTAACCATAAAGGTTTCCCAAAAGAACTTGTTTGTCAAAAGCTTGTGCGGGGACAGTGCAGTGCGTTGCGTTGCGTTGCGTTGCGAGGAGCTTCTTGCTGTGAAGTTTTCAGACAGGAGAGATGTCTACATGCTGACTACCATCCATTATGAAAGCACTGCACCTGTGACTGTTTGGGGTCAGGTCGCTGAAGCGCGCAAACCTGTGTGCATTTTAGACTATAATAGGCACATGGGTGGTGTTGACAGAGTAGATCAGAGGTTGGAACCTTACGCTGCTCTTCGTAAGGCTTACATTTGGTACAAGAAGTTGGCATCCATCTTTTCCACTTGGCAACCTTTAATGCTTTTGTTGTGTTCCAGGATTCTTGCCCTGAGTCAAAGATTACTTTTGCTAAGTTTCAGGAGTCTGTAATAGGCAGCCGTGTTGTAGTGGAACAGGCAAGTGTTCCTAGAGTTGGAGTGGTGGAGGATGTTGCTAGATTGAGAGATCGCCACATTCCTGATCACATTCCTCCCACACCCTCAAAAGATTTTCCCAGTAGGAGATGTAGAGTCTGTTGGCGAAGAGGTACGTGGAAGGAGATTCGTATGTACTGCCCCGACTGTCCTTCTAAACCTGGGCTGTGTGTCCCGGCTTGTTTTAGAGTGTGCCACACGCAAAAGAATTTTTGGGAGCATTCATGAGTGGTAAAGTGAACTGCCTGGTCTGTATTCTTTGGAAAATTTGATTCTGTTTAAAGGTTGGCGTTAGTGCAATGTATTTAGTTTCTGATTTTGTGTTTGTAGATTTGTATCTATTTGCGATTTGTTTGTGTTTTTATTTTTGTCTAAAAAAAATCCTAAATGTGATGGCGGTGTGTGTAGGCTGGCGCTTGGTTGTTGGTGTGTGTGGACTGACACTTGGTTGGCGGTGTGCGTGGAATGGTGCTTGGCTGGTGGTGTGCGTGGACTGGTACTTGGCTGGCGGTGTGCGTGGACTGGCGCTTGGCTGGTGGTGTGCGTGGACTGGAGCTTGGCTGGCGGTGTGCGTGGATTGGCGATTGGCTGCCAGTATGCCTGGACTGGCGATTGGCTGGCGGTGTGCCTGGACTGGCGCTTGGCTAGCGGTGTGCGTGGACTGGTGTTTGGCTAGCGGCGTGCGTGGACTGGCGCTCGGCTAGTGGTGTGCGTGGACTGGCGCTCGGCTGGCTGTGTGTGAGTAGTGACTTGCTGCTGGTCACTACACACACTGCTAGCTGAGTGCCACTCCACGCAATCCATCAGCTTGTGTAGTTGCTGTGTCAGGAATGTAGGCGTGGGAAAGTGATGGGCCCTTGAATGGCGCTGTGTGCTGGTGTGAGTTTTGTTATGTGATGGGCCCGCGGCTGGCGTGTGAATGGTTTTGCATGTCTCACACGTATGAAAGGTATATGAATGGCCTGTAAAGAGGTTGGTGCCTTGTCGTGGCTTTACAGCTCACGAGCTGTGAGTCAATGGTTCAGTTTCTCGCCCTTTCAGTTATTAAAAGTGCATTTAATTTTTGTGAAATCACTTGCTAATACAATTGTATATACTGAACCATCACTCACCCTCGTGCCAAATCCAACCAGTATGTGTGTGTGCTTGAGGATTAGATGGCTGTGCAGTAATATTTGTCTTTCTGAAGCAGGGTGTACCTTGTCCCTTTTTGTGAATTTTGTAATGTGTTGCTTTTGTGCTTGGTGGTGCGAATGGTCTTGTGTGTATCACGTATGAAAGGTGTGTGAATGGCCTGTAAAGTGGTTGGTGCCTTGACGTGGCTTTACAGCTCACGAGCTGCGAGTCATTGGTTTGGTATTTTGTGCATTTAATTATTGACAGTGCATTTCATTTTTGTGAAATCTCTTCTTAATAAAATTTAATACACTGAACCATGACTCGCCCTTGTGCCAAATCCAACCAGTATGTGTGTGTGTTTGAGGAATAGATGGTTGTGCAGGAATCTTTGTCTTTAGTTTCTCTGCCAAGGTGTACTTTCCATGTAAGAATAACCCACCAACTGTAGATATTGTCGTAAACCCATGGGAGTTCATGGTGATGTCTCTCTTGTGAATTCAAAAAGTTATTTTATCCCCAATGTCCTGCAAACCTCAAAATGTCTGTCACATTTTCATTGCAATATTGTTCCAAAATTCTCATGCTGTAGAAACAAACAATTAATTATGTCTAAACAAGGGGTGTCACCTGGGTTTTTGGCCGGGTTCTCGGCGGCCATCTAGGGAAACCTACCAAACCCATACATTTCTGAAAACTAGACACCCGGCGGCTTCCAGGGAGGTATGGCTTGCGTGGATCCCCCAACGTTTCCTTACCCAGAATCCCCTGCAAACCTCAATTTTAGCTGCAAAAATCACTTTTTTCACACATTTTTGTGTGGGAAAGTTGTGGCATCACCGGGCTCACACAAATTTACCACCACCCAGCGTTCCGCCAGGTCTCCCGGTAAAAATGGTGCCTCACTTGTGTGGGATGCCCAAGTAGCCGCGACAGGCAAGGGCCCAAAACGTAGTGAGGCGACATCAAAATGGCCTATCGCAAAACCACCTAGTTTTGCACGGAGGGTCACTTGGGTTTTTGGCCCGGTGCTCGGCGGCCATCTAGGGAAACCTACCAAACCCATACATTTCTGAAAACTAGACACCCGGCGGCTTCCAAGGAGGTATGGCCTGCGTGGATCTCCCAATGTTTCCTTACCCAGAATCCCCTGCAAACCTCAATTTTAGCTGAAAAAATCACTGTTTTCACACATTTTTGTGTGGGAAAGTTGTGGCATCACCGGGCTCACACAAATTTACCACCACCCAGCGTTCCCCCAGGTCTCCCGGTAAAAATGGTGCCTCACTTGTATGGGAGGCCCAAGTACCCCCGGCAGGCAAGGGCCCAAACATTTTTTTGATAGGCAATGTTGATTTCGCCTCACAACGTTTTGAGCCCTTGCCTGTCGCGGGTACTTGGGCCTCCCACACAAGTGAGGTACCATTTTTCTCGTAGGACTATGGGGAACGCGGGGTGGGTGGAAATTTGTGGATCCACGCAGATTCCAGAACTTTCCATCACAGAAATGTAGGGAAAATGTTTTTTTTGTGTCAATTTTTTACGTTTGCAAGGGATTCTGGGTAACAGACCCTGTTGGGAGTCAATCAAGTCACCCCATCCTGGATTCCCCTGGGTGTCTAGTTTTAAAAAATATATATAGGTTTGCTAGGTTTCCCTAGGTGCCGGCAGTGCTAGGGTTCAAAAACTACAGCTAGACACTTTGCCAAAAAAGGGTCATTTTTCACTGCAAAATTGAGGTGTGACCACGTTGCGTTTTGCGCCGTTTCTTGCCGCGGGCACTAGGCCGACCCGCACCAGTGAGGTACCATTTTTCTCGTAGGACTTTGGGGAACGCGGGGTGGGTGGAAATTTGTGGATCCACACAGATTCCAGAACTTTCCATCACAGAAATGTGGGAAAAATGTGTTTTTTTTGTCAATTTTTTACGTTTGCAAGGGATTCTGGGTAACAGACCCTGGGGGGAGTCACTCAAGTCACCCCATCCTGGATTCCCCTGGTGTCTAGTTTTCACAAATATATAGGTTTGCTGGGTTTCCCTAGGTGCCGGCAGAGCTAGGGTTCAAAAACTACAGCTAGGCACTTTGCCAAAAAAGGGTCATTTTTCACTGCAAAATTGAGGTGTGACCATGTTGCATTTTGCGCCGTTTCCTGTCGCGGGCACTAGGCCGCCCGCACAAGTGAGGTACCATTTTTCTTGTAGGACTTTGGGGAACGCGGGGTGGGTGGAAATTTGTGGATCCACACAGATTCCAGAACTTTCCATCACATAAATGTGGGGAAAATTTGTTTTTTTTGTCAATTTTTTTACGTTTGCAAGGGATTCTGGGTAACAGACCCTGGTGGGAGGCACTCAAGTCACCCCATCCTGGATTCCCCTGGGTGTCTAGTTTTCACAAATATATAGGTTTGCTAGGTTTCCCTAGGTGCCGGCAGAGCTAGGGTTAAAAAACTACAGCTAGGCACTTTGCCAAAAAAGGGTCATTTTTCACTGCAAAATTGAGGTGTGACCATGTTGCATTTTGCGCCGTTTCCTGTCGCGGGCACTAGGCCGCCCGCACAAGTGAGGTACCATTTTTCTTGTAGGACTTTGGGGAACGCGGGGTGGGTGGAAATTTGTGGATCCACACAGATTCCAGAACTTTCCATCACATAAATGTGGGGAAAATTTGTTTTTTTTGTCAATTTTTTTACGTTTGCAAGGGATTCTGGGTAACAGACCCTGGTGGGAGGCACTCAAGTCACCCCATCCTGGATTCCCCTGGGTGTCTAGTTTTCACAAATATATAGGTTTGCTAGGTTTCCCTCGGTGCCGGCAGAGCTAGGGTTAAAAAACTACAGCTAGGCACTTTGCCAAAAAAGGGTCATTTTTCACTGCAAAATTGAGGTGTGACCACGTTGCGTTTTGCGCCGTTTCCTGTCACGGGCACTTGGCCGACCCGCACAAGTGAGGTACCATTTTTCTTGTAGGACTTTGGGGAACGCGGGGTGGGTGGAAATTTGTGGATCCACACAGATTCCAGAACTTTCCATCACAGAAATGTGGGGAAAATGTGTTTTTTTGGTCAATTTATTACGTTTGCAAGGGATTCTGGGTAACAGACACTGGTGGGAGGCACTCAAGTCACCCCATCCTGGATTCCCCTTGGTGTCTAGTTTTCAAAAATATATAGGTTTGCTAGGTTTCCCTAGGTACCGGCAGAGCTAGGGTTCAAAAACTACAGCTAGTCACTTTGCCAAAAAAGGGTCATTTTTCACTGCAAAATTGAGGTGTGACCACGTTGTGTTTTGTGCCGTTTCCTGTCGCGGGCACTAGGCCGACCCGCACAAGTGAGGTACCATTTTTTTCGTAGGATTTTGGGGAACGCGCGAATGGTGGAAATTTGTGGATCCACGCAGATTCCAGAACTTTCCATCACAGAAATGTGGGGCAAATTTGTCACTGGTGGGAGGCACTCAAGTCACCCCATCCTGGATTCCCCTGGGTGTCTAGTTTTCCAAAATGTATAGGTTTGCTAGGTTTCCCTAGTTGCCGGCAGAGCTAGGGTTCAAAAACTACAGCTAGACTCGCAAAAAATGTGTAAATTACATTGTGAAAATGTGGTGTGTTCACTATGCCTACCCCCACAAGTGAGGTACCATTTTTATCGGGAGACTTAGGGTAGTTCAGATTTATAAAGCAACTGTTATTACCTATTGATTTTTGATGCATTTCTCCCTTCCAAATGAAAGACATTGTGTAAAAAAAAAAGTCATTTTGAAAAATGACCAACAATTCTCATGCTAGTATGAGTATTCCCAATTTCGAAAATGTGCAAATATGCACTGTTTCTAAACTCTGTAATTTTTTCCCATTTCAGAAATACATAGGTGTCTTTCATACCGATTTTTCCATGTATACATTTTCCCACAATAATTGCTATCTACCCGGAACATAATAAAAAACCATTACAAAATGCTGCCCAGTTTTTTACTCTGGGTTCGTTGGGCTCTTGGTGAACCTACAAGTCCTATATATCCCCACAACCAGAAAAGTCCAGTGGATGTAACGGTACATTTCTTTCAAAGAGATGTGATAATTAAAAGAAGTTACAGGTGAAAACGTTGACACAAAAGGCTGCTTTTTTCAACTAATTTTTAATTTTTCCTATAATTAACTGGCAGTTTCTATAAAGAAACCTTTATGGATCTACACAAATGACCCCTTGCTGAATTCAGAATTTTGTCTACTTTTCAAAAGTGTATAGCTTTCCAGGATCCATTATTGCTTTTGTATCCATTTCTACCATTAACTGGAAGGAGGTTGAAAACACAAAATAATAGCAAAAATAGGGTATGTCCCAGAAAAATGCCAAAACTGTAAAAAATATTGGTTTTCTGACAAAATTCTGTCATTCCCTAAAATCTGGAGAAATGGTGATTTCAGCACCACAAACCCTTTTTTGATACCGTTTGCAGAGAAAAACCCAGACGCTTTCATTTGCAGCCCGTTATTCCCATTTTTCACAAAAAAAACAAAATTTTGCTGTATTTTGACTAATTTCTGGGAAGCCTCTAGGAGAATCCACATTCCATGTGTACCTTTAGAATCCCCACAATGGTGGAAGAAAAGGACGCAAATTTGGCGTGGATACCTAATGTGGTCAAAAAGTTACAGGGGCTTAAGCGCGCACTACCACAAATAGCCCAAAAAAGGCTTAGCACAGGAGGGGAAAAGGCCTAGCAGCGAAGGGGTTAAAACTATTTCATCTAGAAAACATATGCAACTGTCAACAGTAGATCTACAATGTCTATGCATTTTAGCATAAAAAACATTGCTACATGGGTTATCCAGGCCCTGATGAAATATGATCACATCATCCCCATCCTGATGGAACTCAATTGACTCTCCTTGCCGGCCCACACAATCTTCAACTGCATTATTTACAAAGCCATCACAACCAGCAACCCGTCA
The DNA here is from genome assembly GCF_964204655.1 of Triturus cristatus. Lineage (NCBI taxonomy): Eukaryota > Metazoa > Chordata > Amphibia > Caudata > Salamandridae > Triturus > Triturus cristatus. Next base: position 1,193,775,006 of record NC_140591.1, read on the forward strand.
ATGTTGCAGATAAGCTCATCCTCCCTGGTGGTTGACAGCACACCCGCATACAGAACACAATGAGACTGCATATTCAGCAGTGTAAAAAAGAAACAAATAAAGCAGCAAGCCTTTTCCATCTATGCACCAAGGACCTGGAACTACACCAGGACTGTCCCAGCCCTGCTCAAATTTAGGAAAGTCAAAAAGACAAACTTCTTGAAAGAATACTACATCACAATATATTTAACGCTTCTAAACCAACAACCTCTCTCAATGCTCGTAGTCTGGATTTCATAATAATTTATGAAATTTGGATTTCAAAATTCTGAAAGTCCTTTCAATTATATTTCTTTTTAAGTACGGAAAATTGTTTATTTTCATATTCATATTTTGGCTAGGCTAATGGTGTCAGCAACAATACCTTTAGAGCAGAACACTGATCACGTAAAAAACCTCTAAAGCACCCAGAATGTGGAGGAATAAGGTAATTTTATATAAGTTTTGTTTGACTGGTAAATGTTCCTCAACTGAATTATTCTTATCCAAGGAGATGTATTGCAACCAAGAGCTTCACATGTGTTGGTATGGCATGTGAGTGTGTAGAACTGGACTACAATGTAGGTCATTTTTGCCTGTAGATCCTATAATGTTTGATGACATCCTCCTCCTTATGGCTAATAGGTGCAGCTGTCTGCCTACATTTTGCTCAACTTCCTTTGTCTTTTTTGGATGTTGTGCTGTCACTGCCACTGTCCTTGGTGCAGAATGACAGCTTCCATGGCTGTATATTGCTATGTGTTGGAATGTGTCATGTTCCTCTTATATACTGGTGACTTTACCCTGTTCTTTGCCCCTATTTTGACCATAATACATTTTTAATGCAGTTTTACTTTTGGATTACGCTGCATGGGTTTGTTTGAAAACAGTACACTTTAGTGTGTTGAGTTTGTGACGGATTTGCAAGATAACACACACTTTGCATACATTAAAAAAAGTTTTAATGGAGCACAGCGCAAAGTGGATTGTGCATCATGTAAGGGGTCAAAATCTTGGGAACCCTACACTGTGTTTCTTAGTAAATACTACTTATACCACTGTACTGGGTTGTGCAACTACCACCACCCATGTTGCAAAAATCCACAAACTCCAAACACAGCAGCCCTTGAATCCCTTGACAACACAAACCTTGACAACCATCTCATATTCTTTAAAATTTATATTCCGTGAAAAGGACCTCTTTTTTCATCAGTCAATAGGTATTAGCTTCCTGAGACTTTACACCTATCTTGGACATCATCAACACTTTTCTTCTCACACTGAGCTTGCGGTCAACCCTGACAACTAGTCAAATCCACACCATGATTAAAAAACACCCAACTCAAATGAGTTTTCTAAATACCACCTCATCACAGGCTTTCACTTCCTAGATGGCAACTTGATTGAGAGAGCATTCAATTCTTGAGAGAGCACTAGCTAAACCTTTTATTCTCAACCTCCTACTACCTTACCAATCAGGGTTTATCTTAATCTGTAGCAAAAAGATTGCCACTGTTCAGGTAGGAGATAGCTTTCAGTCAGTCACTGATAGGCAACAAGATTTGCTGCATGATGGAAACTTGCCCTTTCCCGGAATTGTTTCACCTTTTGGATGAAACCTATTTTGCTGGCTAAAGAACTCTGTGTGCTTTACCCCTGTTAACCAGGGGTAAAGTGCTTGGGTTCCTCCTTTCAACATGATGAAATTGGTATACACCTGATAGGCATAGTCAACTTACATATTAGTAACTAGTATACGGTACAAAGGTGTACACAGGGCATGTAATTTAAATGTCACAAATGGACTGCACAACCATTGTGCCATCCACTGCACTGGCAATGTAAACAATACTGCAGGCCTGCCACCAGTAGCCTGGCTGTGCAGGTTTTAACTGCAAATTCAACCTGTACCATAAGCCCCTTTGACATGCCTAAACATCTCTTTTAAATATGTATGTGCCATACCTAAGTAGGCCTTATTTCCCATAAGGCAGGTGCATGGTATTTAAAAGTAGAACATATAAAGGTTTCATGTTAAACTTACCCTTCAATGATAAACAACTCAAAGCTATTTTCAATGTAGCAAGGTTTTCTATTCCATAGGAAAACACAGGGATTCTATACTAATAATGTATCTTGGGAATGGGACTAGCTAGAAACATAATTAGGCAACTGTTATTAAGAGTTGTTAAACATCCAATTCAAAGGTGGAGTCGGATTCTTTCAAAATATTACAGAAAATAATTTGTAGAAATTAACCTTTGCCCTGCCTGAAGTCCCTGGAAGCTAAATCTGTATTTTACTCTCCCGCTTTGGCCTACCAGTAATTAGCATTTAAAAAAGCATGAATGAGGTGGGAACGTGCTCCCAGGAGAAAACATAGACTGATCTCAATGGGCAGAGATGACCCATCTAAATTTCACAGAATATGCAGGGGAGGCTTGGAGGAACCTTTTTGAGATTAACGTATCAAGTCATGCTTTAATATCACATCCTGCTTGACAGGTCTGCTGGGTCTTTTCATATGAAACTTGGAACGCATTTCAAAGAAGCCTCCCCTGTCAGATACAAATGTTAGCTGGCACTTGGGCAGGGCCCTTCTTTGCCCCCTCCATCCAGTCAAGGCCCAATCACATTGGGCCTCTATTTTCATTACAGCGTCACCATTATTTTCAAGATTGAATTACTTTTGCAAAAAAAACCTTACTGCAATGACTCCTAATATTTCAACTAAAGCGAACAATGGATGAGTTATGCTTTTCATTCACCATCCATTTCACAGAAAGTTGGAGCTGGAATTTTTTGTGATAAATAACTAGACACCACATTGTTGACATGAGAGCGTTATGGAGAGGGGAAATGGTTACTTCTAAAGGCCTTGTTTAAAATATTACTATTGATAAAATCAATGCCAATGTTTATAATGATACATCTGTAAATGAGAACAAAATTGTATCACTACGTTCAAATTCACCCGTCATGAACTCTCCATCAACCCTGACTCAGAAATACGTGGTCAGGCTGGCTCTGCGGCCAAGGCCTGAGGTTACTGGTTGACAGGTCGCATGTGGGGTGGCACCTAGCTGACAGACAAATGCAGGAACAGGAAACTCAGGTCCATTCCACAGATAAGGGCAGCAACACCACAATGGTCCAGGGAGAATGACCCCAATAAAAGCACACATGGTCAGAGAAGTGCACACATTCCCAAAACACCATAAAGTCAGATGCCACATGAAGTTTGGGACACACAGCCAATGAGGACACAGCATACACAGTACACACAGTGATCATGTGCTTCGATGCTGGATATCTGGACATATAACCCACTGGTCCCCATTGTGTCCACGCAAGGTCAAACCCCACCTGCAACTGTCATCAGGGGCCTTATTTATGAGTCCACAGACAAGGCTTGCATTCTTTCACCATAAAAAGTATCGACTGAAGTACTTTATGATACCCAAAGAAATGTATAAAGCCCTTTTCAGATTGATTGTACTTTGAAACATTTCTCAGACCAGCTTCTGTAACTGTGCTTCCAGCTGAAGTTGTTTATTTGAACACGTTTTGACAAACGCCTCTTGTCTTTTGTTTTTTCAAGGTAAAATCATATTCGAGCAACAACACTAATATCTGAGGACCCATTAAAACCCTACCTTTCAAAGCAATATTAAATTGAAATTAATTCCCATTCCCTATCTGTTGTTTGGTAAATATGTGTACTGGAGTTCTGAGAGCTTTTCTTCTTTTCTCCCTTTCATGGGTCAAGAACATGAATTGATTGTATCTTTGCAAGTAAAACACTCACTGTTAATTTAATAAACTCTCTTATGAGCCCAATATTTACTCTCAACTATGCTCCTGTATTCACAACCTTGAATGTATTCATTATTATTCAATATTAATAATCTAACTAGAAGATACTGATTAAATAGTATTGTATAGCCTTATAGCCAGCTGTCAAGGACTATACTGGTTCTTAAAGGCCCTGAACCTGCATTTTAATCCCGAGCCTATAACAAGGGTGAGGTCCTTTAACAACAGGTATAGCCCAGAGTGGCTATATGGACAGAAATACAAACATTGAAATGTTGGAGCTCCGGGCTTATACCTGCCATTATAAGCCCAAACTACTCCACTACCTTCAATGGAGCTCACAACATTTCAACGTTCTAATTATGTATTAACTGATTAACTTTTCTGTCAAGCAATGTTCATTAGAGAGCTATAGCTGAATACTAAGGTGGGCTCAAGGCAGGGAAAATCATCAAAATTATTAAAACTAGAAGAAAAAAAATGAGTAATTTACTAGCATCAGAAATGAAGTGGATAGCTCCATTAATAGCTCTGATAAAGCAATGTCTAATGCGCTTGAAAGACATTATGGATCCTATTCCAATCCTGATCAACATCATGAAAAATACCTTAAAGATATACCTAAAAATAATTATCACAGATTCAGATTTTGATAAAGTGGTTTGCAGGTTTGCTCAGCAGAGTCCCTCCAACTACCAGTATGGATAACCAGGAGCTCATTGTGCAAACCTCATAAGTCCTAAGCTTTTCAAAACAAACCCAGTGCTGTAATGCCACTGGGCCCTTATGCTTTGATCTTATATTTTCTTCTGACAACACCTCAGAATCTTTTAATTTGGTACTTGAGCTTGGGGCTGGGACTCTGCAATTTTTGAATAGGGAGTTTCGATAGGGATCTCGATAGGAAGCCCCCTATATCCTACTTCTACAGACGGATAAACCATACGTCAAGCTACCAGACAATACTGCTGTAGTGCCACTGGGCCCTTTTGCTTTGATCTTAACTTTTCCTGTCACTACACCTCAGAATCATTTATTTTGGTCTGCCGATACATCAGGCTCAAGCAATTTAAATTTAAGACAACAAATTATTCAGATTTATCATTCTTGGGCCATCAATTAACAAAGTTCTAGAAGGAGAGTTCAGGAAAGGGCATTATTCATATCAGCTCAAATATTCTCTCCCAAAGGGAAAGAAGTATGGGAATAGCACATATAGCGTATGCACCAGCCAGGAGAGTCCACAAGTTTAAAAGCTATCTCTCAGTCCGATAGGAAGGAATCCTCATGGAAAAAGAATGTATGTCCAATCATCAATCCAATGGATAGGGGTGGCACCTCCTGGGTTACCTCATCGGATCAGACCACTCAGTCCGTTAGCCAGTTCATATAGGATGCTTGTCATGAGACATACCACATTTTAAAGGAATATAGGTTTTTCAGGCTCTGTAAATGATCAGATCACCCGGTAGAGGTGGACCTTTAAACAAAGATCCTTTAACAATTCACATGAGCAAGTTTGAAAGGGTAGCTTCCCAGACAGATGTTTCTGGTGTAACAATAATTGTGTACAGTAGTTCTTGTAAGAGCATGGGAATTCCTGAAACAAGATACGTTTTCAATACTTTTGAAATATTGAGATATTCTTCCATGGAGACAGTGTCGAGCAAGAGGAAAAGGAAAAATATGCATGAATAAGCAGAGAGGCCTATTTGAATTTAGGCTAATGTATGCAAGATTATAACCATTGAAATATGCATTTTTATTATGAATTATGACATTTAGATGTGATTTGCAGTGTATACATACATGCCTGAGGCAAGTTAGTCCCATTGTAAATGACATATGTACCTATAACGTACTACCAGATTTCTAAAGTACCAACATGTAACTTTATCTAAAAATCTGAAAAACAAATTTCATTTTAGGCACATTACATTGGTACATATATAAAGATCATACTGTGAAAGATTCAGGTAATAATTATGTATTGCATACGTGAAGCACCAATGTACTTTCTTTCACTTGATGCAAATTTTCACATAAGTATAAAATGGAGTTTGGAATGAAAATCCCCATTTGCACATAATTCTTGTTAATGCTACATTAGTGATTTGTGAGCTTTCATGTACGTCATTATTAAAGAGGATGAATAATGAAACCCGTATACTAAGTTACATCTTTTCATGTTTCTATAACATTTTATATAAATATTCCAAAACATTTTTAGTAAACACGAACTTAGGTTATTCAACGTGTAGTTTTGTCTACTCTACGCTCCTCTTCATGCTTTTATGATGCAGTAATTTTCCATGATCTAATTCTCATTTTTCCACAACCCATTGTGAGCACACATTGTGAACATTTGTCATTTTTCTCACAAAAAGGTGTCAATAATGGTTTTACTCATCAACTAGGGATTCAGCAGCACTCTCCAGCCAGCCAGGCCCACAGTGTCTTCGAGGGTGGCTCTGCACAGAAGCAGTAATCCACAGTACCATCTCATTCAGGCATAATTCCAGAAAGGGTACCCCAGAACACCACAACAGGTCAAGTTCCTTCTTGCCCTAGGGGAAAATCAGAGTACTGGTCTCACCAGCTGTGGAGAAAGAAAGACAGAAAGAAAGAAAAGAGAGAGGGAGAGAGAGAGAGAGAGAGAGAGAGAGAGAGAGAGAGAGAGAGAGAGAGAGAGAGAGAAAGAGAGTAGCAAACATCCAGAGATACAAGCCCAAGGTCACTATCTCTCTTGGCAGAGGTCAACAGCAAAGCTGGTGCTTAATCTTCCTTTCCGTTGCTCTGTGAGTCTTTCGCCTCCCTCTCAGCTCTCTTGGTTTTGAATGGAGATGGACATTTTAGCCATTGGTGTGACCGCGACCCCAAAATAATTCTGCCACATCATTTATTCACCTATATTCTATGCTATCAAGGCTTGGACTACGGGCTGTCCTACTCCCATACAACATTCTGGTAGATTTCCAAAATGACAAAACTTTTGAAAATAGGGCTATATCATATTTTTATCACTTCTTCCAAACTAGCTACCATCTTTATGCCAACTACCTTTAAAGTGCCTGTAATGTGTTAGATAGCCTAATCTGCATGCCTGCGCGTAAGCGCTAAATAATACACGGGAGCCGATCTTTCGTTTACACCCGCGCGGCTCCGACTCTTCCGCCGAGGCCACGCCCCTTTATTTAAATGCGCTAGCGCCTGACGTCACGCGTAAGCGCTAGCGCGGCTCGACAGCGCGGAAGGCTAGAACGCCTCGCGCACGCCGAACACTACACTCCTTCCAACCTTTATAAAACTTTAAGCAAAACATAAAAACCAACGATGCATCTATTACCAGTCTGCCAGTCCTTACAGGTTACACCATATAGTCCGCCAGCTGGGATGAGGGTGCCGGGTTCTTCCTCAGGTTGTAGCGGGATGGGCCGTCTCGGGAAGGGGCCACCTCGGGGGTTCTGCGCCTCGGGGTGTTCGGCTCTACCCGGACTGGGGAGCTGCCAGGCGAGTTACCCCCCGGGGTGGCGGGGATGGACTGGGAGCCACTCTCCTCGCTCCGACCGTCCTCCACCTCCTGATCCTCGCTCGGTTGGTCGGGATCCGGCCCCTCGGGCTCGGTCCCGGGACCTGAGGGTGTTCCTGGATGGACTTTTTTGAAGAAGGACACATCTCGCGTGACCGTTTCAGCACCTCTTTGAGCGGTCACCATCGTGCCTGTCCGGCGGGTGACAATCCATGGTTGGGGTTCAAAAGGAAGTCTGAACTTGCTGCCTGGGTAGCGGTCCTTCACGTACACTCGATCTTGTTGTTGTATCGTGGACTCCTTGGCTCCCCTTCGCCGGCTGGCGTGGTCATTCGAGCGCATCCGATTGGCTAAGGTCTTTTCGCTGGTGGCTTGCGCCGGAACCCAAGTAGGGTGGTGTGGGATCGTGTCACTCACGATTCTCCCCATGGTGGCTGGTCCTGGCGCTGCCTCGGTCGTGACATGGGGGGTCAACCGGTATTCCCGCAGGAAGCTGTAGATCGCTCTCTCCAGTGGAGATCCGTCAGCCATGGCTATGCGAATGGTTTTGTTGAGAGTCCTCATAAACCTCTCCACCTCTCCATTGGCTTGGGGCCACCGGGGTGTTATTTTGCGGTGATGGATCCCCCAGCCCTTGAGATACTCAGCGAATTCCTGCCCTTGGAAAGGCGGTCCATTGTCGGTCTTGACCACCCCGAATATGCCATGAGTGGCGATGGTTTTTTCGAACTTCGCGATCACTTCAGTGGCTGTCTGGCTCCCCACGATTTCGACCTCTGGGTATTTGGTGAAATCATCAATAATGACCAACGCGTACCGTCCATCGGGGAGATGTCCGAAGTCGGCACTCACGCACTCCCACGGTCTCTGAGGATTGTCTTCGGTCGCCACCGGGTGAGGGCGTTCCGGCTGTCCTGCGGCTTGGCACCACGTGCAGGTTCTCACCGTCTGTTCCACCATCGCATCCATACCTGGGAACCATACTTTGGCTCGGAGCCTGCCCTTTGTCTTTACCACTTCTTGTTGTCCCCTGTGGGCGAGGTCCACCGCCTGTTGAGCGAGGCTGGCCGGCATGACCAGCCTCGGACCCCGCAGAAGACATCCTTGGGCATCAACGGACAGCTCACTTCTCACTTTCAAGAACGATTCCAGTGTCAGCTTGGCTTGGGGTGTCCGTCTGTTGAGCGAGGCTTGGATTGTCTTCCAATCCCCCGATCTGACAGCCTCGGCTGCGGCTCTCACGCACTCATCACCTTCCGAGGCCTCTATTATTGCGGCCAGGCTCATTGGGAGGGGTCGTGACCGCTCTGTCACGTACCGGACGTACTCCTCTGTATCCTCGGCCTCCTCCTTCTCCTCCGTCGTTGCTTTCCGTGGGTGTTGTGACAGATAGTCCGCCGGGTTAGTGGCCCCTGGTTTGTACTCCACCCGGTAGTCGTACCCTTGGAGTTGGAGTATCCATTTTTCAATCCGGGGCGGCGGTTTCGAGGATGACCCTTGGAATAGGGGAATGAGTGGCTTGTGATCGGTTGTCACTGTGAAATGATGTCCATACACGTAGACGTGAAAATACCGGCATGCCCAGTGGATGGCGATTGCTTCTCGCTCGATTCGCGAGTACCGCTGCTCTGTCTCGGTCAGGGACCAGCTGGCGTAGGCGATGGGGGCCCACTCCTCGTTGTCCTGGAGTTGCGTCAGGACCGCTCCCAGCCCAAACGGGCTCGCATCGACCGCCACGTTGGTGGGCTTTGCCGGGTCGAAGTATGAGAGGGTAGTGTCCGCAGACAGGGCCGCCTTCGTCGCTTGGAATGCCTGCTCCTGTTCCAGGCCCCACTGCCACGTGGTGGACGACTTGGTCAGCTCTCTGAGGGGTTTGGTGAGGTTGGAGAAGTCCGGAATGAAGCGGCCGCAGAAATTGACCATGCCCAGGAAACTCCGGGCCTCCGAGATGTTCGTCGGAGCTGGGGCATTTTGGACATCCTTCACCTTGTCCGGGTCTGGGGCCACCCCTTGGTCCGAGAAAGTATACCCAAAGAAACTGATCTTGTTCTGCAGGAACTGACACTTCTCCCAATGCAGGGTCAAACCTGACTCCTGAATCCTCTTGAGAACCCCTCTCAACCTCTGGTGGTGTTCCTCTATGGTTGACGCGTATATGAGCAGGTCGTCGCTCACGTTGAGCACACCAGGGAGCCCGCTGAGCACCTCTCTGATGGTATTTTGGAATACCTCGGCGGCACTTGAGATGCCGAAGTTTAGGCGCCGATACCGTCTGAGGCCCACATATGTGGAAAATGTGGTGATGTACCTCGAGTCCGGATGAAGTGGTAGCTGGTGGTAGCCTGACCGTAGATCCATCTTTGAAAACCACCGGGCCCCGTTCAGCTCTCCCAAGATGTCATCAATGGTGGGCGTCAGGTGTCGCTCTCTTTTGACCGCGGCGTTAGGGAGGCGCATGTCCACACAGATGCGGACTTGTCCTGGCTGCTTCGGCTTCCTGGCGATGACGATCGGGGATACCCACGGGGTTGGCCCACTGACCTTTTCGATGATGCCTTGTTTCTCCAGGGCCTCCAGTTCCTCCTCGACCTTCTGCCGCAGGTGGAAAGCAATCCGCTGGTGCCTCAACGCCACTGGCTGGACCGATGGGTCGATGTGTAAGGATACTTCCTTTCCTTTCAGGCACCCAATGCCGTTAAAGACTTCTCCAAATTCTTCCAGAATGGTGTCCAGTTCTTCCTCCAGGACTGCCATGGCAAACGAGATCAGTCTTAATTCTTCGGCCGATTGCCCGCTCAGCAGCATCCCGCTGCCCTCTTCCGTGACATAGACGGTGGTGTTGATGCTCCTCTCGCCATGTCGTAGCTCTGTTTTGAAGCATCCGATGAGGGGAATGGGCGTCTTCTGGCCGTATGCGAACACCCGAATCTTCGCCTCTCTCAGCTGGGGTTTTGCCCGCAGTTGGTGGTAGACATTGGCGGCCATCAGCTCAATGGAGGCCCCGGTGTCAATTGTCGCCTTTACCTCTTGTTGTTGGATTAGGATGCGACATTTCGGAAGTCTGCGCTTCTTTTTCTGTGGTTGATGGATTGCAAACACATAATGGACTGGGTACTCTTCGGTGTTGTCGTCCATATCTTCACTGTCTGCCTCTTCGCGTACCGCATGGGTCGCCTCCTTCTTGGCTCTAGTGGACCGGCACACCGCCGCAAAGTGGTTCATCCACCCGCAGGCGCCGCACTTCTTCCCTCGGGCCGGACAATCTTGCATGCGGTGGGGTTGTCCGCCACAGTACCCGCAGTCTTTCTTCTTTGCCTCCGGCTGCCGTTTCCCTCCGGCTTGCCTCCCCTTCGGCCGCACTACGTTCACCGCTTCCGCCACTTGCACTTGCTCCGTCTTCACCGGGCGATGTAGGGCTGCCTCCATATGCGAGGCTCTCGCTTGCGATAGCTCCTTCGACCGTCCGAGGGTGAGGATGTCCGCCAGGGGCTTTCCTTCTTCCTGGAGGACCGTGACGCGAAGCTGAGACGAGTAACACCCCTGTATGATCTGCCCTCGGATCTCTTCCTGTTCGTCGCGGAATCCACACGTGCTGGCCAACTCCTTCAGCCTGCCATGGAACGCATCCAGGGACTCGTCCGCCTCTTGTTTGGCCTGGCGGAAAATGAACCTTTCATAGTCTCTGTTCGCCATGGGCTCAAAGTGGGCGTTAAGCGCGTTCAGCAGCGTGTGGTACGTCTTCGGCGTGGCTTCCACAAGAGTTTTGTAGATGCGGTGGATGTCCTTGCCTCCTAGGTGGAGCAGCAGTGCCCTGTGCCTTTCCCTCGCGATGCCAGCCCCTTCGAAGTAAAATTGCAGGCGATCTGTCCAATCCTTCAAGCGCGGGGCAAGGGACGACGGGGCACCGTTGACGACAAACGGCTCAATGGCGGGGATCGACGACATCTTGGCACGTGCGCAGCACGCGGTGGAAGCAGGCTTCCTCTCCTTTGCGTCGACGCCACTAGGCGTGCACCTCCCCCGGCCGTTGCGCGCTGACTCTCCTCGCGCTGCTGCACCTACCGGTGAGCGCGCCTACCTCCAGACGGCATCCGCGGGACTCCTCAGGCACTTCAGGGTTGAGGCGATCACGCTCGGCGTAGGCCTGGCCCGTGAGAGGGCGCGGTCGTCGTCAGGCACTTCGTGGGGCAGGTGGGGCGCCACCTGGGCGAGACATACTCCTTCCAGGCTGTGGATTGGGGCCCCAGGGCGCACACAGCGTCACCTCCGATGGCAGGATGGACGTCCAGGGCACTTGCAGTGTCCCCCAACAGGCCTCACAGTAGGCTCAGCCGGGTCTCCACGAGGGGGGCTGCACACACACAGGCCCAGTATGCATGGGAGGCCAACAGTGGTCCCTGTGGGGCACCAGATAGCACAACAGGGCTCAGTAGACCCCTCGTCGCCAGTGTAATGTGTTAGATAGCCTAAACTGCATGCCTGCGCGTAAGCGCTAAATAATACACGGGAGCCGATCTTTCGTTTACACCCGCGCGGCTCCGACTCTTCCGCCGAGGCCACGCCCCTTTATTTAAATGCGCTAGTGCCTGACGTCACGCGTCAGCGCTAGCGCGGCTCGACAGCGCGGAAGGCTAGAACGCCTCGCGCACGCTGAACACTACAGTGCCAGCATGGTGGAAGATTAAAACGGGAGTCTGATTTCTGTCATTTGTCCAGGACCAGTACCTCTCTTGACCCAATTATGACCTAATTATGAGGAGTATGCTGCAATGAGCCTGTGAAATTCATAGCCTCAACCACTTCCCCAAGCACCAGAAGCTAATCACCAATTAAATTGGGCTTCGTGTGTAAAGTGGCTTTTGTCTCAATAGTAATTCCGTAAAGAAAGGAATTCACAAAAATATTCTTGTGTACAAGTACCTGAAGAAATTCAGTTAGTGTAAAACAAACCCTTAAACTGAAATCCAGACCCCTTCAAACACATTACTCCCAGGGCCATAATCCTCTTCTTTACTAAAGAGGTGACTCGACATCGCCAGACAGAAAAAAGAACAGAAGAATATTTGAAGTAATAGCCCCTCCCCATAAGACTGCAGCCTATATAGGCCTTACATACCCAGCATTCCTCCTTTTCTTTTTTTCTGTCTTGCTGATAGAAGAGACGAGGAGAGGATGGCTCCTTCTGGGCTCGGGCTACCTGGAGTTGATGAAGTGGTGATTGATGTCAGTCGCTCTTCAGCAGGGCGGGACTATGGCTGTGTTCTGCCCATCTCTCTGCCTGCAGGGCTTGTAGGGAGACGCAGATCTGAAGACTGTGATTCTTGGCGCTAACTTTAAGAGTTCTTTGTGAAGTTACTTCCTCACTCCTGGTAGCTCATGTGCAAGGAACGGACGCTTGCGCATGCGTCAGCTGGTCCTTCTCCCGGGTTGCAGGAAGTGAATTGGAGTTTAATGGCCAGCATAAAGGGAGGGTAAGTCCAAATAGCAGTGGCGATTCTTTGCTTTTGTGGGAATACCTGGCAAATTGGGTGTTTGGTGTTAGACCTGGCACCTTGGCGTGAGTTTCCCTTCCACTTTTTGATGGTGTGCCTCGATTGTTTTGCTGGTGTTGTCCGCTCAGGGCACTGCGCCACGGCTAATCCGTGCCGCAGTGCAAGTGCTCCCTAGGTAAAGTGTACCTGTAATGGATGTTCCTGATTGGTTTATTGGATTCACTGTCAGTCCCCAGTAAAGTGCACCAGGGGTGCCAGGGCTTGTGAATGCCAATGCTGCTGGTGGGCTTGCAGCGCTGGTTGCGCCACCCACAGAAAGCGGCTTTGTAAGATGTGTCTAGGGTCTGCCACCGCAGACCCTGCGTGCAGTCTGGGACTGTCGCGCTGACTGCGCAAGTGCCCCCACTTGCCAGTCCCTAAACCTTCCCTTACCTACATATTAGCCACCCCTCTGGTAGGCCCAAGGGCAGGGTGCATTGTAGGCATAAGGTAGGACATGCCCTGATGTGTGTGGCATGTCTTAGTAGTGAATTACAGCCCTTTTCGTTTTTCACTATTGAAGGCTACCTGTTCTCCATAGGCCAGAATGGGCTGCTGGGATCACGCCAACGCTGTGACCCCAGTGGACTCAGAGAGCATGGTAGAATGTCAAGTTTAGTATGCCTGAACTCAGAATAATAAAATACTTCTTGTAGTCAAGTTTATTTTAATATCCTGGGTTTGTAAATACTACTTTTAGAAAGTTAGTATTTACTGACCTGGCCATTCAGTCTGCCTCTGCTGTGTGTATGTGTTCTGCCTGGCAACAGTAAGGAGCAGGGTTGGGGAATCCCCCGAGACAGGTTGGCTGCCAGGTGGTGGGTAGAGAGGTGACACCTGGATGGGTGGGAGGAGTACACCTTGACTCTTGAATAGACCTGTGCTCTGCCACCACAAAGCTGGCGCCGCCCCCTGTGGAGCGGCTGATGTCTCTGCCCTGCTGCTGAAAGGAAAGAGCAGAGTCACCATAACAAAGTGCTCCAGAACTGGACTGAGCCAGGCCCAGGCCCCCTGGCGCTAAAGAACAAAAGAATCATGGTATAAAAGTAGGAGCCTGGCTCCTAAGAAATCAGAATCCTGTTTTACCACAAAGAACCTCTGCCCGACTAGGAGGAGAAGAAGACGCTGGAGGAGCTGGCCTGCTGCTTGCCTTGCTGAGAAAGGAGAGGAAGAGACTTACTGAAAAGACTTTGCTACTTTGTGCTTGAACATTCTCCAAGGGCTTGATCTGAGCTTGCCCCCTGAACTGAACCCCAGGACCAGTGGGTTCTCTGTGCGTTTGCTCGTCCTCCAATTCGAGCCGTGTGTGCATCCCGCTGGAAAGAGACTGCGCCCCTCATCGCCCCTCCTAGGGCCGTGACACTCAGAAGCTTGCCTGCCTCAAACCCGTGAGAGCCCCGTTCCGTCCAGAGCCGCTCTCTGTCCCCGGGCCAGGCCGCCTGCATCCCTGTCACCGCCTGCTACTGGAGCGCGCTGACCGCGCTATCACCCCTCCCGCCGGAAGCCGTCCGACGACTGTGATCTACGCCGGGTCATCCAGCTGCACTGACCGTGCCCTGCGACCCCGCTTCGCTATCCCCGGACATCTCAGGCCACGCCGCCCCCGCTGTGGAGACCCTCCTGCACCGCCGTGCTAAAGGGTCGCTGGCCGCGCCTGCCAACTTGCCCACACCTGCTGATTGAGGACCCAAGAACACTTCTTAAGCTGAGAGTCGCACCGACCTGTGCCGACCCTCCACATCACTAAGGAAGTTCCAGTATCGGGCTCGGGGCCCGCAACGCCTTATTTCCCCGTTCGCAGGAGCCGATCGCTGTGAGTACAGGAACCACAAGTAACCTTGGCAAGAGACTACAAGGTCTCCATTTGAAGCTACGAACAAAGAACATTTGCCTGCTTTATAACCTGGTGGCCTAGCGAAAACGTTATTGGTCTTGTGATAAGTGTGCTGAGATATATATACCTTATTTTTACATAAAGGAGCGTATTTTTATATATATCCAAGTCTGGTGTCCGTTTCTGGGGGGATTGATGTATTTACTGTGTGTATGTTTGTAAGTGCTTAACCAACAACGCCTGAGGAATCGCCTTGGCTGCTCACGCCACGCACCTAGAGGGTGAGCAAGGGTCATTCGCGAGGGGTTATCCTGCGCCCTGACGTGGAGGAGAGGGTTCCTGCTTGACACAAGGGCAACCTTGCGCCAACCAGAGATCCCCGACTCTAACATTGTTGGCAGCGGGTGGGATTTCGGATTTGCACTTGTAATTTGCATACAGTGAATTATTAATCACCAGATAGTGAGAGCCGACCAAGTAACGCAGCCACAGGTTTTCATTTTTTTGAACTTTGTTGAGACATCTGCCATTACTGCAACCATGCCTAGCTCACTCTCCGCTGGGAGAGCACTCTCTGTGATTTCTGGAATAGATGAGGTGGATTGGGAGAGACTGGAAGGCTACTCGATGGAGCAATTGAAAGGCTACAGTGTAAAATTCCGAGTCCCCCATGCTGGATTCAAGAGGAGGACCCAGTACGCCAAGGCGCTGAGAGCCTGGAAGGAGTCACGAGACCCACGGAATGCGGGGGACATCGTTCCACCCGACAACCTTGAGGAGCCCAGCAGAGTCCGGTCGCCAGAGGAGCTGGCAGACAGGGCAGCAGACAGGGCGCATGCAATGGAGATGGCAAAGTTGGCAGGACAAATGGAAATGGAAAAGCAGAAGTTGGCCCTGGAGGCACAACAACGCCAAATGGATCATGATATAAGATTGAAGGAGTTGGAGCTGAAGGCGAAAAGTTTGGATACCACTCCTTCTGGTGGCAGCACTCCACCGGTGCAGGTAGAGTCCAAGGTGTACATCCCCAAAGATGTAGTAAAGGAGTATTTTAGAAAGGATGACATAGGGCAGTGGTTTAGAGCCTACGAGGTGGCCATGTCTTCACACCGGGTCCCTGAGAAAGACTGGGGAACGGGGTTGTGGTGAAGGTTCCTTACTGAAGGGCGTGACACACTGTTAGATTTACCCTTAGATCTCCAAGCCTCATACCCCCATATGAAGGAAGCTTTAATGACCAGGTATGGGTTAACTCCTGAGCTATATAGACAGAGGTTCAGGGAGACTAAGAAGATCCCTGAGAGTACGTATGTGGAGTATGTAACCTTTTTCTGCAGAGCACTGGATGGTTGGGTGAAGGGTAGCAAAGTGAATGATTATCAAGGGCTGCTTGATTTAATTGCATGGGAGCACTTGTCCAGTCAATGTTTTCCTGAGCTACGCCAGCACCTGATTGATAGCAAGCTGTCCAACCCGAGGAAGCTTGCTGAGGAGGCAGACCGCTGGCTCAGCACCAGGGTCCACAAGGGTCAAGTGGGAGACTCCGCCAAAGGTGGGCAGGGTCCCCAGCAGAAGAGTGGGGGGGACAGGGGTAAACAGAAAGGGTTCCAAAAAGGCCCCCAAAGTAATCCCCAAGGGAACCAGCAGAAGGGTTCTCAGCCTCCCCCACCCCCGCAGCAGAACGGGGCCCCGACAGGTAGACCTGTTCCAAAGGGGCCCTTCAATTGTTATAGGTGTGGTGACCCGGGTCACATTGCCTCTGATCCCAAGTGTTGCCTGTTTGGTAAGACCGCACCCACTGGTGCTCCACCCCGGCAAGTAGCTAGTATTAATTTTGGGGAGGAGGTAGCAGTCCAGGAGGGTGGGGGTCCCGGGCAGATGACCCTAGTCTCGCTAGGAGACAGTGAGATGGTCCCTGAAACCTACTTACCCTCTAACACTAAGAAATATGGGCAAGTAGTGACCATCAATGGAAAGAAGGTGGAGGCTCTTAGAGATACAGGAGCCAGCGTGACCTCGGTGAGGCAACACCTGGTGTCTCAAGAGCAGATTGTACCCAATGCCTACTGTAGGGTTGTCAATGCTGACAACATAGAGAGTCGTTGTCCAATGGCTCAAGTTCCCTTTGAGTGGGGGGAGGTCTCTGGTACTCTACAAGTCGCTGTGAGAACTGACATGCCTGTAGACTGTCTGCTAGGGAATGACCTGGAGAGCTCCCATTGGGAAAAGGTGGAGAAGACCACGCATCTGAGGATGGTGGGTCTACCCGACTGGGCGTGCGTGACCACCCGGTCCATGGCAGCCAGTAGGGGTGTTGAGAGGGTCCTGGAGCCTGAGGGAGAGGTCCAGGAACCGGCCTTAGGGAGAAGGCGCAGGAGGCGTGGGAAACCGGCCCCCAAAGTTCCCACGGCCCAGGAGGAAGTAGACCCTGAGGGGGATGCTCTGGAGCCTACCGGGGAACAGATTGCCGAGCTGGGAGACCTGCCTGAGCTGACCCATTGGCAGCAAGAAGGAGGTCCCTCCAGGGAGGAATTCTGCAGGGAGCAGAAAGAATGCCCTTCTCTCGTGGGTATGCGGCAACAGGCTGCAGACCAGGCCAATGGTGTTCAGGCCAAAACACATTACGTGTACTGGGAGAGTGACCTCCTGTATTCCGAGCCTAAGGCTGCTGAACCTGGGTCAGCCCGTGTGCTGGTGGTACCCCAGAAGTTCAGAACCTTCCTACTGGGGCTGGCTCATGATGTGCCTTTAGCAGGACATTTGGGGATGGACAAGACCTATGACAGGCTTGTCACCCACTTTTACTGGCCCCAAATGCACAAGAATTCAGATTCCTACTGCAGAACCTGTCAGACTTGCCAGGCAAGTGGTAAGAGCGGAGGGAAGCACAAGGCTCCTCTGCAGCCCTTCCCCGTGGTCGGTACGCCATTCCAGCGAGTGGGTATTGACATTGTGGGGCCTCTGGACCCCAAGACAGCCCTGGGCAACAGGTTCATCCTGGTCTTGGTGGACCATGCCACCCGGTACCCTGAAGCCATCCCTCTGAGGACAGTGACGGCCCCCGTGGTGGGACGAGCACTGATGGGAATTTTCTCCCGAGTGGGATTCCCTCTAGAGGTGGTGAGCGACAGGGGGACCAATTTCATATCCACATATATGAAATCCCTGTGGAAGGAGTGTGGGGTAACGTACAAGTTCACCACTCCTTACCACCCCCAAGGAAATGGGTTGGTTGAGATATTCAACCGAACCCTCAAAGGCATGATCATGGGCCTGGACGGTCCAATGAGGCGTAAGTGGGACGTCCTCTTGCCATGCCTGCTCTTCGCTTACCGAGAGGTGCCACAGAAGTCTCTAGGGTTCAGCCCCTTTGAGCTTCTGTATGGTCACCCGGTAAGAGGACCTCTGAGTTTGGTAAAGGAAGGCTGGGAGCAATCTCCCAGGAAACCTCCCCAGAATGTATACAGTTACATGCTGGCCTTCCGAAACCAGACTCGGCGTTTCAGGCAACTTGCTGAGGCAAATCTGGAAGCCAGCCAGGAGGAGATGAAGCGGTGGTACGACCGGAATGCCACTCTGGTAGAGCTTCAACCTGGACAAAAGGTGTGGGTCTTGGCCCCAGTGGAGCCTTGTGCACTTCAGGATAAGTGGACAGGTCCATTTGAGGTTGTGGAGCGCAAAAGTCCTATCACCTACTTGGTGGACATGCAGTCTCCCAGGAACCCTTTGAGGGTCCTACATGTTAACCGCCTTAAGCCCCACTTAGAGAGGACCGAAGTGGGCATGCTGCTGGCCACTGATGATGGAATGGAAGAGGAGACCGAGCCTCTTCCTGACCTCTTAGTGGCCTCTGAGAAAGATGGGTCAGTGGATGGAGTTAACCTCTCACCCACCCTGACGCCCGAACAACAGGAAGATTGCCGCCACTTGCTGGGGCAGTTCTCCGATAGGTTCTCCCTGGTTCCTGGTGTCACAGATTGGTGCGTCCATGATGTGGACACCGGAGACAGCTTACCCGTGAAGCACAAGGCTTACAGGGTAACTGACAGGGTCAGAGCTTGCATCAAGGAGGAGGTCTCCAAGATGCTTGCGCTAGGGGTGGTTGAGTCCTCCAGCAGTCCTTGGTCCAGCCCCGTGGTCTTGGTCCCAAAGGCTGCTGCGCCGGGAGCCACACCTGAACTCCGGTTCTGTGTGGACTACAGAGGACTCAATTCAGTAACGAAGACTGACGCGCACCCCATCCCCAGAGCTGATGAGCTCATTGATCGGCTGGGGGCTGCCCGGTTCCTCAGCACATTTGATTTAACGTCTGGGTACTGGCAGATCGCCTTGACCGAAGGGGCCAAAGAGAGGTCAGCATTCTGTACACCAGATGGGCACTTCCAGTTCCGAGTCATGCCATTTGGGATGAAGAATGCCCCTGCCACCTTTCAGAGGTTGGTCAACCAGGTACTGGTTGGGCTGGATGCGTTCAGTGCCGCCTACCTGGATGACATCGCAGTGTTCAGTGCCACCTGGCCCGAACACCTGCGCCACCTCTGGGAAGTGTTGATGGCTCTGCGCCGAGCAGGCCTCACGATCAAGGCAAGCAAGTGCCAGATCGGGCAGGGTTCCGTGGTGTACTTGGGACACCAAGTGGGGAGTGGCAAGGTGGCACCCTTGCAACCCAAAATTGAGACCATCCTGGCTTGGGAACCCCCCAAGACGCAGACCGCAGTGAGGGCCTTCCTGGGGCTCACTGGGTACTACAGGAGGTTTGTCAAGGGCTATGGAACGATCGTTGCCCCCTTGACAGAGCTGACTTCTAAGAAGCAGCCCAGGAACGTGATCTGGACTGACACCTGTCAGAAAGCTTTCGACACCCTGAAGACTGCCATGTGCACGGCGCCCGTGCTCTTGGCCCCTGACTTCTCCAAGGAATTCCTAGTACAGACAGACGCTTCAGAGCATGGTGTAGGGGCTGTTCTCTCACAGATGACTGAGGAGGGCTGGGACCAACCCGTAGCCTTCATCAGTAGGAGGTTACTTCCCCGGGAAAGTAGGTGGAGTGCAATTGAGCGAGAAGCATTTGCTGTGGTCTGGGCGCTGAAGAAGCTAAGACCCTACTTGTTTGGGTCTCACTTCCGGGTTCAGACGGACCACAGGCCCCTCAGATGGTTGATGCAAATGAGGGGTGAGAACCCGAAGCTGTTGAGGTGGTCCATCTCCCTACAGGGTATGGACTTTACGGTGGAACACCGTCCTGGTACAGATCACGCCAACGCTGACGGTCTGTCCAGGTATTTCCGCCTTAGTGACGAGGAACCCCCTGGGCAAGGGTAGTTCTCCCCACATTTCGGCTGGAGGGGACACGTGTTAGACCTGGCACCTTGGCGTGAGTTTCCCTTCCACTTTTTGATGGTGTGCCTCGATTGTTTTGCTGGTGTTGTCCGCTCAGGGCACTGCGCCACGGCTAATCCGTGCCGCAGTGCAAGTGCTCCCTAGGTAAAGTGTACCTGTAATGGATGTTCCTGATTGGTTTATTGGATTCACTGTCAGTCCCCAGTAAAGTGCACCAGGGGTGCCAGGGCTTGTGAATGCCAATGCTGCTGGTGGGCTTGCAGCGCTGGTTGCGCCACCCACAGAAAGCGGCTTTGTAAGATGTGTCTAGGGTCTGCCACCGCAGACCCTGCGTGCAGTCTGGGACTGTCGCGCTGACTGCGCAAGTGCCCCCACTTGCCAGTCCCTAAACCTTCCCTTACCTACATATTAGCCACCCCTCTGGTAGGCCCAAGGGCAGGGTGCATTGTAGGCATAAGGTAGGACATGCCCTGATGTGTGTGGCATGTCTTAGTAGTGAATTACAGCCCTTTTCGTTTTTCACTATTGAAGGCTACCTGTTCTCCATAGGCCAGAATGGGCTGCTGGGATCACGCCAACGCTGTGACCCCAGTGGACTCAGAGAGCATGGTAGAATGTCAAGTTTAGTATGCCTGAACTCAGAATAATAAAATACTTCTTGTAGTCAAGTTTATTTTAATATCCTGGGTTTGTAAATACTACTTTTAGAAAGTTAGTATTTACTGACCTGGCCATTCAGTCTGCCTCTGCTGTGTGTATGTGTTCTGCCTGGCAACAGTAAGGAGCAGGGTTGGGGAATCCCCCGAGACAGGTTGGCTGCCAGGTGGTGGGTAGAGAGGTGACACCTGGATGGGTGGGAGGAGTACACCTTGACTCTTGAATAGACCTGTGCTCTGCCACCACAAAGCTGGCGCCGCCCCCTGTGGAGCGGCTGATGTCTCTGCCCTGCTGCTGAAAGGAAAGAGCAGAGTCACCATAACAAAGTGCTCCAGAACTGGACTGAGCCAGGCCAAGGCCCCCTGGCGCTAAAGAACAAAAGAATCATGGTATAAAAGTAGGAGCCTGGCTCCTAAGAAATCAGAATCCTGTTTTACCACAAAGAACCTCTGCCCGACTAGGAGGAGAAGAAGACGCTGGAGGAGCTGGCCTGCTGCTTGCCTTGCTGAGAAAGGAGAGGAAGAGACTTACTGAAAAGACTTTGCTACTTTGTGCTTGAACATTCTCCAAGGGCTTGATCTGAGCTTGCCCCCTGAACTGAACCCCAGGACCAGTGGGTTCTCTGTGCTTTTGCTCGTCCTCCAATTCGAGCCGTGTGTGCATCCCGCTGGAAAGAGACTGCGCCCCTCATCGCCCCTCCTAGGGCTGTGACACTCAGAAGCTTGCCTGCCTCAAACCCGTGAGAGCCCCGTTCCGTCCAGAGCCGCTCTCTGTCCCCGGGCCAGGCCGCCTGCATCCCTGTCACCGCCTGCTACTGGAGCGCGCTGACCGCGCTATCACCCCTCCCGCCGGAAGCCGTCCGACGACTGTGATCTACGCCGGGTCATCCAGCTGCACTGACCGTGCCCTGCGACCCCGCTTCGCTATCCCCGGACATCTCAGGCCACGCCGCCCCCGCTGTGGAGACCCTCCTGCACCGCCGTGCTAAAGAGTCGCTGGCCGCGCCTGCCTACTTGCCCACACCTGCTGATTGAGGACCCAAGAACACTTCTTAAGCTGAGAGTCGCACCGACCTGTGCCGACCCTCCACATCACTAAGGAAGTTCCAGTATCGGGCTCGGGGCCCGCAACGCCTTATTTCCCCGTTCGCAGGAGCCGATCGCTGTGAGTACTGGAACCACAAGTAACCTTGGCAAGAGACTACAAGGTCTCCATTTGAAGCTACGAACAAAGAACATTTGCCTGCTTTATAACCTGGTGGCCTAGCGAAAACGTTATTGGTCTTGTGATAAGTCTGCTGAGATATATATACCCTATTTTTACATAAAGAAGCGTATTTTTATATATATCCAAGTCTGGTGTCCGTTTCTGGGGGGATTGATGTATTTACTGTGTGTATGTTTGTAAGTGCTTAACCAACAACGCCTGAGGAATCGCCTTGGCTGCTCACGCCACGCACCTAGAGGGTGAGCAAGGGTCATTCGCGAGGGGTTATCCTGCGCCCTGACGTGGAGGAGAGGGTTCCTGCTTGACACAAGGGCAACCTTGCGCCAACCAGAGATCCCCGACTCTAACATTTGGTATCTTGACTCTCTTTCCCCAGATGTTGGCTTACTGGTGATAATATGGGGAAACATTCAAGGAAAAGGAAGCATTTTGTTTCCTCTACCTCATCTTTGGATTCTTCTTCTTTACCCCCTCATTCTAAGAGGTGTTTAGAGAGAAAGGAGGAGAGATATAAATCCATATAAAGGAGACTTTATTGTAATTTGCTCCAGTTAAAGGTTCTGTATGAGAGAAGCATAAGTTTATTTTCCCTGATTCTTCTGACTCAAAGGATGAGAGTGCAGCTGTAGAAGAGCAGATGCAGAAATATATTTTGAAATTCTTATTGCCGATTTGATTAATCATGTCAAAACAAATATGGGGTTTCCAGAGGAGGAGATGCAGGAAAAATCCTCTAGTTTTTTGCTCAGGTAATTCCAGAGTTCAGCTCCTTTGGAATTCCTTATCCAGCCTCATATCAGGGTGGCCCTGAAAAGGGTGTGGAAGAACCCAGATAAACTCATTTTACCACATTGTATGACTAAATTATATACCCTGATGGACATGCAACAGTCTTTAACAGATTCTATTCCTATAGATTATTTTGTGGTAAGGTTTGTGGATAGAACTTCATTAGAAGAGGATTTAATCATTAAGGGGTCTGTTGATAAAAAGGTTGACTCTGCAGTAAAAAAGGTTTATTCTGGCTCTCACTTGGCTTTGCACGCTGAAATGTATGGGACTTATGTGGCTAAATCTTTAATTTGTGATATTAAGCAGTTATGTCACTCACTGGATGATTCTTCCTATTGTTCTATGTTATTGCAACATATTGAACGTCATATGGATATTGCCTATGCTGTTGCTAGGGCAACGTCTCCATCTAGGGGAACTTGTTTTGTGGCCAGATGTAATCTAATAATTAAAGACTGGCATGAATATTCCTTACAGAAGACTTTGGCGCTAAGGCTCCCTTTTCAAGTCACAAAGTTGTTTGGGGCTGAATGGGAAGAAATGCTTCATAAATTGTTTAAAGAAAAGAAATATTCTTCATCATGAAAAGCAGCCTTCACCGGAGAAGCAAAGTGCAAAACCTAAATCTCCTTTTTGGCAGCCCTCACGGAGACAACTTCAACAATCCCTGGGAAAATTCCAGGCTAAGAGAATTGGTGACAAGAAGTCCAAGTCCCCTCCCAAACTGAGGTCCTGCCTGTCATAGAAGGAAACTGCTTAGAGTTTGTGTGCCCCCCAGATGACTCAGGGGTGAGAACGGCCCCATGGCCTTCCATGGTGGAGAAGCTCTCTGCCAGGATATCGAGATTCATCTCCTGAATGGGCAATTTCAGAGGTTCCTCCTGCAGACAGGGGGTACTTTTTGATTATCTTCTTGGTGGAGAAATCAATGGGGGGCTTGAATGATTTTTGATCTGAAAGCCATCAACAAGTTCGTTGGAACTCTTCTGTTCAAAATGGCGACTATACAAAGGGTGATTCTGCTGGTGGTCAAGGGGCATTATATGTACACGTTGGATCTTCTGGATGCATATTTGTATGTCCCAATCCATCAGAAATATCCAAGATATCTGAGGTTTTGCATCAAGCTGAAGCACTTTCAGTTTTGGTTCTTGCCCTTTGGCTTGAAGAACGCTTCCTGAGTATTCACAAAAGTTGTAGCTCTCTTGGTCGCTTTGCTTCATCTATAGGGGATAAGGATATATCCTTATCTCAACGACTGGCTCCTGTTTGCTCCTTCCAAGGACCGGTTGCTTCACAATCTGAATTTGATATGTTCTTGAGTTCAGGCACATGGGGCCCGATTCACAGAACTAACTTAAGACAAAATCCTAAACTTACTACCATTTTGGTATTAACAGAAGGCACTTACTCATTTTGGTATTCACAGAAGACACTTACTCATTTCGGTATTCACAGAAGTTAGGAGTCCTAACTTTAGGACTCCTAAATGCCTTCTGTGAATACCGAAAGTCTTAAAATTAGGATTTTTCTCAGTTTAGTAGTAGTATAGTTAGGACTCCTAACTTTAGGACTCCTAAATGCCTTCTGTGAATACCAAAAGTCTTAAAATTAGGATTTCTCTCAATTTAGTAGTCCTAAGTTTAGGACTCCTAACTTTAGGACTCCTAAATGCCTTCTGTCAATACCGAAAGTCTTAAAATTAGGATTTTTCTCAGTTTAGTAGTAGTATAGTTAGAACTCATAACTTTAGGACTCCTAAATGCCTTCTGTGAATACCGAAAGACTTAAAATTAGGGTTTTTCTCAATTTAGTAGTCCTAAGTTTAGACATGGGGATTCGTCAAGCGGGGGCTGAGAAAAAAGGGGGGTCCCAAAACACATTTTCCCCATGCAATTTTCCATAGGGACCTTTAGTCCAAGGTACAGCCCGAACGGCTGAACAGAATTACTTGAAATTTGGCAAAGAGGTAGTCCTCAGGTCAGGCATGTGCCTTTTGCATATATGGTGTCAATCTGTTCAGTAGTTCCTGAGAAAATCAAAAGTAAAATCACATACATATCTGGGCAGAGCCTAACCACACATCTCATCGTGAGATCTGATTGGCTGTCAGTACTTCATCCAAGAAGTGTTGGCAGCCATCTTGGGACCAATATACATGATAGCACCTCATTAAAAAGCATTGCAGTTAATAGAAGGTTTTAAGACTTTAGTTACATTATAAATCATTTGTTGATGGTACCATACTCATTTTAGGAATTGTGGTGTGTTCTAAGGTGATTTTACCATGTGAAAAAGCCTTCTGCTGTGATATCACGAACCATGTTTGAGAGAAAACTATTTTCCCACAGAGGTTTGGAAGGTGATCTATAAGCTAAACTGAGAGCATATTTTCTGTAAATTCACATTATCTTTCTCAGTCATGTAAGAATGAAGTCTGACATTCTCAGTAAAACATGTACATCTAACAAGGGCAGAGCCTGTCAGTTGATTCCTTTGTGTTCTACTGCAGCTTCCCAGAGTGCTCTAAAGAACAACTAGAGCGCTAACAGTCTTACTTATGACAAAAGTATGGCACACCTGAAGCCATCTTGATTGGAATAAACTGGTAACACTTAAAACATTTAATTTAAAAAGGAACACAATGAGGGGGTTCATTTTGCCATAGAAATTATGATTAGTGCTGAAGAAAGAAAAATTAGGGCACATTTTGAGTGACTTCTCAAATCCTCTTCTATTTCATTAAATAATTCTGATATGCAGACTGAAACATGCCCTTTGAATACCAGCAGCAGACTTCCCTGGTGAGCAGTAGCTTTACTACAGTGATCTAATGAGCAACTAGAGTGCTAACATTCAGAATTTATGGCAAATGTGTGACTCTATCTGAATACCTTCTTGATGGAATCAAAGTAAAAAACTGAAAGCATTTCCTACTGAGGAGACTGCAGTAAATGAGGAAATTAGGAAACTTCATAACAAATAAATCTCCTAAAATGGCCACCAGAGACAAAAGAGCCCAAATGTAGCCCAAATATCACCCAGGTGTAGCCCAAATGTAGCCCAATGACAGAAGTGTGCAAAACACTTATTTTTTGTGTATTTGCAGTTTTATATAGTGCAGACTTGTCAGGTATTGGAGTGCTTTCCATGAACATTGGTTACATCACACAAGATCAAATTCATTTTGGATGTAGACATGGGGAGATTAAGTGATTTGACCAGAATCACAGAATGTTGAGCTGAAGCAGAAACTCCAACCTGGTTCCCCAGTTGCAAAGTCTGCAGCTCTGGAAGTAACACCACACCCTCTCCCCTTGGATGCAACATTTAATCAAGTGGTCAACTGGATAAAAAACTAAGATTACAAATAATTTAAAAGTTCTTTGTCGCTATTTGAAAACTCAGAAAATATGTCCTCATTTTAGTTTTTTAGAACACTAACCATAATTATGATGCAAATAAGACCCTCTCATATATGTAATTTCTAAAGGAAATGCTCTAGGCATTACAGTTTTGATTACATCAAGATGACGTCAGGCATTCCACACTTTTGTAATAAATATAGAATGTTAGCAATCTAGTTGTTCATTGGGATACTTTTGAGAGGCAGAGGCCAGGGGCACGGACTCTGAAAATTGAAGGCAGGTAGGAGAGTGCAGAGGCAACAATTTGACCACACTAGGCAGGCAGGAAGGGCAGTGGCAGCAAAACAGACTATGGAGGGCAGTGGAAAGGGGGGCAGGGGCAACAAACCAACAATACAGGACTGGCAAGAGAGGGTGTGGCAATATAATAGACCATTGTGGGCAGAAGGAAGAGGCAGTGGTCATACAACCATACAAGCCAACAGACCCGTTTCAGCCAGGAAACGTCCAATGTTTTTAAGCTCAAATGGGCTTTACTTGATCTGTTTCCTGTCTACAATCTTCTCTTTTTCAATGTAACTCAAAGGGGAAAATCAATACCCCAGTTTTATTTCAAAATCTCCCTCTTACCAAGTTCAAAATGTTCGCAAGTATGGTACATTGGATCATGGTAGGCAGGAGGAATTGGGGTAGGAACATGGACTCGGATAACAGAGGACAGGAGGGACATTGAGAGGTGCACCAAACTGACCCTACAGGGCAGGCATCAGGGTTTGCAGAAGCACAATACACCACACAGGGCATGCGGGACGGGAGTTCAGCACAACAATCCATAGAAAGCAATAGGGAGGGGACAGGACCATGCACATGGACAACAGACAACAGAGGGGAAAGAGGCAAAGGTAGCTAGCTGACCATAATGGACTGACAGGAGAGAAAGCTGCAGCATAACAGACCATAAAGGGCAGGAGGGGCGGATCAGGGGCATTACAATGGAACCAACAAGCCAGGAGGGAGGGAATAGGGGTCTGCACATGGAAACAGAGGGCTGGGGGCAAGGGGGCAGGGCAGGAGCAGCAAGATGACCATGGAGGTCAGGCAGGATGGGCACTAGAAACAAGACACACCATGGAGAGCAACAGTGAGACTATGATGGCATACACACAGACCATGGAGGGAAGGTGGGAGGGGGTCAGGAGCAGCTAGCTGACCACACAGGGAAGGTGGGAGGGTCCATGGCAGCACAGAAGACCATGCATGGCAAGCAGGAGGGTTAGTGGCAGCACAATGGCTATGATGGGCAAGAAGGAGGGTGCAGGGGCATGCACAAAGGACCATGGAGGATAGAAGGGAGGGTCAGGACCTGGGCACAGACAAGAGAGTTCAGGGGAAGGGGCCTCACAACAGACCGCGCGGGGCAGGCAGGTGGAGCAGTTGCAGCACAACAGACCAGGGAGGGCAGAAGGGTATGGCAGTAAAATGGACCATGGAGGACAGGAGGAAAGGGATAGGGGCATGGCATGTGGACAGGCAGGGTGGAGGTGGCAGGGACAGGTTACAGTCATCTGACAATGCTAGGCAGGTGGTAGGGGAGTGGCAGCTTAACAGAACACTCAGAGTAAAAAGGAGTGGCAGGTCCATGGAACATGGTGGTCAAAAAGGATGGAACAGGGGCATGCACAAAGACATCAGAGGGCAGGGGGAAGGAGAATAGGGGCAGCAAACAAAGCACAGAGGCTAAGCAGGAGGTCAATGATGGGCCATAGAATTGGGCACTGGAGGGCAGGATGAGTGGACTGGTACATCATGCTAAATGCAGGGCAGTGGCAGCACATCAGACCATGCATGGCAGGAGGGAGGAGGCTAGTCCATGGATTCAGACAACAGAGGATAGGGAGGAGGTGGATGGGGCAGCAAGCTAACTGTTCATAGAAGGTGGGTATTAGGAACTTTATTGTTTTTAAAATGTGTGTCTGTGCGAACTACTTAAAATATGAACAAGTATGCAGCATAATCTCACTTTTATTCAGGAAGAAGAGGACGTTTGGGACTGTGACTCCGGGCTCACTTGGCACAAACATCCCCTGACCCTCCACCCCCCATCACAAAGTGTAATGCCCGTGAAAAGGGTAGGTGGACGCAGTGTTATATAGAACATAGTCCTGAGAGCACGATTGAAAATGAAAACTAGATATAGTATATGGTATAAACTATGCACCAAAAAGTGTGATATAAGATGAACCGGGCGTGAAATATAATATGCAATACATTGTGCGCAATGACAGATTCATTGGAGAGCGCGAGATAGCACAGGCACTAGCGCTTGCTATGTGATATGCGCCTTGGAGTGTAATATGCACAGGGCAGTGTTGTGTAACCTAAATAGTCTCTAAAGTTGTAATATAAAATATGTGCTGGGTAGTGTAACATTGCATATGCACTGTGACAAAGATATGGATCCCAGATTGTAATATGTATGGCATAGCGCTGTGCTTTATAACATAGGCATCGAGGAAGGCACGTTAGATGGGGTAATATAACCCGTGCGAAGGCCAGTGTGGCATGACATATTCACGGGGTGGTGTTACAGTGCACATGGGCTAGAGATTGTCATAGCATACGCCCTAGCTGGTGGAATACAACACAGAGGTGTGTGGCACTCGGCGGGCACTGGTCGGTGTAACACAGCATTGGGCTCAGCCAGGAGCACGCTGTGACTCTCAAGTGAGGTTTGTCTCCTTTCCAGAGAGTAAAATAAAAAGTATTACACATCCGGCGGTGGATGTGTGTTTTATTAACCGTGAAGGGGTTTCTTGCATATTTTGGTCGAATTTTTGTCGAATCCCCTTTGAATGGCTTGGTGTGCATGTGTATTAAATGTGCCCGTCAATAGCTACCCATGTTTGTATAAATAAACGACAAGGGTGTCTACTTGGAGAGTACCCACCAGCGGGGGTGCCGGGATTAGGCACGGTAGGGTGTCAGACATGTCAGAGCTTCACTAGCGATGTGAATACATTCTACGTGGATTCATTGTATGCATAGTCGCCTTTTAATGAATATCACGCAAATCGTCATGGTGATAGGTACATACGGTTTGTCCAGCATGTCCTAGGTGTTTCTATAATTATATATTTTTTAAAAAAAATAAAAAACAAAGAACGGCCCCGGGGGATGGGGTCCCCGGGGCCATAAGTGGCCTGAGGAGGGGGGCAACACAGCCCCCCTCCTAAAGAATAAAAAAAAATTAAAAAGGCCATGACCTGGGAGTTGGGGTCCCCGGGGCCGATTAAGGCCTTGGGAGGGCCAAATTATTTTTTTTCAACAAAAAAAATTAGGGCGCAGGCCCTGGGGGATGGGGTCCCCAGGGCTAATAAATTAGAAGAAGAAAGGGGGCCACACAGCCCTCCTTCTTAAAAATAAATAAAGAAAAGACTGGCATCGCGCCGGAGGCCACGCCCCCTCCTTGCAGCACTCTGCAAACGTGCCCCCCGGCCAGTTGTAAGTTGAGGAATTAATTCCCCTTCAATACTGAGGGTCCCTGAGGGCCAACTAGCCCAACAGGTATCTCCAGTATGCGCCAGGGAACTGCGTTGCAGACAGGTGTTCTGAGGCCACGCTCCTTTTTACACCTCCATGCAACGCAGCTCTGTGGCGCTTACTGGCGGTACCTAGTGGGCTAGTTTGACCCTAGGGACCCTTAGGATTCAAGGGGACTTAATCTCTCAACTCAGAATGCCCACAGGCCCTGTGGCGCGTTTTTAAGTTGGGGAAATAATTCCCTTTCAATCCTGAGGGACCCTGGGGTCCAACTAGCCCACCAGGTGCTTCCAGTAAGCACCACTGCTCTGCGTTGCAGAGAGGTGGTGCAGGCCGTGCCACTTTTTACACCTCTCTGCAACACAGCTCTGTGGCGCTTACTGGAGGTACCTAGTGGTCTAGTTGGACTCTAGGGACCCTCAGAATTCAAGGGGACTTAATCTCCCAACTTAAAACGGCTACAGGGCGTGTTTACACAGTGGGGAAGGGAGGGGACGGGGCATGAGGTGACATGTTCAAACACGCCCTGTGGTGCGTTTTAAGAGGTAGTTTTAATCCCCTGCCCTATTATATACTAGGGGCTTACAGAGGAGGTCATGCTAATCACAGGGGGACCCCAACACATAGTGTGCCCTAGTGTATGTAGGTGTTTTCACTGTATTCTGAGTGTCTTTTAACATAGCACTGGCTCTAGGACTGGTTAGTCAGACTCAGTTACCACCAGTATCCGTCTGAAAAAGTTGAGGGTACAGGATGATTTTGCAACAAGGCTTGTTTCTGCTCTTCTGTTTGTTCTTTCTGCATGTTATACTTCTTCCTGCACTTTTCTTCGTCTTTGAGGACTTCTGCTGCTTCTTTCTGCATTTCTTTTTTTTCTTTCTGTGGGTTTTTCCTTCTTTCTTCACATGTCCTATCTCTGTAGGCATAGCTAGAAATTAGCATTTAAAAAACCTTTGAAATTCACTGAAAAAAACATAGGTTTCAGGCACGTTATAGCTAGGAATTAGCATTTAAAAAACCTCAGAAATTCACTGAAAAAACCATAGGTTTCAGGGGCGTTATAGTTAGCTGGACTTTTCACTCGTACAAAACCATAGAAATTCCCCCGTTATAGTTAGTTCAGCTAACAATAACTCGCGCGCCGCAATGCACTGCCGATGACGTCACATATTACATCACTCATGACATGGTCAGTGACATCACTAATGACATCACTGATGACATCATCCTTGTGATAGAGTGGCAGACCTCCTCTCCCCCTAATATAACCTTTGATACACACATTCAAAAATAGAAATTAAAATTTTCAAAACAATGGACATACCAATACCAGTTACAACAACCTATTCAGTAATTGTAAGATCCACATCCACATCTACTCATTCACCAACAGTCCTATACAGTCTTTTGGTCCCCTCCCCTTTGTCCGTCCCCTCTGTACGCACCCTTGGCATTAAAGTCAGCCATGACTTATCTATGCACAGTCAGATTAGTTCCCTTGTGTCTTCCTGCTTCTTGTCCCTCCGTCTTATCCGGAAGATTTTGCGTTTTTTTTCCACCGACGCACTTAAAACCATAGTCATGGCCCTTGTCACCTCTCGCCTCGACTATGGGAATGGCCTGTATGTGGGCATACCCGCCTTCGAATCCCGCCGACTTCAGGCCATTCAAAACCAAGCGGCCCGCCTCATCCTCTCCCTCCCTAAATCCTCTCATATCACACCTGCACTCAAGTCCCTTCACTGGCTTCCTGTTCGTTTTAGATCTTTTTTTAAACTGGCTTGTTTAGCCTTTCGGGCTCATTCCCGCTCTGCTCCCCTTTTCATCACTGTCTCTTTTGCACATCCCCCGCTTCCGTAAATCCAGAACGGGGGGTACCCGGTTTTCAGTCCTGGCCCCTCAGCTCTGGAACAGTCTTCCACTTTCCATTCGCTCTATTCCCATTTACACTCACTTCCGTAAGGCCCTCAAAACCTTTCTTTTCTCTCAGGCATTCCCTTCCTAGTCTCCCGGGGTGTTCTCTGTGAGCTCTGATCAGGCCCTCAGCGCCAGGAAGCCGCTTGGCCGCAGTGCGCTTTATTAAATATTTTTTTCATTTCACTCATACATGTACTCACTCATCATATGTACTCATACACCTATACATCCTGTTACACAACGCCACTCATCCATAAAGTTACTCACACACATAGTCACTCATGCTAATAAAGAATCAAACATCCGTTTACCTGCATATACAGTTATACACACACCACCACACTTACTTCTACAGAAACTTACACATACTTAGTCTTTTTAACAATCACTTATAGAAACACATACTTATTCATACAGGAACTCTTTCAATCTCTCACTCTCACATATACTCACTTATATACACCAATAGTCACATATACTAGTTTAAAACATATGTAGTTACTCATAGAGACACTATTGAGCACAGCAGCGGGTGCAGACGTAGGGCCAAACCAAGGCCAGGTTCAATTTTGCAACAAAAGACGCCGCACTCTGGAACTAGTGGTGTTCAAAGTTTTATTTAAACAGAGCCCAGTCTGTCATACCGATGCGTTTCGGCCACAACGGCCTTTCTCACGGTAGGTGGCACTACTTTTTGCTGCTGTTATATGTCATTTCCTGTCAATTAACTGCTCCCATGGACTTCTAGGAGTTGTAGTTTAAGTTAATTATAAATCACCTTATGACAGATACGATATTTTTTACACATTGTTAATATATTTTTCACATTTACCAATGCACTCGTGATTGTGAGGTATCTTTTAAACCCAAACAAAATCATGCTATGACATCAGTGGTCATAGGAGGTCGGGTGATGATTGTTCGTATTTACAGATCATTACAGTTTTGTCTCATATTTATCAAGTCATTGTATAGTACACATGATAACTTGAGATCACATACTAATTTATATGTATTTGGGTTCGTAGGATACTAATATAGTTACTCATTAAAGGGTCCAGTGCCCGTTTTATACGATTGTACTTTGGCATCTGTTGTTTTATGTAGAGATGTAAAGTTTTTTTACACATGTGGCAGGCAAGAAATTCGAGTCTCCATCTGTATTAGAGATGAACATAAAATTCTTCGTCAACGTTCATCCCCTTCGGATTTTTTGTGCGTAGTCGGATGATGTATTTCGACTCCAACTGTCGGAGTTTTTTCTTACGATCTCCCATTCGTTCACTTTCTTCTACTGAGTCAATGGCAAAGAAGCTCATGTTACGCCAATCCCCATGTTGGCATGAGAGAATATGTTTGGCAGTTGCATATGTTAGATCTTAATTTTTTACCGCTCTAATGTGCTCGAGAATCCTCTTTTTGAGCATGCAGATGGTGCTGCCAATATATCTCATCCCACAGTTACATTGAATGCAGTATACTACAAACATAGTAGTACATGTTATCCTCTGTGTGATTTCAATCTTTCTCCCCTCCGGATCTCTTATGTTTTTCTTGTTCATTCCTATTTTGCAAGCTTTGCAATTGTTGCATTTGTTGAAGCCCATTTGTTGTTGTTCAAGCCAATTTCTGGTTTTGTTTTTTGATTGAAAATGGCTTTGGACTATTGCATCCTTAATGGAGGGGGCCTTTCTAAAGGTGAATTGGGGTCTCGTTCCAATGAGTTTAGCCAGATCTCGATCCTGTTGGAGTAATGGCCAATATTTTTGAGCACTTTGTCTAATCTTATGTGCTTCTTTGCTATACGTTAGAATCAGTCTGGGATTCGTTTGTTTATCCTTGAGGTTGTCTTGTGGTTTGTTGACCAGGATTTCAGTGCGTGTTAACTCATTGATCTTTCTTTTGCTGATATTGAGGTCTCGTTCTTTGTATCCTCTATTGCTGAGTCTCCATGCGCTTTTTTCAATTTCATTTTATGCATCCTCATTTTTTGAACAGTTTCTTTTCATCCTCACGAATTCACCGAAAGGGATGCTTCTTATGAGTGCTTTTGGGTGGAAACTTTCAGCATGGAGAATGCTGTTGGTAGCAGTTTTCTTTCTGTATAAAGTTGTATGAAGTTGATCTTCCTCTATGTAGACTAAGATGTCCAGAAAATGTATTTTGTTGCGGTTAGTGCTGCATGTGAAGGATAGCCCAATGTCGTTATTGTTCAAGATTTCAAAATACTCCATAAATTCCTCCTTGCTTCCATTCCAGATTAGGAATAGGTCGTCAATATATCGTGACCAGAGGATAATCTTCTCCAGAGCCTTGTTGTTGTTGGGACCCCAGGCTATTTCCTTCTCCCACCAACCCATAGTCAAATTGGCATAGTTGGGGGAGAAGGAAACGCCCATGGCACAGCCACATAATTGGTGATAGATTTCATGATTAAACAGAAAAATGTTATTGTTGAGGCAAATCTGTATCATCATTAGTAGCATTGCGGA
This sequence comes from Triturus cristatus, assembly GCF_964204655.1. NCBI lineage: Eukaryota > Metazoa > Chordata > Amphibia > Caudata > Salamandridae > Triturus > Triturus cristatus. The sequence goes on from NC_140591.1 coordinate 1,193,809,067, forward strand.
GTGTTCTAATTCACCTATGTTTCTTTGCTTCAAAAAGTATGCACATGCATTTAGTCCCACAGAGTGCTGGATGGATGTGTACAAAGAAACCACGTCAATTGTGACCATTAGATAGGCCGGGTCCCATGTAGTGTTGGAAAGAATCCGGAGAAAATCTCCTGTATCTTGAATGTACGAGTTTAAATCTCTGACCATTGGGGCCAAGTAGTGATCAACATATGAAGAGATGTTTTCATACAAGGAGTTGCACGACGATACGATAGGTCTTCCCGGGGGATTTTTTAAAGTTTTGTGGATCTTTGGTAAGAAGTAAATCGTGGGAATCGTTGGATTTTCGACAAAGAGAAATTTAAGCTCTTCTGTGTTGATTAATCCTTGTTGATGCCATGCGTCCAGATTGTTTCGAACTTCCTCAATCATTTTATGAATCGGATTTGATATGAGTTTGGTGTACTTCTCCAGGTCGTTTAATTGTCTGTAGGCTTCTTTTTTATAGTCACCTATATTCTGGATCACTATATTTCCGCCCTTGTCCGCAGGCTTAATGATGATATTGGTATTATTGGCTAGTGATTGAATTGCTAAATTTTCTGTTTGTGATGTGTTCTCCCTGGATTTCGTATTCCTCAGTTTTTCCATTTTGTCTAGTTCATGCATGACTGCTTCTGAGAAGGAATCAATCATGTTGCCAGGATATAGTTGCGGGCAATATTTGGATTTATTTTTCAGGCCACTTTTTTCATGTTGCTTGGTATTGATATCAAGCTGATGCAGCATTTCCATTTCCGTGGTTTCATTGCTTTCGCGGTCATTTGTTAGATCGATTAGGGTTTTCAGGTCAGGTATTTCTTCTATGGTTAGAGCAGAATAATGATCATCATGTGCATTTGAGTCGTCCAAGGTATTTTTCGGGCCTGTGTTCAAAACTGGGTCATTTGCGTGTGTTTTTACAAGTTTTAATTTTCGTACATACTTGTATAGATCAATCTGTGTATTGGTATAGTTGAAGTGTTTTTGAGGATAAACGGTGAAGCCTTTGTTTAATATCCGGTATTCTATTTTGGTGGGGGTGTAATCCGACAAGTTGATCACCAGATTTTCCTGGTCTAATTCTTTTTTGTTCTGTTTCTCAGCCAGTATTGTCTTTTTAGACCGGGATCTTCTCGTTTTTCTGTGTCTTCTGAAGACTTTGTATCTCCTCTTCCAGATCCTCTGCCTCTGCTTCTCCCTCTGCCCTGTCCCCGATTCCTGGACAGGTTTTGATCTAGGTTGACTAGGCGCATTTCCTCTAAAAAAGTAATTGTGCCAATGGTGTTAGTGCTAGCCATTGCCTCGTTATCACTGCCCGTAATATCAGATTCGCTGCTTGGATCATCCATGGTTTCTTGAGGTTGGGCACAGTTCTTTTTCAGTACATCGAATCTTTTTGCGAATGTTAGTATTTGCCCCATTTTGTAGTCTGCCTCATCTCTCATGAATTTTCTGTGATTTCTTTGCTGGATTTCGTCCTCATATTTTTCAAGACGGTCCTCCATTTCTTTGCGTAATTTGTCAGTTTCTTCCTTGTCTTTCAATGAGATTTTGGTTTCTAGATTTGTATTTAGCATTTGTATTTCCTCTAGATCTTTTTCGGCATATTTGATTAAAATCCGCATCATATTCTGGCTACAGGCCATGTTGTTGGCTCCTCATGCCTCTAACATGTCTGTCCTTGTATCAGGGTGAGTTGGCATCATAAAGATTCTTAGGCCATGAGGTACTCTCTCAACTTCGAGGTATTTTTGTAAAGCCAGTGTTTCCCAGCTCTTGCTGATCTCACGTTTGTACTGCTTTTCAACTTGAATGAATAGTTGTTTTACTGTCGGGTCTAATTCAGCGGATTTGGTTGTTTCTGTATTGGCTGGCAGTTGTGCGTTTCCACCCGGTAGAAACATGGTTGCTGCTTTCAATACGCGTTTAACTTTACGTGCTTCCATTATGCTTCAAAGTCACAAGCATTGATGTGAGTGAAACAATATGATGATTTGTTTTTGTTCCGTGGAGATTGTACGGGCTAATATAAAATGGATTTGAGAAAGCAAGTTCCAACTTAAAGGTACAGTTCCGGTATATATCACAATGCGCAGTGTTGTGATATTATCCGTTTTTTTCTTTTGTGTCTGTTACCCCTATCAAGTTGCTTCGACTGAGATTATAGTGCCAATAGTTTCAAGCGAACGTGTTGTTTCAGCACTTACCCCGTGGGGAGACTCCTGTATGGGTGGCGCTCTCTGCCCCGTCCTCCAGCGCTCAACCCAGCGCGGTTTCCAGTGCTCTCGCTCTCACTTGTCTCAGCGTATCTTGGCGTAGGTCTCTGTCGGGCGTTTCCGGCTTGAATTCAATCTCCTGCAATGTGGTTTAGTGCCGGATTGCACAGCAGCGGGTGCAGACGTAGGGCCAAACCAAGGCCAGGTTACATTTTGCAACAAAGGACGCCGCACTCTGGAACTAGTGGTGTTCAAAGTTTTATTTAAACAGAGCCCAGTCTGTCATACCGACGCGTTTCGGCCACAACGGCCTTTCTCACGGTAGGTGGCACTACTTTTTGCTGCTGTTATATGTCATTTCCTGTCAATTAACTGCTCCCATGGACTTCTGAGAGTTGTAGTTTAAGTTAATTATAAATCACCTTATGACAGATACGATATTTTTTATACATTGTTAATATATTTTTCACATTGACCAATGCACTCGTGATTGTGAGGTATCTTTTAAACCCAAACAAAATCATGCTATGACATCAGTGGTCATAGGAGGTCGGGTGAAAACTGTAATTATCTGTAAATACGAACAATCATCACCCGACCTCCTATGACCACTGATGTCATAGCATGATTTTGTTTGGGTTTAAAAGATACCTCACAATCACGAGTGCATTGGTAAATGTGAAAAATATATTAACAATGTGTAAAAAATATCGTATCTGTCATAAGGTGATTTATAATTAACTTAAACTACAAATCCCAGAAGTCCATAGGAGCAGTTAATTGACAGGAAATGACATAAAACAGCAGCAAAAAGTAGTGCCACCTACCGTGAGAAAGGCCGTTGTGGCCGAAACGTGTCGGTATGACAGACTGGGCTCTGTTTAAATAAAACTTTGAACACCACTAGTTCCAGAGTGCGGCGTCCTTTGTTGCAAAAAAAAAAAAATATATATATATATATACATATATACACATATATGTATATATATATATATATATATATATATATATATATATATTCACTGAAAAAACCATAGGTTTCACACATGTTATAGTTAGCGGAAATTTTACTGATAAAAAACCAATGAAATTCCCCCGTTATAGTTAGTGCAGGCAACTATAACTCACGCGACCGCAATCCTCTGCTGATGCTAATACTGTATTTAGACACTTATTTGCCCATGTCTTCTTCCATACATTTTTAGCTATACATATATTACAAATATTTTTTTTTCATAAAGACACATATGTCATCAGCAGAAGATTGCGGTCGCGTGAGTTATAGTTGCCTGCACTAACTATAACGGGGGAATTTCATTGGTTTTTTATCAGTAAAATTTCCGCTAACTATAACATGTGTGAAACCTATGGTTTTTTCAGTGAATTTGCAAGGTTTTTTAAATGCTAATTCCTAACTATAACGTGTGTGAAACCTATGGTTTTTTCAGTGAATTTGTACATTTTTTTAAATGCTAAGTTACTTTACGCCATTCGTGGCGTGCGCGCCCACTTAACGCAGTTCGTTCCGTGCGCGCACGGTGCGCTTTGCGCACCGTGCGCGCACAGTGAGCACGCGGTGCGCTTCGCGCACCGCGCGCCCACTTTACGCAGTTAGTGCCGTGCACGCACGGTGGGCACGCGGTGCGCTACGCGCACCGCGTGCCCACGTTACGCTAGATGGGCCATGTACGCACGATGCGCTTCGCGCACCGTGCGCACATGGAGGACATATGATGCACTTCGTTTTGAAAGGTAATATTTTAATTATTCGCACCTGTTATGAGCCATGCACAAATGGTGACTTCCGGGCACCATTTGCACACAGGGTGGGGAGAGTATGGATAATAATTTTTTTTTATTATTATTTTTTTAACGTACGCGTACGGTAAGCGTAATCGGCGAAATTAGCGAACAAATAAAAATTCCGTTTTTGGCCTTGGGGGATCTTTGGGGACTCCGTCAACATGGCTAGGTGTTTTGGAGCTGTCCATACAGCCCCTTTACATGTTTTTATGCTTTGTATTTTAATCATCACTCTCAGTGCGAGAGAGAAAATGGCGGCCGCCACTTCCTGGTTTCGGCCGATTCGAATGTTTACTAAGATCTAAGAGCCAATCAGAATCGCGCTCGCGCACGCCACCGTATGCGTACGGTAAGCGTACCGTAAGCGCACTGTAAGCTGGCTCAGATATATATATTGATTTAAAGGCTATTTTCTCAGAATCTACTGAACAGATTTACACCAAACCTACAAAAGGCACTTCATTGACCTGAGGACTACCTCTCTGCCAAATTTCTAGTAATTCTGTTCTGCCGTTCGGGCTGTAGCTGTGTCTAAAGGTCCTATGGAAAAATGCATGGGAAAAATGCGTTTTGGGACCCCCCTTTTATCTCAGCCCCCACTTGACGAATCCCCCCGAGACTTTCAGGGTAGGAGCGGAGCGTAGCGCCCCACGTATTTTGAAAAATTCGCGAGGATTCGTCGACCGGCGCCAAAGTTATTCAAAATAGAATGTTGCGGATTTCCTATGGAAACGTGGTCCTAACTATAACTACCTACTGGCGACCGCCAGTAGGTAATATATATATATATATATATATATATATATATATATATATTACCTACTGGCGGTCGCCAGTAGGTAGTTATAGTTAGGACCCTGTTTCCATAGGAAATCCGCAACATTCTATTTGGAATAACTTTGGCGCCGGTCGACGAATCCTCGCAAAATTTTCAAAATAGGTGGGGCGCTACGCTCCGCTCCTACCCTGAAAGTCTCGGGGGGATTCGTCAAGCAGGGGCCGAGAAAAAAGGGGGGTCCCAAAACGCGTTTTCCCCATGCATTTTTCCATAGGACCTTTAGACACAGCTACAGCCCGAACGGCTGAACAGAATTACGTGAAATTTGGCAGAGAGGTAGCCATAAGGTCAAGGAAGTGCCTTTTGCAGGTCTGGTGTAAATCTGTTCAGTATTTCCTGAGAAAATAGCATTTAAAAGCATATATATATGTGGGCGGAGCCTAACCACACATCTCATCCTGAGATCTGATTGGCTGTCAGCACTTCATCCAAGAAGTGTTGGCAGCCATCTTGGGACCAATATACATGATAGCACCTCATTAAAAAGCATTGCAGTTAATAGAAGGTTTTAAGACTTTAGTTACATTATAAATCATTTGTTGATGGTACCATACTCATTTTAGGAATTGTGGTATGTTCTAAGGTGATTTCACAATGTGAAAAAGCCTTCTGCTGGGATATCATGATTGAGAGAAAAATATTTTCTCATGCTTTTACCACAGAGGTTTGGAAGGTGATCTATAGGCTAAACTGAGAGCTTATTTTCTGTAAATTCACATTATCTTTCTCAGTCATGTAAGAATGAAGTCTGACATTCTCAGTAAAACATGTACATCCAACAAGGGCAGAGACTGTCAGTTGATTCCTTTGTGTTCTACTGCAGCTTCCCAGAGTGTTCCAAAGAACTACTAGAGCGCTAACAGTTCTACTTATGATAAACGTGTGGCACACCTGAAGCCATCTTGCTTGGATTAAAGTGGTAACTCTTAAAACATTTAATTTAAAAAGGAACAAAATGAGGGGGTTCATTTTTCCATAAAAAGTATGATTAGTGCTGCAGAAAGAAAAATTAGGGCACATTTTGAGTGACTTCTCAAATCCTCTTCTATTTCATTAAAACATTCTGACATGCAGACTGAAACATGCACTTTCAATACCAGCAGCAGTTTTCCCTGGTGAGCAGTAGCTTTACTACAGTGATCTAATGAGCAAAAAGAGTGCTAACATTCTGAATTTATGGCAAATGTGTGACACATCTGAATGCCTTCTTGATGGAATCAAAGTAAAAAACTGAAAGTATTTCCTACTGAGGAGACTGCAGTAAATGAGGAAATTAGGAAACTTCATAACAAATAAGTCTCCCAAGATGGCCACCAGAGACAAAAGAGCCCAAATGTAGCCCAAATATCACCCAGATGTAGCCCAAGTATAGCCCAATGACAGAATGTCCCAGAATGTTCTTAAAAACAACTAGAGCGCTTACTGTCTTCATTATGACAAAAGTAAGGCACACCTGAAGCCATCTTGATTGGAATAAACTGGTAACACTTAAAACATTTAATTTAAAAAGGAACACAATGAGGAGGTTCATTTTGCCATAGAAATTATGATTAATGCTGAAGAAAGAAAATGAGGGCACATTTTGAGTGACTTCTCAAATCCTCTTCTATTTCATTAAAAAATTCTGACATGCAGACTGAAACATGCACTTTTAATACCAGGAGCAGACTTCCATGGTGCAGTAGTTTTACTACAGTGATCTAATGAGCAACTAGAGTGCTAACATTCAGAATTTATGGCAAATGTGTGACATATCTGAATACCTTCATGATGGAATCAAAGTAAAAAACTGAAAGCATTTCCTACTGAGGAGACTGCAGTACATGAGGAAATTAGGAAACTTCATAACAAATAAATCTCCCAAGATGGCCACCGGACACAAAAGAGCCCAAATGTAGCCCAAAATCACCCAGATGTAGCCCAAATATAGCCCAATGACAGAAGTGTGCAAAACACTTATTATTTTGTGTTTTTGCAGTGTTATATAGTGCAGACTTGTCAGGTATTGGAGTGCTTTACATGAGCATTGGTTACATCACACAAGAACAAATTCGTTTTGGTTGTAGACATGGGGAGACTAAGTGATTTGACCAGAATCACAGAATGTCGAGCTGAAGCAGAAACTTCAACCTGGTTCCCCAGTTGCAAAGTCTGCAGTTCTGGAAGTAACACCACATCCTCTCCCCTAAGTGCAACATTTAATCAAGTGGTCAACTGGATAAAAAAACATAAAGATAACAAATAATTTAAAAGTGCTTTGTCGCTATTTGAAAACTCAGAAAATATGTCCTTATTTTAGTCTTTTAGAGCACTAACCATAATTTTGATGCCAATAAGACCCTCTCATATATGTAATTTCTAAAGGAAATGCTCTAGGTATTACAGTTTTGATTACATCAAGATGATGTCAGGCGTTCCACACTTTTGTAATAAATATAGAATGTTAGCAATCTAGTTGTTCATTAGGATACTGTTGAGAGGCAGAGGCCAGGGGCACGGACTCTGAAAATTGAAGGCAGGTAGGAGGGTGCAAAGGCAACAATTTAACCACACTGAGCAGGCAGGAAGGGCCGTGGAAGCACAACAGACTATGGAGGGCAGTGGAAAGGGGGGCAGGGGTAACAAACCAACAATACAGGACTTGCAAGAGAGGCTGTTGTAGGGAAGATCTATTACGGGTCAAGGAAGCTAGGGGCGGTCCCCAGATCCCCGGGAGCCACCACAGAACTGAGCAGGAGAGTGAGTCAGGGACAAAAGGGGCACCTTAATTTGAGCCGGGGTGCCTAGGAACGCTTGCTCCAAAAATGAAGAAAACAGACATATGAGACATGGAATTGGAGGCAGAATACAATGGCAGTTTAATGAGAAGATGCAACTTCAAAGAAACCGCAGAATAGAGACATAAAGTACAAAATACAGAATCCAGATAATCATACAGCTGTCATAATATTCTCTGTATCTCAATTAATGTACTGACAGAGAGAGAGAGAAAACACATCTATAAATGCATCATGAGAAACAAGTTACACCAAGGAAAATGTTACCTAGGAACACTCACGTTTACTCTTAGAGCAAGCATTCCTGCAATTACAATACAAAATCTTTTAAATGCAAAAGTAAAGAGAACAATGGTTAAACATAACATGACATTTCATGTAGGTAAAATAGAATAAGATACTTCAAGCAAAGCAGAGCAAGACATTTTAAGCAAAGGAAGACAAGAGCTCCCAGCTCTTGGGGAAAACCTGCACTGCCTGTTAACCTACATACAGACGGCGAGGTAGTCCGTCGATATCTGTGGATGCTCCCTTTTTATATCATTTTGTGGGCTCCTTTGCACGCTACATCTACCTACGTATGCTACCCAAAAGCTTCGTCTGCAGATTTTACCAGACATTTCGTCATTTACCCACTTAATGCTGACAATGGACTGGGTGAAAAGGTCAGTCTCTCAGGCCAATCGCTTATCGTAAGTTCCATAGAGCAAGCAGAAAATAATGGGTATTGTACGGGAATTCAACATATTCATGTATAAAATCTCCTCAGTTCTCCTAACTTGACGCTCTGCGGTTGCCACTTCCTTAAAAGCGGGAAACCTGCCCAGGAAGCAAGTACCAGTCCAGGATGCAGCCTACTGTATGTCGACAGCTTCAGGGGGATGTTGAACTTTGATACCGAGCACGGAGCACTCGGGTAGGGTGGGGGCTACTAGTTTGGATCAGAAGGCCTCGCAGACCTGCCTTCAGACTGCTATACACTAAAATTGCAGAGCTATGGTCAATTTAACAAAGAGGCCTACATATTGAACAGAAGGGCCTACACAGGGGTTTTATGCTGGCTGAGTGGTAAGGATGTCTCAGGATAATTATATAGCAACATAGGACCCGCTGGTCAATTTAATACGGCCTACAAATGCAGCTGGCAGGGCAAGGACAAGGGTCTCATACTTCAGGTGTGGACAGAACGGGCCAGGGGCCCCCTGTGATACAAAATCTACCCTCCTTCAAGGCTGTGGCAATGTAATAGACCATTGTGGGCAGAAGGAAGAGGCAATGGTAGTACAACCATACATGCCAACAGACCCGATTCAGCCAGGAAACGTCCAATGTTTTTAAGCTCAAATGGGCTTTATTTGATCTGTCTCCTGTCTACAATATCCTCTTTTTCAATGTAACTCAAAGGGGAAAATCAATACCCCAGTTTTTTTTCAAAATCTCCCTCTTACCAAGTTCAAAATGTTCGCAAGTATGGTACATTGGATCATGGAAGGAAATGGGATAGGGACATGGACTTGGATAACAGAGGACAGGAGGGACATGGAGAGGTGCACCAAACTGACCCTGCAGGGCAGGCATCAGGGTTTGCAGCAGCACAATACACCACACAGGGCATGCAGGACGGGAGTGCAGCACAACAATCCATAGAAAGCAAGAGGGAGGGGACAGGACCATGCACATGGACAACAGAGAACAGAGGGGCAAGATGCAATGGTAGCTAGCTGACCATAATGGACAGACAGGAGAGAAAGCTGCAGTATAACAGACCATAAAGGGCAGGAGGGACGGATCAGGGGCATTACAATGGAACAGACAAGCCAGGAGGGAGGGAGTAGGGCTGGGGGCAAGGGGGCAGGGCAGGAGCAGCAAGATAGCCATGGAGGTCAGGCAGGATGGGCACTAGAAGCAAGACACACCATGAAGAGCAACAGTGAGACTGTGATGGCATACACACAGACCATGGAGGGAAGGTGGGAGGGGGTCAGGGGCAGCTAACCGACCACACAGGGAAGGTGGGAGGGGCCATGGCAGCACAGAAGACCATGCATGGCAAGTGGGAGGGTTAGTGGCAGCACAATGGCTATGATGGGCAAGAAGGAGGGTGGAGGGGCATGCACAAAGGACGATGGAGGATAGAAGGAAGGGTCAGGACCTGTGCACAGACAAGAAAGTTCAGGGGAAGGGACCTCACAACAGACCACACGGGGCAGGCAGGAGGAGCAGTTGCAGCACAACAGACCAGGGAGGGCAGAAGGGTGTGGCAGTACAATGGACCATGTAGGACAGGAGGAAGAGGATAGGGGCATGGCATGTGGACAGGCAGGGTGGAGGTGGCAGGGACAGGTTACAGTCATCTGACAATGCTAGGCAGGTGGGAGGGGAGTGGCAGCTCAACAGAACACTTAGAGTAGATAGGAGTGGCAGGTCCATGGGACATGGTGGGCAAAAAGGATGGAGCAGGGGCATGCACAAAGACATCGGAGGGCAGGGGGAAGGAGAATAGGGGCAGCAAGCTAAGCACAAAGTTTAAGCAGGAGGTCAATGATGGGGCATAGAATTGGGCAATGGAGGGCAGGAGGAGTGGACTGGTACATCATACTAAATTGAGGGCAGTGGCAGCACATCAGACCATGCATGGCAGGAGGGAGGAGGCTAGTCCATGGATTCACACAACAGAGGATAGGGAGGAAGGGGATGGGGCAGCAAGCTAACTGTTCAGAGAAGGCGGGTATTAGGAACTTTATTGTTTTTAAAACATTGTGTCTGTGCGAACTACTTAAAATATGAACAAGTATGCAGCATAATCTCACTTTTATTCAGGAAGAAGAGGACGTTTGTGACTGTGACTCCGGGCTCACTTGGCAGAAACACCCCCTGACCCTCCACCCCCTAACGCAAAATGTAATGCCCGTGAAAAGGGTAGGTGAACACAGTTTTATATAGAACATAGTCCTGAGAGCACGATTGAAAATGAAAACTAGATATAGTGTATGGTATAAACTATGCACCAAAAAGTGTGATATAAGATGAACCGGGCGTGAAATATAATATGCAATACATTGTGCGCAATGACAGATTCATTGGAGAGCGCGAGATAGCACAGGCACTAGCGCGTGCTATGCGATATGCGCCTTGGAGTGTAATATGCACAGGGCAGTGTTGTGTAACCTAACTAGTCTCTAAAGTTGTAATATAAAATATGTGCTGGGGAGTGTAACGTTGCATATGCACTGTGACAAAGATATGGATCCCAGATTGTAATATGTATGGCATAGCACTGTGCGTTATAACATAGGCATCGAGAAAGGCACGTTAGATGGGGCAATATAACCCGTGCGAAGGCAAGTGTGGCATGACATATTCACGGGGTGGTGTTACAGTGCACATGGGCTAGAGAGTGTCATAGCATATGCACTAGCTAGTGGAATACAACACAGAGGTGTGTGGCACTCGGCAGGCAATGGTGGGTGTAACACAGCATTGGGCTCTGTCAGGAGCACGCTGTGACTCTCAAGTGATGGTCGTCCCCTTTCCAGAGAGTAAAATAAAAAGTATTACACATCCGGCAGTGGATGTGTGTTTTATTAACCGTGAGGGGGGTTTCTTGCATAGTTTTGGTCGAATTTTTGTCGAATCCCCTTTGAATGGCTTGGCGTGCATGTGTATTAAATGTGCCCGTCAATAGCTACCCATGTTTGTATAAATGAACGACAAGGGTGTCTACCATGATTAGGCACGGTAGGGCATCAGACATGTCAGAGCTTCACTAGTGGTGTAAATACATTCCACGTGGATTCATTGCATGCATAGTCGCCTTTTAATGAATATCACGCAAATCGTCATGGTGATAGGTACGTACGGTTTGTCCAGCATGTCCTAGGTGTGTCTATAAATATATATTTTTTAAAAATAATAAAAAACAGTGGCCGGCCCTGGGGATTGGGGTCAAAAAAATATAATTAGGAGACTGGCCCTGGGGGATGGGGTCATCAGGGCCAATAAATTAGAATAAGAAGGGGAACCAAACAGCCCCCCTTCTTAAAAAACTAAAATAAATAAAAGACTGGCATCGTGCCGGAGGCCATGCCCCCTCCGTGCAGCACTCTGCAAACGCGACCCCAACAGGCATCTCCAGTATGCGCCAGGGAGCTGCGCTGCAGCCAGGTGTTCTGAGGCCAAGCCCCTTTTTACACCTCTCTGCAACGCAGCTCTGTGGCGCTTACTGGAGGTACCTAGTGGTCTAGTTTGACCCTAGGGACCCTTAGGATTCAGGGGGACTTAATCTCTCAACTTAGAACAGCCACAGGGCGCGTTTACACAGTGGTGAAGGGAGGGGACGGGGCCTGAGGTGACGTGTGCAAACACGCACTATGGCACGTTTTAAATTGGGGATATAATTTCCCTTCAATACTGAGGGCCCCTGGGGGCTAACTAGCCCACCAAGTGCTTCCAGTAAGCGCCACTGAGCTGCATTGCAGAGAGGTGGTCCAGGCCGTGCCACTTTTTACACCTCTCTGAAACGCAGCTCTGTGGCACTTACTGGAGGTACCTAGTGGGCTAGTTGGACCCTAGGGACCCTCAGGATTCAAATGAACTTAATCTCCCAACTAAAAATGGACACAGGGCGTGTTTACACAGTGGTGAAGTGAGGGGACGGGGCCTGAGTTAACGTGTGCAAAAACGCCCTGTGGCCTGTTTTAAGAGGTAGTTTTAATCCCCATGCCCTATTATACACTAGGGGCTTACAGAGGAGGTCATGCTAATCACAGGGGGACCCCAACGCATAATGTTCCCTAGTGTATGTAGGTGTTTTCACTGTATTCTAAGTGTCTTTTAACATAGCACTGGCTCTAGGACTGGTTAGTCAGACTCAGTTACCACCAGTATCCGTCTGAAAAAGTTAAGGGTACAGGATGATTTTGCAACAAGGCTTCTTTCTGCTCTTCTTTTTGTTCTTTCTGCACGTTATCCTTCTTCCTGCACTTATCTTCGTATTTGAGGACTTCTGTTGCTTCTTTCTGCACTTCTTTTGTTTCTTTCTGTGCATTTTTTCTTCTTTCTTCACATGTCCTATCTCTGTAGGCATAGTTAGAAATTAGCATTTAAAAAACCTTTGAAATTCACAGAAAAAACCATAGGTTTCAGGCACGTTATAGTTAGGAATTAGCATTTAAAAAACCTCAGAAATTCACTGAAAAAACCATAGGTTTCAGGGGTGTTATAGTTAGCTGGACTTTTCACTTGTACAAAACCATTTAAATTCCCCCGTTATAGTTAGTTCAGCTAACTATAACTCGCGCGCCCGCAATGCACTGCTGATGACGTCACATATTACATCACTCATGACATGGTCAGTGACATCACTCATGACATCACTGATGACATCTCAAATGACATCACTGATGACATCACTGATGACATCATCCTTGTGATAGAGTGGCAGACCTCCTCTCACCCTAATATAACCTTTGATACACACATTCAAAAATAGAGACTAAAATTTTCAAAACAATGGACATACCAATACCAGTTACAACAACCTCTTCAGTAATTCTAAGATCCACATACACATCCACTCATTCACCAACAGTCCTATACAGTCACTCATACATGTACTCACTCATCATATGTACTCATACACCTATGCATCCTGTAACACAATGCCACTCATCCATAGAGTTACTCACACACATAGTCACTCATGCTAATAAAGAATCAAACATACATTTACTTGCATATACAGTTATACACACACCACCATACTTACTTCTACGGAAACTTACACATACTTAGTCTTTTAAACAATCACTTATAGAAACACATACTTATTCATACAGGAACTCTTTCAATCTCTCACTCTCACATATACTCACATATATACACCAATAGTCACATATACTAGTTTAAAACATATGTAGTTACTCATAAAGACACTATTGAGACAGTCATTCACTCACTAACACACCCATACACACACTCATCCACCCATACAGTCCTGCACACATGCTGTGTTCAACACATGCAAACAGTGAGTCACTCATTCATGCACCTATGCACTACGTAATACCCCCCACCGAACCATGCAGACACTCAGACTGATACTCAAAAAACCAACTAATAACCTATATAGACACCCATGTAGCTACTCACCAACCCATGCAGCCACTTATACACAAAGTGAGAGACTGATACAGATATTTACATATTTAAACATTACTCACTAAGCCTTGTATTCACTATGATACACTTAATCAGTCAGTTACACAATCAATTTTTCAAAAACAAATCATCCATTTAGACACTTATATACCCATTTATTCTTCCATCGACCTTGAGATATACATATATAAAACATATTTAATTTTCAGAAAAACACACATTCACTGGATGATGTCATCAGTGATGTCATCAGTGATGTCATTTGAGATGTCATGAGTGATGTCATGAGTGATGTCACTGACCATGTCATGAGTGATGTAATATGTGACGTCATCAGCAGTGCATTGCGGGCGCGCGAGTTATAGTTAGCTGAACTAACTATAACGGGGGAATTTCAATGGTTTTGTACAAGTGAAAAGTCCAGCTAACTATAACACCCCTGAAACCTATGGTTTTTTCAGTGAATTTCTGAGGTTTTTTAAATGCTAATTCCTAACTATAACGTGCCTGAAACCTATGGTTTTTTCTGTGAATATATATATATATATATATATATATATATATATATATATATCCACCAATTCTCCCCTCAACCGAAGGAAGCAGAGCACACACAGGACTTCAGTTCAAGGTGCTTTTAATTCTCCAATTGGCTTTGCATGACGCGTTTCGCTACAATAGCTTTCTCAAAAGCTGCCAAACAATTTCACGGTTCTCCCGCCCTCCTTTTAAACTGCCTGCCTCATTGTGATTGGTTGAGGCAGTGCTGTCGTCATGCCACCGGGAAGAGCCAAACCCAGGGGTCCAGGTCCAAGCAGAGCAGACACCAGAGTAGGTACTTGCCCCAGTGGGCGGTGTCTGCTCCCGTTTCCCCATGGCCGCCTAGTTCGTGAAGGTTTCGATATGGAAATGAGCGGGATAGCACTGTCCTGGGTCCTTCACCCCACCGCCGTAACTCCCGATAAACTCCTGTGCACACTGCCTAAGTAGGCAATGCGTCCCCTGCGAAGTCGCGGTCCATCGTTGACAGCCAGGTACTGATCAGGTAAGCAGTGTTCCGGCGTCTACCACAAAGTCTGTAGTTACACCAAGGTTTTGCCACAAAAACCGCCGGACACTTAGGGGTTGGTACTCTTAAAGTGCTCGTGGCTTGCACCATAAACATCCACCAATTCTCCCCTCAACCGAAGGAAGCAGAGCACACACAGGACTTCAGTTCAAGGTGCTTTTAATTTTCCAATTGGCTTTGCATGACGCGTTTCGCTACAATAGCTTTCTCAAATGCTGCCAAACAATTTCACGGTTCTCCCGCCCTCCTTTTAAACTGCCTGCCTCATTGTGATTGGTTGAGGCAGTGCTGTCGTCATGCCACCGGGAAGAGCCGAACCCAGGGGTCCAGGTCCAAGCAGAGCAGACACCAGAGTAGGTACTTGCCCCAGTGGGCGGTGTCTGCTCCCGTTTCCCCATGGCCGCCTAGTTCGTGAAGGCTTCGATATGGAAATGAGCGGGATAGCACTGTCCTGGGTCCTTCACCCCACCGCCGTAACGTATATATATATATATATTACCTACTGGCAGTCGCCAGTAGGTAGTTATAGTTAGGACCAATTTTCCATAGGAAATCCGCAACATTCTATTTGGAATAACGTTGGCGTCGATTGATGAATCTTCGCAAAATTTTCCAAACTGTTGGCCAGCTCCGGTCCGCTCCTATCCTGAAAATTTCACGATGATTCGTCAAGCAGAGACCGAGAAAAAAGGGGGGTCCCAAACGCATTATCCCCATGCATTTTCCCATAGGACCTGTTGACGCAGTTACAGCCCGAAGTGCTGAACGGAATTACACCAAATTTGGCAAAGAGGTAGTCCTCAGTTCAGACTCGTGCCTTTTGTTTAAATGGTGTAAATCCGTTCAGTAGTTCCTGAGAAAATCAAAAGTAAAATCACATATATATCTGGGCGGAGCCTAACCACACATCTCATCGTGAGATCTGATTGGCTGTCAGCACTTCATCCAAGAAGTGTTGGCAGCCATCTTGGGACCAATATACATGATAGCACCTCATTAAAAAGCATTGCAGTTAATAGCAGGTTTTAAGACTTTAAAGTTACATTATAAATCATTTGTTGATGGTACCATACTCATTTTAGGAATTGTGGTGTGTTCTAAGGTGATTTTACCATGTGAAAAAGCCTTCTGCTGTGATATCATGAATCATGTTTGAGAGAAAACTATTTTCTCATGCTTTTCCCATAGAGGTTTGGAAGGTGATCTATAAGCTAAACTGAGAGCATATTTTCTGTAAATTCACATTATCTTTCTCAGTCATGTGAGAATGAAGTCTGACATTCTCAGTAAAACATGTACGCCCAACAAGGGCAGAGACTGTCAGTTGATTCCTTTGTGTTCTACTGCAGCTTCCCTGAGTGTTCTAAAGAACAACTAGAGCGCTAACAGTCTTACTTATGACAAACGTATGGCACACCTGAAGCCATCTTGGTTGGAATAAAGTGGTAACTCTTAAATCATTTAATTTAAAAAGGAGCAAAATGAGGGGGTTCATTTTGCCATAGAAAGTATGATTAGTGCTGCAGAAAGAACAATTAAGGCACATTTTGAGTGACTTCTCAAATCCTCTTCTGTTTCATTAAAAAATTCTGACATGCAGACTGAAACATGCACTTTCAATACCAGCAACAGACTTCCCTGGTGAGCAGTAGCTTTACTACAGTGATCTAACAAGCAACTAGAGTGATAACATTCTGAATTGATGGCAAATGTGTGACACATCTGAATGCCTTCTTAATGGAATCAAAGTAAAAAACTGAAAGTATTTCCTACTGAGGAGACTGTAGTAAATGAGGAAATTAGGAAACATCATAACAAATAAGTCTCCCAAAATGGCCACCAGAGACAAAAGAGCCCAAATGTAGCCCAAATATCACCCAGATGTAGCCCAAGTATAGCCCAATGACAGAATGTCCCAGAGTGTTCTAACGAACAACTAGAGCGCTAACAGTCTTACTTATGACAAAAGTATGGCACACCTGAACACATTTTGACTTCTCAAATCCTCTTCTATTTCATAAAATAATTCTGATATGCAGACTGAAACATGCACTTTGAATCACAGCAGCAGACTTCCCTGGTGAGCAGTAGTTTTACTACAGTGATCTAATGAGCAAATAGAGTGCTAACATTCAGAATTTATGGCAAATGTGTGACACACCTGAATGCCTTCTTGATGGAACCAAAATAAAAAACTGAATGTATTCCCAATGAGGAGTCTGCAGTAAATGAGGAAATTAGGAAACTTCATAACAAATAAATCTCCCAAGATGCCACCAGAGACAAAAGAGCCCAAAAGTAGCCCAAATATCACCCAGATGTCGCCCAAGTATAGCCCAATGACAGAATGTCCCAGAGTGTTCTTAGGAACAACTAGAGCGCTTACTGTCTTACTTATGACAAACGTATTGCACACCTGAAGCCATCTTGATTGGAATAAAGTGGTAACACTTAAAACATTTAATTTACAAAGGAACAAAATGAGGGGGTTCATTTTGCCATAGAAATTATGATTAGTGCTGCAGAAAGAAAAATTAGGGCACATTTTGACTTCTCAAATCCTCTTCTACTTCATAAAAAAAATTCTGACATGCAGACTGAAACATGCACTTTGAATACCAGCAGCAGACTTCCCTGGTGAGCAGTAGCTTTACTACAGTGATCTAATGAGCAACTAGAGTGCTAACATTCAGAATTTATGGCAAATGTGTGACATATCTGAATACCTTCTTGATGGAATCAAAGTAAAAAACTGAAAGCATTTCCTACTGAGGAGACTGCAGTAAATGAGGAAATTAGGAAACTTCATAACAAATAAATCTCCCAAGATGGCCACCAGAGACAAGAGAGCCCAAATGCAGCACAAATATCACCCAGATGTAGCCCACATGTAGCCCAATGACAGAAGTGTGCAAAACACTTATTTGTTGTGTATTTGCAGTTTTATATAGTGCAAACTTGTCAGGTATTGGAGTGGTTTACATGAACATTGGTGACATCCCACAAGATGAAATTCATTTTGGTTGTAGACATGGGGAGATTAAGTGATTTGACCAGAATCACAGAATGTTGAGCTGACGCAGAAACTCCAACCTGGTTCCCCAGTTGCAAAGTCTGCAGCTCTGGAAGTAACACCACATCCTCTCCCCTAGGTGGAACGTTTAATCAAGTGGTCAACTGGATAAAAAAACATAAAGATTACAAATAATTTAAAAGTTCTTTGTCGCTATTTGAAAACTCAGAAAATATGTCCTCATTTTAGTTTTTTAGAGCACTAACCATAATTTTGATGCAAATAAGACCCTCTCATATTTGTAATTTCTAAAGGAAATACTCTAGGTATTACAGTTTTGATGACATCAAGATGACGTCAGGCGTTAAACACTTTTGTAATAAATATAGAATGTTAGCAATCTAGTTGTTCATTGGGATACTGTTGAGAGGCAGGGTCCAGGGGCAAGGACTCTGAAAATTCAATGCAGGTAGGAGAGTGCAGAGGCAACAATTTGACCACACTGGGCAGGCAGGAAGGGCAGTGGCAGCACAACAGACTATGGAGGGCAGTGGAAAGGGGGGCAGGAGCAACACACCAACAATACAGGACTGGCAAGAGAGGCTGTGGCAATATAATAGACCATTGTGGGCAGAAGGAAGAGGCAGTGCTAGTACAACCATACAGACCCATTTCAGCCAGGAAACGTCCAATGTTTTTAAGCTCAAATGGGCTTTATTTGATCTGTCTCCTGTCTACAATCTCCTCTTTTTAAATGTAACTCAAAGGGGAAAATCAATACCCCAGGTTTTTTTCAAAATCTCCCTCGAACCAAGTTCAAAATGTTCACAAGTATGGTACATTGGATCATGGTAGGCAGGAGGAATTGGGGTAGGGACATGGACTTGGATAACAGAGGAAAGGAGGGACATGGAAAGGTGCACCAAACTGACCCTACAGGGCAGGCATCAGGGTTTGCAGCAGCACAATACACCACACAGCGCATGCGGCACGGGAGTGCAGCACAACAATCCATAGAAAGCAATAGAGAGGAGACAGGACCATGCACATGGACAACAGAGAACAGAGGGGAAAGAGGCAATGGTAGCTAGCTGACCATATTGGACTGACAGGAGAAAAAGGTGTAGCATCACAGACCATAAAGGGCAGGGGGGACGGATCAGGGGCATTACAATGGAACAGACAAGCCAGGAGGGGGGGAATAGGGGTCTGCACATGGAAACAGAGGGCTGGGGGCAAGGGGGCAGGGCAGGAGCAGCAAGATGACCATGGAGGTCACGCAGGATGGGCACTAGAAACAAGACACACCATGGAGAGCAACAATGAGACTATGATGGCATACACACAGACCATGGAGGGAAGGTGGGAGGGGATCAGGGGCAGCTAGCTGACCACACAGGGAAGGTGGGAGGGGCCATGGCAGCACAGAAGACCATGAATGGCAAGTGGGAGGGTTAGTGGCAGTACAATGGCTATGATGGGCAAGAAGGAGGGTGCAGGGGCATGCACAAAAGACCATGGAGGATAGAAGGGAGGGTCAGGACCTGGGCACAGACAAGAGAGTTCAGGGGAAGGGGCCTCACAACAGACCGCGCGGGGCAGGCAGGAGGAGCAGTTGCAGCACAACAGACCAGGGAGGGTAGAAGGGTGTGGCAGTAAAATGGACCATGGAGGACAGGAGGAAGGGGATAGGGGCATGGCATGTGGACAGGCAGGGTGGAGGTGACAGGGTCAGGTTACAGTCATCTGAAAATGCTAGGCAGGTAGGAGGGGAGTGGCAGCTCAACAGAACACTCAGAGTAGATAGGAGTGGCAGGTCCATGGAACATGGTGGGCAAAAAGGATGGAGCAGGGGCATGCACAAAGACATCGGAGGGCAGGGGGAAGGAGAATAGGGGCAGCAAGCTAAGCACAGAGGCTAAGCAGGAGGTCAATGATGGGCCATAGAATTGGGCAATGGAGGGCAGGAGGAGTGGACTGGTACATCATGCTAAATGGAGGGCAGTGAGAGCACATCAGACCATGCATGGCAGGAGGGAGGAGGCTAGTCCATGGATTCGGACAACAGAGGATAGGGAGGAGGTGGATGGGGCAGCAATCTAACTGTTCAGAGAAGGTGGGTATTAAGAACTTTATTGTTTTTAAAATGTGTGTCTGTGCGAACTACTTAAAATATGAACAAGTATTCAGCATAATCTCACTTTTATTCAGGAAGAAGAGGACGTTTGTGACTGTGACTCTGGGCTCACTTGGCAGAAACTACCCCTGACTCTCCACCCCCCATCGCAAAATGTAATGCCCGTGAAAAGGGTAGGTGGACGCAGTGTTATATAGAACATAGTCCTGAGAGCTCGATTGAAAATGAAAACTAGATATAGTATATGGTATAAACTATGCACCAAAAAGTGTGATATAAGATGAACCGGGGCGTGAAATATAATATGCAATACATTGTGCGCAATGACAGATTCATTGGAGAGCGCGAGTTAGCACAGGCACTAGCGCGTGCTATGCGATATGCGCCTTGGAGTGTAATATGCACAGGGCAGTGTTGTGTAACCTAACTAGTCTCTAAAGTTGTAATATAAAATATGTCCTGGGGAGTGTAACGTTGCATATGCACTGTTACAAAGATATGGATCCCAGATTGTAATATGTATGGCATAGCGCTGTGCGTTATAACATAGGCATCGAGGAAGGCACGTTAGATGGGGCAATATAACCCGTGTGAAGGCAAGTGTGGCACGACATATTCAAGGGGTGGTGTTACAGTGCACATGGGCTAGAGAGTGTCATAGCATACGCACTAGCTGGTGGAATACAACACAGAGGTTCGAGGCACTTGGCGTGCACTGGTGGGTGTAACACAGCATTGGGCTCAGCCAGGAGAATGCTGTGACTCTCAAGTGAGGTTCGTCTCCTTTCCAGAGAGTAAAATAAAAAGTATTACACATCCGGCGGTGGATGTGTGTTTTATTAACCGTGAGGGGGGTTTCTTGCATAGTTTGGTCGAATTTTTGTCGAATCCCCTTTGAATGGCTTGGTGTGCGTATATATTAAATGTGCCCGTCAATAGCTACCCATGTTTGTATAAATAAACAACAAGGGTATCTACTTGGAGAGTACCCACCAGCGGGGCGCCGGGATTAGGCACGGTAGGGCGTCAGACACGTCAGAACTTCACTAGCGGTGTAAATACATTCCATGTGGATTCATTCTATGCATAGTCGCCTTTTAATGAATATCACGCATATCGTCATGGTGATAGGTACATACGGTTTGTCCAGCATGTCCTAGGTGTTTCTATAAATATATAATTTTTTTTAAACTCATGGGCCGGCCCCGGGGGATGGGGTCCTGGGGCCATAAGTGGCCTGAGGAGGGGGGCAACACAGCCCCCTCCTAAAGAATTTGTTTTAAAAAAGGCCATGACCCGGGGGTTGGGGTCCCCGGGCCGATTAAGGCCTTGGGAGGGCCAAATTAATTTGTTTAAACGGAAAAAATTAGGGTGCAGGCCCTGGGGGATGGGGTCCCCAGGGCCAGTAAATTAGAAAAAGTAGGGGGGCCACACAGCCCTCCTTCTTAAAAATAAATAAATAAAAGACCGGCATCGCGCCGGAGGCCACGCCCCCTCCTTGCAGCACTCTGCAAACGTGCCCCCCGGCCAGTTGTAAGTTGAGGAATTAATTCCCCTTCAATACTGAGGGTCCCTGAGGGCCAACTAGCCCAACAGGTATCTCCAGTATGCGCCAGGGAACTGCGTTGCAGACAGGTGTTCTGAGGCCACGCTCCTTTTTACACCTCCATGCAACGCAGCTCTGTGGCGCTTACTGGCGGTACCTAGTGGGCTAGTTTGACCCTAGGGACCCTTAGGATTCAAGGGGACTTATTCTCTCAACTCAGAACGCCCACAGGCCCTGTGGCGCGTTTTTAAGTTGGGGAAATAATTCCCTTTCAATCCTGAGGGACCCTGGGGGCCAACTAGCCCACCAGGTGCTTCCTGTAAGCGCCACTGCTCTGCGTTGCAGAGAGGTGGTGCAGGCCGTGCCCCTTTTTACACCTATCTGCAACGCAGCTCTGTGGCACTTACTGGAGGTACCTAGTGGGATAGTTGGACCCTAGGGACGCTCAGGATTCAAATGAACTTAATCTCCCAACTAAAAACGACCACAGGGCGTGTTTATACAGTGGTGAAGGGAGGGGACGGGGCCTGAGTTAACATGTGCAAACAAGCCCGGTGGCGCGTTTTAAGTTAGGGAAATAATTCCCCTTCAATCCTGGGGGACCCTGGGGGCCAACTAGCCCGCCAGGTGCTTCCAGTAAGCACCACTGCGCTGCGTTGCAGAGAGGTGGTCTAGGCCGTGCCCCTTTTTACAGCTCTCTGCAATGCAGCTCTGTGGCGCTTACTGGAGGTACCTAGTGGTCTAGTTGGACCCTAGGGACCCTCAGGATTAAAGCGGACTTAATCTCCCAACCAAAAACGGCCACAGGGCGTGTTTACACATTGGGGAAGTGAGGGGACGGGGCCTGAGGTGACGTGTGCAAACACGCCCTGTGGCGCGTTTTAAGAGGTAGTTTTAAACCCCTGCCCTATTATATACTAGGGGCTTACAGAGGAGGTCATGCTGATCACAGGGGGACACCAACGCATAGTGTTCCCTAGTGTATGTATGTATTTTCACTGTATTCTGAGTGTTTTTTAACATAGCACTGGCTCTAGGACTGGTTAGTCAGACTCAGTTACCACCAGTATCCGTCTGAAAAAAGTTGAGGGTACAGGATGATTTTGCAACAAGGCTTCTTTCTGCTCTTCTGTTTGTTCTTTCTGCACGTTATCCTTCTTCCTGCACTTTTCTTTGTCTTTCAGGACTTCTGTTGCTTCTTTCTGCATTTCTTTTTTTTCTTTCTGTGCGTTTTTTTTTCTTTCTTCACATGTCCTATCTCTGTAGGCATAGTTAGGAATTAGCATTTAAAAAACCTTAGAAATTCACTGAAAAAACCATAGGTTTCAGGGGCGTTATAGTAAGCTAGACTTTTCACTCATACAAAACCATTGAAATTCCCCCGTTATAGTTAGTTCAGCTAACTATAACTCTCGCGCCCGAAATGCACTGCTGATGACGTCACATATTACATCACTCATGACATGGTCAGTGACATCACTCATGACATCACCGATGACATCTAAAATGACATCACTGATGACATCATCCTTGTGATAGAGTGGCAGACCTCCTCTCTCCCTTATATAACCTTTGATACACACATTCAAAAATAGAAACTAAAATTTTCAAAACAATGGACATACCAATATCAGTTACAACAACCTATTCAGTAATTCTAAGATCCACATACACATCCACTCATTCACCAATAGTCCTATACAGTCACTCATACATATACTCACTCATCATATGTACTCATACACCTATACATCCTGTTACACAACGCCACTCATCCATAGAGCTACTCACACACATAGTCACTCATGCTAATAAAGAATCAAACATCCATTTACTTGCATATACAGTTATACACACACCACCACACCTACTTCTACAGAAACTTACACATACTTAGTCTTTTAAACAATCACTTATAGAAACACATACTTATTCATGCCGGAACTCTTTCAATCTCCCACTCTCACATATACTCACTTATATACACCAATAGTCACATATACTAGTTTAAAACATATGTAGTTACTCATAAATACACCATTGAGACATTCATTCACTCACTAACACACCCATGCACACACTCATCCACCCATACAGTCCTGCACACATGCTGTCTTCAACACATACAAACATTCATGCACCTATGCACTACGTAATACCCCCCGCCAAACCATACAGACACTCGTACTGATAATCAAAAAACCAACTAATAACCTATATAGACACTCATGTAGCTACTCACCAACCCATGCAGCCACTTATACACAAAGTGAGAGACTGATACAAATATTTACATATTTAAACATTTCCCACTAAGCCATGTCAGTCAGTTATACAATCAATTTTTCAAAAACAAATCATCCATTTAGACACTTATATACCCATTTATTCTTCCATCGTCCTTGAGATATACATATATAAAACATATGTAATTTTCAGAAAAACACACATTCACTGAATGATGTCATCAGTGATGTCATCAGTGATGTCATTTGAGATGTCATCAGTGATGTCATGAGTGATGTCACTGACCATGTCATGAATGATGTAATATGTGACGTCATCAGCAGTGCATTGCGGGCGCGCGAGTTATAGTTAGCTGAACTAACTATATCGGGGAAATTTCAATGGTTTTGAACGAGTGAAAAGTCCAGCTAACTATAACGCCCCTGAAACCTATGGTTTTTTCAGTGAATTTCTAAGGTTTTTTAAATGCTAATTCCTAACCATAACGTGCCTGAAACCTACATTTTTTTCAGTGAATATATATATATATATATTGCCTACTGGCGGTCACCAGTAAGTAGTTATAGTTAGAACCTAGTTTCCATAGGAAAAGCATTTTTTGATTTGCTAATAACTTTAGCGTCGTTTGACGAATGTTCGCAAAATTCTCCCAAAAAAAAGTCTATCCAGGTCAGCTCCTATCCTGAACGTTTGGGGGTGATTCGTCAATCGGGGGCTCAGAAAAAAAGGGGGTCCCAAAACGCGTTTTCTCTATGTTAATTTCCGTAGGAAATTTTGAGACGGGCTACAGCCCGAACTGCTGAACGGAATTACCCCAAATTTGGCAAAAAGGTAGAGCCTGGTTCAGAAAACGACCTTTTTTTAAATGGGGTAAATCCGTTCAGTAGTTTTTGAGAAATTCAAAAAATAAGAGTCAAAAAATCTATTTCCCATAGAAAACTTTGGGCAAGACTACAGCCAAAACTGCTGAATGGAATTACCCCAAATTTGACAAAAAGGTAGTGCTTGGTTCAGAAAGCAACCCTTTTTTTAAATGGTGGAAATCCGTTAAGTAGTTGCTGAGAAATTAAAAAAATAAAAGTTTCGATATTTAGGGCAGCGGTGGAGTCGCGAACCCTCCCAACCACGAGCTTCATTCTAATTGGCTGCCATGACCACTAGAATCATTCTGATTGGCTGTCAACACTCCAAACCAGGAAGTGTTGGCATACACCTTGTGACTCAGTAGAAGTGAGTCACCAGAAAACAGAGAAACAAAGATATAAAACAAGAGAAGGGGGCATGGTAGAAACACCCTGACCCCCTAGGCCTGCTCAGGGGGTCCCAAAAATGCATTTTTTTAAAAAAAACATTACAGCGCAATTTGGGCTGGCGTCGCGAATTTCGCCGAAATTGTTAAAAAACAATGAAGCGCGGGTTCCCACGTTTCATTTTAATGAGGCCCCTGGGTGGGCTAGGGCCTGAGGGCATTTCTTCCAAAATAATAGCGGGGCCCGCAGGGGCCCTCGCAGCCCCGGGGACCTCCACGTCCACGGGGCTTCACTCATGTTGGGAGGGGAGACGTGCGGCCCTCCTCCTGGAGCCCATGATAGCCCTGGGGACCGCCACCCCCGAGGGCCGGCTCCTGCAGTGTCCCGGGGTGCCCACCCCCGGGACAGTGCTGTTTGCTATGACAGGGCGGGAGCCGTGTGCCTTCCGCACTGTCATAGCAAACTTGCTTTTGATTTTGGAAGCGAGAGCTGGGGAACTTGCTCTTGCTTCCAAAATCCAAAGCTGATTGCTTTTCCACACGGGGAGGTGCATGTCAGCAGCTCCCCATGTGGAAAAGCAATTCCGGCTCCCGCAGGACGTAGGGACCCGGCGGGACCATGGGGGCATTGGGGCTCCCCCGACAGTCCCCAACGGTGAGGCCAGGCCCCAGGGGATGAGGTGGTCCTCTTCTCGTTTTTTTTTTAAATAATGAACATGTCGGCATGCTTCAGGGGATGGGGTCCCCGAGGCGAATGTTAATTAGTGAAAAAGGACGTTTTATTTTAGTCGCAAATGTAGCACGGCTCACGGGTTGGACAAATAAGAATCACAGTCATAAATGGATTTACATATAAACCATCTTATGTAAAAAAACAACAACAAATAAAACTAGGTACAGCCATGGCGTGTCATCCCTAGACCATTTGTGAATCACAGCCTGCAAGACAAAAAGCAAAATAAGATTGTGCGTCATGCGTCCATCAAAGGAGAGAGAGAGAGAGAGAAAGAGAGGAAGAGTGAAAGAGAGGAAGAGAGAGAGAAAGAAAGAAAGAGTGAGAAGACAGAGAGAGAAAGAGTGAAAGAAAGAGAGAAAGAGTGAGATACAAGGAGGAGAGAGAGAGAAAGAGAAAAACAGTGTGAGAGAGAGGATGAGAGAGAAAGAGTGAGACAGAGAGGAAGAGAGAGAGGAAGAGAAAGAATGAGAGAGAGAGGAAGAGACAGAGAAAGAGTGTGAGTGACAGAAAGGAAGAGATGGAGAGGGAGAGTGAGTGTTGACACTGTGGAGAAAATCCTCACAGCTCACCTTTCTGCCACCGACGTGTCTCCAACCATGTGCCAGGACATAGTACAGCTCTCAAGTTTAGTCATCTGAAACAAAGTGTAGAATCAGTAATGGCAGAGTACATACAACTGCACACGCCTAATTGCGCACCCAGGCTGCTGCACCCCATTGACTCCCGCCGCCCAGAGGTATCTACCCGCCTCTGCGCACCCTCGCTTCTGCACCCCATCCACTCCCACTGCCCAGAGGTGACTGCCCGCTCCTGTGCACCCAGGCTGAGAGGACGAGAGAGAGAAAGAGAGAGTGAGAGAGAGAGAGAGGAAGACAGAGAAAGAGAGAAAGAGTGAGAGAGAGGGGAAGAAAGAGAGAGATACAAGGAAGAGAGAGAAAGAGAGAAGCAGTGTGAGAGAGAGGAAGAGAGAGAGAGAAAAAGTGAGACAGAGAGGAAGAGAAAGAGAAAGAATGAGAGAGAGAGGAAGAGACAGAGAAAGAGATAGAGAGTGAGTGAGAGAGAAAGAGTGTGAGTGACAGAAAGGAAGAGATGGAGAGGGAGAGTGAGTGTTGACACTGTGGAGAAAATCCTCACAGCTCACCTTTCTGCCACCGGTATGTCTCCAACCACGTGCCGGGATATAGTGCAGCCCTCAAGCTTAGTGATCTGAAACATAGTATGGAATCAGTAATGATAGAGTACATACAACTGCGCACTCCTAAATCGCTGTCCTGCCTTTGTGTATCCAGGCTACTGTACCCCATCCACTTCCACTGCCCAGAGGTGTCTGCCCGCTGCTGCACACCCAGGCTGCTGCACACCCAGGCTGCTGCACCCCATCCACTCCTACTGCCCGGAGGTGACTGCCTGCCGCTGGGCACCCAGGCTGCTGCACCCCATGCACTACCACTGCCCGAATGTGACTGCCCACCGCTGCGCAAACAAGCCTCTCTGCTCACCTTTCGCAACCTGCGTGTAGAAAAGAGGGCCTACCACATGCCGCTGCAAGCCCCAAGCCCAGGCCCGCAGACAGGGCACCCTCCATATCATGCAGCCCCGCTCCGCAGGCCTCCAGGTGCTGAGTCTTGACTTCACCATGGCAGAGGATATACCAGTGCACTCGGTTTTTCATCACAGGTTGCACACCCGCTCAGCCCTTGCGGTGCGACTAACTCAGTGGCCAGCGAGATGACGCCACGTGGTGGTAGGCCTGTGCTGTCTGATGGCTCAGGCCTACACTGTGGTCCAGCAGGGCACACAAAACCTGAGCTGTCCACACCGCAGGGACGGGCCATCACCGCAGGCTGCACACCTGCTCAGCAGTTACGGTACCTGTACCTCATTGGACCGAAAGTCACCGTCCCGTGCCAGTGTGCCTGTGCCAGCCGCAGTGCATCTGTTGCGAGCAACTCTAAAATAGCATAGAGCGTGTGCGCCCGGTCTTTTTTATTGGCAGGGTCACGTGTTCTGTGACGTCTGTGCTGGATGGGTGTGGTGTGGGTGTATACCAGCCATGAGGGAGTGGCTGTGGCATACTGACAACTAGGCCTGTGAACAGCAGATTACTGCAATGAAAACCTGGGCCATGTAGCGTTGTTGTCCTTCTCTATAAGCGTAAGTGGAGTGGGCTGGCCTGGCATATGCCAGTCCTGCGTGAGGCTGTGAAGAATGACTCCGGAGCGATGGGCGTAGCTCTGCCGTGAGCTGAATGAGGAATCAACTGATGCGGGTGTCCGTGTTGTAGTGCTGCGTCACCCGGGTCGCAAGCGCCAATTTGTCACTCTGTGAGCCAAGTCCCACAACATGGCCAACATGGAAGGTATGGGGAATCACGGACCCTGCATTCATCCATAGTTCCACACATGAAAGATGGTGGACATGACACATCTGTGTGGATATGAATGTTTATTGCGCATTCAGTGGAGTGTTGCAGCTGTAGCAATACAGGGCCATGGAAAGTTCAAGTTCAAGTTTCAGTTTTTGGCACATGGAGGGCAGCCAATTAGAGCCAAGCTCATGTTCGGGGTTCGGCTGTGCCAACATATGTAGTTATACAATCACTCCGCCAATCCCAAGCACTTATAAATTCACTATACACTCTCCTTGCAGTACTCTAATGATCCAGTCTCTACGTACGTACTTGTACAATGACCGAGACAAAGTGACATAACCGAAGTTTTCCCACACTGCCAGAGGTAACATGGTTGCATATTCTGTCCACAGCACAATGTAATGTGGTAGGGCCCAGGGGCAGCATCTTGAATACATAATGAACACACAGACACAGATAGATAGTGGAACTGGGTACGGGCACGTGCGCTCGACTCCTTTTTATTACCAGGGTCACATGTCCAGTGACATCTGTGCTGGATGCGTGTGGGGTGAGTGTAAGCCAGCCCTCCGGGAATGGTTGGTGCTGGTAACAAGTACAACAGTAATCATCGGATCACACACAGAGATTCAATCATAAAGGGTCCATGACTTGTGCTGCACTAGTTAGGGGCACCAGATGTGAAATATTACACAAAAGATTCTATCGTAAAGGGTTCATGACTTGTGGTACACTGAGGTAGGGGCAGCAGATCTGAAATCATACACAAAAGATTCTACCATAAAGGGTCCATGAGTTGTGGTGCAATGAGGTAGGGGCATCAGAAGCATTACGCGTGTGCACGGCTAGCGATGATGCATGGTCCTGGAGGGCCGCACTGGTAGCAATGTCTATTGCCTACTGGACTTCGTCGTCTGCAATCGCAACTCGATCTGAATTGTGAGCCCTGCAGTCCGCAATGTAGATGGAAGGCAGTAGTCAGCACAGACATCGAGGAATGCTTTTTGTCACTTCCTCCTGACAAAATCCGAGGACATAGAGTACAATTCTGTCTGCAATTAATAAATCATGTCTTAATGTAAATTGTGAGCTCTGCTGACCGCAGCGTAGGTAACAAAAGATGAAATATTTATGGAATACATTGTCGAAATGTGTAGGTTTCGGGGACATTATAGTTAGTTGCCTACTGGACTCTGAAATTAATGAATCAAGACTGAATTTGAATTGTGAGCCCTGCTGACCACAGAGTAGGCCGTAGGCAGCGGTCAGCAAAGGCCCACATCCACGTGGCGTTGACTTTAGCTGCACAGATTGGGAGCATTTGGTTTTCTTAACCGATTATAGCCTCTTACACAATTTGCATCTGTACTAATCTTGAATTGTGAGCCCTGCTGACCGCAGTGTTGACCGGAGGCAGTGGTCAGGAAGGGCCCACAGCCACGTGCCGTTGACTTGAGCTGTATAGAGTTAGTGGTAGGTGTAGCGCTCAGCGTGTGCGCAGCCAGTGATGATGCGTGGTGTGGGCGGGCCGCACTGGGAGCAATGTCTCTTGCCTACTGGACTGCGTCATCTGCAATCGCTACTCCATCTGAATTGTGAGCCCTGCTGTCCGCAGTGTAGATCGAAGGCAGTAGTCAGCACAGACATCGAGGAATGCTTTTTGTGACTTCCTCTTGAGAAAGTCCAACGACATAGAGTCCATTCACTCTACAATAAATAAATCAAAACTGAATTCGTACTGTAAGCTCTGCTGTCCGCAGTGTAGACTGCCATTCAGTGTTCCTTTGGACTTGCAAGATGAATTTGGTCATTGTACTAAAGCTATAATTGATATAAAAAAACTTTCTTAAAGCAAGGATACTAAAAGGATATTATGTAGGTTTCGAAGACGTTGTAGTTAGTTCCCTACTGGAGTCTGTAATTAATGAATCAAGACTCAATTTTAATTGTGAGCCCTGCTGACCGCAGTGTAGGCTAGAGACAGCGGTCAGCAAGGGCCCATAGCCACGTGGCATTGAGTTGAGGTTCACAGTTAGTGGCACATGTAGCAACCAGCATGTGCGGAGCCTGCGATGATGCGTGGACTGGGCGGCACGCACTGGTAGCAATGTCTTTTGTCTAATGAATTCTGCCTTAATAAGGCTACGTGGCAATCACTTGTGGTGCAGTTAGTGGCACCTGAAGCACTCAGCGTGTGCGCACCCTGTGATGATGCGTGGTCTGGGCAGGCCGCACTGGTAGCAATGTCTTTTGTCTAATGAATTCTGCCTTAATAAGGCCACGTGGCGTTGACTTGTGGTGCACTGAGTTAGTGGTACCTCTGGCGGTCAGCGTGTGCGCAGCCTCGATGATGCGTGGTCCGGGCGGGCCGCACTGGGAGCAATGTGTCTTGCCTACTGGACTGCGTCATCTGCAATCGCCACTCCATCTGAATTCTGTGCCCTGCTGTCCGCAGTGTAGATCGAAGGCAGTAGTCTGTACAGACATAAGTCTGCGGTGCTGTGCCGCTGTATTCGCAGGGGGCCTGTGTCGAGGAGGCCGGCGGACATGGCGGCATTCACATGGCAGGGTGAGGGCCGCTGCTCTGGCAGACGCGTTGGCCTTCACACAAGTGAACCACACCCAGAGCCCCGGCCTATTTATTCACACTTCTACGCTAGAGTGGCGTACGTTGGACCAGCCCACTGTTCTTCCGCTTACAGGGGACGATGATAGGATAGGATAGGATAGGATAGGATAGGATAGGATATATGTTTATAGAGCGCTCGAATGCCAAGGCGTCTTGCGCTAATGTAAATGGAAGTGGTGCAGCCTACGTTACAAAGACTATGTTGAGGCGAACAGCCAGGTCTTTAGTTCTTTCCTAAAGGATTGTCTGTTAGATTGGAATCGCATGGCTGTTGGCATTTTATTCCACAGCTTTGCTGCACAGTTAGAAAAGGTTCTTCCACCCCATCTCACTCTCCTAATCCTATCAATGTGGAGAAGACCCAAAGTGCTGGATTTTAGGGAACAGGCTTGGGTATAGGGCCTAAACATTTTTGGGATATCTTTAGCTCCCCCACCAAAAAATGCTTTGTGGACCAAGCATAGCCCCTTAAATTCCACCCGTTGCTAAATAGGAGGCCAGTGGAGTGCTCTAATTCTAGCAGAGGTTGGTTGACCTCTAGGTATATTTAATAGCAACCTCGCAGCGGCATTCTGCAATGACTGCAGCCTACTCCTCTGAGTTTTGTTAATCCCCAGCAGCAGGCCATTACAGTAATCAAGCTTAGATAGAAGGAGAGCCACCACCACTGTCTTTTGTAATTCCTGCCCAGTGAAAGGAAAGATCTTCTTCAGAGTTTTTATTAAAAAGAAGCAGGAGGAGGTAAGACTTTTTACCTGAGCGGAGAAATTTAGTTGGCAATCAAAAATAACTACGAGGTTTCTAACCTTAGAGACAGGACTGGGGCATTCTCCTGCTCTCACTGGCCACCAGGAATCGTTCCACAGGGGTCGCTCTTAACCAAACTCAATGACCTCCGTCTTGTCAGTATTGATTTTTAGGAAGCTATGGTTCATCCAGGTCATAATCTCAACAAGGCACGCATGAAACCTCATAGCTGTATCTTCAGGCTATCGAGATTATAAGCTGGGAGTCATCTGCGTATGACTCCAGGGCAAAACCATGCTTCCTGATAAGTCTGGCCAGGGGCATCACATAGATGTTAAACATTGTTGGTGACAGCGCTGATCCCTGTGGAACCCCACAGGGCAGATGGAAACTGTCTAACTGCATGCCCTCCCAATGCAGGCTCTGCTCCCTCCCCTCCAAAAACAAAGATAGGAGGGACAAAGCTAAGCCCTTGATCCCTACCTCCCACAGCTGCTGCACTAACACTGTGTGGTTCACGTGTCGAAAGCCGCTGATAGGTCTAGTAGTACGAGGACTGCTTTTCTCCCTCTATCCACTATTCCTCAAATCTCCTCAGCTGCTACAATCAAGGCAGATTCTGTAGAATGGTATGATCGAAAGCCATGCTGAGTTGAGTCCAACAGATTGTTGGTATCCAGGTACTCAGTTAGTACCTTATTCATCGACTTCTCCAGGATTTTAGCTGCTATAGGCAGACCAGCTATCGGGCGGTAGTTCTTGGGCTCCGTGGGATCTAAGGTGGGCTTTTTCAGAATAGACTTAATTGTGGCATACTTCCAGCAAACTAGGTAGCTACCTGACTCCTGTACTTGATTTATTAGCGGAGTCAGTTCATCTCCGATTCTACTAGCGGCCAGATGCATAATCGTGACAGGGCAGGGATCTTTGGGTGAGCCCGATTTTATTGAAAGGAGGAGATTGCAGACCTCCTCTTTCGTGATTACTGGGAAACTTGCTAGCCTAGCATCTATTATGTCTGCCTCCACCTGTAGTTGATCTGGCTTATCTGGGCCCATTCGAACATTCAGGAGGTCATCATAAATTACTTGGACCTTGTTCTGGAAAAATTTGGCCAGTTTGTTACACATACTTTGATCTGGTTGGAAAGTGCTTGCCTGCTGAGATTTGGAGAGCAGACTAACCATTTTAAAAAGTTCCTTAGGAGAGTTACCAGCTTCCTCAATTTTGCTAGTGTAGAATGATCTTTTTGCGGCAATAATTGCCTCTTTATACTGTTGGAGAGCAAGATTATAGATTATTTTCTTATCTTTACTATAATCTTGTTTCCAAAGACGCTCCGCTCCTCTACAATTGACTTTTAAGCCCTTCAGCTCCGAGCTGTACCAAGATGATGAAGGCTTAGGTCTCCTAACTGTCGACTATTTTTCAGATGCCACACGATCAGCCGCTATCCAGAGCCATTCATTGAACCCAGAAGCTGCCTCATTATTGTTTTTGGCCAGCGACAGGGGGACTTGACCAAGAGCTGTTACCAGATCGTCGGCTTGAACTTTGTTCCAGCGCCTGGTCTTTACCTTCACTGGTTTGATTTTGTATTTGGTCAGTTGGCAGAAAGACCCTGATGTTAAAATAGATTGCACTGTAATCTGACCATGGGAGGGGTGTCACTCTCGACAGACTCGTCTCAGCATTATTAGAAAAGACGCCGTCTAAAGTGTGGCCTGCCTGATGGGTAGGTTCCAGAACTAACTGGCTAAATCAGGGGACAGGGGACGACGATACAGGTACATGACCGAGATCTTCCCCACTGCCAGAGGTAACATGGTTGCATCCACTGTCCACAACACTACAAGCACCAGCAGTATATGTACACATGGAGAGGTTTGTGCTCTGCATAGTGAGGTCTGTCCAGCACATCACCGCTACACTTGGTATTGTGTGAGTTATTATTGGTGGGTCACTTGCGTCCTTCAGACATGTTTGGTTGCTACAGTTAGCAATTAAAAAACCTTGGAAATTCACTGAAAAAAACATAGGTTTCAGGGATGTTATAGTTAGAAATTAGCATTTAAAAAACCTTAAAAATTCACTGACAAAAACATAGGTTTCAGGGACGTTATAGTTAATCGGACATTTCACTCGTACAAAACAAGAGAAATGTGAATGTTATAGTTAGTAGAACTAACGATAACTCGCACCCCTGCAATGCACTGCTGATGAAGTCACATATTACATCACTCATGACATGGTCATTGACATCACTGATGACATCACTGATGACATCTCAAATGACATCACTGATGACATCACTGATGACCTCATCCATCCTGGTGATAATCTGATGCACCTCCTCACACCCTAATATAACCTTTGATACACCCACTCTAAAATACAGACTACAATTTTTGAAACCATAGACAAATCAATACCAGTTACTATATACCCACTGACTAATTCCTAGCTATACACACACATTCATTCATTCACCCATACTGTTACTCATACATGCAGTCACTCATCAATACAGCACTATTATATGTACTCATACACCTATCCTATACAAACACGCATACACCGTCACTCATCAATAACATTGCCATTTACTCACCAATACAGTTGTACATTCACTATCTAACCTATTCATACAGATACAAACATATACTTACTCTCTTATACAATCATTGACACAAGCACACACTCATTTATACTGCCACTCTCACAAGTACTCACTCTCACATATAGTCATTTATATACTCCAACACTCACATATACTGCCTTTCAAATATGTAGTTACTCATACATATACCAGTGAGATATACATTCACTCACTAACACACTGATATACACACTCACTCACATATACAGCTATTTTCACATGCACTAGTGAACCCATACACCCAGTAAATTATCCACTCCCACATGTAGGCAGAAAATCACACACCACCCACCCACACACACAAAGCCTGCGGCACCCATACAGATACTCATGCTACCAATAAGTAACCCATATAGACAGTCATGTACCTAATCATCAACCTATGCAGCAGCTTACACAACAACTGAGAGACTGATACATTCACACAGTTTAGTCACTAACCCATGCATTCAGTAAGACACATTTAATCACTAACTTATACAGTCAGTCACACACCTATTAAATCCTCCACCCCCCCATTCTACACCAACTCATTCTTCAATACACCTTGGCATTAACATATATAAAATACAGTTTAACTTTACAGAAACACACATTCACTGGCTGATGTCATCAGTGATGTCATCAGTGATGTCATTTGAGATGTCATTGGTGATATCATCAGTGATGTCACTGACCATGTCATGAGTGATGTAATATGTGAAGTCATCAGCAGTGCATTGCGGGCGCGCGAGTTATAGTTAGCTGAACTACCTATGACAGGGGAATTTCAATGGTTTTATACGAGTGAAAAGTCCAGCTAACTATAACGCCCCTGAAACCAATGGTTTTTTCAGTGAATTTTTAAGGTTTTTTAAATGCTAATTCCTAACTATAATGTGCCTGAAACCTATGTTTTTTTCAGTGAATTTCAAAGGTTTTTTAAATGCTAATTTCTAACTATGCCTACAGAGATAGGCACAGAAAGAAAAAAAAGAAATGCAACAGAAGTCCTCAAAGACGAAGAAAAGTGCAGAAAGAAGGATAACGTGCAGAAAGAACAAACAGAAGAGCAGAAAGAAGCCTTGTTGCAAAATCATCCTGTACCCTCAACTTTTTCAGACGGATACTGATGGTAACTGAGTCTGACTGACCAGTCCTAGAGCCAGTGCTATGTTAAAAGACACT
This sequence comes from Triturus cristatus, assembly GCF_964204655.1. NCBI lineage: Eukaryota > Metazoa > Chordata > Amphibia > Caudata > Salamandridae > Triturus > Triturus cristatus. The sequence continues at coordinate 1,193,844,460 of NC_140591.1, forward strand.
CAGAATACAGTGAAAACACCTACAAACACTGGGGAACACTATGCGTTGGGGTCCCCCTGTGATTAGCATGACCTCTTCTTTAAGCCCTTAGTATGTAATAGGGCAGGGGATTAAAGCTACCTCTTAAAACGCGCCACAGGGCATGTTTGCACACGTCACCTCAGGCCCCGTCCGCTCCCTTCCACACTGTGTAGACATGCCCTGTGGCTATTTTAAGTTGGGAGATTAAGTCCCCTTGAATCCTGAGGGTCCCTAGGGTCCAACTAGACCACTAGGTACCTCCAGTAAGCGCCACAGAGCTGCGTTGCAGAGAGGTGTAAAAAGGGGTACGGCCTAGACCACCTCTCTGCAACGCAGCGCAGTGGCGCTTACTGGAAGCACCTGGTGGGCTAGTTGGCCCCCAGGGTCCCCTCAGGATTGAAGGGGAATTATTTTCCCAACTTAAAACACGCCACAGGGCGTGTTTGCACACGTTAACTCAGGCCCCGCCCCCTCCCTTCACCACTGTGTAAACACGCCCTGTGGCCGTTTTTAGTTGGGAGATTAAGATCATTTGAATCCTGAGGGTTCCTAGGGTCCAAGTAGCCCACTAGGTACCTTCAGTAAGCACCACAGAGCTGCGTTGCAGAGAGGTGTAAAAAGTGGCACGGCATGGACCACCTCTCTGCATCGCAGCTCAGTGGCGCTTACTGAAAGCACCTGGTGGGCTAGTTGGCCCACAGGGTCCCTCAGGATTGAAGGGGAATTACTTCCCCAACTTAAAACGCGCCATGGGGCGTGTTTGCACACGTCACCTCAGGCCCCGTCCCCTCCCTTCCCCACTGTGTAAACACGCCCTGTGGCCATTTTAAGTTGGGAGATTAAGTCCCCTTGAATCCTGAGGGTCCCTAGGGGCAAAATAGCCCACTAGGTACGTCCAGTAAGCGCCATTGCAGAGAGGTGTAAAAAGGGGCACGGCCTGCACCACCTCTCTGCAACGCAGAGCAGTGGCGCTTATTGGAAGCACCTGGTGGGCTAGTTGGCCCCCAGGGTCCCTCAGGATTGAAAGGAAATTATTTCCCCAACATAAAACACGCCACAGGGTGTGTTTGCAACTTTGCACACATCACCTCAGGCCCCGTCCCCTCCCTTCACCACTGTGTAAACGCGCCCTGTGGCCGTTCTAAGTTGAGAGATTAAGTCCCCTTGAATCCTAAGGGTCCCTAGGGTCAAACTAGCCCACTGGGTACCTCCAGTAAGCGCCACAGAGCTGCGTTGCATAGAGGTGTAAAAAGGGGCGTGGCTTCAGAACACCTGTATGCAACGCAGCTCCCTGGCGCATACTGGAGATACCTGTTGGGCTAGTTGGCCCTCAGGAACCCTCATTATTGAAGGGGAATTAATTCCCCAACTTACAACTGGCCAGGGGGCGCGTTTGCAGAGTGCTGCAAGGAGGGGGCGTGGCCTCCGGCGCAATGATGGTCTTTTATTTATTTTATTTTTTTAAGAAGGAGGGCTGTGTGGCCCCCTTCTTTTTCTAATTTATTGGCCCTGGGGACCCCATCCCCCAGGGCCTGCACCCTCATTTTTTTTGTCATAGCCTTTTTTTTTATTATTCTTTAGGAGGGGGGCTGCGTTGCCCCCCTCCTCAGGCCACTTATGGCCCCAGGGACCCCATCCCCGGGGCCAGCCTTTGTTTATTATTATTTAAAAAAAATATATATTTATAGAAACACCTAGGACATGCTGGACAAACCGTATGTACCTATCACCATGATGATTTGCGTGATATTCATTAAAAGGTGACTATGCATACAGTGAATCCACGTGGAATGTATTTACACTGCTAGTAAAGCTCTGACGTGTCTGACGCCCTACCGTGCCTAATCCCGGCGCCCCCACCGGTGGGTACTCTCCAAGTAGGCACCCTTGTCGTTTATTTATGCAAACATGGGTAGCTATTGATGGGCACATTTAATACACATGCACACCAAGCCTTTCAAAGGGGATTCAACAAAAATTCAACCGAACTATGCAAGAAACCCCCCTCACGGTTAATAAAACACACATCCACCGCCGGATGTGTAATACTTTTTATTTTACTCTCTGGAAAGGAGACGAACCTCACTTGAGAGTCACAGCGTGCTCCTGGCTGAGCCCAATGCTGTGTTACACCCACCAGTGCCCGCCGAGTGCCACACACCTCTGTGTTGTATTCCACCAGCTAGTGCGTATGCTATGACACTCTCTAGCCCATGTGCACTGTAACACCACCCCGTGAATATGTCATGCCACACTTGCCTTCGCACAGGTTATATTGCCCCTTCTAACGTGCCTTCCCCGATGCCTATGTTATAACGCACAGCGCTATGCCATACATATTACAATCTGGGATCCATATCGTTGTCACAGTGCATATGCAACGTTACACTCCCCAGCACATATTTTATATTACAACTTTAGAGACTAGTTAGGTTACACAACACTGCCCTGTGCATATTACACTCCAAGGCGCATATCGCATAGCACGCGCTAGTGCCTGTGCTATCTCGCGCTCTCCAATGAATCTGTCATTGCGCACAATGTATTGCATATTATATTTCACGCCCGAATCATCTTATATCACACTTTTTGGTGCATAGTTTATACCATATACTATATCTAGTTTTCATTTTCAATCGTGCTCTCATTTCATTTTCTTTTTTTTTTTTTTTTTTTTTTTTTGAAAAAGTTTTTATTGAACAGTAATTCGGTTACAAGTATGGGCCTACAACCACCCGGGCCGGCCGCTAGGTACATAAGGAAATATACACATATCAAGGCTACAGTCAGTTCCCAGGGCACTGCCCCGCAGTGGCTCAAGATAGTTCTCGAAGAACAGCAAGCGTCAGTCCAACAATAACAGAAACAAAATGAAAAACAATAAAAACAAAAGGCGAGTTATGAGGGATACCAGTGCGGCTCAGGCTCCCCCCGGGAAACTCCAGTCAGAACATTTGAGCAATCCGCTAAAGAGAGGAGTACCGGGAGGCCGGGGACGGAGGGGGGGGGGGGAAGGGGGCAAGGGAGATGAACGTCCATATGTAGTTGTTACAAAATGCGCCAGGAGCCGCCAAGGGTCAGGGGGACATGGCGATATCAGTGTCCACCAGGGGGGGCGTACAGATGCCTCCGCGATACGCATTCCATTGACCCCAAATTCTACCCCATGCCCCCGGCTTGCCACGGGCCACATACACTGTCTTCTCCCGAAACATACACCAGTCCATATTCTCCTTCCATACTGACACGGTGGGCGGCCGTTGAGCGCCCCAAAGTTGCGCTATATCCCTCTTGGCAATCATGTTCCCTAGGGCCGCCCACCGAGTCTGAGCCGCGTTGTAGTCATTGGGCTCCCAAACATTCAGGACACAGCGACGCACCTCCGGCAGCAGCACAACCCCGGTGACCTGTCCCATAACCGTGTGGACCCGGCGCCAGTAGTCCGCCACCTCGCGGCACTCCCAAAGGATATGAAGAAAGGTGGCGCTGAGCCCACAGCCTCGCTTACAGAGCCCGTCGTCGGAAAATCCCATCGTGACCAAGCGCGGACCCGTCACATACACCCGGTGGAGAATCTTGAGCTGTACCAACCGGAGACGAGCCGGAATGGCAACCTCCTTGGGGGACGACAGTGCAGACTGCCAGTCTTCGTCGTCCAATTCGACCCCATCCCCAGTCCAAGCCTCCCGAAGGCGCACCAGGAGATCCGCCCGGTGATTAATCAATTTTTTATAAATTAAAGAAATAGTACTATCAGGGACATGTCCGTCAAGTATGCGGTCCTCGAGGGGCGAGGAGACAGGGATCATGGTCCCCTCCCCGAAGACCGAGAGCAGGGCGTGTCGAACCTGGGCGTAGCGGAAGAACTCCCTGTCGGTCAGCTCGTATTCGGCCTGGAGCACCGCGAAAGTCTTGACCGCGCCCTTGTGCCACAGGTCTCCCACTTTGCTGATACCAATCGTGTCCCACTGGTCAAACCCCTTGGTGGTCCACAAGCTGCCCAGGCGGTCGGAGGCAAACAAGGGAGTAGCACATGTCATTCGCTCACTCCAGCCCATGGCCGCAGTGGCAGCCCTCCAGGTCCGCACAGCAATCTTAGTAGGACCCGTAAGGGTCCGGTCAGCCAGGTGGGAATAAAGTGCCCTGTTGTAGTTCCCGCCGGGAAGCAGGAACTTGTCCATCTCATACGCCGGATTCAAGCCGGGCGCATACGTGGCGTGGTTAATGGCAGATAGCTGCGAGGCCCAATAGTACCTGCGAATGTCAGGAAGCGCGATGCCCCCGTCATACCAGGGGAGAGTGAGCTTGGCAAGAGCAATACGCGCCCGGCCGTTCCACACCAGTCTCCTCTGCAGGCTCTCCACCTCCCGAAAGTAGGCCACTGGGATAACGTCGAAGGAGTTCTGGAGTGCATAGAGGAACCTGGGAAGGGACATCATTTTAAACAGCGCGGCCCGACCCAGCGGGGACAGGGGCAGCCTGCACCACCGGGCCGTGTCCTCACGCAGTCGCCGAAGTGGACGCAGGAGATTCTGCTCATAGCGAGCCACCGGGTCCAGCGAAACGTATATCCCCAGGTACTTAAAGCCGCTCAGAGATATTTGAATTGGGAGCCGAGGCGGCAGGAGAGGAGGACCACCAGAGATGGGATAAACGCAGGATTTAGACCAATTGATCGTGAGACCCGAATTGTTCCCAAAGGAGGTCAGAACGTCAAAGAGGACGTTGAGTGACTGCCGCGGTGAGGTGAGATACAGGAGAATGTCGTCCGCATACAGCGAGACCCGATCTTCGAAGCCCGGGCCCCACCGGATCCCTCTAAGCGAGGGCTCCCAACGGAGCCAGGCAGCGAGTGGCTCCAGGGCGAGAGCAAAAAGCAACGGGGACAACGGGCACCCCTGCCTCGTGCCCCTGCCGAGGGCAAAGGGCCGAGAGACCCGCCCATTCACCACCACTTGAGCCATGGGTCCCGTGTAAAGGAGCCTTACCCAGCCAATAAATCCCTCTCCAAAGCCGAATTTATCCAAGACGGCCCAGAGGAATGGCCACTCAATAGTGTCAAATGCCATCGTGGCATCCAAAGAAACCAGCACGGCCGGTTCGGTGAGGAACTCCGCCCTGGCGAGGACCCCGTGCAGACGACGCAAGTTAAGAGCGGTGTTGCGGTGCGGGATAAAGCCGCATTGGTCCGGATGAATAAGGTCGCACACGACACTCAACAATCGATTGGCCAGGACTTTCGCCAGGATTTTAGGCTCCGCATTGAGCAGTGAAATAGGCCGGTAAGAGGTACAGCGGTCACGCGGCTTGCCCTCCTTGGGGATAACGACTATAGTGGCCAAGCGCTGGTCGGCCGGAAGGGAACCCGCCGCAAGAGAGTCGCGGAACATGCGGCTGAGGAAGGGCGCAAGCTTATCAGGACGCAATTTGTATAGTTCAATGGGCAGACCGTTAGGACCCATAGCCTTGCCCGAGCGAAGGGAACGAATCGCGGTCGCTATTTCATCCGACGATAAGGGGGCGTCCAGCCGCTCCCGGTCCTCAACGGACAGGCCGGGCAGAGCAATATCTCTCAGTAGGAGGCGAGAGTCATCCTCGTCCCTGTCAGTCACCGGGGAGTACACCGCCCGGAGGTGGTCAGCGAAGCATTCCACAATCTCATCCGGCTCAGTCACACACACACCATCCGCAGCACGCAACTCGGGGACCACACGATTCACTCTCTCCTTTTTGTCCAGCCACGCAATCAACTTTCCCGCTTTGTCCCCCGCGTCATACAATCGGCCCTGCTGCTCCCTATACATAGTTTTGGCCGCGTCAGTGACCAGGGACCTATATTCGAACTGTTTCAGGCTAAGGGCATGTAGCCCGTCCGGAGTAACATTCGCCTCCAAGGCCGACTCCAGCCCCGAGATGTCAGTCTCCAGCTTCACCACCGCCTCGCTCCTAACCTTCTTGGCCACCACTATCTGGGCGAGGGCGTGTCCGCGTATAACAGTTTTAAAGGCTTCCCAAAGGGACAGCGCAGACGACACCGACCCCTCGTTTTCACTGAAGTATTGGTCCATGGCCTTAACCAGGCTGTCACGAGTCACAGGGTCCCGCAGGTACCAGGGGTTAATGGGAGCTATCCGCCCTGCGGACCGCGACCCGGTGTCAAAGAGAAGCCACAGCGGAGAATGGTCGGAGATACCACGCGCCAGGTGTCTGACCTCTCGAATCCGACCAGTCTGCGCCGCGGGCATAAGGAAGTAGTCTAACCTGGAGAGACTCCCATGCGCCCCCGAATGAAAGGTGAACTGGCACTGGGTCGGATGCATTAGTCTCCAACTATCCACCAAGCCGAAGGTCTCCAACATCCCACCCAGCCATGACTGGGCAGCGGGGAGGGTCCTCGGTGGGTGACGATCCAGTTCACCCGAGACCACAGAATTAAAGTCCCCGCCCATGAGCAGGAGGCCGTCCGGGAGTTCAAGCAGCATTCGACCCAAATCAGTAAAGGTGGAGTTCTGGAGGCCCGGGGGGACGTAGACTGAAACCAGGGTAAGGGGCTGCCCCTCCCACCTCCCAATCAAACACACATAGCGCCCTCTGTCATCCGAGACTATCCTCGTAATCTCCACCGGAAGGGAGGTTCGCAGGAGAATGCCCACCCCCCTGGAGCCAGTTGTGAAACCAGAATGGGCTACGAGGCGGTATCCCCCCCTGTTCATCGCATGGCAGACATTGCCGACCAAATGCGTCTCCTGGAGAAACACCACATCAGGAGTCAAACGACGCAAATATTGCAGTACAACACCCCGCTTAATACGGTCCCCCAACCCATTGACGTTCCATGACATAAGCCTCAACCCGTCTCCCCCCATCCCCTCCAATAGATCAAGAGGCCCCCAGCCCGCAGCACCGCTCCCAAATATGGATAAAAATCAATACCTCGCCCTGTAAACAAAAAACACACAACTAAACAACCCCTCTTCCCCCCCAACCCCACCCCAAGTCCAACGCCCCCCACCCTGCACCCCTGCGGGCCGAAGACCCCCCCCAACTTGCAGTGTGCCTGTCGCCCCACTAACCCCATTCTACAAAAAGACCCCGGAGGAGGAAAGGGACCCGAACCCGCCCGCACCCCTCACGGGTCCTGGTAAAACACAGTATGCAAAAGAAGTGAGACCCAACTGTACAGTGCAAAACCGCAAAAGCAAGGACCAAAGGTCAGTCTAAGGGGACCCGTCACCTGCGGTGCCCCCAGAGGGCCCGGGCCGGCCACCCACGTCCGGCAGCGAGTCCAGCCAGTCACTTGCGGCCACAGGAGAGTCAAAAAAGACTGTCCGCTCTCCATGCTCCACTCGAAGTTTCGCCGGGTAGATCATCGAATACTTCAGGCCTAGCTCGCGGAGACGGCGCTTCACTCCTTGGAATCCCATCCGCTGTTTCTGGACCAGTTGCGTGAAGTCCGGGTAAAAGTTGATGGTCGAGTTCTCGTAGCGGACCGGGCCACGGGTCCGTGAAGCCTGCAGAATAGCATCGCGGTCCCTGTAGTGGAACAGTTTAGCCACGATAGGCCTCGGGGGGGCCCCCGGCCGCGGCCGGCCGCCCGGAACCCGATGGGCCCGCTCCACAGCGAAGAATTTGCTTAGGCCAACCGGGGACAGCTGTTGCAGGATAAGTTCCTCGACCACGAGGTCCACCGGGCGGCTGTCGGAGGACTCCGGTACCCCAATGATGCGGATATTGTTGCGTCGGGCCCGTCCCTCGAAGTCCTCAAGCCGCCGGGCCATATGGTCGTTGACCAATCTAATGTCCCCAAGCGCGGCCCGCAGATCCGACACCTCCGCACCCAGGGTGGAGGTCCGTGTATCAAGGGCCTGGACCTTCTCGTTGGTTTTAGAGAGGTCGGCCCGGATCAGGGTGACGTCGATCGCGACAGTGTCGATCTTACGGGCCAGGGCCTCATATTGCGTCGCGATAGTTTCCCTGATGCCCTCGATGGCGCCCATAATGTCCTGCAGGGAAGGTTCCGCAGAGACGGTCGTGCCTCCCCCTGCAGCATCCTGGGAGAGGCCAGCAGCGCCAGGGGACCCCCTGCCCTGGGTATAGCGGTCCATGTTGTTGCTCTGGACCGCTCCCCCGCGCAGTGAAGCCTTGGTCTTGCGCCCCTCCGGACCCCCTTTGCCCGCCATGTGAGCGCAGTCTCTCAATGGGACCTCCGATCAAGGGGAAAGAACCACAAACTGTCGGTGTAGGAGGCGTTAGGCCCGCCAGTAGCAGATGGAAGCAAGCCTCGGGCAGAGGCCCAGGAGGCACCTCGCCACCTTGAGCACGCACGCCAGATGATCCCCTGAAGGCCAAAACCGAAACCGAAAGTGCTGAATCGGTAACTGGCACCGCGCTGAGGCCGCTGTTGTTCAATTGCAGCCCGGCCCCACGGGTCACCTTCACCCCGGCCACCTCCGTCGGGTGGGTCCCAAAAGTTCCGACGACGACAACTCAGGATTCCCAGGTCCGATTAGAGTTTTGAAAAGAGATATATGATCAGCTGGTCTTCATCTCCCAGATTCCATACACCAAATCAGGATAGTCTCAGGATATATTCCGAGGAGCAGAAAGGGTCCGGGGAGCCCTGTGCTCACGCGACCATCTTGGATGCGCGCTAGGCTCCTCCTCTTCTCATTTCATTTTCATTTGATTTTATTATTGTTTGATTAATTAAAATCTTTACAATTCCCGATCATATTTACATAAAATCGCGATAAAATTACAAGGAGTATAAAAAGTACTATTACATTACGTTAAATACATTTACGATAATTCCTGCTCGCAAAAACCTTCTAGTCGGTGCTTAGATGGCAGCTATGTTACACGCCGAAACCCTAATGATAATGACTTTGTTTGACTTTACTGTGTATTTCAGTTTACAAGGGGACGTGGCTTGCTGCCCACTTAATTAATATGGTGGAAGGATTATGAAAAAAAATGGCTACAATCCAGATTGAACGGCGTCAGCGAGATATAAAAGTTTTCTGACCATTATCATGTATTTGACGCCGCGGCAGGCCAAGATGATGGACGTCCCCTCCAGCCATCTTATTACCGCTTGCCTGCTCGAACGAATTTCCAAGGCATTAAAAATAAGTTTTAAGCACTGTCTCCTTTCAGGCAAAACTGCTGGGCAAGCACATAATAAGTGGCTTAATGTTTCTAATTTGTAACCACATAATCGTGCTCTCAGGACTATGTTCTATATAACACTGCGTCCACCTACCCTTTTCACGGGCATTACATTTTGCGATGGGGGTGGAGGGTCAGGGGGTGTTTCTGCCAAGTGAGCCCAGAGTCACAGTCACAAACGTCCTCTTCTTCCTGAATAAAAGTGAGATTATGCTGAATACTTGTTCATATTTTAAGTAGTTCGCACAGACACACATTTTAAAAACAATAAAGTTCTTATTACCCACCTTCTCTGAACAGTTAGATTGCTGCCCCATCCACCTCCTCCCTATCCTCTGTTGTCTGAATCCATGGACTAGCCTCCTCCCTCCTGCCATGCATGGTCTGATGTGCTGCTACTGCCCTCCATTTAGCATGATGTACCAGTCCACTCCTCCTGCCCTCCATTGCCCAATTCTATGGCCCATCATTGACCTCCTGCTTAGCCTCTGTGCTTAGCTTGCTGCCCCTATTCTCCTTCCCCCTGCTCTCCGATGTCTTTGTGCATGCCCCTGCTCCATCCTTTTTGCCCACCATGTTCCATGGACCTGCCACTCCTATCTACTCTGAGTGTTCTGTTGAGCTGCCACTCCCCTCCCACCTGCCTAGCATTGTCAGATGACTGTAACCTTTCCCTGCCACCTCCACTCTGCCTGTCCACATGCCCCCATCCCCTTCCTCCTGTCCTCCATGGTCCATTTTACTGCCACACCCTTCTGCCCTCCCTGGTCTGTTGTGCTGCAACTGCTCCTCCTGCCTGCCCCACGCAGTCTGTTGTGAGGCCCCTTCCCCTGAACTCTCTTGTCTGTGCCCAGGTCCTGACCCTCCCTTCTATCCTCCATGGTCCTTTGTGCATGCCCCTGCACCCTCCTTCTTGCCCATCATAGCCATTGTGCTGCCACTAACCCTCCCGCTTGCCATGCATGGTATTCTGTGCTGCCATGGCCCCTCCCACATTCCCTTTGTGGTCAGCTAGCTGCCCCTGACCCCCTCCCACCTTCCCTCCATGGTCTGTGTGTATGCCATCATAGTCTCACTGTTGCTCTCCATGGTGTGTCTTGCTTCTAGTGCCCATCCTGCCTGACCTCCATGGTCATCTTGCTTCTCCTGCCCTGCCCCCTTGCCCCCAGCCCTCTGTTTCCATGTGCAGACCCCTATTCCCTCCCTCCTGGCCTGTCTGTTCCATTGTAATGCCCCTGATCCGTCCCTCCTGCCCTTTATGGTCTGTTATGCTGCAGTTTTCTCTCTGGTCTGTCCATTATGGTCAGCTAGCTACCATTGCCTCTTTCCCCTCTGTTCTCTGTTGTCCATGTGCATGGTCCTGTCCCCTGCCTATTGCTTTCTATGGATTGTTGTGCTGCACTTCCGTCCCGCATGCCCTGTGTGGAGTATTGTGCTGCTGCAAACCCGGATGCCTGCCCTGTAGGGTCAGTTTGGTGCACCTCTCCATGTCCCTCCTGTCCTCTGTTATCCGAGTCCATGTCCCTACCCCAATTCCTCCTGCCTACCATGATCCAATGTACCATACTTGCGAACATTTTGAACTTGGTAAGAGGGAGATTTTGAAGAAAAAAAAAGGGGTATTGATTTTCCCCTTTGAGTTACATTGAAAAAGAGGAGATTGTAGACAGGAGACAGATCAAATAAATCCCATTTGAGCTTAAAAACATTGGACATTTCCTGGCTGAAACGGGTCTGTTGGCATGTATGGTTGTACTACCACTGCCTCTTCCTTCTGCCCACAATGGTCTATTATATTGCCACAGCCTCTCTTGCCAGTCCTGTATTGTTGGTTTGTTGCCCCTGCCCCCCTTTCCACTGCCCTCCATAGTCTGTTTTGCTGCCACTGCCCTTCCTGCCTGCCCATTGTGGTCAAATTGTTGCCTCTGCACTCTCCTACCTGCCCTCATTTTTCAGAGTGCGTGCACCGGGCCTCTGCCTCTCAACAGTATCCCAATGATCAACTAGATTGCTAACATTCTATATTTATTACAAAAGTGTGGAACGCCTGACGTCATCTTGATGTAATCCAAACTGTAATACCTAGAGCATTTCCTTTAGAAATTACATATATGAGAGGGTCTTATTTGCATCAAAATTATGGTTAGTGCTCTAAAAAACTAAAATGAGGACATATTTTCTGAGTTTTCAAATAGCGACAAAGAACTTTTAAATTATTTGTAATCTTTATGTTTTTTTATCCAGTTGACCCCTTTGATTAAATGTTGCATTTAGGGGAGAGGATGTGGTGTTACTTCCAGAGCTGCAGACTTTGCAACTGGGGAACCAGGTTGGAGTTTCTGCTTCAGCTCAACATTCTGTGATTCAAATCACTTTATCTCCCCATGTCTACAACCAAAATGAATTTGATCTTGTGTAATGTAACCAATACTCATGTAAAGCACTCCAATACATGACAAGTCTGCACTATATAAAACTGCAAATACACAAAAAATAAGTGTTTTGCACACTTCTGTCATTGGGCTACATGTGGGCTACACCTGGGTGATATTTGGGCTACATTTGGGCTCTTTTGTCTCTGGTGGCCATCTTGGGAGATTTATTTGTTATGAAGTTTCCTAATTTCCTCATTTACTGCAGCCTCCTCAGTAGGAAATACTTTCAGTTTTTTACTTTGGTTCCATCAAGAAGGCATTCAGATGTGTCACACATTTGCCATAAATTCTAAATGTTAGCACTCTAGTTGCTCATTAGATCACTGTAGTAAAGCTACTGCTCACCAGGGAAGTCTGCTGCTGGTATTCAAAGGGCATGTTTCAGTCTGCATGTCAGAATTTTTTTAGGAAATAGAAGAGGATTTGAGAAGTCAAAATGTGCCCTAATTTTTCTTTCTGCAGCACTAATCATAATTTCTATGGCAAAATGAACCCCCTCATTTTGTTCCTTTGTAAATTAAATGTTTTAAGTGTTACCACTTTATTCCAATCAAGATGGCTTCAGGTGTGCAATACGTTTGTCATAAGTAGGACTGTTAGCGCTCTAGTTGTTCTTTAGAATACTCTGGGAAGCTGCAGTAGAACACAAAGGAATCAACTGACAGTCTCTGCCCTTGTTGGATGTACATGTTTTACTGAGAATGTCAGACTTTATTCTCACATGACTGAGAAAGATAATGTGAATTTACAGAAAATATGCTCTCAGTTTAGCTTATAGATCACCTTCCTAACCTCTGTGGGAAAAGCTTGAGAAAATAGTTTTCTCTCAAACATGATTCATGATATCACAGCAGAAGGCTTTTTCACATGGTAAAATCACCTTAGAACACACCACAAAAATCTTAAAATGAGTATTGTACCATCAACAAATGATTTATAATGTAACTAAAGTCTTAAAACCTTCTATCAACTGCAATGCTTTTTAATGAGGTGCTATCATGTATATTGGTCCCAAGATGGCTGCCAACACTTCTTGGATGAAGTACTGACAGCCAATCAGATCTCACGATGAGATGTGTGGTTAGGCTCCGCCCAGATATATCTATCTTTTTAACTCTAATCTTCTCAGGAACTTCAGAACGGATTTATACCATTTCAGCAAAAGGTATGAGTCTGAACTGAGGACTACCTCTTTGCCAAATTTGGCATAATTCCGTTCAGCAGTTCGGGCTGTAGCTGCATCAACAGGTCCTATGGGAAAATGCATGGGGAAAACGCATTTTGGGATGCCCCTTTTTTCTCGGCCCCTGCTTGACGAATCACCGTGAAATTTTCAGGATAGGAGCGGACCGGAGCTGGCCAAAAGTTTGGAAAATTTTGCGAAGATTCATCAATCGGCACCAATGTTATTCCAAATAGAATGTTGAGGATTTCCTATGGAAAATAGGTCCTAACTATAACTACATACTGGCGACTGCCAGTAGGTAATATATATATATATATATTCACTGAAAAAACCATAGGTTTCACGTTATAGTTAGGAATTAGCATTTAAAAAACCTTGCAAGTTCACTTAAAAAACCATAGGTTTCACACATGTTATAGTTAGGTGGATATTTCACTCGTAAAAAACCAATGAAATTCCCCCCTTATAGTTAGTTCTGATAACTATAACTCGCGCGCCCGCAATCCACTGCTGATGACGTCACATATTACATCACTCATGACATGGTCAGTGGCATCACTCATGACATCACTGATGACATAATCCTTGTGATAGAGTGGCGGCCGCGCGAGTTATAGTTATCTGAACTAACTATAACGGGGGAATTTCATTGGTTTTTTACGAGTGAAATGTAATTTTTTTTTTTTGGTTTTTCACCGTGCGCGCTTGGTGCGTGCACCCCCGCGATTTTTTTTAAAAAAAAATTAAAATGTTTTTTTCTGCCTTCGGGGTCCTTCAGGGACCCCCTGACAAAGGCTAGGGGGTCAGGAACTCTCTACCCTGCCCCCTTTTCACGTTCACCACCTTCCTTTTTCACTCTCGCACTGAAAACAAACAAAATGGCGGCCGACACTTCCTGATTTCGACCAATTCGAACGTTGACTAACATGTAACCACCAATCAGAATTACGCTTGCGCACGTTAGGGTGCTCGCACGGTGCGCACACGGTGCTCCCACGTTACGCGAACGGTGCGCGGCTAGAGATATGTATGTGCTTTTAACTGCAATTTTCTCAGGAACTACTGAACAGATTGACTCCATATATGCAAAAGGCACATCCCTGAGCTGAGGACTACCTCTCTACCAAATTTCAAGTAATTCTGTTCAGCCGTTCGGGCTGTACCTTGGACTAAAGGTCCCTATGGAAAATTGCATGGGGAAAACGCGTTTTGGGACCCCCCTTTTTTTCTCAGCCCCGCTTGACGAATCCCCTCGAGACTTTCAGGGTAGGAGCGGAGCGGAGCGGAGCGGAGCGGAGCGGAGCGGAGCGACGCGCCCCACCTATTTTGAAAACTTCGCAAGGATTCGTCAACTGGCGCCAAAGTTATTCCAAATAGAATGTTGTGGATTTCCTATGGAAACACGGTCCTAACTATAACTATCTACTGGCGACCGCCAGTAGATAATATACATGTATATAGACATATATATTTATATATACACATATCTATAAAAACTCACAAACATAGTTAGGCTTTAGGGTAGGTAATGGTATTTGGGTGGCAGAGTTATTTTTTAGGGTTTAGGGTGGGTATGGGTCTTTGGTGGCAAGGATACTTTTAGGATTTAGGGTGGATACGGGCTTTTGGGTGAAAAGAGTAATTTTTGGTTTTGGGGTGGGTTTGGGTTTTTGGGTGGCAAGGGTATTTTTAGGGAAGGTACGGGCTATTGGGTGGCAGGGAATTTTTAGGGTTTAGGATGGGTATGGATTTTTGGGTGGCAATAGAATGTTTAGGGTGGCAAGGGAAGTTTTAGGGTTTAGGGTGGGTAAGGATTTTTGGGTGGCAATAATATTTTTGAGGTTTAGGGAGGGTAATGGTGTTTGGGTGTCAAGGAAATATTTAGTGTTTGGTGTGGGCATGGGTTTTCGGGTAGTTAGGGAATTTTGTGAGTCATTTGAGATGTCACCAATGATTTCATCAGTGATGTCATTAGCAGGTCATTGCAGGGGCGTATGTTATAGTTAGCTCATGTAAATATAACTGGGGAATTTCAATGGTTTGGTTTTGTATAAGTGAAATGTGAGCCTAACTATAATGTCCCTGTAACCTTTTGTTTTTTTCAATGAACCTTTCAGAGTTTTTTAAAATTCTTTTTCCTAATTTTAACGTCCCTGTAACCTTTGTTTTTTTTTTAGTGAATTTCTAAAAAAGTTTTCATTCAATTCCTAATCATAACATCCCTGTAATCTTTTTTTTCTTCAGGGAATTTTTATGTTTTTTAAAATTCTGTTTCCTAACTATAACATCAATGTAATCATTGTTTTTTTAAATATATTTCATAAAGTTTTTTTATTTTATTTCCTAACTGTAACCACTAACCTTTGATAGTGAGTGTGTGAATGAATATACGAGTGTCTCAATGGGTGTATGAACATCTAAGTGGTTTGTAAGTGGGTGTGACAGAGTATGAGTGGGTCTGTGAACTTGTGCATATGTCTGAGTGGGTCTGTGAATAGGTGCATCAGTGTCTGAGTGGGTCTGTTGGTGGGTGTGTAACTGAGTGGGTATGTCACTGGATGCTTGAGTGCCTGAATAGGTGTGTGAGGAGGTGTATGAGTGTCTGAGTTGGTCTGTGACTAGGTGAATGAGTGTGTGAAGGGGTGTGTCAGTGGATAGCTCTTTTGTAAAATGTGCATGAAGTTTATAATGGAATATCACTTGCTTATTTATTGAAGACGAGTGTCAAACCTAAAAGCGTATTGTCTGTGAGATGTTTTGTCTGCTTGTGAGGTGTGTTCACAAATAATATTATCTTTTGGTAAATTATTTTTTTTTACATTGTGAGTCATGCACCCATCGCGCATGTTCAAAATGTAGCAGGTCCAGTTGAATTTTGAAAATGTAAGCATATCCACAATAGCGTAGCTTCTCGCATATTTATAGAGATCCAATCACAGATCTAGTTACTTTACTACAAAACCAATACCTATTTTCAGCTACAAAATAAATTACACCACCTAATCAAATACGTCCTTTTTCTTAAACCAAGTCCACTCCTCCATTTTAACTGCCTTTCAGCCTACCAACGGTCACATTCAGCTGCAGCTTTCTTTTGTGTGCTACTGCTCCTTCCTTCATAATGTTTAGAGTATAGATTGCGGGTCACATCTATGTTTTTCAGGCTAGGGAGTTTGCTAGAACGAGTGGCCTTGACGGGCTTAGGATTGTCTACTGTGGGCATTACTTGTATTGGCCGGAGAGGGTTAAAGTGGCAGCAATTGCTACCTTTGGTTAAGAGAATTGCAGACTGCCAACATCCAGACCTCTTAATTTTGCACTGTAGTGGCAATTACCTAGGCACAGTTACTGGGGTAGGATTGGAAATCACAATGAAGGAGACTTTTGGCCAATTAAAGGCACTTTACCCCTGCACTGCATTGGTATTCTCTAACATTTTCCAAAGGCAGAAATGGAAGTGGTCATATACATTCTGTACACAAATAGACAGAGCCAGGAAACATGTTAATAAAACTGTTTCTACATACCCCCGAGAGCAAAGCTTTGGCTACGTCTATAACAACAACCTGACATGGAGCAAATATATAGAAGTGATGGAGTACATTTCTCTGACAAAGGCAACAACATATTCCTCAACAACTTGAAAGACTGCATCCTGTTTTATGTCCAGTTAAGAACTACACACAATAAACCCAAAGGCTCTTTTAAGAACCACTCTACTAGCAAATACTAAATAATTTTCATTTCAAATTCTTACAAAATAAATTTGGAGTCACTACTCCATTGCGGATCTGCAAAACAAAAGCAGGAACTCAAAGCACAACACCACATTATACATCTATTACTCTCAGTTTCATTAATAATTGTGGCAATGGCTCTGTGAATAGTTACATGAGTGTCTAAATGTGTGTGTAATTGAGTCCATAAGTGTGTCAGTGGGTCTGTGAGTGCATACTTTCTGAATGGGTGTGTGACTGAGTGCATAACAGTCTCAGTGGGTCTGAGAATGGGTGCGTGAATGTCTGAGTGAGTCTATGAGTACGTGCATGCATGTCTTAGTGCGTCTGTGAGTCAGTGCATAAGTGTCTCAGTGGGTCTTTGAGTGGGTGCATGAGTCTCTGAGTAGGTCTGTGAGTGGGTGCATGAGTCTCTGAGTGGGTCTGTTAGTGAGTGTATAAATGTCTCAGTGCACGTGGGAGTTAGTGCATGAATCTCTCACTGGGTTTGTGAGTAGGTGTGTGATTCTCTGAATGGGACTGTAAGTGTGTGCATGAGTCTCTGAGTGGGTTTGTGAGTGATTGAATGATTGTTTGAGTAGGCCTGTGAGTGGATGCATGAGTATCTCAGTAGATCTGGGAGTGGGTGCGCACGTCTCTGACTGGGTCTGTAATTGAGTACATGAGTCTCAGAGTGGGTCTTTGAGTGTCTGAGTGGTCCTATGAGTGGGTTTAAAGGTGTCTGACTGGATCTATGAGTGAGTGTGAGTGTCTGAGTAAGTTTCTCAGTAGATGCATGAGTGTCTGAGTGGGCCTGTGAATGGGTGTATGAGTGTCTGGGTCTATCAGGGGTTGTATGACTGTGAATGAGTACACAAGTCTCTGGGTGGGTCTGTGACTAGGTGAATGAGTGTCTGATTGGTTCTATAAGTGGGTGCATCAGTGTCTGACTGGGTCTGTGACTGAGTGCATGAGTCTCTGAGTGGGTCTGTGAATTGGTGCATGAGTCTCTGAGTGGGTCTGTGAGTGGGTGGATGTGTGTCTGAGTGGGTCTTTGAGTGGTTGTGTGAGTGGATCTGTGAGTAGGTGTGCGATTCTTTGAGTGGGTGCATGACTGCGTGTAACTGGGAGTGGGTGCATGAGTATCTTAGTGGGTCTGTGAGTGGATGTATGAGTGTCTAAATGGGTCTGTGACTGGGTGCAAGAATCTCCAAGTGGATCAGTGAATGGGTGTATGAGTCTCTGGGTTGGTCTGTGAGTAAGTGTGGTAGTCTATAAGTGGGTCTGTGAGTGGGTGCATGAGTGTCTCTGTATCTGTGAGTGGGTGTATGAGTGTCTGAGTGTATCTGTGAATGGATGTATGAGTGTCTAAGTATGTCTGACTGGGTGCAAAAAGTGTCTGAGTAGATCTGTGAGTGGGTGTGTAAGTCTCTGTGTGAGTCTGTGAGTGGGTGTGAATCTCTCAGTGGGTCTGAGGGAGTGTGTGAGTTTCCAAGTGGGTCTGTGATTTGGAGTGTGAATCTCTGAATGGGAGTGGGAGCGGGTGCATGAGTCTTTCATTGGGTTTGTGAGCGGGTGCATCATTCTCTGTGTGGGTCTATGAGTGGGTGTGTGAGTGTCTGAGTGGGTCTGTGAGTGGGTGCATGAGTCTCTGAGTAGGTCTATAAGTGGGCAGATGAGTCTTTGAGTGGGTCTGTTAGTGTGCGTACAAGTGTCTAAGTGGGTCTGTGAGTGGGAGCATAGTTGTCCGAGTGAGTCTGTGAGTGTGTGTGTGTGATTCTGTGTGGGTCTGTGCGTGCATGCATTAGAGTGTGTCTGAATGTATATTTGTAATTTATTTTGGCAACATTTGCGACTCTACTGCAATGCTACACTGGGGGCCACGCCGAGTGTTGGGATGGGTCTGCAACTCCATCCATGTGGAAAAAACAATAGATTGACACATTTTTAGACTCATAAGGGGTCCTTCAGACAACCCTAGACTACAACCATAGGGTCAGGGTACCTCTACCCTGACCCCTCCTATACGATTTAGCCTCAAAAGACATCCCAGGGACACGGTCCCTGTTTAGATAATGGCAGTTGCAACTTTCTTCACAAGTTGCTGCCAGCCAGTCACAGAACTTCTCCTGGTGCGATGGATCATGAAGCTCTGCATAGGCGTCACAAGAATCTGCACCTCAAGATATCTATATTTGGACATCCTTTAATATCTCCAAAAGCGCTGAATGGATTTACACTAATTTACAGAAAGGTCTCTTTCTGGACCAACGGCTAACTTTCTGCCAAATTTGGTGTAATTTTGTTCTGCGGTTTGGGCTTTAGTCATGTCTAAAATTACTATGGGAATTAACATGGGAAACAAACATTTATTGATCCCCCCCCCCGCTTTCTCTGCCCTCCACTTGACAGATCACTCACCAGTACGCTTTTTTGGTAACATTTTGTGAAGATGCATCAAACAACGCCAAAGATATATGCAAGTCAAAAAAAGATTTTCCTATGGAACTAGGTCCTGACAAGAAGTACTTACTGGTGACCGCCAGGTAGTTATAAATATATCTGTTCTTACTTGTTAGGGCAGCATCATTTTCAGTTCTATCTCACAGAGCCATACTCTAAATCTGCTTAGAGTGCCACTAGGAGTGACATGCGGGTGATTTTAGAGACAAACTGATATTTTGCATAAGTGCATTGGACCAAAATCATCAGTAACAACGTACATCAGATAGAATAGAAAACCATGCTGCCTGCATTATCTCTTTTTAGAAAAGATTACACAAAATTCATAATTCAACATGAGATATTTAGCAGCAAATTCTATACAAACCAAGCTCATGTACATGTTCAGGGGCCAAATCCCTTCAGCCTTGACTCTTAGTTGTATTATTGGCAAGCAGTCACAGGCTTCTCAGGAGGTAGTGTTGGGGGGGGCTTGAGTTCAGGACTCAACAATCATACAGTGCACTATCTGATTGTCCAACCCAGTGTTTTTTTTCAAGAAAGAAGAGTATGTTAATGCACACTATAGCAGAATACTTCCTACCCATTATATGCAAGATATAATTTGGTATCCTGTGTACTGAGACCGAGTTGTGCCTTTACTGCCATATCTGCCCAGTTGACCCCCTTTTCTTGTCTAGGCAGCTCTCCCCTGGGATAAAGGCAATATTGTGATTATGGCTCAGATGCGGATTGCCACCTCTGTTGTAAGTGGTGCTCGCTCAGCCCCTTATAGTTTAATTGCACAATTTGCATGTAGTTCACTTGCTCAGTTCTTTCCACTCAATGGTAGATGGGTCAGTTCACTCCTTCCCACTTTTGGGAGGGAAGGTGCATGAATTGGGAGTTCCGTCTGGGTCTCCTTGTTGATTGCAAGTGCTCTTCCAGCAGACATGTCCTCAACAATGGTATTACAGCACTTTTTCAATGACTGTTGGTGGCATTCTCACAGACAGATATGCTGACTGCACAGGAGACTGGGTCATTCATTAAAGAGTCGTATATCAAGCAACCCACCATCAAGGCGTATATATTCTTTTTAAAGATGTTACTTATTTTAAATGGAAGTTTTAGCAAATTAATGCATCTCGTGGCTCAAAGTTCCAGACGTGGGGTATCAGGCAAATTTCACCTCACGGCGTACGTATCTTCCTTCAGAGATTACTGGCAGTTATTCAGCGGTCATTCAGGCAGGATAAAGTCGAGTAACACGAGATGCATTAATTTGCTAAAACTTCCATTTAAAATAAGTAACATCTTTAAAAAGAATATATACGCCTTGATGGTGGGTTGCTTGATATACGACTTTCTTTCGTTGAAATTAAAAGACACGTGTCTCTCTAACCCGCTAAAATAAGATTTACTACAAAAAGATTATCTATCTACCACTGGCTATTGAAAGCGGAGATTAGAAACATCGACATTGAGTCGATAAAGATTAGACTTCCAGGGGTCAACTTTTTATCTACTAGTCCTGAAGATGGTCTTATGGAGTGAAACTTAAAGACCGAAACGTCAACTCTCACACTGTTTTCTATATAATTTTTTGAATATTGTTATGAGAAAGTGTTTGATTTATTGTTGAGTGAAGGAACCATTGAATGTATTATTTCCTTCCAAATTTTGTATAGCTGTCTACATTTTAGGTACCCTGAATACTATTCACTGATATAAATTCATTTCTTTTTACACACCCTTTGCTTATTTGACTATTTACCTATTTGATGATTTGATTATTCATGTATTCGTTCTTTCCAATTATGTCGGAATGATATATATACATATGACTAATGCATAGTGTATAACCTATAATATATGTACTTTGAGAGAAACCTGACTTATAGGTATTTTTTTATCCTATATAAAAATCATACAACTTAGTTTCTTAAAAAATCCCTTGAAGGCACACTTCTACCAGTACATTTTCAGGCTGCTGGCAGCATGAGAGCAACATCTGGGTTGGCCTGAGTGCCCTCAATTTGGACTCCCAGTGAGACTGGGAGCCTGTGCCTGTTGTCTCCAACACGGAAATGCAGCTTGAGTTGGAGACAGTTTTAGTGCACATGTCGGTTTGGCCAAACCCACATGAACACTGAAGGCAGTGTATGCAACCACCCCCCTCAGTGCATGTCATCTCCACTGGCCCCGCCTCTGAAGACCAATCCGAGAAACAAAATAAAACAATAATATAGCCAGGCTTATTATTGTTTTATTTTTCTCATTTTTGTTTGAAGCTTCTGGGGGGGGGGGGGGGTTGACGCTCCTCCACCATAACAGAGGAGCCACCGCTGTTGCAGACACACGCTGACTAATCTCCTATGGGCAAGGGCCTTACTTCTGGGAAATGAGGCATTGTTCAGGCCATGATCAGGATATCTTGTTGGAGAGGTTGTTACCCACTGACACTGGGGTACACAGTTCGATCTTTGAACCCCACACCCCATACACAGTCCCTCTTCCTTCAGGGTTGGCATGCTCCTTTTCCTCTCTCAGCATGCAAGCTGACTTCTGGGTGTTTCAGGTCCGGTATAAATCTCTTCCAGCAAGTGGTAGGCTTAAGTAATGCCCTTTCACATCTGGGAAGCTGACAGTCAGGCAGACACTAGATTTAACTGCACGGAACTCCACAGAGTAATTTGTGAAGTACTCCCTCTCTTGGTCATAGAGCACTTGGGACTGGAACTGTAAGTGAGGTTGTGGGGTCCCACCTTTATACAGTAACAGCAACTAAGATGATTATCCACAGCCTGTACTTTCAGAACTACTTTGGGGTAGTTCTCTTTTCAAGTGTCCTCGACAGGATGCTCTCAAGACACAAACTTTATGTAGAATGATGCTTCTCACAGGAGGATTGTCTCCAGCTAGCCTGCAACATCACGACAGTGGCACAAGAGGTGTGAGAATTCTTCAGCTGGCTGTCATCAGCTACAAAAAGAACTATTGATGGACAGAATGCAGAACAATGTCATACATTCACCCCAGTACAGAGATCTGGGCCTAAATACATCGTTTCTTTTGCTCACCATGCCATTCCAGTTTGGACCCAGCCATATGCAAATCAGACTTGACCCTGTGCCCAATGGGAACAGTCCAGCCTGAACTGCTAGGCCAGGTCCTCCCTGGACTGGAAGCAAGCATCCTAGGACCGGTTTCGGGGTTTCATCCCTCTTCAGCCAGGATAGCTTGAGTCCAGTGGCATGAAGAGCACGGGACTCACGTCTGAGCATACCCGTCCCACTCGGGGTGACAAATGCAAAAAGAACTATGGATGGACAGAATGCAGAACAATGTCATACATTCACCCCAGTACAGAGATCTGGGCCTAAATCCATCGTTTTTTTGCTCACCATGCCATTCCAGTTTGGACCCAGCCATATGCAAATCAGTCTTGACCTTGTGCTGTCATCAGCTAAACTGAAGAGTGATCAGTAAAATGCAAATGACTTGTCCTCACATAGGGTCTCCTTCATCTTGCACAGTCGAGTCTGAGGTTCCACCCTTCACCCCTACCATCTATCAAATGTCAGTACTTCAGGAAGACTAAACAGCAGAGCTTGGCTAAGAAAAAGGCCTGATTAAATTTCTAAAGGAGCCTTCTCTCCTCTTCCTTCACTTTAGTGTCCAGGCCTCCTCCTTACAGCTTTGGGAATGCCACCAATGCACTTCCACTGTCTAGGAAAACAGTATGTGTAAATGTCATACCAGGGGTTTCTCAAATTGGTTTCACAGCTGTCCATTACTCTGGTTGTCTACCCTACACCAGGCATGTACCACGCAGCCTACCCCAGCATATACAAAATACACTTGGGATGGTAGTGGTAGTGCTAGTTGGTTAAGGGAATGGAAAGGGAACTTTACACAAGTAAACCAGAAGCCTTGCACTTTCATAGCGCAAATAAAAATGTCTGGTCAAAACTTTGGATTAAAAAAACATATCATGCTTCTACCACTGCTCTATGTGCTAAACAAATGACAGGGACAGTAGTCCACTGTCTGTAAATGAGTGTGTGCTTTGTATGACCCTTCAGGTCAAAGGATAGTTCGAGGACCTCAATCATGTAAAGAGAGAGGCCTAGCTCTCTGGGAACACAGTAAGTTAGAATGATGCGAGTGCCAAAATCTAAAACCACAATACCAACTATACACTGTTGGGCAATTAAGGCAGGAAAACATGGCTGTACACAATGGAGGGGACATTCCTGTCCCAACATGCAGATATTAAGGTCTTGAATAATAAATACAAGTGTATCACATACCAAAGTGCATAATGTGCTAGAAGATTAAATAAGCAACAGAAAAAAACATTTTCATACATTTACAGAATGCAAGAGTGAAAGTGTCCACAGCCATAATCAGGTTCGGCATTCTTAGCAAGTGATGGAGTTCCTTATTATTTTGTAAAATGAATACTTCCATCCCGCAGGTATTCAAGATATGAGACCACCACTCAGACATAATAGGAGGATCACTGTCCATTCAAGCCCTTGCAAAATAATAATATGGTCATCACTACAATAAAGATTGCATCACCAGCATGTATTTTAGGAATCTCTGCTGACGATCCAAGCAGAATGAACTGGGGCGAAGGAAGAAGAGTGAAATCCAGCAAATTATTTACTTCTTAAAAACTTGAGGCTAATATTACTGAATCTTGACTTAGTCGACAAATAGATGACTTGCATCATCCACTATATGTCTGCAGTGAAAGCACTGTGAACTTGTTTGGCAATGACAGGCACACAGCCTTAAGGAGTATAATAGATATCTTCAATACTTTTTTATTGGTGAGTCTCAATCAAGTCTTGTAGACCATATATCTGCCAAATGCTGCAAATGATCTGGCTGTCTTTCCAACAATTAATGGTAGACCTGCCCAACTATGGCCTTGTGTGGCAAAGCTGAGAGCAAGTGAATTAAAAGGATGGGAGTGAGGTTGAGATTGGTAGAAGGAGCTAGTTGTATTAAAAGATTCTCTCATTTGCGAGTATTTAAATAAGTTAGTCTTTGGAATTGAAGAATCTGAGGGCAGCTTTTCAAATGACTGGAAAACTGAGCCCTCAAACAGTTGTTCCTGGATTATGTGATTCCCCTGCCAGAAATATTATCCTCAGTTGTCTCAAATTGTCTTCACTTTTTCCGGCTCTTGTGGAAAAACCTGGGTTCTTTTAGCCTGAAAAGGGTAATTCATTGGTGCAGTCACCAGTGGCATTTAACTGTGACATGGCAAAATTAAGAAGGAACAGGAAAGGATATTTCAACAACCTTAAAAGAGTTGGTAGGCCAAGCATCCTGATAGATAAATTGACAAAATATTAAATTTCCCATGTAAATCAAACTTGCCTGGGATGAGAAGTTCAATTATGGTCTTTCTGTTTATGAAATGAAAATAAGTGAGCCACTGGATCTGACAAAAAATGACTCAATCCCCCAAACTGGGATAAGCTGTCTGGAATAAACGTTAAATGAAACCTCTGGAATCCTCAACTTTACACCTTCAGTTATGCCCAGGACACAGAAGGCATTATGAAAAGTAGCAAGATGGTGTTGGGCTGATTTGTTGCTTGCACCCTTGAAGAAAAGGCTCAATATACCCCCACTGCTTTTCTTCATCCTCAGCTCAGGAAAAACTGCCTTTATTCTCAAAGAAGCTCTATCCTAATGCTTTTGTTAATGTGGCTCATGATCCTTTGCCCAATTTCAGCACTTCATTTATCCTTTTTTTGTGTTTATCATGTTCTGTGTGGCAGATCACGGGTTGCAGTCTATCATTACCATATAAGAGGGGGGCACAAATGGGGATCCCAAACAATATAATACATGGACTGAAACCCACTCCCTTCTTTGGCACTTCCCATCAGGAAAGATACATGCATGGCAGCAGTTTGTGGTAGTTCCTCCATCATGGTGTTATCAAAGGCTCCATTTTGTTTTTTGAAAACTCTCCACCACTTTATTGGTTTGACGGTGGCTTGATATGGAAAATATAAATTTCACAGAAAAGTCATCTTACATAACCTTCAAGTAGATCAGCATGAGGTTTCTTCCATGGCTGGATACACCTGCTCTGGGGACCTCAGCACATGCAAAGTAGTGATCTTTATTGGAAGTTATTCTTGGTATTTTATAGTGTGGTTGAAGATCACAAGAACACATTTGGTAGTAAACATTGTGATGAGGTGCAGGAGACCAACAATGTTGATCCATATGCTCTCAAAATGGACAATCATCAGAGGTCGTGGAACTCACGGATCTAACTTAAGAACCTAAACTACAGTGATTTTTGCAGGAGGGATGAGGGAGCAGCATATGACATACAGTAGGGGTGGGTGAGAGGGTATATTACAAGAATATTGTAACTAAAATATTGTCTGACATAAATATTTTGTGCTAACCAATGTTTACAAAAGTATCCCCTTATTAAAGTTACTAAAGGAAAGTCTAAACCCACAGTAATGATAACTATGTAAACAATATTTTGTGCTTGACATTTCTAATAACTTTTTTTCTGACATACATCAGTGTAAGATAACTCCTGGTAATATCAACCACTATTCCTTTAGGGCAAACCACCTTCTTATGTCTATGTTGTGTTGAGAAAATTCATTGAGGACATGTAAATCAAGGGGTCTCATGGTGTTATCTGTAGGACATGACTGAAAATGAAGTTCGTAAGTCTTTTAAAAAAATAAGATAAGACAAGAATCACCCTCAGTACTTGAAGCAGCTCATTTCATTGACGAGTTGACAAGTAAGAGATCATCTTCCTACGTGAAAAAGCTTTCCGGGTAAGCAACATAGCAAAAGACCGGAATTGGAAGAGTTGGCCCATACAACTTAAAGCGTGATTTCCAGAACAATGGAGCATTTCCATCAAGGCATTCAAGTACAATACACATAGATTTGAAAACAATCCTTTTGAAAATGGTGATCCAGTAAAGATTAAGCTAGAACAGCTTTGCTGAGGCACACTGTGGAGCTTGATTAATGGTTTGGGTGCTTGATTCTGCACAGCCTGCAGTGTATTAAG
The DNA here is from genome assembly GCF_964204655.1 of Triturus cristatus. Lineage (NCBI taxonomy): Eukaryota > Metazoa > Chordata > Amphibia > Caudata > Salamandridae > Triturus > Triturus cristatus. The sequence continues at coordinate 1,193,870,515 of NC_140591.1, forward strand.
TTGCAGTTTAGACACTGCACTCTATAAAGAGTTGCAATAATCTATGCAAGATCCAACACTAAAACTAGGCTTATCCGAGTGTCCAGCATCAAAAAGGGAATGATAGTATAAGGCTACAGAAATTCATGTGGCAGGCTGATACAATCAAATAGATTTTGGGGTTCAATTTTAAATTGACATCAAACATAACCCCAGATATTTGACCACCGGTTTGGGGTCAGAAGGCCATGCAACCGACTGCCATGAGATGGCATTGCTGCCCATTACCAACACCTCAGTCTTACCCAGGTTGATCTTTAGCTGACTGGAAAGCATCCATCTTCTGATATCACTGGTATCTTCGGGTAAAGAAATAAGAGTTTTCTTAGCTTTAGATACCCAAAAGATAAGCTGAGTATTATCAGCATAGGAATACAGAGAGCACCCAGAGCTACTCCTAGCAGACAAAAGAGATCAGATATAGATGTTACAAAACAGAGAGGAAAGAGTGGAATGCTGAGGAACTATGGTGTTCACTGTAGTTGGTGCTGAGGTTCACTTTCCCCAAATAACCATCTGGGATCTCGCCATAAGAAAAGATCTAAACCATTCCAAAACAACTTCTTCAATATTGCATTCAGTCAAATGTTAATGGTCCATTGTGACAAAGGCTACTGACAGGTCGTGCAAAACCATATGAATACGCTCGGAATAACAGCAAGTCCTGCTATTGAGGCCTTGAGTTTGTGCTTATAAGAAGTGCTTTAAATGGGAAAAAATGAGTGCAGGTACTCATTAAAATGAGCTAGAGGTGTAGTGAGGGGACAGGGCTAAGGGCAAGACATGATGATACTTAACAACTTCTAAATTAGTTGCAGCACATACCAAAACACATGAGAAATGTGTTTATATAAACAAAGCAGGTTAACTCATTACTAACCCTGGGCGTAGTTCGCGAAGTTGCACTATGCGAAGCTACGCAAAGTGCACTTCGCGAGCTACGCGTAGCACTTCGCGAACTGCGTAGTACCCTGTTCGCACTGTGCAAGATGTCGTTTTCAATGATTGCACAGTGCAGACAAGCATCCGGCACTGTGCAATCATTGAAGACGGCATCTTGCACAGTGCGAGCTGTAGTTTTCTGCTGCTCGAGTAGATTTTTACTCGAGCGGCAGATTTCCCAACGCGGACTGGTAGTTTCTCATCACGAGCGGTCGCGAGCATACGCGACCACTCGCAATGAGAAACCTGACCTCCTCGCGTTGAGAATCTCGCTGGGATGTTCATTTTCCATGCTCGCGATCGTCAACTTGATGTTGCTGATCGCGAACAAGGAAAAAGTCTCGCCGGGATGTCATTTTGCTTGCTCACGTTCGCCAACTTGATGTTGAGGACCGCGAGAAAGCAAAAAATGATCGCTGCACCACGCAATGCTACGCTACGCATGTTTGCACTGTGCTACGTGCAATTTGCATAGTGCGAAGTAGCGCAAACTTCGCAAACTACGCGAGCGTAGCATAGTGCTTTGCCCAGGCTTACTCATTACACAAAATGAAAGAGAAATGCAATAATATGTTAACATTTCCTTTTTTTGCAATAGTTGCACCTTCTTAATTTCATACTGTTAATTGCTGTTTGGCACAATACTATATATTTTTGAGCACGCGAGTAGGAAGAAACTGAAAATACCCCCACATCGCACAAAAGCTCTTATGGCACTAAGCACATGAAGCAACTCATCATGACCTTCCCCAGAAGACATCTCTTGTCTCTTCCATCAATCTATCCATTCATCCTTTCATCCTACCATTTACCTGATGATGTCCACCATTTACCCTTTACATTCTATAGTCTATTCAGTCTTTCATCAATCATTCAGTTCTTCACCATTCCGTCTATCCACCCTTCATATCCAAACCTATCCATCCATCCATCTCCAAACCTATCCATTCATCCTTTCACTCATCCATCGCTTTATCCACCCTTTCCCTCATTCATCAATCCTTTTGCTCATCCATCCATCAACCCTTTCACTCCTTTGTTCCATCCACACTTTCACTCAATCCCTCCTTTCACTCATACATCATCCACCCTTTCATCCATCCTCCCTACCTTTCATTCATCCATCCATCCAATCTTACACTTATCCACCCTTCATCCACCCTTTTATCCCATCACCACCCTCTTTCACCCATGCATGCTTTCACTCATTCATCCATCTTTTCATCCATTCATCCATCTATACATCCACCCTCGATCACTCATCCACTCACCCACCCACCAACCCTCCCTTTTACGTTATTTATAAATCTTTATCGCCGAGCAGACATGTCCAAACAAAGTGCCACACATTTTCTTTAAAATACCTCCTCAGAGTGTTTTGATTCTCTCTCTCTTTCTTTCATTTTTTTCTTACATAAACAGGCATAGACACAAACATAGCAGACACACAAAAGACTCAGGTATGATAAAAGCCATCTTTTTTCTTCACCTACCATGGCTTATTTAATTGCCACCAGGGCCGGAATGGCCATAGCCTGATTGCCACTGCCAGGGAGCTGACATGATTCCTGTGCTTGCAGGAACGCACAGGATAGTGTGATTGACAGCACAGGGCCTGAATAGACCCTGCTCTGTCAAACACAGCGTGATGGTGAGCACCCGGACATTATTTAAATAAGCCCTGCTGAATAGCTCAGCTGTGGCTCAGATCGGGGTTGGAGAATCAACGCCTTAGCTGCCACAGACACGTTCCATTTCTGCTCACCAGCACAGCCAATGAGCCTACCTTTTCATGCGTACCAGTACTCTCCAGGGCAGTAGAGAAGTGCCGGTACTCAGAGTGATAAATCTAAGAAGTCCCGGTACTCAGTACCGGCCCATTTAAAGCACTGCTTATAAGCGATTTTAATGGTAATGCCTCAGTCATTTCCTTTCAGCCTGTCTTACTTCCAGAACAAGGACTGCCCTGATGTCTGAAGAAGCAAAATTGGACCTGCTATCCTTGAAGCCAGGCTTTCCAGAGTGACTCCAAGGGTCAGTTGGCTGGCCTCTTTGAACTCTGTGATGACTGCCGAAATGAAGCTCCATTGAGACTTGCTCTTTTCTCCGACAGCGACAGCCCACATAGGCCACTTACATGAATCAACACTTTGAGCTACAGCAGCGACTGTCCGTGACACCTGGTTTGCTTCTTCCACTGACAGCCTCCTCTTTGTGGCCCCTACCCAGGCGAACATCACTCTTCGCATAAGATATGAGATGGTAACTCTTCAGTGGGACAAATCTGATCCCTGTATCATAACCCACGCACCATCGTGGTCAGCCAGAGCTTGGGACTTTTCCTCGGTTAAACTTGACCAGATTACTGCGAGTGGGGCTTTGTGCTATTTAGCTCTAATTTCTCCTAAAATTTGAACTACTCACATCTCCACTGATTGAATTTTTGTGTCATTTTATTTAATACGATTTACTCTGTTTCTGAAATGCTTTAGGATTTTTTTGTGTTGCGTTTTCACTTTATTAATGTTTGAGTGCTGCGTAAATACTTTCCACATTGCCTCTAAGTTAAGTCGGACTGCTTTGTGCCAAACTACCAGACGGTTAGGCACATGATACTATTATGTTAGCAGGCTCTCATCCACTCAACTAATAACCCAATTTCTTACAGCCACAATATCAAATGATGGCAGATATGAACAGTATTAGAATAAGGAGCAACAAGGAGACCTGGGTAGGATAAATATCAAAGACATGTGTGGTCCCTGTTGGGGATGTGTAGCCCATCAATTTTCAACAAGGTGCTCTATTTGTGTGATGGCGCAGTGAGAGTGTTGCAGTGAATAAACAGTGAACAAGTGCTATACATAATGGAAATATATATATATGTGACTGATAGGGACATTAGAAGGTAACAGACAGCACTCCATGTTGGAGTGTTGAAATTCTCAATCAAATTAAAAAACAATCCACTTTAGGAGTTGTTGATGTTTTGACCCACAATACAAAAGTATTTAGATAACGGTCATCATCAGGAAGGTATAATGTAGGAGACACTGGTGTACTGTGGTATTAGTCTCACAATCAAGGATGCGTATAGTAGTTAACTTGGGGTAACATCAGCAAGACATCCCCGGCTATTGTTACCGAGCAGGAAAAGAAATGGCAACAATGTAGCTGTTTCCTTGATGCTGAGGTCAAAGCAATTGAAGCATCCCTCACTTCCCTTCCCAGCTCTTCACCTCCTACCTCATCACCCAAAATGTGTCCAAGTTCCAAATTGATCTTGCATACTGAACTTCTCGAGGTTATCTCCAAAATCAAACCTTCCAATCATGTCTCTGATACACTGCAACCTTATCTTGCCATTGAGTTTTAAGCTATCCTAGTTCCTTACTGGACTCACTTTGTTGGTGTGTCAGCAAACGTTAAGCATTAGGAAAGTTTATTTACACCCGCTTTTTCGCAAAGATAATATCAGAAAGTTAAATGAAGCTGTAGCGTTCTGCATGAGAACAGATGACAAGAACATTTTCTTGGCTGTATCATCCTATATCCATGCTGATTGCAAGACAATAGTATGAGTTTGGAAAACGTTTTCTATATTTCTTAGGTAATACTTGAATCTAAAGGCTCAGATGAATAAATGGCCTGCATTTAGCCTAAATATCTCCTTTGATTGAAACCAGTTATTCCCCAAGCTTTTACAATGGCCCAAGCAAGCAACTTAATTACCTTTCTCATAGACTCATGCTGCAAACACATATTATGAGGTTTTAGTGAGATATTCCTACAGAGAAAGTTTTTCTTCTTTGTTGATAATTTAGTGCAGTAATAGGCTGATTGTTGGAGGGGTTAATACTAAGAGAAGTAATATTTTAATTATCTTTTGCCATTCTTTCATGTTTTATTTGCACCATGTGACATTGTACTGGTCTGGTTTGCATCTAGTTTGTTAAGGTTTTCCCTGTGACTGTAGAGAGGTCCTTTTTGGCTTCATTAACATATGTAATCGTCAAATCATAAATTCTTAATTATTACTTGAATTTTTATAATTTGTAATTCTAAAGCTAACTGTGAATTTTAAATGTAAAGGTTGTGTTTTAAATTATGTTGGTACTGTTATGCCCTACTTCCACTGTGAACAATAAAGACTTTGACTTTACTGGACTATCTTAATAAACTTCACACTCGCCCAAGGAGTATTCGATGACTGTCTCAAAGAGTGACAAATCACACCCCTCATAAAGAAACTGTATACCAACCCTAATAATCTGAGCAACCTCTGGCCAATATCAACCTTACATTGTCAAGCTAATCTCTTGGAAAATGTTGTTATTTACCAAAAAAACTCTTTGTCAAGGACTGCTAGCTACTGAATAGTTATCCATCTGGCTTTAGCCTTGATGCCGTACAGACATGTTAATTTTGGAGACATTGAGGCCTGTACACCTTAGACAAATATGATTTCTGCCTGTTGATTTTGTTTACATCTTTGTAGATTTTGACAACATCCAGATCTAAACATTAATGGAATGCATCGGCTTCAAAAGCACCATTCCCAAGTGGTTTGCTTCAAATCAAGCAAATCAATCTCAAGTCTACAAAATTGGAAACTCCAACACACCTGTTCACCAAGGTGTCCCTCGAGGAGCAGTCTTAGCCTTTGCACTCTTCAATCTCTCACTTGCACCCATTAGTGGCATGATCAGACCCATAAGTGGCATGATCAGACACTCTGGTCTCTCATATCACTGAATTGCTTACAACACTCAGCTTTACATGAAGTTTGCCAAAGTTGAAGACATCTTTTTCATAAACTTGATTCTTGAGAACGTTTAGGCATGGGTGACAGATCGCCATCTGAAGTTCAATTTCTACAAAATTGAACTCCTTCTTATGTCTTCTATCTCAACCATGTTCCACCCCAATCAAACCACCTTCAACTTCCTAGACTACAAGCAGTCATTAGTGATAATGTTAAATCTCTGGCATTCATTCTGGAATCCCAACTAACCCTCCAGAAGCACATACACACCATGTATAAACCTGCTTTTGTAGTAAACAAACTCTCACACTCTTGCAGCAGTCACTACCTAAAAACTAAGGATCTGATTTACAGTTTGGCAAATGGGTTACTCTGTTGCATACACCAGTCGCCTTATTACAAGTGCATATGATATAATACGCTCTCAATTAGGTGAACGGGATATTCACCATATTTGTGATGAAGTATCCTGTCCGCCAAACCCTAAATCTGCCCTAAAATGAAGCACTCTGGGTACACCAGTCAGTTACAAATCTGTGATACCCTTTTTCTTGAAACACTGGTTTAACAAAAAAAAATGCAGAGTGAGTCAGTTGTTCACTAGCTTTGCTCTGTGAGTTTAGAAAGCTATCTCGCCTTCGCTTTACACTGTTGTCTAAAATGTTTCCTTCTTCATCATTGCATGACTCCTCTAACAATTAACCACTAGATCTGTGTCTCTCTTGGTCCGCTGACCTCTTACATAATCTGGCAACAGTTTACAGACTTCCACACTGATATCTGCAGCTCATCATGCCGTTCTTCTCTCTCCACCTACCCATTTTCAGACATGATAGCCATACCAGTTTCTATACTTCTTGATCTGTATTTTCTCTGAATATTTGTGCTATTTAGTTATACTATGTACGCACCTGTTATACCTAAGGTTTTTACCTTACATCTTCACTGTTTCTCTGCCTCTGCTGCTCTGCCAGTGATAGTAGAATGTAGGTTTTGATGGTAATGTCACTGGAATGTTAGGAGTTCTGTGAGGTGGAGTGTCAGTTAGATCTTGGGCTGAGCAGCAGAGAGGCTGCTCCTGGTGGGGTCTTGTTGACATATTTACTGGAAAACCTACTTAACATCTGAGAACAATAAACGTATTCATCTGTAACCTAACCACGTCTCCTGGAACTCCTTACCGACGACGCAACATAAATTGGCAACGAGTTGGATCAAAACTATGCATGAGGACTTACTTCAAGCTTCATAAGGAATTTTTATTCATGATTTGACTTAACAAATAACCTACCTAAGGATTTTACGCCCTCCCGCCCCATCAGTGTCCAGATTCTCCAGACAGCCCATTGACAAGGCGTGTGTTTCCTGCTGCCATTGTCATGGTGTATGATTTCTGCTGCCTTTGACATCTGCCGCCATTGACAATGCGTATGCTGCATTACATTTTCTGCCTGTTTCATGCTGCCTTTTACATCCTGCTGCCTTTTACTGGGTGGGTGTTTCCTGCTGCCACTGTCAAGGTGTCTATTTCCAGCTGCCCTTGACACCCCGCTGCCATTGACCGGGCCTATGTTACCTGCTGCCTGTTTCCTGCTGCCACTGTCAAGGTGTCTATTTCCAGCTAACTTTGACACCCCGCTGCTATTGACAGGGCGTACGTTTCCTGCTACTAATTACTGGGTGTATGTTTCCTGCTGCCCTTGACACTCTGCTGCCATTAACTGGGCGCATGGTTCCTGCTTCTACTTATTTCATCTTCAAGCTAAGAGGCAAACCCTCTTATTCTACGTGCAACACTAAATAATCTACCTAAAGATTTAATAATCTGATATACTCAGGCCTTTATGGATTTTGATGAACTGGTTAAAGTAATCTTGCTACGTTCCTGACTTGTGTCTTGGATTTTTGACATATCCTGGTGCTCCTTCTACTTTGGAGTGATTTCTCCAGATAGTCATGGCTCACTTTACAAGATCGAGAGAAGCACGCTTCCTTTAATTCTTCAGAGAGACATATTGGTACTTCTTATTTTAGGGGTCTGACGTCACCGAGTGCTCTTTTTTTATCTTTGCGACTCGAGCATGCTGCGTGCATTCTTACCGTTATTACTGCAATGTTCAAATGGAACCCTGAGATCCTCGCTGCTTGGAGATGCTTGTACACACTTGCGCGCCTTGAGCCCTCCGGCGTGCATCTTCTCTACGTGCCTCCATCTTTATTCCAGTTTTCTTAACGCCAGTCTGTATTTTTTCCTGCGTTGTTGGTGTACACTTTCGTGAAGGCGGTTGAGGCTTAAGTGTTTTGGGCGCATTTAGGGGCATATCAACAAGGGCTTTATCTCTGCTTTTTTGGCTTTAAAAGCCAAAAAAGGAGAGATAAAACTAGCGCCCTATCAACAACAGGGTGCTAACATGCAAATTTGCATGTTAGCACCCTTTTACTCTACGCTTCCCCTTGCATTTCTAATGAGATGCAAAGGGGGAGTTCCAGAGTAAAATAATAGGAGAAATGTCGCTAAGCGACATTTCTCCTATTATCAAGAATGCCGCTAACCCTGTTAGAGACAAAAAAAGCAGCGCTAACCGCGGTTAACGCTGCTTTTTTACGTCTGGTATTTTTCTGACTTAGCCATGATATCCTATGGAAGGAGGATATCATGGATAAGTTTGCCTGTCCCTATCAACAAGGTAACGTGAGATTATCGCTGGGTTTCCAGCGATAATCTCATGTTAGCCTGTTAGCGTGAGGATTTTTATCGCTATTGAGATAAGCGTTGCTAATAGCACGCTATCTCAGCGATAAAAATTCACGCTAGCCGGCGATAATTATCCTAGCGCTAAGTGCGCTTAGAGATAATTATCGCCGGTTGTTGTTGATATGCCCCTTACTTCTTCGATGCATGCCTCTTCTGAACTTAAGACGCTATGAGGTATACATTGCTGAATTTCTAATTTGACTTTGTGAGATACATGTACTTATTTTCCTGTTTCTTTCCGGAGTTTCCCTGCCTATTTTTTGATGTCCCTGGAGCCATATGTGTACGAGGTATTTTGGGGGACATTTATTTTACTTTCTCCACTCCAACTGCCTTTTCATTAAAGACGCTATGCAGTTTCCTTCGTTGCGTCACTTTAAGTGCTGAACTTCAGGTTTCTTGGCACTTAAGCAACGTTGTTTGCTGTCTCAATTTTGGCTCCCATTACTACAGCGTTTTACTATTATGCATTGTCTATGTTTACATATACCTGCATTTTCTTTCTATCATTATTTTGCCTTTACCGTATGTTATTTAATGTTTCTCACCTATTATACAATGTTTTGATGCTCATTTGTTCCATATAGTACTGCCATTACTTCTCTGATATTACTGCCTTAATTTATCATATAATGCATTTTTACCATTTTGTCATGTACATGCTACTGTGCTGTTTATGTTTTTCTTTCTTTGCATGTTGGGTTTGTTTACATTTCCCTTGCGTTTATTTTCTCTTGTGTGGTCTAACTTGAGGTGTGACTGTATTTATTTTCTGTGTGGTGCAGTTCACCCAGATTGCATTTTCTTTGCACTTACTGTTTGGGGATTCACAATGTGGTGTTTTCACCCTTTCTATACTTTTCACTACATGTCTTTCCCCTGGGATGATGTGTTGGGTGTTTGCCACCAGTTTTGCTTTCTTGTTGGGTGTTGCCACCCATTGCTTGCTTTCTTTTGAGTGTAAGTCCCAGTTTTTTGATTCTGGTTGGGTGTTAGCCACCCTCTGCTTGTTGTCTGGTTGGGTGTAAGTCACCCGTTGCTTACTTATGATTGCTTTCTGTTTGGGTTCTAGTCACACTGTGCTTACTTTCTGGTTGTGGGTATTTCACCCTTTGCTTGTTTTCTGGTTGGGTGTATTCCCATCCTGTTGGGTGTAATTCACCCCTTGCTTGGTTTCTGTTGGGTTCTAGTCATCCTTTGTTTACTTTTGGTTGGTTGTAATCTTTATCCTTTCTCCTTCTTTTTGTTGTGTTCCGTGTTTCCCTGTTTCTTTGCCAGTCTGGCCAGCTGGTGTGGTTGTAGTGGTAACTTTGGTTCACACTTTCTTTGTTTGTTTTCGTGGTATTCTTCTTTCCTATTTATGTATGTCTCTTTCTCCTCTTGCCTTGCATTTTTGGACAGTTTCCTTCCTTTTGAAATTTCTTGTTTCAATTTTTGCTCTGCTAAGGAACGAGATGTGTGTCTTTTCTAGTTTACGCATTCTTTTACTCTACTTCCTTGTTTTACTTATTGCAATGCTGTTGACATTTTTTGTATTTTAGCATGTTTTGCATAATTCCTGTGCTATTACTATTCTTCTTCTTGCAAGTTTCTTTAGTATTACTGTGATATTTCTACTTATTTTCGCTTTTGCTTTGTGCATTTTATAAAGGGGGAAGGAGTGTTATATCTAAGGTTTTTACCTTACATCTTCCTTGTTTCTCTGCCTCTGCTTTTCAGCCAGTGAGAGTAGAATGTTGGTTTGGATAGTGATGTCACTGGAATGTTAAGATTGCTGTGAGGTGGGGTGTCAGTTAGATCCTGGGCTGAGCAGCAGAGAGGCTGCTCCTGGTGGGACCTTGTTTACATCTTTACTGGAAAACCGACTTAACATCTGAGAACAATAAACGTATTAATCTGTAACCTAACCACTGGAATTCCTTACCTACGACACAACAGCACCTTTTCTTTAAAAACGCTCTGTTACCCTCTGGCCTTTTACCTGCTGTGTAAAAACATTTAAAAAATATATATATATAAATGCAAAAAAACACAACAATGTACCATACCTTACGATGCACCATTAAAACTCCATGACTTAGAGCTAGAGGAAGCAAGGACCCCAGATGATTGCACCATCTACTAGAGAAAACATTGACCAAACATGGTTGTGCCTCTTATATTAAAAAAGGGGGGTAGTAGTGTTCCCAAAAGGGAAAAAAAACGCACATCATTGTAAAAGCAAGTATAAGAGAAAAAGTTTACGGCGTGAAACAGTCAAATGGAGAACTGTTATGTATCTAACAGGGTGCTTGGCTAGCTGAAAGCACCCACCACCCAGGAGTGCTTGTTAGGCAGATATAGGAACAACCTGCCAATTATAGAAATGAAAAGCAAAAGCTAATGGAGCACACCCACAAATCCTGTATGAAGGTCCAACAGAATAGCAAGTAATAAGGACCTGTCTTCATTCAGACTTAAGATAAGCAATTTTAAACATCAGAGAAGAACATTTATGGCAGTCCAAGATTCTACACAATAAGATGAAAGGTCCACTTGATGACGGTAGAAGATGTTCTTTTATTTCATTGAAAATTCAATGTCCAAGCTCAAGCACAGCCAACACGTGTTTCGTAGGTACTCATTAGTACTATAGACTTTCTCAAGGCTATAAATCGGAGGTGAAAAGGACGGAGTCCAGAGTCAAATATAAACAGGATATAGTAGAAAATCAACACACAGTAGATGGCTATAGTCAGAAAAATCCCAGGAATCAAGATAGTGCATGACCAAAAGTAGGGTCAAACGATATGCATTTGTGGTAATAATATATCCATCTCACAAATAATTATGTAGCGTCCTCCCCGTCTCTGCGCATAATAACGCTCTAGAAAAAATGGTTGTGCCTCTATGTAAGCATGGCTGTAAACCCTATGTTGCTCAGTAAGTTTGGGGAATATAGGCATTGTTTTACTCATTTTCAAGTACAATAAAAAGAACAGGATTAATTTCGGTCACATTTACTAAATGATAGTTAATATAGTGGTTATGTTTTTAATTACTTTGACTTTAGGAGAGCCGTACACAGTATTAGAAAATAATAAATTAATAATAGCAAATATCAGGGGCGTGGTTAGCTAGGCTACTGTAAGGATATTAGCTCTCCTGGCTCCATGGCTGTCGGTTGAAAATCTTGAACATATCAACATCAAGACTGCACTTCTAAGCTTACAACTAAAAGCACACAAAATATGAACTGAATGTGACACCACGCATGTGAAAAGCCTTGATGTTGGATCAACTTGGTGGAAGAAAACAGCACTGAGAAAGAGATCTCCCCTCTCATCAGAAGAAACTACATGGTAGGTTAAAATGGCTGCTGTGTTACTGATGGGTCACATAAAGTCCTCAAAACCTGGAGACAAGCTAAGATGCATGCCCTTTCTGGGACACATGAACACTGGGAGAGCTGGTGGCTCAGTGCTGCAGAGGTGATGCGTGCCCTCCCTTCATAATAGAGCTAAAGTAGTGATGGGGCTTGGTGGAGAAGCAGTGAGGAGGGAGGGGAGACAGCAGTGCCAGGCTGGTACTGTGGCTTCACTGGAAGTGCCAGGAAAACAAAAGACCAGAGACAGCGGGAAAAAGAGGGGAGCTGAGGAAAAGTACTGGCAAATCTGGGGGCGGTGCAGACCCTCTGCATAGGCCTGGCCATTCAATATGCAAAACATTGTAATGTGCTGCTGTAGTATAGTTCCTATATCCCTGAGAGGCTCTGCACATTGGAATAACATACACTATAGATTTGACATAGGACTAAGGTCAGTATGTCTCTATCGAGTATATTAAACTTAATTACTTGTGTGTGCCAGCTAACTCAGAGGTCACTAGAAACTTCTCGAATATACAAGAAGGGATTAGTATCTGACAACCGCATAAATATGACAACTTTGTTTCCTTTTAGAATCGAAACAGTCTCAGAATCGTGGAAACAATAGATTACAGTTTCACTCAGTCAATCGTGCATGCTTCGTTTCTACAGAGTTGCACAGAAATAGAGAGACAGGCGTTTCAATAAAAGGGTTTATTGAACAGTCTTATTTCTCATGCAAGAGGTATGAATTGCTACAATCGTAAGACAGACCGCAAAGTACAATATGTACGAGGTTAGCAGTAAGATAAAATAATACTGCAATAGCATGGTTTTTAGCTATGACATATATTAATCAAAATACATACATAAATAACATAAGCTATAATGTGATACTCATCTGATGCTTCTAAATTGTTCTACCCCAGTGTACCTAGCCTAAGTGCAGTACAAGGTTTGAAGTAGGTGCCATTTCTAAAGTACAGCTAGCTATATTTTAGTTTAGCCAAGAGTTGCCAAAATTTTCTCTAAGTTCTAGTCACCTTAGAATGAGAGAGGTTGGAATCTCTTTTCTGGACTCGATAGTCTAACCCCCCGCAAGGGAAGTCCGAGACCACTGGAGCTGGATTCTCTGCGAGGAGGATGGCAGCGTCAGGTCAGTGCATCAGGCTGGAACTCGATCTCCTTCCGAACTTACCTTGGCAAACCGCATAGTCTTGGTTGGATCGAAATCTCCGGGAACCGCAATTTGCCGGGGCAAGTGCTGGTATATTTATACCTTGAAGGTGTCTAGGAATGCCAGTATTGACGTAAAAGTCGGGCAGAGGAACGTCATGAATGAACCCCTAAGGAATAGATGTTCATGCATACTTAATGAGCTCTTGGAGAAATCAATATTCAAGCTGAGGGAAATTCCTAACGGCTTAAGGGTCTGGTTTTCCAAGAATTTGTTGTGACGTGGATGGACGGATGTAGGTGGCCATGTCTGTATTTGGTTTGTACGGACAATGTCTAACTAAGGACCGGATTTCTATGTCCAAATAAGGGCAATGTGAATTGTACCTATATAAGGGCATAAATCGAGAAACCTATATACGAAACCTAAATATGCACACAACACCCGCTCCAGTTTCATATGAACAACGTTACTAAATCCTAAACATTCAAAACATATCTTAAAACAGAGTATCACATGGGTTTGCTAAAATAAGCTAAAAACATATCTAACACATATGTCCTTAAAAATACATTACAAAACCATTGCTATGCTTAAAGTGTTGTACATATTAAAGGCAATGATCCATTCTAAGCATAGGATCACATTGGAATGCTAAACGAATGAACCAAAATATATACATGTGATGAAATGGCTCGTAAATCCAGAAGAAAAAGGGGCCGAAACCATTTCATATCGGGTTACACAAGTCAATTTGTTATTCATGACAAGGTGGCATACTGTCCCTGGAAGTGTTATCAAAGAATTCTGTTCTCTATGAATAGTTCTACTATAAGCAGATTACTGTGCCAAAAAATGAAAAATACAATTTGTAGGACGGGAAGAGAAAAAAAATCATAGAAAAAGTTCCAAAGTCAGTATTACGTTTGAAAAAGAATGAAGGCCAAATTCAGAGTCTCTCCGGAACACTGTGTGCTTGAATCAAAAGTCAGTGTGCGGGGATGGAGAAAACATAAAATTTTCCAATCCTGTAGACAACAAGTCGTCTACCATTGTGGGTGAGACTTGGATTACCTCATGTAGAAGATCAACAGCACATAGATGCGAACTATCGCCTTCAGCATGGGAAGCATCAGCAATGTCCGGATTGGATGTTACCTGCGCGCCTAGTATTTCCTCTCCTACCTCAGCAGTAGCATGTTGCGTCTGTGGGATCTCAATGAATGCCGCCATCAGGATTGGTAGCCGCTGGGGACAACACATAGCATGCATGGGCCGATATCGGGTCCAGCAGAGTATCGATATCCGTAGGCATGACTGATGGGAGTGTTAGACAAATGTCAAGCATGCATTCTTCACCACATAGCAGGCTGCGTAGAACAGGTAAGATGCAATCTTGCCAAATTGGTCTGAATGACAGAAACCAAGTGGTGTTTAATTCCCGTAGACGAGGTAAACCCAGAATTTGGATTATGCGCTCACGACACTTCATCTCCAATAGAGTTCTTTCCATGGTGAACTGGGTGTCATTGGTGATTTGGCTTGCCATATTGTAGCAGTAGGTGCAAAAATAGTATCCCTGCAACGAGTGCTAAAAGGAGCGGCAGTCCGCCAAACACAGAGTGCACAAAGTTCAGAAAAATTCAGAGGACTGCTTGAAAAGGTGCTAACAGTCCTGCATACACGTTCTTAAATACATGTACAATACCGCTCGCATCAGACATGTTTAAGATACGACCTATCATTTCTGAGACATGCACAGGGCAGTTTTTATTCAAAAGGGTATGTATCTCCGCAGAAGTCGTTACAACTTGGAGATCATAGGTTTCTTTGGCAGAGGTCAAAGGCACAGTTTTTTGTAAAAGAATGGCCTTCATTCTGCTTAGAGTATCAACTCGTATAGAAGAGATATCCGCCTTCTTGAAGTAAAGTTAAGTGTTGTTTTACATCCTGTAGTGTAGCTTCTTGTAGCCAATTAAGGCAAAGTTTCCCTATGCTGTAAGTTGTTACTCCGGATGCTGTCTCTGGACATAACGTGGGTCTGGCCTATGAAAGGTAAGGTGTTTTGTTCAGCAATCTATCTTGACAGTTGTTTGTGTCTAAGGGCCAGAGTAACCATTTTTTCCATTCAGGATCTGATCGGTTATTTTTCAAATTAGTATGTACGTCGACCTACCCCTTTGTCGTGCTTTCACTTGTAGGTGCAGGTATAGATGGAGTGTTCATGTCTTTTATCTTGGCTATTCCAAGGCATGATGTTTGTTGGACAGTGTCGTTCAAAAACATAATTTGCTCAGGGATTATACAGGCTCTAAACAAAGTTCATATTCCCTGAACTTGCCAATCTTTAGTACCCCAGACAGTTTTCGTCTCAATGTTGTCTTTCCAAAAGCCGTAACACTGTCTTGACAGTTGGGCAATAAAGGCTGTAGACTAAATCTGTTTGGTATTCGTTAACATATTTTTAATTCCTGTCTTGTTGACATTCTTAAAGTAAAATGTCTCTGCATTCAAGATATTAAACCCTGATAAATATGGAAATTTCATTGCAAATGTTTTTGAGCTACACTTTGGTGGCGTAGGACAATGTTCCCATTGATTATACATAAACACATTTCCAGGTGTTGCAGATGTATGCAAGAAATGATGACCATAGTGGTTATAACAATACAGTTGTTCATAGTCTTATGAACCTTGTAAATATTCATTATTAGTGAATGCAGTTGACATCTCTAAATCAGACATCATATTATTAACAGTCTCGAAGTCGCAATCATCAGAAAAGATACTGGAGGTAAAGTCACTTAATGAAATTTTAAATAAATGTGGAATCTTCAAAAGCTCAGACATGTCAAATTCGGTTTTGTCCCAAACTATACCATCAGGTATAGGAATCGCTATGATGTTCACCGCTGACAAGTCTCTTGCTTCACGATGGGATGATTTGTGAGGCTGGAGAAGTAAGTTCACTCTTTTACTTGCTGTGTCGATTTGACTATATCTTCCATTAATCAGCATACCCAGAGCTAACCAAAGTAGAAAGAAGAATATTCCCAAAACAATCCATACTTCAATCCATGGTGAAACCAGATAAGTTTTTTCCAGTAGATGAAAAAAGTCTGTTGCTTGTTCCTTGAAAGTTCTTTGTACTGGCATTGTTTCAGGCTCGCTGGGATCCTCAGAAAGCGTATCAAAGTTCATGAAATAGCCAGAAGCAGTTCTGTCAATGGTTGGAATTGCATCCGTATTTGATGAATTTGCTGGAACCAGTTGATCACTTGTTACTTCGTTGTAAACAGGTGTATCTTGACAAACTGTTATTTGGGTCTCAAGAGGTACAAGGTCCATAGCATTGTTGCTTAGTCCTCTATTTCTTACTGTCAAATCTTCAAAGGTGATGAGTCTCTCAGTTAGAAACCTCTTGGATTGTAGCTAGAGGAGTGCGTCTGCTACATTGGTGGAGTCCGCTTGACCTACTGTTCAGTATCGGCCACACAGTGTGGTTTGATCAGGTCGATGGACACAAATCTTTTCTCCTTTTTACCAACAAGGGGCGGCAAAAGTACTGTTCTTGATCCGTGGATTGCTAGGACAGGTACTGGTTGTCTGTATGAAGGCCTAAATTCCTTCTTATCCGCGATCTTTTCTCTGACTAGATCCCCAAGCTTTGGGATCCAGACAGGCCTTGCTGGGACGGGCGGATTTTTCTCAGTGGTGATTGGCTTCAGGACCATGTTGCTTTCGTAGTTCATTTAAGTCCTGTAAAACAGCCAAACTATCTTTGATATCAAATTGTTTGTTTTCCACCACTGTGCCTTTCATATCTAAGTCCGGAACCAACATTCTAGTCCCAAACAGGACCTCATATGGAGTGACACCCCCTAGAGAACTTCTTGGCAAGTTGTTTATTGCGCGCTGGACCCCATATAAATGTTTGACCCACCCATCACCCGAACCTAATACCCTAGCTGTTATAGACTGATTTATGTCCCGGTTTTTTCTTTCCACAACAGAATTTCCCTCAGGATGGAATGGAGAAGAATAACGCAATACTACGCCCAGACTGGCCATGGCTTCTTTGTAAGCCCTAGAGCTAAATGCAGGACCCTGGTCAGAATGTAGTGTGCCAATTGCGTATGTGCCGATAAAGACTCACAAATTTTTTATAACAGTTAGAGCGTCAGCCGAGCGCTGAGGCCACATCCATAGGAACCTAGACTTAGTGTTTGTGGGACTGCATTTGTCCAATAGGACGCCTGCACGTAGATAGTCTAATACTGTCTAATAATGGTGTCTGAACTGGGCTGGCTATGATGTAGTCAGTTATCTGGTGGAGTTCTGTACTGCAATCTCTATTGCACTCTATGCAGTCATTGACGAAGATATGAATCAGTGTATTAATTCCTGGCCACCAGTACATCTCTTTTAGCTCTAAAATTGTTTTAGAGATCCCTTGATGTATCAGACCCTCTCCCAGATGCGCTTCGTAAATCAAAGCTGCTCTATGTTCCCTGTTTGGAATTACTCTATCCCCCACTCCCGGGATTGGAGCAAACGGAACGCCATTCGCATCAAATATATATGAGTGGAAACTTTTTAGGTAATGCCACACCGCTGCCTTTGCTTGATGCATTGACAGCCAGCATTATTTCGCTGTCTATTTTCGTTTTTGAACGAGTGATTGCAGCTACGGAAGCCGTTTGCACAGCTCCTTTCGCGGCTTCATCAGCCAATTAATTCCCTTCAACGTGAACGCCATCACGTTGGTGACTCAGCGTGTGTATCACTTGAATGTTCTGTAGTTCATTTCGCAACTGAACTGCTTTGTTCCAAAAGCAATTTGTGCTTGATTGTGCCACCTTTTGAATCTTTGAAACCATTTTGAATCTAATTCTGTAAGTATTAATTGTAAGATTGAACACAGTAAAAGGAATCGCACACTATCAGTGTGGGGAATTCGCGATCTGTATTTTCAAGTGCCATCTTAAATGCTTGTAGTTCAGCTCGCTGAGCTGTACAATCTCCTAGAGATTGGGTTTATGTGACCATTGGTCTGAATTTGCCATCTCGCATGCGACCTTTAACGATAGCACGCGCTGTACTGTAAGCTTGTTTACTCCCTGTAGCGGGCTGTGCAGATCCCTCAGTATAAATTATAAATTTGTACTGGTCAAGAGGAAGAATTTCAGTAGGCAGATGACATTCGTGTTCATATTGCAGGAACGCTTGTGTTTTTAAATATGGATCAAAAACGTATTCAACATCAGTTGCAGCAAGAGAATGAACCCATTGTATCCATCTAGGATGTAAAGCTTTTGCATTTGGAATGCTAGCCTTTGTAACTGCCTCTAGGGCTGGTACAGGAGTCACAACCATAATGTGTTTCCCCTGTGCCAGGGCTCTTTTTTTTGATACAGCGGTTTGAACTGCTGTCAAAATAAATTCTGTAGAAGTGAATTTCATTTCTGCTTGTGCATACAAGTGGGATTCGTGTGCAATTGGTACTTTTTCACCTTCGTTAAAAGTTAAGTAGTTAAATCCTCATTGACCTGGAATTATTCGAATCACTAAGTTGCGTACGTTTACACGTGTTTGCAAGTATTTAGTTGATAGCATGTCTGTTTGGAGTGAACGCAAAATTTCTGTGTGTTTTTGTGTCCAATGTGTGATTTTAAAATCAGGTTTGATTAATTCGTAGAGAGGTTTAACCCTTTCTGCGTAATTCAAAATGTAAGTTCTTCCAATATTCAGAAAACCTACAATCAACTGTAAATTTTTCTGCGTTTTTGGCGGTTGGAGCAGCGCACACTTTTCTAAAAAGTTGGCTGCCAGGCTTTTGCCTTCACTTGATAGTTCATATCCTAGGAAAAGGACGTTGAGGTGGGCAATTCTTGATTTTTTAAAGTTGAATTTGCAACCCTCTGAGGCGAAGCCCAATATTATGGTGCTCACCCTGTTCAAGTGCCTATCCAGGTCATCGTCTGTCAGATATATATCATCGACCTATGACAATGCCTCGTCATCATAAGTTTATAGTAACTCTGTTACCCTTGCTGAGAATAACCCCGGGCTGTTTTTGAATCCCTGGGCCAGTCGACAAAATTGACGTTATGTCCCCATTATTGAGAAAATGGTCAAATATCTCCTTTCTGGTGCAATATTTTGACAAAAGAAACCATTTGAAATGTCTCATGTGGTTTTATATTTTTTATGCACAATGTTATTCATTAATGCTGTACTGTGTGCATTTTTCACTGCAAATGTTTTGCAACAAGAATTTAAGTGTCTGTAATCCAAAACTAGACGATATGTATTGTCTGGTTTGGAGACAGGAAACAAAGGATTTTTCATTGATGAGGTGCATTTTTTAATCACCCCCTGATATTCAAGTTGATCTAAAATCTCCCTGACCTGTTTTTTAGCTTCTTGCTTAACTGGGTACTGCCTTTGTGCAGTCAGTTGTTTTTTTAACTGGATTTTATGGTGAGCTGTGTCCTCATCCCATCCTACATGATTTTTATATAGGGCTGGGGCTTGGGCTACTGCCCATTTCCTGGCTAATGTATATTTTAAATGAACTGGAACATAGTTGGAGAAGGCAGGCATGATGATGGCCTCGCCATATGGGCACTCCCTGACAAATTCTGGTGGCCAGTCCTGTTCTGCTAGAAGTATATCATAACCCCTTGAAAGATGCTCCCAAAAGAGTGCTTTCACATTTCTTGGTATGTCTCCCTCCATCCGGAGTGTTATTTCATATAACCTATGTGGAAAACTAACCCTGGTGTCTACAGTTTCAACTTGTATGTCTTCATTCAAGTCCCTTCAGGTTCTGGTGAGCTATTGTAACTTCTGCTGCACTGTCCAGCATGGTCTGGGCCCATTCTCCGTTCTTGAGTTGGGATCTCAGTATTCTCGGCATGTCTGATCTTCAGAACTGCTACCTTTTTCTTGGAGAATTGAGGTTTTGCTTTATTTTTCTGAACGTGTTGATCGTCTTTGGACTTCATACGTTCTTACTTGTTATCTGACCGTCCTCTTCTTTCGGATGTCTGTGATGATATCTGAAAGGTACGAGAAGAACGTGTATCATTATCTTGATATCTGTCAGGTTTTCTCAAATTATCCCTATTCCTGAGGTTGTACCTCCTTTCAGAGGGCTCCTTCTGTGGAGGAGACCTGCCTCGGGAATGAGAACGCTTCTCTTTGGAATTCTGTTTACTAGTTTCCCACTTCTTTTTAGAAGAGGTAGTAATGTTTTTAGGAAAGACCTTATCAGGACTTTCAGACAGATGTGGTTTTACTGTATATTTATATTAGCTTTTGTATGTTATTAAGTAATTCCTCGTCCGACATTGATTCAATGTCAGGGTCAGGTGTGTAGCCGGCTAAAATCGTCCATGTTGCTCCTGGTCTACCAAGTGAACCGAGCCTGGTAATGTGATTGTAATGTTTTAGGGCGCCTTCAAACCAGAGCTCATGCTCCTGGTATGTGAGTGGAATTTCAATATCCTCGAAAGGAATATATTCCTCAGGTGGTTCATCTTCTTTGTAGAATTTAAACATATGTGCTACTGGATTTGATTCTGGGAATACTATCCATGAATAGAATACCTCTGTCTAGTGAGATTCATGTGCCTCTGTCACAAAAACTGTTCTACCACCTCTTGGTGTCAGACCATGTTTTATAAGTTTTAGAGTGGTGGCTCTCCTTAAATTTTGGTGGGATGTGTATAACACCCACCTCGTCTTCATTAAGACCTGTAAGGTCAGACGCAGCTGTACCGTTGTTGACGACAACATCTCCGGTGTCGGACCTTGTTTAATGAAAAATTGCAGAGCAAGTTTCAAGCAAACAAAGATAAAGTGCACAATATTTTGGAACACTGTATCCTTCAACGTTGAACAAAACCAAACAGCTAATACATAGGACTTTCGTCCTACTCAACTATGGCGGATATTATCCCTACCCACTCCAGACGTCTTTGGAGTTTTATGAGTAGAGGGTCTCTGAGAAAAGCACGACTGAGTTACTTCAGTATCTAGCGTTAAATTAGTGCCTTCCCAAACCGTTGGGCGCCATGTATTGTAGTTCCTATATCCCTGATAGGCTCTGTGCATTGGAATAACATACACAATAGATTTGACATAGGACTAAGGTCAGTATGTCTCTATCGAGTATATCAAACTTAATTACTTGTGTGTGCCAGCTAACTCAAGAGGTCACTAGAAACTTCTCGAATATACAAGAAGGGATTAGTCTCTGACAACCGCATAAACATGACAACTTTGTTTCCTTTTAGAATCGGAACAGTCTCAGAATCGTGGAAACAATAGATTACAGTTTCACTCAGTCAATCATGCATGATTCGTTTCTACAGAGTTGCACAGAAATAGAGAGACAGGCGTTTCAATAAAAGGGTTTATTGAACAGTCTTATTTCTCATGCAAGAGATATGAATTGCTACAATCGTAAGACAGACTGCAAAGTACAGTATTTACGAGGTTAGCAGTAAGATAAAATAATACTGCAATAGCATGGTTTGTAGCTATGACATATATTAATCAAAATACATACATAAATAACAGAAGCTAAAATGTGATACTCAACTGATGCTTCTAAATTGTTCTACCCCAGTGTATCTAACCTAAGTGCAGTATGAGGTTTGAAGTAGGTGCCATTTCTAAAGTATAGCTAGCTATATTTTAGTTTAGCCAAGAGTTGCCAAAAGTTTCTCTAAGTTCTAGTCAGCTCCATACCTTAGAATGAGAGAGGTTGGAATCTCTTTTCAGGAAGTCAGAGAGCACTGGAGCTGGATTCTCTGCGAGGAGGATGGCAGCGTCAGGTCAGTGCCTCAGACTGGAACTCGATCTCCTTACGAACTTGCCGTGGCGAACCGCGTAGTCTGTGTTGGATCAAATCCTCCGGGAACTGCAATTTGCCAGGGCAGGTGCTGGTATATTTATACCTTGAAGGTGTCTAGGAATGCCAGTAATTACGTAAAAGTCGGGCAGAGGAACGTCATGAATGAGCCCCTAAGGAATAGATGTTCATGCATACTTAATGAGTTCTTGGAGAAATCAATATTCAAGCTGAGGGAAATTCCTAACGGCTTAAGGGTCTGATTTTCCAAGAATTTGTTGTGACGTGGATGGACGGATGTAGGTGGCCATGCCTGTATTTGGTTTGTACGGACAATGTCTAAATAAGGACCGGATTTCTATGTCCAAATAAGGGCAATGTGAATTGTACCTATATAAGGGCATAAATCGGGAAACCTATATACGGAATCTAAATCTGCACACAACACTGCAAGACTGCTCAAGTGCAGGGACAGCTATCTCATCGATACCAATATTTCAGATGGGTCTTATACTGAAGGCCAGAGGGAAGTGATAGTCGCGGACTAAACCTCCCCTGGGGAAATTTGTGCCCAATAAACAAGGCACAGGCAGGGATAGGTCAAGTTTAAGGGAAAGGGATGGGTATTAAGCAGGTATAAAGGAGTCAGGAGAGGTGGGTCCAGTCTCCGCCTGACTCCGAAGCACCACCGAGAAGGTGAATTAAGACAAAAATCACCCACTCAACCTACACAATTTAATTTAGAGAGTGGTGTAAGGATTATTCTACACATCCTTTGCCAAGATAGGACAGGTTGCAGGGTGTAGGGAGTACTTTGGGGGGGTGGAGAGTCATGTGCGGGGGTATTCACCTGTCAGTGGGGATGAAGGGAGCACAGGCAAAGGAAGATGGTGTGAGTGATTCTTCGACCAGGTCAAAGAGTTTTCATTGGAGGGTGTTTGGTAGGGGAAGTGAAGGAGAGATTGGGTAATGAAGGATGTCAGTAAGTGAAAGGGTAGATAATGAAGCAAGTTATGGAGCATTGGGATGAACGTTTGGTGTGATGTGAGAATGGTTCGGTGAGGAAGGGAATGTTGTATTAAAGATGTTTTTGACATTATGTTAAATGTTGTATTAAGGTTGATTAACTGTTTTGCAAACCTGCCCTAATTAATGGCCTTTTACGGTGTATGGTGATATGGGATTTGATTATTGCACAAACACTGTTTCCGACCGGATGTCAGGTGTGAAACTCTAGTCGGCTACAGTCTTCCGCTGGAGGTTTTCAACTTCCAAAAAAGAGACTAAGTACAAATGTAGAAATCTTCACCATGACTTTGTCTATTGGCTACCCAATGATGACGCTCCCGCCTTGGACACTGCCTGCAGCCTTGCCCCACTGGTCTTTTCCTTCACAGAACATTTTTCTCACAATTTGTTATGTCTAAAGGTGAGTGCTGATGGTGCCTAATCACCTTTTCGTATCTGACTTGCGCTGCATCATGGTCAACCATATTTTTTGACTTTAACCCAATCTTACATGACTAGATGTCCGCAGTTGGCGGTTTGATCTTTTAGACACTATTTTGTACCCTAAACTTTGAAAATTCATACCTCTGGTTCTACTGATTGGATTTTTGTCATTCTTCATATCAAATAATGTATTAATATTTCCTCTATTTTTCTAAATAAGTGTGGGATTTTTCTTGTGTTTTATTTATACTTTATTACTGTTTGTGTGCTGCATAAATGCTTTACTCATTGCCTCTAAGTTAAGCCTCCGGTTTTGTGCCAGGCTACCATAGGGATAAGCACAGGTTAATTTAGTGGCTTTTGTGGTTCAGCCTGACAGGGATTCTGGCTGTTGCTTGACCAGGGTTAGCACCCCTGTCAACCATCACACCAATTTCTCACACTGTGGATAACAAACCCAGTGAGCCGTACAGAGGGAAATTTAACCCGAATGGAGGAGGCCCTCTTGGATATTTAGAAGCCTCCCTGTGGCTTGTTTGACCACCCTTCTGTCTTTTTGTGCAATGCTGTCCCGGGAAAAGTGGTATGAGAAGGGGAGGCGGTGGGTCCAGATTGCCATCACCACATCTATTTCACCCGTGGAGCAGGGTGCAACAGGAGGTACTAAGCATGGTAGTGCGGCTCTGTTAGTCCTCCACAGCTGTAGCAGGTTTGACATGCCCCAGTGGAGTTACACCTTGACAAGCGATACTGTGTAAAAATAATATATAGGTTTTTGCAAGACAACGTTAACGAACTAAGACTGTGGGTGGTGGCAGTGGCCTTAGTCCGACCAAGTGGTTAGAAGAAGCAATCTCAGAAGTCTCGATTAATTCCTAGCATTGGGAGTTGTGGAAATTACTGTACTACAGTCTGTCTGATTATAATCCAGTCTCCTAGGGGGTTAACATAAACTATCTAGTACCTAAAAAGTACCGCGCCTCTCAGGAAAATGACACTAAATAAGTATAGACTTTGAAAAATAAAAACTCATAAAAGACAAAATGACAAAGGCCAGGTTAATTAATGTTGTCTGGGCCTATCCGAAGTAAATATTATCTCAACTAAAGCAAAGAAGATAAAGAAAGTTACCTAAAGACCAACATAGAGGCATGTAAGTCGAGTCTGAAAATTCCAACAAATCACTGTGGGTGAAATCCATAAAAGACTTTGTGGGTAAACACTTTAAGGGGAAACCTACCTATGATCCAACTCCTAATTGCTGGCTCAAAAGTAAGTCATTTCGAGCTGAATCAGATATACCTGGCATCAGTGTGCCTAGGCTAGAGCCAAGACTGTCATCATCTGCAGGCATCCTAATAATTAAGCCTGGGCAAAGCA
Organism: Triturus cristatus; assembly: GCF_964204655.1. Taxonomy (NCBI): domain Eukaryota; kingdom Metazoa; phylum Chordata; class Amphibia; order Caudata; family Salamandridae; genus Triturus; species Triturus cristatus. The sequence goes on from NC_140591.1 coordinate 1,193,895,234, forward strand.
CTACGCTATGCTCGCGTAGTTTGCGAAGTTCGCGCTACTTCGCACTACGCGAATTGCACGTAGCACAGTGCGAACATGCGTAGCATAGTGTTGCGTAGTGCTGCGGTGATTTTTTGCTTGCTCGCGGTTCTCAATGTCAAGTTGGCGACCGCGAGCAAGCAAAATGACATCCCGGCGAGACTTTTTCCTTGTTCGCGATCAGCAACATCAAGTTGGCGATCGCGAGCATGGAAAATAAACCTCCCGGCAAGATTCCCAACGCGAGGAGGTCCGGTTTCTCATTGCGAGTGGAAACTACCAGTTCGTGTTGAGAAAGCTGCCACTCGAGTAAAAATCTACTCGAGCAGCAGAAAACTACAGCTCGCACTGTGCAAGATGCCATTTTCAATGATTGCACAGTGCCGGTTGCTTGTCCGCACTGTGCAATCATTGAAAACGACATCTGGCACAGTGCGAACAAGGTACTACGCAGTTCGCGAAGTGCTACGCGTAGGTCGCGTAGTGCGAACTGCACTTTGCGTAGCTTCGCGAAGTGCTACATCGCGAACTACGCCCAGGGTTACTAATAATGTCTCATGAATGAAGCCAAAAGCGGGATAATAACTGTGTTATGGTGACATCATCGAATATTTGCAATCAATACCAATTAATGAAAAATTCAGTAGACAATGATCCCCAAACCTGAAATCCAGAGAAAGAAAGTACAGTATCCCCAGATCCTCACCCCACTGTGTTTATTGAGATTTCTCCGACATAAACTTCTTCATGCTGGACATAATGTTGCCAATGCAAAAGACTGCAAGGCATTTTTGAAGCCCTGGTTTGAAATAATGACTCCTTAAAAATCCAGAAAACTCATCTGCAGACAATAGCCTTCGAACTGCAACAAATTAATACCTGTATGCTCACATTGGTACTAGCAATTGAAAGAGCAGATGAGAAAACATCACAGGTGGACATTGTTGTGGCTCTTAGAAATGCTGGAAAGGGATGTTCCTCCCTTGGTTTATATTTCTAAGTGGACTATGCTAATTTAAACATGAGGAAGATACAAAGCATATACAAATTACCAAAGGAAAACTTAGTACACCCCCCAAACAAAAATTGCAAGATGAAGATAAACACTAAAAGAACAACAGAGGCAAAGAGAAGGCAGCAAACTTCTAGTGAGTGTCTTAGAAATAGTCTAAAAACAAGTAACACGAAAAAGATTCCTTTGATGAAAAAACTAACTAGAGTTGAAAAAGCAAGAAACCTTGGGGCCGATTCACAGAACTAACTGAAGACAAAATCCTAAACTTACTACTTTTGGTATTCACAGAAGTTAGGATTTTGTCTTAAATTTCTCTTAAGACAAACTTAAGACAGACTTAAGACAAACTTAAGACAGACTTAAGACATACTTAAGACAGACTTAAGACAGACTTAAGACAGACTTAAGACAAAATCCTAACTTAAGTCTGTCTTAAGTCTGTCTTAAGTTTGTCTTAAGTCCTCTGTGCAGCAAGAAGAGAGCCTAAAGGTTCAATAACAAATAGGAAACGGATCCAGCAAGATAATTGTTGGAAGACTCTGCTTGAAGAAAGGAAGACCAAAAAAATCTAAAGGTTTTGGGACCTGGTTCAACATGGGATAGGAAAGGAGTCGGGAAAGTTGGGGTGCTTGGTGGGGGACCATACGTAGATGAAATATATAAAAATGAGTTTATGGATATACAACATCCACTCATTTTTAGGATAGTAGAGGGGATAATGAACCACTTCTCCCTAGGGCCAAAAGAGAATATAACTTTGTTAAAATGAACAAGAGCAGCAGGCTCTGATAATTTGCCAGCAATAGTCATTAAAACAAATGTGGATTAGTGGTCCTGGTTGTTCTACTTGGTATTTCAAAGAATTTTAATAACGGAAACATTCCTGCACAGCTGGAAGGGTACAGTTAATAAACCAATCCACAAGACAAGTAAGGTTTCAGCCTCCCAAAATTATATGCAGATAATCCTATCATCTGTTGGTGGAAAAATATTCTCAAAAGTTATCTTGGGCATGGTGAAAGAGTGGACAGAACCCCCATCAAGTAACTGGGATTCAAGAAGGAGCATTCCACCGTTGACCACTGTTTCAGCTTATGATCCATAGTGAAAAATACTGGGAGATAAGAGGTAATTTATACGGCTGCTTTGTGGACTGCTTGGCATTTGATTCAAAGGAATTACTATGGGTAGCCCTAAGAAATTATGAGATATCCAATGGACTCCTCCTGGTACTACAGGTTATTACATAGCAAAAATTGGGCGCAAGTGGAGGTAAATACTAATGGGACTCTCATAAAATACAATTTAAGAATTGTCTCAGGTAAGGATGTGTCCTGGTTCCGCTTTTATTCTCTATGGGGCAGATTTATGTTGCACTTGCGCCACTTTTGCGCCGCCGTTGCGTCACTTTTGTGACGCAGCAGCGGCGCAAATCCTGCACCATGGTGCGGGGTATTTACAAACGTGACGCATCTCCCAGATGCGTCACGTTGTAAAGCCCTGCGCCACATGTAGGCGTTCCAGGGCAGGTGGGGGCGTTCCGGTGCAGGAACGCCTCCTAAAAGTGGCTGAGTGAAATCTACAAGATTTCACTCAGTCACTTTTAGGCCCATGCTGCGTCAAAACCCTGCGCCTGCTTGAAGCAGGCGTAAGGATTGACGCAGCATTGTACAGATAGGGCCCCCCAGATCATTGCTGGAGCTGGGTCGCGCTTGCGACGCAACTCCAGCAATGCGCCACTTTTCAGCACAGATGCGTCACGCATCTGTGCCGTTTTTGCCCCATGGTGCGCCGCATTATAAATGCGGCGCATCCATGGTGGCGCAGCTGTGGCGCATAATAACTGGCGCATCCCTGCTGATATGCAGGGATGCGCCAGTCGTCATAAATCTGCCCCTATCTTCTTAACCAATTTACCCAAACTTTTAGGAGCACTAAATAGTTCTAGACCAAAGTTGAATGGCATCCACATTACTTGTCTTCTATATGCAGGTGAATTGGTCATCATGGGCATGACAGAGACAGGCCTCCAAAGGAAACTAGACATTTTCTCCAAATATTGCAAAAAGAATAAGCTGATAATAAATCTGAGTAAGACTAATGTGTTGCCATTAGGAAAAGGAAATTTGAAATTCAAATGACATTTATATAATGTAGAAGTAGAGGTAGTTTAGGAAAACATATTTAGAGATGTGGTTTGCGATGGAATTGCAATGGAAAAACGACATTGTTTCACTACATGCAAAGGCACTTACACTTGTAAATGAGCTCAAGAAAATTAGTAAAGAATATGGAGGGCCCTCTTTAAAAAACAGTTTATAGCAGCCTATCGAGCAATGATTCACCCTCAATGTTAATATGGGGTTGAGTTACTTTGTCTAAGTGTTTAGCTTAACTGGGATCTTGAGGAGAGTAGATGCTTAAAAACTGTTGTCCTTACCGCCATCTATTATGATCCACATCATAACGTTGGAAACTAATCTAGCAGGGTTGATTAGATTTTAGAATAATATACATTTTTCCAAAATGAAATTATGCATAGTGAATTAAAATGGGCTCACACAACTAGGACACTGTTCACGGAAATATGCAAGAGGGCTTCAATAACGGCAAAAACTAATCACATAGCAAGAATTTTCAAAGGTGAGCTGAGGAAACTAATTAAAAAATTTGCCACAGAAACAACATGACATATTTGAAAGCCAAGATTTCCACTCAACATTTGCGACAGTCTTGGACAAATATTGATGTTTGTCAGACAAAACAATGCGTTCTTACCTTTAAGTCCACACTGTTGAGATTTGCAGAGACGTTATGTACCAACTTCCCAGTACCCTACCTGTTCACCTGTGTATTCAGTAATCACTAGGGGCCTTATTTACATGCCCCTTGCGCCGCCAGATCGTCACTTTTCCCTTGTTAGAAATTACGCAAAAGTGACGCAAGCGGCTTTAAAATAAGCCCCTAGGATGTCACAGTGAGGTTCAAGGAGGAAGGCCTGAGGCTTGAATGTTTACTGGGTCCTAGTTGTCGACCTGCGAAGCAACCGGAGAACACCTTTTAGTTTTATATCTATGTTGTCGGATTAAAAGTAATGTACACCTTAACATTAATTCCTTAAACTATTTGAGCAGTTACCTGCGATCAACTATTGTATCCTTGCATCTGTAGTGGTGAAGACCAATGATTAGTGTTTCTGTTTAGTCTAGATGTTTTCTATGAATAAACACAAAAATAATATATGAATTACTTCAAATACATACATGGATGATGCTTAGTAGCTAAAACGTGTATACAGATTTTTTAGATATACCTTCAAATCCAAGTCCCAGAGGATTAATAATATAGTGTCTCTTTGTTAGTCTTTCCATCCAATAGTTACATCCATAAAATGCTTGGTTGACGTATTCTGGATCTGCTGAAGTTCAATTACTAATTTTACTTTTTTTTAAAAAGTGTTTCCAAAAATTACAGATGAGTTTAAAAGCAACTCTTACTTGCGCTGGGTACTGATGCTAATTAATCCTTCTTTCGTCACACCATACCTCGTAAACAACAAGAAGCAAAAAACCAGCAAGTTCGCGTTGCTGTTGCCGTCGAGACGAAGCCCGTAGCAACAGGAAAGCAGGTAAGAGTTCTACGTGCGCACTCCTAGAATTCCGGAAGGCGAAGCATCTTCAAGGCCGTGTGTCTTGTTTTCGCCTGTCAGACTCATTAATATATCAATGGCACATTGTTGGATTTATCATTTTAAGTCTTTGAATGATATTTTGAGAACCTTCCTCGCAATATTTATACTTACAACTTAAATAAAATATTCCAATGTTAGCCTGTGGTGCAAACTATCTGCAATGGGGAAAATGAATTTTGCACTTTTCCCTCACCAGGGCTTCTAAAACATATTTCATAATGTCCCTGCTTATAGTTACATTACACCCTTACCCTAGGGCACCTACGGGAGACATTAGGAGTGACATATGTTAAAATAAGGTAGATTACTACTTTGGAAGTATCATTAATTCTAAAGTTGAATTTGCTTATAATTTAATTTTAAAGACAGTCTACAAAGCAGGGTTGCCTTTAAAATGACAGTAGGAAACACAGCAGTGCACAATTCAGTGCAGCAAATCTACTGGGTCTCTAAACCTACCTGCCCTACTATATACTAGGTACTTATAGGAAGTTTTGAATCCCCATTCTCTTATTATATACTTACAGGGGTCTGTCAACGCCAATTGTAGTTATACCTAACCACTGTATAACTTTGAGGGACGTGGAGTCAGCCAAGATGGCGGATGTGTTTTTCTGAGACTCCACAACCCGGCCTCATCATCGTGCATGATCCAAGCTGGAGGGGCCGCCAAACAGAGCCATTGAGCTAAGAAGTACTGTCAGCGCCAGTAACCGACCATCTCTGAGCTACGAGTGCCCATAGCCATGGGTCACGAGGTGTTTTCCACAAACCCTCCCTCCCATCATGGCAGCACCCGAGTATTGGAAGACATCTAACGGCCACAGACTAAAGCAGACACCTTGCTTCACTCACCCCGTGCCCATCCTGCCAGAAGATACCCGCCTCCATGCAGTGACATCGTTGCCATGTGGTGGTAGCCACAGCGGTCTCCTCACGCCGTTGAGCGGGGAGATGGAGGAGCAGCACAACTGGAGACAAGGACGCAGCTGGAAGGATCAGCGGCTCCGGTACATCCGAGATTGCTGGTGAGGTGGCAACCTGCTACTGAACGCTGCACAACGCTGGGACCAGAGAGACTGTCCCGTATATAGCAGGGCTGACTTAGGAATGAGGGCCCGGCCACCAAGGGTGGCGTCCCCTGCCTAAAAGGCCCACCAGCTGCATAAAGAGCCGGAATACCATCAACACGGTGCATCTCCACCCTCGGCAACAGCGGGTACGAAAAGCCAGGTGAGCGGGTGTGGCATGGGTGCCTGGCCTCCAAGCGCAAGCAGAGTATATGTAGGAAGCTAATGCATGGGATGGGCCCAAAACCCTCTACTTCACCGCAAGGCCAGAAGCACACACGCAAGCAAAGCTAATGCCGCAACCTCTCCATAGATCCGTGCAAGGACAAATTAACCGGGTAAAACTCCCCCCAAAAAAACAAAAGGACACTGCTGCCTGCACCCCATGGGATGAGGCCGCTCTTACCCCTGAAGCGATAGGATGAACAACCCTCCCCACAGGGATCAAGTGTACTGCCCTGGACCTCTGACTGGGATCCCATGCCACGATCCTCCAGTTGCAACTGCTGGGCCCCAATAACCTATCAAAGCCCAGTAACTCACGGGAGCGAGAGTTACCGCAGGAGCGCATCCAAATTCAACATATATCCGAGGTGTGAGCAGAGGACAAGTGCATGAGGCAAGACTATCTTCACCTGCCTCAGAACCACACGCGGGAAGGGAGATGAGCAGAAACGAAGGCCCCAACCTGCATACTGATACTCACGAGGATCACCCACTAGGGGGAAGACACTGTGTAATATACTCCCCACATGTGGCACCCACTTTTATCTCTGCTGAGACAATGCAGCAATCCTTCCCAGAGAACGTGTGCACGGCCGTAAGCCCCCAGCTGGGGTCCCCCACCGAGACCACTCTATCGTGCCGGCGGAGCCTTCGCAACTCGATTGGGAGACCCAGAATCTCACATATATAAAAGCCTGTCCTCCAACAAAGACCACGTGGACATGCTTCCTTATGGACCCAAAGCTGACTCTGCACCACAAATAGGCATGGTGTCCACAAACTGCACAACTCACCCCCTTAAGGAAATACACAACCAAGTGAATATAATACACCACAGTGACAAGGCACATCCATCCCAAAATAATTTTTGGGGAGATTATGCTTTAACACCGGACCACAGGGGTCCACCCCAATACAGGGTCATCCACAGACAACTAAAATCCAACAGGAAGACACAGAAACGTCATCCACCCTTTCCATGTCCGATAAGCTAGACAAGGTACTAGCGGCCATCGAACATTCCAGGGTCAACATGAAAGATATAATTGGGGCCCTTACCACGGATCTCAATCTTCTGCACGATGACCATCGCAAACTATCTGACAAGGTTGCGGATGGTGAGAAAACTCTCTCTACCTTACAACCTTTGGCAAAATGGCAACAAGTAACGCTGAGAAAATTATGAGACCAAATCGCAACCCTAGAGGAATGACCAGACGACTTTGAAGGAAGCTCTCAGAGATGTAACTTTTGTACCCTTGGCCTACCCGAAGGAATTTAGGGATTGAATCCCATTAGTTATGTAGAGATATAGCTTCATTCTTTCACACCTAATTCAGAGCTGATCGCCTTATTCTCGATGGAGAGAGCGCATAGGGTGCTGGCCTGCCGCCCACATCCAGGATCCCCTCCTCACCGACTACTGGCAAAACTCCTTCACTACTGGGACAGAGATGCAGTGGTCCTTGCAGCCAGACAACATGGGCCCATCCAAGTCAAAAATAAACTCATCATGCTCTTCCCTGACTACTCACGGGCAGTGCAACGTCAGCGATCCTCCTTCCTGGAAGCAAAGCGTTGTCCGCGCCAAAAAGGAATCCAATGCTCAATGTTATTCCCAGTGCTCCTCAAGATAATGCACGATGGGACCACTACATTCTTCACAGACCTTGCTGAAGTATTTGACTGGATGGAACAAAATCACCACGGCTTCTCACACCCAGCCCCAAAGCGTAATGGACAATCGCAAACAATCAAGAACAGATGCCGCCACAGCAAGAAAACCACGCTACGGTCAAAATCCCTACCTCGGAATTCAGTCACAGGATCTCCCAATCTGGAGCAGATCATTGTTGGATGCAAAAAAGCCCTACAAGCAGCAGCGGACTTAGGACCAACCTCAGTGACAACAGATGAGGAGCGGGGTCCGCACATCTTCACTTTGGAAGAGGAGGGTAGTGATGCCAACACATCCCAAGTAGAATCTGTGACTCCACCCTTAGTGACTCCCCAAACTGCAGACACACTCATTTGAAATACGGTCACCAACAGACATCCACTCTCACTACACATTGTGCCACCACTAAACAACTGTCTGGTTCAAAGCGCATCATAAATAGCAGGAGGTATCTCGGCTCCAGGCCTCACTGCCTACACATATCCTACAAAGGCCACATGCATGATCAACTTAGGCATAGAACCGGTCCGCCCCAACAATACACTAGATAATTTCTACCATGCTCAGTTTGGATGTACTGCCGGTTGCAGTAGGTCCCATGCATTGGGAATACTTCCCACCCCGTTCATATCCCTGTACCTGATACCTTCATATATACTGAACACAATTACTATGATGGATGGGTGCCATAGACCCTGGCAGGTCATCACAATTTGGAAATATGCAAAGTTTGCCCTGACCCCCTTTCCACACCGTCCGATGCCACTACATTCATATCCTATCATGACACGCATCAGTGACACCAGTGATATCAATACCCTTACTCTAAATGTGCCGGGCATGCACACAGCACATAAGAGATCTGCTGTGTATTCATATATTAAAAGGCAGCAAGCACAGATCGCAGTACTACAAGAAATGCACTTAACCACTGGAGAACTAGACAAACTGCGCAATCGCTGGCGCAGAACATTTTGTACAATCACATACTCAGCATACGCGCAAGGAGCGCTGATCTGGCTCTGACCAGGGGGTCCCATTTCAGGAAACACACAGGGCCGTAGATGCGGAGGGACGATATGCCCTAATGGAGGGGCTCCTAGATGGCGAACCAATCCTTATAGGCAGCATTTATGTTGCAAAATCTGGACAAGGGAAATTTTGGGCCACCCTTTCAAGCGTCTTCGCTCAGTTTACTACATCACCATGGGTACTAAGAGGAGCTTATAACTGTGTAATGGATTTCTCCATGGAAAGGACACAACCGCCAAATTTGACCTCTTTAGCCATTGCACAAATAAAATGATATAACACATGAGCACAACACTGGTCACTAACGGATGCCTGGAGCAGCCGACACCCTACAGCCAAACTCTACTCCTTCCACTCCATTCCCCACAATCTCCAGGTATGTTTAGATCAATTCTTATGTTCACCCCCAATTATTCCCATAATCCAGAGCACAGACTACTTGGGGCGCGTCCTCTCCGATCACAATGTGCACATGATAACACTAGCCTGACAGCACCCTCCACCTCCAGTCCCCACTTGGCGCCTACCATGCGAATGCCTAGAAGGACCAAGTATTTCGGCATGAACAAGACAAAAATATTCAACTACTTTATTGAAAATGCCAACACGGCAACCACAAGAATGCTAGAGTGGGACGCATTTAAAGTCGTCATAAGGGAGGCATGTATCAGGCAAATCCCTGGGATCCGCAGGATGTTGGAGCAACATATACTGGAGGAGGAATGCAAGCTAGCAGCCCTGACTCAGGTAGCAGATAGGGAGGACACTTCACCGACTCAGGTCATGGAACGCTAAAACCACATATGCAGAAGTGTTAGCAGACTAAAGATGATACAACTTCAAAGCACATGCGGCCAGAGTACACAGAGAAGGAGACAGGGCAGGAACATTGTTGGTGTGGCTCATCGGGTAACACACTGACTCACGCCCCATCACCAAAATAATCACCCCCACGGGAGCCACAGCCTGCTTCCAAGCATTCTAGACTACTACACAGAGGTATACACAGCTCCCAGGCAGGCAGATCATGCATTAGTAGACAGGTTCCTTGCCGCCCACCCATTGTCTCACATTGCCCCACCCGACAGGACTGCCCCATTGACGAGGTAATCACATCTGCAGAAATCGCACAAGTGATACAGACCCTGGCTAGAAACCAGGCCTAGGGTCTTTATGGCATACTACTGGAATATTATCACACTTTCTCCATGCTCCTGGTGCCCCGGCTGGTAGCAATGTACAGGGTGTCATTTGAGGGTGGGAAACTTCCAAATTCTCTCCAGGAATCACTGATTGTATCTTTCCTAAAGCCGGACCGTGACCCACGTGAACTAGGATCCTACCGTCCAATCGCAATGCTATCTGCAGACTATAAAAGCTTCGGCACAATACTTGCAGATCGCTATGCTTTAATCCTTCCAACACTGGTACACCCAGATCAATGTGGGTTTGTCCCAGGCAGATGCACCTTCCAAAATCTCCGATGGCTGTTCCATGTTGAGGACCGGGTGCAGGACCGCTACCCCAAGCTGCATGCCTGGAAAATGCCTTTGACACCCTATTCTGGCCATATCTCTTTGCTTTACTCCAATGTATGGGAGTAGGCCCAACATTGCGTGCATACGCAAGGCTAATCTACACAAACCCCACATTCAGTGTCCGACTAGGCCACCACAAATCATTCCCTTTTGCAGTATTTAGGGGCACGCGTCAGGGCTGTCCACTCTCCCCCCGGCTCTTCACCTTGGCAATGGAGGCATTGGCGGTTCATCTTCAGGAGGAGGGCAGGAAATGGGGTATTCCATTGGCGGATGTCACACACAGAGTATCCTTATATGCAGACAATCTACTACTTTATGTATGTGACACCACAATGGATCTAACACCCATATCCACCACCCTGGCAGACTTTGTGGCAGTGACCGCCCAAAAGTTAACTGGACAAAGTCCACTATATACCCAGTCACTCCTGACCTCTCCCCACAGGAGGTATGCAATGGAGGTGTCGGCCTTATCTGGACCACCCACGCCCGCTACCTAGGTGTACGACTGTCCCACACCCTACAAGACATGTATAATGGTAATCATTGTAAAGCGCTGATAGGTATTTGCACATCTATTGGCTTCTGGAAGACCCTCCCATTAACCCCTTCAGGCAAAATCACGTTGGCCAAAATGGTCTTGGGCCCACGTCTTCTATACCATTTTGCAAACCTTTCGCACCCCCGGTCTTTCTTTCAAGAACTGTACACAATTCTATGCACCCTCATATGGAGCAGCGGGTGGCGATGAGTTGCCCAGCCCAAAATACAACTGCCAATAGACCAGGGTGGACTGGGAGCCCATCATTCAAAGCATATTTCTTGGCGGCCCAGCTCCAGTGGTTGTCGCGTTGGACGGCGGGACACACTTTGGGAGAGACCAGTACAGACACAGGACCACTGCCACTACCAGTGATCCGGCGTTTGCTCTTACCAGGTTCCCACTCAATGTCGACCCACCCACTACAGGTGACAATGGCACAGTCCTGTATGACACACATCTACTGGTTATCAAAAGGGACTCCGCTATATACCCCGCTGCTACCTCTTGCGGGTCTACCTCGTGGCCACAGGCAATACACTGCATGAGCCCTCCAGACATGGACAGATCGCTTGATCTTCGAGGTAGGATCCCTGTTCACAGATGGTCAACTCCTCCAATTTAACGATCTAGTTGAAGAGACTGGACTCCCTCTGAGTCAATTCCTCCTCCACAGACAACTGGTGGCGGATTGCCACCATTCAGGGCATTTGACCGACAATGAACCATTCCCCACATGTGCATCCACAGGAAATGCCACCACGAAGGGGTAGGCAACCATACACAATAGAGCATTCCATTTACGATATATAACCCAGTATCAACAGGATACTTGGATACTTTCTAGTAATGAGACTTTCCACATACCAGCTGATACTTTATATGTGAAATTAAGATCAGGTATATGTTTCTGTACTCATCACAACTGACAGTGATGTATTTTTCGTCACAGATAAGTGTTAAAAAGCACACAAAAAAACAAAAAAAACACTATACCTTTACAGCAGAGCACTGGCCCTTGCTCTGGTAATCAGATCCCAGGGCATAGTCAGAGTCAGTTACCACCAGTACCAAGCAAAAGATGGGGGGTGATTAGGGCCAAAATTATGACTTTCTACCATTTACATACCAGGGTCTAAATACGTGTAATTGTTGACTGACTAATAGTACAGTAATGTTGAAAATCAATAAAGAGATTTAAAAAACAAGGCACATATCTAGGTGGTTATGGAATATATATACTGTGAAAATATGATTTCACATATAATCTTTTCTTTAATTCAAGTAAAAGAAACCATTTCAAAATTGTGGTGTTGTCATGATTTTCCTCTGATGGCTCAGACCCTGGACACAGAGGGACTAGCATGACGTGCCAACGTAGTTCCGCTTCTGGTAATACTCCAATGCATGGTGGATGCAATGGGAAGGAATGCAGGCAGAGTATGATGCTAGCAGGATGGACAGAAAGGCAGATGCTAGGAGGATGGTGTTGAATGAGGATGCTGTTGATAGAGTTGGCAGAGAATACCAGTGTCAACCAGCAGTGCCAAAAGAGCGAAAAGATTCTTAGCTAACAGCAAGCCACCTTGCTGCGCTGCATCACAGCGAAAGGGCAGAACCCTACACTGGCACACTTTTGGCTGCCTAGCTTCAATGCAGGCACCGTTGCACTATGGTGCAAGGGTTTCAGTGTTGCATGCAGGATTGTTTTTGTGCAGGAAGACGCACCTTCCTGCACAAAAACAATCCTGAGATGCAAATTCTTCTTTCTATGTGTGCTGCAATATGCAGCACACATAGACAGAGTAAGTAATGAGAAGAAATAAAGATATCTCTTCTCGTGAAGCCTCACCTGGGGAGGCATATCTTTTTGGCGCATTCCCAGGTTTACCAGTTGTGGTAAATCTGGGTATGCGTCAAAAACCATGGAAGTTGCAGGGGAACATCCACACAATGGCCATGGAACACCTCGTTGGCGCAGTGTAAGGTACCGCAGTGATTTGCGTTGCATTGCTTTACTCGATATTTAGAAACCACTCAGGGCCACACAAGGTGGTGCTGCGTAGCTTAATAAATCTCATTTTTGAGTTGCGTCGCTCTTGCACTATCTTGCGTGGGCAATAGTGACGCAGCGTGGCTTGCAAATATGCCCCCACATTTTTTTAATGCATCAGCAATGGGATGTGAAAATGTAGTAATGTTTGCATTAGTAATAAGTTGTAGACAGGTTAAAAAACATGCAGGACAACAAAGCGAGCCAAAGAATGAAGGTGGCGTGCACACACAAACAAATGAAGGGAGAGGATCTAAATTCCTTTTCAACATGTTATATGTATGTAAGTGTTCAGTGCTGTTTGTATCTTGTACATTTTCACACAAAGTCTAATAGATAACTAAATCTGTGTGTAGTCAAACCAACAAATAGGGCAACAATTGGTTGAAATTTAGTTTAATAAGTAATCACATCATACAGAACCCACTTTAAAAAGTGCCCAAAAGTCCACCTATTCGATTTGAAAGTCCTCTGTCAAGGATCATTCAAAACATTTCATGAAATTCTTACTGCCTTTTCAAATTTAATCTACATTTTGATGACTTTTGAGGCTCTGTAAAATGGGGTACAATACATGTACATTTTGTTAGTGGTTGTTGAAGTTTGGTTCATTAATTGTAGCTTTAATACGTGGTACTGGTTGATTCTGCACAGCTCATAGCACAAAACTATCTCATAAATTACATCACTTAAAGGGTTCACAGCAATTGCTAATTTAAGACATAGTATCTACAACAATTTGGGGGTGACAAGCATCTTAAATAGTTGAAGAGCTGGAGCAGGCCTATTTTACCAGTTTAGGCAGTGGTAAATTGTTGCTGGTCACAGGAACTTCAAAAGCACCTGCTGCTTTTGGTGGAAAATGTAGCTGCACTTGTTGACATATCTAAAGTAAACAACAGAGCAGCTTACAATATCATACATCAATATAACAGCAAAATTAAAACAACAGGGAACAGCACAACAAAGCAGTCAAACAGATGTAACAAAGCAACCATAGTGCAACACAGAATTACAGTGCAAAAATGCAGCACAAAAACACAGCAACACAAAAAACACAACAGAACACATCATCACCGTAAACATGCACCAACATTACCATCTCTAGAAATCTAGAGGTGCTTGACAAGCACTGCCCAAACCTGCTGCTATTGACATGAATATGCCAGTCAAAATAATTTTGTGATCCACTCGGTGTTGATATTGGTTAGGAACGGTTTTTAAACCATCACAAGTACCTTCTATACATGCTCACAATAAGTTAGAGAAACTGCACAATCTCTCCTACAATAACATTTTTCTTGTTAACGGAAAAAGTGTTTTCCCTTTCTAAAATATAAGCTGCAAAGCGCTGGGTTTTGTTTGGAAAAGATGCATCTTTTTGTTTATCTGTAACATGCTGTGTAGAGCAAAAAAGTTCAATCACTAAAGGAGTATGCTCATGCTAAATCTTACACATCAACAGGCAATTCTGATATTTAGCTTGGTTAGCAAAATGCAAGACCCTCTGTTCTGATACTCATCAGCACAATATCGTCCAGCATCAGTGGTTCCAGGGTAGATGAATCACCCCATCAGAAAGAGAACATGATTCAATGCACATTTTAAAAAATCCGCTGGTTCAGACAAAACAAGACTATATTAGCGATTAAAGCTGCATCGAACTTCATTTTTTTGTGCTTTCTTTTGCAAACACAATATTGCATGTTTTTTATTTTGCTCTGTGGATATCTGTTAAACAAGACTCGCAATGACCATATCAACTGAAATATATCCTCACGAATGCAGCATAAAATGGCACTCATGATAATATATTTGCTTTTAATTATAACTACTTCAGGATATGTAAGCATTGGTAATGCCAATAGGTCTGGCTTTAAAATCATTTTTGTATGGTAATGTTACCTACTGCAAGTAGAACGCATGGGAATGGATATGTATTTGTGTGAAAGCAATGAACTGTAGAATAAAGTCAGTGTAGGTTAAAAGATCAGGTGACAGTTGCACTGTCAAGCCAGACCTAAAACTCCATGTAGGTTGGTGACTGCCCTCCTCTCATCTGTGCTTCTACCAGAGAAAAGCACCATAGATTATCTAGTTATCTAAGACAATTTAATGGCATGTGTGCACTCTTGAAAGTTTAACCTCAGGCAGCTGGATAAGTTAACAAAATGATCACAGCAGTGTGGAGAGCCTGCATGTTTTTTGTGGAAGCACACAACTTCTGCTCAATCAAAACATGTACTCCTGGCTCCTAACATGTGGGTGGAGCCAACACTACTCTCCTGGTAGTCTCACATAATTGTCTGGTGACAGCTGTGCTGTCAAGCCAGACCTCAATAATTCTCCACATATATAATCATCACCTGCACAGAATCCTCAGTTTAACACAACAAAGCCAAAGTAACACTCCTCTCTGGGATAGAACACAAAACATGTTTTGATCAGCATTATAAAATGACTTTGATGGTAAATATTGCAGGTACTGGTGCAAACTCCCTTACCAATGTATTATAAAACTGATCTGGGTTCTGTTCTCCCAGCATGCAGCTCCGCCTCAGCTCAGCCGGCGAGTGCCCCTGCCTTCCAGTGCAGCTGAGCACGGTTTGAGCACCTGGGAATCTCCTTCCTCAGCCGGCCTCCCGGCACCGCTTTTCACCGCTATCTCCGTAACTGCCTTTTTCCTTTTCTGCCTTTCTGGCATCTCACATCTCATTTGCCTTTTCATTTTTATTTTGCCTTTTTCGCCGCTCTTTGCACTTTTCCCCTTTGCCTTTTTTTTCCCGCTTCCCACCGCTGCTGCCCCCACGGCCCCTCCTTCTCCCACCTCCCATCTGTTCTCACCCTACCCCTACCCCTACCCCTACTTAATGAAGACCATGCACAGTGGGTGAGCCACTGGCACGCCAAAGGCGCGCCAATGGCAAGACTGTCTGCACCCATCCGTGACCAGCGCCAGGAACCCTGGTCCTCCGACTCACCAGCGCTATGACTCAGCAACACTATTGTCGACACCGAACACCACCCAAGGCCAGTTCTCCTGCTGACACCGCTGCCGCACCTTCACCCACCTCCAGACCCTCACCACCACCACCAACCCACCAAATGCCAGAGACCCAAACCCCTGAGCTGCATCCTCCTCAATGTCCGCTCCCTGCACAGACAAGCAGTAGAAATCGGGGTCCTCCTCAGGACCCTCTTGCCCGACATCACCTTCCTCACAGAAACCTGGACCAATGCAAGCTCTGCACCCGACATCACAACTGCCGTCCCCGACGGATACAAGATCCAGAGGAAGGACCACCCCAACCACCCTGGAGGCAGACTGGCCATTGTCCACAAAAACTCCCTCCAACTCACCACATCCAGCACAAACGACTCAACCTCCCCCATGAAACACCTGCATTTCCAGATCAAAATCAACCCCAGAACAACTCTACGCTGCACCCTCACCTACAGACCTCCTGGACCACGCGCCACGTTGACTACTACAATTGCAGACACCATCGCGCCCCATGCCCTTGTATCCACGGACTGTTTTCCTGGGAGATCTGAACTTCCACCTCAACAACCCCAGTAACCTCAACTCCATCGCCCTCCTAGACAACCTTGCCAACATTGGACTGAGACAGCTTGTCACCACCCCCACCCACAAGGCAGGACATACCCTGGACCCCATCTTCGCTGGGGGACACAACCAGGTAGGTTGCTCCCCCCGCTGCAGCTCCACCTGCGCTCTCTGAGTGTCTCTGTGCCCTTCTGCTCCTCTGTGCCCCACTGCCCACTTGCCTTCTGTGCCCCGCTCTTGTGTGCCTTTTGCTCCTCTATGCCCCGTTGCCCATTTGCCTTTGGTGCCCTGTTCTTGTGTGCCTTTTTGCTCCTCTGTGCCCCGCTGGCCACTTGCCTTCTGTGCCCCGTTTTTGTGTGCCTTTTTGCTCCTCTGTGCCCCGCTGCCCACTTGCCTTCTGTGCCCCGTTCTTGTGTGCCTTTTTGCTCCTCTGTGCCCCGCTGCCCACTTCCCTTCTGTGCCCCGTTCTTGTGTGCCTTTTGCTCCTCTGTGCCCCGCTGCCCATTTTGCCTTCTGTGTCCCCTGTTGTGCCTGCTCGCGCCGCTCCTGTTCCCGCCGCTGCATCCCCGCCCCCCAGCCCATTCGCTGCCCCCTGCCACCCGCCTCCCAGCTGCTCCTCCCTCCCACCTCCCCTTAAAATGGAGGCCGCTGCGTTGTGAGGAGAGCGACCCTTGACCTTGCCAGGTAGGTCGCTCCCCCCGCTGCAGCTCCACCTGCCCTCTCTGAGTGTCTCTGTGCCCTTTTGCTCCTCTGTGCCCCGCTGCCCACTTGCCTTCTGTGCCCCGTTCTTGTGTGCCTTTTTGCTCCTCTGTGCCCCGCTGCCCACTTGCCTTCTGTGCCCTGTTCTTGTGTGCCTTTTGCTCCTCTGTGCCCCGCTGCCCATTTTACCTTCTGTGCCCCCTGTTGTGCCTGCTTGCGCCACTCCCGTTCCCGCCGCTGCATCCCCTGCGGCCCCGCACCCATTCGCTGCCCCCTGCCACCCGCCTCCCGCCTCCCCTTAAAATGGCGGCCGCTGCCACGCTGAAGGCACGCCTAAGGCAAGCCTGTCTGCGCCCGTCCGCACCTGGACCGTGCCCAGCGCCAGAACCCCTGGTCCCCGCACCAACCATGAAGACCGCCTCCGATACGACGCCAGCACCCTCATCGCTCTGAACCCAGGAAGAACCCCCACCTGCTACAGGGCCACCCCGAAGCGCACCCACGGTCCCTTCGCCTGTCCGAACTGCAGCTTCTCCTGCATCGAAGACGCAGAGACACCCGCCATGACAAAACACAACCAGCTCCGATGCATCCTGATCAACATCCACTCGGTACGCAAACACGCCGTCGAGCTCTGGGACCTACTCGACACCGCATCTCCAGACGTCACCTTCCTGAACGAGACCTGGATGAATGAAGCCTCCTCTCCAGACATCGCCATAGCCATCCCCGACGGATACAAGGTCGCCCGCAGAGACCGCACCAACGGAGTCGGAGGAGGAATCGCCATCGTTCACAAGAAGACCATCAGGGTCTCAACAAACACCGACAACACTCTCAGCACTGCCGAACACATGCACTTCCAGATCCACACGGACCCCAAGACCACCCTGAGAGGCACCCTCGTCTACAGACCACCCGGACGCCGACCACAATTCTGCGACGCCATCGCCGACTTCATCAGCACGCACGCACTGACCTCCACCGACTACATCCTCCTCGGAGACCTGAACTTCCATCTGGAGAACAACAACGACAGCAACTCCTCCACCCTGAAAGACAACCTCGCCAACCTCGGACTGGAACAGCTCGTCACGTCGCCGACCCACATCGCCGGACACACGCTCAACGCCATCTTCTCAAGCCCACACGTCTCCTTCAGCCACGTCTCCGAACCCACCTGGACCGACCACCACTGCATCCACTTCACCTTCCGGAAACCCGTTGCACATCACCGCACCCTACAGATGCCCCGTCGCCGCTGGGGCAAAATCACCGAAGTACAACTACAGACAAACCTTGCACTCAGCCCACCGACCAACCCCTCCAACCCCGACGATGGTGCACGCACCCTCAGACGATGGATGGACGACTGCACCAACACCTTAGCCCCGCTGAAAAAACAAACCCTCAAAGACTCCAGCAACTGGTTCACTCCTAGCATCAAAGCGCACCTGCTGGAAGTTGGAGAACATATGGCACAGCGAGAAGTCGCCGGGCAGCCACGCAGCCCACAAAGACGCCATCCACAACCACCACCACCTCATCAGGACTGCCAAGAGGACCTCCTTCAAAGACCGCCTCGACACCAACGCCCACAACAGCAAGGAGTTCTTCAACATCGTGAAGGAACTCTCCAACCCCAGCTCCAACGCCAACGACATCCCGCCGTCGCAAGCCCTGTGCGACTCCCTCGCCACCTTCTTCCACCGAAAGATCGCTGACATCCATGATAGCTTCAACCCCTGGATGACCCTAACAGGCCCCAACACGCCGGAACCACCACACCCCACCGACTACGACCCCCTGACAATCTGGGCCAACGTGAGCATCGAAGACACAATCAACACCATGGGCACAATCCACTCCGGCTCGCCGTCTGACCCTTTTCCACACCATATCTTCAACAAACCCGGCAGCTCCATCGCACCCCACCTACGCAACATCATCAACCTCTCCTTTGAGACAGCGACCTTCCCTGAAAGCAGGAAACACGCCGAGATCAACGCCCTACTGAAGAAACCCAAGGCGGACCCGAGCAAACTGAAAAACTTCTGGCCCATCTCCCTGCTTCCGTTCCCAGCTAAGGTCATCAAGAAGATAGTCAACATTCAGCTCACCCGCTACCTCAAAAACAACAGCATCCTGGACACCTCCCAGTCAGGATTCCGCAGCAACCACAGCACCGAGACCGCCCTCATCGCCGCCACAGACGACATCAGGATCCTACTGGACAACGGCGAGACGGCGGCCCTCATCCTTCTGGACCTCTACGCCGCCTTCGACACCGTCTGCCACCGCACACTATGCACACGACTCACGACACAGGGATCCGAGACAAGGCCCTGGACTGGACGTCCTCCTTCCTCTCCGGCAGAACCCAGAGAGTCCGCCTCCCTCCGTTCCGATGCCTCGAGAAAATCTGCAGCGTCCCGCAGGGATCCTCCCTCAGCCCGACGCTGTTCAACGTCTACATGGCGCCTCTCGCACGCATTGCCCGACATCACGACCTCAACATAATCTCCTACGCCGACGACACGCAACAGATCCTTTCCCTCACCAAGGACCCCCTCACCACCAAATCCAACCTCCACCAGAGAATGAAGGCCGTCGCCGACTGGATGGAGGATAGACGCCTTAAGCTGAACACAGACAAGACAGAGATCCTCATCCTCGGGCCCAACCCCTCAGCATGGGACGACACCTGGTGGCCCACATCGCTGGGGACACCCCCCGCACCGAACAACCACGCATGCAACCTGGGAGTCATCCTCGACTCGAAACTCACCATGACCAAACAAGTCAACGCTGTTTCTTCCACCTGCTTCAACACCCTCCGTATGCTCCACAAGATCTACAGATGGATCCCGACAGACACAAGGAAAACAGTCACCCAGGCCCTAGTCAGCAGCAGACTTGACTACGGAAACGCCCTCCACACTGGAGCCCCGACCATGCTCATCAACAGACTGCAAAGAATCCAGAATGCCTCTGCCCGCCTGATCCTCGACGTCCCGCGCTGCGACCACATCACCCCCCACCTGAGGAACCTGCACTGGCTCCCTGTCGACAAAAGAGTCTCCTTCAAGCTCCTGATCTACGCACACAAGGCACTCCACAAGACCGGCCCAGCCTATCTCAACAGTCGACTCTCCTTCTACGTACCCAACAGGAAACTCCGCTCCACAGACCTCTCCCTGGCTACCGTCCCACGCATCCGTAGAACCACAGCTGGAGGCAAATCCTTCTCCTACCGCGTCGCCAAGACCTGGAACACCCTCCCCCTCATCCTACGACAAACCGAAGACCTTCTAACCTTCAGGAGACAACTCAAGACCTGGCTGTTCGACCAGTAGCAACAGCATCCCCTTCTCCCCACCCTCAGCACCTTGAAACCCTTGCAGGTATGTAGTGCGCTTTAAAAATTATTGATTGATTGATTGATTGATTGAACGTTCGCTTCAGCAACACCATGTAACCATGGACGGATCACCACTGCATCCACGTCTCCTTCTCAAAACCCCCACACACAGGCCCACACCACACCCCTGCACAGGAACTGTAGCAAGATCACCAAAGAGCACCTAAACTCCGCCCTCAACCGTGCTCCGTCTCCCACCATAACCAACCCCAACTCTGTGGCCATCACACTCTACAGATGGATCACCGACTGCGCAAACACTCTCGCCCCCTCCAGAATTCTGACAGACAACGCACCACAAAAATCACCTGGTTCACCACCGACCTCCGAGTATCCAAGCACACATGCCAACGACTTAGCAAAACCACCAAAGCATGCTCCGCCTAGAAGACCGCCATGGCAAAACACCACCAACTCATCAGAACCGCGAAAAGAACTTCATCCAGAACAGAACACGTACCAACTCTCGCAACTCTAAGGAACTCTTCAGCATCATACAAGAAGTCACCAAATCCCCCAGTGAATCCTCCGATGCCCCTCCCTCTCAGGACCTCTGCAACAAACTCGGCACCTACTTCCATCTCAAGATTAGGACTCTCTACATCAACTTCGACGAGCAGGGCCTAGACACCGACCCTACTCCTACAACTGACATTGCAACCCAGCCTTACATCACCGCCTGGACTCCTGTCACCATAGAAGACACAGCCAAGACCATGAAAAGTATACACTCAGAAGCCTCCAACAACCCCTGCCCGCCCCACATCTTCCACAGAGCCTCCCACACCATAGCACCTGAACTACGACATACCATCAACTTCTCCCTTGAAACAGGCACTTTCCCCGACAACTGGAAACAAGCAGATGTCAAGCCCCTCCTCAAGAGGCCCACTGCAAACCTGACGGACCTCAAGAACTACCAACCCATCTCTATCCTCCCCTTCGCAGCCAAAGTCACTGAGAAGATCATCGAAATCCAGCACACTAACTTCATAGAAGCAAACCTGATCCTCGATTCTCCCCAATCCGGATTCCGCAGCAACCACAGCACCGAGGCCGCCCTCCTAGCCACCACGGACGACATCCGCACCCCTCCTTGATCTGGGCCACACAGTTGCCCTCCTCCTTCTAGACCTCCCTGCAGCCTTCAACACCTTCTTCCACCACACACTCACTGCCGGACTCCACCACGCCGGCATCTGGGGAACCGCCCTAGACTCGAACTGCTCCTGTCTCAACAGCCAAACTCAAAGAAATCAGAGTCCCGCCCTTCCTCTCTGAACCCATCGAGATTAGCTGTGGAGAACCCCAAGGATACTCACTCAGCCCCATGCTCTTAAATATCTACATGGCCCCTCTCGCCACCATCGTCAGGAAACACGGACTCAACATAGTATGCAACGCCGATGACACCCAGCTCATCCTCTCATCCTCTCCCTCACCATTGAACCTGACATCACCAGACACAGATTCCAGGAAGGTATGAAAGACGTTGCCTTCTGGATGAGCAACAGTTGCCTAAAGCTCAACTCAGAGAAAAGTGAAGTCCTTGTCCTCGGATCCACCCCCTCCGCATGGACAACACCTGGTGGCCCACTGCCCTTGGCAAACCTCCCACACCTACACACCATGCTTGCAACCTCGGCATCATACTCGACTCTTCCCCCACCATGAACTGACAGATCAACGCTGTATCTTCCACATGCTTCAACACCCTCCGCATCCTCCGCAAGACCTTCAAATTGATCCCCCTAAACCCAGAAGGATCGTCACCCACGCACTCATAACCAACAAACTGGACTACGGGAACGCACCCTATGCCAGAATAAACAAATCTCTACTCCTGGCTCTTCGGATGAGGTAAAGCTGCACAACCCCCCCCACCCCCCCCCCCCACTGCCTTGCGACCCTCAAGGGTGAGTCGTGCGCTGCACAAATCCCTGATTGATTGATCTGTGGCTCTGGTAAAATGTCATAATAAAGCTTGTTCATATTTAAGGAGATGTACTGCAGTTGAGGCGCAGCAAATTTATGAAAATTTCACCATTCATTTGTTAAAGCCAAGATTGACATCACCTTATTTATTAATCATAAATTGGTCTTTGTGAGAGCACAATAATTGATACAACATGAGATCATTAAGATCCCATTTCCTAAGTTTAATATTTTCCAATATCAGATCCCACTATCAGTTCATAAGTTGTCTAAACGGAGCATTATTTCACACTCACACATCATCTATTCCAGTTCCAGTGTAGAAAAGCTGCAATAAAACACGTGAATTTCCTATTTTCTGTATAAAATGTCACATCATTTTATTAAATACCTTCCTATAACATAATTGTATTCTACCTGCCAATATTGAATTTCCAATAATTCCATCACTTCCATTTAGGGGATCAGCACTTAACAACGCCCTTGAATTTCTTGACGAACATCAGTATGTTTCTAGTCTCTCTGGCACATAGTAGCGGCCAACACTAATAAAATGTGGTGGGTGGGTGGAAGGGGCACAGTGGGAGAGCGAGGGGATAATAATAAATAAATCAAACTTACCTGATGCTTACGGCCGCCTGGCGTCTCTATATTCCTCTGCTTCCTGCTCCCAGCTGTCACTGGAGCTCCCCATCGAAGGCTCTCATGCTATTACCAAGTAGGAGAGCAGCATGGGGATTGGCCTGAGCGGGCTGAGTGAAACCTAACTGCTCATGTCTGTTTGGCCAGGCTGTGATGGCCGGCCAAACCGACATGCGCAGTTAGCAGTGCACATCACTCCAACCCACCTGCCAAGGTCCAGTCCCACCCCTCCCTACATACGCTGCCTCAGCCAGCAGCTGAAAAATAAAAAGTTAATAAAATCTTGTTTTATTTTTCAGATGCTGGCTGTGGGTCAGTGGGACGATGCTCCTCCGCCATTGCAGGGGAATTGTGATGGAACAAGAAAACAAACATAAACATCACACATTCTTGGAAAACTTTGTGCTACCTTTGTATTACTTCTTGCAAAAGGGATAATTACAGCCGCCACATCTTCAATGTCAAACAATAACATTCCTCACTGTTCCTACCGAGCATGTCCATTGCAGGAGATTAATCACTGTTGTTAATGGGAATGTACACCTCATTATTCAGTTAGTCCTAGTTATTTACAATTATTTTGTAAATTTTCCTACTTAATCCTTTCAAGCTTCTTACTAGGCCTGGGCAGTGAACTTCGCTCCGTTTGCGAAGTTTGAAGAGTTTTCTGCACTCCGCGGAGCTCGTGGAGTGCAGAAAACTCCGCTTCGCGATGTGCAGCGGAGTCTTTTCCCTGCTCGCGATCTCGAATGGTAAGTTCGCGAGCGCGAGCTGCCGCTCGGGTAGAATTACTACCCGAACGGCAGGAATACCTGCACAAACTGCAGTTTGCATTGCACTCCGCCACTCGCGGAACTTCACGGAGTTTTTTGTAACTTCGTGGAGTTTTTTTGTAACTTCGCGGAGTTCCACGTAGCAAAACTCAGCAAACTACGCACAGGCCTAATTCTTACTACAATCCCAAAAATATCTTTGCATGATTCAATCTAATTAGTTTCTAATTAATATTGTATAAAAAAGTGGTAATGGAATTAAGGATGGTGTTACGAAAGGCATGAGCGAAAGTCTTGACTCATTAATTTACAAAATTTCCATTGTAAATATTCATACTGGTGAGCAGCAGTTCCCTCCTCTTAAATGTATAAATGTGTAAGTGAAGGTTTGCAGCATGCAAATTATGATTCACTAAATGAATGAACTCCAAGACTTGAATGAAAAGAAGGACTAGAATTACAGCTCAAGTGCTACGTGGTTATAGATGTATGCATGTACATAGGAATTCATGTGGTATTTGTATAGTATCATGTGATTGGAGTGTAGTTGGTTTCTAAGAGCTGAAGTGTATTGTAACAGCATCATGAAGTAGTGCGTTTTAAAGACCTTTGTCTTTAGCTCTTTACTAAATTGGAACATGTTCTTGATGGATACTGGTTGTTGTTTCACATCCCGGGTGCATAAATGTAGAAGCCTGTTCCTTTTTTTCTTTGTTCACACTTCTTCATCACCAGTCTGATGATGTCCTAGCTGCAGGTGTTCCAACAGCCAGGTCCACTGGAATTATGCAGCACAAGAATGCCAACTCGTGTGGTAGGATTAGGTAAATTATGCGGCAGGAAAAGCCAAATTATGCAGCATATTACAGCACATTTTGTAATAGTATTACTTCATTATTGCATCATTTTTAAGCTTGGTAAAACTGTCTGGGTGTTAGTTGCACCTTATTATTAGTTATTACCAGTTTAACACCCAAAAATAGCGATAAGCAACAGAAAGGTGACCAGTTCAGCCTTGCAAAGGGCCTTCTACTGAGTGGAAAGATGTGTTGCTGCATTTATAGTAACTTTTAAAACATTTGAGGTAGAAACAATTTTTTTCTAAATCTGCAGATAATGCAACAGGTGATAGATTATTTGGCAAATGCGGCAAATCTATAATTAGTCATGGTGGAGACATCCAAACATAAAGAGACAGGCCTGCCCTATCATTTAATGTGTGGATTTCTCTGTCCCGAATGTGGAGTCGCTGCGGTTGCAAACTTACTATTAGCTCGTAGTTTGCGAATGCCTAAAAAACTGAAACTCACACGATATTGTAAGTTTATCTATGTGAACCAGACCCTCTGTTTACTTCAAAAGTGTAAGGCCCTGATTCATGAAGGTAACTGTACACTTTTGTGTAAGTTTACTACTTTTTTGGTACTCATAAACTGCAATTTAATTTTTATCAATAGCAATTGTATGACTCATTAGACTCCACACATAAAAAGATACGAAAGGTCTATTGTTTTATGTGCCGAGTCTCCACAGTCATAAAATTACTATTAGTAAAATTAGAGTTTCAGTGCGTGAATACTCATACAAATAGTAAACTTACACAAACTAGTGAATCAGGCCCTTAGTTGCTACAAACGTGCAGTCTGTAAATTCCGAAAGGAAGTAAACTTACTCAAAAGAGTAAACGTACTCAAAAACATGCTACCTTTGTAAATTTTAAAGCTTAGTTTCTCAAGCCATTTCTATCATCTACTCCCGCTGCACACTTGAACAATCTTCACTAATCTCTTCCTCATACATCAGGTGGGGCTGGCACCGGTAAGAGAGGTGGGGTGGTGGGGGAAGTCGAGAGACAATGGGATAGGTAAATATAAAAAAAAAAAAAGAAAACCACTTACCTTGTGTGCCCCGCGTCGCCGACTTGGCGATGCAGCGAGCACGATATAAATGGTTTTATTTTAATTTTTTTATTTAATTTTACCTATCCGGTCGTCTGTCGACTTCCCCTCCCCACACCTGCGCCCGCAGCCCCTCCGGCTCACCGCTCTTACATGTGCCGGTCGCGCCTGCCATACATACATGCGGTCCGTCGGCTTAAACTGCCGACTTTGGTGCTGGAAACCAGAGTTTGAGCCTCGCGTTCCCGACAACATCCTGTGATTCTGGGCAAATCACTATGGGGCATATTAACAAGCCAGGCGATAAAATTATCGCCGCTTTAGCGGCAGAAAACTGCCGCTAAAACGGCGATAATGGGCTTGATAATATGCTCTATGGAATTCCAATTGAATCCCATGTTAAATGTGAAGGACACCTAACATGGGCTTCAATTGGAATTCCATAGAGCATATTATCAAGCCCATTTTTGCCGTTTTGGCTGCATTTTTCTGTCGCTAAAGCGGCGATAATTTTATCGCCTGGCTTGTTAATATGTCCCTTAATCTCCCCGTGCCTGAATGTGTAATGTAAATACGGTGCTCATGTAAAGCGCTCCAATACCTTCGGGTCGAGTTTGTGCTATATAAATATGCAACAACAACAAAAATAAAATAGCGCCCTGAGGCCCCTAATACCTGTGAAAGTGCTTGCGAAGCTTCTAATATACACAACCCAAAAAAATCCTAATGTCTCAGTAACCTGGAGGACGGGCTCCCCAACCCATGCTTCGGATACAGCTACACCCTAGGAGTGCACATCTGCGACCCTCGTGCTTCCCGCCCGCTTTAGTTGGAGGGGTCTTGTCAGAAACATGCCCGTTGATTTTTCTTTAATTTCACATCCAGTTCTGCGTGGTTCAAGCGGCCCGAAGCCAATTTAAACAGCGTTCCGCGTGAATATTTCATCCTTACCCCGTTGTCTTTTCGTTCAATAGAGCGTGCTTTTTAGAAAAATTAAAAATCAGCATGAAAATATAAAACTCGGTTCTCTTTTTTTACTGGCCCCCAGCACCTGAACACTGTTATGTGACATAATGTGCATAAATATGCCCCGGAACTAGTGCTGTTTACTGCCACATATGTGTGTGCATCAGAAAGGCACAGGTGCGCGCTGTAGGAGCAGGAAGGCGCAATATTGCAAGCGATGGGAAGCCAGTTCTATTTTCGTTGATTGTTATATGCCTCGGAAACAGTGCCAAATTAAATGTGTCACGCGAATGAAAATGTATTTAATTCACAATATCATAATAGGGGATGGATCACGCCTTCTGCTTTGAAACAAGTGCGTCCTTGGATATTTTTTAAACCATCCACATAGCGGAAAATAAGACATGTGTTTTAAGATTTCCGGTACTTTTAATTCCACTGAATATCTGTTAGCTCTTTTAAATTGTCTGTAAGGAGCATTGTCAAAGGATTTAATTAACAGAAGGAACACGGTTTCTAAGCACCAGTTTGTTTCCAAATAAATTACTTTATTTTCTCATATTTTGATTTAATTTGATTTGTGCTTCCACTTGTAGACTGAGAACATTTTCATCCCAAAGGAATCAAATCGCCGTCTTTTTTATTATTGTCAGCTTTTTTTAAAATTCAATTTACATTCAAGTATTTCAGCTAAAGTTGCGCTGAAGTGAGGCAGAAGTTGATCTGTTCTCCCTCTGTATTTGCGGTTTCTGACGTTGATGGCTGGCGCCAAACGCCTACTTCAGTGAGAGGCATGTTGGTGATCTACAAATGCCTTGAGATTAACCCATCTATCAACTCAAACATAAATCTATATAACATTTAAAAGATCAGAGGGGCATATCTGCAATTAACAGCGATGAATAACGCAAAGCGCGCTTAGCGCTTTGTTATTCATCGCCGTCTATCTCTGGAATTTATCGACCTGGTAGCGCGTTATCAACAACGCGTTGCTCCAGGGCGATAAAAATTCCAGAGATAGCGGGGGAAATCGACGTTTTGCAGGAAACATCGCTGGTTTTCCAGCGATGTTCCCTGCAAAAGGGCAATAACCTTGCTAATACGACCCTGTGGTCGCCGCAGCATAATCCACCCCCTATGTTAGGGATGGGTAAGTCAGGATTTTAGCAGACGTTAGTTTTTGGACATGCTGGGGCAGCCTTGTAAATATCGCGATGTGCACATCAGCGATATTTGCAAGGCTGTACTGCCCAGTGACGCCCACTTTGCATCTCATTAGAGATGCAAAGGGAGGCGTCGTGAAAAAGGGTGCTAACATGCGATTATGCATGTTAGCACCCTGTTGTAAATAGGGCGATCATTTTATCTCCGCTTTTTTGGCTTTTAAAGCCCAAAAAGGGGAGATAAAGCCCTTGGTAATATGCCCTAGAGTGCGCTAGAAATAAAATAAGATCGTATGAACGCTTGTATTTAATGTATCGGCACTATAAAGGGCAGTCAGATGTAGAATTTGCGAAGCTTGACTGCCTTATGGGCACTTCTATCCATACCTCTTGCGGCAAGGGTAATGAAGGCAGCAGCAGAAACTAAAAGTAAACAAGGCTCAAAAACCCAAAAAGATCCCCACTTTTTGACCTTCACTTAATTCATCAGCTGGAAACAGAAGCTGTCAAGAGGCAATAGATGGGACAAGGAGTCAACCATACCGATGGTGTAGGTGAGCAAACGTCCCTCAATTCGCTTCTGGTACTCCCGAGGAGAAGAGCATCATGGCCCAATCCAAGATTTGACTATCATCAGTCATGGCTCCTCCCAGACCTCAACAGTGGTGAGAAATAGCACATGACATCCAGAGAATCTGCATGCATGGTTTATGCCATGCTGCTATTTCCTGTGCAGTGAATATAGGAGCATGTGTTTATAAATATCACCAGAGCCCCAAGATGGCAATGCAGAAGCATATTGAATATTATCCCTTGTGGTACTTAGCTTGAAAAATATGTTTTTAATAGAAAATGTGAATTGAAAATATGAAAAGACTAGACTATTTGGTTTGCATGGCTACGGTTAAAAGGAAAGAACAATACTTAATGATGTACTTGGAAAAGTCGAAAATTCGAAATAAAGCACCTTTGTGTTGTTATAAATACACTCTGTCACTGGAATGGAGAGATTTGTGAAACTGGTCCAACCAACGTGCAGGTAAAAATTGCGCTGGTTGTAATTAGAATGTTTAGTTTGTATTTATCGTTCATGTATCGGCATTTATTAACACAATGTTAAGTGGTTCCGGCCAGTGGATTTATACAATTCCGCTATTGTGATGTTAATTGCATAATTATGGAGTTACCACACTTGCCACATAATTTGCAGCCTAATTGGTGGATTTCAATTTAGCAATATTTCCAACTCAAAGCGATCAAAACATTACTGCCAAAGAATATGTTGCATACCACATATCCTTTTTCTTGTCGCATAACATAACTCTGGTGCATAATGTGGCCCTCCGATTCATCCTAGTGGTCCTGACAATTCTTAAGCTCCGAAAAATAGTTTGAGGATTGTCATTCTGATGATCAGACCCATATGAGGCATGGGCCATTGAAATATTTTCTTTTGAACAATTCAGGGCACTCAGAGCCGAAACAGTACTACATGCCCAATATATACAGTACTCCATACTCCATATACAGTCATGTTGCTTCGAGTCAGTACTCTCACTATGAGATTAAGCATCCTCAAGGGTGGAGGCACTGAACGTAAGCAGAGCACTTGTAAACTTTGTACAATATTAACATCAGGTACAGTGGATAGACACAGTGCATAATGCTTGTGAACCGTTCTCTATTGATTAAGATGGCCTAATGCTTATAAACCTTGGAATATACCTTTACCAACCCAGAAGGAAAAAAAGACAAAGTAGCAAAGCAATGCCGTACAATTACAGTATTTTGGTGCACAACTGTATGTTCCTAGAAATCTCTAGTGATATATAGACAAAACAGAGGAATA
Source organism: Triturus cristatus (assembly GCF_964204655.1). Lineage (NCBI taxonomy): Eukaryota > Metazoa > Chordata > Amphibia > Caudata > Salamandridae > Triturus > Triturus cristatus. The sequence goes on from NC_140591.1 coordinate 1,193,925,012, forward strand.
GAAAACTTCCTGCCTAAACAGTATACTTTGTATCTATTATTACCAGGGCCACTGGAATTATGCAGCAGGAGAGAGCTAAATCATGCTGCATGGTTGAGTAAATTATGTGGCAAGAAAAGGCAAATTATGCAGCATAATGAGGCACATTCTGTAATAGTATTACTTCATTATATCATCAGTTTTAAACTTGGTAACACTTTCTGGGCATTGGTTTCATTACATTAGTCCCAATTTAACACTCAAATATATCCATAAGAAACAGAAATGTGACCAGTTCAGCTTTGCAAAGATCCTTCTACTGCACAGCAAAATGTCTTCGCATTTTTAGTAACTTTTGAACCGCTTGAGCTAGAAACAATTTTTTTGTGAAAATCCGGAGATTATGCGGCACATGATAGATTATTTGGCAACATCGGCAAATCTAAATTTATGAGAAAATCGCTGTGGCCACACAATCGCATAATTTAAGTGGCCCTGCTTATTACTCATAGGTGTATGCAAAGCTAGTTGGCAGAAACATCAAATTATGGGAGCAAAAAGTAAACAGATCAATAACAGTATCATGGATAGCTTCATAGGACTGAGACAGCGTCTCATTGTTCGTACATACATATATACAGCAGAGGTTTGTAGATTTGAAGGGTTGCATATGTCACACAGGCAATGTTCCAGGAGCACATGGGACTCTGATTAGACTACCATCGTCCCAGGATCAGACGAGAGAACAAACTAATCGGGAGCTGTGCCATCATGAACAGTGGCGGCACAGTAATTTTGGCAGGGAGGGCGATGGCTTGGCCTAACATTCACACACACTCACTCACACCCATGCATTCACAACACACAACACATTCATACATTTATACATACACGCACGCATGCACCAAACATGCAAATCATAAAACTTACCTGTCCGACAGCCTCGGAGGTCTCAAGAGGGTTGGGACTGCTGCCTTTCCTCATTGATTGACTTTAAGTCAGCCAACGAGGGAAGGCAGCAGTTCCTCATGAGTGGGATGGGGTCAGTGAGACAGCTGAACCCCGTCCAACTCCATGATGAGTCACTGATTGACACACCCCCTCATTATGAGGGGGAGGGCCTCAAGGCATTTTTTTCCAGGCTGAGGAAGTCACTCGCACAGGGCAGTGAAATCCTCAGTCTAGGAAGGTTCAGCTCAGGGAGCCGGGGCCAAGCGCGTTTAACGCATGTCTAGCTCCTGGCTGCCTGACCTGAGCAAGAAGAGTGTCTGTCGGGCTGACCTTTGCTCAGCCTGACAGACACTCTTCCTCTCTGGCAAAAAGGCAGGGAGTGTGACCCCTTCACCCATATGGACGGGCAGCGGATGACGATGAGTGAAAGGGAGAAACAGGGGAATGCATAAAGTAATAAAAGCTAGTGCAACATTCCTTGTAGCTGGCAAAGAACTTTCTCAATGGGCAAGGAAGCAGAAGCACGGCAGGCAAGCCGAGATTCAGAAGGATTGGTGTGAGTCCCATGCAGGGGAAAGTAGGTAACACTCAGGTTTCACCCTCTGGATAAAGTTTTAGCACAAGTGGTTCAGCAGGTCAAAGTCCAGGAAACGTTCAAAAGTGTTATTATATAGGATTCAGAGAAGCAGTTGGCAAAAGCCTAATATCTAGTTATAGTGAATGCATTTTTATAATTCACAGTGGCAGTCAATCAGGCTGGGACAGTTTTTGCCTTCTCAAAGAGGGGTTTGGAATACCAGAGACCTCTGCCTACATTCATGGGCTCTGTTAGACCCTCTAGGGTAAGAACAAGTAATGTATATTTGTTCTATGCTACCTCAAACAAAGAGACAGCATGTAGAGGAATTGTGCTATGGGGTTGTCCTCTGTCGGCAGCTCTCATCCTCCATATTGAAACTCGGTTCTTACTTCATGATACATGTTCATGAGCATCTACATGTGTTTGCGATCCACTATCATAGCTCGGACACAACACTGGCTACATAGTAATGTTTGCAAACCGAGATATCAGAACATATTAGAGATTAGCACCAATTCCCCATGAAACAGTTCTGTTCTTCATTTGGATTTTTTGCAGGATATTGAGGAATGTGGTAGTCTGCGATCAGCACCACACTTCTGTCACCCTGGGAATAGCATATTGCCCATTCACATTCAGGTCCTGCACTTCTAGTGAATGCATGGTTGATTAGTGTGCATTAATTGGCTGAAAGTGTATGGTTCATACCTTGATTTCATGAGTCTTAAAAAAGGATATGTGGGAAAAGTAGAGCTGCTGTTGTGAACCTGAGTCTGACAGCTGGCCTTGGGATTCTTATCTGTAAAAGATGAGGTTGTAGTAATTGTCTATATGCTGAGAGAGGGGCCTGAATCCATTCAGGTGTTGATTGATGTTTGAGATTGGTCTTGAATGTATATGGATTGAAGGTGCAGACATGAGTATTTAACCTGTTCTCTCTGTTTTACCCGGTTTGTTTTCTACTTCATGAATGGTTTAACCTTGAAAGGGTCAGCTGGTTGTAGAGGTAAACTGAGTCTCTTGGGATCTTTCATGCTAAAATTGGATTTACAGCTAAATCGGTTATGGGAGAAAGCATCAAAGAGAACCACTCATTTGTTTTTGGCTTTAATCAAGATTAAGCTAATTTCATAAAGGCAACCTGTGAACTCCCCACTAAGATTTTTCAGAGTGATTAACATTAGATATCTGGGAATATTCTGTTGGCTAGGATTGAGTAGGTGTGAGGAACTCCCAGTACGGCTCATTCTCTAAGATGATGGTGGTGTTGCAACCTCTGGAAAAGTACCACTGTTGGTTTCGAACACTGCTTTCAAGGCCCAGGAGTCCACATCTGGCACAAGGTTATATTTGTGGTAGGTATTCTCTGACTGTTAGACATCTCTAATTTAGTTGCATGATGTAAGTACCTCATATGTTTTCGATAAAGTACCCTATTGAGAAAGAGCACTAGGAATATTAGGTTGTGGGATGAAATGTCTCCTGTGAGACATCTACTCATTCTATGCCACAATTCCACATGCAGTTAAGGAAGTCCAGTACACAGGATTGGCATCCACCCCAGTCTCTCCTCCATAAAGACCTTGTCCCCCGGTCTTCTATAAACTATGTGTATTGTCCAAGTACAGGCTTACCCTTGCTCATACCAGAACTGTGTGTTTGGCATGCAGCATCCCGATGCAGCAGGAGTTAAGTACTCTGCTCTGCACTGTGAATTCTTCTGTGATCCTGCTACCCTCCTCAAATTCTCTTATTGGTCAGAATCTCAGTAAGAGACCTACTCACATCTTGAAGGCAAAAAAGAGCCTGAAGAGTGGGGTTAGCATTGCTGATCCTGTTGCAAATATATCGTTTTACTCAACTGAGTAGAAAAAAAATTGGATTATTTAAGATATTTCCCCAAACTAAACTTACTTTAACGTGACCAATTTGGAGCCCTCATCCTACAGTTTTGGTGGACTTAGGTGGTCATTTAGAAATTGGTAGAATGGGACAACTACTGGCAATCAGAGAATGTTCCAACCCTCCAAACCCACTGTTATCCTTGCCTCATTTAGAGGTGGGAGTGATGCTCACTTTCCTCATGCTGGAGTGTTTGCTGGCTTTTCTGTCATAACCCCTTCTCTGGTAGCTCATCTGCCATAGTTTTCTCCATAATTGGAATCCTGGTCTACAATGGGCAGGGATTCTGATCCTGATTTTTTCTGTCATGGAAGACTAAAGCAGTAAAGGATGAAATATGTCCCCAATGAGCAGGACAAACATTCCTTGCATGTCAAAGACAATTGCATCTTTGTGCTGGAGAAACCTCAAGATTTGGGGCTTTCTCTCAAGAGAACAAATAAAAATGCCAAGTGGGCCACCATTAGATGGTCCCGCATCACTACTGTGGTCAGAAGAGTTCTTTGCTGCTGCTGTCACTTCGGAGGGGCTAAGCCTGCCGCCATTGCTACCGCTGTGCATACGGAAGGGCTTTGCACGGGACTCACTTACCCAGGAGTCCGTGCGTGCACACAGCGGCACCGAGGACCGCCCTCCTGCCACTGACCTTAAAAAACCTCGCGGAACCCGCTGGCGCGGGTCCCGCATCGCTACTGTGGTCAGAAGAGTTCTTTGCTGCTGCTGTCACTTCAGAGGGGCTAAGCCTGCCGCCATTGCTACCGCTGTGCATACGGAAGGGCTTTGCACGGGACTCACTCACCCAGGAGTCCGTGCGTGCACACAGCTGCACCGAGGATCACCCTCCTGCCACTGACCTTAAAAAACCTTGCGGAACCCGCTGGCACGGGTCCCGCATCGCTACTGTGGTCAGAAGAGTTCTTTGCTGCTGCTGTCACTTTGGAGGGGCTAAGCCTGCCGCCATTGCTACCGCTGTGCATATGGAAGGGCTTTGCACGGGACCCAGGACTCCGTGCGTGCACACAGCTGCACCGAGGACCGCCCTCCTGCCACTGACCTTAAAAAACCTCGCGGAACCCGCTGACGCGGGTCCCGCATTGCTACTTTGGTCAGAAGAGTTCTTTGCTGCTGCTGTCACTTCGGAGGGGCTAAGCCTGCCACCATTGCTACCGCTGTGCATAAGGAAAGGGCTTTGCATGGGACTTACTCACCCAGGAGTCCGTGCGTGCACACAGCTGCACCGAGGACCACCCTCCCGCTGATTGGTTCACACCCCTTATTTACATTTGTACCATACGCGGCGCGGGACGCCTGCGGGACGCCCAGGACGAAGCCCGGACAAAGGGCGGGCCATCTGTGGCCGTCAGGGGCCAAAGGAGGTCGGGTCGGGCTACGTCCCTTTCGTCTGCCTCGGGGCCTGTCTGCGTGGAGGGACTTCCAGCCATACACACGGGACTAAAAGGTCTTTGTATCCTGCTCTATTACTTTGGTCCTACTATCCGTGGCTATATATATAACTTCTATTGTTTGTTCTGTTGTCTCTAAATAGTCTTAAATATTGGGTTTGAGGTGTTCATAAGCGGCACAGGGGCGGAAAATCGGATTATTAGGCACTTGTACCCCTCACCCTGACCCAACATAAAAGAGCGGGGTAGGTCTGTATATTCAGACCATGGTTAAGCCCAAGAACTCCCAGCCCAGGGTGGAGGGAGGGGTAAAGGGTACCCTTGATGCCTTTATCGTAAGAGCTGAGTCACTGCTAGCTCACAAGATTCTATTGACGGAGCAGCGGCTCTGTCAGGACTCCTTAATAGCCAAGAAACGGTCCTCTTTGGGTAACATAGCCCTTTGCCCCACGCCGGGTGGAAGGGCCCCTCAAATTGAAGTTAATCAAGTCCATCTAACTCAGCCAGACTCTGCTGAAGTAATATTGTCGGCAGAGTGCAGTCCACAAGGGGCCCTAGAACCAGTAAGCCTGACCGCAACTGACATTACTACCAAAGATATGCTGAAGCAAACGACCAGCGCGGTCGATACTCAGCTGGGGACACAAAATAATATTCCGGTAGGAGAAGTCTCAAGGGGGACACCCAGCGTCCACTTCGTAGCGCCAGACACAGAACCCACACAGACGCCCATTAGGGAAGTGGTTACCCGCTCTAAAAGATCCCAATTGCTGACGGGGCCTTCAGACAGAGGTGGGATGCTTTTAACAACTCGCACAAGTAAGCCTAGCCGTAGAGGACCAACAAAGCCTAGTAAAGGAGCCAGTAAGACCCTTGAGTGTATAGAATGCCCTACCTGTCAAATTGCAAATGGGGCGGTAGGGCTGCATGAAATCACCACAGCATTTGGGGAAAAAATTAAACAGCTTTTACTCCAACACCTAGGCCCAGTATTGTCTGCAATTTCCAACTTGGAAGGGAAAATAAGGAGTTTGGCAGACCCGGTTTGTGGAAAGCCACCTGGGATTAACCCACAGAGGAGGGTGGAAGAAGGAGGTAGGGAGGAGGAGACATTAGGGGTTGACCGTGGTAAAATGGTCTCTATCAATATCGACCCTGAGCCCAGAGACTAAAGAGAGACACCCCCAGAACGAGCAAACATTAGTAATCGGATTCCCTGTCGAAAGGCCCAGGGTAACACGCGGACCCTCCCCGACCCCAAGGATGCTTCCCGGGGACCAGAGGAGTCTGTAAACTCCCATAAGGATAACAGCAATGTATGTGCTCAGAATACCCCAGGTCTTCAGACATTGGATTTACCCCCCGCATCCAGCCCTTACACGATAGTGCTAGTAGGCGTGCCTGGACTTAACAAAGATAGCGAAGAATCGTCCAGCACACTGATCAATAAGGCCGCGCACTGGCTACATAATAATACACCTGTGATGAGGCTCCAGCATAGGCATATCCTAATGGCCAGGAGGGTGGCTTGGATCGGGAACAGTGTGAAAAAATTTGCAGGCGATTGTGTTATTGTTATTTTAAACACCCTGAGATGGTAAGAGACCTGCTTGATAATCGTCACGGGGAGGGAGGAAATGGGTCCTGTATAAGGATGTTACCCCTGCATTTCTTTTACAGGAATAGTGCCCCAGAGAGTGGGCAGAGATGGCAGGGGCCTTGGGTTGTCAAGAAAAGGAGGGAGGATGTTCTAGGCAATTAAACAAACAGATTTGCCCCGCTCTCCAGTTTCTCTGCCCTGGACGAACATGACTGACTGATGATAACAGGGAGCAGGGAGACAGGGATAGAACAAGACACTCTTCGTAACACTGAAGATACCTGCCCATCAGGGGTTCCTGATTTGGATTTAGTAGCCGGTCCCTTAGTAGGGCTGGGGAGGGAAGTGGTAGTTAGGCCACCATCGGTAACTTGCCTAGTAACGTGTCCTCTCCCAAGAAAGACGACTGGAGCGAACAGGGGCCCAGACCCAATCTCCAGGGAATTGAGGATTATCTCCTGGAACATTGCAGGGCTTGCGGCCAAGATCCAAAACAGAGAATGGCTAGATTTCATCAAAAACTTCCAAGTCATTTGTTTCCAGGAAACATGGGAAACTAGCAATACTGTCCCATTCCTTGAAGGATATAAAATGTTCTTTGTTCCGGCCCGGAAATCATCTATGGGTCGCGCTAAGGGTGGATTAATTATGTATGCGGCATTGACGCTGCAAGGGAAGTGGCAAGACCTGGGGTGGGACTCATGCTGTCTCCAGGGCGTAAAATACTCAATGACGGGCTTAAAGCTCATTTTTATAAACTTTTATAATGCTGGACAATCTTTGCTAAATTTGGCTGAGCTAGAGGAGAGATTGGTTCGCCTACATGACACAGGGGATTTAGGCACCCAGTTAATCCTTATGGGAGATTTTAACTGCCATCAGTGCCCTTATCTGAAATGGGAAGGTGGTACCTGGGATGCCTGTCCCTCCACCAAGGGATGGCACCCGGAGCACTCCAGAGAGGGTTTGGCACTGAGCACAATTTTGAGCAAGTTTGCCTTAACTCAGACGATGGACTTGATTGAATGTGGGATGTCTAATAATATGACCCCCTCCTTTAAGGGTAGGGGAAGCAACTCAATTATTGACTACATTTTCATATCCAATGTCCTAAAAAGTAGGGTTGGCCACTTCAAGATAGCGGCCAGTGTGTTTAGTGATCATAATCCCCTGGTAATGTCACTGGTGGACATGAACCCCTGCACTAAAACGGATAGAAAGACCACTACGGGCGAATATAAGGCAAGGGACCAGGGGAGAAGAATCAGATGGAGCAACATTGACGGGGAAGAACTCCATAGAGCGCTCCTCGCCAATGCTGATAATCACATGTGGAGGTGCCTAGATCTTACTGTAGAGGGGACGGACCTGATTGCAGCGTTTGAGGGTACTGCTCAGCACATAGATAGCCTTTTAAGGAGCAAACCAAAGACTCAGGCAGATTTCTGCCCTAGATGGTTTGATAAGAACTGCTCAAGAGCCCACAGGGATCTGAAGATGGCATTAACAACAGTCCCAAGGGACAGAGGAAAGATCGCTGCCTGTAGGGCTCGGTATAAAAAGGCTACCAAGTTGCGAAAAATCTCCTTACAATTGGAGGCCTGGGAATCCTTGAGAGAGGCCGCGGAGCTTCGCGATATGAGCAGTTTCTGGAGGATAATAAATGCCCTGTGTTTCCAACCCCCAAATAAGCCTCAAATGGCGTCCCATATTCTGCCAGATGCATGGGCGGCGCACTTCACAAGCTTATATAATCGTGGTGAACTTGTGGAGCAACCAACCCCAGTCTCAGGATTCCCCATTTGCGACTGGACACTCATCATGGTTGCTGAGGTCAAATCGGGAATAGATGGCTTGGTAATGAGAAAGGCGCCAGGGCCTGATGGGATACCCCCGGATTTATTTAAAAGTCAGGTAGATCTCTGGGCTCCCATACTGACCAGGGTGTTCAACACAGCCATCGAAGCAGGTATGCCCAGATCCTGGTCCACGGCAGTCATCGTGCCAATATTCAAGAAGGGCAACAGAAATGACCCACAATGCTACCGCCCAATATCCCTTATAGATGTCACGGCGAAAGTCCTGGGGAGAGACATTTTAAACCGCCTAATGGTCTGGGCTGATGAAAATAACATCATTACGGATGTGCAGTATGGGTTCCGAAATGGGCGTTCCACAACTGACCAATGCCTCAACCTCTATCTCCTGGTAGCAAAGTATACCGTTGCCAGGGAAGGCACAGTTTACTTGGCATTTATGGATCTCTCAGCAGCATTCCACTGTGTCAACAGAAGAAGGCTGTGGGAGATCCTTGAAGCCATGGGTGTGGACCCAGGAATGATCCATATTCTACGAATGCTCCACGAAAATACCACGGCACGGGTCAGATTCACTGACGAGGGGGACGTCACGGAGGACTTTCGGTGTCATGGTGGGGTGAGACAAGGATGCATCCTAGCTCCTTTTCTGTTTACGCTTTACATCAATGGGCTCGACAAGGCGCTCGGAGCCCTGGAGGCAGATTGTCCCTGCATTGGGAGGAGAAGTATACCTGTCCTCCTGTATGCAGATGACGCGGTCCTCCTGGCGCATACAGGAAGGAGTTTGCAGACCCTTATTAGCGGATTTGTCCGCTTCATGGCAGACTTAGACCTAGTACCCAATCTCTCAAAGTCCTACATTATGGAAGTGGGTAAAATGCCTACTAAGAATTGTACTTTCACCATAGGAACACACAAATTAGAGAAGGTAAAATTCTTTAATTATTTGGGGATCATATTTGATAAGGACCTCAGTTTTAAATCCCTTGTAAGGCACAAATGCAGCCAACACCCTAGTGCAGTAGGCTCAATTATGAATTACGCGAGTAGACTTGGCCGCTGGTCACCTAACGAAATAGCGAATTTATACAGGTCGGTTTGTTGCGCTAAGACACTGCACGGGAGTGAGGTGTGGGGTTTTACAGATGGGCAAAAAATCCAATTGGAGGAAAATAAGTTTCTAAGGAGACTTCTGCAAGTGCCTCAATGTACCCCTTCCTATATTGTTCATGAGGAGCTGGGTATCCCCCATCTCAGTGAGAGGGCCCACCTTAAACCCATTATTTGCTGGATTAAAATCTGGTTAAATCCAGAGGCAACTCTAAGCAGACAAATTCTGGAGGACTGCTTGGGGGGGGACAAGGGGCTGCAAATACCCTGGCTCAAACACGTAAGGGATGTACTAAATAGACTGGGCCATGTTAATTTGTTTAACGATACCTCTACATTAGTCAACAGTGACAAGGGCCTTATAAAGGCAGATTTCCTGCGACACACAGCCAGGGCTAGAGAGGACAGAGAAGGGCGGAAAAGTACAGTCAGACAATACCAGCTCACAAAATCTTGTTTGGGCATGGAATTTTACCTGTCCGACATACACAACAGACATGACAGATTCCTGATGACTAGATTCAGGCTAAATCTTTTGCATCATATCCTGTCAGTCCCAGCTGGTTTTGCAAGTGATATAAGGACAAAAGGGTGTTGCGGCTGCGATCTAAGATCTCCGCAAGATACCCTCCATTTCGTCCTTTTCTGCCCCTTCTATGCATACCCAAGGTCGCGGTTCCTAAAAACTGCTTTAAGACGATCTAAAATCAGACAGGCTAAAGTGGCCCTTTTATTTCTTAAACTGTCCACCGACCCCTTTGCTTTATTTAGCACCGTACACTTCCTGCGATTGGCCGTCAAACTAAGAACCACCAGAGGAGAGGACAAATTGAGTGGGTCGTTGACAAATCCGTAGGATGTATTGGCCGCTCTTAGATCCACTTTGTATTAACTACTGTGTGAAAGATGTACATAATGAATTACAGTACTTGATTGTCCCGCTTTTTATTCTTTTATCTTGTATCTATATCGGGGTTTTTATTACTACTGATCCTACTTGTACTGTGTATAATGACTTAAATTGTTAATGGCAGTAGGATTGTTTTATGTTGTGGATCTTTTATGGATATTTTTAATACCCGAATAAAGATTATTTGAATTTGAATTTGAATTTGAGATGGTGTCTCACTGTGAATACATCCTTTCTGCAGATGTCCCACCATGTCAGTAGAAACACTGTCCTTGAAAAAGTCTTTTTAGACTGATGGACAACTGAAAATACTGAAGACGGGCAGTTGGGGGGCATGCAAAGCCGGAACACTGTATCCCTAGAGGTTTGGCTGCTCGCAAGCCCATGACTAAATGACCCTCTTAATCAGAACGATAATCTAAGTCAAAAACTTTACAATGTAGAATCATTTCAATACGGATAGTCTCAATATCTAATTACAATGAGCTTGGTTTGTAAAGCAATGTAGGTAAAGAACAATACATAGAAACACATGGAGAAAGTGAAAAGCAAATATCAAACTGTAATCCATGTTAAATAAACATCAATTGATTTTCCAAAGGGTTCAAAATGTAGGGAGAAAAGGGAATGCAAGTACATCTGCAGAAAATAGTAAAAAATAATAATCATTCAGATTCAGAAAGAGACTTAGCTAATGTTTACAGTATAACATCAATGGCATTTTCTTTCAATCAGCTCTGCTGCTATGAGAATGAAAGCATACACAGCACAGGGTTCAGTTTGCATTACAATGCAAGACATCTAATGAAATGTTATATTTTTGTTCTATTCCCTGATAGAAAAGATTTGCAAAAAACAAATTTCCCAGTGCGCCTACTGATGTTGCTTGAAATGACTTAAAGGATCATTCAAATGATAAAAGAGGTAAGGCCTATTGCTTGCATTGCTGATATTTTATTTTATTGTTCTGGTCTTCCGGGAGGGGAAAAATATTTCAACTATGCTGATGTGCCTATTGAAGTCCACAGAGAAAATTGAAAGAAAAGTCAATGTGATGTATGAAATTGAAACTGTACAATGCAAAGCATGTCAAGAGGGGAATATTTATGTTGTCTGGCAGAACCTTCTGTATTAAAATGTACTTCTTACAATTTCTGCACTAAAGGTTGTGCATCTGATGCAATTTTCAGCCCTGTCTAAATTCAGTGTTCTGATATATCTCATTTTAAAAGCTATGATTCCCTTCAAAGCAATGCATTTATACTGTAGTAGTTCTTCTGGGTATTGGATTGAATTTTAACATGTATGTCGGGTTATTCCACAGGTGCACACACAAACACATACACACACACATATTACACGGTCTGCAAAAATGACTGGGTAGTTTTGGTTAAATCTAACTTTTCATTGAAAAAAGTCATTTTAGGTCTGTCCATAGGCAGATTTAGGTGTCTAGAGGACCTCGTGTTATTAATTGTTCAAAAAAGTACCATTTAAAAATGCCCAGAGAAAGAGTGGCATAGACTCAGCCTCTCAGCTGTACTTTCATGTGTTTTTTCATGGTTTGACATTGCTTGTAAGGGCTGTCCACTAAATCCACAGCATTTTGAGGATGATACTTTTTCTAGCGGTTACAGCTTAACTCTGCTAACTCAGGTTCCAATTTAGATGTGGGCGGAGAGGGAACTACGTCGCAATGGTGATGAAGTTCCACCCTGCCAACACAGCGGTCCGCCTACTCGATTCAAATGCGGACGGACCTTAGGTTCGGCCACGGGGGTGACTACTCTAATACCACTCTGCCAAACTTCTCTGACGGCCCTACAGAGTAAGGGCAGTGGGAGGATTGGCTATATGTCCGTCCACCCAATTAGAATGAGCAGGCATATAGGTGTTTTCTTTTTACTGTCTGTCACCGCCAGACAAACCATGGCAGCTTGGAACAGTAAAAAACAAAAAATGCTCTTCTCGCCATGAGAGATGACCCTTATGGTGTGGCAGAGCATTATATTTTTTATATTCAAAAAGAAAATCCCTCTTTTGGGTTTTCATTTTGAAAATAAAAAATTAAAACAGTTTGGTGGAAGACTCCATCATGTTGACAGAGCCTTGCACCAAACTGTGGAAAGCATTGACAAGACCCGCAGTGATGGCAGTTCCTGCCAGTTCTTTAGAAATGACCACCAGCTTGGCAGTCATTTCTATATTCAGTAGGCGACATCTCCATCAGGACCACAGAGTAATCTACTGTGTTGCTCTGGCAGAGAAATGGGCCTCCCGCCAATATCTCAGTTTGACCGATTGAGCCTGTTGGGAAAGGCACTCTACTCCCTGCTTCCGATATAGTACAACACAAGGCGTTGCTTCATTATTGGATTTATTTTCATGGACAGCTGATTGGTGCATACACAAAGACATCCAACTATTACCAAACACCTTACCCAACAAAAGTCAGCCCTACTGACTTTGCAAATGTGTCTTTGGTTGCTACTAAAATTACAGCAATGCTGTTTGAGCAAACTGCAAGACATTTTGCCGGTATTTAGTGCCTCTTGCCAGTTCTCTGCATACCAGCTTTTGTGCTGATCCATATGTGGGTAACTAAAGAGGGGGTAAAATAAGAAGGTGCCATAGCGAAATTTTTTCTCTTCTATAGAAACAAAACCTAAAGAAAACATTGCACCGAACGTGGCATGAAAATAAAGCTTTACTTAGACTACAATTTCTCTCTGTTTGGTGTAGGTCACTTCTGTATTTTTTTAGATATTGGTGTTGCAAAAAGATGCTGGATGGACTTCAAATTGTTACATTATAATTACATCAAAGCCATTAATCTGCAGATCCTCGGAAGATTGATATCTGTGGAGAATTTGTGAATCCAGAAGTAAAAAAACAAATCCAGTTGGATGATGAATTTAATCCAATCCATCTAATGCTTGGCCTCAGTCGAAATGCAATTCTGGATGATCTGATTGGTAGAAATCTATTGATAACTGCTGTATCAGTGGCAGTTATAGGATGTCAGGCACTAAAACCTGTGTCCTGAAAAAAAATGTGTTATGACTACTTAGGGTAGTTGGTGATGCATCCCCAAATCCCTGTGAGGAATCAGCAGAGTCCTAAGAGGGAGAGATGCTCTGAAAGTGCAGTCCCTGTTTTTGTTGCATGATTTACCGATCTTCCATCAGATTTTAAATTTCCAAAGAGCAGATGTTTTCAAATGGATTTACATCTCTTTCAAGAACATTGACATTTTTGGTGCCCCCTGAAAAAAAAATCACATTACAATTATGCATTGTCAAAAACCTACTTAGTGACCACTGGGACACAAGACAAGCTGCATTCCTTGCATAGTCAGTTTGTTAGAAACTGGCCATATGTTCTGTGCAATTGATGCAGTCTTGCACCTTTTTGTTTTACAGGTTTTGCTACTTTCATTTCCATTGTTTTAGCAAGTTACATATTTACTGTTAGACCTGGTACCATTGGCGTGAGTCTCCCTTCCATTTTATTCCTATTGCCTCCTCTGTTTTTGATCTGTTGGCTGGTTTTAGATGGTTTGGACACTGTGCCACTGCTAGTCGGTGCCACAGTGCAAGTGCTCCCTCTGTTAAATTGATGTATGGATTAGTGACTCCATGATTGGCTTATTTGGTTTACTTGTCAGACCCTAGTACAGTGCACTGCTTGTGCCCCGGGCTTGTAAATCAAATGCTGCTGGTGGGCTTGCAGCACTGGTTGTGCCACCCAACAAAGCAGCCTGTAAGGTGTGTCTCAGGCCTGCCATTGCAGAGCCTATGTGCAGTCTGGTACTGCCATGTTGACTGGCCAAGTGCACCCACTCGGCAGTCCCTAAACCTTCCCTTCTCTTCATATCAGACACCCACAAGGTAGGCCCAAGGGAAGGGTGCATTGTAAGTAAAAGGTAGGACATGCCCTGGTGTGTGTGGCATGTACTAATAGTGAATTACAGCCATTTTCGTTTTTCACTATTGCAAGGCTTCCTGTTCCCCAAAGGCCTGAATGGGCAGTTTGATTATAACACCTTATAATCCTAACTGACCCAGGGAACATGGTGGAAATTTGAGTTTAGTATGCCTGAACTCAGAATGATAAAATACATCTTTTAGTGAAGTTGGTTTTAACATTCTATGTTTGAAAATACCACTTTTAGAAAGTAGGTATTTTCTTGCCTAATTGTCCAAGCTTGCCTCTGCTAGGTTGTGTATTCCTTGTTTGGAGTTTGAGTGACAGGGGCTGGGGGATTCCAAGAGACAGGGTGAGTCAGCACAAGGCTGAATAGAGAGATCTGCATGTAGAGTGGTGGGAGGAATTGCACCTGGGACCTGAATAGGGCTGTGCCTGCCTTCCACAATACTGGCTCCACCTCTTGTGGTACGTCTGATGTCCCTGGCCCACACTGTCAAAGGAAAGAAGGAGTCCTGTAAACAAAGTGCTCTGAGACTGACCAGAACTGGTTTGGACTAGGCAGAGGCCTCTCTACCTTCAGAGAACAAAGAGAATGTGAGCATAAATACTGGTGCCCAGACTCTAAGACTTTAGATCACTTCTGGGAACAAGACAAACCTCTGCCAAGGAGAAGAACCAAGGAAGCTGTAGGAATTGGACTGCCCCCCAGCCAGTGTGCTGTGTTGCTGGGTTTGCCTGCAATGGTGTCTTCATTGCCAAGGAGAGAAGGAACTTTTAAAGATCTTTCATCATCTTACAGAATATTACTCCAAGGGCTTGATTTGAGCTTGCTTCCTGACCGAAGTCTCAGGGATGCCAGACTTCACCCCTTCTGTTTGCCTGCATCTGGAACTTGCTGTTCTAGCTGCTACAGAAGGAAGTTTTCAACACCGACGCCAGCGAGTGACGCCGTATTCTGCATCGACTTGCAACGTAGACCCGCCGCTGGCCGCCGTGCCGCATCGACGCCAGCGAACGACATCGTAAGCCTGCCATAAGCCGTGAGCGCTGCCCAGGATTGCGACGTCGACCGGACGCCTGCTGCTGTGTTGCATCGACTCCGAAGCCGCAATCATCGCGGAGCCGATCGTCGACGTGGGTGGTCAAGAATTCATCGACATTGTGACGTCATATGGAACCGTGGTTTCGGCGCCATCGGTACGTCACCTCCACTCCGGTCAGGAACCGACGACTCCCATGCCTGCGCAAGCATCCAGGTACCGATGCATCATCTCCCCCGAAGCAAGGAACCGCCACCGCAACGCGCCAACGACGCCGCATCTCCCTGACGCCATGAGCGGTCTTTGTTTTCTCTTTTCCAAGGTACTGTTCTTTGTGGGTCTGTTTTGACTCCGGTCCCGACGCCGCGCACTTCGCGGTCGGCGCTGTACTTTGGGATTTCTTTGACCTCGACATCGTGATAACTCCAGTTGGGGGTTATCTGTTGCTAAAGACTGTTTTTAAGTGGATAAGCTATTTTTGAACTATCTCTACCATCTTGAAGAATCATTATTGATTACAGTATTGTGGATTTGTGTCGTTTGTGGTCTGGTGTAAAGTCTATATAAAGAATACGTTTTATAAAACCTGTGTGGTGTCCATCTGTAGTGTTTTTACTGTATTGCTGTATGTGTTCACAAATGCTTAACACACTGCCACTGAGATGAGCCTGTCTACTCGTGCCAAACTACCAAGGGGGTGAGCAGGGGTTACAACATTGTTTAGCACACATGTTTTATATAAAACGTATTTGGTTAGGTTGTGGTTGTATTTGTGAGAAGGAAATCTGATAATGATCATTTGAATAGGCCTTGCTTTCACAATTGGTCATTCATGCTGCATAATAGGAGTAGCAGATGGCAAATTTCTGGTATACTTTGGTCAGTTATATATAACTGGTGAATTTAAGTGTTTGTTGGAGTTAAAATTGTAGCTTATTTTTATTATTAGAAGGCCTAAGTATAACTCTACTTTAACCTTTGTTTCTTGAAATAAATATCTATTTAGGTTACCTGTACTTTATAGTTAGGCTCAGATTTCACTTGTATAAAACCATAGAAATTCAGCAATTAAAGTTACCTGAGCTAACTATATCGTACGCCCAGCTGCGGCTGCTGCAAGTAACAGTGGTGGGGCCAGGTGAGGGAGGATTTTGATAGACGACCATGAGGGAAAATTCATTATTTATTTAATTTTCCCTCGTGGTCGCCTCTCAAAATCCCCCACCACTCAGCCCCACTGCTGTTACCTGCAGCAGCTGTGCACGCCCCTACACTGCACTGCTTTTGACCTCACATGTTACATCACTCATGGCATGGTCAGCGACATCACTGATGAAATCTCAAATGACATCACTGATGACATTATCCAGTCATTGCTATGTATAATAACATACTACGAAAGTTAAATGAGTATAGTTTGTGTACATCTAATGAGTGATACTATTTGTAACACATGTTATGTTAGGGAGTATGTGTATCCATGTTTGAGTATGTGTCTTAGTGGCTCTATGGGTGCATGAGTGGTTGTATGTGTGAGTGAGTGGGTGTGTCAGTGGTGTATGGGTGAGTGAGTGGGTATGCAAGAGGCTGTATAGATGAGTGATAGGGTATGTTAGTGGATGTATGGGTTAGTGAGTGGGTGCATACGTGGTGTATGGGTGAGAGGGTGGGTGAACGACTGCATTGGTGAATGAGTGAATGTGAGACTGGTTATATGGGTGAGTGTGTGCTAGTGTCAGTGACTGTATAGGTCAGTTAGTACATGTGTTACTATCTGTATGAGTGAGTAAGTGGGTGTGTGAATAGCTGTATGGGTGACTGAATCAGTGTATGAGTGGATGTATGGGTGTATCAGTGGGTGTGTGAGTGTCTATGTCTGTATGACTGGATTTTATTTCCTAACTATACCATCCCTGTAACCCTTGTTTTTTCAGTAAATTTTGAAGGTTTTTTAATCTTTTTTCCTAACTAAAAAGTCCCTGCAACCTTTGGTTTTTTAAGTGAATTTCTAAGGTTTTTTTCAATTGTATTTTCTAATTGTAACCTGTAACCTTTGGGAGTGAGTGTGTGAGTGTCTTGGTAGGAGTGTGAGGGAATGCATGAGTTTCTCAATGGATGTGTGAGTGGGTGTGTCTGCATAAGTATCTCACTGGGTATCGAAAGGAATGCATCAGTGAGTGGGTCTGTGAGTGGGGGCATGAGTGTCTGAGTGGGTTTACAAGTGTCTGAGTGAGTATCTCAGTGGGTCTGTGACTGAGTGCATGAGTGGGTCTGTATGGATGTGTAAGTCTCAGTGGGTATGTGAGCGGGTGTGTGAGTCTGAGTGAGTCTGTGAGTGGCTGTGTTAGTGGATGTATTGGTCTGTGAGTGGGTGCATGAGTGTCTGAATGGGTCTGTGAGTGGGTGCATGATTGTCTGAGTGAGTGTCCGAGTACATCTGTGAATAGGTGTGTGAGTGCCTGAGTGTGTGAGTGGGTGTCTAAGTGTCTGTGTGGATGTGTTAGTAGCTCTGGGAGTGACTCTGTCACAAAGGAACTGCACCTATCTTTTTATCCAACAAGAGTCAACAGTTTTGCACAGAATATCTACCCAAGTGGAGTTCTTTCTTATGGTTAAATACTAAGTGCTACCTCCTCGGGTAAATTTAAGCATGTATTCTTCACTACAGCTGCGTAATGGAGCATGAAGAAATGTCACCTGTGACCTTGTGTGCATTTTGGCAATGTGATTGTTCCTGGTACGTTTTTATCTAGCAATATGTGATAACATGAATACTCCTATAGTGAAAACAATGAAACTACAAAGAGGTAAATCTCCTTCATAAAAGGGTCCTTCCTATTAACTATATGAGGTAAGTGCTTATTTGCTTGATGGAGCTGTCCTCATATTCCTTGGCATCAAGAACTACTCACCAAAATCAATGGGGAACATTCTGAGGGGCACTTGTGAAGCTGTCTATCATCCTAGCAAAATGCAGGAAGACCTTTGGATACTACTAAGGTGGGCAGGGTCAAATGTGGAAGCATCCAAGTGATTTCCACATTGACATACTCCTAGCAATTTAAAGGGAGAACCATGGACTCTGCTGTCACCAGGAGAGGAAAAGAAAGAACCAATTAATCACAGTTACATACAGATTGTGCTCCAATAGATCAACGATGCAGTCACCTCCACCAAGGATTTCAGATAATTTCTCAATTGGAACTTGTCAAGGAAACACATTTGCTATGCTATCGCCAATATCAGGAGCTAGGATCAAATATCCTTTACAGAAGTGGAGGTTCAACGGGGGCACTTGCTATGTTTATATGTGTAAGTGCTTACTTTTGAGGTTTCATTTTCGTGAAAGCATCTGGGCCGGAACTGCCAAGGGGACCCAATTGCCCGGGCCTGGGAACGACTGGGGGAGGGTGGCTGTGCAGCTCCCTCCTCTGGCCAATTTTGGACCCAGGGACCCAATCCCCAGGGCCAGGCCTTAATTCAATAGGCTTTCAAATGCTGGGTGCCCTGGGGCCCACCCAGGGCACCCACTCAGCACCGCTGGGGACCACGGGGAGCCTGAATGCACACATAGTCCCTTTCTGGCTTCCTGCCTCCTGCAGGAGCCAGCAGGGACACAGGGAGCTGCTAAACATGCAGCTCCATGTTTGTGAGAGCAATCGTTCCATCTATTTCCCTGCTCACTTGACAGCAGGCAGGGAAACAGACAAAAACTCTGCTCCCAGCAAGCGAGAGCACTTTCACAACTCTTTCTTGCTGGGAGCGGAGTTCATGTCTGCTCTAACTTGACAGGAACTGTCAAAGCTCCCTCAAGTCAGAGCAAACAGCTATGTCCTGAGGGTGGACACCCACGGACATAGCAGGAACCGACACTATGCGGTGGCAGTCCCTAGGGCCATATGCTTCAGGTGCGAGGCCATGCTGCCTCCTCCTCCTGCATTCATGACTGGCACAGGGGCGGTGGTGGTCCCCAGGGCCATATATTGCCCGGGTAGGGGGGACGTGCGACCCTCCTCCCAGTATTAGCTATATTTTAGGACCCAGAGAGGTGGTGGTCTGGTGGGTCCAAGGGGCCCCCTGCAAATTGTTTGCATTGCCCTGGGCAAGTGGTTTTCCCAAGGGCTTCTAGAAGCCCAGATGGAGGGTCTGTGAGGCCCCCTCCATTACAAAAAACAAAGCCCCAGGGAGGTGGTGGTCCCCGGGGCTTCTAAAAAGCCCAGGAGTGGGGTCTGCACGGCTAAAGATATGGGAAGTGAAAAAAACGCTTTTCCTGTGGAAACATGGTCCTAACTATAACTACCTACTGACGACCACCTTACATAATGTCATGAGTGAAGTAAAATGTGAGGTCATAAGCAGTCCATGATGGGGGCGCAAGTCATAGTTAGTGGACTCCTTCCCTCCAGGCCCCTAGGGATTAGGTTGTGCTCACACTGCCCCCTTATATTTTATGAATACTTTTGAATCTTGTAATGACTTCCACAATACATTGTTCATGTTGTGGTCAGCCAATCAGGATCAATCAATCTCCTTTACATTGGCCAATCAGAGCATAACGAGACACCAATGGGACAAATATCACAAATGTTTTCTGGTAGTTATCCACTTCATGCCCACCCTGAGCACTTTTATAAATGCTGATTTCTGAAATACTACTGAATAGATTTACATGAAATAAGAAAAAGCACGTTTTCTGAGTAAAATGTTAACTGTGTGCCATGTTTGGAATAATTGTTGTGTTATGTTATCTGTATTTGTAAAGCACACTATTACCTGCCAGGGCATTCTGGTGCTGAGCAGGTGTGTGTATGCCAATAGTAGGTTGGGTGGTCTTCAGCTTCTTGCTGAATTTAGGAAGAGAGGCGGAGGCTCTGACGTTGTTTCATGCTTTAGGGGTGATGTAATAGAATGCCTGTCCTCCTGACCTCAGTCTGTGTATGCGTGGGCTGTGTGAGAGTAGGAGTCCTATGGAGCAGAGGTGTCTGGGAACTGGTGGAAGTGTATTCTGTTCGGGTAGGTGGGGTCTGAGGTGTGTAGTGCCTTAAAAGTATATGAGAGAAGTATGAATTAAACACATTTGTATATCGGTAGCCAGTGTCTAGCTCCCCCATGCTGCTGCAGCGTCCTGCTTTCTCCCCATTTTTCTGAGTGCTTTTTCTGCTTTTACCTTGTTTTTACTGCTTTCTCTGTCCATTCCCCCTGTTTTTCTGAGTGGTTTTTCTGCTTTTGTCTTGTTTTTTACTGGTATCTCCTTCCTTCCCCCGTTTTTCCAAGTGCTTCTCCTGCTTTTGCCTAATTTCTTTTACCACTTTCTCCTTCCTTTACTGTTTTTCTGAGTGCTTTTCCTGCTGTTGCATCATTTTTTATGACTTTCCCTGTCCTTTCCCCCTGTTTTTCTGAGTGCGCTCTCCTGCTTTTGCCTTGTTTTTACTGCTTTCTTCTTCCTCTCCTCTATTTTTTGGTGTGCTTTTTTCAGTTTTTACCTCATTTTTCACTGCTTTTTCCTTGGCAGCTATCATTCCAGTGCCTTGAGATGCTCATGGGTGATTTGCTGTGCTTTATTATACCTGATTGATTGATTGACTGTAGTTCTGTGAGTTGTGTTTAAAGTGCAGTGATGATTAAAAGGATAAAACATTTTTTTAAAGTTCTGCTCTCGCTACACTCTTGAGGCATCATGAACAGTAGGAAGGAGTATGTGAAGTTTGAATACCCTGCTATCAACACTTGTTACTGTATGAAGGAATTTTACTGGAGTTGGTGTTTATCAGACTCTACTATTTATGCTCATTGGTTTGAGAAATGTTGTGAGTAGAGTTAAGGCTTATCCAAACACCCTCCTATGCACACCCATCATTACAGAGAGTGGCCTCAGCTGAGAGGCCACTTCCTCTCCACATCATACTATGGGCAGTCCAAAAGGAGAGCCCAGTCCTTCCCCACTCCCTACTACGCACACCTATCATGACGGAGAGAGGTCTGAGCAGAGAGGCCAGTCCCTCCACACACTCTACTATGCACACATGCCATCTGCGAGAGAGGTCTAAAAGAAGAGATCACTCCTTCCACACACCCTACTATGCACACCCATCATCTGAGACAGAGGTCTGATAGGAGAGCCCAGTCCCTGCCCCTACACTACCATGCACATCTATCATTACAGAGAGAGGTCTCAGCAGAGAGGCTAGTTCTTCCCCACACCATAATATGCAAACCTGTCATCTGAGAGAGAAGTCTTACAGAAGAGCCCAGCCCCTCCAGACACCCTACTATGCACACACATCATGACAGATCATGACAGAGTGAGATCTCAGTAGCGAGGCCAGTCCCTCCACATACCCTACTATGCACCCTTATCTGCTGAGAGAGAGGTCTGAAAGGAGAAGTAAGTCCCTCCCCACAACCTACTATCCAAAACTGTCATCTAAGAGGACTCAAAGTAGACACACACACTACTATGCACCCTTATCATTACAGAGAGAGGTGTCAGCAGAGAGGCCAGTCCCACAATGCACACATATCATGTGAGAGAGAAGTCTAAAAGGAGAGGTCACTCCTTCCACACACCCTACTATGCACACCATTCATCTGAGAGAGAGGTATGAAAGGAGAGGCCAGTCCCGGGCCTCACCCAACTATGCACATCTTTCATCTGAGATCGAGGCCTAAAACCAAGATTTGGCTTCTTGCCAAATTTGGTGTAATTCCATGAAGCAGTCTTTGCTGCTCCCTTGCCTAAAGAAGTCTATGGAAAATGCATGGTGAAATTTGCATTTGGGCCCCCATTTTTTCTCGGCCCCCACTTGACAAATCACCCCAACACATTGAGGAAGGAGCTGAAGTAAATTTGCTTTTTTTTTAACTATTTGTCAAACAACGCCTAAGTTATTAGCAAACCAAAAAACACCACATCAAATAAAAGCAATCCTAACTATAACTATAACTATCCAGTGGCAACCACCACTGGGTAATCAATATCTGTATTTATGTCTACATCTATGTCTATATCTTTATCTATATTCATATTTTTATTACATGCTGGCAGTTGCCACTGTGTAGCTATAGTTCGAACTAGGTGTCAATCGAAAATGGATGTTTTGGTTAGCTAATAACTTTGGCAACGCTTCACGAATCATCACAAAACTGCCCCCAAAAAGTTTGATTCACCTCAGCTCCTCCTGGAATGTTTCAGGTTAATTTATCAAGCAGAAGCCGAGAAAAATTAGGTTCATAAAAGTGTTTTCTCCATGCAATTTCCCATCTGAATTTTAGACCACAGCTACAGTCAAAACAGCTGAACGGAATTAAAGCAAATTTAGCAGAAAGCTATGGGGCAGATTTATGTTCCCTGGTGCATCCCGGCAAATCAGCAGGGATGCGCCAGGGAAGATGCGTCACGCAAGTTTGCCCTTGCGCCACCGCAGATGAGCTGCATTTACAATGCGGGGCATCGTGGCACAAGGACAAGCAGATGCGTGACGCATCTGCCGGCGTAAGGTTTGCGCATTGCTGGAGTTGCGTCGCAACCGCGACGCAGCTCCAGGAAGGCTCGGGGTGCCCCTATCCCTAACATGCTGCTTCAATCCTTACGCCTGCTTCAAGCAGGCGCAGGGATTTGACGCAGCATGGCCGGAAAAGTGACTGAGTGAAATCTTGCAGATTTCACTCAACCAATTTTTGGAGGCGTTCCTGCGCCGGAACCCACCCCCCCTGTGCAGATACGCCCACATGTGGCGCACGCTTTACAACGTGACGCATCTCCCTAGATGCGTCACGTTGTAAATCTGCCGCAGCATGGCGCTGGCTTTGCGCCGCCGCTGCGTCACAAAAGTGACGCAACGGCGGCGCAAAAGTGACGCACAGGGTTTATAAATCTGCCCCTATATCTTTACCCAGAAAGTGTGTTTATGTAAATCCATTCAGTATTTTTAGAAATTAAGCTTCAAAATGTATAGACATCCAGAGACCCTAGAATACTGTGTTGCCGGTTGTGTTACTTGTTCCCTGAGACTATGAGCAAACCGGGTACTAGGTCCCGGTGGTCTGAATATCAAATTGCCTTTGATGACATCGCTCTTATCCACCCTGATGGTAAAAAAGCCTGCTTCGCTGTCTTCGATTTCTGCTGGTTCAAAGGAGCATTGTATCGCTAATTTATGGATAATGGCTATCCCCCCTCCCCCCCCTTTTTCAATTTTCAATCCAGTCTGGCAATCCCATAGTTCAAAGGGAGGGCCCCAAGGATTTCCGGTGCCGAATCCTCATTCAGCCAGGTTTCAGTGAGAAACATAATATCTGGCTGTCTATCTACCAGGTGATCATGAATCTCATATTTATGCTTGTTAAGGGATCTGCAGTTAGCCAGAATTAGATTAAGTTTCTGTTCGGTCCTAACCTGCTCCCAGTTTATCACCATAGTATAGGAGCAGTGGCAGCAATTCTGTGTGCCATGTTCCATTAGTATACTATGTTTGCATGTGTCTGAGATGTGAGGACATAACACGAGTAATTGTTCTGAGGAGTATTCATGAATTGTTTGAGATCGAGCAGGGGTTCTGGCCCCAGGCCCTGTGGGGCCGCAGACGGGCTTGCCTTTGGCGTGCCAGCGGCGCGTCCTCTGCGCGTTCACTCAGGCATGCGCGTTAAGTAGGTTCTTCCGGTCTCCACACTAGAGCACTAACTGTCGCCCAGACCGGGAAACCGGAAGTGCTTGACTCCACTTCCCTGCCCTCCGTTTAATCGCCACAAACTCACCGTGACGGACCGGGGTGAGAAATCGACTGTGCCCCAACTGCCTTGCAGAGCTCCCAGCCGTAAGTGACAACCGTTATTACAATCAAGTAATGGTAATAGTTGTAAGTGTTGTTCCTTTATTCTTTTTTAAAAAAAGACAATTCCTTTCAGCTCAGCAGTTATAAAATTATTAAAAGCAGTTCAATTCAAATTATATTCAAAAGCAGGTTCAATGGTTATTTTTGTTTTAAAAAGCGCAGTCTAATTCCTATATTGTTACAGCCGCAAATGGGTAGCTGCAGACCCTGCCACTGTCTGCTTTTCGCCGCTAGGCGTTCGCTCAGTCATGCGCTTTAAGTAGGTTCTTCCGGTCTCCACACTAATACATATATAAACAAAAAATAGATTGATTTTGTAAGCATCTAGGAATACAACTAATTCTCACCGTAAAAGATAACACTTCCATAAGAGGACCAGTATTTGTAAGTAATAGAAAAACAATTAAAAGATTCAATAAGCAACTCATAAAAGGAACGCCAAGGGGGCCTGGTCTGATTAATTCAATTGACTACTTGTGATTATCATCAACAGTTTACGGGGGTATGCCTATTTTTTTTTTGTTGCATATTTATATAGCGCGAACTCGACACGAAGGTATTGGAGCGCTTTACATAGCACCGTATTTACATTACACATTCAGGCACGGGGAAATTAAGTGATTTGCCCAGAATCACAGGCTGTGGAGGTGACCTCGAGGCTCGAACTCTGGTTTCCAGCACCAAAGTCGGCAGCGTATCCGACGGACCACATCCTCTCCCCATTTCTGCCGTTAACCTAATTGTTACTATCCTGGCTTCTAACACTGACCCTGCCTCTGTAGTGCTGAATAGTGTGTGTGCCTTATACTCAGGATCATGCCTAACTCATCACTATACATATTGAGGTGCATACTGGATGCCTCTCCACTAAAGGAACCTGCCGCATACCTTAATCAATCAATCAATCAATCACATTATTTGTAAAGCGCACTAAATACCCGGTAGGGTTTCAAAGCGCTGGGGGTGTGTGGGGGGGTGGTGCTGTTACTGGTCGAAGAGCCAGGTCTTGAGTTGTCTCCTGAAAGTCAGCAGGTCTTCGGTTTGTCGCAGGTCGAGGGGGAGGGTGTTCCAGGTCTTGGCGGCACGATGGGAGAAGGACCTGCCCCGGGAAGTGGTTCTCCTGATGCGTGGGACCGTGGCCAGGGTGTGGTCAGCGAAGCGTAGATTCCTGTTTGGTACGTAGAAGGAGAGTCGACTGTTGAGATAGGCTGGGCCGGTTTTGTGGAGTGCCTTGTATGCGTGGATCAGAAGCTTGAAGGAGATTATTTTGTCGACTGGGAGCCAGTGCAGGTTCCTCAGGTGGGGGGTGATGTGGTCGCGGCACGGGACGTCGAGGATCAGGCGTGCGGAGGCATTCTGGACTCTCTGTAGTTTGCTGATGAGCTTGGACGGGGCTCCGGCGTAGAGGGCGTTTCCGTAGTCGAGTCTACTGCTGACTAGGGCCTGGGTGACTGTTTTCCTCGTGTTAGTCGGAATCCACCTGTAGATCTTGCGGAGCATGCGGAGGGTGTTGAAACAGGTGGAGGAGACTGCGTTGACTTGTTTGGTCCCCAGTGATGTGGGCCACCAGGAGTCGTCCCATGCGGAGGGGTTGGATCCGAGGATTTCCATCTTGTCTTTGTTCAGTTTGAGGTGGCTGTCCTCCATACAGTCAGCGACGGCCTTCATTCCCTGGTGGGGGTTGGATTTGGCAGTGAGGGCGTCCTTTGTGAGGGTGAGGATCAGCTGAGTGTCGTCGGCGTAGGAGATTATGTTGAGATCGTGCTGTCGGGCGCTGCGTGCTAGAGGTGCCATGTAGATGTTGAACAGTGTCGGGCTGAGGGAGGATACTTGAGGGATGCCACAGATGATCTTGGGAGGCCTCGGATTGGAACGGGGGGAGGCGGACTCTCTGAGTTCTGTCGGAAAGGAAGGAGATGTTCCAGTCCAGGGCTTTGTTACGGATCCCTGCATCGTGGAGGCGTGTGTGTAGTGTGTGCGGTGGCAGACAGTGTCGAAGGTGGCAGAGAGGTCCAGGAGGATGAGGGCCACCGTCTCGCCGTTGTCCAGCAGGATCCTGATGTCGTCTGTGGCGGCGATGAGGGCGGTCTTAGTGCTGTGGTTGCTGCGGAATCCTGATTGGGACGGGTCTAGGATGTTGTTGTCTTCGAGGTGCCCGGTCAGCTGGGTGTTTACTATTTTCTCGATGACCTTTGCTGGGAACGGAAGCAAGGAGATGGGACGGAAGTTCTTGAGGTTGCTCGGGTCCGCCTTGGGTTTCTTCAGTAGGCCGTTGAGCTGTGCGTGCTTCCAGCTCTCAGGGAAGGTGGCGGTCTCGAAGGAGAGGTTGATGATTTTGTGCAGGTGGGGAGCGATGGACTTGCTGGCTTTGTTGAAGATGTGGTGCGAGAGAGGGTCGGATAGGGATCCGGAGTGGATTGTTCCCATGGTCTTGATTGTGTCCTCGATGCTCATGTTGGCCCAGGTTGTCAGGGTGTCATGGGCGGTGGGGTGCGGTGGGTTCGGTGCGGTGTGGTCAGCAGGGGTCGTCCGGAGTCTGAAGCTGTCGTGGATGTCGGTGATTTTCCGGTGAAAGAAGGTGGCGAGGGAGTCGCACAGGGCTTGCGATGGCGGGATGTCGTTGGAGTTGGGGTTGGAGAGTTCCTTCACGATGGTGAAGAGCTCCTTGCTGTTGTGTGCGTAGTTGTCAAGGAGGTCTGTGAAGGAGGTTCTTTTGGCGGTCCTGATGAGGTGGTGGTTGTTGCGGATGGCGTCTTTGTGGGCAGTGCGGCTGTCTAGCGTCTGGTCGTTGTGCCATATGTTTTCCAGTTTCCGGCAGGTGCGTTTGGAGTTGAGGAGTTGCAGGGTGAACCAGCTGACTCTTCTGCTGGTGTCTGTGTTGGTGGGGTTTTTCAGTGGAGCGACGGTGTTGGCGCAGTCGTTCATCCAGCGTTCAAGGGCGAGTGCACCTTCATCCGGGTTGGTCGGGGGGTTGAGTGCGAGGTTTATCTGTAGTTGTTCTTCAGTGATTTTGCCCCAGCAGCGGTGGGGGGTCTGTAGGGTGCGTTGGTGTGTGGGTGGTTTTCGGAAGGAGAAGTGGATGCAGTGGTGGTCTGTCCAGGTGAGTTCGGAGGCGTGGCTGAAGGTGACGTGGGGGCTTGAGGAGAATATGACATCCAGCGTGTGGCCAGCGCTGTGGATTGGCATCCTGACGAGCTGTTTCAGTCCGAGGTTGGCGATCAGGGTGGAGGAGTTGCTGTCGTTGTTGTTCTCCAGGTGAAAGTTCATGTCTCCGAGGAGAATGTAGTCAGTGGAGGTCAGCGCGTGTGTGCTGATGAGGTCGGCGATGGAGTCGTAGAATTGAGGCCGGGGTCCTGGAGGTCTGTAGAAGAGGGTGCCTCTTAGGGTGGCCTTTGGGTTCGTGTGGATCTGGAAGTGCATGTGTTCGGCGGTGCTGAGGGTGTCGTTGTTGTTTGTTGAGATCTTGATGGTGTTTTTGTGGACGATGGCGATTCCTCCTCCGGCCCTGTTGGTGCAGTCTCTGCGGGTGATCTTGTACCCGTCTGGGATGGCTATGGGGATGTCTGGCGAGGAGGCTTCGTTCATCCAGGTCTTGGTCAGGAAGGCGACGTCCGGTGATGTGGTGTCGAGGAGATCCCAGAGTTCGATGGCGTGTTTGTGTGTGGAGCGGGTGTTGATCAGGATGCATCTAAGCTGGTTTGCTTCCATTGTGTTGGGTTTATTGGCGCTTTCGTGGCAGGAGAAGCTTCAGTTCCGGCAGGTGAAGGGGCCGTGGGTGCGCCTCGGGGCAGCCTTGCAGCAGGTGTGAGTTCTTCCTGGGTTGAGAGCGATGAGGGTCTTGGCGTTGTAGCTGAGGCGGTGGTCC
Source organism: Triturus cristatus (assembly GCF_964204655.1). Classification (NCBI taxonomy): domain Eukaryota; kingdom Metazoa; phylum Chordata; class Amphibia; order Caudata; family Salamandridae; genus Triturus; species Triturus cristatus. The sequence continues at coordinate 1,193,952,933 of NC_140591.1, forward strand.
TTGTGGCTGGTGCGGGGGCCAGGGGTTCTGGCACTGGGCGCGGTCCAGGCACGGACGGGCGCAGACGGGCTTGCCTTAGGCATGCCAGCTGCGCGCCTGCTGCGCGGCTGCACAGCGGCCGCCATATATGGGGAGGTGGGGAGGGAGGAGCAGCTGGGAGGCGGGAGGCAAGGGACGGGTGTGGCGAATGGGCGCGGAAGGGGCAGGGCCGCAGGGGAGGCAGCGACGGGGACGGAGGACAGGAGACCGGCACGACCCGGCGGGGCACAGAGGAGCGAGAGGTGTACAAAATACAAAGGGGCACAGAGCAAAGCGGCGATCAGAATACAGAATAAAAGGTACAAGGGGCACAGAGCAGAGCGGCGAGCGGGGGCACAGAGCAAAGCGGCTAACAAAATACAGAATACAAGGGGCACAGAGCAGAGTGGCGAGCGGGGGGCAGGGGGCACAGACAGATGCAGGAACAAGGCAACAGGCAGCAAATGGAAACAATGAAAATGAACCTAAAGGCCACCACTGGCCACCAGGGATGAGGCGCATGTGGAAGCCTGCGGGTGGAGGAGGGTCTCGAATTCACCGGCGGCGGCAGCAGCGAACAGCGATAGCGGGGGTGCAGGTGGAGCTGCAGCGGAGAGGGCTACCTACCAGAAGGTCAAGGGTCGCTCTCCTCACCGCGCAGCGGCCGCCATATATGGGGAGGTGGGGTGGGAGGAGCAGCTGGGAGGCGGGAGGCAAGGGACGGGTGTGGGGAATGGACGCGGAGGGGGCAGGGCCGCAGGGAAGGCAGTGGCGGGGACGGAGGACGGGAGACCGGCGCGACCCGGTGGGGCACAGAGGAGCGAGAGGTGTACAAAATACAAACGGGCACAGAGCAAAGCGGCGATCAGAATAAAAAATACAAGGGGCACAAAGCAGAGCGGCGAGCGGGGGGCAGAGAGCAAAGCGGCGATCAAAATACAGAATACAAGGGGCACAGAGCAGAGCGATGAGCGGGGGGCAGGGGGCACAGATAGATGCAGGAACAAGGCAACAGGCAGCAAATGGAAACAATGAAAACGAACCTAAAGGCCACCACTGGCCACCAGGGATGAGGCGCATGTGGAAGCCTGCGGGTAGAGGAGGGCCTCGAATTCACCGGCGGCGGCAGCAGCGAACAGCGACAGCGGGGGTGCAGGCGGAGCTGCAGCGGGGGGGAGCGACCTACCAGATGGTCAAGGGTCCCTTAAATATGCCAGACATATACAACCAAAAAGAATTTATTATTGGCATGTCTGGATAAAGCAATAAAACCACAAAAGAACATCATAGACCACTGTCAACACATTTCACCCTAACATACTTTAGTGGGTTCTTCAGGACTAACATGACAATCTCATGGGATCAATTCAGGTGTGGAAATAGCGATTACGTACACTGTGAAGACAGTTACAAAGGGTCCTTATCACCCAATAGTGTGGTGCAGCACCCACAGATGTGCATCCTTACAAACTTTAAAAAAGGAATGTATGACGTAACAACGCGTGTGTTTACAACGCGTGCAGTTACATTGCGGTTTTTACAACGAACCGATGTAACCACGCGATGCCATTACAACACAAGTCTTTACATCGACTTGCGCTAGATGGCATGCTAACATTAGAAAAGCGTAATTTACTATTCCAACTCCAGTCCACTTAACAGTAGGGAAGGTGTTGGGATAGTAAACTACACTATTTGTAATGTTAGCACGCCATCTAGCGCAAGTCGATATAAAGACTTGCGTTGTAATGGCATCGCGTGGTTACATCGCGTTCGTTGTAAAATCCGCGATGTAACTGCACGCGTTGTCAAAGTTTCGTTGTAAAGGTTGTTCCCCTTAAAAAAGGCATATCTGTAATAAAAATGTGTTCCATTCTAAAGAGTAAAGGAACAGCCAAACCACAAAACTAAAGATGCCGGCTCCAACCATTAGCATTTTGCTAGATGCGTGCAAAATTAGGTAATATCCCGTGATGAAAAATCTTGATGTCCATTGTGGTATCGTTTTCTACATCTATGATGTGTAAACCCCAATTTCTGTTGACTGACAGTTTACATTTCTGTATCTGTTTGAAGGTCGTATGGACGCTTTTTAATAACTTTAGATACTGCACTTATGTAACTCTTTTCTTTCAGTCTCATCACATTATCTCCATTGGAGCTATATGTATGAAAATCTATAAATCTATGCCTTGTTTTTGATTGTGCAGCTTATGGTATGGGATCCCCTTGTCACCTTTTTTCTGTGATTCACTGAGACATATATATCTTTTCAATAAACACTTTTAGATTTTAAATTGTCATGTGCTCAGATTTTCTTTAACATATTTATTGTTTCACTTCTTATCATTTTGGATGCCCCCTTAACAATTCAATAATGTGGGTTGTATCAATGCTTGTCAGACGTTTTCCGTGGACTTGGGCAAAAACTTTGGCACATATTTGTCAGTTTTTAAAGCAACTCAGCGCAGCAACCAAAGTCGTTGCACTATCATGCGCAAGAGGAAGAAAGCAGCTCATAGCTGTATGTATATGTAGTATATGGTCCCACTACTGCTGCCATTTCCTCGGCAGGCCCACAAACTGACGGCCTAGTACATTGGACTACTGTTGAAACCCGGTGCAGACTCGTGAGCATGATATCTAGCATAAGATGTGTACTTGAAGCATACCATTCAAGTGCACAATCCTATGTCTGCACAAATTCTAAAACGTTTCTCACATTGTCTGTGTGCTGTACAGTGCAGCACATGTGCAATGTGTCAAATGTTTGGAGACATTAAAATACTTCTCCAAGTCAGTGACTGCTTAATCAAGGTGTTAGACTGACAGTCTATTTGGCTTGAGCTTGGTGTCAAATCTGAGTGTTTTTCACACACATGGAACGCCCCTGATAAAGCCCTCTATTAAATGTAACTTAAATTAATTAAGGACACTTGTGCTACATTAACGTGCAATATTTTGAACTGACACAACAATAAAATATGCAAAGTTTTTAGTATCTACTTATGTCCATTAGTATTAGACCTCAAAATGTTAAAGCAAGCTTCATTATTTTACCAGCAAAGCGAAATGTGCTGAGACGTGCACAAAATGCTTGATAGTTGACCTTACTCTGACATGTTTTTTCTTCTCTCTTAGCCTCACACCACATTGCAGTAAAGAATGTGCTTGATTCATAATAAAGTTTACGGAATGTTTTGCTAGAAACCCTTTATCATTGAATAGAATGATTTCATATTGTTTCACACTAAATACAATGCATGAATAGGGAATGTTATAATGATGAAGTGTGGTGCTGAATAATAGTAGTTGCAGCAAACATTTCACATAAGTCTATTGTTTAGCCTAACATAGAATTTGTTTCATTGAAAGGTTAGAATGTGCTCATATCCATGGGAAAGAAGGTCTAAAAATTGAAAAGGCATCATACATAACCAGAGTTTAAAGATATTGTTTCATACTTCAAGGGAATTCTTTATAAGCTGTGTGAGAAGGAACATGGGACAGGACGAGATTGTTCTCAAGAAGACTGTAAGCCCATCGGTCTGAAGGAAAGAGAAGATGCAGAACGAACTGCAACATTTCATTCAGCTGTTTATATTGATTTGTGTTCCGAGAGTAGATTAATGCCTTTTCGCCCACTTCTTTTTAGTTTGTTTCCAGACCCTAGTCCACACATGAAGCTGAATGCTACCAGCTTTATGCTGAAAGCTGAATGCTGATTTGCAATCCTACCTGACCTGTTTTGCTGATTGCAGTCGTCACGCCTCTGATTTAAAAGAAACAGTGAACCCAGAAGTGTGGGATTTCACAGGAAAAGATATTGAACTAATCAACGTTTGTTGTAATGTGTTTTTCTTTTTTTAAAATTCTAATGTGATGTTTTTGCCTTATTCTCAAGGTGTGTTTCATCTGCACGAGCCAGGGTCGTAACAAAGGCCCCCGCATACCAAGCAGTGTGAGGGGCCCCCGAGCTGCAGGGGGCCCCCTCAGCACTGTACTCACACCAGAGTGCTCCGGATTAAATCTGAAGTGGGGTCCCCTCTGTGTACCTTGCAGGGGGGGCTCTTCAACTTTCGTTATGCCACTGCCACGAGCCTTGCATTCTATGTTCTGTTCGATATATTCCTTTCTGGAATGTTCATAGTGGAAACACTTAGGCAGTCGGACTATGGCAACCGTCCAAGTTGGTGACCGCCTCCGCTGCTGGGAACATATTTATGAGGATTAAACTTCTCTTAATACTTTCTTTGTCTCTTCGTCATCACCACAAAGGTATAGAACCAGCCAAAGTCACACTAATTGAAGACATGCTGAGCAATGGGATTTTGAGAGAATTGGTTGAAAGACCATGTAACTCTCCGATCATGGCTTTACAGCAGCCCAATGGGAAATACGGACTAGTGCAGGACATTTGGAAAATCAACAATATTGTTATTCCCAGTGGTGGCTCCTCCGCTAAGGCGGAGGAGCTTCCCCCACTGCTTTAGGAGCAGTGCAGCGGAAAAATAAAATGATAATAACCTGGCTATTGTCATTTTATTTTTCACTACGGACTGGGTTAGGGCAGGGTGGGGCTGGGGTTACAGCAGAGGAGTGGGATTCCCAGTCCAAGTGTGCATCACTGCTTGGCCGGCTCTCTCAGGCCAGCCAAACAGTCCTGCGCACTTTGCATCTTCCACCCGACAGGGGAAGTCGGCAGATGATGGAATAGGACTTATTTCTTTATTTAATTTTCCCTATTCTGTCATCTGTCGACTTTCCCCCCTGCGCCCCACGCCTCGCTTCCCCACTTCTACCTGCAGGAGCTGCAACTGGAAAGCTACTGAAACAGCATTGGTATGCGTAGATGATCTGGGTGACGGAATAAGCACTGAAACAAGATGAGTCCCCCCTAAAGTTGAATGGTCACGAAACAGTAATCAAAGGAGATTAAGAGCTGGTGTGTCAGTTGATCTAATCCCACCGACAATCACCGAGGAGACATAGTTGGGCGGTAGAAGTGACATAGAGGAAGATCAACAGAGACTGAGGAGATCAAACAGAGCAAGAGCACATTGTTGAAGATATTCTGCACCTGAATGGACATACGACATAAACAAGGTACTTAATGTTCCATTGAATGAATTGTGTGATATGAAAAGTAAGCTGTTTGAACCTCCATGAAATCACACTAAGGACTTGTTGGATAAAGTTGTTTTGACAAAAGATCATTGGAGAATTACTGAAAGATATTTCAAAGACAAAGAACTGTTTGAGAAAGAACAAAAAGACTGAAACACAATATTCATTATTTTTTGTTTTAAGAATATTTACCTAGGTCTGGGGTTGCAGTAAAAGAGTAGGAAACAGTTTAGAAGAACAGGGAGAAGGGTTAAGGATTGTTTAAACAAACATTTCTGAATGAAATACTTTTGTAAAAAGAGACTCTTTGAAAGAAAGACTTTGTAAGCGGAACATTTAGAAAAATCTCTCAATTGAACTCTTGAGCTTCTGCATACCTTGTTTGAAACTATCTGATTACAGGCAAAACATGTGTTGACTTAGAAATAAATGTAAAATAATTATGTGTTCAATCTTCATATTATCAGTGCTAATGATTATAATAGTGTTAGTAGGGTTTTATTTAACATCCGAGAAAGACGTTAGGTCTGTTAATGTAACTACTAAATTTACACACACGACAGATGAAGAGCAATTAAAAGCGTAATTTGCCAGATACATGAAGGATGGTTCTACAACAAATGTTTATTCTAGGTTAGTACAGGAATCCACACAGCTATGGACGCAAAGGACTGTTGTGTCTGCGCCCACTTACCATCATCAGCAGCAGAAGGCAGGAATCATCACATTCCACTGTCATACGCAGCTTCATGTAGTATATTGCTCATGCTTGTATATAGATGAGAACACTTTGAATATTTTTACTCGAACTATGACTTGATACTTTCTAGAGCACCATTACATCAGCAGCAGAAGTCATGTATCATCACATTCCACTGTCATATGCAACTTCATGTAGTACATTGCTTATACTTGTATGTAGACGAGAACAATTTGAATATTTTTACTCGAACTATGACTTGATACTTTCTAGAGTACCATTACAATAGAGCATGAATTTACATCCGCAAGCAAAAATCTACCTTTCACGTTCAACCAGTTTTTAATTTGCACCTATAGACAGGTTTTGCTGTCTTGTGAGAGCTATTATCATCACACAGCATATAAATACACATACATTTTGTTATTTTTACACTTGTAAATTGACCATCAGTCAGGTTGGGGCAGTAAAGTAAAATAGGCAAAATGGCCACAGTGTGTCATGACTTATGCATTCGCAAGCGTCACAATGCATGATAGCATGCAGCGCCAGTCGTAGAATGGTTAAAAGCAATTCCAAGATGGTTGCCATTTGCGAGCAAGCGTGCACATGCAGCGCAATGCATGTGGACACATGCGAGGACAATGGGGCATATCAACAAGGGCTTTATCTCTGCTTTTTTGGCTTTAAAAGCCAAAAAAGCAGAGATAAAACTAGCGCCCTATCAACAACAGGGTGCTAACATGCAAATTTGCATGTTAGCACCCTTTTACTCTACGCTTTCCCTTGCATCTCTAATGAGATGCAAAGGGGGCGTTCCAGAGTAAAATAATAGGAGAAATGTCGCTAAGCGACATTTCTCCTATTATCAAGAATGTCGCTAACCCTGTTAGAGACAAAAAAAGCAGCGCTAACCGCGGTTAACGCTGCTTTTTTACCTCTGGTATTTTTCAGACTTAGCCATGATATCCTATGGAAGGAGGATATCATGGCTAAGTTTGCCTGTCCCTATCAACAAGGTAACGTGTGATTATCGCTGGGTTTCCAGTGATAATCTCACGTTAGCCTGTTAGCGTGAGAATTTTTATCGCTATTGAGATAAGCGTTGCTAATAGCACGCTATCTCAGCGATAAAAAATCACGCTAGCCAGCGATAATTATCCTAGCGCTAAGTGCGCTTAGAGATATTATCGCCGGTTGTTGTTGATATGCCCCATTATGACCATCTTGGTATGCTTTTCAACCACTCCAAGGTGGGCTCAGTGCGCGTGCATGCATCATGACATGCATTTTGACTGTTTTACTCTACCATCCCATCATGGCTGATGATCTTTTCAGAACGCTAAAGTAAAATAAAAATGCTTTAAAAACCCATATATTGGCAAACACTTTTTAAAGGTGAAACCTAATTGATTTGCAGATGCTCGTTTGTTATTGTGGTGACAGAAGTCGGAAGACAACTGCTACTTTGTGAATGCAAAGGCGAACATAAGGGTCTGCTGTCGCTTCAAAACACGCACCTCTCTGCATTTGTCGATTTTCTCAAGCATTTACCGAATGGATCCGTTCTCCTGTATAAGTGAAGGAAGATTTATATCACTGCTTGGTGATGGTTTCTTCGCACTATGCTAGATTGCTAAATCCGGCATGGAAAAAAGGTTTGCTTGATCGCTAAAACTGACATTTTGTCCTGCAATACGACCAGGCGAATACTTTATCTGGCCTATAACCTCTGCTTTTTTAAACCATGTAAATATGCAATTCTGAATAGTGAACTCAAAGCTAATTAAAAAAAATGGGCATGATCTTTTGGTCAATAATTTTAAAATATATATAGGTGAATGCCTTTCGCCGCTGGCAACCACTATGAAACATGAATTCAATAACTTGAACATGTTTTCCTGCATCTCTCACTCGTCTAGCGAATGACTTTTCCGAAATAGTCTGCGGTGCTTTATTTCATGATATAAAATGCCCCTCATGCTCGCACCCACACTACCCTCTTTGATTCAATGATCCCACATAAATTCAGTTTTGAAAAAGTACGGCACGCCAACCAACCATGAGAAGTGACGCCAGCGACGGCCGAGGCGGTGCTGTTTCTCGTCGGGAAGGATTCCGACCCATCCCTCACGTCATTACAGAGCCACAGTTTGATCCTGGCGCACAATTGCCTCCCACGCGGACAAAATAGCCGAATTTGTCACACCAGACAGAGAACAGGCCCCAGCACTAAATCAAATATAGTTCATTGCGGATAAAATAAGGGAGAGATGTCTTCGAGGTGCAAGAATCGTGCTGAACGGGCATTTCAGGGGATGTAATTCCTTGCTTTTGAAAGTATCACTCCGATGTAACAATTATCAATCCTGCTGTATGCTCACCTCAGAGAGCGCCGAGATGAACTGATTCACCGCGTGTTGAGACGTGAAGCATCGTGGGGCCGGTTCATTACCCATCTGCTATTGACAACCTTATTTTCCACTGGCAGGTAATGGCCTTTTCTGTGTGAGAGTATTTCTGGCGCGGTGTGCCTTCCCGCACACAGACGCATCTATCCTGCGGGAGGTATGCCGAAGCCCAGCGATGGGGCCTAATCGTCTGTGTCCAACTGCATCAGTGCTCAGAACTGGTAAATGGCACAGCGACCTCTACAAGGGATATTTAGGTCCCGACTATGAATGCCTTTTTTAAATGCCGAGACCTGTAAAAAAAAACCCTGGCCCTTATTTATGTGGCCTTGCGTCAGTTTTCCGCTGCTGTTGCGTCACTTTTTGTGATGCAACGGCGGCGTAAAACATGCCCCCCCTTGCGTCCTATTTACAAAGTGTCGCATCTAAGCAGATGCGTCACTTTGTAAACCCCTACGCTACATTATACCTGCTTCAGGTATAATGGGCCTCATTTATGAAAAGTGACGCAGCGCTGCGTGAAAACAGCGATGCGTCACTTTTCATTGCGCCCTCCTTGCGACATGCTGGATGCGTCATATCTATAATACAACACATCATGTCGCATGGGGTTACAGATACGTCAGTATTTCTGACGTATCAGTAGGCGCAAAAATGGCGCATTGCTGGAGAGTGTCACAAAAGTGACGCATCGCTGTTTTCAGTGACGCATCACTGCGTGAAAACAGTGATGCGTCACTTTTCACTGCGCCCTCCCTGCGACTCCAATGATGCGTCATATTTACAGTATGACGCATCATGTCGCAAGGAGTCACAGATACGTCAGTATTTCTGACCCATCTGTAGGCGCAAAAGTGACGCATTGCTGGAGTGTGTCACAAAAGTGACGCAACTCCAGCAATGTGTCCTTTCACATGGGGCAAGCCCCATGTGAAAGGGCCTGCGTCAGTCTTACGCCTGCTGTGAGGCAGGCGCAAGATATTGACGCATTTGCACCCTAGAAGTGGCGCAGTGAAATCTCGTAGATTTCACTGCATCACTTCTACGATGCTTACTTACGTGGGAACGCCCACCCTGCATACATTATACCTGACGCAGGTATAATGTAGCGCAGGGGTTTACAAAGTGATGCATCTAGGTAGATGCGTCACTTTGTAAATATGGCGCATCATGGCGCATGTTTTACGCCACTGGTGCGTCACAAAAAGTGACGCACCGGTGGCGCAAAAGTGATGCAGGGGCTCATAAATGAGCCCCGAGGCCCCTTGTTTGCAACGGTTGCAGAATTATGAGTTTCTCATATTTTACCGAAACTCGCATTTTTCGCCGGGTAAATTTCGGCACGTCATATACCTGCTGAAATTTACTGGGTGAAAATGGCCCAGTAAATACTGTGACATGCAGAGTGTGGTGCAGTAAACACCAAAATCCCTATGTTCTGGCCAATATTCCCAGAAAACTTGCTATTGATGCTATGTATTGCATCCAATGAAAAACAGTCCCAAGGGTATCATTATTTGTGAAGTGTGATACATAAAGCGCCAATTACACAGGGCTCCTAATCGAGTCCCTAGAGGCAGAGGTTGCTTGTTTTAACTTCCTAAATTGTTCAAATAATAACAATAATGCGTTCAATTGAGTCAGTATACGAAAATTATTGGGAAATAAAAAGAGCCGTGCATGTTATGATGCCTGTAATTTTTATAGTGCTCGCCACATTTGTGGTGCTTGTCTTTCAAGGATGAGGTGAGAACAATTCAACCTGAGTATAAGGGTTGCTCTGTCTGTCTCAAGGCAGTGGATCTTTTAAACGTAAAAAAAAACATATTTCCATTTTGCATTATCCTTGTTTAATGTCAGTTCTGTTGAAGATGACGTAGCCCTGTTTACGCCCTCCGGTCAGATTACACGCAGCATCAGGACCTTCTCAGTGTCCTCGGGGGAACATTTCCAATACACAGGCAGGCATTACAGAAGTGTCCAAAGACCCATTCTTTAATAGCAAATGGCACATTTTACAGTAGGTGTTCCTTCTCTTAAAAGTCTATGAGCCTCATGAAAACGAGCAATCGACTATGTCCCAGCTCACGCTCTGACAAGGGAAGCATGCACAAAGCCAAATAGGCCCCTTGAAGACCTCATGAATGCCTGTCTCTTAAATGTTGGAGAACATGTTACGCCCACTAAGTGGGTTTCATTTTCTCTTAGGAAATCCGTTATGAATCTGCTAACCCTCACATGGTACATACAGGATTTGAGCATGGACACCCCGCACCATCCTTTTTGGGTCTGCTAACCCTCACATGGTGCATACAGGGCTTAGGCATGCTGACCCCACACTACCCTTTTTAGGTCTCGCCTGACCCAGCGCATGCGCCGGTCTGGCGAGACTTATTGAGAGGGCTCCAAAAAGTGCTACCAGCCCAGCCTGGAGCTACAGTGCATGTGCGCGGGCGTGCGCGCCGCGCTTTACCGCGATTACTTTCACTTCAGCGGCCGCAGGGCCGCTTTGATGTTTGATCGTGATCGCGATCACTTTTACTTTTGCGGCCGCACGGCCACTTTGCATAGCCAATAGGTCTCGCTTTTGGGACCTTATAAGTATTTAGTTATGCAACTGTTGCATGGCTAAACACTTATAAGGTCCCAAAGGCGAGACCTATTGGCTATGCCAATGCTTGTTGGATTTGCTAACCCACATATGGTACATACAGGGTTTAGGCATGCACAACCCACACCATCCTTTTTGGATCTGCTAACCCTCACATGGTACATGCAGGGTTTAGGCATACACAACTCTCACCATCCTTTTTGGATCTGCTAACCCTCACCAGATTTGTACAGGATTTGAGCATGCACACCCCACACTATCCATTTTGATCTGCTAATCCTCACATGGTGCATACAGGATTTGAGCAAGCACACCCCACACTATCCATTTTGATCTGCTAACCCTCACATGGTGCATACAGGAATCAGGCATGCTGACCCCGCATCATACTTTTTGGGTCTGCTAACCCTCACATGGTGTATACAGGATTTGAGCATGCTCCGCCTGTACCATCCTTTTTAGGTCGAGCATTCGAGACCTCTTGTATATACTTTAGTATATACTTATATGTGTATGTACTTTGTGGGTGCGGGAGATCAGCCCTAGGACTTGTCTGCTTCCGCTTAGGGACTTTTTTACTCTGTTCAACTGCCTCTATTTAACTGTTTTGATAGAAAACTACCAGCAGAGGTCAGTAAAATACCAGAATCACTTTAGCATTCTCTAGATTCCAGTCCATAGAAATTGTCTTCCACGAGCACTCGTAGACAATAATATTTGTTTTAAAACTTGTATTTTCAGTGATATGACCACCGAAGGCCCTGATTTTATTTTAAAAACAGAGCTTTGGCCTATACCATTTCCAGCTGAAAGGCAATATTTCTCTCCATGTGTTCCCATACCTGGTGTGTCATGCAGTTTGGTGCTTACTTTCCCTCAGTGTTAAAGAACAGAAGATGTTTCAGCACCCAGACTAATGTGCTGTATAGCTAAATATATATAAGGTCCCACAGCGAGACCAATTGCATTGCAAATGCTTGTTAGATCAGCTAACCCTCACATGGTGCACTCAGGATTTGAGCATGTACAGCCTGCACCATACTTTTTGATCTGCTAATCCTCACATGGTGCATACAGGGTTGAGTATGCACACCCCACACCATCATTTTGGGATCTGCTAACGCTCACATGGTGCATACAAGATGTGGGCATGTATACACTACACCATCCTTTTTGGATCTTCTAACCCTCCCATGGTACATACAGGATTTAACCATGCTGACCCCACATCATCCTTTTAGGATCTGCTAACGCTCACATGGTGCATACAGGGTTGAGTATGCACACCCCACACCATCCTTTTGGGATCTGCTAACGCTCACATGGTGCATACAAGATGTGGGCATGTATACACGACACCATCCTTTTTGGATCTTCTAACCCTCCCATGGGACATACAGGATTTAACCATGCTGACCCCACATCATCCTTTTAGGATCTGCTAACGCTCACATGGTGCATACAGGGTTGAGTATGCACACCCCACACCATCCTTTTGGGATCTGCTAACGCTCACATGGTGCATACAAGATGTGGGCATGTATACACCACACCATCCTTTGTGGATCTTCTAATCCTCCCATGGAGCATACAGGATTTAGCTATGCTGACCCCACATCATCCTTTTTGGATCCGCTAACCCTCACATGGTGTATACAGGATTTGAGCGTGCACAGCCTGCACCATCTTTTTTAGATCTGCTAACTCACATGGCGCATACAGGGTTGAGTATGCACACACCGCACCATCCTTTTGGTATCTGCTAACCCACACATGATGCATACAGGATTTGAGCATGGATACCCCGTAACTTCCTTTTGGGGCCTGCTAGCACTCACAAGGGCAAGCTTCGGCACCTTCAGTAGCCTGATTGAGTCCCCCTGAGCTTGGTGAGACCTGCTTTACACAATTGGAGAGTGACGGATAGTAGGGATTTTCACAGCTTTAGCCCAGAGGAAGTCTATGATTTTATTAGAGACTAAAAGGTGGGTGTAATATACAAAGTTCAAGGTTGTGACGGCACAAAATAGCATTTAGGACACCAGCCCTCTAGAGTCAACCTATTTAATCTGAAACTTCAGAAAAGGCATTTCATGAGGAATGGGAACAGCAGTCTGCAATACCAATCCACAACTGGCCAGAGCATATCATACATAGACTTCGATCCAGAAAACATCATACAAAAGTTGTTTAATCTAAGGTACATCCTGCAAAATGTATTTAACTCAGAGAACATTTTCGGGGGATTAACCAATCCAGAGTAACTAATGTAAGAAACGAACAAACATCTATCAAACACAAAATATCCTCCAAGACAACGGATTGGAAGAGGCAATAAGAGGATGATTCATAAACCAGCAACAAAAGGCGGCATGTAGTAAACCGAGCTCAAAAAAAGTTACCAAGAGGAGCACAGCAAAAGAACGCATGTAAACAAGACAACCAAAACTGCAAATCATTCAACAAAACTTGGAGGAGTCCATAATGTTCTTGGAAGAAGGAAGGAGGAGGCCAAGGAGGGATAATGAACAACATGCATAAAAGAGATAAGCACTGAGACACCACACCGCCAAAAATCATAAAGTAATGTTTGCAAGAATCACAATAAATGCGTAACGTGAGCAAACTCAGGTTTATACATAAAGAAGGGGAAATGGGAAGCACTGCGTAAATCATGATGGGCTACCATCAGAAATAAAGATGCTTTAGTAGAATAATAATTAGTCATTAGACAGTGAGGCAAGTAAGCTTTGTTGGCTAATTGAATGGCCAGTATGTGGTATTTAGGATAGCCAGGACTATGAATCCAACAATTGCAGAGAAGGTCATTGGGTCATAGGAGAAAAGAGCAGTCAATCATGGAAGAGAAAGGGGGACAGGGTATTAGGGAAAATATGAACAATGATTTTACAGAAACATGGTTAGGCAATGGAGAGAAGAACCAGCAACCACTGGAGTGTAGGATGATAGGACATTGTGGTAGGCCATGCAATGGAGAATAACATGGCAGGATACTAAAACCAGTTAATTGTGAATAGGATGATTGGTCATTGTATCAAACATCAATGGCCTGGCAAAATAGCACCTGCAAAACAGTGGTGATGAAAAATACATGAGAAGAAAAAATATGAATGTGTGTGGGGGCACTCATGTAGTGAAAGTCAGGTCAGAGTTTTCGAAGGAAGAACATTTTGTTTTTGCTGATAACTTTGATGTAATTTGCCAAATCTTCACAAACCTTCCAAGTAAAAAGTTTATCCACTATAGCTCCTTTCTGGGAGGTTTAGGGGAGATCTGTTGAGCGAGCGCTGAGAAAAATGGGGTGCTCTAAAACACGCTTTCCTCATTCAATTTCCCATGCAAATTTTCGACAGCTATACAGAAAAAATGGTGAAACAAAATTACTCTATAGCTGCCAGCAAGCTAGATCTTTGCTCAGAAAGCATGCTTTTTGTGATTTGGCATACATTTTTTCAGTGCTTTTTTTTTTTAGAAATTAAGGTTCAAAAGTTAATGCTGTACCACGGGAGTCCTGCGGGACGGAAAATTAAAAAAGAATGATCTGATTGATCAAAGGGCTTTTTCCTCCATCGACCTCTTCCGTCCTGTGGGATCAGAAAAGTGCCATGGAACCCTGTGATCTACTTGGCTGACTGCAACATCAACAGAAAATATGCAGCCAACATTGTATGATGTTGGACTAGGTTCCCATGGCATGAAAATAAAAACAATTAAGGTATGAGGTGGAAGAGTAGGGGTACCATGACTGCCTGGTCCTTGAGGGGGGGGGGGGGGGGTTACAGTGGAAGTCCAGTTTTGCAAAATTAAAAAAACTAATTGAGCTGCTATTAGACCTGGCGCCATTGGTGTGGGTCTCCCCTGAATATTTTGCCTTTGCCTCCTGTGTTTTGCTGTATGTTGTACTCTGTTTTGCTGGTCTAGATGCTTTGGGCACTCTGCCACTGCTGTTCAGTGCCAAAGTGCAAGTGCTCCCTTTGTAAATTGTTGCTATGGATTAGTAATTCCATGATTGGTTTAATTTGCTTGTCAGACCCTAGTATAGTGCACTGTGTGTGCCCAGGGCCTGTAAATCAAATGCTGCTAGTGGGCTGCAGCACTGATTGTGCCACCCCCAGAAGCAGCCTGTAAATGTTAACCCTGGCCTGCCATTGCAGAGCCTGTGTGCAGTCTGGTACTGCCATGTCGACTTGGCAAGTGCACCCACTTACCAGTCCCTACATCTTCCCTTTTCTACATATTAGTTGCCCCTAATGTAGGCCCAAGATACCCCTGTTGGCAGGGTGCATTATACGTGAAAGCTAGGACATGCCCAGATGTGTGTGGCATGTACTGATTGTGAAATACTGCCAATTTTGTTTTTCACTATTGCAAGACTGCCTGTTCCCATAGTACAGATTGGGGAGTTTGTTTATAACATGTTATAAGCATACCTGGCCCTGGGAACAAGGTAGGAAAATAAAGTTCAGTATGCCTGAACTCAGAATGTTAAAATGCATCTTTTAGTGAGGGTGATTTTTACATTCTGTATTTGAAAATACCCCTTTTAGAAAGTAGGTATTTTCTTAACCATCCAGTGTGCCTCTGCTAGGTTTTTGTATTGCATGTCTGGCTTTTGGATGACAGGGGCTGGAGAGGGGCAGTGGCTCCAGAAGTCTGATGAGTCAGGGCTGGGCTGAATAGACCTGGGATGCATTTAGAGTAGGGAGAGGAGATTTCCTTTCACCTAAATGGGCCTGGTCTGCCTTCAACAATGCTGTCTCCACCTCATTCCAGGAAGTTGCACCAGTGAGGACAGAACTGGTCAGAGAACAAAGGATTTTGGTGTAGAAAAAGAGGGGCCCAGACCCCAGACTTTTAGATCACTTCTGGGAAATCAAGAGGAACCTTTGCCAATGAGAAGAGCCGGAGAAGCTCAGGAGGAATACTGCCTCTGTGCTGTTTGCTGTATGGGGTTGGCCTGCAGTGGCTACATGCTGCCAAGGAAAGCAGAAAAGGACTTTGCTGTTTGTTTTGTCATTTGCTTGAAAGAAGATCTCCAAGGGCTTGAAACTGAGCTTGCCTCCTTTTCTGAAGTCCAGGGACACAAAGACTTCACCATCAGCTCCCCTGAATTTTTTTTGCTGGGAATTCTAATCTGCAAAGAGGGGCCTGCTGCTGTTCTGGACCTCTAAAGACTGTTTTACGCTGGGAGCTGGAAAATCGATGCAATATCAAAGAAGCGAGACACATCTGCACCTGTTTCGGATGCATCACCGAAGAAACGGTCGCTGCGCCTGCCGCGGCCCGAGATATTGCTGCACGCTGCATCGAGTGCACCGTTCTCCGAAGTCCGAGATCATCGCACTGAGTATGACGCAAGGCCTGCTTTGCGTCTGCCCGAGTTCACGCATCGTCACCGGATCGTTGTATCGCATCGAGGCGCCAAGTCTGTCGCATCATTGGGGGACGCAGTAAGAAACCAATGCATCACCTCCCAATGCAGTGAGAAACCAATGCATCACCTCCTCTCCGGTAAGGAACTGATGCATCACCTCCCCCGCGCTGCCGTAAGGAACCGACGCATCTCCTCCGCCTTAGCAAGGAAGCTTCACATCACCTACCCTGAGTGTAAGGAACCAACACATTACCTTCCCTGTGGCCCATTTTGTTTGTTTGCGTGACGCATCCCAGGTACTTTGTGAGAAAAGTCTGGCATCTGCAATTTGCTTTGAAGTGAACTATTTCTACCATCTGAAAGTCACATTTTTATTACTGTATTTGTGGATTTTTGTCGTTTGGTCTTGTTGTGGTTTAGATAAAGGTTACTTATTTTTCTAAACTGGTGTGGTGTCTATTTGCAGTGTTTTCACTGTATTACTTTATGTGTTCACAAATGCTTTACACACTGCCTCTGAGATAAGCCTGTCTGCTCGTGCCAAGCTACCAAGGGGTGAGCAGGGGTTACTTTAGGAGTGTATCCCCCTTACCCTGACTAGAAGCAAGGGTCCTTATTTAGAAAAAAGGTACCTACCTGTGCCAACTATAGACCCCCATTTTTAACAGCTGCAGTTTATGCAGCAGTCATGCGGGTGCCAGCAAAGCCTCCTATGAGTTACCATTGGACTCTCTTTGGACCCAGGGTGGACTCCAGATTGGTCCCATGGGAGTCCTGCAAGGGTCCTGAAAAATCAATTACAAAAAAGCGAGGAAAAATTGAAAAATGTAAGAAGGATGTTCATGGGGCTTGGCACTAATGGGTGGTTGGGTGCAGGGCCTGGCTGAAGAAGGCCGAGAAAAGGGGAGAGTCCCAAAATGCAATTTCCCTATGCAATTTCCCAAAAGTTGAACCAAGCTACATCCACAACAACTGAATGGAATTATACCAAATTGGGCAGAAAGCTTTATTTTTACCCAGAAAACGTGCTTTTTTTGATTTGGTGTAAGTAGTTTTTGAGAAGTTAAGGTACAAAATTCATCTATATTTAGAAAAATTATAC
Source organism: Triturus cristatus (assembly GCF_964204655.1). Taxonomy (NCBI): domain Eukaryota; kingdom Metazoa; phylum Chordata; class Amphibia; order Caudata; family Salamandridae; genus Triturus; species Triturus cristatus. Next base: position 1,193,970,297 of record NC_140591.1, read on the forward strand.
TACAGTAGTTCCCTGGGGCCTCCAAATGTATTAATTTTTTTTAAAAGAGGAGGGGCGGTACAGACCCCTCCCTGAGCCAGTTTATGGCCCCGGAGACCACATCCCCCAGGGACTCCATAATACTTTTTTTTTTTAAGGGAAGGGGGCATGCTGCCTCCTCTTCAAGCCATTGAATGGTGAAGGGAACCCCAATCCCTGGTACCAAAACCTAAATTATTACGGAAAGGGCCCAATGGCAGGCAGGGTCCTAGGGACCCCATACCCTGGGACACTGTGTTGTTCCCTGCCTGGGAAATTGACAGCAGGAACATTAAAAAAAAGTTGCAGTAATTCTCTTGAATCATAGAATAAATGACCCTAGGAGATCTTAGCATAGTTTGTAAAGCACTCTGAGCTGGAGCTGTGTACTCTTCAACTGGAATACTGTGACCCCTTGTCTTTGATCCTATAGCTGCATTTCGTAACATGAGAAAACCATGCTTTTGGTTGTTTTGAATAAAATGCTTAATTTAAAATATTTTTTAGACAATATTTATTTTTATTCATTGCCATGTATGTACATGGAAATACATTGGATTACAGTTATTGATAAATTATTTTTGTGATTTCTTAACGCAGCGTGCAGGTCTGCTTTACATATGTTGAAGTGCTGACCCCCTGATAAAGGCAATAGGCCGGCCTTTCATATTTTGGACTTCGACTCTTTGACAAAGCCAGTAGGTCTGCTAGCCAGTAGGTCTGCTTTATCTAAAATGACCGCCTTCATATTGGTATCCAATGTGTAGTTCAGCAGTATACATACCAGGCAAGCAATCAATCAATCAATCAATAAAGTGTCTTGTAGAGCATGAATACTCACCCGTAAGGGTATCATGGTCCAGCTGATCCGTCGATGGCACTGTGGTTCAGTCAAAGAGACAGGTCTTGAGGTCCTTCCTGCAATGAAGCAGTGACAGTGATTGCCTGAGGTGGAGAGGCAGGATGTTCCAGGTCTTTGCTGTGAGGTAGGAGAAGGATTTTCCTCCGGCTGTGGTCTTGCAGATATGTGGGACACTGGCCAAGGCCAGTTGGACTGAGTGGAGATCTCTGGTGGGTGCTTGGAAAGCGAGGCGGTGGTTGAGGTGCTCAAGTCTCACATCATGTAGGGTTTAGTATGCATGTGTGAGAATCAAGAAGGTGATTCTTTTGTTGACTAGGAGCCAGTGGAGGTCTCTTAGGGAGCAGTGATGTGGATGTGGTGGGGGATGTTGAGGATGAGTATGGCAGAGGTGCTCTGGCTGTTCTGCAGTTTCTTGAGAAGTTTCTGGGTGATGCCGGTGTAGAGTGTGTTGCTGTGGTCAAATCTACTGCTGATGAGTGTGCGGGTGACCGTCTTTCTGGACTAAGTGGGGATCCACTTGAAGATCTTTCAGAGCAGGCGTAGAGTGTAGAAGCAGGATGATGAGACAGCGTTGATCTGGTGGTTCATGGTGAGTGAGGAGTCCAGGATTGTTAGACCTGTCAGCCCTTTGGGTGGTCCCTCCTCATCATTATTTATTTTGTCCCACTTCTGCCTCAAACCCTGTTATAATTTTTCCTTTTTGGGAACCACCAGACTTGATAGTGTTGATGCAGGGTCAGGGAGCCATTTTCCCTACCCCTGGAACTTCTGTCTGAGGGCCTGAGACACAAAACGGTGGCCATCCATTGTCACCTGTGACATAACCAGAACCCACTGGAGGTTTCTAGAACCTTCTGTAACATTCTAGAACCCTGTGACAGTGGGAGGCAGTTTAGAATGTTGGGAGGCCATCTCAGAGTGGCAGTTGGCATCTGACTGGAGAGGAGAGAGGACAGAGATAGAAGGAGGTCGGAGTAAGGCAGCAGGGGTGGAAACCAGTGCTTGGAGTGGGGTCCAGAAACCCACCCTTGATGCTAGTCCCTACTGACCAAGCCCAGCCTAAAGCCCTGTGTGGGACCAAGACCAGAAGAACCATCTTAAGGACCTGAATAGTTGGAGCAGGCCTTAAAGAGGAAGAACAGCAAGCTCCTGACCTGTTCAGCAGTGTCCTCCTGAAGTCCTGACGTCGAGAAGCCTGGAGACCTGGGGCCTGAGGTCGAGAAGCGGCGCTGACGGAAAGCAGACGTCGTACCCGGAGCCGTCAGAGGTCGAGTGAGGGCGCCGACGGAGGTCGTGGAGAGGCACCGGAGGTCGAGTGGAGTGTCACCGGAGGTCGAGTGAGGGCGCCGACGGAGGTCGTGGAGAGGCGCCGGAGGTCGAGTAAGGAGTCACCTGAGGTCGAGGTGAGGCGTCGACGGGGGAGTGAAGTCCGCCCACTGGAGTCGCCGGAAACTGAGGTGAAGTGCGCCAGAGGTCGGGAGTGGAGATCGCACTCCGGAGACACCCGGAAGCGGGGAGACCGTGTCCCTGCGACGCCGGAAGGCGACATCGAGTCGAGACCGCCCAGCGACATCGAGTCGAGACCGCCCAGCGACATCGAGTCGAGACCGCCCAGCGACATCGAGTCGAGGCCACCCAGCGACATCGATCCGGAGCCGCCTCACGACGTCGACACGGCGCCGTGCGGAGCCGATCGTCGAAGAAGGGACAGTAAGTGGTAGAAGGGGCGTCTAAGGCCCCGTGGAGCCCTAAAAGACCATTCTAGGGGCTAGAGGGGTGTTAGAACCAGCCTGGGAGTGTGGTACAGTGACATCTGTGTGGGGCTGTGTAGTTTGGAGGGCCAGATCATTAGGTTATCCTCATTCTGCCTCAGCTTAGGCCCCAGCCTTGACCAATCTAGGTGGGACACCCCCATGCCACCCAAATGACCACAAGCTGTGTATGGGCAAAGTAAGACCAAGTTACCTCATGAAAGTGATCTGATCTGTAACTGTCATTGATTGCTTTACCTTATTTATTGAAGGTGCTTTATTTATTGTCTTCCACTAATTTATTCCTGCACTGTATTTATTGTCTGACTGTATTTATTTGCCGTCTATATTTATTGCACATCTATTTATTCTTTGCTTATTGATGACCTGAACCTATGTGTTGAAATTCAGAAGTAGTATTGTTTATTTGACCTGCTCTTTTGAAGGAAAATCCTACTGTATTGTATTTATGTAATGAAACCTGCAACAAAGAGAAAATAAGATAAAGACATATATATTTTCATCTTGTCTTCCATAATTTTTACGGTGTAGTGTCGTTTTTGGAACGGATGAGCGCATGGTTATTGTGAGGGTGTGACGTACGCTTAACACGGTGCCTGACCCCCAACCGCTCGAGCCAAGCTACCACTGTGCTGGGAACCTGGTGACTGCTAACCCGGTTGCCCGCTTTCCAACATAAAATTGGTGTTCAGCGGTGGGATAGAGCTGTGCTTGCGTCTACTCGACAATAACTTTGGGTAGTCCATAGGCCTACACCGGGAGTTTTCTCCAAGCGGACTTCCTGATTTTGAGTTTTGTTTTTTCCAAATTTACTTCTGGTGGTGGGAGGAGGTATTACAAAAGGTACCCCCCTGCATAGCTTCTGTAAGCAACTGTCTTCTATCCTGAGTGGGCAAAATGGAGTTTGTATTGGAGGATGTAGAAACTTACACTGTGGCCCAACTCAGAGAGTTTTGTCAGCGAGAGGGGGTGTTTTGTCCCCAAGGTGCAAAGAAGGGTGAGCTCCAGACCAGCTTGAGGGCTTGGTGGGAGGCACGACGAGAAAGTAAGGTTGAGAAGGAGGACAGGGATGGAGAGCCTGACAGCGAGGGGGCTGGTTTGTACCAAACTGAGGTGGGGAACCTATTAGCGGGGCCCAGAACACTTTCAAGGAAGGGCAGCAGTGTCTCTAGCAACGGCTTATTAGAAGCAGAGTTAACTGACCGGAGGGAGAAAAGACAGCTCACATGGGAGTTGGCGAAGCTGGGGAAAGAAAAGGAGGAACGGAGGATGGCTCACGAGTTGAGGCTCAGAGAGATAGATCTCCAGATCCTACAGGTCGGGGCACACACTGTTCCTAATGGTGGCAGCGAAGAAAGAGAAATCACCAGGGAACCCAAACCTTATTTGCCAAAAGACATAGTAGCCAGCTATAGTGCGGGAGAGGACATCGCCAAGTGGCTAGCGGCCTATGAGGTCTCTTTAAGAGTCCATGGGGTTCCAGAGAAATATTGGGGAGGGGGATTGTACAAATACATGCCTCCAGCTGGCAGGGATACATTATTGGCCCTAGAGCAGGATGAGCAGACCCACTACCCCACCATGAAAGTGGCGCTCGTGAGGAAGTTTGGACTAACACCCGAGAAGTACAGACAGAAGTTCCGGGGTAGCCACAAACTGGGCACACAGAATTGGGTGGATTTCCTGGACTATGCAAAGAAGGCATTAGAGGGTTGGATACAGGGCAGCGAGGTGAGGGACTACGAGGGGTTGTTTGATTTGATGTTGAAGGAACACCTGCTCGGAAAATGTTTCCCCGAACTGCGTCAACACCTGGTGGATAGCAAGCTGACCAAACCCCGGAAGCTTGCTGAGGAGGCGGACATTTGGGCTAGTACCCGGGTGTCCACAAGGGGGACTGGAGGGGACTCTCAAAAGACCGGACAGGGCGCCCCCCAGAAGAAAGAGGGAGGGGAAAAGAAAACGGAGTTCTCTAAAGGCCCCCAAAATAGTTTCCAAGGGAAGGGAACAGGATTCACCCCTAGGGCTAACCCACCCAGAAACCCTAATCCTGGCCAGAGTCAGCAGCCAAGGGTTGTCCATTGCTACGAGTGCGGTGGTGTCGGACACTATAAGGGAGATGTGAAGTGCCCAAAAAGACCACCCCCTCCCATCGGAGGAAAGGCCCCCGGAGTAGCTAGTGTAGTGCTCGGGGAGGAGATGCCTTTAGATAAGGGAAGGGAGTGGGCGGGTGTCACTTTAGTGTCCCTGGGAGAACGGGAGATGGTTCCTAAGATCCAGGTGCCCGCAAATACCACAAAGTATGGGCAGTGGGTCACCATCAACGGCCAAAGAGGGGAGGCTCTGAGAGACACAGGAGCCAGTATGACTATGGTACGTAGCCAACTGGTGTCTCCAGAGCAGGTGATTCCCGATGTACTCCACCCTGCCGCGATGGCTGACAGCAGAATGGGCCACTATCCGGTGGCCGAGGTTCCATTTGAATGGGAAGGGGTTGCAGGGTTGCTTCGAGTTGCCGTAAGCCCTGCCGTGCCAGTCGATTGTCTGCTGGGGAATGACATGGAGCATAATGCTTGGAAGGAGGTGGAATACCGGACTCATGCTGAGATGCTGGGTACACCTGACTGGGCCTGTGTCAGCACAGGGTCTGCGACTACCCGGAGGGGGAGTTCGTTTAGGCGGGAGCCTGGAACAAAGGCACAGCCGGCTGCCGACCAAGGGAAGAACCGAGGACAGGAGGAGCCTGTCCTCGGTTAGGCCACCGGATAGGCCACCGGAGGTGGTGGACCAGGAGTCCGCGGAGGGGGATGTTACCAAACTGGAGAACCTACCCATCCCGGCCGAGTGGCACGTGGAGGAAGGGCCAACCAGGGAGGAATTCTGCAAGGGCCAGAGGGAGTGTCCTACCCTTGAGGGACTGAGGCGACAGGCCGAAGCCCAGGCAGCAGGGAACGTTGAGGGGAACTACAATATTTACTGGGAGGATGGCCTCCTCTACAGTGAACCCAAGGCACCCATGCACGGATCGTCACGGGCCTTGGTTGTCCCTCAACGTTATCGAGCCTTCCTCCTGGAATTGGCTCATGAGATCCCCTTGGCAGGACACCTGGGGCAAGACAAAACCTTTGCCCGGCTTGTCCCACACTTTTATTGGCCTCAAATGAAAGTGTCGTCCGACACCTACTGCCGGACGTGTGTGTCTTGTCAAGCCAGTGGGAAAACAGGGGTGAAGCTGAAAGCTCCCCTGGAACCACTTCCTGTCGTTAGCACCCCCTTTGAAAGGGTGGGCATCGACATTGTGGGTCCGTTAGATCCGCCTACTACAGCTGGTCACAGGTTTATCCTGGTTCTGGTGGATCATGCCACACGGTACCCAGAGGCCATACCTCTGAGGACCATTACTGCACCTGTTGTGGCTAGGGGAATCTTTACCCGAGTGGGTTTTCCCAAGGAAGTTGTGTCTGACAGGGGGACCAACTTCATGTCAGCATACATGCGGGCCATGTGGAAGGAGTGTGGAGTGACCTACCGGTTCACCACTCCTTACCACCCCCAGACCAATGGTCTGGTGGAGAGGTTCAATAAAACCTTGAAAGGCATGATCAGAAGTCTGCCTGAAAGCCTGCGGAGGAAATGGGACATCCTCCTACCCTGTATATTGTTTTCCTACAGGGAAGTGCCACAGAAGGGAGTGGGCTTCAGCCCTTCGAGCTTTTGTATGGGCACCCTGTGCGTGGACCTCTCAGCCTGGTGAGAGACGGATGGGAAAGAACTCCCAGAAAGCTTCCCCAGGACGTGGTGAGCTACATGCTGGCCTTCCGGAGCTTAATGGCTAAGTTGTGGAAGCAAGCTTCTGACAACTTGGAAGCCAGCCAAGCAGTGATGAAGGCGTGGTATGACCACAATGCTCACCCGGTGGAGTTGGAGCCTGGCCAGAAGGTGTGGGTGATCGAACCAGGAGAGCTTAGCGCCCTCCAGGATCGCTGGTCAGGACCCTTTGAGGTGTTGGAGAAGAAGGGCAAGGCTACCTACTTGGTGGATCTGAAGACCCCTCGCCAGCCCCTACGGGTGCTGCATGCCAACCGCCTCAAACCCCACCATGAGAGGCCCGAAGTCATCTTGCTGATGGTGACTGACGGAGCAGAGGACGTGGAAAGCGAGCCTCTCCCCGACTTATTTGCGTCTCAAGAGAAGGATGGGTTGGTGGAGGGAGTGATTCTCTCCCCGTCCCTAACTCCTGAACAGCAGGAGGACTGCCGCCAGGTTCTGGGGCAGTACTCTTCGTTGTTCTCCCTTGTTCCGGGTAGGACTCGCCTGTGCGCCCATGACGTGGACACAGGAGACAGCCCACCTGTGAAGTCAAAGATCTACCGGATGACAGACAAGGTGAAGGCCAGTATTCACAGTGAAGTCACTAAGTTGCTGGAGCTAGGAGTGATTGAACTTTCTAGCAGCCCCTGGTCCAGTCCGGTGGTATTAGTACCAAAAGCTGTACCACCGGGTGCCCAACCGGAACTGAGGTTCTGTGTGGACTACCGGGGACTGAATTCAGTAACCAAGACTGATGCTCATCCGATCCCGAGGTCGGATGAACTGATTGACCGGCTGGGAGCTGCCCAATATCTGAGTACCTTTGACCTTACTTCCGGGTACTGGCAGATCTCTCTGACTGATGGAGCTAAGGAAAGGTCAGCCTTCTCCACGCCCAAGGGCCACTACCAGTTCTGCGTGATGCCCTTTGGGCTCAAGAACGCACCTGCCACGTTTCAGCGTCTGGTGAACCAGATCCTCACTGGAATGGAGAGTTTCTCTGCTGCTTATCTGGACGACATTGCCGTCTTTAGTAACAGCTGGGAGGATCACTTGCGTCACCTGCAAACTGTTCTCCAGGCCCTGAAGCAAGCTGGTTTAACGATCAAGGCCAGTAAATGCCAGATCTGGCAGGGGTCGGTAGTGTACCTTGGACACTTGGTGGGTAGGGGAGCGGTGCAACCCCTCCAGGCGAAAATCGAGGCCATCATGGCCTGGGAACCCCCCAAGACTCAGACTGAGGTCCGAGCTTTTCTGGGCCTCACCGGATATTACCGCCGCTTCGTGAAGGGGTATGGGACCATTGTGGCCCCTCTCACGGAGCTTACGTCCAAGAAGCAACCTCGACGGGTAGTCTGGACGGAGGCTTGTCAGCAGGCCTTTGTGAAACTGAAGCAAGCCATGTGCGAGGCCCCGGTCTTAAAGGCCCCAGACTTTTCCAAGGAGTTCATTGTCCAGACGGATGCATCGGAACATGGCATTGGGGCAGTGTTATCGCAACTCAATGAAGAGGGCCTGGATCAACCCGTGGTCTTCCTATCCCGGAGACTACTTCCCAGGGAACAGAAGTGGAGTGCAATAGAGCGTGAAGCCTTTGCAGTGGTATGGGCTCTGAAGAAGTTGCGGCCATACCTGTTTGGCTCGCACTTCCTAGTTCAGACCGACCACAGACCCCTTCGGTGGCTGATGCAGATGAAGGGGGAGAATCCCAAGTTGCTAAGGTGGTCTATCTCCCTACAGGGAATGGACTTTCAGGTGGAACATCGGCCTGGAGTGGACCACGCCAATGCAGACGGTCTCTCAAGGTATTTCCGCCTTAGTGATGAGAACTCCCAAGGGGTTGGGTAACTCTCCCCACTTTCAGCTGGGGGGGACGCGTGTTAGACCTGTCAGCCCTTTGGGTGGTCCCTCCTCATCATTATTTATTTTGTCCCACTTCTGCCTCAAACCCTGTTATAATTTTTCCTTTTTGGGAACCACCAGACTTGTTAGTGTTGATGCAGGGTCAGGGAGCCATTTTCCCTACCCCTGGAACTTCTGTCTGAGGGCCTGAGACACAAAACGGTGGCCATCCATTGTCACCTGTGACATAACCAGAACCCACTGGAGGTTTCTAGAACCTTCTGTAACATTCTAGAACCCTGTGACAGTGGGAGGCAGTTTAGAATGTTGGGAGGCCATCTCAGAGTGGCAGTTGGCTTCTGACTGGTGAGGAGAGAGGACAGAGATAGAAGGAGGTCGGAGGAAGGCAGCAGGGGTGGAAACCAGTGCTTGGAGTGGGGTCCAGAAACCCACCCTTGATGCTAGTCCCTACTGACCAAGCCCAGCCTAAAGCCCTGTGTGGGACCAAGACCAGAAGAACCATCTTAAGGACCTGAATAGTTGGAGCAGGCCTTAAAGAGGAAGAACAGCAAGCTCCTGACCTGTTCAGCAGTGTCCTCCTGAAGTCCTGATGTCGAGAAGCCTGGAGACCTGGGGCCTGAGGTCGAGAAGCGGCGCTGACGGAAAGCAGACGTCGTACCCGGAGCCGTCAGAGGTCGAGTGAGGGCGCCAACGGAGGTCGTGGAGAGGCACCGGAGGTCGAGTGGAGAGTCACCGGAGGTCGAGTGAGGGCGCCGACGGAGGTCGTGGAGAGGCGCCGGAGGTCGAGTAAGGAGTCACCCGAGGTCGAGGTGAGGCGTCGACGGGGGAGTGAAGTCCGCCCACCGGAGTCGCCGGAAACTGAGGTGAAGTGCGCCGGAGGTCGGGAGTGGAGATCGCACTCTGGAGACACCCAGAAGCGGGGAGACCGTGTCCCTGCGACGCCGGAAGGCGACATCGAGTCGAGACCGCCCAGCGACATCGAGTCGAGACCGCCCAGCGACATCGAGTCGAGACCGCCCAGCGACATCGAGTCGAGGCCGCCCAGCGACATCGATCCGGAGCCGCCTCACGACGTCGGCACGGCGCCGTGCGGAGCCGATCGCCGAAGAAGGGACAGTAAGTGGTAGAAGGGGCGTCTAAGGCCCCATGGAGCCCTAAAAGACCATTCTAGGGGCTAGAGGGGTGTTAGAACCAGCCTGGGAGTGCCAGGGGTGAACTGAGACTGGTGCAGTGACATCTGTGTGGGGCTGTGTAGTTTGGAGGGCCAGATCATTAGGTTATCCTCATTCTGCCTCAGCTTAGGCCCCAGCCTTGACCAATCTAGGTGGGACACCCCCATGCCACCCAAATGACCACAAGCTGTGTATGGGCAAAGTAAGACCAAGTTACCTCATGAAAGTGATCTGATCTGTAACTGTCATTGATTGCTTTACCTTATTTATTGAAGGTGCTTTATTTATTGTCTTCCACTAATTTATTCCTGCACTGTATTTATTGTCTGACTGTATTTATTTGCCATCTATATTTATTGCACATCTATTTATTCTTTGCTTATTGATGACCTGAACCTATGTGTTGAAATTCAGAAGTAGTATTGTTTATTTGACCTGCTCTTTTGAAGGAAAATCCTACTGTATTGTATTTATGTAATGAAACCTGCAACTAAGAGAAAATAAGATAAAGACATATATATTTTCATCTTGTCTTCCATAATTTTTACGGTGTAGTGTCGTTTTTGGAACGGATGAGCGCATGGTTATTGTGAGGGTGTGACGTACGCTTAACATGGTGCCTGACCCCCAACCGCTCGAGCCAAGCTACCACTGTGCTGGGAACCTGGTGACTGCTAACCCGGTTGCCTGGTTTCCAACATAAAAGATGCAGAGGTTTCGTGCGTGGTCTGTGGGGAGTTCCAAGTGCTGTGGGCCACCAGGAGTCATCCCAGGCGAAGGAGGTGGAGCCCAGGATGAGGACTTCGGTCTTCTCTGAGTTGAGCTTGAGGCAGCTGTTCATCATCCAGGTGGCAACAGCCTTCATCACATCGTGGAAGTTATTCTTGGAGACTGTGGGTTCATTGGTGAGGGAGAGAATAAGCTGGGTGTCCTCGGCGTAGGAGACAATGTTGAGTTTGTGGTTCCTAATGATTGCTGCACGCAGGGCCATGTACATGTTGAAGAGAGTGGGGCTCAAAGAGGAGCCCTGAGGCACTCTGCAGCTGATCTCTGTGGGTTCATAGTGGAACAGTGGTAGTTTGACTCTCTGGGCAGAGAAGTCCAGAAGGATGAGCTGCAGTTTTCCCTCGGTCGAGGAGAGTGTGGACGTCATTTGTGGCATCAAGGAGGGCGGTCTTGTTGCTGTTGTTGCTTCAGAAGCCGGATTGGGAGAGGTCTTTGATGAACTCAAAGTTGGGCATTGATGGCCTTCTCAATAACCTTTGCTGGGAAGGGGAGCAGAGAGATGGGTCTGAAGTTCCTGAGGTTCTTCGGATCAGCAGAGGGGTTCTTCAGCAAGGGGATAATCTCTGCGTGTTTCCAGTCTTTCGGGAATGTGGCATAGTTGATGCATGGTGCTGCAGAGTTCAGGGGCGATGGATGCGTTGGCTCACTTGAAGATGTGGTGTGGGCAGGGGTCTATGGGTGCTCTGGAGTGGATGTTCTTTATGATCTTGAGGTTGTCATCAGTGATTAGGGGAGTTCAACTGAGCAGGGTTTGCTGGGTCCGATGTCGTGTGGTGGTTGCGGTTGGGGTGAGAGGGTCTTGGGTATCGAGGCTGTCGGATCTGTCGTATATCTCCTTAGTATTTTGGTGGAAAAAGGTGCTGATGTTGTTGCAGAGGTCTTGGGAGGGTGGAATGTCTGCTGTCTCTGTGCTGGGTTTGGCAAATTCTTTAACAACGTAGAAATGTTCTTTGCTATTGAGTGCGTTGACGTTGATCCTTTCTTGTAGGGATGCTTTTTTGTTGTTCTAATGAGGTGTTGGTGTGTGGTGACAACAGTTTTGAAGGCTGAGTGGTATTCCGGGGTCTTGCTGCTCCTCTATCTCTTCTCAAGCCGTTCACAGGTGTGTTTGGACTCATGAAGGGAGAGAGAGAATCAGCTGGCTTTCTTGGAGTGTCGCTTGCCTGGGGATTTCTTTGGGGGAGCCAGTGTGTCAGTGCAGTTGGAGATCCATCGTTGGAGGTTGCGTGCAGAAGTATTAGCGTCCGTGGATGTCAGTGGAGGGTTTTTGCTGAGGGAGGTGGCGAGCTGTTCTTCGGTGACCTTGTTCCAACTTCTGCAAGGGTAGGGGTAGGTGTGGTGGTGTACAGTGGGTTTCGTGAAAGAGAAGTGGAGGCTGCAGTGGTCGGTCCAAAGGAGCTCAAAGGTGTAGCTGAAGGAGATTTTGGCACTGTCTTGAGAAAATGGGGTTGAGCGTGTGTCCTGCTGAGTGGGTTGGGGAGGTGATCTGTTGTTTGTGTCCGATGGTGGTGAGGTTCTCCAGCAAGGACAAGGTGTTCTTGTCGTTGGAGTTGCGAAGGTGAAAGTTGAGGTCGCTATGGAGGATGTAGTCTGTGGAGGCGAGAGCGTGGGGTGTGATGAAGTCAATGATGGAATCGCTGAATGGTGGATGGGGTCCGGGCATCTGTAGATGAGAGTGCCATGGAGGGTGGGGTTCGGGTTGGTCTGGACCTCAAAATGGAGGTGCTCCATGTTGGTTAAGGGGTCATTCGAGTGGGTGGTGAGGTGGAGGGTGCTTTTGTGTACGATGGGGATGCCTTCACAGAGTTTGTTGATGCTGTCCTTTCATACAGCAGGACGAAGAGTTGAAATCACCCAAACCTTTTCTTACTTGGGTGTTTTATTTAACACAGCCACGTGGACCATTATGGTAGCCAACAGATGTCTTATGCAAGAAAAAAGTAATTTGGTCATTTTTTCTTTTACGAAAAAATTAGGTTCTCAGCCATTGGAGGCCATTTACAAGATCTATTCAGTGAAAGCAGTTTCTGTAGCCACATATGGGGTACAAGTTGCGAGACTGGCAAACGTCAACGCCTTACAAACTATTTGAAGATGCCTTCTTCAAAAATCTTTTAATGCTCTCTAGAAGCTGTTCTAATTTTAATACGCATCAAGAGATGAATGTACCTTATATATCAGATATAGTTTGTCTTTCTCCGATTTTATTATGGCACTCATTGTGGAGAAGGGAAACTGTGGCCTTGACACAAAATATCATTAGGGATTGTTTAAAACTTGACCAGGTACAGAAGGTTCCCTGGATACAATATGTTAAAGATACATTGACTGCTTTGGGACTGCAATCTAAATTTATAAACCCAGCTAATTGCCAAACGACCCCAAAAGAACAAATAAAAAAAACCTCTTTTTAATTGAAAGATAGAATGACAGATATGAAAATAAGTGTCACATATTTATGGTGATAACATACTCGAAGATCCCCTTTAACCCTTTTGACGTAAACTCTCTATCTAGTGTTTGTCACTAGTATGTGTCATCGCTTCATATTAGCAAGATTTTACTTACACCTTATTCCATGCATGCTGGGCCACCCTACAGGTATCTATTCACCAAATGCATTACCATTTTGCCAATGAGACGGAAAAGTTCAACACTCTAATTTGCACCTTATCCTTTTTTGTAAATGTTATATGGTCCATTGCAAAAAGTACACCCTCCCTCTTATGCGTAAAAATTAATTCACACATGTCGCCTTGCCTTATACTTCTTTCAAATGTTGTCTGATCAGTATGTGTGTTATTGCCGTGTGTCCTACCTTTGTCTGTCAATAATGACTAGGAGATCACTTGACTCTTAATGATATAAATGACTAGTTTTATAGTTTATATATTTTAATCTTATAAGGTGCATTTTTAATGGAATTATGTTTATGAATTATTTTTGGATTACGCAAAGAATGCAACAATGTGATATTAGTTTATGAAATTTGGGAGTGCTTTGGCGGTCTTCTGTGTGAAGTTTTAGCTCCCATATTAATAGTTGCATTTTTATTCTCTTCCTACTATTTGATATTCATGCATACGATTTTCATGTAAGCTCTGATCTGTTGTATCATACAGGTTTTAAGTGTATTTACCGTCATTCTCTGAGATTGTTATCCATGCTGTAATGTACTGTTATTTTATTTAAAAAGATGAATTCTGATTCTGATGCGTCCTTCTGAATGATCTTGTAGCCATCTGAGATGGTGGTGGCGATGCCCGGGGCAGACCAGTAAAGTACCAATCTTGTAAGACCCACACATGAGCATGTAAACAAATTCATGTTTAATAGTGCATATTGTAATCACATGGAGATCCAATGTGAATTAAAAAACAAGATAGTCTTTATTCCATAAATGCATTCATATTCATAAAAACATGGTCCAATTAGTTCTTGGTATCCAACATGTTTCCCTCATAAGAACTTCTTCAGGGCTTTTAATTCTTGTGCAGTTCACCTGTCAGATCACTTGGACATACCTTATAGTCCAGAAATGATATGGACCTACCTTATACTCTCGACGTGTCCCGTGTCGATGATGTGGACCAACCCCGTAGCCCCAACTCTTACTTTTGAGAAAAACTGCAAGAAGTCAGATGGGACTGAGGGAGGAGATACTGTTGTGGGGGATATGATGTAGTTGTGATTCTCGTATATGTTGCCATTGTTGTCCCTTTTTTGGGAGACACAACAGAAGGTATATGAGACACTGACCTTACCACTAATTGTCTAACCCCCACCATGGTTGTGTGTGTGACTAAGTATCTGCAAGGTAAGTACCTGGGATCAATCAGACTCTCTTCTTTAATGGTGCATGTACATTCAAGAAATGGTGATACTTCTCACAGAAGATTTAGGATCTCTGTTCTTACATGCAGTTTGGTACAATGTCTGCAAAAAGGGTAAAGTAGACATATGTTATACGAGGCCTTTAAACATTGATTCTCATTACCCATGCAAAGCGTAGATTAAGCACATGTAAGCAATATCTAGTCACCTTAATTTTTCGGGATATACTTTGCAGCAATTCCAAAAGTGCTTCCACCTGAATGCTTTTGGCCTTGAAGTTGAGCATGAAGCAAACTGTTCTGCACATTAGTATTTTAACATGATTAGTAGCTGATCAGCATATTACTCAAAAGCACTAGCGTTAGACTTTGATTGTTTTTGATTATGCGCAAGATGTTTCAACACAAATCTCTGGGTCTGACAACGACTTGTGTGTCAGTAATGTACTTACTTGTTCTAGCTTTATGCATACCTACAAATGATACCTGTTTAATGCTATTTTGTCTTTTTCTCTTTTTTCAGAGTTGTCTCGCATTCAATGGCTTGAGGTGATCAAACGGCTCCGCGATGAGAAGACATGCTCTGGAACATTGGGTAACTTCCTTTCTATTTCTTCTAAGGACCTGTCGTGTATGTACGCTGAGTGGCTCAGGGTTGGTGCTCTTGTGTAGATTATCTTGAGCCAAAGCGGCTTCTACAGTCCAGGCGTAGTTTAAATAGACCACTTCCCATGATCGCACCCCAGCCAGACCCAACATGGCCACTGAGAATGCCAACATCTCATGCCATATCTTGTCAGTCTCATAACTCAGAGTGTCAGCTAACAGAAAGTACTCAACGCATTAAAAGTAATTTAAATAATGCTAATAAAACATAAGGGAACCAATGCCAACAGGAAACATAAGCTCTCGGGGGCATATCTGGCATCAGCGAATGACATCCCCTCCACCGCTACCCTCTCTATCTAAAATCCAGGTGATCACCGGATTCAGAAGGGACCCCTCCCCTCCTAATCACCCTAGACCCCTGCCTCCCTTACCAACATCCCCAGGGCCACCTTTTAAGAAGAACATCAATAACGAGGCACCCACCACTACCTGCTTGCTTACTAACTGCAGATTGGCCACTAAACATGCAACTGAACTAGCTGAATCCATCCTCACCCATGACATAGACATAGCCTTCATCACAAAGAAGTAGCTAAACGATTGCTCGACACCCATCGTGGACACTTTCGTGCCACCAGGCTTTGTAATCATCAACAAAGATCCAAATGACCAAAAAGGCGGAGGTATAGCAATCATCCATAAAATCAATATATCTGTGACTGAAATCAACACCTTTAATTATAACTCCTGTGGATGCCTTTCCGTCAACATCAACACAAGCGACAACAAGTAATTTCAGTGCCATCTTCTATACCATCCCCCAGGAAACACCGCCACATTCACCGAACATCTGTCCGATATGATTGCTCATTGCTCACTCCGATACGCCAATAACCTAATTCTGGGAGACCTGAACCTACACTGGAATGAAAACACGGTAATCCAGAACCTAAATGAGCTGCTACTCAGCAACAACCTCACCCAGCAATGTTCAGAAGCCACCCACGACAAAGGAGCGATCCTTGATGTCATCATCTCCCAACGGGACACCATCACAATCGATCAGATCCTACCTGTCGACTGGTCTGACCACCACCTAATCCTATTCCACTTCAATCAACCAATCAAACATCAACCCCCCACCCAAGACCCCCCCAAAATGGATGAGAATCTTAGACAGATCTCCATGGACGACTTTGAAAAAAAGGTTATGCTCACTCCTGCCTACCTCCATGGATGATCTCTCTACAACAGAACACACCACTCACTATAACTCTACTATGACTTCCATCCTTGATCAAGTAGCCCCCCTGAGACTAAAAAAAACCAGGAACATTTCGTCCAGATCATGGTTCAACTCTGACATCAACGCGGAAAGACAACTAAGAGCCGCAGAACGACTATGGAGGGACAACCCCTCCAAAATCCTCCACGAGCAACTCAAGGAAACCCGAAGGAAATACAAAAAACACATTAACAACGAAAAAACCACCTTCTTCTGCACCACCCTGGACACCGCGAAAAATAGACCGAAAGAACTATTCAACATCATCAGACAACAAACATCCAAGCCTTCAGCTGCCTCTGGCCAGGCCTCCAAAGACCTATGTGACAAAATCTCCAAGATTGAGCTCTCACTTGACATCAACCCTAACCCCTCATGCACTAACTCACCCCCAGAAACTGAAGCCAACACATGCAAACATCCCACGAAATCCTGGAAATCCTTCAACCCCATACCTGAAAACGAGATTCTCAAACTGATCGCCACCTCCAAACCCGCATCTCACTCACTTGACCCTTTACCCACCCAACTAAATAAAAAGCTGCAACTCTCCATAGCTCCATTCTGGTGCAAGATCATAAACAGCCCCTTGAGTTCCGGCGTCATTCCCGACTGCCTCAAAGTCGGCCAAGTCACACCTCTCCTGAAAAAATCCGGCCTTGACACCAACGATTTGAACAACTTCAGACCCGTTTCCAACCTCCCCCTCCTTGCTAAAATCCTTGAAAAATGCGTTCTTTCACAACTAACTCAGCACATTAACAACCTCAACCTTCTAGATCCCAACCAATCGTAATTCAGAAAAGGCTACAGCACCAAGACCGCCATTCTAAACATTGTGGATGACATGCACAAATGCTGCCTACTCATCCTCCTGGACTTATCGGCAGCCTTTGACACAGTGGATCACACTCTACTCATTAAGGCTCTGCAAGACAGAGTAGGTGCTGATGAGGTGGTCCTACAATGGCTCTCCTCCTTCTTACAAAACCGCTCCCAAAAAATAAAACTCAAAACCTTCACATCCGACTCACACCCCGTCAACAGAGGTGTCCCACAAGGCTCAGTGCTCTCCCCTCAACTGTTCAACATTTATATGGAACTCCTCACCTCCATACTTAAAAAAGCCAACATCACCTTCCACCTCTATGCAGATGACACCCAGATCTATCTGGAAACCTCCTCCTTGAAGATATTCAGAGACTAAACAATACTCTCAAAGTCCAACATTGGCTATCCATAAACCACCTCAAACTCAACCAAGACAAAAAGGAAATACTCCTCATCTCCAACAAAGAAGAAAATCCCCAAACCATGGAATGGATCAAAGCAATCGATGCTCTCAACCGTAATCTCACCCCGGCCAACTCCATAAAATCAATAGGAATCACCCTAGACCCTAAACTGGACATGGACAGACACATCAAGAACTCTGCGAAGAGTGCCTTCCTAAATCTGAAGCTTCTCAACAAAATAAAGCCCTTCATCCCACCCAAAGACCTCAAACAAGCCACCCAATCCCTGGTGAGATCCAGACTCGACTATGGAAATGCTATCCTCACTGGTACAGCAAAATCCCACCTAGCCCCCCTCAAAACTACTCTAAACGCAGCAGCCAGAATGGTCACCGGAGTCAGGAAATTTGAGCACATTGCACCTGCACTGCAAGAACTTAAATGGCTCCCAGTAGAGATGTGTGCCAGCTTCAGAACTGCCCGTCTCACGCACAAAGCCCTCCACACAGGGAAACCGGAATACCTGGCTTCCAAACTCCAAAAGGCCGGCCAGACAAGGAACCTTAGGAGCTCCAACTCCCTACTGCTCATCCCTATGAAAACACGAAAACAAAAAACCACCGCACAATCCTTCGCTGGAAACGCACCCAAAATCTGGAACTCCATCCCAGCACACATTAGGACTATCCCGTCCTTTGTAAAATTAAAAAAACTCCTAAAAGACCTCTTCCTCAACCGTGCCTTCCCGAACTGTTAACCCTCGCTGTAGGGCACTTGCCGACTTTCTGCAGCCCCATGCCGCTTTGTCACCATCATCTTCCTCCTCCAAGTGCCCCTACACCCCTCCCTGTAAATGGTTCTGCTCAAGACAGGGTGCAAGGCTCCCAGGACTGCCTTACCTCATTTGTTGCACCACACACCGAGACTTTATGAACCAATATGTATACCTATGCCTTATTTTCGGACTCCTGCATTATAATCTGTTGTAAAGCACTCCGATACCCTCGGGTCTGGCCAGCGTTATATAAAACTCCTTAAATAAATAAAACAAATAGATAAGGGAATGGGGCATACCCCTCAGATACTGGGTGCAAAGCACTCAGTGCTCGGGGGCATATTCACTAAGGGTGGGCGGCAATTTCCGTTCCACTCGCGGAAATTGCGAAACGCGAAAATGTTGAAACTTCCGCGATCCGCGAGGGAACGGAAATTGTCGTCGCCCACCCCGCAGTTGAGTAGAGGTATTGCACAAAACGGTGGCATCTTATTGAATAAATATTATGCAGGGCAGGATTCATTCTGGCACGATGCTCCTGTCACAAAAATTCAACCCCAAACAGGAAGCACACTATTTGACCTTCAAATCGGGCACCTGTTTTATTTATAATATATCTGTAAGTCTTACAGATATAAATAAAGCAGGTGCCCGAGTTGAAGGTCACTTTCAGTAACGCATTAATCAGCACAAAACATTTGTGAGCACGGTCGAGGCTAGGCAGGTGTGCTTCTTTCTCCCCATATCTACCGTCAGCAATTTGCTGTAATCATTGATGGAGGTCTGTGCATCCATGGGTTTCTCAAGCGCAATCCCCGTGTAGTTCCTGACACCAGGAGGTTCTGTCACCTCATCTGCTGCTCTGGTCGGTCTCTGATCCTTTATAAACAAGAGGCATGTGAACTGCATAGAAGCCCCGCCCCACACACTGGTGGGGTGCAACATCTTCCCGCCCTTTCCCCACTATGATGGACATCTCACTCGAGGGACCCCGGCACCCATCGGCGCGGTGGCAAAGTTACAGATACACCTGGTCGCTGGAGACAACTCTTCTGGCCCTTTACGCAGCTGTAGTGTAGGAAAATCACTATACATTTACCCAACGAGGTAGCACTTACTGATTAGCCAGTAGAAAGTACTCCAGTTGAGTAGAGGTATTGCACAAAACAGTGGCATCTTCTTGGATAAATATGCAGGGCAGGATTCATTCTGGCACGATGCTCCTGTCACAAAAATGACAGGAAGCACTTAACTATTTGACCTTCAACTCAGGCATCTGCTTTATTTATATCTGTAAGTCTTACAGATATAAATAAAGCAGGTGCCCGAGTTGAAGGTCAAATTCAGTAACGCATTAATCAGCACACAAAAATCTCCGCGATCACGCGAAATTTCGCGTGATCGCGGAGATGTTTTGCCGTTTCGCGATATTTTGCGAAAGGCACTTTCGCAAATTCCGCCCACCCTTAATATTTCCATCTATTGTTGGGAGGATGACCCAGTGCATATTTACTTTGCATACATAACTACAAGGAATTTATCAGAACCGCAACTAAGAATGATTAGGCTCGTAGGTGCTAAACAGTGGCATGAACAGGGACATGACATCACCTTTAATTAGTATACCATGCTACCATAAGGGCTAAAGGTCAGATATATTCCTATATGATCTATTACAATTCAGATCGGCTCCATAAAATGTTCCCCTCTGTTGACCCCAGGTGCTTTAGATGTGGGCTGGTAGTGGGGGTGGGGGGCTGGCTCCATGTTGGGTTTACATGCTGCCACCTAAGGAATTTTTGGCAGGATATTTTCTCTGAAGTCAGTAAGAAACTGGAAACCTACTCTTTTTCCCAGCCTTCTTACCTCACTTTTTGGCAGAGTAGAGACGAGTGAAGACTTCACTGGAGGTCAACTTCAATTAATTTTTATTGCACCTTTAATTGTCAGATCACTTATCTTAGCAAACTTGAAGTCTAAGGTGGTCCTTGACGATCTCTCAACGGATTTAAAAAATGCAGAGAATCTTTAATCGAGAATCTATTTATGCTAAAAGGGAAGGTTCCTTTACCAAACTGGAAAGAATCTTGCGGTTTTGGAATTGAATTGTTTTCGTATCTACTATTTTATCAAGTACTATTCTATTAAAATTCATGAGTTTTTCTATACTTAGTAGGTCCCAAGCTTTTTAGTATGTTTTGAGTTTTTGTTTTTGGTGCACCTGCAGCGCTAAAACCAAAATGCATCTGATCTTGTTCCTATTTTTCTTTCCATCATGTTTTTCCTTGCGCAATAATCATTTATGAAATGTTTGGATGATGGTTTTTCTGTCTTAAAATCGATTATGAACTATGAATACTGTATATGCGCAACTGGAGCTATGCAGGTTGCTTCTCTGTATTTTGTATTTTTGTTCAGTGTAAAATGTTATACTTGTGCTACAAATAAAAAGAAAAAAAAAAAAAGATCTATTCCTATAGTATGGAATGCAGTCTGTGCATATTGTGTTATCAAATGCCGGTACTACAGTATGTGCGGCATACACAATGAAAATAGCTATTAGGGCATAGTTACTGTAGGTAACTGACAAGACTAAATTCTTGCATGTACCACTTTTGAGCATTAACACCCTTCCCTGTAGGCTACAAGTCCTACTAAGGGGTGACCTATTTAATATTTAAATGTAGGGTTTTTTGTTGTTAAAAAGGATGATTTTGGCAGATTTGCCTGCCAAAGTCAGGCTACAGAGGTAAGCCTGCAGCCATTTTTTCTATGGTCTAGTAGATGTCGTAACATATGATGTGAGTCACAGATGATATTTTACTCCCCATGCCATTGGTGTATTTTCCTGCACCATATACAACAGAGTAGTGGAAAGTTAAATATGTCAATGAGAAGTTAGCCAATTCTGTCATGTTTTAGGGATCGGAACACATATATTGGGGCCTGGACAGCAGCACCCAAGAGGTCACAGTTAAATAACCTGCACATCAGTCCACAAAAAAGGGGATGATGATGCAAAAAGAAATACTTTCTCACACAAAATGAACACTATTTTGAGTGCTTACTGCCAGAAACAATGGAGATGCAAGACCAAGTGCAATAGGTGATGAAGTTAATTCGGCTCCTGGAGTGCAGAGCAGATAGATGCCAAGGTTCAGCTTAACGCAGCATTGTAAGAGTAATGGGTGTAACAGAGGGATCAGAGGGCCTAGATATGGTTCAGATGTTTGAAACTTGGATTACGTCAGCTGTGGTGCTTCTGGGTCCCTCTCCATTTTTCTCCTTCAAATGAGCACATGTGCCAGCATGCTGTCTACCGTTGTGAGTCACTCCCAAGCCAATAGTGTAGAATATATTGCATTTTAAGGAGCAGGAAACTATTTTACAGGAAGCCGGAAAGCAGGAGCCACTGAAAATAGAGAACATTAAGGTGCTTAAATTGCAGGATTATACCATGGGTATCCAATAACAGATGCAAAAACAACAGTTGATAGACAGAATGCAGAACAATGTCATACATTCATTCCAGTACAGAGATCTGGGACTAAATCCATTGTTTTTTTGCTCACCATGCCGTTCCAGTTTGAACCCAGCCATATGCAAATCAGTCTTGACCCTGTGCCTCATGGGAACAGTCCAGCCCGAACTGCCAACCCAGGTCCTCCCTGGACTAGAAACAAGCATCCTAGGACCAGTTTTGGGGTTTCACCCCTCTTCAGCCAGGATAGCTTGATTCCAGTGGCATGGCGAGCACGGGACCCACGTCTGGGCATACCCTTCCCACTCGGGGTGACAAATGCAACGACAACAGTTGATGGACAGAATGCAGAACAATGTCATACATTCACCCCAGTACAGTGATCTGGGCCTAAATCCATCGTTTTTCCGTTCCAGTTTGAACCCAGCCATATTCAAATCAGTCTTGACCCTGTGCCTCATGGGAACAGTCCAGCCCGAACTGCCAAGCCAGGTCCTTCCTGGACTGGAAACAAGCATCCTAGGACTGGTTTCGGGGTTTCACCCCTCTTCAGTCAGGATAGCTTGATTCCAGTGGCATGGAGAGACAGGAGTTTAAAAGAAACTGAGCAAAATGGGAGTGAAATATGCTCTGCTTTTCCCAGCTTATTTTAAAGAACAAAGGTCCTTGGCATAAGAGGAGATAGTTTAAATGTTTCAACATAGACTACAATGAGCACTATGGAGGTTCTTCCAATGTCCAGCCGGACAGAGGAATATTTATTCAAGTAAGATAACAGGATGGACAAAATACAAGGCACAACAGAGATGGCGAACGGCACAGTCCTGTACCGAGCGTTTGAAAAGAAGGTATAGGGAGTATAGACACAAGAAGGAAACAGCAGGCAAAAAAGGGGGGAAGAGCAAAAGGCGGCTTACATTTACATAATAATACTGTGTAAGCTCAAACCAACAAACAACGCACTCATTTTGTCACAATGGTTGAATAGTGGTGTTTGCTACAAAGGTCGACGTTTCGATCCCTAGCTCTCAATACTATGGGATCATCATCAGGACTAGAAAATGAACTGTTGCCTGATAGATAGTGTCAAGGAGCCTGGGAAGCAGCTCGGAGTGGACCTGGGAAAGCTCGGTGGGTGCCAGGAGCAGCTCAATGGGTGCCTGGAGCTCGTCGGCAGTAAGCGAAAGCCCCACGAGGGCGTCTGGATGCTGGAATGGAGGAGTGAAGAAGGGGTGAGCCTGGTAAGGGCGTGGTCCGTAGGATAATGAGACCAGGGAGGTGTTTACCTTGATCGTAGTCCACAGTTGGTCGTATTGTGGGACAGTGGGCGACGGATGAACCAAGCGTTCAGGAGGGCTGGAGCTTGTGGATACAAACAGGGCGCAAGGGGCCAGAACCGAGTGTTCAATGGCCAGAGGTAGAGAGTATATGCAGCGGATAGGGCTGCCAGACAGCGCGGGACCGGAGCTCTCGATGAGTAGCTGGCGGCCGGAGGAAGCAAGGATCTGCTTTTCCGTTCGGCGTGATAGCCAATCACGCCGAACGGAAAAGCAGATCCTTGCTTCCTCCGGCCGCCAGCTACTCATCGAGAGCTCCGGTCCCGCGCTGTCTGGCAGCCCTATCCGCTGCATATACTCTCTACCTCTGGCCATTGAACACTCGGTTCTGGCCCCTTGCGCCCTGTTTGTATCCACAAGCTCCAGCCCTCCTGAACGCTTGGTTCATCCGTCGCCCACTGTCCCACAATACGACCAACTGTGGACTACGATCAAGGTAAACACCTCCCTGGTCTCATTATCCTACGGACCACGCCCTTACCAGGCTCACCCCTTCTTCACTCCTCCATTCCAGCATCCAGACGCCCTCGTGGGGCTTTCGCTTACTGCCGACGAGCTCCAGGCACCCATTGAGCTGCTCCTGGCACCCACCGAGCTTTCCCAGGTCCACTCCGAGCTGCTTCCCAGGCTCCTTGACACTATCTATCAGGCAACAGTTCATTTTCTAGTCCTGATGATGATCCCATAGTATTGAGAGCTAGGGATCGAAACGTCGACCTTTGTAGCAAACACCACTATTCAACCATTGTGACAAAATGAGTGCGTTGTTTGTTGGTTTGAGCTTACACAGTATTATTATGTAAATGTAAGCCGCCTTTTGCTCTTCCCCCCTTTTTTGCCTGCTGTTTCCTTCTTGTGTCTATACTCCCTATACCTTCTTTTCAAACGCTCGGTACAGGACTGTGCCGTTCGCCATCTCTGTTGTGCCTTGTATTTTGTCCATCCTGTTATCTTACTTGAATAAATATTCCTCTGTCCGGCTGGACATTGGAAGAACCTCCATAGTGCTCATTGTAGTCTATGTTGAAACATTTAAACTATCTCCTCTTATGCCAAGGACCTTTGTTCTTTAAAATAAGTTATTACCCGAGGTCCCTAGGCTACCAGAACGGGTCCCCTTGTTCTTTTCTCTACTGCTTTTCCCAGCAACATTGAAAGTCAAAAAAAGTGTTGGGTATATTTTTACACTGAGCCTGTAGCTGCATAGAGTTGGACAGAAAAAAGGAAGAAGCAAGACAAACAAATCCATCCACGGACTAGGAGAAACCTTTGACCAAGCATACCCAAGCCTATCATTGCGATGTAGTATCTCTCAGCCTTGACAAACCTAGCCCCTTACTTCACAATAAGTGCAAGATGACAGAAAGGTGACATTGGAGGAGGTGCCTTCCTTAGGAGACCCGCCCAAATCATCAGCACCAGCTCAATCTTGGAGGACCAGCAAGGATGAAGAAATGTCGCCATCTCATGCGCCCTCCTGCAGAGCAGGCTGAACCTCTCTTCACTGATGACGAAGAGGACCACCACACCTTTGACTCAGATGCCCTTCAACAGCTCGTGGAGAGCCTCCGCAGCCCACTTCCAGGAGCAGGGCAGCCCGCTGCTACGAGGAGAACCCTCCCACTAAACAGAACACCCAGCAGGCAGCACCCACCACCACGGCTGCCTCCCAGGACCCCCATGACAAACACATGGCCTTCCAACACTGTGTTTTGGGGTGCCAGGAGGAGCTGGCTGAACAGGTGCAGGTGGGGTTCGACCGCATGGCAGCCAAACTAGACGCCATATGTGGGTGTCTAAGTCCCATCAGGGACCACTCACAGTCCCTAACGGACACCCACAGTCCGCTCCATGGTCTCCAACGAACCATGGCTGACATCGCTAGAGTCCTGACTCTGCGACAAGAATGACTGCCTAGTCAGAGTGCCTCCAGCGATCTCGCACGGGAGTTGGGACACATGCAGAGGATCATGGAAAACATGGAACGGACGAAGGCGGAGAGAGCGGCTGCCACGGCTGCACACCACAAGGGGTAGCTGGGTCCCTCAATGCCCTAAAGACCGGCCCCTGAGGTGTCACTGCCACACAGTGCTGGAAACAGAACACCACCAGCCACATGAGTCACATGTAACAGCAGAGGACGAAGATGCGGATGAATCTGCCTTGGTGGTCAGAAGGATGCAGTAGCATTCATCTCCTCCATGTGGCCTGTTTATGCTTGGTTCTGCCCTCTGCATCATCACCTTCCACTATTCCCTGCGACACTCACCTTGGACCTCGACATGGACTGCCATATTCTGTTTGGTCACCAATGACACAGCTATCAGACTGCGGACTGAACTCCTCCTCTTCTGATGTACTTGTCATTCCCTGAAGAACTCTGGCTGGCCCTCCAGGTGCCAACAATGTGAAGTGGGGTTTGCATGGCCCTGTACTGCTCCAGCTGCAATACTCCACTGAATGTGCAATAAACATCCATATACACACAGATGTGTCATGTCTATGATCTTTCAAGTGTGGAAGTATGGATGAATGTAGGGTCAGTGATTCCCCCTTACGTCCATGGTGCTCATGTTGTGGGACTTGGGTCACAGGGCGACACATTTTTGCAGTCCGGGGGGCGCTACACTACTACGGAGACACACGCATTAGCTACTTCCTTGTCCAGCACAGGACAGAACCATGCCCAGAGCCCCGGGGTCATTGTTCACACCCTTACGCTGGACTGGCATGAGCCAGGACAGCCCACTCCGCTTACGCTAACAGGGGGGGAACGCTACAAGTCCCAAGTCTTCCCTTTAGGGATCTGCTGCTCACAGGTCTAGTTGTCAGCATGCCACAGCCACTCCCTCACGGCTGGTTTACACCCACACCACTCCCATCCAGCACAGGCATCACAGGGCATGTGACCCTGCCGATAAAAATGGCCTGGCGCACGTGCTGGACGCCATTTCCACTCTCCAACTGGGTGCCTACGTGTGGTTCTCATTTATGCATGAGGGCCTAGGCCCCTGCCACCTCACATTGCCCAGTGCCGGGGGTGACATGATGGCGTCTGCACTACGGGACTCAATCATAAAGGGTCCATGGCTAGCGGTGCACAGACTTGGTGGCACCGGATACACTGCGGCAGGCACAGGCACACCACCACGGGACGTTGACTTTCGGTGCACTGAGATAGGGGCACCTTGAGTGCTGAGCGGGTGTGCAGCCTGTGATGATGCACCATCCTGGCGGTCCGGACTGTTTAGGATTTGTGTGAGCCCTGTTGGACCGCAGTGTAGGCCTGAGCCAGAGGGCAGTGCGGGCCTCGCGGTATACAGAGTTAGTAACACCTCAAGGTCTGAGCAGGTGTGCAGCCTGTGATGATGCCGTGTGCACTGATATGGTCTCTGCCATAGCAAAATCAAAAACCAGAATCAAGTGTGTGACATGGTGGTCCGCAGTGCGGGCTGCATGATGTGGAGGGTGGCATGGTTGCGGGCCCCGGGCTTGGAGCTCCCACTGGCACAGGGTAGGCCCTCTTGGAGACATGCCGGTGGCGGAAGGTGAGCAGTGAGGCCTGGTTGCGTAGGGGCGGGCAATCACTGCTGGGCGACAGGAGGGGCTCGGGTGCAGCAGCCGGTGTGCGCAGGGGTGGGCAAACGATGATTGCGTGTGCAACTGTATAGACTCTGCCATTCATGTCTCTGGAAACTGTTTCAGATAAGGGACTTGGGGGACTGCAGTGTATACCGGCACCTGGTTAGATACACACTAGTGGCAACAGGTGAGCAGTGAGGCCTGGGTCTGCAGTGTCGGCACTCTCTCTCCCTCTCTCTCTCACTCTCTCTCTCTTTCGCTCTCTTTCTCTCTCTTTCTCTCCCTCTCTCTCTTTCTCTCTCTCATTCTCTCTCTCTTTCTCTCTCTCCCTCTCTCTCTTCTCTCTCTCTCACTCACTCCCTCTCTCTTTCTCTCTCTCTCTCCCTCTCTCTCTTTCTCTCTCTCTCTCTCTCTCTCCCTTTCTATCACCCTCTCTTTCTCTCCTTATCTCTATCTCCATCTCTCATTTCCCCTCTCTCTGCACTTTGATGAGCGCATGACACATCTTCTTATCGGGATTTGTGTCTTGCAGGCTGTGATTTGCAGAATGTGCTGAGAAGACCCACCATGACTCTTCAGAATTGTTGTTTTTGGTTTATTCTGTAATAAACGTTTTATTGGTATATTATGAGATGAATGTATGTTTCCCTTTTTCTGACCACACATGT
The DNA here is from genome assembly GCF_964204655.1 of Triturus cristatus. Classification (NCBI taxonomy): domain Eukaryota; kingdom Metazoa; phylum Chordata; class Amphibia; order Caudata; family Salamandridae; genus Triturus; species Triturus cristatus. The sequence continues at coordinate 1,193,997,385 of NC_140591.1, forward strand.
ATGTTAGGTGTTGTGATTGTGTGACTTCAGGCGAATTGTGTGGTTGATGATTTTGTGGCGTTGATGTGCAATATCTTTGTCCAAAGTGTGTGGGGGGTGCCCAGGGTAGGAGCCCGGGGTAGGGAGGTGGGGTCCTGGGGATGGTGGGGGTGGGTGTTGTTTCCCTATTGGGGCTCAGGGCTGCATGATCAGTTGCTCCAGGGCATCTGTTGTTCTTCATGTGTTGCTATGGACTGTGCTCCCTTGTCTGGTGCTGGTTGTCGTCCGACTTTACACCAGGTAAGAGCAGGTGGTAAAATCCTGCTGCTAACGTGCCTTATCACATGTTTTGTGATCTTATCGCCGATTTGGCTGGTCGTTGAGAATGTTGTGGAGTGGCGTTGTCGCCGCTTTTTGCACGGGAACGCCTACTCTGCATCTCATTAGCATTAGTTGCCGGGGTCATCTGTGGTGATGTTCTTTGCAACTGCTATCGCAGGTAAACTGGTGAGATGGGCTGTTAGCACCAGCTTGTGAATGGGGCGATACATTTATCGCGACTTTGGCTGCGATCAAGTGCCGATAACTCGCCGATACATCCTTGAGAATATGCCCCTCTGTTTTTTGAGTCTCGCAGACTCAAAATTTGTATATGAGACATGTTCAGAGTTTCGTCATTTACTTGGAACCCATACTAATGCTCCTATAGTTTTTACATGTTTGTATTCTAAATGTAGTTGCAAGAACTATGTTTGTATTTGAAACTCAGTCTTTTCAAATATTTACTTATGACCATTGACTAATCAGTGTTTGGTCAGCTAGTGAATAACGTCAGCTGTTGTGCTTGTGGGCCCCTCTCCTTCAAATGAGCACATGTGCCAGCATGCTGTCTACCTCCGTAGGGCACTCTCAAACCCATAGTGTAGAAGATATTGCATTTTAAGGACCCAGACACTATTTTACAGGCAGCCAGAAAGCACACGCCACTGAAAATAGAGAACAGGAAGGTGCCTATATTGCAGGATTATACCAGGGGTTTCCAACAATAGAGACCCGATCTACAGTCTTAAATTGTGATTGAGATTTATATTTCTCACCATATTTTACCTTTTTTATAATTACTTGAATCATTTATATTGATATAACAACAAAAAAGTAAAAGGAATGTATGGATAGTAAGTGAACATGGGTGAAATATGGAAAGCAGGCAAGGGGAAGAGATCACAGCAAAATATAAGGGCCACGTTAAGGAGAGATGGTTCTCACATGGCCACAGTAGGAGAGACAATGAAAGGAAGCAGAATTTAGGGAGGATAGACATCAGAAAGATAAGGGACAATGTCCCGAGGGTATGATGGGAGCCCCAAGTTTATCTTGAGGGCCAGGAGCAGCAATAAAGTGGCTGCGTCTGTACCATTATGCATAGATGTCACATTGTTTTTGTTTCTTGTTCATTGCTTTTGGCTTGTGTTGAACCTGACAATCATAGGGTGGTCTTCCTTCAAGCGTTTTGTGTTCCTCCTTCTTGCCGATCTTGTTTTTGCTGGCCATAGGACTCTGCACACTTTATCACTGCTGACCAGTGCTAAAGTGCATTTGCTCACAATATTTGGCCAACATATCGGATTAGAAATATCGATTTGCAGAAATACGAGAAAATAATATTGTGATAAATAAATATCATTCTGCAGAAATATCGTTGTGAAGAATATTGATTTTTCAAATAAGTAATTTTGTTTTTAATATCTTTATTAATATCATTTTCAATTATAAAGTATCGCTTTTTTAATCATCTTTATGTGTGTTAGTTTATATATTAATTTTATGTGTTATTGTTTGTATAATTGTTAACAATATTTTGAAATATAATTTGTAATTTTAAGTGAGTAATACTTTTTTTATTTAATGGTTAATAGTAATTTATATTGTTGTACCGGGTTGCTAAGTTTGTAGGGGTGTAGGGTGGGAAGTAAATTAATTACAATTAATTAATAATTAAATTATAATTAATTATTTAATTGATTAATAAATATGTAAGTTGTATAAGAATGATATTTTGTAAGTTATATAATAGGTGTGGGATGTTGGGTTTGTAGGGATATAAGATGGAAGGTTAGTTAAATAATGTATTAACAAGTAATTAACAAATTATTATTACATATTTAATTGAGTATTAATTATGTAAATTATGTAGTAATTATATTTTTTAAGTTATATATTAGGTGCGGGCTACTGGGTTTGTAGTGGTCTAAAGCAGAAAGTTGATTTTTAATGAATTAAAAATTAGGGCTTAAATGAATAGTTAATGTTTACTTGATTATTAGTTATGTTAACTGTGTTGCATTTATTTATAAGTGTTGTATTTTAAGTGTTTGCTGGTAGTGTGGTAAGTAAAGTAATAAAAAAATGACATTTTTTTTAGTTGATAATTAGTTTTCTAATCCCATTAATTGTTTTTTTTATTTTTGTATTTAATATTTTTGTTGGGGGGGGGGTTATTTGATACAGTTCATAAAATTTAATAGGGTTATGTTTTATGTATGCTATGTGTTTGAAGTGAAGTACTTTCCCTACTGTTGCACAGACTGGAGTGGGAATAGCAGTTGTTACCCCTCTGAAGTCCAACGCTGTCCATACTGCTGCACAGACTGGCGTGGGAATAGTACATATAACTACTTCCAAGTCCAACGCTTTACTTACTGTTGCACGTACTGGAGTAGAAAAACTAAATACTAACATTCTGGACTCTGACCCGTTCCCTACTGTTGTGTAGTGGAGACAGGGTTTTATGAGCACACATTGCTAAGCGCTTTAGAAGTTAAACACCAGTTAGGAATGAGGCTTGTCGGCGTGTTCGACGTAGTTGCTGATCTCATCCTTGCTAACGTCAAGGGAGATGCGGTTAACTTTCAAGTGTCAAATGAGCTGCGCTGCGTCCCTGACGTCGATAAACCCCGGCAGTTACCGAAAATTATTGCAGGGGCTTATAAGATCATTGGCCGCAATAGTTTGGGTGTTAAGCTTTTTGCTAAAACAAAAGCGCAGCCGCAAACTCAAGCGGTTACGTCTACTAAAGACGACCGTCCAGCTGTTCCTAAACAGAATTAACTAAGAAACAGGGGAAGCAGCAACAGAAACAGGGGTCTCGTACTGCATCACCGGTTCAAGTGACTACTGAACGCACTTATGAATTTGCGCAATCACACTAGAATTAGGTCTCCTGATAGATTTCAGGTTCCTGAACAACGTTCTCCTTGTTCTTCACAGGAAACATCGGTCTCACAGTCCGGTGGAGGAGAACGTGGCAAAGGTCGGAGTGTCCAACAAGGACGTGAGCAGCCCCGCCCGACTGACGGTAATGGAAAGCAGGAAGAGTTTGCACGTCAAAGACCCCCGTTTCAGAAAAAGAAGGTTGCTGCACTAACAGCGAGGTATGCCACATATAGTGAGAACGCAGCTTCGGAACCTGACATGGGCACTAACGCTGCTAGACAGCACAGCGGAACTGACAATAGTGCGGCAAGCACTGCATCCATATCTGAAGGCGACAGCAACTGACACATTTATCACTGTAGAAACTGCTGACACTAGAGTGGCTCCCCCTGACAGACTATATGACATAGTCCTTTTAATAGAAGGTGACATACAACGTACTCTAAAAAGGATTTTTTGGGAAAATCTGACCTCTGCATATGACATTTTGCTAGCAGAGGCGGACTGGCCCCCAGCTTTCGTTTTGGCCGCTCCTAGAGAGGGAGGAGGTAATCCTACCATCTTTTGCGCACACTGTACCGAAGGAGCAAGCTCAGAACTTTGCAGAAGAGTGGGCCCAGGTGCTTGCTCCGGTATTGTACCGTACTCAGGTTGAGTGGGATAAATTGTCGATAAGACATGAGATTCCATTACGGTCTATGCCCCAGACAAAACACCAATATCCCATGCGCCGTGAAGCTAGATCTCACATCGCAGAAATCGTTGTACAATTGGAATATCAAGGTGTAATTGAGACATGTGTGTCACCCATGAATAATCCTCTTTTTTTACTGTAACTAAACCTGATGGGTCGTACCGCCTGGTTTTCGATTATCAGCATTTGAACTCTCATTGTCGAACGTGCGCGGTACAGAATACCCACAGTTCTGCCCTTGTTGATAGTCTCGTGAGAAAAAGGTTTAAGACCACACTTGACATCTCCAATGGCTTTTATAGCCATAACCTGTCCTCTATTAGTAGTCAATGGACAGCCTTTACTTCCGGTGGCACACAGAAACAGTTTAAAAGATTAGCCATGAGCTGCAAAAACAGTCCAGGTGTCTTTGCCGCACGTGTAGTCTCTCTCTTAGAGAGCATTGACCCTGATGCGTACTCGCATGTTGATGATATCTATCTCACAGACGATGAATTATGACCGCATCTGTGTCGCATTGACCGCATCATTGTTCTGTTTGTGGACTTCAGTTACAAATTTAACTTTGCAAAATCCCACATTGCCGAGTTTACAGTGTTGTTTTTGGGCTATGAACTCAACAACGAAGGTCAAGGTTTAGCACCTCACTTCCTGGAGAAATGTGCATGTTTGCGCGCTCCAACAACTCTGAAAACACTACAATCTTTGCTGGGTTTTTTAAATTTCGGGCGTACTTCCATTCCCGATTATGCCCAGCGTATCAAGCCACTATATGCCTTGGTACAACCTACTTTTTCCAAATCAAGCTGGCTGCTGGGACATTCAGCTATTCTGCAGTCTTTGCAGGCTGATCTTCTTGCTTCTAAATACTTACTGACGCGTGATAACCACACAAACCTGGTAATAAGAATTGTGCCTGGCGCAGTGGGTTTCACGTACTTAACGTTCAATGAGGGAGACACAGTCCCTATTCCTGACAAGTCACACCTGTACACTTCGGCTGAAATGCGCTTTTCCACTGTCGAAAAAGTTTTGACTGCAGTGTAGATGGCGATTCTGAAAGAGAGAGTGCTGTCGCAAGGGAAACGCATGTTGGTTGTCACACTGTATCCTGCCCTAGAGGCAGTGACGAAGGCCAGTGTACCAAATTCTAAAGCTTTGCATCTGTGTTGGATACAATGAGACACTTCTTTGATGTCTCCGGATGTCACTTACATCTTTGATGCCTCATTGCAGACTCAGGAGTATTTGCAGTATGAATTTGTTCATCCAGCTCCTCTGTCCTTGCGCCCGCTTGAGGATTACCATTAGTACCATTTACACTGACGGTTCGGCACAACTGGCGACGGATTCTAAGCATGCTTATTCAGCGGCCTGCGCAATAGTGGCTGGTACTTTCGTGAATGGTGAATTCAAGTCTGATGTCATGCACATGCAGACATTGGGTGATTGTACCGCCCAGTTGACAGAGCTTTGTGCTCTGGTGCTTGCACTGGAGTTTGCTGATCCTCGAGTGACTACTCTTATTGTGAGTGACTCTTTTTACTGTGTTCAGTCTTACAATGACAATTTATTCTTTTGGTCTCAAAATGAGTATCGTGATTCCAAAGGTAGCACAATCAAGCATAAAATGCTTTGGGTTCGAGTCACGTAGGTGTCCACGCTGTTGGCAACAGTTTAGCTGACGAGGCAGCGAAAACAGCAGTGGCAACACATCTAGTAGCAGCAGTTACAAGATCCAAAAGTAAGATTGATGATGACATATTGGCAGCTATTGCTGCTACAGAGAAGGGTGATAATTACCCTTGAGGTTTCCCTTCTAAATACTCTTATCATTTAAGTCCTGATAAAGTTTCCTGTGTGAGAATTAACGACGTAGGTGACAGATTGATTCCCAACGTGGACTGCAATATTGCATTGGTAACAGCCGCTCACAAAGGTATCGCTTCTGCCCATGCCGGCGTTTCAGCGACTGTTACTATCTTACAACAATGTTACTGGTGGCGCGGATTGTATAAACAGACTCGCGCTTATGTCCTTAATTGTGACATTTGCCAGCAGATTAAACCTTTGACTGCTGCGCGTCCACCTCAAACACAGTTGTACATATCTAATAAACCACTTGGGGTGTTATTTAGATCACAGCGGTCCTTTCTCCTCTGATACTGCGTATAAGTACATCTTAGTTGCAGTGGATTCGTGCACACGTTTTCTATGGGTCTGCCCACAACAGAGTGCTGATGCTCGAACTGTCATCAGGGATTTGTGTGTCTTTGTGGGAATTTTTGCATGTGGTACCCTCCATTTAGACCAGGGTCCAGCGTTCGCCTCTAAGGCATACAAGGATGCCATGAGATCTTTGGGGGTCTAAGTCAAATTTTCGTCTCCAAACCGGCCTGAGGGCAACAGTGTTGTGGAGCGAATTAACCATGACTTAAAGCAATCCCTGACAGCTAGGGTTTTAGGTACTGGCAGGAACTGGTTGGCCCATTTGTATAGCGTTCAACGTGCACTTAATAATCTCCCTAGAAGGTCTCTGGGTGGGAGGACCCCATACAAAATGCTCTTTGGCATAAAGATGTTTGTCCCGGACCTTGATGGTCTAGACATGGCGGTGTCGGCCGCACCCTTTGACGTAGATGATCATTCTGCTGTATTACAGAATATACAAGAGACCTGTGACAGTCTTGCAAAGGAACACTTGCCCTCCACAACTGATGCTGCACTTCAGATTCCGTTAGTTGGCTGGCTACCTCGAGTTGGTGACCTGGTCCGTGAGAAGGTGGAGAACAAGAAGGAGTTCGGCCCCTCTTATCGTGCTCCAGTTCCAGTGCTTGGCATGCAGGGTACAAGAACAGTCATTTTACCTCCACTTCCTGGTCGCAAGGATAACAGGTACATCTCCAAAGACATTTTTTAATTCCCCCTTGGACTTACATTTGGCTGGTGCTCATATCTATTTTTTTGTTAATGTCGATTGGATTTGTGGTTGTATTTTTTTAACTAGTAAATGGACACTATCTAACCGAAAGATCTGCATTTAGATTAATTGATGGAACTTTGGCACCCCACTCCTCATCATACATCATGAAGAGGGACCCGACTTTTGTTAATATTACTGCCTGGCCTGTGTTAGATGGGATTGTATGGGATGCTGTAAAATTTCAAATTCATGGTCCCACAGAGGTGATTAATGTCCCCAATGTACTTGGTGTTTTCATGGGGGATGTTGTGAAACAAAACATACGCTCTGATGATTGGGATGTCCAAGCCGTAGAGGCTCTTTTTCTGATTTGAAGTATTATGCTGCTTTTGATGCTGAAGATTTGTATTTAAACACAGCAAATTATGGAGAGTTGTTTTGCTACCAACACTATGGCAATCATTTCCTGCATAAAGCAAATACATTTAGAAATATCGTCAATTATACACAATGGGAACACTGTCCAGCTCCAATTGAGGGCAGCTCCAAAACTCTAGTGAAAAAGTTTACATATTTTGCTGATTTCAGTGCATCTAAACCTGAAACCTTTTTTAAAAAAAATGGCTGCTGAGTCAGCTTCCAAAGTTAGACTAACACACACTAAATTATTGTATTCCAAGTCCTTTATGGATGAATTAGCTATAGGGGGCTATGAGCTGTGGAAAGATACCATTGATCCTAAATCAGTTTGGGGCACTAAAGCTTGGCAGGTACAAGGCACAGAAGCACTACATCGTGCGTACCTTTTTCAGAACCACATGTTGTTTTTGAATTCTACCATTTTTCAGACCACCTGCTTTGGATTGGCTACTTCTAAAAAGAAGAATTCCCCTGCTATTCCTGCTCTGGGAGCATATCCGAAATGGGATAATCACACAGATATGTCCCTTGATGAATTGCAGTCATTGATTACTAATACATCCTTCAACATTTCCAACTTAGATCATGAGGGATGGTTAATATGGCAGAAAAGTTCAGATTCCTGTCAACATTGTTTTCTGGGTCTGCTCCCTGGTTATACACAGGTCAGGGTGACCCCCGATTTGATTCTTCCCATTCTGTTAGTACCTATTCTGTAGGAAAGTTATGTCAAAACTGGCTTACACATTCCACCTTAGCGCCAGTTAAACATCATTTGTCCAAATTAAATGACAAAGTACATTTGAATGATTTTGGTAAGGGCCCTGTGGGTGGCAGGTCCAAAAGATGGTTGTATGCTGTTTACAACGAAGTTTGGAAACTATCTCAAATTGAGACTGCGTCTAGATTAAGAGCTATTGACCAAGCAAATTTGGAAAAAGTGCTTGCTGTCATCGAGAATAGCATTAACAACCTTTCTTCCAGAATTTACACGTTAGATAATATTGTTTCATCTGTTGTGTATATTGTACAGGATGATATGTCTGTTTTATACCATGGTCAAAATCAATTGCGTTCTATAATGCAGTTTGAATGGACTTTACAAACATTGAAGGCTGGGAAAGTTCCCTGGGACTACATGAACACATCATCTTTATTCCTGCTGTTTAATCTGACTGATAAACAACAGTTCATGTCCATGAAGGATGCGACATACTCATTATTGCATATTGAAAAGTTGGAACCTTTACCATTCTCTGTGGCCGAATCAAACTCAGCTGTGTGGCTTATCCATGGATTGATCACTTTGCAATTTCCATTGTTTAAGTTCAGTTCATGTATGAAACACTATGCCTTAGGCAGGTACGAACCATTGGGTACCGCTTTCCTGCATGAAGTTTGGTCACTCCAATTTACATACAGGTGCCTGAGAGAGGGTAAAGAGGTTTATTTAAAAGGAGAGGAATGCACTTCCACACCTGATCACTCAGTAGTCTGTAGGAACATCCAATTGATTGGCGCATGCAACGTTCACGCACCGAATTTAGCTTGCATTCTGAAGGGAAATCCTGTGCCCGTGATTACACCCACTTTCACTTTATTAGCTAACGGTAGTTATTTGCTTTTAAATAATGAGGCATGCTGCTGGATGCTAGTAGGGATTCCGTACATTGTAACTGTCTCACAACGAGTAGTCTGTTGTAAGAATGTCCTTTTCCCACCCCCGCATGGGAGACTGGATATATCCATCTGGCCTTCCATACCAAGCTTGAAAGCAGAGTTCAACAAGATGAGCAGAATGAGGGCTCTATTGTCTCAAAAAGAAGTCGCCCTGACTTCCTCCCGTGAAACATTTGTCCTGCACGTAGCAAACTCCCGCACCTTCATTTCGGTGCTCTGATTCATACTATATTCAATGCCTCATCAACAACTGGCTTGGTGCATTTTTTCAAAGTTGTGGGCTCCGGCCTTGTGACCTCCTTTCAAACAATATTTGGTGTGATACCGGCATTTTTTCATTCTAGTTTTTCCAGCATCTTTGGCGGGCTTCCGTTAATTCTCGCCTTGACTGCTGGTGTACTCCTGTTGGTTTGCTTGCTTCGCAATGGCTGCACGAAATGTATCGCACGACAGCCTGGCCCAGCTGCTTCAATTGCGCAACCGGATGCTTGAATGCTATGGAACATTACCACTGGACACTTTGAGCGTAGCCTATGGATTATCCTTCCGGTTTTCTTACTTCACTTGCGTGCAACATGTTTTCCATTGCCTAGATTGTCCATTCGAATGGGCTCTGGATTTGTGCCTGTCGAACACGGTGTCTCCTGCCCCGGATTATGATCGACTAATGAGTCCCTTAGTGGCTCATGAGTTGGACTGTTCTGGAATCGAGAGTATGGCCTGTGGTGCGGCGCACGGAGTCCTAGGGAATTGGGATATATATGCGGCAGCATATGACTTCCTGGTGAGAAGTTATCTTGAAGAACACGCAAGTTGTCCTCTGATGGTGCTAGAGGCTCCGGTTATCGAAGAACATGTATGGTCATTTACTTTACTTGACTGGATGGCTGACTCTTTTACTGAACATTATAATGAGTTCCTCTTGGAGGCAGTTGCAACTTATTGTGCCTACACGTTGATGGATTGAATTGACAGTTGTCCATCTTCCGCACATCCTAATCCAGATTTTTTAATTTTCATTTTTACTCCACAATTGGGCTGTATACTGCCCCTGAGAGATGTTTTTATTTTTTGCTTTTCCCATCAAATTTTTCGAACTTTCACTACCAATTATATGGATTGGCAATAGATGAACTTGATTCTGTCTCACTCGAACTTGAACTCTGCGTTCCTACAGTGCTTCCCTATTGTGTTCGTGGAGGGTGTAGTGGAGACATGGTTTTATGGGCACACATTGCTATGTTAGCGTAAGCGCTTTAGAAGTTAAATGCCCTCTTGCCACTTTGCTGCTTTTGCACACGACACTACAGGTAGCTGTTATTACAAGTAAAACTGCTTGCTTGCTTTTTCTTCACATGAGAACGGTCTGTTGTTCACATCCCTAGACGTGCACCGCGACCTTAGTCTGAACACTGTGTGCAGAAGCCGTCAAGGTCAAATAACAATGTATGCTGTTGAATTCAGGTTGATCGGCCCACGCTCTAGACACAACACGCACACAGCTGCAAATATCTGAAACTAGGGTGCCTTTAATATTGCATTTGCATGCATGATTCAGACACTTGGAGAAAACTTTTCCAGACACAGAGAGCAGAGCTGATCCAGTGATGTGATTCACGTAAGCTGATATTGGGGGTATGGGGTACCCCATTCAAACCTAGAGACCTTCTATTAGTTTATAAAACTAGTTTACTAGCCAAGGGAGGGTGGTTCACAAAGTATTATAGGACTTGTTTTCCACTATCATTTTTAATATGATTTCTCCCTTCATTTTCTATGGTATTGTAACAATGCTGATGGTTTTATTTGTAATCATTTGTCTGCTTATGTTAGCCAAAGTACTGCACCTTAGAGCACGTAGTTAAAAATAAACATTTTAAACGTTTCCGTGTCTCTGATTACTCTTGTTGTGGACTGATAACGAAAAGGTGTTTCTGATTCTCACCATTCCTGAGAGTATTCTAAGTCTCTTGTTCTGGGTTGTCTAATCATTGGTAGCTTCGAGATGATATGGCGAACGAATGAGACACTGATGCTAGTCGGATAGGGGTTTTGGGTACTGAGGTGAATTTTTTGGTACACCACAATTCACTGAGGTCCTGGTTTCCTGCGCATAGTTCTGTGCATGAGCAGAATCCCCGTAACAGTTGCACAGACTGTAGTTAGAAGAGTAAATTAGACCCCTTACAGTCCAACACTTTCCTTAATGTTGCATAGACTGGAGTGGCAATAATACATGTAACTACTTCGAGGTCCAACGCTTTACTTACTATTGCACAGACTGGAGTGGAAAAACAAAATACTACTGCTCTGGACTCTGACCCTTTCCCTACTGTTGCACAGACTGTAGTTAGAAGAGTAAATTTGACCCCTTACAGGCCAACACTTTCCTTACTGTTGCACAGACTGGGGTGGGAATAGTAAATGTTACCCTTTCGAAGTCCACTGCTTTGCCTACTGTTGTACAGACTGGAGTCAGAATAGTAAATTTAACCCCTCTGAAATCCAACACTTTCCCTACTGTTGAACAGACTGGACTGGGAATTGTGGGCCAGATGTACGACCATGTCATTTAGCGACTCGCAAATTGCGTTCAATTGCGAGTCGCAATTTGTGAGTCGCTAAATGCCATGTACAACAGTATCTGGGACACTGTTAGCAATTCCCAATGGGGTCCCAAATTGCATGCCTCATGCATATTAATGAGCACTCACAATTTGCAACCCCATCAGGGATGGCTGGTCCTCCCAGGTATGGTGGCCTGCTGGGCTCAGCAGACCTCCATTATTGGACTGCTTTTAAATAAAGCAGTTTTAAAAAAAAAATGCAGTCCATTTTCCTTAAAGGAAAACGGGATGTATTAATAATAAAAAAAAAAGAATCTTTTTCATTTCATTTTTTAAGGACAGGTAGTGGTCCCTGGGACCACTGCCTGCCCCTAACAAGCATTTTCCCCTGCATTCGCAAAGGGGAAGGGGTTAACTGGGGATCCGTTCCTATTTGATAGTGCTTTACCACTCTCTTGAAGAGGGCGGTAAATTGTGAGTGTTTTGCGACCGCAATTGCGGTCGCAAAACATTCTTACATAGGACTCTGACTCGCTATTAAGCAGGGACGCCCTTAGAACACCCCTTCCTAATAGTGACTCGCAATTCATATTTAGCGAGTCGCAAAATAATTAAGGCTCGCTAAATAGGGATTGTACATGTCCTTATTAGATTTTGCATGCGCAAACGGATTGCAAACTCATTTGCGCATGCAAAATAGTGTTGTACATCTGGCCCAGTATATTAATTATTCCCAGAGTATAATATTTTTTGTGTTGTTCTCAAAAAAAATTCTAGTAAATTTATGTTTTTCATATTTATTTAATTTGGTAATGTATTTAATATTTTGCATTTGGTCTGTTAATATTTGTTATGTTTTATGCATATATATATATGTTCCTCGCAAATCCGGAAGTCCGGTGCTTCATGCACGGCGATCCCAGAGGGGTTCCGGTAACCCATGTATCAAAAACAATTCTTTCCAGTTCAGAAAAAAGAATTTCTGGGACACCCAGGGATGCTTCAAAAGTTTATTCTGGCAAAATAATGCCTCACCGACACGTTTCGCTTTTCAGCTTTGTCACGGTGCAGTAAAAACCTCCATGTTGCTGTATTTACACACCAGGTCAGTGAAAGTGAAACAGGACATTGTAATAATACAATATTGCGAGTTTGTATCTGCGCCATATTGGACTGACTGTTTGTTATCACAGTATATAAATATATATACTCAAATACGTGCTTTTTATGGTAGTAAATAAAAAAACAGCAAGAACGTAATATAATGTAAAGTCTTTTTTTCATATTAGTGTTATATTATATAAATATGTGTATATAAACACACACACACACATATATTTATACGTGTATGTTTATATAAGTGCATAGTTCTATACAGTATTACGTCACTTAAATTTATTAAATTTACATTATATTAATATTATATTTTAAAATATTTATGATTTACTATTTTAAACTATATATATATATATATATATATATATATATATATATATATATATATATATACATTAAAACAATATGTTTGTATGTTTTTGACGTTATTACTGTGAAATAATATTTTTTTAGGATATTGTTGTACTTACCTTTATAAGTATAGGGAAATTATATTGTAATCGATATTTTTGACATAATATTTCTGTATCACGATATTGTTGTGATCGGTAATAGGTCAGTGGTCTGTGCTCACTCCTCAAAACCTGTAAAAAATTGCTTATCCCAGTTAGAATATTTAATTCACTTATAAGTCACTTGTAAAGTGGTACTGCAGGTACTCAGGGCCTGTAAATTAAATGCTACTAGTGGGCCTGCAACGCTGGTTGTGCCACCCACTTATGTAGCCTTTTCAAACATGTCTTAGTTTTTAAAATACAATTTAGACTTGGCAAAATAAAACTTTTGCAAGGCCCAACCTTTCTTTTTTAATACATATAGGTCACTCCTATGGTAGATTCTGGACAGTCCAGAGGGCAGGATGCAGTGTATTGAAAACATAAGACATTAATTTTATGATTTACATTTTCTGGTGGTAAAAAAGACTTACATTTGTTTTCCACTACTGCAAGGCACACCTCTCCCATAGGATAAGATTGTAGTTACCTTATTACATTAAATAATGTCCAATTTCCAAATGGTGGCAGTTGATCAGTTCATCTTTGGTGTCTTTGGAACTGTAATTAAAAATCATCTTTCATGACGAAGCTGGAATTTAAATTTCAGTTTTGCAAGTGCCACTTTTAGAAAATTGGAATTTTCCCGCCTTAGCCATTTAGTGCCTGGAGCCTGTCCCTGAGACATCTGGTTGGGTAGAGCTAGCAGTCAGGCTTTATGTATTCTGCCTAGAAAGCCATACACAATACAAAGCTTAAGTGTGCCTGGATGGGCCATTACAGGCAGAGCTGTGCACTTGAATAGGCTGTGTCCTGCTTCCACACAAAGGGCTGCATACCCCTTGCAGTTAGTGTGGAGCCGGGGCAGGCAAGCTAGGATGTCTGAGGACTTCAAAGGGAATTTCTAAAAGCTTCTCCCAGCTTCCAGAGGAAGGGTACCAGGTATAAATATTAGACCTCAGACACCATCTCTTCAATACACTCTTGGACCTGTAGATACTCTGCCAGGAAGAAGGACTTCTGTGCTGATGAAAGGACTACCATTCGGCTGGGCTGCTGCTCTGATGGACTGCTGACCTGCTGTGCTGACCTGCTGCCTGCTGCTCTCCTGCCTGGGTGAGATGGACTGGACTTGCATCTGTTGAACCCAGGATTCAAAGTGACTCCAAGGGCTAGTTGGCTGGCCTCCTGACTAGAGCCTCAGGGACAAATGGCTCCAACAACCTTGAAAGCAGCACCTGGACTCCGCCATCTGTGAGTCTAACCTGCCAAGTGATGTCACCCCTGTCCTGGACCCTTGGAAGGGAGCTTAAGGTGCTCTGCCAACCTTTGTGGATCCAGCAGATCCAATGTTTCTCCTCCATTGCATGGCGCAACCCATGCAGAACTGCCACATCGCTGCAGGGGCATGGATCGGACCAGTCGTAAAGACCAGCATTGGCTTTGCAGCCCACAGCGTCTTCAGAACTGCCGCTGCACGACTCTTCATAGTTGCAGGTCCTTGCATCCCTCATCAACGGCAGCCTGAACAATGACACATGTTCTTGTATCGTAGCCTTGCAGTTCCTCAGAACCGACTTATCACCCCCGACTGTGCAACGCATCCTCGACGCCGAAGTTTGTATCACAAACTCTGATCGACAGGATCCTCGATGATGATGCCGGACCTCGCACCACGACCTCACACCACAGCCTCGCCGCACCTCAGAACCAATGTGTCGCTTGGCAGATGTTAGCAAAACTCCGTTCAGTGGGTCTAACTGGGTCCCTGTTGCTCTATCGCGCACTTGTGACGTTGTCCCGATCTGGCATGGCCATATATCTAAAGTTAGCGCTATATGCTTTTGGCATGATATCACTGAGATCTTTCAAGTTGAAAAGCTCTGGTTCTGCTGATTGGATTTTTGTCATTTTGATCTTATTTTATTTATTAATGAGTACTCTATTGTTCAAACCCTGATGTGAGTTCCTTTTGTGGTGTGTTTTCACTTTGATTCTGTTTAAAGTGTTGCATAAATCATATACACATTGACTCTGAGGTAAGCCTGGCTGCTCTGTGCCAAGCCACTTGAGGGTTGAGCACAGGTACATTTAGGGTTTGTTGGTGACTTCATCCGGAGAAGAATTGTGGTTTCTGTTTTAGAAGGATTTCACTCTCCTCAACCAATAAATACCTCAACTTCTTACATCTTGACAAACTCAAACGAAGTTTGCATAGTATGATATCTACCTTTCTTGTCTCAAAATCCATTCTCTCTGTGAAGACGCATCCCACAATCTATGGGTCAGGGACACACCAGTCCTGTTGTGTTGAGCACAGTCGTATTTGCACATGATGCTTCTCTTTTGCACGCGCACAAGCAGAACCCCTTGCTGCGTGATGTAACAGATAACACAGCCGTCGGCAATAAGTCAAGTGGACATAAATAAAATAAAAAACTACATTTCATTTAAAATATCACTTGAAAATGGCACAGAACCGGCAGCAGAAATCATTTTTGAAAACAGGTGCTTAACCAATTATAAATCGAGCATGCAGACTAATTTCTGTCAGTCTCAGCTATTAAAACAATTATGATGCAAATGTAACCTGACAGCATCCAAAGCACGCATCAGTTGAAGTTGTGATTTGCATTTAGTCGTTGCTTTTTCCTCTGAATTATTTGGTTTGCATACTTTTTGTAAATGGAAGTCAATGCAATTGTTCTTGCAGAGATAAGGCGGCTGATTTCCTTGCTCTAACGTTGCTTCTCTAGTGGTGAAACTATTCACTCCAGGGCCATCTTCGAGAAAATGGGGCACAGATTCGTTTTCTGCAGCCAGGGAATTCCTGATCCCTACATGGTATCCTCTTCTGGGGCTTTTGCTGTGGGTGGGGGTGGTTCAGGTTGACATTGGTAGTGCCTTACTGTATTGTGCAGCTCTGCACACTGAGTAGAGGCACAGCAGAGCGCACCCAAGATGGACACCTCATATAAAAGGGTACAAAGTCGTTTTAAGACATTGTTTGGGACCCAAATCGTGCCACCAGTCAATCAGTAAAAAGGCCTAAAAGAGCCAGGTCTTAGGGTGTGGTTATAATTGGCGCAGCAGGTGTAGTGGCGCCAGGGCCCTTAGGCCCGGGGGACCCATTGAACCCTGACAATGCTGTATTGTACCACCCCAAAACTGTCAAAAGGGCATTTTTTTCATACATGCACCAGGGCCCATGGCATCCTAGCTACTCTACTGGACTTAGTACAGGCAGGCTGGTAACACCAACAAATGTCAATCTCCAGTGAGATTTTAAAGCACAACGATTAAGCGCGAGGTGAATTTACACACAATTTATGTTCCTGATGAATGATTGGATATATACAGGTGTTTGTGAAAATCTGACTGGATTTAATTATTAAGTTGCTCAAAGAGCCTTCCTTCAGCATTAGCATTAGTGTTTTTAACAGGGTGCTTAAGCCATACTGTCACATTAGTACCAGTGAGACATGAAGAGGGGTGAAGAACCTCTCAGAAATGGAAAGGAGCAGAGACCTTCAATGAGGGTTCGCCAGCTTGAATAAAAAGAACTGTCTGTAAATGTAATGTAAATGGATACTTGTATAGCACACTACTCACCCGCAAGGGTCTCAAGGCGCTTGTACGAATACCACTGTGGAACCCATCCTGGCTTTCCCTGTGAGGTGTCCACTCCCAAGGTGTAGGCCAGGCATCCTTAGCATTGTGGGGGCCATTGTGGAGATTAAGCAAGCGATTGCCCAGAGTTGCACTCCATGATTGGAATAGGCACCAAGGCAAGAATTATCAGGTCCGTGGAATTTTGAGCCCAAGACCCGCCAGGCAGGGAATTGAACCCTGGTTCCGGGCCAGACCTCTGCATCAGGGTCTGCCGCTCTAACCATTGAGCCACACTTCTCCACTTCTAGCAACCTTCAGCTTGTAAAAAGGCATTTATTAGATATGATGGCATGAGGCAGCACTGAGGGCATAAGGAGATGGAGCAGCACCTGGGCAGAACATTGGATCTTGCATTAGGATTTGTAGGAAGTGCTGTCTCATAATTATGGGCAGTCTAATGTAGGTGGGTGTGTGGATGTGTGGACACCCTGTTACTGTTAATGGTGCATTAGGCAACCATTACACTAGGATGCAGGGAACTGAGGATGAGGTAATTGAGGGAGGATTTCTGTTTAATTATAAGCATTGGCGCTAGGGATAAAAAAAGATATAGGAGGGACTGAAATCACACATTATATAGGGAAAGTCTGCTACTTGATCTGTATAGACCTTGTGCAACGATTAGGAACTGAAGCCCTATTTTCCCTCGTTGCAGAGGTCACCATTCATGCAGGCCATGCTCTCCATGCATAGCCCACTTAACACACACACACAGCAAGTCCTCACTTGGGGTGCAGGACCACATGATGCTGGAGTGGATTGCTTGCTGTGAGGCAAATATGCAACTAGTCATCCTCTACTGTGGCTGAAGTGCACTGTAGGGGCACCATGGCTCACTGATTCATCACACTTATAGAGCACTGCCAGTGGGCTCACAGATGTCGGGTCTACTGGAGTGAAAAGCACAGATTCAGGCAAAAAAGGCAAAAAGTGCAAGATGGCACACCTGATCCACAGTGCAAAGACGTTGGGGGCATATCATCAAGCCCCGGAGATAAAATTATCGCCGCTTCAGCGTCCGTTTTCGGACAGAAAGCGGCGATAATTTTATCGCCTAATCAGCAAGGTCACGCTATCGCGGGAATCCTTGCATTATCACCCTTTCCCCCAACCCCCATTTTTGCATCTCAAAGTGGGAGTTTCTGCCCTGACATGACTTTTCTCCAATTATCAATGGGCACGCTAACCTGCAGAGCGACAAGCAAAGTAGCGATAACCTCTGTTATCGCTACTTTCCTAACGCCTGTTTCAAGACTGATTTAGCCATGATATCCTATGTATGGTGTATATTATGGCTAAGTACGCCTTGCCCTATCAGCAAGCTTTCGCCAAATCTTGTGCAATTATCACTGTATTTCCAGCGATAATCGCACAATTGGCAGCTTGCGCTCTGAATTTTATCGCTTTGGAGGTAAGCGTTGCTGATAGTACGCTATCTCCGCGATAAAATTCAGAGTTGGCCGTCGATAATTATCCTCGCGCTAAGAGCGCTGAGCGATAATTATTGCATGGCCTTGATGATATGCCCCTTGGTTTCTACACCGATTCTCCCAGAGTATTGCATGCTGAACTAGTCTGAGTAGGGAAGATTAACAAATACGTAAAAGAGGTCAACTTACATCCATGCAACAGTTTAAGTTACATATTATGTTCAATTACACATTTTTGCTTATATACGAACCCTTATGTTGGATTATAAATCTGTATACGCGAATGAATGTTGCCCCCATGGCTCATGGATCGCACGTAGAGCATAACTGCAAGATTGCTCTGTTTTGTAAGCAACGTGTAATATACGTTGCGTGTATTTAATTGCAGGAATGCTCTCAATTTCATTTGAGCAGTAGTTCCTGCTGCACGTGCTTTGGGATCATTCTTAATCCACCGGCTACAGAGTGGGTGAAATGTAAATTATGCGTGAGTAATTGACGTAACTTTGGTAATTTTTCGTGCTGAAATTGGCACTATGGGGCATATTATCAAGAACGGCGTTAAAATTATCGCCGCTTTAGCCGCAGAAAACTGCCGCTAAAGCGACAATAATGGGCTTGATAATATGCCCTTGAGAATTCCAATAGAAGCCCATGTTCTGCTGTGAAGCTGAGCTTCTATTGGAATTCTCAAGGACATATTATCAAGCCCATTATCCGCTTTAGCGGCAGTTTCCTGCCACTAAAGCGGCGATAATTTTAACGCCGCTCTTGATAATATGCCCCTCAATTACTTAGATTACACCATTATGGTACATCGTGTAGTTTCACGCGAGATGTACGGATCAGGTAGATTTGTTTATCCAAGCTTGTGCAAAAAATCACATTACGGTACATCTCACATTAAATGTAGTAATTTTTTGGCGCAAACATTTTTTTTGAATCTGAGTGGCAGTGATTTGAACACGAGCAACTGAAAATCAACTCGAAATTACATTTTTATTCAAATAGACAACTCGGGTAATTTTTTGAGTGCGAGGTGCATTTTGCTTAGGGGTGGGCGGAATTTGCGAAATCCACTTTCGCAAATTATCGCAAAAATGTTAAAAATTATCGCAAACACGCACAAATATCGCGAAGATGCAGAAGTTTTTTTCCCGCATGTTCGCGAGATTTTCTGCATGGTTGCGGCTCGCCAACTTACCCATGTGGTTGCTCGCGGGCGCGGCCATCTTGTTTTCAGTTGTCTCGCGGTGCATGATCGCGAGAAGAAAGACGTGATCGCGCGACGCATGACGTCACTGCGGGCGCGAACTGTCGCGAGACAGCGCAAATGGCTAAAAACAATACAACATCTCATGGAGAACGCGACCGGATCAAGAAAACTTGTCGGCGAACGCAGGGATTCAGGTAAGGCGATCGCGCGCGCGCGAGAATGTATTATTTTACAGCGCGAGCAAGAAACAAATTATCGCCAAGCTGCGGAATGCGGAAATTTTGACATTTTCGCGCTTTCCGCGGAACGCAAAAATGTCAAATTATCGCAATTTCCACGAACGGAACGAAATTTTAGCCCAGGCCTATTAATTATGCATAATTTTGTGTAATTGTGTTGTCATTTCTCCAAATTCCTCAAGTTATTCTCACCCCTAGTATATACAGACTTTCTTTGTCATCATCTCTTCTTCAAAATCACATATTAGTCGTCAAATACATGAGAAATCTAAATAAATTTGATAAATACATTTTTGCTTGTACAGAATAGGAATGCATTCAAGTTAGATGGCGGTATGCAGTCATTTATTGTGTTTGAATATGGATATTGTTTTAAGAGTGATGTCCTTCCCAATTCTGAGTTTTTGTCATCCAGGGGAGCTAGGTATGAGGAGGAATTGCACATGATGTGGTATATGTGAAAAGCTTGTTGGAATGATTGGAATGACAAGAGACTGATGTAATAGTGAAGTGTTAGACTGGAAGTTTCAAGGAGAAAAAATTGAGTGCCCAGTTCTTGGGAGTCATTATAGCTTCAAGTCTTGAAGTCCTAAATAAAATGGCAGCTCAATGTGAAAAACTATTTAAAAGAAACAAAGCCTGGGATTTATCAAAACATAGACTTTGTCATTGCAAAACACGGAATCTCAGTCTCCAAAAGGTACACTTTGCAAGGGGCAAATGTGTTTAGTTCTTACAAAGTACACTTTACGACCCTTTGTGAATTGGTCGGTGGACTGTTTTTTAAAGAATGGTTACCTTACCCCATTCTTCTAGCAATTCACAATAAACTATGTTACTAGCAATGGCAAGCTATTGTTGAGAAATTGGCTCCCATAAGGGGATAGCATCAATTTGGAAAGTAGGATGTGTCGCCCTGGGATCCCTTCCACTTTGTGAATATGGAAGTTTGATATTCGGGATTAGACTGCCACGACGGACCACTGCATGCATCCTCGTAATTACAACACAGGTGTTTGGACAAAATATCGGAAACAAAACTATTGTGGGACAGAATACCATGTCAAAAATATCAACGACAAGATATCGTGAAGGCCATTTACCATGGGTAAGTAAAGTTTTACTATATATAGCTTTACATACAGGTACCTTGACAATATATATATATATATCTTCAAGGTATGTAGATCTGGAGTTAAGAATAGTAAATTTATGCTTACCTATTTGAACTGAGCTTCTAGATATTCTATTCCTTGATATTTCTGACATGACAATCTGTCCTCATGATATTTGTGCTTCGAATATTTTGTCACTGATTCGAAAACACTTTTTTTTAAAGTAACTTTAAAACAATGTCAATATTTAGTGATTGTGACTCCAGGGATGGACATCTGTGGTCCCTCCCATGCCTCCATCACATTCACAGCCGTTAACAAGGGGTCTCAAAAGGAAGCCTACCTCATAAATGTTCTAACTGAGGCAAGAGTTTTTGGATGTCGTACAAGAGGCCTGTGGATCCTTGATAAATGTTTGCCACAAAGAGAGAGGAAGTGGGACAGAGTACTGGGAGACATAGATTAGGGAAAAATGTTATTATAGCTGATTGAGTGCCTATTCCCTTGGGGGCTTAGGATCACTGCCTTGTCCTACCTGGCTGTCATGTCTCCATTTCCATTACTTGTGGAATGGAGATAAGAATCTTGTATTGGAATGTATTGAGGGTTCCAGCGGTTGGCTTCTGAGGTTCGGCGGTTGCGCTGAGACCTCCGGAGCTGACTGCTGGTCCCGACTTGTGCTGTGTGCTGAAAGGAATAAAGAAGAAGACTTCCCACCTTTATATGACTTCTTCGTCATTTCGGAGACACTTCACTGGCCTTTCTATCTTTCTGTGTGGAGATGCTTCACCTTTCTTGAAATGTTGGTTTCAAGTCTCTGCACCATTCCTCCTCCGTTGGGGGTTCAGACTTACCCTATGCTCTAGCTATGTTGCTCTTGGCCACCCCAGCAGCCATTATCACTCATATGGCAAGATATTTCAGTCTAGGTTCCTCCGTTGAGATATTTGACATTAATTCCTTGGCATCTATAGAGAGAGAGCTCGGTAGACGTGACTCTGCAAATTACTGTCACTATTTGCTCCCATAATGATTGAGTTTGCGGACAGGCCCAGAGAATGTGAAAAAAGATGGCCTCCTGCCCACAGCCCCGAAGGCACAACGGGGATACCACTGTATAGGACCGTTCAAGAGTAATAGGATCTATGAATTACCCTGATTGCGACCTCCCTTGGACTCTAAAAGGCTTGAATCCATTACTCCTTTTTTATGTCCCCCAGATCAGCCGATCACTGCTCCCTCAATTTTACCAATGCATCCGGGGAATTGTTTAGCATCTTTTTATACACTAGGGAGATGCACTTTGAGGGCATAGGGTCTGCCAGGGGTCTGTCCTCTAGCGGGGATGATTCTCTCAGGGTCTCTCCTTCTTATATACAGCACTTTTAAGCCTATAGGAGAGGTACCGTCATTGAGCTTCGATATAATAACATACTGATTGAGATACAGGCGCTGACAAATCTCTACTGAGAGTCTTAACTGCTACAAGACACTTCTAATTCTGCACAACAAATGTTTGCACTTAGAAACCTAATTGAGATTAAATATGAAATTAAATAATTACAGCAGGCATTGCAAGTTTATTTGGATTTAAAAGGCATGCGTGCATTTGAAAAAAATATCTACACCAGTGTTGTAAAACAGCCATTCAGAAGGGACTCTGCTGGCTGCACTCAACTGTGTAATGATAATATCTCCCATTTAAGCAAATACAAGGAAAAAACATAAAATATCTATAGAGGTATGCCACATACTTCATGCTTGATCAGAAACCCGAATGCAGGGGAAGCTGTTTACATGTGCTAGATGATGCATGGCGATCCTTGTTTCACTTAAATGAACATCTTTTTTCACTAAGAATTAATGTTCTCGTTCTGGAAATAATAAATTATACTTTATTCCCCTCCATTACTACACGTTTGTTTAAATATACTGCATGTGTAACTAATGAAAGTAAATTGGTAAGTAAACTATCTCAGACATAATGTCAAGTGCTAAGTCAGTGTCACAGTAATTCCATAATTGGACTATACAGCTGCAAATCCCATTTGCAATTAAACTAATGGGTTTTTGAAAAGGCCAGCGTGTTAAAAGAGAAATAAAATACTATATTCCTGTCATGGAATATGCTTCCCCTGTCTCACGATTCGGTCATCTTCTCCGCAGCATAAATCATATTTGTTTTAATTTAATTTTTAAATACCATTTATTTAAGGTTATTTTACATAAAAGTCGGAAGCTTGGCCTTTGAGTTGGATTTCAAAAGAACGTATTTTGGATTCCTGAGTAAAACTGGATGTGGTTGGTGGAACCCTGAGAAGACGTTAAACTACAGGTGGTTTAAGAATTGTTAAGGGAGAGTCCGAACTCTTTGGCCTTCCTTACTTACATCTTAGGGTTCAATACTGATCTAGGAGTTGTGTGGTAATTATCAGAACTTCCTGCTTTTGCCTGATAAACCTGCTGAGATTTATTAAGGAAAAAGGCCCTAAAATAGGAAAACAATGCAGAATCTTATGTGTTATTTATGGGATAAAGTACCCCCGGCGTAGAAAACAAGGATATTGCAAGTCACTGAAAACAAAATTCCTATAGGGAACGAGGCAAAAAGCTAAGTTATTTAATAAGGTAATGGAAACTCCAGGTGACTTGGAATGTCCTTTCAATGTGGAGCAGATGGTATTATCCTCCAATTTATAACACATTGTCACGCCAGCAACCTTGCCACAAATCACTTAAATCCTTGGGGGCAAATTTACAAGCCCCTTGCGCCACTTTTGCGCCACTTTGACGCAAAAGTGGCGCAAGGGGATACTTTGACGCAAAAGTGGCGCAAGGGGTTTGGTAAATCTGCCCCTTGGCGTCTTGCTCTTTTATGTTCATTGCAGACATGAACAATAAAAAGCATAACCTATACTGCAAACTTGAACACACCAAAAACCAGTTTGCGATTTTTGCAAGAAAAATATTAGAATCAGTTTAATGTAAACCTGATTTACAAAATATATCTTAAATTGTGTAGAAACGTGCACAGATTCTTTCTTCTGATAGTGATGTACAATGTAGAAAAAAACTAAAACTAAAACTGTAATGTAATTATATCTTTTTTTACTGATCACTGTTTCTTTTTTGAAGAATATTCCAGAAGAAGGAAAAGCCAGTTCCACTTGTCCTCGTTTTAACAACAACGATAATGATGCTCCGTGGCCTGCATTTCACCTTGGCTGCTTGGTCAAGCAGCACACATTGAGATGTCGGAGCTCAACTGTGTTAAGTTATTACACTTGAGCAGCTACTTCATTTCATTATTACAGGTGACTAGAGTTGTCACAACTCAACTTCATTAAGGAAATTAGAGACAAGTTTTTATGCACTGGTTGCAGGCTCTCATGTATTAAACATGGGCTAAAGTACCTCCTGCTGTATATTATAAGGATATTGCAAGCCCCTAAGGAGTTCTATGACCATATAAAGGAATGAGGTCAAAGGCCAAGTTCCTTCATCAGGTCACGGAAACACAGAGGTGACTTGTAATAGCCGTATTCTGTTCAATAAGTAGATGGTGCTTTATTCCTCATAATACATGGACCCACTATTTCCTTTTCCTCAAACTGCTTAAATTCTTAGAGTTATATTTATGAACCTGTTTGCGTCACTCTTGCACCATGTAACGTGGTGCAAGAGCGACGCACACCTCAAGTCATATTTCGAAACCACACAAAGCCATTTCGTGTGGCTTTGAATGGCTCCAAAAATCTGGAGTAATGCAACGCAGCACAAATCATTGCTTCTCACTAGGCTTCTAAAACAGAGCCAGCTCGCGGGAAAATGACAGGAATATGCTGTCCTGATTAAATACAACACATTCCTTCCCTTTCACTGTGATGCTGGGCAGCACAGCAAGGTGACTTGCTGTGCTGCCCTGCGCCACAAAACTCATAAATATGTCCCTTAGTGTGGTGCTCTTTCAGATGAGAGAGGTGGGATGTTTGTATACATGAAGGAGAAATACAGAGTCTGTAGTGCAAAATGAAATACAACAAAACCATTCAGTTACTTGTTGCAAAAAGATATTAGAATCAGTCAATATAAAAATACCAGAATGTGCAGAAATTTGCGATTCAATCTTTCCTTTAATTACCTAAAGTGTTCAAAAGATAACGTTGTTGACGTAATTATCTCCTTTCTGCTGATCACTTTCTTTTTAGACACATCATACATAGGGAAAAACAGTTCCCATTCTTCTTCTTTAAACTGCAGCTGTATTTATGCTCTGTGCCTTGCCTTTCACTCTGGCTGCTGACACTGCAGGGTGCACTATGATGTCAGAACCCAACTGTAATACATTTTTACAGTTGAGCAGCTGCATCATTTCTTTGTTACAGGCAACTATAGCCGTCACAATTCACCTGTAACAAGGAAATTAGAGACTTATTTTATATATGGACTGCAGGCTCACATATATTGAAAAACATTAAAAGGGAGAAGATGTGGTCTAACAGCTTGAGCTGCTAACTTTGGAACTGGGGAACTACGTTCTTCTGTGATTATGGGCAAATAACTTAATCTCCCTGTGTTCATAAAAAAAATCAAACCTTGTGCAATATAATCTAGTGCTCATGTAAAGCATTCTGATGCATGTGGGACAAGGTTGCACTGTATAAAATAGCAAAACAGAAAATTAATTTGTATGTTTAACCTCATTTTCATGTTGAAAACTTGGAATTGGAGGCATTTGCCACATGTGGTTAATACCTCCACCTAGGATAGTGGTATGTACAATGTGTGGTAAATACACCACCCTGTTCTGACCAAATTCTAAATAAGGGTCTATGTCAATTATGAGGATAATGGTGTAAAGAGTACAAATTTGACATTTCAGATCTGGAAGTGGTGGCAGGAATAGAGGTAGTCTAACTTGGTAGAAAATATAAATATTATTGATGTAGATCAAGAGAAGTTTAAAGTTCTGCTAGGACAGCTGGACCCCTTTCTTATTCTCTCCCTGAGTTTTAGTCTTGTGAAGAAAAGGGGGGAGATTACAACCACCCCTTAGAATTCCTTAGTGTGCAGTAACTCCTGTTACAGGATATATTAGAATTCTGGCTTACTGCACATATCAGAATTCTGAGTCAGAAGGTTTTTCCTGCAATGAGAAATTTAGCAGGTGCATTGAGAATGAAACCCACAGTTTTTCGGAGGTCAATTTTGGCACATCACGACTGCTAACATTTAATGGACAAAAATACTCAGCAAATATTACTAAATGTAATTCTGCATTTTGTAGGGGGGAATACATGACAAGCGGTATTTATCCCACAGATAAATTCCAAACCTCATGTTTTCAGATGTTACTGGGTCAATAAATGTCGACCTCTGTTTGAAATTATCATCTTTTGCGTTGTTCACCCACAGAATTTTTCCCATTGCTGTTTTTGCTGGCAGCAGAACTCTCTGCACTTTAAACCTGCTAACCAGCAGTAAAGTGCCTGTGCTCCCTTTCCAACATGATGATCTTGGCATACCTCTGATTAACATCTTTACCTTACCACTAAGTCCCTAGTATATGGTACAACAGCGTACTTACGGCCAATAAGTTAATGGTCATAAGTGGACTGTAGCACCATTGTGCCATTCACTGCAGTGACAATACAAACAGGACTGCAGCCTGGCTGTGTAGATTAAAATGCAAATATGATCTGTCAAAATAACCCCTGTTGACAGGTCTAAACCTTCATTTTAAATATTAGTAAGTCACCCCTTAGTAGGACCGACTGCTCATAAGTCACTCTGCATGCTATTTGAAACTAGGACATGTGAAAGTTTAATGTTAAGCACTTCCTTACAGTGAAAAGGACCTAAAGGCTGTAGCAAGGTTGGCTGTTTCATATGAAAGCATTGGCATAAAATATTGCATTTAATAAATGTTCTATCCAGTTGGGAAACAGCTATAAAGTTATTTTTGGCTTTTAGAAATATTTATTACAAGCTCAATTCATTGGTGAAGTTGAATTTTTAATAAAATGTTTGGGAAGAGGAATTTTAGCGAAGGCATCCCTTTCTGTGCCTAAAGCCTCTGGATGCCCATTTGCATGAGGCCAGCAGCTGAACTTCCTTTCCTTTGGGTGGGGGGAAGTGGTATGTTCCTCTGGCATGCTGATCATGTGGACTGTGCCCAGGAATGTAATAAACTTTAAAGAGACCTACCTGTCACAAGCAGGAGTAGAAAACACCTGGGTCTACCCCCTCCCTTTGTCCCCCTAGCCAGTCAAGCTTAGGCCCACCAAGAGAGGTGCTGTCCCCAGAACTGGTTTAAAGTCACCACAGAGGAAGGGTTGCTCATTTCCCTGGCCATTCCTCATGGCGTGGGCTCAGGAGTTCTGCACAGGTGAAGGAAGGTTCTGCCATATTGATTTTAGGCAGAGAAGGGCACTGTGGAGTTTTATGCAGTTGGACACACAAGAAGGGCTGCAAGAGTGAGTGGGGTTTCCCCAGGAAACCTTTACCCAATTGGTTATGGAGGGTCCAGGAGTCACCCCTACACAGAGGCTGGTGCCAGGCATAAATGTGGTACCCACAGTACCCTCCTCAGAATACATTCTGGACCTGTGGAAGAACAGAAGAGAACTGAACCAGGCCTGGGCGTAGTTCACAGAGTTTTGCTACGAAGTGACAAAATACTCTGCGGAGTTCCGCAAGTGGCGGAGTGCAGTGCAACTGCCGCTCGCGTTAGTCTTCCAGCCGTCGGGTAGAAATTCTACCCGAGCTACAGCTCGCGCTTGTGAACTTACCATTCGCGAGCGGGATAAAAACTCTGCTGCACTATGCTAAGCGGAGTTTACTGCACTGCGCAAGCTCCGCAGAGCACAGAGTGCAGAAAACTCCGCAAACTCCGCAAACTGAGTGGAGTTCACCGCCCAGGCCTAGACTGAACCTGCTGTCTGTGACCTGAGGGGAATGTAAAATACTGGACCTGTTCTCCCGCTTTTACCCAGGACGCAGAAATGGACTCCAAGGGTAATAAGGCTGTCCTTCTGTTAAAGCTTCAGGGGACACAACAAGCTACAAGAGGTCCTTTCTGCAATTTCCCAACTGACCAGTCCCTACTAGACCTGCCCTGGACCCTGGTGCTGGTCTCCGCTGGAGTGGATTTTGGCCCCCAAGTGCTGTCCCCAAGGTCCTTGACCCTTGTTTTGTCTCAAAGTATGCTCATCCTAACAAATCCTGAATCCTTGGGCTTTTGGCACCAAAGACCACTGGAGCTTATGTGACAAAGGTGCATTGCTGCTGGGCCAAAGAATAAGATTGCTCCTGCTTGCAGCTTTAACACGTTACAACAAACAAATGATGGACGGAATGCTGACAATGCATACATTCTCCCCCAGTCAAGAGATCTGGGTTAAATCCATCGTTCTTTTGCCCACTACACCATACCAGTTTAGACATGGTCATATGCAAATCAGTCTTGAACCTGTGCCTCATGGGAACAGTCCAGCCCGAACTGCCAAGCCATGTCTTCCCTGGACCGGAATCAAGCATCCTAGGACCGGTTTCTGGCTATCAGCCGTCATCAGCCAGGATAGCTTGACTCCAGTGGCGTAGTGAGCACGGGTCCCACGTCTGGGAATACCCATCCCACTTAGGGCAAAAAGCGTTACAACAAACAAATGATGGACGGAATGCTGACAATGCATACATTCTCCCCCAGTCAAGAGATCTGGGTTAAATCCATCGTTCTTTTGCCCACTACACCATACCAGTTTAGACATGGCCATATGCAAATCAGTCTTGACCCTGTGCCTCATGGGAACCGTCCAGCCCGAACTGCCAAGCCATGTCTTCCCTGGACCGGAATCAAGCATCCAAGGACCGGTTTCTGGCTATCAGCCGTCATCAGCCAGGATAGCTTGACTCCAGTGGCGTAGTGAGCACGGGTCCCACGTCTGGGAATACCCATCCCACTTAGGGCGAAAAGCGTTACAACAAACAAATGATGGACGGAATGCTGACAATGCATACATTCTCCCCCAGTCAAGAGATCTGGGTTAAATCCATCGTTCTTTTGCCCACTACACCACCCCAGTTTAGACATGGCCATATGCAAATCAGTCTTGACCCTGTGCCTCATGGGAACAGTCCAGCCCGAACTGCCAAGCCATGTCTTCCCTGGACCGGAATCAAGCATCCTAGGACCGGTTTCTGGCTATCAGCCGTCATCAGCCAGGATAGCTTGACTCCAGTGGCGTAGTGAGCACGGGTCCCACGTCTGGGAATAACCATCCCACTTAGGGCGAAAAGCGTTACAACAAACAAATGATGGACGGAATGCAACTGGGGTGAATGTATGACATTGTTCTGCATTCTGTCCATCAATTGTTGTTTTTGCATTTGTCACCCCGAGTGGGAAGGGTATGCTCAGACGTGAGTCCCTTGCTCTCAATGCCACTGGAATCAGGCTATCCTGGCTGACGAGGGCTGAAAGCCCGAAACCGGTCCTAGGATGCTTGTTTCCAGTCCAGGGAGGACCTGGCTTGGCAGTTCGGGCTGGACTGTTCCCGTGGGGCATAGGGTCAAGACTGATTTGCATATGGCTGGGTTCAAACTGGAATGGCATGGTGAGCAAAAAAACGATGGATTTAGGCCCAGATCTCTGTACTGGGGTGAATGAGTTTGAGTTTAAAAGCACTTTTAAAGCGCACGTATACCGGCGGTTTCTTGGCGCTGTAGCTAGTGGGGACTGAGGGTTAAGAAACAGGGAGAAGGAATGGGCATTTTTTCAAAGGATTTCGTGAATAGGTAGGTTTTAAGATTTTTGCGGAATTGGGGATAGAGGGTACTGGCCCGAAGATGAAGGGGGAGGGAATTCCAAAGGGTTGGTGCTAGAATGGCAAATTTGGAGCTGCCCCACTTCTTTCTCCGGAAGCGAGGGATGGTGAGGAGGGACTGAGAAGAGGAACGTAGGTCCCTAGAGGGGACATAGGGAACAATCTCAGAGGAGATGAAGGCAGGTGCCAGGTCCGATCGGGCCAGGAAAGTGATGGATGCGAGTTTGAATTGAATTCTGGCCCGCACTGGGAGCCAGTGAAGAGTTTTTAGAAGTGGAGTGGAGTGGTGGAATTTAGGAAGGTTGAAGGCTAGGCGGGCCGCCTGGTTTTGGATCTGTTGTAGGCGGCGCAAACTGTATGCAGGGATGCCGGCATACAGAGCGTTCCCGTAGTCCAGGCGGGACACCACCATGGCCAGAATAATAAGTTTGAGAGCGGAGAAAGTGAAGAAACGGGACACCTTGCGAATAGTACGCAGTGAGAGAAAAGAAGAAGATACCACAGAGCTAACCTGGGAGTGAAGGGTGAGTTGAGAATTGAGCTTAATGCCTAGTGTTTTAACAGAGGAGGAGGGGACAGGAGGGGAACCAAGAGAGGGAGGCCAGCAAAGGGGGGACCAGGGGCTGGAAGAACCGCCCGTCAATACCAACTCGGTTTTGTCCGGGTTAAGTTTGAGGTGATTGTGGCTCATCCAGTCCCTGATGTGAAACATGACAGTGTGAAAGTTGAGGACAGAAGAAGGAGAGGAAAGATCAAAGACCAGCTGGAGGTCATCAGCATAGTTAAATACGGCGACCTCCATCTGTTGGAGAGAAGTGAGTCCCTTGCTCCCCATGCCACTGGAATCAGGCTATCCTGGCTGACGAGGGCTGAAAGCCCGAAACCGGTCCTAGGATGCTTGTTTCCAGTCCAGGGAGGACCTGGCTTGGCAGTTCGGGCTGGACTGTTCCCATGGGGCACAGGGTCAAGACTGATTTGCATATGGCTGGGTTCAAACTGGAATGGCATGGTGAGCAAAAAAACGATGGATTTAGGCCCAGATCTCTGTACTGGGGTGAATGTATGACATTGTTCTGCATTCTGTCCATCAATTGTTGTTTTTGCATTTGTCACCCCGAGTGGGAAGGGTATGCTCAGACGTGAGTCCCTTGCTCTCCATGCCACTGGAATCAGGCTATCCTGGCTGACGAGGGCTGAAAGCCCGAAACCGGTCCTAGGATGCTTGTTTCCAGTCCAGGGAGGACCTGGCTTGGCAGTTCGGGCTGGACTGTTCCCATGGGGCACAGGGTCAAGACTGATTTGCATCTGGCTGGGTTCAAACTGGAATGGCATGGTGAGCAAAAAAACGATGGATTTAGGCCCAGATCTCTGTACTGGGGTGAATGTATGACATTGTTCTGCATTCTGTCCATCAATTGTTGTTTTTGCATTTGTCACCCCGAGTGGGAAGGGTATGCTCAGACGTGAGTCCCTTGCTCTCCATGCCACTGGAATCAGGCTATCCTGGCTGACGAGGGCTGAAAGCCCGAAACCGGTCCTAGGATGCTTGTTTCCAGTCCAGGGAGGACCTGGCTTGTCAGTTCGGGCTGGACTGTTCCCATGGGGCACAGGGTCAAGACTGATTTGCATATGGCTGGGTTCAAACTGGAATGGCATGGTGAGCAAAAAAACGATGGATTTAGGCCCAGATCTCTGTACTGGGGTGAATGTATGACATTGTTCTGCATTCTGTCCATCAATTGTTGTTTTTGCATTTGCAGCTTTAACACAGCATCAAATCCATTTCTGTGGGACCTCATGGAGAAAGGATCCGACCTCGTGCAGTCCTCTTCGACGACAGCCCGGCTGGAAGGATCCAAACACCAAATAAGTGACTAAGTCTGAAGGTAGAAATGTCCACCAGGCAAGGGTCTGAAAAGCATGTGGCTGGCGAGAAACCTTCTCTGGGCACAAAATTAAAATTTCTTCTGCTCTGAGCTTTCCTGCCAAAAGTCAGTTACTTTCCTGAGATCTCGGCAGCTGTTATCTGATGATGTAGAGCCTCCTTGAGCCACTACCTGCTGCCCTGCTGCACTGAAAACTTTTGACCTCTATCTCAGAAGTGTTATTGGTTCTGGGCAGTATTAAGTTGTAGATATTTCAAGTTGTGGGACACAGTGCTGCCTTTATCTGCTCCTCTGCTTTTGATGGTTTAACTTTGTCTACAAGTTTATTGGCAAAACGATCTTTGTATCTGATTAGTGCAGAGGAATAGTCTGAAATCAAGGATGGCTTTGTGCATGGTACAGAATACGTGATATAATTCTGTAATTGACTCGTGTCCAACAGAGTGTGTTATGGAAGGTTTCCCGTGTACTGGTTTCTTAAGCTCTGGTTGCCTGGTTGTTCAGGCCAGCCTGTGAATTAGCATTATGTGACTTTGTACTCCAATATTTCAGTAGCCCTAGCTTGTGATTATGAGATCTCTCGTCGGCTCCAGTGACTGGTTTGGGATAGTGGTTGCATGTTTTAAATCATTAGCGTTTAAATAGCAATGTGTTTTACTACTGAAATGTATTGAGGTAGATGGATCGACTCAAGTCAAAGCTTGTATTAAGGGTTTTTCTGTTCAGTGTTACAGTTGGTTTGTGTTGTGGGCCAAACAAAGGGTTTATCACATTCTTGACAAAGCCCATTAACACAATATCTATTTTTGTAAAATTACGACAGGCACATGTTCATCCTCCTTTAGTAAATATGGATCACCTTTCGAGCCTATCCTTACCCTTTGATTCATTGTCTAGGCAGAGCTAATCTGGATATTGTGGACACACATCTAGAGCTGCATTCGGTGCTTTTCCATTGTGCATTCAGTTGGTGATGAAAGATGTTGAATGTAAAATGGTAAAAGGGAATACATTACATGAAAACCCTAACACAGATGTTAAGGTTTGTACCTCTCAACTTATTTACAAGAGATTCAAAATGGATATTTGGTTAGCAAGCTGTGTCGCCAGTGATTTTCTTTTGGAGGTGTAAAAATTGCATGCATTAATGGAACAAGGGCTTCTCTCACTTATCGATCTATTAAAAGGCAAAACTTAGGAAGAATTTCTGAAAATTTGATACTCTACACAGAACACCTACAAGGTTTGATCTTATATGAGAGTCACTGACAATTTGCATGAAAATCTCCTCCTTGGCCGATGTCTGAGTACTAAAAAATGCTTTTCCAACCATCACAAGTGATTGTGGAACAACTTGCTTAGACTAAACCCCGACAAGACTGAATTTATTCTTCATCTTGAAAAGGAATCAAAATGTAATCACGCTTCCCTTTCTGAATTTTACTGTTAAATTCACTCCTACTTTGGGCTTCGAGGTCAACTCTCTTGACATTTGATTTGACCACAACTCTCGAGGTAGGAGCATATTAAGCACAGGTTAAAATCTTCAAAAGCGTCTATCTTTTCCTTAAAAAAATTAAAACCTCTACTTCAACCAAAACAAATTTCACCATGTTATTTACACTCTTGCCATGACTGGATTACACTCTTGCTATGACTGGATTGCAGAAACTCTATTCTGATAAGTGTCAACAAGTCCACTTTTCCACCTTTCGTATTCCTTATGAACTCTGCTGCAAGACTCATTTTCTGCACAATGACATTTAGCAACACTTTATCATACCAAAACCAGAATATAATTCAAGCTAGACTGTATCATGTGCAAGCAATTCACATGCAAGGGGTACCTTTCTTCTGCCTCACAACCCTCTGAAGGAAAGAGCAGAAAGGTCTTCAGGTTCAAATCAAAGAAGTTCAGGTCACACTGGACTCCCATTAATTCCTTCTCAAATGCAGCCCTCTCTATTCAGCTGAAGACTTCAGATGAAAAACAGACCTTCTCCAAATCCTCAAAAAATGAAAAACATACCTGTGTGTTGTCTGTCATGATCTGTAATCTACGCCATATTTCTCTTCTCCTCCCTAACTCTTCCAATCCTACCCTTCATGTACCCTTTTTCTTCCTTCCTTTTCCTACTTTCACTCTCTCTTCACCTTATCATCTGCTATTTATATCCCGAATCATACCCACTTCTTTCTTCACTACATTCTTTGTTTTTCACTCCTTCTGTCTCTTCTGCCTGTCTCTATACTTCTCATCTCTTGCCATTTCATTTGATTTGTTCCCTGTGACTTGACTTTCAATATTTCCCTCCAGCTCAAATTGTCATGGACTCACCTGGTCGCAATTGCGGAGACGAGAGTTATTGGCACTTCCAAATGGAAACTCAGTGCATAGGTTTAGGTACAAAGGTCATGCAAGCATCGAATACTCAGAAATGCTTTCTCTTGGAAATCCATTTCATTTCAGAGAAATATGGAATCAAGTCTTGCGTCTCTGAGCAATAGTTCAAGTGCCAAGGTTGAACGGAGTCATCCGGACTAGGAATACACAAGAAGCGGTGGAGGAAATCACAGAAAGAACGTGGGTGTAAAGTCTATAGTATTTTAGGACATTGGTGCTAGTCCCCCCAACTTCTAAGGATTAGTGTGGAATAAGCAGATATCAAGTCCTTAGCCTAGTTCCTCCACTTGACTGATGTTGGAAGAAGATCTCAGAGCCTTGACCCAGGGAGTGGCAGGAGGTATGGAGTAATTGTGCAGGAGGGAGATGTTGAGGGAACTGCAGCCACAGAACCCTGGTTCACTATGGAGTTGAAGGAGCCTGAAACGCTTCTTGGTTCTGGTAGGTTTCATCAGGTGAGTGGGAAGGATGAAGCTTGTTCTGCAGGGATTGAGGCCAAGCCAAGACTCAGGGTTGCTCTGGGGTTTATATCCCCTCTTGAAGGCTCAAAAGAAGTAGCTAGGTCACGTGTTGCAAGTGGGGCATGTGGGGCACATGGCCTTCTGGAAGGTTCTCGAACATTGGAGAAAAACATATGCTAGTGCTCAAACTTTGACCTTACAGGTAAGGCAGGTGCAAAGTGAAAATCAGAACTAACAACAGGAAACAAATATATTGTACTTGTTTGAATGTGCATGATGGAAAACAACACCAGGCCCCAGTAACAACGAGTGCTAGCATTCAATTGGCTCATTGGATACTTGGGGAAGCTTGCAAAGACTTAAAGGTAAAACACACCAAGGCCCAAGTAAACACCAGGTGCAAGGAGCTCTATGGGTGCATGGGTCTTGAGGTGGGGGATCAAGTGCACAGGAATCACAGTGGTAAGGGGGAACGGGTGCAGAGGTGCAAATGCAATAGAATCACAAGGGTGCTGGGGAAGCACTGGTCATGAGGGTGCTGAAGGAGCATCAGACATGAGGGTGCCGGGGGAACATCAGTTATGAGGGATGCTGGGAAAACATCAGTCATGAGGAAGTTGGAGGAACATCACTTATGAGAAATGGTGGGAAAACATCAGCCATGAAGGAATTGGGGAAACATGGATCGTGCGGTTGTGGGGAAACATCAGTCATGATGTCATAGCGTACATAGGGAGCCATGGGGTAATGCATCATATATTTATCAATATCGAGTTTTTTATATAGCGCAAACTAAGCTCGAGGGCATCAAAGTGCTTTAGAAGGGATGCATAAACAGCGACTACAGGAGATATAAAACAACAGGATGAATACAGGAGATATAATACAGGTAGGAAGTATGCAGTAAAACGCAATATAAAACCGGGGTGAAATATACCAAGGGGGCAGGAGAGGATTGTCAATGTATTTCTGAGGTAGTTAAAGGAAGTTGCAGCATGGAGCATAGCATCATAGAGCAGGTGGGACCATTTGTTCCTAGGCCAGGATGAGTAGATGGGCAGGAAGATTTAATTTAGGCAGGAGGCTTTAGATATTTGTTGAGGAGAGATAGTATGAAGTTTTTCATGGAGTGTAGGTAGGATCGGTTGTCCCCTATTTCTTTTAAAAGGGCCTTCCAAATTCTGTGAGCATTCACAGAAAAGGAGCGGGTGAGAGATTTATTAGTCTTGAATTTGGGTGGAATCGGGAGGAGAGTGTTAGAAATGTGTAGGGGTCTCTTTTGGCACACTTTGAGAGTTTGGTGGAGAGGTAGGATGGCTGTCCCGAGGAGAGGGCTTTGTGGGTTATGCAAGCGGTTTTTAATGTACTTCTTGCTTCAATAGGTAGCCAATTGAGTTTTTAAGTGTGGAAATAATGTGGCCGTATTGTTTATCCCCAGAGAGAAGTCTGGCCGCTGAGTTGAGGGTGGACATCATTGGTAAGAGGTGGATTTTTGAGGTGCCGGTGATTATTGCGTTGCCATGGTCCAGTTTGGAGCGGACTAAGGATTGTGTTTCAGTCTTCAGGTCATCAAGAGTAATGAATGGTTTAATTTTTATGAGGTGTTTTAGCAAGTAGGATGTGCTTTTTGTTGAGGCATTGATGTGGTCTTTCATTTTCAGTTTCTTATCGAGAGTGATCCCAAGAGGTTTGACTGAATTGGAGGTGGTTTTTCACGGAACCGAATGTAATGCTGTGACTCGTTGGAGCTACTATACTCCATGTATTGCACACTCTATTCTCCTGTTATATGGCACGACATGAAGAACTTGCAAAACAAAGAAACATCATTGTAAAATCTACCTATGGAGAATCGTAAATAAGAAAATACTTGTCCTGAAGAAGTCCCAAGTGGACGAAACACCTTGGCTACCAATTTCACTCTTTAAAGAAAAGCAAAAGAATAAAAGGATTTTAAGAAGAAGGAACGACTCCTACATTTGTTGTCTGTAATTAAATTGTCTGACTTCTCATATTTGTACAATATGGACTAAAAAAATGTGTGGGGATTTTAATTGCACTAAATGTGATTTTGAAGTAGGAGAACCTTGTGGGTATTGCACCGATTTTGGTGATAGGATCCTACACTCTCATGATATGTACTGGGAAGCCATCAACTATACATTGCACAAATATGATCTAATAGTTTTAGAACCTTCTATGCTAGTAGGTGAAATAAATATGTACACTTTCGTAGGATCAAGGTCATCCTCAAACATAGATCATTTTATCATATCAGCCAATGGTAAGGAATTGGTAGAAAAAGTTTTGATAAATATTAGCCTTTTTAGTGATCATCAACCCTTAACTGTGTCTTTGAAAGTAAACCTGTCACCAAAAACACAGGGAAAGACACCAAATGCTGACATTGACACCCAAGGGTATAATGGTGTCTCAATAAAATGGACCATTGTGAACCCTGTTACATTCATGGAAAACCTTAAAGGGAAAACATTTAGAGATCTAGAAACTTGTTTGGATAGCTCTTCCTCAGATCCAGCCATTATAAATGCCGTCTGCAATATTACTAATGCAATTGCAGGTGATCTAACAACTAAAAGAAGGAAGTCATTTTGCGATCTTAACCCTAGATGGTTTAGCCATGAGTGTTCGAGGCTGAATGCGGAATTGAAACAGGCACTTAAACAAAAACCAAGAGACCCCCATAGAATTAGCTCCATGAGGAAAGATTATAAAAATTCTTTGAAAGAAAGAAAAAGGGAGATTCGTGAGGGAGCATGGGAGAAATTAATCCAGGCAGCTGAGTTGAAAGACTCAGCTCTCTTCTGGAAGACAATCAATCACCCGTACTTTAAAGAGCACAAAGCAGTAAAGATTGACAGTGTAGTACCACCAGAAGACTGGGTCGCTCACTTCGGTAGTATTTTTAACCCAGACAGTGCAAATATAACAGAGAGTAAAAAGGGAAAATGTATTTCAGTAGAACCTGTTAAATTAACACCAATAACGACAGACAAAAGTAAAATAGCCCTCCAAAAAAGTGCCAACGGCAAAGCTGCAGGCCCGGATGGGGTGCACATCGATATTTTTAAGTATAATATGGATTTCTGGATACCAGTTTTATTGAATTAATGCCACTTTGGGGAAGTACTACCTGCTTACTGGGTTGAAAGTATAATCGTACCCATTTTTAAAAAAGGGGATAGAGGGAAGGCAATTTGCTACCGTCCAATATCCCTTCTTGATTCCACTTCTAAGCTGATGGGCCGAATTGTGTTGGAAAGGCTCGAAGACTGGGCCAATGAAAACAACATTTTAACAGAGGCACAGTATGCTTTCAGAAGGGGTATTGGAACGGTAGAGCAATGCCTAAACCTAGAATTACTAATAGGGAAATATACATTAGCCAAGGAGGGGGCGCTCCATTTATGTTTTGTGGACCTCACTAGCGCCTTTGACCTAGTTAACCATCAAAAACTATGGCAAACATTGAAAGGGCTAGGGGCCTCTATTGAAATAATTTCACTTTTATCTCAAATGTATGCATTTTTAAAGTCTAGGGTACAGTATGGTAAAATAGGGGTGTGTACGCCTGATTTTAGGGTCATGCGTGGCATCAGACAGGGTTGCGTATTAGCGCCCCTTTTATTTTCCCTATACATTAACAACGTAGATCTGTTTTTACAAAAAATTACAGTAGATGCCCAGAAAGTTGGAATACACCCCACCCCTGTTTTATTATATGCAGACGATGCCGTCCTAATATCAAGGACAGCTAACGGTCTACAATGCCTAATAGAAACTTTTGTCCTGTACATGACTGACAAAGACTTATAGCTAAATTTAAAGAAAAAATTTGTCATGTCATGCGGGAGCAATAGACCCAAGAACAGACAGCATCATGTGGGCGGGATTGTTATCAATAGAGTGCCATCATTTTCGTATTTGGGGATGCTTTTTAACAAGAACGGCACAAGGGATATGCATATAGAATCATGTAACATGAAATTTCTAAGAATCACTGAGGGTATTTTTAGATTCTCTGCAAAATTGGGAAATAAACCTATATGAGAAATGTTAACTTTGTATCGGAGTAAGTGTGTTTCAGGGGTCTGTTACGGGGCCGTGATATGGGGGAGAGCAAATACTGCCACCCTACAAACCAACGAAAATAAGTTTTTAAAACGACGACTGGCAGTCCCAAGAGCAACAGCGAACACCATAGTACATAAAGAACTAAATGTACCGCACCTAAGTGACACAATAAGTATGGCAGGCCTTACATTTTGGCAAGGGCTATGGGCAAAAGAAGAAACAAAATTTACAAAAGATTTAATAATGGATTGCCTAGCTCTTGACCGCAGTTCAAAAATACTGTGGTTGGAGTATATTTTTAACCTTTTAACATGATGCAAAGTAAATGCTGATAAAAAGAACCCCTCACTTATTCTGGAATATAGTAAAAATGACTTGAAATTGAGGTACATAACCGCCATGGAATATGAAAAAGAAAGGGCTGCCACACAAGAACAGAGCGTGGTTTCTTATTGTGAATGCCCGCTCATGGGAGGTATTCGGCTATATTTGATCTTGGTAAGGAACATTCAGCACAGATTTTATTTAACCAGGCTAAGGATGGCGCCGGGAAACCCTTTTTGGGTAGCTGTTGCGCCTTACAAGTTCTAATAAAATAAAATAAATACTTAGTTACATTCCCGAGAACAAAAAAGTGGTGCTATAAATTACCAGCCTGTCCGTGCGATGGTAAAACCCCACAATCCACGTTGCATTTTATCCTTTTTTGTAGTTTTTATAGGGATATCCGGAAAGCAGTTTTAAAACCCCTCTTTTTAACAAACATGCTTTATAATTATAAATATGCTTTTAAATTTTATGTGTAGCTTGGAAAATGTGAATATTATAAAAACTGTAACTCGATTTATACAACTATCAATTAAGAAAAGAAAGGACTACGCACACCTGGATGCATTGTTATATGAACATCAGGATGATAGTTTTTAGTATATACTTTTTAAACTTTTATCATGATAAGATGTGGTAATGTGCACTTTATGTATTGTTATGCACTTATAATGTATCAGCACTTTATCATATAATTTGTGGCAGCTTGTATCTCATGTATCCTTGGCACCTTAAAGCATTAGCACTTTATAACTGGCTAATATGCTATGTGAATAGCTCAATGAGTAAACTCGATCTAACTTGGACCATCTAGGTTAATTTTTAACAGTATTTTCTATAATAGGCATATTTGCATATATTTGTATCGGAAACTGGCCTTAATCTCGCCATTGCTTGGCTTGAAGATTTATAAATTGTCAATCTTTTTAAACTAATCAAGTTGTTATGTAGGAAAGTTGTTAGTATATGTGTATTAGTATGCTTTTATGGTGTTTTCTTTTACTTGCACCGAATAAAGCTGATTTTGACTTTTGACCTTGTGTCGTACACATATTTGATTGGATAGTTGACTGCTGGACCATTTTGAGAATTTTACTTGGAAAATCATTTTCCTTTATAGAGGTGAATGGGATCACATCTCTGGTTCTCTGCACCACTGTATAGTTCACAATTATTCTTATCACTTCATTTTGACGAGT
Organism: Triturus cristatus; assembly: GCF_964204655.1. Classification (NCBI taxonomy): domain Eukaryota; kingdom Metazoa; phylum Chordata; class Amphibia; order Caudata; family Salamandridae; genus Triturus; species Triturus cristatus. Next base: position 1,194,037,340 of record NC_140591.1, read on the forward strand.
GCAGGACTAGCATGCCTTAACCCTTTGGTGTGTTGTTTAGTTTAAAGTTTAGTGCTGCTAGGTTGTGAAGGCAGTTATGGATATGGAGCAAGCTAGTATTTGGCTGCATGAGGAGAAGTTCAGTTGTTAGGGTTGAGATTTAGGTGGTTGTTGGTCAGCCAGGTTTGTGTCGGGGAAAGCGTGGTATTTAGGTGTTGAATGTCTCTGGGTGATGAGATTTTGATGTATATTTGGGTGTCATCAACATAAATAGGCTTGTTTTAGGATCCCAGCGAGGTGTTCAATATAGAGGTTGAACAAGGCAGGGGATAGGATTGAGCCTTGATAAATTCCTTGTTTGACTAGTACTGCTGGTGATGTTGATTTATTTATTTTGATTAGGTGGGATCTTCCATTTAGGTATGATGCAAACCATTGCAGGACGGTACCGCTGATGCCAGCACATTGTGAGAGGGTGTTTAGAAGAGAGTTGTAGATGACAGTATCAAAGGCCGAGGAGAGGTCTGGAAGGATTCGGAGGCAGGCGTTGCCATCATCGCAAGATCTATGTAGATCATCAGTGGTGTACAGGATTGTGGTTTCTGTACTGCAGTCTTTTCTGAATCCAGATTGGAAGGTGTCATGTAGGTTGAATTTTCCAATGTGGTTGTTTACCTGAGAGAGCACACATTTTTCCATAGTTTTGGCGAGAGTGAGGTTGTTTATAGGTCTGTAATTGTTGAAGTCATTGGGGTCGGCGGCAGGCTTTTTGAGGAGGGGGTTATTTGGCCATGTTTAAGAGAGGCTGGCATGGAGCCCCCTCGATAGGGAGGACTTGATGATTTTGATCCAAGTTGGTGACATGATGCGTCTGAGATTTCTGACAAGTGGGGAGGGGAGAGGATCAGAGAGCTGGGAGGTCGGTTCAAGCATGATAGTATTTTGAGTACTTCCTTTTCAGAGATGGTTTCTAACTTGGACCATATTGCATTGTTTTTTAGATGTAAGTGATTGGTTCTGGTGTTCTCATTCTCTATGGGGGTGGAGTTTGGAGGACTTGGGGTCCTTCTTTTGGAGCGGGGTTGGCTTTAGAAGGAGGAGAGTGTGTGAGAGGGTTCAGCTAGAGTTCAATGTTTGTTATTTTGTCCGTGAAGAATTTAGCGAACTCTTCACAGCACTTGGACAAGGAGGTTTGGTGTTTGATGATATTGAAGAGGTCCTTGGGCCCGTTTCTGGACTGATCCAATGGGACTTGGAAGAAAAATTATTTTTCTCAAGAGAAGTGTTTTTTTATATTTTATACGCTCCGATTGGAGGAGAGAGAGAGACGTAATAGTTAAGGTTGTTTTCCCCAGTTTTTTTCAATCAGTCTGAGTTGTCATCTCTCCTTATTAATGTCTTTGTTAAACCAGGATCTAGAGAGGATGCTTCTTGATTTTATGACACATCATGTGGCAATGGTGTCAAGTAGTTCAGTCACTTTAGTGTTATAGTGGGAGGTGAGGTCATCGGCGGAGGCACGTTCAGGAGGAGAATGAATTTGGAAGCTGATTAGGGGTTCTAGCTCTGATTGTTGGATTTGATGTGCATTCCTCGTCCAGTGGTTCGGATGATGTATTTGGTTTGGCTGCTTGGGCTTGTTGAGGTTGAGGTCGAAGAGAATTAGGTGATGGTCGGTCCAGTCGAGAGGCACAATTAAGTGGAGGAATATGCCCTTTTGGTTGGAGATGTTTGCGTCGAGGGTAGAGCCTTTATCGTTTGTTTACTTTTTGCAGTGTTGAGTGAGACCTTTTGATTCAAGGAGGGTTTATAGGGCTTGTACTGTTATATCATTAGCATCATTCAGGTGCTGGTTTAGGTCCCCTAATACGATGCCTGTGGAATCCTTCAGGGAGTTTAGTGTCTGTTAGGTCTTCAAGAAATAGCAGCTTATCTCCTGGGGGGTGATAGATGGTGTGGAGTTTGATGGGGTTGGTGTCTGCAGAGGGGAGATGAACTCCTAGATATTCAAAAGTTGAGCATTCAATTGCGTGGATGGGTTATAGGTGAAGGTCCTTGTTGTGGATGATAGCTGGTGCACCACCGATGCGGTATTTGGGATCCTGCTGAATGATTGCGTAGCCCGGTCAGGTTAGGAGGTCAATATTGGCTGAAGTGTGGTCATTTAGCCAGGTTTAGTTAGGATACTTAAGTTGATTTTATGGAGAAGGATGATTTCTACTATTTTAGTGGTGTGCTTGGCTGCTGACCGACAATTTAGAAGCATGCCATATAATGCCGGTGAAAATTTCGGTTCAATGTGTGTGGGTTGGATAGATGTGAGTTGGGCTGGTGGCCTGGGGGGGATTGGAGGGAGGGATCCTGCTTGTGCTGAGGATGATCGAGATCTTGGTGTGGGAGAGTTGGCTGAAGGTATTTGTGTATGAGTTGCTTAGCTTTTCAGCTTCAAATTGCGATAATCCAGACGTGGCGCATCAGGGTTTGAGATGGTATTGATTGAAGGGGATAGTTGTCCAGGTGGAGTAGCTTGAGGAGCGTGAGGTTTAGTTTGCCCAGGTGGTGGCACATCAGCCAGGCTAGCTTGAATCCAGTAGATGACAAGCAAGGGACCCATGTCTGGGCATACCCTTGATCACACAGGGCGAACATAGCAAACACAACAAGATGATAGATGGAGTGCTAAAACTTTTCAACCACTCGCCCCCAGTCTATAGTCTTTTACGACGCTAGTGGCTCTTGATGGGTGATACCCCCAAACCAGTCCCAGGATGCTTATTTTTGGTCCAAGGAGGACATGGCCTGCCAATTTTGGCTGGCCTGTTAACATGGGGAGCAGGGTCAAGACTGATTTGCATATGGATGGGTCCAGACTGAAATGGCATGGTGAGAAAAAAAACTATGGATATGTTTGACGATGTTCAGCATTCTATCCATCATTTTTTTGTGTTGCCTCAATTCTTATTTGAGCCAAAGTGTGTAAGTATAAGTAACAGGGTCACTAATTGTGGATGACGCTCCTAACTTGTTTGATGCGATGTACTTATTGACATTTTCTTGCACTGGCGACTGTTTTCTAGAATGCAGATACAGAATGTTATTAGCACTGGGTTTATCTGGAAAAAGTAACAGTCGTGTGATGGATTACAGTGGTTTTGTTTGTGCAGCCCATTTATCAGACTACTTATCTGCTAATTCGATTCATTGGGCAATCTGCCCTTGTAATCTATAACAACGCACTTGGATAGATGCAACAACAAATTACAATATGGTAGGATATTATATAGAACACAGAATTAGATATGGATCATGACACACTGTCAATATTGATGTCAATAATATGGCTGGTCTTTTACTAAAGTGCCATTGCTTGAACATTGATGATACAGAGAACTTGACCTGCCAGTCTGGCAACTATGCTGTTATATTATTGCCAGTCATAGATAGGCCACATTTTTAAAAATAGTTTGTTAATTCTAAAATCTGGTGGAATGTGCTAGTTACTACGTCTGCCATAGGGAATTCAACCGGATGGAGCATGTTTTGAATCATGCCTGTGATTATACAAGGCCACATCTTATAAAATCCTGATCCGCTTCCTTTTCTATCACTCCTGGTAATGCTATAATTTAGGATACATAGATTTCATCCCCAAATAAGTACTGGATGTGTCTGTGTGCCAGAAAAGGATGCTTTCGATACCCCTATCTAATTGTGTAAGGATTATTCTGTATCAGGCATAGTCTGCCAAGATTTCAGACAGCACATGAGTTCTGTGAGCTCTGACAATCATCTCATTATTCCTTCAGAATCCTGTGCCCTCATGGTCTGAAGCTGCATGAGTATGTCACTCATGCACTCCTGCTAACATTCTATGTGAGACCTTTTGGCAACAGCCCGGATAGAGATGGAGACCCCAAACAGTCATCAGACCTGGTATCTTTGGAGGAACCTGCAGTGTGACTTTCTTGGGAGGTTCTCTGACTCTCCTCTTTCTGAGCGCATTGATTGGAGGAATGGGACTGGTTACTGTGGTACATGTTTTAGGTACTGTGGGGTTCTGGGTTATGCTCACTATTGGGGCACACCTTCAGGACTGATTTTGGACCCTCCTTACTGTCTGTGGGCACAGTAGAGTGCTTTGGGTATTGAAGATGGAACTCTAAATTGTGCCTGGGTACCACACTGGGACTGGCACCTGCGAACAGCTATGTTTGCAGGACAAATATGCCATAGGGATTGCTGAGCGGAGACATGTGAGGCTGGTGATTTGTTGTACCCTTATTGCTGAGCAGAAATTTCAGATGCTAGAGTTGCACAGATACTTGTAGCAATAGAAAATTCAAAACTCCTGTTGCAAAACCACATACACTCTGTCTTGATTGAGATGAGGCACCTGCGTGCTGACTTACAGAATGCCTAGCCATGATCCTCATCAGGATGGAATGGAGACTGAATTGATGTCCTCTCAGCAAGTAGATTTAAATGTGACACCATTAATGAGTGTGGGGGGCAATGTAGATGGTTAAGAGTACCCGACAAATGACTGCAATAGCTTATCTTTGTTCAAAAAGACTAATAGATGGCATCTTCAACTCTACTGTAATTTCATCTTTTAATTTATGTTCTACTTAATGTTATAGATTGTAGAAGAAGTTTGTAATAATGCATGAGACTTGCAACTATATGAGAAGTAATTGAATACCATTTCATCTTGAGAGGATGTATGGAGACAGGAGGTTCAATTTCTTGGTCTCTCTTGCCTTCAGCTTTGATAACTTAGGGCTTGTTAGAAATGGTATCACTAGTAGGCAGTGGTTTGCACCCTGTCCAAGTAGGAATGCTCACTCTAGTCGGAGTAAGTAAGTTACACCCTCAGAATAAACCATACTCACCCCCTTGGTAGCTTGGCAAGAGCAGTCATGCTTATCTCAGAGGCAAAGTGTAAAGTATTTGTACACACACACACACAGTAGTACAGTAAAAACACTACAAAAGGACTCCACACAAGTTTACATTGCCAATATTTGTCTGATTAAAACAAGACCAAAAACAACAAAAATCCAACATACACAACTAAAGATATGAATTTTCGAAGTTAAATAAAGTTATAGTTCTTAGAAAGCAATGGTTGCGCTTGACCAGGAAAGAGTACCTTAGATGCGTCAAAAATCAAAGAAATTTATGGCGCAAGGGAAGTGAAGTATCAAAAAAGCAGGTGATGCATCGGTTCCTTACTGTTATGCAGGTCGTTGGCGCGTTGATGCTCGGGGACAGTGCATTGTGCAGAGCAGGTGATGTGTCGCTGTAGGCAGTGATGTGTTGGTTCCTTAAGTCAGTACAGATTTGTTGAGCCACTAAAGCCCTGTGCCAATGCGTACCACAGGGAAGGAGATGCGTCATTTGCAAGCATGATACCTCAGTTACCTACTGCGGCGGGGTGTCAATAATGAAATTTGTTCCCAGAGACAATGTGTCGCTAATGCATCAAAAGTCAAGTCGTGCTGCGTTAATTTCATGGTGTTGAAGCAGGTGCGGAGTTGGAGCAGTACGTCACGTACTTTGGTGGTGGGGTGCTCTAGATTCATGTAGCAGCGGTTTTTTGGAGGTGCTGTTTCAAAAAGTCGAGCCTGCATTGAAAGCCGCAGTTGTAACGTCGAGCGGGTACCATGCTTCAGTGCCGGCAGCGGCGATGCAGTGGCTTTTGACACACCGATTCCGAAAGATGTTTGGAGTCGATGTGTTGATTTTTCTTCTTGTTAAACCAGAACTCACTTCCAAGGGCCCAGAACTGGAATTGGCAATTCTTTGCAGAGCAGGGCTCTAAGCAGCGGACCCCAGGTGCTACCAGTTGACATCTTTGATGGCCCAAGAACAGGAGGCAAGCTCAAATCAAGCCCTTGGAGAAACTTGGAAAGCAGGATGTAGAAAGCAAAGCCCTGTCCTTTCACTTGTAGGGCAGAAGCAGCAAGCAGCAGGCCAGCACAGCAAAACAAAAGCAAAGTGACAGTCCCTCCTGACAGCAACACAGCTCTTCTTCCTGGCAAAATGTCCTCAGTCCAGAAGTGTTCTGAGTATTTGGTATCAGAAGTATAGTACTTATACCCATTTCAACCTTTGAAGTAGACAAACTTCAAAGAAAGGTCTTTGTAGTGCACAAGACCCTTCCCTTCTCGACCCTGGCTCCAGACACACTACAGCAGGTGGGGACTTCTTTGTGTGGGGACAGGCACAGCCCTATTCAGGCCTACTCCTCCCACCACTCTAACTCAGGAAGATCCATCAGCCGGGTGATGGGCCATCAGAATTTGCAGGGAACACCTCAGCTCCCTTTATGTGATTGTCTAGAGTGAATGCACAAGCAACCCAACTGTCATCCTGATCCAAACATGTATTCAGAGAAAGGCAGAGGCACAGAATTGTTAAAGTAAGGAAATGTAAACTTTCTAAAAGTGGCATTTTCAGACCTGCAATTTAAAAAACAACTTCACCAAAAGATACTTTTTAAAATTGTGAATCTAGAGACACCAAACTCCAATTTTTTCTCTTAGCTCCCAATTGGAATATACACTTGAAAGATGTTACAAGGCAGCTCCAATGCTAACCTATGGGAGAGGTAGGCCTCGCTGTAGTGAAAAATGGAAGTAGCAGTATTTCACTACCAGGACATGTAAAACACAACATACATGCCCTACCTTTTAAATACACCACACCCTGGCCATGGGGCCACCTTGGGCCTATCTTAGAGGCACCTTACATGTAATAAAAGGGAAGGTTTGGGGCTGGAAAGTAGGTGAACTTGCCAGGTCGACATGGCAGTTTACAACTGCACACACAGACACTCCAGTGGCAGGCATGAGACATGTTTACAGGGCTACTCATGTGGGTGACACAATCAGTGCTACAGGCCCACTAGTAGCATTTTACTGACAGGCCCTGGGCACACCTGGTGCACTGTACTAGGGACTTAATAGTAAGTCAAATGGGCCAATCATGGAGAAACCAATCACATTTTAGACCGGGAGCACCTGCAGTTTAGCACTGGTCAGCAGTGATAAAGTGCCCAGAGTCCTAAAGCCAACTAGAAAACTAAATCCCTCACACAATCAAAAACAGGATCACAGGCAAATAGACAGGAGAAACCACGCCAAAAGATGCCAGATCTAACAGGGCCTCTGAGAGAGACACCCCAAATCAGGGATTAGCCTACTGGCTGGGTTATCAATTAGTATGTGTTGTAGAGATATCTGTTTGGCTTGGCAGATTGCCTCTCATAGCACTTAAGTTTTAGGAGCTGATGTGTTGATTTCGTAGGTATCCCTCAGTGCTGAACAAAATGAGAAAACATCCACTCTTTTCACAAAGTGTTTACTTAGGGGGAGGAGGGATTGTTAGGGTTCAAATTATTTTTGTTATGTTTGGAATGTTTATGCATTGTTTGTTTTTAACAGACACACAAGAACATTAATTGATGCTTCATGTATTGCAAGATGCCACTGACAGGTATTCCAAACAGGAAATTTTCTTTGACCTTTCTGGTGTATCTTTTGACACTGAACATTGGTTATGAAGTGTAGATATACAATTGTGACATGGAAAGTCAGGGATTCTAATAACCACATAAAAAGATACAATATGCACTCTTACCTTAGGCAACAATCCATAATAATAACATTGTTACAGGCAATGCATCTAACAGATATGGAGGTGGATAAGATCTGCAAGAAATAGAGGGCTCAGATGTATTCTTCTACCTATTCATCCTTTGCCAGAGTGGTGTCGCTTTGACACCACTCTGGTGCCTGGGGTCTCCTGTTCTCCTGCTCTCATCTCTACATTAGAGCTGATGTTACAAGATGTTTCATACTGATATATAGAATATTAGATGGAGCGGATATATGTCTCATTAATAAGTGTGACCTGCATACTGATTATGCAAATTTCTTCCTGAAAACAAAACATGAAAATCGCCCTCAGTGAGACGATAAACACATTAAATTGTGTAGATATTTGGCTTGAGCTGTACGTGAATAAACTTGGCACTCAACAGCACATAGGACAAAGGATTTGATTGTAAATTGGTAATATGAGACATAGCAGGGTAAATAGAGATGGCTCAGTATCAATATAGGGTTCTCTCGGATCACGCCTCCGCTGGTTACTGACTACCTCAGTGCCCCCCACCCACACCCATGGTTGACCTTTGGAGACTTCGTCCAAAAGCTCTAAGCAATCCATACCTTTCGTATGGATATTGAGGAGGAGAATGAGCCATATTTTAATATTAGTTGGGGCTCAATGACTACTGGAGGGATTGAGTTGAAGGGTTTTAATGGATTGAGGAGCGGCACGTGTTTAAGCAAGATAGATAGGATAAAGCACCAACTTCAATTAGAACTAATGCAACAAGAAGAATGGCTGTCCCAGTTGCAAGGAAAGTGAGTTTTGATCATACTTTCCATCATGAACTACTGAATGCAGAAAAAGCCAAGAGTGTAAAGGGGTATGTGCTACATAAGTTTATCCTTAGAGAGAATAGGCAAATAAAAAGCTTCTTGCACAGTTACCACATAGAGAACTCCTGGGTGGAGAAGTATTTGCACTTTGGAGGTTGGATGGTACAGGAGTATCCACCAGGCCGGCATTACATAGACATTCCGATGCTTTTTGGAGGACATGTATAAAATCCCTGTGGAGGCAGTCAATTCCTCAGAAAATTATATGTTGGCAGACATTCATTTGCCATGCCACACAGAGGAGCATGTGGAAACTGTGGAGGTGGATTGAACAAAGGAGGAACTGGTGGCAGCGCTGAATGAAATGCCATGCAATAAAACATCCGGATTGGACAAATTTGTCCCTGTTGTTCTACCAGACCTTTGCCAATGTCCTTTCTGAGAGATTACTAGATGTCTATGCGTTTGCCAGAATGCTGGGAAAATTTCTGGACTCACCCCAAGAGGTGATTTTTTATGGTGCCCATGCCAGATAAGGAGCCTGAGAAGATGGGCTCTGAGAGGCCTCGCTCCATGATCAACAATGACATCAAACATCTAGCCATGGTATTGGTGAATAGACTTAAAAGGTTTCTTGGATCATTAGTGCACTAAGGTCAGTGCAGCTTTGTTCCAGGGTGAAGCACATCAATGAACCTCAGACGGCTCACATATGTCTTATGTACCACACAGGGAATGGAAATAAAAGGAGCCTTGATAGCCTTTGAATCGAAAAAGCTTTCAATACTTTTGGATGGTCAAACATTAGTGGTGGTGAGTGGAATGAGTTTGGTCCGGTCTTTCAGGGCTGGGTGGATTGGCTATGTACTGAACCTACATGTAGGGTGAGATTGGGTGGTATGGTATCCAGTAGGGGGTGATCGAGCGTGGCACTCATCAGGGATGTCCCCCATCCACTGCATTGTTTAACATAGCTTTGGAACCCCTGATAATTAGACTTACGGATGTGTTGTCAAATTGGGGGATTACGATTGGAATGTAACACATACAGTACATATGTAGGCAACTGATACTCTGGTGTATCTCAAAGTCCCCCAACATTTTACCACAGATAATGTTAAGAGAATGGCAAAGATTTGGGAAAGCATTGGGTCTTAGAGGGAATAGGTTTAAGATAGTGGCTTTCCCCCTTGGGCAGGATGGAATTGAATCTAAAATTAATACAATGATCTGGCAGGAAGTGGGTATTGACACTGTGGGTCACCAGTCTGAGAGACAAGTGCATAGGACCGTTGATGAGCTGCATAGGGAAGATGGTCTGCCAGTGAGGCAATCTTTAACCTTTGGTGCCATTTCTAATACAGTAGAAAACACATGGAGATTTGGGAATGATGAGCTTACAACACATATCGCAATTATTACTAATGCAGGGGAAGGATAGTAAGGCCATTGCCATACTTTTTTATGTCATTTTTCAGAAAACTAAAATAAGCCTTACAGTGTTACGTGAGAGGTGGGAAACGGACTTGAACAAACAGTTCACAGAAAATTAATGGTGAAAGATAGTTGAACACCCTGGGATGATTTCCAGGAATGCAAGGTTTAGGTTAATCAATAAAAACAAGTCCCCTGGATACCGATTTGGCCAACAATGGCAAGACAAAAGATGGGCGCCACCTTTCTTTCCAAATACAGGTAGGGGAGACTGCGGCAGACCTGGAGAGTGGACCATAAGGTTTCAGTAGGCAATCACTCAGGTGAGCATGATCCCTGCGAGTTTGGTTCGCCTAGGGTGCAGGTTAGCATTTTTTACTGGCAATTGGCAAACATTTCCCAAGAGACCTGGGCAAATGGTTTTCTAACAGAGTTCTTACAGAAACCGAGTTAACGGAGACAACCAAATCCAGTCACTTTTTCCAGCCAGGCAAATCTATTGCTGAACACAAAGGTTTGGCAGATAATAGACAAAGCCATCTGCTTCAGGGTTACTGGGCAATTCATTATTTGTTTCCATGATGGGCTTGTTGAAAATTAAGACAATGGCTTGTGTATTGTCATTTATAGATGAAAGGGATTCCCCTCCTCCATGACATTCTGTGATAGAGAGGGTGGATTGTGCAACTGGATTCGAAAGAATCGTACTTAGTTGTTATTGTTTGGGAACCTCACCTGAGGCTTCTATGATTTCAATGGAGCTGTTAAACTTGGGAATTTCTAGTCTGCCATTCAAGCTATCTTCTGTCCTGTGGGGTTTCACAATACTTCTCAAGCTGGTGGTGCAGTGCATCTACCACACAGAGGTGTCAGGGTGATATTATACCGGGACAATATGCTTTTCTTTGCATAGTACACCATGACCCAAACACATCTCAATGGCGATGTCCCTGTTACACCCTGTGTGATCGTACTCCGTATTTTGCCACTTCTCGCCACTGACTGCCTCCCTTTCTTTTCTGTACCCCTGCGCTCGCATCAGTGTGCCCCTGTGGTTCTCTTCTGTACCCCTGTGCCCCCTGTGTGATCGTACTCCGTTTTTTGCTGTTTTTCTCGCCACTGACTGCCTTCCCTTCTTTTCTGTACCCCTGCACCCGTACTCCTGTGCCCCCTTCTTTCTTTCTGTTCTCCCCCCTCCCTCCGTGACCCCCGCCGTCTTCTCCCGCCGTTTTTTTCCGCCGCTGAGCCCCGCGGCCCCGCCCCCTTCTCTCCCATTGGCCGCCCCGCTCCCACCTCCCAGCTGCTCCTGCCTCCCTCAGCCCCTCATATGGAGGCCACGATGCGGTGGTAGGGAGCGACCTTTGACCCTGTCACCAGGCAGGTCGCTCCCCCCAGCCGCCACGCAGCCCTCTGTGTGATCGGACCTCCCTACTGCTGGTTTTGCCGCTCTCGCCACTGACTGCCTCCCTTCTTTTCTGTACCCCTGCGCTTGCATCACTGTGCCCCTGTGGCTCTCTTCTGTACCCCTGTGCCCCCTGTGTGATCGTACTCCGTTTTTTGCCACATCTCGCCACTGACTGCCTCCCTTCCTTTTCTGTACCCCTGCGCTCACATCACTGTGCCCCTGTGGTTCTCTTCTGTACCCCTGTGCCCCCTGTGTGATCGTACTCCATTTTTTGCCGTTTTTCTCGCCACTGACTGCCTTCCCTTCTTTTCTGTACCCCTGCACCCGTACTCCTGTGCCCCCTTATTTATTTCTGTTCTCCCCCCTCCCTCCGTGACCCCCGCCGTCTTCTCCTGCCGATTTTTTCCGCCGCTGAGCCCCGCGGCCCCGCCTCCTTCTCTCCCATTGGCCGCCCCGCTCCCACCTCCCAGCTGCTCCTGCCTCCCTCAGCCCCTCATAAGGCAAGCCCGTCTGTGCCCGTCCGTGCCTGGACCGCGCCCAGCGCCAGGACCCCTGGACCTCGCCGAAGCCAGCCAACCCGACAGAGATACGACGCCGCCACCCTCCACGCACTCAACACCGGCCGACAGCCAGCCTGCTACCAAGCCAACCCGAAACGCACCCACGGAGCATTCACCTGCCACGCCTGCAACCTCACCTGCACCCGATCCTGCAGCGCACCCACCAAGCCAGGCTCCAGCAACGATTACCTCAAGTGCATCTTGCTCAACACCCGCTCCGTCCACAGGCACGCCGTCGAACTCTGGAACCTTCTTGACACAACATCACCAGACGTCGCCTTCCTCACAGAAACATGGATGAACGCCTCCTCAGCTCCCGACATCGCCATAGCCATCCCGGATGGCTACAAGATCGCCCGGAAGGACCGCCTCAATCAAACCGGAGGAGGCATCGCCCACAGAAACACCATCCGAATCACGACCAACTCCGACGACACCCTCACCGCCGCCGAACACCTGCACTTCCAGATACACACCGACCCCAAGCCCACCCTCAGAGGCACCCTCGTCTACAGACCCCCAGGACCATGCACACAATTCAGCGAAGCCATCGCAGACTTCGTCAGCCCGCACGCCCTTACCTCCTCAGACTTCATCCTCCTAGGAGACCTCAACTTCCACCTGGAGAACAACAACGACAGCAACACCACCACCCTGCTGGACAACCTTGCCAACCTCGGACTCAAGCAACTGGTGAACACCCCCACCCACAACGCCGGCCACATGCTTGACCCCATCTTCTCCTCCAGCAAGTAGCACATCTCCTTCAGCCACTCCACCGGAATGCACTGGACAGACCACAGCTGCGTCCACTTCAACTTCAGGAGAACCACGACCCACAACCACCCTCAACAGGTTCCCCACAGAAGCTGGAGCAAGATCACCACCGACCAGCTCACCACCTCCCTCAGACGGAACCCTCCCGCCAGCGCAACAGACCCCGACGCAGCAGCCTGCAGCTTCACACAGTGGCTCACCGACTGCGCTGATGACCTCGCACCACTGAAGACCCCGCCCTGCAGACCCGGCAGCAAGAAAACCTCTTGGTTCACCGACGAACTCAAAAACTCCAAGAAGAACTGCCGCACCCTCGAGAAAGCCTGGCGCCACGACCAGACCACAGGAAACATGACGGCCTTCAAGAATGCCACCTGCATACATCACCGGCTGATCCGCACCACCAAAAGGTCAACATTCAAAGAACGACTAGAAAACAACACCCACAACAGCAAGGAGCTCTTCAGCATCGTCAAAGAGCTCTCCAACCCCTGCTCCGGAAACAACGACATCACCCCCTCGCAAGACCTCTGCGACTCACTCGCCTCATTCTTCCACCGCAAGATCGCCGACATTCACAACAGCTTCGGCGCACCAACCACGCAACCATCCACCGAACCAACGCCCCCCACCACCACCATCTGCAACTGGACCCCGGTCAGCACCGAAGACACCACCCGCACGATGAACACCATCCACTCCGGATCACCAACCGACCCCTGCACCCACCACATATTCAACAAAGCCGACTCCATCATCGCACCCCAACTCCGGGACATCATCAACGTCTCCTTCACCACCGCCACCTTCCCGGAGAGCTGGAAGCACGCTGAGCTCAGTGCCCTACTGAAGAAACCAACAGCGGACCCCACCGACCTCAAGAACTTCCGCCCCATCTCGCTCCTCCCTTTTCCTGCCAAAGTCATCGAGAAGACAGTCAACAGACAGCTCGCCGCCTTCCTCGAGACGAACGGCTCCCTCGATCCCTCGCAATCCGGTTTCCGAGCCAACCACAGCACCGAGACTGCCCTGATCGCAGCCACCGATGACATCAGAGCCCTGGTCGACAGCGGGGAAACAGCGGCCCTCATCCTCCTGGACCTCTCTGCGGCGTTCGACACTGTCTGCCACCGCACCCTAGTACAGCGCCTCAGCAACGTTGACATCCGAGAGAAGGCACTGGAGTGGATCATCTCGTTCCTCGCCGGCAGAACCCAGAGAGTCCGCCTCCCCCCGTTCAGATCCGAGGCCACTGAAGTCATCTGCGGCGTACCTCAAGGATCATCACTCAGCCCGACCCTCTTCAACGTCTACATGAGCCCTCTCGCAGCCATCGCACGCCAACACAACCTCAACATCATCTCCTACGCCATTTCATTCAAAAGGGTTCAGCACCGTTCTAAAATAGTCAATAAGTGTTCAAAGAAATGTTCAAGACGTCAGTCATTTTCTTGAGAAGATTCTCTTTTTTTATTTTGCAGTCACATGGAAATGAAGAGTCATATTCACATTTGACATGAAGGATCTTAGCCGACGCGTTTCGTCTCTTACAAGGAGACTTCTTCAGGGCTAATAGAAAAACATATATGACATACAGTTATCACCATGAAAAATAAAACAACATGTGCACAAATGCAATTATCGAACTACACATACCTAGAGTGTCAATGCTAATAAAACAATTCCAATATGAAAAAAACAGAGCCAAGAGTATATCTACGTCATAAATCATGTCTATAGTACAACAAATCCAAGTTCGAGATATATATCATGGGAGTATAAATGTTCAGATCAAAAAAATCTCTAAAACTAGCACAATAAGATATGTTGATCATTTAGCACGTCAAATCATTTATCTTTCACCATGTGTATTTTTGTTTTCATACCTTTCTTATAACATTAGACTGGTGCAGACTGCAAATTATTTGAAAATAGAGCCTGTTATCCAGATTTTTCATGCTGGCAAAAGAAAATATTTTTCAATAATAATTATTAGTTTATGGGAGTTAATGTTTAAGTAGAATCAAGCGTAAAAGATGTACATAAAAACAGCATCAGAAAACGTACATATCATGGATTTCTTGTTATCATGGGTTCATTAAAATCAAACAGGTTACAATAAAGACCAGAATTAGCTTTGAAATGTATAATGTCTATCCACAGTCTAGATAGACATTTACATAAGTAGGGGAACATTGATGATACACCGAAGAAATTATAATAAAAGAAACCGTCAATAAATGAGAGCAAGGCTTAATACATCATACCTGAGTAATTATTCCAAAGAAATTAATTGCGTGGCAACTGTAGCCTAATGCTACCAATGAAGCAACAGTTACTAGCATCCTATTCAAATGAACAAATTTCACCCAATACAAGCCGTATACGCATACATGTAAAAAAATGTTATATAAAATTCATAACAGGCACCCTGTAACAATAAATTGCATGATTCCAATAATCATAATGTGGACAATGTGCCAACAACGTCATACATACCAATTCAAGGACAATCCAACAATTGAGTATCTATGAACAAATTGATAAAAGATACGTAATTAGTGATTACTTTAAGGACTCCTGTCTTTTCTTTAAAATGAATAGTTAGCAGAATTCAGATTAATAGATTTCCTAAGCGTTTTCTCTTTACACTAGGTTTCTGTTTACGGCCACTGTCCTCATTAAAGAATTCTACCATGGAACGAGAATTTACTCGCTCACTCAGAGATCGCATGTGATTCTTAATTTCCCTTGATAAATGGATATGGCCAATAAACGATGCATGAGCTATATATAGATAATACATGAATAGGCTCAATGTGGAAAAGGTGATAGTTTATCTAAAGTAGATAGCGATTACAACGATCAAATTGCGCCTGTCGGGTTTACGTTAGAGTTGCTTAGGTTGCACACAAGTCTGAGGCACACCCACACACGAAAGCCGCTACAGTGTAGAAAATGTTACAGTTTATCTAAAATTAATAGCGGTTACAAGAATTTAATTGCGCCTGTCGGCTTTACGTTAGAATAGCTTGGGTTGCACACAAAACTCGTGCCTGCCCACATATGGAAGCTGCTACAATGTTTTTACAAAAAGTTTAAAAAAATATTTTTTTTTAAAAAAGCGTTTGATTATTTGTTTAATCCTAATATGGGGAAACATATCCAAGAATCAAAGAAATGACAAAATGTCTTTTTCTTCTCCAGCGCTTACCTGTGAGGGTATGATAGCCCGTATCTCCTAGGCCTCGTTCTTTTCAGTGGAGGAACAGAGTACACAAAAGCGGGCGTTTTTAAATCATCCGCTCCAAAATTCCATCCACCTGTGTGTACTTAGACATTAACGAAGGGCCAAATGTTTGCAAATTCCTGGTTTATGTGTCGGCCATTTTTGAGTGGTAAAGCGCGATATTACTAAAATGCAAAGGCGATAGTTTCTAATTAAAACCCGGGAATTTACACAAAATGAGTCCAATGTAAATTCTTATGTTGATTTGTTACTAAGGACGATATCAAATTATCTAATTAATCATCTGTGAAGGAAATGTTATATACAGGTGCAATATATTCGATCACACTATATAACACTGAAGTGTCGGCACTTGCATGGCGGCCATCTTAAGAAAGTAATAGTGTTTCCCTCCACGCGATGTTAAATATGAACAGAGTCTAAAGGGAAACACTCTAAACACGAAGATTACGGGGATACCTTGTATCTCACAAGCAGTTCATGTAAAAAGAACAATGTTTAACAGATGTCAATACAACAGAACTGACTATCGCAAATAAAACAACCTTAGATGGCAAGCGTCGTTAAATTCGGAATTTCAAAATAACGTGAGTCTAAAAAGCAAATAGACACTGCCTAGATAGGCAGTTATTTAATTCTTAGAGCGATATTTCATATATTTAGATGTTTTCTAGGTAAATCTTAGTGTATCAGTGGCCATCTTAATCTAGTGTACTTCAATCTTGCAGTAACAGGCAACTGGCGAAATGTCATAACGGGCAGTATTGCAGTAATCACTACGACATACGATCAGCTGGTGGTTTGGACATGCATCTCAAATCATAAGCTAGAGTTCATTGAGGGTCTCAAACTACTCAAATTTTCAATAAACGATAAGTCATGGCTAATACAGAGAAAGCAAAATTAAGTGTTGATAGAAAGGAAAACCACAATGAAACATGTCAGCATCAGGTGTTTCTTCATCTCCTACGCCGACAACACCCAGCTGATCCTCTCCCTCACCAACGACCCTGACACCGCCAGAGCCAGCCTACACGAAGGGATGAAAGACGACGCTGAATGGATGAAGAACAGCCGCTTGAAACTGAACTCAGACAAGACGGAAGTCCTCATCCTGGGATCAGCCCCCTCCGCCTGGGACGACTCCTGGTGGCCCCCTGCCCTGGGCACCATTCCCAAGCCAACGGACCACGCACGCAACCTGGGCTTCATCCTGGACTCCTCCCTCTCGATGACCAGACAAGTCAACGCCGTCTCTTCATCATGCTTTAACACCCTGCGCATGCTCCGTAAGATCTTCCGCTGGATCCCCACCAAAACCAGGAAGACGGTCACCCAGGCACTCGTCACCAGCCGACTGGACTACGGAAACACCCTCTACGCCGGAACCACAGCCAAACTACAGAAAAGACTCCAGCGCATACAGAACGCCTCCGCGCGACTCGTCCTGGACATCCCCCGACACAACCACATCTCCGGCCACCTGAGAGACCTGCACTGGCTCCCCGTCAGCAAGAGGATCACGTTCAGACTCCTCACCCACGCACACAAGGCCCTCCACGACCTGGGCCCCAAGTACCTCGACAACCGCCTGATCTTCTACACGCCCACCCGCCAGCTACGATCGACCAGCATCGCCCTCGCCACCGTACCACGCATTCACCGAACCACCGCCGGAGGAAGATCCTTCTCCTACCTGGCCGCCAAGACATGGAACTCCCTCCCCTTCTGCCTTCGAACGACCTAGGACCATTTCTCCTTCAGAAAGCAACTCAAGACCTGGCTATTCGAGCAGTAACGGACCCCTCCCCCCCAGCGCCTTGAGACCCTTCCGGGTCGCTATACAAATGTAATGATTGATTGATTGATTGATTGATGATAAGAAAAGATAAATCAGTCTCAGTGGACTCACCACAAATGGTTTTTAAGTTACACATAAAAAAGATTTTGATGATAGAGAAGTTAATAAGGAAGGTACTAGCTAGTACACAATTCTCATTGATGAATTTAACCAGAGTAGTGGGCAAAGTGTCTGCATCAGTACAGATGATGGTCCTTGGTCGTATGCATTTCCGGGCACTGCAGAGAATGAAAATCCCACATCTTGAGAAGGGTTTTTCCTATTAATTTCTGTTTCTTTGGTCAGAGGAAACCAGCACAAAACTGGAATGCACATGGTATCTAGGAATAGTTGGGCAATCTTTTGCATGAAACCAGACATGATGGCGAATTTGGATGGCAGTGCTTGTACTGAGCTACTTGTTGTGGCAACGTGTTGACATGGGGGTCTCTGGTCAAAGCAAGAAACAGAACTCTACAACAACTTTGGAGGTCTTTGAAGGCTCTTTCAAGGTGAACACATTCACCAAGGACAAGGCTGTACGCGGTTGAGAATGGACAATTTTTCAGCATTGATATATGTCAAATACCTAGGAAGAGCAAGATTGAAAGTGTTGGACTGACTAGCGAAATGGTTTGGCACTTTTCTCTGAATGAGCAGATAACGGTGATCACAAAGTACTTTCGAGGTATCTGCAAGAAAGTGGCAGACTGGGAATTACGCCATTTTGTAAACCCTAACAATTGTTATCTGAGATTTGTCACTGGTGGAGGAACTTCAGGATCATTATGGACAACCCATTTTGATCTGTTTGCATTCTGAAGGTACTTGCAGATGTATTGAATGTAGAAGATTTGGAATCTACCATTGTAGTCAAGACCAAAGTTCACATTTTTGTTTGAAGAAAACTAATTATGCTGAAAGACTTCTAAGATAGTTCTGCAAAAATAACAATTTATAGACAAAAGTAGACAATGTATGAAGGTCCAATACTTATGTATCATGATCACATGTAATCTAAAATGGGCTAATCATTCATCCTAATTAAGGCCAAGTATGCAGCCAATGCTATCGGGAGGTGTGAGAAGATGTTTTGTAGTAGGAGTATAAGTCAAGTTGACATGATAATGCTCCCCAAAACGGGCAGAATCTTTTTTTATGGTACCAAAATATGGGCACAGGACAATGTAATTACAACGTTATCAGTGTCTCTCTTCTCTGAGACGGTTATGTGACAAGTATATCGAAAGTAACGATTGTTTAGATACGCTCCCAATTCAGGTTGTTGGACATCTGCGGTGTGCAATGTACAAGCACAAATGGCGGTGATGCAAATCTAGACAAGGGGATTGGTTTCTTCTTATGGTTGAGTGGGTAACCGAACGTGCAATGTATTTTTAACACAACAAGGATCAATAAAATTACTCGCAAAGGCATGCAATACTTTACAGAGTTGGCCTGGTTCTTTCCTCATCCAGATGGCCTTATAAGAAATTTCCTTGAGATGGCTATGTGGTATTTATATAGTAAGCAACGTTTGACTAGATACGCCCCCAATTCAGGTTTTATTGAATAAATACTTTTAGACAAAAAAAAAACAAGTTAAAAGGGTCTCTTTTGGTAATATAAATTGGGGACACAAATCTACAACAGCTTTGGAATTAGGCATGCTATCTAACCCTAATAAGAGACAGGTCAGTTTTATGTTTATTTTCCAGGCCTAACAAGAGTGTGGCATAATTCCACAATCATGGATGAGAAAACTTATGACACTGGGTATAAATAGAAGATACACAATCCAGTAAAAGGCCCTTAAAAGGGTATGTTAGAGATCTCTGTTAAAACTATATAATACAGAAAGGTGATTTACCAAATAATGCTACTGCACTAAAAAATTGATCATGTTTCCATAAATGTATAACAAAATTGTGGTTTTTAATTTGATATTTTTTAGAACTTCATTGGATTTTATCTACAATTGAGACAAATATCTTTATAAGAAATCTCTATATGATTTAAGAGGTCCGCATATTTACGAATAAGGACTACCAGCAAAAACAGACGGGAGAGCCTGGAAGGTGAGTCATGTGAATTGAAGTTAGGTCACTGATGAAGTAAATTAAATTACGGGGGCAACCATATCAAAACATAAAAGAAATAACTAATTGATTGAAAGAAGAATGGATGCGTGTTAGACCTGACATCCTTGGCGTGGGTTTTTCCCCTATCTTTTGCCTCTGCTACCTGGATTATTATTATTTTTTTCCAAGACCTTTATTGCAGACTGACATATTACACAGCTTCCAGCCTACAACCCCTCGGGCCGGCCGCGGAGAATGTATACTGCCTTCAGTCGTAAATCACACAGCCCTGTGCCGTCAACCCGGGGGTACGGCGGCGTTAGAGGGTACAAGTGTCTCACTGTGTACAGATGGATAATGCAGGACTCGTTTTCCTCTTTTTAAACCATAAAACATAAGCATATTGCCAAAGTGTCGTAAAGGTGCCTAACAGTCGAACTTCCCCCCCCCCCCAGTTAACGGAACAAGGTCATCACGTTCAGCACCATAAATCGCCTCCGTACCGGTGGTGCGACCTCCGCAGCACACTCCTGAGCACCCGGGGCCACATTGCGGGGGGGTTTTACAGATCTCCTGCGCCCTCCTGCCCAATGGTAGGAGGCTCGCAGATGCCCCCCCTGAAATCATTCCAACTGGACCACACTTCAATCCACTTCCGGGGGCTACCTGGATTTTTGATGCTGTGCTGAATTTCGTTTTTGCTGGTTTAGATGCTTTGGACACTCTGCCACTGCTAATCAGTGCCAGAGTGTAAGTGCTCCCTGTGTAAAATATCATATTGATTGGATATACCTGATTGGCATATTTGTATCACCATGAAGTCCCTAGTAAAGTGCACTGTGTGCCAGGGCTGGTGATGACAGATGCTACTAGTTGGCCTGCAGCGCTGATTGCACCACCCACATGAGTAGCCCTAAAATGGTGTCTCAGGCCTGCCACCGCAGGCCTGCCTGCAGTCCCTGGACTGCCATGTCCTCCTGGCCAGTGTCCACACTGGCCGGGCCTAACCATTCCCTTTTTGTACACGTCAGTCATCCCTATGGAAGGCCCAAGGTACCCCCCGGGCAGGGTGCGGTGTATGTAAAAGGTAGAGCATGTACTAGTGCAGGTAACATGCTCTGGTAGTGAACAGCGGCCATTTTGTGTGTTCACTGCTGCAAGGTTATCTTGCCCCATAGGCTAACATGGGGGAGGCTGGTGCCAATGGCCATCAGCCTATCTTCTCATAGGAACAAGATAAGACATGAGTGTTTGATATCCCTGAGCTCAGCATTTAATAACACATCTTTTAGGAGAAGTTGTTTTTAAATCCTGAGTTGGAGAACAGTACTTTTTAGAGAGTAGCTGTTCTCTTGTCTGACCCTTCTGTGTGCCTGGGCATGCTTGTGGATTGACTGTCTGGTTTGAGAGTGACAGGGGCTGGGGAGCCCCCAGGAGGTTGGATGAGTCAGCGCTTTTTGCTGAATGACTGCATTTGCAAGTAGAGTGGAGGGAGGAGATAGCACCTGGGAGTGAATTGGGCTGTGCCTGCCTGACACACTGCTGGCTCCACCTCCTGCTGGGGGGCTGACGACCCTGCCCCTCACTCTGAAAGGAAGGAAGAAGCCAGGAAAACAAAGTGCTCCAGCAACACCCAGAACTGGATCAGACCGGGCTCAGGGCCAACTTGCACAAAGACTTCAAAGACTTTTAGGGGTATAAGTACAGGACCCCTGACAACAGATTTTCAGATTCTACAATCAAGAGGAACCTCTGCAGAAAGAAGGGACCGCTGAAGGACTGAAGGAAGATTGCCTTTCTGTGTGCTCTAAGGGCTGACCTGTTCTGCTGTGCAACTGAAGCTGAGGAGGAGAAGGGGTCTTGCTGTGTGCTGTGACCCTGCCTACTTGACCTAAACAAGACTTTGCTGTGTGCTGTGTCTTCAACTTTGAATCTCCAAGGGCCCGAGAAGAGCTGGCCTCCTGTTTGGCAACCCAGGGACATAAAGGTTGCCAAGACTTCAAGACTCTGCTGTGTCCCGTGAAGTGCGCTGGCTGCTCTCTGCTTTGCTTGTGTGCGCCGCGCTGATCTGTGCCTGAAACCGGCTGCCGCGTTGAAAAGATTGACGTGCGCATAAGCACGTGTATTGCTGTGGCCAAAAGATTGTGGGGTGTCCCCAGAGCTAGCGAAGCTGCTGTGAGGTTTGGCGGCGCCGCGATCAACCCGCTGACACGGGGCGCCTTGAAATATCCTGCCCGCAATTCACCGCCACGGCCCGGGGGCCCGAGATCGACCCGAAGCTGTTCCTTCCCGCTACGCAAAGCCACGGAGAAAGAAGCGAGGAGGCCGCGACCTGATTGGTTGTTGGTGGAGGCTCGTCGAGGGAGCCGCGACCTGATTGGCCCTTTGCTCGAGAGCTGCAGGAACCCTGCACCGAAGAAGCGCTTTGACGCGCCGAGTCCTCGCGCCCTGGCCCGCATCCTGGTGAGTCTGTGCAGGGAGAGGGAACCCCGTTAACTGTAGTGGCATTCTTCTTAATCCCCGAACGTCCCGCGTAGCGTGTGGGGCCCGGGGACTGCCGCCCAGGGTACAATCGCCTGATTACGAACGAGAAGAGCAGCCGGAGAGGAGCGCTTCGGTTATAAGCGCAGGAGCACAGCTGGAGAAGGTGTTTTAAGTACTGAGAGCCTACAAACTTATTCTTTTAGAATACTAAGTCACACAAGAGACTAGAGACTATCTTTCTATTTTTCTAACAACCAGAGAAAGCTGAAGAGAACCGGAAACTAATGTGCAATGCTATGGTAGTTGATTTTTATTGCTGAAACTAGATAAAGATATATTTTTAATATACTCACCTGTGCGGTCTGCATTTGTGGTGTACTTGGGGGTCATTGTGGTGGTTACTTGCAAATACTTAACACATTGCCTTGGGGATAAGCCTGTCTGCTCGAGCCAAGCTACCTAGAGGGTGAGCAGGGGTTATCTACAGTGTGTGTCCCTGTACCCTGACTAGAAGCAAGGGTCCCTATTTGGTCTAAGGTACTTAACTCTGCCAACTAGAGACCCCCAGATCTAACATTGGTGGTCAGCGGTGCGGATTAGAACCAGTATTTGCACTTGACCTGCAGTGATTCTTTGTACATCACTAGTCTAGTTAGCAGCTACATATTGCACAAAATTTGAAGCCGATTTTTGGAAGACTTAGGAAGCATCATGTCTCTGAATGGAGTAGGCGAGGAGATGGAATTGCAATTTGAAGTAAAGGAGTTGCTCACATACAGAAAGGAGCAGCTGAAGCAATTCTGCAAGCAGCTAGGATGCCCAGTGAAGGGCAGCGCTAACAAAGAAGAGCTACAGAAAGCTCTAAGGGCCTGGTGGGAGGCCAAACATGTTGCTCCAGAGGATTTGACTGGAGAGGAAGGTGCACAGGAGCATGGATTTGGATCCAGTGATTTGCCAGTGAATAGGCCAGCATCTGGGGGTGGCAGCACCCCTTCCAGTAGGGGCCTCTCTCCAGAGGAGCTGGAGGAGAATCAGAGGATTAGGGCCCATGAGATTGAACTTTTTAAGCTCAAAGCTCAAGCAGAGGAAAGAAAATTGCGCCTTGACAGTGAGAAGAAGGCGGAAGAGAGGAGGAATGCTCTCGCTTTGGAAGAGAGAAAACTCCAGTTGGCTCATGAGTTGAGCATGAGGGAGCTGGACATTAAAGCTAAACAGGTGGAGTCCAGTCCTAATGGTGGCAGCGCACAACTAGTACAGGCGAGTAAAGTATACATACCAAAAGATTTGGTGCAGAATTATCAGAGGGGTGAGGATATCTATGCATGGTTTAGATCCTATGAGCTTGCCTTGAAGATGAATGAAGTGCCTGAAAAGAGTTGGGGGCAGGTTTGTGGAAGCATTTTGAGGCCTCTGGGAGAGATGTCTTAACACCCTTAGAAGCAGCAGGTACCTTAACCTACCCCACTATGAAGGAGGCCTTATGCCTCAGGTATGGGCTTACACCAGAACAGTACCGCCAGAAGTTTAGGAACTTCAAGAAACTTGATTCAAGTACTTGGGTGGAGTGTGTAAGTATATACACGCGTGCACTGGAAGGTTGGATAAAGGGCAGCAAAGTTACTGATTATGTGGGGTTGTGTCACTTGATTAGTTGGGAGCACTTGAGTAGTCTATGTGTTCCAGAGCTGCGCCAGCATCTTTTAGACAGCAAGTTAACTGATCCCAGTGAGCTTGCTAAAGACTAGCACCAGGGTCAACAAAGGGATGGTAAGTATCCCAGCCAAGGGTGGACAGGATCCCCAGCAGAAAGATGGGGAGGACAAGGGTAACAGTAAGGAGTTCTCTAAAGGGCCCCAAAACAGTTCCACGGAAAAGGAGTCCCAAGCCCCCAAGCCTAAGAAGTCTTGGCCCCATAAGGGCAGACAGGACAACAGACCTTCCCCTACTTGCTATGCTTGTAGGGAATTGGGGCACATCACCCCAAATGTCCCAAGAAACCCCCAGCACCAGCTGCTGCTCCAGTCCCAGGGTTAGCTAGTGTAGCTTTGGGAGGGGATTTGGTTTCCAGTGGGGAGGAGGGATTAGCTATGATGACCCTTGTCTCTTTAGGAGACCAAGAGATGGTCCAGGATACCTTGATACCCGCTAACACTAAAAAATACGGGCAGAAGGTGACCATCAATGGGAGGAAGATAGAGGCTCTGAGAGACACCGGGGCCAGTGTGACGTCTGTCCGGTGCCAGTGGGTGTCTGAAGATCAAGTCATTCCCAATGTACTCCACCCAGTAGTGTCAGCTGACACCTCAGTGCGCCTCTGCAAGATGGCACGTGTTCCCTTTACATGGGGGGGAGTCTCTGGTACCTTGGAAGTCTGTGTCAGTGGTGCCTTGCCTGTAGATTGTCTGTTGGGTAACGACCTGGAGAGTTCTCCATGGAAGGACGTAGAGCGCAGAACTCACTTGGAAATGTTAGGTCTGCCAGCGTGGATCTGTGTATCCACACGTGCTATGACAGCCAGTAGGGGTGGATCAGTAGAATTGGAGCCTGGAACAATGGCCCAGGAACCTGCCAAGAGAGGAAGGGGCAGAGGGCGCGGGAAACCGGCCCCCACCGTTCCCACGGTCCTGGAGGAAGCAGAACCTGAGGGGGATGCCCAGGAACCTACAGGGGAACAGGTGGCCGAACTGGGGGAATTGCCTGAGCTGACCCATTGGCAGCAAGAGGGTGGTCCCTCCAGGGAGGAGTTCTGCCAGGCTCAGAAGGAGTGCCCTTTTCTCATTGGTGTGCGGCAGCAGGCTGCAGACCAGGCAGCAGGCCTAGGGTCCAAGGAACATTTGATTTACTGGGAGGATGACTTACTTTATAGTGAGCCTAAGTTTGCTGAGCCCGGTGCAGCCCATGTGCTGGTGGTACCCGAGCGCTTCAGGAACTTCCTACTGGGTCTGGCTCATGACATACCTCTCGCAGGACATCTGGGGCAAGACAAGACCTATCACAGGCTTGTCACCCACTTTTACTGGCCCCAGATGAAGAAGCACGTCAGTACCTTTTGTAAGTCTTGCCAAACCTGTCAAGCCAGTGGTAAGAGCGGAGGAAAGTACGTGGCACCCCTCCAACCTTTTCCTGTGGTGAGCACCCCTTTCGAGTGGGTAGGAATTGACATCGTGGGGCCCCTGGACCCCAAGACTGCCTTAGGCAACAGGTTCATCCTGGTCTTGGTAGACCACGCCACCCGGTACTCGGAAGCAGTCCCTCTCAGGACAATCACAGCACCCGTGGTGGGCCGTGCATTGATGGGGATCTTTTCCCGCGTGGGGTTCCCCAGAGAGGTGGTCTCCGACCGGGGCACCAACTTCATCTCTAGGTACATGAAGTCTCTGTGGGAGGAGTGTGGGGTAACTTATAAGTTCACCACTCCTTATCACCCTCAAGGAAATGGGTTGGTTGAAAGGTTCAACCACACCCTGAAAGGTATGATTATGGGCCTAGCGGAGCCCATGAGACGGAAGTGGGATGTCTTGTTACCATGCCTGTTGTTTGCCTACAGGGAGGTGCCTCAGAAGTCCTTAGGGTTCAGCCCTTTTGAGCTGCTGTATGGCCACCCTGTTAGAGGACCTCTCACACTGGTGAAGGAGGGGTGGGAGAAGTCCCGTGGGAAAGCCCCCCAGGATGTGTTCAGCTATGTGCTGGCCATCCGCAACCAGACACAGCGCTTCAGGAAGCTCGCTCAAGAGAACCTAGAAGCCAGCCAGGAAGAGATGAAAAGATGGTACGACCAGAATACCACTCTGGTTGAATTTCATCCTGGGCAGAAAGTGTGGGTGATGGCGCCGGTGGAGCCTTGTGCGCTCCGTGACAAGTGGACCGGGCCATATGAGGTGGTAGAGCGCAAGAGTGAGGTGACCTACCTGATCAACATGAAGACTCCTAGGCAGCCCCTGAGAGTCTTGCATGTGAACCGCCTCAAGCCCCACTTTGAGAGGTCTGAAGTGACAATGCTCATGGCTACAGATGATGGAGGGGAAGAGGATAGTGATCCTCTCCCTGACCTCCTAGCAGCCAAGGAGCAAGACGGGTCAGTGGAGGGTGTGGTCCTCTCACCCACCCTGACCCCAGAACAACAGAGAGACTGTCGCCAGGTGTTGGGTCAGTTTGCCTCCCTGTTTTCCCTGACCCCAGGTGTCACCAATTGGTGCATCCATGATGTGGACACTGGAGATAGTCTACCTGTGAAACAGAAGTTTTACAGAGTAGCTGACAAGGTCAGGGCCAGCATCAAGGAAGAAGTTTCCAAGATGTTGGCGCTAGGGGTAATTGAGCCCTCCAGCAGTCCCTGGGCTAGCCCAGTGGTCCTAGTTCCTAAGAAAGCTGCTACACCCGGTGGGCCGCCAGAACTTCGGTTTTGCGTGGACTACCATGGGCTCAATGCGGTCACCAAAACTGACGCGCACCCCATCCCCAGAGCTGACGAGCTTGTGGATCGGTTGGGAGCTGCCAGGTATCTCAGCACCTTCGATTTGACTTCAGGGTACTGGCAGATTGCCTTAACTGAGGGGGCAAAGGAGAGGTCGGCATTTTCAACACCAGAGGGGCATTTCCAGTTTCGCGTCATGCCCTTTGGATTGAAAAATGCCCCTGCCACCTTCCAGACACTGGTCAACCGGGTACTGACCGGGCTGGAGCAATTCAGCGCCGCATACTTGGATGACATTGCTGTGTTCAGCTCCACTTGGGAGGAGCACTTGCAACACCTCTGTGAAGCGTTGAAGGCTCTGCAGAAGGCAGGCCTCACTATCAAGGCCAGCAAGTGCCAGATAGGGCAGGGATCAGTGGTGTACTTGGGACACCTGGTGGGAAGCGGCCAGGTGGCGCCCCTACAGGCAAAGATTGATACCATTCTGGCTTGGGAACCCCCCAAGACCCAGACAGAGGTGAGAGCCTTTCTAGGGCTCACCGGGTATTACAGACGGTTCATCAAGGGATATGGCACCATTGTTGCCCCCTTGACAGAACTAACCTCTAGGAATCAGCCCAGGAAAGTGAATTGGACCGAGGCCTGTCAAACTGCTTTTGATGCCCTGAAAACTGCAATGTGCACAGCACCAGTGCTTAAGGCACCTGACTTTTCCACTGAGTTCATAGTGCAAACAGACGCTTCAGAGCAAGGTGTGGGAGCAGTACTCTCACAGATGGACGACGAGGGCGGGGACCAACCTGTAGATTTCATTAGTAGGAGGCTACTCCCCAGGGAACAGAGGTGGAGTGCTATTGAAAGGGAAGCATTTGCTGTGATCTGGGCCCTGAAGAAGCTGAGGCCCTACCTGTTTGGGACTCACTTCCGTGTTCAGACCGACCACAGGCCCCTCAGATGGTTAATGCAGATGAGGGGTGAGAATCCAAAACTGTTGAGGTGATCCATCTCCCTACAGGGAATGGACTTCACGGTGGAACACCGTCCCGGTACAGAACACGCCAATGCTGATGGTCTGTCCAGGTTTTTCCGCCTTAGTGATGAGAACTCCCAAGAGGGTGGGTAGTTCTCCCCACTTTCAGCTGGAGGGGACACGTGTTAGAACCTGACATCCTTGGCATTGGTTTTTCCCCCTATCTTTTGCCTCTGCTACCTGGATTTTTGATGCTGTGCTGAATTTCGTTTTTGCTGGTTTAGATGCTTTGGACACTCTGCCACTGCTAATCAGTGCCAGAGTGTAAGTGCTCCCTGTGTAAAATATCATATTGATTGGATATACCTGATTGGCATATTTGTATCACCATGAAGTCCCTAGTAAAGTGCACTGTGTGTCAGGGCTGGTGATGACAGCTACTAGTGGGCCTGCAGCGCTGATTGCGCCACCCACATGAGTAGCCCTAAAATGGTGTCTCAGGCCTGCCACCGCAGGCCTGCCTGCAGTCCCTGGACTGCCATGTCTTCCTGGCCAGTGTCCACACTGGCCGGGCCTAACCCTTCCCTTTTTGTACACGTCAGTCATCCCTATGGAAGGCCCAAGGTACCCCCCTAGGCAGGGTGCGGTGTATGTAAAAGGTAGAGCATGTACTAGTGCAGGTAACATGCTCTGGTAGTGAACAGCGGCCATTTTGTGTGTTCACTGCTGCAAGGTTATCTTGCTTCCTAGGCTAACATGGGGGAGGCTGGTGCCAATGGCCATCAGCCTATCTTCTCATAGGAACAAGATAAGACATGAGTGTTTGATATCCCTGAGCTCAGCATTTAATAACACATCTTTTAGGAGAAGTTGTTTTTAAATCCTGAGTTGGAGAACAGTACTTTTTAGAGAGTAGCTGTTCTCTTGTGTGACCCTTCTGTGTGCCTGGGCATGCTTGTGGAATGACTGTCTGGTTTGAGAGTGACAGGGGCTGGGGAGCCCCCAGGAGGTTGGATGAGTCAGCCCTTTGCTGAATGACTGCATTTGCAAGTAGAGTGGAGGGAGGAGATAGCACCTGGGAGTGAATAGGGCTGTGCCTGCCTGACACACTGCTGGCTCCACCTCCTGCTGGGCGGCTGATGACCCTGCCCCTCACTCTGAAAGGAAGGAAGAAGCCAGGAAAACAAAGTGCTCCAGCAACACCCAGAACTGGATCAGACCGGGCTCAGGGCCCACTTGCACAAAGACTTTAAAGACTTTTAAGGGTATAAGTACAGGACCCCTGACAACAGATTTTCAGATTCTACAATCAAGAGGAACCTCTGCTGAAAGACGGACCGCTGAAGGACTGAAGGAAGATTGCCTTGCTGTGTGCTCTAAAGGCTGACCTGTTCTGCTGTGCAACTGAAGCTGAGGAGGAGAAGGGGTCTTGCTGTGTGTTGTGACCCTGCCTACTTGACCTAAACAAGACTTTGCTGTGTGCTGTGTCTTCAACTTTGAATCTCCAAGGGCCCGAGAAGAGCTGGCCTCCTGTTTGGCAACCCAGGGACATAATGGTTGCCAAGACTTCAAGACTCTGCTGTGTCCCGTGAAGTGCGCTGGCTGCTCTCTGCTTTGCTTGAGGGCGCCGCGCTGATCTGTGCCTGAAACCTTCTGCCGCGTTGAAAAGATCGATGTGCTCATGGGCACGTGTATTGCTGTGGCCAAAAGATTGTGGGGTGTCCCCAGAGCTAGCAAAGCTGCTGTGAGGTTTGGCGGCGCCGCGATCGACCCGCTGACACGGGGCGCCTTGAAATATCCTGCCGTCAATTCACCGCCACGGCCCGGGGGCCCGAGATCGACCCGAAGCTGTTCCTCCCTGCTACGCAAAGCCGCGGAGAGAGAAGCGAGGAGGCCGCGACCTGATTGGTTGTTGGTGGAGGCTCGTCGAGGGAGCCGCGACCTGATTGGCCCATCGCTCGAGAGCTGCAGGAACCCTGCACCCAAGAAGCGCTCCGACGCGCCGAGTCCTCGTGCCCCGGCCCGCATCCTGGTGAGTCTGTGCAGGGAGAGGGAACCCCGTTAACTGTAGTGGCATTCTTCTTAATCCCCGAACGTCCCGCATAGCGTGTGGGGCTCGGGGACTGCCGCCCAGGGTGCAATCGCCTGATTACGAATGAGAAGAGCAGCCGGAGAGGAGCGCTTCGGTTATAAGCACAGGGGCACAGCTGGAGAAGGTGTTTTAAGTACTGAGAGCCTACAAACTAATTCTTTTAGAATACTAAGTCACACAAGAGACTAGAGACTATCTTTCTATTTTTCTAACAACCAGAGAAAGCTGAAGAGAACCGGAAACTAATGTGCAATGCTATGGTAGTTGATTTTTATTGCTGAAACTAGATAAAGATATATTTTTAATATACTCACCTGTGTGGTCTGCATTTGTGGTG
The DNA here is from genome assembly GCF_964204655.1 of Triturus cristatus. Lineage (NCBI taxonomy): Eukaryota > Metazoa > Chordata > Amphibia > Caudata > Salamandridae > Triturus > Triturus cristatus. Next base: position 1,194,067,416 of record NC_140591.1, read on the forward strand.
TACTGGGGGGTCATCGTGGTGGTTACTTGCAAATACTTAACACGTTGCCTTGGGAATAAGCCTGTCTGCTCGAGCCAAGCTACCTAGAGGGTGAGCAGGGGTTATCTACAGTGTGTGTCCCTGTACCCTGACTAGAAGCAAGGGTATCTATTTGGTCTAAGGTACTTACCTCTGCCAACTAGAGACCCCCAGATCTAAAAATGGGTATGTCTCCATTGGTATGAATGACATTAGCACTTAGAACTTAGTGGTGCCATGACGCATGATGTTTGGCAAACATAAATTTACATTAAAAGGTTCATCTATGAAAAAGAAAATTCTGGTAACATGAATTTTATGGTTATGATTTTGTTAGTCGCTCTTTGGAATGTATACAGAGGCAAAGCATAATGAATGTGTTCGTATTTATTTGATAATATGGAGGGTACCTTGAATACTTTTTAGTAATTGTGTCTTTTTAAACACAGGTGTATGATATTGATTTTCATATGCACACAATGAGAGTTATTGTTATGGTCTTGATAAAGATGGTGTAAACCTGAACGATCCCATAGAAACATGTTGACGGTTGTAATTCCTAATCTGTTACATGAGCTGGCACAATAGTTGCAAGTGACTTAATCCATCGGGTTCCAGTCTTAACTAAATATTATAACGGATAGGTTGTGTTTATGACAAAGTGTATTGTCTTGTGGATACTCTCTATTTCTTTTTTATTTCCACATTTTCCTTCTTGTCTTTTATTTGCGATATCTTTGTGTACAAAAAATATATATTTTGTTGTAATAACTATGTGAGTGAACTATTTATGAGCATTTTTTAATGATCGATAATCTTTTTTATATGCACTGAAATAGAAGACGTCTAAAGAGAATATTTTTTTTAAAAAGTACTTTTCGTGATTGGATATGTGTATCTGCACAGTGACACACTATATATAAAAAAGTATAAGGGTATACTTTTTGAAAAATGTTTGGGAGGGATGTGGCATTTGAATGAGAGTTGTGTGGTAATGAGGCAATTTTGACTTCAATATGAAAAGAGAAATGGTCTGCCAAAAGGAAAAATTAATCTTCTTAGTTAAGAGGAAAATCTACAAAAAGGCAGTCCACCTGCCTGGCACCTTTTAAACAGCAGCATTGGAATGGAGACTGCCTGTTGTCTGATCATGTGAACGAACTAAGATTTGCAGACAAGAGTAACAGCTCATTATTTAGTTGCCTAGTAAATCAAGCATGCTAAAACTGTGACAAGAAAATAAATACAAACTCTGTCTCATTGATGCCCTAGACCTGGGCAAAAGGAAAAATTAGCTTTGGCACTTCTTCAAACAGTGATGCAAGATCAAAGTCTCCTGCTAATCCACAGAACTACCTGAAAAAATGCAAATAATGCTTGGAAAATTTAGGAAAAATATTGAAATTGCATCATGTTAGTAACATTCCATCATGTGACATCTTCAGGGTGCACCAACATGGCCAGTGCTATGAGATTGGAATACATCATTCCAAGAAAATTAATTCTTTGGCCTGGCAGAAGTGATGTCCTAAAGTTGGCTGAGGAAAGGAAGAAATGCCATTAGGAATTAGGTGTGCTAAATTGGAGGATTTCAGATATTTCCTGTTACTTTGCCTGATCTTTAGTAACTTAGAATGAAGGAGTTTATTTTAAGGAAAGAAGGAATCTTGGATACCAAAAGGTTATGAGTATCCAAGACCCATCGCCCATGTTGGTGCTTTCTACTCAAAGGACCGATTTTATGGATCTGAGCTGTGTGAGTTCCAAAGGGTGCTGCCCTAGGCAAATAAGAAAACATCCACAAGACAAGATTCAAAGCCACACCATGAAGTTTTAGTTCAAATAATAACCATTACAGAAAGTTTAAAGATTAGTTAGTCAGGCAATTCAATAACTCATAATCAACAAGAGGACAACATAAGGTAGACTTCAAACAAATTCCAAGTGCAATATCATGAAGTCTGACTCCTGGGAATGGGCAAAACACTCTCAAAATATTCTAAGTACAAAGGCAAAGTGCAAACGGTGATAGAGAATGCTATAAATAAGGGAAAAACTTTGCAAAATCTCTAAGTACAAAGTCAACACGAGGACTGTCATGAAGTTTGCCTTAAAAGATTAGGCAAAAAGCTATCGCACACATCCCAAATTAGGCAATTTTTATAGCTTCTTACAGTAGAGAATCATGCTCTCCACATAACGTGAGTTGGTAAGATGGGACGAACTAATAAAAGTTGCATGACAAAAAGCAAGCAATATTGCAGAAATTATGTTACATAAAATAGGCTACTCTAAAGAGCTCCCAAAAATAATAATCAATGATCCCCTTCTCCCTAACACAAATGAAAATTACATTACATGATTGAACAATGGACTCTTTGAAATGAATAGACACATGGTTGTGGCTGCAAGCAAGAACAACCTTGAATTCTGCATCATTTAGAATGTCTCTGGCAGGCTTTCTCCCAAGCAATTTGTTTATACTAAAATAAAGAACAGATCACATTTTGTTTAGTTTATGAAAATGAAAAACACAGAATGAGGGAGAAATATGTATACTGTGCAACTTTTAAAAGCCAGTTTCTTTAGCTGTCAGTGCAACCAGACCCGCATGCCCAGTAAATTAATTTTGCTTAAACTAATGAAAAAGAGAATTCATCTTTACTACTTAATCTGCTCTTACACCCATGGATCATGAAATGTACAGCAGGTTACCTATAGAAAGTATGAAGGCCAAGGAATAAATTAGCAATAACGTAACTTGCATATGCTTGCAACATCAGTTCCCGTATTTCACAGAACTTTCTTAACTCATTTTCTGAGAGGTTTCAGCAAAAAAAGGTTTTTTCTCTTACTCCTATTATAGGTCATTTTATGCACCTCTACTTTGGTAAATCAACATCCAGTTTTTCATGGGAAACACTGTTTTGCATTTCCCCACACACTTTGTCCAGTACACTCATTCCAGTTTGTTTGTACCCCTTAAAAGAGAAGTTAATTGGCTTTTAGTTATGTATTTTTCAAAGTGTCTATAAAAAAAGACCTCAAGTAACTAAAGTGATAATACAATTGGTTCATTTAACATTTCACGAGTCAAGCGACTAATTGGATGTGGATAAAGTGTGCATGCTACCTGAGCGCAAATTTAAACATACTGCTCACACATGGGGAAAGACTTAGTGACCTAACATCAATGGCATCATACAATGGGTGGCATGTAGACTAAATGTCAAGTTGCCCATATTTGAGAAGATGTGAGGCCTCTTTCTCTCTGTCACACATAATGGACTATGAGGGGCTGGAGATGGTGGTTGTTAACGATGGAGATGTTCATCCTTTCTAAAGCTATTACAGAGTTTTAGCTACTCGTTGAGTATGTATTTCATATTGTCTTGCAATATTGATGTTTATGTAGCTGTTGCCATGATTTAGTTAGGATAGCTTTCTCAATGAGGTACAACCCCATCACACCCTTGCCCTCGCCCTCAGCCACAGCCCTGCTACATCAATCAGACTCACATAGAGTGGTACAGGATATTTTAAGGGCATCACTATCCTACCCAGGTTCTTCCTCAGACTCTCAGCTATTCGGCCATAGAATTGACATCTTAATCTGGTGCCTGACAATGGACAACTCTTCTCTCTATTCCTATATACTCTTTCCCTTGTTCATTGTATACATGCCTTCCATATATAGCTCACAAATGTCTCATTTAATCCTTAAGGGGCATATGGGTTCTACACCTATCAGGATTGTACTCCAACTTTATCCTATGTGCATAACACCACATTCATGGCTGCAGTTTGCCTAGATGTTTCAAGAGTCACCAGTTTCTTTGGATGTCTCCTTGAGGAAGATGTCACTGGATGGGGCCTAGTATTTCTACCATTCTTGTATATATGGTATTGATAGGAGCACTTAAGAATGATATTTATACGGATCTTGTGATTACTCCACTACAGTTTTTACCTGTCTATCAAGCCATTGTTTTATTGCCATTTCTTTTTTCACTGAAGCCCTACAGTGCCTTAGAATTAATTCATTAGCTTTGTCTATCTATAGCCTAAGTTGCTTGTAAGGTGATGCTTATTGCAACATTAAATGTTTTCTTTTGGTTTTTACTCAATTATTTTGTTCTATGCCAAATTGTACTATTGATTTTGAACATTGCTAATGTTTATTTTGTTCCATAAAGAATTCATATAAACCAATGGAGTCATTCATAACCCACTCAATGGCACTGCATGCACGCAACACTACTCAATCATACTGTGTACTGCGGTCACTAACAAAAAACACTGAACTCCATCTTAAAGCCACTAACCACCTACCTCACCCACATTGCATGGAATCTAACTCAGCATACTATATCTTGTGGACAATAATAGATATCCTATGTATCATAGAGACATCACTCTATCAAATAGCATTCTAACAATTTTAATCTTCCACAAAATTCTGCATTCTAGGGGCACGAGGTAACTGTCATGTACCTGATGTTGCCCCATATAGTTATTACATAACGATTCCCTTCTTCTGGATGTTTGAATGCTGCCTGAAGCACAGCTGAACAATCTAGCATAGGTAGGTGCACAATACTCTCAGGACAACAGGGAATTAAAAATCACATGATGCTATCCTCACAAAAGATATGATGTTGTACTTTGTACAGGATAACTATCTGGCTCAAGTTCTGAGTCAGCTGTCTCTGGAGGTCTGTCTCTGACTCTGGGAAAATAAAGTAGGAATGCACATTGGTTTATATGTCTCTGCCCTCCCACCTAGCATATGTCTTGTAGATACAAACCTTTTTCCTTGACTCCTTTAAGTAAGGTTAGATTTCTTTGAAGTTAATAGCACTGTGAGTAGTTCAGCATGCAGAGCATATTTGAGTTCAAGCAGCAATCCTCTTGCCTGGTGGTTAATGGATCCTGATAACAGATTCTAAGGGGATTATTTCTGAGCCCTTTGCACTTACCTTTGCGTCACTTTTTGTGATGCTGTGGTGGCGTAAAAATGTGCCACGTTGCCCCATATTTACAAAATGATGCATCTAAGCAAAGGCATCAATTTGTAAAGCTCTTCACCGCATTATACCTGCGTCCGGTAGAATGTATGCAGGATGGGCATGCCCCCACAAAAAAGGGTATCAAATCTATGAGATTTCACTGTGACATTTCTAGGCCACCACTGAGTCAATATATTACATCTGCCACACAGCAGGCATAATACTGACGCAAGCCCTTTCACATGGGGCTTGCCCCAAGTGAAAGGGCACATTGCTGGAGTTGCATCTGTTTTCAAGTACACCCCAGCAATGCGCCACTTTTGCATCTACAGATACGTCAGGAATACTGACTTATCTGTCAATCCTTGCGACATGGAGCGCCCTATTGTATATACGGCTCATCCATGGTGTCGCACGGAGGGCGCACTGAAAAGTGTTGCATCAATGTTTTCACACAGCGATGTGACACTTTTCATAAATGAGGCCCCAAATGTTTAATGCTTTTTGCTACCTTCCGAAAGTCTTTAAATCCATTCATTGTAAAAGTTATTTATAGCTCAAGTTCTTTCTTTCATTCTTGCAGTGGTCTTGAATTGCTACTGCTGATCCTCATGTGGAATATGTTTAGTGTTTGGTAGATGTGAAGGAACAGTCAAAAACAACTGATGTTTGTTTTTACAATAACTGTGCCATATCAAGAGTCTAGAGCATTGATGATGAAGCCTGTATGTTCTGTCTGGCACCTCCACCACAATTGAATTCTACCTCCAGCATTAGTTTAAGAGTACATACTCCACTCACTGATTCATGGTGGACACTATTCCACATCTGCAATGGAGGAAAAAATGAAAGACAGGCTAACACAACTCGCACCCAAACATCAAAACTAAGATGTCCATGCTATTGCAAGCTATGGGAAAGAATCTTCATCTAGTTGTAGACCCACTGGCAGCTGCTGTGCAGACAAATGCACAAAAGGCAAGAGGGGAATGCTTTGCAATAGTCTAACTACTGGCAATCGGTTAGTCCTGACAGCCTTAGGGTGGTATTACCCCAATTTTTTTGAGTGCTTGCCTCCAATTTTGCTGAGTTATTTTTTGTTGGCCTTAGGACTCTGAGCACTGTACCACTACCAACTAGTTAAACATGGTTTGATTGACTTATCCACAAAAGGACAAATGGCATTTTTAATGTATCTGTAAGTCCCAGTAGAGTGCACTACCTGTGCGCAGGGCCTATAAATTAAAGGCCACATGTACAAAGCATTTTTGCGGCCAGAAACATCAGATCATGCCATTTCTGACTCCAGCAATGCTTTCACATATGTACAAAACACAAACTGTGATTTGGTAACATGTTACTGAATCAAAATTTTTGTTTGCACTTCGGTGATTGGAAGGGGAGTGTTTAGGGTGTCCCTTCCAAATGCTGAATCTGAATGGGATGTTTGAATGTTTTGCAACCGAATTAAGCTTGCAAATCATTTATATTTTATTGACTCCTTGAAGGAGGTGGTCACCCAACCGCAAATGGGACCTCTTCCCATTTGAGTATGGAAAACAAATACTTTTTAAGAGAAGGCAGTGGTACCACGGACCACTGCCTTCTCTTAAAAAATGGAATTTCAAAGTTTCATTTTTTTCTTTTTGAATTCATTCCATTTTCCTTTTAAGAAAAATGGGCTGCTTCAAAAAAGATACTTTTTTCAAAAGCAATCACATACATTGTGTTCTGCTGACCTCCCTGTGATGGCTTTGATTCCTAATGGATCGCAAACTGTGACCTGCCTCATTATTATTCATAAGGTAGGTCACAACCCGCAAGGAATCCCAATACTCAATGAGTTTCATACTTAGGAATACCCATTTCCTAATTGTGATTTGGAGAGAATCACAATTAGGAATTCAGAATTCCTTTAGTTTGTACATCTGGCCCTAAATGCTACTAGTGGGCCTGCAGCACTGATTGCGCCACACACACAAGTAGCACTATAAACATGTCTCAGGCCTTCCACTCCAGAGCCTGTCTGAGCAGTTTCCACTGCCATGTCAGCTTGTCATTTACAACCCCTTGCCAGGCCAACTCCCCTTGTATTACATGTAAGCCACTCCTAAGGTAGGCCCTAAGTAGCCCATAGGGAAGGGTGTTGTGGTAGGACATGTACTTTTCAGTTTTGCATGTCCTTATAGTGAAAAATACCCTAATTCTTTCTATGAGTCCTACCCCTCTCATAGGTTAACTTTGGGAATTTCTTATTACACTCATAAGCTGTAATTCCTGATTGAGAAGGAGCAGATCTGTCATGTTTCATATCATTGGAATGTTAATGATAAATACTCATTGCTGGTAAAGTTGGCTTTATCACTATCCTTTTAAAGATGTCACTTTTAGAAAGACCAAACACCAGGAGATGATGGAGGGGGCGCTGAAACTTTTCAGCCACTCACCACCAGTCCCTGTTAGATATGGGTTGAATCCATCATCATTCATTAGCTCACTTCGCCATCCCGGTTCAGACCCAACCATATGCAAATCAGTCTTAACCCTGTTCCTCATGAGAACAGTCCATCCTGAACTGCCAAACCAGGTCTTCTCTGGACCCGAAACAAGCATCCTAGGACTGGTTTTGGGGTAACACCCCTCATCAGCCAGGCTAGCTTGAATCCAGTGGCAAAGTGAGCAAGGGACTCACGTCTGGGCATACCTACCACTTAGAGCAAAAAATAAGCAAACACAAGGAAGGGTATGCCCAGACATGAGTCCCATGCTCACTGCGTCACTGGATTCAACTTAGCCTAGCTGATGAAGGGTGATGCCCTAAAACCGGTCCCAGGATGCTTGTTCAGTCGAAGGAGGACCTAGCTTGGCAGTTTGGCCTGGACTGTTCCCATGAGGTGCAGGATCAAGACTGATTAGCATATGGTTGGATCCAAACTGGGCTGATGTGGTGAGCAAAAGAAAGATGGATTAAACCCATATCTTTGTGACTGGGGGTGAATGTTTGCATTGTGCAGCCACATGATTTGTTCCTATTGCTTTTGTCACCATCAGTGGGAAGCGAATGCCCAGACGTGGGTCCAAGGCTCAATGCGCCACTGGATTCAAGCTAGCCTGGCTGATGAGGGGTGATGCCCTGAAACCGGTCCCAGGATGCTTGTTTCCGGTCCATGGAGGACCTGGCTTGGCATTTCGGGCTGGTCTGTTCCCATGAGGTGCAGAGTCAAGACTGATTTGCATATATCTGGGTCCAAACTGGGGTGGTGTTGTGAGCAAAAGAACAATGGATTAAACCCAGATTGTTGTGACTGGAGGTGAATGTTTGCATTGTTCAGCATTCCGTGCATCATTTGTTCCTTTTGCTTTTAGAAAGATGGCATTTTTTTGCTCTTAGCCCTGTGTGCCTGCAGCCTGTCTCCAATACATATTTGGGTTGGGTGACAGCTAGACTTTATACATTCCCTCTAGACATCCATACATAAAGGGATCTTAGGTTTGACATAGTGGCTTCCACATCCTGATGGACCATCCTGGGCAGGATGGGAGGGAGGAGCTGACACATGTACCTAAATGGAATGTGTCCTGTCCTCACACAAAGGGCTGCATACCCCTTGTAGCGAGTCTGGATCCACAGCTGGAGGAAGGACCTCTCTGCACTTCAAAGTCCCTCGTTGAAGTTACCTTCACTTCAAAGTCATAACTGGATACAAGTACTGGGTCTCTGACCTCACAAGACCAAACATGTCCTGACCTGTGAAGAAACTCTGCCAGGAGGAAGGACTGCCATGCTGCTACAAGGACTGCCACTCTTCTGGACTGCTGCTCTGGAAGAACTACTTTTCCGCTGTGCTGCCCCGCCGCCTGCTACCTTCTGCTGAGGAAGAACTGGACTGTTGGACTTGAACTCAGAGTGTTCTCTAAGGGCATGCTGGCTTGCCTCCTCTTTAAGGCTCAGGGATATCAAAGTCTTCCTCCCTGCTTATGTGTTGGCCCATTAGAAGTGGATCCAGGTGCTTGCTCTAGTGGAACTGATCAATCCTCTAATGCGGGAAGCAAAAGCAATGCATTGCCGCTGTTGCAGGAACAGAAATAGCACATTGAACTTGGAACCAGCGCATCCCTTTGATATCGGAACCACTGCATCGCTGTCGCAGCAGTTAGAGACGATCAACGCAACACCTTGACTGCTTGGAGAAACCTGCCATATTGGCTTTAGAAACAATGCATCTCTGAAGGAGCGCTTTGTCTTCGAAACTTGTGCATCACCACAGTTGTGTGGAGGAAATTCACGCATTACCTCGGCTTCGGGATCGACACCGATCCATCATACCGCTGTAACCCACATCTTGCTGTTGTGACCAGGATTTAGGTACTTTAATTCATCAGGCCTTGCACATCTCCTGTATCCTGCCCATGGTCCATTGATGTCAGCCTGAACTCTTGACTTTGCCCCAGTCCAGCAAGACCAGATAACCCAATAGGCGCTTATTGCTACTAAGTGCTATTTTTCACCTTAATCCTTCAAAATTTATATCTTTACATCTACTTATTGGATTATTCTCATTTTAGTCTTGTTTTATTTATAAACCCATAAACAATTTTTCTAAACTAGTGCGGAGTCTTTATGGGCTGTTTTCACTGTGTTACTGTTTGAAGTGTTGCAAAAATACTCTATACATTGCCTCTGTCAAAATACATTAGTGGTTTGCACAGCAAAACACTAGAACATTGACAATATGCAGAAAATACATCTGTCAAATGAGATAAGTAAAATAATAATTGTTTGGCTGATGAGAGGTATGAAAGGACAACAAATCCCAGAAGGACTTGCAACTGGGTGAGATATGCATGCATGCGTGCATTATCCCGGTTGCCGTTATATTCACTTCCGCGTTAGCAGATGCAGACGATTATTCTGGATTCTCCGTTTACTGGAAGAAGATCCCCAAGGGCTGGTCCTGTAAGGGTGCATGCTGCACCCTCTCAGTTGGTAATTTCTCTTCTGTACAAACAAGAGAGCTTGCTCACCCTCTCTGTTGAGGAAAGCTGCGGATAGCGAAATCCCTGGACTGCAGCCTTCCATTTAGAATCTCTCCCGTTGGCGAGTTACTCATGCAGGAGAAAATACCTGTTCTAAAACTATTTTCAGTCTCCTCCATTGTCTAGTCTAGGATGTGACTCATTGTAGGAGGGAGACATATATTTGTTTTGTTTGTAGACAGATGGAAGACTGTTTTCATGCAAACACTGGGAAGAGAAATGAAGTGATAAACAGGAGTAACTGACAACTTCCCGGTTTCATGAAAAGGGCTTCACTTTCCTTATAGTTTTGTGCTTTGACATTCTGATGAAATAATTGATGACTGAATCTTATGAAGGAATAATACCTTAAGCCATTGAATATTTAATTGGTACTTTGCGTTTGTCTTTCTTTTTGCCTCTTAACAGGGGACTGTGTAGGAGTTCCATGATGAACGGTTCTCCTCCTCCCCTGTGGCATATCAGTATAGGGCATAGACTATTCTGACACTAAATAACAAAGTGTCCTCAGTACATTTCCACCTAGAAGGTGGAGCCTGATTAATTTACTTCACAGGTTCTTCAGCAATACAAGTTATGTAGATATTTGCAATATAGAACAAAGAAGTTAGTGAATTAAGTGCATTTCTTTTTTCCCACAGATCTCCCTCCCCTCTGGTCCCTACCTTTCCTTCCCCGCGTAATTACTTTAAAAGTCTGTGCTAGAATAGCATTTCAGACTTGAAGCTATTGAGAGGTGTACCATTACTAGCATCATCCCGATCCGAAGAAACTGACAGTCTCTCACGTTAAGCCTGCCTGCTCTGTGCCAAGCTATCAGACGGTGTGCAAAGGTTAATTTATAGTATATATCTGACTACCCTGACTAAGAGTGTGGTTCCTGCTTGGGCAAGGTGCATACCACTGCCAACACGAAACCCAATTTCTAACACAGTCACTCTGGGAACCATTTCATTCCATTGTTTTTCACCCAGCATATCACTCTCGACAGAGGCCTGCCTTATGCAAACCAGTACTGCACTGCTTTTATTGGGAACAACCCATCCTGCCGTGTCAGCTGTGTCAGTGAGGCGTAGTTTGGATCCTGTGGCACAGTAAGGGACCCACATCTGGACATAGACTTGGTAAATTAATCCATTAAATGAAACACACAAAAAATGATGAGAAGAATGCTTTCAAATAATCTAAACCACTGGCAATTATTGCTCTAGGTAGCATTCCAACCCATTGTGTTTCACTCAGTATGCCACTGTAGACCGAAGTCCACCTTATGCAAATAAGTTCTGACCCTGCTTCTCATGGGAACAGTCCATCTCGAACTTTTGGTTTTGTGCAGGGATTATGCAATATGCAGGACTCTTGTTGAATTGCATGCAATCTTGAGAAGGTGAAAGTCGTAAAAGCCGAGAATGTAGGTTTTGGATATTATGTTTATCTTATATGTAATTAAAGAGGTACTAGTTGAAAGGAAGGTTCATCAGCATGGAGGATGTGTTCCTGGATAACATTTTGACAAGTTGGCCAGAGTTTCTGGTTGATGACAGAGCGGGCTGCATTCTATTGTGCTCCATTATGTAGAAGTTAGTGGATCAGGGAATTCATGATGATGATATTGGGAATATGTACCTCCTAACCAATCCTCTAAATACCAGATAGATGTCAGTGGCTTTTATTTTTGCTGGCAGGTGTATCCATAATTTGACAGTCGGTATACAGAAGAAAGTAGTGCTGCTGACTGTCCATTTTGCAAGGTAGAATAAATAATCGTGGTAGTTTGTAATGTATATTACTAGATTGGCAGTATTTTTTATTTTCATCCAGAGAAACTCAGGACCTTTATTGTGTATTGCCTTCTGATTTTATATAATAGTTTGAATGAAGATTTTCTTGCGACGGATGCTCAACGGAGTGCCTTCATGGCAGGATAGATATGTCTTTAGAGGTAAAAGGCTGAGTTTTGAATTCTCTGTACTCGGCTCTTGGCTAACAAAGGAATCCCATTGTTGGATGGGTCCCTTGCTCTCCATGCCACTGGAATCAAGCTATCCTGGCTGAAGAGGGGTGAAACCGAAACCGGTCCTAGGATGCTTGTTTCCAGTCCAGGGAGGACCTGGCTTGGCAGTTCGGGCTGGACTGTTCCCATGAGGCACAGGGTCAAGACTGATTTGCATATGGCTGGGTTCAAACTGGAACGGCATGGTGAGCAAAAAGATGATGGATTTAGGCCCAGATCTCTGTACTGGGGTGAATGTATGACATTGTTCTGTATTCTGTCCATCAACTGTTGTTTTTGCATTTGTCACCCCGAGTGGGAAGGGTATGCCCAGATGTGGGTCCCGTGCTCTCCATGCCACTGGAATCAAGCTATCCTGGCTGAAGAGGGGTGATACCCCCAAACCGGTCCTAGGATGCTTGTTTCCAGTCCAGGGAGGACCTGGCTTGGCAGTTTGGGCTGGACTGTTCCCATGAGGCACAGGGTCAAGACTGATTTGCATATGGCTAGGTTCAAACTGGAACGGCATGGTGAGCAAAAAGACAATGGATTTAGGCCCAGATCTCTGTACTGGGGTGAATGTATGACATTGTTCTGCATTCTGTCCATCAACTGTTGTTTTTGCAACTGTTAGAAACTTGGCATTTTCTAGCCCTAGCTATGGGTGCCTTCAGACTTTGACTGGGTGTAGTTGGAAGTTGAACTTTGATTATTCCCCCCAGAAAGCCACACAATAAAGGCACCAGGTATACCTGAATGAACCATCAATTGGTAGTATGTGTGGGCAGAGCCGGACACAGCCCCACTTTCAATTGAATAGGCTGTGCTTTGCCTTCACACAAAGGGCTCGTCACCGAGCATGCAGACAGCCATGCAGACAGCCATGAGCCATGGCAGGAGAAGCACAGATCTTCAAGCACTTCAAGGGAAATAATTAAGAAACTTTTACTACTTCGCAGAAGGCACCAGGTATCAACATAGAGCCCTCAGACCCACTCTTCAGTTCATGTTCTGGGCCTGTAGAAGGATGTTTATAGGACTGCCTGCAGCTGCGACCTGCAGTGTGCTTTAGAAGAATGCTACACCTGGAAGGACTGCCCTGCTGCCTGAAGCCTGCCATGAACCCTTGAGTCATGTCCTGCTGTTTGAGTTGTGTTCCACTTCCTGAAGCCAGGACTACTAGAGTGACTCCAAAGGTTAGTTGGCTGGCCCGATCAGGCCATCAGAAACAGAAAAGGCTCCAACCATCTTAAACATGCACTTGTGCCCAGCCTGGGTGAGTCCTAACCCCTGAGTGGTGCCCCTCTAGTCCTGGACTCTTGGTGGTGGTGTTAAAGATGCCCAGATATCCAAAATCCCAAATTTGGTACTTAGAACATTTCGGGCTAAAAACAGGTCCCAGAACCACGATCGGGACCAAACTCCTCATCTATCTGTCGAAGGTGCATCGCTGGTCGGGCTGATGTTGCTGCTGCTCCCGGTCCATTCTGTTCCACAGCAGCATTTCCTGTTCAGCGGTCCTTCGCCAAAGGGGTATCGGGCTTCGTGGCACTCTCATCAGCTACAGCCTTCAGATTCATACAGTTGGAGATTTTTGACTTCCGAAAAAGAGACTAAGTCCAAATGTACAGAACGTCAATGCGACTTCATCTAGGGGCTCCCTGTCAACAACGCCTCCTCATCGGACACTGCCAGCAGCCTTGCCTCACTGAATTTTACCTTCTCAGACAATTTCTTTCTGAAACTTCTTCTAAGTGTGAAGGTAAGCTCTGATCGGGCCCAAGTCACTTCTTGTATCTGACTCCCTTGTGGTCAGCCATGTTTATATTTTCTTTTAGATGCTAGTTTATACCTTAAACTTTAAATATTAATAACTCCAGTTCTACTGATTGGAATTGTCATTTTGGTGTCAAATAATGTATTACAATGTACTCTGATTTCCTAAATTGGTGTAAGATAATGTGTTGTGTTTTCATTTTATTACTGCTTGTGTGCTGCATAAATACTTTATTTATTTATTTATTTATTTCGCGATTTTTATTGCGCAAACAAATACCCGAAGGTGTCTCGGCGCATGTGACAAAAACGAGAGACCAAACCGCAGGATTACTGATTGAACAGCCATGTCTTTAAGAGCCTACGAAAGCTTATCAAATTGGGGGCAGTTTTTATGGTGAGTGGCAAAAGGTTCCAGAGTTTAGGTGTGGCAACCAGGAAGCGCCTGTCTCCCCAGGTTGCCGTTCTCGTGCGAGGTAACGGAAGCAGGCAGGAGTTGGCGGATCTCAGCTGTCTCTTGGGGCTGTACAACTGGAATGCTTCAATCAGAATCTTTGGACCGACGCCATGCACTGCCTTATAGGCAATGCAGAGGGCCTTGAATTTAATGCGGCCCTCTACTCTTAGCCAATGCAGGTGACGAATGGCTGGAGTAGTTGGCTGGCGGCGGGGGATGTCAAGAAGAATTCTTGCAGCAGCATTTTGTATGGACTGCAACTTAGATAGAACGAGTTTCTGAGTATTAAGGAAGAGGGCGTTCCCATAATCGATTTTGGAAAACACTAGGGTAGAGACCAGGGTCTTCCCGGCTGAGGTGGGAAGGTAAGGCAGTATTTTCCTAATTTTCTTTAAAATAAAGAACGCAGATGATTTGCACTTTGTCTCAAAGTAAAACCTGACTGCTTTTGTGCCAAGTTACCAGAGGATTAAGCACAGGTTAATTTAGTGGCTGACAGGGATTGTGGCCATTGCTTGAACATCTTTAACACCCCATCCAACTAACAACCCAATTTTCACACCTGTGATACAGATGATTTGCAACTTTTGAGAAGATGTGTGATTTTGTTGCTTGAAACTTTTGTGGAAATCCAAGATGGGGAAATTGTGAAGGAATTTCTTCATTTCATAGTGTAGAATATTCTCCTGGTTAGCTTGTCCAGTCTAGCATTCATTGAGAGTACAGAGTCCAGGACTATACCAAGGTTTTGAACAGCTTTCGACATATTTGGTTGTGGTCCTAGATCATCTGGTCAGATAGTTCATGGATCATATATTTTCAAATCTCCACAAATGAGTATATCATTTTTGATGGATTTAATTGAGGTAAGTTCCATGCCATCCATTAGTCTATGGTTTGTGAGACAGTTTTGAGTTAAGAGTTTTATATGTCTATGGGGTGTTCCAGTTTGGATATTATTTGAATGTGGTCCACATAATTATATCAGATATTGAAAAATCTGTTAATTAGTTCTGTTAATGGTTTCACATCTACGTTAAAGAGGAGGGGTGATAGATCATTGGGGAGCTACTGTTTTTCTTTGTAATATGTCTAATAGGGTACATATGTAATATGTTAGCCATGTCATCAGGGTAGGCAGAGATCCAAGCAAAGGTAACCATCAAAACCTATTTCTTTGAGTTTGTGAACATAAGGTTTGATGGTGAACTGTGTTTAAAGTCGCAAAAAGATCCAGGCGAAGAAGTGCTGCTACGCCTTTCTTGATGACAATGTTTTTCAGTCATTCATGTTGGTGATTAAAGAAGATTCGCTGCCTCTTCCTGGATAACACCCTGTTTGATAATCTAAGAGTAAGTGGTTGTGTTCTAAGAATTGAGAGATCTGTAGAAATGTTGCTTTTTCAAAGACATTCCAAGGGGAGGGTCCATTAGAAATTAGTCTACAGTTATTAGGGTCTTCTGGGTCCAGGTTGTTCTTTTTGATTAATAATAGTATGCATGTATTTTTAAGTAATGTTCAAAGATTCCTGTGGATAGAAAATTATTGATTATATTCAATGTTGATATAGCCATTTATGCTGATAGTAGATTTTTCTTCACTATTGATAGTATTGGCACTGAAGTTGATGCAGAATTTTCTTTAATAGTCTGTGGCATCAGTCTGAAAGACAGCCAGCAGGACTTCACAAAGTACAGAAAGATTTCACAAAGTACAGAAATAATGTTATCATTGCTATTTCATAAAAGAAGGACAATAGAGATCAACATATTATTTCTGGATTACTTGTCATCCCTGAAAGAGAGTGATGCCCTTGCATGGCAGCTGTGAGTCCAAGGTATCGTCTTTATTAGTGTATTGAATCTCAAGTTTGTTGCACATGTCTTGAGTGTGAAGGATAGTTGTTTGATAGCTTCCAGGGTTTTGGAATTCTAATAGTATTTTATTGAATGCCTTGGTTGGATATTTGCCATTGTAGATTCTCCTTGAATACATTTGTTTGCCTTGTTGTTGAGCAATTTATACATTCTGTTGCACCTGTGTAGATGCCTTTATTCAAGAGAAGTCCTTTATTTCTGACAGGTGTGTTAAAGTGTTAAGATTCAGCCTTTTTTCTTTTTTTAGGCTTTCTTTGATCCAAGGGGCTGTATTTTTTCATTGTGGTGGTTTTGATGTTTTTATGGGTATTGTTTTGTCAAAGGCTGCGGTGATCCAGTCATATAGCTTCTTAAATGAGTTGTTTATTGTCTCTTGTTGTGAGTTTGTGGTTAGATGAATTTCAAAGTCATCCATATTCCCTTAGTCCATAGTAATTGGTTTGCTATGTTGATCAGTCTGGAGACATTCTGGATTAGGTTCTTTGTGGCCCCAGCCTAATAAGGTGGCATTCAGTTTGGGCATTTGAGGTTTGTTGGACCAGATGGTTCAGTCACCGAGCATTCATAGTTTGGAGTGGGTGATGGACAGGGATGATATTACATGGGCAAAAGTTCAATTATTGAGTGGAGGGCTGTGTAGCAGGAGTAAATTGCAGGTGAATGTAGGACTAAGGTTGCATCTAGAAACTTTGGAGCCTTGTAGTATAATATTGTCCATTTATGTAGCTGTTTTGGATTCTTAAAAATTGTTGTCAGTCTTTCTCCTTTCTTTCTGTGTTGATTCAGAGTAAAGCATTGATATCCTTGTGGAATTGCACAATAAATTGATGAAACCTTAGTGATTCCTTGCCATATTTTTTTGTTTTTTTGTTTTAGTCCTCATTAAAGCAAAAAGGAAGAAGGGAGAGTGAGTGGTCATAAAGCAGTACCATGGCACCTTCCTGGACCCAGTAGAGGGAGATATGTAACCCTACCGATCTCCTTCCACCTCCGGATTGTTCTAAAGATGCCGACCGCATGACGCTTGGGAATGTCGAAGAAGGAATCACGCCCATGGTTTTTACATAAACCATTTTCCCAAGAACTCACTTGCTTAATAATCATTGGACTTTTTATATGTGCTAAAAAGTTGTAAAGTTCAAATTATTAGCCCAATTATCCCAAATCCCCCAGAACCTAGTTCTTTTCTTTGCTTCACAGGCCATATCCAATTTATGAATTCTTTTAACAGTAGACACCCAATCTAACAGCTTTGGAGAATTAGGTGATATCCAATTTAAACAGATTTCTCTTCTTGCCAACAGTATTAAAACAAAAAATAATGATACTTGAAGATTTGACAGTTTAATGGTACTACTGTCATCAGGTAATATTCTGAAAATGATTAATACCAGGCTTACCTGAATTTCTTGACCCATTACTTCGGAGATAATCTTACCAATTTGCCTCCAGAAGCCCTGGATCTGAGGACATTGCACGAACATATGCACATCATCTGCGCATCTCAGGTTACACTTCACACAGACCATCTCTCCACTTCCCAGCTTGGAAAGCCTCTTCGGGGTCCAATAGGCTCTGTGGAGTGTGAACTGATGATTTCTCCTCAACGATGCAGTTTTGACAACCTTCCACAAAATGCATATAGATACTTGCCAAAAAGATGAAATATCGCTGAGTGGCAGTTCTCTTCTCCAGGGCTCCTCCATGGGCAGTGCTGGTGAATCTCCTTTAATCAAAGTCCAGTACCAATTCGCCACTTCTTTTCTTTGGAGGTACGGGACTAGAAACCTGCTCTCCAGATCTTCATTACTAATTTCATTTTTCTCCCGATTAGAAACCCAACAGGAGATTTGATAGAATTTAAATCTCGATAGCCTTTGATTTGTTTGAATCTTAAGCTCATCCCATGATAAGAGATTGTTTTCTCAGAATAGTTGGCCCCATTTCTGAAATCCATTTTCCCATAAGGGAGCAGATAATAACATAATGGAGTACCTGGCGAGTTCCATATAGGCGCACTAAGACAGTAGTATGGAATTTTAAGTAACTTCCTAATCTGGAACCATAAATCAAAGGCCGACCGTATCACCTTCAATTTGATTTTTTTGAAGTATTTTGGGTGACCAAATTTAAAAAGAAACCCATTGCCCCCCTGCGGTACACTATTGGACATGACTAAGAGGCAAGGCGCAAAGTAGGTGGAATCAAGAAGGAGAGATCTCGTATTCTTAAAAAGAAATGCCCAGCTGTAGAATCCAAAATCAGGACTGGCTATTCCCCCTGCTACTTTCTCACATCTCAGTTTCTTCCATGCGATCCTCACCCCTTTGTCAGCCCAAAGAAAGCTATTAATATCTGATTGTAATTTTTTTAAGGCAGCTGATCTAAATAGCAGAGGGATTGCATCAAATATAAATGTCATTTTAGGGAGTACCGACATTTTAACAAGATTAGAGCGACCAAGGATTGACAATGGGAGGTCGCTCCAAGACTTCAATAAGGCTCTTATCTCCTTCTTTTTAACCTCTAAGTTTACCTGGGCCAAGTCATTTATATTCTGTGTGATTTGAATACCTAGATATCTTATCTGGTGGTGTGCTAGAGGCGAGCTATATTGCCAATTCCATGTCATAATCTCCATTTTTTTGTGAGTTGATTTGGTAGCCTGATATCTTCCCAAAATCTATGAGTAGTTGTTCTTATTTCGGCTGAATCGCTGGTGATCCTTTTGTGAAAATCATCAGGTCGTCGGTATGCAGGGCTAATTTCTTTGACCAACCCCTAAATTCGAATGGGACAAAGCAATCACTGGCCCTAATGATTTGGGCCAGTGGTTCTATGTACAGATCAAAGAGAAGAGGGGAGAGGGGACAACCCTGCTTAGTGCCTCGCTTTAAATTAACCGAGTTAGATAGGTTCCCATTAACGATAATCCTGGCTGTAGGAGTTTTATATATATTCTTAATGGTTCTTAAAATATTTTCTCCTAATCCGGCTGCTTCAACTAGATGGTATAAGCAAACCCAGCTCACCCTGTCAAAAGATTTGGCCGCGTCAAATATAAAGATGGTAAGTGGCAAGCTATTAGCTGAAGCAATGTCAATAGCTCCTATCAGCTCGTGTGTTAAATCATGCAGTTGGCAACCTCTAATAAATGCCTTTTGATCCAGGTGAATTAATTTTCCCATTATACCATTCAGTCTCCCTGCTATAATTTGCGCAAAGATGTTATAATCACAGTTAAGCAGGGAGATGGGTCTGTACGAGTCACTTTTTTAAAAATCTTTGTTAGGTTTCAGGATCAGGGAAACAGCCGCCTCGTTCCATGAACTAGGGATTGGAGAGTTGGATAAGAAGATACTATCAAACAATTTCTCTAGGAACGGGGCAAGCGTCTCATTAAGAGCAATGTAAAACTCGCTCGGGATCGCATCAAGACCCGCAGCACTGCCTCTCTTTAAATCTTTTATTACAGCTCTAATTTCAGATAATGTGAGCTTCCTATTAAGTTGTTGAGCCTGATCTTCAGATAATGACTGTAGGGAGGCTTTTGCTAAGTAGTTTTTAATTTGGGCTTCGCTACCATCCAGATCTTCAGTATACAGATCTTTGAAAAAAAGTTTGAATTCATTCTCTATCTTAACCCTATCTGAAAAAATCTCCCCAGTTTCTAGATTGGATATCTCTTCAATTAGATTTCTAGATAGATTGGCTCGAGCTTTCCAGGGCAAGAGCTTCCCTCTTCCCTCACCATATTCATAGTTCACCAGTCTGCTCACTTCCCATCTACTTTTAGTGCTATTGTCAAGATAATCGGCCAAGTCCTGTCGTTTAGATAATAGCTCAGGACTTTCCCCTATTATCCGCCTTAAAAGGGACCAAAATAGCTTTAGTGGATTTTTTAATCATAATGGCGACTCCTTTGGTACAAAAGGGTTGTGTAGTATGAAGTGAGGCATCTATCCACCTTTGGTTAGCTACAGCCAATTCCCACTCCACAGGAGTAAGGTGGGTCTCCTGTAGAATCATTATATCAAAGTCTGCCTGCCGTAAATATTGAAGAATCCTCCTACGCCTACTTGGAACCCTTAAGCCGTTAACATTTCAAGTGCATATCCTAGTTTCAGTCATTTATGTCGAGTCGGAGTACCCTAACCATGACCCATTATACCATTCAGTCTCCCTGCTATAATTTGCGCAAAGATTTTAAAATCACAGTTAAGCAGGGAGATGGGTCTGTACGAGTCACAGGCTGTTTAAGTTTGGAGAGGGACATCCGAGGATGTTTATTTTGCCATAAAAATTTTGATAAGATACCATAGATTTTTTTGAAGCAAGATTTAGGAATATTAACAGGGAGATTGGCTAAGTAAAATAAGATTATCGGAACTAACATCATTTTAATCGAATCTAATCTGCCCCACCAAGATAAGAATAAAGGATGCCATCTTGATGTAGAGTTACTCAAAGTGAGCTGTAAGTTTTTTAAGTTTAGAGCCACAGTATCTTTAAGGGAGGGAGTGAACCATAGACCCAGATACTTAATTTTAGAAGTGTTCCAGTGAAAGGAAGAAACTACAAAATCAGCGTGAAAACAATATTTGTTTAGAGGGAGAATTTCGCATTTGTCAATGTTGAGTTTGTATCCCGAGACTAGAGCAAAAGCAGAGACTTCTGATAAAAAGGCTGGAATGGATGATTGAGGATTTGAAATGAATAAAAGAATGTCATCAGCATACGCTGAAAGTTTTAAACTGCTGTCTGCATAAGGGAAGCCGGAAATGTTAGAATTCAAACGAATTTTTGTTAAAAAGGGTTCTAACGCTAAAATAAATAAAAGTGGAGAAAGGGGACAACCCTGACGAACCCCTCTATGGAGAGGAAAAGACGAAGATATAAGGCCATTGGCTAAAATAAACGATCTAGGAAAAGAATATAATAATGAGATATATGCAATAAATTTGGGACCAAAACCAAACCAACGAAGTGTGGAAAAAATAAACTGCCAGTTGACTCTGTCAAAAGCTTTTTCAGCGTCTAATGCAATGGCCGCTAAAGAACCTGGGTGAGAATGGGACTTACTAAGAACATTAAAAAAGAGACGAGTATTGTCTGATAAATAACGACCTTTAATAAAACCAGATTGTTCTCTGCCAATTAACCGTGGTAAGATATTATCTAGGCGAAGAGCTAGGATCTTTGCAAAAATTTTATAATCCAAATTAATCAAAGAAATGGGTCTATAGTTTTTACACAGAGTAGGGTCTTTGTTGTCTTTAGGAAGAAGACATATTAGAGCCTCTTGAAACGAGCCTTCAGATTTTCCAGAAGAAATGAAAGATAAAAACAGTTGGTGTAATTTAGGCACCAGGAAAGAGGCAAAGTGTGCGTAGAATTCCATGGTAAAGCCATCTGGCCCAGGAGCTTTGCCCTTTTTGAGTGAATGAATAGCTTTAAGAATGTCATTAGGGAGTATATCTGAGTCCAAAGAGGAGAAATCAACATCCGGGGGAGACGGGGAGGGAATAGAGGATAAGTAATGGGAAATGTCAGCCAAAGAGGGCGAAAACTCAGGAGTATAGAGCGTTTGATAGAAATTAACAAATTCTGAGAGAATATCTTTATCTATATGAGCAGTTGTGTTATTAGACGTTACAATAGAATCGATCTTTGTGCGTTCTTTTTTAACCTTAAGATACTTGGCAAGTAAATTGCCAGATTTATTCTGAGCGTTATAGTATTTAGCACTGGACTTTAAAAGAATTAGGTTTGCAAATTCCGTAGAGAGTTTATTAAAAGAGAGTTTGGCTTTAATAAGATCATTCAGCGTAGATTGATTTTCTGTTATATAATAAGAATGTTCCAATTTCTTAATTTGTGAATTAAGTGTTTGAATAGACTGCATAGATGTTCGACGTTTACGGGCCACGAATGAAATAATGAAGTCTCTTGAGGCAGCTTTAAAAGTATCCCAAATAAGTTGGGGGGATATATGGGAAGTGTCATTTTCAGCAAAAAATAAGGTTGCAAATTCCAGAAATGATGATGAAAATTTGGGATCTAATAATAGAGAGTTATTAAATCTCCAACGCTTAGTGCCTTTGTTGGGGGGAAGTAAATCTAAACTTAAAGTAACTGGAGCATGGTCTGAGATTAGAATGGATCCTATGTCTGAATGGGAGATATGTTGTGTGAGAGGTTTGGAAATAAAAATATAATCAATTCGGGATTGGGAGGAATGTGCCGGGGAAAAGTATGTGTATTCCTGAATTGTAGGGTGACAAAGTCTCCAGGAGTCTACCAGAGATCTTTGTTGAATAGTGGAAGTGAACTGGTTGTGTATGGAAGAAGGAGAAAATCGGGCTTTGGATCGCCTGTCTAAAAAGGGGTCTAAAATCATATTACAATCTCCGCCCAATATTAAGTAATCATCCGTGTATTGCATTAAAGAAGAAAGAAGATGAGGCCAAAACGTTTTGTCTAAAGTTGTGGGAGCATAAATATTGAAAATGGTTAAGGGGATTTTGTTAATCAGTAATGATACAACAACCCACCTACCCTCAGAATCATTTTCTTGCTTCACAAGTTGAATGTCTAAACGTTTGTGACATAGTATTGTCACACCATTTCGTTTTCCTGAACCAGGCGAAGCATAGACATGGCCTACCCATTGACGACGCAATTTAGTTAATTCACATTCAGTTACATGAGTTTCCTGCAATAACGCAATATCTCCTTTTAAATTAGCAATATGAGATAAAACCCTTTGGCGTTTAATGGGAGAACCCAAGCCTTTGACATTCCACGATACAATATTTAAAGTCATCTAAATATAAATACTAACTCTTCAACTATCGTAGAAACAGTCATATGTAATGTTTACTAACTGTACAGTGCACGTTAAATTAGTACCAGAAGGAAGTATCATAAAAAATCTTTGAGAAAAGATAGACATACTTAAACAAATTAAAGAGGAAATATAACACCAAAGAGAGAGGTAAAGGTATAAGACAGAAACTGAGAAGCTAGGAAATAGAGCATAATGAGGAAAGGAAGAACAAGAAAAGAAGTTATAAATTATTACAAGAATTGAAGTAGAAAAAAGAAAGAGGAAGAAGAGGCAAGACTGAGGTAAGAAGTACAAGATATGAGAGAAATAACAGAAAGCCCAACATAGGAAATAAGATAGGGAAGCGAGGGCAAAAACAATAGAGAAAGGGGGAAAGACAAGGAGGATAGAAATAGAGAAGAACAAGATGAAAGAATAAATAAAGCACATACCACAAAAAGACATGGACAAATGGGGATGGTGGAAGCCCATGAGGAAAACAGCACACCAAACGCGTGGGTACTCCGATACAAAACGGAAAACGAAGACACCATCCAGGCAGTGGAGATATGATCACGGAAGGACGACGATATATTGCTGTTTCTAAAATAAAGAAAAGGGGAAAGGAAGACCAATTACAAAGGATATACGAAACTTATGATCACATACAATGACGAAAAACAGAAGAACAAAATTAAATATAAACCAACAACATTTGGAATAGATAAAGCATTCGTTTAGCTATAAGATATAGGTTATAAGTCTGAAGTATCCTCAGGTCTTTGAAGTACGAGGAATTTCCATGCTGTCTTCAATACAAGAGTCAAGAAAGGCTTGTAGGCGTGCTGGGTCTTCATAGGTCGTAGTTTTGTTGTTAAGGGTGACTTTCATAAGACAAGGATGAAACAAGCCATAACGAGCATTGAGATTCTTTAGTGCAGGCCTCATATCCAAAAATTGTTTCCGTCGGTCAGCAGTTGCTTTTGCATAATCCTGAGCAAAAAATAAATTATTACCTTGCCAAGACACTCTCCCTTTACTTTTGGCTGCATGGAGAACTTTAAGTAAGTCTGTGTATTCTAAAAAATAAAGAATGACACCACGAGGCTTGGAAGTAGAGGAAGCAAACTTAGAGTTTTGGCCTAGTCGATGAGCTCTTTGAATGTTCAGTTTTGGAGATTCAGGAATGTCCAGCAGTGTTGGTAGAAATGACTGAAAGAAAGAAGGCGCATCGGAGCCCTCAATTCCTTCCACAAGGCCATAGATGCGTAGATTGTTGCGCCTATTTCGATTTTCCAAATTCTCAATCTGAGACTTGAGATGAGCGACCTCTAACTGTAATGGAGGTATTTGAGACGTGACAGACTGAATGGAATCAACGCGTTGAGAAAGTAGTGAGGACTGTTGCTCCATTTGAAACCATTTATCTTCAAGATTCTGGAGACGAATGTTGGTCTCTTCCATATGAGGTTTAAGTGCGCGAATTTCTTGAAGAAGAAGTTCCATGGATAACGTCGTAGTAGAGCCTGTTGGAGACGGCGGGTCTTTTTTGACGCGTTTTGTAGAAGTGGTAGATGAATTTTTAGGTAACTGTTTAGGATTACCACGAGGTAAATTAGACTGAGTAGTAGTGGCATTGAGGTGCGTAGTTTCAGGGTCTTCCGTATTGTCTTGTAATACACTGAAAGGGTTAGGATCACTCATCGTGGTGCTGTCACCCAGAGTAGAGCCAGTACGGAGTGCACGGGCTTTTGCCATAGTAAACCACACAATAAGATATAAAACGTGTGGAGAAACGTGGATATGCAAATGATTAAACGCAGAAGTCCAGCCAAAAATGACGAAAGTCAGTGAAAAAAGGAAAGAGATGAGGCAAAAAGCATTTAGAAAAATATGCTGCACAGGTTCTTTATAAACAACAAGTCTTCAGAAAAACAACAAGAGCGACCTTGCATAGGTAGAAAGCAGAAAAGTCATGACCTCAAGCCAAAACTGAGGAGATAGCATTCTGCGCCGAGGTAAAAAAAAAAAAAAAAAAATGGCAGCCACAGAAACGAGCGCGAACGAAAATGCGCTGAAAGAGAGTGAAACAGCTCACCCTGAAGGTCGAAAATGGGCTCAAATGAAAGCGCTATGGTTCATATCCTCTTGCCAGCGTCAGCATCGTCCCAAAAATAGAGAAAAGAAGCCTGGTGGAAGGTCCGGTCTTCACGTCAGTAAGGAGCTCGGCGATCCGGCGGCCATCTTCTTTGGCTTCCAAGCCACGCCCCCTTGCTCCTGATTTCTAAAAAAAAAAAAGGATATCTAACATTTGCACCAAGTTCGGCTGATCAGAGACGGATGGCGTTACCGATATTACTGATGTTACCAGAGGGGTTGGCGTGGAACTTGAAGCATCGCAAGCAGAGACCAAGCCCAGGTCCAAGCCCCGGCCATTCTCACCCAGTGCCTCAAACATATTTTCAGTTGTAATATTGGCAAAATTGGCGCACTCCGCCCCCTCAGGAGCCGAAATTATTTTCCTTTTATCCATTTTTATCTCAGGTGCCTTTAGTACTCTGGTTGGTGGAATCTTCCCACTTCCCTTGCTTATGGCAGACCGAGGCACCTCCAATAATGTAGAAGGGGCTAGTAGCGTATTCATTAACTGCACTTTAAAAAAGGACCTTAAAGAAGGCGTAACTTTGAGTGCAGAGATATCCTTTAGCTGTTGTGCAGACAGAGACAAAATAGGCTGCTGTTTTCCTTCTAAGTTATTGGCAGCTTTTTTATTTGTTTTTTTAAGAGCGAGACTTCTTGTCGTAGGTGCGTCCTCCAGATATTCCACCTGATTGTAATTTTTATTGCATAGAGTATATCTGTTAGGGTGCCCTGAGATTATGGCCCTTCCCTTATGGCTGTTTGCGAGGACTGAGATCCGGTTGTTTCCTGTAAACGATGTGTGTCAGGGAGATTGGGTGGAATTACGCCTTCAGACTCACCCTCCTTGTTTGTACAATCTGAGCTCTGTACTAGGGGAGATGGAGGAGTCAGAGCTGACAACCTAGTGTCTGGTGTTCTTCCTTTCTTCAGTGATTGGTCCGAAGGGGAGCTCACCTTATCACCCCCTTTATTTGATTTTTTTGCTCACCTAGGTGTCATCAGATGGCTCGAGACGACTCACCCCTGCAAACTCGTAAGTTGCAAATGTGAATGCAAGGGACCCTCCTGCAGAAAACCCGCAAGATCAGCATAGGACCCGCCCGGGGAAGCACTCCTACTCCTGCTCCTGCTGCCGCAGTGTAACTCAGGTTTAACCAAGAGAAACCCCCCCTACTACTACAGGTGCTCTTCTGTCTAAGGGAGGCAATTCTGCCTGGTGTACCTCGTAGGGAAATCCTTGCAGCTGCACGTCTGTTGCAGAGGACCCCAGGTGCCGCCTGGAGTAAACCCCCCCAGCTGCGAACAGGCGTGGACCCCCTGCTCAACTCCACCAGATCCAAATCCACCAAGTCCCAATCCAGGATTGCACCAGTGACTGTCCCAAGAGAATAAATTAGAGCCAAGCGGCACCCAACCCCCTCCCGCTACTCGCAGCACCCAGCCGCGAAAGACAGCAGCGCACAGCTGCGCAATGGGAGATGCAGGCTCGCAAACTTCAATAGAAAATCAATAGATTAGTACCTGCCGACTTCAGCAGCGCACAGCCGCACAAGGAAAGACGTGGGCCGGCAATCGGAGAAGATGCAGGACGGGGGCGGATAGGACGGAGCCAACGAGGACGCCACAATCCAGAGTCGGAGCCCGTGAAAATCAGGTGACCCCAACCACCGTCGCCCCTCTCCTCACGGCAGCCCGGTAAGAATTCTTCCTCTCGCGGCGTAGCCTAAACTGCTGCGTTGGTCCCACTGATTACATGGAGCATGAAGCATACAGCTTATTCAAAGAGTGTGAAATTATCCCCGAAGATAGTTCTTTTTTTTCCTCAAGTAAAAGTTATATTTACTCTTTAATTAATTAATTAACGAGATGACACTGTGATACAATAATATATGTATTTTTTTCAACCCCCCCCCTGCTGCTCACAACCCAGCCGTGAGAGGAAGCAGCGGCGGCCACTCTCAGCGCACAGCCGCACAAGGCAGGACGGATGCGGGCCGGCAGTCGGGGAGGATCCAGCATGGGGACGGAAGAGGACGGAGCCAGCGAGGATGCCACAGTCCGAGTCGAGTTGGAGCCCGCAAAGCAAATCAGGCCGTCCCAACCTCTCCTCACTGTAGCCAGGTAAGAACATCTTCGTCTCTAATGCTCAGGATTCGAGCGAGGTACCGGGCGGTGAGAGAGGTGCTCGCGGCGTAGCCGTCATGTTCCCCTAGCCATATTTTTGTAATCAGTGGTACGTCTAGTTTCTCAACTATTTCATGGTATTCAATTCTTATCACAATTCTTAAATTGAGTAATATCAATATCATGAGTAGGAGCCTGTAGAAATATGCGTCTCAAAATATTCCATAACATGAAAATCAATGGGTCATACTTATTCTGAGACAAACATTGGTAAGCATACAAAGGAGGATAGATCATGAACTAAGTCTCAAATTAGAAGGTTTTATCACCTTACTAGAACAAATTTGGGGATCCATTGAGACATTAAACACACACATTTTTCATTCTGAAAGTTGAACTGTACTTTATGAGGGAGAAGTTTTTAAACAAACCTTTTGATGTATTACACCTGGTATATTAACTAGACGGTTGTCACATTGGATACCATGAGTTTTCTATCAATGTTCTGCACATTTTCATAGATTTCATTTACATTTGTTATGTAGATATTTGTAAATAACACATTTTTCTGTTTATGTTTTTTCTTACTTTATTTTCTTTCTATTGCCACTTGAACGTATTTCAACCTTTACTATTTTAAAATGTTTCAACATTGTTCCTATAATGTGTGCTGTGATTTTGTTCATTTATCAGAATGTTCATGCTCTGAGGACATGATTTGTAACTCTAACTGTAGCCAAACATGTTTTGGCGTATTCTATGTTAGTTGGCACAATATATATTAAAAAACAGTCTGGTTCCTATATTGCATAGTTGGGTTTTTGCAAGTGAGCTTTTTTAAGCAATGTTTCAGCAAAGATAATGAGGTAAATGAAGAGTTTGATAAATAATTTTAAAGACCTTATCTGGCCTTTCCATTTACTCAGTATTATTACCAAATGCATGTACTTTCCTTCCCAGGCATGTTGGCATGTCTAGATTTGAAAATTAAATTATTTAGGAAGACACAGGTTGGTTTTTATTAGTGTAATGTTGATGGGCATGTCCATCTCTGTGTTTTGTGTTAAATTGATGAATTAGTTCAGTAACAGCATGCCACAAACAATGACAATGGACAACTACCCACCTTTGAAAGTGCAATAAATCATAAAAAATAAAAATAATGCTGACGTATCCAAATAGGACACAATAACATAATGTCAAACTTCATGAGAGGAAGTGACTCCTACAGAATGGGATCAGCAGTTATATGCACGATGAAGGCTCCTTTAGAAGCACCTGTTCTTTTGAGCCTGCAGCAACTTTTGGCCATCCACCACAAATGACAGCTGTCATAGATGTCAAATAAATATTGGGCCTATCCACAAAGAGAAGCAAACATCTGGAGATATACGCACAATTAGTTTTGTACATACACCTAGGCGGAAATTGCCAGTGGATGGATGGTATTTATCAATTCCAGTGGACAATCTCTACCTAGTAGCAGGATCTATGAGCCTCCACAAGAAGAGGACCCTTGTGCAACTGAAATGATGACAGTAAAGATATTACTAGTAACTTTACTGTTGGGTTTCTACTGTAAACCTGTTGGGAGAGTTTTCTATCCTGGTGGTGGAGATCTCCACTGCCAAGTCTGAGAGCTCCCCCACCGTGGCAGAGAACTCTGAATGAAAGGGAGAAGGAAAACACCATATACAAGACCCAAATTCACACACCTGACATACATTTAGTCTGCAATGTCATAAATATATCCGCACATCCTAGGCTCTGCCTGCTTCCCCTTGAACTGGCTCACTAACAGGACACCACACAACTCCTTCCGATTACAAGAGGTGGCCAGTCCCACTCAAGAGGAAGAAGAACTTTGCTAACAAGGTTAATGACCTTGTACTTACCTTTGTATTTGATTGTTACAATAACATACATGGTGTCAGAAAAGGGGGTCTCTAGTTGGCAAGGGTTTGCACCTTTGTCCAAGCAGGGACTCTTCCTTCTAGTCAGGATAAGGGAGTTACACTCCTAAAATAACCCATGCTCACCCCCTTGGCAGCTCGGCATGAGCAGTCACGCTTGTCTTAGAGGCAGTGTGTAAATCATTTGCACATAACCAACAGTAATACAGTGAAAGCACTACAAAAGGACACCATACCAGTTTAGAAAAATATCCAATATTTTTATATATCCAAAACAAGACCAAAAATGAAACAAATCCAACATACAGTATGTTAGAAATATATCCTTAAAATTGCACAAATACCTCTAAAACACAGTTCGTACGAGTACGTAGCTCCGTCCGGGGCTACCGCGATGCTGAAAACTATAGAGTCTAACAGCTCCAGCCGACTGCGACGATACGGGCCATCGAGAGCATGGATCGACTTTGTAACAGTACCTTTCTAGTTGCAGCTGGCACATTGTGCAAGCCAGTCGTGGCAACCATCACCGGTGCATTGCAAAGTGGAAGCAGTGCAGGGTGCGATGCCCTCTTGATGAAGTTCAGGCAGCGGCTCGGTGATGATCATCCAGACGGCATCAGTGAGACCAAGGCTTGTGGTGCAGGGCGAGGTGGTGCTCGATGCCGTGCTGGCATGTTGCGGTGCAAGCGATAGAGCTGGTTAGCGGGAGCTGGCATCAGTTGGCCCAGACTGCTGGGTTGAGGTGGCGTGTCGTGAAACATATGAGTGGTGCCCCCAGCCACAATGTGGTCATGGGTGTTGAAGTCAGCAGCAGCGACAGCGGCAGTAAAAAAGGGATGGCGAAGTGAAGCGAGAGGGTGCGGAGTGCAGTGCCCACAGGTCACAGTGCACAGCAGTGGCTTGGTGGCCGTGCGGCGGTCGACGTCAGTGAGACCAGGGTTGCAGTGCAAGATGTGCACGGTGCCTTCTAGGTGCCGTCAGGACACAGAGCCAGAGACGAAGTCAGTGATGGAGTCGGTTGCATTCCCCTTCTCCGTGGCAACTGAAACAGCAGTTCCAGGAGCGGTACACAGAGGTTGGTGAAGTATTTGCCGTCCCTGATACTTCAGAAATGGAGGCAAGCTCTCCTTCAAGCCCTTGAAGATACTCAGCACAAGTAAAAGAAAGTTCACTCCAGCCCATTCCCTGCCCAAGGTAGAAGCAGCAATTGCAGGCCAACCCAACAAAGCAAAAACACAGCACAGGAGCAGTACTCCTCCTGGCAGCTCTTCCAGCTCTTCTTCTTGGAAGGTTCCTTGAATCCAGCGAGTTCTAAAGTTTAGGGGTTTGGGCCCCACTTTTTATAACCCAAAATCCTTTGTTCCCTGGAGGCAGAGAGTGTCTTTGCACAGCCAGAACCAGTTCTGCCCTCCCTGGTACAGCTTCCTGGCAGGAGGTGGAGACAGCAGTGTCAGATGCAGACCAGGCCCATTCAGTTGAAAGAAAATCTCCTCCCCCCTACTCTAAATGCAGCCCAGGTCCATTCAGCCCAGCCCTGACCCATATAGACTCTCTGGAGCCACTGATCATCCCCAGCCCCTGTCACTCCAAAGACAGACAGTCAATCCACAAACCCAGCAGAGGCACACTGGATGGCTAAGCAAGAAAATACCTACTTTCTAAAAGGGGTATTTTCAAACACAGAATGTAAACATCACTCTCCCTAAAAGATGCATTTTAACATTCTGAGTTCAGGAATACTAAACTTTATTTTCCCACCTTGTTGCCAGGGGTAGTTATGTTTATAAGATGTTATAAGCAAACTCCCCATTCTATCCTATGGAAAGAGGTAGCCTTGCAGTATTTCACTATCAGGACATGCCACACACACCAGAGCATGTCCTACCTTTCAGATACACTGCACCCAGCCCACAGAGGTACCCTGGGCCTACCTTAGGGATGACTCACATGTAAGAAAAGAGAGGATTAGAGCCTGGCAAGTAGATACACTTGTCAAGTCATAATGGCAGTACTAGACTGCTCACAGACACTGCAGTGGCAGATCTGAGTCACCTTTGAAGTACTGCTTGGGTGGGTGGTACAACCAGTGATGCATGCCCACTAGCAGCATTTGATTTACATGCCGTGGGTACACACAGTGCACTGTACTAGGGACTGTCTAATGAATCAAATAACCAATCATTGAATCACCAATCCATAACAACAATTTACAACAGGAGCACTTGCACTTTAACACTGAACAGCAGTGAGAAAGTGTTCCGAGACACTAAACCAGCAGAAACAGAGTCAAAACCGGGAGGTCATAAAGAAAAAAGACAGGGGAAACACGCCAAAAGATGCCAAGTTTAACACATGGTCTGCTATGCCAGTAAATTGGTCATGGAAACAGACACCACGAGGAACCTCAAACAAAAGTGTCAGAAGTAGAGGACACAGATGAAGAAAAACCTTTCCAGGCTACAGATGGCAGGTGCTGTTCAAGGAGATGGACCTAGATATGTCTCTGTCTCTTCCCTTTTGAGGAAGATGTTCTCAGCACCATGCCCCCTGATTCTCTATATAGCCTGCCTGTTCCAGGGAACCCCCAACATATGGCTAGATAAGATCTCAATCCTCCTCTCTTGCAACTAGTTCTTGCATCACCACTAATGCTTTTCTGTTCTTCCCTACCCTTCACAGACAGCAGACATCACACACTGGTCTCTTATACACAGAGTCTAATATATTTCTTTCCAAAGAGTAAAATGTCAAAATTGTTCTCAATGTGCTCTACCTTTTTGACATGCATTCCCCATATCTAGTGCTTGCTTAAAAAAAGTTTTCATCAAAATGAGAGGCAAGGCAACAAAGATATTCACAGATATTGTGAAACACAGATGTTTTTTGTTATGTTTTGCTTTCCCTTGTGGGCAGATTGTGTGTGATTGATTGATGTTGTAAAGTGTTTTACCTGTTAATTAGTATGGCAAAGTCTTGACTAATTATTCTCTCCCCCCTTGCAGTAGTAGGTGTGTTGCATGCACTTGAAGTTATATTGGAATATGCATTTTATATGAGTTGAAGCTACCATTAATGTTGTTTTTATAATTGAAAAAAAATACCATCATCATCTGAGAACTTTATTTCGCTAACTTTGGATCATAAAAGTATAGACAAACAAGAGAACCAACATTACACATATACATAAAAGTAAAAATATAAATAACAATAAATAAAACTATGATAATATATAAAAGCTCCATCTGATTATTAGTTAAAAAAAGCAATATAAAAACCACAGATTTGGTAAGCACAGGAGTGCATGAAAAAGACGGTGACCAAAATTTGAGGGCCTGATTCACAGAACTAACTTAAGACAAAATCCTAAACTTACTAATTTTGGTATTCACAGAAGCACTTACTAATTTTGCGATTCACAGAAGTTAGGAGTCCTAACTCTAGGAATCCTAAATGCCTTCTGTGAATACCGAAAGTCTTAAAGTTAGGATTTTTCTCAGTTTAGGAGTGGTAAAGTTAGGACTCCTAACTTTAGGACTCCTAAATGCCTTCTGTGAATACCGAAAGTCTTAAAGTTAGGATTTTTCTCAGTTTAGGAGTCCTACAGTTAGGAGTCCTAACTTTACTACTCCTAAACTGAGAAAAATCCTAACTTTAAGACTTTCGGTATTCACAGAAGGCATTTAGGAGTCCTAAAGTTAGGAGTTCTAACTTTACTACTCCTACTCCTAAACTGAGAAAAATGTGTTAAGTCTGGTTTTCACATTGCCCGCTACCTCTAGTGTTGCATGGGGATTTTAATCTTAATCTCCCAGGAAGCTTTGATATATGCGGACAGGCACCGTATTCCGGGAGGAAGCTTATGGTATATAAAACTCTCAAAGAGATAGGCAAAGATCCTGGCTTGGTCGATGTGTGGCATATAAAGAACCAGATGGCGGATGGGTACACATATTATTCGGCCCCACATGGTACACATGCTCGCCTTTTTTGCATCCAACAAACTTACCACGACTTGTCAAATAGAGCGATACCCCCGGTTCGGACCAGAATCCTCTTGTGTTAGAGCTACAGGGAATAGGGGGAAGCCGGTAAGTGCATGGAGCTTTGAACATGCACTACTCACCAATAAGAGTATTACAAGCACATCAGCAGGTGGATCCCGATTTTCTGTAAAGAGAATATTGGCAGTGCCTCAGTAAGTATTGTGTGGGATACGTTCAAGGCTTGCATAAGGGGAGAGACACTAAAACTCTCACTGAACAAAGGAAAACAAGATAGGCAGATGCTGCAAACTAAGCAAGACAATTTAGCATTAGCTGAGGAAAATCTATTGAAGACTATTCAGCAAGAAGGGGACGTAAAGGAAGCTCAAATTAAGGTTACACTCAAAAGGGTAGACTTGGAGTCGATATTTGCAAATAGGGCAGCAACAAAGTATATTGCTTGGAAAGAAAGCTCTTATGAGTGTAGCGATCAGGTAGGGCACCACCTGGCAGTAAGAGCAAGGCAGAGGTGTACTAATAGTGAGATAAGGGAAATACGTTATCCTGATCTTGGGGTCGTCACCGACGATAACAAAGTTAGAGAGGCTTTTCAAGTGTTTTACCAGAACTTGTATACAGAGGGTAAGTGGGTCTGCCCCAGGCAAATCAATGAGTTTTTGGAAACTGTGCCTTCAAGTAAATTATCCGTAGAAGAGCGAGAAACCCTAGAAGAAGAGCTAACATGGGAGGAGATATTTTTGGCAATCTCCAGTCTCCCCCCGGGAAAAGCTGCTGGTGTAGATGCAATTCCCTCCGAATTTTATAAAATCTTTGACCCCCCAGCTTAAAGTTCAGATGCAGATACTGTTTAATAATATATTTCATGGCATCACGCCATCTGATTCCTGATCACTAGCTAAAATAGTGATTTTTTTAAGAAGTATAAGCCACCGGCCGAGCTCAGCTCATATAGGCCAATCACCCTAATAAATGGTGATTCCAAGATTTACTCTAATGTTTTAGCAGCTCGATTAGCTCAGGTCATTAAAAGATTGGCAATTCAGCAACAGCATGGCTTCATTATTGGCAGGGACACCACTGATCATAGTCAGCTGGTGATTTCTCTTTTTGATGCAGCGCAAGTGTCAGGAGACCCTATGGCTTTGATTTTGCTTGATGCCGAGAAAGCATTTGAAAGGGTCTCTTGGCAGTTCCTATGGCAGGCTATGTACGTGAGGGACTTTGGTCTGGGTTTTTTGCAGGGAGTTAAGGCCCTATATTATAATCCTACAGCAAGAGTATGTATCTCGGGAAGTATGACAGGAGTAGTAACGATCACTCGGGGAACGCGACAGGGGTGTCCTTGCTCCCCACTCCTGTCTGCGCTGTATATCGATCCCTTTATAAGAAAAATAGCGCAAAGCACTAGTATCCCAGCAATAATCACGCATAGCCATGAAACAAAGATCTTGGCTTATGCAGATGACGTGGCAGTTGTAACACCTAATCCTGCAAGCGCTATCTAGACAATTGAGGCAGAAGCGGCTGAGTTTGGGGGTATGACTGATTTCTCACTAAATAAAGATAAAATGCAGTTTGTTGTTAATGAGAAGATCACCTTGGTGGATGCAGGAGTAGTCAAAAAGACACTATATTTAGGTGTTTACATTTCTTCGAAAGTGGAATCTATTGTGAACATACATTTAGATCCTTTGGCATATAGAACAAATAAAGGGTTGGCAAGGTTAAACAATCTGTACCTCACTATGATGGGCCATTGTAATCTAATAAGGATGATTTATTTCCCCCAAAATGTATATTTTTTTCAAGCAATTCCATTAGAATTCCCTAGTAAGTGTTTTAAACTTTTTGTGGCAATATTTACCAGATTTTTATGGGCCTACTCCAAGCCAAGAAGATCATTGAGGTATCTTTCCCTCCCAAGAGAAAGGGGGGGGATGGGCCATCCCCAATCTTAGGCTGTATTATTGGGCTTCAGTATTGCAATATAGCCAGACTCTATTGATGGAACCTCCACAAGAGGTTTCACTAAACATTACACCTTCGATATCTGTTTTGTTTTTGGGAAGAGAGGCCTGGGGGTGTTTGTTAAAGGCAAGTGGAGTATAGTTACTATAAATAAGTGAGGTTCAAGTCCCTCTTGGACACTGGAAAGGCTTGGATTGCAATATGGAAGCTCCTTGGTCTAGGGAGATTGAACTTTTACACTCTAACTATGAATAACCCAAATGTACCTGGAATTTTTAATGACGGTTATATGTATGCATGGTATCTGCCTGGCATAGAGAAATTGGGTACTTTTTTTTCTTCGTTTGGTCTTGTCTCGTACGACGAGCTAAAGGCAAAATTCGACATTAACAACAGAGAGTCCTTCAAATACTTGCAAATCAGAGACTGTCTCGAGTCAAACTATCGGCTGCTGAATAGCAAAATGAAAGACGATCCTGATAAACAGTGTACAAGATGGCAGGGTAAGCTGATGATTACTGAAAATGAATTTGCAAAATCTCTCAGCCTATCCTAAACGGTATTAATGTCAGCCAATTTGAAAGTTCGTTTTTTTTAAACTTGTTTTATGCTTTATTATACGCCTGAAAGAATTACTAAGTGGAGCTCGGGCAAGGTACTACGTGCCCACGCTGCTCCAAGTTTGGTGCTGACATTATTCACTTGTTTGCAGCATGTCCATCATTGAATCAACTTAAGATTGAAATTCAAAACTTTTTCCTAACTAAATTAGATATTGAAATCATACTGAGCCCATAGGCAATTCTAGTAGGGGTTATCAGCCAGAGGTCATCTCCTGAGACAGGTTATTTTTTGGTAGCTTCTATGACGATTTTTTAGACTGATAATTACCACAGCATGGCTAGTGCCACAACCTCCTCAATTTCAACATTGGCTAGTCTGCTTTTTAGCTATCTCTAGTTTGAAGAAAGCAATTTATGCCAGGAAGGGAGTTAAAACAAAGAAAAAAGGTCAGTTAATATGGGTCCCCTTATCTAGATTACAAAATTGAGGGGGTTTGAGCATATAGGAGGGAGCACCCAGGCCTTTGTCTTTTATAAATCTGCACTTCTCACTTTAAATTACATCCCAATGGTGATTTTTGAATGTCCCCATGCGTTAGTTTTTATTGTGACATTATTGTGCTGAAGGGAATTGTATGTTTAAAGGCGGGAAGCCTGGTAAATATCTATTACTGTTAGCCCTGTCATTATATTTATTCCGCACGTCGCACTTTAAAAAATGCGTAAAAGCTGGAAACTTGGTTAATATGTATTACTGTCACACCTGTTACCCCTGTTGTTATATTTATTTCTCACGTCCCACTTTAAATATTGGTCCGTTGTTTACATCTGTGTTGTATTATTGCTGGTTTTACTCTAATGATATTCGCAAAGATGATTTTGTATGGTTTGATGACCTGATTTTCCCTGACCGGGGGGGTGGTGGTATGGGTGAGTTGGGTGTTTGGGTACTGCAGAAAAGGTTAAAAAATGCACAATAAAGATTATTTAAAAAAAAAAAAATGTTGCCAGGCAAAAAAACACGATTTGGCTGGTAGCACACTGCAATAATCTGAATGTTTCCTGGTACTCCCTACTACCCACATTTTTACAAAGGGGAACAATCCATGTTGCACATATTTGTTCATGAAACGGGATAAAGAACAAAACATGGATAAGCGATTCGGAACATCCTTTACAGCCTACACACAAATCATCATATGGACCACGATCCTGTTACCATCTACCAGTGAAGGATTTTACGGGTAGAGTACCATACCTAAACTGGAGGTAGAGTTTCCTGGGTAATGGAGGGACAATTTTGTCAATGGTACTTTCATAAAGAGTCATTGGTTTTCGATCAGTGAAGGCCACTGCATAACGTTGTCAATTGCCACACTCCCCCAAAAATTGCTTTAATGCTGGCCTTATCAATTAAACACGTACTCTCTAATGAAACCCAATATTTATCCAGATTCAGCCTTCAAAGTAGTAATAGCACATAGCCACTGAATTTTCCATACACACCCTGGGGCCAAAAGGTCTTTGATTCCCTCCCAATAGGATTCGAGGGTGGGTGTTGTCCATAGCCGGTACATGTAGATCAGCATTCTACTTTCAAACTTGTGGGAATTTTCTTTTGGGAAAAATCTAAATATAATATAGCCAGCAGTGTGCTTACAGGAAGATTCAGTAAAGTTCTTATAAAACTTTGCTCCAGTATGGATAGCCTCTCTGTATGCGAACAGCCCCATAATTCTGCACTGTGTAAAACCTCCCCTAGGGCTTTTACCCTATATATGCAGTGTGTTGACCCTAGGCCAACTGCGCTTTTTCCACATGTGGCGCCCAACATAGATCCTTTGTGAGTTTAATACCCAGATACTCAAAACTTGCCATCACGTCTAAGGGAGTGTCACCAACTAGTATTCTCCTCTTACAAAGGGTCGACGTCTGCCTAGTAAAAATCATACATTTCATCTTAGAGCTATTAAGCTTCAAGCCCCACTCAATTTAAACCTTTGAAAAGAGTTCAGGAACTGTTTCTGACCCTTCAGCGACTTAGATATTAACAAGGTGTCATCCGTAAAAAGGAGTGCAAGGACCCTCCGCCCTCCTATCTTAGGTGCATCACAGCCGTCCATATCCACCAAGCCAATTACACCATTTATGTATAACGTGAAAAGAGTGGGCGGCAAAATACACCCCTGCCTGACCCCGATAATATGGCTAGGGTCTGTCAGGGCCCCATCATCCCACAACCTCACCTGAGCAAGTATGTCAGCATGTAGCCTCACTAAGATGTCCAACAAGGGACTGGGTACCCCCCATCTCCTCATGGACCCTCCATAACTTGGCACGGGGAACCAAATTAAACACTGAGCAAAGGTCAACAAAGGCAACATAGAGTTTGCCCTTGCCAATGACCGCCTCCCACCAGTACAAAATCTGATCGATCCTCAGTGCTCACCTTTGACCTAAAACTCGCCTGCCAATCAGAAAGCACACTCTCTTTGCTTATCCAATCTTGGATACGGGCCAGGACCTGTTTGCAAAAAATATTTTGTAGTGATTCAATCAGGTTTATGGGCCTATAACTGACCGAGTTTGCCCGATCCACCTTCTCGTAGATGGTAATAATTTCTGCTAATTTCCAGGAAGGGGGAATCTTCATACCAGCAATAATTGTGTTGGAAAGCAGGTTAATATATAGCCTCTAGAATTCTGGATTTTCTCTGTACATGTAAAAAGGGCAGGAAAGGCAATCAGCGAACAACATACCCTTAAGTATTGCCCGGCGGTAATCGCCTCTTATACCATTCGATGATTAACCAACAAAAGAGGCAGGCGCTGGAGACTGGAAGGCAGGAAACAAAGTTTTATTCTCTCCGGAGGAGAACACATCAGATCAGACCAACAGGGAATCTTCTCGAGGTGCTCTCTCTACATCTTTGAGGCCTGGCCTCTTATACACAGGTTTATTGCTTTATTACACGTGACACATTCTTGTTGAGACTTTGATGTACGGAAAGGCATCCTTGGAATCCCCACTTCAAGCTTGTTCCCACACATATCTACAGTAGAAGCCCCCACCCCACCCACAGTAGGAGATGGCTATCACACAGCTGGACATTCCGCCAATTCCCGGGGGTGTGTGCGACTGGTCGGGTCTCAGGGGGTTGGGGGGCCTTGATCTACTGTAATCCCTTTGATGTGAGGTGTTTCACTTACAGTAGGGGCAATAAACTGCATCCGCAGGGCTAGGTGATGGCCTGGGATTGGTTCGGACAATCGGGCGCAGAGGAAGGGGGTTATCAAAAGGTTGTATGACCATGTATGGGATGAAAGGAGGTGTTGGTCAGGCGCGGGATGTGGTTCCATGGCAGGGTCGCGCAGAAGGGGAGGGTTTTATGGACCATGTATGAGAGAGCGGGGGTGGCCGGCGTACGGGGGATGTTTGCAGCACCTGAGGGACGTGCTGTCGATCGGCAATGAGATCATGGTGTCTAAAATGGCCGTCGCGCGTTTTCTGTGTGTGGCGCTTGGGGAGAGACAAGATGGCGCAGATAATGTTCGGATACGAACTAAATTTCCACAGTCCTCCCTTTTAACATATCTCGCCAGCTTGTTTAGTTCGGATCTATCCCCATAATGCCACGCACTTCTACGTCTTATAGGGCTTTCATTCGGTCTGCTTCAAAGTTCAGAGTCTTAAGGCAGACAGGAATGATCTGGCACAATTGTACATAATTTCATGTAGTTGATGTGATAGGCGAGGAGGTGGTGCATACAAAATTACATCAGCTGCGACATATGTCAGACCTGGAGATAGGAGGAGGGAGGCTCGCTTGAACTCAAACAGGATACCGCAAAAAATGTTCTTGCAAAAACAAGGAATATCACGTGCATTACTTAAGGCCTAGACTTCGTGTGGATCAAACTAGACAGCATAGTCATGTGCACGGCTGATGTTATACAATTGTCATTATACAAAGTTAATGTTTCTTAACTATCAGTGTACAGTTGGAAGTGACTGATGTAATATCATGAAAACTCGATTGGAAGATAGCCAATACGAAAGAGGTTGGGAGAGGAATTCAACTCAACATGAGTTACAGTCAGGGAAGGGAGTTCTTCTTTCCAGTGTCCTATTATAGCGAGCCATCACTGGTAAGCTCTCATTGTTCTTCTTCTTTCGTTGGCACTGTTGAGCACCGGCGGTGGAGCTAAGGTCCAGCTCAAATCCATGTTTTCACGTTGCAGGGTGTGACCACTCTTTGTTCTCGGATCACAGTCCTGTTTTGTCCTGTTCCCTAACTGATCTTATCATAGGTACCTTGAGGCGGGGTACCCGCATTTCGTTCTTCTTTTGTCAAGTCAAGTTCAAAATCCCATATGGAAAAGAGGGGGGGGATAGGGGCGTGCTTTTGGGAGGCCGAGGGAAGAGGGGGTGGAGTGGGATCGGATCAAAAAGCGGACCAAGGAGAGCAGAATCTTTTAGTACTGAGCCCATCAATCAGGCTCGACGGGCTGGGACTACAGGCACGAGCTGATCGGTGAGCGGGGGCCTCGGGATAGCCCTTCTTTCTATCGCTTTTCATGCTGAGAATGGTGCCTCGTCCCGCATCTTTTTGCTCCGTGGCTCCCCCTTGGTCGAGGCCATAGATGTTCCATGATCCGCAGCCAGGCTGTGCGTCACGTTCGACCCCTCTCCTCCGATGACCGCACGTTATCTTTGAATGAGTACAAGAAACAAAGTTTTAGAGAACTGGTAGGGAAGACGTTTACACACTTAACTCTCTCTCCC
Organism: Triturus cristatus; assembly: GCF_964204655.1. Classification (NCBI taxonomy): domain Eukaryota; kingdom Metazoa; phylum Chordata; class Amphibia; order Caudata; family Salamandridae; genus Triturus; species Triturus cristatus. The sequence continues at coordinate 1,194,107,915 of NC_140591.1, forward strand.
GACCCCAAGTAGTCGGGGAAACGTTTATCGGTCACTCTATCGTCGATGTCTATTAACTTTTATGTCTGTGTATGCTACTAACTCATTAATCATTGCTGTGGTGCGGGTTTGCGAGTGTTCCTGCAAATTTCCATCATCAGGTCTGCTAGGTGTTGATTCCTGTACCTTATAGGCATGGCAAGGAGTCTGACATCTATCAACTTCCTGGTCTATCAAAATTCGAACCAGCTTCTCCAGTAGAGACTCGTCTTTCTAACACAAGCCCTGTTGATTCATACATTTCCCCAGGGACTGCTAGGTTTATGGAAAAAGTGTGAGGTGCTACTGTCATGGGCTCACAAATATCTGTTTCGGGGAGGAACACAAACTAAACATTTTTCTTGCTGGAGACAATAGTTAACCTTTATCAGTTTAGGCGATGTATCTTTAAAAACAAGGTCATCAGCTGTATTGCTTAAAATATCCAGGGACGGCTAGTACAGAACTGGGATTATTCTGAAAGGACGGGGTCCTTAGACGCTCTATTTCTGTGCAATGGGCGGGGCGATTCTGAGCGAAGGAGGTGGAGTCGTTAGAGCCCTAAAACAACAAAAACCACTGACATATAGTTCCCGTAATAAGGGCCAGATTGGGAGACATCAGTCGTCTCACCTGTCCTTTCTTTCTCCATTTTTACAGAAAGGAGAGGTAGTAGTGTGGCAAAAATACGGTCATTTTGCTTCTGTCAATTTGTTCGAACACTGTCGTGTTTAGGCCAATTATGCATATACTGACGAGGTACAGTGTCGTCATCTATTCAAAAGAGGGCAAAGGAGTCTTCAGCGAGGGAGAGAGAGAGAGAGAGAGAGAGAGAGAGAGAGAGAGAGAGAGAGAGAGAGAGAGAGAGAGAGAGAGAGAGAGAGAGGGGGAGAGAGACGTGCGCATCAAGTAGGCTATTTGGGACACGTACGACATGAAGCGAGAGAGAGAGAAACGTGTACGGTAATAGGTTACTTGGTGTACACACAACATAGGGCAGCACGGGTCACTTTTACGTATATAAAAAACTGGGGGAAAACATAAATTCAACGTTTACGTACACACAAATACTGGATAGGGTGTAACAGTACATACATCAAGCACAGAAACCTAAGACGAAGACACAGAGCTAAATTGGGTAAGGGGACCTTTCCTTTCCTATCCTATTTTCTGGGCAATTTTGTTGGAGGCCTCATTTTTGAAAAATACTTACTCCTCTTTATTTGTTTTTTTCGGCCAGACATTAGTCCAGTCGTGTTTATACTCACGGTGGAGCCTTCCGACCCCTGGGCAGGCGGTGATCCAAACTGAGGCAGAGGAGGAGTATCGGTCGGACGTTCAATGGTACAACTCTTATTTTCTAAGTGGATGGAAGATGAAGTGGTGAATCTAAAACATGCCAGTATCCCTAACCTCTGGGCTGAGGGGGGGGGGGGTTTCGGATGAACCCCGACCTGCGGTATTCTTAACTTCTCTTAGTTAGTCAGCACAAAAATCGACTCACTGGTGGTACATTTTGGGTCATCGGTTGGAGTCGCGTTCGTCGTACTGAAATGATCCTTTGAGTTTCTGGCCTAAGTCACCCTCCAATTTACTAGTTTCCGGGAGAGGGAGAGTCGTTTCTTCAAACGGGGAGTTACCATATTCGGGTTTATTTTCCCATCTCCTCGATCGATAGGCAAGCATTTCAGTCATACAAAGACGTTCTCTCCAGTGACCCAGGCATACGCAATACACACACATTCATACCGTACAATCAGGGCACGTACGCACAGTCATACCATATACTTTTTCACGTTCTCAGTGATGGTCTGCACTCCACGCACCATCTCACAGCGCTTGTCTATGTCTTTCCCTACATGGAGCACGGTGCGGTCCATGTCCACTCCATTCTTCAGTCGAAACTCCGATGTAACCTACAGAGAAGAAAAGAAGGGGGCGTGGTGGCAGCATTCAAAGCACATCAGCGCGCATAAACACGGAAAGGTTCTACTTACCACGTACCAGACTAGCTGCAGGAACGTATAATACCACAGATCTTGACTATCCTTTTCGCATTGTACTATACCCTTCCTTTCTACCATACCAAAAATGTTTTATTTTATTTGTCCCTAAATTCGGGTTCCCTCTTCGTGCATTTGTTTCTCAATTGGTCGTATATTATGGGACAAAATACAATACCTTACATTCGGCAGATACCTTAAGTTACAGTCAACCATTTTCTAACAACTCTGGAAAAAGACAGGTGTGATGGATACAAATTTTCACTGATCCAAAATTCAGGAAAAGGGTCTGCATTATCTGTCTTCTATTGTTTGGGAATGACAGCCGTTATTCAAAACCTTACCAGCCTAGGCGATTGTTATGACACTGATTCCATAATTCCTTCGAAAACCCTTTATTGTGCAAATGTCAATATACAAATATGGGCCTACAACCGTATAGGCCGGCCACGGTGCAAGAGGCGTCGAGTATCATGAGCAACACTACTTTAACGCAGAAATAAAGATAATCAATAATGAGAAGACCAGCATCAATAAGGTTGTTCGCATGCCCATTCAGTACCCTCCTCGTTCCCCCGCCCGCCATCTGCAAAAAAAAAGAAAAAGAGACCGTATACATATCCCTTAACCTCAATGCCAAGTAACCTGGAATGCCATAAGGAGTTGTAGGCCCCTCCTACATCGGCGCCATTTTGGGGCGAGGTCGGGTGGGTCCAGGGTACAGTCTAAATGTTTCCATTAACTAACGGTCGGACCAGAATCCCTTTCGGCAGTCCAAAAATCTTCATTAACGCCAACAGAGAGAACAGACAGCATGAATCGTGACTCGAAGGTGGGGAAAGCAAAGTTGTTTCCTACCGGATCATGCTGAGGTTCCACCAGAACTGATTCGGGTTGGTAGACTACAGTGTCTTCTGGTAATTCAAACAGAAGCTGGCGTCAGCATGAGGGCACCACCATCTCGCAGCAACGCCGTGGTCCTTTTGGAGAGCGAGACAGCAGGCGTGTCTCTCCGCCGATGCCCTGAATCGGTCTTTCTCACAGCACCAAACGGGGACAGGGTGGCTGCCGCCCGGGGCAAAGGCAAGTTAATGTGGAATGATCGAGCAATAGTGGCAGTTGCCCCCACCGGAAGTCCGCGGGAGTCGAGTGCCAATGACTCCCGCAGAATCTGCAAAGCTGAGAGGACGTCTTCAAGGGTGCGGTCCACGCCCGAGCAGGCAAGCTTCCGAGTTCCAAGGTAGCCCAGAGCCATCTTAGTGGACCAGGCCCGAATCCGAAGAGCCGGCCGCCATTTTTGAGAGTCGTGTGGCAGCAGCAGTTCTCCACCACAGCCACCGGAGTGGGTCCCCCGGCCAACCAACTGCGCGAGCCCACTTCTTGGGTGGAACGCCAATGGAAAACTTGGTGCAGAAAGGAACTTCCGCCTGGGTGGTCGTCCGGCAGGTGAATGGCTGCCCTGCTGCAGCTGGCCGGTCAGTGAAACGTTAAGGGGTGCCCTACTGCGACTGGCCGATGAGTGAAGCGTTAAGGTGTGCCCTACTGCTACTGGTGAGCCTCCACCTGGGGAGGCGGGGGAGGCCCGTTCGCGTCGCCTCCCCCCAGGGCACCCCACGCCGTCTTTTGGCGCTGCATTGTAGGACGGCCAGGCCAGCACAACAACTTGTTGGACACCACCTCGATGCCGTCCGGGTCTCGGCGCATCGTGTTGCCTCCGGCCTCTTCGCACAACGGTCCGCCACTGATGCCGCCTCACAGGCGGATGGATTTGTAGGCCCTTTTTATAGCCCAAAGCCGACTAAAAGACAGCGATGTTGCTACTTCGAAGAAGGAGGGGCAGGGACTGTGTCACGCGGATGGTGAATGCTTTTGGGATGGATGTTGCAGCGGGCTGCCATGTAAATAGTTGTTTAAAAGAGTGTTTTAACGTGTTTACCCTGTTGGAGCGTTGCCTATACCTACAAGTTTATTAAAGCGTTTTAGTCATACTACTTTGTTGGAGTATTGTACATATTTGTAATCTGGCAACGAGCACAAGGATGTTACTGCATAACCAAAAAAGACATAGCCCAATTGTGCGCGATCTAGCCCAGTTCGGCGACGCCGATGGTGGGTATCAGCAGACTTCCATTTGTGTAGGGTTTTGTTGTTTTTATTGGACGTGGAGGGTGGTAGGGCAGACATGCTTAGGCAGCGAGAGCGGCGGGGCCGAGCTACCTCATGGCCATCTCGACCGTGAGCTTGGCTCCTTTCTCTAGTTTCATATTTTCCGCGAAGGGCTATTTTCCTAGTGTTTCTTATTTTTGCAGGGTCAAAAGGATCCCATCAGTGGCCTACTGGTTTTGCTCAATTCCTTTTGTTTTTCTATAGCGATTTTTATGCCATAGTTTGCTAGGAAGGTACAGCGGCTAGTCCGTATTTTATATATGTGTCCTCTTTATTAGGGGTGCCCTCCTGTGGGGCCGGACGGGCTACCTCTAATAAGCGGTCCGGGCGGAACCAACTATCAATCAGTGGGGAGAAGATGGGCATGACGGGTTACAACGGGGACAAAAGTCTGCACTACCTATCTTTTCACTGCTTGCAAAGACTAGACAGAATATTTCTATTCTACGTTATTTGCAAACAGAGAATATCTCAAAAGAACTAGATCCAAGTAACCAATCAGTGGGGAGAAGATAGGTACGACAGATTACAAAGGGGGACAAAGGTCCGCGTTACCTATCCTTCACTATCTGCAAAGGGAGAGAGACTATTTCTATCCCTCATCGTTTGCAGACAGGGAATGCCTCAAAAAGGAGCTACTCTGATAATCAAAGAAAAAGGGAGCTACCCTGACAATCAATCAATCAAAAAATCAGTGGGGAGAAAAGATCGGCACGACAGATTACAAAAGGGGGACAAAAGTCCGCGTTACCCACCCTTCACTGTCCACAAAGGAAGATAGAGTATTTGTACTCTTCCTCGTTTGTAAGCAGCGAATGTCTCAAAGAACCATCATCGTTTCGCAATTTGTCGTTCTTACACGACCTTACCCGGACCGCATGGGCTATTTCTCGTCTTCCGCCTCCAGCGCCCGATCGTCCTCTATCCTCCGTATTTGCCGCGGCACTCCTGATGGTTCCCAGTCAGGACCGTAGATCACTCGAGAGAGGTCGGTTCGGAACCAGTGAAGTTCGGATGATCGGCTGCCAGACGAGGGTCTATCAGGCAGGAGCTCTTCCGATCGTTGCAGTCGTTCACTCTGTCGTCGGGACCTCTCCCACTGGATCCACGTGTCGCTGATGGGCCCCACATTGGGCGCCAATTGTAAAAAGGGCAGGAAAGGCAATCAGCGAACAACATACCCTTAAGTATTGCCCGGCGGTAATCGCCTCTTATACCATTCGATGATTAACCAACAAAAGAGGCAGGCGCTGGAGACTGGAAGGCAGGAAACAAAGTTTTATTCTCTCCGGAGGAGAACACATCAGATCAGACCAACAGGGAATCTTCTCGAGGTGCTCTCTCTACATCTTTGAGGCCTGGCCTTTTATACACAGGTTTATTGCTTTATTACACGTGACACATTCTTGTTGAGACTTTGATGTACGGAAAGGCATCCTTGGAATCCCCACTTCAAGCTTGTTCCCACACATATCTACAGTAGAAGACCCCACCCCACCCACAGTAGGAGAAGGCTATCACACAGCTGGGCATTCCGCCAATTCCCGGGGGTGTGTGCGACTGGTCGGGTCTCAGGGGGTGGGGGGACCTTGATCTACTGTAATCCCTTTGATGTGAGGTGTTTCCCTTACAGTAGGGGCAATAAACTGCATCCGCAGGGCTAGGTGATGGCCTGGGATTGGTTCGGACAATCGGGCGCAGAGGAAGGGGGTTATCAAAAGGTTGTATGACCATGTATGGGATGAAAGGAGGTGTTGGTCAGGCGCGGGATGTGGTTCCATGGCAGGGTCGCGCAGAAGGGGAGGGTTTTATGGCCCATGTATGAGAGAGCAGGGGTGGTCGGCGTACGGGGGATGTTTGCAGCACCTGAGGGACGCGCTGGTGATCGGCAATGAGATCATGGTGTCTAAAATGGCCGTCGCGCGTTTTCTGTGTGTGGCGCTTGGGGAGAGACAAGATGGCGCAGATAATGTTCGGATACGAACTAAATTTCCACAGTCAGGTCATTTGGCAGTCTATCTGGGCCCGTGGCACTACCAGGAATACAAGTATTAATGGATTTTAATGTTTCATTTAACAAAAATGTCAAACTATTATGCTATAGAATTGAATTTGTTTTCATAGCCATAACGTCACCCTTGGCTGTGTCACATTTGGTAGAATAAAGCTGTCCAAAAATCTGCCATCCATTCCTGAGGCTGAATACAGAAGTCAAGAGTGGGTTTGCGACCATTTGGACAAATCACAACTGTTTTCCAGAAGGACTTATTATCTTTAATGGAGAGTACTTCATGCAAGTTTGTCCATAATGAACTCTCCCATTCTCCTCTAGCTTTATTTAACACCTGCCAATAGCAGGTCCTGCTTTTGGTTATATCTAATAGCGATTTTGACTAGATTGCCACAATAAGCTCACTCTTGGCTGATCTACATTCCCCATTATACCAATTATCAGGGTTTGGCACAGTTTTCCCCTGCTCCTTTCTTTTCCCAGTACCTCTATAAAGCAGGCTAATAGTTAGTCAATCCAGGACATGGCAGAGAGTTTTGATAAGGATTCATAATCCACAATTACACCTAATGGTTCTAAAGTTATTAGTTTAGAGAGAGAATCTATATCTCCATTGCCAAAAGACACCTGACCAGGGGATACTTCGTCCCATAGTGATAGCCAAAGGGCGTTGTGGTCACTGTCCGTGCGATCGACTACTTCCATATCCACGATTGCCGGCCAGAGCTTAACATCTGCCAAAAAATAGTCTATTCCTCTATTATGTCCCACCCTGTTGTATGTCACCTTGCCCTGACGATCCGAGGGGCATCTGCTGTTAGTGGTTCTAAGATCACAGTTTAAAGCTAGGGCCAACAATTGGCCCGCCTTTGCTGTCCATCGTACTAAGGGAAGATCTATCTGTGGTATACCCCATTGATTGTCCTGTTACTGAGTTCGGTCAAGTGGGGAGGCCGCCAATGGTTTGAAGGTGGAATTTAGGTCCCCAGATACCAAGAGCCTATCTTTACCAGTACTCTCCAAAAGTGCTTGCTCTAATATGCTGATGACCTTGGTCTCCTCACTACAGTTCTTCATTCTGTTATATACATTGTACATTTTAATAAAAGCCTAGATGGGAGCACTAGCCTAACTGCTAGTATATCGCGAGAGGCAATAAGCACTAGAGATATTCTACACGGGAGTGTTGTTTTAACACATATACACAACCCTCCTGAAAGACTGCCCCTGTGAGATTGGGTCGCTTTCACACAAAAAGATGTATACGCACACAAATGAATGGGGGCTAGATACCATGTCTCTTGAAAGATGTCAAACGATTCAATAAATTGGCCCCACTCATCCTCCAACAATAGCTTGGCTAATCCTGCTACATTGCATGACAAAATTTTAATGAGGGCCTCGCGGGGCTGTTTGGCATCCTCAAAAGCAAGGGAGACTAGCTCCACAGTGGTACTTCCCCCATTCCATACAGCCGAGGGCCCATTCACCAAGTACAATGTTTGGCCCATAAATCCATCTCCAGTAGCCTCTAAATGTGTCCCCCTACTCAGAGTTAGCAAGTTAGCCAGCACTTGAGCTGGCATAGGATGTGACTGCTCTCCCTGCACAAAAACACTATCACCAATATTATTGCGGGGAGGTACCTTGGACTCCAGTCAATGGGGGGTAAGAATTTGTCCCACTGTTTGTTTCATCCAAGCCAGCCTTAATCCCTGCACACTGCGCCCCCTTAGACATAATTGGATTACAAATTTTAAGTTGATAGGTGTATTTGCGTTGGAAATGGTTCAGGCTTCAACTGCCATAAGATCGTCCACCAAGTCGCTGTTCTAAAAGAGACCTGCACTTTGTCATAGGAGCAATCAGAGGTTTCCAACCTTTCCACCTCTATGATATAATTCTGGATAATTGTATAGCATTGTCTTGTCTCACGGAACCAGTATATTACCTTATTGATTAAGGAATCCTTGTCTTCTTTAGCTTCAAAAGCAAAGCTTGGGGACCCTATCAAGGAATACCATCGAAGGCAGGTCCTCTATAATACTCGGGGCATAAATACCATTGTGGACCAACACCTCCTGTGCCCAACATGGCGATTGATACAGACACATGGGAGTTCCTCTTCCGCCAGGCTTCTGTAAACAGTTCCCACTCGAATGGTCTTGGCCTGGGAAAAGAGGGTTGTGACCACCCTTTAATAGCATCTAAATGCAAGCATTTTTATGCTATCGGCAGGGCAAGATTATTGCCACTAGCCTTATAATTGGCCATTATATAACCTAAATAGAGAGTGGAGCATTAGGTTCCCCATTGATAAAAGGAGACCCTTCCCTAGCTCCGTCAAGTATAGTTGTCTGGTCAATTTGTTTTCTCCCCTCGAAATTCTCAACTGTCTTTTGGAGTACTTTAATCTGATCTCTAGGCTCCCCAATAATCCCTATCATGTTCTGTAACAGTGTAGCAATCCCTGGGGTTTTACAACCCCGGCTCTCTGCCTGTCAGCTCTCGCTTGCATTTTCCTCTGTGGAGAGTACTGAGAAGCGATTGCTACATTCAATAACCAACTGATTGTGAACCAAGTGCTACTTGGATTGAGACTCTTGCGTTTCTCTGGGCGGGGCCGGACAGGGATATGATTGGGATTTTTCAAACATTTTGTGTAACCGTTTGGCTGGCTCATCATCAGAACTTTTTGCACCAGAATTTGGTGATTGCGAATTTAAGTTAACGAGTTTGGTACATTCCAACAGCGGGGTGTGAATTCTGTCCATTTCCCCATTTTCCCCTACCAAAGGTTTTTTTTTTTTCCTTTGGGAGCCCTTGGGACACCCTCCACGGCCTTACTCTTGCCCATTTTGAAAAGTGACCGCCCTATGAATCCACTCAGCTTGGCATCAGTGGCAGCCAATAATATACCAAACAAAAAGAGGAAGCCTAACATTGGATAGCTTACAGCAGGTATGTATTAATCAGTTTATCTTTTTGTACACCGCCGCACAGTCACAATTAAAATAACAACAAGAGTGACAAAAAAGGGTTGTGGAGTCCTTACAGCACATATGCATATTTAAGGGGAGGCCGCCTTGGTTTCTTTCAACTATCTGGCAATAAATTAACACAGTATGACCATGGCGCAGCCCAGCCCTGTACACCGGTTACAGTACCTTGGAGCAATAAGGGTAGAGTGCCTTCCTTTTAACCGCCATGTAAACCTTGGCCCGGGCTTTGCCCAGGTGTGACCCGTGCCACGGTTTATGGCAAACGCTTAAGAACGCACGGCGCAGAAAGTGATCGGTGGTGGCTTCTGCTCCTCGGGCAGTGGCAGCTGGAACAGCGAGTCCCTTCAGCAAGAAGATGGTCCAGGCGTCCGACGCAGCAGGAGATGGCAAGCGCTTAAGAGCGTGCTGTGCAGGAAGTGATAAGCGGGGCCCCTCCTCCTTGGGCAGTGGCAAGAAGATGGTCCAGGTGTCCTGCTGGAAAAGTCAAGTGCTTAAGAGCTTGTGGCGCAAGAAAAGATTGGCCGTGGCCCCTTCTCCTCAGGGCAGTGGTAAATGGAAAGTGAGTCCCTTCAGCAAGAAGATGGTCCAGGCGTCCCACGCAGCAGGAGTTGGCAAGCGCTTAAGAGCGTGCTGTGCAGGAAGTGATAAGCGGGGCCCCTCCTCCTTGGGCAGTGGCAAGAAGATGGTCCAGGTGTCCTGCTGGAAATGTCAAGTGCTTAAGAGCTTGTGGCTCAAGAAAAGATTGGCAGTGGCCCCTCCTCCTCAGGGCAGTGGTAAATGGGAAGTGAGTCCCTTCAGCAAGAAGATGGTCCAGGCATCCCGCGCTGTGGAAGATGGCAAGCAATTAATAGCGCGCGGTGCAGGAAGTGATCAGCTGTGGCCCCTCCTCCTCAGGGCTGTGGCAGTTGAGACAGTGAGTCCCTTCAGCAAGGCGATGATCCAGGCGTCACACATTTTTAAACATTCAAATATATTTTGCAACATGTGTTTTTAGGGTTATTTTTGCCATCGATTTCATGAGAGTGTGTTGCCGTACCATGGTTGGCTATCTGTAGAGCTTAACTTACTCCAATAACATAAATATTAATATAAATATAAAATAGATCTGAGCCTTTTTTGTCAGTAGCACAACTGTAGTTAATACTGGATAACTTCTGTGAATAGCAGTAGTCTCGCCGTTTGGTGAGTGTTTTTTAGTATTTGTATGTCCATCCTTAAATACCTTCTGAAACTGCTTTTAATCTGACCTATTTAGTAGTAGAGATGCGCTATTTTACAACCATTCCCCTTGTCCCTCTCACTTTTACTACAAAAACATACACCTCCATTTGTGGAGCTCTACACTCCCATGCTTGAACTCTGCACATAAGACATCTATCCCTGGGTCTTGCGATGTTCAGTCCAAATTCTCTACGGTATATTTTTTTTTTAATATCTCCAGATTCTGTTTGTCAACCTTTAGAAGGAGTGGTATCTTAAAAGCACCATTGTGAGAAGGTGGATACCCCTTTAGTGCCTAATGTCATAAGAGTTTTTGAATGCTTTTTTATAAATATAATTGCACAAACGATATAAAAAAATGTCTGCAACAAATGAAAAAATGAATATCATTTCAGCGTTACAAAGTCGTTGATCAAGTGCATTTCATAACGTAGAAGCATGCTGATGCCGTCAAATCTACAGATGTAACATTATTTTACTGTAGGTCGTTTATACAGAACATCTGCCAATCTCTGTAATGAAATGCAAATGTTACCTCAACTTGTAATAGATGCGGGGTGCACGGGGACAGCTTGTCTCATAGCCTTAACAACCTGTCCCTCAACCAATCTGTTTGATGATGCTTTTTTATCAACATGTCAGATATACGTTGTTACAATGTCAGGCGAATGGTTCACCTGATTCTATTGTGCAATGATAAGCACGTACAAAATCAGTCAGCAGTATTTATATTTAATAAAATGGGTATTGCATAGCTTGTAACTTCCAGAGGGAGTCCGGCCAAGTCATTTGCAGTGATCGAGCACTGACATCGATTGCTTTATAAATGAATACAGTATAGTAGACAAGAGAGAGATCCGAGAGACACTCGGTGCTAAAGTGATGAACTAATGGTATTACTTAGAGAGATATTAATTAAAGGCAAGGTGCACTTAGATATTTAGTTATTTACGTGAAACTGATTACTTGATCATATAATGTGTAGTTTTTTAAAATCTAATTTCAGTGGCGGCTGGCGAAGTTTCAAAGTGGGGGTGCTGAAGGACAGGGGGTGCACAGCGTAAAGGGCACGGAAACATTAAACAAATCAACACAACCACACACAAACTCACAAAGGCTCACTAACCACAGACCAGACATTACACTAAACTGAAATAGTAGGTTCCAAGAAACAGCCTTGTTACAGACAACATCAGCCACAGGCACCAACACAGACCAGAGGACCACCAGACTCAATAGGGTGAAAGATTGACAGCATCGAAACCATACTGCCCACAAACAGCAAGCCAAATAACACACTAAAAGTATAAACTGTAGTTTATATTAAGTAGCGTGTGTACTATGGCTCTGTATGTCTGGATTTTCATGCCAGTAAAGTGCTCTGCATTGTGCTCGATTATAGTCCCCCTTTTGAGGCACCACCACCACACGCTAGCAAAATCTACCTCCCCCTGTCAATGCCACCTTCTTTTCCATTGTGATGTACACATCCTGAGATCCAGGCCTCTCTCAATCCCCAATCTCTTTTGCACACAAACCAACTCCATCAACCACTCGGGCAATTGCAACTGCTGCCACCTGTTTGTGCACAACACAATCCAACCCTGCCCCACTACTCTCTGCCCTTTCTGTCTCCCTGCACTGGAGCAAAACTTCTATACCCCTTTCCATACATGTTGATTGACAACTTAAACCTCACGCGCTATGTGACGACAGCAGTGGGACTATGCTGCACTGCTGGCCTTTGATTCTAGCAACATCATGCATTCAAGGAGCTGTAGTCTTTGTGCAATTCAAACCAAAATGGGTTGTAAACGTCATGCATTGGACACTTTAAATGTCCATGAATAGCAATCAGTCTTCCTGTAATTCTGCGTGTTTCCAGACACCCAGTGCCCTACAGATAGGTTACCTGCAATGCCCGCTTTTCCAACCTGCTGCCTCTTTAACCTGAGAGCACTGCTCCTCCAACTGCTTGCTGCCCACTCTGCTTAGCCCAATTTATACCACCCGGCTCCTACGTCCCTTCTACTTGGTACTCACTCAGCTCGGGTTGCTCCTTGGTGGGCAGGAAACCCTAGTCAGTCCCTGTGGCATCTTCTTTCAGATATTAATGTACCATGGTAACTAATGACATCATTCACATGGTTCTGTTCCACCTGTGTTGCCTAGGTTTTGGAATGTATACAATTAAGATTTCTCTGAGCAGTTGCCTGTGCTGGCTGTGGTATGGATGGGTTCTTCATTCTTTGGAAATAAATCTTAAACTGCTCTTCAACTCAAGCTTGCCTCCCTCATGATTCTTCAACCCTAAGAGGATCTTACAGTCTCCCAAAGCCCTCATCGTTCTTGCGGGCCGCAATCTTGCTCTACTGTTAGGCGTGGAAGGCAGCGGCAGGGTTTGGTGGGGGCGTGGTCCACTGCCACCAGTATTCAAGCTGTGCCTGTGAAGTGTGTGAGCCTGCAATCAGGGACTTCTCATCACTAGAACAAACTTGAGGAGGACGATGTGAGGGTCCCTGGGAAAAGATTGAAACCAGTAAGGGAAGCAGACTCCTCCAGTTAAGTATGTACAGTGTCTTCAAAAATCATGATGATCCACTGAGAAAACTCGATTTCTCTGCTTCTTTACTGCATCATGTACTCTACCGTTTCCCAGCTTGTCAAAGGGTGGGTTGGAGTCAGTGATGCACACTAACCCCACCCCACCCTGTGATGAGCTGAGAAAGGGTGTGGTCAATAAATCAATTAATCAGTATTTGTAGAGGTCACACTGTCACCCCGAAGGGCATCTGGGTGATAAGGTGCTGAGTCTCCATCAAAAAGCCAGGTCTGGAGCTTCTTTCTGAACTTTGGCAGGGAGTTGACTGTATGGAGGTGCAGAGGTTGGGCGTTCCTGCTCTTGGTCGCAATGTAGCAGAAGGAGCGCCCGATGCGGCTGCGATGGATGTGGGGTGTGTGTGCAAGGGCGACTGTGGCACAGCGCAAGTGTCTTGCGGACAGGTGGAAGTTCAGTTGATGGTTAATGTAGGCTGGTCTTTGGTTGTGTAGAGCTTTGTAGGCATACATGAGGATCTTGAACTGGCATCTCTTCTGAATGGGGAGCCAGTTGAGGTATATAAGGTGGGGGTGATGTGGTACCATTTGGGGAAGGTCCAGAATGAGTCTGGTTGTGGTGTTCTGTATGATCTGGAGTCTTCTGAGGAGTTGGGTGGAGATTCTGGCATAGAGAGCATTGCCGTAGTCTGGGGGCTGGTGACTAGGGCCTGCGTGATTGTCTTTCTGGTGTTGATGGGAATCCATCTGAAGATTCTGTGAAGCATGCGGAGGGTGGGGAAGTACGAGGAGGTGACTGTATTGACTTGTTGTTTCATTGTTAGTTGGCTATTGAGGATGATACAGAGGTTGCTTGCTTGGTCTGTCGGTTTGGGTGTTGGTCCGAGTTCTGCTGGCCACAAGCTTTGGTCCCATATGGAGGTGTTCTTCCCAAAGATCAGTACTTTTGTTTTGTAGGAGCTGAGCTTGAGTCAGCTATTTCTCATCCATTTGGTTACATCTATCATGGTGCTGTGAAAGTTGTTTTTGGCGCTGGTAGGGTCTTCGGTGAGTGAGAGGATGAGTGGAGTGTTGTTGGCATAGGAGATTATGTTGAGGGCGTGGGATCTGACGAATTCTGGTAAGGGGTCATGTAGATGTTGAATAGGGTGGGACTGAGAGATGATCCTTGGGGTACACTGCAGGTGATGTCCTTGGGTGCGGAGGAGAAGGGAGGCAGTCGGATGCTCTGTTGGCGTCCTGTGAGGAAGGAAATTAACCATTTGAGGGTGTTCTTCCGTATGCCAAGAGTGTGGAGTCTATCCATGAGGGTGAGGTGGGAGGCTGTTTAAAGTGCAGCAGAGAGGTTGAGGAGGATCGGGCCATAGTGTTGTATCTTGTATTTGTTGCCATGCATCTTTTCTACTTCCCTGCCTGCTATAATTGATTTCGTCCATTTACATGCTCTTTGCTGTTCTGCTTATGATATTGTTGAGCAGCATGTTTTCCTTGTTTTGATTTGTAAAGAGGGAAGATGTGTTGTATCTTGTATTTGTTGCCATGCATCTTTTCTACTTCCCTGCCTTGCTGCTCAGCCAGAGTGCATGTGTTGTGAGTGGATGTGTTGTGGAATGCTGGTGCATGTGATGTAATGGAATGTTGGGGATGCCTGGTGGATGAGTGTCAGTTGGAAGTATGGGCTGAGCAGCAAGGGAGCTGCTCCTGGTGGGGCTCGCAATTATCTACATACTGATCTTACCATCTACAATCTTCATCAATAAACTATCTTCATTTGTTATACTCACCTCGGCATCAATGGATCTATTTTATATCATAACACATAGTTTCTCCATGGTTGAGGAGAGATGTAACCTGTGGCACCGATCAGCGAGGTCTCGGTGCTGTGGTTGGCATGGAATCCTGATTGTGAGGCGTTAAGTAGTTGGTTCAGTTCCAAGAATTCAATGAGCTGTTGGTTGATGGCTTTCTTGAGTACTTTGACTGGAAAGGGGAGCAGGGAGATTGGTTGGTTGTATGGGGGTTGCTTGGGTTGGCTGAGGGCTTTTTCAGGAGGGGCCTGACCACTGTGTGTTTTCATCCATCTGGAAAGGTTGCTGTGACAATGGAGGTGCTGAGGATGCTGGTGAGTTCTGTGTTGATAGGGACGACTCTGAGGTTGAAGAGATCATGGTGGCAGGGGCTGATGGGTGACCCAGAGTGGATGGACAACATGATGGTAGAGGTGGTCTGCTCCATGAGTGGAGACCAGGTGGTCAGTGTTTGGCTGCTAATTACTGGTTGTTTGCAGTTGTGGTGGCTGGTTGTGGGTCAAAGTTGTTGTAGATTGTGGCTATCTTGCTGTTAAAGTAGTCCGCAAGGGAGTCGCAGAGTTCTTGGAAAGGATGGCTGGTGTTCTCTGTGGCTGGAGGATTGGCAAATTCCTTGAACATTTTGAATTCTTCCTTTATGTGGTTGGACCCGGTATTGATACCATTGGTGATGGCTGCTCGCTTGGCTTCCTTGTTGCGCCGATGGTAGTAGCTAAGGGCAGCTTTGTGGCGGCTCTGTCAGAGGGTTTCTTGGAAGATCACAAACGGTTCTTGAGCCGGCAGCACTTGAGCTTTGTGATCAAGTTCTGGACAACCTGGTTGAGATCTGCTGAGGTTTCGGGCTGAGTGGTGCTGAGGGATTGGGTCCATTTTGTTTTGGTTACTTTTCCCCAACTGCGGTGGTTGACACTATGGTGCTTGGTGGTTGTATGTTGAGCTCTGCCAGAGATGGTATGGTTGGTCCAGGTGAGCTCTGTAAAATGGGTGAACTGGAGTCTGTCACTGGAGGTGAAGATAGCGTTGAGTGCATGTCCAGCTAAGTGCTTGGGTCTGGTGATGAATTGAGTGAGGCCAATTTTGTTGAGGTTCTCTAGGAGGAAGACTGTGTTGGTGTCATTGGGGTCATTGATGTGGAAAATGTGGAAAGTGAGATTGCCGAGCAGGACGTAGTGGTGAGAGTCGATGGCCAGGGGTGCTATGAGGTTGGAGATGGTGTCCCAAAAGACTGGTCGCGGTCCTGGTGGTCTGTAAGTGAGGGTTCCTTTTATAGTTGTCATGGCATTGGTTTGTAGTCAGAATTTGAGATGTTCCATGAGGGCTGTAAGGTTGTCGTTGATGATGGTGCATCGGATAGTTGAAGATTATGGCAATGACTCCACCATGTCTGTTTGCACGGTCTCAGTGTACCATCTTGTAGCCAATGGGCATGTTGGTAGTGATGTCAGGGTTTGCAGTTGGGTTGAGCCACGTTTCGATGATGAAGGCCACGTTGGCGGAGAGGGTGGTGATGGTTTCCCAAATTTCTTTGGCATGTTTGCAGCAGAAACGGGCATTGAGCAGGATGCATTGGAGTGGTAATAGGCTGTGCGAAGTCTTGTGCATGTGATGTTTGGAGTGGGCCAGTGGTCCTGTTCAGCATGAGAAGCAGCAGTGGTGACAGGTGATGGGTCCTATGGTTGATCAAGGGGAGGCTGTGTAGCAGTTGTTGTTGCAGCATTGAGGGTCGAGGGCCAGGGGGTCCTTGACGGTGTAGCAGTGGATGGTGGGAGGGCCAGGAGTTCTGGTGGTGGGCGCAGTCCAGACGGACACAGAAGGCTTGGCTTTGGCATGACGTGGGCGCGCCAGAAGTGCAGCAGCACAGCCACCTCCATAAGTAGTCCTGGGGATGGGAGGGGCTGAGCAGGAGGCATGAGATCGGGGGAGTAATGGCGGGAGCAGGACAGCAGTTAAAACAACTAGCAAAAAAAACAGTTAAACTACAAGATAAATGGGAAAGATGACCTAAAATCATTAGGGCGAATTAAAATAGAGTTAAATAAAATTATCAGTCTAAAAACGAGTGGGAGGCAGTGGGCAGACTGCAGGCACGAACAGGAGGCTGTGGGACTGGGAAGCCCTGTCCTGGAATGGAGGAGCCAGGCAAGGGAGAAGTGCAGAAACCGGAGGTCAATGGGCTATTAATGGAGCCAAGCAGTGGCCTCTATAAGTAGTCCTGTAGGTGAAGGGGCTAAGCGGGAGGTGGGAAATCGGGTGAGAAACGGCAGGATGGCAGTAAAAACAACAGCACAAGGGGAAACCAAATACCAATACTGCACAAAAGCAGCTAAATTACAAAATAAATGGGAAAGGTAACCAAAAATTACCAGGCAAATTAAAATAGAGTTAAATAAAATTAAGAGGCAAATAGTAGGAGGCAGTGGGCAGAATGGAGGCATGAATATGAGGCTGCAGGATTGGGAAGCTGAGTCCCGGTCTCAAGGAGCCAGGCAGGGGAGCGGCGAAGAGACCGGAGGTCAATGGTCTCAACTCCCTGATGGACGTGAAACCCCAGTGCTAAAGGGCTTCAGCCAGTTGCGGCCAGTGCTAACATTACCACCATGTCATCAAGGGGTGGCGATAAGACTTGAGGCTATGTCTTTGCAGAGTTGATGACCTCACTGGACACAGGGCTGTGATATTATAAACCTGGCAAATAGTCTTTGCAAGCAGATTATAAGCATTGGCCAATCTGCAGTGGACATCACAAGTACAATTTGTGATTGCAGCAGCCCACACAGGCCAGCCAGTGCAATGAAGTCAGTGTGAGGGTATACTATTGCATGTCTACTATTGATGTGAATTTAGTTTTAAAAAACTACCATGGGCCTTGAGCCCATGCTTAGAAGTTGCCCCTGTCTAATTTTTAACTAGTTGTGTGTCTTTGCTTTAGCTTGGTATCAGTCTTGTTTTCTGCTCCCTGCAGTTAATGCCAAAGAATTCTTTGTTTAGTTTACTTTCTTTAAAACCAAGCAAAAACGTAACAAATTAAAATAGATGTCCCTCTGTGAGTGTACTATGCGTATCGTTAAAGTTATAGTGATCATTGACAGAAATAAGATTTTTTCAGAGATTCTGATTGGTGTTAATTTTAGACTTAAATGCTTCACAAACGCATTAAAGAGTGTGTAGGTAGTACTACCGGATAACTACTTCATGTATGCATAATTGTCTTTGTGAAATGGCCCCAAATGTCCAATTCCCTATTAGTAAAAATGGAAATGCACAGACCTTTCTATTAGTGCTAGACATATTTAAATAAGTCCTGAATATATCAGTTTTACTCATATTTCACATATGTTGTGTCCAATTCACAACTAATTTTATGAGTAGATAAAGTAGCGAAATGCCACCCTTATTACTGATATAGTTAGACTAGATGTTGAACAATTAAAGTATGCCTTCTAGGCATTT
The DNA here is from genome assembly GCF_964204655.1 of Triturus cristatus. NCBI lineage: Eukaryota > Metazoa > Chordata > Amphibia > Caudata > Salamandridae > Triturus > Triturus cristatus. The sequence goes on from NC_140591.1 coordinate 1,194,126,150, forward strand.
TGATAGTGCAGCAGAAATTGTTTTACTTCCTTGTGCTTTTGCTTGATTGAGAGATCATATGAATTATTGAAGTATTGATTTTTTTTCTTCTCCAAAATATGTTTTGTGATTTTTTTTTTTGAAAATAGAAATAAAATTGAAAGTTTCCTGTATGGCTCCATCATGTTGGTGGAGTTGTCTGTCAAACTTATAATGCACTGTCAGGATCCGCTGTAACAGCGGTTTCTGCCAATGCTAGAAATGTCTGCTGGACCAGTGGATATTTCTAAATTTAGCAGGTGGCACCTCCGTCAAGGGAGGGATTTATTTTACTTCATCACCCTGGCGGAAATATGGGCCACCCGCCAACATTTCTATCAGGCCATTGGTTCCTTGATAACTAGGTTGCCACAGCGGTAGAGTACTGGCTTGTATGAACTTAAGAATACTATACTCACCCAATCTTTTTCCGGCTGTCATGTAAGATCAAAATATACATCCATTGCTTGTGCTGGAGTGGATGTATCAGTGTGTACGTTTTTAGATGGTACATATTTCCTATATTCTATTGGTGCTGTGAGTAGTGCTTTGGTTTCTTTTCCCAATGCATTGTGAAAAAGGCAACAATGCTGCTGTAAGCATGTGTAACTTGAGGAATCATGTTCATTGCTTTTAGTAATGGTTCTCCTGTGAATGTTCTTGCGCTGTTTTGTACAAAGTCAACTAGCAGCTGACATGTTGATAGGTTTGGTGCCTAATGAGTTGGTACCAGCCCATAATTTAGGAAGCAGATGCAGGAAGTGTCTATCTATTACATTGTGGACTGTAGAATGACAAAACTCTTACTTAGCTGTGCTAGAGTGCATGGAGGAAGTATTGAGTACGTTGACTATATATATATTATTGTGATTTACAATGTATGATAGAATTTAGTGAAGATACAACAGAATATGTCAATGCTTAAATTTTACATTATACATCACAAACAGGAAAGTGTATTTAAGCCTGGAATTGACAAATATCATGCAGAGTTGAATCTCCAGCTTCCTGAGAGACTGAAAGGTCATGCAAGCTGAGCTTTATACATCCCATGTCAAGGAAGAGAGGAAGGGCTCTTTGTCACTTACCATTGAATCCAGAGCGCATGGGACCCTCGATTTAGGCACTGGCTACCTGTGCACAGCATCTGAACAACTAATCCCTATGCCAACCAAGCAGATATGAAATGCAGGGTTCCTGACAAACTAGCTCTACAATATTCATGACTACGATGAATGCAATAACGTGAATATAACAACCCATTGAGTGATACATACTAGGGATGGGCGGAACTCATGGGGTTTCTGGGGAATTACCTAAAAACTCTGAGGGATTCCACTGAGTTCGACAGGTGGTGGAATTCAGTACATCATGGTGCTTGTGCTGATTTTTAGCACTGGGAGTTTGTCCCGTGCAGTAAAATCAGTGCGAACTGCACCATGCAGTGCACCAGAGGGTGCTGCTTCTTTCTGGCACTCGAGGAGATTTTCTACTCGAGCTGCAGCTTTCTCAACTTGAGTGGTAGCGACCTACTGCGGCCACCCGAGTTGAGAAATCTAACTTGGTGGCAGTCTAGTGCTCAATTTTCTCACTAACGCTCGCCAACTTAAAGTTGCCGAGCCTTTCCAAAAAATAAACTTTGCCCCACGGCAGTTGGCAGACTTTTCGCGGAACTCCAGGCTCCAAGTGGAGCACGGAGTGGACAAAACTGAGCAGAAGGAATGGAGCGGAGTGATCCCAGCCCAACCAGGGCACACTTTCGTGCTTTCAACAGCGATTCATGAACCACTATGTTTTTGGAGCACAATCAGACCGGGTAAATTGGTCTGCAAAAAGCCCTAGACCTGAATGCCAATATAGGGCAAAACACATGTTGGCTGAGTCTCCGTAACCAAACGTAAAATAGGTATGTATGTAGCAAATTTTGTTTATAAAACCACAGTGAGCTATTATAAATAAATGTTGTTTCTGTTTAATTAATGTTCACAATGTTATCTATAGTTTTCATTCTACACCAAACCTAATACAGAGAGAGTGACCTTCACAGTTTTTTTTGTTTAGCTAGGGTGTGCAAATGATAGGCCACCACAAGACACTCACAAGAGCACTTTTGATGGTAAAACAGCTTAAATAGAGGTTGGAAAGGAGAGGGTGGTTAACAAAGACTGATTCCATTATTCAATTTAATGAATTATTGAGGCACCCTTACGATGTTGCAAATATTTTTCTTATTGAGTACTTTCCTTGCCATTATTGTGCTTGTTTTTATAGTTAAATCCTTGCACATTATATGCACTAGATAAAGGCTATAATTTCAATAAAGTGTGTGTCCATCCTTGGTGAAAGTAGTTTCAGAACTCACTAATAAACAAATAATCCTGTAGTCACACAGGAGTAGTTGCAGCTGACAATGCGCCATCCTTATGTAATGTGCAGGTGGTTCTTGGGTTACACTACACCAGATTCCCCCTCTTAAGTTGGTTAGCTGGCTCTGTGCCTGTGCTTGTCTATAGAGTATAAGGGATATGAAACTAGGCTATATTGTGCAGAAATAAAAAAAAAAGTATCAATCCCATACATGCTGCTTCCAACACACACACACACACACACACACTTGCACTGCAATGATAACAATTACTTACAAGCATATGTTCAGAACATCTATTTCCAATGTTTACCATTTTCATTTTTTCATTGGATATTACAGATGTTTGACAATATGTTCAGAAAATAATAACATAAAAACAAAAAATCAGCTGCAAAAGTTAGAAATATTGGCTTTCTCAATAATGTTTTGATGTGTTTGCTTTTTTTTGTTTACTACCTTTGTCTTTGGGATTTTCCTTCTGTCATTGTCTACCATTTGCTACTCTTGCATGCTTATGTTTTTATTTAGTGATACACATTGCTGTTGTGCCACTTTTTCCCTTTTTCTATTTGTGGTAATGTGTACTTTTTCCTGAATCCCTCTACTTCCTACCTTTTCCTTGTACCCTCACAAACTCATTCCTAAGCACTCCTGGCATTCTGTAAATTTTGCTAAATCTGTCATGCTTTTTGTTTCAAGCAGTGTGCCTCTTTTAATAACTTCCCATTACTACTCTAAGGATTTTTACTATCTTCCTGCACTGACAACTCTGGCAGCTCTATATCTGTGAATGGGTTGATCATCTCTGGGTATATGCTGGGCATCAGAGTGAATGACTATGTTGAGCCCTCTGTACTCCACACAGAATCTTAATTCTGAAGTCTCGCGTTGTGGGGCTGTCTTTGGCACCAGAACCACCAGACTGGAAAAGGGGACGTTAGAGTATACCTAGCCACAATTTGGGATTCTGTTATTGTCTGTTTAAAGGCCCCATTACAGGAAAAAATATTTATCCATATATTAGTACTGCAACATTGACTTTACCATCTTGCCCTTGTTTGTGTTTTTGTTTTTAGTTGTTTGTGTCTCTCTCCTCCTTTCCGTTCCTTTTATAGTTTTTTAACTTATCAATACCCCATGGGGTTTCCTGTATCTAATTTCATGTTTTTAATTACTGTTTGTAAGAATAATTTTTTTTAAAAGGATATGTGAAGTCTTGTGATGCAAATATCCAGAAAATTCACAAATTTCATGAAACACAAACACAGGAATTTCACGCATTTACAGCTATAATTTACAAATTTCACCAAGTCCTAATCTTTAAAATGCTTGCACAGCAAAGGGTCTTCTCTTTCGCACTCTCCTTCCTTTAAGTCACTCCCTAAAACCTGTGTGCTACCTTTACTTCGTAGTCATTAGGTCCGGAGTCACATCGGGAATCATTACATTGCACTGTATGTTTTACTGCCTGAATATACACCGTGAGTGTTTTACATCACAAGTAAGTTAGCAAATCAATGGTTAAATATTTCTTTATCTACAGCTATCTCTCTCTGTAAAAATACACAAATATATTTAAAAATGAAATATGTTTAAATATATGCAAGCCTTAGAGAGGAATGAAGAAATCTTCAATTGTTAAAAATTATTTACATTTAACAAAAGTTAAAAATTAATTCATTTATTAGTAACATTTGATCAATTTTATTATTTATTTAAAAGAAGTGAATTAGAAAATGAAGATGTAAATTAAATAAATGTAATCTGTAAAATGTTTATGAAAGGATTGCATAGTTAATATTTATCAATTAATTAATTCTAAGGCAAATTGTAAATTAGTTGAACAGGTAATATTAAATATAGATATACTTTTGAAATAGTTATACATATATGTATATAGAAATCCATAAAGCACTAATAAATATGTGAAAAAGATGTCATTTGTGATGTCAACATTGCTGTCATTTAACATATTATGACTTGTATTATGTAAGGTGCTGTAAGTAGTGGTTTACAGGGTTCAAATTAAAATTACAACTGGTGAATGTTATGATTTTTGTTATATGGTTTCAGATGTTATTTTCTGTGATATCTCAACACCTAACTATAACTGTAAGCTTTGTTTTTTTCAGTGAAATGTATATATATATATATATATATATATCATCTACTGGCGGTCGCCAGTAGATAGTTATAGTTAGGACCCTCTTACCATAGGAAATCCGCAACATTCTATTTTGAATAACTTTGGCGCCGGTCGACGAATCCTCGCAAAATTTTCAAAATAGGTGGGGCGTTGAGCTCTGCTCCTACCCTGAAAGTCTCGGGGGGATTCGTTAAGCGGGGGCTGAGATAAAAGGGGGGTCCCAAAACGCGTTTTTCCCATGCATTTTTCCATAGGACCTTTAGACAGAGCTACAGCCCGAACGGCTGAACAGAATTTAATGAAATTTGGCAGAGAGGTAGTCCTCAGGTCAAGGAAGTGCCTTTTGTAGGTTTGGTGTAAATCTGTTCAGTAGATTCTGAGAAAATAGCCTTTAAATCAATATATATATCTGAGCCAGCTTACGGTGCGCTTACGGTGCGCTTACCGTACGCGTACGGTGACGTGCGCGAGCGCAATTCTGATTGGCCGTTAGATCTTAGTAAACATTCGAATCGGTCGAAACCAGGAAGCGGCGGCCGCCATTTTCTCTCTCGCACTCTGACAGGGGGTTGAAAAACAAAGTGCAAAAACATGTAAAGGGGCTGTTTAGACAGCTCCCAAGCACCTAGCCATGTCGAGGGAGTCCCCAACGATCCCCCAAGTGAAAAAAGGCAATTTTAATTTTTTCGAAAATTTCGCCGATTACGCTTACCGTACGCTAATAAATAATAATAATAAAAAAAAAATATCCATATTCTCCCCACCCCGTGTGCAAATGGTGCCCGAAGGCCACCATTTGTGCATGGCTTATTACAGCAAAACAAAACATATATTTTACCTGTCACAACGATGCTCATCATATGTCCTCCATGTGCGCACGGTGCGCGAAGCGCATCGTGCGTTCATGGCCCATCTAGCGTAACGTGGGCACGCGGTGCGCGAAGCGCACCGCGTGCTCACTGTGCGCGCACGGTGCGCGAAGCGCACCGTGCGCGCACGGAACGAACTGCGTTAAGTGGGCGCGCACGCCACAAATGGCATAAAGTAACTTAGCATTTAAAAAACCGTACAAATTCACTGAAAAAACCATAGGTTTCACACACGTTATAGTTAGGAATTAGCATTTAAAAAACCTTGCAAATTCACTGAAAAAACCATAGGTTTCACACATGTTATAGTTAGCTGGACATTTTACTGATAAAAAACCAATGAAATTCCCCCGTTATAGTTACTGTAGGCAACTATAACTCACGCGACCGTAATCCTCTGCTGATGACATATGTGTCTTTATGAAAAAAAAATATTTGTAATACATGTATAGCTAAAATTTAATGGAAGAAGACATGGGCAAATAAGTGTCTAAATACAGTATTAGCATCAGCAGAGGATTACGGTCGTGTGAGTTATAGTTGCCTACAGTAACTATAACGGGGGATTTTCATTGGTTTTTTTATCAGTAAAATGTCCAGCTAACTATAACATGTGTGAAACCTATGGTTTTTTCAGTGAATATATATATATTCACTTAAAAAACCATAGGTTTCACACATGTTATAGTTAGCTGTACATTTCACTCGTAAAAAACCAATGAAATTCCACGTTATAGTTAGATCAGGTAACTATAACTTGCGCGCCCACAATAAACTGCTGATGACGTCACATAGTACATCACTCATGACATGGTCAGTGACATCACTCATGACATCAATGATGACATCTGAAATTACACATTGTGGATTGCGGTCGCGCAAGTTATAGTTACCTGATCTAACTATAACGTGGAATTTCATTGGTTTTTTACGAGTGAAATGTACAGCTAACTATAACATGTGTGAAACCTATGGTTTTTTAAGTGAATTTGCAAGGTTTTGTAAATGATAATTCCTAACTATAACGTGTGTGAAACCTATGGTTTTTTCAGTGAATTTGTACGGTTTTTTAAATGCTAAGTTATGTATTTTGTTTTTATTTTTTTTTCTGGTTTTTCACTATGCGCACACCCTGCGCGCACCGTGCGCGTGCTGTGGGCGCTTGGTGCGCTTCGCGCACCGAGCGCCCACGTTGCGCAGTCCATGCCGTGCGCGCCTCGCCTTTTTTTACGCAGTAACATTTGTTTTTTTTTCCCTTGTGGGTCCTTTAATTTATTTAATAAATGTGATTGTTACTTCTTTATTTTATTTTTTTTATTTTTTTTGCGGTGCGCGTACGGTAAGCTTACTGTACGCGTACCCCGCGATTTTTTAAAAAAATGATTACATTTATTTTTCGTACTTTTGGGTCCTTCTTGGACCCCCTGACAAACACTAGGGGGTCTGCAACTCTCTTCGTTGCCCCCGTTTCACGTTCTCCACCTTTGTTTCTCAGTGCGAGAGACAGATAATGGCGGCCGACACTTCCTGATTTCGACCGATTCGAATGTTTACAGTCATGTAACCACCAATCAGAATTGAGCTCGCGCACGGCACCGTACGTGTACGGTAAGCTTACGGTAAGCGCACGGAGCGCGCTTACAGATATATATATTGATTTAAATGCTATTTTCTCAGGACCTACTGAACAGATTTACACCAGACCTACAAAAGGCACATCCTTGACCTGAGGACTACCTCTCTGCCAAATTTCAAGTAATTCTGTTCAGTCGTTCGGGCTGTAGCTGTGTCTAAAGGTCCTATGGAAAAATGCATGGGGAAAACGCGTTTTGGGACCCCCCTTTTTTCTCAGCCCCCGCTTGACGAATCCCCCCGAGACTTTCAGGGTAGGAGCGGAGCGTAGCGCCCCATTAGTTTTGAAAATTTCGCGAGGATTCGTCAACCGGCGCCAAAGTTATTCCAAATAGAATGTTGCGGATTTCCTATGGAAACACGGTCCTAACTATAACTATCTACTGGCGACTGCCAGTAGATAATATATATATATATATATATATATATATATATATATATATATATATATATATATATATATATATATCACAGCTCCAAGGTACGAAGCACTCGCGGGGAAATTAATACAAAGCAGTCCTCCAGATGCATTTCGGCGTGATGCCTTCTTCAGTGTTTGAACTGCTGATATGGTACCCGGTGTCCCATTGGCTTATATTCAATGTCCCAAGTTCTGATTGGTTGGATTTCAGCCAATGGAAAGGTAGTATTGCTTCGATGGATATTCCGCGGCTACAGCGTGTCGCCGCACTGATACTGGCACCACAATCAATTAAGACTCTCATTAAGCCTATATGGCAGATTAGTTTGTAATCCCAGGTGGTTTGATTGATGCCAGCGCAATACGTGTCTCACGCTGTTGGCCGTAACATTCAAGCAGTCCCTGTTGGCCCTACAACATGGGCGGTGAGTTGTTCATACACCAGGTACACCCCTCGCCAGCCACTGGATGTGATCCGAGACGTAACTGCAGGCGTCGATCAGATGGATCGGCGTTCTTGGGCTTGGATAGCCCACGACCTCACTTGGTCAGCAGGATGGTCAGGGCAGCGGCGGTTCAAGCGGTTACATAAATTCAGGCTCCAAAGTCTCACCAAAAACCGCTGAACTCCAAGGGCGGGTGCTACCGTGATGCGAGGGTGAGCTCGCAAAAATATCACAGCTCCAAGGTACGAAGCACTCGCGGGGAAATTAATACAAAGCAGTCCTCTAGATGCATTTCGGCGTGATGCCTTCTTCAGTGTTTGAACTGCTGATATGGTACCCGGTGTCCCATTGGCTTATATTCAATGTCCCAAGTTCTGATTGGTTGGATTTCAGCCAATGGAAAGGTAGTATTGCTTCGATGGATATTCCGCGGCTACAGCGTGTCGCCGCACTGATACTGGCACCACAATCAATTAAGACTCTCATTAAGCCTATATGGCAGATTAGTTTGTAATCCCGGGTGGTTTGATTGATGCCAGCGCAATACGTGTCTCACGCTGTTGGCCGTAACATTCAAGCAGTCCCTGTTGGCCCTACAACATGGGCGGTGAGTTGTTCATACACCAGGTACACCCCTCGCCAGCCACTGGATGTGATCCGAGACGTAACTGCAGGCGTCGATCAGATGGATCGGCGTTCTTGGGCTTGGATAGCCCACGACCTCACTTGGTCAGCAGGATGGTCAGGGCAGCGGCGGTTCAAGCGGTTACATAAATTCAGGCTCCAAAGTCTCACCAAAAACCGCTGAACTCCAAGGGCGGGTGCTACCGTGATGCGAGGGTGAGCTCGCAAAAATATCACAGCTCCAAGGTACGAAGCACTCGCGGGGAAATTAATACAAAGCAGTCCTCCAGATGCATTTCGGCGTGATGCCTTCTTCAGTGTTTGAACTGCTGATATGGTACCCGGTGTCCCATTGGCTTATATTCAATGTCCCAAGTTCTGATTGGTTGGATTTCAGCCAATGGAAAGGTAGTATTGCTTCGATGGATATTCCGCGGCTACAGCGTGTCGCCGCACTGATACTGGCACCACAATCAATTAAGACTCTCATTAAGCCTATATGGCAGATTAGTTTGTAATCCCAGGTGGTTTGATTGATGCCAGCGCAATACGTGTCTCACGCTGTTGGCCGTAACATTCAAGCAGTCCCTGTTGGCCCTACAACATGGGTGGTGAGTTGTTCATACACCAGGTACACCCCTCGCCAGCCACTGGATGTGATCCGAGACGTAACTGCAGGCGTCGATCAGATGGATCGGCGTTCTTGGGCTTGGATAGCCCACGACCTCACTTGGTCAGCAGGATGGTCAGGGCAGCGGCGGTTCAAGCGGTTACATAAATTCAGGCTCCAAAGTCTCACCAAAAACCGCTGAACTCCAAGGGCGGGTGCTACCGTGATGCGAGGGTGAGCTCGCAAAAATATCACAGCTCCAAGGTACGAAGCACTCGCGGGGAAATTAATACAAAGCAGTCCTCCAGATGCATTTCGGCGTGATGCCTTCTTCAGTGTTTGAACTGCTGATATGGTACCCGGTGTCCCATTGGCTTATATTCAATGTCCCAAGTTCTGATTGGTTGGATTTCAGCCAATGGAAAGGTAGTATTGCTTTGATGGATATTCCGCGGCTACAGCGTGTCGCCGCACTGATACTGGCACCACAATCAATTAAGACTCTCATTAAGCAGTTCAAACACTGAAGAAGGCATCACGCCGAAATGCATCTGGAGGACTGCTTTGTATTAATTTCCCCGCGAGTGCTTCGTACCTTGGAGCTGTGATATTTTTGCGAGCTCACCCTCGCATCACGGTAGCACCCGCCCTTGGAGTTCAGCGGTTTTTGGTGAGACTTTGGAGCCTGAATTTATGTAACCGCTTGAACCGCCGCTGCCCTGACCATCCTGCTGACCAAGTGAGGTCGTGGGCTATCCAAGCCCAAGAACGCCGATCCATCTGATCGACGCCTGCAGTTACGTCTCGGATCACATCCAGTGGCTGGCGAGGGGTGTACCTGGTGTATGAACAACTCACCGCCCATGTTGTAGGGCCAACAGGGACTGCTTGAATGTTACGGCCAACAGCGTGAGACACGTATTGCGCTGGTATCAATCAAACCACCTGGGATTACAAACTAATCTGCCATATAGGCTTAATGAGAGTCTTAATTGATTGTGGTGCCAGTATCAGTGCGGCGTAACGCTGTAGCCGCGGAATATCCATCGAAGCAATACTACCTTTCCATTGGCTGAAATCCAACCAATCAGAACTTGGGACATTGAATATAAGCCAATGGGACACCGGGTACCATATCAGCAGTTCAAACACTGAAGAAGGCATCACGCCGAAATGCATCTGGAGGACTGCTTTGTATTAATTTCCCCGTGAGTGCTTCGTACCTTGGAGCTGTGATATTTTTGCGAGCTCACCCTCGCATCACGGTAGCACCCGCCCTTGGAGTTCAGCGGTTTTTGGTGAGACTTTGGAGCCTGAATTTATGTAACCGCTTGAACCGCCGCTGCCCTGACCATCCTGCTGACCAAGTGAGGTCGTGGGCTATCCAAGCCCAAGAACGCCGATCCATCTGATCGACGCCTGCAGTTACGTCTCGGATCACATCCAGTGGCTGGCGAGGGGTGTACCTGGTGTATGAACAACTCACCGCCCATGTTGTAGGGCCAACAGGGACTGCTTGAATGTTACGGCCAACAGCGTGAGACACGTATTGCGCTGGCATCAATCAAACCACCTGGGATTACAAACTAATCTGCCATATAGGCTTAATGAGAGTCTTAATTGATTGTGGTGCCAGTATCAGTGCGGCGACACGCTGTAGCCGCGGAATATCCATCGAAGCAATACTACCTTTCCATTGGCTGAAATCCAACCAATCAGAACTTGGGACATTGAATATAAGCCAATGGGACACCGGGTACCATATCAGCAGTTCAAACACTGAAGAAGGCATCACGCCGAAATGCATCTGGAGGACTGCTTTGTATTAATTTCCCCGCGAGTGCTTCGTACCTTGGAGCTGTGATATTTTTGCGAGCTCACCCTCGCATCACGGTAGCACCCGCCCTTGGAGTTCAGCGGTTTTTGGTGAGACTTTGGAGCCTGAATTTATGTAACCGCTTGAACCGCCGCTGCCCTGACCATCCTGCTGACCAAGTGAGGTCGTGGGCTATCCAAGCCCAAGAACGCCGATCCATCTGATCGACGCCTGCAGTTACGTCTCGGATCACATCCAGTGGCTGGCGAGGGGTGTACCTGGTGTATGAACAACTCACCGCCCATGTTGTAGGGCCAACAGGGACTGCTTGAATGTTACGGCCAACAGCGTGAGACACGTATTGCGCTGGCATCAATCAAACCACCTGGGATTACAAACTAATCTGCCATATAGGCTTAATGAGAGTCTTAATTGATTGTGGTGCCAGTATCAGTGCGGCGACACGCTGTAGCCGCGGAATATCCATCGAAGCAATACTACCTTTCCATTGGCTGAAATCCAACCAATCAGAACTTGGGACATTGAATATAAGCCAATGGGACACCGGGTACCATATCAGCAGTTCAAACACTGAAGAAGGCATCACGCCGAAATGCATCTGGAGGACTGCTTTGTATTAATTTCCCCGTGAGTGCTTCGTACCTTGGAGCTGTGATATTTTTGCGAGCTCACCCTCGCATCACGGTAGCACCCGCCCTTGGAGTTCAGCGGTTTTTGGTGAGACTTTGGAGCCTGAATTTATGTAACCGCTTGAACCGCCGCTGCCCTGACCATCCTGCTGACCAAGTGAGGTCGTGGGCTATCCAAGCCCAAGAACGCCGATCCATCTGATCGACGCCTGCAGTTACGTCTCGGATCACATCCAGTGGCTGGCGAGGGGTGTACCTGGTGTATGAACAACTCACCGCCCATGTTGTAGGGCCAACAGGGACTGCTTGAATGTTACGGCCAACAGCGTGAGACACGTATTGCGCTGGCATCAATCAAACCACCTGGGATTACAAACTAATCTGCCATATAGGCTTAATGAGAGTCTTAATTGATTGTGGTGCCAGTATCAGTGCGGCGACACGCTGTAGCCGCGGAATATCCATCGAAGCAATACTACCTTTCCATTGGCTGAAATCCAACCAATCAGAACTTGGGACATTGAATATAAGCCAATGGGACACCGGGTACCATATCAGCAGTTCAAACACTGAAGAAGGCATCACGCCGAAATGCATCTGGAGGACTGCTTTGTATTAATTTCCCCGCGAGTGCTTTGTACCTTGGAGCTGTGATATTTTTGCGAGCTCACCCTCGCATCACGGTAGCACCCGCCCTTGGAGTTCAGCGGTTTTTGGTGAGACTTTGGAGCCTGAATTTATGTAACCGCTTGAACCGCCGCTGCCCTGACCATCCTGCTGACCAAGTGAGGTCGTGGGCTATCCAAGCCCAAGAACGCCGATCCATCTGATCGACGCCTGCAGTTACGTCTCGGATCACATCCAGTGGCTGGCGAGGGGTGTACCTGGTGTATGAACAACTCACCGCCCATGTTGTAGGGCCAACAGGGACTGCTTGAATGTTACGGCCAACAGCGTGAGACACGTATTGCGCTGGCATCAATCAAACCACCTGGGATTACAAACTAATCTGCCATATAGGCTTAATGAGAGTCTTAATTGATTGTGGTGCCAGTATCAGTGCGGCGACACGCTGTAGCCGCGGAATATCCATCGAAGCAATACTACCTTTCCATTGGCTGAAATCCAACCAATCAGAACTTGGGACATTGAATATAAGCCAATGGGACACCGGGTACCATATCAGCAGTTCAAACACTGAAGAAGGCATCACGCCGAAATGCATCTGGAGGACTGCTTTGTATTAATTTCCCCGTGAGTGCTTCGTACCTTGGAGCTGTGATATTTTTGCGAGCTCACCCTCGCATCACGGTAGCACCCGCCCTTGGAGTTCAGCGGTTTTTGGTGAGACTTTGGAGCCTGAATTTATGTAACCGCTTGAACCGCCGCTGCCCTGACCATCCTGCTGACCAAGTGAGGTCGTGGGCTATCCAAGCCCAAGAACGCCGATCCATCTGATCGACGCCTGCAGTTACGTCTCGGATCACATCCAGTGGCTGGCGAGGGGTGTACCTGGTGTATGAACAACTCACCGCCCATGTTGTAGGGCCAACAGGGACTGCTTGAATGTTACGGCCAACAGCGTGAGACACGTATTGCGCTGGCATCAATCAAACCACCTGGGATTACAAACTAATCTGCCATATAGGCTTAATGAGAGTCTTAATTGATTGTGGTGCCAGTATCAGTGCGGCGACACGCTGTAGCCGCGGAATATCCATCGAAGCAATACTACCTTTCCATTGGCTGAAATCCAACCAATCAGAACTTGGGACATTGAATATAAGCCAATGGGACACCGGGTACCATATCAGCAGTTCAAACACTGAAGAAGGCATCACGCCGAAATGCATCTGGAGGACTGCTTTGTATTAATTTCCCCGCGAGTGCTTCGTACCTTGGAGCTGTGATATTTTTGCGAGCTCACCCTCGCATCACGGTAGCACCCGCCCTTGGAGTTCAGCGGTTTTTGGTGAGACTTTGGAGCCTGAATTTATGTAACCGCTTGAACCGCCGCTGCCCTGACCATCCTGCTGACCAAGTGAGGTCGTGGGCTATCCAAGCCCAAGAACGCCGATCCATCTGATCGACGCCTGCAGTTACGTCTCGGATCACATCCAGTGGCTGGCGAGGGGTGTACCTGGTGTATGAACAACTCACCGCCCATGTTGTAGGGCCAACAGGGACTGCTTGAATGTTACGGCCAACAGCGTGAGACACGTATTGCGCTGGCATCAATCAAACCACCTGGGATTACAAACTAATCTGCCATATAGGCTTAATGAGAGTCTTAATTGATTGTGGTGCCAGTATCAGTGCGGCGACACGCTGTAGCTGCGGAATATCCATTGAAGCAATACTACCTTTCCATTGGCTGAAATCCAACCAATCAGAACTTGGGACATTGAATATAAGCCAATGGGACACCGGGTACCATATCAGCAGTTCAAACACTGAAGAAGGCATCACGCCGAAATGCATCTGGAGGACTGCTTTGTATTAATTTCCCCGCGAGTGCTTCGTACCTTGGAGCTGTGATATTTTTGCGAGCTCACCCTCGCATCACGGTAGCACCCGCCCTTGGAGTTCAGCGGTTTTTGGTGAGACTTTGGAGCCTGAATTTATGTAACCGCTTGAACCGCCGCTGCCCTGACCATCCTGCTGACCAAGTGAGGTCGTGGGCTATCCAAGCCCAAGAACGCCGATCCATCTGATCGACGCCTGCAGTTACGTCTCGGATCACATCCAGTGGCTGGCGAGGGGTGTACCTGGTGTATGAACAACTCACCGCCCATGTTGTAGGGCCAACAGGGACTGCTTGAATGTTACGGCCAACAGCGTGAGACACGTATTGCGCTGGCATCAATCAAACCACCTGGGATTACAAACTAATCTGCCATATAGGCTTAATGAGAGTCTTAACTGATTGTGGTGCCAGTATCAGTGCGGCGACACGCTGTAGCCGCGGAATATCCATCGAAGCAATACTACCTTTCCATTGGCTGAAATCCAACCAATCAGAACTTGGGACATTGAATATAAGCCAATGGGACACCGGGTACCATATCAGCAGTTCAAACACTGAAGAAGGCATCACGCCGAAATGCATCTGGAGGACTGCTTTGTATTAATTTCCCCGCGAGTGCTTCGTACCTTGGAGCTGTGATATTTTTGCGAGCTCACCCTCGCATCACGGTAGCACCCGCCCTTGGAGTTCAGCGGTTTTTGGTGAGACTTTGGAGCCTGAATTTATGTAACCGCTTGAACCGCCGCTGCCCTGACCATCCTGCTGACCAAGTGAGGTCGTGGGCTATCCAAGCCCAAGAACGCCGATCCATCTGATCGACGCCTGCAGTTAAGTCTCGGATCACATCCAGTGGCTGGCGAGGGGTGTACCTGGTGTATGAACAACTCACCGCCCATGTTGTAGGGCCAACAGGGACTGCTTGAATGTTACGGCCAACAGCGTGAGACATGTATTGCGCTGGCATCAATCAAACCACCTGGGATTACAAACTAATCTGCCATATAGGCTTAATGAGAGTCTTAATTGATTGTGGTGCCAGTATCAGTGCGGCGACACGCTGTAGCCGCGGAATATCCATCGAAGCAATACTACCTTTCCATTGGCTGAAATCCAACCAATCAGAACTTGGGACATTGAATATAAGCCAATGGGACACCGGGTACCATATCAGCAGTTCAAACACTGAAGAAGGCATCACGCCGAAATGCATCTGGAGGACTGCTTTGTATTAATTTCCCCGCGAGTGCTTCGTACCTTGGAGCTGTGATATTTTTGCGAGCTCACCCTCGCATCACGGTAGCACCCGCCCTTGGAGTTCAGCGGTTTTTGGTGAGACTTTGGAGCCTGAATATATATATATATATATATATATATATATATATTCACTTAAAAAACCATAGGTTTCACACATGTTATAGTTAGCTGGACATTTCACTCACGCGACCGCAATCCTCTGCTGATGACATCAGATATTACATCACTGATGACATATGTGTCTTTATGAAAAATAAATATTTGTAATATATGTATAGCTAAAGATTAATGGAAGAAGACATGGGTAAATAAGTGTCTAAATACAGTGATGTAATATCTGACGTCATCAGCAGAGGATTGCGGACGCGTGAGTTATAGTTGCCTGCACTAACTATAACGGGGGAATTTCATTGGTTTTTTACGAGTGAAATGTCCAACTAACTATAACATGTGTGAAACCTATGGTTTTTTAAGTGAATTTGCAAGGTTTTTTAAATGCTAATTCGTAACTATAACGTGTGTGAAACCTATGGTTTTTTCAGTGAATATATAAACATATAAATATAATCTGCATATCTATATAAATATAAATTCATGCAAACATATACATATATGCATACATATGCATGGTATGTACATGAAAGTTTGAAAAACTCTAATACAAGCAAAGCTAAAAGGCCACCTAATTACAAACAGAATTGCTTTAACTTAAACAAGGGCGAGACCTATTGCATTTTCAACGCTTGTTTACTTTGATTCCATCAAGAAGGCATTCAGATGTGTCCCACATTTTCCATAAATTCTGAATGGTAGCACTCTAGTTGCTCATTAGATCACTGTAGTAAAGCTACTGCTCACCAGGGAAGTCTGCTGCTGGTATTGAAAGTGCATGTTTCAATCTGCATGTCAGAATTTTTTAATGAAATAGAAGAGGATTTGATAAGTCACTCAAAATGTGCCCTAATTTTTCTTTTTTCCTCACTAATCATAATTTCTATGGCAAAATGAACCTCCTCATTGTGTTCCCTTTAAATTAAACTACTCACTCTCTACTACTCACTCGCTACTACTTTCTACTACTCACTCTCTACTACTCACTTTCTACTACTCTCTACTACTCTACTACTCTCTACTACTCACTCTCTACTACTCACTTTCTGCTACTCTCTACCACTCACTCTCTACTACTCTACTACTCACTCTCTACTACTCTCTACTACTCTCTCTCTACTACTCTCTCTCTCTCTACTACTCCCTCTCTACTACTCTCTCTACTACTCACTCTCTACTACTCACTATCTACTACTCTCTACTACTCACTCTCAACTACTCACTCTACTACTCTCTCTACTACTCACTCTACTACTCACTCTACTACTCTCTACCACTCACTCTCTACTACTCTCTCTCTCTACTACTCACTCTCTACTACTCACTCTACTACTCTACTACTCTCTACTACTCTCTCTACTACTCACTCTCTACTACTCACCCTCTACTACTCTCTACTACTCTCTCTCTACTACACACTCTCTACTACTTGCTCTCTACTACTCACTCTACTACTCACTCTACTACTCACTCTCTACTACTCCCTACTACTCACTCTACTACTCACTCTCTACTACTCTCTACTACTCACTCTCTACTTCTCCACTACTCTCTACTAATCACTCTCTACTACTCACTCTGTACTACTCTCTACTACTCACTCTCTCTACTACTCTCTATCTACTACTCACTCTCTACTACTCACTCTCTACTAGTGAATATATAAACATATAAATATAATCTGCATATCTATATAAATATAAATTCATGCAAACATATACATATATCCATACATATGCATGGTATGTACATGAAAGTTTGAAAAACTCTAATACAAGCAAAGCTAAAAAGCCACATAATTACAAACAGAATTGCTTTAACTTAAACGAGGGCGAGACCTATTGCATTTTCAATGCTTGTTTACTTTGATTCCATCAAGAAGGCATTCAGATGTGTCCCACATTTTCCATAAATTCTGAATGGTAGCACTCTAGTTGCTCATTAGATCACTGTAGTAATGCTACTGCTCACCAGGGAAGTCTGCTGCTGGTATTAAAAGTGCATGTTTCAGTCTGCATGTCAGAATTATTTTATGAAATAGAAGAGCATTGGAGAAGTCAAAATGTGCCCAAATTTTTCTTTCTGCAGCACTAGTCATAATTTCTATGGCAAAATGAACCCCCTCATTTTGTTCCTTTGCAAATTAAATGTTTTAAATGTTACCACTTTATTCCAATCAAGATGGCTGCAGGTGTGCCATACTTTTGTCATAAGTAAGACTGTTAGCGCTCTAGTTGTTCTTTAAAACACTCTGGGATTTCTGTCATTGGGCTATACTTGGGCTACATCTTGGTGATATTTGTGCTACATTTGGGCTCTTTTGTCTCTGGTGGCCATCTTGGGAGACTTGTTATGAAGTTTCCTAATTTCCTCATTTACTGCATTCTCCTGAGTAGGCATACTGTCAGTTTTTTACTTTGATTCAATGAAGAAGGCATTCAGATGTGTCACACATTTGCCATAAATTCAGAATGTTAGCACTCTAGTTGCTCATTAGATCACTGTAGTAAAGCTACTGCTCACCAGGGAAGTCTGCTGCTGGTATTGAAAGTGCATGTCAGAATTCTTTAATGAAAAAGAAGAGGATTTGAGAAGTCACTCAAAATGTGCCCTAATTTTTCTATCTGCAGCACTAATCATACATTCTATGGCAAAATGAACCCTCTCATTTTGTTCCTTTTTAAATTAAATGTTTTAAATGTTACCACTTTATTCCAATAAGGATGGCTTCAGGTGTGCCATACCTTTGTCATAAGTAAGACTGTTAGCGCTCTAGTTGTTCTTTGGAACACTCTGGGAAGCTGCAGTAGAACACAAAGGAATCAACTGACAGTCTCTGCCCTTGTTGGATGTACATGTTTTACTGAGAATGTCAGACTTCATTCTCACATGACTGAGAAAGATAATGTGAATTTACAGAAAATATGCTCTCAGTTTAGCTTATAGATCACCTTCCAAACCTCTGTGGGAAAAGCATGTGAAAATAGTTTTCTCTCAAATATGATTCATGATATCCCAGCAGAAGGCTTTTTCACATGGTAAAATCACCTTAGAACATACTACAATTCCTAAAATGAGTATGGTACCATCAACAAATGATTTATAATGTAACTAAGGTCTTAAAACCTTCTATTAACTGCAATGCTTTTTAATGAGGTGCTACTCAGTCTCCACTACTCACTCTCTACTACTCTCTACTACTCACTCTCTAATACTCACTCTCTACTACTCCCTCTTCTACTCCCTCTCTACTACTCTCTACTACTCTCTACTTCTCACTCGCTACTACTCTCTACTACTCACTCTCTACTACTCACTACTACTCTCTCCTACTCACTCTCTGCTACTCTCTCTATTACTCTCTACTACTCTCTCTACTACTCTCTCTCTACTCTCTACTCTCTATTACTCATCCTCTACTCTCTACCTCTCTACCTTTCTCTACCTCTCTCTCTACTACTCTCTACCTCTCTACCTCTACCTCTACCTCTCTACCTCTACCTCTACGTCTCTACCTCTACATCTCTACCTCTCTACCTCTCTCTACCTCTCTCTACACGCACACAAATGCACATATATGCATTTATATATATGTATGTGTATATATATGTATATACATACATATATAAACATATATATAATCTGCATATCTATACAAATACAAATATAAATGCATGCATACATATACAGATATGCATCTTATTTACATGAAATTTTGAAAAACACTAATAAAAGCAAAGCTAAAAAGCCACCTAATTACAAACAGAATTGCTTTAACTTAAACGAGGGCGAGACCTATTGCATTTTCAATGCTTGTTTACTTTGGTTCCATCAAGAAGGCATTCAGATGTGACACATTTGCCATAAATTCTGAATGGTAGCACTCTAGTTCCTCATTAGATCACTGTAGTAAAGCTACTGCTCACCAGGGAAGTCTGCTGCTGGTATTAAAAGTGCATGTTTCAGTCTGCATGTCAGAATTATTTTATGAAATAGAAGAGCATTGGAGAAGTCAAAATGTGCCCAAATTTTTCTTTCTGCAGCACTAGTCATAATTTCTATGGCAAAATGAACCCCCTCATTTTGTTCCTTTGCAAATTAAATGTTTTAAATGTTACCACTTTATTCCAATCAAGATGGCTGCAGGTGTGCCATACTTTTGTCATAAGTAAGACTGTTAGCGCTCTAGTTGTTCTTTAAAACACTCTGGGATTTCTGTCATTGGGCTATACTTGGGCTACATCTCGGTGATATTTGTGCTACATTTGGGCTCTTTTGTCTCTGGTGGCCATCTTGGGAGACTTGTTATGAAGTTTCCTAATTTCCTCATTTACTGCAGTCTCCTGAGTAGGCATACTGTCAGTTTTTGACTTTGATTCAATGAAGAAGGCATTCAGATGTGTCACACATTTGCCATAAATTCAGAATGTTAGCACTCTAGTTGCTCATTAGATCACTGTAGTAAAGCTACTGCTCACCAGGGAAGTCTGCTGCTGGTATTGAAAGTGCATGTCAGAATTCTTTAATGAAAAAGAAGAGGATTTGAGAAGTCACTCAAAATGTGCCCTAATTTTTCTATCTGCAGCACTAATCATACATTCTATGGCAAAATGAACCCTCTCATTTTGTTCCTTTTTAAATTAAATGTTTTGAATGTTACCACTTTATTCCAATAAGGATGGCTTCAGGTGTGCCATACCTTTGTCATAAGTAAGACTGTTAGCGCTCTAGTTGTTCTTTGGAACACTCTGGGAAGCTGCAGTAGAACACAAAGGAATCAACTGACAGTCTCTGCCCTTGTTGGATGTACATGTTTTACTGAGAATGTCAGACTTCATTCTCACATGACTGAGAAAGATAATGTGAATTTACAGAAAATATGATCTCAGTTTAGCTTATAGATCACCTTCCAAACCTCTGTGGGAAAAGCATGTGAAAATAGTTTTCTCTCAAACATGATTCATGATATCCCAGCAGAAGGCTTTTTCACATGGTAAAATCACCTTAGAACATACTACAATTCCTAAAATGAGTATGGTACCATCAACAAATTATTTATAATGTAACTAAGGTCTTAAAACCTTCTATTAACTGCAATGCTTTTTAATGAGGTGCTATCATGTATATTGATCCCAAGATGGCTGCCAACACTTCTTGGATGAAGTGCTGACAGCGAATCAGATCTCACAATGAGATGTGTGGTTAGGCTCCGCCCAGATATGTATATGATTTTACTTTTGATCTTCTCAGGAACTACTGAACGGATTTACACCATATATGCAAAAGGCACATGCCTGACCTGAGGACTACCTCTTTGCCAAATTCCAAGTAATTCTGTTCAGCCGTTCTGGCTGTAGCTGTGTCTAAAGGTCCTATGGAAAAATGCATGGGGAAAACGCGTTTTGGGACCCCCTTTTTTCTCGGCCCCCGCTTGACGAATCACCCCGAGACTTTCAGGGTAGGAGCTGAACGGAGCGCCCCATTAGTTTTGAAAATTTCGCGACCGTGACTGCCTCTGAAGAAGAAGGATTTTGCCTTCGAAACGCGTTAGGCGCTTCGCGTCTGCAGCTGTCAAATTATATCCACCAGCAGCATCTTGCCTGTACTGTTTATTAAAGGCTTGCCACCTTAAGACCATCATTCGAGTGCAGCTCAATTTTGGGGTATGGTAATCGAGCATTCATTTTTGGCGGCGGCCCGCCGTCGAGTTGCACCACCCCGGGAAGAGAGGGGGCCACGCGGCTTGATATATGCATAGCCGTCCATGTGGAATGCTGACTTCGGATGAAGGCAAACTGTTGGTGGAGGCCCATCTGCGGGCTTGAAAAGGACAGAAATTAGTGCACCATCAGTGGTTTGATTGGGACTTCGATATCCATAATGCTTTGGGACATTGGACCCGCCCATCTGGGGGCGTATTATGAGCATCAATGGACGTTGATCCAAGCACGCATTTGTGACCGCGACTGCCTCTGAAGAAGAAGGATTTTGCCTTCGAAACGCGTTAGGCGCTTCGCGTCTGCAGCTGTCAAATTATATCCACCAGCAGCATCTTGCCTGCACTGTTTATTAAAGGCTTGCCACCTTAAGACCAGCATTCGAGTGCAGCTCAATTTTGGGGTATGGCAATCGAGCATTCATTTTTGGCGGCGGCCCGCCGTCGAGTTGCACCACCCCGGGAAGAGAGGGGGCCACGCGGCTTGATATATGCATAGCCGTCCATGTGAAATGCTGACTTCGGATGAAGGCAAACTGTTGGTGGAGGCCCATCTGTGGGCTTGAAAAGGACAGAAATTAGTGCACCATCAGTGGTTTAATTGGGACTTCGATATCCATAATGCTTTGGGACATTGGACCCGCCCATCTGGGGGCGTATTATGAGCATCAATGGACGTTGATCCAAGCACGCATTTGTGACCGCGACTGCCTCTGAAGAAGAAGGATTTTGCCTTCGAAACGCGTTAGGCGCTTCGCGTCTGCAGCTGTCAAATTATATCCACCAGCAGCATCTTGCCTGTACTGTTTATTAAAGGCTTGCCACCTTAAGACCAGCATTCGAGTGCAGCTCAATTTTGGGGTATGGCAATCGAGCATTCATTTTTGGCGGCGGCCCGCCGTCGAGTTGCACCACCCCGGGAAGAGAGGGGGCCACGCGGCTTGATATATGCATAGCTGTCCATGTGGAATGCTGACTTCGGATGAAGGCAAACTGTTGGTGGAGGCCCATTTGCGGGCTTGAAAAGGACAGAAATTAGTGCACCATCAGTGGTTTGATTGGGACTTCGATATCCATAATGCTTTGGGACATTGGACCCGCCCATCTGGGGGCGTATTATGAGCATCAATGGACGTTGATCCAAGCACGCATTTGTGACCGCGACTGCCTCTGAAGAAGAAGGATTTTGCCTTCGAAACGCGTTAGGCGCTTCGCGTCTGCAGCTGTCAAATTATATCCACCAGCAGCATCTTGCCTGTACTGTTTATTAAAGGCTTGCCACCTTAAGACCAGCATTCGAGTGCAGCTCAATTTTGGGGTATGGCAATCGACCATTCATTTTTGGCGGCGGCCCGCCGTCGAGTTGCACCACCCCGGGAAGAGAGGGGGCCACGCGGCTTGATATATGCATAGCCGTCCATGTGGAATGCTGACTTCGGATGAAGGCAAACTGTTGGTGGAGGCCCATCTGCGGGCTTGAAAAGGACAGAAATTAGTGCACCATCAGTGGTTTGATTGGGACTTCGATATCCATAATGCTTTGGGACATTGGACCCGCCCATCTGGGGGCGTATTATGAGCATCAATGGACGTTGATCCAAGCACGCATTTGTGACCGCGACTGCCTCTGAAGAAGAAGGATTTTGCCTTCGAAACGCGTTAGGCGCTTCGCGTCTGCAGCTGTCAAATTATATCCACCAGCAGCATCTTGCCTGTACTGTTTATTAAAGGCTTGCCACCTTAAGACCAGCATTCGAGTGCAGCTCAATTTTGGGGTATGGCAATCGAGCATTCATTTTTGGCGGCGGCCCGCCGTCGAGTTGCACCACCCCGGGAAGAGAGGGGGCCACGCGGCTTGATATATGCATAGCCGTCCATGTGGAATGCTGACTTCGGATAAGGGCAAACTGTTGGTGGAGACCCATCTGCGGGCTTGAAAAGGACAGAAATTAGTGCACCATCAGTGGTTTGATTGGGACTTCGATATCCATAATGCTTTGGGACATTGGACCCGCCCATCTGGGGGCGTATTATGAGCATCAATGGACGTTGATCCAAGCACGCATTTGTGACCGCGACTGCCTCTGAAGAAGAAGGATTTTGCCTTCGAAACGCGTTAGGCGCTTCGCGTCTGCAGCTGTCAAATTATATCCACCAGCAGCATCTTGCCTGTACTGTTTATTAAAGGCTTGCCACCTTAAGACCAGCATTCGAGTGCAGCTCAATTTTGGGGTATGGCAATCGAGCATTCATTTTTGGCGGCGGCCCGCCGTCGAGTTGCACCACCCCGGGAAGAGAGGGGGCCACGCGGCTTGATATATGCATAGCCGTCCATGTGGAATGCTGACTTCGGATGAAGGCAAACTGTTGGTGGAGGCCCATCTGCGGGCTTGAAAAGGACAGAAATTAGTGCACCATCAGTGGTTTGATTGGGACTTCGATATCCATAATGCTTTGGGACATTGGACCCGCCCATCTGGGGGCGTATTATGAGCATCAATGGACGTTGATCCAAGCACGCATTTGTGACCGCGACTGCCTCTGAAGAAGAAGGATTTTGCCTTCGAAACGCGTTAAGCGCTTCGCGTCTACAGCTGTCAAATTATATCCACCAGCAGCATCTTGCCTGTACTGTTTATTAAAGGCTTGCCACCTTAAGACCAGCATTCGAGTGCAGCTCAATTTTGGGGTATGGCAATCGAGCATTCATTTTTGGCGGCGGCCCGCCGTCGAGTTGCACCACCCCGGGAAGAGAGGGGGCCACGCGGCTTGATATATGCATAGCCGTCCATGTGGAATGCTGACTTCGGATGAAGGCAAACTGTTGGTGGAGGCCCATCTGCGGGCTTGAAAAGGACAGAAATTAGTGCACCATCAGTGGTTTGATTGGGACTTCGATATCCATAATGCTTTGGGACATTGGACCCGCCCATCTGGGGGCGTATTATGAGCATCAATGGACGTTGATCCAAGCACGCATTTGTGACCGCGACTGCCTCTGAAGAAGAAGGATTTTGCCTTCGAAACGCGTTAGGCGCTTCGCGTCTGCAGCTGTCAAATTATATCCACCAGCAGCATCTTGCCTGTACTGTTTATTAAAGGCTTGCCACCTTAAGACCAGCATTCGAGTGCAGCTCAATTTTGGGGTATGGCAATCGAGCATTCATTTTTGGCGGCAGCCCGCCGTCGAGTTGCACCACCCCGGGAAGAGAGGGGGCCACACGGCTTGATATATGCATAGCCGTCCATGTGGAATGCTGACTTCGGATGAAGGCAAACTGTTGGTGGAGTCCCATCTGCGGGCTTGAAAAGGACAGAAATTAGTGCACCATCAGTGGTTTGATTGGGACTTCGATATCCATAATGCTTTGGGACATTGGACCCGCCCATCTGGGGGCGTATTATGAGCATCAATGGACGTTGATCCAAGCACGCATTTGTGACCGCGACTGCCTCTGAAGAAGAAGGATTTTGCCTTCGAAACGCGTTAGGCGCTTCGCGTCTGCAGCTGTCAAATTATATCCACCAGCAGCATCTTGCCTGTACTGTTTATTAAAGGCTTGCCACCTTAAGACCAGCATTCGAGTGCAGCTCAATTTTGGGGTATGGCAATAGAGCATTCATTTTTGGCGGCGGCCCGCCGTCGAGTTGCACCACCCCGGGAAGAGAGGGGGCCACGCGGCTTGATATATGCATAGCCGTCCATGTGGAATGCTGACTTCGGATGAAGGCAAACTGTTGGTGGAGGCCCATCTGCGGGCTTGAAAAGGACAGAAATTAGTGCACCATCAGTGGTTTGATTGGGACTTCGATATCCATAATGCTTTGGGACATTGGACCCGCCCATCTGGGGGCGTATTATGAGCATCAATGGACGTTGATCCAAGCACGCATTTGTGACCGCGACTGCCTCTGAAGAAGAAGGATTTTGCCTTCGAAACGCGTTAGGCGCTTCGCGTCTGCAGCTGTCAAATTATATCCACCAGCAGCATCTTGCCTGTACTGTTTATTAAAGGCTTGCCACCTTAAGACCAGCATTCGAGTGCAGCTCAATTTTGGGGTATGGCAATCGAGCATTCATTTTTGGCGGCGGCCCGCCGTCGAGTTGCACCACCCCGGGAAGAGAGGGGGCCACGCGGCTTGATATATGCATAGCCGTCCATGTGGAATGCTGACTTCGGATGAAGGCAAACTGTTGGTGGAGGCCCATCTGCGGGCTTGAAAAGGACAGAAATTAGTGCACCATCAGTGGTTTGATTGGGACTTCGATATCCATAATGCTTTGGGACATTGGACCCGCCCATCTGGGGGCGTATTATGAGCATCAATGGACGTTGATCCAAGCACGCATTTGTGACCGCGACTGCCTCTGAAGAAGAAGGATTTTGCCTTCGAAACGCGTTAGGCGCTTCGCGTCTGCAGCTGTCAAATTATATCCACCAGCAGCATCTTGCCTGTACTGTTTATTAAAGGCTTGCCACCTTAAGACCAGCATTCGAGTGCAGCTCAATTTTGGGGTATGGCAATCGAGCATTCATTTTTGGCGGCGGCCCGCCGTCGAGTTGCACCACCCCGGGAAGAGAGGGGGCCACGCGGCTTGATATATGCATAGCCGTCCATGTGGAATGCTGACTTCGGATGAAAGCAAACTGTTGGTGGAGGCCCATCTGCGGGCTTGAAAAGGACAGAAATTAGTGCACCATCAGTGGTTTGATTGGGACTTCGATATCCATAATGCTTTGGGACATTGGACCCGCCCATCTGGGGGCGTATTATGAGCATCAATGGACGTTGATCCAAGCACGCATTTGTGACCGCGACTGCCTCTGAAGAAGAAGGATTTTGCCTTCGAAACGCGTTAGGCGCTTCGCGTCTGCAGCTGTCAAATTATATCCACCAGCAGCATCTTGCCTGTACTGTTTATTAAAGGCTTGCCACCTTAAGACCAGCATTCGAGTGCAGCTCAATTTTGGGGTATGGCAATCGAGCATTCATTTTTGGTGGCAGCCCGCCGTCGAGTTGCACCACCCCGGGAAGAGAGGGGGCCACGCGGCTTGATATATGCATAGCCGTCCATGTGGAATGCTGACTTCGGATGAAGGCAAACTGTTGGTGGAGTCCCATCTGCGGGCTTGAAAAGGACAGAAATTAGTGCACCATCAGTGGTTTGATTGGGACTTCGATATCCATAATGCTTTGGGACATTGGACCCGCCCATCTGGGGGCGTATTATGAGCATCAATGGACGTTGATCCAAGCACGCATTTGTGACCGCGACTGCCTCTGAAGAAGAAGGATTTTGCCTTCGAAACGCGTTAGGCGCTTCGCGTCTGCAGCTGTAAAATTATATCCACCAGCAGCATCTTGCCTGTACTGTTTATTAAAGGCTTGCCACCTTAAGACCAGCATTCGAGTGCAGCTCAATTTTGGGGTATGGCAATCGAACATTCATTTTTGGCGGCGGCCCGCCGTCGAGTTGCACCACCCCGGGAAGAGAGGGGGCCACGCGGCTTGATATATGCATAGCCGTCCATGTGGAATGCTGACTTCGGATGAAGGCAAACTGTTGGTGGAGGCCCATCTGCGGGCTTGAAAAGGACAGAAATTAGTGCACCATCAGTGGTTTGATTGGGACTTCGATATCCATAATGCTTTGGGACATTGGACCCGCTCATCTGGGGGCGTATTATGAGCATAAATGGACGTTGATCCAAGCACGCATTTGTGACCGCGACTGCCTCTGAAGAAGAAGGATTTTGCCTTCGAAACGCGTTAGGCGCTTCGCGTCTGCAGCTGTCAAATTATATCCACCAGCAGCATCTTGCCTGTACTGTTTATTAAAGGCTTGCCACCTTAAGACCAGCATTCGAGTGCAGCTCAATTTTGGGGTATGGCAATCGACCATTCATTTTTGGCGGCGGCCCGCCGTCGAGTTGCACCACCCCGGGAAGAGAGGGGGCCACGCGGCTTGATATATGCATAGCCGTCCATGTGGAATGCTGACTTCGGATGAAGGCAAACTGTTGGTGGAGGCCCATCTGCGGGCTTGAAAAGGACAGAAATTAGTGCACCATCAGTGGTTTGATTGGGACTTCGATATCCATAATGCTTTGGGACATTGGACCCGCCCATCTGGGGGCGTATTATGAGCATCAATGGACGTTGATCCAAGCACGCATTTGTGACCGCGACTGCCTCTGAAGAAGAAGGATTTTGCCTTCGAAACGCGTTAGGCGCTTCGCGTCTGCAGCTGTCAAATTATATCCACCAGCCGCATCTTGCCTGTACTGTTTATTAAAGGCTTGCCAACTTAAGACCAGCATTCGAGTGCAGCTCAATTTTGGGGTATGGCAATCGAGCATTCATTTTTGGCGGCGGCCCGCCGTCGACTTGCACCACCCCGGGAAGAGAGGGGGCCACGCGGCTTGATATATGCATAGCCGTCCATGTGGAATGCTGACTTCGGATGAAGGCAAACTGTTGGTGGAGGCCCATCTGCGGGCTTGAAAAGGACAGAAATTAGTGCACCATCAGTGGTTTGATTGGGACTTCGATATCCATAATGCTTTGGGACATTGGACCCGCCCATCTGGGGGCGTATTATGAGCATCAATGGACGTTGATCCAAGCACGCATTTGTGACCGCGACTGCCTCTGAAGAAGAAGGATTTTGCCTTCGAAACGCGTTAGGCGCTTCGCGTCTGCAGCTGTCAAATTATATCCACCAGCAGCATCTTGCCTGTACTGTTTATTAAAGGCTTGCCACCTTAAGACCAGCATTCGAGTGCAGCTCAATTTTGGGGTATGGCAATCGAGCATTCATATATATATATATATATATATATATATACATATATATATATATATATATATATATATGTAGTTATAGTTACAACCTAGTTTCCATAGAAAAAGCATTTTTTGATTTGCTAATAACTTTGGCGTCATTTGACAAATCTTTGTGAAATTCTCCCAAGCAAAAGTCTATCCAGGTCAGCTCCTATCCTGAAAGTTTCGGGGAGATTCATCAAGAGGGGGCTGAGAAAAAAGGGGGGGCCCAAAACATGTATTCTCCATGTTAATTTCTATAGGAAATTTTTCGACGAGCTACAGCCCGAACTGCTGAACGGAATTACCCCAAATTTGTCAGAAAGGTAGAGCTTGGTTCAGAAAGCGACCTTTTTTTCAAATGGTGTAAATCCGTTCAGTAGTTTTTGAGAAATTCAAAAAATAAGAGTCAAAAAATCAATTTCCCATGGGAAACTTTGTGCAAGGCAACAGCTGAAACTACTGAATGGAATGACCCCAAATTTGGCACAAAGGTAGTGGTGTGGGTCAGGAAGCGACCTTTTCTTTAAATGGTGTAAATCTGTTCAGTAGTTGCTGAGAAATTTGAAAAATAAAAGTTTCGATATCTGGGCAGAGCCTAAGTCCCGTGCACGAGCTTTACTGTGATTGGCTGCCAACACTCCAAACCAGGAAGTGTTAGCAGCCATCTTGTGGCTCGGTAAAAGCGAGTCACTACAAAACAGAGAAACAAAGGTAGAAAACAAGAGAAGGGGACAGCGTAGAAACACCCTGACCCCCTAGGCCTGCTCAGGGAGTCCCAGAAGGACCCCCAGGGCAACAAAAAAAACATTTGAAAAAAAAAAAATTGCCGCAATTCGCTCTGGGGTAGCGGGTTCCCGTGTTTTATTTTAATGAGACCCCGGGGTGGGCTAGGTCCGGGGGGCATTTCTTAAAAAATAATAGAGGGGTCTTGCTGGGGCTGCGGGGGCCCACTGGGGTCCGTGCAGTCTTGGGGCTTCACTCATGTTGGGAGGGGAGTTGCGCAGCCCCCCTCCTGGAGCCCTCCATCTGCTTATAACTTTGGCATCTTTTGACGATTCGTTACGAAATTTTCCAAAAAGTTTCTCTTTATTGATCAGCTCCTATCTTGAAAGTTTAGGCGTGATTGGTCAAGGGGGGGCTGAGAAAAAAGGGGGGGTCAAAATGTGTTTTCTCAATGCATTTTCCCTGGGAAACTTTAGACAAGGCTACAGGTGAAACTGTTGAATGGAATTGCGCCAAATTTGGCAGGGAGAAAGGTCCTGGTGCAGAAAGCGCGGTTTTGTTGAAATGGTGTGAATCCGTTCAGTAGTTTTTGAGATATTAAAGGAAATATATATATATATATATATATATATATATATATATGGTCAGTGCCTAACTCCCGAGCATGAGCTTGCCTCTGATTGGCTGCTAACACTTCAATGCATGAAGAGTCCTCTGATTGGCTGCTAGCACTTCAAACCAGGAA
Organism: Triturus cristatus; assembly: GCF_964204655.1. NCBI lineage: Eukaryota > Metazoa > Chordata > Amphibia > Caudata > Salamandridae > Triturus > Triturus cristatus. The sequence continues at coordinate 1,194,155,657 of NC_140591.1, forward strand.
CTGTTAGCAGCCATCTTGTACCTCGCATCGAGTGAAAATATAAAAGAAAGGTTCCGGGGGCAATTTAATATAGCGGAGCTCTGTGTAATGATGACTTGGACGCAGTGAAGGTTTCAGATTTATTAACAAAGGAGAAACAGGTGAGCGCCAGGCAGCACGACTTCCACTCCAGAACACCAGTAGTAAGATAACCCTTTCACGCTCCCTGTGCCCAAAATCACCACTTCGCAGCTATGCCTTTAGAAGCCATTCTGTCGGCTCGCAGCTGTCTACCTTTGCAAGCTAGTACGCTGATGTGCTTTTACCTCTGCGAGCTACTACGCTGTGGTTCCTTTGGGTGCAGACGGCTTGTAGTTCTGCCTCTGTGAGTCGAGCGGACTGGCCGCAGTTGTTTCTCTGCGAGCCTGGGTACGAACTGTTCATAAGTCACACTATATGAGCAATGAAAAGCCATTTTGTGATTCAGTCCGTCAGCTGGCATCTGTCCGAGGCATTTCTGAAAACATAGCGGAGCTCTTTCTGTGAGAGATACCCCTTTCACGCTGCGTCTCCCCACATTAGCAGGTAACACACCCTCTTCCTACATCACCAGCATACCCCCAACAACCTTCTTGGGCCCGGAACTGTCCCTCTACGAACTATTAATAAAAAGATGCTTGTGAGGTTGGAGAAATAAGAATCTTAGTCATGTATAGATTTACATATGAAACATTTTATTAAAACAAAATAATAACAAATAAAACTATGTACAGCTGTGGCGTGTCATCGCTGGTCCATTTGTGATTCACAGCCTGCAAGACAAAAAGATAGATAAGTTGGTGCGTCATGCGTCCAGCAAAGGAGATAGAGAGAGAAAGAGTGAGAGAGAGGAAGAGAGAGAGAGGAAGAGAGAAAGAGTGAGAGAGAGAGGAAGACAGAGAAAGTGTGAGAGAGAGAGGAAGACAGAGAAAGAGAGATAGAGTAAGAGAGAGAAAGGGAGAAAGAGTAAGATACAAGGAAGAGAGAAAGAGAAACAGTGTGAGAGCGAAGAAGACAGAGAGAGTAGGAGTGAGAGAGAGGAAGAGAGAGAGAGAAAGAGTGAGAGAGAGGAAGAGATAAAGAGTGAGCTACAAGGAAGAGAGAAACAGTGTGAGAGAGGGGAAGACAGAGAAAGAGAGAGAAAGAGTGAGATACGAGGAAGTGAGAAAGAGAGAATCAGTGTGAGAGAGAGGAAGAGAGAGAGAAAGAGTGAGAGAGGAAGAGAGAAAGAGTGAGAGAGAGGAAGCTAGACAATGAGAGAAACAGTGTGAGAGCGAGGAAGAAAGAGAGATAAAGAGAGACACAGTGTGAGAGAGAGGAAGAGAGAGAGATACAGAGAGAGGAAGAGAGAGAGAGAAAGTGAGAGAGGAAGAGAGACAAAGAGTGAGAGAGAGGAATAGAGAAAGGAAAAATGAGAGAGAAAGGAAGAGACAGAGAAAGAGAGAAAGTGTGAGAGAGAGAGAAAGGAAGAGATGGAGAGGGAGTGTTGACACTGGAGAAAATCTTTGTAGCTCACCTTTGGGCCACCGGTGTGTCTCCAACCACATGCTGGGACATAGTGCACCGTCAAGTTTAGTGATCTGAAAGATAGTATAGATTTAGTTATTGCTGAGTACATACAACTGCACATGCGTAATTCTCTATTTCAAGGAAGAGAGAAAGAGAGGAACAGTGTGGAGAGAGAGGAAGAGAGGGAGAGAAAGTGAGAGGGGAAGAGAGAAAGAGTGAGAGAGAGGAAGACAGACAAAGAGAGAAAGAGTGAGAGGGAGGAGGAGAAAGAGTGAGAGAAAAAGAGAGAAAGAGTAAGATACAAGGAAGATAGAAAGAGAGAAACAGTGTGAGAGAGAGGAAGAGAGAGAGCTAAAGAGTGAGAGAGGAAGAGAGAAAGAAAGAATGAGAGAGAGAGAGAGCGAGGAAGAGACAGAGAAAGAGAAAAAGTGTGAGAGAGAGAAAGGAAGAGATAGAGAGGGAGTGTTGACACTGGAGAAAGTCTTCGCAGCTCACCTTTGTGCCACCGGTGTGTCTCCAACCACGTGCCGGGAGATAGTGCAGCCCTCAAGTTTAGTGATCTGAAAGATAGTATAGAAGTAGTAATTGGGGAGTACATACAACTGTACATGCGTAATTCTCTGTTTCGCTAATGCGCAATGAGGCTGGTGCACCCCATCCACTCCCACTGCTCAGAGGTGTCTGTGCGCTCGTGTGCGCCGAGACTGCAACACACTATCCACTTCCACTGCCCAAAGGTGACTGCCCACTGCTGCGGAAAGAAGTCTCTCTGCTCTCCTTCCGCCACTGATGTGTGTGTAAGAGAGTCCACCACGTGCCGAAGCAACTTTGACATGCGTTCAGGATGGCCATGCATCTTCGCAGATTTTTCGACCTAGTAGAACTCTCAAGCTCCCACATCTGAAAGATAGTACAGAATTAGTAATGGCAGAGCAGGGTTGGATTAGGATTCAAAATCGGCCCGGGCACGCTAAAAAAAAAAGTTGCCCACATTTGCATATTGCCTTTCCTCAAAACACTGCTTCGGCGAATTTTATTTAAAAAAGGGGGGGGGAATAGAGATACAAAAAAATACACGGATTCGTTTACACTTGTGACTTAAGTGAGGCCACTTCTGCTCAGGCCCCCTGCCCTGCTAGGTATGCATACATTAATGGGCGGCCCTGCGAGAGAAAGAAAGTGACACCTCTGCCTGTTGCTAAACGTAAGGTAATGACGCCCATCAGCCTCCAGAAAGGACATTCAGACACCCACTGGGCTGCTGGCTGCAGCCAAACAACAGCGACACCACCCAAATCTGCCCCCCAGACTGCTCCAAAAATCAGCCCACAGTTGGAACCAGCCACCGGCTACTCGGGCATTGCACTACTGCCCATGTTACCAATCGATGCTGTGGCAGAGTATATACGAATGCGTACGCCTAAATCGCTCTGCCGTCTTTCTGCATTCAGGCTGCTGTACCCCATCCACTCCCGCCGCCCAGAGCTATCTGCCCGACGCTGCGCACCACGGCCTCACTGCTCACCTTTTCACCGTCACGGCACCATCCACATCATGCAGCTCCATTCTGCAAGCTAATAGGTGTCACTTTTGGTACTGAGTCTTGATATCCCCATGGCAGAGGACATACTAGTGCACCTATCGTGATCACAGGTTGTACACCCGCTCAGTGCTTGTGGTGCTACTAACTCAGTGAGAAGTGAGGCCATGCATGTGGAGGTAGGCCCTCACTGTTGGGCTCAGGCCTACACTGCGGTGCAGCAGAGCACACAAAACATCAAGTGTCCAGACCACCGGGACGGGCCATCACCGTGGCGGTGTAACTGTGCCGGCCGCAGTGCATGTGTTGCGAGCAACTCTAAAATGCCGTAGAGCACGTGCGCCCGGTCTTTTTTATTAGAAGGGTCATGTGTCCTGTGACGCCTGTGCTGGATGGGTGTGGTGTGGGTGTATAACAGCAGTGAGGGAGTGGCTGTGGCATCAGTGTTATTGTAGGCAAAATCCCTAGGCAGTCATGCAGTTATATTATTTTAGTAACTCATCATACCGACAGCGACATGATATCAATAACTCAGTGTGGATGCAATATGATTATATTAAAACATCATTGAATTTTATTTCACTTATATTAAAATAGGCAAGAAAAACACATAAAATGATTCATAATTACAATGCGGCATGATTTCAATATGACAAAAATTCACAAAATTAACAAAAATCAATCTAACTTGAAAAGGTTAGATTTGACATTGATTCATACATATATACAACATGAAAAGAATGGTGGCTATGTGATAGGTCTTCTCTAGAGAAAATTCAATTATGTTTTAATATAATCATATTGCATCCACACTGAGTTATTGATATCATGTCACTGTTGGTATGATGAGTTACTAAAATAATATAACCGCATGACTGCCTAGCTATTTTGCCTACAATTATACTATTGCCCTGCCCTAGGAGTTCCAGAATCTCTGCAGGGAGTCCCTGGTATTTGCACTGTGGCGGGTGTCCATGGTGGAGTGCTACCGTCATCCGGGTTGCAAAAGCAAAAGTGTCACTCTGTGAGCCAAGTCCAACAATATGGCCAATATGAAAGGAATGGGGAATTACTAACCCTATATTCATCCATAGTTCCACACGAGAAAGATGATGGACATGAGACATATGTGTGGATATGAATGTTTATTGCACATTCAGTGGAGTGTTGCAGCTGTAGCATTACAGGACCATGGAAATTTGAATTCAAAAGATATTGGTCCGAGTGCGGCTCCCCAGACCACATATCATCGCAGGATACGTACACGCTGAGCGCCAAAGGTACTATTAACTCAGTGCACCATAAGTCATCGCCACGTGGCCTTATTGAGGAAGAATTTAATAGGTAAAAGACATTTCTCCGAGTGCGGCCCCACCCGGCCCACGCATCATCGCAGGGTATGTACACGCTGAGCGCAAAAGGTACTACTAACTCAGTGCACCGTAAGTCATCTCCACGTGGCCTTATTGAGGCAGAATTCAATAGACAAAAGACATTGCTCCGAGTGCGGCCCTCCTGGACCACGCATCATTGCAGGGTACGTACACGCTGAGCACCAAAGGTACTACTAACTCAGTGCACCATAAGTCATCGCCACATAGCCTTATTGAGGCAGAATTCAATAGACAAAAGGCATTGGTCCGAGTGCGGCCCTCCCAGACCACGCATCATCGCAGGGTGCGTACACGCTGAGCGTCAAACGTACTACTAACTCAGTGCACCATAAGTCATCGCAAGGAAGAGTGAACAGTTTTATGTCAGCAGTGAGGCATACTATCACTCGAAAATCACCCAAAAATACTTATAATATAAATAGAACAGAAGAATCGAAGTACATTAATGATTACAATCCGGTGATTTTGAAGATGTGGAATGCAAATATGGACATACAATATGTTGCAGATAACTCAATTGCTGTTTCTCGCTATGTCACGTAATATATTACCAAGCCTTAGAAGACAGAATTGAAGGAAATGTGGGAAGAAATTTCACAGGAGAAGACACTTAGCAAAGAATTGTACAGCTTCAGCTTGAAGATGCTTTCACATCGAGAAATTGGATCCTACGAATGTTCGGATCAATAGACATCTGAAAGTTTATATTCAAAGTCAAGAGGAATCATCTGGATAAGTCTAGGTCTTGCTGCGGCATGAAATCGAGTTTTAATATAAATGATATAAAACAAGTTTGTGATGATATAGTGTTACGTTTCTTTGCTAGTCAAGAGAAGTGTACAGAAAATAACAGTTTGATAAGTGTACGTGTTGAAGAAGAGATGGAAGATAATACTGATGTGAAGTTTGAAAAAGAAATAACAAAGTTTAAAGTAGTTTCTGCTGAAAATCCCAACTATGGTTGTATTTGTTCTCCGCGAACTCATTATAAAATTGAAACAAGGAATGTAGATGTGTTTTTAAAAAGTGAAAAGGATACCAATGACAAATAGAAAGAATTTCCTGCTTATCTGCCTGTGGAAGCTCGTTTTGAGTTACGTACTGTACAATGTATTTGTAAATATTGTTATAATAAATTAGAACAAAACAAAATGCCAGCAAGAGCTGTCCATAATGACTTAGAATTAGTTGCTATACCTCCTAAACTTACAGATTTAAATACATATAAGGCCATCCTTATACTATCTGTGCACCCTTTTCAGGCTATTATTCGTATGCAGCCTAAAACAGATCTATGAAGAGGTTTAAAAGGAAAAGTTGTGTATTTACCTTTAGATTTTAAGAAAAATGTTGAAGCTGTTAGTGTAGAGAGAGAGAATACTGAACCTGTAGTCATTCTTGTTAACGGTGTTCCCACAAAGAGTCGGAATATATGGCAAGAGTTAGTACAAGTCACGAAAGTCCAAAAGGCTACATTATATCTGGTGCAAAACAATATTTACTATAAAATTGTAAATAAAGAAGGAGAAGAAATGACTTTAGAAGATGAAACACATATTTCAAGTGGACAATTCAAGAAAAGAAGAAATTTATAAACATTATCCTATACATCCTCTACATTCAAAAGAACTGATAGGACATACTATTGAATTGTTCCAGATGAAAAAAGCAAAACGAACTCCCATGAGTGTGTGGGAAACAAGTTTGGAAGCTCATTGTTTTCCACAGCTCTTCCCTACTGAAAAAGGTAGACGACATGATGAATGACCAGTTCAGATTCTAGCTTCAGAATGCCGTACATTAAAACTGTACTCAGAACAACCAAGATTTCCTCAGTGTATTCCATAAATGTTTCATCTTTTGTTCCATACACCTACACTGCGGTCAGCAGAGCTCACAATTTAAATTGAAACATGATTTATTTATTAGAGAGAATTATACTCTATGTCCTCGAACTTTGTCAAGAGGAAGTGACTAAAAACATTCCTCGATGTCTGTGCTGACTACTGCCTTCGATGTACACTAGCGATAGCAGGGCTCACAATTCACATCAAGTTGCGATTCTGTGGCTCACCCGCACCACGCATCATCGCTGGCTGCCCAGACGCTAAATGCATCTGATGCCCCTATCTCACGGCAGCACAACTCATGCACCCTTTCTGATAAAATATTTTGTGTATAATTTCACATCTGCTGTCCTACCTCAGTGTATCACAAGTCATGAACCCTTTACGATAGAATCTTTTCTGTATGATTTCATATCTGGTACCCGTACCTTAGTACAGCACAAATCATTGACCCTTTATGATTGAATCTCTGTGTCAGATCCAATGATTACTGTTGTACTTGTTGCCAGCACCAACCATTCCCGGAGGGTTGGCTTACAATCACCCCACACGCATCCACCACAGATGTCACTGGACATGTGACCCTGGTAATAAAAAGGAGTCGAGTGCCCGTGCCCAGTTCCACTATCTATCTGTGTCCGTGTGTTCATTAGCAATGAAATTCAGCCGTTAAAGTTAGGTGAGCAAACTATACCCAATGCACTGCTCATGATCTTACATATTACATCACTGATGACATGGACAGTGACATCACTGAATACATCACTGATGACATCTCAAACAACATCACTGAGGACATCATCCAGTGACTGTGAGTGTTTTTAAAAAGTTTCTGAGTGTTAAATATATATACCAAGGTGTATAATTTAGTAGGTGTGTGACTGACTGTATAAGTGAGTGATTAGGTATCTCAGTGAATGTATGAGTGAGTGACTGGTTGTGTGATTGTTTGTATCAGTCTGTCAGTTGGTGTCTAAGTGGCTGTATGGGTGTGTGTGTGTAGGTACACGAGTGGCTGTATGGGTGGTTGATTGATTGTCTGAGTACCTGTATGAGTGTCTGTGTGGATGGGTGAGAGTGTGTGTGACTGACTGTGTGGATGAGTGAGTGGGTGAGTCAGTGGCTTTACGGGTTAGTGAGTGTGTGTGTGAGGGGCTGTATCGGTGAGTGAGTGTGTGTATGGCAATGTGGGTGAATGAGTGGATGTGTTAGTGGTATATTGGTGAGTAACTGGGGTATATGAGAAAGCCATCATAGGTGAGTGCTGGGGTATATGAGTGACTATATGGATGAGTGAGTAAATGTGAGAGTAGCTGTATGGGTGAGTGTGTGCTTGTGTCAGTGACTGTATATGTGAAATAGTATGAGTTATTATATGTATGAGTAAGTAAGTGGGTTTTTGTGTAATTGTATGGGTGAATACGTAGCTGTGTGATTGACTATACGGGTGAGTGATTGGTTGTGTGAGTATCTCTATGGGTGACTGACTCAGTGTGTGAGTGGCTGTATGGGTGAGGGAGTGGATTTGTGTGTAGATCTATGAATCAGTGAGTGGGTGTGTAAGTGCTGGTATGGGTCTGTGAATGGGTTTGTGAATGGTTGTGTGGCAGTGGGTGTATGAAATGTTCTATGGAGGTTTGTCGTCAGTGATGTCATTTGAGATGTCATCAGTGCTGTGTAGGACTTACAGAAAGTGCAAGGAGGTCTTCTTGGCCCCCAAGGTTCCTCACCACCCAAGATGACTTCTTTCCCCAGCCAGTAGTGTGCCAGGAATCGTGTCTACAGAGTGATGGAGAAAGGGGGCGTGGTCTCTGAAGACCTCTTAGCAATCCCGCGTGTGGGACTTACTGTAGGTAACAGGAGCAATAGTTGTACCCCAAGGATGTCCTTGGGAGCCAACCACCCCTCCTGTTACCTCCAGTACATCCCGCAAAGCAGGATTGCTGAGAGGTTGTCAGACGCCACGCCCCTTTCTCCACCATTCTGCAAACGCACCTCCTGGTGCACAACCAGTAGGGGGATAAAGTCCCCTTGGCTCTAGAGGGTCCTTTGGGGGCCAACTACCCTTCCTGTTACCTCTAGTAAGTCCCACACAGTGGGTATGACGAGAGGATTTGGGTGGGCACACCTCCTTTCTCCACCACTCAAATGAGTCTCCTGGTGCACTACTAGTTGGGGGATGAAGTAGACTTGGCTCTTGAGGGTCCTTGGGGGACAACTACCCCTCATGTTACCTCCAGGAAGACCCACAGAGCTGGAATTCTGAGAGGTTGTCAGAGGCCACTCCCCTTTCTCCACCACTCTGCAAACGTGCCTCATGGTGAACTACTGGTTGGGGGAAGAGGTCCACTTGAGTCCTGAGGCACTCAGTTTTTACTGCAGCAAATTTCAATTTAAATGTCCTACCATATAAAGTGACATTGTTGACCTCATTTTATTATGTTGAAAATGCCAAGTGGCTCTAATTTTCTGTACAACAAAACATATGCTCAGGTATCTTGTGACTACCACTATTAACATCACACACCTCATCTAATTCTTTTGAGGGTGAAATCTTATCACAAAAGAATGTATGTACAATTTCATTTGTCTAGGCGTATGTCAACCCACATATCAAAACAAAAACAGGAAAATAGCTCCCTGTTTCCTTCGTTCGTGGCCAAGGGGCCCATGCATGAAAGTACCTCAATTATGTTAACATGTACATTCCATGGAGATCCTCAGACAATATTCATTTATCTCATTCATAAACTCTGCACCATCCTCGCTCTCTGTGAATCGCCAAATCAACGCTGTCTCGTCCTCCTGCTTCCACATGCTCCACCTGCTTCGGAAGATCTTATAGTGGATCTACACTGAGTCCATAAAAACGGTCACCCTTGCGCTAGTCAGCAGCAGACTCGACTACAGCAGCACACTCTATGCAGCACCACCCAAAAACTCCTATAGAAACTTAACATCCATAACACCTCCACCAGACTCATCCTGACTCACCCTGAACATCTGGCCACCTGAGAGACTTTCACTGGCTACCTATCAACAAAATATTTACCTTCAAGCTCCTCATACACGCCTACAAAGCCATCCACAACCCCGGACCTGCATACTTCAACCACCACCTCTCCTTCTAAACTCCCACCAAACATCTCGGCTCTGCCCAAATGGCCCTGGCCACCATCCCACAGATCCGCAAGACCACGGGTGGAGGAAGATCCTTCTCCTACCTCTCTGCAAAGACGTGGAACTCCCTGCCTCTTCATCTCAGGCAATCACCATCACTGCCTCAATTCAGGAAGGACCTCAAGACCTGGCTCTTCGACTGAACCGCAGATCCACCCCTCCACTCAGCACCTTGAGATCTTTGCAAGAATCCTGATTGATTGATTGAAATGCGTTGCCAATTAAACTTCATTTAAAGCTGACACGGTGTGTGCAGGCTCTCTTTTCTTGTCCATAACACAGGAATTGCCTTCTAAAATTATGAGTGGGACTCGCATCCAGTTGCCTAGCACCACCCCACTTTGGTGGACGAGGCTAGAGGCATCAGCAGCATTGCGGAAGACTTGCAAAGGAATATATATATATATATATATATATATATATATATATATATATATTATATATATATATATTCACTGAAAAAACCATAGGTTTCACACACGTTATAGTTAGGAATTAGCATTTAAAAAACCTTGCAAATTCACTGAAAAAACCATAGGTTTCACACATGTTATAGTTAGCTGGACATTTCACTCGTACAAAACCATTGAAATTCCCCCGTTATAGTTAGTTCAGCTAACTATAATTCGCGCGACCGCAATCCACTGCTGATGACGTCACATATTACATCACTCATGACATCACTGATGACATCTCAAATGACATCACTGATGACATCACTGACATCACTAATATGTGACGTCATCAGCAGTGGATTGCGGTCGCGCGAGTTATAGTTAGCTAAACTAACTATAACGGGGGAATTTCAATGGTTTTGTACCTATGGTTTTTTCAGTGAATTTGCAAGGTTTTTTAAATGCTAATTCCTAACTATAACGTGTGTGAAACCTATGGTTTTTTCAGTGAATTTGCAAGGTTTTTTAAATGCTAATTCCTAACTATAACGTGTGTGAAACCTATGGTTTTTTCAGTGAATTTGCAAGGTTTTTTAAATGCTTATTCCTAACTATAACGTGTGTGAAACCTATGGTTTTTTCAGTGAATTTGCAAGGTTTTTTAAATGCTTATTCCTAACTATAACGTGTGTGAAACCTATGGTTTTTTAAGTGAATTTGTAAGGTTTTTTAAATGCTAATTTCTAACTATAACGTGTGTGAAACCTATGTTTTTTTTTGTGAATTTGTAAGGTTTTTTAAATGCTAATTTATGTATGTATTATTATATTTTTTATATATTTATTTTACAATAAACTACCTATGTATATAGTTATAGATTGACTGTATCCTGTAATATGGAATGGCTCAGCTCTTTTTTTTTTAATTTGGATGAAGTTGAACAGCATAGTTAATATCTTCTATAAACTTCTAAACAGTTTAAAATGTTTTTTTTTTTTTTAAGGGTTTGTCAGGGTGCGCGCACCGTGCGCGCACCCCGCGATTTTTTGAAAAAAAATCCAATGTTTTTTTCACCCTTCGGGGTCCTTCAGGGACCTCCTGACAAAGGCTAGGGGATCAGGAACTCTCTACCTTGCCCCCTTTTCACGTTATCCACCTTTCTTTTTCACTGTTACACACAAAATGGCATCCGACACTTCCTGATTTCGACCGATTGGAATGTTGACTGACATCTAACCACCAATCAGAATTACGCTCGCGGACATTTGGTGCGTGCCCCGTGCGAGCACCGTGCGCGCACGGTGCGCGCATATAGATATTTATGTACTTTTAACTGCAATTTTCTCAGGAACTACTGAACAGATTGACACCATATATGCAAAAGGCACATGCCTGACCTGAGGACTACCTCTTTGCCAAATATCAAGTAATTCTGTTCAGCCGTTCGGGCTGTACCTTCGACTAAAGGTCCTACGGGAAAATGCATGGGGAAAACGCGTTTTGGGACCCCCCTTTTTTCTCAGCCCCCGCTTTACGAATTACCCCGAGACTTTCAGGGTAGGAGCTGAGCGGAGCACCCCATTAGTTTTGAAAAATTCACGAAGATAAGTCAACCGGCGCCAAAGTTATTCAAAATAGAATTTTCAGATTTCCTATAGGAACTCGGTCCTAACTATAACTATCTACTGGCGACCGCCAGTAGATAATATATATATATATGTGTATATATATATATATATATATATATATATATATATAGAGAGAGAGAGAGAGAGAAAGAGAGAGAGAGAGAGAGAGAGAGAGAGGCTTGTTAATAACCTATACTTCTTTTTTAATCGGTCCCAAAATTGATTAAAGCTGGCATTGAAATGAAGGAGTTCATTATTAAACTTGACAATAAGCTTCAAGAGGTAAGACAATATTACTCTCTCCAATAAAATTAACTAGGCAGTCAAGCTCCATTTCGAGGATAGATATTTGAGAGTTAGCCCCACAAATGTGGGTAAACGTTTAGAACTGTAAATTCAGACAAATGAATATTTCATCTTCATTGCAGTTCTGAATTGATATTTTCATACAGTTAAGCGTGACAGTTACAAATATGTGGAATTTTGTCGGAAAAGGATGTGCAACAGTGTAAATGTCATTTCTAGTTAGACAAAATGCACTTAAGAAAGAGATGATGATCGTTGGGGCTATCCCAAGAGCAGAAATATTATTGAAATGGACTGGAATCAGTCAGAGGAGAAACGAGTAATCCTTCCATCGTAGTGGATATGTTTTAAAGCTCATGAGGTGATACATGAATCAATTTTTCGAATTCGAACCTAAGAAGATTGCATCAGATCGGTTGTCAATAGTGATGGGATTGAAAGGAGAGTGGATAATCAGCAAATTGGTCTACATATATACAGAGTAACAGCAGAAAACAGCTGAAGATTTAGATTTTGGTGAAGGCCAACGTCTTACTGAATAAAATAAATAGATTAGGGCTAAACTCACCAAATAAAACATATTAGGTATTATACCAGCTATTTATTTGAACAGTGTATGCAATGGGTTGTTGGTTGACTGGGGTGTGAAAGCTGGTCAAGTAACAGCCACAATCCCTTGCAGGGAGAACCACTAAAAGTCAACCCAGCCGAACTGCCAGCTATGTCCTCCCTGGACTGGAAACAAGCATTCTAGGACCGGTTTTGGGGTTTCACCCCTCATCAGCCAGAATAGCTTGACTCCAGTGGCATGGAGAGAAAAGGACCCACATCTGGGCATAACCGTCCCACTCGGGGTGACAAATGCAAAAAGAGCAATTAATGGACAGAATGCAGAACAATGTCATACATTCACCCCAGTACAACGATCTGGGCCTAAATCCTTCGTTTTTTTTCTCCCCATGCCATTCCAATTTAAAGCCAGCTATATGAGAATCAGTCTTGACCCTGCGCCCAATGTAAACAGTCCAGCCCGAACTGCCAAGCCAGGTCCTCCCTGGACTGGAAACAAGCATCCTACGACCGGTTTCGGTGTATCACCCCTCTTCAGCCAGGATAGCTTGACTCCAGTGGGATAGAGAGCACGGGACCCACGTCTGGGCATACCCATCCCACTCGGGTTGACAAATGCAAAAAGAACAATTGATGGACAGAATGCAGAACAATGTCATAAATTCACCCCAGTACAGATATCTGGGCCTAAATCCATAGTTTTTTGCTCCCCATACCATTCCAGTTTAAACCCAGCCATATGCAAATTAGTCTTGACCCTGCATCTGATTGGAAAAGTCCAGCCCCAACTGCCAGGCCAGGTCCTCCCTGGACTGGAAACAAGCATCCTACGACCGGTTTTGGGGTTTTACCCTTCATCAACCAGGATAGCTTGATTCCATTGGCATGGAGAGCAAAGTACCCACGTCTGGGCATACCCGTCCCACTCGAGGTGACAGATGCAAAAATAACAATCGATGGACAGAATGGAGAACAATGTCATACATTCACCCAAGTACAAAGATCTGGGCCTAAAGCCATCGTTTTTTGCTCCACATGCCATTCCAGTTTAAACCCAGCCATAGGTAAATCAGATTTGACCCTGTGCCCAATGGGATCAGTCTAGCCCAAACGGCCAGGCCAGGTCCCCCCTGGACTGGAAACAAGCATCCTAGGACCGGTTTCAGAGTTTCGCCCCTTATCAGCCAGAATAGCTTGACTCCAGTGGCACGAAGAGCACGGGACCCATGTCTGGGCATACCCGCCCCACTCGGGTGACAAATGCAAAAAAATAATTCATGGACAGAATGCAGAACAATGTCATACATTCATCCCAGTACGGAGATCTGGGCCTAAATTCATAGATTTTTTGCTCCCCATTCCATTACAGTTTAAACCCAGCCGTATGCAAATCAGTCTTAACCCTGTGCCCAATGGGAACAGTCCAGCCCGAACTGCCAGGCCAGGTCCTCCCTTGACTGGAAACAAGCATTATAGGACCGGTTTCGGGGTTTCACGCCTCATCAGCCAGGATAGCTTAACTCCAGTGGCATGGAGAGCACGGGACCCACGTCTGGGCATACCCGCCCCACTCGGGCTGACAAATGCAAAAAGAGCAATTGAGGCACAGGGTCAAGACTGATTTGCATACGGCTGGGTCTAAACTGGGGTGGCATGGTGAGCAAAAAAATGATGGATTTAACACAGATCACTTGACTGGGGGTGAATGTTTTGATTTGTTCTGCATTCCGTCCATCATTTGTATGTCTTTTGCTTTCTCATCCTAAGTGCACTGGGTGTGCACAGACGTAGGTCTCGGGCTCACTGTGCCACTGGATTCAAGCTAGCCTGGCTGATTTGGGGTGAAACCCCAAAATCGGTCCTAGGATGCTTGTTGCCAGTCCAGGGAGGACCTGGCTTGGCAGTTCGGTATGGACTGTTCCCCTGAGGCACAGGGTCAAGACTGATTTGCATGTGGCTGGGTCTAAACTGGGATGGCATGGTGAGAAAAAGAACAGTGCATTTAACCCAGATCACTTGACTGGGGGTGAATGTTTTGATTTGTCTGCATTCTGACCATTCTTGTGTGTCTTTTGCTTTCTCGCACTAAGTGCGCTGGCTATGCCCAGACGTGGGCCCCGGGCTCACTGTGCCACTGGATTCAAGCTAGCCTGGCTGATCACCATGCCACCCAGTTTAGACCCAGCCATATGCAAATATGTCTTGGCCCTGTGCCTCATGAGAACAGTTCAGACCGAACTGCCAAGCCAGGTCCTCCCTGGACTGGCAACAAGCATCCTAGGACCAGGGTTGAATTCTCCAGTGCATTGCTGAGGGGAATGACTCCATCATCTCTGTGATCGAAATTTTCTGATTGTGAGACCTTGCCCTGCCAGACATGCGGTGAGTTTCAACTGAAGTGCCCCACACCTTCTGGTTACTAAGTGTATACTTACCCTGGACACTTCTCTCTGAAAAGGTAGGGATCATCTCTGCATTAAGTGATGTTTTGGGTTACAATTGCAAGTAGCCTGCTGGGTATGGGTCCCATATTGGAAATACAGGATTACAGGGTGTCTACAAAGGAATGTTCCTTCTTGGACATCTACCCTGATATTATTGGATATCAGGGTTATCACCTTGCTATCTAGCAAGATCTGGAATATTGATTCAGTGCCTGATACTGACACTGAAGCGTCCTGAGTCCAGAGGAGTACCTTGTCCTGAAGAGACCCCCACACTTCGTCGACAATTAATAAGGATAGTCTTTAAAGCACTAGAAAATAATCTGATTCGTGATCTGGAAAATTGAATCAGAACTAAACTTTTTCTCCAATAACCTTTTGTAAATACAGTCACCTTGTTTGAATACAAGTTGGTTATGGTCACTTCACTGGGGTCACAAACGTCACTAGTTTTTTATTAATATTTACGTACTGTGTATATATATACGTGTGAACATGTTTTAGAATTTTTTCATAAGGATTTTTGGAATAATGAATAAAAATGCTACTCATTTCGGCTGAAGTGAGTAAGACCAGCTAACTCCTCGGGCTACCTAATTTCTTTTTTTTGTTAATATTAACTAATCCTACACGCATCTAATTGATTTAGATATTCTATAATTATCTTTTCGGTTTCTGATTGAATCTTTGCAAAAGTATAAACTTGCTTAAGTCTGATTTTCTTAAAATGAGTTCCTTGTGACAAGCTACATACACAAATCACCTGGAGCACCAGCATAGTGGGCCAACTCCACACAATGGACGTGACTCCATCCGGCATGCAGCCTGAAAGTTCATGACGTCTCTGAACTGGTGTTTGTGTCCTGAACCACTCAGGTTAAATTGTGTATGTGAGAGGATATGTCCTATTGCAACCAGCTTCCATACATCCACTGCTGTCCAGCTGATTGATTCTGGAGCCTGATGGACCATTTATTTTTTTGCCGAGTTTTATATAGCCCAAACTTGACCCGAATCCAATCGGGTATCAGAGCGCTTTACATAGCACCAGTTACGTTACATGAGGACACACATTCATTTTTTGTTAGGCACGGGGAGATTAAGTGATTTGCCCAGAATCACAGGATGTTCGGCGTCATTACCGAGACTCGAACCCAGTTCCCCAGGTCGAGTGCCCTAGCCGTTAGGCCAACTCCTCTCCCCATGTGGTATACAGTTCCACAGGTTGGACTTGATGTTTGTTTCTTTTAGATTTTGGGAGGAATTTGGTGTGCTGTTGGACACGGCATGCAGCCACCCCTCCTTAGGGGCAGTGCTAACACACGCCCCACACCAATCCAGCACAGGTGTCATCCATCAGGTGACCCTGCTAATAAAAGGGGCTGGGCATAAATGCTCTGGGCCAAAGTTAGTGACCTCCATTATGGTGTTTGCGTTATCCTTTACTTGGTATGTGGGCCTAAGGCTCCATTACTATACCCAATCTTAAACAACTACCAGTGTCAGGCATACAAATGCATACATTTCGACAAATAAATTACACTGCTACGGTCAGACATACAAATACAGGCATTTTAACAAATAAATGAAATTTCCACGCCATTGATCATGCTTTGCTAAACATAAGAGTTTTGTCTACACACATTTATCTCCATACATATGCCCCATTGTGCCCTCATTTTTTCACAAATAAAAAAGACTGATTTATTTTTCTATATTAATATGTGATCAGTTGGCATAGCTGATTTCTAATTCTACGAATCGAAGCTCAGCAGGCTCGGACACATGCATCCTATGGGATTTGTATCCTTCCGGGATTTTAATTATAGGTTTAAATCGCTTGATAAAAACATTGTACCAGGTTGAAGATAATGAGCTCTTTGGGGTTTGAGTGACAAAAGGTTTCTAAACTCCCTACAGAATTGTGCTCGCAGAAAACCCAGGCTGTACCCCAGGGCTATATATTCCGTCCCTTTGTGCTAAATATACACAATAAATAGGAAATAATTATCTGTGATAAATTACATAATTAGCAGGGAAACACCACATTAATCATAAGCAAATAATTATCTCTTGGTAACAACTTGATATTGACTCGTTTTTTTTCTGTAGGTAATGATTTGCAATGAGTATAAAGGGGCTCGCTCGAAAGCATAAAAAGTAAATACATGATTTGCCCTTTGACATGGGGTGTTGGACATTCAGAGTAAAAGAACTCTGCGGTGATTTTCAGCCACTTCTTTACATTCTTTCGGCGGTTTTGTTCGAGTGTTTGTTTTGGTTTCAGCTTCACAATGAGCTGATTTTCATGATGGAAATGTTAATACCAGCACGGTCAAGCATCACACACCACAGCCCTATCAAATCCATTAATAAACTCCTCTAAGGCATTACAGGGCGGGTCTTGACACGATGATGAATTATTTAATGACCGCATAATGTTTGCAAAGCTGTTCAAAATCATATGGATATAGGTTTAATTTCTCTTCAAGGCAATGTGGTGATTTGATGTGAGACCACTTTAGGGGGAGGATAAATATTGATTATTGCTCCCACTGACATCACATTTGAACCTCCCAATAGTTTTCACTGCCTACCAGTAAATCAGGAAATATTTATGTGTGCTGTACAATCGAAATCATGCCAACAAAGAATTGAACATCACCACGTCTTAGTAGGGGTGGTCTTTGTTACACCATACAATATCCCGAGGCGTCAAAAAATATTAAAAACTCCCCTTACGATTTATAGGATTGTTTTAAGCAAAACATTACATGTTGGAATTTTAAAATAGGCCCTGAAACTCTCGAACATATGAATTTGGGTTGTGACGAGTTAATTAATTTTTTACATGCCTAGTGATTCACACTCCGTAATTACCAATACCCTGGAACGAGGTACATATGGTATGATAGTATCTCAAATTCCATTCTTACTTAGAAATGGAAAATAGCAAGCATAAATGGTTTTTAGGGCACTATATGTATTTTGAAATTTTTCTATGCCCTTTTCCCTGATAGTTTTCAGCAGGTTCGACCTGCCAAAATCAGTCAGGAGACAACATTTGTGTGCGATAATTATGGCACAGCTCATAATTATGTTCCCTGTGCAATCTATTGTTTGTACAGGTATCAGAATTAAATTCACAGTTTATCATCAGGTACTAAGTGTGATTAAATTGGACAGTGCTTAATACCTATGATCTCTTAACAGCTAGTAACTCTTTCACGCTACATAAGTTACCATTAAACAAAAAACATATTCTCTTACGGATGCAATAGCATGCAGACTGACCCTCAGGAACTGGATGAATGTGTCTGGTTTCAATTCAACATGGACATCTGGTACACCGGTTCAGAGAGGACCTGGCTCAGTAGTTCGGAATGGAGTGTTTCCAGTTGAGCAGGACTTAAGTTGATTTGCATAAGGCTAACTGAGGTGTCATGGCGGGCAAAAAATGATCTGTGGAATGCTACACTGTGCAATTGCCATTGGTTAGACTATTTGCAAGCATCCCTCCCACCACCTTCTGTGTGTTTAACAGACACATGAGTGGCTAGAGCTACTGACTTTGGGACATGGTAAACTAGGTTTGAATCCTGGCCTCAGCTCAACATCCTTTGATTCTGGGCAAATCAATGATTCTCCCAGTGAATACAGAAATGTTAATTGCAGCCAAGTTCTATTGTAGCACTCTGATGCTCCTGGGCCTGGCTTACGGTTTCCACTCTTCAGTAGGTACTGGTTGTTTATTGGATAACATAAACATAGGGATGGTGCCAGACTGATTACATGCACCCCCTCAGGAAATGTTGGCCTATAGTCCTGCTAGCTCACAGTGCCACTATAAGTACCACTAAAGCTTGATGGGTAACAAATGGTTTGGGCAACCTCTGAACATGACAACTCTGCGCCCCAGGGAATAGTGGTAACAGATCTAGAATCATTTTGCTCAGTCACTCTTGTTCTCTCAGATAAATATACAAGAAATACACCATGGGGTGTTTTCAATAGTAATTGAACCATCGCGATTCTTGTGTAAACTATAAGTGCTGCAATGATTAATAGACAGAAGCAGACAAATGTGATTAACAATATAAGGACGGTGAAAAGTATAAACAATTCCACCATTGTGCTAAAACAGTGTATATATGCTGGCATATAAGCAGTGTTCCCTGTACACTGTGTGTGTGATTGCGCAGGTACCTCAGCGCACAATAACTATTCTGAAGCATACACACTTCACGCAGAAACCGCACACTTCACACATCGCAAGAGAAACCATTTGCAGCTGCTGCTTTTAAAAGAGAGCAGTGCAAAAATGTTCACTTACAGCAAGAGAGGTGGAAGAGCAGAAGTTTAGCTTTCCTCTTCCATGGCAGTGTGTGGGGCTGCCAAGGGTCAGAATTGAAGTAGCAAGTAGTTCCCGCACATACCACTTGCTGCATTCGTTTTCGAGGCGGCGGTATGACATTGAAGAATGTATTTTTTATGGCCCTTCCCTAATTGTCATTGTTTGTGTCCAAGGGCATGATGCGTCATCACCTCAGGAGATGTTTTACATTTCACCCTAAGGGTGGGTAATGTTTTGTTTAACGTCTGTTCTCTGGACATTGGCAGCCAATGCACCCACAGGAAGGGTGTCTGCTGTTCTTGGGCCACCCGGACCACTCATGAAGGTGATAATAAGAAAGATAGAGGTCAGCCTGCTCAATCTACCTGCATCAGTGCACAGGTCCGGCAGTCTTGGCATGTTTTTCGAGCTCAGTGCTGAAATGTGCACCATGTAAATCATGCAAAAAACATTGCCTAAATATGATAAAGTCTCTTCAAATTCAACAAAGCTCTTTTCCCTAGCATGCAGACTCTCTGATGTTAATGCATCAACATATATCACTCCACTCGAGGCATATATTAAAAATGAGATTTTATGAACTTAGAACCATTCCTGCACTGGTAATGGTAAAATAAATTGTGAAGTAAGAGGCAAGTAATTTGTAATGTGCACACTGTGTGTGGACCACATTCTTATAGATAGAGCAACATTATAGTCTATTAAATGAATCCCAATACGTTTATATGCCTCATATTCTAAACTCACATATTCTAAGATATTTACATATGCAATAATAAAGAATATGGAAGATTGCTGAAATAAAATATTTGCCTAAGTTCACACAGTTTAGTTAAGCAAGTAAGCCGGGATTTTGTCCAAGGTTTTCTGGTTTCACTTTGTGCAATGAGCCACTAAATGGGTATCTATTGGTTGCCTCTTTTTAACCGAAAATGTTGGTGCTTTGTTTTGAACTCTGTCAGCATAATTTCCACATTCGTTAAGAAGTGCAGGAGAAACAGGCTTGCCATCTCCGTCACTTAAGCCAACGTTTTTTTCCCAGTTTGTATTGCGAGGCAACAGTTACATTTCTCAGATTTTTAGCATTATTGTTAATGTTGTCATTACCATTGTCTTAAAATCCCAGAGGAATTTACATTGATACACAACATCAGTGATGTAGCCAGTATGATATGGGCTCTAGTGCAGGGAAGAAAATTGTCCCTTTGGTTGCTGTTTGAATGGTGAAATATAGAAATAATCAGCTTTCAGAGGCTCCTCAGGCCACTAGGCCCTAGTGTCAATGCACCTGCCCCTGTATATTTTTTAGCTGTGGGATCTGCAAAAGGATTGTATCTGGCGCATTCCTCCCCATGAATTTTGTAGCCCATTCGGTTCCACCCTCAGGCAGTATGAATGCCAGGGAAAATCACAAGAGGTGTAACTCACAATGGGTTCATAAACCCATGCAGGGTAATTAATGCTAATAAATAAACATGTGAGCATATTCCTCTTTGACCTAAACTGGAACCCTAGGTAACTATTAAATGCATGGTCGTTTTTTTGGCACACATAGCCTTGGCTACAGTGCACAAAGACATTACACTTCTGCACACAGAGGAAAAAAATTAGAGGGAACATTGCATATAAGTACTGTGTCTAGTATATTCCCACTTATGCATTCCCTAACCTGGATGATATGGGCGGGTGTTCTGTCAAGAATCCCCTATGGGGAGATTTTTATCCCCATTACATAAAGGCAAGGTATGTAGGTCCACATCTTTGTCACAAGTTGGACATCCCTCCTCGCAGAGGGTAAACAGGAATCAGCTGTGCTGAAATGCTGACCATAGTGATGACCTCGCATGACAGTAGAGTGCTCCTCTAATTAGAGTACAGAAATAAGCGTGTATTTATAAGAACAGCTTTCATTCTTCTGTGTTAAGGCTTCAGCCGAGCTGACATTGTTTATTGTCTTAGTTATAGCACCGTCGCCTTATGAACAAATAATAAATGACAACATTTGCATTTGCACAATGTATATTCAGGTCATGTACTCATGTCAAGATGTCATAATAGTGTACTTACGTAGTGGAATTGTAAGCAATGTGGATTCAGAGAAATTAATCCTGCACTGTTACCTAAGCTAATGTGTATGAAATGTCAGCGCGTAGAAAAAGAAGGCAACTTTAGAAACATGTACATGTAAAACAGCAGTGTTTCTTCTTGGGCCCAACCTAGCCTTTGGCTGCTGTTTGAATGGTGAAATACAGAAATAATCAGCTTTCAGAGGCCCCTCAGGCCACTAGGCCCGAGTGTCACTGCACCTGCCCCTGTATCTTTTACTGTGGGATCTGCAAAAGCATTATATCTGGCGCATTCCTCCCAGTGAATTTTGTAGCCCATCCAGTTCCACACTCAGGCAGTATGAATGCCAGGGAAAATCACAAGAGGTGTAACTTACAATGGGTTTATAAACCCATGCAGGGTAATTAATGCTAATAAATAAACATGTGAGTATATTCCTCTTTGACCTAAACTGGAACCCTAGGTAACTATTAAATGCATGGTCGTTTTTTTGGCACACATAGCCTTGGCTACAGTGCACAAAGACATTACACTTCTGCACACAGAGGAAAAAAATTAGAGGGAACATTGCATATAAGTACTGTGTCTAGTATATTCCCACTTATGCATTCTCTAACCTGGATGATATGGGCGGGTGTTCTGTCAAGAATCCCCTATGGGGAGATTTTTATCCCCATTACATAAAGGCAAGGTATGTAGGTCACAAGTTGGACATCCCTCCACGCAGAGGGTAAACAGGAATCAGCTGTGCTGAAATGCTGACCATAGTGATGACCTCGCAATGACAGCAGAGTGCTCCTCTAATTAGAGTACAGAAATAAACGTGTATTTATAAGAACAGCATTAATTCTTCCGTGTTGAGGCTTCAGCCGAGCTGACATTGTTTATTGTCTTTGTGATAGCAGCGTCGCCTTATGGACAAATAATAAATGACAACATTTGCACAATGTATATTTAGGCCTTGTACTGATGTTAAGATGTCATAATAGTGTACTTACGTAGTGGAATTGTAAGTAATGTGGATTCAGAGAAACTAATCCTGCACTGTTACCTAAGCTAATGTGTATGAAATGTGAGCGTGTAGAAAAAGAAGGCAACTTTAGAAACATGTTCATGTAAAACGGCAGTGTTTCTTCTTGGGCCCAACCTAGCCATGTGACACCCATTCCTTGGACATAAGTCGCCTTAAAACTGTCTCATTATAAGAAAGCTATCCATAGCAATGCCACAGCATGAGTTTATAAAAAAGGAGCTAAAACTCTGAAATATATATTTTTTAAAAGGCAATGATACAATTTGAATACCAGAGCATACATAGTGCCAGTATTAAAACTATAAAATCGAATATCTATTTAAAAAAAACAATTTATATAAAGAAGTTAAGATATAAAAAATCAAAATGTCCCCACCAAATGCCAGCAGTGATGGGCTGTTCCAGTATAGGCGCCAGATTCCAGAACGGACCCGAGGCGGCGAGGACCTGCTCAGGTAGGATTGATTTTAATAAAATCATTTTATTACGTTATTTAAAAACCCCCACCCCCGCACGACACCCCCCTCCCCTCCACGAGCCGCGACTGCTTGTATCTGAGAAGTTTGTCTCTCAGGTCTGCTTCATTCCGTTATAGTTTAATCGTACTACTAGTCCATGGCATCGTGCATGGCTACTTTCACGGCTATTCGCTCCTATGTGTCCCTTTTCATGCAGAGAGTCTGTTCATCTTTCTATTCTCCTGCAGGCAATTTCATTGTCACAAATGTCCCTATAATTTCCTGCCCTCCACGCACCCCTCCCCCCCCCCCTTCCTGGACGAGTCGTGGTGGCGGCATTTGCAGGTAGGCCAAGGTTTGAATGGGCCTTCAGACTGAAGTTTCACTCTTTCCGTGATGTGTGCGCAGTGGACGAGTGTGCCCGGGGGGCGGGGCTGTGTGGATAGTTGGCAATCCGTTCACCAACACCAAAAAGCACATACTGATTCTGACAAGCTCCTCGATGCAATTCTGCTCAAAGTCTGCCTAATGATATAAAAGCAATAATTCCTGATCCTGTTAACAATAACACCATGCTACCAACCGCGCTGTCCCCATAACATCATTTTATTCACATACGCAATTTATGTAATGTTTCTTTTCCCCAGAGTAGGTGTGCACGCATTTACATACCCTCTGTGCTGTTGGAGTTTGAAAATGTCCTAATTCCGAACTTATTTTTGTAACCAATATTTCCTTACAAATTATTTTATATACATTCAGCAACATCCTACACACGTATGTCAAAACCCGTTGAGAAGGGTGTACTGCGTCTTCTATAAGAATAATGTGTATTTCATTGGGAGTACGTTGCGGTAGGGGTTCAGATAAGCATAGGAAATGCATGCCAGATGTTACGTCCGTAGCATCCATGTTACTTCTTTGCAGGTTTTCATCTAATTTGTATCGCATGTCCATAGACATGTAGATATTCCCCTGGGAACGCCCCCTCCAGCACATACATGTTCCCCAAATACATGGCCAGAAAACATGACAATCTGACCCGCCACTTTCACCCACCTGCCAAGCCAAACACATTCCACCCTCCTACAGACCTCATCACTAACAGCAGACTTAAGCCTCGCCTGTACAGCCTATACACCCGGCTGTGACTGTACTTGGATGGGATACTGACCGGATGTTGACAGCTTGGGGGATGTGGAGAACCTGTGTTTTCTGCTGCGATGGTACATGGCCTCACTTGCGTTCCTCTTGTTGGGCAAACTATATAACATTTGTAGAAGCTGGGGCTTGAAATGTTCTGACAAAAAAGGTAACATGTTTCATACATCAGTGTTTGCCTGTACCTTTTCCAGACTGTTCTATTATTACTATTGTAAGGGGCTTACTTATTTATTTTTCTCAGTGTGTAGACGTCTAGCATGTGTTACCTCGCTTAAGTGGCGTTATGGGGCGTACTCTCTATTTAGCTTTTAACGTCAACACAAAAACATTATTTCGAGCAATTCCTTGTTTGTACATTTTTTCACTTAACTATTGTCTCCCACACCCTGGAAAAATATGCCTGGCTTTAATGTACAGCAATGTAACGTTGTTCTTCGTCTGTGTACATTTTACGAACTTTGTTAATTGTTAGACGACCCACCTTTCATTTGCGAGCCTTCACTGCTATTACATTATGTATTTGCGGTGAAGCGTCAGCATAGTAGTAGAAGAGAAATAAGCAAGAAAATGATTAAGAAGTGTAGGACTAATTAGAAGTATGATTTGGTGTAAATAGGATTGAGTAGGTGCAAATTTGTGTAAGTACGAGTAAGTAGAAGTAACTGTAGGACTAAGAGTAAATAGAGATGTGAAATGTGAATAAGCGTAAGTAGGATTAAGTGCAGGGTTATGGGTAGGAGTAAGAGTGATGACAGAAAGAATGAAAGATAATGAGGGAGACGATGAAATGTGCGAATATATAGAATGGTTTATTAACATCCTTGCTTCCTGAAATGTGCTTGAAAATGTACCATTTGCTTGCTCTTTTTTCAAAATTTTCACAGGGCGAGAACCCCCCGAACCTCCCTTCATAGAGTCGAGCTCGCTCGCTACACTCGCTCGCCACATTGCGCTGCCCATGACTTTTACACCTCACCTCTTTCAAATGTCACCAGCCGCCACTGCTCCCATTCAGATGTAATCTGAAATCCAGACAAATCATGGCCGCTGGAGAACCTTTAAAGTAGCAAGATGAGTTTGCTACATAAGCATTACAAGCCCAGTGGAGAGAAACATCCCTGCACACAAAGAAACCCCTCAAAGCATTCTCACAGCCAGACCCATTGTGAAAAACTTCACTTTCTTTATTCCGACACCGAAATTTGAAAGGTAATTCCGAAAACTCATGTATAGACCCTTCCCTTTATGCTTCATATTTGCCGACTTGGTGGTGTTCTAAGCAGTATTGAAAATAAAATGTCAAAATTGGCAGAGTAATGAACCTATGGACTATCCAATCCGTGGATGATGTTTCAGCAACAGTGAACAGTCGCCTCTCTAATTTCTATATGGGCAACATAGTGTATGCAGCATCTTTGCCTGTCATGTGTAGTTACTGTTTTGTCAGTTGGTGAGGTGAAAACAGGTGTGTGGCATTAACATGTTGCCATGGCATGCGACCAGAACGGAATGTCTGAAGCTTCCAACTCAATAGCAGTATAGATCTAAGTTGTGATTGCCCATGTTTTAAAGTGGACATATCGTGTTGTATGATGTCTATTGCTGACAACACTATCTTACCCAGGGAGTACATTCTATAGGACAAGGTGTTCAAGCCATTGTCCACCACTGCTAGGCCCTTCTCTAAATTAGCCCTGTCTACCTCAGTCTTTCAGCATCTTCCTGCTGAGACACTTTATATGTTTTATTGTATATTACATACAAGAGGCCTTTTTGACATGGTTTTTGAGGACATACAACAAGGAGCTCCAGAGGGTATCTACATGCCAGGCCACCCCCCAATCAACAAGTAATCAAACAAAAGGGTCTGGCACTCTCTTAGGCACTTTCAACAATGTATGTCATAAATATGTAGGATCACTGCAGGGCGATATTTTTATCTTCTCCCTAATTAGGTAGTTATTTTCATGAATTCTAACCTGATCCCCTGTGCCTCAATACTCAATAATTTAAAAACTCCCACAGTCTATAATCAGATCACTCAACACACATCACTCAACACTTGGGTGTGTGTGCATACCACAAAAAAATATTTCAAAAAAGTGTGGAGAAATGAGAAAGTATGTCACGTGCGCACCACCAGAGGAGCTACTGGCAGGTTCTCACCAGCTTGCCCACGTACTTATCGTACACACACACCCAAGTGTTGAGTGATGTGTGTTGAGTGATCTGATTATAGACTGGTTTCCCCGCTGTGGGAGTTTTTAAATTATTGAGTATTGAGGCACAGGGGATCAGGTTAGAATTCGTGAAAAGAACTACCCAATTAGGGAGAAGATAAAAATATCGCCCTACAGTGATCCTACATATTTCTGACATAAATTGTTGAAAGTGCCTAAGAGAGGGCCAGACCCTTTTGTTTGATTATGGTTTTTGAGGACCCACAAGAAGTCCTGTAGTTCCAGGTCATCCAGAAGAAGAGTCAGTGTTATTTCACCTGGGACAGCGTTGAGGTTTTTAGCCATTCAAGGTACAACTTCCCAACCGTGTACATTGTTACCAGCCCCAAGTGTTCTGTCTGCACATAACGCTGGTCAGGCCTACTGATCTTAAAGCCCTTGTTGTTGGCCAGGAATCTTGCTTGACATCTGTTAGTATCTAACAGCCTCACCAACCATCGCCTCCAATTGGTGTCTGATGTATTGTATGTACCATTATGCAGCATGATGTCAAGTGTTTCCTCTTTGTATTTAATAAACTGCTGCCAGTTTTCAAATCGTGCAAATGTGGGAATGTGTGGTGTGTTCACATCTTTTTCTTAGCTTACCCAAGACAAGACGTTTGTTGCACAGCAGTGTTCAGGAACATCATCTATTGTGCTATTATGCATGCCCTAAACAAAGCCTATTTCCCATGAAACTGCCAATCTTTTGTCCCCCAAATTGATTTTACATCAATAGTGTCCCTCCAAAAGTCAAACCTTCGTGTAGACAGATGGGAAAGACAAGAAGCAGAATATTTCAGATTGCTGTTTGTCAACATATTTGTCTTTGCATGTGATGGTGCAAATGTATAATAATAAGATACTGGGTCAAATGTATCATAAACTGAAACATGAGCAAACTTCTGCACAAATATTTTTTAACTACCCTTTGGTGGTGTAGGGCAATGTTCTCATTGTGTGTAATTGAAAACAGCATGTAAAGTACTTCCTTTAAGTAGGAAATGATGATCGTAATAATGAAAACAAAACATTTCATCGTAATTAGATGTACCTTCATACAGTTCACAAGACAGAAAAAGAGTAGAATGCCACAAATCTTCTAGCATTTCATGTACTGTGTTTACATCTCAGTCATCAGCGATAGTACTAGGGGTGACAATGTCGTTTAAGGAAAGTTTAAACAAATATAAAATTTGTAAAAGTTCAGTGGGCCATACACATCATGCAATACCTTATCCCATACACTCCTATCAGGCACTAGAACAGCCAAAATGTTCACCAGGGAAAGGTCTCTTCGTTCTTTGTGTGATGACGTGCGTGGTTTGAGAACCAAGTTCAGCAGTTGTACTGCAGAATGTTCTGGTAGATAGTGTCCATTGAGAAGCAGGAAAAAAACTGTTACAAAACTAGTCCAATGGACCAGGAAAAGTAACACAATAATAGATAAAAGTTGTAACCATGGAGGCACAAAGTAAATATTTTTCAGCCAAAGCTAGAAAACACGCAGTTTCCTTCGAAACATTAGAGTTGGTGGTGCAGTTGGATCAGATGAATCCAAGGAAAAGTTATCAAAGTCGATGAAGTAGCCAGAGACAGTCCGATCTATTTTTGTCAATTTTGCATGTTCTGTAGAACTGGGAATTGACACAGTCTGTGGCACGTTGATGGAAACTGGACTTGTGTCAGGATCCCGAATTAAAATCTGTGTTTCTGTACCAGTTGAGTTTACAATTGTTGTAGTGACTGGTAGAAGGGATACTTCAGTGTTGGTTACTGTAATCTTTCAGTTATCAAAGCTTCCACCTGAACGTAGTTTATGGTAGCAAGATGAGGCAGGTAACTACCCAGGAGCTCACATGGCCTTCTGTTGACAATCGGCCACATAGTGTGGCTTGATCAAACCAATGGAGATGAATTTCATGTTTCTGCAACCAGCAAGGGACAGAAGAAGTAAAGTTCTGTTATCTTCAACAACCAGGACAGGTAACGGCCAGGCAGGATGGCCCAAATTCCTTC
This sequence comes from Triturus cristatus, assembly GCF_964204655.1. NCBI lineage: Eukaryota > Metazoa > Chordata > Amphibia > Caudata > Salamandridae > Triturus > Triturus cristatus. Next base: position 1,194,183,804 of record NC_140591.1, read on the forward strand.
TTTTTCACTATTTTCCATCTGACCAGATCTCCAACCTTCGGGATCCAGCCAGGCCTCACCGGTAGTAAATGCATTTCTCTAGTGGTGGTGCATTTTTCTTGGACGTTGCTTTTTAAGTCCTGTGAAACTGTCAGAGGTTCATTTGGATCAAATGGTGTTTCTGTCACCATTGTGCTATGATTTTCAAGGTCTGAGATCCACATTTGTACCCCAAACAGGATTTCATAGGGATCCGACCACCCAGGGATTTTCTAGACAGAATGTTTGTTGAGTGCCCTTTGGACCCCGTTTGGATGATGGACCGAACTGCGACCTGTGCCTAATACCTTAGCTGTAAAAGACTGCTTTCAGTCCTGTTTTTTCTGTCCACGACCGCATTTCCCTAAGGATGGTACGGAGAGGGATATCGTAAGGTCACACCCAAATTCCCGTGGAGGCAAACACTGGAACTTGGTCAGAATGTAGTGTGCCAACTGTGTATGTCCCGATAAAAGACTCGCAGATCCTTTATAACAGTTTGGGTGTCAGCTGACTGTGGTCATACCCATAGGAACCCACTGCCACCAAGATATACTTGTAAGCCCCATCTGATGACATAGGGCTGCAATGGTCCAGATAAACACAGGCAATCGGCTTATTAGGGATCAATAGAGGTGTCTGCGGTGGGCATGCCATGGTAGAACCCCTTCATTGTCTGGCAGATGTTGCATTCAAGTCCTGGGTCTGCTTATAAAGACCTGGGCACCAGTAGCATTGCTGCAATAGTGAAATTGTAGCAGCCATCCCGCATGCAGTTAAAATGAATCCTAACCTGCTGTCAGAATTTGGTATTATTCTATCCCCAACTCCAGGATTTTGAGCAAATGGTATGTTTTGTGTATCTAACTTGTTGGAGTACTTGAGTGGAAAGCCTTTTGGCAAGTGGGTGTCATTGCATGTAGCGCTGACAAATGCCATGATGTCATTGTCTATTTGTGTGCTGGACCGAGCTATTGCAGCGACTACAGCAGTTCGTCCTGTTGCTTATGAGGCTACATCACCCAGTGAATTCCCTGCAACATGTACGCCACCACTCTTATTACTCAATGTGTGAATTTTATGAGTCTGTGGCAAGCAATCTTTCATGTAGGTTTTTTCAGGATGGAATTCTCCATTCTCCATCCTGCATGTGCCCCTTTACGATAGCAGATGCTGCTGAATATTCTGTGGATGCTTTGTCCCTACGGCAGGTTGTGCAGAACCATCAGTGTATATGATGTAAGTATACTGTTCCACAGGCATAATTTAATTAGGCAGAGGATATTCTTGTTCATATTGCAGAAAGGCGTATGTTTGTAATGTAGTGTCAAATCTGTAGTCTACATCTATTGCAGTGAAAGAGTTAGCCCATTGTATCCAACAAGAATGCAATGCTTTTGAATTTGGAAAATTTTCCCGTGTGGCAGCCGTTAAGGTCGGCACCGGAGTCATGACAATAATTTGTTTTCCTTGAGCCAGTAATCTCTGTCACCACAGCAGTACCAATGTCGGTATTTTTTCTGTCATTGCTAAACGCATTACAGCATTAGTACATAAATGTGATTTATATGCAATCGGTACCTTCATTGAATGTCACATGGGCATCCCCTCGTAAAACCCGCAATTAGACAGGTTTTATCAGGTTTGTTGTTCTCACATGTGTATGTAAATATTTGGAAGCTTGCATGTCAGCTTGTACTAAACTTAATAAATGCGTGTGGTCGTTGGTCTAGTGTGTGCTTGGGAAATCTGGATAGATCAGGTCTTACAATGGTTTAAACCGTTCTACATAATATGGAATGTAAGTTTTGCCAGACTGTAGGAATCCTAATATGGATTGTAACATATTCACCGTTGTTGGATACAGTAGGAGCTCACACTTCTCTAAGAAATGTGTTGCCAGGCTTTTGCCTTCACTTTATAACTTGTATTCTAGATACAGGGCATTGAGGTGGGCAATTTTGAACTTTTTAATGTTACATTTGTATACCAAGTGAGCAAATCCAGGAATTATGCGATCAATTCTTGTCAAGAGACAGAAAGGTCATCATCTATCAAGTATATGTCATCGACATAAGGCAATGCCTGATAGTCAACATTTTTGTAGAAGTTCTGCTATCCTGGCTGAAAACAGTCCACGCCTATTCTTATGCCACTGTGGCAATCAACAGAACTGTTTTTGACAGCCGACCGCTGAAAATGTGGTCAAATAAAGGCACTATTATTTTGGTAGAAAAATCCATTTGAGATATCAAGTGTAGTTTTGTATTGTTTTCACAATATGCTGTTCATTAGTGCTGTGCTGTGTGCGTTTTGTACTGCAAATGTGTGAGTAGCTGTGTTTAGGTGTATATAATCTAAAACTAAACTACACCTTGGTATTCTGGTTGTTCTAGATTCTTCCTAACTTGTTTTTGGCCTAATCTTTAATGGTGTATTGTCTTTGAGGTCCCGGGTAATCCTCACTGGAATTTCATGATAAGGAGAACCATCATCCCACCCGACATGGTTGCAGTATAATGCAGAAGCAAGTGCTAATGCCCACTGCTTGGCGTATGAATGTTTAACTGACCCTGGAACGAGGTTGGAAAATGCAGCCAAAAAATTACAGTTTCTCCATTGGGGCAATCCATTATGAACTCAGGTGGCCGATGCTTTTCAGACTGGAGAATATCGTAACTGTGTGTTAAATCCTCCCAAAGGGGAACATTAATATTTCTAGGTACCTCCCCAATTGGAGTTGTATTTCATATAAACCATGTGGGACGCTTACCCTAGTATCTGGTGTCTCCACCTGGATATATTCACTCAGCGCTACTCCCACCACACACTTCATAAGGTGATTTCTGCTGCACTGTCCAGCATGGTCACTACCCACTCCCCACTCAGAAGCAGTGTCCTCAATATCCATGACATGCCTGACCCTAAGTCCAGCTACCTTCATCTTTTTGAATTGAGGTTTTGAGGTTTTAGGTTTGTTTTCCTGTTTAATGATGTAGCCAAGTGAACATTGTGAGTTCTTCTTCGGTTTCACGTGCACCTCTGATTTGTCCTCCTCTCCCCGAACATTTATCGAATGACTCCTGAAAGGAATGAGATGAATGTGTATCAGTATCCTGATACTTGTCAGGCGCTCTAATATTATCATGGTTACACAGATTATAACGTTTCTCAGTGGCAACCTGTAAGGGAGACCCACCCCGGATTTAGTTTTGTCTTTCTCATTATCCCACTTCTTCTTTGTTGAAGATTCGGGTGCTTGCTTACAATTATCCTTTTCAGAATTATTCTTTACTTGTGGTTTACCAGGTCCTGCTCCCAAATTAGCCATGTCCAGCATAGCATAGGTTTCTTCGATAATTTTTGGTAATTCGAGCTCCTGTTGTCCAAAGCCAAATCCCTTAGACGCTGGCTTATAGTCAACACTGCTTCCTCCCCGTTTATGTTACTTAACATAATGGCGTATACCGCTGCAAAATTGCCTGTAATTTTCATCCCCAAATCCAGGGCAGGTGCTGTCTCTTTCTCATTCTTGATCTGCACTTCTGGCAAAACAGCTATTAAAAGGGTACCATGTGTTCTGGTATAGACTGCAGGAAAGACTGTAACCCACATGGTGCAGTCTTCCACAGGAAGAGCCATGCCCATTGACAAGCAAATCATTAATATTATGTGTTTTTCCTGTTGGCCCGTATCGGGAAATACAGCTTCAAGCCTACTTGTTTTTTGTGCAATCCAGAATTGAATCTCCTTCCGTCTAGTGGGAACCTTAGCCATTACTGCAATTAGTGTTTGTGGGCTGATGCCTGCGGTAGCCAATTGTGGTTGTGCAGCTTGAACAGTCCACCCAGGGTTAAATGTCAATGTCCACATAACAAACGGTGTCAAACATCTGTATATCCACTAAGTGTTTGCATAGTCTCTGCAAATGTAATGCTGACAAATTATCACAATTAGGATGCATGTGTGGCTGGCTAAGACTGTCCATGTTGTTCCCTCATTACAGAGGGGACCTAGTCTAACGTTTTCTGCTGTGTGTGGTAGGGTGCTTTCAAACCAATTTCTGTGTTCTTGGTATGTTAAAGGTATTTATTTATTTCTTCACTGAGAAGACAGAAAACATGAAGATGGATCTACATAAGGCCTCAATACGTATTACTGACACCCTCAAAGACACTACATCACCATCTCTAACAACCTGTAACATATGCACATCAAAGTTTGCCATCAAAAATAATGCAGCATGGTCCTCCTTCAAAACGTACAGTGAAGAAGCAATCTTAAATGCGCTCACTTCTCTGAACCCCTCTAACCACTTCATAGACCCTCTTCCGCCAATCACAAAGAGTTCATACCGCTGATACTGCCATTATGGACCAAGATTATCAATACCTCTCTGCTTCAAGGCATTATTCCAGAAAACCTTGATTCTGGGCAGGTGCCCCCCATCCTAAAGAAACCAATGGCAGACCACACAGACTTGAATAATTATCGCCTGATTTCCAACATCCCAACTCTGGCTAAACTCCTAGAAAAATGTGTACACATCCAGCTGAGTAACCACATCGACCATTTCAACCTGCTCAACCAATACCAATCCGGTTTTCAGCACTGAGTCGGCGATGACCCACATAGTGGATGATGCACTAAAAATCCTGGACCAAAATTAAACGTGTCTGCTAATCCGGCTGGACCTGTCTTCGGCATTTGACACTGTCAAAAATGACAATCTGCTGGACCTCCTGTAATAAAAAATTGACTCATCAGGATCTGTGCTAAATTGGTTCAAATCTTTCCTCCAAAACAGATCCCAAAGATTCAAGGTCAATCATGCCTTATCCAGGGCCATGTCACCTACACTTTTCAACCTATTCATGGAACCTCTCACCGAAATGCTCAGCTCTTCCAACATCCACTATCACATGTATGCAGACGACACACAACTGTACTTAAATGTCTCCTCTCTGGAGGATGACAGGTCTCACAATTCAACTCTAAAGAAAACACAGGTATGGCTAAAAACCCTTAAGACTGAATTCCTCCTAATCACTCCACTCAGCCAAACACCCATCATAGAAAAATGGATTAAACAATTAAAATGCACTCAACGGTCAACCGCATATTATCAACTCAGTGGGCTTAACACTTGATAGGAATCTAAACATGCAGAAACATATCAGTACCGCAACTAAAGGAGCAAACATACAGATGACCATTGTGAGAAAATTAAAACCCTTCCTTCCCGCAAATGACTTCAAATTGGCAGTACAAGCACTAGTATTACCCAAACTAGACTACGGGAGTGCAACTCTCTACAGACTACCTAGATATAAAATGGCCCCTCTAAGAGCTTCACTCAACTCTGCGGCCAGACTCATCATGAGCATTAAGAGAAACTGCCACATTTAACCCGACCTGAGAGCCCTCAATTGGCTACCATTCAAAGCAAGAATCCAACTAAAAAACACCTCCATGACGCACAAAGCCCTTCATCACAATACCCCGAGTTACCTGGTCCAGAAACTGGAGCTTTCATGTGGTAACAGATCCTCCAGAAGTTCCAGCACTTTTCTTCTGAAACCACAATGATTTGCCAAAAAGAAAACCTACAACCAGACCTTCTCTGGAATCACTCCAAGGATCTGGAATGCATTGCCCCCAGAAACCAGACTGAATCCTTCTACTGTCTCTTTCAAGAAAGAATCTCTACTCATGAGTAAATTCACATGAACAATGTATCTAACCCTAGTAACGGATGTTTGTATAGCAGAACATAATTATGTCATACAGTGTTCTTTTGTTCAGCTTTCTTTCCTTGTAAAGCGCTCTGATACCCGAAAGGGTCTTGTTCGCGCTATATAAAACCTTCAAAAAAAGATATATATTTCTATTTCGTCATTTGGTGTGTAGTTATTTGGAACTTCATTTTATTTGTATTTGTGAAATAGCCTGGTTGTTTTGTCTGCTGCCAGGAATGTAACCCATGAATAGAACACCTCTGTCCTATTCGCTTAGTGAGCCTCAACCATGAAGGTGACATCTCCAACCCTAAGCGGGAAACCATGTATAATACTTTCTGACAAACCACATGTCAACAGTTCTCAACAATGTTAAGTGTGTCAGTGTCATGGTCTCCTGACAAAATGGATTATAGAGAGGTTAACACAATGGGAATTAATCCTATGAAGTGTTTAAGATTAAACAGCCTGCAGCCAACACATAGGAGTTCCCTACTCAGCGGAGGAGGATAATCCCTCCCAGAATGTGTGCCTCTGGTGAGGAGGTTTGTTGGGGTGCTTGGTATGCACAAAAGAACTACTCAGGTGATCCATTAAATAAGAACCAAATCCACCATGTTGGCAGCACCTAGTGGTATGGTTTCCACTTTTCAGTCAGAACGGTTATTTTGTTGGACAACATAAATGTTGGGATGGTGCCAGACTGATTCCATGCAGCCCCTCAGGATATGTTGGCCTATAGTTCTGCTAGCTCACAGTGCCCCATAAGTACCCCTGAACCTAGTAAGGTAACAAATGGTATGGGCAACCTCTGAACATGACAACTCTGACCCCCACGGAAGCGTGATAACAGATATAGAACCCTTTCGCTCAGTCACTCGTGCTCTCTCAGAGAAATATACAAGAAATACACAAAGGTGTGTTTTTAATATTTATTCAACCATCGCGATTCTTGTATAAAATATATGCGCTGCAATGATTAATAAACTGAAGCAGACAAATGTAATTAGCAATATAAGAACAGTGAAAAGAATGAACGATTCCACCATCGTACTAAAACAGGAATCAGCTGTGCTGAAATGCCGATGATAGTGATGACCTTGCAATGACAGCAGAGTGCTCCTCTAATTAGAGTACGGAAATGCATGTTAATTTATAACAACAGCAGTCATGCTTCCATGTTGAGGCTTCAGCCGAGCTGACATTGTTTACTTTCTTTGTGATAGCGCCAGAGCCTTATGGTCGAATAATAAATGACAACATTTGTACAATGAATGTTCAGGCCTTGTAAAGAATGTTCAGTGTGTCATGATAGTGTACTTATGAAGTGGAATTGTAAGCAGTGTGGATTTAGAGAAACTAATCCTGTACTGTCACATAGGAAAATGTGTGTCAAAGTCAGTGTGTGGAAAAAGAAGGCAACTTTAAAAACAGGTACATGTAAAATGGCAGTGTTTCTTCCTGGGCCTAACCTAGCCATGTGACAGGCCTAGTTGACGCTGTAAAGAAACTCCACAAAAGTAGAAAAGCTAAGATGAAGTGAGAATCCTTCTGAGAAAAGCAATTTTCAACCTAATCGGTCATATTTACTGAAACTCTTTACTTGAGTTGGCTTAGAAAAATATAAAAATGGTGAGTCACCATTCTATCTAAGTAATGTGATCATATTAAGTTATAGTTTTTTGTTTTGTGAGATGCGTTTTGGATTGATTGTTTTTTCTTTCAGGAATGTATCATCAGAGAAAGTGTAACTCATAAGACTACCACCTGATATGCTGAATTAATAAAAATGCTATTTATAGAAAAGGATGACCAACCTTCAAAGAATGCATAAAGAGTCAGTGACAAATGCAGACAGAGTAGGCCAAGTAATAGTTTTGAGCTTGTTGATTTTGCTGGTTTTAATGTACAAAGAAACCACATAAAGGATATAGATTTAAAGGCAAACTTATTGAACACTGACGGTTAATAAACCTCCCATTCAGTCCAGTTGCTTAGGTATGTTTGGTAGGCAAAGTTACGTCGTTTTTAATTCAATAGTACACATGCATCTTTGATAACTACAGGCTTTACACGCATTACACAAGGGAGGATGTCTGTTTTCAAAATCTGGACATTTGCACAAATTTTTGTGAAAGACCCATTTTTACCATGTCTTCATTGGCATACATTACATAACTTAGATTTCCTTGCAACTGTAATATCATTGATAAGGCAAGAATAGATGAGATGTGCACTTGCATAAAAAAGGCTTGCAAGATACCAGTGCCAAGTCTGTCTATTCAGTTTGGTAAGCCATGCAGTGAACGGTTCTAGGACAGTGGGCATTCCTCCAGTATATCATACTTTATTATGCGCTCTACAAAAGCATTGTAATCAGTACAGACTATCACAGTATTGCAAAAGTACGTACATATAAGTTAATTATAGATTTACTACACATAACTCCATAGCTATGTAAATCAAAGAGATATATTTCTTTTGTATTCTAAGAATCATGAAGGTATGTTTCTGTGAAAGGTAAGGTCTTGTGGAGCGGAATATCGTGGATCTTTTATACTCACACCTTCAAGATAATGGGGAAATCAATTTTTGCAGCGCAATAGTTTTGTAGGATGTAATTTTTGTTGTCGATATTCCGACTTACAAAAACAATTGGTGTCACAGTATTTTTGAAGCATTGCTACTGAAACTAAGTTTTACACAAGAGAGACCTAGGAGGTTATGGTATGTGTATGTAAATTAGAAATTATGTGAATTGCAGATTTCCCAGTAATCTAAAGCTGAGCAATTTCCTGGGTTAAATCATTTGTAACTCTTACCATGAATTGCGAGTCATAGCTATAACAAAACATTTTCTCATCCGATGCTGACATTGCATTTTCTTTACTTTCTGTGGTGAAATTCACTGTAAAAGACCCTCTGAATTGATGGTGTGACAAACTCTTTTCTGTGCCTCTAGAAATGCTGCCCATTTCTCAGTTGATTTGCTGTATATCTTGAATTTGAGATATTTTTCAGATTTGCTAGTTGTTGCATCTTTTTCTAATTTTAAATTGCTAAATGCCTTCATGGCAAAAAATGTATATGCCTTATGACTGATTTATTAAACTAACTGATCCTTAATTTTGTCTTCGAAATTGCATTTTGATATTTTATTTAACTTTTATTGTCTTCAATACATTTCTGATCTTGGACTCTGTTTTTGAGTCAGTCATTTCTTCCTTATTTACTGCCTGCATTTTGAAGTACTGTTTTGAATCTTATCCTTAGGGACACATTGCCTCATTTACTTATGAGGACAATACCATCCCTGGCCGAACATGGGCGATACTATCATACAGATTACTTAAGAGATAACACATCCACACTTGCATAATAACAATTACACACAGGCCTAATATGCGGTGATATAGTAATTCCAATTATGCATCCACCTTCACATTTTATGTCACTGTAGAGACATTTAGCCATCACAGGGCCTTGTTTAATTTGGGAACATGCTCACTAAGAGCACATTGCATCAGAAGCATCATAGAAGGACTTTTTGTACTCCTGTCATGGTGTACTCAATAGGCCTGACACATTTAAATTGAGATTTCATTAAGAAGATCTACAACAATGTGATATTTTCAAAAAGCCAGATCAATGTGGTGCATTAAAGATTAGCTGTATCTGTTTTTTAGTTTTTGCTGCTAAGTAATATCAGGAGGAGTAATATATAACAGAATACTAACTGCAAACGAACCAAATATATATGGAATTCATGTTGATACTCTTTCTACAAGGGGTCCCACGAATGCAGAATGAATCTGTGCTTTCATGTTTAATTGAAGTGTCTAAAGTGGATGTAAAAAGAAGACAGCAACAACAGACTCAAATTAATCAGGATCTGGATAGTAGCCTGACACCAATTCATAACTTGAAAAATCATCAGGTGTCTCCTCCTTAATGAGGGATTAAAGGAGTCATCAACTACCTCATGTAAGGCTACACTCCATCTAAGTACCTAGCAATTGTTACTTACAGTATTAAGAAATTGGTGTTTTTCCCTGTAGTGTACTTTCTAATATCTCTCCCACGTAAGTGACTAACCAAAGAGCATTTTCTGAAATCACACATCAAACCAATTGCACTGGGATGAAGACTGTGGCTAACCTGTCTCTGCAATTTTCCTTGTAGGTTGTAGGATAAGGGACTGTTCTAAGATCAAGAAGGGGCCTATCACCCAACCAATGTCCCAGTGTCACATTCTACTCAAGCCTCCTCCAGTGAATGAGCTGAGTAAAACGTTGGTCAGGTTTACAGTAATTTTCTACATAACATGCCAATTCCTTCCAGTCTCTATTCTGCAGGAACATTTCATTGCCATGGCAGGATTGATATGTGTTTTTCATAGTCTCTAGAGAATGGGGGTATCAGATATGTATGTGTTTTCTAGGAGTTAAGTTTTGTAACTGGTGATAACCCAGATGCAGTGCATTCAGGAAACTTGCAATTCCTTTGCAAGGACTTCTGATCTATACGAGTTGGAACCTGACAACAGAATGATGACTCTCATATAGAGCAAAAACAACAGTTGATGGACAGAATGCAGAACAATGTCATACATTCACCCCAGTACAGAGATCTGGGCCTAAATCCATCGTTTTTTTGCTCACCATGCCATTCCAGTTTGAACCCAGCCATATGAAAATCAGTCTTCACCCTGTGCCCCATGGGAACAGTCCAGCCGAACTGCCAAGCCATGTCCTACCTGGACTGGAACCAAGCATCCTAGGACCGGTTTCAGGGTTTCACCCCTCTTCAGCCAGGATAGCTTGACTCCAGTGGTACGGAGAGCACGGGACTCACGTCTGAGCATACCCATCCCATTCGGGTTGACAAATGCAAAAACAACAGTTGATGGACAGAATGCAGAAAAATGTCTTACATTCACCCCAGTACAGAGATCTGGGCCTAAATCCATCGTTTTTTTGCTCACCATGCCATTCCAGTTTGAACCCAGCCATATGCAAATCAGTCTTGACCCTGTGCCCCATGGGAACAGTCCAGCCCGGTCCAGGGAAGACATGGCTTGGCAGTTCGGGCTGGACTGTTCCCATGAGGCACAGGGTCAGACTGATTTGCATATTGCCATGTCTGAAGTGAGCTAAAGAACGATGATGGATTAAACCCAGATCAGTTGACTGGGGGTGAATGCTTGCAATGTTTAACACTCAGTCCATCATCCCCTTTGGTTTTGCTTTGTTCGCCCTAAGTTGGCAGGGTATACCCAGACTCACTTTGCCACTGGATTCACGCTAGCCCGGCTGATGATGGCTGATTAGCCAGAAATCGGTCCCAGGATGCTTGTTTCCGGTCCAGGGAAGACATGGCTTGGCAGTTCGGGCTGGACTGTTCCCATGAGGCACAGGGTCAGACTGATTCGCATATGGCCATGTCTGAACTGGGGTGGCGGAGAGAGCTAAAGAACGATGATGGATTAAACCCAGATCAGTTGACTGGGGGTGAATGCTTGCAATGTTTAACACTCCGTCCATCATCCCCTTTGGTTTTGCTTTGTTCGCCCTAAGTTGGCAGGGTATACCCAGACTCACTTTGCCACTGGATTCAAGCTAGCCCGGCTGATGATGGCTGATTAGCCAGAAATCGGTCCCAGGATGCTTGTTTCCGGTCCAGGGAAGACATGGCTTGGCAGTTCGGGCTGGACTGTTCCCATGAGGCACAGGGTCAGACTAATTTGCATATTGCCATGTCTGAACTGGGGTGGCGGAGTGAGCTAAAGAAAGATGATGGATTAAACCCAGATCAGTTGACTGGGGGTGAGTGCTTGCAATGTTCAACACTCCGTCCATCATCCCCTTTGGTTTAGCTTTGTTCGCCCTAAGTTGGCAGGGTATGCCCAGACGTGGGTCCCTTGCTCACTTTGCCACTGGATTCAAGCTAGCCTGGCTGATGACGGCTGATTAGCCAGAAACCGGTCCCAGGATGCTTGTTTCCGGTCCAGGGAAGACATGGCTTGGCAGTTCGGGCTGGACTGTTCCCATGAGGCACAGGGTCAGACTGATTCGCATATGGCCATGTCTGAACTGGGGTGGCGGAGTGAGCTAAAGAACGATTATGGATTAAACCCAGATCAGTTGACTGGGGGTGAGTGCTTGCAATGTTCAACACTCCGGCTCATCCCCTTTGGTTTGACTCTCATATAGAACCACTAATTCTCGCAATGGCATTGACAATAGAGCACGCAATTACATTTTGACATTGGGGAAAGGAACAGCTAAGGACACTGCGCCATTTGCCTGATCACTAAGTGCAATATGTTGGGGAGAGGGGTGCTCTTTTGAATTTTAGGGCACAACCCCCTTGTGCAATGTTTAGCATATAGCCGCATTACGAGTATCCTAAAATCTTTGAGGAGTCCAGTAACCCAGTTAAAAGCCATAAGGAAATTGCAGGATTGCTGAAACACCTCACCCTGTCTTCTTCCCCCATAATATAAGATGTTCAAAATTGCAGTGAAGAATGGGAAATTAACAGTTAAATCAGATGCATAATTATATCTTCATCTAGCAATTCCTAACATTTCAATGAATTTGCAAGGTCCCACTAAAAATACCAACTAAGATTTCACCCTCCTGTCCCTGCATTACCAGGACCCCTGATAACAGTAAGTCCTGGTGTAGTAGCTTACCAATTTGCAGGTATGGAGCATTGTAATGAATTCCACACTTGTCTGCAGTCATATTTGCCATGCTGTCAGATCCTTCCTAATGTTTCTACTCACGTAATGATGGATAGAAGAAAAGAGTCAGTGCTTTATATTTGTCTGATGTTTTCCACCACAGTCCATTTGCAGCTGGATAGCTTAGCTGTTCTGTGCCAGTCCAAGTTTTACCTTTAGTTCTTTTTTGTAGATCAAAATTCTCCTGCAGGACAAGCCTGAATACTACAAATGCACGTCTACATTTAAACAGATACCTTTGCAGTGGCCTCTAGTTAAAGTGTTTTTGGCAACTGAAAGCTATTGTTGGGACAAACTTTGAAATCTTGCCTGCCAAGGTTGCACATGGGTACCCTAGGTAGCCTCTTTACTTTCTTCCAGTCCTCTGGACATCTGGAGGTCACCCTCATGCTAAGTAGATGGTGTACAAAGATGCAATAATACATAACATTTTGAACATTGCAGGTCTTGGGGTGGTGTCAAGTGCTGGTCTCCTCATTACTCCCAAAGCACCCTGACTTTCGGGGGAGGCTTCTAGAGACAAGGTCTCATTCAAACATTTTCTCCAGCAGGGTCTAGTACAATCACTCAAAATGTATCAAGTTATAATAGGGCAGCCAGCTGAACCTTGGACAAAAGTTCCCATCCTTGATGCAAGTGGGGAGTAACTCACAAATTTTACAGGCAACTCCAGAAAGATATTCTTTCTTCTGATGCTTCCACCAAGTCAGTTTATGTCCTGAATGGCTGATGATGAGATGAAAGGTTTAAAATGCAAACGAGCAAGAGATTGGTGATAGCCTCTAACCCCATTCATAAACCATTTCCACAGACCAACTTGCTTACTTAGCAAACACTATCCTCTGGCAGCAGTTCCGGTTTGCCTTCTTGCAAACTATCATGGAAAACTATGCTCTAGGGCTTTTCAATATACCATGGCCCCTGCGGCAATGTCTAGAGCACTTTAAGTACACCCACTGATGCCCTGTTGAAATGAGAATCCATATGCCAAGCATTACCTACCTAGTTTATGGTAACAGGTTCCCTCCCTTTAGTTATGAGTAGAAAGAAGATGCAGTAAATACGAGCAGTTTGAAAGTCTTCCTTACGCTAGGACTTGCTTTTTGGCAAAATGCATAAATGCCCACCCCCTCTCCGATATTCCATATGTGGCCTGTGATTACTCCTCCCCCTCTTCCTACCGGCAGAGCCACTCCTTTTGCCTTGGGGCAAGGAGATATTTTGCATCTCACCAAAGTACTAATCACTGTCAGGAGAAAAGAGCCCAAAAGAACTGAAATAATCACTGCTAATGCTTCAAGGAATCCCCAAGTGCAATTTTATAAAGCCATCTTTACACAATGTTTAGCAAAGATCTATCATCCTCACCAAGCATAATTTGTGATAAATGAAGCACCACTTATGAAATGGTAAATTCAGTTTTACAAGTAGTCACTACAATGATAATAACACTTGGTAGCTAGTCACTGGGGGGAAATACTACGCCCCGAAACTAGAGCAACAAACCTTGTGGGTTGGAAGGTACACCTAAGGGTGACTTACTTAATGTTTACTAGTAGGATTTTTTTTAAATCAAGCAGTTTCATTTCACTTGTGCATATCCAACCAGTCAATCTATACTGGAATTTCTGAAATAAATTATTTACACTCTCACATCTGGGTGAGGAAAATAAATGCACACAAGACCATGTGTGGATTTAATTTTTACACCACTGGGTCATTTCCTACGTCAAGAGCTTGCATAAAAGTTAAATATTTCAGTTGGGTATAACCAAACGTCTACTATGAGGTCAGAGCACATGCAAAATATTTTTTAAAAAATGGGGAAGTATTCCCACTGCATCTGCATCAACCAACAGAACAAACTGTGGTTATTCTGAAGCCTGAAATGAATCCTGCCTTACTTCACTGGTGCAGATCTTTCACAAGATAGATTTAGGACGGGACCAGCCCTCATGACCAACTGAGCAGTTCTCTCCAGTAAGCGGCACGAGACAGATAAGTAGTGTCCGGACTTGGAGCCAGGCCCTAGGCATGTGGCGGTTTGGAGACCCATTTGTCGGAGGGTTTGAAGTGAACCCCAGCAACTCCATACTGCAGCGAAGACTCGGTCTGTCCTGATTGCCCAAGTGAGAAGACAGGTTTGTGGTTGAGGATGTGGCTGGGAGATGGGGGTGGGGCCTCAGAACTTTGGGATTGAATCCATCCCAGGAGAACTTACTCCCTGGCGCAGGAGGTGAGAGAGACAGGCTGTTGGTGCCGTAACAAAACTGCTCCATCTCACTCAATCACATCGTTCTTGTAAAATGCAATTGGGGCTATTAACAAAAAGATTGTATTTGTTGAGTGGAGTGTGGGAGCAGTTAAGTTACATACAGTATACGCCCTTTCTTTCCCCTTCTTTTGCCTTCAAAGAACAAGGGCACATCGGGAGCTAAGTCACAGGGTGTTGTCAAAAACTCTTACGTATATGAAGGCCTGTAGGTGATCGATCGCCTCAAAACTAACTTTCAGGGCCGTTTCTACCATTAGGCAAGACTAGGCGGTCGCCTAGGGTGGCAAAAGGGGGAGGGCGGCAAAAACATGAGTTTGGGAATCCCCTTGAACGGCCTTTGACCTCGAAAACGCATTGGGTAGCACCTTCTACAATTCGACGTGACGTCACATTCGGCGCCACTGGCGGGGGCCGTCACACCGTGCGTACCGCTATAAATATGCGACTTTCGATTTCGCTCTCGACCCGATCGGAGCCGGACCTCTGTGCTCGCACCCTGTGCTGACCTGACCCCAAGGTGCCTGCCCGCATCTAGGAGCATCTGTTCTTCTGAGAGATAACATTCCTGCCTCACCGCCCCAGACTCTAAGCATCTACACCTCAGATAAAACTTCCACAGTCCTGTCCACCCTGCTCCCCTGGACCGGCAGAGCCCTCTTCACTGGCTCTCCCCACGCCCCAACAGTAAGCACGCCCTGCTGTCCTCTTTTCCATAATATATTAACATGTTCACCAGTCAGCAGGGCCGGCGCTTCCATAACGCGCAAGTTGATCCTGTCAGTCCTTGAGCGATCAGTCACTCTTTCTCTATGAACCTCCCTTTGAGCGTTCCGTTTGTACCAGCGACCCAACGCAGGGCTTTACTTACAGACCCCTCTTGTCCCGCCAAATAAAGCCTGTCCCCCACCCTTTGTTCTCTGCAGACTCATCTTTAACCAACTCATTTTTCACTTCTCCTCTCACAGCCTGGTCACTCTCCATCACTGCCTCTAGTGTTTCCTCCCTACTGCTGACCATAATCACCTCCCCCCTGGACCTCCCCCTCCACTGGGCTCATCATTCACACCTCTGTGACCCTTGGGGTCACAGGGCTAGCCATGGACTGGTTCTCATCCTTTTAACTCTCCCTCTGATCTGTCACTCATCTCTCTCCACTCTTTCTGCTTCTTGTAAATTCATATGTTCTTACATTTCACTCACTCCTTTAAAACTCCTGGTGCTGAAAATCTTGTTGGGTGACTCATGCTGAGCAGTAGTGGGGCTCCCTACCAGGGACTATTCACCCCTCTGCTCGGAGGGAAGAGGGTGATAGGGGTCAGCAAAGTAATGAGGAGAGGCAATGCAGAGTCTGGTTGAAAGTCAGAGCACAAACTGAGCCATCCATAAGCCTGTCCAGTTTTCAGTGTTTATTTTGATGTGAATTTCAGTGGTGTTTTATCAGTGTTTTCCAATATTTTGAAATCTATGCTTATCAGTGTTTGTTGAGGTTTCAAGCCCCTAAAATAGACAACTATGTTTTCCAAAAAACATGCTCTTTTTGCAGTGATTGTCCTCACCCAGGATCACAAAGCACTCCACAACCTTGCCCTCGCCACCGTCCCACGCATCCGCCGAACGACCACAAGCAGAAGATCCTTCTCCCACCTGTTCCGCAAAGACCTGGAACACCCTCCCCGCCCACCTGCCTAAGACCCAGGACCTACTGACCTTCAGGAGACTCCTCAAGACCTGGTTGTTCGACCAGTAGCTGCCCCCCTTAGAGCCTTGAAACCCTCACAGGTGAGCAGTGTGCTCTACAAATGCTTGATTGATTGATTGATTGTTATAAAGCTCGTAGTTAATTCAAAGGAGAAGTAATGCGGGGTATGTAGTGCCTAGACTGTTTTATAGCATAGAGAGCCGGTGGCTTGTTACATTTTTGGGTAATAATGTTGTTACAATGCAAGGGGGGAGAGAGTGATGATAGTAAAAGGGAGGGGGCAGCATTTTTCAATTCTCGCCTAGGGCGGCAAAACACCTCGAAACGACCCTGCTAACTTTGCATCTAATCCACCCTGCCCGTGGGTTGAAAAAGAATGTTTAAGGAAGAAAGAAATCTAGAAGTCTGTCTCTCAAGGAAAAAAGCAATTGAACAACGAGGGTCTTGACTCACAGATCCAGTCATTCACTACTGTCCTGAATCCTATCCTTGAACTTTTTTCTAACTTATGTGCATTATTAGAGGGTTTAATTAAGTCTGCACTTTACCCAATCCAGTAACATTGAATTCTCCTAAGCAAAGGTCAAAGAAGGTTTGAAACTTTACTTAGCCAAGCCCCATCAGTCTGATGCGGGCACGCCAGTCGGTATGCTTACCACAAACTCCCCTAAAGGTCCAGCTTGGGTGAGTCATGTAAAATAGACCACCGTACGGGGTGTAATTGTGGAGGGCTTCTGGTCAGTCTGTCCAATCTGCTTTGCAAAGTCTGGTAATATCTTCCAATGTATTGAGACATGGTCGGGGTGTAGCAAAGCAGTTGGGCCTGTAAAACCACCCATAGCTACTCTAGAGCCACAAACTCCTCGGTTACAGTTGTCATTAGAGGCAATTTCATATGTTGTATTAACTAATGTCCCCACTCTTAAAGCCAAGCAGAAAGAGAACCGGTAGGATTTAAAGAACAAAGGGCCATATGTACGTAGCTTTCTTTATGTAGCAAACAGCCCGATTTGTAGAATCAGGTCGTTTGCAACAGGAAAAAACATTTTTCTATGTACAAAGACCCATTTTGTGGTTCGGTAACCTATTACTGAATCACAAATCGGTCAGCGATAGGGTATTAGGAAGGGGTGTGTTAAGGGTGTCCCTTCCTAATAGCGACTCGAGGTGGTATGTCAGAATGTTTTGTGATTAAAATGCAGTTGCAAAACATTCACATTTTACTACCAGCTTGAAGTTGGTGGTAACCCATTTGCAAACTGGAAGTGGTCCCTGGGGACCCCCTCCCCTTTGTGAATGTATGCAAAAAGATTTTTTAAGAGCAGGAAGTGGACCCACAGACCACTGCCTGCTCTGAAAAAATTAAAAGAAAGTTTTTCATTTTTGGTTTTGAAAGGCATCCCGTTTTTCTTTAAGCATTTAAAAACAAAAGTTGCTTCATTTAAAAGCAAACACAGACATGGTGGTCTGCTGTCCCCAGCATGCCACCATCCCTGTGTTTTTAGCGATTCTCAATGAGTGGCAAATTGCTACCTACCTCATGAATATTAATGAGGTAGGTCAATTGCGACTCATTACGATTCACTAAATGTGTCAAAAACACATTAGTATATAGGTGTTTGCAATTACCTAATAGCAAATTGCAAACATTCTCTATTAGGTCATCACAAATTAAAACCTGTGGTCCAAAGATTTTCACTAGGGGTATTATGAGGATATAATTATTGTGAGAAGGGTTGCTTAGGTAGGGAATGCCATTTTATTTCAATGGGGTAAACCCATTAAACCTCAGGACTTGGTTAATGTTTAGGAAAAAGAAACAGAGGATCCTGTCAGAGCAGAACGATTTTGATGAAACAGTTGCTTAGTAACTGTGATTTGGAAAAATGTATCTAGACATACAGCAATATATGAATGGTATAGAAAGAAAATACACATCCAGAGCCATTTCAATTGTATTTCTTGTATATATTGAAACAACCTGTATCAGCATGAAGCTCAAGAAAAGCCTAAGCGTGAAAACACAAAATTCTCCCTTCAAGTTGTAGTGGGAGGCAGTGACGCTCGTCCCTAAAGCTAGAGTCCTTAACTTTGATAATCTGTGGCTCTGAGTACCAAGAGTACAAAGACAAAAAGGTGAGTTCAGTACTTTTTCCACGAGCTGCCAGCACTTCTGCAAGAAGCACTTATCCTTTTGTGAAATGGAAGGTCTTTCTTAAGCTTCATGCTGATACAGGTTGCCTCTACATGTACTGATGAAGACCCACATTGATGGTTGCCAATGACCATGCTTTTCTGGGTCAAAATGTCAACGATGTCAACATCTGCCTGTACTGTCTGCAATTCTCTAAAGGGCTTTTGAGAAGAACAACTTGTTGCCCTGAATCCCTGGGATCTCTAAACCAAATTAATGATGACAGGCTTCGAAAATTGATGGACTTTCCTAACTTGAATTTTTATACTCAATCACTTTTTGTTCACTTGCTACACTGCACGAGCACATGTCACCTTGAACTTATGGAGCAGCTTTGGGTATTTTGGATGTAAGTAGTTTAAGTGCATAATAGTTTCAATATATACGAGTAATACAATTAAATTGGCTCTGGCTGTGTATTTTTTAGATACGATTCATATATTGCTGTATGTCTAGATACATTTTCCCTAAACACAGTTACTAAGCAACTGTTTCATTGAAATCAATCTTCTCCAACAGGACCCTTAGGTAGGAAATGAGCACAAGGATTTGGAGGGGAGACAGTGTGTTTAGAAATTTAAAGGCCTCCAATATTGCCAACACCTTCCTTAGTAGGTCATAAACCCGCTCTCTCCCGCACAGTCATATAAGGAACTAGCCCTTGGTTTACTTTTATAAACCCATAACACAGCCTGGTCAACCTTCACCCATGGTCCCTCCCCCGCTTAACATTTATTCCGTGTCCCCTGAGCTTCAATGTCAAGACCTCTAATGCATGTGACCCACTGTCATCAATAGAGAAAACAGATTGACTGTGGGTAATTTTGGAGCAAAAACGTGCGAAGATAGTGGGGCCAGTAGTGGCCAGTGCTCTGTCGTTTAGGCTAGCATGCCCGTTTTATTGCACCCACAGTTTTCAGCTAAACAATTGTTTCCTCCCCAGACTGCAGATCCCTCTAATTTTACTTTGTCATCCTTCCAATGTATCTCATGGAATGTGGCTGGACTTAAGTCTAAACTGGTTAACCCTGACTGGATGCCTTATATTAAGCAGTTTGTGTTTTCTTGCAAGAGACTTGATTCTTGGATACCTTTTTTATTGATGGCTTTGTTTCCTAGGTCAGGTCAGGTCATCCAGAGGTAGAGCTAAAGGTGATCTAGCTGTACTTATCGCTGTAAATTGGGCTTGTGTGATTAAGAACTCCTCATTTCAGTCTTCTCATTTTTTGGCACTTTGTTTGGGGGTTTAGGCCTAGATAGAATGCTCCTTAATAATTTCTATAATAATACTTTTGAAACAACGTGTAATCACATTCCCAAGCAATTAGTTAAAGATATGTTTTACTTTTTCATCAAGCAGAGTATTGAGCGGTCTCTTCTATAGACTGGAGATCTTAACATGCACCTGTGCAATATGCCTGCTATAGAGGTATGTGGATTAGAAGATTCTCAGGGCTTTGATAACATGCTCTACTTCTCTCATAACATTTTGGGCGATGCGTTGAATGATATTTTCATGGAATTCAATCTCCATTTTGCTTTTGACGTGTGTAACCCGCCATCGCTAGTGATTCCCACCTTTATGAGCAGGAGGTTTTCCTCCATAATTGACCATATGGCTCTTTCATAGGATCTCTGTTCCAAGGTTCTTGATTTTATGGCCATCCCCCAATGTGCTAGCGATGACAATCCTTTAATCCTGACCCTTTATCTGTGAGACTACCTTGTCACCAAGATTTGGCTGTGGCTAAGGACGAGGGGGAGTTGTTAAATTAGAATGAGATCAATTTCACAGAGATGTTGACACATCTGGTACATTGTAGCGGCATACACTTTTTCAAATATTTATGCACCGGTGAGGACCCAGCTGCGATTCTCAATTCATTTGAGGAGATTAGTATTTAGCCCCTTTAAAAAGCCACATAGATGGTTTGAACATTCCTGTACTAAGGCCCACAAGTCTCTGAAAACTACATTACATAGGCACCCTCGTAATCCAATGAAAGTCTAACTAGTCGGAATACAAGATGGTGCTTACACTCAGAAAAAACACAATTAGGGAGGAAGCTTGGGCTTCCCTAACTCATCCCAGCACTTTACACAATAACGCCAAATTTAGGAAAGTGGTCAATACTCTTTATTTTAAGGATTCACCTTTGCTATCTATCTCAACAATAATTGCTTCTGATAAATTTGAGCATCATTTTTCGAAGCTCCATTGCTCTGGGGACTCTGACTTAAATCATACTCCAACTTTTGGTAATGATGCTGTGGTGGGTCCCGTTTTCAAATTAGGGGAGGTCAGATCTGCAATTATCAGGAGTGTGAGGTGGAAAGCACTGGGCCTTGACTAACCCTGGGCGGTGAACTACGCTCTGCTCGCGGAGTTTCGGTAAAGTCGCGGTTCGCGTAGAACGTGTAGTTACCGAATACTACGCAATATGCAATGTAGCGTAGCTGTTTTTCTTCTTCGCGCGCTCAATATGCGTTCTAACGCGCGGGGTAACGACTTACCGTGATTCTGCCGGCTCGATTTTCTATCCTCTTGCATGCGCCACAAGATTTGGAATCCGGCCGCACGATCCCGCGAGAGTGTGCGAACACGAACACGTCATTCGGACGCATGATCTGACTTCCGGCGGCAGTGTTGGTAAGATTGCAATCCCGAACACCCAGAAACTACAATCTGGCGAAGAATATCTCTCGAGCAACATAAAACCTTGTTGAAAATGATCATTTTACTCAAAAATACTCCTCAAATTGTGATTTGGCTGTAGTTTTTTGTACAAGGAGTCCTTTTTCTTTTTTTACTTTTTTTTTTCAAGAGGAATGAAGTGCCCCTGAGTCTCCAACTTCCTGTTCCTGTTCAGCAGGCTCCTCCCAGTGCTTTGTCCATGTGCTGTTCACTTTCATTTGAATTTGGAGCTGGAAGGATCCCTTTTTGTGTCTGTCTGCTGCGTCATATCATTGGATTGGATTGGAGGACTTTTGGATTTGAGATTTTACAAGTAAGTTGGAGAATTGGTGTACTTGTTTGTTTGATTGGGTCTTGTTTGTACCTATATTTTTTTGGGATTTTCTTCGTTTTTAAAATTTATTGTTGTGGGTGGCCTGTAGTTTCAGTGGGGGCCTAGTTGTTTTTCTTTGAAATTTCAGCCAGTAGGCCCAGAGGTACCCATGGGTGCATGTTTCTGTGGTGTCTGTTGAATTTAAATATCATGTAGGGCATGGATGGCATTGGATTGAATCGCTAAATGTGGTTGGGGTGTATTTCACTTTTTGGGTGTGTGTGTTAATAAATAAATACCTTTGTTGGAAGTGTGTGTATGTGCTTGCTGTGTAACTTTCCAACCTTTTGTAGCCCTGTTGATTTTTGTTTTTGCATTTTTGTATTAAAGCTGTGTTGGTTAGCAGGCCTCCTTTGTCTGGTCATATATAGGCCTGCTTGAGTTCATTGTTTTCCATGGCCTGTTGTGACTGTGAGTGACCATGTGCTTGGGGCCATTTCGTGGTGGTAGTTTAGTAGTGTGCTGCTTTTTACATATAGGCCTGCATGTCTTTTCTTTGTTCCCCTTGGCTTATGCTTGTTGTTGTTGTGGCCTGGCCACATGGGTGACGGCCATTTTGTGAAGGCAGGCAGTGTGCTTTTGCCATAGGCTTGCATTGTCTGTCTTCCATTTATTTTTGTTGTGGGTGGCTAGCGGCCATTTTGTGGAGCCATCCAGGCTGTGTGCACTGCTTTTGCCATAGGCCTGCATTCATTGTCTGTCTTCACTTTCTTGTTATTGTGGGTGGCCTGGCCATGTGGGTGGCGACCATTTTGTAGAGTTAGGCAGTGTGCTTGCTTTTGCCATAGGCTTCAGTTCCAAGCTTGTAGCCTAGTCTGCTGGTAGACCCAGAGGCAGTCATCATGGGTGCATAAAAACTGTTTCTGTGTTGTCTGTTGAATTTTAACATCATTTATGGCATGGATTGAATTACAAAATGTGTTTTTTGGGGTGGAATTTCATTTTTTGGTGTGTGTTGAATAAATAGGCCTTTTCAGCCAGTAGGTAATCCTAGGCTTTCAGCTTGCGCAGTTTTGGCAACTCCGCACTGCGCGACAACGCGGACTTACACTTTTTGCCTTCTTCATGTGCTCAATATGCATGTTCGCGCACGCGGTAACAACTTTTTGTAAAGATCGCAATGCCGAACACGTAGAATTTTTATTGTGGCGAAGAATATCTCTCGAGCAGCATAAAACCTTCTCAAAAATGATGATTTTGTTCATTTTGCTAAAAAAACTCCTCAGGTTGTCATTTGGCTGTTGTTTTTTGAGCAAGGAGTCACTCATTTGTCTTTTTTTACAATTTTTTAAAAGAAGAAGGAAGTTCCCCAGTGTCTCCAAATTCCTGGTCCTGTCCTTTGTCTTCACTTTCTTGTTATTGTGGGTGACCTGACCATGTGGGAGGCGGCCATTTTGTGAAGGAAGGCAGTGTGCTTTTGCCATAGGCTTGCTTCGTCTGTCTTCCATTTCTTTTTGTTGTGGCTTGGCTAGCAGCCATTTTGTGGAGCCATCCAGGCTGTGTGCACTGCTTTTGCCATAGGTCTGCATTCATTGTCTGTCTTCACTTTCTTGTTATTGTGGGTGGCCTGGCCATGTGGGTGGTGGCCATTTTGTGGAGTAAAGCAGTGTGCTTTTGCCATAGGCTTGTATTGTCTGTCTTCCATTTCTTTTTGTTGTGGGTGGCTAGCGGCTATTTTGTGGAGCCATGCAGGCTATGTGCACTGCTTTACCATAGGTCTCCATTCATTGTCTGTCTTCACTTTCTTGTTATTGTGGGTGGCCTGGCCATGTGGGTGGCGGCCATTTTGTGGAGTTAGGCAGTGTGCTTGCTTTTGCCATAGGCTTCAGTTCCAAGCTTGCGGCCTAGTCTGCCAGTAGGCCCAGAGGTAGTCATGGGTGCATAAAAACTGTTTCTGTGTTGTCTGTTGAATTTTAACATCATTTATGGCATGGATGGCATTGGATTGAATTGCAAAATGTGGTTTTTGGGGTGGATTTTCAGTCTTTTGGTATGAGTTAAATAAATAGGCCTTTTCAGCCAGTAGGTAACCCTAGGCGTTCAGCTCACGCAGTTTTGGCAACTCCGCACTGCGCAACAACGCGGACTTACACTTTTTGTCTTCTTCGTACGCTCAATATGCGTGTTTGCACACGCGATAACGACTTTTTAAAAGATTGCGATGCCGAACACGCAGAATTTGCAATCTGGCGAAGAATATCTATTGAGCAGCATAAAACCTTCTTGAAAATTATGATTTTATTCATTTTGCTAAAAAAAATCCTCAGGTTGTTATTTGGCTTTAGTTTTTTGAGCAAGGAGTCACCCATTTTGTGAAGGCAGGCAGTGTGCTTTTGCCATAGGCCTGCATTGTCTGTCTTGGCTTCCTTTTCTTGTTGTTGTGGGTGGCTTGGCCATGTGGTGGCGGCCATTTTGTGGGACCAGCCACTGTGCTTTTGCCATAGGCCTCCAAGCTTGTGGCCTAGTCTGCCAGTAGGCCCAGAGGTACTCATCAATCATCATGGGTGCATGAAACAACTGTTTTTGTGTTGTCTGTTGACATTAAACATCATTTAGGGCATGGATGGCATTAGATTGAATTCTAAATGTGGTTTTTGGGGGGGTTCACTTTTTGGGTGTGTGTTAGGCCTTTTCAGCCAGTAGGCCCAGAGGTACTCATGGGTGCATGAAACAACTGTTTCTGTGGTGTCTGTTGACTTTCATTTAGGGCATAGATGGCATTGGATTGAATTGCAAAATGTGGGTTTTTTTCTGGGGTATATTTCACTTTGTGGGTGTGTTAAATAAATGCTTTTTTTGCATGTGTATGTGTTGTTGTTGTGGTTATTGTTTAACTTTCCAACCTGTTTTTAGCCAAGTGGATTTTAGTTTTTGCATTAAAGCTGTGTTGTTCATCATGCATCCTTTGTCTGGTCATATAGGCCTGCTTGAGTTCATTGTTTGCCGTGCCTTGTGCCTGTGAGTGACCATGTGGCTGGGGGCCATTTTGTGGTGGTAATTAGTAGTGTGCTGTTTTTGCCACATAGGCCTGCATGTCTTTCCATTGTTCCTCTTGTCTTACTGCTTCCAAAACCATCCCCATTGCCAGTTGCAGCTCCCTGATGCTGTATCCATCCCACGTGATGCACACATTTAGGCCAAACAGGCTCCACTACATTTTTGTTTTTGTTCTTTGCTATTCTTATTCTTCCTGAGTGTACACAGTACACCAGGAAAGCCCTGGTCTTGTTGTCAAAGTCTCATAAATGGCTACACTGTTGTTGTTCACTGAGTTACTAAAATGTAATAATTGTGACCACCACACACTAAGAAGTTACATATTATATTAGTTTGATTGTACTATCTTTTGACTGATGTTCTTCTGGCTTTTTTGCTTTTAGATGCACAAAAGACTGAGGAGGAGGTGTCATCATCACCCGTTGTGCTGCCAGGCAGACGTCCTGCTGCTGTACACGACGTGACGTGTGAGTGACTGTTAGACCTGGCACCTTGGCGTGAGTTTCCCTTCCACTTTTTGCTGATGTGCCTCATTGTGTTTTGTTGGTGTTAGCTGCTCAGGGCACTGTGCCACTGCTAATCAGTGCCACAGTGCAAGTGCTCCCTTTGAAAAGTGTATACATTGATTGGTGTCCATGTTTGGTTTATTTGGTTTACTGTCAGCCCCTAGTAAAGTGCACCAGGAGTGCCAGGGCTTGTAAATACAAATGCTGCTGGTGGGCTTGCAGCACTGGTTGTGCCACCCACAGAAGCGGCCTAGTAAAATGTGTCTAAGGTCTGCCACTGCAGAGCCTGCGTGCAGTCTGGTACTGTCGCTCTGACTGCGCAAGTGCACCCACTTGCCAGTCCCTAAACCTTCCCTTAACTACATATTAGTCACCCCTCTGGTAGGCCCAAGGGCAGGGTGCATTGTAGGCATAAGGTAGGACATGCCCTGATGTGTGTGGCATGTTCTAATAGTGAATTACAGCCATTTTCGTTTTTCACTATTGAAGGCTACCTGCTCTCCATAGGCCAGAATGGGCTGCTGGAATTACTACACGCTGTAATCCCAGTGGACTCATAGAGCATGGTAGAAAGTCATGTTTAGTACGCCTGAACTCAGAATAATAAAATACTTCTTTTAGTAAAGTTTATTTTAATATCCTGTGTTTGTAAATACTACTTTTAGAAAGTTAGTATTTACTGACCTGGCCATTTCAGTCCGCCTCTGCGCTGTGTGTGTGTGTGTTCTGCCTAATAACAGGGAAGGAGCAGGGCTGGGGAATTCCAAGAGACAGGCTGGCTGCCAGGTGGTGGGTAGAGAGATTACACCAGGATGGGTGGGAGGAGTACACCTTGACTCTTGAATAGACCTGTGCTCTGCCAGCACAAAGCCGGCTCCGCCCCCTGTGGAGCGGCTGATGTCTCTGCCCTGCTGCTGAAAGGAAAGAGCTGAGTCACCACAACAAAGTGCTCCAAAACTGGACTGAGCCAGGCCCAGGCCCCCTGGTGACAAAGAACAAAAGAATTGTGCTATAAAAGAAGGAGCCCTGCTCCTAAGAAATCAGATCCTGTTTGCACCAAGACCAACCTCTGCCTGAAGGAGATGGACCTGGAGAAGCTGAAGGAGGAATACTGTATCTCTGCCTGAGAGACTGGCCTGCAGTGGGTGCCTGTCTGCTGGAAGGAGATGAAAAGACTAAAGGAAAAGACTTTGCATCAACTTGTGCTTTCAAACAATCTCCAAGGGCTTGCTTGTGAACTTGCCCCCTGATCTGCGCCCCAGGAACAGTGGGCGCTACCTTTCCCCCAGAAGAGGAGAAGTGGCTGGAAGCAATCCCGTGACGCTGACTCCCAGAGAACCTGTGTGCCTCTCTCCCTTTCCCAGCACCGTGACATCTGCCACCTGGGGCTACCACGAGCACCGCAAGGACCTGTCTACCTGGTCCCAGCACCGCAAGTACCTGCCCCTCCGAGCCGTAGCTCGCACCGTAAGGAAAGGAACCTGAGCGTCTGTGCACTGAGCCTTGGCGACCCCGCACCGCCAAGATCACCGCAAGGACCTGCGAGGTACTGGTGATCTACTGAGAAGCTGACAGCGCGATGTGCTGAAGAGATTGCCCCCGAGCTGCCCCTCCTGCTTCTGCCCGTGATTGTGTGGCCGAGACCGTCCTGAGCCCCCACGAAGCACCGCCGCCCACTGGAGAAGAGGGACGACACCGCGACGTGGGACGCTCCTGAAAGGACCCCTGAAGCTGCTGCGATCATCTTGACCCAAGAACTGAGGTACTGTGTGCAAACGCACTGCTGTACGACCCACCCGCTGCTTGGTTCGGGCCGTACTAGCGCTGTAGAACCCCTACGCGCCAAACGCGTGCATTGTGAGCCTTGGTACAGCTCGAAATCAGCTGTTCGCACCGTACTGCCTTTGGAGACCCGCTACGGCGCTCACGCGGGAAGCGTGAGCTTTGGCACCCATCGTCCCAACTGTCCGAAGCGCTCCGGAGAAGTACGAGCCGTACTGCCTTGAAATCCATTGACGGCGCTCACGCGGGAAGCGTGAGCTTTGGCAAGGGGCGTCCCGGACTGTACGACGCGTACCAACGAAGGTACGGTCCATACGGTTCACGTCCGTAGTACGCGTGCTCACGCGAGAAGCGTGGGAAACGGCAAGCGTACTTGTGCTCACGCGAGAAGCGTGAGAAACGGCAAGACACCTCCAAAACCTTGTAAAAAGCGTACCGAAGGCGCTACGAAGCGCACAGAACCTCTAAAGAAGCTATTTTGAGTATAATTTTTCCATTTTAAGAACTGTGGACTGCCTACAGGCATTACAAGTAACTGGAACATTATTTGAAGTGATAGACTGTATTTTTGATATCCTTCCTAAAGAACCTTTTATATAAAGAACTTTATTTTCATAAATACAGCCTTGTGTCTTTGTGTGGTGGGGTGGTGATTATTGTGTGGGATACCTTGAATGCTTAACCTAATGCCCTCTGGAAATCTAGCCTGACTGCTCGCGCCACGTTACCTAGAGGGTGAGCAGGGGTTATTTTTAAAGAGGTAATCCTACGCCCTGTCTTAGATGAAAAGGGTCCCTGCTTGTCGCAAGTGCATACCGGCGCCAACCAGAGACCCCGGATTCTAACAGTGACCTCACCAGACATCTCTGCAACTTGTGTAACTGAGTGCTGCTGACATCTGAAGAAGATGGCCCCAAAGAAAGCAGGTACCAGGTCCTCTAGTACCAAGAAAGTTGCTATTGAGAAGAAGGACCAGAAGAAGGAAGTGACACTTAAGTCTGGGGTGCCACCCCAAACCTTTTTTGGGAAACCAAAAATGACGCCTGCAGCAGCGGTGTCCGTGGGGCAAGCTGGGGGAAGCACCTCCGCATCAGTGGGCCCAACCCAGGCCCAAGCACATGTGTGTGGAAGAGGTAGCCAGCCTAATGGTGGACACCAGTGATGCTGAGCCTGAGCTAAACTTATCGCAATCTCAAAGTAGTACCCAATCAACGCAGGAGGAAATACAGCAGATAAGTACTTCCCGAAGTAGGGGCAGTTCAGGAAATTGAGCCTCATGCAGAGGGAGAAGAAGAGGAAGCCACTCATTCAGAAGATCCATTGTCTTCCAAATCCCCAGCAAGGAAAAAGAGGGTTAGTCCATCAAGTTCTTCACCAAGCCTCCCTTCTGATGATCTAGATGCCACTTGGAAGCCACAAACTGAGTCTGAGAGGGAGACACGTCCCAAGACCAGGATAGGGAAAAGGAAGGTTCCAGAAAGCCTTACACTTATGGAGGTTGATGTAGAACAGCAGGATGGTGATGATGAGCCAGTCATCACGAACATCACTCCCGGCCCTGAGGAGATGGAGACCAACATTATTACCCTATCCAAAATCACTGCGAGGGATGTAGCACGCATACCTCCAACACAGGTAACACCAACACGACCTACAGCTTCCATATTTGCATTAGCAAAGACCCGGCAGCGACCTACATCCAGCACAGCCACCACCTCAGTAGAAGTAGGTAGTGGTACAGCACAGAGTCAAATTCAACGCACACCCTCCAGTTCATCCGGCATTGGAAGTGGCACCTCCCGCAGGAGGCAATAGTTAAGCTCCCCAGTTTGGGACTTCTTTACGGTTAGCGAAAAGGAGGAGAACATTGCTATATGCTCCATTTGTAATACCTCTGTTAGTCGGGGTAAGCTTGGTACAAACTATGGTACCGGAGGCAAAATAACCCATCTGAAAAAACACCACTTGATCAACTGGGAGGACCACTTTCGCGGCATAAAAACTGCAACCATTGTTGTTGGTGGGGATAAACGAGTAGAAGAAGGAGATACGATCACGATGGGAGAGGCAGGACAGGGAGACATTCTCTCTGGTAGTGGTACACAAAGTAGCCCTGTCCCCAGCAGTGCAGTGTTATCATCGCCCACATCTTCAGCAACATCTCAGTGGCACAAGAGTAAAAGTCAGCCGAGAGAGCAAGGAGTACCGCAATGAAAAAAAGTGCGTCGTTGAGCCTAAGAGAAAGGAAAACCATGCAGCCTACCAATATCAGCATGTTTAGGGGGGAGGGGCAGTACGAACGCAACCACCCAATAGCACGTTTGTACAATGCGAAACTGGCTAAAATGTTAGCACTGGACCTTCTCCCTTTTTCTTTTTTTGAAGGGGTGGGTTTTCTGGAATTTGTGAAAGCCATCTGCCCAAAATGGCAGGTTCCCAGCCTCTACTATTTTGCCAGAGTTGCTGTTCCAGCACTACATCACGACGTTCTGGAATTGTTTGGAAAAGCCTTGAAGCAGAGTGCTGTTCAGCGTATCCACCTGACAACAGACATGTGGACCAGTTGCCAAGCCACTGATTACATGTGCATCACTGCACACTGGATCTCTTTTGTGGGCGTTAGAGAACAGCTATCTGCTGGTGTTGACGCTGCTGAGATTTTTCATGCCACTCGCACACATGCAACTGTAGCCATGTTTGCCATGGAGAAATCTCATACTGCTGCAAACATTTTAGATAAGTTTAACACCAAGGTCTTTGAGTGGCTGCGCCCAAGAGGGCTTAACATTGGTTTTGTTACCACGGACAATGGCAGTATAGTAGTTAGGGCCATGAAAGATGGTAGTTATTTCAGGGTCCTGTGTTTGGCACACTGCATTAACATTGTTGTTCAAGACTTTCTGAAAAATGAAAACAAAGTCAGCAACGTACTGGCCACCTGCAGAAGAATATGCACACATTTCAGCCATTCTTTTGAAGCCAGGAAGCAGCTGAGGGTCATTCAAAGTAAGCATTAAATGCCAGTCAAAGCACTCATCCAGGAGGTGCCAACACGTTGGAACTCAACTTATTACATGCTTGATCATCTGTTTGAGCAGTACATACCACTCAATGCTTATGTCATGCAAAGATTAGGGGATCCTACTGTGAGAGGCATGACCATTGAGATGGGCCAATGGGACCTCATTAAATGCCTGACAGAGATGCTACTTCCTTTTGAGTTCTTCACACGTGAAGTCAGCAGGGAGGACTGTACTATGGGCCAAGCTATCCCATTGTTGCACATGCTAGAGCAGCAGCTGAAGGAGGTGTCTGAAACGTACGCAGGTGTGGATGAAAAACAAGATGCACATT
The DNA here is from genome assembly GCF_964204655.1 of Triturus cristatus. Taxonomy (NCBI): domain Eukaryota; kingdom Metazoa; phylum Chordata; class Amphibia; order Caudata; family Salamandridae; genus Triturus; species Triturus cristatus. Next base: position 1,194,214,183 of record NC_140591.1, read on the forward strand.
ATTTGGCGGACTCCTTAGTCGTTTACTTATCTGAAAGTACAAGGATTCAAAATAACATTGTGTCACATCCACATTACATTACTGCCACAATTTTGGATCCACGGTACAAAGTGTTTCTGAACAGTAAGGCAGTAATTCATTTTTCAGAAGTGGATTTTGCCAAGTACAAAACTTTGATAGCTGAGCAAGCCATTGACTTTGAAAACGAACGGCTGGTAAGTAGAGGCCCCCGCACCAGGCCCCAGGCCAAAACAAGTACTACAGGGCAGATTCCAGAGTCAAGTTCCAGAGTCAAGTTCTAGAGCAGTGCATTTGCCTCCCAGCAGTCACCGACACAAACACTACCAATAACATCAACAACAGCAAGAACAGGATCATCCACACTACAATCGACAACTGATTGGTTTCTACGGCAGGGGTATGGTAAGTCCAGTGCTGATGCAAAGGCAAAAGAGGCCGAGCACATCGGAGCACCCCCTGAGCATTGAGCGGATGGTCCAGGCCTATCTGGATAACTCAACAGAGGTCTTCATGGATTGAAACCCATTGGTGTATTGGTATGGGAAAAGAAGCCAATGGATCGTGCTCAGCAGGCTGGCGATAAAGTATCTGGCTTCCCCTGTCGCAAGTGTCTCTTCTGAGCGTGTTTTCAGTGCTGCTGGTGCAATTGTAACTTTGAAAAGGACCAGCCTCTCGCCCAAAAGCATGGAGAGGTTAACCATCATCAAAATGAATCAGCACTTTATACCACCGGAGTACAAAATACGTGAATCACAGCAGGAAGAGGAGAGCGACTTTGATGACGTAAGTAGTGGGTTACATGACCTACTTCTGTCCGACCCACCAGAGTTTGAGGACGAGCTCTTTTTCCCTGACAACTAGGCTTTCAAATTCTTACTTTCTACCTTCCTTTATTTGTATGTGTATCTGTCTTTTTCTGGTTCAAATCAAATCACAACAAATCCATCACCACCGTCTTCTCTTTTTATTTCCCTATTGGAGTTGCACGTCTGTGTATTTAACTGTCCACTCCTCAGAGTCCTGCTCCATCTTCCTGACTCGCCCTAAATACATTTCCATCAAACCAGACATTGGATGGAGAATAGTACAAGAAATGTTGCCTCTAACTGTCCCTCCATAAGAAGTGTAACGTGACTATAGCTAGCTTCCGTTTTGTTTCCGAGCCGAAACTCATCACTGTCCGAAGGCTACCGCCTCTGCAGGCATCCACAACTCTTCACTGTCAGAACTTGGGCAGGCATCCAAAAGTAAACTCATCACTGTCAGAAGGCTACAGCCTCGGCAGGCATCCAGAGCTCATCACTGTCAGGACAGAAGGTACTTGGCAGAGAAAGACAAGACTCTTCGAAGAAACTTGCTGACATTTCTGCAAACTCAATTGACCAATGACCGCTACCCAGGCCATGGCCCAACACAGCACTGACCATGTGAGCCAACTTCAACTGCGACAAAGTGCCACAGATGAATAAGAAGAAAACCAAAACAGCGACTAACAACACTCAAAATAAATGTGGAGTAATGAGGCCACTGCCTCGTTAAAAAAAAAAAAACACACACCTGTCAGAACTAGGCATCTGATCTGACAGCCAAAGAGAAGAGCAAGACAGGTAATGATGGCATGCATTGGATGCTTGTTGACTCTGAGCGATTGCTGTTGTTTGTTGTGTTGATGTTGTGCATGAAGTCGAACTCTACTAGTTAATCTACAAAGTCAAAGTGACTCAAGTGATAGTCAATGTTTACCTTCTTGTTGTTTAATAACCAAATTGTACTCCTACTACTACTGCAAGTGCAGGCCAATATCCGTTGCAATTTTTTAATATGGAATATGGACTTATTCGGAGTCATTACAGACTGAGTTGGAGTTGGACAACACAACACGTACCACACCATGATTTTTTTTTTTTAAAACACATTTTTATTCAGTTTTTGCATAGAAAGGAGCATTAAAGTACAGTATGCATGAAACACAATACTTTTACATATGAACTAAGGATATAGCATATATATCTGAAGCAACCTTACACGTGGTGCCACATAGTTGTCGATGCGGACCAAATAAGACATACGAGAGCTTGAACGTACCTCAGTCAAGCACATAACTATGTATCCAACCATGCCCATGTGCTACGTTCCCAATCTTCAAGAGTCTGTATCTATGGGGGCATTGCCTCCCGAACAACCCTCCAACTCCCTACCCACCCCAACCCGCCCAATTAACCCAAAACATGCCACGAATTTCAGTCTGAGGGTCACAGATTGTTTCTCTCGGGAGGGGGAAAGGGAGTGGGCGGACCCACACCTCAAGTGCGGAGTCGGGGAAGGATAGACGCCGAATACGTCGGCCAGAGGGGGGACTTTGATGGTTCCGGACAAGCGTAACAGAGGGGGGGAAGGCTTGTATCATCACCCACCAGGATATGGCCTCAGTCAGACGGGAAATTACAACCCTCAGCCCCAGAGGACTGGCCCCAGCCACTACCAGACTCAACCGTTGGCATACACCCTGTTTCATGCTGGGGTACTCCGTGGACTGTGCCCCACAGCCTCCTCACATTCCTCCTCTTCACCCTTAAATAGCTCAGTCAGATGTGCCCATTCTAGAGATATTGGACGCTTTCGCAGCCCTCGACTCTCTTCCCGGTGCAACGCTTCTCGCTCCGCCACCGACCACCTCAACACCTCTTCCCCCCAGACCTCCACCCGCGGCGGGGCTCGAGACTTCCACCGCTGGGTTATCAGGCGCTTTGCCAGCATTAATGCCAGATTGGCAAAGCGACGCAACAGTTTCGCCTTAAGGGGGAGCGGCAGCAGTCCCAATAGGCAAGCGTCTGCTGTGTCCCAGGAGGGGCGTTCAGTAATTATATTTAAGACGTGCGTTATCCTACCCCAGTAGCCCCGCAGCGCCGGACATAGCCACAACATGTGCATCAAATCAGCATCCTGTGCCGGACACCGTGGACAAGCCGCAACTGTGGCAGTGTACATTTTACTCAGTGTATGGGGTGTGAGGTAAGCCCTATGGAGGACAAACAACTGAATAGTTTTCAATCTACAATTACGGGACACTTTCTTAGGGTATTCCAGCATATAGGTCCATTCTTTATCGCTAAATGCTCGGGACAAATCTGTTTCCCACCGCAACCGGAGAGGAGCCAAGGAGATCTGGGTGTGTTCCCCAAGGCTCCTATACAGCCAACGAACCAGGCAGCGTCCATGTCCCATTATATGAAGGGAGCGCAGGAGGTGAAATGTCGCGGGTTCCAGCGGCGTGTCCCACCATTGTTCCCAAATATACCGGGAGATCGCCGCGTGCAACAAAAACTGGGTATCAGGTACCCTATTTACCCTCACAAAGTCCACATGGGACATCAGCACGCCTTCCTGGAAGAAGGCACCTATTGTTTCCACCCCTTGTTGCGTCCAAGGCCGCACCTGATTGGCACTCAGAATTCCTGGCCTCGTGGGGAGGCCACACAGTGGTATATTAGAAGCATATGGACTTTGGATTTTGGCATATTTACATGCCCTTCTCCAATACTGCAGCGCTATGTTCAGGAGAGCTGGGGGATCTAAAAGCCGAGGGGTGCCAGGGCACAACAACGACTGCAATGTACCACGCGCCAGCTGGGCTGGGGTGTACCTGATTTCAAACAGGTTTTTCCCAGCCAGCCAGTAGGCCAACCACTGCAGCTGACCAGCAATACAGTATGCCTCAAAGTCGGTTGCTCCCATACCCCCGGCCCCTCTCGGTAGCCGTAACTTAGCCAACGATAACCTATGCCTTCCCGGGCCCCAGACCAGCGAGCCCAGCAGCACATCCAATTCTCGGAAAATCCAAGCAGGGTATACCACTGGAATGTTGACAAAATGATAAAGTAGGTGAGGCAGCATCACCATTTTAGATATCGTTAGCCTTCCCGCGACGGTAAGAGGCAAGGTGTTCCAAAAAGCAATTTGGGAACGTATGGAAGATATGGTACGTACTAGATTTCCTGCTATAATATCTGGCACGGATCGATAGATATTTATCCCCAAGTATCTAAACGTGACTGGTGCCACCCTCAAGGACAAGGGTCCGAAGCGGAGATCCGGGGCCGCCAGCCCTCCACCGAAGGAGTAGGCTATAGATTTAGAAGGATTGAGGTGCAAACCAGATATCACTCCAAATCACTCAGGTTAGCCTGGACATCCCGGAAGTACAGTAGCATGTCGTCCGCATAAAGCGAGACTGAATGGAGGTACCCTTCCATCTGAATACCGTGGGGGACCATGACCTGTCTAAGGGTTTGTGCCAACAGTTCGAGCGCCAGGACAAACAAAATAGGAGATAACGGGCAACCCTGGCGCGTACCCCGAAAAATAGGATAGGCAGATGAGATAATCGAGCCTGTCTTTGCCCGGGCCGTAGGGGCGAACCGAATCCAGGCACATAATTCTGGAGGAACTTTCACCCTGCCCTGCCTACTACAAAAAGGCAGATTATATATTTGATCCAATGATCATTGCTTATATATGGGACAACGACATAAGGTCAGTAGCGGTCGGTGGTGGGAGTGCTGCCGGGCGGTGACGTGGGGAAGGGGAAGGGAAGGCTGGGTGTAGTAAACTATGAGTTACAGCCGATTGCAGGTAAGTAAACATATAAATAAATAAAACTAATTTTGTTGCATGCACTGCATCGCATTTGGCAGTGCAGTGCGCACAATGAAATTCGTTTTATTATTTAATTGTTTACTTCCCTGGATTTGGCTAAAATCCATAGTTTACTACCCCCCACCCTGCCCCTCCCCCTCTCCACATCACCGCCCGGCAGCACTCCCACCACCGACCGCTACTCCGTAAGGTACTTTGTTTTGATTGATTGTGTAACCAACAGATAGGCCACCCTTTGCAGGCTGGCTGACACAGTCGAAAATAAATTAACATAGGTAGGGAGTGGTCCTCAGAGTTGGAGGAAGGCGCTTGATAACTAAACACAATATATATATATATATATATATATATATATATATATATATATATATTCACTGAAAAAACCATAGGTTTCACACATGTTATAGTTAGCTGGACATTTTACTCATAAAAAACCAATGAAATTCCCCCGTTATAGTTAGTGCAGGCAACTATAACTCACGCGACCGCAATCCTCTGCTGATGCTAATACTGTATTTAGACACTTATTTGCCCATGTCTTCTTCCATTAAATTTTAGCTATACATATATTACAAATATTTTTTTTTCATAAAGACACATATGTCATCAGCAGAGGATTGCGGTCGCGTGAGTTATAGTTGCTTGCACCAACTATAACGGGGGAATTTCATTGGTTTTTTATGAGTAAAATGTCCAGCTAACTATAACATGTGTGAAACCTATGGTTTTTTCAGTGAATTTGCAAGGTTTTTTAAATGCTAATTCCTAACTATAACATGTGTGAAACCTATGGTTTTTTCAGTGAATTTGCGAGGTTTTTTAAATGCTAATTCCTAACTATAACGTGTGTGAAACCTATGGTTTTTTCAGTGAATTTGTACGGTTTTTTAAATGCTAAGTTACTTTACGCCGTTCGTGGCGTGCGCGCCCACTATACGCAGTTAGTGCCGTGCACGCACGGTGGGCACGTTACGCTGGATGGGCCATGTACGCACGATGCGCTTGGCGCACCGTCCGCTCACGGAGGACATATTATGCGCAGCGTGGTGATAGGTAATGTATTAAATGTTCCTTTTATAAATATGCCATGCACAAAAGGCGCCCTGCAGGCACCATTTGCACACGGGGGTGGGAAAGTGTGGATAGTTTTTTTTTTTAATTTCTTTTTACCGTACGAGTTCGGTAGGCGTAATCGGCGTTTTTTCGAAAAAAATTAAAATTGAATTTTTTGCCTTGGGGGTTCTTTTGGGACACCTTAATCAAGGCTAGGTGGTTGGGAGCTGTCTAACCTGCCCCTTTCCATGTTTTCACCCTTTGTTTTTCCTCCCCCCCTCAGAGTGCGAGAGAGAAAATGGCGGCCGCAGCTTGCTGGTTTCGACCGATTCGATTGTTTACTAAGATCAAACAGCCAATCAGAATCGCGCTCGCGCACGGCACCGTACGCGTACGGTAAGCTTACCGTAAGCGCACGGTAAGCGCACCGTAAGCTGCCACAGATATATATATTGATTTAAATGCTATTTTCTCAGGAACTACTGAACAGATTTACACCAGACCTACAAAAGGCACTTCCTTGACCTGTAGACTACCTCTCTGCCAAATTTCAAGTAACTCTGTTCAGCCGTTCGGGCTGTAGCTGTGTCTAAAGGTCCTATGGAAAAATGCATGGGAAAAACGCGTTTTGGGACCCCCCTTTTTTCTCAGCCCCCGCTTGACGAATCCCCCCGAGACTTTCAGGGTAGGAGCGGAGCGTAGCACCCCATTAGTTTCCAAACTTTCGCGAGGATTCGTCGACCGGCGCCAAAGTTATTCCAAATAGAATGTTGCGGTTTTCCTATGGAAACAGGGTCCTAACTATAATATATATATATATATATATATATATTATGATGTGCTTGCAAACTACTGTGAGTCAACTGTATTCTGAAAATACAAGTTATTATATTCCCCTACTCTGGCGCGGTTTCGTTTACGTTCTGTTCAAACTAAGACTCTGCATCCAGTGACAGTCTCCACCTATGCTGTCTATGATGAATACATCAAGGTATCCATCCATTCAAAGTAAATGTCTATCACTCTTCTTAATCTCTCAACAAACCTTAGTTTGTTTCACCAAGAACCACCCATGCGTCCACTCCTTCCTTGCTTGCCTTGGCTTTGAGTTTGACCCAAACACCGCTGATGATTCTTGCTATCTACTATCCACCCATACTGTGTCGCCCACCCAGGCAGGCATCTTCTTTCACCTTCCACCCATCCTTCAACAACCCATGCATCTGATTCCTATCAGCCACTTATGCATGCTGCTTCCAACGTATCCTTCTCTGCCAGTCGTATTACATCTCGCCCGTCCTTCCTCATTCCAAGCTTCTTTCCTTTTTGTTCAACACATCCATCAAGGTCATCTGATCTGACTTTTAGTCATCTCCATAAACCTTTCACAGCTAAGTCGGAGTCAGATAGGAGAGGCCATTGGTTACTCAACTCATGCTGCTAACGCTATTGCTAATGCCATTGCTAAGTAAAGGGTGTCTTCTTCAACCGTTGTCTAATGTTCACTACAACTTCATACTTATTAAGTCTCAACAGTACAGTGAGTGTATAGTGCACCCTTCTCGCTAGTGTAATGTCAATAAGTAAGGAATATAACTTACCACCACCTGTCGCTGCTGCTGGCTCACCCCCTGTAGCAGCTTCTGCAGGTGCCGCTGCGGCATCTCCTGCCCCCTCTGGAATGGTCGCATCGCCATCCCCGCTGGCCCCGCCGGCACTGGTGGTCGGTAGTACGCCTAGAAAAGACATTACATATTCGTTTTCACTAGCAAGATTGGAAAAAAAGTTAATACATACATTTACAACATACATCACTAGTCCAAATCGGGTACTAGAGTAGAGGCAGTAGAGACTAGTAGTGTTATGGTCCCTAGGGTCATTATAGTCTACTCTACTCTTTGCAATGTTAGCCTGAGACATGCAACCATTTTAGCTTCATGTCTTTTGCGCATGTTACCTCGCAGCTTGTCGTGCAGTAGACGCCTTTGAGCCCACATGAGCTCATACAGCTACTATCTGAGCATTGCGTTGCAAAAGGTCGAAAAACAAGCCACTGTATTATGAAGTTTGGTTAGTCTGTATTGCTTAGCCATAACATGTACATGTTACACTTTTTGGCATGACTGAGAAATTCTTGAATTATTCTATCTAACTCACACCATTTTTCTCATAACAGGCTGAAGATTCCCTTCTACGAACCAGAGATTTGCAGAGCTTATGATGCATGTAACCAGTACTTCTACGTTCTACGATGAAGGGTCTCCCAAAATTCGCACAGATTTTTTGTCTTCGAGTTCTATCATGCACTTGTAACAATGTTTATTGTTTTAATCTTATGCATTTTGCTGTTGGAGCTGGCTGTAGTTCACTGAATTTTATAGAACAACGTACAGAGCTTGTTAGTTGAAAATAAACCTTTTGAACTTACACATACACTCTGTGGTATTTGGTGTGGTGGTGGACTTACACGAGTGAGTGAGCGAAAGGGTGTTAGGTTCTAGGTTGTGTAATCATTGGGTATCTTTGGATGGGGGTTCGGGGACCTAATGAGATACTATAGCTAGTCGGTCAGGGGATTGTGGGTTCTGACTGAGGTGTGTGGAAGGTCCAACCTCCCATCACCAACATCCTCTTTTCTTGTGCATAGTTCTGTATGTGTCCGTGCAGAATCCCCACTACAGTAGTAGTATGTACTATATCCTATCAAACATAGTCAAATATCTGGTTGGGTATTTTATTGGTGGGGATTGTCAAAGCCTCAATATTAAGAAGACTAGAAGAGGAAACCCCAAAGGACTGGACTCAGTGGCTAGAGCTATTGGTCAATCTGAGTTTTAGTGAAAACCTTAAATAAAGAGTGGCCAACTGGGCAAGCTTAGCTACAGACAGACTAATAGTAGTAGTACAGAGAGTCATAGCAGAGGCAGTTAGAACTTAGAGAGGCAGGGATAACCAGAATATTTAGAAACAGATAGTCAAGAAGATCAAAGAAGCTTTTGTAAAAAATAGAATTAGGAAGTGGAACCAGAATTAATAGTCCGGAAAAAATAAGGTGCAGTAAAAGTTAGGGAAAATATAATTGTTAATATTAACCACTGGAGGACTTACTGGGGCCAGCAGCAGGGCCCTCGGAAGAGGAGCGGTCCTCTGGTTGTCCCTCCGACTGGGACCCCGTCTTCTTGCTCCTGGGTGCTGCTCATGTAAGATATAATAAAGAAAGAGACAAACATTAATGATTGCTGTGATTGTGAAACAAATAAATTATTTTTCAAAAAGCTCATAAAACATTTTAGGAAACAACAATTGCAATAAAATTGACCTATCTAATCAGATCGACTACTGGCTTGCGGGATTCACGGACCGTCTACTTATTTATGAACACTAATCCAGTGTTCCATTCTGATTCTGGAATACTAACTAAGCCTAAGTACCACCTGACCTAGCCCACCTATTCCAGATGGGCGAATTGTTCACTAAGTCTGCATTTCCATTTGGTTTAGCCCTCAAAAATGCATACATGAGATGGAGGACACATGCATAAATTTGTGCATACACCAAATTGTTGGTTGGTTGCGTCTGATGTTCTGCTTCTGACTGACACTGCTAAGCCTACCACTCACTAAACAAACTACAAAAGGTTCTACTAAGGACTGGAGTAAGCAGCACTCAGTGACAGAGGATGCGTCACGCAGACCGGTAAAAAACTTCTCAACTAAAACTAACTAAACCTAGTATCAATCTATCCACCACTATTTGACAGGAGGACAAAGGAAGGACTAGAGAGTCTCTCCAGCAATAGCATTACCTAACTTAAGTTCTCTAAAGTAAACTCTTACATAATAATCGGTCCAAGCGAGCGCAAAGTTGCAAACAAGTAAGAGTAGCACCAGGCACCTGTGTCCTACAATCACAGAAGATTTTGAAACGTAATTTACCTGCAATGTAAGCAGCAGTATTCCTGTTATTCGTAAAAAAATTATACTCAATGCTATACTACTATATATTAGCTAATCACCAAGCCCCACGACCTCGACACCTAGCAGGTCCAACAGGTCCTGCTCCCAGTCCAGGATGTCTGACCACCGGTGGGCCAGCTGGTTATCGGTGCGCCGGACCCCTGAGCAGTGAAACACTGCTCGGCGCACCTTCGCCCACCGGCGGTGATGCTCCTGGGTAGGGTACCCGTAGCCTGGCCTGCCGCCTGCTGCCAAGGTCAAGGGGAGATGGCACTGCACAAATAAAACAATGGGCGGCCACATCCGCCTCGCAAAAAAGCTGCCGGGCCTGCACCCCTGCAGGGCGCAGTCTGCCGCAAGGCAGGCAGCTCTTGGGCGCAGGCGCCTTGCCCTTGAAGCCGCTAGTGCTGCTGCTACCCTTCACCATGGTTCTGGGGTGTGTGGGAGGTGGAAAAGAAAAGTTAGAAGGAAAAAATAAAGTTGGGAGAAGAAGTAGGAGCTTAAAGAAGGAAGTAATATAAAACAGTTGAAAAGTTAAAAAAAACACAGTAAAAGTAGAAATAAAATGCAAAATATAGACTTAGGGACAGAGAGAGATAGATAATAAATAAAACAAAATCAGAAAAACAGTGTAAAAAACTAAGGATTGCAAAGATTGAGTGAGGATAGAAAAGCAGGCCCAGAACCATTGCATAGAGTGAAAAACAAGCTGGCCGCGCCCATCGCGACCGCATGGGTAAGTTCGCACGATATATTCCCCATAGCACGCAAAAAGCGTCGCGGACGAGTAAAACGCGTTCCCGAACATGAAATGCGCATCGCGAACACGCTTTACGCGACCCAGAACAGGAAATAAGGCATCACGAACTGGCGGGACAATTGAAAAACAAGATGGCCGCGCCCATAGGCGACCACATGGGCAAGTTCGCGAGGTACTATCCCCCGAGCACGCAAACAGCGTCCCGAACATGCACAACGAGTTCCCGAACAAGAAAAACTCATCCCAAATGGGCGCGAAAAGCGACTACGCACACTCGCGTAGCTTGCGTAGGGCGGTAACAACTTCGCGTAGCTTCGCGTAGCGCGACTATGCGAACTACGCCCAGGGTTAGCCTTGACAGAGTCCCAGTAGACTTTTTTTAAGCATAAAATGGATCTTTGGCCATCATTTGTCGCAAATGTTTTAAGGGCAGCAGCAAAGATCCAGCCACCTAGGTCTTGAAAAGAGTTTTGTTTTGGTTTTTTAGAGTCTTATATAGTGCGAACTAAACCCGAGACATCGGGTATCAGAGCACTTTACATGAGCACCAGTTTTGTTACAGATGAGCTGGTGATTGTTCCAATTTTTTAAAATGGCAATAATGCAGATCCAGCTTGTTATTGGCCCATCTCTCTCTTGCACTCACTGGTCAAGGTGGCAGGGAGGGCATTTTGGCTAGACTCGAATCATGATCCCAAGATAACCAAATTTTCGCAGATGTACAATAAGGTTTCTGTTGCCGCTTGCAAAGTTTAGACCAATGTTTAAACCTGTATCCATTAATTTCTAAGCATACTGTGGCAAAATCCAAGGCAATCAATCTCACTTTCATGGATTTGTCTTCTGTTTAACAGAGGGAAGCTCTTGTACAAGATGTTTGACCTGGGAGTGGTTTCTTCAATTGTTTATTTGGCTCAATAACATTCGAACATCACTGCTTGTGCATGGTATAGTCTTTCTGGGGAGTTGTCAAATTCATTTGGGATCAGGAGAGGCGTCAGACAGGGATTCTTATTTACCCTATACATTAACGATTCACTTTCTCCTCTCAGTTCAATACGTCTGGACACACACTGGATTGTCGCTTGTCCAGTCCCAGTGCTCTTTTATGTTGACAATGCCGTTCTTATGGCATGTTCGGTAAATGGACTTAAAAAGCCATAGGATTCATTTGTAAGATTTAGGAAGGACTTGGACCTGGAAACAAATGTATCAAAAATGCAGGTAATGGTGTGCGGTCCCAAGATCCACTAAGATGAAGTCTTTCTTTGTTCATCTGGTCCCAATCAATAAGGTCAAAACCTTTTAATATCTGGGAGTCTCACTGGGCTCAGGCCTTAATTGGCATTACCTCATCACTGTAAAAACAGAGATGTGTTGAAGCCATTTTTAGATTTACAGCAAAATTGGGTTGGAAGCCAATAAAAGAAATCCTTGAGACTTATAAGAGCAAATGTATTTAAATTCCAATATATGGGTCTGATCTTTGAACATTTGTTGACCAGAAGAGGATTCATAGGCTGGAGAATGCTTTTATGCAAGGATCGTTAGCAGTTCCTACTAGCAGCTCTGGTCTGGTTTGCTATTCCAAACTGGGTGCTACGTATATTAAGTATTTTATTGAATTTAATCTCTTGGTCCTCAGGCTCTTGATCTGGGGAAATCCTTAGAAAGCATTCAATTGCTTTGTTATCTTAGATTGTCTCTCCATGGTTAATGCTCTTTGAATTCCATCGATTAAATGTGTAAGAGACAGATTCGCCAGGGTAGGCAAACCTGGGATTTATGATCTCACAAATCAATTGAAGCAGTTCTTTTTAGACAATTGTCATGAGTCTAGACTTTTGTCTGAATCTTTCAAATCTTCTGTTGCAGACTATGGGGCAGATTTATGAGGCCCGTTGAGCCATCGGAACGTCACTTTTTGTGACGTTCCGTGGCACAGAAGCCTGCGTGATATTTATCAGGCAGCACTGACCCACTTTTTTTGGCTTAATGCTGCCTCATAAATATCAGTCCCTTTAACGCAGTGTTCTGCGTTTTAACGGGGCGTGCAATGGGTGTTGCTGGGGGCGTTCCCAGCATCATCCATGGCCTTTTGACACTGCCCCAGATTTACGAGAAATCGTAAATCTGAGGCAGCGCCAAAAGCTTCCGCCTCCCCAGGGGAGGCGTAAGGGAGGCGCAACAGGGAGAAATATCTTTATTTCTCCTCGTTTTTCCTTTTTCTATATGTGCTGCATTCTGCATCACCCATACAAAGAGGAAAAACCTCTTGTGATTATTTTTGTTCAGAAAGGTTTCCCTTCCTGTACAAAAATATTCATCTCCGCAACACAGGCACCCTTGCACCATGGTGCAGAGGTGCGTTGGCGCAGGCAGCCCATTGTGCGCCGGCGCAGGGGAAAAGGACAGGAATGCGCCGCATTTTATAGATACGGCGCATCCCTGCCCTTTTCTTTTGCCGTAGGGGAGCGCAGCTGGAAGGCCTGCTGCGCTTCCCTACGGCAAAACCTCATAAATCTGCCCCATAGTGCTTATTTCATCTGTTAACAGTATTGAATCAAATCTTTTGTTCATTCCTAATTTGCACCACAGATTAATTTTAAAAGGTTTAGGTTTAATTAGTCCATTTTTTTTTACCTTTCCTTAAAAGTTTTAGTGGTCTAAGTTACCTCCTTGTCCGTGTGATAATCATTCTGAGCAATCATTTGTTTTTTTTGCTATTTTAATACTGAACCTAGGATGCTGTTTTGTGTTCCAATTTTACAACAGCAAAAATGAATGTTTTACAAGATGGCATACCTCTATTTTCAGCAGCTAACATCAGTATTTGAATGACTAGACATTGTTTTTTTCATTATTCAGTGTATGAAAATTAGAATTCTATTCTTTAGTCTATTGGCTGCTTTGATATTCTTAGATTTTTATCCTGTTTTAGCTTTTAGTAGTGTTTTTAAGATCTGTATGAGATTCTTTTTTATGTAGTGCTCATGATTAATGCTTGAATGATTGTGTTCATTGTAATAATGAAATGTATTTCTGAATTTATATTTGTCTTCTCTGGTATTTATTTTGAGAAATAAAGTTGTTCTGTCTGACCGAATCCCATGCAGGTGTGGGCTTGGACCACACTACCTCAAAATACCTCCTTCTTTATTGCACTCCACCACTGTTCTCTTGGTCCTAGCGTCTGTTGATAAATACAAGGTACTGGTGATGTACCAAATCATTTAACCAAGAAAGCCCCTCTGCCACACTCTAAAGCATATTTCTGTATAATAAAATCGGTGTTCTTGTTGGGTGCTTAGAATGCTCCAGAATGCAGTTTTGATTTTGCCTTTGAAAGTAAAGGATTGAAATTCCCAAACAAAGCAACTGCCGGTCAAAAGTCCAGGACTGACCAAAGCTGTCACACATCAGGACTTTTGTAGCTATCCAGTTCTGCCTGCGCATCTGTACGTGAGGTGTGCCACGTTTGTGGGCGTGTCCCTATCAGTTATCTGTATACAGGGGTGCCTGCACAGAGCATGCCCTTTTTTACATGGAGCTTAGCCACAAACTGCGGCTTCTCTATAAAAAAAAGTCTCTGAATGGCATTGAAATCAAAGACTGCAATGGCCTTTATCACGTCTTCAAAAATGTCAGGCTTGAGTGACTAATCCAAAACAGGCAATCTAATACTTGAGTTTAGAATGGCACACATTTCACAATCCCCAGAATGAAAAGGGGAAAAATCATTGGATGAGCTGTGTGTGTTTGACATGTGACAACTTGAGATCTCTCTGCATAATCCTATGCCCACCTGCTGCCCACTAGCGTGTGTGCCATCTAGTGTACACCATCATTTATCGCCATTGTACATCATCGTGTGCCCCCTGCTACACATCTCTTGTGTTCCCACATTGCACACAGCGCCTTACCTCTGTACTGTATATCACAAAATGATCTCGGATGCATAACACATGACTGCTCAAGATGCATAAGCTAGTGCTGAGGGGTTTCACCCAGTACGCTCCGGAGGCGCATCGCCGAATGCTCTCCAAGGCACATCACACAGTACTCTCCTGAGGCAGATCACCCTGTGCTCCTCCGAGGTAGCTCCCCCTCTACTTCCCGGAAAAATTTTAAATACTCCTCTGGTACAGAGGTCCTCAGAACTCATAGTAAACATTAACTCATGTTCCCCTAGACCACATTATCCTGTAGTCCCTGATGCACACCACAATTTAGTCGCTTACGTAAAACTTTCATATGACATTATCTCTCCTTTTTTGTTTATAGTTTATTTTATTTTATCTGAATTTCACATTTCTACACAGTTTAGTTTAAAATATGCAGCAACATTTTCACTAAAATTATTTGAAAGAATCGGTCTGGAATAATTTTGAATAATTTAGTTTACACAATTGAAAATGATTCATTTTCTTTTGCAATCTACCTTGATCCCTCTTCTATAATAGGTGACATTCAGTACCCGCTAGTGTTTCAGAGACTACACGCTGTTCTAAAAAACAGAGGGGCAGATCTATGTTGCAGTAGCGCCACTTTTACGCCGCCGTTGCCTCACTTTTGTGACGCAGCGGCGGCGTAAACCCTGCGCCGCGTTGCGCCCAATTTACATCGTGACGCATCTATAGAGATGCGTCACGGTGTAAAGCCCTGCGCCACATGAAACCTGCGTCAGGTTTCATGTGGGCGTTTCAACTCTCAGGGGGGGGCATTCCGTCGCAGGAACGCCCCTGAAAAGTGACTCAGTGAAATCTGTAAGATTTCACTGAGTCACTTTCCCAACGCTGATGCGTCAAAACCCTGCGCCTGCTTGAAGCAGGCGTAAGGCTTGACGCACCATGTTAGGGATAGGAAAGGTTGGAACAGTGCTGGAGTTGCATCACGCTTGCGACGCAACTTCAGCACTGCGCCAACCTTACGCCGGCAGATGCGTCACGTATCTGCTTGTCCTTGCTCCACGATGCGCCGCATTATAAATGCGGCGCATCTGCGGTGGCGCAAGGGCAAACTTGCGTGACGCATCTTCCCTGGCGCATCCATGCTGATTTGCAGGGATGCGCCAGGGAACATAAATCTGCCCCAGAATACTTTTACTTAAGCGTTTAACCGAGACATTATAAATGTGTAAGTGTAATTCAGTATTCTAGGGGCAACAATAAACACAATTGTGTATATTTTGGAAGTGACTGTAATTTCTGGAAAAGCATGGTAGCGCAGCATAACAGTAGTTCTGAGAGGGTTGAACAATTTAAATTCAGTCAGGACTTGCGGGATGTCTAGGAATGCAATGTGACGTTACTTACTCCACTCGTTATTGATTTAACACATATTATCCTCACCATTCATCACCAGAGAGCCCTGTCAAGTCAATGCTCCTTAAGAGCACCTGAAAGAACTTCCTTTTCTAATGTGCTCTACTTCATTTGCTTCAATTATATGACTTTAATAAAGCTATCACTCACAGATGGTGATGCTGACAGCCTTACAGCGCGGTGTAAACACTGCAACCAGCTTGCTGCAAAATTGAATCATAGGAAAATCCCATTACATCTTCTTAAATGGCACTAGATTTGCATCATCCGTATTCAACGTGATTTTTTTCATAAAGCGTTTCAAAATTTTTTACCAATGTTTCTGCTAAAAAGTTATAAACCGATGTTTTTGACACAATTACATATTTATATATATGATATGGGACTGGTCTAATGGTTTGAAGGCATAACATTATTTTAAATCTCTGTTTTGCGGTGAAGCTATGCTGAATCATTAACAAGGTTCATCGATTTGTGCTGCAGGCTGTTAGAGGCTCTGCCATTCCGAAGAGTCTTCCCTCGTGATTATGAATTATTCCATAATACACTATATACCGAAACAATGATACCATTAGCAGTAGTAAGGTACTCATTTAGAGTGGCTTGGAAATGCAATAAAATTGTTTTAAAACGGGTTGCCCATATGTATTGCAATTCACTCTTTCAGAGTAATTGAAATTAGTCATTATATTACTCTAATGTATTAATATCACATTACCTCCTCATTTTCTTCCTCGTCCCATTCCTTACTCATTGAGAATTTGTCCTCCATTCCCCAAACGGTCCATAGATGGCGACAGTCAAGTCAAGTCAAGTCAAATAAGCTTTATTTGGTGAAAAATATACAGCCATAAAAGCATACTTTTCAAAATAACATTTCTAATAACCGTTTAAAATTTTGCTAAATCAGAAGGTGTTTTACTTTCAAACACACAGTCCATATATCATTGATGATACAAGAACAGATAATCATTATTTGTTTAGGAGATAAAATAGTAAATTTTAAAAACATTTACAAATCCATACTAGTTAAAAACAACATATTTCATAATCGTTCAACACATCTGGGTAAAGTGCTTTACCATAAAGTGCATTAGGTGGAAAATAGCTCATAACAAGAGATAAACATTTTTTTTAAACCTTTTAAAATTCAGGGCATCAATGGACAGGGATATTTTCCCTAAGGTGCATAAAGTTCAACATATTAATGTATATCTTGATAGGAGTTAATAACACATCTAGGTTCTATTGTCAGGTTTTTTGTATGTCAGAGCCTCTAGATGTGAATAATCCTTTTTTCTCCTGATTGCCATTTGTATAAAAGTGATAACAGCGTTCGTAATTTTGTCGTTTCCCAGACTACAAATAAAGTTAAAAGCTTGTTTATAATAAAAGAGCTTATTATCTAAAAAGAGTGGTTTTAATACGATTTTCCTAATGTCCCTATAGAAACTACAAAAGAGTATAAAATGCAGCGTAGACTGAGGGGATTCGCCATCATACGGTTCGGGAGATTATGAAACCACTTTCCCAATCTAGGGAATGCTATTATATTGTGTAGCGTGCCAAACCTAAGCCTCGTTAAATAGAATCTATGCTTGATGTTTCTTACCGCGATAAGGTAAGGTTGAGTGCCCAACAATAGTGGGCGTTTGCAGTAAGTGGTGACACTCTGTTTTGAACTAACTTCAACCTCTCTTGCACATTCCCTAGCGGTGATGAACCTTGTCTTTAGCTCGCTTTTGCTATAGTCCTGAATAAACGATGGATCCTTTCAGCCATAAGCTACCTTACAGCATTTTAAGAGGGTATGAATGTGCTCTAACCAGGGGATTTTACTGCTATGATCAAGGGCCAGGCAACCCATGATTAAGTCCTTGGTGAACTTGGTCCCATCTTTTGCCCAAATCCCATGCCAAAAACTAAGTCCTGCTGCACTTATAAAATCGCTTATATATGGTACTGACAGCTCTCTATGAACCATATAATTGGCTGTGGAACTTGGGACTGCCAAAACTCTTTTAAAAACTTGTTTTCTTGAATTTGTAAGGAGGTGGTATTAGCCCTCCCCCATATTGCTGCCCTGTAACAAGCGCCTGTAATATATGTGCTCCTATACAGGGCAAGGATTTCCCATACAGGTTTATTTCCTATTTTGGCGGAAAATCTGAAAATACCTTCAGTTGTTCGCAAAAATTTCAGGTTGCATGATTCTGTATGTTTTCCCCAAGTACCTCTCCTATTAAAAAGTAATCCCAGATATGAAAAAGTTGAGACTCTATTAATCGGGGCCCCTCCCACATGGTGTTGTCTATTCTTTGATCTGTTATTCCCGCATGTCATGACAAAGGTTTTATTAAGATTCAGCTGTAAGTCTTTCTCAGTCATGTACTGCAAGAATTTTTCCATTAAACATTGCAGACCGTTCGCTGTCCTTGACAGCAAGACCGTGTCGTCTGCGTATAGAAGTACTGGGGTGGGACGTGCACCGACTTTTGGGGCATCTACAAATAAATTTTGTAAAAAGGGATTGACATTATTAATATATAAGGAAAATAAAAGGGGTGCTAAAACACATCCTTGTCGCATCCCACACGTGACCCTAAAGTCCGGGGTATATTCACCCTTTGTACTAAACCGTACTCTAGAGATTAAAAAAGTGTAGATCTGGGATAAATATATAATAATATAATTTGGTGCACTTAGCCCTTTTAATGTTTGCCGCAATTTAGCATGGTTAACAAGGTTGAAGGCACTGGTGAGATCGACAAAGCAAAGGTGTAAATGTCCTGCCTTGGCTAGGGCATATTTCCCTATCAGTAACTCCAAGTTTACACATTCGTCTACTGTCCCGATACCCCTTCTAAATCCATACTGGACCTCAGTTAGGATGTTGTTCTCAGAGACCCAGTTTTCTAATCTCCCCAAGATGCTTCTACCCATCAATTTGGAGGTAGAGTCAAGAACGGATTTGGGACAGTAGCATTTGGCCTTTCCTCTGTCCCCTTTTTAAAAATAGGTACTATTATACTTTCTACCCAGGATGCTGGTAACGCTCCTTCTAACGTGGCATTAAAAACATTTAATAAAATGGGTGACAAAAAGTCGATGTTGTGTTTAAAACCACCAATAGGTATCCCTTCTGGTCCTGCGGCTTTACCGTTAGCACTTTTTTTAGGGCGGTTTTAATTTCATCTAGGGTTATTAGGGGTGACCTAACATTTTCCACTAATATAAAGTTACTGCCATTACATTTAGTCGTAATAGCAGCTTCTGGATTAAAAATACTTTCAAAGTGCGTTGTCCAGTCTTCCGGTGGGACAGTAATATCTATTTTCACCGCTGTAATATCTTTTAAAAAAGGGTGATCAATTGTTTTCCAAAATAAAACTGCATTGCCTGTCTCTGCAGCTTGGATCAATTTTTCCCAGGCCTCTTCACAAATCTCTATTTTCATTTGGTTCAATGTATTTTTATAACTTTTCCTCAAGATGCTTATCCTTGCACTATCCCTAGGTCTTACTTTCAGGGCTGCTTTTAGTTCCCTATTTAACCTTGAACACTCCTGGTTAAACCATCTGGGATTATGATCAAAGGCTTTCTTCTTTTTTTTAGAATTTAAATCGCTAGCAATTTCAGTCGTGATATTACAGAAAGCACTTACAATGTCCGAATTTATGGAGGAACTATCCAAGCAGGTATTAATATCTTTTTGTTTTGTCCCTATGAGATTATCCATTAAGATAATTGGGTTGACACCCGACCATTTTATGGAAACTACATTATTCCCTGGTGTCTCGATATTTATATCCGCTGCCTTCCCCCGTACTTGTCGTGACAGGCTAAGCTTCAGAGTCATAATTAGCTGGTGATGGTTACTAAACAAATTTGGGCCGATTGAACATTTTTCCACTAGACCCCTGCAATACTCTGACACAATAAAGTGATCTATATTCTAGGAAGCTCTAGCCCCTACAAATGTTTGGATAGTTATCTCTCCATCAAGTTTGTCTGACTCCATGACAGCTAAATTATATTTATGAATAGCAGTGTTAATTGCTTCCCAGTAAGTTTCATGTGGAAGGTGGGGGATTCGGTCACCAAAGCGGTTACGATATCCACATTGTACTCCTGCTACAATTTCACATTTGTCACAACTAAAATCACCCGCCCAAATGATTATATAATCACCTCCCACCCCATTTAAAAAACAATTCAAATCTTCTTCTAATGACTTAATCACCCTGAATCTTGTATTATCAAAGATATTATTATAAGAATTTATCACAATAATAGACGGTTTCCCCTCTAAATGGAGATGTAAAAACTGCTAGTACTGTGACGTGGTGTAAACTTTTCGTAATATTAAAGGTGAGGTTACAGCAATTAAGGTGGCTAAGCCACCTTTGGCTCTCCCCATTCTAGATGGGATGGCCTGAGTACAAATTGTTTGAAAGCCATTAATAAAAAAGGTCTCAGTATACCAGGTTTCCTGCATCAAAATTAGAACACAATCCTCGAACGTTTTTAGCCATTCCCCATCATTTATCTTATCTTTGACCCCTGCCATATTCCGTGACATAATAGATAAGGACTCATATATTCGTACACTGGGGCCGGTATTTTTTGTGTTACAGATAGGATTGTAATCCTTGTTACTAACTAGTATCCCGCCCGCATCCTCCCTCTGTCAATCAATTTCGCTACAACTTCTTAGGGGAGTGTACTTATTGTATGAGGGGGCAATCCGGATAGAGTTATGCATGTAAGTTATATTCACTTTACTGTGATTGGGCTCATTTCTAGCAATATAAAAGAAACTAAGTGGGACAGCAGTTATATAATCATTCTGTTGGAAAAAAAAGGCTCAATAAGATTGTTATTGAGTACTTCCATCACATTCCCTACCAACTCCCTGCTGCGAAAGTTCACAACCACGCAGTCTCCCTGACATGATTTTCTAGAACTACCCACCCTGTTCTCTCTCCTTAACAATATTATTTTCTGTTGTAATAAATTAGTACCAAAATTAGTCGTTACGGACATCCAATGTACAATTTGGTTTTTTAAGGACTCCTATGATTAACTATTGTTATCCGTTAATTTTGGAACTTTGTTCAAAATGATAACATATGGGGTCGCCTGGGGGGTTTAAATGTAGTGGCTCCTCAATATTGTTGGTTGATTGTGTGGTCCTGTTCATTTTCACCACCTGGTTAGTTTTCGCAGTTCTAGGAGGGTTAATTGTGCTAGCTTTGTTAGCCCTTTGTTCTTGCATGGTTGTGTAATTGGGCAGTCAGTTGATATTGATGCAGGATAAGTCCGCCTCCGCTGGATTTTACCCATAGAGGTAAAGGTACCTAGGACTTCATTTGGCCTCGTGACTGGGTCAGTTGCACCTAGTCCCTTGATCAGTGGTTTTGGTGTCAATAGTTCAGAAATCAAGTCTGTTAAATAGGTAACATCCTTTTGGACTTGTTTAATCTCCAACATCAAACGTCGCTCTATATTATCTAATTTGCCTTGCAGTTTTTTGAATAAGGATTTGTGCAGGGTTTACTGTATTACTAGCCCCCACACCTTTTACCGTTCTGCGTTTTTTCCTCTTTTTTTTACTTGGATTTGGCCTTTACTACCTGGTTAACTGAGGATGCATTAGTCAATTGAGGTAATTGTTTCGATTTTTTGGCTGGACGGGAAACCAGATCTGTGTTATTAGATAGCACTGAGATCTCCAAAGAAGTCATTAAAATACAAGGGTTGCCGAGTTTAGAACAATAGCCTCGTTGTTTTTATCTGGGCTAAATATCTCTGCCACAAAATCCTTGACTCTCCCATTACTCACAGGTACTGATGGGTCAAGCCCACCTTCTGGTACAGACTCTTTTAATACTGCGTCTAAAGCAGTTTTGGAGTCCGCAAGTTGTTCCTCAACTTGGATAATCTCATTATTTATAAACCCCATGGCATTTTTCAAATATTTAGTGATTGGCGCACTTTTCGTGGGCAACTTTCCTACAGAGGACGGTAATTTCCTTTTACCCATATTCCCTCCAATGAGTGTATTCACGGTAAAAAATGTGAAGTATTATGTCTCCTTACCAGTAGAACTGCTCCTGAAAAGCCAAGGTTGGTGGCCCAGACAAGCCTTGTGCTGGGATAATTGGGAAGTGCAATCCTCCTCCTGGCTCTTGGTCTCCCGGTCTCTTGTGCATCTGCCCCCAACGAGGGGCGAACAACAAAGCTGGGCAAAAGATCTTAGCAAAAGGGCTTCCCGCACTGAGAGAGCCCCTGTAGACTTTTGTAGGTGCCTCCTGGCACTGAGAGGAGTGACGGCATTGGCGGATGCTCATGGGACAGCAAGGGATGATGAGAAGTGTAGTCCTCCTCCCGGCTCCCTGTCTCCCAGGCTCCTGTGCACCTGCCCCCAACGAGGGGCGAACATCAAAGCTGGGCAAAAGAGCCTAGCAAAAGGGCTTCCCGCACTGCGGGAGTCCCTATAGACTGCTATAGGTGCCTCCTGGCGCTGATAGGAGTGATGGCATTGGCGGCTGTTCGCGGGACAGCAAGGGATGCTGGGGAGTGTAGTCCTCCTCCTGGCTCCCGATCTCCTGGTCTCCTGTTCACCTGCCCCCAACGAGGGGTGAACAACAAAGCTGGGCAAAAGGGCTTCCCACACTGCAGGAGCCCCTGTAAACTTTTGTAGGCGCCTCCTGGTGCTGAGAGGACTGACAGCGTTGGCGGCTGTTCGCAAGACTGCAAGGGATGCTGGGGAGTGTAGTCCTCCTCCCGGCTCCCAGTCTCCTGTTCACCTTCCCCCAACGAAAGGCAAACAATAAAGCTGGGCAAAAGAGCTTAGCAAAAGGTCTTCTCGCACTGCAGGAGCCCCTGTAGACTTTTGTAGGGGCCTCCTGGCGCTGAGAGCAGTAACAGCGTTGGCAGCTGCTCGCGGGACAGCAAGGGATGCTGGGGAGTGTAGTCCTCCTCCCTGCTCCCGGCTTCCGGTCTCTGCGTCTCCCGGTCTCCTGTTCACCTGCCCCCAACGAGGGGTGAACAACAAAACTGTGCAAAAGAGCTTAGCAAAAGGGCATCCTTCAATAAACTCCACTGCCTCCGAAGGCTCCTCCTGTTTAACAAAGCCCTCTATCACACTGTTGATGAAGGCTTTCAGGAAGGGAGGGAGGGTCGTATGTATGGGGCTGAGGGCGGAAGAATTGGAGTAATGAAGATTACAGGTAAGTAATCTAGGCATTATATAGCCGAAAGAACATTTGATGGTCAGCAACCAGGAAAAACAAGGCTGGTACACACTCAACACACAAATGTAGCAAACACGTGATGAATGTAATGCTCGGACGTTATCCCCCAATCTAGGCCCCATTCATAAAGAAAGTAAGATAAGTATGGGCAATGATCTATGCCTCTGACTGCCTGTACTTTTCTTATTTTTTGGAATTCAGAAATGTTACCGGAATAACTGCTTGAAAGCTGCAACTGGTGGAGATTTAGGCCTGTATTTCTAAGAAGATCAGATGACATTCCTGATTTAGCAGAAGCGGTGGGGGGGGGGGCATATAAAGTCACACACCTATCTTTACAGTGCCTAAGGAAGCGTAAATACTATAATGACAGGCCCATAAGTCATTATCATTTCTTCTAGCGATATCAAAGGTCCTCCAATGGATCTTTGGTAGAGCTAAAAGAGACTATGTAGAGAAATCAGAGAACTATTCCTTCATGAGGACCTGTAATGAAGAAACAGCCTTACCATAAGCTATACCATAAGATACACCACAAATACATCAATATTATGACAAATGGTATCCTAAAAATATATCAATGATTCGGGAAATAATGACAGACACTATTCTTTCTAGGGACCCTATTTGGTAATATTTCAGAAAAATATGAATGGTCATACACAAATACAGATCATAAGAAAACACTTTGCTCATAGTATCACAGGTAAACCATCACCGTTATCACAAGCATAGTAACTCGGAGATCATCAAACTCAGGTGAGATATAAAGGAGTAAGAGAGGGAAACAAGGAAACATCAGGGTAATCACAGTTCAGGTACCTCTCAGTAATATAGAGAGAACTAATGCACTGCGTGCAGTTAGTCAAGAAAACTATCTCCACAGCCATAGGAGAATAGTGTAGGCAGCATCACCAGCCGATGATGTGCAAAGTCTCTCGGGAAAGAGTTCTCCACAGTCTGGATTGCCAGCCAGATCAGGAATCAGCACTACATAAAGCATACCACAAATGCAGGACAGGTCACCAGAATGTGAACGAGCCGTGGATCATTTTCCCACCAGCATTTTTATACTGGTTTTGCAAATTTCTTTACACTAAGTTAAAACTTTCCTAAACCCTACAAGCCACTCTCTTTGGTCAGTGACTAGAGGAGGCAAACATCTCCTAACAATGACTTTACAAATTTCTCTAAGCAGTCTTTGTCTAAAATTGTATAACTTCCTAGAGAGGAAGAAGAAAACTACAATTACATATTTTGTAACTACATAGCAACAGTTTCATTCTAAATCCTCGCCTAGACAGGAAAGAGTCGTACTGTTCTTCACTCTCCAAAGATGTAAATGTTATTCTTTACAAGGACATCAGGAAATTACATGAGGAGAAACAAAGGAGCACAGAAGCACATCCCCTAACCAATACATTTGCTAAGGCCTGCACATTTTAGCAAGGAAAACAGAGAGAAAAGAAAACATCATTTTACATTTCTAGGCCTGCACTACTTTCACGAAGAATAAAAAAGCTTTTCATGTTTGTGCTTGAATTTTCCTGCAGTTCAAGAAATATAAGAACATTAATATTAGAAACACAAATTAATAATTTCTTCTCATTCTATTATTATTCATAACCCTATAAAGAAATTTTCCATTCTCCATGTGATATTCTGACTCTTAAATATACGTGCAGCCTTGAACATTTTCGATTGTACCTTCTAAGTCTTCATGTTTTAGTAATTTTGGTTTTCACACACATTAGTAATTTCTTAAAACACACACATGGGTGGATTTTCCTGGGCAATTTATTAGCAAAAATCATGCTCCATCAATCTCTCATTTGATGGTATCCCAAACCATCACACCAACCCATATCAGACTACTATCTGATGATGAACAATCAAAATAAAGTAGTTCTCATCTTTTTCAGCCTAACACCCTCTATGTCCTTCCAGGCATCGTAATAAATCCCCCTTCGATTTTCCATTTCTATTTCTTCTCTTTTCCTTTTTCTTGCTCGTCGTTTTCCCTAAGTAAGCTTACTCTTGCAACTCTTGTAAAGCAGTATTATTATTTTTTTTTTTTTTTTTAAATATATTTTTATTGCAGGAATCAGTACATCGTTACATAATCGACCAGCATTATATAACAAGCAAGATCAATGAGACACCCCCCTCCGTCCCCCCGCCGTAAGTTTCTTACACAGCCATTCAGCCCACAACCCTGGGGTCGGGCGGCGAAATTCAACGGGGGCTCAGAAGGATGTCGAGGCTGGTCCGGATGACCCACTGTCCGTCATCTGCTTTTCCAAACAAGCCTATAAACCCAGAAAGAAAACCCCCACCCTCAAAAACGCTACGAACCAAAGAGAACCCACCAATACCTTGTAAAGCAGTATTATCATTAGTATGCTTGCAGCAATAGCAATTATTGGTGTTATTATTCTCCCTAATAAGCTGTTAGAAAAATTAGAAACCACTTACCTATGCAAGAGGTACTCTTATCAATTTTTTCCCATGCATCATCAACCTTCAGTTTTGACAGATCTTCATGCAAATGAGTAATGTTACTAACATATCCCACCAAATCCTTACTCTTATCAGGGATATAAGTGCAACATGGTTGAATCTTTAACATACTACAGACGCCACCTTCTTTTGCCAATAGTACATCTTAGTCAAGTTTATTTTGCAAAACCATGGTCCTCATAGCAACCATTTCAGTATCAACCATCAAGAACCCTCTAGCGGTATCCATAGATAAATGATCAACCACTATAGACAATTTTCGAATTATCTGTGAATTTAGAATAACCCCCAACTGAAGGTATCAATGCATCAAATATATCCCCAATTATTTCAGCAGCACTCAAACCCCTTTTGCTCTGAGTTAGTTGCTTTTCATTGGTTCCTTGTTTACCATTCACATGGTAGATTTTTGGAAAAACAATTCCCATATAACAACATCCATACCAATGTGATTGCAGCTTATAGTTGGCATTTTTACCACAAATGAAATACACCCCAGGGTAAACATGACCTGTACCACCCTTTAATCCCCAACCACCTGTAATTAAGAAAGTGTGTTCACATTCACTGGAACCAACTAAATGATTATTATAATCTGTGTTCTGCCTTAGCATGCAAAGCTTCCCCTATGAGGCCAATCCAGAGCCATTGCAGCATAAGTCTCAATCTTCTGATAATGTCCTTCGTTATGTGCCCATGGAGGCTCTTTACTCTTCTGTTCAGCAGCCCTGTGTTTAAACTCTCTTAGTCTATCTTCTACATAATTTATTAAATCAATCTCTATATTGTGTAATCTACAAGTTAAATTATGCCTATGAATCTTCTTTCAGATCACTTTTAATAACCAAAGTCACATGCTCATTATTATTAGTAGTATTTACTACATTAATACACATAAAGTGTGGTATCACAAATGTTAAAACCAACCATACAGACGTTAATTAAACAGAGAAAGCACAAACATTGAAGCATTTCCGCCTACTCATTCCCTGATTCTGCTTACCAGTCTCAATTGTAATCATCTTCGAAGATTATGTAAAAAATTAAAAATAAACAAAAATTCTAACTAAAAGATTTACTCCAAATAATTAGTAAATTCACTGGGCTAGTTTAGTGCACTCAACACCAAAGACTTGAGCCTTAAGCCCTTCTTCAAATCCAGAGCTTCTGAATCTTCTGGAAATTATTCATATAAATCTCCTCTCTCTTTTTGAACACCCTCTTCAGTTCACTTAGGGCAGCTTAAAAGAGTTATCCCTCTTTACACAGAATAAAAAAATTATTTTTCCCAATCATTATTTGAAACACTTTCACTTACACTTACAACCACATAAGTCCATTCTGGTGCTGAGTATTTCTTATTTGCTACTTTTACTCTTTTTGTTCTTCGTACTTGATTCTCTTCTTCTGTTTCACTTTGCTCTGATTGACTCGATACTTCAAATATTGTTTCAGGAACTTTGCTATTGACAGTGTATTTCAGCTTTTTCACTCCTTTTGGCCACTTGTCTCCCTTCTTTGCCTTTTTTCCATTTTCATTTTCAAGCGTAGTTTTTGAACTTTCTTCAGATGAGTTCCTCTTTCTTTTGTCTTTGGCAACTGCAGGAGTTGAAGGAAACTCCCTGTTCTCACCATTGACAATGTTATCTTCATTGGTCCAGTAACTTGTGCCCACTCTACTCCAACTTCAACCTGCTCTGGAATATTTCCTTGTTCACATCTCTCCTCTCCAGCAGTTTCTTCGGTTTCAAGTGGACTTGGGACTTTTCTCGTGTGACTTGCATGAATCCAATTAGGCAGACCTCCACACTTGACAGCTGTTGTAGTTACCAGTATAATCTGATAAGGGCCATGCCAGCGAGGTTCTAAACAGGACTTTCTGACATGTTTCTTCACCACAACCCAGTCTCCCAGACTTAGATCGTGGCCTAGTTCTTGTTGAGTTGTTGTCTCAACTTCTCCAACCTGGTGAGAAACAGAACATACCACATCAGCCAATCCTTTACAATAATCCAGTACCAGGTCACCAGTAATGTTCATTAGTTGATTTTTTGGGACTGTTGGCTGTCTCATAGCCCTGCCCATAATGATTTAATGGGGGACAATCCAGTTTTCTTGTCTAGGACACTTCTTAGGCTCATTAATACTAATGGCAATGCATCAGGCCACTTCAGTGTTGTGGAAGCACAAACCTTAGTCAACCTTGATTTTATAGTGCCATTGACCTGTTCAACTACACCTGAAGCCTCAGGTGTAGAAGCACAGTGCAGTTTTTGCTCAATCTGTAATGCTGCACAAAGCATCCAAATAATTTCATTATTAAAATGTGTCCCTCTATCTGATATCAACGAGACTGGAAAACCAAATCTAGGAATAATCTCTCTAAGATGCAATTTAGCAACTATTAGACTGTCATTTCATCTTGTTAGATATGCTTTATCCAACGAGAAAACAAACAGACAACCACAAGGACATATTTTAATCCATTGCAAGGGGGCATCTCAATACAAGCAAGCTGTATTCTGGTAAATGGACCAGCTGCTTTCCCAATTCGTCCCATGCTAACCACTGTCTTTCTCCCTGGGTTTTGCTGCTGACAAATTGTGCATCTCTGACAGAGACTTTCTGCAATGACCCTGAACTTGGGATTGAAACATATCTGTTGAAACAATCTAATCAATGCATCTCTCCCAATATGTGTTGGCCCATGATGGACTCTGGTCATCTGAGAAAGAAGACTGTCTGGCATTACTATTCTCCCATCAGTGTACACCCAGACTTCATCATCTGACCTGTGACTGCACCCCAATTTAATCCAACCTCCTTCTTCAGAGTCACCTGCCTCTTCTTGTAAGTCTCTCACTTCATCCCAAGTCTCAACAGATGTCAATAATAATCTGCATTCTGTTTGTTCAATTTGCTCATTTACTGGTAATTCCACATTAATCAAGTATGCAATTTCATCTGCGTATCTGTTACCTAGTGTGATGTACTCATAAGCATAACCAGATATGTGCACTGCCCCAATTTGTGCCAGCAACTGTAAAGCCATCAGTAGATCTTTTACACACTCTCCGTTTCTGATTGGTGAACCCGAATAGGTCAAAAATCCACGTTGGGATCACAACTGCCCAAAGTCATGTATGACACCGAAGCCGTATTGACTATCCGTAAAAATTGTAACCCTCAATTGTCTTGACAAGATTCAAGCTTGAGTGAGCACTTTCAATTCAGCCACTTGTGCAGAGCTCACTCCTTTCAACCACGATGTTTCAATCACATTTGCTTCTGTGTAAATTGCATAGGCAGCTCTCAAGCATCCCTCCAAATCTCTCAAACATGAGCCATCCACAAACAGAACAGCATCTGATTCAGGTAACTGTGTATCCTTGATATCACGCCTTGGTTTTGTACACAACTTTGTCACGTCCAGGCAATCATGATCCACTTCATCAAGAACTTCCTCACAGTCTGAAGTTGGCAATAACATGGCTGGATTCAGACTAGTACACCTCGTTATTTTCACATTTTCAGCACCCAGAATTACTTGCTCATATTTTGTCAAACGGCTACTCGTCAAATGCTGTGTTCTAGTGCGCATCAACAGAATCTCAACTGAATGCGGTACAAACACTGCCAATGGATGTCCCATTACAATCAACTCACAATGTTCAAGATACACACAAGTAGCAGCAACTGCTTTCAAAGATTCTGGTAATGCTGCAGCGACGGGATCCAAAGTAGCAGAAA
The DNA here is from genome assembly GCF_964204655.1 of Triturus cristatus. Classification (NCBI taxonomy): domain Eukaryota; kingdom Metazoa; phylum Chordata; class Amphibia; order Caudata; family Salamandridae; genus Triturus; species Triturus cristatus. The sequence continues at coordinate 1,194,243,482 of NC_140591.1, forward strand.
AATATGCCACTGGTCTTCGTCCTGCTCATTGCAAAACAACGCAAATTCTTTCTCACAGTCTGGCATCCCAAATGCTGGTGGTCGACATAAACTGTCTCGCATCTCTAGGAACGTCTTCAAGCATTCCTCATAAAGATGCATTGGATCTCTCACATCTTTGTGTGTCAGTCTCTGAAGTGGTTTCACGATCAGTGAAAAATGTATAATCCACTGTCTGCAGTAACCAACCATTCACAAAAACATTTGAACCTCTTTCTGTGTTCTTGGTGGATTAATTCGCATGAAAGCATTTATTCGATCCTGAGAAACTTTTCATATTCCCTTTTCAATGATGAGTCTAAGATAAAGCACTTCAGTCTCACAAAATTGTAGTTTTGTCGGTGACACTTTGTGACCACCTACTGCCAAATGATTCAGTACGGCAATTGTATCTGTCACACAATCTTCTCTAGTCGTCGATGCTACTAGGAAGTCATCAATATAATGGACTAGAACTGAATTTCTGGGCATCAATCAATCAATCATTTGTAGAGTTCACTACATACCCGCGAGGGTCTCTAGGCACTGGGGGGGCCGCTACTGGTCGGACAGCCAGGTTTTGAGTAGCCTCCTGAAGGTCAGCATGTCTTGGGTCTGTCATAGGCTCCATAGGAGGGTGTTCCAAGTCTTGGTGGCGCGATGGGAGAAGGATCTTCTGCTCGTGGTTGTTCTATGGATGCGAGGGACGGTGGCGAGTGCGAGGTCGGCAGAGCAGAGCTGGTGGCTGGGGATGTAGAAGGAGAGTTGCCCGTTGAGGTAGGCTGGGCCGGTCTTGTGGAGTGCCTTGTGTGCATGGATGGGGAGCTTTAAGGATATCCTCTTGTTGATGGGGAGCCAGTGCAGGTTTCTCAGGTGGGGGGTGATGTGGCTGTGGCGTGGTACATCGAGGATCAGTCGTGCAGAGGCGTTTTGGATGACCAATGACTCCAAACGCTTCTTCAATATCTGATTGAAAATCAAGGGGCTCTCTGTATACCCTTGAGGAACTCAGCACCATGCCAAAACCCGGTTTACAAACCGGAATGCAAATAAATATTGGCTATAAGGATGCAAAGGTCTCAAGAAAAACGCTTGACACAGATCGATCACTGTGAACCATTCTGCATCACATGGAATTTGATATAGGATCACTGCTGGATTTGGTACTATAGGACAACAAGGTATAATAATTTGGTTAACCTTTCTCAGGTCCTCTACGATCCTGTAGTGTCCATTAGGCTTGCGAATTCCCGTTATAGGCGAATTGCACTGACTTCCTAGTATCTCTCTCAAAATTCCTTGTTCAATGAGCATATCATGGGTGTCACTCCTTCAATAATATCAGGACTCATTTTGTATTGTGGGGTTCTCGGAAACTCTGCACTACGTTTGACTGTAATCTGAATCGGAGCATCTCCGTTCATCAGGCCAATATCTTTCCCAGAAAAATCCCACACATCAGACAACATCGTTTTTCTCAATTCAACAGGCAAATCATTCTCTGTTAGCAATGGGTACAACTCATTCACTTCTGTCCCTTGATTCAGCATTTTGAAGACTACTTCTTCGTCTTTTGTGTGAAACGCTATTCCATCTGGTGTACAGTAAATGGAACAGTTCATTTTAGACAACAGATCCCCACCTAGTAAATTAACAGGACTTGAATCACACACAACAAATGTGTGTAATTCCTTGAAATTTCCAATTTGAACTTTCATTGGCTTAGTTATTGGTGTTCTAATGAGTTTGTTTGATACTCCGACAACTTGGAAATTCTCGCCCGAGAGGCGTAGGTTTGGAATTTCCACAGTTCTCACAGTGGAACGGGTAGCACCAGTATCTACGAGGAAAGTAGTTGCATTGCCATCAACCTCGCCATTCACATATGGACCCGTCTGATCTACCACTACAGATGCACCAAGAAAGCACTCCTCCTCCCCTGTCAGGCACCATCATTGTGATGAATCCGATTCACTCCCATCTGTCTGCAAAACATACTGTGAAACAACCTGCACATTTGAATTTGTTTGAGCATTTGTGCGCAAACCAGTATTTACACTTTGTCTTTGCATTTAACCATTCACATTGTCATTAGGCATTGGAGCTTGGGGAATTTGCAAATTCTGTCTCATATTTGTCATCTGCACTTGTTGATTCTGATTCTGCACCTAAGTCATCTGCACTTTATAGTTGTGATTTTGGCTCTGCATCTGCTCTTGTCCCTGCTCAAATGAACCTGAGTTCCCTTTATTAATCAACACCATCTTACACTCGCGACGCTAGTGTCCAAACTTACATCAATTAAAACAAGGATGATTTTGTTTTAAATCTTCTAGATTCACAAAATTACCTCTACCGCTTCCTTGACTCATCAGAATCATCTGTGTCACTGAATTGCCATTTGAAGCTAAACCTTTCATACCAGTTGTAGTCTGACCATCATCAGTCGTATCTACGCTCAGGTATCCTCCTTTCTTGGCTGCTCTCATTTGTGCTAGCATCAATTTCTCCTTTAGTTTCTTATGTCTCATCTCTATGTCATCTCAACAATATTTCGCATAAAGAAGAATCTCATCAACTGATTTACTCTGCCAACAAATTAAATGTTGTTGATTCATAACACTTATTTCTAGTCTCAAACCATAGACCAGTGGGGGCTCCTCGAGATAGTGCTGTGGGGCAGTGGGGCGGGGGAGGAGCAGGGGGATAGTAAACTCCGGCATACAGCCGAACGGAGTTAAGTAAATAAATAAAACAAACTACACCAAATGGCGATGCGGCGCGCGCAATGTGATTTGTTTTATTTATTTATTTATTTATTTATTTACTTAACTCTGTTTGGCCGTATGCAGGACATTATTACCCCCACCCTGCCCCTCCCCCGCCCCGCCCTGCCCCACAGCCCCCAGCACTCCCTTGAGGAGCCGCCACTGCCATAGACAAAGCGATATACAAAGTGTCCCATATCTTTCTCCGTGATATTTTCTATACCACTAAACTACTTAAACACTTGAAGAAGCCTTTTGTACTATGCATGCACTGATTCTTTCAGATCTTGAGTCGTTCTATCAATCTTCACCCAATCAGTTTCTTTTAGAGAAACCTTCCCTTTTAGGTATGTAATTACCTGATTGTATTTTTTCATAACCTCACCAGAAGGTGCTCCTGTTTTGGGATCTCTTGGGTATTCTTTATTCGGCCAATCTACAGCAATATCACACTCAGTAGACAAATCAGCTGGAAACACTATATCAAAAAGACCCTCTACATCAACCCACAAAACTTTTGATACCTTCACAAATCTTTCAACGTGCCTTTACTGTTCAACAGGCTTTTCTCTCAATCTTGGGAATTCATTAGTAAATGACAAGATGTCCTGTCTTGACCATGGTATGTGGACATAACCACCTCCAGGTACTTCTCTCATTGGATAAGCCCCAACAGTATCATCTGATTCTGTCTTTTTCTCTGGTTCTCTCAAAGGGTACGACAGAGAAGCTACATTCACTTTGGTATTTTCATCTTTTTTCTTTTTACTCCATCTTCCTTTCCACTTGTCCAATTCACCCCAATGCTTCAGTGCACTAATCAACTCTTTAATTTGCAATGGTTTCCTTGAAACATTCAAGTTTTCCAAATGTTTGTCTGTAAATTCTAATCTATACGTCTTTTGTAATGCTTTTGACTTCTCAGTGTCCAGTCCATACATCTGTGAAGTTTCAGCAAAAGTCTCATGTAAATATTTTGCTCTTAGAGTAATAGTCTTACATAGAAACAACAACTCATCATCCTAAACTTTACTCAATCTTTCTGGACTAATTGTACCTATAATAATTTCTCCTAGTATTCCTTTTAATTTAGTCACTTCAACACAATCATCTTTACTCTGACCACTACAACCAGAAGCTATATCTCAAATCCACTTATCTATTTCTTCTGGCGATGGACCCATTGAACTTTGTACATCTTCACCCGACTCAATTCTAGGTTTAGCAGGTGTTTGTGTATTCAATCTCTCTTCAGTCTGTATTAATCTTCTAGGTTCTTGATTCACTACCCTTTTCGGTGTCTCATTTTTCCCTGAAGCGTCAATCAATTGTTCTTCATGTCTCAAAACTATACTCACATTTGTACTGTTACTTCCACTACTTATTTCATTAGTCCTAGTCACTTCTGGGACTGCCAAAGCATGTACACCCATAACACTCTGTCCATCACTATATGATGGAACTACTGGACCAATCGCCACTGGCACTGACAACACTTCTGGGTTTCTTGCTGCTTCCATCCTAACAATTGTCCTTTGCCTGTTCTTAATCTGAACTGGTCTCACTCCCCTTGTCACTCTATTCTGAGGTTGTTCTTCAACTTGAATCAAAGGAGCACTAGGTATAACATTTGAAGTATGTGAATCATCTTTATTTAAACGAATCTGTTCCTTTTGATATGGGGGTGGTGGTCTGTTCATTAATAATTCATTTAGGAAATCCTCATCAATGTCATCTGAATCCATTAGATTCACATTCACATTCTTATCTTGTATTCCTGTATTATACTTTTTCTCTTTGGACTTTCCCCTTTCAGGCTCATCAACCTCTCTAACAGGGAATAATCCATTTGTTTCTATAACAGTACCTCTTCTCTACATTTTCTTGCAAGTATCCCACTTTGCTTCTTAGTATCTGCTCACATTTTCTTTTATCCATTCTGATGTTTGTCCCTTTCTCTCTTGTATACTTCGTACTCCCATTCTTCTAAAGGCTCACACTGCATTGGTCTTGGGTTTGGATTCAACCCATTGTTCCGAAATCTCAGGTTTTATAAAATTCTTGTACTGAAAGGACCGTTTTCAGGAAAAGGTAACTTACCATCATCCTCTGTATATTTCACCCAGTTCTCTAACCATGCACACGTATGATAACCCCTTTCTAATACCATAAATGCTGGTGGTGTACCTTCTGGAGCTGTTTTTCAACTTGAATCAAAGGAGCACTAGGTATAACATTTGAAGTATGTGAATCAACTTTATTTAAACAAATCTGTTCCTTTTGATATGTGGGTGGTGGTCTGTTCATTAATAATTCATTTAGGAAATCCTCATCAATGTCATCTGAATCCATTAGATTCACATTCACATTCACATTCTTATCTTGTATTCCTGTATTGTACTTTTTCTCTTTGGACTGTCCCCTTTCAGTCTCATCAACCTCTCTAACAGAGAATAATCCATTTGTTTCTATAACAGTACCTCTTCTCCACATTTTCTTGCAAGTATACCACTTTGCTACTGAGTATCTGCTCACATTTTCGTTTATCTATTCTGATGATTGTCCCTTTGTCTCTTGTATACTTCATACTCCCATTCTTCTAAAGGCTCACACTGCTTTGGTCTTGGGTTTGGATTCAACCCATTCATCCAAAATCTCAGGTTTTATAAAATTCTTGTATTGAAAGGACTGTTTTCAGGAAAAGGTAACTCACCTTCATCCTCTGTATATTTCACCCAGTTCTCTAACCATGCACACGTATGATAACCCCTTTCTAATACCATAAATGCTGCTGGTGTACCTTCTGGAGCTATTGGAATTGGTTGATCTTTGCTAAACAATGTCTTTAACGACTTTATCTTCATTTTTTCTGCTTACTGTAAGTAAAATATTATTAATGACTCTAATCTACGTAAAATCCTAACAACACTCTCTTCTGTGTTGTTTTCAACTACAAATCAATGTTATTTTTGCTGTCCAATAGCAGCTCGACTCACACCAACTAACCAGTACCAGCGCAGCACCTTTGTGACGTTGTTCACCAACTGTCCAATACCAGTGCGGTTCTCTGTGACGTCAGTATGGCTCCTTCTCCTGACCCTCCCTTTACAAAATCAACGTTAATGTCTTTAAGGTCTTTTTAACAAACAAAACAAACTACATAGACACAAATTGTCTGCTCCACTAAAAGAAAGTCAAAGGTATATTCATGCACTCAAAGAGAAGACCCTACATCCAACAATAAACCGCGACCAGCGTGATTCTTGTTCTCTTACAAGCGGAAGATTCCCAGGACTTCCCCAGTTATGCTTACTGATGTGACCCAAGTAAACCCTCACTATTTCTTTCAAAAAAGTTCCCTTTACAATTCTTTTAGTTCGACGACCACCTAGTATTATATTACCAGCAGACAATGTACATAAAACTTTGTGTACGCAAACACTAGGCATATCCCGGGATCTCAGGCCTCGACGGACCCATTCAACAAATCTAAACGTGACAAAACTAACTCAACATATATTTGAACTGTCAATTCGGCCAAGTCAGCAAAAACTCCCTTTTCTCCACCTAGTATTTTAGTCTAAACTAACCATCCGATGCAACTACCAAAAACTGATGCAGCAGAAGCGTTGGGTGGGGGGGAATCATATAATATCCCACACCAATCTTTGCAATACCTAAGAAAGTGTAAATACTATAATGACGGGCCCATAAGTCATTATCATTTCTTCTAGCAATATCAAAGGTCCTCCAATGGATCTGTGGTAGAGCTAAAAGGGACTATGTAGAGAAATCAGAGAACTATTCCTTCATGAGGACCTGTAATGAAGAAACAGCTATACCATAAGATACACCACAAATACATCAATAATATGACAAATGTTATCCTAAAAATATATCAATGACTCAGGAAATACCGACAGACACTATTCTTTCTAGGTACCCTTTTTGGTATTATTTCAGAAATATATGAATGGTCATACACAAATACAAATCATAAGAAAACTCTTTGCTCATAGTATCACAGGTAAAACATCACAGTTATCACAAGCAGAGTAACTCAGAGATCATCAAACTCAGGTGAGATATAAGGGAGGAAGAGAGGGAAACAAGGAAACATCAGGGTAATCACAGTTCAGTTACCACTCAGTAATATAGAGAGAACTAATGCACTGCGTGCAATCAGTCAAGAAAACTATCTCCACGGCCGTAGGAGAATAGTGTAGGCAGCATCGCCAGCCGATGATGTGCAAAGTCTCTGGGGAAAGAGTTCTCCTCAGTCAGGATTGCCATCCAGATCAGGAATCAGCACAGCACAGCATACAGCATACCACGGATGCAGGACAGGTCACCAGAATGTGAACAAGCCGAAGATCATTTTCCCACCAGCACTTTGTTACATTAAGTTAAAACTTTCCTAAACGCTACAATCCACTCTCATTGGTCAGTAACTTGGGGAGGCAAACATCTCCTCACAATGACTTTACAAATTTCTCTAAGCAGTCTTTGTCTAATATTGTATAACTTCCTAGAGAGGAAGAAGAAAACAACAATTACATATTTTGTAACTACATAGCAACAGTTCAATTCTAAATCCTCGCCTAGACAGGAAAGAGTCGTACAATTCTCGGCTTCAAGGACATCAAGAAACGACATGAGGAGAAACAAAGGAGCACGGAAGCTCATCCCCTAATCAATACATTTGCTAAGGCCTACACATTTTAGCAAGGAAAACAGAGAGAAAAGAAAAAATAATTTTACATTTCTAGGCCTACACTACTTTCACGAAGAATACAAGAGCTTTTCGTGTTTGTGCTTGAATATTCCTGCAGTTCAGGAAACACAAGAACATTAATATTAGAAACACAAATTAATAATTTCTTCTCATTCTATTATTATTCATAACCCTATAAAGAAATTGTCCATTCTACATGTGGTATTCTGACTCTTAAAAATACGTGCAGCTTTGCACATTTTTGGTTGTACCTTCTAAGTCTTCACGTTTTAGTAATTTTGGTTTTCACACACGTTAGTAATTTATTAAAACACACACATGGGTGGATTTTCCAGAGCAATTTTTATTACCAAAAATCATGCTCCGTCATTCATATTGGATTCTAGTCTAACTTTGTTCTCCATAGTGCATATGGGGAATAGGAACTCTTTTTTTCTCAGCATGAAAAATATTTTGTCCCATAATGAAAGTCCACCCCAAAAAAATTGAAGATGATCCATTCCCCTTCTCACCCTCAAAAGCATGTGTGCCATCCAAGCTTTCCTAGGGTGGAAAAGGGAAGGAGAGGATTTTGTAAATGCACAGAAGCAACCATTTTTATGGGCAGTCCCATAGTTCTACTATTCTTTAGCGCATCCATTTTCCCACTTCTTTAGTGAGATTTACAGGTGGAAATCTCAGTACACGTAAATGGGCAGCTGGTCATACATGCACTCAAACATCCACCACACACTCACACACCCACAAACACACACCCTCACACACCCTGGGTGCAGGGATGTTATAGTTAGGAAACGGCATTAAGTTCAGAATTTACACACAAAAAACATAGAAATTAAGCAGTTTTAGTTATAGTGATCTCAATTAACTAATAACTTGCACCCTAAGGTAAATATAACTCATGCCCTCAACATGCACTGCTTATTACCCCACATATTACATCCCCAGTTCCTTTTTTTAAAAGGGTAGGGGGCCAAGTAGCCACTCTCCCAGAATCTTATTTGGCCCTGGGGATCCCATCTTTCAGGACTGTTTTTTTTTTTTTTAATTAAAGGGAAGGAAGGCATGTGGTCCCATCTCCTAGCCTTATTAGGGCCGGGGGACCCATCCCCCAGGACTTTTTTTATTAAAGGGGAGGGGAACTGCTTGGTCCCCCTCCCCAAGCCTTATTAGGCCATGCGGACCCCATCCCCCAGGGCCACAACTTGAAATAAAGGGGAGAGGGCCACGGACCCCCCCCCGAGCCTTGTTAGGCCCTGGAGACCACTGGCCACTACTTAAAATAAAAGGGAGGGGGTCCACACGGCTCCCCTCCCTGAGCCTTGTTAGGCCCATGAAACCACATGAACAAGAGAGCCCGTCTGCGTAGTGTGTGCCAACCCACAGCAGGGTGGAGGAAAAGCACTAGGGTTCTTTTTATATAACCCTCAGCCACCAGGGTTGCCCCTTGGTAGCATGCTTCATTATAGTGTTCCTCTCGTTCTGCTGCAGAACAAGGTGTGCCACAACCTGTGTTATCAGGGACCACTGAATGGTATGCTCTTAGTGATGAATAGACTAGGCGTAAGAGGGGCCCCAGGGGTCAGGATATCCTTATTCGCACTCGCTCTTGTGGGAGTCTGACTCCTGCAGGAGCGAGATGGCCCAAGGGAAATAAAGCTCCCTGGACCTATCAGAATGCTCTAATTTTAAATTGGCGCTCCCACAAGAGTTTCTCGAGTCTCTTGTGGACTCAACAGTCTAGATATAGAATTATTTTTAACTTTAATTTCTCAAAAGCAACTGAACAGATGTGCACCAAATCACAAAAAGCACAATTTGTATACCAAGATCTAGCCTCCTGCCAAATCTGGTGGAATTCCATTCAACAGTTTTTGAATAGGCTTGCCTAAAGAAGTCTATGGAATTTCAGGGGAATTTGGCATTTTTTATGGACTCCCTTGTTTTCTTAGCCTTCGCTTGACGGAGGACAGCTGACTCCAGAGCACGGGCTCATGGTTCAATCCCTAGCACTGGCGGCAGCTCAGCTCAGCACCCTGTGACTCTGGGCAATAGCTCACTTAATCTCCCTGAAGGGCCCCAGCTCCTTGAGACCCCTAGGGGGATTAGTTTGCACTTTAAAAACATGTGATACATACACGCCGAAACTATCCATGCACACACTAGTCTAAAAGTAGCACCTTTTTGGAATGTTTTGTGGAGATTAGTCAAACAGGGCCACAGTAGTTAGCAACCCCAAAAACTATTTTTCAATTAAACGGCTGACCTAACTATGGCTACATACAATGACTACTCCAGTCCCAGGAAGACCTATCATCAGCGCATGAGGGGGACTTCTGGAAAAAATCTCTGAATATGTGACTTTTATCTTCAAGATCTAGTCAACACCCTTCCTTCTTATATAAAAGATATCAATAATTGTTTAGAAAAAATCAGAGGTATATCTTAGGCAGAGGATTACATGTTAGTCACTTTGGATATTTGTGCACTGTACACCAGTATAAATCATGCTGATGGTATTAATTCAGTTCAGTTTTTCTTGGAAAACAGACCCATAGAACTATCACAAGGTCACGTGCGCAGGGTACTTAGGGCCAATGAGATCAAACACCAAGTTTCAACTTACCTGTGAACAAGGCAATTATCTGTAGAAACGCGTCAGGGAAAGAGTGGAATGCTGTCTCTGTGTACTTGAAATAAAGCTTGCAGCTCACGGACTTGAAGCCTCGACATTTCGTCTTGTGTGTAGTTTTGATAGACAGGAGACTCCTTGCCTGTTCATACGAGGCCGCCCTGAAGGGACGGAGGCTCCTAGCAAAGTGGAGAACTGTTGTGTGGATTGGATTTGGAGAGCATGTCCCGCTCGCCCTCTTTTGTACCATAACGGAATTTTCCTGGGGATTTGCAATTAAGGAGGTGAGAAGGGTGACAGGATGGAAGTTTTCATCTTGTCACTTCCGTGACAAACTGCACTTTTTAACAGATTAATATGGCAGCATTTGAGCTGAACTGCTATTTATGTTGGATGCCTTCCATGCATTACGTGACTGTTTGAAATCATGCTGCACCGATAATGCCCTGTGCTTTGAATTTCGTGCTATTCAGCAGAACACTCATGCTTTCAATTCAGTGCTATTAAGCAGAACACTTATGACAGAATTTGTATTTATTATCATGATGCATCATGGATGATGTATGCTGTTGACTGAGGTCACATGCGCAAGGTACTTTAGGCCAATGAGATCAAGCACCATGTTTCAACTCACATGTGAACAAGGCAATTATTATACCATCATGTACTTAACTTTTACATGCATACATTTGGGGCATTATACATATAATTGTCCATTAACATTCATAAGGAATAATAACATACCTTGGAAATTACTTTAATTTTCGAATTAGATTTTTGACAATTGATTCACAGAGAATACATAATTGGATTTCAATTAAATAATTGAGTACCATTGATTGTGAAATGCAAGTATCAATGCATGATATTGATTTACACATTTAAGATAGTAACTGTCACAAGGTGATTTGTATCAAATTACATTGAAACTACATGTCCCATAAGTCTTAAGGAAAATGTAATGAAGGAAATGCAATAAAGCAGATGCAAAAAGTAGTGCCACCTACAATGAGAAAGGCCGCCAGGCCGAAACGCATCAGTGTGACAGACTGCGCTCTGTGGAATAAAACATAAAAAGACAAGTTCCAGAGTGCGGCGTCCTTTGTTACAAAATAGTTTTTGGCTATTGGTTTGGCCCCACGCCTGCACCCGCTGTTGAGCGATCCGGTAACGAAACCACATTGAGGAAAATTGAATTTACACCGGAAGCGCCCGATTGAGAGAGACGCCGGAAGACACGAAATAAACATTGAGCGCTGAAGGACGGGGCAGAGAGCGCCGCCTCACAGGAGTCTCTCCTCTGGGTAAGTGTTGCAACTATGCGTGATTGATTTATGGCATTATCTCCTTTAATCGAAGCGACTTGAGAGTGGGTAATAAACGAGCAAATCGGCATCGCGTTAAACTAACATAGAGATTCACCGAGCTTCAACCACCAAAGCGGGGACTTGTATCTATACGTATTCACACGTCAGCCCGAACTAAAAGAAATACGGAATATTAACAACAAACAATTGATACTTTGTTTTACAATCATTGGAAGAATAATAACACAGTTCTAGAGGCAAAAATGGAGGCGTGTAAGGTTAATCGCGCTCAGAAAGCAGCGACAATGTTTTTACCAGACGGCAACGAGGGAGTGTCAATAAACTCTAGAACAGCTCAACCAATTGGATCGGAACCTACTCTTAAACAACTGTTCTTTCAAATTGAAAAACAATATAAACATGAAATCAGTAAAAGCTGGGAAGAACTTGCATTACAAAAATATTTGGAAGTTGAAAGAGTTCCGCGTGGATTGAGAATATTTACAATGCCCACACATCCTGACACGAGAACCGATATGTTGGAAGAGTGGGGTGCCAATAATATGACATGCAGCCAGAATATGATGCGGATATTGATAAAGTATACTGAGAAAGATTTAGAAGAAATACATATTCAAATCAAAGACCTAGAAGAAAAAATCTCTCAGAAGGATAAAGAAGAATCAGAAAAATTGCGTAAAGAAATGGAGGACCGTCTCGAAAAATACGAAGACGAAATACAGCCGCTCAAACAAAGAAAGTTCGCAAGGGATGAAGCGGGCTATAAACATGGCCAAATACTAACATTCGCTAAAAGATTCGATGCTTTGAAAACCAACTATGCTAAAAAATGTCCTCGTCTGGAGAATTAGGAAGCGAATCTGATGTCAGTGGCAGCGAAAATGAGGCCACAACGAGCAAAAATGCACTAAACACAATTTCTTTTTTAGAAGAGATGCGCCTTGTCAACCTGGATCAAAACCTCTCACGCAACCAGGGACAGGGCAGAGGCAGAGTGTCTGGAAGAGGAAATACAAAGTCTTCAGAAGCCTCAGGAAGACCAGAAGATCGAAGCATAAAAAGACAATACCCGCTCAGGAATCGAACGAAGAAGAACTAATATCTGAAGATCTAATAATCAATTTATCGGATTACATTCCAACTAAAACAGAGTGTCAAGTATTAAACAAAGGCCTTTCGTTTTGTCCTCAAAAACATTTTAACTATACCGATACTAAAATTGACATGTATATACGCAAACTTAAATTAGCCAAAGTACATGCCAACAAACAAACATCTATCAATCAATCTCAAGATGTTCCAGATTTGACAAATGGCAAACTCAACAATGATGCATCATTAATAATTGAAGAAATACCACTGTTAAAAAATCTCTTTGACCTAGCAAAGGATTTGGAAGAAGATGAATCCACTGAGTTAGAAGTACTTCAAAATCTCCAAATCAATACCAAACAACATGTGAGCAGTGGTCTTAAAAATAGATCAAAACATTGCACGCAACTCTATCCAGGAAACAACATTGATTCCTTTTCAGAAGCTGTCATGGACTATATTGACAATATGGAGAAATTGAGAAACATTAAATCAAGAGAAAACATAACAGTTTGTGAGAACCAAGCAATTCAATCATTGGCTTATAATACAAACATAATAATCAAGCCCGCAGACAAGGGCGGAAATATTGTGATCCAAAATATAAATGATTATAAAAAAGAGGCATATCGACAACTACATGATCCTACAAAGTACAATAAGTTAACTACTAATCCGATACATAAAATGATTGAGTAAGTAAGAAAAAATCTAGACGAATGGCATGAACATAAGCTATTGGATATTGAAGAACGTACATTCCTTTTTAAGGAGAATCCAACAATTCCCACAGTATATTTCTTGCCGAAAGTGCATAAAACTTTGATCAACCCTCCAGGTAGACCAACCGTGTCTTCATGCGACTCTGTATATGAGAACATTTCGTCATACATAGATCATTATTTTGCACCTATGGTCAGCGATCTAAACTACGAGTTCTTTCCAACATAGCATGGAAACCATCATATCTACTAATCACAATTGATGTGGTCTCCCTATACACATCTATTGAGCACTCAGTGGGATTAAATACCTGTGCATACTTTTTGAAACAGAGAAATATAAACGTACTGGAACATTCTGCTAAGTTGCTCACAATGACTGAGATGTATCCTAACAACAATATTTTCCTTTTTGACTACAAGATCTATCATCAATTATGTGGCTGTGCTATGGGCATGTCCTTCTCCCCCAACTGTGCAAATTTGAACATGGGTTGGTGGGAGAAGGAAATAGCCTGGGGCCCTAACAACAGCGCAGCCCTTGATAAGATAATACTCTGGACTCGATACATAGACAACCTCTTCTTAATTTGGAGAATTTATGAAGATGAGAAGAAATTGCTCAAAAGATGAAGATGCGGTAAAAGAAATAAGCAACAGTATCAATAGACTAAAGAAAAGAGGCTATAGAGAACGAGATCTAAATAAAAGCATGAAGAAAATTCAAACAATGACACGGACTGAAATGTTGATCAAAAAAACGAAACAACCAAGACAAAATCAATGATTCAAAACAATCGGCTCCCAGATTGATACTATTATTTAGCAAAGAAGCTTACAAAATACGTCAAAGTGTGCAAAAATATTGGCCTTTATTACAACAAGATCAAGACATGGCCAAAATCATTGGCACCAGACCACAAATCACCTTTAGGTCTAGTAAGTTCAAAGCCATTTTCACTCAAGAGGGAAAACACAGAACCGGCTAGAACAACAACAGAATGGATTTAAAAAGTGTAATACCTACAAAGCATGTAAGATTGGTGTGAATAAGAAAAACATAATAGATCCGAGGGAAGATTAAACTACATAAATCAAAAGATCGCATGCACAACACAATTTGCGGTCTATGCGATACAATGCAACTGTGGCAAGCTATATATAGGCAGCACTGTTTGTATGCTAAAAAAGCGAATCCTGGAACATATCAGGGCTGTAAAAAACAAAGACCTAACATACGCCACTGCTAAACATCTATTAAGCTGCCAAGGTGGGAATTGGCGCAACATGAGCTTCTTTGCTATAGATGCAATTGAATACAACAAAAGAATGGGGGACCGAAAAAAGAAATTGAGGCAGTTGGAATCTAAGGATATCATTAGATTGCGGACCAAGAATCCGAGAGGCATGAACTCTGATGAAAAACTTTATGTCCATCTATAATAGAATTTAAAAGAAGTTGGACTGTGTAAAGGGTTTTGACATTCCCATAATTTGGTCATAATCTGAAAACATGAACTGCAAAGTGAGATCTTTTTGTATATATATAATAGAAACAATATGAAGAACTGTGCTAATCAACTAATGGGCACTAAACCCTACACGATAGAAATCCGAATGCATTGGAAATGATAAAATCATGTACTTAACTTTAACATGCATACATTTGGGGCATTATACATATAATTGTCCATTAACATTCATAAGGAATAATAACATACCTTGGAAATTAATTTAATTTCCGAATTTGATTTTTGACAATTAATTCACAAATAATGCATAATTGGGTTTCAATTAAATAATTGAGTACCATTGATTGTGAAATGCAAGTATCAATGCATGATATTGATTTACACATTTAAGATAGTAACTGTCACAAGGTGATTTATATCAAATTACATTGAAACTACATGTCCCATAAGTCTTAGGGAAAATGTAATGACAGGAAATGCAATAAAGCAGATGCAAAAAGTAGTGCCACCTACAATGAGAAAGGCCACCAGGCCGAAACGCGTCAGTGTGACAGACTGGGTACTGTGGAATAAAACATAAAAAGACAAGTTCCAGAGTGCGGCGTCCTTTGTTACAAAATTGTTTTTGGCTATTGGTTTGGACCTACGCCTGCACCCGCTGTTGAGCGATCCGGTAACGAAACCACATTGAGGAAAAAATAAAAAAATAAAAAATACAATTATATATATAGATATAGTTAGGACCTTTTTTCCATAGGAAATCCACAACATTCTATTTGGAATAGCTTTGGCGCCGGTTGACGAATCTTAGCGAAATTTTCAAAACTTTTGGCCAGCTCCGGTCCGCTCCTGTCCTGAAAGTTTCATGGTGATTCGTCAAGCAGGGGCCGAGAAAAAAGGGGGGTCCCAAAACTCAGTTTCCCCATGCAATTTCCCACAGGACCTTTAGCCGCAGCTACAGCCCGAACTGCGGAACAGAATTACACCAAATTTGGCAAAGAGGTAGTCCTTAGTTCAGAATCATGCCTTTTGCTTAAATGGTGTAAATCCGTTCAGTAGTTCCAGAGAAAATTACATTTAAAAGTACATATATATCCATGGCCTCGAACAGTTCGCGTACCCTAAGCGCAGCCTAAGCGCACCCTGCCGTGCACGAGCTGTATTTTAATTGGCTGGCAACACTCTGAATCAGGAAGTGTTGGCAGCCATCTTGTGCCTTGGTAGAACCGAGGCACAAGAATCCCCCCAAAAAGTCACAAAACGCGAAAAGGTGGCAGGGTAGAAACACCCTGACCCCCTAGACCTGCTCGCGGGGTCCCACAAGGACCCCCAAGCCCCCAATTTCTTTTCTTTTTTTTTTAAACGGGAGGATGCGCTCATCCTGCCGATAAAAAAAAACATATTAAGCGCTTGCTCCCGTGCTGGTTTGTTATCTAGCCCCCGGGGGGGGCAAAGCCTAGGGGCAATGAATTTAATGTAAAGGGGGACCCAGAGGGGCCCCCCAGCCCCGGGGACCGCCACCCCCGGGGCTTTTTGAAATTATGTAGGGGGGCTCTCAGGCCCCCCAGCCCTGGGGACCGCCACCCCAGGGGATTATTCAAATTGGGTGGAGGGGCTCTCAGGCCCCCCACCCCATGGACCGCCACCCCCGGGACTATTTCAAATTAGGCGTCGGGGGGGCTCTGAGGCCCCCCAGCCCTGGGGTCCTCTACCCACTGGGGCTTTTTACAAATGTTGGAGGGGGCTGCACGTCCCCCCTCCTGGAGCCTTGTACAGGCCCTGGGGACCACCACCCCACAGGGCCGGCTCCTGTAGTGTCCCGGGGTGCCCACCCCCGGGACACTGCTAATTGCAATGGCAAGGCAGGAGCCTCCCGGCTCCCACTCTGCCACCTTCCCACTCTGCCATTGCAAACTGCTTTGCTACGCAGCCCCCCTCCATAAAAATATGTAAATAAATTGGCCATGCCCTGGGAGATGGAGTCCCCGGGGCCCGGAATTGGCCACGGGAAGGGGGCCACGCGGCCCCCTTCCTGTAAAAAAAATGATTTAAGTAACATTTGGGGGTCAGGCCCTGGGGATGGGGTCCCCAGGGCCCCAAAAAGGTAAAAGGAAGGGGGGCCACACAGCCCCCCTTTAAAAAAAAATAAAAAAAACAAAAGGCACACGGTCGTCACAAATACACTATGCAAACACGCCCTGTGGTGCGTTTTAAATTGGGGAATTAATTCCCCTTCAATACTGGGGGTCACTGGGGGCCAACTAGCCCACCAGGTACCTCCAGTAAGCGCTACAGGGTTGCTTTGCAGAGATGTGCTCCAGGCCACGGCCCTTTTTACACCTCTCTGCAACGCAGCCTTGTGGTGCTTACTGGAGGTACCTGGTGGGCTAGTTGGACCCCAGGGAACCTCAGGATTCAAAGGGACTTAATCCCCCAATTTAAAACGCGCCACAGGGCGCATTTGCACAGTGGTGAATGTAGGGGGTGGGACCTGAGGTGATTTGTGTGCAAACATGCCCTGTGGCGTGTTTTAAGTTGGGGAATTAATTCCTCTTCAATCCTGAGGTCCGCTGTGGGCCAACTAGCCCACCAGGTACTTCCAGTAAGCGCCACGGAGCTGCGTTGCAGAGTGTTGTAAAAAGGGGCGTGGCCTCTGAACACCTCTCTGCAACTCAGCTCCCTGGCGCATACTGGAGGTACCTGGTGGACTAGTTGGCCCCCTGGGGACCTCAGGATTGAAGAGGAATTAATTCCCCAACTTAAAACGCGCCACAGGGCGTGTTTGCACACATGTCACCTCAGGCCCAGCCCCCTTCCTTCACCATTGTGCAAATATTCCTCTAAAATCAGTCGAACTATGAATTCCGATTTACTCACCTGCTATCAGGAGAGACCTCAGTGCTGCTTTTCTGAGCCCAGTACTGATCCTGAAAAGTAATTCTGACCGTACTTACCAGTAACTTGTACTTCCTTCCATAGGAATCCATTGTGTGGTTTTCACCAGAAAAGTTTCTAAGTGTCCATTTTTGAAACATACAAATAATCCTCTAAAATCAGCCGAACTACGAATTCCGATTTACTCACCTGTTATCAGGAGAGAACCCAGTGCTGCATCTTGTAGACCAGCACTGACCCTGAAAAGTAATTCTAAGCGTACTTACCAGTAACTTGTATTTCCTTCCATAGGAATCCATTGTGTGGTTTTAAGCAGAAAAGTTTCTGTCTATTTTCACGAACTAAAAATATTCCTAAAAAATCGTCTGTATGACTTAAACACATTCCTTCAACTGTTTACAGGAGATGCACCAGTGCTGAATCCAGGATCCACCACTGAGTAAGAAAAAGTAACAATAACACTACTTAGCTACTAAGTGAATTTTCTGCCTTAGGATAACATTGGTGATTCTATGTGCAAAAATTTCTGTCAACTTTTAAAATACAAGAATATTCCTTAAAAATCACTACTGTAACCAAAATGCTTTTACTCAACTGTTTACAGGAGATGTCCAAGGACTGAATCTAGGATCCAGTCCTGTGGTTAGAAAAGTAATCCATAAAGTAACTAATTGCATTTGACTAGAAATTCACATTGAGCTCAATGTTGCATTGTGTTTGAAATTGTGTTGCCATTGCAACAACTGTAACTACTGTACTTAAAAGTCTATTGCCTATTTGCAAAGTATTTAAACTAAAGTAATTTATTCTGAGAAATTATATTTTGTATTGTAATGTATAATGTAATTATAATGTAATTAAAAAAATAAAATATCTACAAATAAATAGTTTAAAAAATGTAGTAAACCAGTATAAAAAAATCAGTATAACAGTTGCTACATTAAAAATTGTCATTTACAAAACCTTGGAAATTCACTGAAAAAACCATAGGTTTCAGGCCTGATATAGTTAGGAATTAGCATTTAAAAAACCTTTGAAATTCACTGAAAAAAACATAGGTTTCAGGCCTGATATAGTTAGGAATTAGCATTTAAAAAACCTTTGAAATTCACTGAAAATACCATAGGTTTCAGGCCTGATATAGTTAGGAATTTGCATTTAAAAAACCTTAGAAATTCACTGAAAAAACCATAGGTTTTAGAGGTGTTATAGTTAGCTGGACATTTCACTCATACAAAACCATTGAAATTCCTCTGATATAGTTAGTTGTACTAACTACATCTCGCGCGCCCACAATCTACTGCTGATGATGTCACATATTACGTCATTCATGACATGGTCAGTGACATCACTGATAACGTCTCAAATGACATCACTGATGATATGACTGTGACGCATTTCGGCATTTAAACCTTTTATGGACCATAGAGTCCTTGCGTGAAACCACACCATTTAAACACCAACCTCTTGTCCTTCAACAAAAACTAGAGCGCACAGACCTGAAATGCTGCCGTAAGTTAAAATATGTGCAATGTTGTATCTTTACATTATCATTCTCCCAATAAATTCTTCACCCTTAAAGTACATATTATTTGTAAAACCTCTTTTGTAAAATGCAACGTATTTATGAAAAGATTTTTCATGTGGAAAACATGATTTTTCAAGACAGGCCAATTTCAAATAATTTCAAAATTGCCAACCCATATTCATGCTGGATCTAAATTCTTTGCTCAAGGAATTATAGACAGAAAATGAAACTATAAAGTATGACATTTATTAAATAGGGAATATGTACTTGTTTATATTCTCCTAGGGCTTAGTAACACAGGGCACATTTACATTGTTCCTCATATCGTGGAGTCCTAAATATGTCTATGAGGGTTATCAAAACCAAAACAATGATCAAAGATTGTAAAGCACAGATATTCCACTAGTTAAAACGTAGTTTTTATTTTGGGCGGATTTATTTTCACCAGTTTCAAAGTGTCAAGATTTTATCCTGATCTACAGCACATTCTATTTGTAAAGTACATGTTGGTACATTTCTCTACAAGTACTAAGACCACTCCTCATTTAATTATGTGCCATGAGTATATTTTAATCAAGTTATGGAACGTTCAAAGTGCAAGTGATTCAATTAGACTTTTAATGGACTTACTTGACTCGCAGTGCAAAGATGTCAAACTATTTAGGGGAAGTTTATAAAGTATGATGTTCTGATTATCGTTCCAAACAGATACTTTTGCTAGTATCAATCTGTGAGGATTTATTTTCCCAATCTCCTAGTAAATGCTTCACTAAGCACATAAAGTGATAGCGCTAGTGTTTGCAAATTTGTTGAATGATTCTCCCAAAGGTGCATGTGCAATAAATTAATTTGCTAAATGTTCTTAATTGCCATTCCATCCCATTCGGGATAAGACAAAGAGATACTATAAATATATAAAGTGTCAATGCATGTGCTCTATTGCATACCTCATCTAAAGTGCCATACATATATAAAGTGTTAGTGCTTATAGTTCATTGCACCTTCCGCGAGAAAAAATAAAGTGCATGTGCATTAAGCTTCCTTTAACCAGTTCATCTTTAATTATATATCCAATAAGAGTCTTAATCTAAAAACCTGGAATAAATATGGCACTTAAAAGATTCATCCAATTGGTCTACAGTGGTGTTTCAAAGAAAGAGTATAGGTCGGAGTAAAAAGGTTCCAGTCATATAGGGAGATAAGTTATAAAACAAAACATACATTAAAGGTATGTCAGTTAATCATTTTCTAAAACCTTACCTTTCAACAAAAATATAAACCATCAAGATCATCCCTACTGTAGTTCATATTACAGATGGACATGCAGTGCAGCATCCCAATTAGGTCCAAAGGGGGCCTCTGTACCCATCAACACTATTAATCTTGATTCCATTCTCCTTAAGTGTAATTCTCAGTTGTCCCCTCGTTCTCCGGCTTTAATATATTTTATCCCAAAATATGTCAGTTATTGTGTTCTTCCTTCATGTTTGTCCCAAAAGTGCTTGGCAATTGGGGTAGTTGTGATCCTGATTTTTGATTGGCCGTAGATGCTATAACATTTCTTGTGTCACTTTGTTCATCATGCTACCTACATATGACTTTTCACATGTACACTGAAGGACATAGATTTAAAAGATTGTCTCATAGGTTATATGTTCCATGAGTTTTTGTTCTTTTCTCTTGTGTAATCTGTATGAGGTTTTATTGATGTCATGCTCTCAAGCTTTACATTTTGTACATTTTCAAAAGCTAAGCACTTGTAGCCAATTATTTATTAATTTTTTAGCAGTTGGCTTGTGGCTTTGCACAAGTATATCACGTAAGGATGACACTTTCCTATATGTTATTCTTGGGAGATTGGATAAAATGTCTTTCAAATTTTCATCACATATTAAGATTTTCCAAATCCTATTAAAATCTTTCTCAATTCCTGATGTTCATTTCTATAATCCATGATTAATTGTAATACATTAAATCCAGTTTCTTTTTTCTTCTTCGGAACTAGTAATTTCTCTCGCTTTCTCAATGTCACTCTGTTCTCTGCACTTGCTAACACTTGTGTGGGATATCCCCTTGCTTCAAAATTTTGAACATTTCATCAATCTGTGTATCAAAATCTGAATTCTCTGAACCGTTTCGTCTTGTTTGCCACATCTACCCATATGGGATACTCCATTTTAAAGTTTTAGGATGCCCACTATTCACGTGCAATAAGCTATTACATACTGTGGCTTTTCGATGAATTTTACTGCATAGCCTGGATTCTTTTATATAAATCTCTATATCCAAAAAGTTTATCTGTGATGGACTGATTGTGAACATGAACTTCAGATTATAGGTATTATTATTTAATGATGTAATCATCTCTTCCAAAGTCCTGATATCTCCTTCCCAGATTAGGAAGAGATCATCTATAAAACATGTCCAAACTTTAATATGTTCTAATACCTCATGATTCTCCTTTTGTAAATTTGCATATTTGTAAGCAAATGATGTCCCCATAGCTTTCCCTTGGGTTTGTAAAAAATAGTCTGCATCATATAAAAAAACATTATTTATTAAGACGTACTCCAGCATATCTATTGGCATATTGGTGTGTTCCATATAAATCAGTGAACAAGCTCCTAAAAAATATTTACATGGTTTGATTCCATCACAATGACTAGTTGACGTTTACAGAGACGTTACATTGATGGTGGCTAATAAATAATTATCTGTCCATGGGATATCTTGAATCTTGTTGAGGAAGTCCATCGGCTCTCTCAAATATGATGGTAAGGCTGTGACATATGGTACTAAAAAGGAATCTATGAATCTATACGAGTTCTCCAATAATTGTCCAATAGAACTTACAATCGGTCGTCCTGGGGATTCTGTATATCTTTATGCACCTTTGGAAGGATATAAATTGTCGGTACAATTGGATTGTCAGTTTTTAAATCTCTGCATGCATCTTCATCAATCAAGGAAAAGCTGTGTAACTTTTGAGGTTTTACATGATATTCTATCATCATTCTCCGAGTTGAATGTTCTTTTAGCTTTTTACAATGCTGCTTATTACGCAGTTGTTTTTCAGCCTCAGTCATACATTAGATCTTATCCTGGATGATGATATTTCCTGCTTTGTTGGATGTTTTTTTTTTATTATTTCTGTGTCATGCTTCAATTCAGCTATGGTTTTCTTCTGCCAGATCATTATATTACAGGGTCTTTTCTTGGTATTTTTCCTCATGGCAAGTTGATTGATTTATTTTATTGTAATCTCCTGAAACAAATCATTTATTCCCTGTGGGCATTTGTGGACAGAAGTGAGAGTGTGGTTTATGTTCACTGTTACCAGATTTCCATGTTATTAGGCCTTGATCTTGACAGAATTGTAGATCTGAATCATGTGCACTTTCCTCAGTCATTGATTTTCCTCCTTCTTGTTACAGTTCTGATAAAACAATCAAATTTTCTACATCCACTATTGTAAGTGGAGAATCAAGAATTGTTTCTTCTTTTTTCTTTGTCGCTTTGGGGTGAAGCATGAAGTCCTTTTTCACGTTTAATTTCCTTGTAAATTTACTCAGCTCTATTTGTAGGTTGGCTAGATCTAGATCAGCATCAGGACAAAATGAGAAACCCTGAGTATTTGATGTTGGGTGAGACTTCTTGAGGAGAGACGTTTTACTAAATTATCATTCTCTTGATTTCCTCTGTTTTTCCGCAAAATTTTATTTATTTTTAAAGGTGCGAGATGGGCGGGTGTGCCCGACTCATACATTACAGATATTAAACAATACATAGAGTACCATGTTTTTGAATTACATAAGAATTTAGCCTGTGAAACATCAGGCCAGTCAACTAATGAATCGCACCAAACCCCGCTAATTGCCTGCAACTGCATGGATTTAGATGTGTGTCCTTCAACAATAAAGATTACCTGTCTACGGCGTACTGATGTGTCATATTTGTTTTTAGGGGGTTATAGAGGGTCGGGTGTGGCAGGGGGGTAGATCAATACCTGGTTATGTCGCCCAACCAGACCAAATCTTTCTGTGCTTTGTGGGCAGACCCATGCTTGGAAGACTACATTCTCAGCGCCCATGCATCTATCCATTTCTTTTTTCCATCCCCCCAAACTCTGCAGGAGAAACCACCTCCGTCTCTGGTCTATGTCCCTTTTGGCCACTGTTAGGCCCAGGAACAGAAGATGTTGTTTATAGCGGTTTCTGCCAATCTCCGCCGTTCATGTGGAGCAACCGCAGTTTAAGATCATGTGGAATGATCCAAGCCAGGACATGACCTAGGCAGGACCTAATTTTCCGCCAAAATGGTTGTATCGCCTCGCAGCTCTACACCGTGTGTAGAAATGTGCCCTCTGGCCCATGCAGCGGAGGCATTGGGGGGACTGGATGACTCCCATTTTCCATAGATGGGATCGGGTATAATATGCAAGATGAAGATATTTGAATTGTATGAGGCGGTATCGCAAGGAAACCGCCGCGTCCCGGGGTTAGCTAGGTCCTCATCCCATTGTCATCAGTCATGGTCGGCATATCGGCCTCCCAGGCAGCTCTGGTCTTATGTAGTGTGTTACGAGTGTGGGTGGTCAGGGTCTGATAAATTTGCCTGATCTTGTGTGCCCCTAGGTCCCCCATTATTAAGTGGCCCTCAAGGGGGTGGAACACAGGTAATTCCTCTAGTTTATGTATTTGGGGATTTAGAGCATGTCGCAGTTGTAAATATCTATAAAACTGTGATTTATGTAACTGAAACTCTGTTTGTAGTTGTTGAAAGTATTTAAGGGTGCAGTCTTGCATAATGTTGCCTGTTGTGGAAATTCAAGTCAAGTCCCGTTTGCGAAAGCCCGTCAGAACAGAGATGGACTGTAGATATGTGCCTTGCCGAAGTGGGTTTGTTGTGTCAATCGTCCCATCCAGCCCATGGCTTTCACTGCTTGTCGCCATAGTTATATAACAATTTTGCTGGTGGGAGGGAGGGTATCAAGATTTATCTGACTATAAAATAATTTTTGCATGGGAGCGCCCTCCATTGTCAGCCGTTCTGCAGCATAGGCCAGGTCTGATTGAGAACCATACCACCACTCATTAATGACTAAGAGATGAGATGCGGTGTAATGTGCATACATATCTGCTGCCGCGGTCCCTCCGCAGTAAGTCGACTGTGTACAAGTATTTAGTGCCACCCAAATCGCCCCACCCTGCCATAGGAACTTATTGAGAATTGCGTTCAATTGAGTGAACCATGAGCGGGGGATGGTATATGGAAAGTTCTGCAGCGATATAATAAGCGGGGCAGGGAAACCTTTTTAAAGATAGCTGATCGACCATACAGTCATAGAGGCAATTGTGACCATATTGTGGTTTTTTCACGGACCACAGGGTGCAGTGGGTGATGTTATGTGTCCACAAAGTCATGGGGCATGATGAGATAAACACCCCCAAATATTGAAATCCCTCTGTGGCATGGGATAACTGTGTGGCCCAGGTCTGGCATCTCTGGTCGCCGCACACAGGTTAGAGCACAGATTTTGAGAAGTTGGTGCCTAAACCAGACGTTTCACCAAATACTCGGAGGATCTGGAGGATGCGGGGCCCAGAGAACCAAGGGTCCATCATGAAGAAGAGCACGTCATCGGCACAGAGTGCGATTCTGCCGGAGCATTCACACGACCACTCGCACCTGCGAATCAGCGGTTCTTGTCGCACCCAGTTGGCCAGAGGCTCTATAGCCAAGGCAAAAAGCAACAGAGATAGGGGACAGCCCTGCCATGTGCCCCGGTGAATGGAACAGTGGGGACCGATGTCCCGCCACCCGCACTGAGGCTGAGAGGTCTGTATATAACAATTGGATGTATGCTAAAAAACGAGGTCCAAAATTAATGGCACAAAGGAATTTGAAAAGGTATGTCCAACTTAAGGAGTCAAACGCTCTTATCAATGTCAAACAACAGAATGGCCGCAGGCCGGCTAAGCTCTTGGGCCTTAACAAGGGCATTATGGACCCGTCTGAGATATGTCTGGTAGATCCCTGTGGCATAAAGTCAGATTGATCTGGATGAATGAGGTCTTGAATACACAAGCAAAAGCGTTCAGTGATAACTCTGCCGAGGAGCTTAGGCTCGAAATTGAGCATAGAAATAGGGCGATATGAAGCCGTATCCTCAGGGGGACAGCCAGGCTTTAAAAATACCACAATTTCAGCATGGTGCCAGTCTACGGGTAGAATGTGTTGCTTGAGTGCCTCATGGAGTGCTGCTAGTAGGTGTGGGCCTAGTGTTGTCATATGTGGCTACAAAAAGTAGCTAGGGAATCCCTTGGGGCCTGTGTTTTACCAGGGTTAGTCAATGCTGCTCAGAGCTCGTTTAGAGTTATGGGGGTGTCTAATAGATCTCTTACCTGGTCAGAAATTTTGTGGGGGTGTATATCCGATAGGAATTCATCAATGAGGGCTTCTGATATGTGTTCTGTCTCTTGAAATAGAGAAGCATAAAATGCAGCAAAGACTTGGACTACAGTCTCTGGGGAAGAACATAGCACTCCCTCTGCATCTCGCAGTGCCGGCACTGGGATAGGGGCCGTCTTGGCCTGGCATAGCCGATGTAGCATTGTGCTGGACTTGTCACCCCTCGGATAAATCCTGTGTTGTATTGCCAACCAGGTCTCTTGTGCCTCGTTGGTAAGGAGTTGGTGCATTTGTTGCTGGATTTGGAGAAGGTTACGCCATGATCCCGGGGCTGTACCTGTTACCACTTGCATCTCGAGTGTTCGCTGGCAGTCTTCTAGGTCCAGTATGTGGACTAGGCATTTATGTTTTTCACCTGTCTGGAAGCTTATATCAATTCCTTGGATCGTAGGTTTAAGAGCCTTCCATAAGATCATTTTAGACGGGGCTGTGTCGGTGTTAACAGAGATATAGTCAGTGATGGCCTGCTGGAGGACTTCTTGATAATTGGGATCTTTAAGGTGCCAAGGAGACATACGCCATCGATAGAGGGGCCGTTGAGATTTCAGGCGTATCTTCAGCTGAACCAGCGTATGATGGGACAATCCCCTGTGTAGGATGGAAATGTGGGATACCCTATGCATAGAGCTATGGGGAAGAAAAATATAATCAAGTCGTGATAGTGTGTCATGTACTGCCAAAGTATATGTATATCCTATCTCAGAGGGATGGAGAGCGGGCCACGCATCTGACCACCCCAGTGTAGTAGCCAGAAGATTGAGTTTAGACTTACTGGTGTGGGATTCCTGTCTCATAGCACACCAGTGACCTTGAGGTTTCATAATGTCGTTCCAATCCCTGCCCAATATCACTAGGCCCTCAGGGAGCTCCCCCAGAACTATGAGAAACTTTGTCCTTGAATGTTTGTCCCGGGGGGCTGGAGCGTAGACACTTTCTATGGTTAATTATTCACCAGACAATATGCCTGTGATGATAGTGTATCAACCCCCGGGGTCCAGCCAGTGTTTGGAAATGGTATATGGGACGCAGCTGTGTACCAAGACCACTGTACCTCGGGAGCCCCGCGTAAACCCAGAATGATATATTGTGGTATAGCAAAATTGGTTGAGGCATGGGGTTTTATTCCCTAGGAGATGGGGCTCTTGTAATAGGAGGACATCAGCTTCGCATCGTTTAGCCAGCCGAGCTACCGCACCCATCTTGATTTTATTCAGTAGCCCCCTGACATTCAAAGGATTCTATGTTTAGGTCCCCTAGTTGAGATTTAAAAATGTATTATGTCAAATATCGTCCGTACAGTCCATTTCCACGGTTGTGAATAAGGCGGAGTGTGATCTCGTGCGTGCTCGGTGTATGCAACCTTATTAACAAAATATAACCAACCTTTCCTACCCCCCAGGCCCCCACCCCTATGCTTCCATAAACAAAGAGTACCTGTCGTGGCGGAGGCATCACTGGGGCCCCAACAGGGGAAGCCCGGGGAACTCCACCAATCATACCCTAACATCCCAACATTGCGAAACATAACAATAACAATCATGGGGCATAGCAGTTCCATAGGTGGCCCTAAGCCAGTTCAGTTGACCCAGCAATTATGCATCTAAAAGCAAAGGTAATGTCATCCATCCAGACTACTGGCCCATATGTCCATATCTGTTAGTAATCATAATGCCACATCATCTTGGACCTGGGACTGCCAATTGGATTGGGATCTGTGCCGCCTCTTAGAGTTGCCTCTGTTCTGTCTACTTCTATGTGATCCTTACGAGGAGTCTGATTCCACTGGCTGTGGGGTATGCAACTTGAGATGCATTGTTTCGTCCGCCAAGGAGAATACAGACTCCGGGAATCAAAGAAATATGATTTTGAATTATACAACACTTTCATCCAAGCATGATAAAGCAGCGCGTAGAAAACATTGAGTTGCTGGAGCCTGCACTTAGCAGCTATGAAAGGCTGTCGCTGTTGCTGCACAAGTCTGGTGTAGTCTGGGAATATCATTATTGGGTGTGAGTCGAAGAGCAGTCGGTCCTTGTGAGTTCTTACAAACTGGAGTATTGCATCCTGATCAGCATAGTTTATTTATTTATTTATTTGATGAGTTGTATATAGCACTGGCTAGACCCGGAGGTATCAGAGTGCTTTACGTAAGGAAACAGTGAGTTGCAGGTTACAAAATTTCACAATAAATTACAAAATGATTACAAAGTCAAAACAAGAGTTGCTAGCGAATAGCACCTACGGTCACATAAGAAAGGCACAAGAGAACAGTAGTAAGCATTGCTAGTGCGTGATGTAAGAGAGAAAGAAGGGAAAGAAGGTAAGAGAGGAAAATAAAGAGGGGGAACGGGAGCAGATCAAGTGAAGGTCAACAAGATGGGGATCCAGGTCGAGGGCATAGTTGGAACCAACCCGAAATGGCGGGAACACAAAAAGCCCAAAAAACGAAGAGAGCTGGAAGTCAACAGGGAGGAGACAGCAGCAGTGAAAACGACAAGACATATGTCCGAAGTCCGGCTGGGTAGGTGACGGCCATTGCAGTGAGCCGGAGCCAATCTCCCCTATAGATGTCGATGCAGCTCCACCAGAAATCGGCCATGTTGCTCGGGCTCCGCCGAGTTAGGATGAAGTTCATGAAGTAGCTGAAGGTCTCAAGTCCAGAAACGGGAGAATGAGAATGACGAGGATGGCAAGATAGGAAAAGATATGGAGCTTTGACTGCCATCTTAAGGTCAGGCAAGTTGAGTCTGGTGGTCCCCGTAACTCTGCAGCTGGGCTTGCCTCTAGTTATGTGGTTCATATTCTGCTATGCCTTTTGTCTGGATAATACATCAGGACCCCTTAGTCTTATGGGACATCAACCCTCTTTGGTGAAATTACCTTGGCGGGTGCCGTTTTGGGATCAGACTCAGCGAATCCCGATTTAAAAGTATTGGCAAAGTTTTTATAGGGAATTAATTTAGGTGCCAGCATGACATCTAAACCCCCAATGGGAACACTGGAGGCTATTTCTGCTCCCCTAATCACCGCCTCTGAAGCGCGTCCGCTGTGGAACTCGGGGGACGCTGCAGGTCGGGGTCGAGTGCCCTTCCCTCTCTGTTGCAACCGTACCTTATAAGCAGAGTGGGTAAACAAGATTTCACAATGCGGCGCAATCACCCCAGTGGGGTCCACAGGCACTTCGAGGTGAGGGTTGAAGGCTTTGATTGCTGGTTAGAACAGAGGTCAGTGGAATCACAGTGCACTTCATTCGGCACCGGGTGTGTGTTCGTAGCTCCTCGGACACCATCTTAGCATGTTCAAAGGGACAAACGTCACGGCAGATATTTCAGCGATACTCGACCTGAGAAGGGCGAAATTAGTCTCCAGGTGAGCCGCCTACATTCCTGTATCGGAATCTTAGTTGAGGGTGGAAAAAAAATGCGGTTGAATGCCATTTAGGAGACTGGAGAGAGGGTTCACAACAGAGCTTTGACTCCGAGCGGCCATGAAGGGAGCTGGCTCCTCCTCCAGATCCAAGTTTAGTAGGTTAGCATTCACCAGTCGTGGGCGTTTACCAGGTGGGGGCTTCTTCATCAATGCCTGATGAGCTCTTTATACCACAAAGCAGGAAGACATGGATTCTCCCAGCAGCAGAGACTTAAGCCATTTTGTAAGAAAGTAATTCATAGAGGAGCCCTCACAGCCCTCCGGGAGCCAACCAGGCGCACGTTGTTTCATCGTGAATGGCCCTCTGCATCTTCAACTCGAGATGCCAATTCTTGTGCCAAAACCGGGAGTTTATTCACCTTCTTTTGGAGGGAGGCCACTGTATCTGCTACAGTGGAAACAGCGGTCTCAGCTTCTGTGATGTAGTCTACTGCCTTGCGGAGGTCCTGGCGCAGGAATGACACTTTGGATCCTACAGCACCAATCTTCGCCTCCAGGGCTGGGTGATCGCCGCTAGTAGCGTTACATTATCAGGAATTGGACCACCAAGCTCTTCTCCTCCTGAGCCGCCTGGGGCAGTACTACGGTTTGGAGCCGGCACCCGCCTGCTTGTCTTTGCCCATGCTGGGTGAAAGGACGCAAGGGAAGGAAGACCTCACCGATGTGATATTGCAAGTGATCACTCCTTCTAGCAGCGATACATCCGCACCTTCGTGGGCCCGTACTGCACAGTAGCAGTTCTTGTAGTAGCCGGTGGCTGTGTTCCCAGAGCACCACATGGACCCCCCTCAGAGCGAAGTCCCAGGCCGGGCCTCACGAAATCCAGCCACCTGGACTGCAAGCCACACACCAAGCCTAGCTTGGCTGCTTCCGGAACACTAGGAAGCCGGCCAAGTGAGCCCCCTAAAGGAACCGGACTCACTGGAACTCTAACCTGTTAGCCGCCCCAGTGGGTCCACCTCCCCGGAATCCGTAACTGCGACTGTTACAAGATATGGCTCAATGGTTGGGGGGTGGTCTTCCTCAATAGAGCCAAGCAAACGTCTTGGGTTTCCGTCCAGTTTTGTTTGGGCTGTTCCCGCCTACACAATTACCGGTTGGCCGGCAGCCGCAGTATTTTTCCCACCAGCGTCTCTTCCGGTACTAGAAGGCTAGTGTCTTACGTGGCGTCCATCGCCACTAGGCCTGCCCACATGGACTCACAGGGCCTTAGAAATATTTCTCTTGCCTGATCTGCAGGTATGGCCTGTGTAGCACTAGACGGCCCCACATACCAGAAATGCCCCCAGATCCCACGCGCCCCCAGGTCTTTAATTATCTGAAATATGGGGATTTGTCTGCCCCAGCTAAGGCTATCGCAGGGCCCCTCACCTCAAACTGCGCCCTCGGTCGGCCGTCCTCCAGGTCACAACTTCCGTTGTTCAGCACACCAACACGCTGAGCACGCCCGCCGGAGGCCGCGCGTATTGGGCCAAGCTCTCTCTGCCGTGTGTCGGCTCTATGTGGTTGTCGGGTGTTGTTTACCAGCTTCTGTGCAGTGCAGTCTGTTCTGTGTGATAGGCAGTGCAGGAGTATGTGCTGAGGTCCATATTTATTGTGGATGTTGTCCAATAATGGCTAGGGCGGTCGTAGCTTCCCTAGGAGCCATCCGCCATGTTAGCCTACCAAGCCATGTCCCCTGATTTCCTGCTTTTACTTTTTTTCACTTGTCTTTTTGTTTTCCGTTTCCTCTGAAAATTCCTCCTCTCCCCCCTCTTTCTCGTACACAATTGTATCAGTCTCATTTTCCTGGAAAAACCCAGATTGCTAGTTCCAGCTTCTTCATCTATGTAACTAATTTCAGAGCTCTGTACTGGTTCTGGGGTTTCTTTATATTCTGATGCTGGTTCCATTGTCAATCTATTCCTCATCATATCATATTTCCTTGCAAAAGTGTATATTCTCCCATTAGCATAGTCAATACGATCATGATTACATTTGTTTGCTTTACTTAGCTGTACTTATGATATATGCTTGCTAATCATTTTTACCATTTGTTCCAACATCTCCTTAATTTCTGGATCATCTTTGTTTTTCCTTAGTCTTGATTCAAGTCCGTATTTTCACTATTGCCTTCTCCAGTTTTCTTTTGGCATGTGTGATAAGAGTATTCATTAACCTGAATGAACAATCTGTGATGTCCTGTTGCCAATTTTGTATTAAATCCTCATCAAGATCATTTAAGGAGGGCTTCATTAAAATCTTTAGCTCTCAGGTTATTCTCTTATGTTTTACATAATAATTTAGTGCAGTAATTTCCACCATTTTTTAACTTTTAGTACACGTGCACTTTCCAATTCTTTAATGATTTTGAGAGCTGTTTGTGCTTTGCTTTCCATCTGTTTATTCCCCTTACTTTTACCATTATCAATTCTGTTATCTGTTGAGATGTCATCAGTGATGTCACTGACCATGTCATAAGTGTTGTAACATGTGAGGTCATAAGCAGTGCGTTGTAGGGGTGTAAGTTATAGTTAGCTCAGATAACCATAACTGATGAATTTCTCTGGTTTTGTACGGGTGGAATGTGAGCCTAACTATAATGTGCCTGTAACCTTTGTTTTTTTAGTGAATTTTTAAGTTTTTTTAAAAATGTTATATCCTAAGTGTACCCTGTAACATTTGAGAGTTGGTGTGTGAGTGAGTGCATGCATTTGCCAGTGGGGCTGTGAGTGTCTGAATGGGCCTGGCAATGGCTGCCTAAGTGTCTCACAGGGTGCTTGAATGGGTGCATTGGTGTGTCTGTGAGTAGGTGCATGTGTGTCTGAGTGGGTGCATGAGTGTCTGAGTGAGTATCTGAGTAGGTCTATGATTGGGTGTGAGTGTCTGAGTGGGTCTGCAAGTGGGTGCATGAGTCTATAAGTGACTCTGTGAGTGGATGTTTGAGTCTGTGAGTGGGTCTGTACGTGTGTACATGAGTCTCCGAGTGGGTTTCTGAGTGAGTGCATGAGTCTCTGAGTGGGTCTGTGAGTGAGTGTGTAAGTCTCTGAGTGGGTCTGTGAGTGAGTGCATGAGACCCTGAGTGGGTCTGTGAGTGAATGTGTGAGTCTCTGAGCAGGTCTGTGAGTGGAAATATGAGTTTGCCTCTGTCAGAACTGTCAGCCTTAGGGTAGTCTTCACCCAAAATATGTGCCTTCTTCCTCCATTTTTGCTGTCCTTAGGACTCTGTGCACTTTACCACTGCTAACCAGTGCTAAAGTGCGCGTACTCCCTCCGTAAAACATGGTAATATTGGCCTGTCCCCAATTGGCATTTTAATTTACATATAAGTCCCTAATAAAGAGGTACTAGGGCCTGAAAATTAAATGCTTCCAGTGGGCCTTCAGCACTGATTGTGCCACCCTCTTAAGTAGCCCTTTACACATGTCTCAGGCCTTCCACTGCAGCCTGTGTGCAGTTTTTACAATCTGGCAAAATAAACCTTTTGTGAAAAACAAGGAGCCTCACCAGGCCCCCAAACAAGATGCACAACCACATCAATAAATGAATCCAATCTTGAACCTGTTAATCATTCTTTATTCTTCCTTTTTTCAACTTTTTCCCCAAATTTCATCCAGGGTTTTCATGATACTTTAATTTTTCATTTTATGTTCAACATTGCCTATCCAGGCTTTCAGAGCAGCATAAGAGATTCCAAAGTTCCTCCTGTAACAGCATATTAAGTCTCTACCCAAAGGATAATTCCCTTCCTCAGGGGTAACTAAAACACAAAATGAATTAAAAAAAAAAAACATCAGTTTTTGTTCATGAGACATATATTCTACTGAAAATTCATCCTAAGACTTACACTGGTGCAATATAACTCATCCTTACTTAAAGCTGCAAGTGACAGTCTTCCCAACTCAATGTTCCTGACCCCAACAGGAGCCTCATCTCCAAAATAATCACCTTTTACACACTGCAAAAAGTCCAGAAATCAAATGGCACCTTCACAGTGTAACTTGTGCTTATATCCCATGAACATTGAAAACAACTAATGTATACACAAAAGTTTCCTCTACCTTCCAAAAAAAAAAGTAAAACAACCCATGGTGTCAAATAGCTCCTAAATTGCGGACGCAAAATATTCTTACATAGCTTAAGGAGTCGCTATTAGGAAGGGACACCCTCGGAATGCCCCTTCCTAATAGGAAGTCGCTAATCCTATTTTGCAAGTCGCAAATTGATTTGTGACTCGCAAAATAGGATCAGTACATGGGACACAGGTTTTTTGCGGGCGCAAACGGGTCTAAAAGCTATTTGCGCCTGCATAACCCTTTGTACATCTGGCCCTTAGGGATTTGTTGTTGCAAAAGAACCTTGCATTGTACATAGTACCTGCACAGCACAGCTTCAGGGCCTCCAGGTTTGCTGCCATTGGGGCGGCTCCCCTTATGGCACAGAACTCTGGGATGCCTGCATGCTGATCAGCTGCGGCGCAAGTGCAATGAAAGGCAACTTCTGGCATGATGCTGGGGAAGGGGTGTTTGGGGGTATAGCCTTGTGGCAATGGCAGGCAGGTTAAAAATGGAGAACTGTTCTCGGATAGAGAACAGCATGTTTCCTCTGTGCGCCACCAGTTTTGTTGTTCGACTACAGAACGTTAAATTGAACCCTCCATGTCCTCTAGCAACCTTCCCACAGAGCTGCAACCTTAATCCATGGTGATTTCATTTCTTTTAAATATGAGCAGTGGAGGCAGCATCTGTACTTTCCTATTTTTTGTGTGACAACAGTACAATTAACTTTTTCTATATTGTTGCCTAATAATTTTTTATACATTGGAACTGCAAATAAACCCATTTGCTAAGCTCTTTCAGATTTATTCCCCTATTCCGCCTGTTCAATTATATCTAATGCCACAACAACAAAGTCAGTCTCTTCCTTTTTTCGTAGCATGCCCTTTATTTCTTGTAAATTACAGGAGTATATGCATTGACCCCGCCTGGCATATTACTCCCAGCAGAATTATGGTGAGTGAAATGCCACAAGAACCCACACAGTTGATGGGCCTTTTTACTATTTTTACCCAGTGATAAAGTGATAAGGAACAATGATTGATAACTGGCACCAAGACCTAGCTCCTAAAATTAGTAAAGTGAAGGCCATTCCTGCATATAATAAATCAGTAGATAGAATGATTACATTACAGGAGCACAACAGCTGCAATTGACACATCAATTAGTGCTGCCAGGTACCCTTCAATGACATCTAAGCGCCTCGACACTCCATGGAGGGGCAGGAAGCGCTATACAAATGCTGCAATACAATACCGCAGGATGCAGCGAGTTTATGGACTAAGGCCCATGGCCTCTTCTCGACATTCAGGGCTAGTGGTGTTGTTTTTCTGGCCCTGGGTGACATTGAAGTTGGCATGGCATCCTATTTCCAGGATCAAAGTCAATCAAACGATCTTAACTAGAATGGTCAATTGCCCTTTAAAGTGTTTAGTTTCACTGACATCAATGACGTTGCAAAAGTCCCTGGGGAATCGCCGACTGCCATTGGAAACCAGTTTCTTCCATTACTGCCATCCAGCAAACACTTTACACGTGTTGAATAATTTAATCAGTAGATCTGGTGAAGGAAGGCCTAACATGTCAGCCAACCTGAGCTTGCCACAGTGAACTTTGCGTTTTGTATTTGATGGAGATCGTTTCTTTGTCTCTCCCAGTGCTAACAATCTGCATAGGTAGACTGAGTATATGGATAACAAAAACAATGCTAATGATTAAAAGAAAAAAACATATACCATACCTATGTCTTAAGATAACTTCAATTAGGCTAAAGTTTATCCAGATCACAATTTAGCATTATAAATATTGCTACTGCTTCCGATAAAGTGTGGTTGGGTCTACCAACCCAAGAGGCACTGGGTAATTAATTAGAGTTTTGGGATTCCCAATAATCATATAGGGGTAGATTCATAGCTCCCCTTACCTGCAGGATCCCCCGCGCTGCAGAGGGATATTTCCACTTGTTGCCAGAAGCATTTGATTATACCTGCACAGGATTTTCAATTTTTCTAACTCACTAGAAGCACTCTGAATCCTCACCGTGGGGAGATAAGCGAATACGAACAATTCATTTCCTCTGCTCAAAGTTAGTGGGAGTATTTAGAATATCTCTCTAAACACTAGTACCGCTCAGATTGGTCTGTTAAGCATTGTTCATGCACACATCTAATATTATTATTCAATATTTTCTCTTTCAAATATATTAAAAAATTATTTGGATAGACCATATATTTCTATATTAGTCCCAAATCAACAGTCCAAGAGTGGCCGCCAGGATTGTCTGAAGTAGCAACGTTTTGCTTCAAATAGTTCGCAAAGTTTTCTGAATGTGGATTATTCACCTGAAAATCGGGACATTCATTCACCTGTGAAGTTGTTTTGTGAAGAAACAATTATTGACATCGATTCAGTCTTAAAGTGAGAAGGAAAACCGGTTTAAAGTAAATATGTGAAAAAATGGCACATTAATTTTCAACGCCAGTTAGCAACTGTGAAGAAATATTGTCAGTTTGCAGGGAACACACTACACTAATGTGAAGGAAAAGTATTAAGTTATCTGAACCACAGGTATGCCAGTAACTGAGACTCGCTGCTCATGTAATAAGAACACTCCGCACCCCTTCTGTGCTCCCCAATAATGCTGTATATATTGGGGTGCTCCCAGTATTTTGACCATCAATAGTGTCAAGAGGGAAAAAAAAAACATTTTATACAGTGAGATTCACAAACACAAATCAAAGCATGAGTAGCTCAATGTTCCAGTGTTCTTTAATCACACTGGGACTCGTTAGCATTTTGTCAAATAGATATTGAAGAAAAAAACATTTTTATATAAAAACATCAGCAATGCAGTGCCCGGGGTAATGGGTTGGGAATGGGAAAGATGTGATTTTGGTGAGGTGGTGAGGTAGACAAAGTCAAGGTGGTGATAACATATCACAAACAAATGTTCAAGCATATATTATTCTATATGCCAGAAAAAAAACATCAATTA
Source organism: Triturus cristatus (assembly GCF_964204655.1). Classification (NCBI taxonomy): domain Eukaryota; kingdom Metazoa; phylum Chordata; class Amphibia; order Caudata; family Salamandridae; genus Triturus; species Triturus cristatus. Next base: position 1,194,279,601 of record NC_140591.1, read on the forward strand.
GATATTCATCATAGTACATAGTCTCTGTACCGAATTGCCATGTAGCACAAAAATCCACAGTAAGCTGAGTACTGTTGAAAGGACTGGCATTTATGAAATGTCGATGTTTCGACCCCTGTGTATATGTAGGTTCTTCCAGACCTTACTAGCAGGGTCTTCCTCAGGACAAAAGGTGAGTGGTGGTGGGGCACCGTGAATGAAGAAAGGGGGAGGCCTCTCACTAGTCAATGGGGAGGGTCAATGGGCTCTGCGGATCTCAATCAAATGAAGGGAAGAGTGAGATTACACTCAGATAAATACTGTCAGGATCGTCCAGGTAAATCAAGGATCCATCAAAACAAAAGGTACGACTCCCGTATCTTAAGGAAGTAGCAACATTCCCGATTGAATCAGGGGAATTTGGCGATCAAAAAGTCGCGAAGGCGCTCGTGTCCGTTGTTCTCCAAGTAATACTTGCTAACGAGTCTCAGTGTGATTAAACAACACTGGAACATTGAGTTACTCATGTTTTGATTTGTGTTTGTGAATCTCACTATATAATTTTTTTTTTTCGCTCTTGACACTATTGATGTTCAAAATACTGGGACCACCCCAATATATACTGCCTAGTACCCAGGTCCCAGTGATTCCGGGTTTACCCTTTTTGTACCCCCCAATAATGCTGGGCCTCAAGTAGAGTGTAAACTTGTTTCTACGGTTAAAAGTCCCTCTTCTGTTTTTTCCCTGGTAAATATCAGCAGGTCAAACATGCCAATGCTTACTGGATGGGCAAATTACCAGAAAATACAGGAACAGGGTGTTTTTGATCCTTTCAGCATCATAAGGCACATACTATTCTATGTTTGAGGGTCAGAAAATAACGATTCCTAGGGAATCATTATTTATTGAGTGACATAAATATCGCAAAAATACTGGTCACTTGTAATCGCGTGCTCTGAGGTAGCCGTGAAATTAATTTGCAGTACTAGTATTCATGTCAGTTGTAATTTTAGATCCAATTAAGTAGCTATATTCGGGTGGCTCTTCTCAACCCTAGAAAGTTCTTTAAAAATACCATTTCTTTCACACACTACCAATGCTGTATCAGAAAATAATATAGCAAGATAATTACAACTTAAACTGAGGTACTTTGCTAGTGAAATGTGTAAGCCTAGCCAGAGACTTACTTGCACCTACACGTGTCTTTACAAGGGAAGCTCACCATGTGAGCGTTTGATCAACCAACCAGGATTTGTAGAGCACGGCTGCATCACCCGTGAGGTTCTTGAGGCATTGGGAAAACATGCTGTCCGTTCTCCTATTGGTTGAACATCCAGGTCTTGAAGTCCTTCCTGAACTGTTGGAGCAATGCTGAGGATCTGAGTTTCAGGTGGAGGTTGTTCCAGGCTTTAGTTGCCAGGTGGGACATGAAGTGGCCTCCACTGTTTGTCCAGCGGATGCATTGGGTGACTGCTAGAGAGAGGGATTCAGAGCGGAGTTTCTTGATAGGTAAGTGGTAATTCATTCGATTGTTGAGGTACACCGGTCCTTCATTGTGCAGTGCCTTGTAAGCGTGGGTGTGCAGCTTGAACTGGCCTCGCTTCGAGACTTGTAGCCAGTGGAGTTTCCTGAAGTGAGAGATGATGTGAGTCAATCTCGGGAGGTCGAGGATGAGTATGGCTGCTGTGTTCTGGATTGTCTGGAGTTTCGTGAGGAGTTGGGTGGTCATTCCTAAGTGGAGGGAGTTGCCCTAGTTTAGTCTGCTGGTAACAAGAGCTGGCGTGACTGTTCGCCTGGTGTTGGGTGGAAGCCCTCTGAAGGCCTTCCTGAGCATTTGAAGGGGGAGGAAGCAAGTAGAGGAGACAGCACTAACCTGCTTCATCATGGATAGCTGGCTGTCGAGGATGATGCCAATGTTGGTGGAGTGTTTGGTGGGTTTGGGGGCTCGGCCCAGCTCAGGTGACCACCATTCGTTGTTCCAGAGGGTATCCTTGCCTTTCCAAAAAATGAGTACTTTTGACTTGTTGGTGTTAAGTTCCAGACAGTTGTTGTTCATCCAGGTGGCCATGTCTTTCATGTATCCTCAGAACTTGTCCTTGGTGGTTGTTAGTCGGGAAGAGGATGAGTTGGGTGCCATTGGCGTATGAAATGATGTTGAGTCCGTGGCTCTTGACAATTTTGGCCAGGGGTGTCATGTATACGTTGAAGATGGTAGGGCTGAGGGATGAGCCTTGAGGCACACCGCAGGTGATGCTCATTAGGGAGCAAGGAGTGGGGATGGAGGATTATCTTCTGGTTTCTTCCTGTGAGACAGGATGCAATCCACTTGAGGCCTGATCCTTGGATTCTGATCTGGTGGAGTCTGTTGATCGGTGTGTGGTGGGATATGATGTCAAAGGCTGCTGAGAGGTCGAGGAGGATTAGGGCTGCTTTTTCATCATGGTCTAGCAGTATTCTGATGTCATCCGTGGCTGTAACCTGTGCTGTCTCCATGCTGTGGTTAACTCTGAAGCTGGAGTGGGAGGAGTCCAGAAGGTTGTAGTTCTCAGATGTCTAGTGAGTTGGATGTTGATGGCTTACTCGAAGACCTTGACTGGGAAAGGGAGCAGGGAGATGGATGAGTAGTTCTTAGGTTCTCCTAGGTCCACGGGTGGCTTATTGAGCAGCGGCTTCGCATTGGCGTTTTCCCATTTCTGGGGGAAGTGGGCCATGATGATTGAGGAGTTGAGGACCTTGGTGAGTTCTTTGCTGATGGGTTGATTGCTGAGGTTGAATGTATGGTGTGGGCAGGGGTCTGATGGGGCTCCAAAGTGGACGGATCTCATGATGAATGCCATTTTTGATCAAAGAAGCCTCCCTCCCCTTTAAAACATAAGGACCTGTGGCGAGTTAGGTTCACCAGTTATAGTTAGCAGATATAACTATAACCTGCGCCCCCCTCATGCATTGCTTATGACTTCACATTTTAATGATTCTTGAAATGTTCTATGACATCATTTATGTCATCACTGATTACATACCTGTTGCTCCCCGGTTCGAGCGGCGTTTGGGTAGGTCTTCCAGCCCACTCCGGTAACAATCAGAAACAACACCAGAATCTTGGTGTCCCGGTACCGCATCAAACACGGATTGGAGCAGGGGGTAATACTTATCTAGGTTACCAGACATACATGAAGAAACTGTTCCCATAGTATTCAGCGTGGTAGGTAGCAATTGCACCCACCACATTGTGTAGATAGTTCTTTCACAGTAGGTCCTGAAGAATTGCCAAGGATCACTAGGACCGCGAGGCATGAAACATGTTCACCACCAGAGATGAGCATAGCTGAGCTGAAACCTCATGTCAGCAAGCTGCCACTCTTATCTTGTTTTTAACCAGGTGGATAGCCAGCATTAATAAAGTCATATTTTGGACTATCCAACTTGTTTTAAATCACCCGCATTCACCCACATCTACACCACTAGGCCCCTCACATGCACTGTGCCATACTGCATATCCTGTGGCACGTCATTTTGCTGAGTACCATCAGAGTGATAGAAATCAATTACAGTATTTTGGCTTAGATTGTGTTCCATTAAAGGTCCTTGGGGGAGATAGGCTACGTAAATTACGGAGACTAGAATCAAGATATATCATAGATATGCTCACAAAATGTCCAAGAGGATTGAACAGTGGGGAAGAATTAGCTGTTCATATAGGCTCCTAGTTTATATTAGCTTCAGTGGATACATGAGTTTCTTGAGTTAATAAACATCAGAGCATAGAATGTTTTTTGAACTTTTTGATGATAATATATGGGATTCAAAATGCATAGCGCGTAAACATGGAGTTTGATAGGAAGGGACTTATGCCGATCCACGGCTAGATTTAGTATGATGTTATGTGGTACAATACAGTACAGCCGATACACGGCTGAATCATTTAAATTGGCGATAATCTGATTTACAAGTATTAATTTGGATTATAATCATGTAAAGAATGAAGTATATTGTCAATGAATTTCTATAAGAAATGTATATGTATACACAGTTTCAAAATGGCACTCACGTTAGTAAGAGAGTGCTTGTCCCTTCTTGATTTCAGTACTCCATTAGAATGCCTTTCAAACATGCCTCCTTCGATGTGTCATGAACACCGAAGAAGGCTTTTCGCCGAAACGCATTTGTTTGCTGTTGGTTGCTGAATAAAATTTTCAAGCGCCCCCCGTAAGTGCGGTATTTCTTTACGACTGAGGAAATAGAGCGAAATACGTAGCGGGGTCCACTGCCGCAAACCGGCACCCGCCCGCGAGTGCTCCGTCTGAAGTGGATATTGAGCAGTTATATATATATATAAATCTTGTGAGAAGTCAAAATAATAGCACAATCATTACCATTAATACTAAATTCTGTGTAGTACACTTAGGATTTTTTTGTTAACCTGTGGCACCCTCCTTTATCAGTATATGGCCATTTTCTAAAATGAGGTCTTGATCCTATGAATCTTTTATTACGGAGACATCATCAAATGATCTACTTTCAGGCACTGGTACTTTACCCAAACGCCACCCAGATAAAATTCATAATACAAATATGCAATATAATATGCTGTGGAATATTACTATATATATATATACATATACTCCTAATAACAACTATTGTGTCTCCCAGAATTAATATGTTACATTCATCATAACCTTTGTTAAAACCCCATATCTGGTTGAACCATCAAATGAATACATCAGGTTTTAAAAGCCATACCTGATGGTATTGAGGGCACGCCCACTTCTCCATTACGATCGATCTTATAAATATCCTTAGTCTACATATCTACACATATATAATACTTGCAATCCTTTAAATTTTGCAAAATCATGTGCTGCTTTTTCTTCTCTTGCCTTCCCCCCCCCCCTCCTCTTCTAATTTTTAACCCTCTCCTGATTTTACGTTGCAATACAAAACATTTATAAATTTGAAATACAATGCAATGGGAATTAAGTACTTCACATGGTTATATGTCTTATTTTTCTTTTTTCATTCTTGTCGTACTTTACATTGTAATGAGAAAAGTATACATACTTATACATATTTGACATGTTATGCAATGCCAACTAAGTACTTTACTTGTTTACATACATTTGCTTGCATTTATGTCACACCTTAAGAACGTTTTGATTGCACATATATGTTTATCACTATTCTGTTATTTTGCACCTTTACTTTCTTACACAAAAAAATTTGGGTGTGTTGTTAACTGGGGGCGGGTCTGACCAACCCCTATTTAAACACCCTTCACTGGATATCACCTGACCCGGACGAAGGCCCTTGGCCGAAACGCGTAGGTCGTTCCTTTTTTGCACCTGATGCACGATGCACTTTGCTTTGTACTCTTAAGAAAAAGAAGAAAATAAAATGAAATTGAGCAAACCTCAGTAATGACGTGGACTCGCCTGTTGATGTGCTGCCTTTCTGTGAACCTCTGATAATCTGGTGAATAACTCCCTGGAGGTATAATACAGGAAAATCCTTTCCCATATATATATATATATATATATATATATATATATATATATATATATATATATATATGAACTTAAATCTTTCAGAAACCTCCAACGCGCAGCGCATAGCGATAATGAATGCAAGAACTCCTCTTCGTCGGTACTTGAAGTAATTCTTTATTCACTCCCTTCTGTTTGCCATGACGCGTTTCGGCCGGTAGAACGGCCTTGATCACAATATATATATATATATATATATTACCTACTGGCAGTCGCCAGTAGGTAGTTATAGTTAGGACCTAGTTACTATAAGAAAATGGCAACATTCTATTCGCAATAACTTTGGCGCCGATTGACGAACCTTTGCGAAATGTTCAAAACTAATTCTTTGTTGAGATCAGCTCCTATGTTGAAAGTTTGGGGGTGATTTGTGAAAGGGGGGCCGAGAAAAAAGGGAGGCCCAAAACATGTTTTTTCTATGTTAATTTCCATAGGAAACTTTAGACAAGGCTACAGGTCGAACGGGTGAACGGAATTACCCCACATTTGGAAGGGAGAAGAGTCTTGGTCTAGAAAGCACACTTTTGTTTATTTGGTGTAAATCCTTTCAGTAATTTTTGAGAAATGTCGAAATTTACAGATATCGATATTTGGGAATTCTGCCATCTGATTGGCTGAGGCGTTACGAGCACGATCTTGCTGGTGATTGGCTGCGAGCGGTTGCAACTAGGAAGTGTTGGCCGCCATTTTGTGATTTTGTTGAAGCGAGTAAGGGGAAAAAAGGGAGAAAAGAGTTGTAAAGAGGAGGGTAGGAGCGCTGTGAGGTTTGTAGGGTGGGTAGGGTGTGCTATAGAGGGAGTGTGAAGCAAATTATTTATCCCTACTGGTGTGAAAGTGCTGTTTTGCCCACTGTGAGATGATGCTGAGGTGAGGTGCTGGGACAGTCTGGGATGAAATTGTGCATCTAAACTGTGAGCTGAGTGCTGTAAAGTGATGTGCTCTGGGCGCTGTGTAGCATAGTGGGCGCTGTAGCATATCTGTGCAGGTGGTGTTAGTGTGCGTTTAGAGTATAGCGGGAGTGGGAAACAAAGTACTTAGTGGTATCGGCATGAAGACTCGGGGATGAAACTGTGAGTGTAAGTCGTGAGTTTATTGCTGTGAAGTGATGTGCTGTGGGCGCTGTAGGATACTGGCTGCTGTAGCATACCTGTGTAAGTAGTGTTAGTGTGCGTTTATTCTATACAGGGAGTGTGAAACGAACTACTCATCCCTATTGGTATGAAGAGTGGAATGTAGTGTTTTAGGAAGCAGGAATAAAGGAATAATCGTGAAGAATATAATGCAGAATGTTGCAATGCCAGAGAAGGAAAATGGTAAAATGAGTTGTGTCTAAGAAAGTGGTTGTGTGTGATAAAGGGATGGAGTTTGAAAATTAAATAGAAAGTGTCTTTCTTTCAGTGCCATAATTGGACCCACCGGTGCAAGAGCTAGGGTATCCAGCTGATGCAAAGTTGAACCACTTCTGCTGTATTCAAACGTAAGCTCCAGCATTGGTGAATTGTATATTACATGTTACAGTTGCATGTGAAATAAACAATAGCTATTACACTTGAATGACTGTACATTCTATAAAAAAATAAAGGTAGGGTACAATTAGTACATGTATCGTTTATGAAAAGATAGAAATAAAAAAGAAATTGCAAAATGTAGTCATCAAACTTTTTATGTACCTTGGCAGTGCATTTTTGTAACAGAAAATGAACAACAGTAGAATAGTTAGCACTTTGTTGTACAGTAGATTCAATGTGGTGCGTGTCAGAATTGGTACTAGTTCTGCCCACATTGGAACTTTGAGGATGAATACAAACATTTTGCTTCTGAGAAGTACATTCAGTACCATTGTAGTCAAACCGTACATTATTGTCTTCAGCTGTTTCAAATAAACATTCTAGTGTAGAGAGCTAAAGCATCGAGCTTAGACAAACTCCAATCGCTTCTGCTGTAGTCAAATCGAAGCTCCTGCATCAGTGAATTGCACATTATATGTTACAGTTCTATGTGACCTACAGAATAGCTATTAGACATGAATAAATACATTGTATAATGAAAATAAAATGTAGTTTACGATTACCACACTGTGCCAACCAGTTCCTAAACAAAGTTGTCTTTTTACATTTTTTTCGTGAGGTTCTGAGCAGAGGCTTATTTGAAGTAAAATTGTGTGAAAGGGCTTTGTGAATAACAGGCATGCAGTGAGGTGTGTGCACAAAGGATAGACGTGGTTTCTAAATGGGTGTCAGGTTTAGGTTAATTTTGGAAGTAAATAGCGTATTTGCATAGGCCATACATCACTGATTCCTGGTTAGACTGGAGACGTAAGGGGGAACAATGAGGATAGAGTTCAAATGTCTGAGTATACTTAGAAAGTTATTATATCAAAGTAGTAGGATTCAAGTGTATTATAAAAAATGAAAAGGAAAAAGTAAAAAAAGATGGAAAAAAATCCATTCAAGAATAATGTGAGTTTCTTACAAGTCTTGGAGATTCCAGTCCAGAAGTTCTTCAGCTGCTTGAGATGCGTAATGTTCCAAGAGGCAATTTTTGCCATTGTGTGAGAAAAGCGAAGCGATCCAATTCATATCCTCTAAGGGACAGTAATGTTCCTCGAATGTTGGAGCGGTAATTTGAATGGGCTGGCAATCTGCGATGTTGTGAAAGGTCGCATGTTGCAGGAGATCTTTCGCGGCTCTGCAGAAATGCCATTGCGCTGCGATTCCTTTTTGCATTGCATTCGCCATTGCTCTGCTGCCAGAACAATCACGTTCATGGTTTTCAAGATAATCCATTACCTTCTGGATATCTGGAGCGATTGTTGAGATGTTGGCAAGGCATACATCCATTCGCCAGTCGAATGGGCAAGTTTTGCAATCAAACGATGGTTGTACGCATATTGCATAAGTGTAGATAAATGTTATGTTGTAGCTAGCTCCGATAATAGATAGAGGCAGGCATCCGAAAAGTTTTTCCGTTTTTTTACAGTATTGATGTGGCTTGGCATAGAGGCGTATTCTGTTGGACATAGTTGTTACCATAGAGAGTGCAGCCATTTCTAGAAGTAGAATTAGTAGTAGGATGGCCACAAAGAGGGTGAGAATTATGGGCACTGTTCCTGTTATTCCAGAGATGATCGAAAGAATGTCTGAATGTAGTCTGGTATTAAAAGAAGAACAGTTTGAAAGTGTGTTAAAAGGCTGTAGGAGACCCTGTTAAAAAAGTGTGCCAGACCTTGAGTGTGACATGTGTTGAAAATTGTGTAACAATTCACAAAGTGTAATGGGAGGTTCGTATTTAAAAGGGAGTGCATTTTACTTGAAGTTCGTGGTATCTGCAGTCGATACATTTCTTTTGCAGAAGTGAGGGACACCTCTGTTGTGAACAAAAGCGCTTTCAGTTTGGTTTGTTTAATTAAATCTGTTTTCAAAGTAGGGATTGAAGGCAAAGTTGAAGTTTGGGAGTTAGTTTGTGTGGGTGGGAATAGACATTGCCACAGGAAGTTACTCGGTTTGAAACAGTAAGGACATACGGTATGCCAGCTCACATTCCGTAGGAGTGCATGTTATTGAGAAGCAGATAATTGCCGTTAGAAAGCTGTGTGAATGTTGGTCTGATTGTGGGAGCTGGCGTCCTTTTAAGAAAGGACGCAAGATTGGGGGCTGTAAGCTTAGAAGCGCCGTGTAGTTGGACATTCTTGGATAGTAATGAATGACTGCTATTGTGGTCGCACTTTTCACCTGTGAGAAAAACTTCTGTATGCTCTTTCAAACAGCGATATGTAAATGGGAGAAACCACTGCTCGTGAATAAACGCGCTACTTCATATAATCAAATATAACATGACAAACAACATGTACACCTAGCAGATACAACGACACTACGTACTGTGGGAACCGTGGCTAGCCATGTACACAAAGCAAACATGGCATGGCACTTCTGCCACACAATGCTGAATGTAGGGAGAGATGGGAGCAAAGTATGTGCGAAGTTGGCAAGTAATTCTCGATTATAAAAGTATACAATGCAAACACTTGAGGGGATGTGCCGGACAGACTTGAGTATGCAGATCACAGACATGTACATGTAAACATACACTGATGGTCTATTGAGTGAAGTAGACAGTGTACGCAACCATGATAGTACAGTCAGTAGGGAAGATTACGGAATTGTAGCACGTACGTGCCTCCCCTCCCCCAAATGTTTAGGGAAGTGGGCTGGCTCGCCATACACAAGGCTAGCATCGGGGTATGAATCAAAGGCACGTTTCTTTGGGTGTGGTTCTCTTCCGGATTGGCGAACGTGTCTGCCAGGTCTGAGCAGCTTACACCGCTACGAGGCAGACGCTGTGAGCGAAGGTGGGTGCGTGAATGATACTGTCAGCCTGCTGGTACTCAGAAACCGTCATGGCCGCTGTGACGCATATATGCCCCACAGTTCACCTTTCGACACCGCTGTATGTGAAAGAGGGCCGACCACGTGCTGGCGGAAGGTCCTGGGCCGAGGTCTATGAGCTCGGAATGCTCCTGAGATTAACGCTGGCTACCGCGACACAGGCACACAGAGCCCAGCCTGAGGCCCAGGAGCGTGGAGTGCTCTGTATAATAGTAACACAGTAGTCCAACAGGAACCAACAGTGGAACGGTGTTTTGATACCATAGTGGATGATATTAGAACTGTATCTGAGAGTGGAGATGAAGGTACTCCCTTCGACCAGCTGCAACCAACTGTAGGTCCCAACAGTGGAACGGTGTCTTGATCCCATAATGGATGATGTCCGATATTACCTGCTGCTGAGTTTTCAGAGAACTCCCTCCGATGAGGTGCATCACACTCTGTGCTTCCGTAGCTAACTGCTCTACACGATTATTGGGCTTTGTTGACTGCAGTCGGTGGAGTACACTGCGGTACAGCAGGTCCGAACAATGAAACGGGGTCTTGATTCTATGATTGAGGATGTCAGAAGTTAAAGTCTGTGATGATTTCGGTGTACCCCCTCTGATCAGGTGCAATCAACTCTGGGTCCCAACAGTGGAATGGTGTCTTGATCCCAGAATGGATGATGTCCGATATTACCTGCTACTGAGTTTTCAGGGAACTCCCTCCGTTGAGGTGCATCAGACTCTGTGCTTCCGTAGCTAACTGCTGCACATGATTATAGGGGCTGGCTGACTGCAGTCGGTGGAGTACACCATGGTACAGCAGGTCCGAACAGTAGAACGGTATCTTGATATCACAATGGACGATGTTAGAACTGCATCTGAGAGTGGAGATGAAGGTAGCCCCTCCGATCAGGTGCAACCAACTCTAGGTCCAAACAGCGGAACGGTGTCTTGATCCCACAATGAACGATGTTAGAACTGCATCTGCGAGTGGAGATGGAGGTACTCTCTTTGACCATCTGCAACCAACTCTGGGTCCCAACAGTGGAACGGTGCCTTGATGCCATAATGGATTATGTTAGAACTGCATCTGAGAGTGGAGATGAAGGTACTCCCTTTGACCAGGTGGAGCTAAGTCTAGGTTGCAACAGTGGAATGTTGTCTCGATTCCACAATGGAAGATGTCTGATATTACATTCTGCTTAATTTTTACAGAACTTCTTCCGTTGCGGTGGTTTAGACTCTGTGATTCTGTAGTTAACTGCTGCACATGATTATTAGGCATGGTTTATTGCAGTTGCTGGAGTACACAGCGGTACAGCATGTTCGAACAGTGAAACGAGGTCTTAATTCTATGATTGAGGATGTCAGAAGCTAAAGTGTGTGATGATTTTTGTGTATAGCTTCTGATGAGGCGCAACCAACTCTAGGTACCAACAGTGGAATGGTGTCTTGATCACACAATGGACGATGTCCGATATTACCTGTTGCTGGTTTTTCACAGAACTCCGTCTGTTGAGGTGCATCAAATTCTGTGCTTCTGTAGTTAAGTGCTGCACATGGTTATTGGGCTTAGTTGACTGGTATTGCTGGAATACACCGCGGTAGAGCAGGTCCAAACAGTGAAATGGGGTCATATTTATATGATTGAGGATGTCATAAGTTAAAGTCTATGATTATTTTTGTGTACCCCCTCTGATCAGGTGCAACCAACTCTGTGCTTCCGAATCCAACGGTATGTGGCTATGAGTTGTGAATGACCACTGGATTTGGTGTAGACTCGCATGGTTCACAATTTAGATTGCGTGGTGATTGTTTAATTACAGAATTCAGTAGTTAAGTAATTAGAACGTTTATTGAAACATACACAATATTGTTTTAGTATACTTGCTTCACAAAGTTTTTTTATATCAGTTATAGGTTTAGTGAAATTACCAAATTTATCTTGGAAGTCCAAAGGAACAGTGAATAGTGTAGACGGTGGAGAGATGAAATCCCAATTTGAATTGTTTTAATTTATTCATTGTAGAGTTCTCTGTAATATATGTTGTTTTATTTTGTAAAGAGGGAGTGAGAAAAAGTATTGATGGTTGTATGTGCGAGTACTGCTTTTAATTAACAATGTAGACAGTAGTGTTCACAATTCAGATCGAGTTGCTATTGTACATGATGCAGTCCTGTAAGAGACGAGAGTACTGTAGTGTGCTATGTCTGCACCACTCATAAGCATCATTGCAGGCTCCGCACACATTTTCTTTGCTTCGTGTATTGCAAACTGTAGAGCTCAAGTCAATGCTACGTGACTGTGGGCCCTTGCTGTACGCTCTTTCTGGCCTATACTGCAGACTTCAGTGTTCACATTTGACATTGAGTCGGTATTGTAGATGATGCACTCCTGTAGGAAAAGACATTGCTCCAGTGTGCTCTGTCTGCACTACTCATATGCATCATTGCGGGCTCTGCACATGTTTTTTTTTGCTTTGTGTATTGCAAACCGTAGAGCTCAAGTCAATGCCACGTGACTGTGGGCCCTTGCTGTACACTCTCTCTGGCCTATACTGCAGACTTCAGTGTCCACATTTGACATTGAGTTGGTATTATAGATGGTGCAGTCCTGTAGGAAAAGACATTGCTCCAGTGCGCTCTGTCTGCACCAGTGATATGCATCATTGAGGGCTATGCACACTTTTTTTGCTTCGTGTATTGCAAACTGTGGAGTTCAAGTCAATGCCACGTGGCTGTGGGCTCTTGCTGACTGCTCTCTCTGGCCTACACTGCAGACAGCAGTGTTCAGAATTCAGATGGAGTCGCTATTGTAGATAAGGTAGTTCTGTAGGAAAAGACATTGCTCCAGTGTGCTCTGTCTGCAGCACTCATATGCATCATTGTAGGCTCTGTACACTTTGTATTGCTTTGTGTATTCCAAACTGTAGAGGTCAAGTCAATGCCACGTGGCTGTGGGCCCTTGCTGAACGCTCTCTCTGGCCTATACTGCAGACTTCTGTGTCCACATTTGACATTGAGATGGTATTGTAGATGATGCAGTCCTGTAGGAAAAGATATTGCTCCAGTGTGCTCTGTCTGCACCACTCATATGCATCATTGCAGGCTCTGCACACGTTTTTTTTTTAGTTTGTGTATTGCAAACTGTAGAGCTCAAGTGAATGCCATGTGGCGGTGGGCCCTTGTGACCGCTCACTCTGGCCTACACTGCAGACAGCAGTTTTCACAATTGAGATTGAGTCGCTATTGTAGATGAGGTAGTCCTGTAGAAAAAGACATTGCTCCATTGTGTACTGTCTTCACCATGCATATGTATCATTGCTGGCTTTGCACACTCTTTTTTTTTTTGCTTCGCTGACGACAAACTGGGTAGGTGAAGTCACTTTACATATATGTGGGTCCTTTGTGACCGCTCTCTATGGCCTACACTGCAGACAGCAGTGTTCATAATTCAGATTGAGTCGGTACTGCAGATGATGCAGTGTTGATGGCAACAGATATTGCTCCTAGTACAGGCTGTCTACAGCACGCATTATCGGTGGGTGTGCACATGCTGAATGCTTTTGATGTGATTATGTGAGTGCACTAGAACTGATGGAGCGTTTATGATATAATCTTTTTGTGTATTATTTCAGATCTATTGATTGTGTGTCAGTATACCACAAGTTGTTGTTCATTTACGATGGAATTATTTCTGTATTGTTTCACATCTACTGTCCCTACCTCACTGCAGCATAAATTATTGATTCTTTTAATATTGAATCTCTGTGTGTGATCCAATGATTACTGTTGTAGTTGATGCTAGCAGCAACCATTGTCTGAAGGTTGGTTTAGACTTACCGCACACACATCCAGCACAGACGTCACTGGATATGTCACCATGGTAATAAAAAGGAGTCGAGCGTACGTGCCTGTATCCACTTCCACTATCTATCTGTGTCCGTGTGTTCATTATCTATGCATGATACTGTCTCTGTGCTGTACTATATTACGTTGTGTTGTGGACAGTGTATTGAACCATGTTAGCTGTGGTATTGGAGAACATGTTGGTAATGTAACTTTTAGGTGTAAGGGTATCATAGGTGGAAGGCTACTTTACAGAGCATGACTATTGATGAAAATGATGGTTGCATGTTGTGTGTAGTGTAAGATATGTGTATATTGCAAAAAGATTTGAACAAAGCTCTCTAAGCAGAAGAGGTGTGTCTCATGAAATGCAGTACAGATATTGACTAAAATGGGTGGCGTTTTTGAACTGTTACAATGGGAAATGTTATGAACTAACAAAATGTTTTTTTATGGTTACATGGCAATCGCGCAGCCAGTGCGCAATGAGACCGCACCCAGTGTGATTTTGAGAAAATGTATTATTATAATATAGGTTTATTAGAGTTAGAAATTTATAACTGTTTAAAATATTTTTAATTATCGCTTGCTCTCATATACACTTTAAAGTATTTTAGATATAGTTTTGAGACAAAAAAAAATGAGGGCATGGCGTATGCAGGGCGACATCGTACGTCTATGACGTAACACAGGGCGTGGCAGCGTGCACTCGTCGCATAGGCAATACGCAGCGGGCGCGACCCTATGACGTAATGCGCGGCTTGGTAGTGTGTACCCATCGCATACCAAAGTAACAGCTGGCGCGACCTCATATGTACATATTGTTACACGGGACGCGGTGCCACAAACCCGTCGGATACAAAATGCGCATCATTTAAATGTGGTGGATAGGATTCACGTGTTGATCGAGCTTGGTAGACAACTTTTAAAAAACCTTCGAAATTCACTGAAAATACCATAGGTTTCAGGGACATTATAGTTAGATGGACATTTGACTCATATAAAACCAGAGAAATTTGCCTGTTATTGTTAGTTGAGCTAACTATAACTTGCGCGCCTGCAATGCACTGCTGATGACATCACATATTACATCACTCATGACATGGTCAGTGACATCACTCATGACATCACTCATGACATCTCAAATGACATCACTGATGACATCACTGATGACATCGTCCATGTGATAGTCTGACACACCTCTTCACACTGGTATAACCTTTGATAGACGCACTTTAAAATACAGACTACCGATTTGAAAAGCATAGACACACCAATACCAGATACTAGATATCCATCCACTGATTCCTATCTATATATTGTGAGCCAGATATACAGTGATACAGTCACTCATACGTGGTGTCACTCATCATTACATCAGTATAATATCCACTCATACACGTATATATACATTTACACAGTGCTAATGATCCAGAGTTACTCACACATCTATTCAGTCATGCCAAAAATCAATCATGCACCCATGTACTCACCTATGCAGATATATACACAACACCTGCCTTATTTATACACACATCACTTTCCTTATTTATATAGATACTATCACATACTTACTCTCTTATACAATCACTAATACATGTACACATTCGTGTATGTAGACACTCTTGTAATCACTGTCTTTCACGTAGTCAATTATACACCCCAACACTCACATATAGTGTGTAAAAACATATATAGTTACTCACATATATACAACTGAGACATCAATTCACTAATCAACACACCTGTTCACACAGTCAGCTATCTATGCAGACCTTCTACGATGCACTTTTGAATCTATAGAACCAGTGAATCGCCCATTCAGACATGTATGCACAGAGTCAGACACCACCCACATACCCATATAGACAGTCAGACCCCCATACAGATACTCATACAATCAATGAAAAACACACATACACACTGATGTAGCTACTCAGCAAACCATGCACCTGCTTACACACCAAGTGAGAGACTAAGAGAGAAATTCACACAGTCTAGTCACTAATCTATGCATTCAGTAACATACATTCAATCAGTCACTTATAGAGTCAGTCATACATCTACTAAAAAATGTATTCAGGCACTTTTACATCGACTTATTCTTAAACAGACCCTGGCAGAGATATATATGGAAAATATTTAAACTTTATAGAAACACACATTCAAAGGATGATGTCATTAGTGATGTCATCAGTGATGTCATTTGAGATGTCATCAGTGATGTCATGAGTAATGTCACTGACCATGTCATGAGTGATGTAATATGTGGTATTATATGAGTCAAATGTCCAACTAACTATAACGTCCTTGTGTGAATATTTGTATATATACATCCAAAACCAGTCCCGCCTCTCATAGAAACGGGTCTGACACTTGCTCGGGACCTCTCCAGGTAAGTTTTATTAACATCACACGGAAAATGGTACAAGTTCACAATAAAAACACCTGGCAGACGCGTTTCGGCGAATGCCTCCTTCATTGCCAGCTTCCTGTTTTACCAGCTGGATTTGCACGGGGCTTTAACATACCGGTTGCTGTAATCCTATTGGAGCTCATTCATCCAATCAAGAGCGCTGCTGATAAAGTCTCTTTCCCAGCATGGTTGTTAATATTGCTGGTGATTTTAAAGTCCCCATTTTCAAGAGACGTCCTAGAGTCTCCACAAACAAAGCAGACAAGCAATCCCATTCAGCGAAACGGTTCAGTAACCTTTCCGTGCATGTAGTCCCAGCATGGTTGTTAATATTGCTGGTGATTTTAAAGCCCCCATTATCAAGAGACGTCCGAGAGTCTCCACAAACAAAGCATACAGGCAGTCTCTTTCAGCGAAAATCAGTTTGGGAATCTTTTCGCGCATGTAGTCCTGCCCTGACTGTGTCAGCTGTGACGCCGCCCATTCGCTGTTACGGAGTCTTCAATGGCGGCAATTTTTCCCCTGGAGGTGTCCCGTTCAGCAGAAATCTGCTGCTCTTTCCCCGATACCTCAATCCCAGTTTGGGCCGGGGGTGCAGCCGCCGTGTGCACTCAGCACGATTCCCAAACTTTGTCGGCCATCTGCGGTATTCCAGATCAAGAGGTGTGTCAGTGTGCAGCGCCGACCACTGGCAAATATCCAAAACCAGTACCGCCTCTCATAGAAACGGGTCTGACACTTGCTCAGGACTTCTCCAGGTAAGTTTTATTAACACCACTCGGAAAATGGTACAAGCTCACAATAAAAACACCTGGCAGACGCATTTCGGCGAATGCTTTCTTCATTGCCAGCTTCGTGTTTTACCATTTGGATTTGCGCAGGGCTTTAACGTACTACTTGCTGTAATCCTATTGGAGCTCATTCCTCCAATCAAGATCGCTGCTGGTAAAATCTCTTTCCCATTATGGTTGTTATTATTGCTGGTGATTTTAAAGCCCCCATTATCAAGTGAAGTCAGAGAATCTCCACAAAGAAAGCAGATAGGCAGTCCCATTCAGCAAAAAACGGTTCAGTAACCTTTTCGTGCATGTAGTCATGCCCTGACTGTGTCAGCTGTGAAGCCGCCCATTCGCTGTTGCAGAGTCTTCAATGGCAGAAATGTTTTCCCTGGAGGTGTCCCGTTCAGCAGTAACCTGCTGCTCTTTCCCCGATACCTCAATCCCTGTTTCTGCCCGGGGGGCGCCACCATTTGCAATCAGCACGATTCCCAAACATTGTCAGCCATCGGCGGAACTCCAGATCGAGAGGCGTGTCAGTGTGCGGCGCCGACTGCTGCCAAATATCCAAAACCAGTCCCGCCTCTCATAGAAACGGGTCTGACACTTGCTCGGGTCCTCTCCAGGTAAGTTTTATTAACACCACTCGGAAAATGGTACAAGTTCACAATAAAAACACCTGGCAGTCGCGTTTCGGCAAATGCCTCCTTCATTGCCAGCTTTGTGTTTTACCAGTTGGATTTGCGTGGGGCTTTAACATACTAGGTGGGGTAATCCCATTGGAGCTCATTCGTCAAATCAAATTGCTGCTGGTAAAATCTCTTTCCCAGTATGGTTGTTAATATTGCTGGTGATTTTAAAGCCGCCATTATCAAGTGAAGTCCGAGAGTCTCCACAAACAAAGCATACAGACAGTCCCATTCAGCGAAAATCGGTTCACTAAACTTTTCGTGCATGTAGTCATGCCCTGACTGTGTCAGCTGTGAGGCCTCCCATTTGCTGTTGCAGAGTCTTCAATGGCAGCAATTTTTCCCCTGGAGGTGTCTCGTTCAGCAGTAACCTGCTGCTCTCTCCCTGATACCTCAATCCCTTTTTTGGCCGGGGGCGCCTCCATGTGCACTCAGCACGATTCCTAAACTTTGTCAGCCATCGGCGGAGTTCCAGATTGAGAAGCGTGTCAGTGTGCAGCGCCGACCGCTGCCAAATATCAACAAGCATTTGCAATGCAATCGGTCTCGCATTTGCGAGAGTTTGAGCTATTAGCATTGTAAATGACAGTGCCTTTTATTTATGTTTTACAAAAACCTAACTTAAATAAAAAGCATTGTCATTTACAATGCCAATAGCTCAAACTCGCATAAATGCGAGACCTATTGCATTGCAAATGCTTGTTTTTTCTGCCTTTAGAAAATGCAATACTTTGAAGGGCTCTGACGGGGCCAGCGGGTAAGAGGACGCAAAGTAGACGTGGGCAGTTGGCGGGTGGAAGCGTCCTGTGTATGGGAAGCGGGTGCAAGTTATAACGGGTTAGGAAGGGAGAGTAATTGTACATTAAACTTTAATTACATATTTATTTTCCGAATTTGGAAAATTCAACACTTTAAATTGCTCTATTGGAAGCAGCGGGTGGGAGGACGCAAAGTAAACGTGGCCAGTGGGCGGGTGGAAGCGTCCTCTGTGTGGGAGGCGGGTGCAAGTCCTTTGGAAAATGCTAAACTTTATATTGCTCTATCGGGGGCAGCGGGTGGGAGGACGCAACGTAAACGAGGGCAGTGGGCGGGTGGAAGCGTCCTCTGTGTGGGAGGCGGGTGAAAGTAAGGACAGGGGAGGGAGAGTGATTAATTTTTGAAATAAAAATGGACATTAGTACGCCAAAAAAAGTAGACGCTACACAATTGTGTGGTTATTGAAAGTCGGGTCAGAGGGAGGAGGGTGAAGACGGCGGACTGGCAGTAACCGGTATTTTTAGTAGGAGCTTGAGGGTGTCACAAAGCCCTCTTTACACAAACTATGTCGAGATGTTTCCTAAATCACAGCTTTAATGTTTCTGAAAACCCTGCATTAACACATGAGGTTCCAAATGGAACTTCTGCCCGTAATTAAAAGTCAGCCTTGGCTCAAGCTTAAACATGGTTTGAAAAAAATTAAAGTTAAACGGCTCCAACTTATCGCGCGACATACAAAGGCAGAAAGCTGACAAGGACAAGGAGGGAGTGCAAAAAATAATGAAAGTGAATACGGGAGGGGGTGGCAAATGGCGTGTACATTTCGCGGGCACTTTGATGTTCGCAGTGGCCGCGCGGCTCACTGAGAACATCAAAGCACCCGCGAAATGTAAGTGATCGCGATCGCGATCACACTTCAAAGCGGCCGTGTGGCCTGCGAAAGTGAAAGCAAACGAGTGCTTTCAGGCCTCCAAATGGTGCGCGCGCCCGGACGGCGCACATGCACTGTATTTGGAGGCCTGAAAAGCCACTGTTTGCACTTCCAAAACTCGCTTACTATAAGTCTCGCCAGGGCAGCGCTAAAGCGCTGTCTCAGGCGAGACCTAAAAACCAGTCCCGCCTCTGATAGAAACGGGTCTGAATCATGCTCAGGACCTCTCCAGGTAAGTTTTATTAACACTACTCGGAAAATGGTACAATTTCACAATAAAAACACCTGGCAGACACGATTCGGCGAATGCCTTCTTCTTTGCCAGCTTCGTGTTTTACCAGCTGGATTTGCACGGGGCTTTAACATACTAGTTGCTGTAATCCTATTGGAGCTCATTCGTCCAATCAAGACCGCTGCTGGTAAAATCTCTTTTCCAGTATGGTTGTTAATATTGCTGGTGATTTTACAGCCTCCATTATCAGGTTAAGTCCGAGAGTCTCCACAAACAAAGCAGACAGGCAGTCCCATTCAGCGAAATCGGTTCACTAATCTTTTCGTGCATGTAGTCCCAGCATGGTTGTTAATATTGCTGGTGATTTTAAAGCCCCCATTATCAAGAAACGTCCGAGAGTCTCCACAAACAAAGCATACAGGCAGTCTCATTCAGCGAAAATCAGTTTGGTAATCTTTTCGTGCATGTAGTCCTGCTCTGACTGTGTCAGCTGTGACGCCGCCCATTCGCTGTTACGGAGTCTTCAATGGCGGCAATTTTTCCCCTGGAGGTGTCCCATTCAGCAGAAATCTGCTGCTCTTTCCCCGATACCCCAATCCCAGTTTTGGCCGGGGGTGCCGCTGCTGTGTGCACTCAGCACGATTCCCAAACTTTGTCAGCCATCGGCGGAGTTCCAGATTGAGAAGCGTGTCAGTGTGCAGCGCCGACCGCTGCCAAATATCCAAAACCCGTCCCGCCTCTGATAGAAACGGGTCTGACAATTGCTCGGGACCTCTCCAGGTAAGTGTTTTTTAACACCACTCGGAAAATGGTACTCGTTCACAATAAAAACTCCTAGCAGACGCGTTTCGGCGAATGCCTTCTTCATTGCCAGCTTCGTGTTTTACCATTTGGATTTGCGCAGGGCTTTAACATACCAGTTGCTGTAATCCTATTGAAGCTCATTCGTCCAATCAAGAGCGCTGCTGGTAAAATCTCTTTCCCAGTATGGTTGTTAATATTGCTGGTGATTTTAAAGCCCCCATTATCAAGTGAAGTCCGAGAGTCTCCACAAACAAAGCATACAGACAGTCCCATTCAGCGAAAATCGGTTCACTAGGTGGGGTAATCCTATTGGAGCTCATTCGTCAAATCAAATTGCTGCTGGTAAAATCTCTTTCCCAGTATGGTTGTTAATATTGCTGGTGATTTTAAAGCCCCCATTATCAAGTGAAGTCCGAGAGTCTCCACAAACAAAGCATACAGACAGTACCATTCAGCGAAAATCAGTTCACTAAACTTTTCGTGCATGTAGTCATGCCCTGACTGTGTCAGCTGTGAGCCCGCCAATTCGCTGTTGCGGAGTCTTCAATGGTGGCAATTTTTCCCCTGTAGGTGTCCCGTTCAGCAGAAATCTGCTGCTCTTTCCCTGATACCTTAATCCCTGTTTTGGCTGGGGGGCACTGCCGTGTGCGCTCAGCACGATTCCCAAACTTTGTCAGCCATGGGACATCGGAAGTCCAGATCGAGAGGCGTGTCAGTGTGCAGCGCCGACTGCTGCCAAATATCCAAAACCAGTCCTGCCTCTCATAGAAACGGGTCTGACACTTGCTCGGAACCCCTCCATGGAAGTTTTATTAACACCACTCAGAAAATGGTACAAGTTCACAATAACTGGAGTTCCACTTTTGTTATAACGCGGACAGGACGCTGTTTGTATATATATATATATATAGAGAGAGAATCAAAGGTATGTCCCAACAAAGACACACTCTCAAGCAGGATTCTTGTGTGCTTTATTTTCAATTTGCAGCAACCTTCAGCAAATCTGTTGGGCCTTACGCATTTTGGACTTCCCAGCCCTTGATCACAGGCCAATGCGACAGGTGATTGAAGACCGTGGAACAAACATTGCCTCATTAAATTGTAATACGCCCCCAAGTGTGGTAAGTGAAGTTCACATCATGTCTTACCCTGCAGTGGGTTCACGCTATCACTTTCAGGTGGGGAGCCCAAAACATTTGAGGCCCAACGATTTTGCCTAGGATGCTGAGAATTGAAAATAAAGCACACAAGAAACCTGCTTCAGAGTGCTTTGCAGCACACTTGGTATGATGACATTTCAATGCCAAATGGGGCATTGAACACTTCAAAGTGACGGTTTGAAGCCATTAAAGGGTGAGACATGATGTGGACTTCAATTACCGGCATGCTTTGTGACTCACTGGAGGCCCACTTGGGGGCGGTATTGCCAAGGTTGCTGGGAATTGAAAATAAAGCGCACAATAAACCTGCTTGAGAGTGTGTCTTTGTTGGTACAAATGTTTTGATTCATACATATATATATATATATATATATACCCTACAAGCGATTGCCAGTAGGTAGTTATAGACTATAGTTAAGGCCTAGTTTCCATAGGAAAAGCATTTTTGTCAGAATCTTTCATACTATTTCTCCTATCCTCACAGAATTTTCAAAACTAGTTTTTCCCTCACTTTATCTGCTGTGTTGAAAGTTTTCAGAGTGCTTTGTCAAGTGGGGGGCCTAGAAAATGGGGGGTCCCAAAACTCATTTTCCCTATGCAATTTCCAGTAGGGATTTTAGACATGACTACAGCTCGAACCGCTGGACAGAATGACCCCAAATTTGGCAGAAAGCTAGATCTTGGACCAGAAAAAGTTTTTTGTGATTTGGAGTAAATGTGTCCAGTACCTTTGAATTTATTAAAGAAAAAATAAATATATATATCTAGTGATGCAGACCCTCCACAGATCACCTGCGGTAGATACATGAAGTCACACGCCAACAGCAATGCCGTGATTGGCTGTCCGCAGCCTGGGTGGAAAGTTGCAACTGTGATTTTAAATAACAGGGAACAGGTGCTGGTGTGAGAATTTACAAACAATTATATAGGGGTTCGAGTAGAGGTACCCTGACCCCATGGGTGCTATAAAGGGGTGTATGAGGGACCCATGCTTGATAATAAATGGGCTTTTAGTATTTTTTTCCATGTGTGGAATTTGTGGATCCTCTGCGACCCTTAGCGCTGCCCCCCTTGTAAAATCATGGCAGAACAGCTAATTCAATCACAAATTTAAAACAAAACATATATCCACCCACTGACCCACTCAGATATTCATACATCCACTCACAGACAGTCAGATACCTACTCACAGACCTACACAGACAGAACACCTACTCACATATATATATACACCCACTCAGAAACTCTCACACCTGCTCACATACCCACTCAGACACTGATGCATCCACTCACTGACCCACTCAGATACTAATGCACTCACTCACAGACCCAAACACTCTCTCACACCCACTCACAGACCCACTCTTACACCCACACCTATACAGAGACCCACTCACAAATGCAAACACAGACCCACTCAGACACTCATACACCCACTCACAAATGCAAACACAGACCCACTCAGACACTCATACACCCACTCACATACCCACTCAGACAATCAGATACTGAGTCACAGACCCACTCAGCCACTCACACACCCACTCTCAGACACACTCAGTCACTCTCACACCCACTCTAACAGCTAGACACAGATCTACTCACATTCTAACACACCCATTGACATACCAACATACACACTCACGTACCCACTCACACACTCATACACACTCACAGACCCAATCAAACCCACTCATAGACCCACTAAGATACTCATGTACCCACTCACAGGCCCTCTTGCTCTCTCACACAGCCTCTTTATATGTCCACTGAGACATTCACATCTAAATCACAGACCCACTCACATACTCATGTACCCACTCACTGACCCACTCCCACACTCACATACCCAAACCCAGATAAATTCACACACCCACTGAGAGAGTCACTCAGACACTCACACATACACTCAGAGACACACTCAAATATCCACTTAAAGATCCATAGATAGTCACACACCCACTCACTGACTGACTTAGACTCTCATATACCCATGCACAAACACGCCCACTCACAGACCTATTCACACATTCATATACCTACTTACAGACCCACACACTCAAACAGCCACTTACAGACTCACTCACCCACCCACTCAGAGACCCATTTGCATACTCACACACCTACTTAAAGACCTACACAGACATTCACATACCCACTCACAGACCCACTCACACACTCACTCATAGACCCACCCAGCAACCCATTACAGACACTCACATTCCCACTCACTTACCCATACAGCGACTCATACAACTACTCACTATACAGCCACTGACAGACTTACTCACCCACTGATACAGTCATTCACTCACCAATATAGCAACTCACACACCCACTAACTTACCAATACAGCCACTCATACATCCAATCACTTGCCCATACAGCCACTAACAAAGATACTCAAAGATCCACTCAGACACTCTCACACCCACTCACAAAGCCACTCATACAGCCTGAAACAGAGGCACTCACTCTCTGACACACCCACTCACAGACATGCTCACACACCCCCTGAAGATCCACTCACATATCCTCACACAGAAGCACCCAGACATTCATGCACCTACTCACAAACCTACTCACACTCTCACTTACCCATTCACAGACCCCCTTAGACACTCACACACAAACTCACAGACCCACTCACATGTTCATGCTCCCACTCACAGACCCAATCACATATACATACACTCAATCACATACTCACACACCCACTGACAGATCCACTCAAAGACTCACATACTCACTCAGAGACTCACTCACACACCCACCTTCAGAGCCACACAGAAACTCATATACCCAGTCACTGACCCACTCAGACTCTTACACACACACTCACAGACCCACTCATACACTCACAGACCCATTTACACACCCACTCAATCACTCAAATATCTACTCACGTACCCACTCAGACACTCAACACTCACTCGCTGACCCACTCAGTGACTCATACACCCACTCACAGACACTCACACACACCTACTCATAGACCCGCTCAGGTACTCACAGACCCACTCACAGACCCACAGAGGTACTTAAACACCCACTCACAGACCCATAAAGGCACATACACACTCCTAGACCCACGCAGGCACTCCATATACCCACGCAGGAACTGACATACCTGCTTACAGAAATACACAGACACTCACAGACCCACTCACATACTCACACATTCATCTCATAGACCAGATAAGACACTCACATACCCACTCACAGACCCACACAGGCACTTAAATAGCTATTCACTCACCCAGACACTCATCTATAGAGCAACTCAAAAACCCATTATCCACACACACTCACTTACCCATATAGCAACTCACACAGCTACTCCCTATACAGCCACTCACAGACCTGCTCACTCACCCATATAGCCACTCACACAGCCATTAACCCATACAGCCACTCACATACCCACTCACTCAGCCATACAGCCACTCACATAGCCATTACCAATACAGCAACTCAGATACCCAATCACTTACCCATACAGCCACTCACACAGACACTCAGAGACCAACTTAGATACTCTCACACCTATTCACGGTGCTACTCACACAGCCAGATATAAACCCACTCACACTCTAACACACCCACTCACATACTCACACAATCACAGACCCACTGACATACCCTCTCACAGTCCCACTCATGCACCCACCCACAGACCCATTCAAACTCCCAGTTACCCACTCACAGACCCGCTGAGATACTCACATACCAACTAACCTACTCACTCACACACTCATTCGCCCACTGGTAGACCCACAAATACACACTCACATATCCAATCACAGACCCACACTCACACACCCACTCAAGCACTCCCATACCCACTCACAAACCCACTCAGACACTCACACCCATTCACTGACCCATGCAGGCACTTACACAGGTAATCATAGGCCTACTAAGATACTCATACTTCCACAGACCCACACAGGTACTCAAACAGCCACCTACTCCCCCAATCAATCATCCAGAGAGCCACTCACACAGCCATGCACTATTCATCTACTCATATACCGACACACTCACCTATACAGCCACTCACACAGCCATTAACCCATCCAGATACTGACATACTGACTCACCCACTCACCCATACAGCCACTCACACAGCAATTAACCCATACAGCCACTCACATACCCACTCGCTCACCCATATGTCCACTCACACAGCCATTAACCAATACAGCAACTCAGATACCCAACCACTCACCCATACAGCCACTCACACAGAAACTCAGAGACCCACTTAGGCACTCTCACACCTACTCACAGAGCTAGTCACACAGCCAGACACAGAGCTACTCACACTCTAACACATCCACTAATAGACCCACTCACATATTCACACGATCACAGACCCACTGACATACCCTCTCATAGTCCCACCCAGGCACTCACACACCCACTTACAGACCCACTCAAACTCCTACTTACCCAATCACAGACCCACTGAGATACTCACATACCACCTCACATACTCAATCACACACTCATTCACCCACTGGCAGACCCAGTCACATACTCAAACACCCACTGACAGATCCACTCAGACACTCACACACCCACTGACAGATCCACTCAGATAATCAAACACCCACTTACTGACTCACTCATACACACTCACAGACCCATTTACATACTCACAGACCCACTCAAGCATTCACATACCCACTCAAAAACCCACTCAGACACTCACACACCTACTCAGACACTTACGCAGGTAATCATAGGCCCACAAAGGCACTCATATCTACTCACAGACCCACACAGAAACTGTCAAACCCCCTCTCAGACAGACACAGCTACTCACACACCCACTCACAGACCCACTAAGATACTAATATACTCACAGGCCCACTCAGGCATCACAACAGCCACTCACTCACCCATAGAGCCACTCACACAGCCACACAGTAATCTATGCAGCTACTCATATACTCACTCACTTATCCATACAGCCACTTACCAATACAGTCACTCACATACCCACTCACTCACCCATACAGCTACTCACATGTATAATCACTCACACATACAGCCACTCACACACCCACTCACTCAACTATACAGCTGCTCACTCTCCCATAAGGCTGCCTCATGCAACTACTCACTCATCCACACAACCACTCACCCACCCATTCACTTCTCACTTACCTATATAGACATTCACTCACCTATACAGCCACTCACAGACCCACTCACTTGCCCATGTAGCCACCTACTCAACCATAGAGCCACTCACATGTCTACTCACTTACCCATACAGCCACTCATATAGCTACTCACTCACCCATACAACCACTCACACAGCTACTCACAGATCCATACAGCCACTCACATATCCACTCACTTGCTGAAATAGCCACTCACACAGCTACTTACTCACCAACACAGCCCCACTCACTCACCGATACAGCCATTCACACAGCCCCTCACTCACCCATACAGCCACCCACTCTCTGATATGGCCCACTTACACAGCCACTCACTCATCCACACAGCCACTCACATACCTACTCATTTACCTATGAAACCAGTCAGACAGCCACTCACTCACCTATTCAGCCACTCATAGACCCATTCTCTTACCCATACAGCTACTTAAACAGCCACTCACACATCCATACAGCCACTCACACACCCACTCACCAGCCCATATAGTTACTCTCCCACCCACTCTCAAAGGTTACTGGTGGGAAATCAAATTGAAAAAGCACTGGAACTCACTGCAAAAACTGAAGTTTATAGGGATGTTATAGATAGATAAT
The DNA here is from genome assembly GCF_964204655.1 of Triturus cristatus. Taxonomy (NCBI): domain Eukaryota; kingdom Metazoa; phylum Chordata; class Amphibia; order Caudata; family Salamandridae; genus Triturus; species Triturus cristatus. The sequence goes on from NC_140591.1 coordinate 1,194,306,894, forward strand.
AAAATTTAAAAACCTTAGAAATTCACTTGAAAAACCAAAGGTTACAGGGACGGTATAGTTAGGAAATAACATTTTAAACCTTGGAAATTTACAAAAAAATTTTTTTATAGGGGTGTTATAGTTAGGCATAGATTTTACATGGGCAAAACCATACAAAGTCAGTACATTTCAATAGCTACCTGAGCTAACTATAATTCATGTGCCTGCAATGCACTGCTATTGACCTCCGATATTACATCACTCATGACATGGTCAGTGACATCACTGATGGCACCTCAAATGACATAACTGATTACATCATGACATAACCATGTCATGAGTGATGTAATATGTGACGTCATCAGCAGTGCATTGCGGGGGCGATAGTTATAGTTAGCTCTACTAACTTTAACAGCCGAATTTCTATGGTTTTGTATGAGTGAAATGTGCAACTAACTATAACGTCGCTGAAACCTATGGGTTTTTCAGTGAATTTCAAAGGTTTTTTAAATGCTAATTTGTAACTATAACGTCCCTGAAACCTATGGTTTTTTCAGTGAATTTCAAAGGTTTTTAAAATGATAATTTGTAACTATACTGTCCCTGAAACCTATGGTTTTTTTAGTGAATTTCAAAGGTTTTTTAAATGCTAATTTCTAATTATAATGTTTATTAAACCTATGGTTTTTTCAGTGATTTTAAATTATCATTCCATTTTCAACCTGGTGAAAACAGGCGATATCGCCAGTTTTCCAGCAATAGCTTTCGCAAATAAAAATTGCCACAAATGAGAGCAACAAGTGACGCAAATATTATGCAGAGTAGGCGTTCCTGGACAAAAATAACACAAAAACACCACTTCCCGATATTTTCAACGAGCAGCCAAATCTGCGGTGCAATCCTAAAACAGGCGATAAGCTGTGTTAGCAGTAGGAATGTACCATCTGCCTTTTACTGGTGTAAAGTAGGACGACTACCTATAGTGTGAATGGAAGCCCAGCCCAGAATCACATCTGAAGACCAACACATGTCATAGAGCTACTGATCATGCACCTCCGACACCCAAGAAGGCCACTAAACCCACTGCCACCACCCTCAGGACCTCCCCCCCGGACCACCCCCCCTACTACCACCGAGGCAGCACACAACAGGACAGTGGACCTTCCAAAAATGGCATGGCCCCTCAGCCACACAATAGCTGAATGTTGGGAGATGTAGCAACCAAATATGTGTAAAGGACGCAAATCACCCACCAATAATAATGCCCACAATACCAAGTGTAGCGGTGATGTGCTGGACAGACCTCACTATGCAGAGCACAAACCTCTCCATGTGTACATATACTGCTGGTGCTTGTATTGTTGTGGACAGTGGACGCAATGATGTTCCTCAGGCAGTGGGGAAGATCTCGGTCATGTACTTGTATAGTCGTGCCCTGTAAGCAGAAGCGCAGTGGGCTGGTCCAACATATGCCTCTCCAGCGTAGAAGTGTGAATAAATAGGCCGGGACTCTTGGCGTGGTTCACTTGTGTGAAAGCAAATGCGTCTGCCAAAGCCGCGGCCCTCACCCTGACACGTAGCTGCCGCCATATCCACCAGCCTCCTTCGACACACACCCCCTGCGAACACAGCGGCACGGCACCGCAGACTTATGTCTGTATAGACTACTGCCTTCAAACTACACTGCGGACAGCAGGGCTTACAATTCTGATGGAGTGGCGATTGCAGATGACGCAGTCCAGTAGGCAAGACACATTCCTCCCAGTGGGGCCTGCCCGGACCCGACCCGCCCGGCTGTGTACAAGCTGAGCGTCAGAGGTACCATTAAATCAGTGCACCACAAGTCACCACCATGTAGACTTATTTAGGCAGAATTCAGTAGGCAAAAGACATTTTTCCCAGTGCAGCCCGCTGGGACCGACGCATCATCACAGGGTGCGCACACGCTGGTTGCTTCAGGTGCCACTAATTCAGTGCACCACTTATCATCGCTGGCTGCACACACGCTGAATTGCCAATCACTGTGCAGCTCTACTGAACGCCACGTGGCTGTGGGCCCTTGCTGACCGCTGCCTCTGGCCTACACTGCGGTCAGCATGTCTCACAATTAAAATTGACTGTATATTCATTAATTACATAGTCCAGTAGGCAACTAACTACAACATCTTCAAAACCTAAATAATATCCTTTTAGTATCCTTGCTTCAAGAACTTTTTTGATATCAATTATAGCTTTACTACAATCACGAAATTCATCTTGCAAGTCCAAAGAAACACTAAATGGCAGGCTGCACTGCGGCCAGCAGAGCTCACAGTTCGAATTCAGTCTTGATTTATGAATTTTAGAGTCCAGTAGGCAACTAACTATAATGTCCCTGAAATCTACACATTTCGACAATGTATTCCATACATTTTTCAACTTTTGTTACCTACACTGCGGTCAGCAGAGCTCACAATTTACATTGAGACATGATTTATTAATTGCAGACAGAATTGGGCTCTATGTCCTTGGATTTTGTCAAGAGGAAGTGACAAAAAGCATTCCTCGATGTCTGTGCTGACTACTGCCTTTGATCTACATTGCGGATAGCAGGGCTTACAATTCACATTGAGTCACAATCGCAGATGACGCAGTCCAGTAGGCAAGAGACATTGCTCCCAGTGCTGCCCGCTGGGACCATGCATCATCACTGGCTACGCACATGATGAATGCTTCTAATGCCCCTGTCTCAGTGCAAAAACAACTATTGAGGGACAGAATGCAGAATAATGTCATACATTCACCCCAGTACAGAGATCCGGGCCTAAATCCATCGTTTTTTTGCTCACCATGCCATTCCAGTTTGGACCCAGCCATATGCAAATCAGTCTTGACCCCGTGCCCAATGGGAACAGTCCAGCCTGAACTGCCAGGCCAGGTCCTCCCTGAACTGGAAACAAGCATCCTAGGACCGGTTTCGGGTTTCACCCCTCTGAAGCCAGGATAGCTTGATTCCAGTGGCATGGAGAGAACGGGACTCACGTCTGAGCATACCCGTCCCACTTGGGGTGACAAATGCAAAAAGAACTATTGATGGACAGAATGCAGAACAATGTCATACATTCACCCCAGTACAGAGATCTGGGCCTAAATCCATCGTTTTTTTGCTCACCATGCCATTCCAGTTTGGACCCAGTCATATGCAAATCAGTCTTGACCCTGTGCCCAATGGGAACAGTCCAGCCCGAATTGCCAGGCCAGGTCGTCCCTGAACTGGAAACAAGCATCCTAGATCCGGTTTCAGGGTTTCACCCCTCTTCAGCCAGGATAGCTTGATTCCAGTGGCATGGAGAGCACGGGACTCACGTCTGAGCATACCTGTCCCACTTGGGGTGACAAATGCAAAAAAAACTATTGATGGACAGAATGGAGAACAATGTCATACATTCACCCCAGCACAGAGATCTGGGCCTAAATCCATCGTTTTTTTTCTCACCATGCCATTCCAGTTTGGACCCAGCCGAAGCAAATCAGTCTTGACCCTGTGCCCAATGGAAACAGTCCAGCCCGAACTGCCAGGCCAGGTCCTCACTGAACTGGAAATAAGCATCCTAGGACCGGTTTCGGGGTTTCACCCCTCTTCAGCCAGAGAGCTTGATTCCAGTGGCATGGAGAGCACGGGACTCACGTCTGAGCATAACCGTCCCACTCGGGGTGACAAATGCAAAAAGAACTATTGATGGACAGAATGCAGAACAATGTCATACATTCACCCCAGTACAGAGATCTGGGCCTAAATCCATCGTTTTTTTGCTCACCATGCCCTTCCAGTTTGGACCCAGCCATATGCAAATCAGTCTTGACCCTGTGCCCAATGGGAACAGTCCAGTCCGGACTGCCAGGCCAGGTCCTCCCTGGACTGGAAACAAGCATCCTAGGGCCGGTTTCGGGGGTTCACCCCTCTTCAGCCAGGATAGCTTGATTCCAGTGGCATGGAGAGCACGAGACTCACGTCTGAGCATACCCATCCCACTCGGGGTGACAAATGCAAAAAGAACTATTGATGGTCAGAATGCAGAACAATGTCATACATTCACCCCAGTACAGAGATCTGGGCCTAAATCCATCGTTTTTTTGCTCACCATGCCATTCCAGTTTGGACCCAGCCATATGCAAATCAGTCTTGACCCTGTGCCCAATAGGAACAGTCCAGCCCAAACTGCCAGGCCAGGTCCTCCCTGAACTGGAAACAAGCATCCTAGGACCGGTTTCGGGGTTTCACCCCTCTTCTGCAAGGATAGCTTGATTCCAGTGGCATGGAGAGCACGGGACTCACGTCTGAGCATACCCGTCCCACTCGGGGTGACGAATGCAAAAAGAACTATTGATGGACAGACTGCAGAACAATGTCATACATTCACCCCAGTACAGAGATCAGACCAGCCCACTCTGCTTACGTTTACAGGGGAGGACAACAACTCTACATGGCCCAGATTTTCATTGTAGTGATCTGCTGTTCACAGGTCTAGTTGTCAGTATGCCACAGCCACTCCCTCACGGCTGGTATACACCCACACCACACCCATCCAGCACAGGCATCACAGGACACGTGACCCTACCAATAAAAAAGACTGGACACACGTGCAGTACGCCATTTTAGAGTTGCTCCCACCGCATGCACAGTGATGGCCTGTCCCAGTGGGCTGGACACCTCATGTAGGCCTGAGCCACTGAACAGGGAGGCCTACCACCATGTGCGTGGCCTTACTGGTCACTGAGTTAGTGGTACCGCAAGGACTGAGCAGGTGTGCAACCTGCGATGATGATAGGTGCACTAGTATGTCCTCCGCCATGGCAAATTCAAGACTCAGCACTAAATGTAAGACCTGCTGGCCTGCGGACCAGGACTGCATGATGTGGAGGGTGCCCTGTCCACGAAAATGTGAGCAGTGAGGCCTGGGTGCTCAGCGGTGGGCAAATACATCTGGGCAGCGGGAGTGTATACACAAAGGAGGCCCTACGATTTAGGTGTATATACTCTCCCATTACTAATTCTGTACTATGTCTCAGATGTGGGAGCTCATGTCACGTGGTTGGAGACACAGCGGTGGCGTAAAGGTGAGCTGTGAGGGTTTTGTCAACAGTATGAGCACTCACTGTCCCTCTTCATCTCTTCCTTTCACTCCTTCACACTCTTTCTCTCTCTCTTCTTCTCACACTGTTTCTCTCTTTCTCTCTCTCTTCCTGTTTCTCACACTCTTTCTCTCTCTCTCTTCCTCTCTATCACTGTTTCTCTCTCTCTTCGTCTCTCTCACTCTTTCTTTATCTTTGTCTTCCTCTCACTCTTTCTTTGATTTTCTCTCTCTCTCTCTTCCTCTCACTCTCACTGTTTCTCTCTTTCTCTCTTTCTCTCCGTCTTCCTCTCACTCCTCCTTTCTTTTTCTCACTGTCTTCCTCTCACTCTTTCTTTCTCTCTCTCTCTCTTTTGAGGGACACATGACGCACAGTCTTATCTTGTTATTTGTCTTGCAGGCCTGCGATGATGCGTGGACATCCTGCAATCAACACTCAACCTAAATTGTGAGCTCTGCTTTGCCGCGTGTACACAACGGGTGAGGCGGTTTCATCGGCACGTGGTGGACCCTCTTCGACACATGCCAGTGGTGTAAGGTGTGCAAAAAGGCATGTTTGCGCAGCAGCGGGCAGTCACCTCCGGGCAGTGGGAGTGGATGGGGTGCAGCAGCCTGGGTGCACAGCGGCACGCAGTCACCTCCGGGCAGTGGGAGTGCATGGGATACAGCAGCCTGGGTGTGCAGCGGCTGTCATACACCTATGGGCAGTGGGAGTGGATGGGATGCAGAAGCCTGGGTGTACAGCAGCGAGTAGACACCTCTGGGCAGTGGAAGTAGATGGGGTACACTGGCCTGGATACATAAAGGCGGGACAGCGATTTAGGCATGCGCAGTTGTAGGTACCCATCCATTACTGATTCCATACTATGTTTCAGATGACTAAGCTTGAGGGCTGCCCTATATCCCGGCACGTGGTTGGAGACACACCGGTGGCAGAAAGGTAAGCTGTGAGGATTTTCTCCTCAGTATCAACACTCACTCTCCCTCTCCATCTCTTTCTGTCACTCACACTCTTTCTCTCACTCTCACTCTCACTCTCACTCTCTATCTCTTCCCTTCTCTCTCTCACACTCTTTCTCTCTTTCTCTGTCTCCTTCTCTCTCATCATTCTTTCTTTCTCTCTCTTCCTCTTCCTCTCTCTCACACTGTTTCCCTCTCTCTTCCTCTCTCTCTCTCACTGTTTTTCTCTTTCTCTCTTCCTTGTATCTCACTTTTTCTCTGTCTTCCTCTCTCACTCTTTCTCTCTCTCTCTCTTCCTCGCTCTCACTGTTTCTCTCTCTCTCTTCCTTTCTCTCACTCTTTCTCTCTATCTCTTCCTCTCTCTCACTCTTTCGCTCGCTCTTTCTCTTTCTCTTTGTCTCTCTCACTCTTACTCTCTGTCTTCCTCTCACTCCTTCTTTCTTTTTCTCTCTGTCTTCCTCTCACTCTTTCTTTCTCTCTCTCGCTCTCTTCCTCTCTCCTTTGATGGACGCATGACGCACAATCTTATCTTGCTTTTTGTCTAACAGGCTGTGATTCATGAATCGACGTCCCCCCAACACCACCACAGCTGAACGCGTGTAGAACCTGCGATGATGCGTGGCCATCCTGACAACGGCTGAGAAAGTTGCTTCGGCACGTGGTGCACCCTCTTACACACACGCCGGTGGCAGAAGGTGAGCAGAGAGGCTTGTTTACGCAGCGGCGGGCAGTCACCTCTGAGCGGTGGGAGTGGATAGTATGCAGCAGCCTGGGTGTGCAGGAGCGGGCAGACACCTCTGGGCAGTGGGAGTGGATAGTGTGTAGCAGCCTGGGTGTGCAGGAGCAGACAGACACCTCTGGCCAGTGGGAGTGGATGGGGTGCAGCAGCCTGGGTGCGCAGGCCGGACAGACACCTCTGGGTGACGGGTGTCGATGGGGTGCAGCAGCCTGGGTGCGCAGGGGCGGGACAGCGATTTAGGCTTGTGCAGTTGTATGTACTCGGCAATTACTAATTCTATACTATCTTTCATATGACAAACTTGAGGGTGCACTATGTCCCGGCACGTGGTTGGAAGAACACCGATGGCACAAAGGTGAGCTGCAAAGGTTTTCTCCAGTGTCAACACTCCCTCTCTCCATCTTTTCCTTTCTCTCTCTCATACTTTCTCTCTTTCTCTGTCTCTTCCTCTCTCTCATTCTTTGTTTCTCTCTCTTCCTCTCTCTCACACTGTCTCTCTCTCTCTCTCTTTTCCTTCTATCTTACTCTTTCCCTTTTTCTCTGTCACTCGTTCTCTTACTCTTTCTCTGTCTTCCTCTCTCTCTCACTCTTTCTCTCCTCTCCCTCACTCTTTCTCTCTCTTGCTTCCTCTCTCTCACTCTTTTTCTCTCTCTTCCTCTCTCTCACACTGTTTCTCTATTTCTCTCTTCCTTGTATCTCACTCTTTCTCTCTCACTCTCTCTCTTTCTTTGTCTTCCTCTCTCTCTCTCTCTCTCTCTCTCTCTCACTCTTTCTTTGTTTCTCTCTTTCTCCCTCACTCTTTCTCTCTTTCTCTTTCTCCTTTGCTGGACGCATGATGCACCATCTTATCTTTCTTTTTGTCTTGCAGGCTGTGATTCACAAATGGTCCAGCGATGACACGACATGGCTGTACATAGTTTTATTTGCTGTTGTTTTGCTTTAATAATTTTTTATATGTAAATCCATACATGACTAAGATTCTTATTTGTCCAACCTCACAAGATCTTCATATTAAAATTTTTAGAACATTACCCAATTTGTGGGAGGTGAGGGAGGATGGCAGACAAGGGGCAGCTGGCGGGGGGTGTCGGAGCAGTGTTTAGTGCCCGACCTGCATGATCATTGGCTCCATTGCATCTGTTGTCAGAGACTTGCAAGCCGACGGGCTGGCTCGTAGATGAAGAGCTGCGGCCTGTTGGTTCACAGAGGGAGAGCTGTGGGCCGGCTCGCAGAGGAACAGCTGCGGGCCGACTGGTATAGGGAAAGGTGTGGGCCGTCGGCTTGCAAAGGGATAGCTGCGGAACAGTGATGTGGGGAGAGGGAGCGTGAAGAGCGTATCTCGCAGAGAGAGACCTGCGGTATATTTCCAGTCTTGGCTTCACAGATACAATTGCGGGCCCGAGAACTCGCACCTGAAGAGCTGTGAGCTGACAAGTGGTTTGCAGAGGGACACTGGAGGGCCCAAGAATGTTGTTGGAGGTATGCTGTTGATGGTGGAAAAGGGTGCGTTCCCTGCTGATGTAGGGAGATGCAGCATGGAAGCGGTATCTCGCACAGGCAGAGCTCCAGTATATTAAATTACCCCCGGACCTTTCTTTTATATTTTCACTCGATGCGAGGCACAAGATGGCTGCTAACACTTCCTGGTTGAAGTGTTAGCAACCAATCAGAGTCAAGCACGTGCTCTGGAGTTAGGCACTGTCCATATATATATCTATATATCTTTTTTCCTTTAATATCTCAAAAACTACTGAACGGATTTACACCATTTAATAAAAGCACGATTTCTTGACCAAGACATTTCTCCCTGCCAAATTTGGCGTAATTCCGTTCAGCAGTTTGACCTGCAGCCTTGTCTAAAGTTTCCTATGCATTGCGGAAACACTTTTTCGGACCCCTAAACGTTCAAGATACAAGCTGATCAAAAAAGAGAAACTTTCTGTAAAATTTAGTAAAGATTCGTCAAACGACGCCAAAGTTATAAGCACATTGAGGGCTCCAGGAAGGGGGCTGCGCAACCCCCTCCCTACATGAGTGAAGCCCCGGGTCTGCGGGGAACCCAGCAGGCCCCCACAACCCCAGCGAGCCCCCGCTATTATTTTTTAAGAAATGCCCCCAGGACCTAGCCCACCCAGGGATCTCATTAAAATAAAACGCGGGAACCCGCGACCCCAGCGCGAATTGCGCCAATATATATATATTTTTTTTAATGCTTTCTTTGGCCTTGTGGGTCTTCTTCTGGGACCCCCCGAGCAGGCCTAGGGGGTCAGGGTGTTTCTACCCTGCCCCCTTCTCTTGTTTTATACTTTTGTTTACTGTTTTCTGGTGACTCGCTTCTACCGAGTCACAAGATGGCTGCCAACACTTCCTGGTTTGGAGTGTTGACAGGCAATCACAGTGAAGCTTGTGCACGGGACTTAGGCTCTGCCCAGATATCAAAACTTTTATTTTTCTAATTTCTCAGCAGCTACTGAACGGATTTACACCATTTAAAAAAAAGGTCGCTTTCTGAAACATGCTCTACCTTTCTGCCAAATTTGGGGTGGCTCGTCGCAAAATTTCCTATGGAAATTAACATGGGGAAAATGCGTTTTGGGACCTCCTTTTTTCTCAACCCCCGCTTGACGAATCACCCCCAACCTTTCAAGATAGGAGCTAACCTAAAAACAGGAACTTTTTGGAAAATTTCATAAAGATTCGTCAAACGACGTCAAAGTTATTAGCAAATCAAAACATGCTTTTCCTATGGAAACTAGGTTGTATCTATAACTATCTACTGGCGACTGCCAGTAGGTAATATATATATATTTATATATATGTGATCAAGGGCGGGATCACCCGAAACGCGTAATGGCGGATTTGACAGAATAAAATAATGCACAAGATATTTGGGTCCACGCTCGTTTGTTCTTGAGGAGGAGAAAGTTGATGACGAGTTGGGGCAATATATATATATATATAGGTGATCAAGGCTGTGGTTACACAGCCGAAACGTGTCATGTTGACTTGTTTGGAAAAATAAAGCACAAAGAGAATTATCTGCACATTTTTTGGTCTGTACATGATTTTATTGTTGGAAGATACAGCGGCACATGACTGTTGGGAATATATATATATATATATATATATATATATATATATATATAATTCACTTAAAAAACCATAGGTTTCACACATGTTATAGTTAGCTGGGCATTTCCCTCGTAAAAAACCAATGAAAATCCCCCGTTATAGTTAGTGCAGGCAACTATAACTCACGCGACCGCAATCCTCTGCTGATGACGTCAGATATTATATCACTGTATTTAGACACTTATTTACCCATGTCTTCTTCCATTCATCTTTAGCTATACATATATTACATTTTTTTTTTTCAGAAAGACACATATGTCATCAGTGATGTAATATCTGACGTCATCAGCAGAGGATTGCGGACGCGTGAGTTATAGTTGCCTGCACTAACTATAACGGGGGAATTTCATTGTTTTTTTACGAGGGAAATGCCCAGCTAACTATAACATGTGTGAAACCTATGGTTTTTTAAGTGAATTTGCAAGATTTTTTAAATGCTAATTCCTAACTATAACATGTGTGAAACCTATGTTTTTTTCAGTGAATCTGTACGGTTTTTTAAATGCTAAGTTATGTATTTATTAATATATTTTTTTAAACAAAACTTTTTCATGGCGCTCGCGCGCTGGGCACACGGTGCGCTTCGCGCACCGCGCGCCCACTTTACGCAGTTTGTGCCGTGCGCGCACGGAGCAATTCACCCCCAAGGGCCAAATATTTTTTTTTTTTCGATAAATCACGGAGTGCGCGCACGCTGCGCGAACTTCGCAGAATTTTTTCCGTTTGGGTGGTGCGCGCAGGGTGCGCGCACTCGGCGATTTTTCGAAAAATAAATAAATTGTTTTTTGGCCCTTGGGGGTCCTTCTGGGACCCCTTGACCACGGCTAGGGGGTCAGGAACTGTCCACCCTGCCCCCTTTTCACGTTCTCCACATTTGTTTTTCACCCCTCAGAGTGCGAGAGACAAAATGGCGGCCGACACTTCCTGGTTTCGACCGATTCGAATGTTTACTAAGATCTAACAACCAATCAGAATTGCGCTCGCGCACGGCAAGGTGCGCGCACCCAGCGCGCACGCTGCACGCGTACAGATATATATATTGATTTAAATGCTACTTTCTCTGGAAATACTGAACAGATTTACACCAAACCTGCAAAAGGCACTTCATGGACCTTATGGCTTTCAGGGTAGGAGCAGAGCGAAGCGCCCCATTTGTTTTGAAAATTTCGCGAGGATTCGTCAATCGGCGCCAAAGTTATTCAAAATAGAATTTTGAGATTTCCTATGGAAACTCGGTCCTAACTATAACTATCTACTGGCGACTGCCAGTAGATAATATATATATATATATATATATATATATATATCTATATATCTATATATATATTCACTGAAAAAAACATAGGTTTTAGGGAAAGTTATAGTTAGTTGGACATTTCACTCGTACAAAACCAGAGAAATTCCCCCGTTATAGTTAGTTCAGCTTACTATAAATCGTGCCCCCGCAATGCACTGCTGATGACGTCACATATTACACCACTCTTGACATGGTCAGTGACATCACATATGACATCACTGATGACATCTCAAATAACATCACTGATGACATCCCTGATGACATCATCCATTGACTGTGTGTTTCTGTAAAGTTTAAATATGTTTCATATATATATAGGTAAAGGCGTATTGAAGAATGAGTGGGTGTATAGGTGTCTGAATGGATGATTTAGTAGGTGCGTGACTGACTCTATAAGTGAGTGATGTAACGTATCTTACTGAATGCATGGGTTAGTGACTAAACTGTGTGAATGTCTGTATCCATCTGTCTGTTGGTGTGTAAGCGGCTGCATGGGTTTGTGAATAGCTACATGAGTGTCTATTTGGGTTATTGATTGGTTGTCTGAGTATCTGTATGGGTGCCTGAGCGTTTGTGTGGGTGGGTTGTGTGTGACTCTGTGCATAGATGTGTGAGTGGGTGATTCACTGGGTGCATGGTTTCAAGAGTGCATCTGTGATGGACTGTATGGGTAAGTGAGGGTGTATGGGTGTGTTAGTGAGTCAATGTATATCTCAGTGGTACATGTGTGAGTAACTACATATGTGAAAGGCAGTGTATATGTGTGTTGGAGTATATGAATGGCTATAAGTGAGAGTGTGCAATTGTGAGAGTGGCTGTAAGGATGAGTGTGTGCTTGTATCAGTGATTGTCTAAGAGCGTAAGAATGTGCTAGTATTTGTATGAGTAAGTGAGCTGCTGTGCGTATAACTGTATAGGTGTGTAAATGGCAGTATGATTAATTATTTGCATGACTGACTAGGTGTGTGAGTACCTCTATGGTGTGGCGATGTGTGAGTGTCTATATAGGTGTATGAGTGCATATGATAGTCGTGTACTGAGTGACCATAAGCATGAGTGACTGTATGGATGAGTGAGTAGATGTGTGTGTAAACCTAAGAATCAGTGAGTGGGTATGTAGTTATTGGTGTTGGAGTGTCTATGGTTTTGAGAATGACAGTCTGTAATTTAGAGTGGGTGTATCAAAGGTTATATTAGGGTGTGAGAAGATGCATCAAATTATCACGTGGATGATGTCATCAGTGATGCTATCAGTGATGTCATTTGAGATGTCACTGACCATGTCAAGAGGGATGTAATATGTGACGTCATCAGCAGTGCATTGCGGAGGCGCGAGTTATAGTTAGCTGAACTATAGTGCAGGAAGAAGAAGAGATGTGCAGAAAGAACCAACAGAGGAGCAGAAAGTCCTCCTGTGCCCACAACTTTTTCAGACGGGTACTGATGGTAACTGACTCTGACTAACCAGGCATAGAGCCAGTGCTATTCTAAAAGACACTTAGAATACAGTGAAAACACCTACATACACTAGGGAACACTATGCGTTGGGGTACCCCTGTGATTAGCATGACCTCCTCTGTAAGACTCTAGTACATAATAGGGCAGGGGGATTAAAACTACCTCTTAAAACACGCCACGGGGCGCGTTTGCACACTGGTGAAGGTGGGTCTGAGGTTACTTGTGTGCAAACACGCCCTGTGGCTGTTTTAAGTTGGGGGATAAAGTCCCCTTGAATCCCGAGGGTCCCTGGGGTCCAACTAGCCCACCAGGTACCTCCAGTAAGCGCCACAGAGCTGCGTTGCAGAGAGGTGTAAAAAGGGGCATGGCCTGGACCACCTCTCTTCAACGGACACCCTGCTATCTTGCGTTGTGTTTTTGTCCTGAGAGTGCGCTTGAACAGTAAAGCCTAAGGAGAAGTGTGGAGAAGTGTGGCTCAATGGTTAGAGCGGCAGACCTCGATGCAGAGCACTGGTCCGGGACCAGGGTTCGGTTCCCGTCGCGGCAGGGTCTCGGGCTATAAATTCCGCGGACTGGATATTCTCGCCTCAGTGCCTATTCTAATCATGGGTCCCACGCTGCAACTCTGGGCAATAGCTTGCTTAATCTCCACAACGGCCCCCCGCGGCGGGATGCCTGGCTTTCACCTTGGGGATGCCCAGTATGGGTTATCTCACAAGGAAAAACCAGGACGGGTTCCCAAGGCAAGCGCCAAGATGCCCAAGGGTAGTTGAGCGCTATATAAGAACTAATAATAATAATAATAATAATAATAATAATAATAAGGAAATATTGACACAGTCGGTACTCCGCCGGCGTGCGCGCCACCTTCCACGGGTCTCGTGGAGTTCAGAAGGAGCAACTGGTCGTTTTGATATATATATATTATCTACTGGCGGTCGCCAGTAGATAGTTATAGTTAGGACCGTGTTTCCATAGGAAATCTCAAAATTCTATTTTGAATAACTTTGGCGCCGGTTGACGAATCTTCGCGAAATTTTCAAAACTAATGGGGCGCTCCGCTCAGCTCCTACCCTGGAAGTCTTGGGGTGATTCGTCAAGCAGGGGCCGAGAAAAAAGGGGGTCCCAAAACGCGTTTTCCCAATGCATTTTTCCATAGGACCTTTAGTCGAAGGTACAGCCCGAACAGCTGAACAGAATTACTTGAAATTTGGCAGAGAGGTAGTCCTCAGGTCAGGGAAGTGCCTTTGGCATATATGGAGTCAATCTGTTCAGTAGTTCCTGAGAAAATGGCATTTAAAAGCACATACATATCTATAGCCGCGCACCGTGCGCGCACGGTGCGCGCACCCTAACGTGCGCAAGCGTAATTCTGATTGGTTGTTACATGTCAGTCAATGTTCGAATCGGTCGAAATCAGGAAGTGTTGGCCGCCATTTTGTTTGTTTTCAGTGCGAGAGTGGAAAAGGAAGGTGGTGAACGTGAAAAGGGGGCAGGGTAGAGAGTTCCTGACCCCCTAGCCTAGCTTTTTAAATCGCGGGGGTGCGATTTTAATACGTAGTTGATTGAAAAATAAATATATAAAAAAAATAATAAGACATACATAACTTAGCATTTAAAAAGACCATACAAATTCACTGAAAAAACCATAGGTTTCACACACGTTATAGTTAGGAATTAGCCTTTAAAAAACCATGCAAATTCACTTAAATACCATAGGTTTCACACATGTTATAGTTAGGTGGATATTTCACTCGTAAAAAACCAATGAAATTCCCCCGTTATAGTTAGATGAGATAACTATAACTCCCGCGACCGCCACTCTATCACAAGGATGATGTCATCAGTGATGTCATGAGTGATGCCACTGACCATGTCATGAGTGATGTAATATGTGACGTCATGAGCAGAGGATTGTGGGCGCGCAAGTTATAGTTATCTCAACTAACTATAACGGGGGAATTTCATTGGTTTTTTACGAGTGAAATATCCACCTAACTATAACATGTGTGAAACCTATGGTTTTTTAAGTGAATATATATATATATATATATATATATATATTAGATATATGGCGGGAGCCTCTTTTCAAACTTTGTTTTATTGTGCACTTTACCCGTGGGCAGGGGAGCAGGGTTGCTGGGCGTCTGTGGCCTCTCCTGCCGATATCGCCGTCGATGCTGCGGTGAGCGTTTGCAGCGCGAAGCTCACGGACTACAGCCCCCAGGATTCCTGGCAGTGGGCCCACCCCCAACTAACCAGACTTCCGCGTCCGGAGGCGCTAAAAGCGGACAAGCTCCCTCCGCGTCGCGGGACGCGCGCTGGCGGTGCCGGGCTAAGCCCAGGCAAAGGGCGGGCCATCAGGGGCCAGAGGAGGCCGGGCCGAGCCACCCCCCTAACACGAGGTCACTGCCGATTACAAACCAGCTAAGAAGCCAAGGTACTGTGTCCCGTCTAAAGGATTTTTCCGTCCCTCCTTGGGGGCCCGTGACATTGTTATTCATCTATCCACGAGCAGGTGCCCTGCAAACGTTTTGTGTGTTGCCTTTTAGTTTGTGTCCATCCCTCTCGGTATTGGGCTCTTATTATGGGTAAAAGGAAAGCTGCTGAGGGAGGTCTCATGGGCAGTAGTAAAAAGGGAAAAAAATCTAAGAAAAACACTCATGCTGCCATGAACTGTGTTCTCACCAGAATTGAGGAGATTGTTAATGATTGTGAGGATTCTTTGGCTGGCGGACAGGCGGGTGGTCAGACAGTTAAAACTGCCCCGATTCCTAATAATACAATTCCATCTATGTTCCACAGCCAGCGTCAGTCTAAACAACAAAGTTTAATTCCCGCCCCTATCATAACAATCCCTGATCCCCAAGTTATCCCTGTACAGACTACGGGCACTCTGAGTGCCATAGAAGTAGATCCAGTTATTCCTGATTCTGCCCCTCAACGTATTTTATGTTCTAATAGGTTCGCCCCCCTCAATCCTGACCTATCTTTCCCCACTACTTTTGTAGCAAAGCCTACTGTGGATTGTGCGTCTTCTACCAGGTCCGATGTTGATACCTTGGCGGCGCTTCAAGATAGAATTAAGAGATTAGAGGAGTTGGTGGCGGATCTCAACAAGAGGGTGGAGAGCCTTGTAGTAAGCCAAGTTTCTTCCCCGACTCCCCCTGTTCTTCTACCATCTTCCGGGGTTGCCCCTCCTAGGAAGAAGTTTGCTCTGCCCAAGCAAATTCCCCCGAAAACAAATGATGATTCTGCACATTGGGGGGGTGTTGGACTTGGCCCTTCTGGCCGGTTCACCCCGAAACTTTTTGCGTAATATGGTGACTTGGTTTAGTGATTTTAGTGACTTCCGCGCACTTTACCGCTGTGTCCCAGGGTAAAGTGCGTGCGTGTTGTGAGGTTGGCCTGCCCTCCCATAGGAATGCATGGGGGAATGTATGTGTCCCGGTAGTTCCTGATGCGTGGGGTGTGCAGGCCCGTGTTTGGTATGCGCGGACTCGTGGGAGTGAATGCTGCGCGTTGATGTGTGCGGCGTGCATGTACCTGGTGTGGAAGTGCCACTTCTAGAAGTGGGCACTTCAGTGTGCAGTCTGAAATGTGTGGCTTGTCTGGCGATTGGCTGGTGAGGTCAGGTGACGGACTAGGGAATTCCCCAGAGTCAGGAGGAGTCACCCAGTGGTGAATGGGGAGTTAGCATGTTGATGGCTGGGGAGGAGTGTACCTGGGTCCTGAATAGGACAGGGATTACCCCACACAATGCTGGCGCCGGCCCCTGTGGTGCGTCTAATGACCCTAGCCCTGCCAGTGAATAGGGAGAGGGGCTGAGCAAAACAAAGTGCTCAGGAACCTGCTGGAACTGGTTCGCCCCTTCCCTGCACCTTAGACAAAGCCTTGTAATGTATAAAAAGGGGCTGTGTCCCCACAGAAGTTGTTCTCTTGCAGGATCATCTGAGGGGGGGGCCTGCTGCTGCTGGGCGCCAGGAGAGACCGCCACTGGGGACTGCCTCCCTGCTGGAGGGCCCTGTGTGCTGGCTCTGGGCCCAGCCTTTGCCCCTCTGCCCTGGAAGAACTTTATTTTCTGGACTTGCTATTTCTAAGCGCCTGGGAGCGCTTTTATGGGCTTCATAGCGCTGTGAGCGCTGTCTGATTTTATAGCGCTGTGTGCGCTTGGATTTCAATAGCGGGTGCCCACCCCGCGATTCCGCTGGTACCTGCCAGGTCGGCGGGTGCCCACCCCGCCGTTGTGTTCGTTGCGAGGGAGCCTACCCCTCATTGCCGCTGTAAAGGGGAATCACCGCTGCAGCCCGGTTCGTAACCGGAAGTCAGGCAGGCCTGGGGGCGTGCCGCGGGACGGAAGCCTCGTTTTGGAATCAGGAAGCGGACGGGAGCCTACCCCGCGCTCCTGTGCAGCGAAGATCCAGGCGGGAGCCTACCCCGCGCTGGACCCGAGAGAGGAGTGCGGCAGGACCTGGTGCGGAGGGGGCGCGAGGCACATTGTCGGTGCCTGCCCCTCCGCGTTGAAGAGAAGCCTTGGAGTCCTTCACGCCCCCCCTCCCGAGAACGGAGAGAGGGAAGACGACGCGGGAGTCCCCGAGCAGCCCGGTGAGTGTTTAGAAGGGCTGGGGGGACTCCGCGCATGTGCTGGGGGTGCGGGGGCAGTGATCGAGCCCCGAGAGGCTCCAAAGGTTGCCACAAGCAGTGTGTCGAGCCCCGTGAGGCTCCAGAAGGGGCATGCTTCTGCGAGAGCGCGAGGCGCTCCAACGTGAACACAGCTGAGTGTTCAGAGCGCTCAGAGCGCTCCAACGTGTGGGGCATTGTTGTTTCTCGAGCCCAGTGAGGCTCCAACGTTGTGCAGAGCCACGAGGGCTCTAGGGGGCACATCTTGAATGAACAGAGCCCAGAGAGGGCTCCAGAGGCACGCAGAGTGCCTGAAGTTCGCTTTCCAGCTGCCCAGCACTTAGTGGGCAGCTGCCACGTTTAGGTGGGAGACCATTCTTGTTCTAGTCTGCGCAGCTGGCGCAGCTTAACTTTGTTGAACACAGGGCGTCCTAGCCCCTTCCAGGCCAGTTGGCCCAGGGACTGCCACAGGTGGTGGCATAGGAGTTTTGCGCAATTGTGTTCCTACCTGCACCTCTGAATGTGTGTTGATGCATCATGTGCCATTACTTCTACACCTCTGAATGTTTTATGCATCATGTGTGTTCCTTCCTTGCACCTCTGAATGTGTTTTGATGCGTCATGTGCCATTGCTTTTACACCTCTGAATGTTTTTAGGCATCATGTGTTTTTCCTTCCATACACCTCTGAATGTGATGCATCATGTGTAACGATCTATTACCCCTACAGGTATTGTGATACGTAGGTGGTTGTTGCTTTCTCCTAGTACAGGTGGTGCTAGTGAGGTTCTAGTTCCCTGCGTGACAGTCTCCTAAAGTAGTTAGGGTTACGCAGGTGGTACTTCCCCGATACCAGTAAGTACTGGTTGAGTGATATACAGATTATTTTTGTGCTACAGTGATTTTATATATTTTGTGTGCTAAATATCTAAAAAGTGCTAATTCCTGACAGTGGTCCAGGTGGCCCTGTCTTGTACATAATCCCTTGTAAATTCTGCCCGTGCCTGTTGGCACATTGTAAAGTGTGTGTTTTTATCTAATGTGTTTTATTATAATACAAAGGTTATTTTTATAGAATACCTTGTGTGGAGTTTCCTTTGTGGTGGGCCTTGGGTGTTGTTGCTGGGTGCGCGCGCAAACGCTTTACACATCGCCTCAGAGATAAGCCTGGCTGCTCGTGCCAAGCTACCAAGGGGGTGAGCAGGGGTTATCTTTGGCGTGTAACTTCCTTGCCCTGACTAGACTGGTGGTTTCTGCCTGACTTTGGCGCAAGCTTTAGCCAACCGGAAATCGCCAGGTCTAACATTGGTGGCAGCGGTGGGATTTGGACTTGCGTTTGCGCTGTACCGCAGCAGCGACTGGCTACACCACAAAACTCTGCATTAGATAACCACATTTTAGGGATTATTGTTTTGAAGTTCCTTTATTTCTTCTCCTGAAGGTATCATTGAGTAATTGTGTCCAGTACATTTGTCCCCCGCCCTGCGCCCAGAGTTTGGTACCTGTGTCACGTGGTGGTCAGGTTGAGGGATCAGGGGTGGTAGAAACTGCCTTACCAGTCCGAGGGGAGGGTTGTGTGTGGATGGTGTGTGGGGCACTAGACAGTGAGTGTGAGTTCTCCAGGATAGAGAGCTCACTGAAACCTTTTGTGAATTGTGTACTCCTGTGTAGCTCAGACACCCAGGTTCCTTGTGTTGAACTCTTCTCAGGAACGTCCGCCAAAATGGAGCCTGCTTTTAACTTCTGTGGTCTGTTTAGGTACAGTAGGTTGGAGCTGGTAGGGTTCTGTGAGGAGAGGGACATAGAGGTGGGTGAGTCAGATACCCAGTCCAAACTGAGGGACAACCTGATCACTTGGCAAAAGGTTGAGTGGGAGCGAGAGCGCAGCGAGGAAGATAGGGCCCGGGCCGCACGCCGAGAGGGTGGTGGGTCTGAGGGGAGCCCTGAGGAATCTGAGGAGGAGGAAGGTTACCTGACAGGGACGTCAGTAGAGAGTGGAGACCCCATAGATAGGGAGTCCCTTGCTGGGTCCAGTGTCAGGAGCAGCACCCCCTCCCTTTCCCTGTCCCCAGAGGAGTGGGTGGATAGGAGGGAAGAGAGGGAGCATCAGCTGGCCATGGAGAAGCTCAGGTTAGAGCATGCCTGGGGGATGGCGCAGCTGACGATGGCAGAGAAAAAGCTGGAGACCGAGAGGGTCTTAGCGCAGGAGAGGATGGCGGAGGCTGAGAGGGCCTTCGCCAGGGAGAAATCAGTGCTGGAGAGTAGATTATCGCCTGCGCGCAGTCGTAGTTTTCTGGGCTCCCCAGGGAGGGTTGAGTCCAGTGGTGGCAGCGAAATAGAGTCCCGTGCGACAAGTCCCACGCCCAGTTCCCCGAGTCTGGTACCTGTTTCCCAAGAGGAGGAGTATAGGTTGAAGTTCAGGGGCAGTAGAAAACCGTCTCACCAGTCGTGGGGGTTGTTTGTGGATGACTGTCATGATGCACTGTGGGACTGGCTGGAGGTCAACACGGAAGAGGATTTGGATGTAGTGCTCAAAATGATTGTCAAAGAGCAGATGCTCAGGAGTTGTTCTCCAGGGTTGCGCCAGCACCTGGTGAGGTATGACTACTTTTGTCCTTGGGCGCTGGCAGAGGAAGCGGAGCGCTGGGAAAGCGCTAGAGGTTCTCTGGAGTCATTAGGGAGTGACTCCAGTTGTGGTTCAGGTACCTTCCAGCCCAGCGTGGTGGAAGAGGCTCCGTGTAGCCCAGCTAGGTCCCAGTATAGCGAGGAGGGTGTAGGGGCTTACGGCCTGGCTCAGTGGAGCGGGAGTAAGTGGGTGACCGAGGGTCCCCAGACGTACGAAACCCTGCCTCAGGACTTGGGTGGTTTCATGAGGGAACACCAAGTTGGGGACCTAGGCTGTCCTGTTAGCCCATTTGAGGAGGATCACCTAGTGAGTAGAGGACCTGGAGCGCCTGTAAACAGGGCTCCTGTGGTTCTAGTGTCTGGCAGTACCGCTCCAGTAGGGAGGGTACAGAGGTCCAGCGAGAGGAGTGGCATGGGGCTGTGTTCCCCGGTGGAGGAGCCAGTGGGTCAGAGACCAGCCGGGAGAGCTGAGTCTCCTAGAAGTGACCATGGCGACTACACGTCTGGCCTGGGGGATCTTCGCGCACTGTCAGGTGGACAGGGGACGGGAGATCTGCGCCAGGCAGACGGTCATGCAACATATGAGGCATATGTTACTCTCGGGGGGATGGTGTGTAAATCCCCAGAAGTCCTGGAGTGCCAGGCAATTATTCCACCGAAGGTTCTAGACCGGAGGTTGGAAGGCCAGGTTCAGGAGCAGCCTGACCTGAAGGGTCTGACTACTGTAACCAGTGTCCTGACCGGTTCTTCTTCCAGAGGGACCGCCCCAGTTGGTAGGGAGCAGGACTCTGGAAGGGGGTGCAGAGGGTGGGAGAGCCCACCTCTGACCCCGGTGCAACCTGAGGGGTTAAACCCTAGGTTGGTAGACCAGCTCTCAGGGAGGGGTCCTGAGCTGGTTGGTGAGGTATGTTACGAGGGTGCCTCTCAAAGGAGGAGAGGGCGGAACCCTAGGAGAAGAGGTAGGGGGAGGAGAGCCTCACCCGCGACTCCTGGTCAGCCTGAGGGTACGGGCCCTAGGCTGGAGGATCAGTGGCAGTTTAGAACTGCCCTGATGAGGGGTAGAGTGGAGAATGGCTGCTATGTGCCAGGGGTTACTACCCCCCACTCTGTGGTTAGGCAAGGACCAGTGGCACCTGGGTGGCCTAGGGCCTGGTCTTGGCCGCGGACAGCTTGGGAGTACCAGTGGGGTAGCCCAGTTGGTCCGGAGAGTGGTTTGAGAAGAAACCCCAGGGGTTCACCGTGGCGTAGAACAGGAGGGTGTCCCGGCAGTGGCGGGCCCGCGTCCGTGTTCTATCGCCCCAAGCAGGGAAGTCCATCACGGTGGTGATTGGCCTACCCTGCGTTTTGGCTAGAAGGGGGTTGTGTTGGACTTGGCCCTTCTGGCCGGTTCACCCCGAAACTTTTTGCGTAATATGGTGACTTGGTTTAGTGATTTTAGTGACTTCCGCGCACTTTACCGCTGTGTCCCAGGGTAAAGTGCGTGCGTGTTGTGAGGTTGGCCTGCCCTCCCATAGGAATGCATGGGGGAATGTATGTGTCCCGGTAGTTCCTGATGCGTGGGGTGTGCAGGCCCGTGTTTGGTATGCGCGGACTCGTGGGAGTGAATGCTGCGCGTTGATGTGTGCGGCGTGCATGTACCTGGTGTGGAAGTGCCACTTCTAGAAGTGGGCACTTCAGTGTGCAGTCTGAAATGTGTGGCTTGTCTGGCGATTGGCTGGTGAGGTCAGGTGACGGACTAGGGAATTCCCCAGAGTCAGGAGGAGTCACCCAGTGGTGAATGGGGAGTTAGCATGTTGATGGCTGGGGAGGAGTGTACCTGGGTCCTGAATAGGACAGGGATTACCCCACACAATGCTGGCGCCGGCCCCTGTGGTGCGTCTAATGACCCTAGCCCTGCCAGTGAATAGGGAGAGGGGCTGAGCAAAACAAAGTGCTCAGGAACCTGCTGGAACTGGTTCGCCCCTTCCCTGCACCTTAGACAAAGCCTTGTAATGTATAAAAAGGGGCTGTGTCCCCACAGAAGTTGTTCTCTTGCAGGATCATCTGAGGGGGGGGCCTGCTGCTGCTGGGCGCCAGGAGAGACCGCCACTGGGGACTGCCTCCCTGCTGGAGGGCCCTGTGTGCTGGCTCTGGGCCCAGCCTTTGCCCCTCTGCCCTGGAAGAACTTTATTTTCTGGACTTGCTATTTCTAAGCGCCTGGGAGCGCTTTTATGGGCTTCATAGCGCTGTGAGCGCTGTCTGATTTTATAGCGCTGTGTGCGCTTGGATTTCAATAGCGGGTGCCCACCCCGCGATTCCGCTGGTACCTGCCAGGTCGGCGGGTGCCCACCCCGCCGTTGTGTTCGTTGCGAGGGAGCCTACCCCTCATTGCCGCTGTAAAGGGGAATCACCGCTGCAGCCCGGTTCGTAACCGGAAGTCAGGCAGGCCTGGGGGCGTGCCGCGGGACGGAAGCCTCGTTTTGGAATCAGGAAGCGGACGGGAGCCTACCCCGCGCTCCTGTGCAGCGAAGATCCAGGCGGGAGCCTACCCCGCGCTGGACCCGAGAGAGGAGTGCGGCAGGACCTGGTGCGGAGGGGGCGCGAGGCACATTGTCGGTGCCTGCCCCTCCGCGTTGAAGAGAAGCCTTGGAGTCCTTCACGCCCCCCCTCCCGAGAACGGAGAGAGGGAAGACGACGCGGGAGTCCCCGAGCAGCCCGGTGAGTGTTTAGAAGGGCTGGGGGGACTCCGCGCATGTGCTGGGGGTGCGGGGGCAGTGATCGAGCCCCGAGAGGCTCCAAAGGTTGCCACAAGCAGTGTGTCGAGCCCCGTGAGGCTCCAGAAGGGGCATGCTTCTGCGAGAGCGCGAGGCGCTCCAACGTGAACACAGCTGAGTGTTCAGAGCGCTCAGAGCGCTCCAACGTGTGGGGCATTGTTGTTTCTCGAGCCCAGTGAGGCTCCAACGTTGTGCAGAGCCACGAGGGCTCTAGGGGGCACATCTTGAATGAACAGAGCCCAGAGAGGGCTCCAGAGGCACGCAGAGTGCCTGAAGTTCGCTTTCCAGCTGCCCAGCACTTAGTGGGCAGCTGCCACGTTTAGGTGGGAGACCATTCTTGTTCTAGTCTGCGCAGCTGGCGCAGCTTAACTTTGTTGAACACAGGGCGTCCTAGCCCCTTCCAGGCCAGTTGGCCCAGGGACTGCCACAGGTGGTGGCATAGGAGTTTTGCGCAATTGTGTTCCTACCTGCACCTCTGAATGTGTGTTGATGCATCATGTGCCATTACTTCTACACCTCTGAATGTTTTATGCATCATGTGTGTTCCTTCCTTGCACCTCTGAATGTGTTTTGATGCGTCATGTGCCATTGCTTTTACACCTCTGAATGTTTTTAGGCATCATGTGTTTTTCCTTCCATACACCTCTGAATGTGATGCATCATGTGTAACGATCTATTACCCCTACAGGTATTGTGATACGTAGGTGGTTGTTGCTTTCTCCTAGTACAGGTGGTGCTAGTGAGGTTCTAGTTCCCTGCGTGACAGTCTCCTAAAGTAGTTAGGGTTACGCAGGTGGTACTTCCCCGATACCAGTAAGTACTGGTTGAGTGATATACAGATTATTTTTGTGCTACAGTGATTTTATATATTTTGTGTGCTAAATATCTAAAAAGTGCTAATTCCTGACAGTGGTCCAGGTGGCCCTGTCTTGTACATAATCCCTTGTAAATTCTGCCCGTGCCTGTTGGCACATTGTAAAGTGTGTGTTTTTATCTAATGTGTTTTATTATAATACAAAGGTTATTTTTATAGAATACCTTGTGTGGAGTTTCCTTTGTGGTGGGCCTTGGGTGTTGTTGCTGGGTGCGCGCGCAAACGCTTTACACATCGCCTCAGAGATAAGCCTGGCTGCTCGTGCCAAGCTACCAAGGGGGTGAGCAGGGGTTATCTTTGGCGTGTAACTTCCTTGCCCTGACTAGACTGGTGGTTTCTGCCTGACTTTGGCGCAAGCTTTAGCCAACCGGAAATCGCCAGGTCACAGGGCTTACAATGAGGATAATAATATCAGAATAAATGGCCTTACTAAGTCATATGCAGATATGACAAGATGCTCTGAGCCAGTAAACGCACCAAATGTAAACTTTCTCACTAGGCGCCCCTCTTGTTCTCTTCTACCTCTTAGACGGGGTAATAATAATCTATCACTCCATACGCCAGCCTATTCGCCTATTCCCCATCCTGTGCAGGCTAAGTCCTCTGTTTTCATGACCCACGTACCGAAATTGCCATCACGGTGCGTTACTGAAAACAGCGACTCATTACACAATAAAGCTATACACTGGCTGAGACATGTCAGAGGGTGCAGATCGATTATTAGAGAGGACATCATAAGGGTAAGCAGGTTATCTTGGGCAGACGCTACTACTGATTGTGTAGAGATTGTCTTTGGGGACCCTACATTAGCAGAAAACTTAATATTGCTCGAGTATAGGTCATCCACTCCCGCTCATTCCTCAATTCAGATTTGCAGGTTTCCCATTTGGACCCATCCGAGGGAGGGTGAGGACTCTGGTCTAAGACAGGTGGACTGACTATCCAATTTACACACAAGATTCCCCCCACACTCACCTGCACTGTATTTTAACGAGGGGTCAGTCCTGAATACCACTCCTGCTCCCCACTTGTCTACTAATGGTTTGGGTGAAACTGTTAATACTATGGTAGCTGACGAGGGGACTCAAGATAGCATGGTGGAGGACGTGGGGATTTCCTCAATGCCCATCCCCTCGGGAGTCATTAAGTTTTTATCATGGAATGTTGCGGGGTTAAAGAGGAACCTTATAGATCCTGTCTGGAGTGATTTCATTGATCAGTTCGATGTCATCCTCTTTCAGGAAACTTGGAGCCTGGTCCCCCTGCATGGATCAGGGTTCATTACCCTCTTTGTCCCCGCAATCAGGTCCATACTAGGACGACCCTCGGGGGGCCTTTTAATTTGGGTCAATATCAGCTTGAACTGGGCAGTCAGGAGTCATGTAACTACATCTTCTGATCTCTTGCATATATCTATCAATGGGGTTGACCAACAACCCCCCTCGAAATATTTAACATCTATGCTAGAGGGACTCCTAGTGTACAAGCAAGCTCCACTGTATCAGCTCTCGAGTCTGAACTTACAGCAATTATCACCAAGGCGGATGTCATCGTTGGCGGGGATCTCAACTGTACTTTTGAGCCCCTGAGCAGCGATGACATCCTGGGTATTGGAGATGTTGACTCTAAGCAGGGCATACCCCAACTCTCTCTCCCGCCAATAAAGAAATGGTCCAAGAGAGCTCTGCAACTTAACGCTTTAACTCTGGAGTTTAACCTGAGGGCGACAAATGGACGAACCCGCTCAGATTTATTTATTTATTTTATTTAAGCAATTTATTGAGCGCGCAACTACCCGGGGGTGTCTCGGCGCTATAGGACAACTTAAACGAAACAGTCAGGAGAGACGGAGAGTATTATTGGAATAGCCATGTTTTTA
Source organism: Triturus cristatus (assembly GCF_964204655.1). Lineage (NCBI taxonomy): Eukaryota > Metazoa > Chordata > Amphibia > Caudata > Salamandridae > Triturus > Triturus cristatus. The sequence goes on from NC_140591.1 coordinate 1,194,332,320, forward strand.
TGTTCTTCCGAAAAGATAATAATGTAGGGGAACTTTTGATATGTAGCGGAAGTTTGTTCCAAAGTTTGGATGTTGTCACGACAAATCTCCTGTCGCCCCAGGTGGCTTTCTTGGTTCTAGGAACCATTAGCAGCTGATTAGAGCTAAAACGTAAGGTCCTGCTGGGTCTGTACAGGCAAAAACTTTTCTTAAGGAATTCGGGGCCTGAGCCGTGGATTGATTTATAGGCTATACATAATGCCTTAAATTTAGTCCTGCTTTTGATGGGTAGCCAGTGAAGCTGTCGTATGACTCCTGAGATAGGTTTGAATTTGGGAGTGCCTGTGAGAATCCTAGCTGCGGCATTCTGTACCATTTGTAATTTTTGCAGGACTTTTTCTTGTGCATTAATAAGTAGTCCATTGCAATGGGCCTGGGAGCCCCTACTTTCACGAGAACTGGTGCCCCCTCGCGCATTGATTACATCTTGTTGGGCACCGAGCTCTGGCCGGATCTTATTGATATGGAAGTGATCCATCGGTGCGAGAGCGACCACAGCCCGCTGTCCATGCAACTCAGGTGCGAGTCGGTCACCACTTCCATTGAGCCCTCAAACAAGCAGAGGCCTGGGGCAAGAGAGGTTGTCCCGACAAACTGTAATATGCGCCTTAAGTGGCCAAGGGTAGTTAAGCGAGAGATGGATCTGAGTAAAATTAAAAGGCTAGTAAAAGAAGGCACTGTAGCTTTGGAAATGCCCACACGCTGTCCGTCACAGGCTTTCTCTCCCAATGACTTCTTAGAAGTTTATCAACAGACTGTGGCAAGGGTGGGGAACTTTTTTGAGTTGCATGAAAAGGCGGATCAAAAGCGCCCCCCCCCCAAAGCCAGCAAACCCTTGGTTCTCACAGGACTGTAGGGAAAAGAGACAGATCCTTTCTCGAGCCATAACATCTAAGGAACAGTCATCCATAGTCAATGCCCGGAAAACTTATTATAAAGCCATAAGGAAGGCGAAGCGTTTGTGGGTCGAAACTCACTGGCAGGACTTAAAGGCCGCAGCCCTACTGAAAGACTCAACCCCTTTTTGGAGTCTTATCAACAATAGCGCCAGGGGAGCGGCCGATCCAATCCCGAATCACATTACGGGGAGCCAATGGCATCTACACTTCTCTGATCTTTATTCACTTAGGGAAAGAGTGGCTCTAGAGGAGCAGACCCCGATATTAGAGTATTTGGTACCCTCGGAGATAGAGGCCCAGTTTGGGCTAACAGAGGTCCTCTCTGCGATCAATATGATCGCTCCGGGAAAGGCAGCTGGACCCGACGGACTCCCTGACGACCTTTTGCTCCATGAAAAAGACCTTTGGGCAGAATTCATCCTTCGGACTTTAAACAACCTAGCTTCAGGATACCCAGTTCCGGACTCGTGGAAGGGGGCGGAGGTGGTGGCTATCTATAAGAAAGGGGACAGGGAGAACCCTGCCAACTACAGACCGATTAGTCTAATCGATGTAATACAAAAAGTGGTTGGCAGAGTCCTCCTGACCAGGATTAAGGCCTGGATAGATGAGGAGGGCATTTTGAGTCATTATCAAGCAGGATTTAGGGAAGGAGTTGGTACTATTGACCAGGTCTTCAGATTCTGTACTATATACTGGAAATCTGTTACTATTGAAAAAGGCAGCCTGTATTTGGCGTTTATTGATTTAAAAACAGCCTTCGACCTGGTCCCACGATTACAGCTGTGGCAGGTACTGTGCGATCTGGGCATCCCTCCCCTAATCCTGGACCTCCTCAAATGCCTTCATGAAGGCAATTTTGCCAAAGTCAGGTGGGGACACCAGGGCCAGCTCACACAGAGGATAGCTGTCGAGAAAGGGGTGCGCCAGGGTTGTGTTCTAGCCCCGACCCTGTTCTCTCTTTTTATAAATGGGGTGGCAGACCATTGAGAGATGACATGGCCGATGCCCCAACCCTGTGCGGGGAAAAAACACCCACCCTGCTCTTCGCTGACAACACTTTGTTGATATCAAAAAGCCCTATGGGCTTACAAAGATTGTTGTCCCGTTTCTCCCAGTTTTGCGACATCAGAGGCTTGAAAATAAATACAACAAAAACCAAGCTGTTGACGCTATCACCCTCAAAAAACTTTAGGAATAACATCAAGCTAAATGACACCACACTGGAGCTAGTGGAGGCTTTTAATTACCTTGGAGTGAGGGTCAACAACAAGCTCAAATGGGTCCCCCATTTGTCGAAAATGCTCCTTGACCATAAAAGAGTCTCAGGGGCAATAGCGAAACGTCAGAGGCTCTCATATAGTAGGCCAATAGCTGCGGCAGTCAAGGTCTACGAGGGGAAGGCCATGTCAGCGGCCCTCTACGGGGCGGAACTGTGGGGTTTTCAAAATCTAACAGAGTTGCTTAAATCTGAGAATAAGTTCTTTAGAGACTTAGTCTCGCTTCCTCTGTCTACCCCGCTAGTTCCGCTCCGCAGTGATCTCGTTAGAAATAACATCAGCAATGTGGCTAGGCTACGCCCTATATTATATTGGACAAGGCTCAGAAGGTCCCCCGAACTTCATCATTACGCTTCTGCTCTGTACGAGTTATTAAAACTTGGAGCAGAGCACAAGATCCCCTGGGTATCGATTCTGAAAAAACAGTTGCAGAAGATAGGCCTGGAAGAGGCTTGGGAGAGTCAGCTCCCTCCTCCCAAATCAACGATAAAAAAGATCTATTGGGAATGGGTCACGATTGACATCCTAAGAAACCAGAGGGGCGTTCTAACTGTGAACTTTTTGGATGTGAAACCTGCCCCCAGTATGGAATCCTTTATGGATTTGATTGAATCTCCTGGAGACAGGTCACTATATCTTAAAATGAGATATGGTACCCTTCCACTTCACGAGTTCCAATCTAGCTGGAGTAAGGCAATCGCGAGCCCAAAAGGCTGCCCAGGCTGTGCCTCCCCCATAGAGACCATTGGCCATTTTATGTTTGCCTGCCAGGCATACAGGCAACCAAGATTAGGATGGCTGAAACCGGTTTGTAATAACCTAGGCACTAGGTCTTCTAGGGCGGCGTTGCGAATCCTGACCTACGAAACATCAGTCCCCAGTGTTATCTGTGGGACTGCTAAATATCTGGGCTGGGCATGGAGGATAAGACGCAAGCTCCTTAAAGATGTATCAATTATAAGCTAACCATCTATCCCCTTGACCCTGTACGAATATTACTGTTTATTAAATCATGTAACGGGGGAGTGTCTAAATTCTGGATGTATATAGATATTGCTTTTTTACTCTTTTTAATTGTATATAGACCAAATGTATTGTTGTAGTGGGTTTTAAACTGTTTCATATGTACTGTATTATACTTTTATGATATTGTTTTTATATCGAATAAAGTTACTACAACAACAATATATATATATATATATATGTATCTAAGTATATGTGTATGAATTCATATGTATATAAATGTATATGTACATATATATATGTATATTGAAAAAGACAGATTGAAGGTAAGTAATAGTTGGAAAAACTAGCTTCTACACTGACATACAGAGTGTTGCAAACTGGCACGGCAGGCTTAACTGACTGTAACATGCCCCTCTACTATGCTCAGTCTTCTCATTAATGATGGTTTTTGAGATGGCATAAGTGTTGTTATAAATGCTATGATTTAACACAATATAAGTGGTGTGATAATAAAGGGAATAAGCACTGCATGGTGAAGGCGTGAGTTGTAGTTTATTTAGTCTGTCAACACGTTTGCAATACTGTACGGAGGTGCAGAAGTTATAGAAAGTTTTTGGAAGTTATAATTTAAAGTCATAACTATAATGTTTTAATTTCTAGAATTTGTGTACTTTACATTAATTTTGTATAGACATAATAAATTAGGTTTTCCTAACTATACCTTATCTTCAGCCTTTGATATTTTAATAGAATTTGTATTTTTTAATATTTAAAATATATATTATTATTCATATAATTGTATTTATTATGCTATTAAGGGACTACAGTGCTACAGAGTGGAGTACCATACCGTGAAGTAGATTATCATCGAGTATAGGAGCATTAAGTGTTGTAGAGTGCATTACAGTAGCTTACAGTAGAGTGGCATGCTGTGTACAAGTTCTCCATGTGTACAAGTTCTCCATGAGGATTTGCATGAAACTTGCTATATCAAGAGTAAGCTAGAGATGATAAAGGACTGCCAAACTTCATGTAGATCTGTTTTGCGGTTCAAAAGTCATTTGCAAATGAAAGAGTTTCTGACCCCCTTTAAATCATCTCCCCTTTGATTGATCTGCAAAACTCTTGACATACAAAGACAAAAATAAGCCTGCTAATCGTTTGCCAAGTTTCACGCCACCTTCAAAGCAGCTGCCACTGCACACCACCACCAAAACCACAAGGAAGAAGGCCCTCCAAGAATCAATGCACACAATAGCAAAGAACTCTTCAGCATCTTCAAGGAGTTTGCCAAACCCAACAGAGAGACCACAGACATCCCACCCTCCCAAGACCTCTGCAACAGACACAGCACTTTCTTCTACCACAAGATCAGTAATATCTACTACAACTTCAACACAAAGGACCACCCCACTGTGCCATCAACCAACACAACCACCGCCGATCCCCTGACTGACTCTGCACAGCTGGTACCCACTCACCACGGACGACACCATAAAGACCATGAAAAGCATCCACTCCGGAGCACCCTCTGACCCCTGCCAGCACCGCATCTTCCACAGACCCGCCTCCGCCATCACACCTGAGCTATGCCGAACCACCAACTGCTCCCTCGAGACCTCCACCTTCCCTGCCGACTGGAAACACACAAGATCAACCGCCTCTGGAAGAAACCGTCTGCAGACCCGACGGACCTCAAGAACTTCAGGCCCATCTCCCTGCTCCCCTTCCAGCCAAACTTATTGAAAAAGCCATCAACGCCCAGCTCGCCAACTTTATTGAAACCAACCATGTCCTGGACATCTCCCAATCCAGATTTCGACGCCATCTTAGAACCGAGACCACCCTCCTCACCGCCACCAACGGCATCTGCTTCCTCCTTGACCAGGGCAAAACCGTGGCCCTCGTCCTACTGGACCTCTTGGGGGCCTTCAACACTGTCTCCCACAGCACCCTAGCCACAAGACTCCATGATGCTAGTATCCGAGACAAGACCCTCAACTGGATCCGCTCCATTCTCACCAGCAGAACCCAACGGGTTAGACTCCCACCGTACCTCTCAAAATCGACAGAGATCATCTGCGGACTTGTGGAGTACCCCAGGGCTCCTCCCTCAGCCACACCCTCAACATCTACATGCCCCCCTCAAAACCATTGTCAGGAACCATGGGCTCAACATTGTCTCCTATGCCGATGACACCCAGCTGATCCTCTTCCTCACCAAAGAACCCAGTGTTGCCAGGAACTACTTTCACGAAATAATGAAAGCCGTGGCCACCTGGATGAAGGACAGCTGCCTGAAGCTCAATTCGGCCAAGACAGAAGTCCTCTTTCTTGGAGCCTCCCCGTCTGCTTGGAATGACTCCTGGTGGCCCTCTGCTCTAAGAAGTCCCCCTGCCCCCACAAACCATGCAAGAAACCTCAGCATCATACTGGACTCCTCGCTCACAATCAACCACCAGATAAACACTGTCTCCTCACCCTGCTTCAACACACACCGCCTGCTTTGAAGGACCTTCAGATGGATCCCCACCAAATCCAGGACGACAGTCACCCATGCCCTGATCAGCAGCAGACTACGGCAACACACTTTACACCGGTGTCACATAGAACCTCCTCAGAAGACTCCAGAATGTCCAGAATGTCACAGCAAGACTAATCCTCAACTTCCCCCAGTGCAGCCACATCACTCAATACCTCTGCAACCTCCACTTGCTCCCAGTCCACAGAGGAAAAACCTTCAAACTCCTCTCCCATGCATACAAGGCCCTTTACAACGCTGCTCCTGCATACCTGAATCATTGCCTCACATTCCACGTACCCAACAGACATCTCTGCTCCGTCCAGATTTCCCTGGCAATCGTCCCACGAATCCGCAAGATCAGAACCGGAGGAATGTCCTTCTCCTACCTCACCTCCAAGACATGGAACACCTGCCCATCCACCTCAGAAAGTCACCGCTGCTGACGCAATTCAGGAAGGACCTCAAGACCTGGCTCTTAAGATGAACACAGCACTTAGTCTGATTCGCTGTGCCCCTCCCCACAGTGCCTTGAGGCCCTCACAGGTGAGTAGCTGTACTTTACAAACCCTGATTGATTGATTGATTGATTGATTGATTGATTGATTGATTGATTGATTGATTGATTGATTGATTGATTGATACTGATTCATAAAATGGTATTACAGTTATTAGTAAATTAATATTTTTTAGACCTCGCTTGTTCATATGTAGATAATTTTAAAACACTATTATTGAGTTGCACATGCTATATGTCGGCAAAATTTCTTGCAGACATATCAAATAGTCCTAAAGTTTTATATATATGTAGTGGAGGGGTTGGCCCAACCCCCCACTGTTCACCTCTACTGGTGAAGTAGGGTGCCCGCAAAGGATGTTGTGATCTCTTCACACCTTTATATTCCCTCTTCCCTGTTTCTCCTTTCCTTCCTCCCTAGTTAGTTTATTCCTCTAATGCTCCTTGGGGATGTTGACAATCCTCTGTCAGTTAGATGTTAGTTATGCTGTATTCAGGCAAGCTAGAGACACAGGAGAGTAAAGCTACCCTTCTACCTCATTTTGGAGTCATTATTACAGGGGTTGGGCTCGGAAGGCCAGGCCCTGTGCTCATCCTCCTGCTCCACACATATAAAGTCTGTGTGCTGCGGATGATAAGGAGCCCCCAAGTGGGGATGGCGCAGGGCCTGGCCAGCCAACCCCGGGCTCCACATGCCAAGTGCACAGCCACCAATCAAATGTATATTTAATAAATTAACACATTGCAATGATTAATAAAGTTGATTGTTATAAAACATTTTGAATACGCCTTTTTCAAAAAGATAAACATTAACATGTCTTTGAGTCTTTCTTTTAACTATATTTAAATGCAGAAAGTGCAACCATAGGACCAACCACTAGAGGTCTCCACACTCCAGCTGGAGGGCATGCAACTACAGCTCAGAGTGCTTTTCAAAGATATGGTAAACTTTCCTAGGTTCATTGATGGAATTATCCATGAGAGTTACAGTTTTTTAATGGGGCTTGGGGGCTTCTGTCCTCCCTGCAGCCACCACAACAATAAAAAAATGTATGGTGGTGCCCCTACCTCTTCTAGAAGCACCACTGCCAAGAAAATATATACTTGTAAAAAGCTCTAGGGCATTATGAGTAGCTCCTTGCTAGGAGCAGTGGATAATAAATGAGCAGCTCTTGCCACTTATTTAGTATTCATTTTTCACCATTTTTAATTTTTTTTATTATTATCGTCGAAGTCCCAGGCCTACCCAGGACACCCACCACCTTTTTTACATTAGGGGGCACAGGGGGAACACCAGGGCCCCTCTGCTACAACCTACCCCATGGCCGGTACCTATCCATGGTGCTGGCAGGAGTCAGTAATTCTTTTAATTTTTCTTTTAAAATTGGGAAGGGGGATGTGCGACCCCCTCCCAGGGCCATTGGTGGCCCAAAGGACCTTATTTTGTGGGGATAATTGTTTTTTTATGGGGACAAGATCAATAGCCACAATAAATTAATTACAACTTGCGCCTTCACTATGCATAACTTCTGCCTTTTCATATTACATTACTGTTCTGCTTGGGTTTTCGGATCAGATAGAACCCGCTCATCAGAGCCTCTCTAACCCAGCCAGAACGTTACCCTCTCCCTAGGGCCTATTCACAACAAGTAACCACCGATATATATATATATATATATATATATATATATATATATATCACCTAAGGACAGGGAATTCCTACTATATATATATATATATATATATATATATATATATATGTATCTAGACCTCTTATAATACAAGTGGCGGCCTCGCGATCCCAGACGGACCCAGGACTTCCTACCCAGACGGCAGCCTTAGCCTCGCGGTCCCAGACGGACCCAGGACTTCCTACCCAGACGGCAGCCTTAGCCTCGCGGTCCCAGACGGACCCAGGACTTCCTACCCAGACGGCAACCTTAGCCTCGCGGTCCCAGACGGACCCAGGACTTCCTACCCAGACGGCAGCCTCAGCCTCGCGGTCCCAGACGGACCCAGGACTTCCTACCCAGACGGCAGCCTTAGCCTCGCGGTCCCAGACGGACCCAGGACTTCCTACCCAGGCGGCAGCCTTAGCCTCGCGGTCCCAGACGGACCCAGGACTTCCTACCCAGACGGCAGCCTTAGCCTCGCGGTCCCAGACGGACCCAGGACTTCCTACCCAGACGGCAGCCTCAGTACAAGTTCATCCTATGATTACCATAACATACAACAGGGGAATCAGTTTTACTATTTATCAGATCACACAAGAACTGCCAGTTTGAGCACAACCTGTTCTCTGGTTCGAGGGGCTCCTCTCTCCCTTATTCAGTTACCACTTACCTGATCAGGGTTAATATCTGTTCATGTCAAGTCACAGCTGACTAGAAGAATAGGCTACCCTCTTATACAAGAACACGCAGCACATGTTGATTCACTACAAACTGGATACTTTATTATTCATTATATACGCAATCACATAACATTACTGTGTAACACATAACCTGCAAAGAAAAGTGGAAGATTAGGTTGTACACTCTAATAAGAAAGGGGTCGACATCACCTTAGTCGTGTGTAGCCTGCACTCAATGGTCATCTAGGTTCCCTTCTCGTCTGTGCCTCGGCTCGCCTGGAGGTCACACCTCCGTAGTCACGGCTCCCTTCTCCGAGTCACTAGTCACTGGGACCTCTTCCTCATCGGCTACTCTCTCCTCTCTGGCAATTCTGCTAGAAGAGTATCTGTCTCTCGGTTTTTCTCCGCCTTCAAGTTTGTCATCTGTCTTCCCTGGAATAAGTAGTAGCTTTACTGCTAACGGCTAGATGCCGCCTACGGACTGAAGTAAGTGCCACGTAACTGCCTCAGACTTTCACTAATATAGAGGTGCATTTCCTCATGGAAAATTCCGGCCCGTAACCTGCCGCCCACCAAATTCTCGTACCTCCCCGTACCAAGGACACTTTCCCAGCCGGCCGGCCTGATGTAGTGTCTTCGGCACGAAGAAAAATACAATCCTTCGATAAGGGCCGGTCTGAACCGGTTCTCTCCAAGCGAATAACACCTCATAACTAAAACATCCCCTTTAACCTAGAAGCATCTCAAGCTGCCGGAGCAGAAAGAAAGATGGAGTCTCTCCCGTTTGAGGCCTACCAGGCCTGAATTCAGCACGGCTCCATGAAATACCCTCACTACAGGGCAGGTTATCCCTAATACTAACGAATCTATCCCCTAGGATATGTGTGCAAGCCCTAATCTATGGGGAAGAACACAGGATCATGTCGAAGTGCCTAGTAAATAGACTTCATTCACTACTCTAACCCTTAGGCTTGAATGGTAAGAGACTGAAGTCACCCTAATCACCCGTCAACACAATAGGGCCAGGAAAATCGAGCAGTACAATTACTTATACCATAAAAAATCATAGCATTCTTAACAACACTTATGACATCTCAAATGACATAATTTGTCAGACCACTGTGCATGATATAGTAGTGAGTTATAGTTAATGTAGTGTGACTAGCGAGTTGAGATGAACACGGTGTATCGAGGTGCGCTGGTTACAATACTTTGATGTGGTGTGCAAATTATAAATTTAAGGTATAACTATAACTTTAAAATTTCTAATATTTCTGTAGTTTAAGTTTGGTTTCTAAAAGAATAAATAACATTTTCCTACCTATAATTAAGCTTTAACCTTTGGCTTTTCTATTGAATTGATATGTGTTTTTAAAATCAAAAAAAGGTTATTTTTAACTTTTCACAAAGTAAATACATGATTGTTTTTGTTTTTATATAGTGGCTGTAGCAGCGTAGAGTAGAGTGGCATTCAGTACAGTTGTGTAGAGTAGAGTGGCATAGAGTGAAGTGGGGTAGAATGCAGTTGGGTAGAGTAGAATGGCGTCAAGTACAGTAGCATACAGATGACTGGTGTAGATTGAAGTGGGTAGAGTGAAGTGCATACAGTGGAGATGGGTTGACTGGGGTGGCATAGAGTAGAGCAGTGTAGAATGAAATAGCATAGAGTGGAGTGGCATATGGTACAGTGGTGTAGAGTGGAGAGGCATAGAGTGGGATAGCGTAAAGTGGAGTGGCATAGAGTGGAGTGGCTCAGAGTGTTATATTGTAGAATGGAGTGGCATAGAGTGGGGTGGAGTGCAGAGCAATAGTGTTCAGTGGGGGGCATACAGTGGAGTGACATAGAGTGGATTGGCATAGACTGGAGTGGTGTAGAGTAGAATAGTGTACAGTGGAGTGGGGTAGAGTTGAGTGGAATGGTGTACATTGGAGTGGCTTAGATTGGAGTGGCATAGACTGGAACAGCATAGAGTAGAGTGGCGTAGAGTGGAGTGGAATACAGTGGAATAACGAAGACTTGTGTGAGCTAGAGTGGAGTGGTGTACAGGGGAGTGCATTGTTGTAGAGTAGAGTAGAGTGCATAGAGTGCAGTGGCATATAGTGCAGTGACATAGAGTGCAGTGGCGTACAGTACAGTGGCCTAGAGTGTAGTTGCATAGAGTGCACAGGCATACACTGCAATATGTGGAGTGCACAGGCATAGAGTGCAGTGGCATAGAGCACACTACTGCTGAGTAGAGGGGTGCAGAGTACAGTGGCGCACAGTGCCATGGCATATAGTGCTATGGCACAGAGTAGAGCGTAGTGGCCAAAGTAAAGTGACTTATAGTGCAGTGGCATACAATTGAGCAGAGTAGATTGCAGTGGCTTACAGTCCAGTGATGTAGAGTGTAGTATTTATTCATATATATATTTTTTAGTACTGCGTTACTTTCAAGGTTGTACTCCATAAACTTTCTTTTAACAAATATAGTTTTCACAAAAGTAGTTTTCCTTACCTTTCCAAAGTTAGGTAAAATCCCTCATGTCTTCCTAGACATGGGAAAAATAGCCTTTACGTAGATTTTATACTGAAACACAGAACACAGAAAGTGTGTTTAAAACAACATGGCTGCCTTTTGATTTTGTACGGATCGTCATTAGCCAATTAAATTGTGTTTTGTCATCTTCATATGCAGCATCACAATCTATCACTAACTTTTGTCCCTTATTGCGGAAAAACAACTAAATGGATTTTCATGAACTACCAAAAAGGATCCTTTCCACACCATAATCTATATTCCGGCCAAAGTTCATGCAATTGTTGTGCCACTATGTATGTCTAAAAAGTCTATGGAAAATGCATCAGGGGAAAAGTTATCAGCAAGCAAAATGCCAAGGAATTCCTGTCTCTGGAAATCCTAACAATAACTACAGATATATATTACATTACACTGGTTTTGGAGCAGAGATTTCTGCATCTTAATCTTCAGATGTAAATATTAATTAACCCCTGCCATTGGTCTATGAAATTTGTAAGTCGACAAGGAGAAACTAAAAGGAGAAATCATCTACATCAAAAATTGTAAAGCTAAAATAATTAAAGATTTTGTACAGTCAATAAAGAGAATTGCTGTGCTGAAGAGTTCTATTAATCAATTCTTTAATATCATAATTTATTCAATAAGCATTAGTCTTTTTAGAATCAGCATTAGAAACAAATATAATCCAATAATCGATATTCAATATAGGGAGAAATGTAACATGTCAGAATTATAGTTAAAATTAAAATAATAAAACAAGTGTGTTCCATAAAGGAAACTTCCTAATCTAAATTAAACTGGTATGGACTAGAGTAGGGAGTCAGTTCAGAAACCCAATGAAGAGCTCTGACAAAGAAAGAATGCATAAGCATAATGCCTTTGCACTTCAATTTAGTCTTAAGCTGGAAAGTATTCCGAGCTATAAATCATCAAACATCCTAATAGCATTTTTAATTAAGGTAATAATTTGAGCGGGAATACCAAATCTATGTAAAATAAAAAAAAGTGTGTCCCAAACCACCAAATCAAAAGCCTTTTCTGCATCAAAAAGGAGGACTAAGGCCGGGACCTTCCGTGTTTCAAAATAATCTAGTGCCTCAATAAGATAATGTGTGTTAGTGATAAGTTGGCGACCTGAAATAAAGCCATTTTGATCTGCATGAATCAATTGCGAAGAGGCAAAATTAAAACGAATCGAAAGCAATTTTGTAATAATTTTATAATCCGAATTCAATAATGTTATGGGCCTAATTTGGGTCTTTGGCATCCTTTCCTTTTTTCAAAAAACTGACCACTATTCCATCATGGAAGGAGGCTGGGATTGAGCCACCCTCCAACATAGAGTTGGCTAATCAAAGAAGAAGCTCAGAGAGAGCACTATAAAACGTAACAAAAAACTCGGCAGGAAGTCCATCTGGGCCACAAGCCTTGCCACATGGAAGACTTTTAATTACCAGCACTAATTCATCACTCGAAAATGAAGATGCCATTGCTTCTTGGTCCAAACGAGGAAGGGTAGGGAGACGATATTTATTTAGAAAGTCAGCTAATCTCAGCTGATCCGTAATATGGTGTGAAGTATAGACATTCTCATAGTGGGACAGCATAATTGCCCCGACTTCTCCTGCATCTGAAGTATCCATGCCACTAATTGGAGATTTAAGAGATCGAATTGAGTTAGTTGCAGCTCGTTCTTTAACCTGACATGCCAGCAATTTACCCGTAAATTTGCTATGTTCATACATTTTTTGAGCTTGTCTACAAAAGATTTCCTCACTTCTTGCGAAGTAGTGTGCATTCAGCTCCCGTTTTGCGGCGTTTAATTGATTCCGTATTTCGAGAGAGGGCTTGTGATACATTTGATCTACTAAAAACTGCACTTTTTGCTGAAATTGATTCTTTGTATCCCTATAGATAGCTGATTCCCTTGCATCCCTTCCTATAACTACCCCCCGAATAAATGCTTTCAGTGAGTCCCATACAACATAAATAGGGCCTGTCCCCATATTTCGTCCAATATACTCCCTAATCTCATTTTTAAGAGAGGTAACCCATATTTCATCGGACAGGTAGGATTTATTAAAGACCCATCGTTTCTGGATATTCGTGCTATCATCCAGCACAAACTCCGCCAATATCATGGGGCAAAAGCCCATATCCTTGTTAATTCATCTATGGTGGGCTCGATTTTGGTGCAAAGAGGGACGAGGCAAGGCTGTCCACTGTCCCCCGTCCTTTTTGCTTTTTTTATTGAGCCTTTAGCAGCTGTAATTAGAAAAAGTGAGGATAGTCTCCCGCCTATCCACTGCATGGACAAGATAAAATTATACGCAGATGATATAATGCTGCTGTTGAAGCCTGAGAAGCATTCACAAATTCAGGTTTTTTCTGTTTTTACAGAATTCGAAGCCCGGGGGGGGGGTATCGAATTAACAAAAAGAAAACTGAGATTTTAATTTGCCGTGAGATCAATTATGAACTACACCCAGATATTCAGAACTGTATTAATAATAGACCTAAAAGGTATCTGGGTGTTTATTTTTCGTCCTCAGTCCGTGATTTAAATATTTTGAATTTTGAACCCTTGATTCAAAAGGTTCGTGATATGTTTTCACGATGGAATGCATTGCCTCTATCCATCTTGGGACGGGTAGCATTAATTAAAATGTCAGTACTTCCCTTATTCAATTTTTTGTTTTCCACTATTTCTTGTGTTCTTCCTGGCTCCTTTTTCTCAAAAGTCGAGTCCCTATTTTCAGCCTTTGTTTGGGCAAAAAAGACTCCTCGAATCGCTATTAATACTCTATATATAGATAAAGAACAAGGAGGCCTCGGTTTGCCAAATTTGAAAGACTATTACTATGCATACTTCGCACAGTATCTCTCAAGATTTAAACATTCAATTCCTACAGAGACACTGTTTATAAATTTTTTCTTTGACTTAATTTGTAAAGAGACTAAAATTCCCTCTCCATTATCGATATTTAAATCTCCTAAATTAGTTAGATATAAGGTTTTAAGATGGTTTCTTAAAAAACGCGATCTTATGCTGGAAAGGTACTCTCTTTCCCCCCTGAGTTTAATAACTCTACTGAGTGATGCTATTTCTAGATTCGGGATCAACTTGGGGTCAGAAACTATACATAACTGGGCTAGATCTGGGTTTATAACTTTATCGAACTTCGTGAAAGATGGTATATGGCTGACTCCTAATGAGATTGCTATCTCAACTTGTGGAAATATTCTTCTTATGGGCTCATATGTCTTACTATATAAGTCTCTGGTTCAACTCGATGTAGCGCAGATTAGCCAATCCTCACAATTAACAAATGATCTTTTCTGGGCCCCAACTTTTAAAAATCCCGGAAAGTGGAGAAGAAGCTTAGTGCAAAATAGGGAGGAGGATGTAAATACCATGGGCCTCATTTATGAAAAGTGACGCATCACTGCGTGAAAACAGTGATGCGCCACTTTTCACTGCGCCCTCCCTGCGACTCCAGTGATGCGTCATATTTACAGTATGACGCATCATGTCGCAAGGAGTCACAGATACGTCAGTATTTCTGACGTATCTGTAGGCGCAAAAGTGACGCATCGCTGGAGTGTGTCACAAAAGTGACGCAACTCCAGCAATGTGTCCTTTCACATGGGGCAAGCCCCATGTGAAAGGGCCTGCGTCAGTCTTACGCCTGCTGTGAGGCAGGCGCAAGAAATTGACGCATTTACACACTAGAAGTGGCGCAGTGAAATCTCGTAGATTTCACTGCGTCACTTCTACGACCCTTTGTTGCGTCAAAACGCCCCCCTTGCATACATTATACCTGGCGCAGGTATAATGTGGCGCAGGGGTTTACAAAGTGACGCATCTACCTAGATGCGTCACTTTGTAAATATGGCGCAACATGGCGCATGTTTAATGCCACTGGTGCGTCACAAAAAGTGACGCACCGGCGGCGCAAAAGTGACGCAGGGGCTCATAAATGAGCCCCCAAAGCAATTAAAAAATGGCAGAAACAGGAAAATATTAAATTATCTGATAATTGCTGGAAAACTCTAAATAAATTTAATTTCACGGTTTTGAGAGGGGCCAACTGGAGACGAATGCTTTTCTTTAGTAAGTGGCTCTTATATTATACTCCTGCAATTATGGCCAAAATGTATAGCACTATGTCGCCCTTTTGTTTTAGATGTTCTCAACCGGACCTGGCTAACTGGTCCAACATAATGGCCTTTTGTCCTAAAATTAGGACATTTTGGAAAGGATTGTTCTCTTTGTTTCCTCTTCATTTACATTTTTTGATTACCAGTTATGAAAATTTAATTATATTTGGATTTGATCCAGAGCTTAATCTGGTTGATTCTTTAGCGAAACGTTTGTATATATCAGTAGCAGTGGCCAGATCGCTGATTCTTAAGTACTGGAAGTCAGAAACAGTTCCAACTGTAGATGAATGTTATCAAAAAATTAAGAGAGTTAGGAAAAGCGAATTTATATTTGCTCAAAGGATTGGGGCAATGCGTAAATTCACCAAAATTTGGGAATCTTATTTTGAATGAAAATTGGATGTCTCTTGACAGAACTTTAATTCGTTGAGTTGTTTGTATGCCTTCGGCTGATCTCTCTGCTTATGTACTCTGTATTTATTTTCGATATATTGTATTAATTGTCTTGAATGGATTGTCAAGAACTCAATAAATAAAAAAATAAAAAAAAATAAAACATCCTAATAGCAGAAAATAAGTTTATGATAATTTCTCATAAACATAGAAATGGTCAGAAGAAACACATAAGGAGTCTCCTGGAAATGCAAATAAGAGAAGCCCCCCTAGTCTAGGAACAAGCTCTAATATAAACAAATGAAAACATAGATTGAAACATATTTTTAGATTCTTCATTCACAGCAACAAATTGAATTTCAGTTAACTCCTGAAAATAGGTAAACTCCCCCGTTTCTCATGTCGTCACACTGGGCTACAGACACAAGTCCTTGCAAAAATACGTCACCCACATTTTGCGGCTCAGACAGTTCTTCCCATGAATCATCCTTCCTGTTGTCTCCTCTTCTCCAAGGAAGAACCACACTATCAGTTGTCTAATACAAAACAAATGACTATTCACTATTCAACAGAAACTTTCTGGAAAGTTATACCATCTTCAAGAAAATTGAAAAACACCTCGTACAAAATACCAATTCAATGTGAAAACATGTTGCACCGCGACCCGTGATTCGGCCCGCAGTGCTGCCCGCTTCTTCCTCACGGGCTACGATGCAGCCCGCGCAGCCTCCCTCTTTACTTCGGGCGCATCGCGGTGCTGCACGACCGCCCGCTGTTGCTGTTTTGGCATCACGGGTGCATCCCGTGGCGCCTGCTCTCTTTTTGTGTCAGGCACGCAACCTACCTACGCTGCGGCCCGTTATCTAACAAATTGCATGACAGGAATGCTGCAGCTTCGGTTTAGGAGCTGCGGCTTTTTATTTTCACATGTTGGGGCACTATATTCTTACCTTCCTTTCACTGGATATATATTTCTTTCTTCATGTCTTCTTGGGGCCATCTTGCCTTCCCATGATTCCATAATCTTCTTCCCAGAAGTCCTTGGGAAGTATCTGCTCTACCAATTCAAGATGGCGACCTTTATATTCTGTCCACTATCCTTTTCCTTATCCAAGATGGTGGTCACTTACTTCCTGTTCGGTCACTTCCTGTTTCTATTCGGTCACTTCCTGGTCATGGGTATTTAAAGGAGGCGATCCAGAGTCCTAAGAAGGTCGCCATGCAGGTCAGATTCCGACTGGTGCAGCTCAAAATCCTTCATCGCACATACTACCCGCACACTCACCTGTTCACTTGGGGCAGGGCTCTCACGGCACAGTGCGTGAGGGGTTGTTGGGAGGATGGGACCTTCCTACACATACTGTGGAGCTGCCCCACCCGAGGTGTCTTGGTTCTGGAGGGGAGTCACAGAAACTATGTCAGAGGTGGTGGATCAGCCCTTGCCATTGGACCCATGGTGGCTTATCTTAATAATTAGAGGTGAGGCTGACTGGCCCAGATATAAGAGTATATGGCTGGCTCTGGCGGCGGGTGTGGCTAAGCGTAACATTGCAAGGAATTGCGGGGCACTCTCACCCCCGCGGGTGGGGGATTGGAATTTGGACCTTGACTGGTGCCAGAGGGCCGAGGAAACAGTGTATAAAAGCAGAGTTTGTGCCAAGAAACGGAAGAAAGTCTGGTCACCATGGTGGAGGTACAGAGTGCAGGAGGTGGAGAGTTAGCAATGGGAGGGGGGTCAATACACCTGAATGCTCTGCCTCCAGAATGTGTTGTCTCCAACTGTATGTGCTTGATACCTGATGTACTCTTTGAAGCAGTAATTGTGAACCATGGTCTCTTGAGCTTTGCTAATAAAAAGATTTATATAAAAAATAAAAAAAGATTATATAACGTGTCAAGGTAAAAAAACCCTGACCCTTTGACCCAGGTAGGGAGAGGCACAAAGGGACCCCCAGATGTTAAAAATATCAAACAAATAAATGGCAGGTTCTGCTGTACTACAGCAGGACCATGGAGGTCCCCTGTGTGGATTCACATAACTACTGTAGTCCCACCACAGCAAGCTTTGCTGCAATGGTGCTGCAGTACATTGCAGGTTTCCATACCATGGTGCTGGATCCATGGAACTAGTCCCTGGACCACTTGATCTGGCACCAGTTGAAGGAAGTGACCCGACTAGCATCACCCGGGTCACTCACGACCTCCTCTAGCCTTCCAAGAAATGAAGAGTTGATGATGCATTAAAGAATGCAAACTAATTGGTTTATTAGTACATACACTGCAGTGGAGTCCAGTCTGACCAGCCCAATGGGATGACTGTAGAGGGACTGACTTCAGAACACTTGGTGACACAGAATAAGCTTCTCCAACACCTCCCAAGTCCCGCTCCTGATGGAAAAATACAGCTTGGGCAAACACTAAACAAAGGGAGGCACAGAAGGATGACCTAAGAGTCTGAGACCGGACACACACTATCTCTCTGGCAAGGTCATTCAGTCTGTGCTTGCAGCTGGAATATTGGGAGCAACCTCTATTTGAAGGGAAAGGTTTGCTTTAACACGCGACTTTCTCATGCTTCAGTGAGGCCTAACCTTGGAGATGCAAATGCATCCCGGCAGCTTTCTGCTGAGACAAGAAACATGAGACAAAAACTTAGTTTCAATCATAGAGCGAAATGGTGGCTGCATGGGAGAAAATGGCAGCGCAGATGCTAACTTTAACTCACACAGTATTTGCAGGGCTTGGTTACATATATTACAATAAAGATTATTATTAAATAGCTAAATAAATGCTAACATAATACAATGTAAAGCATGAGTGATGTGAAGACTGTAACACATTTCAATTACAACACAGTAGAGGAAGCTTGCATGGCACCGCAGCACCTTGGTAGGGGGGCTTGCTCCTGGAACCAAGGATCACAAACAAAAGTTGGCTTCTGGATTTGGCTGTGTGCAGCGTGTGTTGCCCGCCTGTTGAGGGTTGGGCATCCACAGAGTGTTTACCACCTGTGAAGGGCTGGGTGCAGGACCTAGCTTAACCTTAGACGTAAACAGAAGTGAGGTACAAATAAAATCAATTTCGAATATGGTAAAAACACAACCTAGAAATTAACTGAAAAAAATAATCTAAAGTGACACTGATAGGTTTAGTAATAAGATCTTAACCTACGTTAAATTTGTTGAACAAATACAGTAACAATGCAGGTATGGTTGCAAAACAGAACTTAACAAGCATTTACAATGCAATGGTCTCGGCATTGGTAAAGTTAGAGCTATTGGCATTGCTCATGACATTATTTTTGTTTATGTTTTTTGTTTTTAAAACATTTAAAGAAACGGCATTGTCATGAGCAATGCCAATAGCTCTAACTTTAACAATGCCGAGACCGTAATTAAGGCCAAAGGATGTGTGAAGTCACTTCCGCTACCCCAGGCATTTTGGTGAATTGACGCCCATGCTAACTCCTCTTAACTTAACGCACCACTAGAAACTGGACAGAAGGCTTCCCTTCCCTCTAAGCACAGCACTAACCAACACATTTTCATCCGTAACCAATCATCCTTGGGTTAACCTCGAACTGCGGATTACGTTGAAGCGTGCTGCTCGCCATAAAGCGCCTCGCGAGGCACAGTAGGCGCTGTGTAAATGCAATTATAATGCATTTACCTCACAAAAGCACAGCGGCCGTCACCCCAGTTGGTGCCTCCAAGAGGTCCCAGCTGCGAGGCATCGCCTGTGATTTACGCCCAGCTAACACATTTACTTCCCCCGCGTGCCTTGGGGTTTCTGTCTGTTTTGAAAGTTAAATACACATCCCTGCGGGGTTGAGTGAGGGCTCGGCCAGCGGTGACACCCGGGTGTTTTTCTTCCTGACAGCCCCCCATCGACGGCGAGGACAGTGTGATGGCAGCGGGGGCGCTCCTCGAAGGAACTTCAAAAGCCGTCTGTCCTCGCCGAGCGGCCAGGTTCCTGTCGGGAAGGCTGATAAGAGACCGAGGCCGCCGAGCTCTTCCTCCGCAGAGGAGTGCGGGAGAGATTTAAAGCCTGCTCCTCCTAAAGCGCTTCCTCGGGTCAAAAGTCGCCGACATTAGGTTATAATGAGACACCCCAGTCCATTTGTAAAGGCCTGGCATCGGGCGTGAGGAGAAGGGGGTGCGGGTAAACGTAGAGCATGCCGCAGCCATCAGGCACAGGACAGCGCAGGTGGTTGAGTGAATGTAGTGATGAAGACGCTGCCCACTCTGGCTGACGTCACAGAGGAGGACTGTCCTGTGGGGAAACTGGGGGATTTACAGGCAGAACTATGGTTCTATAATTCTAAAAAGCCTGTTGGGCTGGGGTGGGAGTCAGACAAAAAGACTCTGGGGCTCATTTATGAGCCCCTGCGTCACTTTTGCGCCGCCGGTGCGTCACTTTTTGTGACGCACCAGTGGCATTAAACATGCGCCATGTTGCGCCATATTTACAAAGTGACGCATCTAGGTAGATGCGTCACTTTGTAAACCCCTGCGCCACATTATACCTGCGCCAGGTATAATGTATGCAAGGGGGGCGTTTTGACGCAACAAAGGGTCGTAGAAGTGACGCAGTGAAATCTACGAGATTTCACTGCGCCACTTCTAGTGTGTAAATGCGTCAATTTCTTGCGCCTGCCTCACAGCAGGCGTAAGACTGACGCAGGCCCTTTCACATGGGGCTTGCCCCATGTGAAAGGACACATTGCTGGAGTTGCGTCACTTTTGTGACACACTCCAGCGATGCGTCACTTTTGCGCCTACAGATACGTCAGAAATACTGACGTATCTGTGACTCCTTGCGACATGATGCGTCATACTGTAAATATGACGCATCACTGGAGTCGCAGGGAGGGCGCAGTGAAAAGTGGCGCATCACTGTTTTCACGCAGTGATGCGTCACTTTTCATAAATGAGGCCCTCTGTCTCAACAGTAGCAGCTCTACGGAGGCCGGATGTGATGATACAAATGAGACTGCTAGGCGGAGGGCGTGGACACGCAAACCCACCCTCTGCAAGCTTAGCTTACCTGGGCTCGGAGAGCACCGGGCGGCACTGCCGCGGCTGTAAATTGATCCCTCCCGTACCAGCATTTCGGGCTTCCATTGTGACTGGTTACATCTACCGCACGCACCGCCCGGCAGCGCAGGCGAGGAGGAGGAGGAAGAAGAAGAGGAGGAGGACGACGACGACATCCAGGAGGTGCGAATACCGGGCAATGATGATGATGAGGAGGACGACGACATCGAGGAGCTGGAGAACAGCCGGGAGCCTGAGCTCAAGGAAAACAACCGGAAGACACCACCGCCTTTCTCCGAGGCAAAGCAGAAATGCCTCGGAGAAAGGGAGCGTCCTTTTCGGATTCGGAGGCGTGTTTTGCTGTTGTCTCCTCCCTGAGACTTTTCGCAAAAAAACACGCCCCCCGATCCGAAAAGGACGGGGCATGATTGGAGTGACGGGACCTCTTCTCCAATGGCTGGCCAGCATTTACTAGGCCAGCCAATGGAGAACAGGGTAGAAGAGGGGCGGGTTCAAGCCCCTCTTCTCCCAAGTCATTATCTCTCGCGAGCGAGACTGCGCAAGCGCAGCCATCGCTAGCCGAGACCTAAAAATCACTGAAATGTGCCAGCTATATTTCAATGAACCAACTACAACTCACAATTACATCACTTATAATATGTTAAATGCCATCATTTGTGACATCTGTGATGACAGCTCAAATAACATAATATTGCCGGCTCTACAACCCCTTAAACTAATTTTTCGTGAGGTAGATAAGGTGGGAATCATGGGGGCCTTATTGCTATTGACGAAGGAAACGATACGTTTGGAACAATTGTATCTGTGCAACCTGATTTGCTCCACGTGCATGAACCTAGATCAGTTAAAAAGACCATTATAAGTAAGGCTCCCAGTTTTCCGTTTAAATGGATTTTTATACATAAATACAGATGGGAAACTTGTTTTTCTTTTTCTGTATTTATAAATAGAAAGAGAAAAATACTGCCAGAAGAAATGGCCATGTGAAATCTGAAATCGCTGCCGTCAAACTTCCGCTCTGAAGATGGATGAACAAGTGCAGCCTGGAGCGCTGTGTCTTTCCACCCCCAAGCAGAAGGAAGCGCATTAGCTGCTCATTCCCCCCTGCACAGTAAGCTGGTACAAAACCAAGATAGCAGAATGCTCTTCAGTAGTGAAGCAAGCAGGGGAGAAAATGTAGTCTGTGTCAACCTTAGCGAATCTCAAACTGGCTCACGACGGGTAGAGGGTGTGCTGAAAGCTACAATGCAAACAACCACAATGCAAAATGTGGAAACAGACCTCACGGCAGGTAACAATACTCAGCCCACCGATGCCTAGCTGCTCCGTACTGAGACCTCTCCCTTAAGAGACTCACGCAAAAACTCCACTACAGGCAGCAGTCACCCTTTCACAATGATGGGTCTTCAAAAAACAAAAAGAGGTTTGAAAACACCCCAGGATAAAAGCTGCAGTCTAAGCAACCTTTGTTTTTTTGTTTTATGGGAGGGGGAAAGAGGTTGAAGGGGACACAGGGGTGGGGGTTGGGGGCAGACATCTGTTGCACCATCTTAGTACAAGATGGGTTGTGAACTTAAGTGTGGCAGAAGCAACCAAAAACAAGCATTGGCATGTTTGCATGCATTGCATATACAAACGATATTTATCGCATTAAAGCTAGTCCTTCTGGCTTTGGCAATACTGGGTAAAATCAAAGGATGGCTTTCTGCATATAACGCACTTAGAAGTTAAATAACTTAATATGACAGACACTAATGATTTATCATGCTTTTTAGTGGTAATGCACTTTTAAGATTCCTCATGAATTCCGATGGAAGCACTTTCTAGAGCGTGCATTTCAAAAAGGGGTAACAATAGGACTTTGCAGACAGCTGCACAAACAACATCTAATCAACACCACTAATTCACACATCTTTTCCAAGGGGACAGGGAAGACATTTGCTTCCAATATGTAAAGTGCACTTACCATAGGCTCTAATTTCAGAAACAGCTGTGGGATGGCCGTGCCCAACATGCCAATCCCATAATCATTTCAGTGAATGAAGTATCCAGAATAATGCCACCAACAACCCAAGTGTGTGTAAACAAAACTTGACTGCACTCATGCCTAGTCTGGATATGCATAATCATACAAGTGAAACTCCAAAATCACACCAGTGCCTTTTCTTTTTAAAATTACCAATTTTATTGTGTTTACCTAATTTGGCGTATATATAACTACATTTAAACCCATAACAACTGAGTGTAGGTGTGCATTGTCTATTTAAATAAATGTGGAAAAATACTAGCTGCAACGTTTTTTTTTGCTTGCAATAAACATAAATGTGGATAAATACAGATAAAGTGACCAGAAAATAAATATGGATAAATACAGACGGAAATGTTAAAAAATAAATACCATAAAACCGGGAGCCTTAATTATAAGCATTCTCAAAATGTTCTTTAGCACTTATGCTCAATATATTGGGTTTTTATTCTTATTTGCTATATGCGCTTTATGATTTAGTTGTGCCCTTCCTTTAACCTTTAACGAATAATTGTGCAATATTGCAGTAGCATAGCTTAAGAGCAAAGAGTGCGAAGCAAAGACAATTTACACCTTTCTCCTGCATCCTGGTTGTGCTCTAAAACATCCTAAATGTGATATACATATTTTAATACACTTTTGTCTTTCTGATCTCCTGCTTTTCTTACACCAAATATAAACCTTTCTTTCAGAAAAAAATGCCCTTTTAGCCAAGAAACAGATCTGTATCCATACCTAAGTGCAGTACTGAAACCTATCGCACAATACATATGCATGAAATATTTACATATGCATTAAAGGTGTTTAAAGTTTGAATTTCTGTTTCACTGAGATGTACAGTGCAGCTGTATTCTTTTCAAATGCATATGATTTAAATGAGAAAAAATGTCAATGTTGCTGAAAATCGAATTAACCTATGACCTGTAGTTTTCTTCGCTGCTTATTGAACATTATGCAAATGCAAGTGCAGCATTTTGCTTGGGCTGATGTATGTAACAGTTTCAGTGATCAGATCCATGGCAGTTGTGTACTGGAACTGAAGAACTGCAGGGTAAGCACTTGTGCTGCTTGAGCAGAGTCCGGTTAAGGGAAGAGACAATGATAAATCCAAGTACGAGCAAAGTGTTAAAATATTCATGTTTTAGAAGAGTTACACGGGTACAGTACCGCACAAGAAAGAACCAAGGGGCATATTATCAAGAAACGGCGTTAAAATTATCACGCTTTAGCAGCAGAAAACAACATGGGCATCTATTGGAATTCTCAAAGGCATATTATCAAGCCCATTATCGCCGTTTTAGCGGCAGTTTTTTGCCGCTAAAGCGGCGATAAATTTAACGCCATGCTTGATAATATGCCCCTAATATTCTTAAATATCTAAAAGACAAAATTGTATCCCATAAAGTAATAAAGTGTTTGGGCTAATGGTACGTAGGCCGTGCTTAAAGCGCTAAGAAGCAACGCTTGCACTTCTTATGGAATGTGAGGAGAAAAAGTTTGGGGGCATATTATCAAGAAACGGCGTTAAAAATATCGCCGCTTTAGCGGCAGAAAACTGCAGTTAAAGCGGCGATAATGGGCTTGATAATATGCCCTTGAGACTTCCCATAGAAGCCCATGTTCTGGTGTCAACATGGGCTTCTATTTGAATTCTCTGCGGCATATTATCAAGCCCATTAGCGCCAATTTAGCGGCAGTTTTCTGCCGCTAAAGAGGCGATAATTTTAATGCCGTGCTTGATAATATGCACCTCAGTTACCTCACGGCGTCTTCTTACATGAACAAGGGCAATGTTCTCTTCCCTTAAGGAATATTCTAGAATATCTTTATGCATAAGAGTGGGCCGAAGGTGAGGACCCTTCACTGGTCTGCAGTGGACACAAAATGTACCACTTCATTAAATTCTAGCACTTAATGGTTTTTAAAAGATATGTAACCTTGGAAACATCATCAAAATCTTCTCTTTTCGAATGAATAATTCAAATCAATTTCCAATGATAGCTCGATACATTTCGTGCTGGTAAGCGTTCATCAGAAGCTAAAACATTTTGTAACAACAGTAAACGTGCTGCCCAAGGTCCAGAATACTATACTCAGCGTAGACATATTCCCATTTCAGAGCAATGCAATCAAGGAAGAAGATGCCAGAAAGATCTGGCACAATTAAGCTGGACTAATGTGGAGCAATGGCGAATCGATGAAAGTCATGTGAACAAACCACGCCGCATCTGCAATTAAACATGTTATTTCTTTTTTTATGTAATGTAGTTTGAGAACACTGCCTGCATCTACTGTTGTTCACGGTATTCACCAAAAGTGTGCCCTCTTACATAAGGCCTTCTCTGTGTCTGTTATTGCTCATACAAAACAGACATAATGTGGTCTTTTACTTAAGGTCGCTGCGTTTTGTTTTGACTTTCCATAAAGGCTTGCCAATAGACCTTTGATAGAATACAATCATTCATTTCACATGCAGAATAGCCCTTGCATTTGATTCCTTTATCAGAATGTGACTGAAAATTTGTGGTGCTCGCTTAGCCCTTAATAAAATAAATTTTAGAAGTTGTTCTGCAAGCACTTAAAACCTTTGTTAAAATCACCTTACCCTTTCTTGAAGCCTGCGTCGCCTTTGCGCCATGCAAGGAGGCACAGGGTGATGCATCTCCTAAAATGAGATTTACAAAGCCACTCGAGGGCACCTTGCGTGGCCATGCACGGATTGATAAATCAAGAGCAATGCAAGGCAGCGCAAATCACTGCCTCGCATTACTCTGCAGCCGGAGTTGTGCCAGAGCTGGAGTGTGGGTGTTGCCACGCATCCACCCATGCATCCACCCATGCATCCACCCATGAATCTCAGACACATTCCCAGATTTACCAGCACTGGTAGACCTAGGGATCCATTAGAATTGTGCACCTCCCACCCAGAGGGGAAAATATCTTTATTTCTCCTGGTTGTTTCGTTCTCCTCTAAGTGTGCTGCTTTTTGCAGCACACATAGACAAACGAAAAATCCTTTGGGGATTGTTTTTGTACAGGAAAGTGTACCTTCCTGAAGAAAAAACAATCCTGCATGCAATGTAGGGACTCTTGCAGCATTGTGCAAGGGGGCCTGCATTGGCACAGCAGTTTGTGCGGTAGCGCAGGCAGAGAGCAGAAATGCACTATACAATGTTAATCAAGGCGCATTCCATAGCTCTCCCTTTCCTGCAGAGCAGCGAAGCAAGGTGGCATGCTGCCTTGTGTTACATGAATATTTGTTTAATGTGCCACTAATTGTAGAAGTTGAAGCCCAGATTTTGTTTCGGGTTTGCTTCACTTTTTTGGCACAACCCCAACCCCAATGTAAAATTTCATTTGTTAAATCTCATAACGCGTTCAAATGTAAGCGTGATAGAACTGTTAAACATATGTCTGAGGTATTAAGATCGGATGGCACTTCTTGTAATGTCACATCCTGGTAGGTCCTGGGTTGTGATCCCACTTCCTGTGATGTCACTTCCTGTAATGCCACGTCTGATGTCACATGCCGTGATGTCATGCGCCATAATGTCATTTGCATACTGCGTAACTTGGTTAGTCACCACACTTCATTTTTTAGGACTTGTGCCCGGATCAGCAGTATGAGTAAGCCAACTGTATAAATGTTTCTGGCTGTTGCCAAGGCTTTTTTCTATTGCTTCGTCCCTTTCAGAGCAGTGTGATAACAGGTGGTGATGTCACTTGTGATGTCGTACGTACAATTGAAGGTAAAATCTTAACGTTCCCTGCTATTTCGGTTGATCCCGTGGCAATATTTTACAGCCGACCGATGCTGCTGTTTCAGATTGTGGT
Organism: Triturus cristatus; assembly: GCF_964204655.1. NCBI lineage: Eukaryota > Metazoa > Chordata > Amphibia > Caudata > Salamandridae > Triturus > Triturus cristatus. The sequence goes on from NC_140591.1 coordinate 1,194,358,891, forward strand.
GTTATGACGGTGGTCCATATTACTATCTCCTGCGTCTACTTTCAGTGCACGTGTGATGTCACGTGATTACTCTTTTTTTATTTTTTTGCAGAGTTTTATATAGGCCAACTTGAACCGAATCCAATCACGTATCAGAGCGCTTTACATAGCACCAGTTCTGTTACATGAGTACACACATTCATTTTTTTGCTAGGCATGGGGAGATTATGTGATTTGCCCAGAATCACAGTATGTTCAGCGTCATTACCGAGACTCGAACCCAGTTCCCCAGGTCCGAGGTCGAGCGTCCTAGCCCTTAGACCAACTCCTCTCCCGTTGCGTCACCTCTGATGCCAGCTCTAAGAATGAATACATTTTGTAAAGTTGTCTGCTGCTAAAACAGATTGTGTTGGTAATCCAGTTGTTGTTTGTATTGCTGTCTGAACGGTGTACATTGAGGGAAGTGTATGATGTCATTTGATGATGTCATCAATTAAGTGGGCAAGCCTGACTTCAAGTTATGCACATCCACGACAGACATAAATTAAAACCACAACAACCACTTTACATATATTAAGTAAACTTCTTTACCTGTCTCTATTTTGTAAGCTGTGGACACTCTGAGGGGTTTTGTCTCCATTCCCAGAATGAAGATAAATGAGCGGCTGCCATCCTTTCAAGAAGGCAGAGAAACGTTGTTACTTTGTTCCACCTCCACAAAAAACATTGAGGCAAAATTACAAAATGACACATAAGCCAGCGAGCAAGACAAGCGCAAGGGTGGCCTGCAGGGGAGGAGGAGGAGGAGGGGGGACCTAAAAAGTAGATATGACATACAAAACCAGGGCACGAGTTGTGGTACATGCGGGTACACAGCGTCCACCCACTATTGTCCCAGGGTGGACACACACACAAATATGCTGAACCTGTCCCGGTGTATTTTGAGACACCGGGACACATTCAGCTGCGCCTGCACCTTTAGTCTGCTTTACATTCCCAGCAGCAATGTGCAGGCGACGATCGGGCTTTTTTTCACCTGCGGGCGGGCCGAGGTTAAGGGGCCATCAGGCCTCCTTTTGATCGAGTATCCTGACTGGAGGCAGTGTGGACCTCACACTAAAATGCATTGGAGGGGAAACAAAAGCACACCGCTTGTTATCTCTTCACAGTTACTTAGGAGAGGCATGTGGTGTCACCTTTTACTTTGGTCAGTCCCTGTACACAAGTCCATGAACTGTGAGAATGCCACATATGTTCGTCCGTCCCAGAATTTACACAAATAATTTCAATAGCACTATTTTATTTCTTTTATAGCGCTACTCATCCCAGTGCAGGGTGTTAAAGCGCTTTACATAATAAACATATTGTCCATTGAAAATAACTCATGTAAGTGTGCATAACAATGTACAAGATGCGTTATATGGTGTAGTAGTCTCATGTCCTTCATAGCTTACTGTGCTACATTAAAAGGATTACAATTTATGAACTGCAAGTAACAAAAGGATCTCTGTGTTCAAAGCAGTAACCCATTACCTATCTACATAAAATTAAAAAAGTCATATGCGTGTTACATGATGTGCTTTTCAGGACCCAACTTAATCTTCTGTATCACTTTCATTCATTTCTGGGAGTACACGAAACACAAATATCTCCAACAAACACATTAAATCTCACCATTATTATTTACTGGGCGCCTCTGCAACAGATGCCTTAACCCCTTAAAATATATTAAAATGCAGACTTTGCAACCAATTAAGCAGAAGAGATGTAATACCAGGCTTCACCTTGTTGCCAGTTTCTTTGTGGCAGGGTTCATAAAACAAAAATATCCAAGTCGAGGCCCGGATTTTGCGTCAGGATTGCGTCACTTATTTGACACAACCCAAACGCCGAATCTCATTTTTAAATCTCATAATGTGCTTAAAATGTACTCATGTGGTCTGATGAAAATATGTGTAAGGTCTTGCTGCCTGATGTCACTTCTTGTGATGTCACTTCCGGTGAAGTCACGTACAACGTCACGCGACGAGACGTGCGCTGTGATGGCACCTGTCATATTTGTCACTTGCTGACGGCCTAACTTGGTTAGTACCCCCACTTCTTTTTATAGGACTTGTACCCTGCACAAAACGTAAGTCCATCTAAACATTTTGAGAAAAGGAAAGACTAACATGGAGAGAGCTATTGTGACTCGTTTAAACGCCAAGATAGGTTTTGTGACAGACTGGAAAAAATGTAGCACATGAGGTGCGATTTTTAAAGAATGTTGTAACTGCATCTGACGGTCCATAACGTTGTGTGGGGGCAAATATAAAACTTCCAGGAACTCACAGAAGAGCACAGAAGTAACAGTCACATGTTTCAAGGCGTAGTTCTAAAATACTTTTCTATTTGATTTTTGAGCAAATGTATATTTACTGAAGTGAGAATCTTTTTCCTCCAAGGAGAGCATATATTTTCGCACGGAGAAGCACCTTTCCCTGCACCATGGTCCATTTTCTCTGTTTTATGATCCCCTGCTTAATCCTGAAAATAAATGTACTTCTGCTGTTATCAGAAGTAAATGTTCAAACTTTTCCAGGATGAGAAGGGCTCGAACAGAAATTTATGAATACTCACAAATGTGCACATTTTTGAGTGTGCAGCAATGAAATGCCCCCCCCCCCCTGTGGTAAATAATTTAATTACCGGGACTTAATTTGATACAGAAACATAATAAAAATAGCTCATTAAATAAGAGGCAGAATCCGTGGTATTAGAGGTTCGGAATGGGCTTTATTCCAGTGGTCGATTCGAATCGGTTGCTCCAAGTTCCATCACCACGAAGGTTCAGGAAGTGAAGTACATACATTATCGATAGTTAATCACTTTTATACAATAGGCATTTACAGTGAAGCAAATACAAGAGGCGTAACAATTGATAGTGTGGATAATATATTCATGCGTAGCAAAAAATAGGCGTAACTGGGTGTGTTTAAAGAACGTCATCAGATGTGATGTCATAGGAGGGTGGTTACATGAAAGAATTTCGCAATGTCAGCAGAAATACTTGGCAGAAATGCGCGCGCAGCCGCATGACGTGTGATTGACGTGCAACTAGGGGGTGAAGGGGACTTGACATTTAGCTCTACATGTGGCGACAGAAGTCTGGAGGGTCAAGTCAACCTAATCCCAAATCATATCTAACATCCTATGTTTAAAGAACTATGTTATCCAAAAGAGAGGTCTTCTTAGAGTAGAATCTTATTCTATACTGACTATACTGACTGTTAGTGCGTGTACAAGCGTCTAAGTGTCTACACTAGATGCGTGGGTAGAAATCTTCCATAGTAATAGGGCTATGAATTACTTGCATAAAGACAGAGAAGCCGGGCCTTTGCTCGGTAGCTGGAAGAATGTTTACTTAAACTACTAGACAGGAATGCATCGGGCAGGGAGCGAAGCAGATAATTTCGAAGGTGAAATACAGTTTTTGGCAGGCAGCAGGCTGATGTCAGGCTTCGTGAGCCGCGCAAAGAATGAGACAAAGTTCATGGTCACAGATGCAGGCTCAGACTGGAGCTTTCAGAGGCAGAAAGCAAGAAAAGCTTGATGACAGAATCAGGGCCTACTTGCCTGGACTGTAAAATGGCATAAGTGAACCATATAAAGCCGGTGGCCTTTCATACTTAGGAATGGAATATCCGGCCTATTCATGGCGGATCTGAAAGAGGACATGTTGACGGTGGACGCACATGTGTTTGCGTCTTCATAACTGGAACTGGAGGGAACATACATGTACTTGTGATTCATACATGGAACCGTTGGGGTCCAAGATAGGGGACATAACTGATCAGAAAAATCCATATTTCCACATTCCCTCCTTGTCCCCTACTTGCCCGTTAAGAGATATCAATCTTCATCAATCCATTGATCTGTTCATATAACATCATTTGTTCTTCTTTCTTCTTCCGGGATGAATGAAATCTTGGTGGTGGAATACACGATGTGGCACACAGACCACAGATCGCTGGTCCACATTGTAGACATAGACAGCAACTGAATAGTATGAGAAGGCCAATACCTAGGAAGGATAGGACCTTCCATCCAAAGGTAGATAATACACTCCAAAACCAACCGGACCAAGTCCAGGTGCCTGGGTTCTGGTGTATCTGGCTTACAATCTTATGAAGGCGAGTTATAGCTTTATATACAGATGGCGAATTTTCTGGTATGAAAATGCAACAGCTTGATCCGATGACCCTACAAGCTCCGCCCCTATCGGCCAGGATGACGTCAAGGACAAGACGATTTTGAAGCACAACAATCCGCATAGCAGACTGCTCTTCTGTTAGATTGCCTAAGGCGGAAATAGTTTCGTTCACTACTGCTTCAAGGGTTCTAGTTAATCTACGTATCAGCTTACTATTAGTAACGGTACCTATATAGGGAAAAAGACCTTTATTGAAATCTGTGTATTTTTCCCATGATGTTTCAGTGTAATCAACTATTGGGAGATCTCTCCTTACTCTATTATATACTAAATGAGTATTTCTGTGATAATCAGGAGGAGCTAGAAAAACAGGTGGCAAAAGAAATCCAATGTAGCAAGTACCATCCCAATCTAGAGGCAAACGTACATATGCCGTCTGACCACATATGAAATAAGAATGGCGGGAAGCTCTGAATGTAGACTTGCCTTGATCACTAAATTCTACTACAGTGGTGCATCTACTATGGCCCATATGTATGGAACCATTCTTTCTTACACATAATTCACCTTTTACTGGAAATATTGACATAGCGGGCAAAATTGGGGTAGCTTCGGATTCGACATTTAGGATCATAAGATTAAGCGTAAAAGTACCTAATCCATACACTTCATTTTCTAGATCAGTTCCTGTTCTCTGGGGAAGTCCCTCCTTGTTAGGATAGCAGACTTTAAGTAAAACTAAGTTCAAATTTCCCCATACCCAGTTATCTTGATAAACTGCAGAATTCGAATCTAGAGAATTAATTAAACTAAACCATGCTCCACAGGAGCCGTTGTGTGTGAACGGGTATGGAAAGAGAGGTAGAATTCCTTTATAATTCTGATAGGGAGGGAGTCGGCCACATATCCAACAATTTGTAGCATTGCTAACCTGATGGGAATGATGTAACATACTAATAAACGTGTTATTGCGCAGCGCAAATCTATAAGACAACTCAAGCGGAGGTAATTCACTAAAAGAATGTTCAGCAGTAACATTGTAAACATGTCTAGAAATAGGATAATATATGTGCAACAATATACTTGCAGTAATTATTAAAAAACTTAAGAAAAACAAAATTAATAACGTCACTGTGCAATGACTACGCAGTGATTTACAGTACGCATGTCGTTTCAACATTTTTCGGGTGTGTTCTCTATTCAGGTCCAAGGGATACATGTCAGAGACAATTCAACCGCTTCACCTCGGAGAGGACTTAAACAATCAAATTGCTTGACTGATTAGACCTAAGTTTTAGTTTATAAAGTTCGGAATTACTCTTTTCAACAAAAGGAAGTTTTGAGTCAATGGGTGAAGACACACGAGGTGTGGTATTCACATCCGATGGTAGTCCATGAAATTTCTTGATATGACTTGAATGAACCCAGCCTTTCCTGCCCTCGATCTTCACGGCTGTCCTTGTGGTGAGCAAGACAAGCTGCGGCGACTTCCACCTTGGATCCAGCTGAGTCTTTCGATCAAAGTTCCTCACTAGGACCAGGTCGCCTGGAATTACGTCATGGGGTTTCACCTCAGTGTTGTCAGGAAAAGCTGCAGCTACCTGTGAACGACAAGATTGTAGTGCAGACATCAAGGAAGCCAGGTAATCTGTCAGCATATTACAGTCAATATCAGTTATTTTACGTGGTATAGGCGTCCCCCACATATTTGGTGGTCTGCCAAAGATCACCTCATACGGGGATAGCCCTGTTCGAGAGTGTGCTACCATTCTCATGTAAAAGAGTGCAACTGGTAATGCTACTACCCAGTCGACACCTTTCTCTCTGCATATTTTGGACAATCTGATTTTCAGGATCTGATTATGTCTTTCTACGAGACCTGCTGCCTCGGGGTGTCGGACACAGTGGAATTTTCACTGATAGCCTAACAAAAGTGAAACGTGTTTCATTAATTCGGATGAGAACGGCTGGCCGTTATCAGAGTAGACAACACGTGGTAAACCGTATCGTGGGAAGAATTCTCGAACCAACTGTTTGGCAGTAGTCGGGGCAGTGTAATCTGAAACCGGGTATGCCTCCGTCCAACGGGAAAGGGCACAGACAACTACGAGAACATATTTGAATCCTCGACATCGTTCCATCTGGATATAATCCATCTGGAGGACTTCAAAAGGGTGATCAGGAGGCTGAAATCCACCCTGTTCTACAGGTACGCTTTTTCCTGGGTTGAACTGACAACAGATCATACAGGTACGAACTTTTTGTTTAGCTGCTGCTCGTAAATGTTTATTGAACCAAATGTGTTGAATGCTGTCTAGCATAGCTTTTTCTCCTAGATGCGCTGGACTATGTACAGTGTTAATTATAACTTGGACCATTGAATCAGGAAGGAACCACACAGACTTTTCCTTCATTATCCATCCTTGATCCGTTTGGATCCCTCCTAATTCAGTCCATTTCTTTATTTCGTCTGGTGTAGCATGTGTCTGTATGTCAATTACATCAAGAGTAGGATCTTTAATCGTCATGCAATGTGTTGGCGTCAGGACTATTGTCTTTGTCATGTCGGATGTTTGAGTTTGAGCAGTCTGTTTAGCTGTTCTGTCAGCTAGATCATTGCCTTGAGAAATGATATCAGTAACTTTCGTATGAGCCTTACATTTCATAATTGATATTGCAGTGGGTAGATGTATCGCATCTAATAAGGCATGAATGAGGGGTCCGTGCTGAATGTGGGCACCGTGAGAAGTTAAATAACCTCTCTCTCGCCACAGCACGCCGAAGTCATGTACAACTCCGAATGCATAACGTGAATCAGTGTATATGTTGACTTTTTTATTTGTGGCTTGAATACAGGCTTGTGTCAGAGCGATGAGCTCTGCGGCTTGAGCTGACAAGGTATTTATGCAATTTGTTTCAATGATTTCTGTATCTGTTGTGACTGCGTAAGCGGCCACTAGTTCTCCTGTACCTGTTCTCATACATGAACCATCTACATACAACGTCAGGTCTGGGTCTGACAATGGGACATCTGTTAAGTCTTGTCTGGGTTTCGTCGTGATTGTGATAACTTCAATACAGTCATGAGCTAGTGGGTCTGTTCCGATTACAGGTAAAAGTGTGGCAGGATTCAATGTGTTACAACGTCTGATTTCTATATGTGGCTGAAACAATGTTAATTCGTACCCTGTAAGTCGCGCTATAGTCAAGTGTTGTGTTTGCGTTCTATTCACAAGAACCTCTACTGCATGTGGTACTTGAACTGTCAATGGATGTCCTAACACTATGGCATCGCTTTGTCTGATTGCTAAAGCTGTTGCTGCCACTGATTTTAGGCATGCAGGCAGAGCCTGAGCTACGGGATCTAATGTACTAGAAAAATAAGCACATGGTTTGTGTGCTCCTGCTTGTTCCTGTGTGAGTACTGACAAGGCAGTACCTTCGCGTTCTGTAACAAAGAGTGTAAACTGTTTACTGTAACATGGTGTTGCTAAAACAGGCGCTTGACATAAGGCTGTCTTTAAGCTTTCAAAAGCCTGTGTATGTTCCTGAGTCCAAGGGAGAACAGTCGATGTGGCTGCCTCCTGTGTTGTCAGCTGAATGAGTGGTTTTGCTAGAAATGCATACTGAGGTATCCACTGCCTACAATATGAAGTGAGGCCTATGAAAGCCCGCACCTCCTTTTGTGTCTTGGGTATTGGCATGTTAGCTATTAACTGAATGCGGTCGGGTGTAAGCTGCCTTCCCTCCTTGGACAGCGAGTGTCCAAGATAAACAACTCGCTGGACACAGAATTGCAGCTTAGAAGGGGACACCTTGTGCCCCTTTTCGGCTAGAAATTGTAAAACTGTCAGTGATGCTTTCTCACATTCGGGTTCGCTTCTCGCGGTGATCAGCAGATCATCGACATATTGAAGCAGGGCAGTGTTAACTGGCATGTGGATACTGTCGAGTTCTCGTTTCAGTGCTTGGCTATAGATGCTGGGGCTTTCTGTAAATCCTTGAGGTGCGCGTGAGAATTTAAAGCTACGTCCATTTAAACTAAATCCGAACAAGTATTGGCTTTCCGGATCTATTGGGACGCTGAAAAAGGCATTTTTGAGATCAATTACAGTAAAGAATGTTGCTTCGGAATCAATAGCTGTCAGTAATGACGAGATATCTGGGACCACAGGAAATTGTGGCACAATGCATTTGTTCAATTCGCGCAGATCAATGACCAATCGATATACTGGCGGGGCCTTAGGATCTGTTCGTTTAAGAATCGGAATTATCGGGGAATTACATACATTGGAGTCCGTTTCCACAACCACTCCTTGGGCGATGAGCTCGTCAATGATTTGCATTAATGCCACTACAGCATCTGGTGGTAACTTGTATTGTCGCATTCGTGGTAGTACCACTCCTGCCTTTAGTGTAACTCGATATGGTGTAATATTCATGCAACCAACATCAGTAGGGCCTTGTGCCCATAGATGTGTAGGTAAAGTCTGCAGTCGGGGATCCATGTCTCTAGATACATAGTGACCTTTAAAATCACGTAAAAACAATCTTACTCCTTCCGGAGAACAACATATTATAGCTCCTAGAGCTTTCAGTGTTTTTATACCTAACAAGTTTTCTGGACATGATTTAGTAAGCAATAAATCTGTAGTTCGGGTCAAAGGTCCTATCGTAAGTGGAAGAGGCTGTGATACTTCATTAACAATAGGTTTTCCTGAAAAACCAAGGGAAATATTCTGTGAGCCTGAGAGGGGTGCCCCTGGAACTTCACTACGTTTTATGGTTGTTCGACTTGCCCCTGTATCGAGTAAAAATTTTCTATCTTGGCCTAACAATTCACTGTGTACATAAGGTCCTTCTTGGTCTACAGGGACCTCAATAAGGGGTAAGTCAATTTCCCTCTCTAGGCTGGTTCATGCGTATCGTTGATAATCAGGATAGTCATACTGTGCGGTCTGGTACAGTTGTCGTGTCGTGGTTTGTGTGGCAGCAACAGGCAGCGCTGGTGCAGCTGGCACAAACTGTATAGACTGTGGTGGAACTGGCATGGACTGTGCATGCTGCGGAGCTCCTTGTTCATTCTGATCCTGTCTAGGTGGCCGTGGTCTTTCTTTTGTATTACCTATGGCGATATTATGTTTTAAAACTGGACAATCGTGTACGTAATGGCCTGGCTGTTTACAATAGTTGCATGTCCCTTTTACAGGACCTGCTGAAACACTGGACTGTGTCGTACCCTTTTTATGACCTTCAGCTGGAACTGTCTGAGAGACTAGCATTTTCATTTTCGTGTCTTTCATGCGTCTTTGTTCATGTTCTTGTTCCTCTCTAATTCTATTGTGATGGTACTGTAACATTTGTAACATTTGTGATGGGGTGTTACCTTGCCAGGTACTCTCGAATTTTAATACTCTATTCTTTACTTGAGGCAAGGAATTTTCAACTAATTTTGTCACAAACAGATGTGGGTATGACTCGCTACTTGCTTTTATGCCACTATTTATACCAAAACATTTTTCAAATCGGGCATAGAAATCACTAGTGTCTTCATCTTGCTTCTGTTTACAGGCTGAAATTGTACCCCAGTCTTCCTTTTTCGTAGTTAATAAACGTGGCAGTACCTGTACTAGTAAACCTGGTAGTGCTTTAGTTTTATCCCCAAGTCCTGCTCCTGCAGTTCGGGCCTTTTCTTCTGCTTCTAATGCTGACCAATCTATCTTTTGGTCTCCCACCTCCCACTCTTTTTCCTTGAGTTTTTCATAAATGCCAGCAGGCATTAATACCTTTAATATTGTCATAATGTCGGGATAGGTATACTCTCCCATGAGTAACATGTCTTTAATTTCTCGGTGGAATCCCGCTGGGTCTTTGTCATGACTAGGTACCACTTTCTTCATTTGTAACAATTCTATTTTCGATATGGGCGTATATACAAATACACGTTTAAACTCATTGTTCTCGCCTTTTATTGGGTGTACTTCTCGTAAGGGATTCTGTCTGTCCATGTAATACGTTGTTCTTTCCTTAATGGGCAGTGAGACATGTTCTGGGCATACAAAAAGAATGTACTGCTTTCTTGATTCTAGTATTTCTTTAATTAACTTAGTACCTGAACCTCTCCATCTATTCGTGAGTAATTCAGTCAGTATTTCAGGTAAGGGACCAGGATCTGAATGCTGACTCTGATATAGTATAAGGAGTTGTTGAATCATATAAATCCCAGCTAAACGCTGTTCATCTGGGGTGAGATTCAAAAATGTGTGTGCTACTGTATCATCACCATACATTCCGGGACTGTCAACCCATTGAACGGCTGACCTGGCTAATTCTTGTTCATCCATAGAATCGAGAAAATGATAACCCCTTCGTTCTCGGAGTAATTTGTCAGCGGTTTGGAACGAATGCTCGGGGGACCTTATATTTATTATAGGTGTTTGGAAATTCCTGTTATTATCTGGACATATCGGACGTATCGGGTCAATAAAACATCTAGTACTATTACAAGATCTTCCTCTACCTACATAGGCTATGGTGTCTGACTGTCCTGCGGGCAGTCCTGATCCTTCCTCCTCGCTTTGTTCGAACTGGTCTACCGCTAATCTCTCTTCGTGTAGGCGTTCTATTTCTTTACGGATCTTTCGGCACATGGCTATTATACAATTTTGCTTATCATGTCTCCCTTCTGATATATTCTGGCTCCATCTGGTAAGAATTTGCATTGCTTCCGGGTCTGCCCCCGGTCGGTCTTGATTTCTGATCACACAATTTATGAGAAAACGTAACAGTTCCCCCTGTATCTCCACTTTCTGGTATTCCATAGCTCTGTTAATACATTCAGAATCTCGCCCTGTTTGGACAAAATGATATATATTGTCTAGATGCGCAGTCATTCCGGGTATCTTCCCTAAATACACCGCGGCTCGTCTGATACGTAATGATGCCATGATCATTTCGTCCTCTTTGCCGGGCACAGGGTCATATCTACAATCTACAAGAAGTTCCTTAAGCGTGCGAGCATTTATGAGTTTGGGGGTACGTGAATGTACTGACTCTTGAAAGGTAAGTTTATTTATTCTGGGTGGCGTAGAAAAAATGTTGGTAGCACCTCCCGTAGCCCCATCTGGGGTATCGGGCGTGAAAGGATTCGTTGAACGCGACACAGCAACTATAGGTGTGGACACAGCTATAGAAGTAGCTGTAGGAATAGATGTAGAAACAGATGTGCTTGCCGGAACTTGTGTCAGGATTTGTTGCTGTAGAGTTTGCGACTTATGCCATTTTACAGTCCAGGCAAGTAGGCCCTGATTCTGTCATCAAGCTTTTCTTGCTTTCTGCCTCTGAAAGCTCCAGTCTGAGCCTGCATCTGTGACCATGAACTTTGTCTCATTCTTTGCGCGGCTCACGAAGCCTGACATCAGCCTGCTGCCTGCCAAAAACTGTATTTCACCTTCGAAATTATCTGCTTCGCTCCCTGCCCGATGCATTCCTGTCTAGTAGTTTAAGTAAACATTCTTCCAGCTACCGAGCAAAGGCCCGGCTTCTCTGTCTTTATGCAAGTAATTCATAGCCCTATTACTATGGAAGATTTCTACCCACGCATCTAGTGTAGACACTTAGACGCTTGTACACGCACTAACAGTCAGTATAGTCAGTATAGAATAAGATTCTACTCTAAGAAGACCTCTCTTTTGGATAACATAGTTCTTTAAACATAGGATGTTAGATATGATTTGGGATTAGGTTGACTTGACCCTCCAGACTTCTGTCGCCACATGTAGAGCTAAATGTCAAGTCCCCTTCACCCCCTAGTTGCACGTCAATCACACGTCATGCGGCTGCGCGCGCATTTCTGCCAAGTATTTCTGCTGACATTGCGAAATTCTTTCATGTAACCACCCTCTTATGACATCACATCTGATGACGTTCTTTAAACACACCCAGTTACGCCTATTTTTTGCTACGCATGAATATATTATCCACACTATCAATTGTTACGCCTCTTGTATTTGCTTCACTGTAAATGCCTATTGTATAAAAGTGATTAACTATCGATAATGTATGTACTTCACTTCCTGAACCTTCGTGGTGATGGAACTTGGAGCAACCGATTCGAATCGACCACTGGAATAAAGCCCATTCCGAACCTCTAATACCACGGATTCTGCCTCTTATTTAATGAGCTATTTTTATTATGTTTCTGTATCAAATTAAGTCCCGGTAATTAAATTATTTACCACATGAATGGCGCCCGAATAGGGACACTTTCTCATCTCACGCGCCGGCGGTGCGTTGCAGGCCCGGTCTCCTGCCACAGCTGGACGGACAACAACGCGTACCAGCAGGATTTCCTGTATCTCCCTCCGGTCAAGCGGGGGCGACTGAGGCTGCGATCAACACCCAGACGAGGCGGTGAGAAGTGCGAAGTATCCCGACCAGAGCCTAGCTGAGAGAGCAAGATCCGAGGTATACAGAGGCCCACCAGTTTCCGAAGTCCCGAGTCGAGTCCAGTTTCCGAAGTGTTCGAGTCGAGTCCAATCCGGTTCAAGTTCAGTTCAGTTTCCGAGGCCTTCCGTTTCCGAGCTACCCGGTGAGTACCATTACTGGGGAGGCGTTCTGACGTGCACATAGGTTGTGGCGGTCAAGACGGGTTTGGGTACACAAATCCGGTCTGCACTGTTTCAGCAGTGTATCTGTACTGTTTAGCAGTATATCTAGTATATCAAGTTGCAGAATAAATCCAGTTAATGCCGAGTATTAAGTTTAGTGATTAAGTTTTCTTAGATCGTCATCATCATTGTTGCTCAGTTAAATGTTAAATGTTAAATGTTTTAAATACGTTCTGCATATTGTGGTGAGAATGACTGTTTATTATTGTGTTTATTTGTATTAAGTTTGTTCAAAAATCAAGTATCAGTTCAGTTCTCAATATGCCGCTCTTTTCGAAATTAAGACAGATCACAACTAGAAAAGGGGTACTCGAAGAAGCTGTTCCTATTCCTCCTAGGGACACTCCAGGGTACTTCATGTATCATAAACATGGCTTAGACGCTATATTATTTCTTGATTTATGGGTAGACTACACTAAGGAATTACCAGAAAGTCAGAGGTGGCCCGCAGCTGGGACTTGGGATGCAGAGTGCATCATGAAAGTAGAGGAAGAGTTATGGAAAAGGAAAGTCAGACAGTCACAGAAAGACGCCGTTGAGTTATGGCGTAAAGAATCTCATAGACGTACAGAAAAGGCGCTCCGACAGGAAGAGAAAAATAAAGAGAATTCAAATAGAGTCCGAGAAAATCTATTAATTGAAGAAGGTACATGAGTGAAGTCAGAACAAATAGACAGACAAAGAAATGCCCTTATGAATGGTATGTATCCCCTCCTGGCCGAGGGATTACCTAAGGCTACTCCGGAAATACAAAAAGACTTGCCACCCCCATTGTTTCCAATAAAAATACATCCTAAGGGGCATCCTAGAACCGCAGAAGATGTTTTTCTTTCCTCATATTTAGATGACGCAGCTCCCGAGTATGCTAATCCCGCCCCACATAGACCGCCTGCCAGGGAGGTTCAACGTCAAGATCCAGTATCTGTAGAGACACCACCAGCCTCTGCGAGTGGATTTACTCCCATTAAATTATTTGCGTGAGTAAATCGCTTAGGAGTGAAAAACACAGTGTGAGAATTCCAGAGTGATATTGAAGGCTATTTGTATGAACAAGTCGAATCTACAGATGCAAAGAGATTTGTGAATTAGGCATATGCTATGTAATACAAGAGCTATATGTATTTTTAGATATGAATCTTCTCTAAAATGAAATATTTCAACACATTGTTGCAACATCAAAAACAATGAAAAGGTCACTCATTACAATAGGTTTTCAGGTATTGGAACTCAATGAGGCCCAAACAGCAGGTTGATATGGCCAGCACCTGCAACCTTCCATCCACCTTTAATCATTAGTCAACGAGAAAATCTCTGTTGGTGAAAAACATCCACAAGTAATGCCTATGCATACATCATCACGCATGTGTCATTCAGCAACAGCAGCACCAGCGTCACCATACTTGCTCACCCATGCATCATCACACACGCACGTGGCTACATCATGATCCAACGGCCATTTTGTTTTCTTGGTATAAATGAACACACCAAGATGGTGGATGCCCTTCATTCAGTGATACATCAAATAATAAAAACTATTCACAAACTGCATTACATAGTACATACATTAGTACTGCAGTAGTACTCGCCATGTACTACAAAATGCTATTCACGATGGCATCTGCCTCTGCATCTTTTCTGCACAGAGTTCTTCATCCCATCTATCTTTTCAGTTGCAAATAGGGACGCACAAGAGGAGGGCTGGAAAATAGGGAATACTTGCTCCTAAATGGGAGGAATTTAGGCAAATTTAGGAAGGGACTTAGGAAGTGGCATGTTAGTGTCTCGTGGCTGACGTGAACGTTGAGGACAGTGTGCACAAAAGTTGGTCAGAGTGAGCATGTTAGATCTTGCAGCTGTGTTTGGACGGCCATTTGGTGACGGTCTTTGCTCCCTCATAACGTCTACTCTATGCTTTCAAAATCTTCACATAGGTGCTGTAATGGTGTCTGGGTCATTCTGCTGACTGCTGATGGAGCACTTTTAGGTAGGAGGGTAGTGGGGAATTACTTGGAATCATTTATGATGGACATCAGCACCTATTGTTTCACCTCTAAGTGACAATGCCCAGCATGTCTTTAGGCCTGAGGATGCAGTTTTAAACAACAAATTCAGCCTGGCAAAATACAACTATTTCCAGGCCTAAACGTGCCTTTTTAATACTTAAAAGTCACCCCTAAGGCAGGCTCTAAATTCCTACTTGGTGGGACGCATGGTATTTAAAAAGTTGCACAAGTTTTTAATGCCCAGCCAATGAAAAATTTCCAAAGTCGTTTTTCACTGCGGCAAGGCTAGGTCTCCTATGGAAAACATAGGATTAAATTGTAACACCTTATAATGCATAATTTTCGTTTGTGATTAGCAGGAACCACGATTCACAGACCCAAGGCAATAGTAATTTAAAATAAAAAATAATGTTGAAATTAGATTCAAAATTACCTTTTTGAATATCCGCTATTTGAAATTTGGCACATTCCTACCGTAAGCCTCTTGCAGCCTTTAGAGAGTTAATCCTCAACTGCCACCTGACAGTCTGCTGGGAGGTGTGAATGGCTCCCAGGAAAGAGAACAAAAAGGCCTTGACCTCCTCCTGACGTGATGGCCTGGGGGATGTGCCCACCAAATACTCAAGCCTCAAAGAGGTATTTCACACCTTAGCCTGCCCTGTCATCGTTCAAGTAGCCAGAGTAGCACCAATCCCAGTGGACGGAAAACGGACTCCAGAACTTTTTTGCAAGGGTAGTTCCTCATTAAACTTTGACTTACCTCTACAGTGTACCCAGAGGTGTGTATAAGGGACGAAAGATTCTGCCATATAGGTTTTAAGTAGAGAGGGGCAATGTGGGGTAGTTTATCGTAAAGCACACAGCAAGTGCTGAAAATGTGGGTTGGGGCATCCCTGGGAAATTGTGCCCCATTGGATAGAAAGTGGTCAGGAGTCTCAAAACCATAGGCTGTCACTGAGCATAATTTGACACCTTTAGTATCCATTTTCAGAACACCTTTGGACCTGAGGAAGACAGAAAATGGACTGCATCTGCTGCTGAGCATGTGAGAGGAACCCCAAAGGGCGGGACCTACTCCCAACATGTACGTAGGACTGAAGAGTCAACTCCAAGGGCTAGTTGACTAGCCTTCTGTTCTGTTCCAGGAACACAAAAGCTGCAAAAACCCCACAACTCCGATGAGCCCAGCTAACTAGTTCCAAATATATCTAGCCTGATGCTGTCGGTGGCTTCCTGGATATTGAGTCCTAATGCCCAAGTGATGCCCCAAACCAAAAAAGTCCTGGACCTCTCGCTGGTGTTAGAATGTACTCTTCCTCTCTCAAAAACAGCAAGACTGTACATTTATAATCGTTTTCCAAACTTTCTGCAAAATGAACCAGAGGCTACCACTGGACCAAAGCTTAGACACAACTTGCTGTTTCACCCTGCTGAAAGGGTCTCAACTTCCAGAAACGTTTCTAAGTCCAAATGTAGACTAGGAATACAGAAGAATTCTTTATTGTGCAATTATTTAAAATAATTTTAAATAAAACCAATAGTTCATTAGTGCACATCAGCAACATATTGGAATTTACAGAGCCCATGAAATTCTGAGCCCTGAGCTTGGGTTTGAGATTATTAACATTTGTGGAGAAGTATAATTAAAATCAGCCATAATGTCTAACAAGTATTCATTAATCTAAAGTGCAGGCATTAAAGTGCAAAAAGGTGACCAAAGTGCAATTGTTGCCCCTTGATGAGTTGCAGGCATACCCCCAAGGTCACCCATAATGTGACTTGATGAGGCCCCAGTTAAAATATACATGCTAAAACTTTATTCAGGAGCTAGTTCTTAAACTAAACAAGAGTCTTCTAGAGATGTCACCCTGTGGGATTTCGATGGGGTCAGGAACTGTTGTTGAGCCATCACAAAGTACACTTGGGGTACTGTTTATCACGGTTAGGCTTTCAATGACGCTGGAGTTAAAGTGGAAGAAAATCATTGGGCTCTTCAGAAAAGTAGGACAGTCTATTGAGACGTGCTGTCAGTTTCCCCTGCTGGCAATGCTAAAACTGCTCTCATGAACTTCACAAATTGAGCAACCAGCTGTGAGGACTCACCTTTCAGGCATGATTTGACCGCTGCACAACAGGTTCTAACATTTAAAGCACACCATATTGGACACAGCCAAAATATCCTGAGATGGAGCAGCTTTTCGCAAATACAGAGGATATGAGTTGGTGATTCTTCAGGCTTTGGGTTCATTGGAGCCACAGCGAGGTAGTATCCAGAGCGAGTGAGCAGCCTTGACAAATGTGTGACTACAGGCGCTCCTCCCCTCCCGTGAAAAAAGCTCATGGGGCTAAACCATGGTATTAATAGTATTAATTTAAGAAATCATACCTACCAGGGTAAAGTATTGAGTGCATGTTATTTATATGCATTATTGATGGTTGATTCTAATAGCAGACCACATTGTTGTTTCATTATAAGAGTGGTGTAGGGATCTTCTTGGGCCCTGATGAGAAGCCAAGGGGATGCCTTCGAAACATGTTGACTAGGGAGGCGGTAGCCCATTTTAGCATATTACCTCCACTCCCTATTTTTAATGATACCAGTTAGAAGGAGCATTAATATTTAGTTTTCCACATAGCCAGGTATTTTTTGATAAACTTTTCTATTTTCACGTTTGACCCTTCCACTCTCACTTTTTGCATTACACATAGTATGTTCACTCTTAAGTGCTTCTGCGTCTTCGTTGGTTGTAGCATGCCCCATCCCGCAGCGGGGCGGGAAGAACCCAATGATGAAGCATGCCACCAAGTGACCTTTTTGTGGGTGAGGGGTATTTTAACAACACACTGCGGGGTATATTCTCAAGGACCTATCGCAAGTTATCGGCACTTTAGCTCAGCCAAAGTCACGATAAATATCCCACACCATTCACAAGCTGGTGCTAACAGCAGATAGCACCAGTTTACCTGCGATAGCATCCTCCAAAAACATCGCCACAGATGACCCCGGCAACTAACGGTAATGCTATGCAGAGTAGGCATTCCTGAGCAAAAAGCCACGACAACACCACACCTCAACATTCTCAACGACCAACCCGATCGGCGATAAGATCACAAAACATGCGATAAGGCACGTTAGCAGCAGGAAATTAACACCTGCTCTGACCTGGTGCAAAGCCGGACGACAACCGGCAACAGAAAAGGGAGCACAGACCACAGCCACACCTGAAGACCAACTAGATGCCATGGAGCCACTGATCATGCAGCGCGGAGCCCCACCAGGGACACAACACCCCCTGCCACCACACCCAGGACTGACAACCTCCCCAGACCACCACTGAGGCAGCGCAGACCAAGACAGTGGACCTTCCGAAAACGCACCAACCTCACAGACCCAACACCAGAGAATGTCATTGCCCACTACAGGCGCAATAGGACAACCATCTTATGCATCCTGACCATCATTGCCCACAGGCTGACGGTACCAACACAGCGGACAACCAACATCCCTCGGCAGACAAAGCTGCTGGCTGTGTTGCACATGTGGGCCTCAGGGACCTTCCAACCAACAACCGCCAGAGTCGGAGGAGTCTCACAGCCAGCCCATCAAAGTTAATCACAACTGTCTTGGATGCCATCATCAGCTTGGTACCCCAGTACCCATACTCCCCCCACAATGCGCAGGAACAGCTGGAGATGAAGCAAGGCATCTACACCATAGCTGGCTTCCTGCACGTGTCAGGTGGCAATTGACAGCACACATGTCCTACTTGTGCCCCCTGGTGACACAGCACACAATTTTTGCACCAGAAGGCACATCAGTGTGCAGGCAACAGTTGACCACCGGGGAATCTCCACCAACGTCATCGCCAACTACCCATGCAGTGTGTATGATACCACTTCCACCGACAGACCATCATCAACCAGCACCACCAGGATGGCAGATATGGAAATGCATTGCTCGTCGGTAAGTAACAAATGAACACACCACACACCTCAACTCCACAACCATGCAACTCAAAAAACTGGGAATGCACACGTTAAAAAATCACATACAACATGCCCACCCACCAAACATGACAGCACAACTTACTGTGGCAACCTGGGCTAGCCATGTACAGGAGCCCCCAACGGCATGGCACATCAGCCACACCACAGCAGATAGTGTGGAGAGATGGCCACCAGGCATGTGCGAAGGAGGCAAGTGACCCATGAATGAGTATGTACACAATGCCAAGTGTGGGGTGGATGTGCTGGACAGACTGCAGTATGCAGACCACACCCATATCCATGGCAACAGACACCGCTGGTGTATGGAGTGCATTGGACAGTGGACACAACCATGTCACCACAACCAGTGGGGAAGATCGTGGAAATGTAGCCTGTTACGTCCCCCCTGTAAGAGTGAGCGGAGTGGGCTGGCCCTGCGTACGCCAGGCCAGCGTAGGGGTGTGAATAGAAGCACGTAGCCCTGGGCGTGGTTTTCTTCCAGAATGCCCAGCGTCTCTGCCAGGGCAGCTCCTCTCATCCCCCCCACGAGGCCGATGCTGGCGTCCTGAGCGGAGTTTCCTGCTGTACCTGGGGTCGCTGGTCCCCGAACCCGTCTTACCCGCCCCTGCGAAGCCAGGCCTCACTACTCACCTGCAGACACCGGCGTGTGTCAAGGAGGGCCCACCACGTGCTGATGCAACCTCCAAGGCCCGCGACCTTGGCAGCCTGCTCCGAACATCACGGCCTCCTCGAGCAAGACCCTCAGTCCTCCTTTCTTGTTGATATACTCCACCGGCATACAGAGTGGACAAGTAGGTCACACATTTGGAACTGAGTCTTGATTTATTTATTTCACAGTGTGTACCATTGTACACAAGGAGAGGAGGAAGAGGAAGACGCGGTTCAGTCCGGAGGAAAAAGGATCATCATTACGCAGGTGATCGAACACTACCAACAACTGCTCTTGTGCTACTAACTCTGTGCATCGCAAGCCAATGACACGTGGCTGTGGGCCCCTGATGAGCGATGGTTCAGGACTACACTGCGGACAAGTAGGTCACACGTGGAACTGAGACATGATTTATTTATGGCAGATTTCATGTCATTCTACACACATCATCGGAGACTGCATCCCTTTTCAGCACTGGTGCCACTAACTCTGTGCCCCGTAATCCATGAACACTCTTTGGTTGAGGTTTGACGGCATGTGAGTCTATGGCCCGGGTGTTGTCATCATCATCATATAGCCGATACTGACTTTCTGTCAAGTATGTGTCTGTAGCATTCATCTCCTCCATATTGCCTGTGTCTGCTTGGTTCTGCCATCTGCATCATGCCCTGGAAGAACACCTTCCACTATCACCCGAAACACTCTGCGAAATTCACCCTGGACATCGATTAGGACCCCCTCTACTCTGCTGTACCTATCTCACTGCACCGTAAGTCACTGTCCCGTGGCGGTGTGCCTGTGCTGGCCGCACTGCATCCGGGGCAACTAACTCTGTGCAACACAACTCATGGACCGGTTCTGCTTGAGTTCTGTGCTGTGGACAGCTCACGCAACAATGTCACCTCATGCAGTGGGGAAGACCTGGGACGATGATGAGGAAGATGTGGCAAGTGTGTGGACGGGAGAAGGCACAGACATTGGGAGGGCAGGAGGCAACAACCAGAAGGCAGGAATGCAGACTGTAGGTGGTAGTCCAGCTACACACCCGGATCTATTACTGGGTATTGTGCTGTGGACTGCGGCCGCAACTGTCACCTCAGGCAGGGTGGAGGACCTGGGATGATGTTGGGTGAGATGTGGCAGGTTTGACACACTCTACGGCAGTTGCAGCAGGGATATCTCGAGGGATACAATCCGAGACAATTTCGCACATGAGCACGCTCAGCTCTGGTGCCCGAACCTCAGTGCACTGCAACTCATGGAACCTTATGACTGGATATTGGGTGACCTCTGAACTAGCTCTGGCTACCACCATGATGCCTCGCATTTGTTTGTGTTATGTGGGTGTTTTCTGTTTCCGTTACAATGGTGGTCACTGTTGAGGTTGTTGACAACTCCAACCACTCCCTGAGGGATGGATTACACTCACCCCACACCCATCCAGCAAAGGCATCACTGATCATGTGAGCCTGGTAATAAACAGTGGCCGGGTGCAAGTGCCCTTAGCCAGTAAAATCACAGTGTGTCCGTGTGCTCATTACGTATGCATGGTGGCCCCGGGCCTTGCCACATTACATCATTGTGCAGTGTATAGCGGACGCAACCTAGTCACCCCGGGCAGTGGGTATGACCTTGGACATGTAGCACTGTCGCCCCCCCTCGATACGTTAGAGGAGTGGACTGGTGTGAATGATCATCACATGGCTCTGGGCGTGGTTCAGTACTGAAAATTTGCAAATGCGTGTGTCTGTGTTGCAGTGTGTGTATGTCCGTTGTTGAGTGTAAGTGGTCCCTGATGGGAATTAGACACCCGCCTATGTGATCAAGTTCCGCTGCCATGAGTTCAACCCGCACCTGTACAGCCACCTCCCTCATGCAGTCTAACACCTGGCCTTGGAATACGATGTGTGCCTGGGTGAGGTGCTGGGGGCCAGACGTGGTGGTGTGTGCCTCCTGCTGTGTGGTCTGTGCAAGGGGTGGGGTCTCCAGGATGCAGCTGGGCTGCCCTGTTCCTGGAGGTGGGTTGCCGTGGATGTCCATGACCTGTTGTGGTGCGACGGTGTGGAGGTCCTCATCAGCATAATTGAGAAGTTGTCTGGTCTGCACTGCAGGAGGTGTTGATTGTCCCTCTGCCATGTGAAGGGGAGATGCATGTGAAGATTATGTTGACATGTTTGTTGTCGCATTGTACATGTATACATACAGACTGCATGACACTGGACGTTGTGACTGTTTGTGAGGTTCTGAGTATTTGAGGCGGGCCAGTGGACATTTCAACGACAGCAGGGATGTGTGCTTGTACTTAGCCATTTTCGACTCACATTTCCCTGCCATGCCAGGAGGGATTGGCTCGTTTCTACGGATTAGTGGCCTCACTTGTGTACTCTGTTCTGTTTTGGACATGTTGCAGTTTGTACCACATTGTTGTCAATGTTGGTGTGCTCTGCATGTTGTGTCTGTGCTGCATTTTGGGGGAGTCGTCCCTGCAGCTCTGATTTTGCTGCCCCTCATCCCTTTGAGGTGGTGTGCCTTTGACTTCTGTGCCTCTAGGGTGCTGAGATGTTGCTTACTTGGGTACATTGGTCTCTTGGTGGGATGTGGTGGCCCGGGGCATGTTATGTCTGCAGATGTGTTGTTGACGTCAGGGGTGGTTTGTGCATGTAGATGTGTCAGAGTGTGACCTGCTCTTTTAAGAAGTTGGTCCACACTCAGCCACATCTGTGTCATTGCGTACAACGTTTCATGGCATATTGACTGCGTCAATGCTATTGGTCATGCTGTGTCACTTGCATTGTCAGTGTTGCTCACAGACACGCCACACTGCTGGGTTTGACACATGTGCATGTGTTGGTTGTGTGATTGGTGGTGTGTGGGACGGACCCCCTCTGGGCACATGATGGACGGGGGCCTACTTGCTTTTCCTAGGTGTGCTACAGTGTGGTGAGGGGACCAGGGACATGCTCTAGAATCATTGTGGGTGTGCAGTGTGCTGTACGTAATTGTGCATGTGTGCCATTGTGCCCACCTCCCCCGTCCCCCCAGTACCTGGTCATTACTCACCCTGTTTCTGTTGTGTCAGGTCTTGTTGGGCAGAGTGGGCTCCCCCAACTCCTGCAACCGTCTCACCACTGATGGCTGTGGATACCATTTCCTCCATCTCATCCGGCTCCTCCTGTGGCGCTGGACTCCCACCTCCTGTCTGCATTGCTGGCTTCTGGTTGTTGGCGCATTTCTGCTTGGTTTTGCACTTCACATCATTCCAGCGCCTCTTGACCTCTTCCATTGTCCTCCTCAGCACACCGACTGCATTCACATTGTCTACGATGGACTTCCATGTCCCAGTTGGCAATGACACAGTGTAGGTGACGGACAGTGGTTGATGGTGTTTTGTCAACTCCGTTATCAGGATCCTGTTATCTGGCGCTCTGATCCGTGTCTTCCTTTTCTTCTTGATGTTGCCTTTCCCTGACCCGAGGTCCTGGCATGGTCGTCTGTGGGGCTTGTGGGGTTTGGGTTGTCCTCTGCACTCGGTCCGGGTACATTCATGTTGCTACGCAGTTTATTTATATATTTTTTTATTTTGACTGCTTTTATGGTGCATTTTCACGCTTGAGGCGTGGGAATTGCAGGGCTGTCACTGGTTATCGCTGAATTATGTATCGCAATTTGGGACATCGCTGCTTTTTTCACGTTGGTGTTTCGCATTTGTTCGGCGTCGCATGTGATCATCCCCTCAGGCCCCGCAAACCACATGTCTCCCTCCATTTATAACAAAGGGGTGCCCTGTTTCTGCACCCTAGGTGATCTACCCCCACACAGCAGTGAAGACCCAGTTAACAACATAAATCAAACATTTAGTGATTCCGAGAGATTCATTTTGCAGTGGTAATCTCTTTCAATAGCTCCTGGGCTTCCTCTAAGCGCAAAAGCATATGGCATTTTCCTTTAACCAACACTTGTTTTAATCCTTTATCTGTCATGATTTTGGGGGCAGTGGACCATCCTGCCCTGGTTTTTATTTTTATTCATGTGTCTGTATAAAGAGAAATAATGGCTTTTAGTAGAGTGGGGGGATTCCCCAGGCATTCAGTTTTGACCAGAGCCTCGGTATTAAATGCAATTTGAAAGTCTATCAAACCGGCATACAGGGCCATGCCCTTAGCTGGTCTTTTTATTTTATTATCATAAATGATTTATCCCATGACCTGGCTTCCTCTTCCTTTCTTTGGATGTAGAGCGCATTTCTATATTTTTTCCTTATGTCAATCTGCAATCGTATCCAGATCTTCTCCCCCTTGTTGTTTCTGGAGGTTTTAAGGATGGTATTTAATTGTTGTTTTAAAGTGCGAAATAGTTTTTTGCTGCTCCATCCAGGCCTGGGCTCAGATGCATCCTTATTTCTGACCTTTATTGTATTAATGGTGTCTGACTCTTTTAGGAATGTGGCCAAACGTCCCCAACGATTTGAATTTGGAGGCTCATTGCGTACCCTTTGAATCACTGTCAAGAAGGAGTCCACACACATGCCGTACTCTTCTTGATTGTCCATGTCATCCTATTGATGGGCTCCAGCTCATTTTCCTTTCCGATATGAAAAACTTGAGGGGAACAGGGGCGACATATGTGGCTTCCCAGCTGAGGATGGCATGGTCACTAGCTAATGGAGAGTACTTCACCAGGACGTATGCCAAGCAGCACCCTGCAGCCACCGATACCTTCGCAGGCCTGATCTTCGGACTTCACTTGTGCGAAGTTTTCCCACATTGGACATCATCCAACTTTCCACAGGAGCCAAGGTTTCCACCAAGGTACAGTGCTTTAGCCAGCTGCTGTCAGAGAGTCCCTCTATGGAGGCAGCTGGTACCCAGACCTGCCAACAACCACTGACATCCTTCTACAAAAAAGGACTTAATCAGAAGGTAAAGTTTCCACCGGGATGAACCTGGTCCTTGTATTCGACCCACACGCCAATACATGCGGCGTAAACTTTTGACCCGGTCTAGTGTGACCAGATACCCCCATTGGCGCTTTGCACTCTTTGGCATTAAAAACACCTAAAATGTTCAATAATCACTTCTCCAGTTCCCTTTATATAGATTTTTGTCATTTTCGTGTCTATTTGTTCCATAAAATTTGCTCTCTATATTATTTTTATAAATTAGAGCAGGATTTTTAATGTGTTGAGTTTTCTACCTTTTAACTGTTTTAGTGTAGATAAAAGCTTTACACATTTCTCCTAAATTAAGCCTATCTGCTCTGTGAAACAGCTACCAAGGGTTGAGCTCAGGTTTATATTATTGAGACCTAAATGGGCATATTCTGGAGTCAGGATTAGTGTCATTATTTCTTGAAGAGAAGTACCATCCACTTCAACTAATGATCCCCTTTCTTACAAGGGCCTTTGCCTTTTTAATCTTGAATGAGCCTTATAACGTGGGCCATCTTGGTCATGCTGCCTTCTGTTCCTACAAGTCATATGTTCCTATTTCAATATTTAGTTTAATGTAATCTTTGAAAAGTCATATGCTCTAATCAGGAGCTGAAGATGAATGTGTTCATATTTGTCTTTCTTTTAATGATCAATCATCTCAACATTAAGCTCGACAGCCTCTGTTCCTGGTTGTCAATCTTTCAAAGTACAAGTACAAATATTGCTTCCCTAGGGGAAAATGTGTTTCATGGTTAACCTGGAGAATCCATCTTCGTCCGTGAGGGAATTCATATTTAGGTTAGAGAAAATGGAAGAAAAATCAATGAAATGTTGCAGTGTAGGAGGCAGTCTACTAAAGCAGACTCTCAAATGGAGCCTGTCTTTTTTTTAAGGAGAAAACATCATTCTTAAAGGAGAGTAACAATGGTGCAGTCATATCCACAACCTCTACAAATATAGTGGAAGGCTTGTATTTATAAACAGGAGGTTAGGAATAGTAATTAAATGAGCAAATATATTTTTGTCAGAAGAAACATGATGGGTCCTATTCAGAAAGATGTTGCTGTAATTAACTCTGAGAGTACACCTGCCTTACTAATGAATTCAAATAGTAAGTCAGAAGTATAACTAACCCATTCCTGGAATTCAGCAATACATTTGAATTACTACAAGAATGATGCAAACCAAATCATTGGAAATCTGGACTGATGTGTGCTGTTAAGTTCCAACATGTATTTAAATAGCGAAAAGCAGCAGCAATATAAATGGGCAGCCAAATAACTTAGGCAGGCAAAATAGCACTAGAACAACACCATAGTATAACAAGCATTGGCAAAGCCAATAGACCTGGCATTCCACATAGCTGCAGTACTTCAAGTCATTACAATTTTGGATACCCTCCTGAGGTGGAAGTAACTACACCACAAGTCTATCATAGAGCTACAGTACCTCAATTAATTTCAAGATTTCTTCAGAGTCATATCCATCTGCTTGAAGTCATCTTATTTAGTTGTATCATAGGTACTTACTAGATGTTCCTTTTGAGTCAAATTAACATCTTTATATGTTATTCACAAAGCTTGGGGGGAAGCGTGGCTTCGACAAAAAAATATTCATAAATTATTTTTCTGCTTGGTAAATATGCCAAAGCTGGCTTACGACGATGAGTCAATATTGCAAATTTCAATAAATGTCTTTGTTACTATAAAACACTTGTGATGACAACGTAGTATTCATAGGTACTCAGAGTCACTGGTAAATTGAGGCACCTTACACCTTATCAAACTGTTTTCTGACTGGCACCATACATATGTACCTCTAAATTGCAGGTGCTTATAATAAAGTTGACCTATGACTGAATTATGCTGATTCCTTGTCCTATGTAGCAAAATATCAGTGTCAGTTAAGAAAAAACAATAGATAAAGAAATTTGATTAAAAGTGTCGCCAGTAGGAAGTTATAGTTAGGACCTAGTTTCCATTGGAAACACATTTTTTTACTTTCCTATAACTTGGTGTCATTTGACCAATCTTCATGAAATTTCCCAGAAAAATGTGTCAAAAGTAGGTTCTGTGCGCTATGGAAAGTTTGGGGGTGATCTGTGCATTGAGGACCGGGAAATAGGGGCACAAAATAAGCGTGCATTTGTAATGTTAATTCCCGTAGGAACATGTTGTCAAAACTACAATCTGCAATGCTGGACGGAATTATACCAAATTTGGCAGAAAGGTAGATGTTTTTTACATAGATTGTGCTTTTTGGTATTTGGTGCAAATCTGTTAAGTAGTTTTCGAGAAATTAAAACGAACAATATAGTGATATTTCTGGCCGCAGATATTTCACGACAAATCTGCATTAGATAGTGAATGTGTGCTCCAACGGGAATGCTGTGATTGACTAGGCTCAACCTGAACAGAAAGTTTCAGCTGCCATTTTATTGATCGGGAATGGTTCCCCGGCTGAACATTTCTGTGACAGCTAGCATAAGGGGTCAGGGTGGAGTTGCTCTGACCTCATGTTTGAGAAATGGGGGTGTTAGTTATGTGTCCAAAATTGATTTATTAATCGTGTGTGATATTCATGACGATGACACAACTGCCAGCGCAGACCCCTGTGTACCATTGCGGGGATGTCACGACTATTGCAGCAACAACGCGAATATTGGTGGCATGTATATATAAAAATATATATTTGTACACACTCGCCGGTCACTGTCACAGACTCATGTATGCACTCACAAACTCACTTGGACATTAATACACCCATTCAGATACCCACTCATGCACTTATACATCCAGTCACATACCCAGTCAGATACTCATGCACCCACTCACATACCCATTCAGATACTCATGCACCCACGTACAGACTCACTCAGAGAGTGACGCCCATGTTCAGAGACTCACGCACCTACTTAGAGACCCACTCAAAGACTTATGCGCACAGTCTCATACCTACTTAGAGAGTCTTACACTCACTTGCAGACCTACCTGGGCACTCATGCACCCATTCACAAACCCACTCACACAAGCATATATGTACTCAATGACCCACTGAGACACTCATACACTCATGCATAGATATACTCAGCCACTCATACACCCACTCACATACCCAAACAGTCACTCACATGCTCAGTAAAAGACCCTCTTAGAGACGTATGCACTCAGTCACTCACTTATACACTCAGAGACTCACATACACACTCAGAGACATGCTCAGATATACACAGACCCACTCACTCACCCACTCAAAGATTGACGCATCCACTCCCAGTCACAGACCCCCTCAGACACTCATGCATGCACCCATTCACTCACCCACTAACAGACTTATGCTCTCAGTCACAGACACATTGAGACACTTGTACACCCACTCACTGATCCACTCAGACACTCATACACCCACTCACAGACCAACTCAGATACTCACATATCCATACAGTCACTCCTACTCCCTCTCACAAACCCACTCAGAGACGTATGCACCCTGTCACTGATACACTCAGAGACTCACGCACACACTCACACTCCCACTCAAAGACCCAAGCACCCATTCACAGAACCAGTCAGACACTCATGGTTCCAGTCATTGACCCATTGAGAGACTCATGCACTCACTCACAGACTCACTCAGACAGTCCTGCACCCACTCACTCACCCACTCAGACACCCAATTAGACACTCATGTATCAACTCACGGATCCACTCAGACAGTCATATATTTACTTTCAAATTCACAAAGGCACTCATGCACCTACTCACAGATTGACTGAGAGACTCCTGCAACCAATCACCGATCCATTGAGACACTGATGCATCCAGTCATAGATGCACTGAGACAGTCACACAGTTCATTACAGAACCATTGATGGTCTAATACGCCGTCTCATAGATCCACTGAAATACTTATACATTGAGTGAGAGACTTACTGATACAGTGGTGCATGCAGTTGCAGAATACGCTGAAATAGTTATTTACTTGTTATAGAGATATTAAGGGAATCATACATGCTAAGGTGGTGCACCATGCATATGTAATGTTCAATATCTAATTATAAAAATAAAACACAAGGGCATAATAGTTATGAAGTAAAATAAAAAAAACTTAGAAATTCACTGAAAAAACCAAAGGTTACAGGGACGTTACAGTTCAGAAATAGATTTTGAAAACCATAGAAATTCACTGAAAAAAACAAAGGTTACAGGAACGTTATAGTTAGGCAATAATATTAAAAAACATAGACATTTACTGAAAAAGCAAAGGTTGAAGGGACTTTATTGTTAGGCTGGCATTTCACTCTAACAAAACCAGAGAAATTCAGCTGAGCTAACTATTAACTCGCACCCCCGTAATGCGCTGCTTATGACCTCACATATTACATCACCCATGACATGCCAGTGACATCACTGATGACAATGCTGATGACATCTCAAATGACATCACTGATGAACATCATCCACCCACTCCAACTTCCACACTACCATTAACAAATTCATCCACAGACCTACACAAGTACTTCACACCCACTCACTGATTCATAGATCTACACGCACATCTACTTAGTCACCCATACAGCCACTCATACACCAACTCACTCACTAATACAGCCACTGATATATTCACCCATACATCCACATAGCCATTCACATGCTGAGTCAGTCATCCATACAGCTACTAACACACCTACTCACTCACCCATAGAGTCAATCACACAGCCACTTACTCACCTATCCAGTTTTTGTTTTACGGATCCGGCACCGGGTATCAGAAAGCTTTACATAGCCCCAGTTGCATTACATGAGGACGCATTCATTTTTGTTAGGCACAGGGAGATTAAGTGATTTTCCCAGAATCACAGGATGTTCAGCTTCATTGCCGAGACTCGAACCTGGTTCCCCAGATTCGAGGTCGACCACCCTAGCTGTTAGGCCAACTCCTCAGTTATACACACATCCACTCTTTTACTCATACAGATACTAACACATACCCACTCACCTATACAGTCACTGACACACCACTCTCACAATCACTCATTCACACATACAGTCACTTATATACTCCAACACTCACCTATACTGCCTTCCACATATGCAATTATTCACCCATATACCACTGACACATCCATTCCCTCACTGACACAGCTATACACACACTCTGTCACCCATACAGCTCCTCACAGATATACTTATTAACCCATACAGCCACTGACTCACACACTCACTAATCCATGCAGGCAGTCACACACATACTTACCCACCCACACACACACTCAGAACACCCATACAGGTACACAGACAACTAATCAGTCACCCATACAGTCACTGATTTACCCACTCACCAATCCATACAGCCACTTAGACACCAACTGACAGACTGGTACAGACATTCATACAACTTAGTCTCCCACTGTCACATTCACTGAGACACCTAATCACTCACTTATAAAGTCAGTCATGCACCCACTGAATCGTCCATACAAACACTCACACACCCTGTGATTCACCAATACACCTTGGTGTGTATATATATATATATATATATATACATATACATATACATATATATATATTCACTGAAAAAACCATAGGTTTCAGGGGTGTTATAGTTAGCTGGACTTTTCACTTGTACAAAACCATTGAAATTCCCCCGTTATAGTTAGTTCAGCTAACTATAACTCGCGCGTCACATATTACATCACTCATGACATGGTCAGTGACATCACTTATGACATCACTGATGACATCTCAAATGACATCACTGATGACATCACTGATGACATCATTCAGTGAATGTGTGTTTTTCTGAAAATTAAATATGTTTTATATATGTATATCTCAAGGTCGATGGAAGAATAAATGGGTATATAAGTGTCTAAATGGATGATTTGTTTTTGAAAAATTGATTGTGTAACTGACTGATTAAGTGTATCATAGTGAATACATGGCTTAGTGAGTAATGTTTAAATATGTAAATATCTGTATCAGTCTCTCACTTTGTGTATAAGTGGCTGCATGGGTTGGTGAGTAGCTACATGGGTGTCTATATAGGTTATTAGTTGGTTTTTTGAGTATCAGTCTGAGTGTCTGCATGGTTCGGTGGGGGGTATTACGTAGTGCATAGGTGCATGAATGAGTGACTCACTGTTTGTATGTGTTGAACACAGCATGTGTGCAGGACTGTATGGGTGGATGAGTGTGTTTATGGGTGTGTTAGTGAGTGAATGACTGTCTCAATAGTGTCTTTATGAGTAACTACATATGTTTTAAACTACTATATGTGACTATTGGTGTATATATGTGAGTATATGTGAGAGTGAGAGATTGAAAGAGTTCCTGTATGAATAAGTATGTGTTTCTATAACTGATTGTTTAAAAGACTAAGTATGTGTAAGTTTCCGTAGAAGTAAGTGTGGTGGTGTGTGTATAACTGTATATGCAAGTAAATGTATGTTTGATTCTTTATTAGCATGAGTGACTATGTGTGTGAGTAACTCTATGGATGAGTGGCATTGTGTAACAGGATGTATAGGTGTATGAGTACATATGATGAGTGAGTACATGTATGAGTGACTGTATAGGACTGTTGGTGAATGAGTGGATGTGTATGTGGATCTTAGAATTACTGAAGAGGTTGTTGTAACTGGTATTGGTATGTCCATTGTTTTGAAAATTTTAGTCTCTATTTTTGAATGTGTGTATCAAAGGTTATATTAGGGTGAGAGGAGGTCTGCCACTCTATCACAAGGATGATGTCATCAGTGATGTCATCAGTGATGTCATTTGAGATGTCATGAGTGATGTCATGAGTGATGTCACTGACCATGTCATGAGTGATGTAATATGTGACGTCATCAGCAGTGCATTGCGGGCGCGCGAGTTGTAGTTAGCTGAACTAACTATAACGGGGGAATTTCAATGGTTTTGTACAAGTGAAAAGTCCAGCTAACTATAACACCCCTGAAACCTATGTTTTTTTAGTGAATTTCTGAGGTTTTTTAAATACTAATTCCTAACTATAACGTGCCTGAAACCTATGGTTTTTTCTGTGAATTTCAAAGGTTTTTTAAATGCTAATTTCTAGCTATGCCTACAGAGATAGGACATGTGAAGAAAGAAGAAAAATGCACAGAAAGAAACAAAAGAAGTGCAGAAAGAAGCAACAGAAGTCCTCAAATACAAAGATAAGTGCAGGAAGAAGGATAACGTGCAGAAAGAACAAAAAGAAGAGCAGAAAGCCTTGTTGCAAAATCATCCTGTACCCTCAACTTTTTCAGACGGATACTGGTGGTAACTGAGTCTGACTAACCAGTCCTAGAGCCAGTGCTATGTTAAAAGACACTTAGAATACAGTGAAAACACCTACATACACTAGGGAACATTATGCGTTGGTGTCCCCCTGTGATTAGCATGACCTCCTCTGTAAGCCCCTAGTATATAATAGGGCATGGGGATTAAAACTACCTCTTAAAACAGGCCACAGGGCGTTTTTGCACACGTTAACTCAGGCCCCGTCCCCTCCCTTCACCACTGTATAAACACGCCCTGTGTCCATTTTTAGTTGGGAGATTAAGTTCATTTGAATCCTGAGGGTCCCTAGGGTCCAACTAGCCCACTAGGTACCTCCAGTAAGTGCCACAGAGCTGCGTTGCAGAGATGTGTAAAAAGTGGCACGGCCTGGACCACCTCTCTGCAATGCAGCTCAGTGGCGCTTACTGGAAGCACTTGGTGGGATAGTTAGCCCCCAGGGGCCCTCAGTATTGAAGGGAAATTATATCCCCAATTTAAAACGTGCCATAGTGCGTGTTTGCACATGTCACCTCAGGCCCCGTCCCCTCTCTTCACCACTGTGTAAACGCGCCCTGTGGCTGTTCTAAGTTGAGAGATTAAGTCCCCTTGAATCCTAAGGGTCCCTAGGGTCAAACTAGACCACTAGGTACCTCCAGTAAGCGCCAGAGAGCTGCGTTGCAGAGAGGTGTAAAAAGGGGCTTGGCCTCAGAACACCTGTCTGCAGCGCAGCTCCCTGGCGCATACTGGAGATGCCTGTTGGGGGCGCGTTTGCAGAGTGCTTCACGGAGGGGGCATGGCCTCCGGCACGATGCCAGTCTTTTATTTATTTTAATTTTTTAAGAAGGGGGCTGTGTGGTTCCCCTTCTTATTCTAATTTATTGGCCCTGATGACCCCATCCCCCAGGGCCTGTCTCCTAATTATATTTTTTTGACCCCAATCCCCAGGGCCGGCCACTGTTTTTTATTATTTTTAAAAAATATATATTTATAGACACACCTAGGACATGCTGGACAAACCGTACGTACCTATCACCATGACGATTTGCGTGATATTCATTAAAAGGCGACTATGCATGCAATGAATCCATGTGGAATGTATTTACACCACTAGTGAAGCTCTGACATGTCTGATGCCCTACCGTGCCTAATCCCGGTAGACACCCTTGTCGTTTATTTATACAAACATGGGTAGCTATTGACGGGCACATTTAATACACATGCACACCAAGCCATTCAAAGGGGATTCGACAAAAATTCGACCAAAACTATGCAAGAAACCCCCCTCACGGTTAATAAAACACACATCCACTGCCGGATGTGTAATACTTTTTATTTTACTCTTTGGAAAGGGGACGAACATCACTTGAGAGTCACAGCGCGCTCCTGACAGAGCCCAATGCTGTGTTACACCCACCATTGCCTGCCGAGTGCCACACACCTCTGTGTTGTAATCCACTAGCTAGTGCATATGCTATGACACTCTCTAGCCCATGTGCACTGTAACACCACCCCGTGAATATGTCATGCCACACTTGTCTTCGCACGGGTTATATTGCCCCATCTAACCTGCCTTCCTCGATGCCTATGTCATAACGCACAGTGCTATGCCATACATATTACAATCTGGGATCCATATCTTTGTCACAGTGCATATGCAACGTTACACTCCCCAGCACATATTTTATATTACAACTTTAGAGACTAGTTAGGTTACACAACACTGCCCTGTGCATATTACACTCCAAGGCGCATATCGCATAGCACGCGCTAGTGCCTGTGCTATCTCGCGCTCTCCAATGAATCTGTAATTGCGCACAATGTATTGCATATTATATTTCACGCCCGGTTCATCTTATATCACACTTTTTGGTGCATAGTTTATACCATACACTATATCTAGTTTTCATTTTCAATCGTGCTCTCAGGACTATGTTCTATATAACACTGTGTTCACCTACCCTTTTCACGGGCATTACATTTTGCGATAGGGGGTGGAGGGTCAGGGGGTGTTTCTGCCAAGTGAGCCCGGAGTCACAGTCACAAACGTCATCTTCTTCCTGAATAAAAGTGAGATTATGCTGCATACTTGTTCATATTTTAAGTAGTTCGCACAGACACAATGTTTTAAAAACAATAAAGTTCCTAATACCTGCCTTCTCTGAACAGTTAGCTTGCTGCCCCATCCCCCTCCTCCCTATCCTCCGTTGTGTGAATCCATGGACTAGCCTCCTCCCTCCTGCCATGCATGGTCTGATGTGCTGCCACTGCCCTCAATTTAGTATGATGTACCAGTCCACTCCTCCTGCCCTCCATTGCCCAATTCTATGCCCCATCATTGACCTCCTGCTTAAACTCTGTGCTTAGCTTGCTGCCCCTATTCTCCTTCCCCCTGCCCTCCAATGTCTTTGTGCATGCCCCTGCTCCATCCTTTTTGCCCACCATGTCCCATGGACCTGCCACTCATATCTACTCTGAGTGTTCTGTTGAGCTGCCACTCCCCTCCCACCTGCCTAGCATTGTCAGATGACTGTAACCTGCCCCTGCCACCTCCACCCTGCCTGTCCACATGCCATGCCCCTATCCTCTTCCTCCTGTCCTACATGGTCCATTGTACTGCCACACCCTTCTGCCCTCCCTGGTCTGTTGTGCTGCAACTGCTCCTCCTGCCTGCCCCGTGTGGTCTGTTGTGAGGCCCCTTCCCCTGAACTTTCTTGTCTGTGCACAGGTCCTGACCCTCCCTTCTATCCTCCATTGTCCTTTGTGCATGCCCCTGCACCCTCCTTCTTGCCCATCATAGCCATTGTGCTGCCACTAACCCTCCCACTTGCCATGCATGGTCTTCTGTGCTGCCATGGCCCCTCCCACCTTCCCTGTGTGGTCAGTTAGCTGCCCCTGACCCCCTCCCACCTTCCCTCCATGGTCTGTGTGTATGCCATCACAGTCTCACTGTTGCTCTTCATGGTGTGTCTTGCTTCTAGTGCCCATCCTGCCTGACCTCCATGGCTATCTTGCTGCTCCTGCCCTGCCCCCTTGCCCCCAGCCCTCTGTTTACATGTGCAGACCCCTACTCCCTCCCTCCTGGCTTGTCTGTTCCATTGTAGTGCCCCTGATCCGTCCCTCCTGCCCTTTATGGTCTGTTATGCTGTAGCTTTCTCTCCTGTCTGTCCATTATGGTCAGCTAGCTACCATTGCCTCTTTCCCATCTGTTCTCTGTTGTCCATGTGCATGGTCCTGTCCCCTCCCTCTTGCTTTCTATGGATTGTTGTGCTGCACTCCCGTCCCGCATGCGCTGTGTGGTGTATTGTGCTGCTGCAAACCCTGATGCCTGCCCTGTAGGGTCAGTTTGGTGCACCTCTCCATGTCCCTCCTGTCCTCTGTTATCCGAGTCCATGTCCCTATCCCATTTCCTTCCATGATCCAATGTACCATACTTGCGAACATTTTGAACTTGGTAAGAGGGAGATTTTAAAACAAACTGGGGTATTGATTTTCCCCTTTGAGTTACATTGAAAAAGAGGAGATTGTAGACAGGAGACAGATCAAATAAAGCCCATTTGAGCTTAAAAACATTGGACATTTCCTGGCTGAATCGGGTCTGTTGGCATGTATGGTTGTACTACCATTGCCTCTTCCTTCTGTCCACAATGGTCTATTACATTGCCACAGCCTCTCTTGCAAGTCCTGTATTGTTGGTTTGTTGCCCCTGCTCCCCTTTCCACTGCTCTCCATAGTCTGTCGTGCTTCCACGGCCCTTCCTGCCTGCTCAGTGTGGTTAAATTGTTGCCTTTGCACCCTCCTACCTGCCTTCAATTTTCAGAGTCCGTGCCCCTGGCCTCTGCCTCTCAACAGTATCCTAATGAACAACTAGATTGCTAACATTCTATATTTATTACAAAAGTGTGGAACGCCTGACATCATCTTGATGTAATCAAAACTGTAATACCTAGAGCATTTCCTTTAGAAATTACATATATGAGAGGGTCTTATTGGCATAAAAATTATGGTTAGTGCTCTAAAAGACTAAAATAAGGACATATTTTCTGAGTTTTCAAATAGCGACAAAGCACTTTTAAATTATTTGTTATCTTTATGTTTTTTTATCCAGTTGACCACTTGATTAAATGTTGCACTTAGGGGAGAGGATGTGGTGTTACTTCCAGAACTGCAGACTTTGCAACTGGGGAACCAGTTTGAAGTTTCTGCTTCAGCTCGACATTCTGTGATTCTGGTCAAATCACTTAGGGCCATATGTAGGTAGCCCAATACCGGTCGGTAACAGCCGATTTTCGGTAATTATACCGTTACCGACCGGTATTTAGGCTTTTTATATGTAGGGGGATCATTTCTGTATTCGGTAATTTACCGAATCGGTAAAATTACCGAATCGGTAAGTTTACCGATTCGGTAAATACCGAATACAGAAATGAGATGTGGGGGGAGTGTGTGGTAGGTGTGGGGATTCGTTATTTACCACCAACTGAAAGTTGGTGGTAAATGACGAATGACTCAGTAAATGCATTTTTTGGCCCTTAGATGTGTGCAATGTGGCAGACACACATGCCCTCAGGGCATGTATGTGTGCCACGTGTGCACACATGCAGGAATCAGGGGTGCAACAGGGTGTCAATGTGACACCCTGCCACCCTTGATTGAGCTCCCCACATTACCGATTCGGTATTTACCGATTCAATAATGGTAACTGGCTTCCCATTGATTCCTATGGGCCTCCTGGCCCATAGGAATCAATGAGATACAGGTTACCATTACCGAATCGGTAAATACCGATTCTAAAATACCGACACTTACCGAATCGGTATTTTTTTACCTACATTACATTTACCGATTCATAAATACCGAATCGGTAAAATTCGGTATTTAAGAATCGGTAAATGTAATTTACCTACATAAGGCCCTTAGTCTCCACTTGTCTACAACCAAAATGAATTTGTTCTTGTGTGATGTAACCAATGCTCATGTAAAGCACTCCAATACCTGACAAGTCTGCACTATATAACACTGCAAAAACACAAAATAATAAGTGTTTTGCACACTTCTGTCATTGGGCTATATTTGGGCTACATCTGGGTGATTTTGGGCTACATTTGGGCTCTTTTGTCTCCTGTGGCCATCTTGGGAGATTTATTTGTTATGAAGTTTCCTAATTTCCTCATGTACTGCAGTCTCCTCAGTAGGAAATGCTTTCAGTTTTTTGACTTTGATTCCATCATAAAGGTATTCAGATATGTCATACATTTGCCATAAATTCTGAATGTTAGCACTCTAGTTGCTCATTAGATCACTGTAGTAAAACTACTGTTCACCATGGAAGTCTGCTCCTGGTATTAAAAGTGCATGTTTCAGTCTGCATGTCAGAATATTTTAATGAAATAGAAGAGGATTTGAGAAGTCACTCAAAATGTGCCCTCATTTTCTTTCTTCAGCATTAATCATAATTTCTATGGCAAAATGAACCCCCTCATTGTGTTCCTTTTTAAATTAAATGTTTTAAGTGTTACCAGTTTATTCCAATCAAGATGGCTTCAGGCGTGCCATACTTTTGTCATAATGAAGACAGTAAGCGCTCTAGTTGTTTTTAAGAACATTCTGGGACATTCTGTCATTGGGCTATACTTGGGCTACATCTGGGTGATATTTGGGCTACATTTGGGCTCTTTTGTCTCTGGTGGCCATCTTTGGAGACTTATTTGTTATGAAGTTTCCTAATTTCCTCATTTACTGCAGTCTCCTCAGTAGGAAATACTTTCAGTTTTTTACTTTGATTCCATCAAGAAGGCATTCAGATGTGTCACACATTTGCCATAAATTCAGAATGTTAGCACTCTTTTTTGCTCATTAGATTACTTTAGTAAAGCTACTGCTCACCAGGGAAAACTGCTGCTGTTATTGAAAGTGCATGTTTCAGTCTGCATGTCAGAATGTTTTAATGAAATAGAAGAGGATTTGAGAAGTCACTCAAAATGTGCCCTAATTTTTCTTTCTGCAGCACTAATCATACTTTTTATGGAAAAATGAACCCCCTCATTTTGTTCCTTTTTAAATTAAATGTTTTAAGAGTTACCACTTTAATCCAAGCAAGATGGCTTCAGGTGTGCCGTACGTTTATCATAAGTAGGACTGTTAGCGCTCTAGTAGTTCTTTGGAACACTCTGGGAAGCTGCAGTAGAACACAAAGGAATCAACTGACAGTCTCTGCCCTTGTTGGATGTACATGTTTTACTGAGAATGTCAGACTTCATTCTCACATGACTGAGAAAGATAATGTGATATTACAGAAAATAAGCTCTCAGTTTAGCTTATAGATCACCTTCCAAACCTCTGTGGTAAAAGCATGAGAAAATATTTTTCTCTCAATCATGATATCCCAGCAGAAGGCTTTTTCACATGGTGAAATCACCTTAGAACATACCACAATTCCTAAAATGAGTATGGTACCATCAACAAATGATTTATAATGTAACTAAAGTCTTAAAACCTTCTATTAACTGCAATGATTTTTAATGAGGTGCTATCATGTATATTGGTCCCAAGATGGCTGCCAACACTTCTTGGATGAAGTGCTGACAGCCAATCAGATCTCAGGATGTGGTTAGGCTCCGCCCACATATATATATGCTTTTAATTCTATTTTCTCAGGAAATACTGAACAGATTTACACCAGACCTGCAAAAGGTACTTCCTTGATGTTATGGCTACCTTTCTGCCAAATTTCAAGTAATTCTGTTCAGCCGTTCGGGCTGTAGCTGTGTCTAAAGGTCATATGGAAAAATGCATGGGGAAAATGCGTTTTGGGACCCCCTTTTTTCTCGGCCCCTGCTTGACGAATCACCCCGAGGCTTTCAGGGTTGGAGCTGAACCGAGCGCCCCATTAGTTTTGAAAATTTCGCGAGGATTCGTCAACCGGCGCCAAAGTTATTCAAAATAGAAGTTTGAGATTTCCTATGGAAACTAGGTTGTAACTATAACATATATATATAATATATATATATATATATATATATATATATTACCTACTGGCAGTCGCCAGTAGGTAGTTATAGTTAGGACCACGTTTCCATAGGAAAACCTCAACATTCTATTTTGAATAACTTTGGCGCCGGTCGACGAATCCTCGCGAATTTTTCAAAATAGGTGGGGCGCTACGCTCCGCTCCTACCCTGAAAGTCTCGGGGAGATTCGTCAAGCGGGGGCTGAGATAAAAGGGGGGTCCCAAAACGCGTTTTTCCCATGCATTTTTCCATAGGACCTTTAGAACGAGCTACAGCCTGAACGGCTGAACAGAATTACTCAAAATTTGGCAGAGAGGTAGTCCCTAGGTCAAGGAAGTGCCTTTTGTAGGTTTGGTGTAAATCTGTTCAGTAGATTCTGAGAAAATAGCCTTTAAATCAATATATATATCTGAGCCAGCTTACGGTACGCTTACCGTACGCTTACGGTAAGCGTACGGTGGCGTGCGCGAGCGCGATTCTGATTGGCTCTTAGATCTTAGTAAACATTCGAATCGGCCGAAACCAGGAAGCGGCAGCCGCCATTTTGTGTATTTCACTCTGAAAAAAAAGAGTGAAAACAAGGAAAGGGGGCAATGAGGAGAGTTACAGACCCCCTAACAATTGTAAGGGGGTCAAAGAAGGACAGAAAAGTACAAAGAAACATTTATTGATTTTAAAAAAAATCACGGGGTACGCGTACGGTAAGCTTACGGTAAGCGTACGGTAAAAAAAATAAAAATAAATAAATGAAAAGCAGATTTAAGAGTTTAGAAATTAGGGAGCTCTAAAAAGAGCTGTTGTGTTTATGGAGTCATTTTTTTAGTGGTACCTACAAGTAAGTACCGATGCAGAGTCTAAGGTTCAAGAGGAAGACTCTGTTCCCTTCATCATTGAAGTGCACACCATCTCCTCTATAAATGTCTTGCATGTCGTAACGCAAGTTGTTGTGGTAAATGGCACCCATACCATAGTCACGGAGGAAAGCAGAAACAGATTTGTTGACGTGCTTTCTTGCTTTGTCAATCTGTGGACAGAAATGATTGGACCAGTTCCATTTTTGCCTTTGGCATATGTTGGAAAACACAAAGGCAGTTTTAGGGAAAAGTGTAAACAGTTGTGCAAAGGTGTCCTTCATAAGCATTTCCAGACCTACCCCAGTCAAAGTGCCTAGGTCATTGCCACCACAGTGCACTATTATGAGGTCAGGGTGTTGGATTTGAATGAAGGATTTCACCAATGGCATCAATTGGTGCCACTTTAACCCTCTCTGACCAATCCATTTAATGTCTACATTTGGCAAAGCAAGGTCTCTCACCATATCTGTTTTCTCTGCAAACTTTTCACTCCAGAAGACATAGCTGTGCCCTACAATCCACACTGTGAACATCTTCAAAGGAGAACTGGATGCACTCAGGAGGTGTCTTTCAGTAGAATGGCAATATGAAAAGAAAGACAGTTTGGAAATGGAGGCATA
The DNA here is from genome assembly GCF_964204655.1 of Triturus cristatus. NCBI lineage: Eukaryota > Metazoa > Chordata > Amphibia > Caudata > Salamandridae > Triturus > Triturus cristatus. The sequence goes on from NC_140591.1 coordinate 1,194,399,091, forward strand.
CATATTTTTTACAAAACAAAAAGAACTGATTGGCTGTTTCATACCATTCTAGAAAAAAAACTAGGCTGTATGTGAAAATTAATACAAGCATGTTTTGTATTGGTACAAAAAAATGTGTAACCAAAGAACAGTACTATGGATTTGCTGTTAGGTTTGAAAAGTCAAGCACTCTTGCTCTGTGGAATTGAAACATTGTGTGTCGAACTTCTGACCTAACTGCACACAGCAGTGTTCCATGAGCTGTTGCTATGGTAGCAGGCAGAAGTCAAGTTGGGGGAAGGGTACTAGGCAGAAGTCAAGTTGGGGGCAGGGTACTTTTGGAAAAGGGTTGGTTTTCAACCAATAGAAATGTGTCATTACATTTGAAAAAAAGGGGGAAGCACTGAGATTTGAAACTTACATGTATATGTGTGGAAAAATAGAGGGAAAGTTTGCCATTATCTGGTTCTGCTGAGAGGAGAGAGGTGAACACAACAGAGATCCTGGCTCTGATATTCTGCTGTTTGAGTGTCACATTTCTTTCACAACTAACTAATTATAAAGGTGAGTTTACAGTTTGAGAGGGGATGTATGTGGTAACTTAAGAAATGAATAATAGAAATGGGAATTGTTTTTGTTGTAGTTACACATGGTGGTTTCATAATGTGTCAGTCTGTAAAAGTGATTTTCACTTGGCCCGAAAAAAAAAGAGCAGTAAGTGTGCTTTCAAATTGGCAAAGAAATTTCGTTTTGGCACTAATGTGAAAACATGACTCTGTGTGCATAGAAGAATTATAGGCAGAGATTTATTGCGTCTTGCTCTGGTGATTTCACAGTTGCAGTAGATGGAAAAGAGGAGCGAATTTTTGAGGGAAGAAGCAGAGGCTTAGCACACACCCATGTGCTTGCCATGTATAGTCATGCACAGTAATTAGAAGCGAGTGGGGTTTTCAGGTTTAAGTCTGTAATGCAAATACATTCAGCATCACTAAGGCTGGTTGCCCCTGCTGGAGTGTAGGCAGTCACAGAGAATACACACGGTGGTGGTCTGAAAAAAAAAACAGCTTGGACATGTGCATTTAAATAAAATTAAAAAAAAGGTTTAAGAATGTGTCAGTCTGTAAAAGTGATTTCAAATTGTAAAAAGAGATTTTCACTTGGCCCGAAAAAAAAAGAGCAGTAAGTGTGCTTTCAAATTGGCAAAGAAATTTCGTTTTGGCACTAATGTGAAAACATGACTCTGTGTGCATGGAAGAATTATAGGCAGAGATTTATTGCGTCTTGTTCTGGTGATTTCACAGTTGCAGTAGATGGAAAGGGGGAGCGAATTTTTGGGGGAAGAAGCAGAGGCTTAGCACACACCCATGTGCTTGCCATGTATAGTCATGCACAGTAATTAGAAGCGAGTGGGGTTTTCAGGTTTAAGTCTGTAATGCAAATACATTCAGCATCACTAAGGCTGGTTGCCCCTGCTGGAGTGTAGGCAGTCACAGAGAATACACACGGTGGTGGTCTGAAAAAAAAACAGCTTGGACATGTGCATTTAAATAAATTTAAAAAAAAGGTTTCAGAATGTGTCAGTCTGTAAAAGTGATTTCAAATTGTAAAAAGAGATTTTCACTTGGCCCGAAAAAAAAAGAGCAGTAAGTGTGCTTTCAAATTGGCAAAGAAATTTCGTTTTGGCACTAATGTGAAAACATGACTCTGTGTGCATAGAAGAATTATAGGCAGAGATTTATTGCGTCTTGCTCTGGTGATTTCACAGTTGCAGTAGATGGAAAAGAGGAGCGAATTTTTGAGGGAAGAAGCAGAGGCTTAGCACACACCCATGTGCTTGCCATGTATAGTCATGCACAGTAATTAGAAGCGAGTGGGGTTTTCAGGTTTAAGTCTGTAATGCAAATACATTCAGCATCACTAAGGCTGGTTGCCCCTGCTGGAGTGTAGGCAGTCACAGAGAATACACACGGTGGTGGTCTGAAAAAAAAAACAGCTTGGACATGTGCATTTAAATAAAATTAAAAAAAAGGTTTAAGAATGTGTCAGTCTGTAAAAGTGATTTCAAATTGTAAAAAGAGATTTTCACTTGGCCCGAAAAAAAAAGAGCAGTAAGTGTGCTTTCAAATTGGCAAAGAAATTTCGTTTTGGCACTAATGTGAAAACATGACTCTGTGTGCATGGAAGAATTATAGGCAGAGATTTATTGCGTCTTGCTCTGGTGATTTCACAGTTGCAGTAGATGGAAAGGGGGAGCGAATTTTTGGGGGAAGAAGCAGAGGCTTAGCACACACCCATGTGCTTGCCATGTATAGTCATGCACAGTAATTAGAAGCGAGTGGGGTTTTCAGGTTTAAGTCTGTAATGCAAATACATTCAGCATCACTAAGGCTGGTTGCCCCTGCTGGAGTGTAGGCAGTCACAGAGAATACACACGGTGGTGGTCTGAAAAAAAAACAGCTTGGACATGTGCATTTAAATAAATTTAAAAAAAAGGTTTCAGAATGTGTCAGTCTGTAAAAGTGATTTCAAATTGTAAAAAGAGATTTTCACTTGGCCCGAAAAAAAAAGAGCAGTAAGTGTGCTTTCAAATTGGCAAAGAAATTTCGTTTTGGCACTAATGTGAAAACATGACTCTGTGTGCATAGAAGAATTATAGGCAGAGATTTATTGCGTCTTGCTCTGGTGATTTCACAGTTGCAGTAGATGGAAAGGGGGAGCGAATTTTTGGGGGAAGAAGCAGAGGCTTAGCACACACCCATGTGCTTGCCATGTATAGTCATGCACAGTAATTAGAAGCGAGTGGGGTTTTCAGGTTTAAGTCTGTAATGCAAATACATTCAGCATCACTAAGGCTGGTTGCCCCTGCTGGAGTGCAGGCAGTCACAGAGAATACACACGGTGGTGGTCTGAAAAAAAAACAGCTTGGAAATGTGCATTTAAATAAATTTAAAAAAAAGGTTTCAGAATGTGTCAGTCTGTAAAAGTGATTTCAAATTGTAAAAAGAGATTTTCACTTGGCCCGAAAAAAAAAGAGCAGTAAGTGTGCTTTCAAATTGGCAAAGAAATTTCGTTTTGGCACTAATGTGAAAACATGACTCTGTGTGCATAGAAGAATTATAGGCAGAGATTTATTGCGTCTTGCTCTGGTGATTTCACAGTTGCAGTAGATGGAAAAGAGGAGCGAATTTTTGAGGGAAGAAGCAGAGGCTTAGCACACACCCATGTGCTTGCCATGTATAGTCATGCACAGTAATTAGAAGCGAGTGGGGTTTTCAGGTTTAAGTCTGTAATGCAAATACATTCAGCATCACTAAGGCTGGTTGCCCCTGCTGGAGTGTAGGCAGTCACAGAGAATACACACGGTGGTGGTCTGAAAAAAAAACAGCTTGGACATGTGCATTTAAATAAATTTAAAAAAAAGGTTTCAGAATGTGTCAGTCTGTAAAAGTGATTTCAAATTGTAAAAAGAGATTTTCACTTGGCCCGAAAAAAAAAGAGCAGTAAGTGTGCTTTCAAATTGGCAAAGAAATTTCGTTTTGGCACTAATGTGAAAACATGACTCTGTGTGCATAGAAGAATTATAGGCAGAGATTTATTGCGTCTTGCTCTGGTGATTTCACAGATGCAGTAGATGGAAAGGGGGAGCGAATTTTTGGGGGAAGAAGCAGAGGCTTAGCACACACCCATGTGCTTGCCATGTATAGTCATGCACAGTAATTAGAAGCGAGTGGGGTTTTCAGGTTTAAGTCTGTAATGCAAATACATTCAGCATCACTAAGGCTGGTTGCCCCTGCTGGAGTGTAGGCAGTCACAGAGAATACACACGGTGGTGGTCTGAAAAAAAAACAGCTTGGAAATGTGCATTTAAATAAATTTAAAAAAAAGGTTTCAGAATGTGTCAGTCTGTAAAAGTGATTTCAAATTGTAAAAAGAGATTTTCACTTGGCCCGAAAAAAAAAGAGCCGTAAGTGTGCTTTCAAATTGGCAAAGAAATTTCGTTTTGGCACTAATGTGAAAACATGACTCTGTGTGCATAGAAGAATTATAGGCAGAGATTTATTGCGTCTTGCTCTGGTGATTTCACAGTTGCAGTAGATGGAAAGGGGGAGCGAATTTTTGGGGGAAGAAGCAGAGGCTTAGCACACACCCATGTGCTTGCCATGTATAGTCATGCACAGTAATTAGAAGCGAGTGGGGTTTTCAGGTTTAAGTCTGTAATGCAAATACATTCAGCATCACTAAGGCTGGTTGCCCCTGCTGGAGTGCAGGCAGTCACAGAGAATACACACGGTGGTGGTCTGAAAAAAAAAACAGCTTGGAAATGTGCATTTAAATAAATTTAAAAAAAAGGTTTCAGAATGTGTCAGTCTGTAAAAGTGATTTCAAATTGTAAAAAGAGATTTTCACTTGGCCCGAAAAAAAAAGAGCAGTAAGTGTGCTTTCAAATTGGCAAAGAAATTTCGTTTTGGCACTAATGTGAAAACATGACTCTGTGTGCATAGAAGAATTATAGGCAGAGATTTATTGCGTCTTGCTCTGGTGATTTCACAGTTGCAGTAGATGGAAAAGAGGAGCGAATTTTTGAGGGAAGAAGCAGAGGCTTAGCACACACCCATGTGCTTGCCATGTATAGTCATGCACAGTAATTAGAAGCGAGTGGGGTTTTCAGGTTTAAGTCTGTAATGCAAATACATTCAGCATCACTAAGGCTGGTTGCCCCTGCTGGAGTGTAGGCAGTCACAGAGAATACACACGGTGGTGGTCTGAAAAAAAAACAGCTTGGACATGTGCATTTAAATAAATTTAAAAAAAAGGTTTCAGAATGTGTCAGTCTGTAAAAGTGATTTCAAATTGTAAAAAGAGATTTTCACTTGGCCCGAAAAAAAAAGAGCAGTAAGTGTGCTTTCAAATTGGCAAAGAAATTTCGTTTTGGCACTAATGTGAAAACATGACTCTGTGTGCATAGAAGAATTATAGGCAGAGATTTATTGCGTCTTGCTCTGGTGATTTCACAGTTGCAGTAGATGGAAAGGGGGAGCGAATTTTTGGGGGAAGAAGCAGAGGCTTAGCACACACCCATGTGCTTGCCATGTATAGTCATGCACAGTAATTAGAAGCGAGTGGGGTTTTCAGGTTTAAGTCTGTAATGCAAATACATTCAGCATCACTAAAGCTGGTTGCCCCTGCTGGAGTGTAGGCAGTCACAGAGAATACACACGGTGGTGGTCTGAAAAAAAAACAGCTTGGACATGTGCATTTAAATAAATTTAAAAAAAAGGTTTCAGAATGTGTCAGTCTGTAAAAGTGATTTCAAATTGTAAAAAGAGATTTTCACTTGGCCCGAAAAAAAAAGAGCAGTAAGTGTGCTTTCAAATTGGCAAAGAAATTTCGTTTTGGCACTAATGTGAAAACATGACTCTGTGTGCATAGAAGAATTATAGGCAGAGATTTATTGCGTCTTGCTCTGGTGATTTCACAGTTGCAGTAGATGGAAAGGGGGAGCGAATTTTTGGGGGAAGAAGCAGAGGCTTAGCACACACCCATGTGCTTGCCATGTATAGTCATGCACAGTAATTAGAAGCGAGTGGGGTTTTCAGGTTTAAGTCTGTAATGCAAATACATTCAGCATCACTAAGGCTGGTTGCCCCTGCTGGAGTGTAGGCAGTCACAGAGAATACACACGGTGGTGGTCTGAAAAAACAGCTTGGTTTCATAATGTGACAGTTTGTAAAAGAGATTTTCACTTGCCCAAAAAAAAGAGCAGTTTGTGTGCATTCAAATTGGCAAAGAAATTTCGTTTTGTGACTATTGTGAAAAGATATGTAGTAATATATTTAAATACAATAAAGGATTTTTTTTTTAGTTTTTTTCAGGTATTACTGAAGAACAGTGAACAAAATTTAAGATGCCTACAAAATCTCGAGTTCAAAAAACGCTAAAAAAAAAACTATATTTGAAGACAACTGGAGGACCAAAGTTAGTAGAAGATGCTGATGTTGGGAAAAAGAAAAAATCTTCTGGTAAGCAAAAAAAACAATTTCTAAACAAAATATTCAAAACAAAGAAAAATGTACAAAATGTCTGTTCTCGGAAAAATGTAACAAAACATAGAGAACAGCAAAAAAATGAGAATTTAGTTAATGCAAATATACCTTCTGCAATTGAAAAGTTTAACATAAACAGAAAAACAGCATTTAAAGAGATACGTAGAAAAATGTTTCAGAGAAGAGTTATGTCCAATTTGATAAAGGATATAAAGAAATATAAGCAAAAGGCTAAATATTACAAGAGAAAAAAAGAAATTGAAGCCATTGCAGCAAAAGCATTAGAATTAAAAAGGAAACTATTCATATTAATTTTGAATAGGATGCGTACATTAGATAAAATGGTTAATGTACTGAAATCACAAAGCAAAAGCAAAAGAGTAGTGAACAGAACAAACTTTTGTAAAGTGTTTTTAGGAAAGTGGATGCATAGTTCAAGTAGTGAACCTTTTTTTAATGAAGAGAGCTATTTTCAAAGTAATAGTTTGCTGCATGCAGTTGACACCAGAGGTCGTTCATACGAAGTAAAAAATGGTTGCATAATGGAGAAGGAGATAATGGTTCCAAGAGATGAGGTACAAGTGATGGCAGATGAGGCAATGGGGAGACGTCCTAAAGCCCCAGTGTACACTTGGAATTGTAGTAGTATTTGCACTGTGCGTCAGGAATCTATTGACAGATTTCGAGAGTTTCTAAGAGAATATAGTAAAAAAAGTGTAAAACAAAAGATTAAGGTGCTTCAAAGTCTGGATCCATGCAGAGTGAGAGAGAATACTGGTTTGCAGGGTCATTCTCTTGCTTGTCTATCTAGAAAAGTGTGCAATAGTGTTTTCCATCATTTTAGGATGCTGGCTGTTCATCATACTGAAATGAGAAAGTTTGTGAGACGGTTGTATTTTGCCAAAAGTCCAGCAATAAAGTTAAATGAATTGAATAGGGCTCTGTTCCGAGGAACGGTATCAGATGTAGAGAAGGTTGTTGATGAAATTCAGTTTTGTTACTTTGGTCCTGAACAAAACAGTGCAGAGAAGGACACAGTAAATGAGGCAGAAGTGGAAGAGAATGTAGAACCTTGTGTAAGTAAGACATTTAATGATCACATAACAAAATTTGCAATAATCTCTAATGAAAGACCAAATGTTACTTGTATTTGTTGCCGCAGAACTCATTATAGAAAACAAACTAGGAATGTTGATCTCTACAGAAAGAGTGAAAATGAAGATAATTATAAGTGGATGGATTTTGCCACATATATATTTCTTGAAAATTGTTTTGAATTGGGTGAAGATCAGCGTATTTGTAAATACTGCTACAACAAGTTAGAGGAAAATAGAATGCCGACCAGAGCTGTACATAATAATTTAGAATTGGATGCTATTCCTGCTGAACTTTCTGAATTAAATACATATGAGTCTATACTCATTCAATGTGTTCATCCGTTCCAGACCATAGTACGTATGGAGCCCAAAACTGGTAAATTACCTCCTTCAGATTTACTGAGAGGTTTAAAAGGTAGAGTGGTGTATTTGCCCTTGGATTTGAAAAAAAATATGGAAACTATTGATGCGGATACTTTGGAAACTGAACCATTAATTATTCTGGTTAATGGTGTACCTACAAAGAATAAGAAGATTTGGCAGGAGCTGGTAGATGTGCGGAAAGTACAAAGAGCAAATTTGTATTTGAAAAAAAATAACAAATGGTATGAATCAATTTATATAGAAGAAGAAGAAGAAGAAGAAGATTTACAAGGAGACACAGAAACACCAACTGGACAAATTGAAAAAGTGGACAAGTCAAAGGAAGAAGAAATTTATGAACATTTTAGCATACATCCTCTCCATTCGAAAGAAGTTATGGGAGACAATATTGATCTCTTTCAGATGAAGAAAGCAAAAGGAAATCCCGTGAGTGTATGGGAGGAGAGCTTGGAAGCTCGATGTTTTCCCCAGCTGTTTCCTAAAGGAAAAGGAGGACGATACGATGAACGTCCAGAACAGATTCCAGCTTCAGAGTATCGAACTACAAGACTATATGCTGAAGATCCCAGATTTCGACAAAGTATTCCTTATTTGTTCCATCTTTTATTTGAAAGCGACTTGTCTGCACTGTCTTATGCAGTAAATCACATTTTAAAAAGTGGAGTACATTTACAAAATGTGTCTGCTAAGGATTTTATGGAGAAAGTGCAGCACCGAGATGATCATTTGGAAACACAACTGATCAATCTGATGGCTTGTCAGCGTGGGACAAATGAATATTGGTACCGACGCCATGGTGAACTAAAATGCATGTTACGCAATTTAGGAACACCAACATGGTTCCTTACCCTAAGCTGTGCCGAGTACGCTTGGGATGATTTACTGGATTTTCTACGAGAGGCCAATTCAAACATTAAAAACATCGAATACAAGACAGCAGGAGAACTGTGCTCATTGGATCCGGTTAATGTTTGCAGATATTTCAATCATAGATTTGAGGCTATGATGTCCTTCATCTGCAATAAAAAAAATCCACCTCTTGGAGAAGTAGTGGATTTCTTTTGGAGAAAAGAGTACCAGGCAAGAGGTGCTCCTCATATTCATATGCTGCTGTGGATCAAGGATGCCCCAAAGTTTGGAACTGATACTGATGAAGCAGTGTTATCTTACATTGAAGAATATGCAACATGTGCTATACCTAAAAGCACAGAAGAGAACAAGTTAAAGGAGCAAGTTCTACGTTTCCAAAGTCATCGGTGTGGAAAATACTGTCGACGGAAATACAAGAGCAAAGAAAAATACTACACTAAATGTCGATTTGGATTTCCTAGACCTGTTCTTACAAATGGAAGAGTCAACAGTTTTATGTCAGCTGTGAGACATACTATCACAAGAAAATCACCTAAGAATACCTACAACCTTAAAAGAAAAGAAGAATCAAAAAATATAAATGACTACAACCCAGTCATTTTATCCATGTGGAACGCTAACATGGATATACAGTATGTTGCTGACAATTCCATTGCTGTTGCTCGATATGTAACGTCTTACATTACGAAATCAGAAAAAACAGAATTGAAGGAAATGTGGGAAGAGATTTCTCACGAGAAGACTGTCAGTAAGAAGCTGTACAGTTTCAGTTTGAAGATGTTATCGCATCGAGAAATTGGATCCTACGAATGTTCAGATAGGTTATCTTCTGCAAGTCTCTACTCGAAGTCAAGAAGAATAATTTGGGCAAGTTTAGGCCTTGCAGCAATGAGAAATCGGGTACTGAAATCTGTTGGAGAAATTGAATATTTGGCTGAGAATGACCCAGAAAGTACAGACATATTGAAAACAAACATGTTGGACACATATTATCCCAAGAGAAGTCATCATCTGGAGAACATGTGTCTCTATGAAGTGTTACAGAACTACATTTATTCACGGAAAGCTGCAGAAGACATCAACAGTGGAAAATATAAAGTTGTTGGTGAAGAAGGATGTTTGGTGAAGCAAACCAAAGGAAGTTTGATAAATCACCGGAAGCTGAGTTGCGACACTACCGACAAGAAAGAATTTTACTACTTGGCTCTTTTACAGTTGTTTAAACCATGGCGTACAGAGGATGAACTACTGGGAGAATTCCAGAGCTATGAAGATTCTTTTAATGCTTGCAAAGACAGCATACAATGCAGTACATTCTCAACTTATCTGCAAATGTTAAATGAAGAAATTGAACAGGAAACTACAATTGCAGCAGAAATAGCTAGAGACAGTTCTCAGGACAGCCAAAGTTCAGGAACACACAGTCAAGATCCCCTAGGACAACCAATCGTTGAAAATGAAGCATCAATAGCCATGAATGAAGTGGAAACGGCTATGAATCAAGCTCAAGAAGAATTTATAGACTTAGAAAATTTGGAAAGACAACTGAATCAAGAGCAGCAACAAATTTATGAAGAGATCAAAAACAAAATTGATCACGGATTTCTACATGAAAAAAAAGAGTGCTCATGCACATCATTTCATCCAATCAGGATGTATGTAAGCGGACAAGCTGGAACTGGAAAAAGTTTCCTAATAAAAGTCATCAGAAGCTACCTAAAGCAAAAAACGGATTCTACTTTGTCTTGTGTGGTTACTGCTCCAACTGGGTTAGCAGCATATAACATAAAAGGAATCACCTTACATCGTTTGCTAATGTTACCAGTGGAGCATGAGAACAAAATACAATTCAACAAGCTAACTGGAGAAGCATCCTTGGAAGTTTCACGAGTATTGAAGAAGATGCAAGTTCTCATTATTGATGAGGTGAGCATGGTATCAAACTTAATGCTTGCCTTTGTGCATTTAAGAATGCAGCAAATTTTGAAGACAGACTATGACGTGTTATTTGGTGGAAAACACGTCATAGTTTTTGGGGATCTTTTGCAACTTACTCCAGTTAAAGGACAACCAGTGTTTAATACTGTGACACATGAAGACACGAAGAAGTCATTGGGAAGCATTGGAAATACAAATATTTGGTCCTTCTTTGAGTACAAGGAACTTACAACTAATATGAGGCAAGCAAACGATGAAGAATATGGAAGTATTCTGAAAGATATCAGGATTGGACTACTCACAGAAGTTGGGAAAAAAGCATTACAGAGTCGGCTGCTACATAATTTATTTCCAAAGGAAGAAATAGTTGCAGAGAAAATATACAAGAATATTGCAGAAAACAAAAGTGTCATCTGTTTAATGCCAACTCTACGTGAATGCTCAATATTTAATGAGGAGCTTTTGAAATTGGAAAAGGAAGACATCAGGAAATTGGAAGCAGTGGACAAAATTGAGGATGGAAGAATTACTGTCACAGTAACAGGCAAACTGAAAAATAAATTGGACTCACTAGAGAAGAACATCTCCAAAACAGCAGGATTAGAAAAAAATCTATATGTTTGCATGAACTGTAGAGTGTTTTTAAGGAGAAATTTGGATGTTGAGAAAGGCTTAGTGAATGGAGCGATGGGAAGAGTTGTGGGTTTTATTAATTATCAGAAAAAAGATGGAATTGAATGTTTAAAAATAAAATTTGATCAGATAGAGGAAGTTAAAGACATTTGTCGTTGTTCAGTTCGTTTCATGCTTGTGAAAGACTTATATGTACGTAGGAAGCAGTTTCCGTTTTCACTAGCATATGCTGTAACTATCCACAAGTCTCAAGGATTGACTGTAGATTGTGCATTTGTGAACATTGGTTCAACTGTGTTCAAAGAAGGTATGGCATATGTAGCTTTGTCACGAGTCAAAACATTATCAGGTTTATTCATGATAGACTTTGATGACTCAAAAGTTAGTGCTGATACAAACTGTGTAAAGGAGTATAATAGATTAAGAAGAAGCTATGCTCCTCATTTAGGTCAGTATCCTGTGTTGGAGAAACGTGTAGTTTCTCGTAAAAGGAGAAATGAGAATATCTGTAATGAGGATGTAGAGAAGAGGAAAAAAAAGAGGAGTGATGTAATTGCAAACAAAAAGAAAAAGGACAATGAAGAACAGGTTGTAGGATGTCATTTTGAAAATAGCTCTGGTGTCAACTGCTACGCTAATGTAGTGCTGAATGTTGCATTTTATCTGGAAAGTTTGCAAGAGCAGATAATAGTAAATCAGGGAAAAAGATTCTGTTCAGAGCTCAGTCTCCTTTTTCAAAAGCTGAGTAAAGATAAAACTCAAATAGAAAGTGCTACTGATATTAGAAAACTTTTAGATGTATGTTCAGGACGAACACAGTTTTCTCAAAATGAACAGCAAGATGCACACGAATTTTTGATGTATTTTCTTCAGGTAGTGGAAGAAGAAGGAGTTCCCATTGACATTTTTTTTGGTCTCTCTTATAAATGGGAACATAGTTGTGATAATTGTTATAATATATGTGGCTCTATTGTTGATAATGAAAGGTTTATTTATTTGACATTGCCAGAGAGTAAAACAGTCACTTTTGCAAAATTAGTTAAAGATGCTAATCATAGCATGAAATGTGGTGAGTGTAATTCTGACATGTTATCAACATTAATTTTAAGGGAATACGGACAGTATGTAATTTTAATGATGCAACGATGTAGAGCTGATGGATCAAAATTGGATACTTTAATAAAGAAGTTTACAGGACAGCAATTATCAATTTCAGGAAAAACTTTTGTAACTGTTGCAATAATTTTCCATGATGGACCTACTGTTACTTCTGGACATTACACAGTTTATCTAAAATGTGAAAAAGGCTGGACACTGTGTAATGATTCCCAATTGATTTTCAAACAACGTTTGCCTTTTGATTTAGCAAATTCCTATCTAATCTTCCTGAAACCTAAATTTTAGAGAGATTTGGCAAGATCTGGACAAAATAATTTTACCATTTTACTGGATTACCATTGCAATTTTGTAGAAAAAAGATTTTTAAAATTATCATTTGGCCTAAAGGAAAGATAACCAATTGTAATGTGGACTTTTTTAATTTTTAATGCAATTTTGAAAAACCAATAATTTAGAGATAATCGGTAACTTCTGCACATTTTAAATTTTGGAATGCTATTGGACTGCCATTGGAAATTTTTTCAAAAATGATTTAAAAAATTACTATTTGGCCATGTGGAAAAGTAAGCAATTCTATTGTGGACTAAATAAATTATTCAAAAAATTTTCGTGAACCAAAATGTTACAGAGAATTGGTGAGATCTGGACAGATTAAACTTTAGAATTTTAATGGTTTTCCCTTGGAAATTTATTCCAGGAAAAAAACAAAAAAACTATTTGGCCTAAAGGAAATAAAATCAGATGTATTTTGGAGTTATTTGAGATATAATTTTGTGATTATACTTCTGAAACAAACATATCAGACGGTATTTTAAAGAAAAAAGTATTGTTTTTAGATGATATTTTTTTAGAATAATATGCATTTCTGTAATGATAAGTTTAAGTGAGAAGAGATTCTGGGCTTTTTTAATACAATCTTTGAGATTGTTATTTTTTTTTGCCCGCTGTAAAATGATGAATGCAATTGCTTTCACAATTTATAGTGAAATGCAATATATTCTGAAAACAGCAAAAATAAGGCAAAAATATTTTTTGGTAAAAAATGTAAATATGTGTACTGTATTATAAAATGGTTTAAAAATATTAATACTTGTTTCTTTTTTTTCAGATCGATATAGAAAATTTTCGGAAACTACAACCATTTTAAAAACTATTTTTTAAAAAAACAAATGAATAAATATTTTTTTGAGTGAGTATGGTAAGTCAATAATAAAAATTGTAGTCTCTCAAGGACTTTATAATGTGATAAATGATTTTTAGTGTTTTTTTTTAAAAATAAAAAAAAAGGTACGCTTACCGTACGCGTACGGTAAAAAAAAAAAAAAAAAGTTTTTAAAAACATATGTAAAAAAAAGATGAAAGATAAGGTTGGCTCTTAAAAGAACCGTTGTGTTCATGCAGGGACAGAGGAAAGAAAGATTGGGAATATTAGACGGTACGACAAGTGTGCTGATCTATTTTACTGTTCACCAGGGAAACACTGGTCTCCCTATAAGTAATTAGATCGTGACAAGTGGCGCACCGTACTTCAACCCTCGCAAACCGAGGGTTAATTTCCAGAGGGCCAGCAAAAGGAGATTCTCCCCCCACAGATGAAGGGCTCACCTGACCTGCAGAAGAAGGAGTCTGCCCTGCAGGTGATGGTCCAGGCTGAGCTGCTGTGGATGTACTGGCTCGTCTTTCTGAAGAGTTACCTCCAAAAAGATGACCATGTGTCCTTTTGTGTACATCCTGGAGGTGTCTCTTCATGGTGTGATTCCCAAAGGAATACTTCCTGTTAGGATTACCTCTAGAAAGTACACGCTGACACAGCTTGCAAGTAACTAAGGGTGCATTCACCTTTTGCTGGCCTTCTGGAAAAGTAAAATAATCCCAAACATAAGAAGGCTTTACTTTCCTCGCTCTCTGCCTCAAGACAGTGCTGCTGGTGCTAGCCTCACTCTCAGAAGAGCTCTGCTGTTCTGCCATCGTATCCCAAAGACAACTCAGCTCCTTCTCCTAAGGGATCACAAGCAGAAATGAGGGGAATGGGTGTGGTGTAGGAGAGTTCTAGAACTGAAAGTACTTTCAACCAATCAAAAGTTGTGTTTCATGATCACATGACCTACCGTACGCTTACGGTACGCTTACGGTGCGCTTACGGCAAAAAGTACGCGTGCGCGTAAAAAAGACACGCGCTTGCGCGCATGCGCATAACAGTCACTCCCCGGCACTTCCGCGTAACGTGCGCGTGTTGCGTAAGCGCGCACGCGTCCCACGCGCAGTACGCGCGGCTACGCAAAGTACGTAACTATACGCAAGCAGCGTAGATAGATTACGGACGTTGCGTAAACCGTACGCTTACCGTGAGCTTACGGTACGCGTACTATAAAAAAAAAAAAAAAAAAAAATCTGGAAATAAATTTTACATGTTTATTTTAAAAAATATATATAAAAAAAATATTTAAGGATTTTAAAAATTTAAGCATAGTCTTTATAAAAGATAAGAAAATTAAATTAAAAATATGTTTGAAAAAAATGAAGAATAAAAAAAAAAAATAGCATTTAAAAAACCTTGCAAATTCACTGAAAAAACCATGGGTTTCACACACGTTATAGTTAGGAATTAGCATTTAAAAAACCTTGCAAATTCACTGAAAAAACCATGGGTTTCACACACGTTATAGTTAGGAATTAGCATTTAAAAAACCTTAGAAATTCACTGAAAAAACCATGGGTTTCACACACGTTATAGTTAGGAATTAGCATTTAAAAAACCTTAGAAATTCAGTGAAAAAACCATAGGTTTCACACATGTTATAGTTAGCTGGACATTTTACTCGTAAAAAACCAATGAAATTGCCCCGTTATAGTTAGTTCAGCTAACTATAACTCGCGCGCCCGCAATGCACTGCTGATGACGTCACATATTACATCACTCATGACATGGTCAGTGACATCACTCATGACATCACTGATGACATCTCAAATGACATCACTGATGACATCACTGATGACATCATCCTTGTGATAGAGTGGCAGACCTCCTCTCACCTTAATATAAGCTTTGATACACACATTCAAAAATAGAGACTAAAAATTTCAAAAAAATGGACATACCAATACCAGTTACAACAACCTCTTCAGTAATTCTAAGATCCACATACACATCCACTCATTCACCAACAGTCCTATACAGTCACTCATACATGTACTCACTCATCATATGTACTCATACATCTATACATCCTGTTACACAATGCCACTCATCCATAGAGTTACTCACACACATAGTCACTCATGCTAATAAAGAATAAAACATACATTTACTTGCATATACAGTAATACACACACCACCATACTTACTTCTACGGAAACTTACACATACTTAGTCTTTTAAACAATCACTTACAGAAACACATACTTATTCATACAGGAACTCTTTCAATCTCTCCCTCTCACATATACTCACATATATACACCAATAGTCACATATACTAGTTTAAAACATATGTAGTTACTCCTGAAGACACTATTGAGACAGTCATTCACTCACTAACACACCCATACACACACTCATCCACCCATACAGTCTTGCACACATACTGTCTTCAACACATACAAACAGTGAGTCACTCATTCACGCATCTATGCACTACGTAATACCCCCCACCGTACCATACAGACACTCAGACTGATACTCAAAAAAACAACTAATAACCTATATAGACACCCATGTAGCTACTCACCAACCCATGCAGCCACTTATACACAAAGTGAGAGATACACTTAATCAGTCAGTTACACAATCAATTTTTCAAAAACAAATCATCCATTTAGACACTTATATACCCATTTATTCTTCCATCGACCTTGAGATATACATATATAAAACATATTTAATTTTCAGAAAAACACACATTCACTGGATGATGTCATCAGTGATGTCATCAGTGATGTCATTTGAGATGTCATCAGTGATGTCATGAGTGATGTCACTGACCATGTCATCAGTGATGTAATATGTGACGTCATCAGCAGTGCATTGCGGGCGCGCGAGTTATAGTTAGCTGAACTAACTATAACGGGGCAATTTCATTGGTTTTTTACGAGTAAAATGTCCAGCTAACTATAACATGTGTGAAACCTATGGTTTTTTCACTGAATTTCTAAGGTTTTTTAAATGCTAATTCCTAACTATAACGTGTGTGAAACCCATGGTTTTTTCAGTGAATATATATATATATATATATATATATATATATATATATATATATATATATATATATTACCTACTGGCGGTCGCCAGTAGGTAGTTATAGTTAGGACCCCTTTTCCATAGGAAATTTGCAACATTCTATTTTGAATAACTTTGGCGCCGGTCGATGAATCCTCGCGAATTTCTCAAAATAGGTGGGGCGCTACGCTCCGCTCCTACCCTGAAAGTCTCGGGGGGATACGTCAAGCGGGGGCTGAGATAAAAGGGGGGTCCCAAAACGCGTTTTTCCCATGCATTTTTCCATAGGACCTTTAGAACGAGCTACAGCCCGAACGGCTGAACAGAATTACTAGAAATTTGGCAGAGAGGTAGTCCCTATGTCAAGGAAGTGCCTTTTGTAGGTTTGGTGTAAATCTGTTCAGTAGATTCTGAGAAAATAGCCTTTAAATCAATATATATATCTGAGCCCGCTTACGGTACGCTTACCGTACGCTTACGGTAAGCTTACGGTACGCGTACGGTGGCGTGCGCGAGCGCGATTCTGATTGGCTGTTAGATCTTAGTAAACATTCGAATCGGCCGAAACCAGGAAGCGGCGGCCGCCATTTTGTGTGTTTCACTCAGAAAAAAAAGAGTGAAAACAAGAAAAGGGGGCAATGAGGAGAGTTACAGACCCCCTTACATTTGTGAGGGGGTCAAAGAAGGACTGTAAAGTACAAAGAAAACATTTATTGATTTTTTAAAAAAATCACGGGGTACGCGTACGGTAAGCTTACGGTAAGCGTACGGTAGAAAAAAAAATAAAAAAATAAATGAAATTCAGATTTAAGTGTTTAGATATTAGGGGGCTCTAAAAAGAGCCGTTGTGTTTATGAAATGATTTTTTAGTGGTACCTACAAGTAAGTACCGATGCAGAGTCTAAGGTTCAAGAGGAAGACTCTGTTCCCTTTATCATTGAAGTGCACACCATCTCCTCTATAAATGTCTTGCATGTCAAAACGCAAGTTGTTGTGGTAAATGGCACCCATACCATAGTCACGGAGGAAAGCAGAAACAGATTTGTTGACGTGCTTTCTTGCTTTGTCAATCTGCGGACAGAAATGATTGGACCAGTTCCATTTTTGCCTTTGGCATATGTTGGAAAACACAAAGGCAGTTTTAGGGAAAAGTGAAAACAGTTGTGCAAAGGTGTCCTTCATAAGCATTTCCAGACCTACCCCAGTCAAAGTGCCTAGGTCATTGCCACCACAGTGCACTATTATGAGGTCAGGGTGTTGGATTTGCATGAAGGATTTCACCAATGGCATCAATTGGTGCCACTTTAACCCTCTCTGACCAATCCATTTAATGTCTACATTTGGCAAAGCAAGGTCTCTCACCATATCTGTTTTCTCTGCAAACTTTTCACTCCAGAAGACATAGCTGTGCCCTACAATCCACACTGTGAACATCTTCAAAGGAGAACTGGATGCACTCAGGAGGTGTCTTTCAGTAGAATGGCAATATGAAAAGAAAGACAGTCTGGAAATGGAGGCATACATATTTTTTTCAAAACAAAAAGAACTGATTGGCTGTTTCATACCATTCTAGAATAAAAACTAGGCTGTATGTGTAAACTAATAGAAGCATGTTTTGTATTGGTACAAAAAAATGTGTTACCAAAGAACAGTACTATGGATTTGCTGTTAGGTTTGAAAAGTCAAGCACTCTTGCTCTGTGGAATTGAAACATTGTGTGGCGAACTTCTGACCTAACTCCACACAGCAGTGTTCCATGAGCTGTTGCTATGGTAGCAGGCAGAAGTCAAGTTGGGGGAAGGGTACTAGGCAGAAGTCAAGTTGGGGGCAGGGTACTTTTGGAAAAGGGTTGGTTTTCAACCAATAGAAATGTGTGATTACATTTGAAAAAAAGGGGGAAGCACTGAGATTTGAAACTTACATGTATATGTGTGGAAAAATAGAGGGAAAGTTTGCCATTATCTGGTTCTGCTGAGAGGAGAGAGGTGAACACAACAGAGATCCTGGCTCTGATAATCTGCTGTTTGAGTGTCACATTTCTTTCACAACTAACTAATTTTAAAGGTGAGTTTAGAGTTTGAGAGGGGATGTATGTGGTAACTTAAGAAATGAATAATAGAAATGGAAATTCTTTTTGTTGTAGTTGCGTTTATCATTTTCTGTTTTGGGAGAAATTTAAATGTGAGGAACATGTAAAATAATATGGAGTATGTTTTCACAATAAATTAAGGTGTACTGGAAAAAAAAAGACTAGTTTAAGGGTTTGAGGTTGGACTCAGTAATGCAAATACATTCAGCATCACTAAGGCTGGTTGCCCTTGCTGGAGTGTAGGCAGCCACCCAGGTTACACATGGAGGTGGTCTGAAAAAGAAGTTTGGACATGTGCATTTAAGAAAATCGAAAAAAGTGGTTTCATAATGAGTCAGTCTGTAAAAGTGATTTTCACTTGCCCAAAAAAAAAAGAGCAGTAAGTGTGCTTTCAAATTGGCAAAGAAATTTCGTTTTGGGACTAATGTGAAAACATGACTCTGTGTGCAGAGAGGAATTATAGGCAGAGATTTATTGCGTATTGCTCTGGTGATTTCACAGTTGCATTAGATGGAAAGGGGGAGCGATTTTTTGGGGGAAGAAGCAGACTCTTAGCACACACCCATGTGCTTGCCATGTATAATCATGCACAGTATTTACAAGCGAGTGGGGTTTTCAGGTTTCAGTCTGTAATGCAAATACATTCAGCATCTCTAAGGCTGGTTGCCCTTGCTGGAGTGTAGGCAGCCACCCAGGTTACACATGGAGGTGGTCTGAAAAAGAAGTTTGGACATGTGCATTTAAGAAAATCGAAAAAAGTGGTTTCATAATTTGACAGTCTGTAAAAGTGATTTTCACTTGCCCCAAAAAAAAAGAGCAGTAAGTGTGCTTTCAAATTGGCAAAGAAATTTCGTTTTGGGACTAATGTGAAAACATGACTCTGTGTGCAGAGAGGAATTATAGGCAGAGATTTATTGCGTATTGCTCTGGTGATTTCACAGTTGCATTAGATGGAAAGGGGGAGCGATTTTTTGGGGGAAGAAGCAGACTCTTAGCACACACCCATGTGCTTGCCATGTATAATCATGCACAGTATTTACAAGCGAGTGGGGTTTTCAGGTTTCAGTCTGTAATGCAAATACATTCAGCATCACTAAGGCTGGTTGCCCTTGCTGGAGTGTAGGCAGCCACCCAGGTTACACATGGAGGTGGTCTGAAAAAGAAGTTTGGACATGAGGGGAATGGGTGTGGTGTAGGAGAGTTCTAGAACTGAAAGTAGTTTCAACCAATCAAAAGTTGTGTTTCATGATCACATGACCTACCGTACGCTTACGGTACGCTTACGGTACGCTTACGGCAAAAGTGCGCATGCGCGTAAAAAAGACACGCGCTTGCGCGCATGCGCATAACAGTCACTACCCGACACTTCCGCGTAACGTGCGCGTGTAGCGTACACGCGTACGCGTCCCACGCGGAGGACGCGCGGCTACGCAAATTGCGTAACTATACGCAAACAGCGTAGATAAATTACGGACGTTGCGTAAACCGTACGCTTACCGTAAGCTTACGGTACGCGTACTAAAAAAAAATTTAAAAAAAAGGAAAAAATGTATTGCTAATAAATTTTACAGGTTTATTTTATAAAATATATTAAAAAAAACATATTATAGAATTTTAAAAATGTAACCATAGTCTTTAAAAAAGGATAGAAAATTAAAATACAAATATGTTAAAAAAAATAGAAGAAAAAAAACAAAATTAGCATTTAAAAAACCTTGCAAATTCACTGAAAAAAACATGGGTTTCACACACGTTATAGTTAGGACTTAGCATTTAAAAACCTTAGAAATTCAGTGAAAAAACCATAGGTTTCACACACGTTATAGTTAGGAATTAGCATTTAAAAAACCTTAGAAATTCAGTGAAAAAAACCATAGGTTTCACACATGTTATAGTTAACTGGACATTTTACTCGTAAAAAACCATTGAAATTGCCCCGTTATAGTTAGTTCAGCTAACTATAACTCGCGCGCCCGCAATGCACTGCTGATGACGTCACATATTACATCACTCATGACATGGTCAGTGACATCACTCATGACATCACTGATGACATCTCAAATGACATCACTGATGACATCACTGATGACATCATCCTTGTGATAGAGTGGCAGACCTCCTCTTCCCCTAATATAACCTTTGATACACACAATCAAAAATAGAAATTACAATTTTAAAAACAATGGACATACCAATACCAGTTACAACAACCTATACAGTAATTCTAAGATCCAAATACACATCCACTCATTCACCAACAGTCCTATACAGTCACTCATACATGTACTCACTCATCATATGTACTCATACACGTATACATCCTGTTACACAATGCCACTCATCCATAGAGGTACTCACACACATAGTTAGTCATGCTAATAAAGAATCAAACATACATTTACTTGCATATACAGTTATACACACACCACCACACTTACTTCTACGGAAACTTACACATACTTAGTCTTTTAAACAATCACTTATAGAAACACATACTTATTCATACAGGAACTCTTTCAATCTCTCACTCTCACATATACTCACATATATACACCAATAGTCACATATACTAGTTTAAAACATATGTAGTTACACATAAAGACACTATTGAGACAGTCATTCACTCACTAACACACCCATACATACACTCATCCACCCATACAGTCCTGCACACATGCTGTCTTCAACACATACAAACAATGAGTCACTCATTCATGCACCCATGCACTACGTAATACCCCTCACCGAACCAGACACTCACACTCATACTGATACTCAAAAAACCAACTAATAACCTATTTAGACACTCATGTAGCTACACACCAACCCATGCAGCCACTTATACACAAAGTGAGAGACTGATACAGATATTTACATATTTAAACATTACTCACTAAGCCATGTATTCACTAAGATACACTTAATCAGTCAGTAATACAATCAATTTTTCAAAAACAATTCATCCATTTAGACACTTATATACCCATTTATTCTTCCATCGACCTTGAGATATACATATATAAAACATATTTAATTTTCAGAAAAACACACATTCACTGGATGATGTCATCAGTGATGTCATCAGTGATGTCATTTGAGATGTCATCAGTGATGTCATGAGTGATGTCACTGACCATGTCATGAGTGATGTAATATGTGACGTCATCAGCAGTGCATTGCGGGCGCGCGAGTTATAGTTAGCTGAACTAACTATAACGGGGCAATTTCAATGGTTTTTTACGAGTAAAATGTCCAGTTAACTATAACATGTGTGAAACCTATGGTTTTTTTCACTGAATTTCTAAGGTTTTTTAAATGCTAATTCCTAACTATAACGTGTGTGAAACCTATGGTTTTTTCACTGAATTTCTAAGGTTTTTTAAATGCTAAGTCCTAACTAATAACGTGTGTGAAACCCATGGTTTTTTCAGTGAATGTATATATATATATATA
Organism: Triturus cristatus; assembly: GCF_964204655.1. Classification (NCBI taxonomy): domain Eukaryota; kingdom Metazoa; phylum Chordata; class Amphibia; order Caudata; family Salamandridae; genus Triturus; species Triturus cristatus. Next base: position 1,194,420,913 of record NC_140591.1, read on the forward strand.
TTTAATACTCATAACCTTTTTAAAAAAACACTCACAGTCCCTGAATGATGTCATGAGTGATGTCATGAGTGATATCACTGACCATGTCATGAGTGATGTTATATGTGAGGTCATAAGCAGTGGATTGCTGGGGCGTGAGTTATAGTTAGCTCAGCTAACTGTAACTGCTGAATTTCTCTGGTTTTGTATGAGTGAAATGTCAGCCTAACTATAATGTCCCTGTAACCTTTGGTTTTTTCAGGGAATACATATATATTTTATTTTTTTCACTGAAAAAAACAACAGTTACAAGGATGTTATAGTTAGGCGCAGATTTCACTGGTACAAAACCAGTGAAATTCAGCAGTTATAGTTACTTGAGCTTACTATAACTGACGCCCCCCCACAATGCACTGCTTATGACCTCACTTATTACACCACTCATGACATGGTCAGTGATATCACTCATGACCTCACTCATGACATCATTCAGTGACTGGTGACTGTGTGTGTTTTTTTAAAAAGGTTATGAGTATTACATCCAGTGATTGTAATTTTTTCTAAAAGTTAAACATAAATACAAAGGTACCACAAAAGTTAAGTTAGTATACTCTGTGTACTACTAATGAGTGATTCCTTTTTTAACATATGTTATGTGACTGGCTGTGTGACACTGTGTATCTGTGTGTGAGTGAATGTGTGGATGTGTGAGAAACTGTTTGCGAAAGCGTCTGGATGGCTGAATATGTATGTGTGTGAGTAGCTGTATGAATCTGTGAGTGAGTGTATGAGTGGCAGTATGGGTTAGTGCGTGGCTGTATGGGTGGGTTAGTGGCTGTGTGAGTGGCTGAATGGGTAAATATGTGGGTGTATGAGTAGCTGTTTGGGCAAATAAGTGGGAGTTTGAGTAGCTGTATGGGTGAGTGAGTGGCTTTGTAAGTAGCTGTAGTGATGAGTAAGAAGGTATGTGAGTGGTTGTATGGGTGAGTGAGTGGCTGTATGAGTAGCTTTAGGGGTGAATGAGTGGCTGTTGAAGTTCCTGTTTAGTTAATTGAGTGGGTGTGTGAGTGGCTGTATTGGAGAGTAAGTGTATGTGTGAGTGGCTATATGGGTGAACGAGCAGACATGTGAGTGCTTGTATGCATGTGTTAATGGGAATGAAAGTGGTTGAGTGTGTGAGTGGCTCTGTTGAGAGGCTGTCTGGTTGAGTGATGGGATGTGTGAGTAGTCCTATGGGTGTATGAGTGGTTGTGTGGGTATGTGAGTGTGTGTATGAGTGGTTGTATGGGTTTCTGAAGAGTTGTATGGATGTCTGAGTGGTTGTGCAGGTATATGAGTGGGTCTGTGTATGATACCATCAGACACACTGGCTGGGGCTATTCCATAGCTTGAGATTGAATATTGGCAGATATTATAGGCGGCAAGAAAAATTTCAGGACTGCAACTCCCAGACTGCAACGTATTGCCTCATTTGAGCCGTCCAATCAGGACATACGATTCTGCATAATTAGGAGGTTACAGCCCGCCATGCACCTTCTGACCGGAACCGCCTCTGAAGAAGAGTATAACTTGAAACGTGTCAGGTGGCAGTCAGCTGCCTGTTGAATGAACTGGTTTGCATATCTGCCCATACCAATATAGTGCCTTGCTGGGGAACAAGAGGTCCGTGTTTCGAGTGCTGTGCGTTCTTTCAGAACACCCCACGAGCCTTGATGTATTAACGGTGGTTCTGCCGCTGAGCTAGCACCACCCCAGGTGAAGGGGGCCATGGAGCTTCGTGACGGCGGGGCTCGCTTGTGGAGCACGGACTATGGATTTAGGGCAGACACGCTGGCTGGGTCTCATCCAGAGCTTGAGACTAAATATTGGCAGATATAATAGGCGGCAAGGAAAATTTCAGGACTGCAACTCCCAGACTGCAACGTATTGCCTCATTTGAGCCGTCCAATCAGGACATACGATTCTGCATAATTAGGAGGTTACAGCCCGCCATGCACCTTCTGACCGGAACCGCCTCTGAAGAAGAGTATAACTTGAAACGCATCAGGTGGCGGTCAGCTGCCTGTTGAATTAACTGGTTTGCGTAAATGCCCATACCAATAAAATGCCTTGCTGGGGAACAAGAGGTCTGTGTTTCGAGTGCTGCTCGTTCTTTCAGAACACCCCCCGAGCCTTGATATATATATATATTCACTGAAAAAACCATAGGTTTCAGGGGTGTTATAGTTAGCTGGACTTTTCACTCGTACAAAACCATTGAAATTCCCCCGTTATAGTTAGTTCAGCTAACTCGCACCTCGCGATTTAAAAAAAATAATAATAATTTCACGGTGCGCGCACGGTGAAAAACCTGAAAAAAAAAAATTAATACATAACTTAGCATTTAAAAAAACGTACAAATTCACTGAAAAAACCATAGGTTTCACACACGTTATAGTTACGAATTAGCATTTAAAAAACCTTGCAAATTCACTTAAAAAAACATAGGTTTCACACATGTTATAGTTAGCTGGACATTTCACTAGTAAAAAACCTATGAAATTACCCCGTTATAGTTACTGTAGGCAACTATAACTCACGCGACCGCAATCCTCTGCTGATGACGTCAGATAATACATCACTGATGACATATGTGTCATTATGAAAAATAAATATTTGTAATATATGTATAGCTGAAGATTAATGGAAGAAGACATGGGTAAATAAGTGTCTAAATACAGTGATGTAATTTCTGACGTCATCAGCAGAGGATTGCGGTCGCGTGAGTTATAGTTGCCTACAGTAACTATAACGGGGGAATTTCATAGGTTTTTTACGAGTGAAATGTCAAGCTTACTATAACATGTGTGAAACCTATGGTTTTTAAAGTGAATTTGCAAGGTTTTTTAAATGCTAATTCGTAACTATAACGTGTGTGAAACCTATGGTTTTTTCAGTGAATATATATATATATTACCTATATATAACGCCCCTGAAACCTATGGTTTTTTCAGTGAATTTTTAAGGTTTTTTTAATGCTAATTCCTAACTATAACGTGCCTGAAACCTATGGTTTTTTCATTGATTTGCAAAGGTTTTTCAAATGCTAATTTCTAACTATGCCTACAGAGATAGGACATGTGAAGAAAGAAGAAAAAACGCACAGAAAGAAAAAAAAGAAATGCAGAAAGAAGCAACAGAATTCCTCAAAGACGAAGAAAAGTGCAGGAAGAAGGATAACGTGCAGAAAGAACAAACAGAAGAGCAGAAAGAAGTCTTGTTGCAAAATCATCCTGTACTCTTAACTTTTTCAGACGGATACTGGCGGTAAATGAGTCTGACTAACCAGTCCTAGAGCCAGTGCTATGTTAAAAGACACTCAGAATACAGTGAAAACACTTACATACACTAGGGAACACTATGCGTTGGGGTCCCCCTGTGATTAGCATGACCTCCTCTGTAAGCCCCTAGTATATAACAGGGCAGGGGATTAAAACTACCTCTTAAAACGTGCCAGAGGGCGTGTTTGCACAAGTCACCCCAGGCCCCGTCCCTTCCCTTCCCCACTGTGTAAACACGCCCTGTGGCCGTTTTAAGTTGGGAGAGTAAGTCCCCTTGAATCCTGAGGGTCCCTAGTGTCCAACTAGACCACTAGGTACCTCCAGTATGTGCCACAGAGCTGCATTGCAGAGAGATGTAAAAAGGGGCACGGCCTAGACCAACTCTCTGCAACGCAGCGCAGTGGTGCTTACTGGAAGCTCCTGGTGGGCTAGTTGGCCCCAAGGGTCCCTCAGGATTGAAGGGGAATTATTTCCCCAACTTAAAACGCGCCACAGGGCATGTTTGCACGCGTTAACTCAGGCCCCGTCCCCTCGCTTCACCACTGTGTAAACACGCCCTGTGGCCATATTTACTTGGGAGATTAAGTTCATTTGAATCCTGAGGGTCCCTAGGGTTCAACTAGCCCACTAGGTACCTCCAGTAAGCACCACAGAGCTGCGTTGCAGAGAGGTGTAAAAAGTGGCACGGCCTGGACCACCTCTCTGCAACGCAGCTCAGTGGTGCTTACTGGAAGCACCTGGTGGGCTAGTTAGCCCCCAGGGGCCCTCAGGATTGAGGGAGAATTATTTCCCCAACTTAAAACGCGCCATAGGGCGTGTTTGCACACGTCACCTCAGACCCCGTCCCCTCCCTTCCCCACTGTGTAAACACGCCCTGTGGCTGTTTTAAGTTGGGAGATTAAGTCCCCTTGAATCCTAAGGGTCCCTTGGTGCAAAATAGCCCACTAGGTACGTCCAGTAAGCGCCATTGCAGAGAGGTGTAAAAAGGGGCACGGCCTGCACCACCTCTCTGCAACGCAGAGCAGTGGCGCTTACTGGAAGCACCTGGTGGCTAGTTGGCCCCCAGGGTCCCTCAGGATTGAAAGGGAATTATTTCCCCAACTTAAAATGCGCCACTGGGCGTGTTTGCACACGTCACCTCAGGCCCCGTCCCATCCCGTCACCACTGTGTAAACACACCCTGTGGACGTTCTAAGTTGAGAGATTAAGTCCCCTTGAATCCTAAGGGTCCCTAGGGTCAAACTAGCCCACTAGGTACCTCCAGTAAGCGCCACAGAGCTGCGTTGCATAGAGGTGTAAAAAGGGGCGTGGCCTCAGAACACCTGTCTGCCACGCAGCTCCCTGGCGCATACTGGAGATACCTGTTGGGCTAGTTGGCCCTCAGGGACCCTCAGTATTGAAGGGGAATTAATTCCCCAACTTACAACTGGCCAGGGGGCGCATTTGCAGAGATGCCGGTCTTTTATTTTTTTTATTTTTTTAAGAAGGAGGGCTGTGTGGCCCCCCTTCTTTTTCTAATTTATTGGCCCTGGGGACCCCATCCCCCAGGGCCTGCACCCTAATTTTTTTTGTTTTTTCAAAGGTTTTTTAAATGCTAATTTCTAACTATGCCTACAGAGATAGGACATGTGAAGAAAGAAGAAAAAACGCACAGAAAGAAAAAAATGAAATGCAGAAAGAAGCACCAGAAGTCCTCAAAGACGAAGAAAAGTGCAGGAAGAAGGATAACGTGCAGAAATAACAAACAGAAGAGCAGAAAGAAGTCTTGTTGCAAAATCATCCTGTACCCTTAACTTTTTCAGACGGATACTGGTGGTAAATGAGTCTGACTAACCAGTCCTAGAGCCAGTGCTATGTTAAAAGACACTCAGAATACAGTGAAAACACCTACATACACTGGGGAACACTATGCGTTGGGGTCCCCCTGTGATTAGCATGACCTCCTCTGTAAGCCCCTAGTATATAACAGGGTAGGGGATTAAAACTACCTCTTAAAACGCGCCACAGGGCGTGTTTGCACAAGTCACCTCAGGCCCCGTCCCCTCCCTTCCCCACTGTGTAAACGCGCCCTGTGGCCGTTCTAAGTTGAGAGATTAAGTCCCCTTGAATCCTAAGGGTCCCTAGGGTCAAACTAGCCCACTAGGTACCTCCAGTAAGCGCCACAGAGTTGCGTTGCATAGTGGTGTAAAAAGTGGCGTGGCCTCAGAACACCTGTCTGCAACTCAGCTCCCTGGCGCATACTGGAGATACCTGTTGGGCTAGTTGACCCTCAGGGACCCTCAGTATTGAAGGGGAATTAATTCCCCAACTTACAACTGGCCAGGGGGCGCATTTGCAGAGATGCCGGTCTTTTATTTATTTTATTTTTTTAAGTAGGAGGGCTGTGTTGCCCCCCTTCTTTTTCTAATTTATTGGCCCTGGGGACCCCATCCCCCAGGGCCTGCACCCTGATTTTTATTGTTGAATAAAATACATTTGGAAGGGGGCCGCGTGGCCCCCCTCCCAAGGCCTTAATCGGCCCCGGGGACCCAACCCCTGGATCATGGCCTTTTTTTAAAAAAAAATCTTTAGGAGGGGGGCTGCGTTGCCCCCCTCCTCAGGCCGCTTATGGCACCAGGGACCCCATCCCCCGGGGCCGGCCTTTGTTTTTTATTATTTAAAAAAATAAATATATTTATAGAAACACCTAGGACATGCTGGACAAACCGTATGTACCTATCACCATATCGATTTGCGTGATATTCATTAAAAGGCGACTATGCATACAATGAATCCACGTGGAATGTACTTACACCGCTAGTGAAGCTCTGACGTGTCTGACGCCCAACCGTACCTAATCCCGGCGCCCCCGCCGGTGGGTACTCTCCAAGTAGACACCCTTGTCATTTATTTATACAAACATGGGTAGCTATTGACGGGCACATTTAATACACACGTACACCAAGCCATTCAAAGGAGATTCGACAAAAATTCAACCAAACTATGCAAGAAACCCCCCTCACGGTTAATAAAACACACATCCACCACCGGATGTGTAATACTTTTCATTTTACTCTCTGGAAAAGAGACGAACCTCACTTGAGAGTCACAGCGTGCTCCTGGCTGAGCCCAATGCTGTGTTACACCCACCAGTGCCCACCAAGTGCCACACACCTCTGTGTTGTATTCCACCAGCTAGTGCGTATGCTATGACACTCTCTTGCCCATATGCACTGTAACACCACCTCGTGAATATGTCATGCCACACTTGCCTTCGCATTGGTTATATTGCCCCATCTAACGTGCCTTCCTCGATGCCTATGATATAACTCACAGTGCTATGCCATACATATTACAATCTGGGATCCATATCTTTGTCACAGTGCATATGCAACGTTACACTCCCCAGACCATATTTTATATTACAACTTTAGAGACTAGTTAGGTTACACAACACTGCCCTGTGCATATTACACTCCAAGGCGCATATCGCATAGCACGCGCTAGTGCCTGTGCTATCTCGCGCTCTCCAAAGAATCTGTCATTGCTCACAATGTATTGCATATTATATTTCACGCCCGGTTCATCTTATATCACACTTTTTGGTGCATAGTTTATACCATATACTATATCTGGTTTTCATTTTCAATCGTGCTCGCAGTACTATGTTCTATATAACACTGCGTCCACCTACCCTTTTCACGGGCATTATATTTTGCAATGGGGGGTGGAGGGTCAGTGGGTGTTTCTGCCAAGTGAGCCCAGAATCACAGTCACAAACGTCCTCTTCTTCCTGAATAAAAGTGAGATTATGCTGCATACTTGTTCATATTTTAAGTAGTTCGCACTGACACACATTTAAAAAAAATAAACTTCCTAATACCCACCTTCTCTGAACAGTTAGCTTGCTGCCCCATCCACCTCCTCCCTATCCTCTGTTGTCTGAATCCATGGACTAGCCTCCTCCCTCCTGCCATGCGTGGTCTGATGTGCTGCCACTGCCCTCCATTAATAACAAAAGAACAATGTCTCAACTGGTCGATCATGTAAAAAGGACCATTAGAAAATAGGAATTAATCATAACAAACAGGGCAAGGGAGACCAAATTGAAAATTGCAGGTTGTTATTTATAATTAGAAGTACAAAAACAAAATTACAGTAACCATAACAACCATGTGAACACTGGGGGTGAAGTGTTGAGTGAAAACGGCGCAGTGACACAAAGGTGCAGGAACAACGTGAGGCGGCGCAAATTAAATAAACAATAAGAGTCAGGCACAATATTTACAAAACATTGATCATTGCAACATTATTTCATAATTGGGGCACGACCCTTTTCAAGACCGCAAATAACGTTGTGGGGTCGATGGCGTTTCGAACCCGTTAGCTTGAGTTCATCATCAGGACTACGGTTACAATTGCATCAGTAGGTACTTCTGATGTCCACGAATAAGGAAAATTATATATACTGGATCAGTCTCTGCAAGGTACAACCATCTGGGCGTGGTAGGGATGACTTAATAGTTGAAAAGGGGGACTGTAAGTCCGGGTGGTATTAAATTCTCGCTGTATTAAATCTGCAGCTCTCTGATTAAAACGAATCCAGACAACCGGCAATCAATTTCAAATAATTAACAAATAAGTATTCAGGGAAGCAAGGAATCGGGGTCAATCCGGTTTGCAGTATGCCAGGGAAATGAATGAAACATTCTCGGACAATGTATTGCATATTATATTTCATGCCCGGTTCATCTTATATCACACTTTTTGGTGCATAGTTTATACCATATACTATATCTGGTTTTCATTTTCAATCGTGCTCTCAGTACTATGTTCTATATAACACTGCGTCCACCTACCCTTTTCACGGGCATTACATTTTGCAATGGGGGGTGGAGGGTCAGTGGGTGTTTCTGCCAAGTGAGCCCAGAATCACAGTCACAAACGTCCTCTTCTTCCTGAATAAAAGTGAGATTATGCTGCATACTTGTTCATATTTTAAGTAGTTCGCACTGACACACATTTAAAAAAAATAAACTTCCTAATACCCACCTTCTCTGAACAGTTAGCTTGCTGCCCCATCCACCTCCTCCCTATCCTCTGTTGTCTGAATCCATGGACTAGCCTCCTCCCTCCTGCCATGCGTGGTCTGATGTGCTGCCACTGCCCTCCATTAATAACAAAAGAACAATGTCTCAACTGGTCGATCATGTAAAAAGGACCATTAGAAAATAGGAATTAATCATAACAAACAGGGCAAGGGAGACCAAATTGAAAATTGCAGGTTGTTATTTATAATTAGAAGTACAAAAACAAAATTACAGTAACCATAACAACCATGTGAACACTGGGGGTGAAGTGTTGAGTGAAAACGGCGCAGTGACACAAAGGTGCAGGAACAACGTGAGGCGGCGCAAATTAAATAAACAATAAGAGTCAGGCACAATATTTACAAAACATTGATCATTGCAACATTATTTCATAATTGGGGCACGACCCTTTTCAAGACCGCAAATAACGTTGTGGGGTCGATGGCGTTTCGAACCCGTTAGCTTGAGTTCATCATCAGGACTACGGTTACAATTGCATCAGTAGGTACTTCTGATGTCCACGAATAAGGAAAATTATATATACTGGATCAGTCTCTGCAAGGTACAACCATCTGGGCGTGGTAGGGATGACTTAATAGTTGAAAAGGGGGACTGTAAGTCCGGGTGGTATTAAATTCTCGCTGTATTAAATCTGCAGCTCTCTGATTAAAACGAATCCAGACAACCGGCAATCAATTTCAAATAATTAACAAATAAGTATTCAGGGAAGCAAGGAATCGGGGTCAATCCGGTTTGCAGTATGCCAGGGAAATGAATGAAACATTCTCGGACAATGTATTGCATATTATATTTCATGCCCAGTTCATCTTATATCACACTTTTTGGTGCATAGTTTATACCATATACTATATCTGGTTTTCATTTTCAATCGTGCTCTCAGTACTATGTTCTATATAACACTGCATCCACCTACCCTTTTCACGGGCATTACATTTTGCAATGGGGGGTGGAGGGTCAGGGGGTGTTTCTGCCAAGTGAGCCCGGAATCACAGTCACAAACGTCCTCTTCTTCCTGAATAAAAGTGAGATTATGCTGCATACTTGTGCATATTTTAAGTAGTTCGCACAGACACACATTTTAAAAACAATAAAGTTCCTAATACCCACCTTCTCTGAACAGTTAGCTTGCTGCCCCAACGACCTCCTCCCTATCCTCTGTTGTCTGAATCCATGGACTAGCCTTCTCCCTCCTGCCATGCGTGGTCTGATGTGCTGCCACTGCCCTCCATTTAGCATGATGTACCAGTCCACTCCTCCTGCCCTCCATTGCCTAATTCTATGGCCCAACATTGACCTCCTGCTTAGCCTCTGGTCTTAGCTTGCTGCCCAAATTCTCCTTCCCCCTGCTCTCCGATGTCTTTGTGCCTGCCCCTGCTCTATCCTTTTTGCCCACCATGTTCCATGGACCTACCACTCCTATCTACTCTGAGTGTTCTGTTGAGCTGCCACTCCCCTCCCACCTGCCTAGCATTGTCAGATGACTGTAACCTGTCCCTGCCACCTCGACCCTGCCTGTCCACATGCCATGCCCCTATCCCCTTCCACCTGTCCTCCATGGTCCATTTTACTGCCACACCCCTCTGCCCTCCCTGGTCTGTTGTGCTGCAACTGCTCCTCCTGCCTGCCCCGCGCAGTCTGTTTTGAGGCCCCTTCCCCTGAACTCTCTTGTCTGTACCCAGGTCCTGACCCTCCCTTCTATCCTCCATGGTCCTTTGTGCCTGCCCCTGCACCCTCCTTCTTGCCCATCATAGCCATTGTGCTGCCACTAACCCTCCCGCTTGCCATGCATGGTCTTCTGTGCTGCCATGGCCCCTCCCACCTTCCCTGTGTGGTCAGCTAGCTGCCCCTGACCCCCTCCCACCTTCCCTCCATGGTCTGTGTGTATGCCACCATAGTCTCACTGTTGCTCTCCATGGTGTGTCTTGTTTCTAGTGCCCATCCTGCCTGACCTCCATGGTCATCTTGCTGCTCCTGCCCTGCCCCCATGCCCCCAGCCCTCTGTTTCCATGTGCAGACCCCTATTCCCTCCCAAAAAGATTGGGGTATTGATTTTCCCCATTGAGTTACATTGAAAAAGAGGAGATTGTAGACAGGAGACATATCAAATAAAGCCCATTTGAGCTCAAAAACATTGGACGTTTCCTGGCTGAAACGGGTCTGTTGGCATAATGGTTGTACTACCACTGCCTCTTCCTTCTGCCCACAATGGTCCATTATATTGCCACAGCCTCTCTTGCCAGTCCTGTATTGTTGGTTTGTTGCCCCTGACCCCCTTTCCACTGCCCTCCATAGTCTGTTGTGCTGCCACTGCCCTTCCTGCCTGCCCAGTGTGGTCAAATTGTTGCCTCTGCACTCTCCTACCTGCCTTCAATTTTCAGAGTCCGTGCCCCTGGCCTCTGCCTCTCAACAGTCTCCCAATAAACAACTAGATTCTAACATTCTATATTTATTTCAAAAGTGTGTAATCAAAACTGTAATACCTAGAGCATTTCCTTTAGAAATTACATATATGCGAGGGTCTTATTTGCATCAAAATTATGGTTAGTGCTCTAAAAAACTAAAATGAGGACATATTTTCTGAGTTTTCAAATAGCGACAAAGAACTTTTAAATAATTTGTAATCTTTATGTTTTTTTATCCAGTTGACCACTTGATTAAATGTTGCGCTTAGGGGAGAGGATGTGGTGTTACTTCCAGAGCTGCAGACTTTGAAACTGGGGAACCAGGTTGGAGTTTCTGCTTCAACTCAACATTCTGTGATTCTGGTCAAATCTCTTAATCTCCCCATGTCTACAACCAAAATGAATTTGATCTTGTGTGATGTAACCAATGCTCATGTAAAGCACTCCAATACCTGACAAGTCTGCACTATATAAAACTGCAAATACACAAAAAATAAGTGTTTTGCACACCTCTGTCATTGGGCTACATGTGGGCTACATCTGGGTGATATTTGTGCTGTATTTGGGCTATTTTGTCTCTGGTGGCCATCTTGGGAGATTTATTTGTTATGAAGTTTCCTCATCTCCTCATTTACTGCAGTCTCCTCAGTAGGAAATGCTTTCAGTTTTTTACTTTGATTCCATCAAGAAGGTATTCAGATATGTCACACATTTGCCATAAATTCTGAATGTTAGCACTCTAGTTCCTCATCAGATCACTGTAGTAAAGCTACTGCTCACCATGGAAGTCTGCTGCTGGCATTAAAAGTGCATGTTTCAGTCTGCATATCAGAATTTTGTAATGAAATAGAAGAGGATTTGAGAAGTCACTCAAAATGTGCCCTAATTTTTCTTTCTTCAGCACTAATCATAATTTCTATGGCAAAATGAACCCCCTCCTTGTGTTCCTTTTTAAATTAAATGTTTTAAGCATACTTTTGTATTAAGTAAGACAGTAAGCGCTCTAGTTGTTCTTAAGAACACTCTGGGACATTCTGTCATTGGGCTATACTTGGGCTACATCTGGGTGATATTACGGATACATTTGGGCTCTTTTGTCTCTGGTGGCCTTCTTGGGAGATTTATTTGTTATGAAGTTTCCTAATTTCCTCATTTACTGCAGTCTCCTCAGTAGGAAATACTTTCAGGTTTTTACTTTGGTTTCATCAAGAAGACATTCAGATGTGTCACACATTTGCCATACATTCTGAATGTTAGCACTCTAGTTGCTCATTAGATCACTGTAGTAAAGCTACTGCTCACCAGGGAAGTCTGCTGCTGGTATTCAAAGTGCATGTTTCAGTCTGCATGTCAGAATTTCTTTATGAAATAGAAGAGGATTTGAGAAGTCAAAATGTGCCCTAATTTTTCTTTCTGCAGCACTAATCATAATTTCTATGGCAAAATGAACCCCGGCATTTTGTTCCTTTGTAAATTAAATGTTTTAATTGTTAACACTTTATTCCAATCAAGATGGCTTCAGGTGTGCCATACTTTTGTCATAAGTAAGACTGTTAGCGCTCTAGTTGTTCGTTAGAACACTCTGGGACATTCTGTCATTGGGCTATACTTGGGCTACATCTGGGTGATATTTGTGCTACATTTGGGCTCTTTTGTCTCTGGTGGCCATTTTGGGAGACTTATTTGTTATGAAGTTTCCTAATTTCCTCATTTACTACAGTCTCCTCAGTAGGAAATACCTTCAGTTTTTTACTTTGATTCCATCAAGCAGGCATTCAGATGTGTCACACATTTGGCATAAACTCAGAATGTTAGCACTCTAGTTGCTTATTAGATCACTGTAGTAAAGCTACTGCTCACCAGGGAAGTCTGCTGCTGGTATTGAAAGTGCATGTTTCAGTCTGCATGTCAGAATTGTTTAATGAAATAGAAGAGGATTTGAGAAGTCACTCAAAATGTGCCCTAATTTTTCTTTCTGCAGCACTAATCATACTTTCTATGGCAAAATGAACCCCCTCATTGTGTTCCTTTTTAAATTAAATGTTTTAAGAGTTACCACTTTATTCCAATCAAGATGGCTTCAGGTGTGCAATACGTTTGTCATAAGTAGGACTGTTAGCACTCTAGTTGTTCTTTAGAACACTCTGGGAAGCTGCAGTAGAACACAAAGGAATCAACTGACAGTCTCTGCCCTTGATGGATGTACATGTTTTACTGAGAATGTCAGACTACATTCTCACATGACTGAGAAAGATAATGTGAATTTACAGAAAATATGCTCTCAGTTTAGCTTATAGATCACCTTCCAAACTTCTGTAGGAAAAGCATGAAAAAATAGTTTTCTCTCAAACATGATTCATGATATCACAGCAGAAGGCTTTTTTACGTGGTAAAATCACCTTAGAACACACCACAATTCCTAAAATGAGTATGGTACCATCAACAAATGATTTATAATGTAACTAAAGTCTTAAAATCTTCTATTAACTGCAATGCTTTTTAATGAGGTGCTATCATGTATATTGGTCCCAAGATGGCTGCCAACACTTCTTGGATGAAATACTGACAGCCAATCAGATCTCACGATGAGGTGTGTGGTTAGGCTCCGCCCAGATATATCTATCTTTTTAACTCTAATTTTCTCAGGAACAACTGAACGGATTTACACAATTTAAGCAAAAGGCACGAGTCTGAACTGAGGACTACCTCTTTGCCAAATTTGGTGTAATTCCGTTCAGCAGTTCGGGCTGTAGCTGTGTCAACAAGTCCTATGGGAAAATGCATGGAGAAAATGCGTTTTGGGACCCCCCTTTTTTCTCGGCCCCCGCTTAGCCGAATCACCGTGAAATTTTCAGGATAGGAGCGGACTGGAGCTGGCCAAAAGTTTGGAAAATTTTGCAAAGATTCGTCAATCGGCGCCAACGTTATTCTAAATAGAATGTTGTGGATTTCCTATGGAAAATAGGTCCTAACTATATAATATATTCACTGAAAAAACCATAGGTTTCACACACGTTATAGTTAGGAATTAGCATTTAAAAAACCTTGCAAATTCAGTGAAAAAACCATAGGTTTCACACATGTTATAGTTAGCTGGAAATTTTACTGATAAACAACCAATGAAATTCCCCCGTTATAGTTAGTGCAGGCAACTATAACTCACGCGACCGCAATCTTCTGCTGATGCTAATACTGTATTTAGACACTTATTTGCCCATGTCTTCTTCCATTAAATTTTAGCTATACATATATTACAAATATTTTTTTTTCATAAAGACACATATGTCATCAGCAGAGGATTGCGGTCGCGTGAGTTATAGTTGCCTGCACTAACTATAACGGGGGAATTTCATTGGTTTTTTATCAGTAAAATTTCCAGCTAACTATAACATGTGTGAAACCTATGGTTTTTTCACTGAATATATATATATATATATATACATATATGTATTCACTGAAAAAACCATGGGTTTCACACACGTTATAGTTAGGAATTAGCATTTAAAAAACCTTTGAAATTCAGTGAAAAAACCATAGGTTTCACACATGTTATAGTTAGGAATTAGCATTTAAAAAACCTTACAAATTCAGTGAAAAAACCATAGGTTTCACACATGTTATAGTTAGCTGGACATTTTACTCGTAAAAAACCAATGAAATTGCCCCGTTATAGTTAGTTCAGCTAACTATAACTCGCGCGCCCGCAATGCACTGCTGATGACGTCACATATTACATCACTCATGACATGGTCAGTGACATCACTCATGACATCACTGATGACATCTCAAATGACATCACTGATGACATCACTGATGACATCATCCAGTGAATGTGGGTTTTTCTGAAAATTAAATATGTTTTATATATGTATATCTCAAGGTCAATGGAAGAATAAGTGGGTATATAAGTGTCTAAATGGATGATTTGTTTTTGAAAAATTGATTGTTTAACTGACTGATTAAGTGTATCATAGTGAATACATGTTTTAGTGAGTAATGTTTAAATATGTATATATCTGTATCAGTCTCTCACTTTGTGTATAAGTGGCTGCATGGGTTGGTGAGTAGATACATGGGTGTCTATATAGGTTATTAGTTGGTTTTTTGAGTATCAGTCTGAGTGTCTGCATGGTTCGGTGGGGGTATTACGTAGTGCATAGGTGTATGAATGAGTGACTCACTGTTTGTATGTGTTGAACACAGCATGTGTGCAGGACTGTATGGGTGGATGAGTGTGTGCATGGATGTGTTATTGAGTGAATGACTGTCTCAATAGTGTCTTTATGAGTAACTACATATGTTTTAAACTAGTATATGTGACTATTGGTGTATATATGTGAGTATATGTGAGAGTGAGAGATTGAAAGAGTTCTTGTATGAATAAGTATGTGTTTCTATAAGTGATTGTTTAAAAGACTAAGTATGTGTAAGTTTCCGTAGAAGTAAGTGTGGTGGTGTGTGTATAACTGTATATGCAAGTAAATGTATGTTTGATTCTTTGTTAGCATGAGTGACTATGTGTGTGAGTAACTCTATGGATGAGTGGCATTGTGTAACAGGATGTATAGGTGTATGAGTACATATGATGAGTGAGTACATGTATGAGTGACTGAATTGGACTGTTGGTGAATGAGTGGATGTGTATGTGGATCTTAGAATTACTGAAAAGGTTGTTTTAACTGGTATTGGTATGTCCATTGTTTTGAACATTGTAGTTTCTATTTTTGAATGTGTGTGTCAAAGGTTATATTAGGGGAAGAGGAGGTCTGCCACTCTATCACAAGGATGATGTCATCAGTGATGTCATCAGTGATGTCATTTGAGATGTCATCAGTGATGTCATGAGTGATGTCACTGACCATGTCATGAGTGATGTAATATGTGACGTCATCAGCAGTGCATTGCGGGCGCGCGAGTTATAGTTAGCTGAACTAACTATAACGGGGCAATTTCATTGGTTTTTTACGAGTAAAATGTCCAGCTAACTATAACATGTGTGAAACCTATGGTTTTTTCACTGAATTTCTAAGGTTTTTTAAATGCTAATTCCTAACTATAACGTGTGTGAAACCTATGGTTTTTTCACTGAATTTCAAAGGTTTTTTAAATGCTAATTCCTAACTATAACGTGTGTGAAACCCATGGTTTTTTCAGTGAATTTGCAAGGTTTTTTAAATGCTAATTTTTTTTTTATTCTTCAATTTTTTCAAACATATTTTTTATTTAATTTTCTTACCTTTTATAAAGACTATGCTTTAATTTTTAAAATCCTTAAATATTTTTTTTTAATATATTTTTTAAAATAAACATGTAAAATGTATTTCCAGTTCTTTTTTTTTTTTTTTTTTTTTTTTGGTACGCGTACCGTAAGCTCACGGTAAGCGTACGGTTTACGCAACGTCCGTAATCTATCTACGCTGCTTGCGTAAAGTTACGCACTTTGCGTAGCCGCGTGGACTGCGCGTGGGACGCGTGCGCGCTTACGCCACACGCGCACGTTACGCGGAAGTGCCGGGGAGTGACTGTTATGCGCATGCGCGCAAGCGCGTGTCTTTTTTACGCGCACGCGTACTTTTTGCCGTAAGCGTACCGTAAGCGTACCGTAAGCGTACGGTAGGTCATGTGATCTTGAAACACAACTTTTGATTGGTTGAAACTACTTTCAGTTCTAGAACTCTCCTACACCACACCCATTCCCCTCATTTCTGCTTGTGATCCCTTGGGAGAAGGAGCTGGTTTGTCTTTGGGATACGATGGCAGAACAGCAGAGCTCTTCTGAGAGTGAGGCTAGCACTAGCAGCACTGTCTTGAGGCAGAGATCGAGGAAACAAAAGCCTTCTTATGTTTGGGATTATTTTACTTTTCCAGAAGGCCAGCAAAAGGTGAATGCACCCTTAGTTACTTGCAAGCTGTGTCAGTGTGTACTTTCTAGAGGTAATCCTAACAGGAAGTATTCCTTTGGGAATCACACCATGAAGAGACACCTCCAGGATGTACACAGAAGGACACATGGTCATCTTTTTGGAGGTAACTCTTCAGAAAGACGAGCCAGTACATCCACAGCAGCTCAGCCTGGACCATCACCTGCAGGGCTTACTCCTTCTTCTGCAGGTCAGGTGAGCCCTTCATCTGTGGGGGGAGAATCTCCTTTTGCTGGCCCTCTGGAAATGAACCCTCGATTTCGGAAGGTTGATATTCATTGCACATTTTGTAAAGATCTAATTTGCCATAGGGAGACCAGTGTTTCCCTAGTGAACAACAAAATAGATCAGCACATTTGTCGCTTTGAATAATTTTCCCATGCTTCCTTTCCTCTGTCCCTGCATGAACACAACGGTTCTTTTAAGAGCCAACCTTATCTTTCATCTTTTTTTTACATATGTTTTTAAAAACTTTTTTTTATTTTTTTTTACCGTACGCGTACGGTGCGCGTACTTTTTTTTTTTTTTTAAAAAAAACACTAAAAATCAATAAACACATTACAAGGTCCTTGAGAGACTACAATTATTATTATTGACTTACCATACTCACTGAAAAAATATTTATTCATTTGTTTTTTTAAAAAATAGTTTTAAAAATGTTTGTAGTTTTCGAAAATTTTCTATATCTATCTGGAAAAAAAAAACAAAGTATTAATATTTTTAAAACATTTTATAATACAGTACACATATTTACATTTTTTTCCATAAAATATTTTTGCGTTATTTTTGCTGTTTTCAGAATATATTGCATTTCACTTTGCCAATTTGAAAGCACACTTACTGCTCTTTTTTTTTCGGGGCAAGTGAAAATCACTTTTACAGACTGACACATTATAAAACCACTTTTTTTGATTTATTTAAATGCACATGTCCAAGCTGTTTTTTCAGACCACCACCATGTGTATTCTCTGTGACTGCCTACACTCCAGCAAGGGCAACCAGCCTTAGTGATGCTGAATGTATTTGCATTACAGACTTAAACCTGAAAACCCCACTCGCTTCTAAATACTGTGCATGACTATACATGGCAAGCACATGGGTGTGTGCTAAGACTCTGCTTCTTCCCCCAAAAATTCGCTCCCCCTTTCCATCTAATGCAACTGTGAAATCACCAGAGCAAGACGCAATAAATCTCTGCCTATAATTCTTCTATGCACACAGAGTCATGTTTTCACATTAGTCCCAAAACGAAATTTCTTTGCCAATTTGAAAGCACACTTACTGCTCTTTTTTTTTTCGGGGCAAGTGTAAATCACTTTTACAGACTGACACATTATGAAACCACCATGTGTAACTACAACAAAAACAATTCCCATTTCTATTATTCATTTCTTAAGTTACCACATACATCCCCTCTCAAACTGTAAACTCACCTTTAAAATTAGTTAGTTGTGAAAGAAATGTGACACTCAAACAGCAGATTATCAGAGCCAGGATCTCTGTTGTGTTCACCTCTCTCCTCTCAGCAGAACCAGATAATGGCAAACTTTCCCTCTATTTTTCCACACATATACATGTAAGTTTCAAATCTCAGTGCTTCCCCCTTTTTTTCAAATGTAATCACACATTTCTATTGGTTGAAAACCAACCCTTTTCCAAAAGTACCCTTCCCCCAACTTGACTTCTGCCTAGTACCCTTCCCCCAACTTGACTTCTGCCTGCTACCATAGCAACAGCTCATGGAACACTGCTGTGTAGAGTTAGGTCAGAAGTTCGACACACAATGTTTCAATTCCACAGAGCAAGAGTGCTTGACTTTTCAAACCTTACAGCAAATCCATAGTACTGTTCTTTGGTTACACATTTTTTTGTACCAATACAAAACATGCTTCTATTAATTTACACATACAGCCTAGTTTTTATTCTAGAATGGTATGAAACAGCCAATCAGTTCTTTTTGTTTTGAAAAAAATATGTATGCCTCCATTTCCAAACTGTCTTTCTTTTCATATTGCCATTCTACTGAAAGACACCTCCTGAGTGCATCCAGTTCTCCTTTGAAGATGTTCACAGTGTGGATTGTAGGGCACAGCTATGTCTTCTGGAGTGAAAAGTTTGCAGAGAAAACAGGTATGGTGAGAGACCTTGCTTTGCCAAATGTAGACATTAAATGGATTGGTCAGAGAGGGTTAAAGTGGCACCAATTGATGCCATTGGTGAAATCCTTCATTCAAATCCAACACCCTGACCTCATAATAGTGCACTGTGGTGGCAATGACCTAGGCACTTTGACTGGGGTAGGTCTGGAAATGCTTATGAAGGACACCTTTGCACAACTGTTTACACTTTTCCCTAAAACTGCCTTTGTGTTTTCCAACATATGCCAAAGGCAAAAATGGAACTGGTCCAATCATTTCTGTCCGCAGATTGACAAAGCAAGAAAGCACGTCAACAAATCTGTTTCTGCTTTCCTCCGTGACTATGGTATGGGTGCCATTTACCACAACAACTTGCGTTATGACATGCAAGACATTTATAGAGGAGATGGTGTGCACTTCAATGATGAAGGGAACAGAGTCTTCCTCTTGAACCTTAGACTCTGCATCGGTACTTACTTGTAGGTACCACTAAAAAAATGACTTCATAAACACAACAGCTCTTTTTAGAGCTCCCTAATTTCTAAACTCTTAAATCTGCTTTTCATTTATTTTATTTATTTTTTTTTACCGTACGCTTACCGTAAGCTTACGGTACGCGTACCCCGTGATTTTTTTTAAAATCAATAAATGTTTTTTTTGTACTTTTCTGTCCTTCTTTGACCCCCTTACAAATGTTAGGGGTCTGTAACTCTCCTCATTGCCCCCTTTCCTTGTTTTCTCTGTTTTTTTTCTGAGTGAAACACACAAAATGGCGGCCGCCGCTTCCTGGTTTCGGCCGATTCGAATGTTTACTATGATCTATGGGCCAATCAGAAACTCCTTTGCGCACGCCATGTTTCTTCCGTACGCTTACCGTAAGCTTACCGTACGCGTACCCCGTGATTTTTTTTAAAAATCAATAAATGTTTGTTTTGTACTTTACAGTCCTTCTTTGACCCCCTCACAAATGTAAGGGGGTCTGTAACTCTCCTCATTGCCCCCTTTTCTTGTTTTCACTCTTTTTTTTTCAGAGTGAAACACAGAAAATGGCGGCCGCCGCTTCCTGGTTTCTGCCGATTCGAATGTTTACTAAGATCTAAGAGCCAATCAGAATCGCGCTCGCGCACGCCACCGTACGCTTACCGTAAGCGTACGGTAAGCGTACCGTAAGCGGGCTCAGATATATATATTGATTTAAAGGCTATTTTCTCAGAATCTACTGAACAGATTTACACCAAACCTACAAAAGGCACTTCCTTGACCTAGGGACTACCTCTCTGCCAAATTTTGAGTAATTCTGTTCAGCCGTTCGGGCTGTAGCTCGTTCTAAAGGTCCTATGGAAAAATGCATGGGAAAAACGCGTTTTGGGACCCCCCTTTTATCTCAGCCCCCGCTTGACGGATCCCCCCGAGACTTTCAGGGTAGGAGCGGAGCGTAGCGCCCCACCTATTTTGAGAAATTCGCGAGGATTCGTCGACCGGCGCCAAAGTTATTCAAAATAGAATGTTGAGGTTTTCCTATGGAAACGTGGTCCTAACTATAACTACCTACTGGCGACCGCCAGTAGGTAATATATATATATATATATATATATATATATATATATATATATATATATATATATATATATATATATATATATATATATATATATCCAGACCTGTGTTCCGGTGTCACACACCGAAAAACGCCGTTCCCTTTCCACTTCCGACGGCGGTCCTCGGCGAGGGGGCGAGCCTCACAATCCAAAACCAAAGCTGTCTTTCTCCGTAAAATACCAGCAGCCACGGACATCAACGAACTTCCAGCAATTATTTATTAGGCAGAGTTAAACAACTCGATGCGTTTCGGACACTACACCCTTGATCACGAGTACTGTAGCTCAGTAACAAAAGAATTTAAATAATCATGTGACAACAATAAAAAAGTAAAACGTGAAGACAGACTACCATGTCCCAGAGGAGTTACTTCACTCCTACATTTCAGCTGTAAAAAGTACATCGTTTCTACAGGAGGCAATGGAGGGTCAAGCATCAACAAACGACAGTAATTGTATGTGAAAAACAGAATGATACAATTTTTCACAACCTCTCCCATACCGATTCTCATAATTTTAGTGCATAAATAGGGCATATTTCACAATTCAAACCCTTGCCCATGATAATTTCTCAAAAATTCCTTTCACTGATTTACAAGCCCATGTGGGCACCAGTTTTAAGGACAATTCGCAACTTTATATTGGACAATCCCTGTAATTGTTCAATGTCGTGTCTGCCAATCAGGCCCTAATGGGCTTCTCCACTCAGTAGGATATTTTCGCTTTTAAGCATTTCACCTTTTTATCAGCCATGACGTTGTCTGTAATATAAACAAAAAATAATTTCAAAACCAAATCTTAACATACTTTTACCCCACAAAACCACAGTGACGTTAAAAACAAATAGCTCTTAAGCAGTGGCAAACTTTATGCAATCTAACATTCATATAAATCTTGTACTATTAATGTCATTTCAAACTGCCAAATTAAATCATGATTTAAAGGAGATAGGATTCGCCTTCCAGATGTAAATTCAAGGAGCCAACAAACAAAAGGGACACATACCACAACTTAAACATCAGAGATTAAAGACTAATTCCTCATTGGTCAATAAAGATCTTAAAATGTACCCCAATTGTGCTGCAAGTTCTTCATCGCAGTTATGACCTATAGGTGCAAGTGTTCTATATTTGATAATCAGTTTAGATTCCAGACATCGAAGGTTTTGTACCCTGTTGCCACCTCTCTCATTTATTTTCACTGAGTCTAGTACTCAAAAGCTCAAAAGGTTGCTATTCTGCCCGTGATGACTTTGAAAATGTCGCGCCACTGGATATTGTTTGTCGCTGTTTTTGGTTGCGCGAAGATGCTCAAGCACCCTTTTCTTAGCTTTATGAATGGTACTACCTATATAGGCATTTTGACAGGGACAGAATAGAGCGTATACTGCATACTCAGTGTTGCATGACGTATGGTTTGAGATTTGAAATGTATATATATCCAAATCTCCACCTCCCTTTCTGAAGAAAGGCACACGGTCACCCGATGAAAGTCGCGAAAAATGCTTTTAATCCATGCAAGAAGCCACATAGGTTAAAACACCCAATGCGTTTCTCCTCTGTTCCGAGGCTTGATCACGGGCGGAAACTTCTGCATTTGACTAACTGCGTAACTTTACACGACCTTTATGCCCTTTTGCAGAGTCCAAGTACAAACAGGTGAGTCTGTTTTTTAATTCGGTAAAGACATTACCATGGCGAAACTTTATTGTTCTCACTCTCGCACATTGGCTCCAATAAGGTCTTTAACTGAAGATAGTTTGTAAATGAACTGTTCATTAAAACCAGCTAAATCTTAGGTAATACTTCTTGCACAGCATTTTCAACTTGCTTTCCAGCAGCAAGTGGAAACATCCCTCTCGCAGCCCTTGCCTGCTCACCTTCTGATTTTCATCTAGAGACTCTGTGTTTTTGCTCGTAAGGGTGGCTAGGCGAGCCGGGCTCACTGCAATCATATTCCAACACAATTGCTCCGATGAACTGAGCCACAGACCCTTCAGGGCGGGTCGGTGCTGCGGGACCGGAGCCACCCGTAAAAACATCCAAAACTCCACCCCCCTTTCTGAAGAAAGACACACTGACACCCGATGAAAGTGGTGAAAAATGCTTTTAATCCATGCAAGAAGCCACACAGGTTAAAACACCCAACGCGTTTCTCCTCTGTTCCGAGGCTTGATCACGGGTGGAAACTTCTGCCTTTGACTAACTGCGTGACTTTACACGACCTTTATGCCCTTTAGCAGAGTCCAAGTACAAACAGGTTAGTCTGTTTTTTACTTCGGTAAAAACATAAGACATTACCATGGCGAAACTTTATTGTTCTCTCTCTCGGACATTGGCTCCAATACGGTCTTTAGCTGAAGATAGTTTGTAAATGAACTGTTCATTAAAACCAGCAAAATCTTAGGTAATTCTTCTTGCACAGCATTTTCAACTCGCTAAATATATATATCCAAAACACTAAGTTGCCCCATGTGAGGAAGTCCTCTCGAAAACACACCTCATAGAGGCAGGGCCAGCTTTAGGGCGGTGCGACCGGTGCCACCGCACTGGGTGCTGGCTTCCTGGGGGCGCCGTGTTTGAAAATGTATTATGCTTTTGAAGCACCTGCTGCAGCGTTTCTTTCCCCTGGCAATTACCAGGCCTCACATAAATGTCAAGATAATTTGTGTGATTAATTATCTTCCTGGAGAGAGTTCAGTGTTTTGCATAGTTGAGGTTTTGACTTAGGTGAAGTTAGTACAGAGGGTTAATGTGCCTGCTGCAAAGAAAGTGTACCAAGTAGATAACAGAGTGTGTATGATGTAAACAGATCAGCAGGTTACTGCTTTCAAAAGAGGCATCCTTTTGTTACTTGCAATTTATAATTTAAAGTCCTAATATAGAATAGTGAGCTATTAACTTTCATCCTAAAACTGCATACACACTGCAAAGTATACATTATTAGAACATTGATTAATGTTGCAAAAAGGGTTAATTTGGCTAGAAAAACTCCCGACTATGCTGTTTCTTATTCGACTCTGAGTTTGTGCTTCTCCACACCAAGCACTCTTAAACTATACTGCCTACCAGTATGGATGACATGTGACTCCTACACTTTTAGTCCTTTGGCTTATGTAACATTTCCTATACACTGATTTACACAGGTATGATTGATTGTCTCTGTGTAATGTGCGTGTGATGCAAAGTGCTTGGACACCCTACACTGGTATGAGTGGTGCTATATAACTAATTCAAGGCATCTGAGAGAGTGTGGTTATGGAGATGTGGTCACTGTTAAAGGGTGCTAGTGAGAGAATCTGTGGTGGAGGTGGTCATTGGGGGGGTGCCAACAAACATTGTCGCACAGGGTGCCACCAGCACTTAAGCCGGCCCCGCATAGAGGGAGGTCAGCAGCGCCCCCCTGTCCTCTGCTCCAACATTCGCGTGGCTGGCTTGATGCGTTTTGGAAACAATATCCGTGGTCACAAACCCTGAACACGCAAAACAAACAGCGACTGGTGAATGGAATACCTGCTTTTATTTAGGCAAACTCCCGCCTCTGAGGGCCAGTACTCCTCCCAATGTGGGCGTGTCACAAGTGCCTTCTGGTATTAGCTGTCCAAATAATGTTCAACCTCAGTGGGCGCTGCCGTTAATTGCATCTCAATGCACTCACTGTCAAGTGTTTTCGTCCTGTGTATGGTATCGAGACCAGGTCGCGAGGAAGCACCGCCGCAGTTCAGTGGACCTGTGGTGTCAGGAGGTCTTGATACCATACAAAGGACGAAAACGCTTGGCAGTGAGTGCTCGGTTATTCGCAGCACCCCTTGCTTTCAAGCAAGCATTAACCCATGAAGGATTTTAAACATTGAGATGCAAACAACAGCAGCGCCCACTGAGGTAGAACAATGTTTGGACTGCTAATACCAGAAGGCACTTGTGACACGCCCACATGGGCGGGAGTACTGGCCCTCAGTGGCGGGACTTTGCCTAAATAAAAGCTGGTGTTCCATTCACCAGTTGCTGTTTGTTTTGTGTGTTCAGGGCTTGTGACCACGGATATTGTTTCCAAAATGCGTCAAGCCAGCCACGCGAATGTTGGAGCAGAGGACAGGGGGGCGCTGCTGACCTCCCTCTATGAGGTGTGTTTGGGGCAACTTAGTGTGTTGGATATCCGATCCTAATAGATAATATATATATATATATATATATATATATATATATATATATATATATATATATATATATATATATATATATATTCACTGAAAAAACCATAGGTTTCACAGACGTTATAGTTAGCTGGACATTTCACTCGTAAAAAACCAATGAAATTCCCCCGTTATAGTTAGTTAAGCTAACTATAACTCGCGCACCCGCAATCCACTGCTGATGACGTCACATATAACATCACTCATGACATGGTCACTGACATCACTCATGACATCACTGATGACATCTCAAATGACATCACTGATGACATCACTGATGACATCATCCAGTGAATGTGTGTTTTTCTGAAAATTAAATATGTTTTATATATGTATATGTCAAGGTCGATGGAAGAATAAATGGGTATATAAGTGTCTAAATGGACGTTTTTTTTTTTTTAAATTGATTGTGTAACTGACTGATTAAGTGTATCATAGTGAATACATGGCTTAGTGAGTAATGTTTAAATATGTAAATATCTGTTTCAGTCTCTCACTTTGTGTATAAGTGGCTGCATGGGTTGGTGAGTAGCTACATGAGTGTCCATATAGGTTATTAGTTGGTTTTTTGATTATCAGTCCTTGTGTCTGCATGGTTCGGTGGGGGGTATTACGTAGTGCATAGGTGCATGAATGAGTGACTCACTGTTTGTATGTGTTGAAGACAGCATGTGTGCAGGACTGTATGGGTGGATGAGTGTGTGTATGGGTGTGTTAGTGAGTAATAGAGTGTCTTTATGAGTAACTACATATGTTTTAAATTAGTATATGTGACTATTGGTGTATATAAGTGAGTATATGTGAGAGTGAGAGATTGAAAGAGTTCCTGTATGAATATGTATGTGTTTCTATAAGTGATTGTTTAAAAGACTAAGTATGTGTAAGTTTCCGTACAAGTAAGTGTGGTGGTGTGTGTATAGCTGTATATGCAAGTAAATGTATGTTTGATTCTTTATTAGCATGAGTGACTATGTGTGTGAGTAACTCTATGGATGAGTGGCATTGTGTAACAGGATGTACAGGTGTATGAGCACATATGAGTAAGTACATGTATGAGCGACTGTATAGGACTGTTGGTGAATGAGTGGATGTGTATGCAAATCTTAAAATTACTGAATAGGTTGTTTTAACTGATATTGGTAGGTCCATTGTTTTGAAAATTTTAGTCTCTATTTTCGAAGGTGTGTATCAAAGGTTATATTAGGGTGAGAGAGCTCTGCCACTCTATCACAAGGATGATGTCATCAGTGATGTCATCAGTGATGTCATTTGAGATGTCATCAGTGATGTCATGAGTGATGTCAGTGACCATGTCATGAGTGATGTTATATGTGACGTTATCAGCAGTGGATTGCGGGTGCGCGAGTTATAGTTAGCTTAACTAACTATAACGGGGGAATTTCATTGTTTTTTTATGAGTGAAATGTCCAGCTAACTATAACGTCTGTGAAACCTATGGTTTTTTCAGTGAATTTGCAAGGTTTTTAAAATGAAAATTCCTAACTATAACATGTCTGAAACCCATGGTTTTTTCAGTGAATTTGTATGTTTTTTTAAATGCTAAATACTAACTATAACGTGTGTGAAACCCATGGTTTTTTCATTTAATTTGTATGGTTTTTTAAATGCTAATTCTTACATTTTACTTGTGTGAATTTTTTTTTTTTTTTTCTTGTTGCAATGTTTTTTACATCTTTTTTTTTTAATTTATATTCTCTTTCAACACTATGGTAAAAAATTTTACATTCTTCAATATATAATTGTTCACCTTTTTTTTTAACCAAACAGGTAAGATATAGTAGTATAACATACTGAATCTTTTTTCTTTTTTTTTTTTTACGAGCGCGTACGGTAAACTTACCGTAAGCGCACGTTTTGCTTAACCTACGTAATTTTTCTACTCCGTTTGCGTAGGGTTACGCAATTTACGTAGACGTCCATACTGCGTACGCGTCGCGTAAGCGCATACGTTATACGCGCACGTTACACGGAAGTGGTCGAGCGTGCCTGTTATGCGCATGCGCGCGTGCAAGTGTCTTTTTTATGTGCATGCGTACTTTTACCGTAAGCGCACCGTAAGCGCTCCGTAAGCGTAATGTACGCGCACGGTTGGTCATGTGATCAAGAAACAAAACTTTTGATTGGTTTAAACTACTTTCAGTTCTAGAACCTTCCTACACCACACCCATTCCCCTCATTTCTGCTTGTGATCCCTTAGGAGAAGGAGCTGAGTTGTCTTTGTGATACGATGGCAGAACAGCAGTCCTCTTCTGAGAGTGAGCCTGGTAGCAGCATCATCAGAGAGAGAAGGAGGAAACAAAAGACTTCTTTTGTATGGGAATATTTCACCTATCCAGAGGGGCAGAAAAAGGTAAAGGCTCCTTTAGTCACCTGCTCACTTTGTGAGCGTGTCTTATCTAGAGGGAATCCAAGGAAGAAATATTCCTTTGGAAATCACTCTATGGTTAGACACATTAAGGATAAACATCCTAGGACTTATGCTAGACATACTGGAGAAACATCTCCAGTAAGTCACCCAAGCACACCTGCAGATGCTCAGCCGAGTACTTCTTCGGCAGCTCAGCCGAGCACTTCCTCTGCGGTGGGAGCATCACCCTCTTCTGCTCCTCTGGATATAAACCCTCGTTTTGGTAGGGTTGTAATGAGGTGCACAAGATGTCATGGCCTAATTGTTTATGCGGAGACCTGTGTTTCCCTCATAAACAATAAGATAGACCAGCACATCTGTGGTCCTTGTTAGTATTCCCATTCTTTCTTTCCTCTTTTCCTTTATGAACACAACGGTTCTTTTAAGAGCCAACCTTACTTCTTAAATTTTTTTTAAATTATTTAAATGGCTTTTTTTATTTTTTATTTTTTACCGTGCGCATTTTTTTTTTTTTTTTTTAAAAACCCAAAAATGTAATCAACCTACAAGGTCCATGAGGGACTACTACAGAAATGAAAAAAGCATAGAGAAGAGTAGTGAAAAAAGTGAGCATTAAAGTAAATGTGTGATAATTCCTGAAATTTCACACTTACCTGACAAAGAAAATAACTAAAAGAAAAATAAGTGATTTATTTTACTTGCTGAAAAGAAGTTTATTTTTATATTTTTCCTTTCTCAATCTGTAAAAAAAGAAAAATTTATTAATATTTAACAATACTTTTTAGAATACAGTGCACATATTTTCATTTTTCATTAAACATATTTTTGCCCTTTTTTGCTGTTTTCAGAATATATTGCATTTTACTGTAAATCGTAAAAGCAATTGCATTCATCACTTAACAGCGGGCAAAAAAAAATAACAATCACAAAGATTGTTTTAAAAAAGCCCATAATCTCTTCTCATTAAAACATACCGTAATATAATCCTCACGTAAAAACAATCACTAATTTCAGTAAATATTGTCCGAAAATTCTGTTGCATACGCATATTCACCAAAATAATTTTTGTCAAAGAAGTCCACAATGCAAATTATTACCTTTCCGTATGGCCAAATGGTAATTTTTATAATAATATTTGATGACATTTTCGATGGTAATCCAATTAAATGTAAATAATGTTTTGTACAGATGTTGCAATTTTTGTCTAAAATTTTGCTTGCAGAAAAATTAAATAGGAATTTGCTAAATCAAAAGGCAAACGTTGCTTGAAAACCAACTGAGAATCATTACACAGTGTCCAGCCTTTTTCACATTTAAGAAAAACTGTGTAATGACCAGAAGTTACAATAGGCCCATCATGGAAAATTATTGCAACTGTGACAAAAGTTTTTCCAGAAATTGATAATTGCTGTCCTGTAAATTTCTTTATTAAAGTGTCCAATTTTGTTCCATCAGCTCTACAACGTTGCATCATTAAAATTACATACTGTCCATATTTCTTTAAAAAAAATGTTGAAAACATGTCTGATTTACATTTAGAACATTCCATGTTGTGATTGGCATCTTTAACTAATTTACTAAAAGTCACTGATTTAGTCTCTGGCAATGTTAAATAGATAAACCTTTCTGATTCAACATTAGAGCTGCATGAGTAGAAACAGTTTTCACAACTATGTTCCCATTTATAAGACAGACCAAACATATTTTCTATTTCTACCCCTTCATCTTCAAGTACCAAAAGAATGTACATGAAGAATTCCTGTGCATCTTGCTGGATATTTTGTGAAAACTGTGTTCGTCCTGAACAAACATCTAATAGATTTCTAATTTCATTTGTACTTTCTATTTTTGCTTTATCAACACTCAGCTTCTCATAAAGAAGACTTAGCACAGAACAGAATCTTTTTTCATGATTTTCTGTTATCTGCTCAAGCAAACTTTCAAGATAAAAAACAACATTTAGCACTACATTAGCATAGCAGTTGACACCAGAGCTATTTTCAAAATGGAAACCAACAACCTGTTCAACATTGTCCTTTTTCTTTTTGCTTGCAATCACATGACTCTCTTTTTGTTTTCTCTTCTCTACATCCTCATTACAGATATTCTCACATCTCCTTTTCCGATAAACAACACGTTTCTCCAACACAGGATACTGACCTAAATGAGGAGCATAGGTTCTTCTTAATCTATTATACTCCTTAACACAATTTGCATCTGCACTAACTTTTGAGTCATCAAATTCTATCATGAATAAACCAGATAATGTTTTCACTCGTGACAAAGCAACATATGCCATACCTTCTTTGAACACAGTAGATCCAATGTTTACAAATGCACTATCAACAGTTAATCCTTGACACTTGTGAATAGTTACAGCATATGCTAGAGAAAATGGAAACTGCTTCCTACGTACATATAAGTCTTTCACAAGCAAAAAACGGACTGAAGAACGACAAATGTTTATTACCTCTTCAATCTGATCAAATTTTATTTTTAAATACTCAATGCCTTCTTTTTTCTGGTAGTTAACAAAACCCACAACTTTACCCATAGCTCCATTTACTAATCCTTTTTCTACATCCAAATTTCTCCTTAAAAATACTCGACAGTTCATGCAAAGATATACATTTTTTTCTAATCCAGCTGTTTTCGAAATGTTCTTCTCTAGAGAATCCAGTTTATTTTTCAGTTCGCCTGATAATGTAATTGTAATTCTTTCATGTTGGATTTTGTCCACTGCTTCCATTTTCTTAATCTCTTCCTTTTCCAATTTCAAAAGTTCCTCATTGAATATTGAACATTCACGTAGTGTTGGCATCAAGCAGATTACAGTATTTTTTTCTGCAATGTTCTTGTATATTTTCTCTGCAACTATTTCTTCACTTGGAAATAAATTATGTAGCAATCGACTCTGTAAAGCTTTTCTGGCATGTTCTGTAAGTAGTCCAATTCTGATATCTTTTAGAATACTTCCATATTCTTCATCGTTTGCTTGTCTCATATTGGTAGTGAGTTCTTTGTACTCAAAGAATGACCAAATATTCGCATTACCAATGCTTCCTAATGACTTCTTTGTGTCCTCATGTGTCACAGTATTAAACACTGGTTGTCCTTTAACTGGAGTGAGCTGCAGTAGATCCCCAAAAACTATTACATGTTTTCCACCAAATAACACGTCATAGTCTCTTTTTAGAATTTGCTGCATTCTTAAATGCACAAAGGCAAGCATTAAGTTTGATACCATGCTTACCTCATCAATAATGAGAACTTGCATCTTCTTCAACACTCTTGAAACTTCGAAACATGCTTCGCCAGTTAGCTTGTGATATTCTATTTTGTTCTCATGCTCCACTGGTAACATTAGCAAGCGATGGAGAGTAATTCCTTTAATATTATATGCTGCTAATCCAGTTGAAGCAGTAACAACACAAGACAAAGTTGAATCAGTTTTTTGCTGTAGGTAGTTTCTGATGACTTTAATTAAGAAACTTTTCTCAGTTCCAGCTTGTCCACTCACATATAACCTAATTGGTTCAAATGCTGTGCATGTGCACTCTTTATTTTCATGTATTAATCCGTGATCAATTTTTTTTCTGACTTCTTCATAAATTTGTCGTTGTTCTTCATTCAGTTGTTTTTCCAAATCTGGTAATTCTATTAAATCTTCCTTTGCTTGATTCATAGCCGTTTCCACTTCAGTCATGGCTATTGCAGCTTCATTTTCTATGATTGGTTGTCCTAGGGGATCTTGACTGAGCGTTCCAGAACTTTGGCTGTCTTGAGAACTATCTCTAGCTACTTCAGCTGCAATTGTAGCTTCCTGTTCAATTTCTTCGTTTAACATTTGGACATAATTCCTGAAAATACTGCATTCAATGGTATCTTTACATGCATGAAATGAATCCTCATAGCTTTGAAATTCTCCAAGTAGTTCGTCCTCTGAACGCCATGGTTTAAACAACTGTAAAAGTGCCAAGTAGTAAAATTCCTTTTTGTCAGTAGTGTCACAACTCAGCTTCCTGTGATTAATCAAACTTCCTTTTTTTTGCTTCACTAAACATCCTTCCTCACCAATGACTTTATATTTTCCATTGTTGATGTCTTCTGTGGCTTTTCGTGAAAAAATGTAGTTCTGCAGCACTTCATAGAGACACATGTTCTCAAGATGATGACTTCTTTTTGGGTAATATGTGTCCAACATGTTTGTTTTCAAAATATCTGTACTTTCTGGGTCATTTTCGGCCAAATATTCAATTTCTCCAACAGATTTCAGTACCCGATTTCGAATTCCTGCAAGGCCTAAACTGACCCAAATTATTCTTCTGGATTTCGAGTAAAGACTTGCAGATGATAACCTATCTGAACATTCGTAGGATCCAATTTCTCGATGCGTTAACATCTTCAAACTGAAACTGTACACTCTTCTCGTGAGAAATCTCTTCCCACATTTCCTTCAATTCCGTTTTCTCAGATTTAGTAATGTACGATTTGACATACCGAGCAACAGCAATAGAATTGTCTGCCACATACTGAATATCCATGTTTGCATTCCACATGGATAAAATGACTGGGTTGTAGTCATTTATATATTTTGACTCTTCTTTTCTTCTCAGGTTGTACGTATTTTTGGGAGATTTTCTTGTAATAGTATGTCGCACAGCTGACATAAAACTATTGACTCTACCTTTTGAAAGAACAGGTCTAGGAAATCCAAATCGACATTTTGTGTAGAATTTATCTTTGGTCTTGTACTTCCGTCGACAGTATTTTCCACACCGATGACTTTGGAAACGTAAAACTTGCTGTTTTAACTTTTTCTCCTCTGTGCTTTTAGGTATAGCACATGTTGCATATTGTTCAATGAAAGATAACACTGCTTCATCAGCATCTGTTCCAAATTTTGGAGCATCCTTGATCCACAACAGCATATGAATGTGAGGAGCACCTCTTGCTTGGTACTCTTTTCTCCAAAAGAAATCCAAAACTTCTCCAGGTGGTGGATTTTTTTGTTGCAGATAAAGGACATCATAGCCTCAAATCTATGATTGAAATATCTGCAAACATTAACCGGATCCAATGAGCACAGTTCTCCTGCTGTCTTGTATTCAATGTTTTTAATGTTTGAATTTGCCTCTCGTAGAAAATCCAGTAAATCATCCCAAGCGTATTCGGCGCAGCTTAGGGTTAGGAACCATGTTGGAGTTCCTAAATTCCGTAACATACATTTCAATTCTCCATGGCGTCTGTACCAATATTCATTCGTCCCACGTTGACAAGCCATCAGATTGATCAATTGTGATTCCAAATGATCATCTCGCTGCTGCACTTTGTTCATAAAATCCTTAGCAGACACATTATGTAGATGTGTTCCACTTTTTAAAATGTGGTTTACTGCATATGATAGTGCAGACAAGTCACTTTCAAATAACAGATGAAACAAATAAGGAATACTTTGACGAAATCTGGGATCTTCTGCATATAATCTTGTACTCCGATACTCAGAAGCAGGAATCTGAACTGGACGTTCATCATATCGTCCACCTTCTCCTGTAGGAAACAGCTGGGGAAAACATCGAGCTTCCAAACTCTCCTCCCATACACTCACAGGAGTTCCTTGTGCTTTTTTCATTTGAAATAGATCAATGGTGTTTGCCATTACTTCTTTTGAATGAAGAGGATGTATGCTGAAATGTTCATAAATTTCTTCTTCTTTTGACTTGTCAACTTTTTCAATTTGCCCAGTTGGTGTGTCTGTGTCTCCTACTAATTCTTCTTCATCTTCATCCATATAAATGGCTTCATACCATTTATTATTCCTTTTCAAATATACATTTGCTCTTTGTACTTTCCGAACATCTACCAATTCCTGCCAAATTTTCTTATTCTTTGTATCTACACCATTAACCAGAATAACTAATGGTTCAGTTTCCAAATTTTCTGTGTCAATAGTTTCCATATTTTTTTTCAAATCCAACGGCAAATAGACAACTCTTCCTTTTAAACCTTTCTGTAAATCTGAAGGAGGTAATTTGCCTGTTTTTGGCTCCATACGTACTATGGTC
This sequence comes from Triturus cristatus, assembly GCF_964204655.1. Taxonomy (NCBI): domain Eukaryota; kingdom Metazoa; phylum Chordata; class Amphibia; order Caudata; family Salamandridae; genus Triturus; species Triturus cristatus. The sequence continues at coordinate 1,194,454,007 of NC_140591.1, forward strand.
TGGAACGGATGAACACATTGAATGAGTATAGACTCATACGTATTTAAATCAGAAAGTTCAGCAGGAACTTCAACCAATTCTAAATTATTATGTACAGCTCTAGCTGGCATTTTATTTTCTTCCAACTTGTTGTAACAGTATTTACAAATGCGATGATCTTCACCCAAATCAAAACAATTTTCAAGAAATATATATGTTGCAAAATCTTTCCACTTATAATTATCTTCTTCTTCACTTTTTTTGTAGAGATCAACATTCCTTGTTTGATTTTGTAATGGCTTCTCCGGCAACAAATACAAGTAATATATGGTCTTTCATTAGAGATGATAGCAAATTTTGTAATTTGATCTTCAAATTTCTTATTATGGAGGGTTCTACATTCTCTTCCACATTTTCCTCAATAACTGTGTCATTCCCTGCACTTTCTTGTTCTGGACCAAAGTAACAAAACTGAATCTCATCAGTAACCTTCTCAACATCTGATACAGATCCACGAAACAGAGCCTTATTCAACTCATTTAACTTTAGTGCTGGACTTTAAGCAAAATACAATCTTCTTACAAATTTCCTAATTTCAGTATGATGAACTGCCAGCATCCTAAAATGGTGAAAAACACTTTGACAAACTTTCCTAGATAAACAAGCCAGAGAGTGACCTTGCAAACCAGTATTCTCTCTCACTCTGCATGGATCTAGTCCTTGAAGCACCTTAATCTTCTGTTTTACACTCTTTTTACTATATTCTCTTAAAAACTCACGTAATTTATCAATAGATTCCTGTCGCAAAGTACAAATACTACTACATTTCCAAGTATACACTGGAGCTTTAGGACATCTCCCCATAGCCTCATCTGCAATCACTTCTTCCTCATTTCTTGGAACCATTTTCTCCTTTTCCATTATACAACCATCCTTAACTTCATATGCTCGACCACTGGTGTCAACTGCATGCAGAAAACTATTACTTTGAAGATAACTCTCTTCATTAAAAAATGGTTCAGTACTTGAACTATGCATCCATTCTCCTAAAAACACTTTACAAAAGTTATTTCTTTTTACTACTCTTTTCTTTTTGCTTTGTGACTTCATTACATTAACTATTTTTTCTAATGTACGCATCCTGTTCAAAATTAAAATGAATAGTTTCCTTTTTAAATTTAAAGCCTTTTCTACAATGGCTTCAATATCTTTTTTTCTCTTTAAAAATGTTGCTCTTTTCTTATATTTTTTCACATCTTTTAGCAAATTGGACATCACTCTTCTCTGAAACATTTTCCTACGGATCTCTTTAAATGCTGATTTTCTTTTCAAGTTAATTATTTTAGCTTCTGCTTGTACATTAGCATTTTGTAAATTTTCACTATTCTCCTGTTGTTTTCTACTTGAAACAGTTTTTCCAATGGGGGCATTTTTAAAAATTTTCCTTTTTTTGAATATATTTTTTAAAAATTGCTTTCTCTGCTTACCAGAAGACTTTTTCTTTTTCCCAACATGAGCATCTTCAACTAACTTGAGTCCTCCAGTTGTCTTCAAATAAACCTTTTTTTTCTGTTGTTTTCTTTGTCTTGATTTTATAGGCATCTTTTATTTTCTTCACTGCTCTGCAGCAATACCTGAAAGAAACTAAAAAAAAATACCTTTTTTGTAATTTTAATATATTACTATTTTTGTAATGATCATTTCTTTTCAAATAACACTACCAGACAGACTCCAAATACCTCTGTGACAGCAATTCCACTATGCTCACCGCCTCATGCTGTGATTTTACGCGTAAAATGAAATTTGCTTGCCATTTTCAAAGCACACTTACTACAGTTTTCTGTGTTTTTAGGCAGAAAACGAAATTTGCATGCCAATTTCAAAGCACACTTAGTACTGTTTTTTTCCTCCTAGCGTTAATTACTCTAACAGTCGCATACATTTGCATTACAGTTTTCAGACACAGAAAAGAGCACATGTGCAAACAGCTTTTTGAGACCATGTTCATGTGTGACCTTGGTGACTGACTACACTCCAGCAAAAGAAATCAGCCTTTGTGATGTTGAATGTATTAGCGTGACTCACTGCTTCCATGAAACACCAGTCTCTTGTGAATACTCAGCCACATTCTACGGGATAAACTGCTGGGTGTGTGCTAACAGTCTGCTTATGCAGACTGTGTATTTTCAGTAGCAAGAGACATACGCATGGTTACTTCCCAAAAGAACCAGAGAGACTCCAAATACCTCTGTGACAGAAATTCCACTATGCTCACAGCCTCATGCTGTGATTTTACGCGTAAAATGAAATTTGCTTGCCATTTTCAAAGCACACTTACTACAGTTTTCTGTGTTTTTAGGCAGAAAACGAAATTTGCTTGCCAATTTCAAAGCACACTTAGTACTGTTTTTTTCCTCCTAGCGTTAATTACTCTAACAGTCGCATACATTTGCATTACAGTTTTCAGACACAGAAAAGAGCACATGTGCAAACAGCTTTTTGAGACTATGTACATGTGTGACCTTGGTGACTGACTACACTCCAGCAAAAGAAATCAGCCTTAGTGATGTAGAATGTATTAGCGTGACTCACTGCTTCCATGAAACACCAGTCTCTTTTGAATACTCAGCCAGATTCTACAGGATAAACTGCTGGGTGTGTGCTAACAGTCTGCTTATGCAGACTGTGTATTTTCAGTAGCAAGAGACATACGCATGGTTACTTCCCAAAAGAACCAGAGAGACTCCAAATACCTCTGTGACAGCAATTCCACTATGCTCACAGCCTCATGCTGTGATTTTACGCGTAAAATGAAATTTGCTTGCCATTTTCAAAGCACACTTACTACAGTTTTCTGTGTTTTTAGGCAGAAAACGAAATTTGCATGCCAATTTCAAAGTACACTTAGTACTGTTTTTTTCCTCCTAGCGTTAATTACTCTAACAGTCGCATACATTTGCATTACAGTTTTCAGACACAGAAAAGAGCACATGTGCAAACAGCTTTTTGAGACCATGTACATGTGTGACCTTGGTGACTGACTACACTCCAGCAAAAGAAATCAGCCTTAGTGATGTAGAATGTATTAGCTTGACTCACTGCTTCCATGAAACACCAGTCTCTTGTGAATACTCAGCCAGATTCTAGAGGATAAACTGCTGGGTGTGTGCTAACAGTCTGCTTATGCAGACTGTGTTTTTTCAGTAGCAAGAGACATGCGCATGGTTACATCCCAAAAGAACCAGAGAGACACAAAATACCTCTCTGACAGAAATTCCTCTTTGCTCACAGACTCATGCAAAAATCACCACATACATCCCCTCTCAAACTCATAACTCACCTTTTAAATTAGTTAGTTGAGAAAGAAATGTGGCACTCAAACTGCAGACTATCAGACTCAGAATATCAGAGCTGTACACCTCTCTCCTCTGAGCAGAACCAATTAATGGCAATGTTTCCCTCTCTTTTTTCACACATATACATGTTAATTACAAATGTCAGTGCTTCCCCCTTTTTTTCAAATGAAATCACACATTTCTATTGGTTGAAAACTTCAACCCTTTTCCAAAAGTACCCTTCCCCCAACTTGACTTCTGCCTGCTACCATAGCAACAGCTCATGGAACACTGCTGTGAGAAGTCAGGTCAGAAGTTCACCACACAATGTTTCATTTCCAAAGAGCAAGAGTGCTTGACTTTTCAAACCTAACAGCAAATCCATAGTAATGTTCTTTGGTAACACATTTTTCTGTAAAGTGGCACAAATTAATGCCTTTGGTGAAAACCTTTCTACATCTCCCACACCCTAACCTTATTATTGTGCACTGTGGTGGAAATGACCTAGGCACTTTAACTGGTGTAGGTCTGGAAATGCTTATTAAGGACACCTTTGTGCAATTGATGTCTCTTTTTCCTCATTCTGCCTTTGTATATTCTAACATATGCCAAAGGCAAAAGTGGAACTGGTCCAACCAATTTTGTCCGCAGATTGAAAAAGCAAGGAAGCACGTCAACAAATCTGTTTCTGCTTTCCTCAGAGACTATGGTATGGGTTCTATATACCACAACAACTTGTGTTACAACATGCAAGACATTTATAGAGGAGACGGTGTACATTTCAATGATGAAGGGAACAGAGTCTTCCTCTTAAACTTTAGACTCTGCATCGGTACTTACTTGTAGGTACCAAAAAACACTCAATGAACACAACGGCTCTTTTTAGAGCCCCCTAATATCTTAACACTTATATTTGTTTTTTTTCTTCTTTTTTTGTTATTTTCTACCGTACGCGTACGGTAAGCTTACCGTACGCGCACCCCGTGATTTTTAAAAAAACATTTAAATGTATTTTTCATACTTTTATGGCCTTCTTGGACCCCCTGACAAACGCTAGGGGGTCTGCAACTCTCTTCGTTGCCCCCTTTCCACGTTCTCCTCCTTTTTTTATCAGTGTGAGACACACAAAATGGAGGCCGACACTTCCTGATTTCGACCGATTCGAATGTTTACAGTCATGTAACCACCAATCAGAATTGAGCTCGCGCATGGCACCGTGCGCGTACGGTAAGCTTACCGTAAGCGCTCGGAGCGCGCCTATAGATATATATATTGATTCAAATGCTATTTTCTCAGCAAATACTGAACACATTTACACCAGACCTACAAAAGGCACATCCCTGACCTGAGGACTACCTCTTTGCCAAATTTCAAGTAATTCTGTTCAGCCGTTCGGGCTGTAGCTTGGACTAAAGGTCCTATGGAAAAATGCATGGGGAAAACGCGTTTTGGAACCCCCCCTTTTTCTCAGCCCCCACTTGACGAATCCCCCCGAGACTTTCAGGGAAGGAGCGGAGCGGAGCGCCACACCTATTTTGAAAATTTCGCGAGGATTCGTCAATCGGCGCCAAAGTTATTCAAAATAGAATGTTGCGGATTTTCTATGGAAACACGGTCCTAACTATAACTACCTACTGGTGACCGCCAGTAGGTAATATATATATACAATATATATATGTATATTCACTGAAAAAACCATAGGTTTCAGACATGTTATAGTTAGCGGAAATTTTACTGATAAAAAACCAATGAAATTCCCCCGTTATAGTTAGTGCAGGCAACTATAACTCACGCGACCGCAATCCTCTGCTGATGCTAATACTGTATTTAGACACTTATTTGCCCATGTCTTCTTCCATAAATTTTTAGCTATACATATATTAGAAATATTTTTTTTTCATAAAGACACATATGTCATCAGCAGAAGATTGCGGTCGCGTGAGTTATAGTTGCCTGCACTAACTATAACGGGGGAATTTCATTGGTTTTTTATCAGTAAAATTTCCGCTAAATATAACATGTCTAAAACCTATGGTTTTTTCAGTGAATTTGCAAGGTTTTTTAAATGCTAATTCCTAACTATAACGTGTGTGAAACCTATGGTTTTTTCAGTGAATTTGTACGGTTTTTTAAATGCTAAGTTACTTTACGCCATTCGTGGCGTGCACGCCCACTTAACGCACCGTGCGCCCACTTTACGCAGTTAGTGCCGCGCGCACATGGAGGACATATTATGCGCTTCCTTGTGATAGGTAATCTGTTAAATTTAATTTGTAAGTGATGACAATAATATGCCATGCACAGAGAGTGGTTTTTTTTTTTTTATTAAAATTTTTAGCGTAAGCGCACCGTACGCGTACGGTAAGCGTAATCGGCGAAATTTTCAAAAAATAAAAATTTACCGTTTTTGGCCTTTGAGGACTCAACTAACATGGCTATGTGCATGGGCGCTGTCTAAACAGCCCCTTTATATGTTTTTTGCCTTTATTTACAGCCCCCCCCTCAGAGTGCGAGAGAGAAAATGGCGGCCGCCGCTTCCTGGTTTCGACCGATTCGAATGTTTACTTAGATGTAACAGCCAATCAGAATCGCGCTCGCGCACGCCACCGTACGCGTACGGTAAGCTTACGGTAAGCGTACCGTAAGCTGGCTCAGATATATATATTGATTTAAAGGCTATTTTCTCAGAATCTACTGAACAGATTTACACCAAACCTACAAAAGGCACTTCCTTGACCTGAGGACTACCTCTCTGCCAAATTTCTAGTAATTCTGTTCAGCCGTTCGGGCTGTAGCCCTGTCTAAAGGTCCTATGGAAAAATGCATGGGAAAAACGCGTTTTGGGACCCCCCTTTTATCCCCCCGAGACTTTCAGGGTAGGAGCGGAGCGTAGCGCCCCACCTATTTTGAGAAATTCGCGAGGATTCGTCGACCGGCGCCAAAGTTATTCAGAATAGAATGTTGCGGATTTCCTATGGAAAAGGGGTCCTAACTATAACTATAACTACCTACTGGCGACCGCCAGTAGGTAATATATATATATATATATGTATATATTATCTACTGGCGGTCGCCAGTAGATAGTTATAGTTAGGACCGTGTTTCCATAGGAAATCTGAAAATTCTATTTTGAATAACTTTGGCGCCGGTTGACGAATCCTCGCAAAATTTTCAAAACTAATGGGGCGCTCCGCTCAGCTCCTACCCTGAAAGTCTCGGGGTGATTCGTCAACCGCCACTCTATCACAAGGATAATGTCATCAGTGATGTCATGAGTGATGCCACTGACCATGTCATGAGTGATGAAATATGTGACGTCATGAGCACTGGATTGCGGTCGCGCGAGTTATAGTTATCTGAACTAACTATAACAGTGGAATTTCATTGTTTTTTTACGAGTGAAATGTCCACCTAACTATAACATGTGTGAAACCTGTGGTTTTTTAAGTGAATATATATATATATATATATATATATATATTTATATATATATTGATGAAAATTCCACCGCAATTGATCAAAGGAACACTCGCACTCCAAAGTCCGGTATTTCAATAAAGTTTTATTGGCTACGCGTTTCGAGCAGACGCTCTTCTTCACTGGCCACAAAAAGTATAACACTCGTCCTCCATTTAAAACATGAATAAACATAGAAAATGGACCAAGTGTGGCTCGCTGTTCGAGCAGTGTAATAGACAGAAGACTTCAAAGCCCTCAAAATGAGGAAGAACGAAATCCTTAAAGTTAACAAACGCAAGTGCGTAAACAAAAGAGTGTAAGTGATAACCAACAAAGCCAAGTGGCTCTAAACTGAGAGAGATAACAAATATACTCTTCACAGGCAATTATTTCCATATGAACACTCTAGTAAACACTGGTCATGTGACCATTGAACACATGGTCCCATCAAATAAAAGTTTTTTGTGAGTGAAAAACAAAATCACTAACAATTGTTTACTACGAGAAAATGACTGCAGCAGAGGAGAACCGGGGGCACTGATCGGACACCATTGTCCTAGGAGTATAAAATAAGTCACACAACCAAACTAACTAATCAGGATACATTTCCATAAATTGTTCAACCAATATGTACATAAAGTTCCTCATCTTCATTGAGACCAAAGGGATTCTTCGACTCAAGAAGAATAATGTACTGTGACTCCAGGATTCTCAGTTGTTTTTGACGATCTCCCCCTCTGGGGTTGGCCGGCACCCTGTCAATACCAAAGAATGAAAAGCAGTTAGCATCCTTACTGTGATGTTTCAACCAATGCCTAGCTGTTGAGTAGTTCAAATCAACATTTCTGATGGCCCTTAGGTGCTCCAAAATACGTTTTTTTACAGGAAAGATCGTACTTCCTACATAGAATTTGGAGCATGGGCACCTGATGACATACACACAGAAATCAGAATTACAGTTAATGAACTTCTTAATGGCACCACTCTTCCCTGTGGGTAAGGGATAAGTCTTAACATTTTTACTAGTAGTGCAGGCCTTGCATTTCCCACATTTGAAAAAGCCTTTTTGTTGTTGAATCCATGTCAGCTTTTTACTTGCTCCCAAATAGCTTCTTACCAGCATGTCCTGTAAGGAACGTGCTTTGCGATAAGTAACTTGAGGATAAACATTGACACTTGTACCCACCACTGGGTCACTTCTGACCAAATGCCAATGTTTACTGAGCGTGTGGTTGACTGCTTTTGCCGCCACATTAAATGTGGTAATCATTCTGATGGTGTTGCATTTTTCTTCCAAGACAGGTCTCTTAATTAATAGCGTGGTTCTTTTTTGTTTGGCTACTTTATCCTGAGCAGTCAAAAGGACATCCTCAGGGTAACCCCTCTCCCGGAACCTTTGCAACATTATCTCCTGCTCTTTCTCAAAGCTGCCCTCAGAACTACAATTACGTTTGGCCCTCAAAAATTCCCCGTAGGGGATACTCCACTTCAATCTAGATGGGTGGTGGCTTCTAGCATGTAAGATGCTGTTCCCAGCAGTCGACTTCCTGTAAAGGCTAGTAGTCAAAACGCCTTCCTCAATCTTAACACGTACATCTAGGAAGTCCATCTCATCCTGGGCAACTTTGTGTGTGAAACGGAGGTTAACACTATTGTTGTTAAAAGTTTCAAAAAGTTTATCAAGATCAGACCTTGATCCACCCCATATCAGAAAAATATCGTCAATATACCTCGCGTAAAAGACGATATTTTTCGTCAAAAGTTCATTCATCTCCATCCACAGAAGTTGCTCCTCCCACCATCCCATCATCATGCATGCGTAACTCGGCGCAAAGCAACTTCCCATCGCCGTGCCAACCTCCTGTTTGAACCATTGATCCTCAAAGAGGAAAAAATTGTTATCTAGACAAAAAGTCAACATGTCCAAAAACATGTTAGTCTGGTCAAAAAGGAAGATAGACCTATCCCTAAAGAAATGTTTGCATGCATTTATGCCATCACAGTGTCTGATGCAGGTATACAAAGAAACCACGTCAATTGTTGTCAACCAAAAATCCTCTTGCCACCCTATACCTTCAATTTTAGTAATGAAATCTGTACTGTCCCTGCAGTATGAAGGAAGAGACAGAACATAGGGAGAGAGGACAGCATCCAAAAAGATAGAGGTGTTCTCAAGGAAACTACCTTTGGCAGATATTATTGGCCTGCCAGGGGGAATGGTTCGATTTTTATGGACCTTTGGTAACATATAAAAACAGGGTACCACCGGATGTTTGACATAGAGAAAACGATATTCATCTTCCTCTAAAAGGCCATTCTTCCTCCATTCCCCAAGTTTGTTGTAATAGACATTCACTGCCAAGGTATAGTTTTCCTTGCTTGATTTGGTATAATCACCAGAGAGAATCAATTGTGTGTTGGCCTCCTGTTTGTACAGGTTGATATCCCAAAGGACAACATTACCCCCTTTGTCCGAGGGTTTGATAACAAACCCCGGATCACTGTTCAAAGAGGATAATGCCTGTTGTTGTTCAAAAGTTAAGTTCTGTGCATGTCTATTTTGCATAGAGTTCCAAATATGCATCAAATCCCTAATGACTACTTCATGAAAAGTGTCGAGTGAGTCGTGTGGTGTGTTGGGATTGAACGTGGACTTTGGTTTAAATTTTGTAGGAACTGTGCCAGAGAGCTCCAAGCCCATTTGTTCCAACATAAAACGTTCGTCCCTCTCACCAATATCATCCCCACACAACTCCACTGCAGTCGCCAAACCTTCTATGTCATCTAAACACAACTTCTTAGAAATTTGTGCACCAGAACTAACAGCACCTTCAGAGATACCACCCTCCAAAGCACGTTTTTTCTTTTGTAAATACATTTTCATCAATTTTAACTTTCGGACAAACAGAAACACATCAATTCGAGTTCTGGTGTAATCAAAATTTGCCGTCGGGCAAAAAGTCAAACCAAGTTCAAGCAGCGACTCCTCCGCCTTAGTCAAAACATGGGAAGATAGGTTTAAAACTGTCAAGTTTCTCTCACCCATTATTTCTGCTTCGATTGCCGTGTTTGTCTCCCATGTGGCATTGTTTCTTTGGCGTTGCTTTCCCCCTCTCCTTGTTTTTTTCTTCCCTTTAGGTTTGCGCCTCTTCCTCTTCCTTTTCCGCGTACTGTCTCTGGGGGTCGGGATCTTAGAGTCATATTTGTTTGTAAAAAACGATATTCTTCAAGGGGCATGAAAGTTGGAACCTGATCACCAGTAGTGGCGGGCGCCTCCTCTAAGTCTGAGTAAAGGTCTGATCCGGACTCAGACGTGGTCACTTCCGGTTCTTTTCTGACTGTCTTAAATTGTTTGAATTGCTTAATAGCACCATCATAACGCTTGCCAAATGTGAGAATCCTGCCACTGGCATAATCATACTTGTCTCTCAGAAATTTTCGTTTTTTCTTTAACTTGATTTCCTCCTCATATTTATCAAGCTGGATTTCCATTTGGTCAAGGGCATTTTTAATTTCTTCTTGTGCAGAATGGTTGTCAAGCTCATCTTTCAATTTATCAATCTCTTTGATAACCTGTTCAAGCTCAATTGCAGCATATTTTGATAGAAGAGCCAACATATGTTTACAGGTTTCAGACATGAGATTCGACCAGTCTTCGAGAAGTTTGGGGTGGGGATTTTGATATGTGGGCGTTATCAGGATACGAAGTCCTCTTGGCACCCTGCCGACCTCAATATAATTATCCAGGGAGGACACCTCCCACCACCTGTTAATTTCTCTCTTTCGCAACTTTTCGTAATTGAACAAAAGTTGTTTCAGGTCTTTGTTAGCTGCAGATGCCCCATCAGCTGACCCTTGCGAATCGACCCTCTCCCCGTCATCTGCTTCACAAAACAGATCTCGAGCGGCATTTGGTCTTCCCGCTCTCTTATCTCTTAGTTGTGTCTCCGCGGACATTGTGCCGAACACTGTTTCCCCGGCTCACCTCCGCTGCATTCAATCTCGTTTAGAAAATATGGGACCTTTTTTGAGAAATTCGCGAGGATTCGTCGACCGGCGCCAAAGTTATTCAAAATAGAATGTTGCGGATTTCCTATGGAAAAGGGGTCCTAACTATAACTACCTACTGGCGACCGCCAGTAGGTAATATATATATATATATATGTATATATATGTATATATATATATATATATTATCTACTGGCGGTCGCCAGTAGATAGTTATAGTTAGGACCGTGTTTCCATAGGAAATCTGAAAATTCTATTTTGAATAACTTTGGCGCCGGTTGACGAATCCTCGCAAAATTTTCAAAACTAATGGGGCGCTCCGCTCAGCTCCTACCCTGAAAGTCTCGGGGTGATTCGTCAACCGCCACTCTATCACAAGGATAATGTCATCAGTGATGTCATGAGTGATGCCACTGACCATGTCATGAGTGATGAAATATGTGACGTCATGAGCACTGGATTGCGGTCGCGCGAGTTATAGTTATCTGAACTAACTATAACAGTGGAATTTCATTGTTTTTTTACGAGTGAAATGTCCACCTAACTATAACATGTGTGAAACCTGTGGTTTTTTAAGTGAATATATATATATATATATATATATATATATATATATATATATATATATATTCACTGAAAAAACCATAGGTTTCACACACGTTATAGTTAGGAATTATCATTTACAAAACCTTGCAAATTCACTTAAAAAACCATAGGTTTCACACATGTTATAGTTAGCTGTACATTTCACTCGTAAAAAACACAATGAAATTCCACGTTATAGTTAGATCAGGTAACTATAACTTGCGTGACCGCAATCCACAATGTGTAATTTCAGATGTCATCATTGATGTCATGAGTGATGTCACTGACCATGTCATGAGTGATGTAATATGTGATGTCATCAGCAGTTTATTGTGGGCGCGCAAGTTATAGTTACCTGATCTAACTATAACGTGGAATATATATATATATATATACATATATATATACATATATATATTCACTGAAAAAACCAAAGGTTTCAGGGGCGTTATAGTTAGGAATTGGCATTTAAAAAACCTTAGAAACTCACTGAAAAAAACATAGGTTTCAGGGGTGTTATAGTTAGCTGGACATTTCCCTCGTACAAAACCCTAGAAATTCCCCTGTTATAGTTAGTTCAGCTAACTATAACTCGCACCCCCGCAATGCACTGCTGATGACGTCACATATTATATCACTCATGACATGGTCAGTGACATCACTCATGACATCACTGATGACATCTCAAATGACATCACTGATGACATCACTGATGACGTCATTCATGTGATAAATTACTGCATCTTCTGACACCCTAATTTAACCGTTGATACACCAACTCAAAATTTCAGATGCCCATTCTCAAAACCATAGATACTCCAATACCAATAACTACATACCCACTTATTAACTCTTAGGTCTACATACACCCCTACTCATTCACCTGTACAGTCACTCATACGTACAGTCACTCCGTACAAGACTATCGTATGCATTTATACACCTGCATAGACACTCACACACCACCAATCATCCATAGAGGTACTCTCACACCTAGTCAGTCATGCAAATAATTAATTACACTCCCATTTACTCACCTATGCAGTTATACACACTCAAGTGCACTTACTCATAAAAATAGTGCCATATTCTTACACTCTTATACAATCATTGATACAAGCACACACTCATCCATACAGCCACTCTCACAATCACACACTCTCACATATACCCACTTATATACTCTTACACACATATATACTGCCTTTCACATATGTAGTTAGTCACAAATGTACCACTGAGATATACATTCAATCCCTAACACACCCATACATACACTCACTCAACCATACAGTTCATCACAGATGCACTCTTAAAACCATGCACCCATAGAATCACCCACTCATACATCTATGCACAGAGTCACACACAGCCTACGCACACAAACACTCAGGCACCCATACAGATACTCAGACAACCAATCAATAACCCATATAGACACTCATATAGCTATTCACAAAACCATGCAGTCACTTATACACCAACACACAGACACATACAGACATTCACACATTTTAGTCACTAGTCTGTAGTAAGATACATTTAATGACTCACTTATTCACTTATAGAGTCAGATACACACCTACAAAATCATCAATTCACACACTTGTACACCCACTCATTTTTCCACAGGCCTTTCCCTATATATAGTAAACATATTAAAACTTTACAGAAGCACATACTCACTGCATGACATCATCAGTGATGTCATCAGTAATGTCATTTGAGATGTCATCAGTGATGATTAAATTCAGCGTTGGCGGTCGATGTTGTACACGTACCACCAGTCGTTTTGTGGCTCTACTATTGACCACAAAAGTCTTTTGGAGGAGCATGGTAGTGCTATGCAGTAGAGCCCCCAGAGAGTCCGCCAGGGAGAGGACAAAGGATGGTAGCTGTAGGGATTGCAGATTGCGGAGCGGGGCGGTTTTGCCAACTACCAGCACGTATGTCTGCTTTCCGCAACAGGAAATGCCTTGCCCAGGATGCTGGCACCCTCTGGTGACTAGGGGTGGGCGGAATTTGCGGAATTAACTTCCGCAAATTATCGCGAGAATGTAGAAAATCTCCGCAAACACGCCGGAAATATCGCGAAGACGCGGAAGTTTTTTTGCCGCCTGTTCGCTGTATTTTTTGCGTGTTCGCGGGTCGCCAACTTACCCATGCGGTTGCTCACGGGCGCGGCCATCTTGTTTTCACTTGTCCCGCCCTCTGGCGTTGTTTACTTCCTGTTCCGGGTCGCGCAATGCATGTTCGAGGTCGATATTTCCTGTTCGCGATCGCTTTTACTTGACCGCGTTGCTTTTTGCTTGCTCAGGGAGAAAATATCGCGCGAACTTGCGCACGTGGTCGCAATGGGCGCGGCCATCTTGTTTTCCACTCTATTGCATGGTTCTGGGGCCTGATTTTCAATCCTCCCTAAATCTTTTCAATCCTTTGTTTATAGCCACTTTTTTTGGATCTTTATTACTTATTATTTCTGTAACTATTTTCCTGCCTCTATATTTTTGGTTTTTGTGTACTTTTTTTTTGTTTTTTAGCTACTTTTTCTCTTTGTATTGCCCGCTATTTATTTCCTTTACTCCTTTATTTATTTTACCTTTTCTTTCCCGCCCCGTCCCCAGAACCATGTCCAAGGGCAGGGCTGTTCGCCGGCGCAGCCAGAGCCGCGACTGCCTTCCTTGCGGAAGGCGGCGCCCACAAGGGGTGCATGCACGGGCCTTATTTGGGGAGGCGGAGTTGGCTGCACTCATTTTCTTTGTGCAGCGCCACCTCCCCTCAACCCTGGCAGCAGGTGGCAGGCCTGGGTCCGGGTACGGCCTCCGTGAGCGTCGGCAGCGGTAAGGGAAAGGGGCGCCGGGCAGTGTCGCGCATCTCTGGGGTCCGGCGCACCCAGGCACAGCTGACGCACCGGTGATCCAACATCCTGGACCGTGAGCAGGACCTGCTGGTCCTGCTAGGAGTGGAGGTCCCGGGGCTTGGTGAGTACCTATTTAATTATTACAACTTTGTGTCTGTTCTTCTGCTCTATGTTATATATTGCGAATATCTTTTTTTCCTTCCAACCAGCTAGAATGTTGCTGCTTGCAATACATTCCAGGTTAATAACGTTTAAAAGTCTTCTGTGATTATGACACAGGTGCTCTTCTGCGCTACTACTAATCTTACTTGTTTGCAGCTTTGTGTTTGCGCTTGCTTAGCGTGATTCTTTACGAATTTATTTTAGAGAAATTAAGTTACGTAATGCTACAGTGACTCACGTCCACTCCTTACTTTGTCCTGTCACTAATAGATAGGGGCGGATTGATTCATAGGTTTAGGTACTTTGTATGAGCTTCTAATTGGTTAGTGGTATGCGTGATGCCCCCCTCACTCAGTTACGTGACGTGCTGCTTGTACGGCAGTCTTTAGAACCTTTCTAGTTTGTTCAATGAGTGGAGGTAGGCTTTGCAGTTACTTAGCAGTAGCAGATCAGCATCAATCAAACCAAAATTTGGTGTATACAAAAAATGTAGTCATGTTCATGTGTCCTCCATGATTGGATCATACACATTGTTGAGGAATACAGTGGAAATGCATACTTAATGTACAATTGGCATGCCTGGAATAGGTGGGCTAGGTTGGGTGGTACGTTGTACTAATACTTAGGCTTACTTGTAACTTAGTTTTCTGGAATCAGAATGGAAGAATGGATTACTGTTGATAAATAGTAACTTAAGTAGTCGAACTGCGAATCCCCCGATATTACATGTTGACCAGATGAGATCGGTCAATGTAGTTATTGCAATTGTTTACATAAGTGTTTTTTGACCGTTGTTGAAAAATATTGTATTTGCTTAAGTTGACACCATCCATCAATGTTTGTCTCTTTCTTATATCTTTCCTGTTCATCAGCACCCAGGGGCAGACGGGCAGGGACTGGGCAGTCGGCGGGACAGAAACACCACCAGGAGGACACTGCTGAGGGCTCCTCTGCTGGCCCCAGTAAGTCTTCTTGTTTTTAATAATATTTCTTATTCCATAACTTTTACTGCCCCATTTCTCCCGAACTATAGTGTGTTTCCAAATGCTATTTTTTTACCACCAATTATCCTTCGATCTGTACGGTTTCAAAAAGCTTATCCCTGCCTCCGCTATGATGACTGAGTACTACTACATACTATCAGTCTGTCTGTCTGTACTGTAGTAGCTAGTCTTGCCCAGTTGGCCAGTGCCACTCTTTGTGAAAGGTTGTAATATAAAACTCATATTCACCAGTAGCTCGTACAATCCGTTGGGTCGTTGTCTTGTACTACTTTTTACTCTTGTTGATGTTTAGGCTTTGAAAATTCACAGCAACAACAGCCCTACCAGATTTCTTAATATTTTGATATGATACCCTATAGGACATACCACTGTTGTAGGGATCTTGCACATACATTTGCACCAGAAAATAGGATGTTGGTGATGGTAGGTTGGACCTTCCTTGCACACCTCAATCAGAAATTCCGCACCCACCACAATTCCACTGCTTGACTATAGTACTGTCTTGTCATACCTATTAGGTCTTGGAACCCTCCCCCCAAGATAACCAACAAGTAGACAACCCAGAACATAACACACCCAACCTCTGTCGTGGAAGCAATTCACATGCACACCCTTACTTTAATTTGCTCACTCGTGTAAGTTAGTCCACTCCACACCAAATACCACAAAGTCTATGTAAGTTTAAAATTTTTATTTCAATTTGAGAAGGTCTGTACACTGTTTTCTTAGCAGCACCAACCGGCAAATCAATAACATTAAAACAATATACATTGTTACACTTATACAGTTGGGAATTAAATCATGATAACTGAAGTGGTGGAAGGCAGCACCACCATCCCATAGCAATTTAGTTTATATACATTTATAAATGAAGATGTGAGTGAAGGGACCCCTCACCTCAGAAGAACCTAGTACTGGTAGTTGGTGCATCGTTCAGAAGCTCTGGTTCGTAGAAGGGAATCTTGCGTCTGTAATGCGAAAAAAGAAATGGTGTGCGTTAGTATATTGCAACTTGCAAGCATTTCTCAGCCGTGCCAAAAAGTGTAGCATCTATGGATAAGCAATATGGACTAACAGTAACAGTAGTACACCAGTTCTTCCTAAAAAAGTGGCTTGTTAATGTTTGTTGACCGCTTGTATGCAGCGCGTAGACTAGACAGTAGCAGTGTGAGGCAGGTCATGTGGGCTCAAAGGTGTCTTAAGAAGCTGCAAGGTAAAGGTAACGTCACATGTGCATGGCTAGGGCTAATCAAGCAAATGCTACAATGATCATATAACTTAGTGTCTACTCTACTACTACCTGATTTGTACTAGTGATTTATGTTAGTATTAACTCATTTTTCAACCTTGCTACTGATCAATAGGGGGGAGGTGTATATGTCGCCTAATAAATGTGTAATGTTTTCTAGGCGCACTACCGACCACCATTGCTGGGGCCAGCGAAGGCGACGCCGAGGGCGAGCATGCGGCAGTTGCAGATAGCAACGGAGGGGGAGTGGCAGCACCAGTGGCAGGCGGTGGTAAGTTAGATTCATAATCTTTAACTATTGTTGAACTTGACAGCACACTCACTGCAAAGGTGTACTGTATGTATATGTATACTGTACAGTTGTGAATTAGGGCCCCATTAGGATGGTGGGCGTATTGCCCCCGCCGGGCTGGCTGGAATTCACTGCCGTCACAGCAGGGGCAAACCTCCCGCCATCCCTGTAGAAAATATTCAGACATGTCCAGGCGGAAAAGGGTTCAATATGGCGGTGGTGTCTCTCTCACCACACCGGCAGCCATATAATCTGCATTTTGGAATGCCTTTGCGTGGCGGCATTGCCGTCCGCCACGGAAAGGCATGCACACATTGCAGAGTATGCTTGGGGGCCCCCATGGAGGGTACCTACCGATGCTATGGTACCCCCCCGACTTTCAAAGCAAAACGTGACAGGCTCCGTGCGAGGCCCGTCATGTTGTGCTTGGGAAAGCAGCACAACATTTTAGCATTGCTTTCAGCAAAGCCAACCAGAATTTTAATTTAAAATAACAGGGTGCGCCCGCCACTGTGCCGGGCGCATCATCCTAATTAATTGTCCCCACGGGACCCCCACCCTTTTTAGCAGTTGGATGGCGGGCGGACAAAGTCCGCCCGCTATCCGATGTCGTAAGTAAGTATGAGTTCTTGGGGACGTTTGAAGAGTGAACTAGAAGACTAGAATTCCCTTTAATTGGTATAGGACTAGGAGCCGGAGTATTGAGTAACCAATGTCCTCATCTATCTGATTTCAACTCCGCTTTGAAAGTTTTATGGAGAAGAGCACCTGGTGCACTGTTCAACTAAAAAGTGTAAGACAGGTGGAAGGAAGAAGGACGGGCGACATTTAAAATGTTATGTACTACTGTGCTTTATTTTATAGTGCTACTCTACCATGCCACTATGTGTATAAATAATTACCTTGTCCTACTGTTTTATTAAGACTATATTTTACAATTGTCTTGTTTTTTTCTTTTTGATACACAGCAACTCCGAAAGTCAACCGTAAGGAGTTGGCCGCCAAGGCACGGCGCCGGAAGCTGGAGGCAATCCAGCAGGAATACCGGCGGCTGGTGGTCCTAGCCGAGGAGGAGGAGGAGGCTGCTGCAGCTACTGAAGGCTCCTCCATTGCCCCGGGCCCCAGCCACCGCCCTCCAGCGGTACGGCACCACCGCCAGGCGGCTGCCCGCCACCACCATGTCATCTCCGGTGCCCCCCCCCACTGTGGCTGCAACTGCCGCAGCCTTAGACGCCGCGTCGCCCATTTAGAGGACCAGATTCGTGTCCTCCTCCAGTCCCGCCCCACCAGTTAGTCCCTGTCACTGCCCCTTTTTTAATTCCTGTTCGTTCTTCACTCGTTTGGGCGTTCTCTACTTCTATGGACAGTCGTTGGGGTTAGGGAGGTGGGTGGGTTAGCTTTTGTGGGTTTAGTTTATTTGTTAGGGTCAATTAAATATATTTTTCTATGTTACATGCAATGTTGTTAATGTTTTGTAGGTGGGGTAACTGTTTTACATCACACTGTTTCTTTGCTGGTGCATGGCCGCCTATAGCGTGTGTTTGATTTCAATAATTTGCTGACTGTATAAGACACAAACAGATAGATGCGACACACCTCACTCATTGACTGGTCCTACTATGCATTCTTTGGAGTGGTGTTTGAAACTGACATCATTGACAACATGTCCATTATTGATTCTGCCTCCCCCAAACTTCTCTCTTACCGGTGCTTGATGTTTATGTCCAACTGTGGCACAGCACTGGCTGCATGGTGAAGATGGTTTCCTTTTTCATACATGCCATGATTGGGGTGGTGGTGGTAGTATAGTAGTAGTAGTATACACTGGCAGGGTGGCAGCATTTCCAAAAAAAGAAAAGGAGATAGTCAATCGCCTTTGAGAGACTGTTAGAGGAGTAGTTGAATGAAGTACATCACAGAATTTACCGAGCAACAATTATATGCTCAAATATTTGACAAAAATCTGAATGCTGGTTATTATGAGGATAGCCTACTAGACAGAGTTACAAACTATAGTTTTGTCGACTTGACTATGCCTACAGTCTAACAGTTAGTGCTGTATATGAGGAATGACAACAAACAAATCCAATCAATGCCGGCAATTCATGCTGAGGTATATGTTCCTTTGTTAAATAAAATAACCTGTGAAATATCCTACTCATGGGTGGGCAAGCAGAAGATCATCGCTCTGCATTGAAATTGAAGTAGTGTTGCTTTCACCACATCCGCCCCAGCAAGTGTGTGATTAAGTATTGGTGTACATTTAATTTAGTTACACCTCGACAATAAGTCACACAGCCCGGGGGAAGAGGGTTAGGGTCCGTTGATTGGATGGTAAGGGGGATTTTGGGAAAGGTTTGACATAGAAAAACAGTATGCATACATAGACAAACAAACGACAATCATTGAAGACTACCATACCATATCCATTCCATATGTTAAGGTATAAAAAGGAAATGCATGCATGATGAGACCCGGATTACATACACTTATATTTCTTGTTCTGTTCCGGCCTTAATACTTTAACAGATAGCAAATAGAAATTTTAAATATTGGTAGTGAAGAATCGTAAACACAGAGCAAACGTAATGATGATTGATAATAACAACTCCAAGAACACACTGTTGTAAAGAATGTATACAAGATATTAATCAAATTATTTAAAAGAAGTGAAAAGTGGATACTGTTACTGTCTTATCCTGGTCAAAAATGTGGACTGGTTTTTTGCATCTCGGCATTCCTCTTGCTCCTCTCGTCCATCAATCTTGGGTGTGTCGCCTCACCACTCGCCACTGCCCGGCTGGAATAAAAAGGTGATTGATTGGTAAGGTAATTAATATGCATTGTAATGTTTTACAAAGTTTTGGACAAGGCCCGGCCTGTAATTTTAGATTGAAAACCAAAGGGGATATTCAGAAAGAAAGTGAAAACAAATGCACAAGTGATGGTGTAGTGCAACAAGAACACTTTCCGAGGTGGCATGTATGCATATGCATCATCTCTACTGTAGTCTGTTTCCAGCATAGACCTTCAACAGTAACAGGAGAGATCAGGCCCACAGTGCTTACCATTAGCACATCCTACGTTAACACTTTAGAGTCCTTTTTTTTTCTCTCAAAGAGTTGGACAAACGCAAAGCACATTATCCATTCCAGACATAGCATTTTACAGTTAAAGTTAGTAAAATCAATGCACTGCAGTCATCCCACCGCTACACTCTATTCAACTTCTACACAGACATTTGGGTGTGCTGTGGTTGTTGTTCACGTGTTTACCTTTAGGCTTTTCCAATTTATGCTACTCATGAAACATCCTCCTGACTTCATCATCAGCTCTGATACTTCTACTGACTGAAGATCGGCCTGCAGTACAAGTGTAATTTTTATAACACAACAAGAGTAGAAATATAAATATTACTGACTTGAGTCATTCTTTATTGTGTACAGAAAGATAGATTACCACTAGTACACTTTGACATCACTTTGTGCACAACAAACAACGCAAACACAAAGACCAATAGCTCAGAGTCAGGTGTCCAATGCATGCCATTAATTATCATCATTTATTACCTGTTCCTTCTCATCTTAAGTTAACGGGCCGTCTCTTTCGCCATCATCATGACGGACGGTGCTGTTAAGTCACAGTCATTTGCATTGCGCAGATTGAGTGAGTCCCCTTCCTGTATTGAATTAAAAGCAATGTATCACCAAGATGCAGGAGAAGTACACATTTCTTGTTTGCCAGAAGGGGAAAATTAGTAATTACTAGTGTGTTCTGTAGAAAGTTGATTAGTGGCAGTGCACAATTACATCAATTCATGCGCAACACACACCACAAAATCTACATCATTCAGTCTGCTATTCTGCGGCCAATGCATGGCATCAATCATTACCTGTTGCATCTCATCTCGTTAACGCTGCAGGCCGTCTCTTTCGCCATCATCATGACGGACGGTGCTGTTAAGTCACAGTCATTTGCATTGCGCAGATTGAGTGAGTCCCCTTCCTGTATTGAATTAAAAGCAATGTATCACCAAGATGCAGGAGAAGTACACATTTCTTGTTTGCCAGAAGGGGAAAATTAGTAATTACTAGTGTGTTCTGTAGAAAGTTGATTAGTGGCAGTGCACAATTACATCAATTCATGCGCAACACACACCACAAAATCTACATCATTCAGTCTGCTATTCTGCGGCCAATGCATGGCATCAATCATTACCTGTTGCATCTCATCTCGTTAACGCTGCAGGCCGTCTCTTTCGCCATCATCATGACGGACGGTGCTGTTAAGTCACAGTCATTTGCATTGCGCAGATTGAGTGAGTCCCCTTCCTGTATTGAATTAAAAGCAATGTATCACCAAGATGCAGGAGAAGTACACATTTCTTGTTTGCCAGAAGGGGAAAATTAGTAATTACTAGTGTGTTCTGTAGAAAGTTGATTAGTGGCAGTGCACAATTACATCAAATCATGCGCAACACACACCACAAAATCTACATCATTCAGTCTGCTATTCTGCGGCCAATGCATGGCATCAATCATTACCTGTTGCATCTCATCTCGTTAACGCTGCAGGCCGTCTCTTTCGCCATCATCATGATGGACGGTGCTGTTAAGTCACAGTCATTTGCATTGCGCAGATTGAGTGAGTCCCCTTCCTGTATTGAATTAAAAGCAATGTATCACCAAGATGCAGGAGAAGTACACATTTCTTGTTTGCCAGAAGGGGAAAATTAGTAATTACTAGTGTGTTCTGTAGAAAGTTGATTAGTGGCAGTGCACAATTACATCAATTCATGCGCAACACACACCACAAAATCTGCATCATTCAGTCTGCTATTCTGCGGCCAATGCATGGCATCAATCATTACCTGTTGCATCTCATCTCGTTAACGCTGCAGGCCGTCTCTTTCGCCATCATCATGATGGACGGTGCTGTTAAGTCACAGTCATTTGCATTGCGCAGATTGAGTGAGTCCCCTTCCTGTATTGAATTAAAAGCAATGTATCACCAAGATGCAGGAGAAGTACACATTTCTTGTTTGCCAGAAGGGGAAAATTAGTGTGTTCTGTAGAATGTTGATTAGTGGCAGTGCACAATTACATCAATTCATTCATGCGCAACACACACAACAAAATCTACATCATTCAGTCTGCTATTCTGCGGCCAATGCATGGCATCAATCATTACCTGTTGCATCTTATTTTCAGTTAATGGCCAGTCTCTCTCGGCTCTGAAGGAGGATAGCTATAGAAGTCATCAGATTCATGGTCCACTTGTTTTGGAAGGACGAGGAAAGTTTGAATTTGTTGTTACCATCATCCAATCATCATTCATGAGGGAAATGGAATTGACCAGGAGATGCAGTATGATCGAGCGGAGGAGCTGGATTCTGAGGACTGTAGTGTCAAATGGCAGACACCTGAAACTTGTATCTTAAATTAGAAGATTAGAAGACGGTGATAATGTATTGGTTGCGATTCACAAGTTTATAACCGGAACAACAGACACAAACAAAGGGGGAAAAAAGGGAGGAAGACAGTAAGTGCGAGCCTAATTGTCAGGGAAGTATAGCTCGTCCTCAAACTCTGGGGGATCTTCCAGTAGTAGGTAATCATCTGACACAATACTTCCGTCACCTGAGCCGCTGTCCTCATCTTCCTCTGTTGATTCATGCATTGTGTAATTCGGTGGTATGAAGTGCTGATTCATTTTGATCATTGTTAACCTCTCCACGTTTTTGGGAGATAGACTGGTCCTTCTCAAGGTTACAATGGAACCAGCAGCACTGAAAACACGTTCGGAAGAGACACTTGCGACAGGGCAAGCCAGATAGCTTATCGCCAGCCTGCTGAGCTGTGGCCATTCATTCCTTTTCCTATACCAATACTGCACTGGGTTTTGATCAACGTACACCTCTGTTGGGTCGTCCAGATAGGCCTGGACCATCCGCTCAATGTTCAGGGTTTCTGCTGGTAAGCTTTTGTGCTGTTTTTTCTGTGCATCAGCACTGTGCTTAAGGCCCATCTTTACATACCAATCTGATAATGATTGTACTCGGCCGAATGATCCAGTTATTGTTGTTGTAGTCGATGGTGATGGTGAGTGTTGCGATTGTGAGCCAACCGCACTGCCCTCAGCCGACGAAGTTGCACTTGATTCTGCATGGCCTGCTTCAGTATCAGTACTTGTTGTGGGTTGATGTGGCGGGCTTTTAATTAGCAGCCCTTCGTTTTCAAACTTGATGGCTGCTTCAGCTATACAACTTTTGTAGCGGGCAACATCAGTGTCGGAAAAAGAAAGGAATAGTCCTAATTTTGCACGTGGATCCAGAATTGTGGCACAAATGTAATGTTCTTGTGACAAAATTTTATTTTGTATCCTTACATTTTCTGATAAGCGCCTGGATAAGCTCTCCACCAAGTCATGGGCTTGCCTTCTGTCCTCTACACCTTTGTAGGATTCAGACACATTATTCAGTTCATGCTCTAGCATTTGCAACAATGGGATAGCTTGGCCCATTGTACAGTCCTCCTTGCTGACTTCACGTGTGAAGACCTCAAAAGGAGACAGCATCTCAGTCAGGCATTGAATTAGGGTCCATTGCTCCCTCTGAAGGGTCATGCCTTTAACACTAGCATCACTGCTTCTGTACCAGACATATTCATTGAGTGACCTGTGCTGTTCGTACAGACGATCAAGCATGTAATACGTTGAGTTCCAACGTGTTGCCACCTCCTGGATGAGTGCCTTGACTGGCATCCTACGGTCACGTTGGATGATCCTCAGCTGCTTCCGAGCTTTAAAAGAATGGCTGAAATGAGTGCATATTCTTCGGCAGATGGCCAGAAAATTGCTTACTATGGGTTCTTTTTTCAGAAAGTCTTGCACTATAATGTTTATGCAGTGTGCCAAACACAGAACCCTGAAATAGGAACCAAGTTCCATGGCCTTAAGTACATTACTGCCATTGTCTGTGGCAACAAAACCAATACCAAGCCCTCTGGGCTGCAGCCATTCCAAAACCTTGGTGCGAAACTCTTCTAAAATGTTTTCAGCCGTATGAGATTTCTCCATGGCGAACATGGCTACAGTTGCATGTTTCCGAGTACCTTCATAAATCGCAGCTGTGTCAACAACACCTCGTGCAGATAGTTGATCTTTAACCCCCACAAAAGAGATCCAGTGTGCAGTGATACACATGTAATCTGTGGCTTGGCAACTGGTCCACATGTCTGTTGTCAGGTGGATATTGTGCACAGCACTCTTCTGCAAAGCTTGTCCAACCAATTCCAGCACATCATGATGTAGTGCCGGAACAGCAATTCTTGCGAAATAGGACCGGCTTGGAACTTTCCATTTCGGGCAGATGGCAGACACAAATTCAAGGAAACCCACCCCTTCCACAAATGAAAAAGGAAGAAGGTCCAGCGCTAACATTTTAGCCAGCTTCGCATTGTACAATCGTGCCGTTGGGTGGTTGCGTTGGAACTGCCCCTCCAACCTAAACATGCTGTCAATGGTAGGCTGGCTTACTTTCCTTAGTGGTGCCATTAACCCACTAAGGCTCAACGACACAGATTGTCTCATTGAGGTACTCGCCGGTCGCCTTGGTGTCTCACCCACACTCTGAGTATGGCTCTTACTGCGGTGCCACTCTGATGTTACTGAGGAGGATGTGGGCGTTACCACTGCAGTGACTGCACTACTGGAGACAGGGCTAGAAATGCCTCCCTGTTCTTCACCTGCCACCACAATAATATCGCTCCCTGATTCCTGACCCACTTCAAAGGGTTTAGTTTTCCTACTTTCTTTTAACTTAAGTAGGTGATCCTCCCACACAATAGTGTGGTGTATTCTGAGATGACTTGCTTGTCCTCCGGTACCATAGTTTGTACCAAGCTTACCACGCCGAACACCTTGCCGACAAATTGCGCATATAGCAACGTTCTCCTCCTTGGCGCTAACAGAAAAGAAGTCCCAAACTGGGGAGGAGAACTTTCTGGCACTGCTGGATGTGCCACTTTCAACACCAGATGAACTTGAGGGGGTGCTTGAAAATATGTGACCCTGTCCACCTACACTGTGACTTTTACTACCACTTCCTACTGAGGTGGTTGAGCTGGATGTAGGTCCCTGCCGGGCCTTGGAAAATATGGCAGCTGGAGGTAGTGGTGGTGTAACCTGTGTTGGTGAGATCCGTGCTACATCCCGCTCAGTAGCAGCCTTTCTGGATAGGCTTAGAATGTCGGTCTCCAATCCCTTTGGGGCGGGAGTAATGTGCGTGATGACTGGCTCGACTTCATCAACATCATCACCCCCCTCTTCTACATCTACCTCCATAACTCTAAGTTTTTCTGTGACCTTCCTTTTCAGAAGCAATGTCTTGTGGCGTACTTCACTCTCAGACCGAGCTGGTGGGACCCAAGTGTCATCACGATCATCAGAAGCGGGGCTTGAAGAAGAAGATGATGGACTAATCCTCCTTTTCCTTGCTGGTGGTCTGGAAGACAATAGATGTTCTGAAACAGTGGTTTGACTTCGCTCCGCTTTGTCTGCAGGAAGCTCGATTTCCTGAAATGCCCCTACGTCAGGAGCAACAACTACTATGGTGGGCTGTTGCGGCGGCTGCTGCTGTTCTGGTTGCGGCGGCTGCTGCTGTTCTGGTTGCGGCTGCTGCTGCTGTTCTTGTTGCGGTGGCTGCTGCTGCTGTTCTTGTTGCGGCGGCTGCTGCTGCTGTTCTTGTTGCGGTGGCTGCTGCTGCTGTTCTTGTTGCGGCGGCTGCTGCTGCTGTTCTTGTTGCGGCGGCTGCTGCTGCTGTTCTTGTTGCGGCTGCACACTGATCTGCTGAGTTTGCGCCTGCGTTGAACTTGATTGTGTACTACTTTGCGGTAATGACATTTTTTCAACATCGCTGCCCGTTAGTAGACTGGCTACCTCTGCGACAGTAAAGCCCTTGGGCCTAGGTTGGTGGGGTTGCTGGACCGCTGTGCTGCTCCCAGCTTGGTTCCCGGACAACGCTTTGGTGCCAAAAAAAACCTTGGCCGGCACACCACCAGTCGTGGTTAATGGCACTTCCTTTTTCTGTTCCTTCTTCTCACCAGCAACTTTCTTGGTACTGGACCTGGTACCTTTCTTTGGGGCCATCTTATTCCGACGTCAGGCAGGAGGCAGATGCACAACAAGTTCTGGTCACACGTGGGCGTGATGCGCAGCAGGACTTCTGTCTGGCTGGCAGTACAACGGGTAGCCAGGTGATGCCGATGACACCTCCTACTCTGTCTTTTGTGCACCTAAAAGCAAAGAAGACAGGAGAAGAACATCAGTGAAATGTTGCATTTGTTTTTGTGGTTCAGTTACTTAGTACTGTACTAGTGCAAACAAAAGATAGTCTAGCCATTTATGATTTTTTTTTAACTAGAGCTATGTTATACTACTAGTACTGTGTACAGCCACACTACACTCTCAGGAAGGTGATGTCTAAAAATTCAACAGATCACATAGAAAACACTTGATCAATAAAGCTGTGGCTACCTGCTCTGATCCTAGTGGATGAAAAAGCAGGCCTGTTGGCAGACAAGGCCAGGCAAGCTTGCAGGCCTAGGCCTCAAAATGGCCACCAGCCACATGTCCAGGCCCAACAACATCAGCAAGGCCACCCCAAAAAACACACTTCCCCAACTCAATCCAATGCCATCCATGCCCTAAATGATGTCTAAATTCAACAGAGCAAACAGAAAACAGTAGATTACTAAAGCTGTGGCTACCTGCTCTGGTAGCAGTGGATGAAAGCAGGCCTGTTGGCAGACAAGGCCAGGCAAGCTTGCAGGCCTAGGCCTCGAAATGGCCACCAGCCACATGGCGAGGCCCAACAACATCAGCAAGGCCACCCCAAAAAACACACTTCCCCAACTCAATCCAATGCCATCCATGCCCAAAATGATGTCTAAATTCAACAGAGCAAACAGAAAACAGTAGATTACTAAAGCTGTGGCTACCTGCTCTGGTAGCAGTGGATGAAAGCAGGCCTGTTGGCAGACAAGGCCAGGCAAGCTTGCAGGCCTAGGCCTCAAAATGGCCACCAGCCACATGGCCAGGCCCAACAACATCAGCAAGGCCACCCCAAAAAACACACTTCCCCAACTCAATCCAATGCCATCCATGCCCTAAATGATGTCTAAATTCAACAGAGCAAACAGAAAACAGTAGATTACTAAAGCTGTGGCTACCTGCTCTGGTAGCAGTGGATGAAAGCAGGCCTGTTGGCAGACAAGGCCAGGCAAGCTTGCAGGCCTAGGCCTCAAAATGGCCACCAGCCACATGGCCAGGCCCAACAACATCAGCAAGGCCACCCCAAAAAACACACTTCCCCAACTCAATCCAATGCCATCCATGCCCTAAATGATGTCTAAATTCAACAGAGCAAACAGAAAACAGTAGATTACTAAAGCTGTGGCTACCTGCTCTGGTAGCAGTGGATGAAAGCAGGCCTGTTGGCAGACAAGGCCAGGCAAGCTTGCAGGCCTAGGCCTCAAAATGGCCACCAGCCACATGGCCAGGCCCAACAACATCAGCAAGGCCACCCCAAAAAACACACTTCCCCAACTCAATCCAATGCCATCCATGCCCTAAATGATGTCTAAATTCAACAGAGCAAACAGAAAACAGTAGATTACTAAAGCTGTGGCTACCTGCTCTGGTAGCAGTGGATGAAAGCAGGCCTGTTGGCAGACAAGGCCAGGCAAGCTTGCAGGCTTAGGCCTCAAAATGGCCACCAGCCACATGGCGAGGCCCAACAACATCAGCAAGGCCACCCCAAAAAACACACTTCCCCAACTCAATCCAATGCCATCCATGCCCAAAATGATGTCTAAATTCAACAGAGCACACAGAAAACAGTAGATTACTAAAGCTGTGGCTACCTGCTCTGGTAGCAGTGGATGAAAGCAGGCCTGTTGGCAGACAAGGCCAGGCAAGCTTGCAGGCCTAGGCCTCAAAATGGCCACCAGCCACATGGCCAGGCCCAACAACATCAGCAAGGCCACCCCAAAAAACACACTTCCCCAACTCAATCCAATGCCATCCATGCCCTAAATGATGTCTAAATTCAACAGAGCAAACAGAAAACAGTAGATTACTAAAGCTGTGGCTACCTGCTCTGGTAGCAGTGGATGAAAGCAGGCCTGTTGGCAGACAAGGCCAGGCAAGCTTGCAGGCCTAGGCCTCAAAATGGCCACCAGCCACATGGCCAGGCCCAACAACATCAGCAAGGCCACCCCAAAAAACACACTTCCCCAACTCAATCCAATGCCATCCATGCCCTAAATGATGTCTAAATTCAACAGAGCAAACAGAAAACAGTAGATTACTAAAGCTGTGGCTACCTGCTCTGGTAGCAGTGGATGAAAGCAGGCCTGTTGGCAGACAAGGCCAGGCAAGCTTGCAGGCCTAGGCCTCAAAATGGCCACCAGCCACATGGCCAGGCCCAACAACATCAGCAAGGCCACCCCAAAAAACACACTTCCCCAACTCAATCCAATGCCATCCATGCCCTAAATGATGTCTAAATTCAACAGAGCAAACAGAAAACAGTAGATTACTAAAGCTGTGGCTACCTGCTCTGGTAGCAGTGGATGAAAGCAGGCCTGTTGGCAGACAAGGCCAGGCAAGCTTGCAGGCCTAGGCCTCAAAATGGCCACCAGCCACATGGCCAGGCCCAACAACATCAGCAAGGCCACCCCAAAAAACACACTTCCCCAACTCAATCCAATGCCATCCATGCCCTAAATGATGTCTAAATTCAACAGAGCAAACAGAAAACAGTAGATTACTAAAGCTGTGGCTACCTGCTCTGGTAGCAGTGGATGAAAGCAGGCCTGTTGGCAGACAAGGCCAGGCAAGCTTGCAGGCCTAGGCCTCAAAATGGCCACCAGCCACATGGCGAGGCCCAACAACATCAGCAAGGCCACCCCAAAAAACACACTTCCCCAACTCAATCCAATGCCATCCATGCCCAAAATGATGTCTAAATTCAACAGAGCACACAGAAAACAGTAGATTACTAAAGCTGTGGCTACCTGCTCTGGTAGCAGTGGATGAAAGCAGGCCTGTTGGCAGACAAGGCCAGGCAAGCTTGCAGGCCTAGGCCTCAAAATGGCCACCAGCCACATGGCCAGGCCCAACAACATCAGCAAGGCCACCCCAAAAAACACACTTCCCCAACTCAATCCAATGCCATCCATGCCCTAAATGATGTCTAAATTCAACAGAGCAAACAGAAAACAGTAGATTACTAAAGCTGTGGCTACCTGCTCTGGTAGCAGTGGATGAAAGCAGGCCTGTTGGCAGACAAGGCCAGGCAAGCTTGCAGGCCTAGGCCTCAAAATGGCCACCAGCCACATGTCCAGGCCCAACAACATCAGCAAGGCCACCCCAAAAAACACACTTCCCCAACTCAATCCAATGCCATCCATGCCCTAAATGATGTCTAAATTCAACAGAGCAAACAGAAAACAGTAGATTACTAAAGCTGTGGCTACCTGCTCTGGTAGCAGTGGATGAAAGCAGGCCTGTTGGCAGACAAGGCCAGGCAAGCTTGCAGGCCTAGGCCTCAAAATGGCCACCAGCCACATGTCCAGGCCCAACAACATCAGCAAGGCCACCCCAAAAAACACACTTCCCCAACTCAATCCAATGCCATCCATGCCCTAAATGTGATTGAAAATGAAATATATTCAAAAAACAAAAGGAACAGTTGCTTCATCATGCACACACACACCCATGAGGCCATGCCCATGGCTAGCTCGGGCCTACTACTACAACCCACAAAATTAATAAAAAAAAAAATTTAAAAAAAAAAGGAATGATGATAATTAATTATCAAAAATAAATTGTAGTTACACAACAACTGCAATGCCCACAATCAAACACAACAACCACTTACTTGTAAAATATCCTATTCCAAAAATCCTGAAATCCAATTGCAATGATGCAGCAGACAAAAAGAGTGATCTTTCCAGCTCCAAATCCAAAGGCAGAATGAGCAGGAGATGGACAAAGCACTGGGAGGAGCCTGCTGGACAGGAACAGGAAGTTGGAGAATCTGTGTCACTTCCTCCCTCTCTCCACCTTGTAAAAAAATGACTCCTTGCACAAAAAAGGAAAGCCAAATGTGAATGTAAGGAGTTTTTTTCATCCAAAATCAGTATTTGCAGATGGTTTCATGCTGCTAGAGCCGATATTCCTCTCCAAATTGTAAATTTTACGTTGTTGAGTTCTCGAGCTTCACATTACTTCCGCCGGCGTGTCGAAAACGATATGATCGCGTTCTCTTCTTTGGCCCTGTCGCGTTGGATATGACGTGTTCGCGGTCTCTTTCTCCTGTTCGCGTTCGATTTCATGTGCCCGCGTCCTCATTCTCTGGCTCGCGATGTAGAATGACATGTTCGAGATCTCAATCTTCTCATACTCGCGCGGTGCATGATCGCGAGAAGAAAGACGTGATCGCGCGACAAATGACGTGATCGCGTGAAAAATGACTTGAATGCGGCCGCGAACTCTCGCGAGACAGCGCAAAATGGCTACCAAAATCCAACATCTCGTGGAGAACGCGACCGGGTCAAGAAAACTTGTCGGAGAACGCAGGGATTCAGGTAAGGCGATCGCGCGCGCGCGAGAATGCATTGTTTTACAGCGCGAGCAAGAAAAAAATTATCGCTAAGCTGCGGAATGCGGAAATTTTGACATTTTCGCGCTTTCCGCGGAACGCGAAAATGCCAAAATATTGCAATTTCCGCGAACGGAACGGAATTTTGGCCCAGGCCTACTGGTGACTGGGCACTGTGGTCGCTGACTCATAAGCGGTGAGGTGTGTTGGGCATATCAAATTTATTTTCAACGGTCTCCTCCGACCCCCTGTGTGTGCCTAAGACATAGACATATTTTGTGCTGCCTGGCAACATTGACATTTGTGACACTCCTTGTGTTACATTTTTGGAATTCTGAATTTTTAGTCCTCTGTGGGACAATCATCCAGTTACTAACACGATTAACTTATGAATCACTATTAATTTTAACTTTCTGATAGGTCTCTGATTAACCAAACTCGGACACATAAGGCTGCCAAAGGGGATTATGGGTCACGTAGTCCCGCTGGGAGGAGTAGCAATTACCCGGAGGCCGGCATTGCCGTTGTAATTATGCACAGCCTGTGTAATCGAAGCCCCGTGGACGTGTTACAAGCCCAGTATGCTTTGACCTTGAGTGTGTGTTTTCGCACGCATTTGAAAACACAGTTCTATGAATTTTTGTTCAGTGTGCCTTCATTATTTATTCTACTGGGTAGACTCTGTTCTGTTGAATTACGAGGAAATGAGGTGAGAGCAAATAAGCACCAATAATACTGGCAGCACAACCTGCATTCAAAGCAGTTTTAATTTTTTTAAGTTTCTATTTGATTCATTATCAGGAAGGTAGCATGTTTTGAGAGCATTGGCGCCGTAACTTTGACTATTATGAAAGTACCTCGACATGTCATTACGACTTGTTTATATCTCAGCCTGATCAGACTCATTTATACATTTTTTTCTGTGTACATATCATGAATTAGATCATGTTTAATTGTTGGCATTACATGAGTATTGTACAGTATTCAGTTATTTATAACCTTCTATGAATTTCTTTCACTTTGCAATGCATGCATATGTTAAAGACTAGTATGTTTTACCATCAATAATGTCGACCACAGTCTATCTTCTATGTCCATTCATGCCTGAAGGAGGGAGGAGGGCTATATATTCTTAAAATTCTATGGCACCAATTAGATTGATAAAGCCTGCTGGGCAGGCGAAACGCGTCTCTCTTTCATTGTGGGGTCGTGGGAGACATGACTAACAATAAAGAATATCCAGAAATACCTCGAGTACGTACCTCTTCTTCGTTGGAGCAGGACTGTTTTCTTTGATAGATATATATCACAGTGGAGAACAATAGTTTAACCACTACACTATTCGGAAAGCCGACCGCAGGGAACACTGTTCTACATGCATCGAGTGCCCACCCTCCCCATTTAATTAAAAGTATACCATATGGGGAGATGCTCCGTATACGTAGAATATGCAGCAGTGAGGAAGATATGAATATCAAGCAGGCAGAGAGTCGTGCTAGGTTCTTAGCAAGAGGGTATAACACAGGAATAGTGGATGCAGCCATCAGAAGGTCACGTTCCAAGGCAAGGGAGGAACTTTTAATATACAAGGCCAATCTATTACAACAAGGGGTCACTGCCGCCGCCCAACCTGTGAGATTGATTCTTTCGTATTCTAAACATGAAAGACTAATCAGAAGTATTGTTAAGAGGAATTGGCATTTTATTCAAGATGACCCGGTGATAGGAAGTCATATGCTTACCAATCCTTCAATCACTTTCAGAAAAACCAGAAGTTTGGGAAATAAACTAGCAAGTAACAGACAAGATGATGGTCGCAAAGATATGTGGCTTACCACAAGAAAAGTTTTTTTCAAGTGTTCCACTTGTAAAGCTTGTAAATTTGGCAACAATGTCAAAACATACACAACAGCTTTCTCGTCCAAGATTCGGGAGATTAAGCAACACTTAACATGTAAAAGGGAGTACGTGGTGTATGTTCTAGAATGTAGCTGCCATCTCAAGTACATAGGGAGCACTAGGCTGGCTGCCCATAAGAGAATATTACAGCACATACGAGCGATCATCAATAAAGATCAAAATTATCCCGTGGCCAGACACTTCCAAGCCATTCACGATAGTGATCCCAGTCATCTTAAATATTTTGTTATTGAGGCTATCCCAATCACCAAAAGGGGAGGAGATAGGGAAGCTAAGTTAAGACGTCTGGAAACCAACTATATATTGGAATTTGATTCCAAGTATCCAAGTATCCTGGAGGGCTTAACGCAACCGAAGACCTTTACACATATCTGTAAACTTTGCTAATCCGCTACCGGATCCCATCTAGAAAGTGAAATCATGAATTGTTAATTATGTATATTGGTCATGTTCGTTTATAAGATAACTCATTGTTTTTTAGTATTTATACTGTTCTTATTTAAATATTTATTCTGGCTTAGACCTTTTAGAATGAAATTTTAGACATATAGTTTTTAGTGTGTGTCTTTTGTTTGCTCTGATGGTTTTGAGTTTTAGGATATTTTATTGGAATATAAACATTATTTAAGTTATCTTGTTCCCTTCATGAACCACAAGGGTAATTCAACAGCCCTCTCTTTTGCGTCCTCAGCGGCATTAACTTATATGCATATTTATAAGCAATTCTTTGCACATATCCACCTCATTATATTTTGCACTAGGTGTCCACATGGACAAGCACCGCACTATGTGCACTTTTTTTGCGCCTTCGGATTTTACAATACCATCTTTTATTGTTTTTACATCTTTTAAAGATAAGGGTATATTACAATAAATCACAGATCAGTGGATCTTTTAACTGTATATAGTTAATGAGATTATCTCATGTATGTCTATTAGGTAGCCTACTGATAATGGTTACCGATCATCATTTATAGGTATCATTACGATGTTGGAAACCTTACCTTAGAAGTATTTCCCATGGGGGAAATAAAAAGAAAAAATTATGTTTTCTTGGGTGAGGCCCCATGTATATATGCGGTTAATTCTAAGTATTATCCGGGGGTGCATTTATGAGGTATTTCACACAGGTATTTGGCAAGCACATTTATTTATTTTTCACACACACACACACATTGTCTAGAAATGGACGAACAGAATACTTTTATAAGGTTTCACTCTTTGTTCAGGTATCATACAGTTATTGGTAAATATTTTCTATGTTCAAGAATTGCAAACATTTGATTTTATTAGACCACAGGACTTGTGTAAACGAGGTATTTTACCTTTATGTATTTAACTATACGTAAATGTCGAACATATGCAATGTATTATTTTATCGACATCAATTTGAAACTTACTAGTATGTTTTCCATGTCCATCAATTCAGATCATGAGTATGTTTTTTTTTTCAAGCATTGGCACTTTAAATAATGAGCAAAATAATCTGAGCATTGTCATGTGATCAAGGCCGCTTTGACGGCTGAAACGCGTAATGGCAGGCGAGGAGGAATAAAATACTTCTGAATCTACACAAGGAGGTCTACGTTCGTTCTTTTTCCTTGGAGAAACTTGTGAGCGAAGAGAGCTCATATATATATATATGTATATATATATGTATTCACTGGAAAAACCATAGGTTTCAGGGGTGTTATAGTTAGCTGTACTTTTCACTCGTACAAAACCATTGAAATTCCCCCGTTATAGTTAGTTCAGCTAACTATAACTCGCGCCCCCGCAATGCACGGCTGATGACGTCACATATTACATCACTCATGACATGGTCAGTGACATCACTCATGACATCACTGATGACATCTCAAATGACATCACTGATGACATCACTGATGACATCATCCAGTGAATGTGTGTTTTTCAGAAAATTAAATATGTTTTATATATGTATATCTCAAGGTCGATGGAAGAATAAATGGGTCTATAAGTGTCTAAATGGATGATTTGTTTTTGAAAAATTGATTGTGTAACTGACTGATTAAGTGTATCATAGTGAATACATGGCTTAGTGAGTAATGTTTAAATATGTAAATATCTGTATCAGTCTCTCACTTTGTGAATAAGTGGCTGCATGGGTTGGTGAGTAGCTACATGGGTGTCTATATAGGTTATTTGTTGTTTTTTTGAGTATCAGTCTAAGTGTCTGCATGGTTCGGTGCGGGGTATTACGTAGTGCATAGGTGCATGAATGAGTGACTCACTGTTTGTATGTGTTGAAGACAGCATGTGTGCAGGACTGTATGGGTGGATGAGTGTGTGCATGGGTGTGTTAGTGAGTGATAGACTGTCTCAATAGTGTCTTTATGAGTAACTACATATGTTTTAAACTAGTATATGTGACTATTGGTGTATATAAGTGAGTATATGTGAGAGTGGGAGATTGAAAGAGTTCCTGTATGAATAAGTATGTGTTTCTATAAGTGATTGTTTAAAAGACTAAGTATGTGTAAGTTTCCGTAGAAGTAAGTGTGGTGGTGTGTGTATAACTGTATATGCAAGTAAATGTATGTTTGATTCTTTATTAGCATGCGTGACTATGTGTGTGAGTAACTCTATGGATGAGTGGCATTGTGTAACAGGATGTATAGGTGTATGAGTACATATGATGAGTGAGTACATGTATGAGTGACTGTATAGGACTGTTGGTGAATGAGTGGATGTGTATGTGGATCTTAGAATTACTGAAGAGGTTGTTGTAACTGGTATTGGTATGTCCATTGTTTTGAAAACTGTAGTCTCTATTTTTGAATGTGTGTATCAAAGGTTATATTAGGGTGAGAGGAGGTCTGCCACTCTATCACAAGGATGATGTCATCAGTGATGTCATCAGTGATGTCATTTGAGATGTCATCAGTGATGTCATGAGTGATGTCACTGACCAGGTCATGAGTGATGTAATATGTGACGTCATCAGCAGTGCATTGCGGGTGCGCGAGGTATAGTTAGCTGACCTAACTATAACGGGGGAATTTCAATGGTTTTGTACAAGTGAAAAGTCCAGCTAACTATAACACCCCTGAAACCTATGGTTTTTTCAGTGAATTTCTGAGGTTTTTTAAATGCTAATTCCTAACTATAACGTGCCTGAAACCTATGGTTTTTTCTGTGAATTTCAAAGGTTTTTTAAATGCTAATTTCTAACTATGCCTACAGAGATAGGACATGTGAAGAAAGAAGAAAAAATGCACAGAAAGAAAAAAAAAAAGTGCAGAAAGAAGCAACAGAAGTCCTCAAAGACGAAGAAAAGTGCAGGAAGAAGGATAACGTGCAGATAGAACAAAAAGAAGAGCAGAAAGAAGCCGTGTTGCAAAATCATCCTGTACCCTCAACTTTTTCAGACGGATACTGGTGGTAACTGAGTCTGACTAACCAGTCCTAGAGCCAGTGCTATGTTAAAAGACACTTAGAATACAGTGAAAACACCTCCATACACTAGGGAACATTATGCGTTGGGGTCCCCCTGTGATTAGCATGACCTCCTCTGTAAGCCCCTAGTATATAATAGGGCAGGGGGATTAAAACTACCTCTTAAAACAGGCCACAGGGCGTTTTTGCACACGTTAACTCAGGCCCCGTCCCCTCCCTTCACCACTGTGTAAACACGCCCTGTGTCCGTTTTTAGTTGGGAGATTAAGTTCATTTGAATCATGAGGGTCCCTAGGGTCCAACTAGCCCACTAGGTACCTCCAGTAAGTGCCACAGAGCTGCGTTGCAGAGAGGTGAAAAAAGTGGCACGGCCTGGACCACCTCTCTGCAATGCAGCTCAGTGGCGCTTACTAGAAGCACTTGGTGGGCTAGTTAGCCCCCAGGGGCCCTCAGTATTGAAGGGAAATGATATCCCCAATTTAAAACGTGCCATAGTGCGTGTTTGCACACGTCACCTCAGGCCCCGTCCCCTCCCTTCACCACTGTGTAAACGTGCCCTGTGGCTGTTCTAAGTTGAAAGATTAAGTCCCCTTGAATCCTAAGGGTCCCTAGGGTCAAACTAGACCACTAGGTACCTCCAGTAAGCGCCACAGAGCTGCGTTGCAGAGAGGTGTAAAAAGGGGCTTGGCCTCAGAACACCTGTCTGCAGCGCAGCTCCCTGGTGCATACTGGAGATGCCTGTTGGGCTAGTTGGCCCTCATGGACCCTCAGTATTGAAGAGGAATTAATTCCCCAACTTACAACTCGCCAGGGGGCGCGTTTGCAGAGTGCTGCAAGGAGGGGGCGTGGTCTCCGTCACGATGCCAGTCTTTTATTTATTTTAATTTTTTAAGAAGGGGGGCTGTGTGGTTCCCCTTCTTATTCTAATTTATTGGCCCTGATGACCCCATCCCCCAGGGCCTGTCTCCTAATTATATTTTTTTGACCCCAATCCCCAGGGCCGGCCCCTGTTTTTTATTATTTTTAAAAAATATATATTTATAGACACACCTAGGACATGCTGGACAAACCGTACGTACCTATTACCATGACGATTTGCGTGATAATCATTAAAAGGCGACTATGCATACAATGAATCCACGTGGAATGTATTTACACCACTAGTGAAGCTCTGACATGTCTGATGCCCTACCGTGCCTAATCCCGGTAGACACCCTTGTCGTTTATTTATACAAACATGGGTAGCTATTGACGGGCACATTTAATACACATGCACACCAAGCCATTCAAAGGGGATTCGACAAAAATTCGACCAAAACTATGCAAGGAACCCCCCCTCACGGTTAATAAAACACACATTCACTGCCGGATGTGTAATACTTTTTATTTTACTCTGTGAAAAGGGGACGAACATCACTTGAGAGTCACAGCGCGCTCCTGGCAGAGCCCAATGCTGTGTTACACCCACCATTGCCTGCTGAGTGCCACACACCTCTTTGTTGTATTCCACCAGCTAGTGCATATGCTATGACACTCTCTAGCCCATGTGCACTGTAACACCACCCCGTGAATATGTCATGCCACACTTGTCTTCGCACGGGTTATATTGCCCCATCTAACGTGCCTTCCTCGATGCCTATGTTATAACGCACAGTGCTATGCCATACATATTACAATCTGGGATCCATATCTTTGTCACAGTGCATATGCAATGTTACACTCCCCAGCACATATTTTATATTACAACTTTAGAGACTAGTTAGGTTACACAACACTGCCCTGTGCATATTACACTCCAAGGCGCATATCGCATAGCACGCGCTAGTGCCTGTGCTATCTCGCGCTCTCCAATGAATCTGTCATTGCGCACAATGTATTGCATATTATATTTCACGCCCGGTTCATCTTATATCACACTTTTTGGTGCATAGTTTATACCATACACTATATCTAGTTTTCATTTTCAATCGTGCTCTCAGGACTATGTTCTATATAACACTGTGTTCACCTACCCTTTTCACGGGCATTACATTTTGCGATAGGGGGTGGAGGGTCAGGGGGTGTTTCTGCCAAGTGAGCCCGGAGTCACAGTCACAAACGTCCTCTTCTTCCTGAATAAAAGTGAGATTATGCTGCATACTTGTTCATATTTTAAGTAGTTCGCACAGACACACATTTTAAAAACAATAAAGTTCCTAATACCCGCCTTCTCTGAACAGTTAGCTTGCTGCCCCATCCCCCTCCTCCCTATCCTCTGTTGTGTGAATCCATGGACTAGCCTCCTCCCTCCTGCCATGCATGGTCTGATGTGCTGCCACTGCCCTAAATTTAGTATGATGTACCAGTCCACTCCTCCTG
The DNA here is from genome assembly GCF_964204655.1 of Triturus cristatus. Taxonomy (NCBI): domain Eukaryota; kingdom Metazoa; phylum Chordata; class Amphibia; order Caudata; family Salamandridae; genus Triturus; species Triturus cristatus. The sequence goes on from NC_140591.1 coordinate 1,194,492,304, forward strand.
CCCTCCATTGCCCAATTCTATGCCCCATCTTTGACCTCCTGCTTAAACTCTGTGCTTAGCTTGCTGCCCCTATTCTCCTTCCCCCTGCCCTCCGATGTCTTTGTGCATGCCCCTGCTCCATCCTTTTTGCCCACCATGTTCCATGGACCTGCCACTCCTATCTACTCTGAGTGTTCTGTTGAGCTGCCACTCCCCTCCCACCTGCCTAGCATTGTCAGATGACTGTAACCTGTCCCTGCCACCTCCACCCTGCCTGTCCACATGCCATGCCCCTATCCTCTTCCTCCTGTCCTACATGGTCCATTGTACTGCCACACCCTTCTGCCCTCCCTGGTCTGTTGTGCTGCAACTGCTCCTCCTGCCTGCCCCGTGCGGTCTGTTGTGAGGCCCCTTTCCCTGAACTTTCTTGTCTGTGCACAGGTCCTGACCCTCCCTTCTATCCTCCATCGTCCTTTGTGCATGCCCCTGCACCCTCCTTCTTGCCCATCATAGCCAGTGTGCTGCCACTAACACTCCCACTTGCCATGCATGGTCTTCTGTGCTGCCATGGCCCCTCCCACCTTCCCTGTGTGGTCAGTTAGCTGCCCCTGACCCCCTCCCACCTTCCCTCCATGGTCTGTGTGTATTCCATCACAGTCTCACTGTTGCTCTTCATGGTGTGTCTTGCTTCTAGTGCCCATCCTGCCTGACCTCCATGGCTATCTTGCTGCTCCTGCCCTGCCCCCTTGCCCCCAGCCCTCTGTTTACATGTGCAGACCCCTACTCCCTCCCTCCTGGCTTGTCTGTTCTATTGTAATGCCCCTGATCCGTCCCTCCTGCCCTTTATGGTCTGTTATGTTGCAGCTTTCTCTCCTGTCTGTCCATTATGGTCAGCTAGCTACCATTGCCTCTTGCCCCTCTGTTCTCTGTTGTTCATGTGCATGGTCCTGTCCCCTCCCTCTTGCTTTCTATGGATTGTTGTGCTGCACTCCCGTCCCGCATGCCCTGTGTAGTGTATTGTGCTGCTGCAAACCCTGATGCCTGCCCTGCAGGGTCAGTTTGGTGCACCTCTCCATGTCCCTCCTGTCCTCTGTTATCCAAGTCCATGTCCCTACCCCATTTCCTTCCATGATCCAATGTACCATACTTGCGAACATTTTGAACTTGGTAAGAGTGAGATTTTGAAAAAAAACTGGGGTATTGATTTTCCCCTTTGAGTTACATTGAAAAAGAGGAGATTGTAGACAGGAGACAGATCAAATAAAGCCCATTTGAGCTTAAAAACATTGGACGTTTCCTGGCTGAATCGGGTCTGTTGGCATGTATGGTTGTACTACCATTGCCTCTTCCTTCTGCCCACAATGGTCTATTACATTGCCACAGCCTCTCTTGCAAGTCCTGTATTGTTGGTTTGTTGCCCCTGCCCCCTTTCCACTGCCCTCCATAGTCTGTTGTGCTGCCACGGCCCTTCCTGCCTGTTCAGTGTGGTTAAATTGTTGCCTTTGCACCCTCCTACCTGCCTTCAATTTTCAGAGTCCGTGCCCCTGGCCTCTGCCTCTCAACAGTATCCTAATGAACAACTAGATTGCTAACATTCTATATTTATTACAAAAGTGTGGAACACCTGACGTCATCTTGATGTAATCAAAACTGTAATACCTAGAGCATTTCCTTTAGAAATTACATATATGAGAGCGTCTTATTGGCATCAAAATTATGGTTAGTGCTCTAAAAGACTAAAATAAGGACATATTTTCTGAGTTTTCAAATAGCGACAAAGCACTTTTAAATTATTTGTTATCTTTATGTTTTTTTATCCAGTTGACCACTTGATTAAATGTTGCACTTAGGGGAGAGGATGTGGTGTTACTTCCAGAACTGCAGACTTTGCAACTGGGGAACCAGGTTGGAGTTTCTGCTTCAGCTCGACATTCTGTGATTCTGGTCAAATCACTTAGTCTCCCCATGTCTACAACCAAAATGAATTTGTTCTTGTGTGATGTAACCAATGCTCATGTAAAGCACTCCAATACCTGACAAGTCTGCACTATATAACACTGCAAAAACACAAAATAATAAGTGTGTTGCACACTTCTGTCATTGGGCTATATTTGGGCTACATCTGGGTGATTTTGGGCTACATTTGGGCTCTTTTGTCTCCGGTGGCCATCTTGGGAGATTTATTTGTTATGAAGTTTCCTAATTTCCTCATGTACTGCAGTCTCCTCAGTAGGAAATGCTTTCAGTTTTTTACTTTTATTCCATCATGAAGGTATTCAGATATGTCACACATTTGCCATAAATTCTGAATGTTAGCACTCTAGTTGCTCATTAGATCACTGTAGTAAAACTACTGTTCACCATGGAAGTCTGCTCCTGGTATTAAAAGTGCATGTTTCAGTCTGCATATCAGAATTTTTAAATGAAATAGAAGAGGATTTGAGAAGTCACTCAAAATGTGCCCTCATTTTCTTTCTTCAGCATTAATCATAATTTCTATGGCAAAATGAACCCCCTCATTGTGTTCCTTTTTAAATTAAATGTTTTAAGTGTTACCAGTTTAGTCCAATCAAGATGGCTTCAGGTGTGCCATACGTTTGTCATAATGAAGACAGTAAGCGCTCTAGTTGTTTTTAAGAACACTCTGGGACATTCTGTCATTGGGCTATACTTGGGCTACATCTGGGTGATATTTGGGCTACATTTGGGCTCTTTTGTCTCTGGTGGCCATCTTGGGAGACTTATTTGTTATGAAGTTTCCTAATTTCCTCATTTTCTGCAGTCTCCTCAGTAGGAAATACTTTCAGTTTTTTACTTTGATTCCATCAAGAAGGCATTCAGATGTGTCACACATTTGCCATAAATTCAGAATGTTAGCACTCTTTTTGCTCATTAGATCACTGTAGTAAAGCTACTGCTCACCAGGGAAAACTGCTGCTGGTATTGAAAGTGCATGTTTCAGTCTGCATGTCAGAATTTTTTAATGAAATAGAAGAGGATTTGAGAAGTCACTCAAAATGTGCCCTAATTTTTCTTTCTGCAGCACTAATCATACTTTTTATGGAAAAATGAACCCCCTCATTTCGTTCCTTTTTAAATTAAATGTTTTAAGAGTTACCACTTTAATCCAAGCAAGATGGCTTCAGGTGTGCCATACGTTTATAATAAGTAGGACTGTTAGCGCTCTAGTTGTTCTTTGGAACACTCTGGGAAGCTGCAGTAGAACACAAAGGAATCAACTGACAGTCTCTGCCCTTGTTGGATGTACATGTTTTACTGAGATTGTCAGACTTCATTCTCGCATGACTGAGAAAGATAATGTGAATTTACAGAAAATAAGCTCTCAGTTTAGCTTATAGATCACCTTCCAAACCTCTGTGGGAAAAGCATGAGAAAATATTTTTTTCTCAATCATGATATCCCAGCAGAAGGCTTTTTCACATGGTGAAATCACCTTAGAACATACCACAATTCCTAAAATGAGTATGGTACCATCAACAAATGATTTTTAATGTAACTAAAGTCTTAAAACCTTCTATTAACTGCAATGCTTTTTAATGAGGTGCTATCATGTATATTGGTCCCAAGATGGCTGCCAACACTTCTTGGATGAAGTGCTGACAGCCAATCAGATCTCAGGATGAGATGTGTGGTTAGGCTCCGCCCACATATATATATGATTTTACTTTTGATTTTCTCAGGAACTACTGAACAGATTGACACCAGACCTGCAAAAGGCACTTCCCTGACCTGAGGACTACCTCTCTGCCAAATTTCAAGTAATTCTGTTCAGCCGTTCGGGCTGTACCTTCGACTAAAGGTCCTATGGAAAAATGCATGGGGAAAACGCGTTTTGGGACCCCCCTTTTTTCTCGGTCCCCGCTTGACGAATCACCCCGAGACTTCCAGGGTAGGAGCTGAGCGGAGCGCCCCACCTATTTTGAAAATTTTGCGAGGATTCGTCAACCGGCGCCAAAGTTATTCCAAATAGAATGTTGCGGATTTCCTATGGAAACACGGTCCTAACTATAACTATCTACTGGCGACCGCCAGTAGATAATATATATATATATATATTCCACATTATAGTTAGATCAGGTAACTATAACTTGCGCGCCCACAATAAACTGCTGATGACGTCACATATTACATCACTCATGACATGGTCAGTGACATCACTCATGAAATCAATGATGACATCTGAAATTACACATTGTGGATTGCGGTCGCGCAAGTTATAGTTACCTGATCTAACTATAACGTGGAATTTCATTGGTTTTTTACGAGTGAAATGTACAGCTAACTATAACATGTGTGAAACCTATGGTTTTTTAAGTGAATTTGCAAGGTTTTGTAAATGATAATTCCTAACTATAACGTGTGTGAAACCTATGGTTTTTTCAGTGAATTTGTACGGTTTTTTAAATGCTAAGTTATGTATTTATTTTTTTTTATTTTTTTCTGGTTTTTCACTGTGCGCACACCCTGCGGTAGAACCGAGGCACAAGAAACCTAAAAAACAAACGCGAAAAGTGCAAAAAGGGGGCAGGGTAGAAACACCAATACCCCCGAGGCCTGCTCAGGGGGTCCCACAAGGACCCCCAGGGCCAAAAAAGTGTGGGGGGTCCCAATCCCCCCCACACTGCCAAGGGGACCGCCACCCCCGGGACTCGAAGATAGTATATGCGGCGGGGTTCACGGCCCCCCCGCTGCCCCGGGGACCGCCACCCCCCGGGGCTTCTTCAACATGGGTGGGGGGGCTCTCAGCCCCCCCAGCCCCGGGGACTGCCACCCCCCGGGGCTTGAAATATTTTGGGGTGGGGGGCTCTCAGGCCCCCCCAGCCCTGGGGACCGCTACCCCTGGGGCAACTTATCAATGTGGGAGGGGGCCACGTGGTCCCCCTCCTGAAGCCTTGTATAGGCCCTGGGGACCGCCACCCCCCAGGGCCAGCTCCTGCAGTGTCCCGGGGTGCCCACCCCTGGGTCACTGTAGTATGGAATGACAGGGCAGGAGCCTCGCGGCTCCCGCCCTGTCATTGCAAACTGCTTTGCTTCATTGAAGCGAGAGCAGGGAAACCTGCTCTGGCTTCAATGAAGCAAAGCTGATTGCTTCTCCATATGGGGAGCAGCATGTTAGCTGCTCCCCATGTGGAAAAGCAATGCCGGCTCCCGCAGGACGCGGGGAGCCGGCTGGGACCGTCGGGGGATTGAGGACCCCCCACAGCCCCCAACCGAGGCCAGGCCCCGGGGGATGGGGTCCCGAGGGCCATAAGTGGCATGGGAGGGGGGCTACACGGCCCCCCTCCACCATTAAAAAAAAAATACATTTTTTTTAAAAACAATGGCTGGCCCCGGGGGATGGGGTCCCCGGGGCCTTAAAGTGGCCAGAGGAGGGGGGCTACGCAGCCCCACTCCATAAATAATTAAAACATTTTTTAAAAAAGGCCCATGCCCCGGTGGATGGGGTCCCCGGGGCAAATTATGGCCTCGGGAGGGAGGCCACGTGGCCCCCTTCCCAATTTGTTATTTTTTTTGGGGGCAGGCCCTGGGAGATGGGGTCCCCAGGGCAAAGACAATAGAAAAAGAAGGGGGGCTACACAGCCCCCCTTCTAAAAAAAAGAAGAAAAAAAAATAAAAACAGGATCGGGCCGGAGGCCACGCCCCCTCCTTACTCTGCAACGCGCCCTCTGGCGCTTTTGCAGAGGGGGAACTAATTCCCCTTGAATACTGGGGGTCCCTGGGGGCCAACTAGCCCACCAGGAACCTCCAGTATGTGCCAGGGGGCTGCGTTGCAGAGAGGTGTAATGAGGCCACGCCCCTTTTTACACCTCTCTGCAACGCAGCTCCGTGGCACCTACTGGAGGTACCTGGTGGCCTAGTTGGCCGCCAGGGGACCTCAGGATTCAAGGGGACTTAATCCCCCAACTTAAAATGCGCCACAGGGCGTGTTTGCACAGTGGTGAAGGTAGGGGGCGGGGCCTGAGGTGATACTGTGCGAACACGCCCTGTGGCATGTTTTAAGTTAGGGAATTCATCCCTCTTCAATCCAGAGGTCCCCTAGGGGCCAACTAGCCCACCAGGTACCTCCAGTAAGTGCCACGGAGCTGCGTTGCAGAGTGTGGTAAAAAGGGGCGTGGCCTCTGAACACCTCTCTGCAATGCAGCTCCCTGGCACATACTGGAGGTACCTGGTGGGCTAGTTGGCCGCCAGGGGACCTCGGGATTCAAGGGGACTCAATCCCCCAACTTAAAACACGCCACGGGGCGCGATTGCACAGTGGTGAAGGTAGGGGGAAGGGCCTGAGGTGATATGTGTGCAAACACGCCCTGTGGCGCGTTTTAAGTTGGGGAATTAATTCCTCTTCAATCCAGAGGTCCCCTAGGGGCCAACTAGCACACCAGGTACCTCCAGTAAGCACCACGGAGCTGCGTTGCAGAGTGTTGTAAAAAGGGGCGTGGCCTCTGAACACCTCTCTGCAAAGCAGCTCCCTGGTGCATACTGGAGGTACCTGGTGGGCTAGTTGGCCCCCAGGGGACCGCAGGATTGAAGAGGAATTAATTCCCCAACTTAAAACGCGCCACAGGGCGTGTTTTCACACGTCACCTCAGGCCCCGCCCCCTTCCTTCACCATTGTACAAATATTCCTCTAAAATCAGCCGAACTACGAATTCCGATTTACTCACCTGTTATCAGGAGAGAACCCAGTGCTGCATCTTTTAGAGCAGCACTGACCCTGAAAAGTAATTCTAAGCATACTTACCAGTAACTTGTATTTCCTTTCATAGGAATCCATTGTGTGGTTTTCAGCAGAAAAGTTTCTAAGTGTCCATTTTTGAAACGTACAAATATTCCTCTAAAATCAGCCGAACTACGAATTCCGATTTACTCACATGTTATCAGGAGAGAACCCAATGCTGCATCTTTTAGACCAGCACTGACCCTGAAAAGTAATTCTAAGCGTACTTACCAGTAACTTGCATTTCCTTCCATAGGAATCCATTGTGTGGTTTTGAGCAGAAAAGTTTCTGTCTATTTTCACAAACTAAAAATATTCCTAAAAAATCGTCTGTATGACTTAAACACATTCTTTCAACTGTTTACAGGAGATTGGCCAATGCTGGATCCAGGATCCACCACTGAGTAGGAAAAAGTAACGATAACACTACTTACCTGCTAAGTGAATTTTCTGCCATAGGATAACATTGGTGATTCTATGTGAAAATGTTTTGAAGTGTCAACTTTTAAAGTACAATAATAATCCTTAAAATTCACTACTGTAACCAAAACGCTTTTACTCAACTGTTTACAGGAGATGTCCAAGGACTGAATCTAAGATCCAGTCCTGTGGTTAGAAAAGTAATCCATAAAGTAACTAATTGCATTTGACAAGAAATTCACATTGAGCTCAATGTTGCTTTGTGTTTGAAATTCTGTTGCCCATTGCAACAACTGTAACTACTGTACTTAAAAGTCTATTGCCTATTTGCAAAGTATTTAAACTAAAGTAATTCATTCTGAGAAAGTATATTTTGTATTGTAATGTATAATGTAATTAAAAAAATAAAATATCTAAAAATAAACAGTTTAAACAATACAGTAAATCAGTATCAAAAAAATCAGTATAACAATTAATACATTCAAAATTGTCATTTACAAAACCTTTGAAATTCACTGACAAAACCATAGGTTTCAGGCCTGATATAGTTAGGAATTAGCATTTAAAAAACCTTTGAAATTTACTGAAAAAACCATAGGTTTCAGGCCTGATATAGTTAGGAATTAGCATTTAAAAACCCTTTGAAATTCACTGAAAAAAACCATAGGTTTCAGGCCTGATATAGTTAGGAATTAGCATTTAAAAAACCTTAGAAATTCAGTGAAAAATCAATAGGTTTTAGGGGTGTTATAGTTAGATGGACATTTCACTCGAACAAAACCATTGCAATTCCTCCGATATAGTTAGTTGTACTAACTACATCTCGCGCACCCGCAATCCACTACTGATGATGTCACATATTACATCATTCATGACATGGTCAGTGACATCACTGATGACATCTCAAATGACATCACTGATGACATCATCCAGTGAATGTGGTTTGGTTCGTCATTTAAATATGTATTATATATATATATCAATTTGCATTGAAAAATGAGTGGATATATAAATATAAATATCTGGATGGAGGATTTAGTAGCAGTGTGATTGACTGTTTTTCAGTGAATATATATATATATATATATATATATATATATATATATATATATTACCTACTGGCGATAGCCAGTAGGTAGTTATAGTTAGGACCACGTTTCCATAGGAAAACCTCAACATTCTATTTTGAATAACTTTGGCGCCGGTCGACGAATCCTCGCGAATTTCTCAAAATAGGTGGGGCGCTACGCTCCGCTCCTACCCTGAAAGTCTCGGGGGGATTCGTCAAGCGGGGGCTGAGATAAAAGGGGGGTCCCAAAACGCGTTTTTCCCATGCATTTTTCCATAGGACCTTTAGAACGAGCTACAGCCCGAATGGCTGAACAGAATTACTCAAAATTTGGCAGAGAGGTAGTCCCTAGGTCAAGGAAGTGCCTTTTGTAGGTTTGGTGTAAATCTGTTCAGTAGATTCTGAGAAAATAGCCTTTAAATCAATATATATATCTGAGCCAGCTTACGGTACGCTTACCGTACGCTTACGGTAAGCGTACGGTGGCGTGCGCGAGCGCGATTCTGATTGGCTCTTAGATCTTAGTAAACATTCGAATCGGCCGAAACCAGGAAGCGGCGGCCGCCATTTTGTCTCTCGCACTGAGAGAGATTTTTAAAATCGGAAGCCCAAAAACATGTAAAGGGGCTGTTTTGACAACTCCCTCCCACATAGTCATGTGGAGGGAGTCCCCAAACATCCCCCAAGTGCAAAAACGGTTTTATTTTTTTTTCGGCAATTTCGCGGGGTACGCTTACCGTACGCTTACGGTAAGCGTACGGTAAAAAAATAAAAATAAAAAAAACACTATCCACACTTACCCCACCCCCTGTGCTTTTGGTGGCCGAAGGCCACCAAATGTGCTGGGCTTATTACAATGGAAAAAAACACTATCCACACTTACCCCACCCCCTGTGCTTTTGGTGGCCGTAGGCCACCAAATGTACAGGGCTTATTATAAGGGAAAAAAACTTAGCATTTAAAAAACCGTACTAATTCACTGAAAAAACCATAGGTTTCACACACGTTATAGTTAGGAATTAGCATTTAAAAAACCTTGCAAATTAACTGAAAAAACCATAGGTTTCACACATGTTATAGTTAGTGGAAATTTTACTGATAAAAAACCAATGAAATTGCCCCGTTATAGTTAGCGCAGGCAACTATAACTCACGCGACCGCAATCCTCTGCTGATGACATATGTGTCTTTATGAAAAAAAAATATTTGTAATATATGTATAGCTAAAAATGTATGGAAGAAGACATGGGCAAATAAGTGTCTAAATACAGTATTAGCATCAGCAGAGGATTGTGGTCGCGTGAGTTATAGTTGCCTGCGCTAACTATAACGGGGCAATTTCATTGGTTTTTTATCAGTAAAATTTCCACTAACTATAACATGTGTGAAACCTATGGTTTTTTCAGTTAATATATATATATATGAATAACATATAAATGTATAGCTATGGTTTTAGAAGAATGCAAGACATCCCAAGCCTGCATTAAATGCCCTTCTAGATTCAGATGCAGAAGACTGAACAGTCTTTCACAAAGCTGAAGTACTTTAGGTGTTTATTAGGTGCGCTTCTTCAGTCACTTCCAACTGATTTAAGTCTTTTCCAGGCTGCAATTCCCTTGTGAGTTTGATGCACGCGCTTCAAATGACTTTCACAAACCAATATCTGAAAAAGGCTGACCTATCCTGTGTACTGTGATAGGAGGGACAATTATTTGGGTGACTGTTCAGCACCATTGTCAACAAAGATTATTGACTAAAAGCCCCTTATCTGTTTATATTTTTTTATGAGTTGTTTTGTAAAATATGAGTCTGGCAACTTTGAAGACATGTCTTGATTACTATGGAACACTTGTGATGACATTCTAATAGACATAGTTACTGGTCGATTCAAGTACCTTCAATTGGTATTTAAGTGGCAAAATACATGTGTTGCTTATATTCAAGCCCCAGGCCCTGTGCCCCTGTGCTGCATTCTGTGGCAGGGAGAAGCAAAATGTCAATGTCAGCAGAGCAAATCAATAGGTACACATATTTGATTAAACTTTCTTTTACATGAGTGTGTGTCTTTCCCATTAACATGTACATATCTTACTATAGATTTTTCTTGAGGCTGGCAAGGCATTCACAATTCTGCAACACTTCAAGCCTTCACCAAAGTTCCCTCTCAAGTCAGATACAAGGTCCTCATAATTATTTCACAAAACGTCAGTATTCAAGTGGTTACTCTCTCTCTTGAGTTGGATCCATCTGAAGTCTCCACAAAACTGAAGAAACTCAAGTCTTACTAAAGCTCCCTTTTGAGTCAGATGCCAAAGCACTGGAAATGATTTCATAAAGCTGCAGGCGGTTACCAGGTGTCCCTCTTGAGTCAGGTGACAGTGCTTCATTTGACATTCAGAAAGCTGAAGGGGTGTGGCTTCAACATATGGGGTGTAGCTTCAACATACATTTACATATCTACTGTTGTTGTTTTTTATCTTTGATTTACTGCTGTTGCCATATGTTTTACCACCTAATTTGCAGATTTCACAAAAGATGTACATAGCTGAAGTAGGTGATAATAATACTGCTAGAGACTGTGCTGCACAATTTGTGTTTTAGTCGCATAATTTAGGTGATCTTGCTGAATACATTATTCCTCAGTGGCACATAATCCTATCAGCCCTGACAACTGTAAACATCTGCAAAGTATTTTGAGGGTTGTCATTATTAAGATGAAATCCATATTTCATGGGGACCTGCAAAATATTTTCTATATTTCACTGTTCTCTATAAATCATGGGTTTTTGTACAATAAAAGCACGTAAACATGCCCACTGCCGTGTGCTACTGTCACCAGAACCGCTCAATGGCAATATTTGCCTACATTATATAATTAACAAGGCTTTGTTTATGTTGCTATTTAATTATTTCACCTTGCTTTCTGTATTTGTCCATATTTATTTTTTGATAATTTTAACTGTGTTTATCGATATTTCTTTTGGGTTTTGTGAAATATTAAAGCTGAAACTAGTACTTTTTCACATTTCTTTAACCAATAAATGTACATATATATTTGAAGGCCTGACGGGTTTCAATGATATGACCACCTATAGCTAATAAAGCAATACACTGTTATGAAAACACACATTTTTTTTGATCGTCCTTTTGGATACTTACTGCTGTTGGCTATTAGCCTGGCATTTATGGCTTGAAGCATTTAGAATCACTCAAAAGCCAACCTAATTTTCATTTTTTTCCATATCTAAAAATAAATACCGGCAAGAAGTAAGATGATTAGATGTCTGAATTTATCTGTAAAGATCAGTTTCAAAAATTGAAAGCTGTGAGCCTCAGTAATATCTATCTATCTATCTATCTATCTATCTATCTATCTATCTATCTATCTATCTATCTATCTATCTATCTATCTATCTATCTATCTATCTATCTATCTATCTATCTATCTATCTATCTATCTATCTATCTATCTATCTATCTATCTATCTATCTATCTATCTAGTGCCTTTGATAAGCAAATTACTTCTTTAGGTGGTATGTGTAATGGAGTAATCATGTGTATGGAACAATTTAGATCCTACCCGCAGAAAAGGTTCAAAATGTGAACTTTCTGCTAGCTACAGTTCTAGATAGCGAGGAGAAGGTACTTGCAAAACATCTCTTAAATGTAGAACCTGGAACAAAGTGGCGACTATTAACATATTCCTATCCATTGAGCAATCACATTTGCTGAGTTTTGGCACAAAAAGCAATTATTGATGAAGCTTCGCAGATTGCCTTACAGCACTTGAGAATTTGGCTAGAAATCGCCATGGTCAGAATTGCACCACATATAAATGGAATCCTTTGGGTGGCGTGGCTTATCTGGCTAAGATGGTGGATCCCAATCAGTCCGCTTCGCTTAGGCCCTGTTTCTATCCTGTTTCATCGTAGGCCCAGGGTCCCATCTGACCGCATAACTCTGCAGGGACTGGCAGTCACACCCCATTATCCAGTCCCCCAGTGTGGTCAGATGGACCCCCGAATATTGTTGTGGTGGCTGCATCGATGACCGTGAGGAGCCGCGGTCTCTGCTGGTGACAGAGGAGTCTGCCTGCTGGGTCTCGGAAGCCCAGCGCCGCTCCTACAGATGAGATACCCATCCTGGACCCCGCTGAGAGATGCTTGTTTTTCAGTATGGCAGCTGCCCAGCCTGTGGACTAGGGCACGGCAGTGCATATGTGACCCCCCTCGAACTGCTGAGAGGGGCTAGGAGTAGTGCCAACATCAGGGCTTGGGGAACACATCCATCTGACCTGGAAATACTCCAGCGGCCCAGACAGAGTGTGACGCCTTCCCTGCTCCTGCAATGCCCATCGCTCTGGGGCAGCCTCTGGTAAAGGTATTGTTTCCCCTGGCCCCAGAACATCACTTCAGCTGATCTTCATGGTGACCCTCCTGCAGTTAGAGGCACCTTCTTTGGGGGATCCACCTCATGGGGATGCACTCCTCTCGTGGGGAGTGCTGGCAGTGATACCATGCAGTAGAGGTGAGGAGAGTGGGAAAGGAGGGTGGGGGGGCTTGAACAATTGGGATCTGAAGGTTTGGGGAACATATTGGTGCCGACACTGTCCCTCTTGAGGCTAGGGCACATCCTGGGACTGTGGACCCCTGCCTGCAGCCCCTATTGCCTTGCCTGGTCACCCTGGGAGAGAGATCTAGGTGGCAGTGCGAGAACAGCCATCTCTTGGGAACACACAACGTGACTTTGCACTTTGAGCTCAAGGAGCGCAGTATTTTTAGCAGAAACTGGGGCCCCAGATTGGAGCACTCCGGGCCACCAGTGCATACCTGCTAACCCTGTGTGCCCCCTGCTGCGAGAGCTTTATACAGCCGGGGCTTGGCCTAGAGGACGGCTTACTGAGCTTAGTGGGCCACATATGCTTTGCAGATGGCACCTGTAGAAGCCCCCTGCTGTCTCATTACTGGCCACTGCTCATCCAGAGAAATGCCTGGTGCCTGTGCCTTACACGACTGAACAGCACTGTGAGTCTGGAGCTTTGGGTTGCCCATTTCCCAGACAGGGTTTGATGCCAGCTTGGCTATTAGGAACAAGTCCTGATCCCACTGGATGCCACCCTGGTATCTGTAGCTTTGTTCTCTAGTCCTGACACCTCTTAGCCTTCTGGATGCTGTGGTTCCCTGTTGTGGGTGACCTCATGAGGTCTCAGTCACTATTCCACTGCACCCTTGCCGCCCCTAGACACCCTCTTCATGAACATGGGGGAACCAAATTTGGAACCAGTAGGCACACAGGCAATGCCAGGAGACTTCTCTCAGCCCCATCCGATGGATATGGATGGTGCCAAGCCTGTCCTACCCCCCTTACAACTACAACTGAACAGAATCCTTGCTGTAATTGCTGATACTAACGCAACCCTCCAACAGGATATTAGAGTAGTCTCAGTGGGCCTGGGCCTATTGGGAGCAGAGCACCACAAATTGGCAAACAGAGGGACAGCAGTGGAGACAATGGTTGCGGAGCTGCACCCAGGCCAGCTAGCACTGACTAGACAAGTTACAAATCTGACAGACAGGGTATTCACCCTGGAACATCGTGCAGAAGATGCGAAGGGCTGCAACCGTTGGAACAATGTTTGCATCGTGGGACTTCCTGAAGGGGCGGAGACATGGTGTTCCATCTAAAACACTGGATGTGGATAGAAATAGCTCCGCACCAACTGTCACCCTTCTTTACCCTGGAATGTGCTCACAGAGTGCCTTCTTGGCCACCAGGCCACCCGCCTCAGCAGGTGATGACCAGGTTAATAGGAGAGTATTATTGTTCCTTGATTTTGCCCGCAGGTGTGTAGGCTAAGAGGAACTTGTTCTTAGAAGTGACGAGGAGGGTCTCCAGTACTTTCTAATGCTTCCGACCAAACTGAAAGTAATGCCCGATGTCTCAACGCACTTCTGTGAAGCCCCCAAAGCGGCATGGGACTGTTTGGAAGCTTACAGATTGGGGTCAGCCCCACTGGTGCCCTTAGCCACGGGAAACTCACCTGACTGTAGGCCCACTAAATGCTCCTGGGGTGCACGTTGCAGAGGGACGCTGAAGAAACCAACTAGATCCCAAATGGAGAAGGATCGGGCCGCAGCACTTCAGGCGATGTCGCTGAGCACAGTGCCCCAACTTTCAGACTCAAAGACTGGTTGGTCATTGGAGTGACGGTCTGTGGAATCAGACTCTGATGGTTAAACAGTGGATGGTGGGGGCCTCCCCCTGGTGACCTTGTTGTCTGCAGATGACATTATCTGACCAAATGTGGCCCGGAGGTGCTTGGCTGCTGGAATTTGCCCCCATACTCTGCCCTGCAGGTGGTGGATCAGTGCAAACCCCCCTTTTTGTCTTTATATCCTGCCCCTATTGCTGGATCTGGGATATCACAATAGGGGGTGCTCGGATTGCCTACTCGGCCATGGTCAGCTCCCAAATGAAATGTTCAGCTTGGGTCACAGCTGGACTGATGGACCGCTGCCTACTCCTCCACATTTGGCCCCCACCAGAAGCCTGGGGGTGTCATGCTTGTGACACTGGCTCTCTATTATAAGTTTGGGTGGCCAGCCATTGTTGGACTGCCTTGGGTTGGGAAGTTTGCTGTTGGGGTGTTTGTTGTTTATCTCAGGGACTATGAAGTGAACTATGGTAGGAACTGCGGGCACAGGGCTGGTTTGGAGTCGGCCTTGTAGGATTTACACACCATTTAGGTAGGTGGACACTCAACGCCCCGGTCTCACATTCATGACCAGGAAAATCCGGGGTGTGGGGTGTGCATCCAAATGTCAAAATATCCACAGATACACCAAGCACTGGAGAGTGCACATTGCTATGTTGCAGGAGACCCACCTTATGGGTGTGGAAGTGGAGCACTTACGATGTAGGTGGTATGGTCAGTTATATTCCACCTCCTACTCTGTGTATGCCTGGGGAGCCTGGGTATGGATTAGGGCTGGGACTCCATTCGAGCTGATATATTCCTTCATACATGGGGGAATGAAGACATGTCTTGGTTAAAGGAAGGCTATTGGGTAAGGAAATCACACTCAGGAGCGTGTATGTCCCAAGCCAGGACCATGATGCGTTTTTCCAGTTCCTCTCTGTGCCCCTGGGGCACCTAGCCAGTGATGATCTGCTCTGGGGAGGGGACTTTAATTGTGTTGCAGATGTATTGTTGGATCGCTGCATGCCCCCTCTCCCTGGGGCACAGGCCCATAAACTAGCAGTGGGCCTCTGTGACTGGTTGCAACCCTGGGACGGGCCAACATATGGTGGATCCAACATGAGGTGGAACGGGATTACTCATACTATTTCCACATAAATGCACTGCATACTAGGTTGGATAGGTTCATATGTTCTGGCAGGTTGAGTCAATTTCTGCTTTCCTCTGAATATCTTGGCTGCACTGTTTCTGACCACAGCCCATTACTCGTGGGGTTCCGGTCAATTGGGGATCGCCCAATAATTCCCACATGGAGACTTAACCCCTCAGCACTTGCAGACACCTGTTATAGGAAATCCATACAACCTGCCATCACTGGGTATTTTTACATTAACCAGGGCTCGTTGTCCACCAACTATGGTGGAACGGGAAGCATTCAAGGTGGTTGCCCGAGGACACTGCCTGGGTCGATCAGTGGGGGTCCGAAGGTGATTAGATAAAGAGTTGAGAACTTGTGATGGCATGCTCCATATCATAGATAATGCCTTGGGACCCAATCCAGCGGCTTACCATAGACTGCTTGATGTAAAGGGGCACTATAATACTGCCCTAGATTGTTTGTATTGCCATGACTATAAGACCTACATGACCCGGGCTCATGAAGGGGAGGGGCAGTCTGAGAGACTCCTGGCTTGGCTCATTCGACCTGAGACTCATAGCTCCCCTATCATCCAATTCCAAGCTGCTGATGGTATATGTGTCTACTCCCAGGGGCCATTAATGGTACCTTAGGGGACTACTATGAGGCACAATAACAATACCCAGAGGTACTCCCAGAGGACTCACAGACAAACTTTCTTGCCCGGTTGCCTCTCCAGACTCTACCTCATGGGGCCTGTGAAGCTATTAGGAACCTAGTGTCAGTTCAGAAGATCAGACTGACCAGTAAAGAAATGACTACTGGTTAAACCCTAGGCCCAGACTGTCTCCCTGCAGAGTTTTACTCTACATTTATGGGACACTTAGCCCCGAAACTGGAAACACTTTATGCACACTTGTTGAGATTGAGAATCCTGCCTGACTTCATGAAAATCACACGTTTGGTGCCCCTCCCAAGACCAAATCTCTGGGTGTGCCCACATTGGCAATTCCAACCCCTGTCCCTGCTTAACATGGATTTTAAGATTTTTAGTAAGATTTTGGCCTCCTTAGTGTTACTCCATATTCCAGCTCTGGTTCATTTAGACCACAATAGATTCATACCAACCCGCAGAACATCATTTAACCATAGGTAGCTCTATCATATCCTGTACCACCCTGCGGTGCAGTCCCTCCCGGAACCCATGTCCATGTTGGAGTGTCGAGAAGGAAATTAACACAATTCAGTGGGACTTTCTCATCGTGGTCATGCATCAGAATTCTGGATTAAATGGGTCACATTGGTATACACTGGTCCGACAGCGAGAGTCAGGATGGTCACTATGAACTCCCAACAATATGAGACATTCCAAGGCATGCGGCAGGGATGTCTGTTGTCTCACTTCCTGTTTGCATTGGCCTTTGAGCCTTTGGCTGAACTGTTTCATCAAGAGAGCAGAGGGTGTGGCATTGTGGTTGATGCCCACAAACACATCATTTTTCTTTATGTGGATGAACTCCTGCTTTACTTGACTGATGGCTCTGTCATTGTCCGGGATGTGCTCCGCCACTTAGAGTGGTTTGGAACACTTTTGGGCCTGTGGGTCAACAGGGCCAAAACTTGCTTATTTACGGCTATTCAGGATACCCAGCAAACCGCTGGAGGTACCCTCATGCTTGAACTTCTCTCAATCTTTCAGATAGCTGGGCATCCAGGTCTACCACAGTTTGGAAGACCTGCGAGAGGGCAACCTAGGTGGGGCACTCTGCTCCCTTAAATCCTTAAGTCTTTCATCCCGTCCTTACACCTACCAATCAAGGCCCAGATTTTCATCTCCAAAATGTTGATGCTCCCCCGCTTACTGTACTTCTTTGTGAATCTTCCGGTTAAGGTGCCAGCCACATGGTTCTGACAGCTGGATGTCCTGCTCTGCAATCTAATATTGGATGGGGGCCATCACAGGGTTTCACTTGATGTTTTGTGGCATCCAATGGATGAAGTGGGTCTAGGGGACCCAAACTTCTCGCTATATTTCCTGGCGGCACAACTTTAGTAGGTGGCATGATGACTTGACGAGGCCCCTGTGGCAGATTGGGCCCTATGGGGCCGGCGCCCCATCAGGGAGTGCTCCAGCCAGCAGTGGTGATTCCGCAACCAGGCAGTCCGTTGATGGTGGCCCTAACTGTTGGCAAAACTGTGTGGTGAGGACTAGGAGTGGACCCCTTGAAACCCCAGCCCTGCCATTGGTGGGACTTCCCAATAGGGATCCCATTGCCTGTTTCACAGCCCCGCAGATGCCGGCCTGGATGCGCGCTGGACTGGTGTCAGTTGGTGACTGTTACCACCTGGACACCCTTATTCTCTAAAAGTAGCTGTCGAAGCTTAAAGCCCTATGCTCCACATACTTGGGCCATAATCTGGATTGGTTGAGGTAGTACAAAACCTTAAAAAAAATCAGACAGAAAATGGACTGAAACAATGTTTTTTGCTCGCCCTCATTTTCTTTAAATCTTTGAGGCAGTATCTCATCCTGTGCAGGCGAATTAGTATCCTCCTTAGGTGAGGACAAATCAACCTCCATGTCATTGCACAGTGAGCATGTTTATAGTAGTAGGGTATTAATATCACACATAGTATCATGTAATAAAACTAAAAGGCACGAATTAAAGTGGGTGCAAGCTTAATGAGCGTGTAAGAATTACAATTGAAAAAATTGAAGTATCAGCAATCAGTGGCAATTGTATACATTGGCAATGCTATTTAGGGATGAATGACCCACAGAGGGCTTTTCTTTTATTTAAAATAAATTACTCAACATGTATAATTTGTACACTGTCTAGAACAACACTGAAATCCTGAAGTTCTCAAGGTTGCCCAAATGAAGCACACTTTACAGATGATTTAGGGAAGGCATGGGAAAAAGGTGCACGTGATTTCCTGATCACTACACAGAACTGAGACTACATTGATATCTCAAAACTTAATTAAGCAACTTAGACAGGACTGAAATTCTGGCCTCTATCTCTAACCTATTCAGCACCCAATCACAGGTGCAGAAGACACACGCCCATTTTCAAAAAAATGAGACTGACTACAGTGCACACACTAGCTTTTGTAACGAACCAAAGTAATGCATATGCTGTAGACACTAAAGCTAAACCAAAGGGGATTAAACACAGATCAGTTGACTGGGGGTGAGTGCTTGCAATGTTCAACACTCCGTCCATCATCCCCTTTAGTTTTGCTTTGTTCGCCCTAAGTTGGCAGGGTATGCTTAGACGTGGGTCCCGTGCTCACTTTGCCACTGGATTCAAGATAGCCTGGCTGATGAGGGTTATGAACCCGAAACTGGTCCCAGGATGCTTGTTTCCGGTCCAGGGAAGACATGGCATGGCATTTCGTTCTGGACTGTTCCCATGAGGCACAGGGTCAGACTGATTTGCATACGGCCATGTCTGAACTGGGGTGGTGGAGTGAGCTAAAGAATGATGATGGATTAAACCTAGATCAGTTGACTGGGGGTGAGTGCTTGCAATGTTCAACACTCCGTCCATCATCCCCTTTGGTTTTGCATAGACACTAAAGCTCGCACAGAGGGAGTTGTAGTTGCCACTCCAGGTTTCCACTCTGTGTTGTCTGCTGCTCATGCACTAATTCACAGAGTTATAAAGCTAGTTCATGCACTGTAGGCAGCATGATTTCACTAATAGCTAATGCATGTCCTCTTTCTGCACTCATGCACAAATGCAGAACACGATCTTGATTCAGCAAAGTGAAAAAAGGTACCAGGGACGGTCGGATTGTGCACACAGGGACAGGCACCAGTTTCAGGACTGTCTACTTTAATTAGTTGACAGAGATAATTTTGAAGCACATTTCTCAATTCAAATAGGATTATGAATGAAACGAATTCTTGGTAAATATCAATATATATATATATATATTCTTTAAGAACTGTAAAACTGATGTTTAGGTTTGAATAGAATTCTATTTTGATATTTTTTATTTAAGTTGTGCAACTTTTCCTTTCATCTCAGATCACTAGATTTTGGACGAATTTTGTATGAAAGATCCTGTGAGACACTGTTCTCTTAGATTGAACAACTGAGTTTACTATAGTGTTTGTTTAAGTAACTACAAAAAAAGGATGTTATTACCTGGGCTGTACTATCCATGGGGCAGAGAAAATACCCATTCAGTAGGCTGAGGCTCAGGGGGTTGTTTTTAGTGGTGGATGGAAGGCGGGATCATCAGCTATCCAGCCTTGCAAAAAAGTCCTGTGAAAACTTACACAGCTTTTTTGAAGACACATATACATTTTTCACCCCCTACACATCCTCATGTCGATTGTGGAATTCGCTACCTGCAGTCATTGGGTAAAATATGTGGCTAGTATGATCACACTTTGCCGGACTGTTTTAGCACAAAATCTACTATTGGCATTACCAGTGCTACTGATGCAGTTTGATTGTCGTTGGATTGACCTTTATTTGAAGCAAATGTTAATTTGTGTTGACCATATGGTTGTATGATGGAACAACGCAGGGAAATACTCTGTTTGCCTTTACCACGCATTTGTGACCACACATTTTTTAGGAACGCATATGCTTTTATAACATATTCATTTACCACACATTGTTTATATATCTATTCATATATATAAACAATGTATTTGTGGGCGTAGAATCCCCACTCCCCTGAACTTACCTTAAATGCATGGTAAAGGCATACGTTGTAAAAGCATATGAGTTCTAAAAACATGTGCGGTAAAAAATGCGTGGTAAAGGTACAACGTGGTAAAAGCCTAGTCGTAAAGGCTGTTTTCCGACCATATGACACCTATACATTAGTATTCCTCTTTCAAGAATTCCTTAATTTTACCTTTGAAGCATTTGAATTAAAATAAAGCAAAACTTTGCTCATGGCTGCTAGGTCAATTATATTATGTCTAGCGACGATCTAACAAACCACAACTAAAGAATAAATGAGCCCCTGAACTGTAGTGATCCCTGTTACTTCCCTCCTCTAGTATGGTAGATTAGGGATCTTTCTAATCCACCCAAACAAAAGCCATTTTTGTGTCACCCATGATGTCCCTTGCAGGATTCAGTTATTTATGTTGCTCCAGTTTTATCAAACAATCCATTTTTCTATATTTTTAAATACATTATTTCAGGCCTTTCCGTCTATTCGATTTATTTTGTTTTTCTTGTTCACGTACTAGGAAGTGTTCATGAATCTTTCATAGGGGATTTATTAAGTATTAATAGAGTTGTTAAGTAATTAAACGTCTTTCCTTTCTACCTTTTTCTCCCACACAGCTTATCATTTCAAATAGAGGAAAAATATAACAGGATTGGATAACATAAAACAATGCAAACGAAATACAGCAACAATCAAATAATAACAAATAATACCGAGTTGACAGAAACAGTACACCACTTTTATGAAATGGATCAGTAAAATATAATTAGACTATGCAACATTTCTCTCTCTTGCTCATGTGCATCTGTTAAACTATTTATGATTTTTTTTCTTCAGGAAACTCATTAGACATCAAACACCAAATTCAAACACATATCGCTTGGTTTCGGTGCATTTCTAATGAAAATGTGAGGCAGCTTATAGTTCATTAAGTAAATAGCAGCATGTTTCTTTTCAGAGCTGATATTAATATCCCAGTGATCAGAAGCTTCTGCACAGTTGTCTTTTTGAACTGTTATTATATGTTTCATCCGTTTGAATTAATATTAATCAATGCCAACCAGATTGCAAATACGGTATGCTGGAAAACAAAACTCACACACACTGCATTTCTGCGGCTTTAGTTCACACAAAGAAATATTGTAAAATTAAAACGAAATAGACATGAATAAATATTTTTGTAAAAACCGGGGTCCTTAAATTCATTTAAATCTCTGTTCTTACCTCAGACACCAATTAAGAAGTCCTTATGATATTATTTCCAAATGAAAAGAGGCAAGTTAAGCAAATACAAACACCGGCGCCTAATTTCTTTATCACACCTTAGTTGTGATATCATTACTACTGAAAGCTGCAGAAGCATCAGACTGCAAACAGTTTTACTTTTGGACTGTCCCTGTAAAGTAGTCTTCAGTTCCTGTGGCCTTTGACTATTTACTGTCCAAAGGTGAACACAAATGATTCAATTGCAACTAAAAACCCTTAAAAACCACGATGGAGAAAGCTACCGCCTACAAAGCATTCTTTACTTCAGGGGTGCAGCTATCATTAGTGCAGTAGGTGCAGTTGCACCGGGGCACAGTGGGATATCCTTAACATTGCACCCATACTTATGGTTGACTTTTACTTCCCAAGCATATGCCGTATGGCCCAGTGAACCACATTCCTTGCTTGCATTAGGCGGATGACACCCTTGTTGCACCACTACTTTACTTTCTACAATGCTTTGTTAAATATGACTGTCCACAAATGTTTACCTAACTGCTTACAGGTGACTCCCTTACTGTCGCATTTGCCCCTATTGGGCTCAATAGCTGCTTTACACCCTGCAATCCAACCTTGAAAAGTACCATAACTTTCAAAATAGTTCTCCCCATAACCCCCCCCCCCACCACATCCCCCACTTCACTGTGCATTGAAAGGAATTCACAGTGATTTAATCGAGATTCTAGAGGGGAAAAGCAACATGTTTGCAGTTATGAGATAAACTTTCGAATTTACAATCACCTGAGGTTTGCAACTTTAATCTCAGTTCACTAAATTATGAGGCTATCCCGGGAAACTCAAGATTTGTTCAAAATGTCATTTCACACATCTGTGCCAACAAACCCCATAGATGCGTAACATTAAAAAGAATCTGTGAACGTAGGATTACGATGAATATGAAATTTTAAATTTTTGCTCTTTTCTACAAAAAAACCCATCATTTTCCATGTGTATGTTTTCGTTTAGCTGTGGTAGAATTGTAAATGGAAACGCTGTCCACGTGGATACAATGGTGCCTATTTATTAAAGAATTACGTCTATCTTGATAAACGCAACGGGGCGCAAGAGCAAGGCAACTCTTAAGTTAGATCTCTGAAGCCATGCATGGCCCTCTTGCGTGGCTTGATAAATCTAGAGTAACGCAACACAATTCAAATCCCTGGGTGGAGTGGGGATGTTCCCTCGCTTCCAATCATGGATTTTGGCGCATTCCCAGATTTACCAACAGTGGTAGACCTGGGAATGCATCAAAATGCTGCGCCTCCCCAGGTGAGGCGTAACAAGGAGAAATATCTTTATTTCTCCTTGCTTCTTCCTCTTTCTATGTGGGCTGCACAATAGAGAAAAATGCCTCTAAAGGATTGCTTTTGCGCATGAAGGTGTCCCTACCTGCACAAAAACAATCCTGCTTACAACAAAGGCACCCGTGAACCAGTGTGCAAGGGTGCCTGCATTGGAGCTAGGCAGCACATTTTGTGCCAGAGTGGGGAAAAGAAAGGAATGCACCGTATTATGGTAAATACGGCGCATTCTTTCCCTTTGCATATCACGCAGCGCAGTGCAGCAAGGTGACGTGCTGCAGCTAGAAATATAGGTGAGAGATTGATAGTTTGTTGCCATGACATAGATGGTAAAAATATGTACATAGAATATATTGCACTAATGAATGTGCCTAGGATACTGCCAAGCTGGTGGCGCCTAAGTAGTACATTTGTTTTCTTTTTTTTTAGCAAGGTAGGGCAACCCGACCCTGTTAAATGCCTGTAAGAGGCGAGAGGATTAGGAAGAAGGAGAATTAGTAGGTGTAGTGGCAGAGCTAATGTAATACAACACAAAGTCATCTCTGTGGAATGAAGGAACCAGAAACAAGACTGGAGATGCCTGAGTACATTTTATGTGGTAGCATAACAGGTCAGTCGGTCGACCACAATATGCTCATTATGCTTACTTTTTTTTTTTACCTCTTTATTTAGTCTTTATTCAACAAGAAACAATAGTACAGCACACTTGGTCATATACGGAATAAACTTAGTACCATCATTATTCTGACATCTTACACTTGGTACTGTTAGACAATCGGAGTATCCTGGCCCGCGGTGGGCCCTCGGAGTGGTAGCCAATTTATTTAATGTCCCATCCGGCTAGCCAGGTCCCCTCGATGGTCCCATTCGACCGGTGGCAGTTCCCCGGCCGCGTCCAGCTGTATAATTCTTTAGTGTCCATTATTGGTCGAGCTCATCCCCTCCCCGTATCCCCCCCCGCACCCCCTCCGCGGGCGGGTCATTATGCTTACTTACAAAGTAAACGGATGGGGCTTGTAGTTAGGAAGGGAGGGGGCAGCCATTGGCTTTTTGAGCAGTGTCATATCAATTACAGATTGAAAGCATTGAGGTTAGGAACCCAATACGAAGGATTGATTAAAGAGTGAGGAGTTCTTTTTACCCAGCCTCACAAAAGTTAGAAGTGTTCCAATGCATTTTCCACCCTTTTAGCACCACATAGGTAGCGATAGACCATTCAGACATATGTTTATAAGTGCTTGTAAATGTATGAAAAGCATTACAAATGTTTGTAATTACCCACGCAGTTATGGCTTTGCAAATGTTCACCTAATTTATATTACCCAATACTGTAACACTCCCTTTATGCACTCACTTTCCCTCCCTTGAGTATCACTTAGAGCTGTTAACAGTTCTGCACATTTTTTTTTAATTGAGATCCATAAAAAATTTACAAATCCATCCATGGACTAGGAAAAACACTAGAGACCAGGTACAGCATAATTTCGTCATTGAAAAGATAATGACTAAATTGCCCATAGTGCATTTAAGTGTAAGTTCAGGTAAAGCATGAAAGTATGGCCAAAGATAAGACTACTAATGGTATATGTTATGTTATCAATGATTTGTAAAGCGCTCGTACACTGGTTGGAATCATGGCGCTGAAAAAAACTAGGGGGTTGGCAGTCCGGAGCAGATCATTCATAAACTTGTGGGAATAACCAGGTTTTGAAGGATTTTCTGAAGTTGAGTAGATTGGTGCTGAGTCTGATTTCCAGGGGGATGGAGTTCCACAAGTGTAGGGTCAGGGTTGCAAACCTGCTACCCCCTTGGCGATTCAGTTTGAAGGTGGGCACCGTCAGAAGGTGGAGTTGGGCTGAACGGAGATTTCGAGTGGGGGTGTAGCGAGAAATTAGATTATCAATGAATTTAGGGCTGCGACCATTTAGGGATTTGAACACCAGGCAGCCGACTTTGAAGGCGCAGTGCTGGGGGACAGGGAGCCAGTGCAGCTGCCTGAGGAGGGGGGAAGCGTGTTGCCATCTGTGCTGTTTGTTTATTAGTCAGGCCGCTTGTTTCTGTACCAGCTGAAGTCGCCTAGTAAGGCCGAGTGGGAGTCCCAGGTATGTGGCAGTTGCGTAGTCTAGACGAGACAGGACCAAAGCTATCACCACCTGTACCAGTGCAGCGTGGGACAGTAGCCTGCTTATCTTTCTGATTTTACGTAGCTGGAGGTAGCAGACGGAGACCACCGTGCCTACATGCGTTTTTAGGGACAGGTCGTTACTTATGGTGACCCCTAGACTTTTTACTGAGGCGGAGGGTGCGGGGGTGGACCCAAGTCCCTAGACCAGTATTATGGGCCCCACTGATTGAGGCCTCCGCCCATCAGAATTAGTTGTTTTGCTTGGGTTGAGTTTTAAATGGTTGTGGTTCATCCATTGCTGGATGAATGTCATGGTAGATTGAAAGTCAGATATTGTTTGGGGGGAGTTATCGAGTGAGAACATAAGTTGGAGGTCGTCTGCATAGTTGAAGGTGGTCACTCTTCTTTCTTTCAGAGATCTTATCAGTGGACGAAGGTAGAGGTTGAAGAGGTGTGGTGAGAGCGAGGAGCCCTGTGGGACCCCGCAAGTTGCTTTTAGTTTGGGGGCAGTGAATTGGTCGATGCGGACTGCCTTGGTGCGGTTTTTAGAAAGGAGTTAATCCAGCTAAGGGCTGGACCCTGGAAGCCTGCCTCACTGATACGGTCCGCTAGTATGTTATGGTCGACCGTGTCAAATGCGGCCGAGAGGTCAAGCAGCACCAGGGCCTGGTGAATGCCTCTGTCTGTGTTTTCTCGTAAGGAGTCTAGTATCGCCAAGGTGCAGGTTTCACTAGAGTGAGCTGGCCGAAAGCTGGCTTGGCTAGGGTCGGGGAATCCCGTCTGTTCCAAGAAGTTGGACAGGCATTCTGCCACGTGGGCTTCTAATAGCTTGGCCATGTAGGGGAGCAAAGAAATGGGGCGGGTATTTGATAACGTCTGAGGGTCAGTGCTAAGTTTCTTTAGGAGGGGGACTACTATAGCCTCCTTGGAAGCATTGGGGATGCAACCCTCGGACAGGGAGTGGTTTAAAAGAGCGAGAGCTGGGTCTGGGAAAGCCATAAAGGCCGCTTTCAAGACGTGAGGGGGGCAGTGGTCCAGAGGAGAGCCAGATCTGGCTTATTTTGTAAAAAAAGCTAGCGGCTGTTTCGGAAGAGGAAGAGGAGGAGCCGGCAAGCGAGTGAACGGGCGTAGCGAGCGGCAGTGCAGCAGAGCTGCAGCAGCGGATGCCTGAGGCTGCCTGAGCTCGCCTCAAACTAGAGACCGCTTGAGCTCCCCTCGAACTACGCTCTACGGACTACGGACTGAGCCCGAGGTCCGAAGTTCGCGCCCGGTGACGGACGTCAACCCCAACGGACCACGGACAACAGCAGGCAGCCTGCGGTAAGCCTGTGTCCTTATTTGAGCCCTTTAAGCATCATTTGTGCATGTCAGCTTTCCCTTTTGTTAGTATTTTAGGAAGCCAGCTCCATTCAGTACTGAGGGCTGTATCTTTCTTTAGCTCTTCACACACACAGGTGCCCGGGGTACAACTTGTAATCTTGATCCCAGATGACAGATCTAAATTTGATATTGGCCCTGAAGCTCCTTTTAATACCCTGGAATGACATCTTGATCTCGTACTCTTAGCAGAATCCATTGAGGCAGGGCTATTAATTGGTAACTTCGGAATCAGCAGAGTTGGATATTGACTTTCACTGATTTTCTATATTTTGATGCCCCATTTCTCAAATTGTAATTTATTTGCTAAGATTTTTTTGACTGTCTCTTCTCGGTGCCAAGTTGTAAAAGACATCTCTTTTTTGGGATTGTTATGATCTTGTTTAAATTCAACTGAATCTAAGTCTTCCGATGTTAAATCTTTAAACTCTGGAATTGCATTTAACAGTTTCAAAATATTACAGCGATTCAAAAAATCATGGGGACCGCTGAAATATAACATGGGCAAAATGATAATTTCATAGCTGCATCTGAGAATTCATTATTCTTTGATTTTTCTTTTTTTATGTTACCAGCGATCTCAAATGACAGTTGCATGTCTTGAATAACCCCATCGCCTGGCACGGTGTCATCCACAATTGGTTGTTCAGTGGATAATATACGCTTGATGTTAGTTGGAATATTTTCTGAAAGGGCAAAATTGATAACACTTTTCCATTTGACCATATTTTGCTCTTCACACTGATGGTCAGTTCCTCTTTGGGCCTGATCCAGGCCACTCATTTGTAAATTAGATGTTACATTAGTTTGTGACCTTGTGCAGTCATGGGCCACTTCGGTGGGAGGGAGTATTAGGACCGGTCCAATTAGGCCAGCCGTGGTTTAACACCGACAAGGTTCCAAGGGTCTGAAGATTGGGTAGATTTCTTTTGTGATGAGCTCAGTAGACAAACCAGTGTTTGTGGATTTTTTTAAGTTCTTTATTCTGTTGTGAGCTTTCCTTAATCTTTTTCTCGCTCTTTTAGTTAGTCAATCTGAATTTATATTAATGGTCGGTGCCTGGTTTGAGGTAATTTGGGAGGCATTAACGTCGTCAACCTATGGTAGGTCTGTGGATTTGTTTCCTTCACTCAAGACCTGGGGTTTCTCAGTGATTTTTGGAGCTTGCAAAAGGGAGAGCTGACATGCATGAATGATGCTTAAATGGCTCAAATAAGGACACAAAACGCTTTAATATTTGCTCGTGGAATACCAACAGTCCCTTACAGAGGATCCAGATACAGTAATCTTTTTTAGGGATTTTGATGTTTTAATGTTCCAGGAAACACGGTGCATGGAACAGGAACCCCTAATTGGTTATTATGAGTAGTTGAACCTTGCATCCCGTAAGACAGTCTTTGGTCGCGCACGTGGCGGCTTATCCATCTACGTTTCTTTGAGTTTGGACGTCAGACATTATGAAATTGACTTTCAATTGGCGTGGCTTTTGTGTATCAAACTAGTCCTTAAACAACCTATAATACTCTTAAACGTCTATCTAAGTCCAAAAAACTCTGTCAAGACTTCTCAATTTAGTGCTCTATGGGAAGTAGTCAAAGTGCTGTACCACGACCACTTAGACGCAATGATAATTATCTCAGGACATTTTAACCCCTTCGCCGCGGCAGGAATTCCGCCGCGGCGCTGGGGAGGGGGGGGGGGGTTTGGGGGCAGCGCGGTGGCACGGTGCTCATGACGGAACCGCTCCGTCACGAGCCACGGTTGAGCTGTGCTCATGACGGAGTGGTTCCGTCACGTTTCCGCCCACTGCGCTAATCGCCCGCACAGGCGGGGAATTAGCGCCGCGTGGGCGGAGCGGCCGCCAACGGCTGTAGCATGACGTAACCACTCCGTCATGAGCACAGCGCAACCGTGGCTCATGACGGAGTGGTTCCGTCATGAGCGGGGAAGGGGTTAATATGCACCTCCTTACTAAAAACTGCGTTAATGAACCAAGTAGAGCACTGACACAGATGTGCCGTTACCAGCTTAATAAATATAACCTTGTGTTATTACAGGATGACGGCCAAATACCCACATTCAAAACAACAGGCCAATTCTCTATCATTGATTATTCCATCATCTCAATGAGGTTGTTATCCTCCCTCTATAAGTACCAAGTTATACCTAGGATAGAAAGCGATCACAATACTCAATCAATCTCCCTGGCTCTATCACTTGTTCACTTGCCGGAAGCAAGATCCATGAAAATCGTGCCAGAAGCCTTTAGCCTTAAAAGGCTAGTGTGGAACCCGAGAAACCAAAAGGAAATATGGGATTTCCTAGAACTTGCAATCTCTAAAGCACTGATTGAAAAAAAAGAAGGAAAGTCCATGGTTGATATTTGGGCTTGTTTGTGTGTTTCCCTTTTGGATCGCTTTCCTCCCTCTATGACATCAAAAGGTTCCACCATGATACCCCAAAAATCAGGATGGTACACTAATTGGCTGCTTCGCCTAAGAAGAGAACTTAATAGAGCTATAAGGGCGACTTTTAGAAGACCGAATGAAGCACTAAAAACTTTGGAACTTCATAAATTAAAAAGGCTCAGAAGACAATATAAAAACGAAATATGGAACGCCAAAAAACGTATTATGAGGGAATATGGTCCAAGCTACATTATTCATGCAAAACTCAAAATCCCAAATTATTCTGGAGCATAATAAATATTCTTGAAAATGGTAATTATAGAGGGAATAGTGCTAATATCACCGAATCCTGCTGGGCATCTTTCATTTATAATCTTTACGGTTCATCCTCAGACCTACAGCTTAATACTAATACTAAAAGTCAAGCACATTAAGCAGAGAAGAAGGTTAAAAATATAGGAATGTCCAGCACATTATCCAAGCTGATCCACAAGTTAAGGAGTCATGGCCTACAGAGCAAGTTAAAAAGGCAATAAGCAGGATCAGATCGAATGGAGAGCCTGGCCCTAACGGAATTCCAAATTCAATTTTCAAAGCAAATCTTGAGCATTGGTCACAGGTTTTACCAATTTTATTCAATGATGTTATTAAATTTGGATTGGTTCCCGAGTCATGGCAAGGAAGCATAATTCAGCCGATATATAAAAGTGGTCTACAAGACAACCCTGCAAATTATAGGCTAATTGCCCTAACAAATGTGGAGGCAAAAATCTTTGCGAGCTGCCTGCTTGACGACTTGGCAGAATGGGCCTCAAAAAATGATTTAATTCCAGCTTTCCAAACAGGATTTAGAAGGGGCGAATCAACGAGTACAAACTTGACACTACTGACTTTATTGGCCGAAAGAGGAAAATATAGAAAGCAAAAGCTATATATCTATTTTGTCGACCTTAAGGCTGCTTTTGATTCTGTTCCCCGTAATCTACTTTGGGCCATACTTTCAGAATGGGGTATTCCAAACCAACTGCTCGACATGATTACATTGTTATATACTAACACATGGGTCCAGATCAAAGTCGGAGACGGCAGGAGTAAAACCTGCCGATTTGAAACTAGGAGTGGTCTGAAACAAGGTTGCTTTCTGGCTCCATGCCTTTTTAATCTTTTTATGGCCGACCTACCAATACATTTTAAAGAAGTTAACGCTCACTCACCTACCTTCTTAGGCAAAGACATCAAATATTTACAATATGCTGATGACACCATTTTGTTAAGCCATACTGCCATAGGCCTAACAAGATTAGTTGATTCTTTTTATCACTATATTACCCTTAATGGTTTGCAAATCACTACCAAAAAGACAAAAATAATGACGATAGGTGGTACAAAAACTGATAAGAAAGAATGTAAGATTAACGGGTTACATATCGAAACCGTGAAATATTATATGTACCTAGGAATACCATTCGATGATAGTCTGTCTTTTAGACAGCATTTCATTAACCTCAAAGCAAAGGCGACAGCCTTGTCCTTTGCTTTTAGAGAGTTGAGGGATAAGTTGTCTTGTCCAAATCACGAACATCTATTAAAGATTATGAAAGCAAAGCTGATCCCCTCTTTGGCTTACAGTTCAATGATTTTTCATGGCAAAGACGTGAAAATCTTTGAAGACCTACAAATAAAAGTCTTCAATCAGTCTTTGGGGTCCCTAGGGATAGGGATAGCGTGAGCCTGTGCCGCCGGGACAAGGATGTAGTCTATTCGTGATAAACTGTGATATGCGCTAGATACATGGGTGAATTGTATTTTATCCAGGTTATGTATTCGCCAGCCATCTACCATCCCCACGGTATCCAAGAATTCTGGCAGCCACCCCTGAGCCAGTCTAATAACACGTGGCGGATGTCGGTCGAGGTCTCCGGTCATCACAGCATTGAAGTCGCCTCCCAGTATCAGGATTCCCAGCAGAAATGACAAGAAAATCTAACCCATATCTTTGAATGTTTCGGTCTGTAGACCAGGTGGTACGTAAACTGAGACAAATGTGGCTGTCTTACCTTCCCACTGGCCCGAGACCCCTATATTTCTGCCCCTTTTGTCGGGCCATGTGGCTTGTATTGTGAAAGGGAATGAGTTTTTGATTAGTATTCCTACCCCTCGCGATCCAGAGGTAAAGCCCGCGTGTGCCACAAGCTTATACCCTCCTCTATGTAATGCCATACATTTATTTCCTATAAGGTGCGTTTCTTGAAGGAGGATCACGTTGGCGGCATGGCGTCTAATAAACTGGTAGACCATACCTCTCTTTATTTTGTCTCCCAGTCCATTCACATTCTAACTGAGTACACTAACCCCTGATACCTGTTCACTGCACATCGTTATGTCTCTGCCTGGGTCGCTCTAACGCTGTGGATATCTTTGATGGTGTCGAAAAATGCAAAACAACAAACTCAACCACAAAAGTGAAAAACAGTACACACCCCTCCCAACTGCCCCCCTCCCTGCACCCCTGCTCGCGTTATCCGCTCATAACAAAA
This sequence comes from Triturus cristatus, assembly GCF_964204655.1. Lineage (NCBI taxonomy): Eukaryota > Metazoa > Chordata > Amphibia > Caudata > Salamandridae > Triturus > Triturus cristatus. Next base: position 1,194,523,563 of record NC_140591.1, read on the forward strand.
CTGGCAGGGTGCCTGTTGCCCTACGCACTGATTATACTAAATAACTAAAGGTAGCAAAAAGGAGGGATGCCTGCGCTCCCACCCTCCGTCCCCACTCCCCTTTCCACTCATATTGATTATTTCCTGAGGATCGGAAAATGCCAGTTCAAAGTAACACATCAAGTCCAGAGTTTATATCCGTCCATGCAGGTCCCAACCCCTGTACCTGACCATGTTCCGACTGTCTGCAGGCCTGGTCGCCGAATCCCAGCCGCGGTGTGGCGCCACCCGGTCTTCGCCTTGGTCTCGTGTCTGGAGATCTCTGGAAGGATGGCTGTCCAGCCAGTCCGAAGCCACCTCAGGATTGTTGAAAAACCACACCCTCCCCCCCCATCTCAAACCGCAACCGCGCCGAAAACATCATGGCATACTTAAGGCCTTTGTCCCTGAGTTTCTTTTTGATGGCGAGGAAGTTCCTGCATTGTTTCTGCACCAACTGTGTGAAATCGGGGAAGAAGGAGAGCGTGGCAATCTCATATCGCAAGGGTGGCGCCGCTCAAGCTGCTTGCAGGATAGCGTCTCTGTCCCTAAAGTTTAGGACCCGTGCAATCATAGGGCGAGGGGCCGCTCCGGGTTTTGGTCACCCTCCTGGGACCCTATGTGCGCATTCAATAGTGAAGAATTTACTAAGGCCCTTTGGTTTCAGGTGTGTTAAGATCAACTCTTCTACAAAGAGATCAGGAGCTGGCCCTTCTGATTTTTCAGGCACTCCCAGGATGCGAATGTTGTTGCGTCTTGATCTCCCTTCATAATCGGCCAGCTTCCACTCGGCCGTGTCACAGGAGAGTTTGAGGTCGCGCACTTCCTGCTGTAACTTCGACACATCCTCTGTAAGACTGGCTGTCTTTATGTCCAGGGATTTCACTTTTTCATTGACCTTTGTAAGGTCCGCTCGGATAAGGTTCACCTCAATGGATACTGTGTCCAGCTTATTTTCCAATAACTCCAACTTGTGTCCCAGCGACACCTTGACCCCGTCTATGGCCTCCATTACATCAGATAATGTTAGTTCTGACACGGGGCTCGCAGAATCTCTCCTTACCACAGGAGCGTGGTGAGTATCCATCGGCGAACCCCTGGGCTGGGTATAGCGATCCAATTTGTTAGTCTGGACCAGTCTCATATTTTTGGTCATCCTAGGCTGGGTCTTATTTGCTTCTGATTTGCTCGCCATTTGTAGGCTGGGACGCTACGTATACCAGCTGCTCCCGCGTGAGCAGCTTGTCACGCCGGCTGAGCGCCAGCGACAACTACAGGATCATTCAGTATGGCAAAATGTGGGAGTCCCAAGTCACCTGCCGTTGGCCATATATGATGGGGGTCCTTTGTTCACTTCGAGCCCCGCCAGACCTGGCGCCGCAGGCCCCGAGTTGGGGGTTCCGGGCAGTGAGAACCAGGAGGCAGGGGGGATTCCCGGGGGGGCTGCAGTTCCCTTGTATGTCTGGGATCAGCTAGCTTAGATGTCACTTTTCACGTCCCAGTCGCCCCTTTAGTGCCTCCCCACTACCCCACTAGGCCCTGTAATGCAGCACCGCAAACGCAGCGTTGGCCCTCACTGAAAGTGCCTTTCATTGTGGTTTCCCAGACTCTGCTCTGCCCGGAGGGCCCCTGTTGCCGAGCACTGCGGTGCGCTCTTGGACTATATCAGTCGGTCTGCAGGCACGGCGGGGCATCGGAAGGTCGCCAATCGCGGCCGCTCCACCCACTCTCCTCACTGCCGGGGGGGAGGGCGGCGGGGAGGGAGAATCCAGAGTCACTCACCCCTTCTCCGCCTGTGGTCCCTCAGCGCTCCAGTCCCCATACATCGGTGCCACCCGCATAGATGCTGTGGCGTTTCCAAGGCTTCTTTCCTCCACTCCCGACCCCCGGAGGCGAACGGGCGCAAGGGCAGGCGGGGCGCCCCCTCCTCGGCAACACAGGAGTTCAATCCAGAAGTCGGGCAGCGATTGCAGCTCGACCGAGGACCTCCGGTCAAGCCCGCCGATTACATTGTACTTCCGGTCGGCTTCCGCGGCACTCCAGTCCCCGGCCGCAGCCCCGCAGCCAGGCCTTATGTCATGAGGTATGCAACTTAGTTTCCGGCGACGTCTGGAGACCGGAGCTTCAGTAATCGGCTCCGCTATCGTAGTACTCTAAGGCACCGATCCTCAAGAACAGGATAGTTTGCCAGATATTAGGATAAGGGGACGGTAGTGGCGGAGCTGAGGTTTCACGCGGCCATCTTGGTCCGGGGCTTGGCTCCTCCCCCTAAATTACTGTTTTTTTTAATTTACAGTAAAACACAGGTTAAAACGCGCTGTTACCGGGTGGCGACCTCTAACCCAGAGTGCCCGCTCCCGCGCTGCAGCCAGCATTTATGCTGGTTGCTTAGCTAAGCCCCTCCTGGAGGTCACGTGATCGGGACCCAGGGAAGAAGACTGGAAGTTGCTGGAGCGCTCTAGTATTCAGAGTGCTCTACGGGTGAGTGATCTTTCATTACCGTTCTTTTAAAAAGGCAATCAGATTCAATTTCACAGTTTACAAGCGCCACATAGCAGGTTAAATTAGTTTTTTAAAATTTACAGTAAAGCACAGGTTAAAATGCGCTGTTACTGAGTGGCGGCCTCTAACCTATATATTGGCGTAATAAAGATCAATGACAGTGTCGCCTGTCAATTTTGAAGTGAACTGAGGTGTCTATAGTGCATTAGGTACATTATACTATGCGAAAACATCAACATATGTACCATAGATAATGTTTCATCATGTTAAAACGGCTTAAATTACTTAAACTGTCAGTAGTGCAATAAAGTGGCATAAAAAAAGTGTCTATAGTGCAATAGAAAGCAGGAAAATGTGCAAATATGTCAACACATGAAACATCAGATAATATTTCCGCAAATTAGAAGTACCTTTAAAATTTAGGCTTTGATTTTAAGATTTAACAAAAGTAGCCGCCCAGACTTTTTCAAACTTCTTAATCCCCCAAATGGCAATGCATACAAATGCTCACTGTTTCTAACCTGCTTCATTTTCCGAACCCACTCGCATTTTGTTGGTACCAGACCTGACCGCCATCTCTGGAGCAGGAGTGACCTGGCAACTGCCATTGCAATATATAATGGTTTAACCAACTTATTGGAAAGATGTAGAGTAGGGTCATAGCCAAGGATTTTCAGCCAATTGTTGGATTCTAATGTAATTAAACATTCACCTTCCCGATAATGGAAAATATCGCTCCAGAACCCCTGAATCAGAGGGCACTGTTATATAATATGTGTCCAATTGGCTGTCAGGTGATTTAAGCAGCAAAAACACTGACCAAATTCGCTAGGGTAGACCTTAGATAAAAAATGTGGGGGTTCTGTATATAAGCCATTTGCTTAAAAATATCATCTGGCGCCACTTAGCCCCCCCGTAACGTACTAAAATTACGTTTATTTAACTCAGACCACATACTCGATGTGACCTCCAATCCTACGTGTTTTTCCCATTTTGATATTACTTTCTCAGCGAGATTCAGCCCCTTGATAGGGGATTAAGAGTTTTTTCCACTCCCCAGGTTTTCTAACTGCGGTTGCTTCGACTAATGCATATGCCAGATTTTTACGTTCATTAATCTGAAGCAAATCCAGATTACTAAGGAATTTGAAAAGGATATTATATGACCCTAGAAGAAGGAAGTAATTTGGGATCAAACCAAGCATTTCGGAAGTGTTTAGCCACCTATCGATCATTATAAAACATGAAATATTCCGAAAGCCAGATTTAGGCCTTTTTTTTAGTAATATCAGTCGACTCTCTAATCCCAAATACTGAAGTGAGTTCGGATAACGGGGTTGAGGAATTGATTACTGGGATTGTGTATCTTTTATAAAAGTCCCGACGTTTATGAAAGAACCACTGCATACACTTATAGCACATTAATTTAGGTGATTTCGAAATTTTTAATGGACAGCATATCTGGTGCTCTTTGCAAAATAAATTCTTAAAATAATTTATGAATAGTCCTGTATTCGATGCCAACTAAACCTAGACATATTTTGTGCAAAGTATGCAAAATAATACTCCCTGAGATTAGGGAGAGCTAACTCACCATTCTCCAACTCCTCATAGAAAGTACTTAGTGCGAATCGGGGGGTTTTCTTTCCCCAAAGAAAAGATGTAAATATGGACTCTAATATGGCAAAGAAAGGTGCTGCTAAAACACATGTAATTGCCAGAAATAAAAGGTTAAATAGCTGGAGAACAGACATCTGGATCAGTGAGACCCTCCCCATAATAGTCAACGGGAGCGAGTTCCACAGATGCAATAATTCCTGTACTTTCAGCAGAAGTCGGGCAAAATTTAAATCATGCAAGTCAGAGATTTGTGACAAGAAATACACCACCAAATATCTTTTTGGATGGAAAATATTAGAGTGTAAAACATCAGGCTTGCATCCACACTGGATTATTTCTGTTTTCTTTTTATTATTTTATATGCACCGGGCAATTCAAACTGCTCAAAGACCTCAAAAACGTTTGCTTGGACCCCCTTATCACCTTTGATTATGAGCATGATATCATCCGCGTATAATTTTAGTTTCCCCATAGTAGGTAAAGGGGGACGAATATCTGCATTACCTCAGATAGTGATAGCCAAACATTCAATAAAAAAAGCAACAAAATGGGGACAGTGAACAGCCTTGTTTGGTCTTCTGTTTGACACTAATTTGTCCTACCTCAGAAGCATTAACGATAATATTGGCTTCTGCGTTATGGTACATTCTCTGAATCAACCCCGTGATTTTGGAGGATACCAAAACTAGAGAGGATGTGGAATAAAGTTTCCCCGACCACGAGGTCGAACACCTTCTCGGCGTCTAACGAAAGAACCAAGGCTGGTATTTTCTTGGTCTCGAAAATAAATCAGTGCTTCTGCTAAATAATGTGTGTTGGTCCCCAGCTGTCTCCCTGCAATAAAGCCATTTTGATCGGAGTGGATCAGATTCGAGGCTATGGTATTGAATCTGTTGGCTAAAAGTTTAGTGATGATCTTATAGTCAGAGTTTAAAAGTGTGATTGGGCGATATGAATTGGGGTCTTCGTCGCCTTTACCCTTTTTTGAAAAAACTAACTACATTCCCTTTTTGGAATGAAGGTGGTATCGGGCTTCCCTTTAAAATTGAATTAGCGATCAGCAAAAAATATTCTAAAACGACCCCTGAAAATGTTTGAAAGAACTCAGCCTGGAGACCGTCCGGTCCACAGGCTTTACCATTCGAGAGGATTCTTATAATATTCCCCAGTTCTTCTTTGGAGAAAGGGCACATCATACTTATTAAATCTGCCTCAGAGAGTACCAGAATTTCTTGCTCTCTGAGGAACTTGTCCAAGGATGCGCTATCGATGGATTGTTGTTGACCATAAATACGCCTGTAGTGTTGGAGCATTATGTCCCCAATGATAGCTGGGTCTTCACTTCGGGTACCAGTTACAGGCATCTCAATGTACTAATCCAATTACTCGCAGCCTGTTCCCGAACCAGCCATGCAAGGAACCTCCCAGTATAATTACTCTCTTCATATACCTTTTGCCTATGGTAAGTATTAAAGATTTCACATTCTAAATAATAGGCCTTGCTAAGAGCCCGTTTGGCCTGGTCAAGTTTTTGTTGGTTGGAGACCGAGGGGCTACCAAGAAAGGTATCATAGCACCTGTGCACCTTATGTTCTAAGTGTTGCTTTTGTTCCTTCTCTTTTCTAGAACTTTCAGCATCTTTCCCAATAGCTAGACCTCGAATATATGCTTTAAAAGAGTCACAGATAATATGGGGAGGAGCCGTCCTGTGATTTCTCGCAAGAAACTCCTTTATCTCTGTTTAACAGATTGACACCCAGCTTTCTTCCTATAGATATTGCCTATTTAGAGTCCATCTCTTAGAATGAGCTGAGATTTTACCTAAGTCAAGCTCTAAAATGATCATAGCATGATCCGAAAATCCATTTGGAAGGATTTTCTGCTGACTAAAAATCAGGGTCTTAGATATAAGAAAAAAATCGATACGTGAGGAAGAGCGAAATCTGCCTGAAAAACAGGTATATGCGGCGAGATGTGGGCTACCGGCTGAATGCGCCGTAGGCCACACCCCCTTCCACTTTCAGGACGCTCGTAGAGACGCCGCAGGAAACTCTGCATGCACGGCAGAAATGGCTGTGCACTCAGTGCCGTTTTTATAATTAGAACTAACCAGTTGCGTGTACAGTGCCACGCGATCTGGGCCCATTCTTTTCTGAAAGTTGCATCCTCCAAGAATATACGGGGTGCATTCATTTCTAGTAGGCCTTTGGGTGCCGTGTTGTTACAGAGGTTTTCTGTCAGAATGGTACCGTGTAGAACTGTACTAATTCTGTTAAGTTTCTGCTCAGTTAATTTCTCCCATTCAGTTGTCTGGGAGACGGTCTGGGCTATGTTAGGGTCAGCGAACATTGAGGGTCCTGCTAAAATAGCATTCACCTCAGCGTCAGTAAAGGTCAAGCCTTCATTCTCGCCCATGTTGGTGCCTGATTCTGTCAATGGTTTACTACTCATCTAGTAGAAACTCTCGCAGCTGTGCGCTGCCTCAATCATAGAAACACAGCGAGAGAAAGGGAATTATTGTGGAGCCACTCTTGGTCCCCTTGTAATCAATAAACGAACAATGATAGAGTGATTCCAAATGATAAGCATAACCTAAGGAGTCACAGAGTGTTTTAAAAAGAACCCTCACTCACCATCCTAGTTGGTGGCATGCTTCATCATGGGGTTCCCATCCGAGGGGCCGAATGCCTCTCAGGTGTGCTACGACACCTGATTACAGCGGAGCAGGTTTTCTTTGGAATGTGCAATAAGTGAAAAATAGCACAGTGGTGGTTAAAATTACCTTTACTTATACTAAACAATTTGAATAATGGAGAAGCAAGGCAAGATTAAAGAGTGGTGATAGTGGATGTTTAGCTGGTTAAATTGGCCAGTAACGTCCTAGGTGAATAAGTGATGGCCGGTCTACGGGTTTCAGCCTCCTTACGCAATTAGCGAGCCTTTCGTCAGGACCAGGTATGCCACAGGGGTATGCACACGTTAAGGTGCACCCTCACCTGTGGCAAAAGTTACCGTTAACTTACGGTTTTAGACCTTCAGTGTTGTCTGAATGAAAATAAATTCTGAAAGAGAAAACACATATCGTGATATTTATTTCATCTTGTTAGTTTTTCACTGTGGCGCTATTACACAGTAAGTGCAATGACCGTCATGCTGCCATACGTGATGTTCATACATGTACTCAACAGGCTATGGTGCCTATCATGATTATCGTGAAGTGCATCGGTTTTAGCACTAGCCGTATATTCAACCTGGAGATTGTGAATATCCAAAGTATTTAGTCAACAAGGGAGATCTGTTCCTCCAGACCACAGGCACTTCGATGGGCAGCACCTTTGCCCCTAGTGTGGCAGGGTTGTATGTCCACGATCTTGAGCAGAAATACATCCTGGACGTTAGCAATCCATGTGGCACGTGAATCTCTTTCTGAAAGAGATACATAGACAATGTCCTTGTCATTTGGCAAGGACCTGAACAGACACTCACAGAATTTCTGGAATGGATTAATAATTGTGACACCAACTTGAAGTTTACCCATTCCTTTGATAGGAAAGAAATGGTTTTCTTGGCTGTAACCATCACCAAAGAAAACGGTAAGCTCGAGACCAAGACATACTACAAACCTTCTGCAAAGAACAATCTACTAGAGTTTTCTAGTTTTCACCCGAGGGTTCTAAGAGAGAACTTGCCCTACTGACAATACCTTTGCATAAGATGAAATTGTAGCGAACTTGAGGACTATCGTACTCAAGCAACTGATCTAACTAAAAAACTGAAAAACTGTGGATATCCAGGTAAAATCCTTAACACAAGCCAGAAACGAGCTAGAAACCAACCCCGGGATGCTTTGTAAGAGGATAATCCAAGTTACACTAAGGATATCCCCTTGACCTGTGTGACCACCTATGGCACAGTGTCTAATGCAGTGAGGATCGATCAACAAGCACTGGAGATTCTTACAGACCAATAACAGGAAATGGAAGAAACTCCTCTTCTCATTCAAAAAATCCAGAAACCTGAGGGACTCCCTGGTGTCCACCCGCCCCAGAATAACAGACTGCAACCGCAATCCCTCAGTTCTGAATGCCTGGGGACTCCCCAGTGTGACAGGGCTTTTTCCCTGTGGAAATTTCAGTGTCTGTCACTTGACATCCCCTTCTAAATACTTAGATCTGGAGCCTAGCAAAACCTGGATGCTGAGATCACATACTAACTGTAATTCCATGAATGTGGTATATCTGATCACATTCCCATGTGGCCTCAGATATCTGGGTATGACCAGCAGGAAACTGAAACCGTGTACCTGTGAGCAGAGAAGTAACATTCGCTGTAAAAAGAACACGACTCGCATGACGGAACACTTCCATCTGAACAATCGTACTATCAATGACCTAAAATGGACTATAATCAAACAGATCAAATGTAGCACCAACACCATTAAACTCTTGTTTGAAAAAGAACAGCATTGGATTTACAGACTTTCCACCCACAAACAAGGGCAAAATGATAATGGAATTCTGCCCTGCGGAAGTAATCTGGACTTCCATACATTCCATCAGAGCACTCCTTCATGGCAGCTGGTACAAGATTACATACTGAACCGCCTAGAAGGGATTAGGACATGATTGATAAAACCTCTCCACTGTCCTTAAACACACACTACTCCGTTGGCATTGCATCTGAGCAGCCTTGCTAGACTGGATCTAGGCTATACCTAGAGAACCTATTAGTGATAACTAGGGCACTACAGAAAACATCACTGACTGGCCTACAATCAACACTATCCCACCTTGTTTGATTGCAAACCATCGATGGGTACCAGAAAAAGTTTTATTCTAATCACAGTTGCCCTTTGCGTAACCCAGTCTACTTGACATAATCATCATTAAAATCCACATTATTTCAGGCACCCTTAAATTCAGGTTTGCGCATGGAATTGAGAGGGAATATCGATGTTTCTAACGACTGCTTAACAATGATTAATAAAGCTTTACAATATACAAACTGTAGAGGGGGTTAGTATTTCAGTCTGAGTAACCAGGAAGGTCGCACCTGCATGCACACGTGATGACGCGGACGCCCCGCGCTGTCACATTCAGCGTGATGACGCAACACATCTTTGAATGCAGCAATGGTGGGTTAAATACGCCCGACGGGGACACTCCCATATCCACGGGATCCCTGATTGGGTTTATACCAGGTGTCAAGTGGGCGCTAGGTCTTGGCGTTTTGAGTAAGAGACAGAATACTCCGATCTTGAGGTATTTCCAGTAATTGCTAGTTTCGCATTTTACTTAACATACAACCTTGCCCCCTATCACAGTGTGTGACTACAGACCAACACCCCCAACTAGGATCCATGGGGTAGGAAGTTTTTTACAGCCAATGTAAGCCTTATTTTTCTTTTCTTCTCCCCCACGTTTGAGTGTTTACGAGCCTTACTATACTGATTAAATCATGGTCATTTACTTTCCCTCTCCATCGTAATGAGATGTTTAAAACCGGCCACACATATTTTACGAGTTGCTGATGGATATTAAATACAGCACAGTGCACTGAATAATTGCCAAATTCACGCAATACTTTGGATATTCACAATCTCCAGGTTGAATATACGGATAGTGCTAAAATAGCCTGTTGAGTACATGTATGAACATTACGTATGGCAGCATGATAGTCATTGCACTTATTGTGTAATAGCGCCACCGTGAAAAACGAACAAGATGACATAAATATCATGATATGTGTTTTCTCTTTCAGAAAAGTCTAAAACCGTAAGTTAACTGTAACTTTTGCAACAGGTGAGAGTGCACCTTAGCGTGTGCATACCCCTGTGGCATACCTGGTCCTGACGAAAGCCTCGCTAAATGCGTAAGAAGGCTGAAACACGTAGACTGGCCATCATTTATTCACCTAGGATGTTACTGGCCAATTTAACCAGCTAAACATCCACTATCACCATTTTTTAAATCTAACCTTACTTCTCCATTATTAAAATACTTTAGGGCAAGTAAAGGTAATTTTAACCACCACGGTGCTATTTTTCACTTATTGCACATTCCAAAGGAAACCTGCTCTGCTGTAATCAGGTGTTGTAGCACACCCGAGAGGCATTCGGCCCCTTGGTGGGAACCCCATGATGAAGCATGTCAACAACTAGGTTTGTGAGTGAGGGTTCTTTTTAAAACACTCTGTGACTCCTTAGGTTATGCTTATCTATTGTGGCACACCAGAAAGAAGGCTGAGTATTATCAAAGTGGGTCAGGCTGGGAGCCACCGGTTCCTATTGGCATTTGAAGATTGCTATCATGAATTTCTTTTTTGAGAGTTACTGAAGAGGTTTGGGGGTGTTTGGAACATTCATCATTCTTCTGCTGCTGGATAGACAGTTATGTGACTGTTATATGAGCGAATACCTTTTAAATGTCTAATGAAGCTTCTCTTGAACAATTAAAATGAGCAAAAATGTCATTATTCTGTCTGGAGTTAATAACATTTAGTTTAATGAAATTTTAATGGAAATTAATAGTACATTAATATATAAATTCAAAAAAGTTTGGCAAAATATGTTATAATTGAACAATAAATATATCCTATTGGTTCTTTTAAGAAGTAATAACTTACACTCGTAGAATTGGCTCCATCCCCTTTTTCCGGGGGTGGAGACTTGTAAGGATACACTTTTCAGTTACTTTACACTCTGATTTTGTTAATAGCCAATAGTAATAAAGTTACTCAAAAGTGTAAAATTAATTGCACATGTAAATTACTTATACGTGTAATTTACCTTCATGAATAGCCCCATTTGTGTCTAATGATAGAGTTTCCATAGTGTTCAGAATGATCTTGTTTGTGGGACTTTCCTAAAATTAAATAAAAATGTACAAGTGTTTTCTCTAATTAAAAAAAATCTGTGGACCTGATTTAGATCTCGGCAGATTTATAATTCGGTGGACTGAATATCTGTCACCGTTGTGACTGAGTAACCAGTCCACCGAAATCTAAATCAGGCCCTAAGTCTTGCTAGAATGTGGATAGGATCTATTCATACCCATGTGTGCATGGATAAAAAATAAGTTGTGTTGCGCTGTGGATCATGTGCTCATTTTCTCTAAATGCTCTTGTATTTAGAAAATGTGATAAAGAGTTATAAGTGCCAGTATCACAAAAGAAACATGGATCTGCACAAGGGCAGACAACATAAACTCTCACTGTTTTCTCTCAATCAACCTTTTGTAGGAAAATTACCTTCCAGAATTGATGAAATGGGTCAAATCAGGCTCACCAATAGACGTTTGCCAACCAAATATTATTTGAAATATAGCAAAGACCATAGAAGCTCTGTCTTTAAATTTACTGAATAAACCTATCATTCAAGGTTCTGTCCCGAAAACTTTTATAAATTATAGCATTATCCCACTTCTAAAAAAAAGGGGGGATGACCTCAAGATCTTAAATAATGATTGCCTTTTTTTAGTGCTACCATCTTTAGTGAAAAATTTGGAGGCGAATAGGCTCAGAAAATTTGTGACCAACTACAAAATTCCAAATATTTTGATGCACTGCAAGCGGGCTTCCGTCCAGGCCACAGAACAGAATCTGTGATAATGCCTGCAATGGATGAGTGAAGTCTCAATGGGGATAATGGACAGACCTACGCTCTAGTGTTACTGGACCTTTCGGCTGCCTTCGGCATTGGTGGACCACAAAATCTTAGTCAATCTATTGGAGGCAAAAGAGTTCAAGTGATCTGCCTTGAGCTGATTGAATTCCTGTCTTCAAGACTGTACCCAAGCAGCTCTTCTTGCATCATTCACAGCAATCTCCAAACACATTACCTGTGGAATCCCTCAGGCATCTTCCCTATCTCCTCACCTGTTTAACCCATATATTATACCCCTAATAAAAAACTAGCATCTAGGGACTGCAGACAGTGTATCTACGCAGACTATTCTCAGCTTCTTTTATGCTTAGATAGTACCATGACTACACATCAGAAATTTCAAAACCCTCTGAGATTCATTTGGAGCTGTGTGGCAAATAACCAACTGAAGCTAATAATGAATAAAGCAGAGATTGTGATTATAAACAACAAAAATATGGGCCTCCCTAACAATGGGGTCCACAGGTTTCAAGCACTACCAAATTAGTCTCCTCACCTCATTTATAGACTACAACGGAACTCTCATGCAACACATCTTCTAAAAGAACTCCATTGATTGCTTGTTCAGCAGAGTATACATTTAAGATCTGCTGTACTATGTTTAAACTGCAACTAAAGACATGGCTCCTCTCTGTTTAGCAAATAAAATCATGAAATACATCCCTTTGCTCATACTAAGATCCTCTAGCACCAACTTTCTAAAGATTCATGGATGTAAGAAAAAATAAATGAGTGACTGGAGTTTTTATATCCAGGCATCCATTCTGTGGAATTGCCTTTCTGATTCTCTGCGATCAGAAACTGAACTCAAAGCTTTCAAGAAAAATCTTAAAACTTGGGTATTTAAATATGATTACTGTTGTTAGGCAGGTCTTCCTTATTAACTTTTCTATCATTACATTTAGACCTCCTAGCGTCAAAAACAACTGGTGAACGTACGGTCTACCAAGTATTGTTAACATAACATAACTTAACTGAACGTAACGTAACATAATATAACTTAATGTGACATAACATAGCATTGAGGTAATTACAAGTTTGTGTTGGAATGCTATGAAAAATGATGAGTCTTAAAGGAGTAGGAGGTGTTCTACATAGATAGATAAACAGCTTGAAGTGAAAAGAAAAAAGAGGAAACAATTTTTTTAGAGTAAATAGGAAAAGAGTGTGTGAAGAAAGTGTGTGGTTTTTAAGTTACGAGTCTGCCTTCTCGTGGATTGAGTCCTTCCTCACAGGGAGGGCCCAAGCCGTCCATTTGGCCAATTTCACCGCAGACTTTCGCAAAGTGGAGTGCGGAGTCCCTCAAGGCTCATCACTTTCCCCACTTCTATTTAATTTGTACATCTATCCCCTCATTTTTTCGTTACAGCAGATGGAAGTCACGGTGTTTAACTACGCTGATGATCTCCAGCTAATCTTTAATCTCTCCAATTCCCCTTCATCTGCTTCCAATGTTCAGACCGTAATGACATTCATTCAGGACTGGATGAACTGCAACCACCTCAAACTCAATCCGGACAAGACTGAGTTAGTCCTGACCGGAGGTGGTTGCAGTCCATGGACCCCTGCCCACTGGCCCTTGTCACTTGGTGCTCCCCCTCTTCCTGTCTCTAAGGTCAAAACTCTTGGGATTTTTCTTAACACACAACTCTCTATTCATTCACATGTGAGTTCAGTGGTCTCTGCTTGTTTCTTTTCTCTAAGACTAATTAGGAAAGTATCCCGCTTTTTTTCCCTTCCTGCTTTAAAAATCATTGTGCTGGCCATGGTACTGTGGAGAGTTGACTATGGTAACATCATTTACAATGGAGCTCCAGCATATGCGTTCCATCGCTTGCAGCTCATTCAGAATCAAGCGGCTCGTTTGATCTATGGCTTACCCAAATATCATCGTGCCACTCCCCTGCTTAAAGCTTTGCATTGGCTCCCGGTGAGGGAGCGTGCCCTTTTTAAACTGGGCTGCCTTACCTTTCAGGCTAGATCAGGTACAGCCCCCGAGTTCATTTGCGCCGCCATAAAACCGTACCTCCCAGGTAGTGAACTCCGCTCTGCCCATAGGGCTTTCCTCACCATTCCTCGCTTCAAGAAAAAGAAATCTGGCGGAGCGAAATTTGCTGTTCTCGCCCCGCTTTTCTGGAATTCTCTCACTCCTGCTCTCCGATCTTCTCCTTCATATACACAGTTTCGGAAAGACCTTAAAACCCTGTTATTTGAGCAAGCTTATATTGTCTAGCCCTTCTGCCGACCGCTACTGCATCACTCAAAGCGCCATGAAACCGCATGGTATACGTGCGCTTAACAAATGCTTTTAAATTCAAAAATTCAAATTCAAAGATATAAGGCCATTTAATATATGAGAACAAGCCTTCATTAACAAAATGCTGGATTACAAAATAGTTTTGGCTGTAGCTATTGCATGTCCTTGGTGGTAAGTAAGGCATACCTTTATGCAGACACCTTTTATCATTGTACTATGAGGGTATATTAGAGGAGGTGAGAATGTGTGATATGAATATTTGTGTCGAATTAAGCTCGCTCTTTGCAGTTGAGGTACAGCAACATCACAACAAAACACCACCATATTGCAGAACAATTCAGCAACAATGCAAAAATAAGAACAACAACAAAAAAATAAGAACAACAAATATACAACAAAACACCATACAACACATAAACAAACTGCAACAAAATTAATTAACACCACGGCAAAACAGACACACAATTCAACAAATATAAAACATACCAATACCATACAGCATACCAGCACAACACAGTACTCTAACAAATACAATAATGTAGCAATAGAAAACAACATGGCAGCACAAATTTGTGATTTCAATTATGTTGTTTTAGGTTATTGTGTGTTTTGGCATTATGGTGTCTTGTTGTGCTCTAATTCTGTTTCAGTGTGTTATATTTCTTTGAGTAAAAAGAACAATTGATGGACAGAATGCAGAACAGTGTCATTCATTCACCCCAGTACAGAGATCTGGGCCTAAATCCATCGTTTTTTTGCTCACCATGCCATTCCAGTTTGGACGCAGCCATATGCAAATAAGTCTTCACCCTGCCCCCAATGGGAACAGTCGAGCCCGAACTGCCAGGCCAGGTCCTCACTGGACTGGAAACAAGCATCCTATGACGGGTTTTGGGCTTTCAGCTCTCATCAGCCAGGATAGCTTGACTCTAGTGGCAATGAGAGCACGGGACCCACGTCTGGGCATACCCGTCCCACTCGGGGTGACAAATGCAAAAAGAACAATTGATGGACAGAATGCAGAACAATGTCATACATTCACCCCAGTACAGAGATCTGGGCCTAAATCCATTGTTTTTTTGCTCACCATGCCATTCCAGTTTGGACCCAGCCATATGCAAATCAGTCTTGACCCTCCGCCCAATTGGAACAGTCCAGTCCGAACTGCTAGGCCAGGTCCTCCCTGGACTGGAAACAAGCATCCTAGGACCGGTTTCAGGCTTTTAGCCCTCATCAGCTAGGATAG
Source organism: Triturus cristatus (assembly GCF_964204655.1). Classification (NCBI taxonomy): domain Eukaryota; kingdom Metazoa; phylum Chordata; class Amphibia; order Caudata; family Salamandridae; genus Triturus; species Triturus cristatus. The sequence continues at coordinate 1,194,538,869 of NC_140591.1, forward strand.
CTTGACTCCAGTGACATGGAGAGCACGGCACCCACGTCTGGGCATACCCGTCCCACTCGGGGTGACAAATGCAAAAAGAACAATTGATGGAAAGAATGCAGAACAATGTCTTACATTCACCCAAGTACAGAGATCTGGGCCTAAATCCATTGTTTCTTTGCTCACCATGCCATTCCAGTTTGGGACCCAGCCATAAGCAAATCAGTCTTGATCCTGCGCCCAATGGGAACAGTCTAGTCCGAACTGCCAGGCCAGGTCCTCCCTGGACTGGAAACAAGCATGTTTCCGGTGCAGGGAGGACCTGGCTTGGCAGTTCGGGCTGGACTGTTCCCACAAGGAACAGGGTCAAGACTGATTTACATATGGCTGGGTCCAAACTGCGGTGGTGTGGTGAGCAAAAGAATGATTGATTAAACCCAGATCCTTGTGACTGGGGGTGAATGTTTGCATTGTCCAGCATTCCGTCCATCAATTGCTTCCTTTGCACATGTCGCCCTAAGTAGGAAGGGCATGCCCAGACGTGGGCTCCGTGCTCACTACACCACTGAATTCAAGCTAGCCTGGCTGATGAAGGGTGATGTCCTGAAACGGGTCCCAGGTTGCTTGTTTCCAGTCCAGGGAGAACTGGCTGGGCAGTTCAGGCTGGACTGTTCCCACAAGCAACAGGGTCAAGACTGATTTGCATATGATCCTTGTGACTGGGGGTGAATGTTTGCATTGTCCAGCATTCCGTCCATCAATTGTTTCCTTTGCATATTTCCTTGTGGCATATTCTTGTGCTGCACTGACAGTGTACTATTGTATTATAGTGATTATTTTGCTCTGTTTGCATATTTGATTTTGTTGTTGTGCTCTTTTGTGCCATTATACACCATTGTGTTGTTTTGATGTGTTGTGATTTACGGTCATTTTTTATTAGGTTAGGTCACTGCATTGTTTTATGGTATTGTGTTGGATTGAGTTGTGGTGGTGATGTGTTATTTTACTTTTCTGCTGCCATGCGTTTGTGTGGCATTATTGCATTCTGGTGTTGTTCTCTTGAACCTAGTGTGGCATTTGGTTTTGATGTTTTGTTCAGTTGTTATTTTACTTGTTGTTATGTTATTTTGTTGTGTTGTACTCTGTCGCACTTTTAATGCCATAAACAAATGCGCACTACTTATCACAGCAAATACATTACATTTCTTTGCAGTTTTAGTGACAAACAGCCATTTAACACTGTCTAGGGTAGTTTGTCATGTGTTGTCTTGTAGGAACCTGACTCACAGGACTGGGACAATGACATATAGAAATAACTAGACTGAGGTTAACAACACTAATCCTGACTACAGGCCTGACACTAAGTGGCCTATGTAATTCGGCTGAAAAATGTTGACACAGAATAGGGTGTAGGGACATTGTATCCTTTCCAGCGCACCCACCTTTCACAAATTCTCACCATACTAGAGGTACCCAATATTAAAGGTACTCTGAGGTGTACCTTCCTCCTGCTCTGCTTCTTCGGATGCAGGGGGGTATCTGCTAAGGCGAGGTCGGCAGATCGGAGATTTCTTTTGGGTGCGTGGAAGCATATTCTCTTGTTGAGGTATTTGTTGTAGAGGGATTTGTAGGTGTGGGTGAGAAGCTTGAAGGTTATTCTCTTCTTGACAGGGAGCCAGTGTAGATCTCGAAGGTGTTGCGTCATGTGTTCATGCTGAGGGGTCCCGAGGATGAGTCTGGCTGTGGCATTCTGGATGGTTTGGAGCTTGTGTAGAAGGGTCCTGTTGACCCCAGCGTAGAGGGCGTTCCCGTAGTCCAGTCTGCTGGTCATGATTGCATGGGTGAAGTTTTTTCTGTGTTCGGGGGGATCCATTTGAAGGTCTTTTGGAGGATGCGGAGGTAGTTGAAGCTGGTGGAGGCGACGGCGTTGATCTGGCGGGTCATGGTGAGGGAGGAGTCGAGGATGATGCCGAGGTTCCGAGGTTGGTCTGTCGGGGTGGGAGGATTCCCGAGGGCAGAGGGCCACCATGTGTCATTCCAGGCGGAGGTTGAGGGTCCCAGGATGAAGACCTCTGTTTTCTCCATGTTGAGCTTCAGGCAGCTGTCCTTCATCCAGGCCGCGACATCCTTCATTCCTTCCCAGAAACTGAGCCTGGTGTCTTCGGGATCCTTCGTGAGGGAGAGGATGAGCTGGGTGTCTTCGGAATCCTTCGTGAGGGAGAGGATGAGCTGGGTGTCATCGGCGTAAGATATTATGTTGAGCCCATGCTGTCTGACGATGGCAGCAAGGGGGGCCATGTAGATGTTGAAGAGCGTGGGGCTGAGCGATGATCCCTGTGGTACTCTGCAGTTGATCTCTGTATGTTTGGATATGAAAGGGTGGAGTCTGATCCTCTGGGTTCTGATGGAGAGAAAGGATCAGATCCAGTTGAGGGCAGTACCTTGTATCCCAGCGTCGTGTAGTCTACCTGCGAGGGTGTGGTGCGAGACGGTGTCGAAGGCCACGGAGAGGTCTAGTAGGATGAGGGCTGTGGTGTGTCCCTGGTTGAGTAGCATGCGGATGTCGTCAGTGGTGGCGAGGAGGGTGGTCTCAGAGCTGTGGTTGTCACGGAATCCAGACTGGGAGGCGTCTAGGATGGAATTCTCTTCGATAAATACGGTCAGCTGGGCATTTACGAGTCTTTCAGTGACTTTGGCGGTGAAAAGGAGCAGAGAGATGGACCGGTAGTTCTTCAGGTCCGTAGGGTCGGTTGTGGGCTTCTTATGGAGGGGCTTTACTTCCGCCCGCTTCCAGTCATCAGGGAAGATGCTGGATTGGAGGGAGGTGTTGATGGTCCGTCCTAGTTTGGGGGCGAAGGTGGTGGCGGCCCTCTGGTAGATGTGCAGTGGGCAAGGGTCCGTGGGGGCTCCAGACTGGGTTTTTATCATTGTCATGTTGATGAGTTCCCTGGTGGCGGGAGTACAGGTGGTGATGGTAGGCTGGTGGTCGGTGGAGGGGGAAAGGGTGGTGAGAGGCATCTGGTCACTGAGGTGGTTGTAGAGGGCCTTGATCTTCTGATGGAAGTAGGAGCTGAGCTTGTTGCAGAGTTCCTGGGAAGGTGTGACATCTGTGGGCTCGCTGGGAGGTTTGGTGAGTTGCTGTATGACATTGAAGAGTTCTTTGGCGTTGGTTGCATTGGTGTCGATTTTGTTCTTGATGAAGGTCCGTTTGGTGTCCCTTATGAGCTGGTGGTACTTCTTCACAGCGCTCCTAAAGTTGTTTATGTATTCTATGGTTTTCTGACTTCACCATTTTTTCCCAATGCGTCTGCAGGTGCGCCTGGCAACTTGGAGTTTGGTGGTGATGAACCAGGCAGCCTTCAGGGGGCGTTGTTTGGCAGGGTGGCGAAGGGGGGCGATCTTGCCGGCGCATCTGGAGATCCATCGGTGAAGTTCTTTGGCTGTGGCATTGGTGTCAGTTCATGGTGATGGGGGGTCAAGGACGAGGGTGGAGTTGATGTGTTCCTCTGTGATTTTGCTCCAGTTCCTTCATGGTGGGCGGGGGTTCCGGTTTGGGTGCGGTGGTTTTGTTGAAGGTGAAATGCACGCAGTGGTGGTCGGTCCAAGGGGGCTGCGTGGTGGCTGAGGTGGATGTTTGACCCTCCTGCAAAGATGGGGTCGAGGGTGTGTCCTGCTCTGTGCGTGGAGGTGTTGACGAGCTGCTTCAGTCCGAGGTTGGAAAGGTTGTCAAGGACGGCGGTGGAGTCGGGGTCACTGCGGTTGCCGAGGTAGAAATTCAGGTCTCCGATTAGGATGCAGTCCGTGGAGGTGATGGCATGGGGTTCGACGAGGTCGGTGATTGCTGAAGTGGCCAGGGAGCAGGGCCCCAGGGGTCTGTAGGCGAGAGTGCCGAGTAGCGTGGTCCTGGGGGAGGTATGGATCTGGAAGTGGAGGTGTTCTGTGTTGGAGTGGGGGGTCACTCGAGCCGGAGGTGGAGAGTAGGAGGGAGGTCTTGTGTGCAATAGCGAGTCCTCCTCCTGGGCGGTTGGGGCGATCCTTCCTCTGGATCTTGTGACTGTCGGGGATAGCGGTGGCAATGTCGAGACCGGAGTTGGCATTGGTCCAGGTTTCCGTGAGGAAGGCGGTGTCGGGCGCGAGGGTGTCGATCAGGTCCCAGATCTCTAAAGCGTGTCTGTGGAGGGAGCGCATGTTGAGGAGGATGCACGCCTGGGCTTCGGTGGCGAGGGCATCCCGTAAGCCTGTGGCGGACTTGGGGGCACTGTAGTTGGTGCAGGAATGTTATCAGTGTCTGCAGGAGAAAGGTCCGTGGGCGGTGGTTGGTGAGGAGTTCTGGCAGTATGGATGTCTTCCGGGGTTGAGAGCGAGTAGGGTGAAGGCATCATATCAGTGGGGCTCTGGGGAGCCAGGGTTTCTGGCGCTGGCCGCGGTAGGGACGGGATGGCCGCAGACGGGCTTGCCTTAGGCGTGCCTCTGGTGCCAGCGGTGCAACTGCACAGCGGTCAGCATTTTGTAGGGGAGGGGAGGGACGCTCAGCTGAGAGGCGGGAAACGGGTGAGGGCAGGGTGGAGGGGCCGCGGGTCAACAGCGGTGGGAATCCGGGAGAAGGGAACAGCAAGGGGAGAGAGCGGGGCAGTGGGTACAGTGGATGAAGGGTAGAAGAAAAACGCAGTGAACAGGGCAACAAATGCACAATGATGAGCAAGAGAAAAACAGAGTGAAAGGGGCACAAAATGCACAAATATGAGCAAAGAGAAAAACACAGTAAAAGCGGCAACAAATGCACAAAATGAGCAGGAGAAAAACAATACAAGCAGAGTCAACAATTACCGCGATGTGGCAGGTGGGCAACAGCAGCCTCAAACACCCTGGCTGGGGGCTCAGCGGCGGAGTGAATGGAGCTGCCGGGGAGAGTGCAGGCCTGTGACCGAGGTCAGGGTCTTATTCAGGAAATCAGAGGCCCTGATGAGGAAAGAGTCTAGTATTAGATGGCTCACCTCCATAGGTGGTGGACTTCCTTTTCCCTATCTGTAGGTCCTGCTCCAGATCTTGACTAAGAGAGTTACGGTAGAGCGAGTTAGAGGGGGGCCCAGCCCAACCTCCTCCGGGCTTCAACGGGCGTTGATGGGATCACGCTTGGCCCGGGCATGGCCCGGGCGCATCCCCATGTGCGTCCTGAGGGCAGTGTTGTGCTTAAGAGCGCTGTGGCGTGGGTGCAGGGGCTGATGGGAAGTTGTTGCCTCTCTGCTCCAAACCGGCTCACCCCAGTGAAGTGTTGGTGGTCTACACTGGACCGCGGCCAGTGTTACGCTTAAGAGTGCTGTGGCTTGGGTGCCAAGGCTGATGGGAAGTTGAGTCCCCAGTGATGCCTCTCTGCTCCAAACCAGCTCACACCAGCAAAGTGTTGGCGGTCTACACGAAGCAGCGGACAACGTTGCGCTTAAGAGTGCTGTGGCGTGGGTGATGGGGCTGATGGGAAGTTGAGTCCCCAGCGATGCCTCTCTGCTCCAAACCAGCTCACCCCATTGAAGTGTTGGCGATCTACACGGGACCATGGGCAGAATTGCGCTTAAGATCGTTGTGGCGTGGGTGCAGGGGCTGATGTGAAGTTGAGTCCCCAGTGATTCCCTATCCGCTCCAAACCTGCTCACCCCAGCAAAGTGTTGGTGGTCTACACGGGACCGCGGGCAGCGTTGCACTTAAGAATGCTGTGGCGTGGGTGCCGAGGCTGATGGGAAGTTAAATCCCCAGCGATGCCTCTCTGCTCTAAACCGGCTCATCCCAGCGAAGTGTTGGCGGTCTACATGGGACCGCGGGCAGTGTTGCGCTTAAGAGCACTGTGGCATGGGCGCCGGGGCTGATGGGAAGTTGAGTCCCCAGCGATGCCTCTCTTCTCCAAACTGACTCACCCCAGCAAAGTGTTGACGGTCTACATGGGACCGCGGGCAGCGTTGTGCTTAAGAGCATTGTGGTGTGTGTGCTGGGGCTGATGGGAAGTTGAGTCCTCAGCGATGCCTCTCTTCTGCAAATCAGCTTATCCCAGTGAAGTGTTGGTGGTCTACACGGGATGGCAGGCAGCGTTGCGCTTAAGAGTGCTGAGGCATGGGTGCCGGGGCTGAAGGGGAGTTGAGTTCCCAGCGATGCCGCTCTGCTCCAAACAGGCTCAACCCAGCGAAGTGTTGGTGATCTACACGGAACCGCGGGCAGCATTGCACTTAAGATCATTGTGGTGTGGGTGCAAGGGCTGATGTGAAGTTGAGTCCCCAGTGATGCCTCTCCTCTCCAAACCAGCTCACCGCAGCAAAGTGTCTGCGGTCTACACGGGACCGCAGGCAGCATTGCGCTTAAGAGTACTGTGGCGTGGGTGCCGGGGCTGATGTGAAGTTGAGTCCCCAGAGATGCCTCTCCTCTTCAAACCGGCTCACCCCATCGAAGTGTTGGCGGTCTACACGGGACCGCGGGCGGCGTTGCACTTAAGAATGCTGTGGCGTGGGTGCCAGGGCTGATGGTAAGTTAAGTTCCCAGGGATGCCTCTCTGCTCCAAACCGGCTCACCCCTGCGAAGTGTTTGCGGTCTACATGGGACCGCGGGCAGTGTTGCGCTTAAGAGCACTGTGGCATGGGTTCTGGGGCTGATGGGAAGTTGTGTCCCCAGCGATGCCTCTCTGCTCCAAACTGACTCACCCCAGCAAAGTGTTGCCGGTCTACATGGGACCACGGGCAGCGTTGTGCTTAAGAGCATTGTGATATGGGTGCTGGGCTGATGGGAAGTTGAGTCCCCAGTGATGCCTGTCTTCTGCAAACCAGCTCACCCCAGCGAAGTGTTGGTGGTCTACACAGGATGGCAGGCAGCGTTGTGCTTAAGAGTGCTGTGGCGTGGGTGCCGGGGCTGATGGGAAGTTGAGTCCCCAGCGATGCCTCTCTGCTCCAAACCTGCTCACCCCAGTAAAGTGTTGGCAGTCTACACGAGACCGGGGGCAGCGTTGCGCTTAAGAGTGCTGTGGCATGGCTGCCGGGGCTGATGGGAAGCTGAGTCCACAGTGATGCCTCTCTGCTCCAAACCGGCTCACCCCAGCGAAGTGTTGGCGGTCTACGCAGGACTGCGTGCAGCGTTGCACTTATGAGCACTGTGGCGTGAGTGCCGGGGCTGATTGGAAGTTGAGTCCCCAGCGATACCTCTCTGCTCTGGACTGGCTCACCCCAGTGAAGTGTTGGCAGTCTACACGGGATCGGGGGCAGCGTTGTGCTTAAGAGTGCTGTGGCGTGGGTGCTGGGGCTGATGGGAAATTGAGTCCCCAGCGATGCCTCTCTGCTCCAAACCTGCTCACCCCAGCGAAGTGTTAGCAATCTACACTGGACCGCAGGCAGTGTTGCGCTTAAGAGTGCTGTGATGTGGAAGCTGGGACTGATGGGATGTTGAGTTCCCAGCGATGCCTCTCTGCTCTAAATCGGCTCACCCCAGCGAAGTGTTGGTGGTCTACACTGGACCGCGGGCAGTGTTGCGCTTAAGAGCACTGTGGTGGCGTGCTGGGGTTGATGGGAAGTTGAGTTCCCAGCGATGCCTCTTTGTTTCAAACTGGCTCACCCCAGCGAAGTGTTGGCAATCTACACTGGACCGCAGGCAGTGTTGCGCTTAAGAGTGCTGTGATGTGGAAGCTGGGACTGATGGGATGTTGAGTTCCCAGCGATGCCTCTCTGCTCCAAATCGGCTCACCCAGCGAAGTGTTGGTGGTCTACACGGGACCGCGGGCAGTGTTGCGCTTAAGAGCACTGTGGTGGGGTGCTGGGATTGATGGGAAGTGGAGTTCCCAGCGATGCCTCTTTGTTTCAAACCGGCTCACCCCAGCAAAGTGTTGGTGGTCTACCTCTGCACTGGTGCACAAACAGCCTGCTTTGTATGTCGTTCAGCATTCCATCATGGTATAGAGGTAGTTTTCTGTATCCAGCATACGATTTGTACTGTAGGCATCCCCTTTTAGTACAATATTTTATGTTTTTTTTTTTATAAACTTGAAATGATCCCACAAGTCGGATGTGTACTCTGTACTGCAGCACACATACAATCCAATATTTTTTTTAAATAAACACATTTGCCCTTGTTTGCTCTTGCTTCAAATAGTTTTTTAGGCAAAGCCTGGTGTGTCTTTCTTAGTAGGTTGGGCTTTGCATCAAAACCTGTGCATGTTTACACTGATCTGCACCAGTAATGCCTCCTTGAAGCAAAGTTGCACAAAGGAGTGAAACAAGCACCTTTCCAGCGCAAAACACCTTTTGCATTGCAGTAAATATCATGCCCCTCTTTCTGCCATTTTGAGCACCTTTGTGCCGCTTTGAGTCACACTAGAGCTGATGCAAAGGCTTAGTTAATTTAGGCCTAAATGTGATATTGGTATGTTCCTGATCAGTTTTGCACCACAGTCATTTCGTGAATAAACTGTCTTCTTACTCTTCCTCCTGACCCCGCTCCGCACATAATTAAATGTAGAGCGTCAAGGGGCAGAAAATAAAGAATCCTGAACTTTGACCCTCAGTCTAGGCTATTAGGAAAATTGCCACTATAAGGCTTTTCCAGTTCTCAATATTTCTAGAGTTATTCCAATAACAGTACCATTACCGAAAGCAAAAGAGATTAGATTCAAAGGAATTACCATAAAACCAAAATCATACTAATGCAAAATGCCAAGTGCCTTAGAGAAATTAAGCAGCCAGAGCGCATATGACAGTCAATCAAATTTATAATAGTAACTGGGCCTAAACACTGAATGGACCACAAGCATCTAGCTGTCTCTAAGCAACAAGCATGATGAACATCTAATGCAAATTTAAGTAAATGGTTCTTCCCCAAATGGCACATCGCTTAAAAGTTCTGGACAATGAAAGCACACAGGGGCATATTATCAACGGCCAGCGATAATTATCGCTGGCCGTGCTTAGCGATAATAATATTATCGTAGGCTATCTCTGGAATTTATCGCCTTGGTAGCGTGTTAATAACAACGTGTTTCTCCAGGGCGATAAAAATTCTAGAGATAACGAGGTTATCGCCCTTTTGCAGGGAACATTGCTGGTTTTCCAGCGATATTCCCTGCAAAACGGCGATAACCTTGCTGATACGACTCACAGACTCGTATCAGCATAATCGACCCCCTATGTTAGGGATGGCTAAGTCAGGATTTTAGCAGACGTTAGATTTTGGCGAAAACTGACGTTTTCGCCAAAATCTAATGTCTGCTAAAATCATGTGGGCTGCCTTGTAAATATTGCGATGTAAACATCAGCGATATTTGCAAGGTAGTCCATCTGGGGTACGCCCAGTAACGCCCACTTTGCATCTCATTGGAGATGCAAAGGGAGGCGTTGGGAAAAAGGGGGCTAACATGCGATTAGGCATGTTTGCACCCTCTTGTAAATAGGGCGCTGGTTTTATCTCTGCTTTTTTGGCTTTGTAAGCCAAAAAAGCGGAGATAAAGCCCTTGTAAATATGCCCCACAGTTTTCATGGCATAAAATTACATAAGAAGGCAACACTAAAAAGTTACAGCACAGCCTAACAACACTATTACTTTCAAAACAATAACTACTTGCACGGTATTTTCATTGGATGGTAAATTCATGAATTGTTACACAACAAAGTGTATGCTTTATTAGTGTAAAAACAAGTGAAAACAAAGAACTGGTTCTGCACGTTCAAAATGTCAAAACCTTGTAATATTGCAACATACTTTGCATCAACCCTGGGGCAATGCCACCTTGCTTAAACATAGACAGAGAATTTCGATGATTTTTAGACAGACAATTTCGATGATTTTTTGCAAGCAAATGAGACACATGAAGGTGCGCAGTTCATGCAGAACAAATACACATGCACTTTTAAAAACATTGCCTAGTGCAGTCTGGTTAAAGCTAATTAAAACAAACCTATGTTTGGTATCATTTTTCTAATATAAAAATTATTTTTTACACCCCACTTACTACGTCATATCGGAGTCTCACTCTGAAAGTCAGACTTAAGTTAATGGTCAGCACTTGGGCCCTATCTAAAAATTCAAAACAGGATGAGTGCTGATCTTTGTACCAGCATGGTCTGCTCCCCTACACCTGATCCAACGTTTGATTGTGGGGTTTTGTTTGGGTCCAATGTGGTCTGCGGCATTGGGCATAACTGAATACTGGTGGTTGAATTCCTTGCTAAGAGCAAGTCCCACCCTTCTGTTTCGACAGCTTATTAACTGTCTGCAAAACACCATCTTTCCTTCTGCCATTTTTTTTATCCTTGGGAAGTTTATTGCTGTTAGGCTGTCGATGCTGTGATTTAAAATGATGTAGTATTATTGCATGAAGGTACCTTTCAATACTGCATTGGAGTAATGGAGGTTTGTGGTAATACCAGAAGTGTTATAGCAGTTACCTCTATGTTTTGAAGTCCGTTGTAGAAAAAGTTATGTGAAACTCGCTGAAACTTTTAAAGATTTAGGTTTGGTGATAAAAAGTTACAAAAATGATGTAAAAATGTTCATTAAGTATGAAAACTTAAAAAAATGCACAGGTGATTAAGACATTTAGACATTTGAAAGAAAAGTTGCGATGGAGGGCTGAAACCTAAAGCTATTTATTACAACGTTCAAAATAGCTCTTGGGCTAATGTACCTGCTGCAGGGATGTCTGTGAAAACTGGAGCGCACAAGTCCTAATCGAGAAAGGTTATTATTCATCTTTTCGGCGTCAAAAAATTGAGTGCCATTTAGGTGGGTAGTAATACTGCCCAATATTGACCTGAACGTGATAGGCTTGAAGCTAGGCAGCGACCACTCAACATTCTACCCTCGTGAAGTGAATGAAAGATGACCACTTAACAGTCATTATTACAAGCTAGCCTGTCATGAATGCACATTTGGGAAAGGGCAACTGTGGGGCATATTTACAAGGGCTTTATCGCCGCTTTTTTGGCTTAAAAAGCCAAAGAAGCGGAGATAAAACTATCACCCTATTTACAAGAGGGTGCTAACATACATAATCGCATGTTAGCACCCTTTTTCCCAACGCCTCCCTTTGCATTTCTAATGAGATGCAAAGTGGGCGTCACTGGGCGTACCCCGGATAGACAACCTTGCAAATATCGCTGATGTTCACATCGCGATATTTACAAGGCTGCCCCAGCATTTTAGCACACGTTAGTTTTTGGAGAAAACAGCTGTTTTCTCCAAAAACTAACGTCTGCTAAAATGCGGACTTACCTATCCCCAACATTGGGGTGGATTAGGCTGATAGGACTCTGTGGGTCGTATCAGCAAATTTATCGCCGTTTTGCAGGGAACATCGCTGTCAAACTAGCGATGTTCCCTGCAAAAGGGCGGTAACCTCGCTTTCTCTGGAATTTTTATTGCCCTGGAGAAACGCACTGTTAATAACGCGCTAACAGGGCGATAAATTCCAGAGATAGCTTGCGATAATAAAATTATCGCTAAGCACGGCCAGCGATAATTATCGCTGGCCATTGATAATATGCCCCTAAATGAGTGGACGATGGAATGATTGTTGAGGTCGCTGTGATGTAAAACATTGAAATAATTCTACTACTGTACTACCAAAAGCCTTCATTCCCAGAACAGGCAAGCAATGGCAATGACAAGAGGTCTAACTTAAAACTGAAAGTGCCTCCTCAGTCACTGTGGAGCCTAAATACACAATAACCCATCACGTGCACTCATGCATCCATTCATCCACCAACTAACATTTTCTTACATTCACTCTCATCCATCCACAGTAAAATACAAACATTTGAAAGGTAAATTAAATCATTAAAGTACCTAAAAAAGAAAACAAGGCACTCATCCTAAAGAGAAATCTAGAAAATGTGTGTGTCGTGTAAGATTTTGCACGTTCTTGATCAGAACGTTTGGACCATTTAGGTGTGTCAAAATATTAGAGTGCACCAAATACCCAATGGCGTCAAGGCGCTAGAGAAGATGTGTATTTGTAAAGATCACTATCACTCGATAGGGTATCTTGGTGCTGATTGAGTGTGTGTGCCTAGCCCTGCCTATGGTAGGTTGGTTAAACCAAGAGGTAGGTCTTCAACAAGAATAGAGGAGGAAGCTCTGATGTGGAGAGGGAGGTTGCTCCATGCTTTAGGAGCGATGCAAGAGAACTCTTGTCCTATGATTTTGGTTCCTGTATGCATGAGATTTTGTTGAGTGGGAGCATGGATGGTTGGTGAAAGGAGATGCGGAACATAGAACTGGAAAATGCAGTGTGGACAAAGGAAAGAAATAATGGGGGGGGTGCAGCCTTCTGATGTATCCTTTGGAGATTCAGGTTTAGCGCTGGGATGCTCTCTGAGTTACTACGCGCTTTATAAAACTATTAAATAAATAAATAAATGTATCATTAGTATTAATGCAATTAGTATTTCAAGAAAAAAACAAAAAAATAATACAAAGGAACAGTGTGCCATACACCAAAACATTCGGTGGATATTGTAAAGTAAACTATGTTTATGAACTGAATAACCTGTCCCTCTGCATAACCATAATTACATGGTTGAAGGCAGTCGAATCGAACACCACTGAAAGTTAATGGCTTGCAAAAACAAAAAAATGCACAACTACACTGAAGTAGTGCAATGGACGATAAAGCAGAAATAATTGTTTTCTAGAACTGCCAGAGTGTGCACATAAGCCCACACTAAGAAAGGAAAGCCTATCCTTTCTTTAAGGACCATGCTTTACTACTGCTCTAGCAAGCTGACACGGGGGGGGGGGAGACGAGACAGTAAAGGATTAGGGTACATCGCTAATAAAACTCAATGGCAAGGCACAAGGCCGATATGCTAGACAGAACACAAATAACCCGTTTGAAAAGGAGAAAAATGCATCCGAATAGCCCTACTATGCAGATTCTTTCTACTTAATAAACTAAGGGGCATATTTACAAGCCTCTTGCAGCGCCGGTGCGTCACTTTTTGTGATGCCCTGGCGGTGTAGTGTGGTGCTCCACATTTGTACAAGGACGAGTTAAGCAACCCTGCGTGGCTTTTCATGTCTTTGTAAATATGACCCCTTTTTACACAGCACTTTGTGTGAAAGGGGTAATATATGACGTTACAACGCAAACAATCACAACGCATGCTTTTACATCGCAGTTTTTACAACGCAACTACCATTACATTGCAAGATTTTACAACGCATACCATTACAACGCATTTTTTAAAACTACCATTACAACGCATTCCATTACAAAGCATTCCATTACAACGCATTCCATTACAACGCATACCATTACAATGCCTAATACTTTTTGTGCGACAGTAGGGTAGGTGTTGGATAGAGTAGGGGTAAAAATGACTATTCCCCTTCCAGTGAGTGCAACAGGAGGGAACGTGTTGGAGAGCATAGGGGTAAAAATTTCTATTCCCGCTCCAGTGAGTGCAACAGTAGGGAAGGTGTTGGATAGCGTAGGGGTAAAAATTACTATTCCCAACTACCCCAAAACCTATACCCACCCCAAAACTTAAAAGTCTCCATTGCTAACCTTATAATGCGTTGTCATGGTATGCGTTGTAATGGCATGTGTTGTAATGGCATACGTTGTAACGACATGAGTTGTAATGGCATTAGTTCTAATGGCATGCAATGAAAGGCACTTGCATTGTAAAAGTTGTGTTGTAAAGGCAATGTGATGTAATACCTGCGTTGTAATGGACGTTACCCGAAAGGTGCATTCCATGGATGTTGTTGTTGGCGTTCCCATGCAACACCCATGGATTCTGCTGCATTCCCAGATTTACAATGTTTCGTAAACCTGGGAATGTGTCAGAATCCTACGCCTCCTCAAGGGAAGCATAAGTAGGCGCAACGAGGAGAAATACTTCTATTTCTCCTTGTTTTTTTCTCTTTCTATGTGTGCTGCATTCTGTCGCACACATAAAAAGAGGTATACACCTCTTGTGATTGTTTTTGTTCAGGAAGGTGTCCATTTCCGCACAAAAACAATAATCCCTACAACGCAGGCGCCCTTGCCCCATGATGCAAGGGTGCCTGCATTCGCGCATGTCATCTGATTGCGCACCAGCGCAGGGGGAGCTCAGAAATACATCATATTGTAGCTTCAAAAGTAACGCAGTGTGCGCAGCCAACTGGCTTGTTGTGGCACCACGCTGTGTTACTTCTTTGTAAATATGGCCCTAAGTTCACAGTTGGGGAACATATTTTCTTTGGCTGAAACTCGCCAGGATAATCGATTTAGCCGCATCTTTTATAGAGCGCACACTGACCCCACAGAGGTTCATGGTGCTTAGAGGGGCTCAAACAAAAGCATAAATCACATACTAGTCGAGTCGGACAGACCTGTGTCAGAAGACTGCCATATACAAAGCAAGAGTAAGTGCCATCAAGATAACGTATTTATAAAGTACACCCTTTGCATTTATTTCCTTCAACTAAATAAAGAGGCGGCAAGATCTTGAAGGTGTGTATATGTGCATTTCTCTAAAGAGAAGACACCATTGCTACGCCCCAGCGATGCATTTCTTATAAAATGCATAGATGGTCGAGACAAAAGGCAGGGCACCCATAGGTTAGGAGGTTTGACAGGAAACCTGCAATGAACCTGCAATGAATGATCCTGAAATGAATGACGCAAACATGGACGCAAAAGTTGAATTGAATCAAAATGCCTTCTGATGAGGATCATGCCTGCTGGTTTATTAACTCCTGAAGCACAATCTTAGAGTAGTTCATACCACTCACATTTCATTTTTTGCTCTGTGGTAGTAACTACATGTGCTGGCAAATCAACACATGGAATGCTCTACCTGGGACCGGCTCTAGGCATGGGCAGTGTGGGCAACTGCCTAGGGACCCATGCCTAGGTCAAACAAATTGGGGCTTTGCTTCCCTGTGAAAGGCCACACTAACGATTAGCCCACCTGCTCCTCCAGAGCCTCCTCCCACATCCTGTCTCATCACAAATGTATTTTTTAGCAATGTGTCTTGTCCCTACTGGTCTAAAAGCATGGTGACTCTGTGTAGGGAGCGGAGGAGAAGGGTAACAGTGTGTGGGGAAAGTGGGCAGCAGCACAGCCAACATTTGGGCTGTCTCACAATGTGGGGCAGCGCCTCTCTTAAAAACCGTCCCTGATGTCTCATCTGCCCTGTGTCCCTTTGTTCCAAAGACCAGTCAGGCATTATCAGGTGTAGAGAGATGAGTCGGAGGAGGAGGGAGCAGCTAGATTAGTCTAGCATGATAGCAGTATTTAGCAACGCACACTCCCCTAGGCCTTGAAGCAAGTCCAGGTATGGGACCCTCCTGTCTGGCTGAATCCAGTGCTGTGGATAACACCCCCCTTCCCTCCTGGGCCTCTAAGTGATTCTTAACAGCCAAGTGGTTAAGTGAGACATACTTTGCCCAAAGGCCATTAGATTTTCAGACCTATTTCGATGTTTGGGCCATGTCCTTGTTTCTGTTTTTCAAAAATAAGGACACTCTAGTCCTGCTGCATGTTATCTATGTGTAACATGAGTTTACACATGTGCTTCCATAGCTGTCTCTGTTCTGTATACAAAGGACGCCTGCACTAAAATGTGTGTGCTCTAGCTAGTGAGCACTGCTTTTGTCCATGTTTATTCCTCATTGTTCTACTCACGGTAATAGTGAACCAACCTGTGCTGTGTGCGGTTTGCAAAGAATGTGGCACCGTTTTACTATACCACAGCTAAAATGCGCTCTTTGTTGATGTTTGCCTCTTTGCTGTGACTCTTCCACCGACTTTAACTAAGTCAATGTGGTTTTTGTCACCACCCTGCAGGTCAATGTAGTGGACACCTCTGGATCAGTCTGCAAGGTCCAGATGTAGAGCCCACTTCTTTGAGCCTTTCAGCCATTATTCAGTGCTGCAAGGCCCAGGGTAGGGGCCCTCTCTTGTTGGCCTTGCAGTGATAGACTGAAGCACAGGGAATGAACTCCCTCCCCCAGGCCTCGCAGCACATAGAGTAGTTTTGTGAAACTGGGGCTCCCGGAACAAGTCCTGGAGTCGGCTCTAAATACTGTATTCTGGGTAAATTACTTAAATCCGACTGTTCAGATTGCCTATTTTGCAGGAGTGCCGTGAAACCCTTCTTGCTTTAGCAGCTACAGCGGGTGCAGTTCCGGGTGGGAAATCATCAGCCTGCAACTCCGCATACAAAGTTTAATAATTAATGGGAAAGGGTGGGTGAGTGAGTGAAAGGATGGATGAATGAGTGAAAGGGTGAATGGATGAGTGAAAGAATGGATGGATAGATAGGTGAATTGGTAAATGAATGGTTGGGTGGACCAATGTGTGGAAGGTGGACAGATGAGTAAAAGATGGATGGCTGAGTGAAAGGGTGGATGATGAATGAGTGAAAGGTAGGATTGATGCATGGATGGATGGATGGATGGAACGAGTGAAAAAGTGGATGGATGGATGGAGTGAAAGGATGGATGATGGATGAGTGAAATTATGGATATGTGGATGGACAAATGGATGAGAGAAAGGGTGAATGGATGAGTGGATGTGTGAAAGGGTGTATGTAAGGATGCATAAGTGAAAGAATGGATGGATAAGTGAAAGGGAGGGTGGATTGATGAAAGGATGGATGGATGAGTGAAAGGGTGAATAGATGGATGGTTGAGTGAAAGGGTTGATGGATAATGAGAGTAAGGATGGATGGATGAATGCAAGTGCCAGTGGATCTATAGGCCTATGTATGTATGTATGCATGTATGTATGGATGGATGTATGGATGGATTGGATGGATCGATTAGTGAAAGGATGAATGGATGAGTGAAGGGGAATGTATGGATGAGCAAAAGTATGGATTGATGACTGGCATGGTGGATGAGTGGCTGTGTGGGTGGATGAGTGAAAGGATGGATATTAGGCTGGATAAATGAGAGAATGGATAGATGAGGGATAGTGGAGAGATGGAGGAAAGGATGGATGGATAGATGGACAGATGAGTGGATGGATGGGTAAGTGAACATTTGGCTGGATTGGGGAAAGTATTCATGGATAGGTGGGTAGAAGGGTGAATAGATGTGTGAAAGGATGGATAGATTGAGTGAAATGAAGGATGAAAGGATGAGCAAAAGGATGGATGGATGATTGAAAGGATGGACGGATGAGTGAAAGGGTGGTTGGAGGGATGGATGAGTGAAATGATGGATAAATGATGAATAGGTTTGGAGATGCATAAGTTTGGAAATGGATGGGCACATTGATGGAAGGGCGTAGTGAATGGTGAAAGACTGAATGATGGATGAAAAAATTAATAGATGACAGAAAGTAAAGTGAGATGGTGGATATCAATGGGTGGATGGAAGGATGAATGGATAGATGCTTGGATGGAAGTGATAAGCAAACTCTTCTGGGCACGGTCACAATTCTATTCTATTCTATTCTGCAGTTTTTATAAAGGGCATGGCTACCAGAAGGCCTCTCAACGATGCCACAGATCCCTCAAAACATCAGGGAATATCATTTTTCCCTGAACAGCAGGTCTTCAAGGCTTTATGGAAGGCAAGTTCTTGCTGCAAAAAGTGTAGTTCGAGAGGCAGGGAATTCCATAGTTTGGATGCCAAAAAGGATGTGGAGCATCCACCTCAACGTGATCTCCAAATCTGGGGGACCTTGAGTAAGTAGGCAGAGGCTGATCTGAGAAGTCTTCTGGGCATGTACAGAGAGGCTAATGATCGAAGCAAAGGGGAGCCTCTATTGTTTATTGCCCTATGCATTATGCAGAGAGATTTAAACTGAGTCCAGCACTCCACCGGGAGCCTGTGGAGAACCTTAAGAGCCCTAAAAACTGACTGATATTTAGGTGAATCTGAAAGAAGTCAAGCAGCTGCGTTCTGCACAGTTTGCAGCCTTTTCATCACATCGCAGGTTGAGCCAAGATATAGGGTGCTTCCATAAGCCAGGTGTGCCAGCAGCAAAGCTGTACAATCACTCTTCTGGATGTAAGAGGGAGGAGCTTAAGAACTTCCCCGATAGTCTCAGAATGCTGTAGCAGCTAGCAGAGATAATGACTTACTTGCTTGGTGCCATAAGAGCTTTAATTTAAAGTATGGGTATTTTAATTTTCTGGCTAATTCCCTTGCCTATGTGTGACATTTCTGTATTTACCTTGTGCTTACATGTGGCATCTCTACATAGTATGTATGACAGTTTGAGTGGCACCCAACTACTACTTGAATGTTCTACTAGAAATCAGGGATGGCTTCTCCATTGGAGCGGAGGAGCGTGGCCCCACTTAAATGCCCCTAGAAACACCCCAGAGGTGAAAATAAAATGTTAATGAAGGTAATTCATTACCATTTTATTTTTCGTCAATCCATACTGAATTGAGTGTCAGGATCATGTGGGGCCTGCTGAGTGGCAGCATTGGTGGGCTGCCTGTGCACTAGTTTATAGTGTGCATGTCACTTTGGCCAGCTGGTGCAAGACATGTGCACTAAAAATCTCGCAACCCAGCCGACTAAGACAGCTGGGTTGAGAGCCTGCACAGGCCTCTAGTGTCCTCAGGAGCACTCCCACCAATGCTGGCACTTCTTTCATGCTGATTAACAGTATGAGAGCAGTGCCTGGATTGGTTAAAGTAGTTATCCAGGGCCCTGAACATGACTTAATGAGAAGAGGAGGACTAGGGGGGCGTGGCTTGGCGCCCGAAGGAGATGGCGGCGTTCGGCTAGGAGCTCCGTCCACACCAGGGTCTACCGGCGGTTCGCGCCTCATTTTCCACCAACAAAGGGCAGTCTTCCCTGTCGGAACATGCCAGGATCATTTTTAATCCTTTTTTGGCGCTGAGGCACAGTTATTTTAGGACTTACAGCCCATTTTATTTTCGGTCGCGGCTCGTTATCGGCCGCGGCCGCCATCTTGTTTACTCTCGCCCGTGATCGCCTCAGCAGCGCGCCTTATCGCGCATGGATCCCCTGGACGCCTCACGCTTATACTACTGTCCCCAGCACCTCCTGAAGCACAGATGTGGATAATCTGCACTCTAAGGTGACTTTTTTCTTCTCTCTTCAACTATGATTATTTCCGTTGCCTTTTTAAGCTGACTGGAATTTTCAATTTTCCTCATATATGGCGGCCATCTTTATGACTCTAGCCTCCAACATTTTTGACTCCAATTCTGTGGCCTGGCATTTCCCTTCCTTTTTTAATTTGCTCCCTGGTATTTTTTCGGCTGGGCAGTAAGATATTTTTTTCTTCTTTTTGACCTCACGTTCCATTAGCGTGCTGATGGCGCATTGCTCCAGTCAAGTCCAAAAACGTAGTTATATTAAGAATTCCAAATTATTCACAGCACTGGCTCATTTGGAAGCTTCTCAGTCTTTATCTTCAACCGAGATGACATCAACTGCGGACATCTCCTCACAGCCTTTGGCAAAAGTGAACTCTAAGAGGTTAAAGAAAGACCCGCCTTCGCCTCCTAAGTCCTCCTCGCCCATCTCAATGGAGCTAATCCTCGAAGAGATACGGGCCCTGCGCCCTTACATGGAGGAGACGAATGCTAAATTGCAGATTCTCACTGACAATTGGGCTTCGATGGACGAAAGAGTGTCGTTGGTGGAACGCGACGTTTCCTCTCTTCAGGAATCCGCCTCCAAGGTCTCCCACATGCACACACAGATTTCCTCTCTTCAGAAGCAGGTGGAGGACCTTGAAAATCGCAACAGACGCAACAATCTCCGTCTTTATGGCTTGGTGGAGGGTTGTGAGGGAAATGATCCCATCAGTTTGTTCAAGTCCTTTCTCCCGAAGCTTCTTCACCTACCTGAAGACACTTCACTGAATATCCAACGTGCCCACAGGCTTGGTCGAGCTTCCTCCTCTCCTTCCGCGTCAACGAAGCCTAGAGGTGTAATAATGTACTTTCTAGAGTACACAGACTTGCTGAAAGTCCTCTTAGCCGCCAAAGCCTCTCCTCGCCTCACATGGTCAGGCTCCACTTTGTTCTTTGCGCAGGATTATGCCAGGACCACTGCAAACCGTCGCAAGGCCTTCCTAGATATGAGACCTGACCTTCGCTCCATTGGTGCCAGATATGGACTTTTTCATCCTTGTCTATTTAAGGTCACTCATAATAACAAGACTACGACATATGAGGATCCTGCGCGACTTCGAAGTTTCCTGAACTCCTGCGGTCAACCTGACATGGAGATAGCTGGTCCCTCTTCCCACCCACCATGACTTGTTTTTCGTAGTTGCAATTTGACTCTCTAATTTGTTCTGCTTTAATCCCTTCATTTTTTGCAGGCTCTTCAGATTGTATGACTTCTAGTTAAGATTATATTTTTCATTTTTTCGTCTGAAAGTGTTGTTCTGGCTCCTCAGTTGGCCATATGTTTGTTTTTTATCTTCGTTGTATTCGAGTTTCTAACCATGTTCTTTTTCTCCCTTCACAGATCATTGTTTTGCGTTCCGTTGTGTTATCTCTGGTTGGACGTCTCCCTCACCCCGAATGCCTTGCCTCTCCCAGTTGGCCCTACCTCCCTCCCCTCATCTCCACGTGTGTTTCCGCTTGTTCCCAGTTCCTGATTGTATTTTTCCCTTGCTACCCCTCGTAAGTACCCTTTATTCCTTATTTATCATGTTTTGCTATGTTCTATATCTTCTTATCTTACCTCTTCCCTCGTTGCTTTCAGATTTATTGGTGTCGTTACCTTTTCCTTGGCTCTCCTCCACTTCTCTTTCGTCACTCCTTCTTCTCCCCACTGCATACTGGCTCTCTTGCTCGTATTCATCTCCCTTTACCTATTTGATTCTCCCTTGGACCTTACTTACCACTATTTTTCAGAATTACTGTATCTTCTTACCATTCTTTCTATTTTCTTGGCTCTCTCCTATTTTTATGGCCTCACTGGTTCCTCTCTCATTTTTTCTTCTTTCCTTGTTCCATCACGTCAGCTCTCACCTCATTCTTTTTCTTTCTTGTGCCCTTGCTTGCTCCGAGGCATTTCCTTGTCGTCCTTCTCTCCAATTGGCCCACTTTTTGATTAATCCTTAATGTCAGTTCGAATTTTATCCTGGAATGTTAAAGGTCTGCATTCTCCTATCAAGAGACAAAAAATTCTCTCTCATTTAGCCAAATTAAATGTAGATATTGCCTTCTTACAAGAAACCCATCTGTCTGACGATGAAGCTGCTAAACTTAAGAGAGGTTGGGTGGGTGCTGTATTTTCATCTCCGGGTGATGGTAAAAGAAATGGTGTGGTTGTACTGGTTCGCAAATCTCTTGCTCATTTGCTCTTAGCTTCTGAATCAGACCCTGAAGGTAGATGGTTGTACGTCAAACTCTCCTTAAAAGGCGTCCCTCTCTCCCTTCTTAATATCTACGCCCCTACTGGTGGTGATCAGGTTTTTTGGCGCGCAATGGCCTCCCGTATCACTGAATATATTGATGATAATTTTATTTTAGCAGGTGATTGTAACCTACCCCTTGATCCTTTTTTAGACAGAAACTCCAAGGCACCTTATATCCCTAATAAATCTCACAAGCTTTTCGCTCAAGCGATATCCCAACATAAACTCATTGATGCCTGGCGTCTCTGCAATCCCACTTCTAAAGAATTCACCTTCTATTCCCCGACTCACCATTCCCAGTCACGTATTGACTATATTTTCCTCTCCCACCATATGTCCCAATCCCTCACCCACGCTGACATAGGCCCCATCTTATTTTCTGATCATGCCCCCGTTTTGATAAACATTGACATCTTACCCAAGTCCACTGGACCAAAGAGATGGCGCTTCAACAACACCTTACTCCTCGATCCCAAATTCTCCGCCTCCTTTGTAGACTTCACCACAGAATTTTTCACCATTAACGACACACCCACTATGCCTAAACACGTTGTCTGGGACGCCTATAAAGCAGCAGCCAGAGGTTTTATTATCAGCTTTGTAGCTACTAAACGCAAGAATGCTCGTAAACGCACCAGTGACCTCCTTTGTACGATTAAACAGTTAGAGCATTCCTTCTATACATCCCACTCGCAAGAAAGTCTGACTGCTCTCATTGCTGCTAAGATGCAATATAACAAACAATCCACTGAGGATGCTTCATTGTATTTGTTGAAATCCAGTTCTAAATTCTATGGAGGTAAAAATAAGGCGGGGAAGGTCTTAGCCAATTATTTAAAAGTCAAACAAAACAAACTGAATATTGAATCTGTCTACGATGTTAATTCTGTTTTAAAACATACAGATGTTGATATTTTAGAGCAATTCTCCCAGTTTTATTCCAAACTCTATTCCTCTGAGACGCACCCCACTGCTTATTCTCTTGCTACTTTCTTTGCCACCATCCAACCACCTTCCAATTTCCCTGTTGATTTATCCGCCCTTGAATCACCAATCTCCAGTGATGAATTACTTACAGCACTTCAGTCACTCAAGAAGGACAAGGCCCCTGGGCCAGACGGATTCACAGTTGAATTTTATCTGCATTTCTCCAAATTGTTGTTGCCCAGACTCCACTCCCTTATTGATTCCTTCATATTAAATGGCTCTTCCTCAGGTACATTCTCAGACGCCCACATTTGTATCATACCCAAAGAAGGCAAAGACACCCAGAATTGTAAGAATTACAGACCAATTTCTTTGGTCAACATTGATTATAAACTGTATGCCAAATCTCTCGCCATTAGATTAGACCCCTATCTTCCCGAATTGCTAGGCCCTGAACAATCTGGCTTCGTCAAAGGTCGCTTCATCACAGATAACACCAGACTTTTGTTTAATGTCCTTTCTAAATCTCCACAGTTCCAACATTCCCTAGCAGCCATTGCCCTAGATGCAGAAAAAGCGTTCGATAGGGTGGAGTGGACTTTCCTTTTCTCCGCCCTCAAATGGTTTGGATTTGGCCCATGTTTTATTTCTTTTATCTCCTTCCTTTATTCCAGCCCTAGAGCGGCGGTTTGTGCCAACGGTCTAGTTTCCTCTTTTTTCAATCTAGGCAGGGGCGTTCGTCAGGGATGCCCTCTTTCCCCTTTTCCTTTTAATTTGGCCCTGGAACCTTTTCTTTCAAAGCTTCGTCAGAATCCCAACTTACACGGTTTCCAAGTCTCCCACACTAACATTAAACTTGCTGCTTACGCAGACGATATTCTATTATTCATGTCTAACCCCGCAACTTCTATTCCCGCATTTCTAGCTGAAGTCCATGACTACTCTCAGATCTCAGGTTATAAGCTAAACAATGACAAGTGTGAGATTTTACCCCTTACTAAGTTCACTTTTAAACCGGACTTTATGGCGTCCAATTTTACTTGGAGCCCCTCTCACATCAAATAGCTAGGTCTACACATTACTTCCTCCCTCTCTGACACTGTCTCGATGTGCCTCAATAAATGTATCCAGAAATTATCCGACCTCACTTCCAGATGGCACCCCTTATACCTCTCCTGGTGGGGTCGTCTTGATACGATTAAAATGATGCTCTCCCCGTTAGTCCTTTACACCATCTCCAACATCCCAATCCCTATCCCTGCTAAGTTCTTTAAGAAAATTAACACTATTCTCTCTTCCTTTCTCTGGTCCGGCAAAAAAGCACGTATGTCCCTGCTCAGATTGCAACTCCCCAAGTCTGAGGGTGGAGTTAACTTTCCGAATTTTCCCGCTTACCACAAGGCATTCCTTCTGCGGCAAGCTTCCCATTGGCTGTAAGACCCTGCTGAGCCGTCCCCCTTATGGGTTATCATTGAGCGACTTTCCCTATCCCCCTTCACCTTTGCTGAATACCTCTCATTCTCTCGCAAGCCTCACTTTTCCTCCATTCCTATCCACAAGTTTACAGCCAAGCTGCTTCTTTCCACCTCCCCAGGTCCCCCCTCCTCTGTAACAGAGTTTCTTAACTCCACTATCTGGCACAACAACAGTATAACCATCAATCGCAAGCCCCTTTACTGGAAAACCTGGAGACAGAGGGGTTTAATCTGGGTATCTCAACTCTTCTCTAGTTCTGATTTCTTATCCTTCTCCGTTCTCAGCCAACACTTCCATCTCCCCCGTTCTTTTGTCTGCAAGTATCTTGCGCTTAAAAATGCAGTCATGTCCACTTATGCTCTTCTCTCTAACCCCCTCATGCATCCTCACCCTCCCAATCCTACCTCACAGCTTCATTCCTTCTTGCGTACTCACCCTACAGCCTCCTCATTATACCACTCATTTCATACGATCCTCACACCTAGACCAAAATCCAAAGTTGAGGAACAGTGGGAATTTGACCGTGCCATTTCTTGGCCCACCTCCCTTTGGGATAAATTATGGACCAAACTTCGCAAGACATCTAGAGCTGCTTCCCTTACACAAACTCTTTTCTTCATATACAACAGACTTCTCTTTTCTCCCCAGGTGTTGAATAAGAGATTTTCTTCTACACCGGATCTCTGTTGGTCCTGTTCTGCTCCTAAGGCCACTCTGTTTCACATGCTTTTCTCTTGCACTTTCACGCAAGATTTCTGGACACTAGTTTGGGCCCAAATCAATGCCATATTTCACACTACATCCCCCTTCTCTTTTGTCAATATTTTTTTAGGAAGCCTTTCTCCTTGTTGGGATGACACTGACCTTAATACGAAAAATTGTTGATTTGTTGTTAGCTGTTGCTTTCCAGCAAATCACCGTCAACTGGAAAAACTTTACGAATATTTCCTTTAAAGCATGGTGGTACAATGTTTGTTATAATCACAGGCTAGATACTGTTTTTGTGCACCCCCTTAGTTTAGCTGCTAAACGACATGATTTATGGCTTCCTGTAACCTTGTACCTAGATACCTGTGCTAAACGCTCCTCTCATGTATCACCTATTCAGCAAGAGGTCCCTAAGCCTCCCTGAGTGACATTGCTTTTCATTTGCACTATTCTCTCTATATAAGCTACCTTATTGCTCATTATTACCAGCGCTGTTTTTTTGTTATTTAGCCTCAAACTTTTGTTATCCTCTGATTAACTGTATATTTTCATTACCATGTTTTACTTTTCTCCTCTATTTGAAGATATGTTTGTATTCTTTCTCATGTATTGACACCTTTACTTATCCAATAAAAATCTTTTGAACTTAAAAAAGAAGAGGAGGACTAGAGCGACATGTCTGCAGCAAACACAGTAACATTTTATGTATTTCATTTATTTCTGTTATGTATTTATTTAATGCACCCACCGATTTGCCTGCCCCTCCAATCACCATACTTGCCATTTGTCACTGTTAGTAATTGTAAATTTTATCATGTTTCAAGTGTAATGTTCTAATGCAGGGGTCTCCAACCTTTTCAGTAATGAGAGCTACTTCTGCTCAAGGAAAGTCTTCCCGAGCTACTAGCAAATTCTATACCTGTAAAATAGTGACTTCTAGAGAAAGCCTTTTAGTGCCATGAGCTGTGCTTGAGATGCATATTGTGTTTGTAGCAATAGTCAAGGTGGCCAAAATAAACTGTGTATTAGATATCCTCATTGCCTTCTTTAAAAAAGCTGCACGGAAAAAAGCACCTTTGGGACTGATGTCTCAGTGCTAGCCTCCCATTATGATCAACATATTGCAACTCTCTGCAAAGCTGCCGCAAACAAAGCCTGACCCCCTATTTTAAGTCCCCCATGCTTCCTATAGTGGGTTCATCACAGCAATCCCCCTATTAGCTCACCACCAAATCAAGAGGTCTTTAGTAACTCCAACAGAGGAAGGCTGCAACATGTTGCACACTTTTTTCTGGACAAGGTAGCCAACATTTATGACCCCTTTCCGGCTGAAGCTAGATACGCTCCCTGCTTGAACTATGGTTCGAACGGTCAGAGAACAGTTCTAGGTTGAATAGTTTCAGACCTATTGATAGGGAAGAGATAAAAGCAGCATATGAGTCCATAAAATCTAGCTCACCACTAGATTCTGCTTATCCTGTTTATCTTGGAATGAGGCTTGGAGTTGATCCACCCAGTTCTAAGCGAATTGATCAACAACTCTAAATTATGGCCAGGTACCGAGGAGGTGGACGCATGCAGTGGTGGTTCCACTTTTTAAAAAGTCACTGCTGGACCCCAGCAAGCTAGAAGATTATAGTCAGATTCAGATTTTTAAAGTCTTTATTTCGATAATAAAATCACAAAAGACAACGAGGTTTACACAAACAGTTAAGGTCATACATTATAAACTCCACATACTGACCAATTTACACACAATAAAAACTATACATTTAAAAATAATCCCAGTTGAACATCCCATTTGTAATTAGACGATCCGTTTGTGTATACAGTTCCTTATTAAAAACATAAAATCAATAAATACAACCATCTTAAAATACTGTGCAATATCCAATTTTAGATTAAAATTTTTTTTTTTTAAAAATGAATCGTATAATCAAGCACCTCCTTGCTATTTATGGGCTCTAATAATCCAAGCCCAACCCAAAAATTTCGCTGTGCTCACCACAAACAACTCTGAAGTATTGGTCTTTAGTACCCGAATAGCCTCAGCGGACCTACCACAAGTGAAGCGTTGGAACAAAGGTTTTAACCATTTTTTGCGAGGGTCGTGGTACTTGGGGCAGGCAAATAAAAGGTGGCCCTCTGACTCCTTGTGGCCAGGGCACCATTTGCGAAATTCGGTTAATCCTGTGCCCCAATTTTTAACAAATGTATTCAGGGGCAGAGAACCCACCCGAAACTGATGGTAGAGTTTCTTATCCAACGGCCTGGTAATAATGTCCCAATAGTTCTCGCGGGAAGGGTCCAGCTTGTTAGCCAGGAACCTGCCAGTTAAACTAGTGGAGCTGGAAGCAGACACTAGGGTTTGTCGGACCGAGGCCCAGTACAGTGCTTTAAATTCTGGTTTGGAGGGAAACACATTAGTTCCAGGAGACGACCACAACTGTTCCAGACCCATTTGGACCAAAATGGTTCTAACCGTACGTAGCCATGGAATTCTCCCGGATCCCTCCAGGGACCTAACTTCGGCAAGCTCCTTAGCAAATGAGACAAGGTCAGGGGAAGACCAAATCCGTCTCCAAAGGGCAACCAATCTGTACCTCGCCATCTCGTTGATTGGATTGCATCCCAGGTCCAAACAAAGGGGTATAGATGGAGTTGATTGAGGAAGCCCCACTAAATTCCGCAGGAACTTGCACTGTGCTTTAAACAGGCTAGATAGATCCGTGTACGCCCAAAGATCCGCTCCATATAAAATAGCAGCGTTAATCTTTGCATCGTAGATTTTTAGCGCGGGGTGCACTCGTTTAGTGATGGATCTCTTTTGTTCCCTGACGAGACAGCCAGTTAGGCGAGCCAGTTTAAGCTGCTGTACAACTACCTGCTCCTTCCATCGCAGGCGAAAATCTAATGTAACCCCTAAGTAGGACATGTGGTCTACTTGTTCCAGGTTGGCACCGCCCATCATTACTGAGCTCCGAACCGAAGCATTCCTTGTGAATACCATGAACTTAGTTTTGCTCACGTTAACCTTCAGGTCATTGGTGACACAAAACTCCTCGAAGCGGTTCAATGCCCGTTGTAGACCGCTTCTAGTCTTAGAGAGGAGCAGGGTGTCATCAGCGAAGATGAGCATAGGGAACTTCTTCCCGGCCAGGGAGGGAGCGTCTGTTGGAAAAGTATTGAAAAAGTTTACTACCTGATCAATAAATAGCAAAAAGAGAGTGGGCGCCAGGACGCAACCCTGACGAACCCCGCGTGTTACTGGGAAACTGTCCGTCACTTGTCCTTGACTGCCCCATCGTACCCTGGCAAAATTGTCCTCGTGCAATTTAACGTTTAAATCCAGAAGTTCCAGGGGTAAACCTAGGTCTCTCAAGACGCACCACAGTTTGACCCTCGGAACCATGTCAAAAGCAGCCTTTAGATCAATGAAAGCGGCGAAGATCTTCCCCCCACCTATCAGCACCACCTTCCAGTACATCAAGCAAAATCTAAACACCTGGTCGATAGTACTGATACCAACTCTAAAGCCTGCTTGCATAGGGGACAAAATGCACTCTGATACCATCCATCCCTGAACTCTGCCTAAGATCATTCGAGCGATGACCTTTTGGAGAGAATCAATAAGGCTGATCGGGCGGTAATTGCCCGGGTTGGACCGGTCCCCTTTTTTATATATTGGGAGGATCTCGGCCCCCTTCCAGCTCATTGGGATTCTAGCTCCTTGGGCAATTGCATTTGCTAGCCTAGTAATGTACGGGATCCAGAGTCCTTGGTTGGATTTAAACAGATCAACGGGGATTAGGTCCATCCCGGGAGCCTTCCCCCACTCAGTCAAACCCAATGCTAATTCTGTATCCTGTTCAGAAAAGAACAGGACCCCACCATGGTCCAACAGTGTGTACTCATCACTTAGCGGGGTAAGGGGTACAGAGATCTCAGACCTAAATTGGGTTGCATAAAAATCCACCCAAGTTCCGGGGAGGACATGATTAGAAGGTATTTTCAAATCTGGGTCCCTGCCCCATTTGACCAATTCCCAGAATTTCGTCTGGTTATTGGATGTCGATGCATCCAAAAGATCGGACCAATGCCTATCTTCCCACTCTCTTTTGGCCTCCCACTGGATTTTTTTATACTGGGCCCTGGCTAACTTGATATCTACCATAACCCGTGACTTGACCGCCTTGACTAATTGGCTGTAGGCCTCCCTGCATTTCCCGTTATACCATTTCTGACGGGAACATAGTTTTTTTGACGGGACTGCCAGGTATGGACTGGATAAAAGAATTTTAAGCTGTTCGAAACAACCTTCGTGGGTCTTGATGACATGATCAAAGCCAACCCCCTCAGGCACAATGGCCGTAAGTTCGTTCATCGAGAGGGTAACCAATTGTGTAATACTTTCATGGAGGGTGGCATCACCCACTATCCTGGACCATTTCAGCCGTCTTCTGTCATTGGTCAAGGTGAGATCGCCTGTGGTAACATTATCTGGGTTCTTCGATCTATCAGATCCCAGAGACCTTAAACTAAGCGACAAGGGGTTATGGTCACTTTCTGGGCGGGATACCACTTCCATATCGATCATATAATGCCAAAGTTCCAACTTTAGCAAGATATAATCTATACGGCTTTTCCTTAAGCCATTATCAAAGGTATTGCAGGCACATTGATCTGATGAGGAGCGGCCATTAACTGCCCTTAAGCCCCTGGTCAAACATAGGGCCATCCAATTCAAAGCTGCCTCTGTCCCTTTGGCGATTTTATCTATTGACAGGTCAGGAATGTTCCAAACTGCATCTTCAGAGGACCCCCAACTGTCCCCAACTGCCTGGAGCGGCTCAAAGGTACAGTTCAAGTCGCCCGCAAGGATAAACAAATTATCACTACCTGAACTGTCAAGATACCTATCAACTACATCGACAATGCCAGGGCAGCGGCCTCCAGGTAGGCCTCGTGCATAGATGTTAATGAAGAACAGGTCCCTGTGGGCGGCTTTGCTCAACTTGATGCCCATGAGGTCTTGGTGTTCCAGGAAAATTTCTGTTAGTTGGACTCCCAATGATTGCTTCACCCAGATCAGTAGGCCCCCTAAAGCGCGCCCTTTGTTACCTCTGATTGCGGGTTTGCAAAAATTAATGAACCCAACCCTGTGGATTGGGGCCGTAGCCCAGGTTTCCTGGAGTAATATGATATCAAAGGAATCTATGAATTCCAGCCATTCCTCGGAGAGTAGCCGGCCCTTGATCCCAGCCACATTCCAGGAGGCCACCTTAAGAGAGTCATGGGGAGACATTACATTAATTTGATGTGATTGGATCGTTGGCGCAGTGGGGACTGAGATCTCCACCACCTTCTCAGGTTCAGCCCGTAACTCGAATCTTGGGGTCAAACAAGCACCAACCGCCCCCTTGATTTCCTCTGAAATGTCCTCTGTAGTAGCTTCAACAGGCCCCTCCAAAAGATTTGACATTGGGCCCCCCCCAACAACATGCCCCGTAGAAAAATCCACCCCACCGGACACAGGTATTACATTTCTATTGCTCTCCACTATGCTGTGCTCCTTGCATGATAAATATAGTCAATCGACAGCCTCAAGATCAGAAAGAGGGCCGTATCGATTGAAGAGTTGAGGATGTTGGGAGTGACAAGGTGTTCTCACAATCAGATGCCTCTTGTCTAATAATCGCTTATGGCTGGGGCCTGGTGTAGGTTTAAGATGTCTATCGGGGTAAAAATAAGCAAGATCCAGTGTTTGTACATCCCCCATTCTTGCATACCTTGCTTCCCTTCGAATAGACTCTACTACCCAGGGATCCTTAAACGATACTAAAATACAATCACCCTCTAAATCTTTGGTCCCAAAGCCCACCCAATCAACTCTCCTCACTAATAGGATTTCAGTTGAAATTGATGGCGGGAGAGGGCGATTTTTATTCAGCCAAAATACTACTTTATTACGTAGATCCCTATCTGTCTCTTTGACACCCTCCTTAACGGGCACTACCCCAGTTAGCACAATGGTATATTGGTTGGATTCTAGGGGTAGGTCAATACAAGGGTGATCACCCTTAACAATATTTCTCCCGTTATGAATTGTAGGGTTACGAATAGTATTTGGCTTTCCTAAAAGTGGCAAGGATGGGGTGCTATGTACAACTGTTACCCTATCATCCACCCTCCTGGTTTGAGCTCGCTGCACTGTTGACTTGGAGGCGTATTTTCTAGATTCCTGCGCCAGGGTATCAGCACCGGCGGTGTTGTCTATGTCCTTGGGGACCATCTGTGCCGAAGATATTTTTACTACCCCCATTGCGGTACCCGGGCACACATTATCTGTGTTGTTAGTTATATTTGGCTGAGAGATGGGGGCCCCCGCTACTAAGGGGGGGGCAGTTAGCTTATGGAGTAGGCGCTTATTCGAGTTCACGACAGATTCCAATGCTTCTATTTTGATGGTCATCAACCTTGTTTGCTCCAGGACGGGGCGCAAAAGGGTTTTGAACATAGCCTCCATTTTTACCAGAAGGATTTCATCACTGTTGCAGCAAGTGGGGCACGGGTCCGATGAGCCAATGGTGGTTAAAGAGGGGCACAATACGTTGGGATGTACCATGGGGGGGTATGTAGCATTGTAAAACTGAGGTGCGGCAGCATTGGTTAGATTAGCAGCATTTAGTTTGGGCAACTTCTGTACTCTCCCCCCTTGTTTGCTTTGGGTATGTTTCCTTTTGCTGGTTTTTTTTATAACAGGGTCAGACACTTCTGTTTGCTTCGACACCGAGTTGTTAATTGTGTCCACTCTGTCCATGCCACTAGTATTTGACCCGTTGTGTTGGATTACATCAGGACTCGAGTCAAGGTTATGTGACAAATGTATAGAATCCACCCCATCTCCCACAACATGTATCAGTGCATCTGTCGTTATGGAATGTGAATAACTAGACGGAGCTTGGGCTGCGGGGCTAGAGCTTAAAGCCAGTGTTCCTATAGAGGAACGCTTACCACTGACTAAATCTAAAGAGAGCCTTTTCTCGGTCAGTGCTATTTCTTTTTCTAGGATCCCGGTAGCTCTAGTTATAAAGGCATCTAGTGGGCCGGAAACTATTCCCTTTGAAGTTTGTAGTTGGACGGTGCGGTCTTTACCTGACCTTAGAGGCATTTTAAAATGGAATAAAACGGCAGTACCTTTGTCAAACCCCGGACTATTGTAATAAATAGAAGCCTGCGGTGGTAACGAACCCAAAAAAAATGTGAACGAAAGGCCAGAGAGTGTGGACAAACTCGGCTTTGACCAAACACAGGCAGGCACAGGCTACGCCCGGTAGATTTGCAAGTTCTCGAAATGGACCCTATTATACAATAGACAATGGACAGTGACTACATTACACTCACAGAGTAAAGACAAGGTAGCCAACCAGCGGGGGGGGGGCCTACTGCCGCAGAGCTCCGCAGAACTGTTGCAGGAAGGAACAGGGTTTAACAACCAGGGATAATGACCCAATAAAAGGTTACAATAAATTAAAAACCAAACAAAGTCCACAGTACCTTGGGGATACCGATGTTGAGAGACACCGTTTAGAGGGGTGTCCCCGCCCCGGCCACCACCGGGCAGTGACGGGCAAGGACGGGCCCGCCCTTGGCCCGGGCTTCGCCCGGGCGCGGCCCGCGCGCGTCCCGCGCAGCGAGGCAGCTCCCCGCCTCAAATAGCGCCCCGGCGCTGCCTGATGACAGCGGCGGCAGGCGGCGGGCGCTGGGGATGCTGGGGGTGGTAGTTTTACAGGGCCGTTCCCCTCACGGCGGAGTTAAGGCTGACAGGACGTTGCAGGTGAAAACCTGAAGCTGGCCGTTCCCCTCACGGCGGACTTGAAGTGAATAACAAGCGTGGCAAGGTCAGGTGGCGCGTCCCGCGCAGCGAGGCAGCTCCCCGCCTCAAGTAGCGCCCCGGCGCTGCCTGATGACAGCGGCGGCAGGCGTCGGGCGCTGGGGATGCTGGGGGTGGTAGTTTTACAGGGCCGTTCCCCTCACGGCGGAGTTAAGGCTGACAGGACGTTGCAGGTGAAAACCTGAAGCTGGCCGTTCCCCTCACGGCGGACTTGAAGTGAATAACAAGCGTGGCAAGGTCAGGTGGCGCGTCCCGCGCAGCGAGGCAGCTCCCCGCCTCAAATAGCGCCCCGGCGCTGCCTGATGACAGCGGCGGCAGGCGTCGGGCGCTGGGGATGCTGGGGGTGGTAGTTTTACAGGGCCGTTCCCCTCACGGCGGAGTTAAGGCTGACAGGACGTTGCAGGTGAAAACCTGAAGCTGGCCGTTCCCCTCACGGCGGACTTGAAGTGAATAACAAGCGTGGCAAGGTCAGGTGGCGCGTCCCGCGCAGCGAGGCAGCTCCCCGGCGCTGCCTGATGACAGCGGCGGCAGGCGTCGGGCGCTGGGGATGCTGGGGGTGGTAGTTTTACAGGGCCGTTCCCCTCACGGCGGAGTTAAGGCTGACAGGACGTTGCAGGTGAAAACCTGAAGCTGGCCGTTCCCCTCACGGCGGACTTGAAGTGAATAACAAGCGTGGCAAAGTCTGTTTTCGCTCCTTCTACTTTTTCTCCAGAATTACAGAGAAAGCTGTCAATAATAGATCTCGGCTTGCTTCATAAAACTCAATCTGGGGTCCATCCCACATACACTACTGACTCGGCCCTAATGTTGGCGACATAGTCTGTGTGGCAAATTTTGAACGCAGGCGTCTCAGCAGTGCTATTGATGTTGGATTGTATCACAGTGTTTGATACTTTGTGTCACAACATTTTGATAGGGAGACTCTGTAGTTATAGGACAGGGCACACAGCCCTGCGACGGGCAGAGTCCTTTCTGCAAGGACGCACTTTTCAGGTGGCACAGAAACCTCATTAGTCAAGGGTGCTCCAGTTGAAGGAAGGGCTGCCACAGGGCTCTTCTTTGAGCACAACCCCGTTTGACGCATATGTGCACCCACTAGTAGAGGTAACTGAGAACTCAGAGTTCTTGATTGTGTCATATGCTGATAACACTCAGCTTGTTATCACTCTGTCAAAAAATGCTACCCAGATGGCTGTGTCTCTCAGCCTCTGCCTGACAGAAGTCACAAAGTGGATGGACCTAAATTGTCTGAAGCTCAATACAGGAAAAAAGAGGCTGTGACTTTGAATAACCGGGCAAATTGTTGGTCATCTGTCTCGTGGCCCAAAGAGCAAAGTCTTGTTCCAAACCCAAGATCAATCAATCTCGGCATCAGGGCGAATGATAAATTATCTGTTGACAACCAAATCTCTGTAGTGGTGGTAACGTGCTTTGAAGTTCTGAAAATGGTGAGAAAAATAATGTGCTTCTTACCAGCAGAATCCAGGAAGATAGAGTGATTCAGGCCAGGATAGTCTCAAGGATAAACTACTGTAATGTTTTATACCTTGGAGTGACACAAAGTAGACTCAACAGATTGCAAAGAGTGCAGGATGTGCCAGCTAAGCGTATATTGAATCTGCTTAGACGGGTGCCCATGAAGGATGCGCTTAGGAAGCTTTACTGGCTACCTGTGAGACAAAGAGCGGGCTTTTAAAGCCTTATGTTCTGTTATAAAGCCATGAACAATAAAGGGCCACGGCACCTACAACCGCTGGTGAGACCTCACATACCCCAGAGGAATCTTAGCTCAGCAAAGTAGCTGTTGGCTATAGTGCCCAGAGTGAGGAAAGCACGGATGGGTGGAAAGTGACTTCGCTTTCTAGCACCTAAACTGTGGAATTCTCTGCCCCCTGCAATTCGGCAGGCCCAGGCAGAGGAAATTATAAGAATAAAATGTAAACATGGTTCTTCAGATCAGGATGTAGGGGGGTTTGAGAACTGCACATAGACGGGTGGGCGTCAGTACTGAGCGCTGGGAAACCTCTTATGAGGTAGCTATGCGCTGTAGAAAT
Organism: Triturus cristatus; assembly: GCF_964204655.1. Classification (NCBI taxonomy): domain Eukaryota; kingdom Metazoa; phylum Chordata; class Amphibia; order Caudata; family Salamandridae; genus Triturus; species Triturus cristatus. Next base: position 1,194,573,233 of record NC_140591.1, read on the forward strand.
GTAAGTATTGTTATTATTCCTATAAACATCCCCACAGCTATATGATGCAAGAACCTCTTAATGACTCCAAGAGTATATAACACCAATAAGTATGGGGTCAGCTTCCAGCTTCTAGCTAAGAAACCGAGCTATTCTGCAGTAGTCTCAAGGCAAAACCTAATAGCTGATATTGTTTCTCTGTCCAGATGATACAAAGGCCTAAATACTAATCTCATAGCAGCACCAAGAATAAACAGCCCTGGTATTTTCTGCAACAAACACATACACTTGCACGAACACACTCACTCCAAAGCTATCCGCTGCCTTATCCTCACAACTGACTTCACTAATGGTTCAAAATAAGAGTATCATCAAACTCACGGACTTCCACCACAGGAGGTCTCAAGTTGCATCTTTATATCACATGTAAGTAGTTCATCCTGCTGTTCTTCTTAATATTCTTTGCTGCTCCCTGTGATTCCTGGACGCTATGCTGCTGTTGGGGGCTGGCCGCCGATCTTCAAACCCACGGGACTGCGAGGACCACGGAGCATTGCGCCCCACTAACAGTGCTCACCTGTTCCTCTTCCCGCTGGTTCCTCCTCAAACGCCGCGCCTCGCGACCCCCGCTGCGCGGGAGCCGCTCGTTGGCTCCAGCAGTATAAAATCTTGGCTGGGGCATTTCTGTGTGGGATTCTTTGCTGCTCCCTGTGATTCCTGGACGCTACGCTGCTGTTGGGGGCTGGCCGCAGATCTTCAAACCCACGGGACTGCGAGGACCACGGAGCATTGCGCTCCACTAACAGTGCTCACCTGTTCCTCTTCCCGCTGGTTCCTCCTCAAACGCCGCGCCTCGCGGCCCCCGCTGCGCGGGAGCCACTCGTTGGCTCCAGCAGTATAAAATCTTGGCTGGGGCATTTCTGTGTGGGATTCTTTGCTGCTCCCTGTGATTCCTGGACGCTACGCTGCTGTTGGGGGCTGGCCGCAGATCTTCAAACCCACGGGACTGCGAGGACCACGGAGCATTGCGCTCCACTAACAGTGCTCACCTGTTCCTCTTCCCGCTGGTTCCTCCTCAAACGCCGCGCCTCGCGGCCCCCGCTGCGCGGGAGCCGCTCGTTGGCTCCAGCAGTATAAAATCTTGGCTGGGGCATTTCTGTGTGGGATTCTTTGCTGCTCCCTGTGATTCCTGGACGCTATGCTGCTGTTGGGGGCTGGCCGCAGATCTTCAAACCCACGGGACTGCGAGGACCACAGAGCATTGCGCTCCACTAACAGTGCTCACCTGTTCCCCTTCCTAACGCCCCGCCCCCTTTTTCCTTTTTATTTCCGTCCACGTATTTCCGCAGCGCGGATCGCAGCGCGGGCGAAGCCCGGGCCAAGGGCGGGCCCGTTTGTGCCCGTTCGTGTCGAGAGAGTCCGGTCCGGCCACACCCCTTGATTGTTCGGATCCAGTGAACACATCCGAAGCTGATTGAAACCCTGGGTAACTATGGTAAACAAACGGGGTTTAAAACCTAGCCCCATTGACCATGTCGCTGGCTCGTTGGACAAATTCATTGTAAGAGCATCTTCTATACTTGAGCATGAAATTGCTATTACTGAGCGCAGGCTGTCAATGGAACCCCTATCTTCAAAACGCTCCTCATTGGGTACTATTGCTTCCTGCCGCTCTCCTGTTGCCTCCACTGACACTATGGCGACCATGCTCAATGATAAAGGCCAACCATGCCCACCAATTCCCAATATCGCCTCCACTGATTCATTAATGGACACGGCCACCAACGCTTCTGCCCCTGTCTTGGGTCCCTTTAATAAGCCTGTAACCTCAGCTCGGGAAGTTGGCACCATCCCCAAAAGGAAACGAATTGGGATATCACCAAAATGTAGGAGGAATAAATTACAGAAACGAAACCCTGACATCTTGGACTCCCCCGTGACTGTATCTACACTTACCAACAGTCCAACTCGCTCAGAGTGTTCCCCTCCTGTTGCAGTAACACCATCATTTGATTTGGATCTGTTACTAGGGAAAATGTCTTCTCTACTAGAGTTAGCCATTCGACCTCTCGACCATAGATTAATTGCCGTAGAAAATAGGCTGACTAGATTGGAGTCTGCTTTAGTTAAATTTGATGAAAACATTCAATCTTCTATACTTCATCCACACCCATACCAAAACCAGCCTAAAATTTTCGAAATCCCTCCAATTGTACAAGCTCCATCTAACACCCTGTCGACTCAACAACAGGGTGCTGCATCTAATCACCGTCAGAGTTCTAGACGGGGGTCTCTTCCAACTAACCCCCCCGCTAATAACATCCCTGATAGCATCCCTCCAATAACCAATCATTGCCCCGAAACCCCTGTTAAGGTACCTCACTTGTTGGATCCCCCATGCATTGATCTCCCTCCCGAAAGCGCACCTTATGTGGTCATTTTAACAAATGTTCCTAAATTGTCCTCCAAGAGACCAGAATCTTTCTACGAACTTAAAAATAAAGTAATGTTCTGGTTGAACACCTACAGACCCCTGCCAACAAATATACGATCCCCTATTCTATTTGTTAGAAGAGTTGGTGGGGTGGGTCATATACGAAAAAATGTGGGAGGCGATTGTGTAATCGTCAACTTCCAAAACCCTGAGGTGGCAGACCACATTTGTAGCCCCGCCTTCGATAATGTTTTTTCCAACATTAAAACACTCCCCCTAGGCTATTTTTATCCCCCGCCCACTAAACCCCCTCCTCTATGTCCCAGACCTCTTTTTTCATCCTCACAAATTGCCCATTGGGAGTTTCCTAAGGATGGTTGGCGGGGTAGGCATACTATCAACAAAGCCCCAGCCATTACTACTTCTAACAGGTTTAGCCTGCTGGATGATGTGGAATGACTAGAGATTCAAGCTAACTGCACTCCTCCCCATACCTGCACCACCGACAATTTCGATGCTAAGAGTGATCTTGGCGTACTGCCGGTGATAATTACTGAGGGCCTAACATCCCCGGTAGCCGAAGCCATTCCTTCTATCCCCGCCGATTCTATGTGGGATGCTCACATTGAAAACCCGGCTTTGAGGGGTGTTCCCGAGACCCAAACTGCTCTTATAGTCCCACCACCTGTCCATCCTAATCTTGTAGAAACTCCTCCAAATACTGAAAGCCAGCTTAAAGTTCTTAACTGGAACATTGCGGGCCTTGCTTCAAATATTGGCAACCCAGAGTGGTGCTCCTTTATTGACCCTTTCGCGATTTGCCTTCTTCAGGAAACCTGGTCAACTGAACCCATACATCGATCGGGTTTCATTACATTTATGCATCCCGCTGTAAAAGGACATCGAGGGAGGCCATCGGGGGGTTTGTGCGTCTGGGTGGGCACACATTTTGGTTTTAATATCAAGCGGGTCGATACGACAAGCTCCGATATATTATGCATTCTTTTGTCCCATAAAAAGACTCCCAAGATTGCACTTATTAACATTTATTCGCGTTCCACCCGAGGAGGTGGTCGTTCCCCCACCCTAGACTCCTTGTCCTCACTTTTGGAATCACTCCCAGACGAGGTAGTGTTGATGATTGGAGGGGATTTCAATTGTCACTTTGAGCCTCTGTCTGGAGTGATCCCCCTTACACTGGAAGAAGACGAGGCCAGACTTATACCTCCCTTAAGTATGTACCCAGTCAAACTTTGGACCCCGAAGGTCCTCCAGCTTACCTCCCTTACCTATGCTTTCTCTATGAGAGCATGTAATGGTCGTTTTAACGGAGACATACCGGGACAGCCAACCTATAGGGGAATGGGACACAAATCTGTGATTGACTATGTTTTGGTGAGCCTAGACCTATGGCCCAATGTCTTGGATTTTAAAATAACCAGACGTACTGAAAGTGATCATGACCCCCTGATAGTTGCCCTAAACTATTACCTATTGAACACAGGGTTAGTTATACCTACTCTTCCAGTAGGTAATTTAAGAATCATCGAAGGGGGGAAGAGGATTCGCTGGCAAACTATAAATCAGTCTGAAACGGCAATAGCCAGTATGTACTCTAAAATACTTCCCCTATTTGTTAAGGTGTTTGAAGGAAAGGCTAATAATAGTCCAGTTGACGCAACCTTAGACATGGCTAAAATTCACAAAGACCTAGTAGACATTTTGTGTGGTTCCTTTTATATATCCGGCACACACAACATAAAGAAGCCGGCCAATCTAAACTCTTGGTTCACCAAGAATTGTAGGTTATCCAAACAGGAACTACTCTATGCCATTAGAGGAGGTAATCCCCTACTTATTAGGGAAGCTAGGCGAGCTTACAAAAAGTTAATCTTCATTGCTAAGTCTGAGTGGGAAGAGAAAAGATGGGCTGCTTTGAGACTAGCACTCGTGGCAAAAGATCCAAGAACATTCTGGAATCTTGTCCACTCTGGGAAGTCTGAGGGCAATACCCTGATCGACCCAAACGTTTCCGAAGACGCTTGGGCTTCTCACTTTGAAAACCTGTATTCGATTGACACAAGTAGGTGTATCGATCCCCCAGCTATCCTAATGGCCAAGGATCCTTCCTGGCTTGCTCCCCCCTGGACCCTATCAGAAGTGGATTTGGCATTGCACCAGCTTCAAGCCAATAAAGCCCCGGGGTTAGATCGCATTCCAGGGGACCTTTACAAAGATGAACCAAAGATTTGGGCCCCTTACTTTCAAATTCTCTTCAACGCCATCTTACAAGGCTCACCTGTACCTTCAACCTGGATGGGTGCGGAAATTATTCCCATCTTTAAAAAGGGATCCCCCCTTGATCCAGGTAACTATAGGCCCATAAGCCTAATAGATGTGAGCCAAAAAATCTACTCTAGGTTTCTTCTCCAACGCCTACAGAGTTGGATAGAAGAGAATAATATACTAACCCCACTTCAAGCTGGATTCAGGCCCAAAACGTCCACTATGGACCAACTATTTAGGCTCCAGATGCTCCACTGGAAACATGTCATACTGGATGGGGGTAGCCTATACATGACCTTTGTGGATTTGAAATCCGCATTTGACATGGTGGATCGTAACCAGCTATGGCACCTATTGCTGGCCATGGGTATCCCGCCTTATTTATGTTACCAACTGAAGACTCTCCACGACGGGACCTACGCTAGAGTCCGTTATGGAAAACACGGCAATTTGACCGGCCCATTCCCTGTTGCAAAGGGAGTTCGGCAGGGCTGTGTTCTTGCCCCAACCCTGTTTTCTTTATTCCTTAACGGCCTTATTGCTGACCTCCTTGATGCCACTGACATAGATGCGCCAAAATTGGCCTCCAGAAAATTCCCTGCCCTTATGTTTGCTGACGACACCCTGCTGCTGTCCAAATCCCCAATGGGCATGCAGCGGGTGCTAGATCAGTTCACCACCTTTTGTAAAAAAAGGAATCTGGTGGTCAACATAGGCAAAACCAAGTATATGGCCTTCAATGTAAAATCCTCTAATTATCCACACCCCAAAATGGAAGGAGTCGCCTTGGATCGGGTCTCTGTATTCGAGTACCTAGGCTTGACCCTAAATGACAAAATGGGCTGGTCCCCACAAATTTGCAAAGCCAATTTAAAACTTAACCAGGCTGTGGGGGGCATCCTTAAAGTCCACAAGAAATGTTGTTTAAAAATCATAAGTGCCCCTTTAGAAATCTACTGTGTTCAATCTAGATCTTCTACATTGTATGGGGCTGAGCTATGGGGACACACTAACTCCAATGATTTGTCTATCACGGAAATAATTTCCTGAGGAAACTTCTATCACTTCCAATCAATACTCCGCTTATGCCATTGAGGTTGGATCTTAACATCCGTCCTATTTTAGAGGTCATTGCCTCTCGTCCGGTGATGTACTGGAAAAGACTATGGAGTACACCAGAGCTGGCATGTTACAGAGACGAACTGAAAGTAATCTTGGGCTTACTCGGGGCTGATAAGATTCCTTGGCTCTAGTATGTTAGGCAGACATTAATCAACATTGGTCTTGCCCACCTCTGGATTAACCCAGAGAATTCTACTTTAGGCATCTCCAAAAAAACTCTTGCCTTCACCCTTAAAGATTACTTTCTAACAAAAGCCTATAGTGTAGTCAAGCCTTCTAGCCTGACCGATATCTTTTTAGATGTTAAATGTCACTACGCCTTTGTACCTGACCTTGACATCATCCAGCCCACTTTTGCAAAGAAGCTGTTCCTACAGTTCAGATATGGGACACTCCCCCTCTATTCTTTTACTGATAAATGGGTGGGTGCCCTCGAGCACAGTTGCCCGGGCTGCTCATCTGAAAAGGAAACTATGATACACGTTGTGCTCTTCTGTCCAGCATACGCCGGTATCCGGAAAAAATTGATTATCCAGCTATGCTTAAACCTAGGTATTAGGAGTTACCTGGATTTTTTCAGGATCCTGCGAAGTGACCTAAGTCCACTTGTTGTGGTAGCAATTTCCAAGTTTCTGTTTGCGATGTGGGTAATTCGTAGGAAACTAATAAGCAACAATACAGCCTGATTGATTGTCTTAAAAAGGGCCCTGTTAGTCGACTAAATATTATGCCATCTTCTTTTTTATTATGGTTTATTGTATTAATCGAATATGGTTTTAAATGAATTGTCTTATATGTACTTTTATGATTTTAAACAATCGAAATAAAGATTTTTGATTGATTTTGAAACTTGCATTTTTATTTTTCCATCATAGATGCAGCAGTACAAGATCCAAATGAAAAGACTAGGTCACAATAGCGCTGACAATGAATATTATAAAGTCATGTGATGTCACTTTCTCTGAAGTCATTTCTTGTGGTGTCACTTCTTGCGATGTCACATGCAAATGAAGAGTGGCCTCACATGGTTTTTTTTGCCCAGTGGCCTCATGTAGTCCTTTGCACCCAGTGCTTCATTAGTCCTAGGACCATCCCAGGCTCTACCCCAAAGCTCACCTTATGATCAATTCCTGGCTCCACTAGCCATGACGTCGGTGCGTGCTAGGTATGCCGCTCAGAGTTGAACTCTTGCCAGAGTAAAAGGAGGGGAGAATACTGTAAAATTAAAAAATCCCTCCAGAGCTAATGTAAGAAGCACTTTTTTCGGAGTAAAAACATCACTTCAGACCAATTAAATCCTGCACGCCAGCTCCCCAACATGTGGGCGGAGCTAAAGCCCCTTTGTAGTGATTCTCATAGAATTTTCTGGCCATAAAATTACAAAATGGCAACATTTAGGGTGAAGAAAACGGTACCAAAATGAAAAGCCATTTTAATAAATGACAATATTTTAGCGATTTTGGTGATTATTGCTTTATGATCATTTTATAATTTGATTTATGTATGAATTCAAATGTCATGCAGGTGAAATTCACCGAGTGCACCTGTGAATTCTTCCTTTATGTGTGACAGGTCATACCATTTCTTAGTTTTAAAAGCAAGTACATGTACTTTGGATCTCAAACTAGTATATTTCACGCAATCTGACATACAGCAATTAATGCTGAACAAATTATGCCACTGGAAATGTGCACTGACAAGAGGACCGCTATTGGTCTGGGCCACGGGCACAATATGTAGAAAATATAAGGAAATCAGGAAGTCTGGTTCCCAGCAAATTTGTGTATTCATGACTTATATTCATCTTTCTTCAGAACCTTGTCCACTTCAGATAAACAGCGGCAATTAGCCCTCTATATCATGTGAATTAGGATTTTTTTTTATCATATATACAAGTGTGCATTGATTATATTTATATTTCCTATTTCAAAGATGATGGTGCTCAATGTGAGGAGTAGTTTCAGTGAAAACTAATGTATGAACTTAAGTTTTATAAACATATCATTTTGATGTAACAGTCCCCTGCGTAATCTATTGATGGAGCATAAAAATGAAATAACGGTTGCCTCTATCAATTCTCACCATTAAAAGAGAATTACGATAATTATTTCTTAATGAAGACATGTAAAAGTGTTTGAGTAAGAACAACATAAGGTTTCATACTGCATCGTAAAAGCATGCAGAAGTGTTTAAAACATAAACAAAGAGAGAAATAGATATTATTTATCTAAGTATGAAATCATGTGGTAAGAGAATGTAAACTGATTAACACAGAAAATGTGCTGACAACATTTTCCAAAATGTGTTAACCCCTTCGATGCTCATGATGGAATGGTTGCGTCATGAGCATCGGTGCCCCTGTGCTATTGACGGAACCATTCCGTCATGAGGCCAGAGTCACGAAATCCCTCAGGATTTCTATTTCACCCCTGTGACCTTGGGAGCTTGGGAAGAGCTTCCCCAGCTCCCGAGGCCCCCTCCCTGGTTTCTGTGCTATGAAGATCAGCGCGCACGTCGCGCTGTCGTCATTGCACAGAAACCGATTGTGCTCAGGGGGCTATCTCAGCCCCCCGGGCACGTAGAAAGACGGGAGAGGTATCATTCCAATGGTACCCCCAGGAGGGCGATCCCCAAGCAAGGATCCATCCACTAGACACCAGGGAGGAGGGAGCGGCCCCTTGGGCAAGGGCCTTCACTCCCTCATAAAGAAATGGGCAAAATTCAGTCTTTCTGCCCCCCCTGGGGGGCAGATGGGGCAGTAGCCCCCAATCTGCCCCCGGGGGGGCTAAAAGCCCACTAGACGCCAGGGATTTTTTGGGGCTAATTTGAATTAGGATGGGGGCTGTCCAAAACGGGCATGCCAATGCCCACACCCACCACCCGCAACAATTACAGCCTTTCTGCCCCCCCTGGGGGGAAGATGGGACAGTAGCCCCCAATCTGCCCCCCTCGGGGACAAAAAGCCCACTAGACACCAATGATTATGCTGGCTTTTTTATGTGTGGGGGTGGGAGCTGCCCAGAATGGGCATACCAATGCCCCCACTCCCCTCAAAAATAGCCACAGTGTTTCTGCCCCCCTTGGGCAACCCCACCCCCGATATACCCCCCAGGGCGGCAGAAATCTGACTAGGCACAGATTTGTTTTTAGCAATTTGCCTACCTGTCGATTTTAGGCCCTAGTGCAGCCAGCACATAGGGAAACCTAGCAAATCTGTACATTTTTACAAACTAGGCACCCAGGGGAATCCAGGATGGGGTAACTTGACTGGCTTTCACCAGGTTCTGTTACCCAGAATCCCTTTCAAACCTAAAAAAATGTCCCAAAAAACAATTTTCCCTCACATTTCTGTGGTGGAAGGTTCTGGAATCTGCGTGGATCCACAAAATTCTCCAAAGTCTTCCAAGAAAAATGGTACCACACTTGTGTGGGTAGGCCTTGTGCCCGTGACAGGCAAGGGCCCAAAACCTATTGAGGCGACATCAAAATTACCTATCACAAAACAACCTAGTTTTGCAAGGGGGGTCCCTTGAGTTTTTGGGCCCGGGCTTGGTAGCCATCAAGGGAAACCTACCAAACCCACACATTTCTACCACAAAACAACCTAGATTTGCAAGGGGGGGTCCCTTGAGTTTTTGAGCCCGGGCTTGGCAGCCATCAAGGAAATCCTATCAAACCCACACATGTCTGAAAACTAGACACCCGGGGGATTCTAGGGAGGTATGGCTTGTATGGATTCCCCAAAGTTTCCTTACCCAGAATCCCCTGCAAACCTCAATTTTAGCTGAAAAAATCACATTTTTCACATATTTTTGTGTGGGAAAGTTGTGGCATCATCGGGCTGACACAAATTTCCTACCACCCAGAGTTCCCCCGGGTCTCCCGATAAAAATGGTGCCTCACTGGTGTGGGAGGCCCAAGTACTCGTGACAGGAGCCCAAAACATATTGAGGCGACATCAAAAATGCCTATCACCAAACAACCTGGTTTTGCAAGGGGGGTCACCTGGGTTTTTGGCCCCGTGCTCGGCGGCCATCTAGGGAAACCTACCAAACCCACACATTTCTGAAAACTAGACACCCGGGGGATTCCAGGGAGGTATGGCTTGCGTGGATCCCCCTACGTATCCTTACCCAGAATCCCCTGCACACCTCAATTTTAGCTGAACAAATCACTTTTTTCACACATTTTTGTGTGGGAAAGTTGTGGCATCACCGGGCTGACACAAATTTCCTACCACCCAGAGTTCCCCCGGGTCTCCTGATAAAAATGGTGCCTCACTGGTGTGGGAGGCCCAAGTACTCGCGACAGGCAGGGGCCCAAAACGTATTGAGGCGACATCAAAAATGCCTATCACCAAACAACCTGGTTTTGCAAGGGGGGGTCACCTGGGTTTTTGGCCCCGTGCTCGGCGGCCATCTAGGGAAACCTACAAAACCCATACATTTCTGAAAACAAGACACCTGGGGGATTATAAGGAAGTATGGCTTGCGTGGATCCCCCAAAGTTTCCTTACCTAGAATCCCCTGCAAACCTCAATTTTAGCTGAAAAAATCACGTTTTTCACACATTTTTGTGTGGGAAAGTTGTGGCATCATCAGGCTGACACAAATTTCCAACCACCCAGCGTTCCCCCGGGTCTCCCGATAAAAATGGTGCTTCACTCGTGTGGGAGGCCCAAGTACCCGCAACAGGCAGGGGCCCGAAACGTATTGAGGCGACATCAATGTGTGGGTTGGTAGGTTTCCCTAGATGCCGGCAGAGCTAGGGTTCAGAAACTGCAGCTAGGCACTTTACCAAAAAAGGGTCATTTTTCACCGTGAAATTGTGGTGTGTCCACATTGCGTTTTGCGCCATTTCCTGCCGCGGGCACTAGGCCTACCCACACAAAAAGGTTCCATTTTTCTCAGAAGAATTTGGGGAACGCGGGGCGGTAGGAAATTTGTGGATCCACGGAAATTCCAGAACTTTTCACCACAGAAATGTGAGGAAAATGTGTTTTTTTAAGCAATTTTTTTGGGTTGCAAGGGATATCGGGTAACAGAACCTGGTGAGAGGCAGTTGAGTCACCCCATCCTGCATTCCCCTGGGTGTCTAGTTTTCAAAAATGTATAGGTTTGATAGGTTTCCCTAGGTGTCGGCAGAGCCAGGGTTAAAAAACTACAGCTAGGCAGTTTGACAAAAACGGGTCATTTTTCACAGTGAAATTGTGGTGTGTCCACGTTGCGTCTTGCGACGTTTCCTGCTGCGGGCACTAGGCCTACCCACACAACTGAGGTACCATTTTTCTCAGAAGACTTTGGGGAACGCGGGGTGGTAGGAAATTTGTGGATCCAAGCAAATTCCAGAACATTCCACCACAGAAATGTGAGGAAAATGTGTTTTATTTAGCAAGTTTTTTGGTTTGCCAGGGATTCTGGGTAACAGAACCTGGTGAGAGGCAGTCGATTCACCCCATCCTGTATTCCCCTGGGTGTCTAGTTTTCAAAAATTGATAGGTTTGCTAGGTTTCCCTAGGTGCCGGAAGAGCTAGGGTTCAAAAACTACAGCTAGACACTATGCCAAAAAAGGGTAATATTTCACTGTGAAATTGTGTTGTAACCACGTTGCGTTTTGCACCGTTTCCTGTCGCCGGCACTAGGCCTACCACCACAAGTGAGGAACCATTTTTCTTGGAAGACTTTGGGGAATGCAGGGTGAGTGGAAATTTGTGGATCCACACAAATTCCAGAACTTTCCACCACAGAAATGTGAGGAAAATGTGTTTTTTTAGCAATTTTTGGGGTTTGCAAGGTAATCTGGGTATCAGAACCTGGCGAGAGGCAGTCGATTCACCCCATCCTGCTTTCCCCTTGGTGTCTAGTTTTAAAAAATGTACAGGTTTGCTAGGTTTCTCAAGGTGCCGGCAGAGCTAGGGTTAAAAAACTACAGCTAGTCACTTTGCCAAAAAAAGGGTCATTTTTCACTGTGAAATTGTGTTGTGTCCATGTTGCGTTTTGCACCATTTCCTGTCGCGGGCACTAGGCCTACCAACACAAGTGAGGAACCATTTTTCTCGGAAGACTTTCGGGAATGCAGGATGAGTGGAAATTTGTGGATCCACGCAAATTCCAGAACTTTCCACCACAGAAATGTGAGGAAAATGTGTTTTTTAAGCAATTGTTTTGGTTAGCAAGGGATTCTGGGTAACAGAACCTGGTGATAGGCAGTCGATTCACCCTATCCTGTATTCCTCTGGGTGTCTAGTTTTCAAAAATTTATAGGTTTACTAGGTTTCCCTAGGTGCCGGCAGAGCTAGGGTTAAAAAACTACAGCTAGTCACTTTGCCAAAAAACGGTCATTTTTCAATGTGAAATTGTGGTGTGTCCACGTTGCGTTTTGTGCTGTTTCCTGTCGCGGGCACTAGGTCTACCCACACAAGTGAGGAACCATTTTTCTCGGAAGACTTTGGGGAACGCAGGGTGGGTGGAAATTTGTGGATCCACGTAAATTCCAGAACTTTCCACCATAGAAATGTGAGGAAAATGCACTTTTTGGGGCAATTTTTAGGTTTGCAAGAGATTCTGGGTAACAGAACCTGGTGAGAGGCAGTCGAGTCACCCCATCCTGGATTTGCCTGGGTGTCTAGTTTTATAAAATGAATAGGTTTTCTAGGTTTCTCTAGGTGCCGACAGAGCTAGGGTTAAAACACTACAGCTAGGCACTTTGCCAAAAAAAGGTCATTTTTCACTGTGAAATTGTGGTGTGTCCACGTTGCGTTTTGTGCCAGTTTCTGTTGCGGGCATTAGGCCTACCCATGCAAGTGAGGTACCATTTTACTCTGGAGCCTTTGGGGAACGTGGGGAGGGTGGAGATTTGTGGATGCACGCAGATTCCAGAACTTTCCACCACAGAAATGTAAGGAAAATATTTTTTTTTTGACAATTGTTTAGGTTTGCAAGGGATTCTGGGCAACAGAACCTGGTGAGAGGCAATCGAGTCACCCCATCCTGGATTCCTCTGGGTGTCTAGTTTTAAAAAATGTATAGGTTTGCTAGGTTTCCCTAGGTGCCGACAGAGCCAGGGTTAAAAAACTACAGCTAGCTAGTTTGACAAAAATGGGTCATTTTTCACTGTGAAATTGTGGTGTGTCCAGGTTGCGTTTTGTGCCGTTTCCTGTCGCAGGCACTAGGCCTACCCACACAAGTGAGGTACCATTTTTCTTGGAAGACTTTAAGGAAGTGGGGTGGGTGGAAATTTGTGGATCCACGCAGATTCCAGAACTTTCCACCACTGAAATGTGAGGAAAATGTGTTTTTGTGTACACTTCTTTAGGTTTGCAAGGGATTCTGGGTAACAGAACCTGGTGGGAGGCAGTCAAGTTACCCCATCCTGGATTCCCCTGGGTGTCTAGTTTTCAAAAATGTATAGGTTTGCTAGGTTTCCCAAGGTGCCGGCAGAGCTAGGATTCAAAAACTACAGCTAGTCACTTTGCCAAAAAAGGGTCATTTTTCACTGTGAAATTGTGTTGTGTCCATGTTGCGTTTTGCACCATTTCCTGTCGCGGGCACTAGGCCTACCCACACAAGTGCGGAACCATTTTTCTCGGAAGACTTTCGGGAATGCAGGATGAGTGGAAATTTGTGGATCCACGCAAATTCCAGAACTTTCCACCACAGAAATGTGAGGAAAATGTGTTTTTTAAGCAATTGTTTTGGTTAGCAAGGGATTCTGGGTAACAGAACCTGGTGATAGGCAGTCGATTCACCCCATCCTGGATGCCCCTGGGTGTCTAGTTTTCAAAAATGTATAGGTTTGCTAGGTTTCCCAAGGTGCCGGCAGAGCTAGGGTTCAAAAACTACAGCTAGTCACTTTGCCAAAAAAAGGGTAATTTTTCACTGTGAAATTGTGTTGTGTCCATGTTGCGTTTTGCACCATTTCCTGTCGCGGGCACTATGCCTACCCACACAAGTGAGGAACCATTTTTCTCGGAAGACTTTCGGGAATGCAGGATGAGTGGAAATTTGTGGATCCACGCAAATTCCAGAACTTTCCACCACAGAAATGTGAGGAAAATGTGTTTTTTAAGCAATTGTTTTGGTTAGCAAGGGATTCTGGGTACCAGAACCTGGTGATAGGCAGTCGATTCACCCCATCCTGTATTCCTCTAGGTGTATAGTTTTCAAAAATTTATAGGTTTACTAGGTTTCCCTAGGTGCCGGCAGAGCTAGGGTTAAAAAACTACAGCTAGTCACTTTGCCAAAAAACGGTCATTTTTCAATGTGAAATTGTGGTGTGTCCACGTTGCGTTTTGTGCTGTTTCCTGTCGCGGGCACTAGGTCTACCCACACAAGTGAGGAACCATTTTTCTCGGAAGACTTTGGGGAACGCAGGGTGGGTGGAAATTTGTGGATCCACGTAAATTCCAGAACTTTCCACCATAGAAATGTGAGGAAAATGCACTTTTTGGGGCAATTTTTAGGTTTGCAAGGGATTCTGGGTAACAGAACCTGGTGAGAGGCAGTCGAGTCACCCCATCCTGGATTTGCCTGGGTGTCTAGTTTTATAAAATGAATAGGTTTTCTAGGTTTCTCTAGGTGCCGACAGAGCTAGGGTTAAAACACTACAGCTAGGCACTTTGCCAAAAAAAGGTCATTTTTCACTGTGAAATTGTGGTGTGTCCACGTTGCGTTTTGTGCCAGTTTCTGTTGCGGGCATTAGGCCTACCCATGCAAGTGAGGTACCATTTTACTCTGGAGCCTTTGGGGAACGTGGGGAGGGTGGAGATTTGTGGATGCACGCAGATTCCAGAACTTTCCACCACAGAAATGTAAGGAAAATATTTTTTTTTTGACAATTGTTTAGGTTTGCAAGGGATTCTGGGCAACAGAACCTGTTGAGAGGCAATCGAGTCACCCCATCCTGGATTCCTCTGGGTGTCTAGTTTTAAAAAATGTATAGGTTTGCTAGGTTTCCCTAGGTGCCGACAGAGCCAGGGTTAAAAAACTACAGCTAGCTAGTTTGACAAAAATGGGTCATTTTTCACTGTGAAATTGTGGTGTGTCCAGGTTGCGTTTTGTGCCGTTTCCTGTCGCAGGCACTAGGCCTACCCACACAAGTGAGGTACCATTTTTCTTGGAAGACTTTAAGGAAGTGGGGTGGGTGGAAATTTGTGGATCCACGCAGATTCCAGAACTTTCCACCACTGAAATGTGAGGAAAATGTGTTTTTGTGTACACTTCTTTAGGTTAGCAAGGGATTCTGGGTAACAGAACCTGGTGGGAGGCAGTCAAGTTACCCCATCCTGGATTCCCCTGGGTGTCTAGTTTTCAAAAATGTATAGGTTTGCTAGGTTTCCCAAGGTGCCGGCAGAGCTAGGATTCAAAAACTACAGCTAGTCACTTTGCCAAAAAAGGGTCATTTTTCACTGTGAAATTGTGTTGTGTCCATGTTGCGTTTTGCACCATTTCCTGTCGCGGGCACTAGGCCTACCCACACAAGTGCGGAACCATTTTTCTCGGAAGACTTTCGGGAATGCAGGATGAGTGGAAATTTGTGGATCCACGCAAATTCCAGAACTTTCCACCACAGAAATGTGAGGAAAATGTGTTTTTTAAGCAATTGTTTTGGTTAGCAAGGGATTCTGGGTAACAGAACCTGGTGATAGGCAGTCGATTCACCCCATCCTGGATGCCCCTGGGTGTCTAGTTTTCAAAAATGTATAGGTTTGCTAGGTTTCCCAAGGTGCCGGCAGAGCTAGGGTTCAAAAACTACAGCTAGTCACTTTGCCAAAAAAAGGGTAATTTTTCACTGTGAAATTGTGTTGTGTCCATGTTGCGTTTTGCACCATTTCCTGTCGCGGGCACTATGCCTACCCACACAAGTGAGGAACCATTTTTCTCGGAAGACTTTCGGGAATGCAGGATGAGTGGAAATTTGTGGATCCACGCAAATTCCAGAACTTTCCACCACAGAAATGTGAGGAAAATGTGTTTTTTAAGCAATTGTTTTGGTTAGCAAGGGATTCTGGGTACCAGAACCTGGTGATAGGCAGTCGATTCACCCCATCCTGTATTCCTCTAGGTGTATAGTTTTCAAAAATTTATAGGTTTACTAGGTTTCCCTAGGTGCCGGCAGAGCTAGGGTTAAAAAACTACAGCTAGTCACTTTGCCAAAAAACGGTCATTTTTCAATGTGAAATTGTGGTGTGTCCACGTTGCGTTTTGTGCTGTTTCCTGTCGCGGGCACTAGGTCTACCCACACAAGTGAGGAACCATTTTTCTCGGAAGACTTTGGGGAACGCAGGGTGGGTGGAAATTTGTGGATCCACGTAAATTCCAGAACTTTCCACCATAGAAATGTGAGGAAAATGCACTTTTTGGGGCAATTTTTAGGTTTGCAAGGGATTCTGGGTAACAGAACCTGGTGAGAGGCAGTCGAGTCACCCCATCCTGGATTTGCCTGGGTGTCTAGTTTTATAAAATGAATAGGTTTTCTAGGTTTCTCTAGGTGCCGACAGAGCTAGGGTTAAAACACTACAGCTAGGCACTTTGCCAAAAAAAGGTCATTTTTCACTGTGAAATTGTGGTGTGTCCACGTTGCGTTTTGTGCCAGTTTCTGTTGCGGGCATTAGGCCTACCCATGCAAGTGAGGTACCATTTTACTCTGGAGCCTTTGGGGAACGTGGGGAGGGTGGAGATTTGTGGATGCACGCAGATTCCAGAACTTTCCACCACAGAAATGTAAGGAAAATATTTTTTTTTTGACAATTGTTTAGGTTTGCAAGGGATTCTGGGCAACAGAACCTGGTGAGAGGCAATCGAGTCACCCCATCCTGGATTCCTCTGGGTGTCTAGTTTTAAAAAATGTATAGGTTTGCTAGGTTTCCCTAGGTGCCGACAGAGCCAGGGTTAAAAAACTACAGCTAGCTAGTTTGACAAAAATGGGTCATTTTTCACTGTGAAATTGTGGTGTGTCCAGGTTGCGTTTTGTGCCGTTTCCTGTCGCAGGCACTAGGCCTACCCACACAAGTGAGGTACCATTTTTCTTGGAAGACTTTAAGGAAGTGGGGTGGGTGGAAATTTGTGGATCCACGCAGATTCCAGAACTTTCCACCACTGAAATGTGAGGAAAATGTGTTTTTGTGTACACTTCTTTAGGTTTGCAAGGGATTCTGGGTAACAGAACCTGGTGGGAGGCAGTCAAGTTACCCCATCCTGGATTCCCCTTGGTGTCTAGTTTTCAAAAATGTATAGGTTTGCTAGGTTTCCCAAGGTGCCGGCAGAGCTAGGATTCAAAAACTACAGCTAGTCACTTTGCCAAAAAAGGGTCATTTTTCACTGGGAAATTGTGTTGTGTCCATGTTGCGTTTTGCACCATTTCCTGTCGCGGGCACTAGGCCTACCCACACAAGTGCGGAACCATTTTTCTCGGAAGACTTTCGGGAATGCAGGATGAGCGGAAATTTGTGGATCCACGCAAATTCCAGAACTTTCCACCACAGAAATGTGAGGAAAATGTGTTTTTTAAGCAATTGTTTTGGTTAGCAAGGGATTCTGGGTAACAGAACCTGGTGATAGGCAGTCGATTCACCCCATCCTGGATTCCCCTGGGTGTCTAGTTTTCAAAAATGTATAGGTTTGCTAGGTTTCCCAAGGTGCCGGCAGAGCTAGGGTTCAAAAACTACAGCTAGTCACTTTGCCAAAAAAAGGGTAATTTTTCACTGTGAAATTGTGTTGTGTCCATGTTGCGTTTTGCACCATTTCCTGTCGCGGGCACTAGGCCTACCCACACAAGTGAGGAACCATTTTTCTCGGAAGACTTTCGGGAATGCAGGATGAGTGGAAATTTGTGGATCCACGCAAATTCCAGAACTTTCCACCACAGAAATGTGAGGAAAATGTGTTTTTTAAGCAATTGTTTTGGTTAGCAAGGGATTCTGGGTACCAGAACCTGGTGATAGGCAGTCGATTCACCCCATCCTGTATTCCTCTAGGTGTATAGTTTTCAAAAATGTATAGGTTTACTAGGTTTCCCTAGGTGCCGGCAGAGCTAGGGTTAAAAAACTACAGCTAGTCACTTTGCCAAAAAACGGTCATTTTTCAATGTGAAATTGTGGTGTGTCCACGTTGCGTTTTGTGCCGTTTCCTGTCGCGGGCACTAGGTCTACCCACACAAGTGAGGAACCATTTTTCTCGGAAGACTTTGGGGAACGCAGGGTGGGTGGAAATTTGTGGATCCACGTAAATTCCAGAACTTTCCACCATAGAAATGTGAGGAAAATGCACTTTTTGGGGCAATTTTTAGGTTTGCAAGGGATTCTGGGTAACAGAACCTGGTGAGAGGCAGTCGAGTCACCCCATCCTGGATTCCCCTGGGTGTCTAGTTTTATAAAATGAATAGGTTTTCTAGGTTTCTCTAGGTGCCGACAGAGCTAGGGTTAAAAAACTACAGCTAGGCACTTTGCCAAAAAAAGGTCATTTTTCACTGTGAAATTGTGGTGTGTCCACGTTGCGTTTTGTGCCAGTTTCTGTTGCGGGCATTAGGCCTACCCATGCAAGTGAGGTACCATTTTACTCTGGAGCTTTTGGGGAACGTGGGGAGGGTGGAGATTTGTGGATGCACGCAGATTCCAGAACTTTCCACCACAGAAATGTAAGGAAAATATTTTTTTTTTGACAATTGTTTAGGTTTGCAAGGGATTCTGGGCAACAGAACCTGGTTAGAGGCAATTGAGTCACCCCATCCTGGATTCCTCTGGGTGTCTAGTTTTACAAAATTTGTAGGTTTTCTAGGTTTCCCTAGGTGACAGCAGAGCCAGGGTTAGAAAACTACAGCTAGCTAGTTTGACAAAAACGGGTCATTTTTCACTGTGAAATTGTGGTGTGTCCAGGTTGCGTTTTGTGCCGTTTCCTGTCGCGGGCACTAGGCCTACCCACACAAGTGAGGAACCATTTTTCTCGGAAGACTTTCGGGAATGCAGGATGAGTGGAAATTTGTGGATCCACGCAAATTCCAGAACTTTCCACCACAGAAATGTGAGGAAAATGTGTTTTTTAAGCAATTGTTTTGGTTAGCAAGGGATTCTGGGTACCAGAACCTGGTGATAGGCAGTCGATTCACCCCATCCTGTATTCCTCTAGGTGTATAGTTTTCAAAAATGTATAGGTTTACTAGGTTTCCCTAGGTGCCGGCAGAGCTAGGGTTAAAAAACTACAGCTAGTCACTTTGCCAAAAAACGGTCATTTTTCAATGTGAAATTGTGGTGTGTCCACGTTGCGTTTTGTGCCGTTTCCTGTTGCGGGCACTAGGTCTACCCACACAAGTGAGGAACCATTTTTCTCGGAAGACTTTGGGGAACGCAGGGTGGGTGGAAATTTGTGGATCCACGTAAATTCCAGAACTTTCCACCATAGAAATGTGAGGAAAATGCACTTTTTGGGGCAATTTTTAGGTTTGCAAGGGATTCTGGGTAACAGAACCTGGTGAGAGGCAGTCGAGTCACCCCATCCTGGATTCCCCTGGGTGTCTAGTTTTATAAAATGAATAGGTTTTCTAGGTTTCTCTAGGTGCCGACAGACCTAGGGTTAAAAAACTACAGCTAGGCACTTTGCCAAAAAAAGGTCATTTTTCACTGTGAAATTGTGGTGTGTCCACGTTGCGTTTTGTGCCAGTTTCTGTTGCGGGCATTAGGCCTACCCATGCAAGTGAGGTACCATTTTACTCTGGAGCTTTTGGGGAACGTGGGGAGGGTGGAGATTTGTGGATGCACGCAGATTCCAGAACTTTCCACCACAGAAATGTAAGGAAAATATTTTTTTTTTGACAATTGTTTAGGTTTGCAAGGGATTCTGGGCAACAGAACCTGGTTAGAGGCAATTGAGTCACCCCATCCTGGATTCCTCTGGGTGTCTAGTTTTACAAAATTTGTAGGTTTTCTAGGTTTCCCTAGGTGACAGCAGAGCCAGGGTTAGAAAACTACAGCTAGCTAGTTTGACAAATACGGGTCATTTTTCACTGTGAAATTGTGGTGTGTCCAGGTTGCGTTTTGTGCCGTTTCCTGTCGCAGGCACTAGGCCTACCCACACAAGTGAGGTACCATTTTTCTTGGAAGACTTTGAGGGATGCGGGGTGGGTGGACATTTGTGGATCCACGCAGATTCCAGAACTTTCCACCACTGAAATGTGAGGAAAATGTGTTTTTGTTTACACTTCTTTAGGTTTGCAAGGGATTCTGGGTAACAGAACCTGGTGGGAGGCAGTCAAGTTACCCCATCCTGGATTCCCCTGGGTGTCTAGTTTTCAAAAATGTATAGGTTTGCTAGGTTTCCCTACGTGCTGGCAGAGCTAGGGTTCAAAAACTACAGCAAGGCACTTTGCCAAAAAAGGGTCATTTTTCACTGTGAAATATGTGGTGTGTCCATGTTGCGTTTTGCGCCGTTTCCTGTCACGGGTATTAGGCCTACCCATGCAAGTGATGTGCCATTTTCCTCGAAAGACTTTGGGGAACACGGGGTGGGTGGAAATTTGTGGAGCCACGCAGATTCCAGAACTTTCCACAATAGAAATGCGAGGAAAATGTGTTTTTTTTGGACTTTTTTTAGGTTTGCAAGGGATTCTGGGTAACAGAACCTGGTGAGAGCCAGTCAAGTCACCCCATCCTGGATTCCCCTGGGTGTCTATGTTTCAAAAATGTATCGGTTTGCTAGGTTTCCTAAGGTGCCAGCAGAGCTTGGGTTCAAAAACTACAGCTAGGCACTTTGCCAAAAATGGGTCATTTTTCACTGTGAAATTGTGGTGTGTCCACGTTGCATTTTGCGCCGTTTCAAGTCGCGGGCACAAGGCCTACCCACGCAAGTGAGGTACCATTTTTTTCAGACGACTTCGGGGAATGCAGGGTGGGTGGAAATTTGTGGATCCACGCAAATTCCAGAACTTTCCACCACAGAAATGTGAGGAAAATGTGTTTTTTTTACACTTCTTTAGGTTTGCAAGGGATTCTGGGTAACAGAACCTGGAGGGTGGCAGTCGAGTCACCCCATCTCGGTTTCCCCTGGGTGTCTAGTTTTCAAAAATGTATAGGTTTGCTAGGTTTCCCTAGGTGCCAGCAGAGCTAGGGTTCAAAAACTACAGCTAGGCACTTTGCCAAAAAAGGGTCATTTTTCACTGCGAAATTGTGGTGTGTCCACGTTGCGTTTTGTTCCGTTTCCTGTCACGGGTATTAGGCCTACCCATGCAAGTGATGTACCATTTATCTCAGAAGACTTTGGGGAAGGCAGAGTGAGTGGAAATTTGTGGATCCACACAAATTCCAGAACTTTCCACAACAGAAATGTGAGGAAAATTTTGTTTTTTTTAACTTTTTTTAGGTTTGCAAGGGATTCTGGGTAACAGAACCTGGTGAGAGCCAGTCAAGTCACCCCATCCTGTGTTCCCCTGCGTGTCTAGTTTTAAAAAATGTATAGGTTTGCTAGGTTTCCTGTTATAAAGAAGACCAAAAGCAGGTAAGGAGAAAACTCTTCTTTAATGGTTTATACACCACCACAGGTTCCAGCAGACTCACAGGAGGGCACAGTGGAATGTTCGTGACTGGGAAGGGTGGAACCAAGAGGGGTGAGAGGGAGGGGGGGGACGGAACATACCAAGTGAATCAGATTACAACACACCTCCCTGCATAGGGCAATAGAGAGAGAGAGGCAAAGGAAGAAAGGGGAAGAGGCGGAGGGAGGGATTGGGAAGACCCAGGCCCAAGGGGTAAAACAGGATCATGAGGGGAAAGACAAAGTCAAAGCAGCGAAACAATGCAGTAAGGTGGAATCAACAAAGCCTGTAAGGGGAATAAGGAGGAAAGTTAGCATGAACACTCATTTAACACAATAGTCTCTGGTCCAGGTGGGTGAGCTCCTTGTTCGCAGAGATCTTCTGGGACCAAGAGTTTCTCACTCTGTCTCTGGGTTACTACCGTTGTCAAGAACACCACCTTGTCCGTGAGGGATGATTCTGTCCATGCTCCATGTTTGGCCATTGTCGAGATGGACTACATTCTTTCCTACTCTTGATATTCTGCACGGATCCGAAAATCTGGACGCTTCTTTCCTGCGTGCTTTAGGTAAATCCACCCGGACCCTATCTCCCTCCTTGAACATTTGTTTTTTTACATGCTTGGTCTGGTCGTATCTGACCTTGTATTTGACTTGGTGTTCTTTTACTCTTCTTGAGATTTCACTTCTGTTTACTTCACAAGCAGCCTTTCTTGACCCTGCAGGTGGAGTGAGATTCGTTTTCGGGATCCTTCCTTTGAGGGAGGTGAACAGGGAAACCCCAGTAACGCTATTGGGAGAAGTGCGGTAGGCCCAAACCGTGTCCATTAACGCTGAATTTGCTGGTGTCCCCATTACTTCTGCCCACTGCAGACACTCTTTGAACAACCGGTTGATCCTTTCCACTAATCCATTGGCACGGGGACAATACAATGCAGATTTGAGATGAGTGATGCCCCTGTGATACAGAAACTCTCTCATACTATCCGAAGTGAACTGTACTCCATTGTCTGTTATGAGGGTGTCAGGTAACCCTTCCTCCAAGAATACATTTTCTAAAAACTGTATGAGGACTCTTGTGTCGATTTGATGGACACATTTGTAGACCACCAACCGTGAGTGATAGTCCACCAGCACCAAGATGAAGCGTTCCTTCAATGTTTTCAGGTTGAGAGGACCTATGATGTCTAAGGCTAACTTTGACCATGGTCTATCAGGTACTTCGATGGGAGAGAGAGGGGGCTTGCGGGTCTGGTGAGTTTTGTCACTCCGGCTACAGTCTAAGCAATTTCTCACAACCTGTTCCGTCATGGCGTCCATTCCTGGCCACCAATATTCCAGTCTGATTTTGTTCTTGGTTAGACTCCGCCCTAAGTGTCCTATGTGTGCCAACCCCACAATCTTCTCTCTGCAAACCACATTTCCTTGTATATTCAGTTCTACTCTTACATCCCAGAATTTACATATATTGGTTGGAATGTCATGCTTGTTTTCAGGCCAACCATTTTTGATGAACTCTTTGATCGTACACATTTCTGCATCAGCTTGCATACTGTCTTTCCATTCTTCTTTTTTGAAGCAGGTAAGTTGCAGTATCACATCGTCACATTCACAACTTACAGGAAAACTCTCCCCCTCTGATGGAGAACGTGACAGAAAATCCGCAACTGTGTTTTGATGACCTGGCATGTACTTCACACTAAAATTGTAGCCTTCTAGTCCCAAAATCCATCTTGCAATTCTGGGGGTGGTTTTGTTAGCTCCTTTAGTAGTGAAAGCAAACATCAGTGGTTTGTGGTCCGTTTTCACCGTAAAAGGAATTCCCCACAGAAAGAAGCGGAAGTGTTTGATCACCCAGAAACAGGCTAGTGCTTCTTTCTCCACCACAGAGTAGTTGATTTCAGCACCCTTTAGAGCTCGAGATGCAAAAAACCACAATGTGTTCTTTACCATCCCCCACTTGGGTGAGACTGGCCCCCAACCCTTTATTGCTAGCGTCTGTGCAAAGGATTGTGGGTTTGTGAGGGTCAAACCTTCCCAGCGATGGGGCAGCAATTATGCTTTCTTGAACCAATACAAAGGCCTTCTGACAGGCATCAGACCACACAAATGAAGTTCTGGATTTGAGCAAATTGCGTAAATGTTCCACTATGGAGGAATAATTACGCACAAATTTGGAATAATATTCAGAAACGCCCAAAAATGACTTGAGATCTTGAACACATTTAGGATCCACAGTGTTGCGAATCACTTTAACTAAGTCTAATTTAGGTTTGATACCATCTTGAGAGATGGTGTGCCCCAGGTACTCAACCGATCCCACTCCAATGCGACATTTCTCTTTTTTTAGAGTGAGGCCAGATTTTTCCAAGTTGGTCAACACCATCCTGAGAGTGGCATTATGCTCAGTCAAGTCCTTCCCGTAGATTAGTATATCATCTTGGAAACAGAGAGTTCTGGGAAGGTCTTTAAAAAAATGCTGCATGATCCTCTGGAAGGCAGCCGCAGCAGAAGCCAACCCGAAAGGCATGCGAAGGAATTTGAATGCCCCCAGGAGTGTCACAAAGGAGGTGAGATGCCGTGAGTTGGGATGAAGCTCCACCTAGTGATAGGCAGAGGATAGGTCGAGAACGCTGAAACAACTCGCACCATTAATAAGGGTAAGTACCTCATGAATACATGGAAGAGGGTGCCTGTCTACCCATAAGTTCTGGTTAAGGTCCCTGAGGTCTACACATAGCCTTATATCCTTACTGGTAGCCTTGGTGGTAAGAACAATGGGGGCCAACCATTGTGAACACTCTACGGGTTCAATCACCCCCAAAGACAGCAATCTGTCTAACTCCTTACGAAGGGGATCGTGCATTAAATGTGGTATGGGTCTGGCTTTGTGCGCTACCGGCTTAGCATTGTATTCTAATTTAATGGAATGTTGATAATTCTTAAGTAAGCCTAGGTCACCAGAAAACACCTTAGGGAAGTCATTGCAAACATCCATCCCTCCAACTGTGGGATCCACTAATAGGACCTGATCAGGACTGTTGGGATCTAACTTGATCTCGAGTTCTCTCTGGTGTTTCCATCCCAACAAGTTGGACCCCTTCTGGGTAATGTAAATCTTGCCCACCGTGTTCCTCCCTTTGAACTCTATTTCCTTGGTGGTCATGCCCACTAGGGGTATGGGGTCCCCATTGTAGCCTCCTGGTTGGATGTCCGGGGGCTGTACAGTTTCTTCCCATGAGGGAAACAGTTGAGAAAATACCTGAGCATCAACAAGGGTTTATGGGGAACAAGAATCAGCAAAGACAGTTAGGGTTTTGTTATCAAGAGTGATACTGCAAGAAGGAAATTTGTCCGCGTTGTTAGTGTCTTTAAGTTGGAAAATCAACTTGGGATCAGGAAATGATTGGGGCTCGATCTCCAACACCGATTTCGAACGCTGATCGTGAAAACCCTGGACAAATGACCTTTCTTCCCACATTTGTGGCAGACAACAGAACGTGCTTGGCATAACGGGTTGTTGGCTAGGTGTGTTGGGCTCCCACACCTATAACACTTGAGTTTATTGCTCTGAGGTAAGGTGTTAGCCATCTTATTTTTGTGATCTTTGCTTATGGCATTGACCTCCATGGTTTTGCCCCCTTCTCCTTTCATCTCAACCATACAATCAGCTGTGTGCTCAATCCCTACCGCTATATCAATGGCTTCCTTGAGGTCAGGATTGGCCACCAGAAGCCTTTCCTGAATCTTATGATTGTTGGTGCACCTGACCAACTGGTCCCTAATTAGGGAATCCTGAAGGGACTCAAACTCACATGTGTTCGCCAGCCCCTTTAAAGCTGCAATGAATGGCTTAACCTTCTCACTTTTGCCCTGTGTTCTTGAAAAGAACTTGTGTCTCTCTAACACTACGTTTATTTTCTTACTGAAATGTTTTTGCAGTTTGTTTACTGCCACCATATACACATTCTCATCCTCATCACTATCACTTCCCCCTTCTGCATTGGTTGAAATATCATCGTAGACTTTACGTCCTTCAATGCCCAAATTGTGTAACAGGGTGTGTAACTTACGTAAATGGGAAAAATTCTCCCCCGATAGCAATTAGATAAGACTCCAGTAACCCAAACCATTGTTTCCAAGGCAGAACAGGTTCTCCTGCCTCGTTAAGGAAAGGTGGGGGCTGTGACATATTAGCAGCTGCCATAATTTAACAATAGCTGGAAGGGGGAGGAAAATACAACAACGCAGGACAGAGAACAGCGTTGGTATATATGAAAGGAAGCAAAACAACTTAACTCACTATTGCTTTACAACCCACCAACGGCACAAACCCCCTGTACATTGCAAAAAGAAGGAGCAATAAGAACAAGGCAATGTACAAGTTAGGACAGTTAGCATGAACTTCGAAGCGAAAGTCACCAAATTACACTGCAATACACTGAAGAAAGTCACCACACACAGAAGATCCCTTAGAACAAGAAACTGAACAATATTTTGGACAGGAGGAGCTGAGCTTGTCAGCGTAAGCAGCCAAGCAGGACAAAATTGATAACAACTGTGCCCATCAGTGACAACAAAATATGTGCAGCTGTGCCCGTCAGCGTGAATTGACAGGCAGGACAACCTCAAAAGCTGAGCCCATCAGCGAAAGGAAAAGAACCAAAGACTCAACAGAGGAATTCCACAACTGCTTCGTTGATTTGAGGAGAATAACGCTGGAAGCCCAGAAGATAGGGAGGTTAATGTTCCCAAGGATGTTTCCCCACAACCGGACTTAAACGTAGAGACGCACTGCCACCTGCTGGATGAAATCGGAACCCCACCCTCCTTTCGCCTCAGCTGAGAGGAGTCAACAAGTGACGGATCAACTGCGAGCGAGCGAGAATGCGCCCGGATCCTGTCAGAAATATTAAACAGAGGCCGCCGGCTGGAGGAACAACACAGGGGCTGCCCACGAAGCGTTCGCCTAAGCGAGGAGGGCTGCCACAACTGGAGGCACCAGCGAAGAATGCGACTGCACTGACAGCGCCTCAGACGGTCGCCACACACCAGCACGGGTAACCGACAGCTCAGAGGCAGCTTAATGAAGTTTCTCGCTGCGAAGGCAGGCCGGCGCTGAGGGGCCACAGGAGGTGAAAGTCACGAGATCACTGAGGCGCTTGATATGTATACGAAAGCGCTATTCTCATCATCACAAGGCAGGCATTAGCATGAAGAAGCACAGTGTCGAAATAGCAACGAAAGTGGCAAAAGGGCTTCCATCAGTAGGAGACAGGCAGCATAAAACGAAGCACAAAGGCACAGTCTTACTTGGCGAAAACGAAGAAGCTGAGCCAGCCCAGGTTAAGGACAGTGAGGCACTCACTCGCCGACCGAACAGGAAAGCTGGATTCCAAGAAGAGATTGGGGGTGGTGGTGAGCCGTCCCCACACAGCGAATCGTCGCCAGTGTTATAAAGAAGACCAAAAGCAGGTAAGGAGAAAACTCTTCTTTAATGGTCTATACACCACCACAGGTTCCAGCAGATTCACAGGAGGGCACAGTGGAATGTTCGTGACAGGGAAGGGTGGAACCAAGAGGGGTGAGAGGGAGGGGGGGGGGGGGCGGAACATACCAAGTGAATAGGTGCCGGCAGAGCTAGGGTTCAAAAACTACATCTAGACACTTTGCAAAAATAGGGTAATTTTTAATTGTGAAAATATGGTGTGTTCACGTTGCGTTTTGAGCCGTTTCCTGTCGTGGGCACTATGCCTACCCACACAAGTGAGGTACCATTTTTATCGGGAGACTTGGGGTAATTCAGATTTGTCAAGCAACTGTTATTACCTATTGACTTTCAATGCATTTCTTCCTTGCTATATACCCGCTATATAATAGAAAACCATTGCAAGTTGCTTCTCAGTTTTTGGCTCTGGGTTCGTCGGGTTCTTGGTGAACCTACAAGTCCTATATAGCCCCGCAACCAGTAACGTCCTGTGGATGTAACGGTATATTGCTTTCAAAGAGCTGTCATAATTAGGAGAAGTTACAGGTGAAAACGTTGACACGAAAAGCTGTTTTTTTCAACTAATTTGCAATTTTTCCTATATTTAACTGTTAGTTTCTATAAAGAAACCTTTAAGGATCTATACAAATGACCCCTTGCTGAATTCAGAATTTTGTTTACTTTTTAAAAATGTATATCTTTCCAGGATCCATTATTGCTTTCATACCCATTTCTACCATTAACTGAAGGAGGTTGAAAGCACAAAACATAGCAAAAATAAGCTACGTCCCAAGAAAAAAGTCTGTCATTCCCTAAAATCTGGGAAAATGGTGATTTCAGCCCCACAAACCCTTTTTTTATACAATTTGCAGGGAAAAAGCCAGACGCTTTCATTTGCAGCACTTTTTCCCCAACAAAATTTAACTGTAATTAGGCTAATTTTTGGGACCCCCCCTCTGGGGAATCCACAAACTCTGGGTACCTTTAGAATCCCCATGATGCTTGAAGAAAAGGACGCAAATTTGACGTGGATACCTTATGTGGTCAAAAAGTTACAGGGGCCTAAGCGTGAAATACCCCAAATAGCCACAAGAAGGCTTAGCACGGGGGGGGGGGGGGAGGGAAGGCCTAGTAGCGAAGGGTTTAAATGAAACTAATGTCTGCATCATGAAACATTTGAAATGGTTAAAATGCTTGGTTCAGAGCTGATTAATAATTGAGGATTCACAGTTTTTCCTTTAGTATTGTGTGAAAAAATGTGTATTTCAGAGTGACACGTATATGATTTGATTTGAAAATGATAAACAAGCAAGTCATTCTTTTAGTAGTGCCAAATATTGACATGAAACTTTTAAAAGAAGAATATTGATTGAACTAATTAAGAACATTGAAATACTTATATTATTGTGTGTTTTATATTAATCATAACGTGGAAATCATTCAGCGAGTTTTCATGTAGGCCTCGGATGCTTTTCTTTCCGTGTTTGAAAGGCAGAATCTAGCTGAAGTAGTCACTTAAACGCCGTGGGAACTTTTTGTGAAGTTTCTTTCCTGTGCTCTAAGACAAAGGACTCTCTTTTTGATTCAGCAACACTTTTGACATACATGTATTGATAAAATTGCAAACCCAGAGGGCTCGATTC
The DNA here is from genome assembly GCF_964204655.1 of Triturus cristatus. Taxonomy (NCBI): domain Eukaryota; kingdom Metazoa; phylum Chordata; class Amphibia; order Caudata; family Salamandridae; genus Triturus; species Triturus cristatus. Next base: position 1,194,601,703 of record NC_140591.1, read on the forward strand.
ACAGAACTAACTTAAGACAAAATCATAAACTTACTACCATTTTGGTATTCACAGAAGGCACTTACTCATTTTGGTTTTCACAGAAGGCACTTACTCATTTCGGTATTCACAGAAGTTAGGAGTCCTAACTTTAGAACTCCTAAATGCCTTCTGTGAATACCGAAAGTCTTAAAGTTAGGATTTTTGTTAGTTTAGGAGTAGTAAAGTTAGGACTCCTAACTTTAGGACTCCTAAATGCCTTCTGTGAATAACAAAAGTCTTAAAGTTAGGATTGTTCTCAGTTTAGGAGTAGTAAAGTTAGGAGTCCTAAGGATTTTCTCAGTTTAGGAGTAGTAAAGTTAGGACTCCTAACTTTACTACTCCTAAACTGAGAACAATCCTAACTTTAAGACTTTTGTTATTCACAGAAGGCATTTAGGAGTCCTAAAGTTAGGAGTCCTAACTTTACTACTCCTAAACTGAGAAAAATCCTAACTTTAAGACTTTCGTTATTCACAGAAGGCATTTAGGAGTCCTAAAGTTAGGACTCCTAACTTCTGTGAATACCAAAACGAGTAAGTGCCTTCTGTGAATACCAAAATGGTAGTACGTTTAGGATTTTGTCTTAAGTTAGTTCTGTGAATCCGGCCCCCTGAGAGCATCTGGGAACGGACAGACAGTGAACAAAGTGAATCTTCTTACTTCTGAGGTAAAGATGGAAATATAAAATAATTGAATTTGATGACTTTGCAAAAGGATTACTTAATGGTTCTGGATTTTTTAGTGAGGTATTGATCACACCATGAACAGCACACTGTGGATGACCAATGGAAATCATATGAGATGACTAAAAGGATACTTTGAGGGCATAAACTGAAAACTTATGGAAGTATAATTGCCCCTTGGAGGAGGAGTCAGGGCTGGCTGTCATTTTCTATATTCCTGCCTGGAATGCCATCAAACTGAACTCTGATTTCCCTTTAATGCCAAACCATTGAATTGAACTTTCCTGAACTGACTTGAACCTGCACTTTGCCGGCTGGTAAAGTGTGCCGGGACTAACCTTTCATATATTAATTATGAACAAGGGGAAACCCGTAAGGTGAGAAGGACCTAGGGTGCTTACTATTTCAAAAAACAAATGGTCCTTCAAAATCAATTAAATATGTGAACAATAAATATAGACCAGGATCGGCTCTATATTAGTTTGAAATGTCCAACGCCGATAGAAAATGAAGGGGCAAGCTTATTAGACGGTAAACAGTCATGCACAATTTTTAACTAATGTGTTTAACATGCATTTGCGACCTGTTGAACAGCATGCATGTTAAACACATTAGTTAAAAATTGTGCATGACTGTTTACCGTCTAAAAAGCTTGCCCCTTCATTTTCTATCGGCGTTAAGCTTGTTTGTTTAGTCTGAAAAATGTCTTTAAAATTGTGATTGTCTTTAATTGTTTTGTTTGTTGAAGGACACAGGACTGTGCCCCACTCTAATTTGTTGGTTGTATATTCTATTCATTACGCTTATTATTAAATCTATATATCCGGCTGGACATTTCAAACTAATATAGAGCCGATCCTGGTCTATATTTATTGTTCACAGATTTAATTGATTTTGAAGGACCATTTGTTTTTTGGGACTAACCTTTCAGCTGAAGGGTTGACTGACTCCTTTATGAGGCACGCTGTGCTTCATTTTCTGCACACTTGGCTTGTATGATATAAACGCTGAAGCTCAATTTTTCCAATGTTTCTCTCTCCTTCCTTTCTTAGGTTACCAGAAAATGTTTTCATTATTTGAATCTGTATGACATTGTGTAGGTAATTGCACCCATGGACTGTTATTAAATCTGATAATGTTATACAATTTCATATTTCCAAATTATTCAAATTGAGACTTTAGATAAATGAATTACGTGAGCAAATCTTTATCGTATTTGAGTCATTTTTGGAGTGAGCATTTCTTGTCCTAAGAATTACGAATTTTGATGTCATTTGTGAATTGGATGATGGCCATTAGCATGTTTTTGGCATTTTCTTATTTCAGGTCCTCATATGGAATTGCCTCACATTCTCCACATACCCAAGTCTCTGTTAGCTCACATAAAAGATCCACTGGAGGACCATTGAATGAGTAGGTTATCTTATGGGCCCAGCAAAAGAAATGCTCAGATTGTAAATTAGTAGGGTGATAAGAAAATCTTCCCTGCCCTCCGCTGTATCACTTTATAAAGCATAATCCTTGATCAACATCATTTCACATTTGGGGTAAGTGTGAGTGTCTCATCAGTCTTTGTCTTTTTAACTTACAGATTCCACTCACTGGAGTGTTACAGTAGTAACATCAGCTGTATCTTTGGCACAGTGCCAGTAGTTGCAGTTGGGCGCACCAGCACTCATTTTGCGGACCAACGCTTATCTGATCTCATCAGACTTTGACCTAGAGCAAGAGAGAAAAACAACAGGAGAGGGGGAACGAAGGAGGAAGAAAAAGAGGGGAAAACATTGACAAAGAAAGCAGGGACTGAAAAAAGAGCTAAAAGAGTTAAAGAAAGGGCCAGGGAGTGTCTGGTGGTGGATGAAAGAGTTATGAGGTGAATTCAAGACTACGTAGCCTGAATATTCAACACCCCCAGCATTTGCTGTGGGATTCTCAATAAACAATTGCCCTTTTACAAACTAAGTATTGTTTCAGCAACACATCATGACATATTTTTCTCTCAGGGTAATGCATTTAACATGGAAAATCAGTTCCTGTTTTCAAGTCACAGACTATACACAGTTGAAAACAGGGGCTACCCCCGGAGATTGTCCTGTAACTTGTAGATTATGTACCAAAAGGAGAATATAAGAATTAGATCCTAGATGTTTGGAATGGCTACTACCTTACATGATAACAACATATATTAATGACTGTAACTCTCCAGTGTGAATCTGAACATGAATGGGCCGATTCAGAAAAGATTTCTTTGAGTATGTGAAGTAATACTAATTTCCTGACATAAATGCTATTGATTTACTTTTGGTTGGAGACCTCCTCCTACACCTGCCCTGGCTTCTATTTGGAGAGTTATCTGCCATTAGGGTGGAGAACTCTGCATGTGGAAGTATACATTCTAGGTGTAAATATGTGTGGTGGGTAAATGGAGAGTGGTAGTACAAATATCTATTCCTAAAAGGGTGGAGTTTAGGGGAAGTCAAGAAAATGTTTAGGCAGGTACATTCATATGTTCAAAAAAGTAAGAGCATTGCCATTCACCCCAAAGTTACACAAACAAACATATAGTACAACAGAATTCCTGGCAAAAGAGGCCCAAATCTACTCCAGCCAAGCCTTGAGTAAGTCGCACACCACACATGGCCAGACATTGCTACGTAAGCATCTCTCATAAAAAATCAGTTTAGCCAGAGAATAATACTAGCAGCACACAGGGAAAATAAGAAATGAAATGGGAAAACACGTTTTTCCATTGAAAAATATACATATAAATACTTAAAGAAATAATAAGAAATTGCTATATTGTTATTTTTTGATTCAAGTAATAGGGAACACACAGAGCAAAATGTTACATTCACATTTGACACATCTGCTACTGCAATGGGAGGAAATGAATAGCATTTGCTCCACCTCACCATCCAAGATGTGAAGCGCATCATAACAGCAACCAACGCCACACAGCACATCATAACCGCAACCAACGCCACACAGCCATCCCACATAAGGCGGCAAGACACATGCCTAATAATAAAATATATTTCAACCATGTTGTTGATGCTCTTTGTTTATTGCTACTTATTTTGAGGAAAAATATTTGAGGGGAGAGATAAATGGTGTAGAGTCAGAGAAGCAACTTCTTTGGGAAGTCCAGTGAAACAGTCATTGCTAGCTTTTGCTTCTCACCTGAGGTGATCCTTGACATTTTTCTGACTGGGAGTAGGAGCTCACTTGACCCAAAGCTTGCTCTTGTTTCGATTCCAGATGCACTCCATTTTTTTGGCCACTCGATCCTTCCAGATGGTAGTAGAGACAACTTAGGCATCTCACAGACAAGTCAATAATGCTGCTTATAAATACAATAGGTATTGAGATGCATCACTAGCTGAGTGCACCAGTTTATAATTCACAGTCACTGGTAGAAAGACAACAGGGGGCTATCAAAATGTATGCCATTGCCCATTTCGCTGGTGCATTAGGTGCCATTGATTGCATCCACATGCCACTTCAGCCTCCACAACACATTGAACATCATTTCCGCACAGACACAACTGGCACTCCATAAATGTACAAGCTTTCTGTGACTCCAGGGGTGGCATTGTTGACATGTTCATTGCCTTTGCTGGGTCCACACATGACAACCACATTTTTCGACATTGACCAATTGCATGTAATTTGGTTGTCGGCGACTTCGGTAACATCTGCCTACTAGGTAAAGCTGACTCACACTCTCACTGCCTGTTTACCTAGGCAACAGCATCAATAACATACTCACGCATATCTTTAAAACTTGACAACATATACACAAAACATTGCATGTATAAATAGAATGTCTGATACATTCTCAAGGTTACCACATCACAAAAACTTATATGTGTCTTTACTGCAGATAATTGCGGGTATGACTTCTCTCCCAATCTCCTTCTGATGTCCTACGGCACTGCCTCAACAGAGGTGCAATAGGGCACACACACCTACACTAGGCATCATTGAATGTACTTTGGGTATCCTCCAATAGAGCTTCAGATGTCTGAACCTCACAAGTATTCTTCAGAAATAGTGTGCAAACCTACTGTAGCCTGTTTTCTGTTGCACAACATTGTCATTCCTATTGCTTGCATGTGTACATTATCCCAGAATTACAGCCACATCCAAGTACCCGGGGAGCCATGCAGAACAGTGATCAATGTGTGTGAGCTGTTGGTTTGACAGCTGCATTACAGGGTTGATTAATAGTGGACTATGACACCATTCTAAGACACAACTATTTTATTACAAGAATGTCACATCCAAACTTGGCTCACTGGTTTATTAAGTTAGCAAAAACAATAAAGGACAAATATATGCAAAGTATCATTCATTCAAGGTCACATTGTCCTTGACAACTAGAAATACTGACAACATTGACATAAAAAAAGAAATACATCATGGAATGTGATGATACAAAACATTTAACATACACAGAAAACTTTTAGAAAAACTAATAAAATATTTCTGAATGCCTTCTGCTGTTCAGGGCCTCCATCTGAGCGTAGAGGTTGTCCAGGCTGTTTTTAGGAGCCTCAGGTGAAGTAGGAAGAGCCTGGAGTACTGTCTGTCGAGTTGAGAAGATACTGTAAGCACTTGGGTTACCGGTTGAGGGGCGTGAAACCCTCCTCAAGACACAACCACAATCCTTGCCAGGATAAAGTCACAAGCAAACCCCAAATTAACTTGTGCTCATCCCTCAGGTAGCTTGGCACATAAGAGTCGGGTTTAACTTAGAGGAAATGTGTAAAGTATTTATGCATTAATTCACACTTCAATAAAGTGATACAAAACACACAAAAAATCATACAAATTTAGCAAAATAGAATAAGATTTAATAAACTATTTAAGACCAAAATTAACTGATATGCAATTTTAAGCATTTAGGTGAAAATAGCTCCGAAAAGCACAAGCGCCAACTATGGTTATAAGGTTGCCCTGGACTTTGACAATGACATACGTTCAGGCCAACAGGGACCATGTTAGGCCTACTGGAGAAGAGTACCTTAAATCTTGGTCGTGTCAAGGATGCGTTGTGCAGCTGAGGCAATGTGAAGTCCTGGAGTGGAGATGCGTAGCGCAACACTGGTTCCGGGAAGCTGCGACCCTGCAAAATGAGTTTATGTGTCATCATCGAGGATGCCATTGGTGAGAGGCTTGCAATGCATCGAAGATGTGTCCCACACATCTTGGTTCTGGAGAAGTTGTGGGGCTTGCCATGCTGAGCCTGGCATCATCGTTGATGAGGGGCTTGCGATGTGACGACCTGCGTCACGGATGCATCGTGCATCAGCAGTTCCAAGGAAGGTTGTGATGTGGAGTTTTGTGAGGGGATGTGTCGCACTGGGGATCTGATTCTGAGTTTTGAAAGGTGATGTGTGTGCTACGTAGATTTTGCTGCAATCACACTTGGGCTGGCAAAGCACTTTCAGGCCCACTTCCAAGGGTCCAGAACTGTAGTGGCACCACTTGGGAGGGCAGGTAGTAACAGCTGGCAGAGTCCTGGTGCGTTTTTGTTGCAGCCTGTCCTGTCCCTACGGCTCTGATTAGGAGGCCAGTACAAGGAGATACAAGCACTTTAGCATTGGTTATCAGTGGTAAAGGGCACAGAGTACTAAGGCCAGCAAAAATGAGATCAGAAAAAAAACAGGAGGGGTGAAGGTAAGCGTTTTGGGGAAGACCAACCTAAGGCTGACAAGGTCTAACAGATACTCCCAGAACATTCTTTGCCTTTAATCTTCTCCAGTGTCAGGGGTTCTCCCAGCACTAACGGGACACCCTGGCTTTTAAGGTGTGGGAATCCAACTGCACTGCAGCCCATGCCGATGGCTTACAGATCTCCATCCACACTGTAGTGTATTGCACTGCTCAGCTTGGTCACTGATCCTCTGTAGAATTGAGGATACTTGTCAAGTTCATAATCCCCTCACTGAGGTTAATATGTTCTTCTTTTGAAAAACTGGGGCCTCCCCTCGCAATCCTCAGCAATGTGGGGGATATTTAGAGTTAAAAGAAAGGAGGTTGATTGCTTGGTTGTCCCGGAATGGCTCTGGAATGACTTACATGTATTCCTTCTTGTCATATACAGTTTGTCTGTGGACAATTTCACCACACGATCTGCTATGTATTTCTTCACTTGTATAGTGGAGTAGAGGAAATATGCTATGGAGGTAGAATTCATAGTTAATTTGACAGTATTTATGACAGTCTGCACAGTGTAATATTGAATATAAATGTACTGACATGTTCAAGTTTATACCTAGATGTAGAAGCATGCTTTAATTATAATATGTTAATGTAATATTACTTGTGTCATATGTTTTTGTCCATACACTACAAGTAGGGTATCATGATGTGACTTAAAATTGTTACTGTGAATGAATAATGAATGCCATACAAATATGTAATGTATGAATGAATACATGAGTAATGTGTTAGTTATGCTCTTTTATGCTACTATAAGCATCCTACTACTGCTTGACATCTCATATGTTTACCAAGATTTTTGAAACTATAGCAAATGTGAAAAATAATTTTGGAAAATACAAAGTAATATATCCTTCTCTTGAATCTTTGATTGTCATTGTTACACACTGTTAACAGTGAGATCTTCTTACCAGATGTGTGATAATAGGAGATGTAATCCTATGATATTGTTATGCATTGTCACATTTTTTAGTATTTTCATTCAAATTATTATTTTGCTTACATAACAAGGTACACATACACATGATATTTTATTCCTTACATATTCAAAGAGTAGTCAAAAAGCTAGCCATCAACAGGGTTAAAGAAGAAAGAAGACATTGGCCATTAGGTGTCTACAAGATGAAAGAACTAGCAACACCACAGAGGAGGAGGTATCATCCATCATCAGGGAGGAGGCACCTTCTCAGATACTAACAAGCCAAGAAACTCCAGATAAAGGCTGGTAAGCCATTGAGGGGTTGGTACATCTTGACAGCACATGAAAGAAGGAGGCATATGAGGGGGCTCTTCTTGGCCCAAAAGAAGTAACCTCAGTGGTGTCCAAGGAGTAGGCCCTTCCATCATCGGAGAATGAATCTGGCCCTTCCACCAGTCAAGAAGTCTCTCAACAATGGGCTCTTCAGAAGCATGACCTGCAGTGACTCTTCCTAGGATAAAATGCGTCCCTGAGAACCCTGAATCCTTATATGATATACGATTCCACCCCCAGAGTATTTGACAATGGCTGCTTTCCAGGAGACCATGAGGCAGGTACTTTCTAGCCATCAGGCATCCTCCTTCGGCCATCAAGAGGTGGCTGCAAAGGTAAATACATTCTGAGAGGTTCAGGCTGCCCAGCACAGAGAGGTCTCCTGTCCTCTAGGACTTCGGACATATCCACACGCTCTACAACCCAATCCCCTCTGCCCACGCTGGTGACGTGTACCCTAGTATGTCTTTCACCTCAATCCTTAAACCTTCCCCAGTGTTTAATGATCCTTGGTTAGTGCCCCGTCCCTCCCCACAACCATCACAGTCTGGACTGCTGGAAGTCCAGGTGGTATTGGCATCTGATGAAGAAGACTATAATTCCCAGGTTTTGTTTCCGTATTCCAATGATACCTCATCAGAAACTCAATCTTGGTTGGAGGATTGGCTTTAAAATAGTTTTGGAGGGCAAGACGCTGATAAGGAAATTGGGGTTATAACCTGGCCTTCTTCCCAGGTACAACAAGAGCACAAATAGCATCCAGTGCCAGGGCCATTAATAGTGGAGCCAGAGGCTAGAAAATTACACGAATTTCACCACACGCAATTGGCTGGCTTCCACCCCGATGCGCCAAAGTGGGTCAATGAAGCTTGGGGGACATCCCTACAAAAAAATGAGAGGCCAGCCAAACATTTGTTGGTGACAAAGCAAAGACCCACACTAGGAGGCTGGTACAGGGGGAGACGAAGTGGCAGTCACCTTGTGGAATGGGATCACACTGAAAATCAAGAACAAGGTACCTCAGAGAGGAGTAGAAAGGGGTGGCTGGCGACCCAAAGGGCCTTGGGATGCCAAATGGCTGGGTTTACTGGGATGGAAGTGGGAGACAATAGAAGATAAGGCAGGCAGAGCACCTTGTGGTATTCCTAGTATTAGTGTGTTCTTAGTAAGCCTAAAATATAGAACTTAGAATATGGTAAGGTTGCCTAGAGATGTTTAGAACACTGAATGATGTGCAGAGGATATTCAAATAGGAGAGAAGCTGTTACTCTTGATGCTGTTGGATGAGGTTTCTTCATTTGCTTGTACCTAATAAAACCTCAATGAACTACTTCTGATCTTCGTGTACTTGATGAAGAGGCTACACCTCCACACACCTGCTGCTCAGCTCATGGCCACACCGCCTGCAAGTGGACAGTAGTTGGCAGGATTACGTTTTTAAACAGCTCAGAGGTCTTCCCCAGCCAGGTATGGACTGATTATGTAGATGATGTGTTTGTCATAAGATGTGTAGTTTTTATTGCCTACAAGCTGATGAGCTATATTAAATATATAATAAAGGACTTGGACCTTTTTTCGCCAAACTGCGACCACGCATGGTTTGAGGGAAACAGGAAAGGTTGCTGCAGGATGTCAAGGAGACGGAATGGCAAGAATGGCTGGGTTAAAGAAAGCATATTCCAAGATGTAAACTCTGCAGGTAGGTTTTTGAATAACATTTTGTAGAAACTGCTACAAAATGCAGTTTGTGAATAGGTGCCTGTGTGTCTTGCATTCACAATTTCTCTCATCGCCCTTTTCTGGAAGATTTCTGTTCAGTCACTAAATATTGCTTCATGTCTAGCAATTTTATGCTTCCATTTTCCTGGAATCCTACTCTTTTGACAAATGTATTAGCTAATTGAACATGTTTTTTTTCTAGTACTAGGAGTCTACAGTTTTTACTTTTCAACTTTGTAGAGTAATTTGTAGCTGCGGTGGTGTATGCACTTCAGGGCATATTAACAAGCGGCAGCGATAATTATCGCTGGCTGCTCTTAGCGAGAAAAATGTTATTGCTGGCTATCGCAGGAAATTATCGCCATGCTATAGCGTTGTATTAACAACGCATAGCGCAATGGCGATAATTTCCCAGCGATAGCGATGTTTTCCATGGAACATCGCTGGTTTACCCTGTGGTCGTATCAGCATTATCCACCCCCAATGGTAAGTATAGCTAAGTCTGCATTTTAGCAGACGTTAGTTTTTGGAGAAAACAGCTGTTTTCTCCAAAAACTAACGTCTGCTAAAATGCTTGGGCAGCCTTGTAAATATTGCGAAGTGTACATCAGCGATATTTACAAGGTTGTACTGCCCGGTGACGCCCACTTTGCATCTCATTCGAGATGCAAAGGGAGGCTTCGGGTAAAAGGGTGCTAACATGCGCTGATGCATGTTATCACTCTCTTGTAAATAGGGCGATATTTTTATCTGCGCTTTTTTGGCCCTTGTAAATATGCCCCATCATTCTGTATTTCGTTTTCTCTGTGGGTGTTGCCTGTACGATAGCTCTCTGACCTCCCTTCGCGAGTTTCGTCTCTCATTTGTGTGATTCCTTTTTGGCAAGCAGATAATGCGAATCATTTTAACAAAATCCATTCAAACAAACACATAGCACATTTGAAAGTGATGAGCTTACGTATCACCGAGTGTGACAATTTTGGTTCCAATCAGCACTAACTAAAGGTTCCAAACTGTTTTTTTAATACAAAATCGCGCCTGAAAGTAGATTATACTCTTGAAAATGGAGTCATAGGGTAAGTAACAGCCTTGAAAGAGGTAGCGGTTAATAAAGCCATATTCTCTGCAACAATAGAATGTGGGCGCAGAGACAGATTTATTCTGGTTTTTCTTAGAAACTCTGAAGTCACAGTAAAAGGTGTTTTGATAAATGGGCCGAGAGCAACTGGCGCCATCAAACTCCCACCCATTAGGCACTGTGAGGGGGTGATAAATGACCGCATGTGGTCATACAATCGCAAACTGCTCTATTTAAGGCCGTTATTGCATGTCTGTGTACCAGAAAAGATGGACACTAACACATGAGGTGTCCATACCTTCTCATTTGCCTCTTCACGTGGTACTCAATCTTGTACCGAGCATACTTTTATTTAGCTCATGATACCTCTGCTGGGATTCACTGTGTCACAATTGTGACACTAGTGAATGCATCCCCTCCAGCCTTCTTTTCAAATATGATGACCCACTGAAAAGTTTACAATCCGAGTTTTGGCAAGTATTATAACAACAATGCATTTGTGAACTGGGCAACCCAGTTAAAGCATTCTTTTAATTATGAAACAAATTTAAAACTAAGTTTAGAGATACAAAACCAGGTAATTGCACCATGTCTGAAATTCCCACACCAATGAAGATCACAGATAGCTCCTGAGCATTATAATAGAAGGTCTGATGAAGTAATTGAAACAGCGCAATGTATACCTTTACCTGTTTCTAGGATGGCTTATCGTGTCATCAGTAGACAGGGTACATTTGCACATTTTTACACAATGCTGCTCAGCAAGCAAATTTGTTATGCTGTGTTGTGCAAAGGGGAAAACAGCTCAGAGCTGTATCTATTTCGATTATACTGCTCCTGCTGTCATGTCATCCATGTACTGGCGCACAAATAGGCTGCCTTCCCCGATGCACACTCACGGCCCCCTTCATGAGCTTTTGACGCAGCACATCAAGTCACTTTGCCGTGCTGCGTGACAGGGAGAGGACAGGAGTGCACCATATTTAGGTCAACACAGCACATTCCTGTCCTTGTCCGTGTGCTGGCACCGTTTTGGCAGCCTAACGCTAACACAGCTACCCTTGCACCATGGTGCAAGGGTGCATGTGTTGCATGCAGGATTGCTTTTCCCCTTCCTACACAAGAACAATCCAGGGAGGCGCGTTCCTCTTCCTATGTGTGCTGATGAATGCAGCACACATAGAAAGAGGAAGAAACGATGAAAAATAAATATATTTTTCCTGATTACGCCTACCCTTACAGGTTCTTGCAAATCTGGGGATGCATCGAAATCCATTGGAGTTGCATGAGAATGCCCACCCAACGCCCAAGGAACGCCTACCCAGTGCAGAGTGATGCAGCAATTTGCGCTGCGTTATGTTACTCCAGATTTTTTCAGTCACTCAGAGTCACACAAAGTGACTTCACGTGGCTTCAAAAATATGACTTAGAAGTTTGCTCATGCATGTCCTACTTTGAGTGGTGCAAGTGTGATGCAACCCACTCATTTATGAGGCCCTCACAGTCTAGCCGAGAATGAGTATTGGAAGCATACACTTCAAGTGCAAAATCTTATGCTAGATACATTTCGGAAGGGCCCCACGCACTTGAAGTGCGCTGTGCACTTCAGCACACATGCAATGGACAGCTTTTTTGGAGAAATAGAAACATTTCCCATTGTTAAACCTGTTGTGTCCTAACAACTGCTCTTGCATTCTTGTCATGTTTACCAGCCTTCATAGGTTCTGGAAGGTAGACCAAAGGAAAAGACAGCTGCTGCTGTTAGGACATATCCATGGGTTGTTCATCCGCCTCCCACTCAGGGAGCAATTGAAGAAGGATTAACAAAGGGTATGTGAAGCACAAGTCATCGCACCAACAGAGTCATCAGAATTGCTTAGCCCCATTGTTTTGGCAAGCAAATCTGATGGGAATGTGCGCATGTGCATTGACTTGAGGGATCTTAACCTCAATATTCTGGTCGACAGTTATCCTCTACCACATATTAATGAGATGATGTCGTTTGTCACTAATGCATCCTATTTTTCATTGATTGATCTCTCAAGCTCATGTCACCAGGTCAGGTTGCACCCAACGTCTAGGAACCTTACTTTGTTTATCACACCGGAAGGGGCTCTGCGATTCATACAAATGCCATTTGGTTTGGCGTCTGCCTCCACCGTCTTCCAGAGAGTAATGTGCAAGATTTTGGGGGGGATGTCCAAGCTTTTGGTGTTAAAAAAAAATAAAATGTAATAAAAATAAAAAATGAAGGGAACACTATGTTCCTTACTCTAGGGGCATTCACTCTATCATGTTCTATTCCTATAGCCCATATAGCATATATCCAAAGGGACAGTTGCATAGTACTGGTGACCAGAGAAAAGAAGCTTTGCACCAAGGTAACCATCTCCTCTATTCCGACTTTACAAGACTGTCAGCACTTATCTCTGAAACTACAATCTATCATTAGTGACACACACTAAGCATCACATCTCTTTTGAGTTTTAAGTAATGCACACTGGGTATGCATGCAGAGGTTTAGAGCACCGTTACAGGATGGTCATATTATGCACAGTATGATGCATGAGAATTCATATTCATACGTTTTTAGCCTGGCCAGAAAGCATGCTGTAGGATGGCTAAATGTCAAGCACATTGATGCATGTAAATTAACAACGTAGCTTCAAGCCCGCTCAGAAAGCATGGGGCTACTGCACCTGAGTCCCTGCACGAGAAGCACTTTCATTTTTGTTATTCAGGTTCTGATGGCACAAACTTACTTTTCCTGTGACACACAGACCACTTTTAATTTTTTATAAGTAATGTTGCTATACAGAGCATTTTTACTCTAACCCAGATCTGTGTCTAAAAATTGTTTTTAGATGATACTCATCATGGCTTCCTGACGAAGGCTACTAGGACGAAATGTGCATAGGGGATATACTTTATCTTATCCATATGCCATGTTATATATTCAAATGTTTCTAAATCAATTGAATCTTTAGAATTGTAATCTCTCCTTTTCTGATTCAAACTGCATATAAAGCTCCATACCACTAGGTCATAGATATAGAGTGAAAATTATGTGATTTCTGTGGACCGTGATACCATGATACATACATTTCAGATGATTAAATGTAGAAGTGGGAATGATTATCCAAATGCATCTTCACAGTAATTGATCAAAGGAGACACATTTGCTGTTTAATGAATCTTGATTTGTGTATTTGATTAAACACACTGTAATTTTTTTTTTACATAAATATACATCTTTAATACCATTGAATTACCTTTGTCATACACTCAGATCTGGGTTCTTTATTTATTAAGTATATTGTTTGCCCATAATTATAATAGTTTCCTATGTATTTGTACACACATTCAAGGTTTTGGTGTTTCAAGATGATGTGCTAGTGTGGGGAGCTAATTTGGATGAACACGATTTGATCCTGGAAAAGAAGTTGAACAAGTTACAAGATGCAGGTCTGTCTGTGGGGGTGAACAAAGTGCAAATTTGAAGTGAAACAAATTGATTACCTTGGGCACACCTTGCCATGGGAGGGGGTGAAGCTTAAAACTAAATTATTAGATGCCATAGCGGATGCACCACCACCACGTGACAAGGAGCAATTGCACTCATTACTCAGTTTAGCGGAATTTTATTCCAAATTTGTTTAGCATTTCGCTGACAAAGTACATGTTCTAAGGGTGCTGTTGAAAAAAGGGAACACATTTGAATAGTCAGATGAATGTCAGGCTGAGTTTCAGATTATAAAAAAAAAAACTGTGAAGGCTGTGGTGTTGAAACCTTTTAACCCTTCTGATTGCAGCAAGATTGTGGTAGACGCAAGCGCATATGGACTGGGAGCTGTCCTAATGCAAAAACATCTTGGGCAAGAATGTGCAGTGGCCTTTGCATCCCGCACTCTTAAGGGGGAGAGGCTACTTATTCTGCCATGGAGAAGGAAGTCCTAGCATGCTTGTGAGGTGTGAACTATTTTAACACCAATGTCTGGGGGACCCATTTTGAGGTCAGGTCAGATCATAAACCACTTATAGATTTGTTTAGTACCTAGGGAGCTAATAAAGTGACTCCCAGAGTTGCCAAATGGCTGTACAGACTTCACTCATTTGTACATATATGACTTTTCACTGAATTATGTTCCGGGAATCCTCAATGTTATTGCAGACTGTTTATCAGGTCTGATGCTACATTGTGGAGATGAAGAAGAAGATTCCAATGATGACTGAGTGGTACGCACTGTATCTGAGTCATGTGAGGGTGCCATTTCTGTGGATGAGTGGAAATATGCTGTGGAAGAGGATGCCACCATTAAGGAGCTAATGGCTGAGTTATCCAACCCTTCTGGATCTAATATTATACTTAAGAAAAACTTTGGTGAGTTCTGGACAGCCTGGATGGAACTTTCGGTTGAGGATGGAGTGGTGCACAGGAATGACAGGTTGGTGGTGCCAGAAGGCTTATGTCCTAGGCTTTTAATATTACTGCATGAAGGGCATAGTGGAATGTCCGGTATGAAGAGAAAAGCCAGGGAGACTTTTTGGTGGTCCGGAATGGGCAGGGAGGTGGAAGAGCATGTGCGGGTCTGGGTAGATTGTATGTGCAGTGATAAGTCCCACTGTGTGGAAGAATCTCCCACTGTTTCCACTAATTTTCCAAGCAATCCATGGAAAAGGGTGGCTATGGACATATGTGGGCCTTTCTCTGCCAAGGGGATTACAAATAAATTTACCTTGGTATTAATTTATTATTATTCCATGTGACCAGAGGTGGCATTTTCTGGAGAAATAAAAGCGGCAAATGTAATTGAGTTTTGTGACCAAATTGTTGGCAGGGAGGGTTGTCCTGACATATAAGTTACAGACAATGAGCCTCAATTTGCACCAGAAGAATTTAAATCCTATCTATCCAAAATGGGCCTATCTCACCATACCACTGCTGTTTACAAACTCAGGGAAAATGGCCGAATCGAGAGGTTCAACCGAGTCTTAAAAGAATGTGTTCAATTGATTGAGAGTAGTGGTAGGGATTGTAAGGTAGCTGTATAAGAAATGTCATGGAGTTACCGTACCACCCCCCATTCTGTCACCAAGGAGACCCAGTTTAAACTCCTTAAAGGGAGACAACCAGGGACAAGGATTTCTCCTGCGTGGCTGCTTAAGGATTTTTCACGGAATGTGTGTGAGAGGTGTTTAGAGCGCAAGGTCAAAAAGCTCCAGGGCAAGTATGTATGTAGACATAATGACAGGTTGAAAAAAGGAGGACGAGTGTTCGCAGTTGGAGATTGGGTAAGTACTAACAGTATGGGTGTTCAAAAAGGGGATTGTCGAAGTGGTTGGTGCCCAAATGTATTACTAAGGTTGCTGTCAACAATGTATGGTAGTCTGTTGGCAAGAAGTGAAATATCTGAAGAGTTACTTTGTGCAATGATGTAGAACGAGATGTGTGGCTGAAAAAGTTGGGTGGTGACCAAGTGGAAAATGTGGTGAATGATATATGTCAGGAGAAGACGGTGTTTAAAAGTTATGGCAAATCTGCTGCTGTGGGAAGTACCAGATGAGTCAGGAAGAGTCCTAAGTGGCATAATGATTACGTGCATAATTACTATTATGTAATGTTCTTTTTGTTCTTTTATGTTCCCTGTGAATTTATGAATATCGTTTTTATTATTAGTGTTGTTGTAAAGGAAGATGTGGTGTGTCCTATCAACTGCTCTTGCATTCTTGTCATGGTTACCAGCCTTCATAGGTTCTGGAAGGTAGACCAAAGGAGAAGACAATTGCTGCTGTAAGGACATGTCCAGGGGTTGTTCCTCCTATCCTAATAAAGTTCTTCTATCCAAAAACTACTGTCTGTAGTCTGCTTCAAGGAGGCGTTCGTTTTGAATGCAAAGCCCATCTATCTTAGTTGATTACGTTTTGGGTAAAAACCAATGGGTGTTTGAGCAGATCTGCTTAATTAATGTCCTAATAATATCCTCTTGAGGCAAAGCTACGTAAAGCAGTGCAAAGCACTTTTTGCACTGACAAAACAGCACCTTTCCTGCACAAAACACCTTTTGCACTGGAAATTAAGTAGCAGTGCATTACTCTGCTTAGCTTTGAATTACTTTGCAGCGGTGCTATGCCTTATTAAGTCTGGGCCATCATGCCTCGGGTAAAAAGAGGAGTCTGCAGTGTCTAGGCCAGGTAGCATACAAGGATTATTTTTAAAATAAAGATGCGTTTTATATTACAGTGACAGTTCACTTTATGACTACTTTACATTGCTACCATAAGCGTAAATGTAAATGAGTACACATAGCCCCCCTCCAAGGTTACTTAAATGGTTCATCTTTTGAGTCTCAGAAGACTTCCATGTTTGGTGGATGGTGGTTCTAAAGTTGTAGAATTCAAACCCAGTCCTTCCTTGGGCATCCGGAGATTTGTGATAGATTACATGTACGTCTTCTTGATAGATGAAATGGGGATTCAATGCATTCCAATCGCAAGCCCCCTGTATTTTAAACATTTTCTCCATGCTACTTTCTGTTGAATGCAACATGCTTTATCACCCCGAAATATCTGGCTTCATCGTGGGGTAGTGTAGGAGATCAGATATTGAAAGTAGAATGACTTTACTGCGTTAATGGGCCATTCATCCATAGCCCAGTGCATACATCTGTGAGCCTTGATTACCACCATTTTGTTCTTTCACCCTGGAGTACGAATGTGAAAGAAATTGGGAGTCAGATTTACAAGCCACTTGCGACACTTTTGCGCTGCAGTTGCGTCACTTTTTTAGGAAGCAGAGGCGGCATAACCAATGCGCCATGTTGTGGCCCATTTACAACGTGACGCATCTAGTGAGATGCATCACGTTGTAAAGCCCCGCGTCACATTATACCTGCGTCAGGAATAATGTATGCAGGGTCGGCGTTCCCATGCAAAAAGCAATGTAGAACTGACGCAGTGAAATGTACAACATTTCACTGCATCACCATAGGCCTTCACTGCGTCAAAATCCCTACACCTGCTAAGACCAGCCATAAGGAATAACGCAGTGCTTTTTGTATGGGACTCACCCATCTGACGTGTGGCAGTGCTGGAGTTGCATCATTTTCATGAGCATCTCCAGCCATGCGTCACTTTTGTGCCAACAGATGCGTCAGAATTTCTGATACATCTGTTAATCCTTGCACCATGGAGCACTGTATTGTAAATACAGTGCATCCATGGTGGTGTAAGGACATTTGGCACTGGCGCAAGTAAACTGACGCATCAATGCAGATGTTCCAGTTCCTCATAAATGAGGCCCTGGGTTATTAGTTGAGAGGGGTAAAAGCCTCATTCAAATAATAAACACAATTCTTGTCAGGGTAAAACAGAAAGTTCACTAAATAAACCGTTGCTAAACTCTCTGGTAGCATGACACAAAGCAGTCAGGTTTATCTTAGAGGCAATGTGTAAACTATTTATACAGGACTCAAACAGCAATGAAGTGAAAACACAACACAAGAAAAATCCCAACTAATTTATTAAAAACAGAATATACTGTACTGAATAAAATGACACCTAAACACCAACATTCCAATCAGTAGAATCGGAGCTATGAATTGTCTAAGTTTTAGGTGAAATAACCTCAGAAAAGCAAAAAGCACCACTCAAGGTTATCTGGTAATGCTTGACTGGGTGAAAGTCACAGGTTCAGGCTGACTGTGATGGAGAGCTGGTCAGATACATGAACCAGGTTTGTTATGCTGAAGATTTACCTTCTCGAGTCTGTGCACAGAGCTGCTGTTTGCTTTGAATAGGGCCATGAGGAAGTTGTTGTCAGCACAAGGTGCAGGTCAGGCATCACGGAAGGGCAGTGCTGTAGTGCGACGAGCTGGTCATTGATGGAGCTTGCTTTTGTGGTCAACATGGACTCTCACTTTTGGCGTGAAGTGCAGGTATTGCTGGAGCTTTGCTTTGGCTGTTGTCGCGGAATGTTGCTGTCAGTGCGAAGAGCAAGTCAGGTCCTGCTGGAGCTTCAAGTTGGATGTCATTGCTGGCAGTCAATTCTCTGAGTGAAGAGGTCACTTTGCTGTCACAAGGATCCCAAACTCCTGTAGCTTCACCTTTTCTTGAGGAGGAATACACTCTGATTCCAGCCAAGGATCCTCTTGGGAAGCAGAACTTTAGCTCAGGTCAGCAGCAGGGCTCAGGCAGGTCCAGTTGATGCCAATCATATGGGAAGTTATAGGGAGGCCTCTGGAAGTTTGTTGTATTTCTGTAGCTCAAACAGGATGTCAGTCATCTGACCCTTGGAGTCACGTCCTTTGTCAGTCAGCAGTGAATTCCATTTTTGAATTTTCCACAGGTATAGGAGTGTATTGATGAAACGTTCTAAAGGTGCCACTTTTATCCCAAGTGCCAGTCTGTGGGTGGGGACACCTCTTCTGTCTAACCTTCCCCTTTTCCTGGGTTTAGCTCCAATCTGTCTAAGGTAACAAAGGGCCGGGAGGCCATGGTGTGAGGTGCATTTGCAGGTGGCAGGGCAGGTTACCTGTAGAAGTCAGTAAGGGGATGGGCAAGCTTTGAGGCTAAACCTTGAAACACAGGAAGGAGTACACCCCCTAGAGTATTCAGCTAAGCAGAGCAATAACCTGCCCTACATCAAAGGCTCTTATGTCTTCATGTCTGAAAGGAATACAGAAAACAATACAGGAGAGCCATTCACATAGATGTGACCCTAGACACTGGCAGAATGGCACATTTGGTTTCTAAAAGTGGAATTTTCAGAATAGTACCTTAAAATCCAGCTTTACCATTAAAGAAGATTTTACATAACATTTAATTTGAGTGTAAACAGCATTTTTCCCTCTGGTCTTAAACTGAAGTTATTAAATATTAAGTGTAATACTGAGTCGATGGGCTTCATGGTGGCAGGGGTTTCTTCTAGGATGATGACAGCCAAGGTGTTATCATTGGTTCTTTGGATAAGATCCGGAGGTCTTTGGAAAGGTGTGCCAGGTGTGATTGCAGGTTGAAGAAGTTGTAAATGGCAGTGATTTGTTTGCTTCAGAATTGAGAAAGATTGGTGCAGAGGTCCTGTAAGTGTGTGATTAATTTGGAGGCAGCCTCTGCCACAGGTGATGTGAAGTTCTTCACAATGGTGACAATTTCTCTGCTTCTCTTGGTGCTGGCATCAGGGCAGTCTCCCATGGCGGTGTGTTTGGTGGTAGGGTCTTAGGTCAAATTTGAACGTGCTCTGTCTGTAATGTCCTGGTTCATTTTCCTTTTACACTCAAGTTGTTTGCAGTGGCATTTCATCAGTCTGAGTTCCTCCATGTACCAACTGGCCTGGGGTCTAGATCTTGCTGTATTGCTGTGTTTGAGGGGGGCCAGGGAGTAGGCACAAGAGGTGATCTAATTCTTGAAATTCTTGATGGGTTTGAGGAGCTGTTGCTGTGTTCTGGTTGGTGAGGGTTGAGAGTGGTGTTCCAGTATTTGTTAGTGATGCTGTCCCATTGTGGCAGGCTGTTCTGGTGGTGAATCTGGACGCGATCCAAACATGGATGGGCGCAGATGGGCTTGCTTCTGCTGCTCCAGCGGCTCACCTCAGGAGTGTATCCACTGACAAATCCTTGCTGTGGCCAAAATTAAGTAGGCCCTGGGAGTAAATTGCAAAATGGGATTAAAAATCATCACTGAATTACAAATAGGTAGTGGTGTTTTAGGGACTTTCGGTCGGTCATAAAATATTGATCAGTTACTGACAAAAAGGAATGAGTTCCCCTTTGGAGCCGTTACCCTTTAGGAATCAGGGTGGAAGCTTCAGGGGCAGTAGTCCAGAGGACCTTTAAAGGACTCTAAATGATTTCCCCCAAAAATCTCTTTTGGAATGTTATCATAGGGATGGTGGTCTGTTGTTCCCTTCAGACTGTGTTTGCAAATTGAGACCTATGTAACACAGTTCGTTATTTTGTGAACTAGCCTATTCGCACATTGGCCAGTTTGCAAAATAAAATACTAGTCGCAAGAACTTTGTACCTAATTTGCTACCCCATTTTATGACCACTGTTATAATACATATAGCACTTAGGGCCCGATTATGAGTTTGGCTGTCTTACCTACATACCGCCACAGGTTCAGACCAAACTGATTACAAAAACACAGTTGTACTGGCGGTCCCTAGCGGTGGTTCCACGATGGTGGTAGGTCGTCGTGGTACACTCTCAGCAAAGCACTATAACAGTGGCCATTGGGTGGGTACAAATACAGCACACCTGATGTCCATTGGGCAGGTGGATACATCTGCAAATCACACTATAAAACACACGCTATTTCAGAACATGATCCTTTGCCACTCCACTGCAGCACAGCAAGGCAGAGTTCAAGTTTTTGGTGAGAATAGGCAGCCTTTTTTCACAACCCTGTTACCACTCTACACACACTTTTGTTGAACATTTTTCTCACATTCCTCATTTTTTTTGTTTCTTTTTTTCATTGTCACTTGCTTTAATTTGTAATTATATTACACTTAAAAAATCCATGTTTTTCAGAGGCTGATTTGTCAATCATGGTGGATAAAATCATAAGAGTAGAGCCACAATTGTTTGAAGCCCAAGTCCAACATACTGCTCTCCATAAGTAAAGGGAAATGTGGTCCAGAACAGTTGACAGAGTGAATGCTCTCTGTACCACCCTGTGCACACAATTTAAATACCACTGAACTATATCAGAATAGTTACCTTTATTTATTTTGTTTTCCCTAGTTATCTACTTACTGTGTAACAAAACATATGGACGTAGATACCACACTTCAACAAATATAAATGTTCTTTATTGAACAACAGGTAAATCTGGCAGAGCACCTGGCCAGAGCTTGGCCGCTGGAAAGACTCCCACTCCACCCCAGGATGATCAAGCCCTCAGTGATGACAACACCACTGCAGATCTGGATGTGGATGATGGTGCTGGTCCAGCTGGTCAGCCTGGGCAGATGGCAACTGTGAGTCTTACTGTGCCCACACTAACACCTTCCACCCCAGCTGCGACACCTCAGCCATCCTCGGTCCCCCCAATCTGTGCACCTAGCATAGTTACATCCATTGTGTGCCCCCCAGTCCTGGACCATGAGGTGACAATCACCAGCCCATGTAGAGAGGAGCCAGTACCCAGTGGGATAGGGCACCCTGTGCCTAGGGCACAAGCTCTGGGGTAGGGGTCGTGGGAGTGGTACTGTGGGCATGCTGAGTGAGGCAACTGGAGCCGCTTACACCCAGGCCACATGGACCAAGTCTTGGGAGCTTACTAGGACTCCCAAGGTGCGATTGGCCAGGTACTATCTGAAACATGGGAGATAAAGCAGCTGCATAGGGACGTACACCATGAGATACAGGCTCATAACACCAACATGCGCACTCTCATAGGGGTGCTGCAGGGCATCCACACACACCTCTGCAGGGGCTTTCCAGCACCATCTACCTCTCCCTGTGGTCCAACAACATCAGTCCCAGCTGCTTCTTAAGCAGCCACAGGAAGGGGGGGCCTTGCCAGAGAAAGACACACCTGCAAACGCCCCTGTCCCCACACCTGTGGATTCCACCCCGCACGGCCAAGCGAGGATGTTCTTGCAAATTTCCAGGAGGTGGAGCCGGCAGGACATCCTCCTTCACAAGCAAGAAACCTCATCTCACATCTAATTTCCTAGGGAGACATCCTTTACATCGCATGTGATACATCCCATGCCATTACAAAGCGGTTGTTACAATGACCACGTTGCTACATCGCAAACCAATACAATGAAAGTCGTTACAACCACTTGCTGTAGGGGGCAGAAGGTGTTGGATTTAAAATCCAGCACCTTCCCTACTGTTGCACAGACTGGAGTTGGAATAGTAAATTATACTATTCCAACATCCAGTGCCCCCTACAGCAAGTCCTTATAACAACTTGCGTTGTAATGGTATGGGATGTAACAACGCAGTCATTGTAACGACTGCGTTGTAATGGCATGCAATGCGAGTGTGTAACTAAGTGGACTATTTCTGGACACATTTACCTTTGTGATGGAGTAGTATTTTGGACATTGAACTTCAGAACAGCTTAGCATCTAGAGCTATGGTTTCATTCACCATGACTGACTTCTTTACATTTGGTTTTGCACAATGCTTATTTTCTCCTTGTTAACTGCAAGAAATACACTAGTCACAAACTCATTGCCTGCTCTAGTACATCTCACATTTAGCAATGTATATATGTACGGCCATCTGAACTTTACAATGCCAAAAATATCAACTTGTGTAAGCATGTATATGTAGCTCAGGATCACAACCATGCCTCACCAACACAGAAGTGTATTCTCATATACCATCTTTATTCCATTGTTCCAACAATAGGCTGGCATGTCAGAAACATAGCAAATCACACATGGCTCAAATATTCTGTGCCAGTGACCACATTTTCATTTGAAGACCTTAACAACTTGGAAGGAGGGGATACATCACACAATTTCCTATTGAATAGGCAAAATGAAAAAGGTAAATGTTATCAGCTGGAGCCATATCACCTACCTCACAAATGGAATACCACATCAAAAACACCATTGGACTGACACATGGTAATACTACATTTTCTAATCACAGGATCATTCCAATCCAGTGTTGCTGCATCTGGTGGAATGTCACAGCCAGATGTTAGTGGTGTGCCACAGGCACTTTGCCCTACAATGAGACACATCAACCGCTACATACACTTTACACACAATGAGGATTTAGCCAATGTGAAGTGAGACTAGTATGATTTGAGGCCACAAAAACATTTTGTTGGAGCACATGATGGCACACATATTGCATTTGGACCGCCACACGACACGGTACAAGTCCAATGGATTCATCATAACTTCTGTCCTATCAGTGTGCATGCTAGCTTGGTACAGGATTGGTACACCCAAAGTCTGTGACAGTCCTTCCCAGAAACAACCCATGTCCCCCTTGTACTTCCAAACAGCATCATATACCCTTAAATGTCACAACTCTGAAATGCCAAAATGAAGAAGTCACAATGAGGGTACCTAAAACAGACGAAAACAAAGAAATTAGCTATCAAACCATACATATAAGACAAATCTCATGGTCAACTTCTGGAGAATACAGTGCATGACAAAAGTTAAAAGCTTAACAAAGCAACACAAATCAAATGACCATGTGTCAAAACCTTCCTCAAGAAACACTGTTTCAACAGGATTTTCCAGAGTTTGACATTCCTCATCACAAGAGTTGCTCTAACAGTCAAGGTAATGACATTTCACAAAATACTTACACTAATGAGAATAAATTGTCAATGAGAAGTTGATGCAAATCAGGGCCTGCATCTTCACCACTGTCACCATCATTTGACATTTCAGGAACATCACCTGGTAACACTTCATGGTCTCCATCCTGTGAAATATAAGGGGTGTTCCATCGCAGAATGATGTTGTGGAGCATGCAGCAGGCCACAGTGATTTTGCACACCTTCCTGGGTGATTAGAGCAGGGCTCCCCCACTCTTCTCCAGACATCTAAATTTGGCCACCAGGAGCCTAAAAACCCACTCCACTGGCTGCCATGTCCTTACATGGGGCCTCATTGAAGCAGACGTCCCCTGGCATTGTTTGATTCCTCTGCAGTGCCAATAACCATGTGTGGTTGGGATACGCTGAGTCTCCTGCATGGAAGACAGACATAAGTGCTACTACCTGACATTACACACACAAAGTCAAGACAGTTCCTACTTACCAACAAGCCAGGTACTGTGCAGTAGTGGTTGTGACATCAGCTGGGGTATGGTGCTGTTCCGTAGAATGAAGGAATCATGGGTTGTTCCTGGAAACCAAGCACAGATGTTTGTGATATACAAATCCGGTAAGCAAACAACTTGCAAGTTGATAGAATGGAAGTGCTGTTACGGTAAACTTGTTCCCTGGCATGTGGTGGTACTAACGCAATATGGGTGCCATCAATGGCTCCAACCACATGTGGGAGGCAACCAAATCCATAGAAGTCAACCATAACAATGGCTAAATCCTCATGGCCAGGTACCTGGAAGTAGCTGTCAACATGTCACATCATTGCTGAAAGCACGCCTTGTATTACACCACTGAACATTGGTTGGGACATACCACTAGATATAGCCACAGTGGATTGAAAGGAGCATGCGGCCAGAAAATGCAATACTGCCATATGTTTCACTATTGATGGTATACGTGTGGGATTAGTGTTTTGAGGAAGGCGATCAGGCTCCAACTGATGACATAAATCCAGTATGGTTTGCCTATTCAAACGAAACGTTGTGATAATATCCCTTTCTTCCATGGTCTGAAGGTCTGGAAATGGGCGGTACACTGGAGGCTGTCATCTCCTCTCTCTCCTAGGGTACCTATGTGTGGAGTGAAAGCAATTTTGAATACTGGTCACAGTGTCCAGAGTAACATATATGAAGAGTAAGGAAAAAGTCATGTGAAACAAAGTAACTGGTGCAGAAAACAGTACACATTATTCACATAATAATTGTCTACTGTCCAACATCAACCTATAATCCTCATTGTGGTCTTCACATGTGTCTGTAACATAAATGTGCAGATTCTTCATCCAAAAATGTATCATTGGCACCTTCATTGTAATTTTTGAACGTTTCTTTCAAAATAACATTGTCTGTGGTGTACAGTGCACTGCGCAAATATAATGTTGATGCACAGTAACACACTACACAGATGTTTGTGTAAAGGGAATTATATGGCAATGGAGTAGTACATATGGAAACATGTTACACACTTCATTTGGAGTGGTGGTGACCCAGTTATCTGTCATAAATACTGTACTTCCAACTGCTAAAATGGCAGATGCCTAACCTCGCATACTGGACATTCAGAACCTGTAATATTCTGCGCCCTTAGTGGTGATACAAACTCAATATAGGGGCATCAAAAGGCAGTTGAAGGAGATGGATCTCGCCCTCGCGTCCTTCAGCCATGGCTCTTTTTTTTCCCATATGTTGAGCCTTGAGGGCACCACAAGCTCGGATTGGCTGACAGTCTGCTGCCGCTCATTGGTTGCTCAAATGCCAGTAGCCTCACGCACACACCCATCGCTTCTCTAATTGGACCACCATCTCAGGCCTCTCATGGGCAGAATGATTTCACTTTCTATTCTCTGTCGTTTGGCAGGTATTGCCCACACAAGCAGCTCATAAATAAGTAAATAGTTGAAAGTGTTGATTAATTCTGCCGCAGAGCAGATCCACTGAATTGATTAGTAATTCTGCATTACAAGAGTATCTCAGAACTAATAAATTTCACCAGCGAAATTAAAATATCCACCCACACCTACTACAAACCACAGAAAATGAGACTGGAAGGCACTGTGTACAATCACATGTCAAGTCACCTCAAGCACCCAAATATGCTCCAGTTATTCAGGCAGCACTGAGGACTATAACACGATGTGTGCATAAATTGTGTAAATTGCTTTTGCATAATTATGGGAACTTTTGCCAAAATTGCACAAAATCATGCTTAGTTAAGCACACAAACAAACCTGTCATTTAGCGACATATATTTTAACATGAAACGCACCCTCAAAGTTGATTTTTGATGTCAAGATGTAATTTGCTAAATAAAATAGTGCAAAAAAATAAAAGCACCCTGAACAACAGCCACTCGCTTTCTGATGCTCTTGTGAGTTCACAGTACATTTTTACCACGTATGGCATATAATTAAGAAAAGTAGTTAATAGCATAATTTTGTGAAATTCGTATAAAAAGAATAACATCACATTTCTGGAATTATGTGAACTAGGCCACCATAACTTTCAATTTTCTCCCAACCAAATAACATTATCAATCATTTCTACATTCTATTGCCAGGTAACTTGAAGTAGGGAACAAAAGCCACCCGGTGCCACCGTGCATTGGTCAAGTAATGTACACCGAAACCCAGGGTTAATGGTCCACAGCCTTTGTCATTCTGGCCTTTCCTCGTGCTACTGGAGAAAAAATATTAAAATCCTTCAACTCTGTACCCTTAAAATAACGCATACTAATTTGCTCCTACTCAGGTAGTTACGACAACATGACTGAATCCTTTCAATGTAAAAAGAGAAAGAAGAGTGTCTTCATCCCACACTCACTCACACTTCCATTGACTTTACACGGTAGTACTCATTCACATCATACCAAGAATGCAACTCATTCAAACACTCCAGCCTCAAATGTCAGGCATGCATGCCATCCATGTGCACTCTCGTGCATTACAAGGGCACCATTTTTCACTGATCCCCTGATAAAGATAACAGCTGATCTACTCTCCACTGCACTTATGTAGTTCAACATATTAGTTAAAATAACACACTGCTGACTTCAAGGCAAAAACCAGTGAATCACTGTCACGTACTTCCACTATCATAAGAGAATTAAGAACAAATGTAGGAAAATTAGATTTAATATGTCAGAATCTTGCTGTAGACTTTATAGTCTTTTTCACTCTGTATATTATAGCAGAGGCTTCATTGCAGCAAACATCTGTGTCTTCTCTCTTGCACTATACACTTATTAGATAGACATGTCTATTGTGGGACAGTTTGCTACACTTCTGTCTGTCTTTGATGATTATTGAAAGAGGAAGACTATAACATCTGTCAACTGTTCCAGTCCTCATCCTCCTGACATGTTTGGCAGAGCAAAAAGATACGGAAAGTAATAGCAGCCTTGTTCTTTACGTACATTGTTTTCGGGGAATCTACCAACAAACATTTGATGGTTATTGATAGCATTTAGCAGAGAATGCATGAGATATGTGACAGCTATTACTAAAGAATCACGGGGACAAGGAAACGTTCCTCAAGTCACATATAAAATAGATTATGCTCATCGTGCTACTCCTGTCTTGCTATAAAGCATTACTATCATGCGTTTGGATGACCTCCCCACAAGGCTTTATGGTGCCCTCCCTGCAAACAAAAAATTTCAGGCAGGTTTCTCCAATGAGTAACTTTTGAACTACTTGCAACTCAGTATTTAGACAAAATATTGGGAAAAATATGTTGTGTCACAAATATATTGTGTCAAGAATATCGGGGTTATAGAAATATTGTAGACAGGAATATTGAAGGTAAATATATTGTTTTTAGTGCCGTTTCTAATATTGGTGTAAAAAAATATCGATGTAGAAAATGATGTATGTAATATTGTTTGTAAGAGTTCATTTGTATGTAATTGACTGTAGTGTGTTTAATTGTAGATGTTTGGCAATTTTTTCTTTGTGTTTTTAGTAAGATAATTTACTCATTATGAATTTGTTGAAATTTGCAATTTAAGTTGGATTTATGTATATAAATATGGCTTTTACATGTTTTATGCTTTTTTTTAGTAGTGGGTTATTGGGTTTTAGGGAATAATGGAGGGAGTTTTTAAAAGTGTGTATTTTAAAGAACAATTTATGGTAAAAGCTTCATGATATGCAAATTAATCGTTTGTAATTGTATAATTTATTTTGTTAATTTATTGTTTTTTTAGATTTTTTATTTAATAATAATAAACATATATATTGATGGTATTAGATGTAAAATATTTGTTAACAAAAATAAAAAATACTAAAATAATGTAGGAAGTAAAAATAATAAAATTAATTTGTTGGATAAAAAATGTATTTGATATTTTATAGAAGTTTCACAATTTATAGATTTTCTAGAATATAAATCTATTTAATATTAAAAAATAATTAATGGTATACAATTTAAACTACTTTTTAAAAAAAAATGTAAATGTTTTAAAACAACTTAACAAAATAAAAATATCTAAAAATATCTTTTAAAAACAAGTAAAATCTTTAGAAAATAGTTTTATTTGCATTTAAAAAAAATTATTTATTTTTCTGAAATAATTCTTCAGATTAACAATTGTATAGTTATTTTGGTTTACCTGTATTATTTCATTTTAAAAATATCTCTTTTAATGTTTGCAATAAAAAAATGGCTTAAAATATATTTTTAATGCCTGCTTTGCAATTTAGGATTATGATGTTATTTCATTGTTTGTGGTATGAAGTTTAGGAATAGTAGTAATATTTTTATTTTTATATTAATTAGGCATTCCAATCACATTTGTTAAATATTTTGATGTCTAAATATGTATATATGGGCCTGTAGTTTTGGATAGTGTGTTTTACATTTAATTATATTGCATTTTATAGTTAAGATATTGCGTTTAGTATGGAGTATTTATTGTGTATATGAAATATTTATTTTGTATTTGCTTAATTTGAAGGTTTTCTATTGTATTCTATCCAGTTCATTTTAGCTCTTTACTGTCTAACATCTTCTTCAAGTAGCCTTAGAGTGGAGTGGGAATAGTTATTGCAACCCCCTTAGTGTCCAAACACCTTTCCCATGTATTGCTAAGCTGGAGTGGGATAGTAAATGTAACCCCTTGAGCGTCCCACACCTTTCCCAATGTGGTTAGACTGGAGTGGGATTAGTAAATGGTACTCCTTTGGTGACCAACCCTGTCCCTCAATATGGTTAGAATTGAGTGGGAATACTAAATGTCACCCCTTCACTGTTCAACACCTTCCTCAATATGGTTAGGCTGGAGTGGGGGTAGTAAATGTCAGTCCATTAGTTTCCAACAACGTCCTCAATATATGTAGACTGGAGTGGGAATAGTAAATGTACTCCTTCAGTGTCCAACATCTCTCCAAATATGGTTTGACTCAAGTAGGAATGGTAACTGTTATCTCTTTTGTGCCAAGGCTGGAGTGGAACTAATAATTGTTACCCTTTAGTGTTCAGGACCTTCCTCAATATGATTAGACTGGAGTGGAAATAGTAAATGTCATCCCTATAGTGGCCCACACTTACCCCAGTGTAGATACATTAGAGTGGGATTAGTAAATGTCACCTTTTTAGTGTCAGCGCTTTTTTAAAAATGGGTTATGTTGGAGTGCCATTATTTAATTTTATTATTTAGTCAGAAATTCCTAATTGTAATTGAATTTCTATGTAGTAGATATAGGGCCTGATTAGGACTTTGGCAGTCTGGGAGCAGCCCGCCACACCAGCGCACCTCTCCCAGACCTCAAAAGTTGACCGTTGACCACCTGCTAGATTACGAGTTTCTTCCTTGTCTGGCGGAAGGCGCAGATCAAAAAGACACCGCAATGGGAGCGCCTAAGGCCATTCCAGGAAAGAGGGTGCATTCAAACAGGGGGCACAACATGTGCATGCATTCCCATGCTCAGGGGCAACAGGGCGCCCTGCAGCTTTCTCACCGCCAGCCTTTTCATGGTGGGCTTACAGCCAGGAAAAGGCTGGGAGCGGGGAATCTTGTAATATGCTTGGGTGTGCAGCAGCAGCATCGTCAAGCATATTACTGCTACAGACCGCTGCAAAACCACCAGGGATAGTAGTCCCTTGTAGGTCCGAACGCCGTAGTTATAATACGGCAGTCAGGTTGCTGGTGCGGCGGTTCCTGACCACCACCGCACCTCCACCACGAGATTGGCGGTCCTATGGACTGCCAAACTCATAATCGGACCCATAGCTTGTATAGTTTTTTTGATACTGTGGTGCTTAGAAATATCATTAAAAAAAATGTATTTGCATGTTTGTAGGTAATAATATCATCAATTACAATGTTTTATAGAATAAAGACATGTAACACATCTTTCTAATTTTATTTACGGTTTCAAATTGTATGTATTGTATAAACTTACAATGTTAAACATATATATATAAACTTATATATATATATATATATATATATATACTTTTAAATAAACATTTATATAAAGTTAACTAAATAAACATTTTTTTCAATGTTTTTTGTAAAAAAAAAAGAAAAATGTATTATTTAATTACTATTGCATTTGCATATTTCCACTTTTATTACAATTTTGTCACAGTTTTTAACATTTATTACATTGTTGTACATACATTCGTTTTCAGTATCGATTAAATGATTGTATATATTTAACACTATTATTGAATTTATATACTTTACAGTTTTGTAATATTCTAAACAACATTGTTTGACATGCTTTCCATTTTTTATACTTTTTTTTACATTTTTTCATGCATTTATTCATCATTATTACATTATTTCCCATTCATATAGATGGGAAGATAGTACTTTTTTTAGTTTCATTTAGCAACCATTTTTAAATTGCTAGCTTCTATTATGGAACCTATTTGTTTTATTTTTAATCTATTTTCCTGGACCCAAGCCAAGGTGAAGGTGCTGCTGTTTGTGGGAACAAGTAAGTTCTATTTAAAGGACATTTTCAGGGTTTCGATGGTAGGGTGGATTGGGGGAGGTCTACATGTTAGCTATAGTTTTGTTTTGGGGTTTTTGGTATATTTAGATGTATTATTAGTATTGTTTTTCAAGTCAGTCAACTTGAGCTTTATTCGACAAGAATTTCATAAAAGCAGTTTACATAAAAACATATGTCACAAGTTCTAAAAAGATCAATACAATAAAATATATTTAAAAAGAGAGAATCAAAAAACATATGCTCAATGTTGTCAGCTAAAATTAACACTTGTAAATGATAAAAAGTTTTTAAAATCCCAGCAGTAAGATTTGGCTTGTTATTATTGGAGGCAAAAACCTTCGTTCATCAATGTACTAGTACTAAAAGAAGCTTAGATATAATTATCCACATCCATCTTAGAAACTTTGCCATTGATACTGGGTACAACACAGAGAGATCAGAACACAATATTCTCATTGATAAACCTAATAGGTGAGTGCCCATGTTCCTACAAATGGGTGCCAACCAGGCTTTGCAGGGTGCAGCATACGCCAGACATACAAACAGCACATGTGGACGTAGTCTTGCTTGGTCTACTCTGGCTTTTCTGCCTAAATCGTACCGCAGGGGGAGCAAGGGAGTGCTTTGCGGTAGGCTTGTGATGCCACGTAAGAACTTGTTCTCGGATACAGCTAGAGGATGCAATTTTTCAAAGCCCCATACAGGGCCGAGCTCAGTATCTTAGAACTGTAGATCTGCAGTGCTGGGGTAAGGGGCTTAATCAGTGATGTTTTGAATTCCTTAATTATGACACCGGCCATTTGCCTGTGCTTTAAGGCCATGGTGTCAATATGTGCCCTCCAGAGGAGTCCTTATGCAAGTTGATGCCTAAATAAGTAAATGCATCAACCTGCTCCAAGGGTTGCCCAGCCATTACAATGCCTCCCTTGAATGACCTATGTTGGTTAAAGGTCATAAACGTTGTTTTTGCGCTATTGACTTTTAGACCCCGCAGTGAGCACAATTCTTCAAAATGCTGCACTGCGCACTTTAACCCGCACGGTGTTTTAGATACTATAAGCGTGTCTTCCGCAAACATTAATATCAGAATTTTTTTGCCTGCTAGGACAGGGGCATCTGCGGGAAAGGAAGCTAAAAACTGGCAATGCTGTTAATAAAAAGTGAGAATAATGTAGGCGCTTGGATGCAACCTTGGCTGGGATCCAGTCAGTCTTATTTCCCTGAACCCCCCAGCAAATTTGTTGCAAAGTAGTTTTCAAGGAGGTGAACAATTAAAAAAAGTAGATCAGGGAGCAGCCCAAGCTCCTGCAGTACCCTCCACAATTTGAGCCATGATACTAAATCAAAAGCAGACTTAAGGTCAACAAAGGCTGCATAAATGCTTCCTTTTCCAAGGGACACTGTCCGCCAGTAAATTAAAATGAATCGAAAGACCTGATCTATAGTACTCATGTTGGCCCGGAAGCCTGCCTGGAGAGGGCTCAAAAAATCATTATCAGCAATCCAGGTTTGTATTTTTGCTAAAACTGGCTTATTGGCCTGTAGTTCCCAGGTATTTCTTTTCACTAGTTAGTAGTTTTGGGTTCCATACACTATTTTAGTAATAAATCGTTATGGTATATATAATTGTGTTTTGTTATATATATTTAGATATTTTATGGCCCGATTATGAATTTTGGCACAGCCAGACGGGTCGGTCCATGCTGTGCAGGAACTGGTGTGCATGCACACAGGGGGGCACATGTTGGAACCCCCTGAGTGCATCCAAATGGCATGAGGCGTCATTTCCTCTCCACCACGATTTTCAGTGGAACCGCCAGGAAAATCATGGTGGATAGGAAACTTGTAATATGCTTGGTGGGACCTTGGAGGTCCTGCCAAGCATATTGCGGCTTCAGGATTGCCGTTCCACTGCCCAAGTCTTAATGGGGTGATCGGACCACCGGTGCAGCGGTGGCTGGACTACCACGCCACCATAAGTTAGCCAGACTTCGGACCGCCAGACTCGTAATTAGGCCCTAAGTGTGATGTATATGTGGTTTGGGGGATGTAATTTGTATTGCAGGTGGGGTTTTGTAATGTATTTGTTTTCTCTGCGAATGTGCCCTAGGAGTTTTAGGGCCCGATTGCGATATAATCCATCCCACCGCCAGCCCGCAGCAGTGGCGATCAGGAGAAAACCACCAAGCCTGCGGCATTCTGATTACCACATTACAATGTTCCCGTCAGACTGGCGGTGTGTCTGTGGTGGCGCCACAGCAGCGGCCAGCTTCGGCTCATACAGCACACTGATCATAATCGGGCGCTCAGACAACTGTGGGCGGTGGCGGTTGGACCGCCAACAACGGTAGGTGGTCCCAAGAGCACCATACTCGTAATCAGGCCCTTACTGTTTTTTAAAGGGAAATCCATTTTGGTTTATCATAAACCAATTCATTGTACTTTGATTTCCTTTTTTCAGGTTTCCTGGAGAGTTTTTAAAAAAAATTCCCGGCATTTTATGTTTCCAAAATACTTTGGTTTCTTCAAGGAATTTGAACTGGATTCCTTTCATTTTTGCATTTTTTTGTCAAGTTTTGGACAATATTTTTCAAATTTTTGATGGATTGCTATTTTTTTTACTAAGTGGCTATAGAGGAAGATCTGCAGCTACAGAAGAGTAGGTTGTATTTATTTCAATTCTTTTGGGTGGGAAATGTGATATTATATTATTTGCGTAAATATTATGTGATTATTTTTTGGAATTGTGTGTTTTATGTGTTGAAATTAATTAATCTGATAGATTTAGTTTGTTTTTAGTGTCTTGGTTGGTGATCTTTACACTTTTTAAGAATTATTTATATAATATTTTATTAGTTCATTCTCTATTAATTTTGAAATTTGACGAATGTAATAAAATAATAAAAAGCATGATTTGTTGTCTTGGTGTACATTTTGGCATACTGTATGTTGGTTATTATTTATTTTATAATATGATTTTAGTAATCCTAAATAATCTACTCCTTTGTTATTTATGAAGATTTTGATTTTAGATTGTGCATTTCATACATTCTTTTGGTTTGTTTGCTTAGAATAGTGGTAATTTGGCTAGCAGATTGCTCCTTTCGTAGCTGTTGGTAGCTTTGCTCTTTTTGTAATGCATCTTTAAATTTATTAGTGTAGGTTGGGTTCTGCCAAGTGCGGATTGTAAGGCATTGTGCCATCCTTCCACTACGTTGTTTGATTTGGCTTCCTGTGCTAAGGTGCTGTCATAGACATTCCACGATGGTCTAGCATCGAACGACGATTCACCGCCTGCCAGATTAGGATGTCGGGTGGATCCAGACTGCGACCGCGGCAGGCACAAAGACCGCCCGACACGAATCCGCGACAGGCAATCGTTACGATTGCCTGGCAGATCGGTCTGCATACGTAAAATGGTGGCGGTGCCTAGCAGGCATCGTCTGCCAAATTATAAGGCTGGCAAAACCGCCATGGAAAAGTTGGCAAGGATTGGTTTCTGGGGCCAGTTGCAGGCCCCCCTAGTGTTGGGGGAGGTGTTTGTGCACTGGGGGGGGGGGTACCCATGGTACCCAACTACATTTTACTGCACTACGTGGCAGACACCGCGTGGTGCCTGCCACATAGTGCAGTGAAATGAACAACATGAATTTTTAACATCGCAGCGGGTGCTGCAGTCAGCAGCACCCACCGCAATGTTAAATTCCTAATTTGGAGTACAGGACCGCCGCATGCATGGCAGGCTGTCTCGTTCCCCACTATCATGGCGTGCGGACTCCAGTCACATGGCCAGGCCACAACAACAAGAAAGGGAAGACAGACAATGCATGCCCATGACAAAAGCACACTGGCTGCCAGCACAAAATGGCTGCCAGCCCCAGCCACATGGCCAGGCCACAAAAACAAGAAGAAGTAAGCCAAGAGGAACAAAATAAAAACATGCAGGCCTATGGCAAAAGCAGGACACTAAGTACCACCACAAAAT
This sequence comes from Triturus cristatus, assembly GCF_964204655.1. NCBI lineage: Eukaryota > Metazoa > Chordata > Amphibia > Caudata > Salamandridae > Triturus > Triturus cristatus. The sequence goes on from NC_140591.1 coordinate 1,194,636,446, forward strand.
GGCCACCAGCCACATGGTTATTCATAACAAGCAGGAGGCCTGGAAAACAATGAACTCAAGCAGGCCCCATATGGCCAGACAAAGGAGGCATGCTCAACAACACAGCTTTAATGCAACAATGCAAAAATGAAAAACCAAAGGGCTAAAAAAGGTTTGCTAGTTACGCAACAACCATACCACACACATCCAACAAAGGCATTTATTGAACACACACAAAAAACGTGAACTTCCCCCCAAAAAACACATTTTGCTATTTAATCCAATGCCATCTGGTAGCTCTAGGCCCACTGGCTGAAATGCCTATAGTATTGGCAGACTACTGGGCTAGTGAATTATATAAATATTGCAAATTAATTAATTTCAAAATTTGGAGAAAATGCAGTGAACTGTGCAACATGTTTCCTTTTTAAAGATGAAAAATTACTTACAAAGAAACAACTAGGCTCCTACTGAACTACAGGCCCTTGACCACAATAAATTAAAAAAAAAATATATGAAAAGTACCAAAAAAATGTAGGTGCAATGCCCCAATCAAACAAACAACACCATTGTTCAAACTTGTAAAATCTCAGATTCAGAAGTCCTCAAATCCAATGATATATGATATATCCAATCCAATAATATATGATACAGCAGCCACAAAGAGTGATCCTTCCAGCTCCAAATCCAAATGAAAAGTGAACAGTAGATGGACAAAGCACTGGGAGGAGCCAGCTGGACAGGAACTGGAAGTTGGAGATTCTGGGGCACTTCGTTCCTCTTAAAAAAAAATAAAAAACAAGGGCTCCTTGCACAAAAAGTACAGCCAAATGTCAATCTGAGGAGTTTTTTTAATCAGAATCACCGTTTCGAGAAGGTTTTGTTGCTGCTCAAGAGAGATTCTTCTACAGATTGCAAATTCTGCGTGTTCGGGATTGCGATCTTCGCAAAACATCTGCCGGAAGTCCGATGGTGCACCCGAATGACCCGTTCGCAATCGCACACTCTTGCGGGATGGTACGGCCGCCTACCAATTCTCGTGGCGTTCACGAACAGATGGGAAATCTCATTGGCGATCGCAGGCATCCCGCTAAGTCGTTCCCGCGCGCACGAAAATGCATTTTGAGTTCGTGAACACAAACTCCGCGAGCGGAGTGGATTTTACGCCCAGGGTTAATTATGACAGTGATCCTTTAACTTTCCAAGTAACTGGTGGTAGCTCTGGCGTGTGCAGCCCAGCCTTCTAAATAAAAAGCTTTTGCCTCATTGAATTCATATAGGTATACCAAAAATGTAACGTGTGTATTCAGGTAGACATTGTGTGCATTTCCAGAGCTCATAAGCTAATGTTAGGAGAAAAGTGGTTGAATTTCTGCTTGAATGTCCCATCCAAGCATTCCAACCACTGAGTGGGATAACAACAATTATAAATTATTTCAACAGTAAAATACCCTTGAGGATGAATGTGTGCTTCTCAAATGCACATTTTAACTAGTGGTAAAAGCTCATTTTTAAGGGTCTATCTCTAAGTGTTATTTTACAAAAACTTTGAATCTTGCGGCGAAATCCTGACATCTTGTTAGCATAATATTTTACCTGTCCGTACTTGCGTATTTGCACATTATTATGCACTGTTATTTTTAACTTGCAGAGTACACCACTATCTATACATTTAAAGCAGGGGAAGCAGGGGAAACGGGGCCTTTACTCACCCTCAAAAGCCGGTATCACCTCGTGCCCTGCGATCTCCCGGTCCACCGCCAGTCATTAGCGGACTGTTCGTAGTGGAGGAAGATCCCGGGGAACGGCCACATTTGCAGAGGTGAGGCACTTCCTGGTTTGGGGCCAAGTAGTACCGCCATCTTGCTTGGGTCGGCGGTCTAGTTCTCCCGCCACTCAAACAGGGCAGGCTACATAAAAACAGGAAATGACGCGAGTGCGCAGCGGGTGCGCCGGTGGCGCAAAGGCAAGCCTGTCTGCGCCCAGTTCGCGCCTAGCGCCACAACCCCTGGTCCAGGAATTCCGGACCATAAAAGCGTCATTGAATACTCCCGTGAAGAACTACTGGCCTTAAGGGAAAGTAATATATCGGCTATAGATGGAGTGCTATCTGGCTCTCCTCTGAGTACCAGGTGCTTAACATCAGTGAATATAACTCAGCCCCCCACAAAAGATGAATCTAATATCCATTGCCTGCTTCTCAACGCCAGATCTCTGGTGAAACATCAATTAGAGTTTCACGAGCTGGCTCTCACAATGAGCATAGACATTGCCTTTTTAACAGAGACATGGGCAGATGAGAGCTCTGATCCCGATATTATTGCCGCCACACTGCCTGGATACAATATTTTCAGATGAGATAGGCAACACAAAAGAGGTGGTGGCTGGCAATTTTATACCGTGACAATTACAAGGCTAGGTTTGATCCAGTACAAATATTGGGTACTGAGGCTATGACCTTCACGATTGAACCTCCAGACTCAATTGCTATCAAAGGAGTCTTGATATACCGTCCCCCAGGAGATAGGAACTGTTTTATAGACACACTCAGTTCCTTGATGGAAACGGTTACTATTAATGACAGATACATGGTGCTGGGTGATTTTAATTTTCATCTAGAGAATTTGGTAGATCCCAACTCCATTAAACTCATTGACCTCATGGACTCATTTGGACTGCCCTTAGTTAATACAGGTCCACCACACAAAGCTGGCCACATGTTGGATGGTTTATTCTCCAATTGGGAACATCTTATGCTATCTCCATCCTTCCCAATAACGTGGTCAGATCATTGGGTGGTTACCTGGTCCATGTTGGCCACAAAATTAGGACAACATAGACCGATGACATTATATACTACTAGTAGAGCCTGGCACAAAATTAAGACACACGCTTTGACAGAGGCGATTGCCACCACTCCCTGCCAACTTGAGGTGAATGCAGCCACAGACCGCAATATTGAATTTTTCTCCTGTTGGCTAAATACCATGCTAGATAATATAACCCCCATTTCCCGTACATTAAAAAAAGAAAGGAAGCTGTCTCAACCTTGGTATAATGAGAATGTACGTTTATCTAGACAGGAATGTCGGAGACAGGAACAAAAATGGAGAAGGAACTGCGAGGCGGAGGAGAAAATAGCATACAAAGTGAAAATTGCTAAACACAAAAAAGTTATGTTAAAGGCCAAGTCAGACTATTTTACTGAAAAAATAAGTAATGCCTGTGATACCAATAAAACTCTCTTTTCGGTAGTCAACAAATTGACTAAACCCAATAAGGGCTGTCATAATGAAGCAAGTAAGGACTTTTGTTATGAGTTGGCTAACTTTTTTCAAAAAAAGGTGACTGACATTTATGATAACTTCACAAGCATCGACCGGCAGAGTAACTATAATACCTACCCCAAGAATGACCTAACTGGCTTCTCCGACTTTATAATGCCCTCAGTTGAACAAATATCAGACCTTATTCTAGCAATTAAATCAGGCTCTCCATATGATCCCTGCCAACCCAGTATAATGCATTTGATCCCAACACAAATGGCAGTGTATCTGGCCTCTCTCATTAACACAGTATTCACCAGTGGAATTTTTCCCACTGAATGGAAACGGACCTCAATTCTCCCTCTCTTGAAGAAAGTTGATCTTGATAGTTCAGAAGTCAGTAACTATCGCCCTATCGCAAGATTACCCTTCGCTGCCAAATGTATTGAGAAGTTAATGAATAAACAAATTACTCAATACATTGATTTCTCTGGCTTACTGGATGAAACACAACATGGTTTCAGGAAATTTCACATCACCGAATCAGCCTTAATCACAGCTACTGAGGATATTCGGTCAATTCTAGACGAAGGAGGCACGGCCGCCTTGGTGTTGCTTGACCTCTCAGCGGCCTTCGACACCGTCAGCCATGAGATCTTGGCTGCCCGTATGCAAGAAGCAGGAATAAAAGGCATGGCACTAGAACTCCTAAAATCCTTTTTAACCAATCGGCAACTTAACGTAGCAATGGGATCAGCAACCTCTAAACAATTCTCTTTACCTTGTGGAGTTCCACAGGGCTCTGCCCTGAGCCCCACACTTTTTAATTTATATGTTGCGCCACTTGCCTCAATAATAAAAGAATCTGGTTTTGTCTTAGCTTCCTATGCTGACGATACACAGATTGTGGTGTCTTTAACAAATGAAGAAAAACACCAGGGTGAAGCCTTTAAGAACTGCATGAAGAATGTGAGCGATTGGATGGATGTCAACTGTCTAAAATGGAATGCGACTAAGACAGAGGTCATCATCTTTGGTAATAAACCCTCTCTCTGGACACCCAATTGGTGGCCACCTGTACTCGGAGTGCTTCCTGCACCCGTAGCTAAAACTAAAGACCTGGGTATTATCATAGACAAAGAACTTAAATTCAAGGCCCAAATTAACAAAATCACAGCCATTTATTTCGGGGCCATTAGACTAATCAACAAAATAAAGCAGTTTATACCACAGGATCTCTTAAAAACTGTAACCCTGGCCCTAGTCCTTTCCCGTCTGGACTATTGCAATGGCCTCTACCTTACCACCAACTCAGGCCTACTTAACAGGCTCCAGATTGTACAGAATGTGGCTGCACGCCTCATCTTGAACATTCCAAAGAATGTCTCTGCCAAAGAAGCCATAAGAAAATGACATTGGCTCCCAGTCATACACAGATGTCAGTTTAAAGTCTTATGCCTGGTTTTTAAATCACTGCACAGTTTTGGACCTACACAGTTTAGAAATAAACTGAAGTGGTATGCTCCCAACAGAACCCTGCGGTCCGGAACAGCTAGGAACGTGATAATCACCCCTTTTAAAAAAGCTACCTGGGGAAGAAAGAGCATTTTTAGATCAGCAGCTAGGTTGTGGAATACGTTACCCATCACCTTAAAATCAGCTCCCTCCATGATCCATTTCAGGAAAGACCTGAAAACATGGCTATTTACACAAATCGCCTAAAACTTCTAAATCCGAGTGCGGCCTTCTTTATGTTCTGCATGTTCTCAAATTTCATGTATAGCGCCAAGACGTCTTCGGGTATATGCTGCGCTTTATAAATTTCATTTCAATTCAATTCAATTCAAGTTTGGCTCTTATTTAAGGCTTATATTTGATACATCATTCAACACTGGAGATATCTATTTGATTAGTACATTGGAGCTTTGCTTCTTATGTATTACCTACTAAGGAGCATTCCAGATAGATAAAGCCTTCCTTTTTTACATTACTGCTGGCAACACTGCTTGATGCACTGATGTGATTGCTGCTGATAATCTTGCATGAAATGGCCAGTAATGTAATCTTGCCAGATGTGGTCACTATTACAACATTATAATCTGTGCCAATGCAATTGTAATCCAGCAGCCTTTGTTGGGGTGGTTTTGGCGGTTCTCCCATGGGGCGCTGGCATGGCATCCAGCAGGAAGACCGCCAAAGTCATAATAAGGCCTTAAGTAATGGATGCTTTGCTGAGAGTGTGTTTCAGCATATTCTGTTCCCCATTGGCACCCACCCAATGCCAACAGAGCAAGCATCTATGCTACAGAAGGATGTCATGTAGTTCTGTGGTCAATTGACTGAACTCATGTATACCTGGTAGCCTCACATAGACAGGAACAAGTTTTTTGCAACTGTAAAATGGAGCACTCTTTTAAGGTGTAAATGCTGTGTGGTGTGGGCTGGAACACACTAAACTGCTGTGCTAGGTGTCTTGGGCAAGCCATTTAGGATCCCCAAGAAGTGGAAGGGCACCCTCCACAATCTCCCAGCCACACCGTGTCTCCCGTCTGCATGACTCCACCTCCACGTGCCACTACACCACCTGGTCCAAGCAGCCCTCCAGCTTGCCAAGCCACTGATAGCTCTGCCTCAGCTGTTCTGCTCTCTCCCCGGTCAAGTGCCCCACCAGTCCCCGAGACACAGCCAGCTCCCAGTCCACCTGACAGCCAAGTCTGAGTGTTAGTCACCCTCACACACCTGTCTCTCACACAGGTGGGCCTGTACTGCACATTGTTGCCCCCTACCTGTGTTGCTAAGCATGGAAAGGTACAGTTGCACACATTCCTTGTGCAGCTTCTCATGGGCTCAGTCAGCACCCTGGACTGGCCACTGGCCTTGTTGCTCTTTGCTGTGTTGAGCTCTTCCCTGTGCAGCTTCTCATGGACTCAGTCTGCACTTTGTCCTGCCCACTGGCCTTGTCGTTCACTGCTGTGTGCCCCCTGCCTGTGCAGCTTCTCATGGACTCAGTCTGCAGCCTGGACTGGCCATTGGCCTTGTCGTTCACTGCTGTGTACCCGTGCCTGTGCAGCTTCTCATGGGCTCAGTCTGCACTTTGTCCCACCCACTGGCCTTGTCATTCACTGCTGTGTTCCCCCTGCCTGTGCAGTTTCTCATGGACTCAGTCTGCACTTTGTCCTGCCCACTGGACTTGTCATTTACTGCTGTGTGCCCCCTGCCTGTGCAGCTTCTCATGGACTCATTCAGCACCCTGGACTGGCCACTGGCCTTGTTGCTCTTTGCTGTGTTGGACTCTTCTCCGTGCAGCTTCTCATGGACTTATTCTGCACTTTGTCCTGCCCACTGGCCTTGTAGTTCATTGCTGTGTGCCCTCTGCCTGTGCAGCTTCTTATGGACTCAGTCTGCACCTTGTCCTGCCCACTGGCCTTGTTGTTCACTGCTGTGTGGCTCCTGCATGTGCAGCTTCTCAAGGACTCAGTCTGTACTTTGTCCTGCCCACTGGCCTTGTAGTTCATTGCTGTGTGCCCTCTGCCTGTGCAGCTTCTCATGGACTCAGTCTGCACCTTGTCCTGCCCACTGGCCTTGTTGTTCACTGCTGTGTGCCCCCTGCCTGTGCAGCTTCTCATGGACTCAGTCAGCACCCTGGACTGGCCACTGGCCTTTTTGCTCTTTGCTGTGTTTAACTCTTCCCTGTGCAGCTTCTCATGGATTCAGTCTGCACTTTGTCCTGCCCACTGGCCTTGTCGTTCACTGATATGGGCCCCCTGCCTGTGCAGCTTCTCATGGACTCAGTCTGCACCCTGGACTGGCCACTGGCCTTGTCGTTCACTGCTGTGTGCCCCCTGCCTGTGCAGCTTCTCATGGACTCCATCTGCACTTTGTCCTGCCCACTGGCCTTGTCATTCACTGCCGTGTGCCCCTGCCTGTGCAGCTTCTCATGGACATGCTCTGCATCTTGTGACTTGCTCATCTCTTCTCATGCTACCAATCTGTGCAATATGTGAATAAAGACAGTTTCTCCTGTTGTCTATTTTGTCAGTGTCCTTACTGAATGAAGTTCTTTTGCTTTGTATAAATGGTTTACTGTGCCACATGGTCTGTGTGGCATTTCAACATGGTCAATGTTTGGGCTCACTTACTCTCTTTGTTTTAGGGGTGATAGGGTCTTCATTTCTGCTTGACCCAGATACTTGTGGTGGTAATGGTGTCCATTCCGAATGGTTATCAGTAGTCATTTACTTGATTAGTTCATGTTAGCTCTATTGTACACATGTCGGGGGGGTCACTGCCAGCACAGAGTGGGTTTCTGCACACAGCATTGAAGGCAGGCTGTCCAGGGTCATCATGTATGTGTGTTCTTCCTTTATGTGTGCCCAGTGGTGTATGTGTGTGGTCATCTTGTGATGGCCAGTCATCCTAGTCCCTTGGCTTACTTTCCATCTGTGCTCTTGGATGGCCAGGTAGTGTGCAGGGGGTGAGGTTGTGGGGAGTGTTGATGTGTACATGCCTCTGCAATGTCAACTACACACATGTGTCACCCAGGAGTTGTGTACCTGTTGTTTTGATTGTTCATCCCTGTGGATGTGGTTGTATGCCCATGTGTGAGTTGTATATTGTGCACTGTGCAGTGTGTTGGTGTGTCCTTGAAGTTCTGTCTGATTCCTACTTGTTGTTTTTGTTACTTGTTAGTATGCAGGGAGTGTTACTGGCAAGTCAGTGTTGTGTTTTGTTGCACATCCATGTGTCTTGTTGCTGTTTGTGGGGACTTTGCAGACCTGCTGCTCCACACTGCCATTGTGGTTGTGTTTTCTCATGCCTTCTGGTGCCTTCTTGCCTCCAGTGTGGCATGTTATGTGTGTTGTCATGCCATCCCCTATCTGTGCTTCAGCTGCCTACCCATTGTGGGTCTACACTCCCTCTCTTTGTGTGTGGTACACGCCTGCCATGTCCACTACTGACATGTAGTACACTTCACTTTGGTGTGAGCTGTCCCCTTGGTTTATGTGTGTGGGCCTCCCCATGACTTCATTTGTGCCACTGTGCTTTGTGGTACAGTTCTTTGGCCAGGGTCGTTGGGCCCAATTCACAGAACTAACTTAAGACAAAATCCTAAACTTACTACCATTTTGGTATTCACAGAAGGCACTTACTCATTTTGGTATTCACAGAAGGCACTTACTCATTTCGATATTCACAGAAGTTAGGAGTCCTAACTTTAGGACTTCTAAATGCCTTCTGTGAATACCGAAAGTCTTAAAGTTAGGACTTTTCTCAGTTTAGGAGTAGTAGAGTTAGGACTCCTAAATGCCTTCTGTGAATACCGAAAGTATTAATGGTAGGATTTTTCTCAGTTTAGGAGTCCTAAAGTTAGGAGTCCTAACTTTACTACACCTTGAGTCACTCAGGGCATTTCCCCAATGGGTCATATGTGATGTTCTGGTGCTGTTTGTCAGTCATGTTTGCTCCTATGCAGTTCAACTGTGTGTGCTGCCCAGTCCTGTGGTCAAGTTGTTTCCACCTTTGTGTCCCAGACTTGTGCATCTATTGGGTGTTGTGTTGGATGTATGTGTGTTGTTTGTGTTTTTGCTTCACTTCCTGGGTGTGCTGTTGTCTTTGTGCTGTGCTGTATGGTGTTGTGTGGGTTGCTTTTCTGTCACTGATGTCTGTGTGTGTCTGGTATGCTTGGTGTGCACACACAGCTTGTTGTGCTTGCTGTGCTATGTGCATGTTGCCTTGTGATTGCCTGGTGTGCATCCCCTGATGTCCTGCTGTGTTTGCTATGTGATTGTTCTGCCCGTGCATCTGTTGTTTGTTTGCTGTGGCTGTGTTGTTCTGTGATGGTGCACTTCTTGTGTGTGTTGTGGTATGTTGTCTGTCCATTGTTCCTGAGTGATGGGGTTGTGCACTCCTGTTGTGTCTGTGCTCCCATTGCCTTTCCCCAGTTTAGCTGCACAGGGCATGTCTGTTGTTGTTGTTGTGGGTCTGTGTGTGTTTCTGTTGGGCTATGTGTTTGTCTGTTGTATTTGTTTCCACATTTGTGGTGGAATCCCTGTGTGTGTGTGTGTGTGTGATGTTTGTGGCTGAGCCCAGGGTGTGTGGTTGTTTGTGTGTGTATTGACTGTCAAGTATTGCCAGCCTTCAGTGTGTTTGGCACTGGTGTTGTGTGCTGCTGGTGTGAAGGGGGTATGTGTGTAGATTCTTACTGGTGTTTGTCAGTCCTGAGGTGTGTAGATGTTCCCTGTGTGTAGTGCTGCTGGTATACTCCTGTTGTTGCGGGGATTCTGCATATGCACAGAACTATGCGCAGGAAACCAGGACCTCAGAGAATTGTGGTGTACCAGAAACTCCCCTCAGAACCAAGAACCCCTTATCCGACTAGCTTAGTGTCCCATTCGTTATCCGAGATTTAGCTCGGCGGCCCCAATGTACAGACAACCCAGAACAAGCGACTTAGATATTCTCAGGAGTGGAGGGAATCCGAAATACCTGTTTGTATATATATATATCAGTCCACAACAGAATAACAAAGACACAGTAAAGTTTAAAGAGTTTATTTTATAAACCTCGCGTCCTAAGATGCAGTACTTTGGCTAACACAAGCAGACAAATGGTCAAGATCAGAACCCTCAGCATTGTTACAATACCATAGAAAATGTAAGGAGCAATCATAATAAAAATGACAGTGGAAAACAACCACTCTCCTTTCTCTAGCAACTAATAGGTTATTATTAGACTAATAGAAGGTCTCTTAGGCTTGCATGGGGGACCCCATACCTTATGGATCAGCTTAGTGGAATAACATCACAGGATCAGCTAGGCTCTCTCCTGCAACAGCTCTTTGTTTCGAATAAATCTAAAAACATGCTGCTCTGTAATATTAAAGGACTCGTCTTTCAGGTATTGGCAGCTGCATGCATGTTATGGCTAAGAAGTGGTACGATCAACCTGAACACAACAACCTGCACCGTCTAGTGACCCAGACTCGTTCCTTACACGGTGTACAGACCAAGGTCACTACTCACTGTTAAGGATGTTAAACAACAGACGGTTCTCATGTGAAGCAAAGTCGAGTCAGCAGTTCTCAAATGAATAACATGTAACAACAGTGTCGCGTGCAAAGGCAGCAGAAGCGGCAAGCTGGCTTTCTAACAGCTGACGCGGTTGTGCTAACTTAGCGTTGTACATAGGGAGTGGCTTAACCGATACTACACCCCCCCTTGATCGGACTACTAACCACTAGGGGCGCACTTATCAAGAACGCAGAATTCAAGTTAGAGAGAACGGAACCAAGGGCATGAACTATAAGTCCATATAAGGTAAGTGTAAAGTTCGGGAAAAAAATGTCAAGAAGAAAATCGATGTCTTTAGGAGAGAAAAAAAAAAAACATGAAAAAATGGGCGAAAAGAATGGCATCGATGGATGCACCACGAGTTGACCAGGACAAAGAGTCAATCCATCAAGGTATAGGCACAATAAGTTGCAACAGCCTCCAAGAGGAAATCATTGGAGCGTTCCGCAAAATTATCTGCCATCCATTCAGCAAAGGAAAGGAACACACGTGTTCATTTACAATTGGAGCTTCCAGCACCACACGAGGACAACAGGCAGGTTCTTCGACATAACTTCGTTCCAGGAAGTCAATAGCAGCCTCTCCGATGTCCCAATTCCCAAGGACTCCATGTGCAGCACCCAAGGCCATAAACCCGACACCAGAACAGGCAAACTCATGAGCCACTAAGGGGCCCATTAGTTGATCAAAATCCGGGGCAGGTGACACCAAGTTTGACAGGCACAAATCCAGAGCCCACTGAAAAGGACAATCCAGGCAGTGAAAGACTGGTTGCACACAAGTAAAGAATGGAAACCGGAAGGATAATCCATATGCGACGCTTAAGGTCGCCAGGGGTAAGGTGCCATAGTATTCAAGCATCCGGTTAAGCGGATGGATCAGCCGGGGCATGTTGTCTCGGTACGCAAGTTTCGCAGCCATTGCGTATTACGCAAATCAATAGAAGTATCCCAGCTATAAGGGCGAGAAGCAAAGGGAGACCACCGAAGACGCTGGAAAAAATAGAATGAAAAAATGCGGGGATCACACCAAAAATAGTTTGAAAGGAGGTCACGAGGCCGGAGCCCACAACTTTAAAAAAATGAACTATGCCAGTCGTAGACGAGGCATTAAAGATAGTCTGTATCAATGTCCCAAAATGCAAGGGGAGGTCAGTATTCAAAAGTGCCTGCACCTCCGTGCGGGTGTTTGCTACGTGAAGAAGAAATGTTTCACGGGACGAAGTCAAAGCGACCTCTTTTTGAGACAAAAGAGCCCTTATTCTGCTCATCTTGTTGAACTCTGCATGCGGGGGTGGGAAAAGGACATTATTACAGCAAACTACACGCTGTGAAACAGTTACTATGTAAGGTATTCCTTCAAGCATCCCACAGCAAGCTTCATTATTTAAAAGTAAATAACTACCGTTAGCAAGCATCGTAAATGAAGGGGTTATAACTGGCACTGGAATACCTTTCAGGACACAAGCCAAATTAGGAGCGTGTACATTGCAAGCACCATGTAATTGTATGTGTCTACACACTACAGAATGATCAGGGGCAGAAGTGTACTGCTCACCCTTTAAATAAACCTCCTTGCCCTCCCGCATGCATCTATATGTGAATGGGAGCGACCAAACTTCGTGCAGGAAGGCAGTACCAAGTTGTTCATATCTGCCAAGTGCATAATGTTTCATGCATGAACTAAACTTAAACAGCGGAGAAGGTAACGCGATCAACCCGTGGATAAGCCACACGGCAGAATTCAATTCAGCAACAGAGAAAGGTAACGGTTCTAATTTCTCAATGTGCAGTAGCGAATAAGTAGCATCTTTCATGGACATAAACTGTGGTTTTGCAGTCAAATTAAAAGGGAGGAACAAAGAGGACACATTCATGTAATCCCATGGGACTTTCCCTGCCTTTAACGTTTGCAAAGTCCATGCAAACTGCATAATAGAACGCAACTGATTCTGGCCATGATACAATACAGACAAATCATTCTGCACAATGTATACGACAGTTGAAACAATATTATCTAAAGTATAAATTCTGGAAGACAAGGTGTTAATGCTATTATCTATCACAGCCAACACTTTTTCCATATTGGCTTGGTCAATAGCACGTAATCTGGACGCAGCTTCAATTTGCGACAATTTCCAAACTTCGTTGTAAATAGCATATACCCATCTTTTGGACCTGCCTGTCGCAGGACTCTTAACAAAATCATTCAAATCTATTTTGTCGTTTAAACGTGATAAATGAAGTTTAACAGATGCTAATGTGGAATGTTGCAGCCATGACTGGCATAACTTACCCACAGAGTAGGTAGTTACAGTCTGTGAAGATTCAAAACGAGGATCTACTCTAACTCGAGTATACACAGGAGCTAAAGCTAGAAACCGATGTTGACAGGAATCTGAGCTAGTTTGCCATACCAACCACCCTTCAGGATCTAATGCTGAAACATTAAAGGTGGAGTTGGAAACGAGGGACTGCAACATAGTTAGGGACAGATCTGTATGATTTACCCAATTGGGATAAGCACCCAGATCCGGGATCGAGGGGGAATTCAATTTTTTAGATGTAGCCAATCCAAAACAGGTGGTCTGAAAAATAGATGAATTAAAAAATAGCATGTGGTTTGGGATAAGACAGGCACGATGCAAAGCTTCTGTTCCCTGTACCTGCCACGGTCTAGTTCCCCAAACCGATTTAAGATCGATAGTAGCTTTCCATAGGTCATAACCTCCGATAGCCAATTCTTCCATAAAGGACTGGAATATAACAATTTGGTATGTGTTAATCTAACCTTAGAGGCGGTTTCAGCCGCAACTTTAAAATCCGTAAATCCGAAAAATATGTGAACTTGTTCACCAACGTGGCTGAACTGCCAGACAAAGGGACCAGACAATGTTCCCATTGTGTGTAATTAACAAAATTACGAACAGTATTTGCTCTGTGTAGGAAATGTGTGCCATAATGTTGATAGCAAAATTGTTCACCATAATTTGCAGTATTTAAATACAAATCCTCAGCATCAAATGCAGCATAATATTTCAAATCAGAAAACAGTGCTTCAATTGCTTGTACATCCCAATCATCCAATCGGATGTTCTGTTTAACTACATCACCCATAGAAACACGAAAGACATTAGGCACATTAATCACTACAGTAGGACCATGAATTTGAAATTTAACAGCATCCCAAGCGATCCCATCACGCACAGGCCAGGCGGTAATGTTCACAAAAGTCTGGTCCCTTTTCATTATGTGTGATGAGGAATGGGGGGCCAAAGTTCCATCAATCAATCGAATTGCAGATCGTTCATCCAGGTAGTGTCCATTGATAAGTTTAAAAAACACTACCACAAAGCCAATTGTCATGAACAAAAAAATACATATTAGCACCAGCCAGATGTAAGTCCATGGTGCCACCAAAAAATGTCTCTTGAACCAGGCAAAAAATATAGAAATTTTGGAAGGGGCAGTGGAAGTCAATGATTCAGTGTCAAAGGAAGAATGTGACTGGTTAATCGCTGTTGAATGTAATAGAGGCAACGGGACACCTGCAGGATAAGCATACTCAGGATCATCAGGTATACCACCAGCAGTAAAATTGTAAAAAAAAATTGTAAATTGGATACTTGTATAGCGCACTACTCACTCGCAAGGGTCTCAAGGCGCTTGTACAAATACCGCTGTGGAACCCATCCTGGCTTTCCCTGTGAGGCGTCCACTCCTGGGCACCCCCAAGGTGGAGGCCAGGCATCCTTAGCGTTGTGGGGGCTGTTGTGGAGATTAAGCAAGCTATTGCCCAGAGTTGCAGAGTGGGACTCCATGATTGGAATAGGCACCGAGGCAAGAATTATCAGGTCCGTGAAAATTTTTGAGCCCAAGACCCGCCGAGGCGGGGAATTGAACCCTGGTACCGGGCTAGACCTCTGCATCAGGGTCTGCTGCTCTAATCATTGAGCCACACTTCTCCACAAGTAGGCGGCATAGAAGGAGCAATAACTGCATGCATCTCAACGGCAACCTCAGGCATGATGTTAGAGGGCGGCACCACAACAGAATTTCGCAGTATAGAAGGGCAAGAAACTGAAGGTGTCATACTATGGAGAATCGGCCACCCGCTGTAGCTTGACATTGTCAATCGAGATGTACCTGTTATCCTTGCGACCAGGAAGTGGAGGTAAAATAACTGTACGTGTACCCAGGACTCCAAGCACCGGGACCGGTGCACGATAAGAGGGGCCAAACTCCTTCTTGTTCTCCACCTTCTCACGGACCAGGTCACCAACTCGAGGTAGCCAGCCGACTACCGGAATCTGGAGCTCAGCTTCGGGTGTAGAGGGTACGTGTTCCTTTGCTAGAGTGTCTCTGGCTTCTTGAAGAGTCTGCAATACAGCACAGTGATCATATAGGTCAAAAGGCGCGGCTGCCGCCGCCATGTCTAGACCCTCAAGGTCCGGGACAAACATTCGTACTCCAAAGAGCATCATGTATGGGGTCCGCCCACCCAGAGACCTTCTAGGGAGATTATTAAGTGCGCGTTGCACGTCATACAAGTGGGTGATCCAGCCTCGGCCTGTACCTAAAACCCTTGCTGTCAAAGATTGCTTTAGGTCACGGTTCATTCGCTCCACAACACTATTGCCCTCAGGCCGGTATGGAGACGAAAATTTGACTTGGACCCCCAAACTTCTCATGGCTTCTATGTACCCCCTAGAGGCAAACACAGGGCCCTGGTCAGAATGAAGGGTACCACATGCAAAACTTCCAACAAAGACACGCAAATCCTTGATGACAGTGCGGGCATCAGCACTCCTTTGCGGCCACACCCACAGAAACGTGTGCATGAATCCACTGCAACCAAGATGTACTTGTACGCAGTATCAGAGGTAAAAGGACCGCAGTGATCTAAATAAACACACACAAGTGGTTGATTAGATATATACAGCTGCGTTTGTGGAGGACGCGCGGCAGAAGATGGTTTAATCTGCTGGCAAATGTCACACAGAAGGACATAAGCCTGCGCTTGTTTGTACAAACCGTACCACCAGTAACGTTGCTGCAAAAGAGATAAAGTAGCCAAAACTCCGGCATGCGCAGATGCAACACCTTCGTGGGCAGCTGAAATCAGAGATGGTCTGCAGTCCGCGTTGGGAATCAATCTTTCACCAACGTCATTAATCCTCACTAACGGGACGCTATCAGGACTTAAGCGATAATGGTAGCGAGAAAGGAAACCTTTTGGAAAGCCTTTCCCTGTCTCGGACGCAGCAATAGCTGCCAAGATGTCATCATCAATCTTAGTTTTGGATCTTGTAACTGCTGCTACTAAATATGTCGCCACTGCGGTTTTTGCTGCCTCGTCAGCCAGACTGTTACCGACAGCATGGACACCAACTCGTTGGTGACCAAGAGTGTGAATTACATTCACGAGGGGCAGATGTTGCTGCAGTTCTGCCACTCGAACCCAAAGCGTTTTATGCTTTACTGTGCTACCCTTGGAATCATGAAAGTCATTTTGAATCCAAAAGTGTAGATTTTCGTTGTAAGATTGAACACAATAGTACGAGTCACTTACTATAAGAGTAGTGACCTGAGCATCAGCGAACTCCAGTGCAAGCACCAGAGCCCTAAGCTCTGCTAACTGCGCGGTACAATCACCCAATGACTGCGTGTGCACGACATCAGATTGGAACTCTCCGTTCACGAAAGTACCCACGACAATTGTGCAGGCTGCTGAATAGGCGTGCTTTGATCCAGTAGCGGGTTGCGCAGACCCATCAGTCTAAATGACACACTGGTACTCCTCGAGCGGGCGCAAAGTCAGAGAAGCCGGATGAACGAATTCATATTCCAAGAACTCCTGTGTCTGTAATGCCGCGTCAAAGATATATGTGACGTCAGGCGAGGTCAAGGAGGTAGCCCATTGTATCCACCTTGGATGCAAAGCCTTAGAATTTGGTACACTGGCTTTAGTGACTGCCTCAAGGGCAGGGTACGGTGTTACCACCAGCATGCGTTTCCCTTGCGATAGCCCTCGCTCTTTCAGGATCGCCATCTGAACTGCTGTCATTACTTTTTTGACAGCGGAAAATCGCAGCTCAGCCGAAGTGTACAGATGAGATTTGTAAGCAATGGGGACGGTGTCGCCCTCATTGAAAGTTAATTAGGTGAAACCCACTGCACCCGGTACGATTCTAATGACCAGGTTAGAGTGGTTATCACAAGTCTGTAAGAATTTCGAAGCAAGAAGATCAGACTGCAAAGATTGCAATGCAGCAGAGTGCTCAGGCAGCCAGCAAGATTTGGTAAAAGTAGGTTGTACCAAGGCATAAAGCGACTTGATACGCTGGGCATAATCAGGAATGTAGGTATGACCGAAATTCAGAAAACCCAGCAAAGATTGTAATTTCTTCAGTGTCGTAGGAGCACTAAGGCGTGCGCACTTCTCAAGGAACTGCGGAGCCAAGCCTCGACCCTCATTATTGAGTTCGTACCCCAAGAACAACACTGTGAACTCGCAAAGTTGAACTTATAACCGAAGTCAGCAAATATAGTTATTATGTTATCCACGTGAGCAAGGTGTGGAAGCAACTCGTCGTCCATTAGGTAGATGTCATCTACATACGAGTATGCCTCCGGGTCAACCATCTCCAAGAGAGAGACCACACGAGCAGCAAAGACCCCGGGGCTATTCTTATAGCCCATCAGGAGCCTTTTGAACTTCTTTTGTTTGCCACCCGAGGTAAACGCCGTCCACTCATAGCTATGAGGGGACAGATTATGGCTATAAAAGCCATTGGAGATGTCAAGTGTGGTTTTAAACCGTTTTCTCACAAGACTATCGACGTTAGCCGAACTGTGGGTATTTTGTACCGCGCATGTCCGGCAGTGAAAATTTAAGTGCCGGTAATCCAAAACTAGGCGGTACGATCCGTCAGGCTTCGTCACACTGAATAAAGGATTATTCATGGGCGACACACATGTTTCAATTACTCCACGATATTCCAATTGTTCAAGGATAGACGCGACGTGAGATCTTGCCTCGCGACGCATGGGATATTGGGGTTGTGGCTGGGGTTCTGACCGCAACGGAATCGTATGGTTGGGAGAAAATTTATCCCAGCCCACCTGAGTACGATACAACGCAGGCGCGAGCACCTGCGCCCACTCCCTGGCTAACCTGTTAGAATGTTCCCTTGGCACTGTGTGCCCAACGGACGGGAGTATCACTGCCTCCCCTCTAGGAGCCTCTAAAACGAAAGCCGGGGGCCAATCCGCCTCTGCCAAAAGTATATCATAGGTGGAGGTTAGATTATCCCAAAAGACTACTTTAATTATATGTTGTATGTCACCCTCAATTACAAGGACAATTTCAAACATTCGTTCAGGGGGAGCTACGCGAGTATCAGCAGTTTCAACACTTACAATTGTATCAGTTGCTGTCGCCACCAGATACGGACGCAGCGCTTGTCACACTACTGTAACTTCCGCCGTGCTGTCTAGCAGCGTTAGCGCCCATGTCTGGTTCTGAAGCTGTGTCCGTACCATCTGAGGTATATCTCGCAGTTAGAGCAGCAACTTTTTTCTTCTGAAACGGGGGTCTCTGACGTGCAGAGTCGTCCTGCTTGCCTTTACCGTCAGTCTGACGGGGCTGCTCACGACCTTGAGCACCCCTTCCTTTCCCACGATCTCCGCCACCGGATTGAAAAGCCGATGTTTCCTGTGAAGAACGAGGAGAGCGTTGTTCAGGAACCTGAAATCTATCAGGTGACTTAATGTTAGAACGATCGCGCAAATCATAAGTGCGTTCAGTTTTTGCCTGTACCGGCGATGCAGAACAAGACCTCCGTTTCTCCTGCTGCTTCCCCTGTTTCTTGGATCGCCAACTTTGTTTCGGGAAGTTGGGCTTTTCGTCTTTAGTAGACGAACTCACTTTAGTCTGCTGTACTACATCAGGAATGATTACGGTGGGTTTAACGCCCAAGGCGCTACGACCCACCATTCTGTAGGCTTTCGCAATAATTTTAGCGAATTCCTTTGGCCTGTCGGCCGGATCCACAAGGGCCAACATATTGCCCACTTGGAACTGCATGGCATCCCCTTTGAGGTTGCCCATCACCATGGAACAAACCACATCGAAGCTGTCGACAAGCCTCGTTCCCAATTCAATGGCCGCCTCCGCACCATGATTGTCCTGGACTTTCTTGATGACGGAGGGTAGTACGGACATAGACGGAGTGCCATAGCACTTCGCATAGGTCGCAGCAAAGACCTTCCCCAATTGTCACAGTCGACAATATCAGGGGCCAGGTCCTTCGGTAAAGTAATAGTGAGTATCCTGTGTTTATCCACAGGAGAAGTATACAGAAACACGGCTTCTAGTTGATCAAACTTTTCAGCAAGACAGTAAGGAAATTCATCCTTATTCTGGGGGCGCTTGCCGACAACCGCATTAACCATAACTGGACTAATGACCACCGAGTGGTGGTCAGTCGTGTGGCCCGCAACAGCAGGTGCCCCCACCTGTACATTGCGAGACACTTACTGCACTAACGCCCTATGGACTGTAATCAGGGCAGTGTGTAGTACACGCAACTCAGCCACCCCCACAGTTAAGTAGCGGGGATGAGGCGTATAACCGGCCAGCACCGGCCATGTGGCCCCTGCAATAGACAACGGGCCCATTCTCGCCGGTACTACCGCATGGGGAAGGGTGCCATTAAACCAAATGGTATGCTGCCAGGCAGTAAGAGGAATTTCAAGTGTCCTATAAGGGGCATAGGCTGCAGGCATCGCTGTGGCAGTATAGGCGTGGAACAAATTATCGTTCGCATCCACTGCATCGAAAGTCACCCAAGAGTAAAACAGCTCATACTGGAACGCTGCATCAGCCCCCACCACAAAGATAACAGCCAACCCGTCATCAGGTACCCCATAAACCCGTAGATGTGCGGTCAGGGGAACCCGACTATGTGCGGCTACATCGACCGCCATTAGGATACACTGAAGAGCAACAACAAGTTCTACAGTAGCACTGGGGTTCAGAAAAAAGAAACCTTTTTAATTATCAAGCTTGAAAGAACCTTTAGTCGAAACCTAGGTAGGTTAAGCTGTCACTCCCGTTATCCGGAAACTAGAGTGAGGGCGTTGTGGACTAATAAAAGCACTACTAAGGCGTTTCAGATCAAAAGACCAAACGTTAGGTGCGCCATGTTGCGGGGATTCTGCATATGCACAGAACTATGCGCAGGAAACCAGGACCTCAGAGAATTGTGGTGTACCAGAAACTCCCCTCAGAACCAAGAACCCCTTATCCGACTAGCTTAGTGTCCCATTCGTTATACGAGATTTAGCTCGGCGGTCCCAATGAATAGACAACCCAGAACAAACGACTTAGATATTCTCAGGAGTGGTGGGAATCCGAAATACCTGTTTGTATATATATATCAGTCCACAACAGAATAACAAAGACACGGTAAAGTTTAAAGAGTTTATTTTATAAATCCCGCGTCCTAAGATGCAGTACTTTGGCTAACACAAGCAGACAAATGGTCAAGATCAGAACCATCAGCATTGTTACAATACCATAGAAAATCATAATACAAATGACAGTGGAAAGCAACCACCCTCCTTTCTCTAGCAACTAATAGGTTATTATTAGACTAATAGAAGGTCTCTTAGGCTTGCATGGGGGACCCCATACCTTCGGATCAGCTTAGTGGAATCACATCACAGGATCAGCTAGGCTCTCTCCTGCAACAGCTCTTCGTTTCGAATGAATCTAAAAACATGCTGCTCTGTAATATTAAAGGACTCGTCTTTCAGGTATTGGCAGCTGCATGCATGTTATGGCTAAGAAGTGGTACGATCAACCTGAACACAACAACCTGCAACGTCTAGTGACCCAGACTCGTTCCTTACGGTGTACAGACCAAGGTCACTGCTCACTGTTAAGGATGTTAAACAACAGACGGTTCTCATGTGAAGCAAAGTTGAGTCAGCAGTTCTCAAATGAATAACATGTAACAACAGTGTCGCGTGCAAAGGCAGCAGAAGCGGCAAGCTGGCTTTCTAACAGCTGATGCGGTTGTGCTAACTTAGCGTTGTACATAGGGAGTGGCTTAACCCATACTACACTGTGAAGTAGTTGTATGGATGTGTGGCCATCGACTTTAGGGCCTTCCTTTCATCCTTGTGCCTATACATGGTTTGCCTTGCTGTCTCCCTGTGTTGTTGCACTGAGCTGTCTGTGGTTTGTGTTCACTGACTGTGCCAGCCATGTGTGCTTTGATGGTGTGAGGGTGTTGTGCTCTGTTCCTTGTGGTGATGTGATGTACACATGCTTGTTGTGTGTCTCCATGGCCTTCCATTTGTGTGCAGGCCATCTTGGTTTCCATATTTGTTGTGCTCCATTGTTTTTGGCATGTGGGGTGTGTATGTGTGTGTGTGTCAGTCTGTGGTATATATGTGTGACTGTGCCGGTTGTGTGTCCATTTGGATTTTAATTCCTTGTATGTGTTCATTTGTTGCTTCTCCTCATTTATATTTCCCTGAGTGTGGTGTTGTGTGTGTTGCCCTGGCCCTGTGCTACTGTGCTGTGTGTTGTGTGTTCCTGTGGAGCCACTCCTGCAGTGTGTGTCTCCATGATTGTTTGTTGTGTGGTGCAGGGTGTGTATTGCCCTGGCTTCTTGTTGTGCATGTGGTGCACAGGAGGGGCACATGGCATGTGCCTTCATGGGGTGTGCTAGTGTGTGGTGGGAGGGGGTGTGGCCCTGTGGTCTTTGTGCCCTGCCCATGCCTGGCACTGGCCCTGCCTTCTGCATTGTGCACATGTATTTGCTTGTGTTCGCCACTGCGGTGACGTGACCGTTACATTGCTGCATGGTGGCGGTAGCTGTGTGTCCAGGATGCAGCAGGGTGACTTTGTGGCAGGTGGGTGATGTGTTGTTGCCCTTGTGGATGTGTCCCTGTCCCTCCTAGGGTGTCTGATGTGGATTTGGACCCTGTGTCAGGCAGTGTGTTGTATGTTGTGTTGTTGCGTACCTCCGCCAGCATCCGTGGCGGTCCATGAGTTCCTGGTGATGTAGCAGGTACAGCACCGGAAAGACGTGTAGAGCTGGGTCCATGGCGGTCGTGATCGGGACTCTGGTTTCGCGCTCCGCTGTCGAGCTTCCGCCGTCTCTGGTTGGGCGGTGTCTCCATTGCAGTGCGTCTGCTTGTTTGAGTCATCCTAATTTGTGGAGTGGGGCGGACGTCATTCCGCATGGCGGTGAGTCTCCATTGGCTCCCACCGCCGCGGTGGCGGGCACACTTTGATGGCAGTGCGCGTCGCACCACGCCGGTCATGATTTGGCCTATTTTTGTCTATACCAATATGGCGGCCGTGATGTCCGCTGCTGGCGGGAGGAAAAAGGCATTTTTCCGCACTGCCAGTACCGCGGTGGTGCCACCACCCTACATCTAATGGACCCCTTAGTGTCGTGCAGGAATGTGAGTGGAAGGGTCAGGAGTGAATGAGAGAGTGAAATTAAAAGATACCTGGCTCGTTGGACTGAAAAACTTCAATATTCCTTTGAGCTGGTATTGTTAAAAGTAGAGAAAAGGGTTTGGAGGTATATTGCCTTAATGAGCAGTGCCTCCTCTGTCTGTCAACATGCTTCAAAGCCCTCCCCTGGCTTCTTCTTCAGGACCAAGAGAATCGGAGCCGTGGGTAGGCTTGACACAGTGAGGCAGTGTCCTTGGAGTAAGTGTGACTATAGGCACCCCTCCCACCCATTAAAAGGCTTATGGGGCATTATCTCCTTAGGAATCAAATCACAAAGTAGTATGCCTATTTAGGTATTGTATACTGTGCATGGTTATTTGTCATGCCCATCACGTTGAACGGAGCCGTGGGGAGGCTTGACACAGTGAGGCAGTGTCCTTGGAGTAAGTGTGACTATAGGCACCCCTCCCACCCGTTAAAAGGCTCATGGGGCATTATCTCCTTAGGAATCAAATCACAAAGTAGTATACCTATTAGATATTGTATACTGTGCATGGTTATTTGGCATGCCCATCACATAGTATTTATTATTTATTTATTTATGAGTTTTATATAGCGCTAGCCAGACCCAAAGGTATCGGAGTGCTTTACAGCATGAATCACTCATAGGATACATTAAGCAATTTAGTATATACAATGTCCCAAGATGCCTCGCATAATATCGACGTGGAGTGCAAAACTCGTAAAGTAAGTTATCGCAGTAAAATGTAAGGGGGAACATATGACAGTTGTCGCAGGAGAATGTACAGGGAACATATGACACCTCACTTAGGGAGTCGTAGAGAACCCAGTGAGTCATGGAGGGGTTCGACCAGTGAGGTGGAGCAGGAGGTAGTCATGTGGAGAGTGAGGGAGAGGTCATTGATGACAAAGTGTCCATGTGCTACTATGGTTTGTCTTCGGCGACTGGTTTGTAGCTATCCGTTTGGGAGAGATCAGTTGAGGAGGAGGTCCTTGAGCTGCCTTTTGAATTGTATGTAGGAGGGGTTAGTCCTGATATGGGCTGGAAGGGAGTTCCATATTTTCGGCACACTTCCGGCAAAGGATCGAGATGCGGATTTTTGTCTGCGAGATTTCGGGGGGATAAGGAGTAGAGTGTTTGTACTCCTTAGCGTTCCTGACTGACCGGCCTTCTGGAGTTTAGCAGCCATGTAGGCGGGTTTCCCTGTGTGCAACACTTTGTGCGTGAGGCAGGCGGTTCTGAAGTTGGCGCGCATTTCAACAGGGAGCCATTTGAGCTCTCTGAGTGCAGGCGAGATGTGATCATATTTCTTTACTCCAGTGACCATTCTGGCTGCTGCGTTCAGAGTTGATCTGAGAGGAGCAAGATGGGATTTTGCTGCTCCTGTAAGGGTTCCAATCCTGTAGTCCAGTCTGGACAGTACCAGGGGTAGTGTAGCTTGTTTGAGGTCACTCGGAGGAATGAAGGGTTTTATTTTGTTGATAGTTTAAGGTTGAAGAAGGCGCTCTTTGCGGTTTTTTTGATGTGTTTGTTCATGTCTAGTTTGGGGTCCAGAGTGATTCCCAATGATTTTGCAGAATAAGCTAGGGTGAGGTTGTGTTTGAGAGCCTCAATGGCTTTTATCCATTCTGTGATTTGGGGGTTCTCCTCTTTGTTGGAGATGAGGAGGATTTACGTATTGTCCTGATTTAGTTTTAAGTGGTTGAGTGAGAGCCAGTGCTGGACTTCTCGTAGAGTGGCATTCAGCCTCTGGATGTCTTCGATGGAGGAGGTTTCCAGATAAATTGGGTATCGTCTGCATAGAGGTGGAAGGGAATGTTCCTTTTTTATAGTATGAAGGTAAGGGGCTCCATATAGATGTTGAAAAGTTGTGGGAAGAGTACTGATCCTTGGGGGACACCCCTACATACGGGGAGTGGGTCAGACGAGAAGTTCTTGATTTTTATACTTTGGATGCGGTTCTGTAGGAAAGAGGCGAACCACAGTAGGACCACCTCCTCTGCTCCTGCCCTTTCTTGAGGTGCTTTGATGAGTAGTTTTTGGTCAACCATGTCAAAGGCTGCTGATAGATCCAGGAGTATGAGTAGGCATCATTGGCCTTTATCCAGAGATTTGTGCATATCGTCCATTACATTTAGGATTGCTGACTCTGTACTGTAACCTTTTCTGAACCCCGATTGATGAGGATCAAGAAGGCTGGTGCTGTCTAGGTGTTGAGTGATTTGGAGGAGAACACATCTTTCCAGAATTTTTGCTAGGAGAGGGAGGTTAGAGACGGGTCTGAAGTTGTTCAGATCGTTTGTGTCAGAGCCAAGTTTTTTCAGTAGAGGTGTGACTTGGCCGATTTTGAGACAGTCAGGCATGACTCCAGTACTTAAGGAGCTGTTTATAATCTTAGTCCAGTGCGGGCTCGGCATAGTTTGAGCTTTGTGGCCAGTTGGGCAGGTAAGGGATCCATGACCTGTGCTGGCGGTTTGGTGTTGGAGATCATTTTGAAGACCTCTGCTTCGGAGATGGGGTTGAAAGATTTCCATAAGTTAGGAGGGTGCTTGGGTGTGATATCTTCGGACTCAGTTGGCGATTTACTGTCATGGGGACTGCTTTGTACATCCAAGGAGAGTTCTATCCTGGAGATTTTGTCATTGAAGAAATTGGCAAAGTTGTCACAGGTCTTTGGAGGCCATAACTTGTGTCACAGGGGGTTTGGAGGTTTGTTGCCTGATGAAGCTGTTCTTTGCTTTGTCAAAGGCGTTGCAAAAGAAGGACATTGTTTTATTTGTAATGTATTTATTGTATCTTCCTCTTACTGCTTTGAGTCTAGCTCGTAGGATTGTGGATGGGTTGTTTTGCCACAGTCTTTCTGCCGCTCTTAGTTCTCTTCTTTCTGAGTTTAAGTCTGTATTGAACCATGATCTGGAAGGAATGTTCCTGGCTCTTTTTAGTTTCAGGAGGGCTATTTTTTCCATAATGGAGGTCATAGTGGTGTTGTACTGAGAAGTGAGTTCTGTTGCTGAGAGTTCTCCCATGTGGATGGGGAGGAGGGAGCTTACCCTCTGCTCCAGGTCTGCAAGTTGAATTTGACATAGATTTCTCATCCTGCGCGAAAGGTCCCGAGTGCAGGATTGGTCTTGGATCCCTTGGTTTAGGTGGAACAGAATGATATGGTGATCCGACCAGTCCACAGGTAAGGTGTGGTCGATGGAGACTGAGACTGTATCCGCATGAGCGATAATGGCGTCGAGGATAGAGCCTTTGATGTGGGTTTTCTGTGTGCAGTGTTGGGTGAGATTGAGGTTGCTTGGGAGGTCATTTAAGGTTTTGATTAGCGTGATGTTTTCATCTTTCCAGTTTAAGTTGAGGTCGCCTAGAATTATGTTGTTTGAGTCATGGAGTGAGGAATGAGTTAATAGGTCGGAGAGGTGTTCTCCGAAAGAGGAGGTGTTTCTTGGCGGATGGTGGAGGAGATGACAAAGTAGTGATTTGTTGTCACACATCTTAATGGTTGTAGTAAGACATTCGAAGGAGTTATATTTGAGGGCTTCGGTTTCCGTTACGGAGATGCTGCTCTTATGTATGATTGCTATGCTTCCTCCTCTCTGTTTTTTTCTCTCTTTCTGTATGATAGTGAAGCTCGGGGCACAAGCATGTTCATAATTGGGGGAGAGAACTCGTTTAGCCAAGTTCCGGTGATGAACGTGATGTCAATGTCATGTGTAAGGATGGTCTCTGCCAATTCAGTTGCATGTTTGGAGGCCGACCTGCAGTTAATGAGCATGCAGTTGGTGTTGGATCTCTCGTTATTGGGATTCTTCATTAAAGGAGCCCTGGGGATATTAGTGAGGAAGGCTGGGGGCCTTGAGTGTCTGGTGGGGGGGCAGTCTCTTCCCATACCAGTGTTCACCTGAATCTTGGAGCTAGAGGCAACAGTAGTGATTATGTCAAATGTGGAGGCAAGATCCATCGCTTCCTTTGTGGACATGGTGGCTCTTGTTCTTTTGGGTCTCTGAGCCTGGTTTGGGATGGGGGTTGTATTCCAGCTGAGCCGTTGGGTCTCGTAAGGCCTTGAGTGATTAGTGTTCGCGGATGGGGGTGTCGGATAAATACTACATGTACATACACTACTTTTAGATACCTTATAGATATCGCTCCTTATTATACAGTGAGTGTAGAAGGGATCCCCTTGGTCCTGAAGAAGAAGCCAGGGGAGGCCTTTGAAACATGTTGACAGACAGAGGAGGCACTGCTCATTAAGGCAATATACCTCCAAACCCTTTTCCCCACTTTTAACAATACCAGCTTAAAGGAATATTAAAGTTTTTTAGTCCAACGAGCCAGGTATTTTTAAATTTCACCCTCTCATTCACTCCTGAACCTTCCACTCACAGTCTTACACGACACATAGTCTTTCTACAAAAACAGTGCTCCCACGTAGTCGTAGGTTGCAGCACGCCCCATCCCGCAGCACGGCGGTAAGACCCCTATGATGAAGCATGACACCAAGGGCCCTTTTGGTGTGCGAGGGGTATTTTAACAAAAACTGTGTGTTTCTCCACCACTGTAGGAAACACACGTAGTCTGGGAGGACACGGTTTTTACATCAATCTGAGGGTGGCTCTCTATGTTTTGTACACAGATTGGACAGCCATGCAAAATGACTTTTCATTTATACTTGATGTTGTGGATGTGCTACTGACATGAGCTTTTGATGCTATTCCGATATAATAATGGTTTGAATAATGGTCCGTATTGTTCTCGTAACAGAATGAGTCTATCGCTTATGTGTTTTGTTACGTAAAATGATAATTAAAGTTCTAAAATAAAGGATGTTTATGAACATGCATACACTAAGGGATTTAAATTGCCAGCAAGGAACAAAACATCCAAGCATTTTTAGAGGGAAGTCAGGACAGAAATACAAAGAAAAACTCCCGAAAACTTTCAGCAGACACACAAGATAACTAAGATTCAAGACAGCACACAGCTTTTTTAAATTTATTTTTTATTTATTTTGAAGGTTTTATATAGTGCTGGCTAGACCCAGAGGTATCAGAGCGCTTTACAAGATAAGGATAGTATAAGGCACATAGGGTATAAAAGCATATGAAAGGTAGTGCAACAAAAATTTACAAAGTACAGACAACATGAGCATTATACAAAACCAGATAAATAAACAGGGGCAGGAGCTATACATTTAAGTAATTAGGTAAAATGGTGAAACAGGAGTACAGGGTATAAAATTACTGAACAAATATCCTGTGATAGATAAGAAATCAGGAGTAGGACAGAGGTTAGGAACCCCAATAATAATTGAGGAGGTGGGTTTTGAGGTCTTTTTTGAAACTAGAATAGGAGGGATTACAGCGCAGGTTTTTTGGGAGGGCATTCCAGATAATAGGGACATTGCCAGAGAAGGAGCAAAATTGTGTAGCTTTCTTTTTATGCAGAGGTGGGATTAGCAGTAGGGTGTTGGTGCTTCTCAGAGGTCGAGTGGAGCCCGCAGTGTGGAGTTTCTTTGAGAGGTAATGCGGAGTGTTTTGGTGGAGGACTTTATGAGTAATGCAGGCGGTTTTGTAGGCAGATCTGCCTTCAATAGGGAGACATTTAAGAGATTTGAGAGCCGGGGATATATGATCGAAGCGTTTGCAGTCCGTGATGAGCCTAGCAGCAAGGTTGAGCACAGCTTTGATTGGAGCTAGGTGTACTTTGGGGATTCCATTAAGGATGGCATTGCCATAATCAATACGTGACAGAACAAGCGACTGAACTACGAGTTTGAAATCATCGGTGGGTATGAATGGTTTAATTTTCTTGAGGTGACGGAGAGTGAAGAGGGCTCCTTTGGCAGAGTTTTTGATATGAACATTAAGGGTTAGGGTGTTGTCGATGGTGATGCCAAGAGATTTGACGGAGTTGGACAGGGTGAGTGGGCAATTGAGTGCATTAAGGTCAGGGATCCATGATTGAACGGGTAGAGGGTTATTTTTGGGGGAGAAGAGAATGATTTCGGTTTTGTTAGGGTTGAGTTTGAGATGATTGGAATGGAACCAGGTTTGGATCTTGGTAAGGGTGTTGTTTAGGTGTAAGATGTCAGCATGCGTTTTAATCTTGTAATAGATTTGGGTGTCATCGGCGTACAGGTGGTAATTTATGCCTGCTTGGTTAAGAGTGAGGGGTTCCATAAAGAGGTTAAAGAGGGAGGGAGAGAGAATAGATCCTTGGGGGACTCCAAGGGAGACAGGAGTGGGGGGAGAGAGACAGTTTTGAATTTTGATTTGCTGAGTACGGTGTTGTAGATAAGAGATGAACCATTTGTAGGCGGTGCCATTAAGGTCGAAACGGTTCCTAAGCACATTAAGTAGGGCTGAATGGTTGACTGTATCGAATGCTGCGGAGAGGTCAAGAAGGATAAGAAGGCAGGTCTCGCCATTGTCAAGTGATTGATGGATGTCATCTATGAAATTGAGCATTGCCGTTTCGGTGCTGCAGCCTTTTCTGAAGCCAGATTGAAAGGGGTCGAGAAGGTTGAAATTTTCTATGTGTTTGTCTAGTTGTAGTAGGACACATTTTTCAAGTACCTTTGAGAGAAGGGGGAGGTTAGTGATGGGGCGGAGATTATTTAGGTAATTGGGGTCAGCTTTGGGGTTTTTGATTATGGGCGAGATTTGACCAAGCTGAAGGGAGGAGGGGACACAGCCCGTGGAGAGAGAGGTGTTGATGATTCTGGTCCAGAATGGGGTGATGATGTGCTTAAGGGCAGGGACAAGGTTGGAGGGTATTCGGTCTGTTGTGTGGGAGGACGGTTTTAGATTGCCAATTATATTGAGGACTTCAAGCTCAGTGACGGGGAGAAAGTTGAGAAAGGAGGCATTGTTCTTGAGTTGAGATTTAGGGGAGTTGGTTACTGGAGATGTCGATGGTGAGAGGCCTGTGGAGTGGTGGGGGGGTATGGAAATGGGCGGGTGAGGAGGCTTGCTGGGGAGCAGTAGGATAGAGAGCAGAAGAGAGTGTGTGTCGTCTGGAAGGGGGGATGTGGAGTAGGTATTAGAGGTGAGGACAGGATTGGATTGGGAGTTGGAGGATAGTTGTGTGGGAAGGAAGGATTGGTCAATTTTGGCAATTTTTTCCAAGAAGAAGTGGGCAATTTCTTCACATCTGTCTGATGAGGCTGTCATATTTAGAGGTGCGGGGGAAGTTTAGTTTTGGATGATTTTGAAGAGTTCCCTGGGTCTGTTTTTGGCTCTGTCAAGTTGAGTGCGGAAGAAGGATGCTTTTTCCTTGAGGATGTGTTTTTTGTAAGTGGATCTGGCATGTCTGAGAAGTGCAAGATGGGAGGGTGAGGGATGGTGTCTCCTGGTTCTTTCCGGCAGTCTGAGTGTCCGTCTCTCATTATTTATCTCTGTATTAAACCAAGAGTTTCAGGGGGTGTTTCTTTGGTTTTTGAGTTTAGGCGGGGCTAGTTGGTCAAGAATATCTGTAACAGTATTGTTAAATAGTTCAGTGAGCTCATTCCCATTTTGGGAGGGGGGAATGAGAAGAAGTTGAACTTGGAGTTTCGATTGTAGAACTCCTGGGGGGATGCCTTTTAGGTTTCTGGTCAATTTCTTAGGTCTGGTAGTTTTAGGGGCAGGGAGGTTTGCTGAGGTAGCAATGATGAAGAGTATAAGGTGATGGTCGGACCAGTCAGTGGGGATGATATTGGTAACGGAAGTCAGATCATCGTTGGACAGAATGACGTCAAGTATGGATCCTTTAGTGTGAGTTGGAGATTGGCAGAGTTGTTTGAGTTCATTGATTTCAAGAAGTGTAGTGAGGAGGGAGATGGTGGGGTCATTGGTATCATTCCAATGGAGGTTAAGATCCCCAAGAAAGAGATTTTTTGAGTTGGATAATGCTGATTGCGCCAGTAGATCAGATAAGTCCTCAATGAAGGGCTGTGTTGGTCCCGGGGGGCGATAGATGTTGTGTAGACGAATTGGGTGGGAGTTTTGAGTTAACAGTTCTGCTTCGGGGAATTCGCATGAGGCGTAGCCTGAATTAGTGATAAGGGAAATCTGAAGTTCCTTTTTGAAGATAATGGCTAGCCCTCCCCCAACTCTGTTAGATCTGTCTTTTCTAAGAATAGAGTATCCCGGGGGGGAGAGGTCAAGTATGCTCGTTGAGTGGTCATTAAGCCAGGTTTCAGTGAGGAATGCAATATCAATGGATTCACTCAGGATGGTTTCCGAGATTTCCGTGGCATGTAGGACCGCGGAGCGACAGTTAACTAGCATGCATTTCAGTGATTTCAGCTTGATTATTACCATTTAAAAGATTCAACCTTTAACAAATGTAAAACATTTAGATCACTGCAAATGCATAACGACTAAAACACATGAGGCATAAACTCAAAATACAAATATGTTATGGGAATCTTTGATGAGAATCTGTAAATTATGTTTGTTCAAATCATGTTTGTCATACTGATATAAAATTCTTTGCAGTGGAGCGAAAGACCCTATCTTCAAATTTGGTTCCTCGTGTGAGTCCATCACATACAAATACCTTCATGCATTATTTCCAACTCCAAAATAGACAAAGTGAAGCCTCATCTGTGATATATAGATGACATTTGTTTTATAATGTTTATAAGAACATTCAGGAATTAAATGAAAATGCATCATCGGAGACCACTTTCTTTCAACATAAAATGTTACATTGATGTTTTGATTTATATCAGTGATTAAACATGGAGCACTTACATTTTTACAAATGATACGAACAGGAGTACTATTTTACATCATGCAAGCTCTTTTAAAAATGATGCACTCACAATTGTTAAAAATAAAATATTTCACAACATATATATAGAGAGTCATCAATTAATCAACTAACAAACCCAGGCAAAGAGAATGAGGCAAGAACATTCTTACACAGGCAGAAATGTGTATTGAATAAGTTAGTAGGACTAAACCTTTCAAACTAAAACAAGTACAAGACAAGCAAAATGTTTTATTTGTATCTAGGAACAAATAAAAAAATACTAGTAATTTTCTCAACAAGATAAAAGCATTAAACTTTTATTTGCAGTGCTGCTACAGTTTTCATATGAAATGAAATGAAATGAAAAGGAGTCTTATTGAGCGCGACTGCTGCCCTAGGGCGTCCAAGCGCTGGAAAAGAAAGAGGATAGTGCCTCGTGATACAGTAGCTTCGGGGTTAGTTTATTTAGTGAAAGAGAAATGTTTTGAGCTGTTTACGGAAGGATAACTGGTTGGGATTGGATCTAAGATATAGAGGGAGCGAGTTCTATAGTTTGGGTGCGTTATAGGTAAAAGACCTGTCTCCCGCTCTTGATCTCCTAATTCTGGGAGCTACGGCCAAGAATGCATTGTCAGAGCGGAGTTGTTTGCTGGGATGGTAAGGGGAGAGCAGACAATGGTTGATCTTTGGGCCAGTTTTCCAAAAGGCTTGGTGTGAGATGCACATAGCTTTAAATTTGATTCGCTCCCTGACAGAGAGCCAGTGCAGAGTCCTCAACCCGGATTCTACTGACGCTCTACATGGAAGCTGGAGCAGCATGCGGGCGGCGCAATTCTGAGTGCGCTGGAGTTTTTGCAGGACATGTTCCGGTGCCCCTAGATACAAGGCATTACTAAAATCCAACCGAGATTGAATTAGGCCTTGTATCACAACTTGCTTAGCTTCAAACGGTAGGAGCGGAAGAATTTTCTTCAGCATTCTGATGATTCTAAAGCAGGTCGCAGATGTCTTGGTTGCTTGCGTGTTAAAGGTCAGGGATTCATCCAGCCAGACCCCAAGGCTTTTTATGTTATCTTTCGGGATGGGCAGTGCGCCCAGGCTAGTGGGCCATAAGAGGTCAATTCCAGACAGTGCTGGCAGGCTGAGTAACATAAGCTCGGTCTTATCACCGTTAAGTTTAAGGGACGATGCGGTCATCCAGCTTTTGACCTCTTCCATGCAGGTAGTCAGGTTGGTCTGTGCAATATCACAGTTCTTTTGTGCAAGGGAGACCACCAGCTGAGTGTCATCCGCATATGTGATGATCTTAATACCATATGGGTGAACGATTTCAGCCAGTGGTCTCATGTACACGTTGAATAGGGCAGGACTTAGTGACGATCCCTGCGGTACCCCACAGGCCAGGGGTTTACTTGAGGAGGTAAAGTCTCCGTCAAAGACTTGGAATGTCCTTCCGCTCAAAAAGGATTTAAACCAAGCCAAAGCGTTCCTTGATACTCCCAGATTGAGGAGTCGGTGCAGCAGGGTTTTGTGACTTACTGTGTCAAATGCTGCACTTAGATCAAGGAGGATGACTGCCACTGATCCTCCTCGATCTAAGATCCGCCTAGTTTTCTCAGTCACGGTCAACAGGGCCGTTTCCGTTCCATGTTTGGGGCAAAATCCTGTCTGAGAGACGTCAAGTAGATGATTGTTCATGAGAAACATTGTCAGATGGGAATTAATGTGTTTCTCCAGAATTTTGCTCGCCCAGGGTAGCAGGGAGATGGGGCGGTAGTTGCTGTAATTAGTGGGGTCAAGGTTAGGTTTTTTCAGACGTGCTCTCACCATAGCTTGTTTCCAAGTAGGTTGAACACTACCTGTGGTTAGAGAGATGTTAAGCAGCTCCAACAGGGTGGGGAGAATAACTTGGCTGGCTGTCACCATAGTGCGTGGAGGGGCAGGATCGCATGAGGAACCTGATTTTACTTGTTGTATTAGAGATTCTAATGTTTCTAGGTTTAACAGAGGGAAATGATCCAAGGTTATTCGAGAGAGATGATCAATTTCCGTGGAGAGAAAAGGTTCATTAGTGGGAGGTTCCCAGGCTGTGACTGCAAATGACGAATACATTTTATTTATTATCTGATAGAAAAATTCCGCTAACTCATTGCAGCGGGAGAGAGGATTGTCATTAGGAACCATGGGTGAAGGAAGTTTTGTAAGACTTTTGACAATTTGGAAGATCTCTCTCGGTTTTGATCTGGCCTTCATGATTTTATCACTGTAATAGGTGGATTGTCTCGATTTTATTTCTGATTTGTAGGCTCTAATAGCCTCCTTGTATGTGGTTTTGTCTATAGTGGCATATCCCAGGCGCCACTTTCTTTCAAGCATTCTACAGTGCTGCTTTTTTGCTCTGAGCTCTTCCGAGTACCATGGAGCTGTTTCTCGTAGCCTTTTTAAGCTGATTTCTTTCACGGGGAGTATAAAGTCAAGCGACTCCCGAATGCAGTTGTCAAATTCCTTATTATCTGATGAGGGATTCTGTGAAAAAGAGGGTCTCGAGGCTGCCAAGTAGCTGGTCCACTGTTCTAGTGGAAGCCTAGACCAATTTCTCATCTTTCGCGGCTTGGGAGTGCAAAGAACGGGTCTATGTAACGACCAAACAAGAGGGATTAAAAAATGGTCCTTCCATGGGAGGTGGATAGGGGGGCCTGTCTTGAGTTCTGTACTGTTGCTGACTACAGGGTCCAGCAGGTGTCCTTTAATGTGTGTTGGGGCTAGAACTAATTGCTCCAACTGAGCTGCAGCCAGACTTGCTATCAGCTCTTTGACCAAGTTATCTAAGCTCTTGTCAAAGTGAATATTGAGATCCCCCAACAACGTAAAGTTGGAGGGAGACGTCGCTAATTCCGCTACAAGGGAGGTTAGTGCAGTGTGAAATTGATTCAATGGGCCTGGGGGACGATAAATAAGGATCCCTGAGAAGCAGTCGTTGGGGGAGAATTTGATGGAAAAGGACAGACTTTCACAGTCCGGAATAAAGTCTGAGACGCAAAGGCACGTATATTGAGTTTTATAAATGATTGCAAGTCCCCCGCCTTTTCCCTGAACACGGTCCTTACGTGCAATTTGATAGCCAGGGAGGAGTGTCTGCACTAGGTCGGGTTCGGAATCCGAGGTTAGCCATGTTTCTGTTAAAAAGATTGCATCGGGTGCAAATTCGTCCAGCAATAGTGAGATTTCCGTGCTATGCTTCGGAAGAGACCTACAGTTTAAAAGAAACATTGTAAAAGTCTGAAGGTCGGCTTCCTTCTGGGCGACATTGAGCCTTGCATTACAGTGTGGGCAAATAGTAGGGAAGTCCAAAGGGTAATATGGGTGAGAGCAGCTTGCTTTCGCAGGGGGTCTTAGGGTATGAAGGAGACCCGAGCTGTAATGCTTCCCCAGGACCATCCGAGGGCCAGGGGTTGTGGCCCCTGGTCCCGGCCGGGTGCGGACGGGCATAGACGGGCGCAGACGGGCGCAGACGGGCTTGCCTTCGGCGCGCCCGCGGCGCACCCGCTGTGCGCGTCCGCTGCGCGGCCGGCGGGAGGTGCTCATCATATAGTGGAGAAGAGGGAGGGGCCAAACAGCTATACCGTCAACCCAGCTCTACCCCCAATATGGCGGCGGCGTTTTTCTGGATCCCAGCGCCGATTCAGCTGAGGGGAAGGTGAGTGGCAGGGAGGTGAGGATTGTGCAAATGAGTAGTCGTAAATCACAGCAGCAGATACACATAAAAGATTTCACAATTTCAAAGTTAAAAATGTTAAAAATTAGTTTTCGTGCGCAGCTAGTCTCCCGGCTTCCGCCTCAGGAGGTTTCTATCCAGTTCTGATAGATGCGCGGTGTGGGCGACGCCTAAGTAGTCCTGTTAGGGTCGGGAGGTCCCAACAGCTATACCGTCAACCCAGCTCTACCCCCAATATGGCGGCGGCGTTTTTCCCGATCCCAGCGCCGATTCGGCTGAGGGGGAGGTGAGTGGCAGGGAGGTGAGGATTGTGCAAATGAGCAGTCGTAAATCACAGCAGCAGATACACATAAAAGATTTCACAATTTCAAAGTTAAACATTTTTAAAATTAGTTTTCGTGCGCAGCTAGTCTCCCGGCTTCCGCCTCAGGAGGTTTCTATCCAGTTCATATCAATGATCTGAGAACATAAAGGGCCTTATTGCCAGTTCGGACCGCTGTCCCAGTGGTGGCGGTCCAACAGCGGTGACCATTATTAGGAGTTGGGCAGATTGGCTTTGCAAAGACCATGGCTGGACCAGCGGCACTACCATCACACTGCTAGGTTGCTGTCAGGGGAAGGCAGCCTTCATTGGGCGGTACAGAGGTGCAGCACGCATCCATATGACGAGTTACCTTCCCGACAAGCCAACCATGGGTGTCGGACCACCGCCTAAAGGTCGGCATAAACAAAGGATTTGGTGTTCATACTCACGCCTTTCCAGTTCTTTCCAGCAGATTTCGACGTGGATCCCTTTCTTCAGGTCCCCGCTACACAGGAGCAGCTTCACCCTGAGGAATACAACCCCGTCTTTAGCGATATACAGGTAGGTGCTTTGGTACCATGTACCCATTACCAAGACTGCCCATATATGGGTCGGACTCCGTCAATGAGTAGGTGGTATTTTTTCACTTATATCATGCAAATGTGTGCATTTGACACACATGTGGTCGGAATGTACACACAGGCATCGCTATATATGGAAATACATTACCCACTGCAGCAAGATCACTGCAGCCACACCACCGGCCCCTCGGGAATCTCGTAATAGGGCAGGTGAAAGGCCCCAGGAGCAGTGGTCTCCCAGCACTCACAGACGCGGTCCTTCTGCGAAGGCCCTAAATCTATTAATATTTCATCGCACATGCCAAAACTCCAATTCACCAGGTCCTAGATCCACAAAGGAAAGGAACATTTTTACTTCTAAAATGAAGGTATTACAATTACCATCATTAGATTGGGCATCAAATATCAATCGCATTCAATTTACCATTAAATGCTTTGGGAGTTGTAAAACTTTGAATTGTAATTATTCTACAAAATGTCCATGTGAATCAAACACAATGAAAGACAGCTGATTTATTTGATGAACAAAAACACTGCAATGAAAATATTAAAAGGATTATGGTGAAGTGACTTAAGAGTCTTTAATGGGGAAGTGAACTCATCGATAAGACAAGTGGTTATACACCTGGATAAACACTTGAAACTGGTGTTTTCATGTAGATAATAGGATCCATAAACAAATATATTCTTGCGAACTGAAAACATTTGGTATTTGTGGATGCTGTTTATATTTTTTCAGATGCAGATTGGCTCCCGATGAAGAACATATAGGCCTGACATACTGTGAGCAATGTGACTGAATCATTGGGCATTACATTTTAAGCTGGGAATGTCTTCGGACATACAAGCCTTAAAATGTCAGACATTACATAAAAGTTTTGTATATATATTTTTAACACAAACATCACAACATCCCCTGAGCACCCCAATAGCCCCAGAGTGGCCCCTGCAGAACCACAGAATCCAAGTCCACGTCGTCACTCCCAGTCTACTCTGTCTCCATGATCCTAACGTTGTTTCGTACCTTACGTGCAAGGGCTGTTAAGACAAATAATCATCACACCGTCGTAACTGTATTGGACTTGTGCACCCACCTTGTCCCTCTCTCAAACCATATTCGCGTCCTATCCTCCCCAGATTTTATCAAATTTCCTCTGGCAACCTCATCCTTTGATTATTTCCATTTCCTTTATTCTACAATTTTCCATTCCAAGCTCGATTTCATTGTGTCTAGGAGGAACTCTAGATTTCCATTTCTGAGCAATGTCCCTTTTTGCCACCATAAGACCCAAATTCACCAAAAGTTTCAGAGAGCGGGAGTGATCTGTCAGACCTATTGCCTCCTCCAGAGACCTCCCAACCACTTCCCAAAAATATCGTATACGGGGACAGCTCCAAAGTATATGTAAAAAAGTGCCTTCCATCCCAAAGTCTCTTAGGCAATCCATTTCTCCCTCCCTTTCTATGATATTTGATACTCCTTTTTCAGGAAGGCAAAGGGAACAACCCCATTTGCATCCCACAAATCTGCCAGCATGGAAATCCGACTTATTCCATCACTGAAGAAAACCTTGAGTCCACCCACAACAGCACCCTCGGGGTCAGCCTGCAGCTCCACTCCATCTTTCTGTTCAGTCTCCTCCAGATACCCACTACCGTCCCCGTCGCTGATCTCACCTTGGGGAACAGCCTGGCTCCATACAGCAAGTGTAAGTGACTACTGTCCCCCATTGCTATCCAGGCTTGTCGAAGCGGTGCATCTGCCCAATCTGCATATGCCCAGTCATTTACTACACTCACTTGTACAGCTTCATTATATTTTTTCACGTTTGGAATGCAATGCCTCCTCATATTTAGATCTCTGTAGCACTCATGGCTATATGAGACTGTCCTTACATCCAGAGTAGTGTCCACACAAGTATGTGCCACCTTAGTAAGGAACCATTCGAAATCTTATCAGTGCTATTTTGGAGTACGTACAAAAACCTGGGGAGTACCACCATTTTAAACATCACTGTCTTCCCAGTACTGAAAGTGGCAGCGACGGCCAGTGTTTCACATCTTGCTTCAGCCTTTGGAGCAGATGAGCCAGATTTGCCTCATAGTACGAATCCCGACGGTTAGTAATTGCGATTCTCCTATTTTCATGACTAGAGAATCTGGATTTCTTTAAAGACACGAAGGCTGACATTATGCATTAATCTTTTAATGCAGTTCAAGCAGCTGCATACGTCACAATATTGAAAGGTTCCAGAACAGAACATTAGCAACACATAAAAGGCATGAGCCATCAACAATCTGCCTCTTTTAAATGTGGAGAAAATAATAAGTCCATGAAACTTTAAACTTCTAAACCATCCTCAGATGAGCAATATGAAGGAGAACGAACAACGTGGGAAAATCCAGATTCTCTAGTCATGGTAATAGGAGAATCGCAATTTCATTACAAGAACGGAGGCTACATTATGCATATTGGTAGCTCTGTAAAATTAAATCAGACATATGTTCGATAGGCTTGCAATAGTGTCGTGCAAAGGTGCTAGCATTCGACCAGTCAGCCGCTTTGAGGATCTCATCCAACTTACCTCCAGACCAGAGAGATTTACTGGCCATAGCACCTCTAAGGGAGTGAGCTAATTTCTTTAAGTCAATACCTGTTAAACTCATAACAGTTTTAAGCCATCTAGCGATAGAGGTTGAGGTTATACCTTTATGGGGTTTAACAAAGTATATAAGTAATGGATTCACACCCAGGGGACAAAGAGCAAACATTCTGTGATCATACTCTCTCATGCAGTCCACAACGCAAAGTTTTGGGCATAAATCAAAACGTGGATAAAAGATTGAATCAGACCTATTTTTTGTTCTTGTATAAATCTCAAATTTGACACCGAACATGTTATAGGATCTATTCGTAACCTCAAGGGCTTTCACATCGGAGACCCTTCTGCATGAGATTAGGCATAGCAGAGTAGCAAGCTTAATGGAAAGATTTTTCCTCTTCAGGAGAGAATTATCCGGCCAGTTATTGAAAAGATCAAGGATTAGTTTGCCATCCCAGAGACTTTCATATTTAGGCTTAGGAGGCCTTCTTAAAGGAATGCTTTTCATCACTCTGCAAACAATGACATTTTTACCTACCGTTTTACCGTTGACAAGGACATGGCCAGCAGAGATTGCTGATCTACATCAGTTGATAGTTCTATAACTGAGACCTCTTTCAAATTGTTCAACAAGGAAGATAACTATGTCAACAATAGGTGCCTCCAAGGAATCCAGGTTCCTTTCCAGGCACCAACGTACCCAGCTTCTCCATATGTTGTTATATCTGTAGTGAGTGCCTGGGGCCCAAGACTCTCCGAGGAGAGTTGCAGCTGTCGACGAAAGACCTGAGATTCCATTGGATCTCCTGACACTCTCCAGGCAAGAAGGGTTAAACTCCTACTCAGAATTAGGGCTACATCTGTTAGAAGATTCTTTTGGGTAGGAATTAAGAACGGGGTGTTGCAAGCTAGTTCTAGAGTGGTAGGGAACGATGCCTGAAATGGCCAAAAGGGAGTTATGAGGAAAAGGAAGCACTGATCCTGTCTCACTTCCTGAAGAACTCTTTGAATCATGGCAAATGGAGGGAAAGCATACGCTTTGACTCCTTTCCAAGACTGTAAGAAGACGTTGACTGCCAGAGCACCCGGGTCGGGCATCCAGTTGAAATATTTCTCCAATTGAAAAGTTAGTCTGCTCGCAAACAGTTCTATCTCTAGGTGACCCCAAATCCTGTTCAGGGTTTTGAAAACGGAAACATTAAGTTTCCAATCGCTGTGCTCTAATAGGAATCTGCAGTTCCAGTCTGCAGAGATGTTCGATTCCCCAGACGGTGTTCCGCTTTGAGAGCGATCTTGTGTTCCAGACAGAACATCCATAGTTCCTTGGCTAAGTTGGATAGGTCTGCAGATTTGGTGCCTCCCAGGTGATTTCTATAGGCTACCGCTGACATGTTGTCCATCTTTAGGATGACTGACCTGCCCTGGAGAGAGTGTTTGAAACTCATCAATGCATAAAGGCCAGCTGTTAGTTCCAAGTAATTTATGTTGTGAGAGGATTCCTCCTGTGACCAGATACCACCTGTGTTCTGATCGAGAAGACAAGCTCCCCAACCAGGGAAGCTCGCATCCAATTCTAAAACAAATTCTGGTTCTGACCCAAAGATCGCTTTGCCATTCCACGCGTCTATGTACTCGAGCCACCAGGAAAGTTCAGATTGAGCTACCTGATCCAGAGTAATCCGATCTCCGTACCGGAGGCCAGATTTTAGAGCTCTCGCTTTTACCCTTTGGAGGGCCTGATCATTTAGGGAACCGGTAAAGATGGCTTGGATGGAGGAGGAGAGGAGACCCAGTAATCTGGCTAGCTCTCTCAGAGATAACACTTGTTTTTTCAGGACATGTCTTATTTCCTTCCTGATTTTGGCAATTTTTTGGGAAGGGAGTAGAAGGAGACATCTCGATGTATCTACTGTGAAACCTAAGAACTCCAGAGTTCTGGAAGGGGTCAAGATTGATTTTTCTTTGTTTATGATAAAATCTAATGTTTCTAGGAGGTCCATCACGGTCTTAAGATCTTGGACCATTTGTAAAAGGTCTTGTGACATTATAAGAATGTCGTCTAGGTAAATGATCATGCGAATACCTCTTTCCCTTAGGGAGGAGGCGATTGCTCTCATGACTTTGGTGAAACACCAAGGGGCAGAAAATAGTCCGAAGGGGAGAGCTTTGAATTGGTGTAGATGGTTTTTCCAAATGAATTGGAGAAAAGGTTGGTGGATAGTGGCCCTCGGGATGGTGAAATAAGCATCTTTCAAGTCTAGTTTGACTAGCCAGTCTCCCTCTCATAGTAGATCCCTCAGGAGGTGGATGCCCTCCATCTTGAAGTGCCTGTAAACCAAATATTTGTTTAGTTCTCTTAAGTTTATCACAGGTCTCCAACCCGTGTCCTTTTTTCCACAAGAAAGAGTGTGCTTATTAATCTTAATGCGTCTAAGGGGACCTCTATTATTGCTCCTTTCTGAAGCATGGAGGAAGTCTCCTCCTCTACTATTTTTGTTGATCTAGAGAGAGAGGCATGTCTTTAGGGAAAGAGGTTTGTGTAGGTGTATGAGTGAAATCTATCATAAAACCCCTGATGGTGTTTAAAACCCAAGGATCTTGAGTGATCAATCTCCAATCCTGATAAAAGTATTTGAGTCTGCCTCCCACTTTCTCGGGGAAAGAAGGGAAAGGAGGAGGGGGACTAGTACTCCCTTGTAGTGTTGATGGAGTTGGTGGTTCTGCGGGATTTAAACCCTCTGTTGAGGGGTCCTCTCCCTCTTTGGGGGTAGAATTGAGGTGTGTTGTACTGCTGGTATCCTTTTCCGTAGCCACGGGATCTTGAATAGGGCCTTTGGTTAAATCGGCCGGAATAAAGGCCCCTTCCTCCGGCCCGGCCAAAAAGGTAAGGATTAAATACTCTGCGCATATTTTGTTGGGCCTTATCTAAGGTGGTGGATGTAGATACGTACTTCCCCAAGGATTTAATGAGATCTTCCCCAAAGAGTAATCCTTTTGGGTTTTGTGAGGGCTCTCTGTCCGCCATATCACTGAGTTTTGGATTTATTTTGGTCAAGACGACTCTACGTCTTTCTGCGTTGATGCTTGCGTCTGCATTGCCCAGGAGTATCAGTGCCCTTGGCAGGTTTTGTCCACGATAGATGTTCTAGAGCATTCAACTCTAAGAATGTTCCGAGTGTCCCTCTCTAAGAGTTTTCTTACCCATTTTTTTATGAATTTAGCAACGTGGTCTTGTTGGGGCCACTCCGAACTTCTGGGGTGTTTGAGGTTTAATGAGGAAAACATTTCTCCCCCCAAGAATATTGTCCTTTTAGGATGATGGGAGTTCTTCCTCCGGACTGTAAAATTCTTGATCGTCCTCATCCAGATCTAGGACATACTCATCAGATATGCCTGAGGAATCATCATCATTAAATTTGTTGTCTCTGTCTCCCATATTGTAATGAGCACTGTGATATTTTGTGCCGCTCGGGACACACAGATGTTTTTTGCCGCCAAGGACACCCAAGTAAGTTGTGCTGCTAGGGACACCCAGTGAGTTCAAGGTGCGGGGGACCTCCATTGATAGTTGAGATGCTAAGACCTCCCACATTTGATGAGGTGCTAGGACCTCCCAAAGTGCTCTTAGGGGTCACTTGATCCACATTTTTACTTTTCTTTAATCTTTTGCCCCTTAATTCGGTGATATCGTCAGAGAAGTGTGGGTTCAAAATTTCAGAGATCTCCATCTCCTCAGTAGGGATTGACCTTTTAGAAGACATGACCTGAGTCAAGGTCTCAATCATGCAGAACCTCATCTCCTTGTGTAGCATTTTTTTGAGGGTTTCATCATCAATATTAGGAGTAGGGGCGGAAGCATCGTTTGAATTTGTGTCAGACATGGTGCAGAAAGCTAGATTAGGTACAAATTGAGATTTGATTCTGAATTAGGTAAGAGATATCTCCTCTCTTTTTTTAAAATCATAATACCATAGAAGGAATGTGAAGGCCGAATATGAAAGTTTGTCCCCTCTTGTTTATTTTCCCTTTTTTTGTGCGGAATGTTATTGCTTAATCTGGACGTAGCACTCCCGTTCCCAAGGAATCTTCCTCTAATGCACAACATGAGGCAGGGTCCTGCTGGAGCTCGGGCCTGCGGGTGAGAGAGAGGTAAATAAAATCCTCTCAAAATAGTTAAGAAACGGGATGAAATGTAAATAAGCATTAGCGATGGTGGAAATCACTAAATAGGTGAAAATGTTGGTGGAATGAAAAACAGGTAGAAAGCTACTCGTAACGTTATAAATAAGAACAGGTGGTACAAAACAATACTTACCGAATATATATGTTAAGACTCATTCTAATGGGGAATAAGAAAGGCATAACATGTAGAGGTTATGGAAAAGGGGTGGGGAAGGGGACCTCCATAAATTGGAGATCGGTATAGAGGCAGGGGTGGGGTTTAAGCCACGGCTAGATATCTAAAGGCAAAAGGATAATTATAGGCAAAAAGAATTAGTTATAGGCAAATAGTAATAGAAAGGTCAACTTATCTGCTTGGAGCCGCATTTAAAAGAGGCAGATTGTTGATGTCTCATGCCTTTTATGTGTTTCTAATGTTCTGTTCTGGAACCTTTTAATACTGTGATGTATGCGGCTGCTTGGACTGCATTAAAAGAATAATGCATAATGTGGCCTCCGTTCTTGTAATGAAACCCAAATCCTCAAATATTTAAGTTGTCCTGTCTTTAGCTGCAGCAGCAAAGCGAGTGACCCCCTCTGGGTCTACTCCTTAGCGGGAATAACAAAGATTTGTCCCAGTTAATGTCAAATCCCGCATGGTCCGCAAATATGCTAAAGATATCCTGTAACCTGTCCAATGTTGGGTCCACATTTGTTAGGTACAATAAGATATTGTCAGGATACAGTGATATGAGCTCATCCCATCCAGTACCTCCTGGACAGCCCCATATCTGCACATCTACTCACACCCATTCTGCCAAGGCTTCAATGGAAAGAGCAAACAGCATCAGCAAGAGTGGACCCCAATCACGCATGCCCCATCGCACTTTGAATTCCCACGAGGCCATTTGCCAATCATGGAGCAGTTTGACCCACTTGATATATCTTGGGCCAAACCCCATTGTGGCAAGCACACTAAAGAAGTATGGCCATTCCACCCTTGTCAAAGGCCTTATGTGTGTCTAACGAAGCACTCACCCACACTCGCAGTCTCAGATTCAGCCTGATTGAGCAACTCAGCATAAACCCATTATGTTCCGTGTGCACCAACTCACACATTGCTGCCATAAGCAGGGTCACTAGAAGTTTGGACACAATCTTGATGTCAGTGTTAAGCAGTGATGTGTACCGATTCACATCTGTCTCTGGTCTTCACTGCCTTTGGGATAAGTACCACTGTCACTGACCATATGTCGTCTGGTAGCTCTCCCACCTGAAATGCCTTTACAAAGACAGCCTGCAGCAGGGTCACCATACCCCTCTGCAATTTCCAAAACAATTCCACGGGGAACCCGTTTGGACCCAGGGCAATTAAAGGCCTCTAAATAGCTGGAAAATTCCTCTGCTATGCTATCTCCCCGCTAGCACTCACTTTGGCCCCGCAGTC
The DNA here is from genome assembly GCF_964204655.1 of Triturus cristatus. Classification (NCBI taxonomy): domain Eukaryota; kingdom Metazoa; phylum Chordata; class Amphibia; order Caudata; family Salamandridae; genus Triturus; species Triturus cristatus. The sequence continues at coordinate 1,194,679,814 of NC_140591.1, forward strand.
CATCTTTAATTCTCTAACCAAGATACTTTCCCATTCCTTGCCTTCAATCCACGCTAACAATTTGCTTGTCTTGTTCCCCCCTTCATGTATCCTTTTTTGTTTTGCCGGGTAGGATGCTTGGCCTCATGATTAGCCACAGCCTGATACTCGGCCCTCTTTAGATCCATGCCAGTGAGGAATGAGGTTCCAGCGTAATCTGGCTCCACTGAGCCAGTTCCTTCTCCAAGGTAGCCAATCTAGCATGTCTCTTCCTTCTGTCTCCTATTTCCCCGTTCATGACGACTCCCTGATTGTGGCCTTGTATGCCTCCCACAGTGTAACTAGGCTACTCATTGCATTTTTGTTTTCCTCAAAATAATGTTTGGATGCCTTACCTAAGAGTTTGGCCCCCTTTGCATTGGATAGGTGCCATGTTTCCATTCTCCAAATCCCCCTGGGTCTCTGAATGTTAGTGGACACAATAACTCGAAGCGGCAAGTGGTCACTGATATCTTAAGCTAGGGATGCAGCCTCGCTAAATCTAAGGAGTGAGTCGCTTGTATTGAAAAAATAGTTGAGTCTCGAGTGCATGTTGTGTGCCCTGGAGTAAAATGTATATCTTCAATGTGTAGAGTTTCAAAACCTACGCAAATCCTAGTTTCCCTTTGGTTGCCTCCCCTTCCACCTTGGAGCTCATACTCTCCAGATTTACATTCAATACCAAATTAAAATCTCCACCTACCACCACCAGTGTCGGGAGGTCTTCCAATAGAACAGGACCCTCATGTTGTAGTGTTGTGGACTGGAGTGCGGGGGTACATAGACATTGATCAATAACACTGCTTCTCCCTCGTGTTTTCCCCGAATTGCATTGTAACACCCTAGTACATCCATCCACGTGCCCTGCACGTGGAACGGGAATACCTTTCTAATCAGGATCATCACCCCTCCCCTGCCAGAGGTGTATTTTGAGTATCCCACCAGCCTGTACCTCCCCTTCCATACTACAGTGCTCTCCACCACATGGAATTGTATGCACTTGCTCCACTGAAAAGAACCGTGAAGGGCTGCCCTGCAGAACTCTTTCATCCAACAACTCCTCCATAAATAGTTCCATGCTCTGCCCCTCCAATTTTACTGGCACTCCTACGATCTTGACATTATGGCGGCAAGACCTGCCCTCTGCATCTTCCCGCCTGCTGGCAAACTGTTTCATCTCCTTCTCCATGGTCGAGCATCTCTTAATAAAGTCTATTATCTGCGTCAGGTAAGCACCCAGTTGATCCTCTGACTCTTTGACCCTGTTGGTTAGTTACCTGTGATAATCTCTCAGCGGCTCCACTTCTCCCACCACCGCAGCTATTTAGGTTTCCAAGGAAATCTTTTTGTCTTTGAAGGCTTTTAGGATAGCCGCCGGGTGTGCATTCAGTGAGGCACTGTCTTCGCTCTTCTGGGCTACATCGGCTCCAGTTCAGGCTACCTCCTTGTCCAGGGTAGTCCCCTTCACATTATGCAGATGAACCATTGATCAGTTTGCCTGCTTCTCAAAGACCCTGTGGCACATATGTGTGTGTGACCAGTTGGCGGGATGAGATGAAAGTCCCCCACCCGGCTCTATCACTGCTCGTGTAGCGTCAAAGATCAGCCAGCTCATCACCTGTGTCCCATAAGTACAAGCGACCCCTCCCTTCTCTCCAGAGCGATAGTAGCGACCTCTGACTCACCACTTACTCCGTCCAGTTTGCCCCCCTGGTACTTTCTCTTTTTACAGCCGTGGTAAGCCAAAAGGCCCATGACATGGCACAGCGGAGGTCAGACCCCTCCCTCCAACTACTGGACCCTCAAGGATCCTGCTTCTGATGGGCAACCACTGCAAATGCCTTTCTCCATTGGGGAGGGGACCCTTAGCATGCAAGTATACCCCTCACCGCCACGCATCTCACCATGCCGTTGCACTGCAAGGGCATACCGCACCCCCAGGTCACTAGTGGCTGGCTCAGGCCTTTCCAACACAATTTCTTTCATGAGGGGGGTCGAGAGAGGCCCCCAGGGCAGCTACAAAGCTCCAACCTGACGGGGCCTCCTTTCTGAAGGCAATAAGTGACTTTATTCCTCTGTCCTATGACCACACATTCTCAGAAGTCTCCCATCAGGGATACTCCTGCCGTTCCGTCACCATTCTCGTATCAGCTTCCTACATGCAGGCGCCATCCCCCAGGGCCCTCTTTTGCCAAAACAGCACCTTGTCAAAGCTCATATAGGGGAAGCTCTTCATCCCAACTGCCCCCTCCACATGCCCCACCGGCTAAGGGTGGCTGACAGGCCCTACCAAACCCAACCTTTTCTCACCTTGCCACAGCAGCAAGCCGCCTGGCCCCGTAGTCACCAGATAACTGCCACAGACCCCCAAGTCAATGATCTCAATTCACAGGGGTTGAGAGGATGGGGGGCTGGGATATGACCAATGCTTCCTCTGCGCCCTGTCTGACAGCCGATAGGCATATGTTTCCTTCAGTGAACCTCCTTCCCCCACGGACCCAATCGGCCGCATGTCAGACATTGTCTAGTCCACACCAGTGCCACGAGGAGGGCAGCACCAGGTTTTGGCGTTCGCCTGCTCATGGGGGTTGTCGGCTACAAACACCCCCCACCACGTCACCAGGGCATGCTCCCCTTTCTGGTCTGCAGGTGATTTTAACAGGATTAAATGGCACCGGAGCGCCCAATGGGTGCAGGAGCTCTGAGATTAAAGTCCTACACCATGGACGGTTAGGCCATGCCCTCCATAATAGCTTTTAAATATGTCACGTAAATGGTGCGAAGCTTGAATGAGGCAAAGATATTTTGACACATTCCAACCCCTGACAATCAAAGCTTCCTGATTAGTCATTTCTAACTTAACATCTGCCCACTAAATTTCCCGACATCCTTTGTATTGATGTGGGTAAATAGATCAGGCATGGTTTGGGATCCATGCAGAACCTGATCAAATACTGCACCTCACTAGATTCTTATTTTCAGGACTGCTGCTCTATAGTAAAGGAGGAGATCCACCATACCTGCCCCTCCATCATAGGTTGGCTTCCTAAATTTGCTGTGGGCTATGCATGGCAGGTGCTTGGACCACAAGAATGGAGGTGGTCATTGCTGTCAAAATCAGAAACCATTGATGCAGAATGGGGAAGGGATAGGTTCTGGAACACGCAAAGATAGCAGGGGAGGACCATCATTTAAAAAAAGACAACGCTTCTTAATAATTGCAGGGGCAGTGAGCCCCAGTGCTGGAGATCAGCCTCCACACAGTTCGTTAGAGAGGTGAGATTGAGGGCTCATGTTTCATCTGGGTCTCTAGAAAGGAATACCCCCAGTTATTTGAAGGCTCTGTCTTTCATAGGGATGAGGATGGGCCAGGAGGTCTCATCACCCCCTCCTTTTAGTATGACAAGCAGCGATTTGTTGAGGTTGACCTGTAGTTCCGAGGGCATTGCTTAGAGTCACAGAAGTTCCATGTATCTTGGGCCCGAGATCCAGGGGTGTGAGAGTAATAGCAGGATGTTGTCTGCGTAAAGGGAGATCAGATCTTCCATGCCACCTGCCCACCACCATTCCCACAGACGTTCATTGGAACAAATTAGTCGGGCAAGTGGTTCAATAACAAGGGCAAAGAGGAGCAGCGACAGTGGGCATCCCTGCCAGGTGCCCATGCAGATAGGAAAGGAGTCCGATTATGCTCTATTGGCCAATGTCCATGCCCTTGGTCTCACATATAGCATCCTTATGTATCTATGGATCCTGGGGCCTATTTCCATTTTCCTCAAGACCTTGAACAAGAAAGACCAGTCCACCATGTCAAAGTTTTTCTCTAGGGCCAGTGGTTCATTGAGCTCCTTCATGCGGGCCAAACTTCATGCGGACTGTGGCCACATGGGCTCAGTGGATGCAGTGGCCTGTACTGCATCCTGGCATGAATCTGCTTTGGTCTGGGTGGCTCAGTTTGTGGAGGGCTGGCCAAAGTCTATGAGCTATAAGGTTGATGAAGATTTTGACCTCTGCATTAATCAGGGAGATGGGCCTATAGGCATCACACTGGTTTGCAGGCTGGCCCGGTTTACGGATGCCTACTATGCTGGCCACATATATTTCAGTCAAGGAAGTGACCGCTATCCACTGCTTCTGTATAAAGGTTGAGCAGGTGAGGGCTGAGTGTGTGGCATATTTGTGGTAGTATTTCACAGGGAACATGTTGGGTCCTGGTGTTTTACCAAATTTTAATCCCTGTATCTCTTTACTGATCTCCACTTCTGTGATTCGACTATCAAGGGCCATATGAGCAGCCAAGGGAAGTGTGTCTAGGGGTATATCATTGAGGATTGGAAGCAGTGTTTCACATGTTGGCCATTCTTTGCCGGCATGCAGGAGTCTGAAGTGTGCTGCAAAGAGCTAGGTGATGTTGGCTAATGTCCACACAGGGGGATTATCTATGCCAAGTATTTCTGGGACAATATGGGAAGCCATGTCTCTGGTGTGCAACCAGTACAGCAGTTTCTCTGATTTGTCACTGTGCTTGTAGATTTTTTGTGTGGAGGCTGTCCAACATTGGTGCATCACTTCCAGAGCCATTTGGTGAGTAGATTTTCTTGACAGGGTTAGTTGGGGGCTGAAAACCTCTGTCAGGCGTGGACTATGTTGTTGTTCAAAATCTAAGATGAGGGACTCAAGGATTGCCATGGAGTAGGCTTTTTTTATCACCCTGCAAACATCTCCCTTGGCCATGCCCCAGAGGGGGACCTTACAAGTCACCTAGATGGCACCCTGTTAGTACACAGTGCCCCGGTGGCAGGTGAAGCAGTTCTGTAGCTCCACATGAGTCTCAGGGTACTCCTGCTACCACCCAGTGACAACATCACAGGAGAGTGATCAGAGATACCTATAGGGTATATTATGGTCGAGGATGTTTGGAACATGTCCGATGCAGGGAGCAGTATAAAGTCTTCTGGTCAGCTGTGGGGGCCCATGAGATGTCCAGCTCAGGATCTGGGGCAGCATTAAAATCCCCCTCTCCACAGTTATTCCCAATGGCAATTGTTAGGGCTTCTGGAGCCAAGGGCAAACTTGGCATAGTAAACCCGATTGCAGCCATATCATTTAAGGAAAAAGCAATGGGATCCCAACAGGTGGGTTTCTCGGAAAATCAAGGTTTTGGGTTGGAGTCTTTTAGAATATCTTAGGATGGCCATCCTATTGATGAGATCGAGGAGACCATTCACATTCCAGGACATGATCTGAGATGTCATCCTTTGGTTATATGTGAACATGGGTTTGAGTAGAATAGTGATTTAGGCTTGGCTCCACAGACCTGGGAGGGGTCACTACGGGGCAACTGGAAGTGCAGTTGTTTCTCTTTTGGGTTGAAAGTAAGTGTGGGTGCAAACATGTGCATGCTACATAACAAGAGTAAACAACTGACAACAATCCCTTTCCCCAACTCCCCCACCCATACTTCCCCCAGCAGCATCTGTAGCCCTCAAGATTCCTATAGCTAAACTAAAAACAGGTCTAAAGGTTGCTGGCCATATGAGATGGACCTCCCCCTTAATGATAGAATATGTTGGTGTGTGACTGCCATAGAGAGATTCAAGAGTCAACAGGCAGCGGGAGAGCAGTTCTAGGTGCTGTCTGCTGGGCCAACATCTGGGTCCGTGACTGCTGGGGGAGCCCCCGTCCTGTAGGGTCTCTTGTACATGTCTGTCTGTGGCTGCATCCAAGTCTGAGGAGGCTGAGCATTGTCATGGCCAGGCACAGCTCTGCCTGGCATGCGTCTGGCATCCAGTCCCCACATGTAGTTCCCAGCAGGAGTTTAGGGGCTTGGGTGTTGGTGCCATTGGTTTGGGGTCTGTGGACTTTTCAGGATCTTCTGCTCTGTTATCCAATCCCAGGCTTCATACGGAGTTTCAAAGAAGTGGCAGAGTTCCTGAAAAATCATTTATAGTCATTCAGGATGTTGGACCTGGCTCTTTTTGCAGGGTTGTAACCAAACGTTTTGCCTTCCTCTGACCTTCTTTTTGGTGTCTTTAGGACTCTGGGCACTTTACCACTGCTAATCAGTGCTAAAGAACATATACTCTCTCCGCTAAAACATGGTATGATTGGCTTATACCTGTTTGGCATATCTAATTTTCTCTTGTAACGCGGTATCCCATATACCCAGGGCCTGTAAATTAAATGCTACAAATGGGCCTGCAGCACCGCTTGTGCCACACACAGAAGTAGCCTTTCAACCCTTCCTCAGGCCTGCCACTGCAGGGCATGCATGTGTAGTTTACTGCCACTTTCACTTGGCATTTAAAACTACTTGCCAAGCCTTAGACTCTCCTTTTTATTACACAGAGGTCACACCGAAGTTAGGCCCTAGTTAGCCCATGGGCAGGGTGCTGTCTAAGTAAAAGGTAGAGTATGTGCCTTTATTGTGTGGCATGTCCTGGTCATGAAAAACAGCCTATTTTGTTTCTCACTGCTGTGAGGCATACTCCTCTCATAGGCTAGCATTGGGAATTCCCTTATATATCATAAAGTGGTAATTTTTGATCTGAAAGGAGTAGGAGTTGCCATGTTTGGGGTGTTTAGAATGGTAGTGATAAATCCTGCTTACTGGTGTAGTTGGATTATACATTACAATTTTTGAAGTGCCACATTTAGAAAGTGGGTATTTCTATCTGCTTATGACTCTTTGTGCTTTGTAGCCTGACTCCAATCCAAGTTTGGGCCTAGGTAACAGCTACACTTTGTGCATACTTTCTAGACAGACATCACACAGGAAGGGTTGGGTGTGACAGGGTTACATCTGAATTCATCTACATACTGATGGTATTCCTCTGCTGGGTGAGGGAGTGGGTGTTCACACTTTGCATTTGTGTAGGCTATGTCTGGCCCTCACACAAAGGGCTGATTTACCTCCTACTGATGTGCTGAGCCAGGGCTGGGTTGAAAGGGAGTGTTGTGCACTTTTAAGGTTTCTTTTAAAGTACCCCCTTGAACAAAGACATTTTGGAGTATAAGTGCAGGGGTTCTGTCCCCATGTTTTTAGACACTGCAAGGGACTTGTAACCAGAAGCTGCTGGCTCTACATGCTGCACATTGCCAGAAGACTGCTACCAGAGGAAACCATCATTTAGACTATGTTTTGTTGTGCTGATCTTCTGTCTACTGACTGCTAGGCTGCAAGAGGGACTACCACTTTGCAACTTGCCTTATGTGCTGGCCTGCTGCCTGCCTCCATGCTTTTGTGTGCCCCAGTTGTTCTCCAGGGACTGGATCTTTAGTTAGTGTGGGGAGCACTGCACTCTCCAGCCAGTGTGTGGCTGAGATCACTCCGCGCACCGTTTTCACTGGTGTGAGCCCTCCATGTTGTACACATGCCTTACAAGCAGCGCGTTTAAACTAGTGAGCAGGAGAGTCAAGATCCTTGTGTCATAAAAAAGCTCTTTGGTCTCAGCACACTGCTCTTGTTTTAGTGGGAATTTTACTTGCCGGTCCTGCTTCTTGCTTCCTGCCTTTTCCCCACGACAGAGGGAGGTCATAGCTTTGGGCAAGTTGTCCAGCAATGAAGCCAGTCCTGCCCATGGAGCAACGTGGAGCATGAGTAGCAGAGGGAAAGCTGCCTTTTGCGGATGAGGGGCCCTGTTTCCGAGGCTCGCCTGCCAGCATTCTCCTTTGGTGCCCTGTGTGAGGGTGCCCCCTCCCTGATTCAAATCCCAAGGCCCTGTCCTCAACAGGAGCTTGGAGGGTGAGTCAGGCCCTAGGGGGAGTTTAATAATTGCTCTCACTCCCTTCGCGAGAGGCCTGGGCTCTCCGACCCAGAAGAATTGCCCTGTGTGTGTTGCAGTGACACTGCATGCTCGAGGGCAGCTGCGGGGGCCTAGTCTATTTGTGGGGGATCCAGCGAGGCCCCCTCCCTCTGTATGGTACAATTTGGAGGCCTCTTGTTGCTGATACTATGAAATAAACCTTGGCAGAGGTGCCAATCAGCATGGAAATACTTGGCTCATGAAGGAACTTGCCGGATTACCACATTCCAGGTATTAGATGCACAGGAGCACCTCCGACCTACGTGGGATAACTAGGTACCTTTTGAAAAATGGTAGGAGCACTGCTCCCTGCGTGTGTTTTGAGGATATGGTAATTTATGTGCTCCTGTTCTAAATCTAACGTGCATTATACTAGTGGTATGATATATCTAATTTGTATCTTGCATTGTCAGGGTAACAAGTACTATTTGCATCGTATGCACAGTGGTTAGGGTTCATATTGCGTTGGTCCAACTTTTATTAAGATGACAAGTATTATCTGAAAGGGTGCGCATTCTAAAAATCCTCTAAGAATTATATGTTTTTATTCTAACCAAACTGCTGCATTTACAGGTCCTGCTGTTATAATGTATGTCGTTTTGATTCTTGCACGGATAATGGGTACTATCACAAGAATGCATAATATGGAAGGCATTTATGAAACATGTCATTTTGGTCTCTGATTTATGTGCAATATATGCTATATTTTTTATACAATCCATTGTGGAGTCTATGTTGTATTCATTGTGTTTTATGTGTGAATGTGTTACGCACAGGCTTTACACATCGCTCTGATTATAAGCCTGTCTGCTCTGCGCCAAACTGCCACCATGTGAGCACAGGTGATCTTTGCTGTGTAACTTGCTTACCCTGACTAGAGTGGTGGGTTCTGCCTGGCTTAGGTGCATACCCTTGTCAACCGGAAACGGGAAACCCCATTTCTAACACAGGGTACATCAGCATATACTGGATGTTCATGCATTTCCTGCATTTCTGAGTTGCCTGAGAAAAGTTAGGGAATGTCATTATAAAGTTTACATACATCACACAGGACACACGTAGTGGGTTAAAGTTGGAGGTTTAATCATGAACCCAGATCAGTTGACTGGGGGTGAGTGTTTGCAATGTTCAACACTACGCCTGTCATCCCCTTTGGTTTTGCTTTGTTCGCCCTAAGTTGGCAGGGTATGCCCAGACATGGATCCCTTGCTCACTTTGCCAATGGATTCAAGCTAGCCTGGCTGATGACGGCTGATTAGCCAGAAACCGGTCCCAGGATGCTTGTTTCCGGTCCAGGGAAGACATGGCTTGGCAGTTCGGGCTGGAATGTTCCCATGAGGCACAGGGTCAGACTGATTTGCATATGGCCATGTCTGAACTGGGGTGGCGGAGTGAGCTAAAGAATGATGATGGATTAAACCCAGATCAGTTGACTGGGGGTGAGTGCTTGCAGTGTTCAACACTTCGTCCATCATCCCCTTTGTTTTTGGTTTAATCATGAACACCTCATCCATCTGCAGCCGGTGAGCAACTGACAGATGAGGAATACAATTAACACATTCCAAGTTCTGCATTCCATAGCACCCTGAACGATAAATACCAAGAAAGAGAACACCACAATCATGATGTAAGTGAATTAGTATTTCAGCTGGTCTGCCACTCTTGTCTCTTAAAGGATAGTGTCCCTGTCACAGTAGTTGAGCAGCTGAGCTATTATCGGGTGATGACGCACCCCCAGGGGGACTGTGATGCCAGGGATTGGCAGGCCCCATCCAGGACAAACCAATTTAGGAGTTTCCCCTCAGTTACCCAGGATTTCTGCCAGGTCTTTAGGAACATCATAGCGGCTGGATTTTTTTACCCTTCCTGAAACCCTATAAAGCAGAGGTTATTCCTCCTCGACCAATTTCAGCATCTTCTGCTCGTTGTTTCAAGGTGGCCGTGGCTAGAAGAGCTTTCATCATGTTACTACGTCGTCCTCCAGTGTGGGCATCCAATCCTACATTGTTGTCATCCTGGCCACTATGTTGCAAAGATCTTACAGAAGAAGTGCGACATCTACCTCACCTTGCCCACTTTGGCATACACAACTGCTCCGGAGGCCCGGATCATAGCGAATATGGTGTCCAAGTAGGTACGGGTACTGGTCTGATGGGGTTCCTTGTCTGGGCCCTTATGGGCTATTCTTACTGCTGGGGTTGTATATTTATCAATTTTAGGTTAGGTTTTTGTTACAGAGGATATACCCTTCCCCATGACAGTGTAGCATGCTGGGGTCTGCTATGCGGTCTCGCGTTGCGACCAGCCCACTGGTATTGTTTTCTGGCAGGGATTTCTGGTGATTAGAGCCTGAGCCTTGTAGTAGGGGTGCCCACTGATCGTATATATAGGGTCTTTCACCTTCCCACTGGCGTTTACATTGGGCAACACGAGCAGCTGGTGGGCCCAAAAGGGCTTTGATCCCGGTGTTAGAGTGCATGTGACTCAGTTGTCTGCTAGATGCCAATATTGTGGTGTTCATCAGTCTGCTTGCCCCAGAGGGTGCTTTGGGCAGCACAAGCAGCTGGTGAGCCTAGGTCGGGTATCAGTCAGTCCAGGGTCCTCTCTGCCATCCCACAATCCAGGTAGTGTACTACTCCGAGAACACAGGGCTTCTCCGCCTGGAACTAGTCCACCAGTTTACAGGCAGGGATGATCTCTGCACCACTAGGGTCAGGACTTCATGTCCAGGAGGGAAGGGACAAGAAATAAAAGAGCAGCTAGTTCTTTGGGCACCCCCAGGTCATGATCCACAACACCGCCTCCCAAGAAGCAGCCTTGCACTGGGGGCAAGTGGTGGCTCCAGCAACCAGCAGGTGTAGGAAGTCAAGTGCAGTTCACCCTGGAGGCCAATTAGGCCATGTGCAGCCCAGAGAAAGCCACGCGATGCCCCCCTGCAGCCCGGTGACTGCAGCAAATAGGGAGAATTAGGATGGTGCCGCCCCGCGGGGTCGAACCATCCGAAGAGCCGGTTCATGAGAGTGGGAGGGTATCCTCTGCTGACCATGGATGGCCACACACAAACTGCATGGCTGCGTTGAAATCCAGCCGACAGCACCGCCGAGTGAGGATCCCTTTGCGGCAGGGATCAGAGGCATCCCCCCGGGGCCGGCGACGTCCACTGGCTTTGCCTCAAATCTTTGTGGGCCAGGCACAGCAAATTGCGGTCTCTGCAGTTATGAATGGTGTAGGAGGTCTGGGTGCACCACTAGAGTGCGTCCACCATCTTGGCCAAGCATACTCTTATTTTACCCAAACAAAGCGTATGAAACAGCATTTTGTAACATGATATGTGCCATAATGATAAGCAATGTGGTGTATCCAGGGCCACTGGAATTATGCCATACCATAGCTGAAGTATTTTTCACATATTTATGGATTCACACAATTTTCACATAATCCTTCCACTGCATAATTTGCATAATTCCACAAAAACATCCTGGCTCAGTGGGATCATGAACTACGAAAAAGCGAGATACGCGTTGCTGTGTAGTGGCAGACTCATTTACAAAGGTTAACTGATCACCTTTAGTTGCTGAGTGATGTGTTCAAGTGTTAAACTAGTACTAATGAGATGAAACATTTTTTTAGGCAGTTTTAATGTATTGGAATAACATAATATCTATATATTAAGCCTCATAACCTACCTTTTCTTGCCACACAGTTTAGTTTTTCCAGCCACAACATTTGGTCCTTAATTTCCACATAATTCTATTAGCCCTGAGTGTGTATTAGAATCAGAGAGTATGGCAGCTGGTTGAACTTCCAACCTAAGGAATATTTATGCAGAGCAGCTCGTGTCTGACAGAACCCTGCCTGTGTCACTTCTGATTCCCCTTTCCAGTCACGCCAGGATTCAGGAACACCCCAAGCTGATGTCTGACCTACTTTATGTTTGCAATATTTGCCCTGCTTTTAATTATAGCAATTAAAGTGCCGTGATCACTGCCACCGGCCCCAGGATGTTGATTATGCTCTTAATGTTATTGTTGTAAAGCCTACACAGCTTCTTTGCCAGCGTGATCTCCTTTAATAACACAGCTAGAGATGCTTTCTCATCAGGACACAGACAAGTATTCGAGCGTTCAATGTGGAGCCCTTGAGGACTTCTGAGGTGGGTGTGGGCAACACTCACTTCTTCAGTAATCCCCTAAAGGTTAGCAGGAAGGCGTGCTGCGAAGAATGCCTGTAATCATGACTCGTCTTCGCTCTGCAAGCCTAGATCCCATTTTCAAATTTGTGAACAAACACAGTACATCTAGTAAAATTTGCATGGCATGCTCCAGTTCTTTTTTTTATTGCAAATTATTATATGCCTTTTTTTGTTATTGCGCCCGTTCACATTTTGTTAAACAAAAGCTTATACAAATTGGTATCAGTGTGCAAATAGATGAAATGTCTAAGAAGTTACAAAATAGTACATAGATCGCATTTTTGGGGATTGCAAAATATTACTTTTACTCTGATTAAACGCTATTCTCTCGTATCAATATTATGAGCATGTCACTGTAATACCCATTTTATGGCACAGCCGTCCATAACCTTTGAAAAGTAGTTCAGCGTCACTCACACTTTAAACTTGAAGTTTATTTGGTGTTTAGATAATAAATACTTCTCTCATTTTTGTAGGAAACTGTGAATATGCAGTAGACTCTGCAAAATGAATTTTCTCCACCTTAGAGATATTTTGTATGGAGGTGGATTTTGTGTTGTATTGAGACTTTCCTTCAGAATGCCAGTTTTCTAATTCCTCTAAACTCTGAATGAGGCCCGTGATCTTTGTCTCTGGTTCATGGTTCCTACTATTTTGGCCACAGCATGTTTGTAGGACAATATTTCTGACCTTTGTTAACTGACGTACAAACCTAATCACAATTACATCTTTGCTAATATGAATAGTAAAGTACCATTGACTATCAAAGCTCTTTCATCAGCTTTAGGTAAGATGATTTCTTAAAGAACATTTACTGTAGTCTAAAAGGGGCCAGCTGCTGAATGGTGTCAGGGTTGGTCTCAAAATCCAGGCAGATATTATCGAACAAAGGTGCACTCTTACCTTTCTTATTAGAGATACAGGACTGGTAAAAAATAACTGCCTTTTTATTTACATTGGAAAGATTCTTCAAGAAATACAAACGTGCCAGGTTGAAATTGCATGTTGTAAAGCTTGAAGCACATATAGCTGAATGGAAAGTTGGATACATTCTGAACCCAACAAGAAGCTCTCTTTGTATCTTTGTCTGAAAAAATATAATGATCTACTGAGAGATACCAAGAACACCTTTTCTATAATAGGATTTTTCCTTTACTAATACAGATAAGGGTGTTTTGAGTGTTTAAGGTACTTACTGACCCTGCAACCTCTAACACTATCATTTGCTGAATACCAAACTAATGTGAAACCCTCTGTGAGTTAGTCTTGCTACCATTGTTGCAGCTTTTGGGCAGGAATCGCATGAAATCACTTATCATAATTATTAACAGCACAGTTGTTTGGCCTTCAATAAATAAATTGTAAACCCTACCTGCAAATAATTAGGTTAATATGATCGGAAAGGGGGTATTATTCCAAAAATCAGCATTTTTTCAGGGTCCCGTGTTGCAAAATGTAGTTAAGCATTTTGAAGCAAGTTGTCAAGGGTCTTCAACCCTGCCATCAAGTGGGCTCCTGGAGGCCCTGTGGAGTCCTGGTTTTAGACAAGGTTATGTCTAGGCGCGGCTGGCACAGGTACGCGCGGCAGAGCGGGGGGAAGTTGACAGACGATGGAATAGGGGAAATGAAATAAATAAATAAATCCTAATCCGTCGTCTGTCGACTTCCCCTGCCCTGCCCCACTGTCCCACAGCACTTACCTGTGCCGGCCGTGCCTGGTTAAGACAACACTCCCCAGCACATTGCATATCTTTCTGCACATCACATTCTAGTCCCGGGTTCCACACCACCATTGTCATGCATGATGGTCTAAGTAGTTCCTACTGCCATTATAACTTTGTCTAGATCTCTTCTGGGAGGTAGAGCTCTGTTCAGTTTGTTAGTTCTTTGTTTCTATGGGTACCCAAACCCCTACATGTACAGTTGCAGCCACCACAAACAAAGCTTGGTGAGGCGGGAAGAGGGAATGGGGGAGGGTGAGAGCGGGGGGCTTGAATGGAGGGGAGGGGTGTTAGTAATATTATATATTTTATTTTGAAACTTACCTGAAGCCACCGGCTGCCTTGAAGTGTCGCGCCTCCTATCCTCTTACTGGTAGTAGCAGCCCATGGGACAGACTCCTGTCCAATCCCCGTGCTGCAGCGCAGGTCAGGGTTGGCCTGAATGGGCTGGAAAGATGCTCCGCTCAGACCAGGGAGTCTTTGGTGTTTCTCCAGCCTGGCTGTTCAATGCAGCGGGGCTGGAGAAACCTAAGTGTGCATGTATTTTTGGCCAGCCTGAGACGGCCTGCTAAGCACATTTGTACACTTAGGGAATGCAGACAGCACTCCTCTTCCCTCATCTGGATACAAATGAAATTCCACAGTTTGTAGGAATGAGTCCCACTGAATCCCAAGAACAGGGAAGCAGCCACTTGCAGTTTGTTTTACTTGAAGAGTGATTTACAAGCACTCACACACCCATAGAGATTAATCTTTTACTATTTATGGAGACACAGCATCTGGGAGCCAGTCATTCAGATAACACAGGGTAGCCAAGAATGTTGTCAGAACCTGTGGTGCCAAAAAGAAGTGCTAAAAATTGTTTTGCCTACTTTTTCTGCACATCCGATGGTCGATGGAGTCAGGGGTGGGAAACGAAACCATTATGGCGAGGGTGCTATCTAATCCACAGTACATACAAAGATTTCTTTTTTTAATGGATGTGTATGTTTAAAATGTACTATCGCCCGTCAGAGTATCCTGCTGGCTGAAATGGCCCACGGTATGTAAAAAGTTAATTCAGAGATAATTCTGACATCCTTAATGCCCATTCAGAATAGAGATGGAGGGTGGTCAACAATTTGTTCCAGAAACCTATCACTACACAAATGTAATGGCTGAAAATATCTACTATATATGCCTGCCTGTGTGTATGCGTGTGTGCGTGCACACGTGTGCGTATGTGTGTATTTTTAATTGAAAAATTCTTTATGCTTTCATTTAAAAAAAACAAAGATTAAAGGGATGGTACAGTTAGGTGAAAATATCAGTTAAAACATACCGTCTCACATGAATAAAACAACTGAAATTCACCAGTTATAGTTATCTCAAGTGACAATAACTAATTTCTTGTAGTAACTATAATTTGTGCTACCGCCATGCACAGTGTAGTCATCAATGATGTAATTTCAGACGTCATCAGTGATGCTAAGAAATGCTGTCATTTCATATGTCATTATTGATATAATATGTGAAAGTAGAAGCAGAGCATGGGCACAAGATGTAGTTACTTTGTGGCTCTAGTTAGAGTGTGCTAGAGTTATTTGAGAGAAGTATAACCGGTGAATTACAATGGTTTTGTTTGTTTAAAATGTTATGTTTTAACTGATGATTTCACCTAATTTTATCGTCCATATAACCTCTGGTTTTTTAAGTGAATTTCTAAGTTTCTTTTTAAAGATAAAGCCAGATATTATTACAAATACTAACTATAATAACACCACTTTAACCTTTGTTTATTTCATTGAATTACTATGGTTTTTTAACATAAAGTAAGATTTCCATCACCATGCATAGCCTGGGAACCAACGCTCCCGCACAGAGCCTGGCCAACCCCCTGCCTGCACACACAGCTGACTATGTGGTGTAACTATAAAACAATGTTGTTTTAAGGAAAGCAGACCTACTGACTTTGTCCAAGGGCTAGAACACCAAAATATAAAAAGCAGGCCTCTTTGCTTTATCAAGGGGACACCACATCACCAACCACATTTTGGGCGCCATCAGCATCCAAAGATGTGTTAAAAAGCCCTTGAAGGCCTTTATGGGGCACTTCCTAGCTGGAGCAGAGAATGGTAAATGATCACCTACTTCTCAAATTTCACATTCACTCTTTCTTCTTTTTTGTATTGTGGGAAGAGTGACCAGTTTCCCTTCTTCTCACTGAGCAATTTCATTGCCCTGGTGACCCCAACCCCAGGACTGATTCCTTTATAAAAAAAATGTTGGCGGAGGCATGATGCCCCCCTCTCCAAACGTTCTATAGGCCCCGGGGACCCCCTTCCCAGGGTCTGATTTATTTTCTCCAAAGGAGAGGGCATTGGGTTCTCCTCTCAAAGCCACTTAAGGGTCAAGGGTCTCCTTCCCCTGTGGACGATTTTTAGTTTTTGTGAAGGGGAAGTGCATTCCCCGCCCCAAGCCTTCTATAGGCCCCTAGAACCACATTTCCTTGGGCGGAATACTGTTTTTAAAGAAATGGGGGGATTGCTCTCCCTCCCTGGGCCACACAACTTAAAGGCCCCCCACCCTAAGCCTCAAAAGGGCACTGGACCTCTATCCATCGGAACTGATATCTTTTTTAGGGGAGGGGATGATGGGCACAGCTCGTAGTCCAAGTAAGGTCCTTGGGAGCCTCCTGGCCTTTGTCCATGGGGCCTGTGGGAGGGTTGCCGTATATTCCTTCCCCTTTTAAAAAATATGCCAGCCCCGGATTATTGTGTCCTCCGGGCCAGGTAATAGCTCAGGGAGGGGTCCTCATCCCCCTTTGCCTAAAAATGAAATGAGGCCCTAGGGGATTGCAAGGCCTCCCAAAGGCTCATGGAGAGCCATATGCCACCTCCCCGAAAGAATATATTGGGATGCTGGCCCCAGGCCAACCATGGGATTTTATTTTCAAAAAAGCCTGTAGCCCACTATTTTTAAAATTCTCCACGAAACTTTAAAAAAAATATATATGCGTTTTTGGGCCCTGGGGAGTTCCTTGTCATACACTGCAAATTACTGCAAATATTACTCACTTATGAAATGTTCCATGACATCATTGATAACGTTACTGCCACATCTAAAATAACATCTTTGATAACAACACTGTATATGGCGGAGGAGCAAGTTATATTTACTTTAGAACCTGAGTTATACTTCTCAATACTTGAAAGCTACACCTGGTGAATTAAAGTAGTTTTACATGTTTAAAAAGGTATGTTTTAACTGACATTTTCATGTACCTCTAACATCCCAATCACCTTTGCTTTTTTCATTGAATTTCTAAGGATATTTTCAATATAAAGTTAGATATTATTACAATTCCTAACTATAAGATCACTCTAAACTTTGTTTTTTCAGTGAATGTATGTGTGTATATTGTTCCCCCCTTTTCCGCAGCACTAGAGGCAAGACAATATCAATACATATTTCACCAATTATCAGTCAGTCAAAGTGGCTTTATTTCGATATAAAAATATCTTTAAAAGTATTACAGAAATAAAAACACAACAGAGTTAATTAAAATCTATAAAAACATGAACAATAAGTGGCTAAAAAAGGTCAAGTCACAAAGACCATAATTAAACAATTAGTAAAAGCCATTTTGTCCTAATAAGCCACGCCCAGCTTAAGTATTTGGCTAAGCCACAAACATACAGCGGCCGAGTATCTGAACTCAAAATTCGCAGGGCCACGCTGCATTGTCGAGTACCCAACTCCCTGCACAGTGGCTTTAGCCACCTGGAGCGAGGCGCTTTGTAGGCAGGGCATACAAACAGAAAATGGGGGATCGATTCTATCTTCAGTGGGCAAAAAGGACAATAAGGTATAGTTTGGGCCGGAGGTTTCCACCGGGCGGTCCATGATCTCACCGGCAACACACCAATTCTGAACTTAAAAAACAGAGCTCTATCCCTGGGAATTGTAATGAGGTCCAAGTAAAGTTCCCGAACTGCCACATCCTTTACAAGCAAAAACTCCCTGGAGGCATGGCACAGGCTAAGATCGGTATTTCTTTTACTTGTTACCCAAGACCAGTATAAGTTCTTCAAGACTGATTTGGGAGGGGCAGACCGAGAATGCCAAGCCCCCTCAAGACCAAGATCAGTCAGCAAGCTTTTCACGTCCCTTAACCACCTTATTTTTGCCCATCCAGACAAGCCTAAAATCTCCTTTAGCCCCTCGGCATAACTGGCCAGTTCCGGGACCCTCCACAGGCGAGCCCACAGCAAAAGAGGACGCAGCCTAGCCTGGTCCTGGATTGGACGACACCCCATGTCCAACAAAAGGGGGAGAGTGGGAGTACTCTTAGGAAGGGACATCAAGTCCCTCAGAAAGTTATTCTCTGAGCACACCAACTGGCTCATATTCTGAGCGCCCCATAGCTCTGCTCCATAGAGTGCCGCACTAACAGCTCTAGCAGCATAAATGTCGAGCACCGGGGCGATAGGTTTCATAGAGAATGCCTTCTGCTCCTTCAGAAGAGCCCCCACCACCCTTTTGTGGCTTAAGGTCATTTTGTGGAGGTGACTGTCCCACTTCATGGTATCAAGGAGGCGTATGCCCAGGTAATCAAATTCCTTGACCCTTTCCAAAGGAGCCAAGTTAAGCACTGGGGGCCGTCCAAGTTTTTTGGGAGGGTTCAAAACAAGGAACTTGGTTTTGTCAGTATTGATCTTTAAACCTGTTAACTCGCAGAATTGATCAAAACCATCCAAGAGACTCTGTAAGCCAACCGGGGTCTTGGAAATTAGCACGGTATCATCGGCAAAAAGTAGGGTTGGGATCTTCCTCCCTGCCAAGGATGGTGTATCAGCTGGGATTTTAAGGAGATGATCCACGACCCATTTATATAAAGTGAAAAGAGGGTGGGAGCGAGAACGCACCCCTGGCGCACACCTCTGCTAACTTTAATGCGAGCAGTCCTTTGTCCCTGGGTTCCCCACCTCACCTGCGCAAAGTTGTTCTCATGGAGTTTTATTATTAGACACAGTAGGTACGAGGGCATGCCTAGATTTGCCAAGACCCGCCACAGGCGCTCCCGAGGTACTAGGTCAAAGGCAGTCCGCAGGTCAATAAATGCCAAATACAGACTGCCTTTGCCTATCACTACCACCTTCCAGTAAATCATCAACAGTCGAAATGACTGTTCGATGGTCCCGGTACCAGCCCTGAAGCCTGCTTGGAAGTCAGACAGTTTTTTATTCTCTTCTGCCCATTGGAGAACCCTACTCAGAATTACTTTCCCTGCCACTTTTTGGGACGAGTCTATCAAGCTTATGGGGCGATAGTTAGATGGGTCATCTCGAGACCCTTTCTTAAAGATCGGGACGACCTCTGCACCCATCCACGACTCTGGGAGTGGAGCTCCTTGCCTAGATGCATTAAGCAAGGAAGCAATAAGAGCCCCCCACTCTCCCGGATTAATTATGTACGAAAAAGGCCTTCAAAGTTTTCATCTCCGCTTTCCAAACATCACCCACAAGCTCAATATGTGAAAAATGATATATTGCACTCAATTCACAAACCATCAAATTCCAAATAGGTCTTCTATTTGTCCACATCAAGCAGTCTCAGTTCATTGTCAGGAACTGTAATTACCATATGTGCTCATGTTATTATATGCAGGCACTCTAGGGGAGGGTAATTATGTTTCCCAACATTTAGTTTCAAATACTTCCTTTTTATTTGTTTGCATTCTTCTCCATAACATATCTGGGGTGGTATACTTAACTAATACGCAAGTACTAAAACATTTGAATGTTGAGCCTCATTACCTCATTATGAGTGGCACAGATGAGGTTCAGGTAATTATTGCACCTGGTGGTCTGAATTTATAGGGTGTAATAATTACTGCTAATCCCAGATTTTCCCACTTAAAATGAGACTGACGTGCTGCATTGTGCTCCACATTATATGTCTTGGAATTTAACCAGCCTTTTCCCCTAGGTATATTTTCAACAGGGCTGACATGACAAATTTACATGGAGAAAAATGCATGTGGTGTTGTAATTACTGTCAAACATATAATCCTGATCCCTGCACAAACAGGTGTTTTCGCAGATAAAGGAAATTATTAATCTGACAGTTGTAGCAGTACTTCAAATTTCCTTAATTGAATAACGATTCCTCCCATTTAATGAACGGCTAGTACGTTACAGTTTTATTAGCAGTACTTTTATCTCATTTAAAACTAGCATGTCATCTGAACAACATATAGTTTGTAGGTGGAAGGTGCAGATTTGGAGAAAATATTTAATGATTCCGTACACGGGATGGTAATAGTTTTGAAATGGATTTTTACATTTTAGACCATCTGGTTTTTGAATCTCTGCTGTGAGAGAGTCTCACTACAAGTTTCTCACCCACTGTAAGCTGTGCTAGGATGAAGATGAAGACTTCCTGCTAACCGCCAATGTCAGCCTTTTATGGTAAGGTCCGGTGCTTTGCAGCTGAGGCAAGAGGCTCTGCACTGGTTATAAGTCAACACGTGTATATGCCTGTTCAATGGCGTGCGAGCTGAATGAGTGAACCTACTGCCTAACTCTGCCCAATACCTGCACACAGGTGACCTGCCACAGATTAGAGGTTTAATAAATTCATTATGGCCTGTGCAGGCTTTTTATTTAATTGGAGATCCAATGACTAAAGTGTGGGTCTTTAATGCTTCAATGGAAGCCTGCAATGCTTTACTAACTTCAGACTGTAGGTGAAAGCTACATCAAAATTCCAACTTGACATTGTTTAAACCTAGAGAAAGAATCAACATATCTGTCTACAGATTACAAAAGGTCCTTGTTACAAATATCACATTCTCTTGGGGGGGAACATGGCGGCCGGAAGCTAACGGCCGTGGCGGAGCTCCCTGACACTCGTTCCCGGTTTCTATGTGAAGCGCAGCAAGATGCATTCTTTCCGCTATTTCGGAATTCCATGAAGCTTTTCCTAGTTTTACCGCGCATATCGTTGAAATAACTATACCTGGATGGTGCCTGCAGATTCTTCGGAGATCTCACAGCTTAGGCTGGGCGGAGCAGTTCGGGAGTGGAGGAAGCGAGTCCCAGAGCTTTGGTTCCGGGCTAACCCTGGCAGAGACAGAACCTGCAAACCCGGATTCACCGAGTGGAGGAAGTTTTGGTATTCAAAGGAGCTGGCCTGCTGGGGGAGACGGAAGACTCGAGGTGAGGCTGTCCCTGCTATCGAAACCCAGGAAGCTCTGGGAGCTCTGGAATTCGACTCTTTGAAATTCGTTCAGGTTACTCCTAAAGAAGTAAGTGGAGTGTTTTTTCAGCATATTATCTATCAAGATTGTATGGATAGCAGGGAGTGCGATTCCCAGAGTGCCCCCTGTAGTATTATTTCACAGCAGGGGGGTTTGTTGAATATTAATGACATCAGCGACATAACCCCGGTCAGCAGATATACCCTGCGAAATAGAGCAGCAAGGCTGGAGATAAAAACAGACCCGGCCCCCCCTGCTCCCAAGATTAAAGTTTCTGCTTGCCAGACAAAGAAAATAAACACCACGGAGGGTCTTTCCAGTGAAGGAGGGAAAGGTAAAGGAAGGGCAAAGAAAGTTCCTTTGTCTAAAGTCAGAGTGACCCCTTCCTTAAAGTCCTTCTATAGGGTATTATCTAATCCCTTAGACAGAGGTAAAGAATCAATCAACAAAAATAATATGGCTTCCTCGAACAAACAGAACTCACAATCAGAGAAATCACCCTCACTTTTACCCTCTAAAAATGGCATCCAGTCGAAGCTAGCTGAAGGAGGTGATATAGTATCTCTAACCGACACCCGAGACATTCACCCTTCGGTTAGCGTGTCAAATAGATATTCGGCTTTAGAAACCTTAGACAGCCCCCTCAGCTGTGAAAATCATGAAACTTCACCAGGGCCAGTCAAAATAGCAACGGAATTAGACCCAGTTGCGAAAACACCGCTGTTTGTCGCAGAAATCCCCCGCCCACCAGAAAGCGGATCCCCTAGTAATAGGAATGAAGGAGTAGGGGGACTTGCGGATATTTTGCTGGCCTTAAAGGAAGACATTGGGAAGCGCTTCTCAATTTCCGAGTCTAACCAAGCCGATATTAAATCCTCATGTGAGGTTCTGGCGCAGAGGATTGAAGAGGTCTCTAAAAGGACTGATACACTGGAAGAGGAAATTCCTAAGCTAAGGGAAGCCTTACATAGTTCCACTGTGGTATTGGATAAGCTGGCCCTCCAAAATAGGGAATTAAAAGACAACATGGAACGGCTCGAGAATCATGCCAGGAAAAACAATCTGAAAATTTTGAATGTCCCGGAAGATTTGGAGGGAAGCGACATAAAAGAATTCGTGATAGCACTTTTGAAGGGAACAATCCTCAAGGACGTACCAGATATGGACCTAGCTACCGATATACAACGAGTTCACCGAGATCCCTACAGAAGGAATCCCACAAGGCCTAAGCCGAGAAAGATCTTGGTGAACTTTCTTACTTATACATCCAAAGAGAAAATCTAATCTCTTGCGCTGAAAACAGGTCCAGTGAAGTGTAACCTATATCCCAGCCCGTTCTCTTATACCATCAGGTCTGATGTTTCCCAAATAACGGCCACGAGACAATGGGAACTGGGTAAAAGGATGACAATTTTAAACACTTTAGGTGCTAAGGTTCTATTAAGGTTCCCAGCTCTCCTCAGAATAATGTGGAATAACCACATGTATAATATGCACCAGATTGAGGAAGTTGATGACCTTATCAGGAAAATAAGAAGTGGAAAAGAGGGAGAAACTTCCGTGTAATGAATTGTCAATAATTATCTCAGCACATAGCTCTTGCAGAGCGCTCTACAGTTTTCTTTTTTCTGCATACATAGTGTCAGGGAGGTCCTGCCCAATGAGCTCATGCTCAGAAGAGAAGGGAGGGTTCCCCAGGGCAGTACGGTAGGGACACTGGGGTTGGATAGGATCACGGGTGTTAGGGGAGGTAGAAGGGGGGTAGGGAGCACAGGTGGGGTTGCAAAGGGAAAAAATCCAATAAAATATCCTCATTCTCATAGAAATTTTGTAAATATGGCACTCAGTAAGCAGCGTATAGAATCCCTGAGTAAAACCCGGTTAAAGGGGTAGCCACAATGAATAGTTGTATAAACTTCATCTCATGGAATGTCAATGGTCTTAGATGTTCACGGAGGCTGGGGTTGGTAATGAAATATCTCGAGCAAACCACAGCTCAGGTTTTTCTCCTTCAAGAGTCGCATTTAAGTCTTTTAGAAAGTAGGGCTTCCTTTAGTAAATTCCGCTGGGTTGAGCTGTATTATTCATCCAGCAGTTCGGGCTGGACTGTTCCCATGAGGCACAGGGTCAGACTGATTTGCATATGGCCATGTCTGAACTGGGGTGGCAGAGTGGGCTAAAGAACGGTGATGGATCAAACCCAGATCTGTTGACTGGGTGTGAGTGTTTGATTGGTTCTGATGCTCCGTCCATCACCACCCCCTTTTGTACCGCTTTGTTCGCCATAAGTTGGCAGGGTATGCTCAGACGTGAGTCCCTTGCTCACTTTGCCACTGGATTCAAGCAAGCCTGGCTGAAGACGGCTGAAATGCCAGAAACCGGTCCCAGGAAGCTTGTTTCCGGTCCAGGGAAGACATGGCTTGGCAGTTCGGGCTGGACTGTTCCCATGAGGCACAGGGTCAGACTGATTTGCATATGGCCATGTCTGAACTGGGGTGGCAGAGTGGGCTAAAGAACGGTGATGGATCAAACCCAGATCTGTTGACTGGGTGTGAGTGTTTGATTGGTTCTGATGCTCCGTCCATCACCACCCCCTTTTGTACCGCTTTGTTCGCCATAAGTTGGCAGGGTATGCTCAGACGTGAGTCCCTTGCTCACTTTGCCACTGGATTCAAGCAAGCCTGGCTGAAGACGGCTGAAATGCCAGAAACCGGTCCCAGGAAGCTTGTTTCCGGTCCAGGGAAGACATGGCTTGGCAGTTCGGGCTGGACTGTTCCCATGAGGCACAGGGTCAGACTGATTTGCATATGGCCATGTCTGAACTGGGGTGGCAGAGTGGGCTAAAGAACGGTGATGGATCAAACCCAGATCTGTTGACTGGGTGTGAGTGTTTGATTGGTTCTGATGCTCCGTCCATCACCACCCCCTTTTGTACCGCTTTGTTCGCCATAAGTTGGCAGGGTATGCTCAGACGTGAGTCCCTTGCTCACTTTGCCACTGGATTCAAGCAAGCCTGGCTGAAGACGGCTGAAATGCCAGAAACCGGTCCCAGGAAGCTTGTTTCCGGTCCAGGGAAGACATGGCTTGGCAGTTCGGGCTGGACTGTTCCCATGAGGCACAGGGTCAGACTGATTTGCATATGGCCATGTCTGAACTGGGGTGGCAGAGTGGGCTAAAGAACGGTGATGGATCAAACCCAGATCTGTTGACTGGGTGTGAGTGTTTGATTGGTTCTGATGCTCCGTCCATCACCACCCCCTTTTGTACCGCTTTGTTCGCCATAAGTTGGCAGGGTATGCTCAGACGTGAGTCCCTTGCTCACTTTGCCACTGGATTCAAGCAAGCCTGGCTGAAGACGGCTGAAATGCCAGAAACCGGTCCCAGGAAGCTTGTTTCCGGTCCAGGGAAGACATGGCTTGGCAGTTCGGGCTGGACTGTTCCCATGAGGCACAGGGTCAGACTGATTTGCATATGGCCATGTCTGAACTGGGGTGGCAGAGTGGGCTAAAGAACGGTGATGGATCAAACCCAGATCTGTTGACTGGGTGTGAGTGTTTGATTGGTTCTGATGCTCCGTCCATCACAACCCCCTTTTGTACCGTATTATTCATCTGAGCAAGTATGCCATACTAAAGGGGTGGTAATTTTAATTAGGAAGGGTACCGGAGTGAGCATTAAATCAGTCTCCTCAGATCAGACAGGTAGATGGATTACTGCACAGATTGAAATTGAAGGGAGAGAGGTATCTATAGCTTCATTCTACGGACCAAATCTCGACGATCCAGCATATATGTATAAACTCCAGGCTAAGCTAACTGAGACCTCGTCCCCAATTATTATTGGAGGCGATTTTAATGTCCTTCTTAACCCTATTCGGGATAGATCTAACAATAGTCATTATGTTGGAAATCCTAATATCCGCCGTGGGATGATTAATATGATGCATGAACTTGGGTTAGTTGACGTTTGGAGGATAAAGCAAGGAGAGAAGACAGGTTTCACCTTCTTCAGTAAGAAATACGGTCATTCTTCAAGAATAGACTATATACTAGCTGATAGGTCTGTCTTGGAGAATGTCCTTGATATCTCGATTCTACCTACCATCCTCTCGGACCATGCACCCATATTCTTTTCATTTTCATGTTCAGGAGGAAGGAGAACCCCCGGTCCCAGATGGACATTAAAACGGTCAATGCTTTCTAACATAGATATTATTAATGCCCTTAAATCCTCCACAGTAGACTATTTTCAACTTAATTTAGGTTCCACATCTTTAGATTTTGTTTGGGATGCTTTTAAAGCAAACATACGAGGGCAGTTGCATAGTTTGATTAGCTCAAAAAATAGAGAAGAAAAATCAATCTTTAAAAACCTGGAATATAACATAAGTAAGTTGGAGGACGAAAGGATGAATAACCCCCAGTACTCAAATGAAAAAATGATACAAATAAATAAAGATCTTGAACATCTACGGCAGGTCTATAGAGGTAAATTAGAGACTAAAATTAAGGCACAGTGGTCCGTCCAAAACATGCAACATTTTGAATATGGAGAAAAAGCGGGAGCTATCTTAGCCTGGAAAGCAAGAGCAGACCGCGCCAAAAATAATATAAGTGAGCTAATAACAGACGAGAGTGGGGAGAGCTCAGGAAAATGGGAGGATATGCAGAGATGTCTTGTGTCCCTGTTTTCAGACCTATATAGAGAGGAGTCTATCCCTAATGCAGATAGCATTCAGAAGTGGTTACAAAACAAAGAACTACCTACGTTAACTGAAAACAGTCGACTCACTATAGATGCCCCTATAACTGAGTTAGAAGTAAAACTGTATATTAGTAAGATCAAGAATAATAAAGCTGCAGGGACAGATGCCCTTCCAGGTGAAATATATAAAATATTACAAAATGAGTTAGTCCCTGGGATGTGTGCATTATATTCCAAACTCCTGGAAAGAAGCTACCATTGTTCTTGTACTAAAACCAGGGAAAGATCCTCGGAAAGCAGA
Organism: Triturus cristatus; assembly: GCF_964204655.1. NCBI lineage: Eukaryota > Metazoa > Chordata > Amphibia > Caudata > Salamandridae > Triturus > Triturus cristatus. Next base: position 1,194,705,798 of record NC_140591.1, read on the forward strand.
CTCATACAGACCAACCTCCCTGCTAAATGCTGATTATAAGATCTTTATGAGCATACTCGCAGGGAGATTGGTCAAGGTAATCCACCTCTTGATAAACGGGGACCAAAAGGGCTTTATCCCTGGTAGATATATTCAGGATCAGACTCTCCAATTAATGGGTAGTATCGACCTAGCGATTGCAAGGTCGGAGCCCCTGGCTATTGCTGCATTCGATGCAGCTAAAGCCTTCGATCGCGTTTGTTGGACCTTTTTATGGGAACTCCTGAAATCAATGGGCTTGGGTCCAATTTTTACTCAGACTTTGATTAATTGCTACCAGGGGGCCTCTGCTACAATTCTACTAAATGGCATGTTAACATCCAGCTTTCCAATAACTAGAGGGACAAGGCAGGGGTGTCCAATCTCGCCCCTGTTGTTCGATTTGTACATAGAGCCCTTGGCTCAAGCCATACGTCTAGAAGAGTCAATTACTCCCTTCAGTGTTAATTTATACAGCAGCAAGGTAGCCCTCTATGCAGATGACCTACTTATATATACTAATAACCCAAGTGAGGCACTCCCCAGAGTAGAATCAATCATGGATGAATATGGTGTCTTTTCAGGGTATCTTACCAATTCAACTAAAACGGAGGTGATGTGCTGGAACGTCGAGAATTGGACTGGCCGTATTAGTAAGGAATTTAGATACCTAGGGGTAACTATAGTGAGCAATTTAGAGGATATTCCGAGGGTTAATCTGAAAAAAGTGTCAAATGAGGTTGATCACCTATTCTTAAGATGGAAGAACTTACCCCTAACTATATACGGAAGGGTTAACCTGGTAAAAATGGTAATCTTGCCTAAACTAACTTATCTATTCAGTACTATCCCTCTTAGTTTTTCTAACAAAGATATTAGTAAAATTCAAGGCAAGATTGGCAGCTTTATTTGGTCCAATAAAACCACGAGGCTCTCATGGAAGAAGCTAAGGCGAAAACTTTTGAAGGGAGGTCTCGGCCTTCCCGATTTGCTTTTGTATTCTTATTCATTCCAATTTAAAAATGTTCGGACACTACTCACCTCCCCGGGAGATTCAAACTGGGGGATGATTCTGAAGGAAATGGCTACTTTCGAAGGTGGAGGAAGGGGTTTCCTATACAAATTCGGAGCCCCGAGGTTCTTCAAAAAGGTGCGCTTGAAGATACTAAAAGCTGCCCTAAATGGGTGGTATAAAATCAGGAAAATGTGGGGAATCTCATACTACTCAGAGTTTGCCCCAATCTGGGATTCCCCAGGTATCCCCGCCTGTCTGAAAGATAGCCTTGCTAAACCCATAAAAGATGCAGGTCTTACGATCTGGGCTGACCTCATTTCTCCAGAAGGTGTCCATCCTTGGGAGGTGTTAAAGTCCCGAATTGGTTGCTCTCTTTCAAAGTTCAAATATTTACAACTGGTTTCCTGGTTTTCCGCAGAGAGAGAACATATAGGTGGAAATTGGGATATTGAGTCTCTTTTCCAAAATACAAATCTCATCAAAAAAGAGGCCGGCTTTTGGTATAAAAGTCTTTTGGAAAATGTTACAACTGAGTCTCCCTCACAACAGATGGTTTGGAACCTGTCAGCCCTGGATAATGTTGCAGAAGAGCTATAAGAATCCTCATTGGCTATACTATACAAATCCATCAAACCTGCCTCGTTAAAAAAAAACCATTTCTATGTCATAAACCGGTTGTATTATACCCCAAAGAAAATAGCCAAGTTTGCTCCCCTAGTTTCTGCAAAATGCCCAAGATGTGAATTCTCTCCGGCCGATGATTTACATATCTTTTTTGACTGTCTGATATTGAGGCCCTTTTGGCAGCAAGTAGAATATGCGCTCCAAGCCATTTTCAAAGCTAAGATCAACTTGAGCCCCTCGATAGTAATTTTTGGAATTGATAAGGATTTGATAGACTGGATGTCTGCAAAACAGAAAGGTCTGATTATGTATTTAATCCTTATAGCTAGAAGGGAGATATGCCGGCTATGGAAAGATCCATCACCTCCACTGTACGAAAAATGGCTTCGGACTTCTTTTAGTACTGCCCGATTAGATCTTGGTCATTTTGATGGTATGGAAACTAGCACGTGGTCACCTCTTTTAAGCTGGGGAAGAGATTTGAGATTGATTTAATACCCCCAGGTCCTATGATTACACCTAGCTTCAGAAGAAGCCGACCTGGGTAGGTCTATAGCTAATGCATAATGCAAATGCCACAGGGAGCTCAGGATCATAGTTGGCTTACTGCTCTTTATTGCAGGTGCTATATGGTGAGATGAGGACAAAAAAAAAAACAAATATCACATTCTTTTTGACATATTTGGAGGGGTGGGCGGAACTCGCGGAATTTAGCTGAGTTACAGAAAAACCCTATGAGATTCTGCAGAATTCCACCAATGGGCAGAAAATATGCTGATTGCGCTGCTCATACTACAATTTAGCGCCAGTAGTTCAAGCAGTGTTAAACATCAGCGCAAATGGCACCATGCGTTGTGAAAGAGCATGCAGCCATTCGATTTGATTTTACTGCTGATCGAGTAGAAAACCTACTCGAGTGGCAGCAAATCTACACTGAGGCCCTCTGGCTGCTAGAGAATGCCAGCGACCACCCACGCTGAGAAATCATGCTAAGAGATGCTAAATCTCACTTTCCAGCTTGCATATCCTGGAGCCTCGGAGGAGAAAATTTCCACCACACGGCTAGTGGCAGAATTTGGGCAGCACTCTGCATTAAAGAGTAACACAAATTCAAAGTGGTCAAAATTCAGCCAAATCCTGCAGCAGAATGGAACATTCCACCCTCCTCTACATATTTGCACTTCTTCACTTAGTTTGGTTGCTGCAGTATTTTCTTGAGTCGACTATAATTTGGATTAGGGCTTTGAACCACCATGTTCAGGCAAGTAAATACAATTTCTTGCTAGCAGTCAGCTCATTTTGGGAGTGTGTAGAGATGCCCACCTTCTAGAACACACCAACTCCATTTTTTAATCCTTACAGAAGGGAAAACCATGCGAATCACTGAAACCTGCAGAAAACAAGAGATGATAGACCCCACATGGATAAGCCCCTGTCTGGAGTGAAGAGAATCTATAGACTTATACTGACTTGAACTCGTGGCCCTATGTTACTGGAGCCAGAGGCACAGGTCTCTCTTCTCCCTCTAGAAAAGAGGCCTTACAAAGGAAACTATGAGGAGCTGAAAGGACAAGAGGGCAGGCCAAGAGCTCTCCCTCTTTTGAGGGACACTGGTTAAACTTTAGCTCTTAAAGATTGCTAATTTTGAGATTCTCTGAAGGCTTGAAGCAAACACTCCTGGGGGTTGGAGGATGCCACCAGGAGAGAAACTCCACATCTCCAGCCTGACCAACCCACTGGGGACAGGTAAAAAACGGACAAACTAGTAGGTCCCTCTTACCACCAGGCTGAGGAAATCTCTCCTGCATGTAGGAGTTCATCATTTACTCTCCTGAGGAGAGCTGTACATCTTAGCACCAGTATAGAATGAGTGCATGTCGCAGTCCCCCGTCATCCATCAAACCCCGCAGGGTATGTGGTTAACCGAGGGTCCAGCCACTGAGAGCAGGTCATGCTCACTATTTGTCCTATGTGGGGCCATCTAATGATGAGCTATGACATTGAGAACCCCTGGGCCTGATGAAGCTGCCCATGGCACAGAGGATTCCAAGGCTGGGAGCATATTTGCGCCATCTCCTACACAAAAGGGAGCTAGCAGAAAAAACACCACTCCCACACCAGAGCTCAGGCAGGAGGGAGGGAGATGAGCAGACAGCCAGTTCCCGCGTCTGCAAAAGAGGCATGCTCTAAGTTATAGAGGAGCTGGCCTTACCATATGGGCTTAGGCTCCTGTACAGCCCCCAAAAAAGTACACTGGTGACCAACAAGTGGTCAAGGTTATTTAGAAAGAAAAGTCTGTGACAGTGAGCACACTTTGGTTTAGAAAGATATAAAATAAAAGCATTAACTTTCCTATGGCATTTCAGGAAGAGACCCCTATGGTTTAAAGGCATGCCCTAGAATGTACTGGGATCATCAGAAAATGTGCATATCTTTGAAATGCTGTGCCATAGGAGGGACAGAGACACCACTAAGTAAGTCTTGGACTCCTCTGTCTTACTACCCTGAGAGTCAAGTGCTCGACAATGGTGCTTGGCTACCATTTCGCAGTATAGGGCCTCTGGACACTAGAGGCAAAAGACCCCAGTTATTACAGTTGGGGGTCTAGTACCCTATACCCTCCAACCCAATGTACCCTATACACTCTGAGACAGAATCCTTAAATAACTGAAACTTATAAGGCAACATAGAATTGAGAGTACAATATGTTCTTCCTTAATTCTATTTGTAATTGGTATTACAATGTCCATTCGCCCCCATATTTATTTGGATTTTTTGGTCAAAGTAAAAATACACTAAAGATTCTTATTAGAGGGTTTGTTTTGCATTTTTGAACACATTTCTTAACCTCCTGTCAATGTAGCCAAAACCTGTGGATAAATCCACGCATACAGGAAGTAATCAATCTAATTTTCCTAGGCAGGGTAAATACACAGTTGATGAAATGCAATTATTTTTACCTTTAATAGTCTCGTAAGTATTTAATTTGTTTATTATTTGGTTCATTGTATTCAACTTTTTTCGGGATCATTGGTACAACATTCCAAGATTTAAAGACATTTACGAAAATGCTGTTCACCACTTTTGATCAATCCCTTCAGCTTGGCTAATAGACCTACCATGACCAATGTAGTCTAAGAATGAGGTTCCTGTCCACTCCTTGCTCATGAATGAATTTCTTTCATGTCTGTATCAGATCACTTCCTGATTCAATAGCTATCATGCATATTATTGAGTTTGTCCCGCTGATGCAGCATTTCAGTCTCATCGTTTTTTGATTGGATAAGTTGTATATTTCTGACGCTGATAGGAGGAGACTATTTTTAAATGTTGTTTTTAGCACTCTTTGTGATTCTATTGCCTGTCTCACTCCCTTCCCAATCCCCCTGTTTCATTTCTATATTGCTCATTATCAGATCCTGGCAGCTGCACACAATGCTACGTGTCAGTTTGCATTTCCTCTTCGTGCACTACCTCGCCTCCCCTCTCTACTGCTCCTCCCTACCCCGAGTCCCCTATTTTTCTGTTATGAGAGCCTGGTGGCTCTACACTGGTATCTGGCAGCTCACATTTGCTTTTGGAGCAGCATAATTTTGTTCCCATCCTAAGGTACTGTAGGAGTACATCATAATCATGCATAGTCAGCACTCAAATGTATTCTGTGTGATTAACGTTAGTAAGAAATGATTGGGTATGGCATATTTAAAGTGCTTCATGTGAAAATTATTAAGACATAACTGTGTGCATAAAAACGTGACTAATAATGGTCTTTGTAATATTTACATATTCATATTTTAGGATAAGTGAACGTTTAGACGTGTCTCATTGTGAAGCTAATGAAACAGAATTAGTATGTTTAAACATTTATACGTGTAACAAGAAATTATGTTCATGTTGGTGTATTGGAAACAACATTTTCGTAATAATTTGCAATTTATTCATGCATTAATAGGTTGATTTGCTATATGTGTAGAAATGTGCACGTATTTGTAACCCTTTGCACTATTAAACTGACATAAGTTTGGGCCTCGAGAACTGTTTCTGTACATGCTCACGTTTAAAGTCTAACATGTAAATTGTATTTAACCTTCAATGTAGAGTGTATTTGGTTGTATTTCTGTTTCTACTTCAGTTGCGGACAAAGCTTTATCAACTAGAAAAGAAGCGTTTTTGTTTTTGTTAGATAGCAAGGTATGAAAAGATGGATTTTGGTAAGGAGAAACATGGTAACGAGCAAGGAGGAGAGTTCTCATGGAAGAAGAGAAGAATGGCCAAGGATGAGTGAAGTAGAAACTTGTTGATGTGGGAAAGGTGGTACCAGTAGCCAATTTGTGCTAAAATCGTGGAACGTTACTGTAAGAGCACATGACTTACATGGAGTGCAACTAATGTATTATGCTGTAATGTAGTAAGGGTCAGAGAGACATCTTAGGACTTCATGAGGTACAGACCACTGCTTCAGTTTCTGCTTTGAGTGGCTTCTTGCTACTTGACCGTTGGTTGGAGTTTCTTCTACTGAAGACTCTGACAGCTGACCCTTTTCTAGTTTCACTTTTATTCAATGCTTCCTAGTTTAGGGTTGTTCCTTTTAAGGCAGTGTAGGAAGAGATAGCATGCTCATGTTTACCTTTGAGAATCATTTTATGAATTTATTGCTCAATTATTTTTCCTGACTACTTGTATTGTCATTATAGAACACATTTTCTGCTTATTGATATATAGTTTGCATCTCTTTCGGAGATTTGGACTCATTTTGTTTTTTCTGTATTTCTATATGAAAATGCTGAGGTTGATATATATCTATCTGTTTCTAAATATTTTAATTAAATCATACCAATCTCAGATTTAGTTGGAATATTGCGTGACCCAATTGGTTACACGGTATTGGAATTTAATTGTGATTTTCTCCCTCTTACCACTCAAACTGCTAAGAAGACCATCTGGTTGAGTAGGGATGTTTGAGTGGGCCCAGCCCTCTCAGTTGGTAGCAGAGTAGGATGGTTTGCTATTGAAGTAGAAGGAGACAGAATCTAACCTAGAACAGTCTAGACCCCAACCCCAGTGGCCCTAGTCCAGAGTCCAGGATCGAGACGTGGAGAATAGATGGAGTTCAAGTGGCGTGCATTGAAACAGCAACTGCGAAGGAGCGAGTATTAGTAGAGTTGTGTGTCTGAGGATTATGCTTAGCTTGCGGTGCAATCTTGTTTGTGTGATGTCTGGCAGAGATGTTGTGAGAATCGTGTGAATATGGTGTTAAGTTGCTGAAAGCTGAAATTGTTGATAAGGTTGTTAAAGGCTCCGACGTGACCTAAGATCCCAGAAAATATAATAAAAGGGGCAGAAGATATCGTGTTGTAATTGTCTGCTAATGTTTGTTGGGGGTTTGTCGTGAGACGCCATCGATGTCTACTTATTGAGGTAGGGAACTTTTGTGTGCAAGATAGAGTTGTGATTAGTATGGTAGACTTTTTGCACAGGAGGGAAACTGTAGTGACCGAAGTGATTCCCCTCTGGTCGAAGTTTGCTTTGTAAACATGTGTGTTCTTTGCATGCTTGAATCCTTTTGACCACTTTAGAGGAGCAGGCAATCGTTATTTGTTGTTTTTGGTATGATGAGTGTCAACGAGAGAGAGCGAAAAGAGTTGTGAAGGAGGGTGAACTGCTGCAAGTAGTGAGAGTGATGTCAGAGTGCACAGTGCTATGATAGGTCATTTGGTGTAAAACCACTCTGGGACTGGTTATACTTACCATTTGGTGCCGCACTGCTATTAGTGGTCTCATTGTTATGGATTTAATTTATATTTAGATCTCACTAATCTCAGCTTTAATTGTTGAGTGGATTATTGTGCGACCAAATTGAATACACGTATCGGAATTTAATTGGGATTGTTTTTCTCCCTCATGCATTTCAAGATGCTAAAAAGAGACCATCTGGTTGAGTAGGGATGTTTGAGTGGGCCCAGCTTTCTCACTTTTCATGAACTCCTCTCTAGACCAGTACGGTTTTCCTTTCTCTATTATTTTTATGATGACCCACAGCTGCACAGTGCAGCAGGGAGGCTTGCTGGCCACAATTTGAGCAGCATCTCATACATACTTTATCAGGTGAAAGAAATTCTAAATACTTCTCAGGGGCATTGCTAATAGAACCCTGTGTCTCAATATTTACTTTCAGAAATAGCCCTATGAAGAAATCCAAGGCCAAAACAATGACTCATCATCTATAACAAAAAATAAGCAAATAGTCACCACAAAAGTGGATTATGAAACCAACCAGAAATAGGGACTAGTTGTCAATAGAAATACAATGAACCCAATCCACAAAGATGATTGTCAGAGTAAATGTTACTTAATGTTAAGTACTCTTGAATTATTCATGATTTTCAGGAGTAAGGCAGGAGTGCTCATTTATTCCTGATATTTTCAGTAAAGTCTTTGTGAATGAGGCACAAAGTATTTGTCAAGCACCGGGTAACAGTCATCACAAGCATATTAAATGCAAAGGGGAAAAGGAAAAGGTAGCACTGAGACTGCCTTGCTGCTTGCCTCTGAGTCTGCAAGGCAGATTATGGATGAGGCAGACACTGCAGCTATTCTCATGTCTGACCTTAGTGCTGTGTTTTACACTGTATCCCATAATATCTTGGTCAAGCGTCTCTGTAACAGTGGTATTGGGAGCAAAGCACTGCACAGGCTGACCTCATTACTGCTGGGATGCACTTTTCAGGTTTCACAAAAACCTTTTCAGTCGACGGTTTGCTCTCTACAGCAAGGAGTGCAGCAGGGCTCCTCATTGATTCCAACCCTGTTTAATGTTTACGTTAGCTCTTTGGCTGAGGACATGGAGCAATATGGTTTTACCATTATCTCGAATGCTGATGTCACACAACTGGTCATCTCCATATGTCAGAACAGCGAGCTCATGGCCTCTTCTCTCCATGCTTTTTTGTCAGAGCATGCTACCTAGATGGAACATAATTGATTGAAGCTGAATACCGGGAGATGGAGGTCTTGGTATTGGGTAAGCATCTTAACATCTGGTCCAATGCCTTGTTGCCCGATAGTCTCGATCCTTTACTACCTCTTAAGCCCAAGGTTAGGAACCTGGGCATCTGGCCAATGAGAAAAGTTCTTTTGATGCCCAAATTAATACTCTCACAGGAAAGTGTTTTGGATTGTGGAGATCCCTGAAAAAAATCCTCCATCTCCTCCCTGAATCAGCCCCCAAATTGGTAGTCCAGGCATTAGTCATATCTAGACTGGACTACTGTAATATTCTTTACTTGGGCATTTCCCAATCATGGTTGAACAGGCTTCAATGGGTCCAGAAAGCAGCAGCTAGGACAGCTGCCGCATTGAAGTAACTGCATTGGCTGCTGGTGAAACAAAGGGGTCTATTACGATGTTGATGGGACTGACGTGCCATCAGTATTGGCCCCACCGACATCCATAACCATAGTCCAACCGCTGCATTACAATGTGATCGGTCAGACTGCATTGCCACAGGAACTGACGAACAGCTTCCGATGAGCTCAAGGAGTCCATCGGGCGGTTGGTCGGATTGCATTCCCCACAATGGAGGCGCTACCTTCTCAGGCCTGCCGTGGGGATTACATTCCACCTTTTCACCAGCCATTTCACGTCAGCTCTTCCGACGTGAAGAGGCTGGCAGAAATGCTTTTTTGGTATACCTAGCAGAGCCCCTGTCCCAGTGGCCCTCTGCTATGAGCCCTGGGGGGCACCTGTGGTGCCCCCTAAACATCCCTGCATCATGTGGCAGGCACCTCATGGTGCCTGCAACACGGTAAAGGGATGTTTACAAACATGCCTTTTGGCATTCGGGATTGTACTGTGGTCCTCTTCCAGGCCTCAGCACGAGCCTTAAAGCAAAGAGGCATGTGTCCGACCCCCACCATGGCAGTCAGATCATAATTGGGCAGGCGGGACCTCCGGCTACCTGATGGCCGGTCCCTTACCCGCAACAATGGTGGTCGGACACTCGTACGACCGCATCGTAAATGTCCACAAAGAATTACTCTTTGTTATTGCTATCGGGCTCTTTCTCTTCAGAGTCCTGCCTACCTTCAATCTATGATCACTCCCTATCTTCCAACCAGAAATCTTAGATCTACTGCTGCAAAACAAACCTCTGTTCGAAGATTCAAAAGAGCCAGAACTGGTTGTTGTGTTTTTAGTCAGCTGACACCAAAATTCTGGATCTCGTTACCCTTGGAACTTCGGCTAGTCTCCTTGAAACAATCTTCAGAAAAAAGCTTAAAACTTGGGTTTTCGTGTCGAAGTATGCCCCAGTCAGCATCATAGTGCTTGGACATATTGTTTGAAGTAGCCATGTGGTTTACAAGTGGTATTATTATTATTAAAAATATGAAAAAAATAATTAAAAGAAAGACTGTTGTGAGTCTAGTGCTGGAAAATGGGCTCCAAAAGAAAATCAAGGGGGAAAAGCAATGACACTAAAAATGAAATAAATATTTTGATTGAGGGTGTAGAGAATTCGTTGGGTGAAAGGAGAGGCAGTAGAGGTGAAATGGCTTTAATTTAATTACCCAACATAATGAAGAAAATGCTCATGCATCTCCCAATACCCATACAGCAAGCTAGAAATGCATCAGTGACATAATATGGTTGTAACAAATATTGAGAACCACAAATATCAGAAATTAAATATCGAGACCCTCAAGCACACAAATATTGTTAACAAAAATATTAATTTTTACATATATCAGTATCAAAGATATCGGAAACAAAAATAGTGTTACCTATAAATAAACATATGCCATGTCAAAAATATCGATTATCACAATACAAACTAAAAAAATATCATTAAAATAACACATAAATTCAATACCAAATACCAGAAACCCTATTTTTAATAAACCAATTACGTAAAAAAATCCTAAACTTATTAAAAAAATCTATAATTAAACTGAAATATATTACACCACCCACAAATTAAACATTAACCCCATAAAAATAGTACACCTATAAAATATACAATAAACACATCTAGAGCATTATTATTAACTATAAACATTTAAATAAAAATAACAATATAAAATATTATATCAAAACAAATAAATGTATATTTAAATAAAAACAATTATATATATTCACCACTAATTCTTTATGGGTTCTAGAGTAGCGTGATACTCGCCAAAAAAGCACCTCAACACTGTATCAGGGAAGACCTTTTCTCCTGAGGCGGAAGCCGGGAGCTACAGGCACGAGCACTCGCTCATTTTTAAAATACTTGAGAGTCACTAATAACTTGTACTTTTGCTAAAATTTACCTGCTGACATCCTGTGTGAATGCGTGTGTGTTGATTTTAAAAACCTCACCTTCTCACAGCTGCACTCACCCGCCCACAGCCTCACAGCGGATCTTAGCGCTGCCGAGGACTCGCAGGGTAAACAAACTTTGCCGCCATTTCCCGCCGCACTCTGAGGCCACGCCCCTTTTTACGAGGCCACGCCCCCTGAGTACATAAGCCGCAAAATCCTAGCATCTGGTCAGAAGACCTTTTCTCCTGAGGCGGAAGCCGGGAGCTACAGGCACGAGCACTCGCTCATTTTTAAAATACTTGAGAGTCACTAATAACTTGTACTTTTGCTAAAATTTACCTGCTGACATCCTGTGTGAATGCGTGTGTGTTGATTTTAAAAACCTCACCTTCTCACAGCTGCACTCACCCGCCCACAGCCTCACAGCGGATCTTAGCGCTGCCGAGGACTCGCAGGGTAAACAAACTTTGCCGCCATTTCCCGCCGCACTCTGAGGCCACGCCCCTTTTTACGAGGCCACGCCCCTTGAGTACATAAGCCGCGAAATCCTAGCATCTGGTCAGAAGACCTTTTCTCCTGAGGCGGAAGCCGGGAGCTACAGGCACGAGCACTCGCTCATTTTTAAAATACTTGAGAGTCACTAATAACTTGTACTTTTGCTAAAATTTACCTGCTGACATCCTGTGTGAATGCGTGTGTGTTGATTTTAAAAACCTCACCTTCTCACAGCTGCACTCACCCGCCCACAGCCTCACAGCGGATCTTAGCGCTGCTGAGGACTCGCAGGGTAAACAAACTTTGCCGCCATTTCCCGCTGCACTCTGAGGCCACGCCCCTTTTTACGAGGCCACGCCCCCTGAGTACATAAGCCGCGTAATCCTAGCATCTGGTCAGAAGACCTTTTCTCCTGAGGCGGAAGTCGGGAGCTACAGGCACGAGCACTCGCTCATTTTTAAAATACTTGAGAGTCACTAATAACTTGTACTTTTGCTAAAATTTACCTGCAGACATCCTGTGTGAATGCGTGTGTGTTGATTTTAAAAACCTCACCTTCTCACAGCTGCACTCACCCGCCCACAGCCTCACAGCGGATCTTAGCGCTGCCGAGGACTCGCAGGGTAAACAAACTTTGCCGCCATTTCCCGCCGCACTCTGAGGCCACGCCCCTTTTTACGAGGCCACACCTCTCTAACCAAGACCTCCTTCCTCCATAAAATATGTGCATATACCGAACGCGCAGCGGGCGAGCGCAGCGGGCGCGACGATGGCGCGCCGAAGGCGCGCCTAAGGCAAGCCCGTCTGCGCCCGTCTGCGCCAGCTCCGGGCCTAGGGTCAGTCACGCTGCCAGTCAGTTACCAGCCCCGAGAATTACGTGGACCAGCACTCAGCTACTAGACCTAGGTAAGACATCCTGCCCGTCTCCCATCACTTGTAGCTTTCCCCTACCCTGCCCCTTCCGGCACAAATGCCCTAATTGTCCTTTCTCATTATGTCCCGACTGGACTCGTACTAGGAACAGTACACCAACAACTAAGCAACCCCCCCCTACCAGCACCTACTCCATGGGTTTGGTGAATTGTCGCTCTCTACCCAGCCACGCCAATGACATATGGCTTTTACTGTCTACCTTAGCCTGGGACGCACTGTTCCTAACAGAGACTTGGATAAAAGACTCCTCCAATCCTGACATCGCCCTAGCTCTACCCACGGACTACAGTTTCACGGGACTCAGCCGTGAAGGCCCCAAAACAGGAGGAGGAATCGCGGTGATTCTAAAGAAGCACCTGAAAATCACCTCAAGAAAAATCTCTAACATTAACCCCATTGAAGCTCTGTACTTCTCTATCACTTACTCCTCCACAGCCGTTTGCTCAGGGATCCTGGTCTATAACCCCCCGAACACCTCACAATCTGCTGTCCTAGAGCTATTGGCTGCAACAGCAGATCTCTCCCTCAAACACCCCCACTTCATGGTTCTGGGAGACTTCAACCACCACGTTGATGTAAGTAGCTGTAACCGCGCCTCCCAACTCCTCGAATCTATGCAAAACATCAATCTTACGCAAAAAGTAAAAGGCCCTACTCATAAAGCAGGCCATACCCTCGACCTTATTTTCTCGAACAGCGAGAAACTCAAAATCCTCCCTTCCCTACCCCTACCATGGTCCGACCATTTTCTTATACCCTTTGAGTTACCCCTGACTCTAGCTACAAAACAAGAGTCCTCCATCAGATCTCAGGGCAGAAAATGGCACAAACTTACACTTGCAGCCCTAGAACCAAACTACCACAACAGTCTAATCCCTCTCCCGGACGACCTCAACAAAGCAGTGAGTACACTAAATAGCAACCTCACGTCCGCCATCGAGAAAGTCGCGCCTCTTCAAAGCCTTTCCTCCCGTAGAAAACAACCATCGGCCCCATGGTTTACGGAAAAACTACGGGCACACAGAAGCATGTGCAAAAAGCTAGAACGACAATGGAGACAGAACTACGATACCGGAGCTAAAGCCCTCTATCGACAAAGCCTTAAAGAGCTTCGTAAACTCAAACGCCAATCCATGAGCACTTACTTCTCTGAAACAATCGCCAAAGCAAAAAACTCGACCAAAGCCCTATTCAATATAGTGAAAGAATTCACTCACCCCAGCGCACTCTCGACTCCTGTGCCCATGTCACAGACACTATGTGAAAACTTATCTAACTTCTTCGAAGACAAAATCGCCAACATAGCGGCAGCAATCCTTCAGAAAGATTCCGATACCACCGAAGACCCAACCCCCAATAGCACTCATACTTTCACCTCATTCCAACCACTTAGCAAAGAACTTGCTCTAAAGCTACTTCTGGAATGTAAATCTGGCTCACCTCTGGACCCAGCCCCAGCTCTTATCATGAACGAAATTGCCCCCATCATCATTAACCCCCTATTAGACATCTGGAACTCCTCACTACTCACTGGGGTTGTGCCCGCAGCCTGGAAACACGCCATGCTGATCCCTCTTCAAAAAAAAAACGGCGTAGACCCCTCCTGTCTAAATAACTACAGACCAATTTCACTTCTACCCAAGCCCGCAAAAGTTCTGGAAAAAGCCGTCCAAAAACAACTTTCCCACTACTTGGAATCCAACTCCTTATTCCACGACACCCAGTCAGGCTTTAGACCAGACTACAGTACCGAGTCGGCGCTACTCGAGGTATCCGAATCGATCCGCGAATGCACGGACAAGGGAGAGGAGGCCATGCTGTTCCTCCTCGACCTATCCGCAGCGTTCGATACCATCTCGCACGACAAACTTCTGACCCGCCTGCAAGAAGTTGGCATTGGCGGGCCCCCCCTTGCATGGATAAAATCCTTTCTCACAAACAGAATACAGCAAGTGATGCTAGGACCTTTTCTGTCCTCCAAAAAACAGCTGATCTGGGGCGTCCCACAGGGCTCTGCCCTCAGCCCGCTCCTTTTCAATGTATACCTCAAACCTCTGGCTAAAGTTGTTGAATCCTGGGGCGTCAAAGTAACCTTCTACGCTGACGACACCCAACTGGTGTTCTCCTTCAAAGAACACACTGAAAAATCTTTTACCAACTTCCGCCTTTGTATGCTCAACATCGCAGCCTGGATGTCCGCCAACAACCTGAAACTCAATACAGACAAAACCGAGGTCCTGTTCTTCAATCAAAAATCGCCTATATCCTCCAAACTCTGGTGGCCGCCTGAACTCAACCCCCCCCAGAACCAGTTCAAACCGCACGCAACCTTGTCTTTCAATTCAACACCTCCCTCTCCTGCAAAACTCAAATCAATAAAGTTACCTCAGCCTGCTTCGGGAAACTTCGAATGATAAAAAAAATCATCCCATACCTCCCACTGGAGTCCCGCAAAACGGTGGCCCATGCCCTCATTACCGCTCATCTGGACTATGCCAACAGCCTATACGTAGGCGCCCCCACTTACCTCATCCACCAACTTCAAAAAGTCCAGAATGCTGCGGCCAGGCTAGTCTGCAATATCCCCTACCGCCATTCCATCACACCCCACCTAATCAAATTTCACTGGCTCCCAATAAACCTCCGTATCCAATTCAAGGCCTTAACACTGGCCTTCAGAGCGCTCAATGACAGAGGCCCATCCTACCTACGTCACAGAATGAGGTTTTCACAAGCACCAAGAAACCTGAGATCCAACCATCTTCGCCTCATAATCTGCCCCCGCTTTCGCCTCACACGTACAGGGGGTAGGGCCCTGGCAGTAGCAACCTCCAAACTGTGGAATCAGCTACCCACTGAACTAAGATTCCTGACGTCCGAACCCCTATTCAGAAAAAAACTAAAGACCTGGTTATTCTCACAGATCTAAAGACCCCTCTTCACTCCTCCTCGACCCTCCTGAGACTATGGGGCAGATTTATGTTGCACTTGCGGCACTTTTGTGCCGCCGTTGCGTCACTTTTGTGACGCATCAGCGGCGCAAATCCTGCGCCATGGTGCGGGGCATTTACAAACGTGACGCATCTCCCAGATGCGTCACGTTGTAAAGCCCTGCGCCACATGTAGGCGTTCCAGGGCAGGTGGGGGCGTTCCGGCGCAGGAACGCCTCCTAAAAGTGGCTGAGTGAAATCTACAAGATTTCACTCAGTCACTTTTAGGCCCATGCTGCGTCAAAACCCTGCGCCTGCTTGAAGCAGGCGTAAGGATTGACGCAGCATTGTACAGATAGGGCCCCCCAGATCATTGCTGGAGCTGCGTCGCGCTTGCGACGCAACTCCAGCAATGCGCCACTTTTCGGCACAGATGCGTCACGCATCTGTGCCGTTTTTGCCCCATGGTGCGCCGCATTATAAATGCGGCGCATCCATGGTGGCGCAGCTGTGGCGCATAATAACTGGCGCATCCCTGCTGATATGCAGGGATGCGCCAGTCGTCATAAATCTGCCCCTATGTCTTCAGCGCCGGGACACCTCCGTCGGAGGTAGCTGCGCGCTCTACAAAATTCAAAATAAATAAATAAATAAATAACAAGCGCTATATAAATGCAAGCCTTTTTCCATCTTCTACCCCTCCCCTATCCTTCTGAATCCAAATAACTGACTAACATATCCACCACTCAAATTACTTGCATATTTTACTATACTAATTCAACACTAATCATTTATGGGTTCCAGAGTAGCGTGCTACTCACCAAAAAAGCACTTCAACACCCCATCAGGGGTAGCAAGTGCTATATATAATATACATGCACACCTTTTTCCCTCTTCTATCCTTCTGCTATCCTTCTCAATACAAATAACTGACTAACCTATCCACATAAAATTATTTTAATTTTTCTCTATACTAATTCAATACTAATCCTTTATGGGTTCCGGAGTAGCGTGCCACTCGCCGAAAAAGCTATTCAACGCCTCACAGGTGTAGTAAGCGCTATATAAATGCAATTGCATTACAATATATCCTCCTACTAACAAACCCATAAATTCGCATTTACTAAACAAACATTTAACTGACAAAAATAAATCTAATTATACTAAACTAACCAATGAAACACCTCTATTAGCAACTTTAACCAATCAAACAACTCATGCAATTAAACAAACAATATAAAAAGCATGCTAATTAAAGCAAATAATTACTCCAGAAATGACAAACATTGCAAGAGGAGGAATATTCTCACTACAAACAATTACAGAACTTGATATATCTGTCTATAACTACATATCCAAGTGAGTAATACTTTCATTTAAACAAAAAATTAAATAATACTAAACTAAAAATTGTTGATGAACAAGTAAATAGTAAAACACACTGTAATTTTGATCATTTTACATAGACTACTTGAAACACAAGAAAACATCTTCCAAACCAACAAGCTGCTACAAAATCTCAACTTTAACAATGTGCCAGTATTACAAAATAAAGTAAGTATGCATAAATAATAAATTAGAAATTCACCCAAACAGCACCCAAAACCAAACCTAACTCCCCAAATCATGACAAACTAGCATAAAATACTAATTTAACTTACTCTAACTTTTTGTCCTCTTTCAACAGAAAACAAACAACTACTTCATGTTTAATTGAGCTGAAAAGAAAGTCTAAAAAAACGTGCAAAAAATCCGAACAAACATACCAGTAAGTAAATAATACTTAAAGTAACTGCATTTTAAAATATATTAATAAATAACTTGCAAAATGTAACTTAATATATATTTATATGATTAAACTACGTACAAATATGACAGAAGGTGCCAAATTTATCACATCACAAAAATAAATAAATTATTGAGTCTTGTGGGCTACACCTACAGCCAAGAAGGTACTTCGACAGAAAATGTGAACTGGAAATGCACTAAATATTTTTCTAATGCATGCTAATTAATGTAAAAGAGAAACCCTCCACAAATGTTACAGAAGTATGTGAGAGTCATTTTATAAGACATAAGAGAAGGAAACACCAGTTCTTAGGAACCCACAACCAAAATCCTTAAAGACATACCACCCAAAATCCCTGAACACATAACTGGCCAACTACCATCTATCCCCACTTTAAAATGTCTAATTACATGCACTACAAGAGTCAACAGCAGCACCCCACCTTCTCCTAGAAGTTACCAGAACATAGACATAGCAGGCCATTTACCAATTACACATAAAGAGGATCCCTTCCTTTTGCATGAAAATAAACATATTGAAAAGCGAATGCTAATCTTCCCCACTACAAACAACTTATCGAAATGTACCCAATGCCAAACCTCGATGTTGGATGTGACCTTCAAAATGTGTCCCAAACCATTAACTCAGATATACACCATACACGGTGAATATCAAAACACCAATACCCCTTTCATATATGCTTTACTCCTTAATAAACAAAGCAGTAGCTACTATGAAATCCTAAACTATATAAAACAACAAATGAATAACTACTGCCCACCCCCCAAATCAATTATAGACTTTGACCAAGCTATGATTAAAAAAAATACTAAAAATATACCCTCACACAGCCATACAAGGCTGTTACTATCATTTTAATCAAAGTATATGACAGCACCTCCAACAATCTACACTAAGGGCCTGACTGCACGTTTGGCAGATGGAATACTACGTTACAAACATGACGGCTATCCTGTCCTCTTTATTACAAGTTCCATAGGATATTATGGAATTATAATACAGCGGATGGGATATACGTCATGTTTGTGATGGAGTAACCCTGACCGTCAACTTTGTAATCAGGCCTTAATTGTAGAATATGCCACTAAAGCCAATTTGCCTTTGGAGACAAAAAGATGATCGCCCTAGCCTACGTCCTGTTCACAGACGTAGTTAACTGCTACAAATTACTAATAGAAAGCCCTTTCTACCAACAAAATGAAGACAAACTTAGGGCCCAATTACAAGTTTGGCAGTCTTACTGCTGCACCGCAACGTCAGTGGTCCCAAAAAGCCCACTTAGCTGGCAGTCTTCTGTCTGCTGTATTACAATTCATGAAGCCTGAACCGCCAACCGATTCGTACTCTGACGCTGTCAGGGATGCGGTTTCCTGACGGCCAGATTATGATAGCACAGTTCTACTGGCGGTCCCCTAGCAGTGGTTCCTCGATGGCGGTAGGACTCCCCTGTACAAAAAAAAAACGATATCACAATTGCCACAACTTCAGTTATACTTATAAGTCCCTAGTAAATGGTACCCCTGGTATCTAGGGCATGGGTACTGAAGAGGTTCCTCTGGGGTCCAGCACTGGTTGTGCCACCCCAGGGCCCCCTTACCAAGGCTATGTACTCTGCCATTGTAGGCTGTCGCAGAGGACAGAAACAATACCTGCTCTGGGTGGGGCTGTTTCATACCTCTTCCAGGACAGGCCTTCCATGGTAGGAAGCTTCAAAGACAATGCTGACTTTGAAATCCAACCCAGGAACCCTCAGACAGACACTAAAACACCCAGTGAGATAGTAAAGGAAGCACCTAAACATTCACTCACACAGACAGGCAGAACTGATATGTATCTAGTGCTAATGGAGCCAGTTGCACACACACTTAGATACCCCAATACTCACTAAGAGACAGTGATTTACTAACATACCTACATGCAAATTCAATCACAGCCCTAAACTGGGACTGAGACACCCATTCAGATATCTGGTAAAGTACTGACACTTTCAAGTCTACCATGGAGAGAAGTAACCCTTGCATTATGTCTCGGGATTACTATACTTGACCTTGTGCACGCAGTTTTACTGCTAGCGCTGTCTTGTCACTTAAAACTCCTACACAAGGTGTAAAATGCTCTTGTACCACATATAATTGACCACTAAGGTAGGCTGTAGATAGGCCATAGAGCAAGATGCTATGTGCTTAAAAGATAAATTATGTACTCTGAAGATTGAGTAAGCAATATGCACTTCTAGAGACCCATGTGCCTAATTATATATCCACCCTGTCACCCAGATTTCAGTCTGACATACCTATGTAGAAATGTAGACAGACACTAAAACACCCAGTGAGATAGTAAGAGAAGCACTTAAACAGTCACTCACACAGACAGGCAGAACTGATTTGATCTATAGTGATCGAATTAAAGTTCTTTGATTGATTGATATGTATCTAGCACTAATGGATCCAGTTGCACACAAACCTAAATAACCCAATACTCATGAACACACAAGAGGCAATCCATGCAGCCTCCTACACACACATAGAGAGAAGCATACATGTCACTAAAAAGAGGCAGTGATTTACTGACAAATTTATATACACATGGAATTACATCCCTAGATAGGGACTGGTGCACTCATTCAGATAGCTGGTAAAGTGCTGACACTTCCAAGTCTACCATGCATAGACGTAGCCCTTGCGTTATGTCTCGAGCCTGGTATACTTGACCTTGTGCATGCAGTTTTACTGCTAAGTCAACCCTCACATTTAAAAGTCATAGAGAAGACGTGAGCTGCTCTTTTACTACGTATAACTCACCACTGAGGTATGCCGCAGCTAGCCCATAGGGCAAGGTGCTATGTGCTTGAACGGTAACACACATACTCTGAAGATGCTGTGATCTATATGCACTCCTGGAGACCCATGTGCTCAATTATACATCCACCCTGCCATCCAGACCTCAATCTGACATACCTAAGTAGAAAAACAGAAAGCTACCAAAACACCCAGTGAGATAGTAAGTGAAGCATCTAAACATTCACACACACAGACAGACAGAACTTATCTTATCTAATCCTACTGGAGCCAGTTGCACACACAGTTAAATAACCCAATACTCACTAATACACCCAGGAGGCAATCCATCACACTCTATCAAACACATTTAGAGAAGCATACATGACAAAAAGGGAGGCAGTGATTTACTAACAAACCTATATACATATGCAAAAACAGCCCCACGTAGGAACTGAGACAGTAATTTAGATATTTGCTAAACAACCTGCAGTTTCAAGTTCACCATCTACATAAGTAGTCCTTGCATCATGTCTCAGGCATGGTACTCTTTAATGTGTGCATGCACTTTTACTGCTATGTTTAATAGTTATTTAAAATGTCTCGCAAGTGTTAACCTGCTGTTCTATCACGTATGACACACTTGTAGTTACAAGTTTCAGTGAGCTATATATGCACTTACAGGCCCATATGCTCACTTATACATCATCGTAACACACAGACATAAGCATGAACATTAATAAAGTAATGTAACCAATATTCCAAATAATGTTGGTACTTCACCATGTAACACTACGCATTGAAAATCTAAATGTACTTTTTCTTTTCAGACATCCATTTCTTGTTAACTACAGAGAGTTACAATGCCAACAAAAAGTCAGAGAAGAAAGAAACAGAGACAAGGATGCTATGTCCGTACAACTGAAAAACAAAAGGGGCAAAATGCAGAAAAAGTGGTGAAAGAGGAAAGAACTGCTGGTAAGAGGACAAAGACATTTCTTAACCCCTTCCATGCTGCGCAAATTCCGCCGCTGTGCTGACGGAATCTTGCGCGGGCGTGGTCATGACGGAACGGTTCCGTCATGAGCACAGCTCAACCGTGGCTCATGACGGAACCGTTCCGTCATGAGCACCGAAGGGGTTAAAATTGTATGCCATCAACTTGTAAAGAACAAAATCAAATAAATAAAAAACAAACTTTACTACCAACTAAGAAAGGGGAAAAAGTCTATGATACAAAGAGTGAAAAATCATGCTAAGAAGGAGAGAGTTTAACCAGAAGGAAGAGGCAGTTTAAGGAAATCAGAGTTAGAATGTTCTACAGTAGAGTACATTCTTAATTTATTAAAAAGTATGAAGAAGTATAGAAGAAGAGAAGCAGTCAGACCAAAGGAACATGCTGAGGGTGTAGTCGATAAGGCGTTTGCTTTGAAGAGGAACCTATTTATTTTGATTCTAAACACAATGAAGACACTAGACAAAATTGTGTTGTCTATGAGGACCTGAAGCCAAAAGAAAAGATTTGTCAATAGAACTAACTTTTGCAAAGTTTTTAGCAGTGAATGGTTACTTTCTTCCAGTACTGAGCCTTTCTTTAATGAAGAAAGCTACTGGCAAGAGAACAGAAGTGCTAGATAGTTGTCCCATTCCAAAAGAGGTGATGGTTCCTAGAAATGTAGAGGAATTCATAGCTGAAGATGTACAGAGCCCTGTATGTAAATGGAACTGTAGCAGTTTTTGTAGTGTTTGACAGAAATCTTTTTATATGTTGAGAAAGTTCCCTTGTATGTTTCCCCGCTGACGTTTAAGGCAGAAAATAGCTACGGTACAAGGTTTGGATCCATGCAAAGTAAGGAAGTATACTAATTCACAGGTACATTCACTAGCATGTCTATCAAAGAAAGTGTGCAGAAGCACCTTTCATCACTTTAGAATGTTAGCTGTTCACCACTTTGAAATGTGAAAACTAGTTAGGAGGTTTTAGTATGTTAAAAGTCCTACCCTATATTTGGGAGAAATGATTAGAGCTATTTTGTATGGTACAGTAGCAGAGGTTCAAAAAGTTTGTAATGATGTTCAGTTTTGTTTCTTTGGTCCTGAATGAGTATTGGTATCTGCAGCAATACCAAAACATGAGCCAAGTATTACTGTTTATAACTTTCAAGAAGAGATTAGAAAGTTTAATAGAGCTACCAAACTCTGCTTGCATTTGTAGTTGACGCACTCACTACAAAAGTCAAACTCGGAACGTCGATTTGTATTTAAAAAGTGGAAAAGAGAACAATGATAAGTGGCGAGAATTTACAACTTATTTATTTGTAGAGGAACACTTTGACTGTTCCATTCGACAAATTATATGTAAGTACTGTGATAGTAAGTTAGAGGACAATAAAATGCCAGCTAGAGCAGTCCATAGTAAGTTAGTAGTTTCTTTTCCACTTGAACTTCAAGATCTAAATGTGCATCAATCAATTCTTATCCAATGTATACATCCAATCCAAGCTATAGTCTGGAGTCAAAGACAAGGAAGTTATGTTATGTTAAAATGTTTCTACAGCGCTCGGATACCCATGGGTGTCTTGGGAATAGCAGTGAAGGTGAGATCAGCGGAAGACTAAGGGTTAAAAAGCCAGGTTTTTGTTAGTTTCCTAAAGTTCAGTAATGTGGGGGCTGCTTTAATATTTATAGGCAGACTGTTCCAGAGAGCCGGGGCTTCCGAGGAAAAACAACTGCCTCCCCATTTGAGTCTCTTAAAACTGGGACAGCAGACCGTCAGGGAGTTTTTTCATCGCAGGTCTCTATTGGGTATGGACCAAGAAAGGGACTGTTTAAGGAAACTAGGACCTAGATCATGCAAGGCGTTATAGGTGAGGCATAATGCCTTGAATTTAATATGGTTCTTTACTGAAAGCCAGTGAAGATTAAAAATAAGCCTAGCCACTGCATCTGGCACGCTTTGGAGTTTCTTCACATATTGTTTTTAATGTTTGACAAAAAGTCTGTTGCAGTAATCCAATTTCGTAAGCAGTAGTAAGGAAATGACTGTTTTTCTGGAGTTGAGAGGAATAAGAGGAAGAATCTTCCTGATGATTCTCAAAGTGTTGAAGCTGGACGAGACAACTGAGCTAATATGCTTATTAAAGTTCTGATTTTCATCAACTGTTATGCCTACATATTTTGCTTTTTGGACTGGGATGGGGGAGTTTCCAACTCTGCTGGCCAGCATGCTGGGCTCCAAAACTGAGGTTTATTACCAAAGAGTATCACTTCTGTTTTCTCAGAGTTCAATTTGAGACAATGCATTCCCATCCAGTCACTCGCATACAGTTATGAAACTGAGAGATAGTGACTTCTGTATTGTTGGAGGCCAATACCACGATTTGAGTATCGTCTGCATAAGATGTGGGGGAAAATCCGAAAGATCTAATTAGGGAGGCCAACTCTGAATCATAGATATTGAAGAGCAGAGGGCTCGGGGAAGATCCCTGAGGGACCCCGCATGGAAGAGAGTAGTTGGATGAACATTTTTCCAGCATAACTAAATGACTTCTGTCTGTTAAAAATGATTGAAGTAGGGCAAGAGCTTTTTCAGCAATGCCCAACATTTGAGGCCGCCGACAGGCCAAGAAGAAAAGTGCTGCAGAGCCTCCTGTGAGCTGCAGAAAGGTCTTAAAGGTAGAGTAGTGCACTTGCCATTAGATTTCAAGCAGAATATTGAAACAGTAAGGGTACAGACAGGCTTGGAAGAAGCACTTGTCATTCTAGTGAATGGTGTTCCTACCAAGAGCAAAAAGATAAGGCAAAAATTAGTGGATGTTACTAAAGTAAAAAACACAATATTATATCTGGTACAAAATAATACTTCTTATAAAGATATAGATTTTTTTCAGAATGTACCGCATATGGAGGATGATACATCATGATCAACAGGTCACATTGAAAAAGTGTATCGATCTTGATCAGAAGAAATTTATGAACACTACAGTATTCACCCTCTCTATTCTAAAGAGATCATTGGTGATTCCATTGATCTCTTTCAAACGAAAGAAGCAAGAGGAGCTCCCTTGAGAGTGTGGGAGAGAAGTTTAGAAGCTCAGTGTTTTCTGCATCTATTTCCTACTGGAGTAGGTGGCAGATGTGATGACTGGCCTGTACAGATACCAGCCGCTGAGTACAGATCAACTAGACTATATTCAGAGGATCCTAGATTTACCCAGTGTATCCCTATATATTGCATCTTATTTGTTAGAGCGGCTTGTCAGGCCTATCTTATGCAGTAAACCACATTCTCAAGACAGGAGAGAATCTGCAAAATATGATAGCAAGGGAATTCATTGACATAGTTACACAAAAAAATGAAAACTTGGAATACAACTTGTTTAATTTGATGGTATGCCAGCGTTGCACCAATGAATATTGGCATCATCCTCATGGTGAGCTAAAATGCATGGTGAGAAACCCAGCAGCACTGAGGTAGTTTCTAACACTCAGGGGTATATTCACAATAACATGTGATAACTACCGCAAGAGTAGCGTAACGCCACTTCAATATTGCAGCCTATCGCGGGAAAATAACCCCGTGACAACGTGGGATTCACAACAAGGCGGAAGCATGCGATAGTCACCAGATAACATGCCAAATGTCCGCGTCAAAATCAACGCCACGCCGCATAAATGTGATAAGCGAACGCAAAAAAAATGCAATGAGGCCAACCGCGGTACAAAAAGTAGCAAAAACCAGCCACAGGCCTGCAAATCCCATGCGTCTGGCAGAACTCTAAACTATAAAAACCACAGAAAAAATACACCAAAAACAATCCAAAGCACGTAGCAACATGGATGCACCCTGACACAGCGCAGGGGCCAACCCGAACCCCACAACCCCCACAGATTACCAGCAAGGAACAACGGGCCAAGGAGAAGAGGGATTGGAAGAGGGGGTGCATACCGCAGGAAAACATGACCAGCGTCACAGAGGTGACAGAACACTACCAGCAACTGACCCACAAGCAGATTGCAGGCGGAGTGCCAAGGACGCCAATCCAGGAGGCCAATAGGCGCCGGCATTACGTGACTAACTGAACCAGGCACAAACCCGCTGCCAACAGGAAGGTAGCAATGGCGACAGGAGGTGGCAGTCCAGTGCCACTGGAGGAGCTGAAGGAAACCCAGGCCACAGTCATCAGTGTGGAGACGGTGCAAGGAGTAGGGAGTACGGATACAGCTCGAGAGGACCTGACACAACATCAACAGGGAGTGCAACGAACAGGGACTTGGGGGACAGGGGAAGTGGGCACAATGGCATACATGCACAACGAGGTGTACAACACTGCACACCCACAATCACACAGGTCCATGGCCCAGATCCCCTTGGCACACTGCAGCACACACACATAGCACAAACAGCACACCCACATTGATGACAACGAGGAACAATGCGCATAGCCGACATTGCAGAACAGAGGACACAACTGGCTCCGCACCTGCACAGAAACATGCCTACCACATCTGACGGAGCCGGAAACTGTGAAATGGAAATGTACGCGTACGACCTCACATCCGTCATGTAGACCAAATGTACACCATCCCGCAGAAGAATCCTGCACCCCCAAACAGTCACAATGTACATCGCCATACAGTCTGCATGAAAACCTGCACAATGCGCCAAAATATATGTCAACACAAAGTCAATACGCACCTCCCCTTCACATCGCAGAGGGGCACACAACACATTCAACAGAGCACAGAATACAACACATCAGTGATCCCCGAGAGGACCACCACACCGTCGACACCGATGCCCTACAAAAGCACATGGATATCCCACGCAACCCCCCACCAGGACCTGGACAGCCAAGCTGCTCAGAGGAGAACACCGAGCCTGCAACAGACCACACAGCAGGAAGCACCCGCAAGCACAGCTGGCTCACAACACTTCACCCACCCACACATCGCACCCCAATGCCATGTTCCTGCACACCAAAAAGAGGTGGCCCAACAGGTGTGGGTGAGGTCCGAAACCATAGACTGCGAACCAGGACACATATGTAGGTGTCTATCACCCTTCAGGGTCCACCAACACCTCACTAAGGAGTCCCACACTGCCATAGAGACACATGCAGATGCACATTCACAGTACAGAACCATGGGCAGGGGAGCTCAAATAGCAGTCACACACCCATGTTGGCTCTACGTACGACAGCCCTGGACACTCCCCTTACAAATTGAGTGGGGGATGACAAAGCTACATGTTCAAGCTACAACCCACTGCCTGCGGTGACACGTCTGCATCCGATGTACACAGCACAATGTAATGTCATAGGGCCCTGGGCCCTCATGCATACAACAAGACCACAGGGACACACGCCGATATCATGTTGAACTGGCTACGGGCACATGCGCCCGGCCCCTTTATTGACAGGGCCACATGTACAGTGACGCCTGTGCTGGATGTGTGTGAGGTGAGTGTAAGCCAGCCCGCACGGAATACTTGGTGCTGGCCACAACTTGAACATTGGACACCAGTGCAACGGAAACAGCAAACACTTGCATAACAGAGTCAACTGCACAGCAACATGGAGGAAGCCAGAATAAGGTCACCCAAAATTCAGTCAGGAGGTTCCGTGAGTTGCAGTGCACTGAGGTAGGGGCACTAGAGATGAGCGCGCTCATGTGAAGGAAATGCTAGGATTGTGTCCCTTCATGTAAGTCCTGATGCAGATGCAGTGGGGTGTGTTACACCTGCATCAACTTCCTCATCAACGTCCCAGGTCTCCCACAATTTCTGAGGTGACAGTTGCGTGCGCAGTCCACAGTGCAATTCCCAGTAATGGTTTGAGTGTGTAGCTTGACTACCACCTCCAGTCTGCATTCCTGCCTTGGGGATGTTGCCTCCTGCCCTCCCATTGTCTGTGCCATCTCCCGTCCGCACACTTGACACATCTTCCTCATCATGGTCCCAGGTCTTCCCCACTGCATGAGGTGACATTGCTGCACAACATCTCCACAGCACAAAAGTCAATCAGTAACAGACAATGGCTTGCGGTGCACTGAGTCACTGGCACCTGGAGTGCTGAGCAGGGTATCAGGCCGATGATGGCATCCATGACAGGTCTGAGCAACTCCGTAAGTCTGTCAGGACCACCGGGTCGACTCTGACAGATGGCTGTTGGAGGTGGTCCTTGTGGTGGTGGCGTGTGCCTCCTGCGGTGGTGCCACGTCCAGGCCAGTTAAGACTCGATTTAGTGTGTGAGCCCTGGTGGGACGCAGTTGGGGCTGGAGGCTGCATACAGCGCTGGGCCACAGAGACATGGCGTTGATGACCCCAAGGCCAACATTTCAGTGGCCATCCTATTTCTCGGAAGGGGTCCCGGACCGGACCAGCACAGAGTTAGTGGCCCCGGATGCACTGCGGACGGCGCAGACACCCAGCCACGGGACGTTGACTTGTGGTGCAGTCAGATTAGCCATGCGACCTGAGCGGGTCCTCATCAATGTCCGAGGTGTATGTTGCAGAGTGTTTCCGGGGTCAGTAGAAGCTGTCCTCCAGGGCATGATGCAGAACGTCTGATGTCATCTGGAAGCAGCAAATGGAGGAGTGGAAAGCGTAAACCCCGTTCACACCAACAACTCAGTATCAGCTAGAGGCAGATGAAAACTAGCCCCTAGTCCATAGACTGAAACGCCACAAATGTACGACCAGTGAGTGTCTGGGAACAGACTTAGTGGCACAGGAGCTGAGAGGGTGTGCAGACTGCCATGCTGGCTGTACACTATGAACTCCATCATTGCTAAATCAAGACTCTGGGCCCGATTCACAGAACTAACTTAAGACAAAATCCTAAACTTACTACCATTTTGGTATTCACAGAAGTTAGGAGTCCTAACTTAAGGACTCCTAAATGTCTTCCGTGAATACCGAAAGTCTTAAAGTTAGGATTTTTCTCAGTTTAGGAGTAGTAAAGTTAGGAGTCCTAACTTCACTACTCCTAAACTGAGAAAAATCCTAACTTTAAGACTTTCGGTATTCACAGAAGGCATTTAGGAGTCCTAAAGTTAGGACTCTCAACTTCTGTGAATACCGAAATGAGTAAGTGCCTTCTGTGAATATCAAAATGAGTAAGTGCCTTCTGTGAATACCAAAATGGTAGTAAGTTTAGGATTTTGTCTTAAATTAGTTCTGTGAATTGGGCCCTCTGTGACCTACTGGCCCTCAGCAGTGGCCCACAGCCACGTGTCGTGGGCTCTCGAGGCACAGAGTTAGTGACACAAGGGCAGTTGTCGGTAGTGTTCTCTCACCTCCGTAATGATGATCCTGTTCCCTCTGGACTGCAACGCGTCATCCTCTTACACACCTCCGTGCGTGCGATAAAATGCATTCTGTCTTGGAATGACCGATGTTCAGCACCAAATTTGTGCCCTAGTTGGCCGTGGCGTTGGCCTGAGGCAGCAGTCAGCACTGGCCATTCACCGAGTGTCGCCGGCATAGGTTAGATGGCCCCACCGGCCTGCGTAGTTCAGGTTCAGTGGCACCACGTGTTTGGTCACCTCCGTGACTGTGACCCAGCTTTCGTCCGGACTGAGCTGCATCTTCCTCTTACTCCTCTCCGTGTGACCACTGGTGTTGACTCTGCCATTCATGATTTGCGACTAGGTGCTGGATGTGGGACCTACTGGTCCGCAGGGTAGTCCTGGTCCCCCTCCACGTGTCGCTGGCTGGCGTTGTACAGGGTTAGTGGCACCATGTGTCGCCGGCTGGCGTTGAACAGGGTTAGTGGCACCACGTGTTGCCTGCTGGCGTTGAACAGGGTTAGTGGCAAAACGTGTCGCTAGATGCTCATATGGAACTATGCATCACTGATCGGGGTGGGTCTGGTGCTGTGGCTGCTGGCCCTGAATTGGGGTCACTGCCATTCATGAATCTGGACACATTTTTGCACATGTGACCAACTGGGCCGAAGAGTAGTCCGAAGTAGAGTACGTCAATGAGAAAGGAGTAAAGCGGGCCTGTGTTGTGGAGGCTGTGATGGACTGAGGAGGCCTTGGAGCTTGCACCGGCATGTGGTGGGCCCTCCTTGACACACGCCGGTGTCTGCAGGTGATCAGTGTGGCCTGGCTGCGCAGGGGCAGACCTGTCGGGTTCGTGGTCCAGCGTGCCGGGGTCCGGCAGGCGCACAGCATTGTAGGCAATTCCGCTCACAAGGACGGCGTCGACCTCGTGGTGGGGTGGGAGTTGCCGCCCTGGCAGAGACGTTGTGCTTTCTGGAAGAGGACCACGCCCAGGGCTACATGCTTTTTATTCACACCCCTACGATGGCGTGGTTTACGCCGGGCCATCCCACTCTAGTCACGCTTGGGGGGGGGTGTAACAGGCATAATTTCCACAAGGTCCCCCACTGGCTGGGGTGAAATGGTTGTATCCACTGGACTCCATACACCATAGGTGTGTGTCGCCATGGATATGGGTGTGTTCTGCATACTGCGGTCTGTCCAGCACACCTCCGCCACTCTTGGCATTGTGTACTTTGCCAATCATGTATCAGGTATAAATGGCCGCACACTGCTCGTCACACCAGCAAGTTGCCCCATGGAACTGTGGGCGATGTAGTAGCGACGGCGAGTACGCCTATGCTACGAAGTGTATGAATAAGTATGTGTCGCATTAGCCATCCCTGGACACGTGTTTCGAGGTAGTTGCCTCTCGTCAGCAGGGAGTAGGTAAGTGTAGAGGGGTGCCGCGTGGACTGCCAGCAATTAAAAACAGGTAAAGTACCTTTCAAGGCGCGCAGGTGCTGGTCAAAGACTCGTCAGTCCGCTAGCTCAGGAGAGCCGTAATGTATCAGGTATAAATGGCCGCACACTGCTCGTCACACCAGCAAGTTGCCCCATGGAACTGTGGGCGATGTAGTAGTGACGGCGAGTACGCCTATGCTACGAAGTGTATGAATAAGTATGTGTCGCATTAGCCATCCCTGGACACATGTTTCAAGGTAGTTGCCTCTCGTCAGCAGGGAGTAGGTAAGTGTAGAGGGGTGCCGCGTGGACTGCCAGCAATTAAAAACAGGTAAAGTACCTTTCAAGCCGCGCAGGTGCTGGTCAAAGACTCGTCAGTCCGCTAGCTCAGGAGAGCCGTAATGTATCAGGTATAAATGGCCGCACACTGCTCGTCACACCAGCAAGTTGCCCCATGGAACTGTGGACGATGTAGTAGCGACGGCGAGTACGCCTATGCTACGAAGTGTATGAATAAGTATGTGTCGCATTAGCCATCCCTGGACACGTGTTTCGAGGTAGTTGCCTCTCGTCAGCAGGGAGTAGGTAAGTGTAGAGGGGTGCCGCGTGGACTGCCAGCAATTAAAAACAGGTAAAGTACCTTTCAAGGCGCGCAGGTGCTGGTCAAAGACTCGTCAGTCCGCTAGCTCAGGAGAGCCGTAATGTATCAGGTATAAATGGCCGCACACTGCTCGTCACACCAGCAAGTTGCCCCATGGAACTGTGGGCGATGTAGTAGTGACGGCGAGTACGCCTATGCTACGAAGTGTATGAATAAGTATGTGTCGCATTAGCCATCCCTGGACACATGTTTCAAGGTAGTTGCCTCTCGTCAGCAGGGAGTAGGTAAGTGTAGAGGGGTGCCGCGTGGACTGCCAGCAATTAAAAACAGGTAAAGTACCTTTCAAGGCGCGCAGGTGCTGGTCAAAGACTCGTCAGTCCGCTAGCTCGGGAGAGCCGTAATGTATCAGGTATAAATGGCCGCACACTGCTCGTCACACCAGCAAGTTGCCCCATGGAACTGTGGGCGATGTAGTAGCGACGGCGAGTACGCCTATGCTACGAAGTGTATGAATAAGTATGTGTCGCATTAGCCATCCCTGGACAAGTGTTTCGAGGTAGTTGCCTCTCGTCAGCAGGGAGTAGGTAAGTGTAGAGGGGTGCCGCGTGGACTGCCAGCAATTAAAAACAGGTAAAGTACCTTTCAAGGCGAGCAGGTGCTGGTCAAAGACTCGTCAGTCCGCTAGCTCAGGAGAGCCGTAATGTATCAGGTATAAATGGCCGCACACTGCTCGTCACACCAGCAAGTTGCCCCATGGAACTGTGGGCGATGTAGTAGCCACGGCGAGTACGCCTATGCTACGAAGTGTATGAATAAGTATGTGTCGCATTAGCCATCCCTGGACACGTATTTCGAGGTAGTTGCCTCTCATCAGCAGGGAGTAGGTAAGTGTAGAGGGGTGCTGCGTGGACTGCCAGCAATTAAAAACAGGTAAAGTACCTTTCAAGGCGCGCAGGTGCTGGTCAAAGACTCGTCAGTCCGCTAGCTCAGGAGAGCCGTAATGTATCAGGTATAAATGGCCGCACACTGCTCGTCACACCAGCAAGTTGCCCCATGGAACTGTGGGCGATGTAGTAGCGACGGCGAGTACGCCTATGCTACGAAGTGTATGAATAAGTATGTGTCGCATTAGCCATCCCTGGACACGTGTTTCGAGGTAGTTGCCTCTCGTCAGCAGGGAGTAGGTAAGTGTAGAGGGGTGCCGCGTGGACTGCCAGCAATTAAAAACAGGTAAAGTACCTTTCAAGGCGCGCAGGTGCTGGTCAAAGACTCGTCAGTCCGCTAGCTCAGGAGAGCCGTAATGTATAAGGTATAAATGACTGCACACTGCTCGTCACACCAGCAAGTTGCCCCATGGAACTGTGGCCGATGTAGTAGCGACGGCGAGTACGCCTATGCTACGAAGTGTATGAATAAGTATGTGTCGCATTAGCCATCCCTGGACACGTGTTTCGAGGTAGTTGCCTCTCGTCAGCAGGGAGTAGGTAAGTGTAGAGGGGTGCCGCGTGGACTGCCAGCAATTAAAAACAGGTAAAGTACCTTTCAAGGCGCGCAGGTGCTGGTCAAAGACTCGTCAGTCCGCTAGCTCAGGAGAGCCGTAATGTATCAGGTATAAATGGCCGCACACTGCTCGTCACACCAGCAAGTTGCCCCACGGAACTGTGGGCGATGTAGTAGCGACGGCGAGTACGCCTATGCTACGAAGTGTATGAATACGTATGTGTCGCATTAGCCATCCCTGGACACGTGTTTCGAGGTAGTTGCCTCTTGTCAGCAGGGAGTAGGTAAGTGTAGAGGGGTGCCGCGTGGACTGCCAGCAATTAAAAACAGGTAAAGTACGTTTCAAGGCGCGCAGGTGCTGGTCAAAGACTCGTCAGTCCGCTAGCTCAGGAGAGCCGTAATGTATCAGGTATAAATGGCCGCACACTGCTCGTCACACCAGCAAGTTGCCCCATGGAACTGTGGGCGATGTAGTAGCGACGGCGAGTACGCCTATGCTACGAAGTGTATGAATAAGTATGTGTCGCATTAGCCATCCCTGGACACGTGTTTCGAGGTAGTTGCCTCTCGTCAGCAGGGAGTAGGTAAGTGTAGAGGGGTGCCGCGTGGACTGCCAGCAATTAAAAACAGGTAAAGTACCTTTCAAGGCGCGCAGGTGCTGGTCAAAGACTCGTCAGTCCGCTAACTCAGGAGAGCCGTAATGTATCAGGTATAAATGGCCGCACACTGCTCGTCACACCAGCAAGTTGCCCCATGGAACTGTGGGCGATGTAGTAGCGACGGCGAGTACGCCTATGCTACGAAGTGTATGAATAAGTATGTGTCGCATTAGCCATCCCTGGACACGTGTTTTGAGGTAGCTGCCTCTCGTCAGCAGGGAGTAGGTAAGTGTAGAGGGGTGCCGCGTGGACTGCCAGCAATTAAAAACAGGTAAAGTACCTTTCAAGGCGCGCAGGTGCTGGTCAAAGACTCGTCAGTCCGCTAGCTCAGGAGAGCCGTAATGTTTAAGGTATAAATGGCCGCACACTGCTCGTCACACCAGCAAGTTGCCCCATGGAACTGTGGGCGATAAAGTAGCGACGGCGAGTACGCCTATGCTACGAAGTGTATGAATAAGTATGTGTCGCATTAGCCATCCCTGGACACGTGTTTCGAGGTAGTTGCCTCTCGTCAGCAGGGAGTAGGTAAGTGTAGAGGGGTGCCGCGTGGACTGCCAGCAATTAAAAACAGGTAAAGTACCTTTCAAGGCGCGCAGGTGCTGGTCAAAGACTCGTCAGTCCGCTAGCTCAGGATAGCCGTAATGTATCAGGTATAAATGGCCGCACACTGCTCGTCACACCAGCAAGTTGCCCCATGGAACTGTGGGTGATGTAGTAGCGACGGCGAGTACGCCTATGCTACGAAGTGTATGAATAAGTATGTGTCACATTAGCCATCCCTGGACACGTGTTTCGAGGTAGTTGCCTCTCGTCAGCAGGGAGTAGGTAAGTGTAGAGGGGTGCCGCGTGGACTGCCAGCAATTAAAAACAGGTAAAGTACCTTTCAAGGCGCGCACGTGCTGGTCAAAGACTCGTCAGTCCGCTAGCTCAGGAGAGCCGTAATGTATCAGGTATAAATGGCCGCACACTGCTCGTCACACCAGCAAGTTGCCCCATGGAACTGTGGGCGATGTAGTAGCCACGGCGAGTACGCCTATGCTACGAAGTGTATGAATAAGTATGTGTCGCATTAGCCATCCCTGGACACGTGTTTCGAGGTAGTTGCCTCTCATCAGCAGGGAGTAGGTAAGTGTAGAGGGGTGCCGCGTGGACTGCCAGCAATTAAAAACAGGTAAAGTACCTTTCAAGGCGCGCAGGTGCTGGTCAAAGACTCGTCAGTCCGCTAGCTCAGGAGAGCCGTAATGTATCAGGTATAAATGGCCGAACACTGCTCGTCACACCAGCAAGTTGCCCCATGGAACTGTGGGCGATGTAGTAGCGACGGCGAGTACGCCTATGCTACGAAGTGTATGAATAAGTATGTGTCGCATTAGCCATCCCTGGACACGTGTTTCGAGGTAGTTGCCTCTCGTCAGCAGGGAGTAGGTAAGTGTAGAGGGGTGCCGCGTGGACTGCCAGCAATTAAAAACAGGTAAAGTACCTTTCAAGGCGCGCAGGTGCTGGTCAAAGACTCGTCAGTCCGCTAGCTCAGGAGAGCCGTAATGTATCAGGTATAAATGGCCGCACACTGCTTGTCACACCAGCAAGTTGCCCCATGGAACTGTGGGCGATGTAGTAGCGACGGCGAGTACGCCTATGCTACGAAGTGTATGAATAAGTATGTGTCGCATTAGCCATCCCTGGACACGTGTTTCGAGGTAGTTGCCTCTCGTCAGCAGGGAGTAGGTAAGTGTAGAGGGGTGCCGCGTGGACTGCCAGCAATTAAAAACAGGTAAAGTACCTTTCAAGGCGCGCAGGTGCTGGTCAAAGACTCGTCAGTCCACTAGCTCAGGAGAGCCGTAATGTATCAGGTATAAATGGCCGCACACTGCTCGTCACACCAGCAAGTTGCCCCATGGAACTGTGGGCGATGTAGTAGCGACGGCGAGTACGCCTATGCTACGAAGTGTATGAATAAGTATGTGTCGCATTAGCCATCCCTGGACACGTGTTTCGAGGTAGTTGCCTCTCGTCAGCAGGGAGTAGGTAAGTGTAGAGGGGTGCCGCGTGGACTGCCAGCAATTAAAAACAGGTAAAGTACCTTTCAAGGCGCTGACGAGAGGCAACTACCTCGAAACACGTGTCCAGGGATGGCTAATGCGACACATACTTTTTCGTAAACACTGTGGCATAGGCGTACTCGCCGTCGCCACTTCATTGACCATAGTTCCTTGGGGCAACTTGCTGGTGTGACGAGCAGAGTGCGACCAATCAGGATTTGACTTTGCCAATCATGGTTCGACTGCATCCTTCACACATGCCTGGTTGCCACCTCTCCCCACATCTGGATGTTGTGTGGCTGAGGTGCCATGCCGTTGATGGGACTTGTACAGGGCTTGCCCAGGTTAGCATTGTTAGTTGTTCTGTCGTGTCTGGTGGGTGGGCATGTTGTTGTGCATGTTGGTATTGATTTTGTGACGTGTACATTGCCAGAGTTGTGAGTTGCATGGTTGTGGAGTTGAGGTGAGTAGGGTGTCCATTTGAAACTTGCCAAGGGGCTGTGCATTTCCATTGTTGCCATCCTGGGTAGGCTGGTTGATGATGGACTGTCAGAGGGTGAAGGAATCATACACACTGGCTGTGTTTTTGGAGGCGACATTGTTGGAGGTTCCACGGTGTTCTGATGTTGTCTGCACATTGATGTGAGACGTGTGCTTCCTGTTGCAGTGATTGTGTGCTGTGTCGCCAGGGGGCACAGGTGGGACATGTGTGCTGTGGATTGCTTCCAACAAGTGCGTGCATCCTGCTATGGCGTATGGTCCTTGCTTGGTCTCCAGCGGATCCTGCGCATTGTGTTGGACGTATGGGGACTGGGGTACCAGGGTGATGGTGATGTCCAGGACAGGTGTGGGGTACTTGGATGTGGCTGGCTGTGAGACTCCTCCGACTCTGGTGGGTGTTGTTTGGGAGTTGCCAGGGGCCAACAGGTGCAGGCAATCCAGCAGCTTGGTGTGGGATGGGATGTTGGCTGTCCCCTCTGTTGGTGCCGTAGGCATGTTAGGCGATGATGGTCAGGATGTGTAGGATGGTTGTCCCTTTCAGCCTGTAGTGGACGGTGACATTATTAGATGTTGGGTCTGTGAGGCTGGTGCGTTTCCTGTGGGTCCGCTGTCTTTGTCTGCACTGCCTCTGTGGTTGTCTGGGTGGGGGTTTTGGGTGTGGGTGGGGTCCTGGGGTGGTGTTGGTGGGTGTTGTGGCCCTCTCGGGTGTCCAGGCCGCATGATGAGTGGCTCCTTGACATCTGTTGCACTTCCGATGTGGCCCTGGGCTGTGCTCCCTTTTGTGGTGCTGGCTGCCGACCGACTTAACACCAGGTCAGAGCAGGTGTAGATTTCCTGGTGCTAACGCGCCTTATCACCTGTTTTGTGTTTTTATCGCCGATCTGGCTAGTTGTTGAGAATGTTGAGGTGTGGTCGCGGCTTTTGGCACAGGAACGCCTACTCTGCATCTCATTAGCGATAGTTGTGAGGGTCCTCTGTGGCGATGTTTTTTGCGGCTGCTATCGCGGGTAAACTGGTGCTGTGGGCTGTTAGCACCAGCTTGTGAATGGGGAGGTAAATTTATCACGACTTTGGCTGCGATAAAGTGCCGTTAATTTGGCGATAGCTCCTTATGAATATGACCCTCAGTTGTGCTGAGTATGCATGGGATGAACAGCTTGAATTCCTGCCAGAAGCAAACTCAACTATAAAAGACATAAATCTAAAGACACCAGGAGAACTTTGTTCACTGGACCCTGCAAACGTTTGCAAATATTTTAACCACATGTTTCAAGCGATGATGGGATTCATCTGCAACAAAACTAATCCTCCTCTCAGTGAAGTAACTGATTTGTTTTTGAACAAAGAGTACTAAGCTAGTGGTGCTCCACATATTCACTTACTGCTATGGGTAAAATATGACCCGAAGTTTAAAAGAGACACTGATGAGTCTGTCTAATCTGTCATACAGCTGTATGTGACATGCACCATCCAAAAAGATTCTGCTAACAAGGAGTGTGAGACAACAGGTTTTGTGATTTCAAAATCAAAGGTGTGGGAAACACTGTCATCGAACATACAAATCCAAAGGGAAATTTTACACAAAATGTCATTTTGGGTTTCCATGAGCTGTGATCTCAGAAGGAAAAGTGAACAGCTTTTTGTCTGCAGTCAGACACACCCTCACACAGATATCAATGAAAACTCATATAACCTGAGAAGAACGGAGTCTTCAAAATATATCAATGATTACAATCTGTCATTCTGAAGATGTGGAATGCAAATTGGATCTACAATTTGTTACAGACAACTCCATCACTGTTGCTCACTACATGACTTCATATATATCAATGTCAGAGAAGACAGTGATGTGGAAGGAGATTTCTGCAGAAAAAGGTCTTACCAAGACATTGTACAGTTTCAGCTTGAAAATGATTTCCCACAGAGAAGGTTTGTAAGAATGCTCGGACAGGTTAAGCTCAGCTAGTTTATTATCTAAATTAAGAGGAATTCAGTGATAAACCTAGGCCTTGCAAGTAGTCACAATAGATTACTAAGGTCTTTCCCACAAATGCAATACCTTTCAGAATTTGAACCCGAGAGTACAGACATTCTGAACACTAACATGCTAGATACACACTGCCCAAAAAAGAGTACTCATATTGAAAAAATGTGTCTCTATGAAGTACTTCAGCACTATACATCCAGAAGTAATGTTACTGAAAATATAGAACAAGAAGATATGTAGTACTTGGATGTAATGGTTGTTTATTGAGCTACAACAAAGGAATTCTAATTAACCACAGAAAACTTAGTAGCCAAACTCCAGAGAAAAGAGAGTTTTTCCATATGGCACTTTTGCAGTTGTTCAAGCCATAGCATGCATAATCACAGTTACATGGACACTATGACTGTTACAAAGATTCTTTCAACGCTGTGAAAGACACCATTCAATGCTCAGTGTTTCCAACTTATCTGCAAATGTTGACAGATGAGATTGAACAGGAAGAAACCATTGCTGCTGAGATACTCAAGAAGAGTTCTCAAAGCAGCCAAAGTTCTGCACCAGCAAGTCAAGATCCTCTTGGAAAGCCAATAATTACAAATGAAGCAGCAATAGCTATGAATGAGGTGAATAATGCAATGCAGCAAGCAAGACAGGAAACTGTATATTTCGAAAAGTTAGTAGAACGACTGAATAATGAACAGAAACAAATGTTTAACAAAGTTAAAGATAAAATAAAGCATGGATTCCTGCATGAAAAGAGACACTGTGAATGTTCTTCATTTTAAAGTCATCCGCAATCGACAAAGCACACTTCAGACAGAGCTTAATGCCTTCACATCCAAACTTTGAAAGACTTTTAGGGGTCCAGTATGCTCTGTGGAGTATAAACAGATGATTCCTTCTGAGAGGAGCGGCTTTAACAACACCCCATAAAGTGCGCATCCATACTTGTCATAAAAGTGATATAATGGTCAAAGACAGGTCTCTCCTCTAGGACTCTCCCATAGGCGTTGGTGAAGGGTCCCCTTTTACCATCAACCTGTACTATTTAGAGACTTATTTATGCTGGCAGAGGGGGCCCAGCAGAATGTTTTCACAATCTTCGTTTCCTTTCCCATCTTTACACAAACTAGCAGCCCAGCTCGATAGTTGATAAAATTTGAACCTAGACAGCCTCTGATTCGTGATGTTACTTAAATGATCCCAAGGGAGTAGTTTGTTATTTTGTAGAAGTTGACCCCATTTATCAATCCCTTCTTCCATCAACAGGGCAGTCAAACTGTCCTTAAGGCACAAAGACAAGCATGGGGAGTTCCTAATAGGGGCACAAAAACTGCAATGTGGAATCTTTAAAATCTTTCTAACCTGGTACCAGAGCTCACTGGCAGATCTCAAAACTTTTAGTTTGACATTCTTAAAAAATTTGGGATGACCGGTGGTGTCTTCTTGGCCCGTGAGCCCTAGACGGGCTAAAGGCACTGGTAGACGGGAGATGAGTTCCACATGCAACTCCAAATCGGCACCACTGATGAAATGAAAAGCAAGGCTTTCCAAGGTAGACCCCACGCAAACCGATCAAGTAAGAAGGGGGAGGTATCTTGTGTGCATAGTTTACCTGAATCAGTTATTTCACCTCCACAGCTTGAGGGTCTATTTGGTGAGAAGGGGGTTGATTTCCCTAGCAGATATGCGCTAAGAAATAAAAGTTTTGACATTGCGGACTCTTTTACACATCCTACTATGACCTCATTTGCTCCCACTTATGGAAAAACTGTAATCAAAAGTCCTAGTAGGAAAACAGGGGGTAAGCTCACCTTAAATACGCAAGATTCTCTTTCTATATCCTTAATGCGACAAAGAAAGGAAGCAGCCCAAGTTAGGATAACCCCATCTCTTAGGTCCTTTTTTAAGGTACAGGCTAAGGTCCATCTGCCTAGGTCAATAGCCCCTGACACAGCAATTTCTCACCAGGTTAAGGGAATATCTGCTGGAGTATGTGCAGAAAGCATTGAGCCTAATAATCAAGATGAAGAAGCGGTTCATCTGAGTATCTCTACCTCCAATAGGTTTCAGATCCTAGGTGATGGTGATAGCGATCCACTCAATCTCCCTGCCGAGGTGTGCCAGGTTTCTGACCCTTTGGTTTCTGCTGATTTCTCGATTTCAAATAATAATAATGTATAATTTCATTAAAGAAGAAAAGTCTTTAGTGTGTGTAATGCCAACCCTTCAAGAGTGCTCCAAATTCAATGAAGAATTACTACAACTAGAGAAAGAAGATATTTTAGAAATTACAGCTACTGGTAAAATAGAACATCAGGCATGACAATACTACTCACAGATAAACTACAAGCAAAATTGGATTCTTTGGAGAAATCTGTATCGAAACCTGTAGGGTGAGATAAGCAGTTACGTGTCTGCAAAAACAGTTGCATAATTTTGCACCAGACTTTAAATGTTGAAGA
Source organism: Triturus cristatus (assembly GCF_964204655.1). Lineage (NCBI taxonomy): Eukaryota > Metazoa > Chordata > Amphibia > Caudata > Salamandridae > Triturus > Triturus cristatus. Next base: position 1,194,745,187 of record NC_140591.1, read on the forward strand.
AGGGCTAGTAAATAGTGCAACGGGTAAAGTTATACATTTTATTAATCACCTAAACAGGGGTGAGGCACAATAAATACTTGGTCATAAAATTTGATGAGGTTGATGGTGTTAAGCAGATTGGGCACTGTGTTGTATGTTTTTTGCCAGTGAAAGATTTATTCGTCCAGCGAAAGCAGTTCCTACGGTCACTGGCGTATGCTGTAACCATCCACAAATCACACGGTTTAAGGGTAGATGCAGATTTTGTTAATATTGGAACTACAGTATTCAGAGAAGGAATGTCATATGTAGCATTGTCACGAATTAGAACATTGTCCAGTTTGATTTTTGATTGACTTTGATGAGAAGAAAGTTAGTGCTGAATGATGCAAGCTGTGTAAGGAAATATAATTGGTTAAGTAGTCTATATTCTCCTCATTTAGGCCAATACTCTGTTTATGAGAAATTGTTAATCTGTTCAAAACGGAAGATTACAAAACAGTATATGGATGCCCCAGAAAAGGAAGGACAGAAAGAGAATACTGAAAGATCAAAGAAGAAAAAACTTGAAAATGCAGAAGAAGTTGTAGGTTCCCAGTTTGAAAATAGTTCAGGGGTTTACTGCTATGTAAATGTTCTTCTGACTGTACTGTTCCATTTGCCACATGTAGTAAACTAAATTGAACAAAATAGAGCTAAAAGAATCTGTTCTGCACTATAGAGTTTGCTCCAATGTTGGCTAAGTGACAGACGTGTAATACATTCTGTTTCAGGAATTCGAGATCTTACAGATATATCTTCTAGAGGTGTACTGTTTTCTTTAAATATTCAGCAAGATGTACAAGAATGTAATATGGGAATGCTAGGCATGTTAGAGCAAGAAGAAGTAAATTAACTGATTATTTGTATAGAGTTACAAATGGACCCATGAGTGCAAAGATTGTGGATTCACTTCCAGTACTGTAATTAATTTTGAACGATTCCTTTACGTGGCTTTATCACATTCTAAAACATGCCACTAAACTAAAATATGACCTGCCCAAACAGGAGATCAGATCTCATGTTTATGTTGTTTCTAGAAACAAGTGGAAAATACCTTATAGTGGTTTTGAAAATTGGAAATTGAAATTATAAACTTCGTAGCTGGACAAATATCAATTACAGGAAGGACTTGTACTACTATGGCCATCATCTTTCATGAAGGAGTCAGTTAATACAAGCTCTGGTCAGTACTCTGCCTATTTAAAATCCTAATCTGGATGGACAGAATGTAATATTAATCTAAAATCTAAACCAAGACTACTTAGGAGATTACCAAACTCTTAGCTCTTCTTTCTTCAACCAAAATTCTGAAGACAATTTCTGGATAAAGCTTGATATACTGTGTTTCTATTACGTGGTTTGTCTGTTTATTAGACATTATTTGACCCATTGGGGGTAATGGCTTCAAAAAGTTATTCCAAATACAAGATTACCTTTACCTTTGACAGAGGAGTTTATATAGCATTTAAACACTACATTCTCTAATTACAGGTAAAAACTGAATGGATATACTCCAATTATAGCAGCTCTATGTTGGAACTAAAAACTGTTTTCAAAACTCAAAAAAATGACCCCTTTTGTTTTTCCAAGAATGTTTACATACCACTCTGTGGGACTATTTGGCCTACTGAGGTTAATATTTTTTAAAACATCTTCGAAAATCAAGATTCCTTTTATGTTGGAGATAGGAGTTAACATAACAACTAAACGCAGCACTCTCATTAAAGTCTGAAAATGGATGGACATACTCCAATTGCTTTCAGCTTTAAGATGAAACTAAGCGCTGCCTTAAATGTAAAAAATTGTCCTGTTTAGTTTTTCCAATCAAACTTCTATGTCCTATTTCTGAGAAAAAAGTACTCTATGGGATCTTGTCTACATGGATCATCATTAGTTTATACATCATTTGGCCTACCAAGGGAGAAGTTTTCAAAAGGATCTCCAAAAGTAAAGACTACTTCACATTTATTTCTGAAATTGTACCAGATATAATAGTATGAAAAACGTTTTTATCATACGTTTTGTCAGATTACTGTAGTAACTGTAGAAAAAGCCACAAAATAATGGTTTGTACTGAGTGACATGCATAGTATCGCTTATTTGTGGTGATCTACTGTGCAGCTTTGTTCTTCTTTTACAATCCATGGATTGTTTTTTCCCACTGTTTGAGGATGATGCTCCACACACACCATCATTTAGGGTGAAGAAGTATGAAAGCTGAGAGCCGTAAAAATGTGAAAATTTTATTTTTACTATATTGTAATCAATTCTTACAGTAGAAATAATGTGGTTGGTTATATTTGTGTAATTTTGAAGATTAAATACTAACATTTCTTGATTTTCTTTGTCAATAGTGGCTGCAGTTGAACACCCTTAGATATCTCAATGGTCTTCTACCACATATTGCTTACTGATATCTATTGAGAGTTTCAGTGCAATACAGCACATTTCTAAGTAGTCATGCAACAACTTACTCAGTTATTCAGGTACTTATTTATGCAGGCACTAACACATTTAATCACTTACCCATATAGTGTTTCATGAAAGCAGGGACTGAGAGATAGAGGCACTGAAATGCCGTCATTCAGTCACCCATGTATTACTGATACATCTATTCAATCACACATGCACCACTGATGCATTCAGTCAATCATCCATACACTACTCATGAACCCAGTCAATCATCCATGCACTAGTTATGCAGTCAATCAATCACCCATAAACACACTCATGCAGTTATTTATTCACCCATGGATCACTGAGGCTCTTATCCAGTTACCCATACATCACTCATGTACTCATTCAATCATCCATACACCACTCATTCAATCATCCATGCACCACTCATGCCCTCATTCAATCATCCATGCACTTCTTATGCACTCATTTAATCAGTCATGCCCCATGTATGCACTCATTCAATCATCCATGCACCTCTCATGCATTCAATCATCCAAGAATAACTCATGCACTCATTCAATCATCTATGTACCACTCATATACTCACTCAATCATCCATGCACCACTCATGCACCTATTCAGTCATCCATGCATCTCTCATGCACTCATTCAATCATCCATGCGCTAATCATATACTCATTAAATCATCTATGCACCACTCATGCACTCATTGAATAATCCAAACACCACTCATGCACTCATGCAATAATCCATAACCCACACATGCCCTGATTAAATCATTCATGCACACATTCAATCACCCATGTACCACTCATGCAATCATTCAATCATTCATGCACCACACATGCACTCATTTTGTCATCCATGCACCACTCATGCACTCATTTAATCATCCATACATTATTCATGCACTCAGTCTAACATCCATGCACCACTCATGTGCTCATTGTAACATCCATTCACATCTCATCTACTCATTCCATCATCCAGGTACCACTCATACACTCATTCAATCATCCATGTACAACTCATGCATTCAATAATCCATTCACCACTCATGCACTCATTCTAATACCCATGCACCAGTCATGCACTCATTGGAAATCAATGCACCTCTCACATACTTATTCAAACACCTATGTACCTCTCATGCACTCATTCAATCACCCATGCATCACTCATATACTCATTCAATTACCCATGCACCAATCAGGCATTCAATCAATCATCCATGCACCACTCATGCATTCATTCAGAAATCCATTAATCACTCATGCACTCATTCAATCATCCATGCACCAGTCATTCAATAACCCATGCACCTCTCATGCACTTATTCAATCATTCGTGCACTACTCATGCACTCATTAAATCACCCATGCCCACCTCATGCATTCACTCTATCATCCATGCACCACTCATGCACTCATTAAATCATCCATGTACCATTCATGCACTCATTCAATCAACCATGCACCGCTCATTCAATCATGCAGCTTTTGTTTTTTTAAACCATGAAAGGCGGTTTTGAAAAGAACCATTTTTTTGGGGTGGGCTTCTTGAACTATTTATTATTTGTGATTTTCCAAACTTTTTGTATTTTTGAGGTATTGTTATTGAAACAAAATGGCAACAAGGAGTCAAAAAAATTTGAAGAAGCAGTACAACAATGCTGCTAAAACAATATAAAATAAGACAAAGAAATTAGCATTTGTGTTGCTTTGCAGCTTGGAGTATAGCATCAATAGACTTCTTACCTGCTGTAATGTTAGTATTGCACTCCAAACAGAATATGCCCATCAATTTTATCTCAGGCGCGATGTCAGGGTGATGCCTCTCCACTTCCGCAGGGACTCTCTGTCCTGGAACGGGTGGGCAAATGTAGATGTTGAAGGTCCGGCCCCTTGTCTCTGCTTCTGCACACTCTTCAACTGTGTTGAATGGTAAGTCTTCAAATGGTTACAAAGTAGAGGTAGTACCACAGCAGTACTTTTTATTTGATCCCATAGACAGGGTCCTCTCGCAGAGGCAACATTTGAACAGTTTTGAAACTGTTTTGGACTCTACTGATGGTATGGAGAAGAAGTCTCAGTCGACACTGGCCTTCTTTGATGGAGGCTCTGTATTATTAAAGTCATCCTCTTGTAAGTCTTCCTCCTCCTGGTCTGGCAGCTGGTGTATGTCATCTTCATTGGTGCTTCCTGTTGCCATTTTGGTCTTTAAAAACACCAAATTACAAAATCTAAAGTGCTGCACAGAAGTAATAGACACCTGTTGAGAATACTGGTTCGGTGAATGGAAAATTCAAGAAGGGTAAATAGGCAGGCACTTCTTTAACAATAGTTGAACACTATCTTAACGAATGACATATCTTTCTTTTCAGAACAGGCAATATTTGCCAATACGACATCATCACAAATTCCGACAGCAATGTGCAAAGAGGAAATAGAAGATGAAGGTGGTTTTCATTCACAATAACTACAAATATTAAACTTTAAATTTTCCTATAATAAAGAGTTATTACCAAACATTATTTAATATGTACGTATATGTATTTGACTTTTTGGGAAAAACACGTGGTCTCCACGATGTTTCAGCAGAAACAAAAAATAGGTGTCGCCAGATTTCATAACGATGCAGTGCTTTCTCAGTGACAACAAAAAAAATTGAAAAAACCCGATTAATGATGGATGTTATAGTGTAGCAGAAGCACTATACATTGACCCAACGAGGTACCACTTAGTATTTAGGCAGTAGTAAATACCCCTGTTGGGTACAGCTGTTGCTGAAAATGGTTCCATATTATGAAAAAAATACTTATGACAGGATTCATTTTGGCACAATGCTCATTTCACAGAAATACAACCTCAGCGGGAATTACGTGCAGAGATAGGCAAAGCAGGTGCCCGTGTTGAAACTCCACTTCTGTAAAATGCCAATCATCCTAAATTTGTGGGAATAACTAAGGTAGAGCAAGTGTGTTTTTTCTACATTTCCAATAAAAAAAGTTAACTGTAATCTTTCATGAACATATTTCCATCCTCTCTTTTCTCGAGCTCAAAATCTCATAAAGTGTGTGTCATGAGGGATTTTTTTTGTTGTCATCCGCTGCTGACACCAGAGATCGATTTTTGAAGGTTTACAAAACAAAAGTATGTTAACTTGCCTGGAAACTATGCCTGTTTGGCTCCGCCCCATAAACATTAGCGGTATGCAACATCTTCCTGCACTTTACCAAGGATGATGGACAGCTTACTAAAAGACCCCTCAATGCATTTCCAGCTGATTTTGGAAGTGTGTTCCTCATGCCTAGGAATACAAACTCATTTCTACCCAAGGAAGAAGCACTTCATTTTGCAAACTAGAAAACATCTAACTTTGCTTTGTCTGCAATTCCAATCTGCAAAGGTATGTGGCGAAGAAGCCCCAGGAACAATTACATTTGCTAAGTTACACACACAAGCTATCTATGAACATTTTCTCTGCGTTATTTACGCTGTCCTACTGTAGGAAATGCACTATACATTTAACCAGCCAGGTAGCACTTACTAATTACCACTAGAAAGTACTCTAGTTGGTTAGAGGTATTCTAGAAAAGGCTTGTCTCTTCTTGCATAAATATGCATGGTAGGATTCATTGCCGCATGCCTCTCATTTTGTCATCACACATGAAAGTAGGGGAGAGAGGTACTACTCCAATACCAACCTCCCTAACATAAACTGAATTACCCATGAAAAGGAAAAGGAGGAAGAGACTGGTGTAATGGAAAATAACACTCTCTGTAAGTGTCTGTAATCCAAAACTAGACGATATGTATTGTCTGGTTTGGAGACAGGAAATAAAGGATTGTTCATTGATGAGGTGCATGTTTCAATCACCCCCTGGTATTCAAGTTGACTTGTTTTTTAGCTTCTTGCTTAACTGGGTACTGCCTTTGTGCAGTTGGTTGATTTTTTACTGGATTTTGGGGTGAGGTGAGTCCTCATCCCATCCTACATGTTTCTTGTATAATGCTGGGGCCTGGGCCACTGCCCATTTCCTGGCATAAGTATATTTTAAATGTACTGGAACATCATTGGAGAAGGCTGGCATAATGATGTCTTCGCCATGTGGGCACTCCCTGACAAATTCTGGTGGCCAGTCTTGTTCTGCTAGAAGTATATCATAACCCTTTGAAAGTCGCTCCCAAAAGAGTGCGTTCACTTTTCTTGGTATGTCTCCCTCCATCCGGAGTGTTATTTCATATAACCTTTGTGGAGAACTAACCCTGGTGTCTGCAGTCTCAACTTAAATGTCTTCGTTCAGGTCCACTGTTTCCAGAAGCCCCTTCAGGTTCTGGCAAGCTATTGATACTTCTGCTGCGCTGTCCAACATTGTCTGAGCCCATTCTCCGTTCTTGAGTTGTGTTCTCAGTATCCTCGGCATGTCTGATCTTCAGACCTGCTACCTTCTTTTTAGAGAATTGAGGTTTTTGTTTGTTTTTCTGAACGTGTGTTGATCGTCTTTGGACTTCACGTGTTCTTCTTTGTTCTCTGACCGTCCTCTTCTTTCGGATGTCTGTGATGATATCTGAAAGGTACAAGAGGAACATGTATCAGTATCTTGATATCTGTCAGGTTTTCTCAAATTATCCCTATTCCTGAGGTTGTACCTCCTTTCAGAGGGCTCCTTTCGAGGAGACCTACCTCGGGATTGAGAATGCTTCTCTTTGGAATGCTGTTTGCTATTTTCCCACTTCTTGTAAGAAGAGGTAGGAGTGTTTTTAGCTGTATATTTCTATTAGCTTTTGTATGTTATTAAGTAATTCCTCATCCGACATTGATTCAATGTCAGGGTCAGGTGTGTAGCCGGCTAAAATCGGCCATGTTGCTTCTGGTCTGCCTAGTGGACCGAGCCTGGTAATGTGATTGTAATGTTTTAGGGCGCCTTTAAACCAGAGCTCATGCTCCTGGTATGTGAGTGGAATTTCAATATCCTCGAAAGGAATATATTCCTTATTACTGGATTTGATTCTGGGAATACTATCCATGAATAGAATACCTCTGTCTGGTGAGATTCATGTGCCTCTATCACAAAAACTGCTCTACCACCTCTTGGTGTTAGGCCATGTTTTATAAGTTTTAGAGTGATGGCTCTCCTTTGGTGGGATGATAATAGCATCCTCGTCGGTTTCTTGAAAACCTGTACGATTAAAAGCTGCTGGGACTTGGTTGGCTACAGCCCCACCGGTCACGGTGTTTGTGTCGCTTTCGGACATGTTGAATTGAAAAATGCAGAGCAACTTTCAAGGGAACAAAGATAAGGTGCAAAATATTTTGGAACACTGTATCCTTCAACGTTGAATAAACCAAATAGCTAATACATAGGATTTTTGTCCTACTCAGCTATGGCGGATATTATCCCTACCCACTCCAGACGTCTTATGGAGTATTATGAGTAGAGGGTCTCTGAGAAAAGCATGACTGAGTTACTTCAGTATCTAGCGTTAAATTAAAGTCTTACCAAATTGTTGGGCTCCATGTAGTGTAGTTCCTATATCCCTGATAGGCTCTGTGCATTGGAATAATATACACTATAGGTTTGACAAAGGACTGAGGTCAGTATGTGTCTATCGAGTACATTAAACTTAATTACTTGTATGTGCCAGCTAACTCAGAGGTCACTAGAAACTTCTCGAATAAACAAGAAGGGATTAGTTTCTGACAACCGCATAAACATGACAACTTTGTTTCCCTTAGAGTCGGAACAATCTTAGAACCGTGGAAACAATAGATAACAGTTTCACTCAGTCAATCGTGCATGCTTCGTTGCTACAGAGTTGCACAGAAATAGAGAGACGGGCGTTTCAATAAAAAGGGTTTATTGAACAGTCTTATTTCTCATGCAAGAGATATGAACTGCTACAATCGTAAGACAGGCTGCGAAGTAAAATATGTACAGATTTAGCAGTAAGATAAAATAATACTGCAATAGCATGGTTTGTAGCTATGACATATATTAATTAAAATACATACATAAATAACACAGGCTAAAATATGAATACCCATCTGATGCTTCTAAATTTTTCTACCCCAGTATACCTAACCTAAGTGTAGTACGAGGTAAGAAGTAGGTGCTGTTTTCTAAAGTATAGCTAGCTATATTTTAGTTTTGCCAAGAGTTGCCAAAAGTTTCTCTAAGTTCTAGTCTTCTCCATACCTTAGAATGTGCGAGGTTGGAATCTCTTTCTGGGACTCGATATCTAACACCCCGCAAGGGGAGTCAGAAACACTGGAGCTGGATTCTCTGTGAGGAAGATGACAACGTCTGGTCAGTGCATCAGGCTGGAACTCGATCTCCTTACGAACTTGCCACGGCGAACCGCAAGTAGGCAGTCGAGCTGGACCGTACCGGAACCGTGGTTTGCCAGGGCAAGTGCAAGTATATTTATACCTTGAAGGTGTTTAGGAATGCCTGTATTGACGTAAAAGTCGGGCATCGGAACGTCATGAATGAACCCCTAAGGAATAGATGTTCATGCATACTAAATGAGTTCTTGGAGAAATCAATATCCAAGCAAGGGAAATTCCTATAGGCTTAAGAGTCTGGTTTTCCAAGAACTCGTTGTGACGTGGATTGACGGATGTAGGAGACCATGCCTGTATTTGGTTAGCATGGACAATGCCTAAATAAGGGCTGGATTTTCTATGCCTAAATAAGGGCAATATGAATTGTACCTATATAAGGGCATAAATCAGGAAATCAATATACGGAATCTAAATCTACACACAACAGTAATACATGCTCGCTGGTACACAATAACAACACTCAATTAATCATTGTACAGAGAAGTACTTTTATTATACACACACGCTACTAAATACTACACATTCATTACAATCATATACAAACAGATAGATGGAAATACCTTTGGTGACACCTTCATAACATGTTACACCTCTAGTGATTCCTGAACCCTTAATTGCAATCCCTACCACACCGATACAATATTTTAATATAGGGAGTGTCAGCATGAATTAGGCAGCCTACTGGCTTTGTGAGGATGTCACCACATTAGTCAAAGCAGAAAACATGTCATAACATACCATTACAACAGCATTGAAATTAAGGGAGATTGTATCATTATTCAATAGTATGCCTTGTAAAATAAATCTTGCATTGCCATTCATTACCATTGTCAATAAAGCATTACTTAAAAATGTATTTGTTAGATATTGGATTTCTGATTGTCAGTGTATACACCTTGTACAAGCAGGAACCACAATCCTAGACAGGGTAAGCCAGATACGCACTAAAAGATAGCCTGTGCTCACCCTCTTTATAATGGCACAGAGCAGTAAGGCTTATCTAAAGAGGCAATGCGTAAATTATTTGTGCAACACACACACAAACACACACACATTGCCATAGTGAAAACATCACAAAAGGACTCTACACAGGTTTAGAAAAATAGATTATTATATCTGAACAAAAAGTACGAAAAACGACAAGAACCCAATAAGTACAAGTTGAGATGTGACTTTGAAATGAATTAGTGTAAAAATAGGGCTTAGGAGAAATAGCACTTTAGAGATTACTTGAGCTCATGCTGGACTGGGTCAATGTCAACAGTTCAGGCCAACTGTAAGAGAACCCAGGCCGGGGACAAAGAGCCACGCAGGCCCGGTGAACAGATTACCTTGATCCTGGTTGCAACAGCGAGCTGTGGGGTGCAGAAAAGCAATCCGTCAATTTCCTTCAAGCACTGGCAGCGATGCATCATGCTCTATTAAGTGAACCTCTGGTTCTGAGTGCAATGGTTTAGAAGACGATGCACTGATATAATCCATGTTGGAGGGATGATTCGTCAATCTTCGACATGCAAAGGCAGCCATGCATTGATTCCGAAGTGGTGGTTTAGGACATAATGTGGCAGTTACGAGTGTGATGTGCCTGGTTCTACTCCTGCAACGGTATTGATGCGCTGGTTCTGCTACACACAGACTAGAGATGCAGTGATTTCCATGATGCCAGTATCTGGGTCCATTTCCAGTGAACCAGGCACAGCAGCAGGTGTAGAGACGTTGAGATCACTGCATCTCAAGAAACAGAAGGCAAGCCAACAAGCCCTTGGAGATCACTTCAGTGCAAGGCAGAGTCCAGCTCTCCTTAGTGGAGTCAGAGAGCAGCAAGCAGCCAGGTAGCACAAGAGAAAAGCAGGCCTTCTAGGTCAGCAGTCCAGTAGTGTCAGTCCTTGATGCAGCACAGTAGTTCTTCTAACAGAGTCCAGAAGTGTCTGATTTTGTGCGGTCAGAGACCCAGTACTGACACCCAAATGTGGCTTTGAAGTGAGGGTGACTTCAAAGAAGGGTCTTTGAAGTTCACACAGGTCCTTTCTTCCTAGCCCTGGCCCCAGACTATCAGTAGGGTGTAGTCATTCATTTGTTTGGGAAAGAGGACACTGCCTATTCAGGTGTATACGTCAGTTCCTCCCTCCCTTCCTGCTCAGAAAGAGCCATCAGAATGTAAATGCTTATGCAGAAACACCTAACCTTCCTGTGATTGTGGCTGTCTAGGGGAAATGCATAAGTGTATCTGCCACCCACCCCAGACGTGCAATGGATACTGGCTGCAGGCACATAGAGCAGTAAGAGCAGAAAAATGCCCACTTTCAAAAAGTAACTTTCTTTTGCAACTAGAAAACTTTTGGATTAAACATTTGAACTCGATGACACCCAACGGTCTCAATGATCGGATGGAGTTTTCTTGTTACCTTTAGACACTGATCTTCTATTCTTGTCGGTTGCTACATCTCGATATCTTGTTGCATTTCTGTAACATCATTGAAACTTTCCACACACTCTTCACTTTATAATATTTGTTTTAACTCTTCTAACCCATCTATATTCTGTGCACCGTTTTATCTTCACATTCCTTTATTCTCTTTAACACTTTACCTTTGTATCCCTACTTTTTTGTATTTTCATTTTTACATTCACCCTGATGATTTATTTATTTTTTTCTTTTTTTATGCATTTTCACTCATCTTTACTGTCCATTCCTCTTATGTTTTCTCACTTATTTACTCACCAGACCGATCTAGTCTGTGACATCTGTATTTTAACTCATTCTTGTGAAGTGTTTTTCTTTTCTTAACAATTTCACCACATTCCAAGATGGCACTCATGTTTTTTTGCTTGCACACGCTCAGTCCTTTCTTTATGTTACCCGGTCCACCACGATTTAATTGGTCATCACCCTAACACTCGGCGTTCACAGCCGACCATGCAGAGCTCCTTGTGAATCTGCTGAATTAATCTGCACATGTAAGTTTATTTTGAACACTTTGGTTTTATTCTTGTTTACTTTTTGCTCATGCACTTCACGCCATGTTCGAACACCGTTTCCTCATTAACCGCGTATTTTGTCACCTTCACGTACCGGTACTTGTATCGGGGATTTACAACCCACTTGAATACTGCTATTTGTCAACCACGCATTCTGTCATGTCGGTGATTCACCCTTTTGTACATCACTCGTCTGTTTTTTCAGGGGTTCACTTCATAATCTTTTGTTCCTTTTGTTCGTTTTTTGACAGCATGCAATCTTTAAAGTCGCTCGGCATGAACCTACTTACCCTTTAAATTAATCATATCGCACATGTTTTTTCTCTGTTGGTCACAGATCATTTAATCATCTCAACGTTATCACTCCATTCATTTTACGTTTTGGTGATCTTTTTCCCAAATCACTAATCACATAGTTTCTTGCCGCTTGTCACATATGTAACGTTTTATATCTCAGTGACGAGTTATATTTTTGGTATTAGTAAGGTATCATACGTTTGTTTTTCAGAAAATTCCCCTGACGAAGGGCTCTCTGCCCGAAATGCATAGGGAATATTGTACATTTGAAGATTTTGATAAAGTGCATTTTTTTGGATGAAAGCCTTAATATGATTTGAGGGAATGAATTAAAATTCCACTGAAGATTTACAACTAACCACGTTGGATGTACCTTCATTTCATTAAAAAACATCTCACTGTTGTGAGACTCTAACGTTGTGCTCAGGGGGCCGTAGCTCAATTCAAGCGCCACAACTTCATGCACTTTCAAAAAGTGACATTTCCCAAAAAGTTATGTTAAATCCAACTTTACCAGTGAAGAGGATTTGCCAATACCATTTCAAAAATATAACACATGATGCAGCGACTCCTTTCTAATCAGGAATGACAGCTTTAAAACGTATTAAGGAATTCCCAGTGTTAACCTTTGAGAAGAGTAGGCCTCACAGTAGTGTCAAATGAATTTGATTGTTTGTCACTACCAGGTCGGGCAAAACGTAACAGCACATGTCCTACCTTTTACTTACACAGCACCCTGCCCTTAGGGCTACCAAAGGTCCTTCCTTATGGATGACGTATGTGTTTTTAATGCCAAGTCGAAGGCTTTTTGACTGAATGGAGCTACTTGCCCCTTCAGCACCTTGAGATGCTCACAGGTGAGTAGTGTGCTTACAATTCCCATGATTGATTGATTGATTGATTGATTGACAGTAAACTGCACACACATGTCCTGCAATGGCAGGACTGAGACAGGTTTGAAAGGTTACTTGTGTAGGTGGCACAATCAGTGCTGCAGGGCCACTTGTAGCACTTAGGTTACAGGCTCTGGGTATATGGTATACCACTTTACAAGGGGCTTATAAGTAAACTAAATATGGCTATTGTTTATACACCAATATTACAATGTTTAGGGGAGAAGCACATGCATGTTAGCACTGATTAGCTGTGGTAAAGTGCTAAGAGTCCTAAGGCCAACAAAAAGAATCAGCAAAAAGAGGAGCTAAAAGGCAAACATTTGGGGGAAGACCACCCTTAAGGAAGCCAGGTCTAACAGTATCCTAGAGTCTCATTTCTGAATTTACACAGCTGCTGCTACTGCGGCTTTAGGAATAGCCAATGGCTCTATTGTGTGAGCCGATCTTTGTTCTTCCTGATAGCCAGCAGAGTAACTAACTTAGCCCAGTATGGAGGACAAGGGCCTAGAATCTGATTATGGCTGAGCCAGGGAAATATGACAATTCTGAAAGTGCCATAAGAAGTGTAGTTATGACAAAAGTGGCTGCGGATCAACACTTGAGATGCAAATGTTTTACTAAAGATTGATACCTCAATGGACCCTGTAGGTCTAAGTAGGGTGAAACTAAACTTGGGTGCAGATTTCACCTGCAATGTGTTATTCAGTGAAGAACCATAGCACAACATAGCCCACACTATGAATAACCACTAACATTATAAGTCCTGCCCCTGGTCAGCATCAATCCTTGAGTGGTATCTTCTGCGACAGGCTACCTGTGCGCAGATACCGGTCTGAGCTAGATGGTAGTTTCACACAGTCAGCCCACACATGTGTGCACACCATAGCGGTTCAGCAGAAATCTTATTCTAAAAGGTGGACATTAAGGTTTAAGCACTCTTAGTTCATTCCACAGGATTCACCCTAAGTGCTACTCACTCATAGTAAAAGTCCAAAGCTGGGAAGTCAGAAAGCAACAAAATCCAGGGGGATTGTAGGTCGAACCCATTTACAACAATGAGTATCCTGACTCTTACATCTCTTGTAAGCTTTCTGACTTTTGTGAGAGGAAGGAAATTACAAATACAGGTGTAACCAAGAAACCCACTACTGAAGGAAGTTGGCCCGTTAGGGTCACCCGGGTCACTCACGACCACCTCTCAGCCTTCCAAACCAAATGAATAGTCAGTCAGACAGTAGAGAATACAAACCAATATATGTTTATTCAGATACACTTGAGTGGAACCCGGTGTGCCCAGTCTCTTAGGAGTGCTGCAGAGAAGGACTGACATCAGCAAACATGGAGATACATTATGTACAATTCAGAATCAATGAAAACACGCTCATGATGGAATTTTCCAGGCAGATGCAGCTGAACAAAGGAGTACAGTAGGATAGATTTCGACTCTGAGGCATGGCACACACTATCCCCCACCCAAGGTCACTCTGTCCGTGCCCGCCACCAGACTGGTGGGAGAAAGCCTCTATCGAGTGGAAAAGGTATGCGCTAATAAGAACAGTGTATTCATTAGCAAAGCAAGGCCCAACCTTGGAAAAGCGAAACTTACCACGGGCCGGTTCTAGAAAAGGCAAAGATTAGGTTCGATCATGATTCAAAATGGCGGCCAAACATAAAATGGTGCCGTGAATGGTAACTTACATAGAATAATGCACGAGGAAACATAGCGAAAACATTTTCATTACAACACAACATTAGAAAGGCATTAGTAAACTGATGGAAGTAAACAGTTTTAAGAATAGCCAACGCACTGAGTAAAAAACCAACAGGAATAATAATTGGGGAACTGGGGAAAGACAAACAAGACAAAGAGGAATGATGCCTTAGAAGAAGTGCAGACTAGGAGCCTTACAATTATGACATTGCTAATATATGTGACTTCCTTCTGACTTCTTCTATTGACCCTTGGGTAGCAGCATGGCTGTTATTAGTTTCTAGCTCCAGCCTACCATTGAGTCCCAGCTGCTAGTTACCTATTTTCCACAATCTCCACTGGGCTCAAACACAGGGGATTTTTTTTTTTTTTGCCGCTGCTCCCTTTAAACCGTGGTTCCTTTGGATCATTGAGACATAGTAATACTTTGGTCCACTTTAACTCACTACCAGATGGTTTCGACATTATAATTTACTACGTGTAAAGCGCACTTTCTTCTTTAAGGGGTATATTTGTGACAAGTCAAGCTGATGGAGCTTTCAACCTGTGCGTAAGAATGAATATTTGGGATGCCCAAGATTTAAACAATTACATTAGTATTATTGTGGCATAATGGTTTTTATGACTCTGGATTTTTAGCATGGCACTATAGTAGCTATTTGTTGAATTTCTTTTATGAATGATCACATCATCTATTTGATGACAAATCACCAAGTGGTTGTAACCCTAAGTTATTCATAGACAAATTAAAAGAGTCCAATAATTTTTGCATCCCATTTGCCACCCTGGCAGGCAGGACCACGTCAACTCCATATAGCAGCATAAAAATTGGTCTTCGGCTGAGTTGGGAAGTCACAACCTTGCTACCGAATAAAATCCACCATTTGATTTGAGTAGAGCGAAAACAGGAAAGGTGTCAACATGCATCTTTGACACACACCCAGATATTTTGCAAAGTGGATTGGTGAGTTGTCCATTTTGACTTTAACGGACCCTAGCAGACACAACCATATGCATTTCCCTGAATAAGTTGAACAAAGGCTCCTCTACCCTCATCTCTAGCATCAACACCTGCAACATAGATCTGTCAACATTATCTAATGCGGAGCTGAGGTCCATAAATGGCAAGTAGGCGGAAGTCTTCTTCGCATAGCATGTTTACTTACTATCAAGTATAGAATTAAGGATTGGTCTATTATACGAACCCCATGTTTGAACCCGTACTGAATATCTAACAATATTACTCTCTCCGCTAACTAAGCCTCCTGTCTATCCAGCAGAACTCTTCCCAGAATTTTTACTGAGGAGTCCAGTAGGGAGATTGGCTGGTAGCTGGTAGGATCGTTCCTGGCTTCCTTCCTAAAGATAGGAATTATATTTGCCCTTGACCATAAGCTAGGTAAGCCATACATGATGGCTGCCCTAAATACATTGTACGTAATGGGGCCCACAGTGGAACATTTTGCATAAACATATCCACTGGATCCTCATCAGGCCCTGGAGCCTTATTGCTGAGGCTCCTTTTTAATGCACTCTCCACCTCAGAGAGCTCTGTGGAATTAATTTTAGTCATCTCCCTACACCCAATAGTGCAGCTCACCCCATCATTCATCGAGCTTGAGCAACAAACACCCTTAACATGATTATCCCAGGATTCAGGTGGGTTCAGATTCCCCACCTTGAATGTATGACCTTCTGAAAATAATGGAACATTTATCACCTTCCAAACATTCTGCTGAACTTTAGTCTCAGTCGTTATTAAAAAAGTCTCTCAAGTTGTATCTATGATAATCTGCTTTCTTGTGGTCAGAGTAGCTTTGCATGCTTTCTGTAAGAAATTGGGTTTGTTGTTTGACTGGAATGTGAGCTCTGAGAAAGCAACAACCTCAATCCTTGTCAGGGTGAGGCACAAACCAGCCCTAAATTAAACTGTGCTCAACTCCCTGGCAGCTTGGTACAGAGCAGACAGACTTGGTCAACCTGGCCACACCCTCCAGGTCCTATTTTTATACTGTGTTGCCCTCCTCCTGGAAGGTGATAGAAGCTTCTCTAAAGGTTCTTTTAAGTTCGTGGAATTTCCCGACTCTTCTGCCCTGGCTCCGAGCTGTCTGCAGTGACCAAGCAGGGTTGTTAAGCCCTTTTGTGTGGAGGCAGAGCACAACTATTCAGGTGTAAGTAGGGCTGTGCTTAGCTCCACCCTCTATCCTGCCAGAAGATGGCCCATTCAGGCAAAACTAATTACTCTATTGTGTGACTGTCTCATAGGAATTCACAAAGTCTTACTGTCAGGTACACAAAGTCATGTGACTCAGTCTAGGCTACAAGCACAAAAGGTCTAATAGCAAGAAAATGCCACCTTTCTAAAAGTAAAAAGCATAGTGAACAAAATAACAATGGATTAAACCCAGATCTCTTGACTGGAGATGGGTGGTTGTTTCAGCACTCTGTCAATCATCTTGTCATGTTTCCTAACTTTCTAAAAGTGGCATTTTCAAAATTGTAATGAAAAATCCAACTTTACCATTAAAGAGGGTTTATCATTACAATTGCATTGGTACCAAACATAATATATCTGCATGCTACAAATTAGCACTTACAGCTTATTAAATGTAATAATGAATTCCCAATATTATCCTTTGGGAGAGGCATGCCTCACCGTAGTGAAAAGAAAATGGGAGTTTTTCACAACCAAAAAATGTTAAATGTAATTGTCCATGTCCAACCTTTTAATTGCAAAGGACCCTGCACTATGGGCTACCTTGGGCCTACCTGACGGGTGACATATATAATAAAAGGGATGTTTCCGGCTTGGCAATTGATTTGAAATGCCAAGTCGACATGGTAGTGCAACACTGCAGTCAGGCTGCAATGGAGGCCTGGGACATGTTTTAGAGTGCTACTTAGGTGGGTGGCACAATAAGGGCCGGAGGCCCTCTGGTAGTATTTAGTTTACAAGCCCTGGGTTTATTGTATACCGCTCTACAAGAGACTTATAAGTAAATTACAATATGCAAATTAAGTATATGCCAATCAATCCATGTTTAGGGGAATGAGCACAAGCACTTTAGCACTGGTTAACAGTGGTAAAGTGCAGAGTTCTAAAGCAAAAAAAAGCAAAAATCCAGCAAAAATTGGAGGTAAGAAGGCAAAAGGTTTGGGGGAAGTCCACCCTAAGGCTGTCAGGTCTAACATGTCTGTAATATGTATCTGTTTATATTGCACGCCATTTTAGTTGTTTAATGACAGGAGTGATGCATTATGCCCTCTCTGTGATGAAGTTGTGTTACTGAGTTCAGGATTGCATCTAAGGAAGTATGGCCTAATCTGTATTAGTATGAGTAGAGTGGCCCTTTGTCTAGGAAAGAGAGGACTAGTGTTTGAACTCACAAACTATGATTGAGTTCTAACACTGGCTGTTTTAGGTTTCAAATAGCTCTTAGTAGCCTTTCAGGATTTGTCACTTTGTTATTTATGTAACTTTGTAGTGAAGGTTTGTCTTCAAAGATAAATCTCAGAAACGTTTTTTTTTTTTTAATAGTGGCCAATAGATCTGTCTGGCTGTCATTGTGTATCCGGCTGTATACCTGTGTGTTGTTTGCCTCAGGGTAGATAAAAAGAAATACAATTGTGTCTGTCATAATTTTGAGGAAATGGCACAAGGTATACTTCTGTGTAATTGCCAGACCCTTTTTGCATGATGACGTTACTCAGAAAGCAAACTGACAAGTATACTTAATAAATAATAAACTGAAGTGTAATGCAAAATTATGAAAGTGTTCAATTAGATGTGTCATCAAGAGCCTATCCTTGCCATTCATAAACATGTCTGGCCATGACTCCCACTTTCGATTGATCACTGCGGTTGGAAATTTTGTATGCTTAGAGGAAGCAAGCAAACTAATTTCCATATAAAACTACAGAAATTACGTAATCTGTGCTTAGCTGGAATACTGGCCAATGTATCATTGGTTTAGAAATGAGGCATCCAGCACAATCTTAATCTCAATATATATTTCTTTCATCATAATGGGGAGTTTTTAGTCTGTCTTAATGGGTGAGCTGAGAGCAGCTCCTGTCTCATGAATCTGCTATAAAGTTTGTTTGCTGTGTTGGAAGCCAGGTCTACTTTTTTAATGGTTTGAGTGACATTTTTAGGTCTCAGCTACATTCTGTTTTTTGCCTTTGGCACTCCATGGGAGTGCATGTGTTTTCTTACTCTTTACACTGTGAGATGCTTTCACCCTCACATTCACATACTCTTCATGTTTAAGCTTGTCCATTGCAAAGCAAAATTTGCGCCCATCCCATGTCCTGTCCCACTCAGATTTTCGGTTTAGTCTTTATTTAATTTTGTTTCCGTTTTTAATTTAAGCCTCTCATTTCCATTGTTTCTCCCCTCACCCTCATACCCACTATTATTGCCACTCGACTGCATTTATTTTGCCTCCAACCCCTACTGCTCCACTGTTCTTTCACCGCCCGCCTCATTTGTATTTTTTATCCTTTCTTTCTTTGCAGAGCCTGGTAGCCACCATTGTCTGCCAAGATGCTTCTTTTAAAAAATGCACTTATACACACATTTAAGATATTTTTGATATTTGCCACTCTAAGAGTGGCGTCAGCCATCTTGGATAAGTAAACATGTAATGCCGAATGCATGCATTCACGGTAACTCTTGTGTGCGCATACATCTTGGTGCTGGATAGCGGTAATGCCACGATGGAAATACACGCATGTAATATGACACATGCGCACATTTCGCTTGACACACTTTTTTCCTCATTTTGATATTCTGCATTGTCAAAAAGCATTGACAAAGCTAATAGCTCTGCAATGGGAGCCAAATGGTAAGACCAATTGGCTTTGCAAATCCCTGTTATTAACTTCGCTTTGAAACTGGAGAACAAAGCTATAGGACTATCAAAATCAAGGTTTAAAGCTAATAGCTCCAGTTTCATTTTATATGATTTGAAAATCTAAATTAAAGAGCACTGAGTTCCTAATGGAACACTAGGGAAATCTACGATGAAGGGGGGTTTTGAAGAAGACTGCCCCATATTTTTCCACATTAGATCGGTCAGATAGGTCAGATCTGAGCCAGTTTAATACAGTGCAAGCTAGCCCCTTCCTCCTTTAAAGGATGTTTGATGAGAGCTCAATGGCTTACAATATTAAATGCAGCTGTCAAGCTTATTAGTACTAAACCACAACTTTTGCCTTATCTGTCTCTCCAGGGTAGGATACCTCTGGGCACAGGGAGTGGTCATCCCCTTCATTGAATTGCAATGTGAGTACCAATTAGCTCCCACTCAGACTTATTACTATTTATTGATACGGGATGAACGGCAAGCGGCCCTGCCAAAAAGAGGGGTGCTCCCCGCGTCTTTGCCCTTAGAGGACAGATTATTGGACGATCACATGCCCTGCAAGGCAACTTCACTCACGTACCACAAACTAATCAACAACTCACCAGGTACCCTAAAACATTCTTGGGAACTGTGGGCACACAACCTAGAGGGTCTTGAGGATGATGAGTGGCCTGGCATCCCCAAGGGAGTGGCTATAAGGTCGGGATTCCATCCAGTGCAGCAAACAATTCTACATAGATCCTATTATGCATGCACCACCATGGTAAAAATGGGTAGGGTAATGGACGCACAGTGCCACAGACAGTACCGCCAAATAGGCACACTTTTCAACACTGTATGGAGCTGCCCTGAGGTACAACAATTCTTGGAGTCAGTGGTTGCCTATATGAATGGCCTACATGGGAGTAACATAGGCGCCTCTGCAAAATGGTGTCTCTTAAATGTCTGGAATACAACAGACCTAAGCTGCATGAAGCAGATTTAGCACCACAGTTGGGGGACTGGAAGCGAGACTTGAATTGGTGCATGCTGGCTGAGAAGGTGATATATGAGGCCTGTGTCTGTCCTTAACAATAGATGAGAATTTGGGGAAAATAGAATGACTATAGAGGAAATCCCTATACTCGCCTCACTGGTGCTGGTTCTGATTAAGGGTGGGCGGAAATTGCGAAATTGACTTTCGCAAATTATCGTGAAATTGCGCAAAATCTCCGCGAGCATGCAGAACTTTCGCGAAGATGCGGAGATTGCTTTTCCCGCCTGTTTGCGATGTGTTTTTGCGTGCTCGCGGGGAAATATATCTCCAACTTGCCCATGCGGTCGCTAATGGGCGCGGCCATCTTGCTCGCGATGCTTATTTCCGGTTCGCGATGCTTATTTCCTGTTCGCGATCGCAATGACGTGTTCGCAATCGCAAACTCTTGCGGGATAGTGCGACCGGCTACCAACAATCCAACATCTTGTGGCGCGCGCGAACGGATAGGAAAACTCGTCGGCGAACGCAGGGACCCGGTAAGACGCGACCGCGCGCGCGAGAACGCATTTTTAAAGCGCGAACAAGAATAATACTTCCGTTTCGCGGCAGATTGCGAAAGTTTTGACATTTTCGCGCTCTCCGCGGAATGTGAAAATGTCAAAATATCGCAAATTCCGCAAGCGGAACGAAATTTACTGCCCAGGCCTAGTTCTGATGTATTGCTCGCTAATGACTCCGATTCAAATGTCGTTGTTTGCAATGTGATGTAAATGTAAATGTGTTGTACTTGTATAGCGCACTGCTACCCTAGGGTGTCCTGGCGCTGTACTCATACCGCTGTGGAACCCTTCCTGGCTTTTCCCTGTGAAATGTCCACTCCTGGACACCCCCAAGGTGAAGCCAGTCATCCCAGCGCTGTTGGGGCTGTTGTGGAGATTAAGCAAGCTATTGCCCAGAGTTGCAAAGTGGGACCCATGATTAGGAATAGGAACCGAGGCAAGAAATAATGGGTCCGAGGAAATTGAGCCCAAGACCAGCCAAGGCAGGAATCGAACCCTGGTCCCAGGACAGACCTCTGCATCAGGGTCTGGCGCTCTAGCCATTGAGCCACACTTCTCCACAAGATGGAGGAGGTGGGAGGGAACACAGGGACTGTTTGTAGTTGAGAGAAAAATTGCTTTATTTAGGAAGGTTTGTGAAAAAATCACAAAATTTTTAATTGGCTAAATATATCATCAGTTACAGTTTCTGTGCTGCAACCTTCGCTAAATAGCTGATTGATGCCATCCGATAGCTTGTTTTTAATGGTGTGACTTTTTTATTTGAACAATTAAAATGCTTATAACTTATTTGCATCTTGGTTTCTCGAGTTCCTGGATTGTACTAGCATCAGTTTGGCTTGGCTTCCTTTACCTAACACTGTGGCTTTGATAGAGTCTTTGTCATTTGTGCGTTTGGTGTGAAAATGTCTGAGTTTGGTTAATCCCAGCAATGAAGCCAGAGGTCTTACCACAGCATCTGAATTTTCCCATAATGGAAATTGAAGTATTCCAACATAATGTAGATGGAGTGCGAGAAGTTCTTAGTAAAAGGGTTTGCCATCACTTTCTTCAGGAAGCCGTTATTAATCCATGGACAGTGGTATACAATATGCATGAATAAGGATGACTTATTAGTGAGAATACAGCCTTCCACAAGGCATTCTGAAGATGTCACTTTACTTCATGGCAAATCGAAATATTTTAGAAGCACATCCCTGTCAATGGTTTTCAAAAAGAACAACTGAGCAAGGTGACTACAATTCCCTGAGTAAGACTTTAAAATGGAGAATTCTGTATACTAAGAAGCAGTTTCCCTTTTTCATTATTTCCTGGACACGTGCTTGGTAGGTAGATTAAGACTTTAGTTAATTGGACGAATTGTCCTGAGGGAGCCCAAGATTTTGATTAAGGTGCCTTCACAGGAAGTGATGTCACAGGAAGGAGCATGAAGCAAATGCATTATGGTGTTAATAGCGTTTGGAAAATTCATTGAAAGGGGAGCAAATATGCTTATAAAATACTCCTTTTCCGAGTACTTTGGATCAAATGTGTTACGTCTTAAAAACGTTAGTGTCTGTATTCGAGAAAACCTTGACACTGATAGACCTGCATCGCTATTGTGCGGTAACACAACTGCCTGTTGAAGACTGACAGGCCATACAAATGACACGTTAGTAGTAATAAAGTTCCCAAGAACTACTTATTTGGAACATGAGGACAGAACAGTACAGTTTGAGTCACATTCAACCCGGAGACTGAATATGATTCAACAACTATTTTACTTAGGCGTGGTGTACCATCCAATGAGAATTTATATGAAATGTAGTGCTATGGGTACAATTTACAGCATATTTGGATAGCAAGCACTTCTCCCATACCTTTGGCTTTATCCAATAAGGGTGATTGCAAGATCACTGAATCAGTATAACAGGCTGCCGCTTGAAGGAATGTAAAGGCCTGTATATTTTCAGAGGGCAAGAAGATTAGAACTGCAGAGTCAGCAACGTTATTTCTTTTTCAGCCCTCAACAGTTAGGGCCTCATTTATGAGAAGTGACGCATCGCTGCGTGAAAGCAGCGATGCGTCACTTCTCAGTGCGCCCTCCTTGCGACACCAATGATGCGTCATATTTATAATATGAATCATCATGTCGCAAGGAAGGACAGATACGTCAGTATAACTGACGTATCTGTCGGCGCAAAAAGTGGCGCGTTGCTGGAGTTGTGTCGGAAGCCTGACGCAACTCCAGCAATGTTCCTTTCACATGGGGCAAGCCCCATGTGAAAGGACCTGCGTTTTGACGCATTGGCGTCCTAGAAGTGGCGCAGCGATATCTCATAGATTTCGCTGCGCCACTCCTACGACCCTTTCTTGCGGGGGTACGCCCACCCTGCATACATTATACCTGGCGCAGGTATAATGTAGCGCAGGGGTTTACAAAGTGACACATCTACCTAGATGCGTCACTTCGTAAATATGGCGCAACATGGCGCATGTTTTACGCCACTGGTGCGTCACAAAAAGTGACGCACTGGTTGCCCAAAAGTGACGCAGGGGCTCATAAATGAGCCCCTTGGTGTTTGTTATCTCCTTTTTAGGCTTTAACACGTCTTTGTAAATGTAAAGTTTACGAACATATGGTTTATTGAACATTTTAAACATCGTTGTCGAATCTCAACCATGTATACATCTTGATATTATATATTGGTTTATTGATTGTTGTTGCTCATTTGGCTTTTTTTTAAAACGTTTTTTAGTTTAATCCTAAACTCCTCATGTCACTCCCCTCACCCATTATCGTCACTGACCAGCTGCGTTTACTTCGCCTCCAACTCCTCTTGCTCCACTATTTCTTCACCCCTGCTGCATCTTTTTTATAATTTCCTCTATCATTAGATAGATCATTTTTAAATGCCTTTACCTCCCTTTACCTGTATCCACCCTTTTATCTTAGACTCACACTTGCTATGTGAACCTGTCACTGAGCCAGTGTGTGTGCCTAGTCCTACCTATGGCATGTTGGTTGATAAAAAACAGGTTTAAGCTTCTTGCGGAATTCAAGAAGAGAGCAGGAGACTCTGATAGGGAGCGAGAGGTTGTTCCATGCTTTAGACTTCAGACTGCTGACAACATCATGTGAGAGACTTCCATCGCCTAGAACAATGAAAGGGGCCACACGCATGTAGAGACAAAATTTGGCATTGCTTGATCCTGATGCGGATCATTAACTACTATATGCTGTTGCGCAACTGCCTCCACAGGGCATATATGTATGTCCTACACATAGGCTGCAGACATCACAAAAACATATTTAGCGCACCGTGCCCATGCTGCTCGCTTCTTGCAATTATAAATTACTACTACTGTCTTAATCCGCCACATACACATACACCAAAGTCTGGCCATGGCTGTCGTAGTGTACAACTCACACAAGCACGCATCAGTGCACAGGTTGGGGACACGGGTGACAACTCCGCGACATAGAGGGAAAGATGGCACTCCTAGTAAGGCACACACTGCCCAACCCCACACCAGTCTCCACAGTGGAATAGTTACTACCACTGTTGAGTAAAGCAATAGTTTGGACGATTCACACCGCGGCGTTCGCCTAAGTGTTAACATGGTTCAAGTTTAAGTTCTAAGTTTCAGTTCCTCAGGATTGGCCCGAAACCCCCGCACACATTACATCGCTGCAGCTACATGGTCCACCCCGTACCAATAGGTCCAATTCAGTAACCAGACATGACACATGTTCAAGTGACCAGGTGGATATTACGCGGCATGCACACGCCCACATGTCGCTATTCCATATTTTCATACTTACAACGCCATAAAGTGGGAATAGTCTTTTCAAGAAACACACATGTCCAGGATCGAGTTGGAGCGCTTGCACAGGAAGTGGATGGGCCAGGTATTCGGCACCACATACTCGGGCACATTGATATGGGCCAGGGCACGAATCCCGTTTGTTTGCGAGGAAGATACTAGTGATGCAGACGGCAGGTACACTTTTGAAAAGGGCGCCTGAATGGCAGGAGTTATTATTAGGCTCCTTCTATTCACCCAATTCCCCCAATTCAGACCAGACCTCCTTCCTTGCGTGCATATCTGAGGTGGTTGCCCGATGGAGCGGGGTCCCCTGGCTCCTAGGGGGAAATTTTAACTCTGTGCTCAATGTGGACCTAGACAGGTCCTTCCCGCCCCTTAACAGAACTCTCTCTGCATCCAACGCACTGGCCCTCTTCGGCTGGCTGGCACATTGGGCCCTGCATGACGTGTGGCGTATCCTCAACCCCACCGCTCGCATATTCTCTCATTATTCAGCAGTACACAGACTGGACATGCGTCTAGACCGGCTGGTGGCCTCACAGGCTTTACTCCCATTGGTCCAGGGTGCTGACTACCTTGGGCGGACCCACTCTGACCACAACCCTCTATTGCTGCAGCTCAGATGGGAAGCATATCGCCCTCCAGCTCCCACGTGGCGTCTCCAACCTAGTGCCCTGGAGGACCCGGTGTTTCGCTCGTCACTTTTGAGCTGAATGAAGAAATTAGAAAAAGGGGTGTCCCAAAGCGTGTTTCCCCATGTAATTTTTCATAGGGATTTTAGACACGACTACAGCCTGAACCACTAAACAGAATTACACCAAATTTGACAGAAAGCTAAACATTCGTCCAGAAAGGTCTCTTTTTGGAATCTGGTGCAAATCTGTTCAGTAGTTTTGGAGTTAGCTAAGAAAAATGATTTATGTATACCTAGCAATGAAAATCCGATGTGGATCTGACATATCTGATGGTGAGATCTGATTGGATGCCACCACTTCAACCAGGAAGTGGTAGCAGCCATCTTGGGATTTAGCCTAACTCCCAAGAACAATGACTACAAAATTATGGGGCCCACTGTAATTAGAAAGGGAGGGGGAGCAGGGCCCCCCACCAGAAGCCATTATTGGCCCTGGGGACCCCATCCTCAGGGCCAGCTCCTGCTATTTCCCAGGGTGCCCCAAGGACAAAGAAGGTTCCCTAACCGCACTGGCTCAGACAGGGAAATCTGTGTTTGCTTTCGCTTGGTGGGATCAATTTTAAAGCTCCTGCCAGCTGGCAGCGGGCTTCAGATCTGTTTCAAACCGATCTAAATATTGCTCCCCTCTGCATTTTTAGCTGCTGCCTGCAGACAGGAGCAATGCTGGTTCCCACTGGATGCTGGAAGCCAGCTGGAGCCACAGGGGCCACTGAGCTCCCCCTTCAGCCCCAAAGGAGAATATGGTGGGTAACTTGGGTGGGATCCGCAGGACCAAAATCAGTCTGGATGGGGCCTCCTGCCCTCCTTCCACATTTTTAATAAGGGCGGGCCCCAGGTGATGGGGTCTCCAGGGCTAAAGTCAGCCCATGGAGGGGGGGTATGCAGCGTACACAGAGTAGGGTTGGCTGCATGCGGAGGGCCAACTCCCACTGCGCATGGCCGGTGGCTGTGCATGGCGGCAGTTGGATTAACGTATGGTAATTAAATATTACTTTACATTAAAAAAACTAGAAATTCACTGAAGAAAAACAAAGGATACAGGGATGTTATAGTTAGGAAATAGCATCAAAAACCCTCAAAATTCACAGAAATAAAACAAAGGTTACAGGGGCGTTTCAGTTAGGAAGTAGGATAAAAATAAACTTAGAAATACACTAAAAAAATCAGAGGTTACAAGGGCGTTATAGTAGGTTCAGATTTAACTCACACAAAACTATCGAAATTCAGCAGTTATAGTTATATCAAGTAACTATAACTTGTGCCCTAAGGGATCCATAACTCACACGATCCACATGCACTGCTACATACCCGACATATTGCACCGCTCATTACATTTTCTATGACACTGTTGATAATATTAGTGC
This sequence comes from Triturus cristatus, assembly GCF_964204655.1. Lineage (NCBI taxonomy): Eukaryota > Metazoa > Chordata > Amphibia > Caudata > Salamandridae > Triturus > Triturus cristatus. Next base: position 1,194,772,132 of record NC_140591.1, read on the forward strand.
AACATTTCCTGCCAAATTATTAATGAGAAATGGATGGATGGGAGTTATAGTAACCTTAGGGCACAAGTTATATATACTTGAGATAAATCTAAGAATAACTGCTGAATTCTATGGTTTTGTGTGTGTAGAATCTGAACCTAACTATAAAGTCCCTGTAACCTTTGTTTTTTTTGGTGAATTTATATATATGTTACCTGTGTGGAAAAGAGTACTTCAGGGTAAAGGATGCAAGGTAAAAATCAATTACATATACTTACTCATATTGTACTTACCTGCGGAGTAAAAACTGCAGGGTAAAGGCAAAGCAGGGTAAATACCGCGGAATGAAAGATAACATACTAGTGAAGATTATTTTGTATTTTAATTTTGCAAACCCGAACATTAATCTTTGAACCGATAGCTCCACAAACATTGCTAGTTTTTATAATCGCGCGCCCACATAAAAAGCACATAATCCAGATTTTACATCTCGTTTCCATCATTTTGCACTGCCTCTCAGTCTCCTCCTCTTCTTGAGTCCCAGACTGTCCTCCCTTTTTACCCCAGCAATTCTCTCCACTCACCTCTCGGGTGCTTCTTCGTGAACTAATTTGACTTTATTTTAGATACCTACTTCTTCATCCCCTCAGTAGTTACCCCCTTAAATCTTCTCTACCTTCTTCTTTCAGATATCTACTCTGCTGCATTTTTTCACTATCCCTACTTCATCTGAGAAACACAGGCAGTAGGAGACATGGATACCTGGAGAAAAAAAACAAGCAATACTGAAATAGGGAGGTGAGTTCCTCCTGAAAGGATGCTGGATGTTGTGTACCACCACATCTATTAGGAAACACACTTTCTAAATGCCATTCAGCTCTTTGCAAAAACGTTTATGAGTGAATTAAGGACACAAAAAGTAACATCTTTGTACATCCCGCCACTCTTCCTTTCCTTACTGTCTCATATCATTTCCTGCTCTCTCCATTCCCTCCCCAAGCTCACAGAGTTCAAGAGTGACTATGGCAGTCCTGTGCAAGATTGGTGTAGAGTGATGAGAGATACTCTTGAGATTTGAGGAACCAAAGTTATTAGCACTGTACATTACAGGATTGGTCCAAATGACTTGGGATGTGATCTTCCAGAAGAGATTGCAACTAGGAGAAAGGACTCATAGTGAAGAAATCATAATATGTAGTGTGGTGATGTAAATTGAAAGTGAAAGAGCAAAAAGACAATGGACTAACTGTACAGTGGGGGACAAGAAGACCAGTTCCTTGCTAAACTTCAGATTAATGCATTCAGATAGTGAAGTCCACATCACTCATGTACTTCCTTCACTTTCATATGGTATCCATATGTATTTCATGTGTCTCTTTATCGAATCTATACCAACCTGTCTTTATCTTCCTGTAACAGGTGTGTATTGTTTGTGGTCATTCCAAATCTTCAATCAACCCCTTTCCACACTGGAAATGGTCGGGGATGTACGGCCCGTTCAGGATGGGAAGGGGAATGGCGCTCCCAAAGATTTGCTGGGGCTATAATGGAGGGGTTTCTCCACAGAGGAAAATATTTTCGCTGTAAAAAAACAATGTAAAAAAATTTACTTTTGCCCAGGGTGCTTCATTACTTCTTTGCGGAATTCTAAGCTATCTAAAAATTCAATAAAGTAGTAATATAGACATGCAATATGTTCCACATGACATTTCAAGAAGTATGCCTAAAAATGTGTGCCTAGTGCATTTTTCTGGGCGCACTACTAGGAATGTTTCTAAATACCAAGCAACTTAAAAAAAAGTATCTTCAGGCAGAGATCTAAATCTTTATCCACACTTTTACTTTTTATTAGTGATTTGGGCTAGTTTTGTTCAGGGTTCCTCACCGTGCAAAAGAATACTTGCAGTAAGAGGACCTGTAATTAAAATGTTGCTAGTAGGCCTGCAGCAAGGATTGTGCCACCCACTTCAGTAGTCTTTTAAATATGTCTCAGGCCTGACATTGCAGAGCAGGTGTAGGCAGTTTCAAACCGCCACATCAACCTATCACCCCTAAAGTAGGCCCTAGACAGCCCTAAGGACAGGGTAGAGTATATTTAAAAAGCAGGACATGCACTTGTAAGTTTTACATGTAATGGTAGTGAAAAACGATTACATTTGAGTTTCAATACTGCAAGGCCTTTTTCTCCTTTTTGGATTACCTTATTACCTTACCTTATTATATTTTATAAGTGTATTTTCCAATTAGGAAAAGATAGACATTTCAAGTTTGGTGTCTCTGGACTCAGAATTTAAAAATCATAACTTATGGTAAAGTTGGATTCTAAGTTGCAAGTCTGGAAATTTCACTTTTAGAAAATTTGTATGGGCAAATTACCCAATTTGAAATTTGAAATTTGAAAAACATTGATAATCATGACATTACAAAATACATTCGACCATTAGATACACATTAGATACACAACTCAAAAGTGCTCTCAAAGTGCTTTTCACTTGAAACCCGTCTCATAATGGACAATATGCAGAGGTTATGATCATTATTGTTTGAGAAACTAACCTCTTGCTTATCATGTCTCTCACGTGTTGAGGGATCACTTTTTTAAAGTAGACCTTCAAATTATTTGCGATTGCCTGCTGTAAGGATTTTGGTTCTTATTTAATACTCCACAAGTGTGTCCGTCGACGCGTTTTGAATTATTTATTGCTTTTAGGTTCTCCTCAGGACCGTGACTGGTTAGGTCCTTTGAAACAATAAATACAATTGGTTTTAGTGCACTAATTTTTGTTTGGTTCTATTACCTGAAGTGCCTCCTTCAAAACTTAGATTTTTCTTATTACCTGTATTTTCTTCAAGTTCAACAGTTGTGTTGTGCTTCATAGGGTGTCTTCTGCCACAGTTAGTAGAGTTTTGTTGATTGCTTCTGTCTTCCAAAGCAATTTGTTTTCTGGAGAAGGAGTTATTATGTTAGAAGAGAATTGCAGAGTTTGCGCTTAAACTGTAAATAATCTATTATGCATTGTCGAATTGCCTTTAAGGCTGTTATGTACAGAGGGCCGATAGATTACAAGGATTTCCATTTAATTGGATGAAAGTATTTGCATGGCTTTTCAATTTGTTCAGGGACATTGACTTTTTCTTGTAGTATCAACAGACAACTGCATTTTAGATATTCAGGTGCAGCAAAATTGTATCTCTCTGCAAAATACTTTACAGTGGAATGCATGCCGGCTGTTTTCCTCTTGTATCAAATAGTAAATGCATCTCGTTGTGATTTAACCTTGAGACGTGTTTATTAAACTCTTATTTAGTGTGCTACGTGTTTGTTTGTAAACATGTATTTATCATGTTCCAGAGCATAATCAATTTTTAAGCCATCCACGCTGGTGAGTCATAGTTATTGTTACATTGTATCTCTCCGTTTCCTATAGCAGGAACGCTGCACTGTGTGCTGGTTAAACTGACTTTGGCAACATATGACACAATTTATGTAACATTGTATCTCTTTACTTGCTTCTTTTAGTGAGTTATTTTTTCTTACTTTAACCATTATGGGCATCTGCCTGTCTCTGAATACACACCTAGTGTGGGTGACAGCTAGGTTTTGTGCATTCCCTCTATACAACCACACACAACGAGAGCTTAGGTTTGCCAGATGGGCCAACCACATCCTGGTGGGTCATCTTTGCCAGGATGGGGAGGAGGAGCTGACACTTGCACCTGAATGTGCTGTGCCTGTTTGCACACAAAGAGCTCCATAAGCCCCTGTGGTGAGTCAGGAGCCAGGACATAAAGGGCAGGAACTCTCTTTGAAGTCTCCCCCACTTCAAAGGCAAAACTGAGTATAAGCACTGGATCTCAGACACCGGCACTTCAGTATAGTTCTGGACCTGAGTAAATTCTGCCAGGAAAAAGGACTTCTGTGCTGCTGAAAGCATTGTCCCTCTGCTGTTCTGGACTGTGCTGGACTTTGCTCGACTCCTGCTTTGCTGTGCCTGCCCTGCTGCCCTTTTTGCCTTGGAGTGAAAAGGACTGATCTGCATCTCTACATCAGCAGAACCTAAGTGACTCCAAGGGCTTGATGGCTTGCCTCCAGTTCTGAGGTCTCAGGGACATCAAAGCCTTCCAAAAACCCAGCACAGCCTCTGGACTTTGCCAACTGTGAGTCTTGATCTGCCAAGTGGTGCCAATCTAGTCCTGGGCCTTTGAAAGTGGGTTTTATGGCTGTTGTCCTACAAAATCCACGCATTTCGTAGTTGCGTCTGTCAGAACCAATGCATCTTCCCTCGACGCAGACACATCGCCGCTGCTGCTGAGGACAAAGACATTGCATTGACAGCTGCGTGTCTCCATGATGACACATCGCCTAGATTCCTAAGAAGCCGATGCATCTTGGATTGCACAGCTCGGAACGACACATCACCTACATCCAGCCAGATCAACGATGACGCATTGCCTTCTCTGCACCACTCATCAGTTCTGCCGGCGGCGCAACAAGGTACTTTTTCAGTGGGACAAGGATGGTCCCTGTATCTGATCCGCGCTCCATGACGGTCAGCCTGAACTTTCGAATTTACCCTGGTCAAGCGCAACCAGATGTCCACGGTTGACGCTTTATGCTGTTAAGCCCTATATTTGCAAATATTCCTTCAGATTCATAACTGGACAATTGGATTTTTGTTATTTTGGTCTTGTTTTGTTCAATAAATGGAGCTCTATTCTTCTATCAAGGTGTAGTATATTTTTGAGTGGCGCTTTCACAGTTTTACTATTTTAAGTGTTGCACAAATAATGTACCCATTGCCTCCCAAGTGAAGCCTCCCTGCTCTGTACCAAGCTACCAGAGGGTGAGCACAGGTTAATTTATGGTGTGTAACTGAATTGCCCTGAATAGCATTGTGTCCCTACTTGGAAAAATGCATACCCCTGACAACTAGAGACTCAGGGGCAGATTTACAACAAGTGACGCTTAGCACCAGCACTGTGTCAACGCTAGTATCCACGGTTGCACCATATTTACATCTTGGCGGACCATGGCGCAATGCTGCATCCTGCGTCAGAAGAACTAATGTAGGTGCTCCAAAAGACTTTTGGTATTCACAGAAGGCATTTAGAAGTAGTAAAGTTAGTAGTCCTAACTTTACTACTACTAAATGCCTTCTGTGAATACCAAAAGTAGTAAGTTTAGGATTTTGTCTTCAAGTTAGTAGTGGTAAAGTTAGTAGTCCTAACTTGACTACTACTAAATGCCTTCTGTGAATACCAGAAGCAGTAAGTTTAGGATTTTGTCTCAGATTAGTTTTGTGAATCTGCCCCGTAGTGTCTGTGCAGGGTAAAACTCATGTATGCACCATAATGTTGGTAACTATGTTGCACCCCTGCATCTCAGAAGTGGTGTAGCGTGGTGTTCAGACAAGGAGGCTAATGCCTTGCAATGCCACTTACTAGTAAATGTGCCTTTATAGTGTTGCCTGCAAAGGGTACATACCATCAAGAAAACTCAAAGCAAGGCAGTGTTGCTTCATGTGTCCTTGCAATTATGGGCCATCACACTGCACCACTGGTGTATCACAAAAGGTGGTGCAATGCTGATGCTAGGGGGCATAAGTCTTGCACCTAGGTCAGCATCACAATAATGATATCTTGGTTGGCCTACAGCAATCAGATTTTGAAAAACACATGTGAAGCTGTAGAGAAACTTTTTCTTGGAATCAACATGCAAGCAGTAGTAACACATTTATCTCTTTTCAGCAGATGCACCTACAACATCTGAACAGGTTGATGAAACACCTGATTTGCAAGACATGGATGAGAACCTGCCCACCATTGACCATGATACCCTTGATCAAATCCTGTCCACCATACGGTCACCTTCTCTGCCTGCTGAGAGTGACACCAATGCAGCATACAAAGTTGTGCTACAAGATCAATGTCTCATTCTTCTGTGTTTAGCCAATTACCCTTTGTTCCTTTTTGGAGACGTGTAAATACATTTAAGCATCTGTGACAGTGTGTGTAATGACTCAATATGTGTCTTGAAAGGACCACAATGTGCATGCTGCAAGACCATGTACAAGTACTCCCATTTGAAGCAGAGAAAATTCTGTGTTCACTTGTCAACATAGCCACAGCAAGTGTAAGAAGTCATATCAGTAACCAAGAAGTCTGCCAAGTAGTTCCTTTAAACGCCATACACCATCACTGCAACTCAACATGTCCTGTTTGCAGACATTGTGATGAGCATTGGCCTTGATTTAACACTTGTTATACACTATCATGTAGAGCATTTTCATGAAATGGGTTAAACAACACCTAACCCCCCGGTCCTCGGTGATACGGCAGTCGGCGCCGTGGTTCACGGAGGCGTTGCGCCTGACTCGCAGTCATTGCAAGGTTGCCGAGCGGGCCTGGCGCCTTCACTATGACGGGGAGGCCAAACTTACCTACAGATCGGTGGTGAAGGCCTACCATTGCGACATTTTGGGTGCCAAACGGGAATATCTTGCTAGGAGGATTGAGGCGGCGGCGAACTCCTGTAAGGAGATCTTCACGATTGTGAAGGAGTTCACGGCCCCCTCCTCCTTTTCATCCCAGCCGGTTCCATCGGATGCGTGGGCATGTGATCTTGCCACTTTTTTCACCAACAAGATCAAGGCAATTCAGGCCTCCTTCTCGGAGAGCGTGGCGGAGGGTTGCTGTGGCCGTGGGGCCGGACTCGGAACATCGTCCCTGCCTATGGCAGTTCTGGCTGACTTTCCTCCTGTTTCCAGCGATATGTCCCGGGCTCTGCTGGCCAGTCTTAAATCTGGCTCCCCACTTGACCCCTGCCCTGCCAAATTTTTGGCCGGGATGGCGGCAGTGGTGAATCCCCTGGTCAATCCGATCCTCAATGCCTCCTTGAGGGAGGGGAGTGTCCCTCGAACCTGGAAAAGGGCGATGGTGATCCCCCTTCTGAAAAAGCCTGGCCTTGATGCCGAGGTTTTGGCCAACTACAGGCCAATTTCACTGCTCCCGGCCTTGGCTAAGATCACCGAGAAGCATGTGCATGGTGTATTGTCGAGCTTCTTGGAAACTAATAATCTGCTCCATCCATCCCAATCCGGGTTCCGTCCTAATTTTAGTACGGAAACGGCGTTGGTGGAGGTCTCTGAGATCATCAGGGAGACCTTGGATGTGGGTGGCAAGGCCATGCTAGTCATGTTGGACCTGTCGGCGGCCTTTGACACCGTCCCCCATGAGGCGCTCCTTGCCAGGCTTTATGACATCGGCCTTAGGGGGACGGTGCTCAGATGGTTTTCATCTTTTCTAGAGGGCCGCCGCCAGACGGTCTGGGTGTCCCAGAGCTCCGCCGAGATGCCGTCATTGGGAGTGGGGGTTCCCCAGGGGTCTGTATTGAGCCCGACATTGTTTAACATCTTTATGTCCCCCCTGGCGGCTGCGGTGGAGGCTTACGGAGCCCAGATCGTGTCCTATGCTGACGACACGCAACTCCTTTTCACATGTGCTAAAGATCAGCCATTTGATGGGAAGAGAATACGGGACTGTCTGGATATGGTCTTTGGCTGGTTCGAACGGAACAGCCTAAAGGCCAACTCCAGCAAGTCGGAGGTGCTATTCTTCGGCTGTGTCACCGATCCAGAGTGGCGGCAGTGGTGGCCGGCCGCCATGTGTCCCCCGGCGCAGTCTTCCTTGGTGGCCAAAAATCTTGGCGTTAAGCTCGACAATCAGCTTTCTCTTAGATCGCATGTTCTTTGCCTGGCTGGCACCTGTTTCGGGGTTCTGAAAATGCTCCGCACGGTGCAGGCGCCTATCGGATCCAGGTTGGATTATGCTAATGCCCTTTTTCTGGGTCTGCCCGAATATTTGGTCCAGCGTCTGCAGGTGACACAGAATTCTGCGGCGCGCGCAATTTTTGGCTTACATAGACGCGCACGGGCTTCTGGTCTTCTGCAGACGCTGCACTGGCTCCCGATCCGAAAGCGGATTATGTTCAAATCCCTGACGCTGGTACATAAAGCTCTGTTCGGCTCAGGTGCTGGCTATCTCCAGAAGAGATTGGCCTTTTATCGTCCTGCCCGCTCGCTGCGCTCGGAATCCCTCTTCACGGTTGTGGTCCCGCGCGTGAGGAAGGCACGGATTGGGGGGCGATCTTTCAGCCACAAGGCCACCCAGCTGTGGAACTCGCTCCCACTGGCATTGCGCAGTACCTCCAATCTGCTTCAATTCAGAAAGAATTTGAAGACCTGGCTTTTTAATTCGTCTGTTTAAGCGGACTCTTTTCCTTTTTTTCTTTTGGCGCCTCTGTTCTTATTGTTATGCTGTTACACACTGTAGCTGTATGTGGAAAGCGCCGGGACGCTCTTTTAGAGTAGCCGAGCGCTATATAAACGCATTTTAACATAACATAACATAACATAACCTGCCAATGTGGAATGTGTATGTGCTGTCCATCTGTGTAAGAACTAACACTTAATTTCAGAAATAGAATAGCACTCGACATTGATGTCACTGAACATTGAAGTGAAAGGTGAAAAATGACAGCATCATGTATGACAACTCCCAACAGTGTCTGCCCCAAACTGTTGAGTCTCAAGTGTTAAAATCACATGTCCAACAATGTCAGACAAATGATGCTTCACCATACTAAATGTGCCATGCCCACTGACACAAACACAAAATCCAAATTACATTGCATGTGCCTAATCAATCAAAACCAGAAATATGTGAACTGTAATGCCTCCGATCAATGAACAAGAGTATTATGGCAAATGTTTCATTTTTATTAACAATAAAAACTATAGCAAAAACTACTTGAACATCTATCAAACTTCCTTATCCTAAATATTTCTAAAGCCCTACATCGCTATCTCAAAAACTATCTAACCTAACTATGAGTTACCTACATAACTTAACTTATCCTATGCTAAACATGTACCACGTTAGATCACTAAAACATCAGCCCCCACTCCCCCTTAGCACATCAATGCACAATGGACATACACATACTTAAGCTATACATATACTAAGCTAACAAGTCATCAAACACATAAATAGAGTTTCTGTATTTTTTTTGTTTTTTTGTTTTTTTATGTCAAGTAAGAAAAATCAGAAAAAAAATAACTTGCCCAACAACCCCAAAGTATAGAAGAATGAGAAAGAGAAGAGTAAAATAAACCTATAAATATGTTCAAAATGCTAACTAAACTACCTAACACTACCTAATCTTACCTACACTACACCTACACTATAACTAAAGCATAAAAATATTAACGATGCACTCGGGTTGTTAAAATTTCAAGCATAGTGCTCTTAGCTGCCACACACAAAAATACTTGCTCGAGATGAAAAAATCACAGTCTGTCGGAAAGAGGAAACACCTCCTTCGTCTCCCGAGTGCATCATGAAATACAGAGGACTTTCTGTGATACTATTTTTTAATATTGGTGCATTCTGGGTAAAGTGTTTTTTAATTGAGCCAGAAGACCACTGGGATATTATGATACTCACCTGCGAACAAGGCGCATGCGCACTGAAACGCGTAAGGTAAAAGAGTTGATGCTGCCATGCACAGACCAAATAAAGTGTCAGCAAGAGAGGATGTCACAGCTGTGGGCTCTCCATTCTTCGTGTTGCTGTTTTTTAACAGGATCCTCCATTGCTGCTTTAGAGCCTGCCCTGCAGAGTTGGTGGCCCCGGTAAAGTGGAGAAATATGTGGTGATTTAATGGAAGGGCATGACTCGCTCGATACCACACCAGCCTAATGGACTTCCGAATTGATTTGGTGATGGCTAAGAGAAAGGGAGACGAAGGAGGTGTTTCCTCTTTCCGACAGACTGTGATTTTGTCATCTCGAGCAAGTATTTTTGTGTGTGGCAGCTAAGAGCACTATGCTTGAAATTTTACCAACCTGAGTGCATCGTGAAATACAGAGGACTTTCCGTGATACTATTTTTGAATATTGGTGCATTCTGGGTAGTAAAGTGTTTTTTTAATTGAGCCGGAAGACCACTGGGATATTATGATACTCACCTGTGAACAAGGCGCATGCGCGCCGAAACGCATAAGGTAAAAGAGTTGATGCTGCCATGCACAGACCAAATAAAGTGTCAGCAAGAGACGATGTCACAGCTGTGGGCTCTCCATTCTTCGTGTTGCTGTTATTTAACAGGATCCTCCATTCCTGCTTTAGAGCCTGCCCTGCAGATTTGGTGGCCCTGGTAAAGTGGAGAATATGTGGTGATTTAATGGCTGGGCATGACTCGCTCGATACCACACCAGCCTAATGGACTTCCGAATTGATTTGGTGATGGCTAACAGAAAGGGAGACAAAGGAGGGGTTTCCTCTTTCCGACAGACTGTGATTTTGTCATCTCGAGCAAGTATTTTTGTGTGTGGCAGCTAAGTGCACTATGCTTGAAATTTAACAACCCGAGTGCATCGTGAAATACAGAGGACTTTCCGTGATACTATTTTTGAATATTGGTGCATTCTGGGTAAAGTGGTTTTTAATTGAGCCAGAAGACCACTGGGATATTAGGATACTCACCTGTGAACAAGGCGCATGCGCACCGAAACGCATAAGGTAAAAAGTGTTGATGCTGCCATGCACAGACCAAATAAAGTGTCAGCAAGAGAGGATGTCAGAGCTGTGGGCTCTCCATTCTTCGTGTTGTTGTTTTTTAACAGGATCCTCCATTGCTGCTTTAGAGCCTGCCCTGCAGAGTTGGTGGCCCCGGTAAAGTGGAGAAATATGTGGTGATTTAATGGAAGGGCATGACTCGCTCGATACCACACCAGCCTAATGGACTTCCGAATTGATTTGGTGATGGCTAACAGAAAGGGAGACAAAGGAGGGGTTTCCTCTTTCCGACAGACTGTGAATTTTTTCATCTTGAGCAAGTATTTTTGTGTGTGGCAGTTAAGAGCACTATGCATGAAATTTTAACAACCCGAGTGCATCGTGAAATAAAGAGGTCTTTCCGTGATACTATTTTTGAATATTGGTGCATTCTGTGTAAAGTGGTTTTTAATTGAGCCAGAAGACCACTGGGATATTATGATACTCACCTGTGAACAAGGCGCATGCGCGCCGAAACGCGCAAGGTAAAAGAGTTGATGCTGCAATGCACAGACCAAATAAATTGTCAGCAAGAGAGGATGTCACAGCTGTGGGCTCTCCATTCTTCATTTATGTACATATATATATATATATTCACTGAAAAAAACTATAGGTTTCAGGGGTGTTATAGTTAGCTGGACTTTTCACTCGTACAAAACCATTGAAATTCCCCCGTTATAGTTAGTTCAGCTAACTATAACTCGTGCGCCCGCAATGCACTGCTGATGACGTCACATATTACATCACTCATGACATGGTCAGTGACATCACTCATGACATCACTGATGACATCTCAAAAAAAATTTCAGACGGATACTGGTGGTAAACTGAGTCTGACTAACCAGTCCTAGAGCCAGTGCTATGTTAAAAGACACTCAGAATACAGTGAAAACACCTACATACACTAGGGAACACTATGCGTTGGGGTCCCCCTGTGATTGGCATGACCTCCTCTTTAAGCCCCTAGTATATAATAGGGCAGGGGGATTAAAACTACCTCTTAAAACGCGCCACAGGGCATGTTTGCACACGTCACCTCAAGCCCCGTCCCCCCCCTTCCCCACTGTGTAAACACGCCCTGTGGCCGTTTTAAGTTGGGAGATTAAGTCCCCTTGAATCCTGAGGGTCCCTAGGGTCCAACTAGACCACTAGGTACCTCCAGTAAGCGTCATAGAGCTGCGTTGCAGAGAGATGTAAAAAGGGGCACGGCCTAGACCACCTCTCTGCAATGCAGCGCAGTGGCGCTTACTGGAAGCCCCTGGTGGGCTAGTTAGCCCCCAGGGGCCCTCAGGAATGAAGGGGAATTATTTCCCCAACTTAAAACGCACCATAGGGCGTGTTTGCACACGTCACCTCAGGCCCCATCCCTTCCCTTACCCACTGTGTAAACACACCCTGTAGCTGTTTTAAGTTGGGAGATTAAGTCCCCTCGAATCCTGAGGGTACCTAGGGGCAAAAAAGACCACTAGGTACGTCCAATAAGCGCCATTGCAGAGAGGTGTAAAAAGGGGCATGGCCTGCACCACCTCTCTGCAACGCAGACCAGTGGCGCTTACTGGAAGCACCTGATGGGCTAGTTGGCCCCCAGGATCCATTGCCTCTTTCCTCTCTGTTCTCTGTTGTCCATGTGCATGGTCCTGTCCCCTCCGTATTGCTTTCTATGGATTGTTGTGCTGCACTCCCGTCCCGCATGCCCTGTGTGGTGTATTGTGCTGCTGCAATCCCTGATGCCTGCCCTGTAGGGTCAGTTTGGTGCACCTCTCCATGTCCCTCCTGTCCTCTGTTATCCGAGTCCATGTCCCTACCCCAATTCCTCCTGCCTTCCATGATCCAACGTACCATAATTGCAAACATTTAGAACTTGGTAACAGGGAGATTTTGAAAAAAAAAACTGGGGATTGATTTTCCCCTTTGAGTTACATTGAAGAGGAGATTGTAGACAGGAGACATATCAAATAAAGCCCATTTGAACTTAAAAACATTGGACGTTCCCTGGCTGAATCGGGTCTGTTGGCATGTATGGTTGTACTACCACTGCCTCTTCCTTCTGCCCACAATGGTCTATTATATTGCCACAGCCTCTCTTGTCAGTCCTGTATTGTTGGTTTGTTGCCCCTGCCACCCTTTCCACTGTCCTCCATAGTCTGTTGTGCTGCCACTGCCCTTCCTGCCTGCCCAGTATGGTCAAATTGTTGCCTCTGCACCCTCCTACCTGCCTTCAATTTTCAGAGTCCGTGCCCCTGGCCTCTGCCTCTCAACAGTATCCTAATGAACAACTAGATTGCTAACATTCTATATTTATTACAAAAGTGTGGAACGCCTGACGTCATCTTGATGTAATCAAAACTGTAATACCTAGAGCATTTCCTTTAGAAATTACATATATGAGAGGGTCTTATTTGCATCAAAATTATGGTTAGTGCTCTAAAAAACTAAAATGAGGACATATTTTCTGAGTTTTCAAATAGCGACAAAGCACTTTTAACTTATTTGTTATCTTTATGTTTTTTATCCAGTTGGCCACTTGATTAAATGTTGCACTTAGGGGAGAGGATGTGGTGTTACTTCCAGAGCTGCAGACTTTGCAACTGGGGAACCAGGTTGGAGTTTCTGCTTCAGCTCAACATTCTGTGATTCTGGTCAAATCACTTAATCTCCCCATGTCTACAACCAAAATGAATTTGATCTTGTGTGATGTAACCAATGCTCATGTAAAGCACTCCAATACCTGACAAGTCTGCACTATATAAAACTGCAAAAACACAAAAAATAAGTGTTTTGCACACTTCTGTCATTGGGCTACATGTGGGCTACATCTGGGTGATATTTGTGCTGCATTTGGGCTCTTTTGTCCCTGGTGGCCACCTTGGGAGATTTATTTGTTATGAAGTTTCCTAATTTCCTCATTTATTGCAGTCTCCTCAGTAGGAAATGCTTTCAGTTTTTTACTTTGATTCCATCAAGAAGGTATTCAGATATGTCACACATTTGCCATAAATTCTGAATGTTAGCATTCTAGTTGCTCATTAGATCACTGTAGTAAAGCTACTGCTCACCACGGAAGTCTGCTGCTGGTATTAAAAGTGCATGTTTCAGTCTGCATGTCAGAATTTTTTAATGAAATAGAAGAGGATTTGAGAAGTCACTCAACATGTGCCCTAATTTTTCTTTCTTCAGCACTAATCATAATTTCTATGACAAAATGAACCCCCTCATTGTGTTGCTTTTTAAATTAAATGTTTTAAGTGTAACCAGTTTATTCCAATCAAGATTGCTTCAGGTGTGCCATACTTTTGTCATAAGTAAGACAGTAAGCGCTCTAGTTGTTCTTAAGAACACTCTGGGACATTCTGTCATTGGGCTATAATTGGGCTACATCTGGGTGATATTTAGGCTACATTTGGGCTCTTTTGTCTCTGGTGGCCATCTTGGGAGACTTATGTGTTATGAAGTTTCCTAATTTCCTAATTTACTGCAGTCTCCTCAGTAGGAAATACTTTCAGTTTTTTACTTTGGTTCCATCAAGAAGGCATTCAGATGTGTCACACATTTGCCATAAATTCTGAATGGTAACACTCTACTTGCTCATTAGATCACTGTAGTAAAGCTAGTGCTCACCAGGGAAGTCTGCTGCTGGTATTCAAAGTGCATGTTTCAGTATGCATGTCAGAATTTTTTTATGAAATAGAAGAGGATTTGAGAAGTCAAATTGTGCCCTATTTTTTCTTTCTGCAGCACTAATCATACTTTCTATGGCAAAATGAACCCCCTCATTTTGTTCCTTTGCAAATGAAATGTTGTACGTGTTGCCACTTTATTCCAATCAAGATGGCTTCAGGTGTACCATACTTTTGTCATAAGTAAGACTGTTAGCGCTCTAGTTGTTCGTTAGAACACTCTGGGACATTCTGTCATTGGGCTATAATTGGGCTACATCTGCGTGATATTTGGGCTACATTTGGGCTCTTTTGTCTCTGGTGGCCATCTTGGGAGACTTATTTGTTATGAAGTTTCATAATTTCCTCATTTACTGCAGTCTCCTCAGTAGGAAATACTTTCAGTTTTTTACTTTGATTCCATCAAGAAGGCATTCAGATGTGTCACACATTTGCCATAAATTGAGAATGTTAGCACTCTAGTTGCTCATTAGATCACTGTAGTAAAGCTACTGCTCACCAGGGATGTCTGCTGCTGGTATTGAAAGTGCATGTTTCAGTCTGCATGTCAGAATCTTTTAATGAAATAGAAGAGGATTTGAGACGTCACTCAAAATGTGCCCTAATTTTTCTTTCTGCAGCACTAATCATACTTTCTATGGCAAAATGAACCCCCTCATTTTGTTCCTTTTTAAATTAAATGTTTTAACAGTTACTACTTTATTCCAATCAAGATGGCTTCAGGTGTGCCATACGTTTATCATAAGTAGGACTGTTAGCGCTCTAGTTGTTCTTTGGAACACTGTGTGAAGCTGCAGTAGAACACAAAGGAATCAACTGACAGTCTCTGCCCTTGTTGGATGTATATGTTTTACTGAGAATGTCAGACCTCATTCTCACATGACTGAGAAAGATAATGTGAATTTACAGAAATATGCTCTCAGTTTAGTTTATAGATCACCTTCCAAACCTCTGTGGGAAAAGCATGAGAAAATAGTTTTCTCTCAAACATGAATCATGATATCACAGCAAAAGGCTTTTTCACATGGTAAAATCACCTTAGAACACACCACAATTCCTAAAATGAGTATGGTACCATCAACAAATGATTTATAATGTAACTAAAGTCTTAAAAACTTCTATTAACTGCAATGCTTTTTAATGAAGTGCTATCATGTATATTGGTTCCAAGATGGCTGCCAACACTTCTTGGATGAAGTACTGACAGCCAATCAGATCTCACGATGAGATGTGTGGTTAGGCTCCGCCCAGATATATATGTGATTTTGATTTTGATTTTCTCAGGAACTACTGAACGGATTTACACCATTTAAGCAAAAGGCATGACTCTGAACCAAGGTCTACCTTTCTGTCAAATTTGGTGTAATTCTGTTCAGCAGTTCGGGCTGTAGCTGCGGCTAAAGGTCCTATGGGAAATTGCATGGGGAAAACACGTTTTGGGACCACCTTTTTTCTCAGTCCCCGCTACACGAATCATCCTGAGACTTTCAGGATAGGAGCGGACCGGAGCTGGCCAAAAGTTTTGAAAATTTCGCGAAGATTCGTCAACGGGCGCCAAAGTTATTCCAAATAGAATGTTGCAGATTTCCTATATATATATATATAACCTACTGGCGGTCGCCAGTAGGTAGTTATAGTTAGGACCTATTTTCCACAGGAAATCCGCAACATTCTATTCCCAATATGTCTTGCGCCGGTTGACGAATCTTTGCGAAATTTTCCAAACTTTTGGCCAGCTCCGGTCCGCTCCTATCCTGAAAGTTTCGGGGTGTTTCATCAAGTGGGGGCCGAGGAAAAATGGGGGTCCCAAAATGCGTTTTCCCCATTCAATTTCCCATAGGATCTTTTGACGCAGCTACAGCCCGTACTGCTGAACGGAATTACACCAAATTTGGCAAAGAGGTAGTCCTCAGTTCAGACTCGTGCCTTTTGCTTAAATGGTGTAAATCCATTCAGCAGTTCCTGAGAAAATTAGAGTTAAAAGTACATATATATCTATGGCCTCGGAGGATCCGCGCACCCTATGCGCACCCTGAGCGCACCCTCTGTGAACCGTGTGCGCACCCTCCCGATCACGCGTTGAATGCTAATTGGCTGTCAAGTGTCTGTCAACATTCGAAACCAGGAACTGTTGACAGCCATTTTGTGCCTCAGTAGAAGCGAGGCTGAGGAAGTAAGGGAAATAAGTGTGTGAAAGATGTAAAGGGGGCAGGGTAGAAATACTCTGACCCTCTAATGTTGCTTAGGGGGTCCCAGAAGGACCCCCCAGGGCCCCCTTTTTAAAAAAAAAAACTGCAAAATGCGCGCAGGGTGCGCAGATCCGGCTGCAAAAAAACCTTAGAAATTCACTGAAAAAACCATAGGTTTCAGGGACGTTACAGTTAGCTGGACATTTCACTCTTACAAAACCATAGAAATTCCACCGTTATAGTTAGTTCAGCTAACTATAACTCGTGCCCCCGCAATGCACTGCTGATGACGTCACATATTATATCATTCATGACATGGTCAGTGTCATCACTGATGACATCTCAAATGGCATCACTGATGACATCATCCAGGTGATAATCTGAAGCACCTCCTCACACCCTAAGATAACCTTTCATACACCTACTCTACAATACAGACTACCATTTTGGAAACCATAGACACACCAACACCCGTTACTATATACCCACTCACTGATTCCTAGGTCTTCACACACATCCACTCATTCACCCATACAGTCACTCATACATGCAGACACTCATTAATACAGCACTATCACATGTACTCATACACCTATACAGACACTCACACACCACCACTCATCCATAGTGTTACTCACACACCTAGTCAGTCATGCAAAAGATCAATCACACTTCCATTCACACACCTAGACAGTTATTCAAAAACAAGCTCATTTACAGACAGAAACACATACTTACTCTCTTATAAAATCACTGATACAACCACACACTCATCCATATGGCCACTCTCACAATCACTCACTCTCACATATAGTTCATTTATATACTCCGTCACTCACATATACTGCTTTTCAGATATGTAGTTACTCACACATGTACCACTGAGACATCCATTCACTCACAAACACAACCATACACACACTCACCCATCCATACCGCTCTTTACAGATGTACTCTTCAACCCATCTACCCACTGAATCACCCACTTATATATCCATGCACGGTGTCATACAACCCCCACCCACCCACATAGACACTCTGGCACCAATACAGATACTCAGGCACCCGATCAATAACCCATATGGACATTCATTTAGCTACTCACCAACCCATGCAACTGCTTACACACCAACTGACAGACTGATACAGACATTTACATAGTTTAGTGACTAACTCATTCATTCTCTAAGACATGTTTAATTACTCACTTATACAGACATTCATTCAAACACTTATACACCCACTCATTCTCATTCTTCCATACACCTTGGCATATATATATATATATATATATAAAACATATTTTAAACTTTACATATTTAAACTTAACAGAAACACACAGTCACTGGATGATGTCATCAGTGATGTCACTGACCATGTCATGAATGATGTAATATGTGACGTCATCAGCAGTGCATTGCGGGGTCGCGAGTTATAGTTAGCTGAATTAACTATAACGGTGGAATTTCTATGGTTTTGTAAGAGTGAAATGTTCAGCTAACTATAATGTCCCTGAAACCTATTGTTTTTTCAGTGAATTTCTAAGGTTTTTTAAATGCTAATTTCTAATTATAACGTACCTGAAACCTATGTTTTTTTAGTGGAAAAAAAAATAAATATAGATATATATATATATTTACACATGGGCTGGTGGGAGGAGCTGGTCCTCGGGGTGACACACAGCTTGATGGTGGAAAAACATGTAGAATTGTTTTATAGATACATTGATGATATTTTTTTAGTTTGGGATGGCCTTTCAGAGGATGCTTATGATTTTGCTAAAAGCCTAAACACCAATGAGATCAACTTAAGCTTCACAGCAACAATAGACAAATTCAAGATCAATTTCTTAGATGTAGAGTTGTTTGTTATGAATGGTAGACTGGAAACAAAACTTTTCAGAAAACCAACGGCAGGAAATTCACTATTACATTGGTCAAGTTTCCATCCACGACATTTGATTAATAGCATTCCCTACGGGGAAATGCTTAGAATCAAACGAATTTGTAGTTGTGCTCTTGATCTGCAAAAGGCACAATCAGAATGCAAAATAAGATTTTTAGCGAGAGGGTACAATGAAAAAATCCTCGATTCAGCAATCGCTAAAACATTGAAACTAGAAAGAGAGCCACTTTTAGATACGAAACCCAAAAACGATTCAATTTATGACTTGCGACTTATTACCACTTACAACCTACAACATAAAACCATTAGAAACATAATGCAGCGGAATTGGGCAATAGTACTTGACGATCCAGTAATAGGATCACTATTGCCTAAAAGATTGGGCTTAACCTTTAGAAGGGCTCCATCAGTTAGTAATAGTCTGGTAACTAGTAGCCCTGAAGTACAGGACTCTGGTAATTGGCTCTCTCAGAGAAAGGGATTTACAGCCTGCAAAAACTGCAAAGCATGCATTCATGGAACAAGCAGGAAAACGTACAAAATGCCATTTAGCGATAAAGAAGTGGAAATAAAGCAAGCTCTACACTGCAAATCTGACCACGTAATATACGTTTTAGAATGTACATGCAACCTTAAATATGTAGGTAGCACGAAACTCCCGGCAAATAAAAGAATCTTACAACACCTCAGAACCATCACCAATAGGGACCCCTCTTACCCAGTCGCTAGACATTTTCAGGAAATTCACAATAGCGACACCAAGTACCTATCTTATTACCTTATTGATATGGTACCAAAAAACAGAAGAGGAGGGACAGAGAAGGTGCATTACGTAAACTGGAGACCCGCTACATTCTAAATCTCGATAGCAAGATACCAGGAGGTCTGAATGCCACCGAGGACCTTTACACTTGCATGTAACTGTTTAAGGCAGATCAAATAAGTATGACCATTGAATTACATTTCTGCCCAAAGCCAATAAGCAATCCAGATCCAGGCAATATGATTCTCCTTGCTTTTTGTAAATTAAACTAAAATATAGACAGGTATTTAATGGGACCAATTATTTGCTGCAACTTGAAGCCGGTGCTTTTACGAATCCTTTTGTGAAAAAAAAATTTTTATAAAGATTTTAAAGTTTTTATAGGATTTTTTACAAACCTGGGATTTTGCCTATACCAACAAAAGAAAAACCAGCTAAAATAGGCAACATGCACTAGCACTTTAATTAATTTTTTACAGGTCCATATATACATATATATTTCTTCATTCTTTGGTCATTATAGCTAACACGTGTGTTACATTGCACCATTTAGATTAGCATCAATGAATAGTTGAGCAACATTTCCTAGTTTACGTTCTCGTGCAAAGTACAAGTTATTGAACTTATAACAAAGTCATCATGCATTTATGCAATTATGTTTGAAATTGGGCAATACTGTATGGGATACGTCAGTATTATTAATGTGTATTATATATCTTTGTTGCGTTAAGGAAAAAATTCCTTAGAGCTATTGAAGCACATTTGAATTTTATGCACCTTCATGCGATTATTTATTTATGTGGTTTTAAATGCTTTTAAATTGAGTGATATTAGGCATTTGTCCTTTATTATATCAAAACCTGATTCTAGAATAATTTACACTAGGTCTAGCGAAAAAACAAAGTATATTTACACATTTTACTGCTCAAGCATTTTAGTATCATTTAAGTATTCTTTTACTGTTTATGATATAACGAGGATTTCGTTGCTCTCTATTGCGTTTTTGCACTTGCACTTGCACTTTGAATTACTATAAAATGGCGGCTGAAGCCAAGAAGCGTTGTCATGTGATCAAGGTCCAGGAGGGACCGAAACGCGTCATGGCCGACTAGCGAAAAATAAAATTATCTGCACAGAACTGTTGTCCGTGCCTGCTTTGTTATCTCGAGGATTGGGGAGCGAAGTAAGCAGCAAAACTGTCAAACTGTTATACAGATACATAGATGACATTTTTCTTGTTTGGGATGGACCGTTGCAGGATGCTCATAACTTTGTCAATAGCCTTAACATGAATGAAATCAACTTAAGCTTTACAGCAAGAATCGACAATCATAACATACATTTTTTAGATGTGGAGGTTTATGTGAAAAATGGTAAATTGGAAACAAAGCTTTTCAGAAAATTGATGGCAGGGAATTCATTATTATATTCGTCGAGTTTTCATCCACGACATTTGATTAACAGCATCCCCTATGGGGAAATGCTAAGAATCAAACGTATCTGTAGTTGCATGTCTGATTTGCAAAAGGCACAAGAAGATTGCAAAAAAAGATTTCTAGATAGAGGCTATAATATAAAAACCTTAGATCTGGCCATTGCAAAAACGATGAAATTAGAAAGGGAGTCACTTCTGGTTACCAAACCTAAAAAGGATTCTACTAATGAATTGCGATTAATTACCACCTATAATTTACAACACAAAACCATTAGAAATATAATGCAGCGCAACTGGCCAATAGTGTTAGATGATCCAATAATCGGATCACTGCTGCCAAAAAGCTTAGGGTTAACTTTCAGAAGAGCTCCTTCAGTGAGCAATAGTCTAGTTACAAGCAGCCCTGAGGTAACAGAACCTGTAAATTGGCTCTCTCAGAGAAAAGGTTTTGTGACCTGCAAGAACTGCAAAGCATGCATTCATGGTACTAGCAGAACAACTTACAAAACTCCTTTTAGTGAGAAAGAGGTGGAAATAAAACAAGCTCTACACTGTAAATCGGATTACGCCGTATATGTTTTAGAGTGCACCTGCAATCTTAAATATGTAGGTAGCACAAAACTTCCGGCTAACAAGAAAATCCTACAGCACCTTAGAGCTATTATCAATGAGGACCCCTCTTACCCAGTCGCCAGACATTTTCAGGAAAAACATATTAGCGACCCCAAGTACCTGTCATATTATCTGATTGATGCGGTACCTAAAAACAGAAGAGGAGGGGACAGAGAAAATACATTACGCAAACTTGAAACCCGGTATATTTTAAATCTAGACAGTAAGATACCGGGAGGTCTCAATGCCACTGAGGACCTTTATACCTGTATTTAAACGGGTTAATTCTTATAGTACCAGCTTTGGTGCAATTTATTTTGCCTACAAATTAACAAGCTATGAGATCCTAGCAATAATTATTTTCAGTTCCCCTCATATATATACTCATATATACATATATATAGTTTTTCGTCAGATTGAGTTTGTAATTCATATGTTACCATGACAGGTCCAGCTATTTGCTGGCGCTTGATGCCCCCTTGTTTTGATCAAATTTTAAATTACACAAAAAACTTTTTTTATTTTAGTATACTTGTCAAGCACGTGGTGTTACACTACACTTTATTATCAGCATTAATTGATGGTTAAGCAACATCTATCTGTATTACGTTTCCTCTGTTTCATAAGTTATTTTAACTTATAACAATGCCTTCATGCATTTATGCGGCTATGTTTTAAAGGTGACAGATTTTAACATCGAAACGTATTTCTCAGATGAGTATGATAGAGCTAATATGAAATTTTAGAGCTATATTGAGCACATTTAAATTTTATGCACTGTGATGCGATTATTTATTAATGTGTTTTTAATGCTTTTTAATTGAATGATATTAGGCATTTATGTTTTTAATAATATCTAACCTGGAACTAGATTGATTTGTACTATGTCCAGTGAAATAACAAAGCACACATACACTCTTACATTTTTAGTATTTTTACTTGTGATTAATTAGGAGTATTTCGTTGCTTTCCATGCTGTTTTTTGCACTTTGCACTTTGCACTTTTGACACTATAAAATGGCGGTTGAAGCCTAGAAGCGTTGTCATGTGATCAAGGTCCAGGAGGGACCGAAACGCGTCATGGCCGACTAAGCAAAAAATAAACGAATCTGCACTGAATCGTGGTCCGTGCCTGCTTTTTGTATCTGGGAGACTGGGGAGCGGAATAAGCAGCATAATTGCATATATATATATAGCACACGATCAATTTCACGAACGAAACGCACCCGAGACGCCGTCGAGGTGGAGAGTGACTGATGGATGTGGGAGCCGGAGGGCATTCGCTCTATCGGGTAAGCTCCTCTAAGCGGTACTTTTCGGTGTGCTGAGTGATATCGTAGCGGTGCATGCTGGGAGAGGTAGTCCCGTATAGCCAAGTAACGGGCAGTGAATGGCACAGAGGGTAATTGTATATTTAAAATAATGGCCGAGGAATGGGTGAAAGCGCGAGAGGAGGCAGCAGTGGATATTTTCAATGATAAGGATGACGGCATGGAACAAGCGCGGTCTGCGTACAAAGGAACTGAACCAGTGGAAATAAATAACATTGCGAAAAGACTCAATGAGTTGGAAAAACTCCGCAAAAATGAGATAGCCAAATGGTGGGAATGTAAGTCCCTACAGAGATACATGGATGTGGGAAGAATCCCTAGAGGGCTCCGGATTCTGGTAGCACCAACATATGAAAACCCTGACCCCGAAATGCTAAAGGATTGGGCTGACAACAGTGCTGAGTCCTCTCGGAGAATGCTTCAAATCTTAATTAAATATGCTGAGAGTGATCGCAAAGTAATGTTGGTTAAGATCGAGGCACTGTTAAAAGAACTTGAGAATTGTGAAAATCAGGAAGAAATCAAAAAGAAATTGGGGGAAATGAACACCAGACTAACAAAACATGAAGATTCGATCAAAGAAAGAAAGGCAATAAAATTCCAAAGAGATAGGAATGATTATATGCAAGGTAGAGTGTATACCTTCTCAAAGAAATTTGAAAACATACGAAGACAACAATTATCTAATACTGCCGAAACACTACACCAACACACAGACCCTAGTGTGTCTGAATTGAGCTCTGAAGTGGAGTCAGAAACGGAACAACTGAGTGACATGGCTTCAAGACGCAAACCACCGACAGTAATCCAGGAATTGGGTTTTTTACGTATAGAAAGACTGACAAGCCTGCGCCCGCGGCCCACACGCCAGGACAAACAAAAAGAAACATCTCAGGAACAACAAAGAGTAGAAAGAGAAAAAACAGGCGCTGGGGCAAGCGGCACACAAACACAACAGAAACCAAACAAACAACAATACAGAAGAAACAAGCGCAGGTAATGGACAAAGATAATTATCATGCAAGCAGAGACAGTGAAAACACAGTTATAAATCTAACAACGATGGATCTCACCGAAATTGAACAAAAAACTCTTGCACTTGGCTTATCATACTGCGAAAAATCCAATTTTGATTATTCACAAACACGAATAGACCTTTTTCAGTTTGTGAGAAAATTAAAGCTGCAAAAATATTTTATGAATAGTAGCAACAAAGACTCACAACAAATGGTCTTCGATGTAACTCACACGCAAGAATCAATAACGGACGAAACTCTGTTAAGGGATCTTCTACTTATGCAACAAGAAAATCATGAAACAACAGATACAGATACGATCATTGCCCTTCAAGAAATACGTAACCCCATCCCCACACCTTTCAAACCTAAATCCGTATTTACACCGATGATGCCCAAGGATGGTTTGGATATTTTTGCGGAGAACGTGATAAAAGATCTTAAGACATTGGCGCTTAAAAGTGATAAAGAATTCGCCAAGACAAACAATACTAACAGAACGAACTACAACAAAGTTATGAGTAAAATCAAGGAACATCAAGATATAGTAGTCAGATGGTCAGACAAAGGGGGTAATGTCGTTCTGTGGCCCCTAGAGGACTATAACCTGGAGGCAATGAAACAGCTTAATGACAAGGATTGCTATTGTAGGATAGCGCCGACGGTTATAGTAGGTATTAAGGAAAAATATCATAAAACCTTATACGAATGGAAGAGTGTGAATTTGATCACTAAATCGGAATTCGACTATCTGAAAATAGACTATCCAGTAACACCGCAACTGTATCTAATTCCTAAGATTCATAAAAACGCAATCAATCCACCTGGCAGACCAATCATTGCAGCTATTGGGAGCCTATTTGAAAACACTTCTCGTTTTATCGACTTCTTTTTACAACCACTGGTCTGTGAATTACCATCCCACATTAAAGACACTGGTGATTTCCTAAGCAAGATATTCGATGTAAACTGGAAGGAGGACTATGTTTTGATGACCCTTGACGTCAACTCGTTATATACGAGCATCAGACATAAGGATGGCCTTAATGCCTTGAAGCATTATCTAAACACAAGACCAACGCACATGCAAGAACATTCCCTTATGTTACTCTGTATGGCAGAATGGTGCCTGGACAATAATGTGTTTATTTTTGATAAACTGTTTTACAAACAACTACAGGGCACGGCCATGGGTACTTGCTTCGCCCCCAGCTATGCTAATTTGCATATGGGCTGGTGGGAGGAGCAAGTACTCATGAAGGGACACAAAACTGTCATGACTGAAAATGTGAACATCTATGTACGTTACATCGATGATATATTCATACTGTGGCAGGAAACTGAGGAAAGTGCAAAAGTCTTTGCTAACGAATTGAATAACAACAGTTTGAATTTATCATTCACTAGTCACACCAGTAAAACCTGTATCCAATTTCTTGACATTGAAGTATACATTGAGAACAACTGTCTACAGACCAGAACATATAGGAAAGACACCGCAGGGAATGCCATCCTTCACGCAAACAGTTTCCATCATAACAGCGTTAAGGAGGGCATTCCTTATGCAGAATGTCTCAGGATGAGACGTAACTGCAGTACAACAGAAGGTCTTATGAAATCTACTAACGAATTGTTTAGTAGACTACAGAGCAGAGGGTACAAAACAGAAACCCTAGAGAAAGCCAGAAACAGAAGTGAGTCAAAGACACGGGAAGATCTTCTGTTTAAGAAACAAGAACAGAGTGCAAGCAAAGAGGCAGGCATCCCGAGATTGATCACAGGATTTAATGCATACCATACTACACTGAGAAAAATCCTGCACAAACACTGGCAGACAGTCCGTAGCGATCCGGTTTTGGGACCAAAATGCCCCAAAACCCCGGCCATCAGTTACAGAAGAGCTAAATCCATGCGGCAGGAATTGGTACGCAGCGCACCTTCTGTAGCGAAAAGTCAAACCTGGCTACAATCACCTAGAGGCTTTGTTAGGTGTAGTAGATGCAAAGCCTGCAAACACGGCAATAACACCAAGTCTGTTATAATGCCTTTCAGACATTCACCATACGTTATCCGTGGCAGCTTCAACTGCAAAACGGACTTTGCCGTGTACGTGCTACAATGCACATGCCCAAAACTGTATGTTGGCAGTACGATCCACCAAGTCCACGTTCGCATTTTGCAACACCTGAGAGCAATTGCGAATGATGACCAATCATACCCAGTGGCACGCCATATCAATCTGTGCCACGGTGGCAAGACCCAGGACCTCTCCTATTTTGTGATTGATAGTGTCCCTAAAAATCCTAGGGGAGGTAACAGGCAACTGGCATTGAGGAGATTGGAATCAAAATATATCATTCTCCTCGATTCCAAAATCCCACATGGGATGAATGCCGATGAAGCGCTTAATGTCCATCTCTGAGTCGTTATTTGAGAAGATTGGCCTCTTCGTTTGAACCCTTCTCTCGGAGCATGACTGTTCTAAACCTTAAAAATCTTTTCCATTTTTTAGGACATTTCACATTTACCTGTAAATACCACCCCACTATATATGTGCTTCTATTCCTGTATATATATTTTTTGTTCAGGTACAGTAGGAGGGCAATAGGTAATTCATTTCCATTTCTGGCCTGCCAATACAGATCGCAGTTATTCTTTTTGCCCACTTGGGCGGAATAATCCCTTAGCTGTGCTTGTACTCCTTATCCTCTGGATTAGCACTAAGGGTTCTTTATGGTGATATTTAAACCACCCCTTTTCCTTTTAATCTTTAACAGGTAGTGGCACTTGTCATCTACGCTGTTCCCTTCATATGGATGTAAGGAAATTCTGCAAGTGGCAGTCCCCACCCTCTTTTTTACTTTGCATTACGATGTATTTGTGGTCTCGTATTCTGAGACTGCACATACTAACGTAGACTGTGCAGGCCGTTTAAGTTCGCCCTTATGGCTGTATGATAATCATATGTCATATTCCCTCCTCTGTATGCCATTACCGCCACATTGGTTTAGAGCACATTACATGGGACACACTGAGACTGGTTGTTCCGCCTTTATTCGAGCGGCACTCCTAATCACCTTTGTGTTTTTCTATTTTCTATTTTTAGAGTGACTTTTGAACTCGATCTTTATTTAGGAAATAATTTGCCTAAAGATGCGAATATATATTGTTTAAATTACCAATGTATGTTATTACATATATTCACGCACAAATGTATTTTGCAAAGTCACGGTGTAAAAACTTCTATGTCTATGACATGTACTGGTTGTCTAGGCAACCACAGGTAAATGGTGGAGGTATTTGTTTGGCTGACACTGACAGAACATTTCATGCAGTGAGCAAGGCGGTTTCACCGCCGAAACGCGTCTGACCTGAATTTGAAATAAATCGCCGTCTGTGCCATAATTCTTCACGGTGTTGGTGCCTGTTTGTGGAAAGACGATCAGGGTGTTAATATATATATATATATATATATATATATATATATATATATATATATATATATATATATATATATATATATATATATATATATATATCCCAAAAACACAACTCCACCTGGAGGCCGAACACAGCAGCGGGTGCCTCCATAGACGGTAGGTGAGTCCGTCCTGTTACACAACAACTCCAATATGTGGAGCACTCACGGGGATCTTTAAAGATGGTTTATTACGCAAATGCATTTCGGTTGATACCTTCTTCAGTGCTCAAACCATTTTGAAATTCTGCTCAGCTTTCAATCCTTTATAAACTAATCTGCACTCCATTGGTGGTGCTAGAGCCAATCGGGAATGGCACTTCCCGCGTTGGCATGAATAACAGGTAAGCGGGCCTCAATGTCCCATAATTCATCATTAATCAGAGTTGCAAATATACATTATTCAAGTCCTTTATCATTTCAGCTATTTGTCATTTTGACAAATTGAGTGTCGTCTCGAGTGGGTAGCCACTTAATTTTCCTTTGAAAGCTGTGCTAATCCCCTCATCTACCGCAGAGTTAAAATCACACGGTCACCTGTGGGAGTCCCTCATATGGTCGAGGCACCCCAGACTCAATAGTCGACACCCTTCGATGACAAAAGGCGCTGGCAGCTGCGGTTCAGGCATGCCAACATCATCCCAAAACACAACTCCACCGGGTGGCCGAACACAGCAGCGGGTGCCTCCGTAGACGGTAGGTGAGTCCGTCCTGTTACACAACAACTCCAATATGCGGAGCACTCACGGGGATCTTAAAAGATGGTTTATTTCGCAAATGCATTTCGATTAATACCTTCTTCAGTGCTCAAACTATTTTGCCATTCTGCTCAGCTTTCAATCCTTTATACACTAATATGCATTTTTAACAGCATCAACTTGTTGTCATGCCCAGTCATAATGTTGATTCTTATTGTACTTTGTTGGTGCTATTTATTGTATGCTTGTCTATTTAATTGTTATCGTGCTCGAGGGCACTTCTGCTACTGTTCTGGTCGAGCCTACCCCTCCAACCCTCGACCGGATCTGTGTAGCCCCCTTGTTTTTAACCTCTCCCACTATCCCATTGTGTTTTGGTTACCCATGTTTTCGCCAAATCTGTACAGTGCTCTGATACCCGTTTGGGTCTTGTTCGCGCTTTATAAAACTTTTCAAATAAATAAATATATAATAAATTGATGAAATCACACAGAGCCATGATAAAATATTGACCATACATCATGTTTCACAAAAAAGTTTCACCAACATGCACGTACTATGCCCCACCATGATACATTCAGCTACCCAGGGGATCTGTGACAGGAAACTTGTGCTGTGCTCAGAAAGTGCCACAGCATGGCGCAGACAAAGTGCTCTGTGGTTACACAATGATGCCACATCTATTAAATGCCACACTCAATGTTGGAAGACATGCAGCATGCCAGGAAGTACTAGCAGGGGAAACTAACTATGTATTGATGATGCAGGGATAGGTGTCCCTACCTGGGACATAATATCCTTGTGTATTATGTACATTGTTCACTATTCAATACATCACATTTTTACAACAATCATGACTAGTACATCGTGCCCATACACTAACTCTCTGTAAAAAACACTTTTTTGAGGAAAGCACAATAGGCCTCATGCTGATGCCCCATCCAATCACTTGTAATAAACATATCCATTCACACACTGGGAGGACTCAGAAAGCAGTTCCGGAATCCCAGCTGTACATTGATGGCATAAAAATTATTTTCAATGCACAATGATTACATCATGACATGCTACAAAGCTGACTGGCATTTACAGACATCTGTTGTGTACAATTTGTACTAGCAAATTGCAACGCCTTGGGACCCTCATGGGTGAGTAGCGCGCTTACAATTCCATGATTGATTGATTGATTGATTGATACTAGTCTTATTTTAAGTTCACGGACAGAATATCGATCTAAAAAATATAGATGTCAAAAATATCAATGAAAAAATATAGAATGCAAAAATATCGACTCCGTATACATAAACAGGTAAGTACAGAAGTACCAAAAAAGATATATCAATGTAAATAATCTAGTTGTACAATATATATATAATATATATTAATCAAAACCCGGAAGCACAGAACTTCCTTCACGGCGGTCCTGGACGGGTTCCGGCTGCCCTATCTGTCACAGCGCCAACTCTCCGTTTTATAAGGAAAGAAAGCCAGGACTCCCAAGAGTGTTTCTTTGAAGTTTATTAAGGCAATGTGACGCCTCACCAACGTGTTTTGCTAGTCGCTTTTTCACCGTATGGCAAACACTCCATTGCACCCTTTTTAGCATATGATTTGTAGGTAACACAAAAATAGGTCTAGGTCAGACTAGTACATTCAATGACTAACCCAGGCACCATTTTAGAGTGATTATCAAAATCATATATCAAATAGTTTTATCAACAAGTTGCATGTGCATAAAGTACATAAATTGAATGTTTTATGACTTGAACTGTAAACTAAATATAAAAATAAAGAATAATAGTAATAATGCTTACACGTGTTGATACATTATGCTGCCGGCTCAATTTAGCCCAAGTGGGCAATTGCAGTATATCTTGGCCATTATTTATATAGCTATGTCGAATACAATTTACTGATTTATACCTTGGGTGAAAACATCCCCATTCATGTTAAATACATAACAAATCAACATCTGTTGTAATCAATCACCCATTTATATGACTGAAGTCTTGCCCAAGTGGGCTTTTTTTACACCTTTTTAGGTCTCGCTGGCGTTGCAGCGCGAAGCGCTGCCGCCAACGAGACTATTGTTGCCGTGTTTACTCCCAAGGGAGACAGACCTGTGCACGAGCCGATTCTGGTCTGGGCACGAGCCGATTCTGGTCTGTGAACGCGCTTCACAGTGGAACAGCTTGTGCGCGTTAATTCCAGTTGAGTGCTCGTCTCCGGAAGACGTGCTGCGCCGATTCTGGTCTGGGCACGAGCCGATTCTGGTCTGTGAACGCGCTTCACAGTGGAACAGCTTGTGCGCGTTAATTCCAGTTGAGTGCTCGTCTCCGGAAGACGTGCTGCGCATTAATTATAGTTGAGTGCTCCAGCAGCCTGGGGCGCCTGTCGACATGCTGTGCTAATGATTACTGTGGGGTCTCATGCTGTGATAATTCTCACTTTCTGTGTTGTGATCGGGAGCAGGCGTATTACTGGCGCCACCGCCACGCCATCATTAGTCATAAAAGCTGCATGGCAAGCGATAATTAGGGCGGCATGTTTTAGGACATTTTTAGCAATTACTTTGTTTACTTAGTGCTATTAGTGATATCTTTCGTGCATCCAATGCTCTATTTAAACATGCAGCACTGAACATTTTCAAAGAAGGCGAATCAGCGACATTCATTGGAGACACGACCTATTTGAAGACGCTTGTTTTACTGGGGTAAGTTCTGTGAACTGTTTAGTTTGTTTACTTTAGTATAGTATAACTGGCAGGGTTGGCTAAATTATGCGAGAAAAGGAAAAATATGCAGGAGATGATGGTATGAGGCAAGTGTGGCAAATGTATAATTATGCTTACACCATATAAAAGCAAGTTGCAAAATGTCCGGTGTTGGGCGGATGGGTTCACTGTGCTGTTGCGTCGCCTGTAGGTGTGGTTATGAGTGCATGTGACTAGCTGGCGACATGTCCTTGTACTGTTACTTGCCTTTGCACTTGTTTTTTTTTGCATATATATAAAGCACAAACTCGACCCGAAGTTTATTGGAGCGCTTTACACAAGCACCGTATTTACATTACACATTCAGGCATGGGGAGATTAAGTGATTTGCCCAGAATCACAGGATGTTGATGAGACCTCGGGGCTCAAACTCTGGTTTCCAGCACCAAAGTCGGCAGTTTAGCCGACGGACCACATCCTCGCCCTTGCCCTGCTGATTTTCAGGGACGGCTGCTCTGTCTTCACAAGGGTCGAGCGAACTATGACTCCGCTGCCTGACCTGGAACAGATCTGTTAGGTGTTTGTATTTATTTTTTCGTTTTTTTTATTTAGCGCAAACTCAATCCGTAGGTACTGGAGCACTTTACATGTATACCACATCCATTATAAAAGGACACATTCATGTTTGGTAGGTACGTGGATATTAAGTTATTCATAACCGGCAGAGCCAAGGCTGGTCTCTCTACCTCTGTGACTCCGGTTGCTGCTCGTGCCTCGTGTATAGCTGGTTTTCCTAGTTATCAGGCGAATACAAAAGCGGGCTTTGCTGTGTTTCTGTTTAAAGGCTACACATAAGGGGCTCAACTGATCGAATTGTAACCAGCTGTCCAACACAATACCGGCAGAAGGGCTCAGTGAGACGTACACTTGTAAGGGGCAGAGGTTACACTTCCGGCAAGTCTGCCTCAGCCTTCATTCTTCCGAGGTGGATCAATTGAATACCATTGATTGGGTAGTAGTTATGTCTGTTAACCGAGCGTAGAAATGGAGCAAATTTAATACGGAGGGCTATTTGAAAAGTATAATTTTTTTCCAATGTGCCAGATGAATTTGTCTTTATGTTCTTGGGACTTATAAGAATCTTGTAGTGTGTACATCAGGCGGGTCATGTGTCTTTGAAAAACTAGCACCTTTTTGTGATATTGTAGTTGCATGATAGTTTCACATTATAATAGTGGGGGCTCGGATGTCAAACCTCCTTTCCGGGTGTTGGTCCTTGCCAGCAGTCATCACCTACTGCCAAAGACCTGCTTTTTAAAATGTATATCACCTGTCCACCTCCTTCCCCTTCCGGTACCCCCCTCACTAGTGCCCTCTCTCCCTTTCATTTTCACCCTTCCAGCCTCTCTTCCCCCGTTCTCTCTCGGTCCGCCATTTCTCTCCATGCCCCCATTTCTCTCTCCCTGTGCCCCCTTTCTCTCTCTCCCTGTACCCCCCTTACTCTCCATCCCATTTTCCCGTGACCCATAGCTTTGGCTGCAGGTGAGTTGGCACAACTCCTGTGAGAGAAGTGTCTCTAGATTAGGTGGCACGTGCCCCTGCTGATACCATGGTCAGGCGTTTGTCTGTTACACAGAAAACCATGTCTCTGTTAAACTGCAGTTTGAGAGTATTTTTGGTTATTGTGTTTATTTACTGTACCAAATGAATCATGGTGGAACCGGGAATCTTATGCCAGAGCATCCCAGGAATCGAAAAAGTAAAACTGAAAAAACATATTTTGGAGAAAAATCATGTGATGTTGCAGAAATCGCTTCATCTCTTAGTGGTGTTTAATGTAGGTTCATTTACAAACCCCAGCCATCATATAAGGTCTCTGGAATGCCTTAGACCTGGCAGAGTCTCTTGATGCCCCTGAGCAACAGTAAAGAGCATGATCACCGCTGAAGAGAGTGACCACTTCACCATTCATCCCTTTGTGCCTGCAAACAGAGCTGAATACTTCCCCTTTCACCACTTTGCATCTGCAAACAGAGCTGACCACTTCACCAGCTGAACAACATTTGCACAAGCGTCGCTGACACCCCGTACTACCGATTTTTTTATTGCATATGATGCCCCAATCACTTCAAGTACATTTGTTGTGATCAGTAGTCCCTGTCCCCTGCTATACATTCCACCGTAGATTTTTAGATCCTGTTTTTTGTATTTTTATTCATCCATTCACACTCCTTTACGTTAAAATAGCCATGGTTTTACTGTACAGTTGCTAGAATAGCTTATAATATGGTATAGTGTGTAATTTTTAAATACTCACTCCACTGCAAACAAAAACATTGATAAAAAACACTGCCATTTACAATGCCAGTAGCTCCAACTGCAACAAATTCGAGACCTATTGCATTGCAAATGCTTGTTTTTTTATTTCCTACCCAACCACACCACACAATTCACAACCCACATCTAATTTAAAAAAAAAATATTAATTAAAAAACAAATTAAAACTCATAAAAAGTAATTAACTTCCCACACTTTACCCCTATAATACCCACAACCCGCAGCTAAAATTAAACTGTTAAAACTTTAGTTACACAATTAAAACTTATTTTCAATTAAAAACTAATTATAAAGTAAGTACAATTAATTTACTCCCCACACTTTAACCCTTTAAAATTAAAATCCACACACAAACAAATAAAAACAAATACCCTAATTAAATATCAATTAGTTCATTAATAATAATGATCAAGTAATTAATAAATAGTTAAACATATATCACTTCTTACCCTTTACCCCTATAAACCTCACAACCCGCACCTACAAAAGAATTACACAATTACCATAATTAATTAATGACTATTAATTAACAAATAATTAATAGTTAATTACAAATAAATTACTTCCCTTCTTTTACCCCTATGAACTCCACAACCTGCACCTCAATAAAATGGCACAATTACCATAATTAATTACCAATTAAATAATTAACATTAATTAACAACCAGTTAATAATAATTATTTACACATAAATTACTTCCAGCAATTAACACTATAATATCTCAATTACATAAATATGAATAAATACAAAATAATCATTAATTCATTATAATTAATTTACTTACCACTGTATTCCCCTATAAACCCACAACATGCTACGGAACAAAAAAACACAACATTTTATTAAAATAAAATTGATAACTACTAAAAATGTAACACATATATTCAAAATATAAACTATACTTATACAAAAAAACATAAAATATAAACAAAAATACATAACACTACTTAAAAAATTGATATTTTAAACAACTATATTTTTGTAAACGATATTAATGACTTCTATATTTTTTTAAACAATGTTTCTTACCTTAAATTCGATATTCTTGACCACGTTATTCTTGCTGTTGAGTTTTCTGTCTCACAATATTTCCAGCTTGATATTTGTGTGAGTCAACATTTCCAACTCAATATTCTGTCTGCATACCCTTATTTAGCCATTGGAAGAGAATGATTGGTGTAATGTCACATCACCCAAACATTAGAGATTTGCTGGATGTACCAGATCTATTTATTCAGCATGTGAACTTGCTCACATGTGATGTTGCTAAATTATGTAACATAGATGTCCTGGATGTGCACTAAGCCTGGGTGAAGCTTGTATCATTGTAGATTTACATGGAGTTACTGCAAAATTCATGCCTGATCCTGGGATTTCATGGGGTCAGGCATGCCTTCAGGCAGTACACCATGTGCAATGCAGTGCCTCATGTTATTTGAACTGGAGCAGTGGAAGCTGAGTGAAGTCAGCAGCAGGAGCAGAACGCCAATTTGTCAGTAAGGCAAGTCAACCAGCAGCACCGGTCAACTCTGCTCCGCTGCAATTCTTGACTTCTTGATAAATTCACTCTCCAAATGTAGTGTGGAGTTCAAAAACTCTGCAAAGTTTGCCAGCGGAGTGGAGTTAAATTCACAGTCTTAATGCCTACATACAGTGCATTGACCAATCATGACAATGGAAGAACGTGAAGATTTTTTGTGATTTAGTGATCCCAGAGCCACTGCTCAAAAGCAAAATACTGATACATTTTCTTTTGGACATATTAACTGAGCAGATGTGTCCATGATGGTCCCTACACACACAGGCAGCAAAATGCACATGAGCGTCCTCAGGGTGGTTAGGGGGGCCACTCCCCCATCCCCGGAATCGCCGGTCCATTCAGTGGGGCCCAGTGACAATGTGGTATTATCACTAAGGCAGCGCACATTGCTGTAGCAGACTTCGGCCTGGCTCAGGCCGCTTGCTCTGCCAGGGCTGGCCACAATGTTCCAATCACGGCTGGCGCCGCACGGCAAAGTTACTGACTATACGGTCATGTCGAAACGGAGTATGATGGGGTTTAATTTTCCCAATCAACATCTTGACTAGGGCCCGGGCGGGGCCATGTTTGCAGCTAGCAGAGTCAGGAGCCTGCAGCTGAGCTCACACCGCGTGGCCGCCGGGTAACAAATTCAGTCCGAGTGGACCTGTGCAGCCGATGCAGAAGAGTGGTGGTGGAACCATGAGTGGAATCACAGCCCTGGACCGCGAAGCTCAGCTGCACAAACCGGCAGACCGGACATAGCAGCGCTCGCTGAAATTGTTAAGTGCATGGTGCGAGTTCAAAGATTTGAAGGCAGGGGGTTAAACTGTTTCCACAGCGCCTGAAAAACAAGGATCATGCTTGCATGGTCCGAACATGAAATCTTCCAGAATTAGCAACGAGTGGCTTCATTAACCCTTGGTTGAGTGTGAGGCTGTGTGCTGAGCTTTGGAATTTAATATAATTTTGATATTCGCCAGTAAGTGCTGAGGTAAGGTGGTCAAACTTTGAGCTGCCTGTCAGAAGTTAAATGTGCATGAGCAGTACCGCTCTTTTTAACTAGTTTTTTTTTATCAAACACCATACCTCACATGCAGACAAATATAAAAGTTATTTTTAAAAATCCACATTCGTTCAAGTGGGGCCTGCTTCAGCTTTCGCACTCTCCATCTAATAGTTTCTGAACTGGCCCCATCGTTAGGTCCAGCTATAATCTGTTGCAATATTGTGTGTTTTTACGCCATTTCACTGCAAGTGGTTGTGTGTCTCAGCCCTTCTTGAACTTTTGGGGCAGAACCCTACATCTATATTTTACCTGGCCTACACTTTACTCATAATATTAGCTGCACAGCACATCCACACATACCCTAATAGCAAAGTTTGGGCTGTGTTGTCTATTTCTGCAGAAACTCTCTCCTTGTCTGAGCAATTGTTCAGTATAGTGATCAGGACAGTTATAAGCTCCGTATATGAAACTGGCTGCATCGTTCATACACTGGACACAGCCCTACCGAAGACTACCTTTTAGACTTGGTAGTTTTTGAAAAATAACACCTAAGAGCTCTGGCTGCCGGCTATGCCCTATGTGGGACTGTGTGCACCTCAGCCTGAGGCTTGCCCAATGCCCGGAGCTTGTCTGCGAGTCAGCTGACTATGTTGATTCATAAGTAGGCAGCCGAGAAGAGATGTTAATGTTGGGGGCCTGGTCCCACTTGTGACAGAAAGACCCTGGATGCCACCACTAATGCTCTGCATCCTCATCTGTTTGAATGACTGCTGGCAGGAGGGAGGATCCAAGGGGCCCAGTGTGGGCAAAGGCTGGCTAACACATCTGTGTTTTAGTAGTTCAGCTAACTTCCTATGGCTGTTATAAATCAATAAAATTAATATGTCAATCATTCTGAGCTGCCTGCACTCCTAGCCTGTAGTGTACTGATTCTGAGAACTGTGCAGTCACGCTGTCTCACTCTGCCCTGTTTTCACCTGCCTGCTGTTAGCGCACTTTAGTTCAGTGACAACAAGTGCCTCGTTGCTCAAATGGATGTAATTTCTGATATTTATGTTTCCCTCATCTTCATCACTTAATTTTGCTCACGAGCAACTGTCACTCATAGCTGTTGAAATGTCACTCAAAATTACACTCAAATTATGAAAATGTCACACATAGCATTCTGAAATCTTGGCAGCTGGCACTCCTGCAGCCCAGTGACACACTGGGCTGCAGGAGTGTGATGTT
This sequence comes from Triturus cristatus, assembly GCF_964204655.1. NCBI lineage: Eukaryota > Metazoa > Chordata > Amphibia > Caudata > Salamandridae > Triturus > Triturus cristatus. The sequence goes on from NC_140591.1 coordinate 1,194,808,640, forward strand.
ACCAAAAATAATGGAGCCTGGCCCACGAGGTGCAGGCCGTACTGGTGCCGGTGCCGAATTTGCCGTGGTGCAACTGAAATCAGTTTTGAAATGTGTGCATTTGTTACTTAGAATTTGGTTCTTTGCAATGATTTTATTCTAACAATAAGATTTTGAGCTCACTTTGGACAGGCCAAGGCCAGAGTATAAGGCATAAAAAATGTAAGCATGTTTTATCATGTTATGTGCCACACAAAGCTTGCAAACTAGCAGAGCTACTTGCACAAGGATCTTGAGTGCTGCAGACATTCGCTACACAAAGTAGTCTTGCTCTTCGTGCATTTCAACGCTACATCCAGCGAGGAATGCTTTCTTGCAGCCCTGTCTCTTTAAATTCACCAACTGGGAACAACTGATTTACTAACCAAATATGTTCGCCCAATAATTGGCTGCAGGAACTGTGAGCGGCCGGTCAAGGTGGGGAAGGGAGAGAGGGCCCGGAAGATGCTGCAGAGACCTCCGTGGGGCTGCAAAGACATCATAGCTGCCACCTCCAGACTGTTTCTTTTGCTGCCCCCCAAAAGGTAAGTTTAAAGAAATAGAGCAATAATTTTACAGCTGGAGACGGGGGTGGTGGGAGGTTTCAGTCACCCATCACTGAACTATATTGACGTTCTTGCTTTTGGAGTTGGTTTACACCCTTTAGATACAAAATGTTGCTTAAGTTAGCAGCCGGCTTACGGCATGCTTTGCTTATTTTTGGTATCCTCGAAGTGTCGGTATGATAAACAACTAATTTAATTGGGGAAGATGTCGATGTTTGTTAAAGTGCAACTTGGGCTGTGTGAAATATTGGTACTTAGAGGAATGCTATGTAAGGTGCTTTATTAGGGGTAAGGGTTTCAGTTGGTTATGCGAAACTTGTGTGTTTGTGATGCAACTCCGCCTAGAAGTTGGTTTAGTACCTCTGGTGAATGTGAAGTGAGCTAGCCCCCATTGCATGAACAGAAATAGGATTGTTGTTTTGCATTGAGGGGGGGCGGGCAGTATAGAACGCCTTCATTAAAGTGCGTTGTGGCGGCATGTTTGTAGAGTTTCGCTCTTTTCTGTGTGTGCTTTGGGGGTTATTTCTGAGGACAGCCTCTTCTGGGAGTTGCAGCTAAAGCCACTTGTCCGGGCTACGTCTCTGGGAGTACTGTGCTGGAATGAAGTAACCCATGTCGAGGCATTGTTATTTTACCTTTTTGGCGGGGTCAATATTAATGTTGTTTGGAAGAAATAAGAATTGGTGCGAGGCTCACCATTTATGTGGGTCTTTGTTTGGGTGAACTGCAGAGCTTTAGTGACATTGTGGTGGGTTGGGCACTGTCTGTGAATATACATTTTTCGGGGCAGTGTCAGTCATATGTATAGAGTGACCAGATGACTCTCACTAGTGCACAACTTCTCCAGTTTTGATTTGCCATACCAGTGCATTCTGGGAGCTGTAGTTTAGGTTAATTTTAATTCAACCAATTGGTCAAACACACTAGCTACTAATGTAAAAGCAAAGCCCAGGTCTGGAAAAGTCAGTCTCCCCGTAACTTGCAGGCATCTTGTCGCCTTACATATGTAGCACCAACGGGCAGTGTCTAAGAAAGTAATAACTCTTCCTTGGTGTATTTGAGGGGTGCAGTTCTTTTGAAGAAGTGTCTGCAAAGCACTATGTTTCTGTTGGGATCTATGTGAGGTGTCACTATTTTGATCAAAATGTAACCTGCAGCTCCATAGGGGCATAGTCGGTGTGAAGTGCAGCTCTTTAGGCAGGAATGGGTGTGGAGACTATGCTTGTGTGTGTATGCAATGGCGTCAACATGGGGTGTGCATATTTGAAGCCACTTCTCTTGGGCTAGCACCTGGAGAAGTATCTGTTTGGGATCAAACTAATTGGCTTGTCATTGAAGGATGAAAAGGAAGGAGCAATGAAATCAACACAGACAAACTTTAAAGTTGAATAAAGTTTGTGTTATTATTGAGACAAGAAAAAACTAAAAATAATTCCCCGCCCCTTTAGTTTTTAAATTAATAGAATGGTCAACGAAAAACCAATACATCATACCATTAACATCTACTATGCAATAACCTAGCCTGTATGTGACTCTCAGCTATCTCTCTCACCACACCACTTTACCTAGTTCTTTGGGTTCTAGGCCCTGTCCAATTTGCATTGGCATATTGGTCTCCTCTTAGGCCTACCAGACACCTTCTTCACAATGATCTTTTAGTCCTTTCTCTTACCGGTACGGGCCAGCACTGCCATATCTCAGTGATTGCAGGTTATATTATATCTGACCCTGACCCTCTAGACAAATTAAGAGGTAGAATGTTCATTTGACTGGCTACCCCGCCACATTTTTGTTAAAACTAGGAGCAACTGTATTCGTCCATCTCCACCTTTTGGTGATCCCTCATCAATGCCCAGCATGTCTTACTTGATATGATTTATTGCTTCCGGCCCACCTCTTTAGCAGATTACTATTCTCCTAAATGTATCTGTTAGCCCTGGGCATCTGTGTCCTAGCTTTAGCAACACCAGAAATAGCTGGGGCTACCTCATAACTGCCCCCCTCGCTCCATCTACAGTACTTTTTTACTCTCACCACATCACCTTTTTATTAAGTGACCTCAAAACACAGTTTCTTTCCTAAAATGGGCAAGGCCCCTGAATAACGTAAAATGCGGCATCAAGCTCATCCTCCATTTTCTTGCTACCCTACTCCTAACCGAATGTAACTCCCAAGTCTCTCAGAACTCCATCTCGCCAAACCCATGAACTCCATTCTGTCCATCCTTATTATTTGCCTTTTGGTTTCTGCCTCTGCTCTAAAGAGGTGTGCATTGGAGGACATGTAGCCCTGCCACTTCCATGTTCAATGACTTGCAGAGTAAACCTAAAACCTACCCATTTCTCAGTACCCTGCTTTCCTTGTTTCAGTTTTCCTGCACCTGGCCTTTACTTCTGCACTGAGATCTCCCTCTCTTGCTTTTCCACAGACTCTAAAGAGGAGGTAGGCATTCTTCTGTCCATGTTGAAACCTGTCTTTCCCAATGACTCAAGCTGTGTGAGAATATTATAAGGAACTTCTACAGACAGTGTCTAGGAAATTGCCAATATTATCAATGCATTGTTCAAAGCTGGACTTGTCCCCAATGTTTGGAAATCCATAGACATAGAAGCATGTGCAAATGGAACTTAGGTTTGGGTTTGGCACTCACACAGCTTTCTGACTTTGCCCACACTTAATACATGTTCTCACATACTGAGCAGGCAAAGTCCCATTCACTTACATGAAAACATTGTCTGAACTTGAACCATCAGACATGGTGACTCTCTCACAAGGCCATATGAGCCCACCAAATCATCGATGTGATCACGTTGCAGTATAACAAGATATTGACATGTGTCAATGCTGACAAGCATGCATTATGTTGGACAGATGTCTGCATTGTATCAAATTTGGTGTCAGTGTTGGAAGGTTCACCCTCTAGCTCATGTTCAAACTGTGGTGCCATTGTAAATGTGACATGTGTGCTGCAAAATGCAGCACATGTTGCATTAGCATTGTGGAAGGATAAGTGCGGTTCGCTTCCAGTAATGGCTGTTGGAATGCATGTTACACTGGGTAGACATTTGGAACATGTGCCACATATTTAAGGATGGTTGTGCATGAAACCTGCACCATGTGTCAATTGTGATTTTACACTGCAACAGTCATTGCACAGACAAACCACACCAAATGGTACAAGACAAGTGGCAGAAGTGACAATGAGGCCCATTGCCACCTAGGTTGCATTTTCCACGAACTTTAGATTCATGTGACCCAGTCAATGCCAGAGCAACATTTGCTAGAGTGAAGTCATGTATTATGGACTCAATGTGCATGTTTGAGTCCATTTTGGTTTGGAGTTCAGCACTGTATATTGAAACTTTAGACCCTGATGTATACTTTCCTGTGATACCTAGCGATACATCATTTAAGGGCACATATGTGTTGTGATTTAAAAGGAACATACTGCTGTCTGTTGTGGCAAGTGTGATTGTTTACAGACATAGACAGTTTTCAGGTTTGGCCATCATCATCACAATCATTGAGAATCAATACTCACTGGTAGCATTGGTGTCCTCGAACGAGTCTACCTCCCTTTGTGTGTATGACTGGGATCCACCTAGGTTACATAAACAGAGGTACAATGACCTGTGAATACTGGACTTGAGTACAGTGTATGCATCGAACACAGGACATTGACATTACACAAGCAGGTATTTTACAGACCATGAGACTCATTTACAAGAAAGTGCAGGAACGTGGCACCACATGCCCTTTGACAGCGCCACGCTGCAACACTTCCACAGTACAGGCTTGTGACATTTTAACAATGATGTGTTGCATCCCAGTTATTTTTCCGGAGCAGGTTTAGCATTATCTGCCATGCTCTAATGCAGGCACACTTGCACCATGGTGCACGGATGTCTGCATCACAAAGATGATTGTGTATGTGCAGGAATGGACACCTTCTTGCACATGATAAATCACCATAGTTGATTTCCTTGCACTATGTTTGCTGCAGGATGCAGTACGCATAGTAAGGTGTGAAAACATTTTAGTAATGAGTACATTCCTCCTCATTGTGCCTCCCCATGCCTCCCTTGGGGAGGCCTGGCAGTGAGATGCATTTCAATGTGTTTTTTCATTTCTCTAACATCCGGAAATGGTTCATGTTCCATGGGTGTTGCATGGGAACACCCACAGCAACACCCATGGAAAAACCTTTTGATGCCAAGTGCCGTGCGCAAAGGATGACATATTTACAAGGACAGTGAATGCCACGCATGGTGCCTTTTCATGTCCCTGTTGATATGGTGCTGCAAAAGGCTCCACCGGTACGCCACCCAAAGCGATGCACCGTCTGCAGTGGGTGCTTGGAAATGAGCAACAATGCCTTTTGCAATTGAAACCATGTTGTGTGTCATAAGTAGGGCACAATGAACTTACAACATGTAAACATTCAATATAAAAACACGTGTAGGCAGATTCATAAGCCCACTGCGCCACCAGTGCATCACGTTGCGTGACTCACTGGCAGCGCAACCTGGTGAGTAATATTTATGAGCATGCGTAAAGCCACACTGCATGTCTTTACCTGTGCTTGTTGATATCGCCACTTTTCACGCAACACTTTGAGTGATAGGGGCTTGACGTGGGTATTGCTGTGGGTGTTCCTACGCAACACCCATGACCACTGATGCATTTCAAGATTTACGACAAATTGTAAATCTGGTGATGCATCAGAATGCTACACCACCCTAGGGGTGGTTTTGCAAGGTGCAACGAGGAGAAATATTTTAATTTCTCCTCGTTATGTTCCTCTTTCAATGCATGCAGCATTCTACAGCACACATTGGAAGAGGGAATCATCACAAATGATTCTTTTTGTGCAGGAAGGAGCCTGCTTGACTCTGCAGATGAACTTACATCAACATGCAGTGTTACTTTTTCATTCACTGGGACAGTTGTGCTCAGTATTGACACTTTCCATGGGAGATTATTTATTAGTGATGTGACACATAACAATATTGCGTACTATGCACTGTTGCTAATGTAATAACATTGACTATTGGCTTAATGTGTCACTACATGTATAATTTTCATGTAAATACCTCTTCTCAACAATTTTGATAGTCACTGCTTGTGGCAGGTGCCCATTCTATGAAAGACTGATGTATTTACCCATTTTAATGGTGCTGTGCACACATCCCAATCTGTGTGCCACATTTGTAGATGTTGATAGCATTATGCCTGCACATGGCCTATCTGTATCAATGGTGTTCACGCACAAGCGAATGCAGCACATTCACTATCATGTTGTTTCTGGGAGGCAAAGCCGTATGTAGACACATGTTACACACACAGGTCAGTTGGATGATTCAGCCCATGATATTAAAAAAAACATACAGGCAATTCATATTTTATGCTGTTGTATCTAATAACCTGCGTACAAAAGGGACACTGCTGCAAGTCTTTCATGTGTATGTGTGAGTTTATTTGAACCATTGGTGATAATTTGTACAAATTTAGAAACTTAACATCAAATGAAGAATTGTGTGACAATGTGAGTGCGACGTCTTATCCATGCAGCAGTGTTGAGGATGGCTCATTGTTCTGCTTCTCATTCATCATCAGCATTATCCATCAGTTCGGGGAGCTGTTCTTCTTCATCCCAAGGCACATTCGTTTTGACACATATGTTGTGTAGTATTGCTCATACAATGATCATCTTGCAGACCATTTCTGGTGAGTACACTAGCCTTCCACCTGATAAATCCAGGCAACAAAACCTGGAATTGAGCAGACCAAAGCTTCTCTCTATCATGTTTCTTGTTCTACAATGAGCATTGTTGTATGCCTTTTGCAGATCAGTCTGGGGATGTCCAAATGATGTCATCAACCACGTCTGAATGCCATATCCTTGATCAGCTGTAAGTGAAAAGTAAGAGAACTGTATTAACTTTGGAACATATTTGAGTATACATGGCATGTGTTGTATGTCATGTTGCCAACATTTTCAGTGAGATTACTGTTTGAGAAATTAGATGTAGTATTTAACGTAGAGTTTTAAATTGTTTGTGACACGTGTGATTAATTTGCAGTGTATCATTTATTGTGCATGACAGGGGATGGTGCATTGAAGTGCATGATTTTTTGACATAAATGTGTGAGGTCTTGCAATGGGTAAGTGATACCTGGGTACTTATAATGTGTGATACACAGTTTCCCTGATTGTGCATGGCACACTTAGGCCCATTTCGCTATGAAATTGATGCAAATCATTTGGCAGCGCATAAGTGAGTCACTTTCAGGGCACAGTGATGCAACATATTTATAAGGATTGTTGTTTTCAATGTGCTTGCCCCTGCCTTGTACCCAATTGGAAGACATGGCCCTGCTATGGCACCCTTGTACCATGGTACATAAATGCCTGCGTCATGTGTAGATTGTTTTCATGAAGGGATACCGTAATGCACACACACAATCCATTTTGGTGATTTCCTCTTTTCATACATGCTTTACAATGCTGTACACATTGAAAGAGGTAAATTGAAGTAGGTGAGATGTAAGCATATATCAACAGTGTGGCTCACTATGCAAAACGTGGTTTGGCAGAGCATTCAGTTGCATTTCCAGCTTGTATGTTTTTGCACTTTATGATGTGCCTCAGGATACATGGTTGCTGTGTTGAAAGGCCCACAGCAACAACCATGTCACACACCTTACATGCATAGTCTTGCATGAAAGGGACTGTATTAGCTGACAGATAGAAAAGCACACATGGTGAATTCATGTGTCCTTGTAATTTTGGACCAGCAAGTTACACCCCCGGTGCATCACATAATGTGGTGACCAGCTGTGCAAGGAGCTCGTACAAAATCAGACTTGATTTGTGTGCACATGTGCCCAAACATGGAAGGTATGACATAGATTGTGCTGCACACATGGCTGACACTTACTCATGCTTCCACGAGGGCAGAACATTCAATACATATGCATATCAGCATTCAATGTTTTGCTCCATGTGTCACTGTGAATGTGGTTTCCAAAAAGCAACTTTGACAGATGTTTAATGTTCCCTTAAAGACAGGTGTGGTGACTAGGTGCACACGCATGCAACGTGATGTCTGTGTGCACCTGCGACTTGACCAACTGAACTACTTTGTTTAACACACGGAGTGCGCCCATTTCTGTTTTCTTCTTATTGTGTTAGCTAAGGGACATCCTTACAAGCCTAAGTGTGGGTAATATTTGTGGGTGCACTTGCAGTGAGACCTGTCTGAGGTGGTGCAATGTTTGTGCACATGATGTAAGCTTCTGGTACTCAGCTCTTGGGCCAGTGGTACTGTGCAGGCATAGGGCCTAAGGCGATTTCAGCATTTGCATGTGTTCACACACACAAGGCAATGGTGAATAAGTTGCCTTCAGACAGCACCTTTGCCTTATGGGCACATGTGCATTCAGCATTTCATGAGGTAAGTTACATGCATCTGTTCCCACCTCTGTAATCACAATGTACCCTGGGGGCAAACTTAGAGGGCAGATAGTACTATGGCACCCACAGAACACTTTCGGTTATGCTGTCATGTGTGTATGCACCTTTATACTGTATGTTATGTATTTATAGTGTAGATGTTGGTTTGCCTTTTCACAATCACGTATTGCGTCATTATTAAATGAGGACCTGCAAGGTGCCAGATGGCCAGCTATTGCTACAGAGTATTGGTATGTGTGTTAATTGATTGATGCGTACCTACAAGTAGGCCATTGCAATATTGTCCATTTTGGAAACGTTTGCTGGTGATGCTGTTTCTGAATATATGAGTCATGCACACTCCCAGAATATTTGGCCATTTCATTGGTGAAGAGTCCCCGATGGTCCACAATGGCCTGGCCATTGATGGAGTGTGTGTGCTTCCTGTTACGGTAGAGATGGACAGTTGCTGCAGGTGGTGCCATGTGTACGTCCATGCAGTCTATTGCACCAATATTATGTGGGAAGCCTACGATGCCATTGAAGCCTTGTTTAATCTCCAGCTGCTGTGGTGTGAGCTGGAGATTAGCATACAGGACAGAAGGGCCGAAGGTTGAGAAAGAGACCTGGGAGACACCTGCCACTCATGCTGCTGTGGTTTGGAAAGATCCTGAGGCCAATATGTGTAAGACCGCCAAGGGCTTTGTCTGTGGTGCAATGTTGCAGACCCTGTCAGTTGGTAGCTGTAGCCGATGTGAGATCTGATGCCGCAGGGTCACAATGGATGCCCTATTGAGGTGATACATTTTGATGACTTGTTGATCCCTGAGCCCAATGAGGGTGGTCTTTTGGTGACAGATGTGCTCCTCTCTCCTGCACTGACTTTGTGGTGATGGTGGTGGCTGCGATTGTGGTATTTGGTCTGGTGCTGGTTGTTGCCTTCTCAGTCAAACTCCCAGCTGCAAGATTAGGAGGTCCATGCTGTCTGATCTGCTGCAAGACTGCTCTGCTTGGTTTAGCTTCTATTTCTATGGTACATGTGTCATCTCCTGCATTTGGGTTTGTGAGGCGTAAGGATTTGAGCGCAGTTTCCAAGATGCGTGACACAGCCAAAAGATGCGTCACAGCGGGGAATGTTTGTAAATATCCCTGCATCAGTAATGTATTCGATTTTACGTCGGAACGCCTACCTTGCATATTTTAATACTTATGTGACGCAGCAGGTTCTTGCGCAGTTCCATTCCGACGCAGTTCTGTCTTCCATAATGCATCTCCCTTGATGCCCCACTTTGTAAATATGATGAAAAAAAACCACTAATGCATCACAAAAAGTGATGCAACGGTGGCGCAAGGGGCTTGTAAATCTGACCCCCCAATTTATAACACTAGTGAAATTCAGCATGTACACAGACACCACTGGTTGTATGGTGTTCTGATTTTTTAAAATCTTCTCTCAATAGATTTTGTTCCTGATAGGTAGGTCACTCCCCCTCTGCACAGTACCACCTGTGTGTCCCTGCCCCAGCTGCTGCTGCAGCTGAGGAAGTTCGAGGCCCTTCACCACCCGCAGGCTACCACCTGCGCCTCATCCCTGGTGGCCAGTGGTAGGTTTTTTCTTCTGTTCCCCTCGCTGCCCCCGTTCCTCTCCGCCCATTTTTGCCTTCTGTTTCTCAGCTGCCCCTGTATTTCTGTGCCCTCTTGCCTTCTGTGACACTCGTTTTCCTGTATTTCTGTGCCCTCTTGCCTTCTGTGACACTTATTTTTCCTGTATTTCTCTGCCCTTTTTGCCTTCTGTGCCACTCGTTTTTCCTGTATTTCTGTGCCCTCTTGCCTTCTGTGACACTTGTTTTTCCTGTATTTCTCTGCCCTTTTTGCCTTCTGTGCCACTCGTTCTTCCTGTAATTCTCTGCCCTTTTTGCCTTCTGTGCCGCTCATTTTTCCTGTATTTCTCTGCCCTTTTTGCCTTCTGTGCCACTCGTTTTTCCTGTATTTCTGTGCCCTCTTGCCTTCTGTGACACTCGTTTTTCCTGTATTTCTCTGCGATTTTTGCCTGCTGTGCCACTCGTTTTTCCTGTATTTCTGTGCCCTCTTGCCCTCTGTGAAACTCGTTGTCCCTCGTTTTTTGTGCCCTCTTGCCTTCTGTCACCTTCATCGTCCCTCACCGCCCCCTCCGCTGTGTCCCCTGCGGCCCTGCCCCCCTCTGACTGCCCACTGCCCATTCACTGCCCCCGCCTCCCACCTCCCAGCTGCTCCTCCCTCCCACCTCTCCATATATGCCGGCCGCTGCGCGACCGCACCGCTGGCGCGCTGAAGGCGCACCTAAGGCAAACCAGTCGGCGTCCGTCCGTGCCTGGACCGCGCCCAGCGCTAGAACCCCCGGCCCCCCACCCGCCACGACGACCGCCGCCACTACGACGCCAGCACTCTGCACGCTCTCAACTCCGGACGGACCCACACCTGCTTCAAGGCTGCCCCTAAAAGCACACACGGTCCCTTCACCTGCCGGAACTGCAGCTACACCAGCCTCAGAGCCGATGAAACACCCGCCAAGAAAGACCCCAACCATCTCTGATGCATACTATTGAACACCCGCTCTGCACGCAAACACGCCATTGAGCTCTGGGACCTGCTCAACACAACATCCTCGGACCTCGCGTTCCTGACAGAGACCTGGCTGAACGACTCCTCTGCACCCGACATCGCCATAGCCATCCCAGACGGCTACAAGATCACCCGCAGAGACCGCACCAACGGAGTCGGAGGAGGAATCACCATCGTCCACAAGAACAGCATCAGGGTCTTGACTAGCACCGATGACGCGCTCAGCACCACCGAACACACTTCCAGATCCACACAGACCCTAACTCCACCCTCAGAGGCACCCTCGTCTACCGACCACCCGGACACCCGTCCCCAGTTCAGCGACTCCATCGCCGACTTCATCAGCACGCACGCCTTGACCTCCACCGACTACATCCTCCTCGGAGACCTGAACTTTCACCTTGAGAACAACAACGACAACAACTCCACAACCCTGATCGATAACCTCACCATCCTCGGACTGAAGCAACTCGTCACAACGCCAACCCACTCCGCCGGCCACACGCTTGACCCCGTCTTCTCCTCAAGCCCGCACGTCTCCGTCAGCCACACCACCGAACTCCTCTGGACCAACCACCGCTGCATCCACTTCGCCTTCCAGAAACCAACCACACACCGCCACACCTAACAGATCCCCCGTCGCTGCTGGAGCAAAATCATCGAAGACCAACTACATGCAAACCTCGCTCTCAGCCCACCCACCGAACCCTCCAACGCCAACGACGCTGCCCACAGCCTCAGATGCTGGATCAAGGACTGCGCCAACACCCTCGCCCCACTGAAGAAACCCCCCCACAGAGACACCAGCAAGAGAGCCAGCTGGTTCACCCCAGAACTCCTTGCCTGCATGCAAGCCTGCCAGAAAGTAGAGAAGGAATGGCACAGTGAACAAACTCCGGACAGCCACGCAGCACACAAGGACGCCATCCGCAACCACCCCCACCCAGCCAAGAGGACCTCCTTCAAAGACCGCCTCGACAACAACGCACACAATAGCAAGGAGCTCTTTAACATCGTGAAGGAACTCTCCAACCCCAGCTCCAACACCGACATCCCGCCTTCGCAAGCCCTGTGCGACTCCCTCGCCACCTTCTTCCACCGCAAGATAGCAGACATCCACGACAGCTTCAACACCCAGACAGCCCCAGCAGACAGCAACACAACAGACCCTCCGCACACCATCGACCACGACCCCCTGCTAGCCTGGGCCAGCGTGAGCGTCGATGACACCGTCAAGACCATGAGCACAATCCACTCCGGCTCTACGTCAGACCCATTCCCGCACCACGTCTTCAATAAAGCAAGCAGCTCCATCGCACCCCACCTGCGCAACATCATCAACCTCTCCCTTGAGACCGCGACCTTCCCAGAGAGCTGGAAACACGCCGAGATAAACGCCCTACTGAAAAAACCCAAGGCAGACCCAAGAGACCTCAAGAATTCCCAGCCCATCTCTCTGCTTCCCTTCCCGGCCAAGTTCATCAAGAAAATCGTCCACAGACAGCTAACCTGATACCTCGAAGAAAACAGAATCCTGGACCCTTCCCAGTCAGGGTTCCGCAGCAACCATAGCACCGAGACTACCCTCATCGCCACGACCGACAGCATCAGGACCCTGCTGGACAACGGTGAGACCGCAGCACTCATCCTCCTAGACCTCTCCGCCGCCTACAACACCGTCTGCCACCACACACTACGTGCACGCCTCCATGCCGCAGGGATCCGAGACAAGGCTCTGGAATGGACCACCTCCTTCCTCTCTGGCAGAACCCAGAGTGTCTGCCACCCCCATTCCGTTCCAAAGCCTCCGAGATCATCTGCGGCGTACCCCAGGGATCCTCCCTCAGCCCGACACTGTTCAACATTTACATGACCCCGCTCGCACACGTCGCCCGACAGCACGACCTCAACATAATCTCCTACCGCAGACGACACTCAACTGATCCTCTCCCTCACCAAGGACCTCATCACCGCCAAAGCCAAACTCCATGAAGGAATCGACTGGATGAAGCTGAACTCGGACAAGATGGAGGTCCTCATCCTCGGCTACAACCCATCAGCCTGGGACGACTCCTGGTGGCCAACGGCACTGGGGGCAGCCCCGACACCCACCGACCACGCATGCAACCTGGGAATCATCCTCGACTCAACGCTCTCAATGACCAAGCAAGTCAACGCCGTCTCCTCCTCCTGCTTCAACACCCTCCGCATGCTCCGCAAGATCTACAGATGGATCCTGACAGATACAAGAAAGACAGTCACTCAGGCCCTCGTCAGCAGCAGACTCGACTACAGAAACGCCCTCTATGCGGGAGCCACGACCAAGCTCATCAAATGACTACAACGCATCCAAAACGCGACTGATCCTCGACATACCATGACACAGCCACATCACCCCCCACTTGAGAAACCTGCACTGGCTCCCCGTCAACAAGAGGATATCCTTCAAGCTTCTCATACACGCACACAAAGCACTCCACAAAACCGGCCCAGCCTACCTCAACAGACGGCTCTCCGAAGACCAACCACCGGTGAGAGATCCTTCTCCCACCTCACCGCCAAGACATGGAACACCCTCCCACTGAGCCTACGACAGACCCAAGACCAGCTGACCTTCAGGAGGATACTCAAGACCTAGCTGTTCAATCAGTAGCAACCTCCCCCCAGCGCCTTGAGACCCTTGCGGGTATGTAGTGCGCTTTACAAATTGAGTGATTGATTGATTGATTGATGGATACCTCTACACCTTCTATTTGAGGGTATGATTTACGAAGTAATATGTGGACCTCATTAATTGGGCCGAATATATACCCCATTTTGTTAACTTCTACCCACTAGGGACAATAATAAAACATTTATATGTTACAAAGTGGTAGTTTTAGCAGTCTCTATTCCCTCTAAATTCATCTTCATTTTTTCACACAGCCCCATCTACACCTACAGAGCAACCCCTCCAGTTTTTTTAACACCTTGTGCGGGTTGTAGCCCACATCAACACCACCTGTGGAGTTGGTGAGAGGAGTGACCCGTAGTGAACCATGGCACACTAAGGTGGCTGAGGCCTACTATCCTTCTGTCTACATTACAGACAGAATTTCCTCTCCTCTGTCAACTAACCACAACCAGTTTTTCTGCTATCTTGATGGCCAAGAAATGTCATTCACCGGGCAGAGCCCAGGCTGCAATTGCCCTCTGTATCTGGTGTTCCTGCAGCAGTTCACCTCCTCTTTCAAGCAACAATATATACATGGAATTAAAATGATGCATTGCTGTCCAGCATAGCCCCATTCTGGCTGAGTGTCACCTTTGCTCTGGGGCCTGCTAAGATGAGTCGCAGCATTGTCATGTGACATGCACTCTCGCTCACACGCTTTAGGCTCTTATTGTTCAGTCATGGGCTTTTTAGTATTTCTATTTTGACCTTTTCAGCTTTACTCTGTAAGAATGTCCTAGATATTGAAATGTGCAGCTATGTGCCCTGCTATCACACAACCACACCCCAAAGCAGTGTCTCTAGCTCGTAGCAACTGTGTCTCTGGTGCTGTGTTGCATGTGCAGGTTACTGATGAGCACTGTTATCCTTTTGTAGAGCTTTCACACACACTTGCACTGTAATTCACTCTGTAACAAACACTGGCAACGATAACAGGGGAGGCTTGGAATGCAAAATGCAAGCCAAATGTACTAGTTTTGCCAGTGGTTTAGCAATGCTTGTTTGCCCTTACATTGACAGGGTTTAGCCTTGATATGAAGGTGGTTATCTCTTCTAAGGTTGGAAGACAGTGTTAACACTAACGTGACCATTTCTGCATAGAGGGCCTCAGGCCTGGTAGTTGAGGCCTATACAATGAGACCTGTGTCCTTACAGAGTTTAAAACAACTTATTTTTTGGAAGGTCCCATTGCAACCAGATCCGAGTGCCCTTGTCAGGAATTTGCTGGAAAAGGGACAGTGAAGAGGGTCTTCTGAATTGGGAACAGGACAAACAGACGTTTGCATGAAAGGCAATGAGATGAGGCTAGAAAAATACATTTATTTCCAATATCGCAAGGAGCAAGTTTATTTCCAATATTACAAAGAGCACAATAAGTTGGTGAGCGAGAAGTGTAAGCCAAAGATTTGATGCACAACATGGAGAGAAAGATGTTGTAAAAGAAACGCACACAAGATAATGGAGGCTGACAGATGGAGCTCAGAGCAGGGAAATGTACAGACAAGGTGCACTGAACCCACCTCCAGTGCGCATGTGTCATCAATCTTTATATAACTATGTATTACATTTTATAATGCAGGACATGAAATCAAATTATAGGATGCAGATCAGTGTAGATTCAAAATCATCTTCATAAAATATGGGTAGACCTCATGGGATGCATTTACAAAAATAGTTTCTGGTACATGTCTAAATATCTCATCTAATAATACCTCTAAATAGAAGCGAATCCAATTCTCCGCAGGTGCACTGGGAGAAAGGCACAGGACTTCCCTGAGATTCAAGTCCAATTAAAAAAAATTGGTGTCTGAGTAAGTGTGATATACTGTTCTACTATTATTTGCCTACTCCAGGTTTTCCAGAGTAAACTAGGAGTCCTTCCGGCCTATTCCTCGATTTCTGGAGCACTACAAAAGTAATTCATAGCAAAATATTGATGAATAGGGACTTCGTCTTGAACACTGTTATTTTTGTTGAAAGGCCTACGGTTAAAGCAAGGGGAGGGTTGAGGGCATACGAAACAGCGATTTCAATAGGGCAGCTGTGAATTCTCTATTTGTTGTTTCCAGGTGAGAGTTGCAGGTGTGCATTAGTACACAAGGCATTTTCCAGCATCTGCTGTGAATTTCCGCAAGAAATGAGCTACTTGGGCTAATTATAATCTAATTACCTCGTGTATTGTCAGCAAGGTTGTTGAGTTAGTTTACTTAATTATGATTAATTATTTAAGTTGCTAAGAATCAAAAGGGAAATCAGTTAATTGGAGCATTTGGAAGGCACGCGAGCGTAATAATTAGGCCAGAAAAACATAATACATGCCCATTGCTTGATTTTGAATTTAGAGTCTAAATGTATGATAGAAAGGAGAGCAATATCTGGTTCTTTTGTATCTTTCCCAATAAATTAAACAATATTTAATCATGTTGTTTAATTTTAAATTAAAAACTAGCACAAAGTTTCATACATGTATAGTTACAGTTAATTTCCAAAAACTATTTTAAATAGTGCTTTATAAAAAAACAATCTACATCTAGTTCCTACAACATGAGTGCTTATCATAGGGCAGGTTCTATGCCCGATCTTCAGTATATCCGTTTAAGGTGCATTTATTTACATACTGAGGGTCTGATTTACTTAGACATTTACAGGAGTAAACCTATCTTTGTGGCTAGGCTTCTCTGGATTTCTGAAAAGTATACCTGGCATGCTTAAAATGGCTTTACGGCTAAATAATTGTACACACCGCTGTGACAATTATGCAGTAGTAAACCCCACACAAATTGTGGTTTTGGAAGCATCAAGGTATGGTTTGTCTTCAAAGTTTGCAAATGGCCACTGTTCCATGAGCTTGTGAGCATTCACAAACTTCACTCTGACCCTATCCCACCCTGCAAGCAAGACATTTATTAACTTCCGTGGTGAATATTACTCTCCAGCCAGAAAACCCCTGCTCAGAATCTTACTTAGAAGAATGGGAGGATTATGAGCAGACGTCTGTGCCGTGATTCGTGAGTTGCCCCATCCCTCCCCAAAGTGTTACTGGAATATCTGCAGTGTTGGAATGTAGTACCAATTCCAGATGCTGGTGAATCTCACAGGTCATACTGTGGTGCTCACAAAGAAGGTGGCTCTCATGGATTGGAAAGACAAACATATTGTCTTGAAGAGATCTAAGGGGGTTTTAAACTTAATCCTGCTAGTTTATATTTATGGAGTGTACAAATTACAGTAAGTGATTAGGAGAGAGAGAACTACACTCAGTTCTTTGGCTACAAACCAAAGGATTTTCTGATCCATGCCTTTGATGACCTTAAAACCTCTGCAACGGAACGGGCAGAGCTTGACCACTAGCCAAGAAAGCGGCCTGAGTCGGAAGCTCCGCACGCCGTCGGGATGAGCTTGCCATTTCCAGAGCCTCCAACCTGCTATTTTCATTAAATGAACCTCTAAATTTACTTTTAAACTGAGAGGTGAGCATAGAGTCACTTTTGGCTGCCATTTTGGGCCATTTTGCGGTCACATGCAGCTTGCTTTTTTTTCCTCACAGTGCCGGACATTTTATATTCAACCCCACTTACTATGTAATGCTCCTGCTCATCCTAAACTACGGCTACTGCTTTTCCAAAGGAGTTTTTCTTTACTTTCAGGTAGATATCGCAAATTGTTTATGGACAATACATTCATGTCTTCTAATATTATTCTTCCTGGTCTCGCATCACTATTTTAATGTTGCCTGCATATATTTAACGTCATGAGGGGACCTCTTCTCTTACATGTTGACCACATGATGCACTCCTATTAACTGTTTCATCACAGGACCTAAGGGGAACTTTTAATTGTTGCCATTTATTGCATACTTAAAGCATTACTGCACTTTCTTCAGTCTTTCTCCTCACATTAGTGTCCATCCTGTGCAATTCCATAGATAGAATGCAACATGTTTCCCAGATCCTGTAGTGCTGCAGTCTCTAGGTTGAAAGGTTATTACCATTGACTCCTAGCATCCTCTCGACTATTTGTTCTCCTATCCAATCCGCATAGCTACATAGGTCGTATTTGGATTCCTTATGGTGTTTTGAAAATTATTAACACGACTCTTTTCCAGCAGCTCAAGTCACTTCTGCTGTTCTTGTTGTTCTGGATTTTGAGTGTGATAATGCGATTTGTATGGGCAGACTAAAGAAATATACATTTTCTTCTCATCAAGCAATGCCCTCTTTTAAGAAGTTGCCATTCTCTGTAAAAGCAGACATTCGTCCTACTACAGGCGTTTAACTGCTACAAAGAAGTCCCCCTCATCCATGCCTTCTCTTAAAATCAGCAATGCCACGTCTACATATAAGCGCAGCAAACAGGACCCGCCTTCTCCTGCTAAACCTTCTTCACCAATCTCACTAGAACTCTTGCTGAATGAAATAGTATGCACTGTTTTCATTTGTTGAGGAAACCAACAATCGCATTCAAAGTCTAGACGACAAATGGTCTCAAATGGAAGCAAGATTCTCAGTATTGGAGCAACATATCAGTGATCTGCAGGATGAAGCGTGATAAATAAAAATTTTATGAAAAGAGGTGGCAATCTTAAAAATGCAATAGGAAGACTTCGAAAATAGAAACCTTTGTCTTTGCGGTCTTCCAGATGGACTTGAAAGCAATGACTCCATCTAATTTTTACCTAACTTTTTGCCCCAGTTTGTGGGCTTACCATATTCCACAGTATTGAATATTCATAGGGCTCATGGATTAGGTCATCATCCTCAACTACTTTCTATCTCCCTTAAACCTAGGGGAGTGATTATTTTCTTTCTGGATTTAACTGAAGTGTTGAAAGTCATCAACATGGTGACATTCAAAAAGCAACTCTTTTGCCAGGGAAAAAAGATCTTCACATCACATGATGTTTCAAAAGCCATGGTGGCTACAAGGAAGGAATTTCTAGATCTTCATCCACAACTCCACTGTTTAGGGGCTCGCTTTGGACTTTGAACATCCTTGTCTCTTTAAAGTGACTTTTCAGAACAAAATGTCTTCCTACACAATACCTGCGGACCTTAGAGACATAATTTGTCTTAACTCCACCAAATCCATGGATACTTCTGGTCCTTCTCCCAGATGAACGGACTATATGAGTTCCCACAAATGTCTCTCATAGACTTTGGCATTTATCTATTTTGCGTAGTTCTTTACAAATTAAACTCTCTTTTTTACAGGCTCCTTGCTGTCTATTGTATTATCATATTGTTTAGTTACGACTATTCGTGGATGCGTTTTGATTCCTTGCTGTGCCATCTTCATCCTGTGCTGTCATCAAACCCATCCTAATGTTCATACTTATAAGGTTTGTTTCTACAGTCATCAATGTTTAACATGCGCTGTCTCTTCTTTCCTGATCCTTTTCCCTTTCTACTTTTACTTATTTTTCTGTCCACTCACCTTTTCAATTCTTCCTTTATTTCTTAATTTCCATATGTTTGTAGAACTTGTTATCCTAGACGACCATTTCTTTATATATATTTTGTAGCTTGTTTTATCATTCAGAGTCATTTCTTTTAATGTCAAATGGTTTATTAGCCAGATAAAAAGGCAAAAATGTTGCATTTAGCCAAGTAACATCCTGATCTAGTCCTGCTCCAGGAGACCTACCTTACCAAACCTGAAGCCCTGCAACTTAAACGTTGGTGGGTGGGTGGGTGGGTGAGTGGGCTCAGTTTGTGTTTCTCCAGCTTCTGCAAAGAAGAATGGAGTAAAACTCTTATGCCATAAGAAACTGAAGTGTGTAATTATTTCCCATTATTCTGATACTGAAGGAAGATGGCTAATTGTTAAATTACTTATCAATGATATCCCCTTAACGATTTGTAATATTTATGGCTCTACTCAGGTAGATTACTCTCTTAGACCTGCCATTTCCAAAACATTTTAACAGTATGATAAAGACTTTTTTAATTTAGGGGGGATTTCAATCAAATAATGGATCTTTTTGTTGATCACCTGTCTCAAGTCCAATTCTTCAAATGTACATACAATTTCACTCTTTACTCAAGCAACGTATCCTTGTTGATTAATGGAGAATCTGTAACACATCCAATAAGGAATTTTCTCTTTTCTCTCCCCACATGGCTGTCCTTCTAGGCTTGACCATATTTTTATAACTAAACTGCTTTCCCAAATCAGTTCTACTATTGAACCTATTGTGATTTTTGATGATGCTCCAATTGTTACAGATTTTGATTTGCTCCTGCTACATTCCAAATCTAGTAGATGGAGGTTTAATAATTGAGCTTTTTCTCCATATGTTACTTCTTTTGCTGAGGAATTCTTAAATATTCATGAGGCTACTGACATCTCTCTACAGCTTTTATGAGATACTTTCAAGGCTGCTGCTCGTTGACACGTCATTGACTTTGTTTAATAAAAGAAGAAAAGTCTAATCAAGCAAAATTAATCCTTATTATCAAACATTAAACTCTAAAAACATCAATATTTTCTTCATCTTTGCCGCCTGATTTACAGGAACTTATTTGAGGCAAATTGAATTTTTTTATAAAATGACTACAGACAAAGCTTCTTCTATTTCACTTCATAGCAGTGCTACTTACTATGGTAGCTGGAATAAAATGGGAAAGCTCCAAGCTAATTATTTGAACATTTGGAAACAAAGCCACCCACTAGATTCTATACCACTTCCTACAGGAAGCACTGTCTTCAAGGATAATGAGATTTTGGCTGAATTCATGCAGTATTACCAAATTCTCTATACTCCTGAATATCCTGCTCATCCATCTCAGATTGATACTTATTTAAAAGATGTTGTAAACCCTACCTGACAGCATCTAGGCTTTTCTCCTCTAGAAAATGATATATCTGTCTCAGAAATTCGCCACGCTCTTCAATACCGTAAGAAGGGTAGGACCCTAGGACCAGATGGTTTCACAGTCAAATTATTTCTTCACTTCTCTAATATTCTATTTTCCATATTATTGCATCTTTTTCAATTCTTTCCAAGTTCTGCATTTGCAGGGGCTCCTTCCAGGAAGCCACTATTTGCCTCATCCATAAAGAAGGCAAAGACCCCGCATTATAGACTACAGACCAGTCTCTTTGGTTAAAGTAGATTGTAAAGTTTTTGCCAAATTGTTAGCATTGCACCTTGATCATTTGTTACCTTCAATGATGGGTGAGGAGCAATCTAGATTTGTCAAAGGTAGAATAGCATCTGCCAATTCTAGACAATTTGGTGAGTAATCACTTCATCTCACATATTTATTTACTCTATCACTCCACCATGGCATCTGTTCTTTTCAGTTGTACAATTTCCAATTGCTTTCCACTGAAACAAGGTCTCTGTCAGGGCAGTCCATTATCTCCCTTATTGTGTGCCCTAGCTCTCAAACCCTTTCTGTCTAATTTTTTTGAATAATACAACAATTAATGGATTATGTTATTGGAATAACTACCTAAACTTTTCTACTTATGCTGACTATTTAGCCCGTTCCTCTCTAACCCAGACCAATCTGTACCAGCCTTCCACCAAGAAATCACTAAATTTACCTTGGTCTCAGGTTATAAAATAAACATAGATAAAACTGAAATTCTTCCTCTTACCAAAATGTGTTTTAAACATCCTTTTATAGCCACCGGCTTTCATTGGAATACTTGCAAGATCAAGTACCTAGGTGTCTGGTTTACTCCTTTCATTAAGGATTCTGGTGCTTTGAATACCAAGTAGGGTTTGGAAATGGTCAATAAACTCCTCTTGTCATGGAATCCTCTGTTATTTTCCTGGTGGGGTCACCTTGACTCAATCAAAATGATGATTCGACCCATTATTTTGTATATTCTATCCAAGAATCCAGTGTTCATTCCTGTCACATATTTATTTTTAAATGGGCTCAAAACTTTCTAAATTCCTTTGGAATAATATAAAATCTAGGATGTCTTTCATTCAATTCTGGAAAACTAAGCAGGAAGGTGGAGTTCATTTTCCAGATTGCTAGCTATACCATAAGACTTTCTGCTTATGACAAGCTTCTAGGTGGATTTCTTCATTGCAGTTTCCGTTTACTCTCCTATGGTTGGACGTTGAATGTTCTTTACTACTTCCTTTCTTGCCCAGGGAGGGTTTGCCCTTCTCCTCTAATACTTGTATCACAGCTTCCCAGCTTTATAGACATATTTGTGGTACCCTATTAAAACGTTATTATCAGCCATAAATTATAACTAATCATATTTCCTACAATCTCCTCTTCGGCATTACAGTCTAATCACTATAAAAAATACATCGTTGTTTCAGAAATCTTGGAGACAAAAGGGTATATTATGGGTCAGTGATTTATTTTCTGACAATGCTCCTCTTTCTCTTCCACAATTTCAAAATATGTTTAATGGCCCTTGCTCTTTTTTGCCTCTCGTAAATATTATTCTGTCTATTCTTTACCCATTACCTACTTCTTCGTCTTTTTCTACATCACAATCTTCTAATTGCTCTATTCTAGCCTCTACTCATAAAGCATTGCCCATTTACAGACTCCGTCGCTCTCCAATTATGACAAGGACAAAACTAAAGTGGAGTATGTCCGGGAACCAGATTTGCAATGTACTTGGGTTTTCTTTTTTTGGAACAAGATATGGGACAGCATGCATAGAATCTCTAGAACAGCCTCTACATCACAGTTATTATTCCTTTTGTATCACAGACATTATCTGACCCCCTCCAACATTGCTAAATTTTCCTCAACACTAATGTTGGCTTTGGCATTTCAACATATTACACTTAATTGGAAATGTTTTTCTAACATTTCATACAAGCTTTGGTGGTATAATGTTTGTCATTACCATAGGTTAGATACTGCTTTTGCTTCATTGTATTGTCCTTCTGTTATAGAGAGTTATACTTGTTACAATTAGCTTTATTTTTAGATACTTTTGCTCATAAATATACCAATTGTATCACCTCTGAAACTTTTTAACCACCATAAGATGTTCATTTCTTTGCATTTGTTTTCAGTATTGATTTCCTTTTTTCGCTATTTATGTAGATGTTTGTATGCTATAGTGCATGGTATTATTATTATTACTTGGTCTTCTTTTTCAATATTGTTACTTTTTCCCTTCCCTCCCCCGTTTCTCCCCCCAAGAGTTAGAAAACGTTAAAAAAAAACATCTCTTCTTATTGACAATTCTGTTTGCTTATTGTATTCTCAATGCATATGTCTGGTTATTGTCTATTTTGCCATTACTCTTTCTCAATAAAGCTGATTTACCATAAAAAAAATTCTACAATGGCAGCCAGTGGTTTGGTTGCTGCCAGGTGCAATTTGCATCTGTGTGAATGGTGTGTGGACATGGTACTGTTCCTGGATCACATGACTGGGTGTAGATGATAGTTTGACTTTGTTTATTCCTCCCAGACAACCACACAATAGAGGGGTTAGGTGTGCCTGGATCAATTGGCAAGATGAGAAGGCGGAGCTGGTCACAGCCCCACTTGCAACTGGATAGGATGTGCTCTGCCTTTAAACAAAGGACTCATCCCCCCTGCATTGTTCATGCAGCCAGGTTGGATCCAGGTCAGAGGAAGCAGAGAACTTGAAGCTCTTGTTAATATGGAAAAGGTTGATGCTAATAAGAAAAACGATACATTCATGTATGAGAAGGAAATTGCATCTTTATTAACAAATTCCCCTATTGTGAACTCCACATTAACCCGACTCGCAAATACACAGTCAGGCAGGGTCAGAGACCTCGGCCCGGGGTGACTGATTGATAGGTCACAGATGGGGTGGCATGTAGCTGACAGAAAAACTCACTAGCACAAAACCCTAGATCAATCCCACAGATAGGTGAGTGACACTACAATGGTCCATCGAGATTGGCCCCTAATAAAGCACACATGGCCTAAGTTGTATGTGTCCTCCTAAAGCACGATAAAGTCAGATGCCAAATGGGTTAGGAACATATAGCCAATCAGAACACAGCACACGCAGTAATCATGCGCTCCCCATGATGGACCTTTTGACACTATATGCACTGGTCACGTGCCCATACAAAGTAGAAGCAAACCTGTACTTTCCAATAGATTACTAATTTCTGATTCCAAAGGCAGCAGCTTACATCCCTTACCACACATGAGTTACCAGAAATACTTTATTTTCCCCAACAAACTGTATAAAATTAGGCTGCAGACTGATTGTAAATTGAGAAAGTCCTCAGATCCTGCACCTGTAACTGTTCCCCTGGCCACTCTGTTTAATTAAACAAACGGTTCCTACTTTGTCAAATGTCTCTTGTCTCTTGTTTTTTCAAGTATTTCATGTTCAAGCAAAAACTCTTTAAAAGGAATTCTCTAGAAACTTTTCCTTCTTCAAAGGAGGCACCAGGTATAAATCCTAAATTCAGTTTCTGGACCTGCGGAATGATTCTCAGAGGGCTGCCTGTTGCTGAGGTCTGCCGTGTACTTCAGAAGTCTGCCTTGCTGTACCTGGAAGGTCTGGTTTGCTGCCAGATCTGCCTCGAAACCTCAGAGGCCTGCTGTTAGAAATGGCATCTCTAGTTGGCAGAGGTTTTCACCCTGTCCAAGAAGGGACCTCCACTCTAGTCAGGGAAAGTTAGATACATATCCCAAATTAACCTGCCCTCACCCTTTGGTAGCTTGGCACAGAGCAGTCAGGCTTAATGTAAGAGACAATGTTTAAAGTATTTGTGCAACACTTAAGTTACTGTAACTCAAAGAAAACACTACAAAAAGACTCCACACAGGTTTAGAACAGTAGGGAATATTTATCTGAGTAAACTAAGACCGAAATGATACATATCTAATGAGTAGAAATTGAGATATGACTTTTTAAATATTAAATGTGAACACAGTGCTTAGAAGTCACTAGCGGTCAAAAGGATCCTTGCGAATGCGAGGGACCGATGCAAATTCAAAGTTCAGGCCGACTGCAATGGAGGGCATGCGGATGGGTTCCACTGAAGAAATACCTTGGCAGGAGCTTTTGTCGACACCGTGAGTTCACTGCGTCATTGTTGAACTGCGCAATAGGGTCCTGCATCATCCTTGAGCTCCATTGAAGTAAATGCAATGCGTCACGGAGACACGCAGGCTGTGGATTCTTTATCGCTGAGCGGCCTCTGCGTCCACATGAAAGGGCAATGCGGTATAAATTTTTACGCAGTTGAGGCAATATGTCGTTTCTGCGCAAATTAGCCGCAGAACCAACGTCTGAGGACCAATACTGGAGGGCTCACCTTAGGCAAGTAAAGGACTCACAGATGGCAGAGTCCAGCAGCACCAGCAGGATTGCAGGAAGTCGTTTGTGTCCCTGAGGCTTTAGAAAACAGGAGGCAAGCCAACATGCCCTCGGAATCACTCTGGTTTCAAGTGAGATGGGTCAATTACTTCTCCTCAGCAGGGCAGAGATCAGCAGGCAGCAGTGCAGCACAGCAAAGCATAGAAACAGTTCCTCAGAACAGTAAGTCACAGTAAAGTGTCAATCCTTATAGCACCGCAGTCTTTACTCCAGCAGAGCTCATCCAAGGTCTAGTAGTGTACCTTCTCTGAAGTTTCATAAGTAGAATTAACCCTCCTAATTAGTGGAAGGTCAGACAGTTCTTTTCTGTTTTTAACCATACCGAGCGGATCCAAGAATAAAATACTATTAGGGGAACCGTTACGATATTTTTAATTCACCTTCACACAGATCCCACACACCCGCACTCACTACTATGGTGTTTCTCTTAAAAAGATCTCAGTTAAAGAGCCCTCTAGCGAGGCCCGTGGGGGACTGCATAGCCAACCCCACGAGGAGCAAAACCGGCCTATGATGAAGCATGACACCTTAATGGGTGTGTGAGGGCAACTCTTCAAATTTGAGGAATTTCCCTCTTTTTATCCTATCCAACCTGACACTTGTCTATCTCAGATGAGTGATTCTCTACTTTTTTCCACTCTCTACATATTCCACAACAAAGTTGCCAGGAATCTTACTATAGGAACAGTTACCCTTCAGTTGATTCACTAACACGTGTCCCCCGAGCTGGAATTGGAGAGAGCTACCCATCCTCTAGGAAATTCTCATTACTAAAGCATAAGAACCTGGACACACTGTCAGCACTGGTGTTTTCTAATCTGGTCTGTTTTCTACCCTGATGTCCATCCCCTGTAGTTAAATGGACCACCTCAACAATTTTGGATTCCCACCCCACATTTGCATGAGCCACCTGAGAGGCCTTTGGTAAGTCTAAATTAGGAAATGAGTGCCAAGCAGGTATGGCCTTAACTTCTTCAGGTCACAAACCACAGCAAACAATTCTCTTTCTCCTGCACTCCACCTCTGTTCCCTGGGAGTAACCTCCTGGAGATGAAGGGTACAGGGTGGTCTAGGCCCTCTTCATTGAGCTGTGATAGTAATGTCCTGACAACCTGCTTGACAGGGGGTCACTCCTGTAAGCAGACATGAGATTTGAAGTTAATTCGCTTGAGAACGTGCTCTCTTGAACCTCAGCATTGCTATCATTATTTAAATTTTCATTCTCATCCAAAGATATCTAATTCATTCTCTCCAAAGCCAAAGTCTAACTTTATTTTTATCACCACAAACAGAATTTTAATTTCTTGTAGGTTTTGCCCGACTTGAACATCTGGCTAATCTATTCATGTGCCAAACCTTTCCGTCACTGAGTGTGACAGAATTTCGGTAGATTTCACATATTTGTAAGGGACTCGAGAATTGACTCTCACCCTTCCTGGTTTTTCTTTCCAAACAAACCTTGACAAAATCCCCACATTTGTAGGGTAAACTTTTGGTACCATGTTGCCTATTATACCCTTCTTTGTAACATTATTGTGCTAATGCAATTTTCTTCCTAACAGATTCGGGTGACCATTCAACTTGTCTTAAAACAGACATCCAACTAAGATCTTTACTCAAGGCTTTTCTACCCTCATCATAACAAAAGGACTGTTGGTGGTGACAGTACTGGGAGTTATTCCGTATGCTCAGATTAATGTGTGATTTTCAGTCTCCCACAGCATGTAGCTGTTTTAGACACTTGCAACCCTTAGTCACTCTGTTAAAGTGCTCGACCAGGCCATTACCTTTCAAGGTGATAAAGAGACATGGTGTTGTACTTGATGCAGTTGCGAAGAAGGAACGCGTTGAATGTTGTAGACATAAACTGTGACCCATTATCAGTTAATATACATTTTGGAAGCCCTTCTCTCATTAATATCTTGTCTAGAAATGTGATGACACTTAAGCTTAGAGCATTCTGTACAGTTTTGCTTTCTGGCCATCTACAGAAATGGTCCACAAGCACCAATATATATTTAAATACACCATTCTGACCCTCAAATGGACCCACAATGTCTAGTCACCTCTTTCCTATGACATCGGACTCAAAGGTGTTTTGAACGTTTTAAGGCTCTTGTCCGAATTATTACAAGCCATGCATTCTCACAATATTTGTCCAATATCTTTGTCCAAACCAGGCCACCAGTAATTACCCATAATTCTTTGTTTTGTTTTTGAAATGCCAAGGTGTCCCTCATGGCATAGCCAAAGAATCCTGTTATGTAAACTGACTGGTGGAACTACTTTTACGGATCTGAATAGTAAACCTTCATCAATACACAACTCATGTCTGACTTCACAGAAAATTCTCTCTTCAGTTATGAGATTACATTTATAAGGCCAGAATCCACGAGTGAATTCACAAATTTTCTGTAATACATTGTCCTTGGCTACTTCTTCTCTCCACGCTTAGAGTGTTATACCTTAAAGTCCTTCACTGAAAAGCAAAGCTACTTTTTGGTTTTCCTCCATAAATTGTCCATCTCACTTTTCATGAGGTAAAAGGTAACCTGCTAAGGAAATCTTCTGTCCCCCATAAGCTACTTTTGCTCTGTGTTGGTTTTAATCTAGTCTGCATGTGCCCGTTACATTCAACATATGGGGGTTCAACACATTCCGACACCTCCAATATGTTTATCCTTAAGTAATGTTCATTATACTACTGTAGCATAATCCACGGTTTCGGTTATGCACTGGTACCATAGGGTGGCCTTACTAGCAGCACCCCGCAGGCATTTCGAGTCCTAATTACAAATTTTATTCACTTCTAAAATTACCGTTTAGAATCCCTCCTTTCTGTCCCAACATATGTTGTAGCGACTTGACTGGTTTCATGGGAGCGTTGGTGAGTCCGGGGCTTTGGCTCACATGGTCGCGGAGGAACTCAGAGTTTCCCATTCCAACATGGCGCCCACACGAATACTACATTCTAGCCTTGCTCGCTTTCCGGTGAGGTACCCGGAAGTCCTTCAACCATTGGACGCTATGTCCGGGTATATTACACGACTCCCGTTGGCTCACACTTGTAATTCCTGGACCGGCGACGTGGGGGTAGGTCCACCGCCACCTCCAGTTTGGAAATCGTGAGTACTACCGACCTCGATTGATTTTGGTCAATGATCTTTTGTGCACACACCTGACACTGCACTGTCTGGATCGTTGATCGCACGGCTACGCGGCCCTGACTTCGCGGCGGTCAACACCAGCAATGCCCCTTAATCACGCTCCCGTAGGTACTGGTTACCGCGCCAGTCTCTGCTCGCATTGCTGCTCGCTTTCATCGTTATCTAACAGTGTTATTTTTACAAACCTGGTTTGACACTATCGGGTGGGGCCACGACAGGCTAATTATTCACAGCCTTGACCTTCCCGCGGTTTGGCTGTGTGTGGTTCTTTGCCTGCCGGGGTACCACTTGTCGTCATCCGGTCTCTCTGTATAAATATTTTTTTTTCTTTACTCCGTGAGCCCGGCCCTTTGGCGGGGTACCCATTCGGTTCAATTTGAAACCTTGGTTCTCTGTTTGGACACGCCGATTTTCTGTGTGACCTCTACGACTACAGGCACCATTGCCCTGGACTCTTTGTGCATCTCTCATGTATCAATTATGTCTCTCTTCGTTTCATTTCCCGTTTACTATTAGGACACTACACCTTAGTGTCTCCACTAGCCGGATCTGAAACACCATTTCCATGACCCTAATGGGTGAGTTAACCTTCTTTGTGTGCTCTACTTGCTGCATTTATTCCATGATGTTTTTAACTCTCTGTTCATATCTGTATGACAGATACACTATTATGCATGTCACGAGCTATCTTAAATAGCATGAGGTTTGCATCCAAATGCTGCATGTCCTGTCGTATACGATTGAACAATACATTGACTTGATTTTCTAATATTGTTAATCTGTTTCACTTTGCAGGCTATATGTTTTTTTGAATTACAGGTACCACACTTTCTTTGGGTGCTGTAAGGGTGGTCACTTGTATATTATACTTTAGACCACTACCATTTAAGTGTAGGTAGTTTCCTCTGGTCCTGACGAATTGCCGTCAAATTTTGACTCAAGGGCAAGAAACATGTTGACCACTTGACAGACGCATTCAACCGGCATCCTTATAACTGGTTGTAGCATTGGTTTGTCTTATCATTTTTAACTAGGGTTGGGGCCACGTTCATTAAAAAAATTTTCCTGAGTGGACCTCCTCCCCTATTTTAGTTTTCCCTACACACCACTATCACCTACACTATTTCAGGGCCCTCACACGCACTTCACCCACCGGCTTCCGGAAAAAAGATCTCCGCCAGGAAGGCCCCATCTCGGGTGCCGATCGGGGATTGCAGCGCCGCCCCGATAAGGAGCAGACCCGATGATGAAGCATGACACCTAGCTGGCTGGGTGTGTGAGGGTCTTTTTCCGACAAGGAGAAGTTTCTTCTCCCCTCCTCCATTTCTAGTATTTACTAGAGCTCACTCTTTCATACATATCGCCTGCTTGCACATTAGGAACTGCATACTTACTTTGTTATAAGGAAATCTTCTACCCTGTTCTTGACCCCAGGCCAGTATTGAATATCATAGTTGTAGTCAAGCAATTTCACGGACATCTTACTGATTCTGGGAGAGGCACTAGCCAGGTCTGCTGCTGATAATATTTTAATGAGGGATTTATGATCAGAACGTGGGATGATGTGGAATCCCCAAACATATAAACGAAAATGATTAATGGTCCATGTACATTCTAATGCTTCACGTTCAATGACTGAATACTTTTCCTCTGCCGCCATTAGAGAATGTGATGCAAAAGTTACCACCCATTCATTGTTATCTTTGTCTCGCTTCGACAATGCCACGCCTTAGCCTTTGTTACTAGCATCAGTGGTCAGGATGATCTGTGCAGCGGAATCAAAACCCTTCAGAAATGGTGCCTCACTGATCTCCCTTTTGATGTTATTAAAGAACTCCTGGTATAACTTGGTCCACTCAAATTTTGTTTTGTTTTTAAGTAGATGCTGAATGTGGTATGTTTTCTCTGAGAATTTTTTTATGAATCCCAGGAATGCCCTCACATCATCTTTACCAGTTGGACTAGGTGCATTGACTATTGCATTGATGAGGCCCTATTTAGGTTTTAAGCCTTCCTTGCTGATGGTATGATCTAAATATACAACTTCCTTTTGCACAAACTTGCCTTTATTATATTCCACTGTTTAACCTTTCTGTCCTAGAATCTCTAGAACTTGTCACAGTCTACTATTGTGCTCATTCTTATTACTTCCCATGATCAGGATGTCGTCTTGAAATCTTTTTACACCAGCCACCCCATCAAGCATTTTGGTCATTAATCTTTAGAACAGGGCAGTGGCAGAAGCCAGACCAAAGGGTACTCTAGTAAAACAGAAACAGCCAAAATTTGTGATGAATATGGGGAGTTTTTTGCTCTCAGGACGTACGGGGACTTAGTGGTACGTGGATTTTAAATCAGTAGTCATAAACCAACACATACCCATAGTTGCCACAAACATTTCATTGATACGTGGCAAAGGAAATTGATCAATCAATATATTCTTGTTATGATTCCTAAGATCAATGCATAATCTGACCTTACCAGTGGAATGTTTAACAACTACTAATGGTGAAAACCATTTTGCATATTCAGCGGGTTCTATAATGCCATCTGCAACCAACTTCTTTAGCTCCCGAGAAACTTCATCCCTAATGGAGATGGGTAAATGTCTAACTTTGTGTATATAAGGTGTTGCATTTTGTTTTTATTCAATTTCACATTAAAAATCATTCAATTTACCAACCCTGCCTGAAAAAACTCCTGGAAATTACTTCTTCAATTCTGTGCAAGAGTTATTTACGCCATTGAATGAGAGTACTGGCACGCTACTGTTAGGGTTAAGAATTATACCAAGTTCGCCTTGATCTCCAGAGCCTGGAACTGATGGTCCTTTCTTTGCAACAAAAAGCTTACAATGTGCTTTCCTATCCTTGAACTGAAAGTCAAGGGTCCTTGATCCAACAAAAATGATACTATCACCAGTATAGCTTTTGGTGATAATATTTGCTTCTAGGATCAAGAAGTGATCCTAGAACCCCCAATAATGTCTGTTTCCAAACCTCTTCACTTACAATAGTGAATGGTGACCCTGAATCAGCCACCACCTCAAGCAAAACTCCACCCATATTCAATTCACACATGGTTTTCTTAACCTTGACAAGGTTGACATCCAAAATGTCATAGTCAATACAAAATACGGATCACTGACAGAATATCGACGGACTGAATATCGACCTACAAGAATATCGAGTACAGAATATCGATGGACAGAATATCGACATCCTAGCGCTACAAAGGTACGTACAAAAATATCTAAACCAAAATATTGTTGTTTAAAATATTGTTGCTTAAAATATAGTTTTTTTTAAATGTCTTAAAAATAATATAAAATTAATTAAATAATAAATATAATTATAAAAACTTAGGGGTCTATTATGATGTAGGGAGGACATCATACCCCACCCGCCACCCATTTCTTCCCCGCCATATTACTATGGCAGGGGGACCCCGGCAGACGGAAAGAACGTCTGCCGGTTTTCCGCCGGTCGACCAGTCGACCGAGCGAAAAAGGGTCTGGATATGGTGGCGGTGTCTGCTAGACACCTCCATCCAAATTAGCATGGGAGCGGGAAGCAGCCTTTCTGTGGCGGCGTTGTGGCCACGGAAAGACATGCGGATTTTGCTTCTGTGGCCGATTGTGGGCCCCCAGGTTATTGGGGGAGTGGGGGGTGCACATGGGGGGTGCCATTGTCACGGACAAGGTGGCAGGCATCATGCGGTGCCTGTCACCGTGTGCATGACAATGCACAACTTGCATCCCCAGCATTGTGGCGGGCGGTGCTGTGAACACCGCCCACCACAATGCTGGGAATAGAGGATGCCACCGCCACGGTGGCGGTGGCATCCTAATTGCAGGTGCGAGACTGCCGCACCACTGGCAGCCGGTCCCAGCACCGCTAGGGTGGAGGGCGGACTTTAATAGGCCCCAAAGTTAGAATTATTTAAAAAAATTCAAAATTATAAATAATACATGTAATATAAATAAAAATGTAACATATATATTTAAAAAATATATATCGTTTCGTTTCTCAGCAACAGAACCTTCCAGGTCTTTGATGGCGACTCCTACTCCAATAAACGACCTTTGGACTGCGGTGTGCCTCAGGGTTCCTCACTGAGCCCCACGCTGTTTAACGTGTACATGAGGCCACTGGCGGGCTTCGTCCAAAAATATGGTATCAAAATCATATCATATGCGGACGACACCCAGCTGGTTGTCTCCCTGACACAGAAAGGCAGCATGTCCCCCCAACCCAATCTGGCAGCATGCATGGAGGAAATCAAAAGATGGATGACAATGTCATCCTTAAAACTTAACGGCGACAAGACCGAGATTATGATCCTCGGTCCTTCCCCCCCCACAACCTATCACCAGCTGTGGCCCCGAAGCATGGGACCTATGCCAACTCCCAAGGAAAATATAAAAAGCCTAGGAGTCTGGCTAGATAATAAACTCACATTAAACACCCAAGCAACCAAAACAGCTGCAACCTGCTTCGGAATTATCCGAATGTTGAAAACAATTCTTCCACTACTACCTTTCGAAGCCAGGCAAGTGGTCATTCAGGGCCTTGTGCAATCTAGGCTGGATTTCAACAATGCTCTATACCTAGGAGCCCCAGAGTATGTGTTGGAAAAACTACAAAGAACACAGAATTGTGCCGCCCACACTCTCTTACAGATTCCTCGCAGAGAGTCAGTCAAGGTAGGGATCAGAGCTCTTCACTGGCTCCCAGTCAGGGAGAGAATAAAATTCAAGGCGCTCGGCATTTCGCATCAAGCATTTTACAGAGCAAATCCGAAAATCAATCATTCACTTCTCTCCCCCTACTGCCCTGGAAAATCCCTGCGCTCCACGAATGCACTTCTCGCCGTAGTCCCTAGAATCAAAAAGGCTAGAGCAGGAGGCAGGTCCTTTTCTCTTAACGCTGCCAAGCTCTGGAACTCACTCCCCTTCCCACTCAGAGCCAACCCCACCCTTCTACATTTCCGCAAAGAACTCAAAACACTCTTATTTAGAAACTAATCCCCCCTGCTCCCCACTACCTGCAGAACCGTCTTCCTTACATTACCAGCGCTTGGACGCCTTCGGGCAGCAGTCGCGCTCTACAAAACCCCTTCACTTCACTTCACTTCACTTCACATATTAACTTAATAATATTAATAAATAATTATTGTATTTTACTATAAAGGTGCCGATTCCAATCCTGTAAAACCCGGGTACGAATGGTCGTACGGAGCGTATTCTGGCTGGTGAGCCAGTGGGGCTGAGGCCCAGTACAGCCAAGTAGCTCTCTTTGTCAGACTGTGTGGCAGGGGAGCCGAGGGGAGTGCCTTTGGAGGAACTGGGTAGTGAGGCATGCGGATTCAGACTGTGGCTGCGTGTATGCCTGTGTGCCCCAGACCCAGTGGGTGTGCCTTTATCCCCCTGAGTGTGCGTGCCAGGAGGTGTGTGCCTGCCCTTACGTGTTTGTGTGCTGCCTGTGTCTGGTGGGGTGCGTGCTTGGGAATGTCTGGGTGTGCATGGGACAGGCATGGGAGTGGGAAGTGTGGATGGTGCAGGGGTAGGGGGAAGACGAAGCGCTGCAGGAGACTCACTGCTGCCGTCAGTGAAGAGTCCATGGACCTCAGCAACATCCGTTGGTCAGACATCGCTGCTGACATGTCCTCCATGAATGACACCATCTGTGTCAGCAGTGTGGTGTGGCCATGGAGGACATTCAGCATCGATGTCTGGCCAACCTGCAACTGCCGCTGAATGTCCACAGACTCTGCAGTGAGGGCAGCAGGAGGGACAGGGGCAGGGGGTGCAGTGCCTGGCACGAAGGAGACATGGTGGTGCCCTGCACGGACAGAAGGGATCGGAGCAACTGGGAGGGCGGTGATGGTAATGGAGGGGGCGGTGACAGATGTTGTGCTGCTGCCAGGTGTTGTAGCAGCCTCCGCCCCCTCGAGGAGTTCAGCCTCGGACCTGTCAGCATTGTAGTCGGTGTCGCCACCAGACAGGTCCTCCGCCTGACTCCCCTCGCCCTCCAAGCCACTTGCTCCCGCAGACTCGCCAGCAGTGGTGGCACCGGTGCTGGATCCCTCCTCCAGGTCCGTGCAGGTGTCTCCCTCGGTGCCCTCCGATGATGCTGTGGGCAAGGTGAAGATACAGAAAATAATCAGTCACCTCTATACATCTGACACCTGAGTCCAAACAAAATATGTCACAGTGCATATCAGGAAATGCATCATGAGTAACATCTAGAATACTCCGCACATATGTAAGCCCTGCACTCCCCAGTTTGTTGACCCACCATGCCACTTGGAAACAATGAAAATTAGGACACAATAGCAAATAACTGGATATCGAATTACACTGAGAAGCTAGTGTCTGGGAACAGTTGAGCACAGCAAGACTATGAAGGCATGCCACCTCTTGTTCACTGTGAACGAAACAGTATTGGTGCACCCAAGGCCAAATAACAGACATCAATGCTGAAGGTGTCCCCACACTCAGAGACCTGTGAGTACTTTTGAAACCCAAATGAAATACATTGTGATCCCTTGGGAATAACTACACTTTACACAATCTCCATGTTTAGAATGTGTGAATGTGCCACTTTGTGAACAGAACACACATGTGCA
Organism: Triturus cristatus; assembly: GCF_964204655.1. Taxonomy (NCBI): domain Eukaryota; kingdom Metazoa; phylum Chordata; class Amphibia; order Caudata; family Salamandridae; genus Triturus; species Triturus cristatus. The sequence goes on from NC_140591.1 coordinate 1,194,843,103, forward strand.
TGTATAAAAGAAGTCACACAATGAGGTGCACACAAAACTACATTTACACAGTCATTGTATGAGCTGCCAGCCTTATTCAAATAAGCCACTGTTAGGAAGAAATGGGGTTTCAGTAAGTACATATACATGGCACCACAGCGGTCTGGATGACTTGACACTCGTAAGTTGGTATCAGCAACAACCAAGGACTTACCCAAATGCAACCACACTGTGGAAACATGTATATATATAATCTGAAAACAAGTGTTATTCGAACTGTGCCTTCCTTTAAAATGTGCCAGCATGTCCCCGGAAAGTGTAAAGGTGGTTTATTGTGCACTTCCTTGGGAGACATCTGTCATGCAGGCACATTATTGTCCTTCAGAACAAAACATAAAAGTCAATCATAGAAAAAATCGAGACATGTTGACAAGTGTAGTGAGTGCCAAGGTACAAGACTTCTTGACTAACAACTTGAATCATGCCACCTGTCACATGGCCATCCGTACCATGATGACACAGTTGGCAACACATCTGACCCACTGCCTGTCATGTGGAGTGGCACACATGTCCAAACACAGGACAATGCATAAGCTAATGGGCCTGCAATTGTGTCGGAATAAGGAGCACCTGCAGTGAGGAGACACCCTCATGGGAACCAAGAATGTCCACACAGATGTCAGCACACAAAGACCAAACTACGTAGCATCTGGACCACACACTGGTGCCAAAAATGGATGAGCAGGAACCATGTATTTTAACTTTTGACACATGCATCAAAGCACAAACATTAAACCCTGCACAACATGACTGGGTCACTGCATGTTGAGTGTCTGTCCAGACAATTATCACACACAGGTCAGACCTGGCAAGGAGACATAAGGTTTGGACATGTAGGCCTTGCCCGCACAAACCCCCCATACCTGAGACAATGTGATTGAGACAGATCAAGAAGTTACATCTCTTAATCTGGGTTTACTAAAATGTGCATCAAGATCTCCTAAATGTACTCCACATCACCTTGTGAGGCTGCCAACACATATTTGTGACAAACAACCATCAACAGATAGTTGTACATAGACACACAGGCACTGCCCAGTGTGAGGATGCACAGCCCAAATGTGGTCACCCTGTACAGTGGACACATGTAGCACACATACAAATGAGGCCAGGGAACAATGCCACAGAGGCCAACCTATGCTGAACACACAGAGAATGCGCACAGTGTTGGATGACACACATGATTCCGAGGCAAGGGTGTCTCAGGGGACTGTAGTGGGCACACTGCTTCATGATCCTGGAATGATCTGACTGTAACATGAGCAACCGTCCCGGCACTATGCATATCTCCCACTCATGCACATCATGTCTGAGGCCACAACATCGGTCATGCATGCTGCGAGTCTGTTAATTTGAATCCTCACACTCCTATGTTGAGACTCAGCATCAGTGCCAACAAATATGGACCCCCAAATGACTGAACAGGACAGGGCACAGGCAAGGTACCAACACATGTCACAGACCCCCCCCCACACACGATGCAGAAAGCAATGTGCACGTGGATTAACTGGCAGCCTAGATTACCATGTGCAATAGTGTTTACACACAGACCAGGGAACACATGTCAAGGAGGGAAAGAGAGGAAGAACAGCACCGGTTGACTTGGACATATAAACCCTGGCAGTGTATCCAGGCGACTGAGCACTTCAAAAAGCTGGTGACACACAACAAACACACATGTACCTACCCCCTTCCTGCTGCTGCGTCTCCTGTAACCACCTATCCATGTCAGGGAAGACCACTGCCAGGACCCGCTTCATCTGGTGGGTCAGGCGTTGGCGCCCGCCGTGGGGGCTTGGAGGTGAGTCCTTCAGCAGGACCCGGGCGATCCTCCGTGTCCAGCACCGGATGTCCTGCCACCGTTTTCTCACTTGTGCTAGGCGCCGACTGTGACCCTCCACCGATCTCACGGCCCTGACGGCCTGCTTCCAGATCTCCCCCTTGGCGTAGGCAGTTACCTGTGAGGATGACAAAGTGAGACATCACTACACCTGCTCCATGTCAGAGAGACACACATTTGAACATCTTTGAAATGTTGAACAGGGCATAGGATGCTGCCAAGGAATTGCATCTTAGTCATATGGACATTGGCCTCTGTGGAAGCCCCAAAGCACTACATGGCATGTAAAGTACACAGGTGGCATGAGGGGTGCGACACACTCCATGAACATGGCTTACACTGTGCATCACAAGAGACACCAGGCTGATGGACAGCACCTCCAAACAGTTACATGCCCCAGGCCACTGACGCAACCTCAGCAGAGTACACAGACACACACAGGCACAGAGCAATCACATGCCATTGGCAACAGCGGATACAAACCTCACTCTGCACATGTGCCACTTGCCTGTGGGGGGTGACAGGTGTGGGGCTAGCTCAGCAAGTCAGACACACAGCACAGCTTATTTCTCACATCAGATGGGTAGAGCTGTTGCCTCCTCCATGCAGCTGTGGTGCAAGACTTCACATAGACACTCACCAACATGACAAGGAACATTCACACACATCAATGTCCAGGGGGCGTACACATCACTTGGACACTCTCACCACAGCTCCACTCAACTCAGACACATCTGTGGGAACAGTCACCTGTCACACCAGGGGGACCAGTGAATCACCTCAGGACAATAGACAAAAAATGCCACAAAGAATTAGCCAGGCTGAATGTGTCATGCACTATGCAGTGAATGTCACAGTAAGCACAATGCAAGTGAGGAGTGCACACATTAACTACATCATGCTCTGCATGGGAGACATAAGCCATTCCCCCCCCTGGGACCCACTCTAAACAACATTGCATGTCTGTCACACCTGGACACAATGGCAGAAGTGACAGTCACAAAAAAGGTACACAGTCAAAGCTAGTGGAGTCAGCACTCACCTGCTCCCCTGGTCTCCCATACAGGCTGGGGTACTGTGGGAGGATGACATCAAGCAATGCCTCATTCTCCTCCTGTGTGAAAGGCTGGGCCCTCTCCACAGACCTTGACATGGTGCCAGAGGAAGCACAGACAGCAGCAGTGGTGTCGACTGAAAGGTTGTGCAGGCAAGTGCCCTCTCATGGGTTCTGCCTGACTTATATCTGCCTTCTTGGGGTCTTTCATTTACAGGAGTACAGAGTGATTGGTCAGACTCATTTGCATCCTATGTTTCCTCCAATCCCTTTAAACATACACCAGTGACAGCATTTGCATGGTTCAAATTAGCAGCATCATGTCAAGTCAACAACCACTTTGCAACAATGTATTTTGTGGCCAACTGACTTTTCAAGGCCACCTGATGGAAAAGAATTGAACAGAAAACTCGGTATCTATGACAACCAGCATGCATTTATGGCCTAAAACTTGTCCCTTATGTGTCCCCTATGTAAATTTCAAATCCCCACACAGGTACGGTGCATTTCACACGTACGCGTAGGCACTGGGAGTACATGTACGTGTACTGAGGTAGTACACGTACGTGTACTACCTCAGTACACATATGTGTACAACTAGTGCGTACACGTGTTGGACCCGGCCTCGTGGCGTGGTCTTAACCCTCTTGGATTGTGCTCGTCCCCCCGCACCGGCCTACACGGGCCGCCCTTTCAGGCCGCCAGGGACCTCTCTTCCCTTCGAGGCCCCCTTTGGATTGTACCCGTTTTCCTACACCTGCCTCAGCGGCCCCCTTTTCCAGGCTGCACAGGGACCCCTCATCCCTTCGGGGTCCCCCCCATGCTTGCTCCACGCACCAGCCCACGCAGCCCGGCTCCCTCCGGCCTCGGCCCCAGTGAAGCCCCGACATCGAGGCACCAAGATCTGGCCAGGGGGCACCGCATGGCCACTTCACCTCTCCCGGAGGAGGAGAGTTTCGATGGGACCCCCACCGTCCCTCAACACCTAGGTGCGATCGTCCTCCGGCCTCCCCGGGCCTGGCGCCTCTCCCGCTGGGCGTCTGGCCTCTCCCAGCCCGGCCTCTCCGCCCTCCCAGGCGCAAGGGTCCGGACATCAAAGGGCTCCAGACCTATATCTGGGGCAACCCCGCAATGGGACAGTAGTTGTATCCCGGAGTCAAGAGCCCTGCTGATGGAATCGCGGCTGACCCTACGGAGAAGAACTCTTGCTTGACACTATACCACGAGCCCTGCTGACTGCGTCGCGGCTCCACCTTATTGAGACAAGGAACCTCACGGAACATCGGGGCCCTGCTGACGCTTTCGCGGCCCAACCTCGCTGAAACCTCCCCCGGAGCCCTGCTGACGTCGTCGCGGCTCGAGCTGAACTGAAACACCTTAAGAGCCCTGCTGACCTAGTCGCGGCTCAAGCTCCACGAACTGATCGCCAGAGCCCTGCTGACGCCGTCGCGGCTCGACCACTCCGGGACCCGGAGTCCCTCCAGCTTGAGGATCAAGAACTGGGCCTAAGGTACCCTCGTACCCAGCTGCTACTAAAGACTGTCCCGCTACCCCGTCCCTACCAAAGACTTTGAGACTCTTGCGGATCCCTCGATACCCCCTTGTATATATCGATAACCGCAACGTCCTAAATGCTGATAAAGAATTGCTCGTCTTGATAAACATCCTCGAGTCCTGTGTGGTGGTGTTACTGGGCTAGTACGGTATAGGAGAAGGACCTCTCCTCGGAGGCTTCTCAGCAGCGCTCGGCTACTTCGTACAGTGTGGGGGCCCCCCTGGGTGGTCTCTCCGACCCCCCCGAGGTCCGCCTTCCAACAACACGTACGTGTACACCCAGTGCCTACCCGTACGTGTACTGAGGTAGTACACGTACGTGTACTACCTCAGTACATGTATGTGTACAACTAGTGCGTAGTTGTACACGTACGTGTACTACCTCAGTACACTCAGTACACGTACGTGTACAACTAGTGCGTACACGTACATGTACTACCTCAGTGCACGTATGTGTACTCCCAGTGCCTACGCGTACGTGTACTGAGGTAGTACACGTACATGTACTACCAGTGCCTACACGTACGTGTACACGTACGTGTACTGCCTTAGTACACGTACGTGTACAACTAGTGCGTACACGTACGTGTACTCCCAGTGCCTACGTGTACGTGTACTGAGGTAGTACACATACGTGTACTACCAGTGCCTACACGTACGTGTACACGTACGTGTACTGCCTTAGTACACATACGTGTAATGCCTTAGTACACGTACGTATACAACTAGTGCGTACACGTACGTGTACTACCTCAGTACACGTACGTGTAGGCACTGGTACGTGTACTACCTCAGTACACGTACGTGTACAACTAGTGCATACACGTACGTGTACACGAATGTGTACTACCTCAGTACACGTACGTGTACAACTAGTGCCTACACGTACGTGTACTGAGGTAGTACACGTACGTGTGCACACTAGTTGTACACGTACGTGTACTAAGGCAGTACACGTACGTGTGTACGTTCCGTAACACGCGTGCTCCTACAGCAACACTACTATAGTGATACGGACTGTACACATGCCCTCAGAGCGTGTGTACGGTGCGTTTCACACGCTTACACTGGTGATAGGGGACACATACGAAATCCATGGAGGTCTCAGACTCGCACAAGGCTGTACATCAAGTCTTTGTCATTTATGTCGTTCATGTGCAGGGCCTAGGTGTGTCAGGCAGTGATATTGCACATGTCTCCTCATGTTTGAGCACAATAGATGTGTGATGACCTGTGTACACATGTCATGTGTGATGTGGCACTATGTGGCACACTTCCCCTTCACACTTTGCACATGTGTGCATGTAGTCCAAACGTGTCAAGCACAGCATCACTGGTATGGCACAGTCAACAACACCCGCAACTGTCGCCTGATGCCAGGGGCAGGGACACTAATAACTGACATAGAACGACCAGACAGCAGCAGAGGTGTCAACTGAAAGGTTGTGCAGGCAAGTGCCCTCTCATGGGTTCTGCCTAACTTATATCTGCCTTCCTGGGGTCTTTCATTTACAGGAGTACAGAGTGATTGGTCAGACTCATTTGCATCCTATGTTTCCTCCAATCCCTTTAAACATACACCAGTGACAGCATTTGCATGGTTCAAATTAGCAGCATCATGTCAAGTCAACAACCACTTTGCAACAATGTATTTTGTGGCCAACTGACTTTTCAAGGCCACCTGATGGAAAAAAATTGAACAGAAAACTCGGTATCCATGACAACCAGCATGCATTTATGGCCTAAAACTTGTCCCTTATGTGTCCCCTATGTAAATCTCAAATCCCTACACAGGTACGGTGCATTTCACACGTACACGTAGGCACTGGGAGTACATGTACGTGTACTGAGGTAGTACACGTACGTGTACTACCTCAGTACACATATGTGTACAACTAGTGCGTACACGTGTTGGACCCGGCCTCGTGGCGTGGTCTTAACCCTCTTGGATTGTGCTCGTCCCCCCTCACCGGCCTACACGGGCCGCCCTTTCAGGCCGCCAGGGACCTCTCCTCCCTTCGAGGCCCCCTTTGGATTGTACCCGTTTTCCTACACCCGCTTCAGCGGCCCCCTTTTCCAGGCTGCACAGGGACCCCTCATCCCTTCGGGGTCCCCCCCATGCTTGCTCCACGCACCAGCCCACGCAGCCCGGCTCCCTCCGGCCTCGGCCCCAGCGAAGCCCCGACATCGAGGCACCAAGATCTGGCCAGGGGGCACCGCATGGCCACTTCACCTCTCCCGGAGGAGGAGAGTTTCGATGGGACCCCCACCGTCCCTCAACACCTAGGTGCGATCGTCCTCCGGCCTCCCCGGGCCTGGCGCCTCTCCCGCTGGGCGTCTGGCCTCTCCCAGCCTGGCCTCTCCGCCCCCCCAGGCGCAAGGGTCCGGACATCAAAGGGCTCCAGACCTATATCTGGGGCAACCCCGCAATGGGACAGTAGTTGTATCCCGGAGTCAAGAGCCCTGCTGATGGAATCGCGGCTGACCCTACGGAGAAGAACTCTTGCTTGACACTATACCACGAGCCCTGCTGACTGCGTCGCGGCTCCACCTTATTGAGACAAGGAACCTCACGGAACATCGGGGCCCTGCTGACGCTTTCGCGGCCCAACCTCGCTGAAACCTCCCCCGGAGCCCTGCTGACGTCGTCGCGGCTCGAGCTGAACTGAAACACCTTAAGAGCCCTGCTGACCTAGTCGCGGCTCAAGCTCCACGAACTGATCGCCAGAGCCCTGCTGACGCCGTCGCGGCTCGACCACTCCGGGACCCGGAGTCCCTCCAGCTTGAGGATCAAGAACTGGGCCTAAGGTACCCTCGTACCCAGCTGCTACTAAAGACTGTCCCGCTACCCCGTCCCTACCAAAGACTTTGAGACTCTTGCGGATCCCTCGATCCCCCCTTGTATATATCGATAACCGTAACGTCCTAAATGCTGATAAAGAATTGCTCGTCTTGATAAACATCCTCGAGTCCTGTGTGGTGGTGTTACTGGGCTAGTACGGTATAGGAGAAGGACCTCTCCTCGGAGGCTTCTCAGCAGCGCTCGGCTACTTCGTACAGTGTGGGGGCCCCCCTGGGTGGTCTCTCCGACCCCCCCGAGGTCCGCCTTCCAACAACACGTACGTGTACACCCAGTGCCTACCCGTACGTGTACTGAGGTAGTACACGTACGTGTACTACCTCAGTACATGTATGTGTACAACTAGTGCGTAGTTGTACACGTACGTTTACTACCTCAGTACACTCAGTACACGTACGTGTACAACTAGTGCGTACACGTACATGTACTACCTCAGTGCACGTATGTGTACTCCCAGTGCCTACGCGTACGTGTACTGAGGTAGTACACGTACATGTACTACCAGTGCCTACACGTACGTGTACACGTACGTGTACACGTACGTGTACTGCCTTAGTACACGTACGTGTACAACTAGTGCGTACACGTACGTGTACTCCCAGTGCCTACGTGTACGTGTACTGAGGTAGTACACATACGTGTACTACCAGTGCCTACACGTACGTGTACACGTACATGTACTGCCTTAGTACACGTACGTGTAATGCCTTAGTACACGTACGTATACAACTAGTGCGTACACGTACGTGTACTACCTCAGTACACGTACGTGTAGGCACTGGTACGTGTACTACCTCAGTACACGTACGTGTACAACTAGTGCCTACACGTACGTGTACTGAGGTAGTACACGTACGTGTGCACACTAGTTGTACATGTACGTGTACTAAGGCAGTACACGTACGTGTGTACGTTCCGTAACACGCGTGCTCCTACAGCAACACTACTATAGTGATACGGACTGTACACATGCCCTCAGAGCGTGTGTACGGTGCGCTTCACACGCTTACACTGGTGATAGGGGGCACATACGAAATCCATGGAGGTCTCAGACTCGCACAAGGCTGTACATCAAGTCTTTGTCATTTATGTCGTTCATGTGCAGGGCCTAGGTGTGTCAGGCAGTGATATTGCACATGTCTCCTCATGTTTGAGCACAATAGATGTGTGATGACCTGTGTACACATGTCATGTGTGATGTGGCACTATGTGGCACACTTCCCCTTCACACTTTGCACATGTGTGCATGTAGTCCAAACGTGTCAAGCACAGCATCACTGGTATGGCACAGTCAACAACACCCGCAACTGTCGCCTGATGCCAGGGACAGGGACACTAATAACTGACATAGAACGACCAGCGTGCCACGATGTGACTATGTCATGTGTGTGTCATCTGTTCCCATGAGCTGGCAGTTGGTGTCCCGTCAACTGCATCTGCTGTTGCTGCATCCAACATGTGACGGTGTGTAGATGGGCATGGCACACATCTACACACACCATGCCACATGTGGGATCCCACGTAACATGTGTCTGTATGCATTGAACATGGGATTTTGACATGAGGACATATCTGCGTTGTCTCAATGTCTGTGTTTTCAGTTTTCCCGTGTACCCCTTCATCGCAATGTGTGTGATCTGTACATTTGACCTTCCATGTGACCTGTGCGTCTAGCTTGCCGTCAGCTGTCTGTATGAGATGACATCCTTCAAATGCAGATATGTGGATGTATGTCACTCCTGTGATTTCCATGGCTGTTCACTTACACTGGCCCACAGCTCGTTTCAGGGCATGTCATGTAGACTTGCCAATCAACGGTTGTATCTGACTTTTCGTAGGAGTATCACCTGGCTGGCATACGTGTCCTGGATGTATTGCACAGACCAGACTCTGTATTAAGCAGATGTGTAATAGCAGTTGAGCATGTGCTCAGTACATTGACATTGATGTTGGTATGTTCTCACTCTTCGTTATTCATTCCAATTTTCTGCAGGGCACCGCCTCTCCCCCGACCAATGCCAGACTTGGCTGCAATGAGGGAACGTGACTGCATAAGACGTTACCGATTCTCCCAACAGTTGATTGAGGACTTGACCGCCAGGCTGGCACCACACCTCCAACCGCGACACAGGTATCCTACAGCGCTGACCCCCAAGATGAAGGTGATGGCAGCCCAACATTTTTTTGCCACCGGTACGTTTCAATTCACCATAGCTGATGTCGGTGGCATGTCTCAGACGATGTTCAGCCGTGTCCTGCATGATGTTTTAGAAGCCATGTTGGAGCACCTGGATGAATTCATCCATTTTCCGACTCCTGAGCAGTTGACAGGTGTCAAGGGTGATTTCTATGCCCTGGGAGGGATGCCCCATGTAATTGGGTCCATTGATGGGACACATGTGGCTTTGGTACCACCACAAGCACAGGAGGTAGCCTATCGCAACCGTAAACATTACCACTCTATTAATGCCCTTGTGGTGTGTCTTGCTAACATGCTGATTTCCCATGTCTGTGCACGTTTTCCAGGGTCAGCCCACGATGCCTACATCATGAGGCGTAGCAGGGTGCCACAAATGATGCTGCGGCTGCACAACGAACGAGCATGTCTTGTTGGTGGGTATACTCTGTTTGTTCTGTGTGTTGCGGTATCTTTGTATCTTACGGCATCTCCTGACCCACTTCTTCACTTGATGTTTCCATGTAGGGGACTCTGGCTATCCCAACATGCCATGGCTGATGACACCTCTCCGCAACCCAAGATCAGCTGCAGATCACCGGTATAATAATGCACACGGGAAGACCAGGCGAGTGATTGAGAGGACGTTTGGCCTCCTGAAGAGCCGATTCCGGTGCCTTCACAAGACAGGCGGGTCCCTCCCATATGCACCGGCAAAGGTCTACAACATCTTCCTCGTGTGCTGCATGCTGCACAAAATGGCAGTGGAGAAGGCAGTGCCACTCATCCTAGATCCGGATGAGCTGGAACATCCACCCGTGGAGGATGAAGGGCTTGGTTACGAGGCAAGTGAGGAGGAGGAGGAGGAGGAGGACATCCGGAGTCAGCTCATACGCAACTTCTTCTCACGATGGTGAGTCACTGGGTCTGAGTGTGCACGCTTGGAGCCTTGTGTGGCAGGTGTTGCAATGTGTGTGTCCAGCTGACTGTATGCTAAGTGACTTAGAGGTGTGTTCTGATGTGCCACTCGAGAGATGATGTAATTCCACACATTTTAGCAGAGACACTAAATTTTGAATTAGCATGGTGACAACATTATTCATGTAGAGTAAATGACCATGCATGCAGATAACAATATTTTCGCTGTCTCCTTGTGTGTCTGTCATCCCCAGGGTCTTGCGCATGTTGTCTGCTCGTGTCATCGTTGGCCTCCTGATATTCCTCATGAGTATTGCAACGTGTGCTGAATCAGCGTTCCATGCACGGACATGTTGAAAAGACATTTTGGGTAAGGATTGCAGCAAGGCATTTTGGGGGTGTTACGTATTTTGAATGTGTGGGGACTGCTCCTGTGCATGTTGTGTTACCATGCATACATGTCGACTCACCATGGGGCACATGATATGTAGCATGACTCCCATGAATTGATAGTCACCCTTCGTGACAGTCATCTGTAATGGTTTGTGGATTCTGAGGAAGGCATCAATGTGTGTAAAACTTCACTCAGACACATACAGGATGCTACGGGTGGACATAGTGTGGGACATCCCCATAGGAGGCTCACTGGGGAATTGCAGCCTCTCCGTGTGCAGCAGGGGGTGTTTGGCCCATCTCCTTCACTTGTGTTCCAGTTCATTTGGATTTACAACATCTGTGTTGTGAAGGGGGTGTCCAGTGTAGGTCCCACATGTTCAGCCAAATGACCTGTGAGTCTGTTCATATTGATGCATTTCCCTTAGTGTGAGCCTGAGTAATAAAGGTGTTCCTCACACTCCAAGGTGCCTCATCTCTGTCAATGCAGGTCTCTTGCCACTTTGCATGCGGCATCTCTGGCATAGTTGTCAAAGATAGTGCATATGAGTCTGTGTGTAGTTTAGCAACATGCATGCAGTTCTTCATGGATTCGAATCTGTATTGTGCATGAAGTCCATGGTTGTGTATGTATTTGGGCATGTTGGTCCCCACAACGGGCCGTCAACACCTGCTGAGGGTGTGTCTCCTGTGCGCAGCTCGGCCTTCTGTTTCCTGATCCTGTGTCAGTCATCTTTGGTGATTTTGCATCCATTCTCTCGGGGTGTGCCATGGGTGACCGGACACTCCTTCCTTTACATACGCCTGTTGCAGTTGTCCTTTCTGACATCCTTGTCTTTGTGTGCAACTCTTGGCATACTTTCCAGGGCATGGCGCTTGCTGCTGCAGCCCCTGCAGCAAGGGCCCACAAAGTGGCGGGATTCGGCAACACACACGCCTCAAAGATGCTCCTCCCTGCCTCCCTCCACCCATTGATTTGGCTGTCATCATCTTGTCTGTGCCACTGTTGCGGCCACGCGGTGCCAAAGGCTGGACCGTCAGCACATGCAACGTGCACATTGCACGACCCTCATGTCCTTGCATGACCACATCACACTACAGTCTGATGTTGTAGCCACCCTCCAAGCAATGTCTATCCAAAACTCAACCGCCTGCTCTCAGGCATACCCTAACCACACACACAACACCTTTGCATGCTGAGTGTGCAACTCCAACTGGCTATACAGCGCTGCCCTGCCTTCCAGGCCCTGTCACACCAACCAGATCATGTCCCTCCTGCTCCACACAGGCTCCCTCCACCAGCAAGGCCATGGGAGTGGGACTCAAGCCTTCAGCATGTGGTATAGTGGTGTCATCTGGCACATGGCCCAGGGATCATCTCTCAGCATGTCAATCTTCAATGTGTCCAGGACCCCCTCTCCATCGTCACATGCACACACAACCTCCACATCATGTCGTATGCCATTGACACCCAGGTGCTCCTCAGCCTCACCAAAGACGCAGCCATTGCCAGTTCCAACATTCAAGATGGCATGAGGTCCCTTGATGAATGGCTGAACATCAGTCACCTGAGGCTGGACTTGTACAGGACTGAGGTAATCATCTGAGGATTGTCCCCTTACAGCTGGCTCAACTCCTTGTGTCCCACCCGCAGGGGCCCTACACAAGCACCCAGTGGGCATGCATACAAGATGGTGTGCATCACGGATTTGTCACTCACATTTGCCATGCAAATCACCAGCATCTGTACCTCATGCTGCAACACCCTCTGCATGATGCACATGATCCTCAGATAGATCCACTCCAAGGAAAGACAGACCATCCCCAAGGTCCACGACACCAGCTGTGTCAACTACTGCCCCGCTCTCAACGGTGCAAGTACATCCAAACTCACGGGAAACTTGTCCACATCCAGGGTGCATCTGCACAACTCAGCTTCAACATCCCGCACAACATCAACATCACCGTCCACCTGAGATAGCTGCAAGGGATCACTGTGTGCTGCAGGATGACCTTCACACTCCTCACACACACTCAGGATGCAGTCAACAACCCCATATCCCAAAATCAACCTTGTACGTCTGTCATCCAAGACCCCGTTGGCCCAACTCTATGCATCCGAACTTGGCCAGGAAAACATTCTTCACACCCACAACACTCCAGCATGAAGGAGATGGTTCTCACGCCTGGACAAACATACCTGGGACTCCCTCCCCGGGCACCTCCACATGAGCCATGACCTCTAGGCCTTCATCATCCTCTTCCTGATTCGTGTGTCCGCACAGTATTTCAAGCACACCCTCAGCAGCTTAAGGCCATCACGGGGGAGTATTGGGATCCCAGGCTGTATCGGATGATACATTGTGCCCCATGTGTGTCCTGTACCAGACTCAGATCCCAGGGTATGGATGGCTGGAGTTAGTTCAACACTCAGGCATAGTTTGGGCCCGATTCACAGAACTAACTTAAGACAAAATCCTAAACTTACTACCATTTTGGTATTCACAGAAGGCACTTACTCATTTTGGTATTCACAGAAGGCACTTACTCATTTCGGTATTCACAGAAGTTAGGAGTCCTAACTTTAGGACTCCTAAATGCCTTCTGTGAATACCGAAAGTCTTAAAATTAGGATTTTTCTCAGTTTAGTAGTAGTATAGTTAGGACTACTAACTTTAGGACTCCTAAATGCCTTCTGTGAATACCGAAAGTCTTAAAATTAGGATTTTTCTCAATTTAGTAGTCCTAAGTTTAGGACTCCTCACTTTAGGACTCCTAAATGCCTTCTGTGAATACCGAAAGCCTTAAAATTAGGATTTTTCTCAGTTTAGGAGTCCTAAGGTTAGGACTCCTAACTTTACAACTACTAAACTGAGAAAAATCCTAATTTTAAGGCTTTCGGTATTCACAGAAGGCATTTAGGAGTCCTAAAGTTAGGAGTCCTAAATTTAGGACTACTAAATTGAGAAAAATCCTAATTTTAAGACTTTCGGTATTCACAGAAGGCATTTAGGAGTCCTAAAGTTAGGAGTCCTAACTATACTACTACTAAACTGAGAAAAATCCTAATTTTAAGACTTTCGGTATTCACAGAAGGCATTTAGGAGTCCTAAAGTTAGGACTCCTAACTTCTGTGAATACCGAAATGAGTAAGTGCTTTCTGTGAATACCAAAATGGTAGTAAGTTTAGGATTTTGTCTTAAGTTAGTTCTGTGAATCGGGCCCTTTGACATTTACACACACGTATGTTGTGGACTAATGCAGAATGACAGCAACATCTCATGACAAATAAATAGTTTTATTGTCGGTGGGGTGCGTGTTTTGGTAGAAAAAATAAGGTGCTCTACCGGGTGCATAGAATCCAAGGTTCACAGGGGGAGATGGGATCCTTGGCATTTGAAGTCATCAGAGTCCAGACCACAGTGTTGGTCATCATTGGTCAGACTGTGACCAGCAAGTCCATGTGGCAGAGAATGTCAGTCAATGATGTGCTGCTGTTGTGCATGAAGGCCAGGTGCCAGGCCAGGTGACCTGGGAGATGTGGATGGTCCGCTGCCTCTCACGGTCTTTTCCGTGGATGATCCACCTTCCTCCGGGGACCCTCAGATGCAGGCCTTGACGATGTTTGGGAGGCTCCATCGGACGAATCCTCCTCCTCCCTCCCTGTGGCTGGTGCTGGTCTGCGCCTGGTGTCACAGGGAGGGTTGCCCATGTTGTCGGCGATCCGACGGAGTGATTGGCTCATGTCCCTTTGCACCGCCAGGAGCTCAGCCAGTCTTGCCTCCATCCGTACTTGGTGTTGACTGGCGTGTTGCTCGGCCTGCTGATTCTTAATGTCTGTGAGGGTCGCCACTACCTGACTGATGGCCCTGGTGTCACGCCGGTATGCCTCCATGATGTTGCGTACGTGTGACATACCGGTCCCTTCAGCTGTCTGGTCAGGTTCTCACCTCCGCCTGCCTCCACTCCCACCACCCCTGCCCACATGAGCCTGGCCTGCCGTTGTGGGCACATCGGGTCTATGGGACCCCTGAGGGATGGCAGTGTCAGTGTTGGCTGCCTCCTCCTGGGTGCCCGGCGAACCTTGTCCCTCCAGGTCAGACCGGCTCAGTTGTTCAGTGTGGGCAGGGCTCCTGGGTGTCTCCTGGGATGTGGCAGTAATGGGGGTGGTGGTTGGCACGGATGTACCTGAAGCAGGTGCTGCAGGGGCTTGGACACCAGAGGGGCCAGGTGGGTTGGGGTCATCCGAGGAGTGTTGTGAGGTGTCACTGCCGGTGGGATCAGGTTCCTCCCGAGCCTGGGACTGTGGTACTAGCCCCCCATTGTTGGGGGGCGATCCGTGACGTTACCCTGTGTGTGAGAGAGAGACAATGTTAATGCTGTTTAATGCGACATCCATGTTTCATACATATTCTAGTTGCCACAGTTCCTCCAGGTAGTTGTATGTGCCTAGCATTCACATCAATGTTCACTTGTGCATGGGTATGTTGCAGGGGACTGATTGAATTGTTCTCCGGGGTGTTTGACATGTCGAATTTGGGCTTGGATGCTTTTTTGGCTGTGGCTTGATCTTGTTGTGTCACATGTCCATTGTGAGAGTGGGTGACTCCATTGGCTGCCCCAGGGGTGTGTGCTTGTGTAAGGGGTGAGTGATCATCCCTCAGCCCGACGCTGTTCAACATCCACATGGCCCCCCTCACACAAGTGGCCTGCCACCACAATCTCAAAAACATCTCCTATGCCGAAGACACCCAGCTCATCCTCTCCCTCACCAAGGACCCTCACACCGCCAAAACCAACATCCACGAGGGTCGGAGGGCCATCGCCGACTGGATGCGGAGCGGCCATCTGAAACAGAACTCGGACAAGACGGAGGTCCTCATCCTCGGATCCACACCCTCAGCCTGGGACGACTCCTGGTGGCCAATCGCTCTGGGGACATCACCGACACCGACCAAACACATACGCAACCTAGGATTGATCCTCGCATCCTCCCTCTCCATGTCCAAGCAGGTCAACGCCGTCTCCTCCTCCTGCTACAACACCCTACGCACGCTCCGCCGGATCTACTTGTGGATCCCGACCTAAACAAGTAGAACAGTGACACAGGCCCTCGTCAGCAGCTGACTGGACTACGCCAATGCACTCTATGCAGGACTCCCATCCAAACACCAACGGCGGTTTCGAAACGCCTCCGCACAACTGATCGTCAGCACCCCCCGCTACAGCCACATCACCCCCCTCCTGAGTGACCTGCACTGACTCCACATCGACAAGAGAATCACCTTTAAGCTCCTCACCCACGCACAGAAGGCACTCCACACCACCGGACAAGCCTACCTGCACATCAGACTCAGCTTCTACACCCCCTCCCGCCAGCTCCGCTCCAGCATCCTCGCCCTCGCAGCTGTCCCCCGCATCCAATGTACGCCCGCCTGCAGCAGATCCTTCTCCTACCTCACCGCAAAGACCTGGAACACCCTCCCAACCCAACTACATCTGACCCAAGACCTACTTGCCTTCAGAAGACTCCTCAAGACCTGGCTCTTCGAGCAGTGGTGGAACCCCCCCCCCACTCAGCGCCTTGAGACCCTGACAGGTAAGTAGTGCGCCTTACAAGTACCCTGATCGATTGTTGATTGATTGACAGTGCCTGCTGGTGGGTGTTATGTGATTTGGCAGTGGGTCTCCCAGGTGATGTATCTGTACCCCCATGGCGCATGCTGCCATGTCAGTGAGTGTGAGTTCCTGTACTAGATATCTGAGCTTGTTGTGTTTGTGTTCGAGTTTGCAGTTGTCACAGGAGGGCCTTGTGCTGCCTACAGCAGGGCCAAGTGTCAGCTACCTTGTCAGTACTTTGCCAGGCCCTGTGCATTGCGCATGGTGCATGAGTATGTTCCTGGGCCATATGGGCTGAGGGCAATGGTGTCTGTTTCTGAGTTGTACAATATGTTTAGTGATCCCCACCCTCCCAGCATCCCGGACATCCTGTCTTGGGTTTGTGGTTTGTGTAGGCTGGGACATGGCATGGCCTTGCTTTGTGAATGGGGCATACTCTTGTTAGTGGCATGAGTGTTGTTTTTGAGTGTGGTTGTGTCCGGTGAAGGCTTGGGGGTAGGTGAGTGCATTTGTTGTAGTTGGGGTGTGGATGCCATTCCCCCCATCTTACGTAAGTTGTTTGTGTACTCACCAGGCTCTCGAACTCCTTCGACTCCGTGTACTCCCACCGGCAGAAGCAGGGCCATCACCATCTCCTCCCAGGGATGGTAATGTACCGGTCTGCGGGGCTTGCCCTCCGCAGATCGTACCACCTGGCTTGGCATTCATTCCTGGTCCTTCTGATGGGCACAATAGCATTAAAATTATTTAGCATATGGAAAACGTCCCGTACGGAGCAAACTTTGTACGACCCCTACCCCGGGTACAAATGGGCCCGGGGTACGAGTCGTACAGCCCCCCCACCCCACCCGCGCATGTACGCGTCGTACCCCCCACCCTAGCACTCGCATATGTACACGCCGTATGCCAGCACCCACGTATGTACGCGCCGTACCCCCCACCCCAGCACCCGTGCATGTTCGGGCCGTACCCCCCAGCACCCACGTATGTACGCGCCGTACCCCAGCACCCACGTATGTACGCGCCGTACCCCAGCACCCGCGTATGTACGTGCCGTATCCCCCACCCCAGCAACCACGTATGTATGCGCCGTACCCCCCACCCCAGCCCCTTACTCAGACGCACTGTACCCCAACACCGTACCCCAGCATCGCGTATGTACGAATCGTACAACACCATTGCATATGTGATCACTGTACAACAACATAGCATATGTACGCACCTTACATACGCGAAAACGACTCTTACAGAACCAAGACACTGTAAAACAGCACAAGGAGGGTCAATTCGACTCGCACAACACCACAAAACACGTCTACATGACAGAATACATCTCAATGACTGACCTGGCACATCCAAACAGGCAAACAGAGGCCCTAAATCACAACCACCTCTTATAACACACCCACCAAAATTCAAACACAGCCACACCCAAAAATGGACCAATAAAAAGGGCCCACACACACAACACATGAGCCTTTGCAACAGAACCACTGCTGCCAGACCCCACAGAGAAACAACTCCACATAACTCATACCTTCACTACACCTTCACTCACACACCTTCACACAACCTCCTTCACAAACATCCCCCTCTTCACAGTCATATTCACACCCACACACCCACAACCATCCACACCCACACCCACACCCCACACCATGCCCACAGACAAGAATCCAAAGTTCACAACGGCAGAGCTGGACCTCCTTGTCAACGAAGTCATCAGAGTCGAGCCACAGCTGTTTGGAACATTGGTCAGACAGACCAGCATAGCTGAAAAATCTGCCATGTGGCAGAGGATTGTCGATAAGGTGAATGCTGTTGCGCCCATCCGAAGGACCAGGCATGAATGCCAAGCCAGGTGGTACGATCTGCGCAGGGCGGTCAAGAGGAAAATGAACGAAGAATATGCCCAGAGTAACATCACTGGAGGTGGGCCGCCCCGCAGACCCATACACTACCATCCCTGGGAGGAGAAGGTGATGGCCCTGCTACCGCCGGTGGGAGTACACGGAGTCGAAGGAGTCGCAGAGCCTGGTGAGTACACAAACAACTTACGTAACTTGGGGGCAATGGGGTCCACACCACATATACACCAAATGCACGCAACTTCCCCCAAGCACTCACCACACACAACCACACTCAAAAACCATGCTCATGCCACTAACGTCTCCATGCACCCTTCACAAATCAAGGCAAGGCCATGTCCAAGGCAACAACAACCACAAACACAAGACTGGATGTCCGGGAGGCTGGGAGGGTGGGCCCCAGACAACACATTGTGAAAATGAGACGCAGACAGCAATGCCCTCAGCCCATATGGCATAGGTACATACCCATGCACAATGCACAGGGACTGGCAAAGTACTGACAAGGTAGCTGACACTTGGCCCTGCTGTATGCAGCACAAGGCCCTCCTGGGACCACTGTACACTCAAACACCAACTCCACCAGCACAGGTATCTAGCACAGGAACTCACACTCACTGTCATGCCAGCATGCACCATGAGGGGACAGACACATCACCTGGGAGACCCAATGACAACTCAACAGCAGGCCCGGTCACAACCACACCCCTAACACAAGCACACACCCCCGGGGCAGGCAACGGATTTACACACTCCCACAATGGACATGTGACACAACAAGACCAATCCATAGCCAAATAAGCATCAGAGCCGGCCAGGCTCAAGTGGGCAGGGGTGGTGGGAGTGGAGGCAGGCGGAGGCGCGAACCTGACCAGCCAGCTCAGGACACCGGTATGTCACACATACGCAACATCCTGGACTCATACCGGCGTGACACCAGAGGCATCAACCAAGTCGTGTCGAGACTCTCAGAGATGCAGGGGACCCTCGATGAGATAAAGAACCTGCAGGTCGAGCATCATGCCAGTCATCAACAACACCAACGATGGCTGGAGGCAAGACTGGCTGAGCTCCTGGCGGTGCACAGGGACATGAGCCAATCACTCCGTCAGATCGCCCAAAGCATGGGCAACCCTCCCTGTGCCACCAGGCGTAGACCAGCACCAGACACAGGGAGGGAGGAGGAGGAGGAGGTTTCATCTGACGGAGCATCCCAAGCATTGTCAAGGCCTGCATCTGAGGGTCCCCGGAGGAAGGTGGGTCATCCACGGAAAAGACCGTGAGAGTCAGAGGACCATCTACATTTCCCAGGTCACCTGGCCTGGCACCTGGCCCTCTGGCGCAACAGCAGCACCTCATCCAATGACATTCTCTGCCACATGGACTTGCTGGTCACAGTCTGACCAATGAGGACCAACACTGTGCCCTGGACTCTGATGACTTCCAATGCCAAAGATACCATCTCCCCCTGTGAACTTTGGATTCTATTCCCCCGGTAGAGCACCTAATTTCGTCTACCAAAACACGTACCCCACCACAAATAAATATATTACTTTGGTCATGAGATGTTCCTGTCATTTTGCATTATTCAACGACATATGTGTGTGGAAATGTCAAACTATGCCTGAGTGTTGAACTAACTCCAGCCATCCATACCGTGGGATCAGAGTCTGGTACATGGGTCACAAGGTATCATTCAATGTAGGCATGGAGCACAACACTCACCTGTGATGGCCTCTGGCTGCTGAGGGGTGCTTGCTAAACTGTGCGGACAGACCTATTTGGGAGATTATCATCAAGGCATAGAGGTCATGGCTCATGTGGAGGTTCCCGGGGAGGGAGTCCCAGGTGTGTGTGGCTAGGTGGGAGAACAATGTCATGTATGCTGGAGTATGGTGGATATGAAGAACGGTGGCCAGGGCAAGGTTGGATGCACGGAGATGGCCCAACGGGATCTAGGATGACAGACGTACAAGGTTGGTTTGGGGTCGGGGTTGTGGACTGCCTCCTGAGTATGGGTGGGGAGTGTGGAGGTCATCCTGCAGCAGATAGTGATCCATTGCAGCTATCTATGGTGGACGGTGAGGTGGCTGGGGCGCAGGGTGTTGAAGCTAAGGTGTGCAGATGCACCCTGGATGTGGACAAGTTACCTGGGAGTTTGGATGTACTTGCTCCGTAGAGGGCAGGGCAGTATTTGACACGGATGTTGTCATGGACCTGGGGGATGGTCTGTATTTTCTTGGAGTGGATCTATCTGTGGATCATGTGCATAATGCAGAGGGCGTTGCAGCATGAGGTACAAATGCTGTGGACTTGCATGGCAAATGTGAGCGAGCCAAACATGATGCACACCATCTTGTGTGTGTGGCCACTGGGTGCTTGTGCAGGGCTCTTGCGGGTGGGACACAAGCACTTGACCCAGCTGGAAGGGGACAATCCTCAGATGATCACCTCAGTCCTGTACAAGTCCAGCCTCAGGTGGCTCGTGTTCAGCCATTCATCAATGGATCTCATGCATACTTGAAAGATGGAACTGCCAATGTCTGTGTCTTTGTTGAGGGTGAGGAGCACCTGGCTGTCAATGGCATATGAGCTGATGATGAGGTGCTCTGCGCATGTGATGGTGGACAGGGGGGTCCTGGACACTCTGTAGATTGACATGCTGAGAGGTGATACCTGTGCCATGTCCCAGACGATGACACCATACTACATGCTGAAGCCTTGAGTCCCACTCCCATGCCCTTGCTGGGCTACAGAGCCGGTGGGGAGTATTAGGGACATGACCTGGTTGGTGTGACAGGGCCTGGAAGGCGGGGCAGTGCAGTGTAGGCAGTTGGAGTTGCACACTCAGCATGCAAAGGTGTCGTGTGTGTGCCTGGGGTATGTCTGACAGCAGGCGTTAGATGTGCGGATGGACATAGCTCAGAGTGTGGCTGCTACATCAGACTGTAGTGTGATGTGGGTTATGCAAGGACAGGATGGCGGTGCAATGTGCACCTTGCATGTGCTGATGGTCCAGCCTTTGGCACCGCGTGGCGGCAACAGTGGCATAGACAAGCTGAGGACAGCCAAATGAAATGGGTGGAGTGAGGAAGTGAGGAGCATCTTGGAGGCGTGTGTGTTGCCAAATCTGGATACTCTGTGGGCCCTTGCTGCAGGGGCCGCAGCAGCAGGCGGCATCTCCTTGCAAAATGCCAGAATTTGCACACAAAGACTAGGATGTCAGAAGGACAACTGCAACAGGCGCGTGTGTAAAGTAAGGAGTGTCCAGTGTCACATGGCACACCCAGAGACAATGCATGAACAATCACCAAAGAAGCATGACACCGGATCAGGAAACTGAAGGCCGACCTGCGCACAGGAGACACACCCTCAGCAGCTGTTGATGGCCCATTGTGTGGACCAACATGCCAAAAAACATACACGACCATGTACTTCATGCCCAATAGGGAGCCTAATCCATGAGCAACTGCATGCATGTTGCTAAACTACACATGGACTCCTATGCATAATCTTCCACAACTATGCCAGATATGCCGCATGCAAAGTGACAAGAGACCTGCATTGACAGAGATAAGGCACCTTGGAGTGTGACGAACACCTTTATTACTCAGCCTCACACTAAGGGAAATGCATCAATTGGAACAGACTCACAGGTCATTTGGTTGACCATGTGTGACCTACACTGGACACCCCCTTCAACACACAGATGTGGTAAATCCTACTGAGCTGGCACCATTGCATATGTGATCACTGTACAACAACATAGCATATGTACGCACCTTACATACGCGAAAACGACTCTTACAGAACCAAGACACTGTAAAACAGCACAAGGAGGGTCAATTCGACTCGCACAACACCACAAAACACGTCTACATGACAGAATACATCTCAATGACTGACCTGGCACATCCAAACAGGCAAACAGAGGCCCTAAATCACAACCACCTCTTATAACACACCCACCAAAATTCAAACACAGCCACACCCAAAAATGGACCAATAAAAAGGGCCCACACACACAACACATGAGCCTTTGCAACAGAACCACTGCTGCCAGACCCCACAGAGAAACAACTCCACATAACTCATACCTTCACTACACCTTCACTCACACACCTTCACACAACCTCCTTCACAAACATCCCCCTCTTCACAGTCATATTCACACCCACACACCCACAACCATCCACACCCACACCCACACCCCACACCATGCCCACAGACAAGAATCCAAAGTTCACAACGGCAGAGCTGGACCTCCTTGTCAACGAAGTCATCAGAGTCGAGCCACAGCTGTTTGGAACATTGGTCAGACAGACCAGCATAGCTGAAAAATCTGCCATGTGGCAGAGGATTGTCGATAAGGTGAATGCTGTTGCGCCCATCCGAAGGACCAGGCATGAATGCCAAGCCAGGTGGTACGATCTGCGCAGGGCGGTCAAGAGGAAAATGAACGAAGAATATGCCCAGAGTAACATCACTGGAGGTGGGCCGCCCCGCAGACCCATACACTACCATCCCTGGGAGGAGAAGGTGATGGCCCTGCTACCGCCGGTGGGAGTACACGGAGTCGAAGGAGTCGCAGAGCCTGGTGAGTACACAAACAACTTACGTAACTTGGGGGCAATGGGGTCCACACCACATATACACCAAATGCACGCAACTTCCCCCAAGCACTCACCACACACAACCACACTCAAAAACCATGCTCATGCCACTAACGTCTCCATGCACCCTTCACAAATCAAGGCAAGGCCATGTCCAAGGCAACAACAACCACAAACACAAGACTGGATGTCCGGGAGGCTGGGAGGGTGGGCCCCAGACAACACATTGTGAAAATGAGACGCAGACAGCAATGCCCTCAGCCCATATGGCATAGGTACATACCCATGCACAATGCACAGGGACTGGCAAAGTACTGACAAGGTAGCTGACACTTGGCCCTGCTGTATGCAGCACAAGGCCCTCCTGGGACCACTGTACACTCAAACACCAACTCCACCAGCACAGGTATCTAGCACAGGAACTCACACTCACTGTCATGCCAGCATGCACCATGAGGGGACAGACACATCACCTGGGAGACCCAATGACAACTCAACAGCAGGCCCGGTCACAACCACACCCCTAACACAAGCACACACCCCCGGGGCAGGCAACGGATTTACACACTCCCACAATGGACATGTGACACAACAAGACCAATCCATAGCCAAATAAGCATCAGAGCCGGCCAGGCTCAAGTGGGCAGGGGTGGTGGGAGTGGAGGCAGGCGGAGGCGCGAACCTGACCAGCCAGCTCAGGACACCGGTATGTCACACATACGCAACATCCTGGACTCATACCGGCGTGACACCAGAGGCATCAACCAAGTCGTGTCGAGACTCTCAGAGATGCAGGGGACCCTCGATGAGATAAAGAACCTGCAGGTCGAGCATCATGCCAGTCATCAACAACACCAACGATGGCTGGAGGCAAGACTGGCTGAGCTCCTGGCGGTGCACAGGGACATGAGCCAATCACTCCGTCAGATCGCCCAAAGCATGGGCAACCCTCCCTGTGCCACCAGGCGTAGACCAGCACCAGACACAGGGAGGGAGGAGGAGGAGGAGGTTTCATCTGACGGAGCATCCCAAGCATTGTCAAGGCCTGCATCTGAGGGTCCCCGGAGGAAGGTGGGTCATCCACGGAAAAGACCGTGAGAGTCAGAGGACCATCCACATTTCCCAGGTCACCTGGCCTGGCACCTGGCCCTCTGGCGCAACAGCAGCACCTCATCCAATGACATTCTCTGCCACATGGACTTGCTGGTCACAGTCTGACCAATGAGGACCAACACTGTGCCCTGGACTCTGATGACTTCCAATGCCAAAGATACCATCTCCCCCTGTGAACTTTGGATTCTATTCCCCCGGTAGAGCACCTAATTTCGTCTACCAAAACACGTACCCCACCACAAATAAATATATTACTTTGGTCATGAGATGTTCCTGTCATTTTGCATTATTCAACGACATATGTGTGTGGAAATGTCAAACTATGCCTGAGTGTTGAACTAACTCCAGCCATCCATACCGTGGGATCAGAGTCTGGTACATGGGTCACAAGGTATCATTCAATGTAGGCATGGAGCACAACACTCACCTGTGATGGCCTCTGGCTGCTGAGGGGTGCTTGCTAAACTGTGCGGACAGACCTATTTGGGAGATTATCATCAAGGCATAGAGGTCATGGCTCATGTGGAGGTTCCCGGGGAGGGAGTCCCAGGTGTGTGTGGCTAGGTGGGAGAACAATGTCATGTATGCTGGAGTATGGTGGATATGAAGAACGGTGGCCAGGGCAAGGTTGGATGCACGGAGATGGCCCAACGGGATCTAGGATGACAGACGTACAAGGTTGGTTTGGGGTCGGGGTTGTGGACTGCCTCCTGAGTATGGGTGGGGAGTGTGGAGGTCATCCTGCAGCAGATAGTGATCCATTGCAGCTATCTATGGTGGACGGTGAGGTGGCTGGGGCGCAGGGTGTTGAAGCTAAGGTGTGCAGATGCACCCTGGATGTGGACAAGTTACCTGGGAGTTTGGATGTACTTGCTCCGTAGAGGGCAGGGCAGTATTTGACACGGATGTTGTCATGGACCTGGGGGATGGTCTGTATTTTCTTGGAGTGGATCTATCTGTGGATCATGTGCATAATGCAGAGGGCGTTGCAGCATGAGGTACAAATGCTGTGGACTTGCATGGCAAATGTGAGCGAGCCAAACATGATGCACACCATCTTGTGTGTGTGGCCACTGGGTGCTTGTGCAGGGCTCTTGCGGGTGGGACACAAGCACTTGACCCAGCTGGAAGGGGACAATCCTCAGATGATCACCTCAGTCCTGTACAAGTCCAGCCTCAGGTGGCTCGTGTTCAGCCATTCATCAATGGATCTCATGCATACTTGAAAGATGGAACTGCCAATGTCTGTGTCTTTGTTGAGGGTGAGGAGCACCTGGCTGTCAATGGCATATGAGCTGATGATGAGGTGCTCTGCGCATGTGATGGTGGAGAGGGGGGTCCTGGACACTCTGTAGATTGACATGCTGAGAGGTGATACCTGTGCCATGTCCCAGACGATGACACCATACTACATGCTGAAGCCTTGAGTCCCACTCCCATGCCCTTGCTGGGCTACAGAGCCGGTGGGGAGTATTAGGGACATGACCTGGTTGGTGTGACAGGGCCTGGAAGGCGGGGCAGTGCAGTGTAGGCAGTTGGAGTTGCACACTCAGCATGCAAAGGTGTCGTGTGTGTGCCCGGGGTATGTCTGACAGCAGGCGTTAGATGTGCGGATGGACATAGCTCAGAGTGTGGCTGCTACATCAGACTGTAGTGTGATGTGGGTTATGCAAGGACAGGATGGCGGTGCAATGTGCACCTTGCATGTGCTGATGGTCCAGCCTTTGGCACCGCGTGGCGGCAACAGTGGCATAGACAAGCTGAGGACAGCCAAATGAAATGGGTGGAGTGAGGAAGTGAGGAGCATCTTGGAGGCGTGTGTGTTGCCAAATCTGGATACTCTGTGGGCCCTTGCTGCAGGGGCCGCAGCAGCAGGCGGCATCTCCTTGCAAAATGCCAGAATTTGCACACAAAGACTAGGATGTCAGAAGGACAACTGCAACAGGCGCGTGTGTAAAGTAAGGAGTGTCCAGTGTCACATGGCACACCCAGAGACAATGCATGAACAATCACCAAAGAAGCATGACACCGGATCAGGAAACTGAAGGCCGACCTGCGCACAGGAGACACACCCTCAGCAGCTGTTGATGGCCCATTGTGTGGACCAACATGCCAAAAAACATACACGACCATGTACTTCATGCCCAATAGGGAGCCTAATCCATGAGCAACTGCATGCATGTTGCTAAACTACACATGGACTCCTATGCATAATCTTCCACAACTATGCCAGATATGCCGCATGCAAAGTGACAAGAGACCTGCATTGACAGAGATAAGGCACCTTGGAGTGTGACGAACACCTTTATTACTCAGCCTCACACTAAGGGAAATGCATCAATTGGAACAGACTCACAGGTCATTTGGTTGACCATGTGTGACCTACACTGGACACCCCCTTCAACACACAGATGTGGTAAATCCTACTGAGCTGGCACACAAGTGAAGGGGTTGAGCCTAACACCCCTTGCTGCACACGGAGAGTCTGCAATTCCCCATTGAGCCTCATATGGGGATGTCCCACACTATGTCCACCATTAGCATCCCGTATGTTCCTGAGGGACGTTATACACACATTGATGCCTTCATCAGAATCCACAAACCATTACAGATGACTGTCAGGAAGGGTGACTATCAATTCATGGGAGCCATGCAACACGTCATGTGGCCCATGGTGAGTCGACATGTATGCATGGTAACACAACATGCACAGGAGCAGTCCCCACATATCACAAACACGTACCACCCACAAAATGCCTTGCTGCACTCCTTACCCCAAATGACATTTCACCATGTCTGTGCATGTAACTCTGATCCAGCACACGTTGCAATACTCATGAGGAATAGCAGGAGGGCAATGATGACATGAGCAGACGACAGCCGCAAGAACCTGGGTAGGACAGACACACAACAAGTTAGCGAAGAGCTAGTAATCCGCAGACATGTACATGTACTCTACAGGAATGATGTTGTCACCATGCTCTTAATAAATTTAGTGTCCCAGCTAAAATGTGTGGAATGACATCATCACTTGAATGACACATCAGAACACACCTCCAAGTCACTTAGCACACAGTCAGCTGGAAACACACATTGCAACACATGCCACACAAGGCTCAAAGCGTGCATTTTCAGACACAGGGACTCACCATCATGAGAAGAAGCTGCGGATAAGCTGACTCCGGATGTCCTCATCCTCATCCTCATCCTCACTTGCCCCGTGCCCAAGCCCTTCATCCTCCACGGGTGGATGATCCTGCTCATCCGGATCAAGGATGAGTGGAACGGCCTTCTCCACTGCCATGTTGTGCAGCATGCAGCACACAATGAAGATTTTGCAGACCTTCACCGGGGCATATGGGAGGGCGCCGCCGGTCTTGTGGAGGCACCGGAATCTGCTCTTCAGGAGTCCAAACGTCCTCTCAATCACGCGCCTCGTCTGCCCATGAGTGTCGTTGTACCGGTGTTCTGCGGCTGTTCTGGGGTTGCGGAGAGGCGTCATCAGCCATGGCATGTTGGGATAGCCAGAGTCCCCTACATGGAAACATCATGTGAAGAAGTGGGTCAGGAGATGCCGTAAGATACAAAGATAGCGCTAAACACAGGACTAACAGAGTATACCCACCAACAAGACATGCTCGTGCCGCGTGCAGCTGCAGCATCATTTCTGGCACCCTGCTACGCCTTATGATGTATGCATCGTGTGCGGACCCTGGAAAACGGGAACAGACATGGGAAATCAGCATGTTAGCAAGACACACCACAAGGGCATTAATGGAGTGATAATGTTTTCTGTTTCTATAGGCTACCTCCTGTGCCTGTGGTGGTACCAAAGCCACATGTGTCCCATCAATGGCCCCAATTACATGAGGCATCCCTCCCAGGGCATAGAACTCACCCTTGACACCTGTCAACTGCTCACGAGTGGGAAAATGGATGAATTCATCCAGGTGCACCAACATGGCTTCTAAAACATCATGCAGGACACGGCTGAACATAGTCTGGGACATGCCACCAACATCAGCTATGGTCAATTGAAACGTTCCGGTGGCAAAAAAATGTAGGGCTGCCATCACCTTCATCTTGGGGGTCAGAGCTGTAGGATACCTGTGTTGTGGTTGGAGGTGTGGTGCAAGCCGGCGGGTCAAGTCCTCTATCAACTCTTGCGAGAAGCGGTATCTGCATATGCAGTCATGTTCATGCATGGCATCCAGGTCTGGCATTCGTCTGGGGAGAGGCGGTGCCCTGCAGAGATTTGGAAGGAATAACGAAGAGTGAGTACATCACCACACCAATGTGACTGAGGTGAGCACATGTTCAACAGCTAATACACATCTGCTTAATACAGAGTCTGGGCTGTGCAATACATCCAGGACACGTAGGCCAGCCAGGTGATACTCCTACGAAGAGCCAGCCACAATAGTAGCATGGCAATGTTGACGTGACATGCCATTAAAATAGCTGTGGGCCAGTGTAAGTGACAAGCCAGACACAATACATGAGTGACAGACATCCACATATCAGCATTTGAAGGATGTCATCTCATACAGACAGCTGGCGGGAGTCTAGACGCACAGGTCACATGTCATCTGAAAAAGGACAGATAACACACATGTCCATGAAGGGGTACATGTCAAAAACTGATGACACAGACATTGAGAGAACGCAGATATTGCCTCATGTCAGGAAGTCATCTTTGAACCATCATGACACATGTAACGTGTGAGTCCACATGTGGCATGGTGTACGTATCTGTGTGTCATGCACATATGCACACAGACACATGTTGGATGCTGCAACAGCAGATGGAGTTGACGGAACACCAACGGCAAGCTCATGGGAACTCATGACACACACATGACATAGTCACATCGTGGCACGCTGGTAGTCACATGTCAGGTGTAATTATCCGTGTACCTCGCATCAGGGGACAGTTGCGGGTGTTGGTGACTGTGCCACACCAGTGATGCAGTGCTTGACACGTGTGTCCTACATGCACACATGTGCAAAGTGTGAAGGGGAAGTGTGCCACGTAGTGCCCCATCACACATGACATGTGTAAACAGCTCATCACACATCTATTGTGCCACAACATGAGGAGACATGTGCCACATCACTGCCTGACACACCTAGGCCCTGCACATGAAGGACTGCACTGACAATGACTTGATGTCCAGCCTTGTGCGAGTCTGACACCTCCATTCCTTTC
Source organism: Triturus cristatus (assembly GCF_964204655.1). Lineage (NCBI taxonomy): Eukaryota > Metazoa > Chordata > Amphibia > Caudata > Salamandridae > Triturus > Triturus cristatus. The sequence goes on from NC_140591.1 coordinate 1,194,872,359, forward strand.
GTGTGTGCCTCCTATCACCAGTGTAAGCTGTGAAACGCAGTACACACGCTCTGAGGGCGTGTGTACGGGCCGTACTCACGCGTGAGTACCTGCCGTACACGAGTGAGTATGTGCCTATCACTATAGTTGGGTTACTGTAGGTCCGAGTGATAGGCACGTACTCATGCGTGTACGGCCCGTACACGGGTGAGTACGTGCCGTATCACTAGGCACTACGGTACCCCCAACTATAGTGATAGGCACGTACTCACACGTGTACGGGCCGTACATGCGTGAGTACGTGCGGTATCACTAGGGCCTACGGTACCCCCAACTATAGTGATAGGCACGTACTCACGCATGTACGGCCCGTACACGTGTGAGTACTTGCCGTATCACTAGACCCTACGGTACCCCCAACTATAGTGATAGGCACGTACTCACGTGTGTACGGGCCATACACGCGTGAGTACGTGCCGTATCACTAGGCCCTACGGTACCCCCAACTATAGTGATAGGCACGTACTCACGCGTGTACGGGCCGTACACGCGTGAGTACGTGCCGTATCACTAGGCCCTATGGTACCCCCAACTATAGTGATAGGCACGTACTCACGCTTGTATGGGCTGTACACGCGTGAGTATGTGCTGTATCACTAGGGCCTATGGTACCCCCAACTATAGTGATAGTCACGTACTCACGCGTGTAAGGCCCGTACACGCGTGAGTATGTGCCGTATCACTAGGCCCTACGGTACCCCCAACTATAGTGATAGGCACATACTCACGTGTGTATGGGCCGTACACGCGTGAGTACGTGCCATATCACTAGGCCCTACAGTACCCCCAACTATAGTAATAGGCACATACTCGCGCGTGTACGGGCCGTACACGCGTGAGTACGTGCCATATCACTAGGCCCTACGGTACCCCCAACTATAGTGATAGGCACGTACTCACGTGCGTACGGGCCGTACACGCGTGAGTACGTGCCGTATCACTAGGCCCTACGGTACCCCCAACTATAGTGATAGGCACGTACTCACGCGTGTACGGCACGTACAAGATTGAGTACGGCCCGTATCACTGTAGTGATGGTGCCCTTAGGGTACGTGTGAAACGCGCCGTACCTGTGTGGGGATTTAAGAATTACAATGGGGGACACATGAGGGACAAGTATTAGGGCCTAAATGCATGCTGGTTGTCATGGATACTGAGTTTCAAGTTCAAAATTTAACATTATGTGGTCTGGAAAAAGCAGTTGGCCACATTATACATTGTTGCAAAGTGGTTGTTGACTTGACATGATGCTGCAAAATCGAAAGATGCTAAGGCTGTCACTGGTGTATGTTTAAAGGGATTGGAGGAAACGTAGGATGCAAATGAGTCTGACCAATCACTCTGTACTCCTGTAAAGGAAATAGGCCAGCAAGGCAGATTTAAGGCAGGCAGAACCCATGAGAGGGCACTTGCCTGCACAACATGTCAGTCAATACCACTGTTGCTGTATTGTCTCCCTCTGGCACCATGTCAAGGACTGTGGAGAGGGCCCAGCCTTTCACCCAGGAGGAGAACGAGGCCCTGCTGCATGTGATCCTCCCACGATACCCCATGCTGTATGGTCGATCAGGGGAGCAGGTGAATGCTGACTCCACTACCTTTGCCTGTGCACCTTTATTGTGTCTGTCACTTCTGGCATTGTGTCCAGGTGTGACAGACATGCAATGTTGGTTGAAGTGGGTCCCAGGGGTGGGTGGATGGCTTATGTCTCTCATGCAGGGCTTGATGTAGTTCATGTGTGCACTCCTCACTTGCATTGTGCTTACTGTGACATTCACTGCATAGTGCATGGCACATTCAGCCAGCCTAATCCTCTTGGGCATTCTTGTTCTATTGTCCTGCAGTGATTCAGTGGTCACCCCGGTGTGACAGGTGACTGCACCCACAGATGTGTGTGAGAGTTGAGTGGAGCTGTGGTGAGAGTGTCCAAATGATGTGTACACCACCTGGACATTGATGTGTGTGAATGTTTCTTGTCATGTGGGTGAGTGTCTATGTGAAGTGTTGCACCACAGCTGCATGGAGGAGGCAACTGCTCAATCCATCTGATGTGTGAAGTAAGCCGTGCTGTGTGTCTGACTTGCTGAGCTAGCCCCACACCTGTGACCCCCCCCGGCAAGTGGCACATGTGCAGAGTGAGGTTTGCATCCGCTGTTGCCAATGGCAGGTGATTGATGTGTGCCTGTGTGTGTCTGTGTACTCTGCTGAGGTTTCGTCAGTGGCCTGGGGCATGTGACTGCTTTGCGGTGCTGTCCATCAGCCTTGTGTTGCTTGGGATGCACAGTGTGTGCCATGATCAGGGATTGTTTCGCACCCCTCATGCCACCTGTGTACTTACTATGCCATGTAGTGCATTGGTGCGTCCCCAGTGGAAAAAGTCCCTGGGCCCGATTCACAGAACTAACTTAAGACAAAATCCTAAACTTACTACCGTTTTGGTATTCACAGAAGACACTTACTCATTTCGGTATTCACAGAAGTTAGGAGTCCTAACTTTAGGACTCCTAAATGCCTTCTGTGAATACCGAAAGTCTTAAAATTAGGATTTTTCTCAATTTAGTAGTCCTAAGTCTAAATTTAGGACTACTAAATTGAGAAAAATCCTAATTTTAAGACTTTCGGTATTCACAGAAGGCATTTAGGAGTCCTAAAGTTAGAAGTCCTAACTATACTACTACTAAACTGAGAAAAATCCTAATTTTAAGGCTTTCGATATTCACAGAAGGCATTTAGGAGTCCTAAAGTTAGGAGTCCTAAACTTAGGACTACTAAATTGAGAAAAATCCTAATTTTAAGACTTTCGGTATTCACAGAAGGCATTTAGGAGTCCTAAAGTTAGGAGTCCTAACTATACTACTACTAAACTGAGAAAAATCCTAATTTTAAGACTTTCGGTATTCACAGAAGGCATTTAGGAGTCCTAAACTTAGGACTACTAAATTGAGAAAAATCCTAATTTTAAGACTTTCGGTATTCACAGAAGGCATTTAGGAGTCCTAAAGTTAGGAGTCCTAACTATACTACTACTAAACTGAGAAAAATCCTAATTTTAAGACTTTCGGTATTCACAGAAGGCATTTAGGAGTCCTAAAGTTAGGACTTCTAACTTCTGTGAATACCGAAATGAGTAAGTGCCTTCTGTGAATACCAAAATGAGTAAGTGCCTTCTGTGAATACCAAAATGGTAGTAAGTTTAGGATTTTGTCTTAAGTTAGTTCTGTGAATCGGGCCCCCTATGACTAAGGTGCTATTACTTGCCAGCATACTATGCCCTGTTCAACAAATCAAAGATGTTCAAATGTGTGTCTCTGTGACATGGTGCAGGTGTAGTGATGTTGTCCCACTTTGTCATCCACACAGGTAACCGCCTACCACAAGGGGAAGATCTGGAAGGATGCCGTCAAGGCCATGCAATCGGTGGAGGGTCGCAGTCGGCGCCTGCCACAAGTGAGGAAGAGATGGCAGGACATCCGGTGCTAGACCCGGAGGATCGCCCGGGTCATGCTGAAGGAGGAGGCTCCTCGCAAGCATGGTGGGTGCCGGCACCTGACCCACCAGATGAAGCGTGTCCTGGCGGTCGTCTTCCCTGACCTGGATAGGCGGATACAGGAGTTACAGAAGCAGGAAGGGGGTAGGTACATGTGTGTTTGTTGTGTGTCACCAGCTTTTGTAGCTGCTCAGTCGCCTGGATACACTGCCAGGCTATATATGTGCAGTGCATATCCTGTTCCCCCAAGTCAACCTGTGCTGTTCTTCCTCCCTTCCCCTCCTTGACATGTGTTACCTGGTCTGTGTGTTATCACTATTGCACATGGTCATCTAGGCTGCCAGTTTATCAAGGTGCACACTGCTTTCAGCATCATGTGTGGGGGTGGTCTGCCTGTGCCCTGTCCTGTTCAGTCATTTGGGGGTGCATAATTGTTGGCACTGATGCTGAGTCTCAACATAGGAGTGTGAGGGTTCAAATGAACAGACTTGCAGCATGCATTACCAATGTTGTGGCCTCAGACATGATGTGCATGAGTGGGATATATGCATAGTGCCAGGACGGTTGCTCCTGTAACAGTCAGCTCCTTCCAGGACCATGGAGCAGTGTGCCCACTACAGTCCCCTGACACAGCCTGCCCTCCTACTCATGTGTGTCATCCAACACTGTGCACATTCACTGTGGGTTCAGCATGGCTCTGCCTCTATGGCATTGTTCCCTGCCCTAGGTAGTATTTTTCACATGTGTGATACATTTGTCCACTGGACAGGGATACACCAGTTTGCTTGTGCATACTCACACTTGCCAGTGCCTGTGTGGCTATTCACAACAATCTGTTGATGTGTGTTTGTGAGCAATATGTTTTGGCAGCCCTACAAGGTGATGTCGTGTTAATGAAGCTAGTTTTCAAGCACAGTTATTGTAACCCTGAATAAGAGGTGTCACTTCTTGATCGGTATCAGTCACATTGAGATATGGGTGGGTGTGTGCGGGAGGGGCGTACATGTTCAACCCTGATGTTTCATTGCCAGTTGTGACTTGTGTGTGATGATTCGCAGTACTGAAAGTCATCGTGCAGTGCCCCCGTGATGTTGGCCAGTGCTTAATGTTCGTGCTTCATAGCCTGTGTCAGTTTTTGACAATCATGTATCCTGCTTGTACATTTTTGGCACCTGTGTGTGGTTCAGATGCTACACAGTTGTGACTTTGTGTGCTGACATCTGTGGATACATTCTGGCTTGCCATGAGGGGGAACCCACAGTACAGCTAGGCTTTTTTCCTAAACAATTGCAGGCCCATTAGCTTATGCATTGTCCTGGGTGTGGACATATGTGCCACTCCAGATGACAGTCAGTAGGTCATATGTGTAGCCAACTGTGTGATCAGGTGACGGATAGCCATGTGACAAATTACATTATTCAAGTTGTTACTCAGAGAAAATGTCCATTGGCACTCACTACACCTGTCAACATGTCTCAATGTTTCATATGCTTGACCTTGTTGTTTTGTTGTGAAGGACAATGATGTGCCTGCATGACAGATGTCTCCCAAGGAAGTGCACAAGACACCACCTTTACACTTTCCAGGGACACGCTGGCACATTTTAAAGTAAGGCACAGTTTGAACAAAACTTGTTTGGAGTTCATACATATACATGTTCCCACAGTGTGGTAGCATTTGGGTTAGTCCTTGGTTGTTGCTGATACCAACTTACGAGTGTCAAGTCATCCAGACCACCGTGGTGCCATGTATATGTACTTACTGATACACCATTTCAGCCTAACAGTGGCTGATTTGAATGAGTCTGGCAGCTCAGACAATGACTGTGTACATGTAGTTTGGTGTGCACCTCCTTGTGTGACTTCTGCTATACAGACACATGTGTGTTGTGATCACAGAGTGCCACATTCACACATTCTAGACATGTCCATTGTGTAAAGGGTTGTGATTCTCCAGGAGTCACAATGTATTTCTTTGGGGTGTCAAAAGTACTCACAGGTCTCTGAGTGTGGGGACACCTTCTGCATTGGCATGTGGTATTTGGCCTTGGGTGCGACAATACTGTTTGGTTCACAGTGAACAAGAGGTGGCATGCCTTCATAGTCTTGCTCTGCTCAACTGATCGCAGACACTAGCTTCTCATGATCTTGTGATTTCAAGTTATTTGCTGTTGTGTCCTAATTTTCATTGTTTCTAAGTGGCATGGTGGGTCAACCAACTGGGGAGTGCAGGGCTTACATATGTGGGGAGTATCCTAGATGTTACTCATGATGCCTTTCCTGATATGCACTGTTGCCTATTTAGTTTGGACTCATGTGTCAGATGTATACAGGTGTCTGATTTTTTCCTGTCTCTTCACCTTGCCCACAGCATCATCGGAGGACACCGAGGGAGACACCGGCACGGACGTGGAGGAGGGATCGAGCAGTGGTGCGACCACTGCTGAGGAGTCGGTGGAATCTAGTGGCATGGAGGGCGAGGGGAGTGAGGCGGAGGACCTGCCCAGTACCAACACTGACTACGAGGCAGACGGGTCCGAGGCTGAGCTCTCAGAGGGGGCGGAGGCTGATCCCACAGCTGAAAGAAGCAGTACATCTCTCCCCGCCCCCTCCATTCCCATCACCGCCCTCCCACTTGCTCGGGTCCCTTCTGTGCGTGCTAGGCCACACCGTGTCTCCTTCGTGTCAGGCACCGCACCCCCTGCCCCGGTCCCCCCTGCTGCCCTCACTGCCGAGTCTGTGGACATTCAGCGGCAGTTGCAAGTTGGGCAGACATCGATCCTGACTGTCCTCCATGGCCACACCAGACTGCTGACCCAGATGGTGTCGTACATGGAGGGCATGTCATCAGCGATGTCTGACCAACGGATGTTGCTGAGGTCCCTGGACTCGTCACTGACGGCAGTAGTGAGTCACCTGCAGCTCTGCTTCCCCCCTACCCCTGCCCCATCCACAAGTCCCACACCCATGCCTGTCCCAAGCACACCAATACATCCACACACACGCACCCCACCAGACACAAGCAGCACACCACCACGTAAGGGCAAGCGCACACCTCCTGACACGCACACTCAGGGGGAAGCAGGCACACCCACTGGGTTTGGGGCACACAGGCAGGCACGCAGACACAGTCCTCGTCCACATGACTCACTCCCCAGTCCCTCCGATGTCACTCCCCTTGGCTCCCCTGCCCCAGATTCGGAGAAGGAGGCCTACTTTGCTGGGCTGGGCCTCAGCCCCACTAGTTCACCTGGCCGGAAACGGTCAAGGCACTCCACGGGTAGGGGAGTTAAGTCCCCCAGCCTGTCCACCACCCCCTCCCAGTAGCGCTGCAACCCATCCCTCTGACCCCCCCCCTCCTTGGGGCCTGTTGTTTCTCCGGGTGCAGGGGAGACGCTTGAAGAACTGGCAGAAGTGTGCAGTGCCGAGCTCACCTCCACCTTTGGCGCTGCCCCACCCCCTGTGGTGGAGTCGTCTGTCCCTGCACCCACCACACCTACCCTTCCCCCTCCAGTCCCTGCGGTGCCTGGTCCTTCCCCACATGATGCCCCCCCCAGTCGCTGAACCAGAGGTTTAGTATGTGCAGGCAAGCTAGGGGAGACGCGTGGCCATGTGTCCCCCCAAGGACTTCATATCTGGACTGGCCATTGGCCTTTGTACATAGTGTTCTTTACTACATCTTATTTTTTCATGCTGAATAAAGCATGTTGTTTTCCGTTTTGAAAAGTCTTGCATTTCATGTATTGATGTTGATGCTGAGGCTCCAGGAGTTGGGGTGGTGGGAATGTGTTATGTTTCATGGACATGTTGTAGTCTGCATCTCATGGGGTGGAACCTGAAATCTGCGTGCCCTCACAAGGTCTCTGCAAAGAATCTTTGGTCGTGTCTGCTCTTTGTGTTTGGAGACATTGTCCCTAGGAGTGTTCCTTCCTCTGTGGCACCTGACATCTTCCCTGCAGAGAGTTGCACAATTGTTATGTTGACCTGTGTCTACATTTCCTTTGTTGGTGATGGATCCCTTCAACTCTGGCCATGCCTGCTCAGCAATGTCTCCGGCTGCATCGTCTGTGCCATCCTTGGTACTCACTGTACTTGTGTATAGAGTATTTTGCCATGCCTTCATGGAGAAATTGTCCCTTTTCCGCACAATGCATGTGTGTAATCCTAGCCTAGCACACATATGGTACTTGTTCTGCTGGGTATTTGAACACCTGACTCACAATTGTGGGCATTGTATCTGTGGGAACTCCACCCTATTCCTTCCATGACAGACAACATCTTGGTGGCTGGCCCAGCACCTGAACATTCCTATCAGTCCTGGGATGTGCGTGACAGTGTGTTCTCTTTGGCTCTCTTAGTTTAGTAGGCAGTGACATGACTATACAGTCTTGTGGCATGATCTCAGTGTGTGTATTGTGCTGCATCTGCCAGGGGTGGGTATGCATGTGTTATTTGTCCTCACACCCACATGTGGTGTGTCATGCAGTGGGGGAAAGACATCCATCCTCCTGGGAGTGGGACACTGCTGTCAGTGATGTGTTGTTATGGCACTATCATCATTGTCCAAAGTTATGGATGCGTACATACACCCATGGAGTTGTGGTCATCTGATAATGATGTACACCCCCCATGTCTCTGTCCACTGCTGGGAGTGATGGGCACCCACCCCTCACATGTCCCTGTCCACTGCTGGTATTACTCTGCACCCACCCCCATGTCTCTGTCCACTGCTGAGAGTCCTCTGCACTCACCCCTATGTCTCTGTCCACTGCTGGGAGTCCTCTGCACCCACCCCCATGTCTCTGTCCACTGCTGGTATTCCTCTGCACCCACCCCCATGTCTCTGTCCACTGCTGGGAGTCCTCTGCACCCACCCCCATGTCTCTGTCCACTGCTGGGAGTCCTCTGCACCCACCCCCATGTCTCTGTCCACTGCTGGGAGTGATGGGCACCCACCCCTCACATGTCCCTGTCCACTGCTGGTATTCCTCTGCACCCACCCCCATGTCTCTGTCCACTGCTGGGAGTCCTCTGCACCCACCCCCATGTCTCTGTCCACTGCTGGGAGTGATGGGCACCCACCCCTCACATGTCCCTGTCCACTGCTGGTATTCCTCTGCACCCACCCCCATGTCTCTGTCCACTGCTGGGAGTGATGGGCACCCACCCCTCACATGTCCCTGTCCACTGCTGGTATTCCTCTGCACCCACCCCCATGTCTCTGTCCACTGCTGGGAGTCCTCTGCACACACCCCCATGTCTCTGTCCACTGCTGGGAGTCCTCTGCACCCACCCCCATGTCCCTGTCCACTGCTGGTATTCCTCTGCACCCACCCACCCACCCACTTGCACCCTTGCTGTGGAACACTGCTGTCCTGGGCATACACCACCCCCAATTTACAGATGATGTGCTGCACCAAGCCGTACACCTACATCCGTGGCGTGTGTACACTTTGTATCCATCATGTAATGGGGCTGTAGGGGTATGGGTGGTACGGCCCGTACCCATGCTCTGGGGGCGTGGGTACGGGCTGTACCACCATTGTGGCGGTGCTGTAGGGGTATGCGTGGTATGGCCCGTACCCACGCTCTGGGGGGCATGGGTACGGGCCGTACCACCATTGTGGCGGTGATGTAGGGGTACGCGTGGTACGGCCCGTACCCATGCTCTGGGGGGCATGGGTACGGGCCGTACCACCATTGTGGTGGTGACGTAGGGGTACGCGTGGTACGGCCTGTACCCATGCTCTGGGGGGCATGGGTACGGGCCGTACCACCATTGTGACGGTGAAGTAGGGGTACACGTGGTACGGCCCGTACCCACACTCTGGGGGGCATGGGTACGGGCCGTACCACCATTGTGGCGTTGACGTAGGGGTACGCGTGGTACGGCCCGTACCCACGCCCCCAGAGCGTGGGTACGGGCCGTACCACCATTGTGGTGGTGACGTAGGGGTACGTGTGGTACGGCCCGTACCCACGCTCTGGGGGGCGTGGGTACGGGCCGTACCACCATTGTGGCGGTGACGTAGGGGTACGCATGGTACGGCCCGTACCCACGCTCTGGGGGGCGTGGGTACGGTCCATACACGCGTACCCCTACATCACCACTGCAATGGTGGTGCGGACCGTACCCACGCTCTGAGGGGCGTGGGTACGTCCCGTACCACCATTGTGGTGGTGACGGGTACATGTCCACGTCCACTTCCGTTGTGACGGGACGTGGGATTGGTGGACACGCCCCCCGAAGTGACCAGACCATGGAGGTAATTAATGTGCAGGATATATTTTTTTTTGTTGGGGTGTGGGTTATGTTTCCTGCCCCTTCCAACCCCCCCCCCTTTGCCCCTGGGGGTTGTTCTGACCTTCTGCAGCGTCTGCATCAGTTTCTGAACACGAGGTCGTAGGCTATGACGGCCGGGATGACGCGTAGGTTGGGGTCCATCGCTGTCCGTCGCGTACCGGTGCTCCTTCTTCGCGTCGTCCTCAATTTCCTGGCAGTTTTTGGCTCCCATAAAAAATGCTACGTGCGGAGTGACGTAGGCACGAATCGTACTTGCTGGTCCGTAAAACGCTGCCTGACTCCGTCCGGACGTCGCGTTTGTGCCGTCCAGATTCAGATTTGTATGTATTTTTTTGACGGTCGGTCTTTTGTACGACTCGTACGGAAATGGTATTTCTGTGCGAATCGTACTTGCGAGTTTGTAAGGTGTTTTTCCCGGGTACGAGTCGGACGGAGAAAACGCTCCTTACGACCATTTGTACCCGGGTTTTACAGGATCGGAATCGGCACCTTAATTTCTTAAAAAATTAATAATTTCTAAAAACGTATTAAAAAATAGATCATAGTGAAATTGCTTTCCATCATATTCCCCTATAAGCCCACAACCCGCTACGGAACTAAAATACGCAAAAATAACTTAACATAAAATTAATTACTTCTAAAAATTTCAAAAATACATTACAAAAATAAACTATACTTTTAACACATATACTAAAATACAGTTGACAAAAATAAGTTTCGAAATCATTAACAACGATATTTTAAATAAAGATATTACTAACTTCGATATTTAAAAAAATGATATTTCTTACCAGCATGTCGATTTTCTGGTCGGCGATATTCTTGCAGGTCGATATTGTGTCACATCAATATTTAAACACCGATATTATGGCATAACGATATTTAAACATCAATATTATGACTCCATACCTCAAAATAAGTAGTTCACATTTAATGAATCTGAATCTTCGGATTCCACTGAAGTTCTTTCTTCCTCACCCTGTACACATTTTACATTCATACTTGAATTAGAATTCCTACTCCTGCACATTTTGGCAAAATGCTCACTCATACTGCAATATGCACATTTTTTATATTTTGCAGGACATTTCTGGAAATTAGCTAAATGTTCACTGGAACCAAAATTGTAACATTTTCTTGAACCTTGTTTACCACCTGGGTGCCGATTCCGATCCTGTAAAACCCGGGTACGAATGGTCGTACGGAGCGTATTCTCCGTACGACTCGTACCCGGGAAATCCACCTTACAAACCAGCAAGTACGATTCGTACAGAAATACCATTTCCGTACGAATCGTAAAAAACTACGTGCGACGAAAAAATACCCACAATTCCGATCTGGGACATCGCGTATGTGACGTTCGGACGGAGTCAGGCAGCGTTCTACGGGCCAGCAAGTACGATTCGTGCCTACGTCACTCTGCACGGATCATTTTTTACGGCAGCCCAAAACTCCCGGGAAATTGAGGACGACGCGAAGAAGGAGCAGCGGTATGCGACGGACAGCCATGGACCCCATCCTACGTGTCATCCTGGCCCTCCTAGCCTACGACCTGGTGCACCGAAACCGCCACGCACTCCACAGAAGGTCAGCACAACAGCCAGGGGCAAAGGGGGGGCGAGGGGCCGGAAACATAACCGCTACCTAAGTTTAAAAATACCATATACTGTCCATACATTACCTCCAGGGTCTGGTCACTTCGGGGGGCGTGTCCAACAATCCCCGCGTACGCGTACCCGTCACCACTACAATGGTGGTACGGGCCGTAACCACGCCCTCCGAGCGTGGGTACGGCCTGTACCACCATTGGAGTGGTGATGTAGGGGTACGCGTCTTAACCACGCCCTCAGAGCGTGGGTACGGCCCGTACCACGCGTACCCCTACATCACCACTCCAATGGTGGTACGGCCTGTAACCACGCCCTCCGAGCGTGGGTACAGCCTGTACCACCATTGGAGTGGTGATGTAGGTGTACGCGCCGTACCCACGCCCTCAGAGCATGGGTACGGCCTGTACCAAGCGTACCCCTACATCACCACTCCAATGGTGGTACGGCCCATAACCATGCCCTCCGAGCGTGGGTACGGCCCGTACCACCATTGGAGTGGTGATGTAGGGGTACGTGCCGTACCCACGCCCTCAGAGCGTGGGTACGGCCCATACCATGCGTACCCCTACATCACCACTCCAATGGTGGTACGGCACGTAACCACACCCTCAGAGCGTGGGTACGGCCCGTACCACCATTGGAGTGGTGATGTAGGGTTATGTGCCGTACCCACGCCCTCAGAGCGTGGGTACGGCCCGTACCACGCGTACCCCTACATCACCACTCCAATGGTGGTACAGGCCGTACCCACGCTCGGAGGGCGTGGGTACGGCACGTACCCCTACATCACCACTCCAATGGTGGTACGGGCCATACCCACACTCAGAGGGCGTGGTTACGGGCCGTACCACCATTGGAGTGGTGATGTAGGAGTACGCGTGGTACGGGCCGTACCCACGCTCTGAGGGCATGGGTACGGCGCCTACTCCTACATCACCACTACAATGGTGGTACGGGCCATACCCACGCCCTCAGAGCAGAGGTACGGACCGCATCACCCCTACCGCTAGGGCACCAGTACATTAGTGATTCAAGGCGTACACAATCCACGAATGTTGGCTTAGGGCCTGGTGCAGCATATAACCAGTATATCGGGGTGTGTTCATGGCCAGGACAGCAGTGTACAGCACCAAGGGTGCGGGTGGGTGGGTGGGTGTCTGCCAAGGAGTCCGAGCAGTGGACAGAGACATGTGAGGGGTGGGTGCCTATCACTCCCAGCAGTGGACAGAGACATGTGAGGGGTGGGTGCCTAACACTCCCAGCAGTGGTCAGAGACATGTGAGGGGTGGTTGCAGAGGAATACCAGCAGTGGACAGAGACATGTGAGGGGTGGATGCAGAGGAACACCAGCAGTGGACAGAGACATGTGAGGGGTGGGTGCAGAGGAATACCAGCAGTGGACAGAGACATGTGAGGTGTGGGTGCCTATCACTCCCAGCATTGGACAGAGACATGTGAGGGGTGGGTGCCTAACACTCCCAGCAGTGGACAGAGACATGTGAGGTGTGGGTGCAGAGGAATACCAGCAGTGGACAGAGACATGTGAGGGGTGGGTGCAGAGGAATACCAGCAGTGGACAGAGACATGTGAGGGGTGGGTGCAGAGGAATACCAGCAGTGGACAGAGACATGTGAGGGGTGGGTGCCTATCACTCCAAGCAGTGGACATAGACATGTGAGCGGTGGGTGCAGAGGAACACCAGCAGTGGACAGAGACATGTGAGGGATGGGTGCCTAACACTCCCAGCAGTGGACAGAGACATGTGAGGTGTGGATGCAGAGGAATACCAGCAGTGGACAGAGACATGTGAGGGGTGGGTGCAGAGGAATACCAGCAGTAGACAGAGACATGTGAGGGGTGGGTGCATATCACTCCCAGCAGTGGACAGAGACATGTGAGGGGTGGGTGCCTAACACTCCCAGCAGTGGACAGAGACATGTGAGGTGTGGGTGCAGAGGAACACCAGCAGTGGACAGAGACATGTGAGGGGTGGGTGCCTAACACTCCCAGCAGTGGACAGAGACCTGTGAGGGGTGGGTGCAGAGGAATACCAGCAGTGGACAGAGACATGTGATGGGTGGGTGCAGAGGAATACCAGCAGTGGACAGGGACATGTGAGGGGTGGGTGCCTATCACTTCCAGCAGTGGACAGAGACATGTGAGGGGTGGGTGCCTAACACTCCCAGCATTGGACAGAGACTTGTGAGGGGTGGGTGCAGAGGAATACCAGCAGTGGGCAGAGACATGTGAGGGGTGGGTGCCTATCACTCCCAGCAGTGGACAGAGACATGTGAGGGGTGGGTGCCTAACACTCCAAGCAGTGGACAGAGACATGTGAGGGGTGGGTGCAGAGGAATACCAGCAGTGGACAGAGACATGTGAGGGGTGGGTGCCTAACACTCCCAGCAGTGGACAGAGACATTTGTGGGGTGGGTGCAGAGGAATACCAGCAGTGGACAGAGACATGTGAGGTGTGGGTGCCTATCACTCCCAGCAGTGGACAGAGACATGTGAGGGGTGGGTGCAGAGGAATACCAGCAGTGGACAGAGACATGTGAGGGGTGGGTGCAGAGGAACACCAGCAGTGGATAGAGACATGTGAGGGGTGGGTGCCTAACACTCCCAGCAGTGGACAGAGACAAGTGAGGTGTGGGTGCAGAGGAATACCAATAGTGGACAGAGACATGTGAGGGGTGGGTGCCTAACACTCCCAGCAGTGGACAGAGACATGTGAGGGGTGGGTGCAGAGGAATACCAGCAGTGGACAGAGACATGTGAGGTGTGGGTGCAGAGGAATACCAGCAGTGGACAGAGAGATGTGAGGGGTGGGTGCCTATCACGCCCAGCAGTGGACAGAGACATGTGAGGGGTAGGTGCAGAGGAACACCAGCAGTGGACAGAGACATGTGAGGGGTGGGTGCCTAACACTCCCAGCAGTGGACAGAGACATGTGAGGTGTGGGTGCAGAGTAACACCAGCAGTGGACAGAGACATGTGAGGGGTGGGTGCCTAACACTCCCAGCAGTGGACAGAGACATGTGAGGGGTGGGTGCAGAGGAATACCAGCAGTGGACAGAGACATGTGAGGGGTGCGTGCAGAGGAATACCAGCAGTGGACAGAGACATGTGAGGGGTGGGTGCCTATCACTCCCAGCAGTGGACAGAGACATGTGAGGGGTGGGTGCCTAACACTCCCAGCAGTGGACAGAGAAATGTGAGGTGTGGGTGCAGAGGAATACTTGCAGTGGACAAAGACATGTGAGGGGTGGGTGCCTAACACTCCCAGCAGTGGACAGAGACATGTGAGGGGTGGGTGCAGAGGAATACCAGCAGTGGACAGAGACATGTGAGGGGTGGGTGCCTATCACTCCCAGCAGTGGACAGAGACATGGGGGTAGGTGCAGAGGAATACCAGCAGTGGACAGAGTCATGGGGGTGTGTACATCATGGTCAGATGAGCACAACTCCATGGGTGTATGTGCGCATCCCTAATGTTCGACTATGTTGATAGTGCCACAACAACACATCACTGACAGCAGTGTCCCACTCCCATGAGGATGGATGTCCTTCCCCCACTGCATGACACAACACATGTGGGTGTGAGGACAAATGACACATGCATACCCACCCCTGGCGGATGCAGCACAATACACACACAGAGATCATGCCACAAGACTGTATACTCATGTCAATGGCCACTACACTAAGAGAGCCAAAGGGAACACACACTGTCACGCACATCCCAGGACTGATAGGAATGTACAGGTGCTGGGACAGGCACCAAGATGTTGCCTCTCATGGAAGGAATAGGGTGGACTTCCCACAGATACAATGCCCACAATTGTCAGTCAGGTGCTCAAATACCCTGCAGAACAAGTACCAAATGTGTGCTAGGCTGGGATAACACACATGCATAGTGCGGGAAATGCTGAATGTCGCCATTAAGGCATGACAACATACTCAATACACAATTACAGTGACTAGCAGGGATGGCACAGACGATGCAGCCGGAGACATTGCTGAGCAGTCATGGCCATAGTTGAAGGGATCCGTCACCAACAAAGGAAATGTAGACACAGGTCAGCACAACAAAAGTGCAACTCCCTGCAGGGTAGATGTCAGGTGCCACAGAGGAAGGAACACTCCTTGGGACAATGTCTCCAAACACAAATAGCACACACGACCAAAGATACTTTGCAGAGACATTGTGATGGCACGCAGATACCATGGTCCACCCCATTAGCATCAGACTACAACTTTTTCCTGAAACATAACACATTACCACCACCCCAACTCCGGGACCATCAGCACCCACATCAATACCTGAAATGCAAATGTGTTCAAACTGAAAAGAAAATGCTTTATTCAGCATTAAATGAAAATGTATTTAAGGACACTATTTACAAAGGCACATGGCCAGTCCAGATCAGAAGTCCTTGGGGGGACACATGACCACGCGTCTCCCCTAGCTTGCCTGCACATTAGAACCCTCAGGTTCGTCGACTGGGGGCGCATAATGTGGGGAAGGACCAGGCACCGCAGGGACAGGAGGTGTAAGGGTAGGTGTGGTGGGTGCAGGGACGGACGTCTCCACCACAGGGGGCGGGGCAGCGCCAAAGGTGGAGGTCAGCTCGGCGCTGCACACTGCTGCCAGGTCGTCCAGCGTCTCCCCTTCACCCGAAGAAAACATAGCCTCAAAGGAGGGGGGGGTCGGAGTGATGGGGTGCAGCGCTACTGGGGGAGAGGGGACGGGGGGGGACTCAACTCCCCTACCTGTGGAGTGCCGTTCCCGTTTGCGGGCTGGAGAGCCAGAAGGGCTGAGGCCCAGCAAAGCCAAGTAGGCCTCTTTTTCAGGATGTGTGGGAGGGGAGCCAAGGGGAGTGCCTTTGGAGGGACTGGGTAGTGCGCCATGCAGCCTTGGACTGTGGCTGCATGTATGCCTGTGTGCCCCAGACCCAGTGGGTGTGCCCTCATCCCCCTGAGTGTGCGTGCCAGGAGGAGTGCGCTTGCCCTTACGTGGTGGTGTGCTGCCTGTGTCTGGTGGGGTGCGTGCTTGTGAATGTCTGTGTGTGCTTGGGACAGGTATTGGAGTGGGAAGTGTGGATGGTGCAGGGGGGGACGAAGCGCTGCAGGAGACTCACTGCTGCCGTCAGTGAAGAGTCCATGAACCTCAGCAACATCCGTTGGTCAGACATCGCTGATGACATGCCCTCCATGTACGACACCATCTGTGTCATCATTCGGGTGTGGCCATGGGGGACATTCAGCATCGATGTCTGGCCAACCTGCAACTGCCGCAGAATGTCCACAGACTCTGCAGTGAGGGCAGCAGGGGGGACCGGGGCAGGGGGTGCGGTGCCTGGCACGAAGGAGACACGGTGTTGCCTAGCACGGACAGAAGGGACCGGAGCAACTGGGAGGGCGGTGATGGGAATGGAGGGGGCGGTGACAGATTTAGTGCTGCTGCCAGGTGTCGTAGCAGCCTCCGCCCCCTCGAGGAGTTCAGCCTCGGACCCGTCAGCATCGTAGTCAGTGTTGTCACTAGACAGGTCCTCCGCCTGACTCCCCTCGCCCTCTGTGCCACTTGCTCCCGCAGACTCGGCAGCAGTGGTGGCAGCGGTGCTGGATCCCTCCTCCATGTCCGTGCTGGTATCTCCCTCGGTGTCCTCAGATGATGCTGTGGGCAAGGTGAAGAGACAGAAAATAATCAGTCACCTGTATACAACAGACACATGAGTCCAAACAAAAATGTCACAGTGCATGTCAGGAAATGCATCATGAGTAACATCTAGAATAGTCCGCACATATGTAACCCTGCACTCCCCAGTTGGTTGACCCACCAAGCCACTTGGAAACAATGGAGATCATGACACAACAGCAAATAACTTGATATCAAATTATACTGAGAAGCTAGTGACTGGGGACAGTTGAGCACAGCAAGACTATGAAGCCATGCCACCTCTTGTTCACTGTGAACGAAACAGTATTGGTGCACCCAAGGCCAAATAACACACCTCAATGCTGAAGGTGTCCCCACACTCTGAGACCTGTGAGTACTTTGAAAACCATAGCCAAAAACATTGCAATCCCTTGGGACTCACAGCACTTTACACAATGTACATGTTTAGAATGTGTGAATGTGCCACTTTGTGAACAGAAAACACATCTGCCTGTATGACAGAAGTCACACAATGATGTGCACACAAAAATACATTACACAGTCATTGAAAAATTGAGATATGTTGACAAGTGTAGTGAGTTCCAAGGTACAAAACTTATTGACTAAAAACTTGAATCATGCCACCTGTCACATGGACATCCGTACCATGATGACACAGTTGGCAACACATCTGACCCACTGCCTGTCATGTGGAGTGGCACACATGTCCAAACACAGGACACTGCATTAGCTAATGGGCCTGCAATGTGTCGGGATAAGGAGCACCTGCACTGAGGAGACACCCTCATGGCAAGCAAGAATGTCCACACAGATGTCAGCACACACAGACCAAACTACGTAGCATCTCGACCGCACACTGGTGGCAAAAATGGATGAGCATGAGCCATGCATTTGCATATTTGACACATGCTACAAAGCACAAACCTTAAACCCAGCACAACATGACTGGGTCACTGCATGTTGAGTGTCTGTCCAGACAATTATCACACACTGGTCACACTGGTCAGACCCGGCAAGGAGACATAAGGTTTGGACATGTAGGCCTTGCCCGCACAAACCCCCATACCTAAGACAATGTTATTGAGACAGATCCAGAAGTTACACCTCTTAATCTGGGTTTACTCAAATGTGCATCAAGAATTCCTAAATGTACTCCACATCACCTCGTGAGGCTGCCAACACATATTTGTGACCAACAACCATCAACAGATAGTTGTACATAGACACACAGGCACTGCCCAGTGTGAGGATGCACAAGCAAAATGGGGTCAGCCTGTACAATGGGCACATGTAGCACACTTTAGATAAAAACAAATGAGGGCAGGGAACAATGCCACAGAGGCCTAACTATGCTGAACACACAGAGAATGAGCACAGTGTTGGATGACACACATGATTCTGAGGCAAGGGTGTCTTAGGAGACTGTAGTGGGAACACTGCTCCATGGTCCTGGAATTATCTGACTGTAACATGAGCTACCGTCCCGGCACTATGCATATCTCCCACTCATGCACATCATGTCTGAGGCCACAACATCGGTCATGCATGCTGCAAGTCTGTTCATTTGAAAACTCACACTCCTATGTTGAGACTCAGCATCATTGCCAACTAATATGGACCCCCAAATGACTGAACAGGACAGGGCACAGGCAAGGTAACAACACATGTCTCAGACCCCCCCCCCACATGATGCAAAAAGCAATGTGCCCTTGGATTAACTGCCAGCGTAGATGACCATGTTCAATAGTGATTACACACAGACCAGGGAACACATGTCAAGGAGGGGAAGGGAGGAAGAACAGCACCGTTTGACTTTGGGGAACATGATATGCACTGCACAAATTAACCCTTGCTGTGTATCCAGGCGACTGAGCACTTCCAAAAGCTGGTGACACACAACAAACATGTTCCTACCCCCTTCCTGCTGCTGCGACTCCTGTAACCGGCTATCCAAGTCAGGGAAGACCACCGCCAGGACATGCTTCATCTGGTGGGTCAGTCGTCGGCCCCTGCCGTGCTTGCGTGGAGGTGAGTCCTTCACCTGCCACTGGGTGATCCTCCGGGTCCAGCACCGGATGTCCTGCCAGCGTTTCCTCACCTGGGCAAGGCGCCGACTGCGACCCTCCACCGATTTCACGGCCCTGACAGCCCGCTTCCATATCTCCCCCTTGGCGTAGGCAGTTACCTGTGAGGATTACAAAGTGAGACAACATCACTACACCTGCTCCATGTCACAGAGACACACATTTGAACATCTGTGATATGTTAAACAGGGCATAGTATGCTGGCAACAAATAGCACCTTTGTCATAGGGACATTAGCCTATGTGGAAGCCCCAATGCACTACATGGCATTGAAAGTACACAGGTGGCATGAGGGGTGCAACACACTCCCTGATCATGGCACACGCTGTGCATCACATGCAACGCCAGGCTGATGGACAGCACCTCCAAGCAGTCACATGCCCCAGGCCACTGACGCAACCTCAGCAGAGTACACAGACACACACAGGCACAGATCAATCACCTGCCATTGGCAACAGTGGATACAAACTTCACTCTGCACATGTGCCACTTGCCTGTGGGGTGTCACAGGTGTGGTGCTAGCTCAGCAAGTCAGACACTCTGCACAGCTTACTTCTCACATCAGATGGGTGGAGCTGTTGCCTCCTCCATGCAGCTGTGGTGCAACACTCCACTTAGACACTCACCCACATGACAAGGAACATTCACACACATCAATGTCCAGGGGGCGTACACATCAGTTGGACACTCTCACCACAGCTCCACTCAACTCACACACATCTGTGGGTACAGTCACCTGTCACACCGGGGGGCCAGGGAATCCCCTTTGGACTATAGGACAAAAATTGCCCTAAGGATTGGGCAGGCTTAATGTGCCATGCACTATGCAGTGAATGTCACAGTGAGCACAATGCAAGTGAGGAGTGCACACAGGAACTACATCATGCTCTGCATGGGAGACATAAGCCATTCCCCCCCCCTGGGACCCACTCTAAACAACATTGCATGTCTGTCACACCTGGACACAATGACAGAAGTGACAGTCACAAAAAAGGTGCACAGTCAAAGCTAGTGGAGTCAGCACTCACCTGCTCCCCTGGTCTCCCATACAGGCTGGGGTACTGTGGGAGGTTTACATCAAGCAATGCCTCATTCTCCTCATGGGTGAAAGGTTGGGCCCTCTCCACAGACCCTGTCATGGTGCCAGAGGAAGCACAAGCAGCAGCAGTGGTGTCGAGTGAAAGGTAATGCAGGCAAGTGCCCTCTAATGGGTTCTGGCTGACTTATATCTGCCTTGCTGGGCTGTTTCATTTTACAGGAGTACAGAGTGATTGGTCAGTCTCATTTGCATCCTACGTTTCCTCCAATCCCTTTAAACATACCCCGGTGAGGGCCTTTGCATGGTTCAAAATTTGAGCATAATGTGAAGTCAACAACCACTTTGCAACATTGTGTTTAGTTGCCAACTGCCTTTTCCAGGCCACATGATTGAAAATTTGAACTTGAAATTCGGTATCCATGACAACCAGCATGCATTTAGACCCTAATACTTGTCCCTCATGTGTCCCTATGTAATTTAGCTATCCACTCACAGGTACGGTGCGTTTCACATGTACCCCTACCGCACCAGTTGCACAGTGCGTTTGACACATACGTGTACGACCAGTGTGTACACGTACGTGTACGACCAGTGTGTACATGTACGTGGACTACGGTCGTACCCGTACGTGTATGACCGTAGTCCACGTACGTGTACACACTGGTCGTACACGTACGTGTACACAGTGGTAGTACAGATACGTGTACACACTGGTCGTACACGTACACACTGGTAGTACAAGTACGTGTACACACTGGTCGTACACGTACGTGTACACACTGCTCGTACACGTACATGTATGACCAGTGTGTACACGTACGTGTACGAGCAGTGTGTACACGTACGTGTACAACCAGTGTGTCGTACGTGTACGACCAGTGTGTACACGCACGTGTACTACCAGTGTGTACACGTACGTGGACTACGGTCGTACACGTACGGGTATGATCGTAGTCCACGTACGTGTACACACTGGCCGTACACGTACATGTACACACTGGTAATACACGTACGTGTGTACGGTCTGTACACACACCCGTACTCTGGCGGGAACACCAATGTGATGATACGGCCCGTTCACACGCCCTCAGAGCGTGTGTACGGTGCGTTTCACAGCTTACACAGGTGATAGGAGGCGCACACGAATGGAATGGAGGTGTCAGACTCGGGCACGGCTGTACATCAAGTCATAGTCATTGCAATCCTTCATGTGCAGGACCTAGGTGTGTCAGGCAGTGATATAGCACATGTCTCCTCCTGTTTTAGCACAATAGATGTGTGATGACCTGTGTACACATGTCATGTGTGATGGGGCAGTATGTGGCACACTTCCCCTCCCCACTTTGCACATGTGTGCATGTAGTACAAACGTGTCAAGCACTGCATCACTGGTATGGCACAGTCACCAACACCCGCAAATATCCCCTGATGCCAGGGACAGGGACACTAACACCTGACATCTAAGTACCAGCGTGCCCCGATGTGACTATGTCCTGAGTGTGTCATGTGTTCCCATGAGCTTGCTGTTGGTGTTCCGTCAACTGCATCTGCTGTTGCTGCATCCAACATGTGTCTGTGTGTAGATGGGCATGGCACACATATACGCACACCATGCCACTTGTGGATTCACACGTTACATGTGTCTGGATGCTTCAAAGATGATTTTATAACATGAGGACATATCTGCGCCCTATCCATGTCTGTGTTTTCGTTTTTCACGTGTACCCCTTCATCGCTATGTGTATGATCTGTACATTTCCAATGACATGTGACCTGTGCGTCTAGCTTGCCGCCAGCAGTCTGTATGAGATGACATCCTTCAAATGCAGATATGTGGATGTATGTCACTCCTGTGATGTCACTTACACTGGCCCACAGCTAGTTTCGGGCCATGTCATGTAGAACTTGACTATCAACGGGTGTAGCTGGCTTGTCGTAGGAGTATCACCTGGCTGGCATACATGTCCTGGATGTATTGCACAGACCAGACTCTGTATTAAGCAGATGTGTAATAGCAGTTGAGCATGTGCTCAGTACATTGACATTGATGTTGGTATGTTCTCACTCTTCGTTATTCATTCCAATTTTCTGCAGGGCACCGCCTCTCCCCCGACCAATGCCAGACTTGGCTGCAATGAGGGAACGTGACTGCATAAGACGTTACCGATTCTCCCAACAGTTGATTGAGGACTTGACCGCCAGGCTGGCACCACACCTCCAACCACGACACAGGTATCCTACAGCGCTGACCCCCAAGATGAAGGTGATGGCAGCCCAACATTTTTTTGCCACCGGTACGTTTCAATTCACCATAGCTGATGTGGGTGGCATGTCACAGACCATGTTCAGCCGTGTCCTGCATGATGTTTTAGAAGCCATGTTGGAGCACCTGGATGAATTCATCCATTTTCCAACTCGTGAGCAGTTGACAGGTGTCAAGGGTGATTTCTATGCCCTGGGAGGGATGCCCCATGTAATTGGGTTCATTGATGGGACACATGTGGCTTTGGTACCACCACAGGCACAGGAGGTCGCCTATCGCAACCGTAAACATTACCACTCTATAAATGCCCTTGTGGTGTGTCTTGCTAACATGCTGATTTCCCATGTCTGTGCACGTTTTCCAGGGTCAGCACACGATGCCTACATCATGAGGCATAGCAGGGTGCCACAAATGATGCTGGGGCTGCACAACGAACGAGCATGTCTTGTTGGTGGGTATACTCTGTCTGTCCTTTGATTAGCGCTATTTTTGTATCTTACGGCATCTCCTGACCCACTTCTTTACATGGTGTTTCCATGTAGGGGACTCAGGCTATCCCAACATGCCATGGCTGATGACGCCCCTCCGCAACCCCAGAACAACTGCAGATCACCGTTACAACAACGCACATGGGCAGACCAGGCGAGTGATTGAGAGGACGTTTGGCCTCCTGAAGAACAGATTCCGGTGCCTTCACAAGACAGGCGGGTCCCTCCCATATGGACCGGTGAAGGCCTGCAAGATCTTCCTCGTGTGCTGCATGCTGCACAACATGGCAGTAGAGAAGGCTGTGCCACTCATCCTGGATCCGGATGAGCAGGAACATCCACCCGTGGAGGATGAAGAGCTTGGTCACGTGGCAAGTGAAGATGAGGAGGAGGAGGACGACGACATCCGGTGTCAGCTCATACGCAACTTCTTCTCATAATGGTGAGTCCATGGGTCTGAGTGTGCACGGCTGGAGACTTGTGTGGCATGTGTTGCAATGTGTGTGTCCAGCTGACTGTATGCTAAGTGACTTAGATGTGTGTTCAGATGTGTCACTCGAGTGATGATGTCCTTCCACACATTTTTGCTTAGACACTCAATTTTAATATAGCATTGTGACACACTTATTCCTGTAGAGTAAATGACCATGCATGCGGATGACAATCTCTTCCCTGAATTCTTGTGTGTCTGTCATCCCCAGGTAGTTTTGCATGCTGTCTGTTCGTGTCATCGTTGGCCTCCCGCTATTCCTCATGAGTATTGCAACGTGTGCTGAATCAGCGTCCCATGCACGGACATGGGGAAAAGTCTATTTGGTTAAGAATTGCTGCACGGCATTTTGGTGTTGGTAGGTGTTTGTAATGTGTGGGCACTGCTCCTGTGCATGTTGTGTTACTATACATACATGTTGACTCACCATGGGGCACATGACATGTTGCATGAATCCTATGTATTGATAGTCACCCTTCGTTGCAGTCATCTGTGATAGGACTGTGGATTCTGATGAAGGCATCAATGTGTGTACAACTTCCCTCTGAAACATACGGGATGCTACGGGTGGACATAGTGTGGGACATCCCCATTAGAGGATAAATGGGGAATTGCCGCCCCTCCGTGTGCAGCAGGGTTTTTTTTGCTCACACCCTTCACTTGTGAGCCAGTTCAATGGATTTACAGCATCTGTGTTGTGAAGGGGGTGTCCAGTGTAGGTCCCACATGTTCTGCCAAATGACCTGTGAGTCTGTTCATATTGATGCATTTCCCTAGGTGTGAACCTGAGTAATAAAGGTGTTCCTCACCCTCCAAGGTGCCTCATCTCTGTCAATGCAGGTCTCTTGCCACTGGCATAGTTGTCAAAGATTGTGCATATGAGTCTATGTGTAGTTTAGCAACATGCATGCAGTTCTTCAGGGATTTGAATATCCATTGTGCATGAGGTCCATGGTTGTGTATGTATTTGGGCATGTTGGTGACCACAACAGACCGTCAACACCTGCTGAGGGTGTGTATCCTGTGCGCAGCTCGTCCTTCAGTTTAATGATCCGGTGTCAGTCATCTTTGGGGATTGTGCATCCATTGTCTCTGGGTGTGCCATGGGAAACCGGACACTCCTCCTTTACATATGCCTGTTGCAGTAGTCCTTTCTGACATCCTTGTCTTTGTGTGCAACTAGTGGCATAGTTTCCAGGTTATTGCGCCTGTTGCTGCGGCCCCTGCAGCAAGGGCAGAGAGAGTTTACAGATTCGGCAACACACACACCTCAAAGATGCTCTTCCCTTCCTCCCTCCACCCATTCATTTGGCTGGCATCAGCTTGTCTGTGCCATTGTTGCGCCCACGCGGTGCCAAAGGCTGGACCGTCAGCGCATGCAACGTGCACATTGCATGAACCTCATGTCCTTACATGACCCACATCACACTACAGTCTGATGTTGCAGCCACCCTCCAAGCATTGTCCATCCAAGGAGCTACCGCCTGCTCTCAGGCATACCCTAGGCGCACACACGACACCTTTGCATGATGATTGTGCAACTCCAACTGCCTACACAGTGCTGCCCCGCCTTCCAGGCCCTGTCACACCAACCAGGTAATGTCCCTCCTACTCCCCACCGGCTCCGTACACCAGCAAGGCCATGGGAGTGGGACTCAAGCCTTCAGCATGTAGTATAGTTGCATAATCTGGCACATGGCCCAGGTATCATCTCTCAGCGTGTCAATCCTCAATGTGTCCAGGTCCCCCTCACCGGCATCACATGCACACAGCACCTCTTCATCAGGTCGTATGCCATTGACAGCCAGGTGCTCCACACCCTCACCAAAGACGCAGCCATTGGCAGTTCCAACATTCAAGAAGGCATGAGATCCATTGATGAATGGCTGAACATCAGCCACCTGAGGCTGGACTTGTACAGAACTGAGGTAATCATCTGAGGATTGTCCCCTTACAGGTGGGTCAACTGCTTGTGTCCCACTCGCAAGAGCCCTGCACATGCACCCAGTGTCCACGCACACAAAATGGTGTGCATCATGGATTTGTCACTCACATTTGCCATGCTCATCACCAGCATCTGTACCTCAGGGTGCAACACCCTCTACATGATGCACATGATCCACAGATAGATCCACTCCAGGGAAAGACAGACCATGCCCCAGGCCCACGACACCAGCCGTGTCAACTACTGCCCCGCCCTCTACGGAGCAAGTACATCCTAACTCCCGGGAAACCAGTCCACATCCAGGCTGTACTCTCCTACAAGGATGACCTTCAGACTCCTCACCCACACTCAGGAGGCAGGCCACAAACCCAGACCCCACAAGAACCTTGGCCGTCTGTCATCCGAGACCCCGTTGTGCCAACTCCATGCATCCAACCTTGCCCTGGCCACCATTCTTCACATCCACCATACTCCAGCATGCAGGACATAGTTCTCCCACCTGGCAAGACATACCTGCTACTTCCTCCCCGGCAACATCCACATGAGCCATGACCTCTACGCCTTCAGGATACTCTTCCCAATTGGTCTGTCCGCACAGTAATGCATGCCCCCCCTCAGCAGCTTGAGGCCATCACGGGTGAGTATTGTGCTCCATGTCTGTATAGTATGATACATTGTGACCCATGTGTGTCCTGTCCCAGACTCAGATTCCAGGGTATGGATGGCTGGAGTTAGTTCAACACTCATGCATAGTTTGAAATTTCCCCACACGTAGGTTGTGTACTCTGAATGAATGCAACATGTAATTGTAGAAAAAGAGATTTATTCTCGGTGGGGGGCCTGTTTAGTGTGGACAAATAGGTGATATACAGTGTGCATGGAATCCAAAGTTCACAGGGGGAGATGGCATCCTTGTCAGTTGGAGTCATCAGAGTCCAGACCACAGTGTTGGTCATCATTGGTCAGACTGTGACCAGCAAGTCCATGTGGCAGAGAATGTCATTGGATGAGGTGCTGCTGTTGCACCAGAGGGCCAGGTGCCAGGCCAGGTGACCTGGGAGATGTGGATGGTCCGCTGCCTCTCACGGTCTTTTCTGTGGACGACCCACCTTCCTTGCGGGACCCTCAGATGCAGGCCTTGACAATGCTTGGGACGCTCCGTCGGACAAATCCTCCTCCTCCTCCCTCCCTGTGGCTGGTGCTGCTCTTCGCCTGGTGGCACAGGGAGGGTTGCCCATGTTGTCAGCGATCCGACGGAGTGAACGGCTTATGTCCGTTTGCACCGCCAGGAGCTCAGCCAGTCTTGCCTCCATCCGTCCTTGGTGTTGTTGTTGACTGGCGTGTTGCTCGGCCTGCTGATTCTTAATCTCGTTGAGGGTCCTCACTACCTGGCTGATGCCCCTAGTGTCACGCCGGTATGTCTCCAAGATGTGGCGTATGTGTAACATACCGGTTCCCTCAGCTGGCTGGTCAAGTTCGCGCCTCCGCCTTCCTCCACTCCCACCACCCCTGCCCACACGAGCCTGGCCTGCCGTTGTGGGCACATCGGGTCTACCGGACCCCTCAGGGATGGCATTTGCAGGGTTGTCTGCCTCCTCGCGGGTGGCCGGAGAAACTTGTCCCTCCAGGTCAGACTGGCTCAGTTGTTCTGTGCGGGCAGGGCTCATGGGTGTCTCCTGGGATGTGGCAAGAATGGGGGTGGTGGTTGGCACAGATGTACCTGACGCAGGTGCTGCAGGGGCTGGGGCACCAGAGGGTCCAGGTTGGTTGGGGTCATCCACAGAGTGCGGAGAGTCGTCGCTGCCGGTGGGATCATCTTCCTGCCGAACCTGGGCCTGTGATTGTTCCCCCCCAGTGTTGGGGGGAGATCCATGACGTTGCCCTGTGTGTGAGAGAGAGACAATGTTAATGCTGTTTCATGCGACATCCATGTTTCATACATGTTCTGGTTGCCACAGTTCCTCCAGGTAGTTGTATGTGCCTAGCATTCACATCAATGTTCACTTGTGGATGGGTATGTTGCAGGGGACTGATTGAAAGGTTATCCAGGGTCTTTGACATGTCGCATTTGTCCTTGGATGCTTTTTTGGCTGTGGCTTGATCTTGTTGTGTCACATGTCCATTGTGAGAGTGGGTGACTCTATTGGCTGCCCCAGGGGTGTGTGCTTGTGTAAGGGGTGAGTGATCATCCCTCAGCCCGACGCTGTTCAACATCCACATGGCCCCCCTCACACAAGTGGGCCGCCACCACAACCTCAAAAACATCTCCTAGGCCGACGACACCCAGCTCATCCTCTCCCTCACCAAGGACCCTCACACCACCAAAACCAACATCCACGAGGGTCGGAGGGCCATCGCCGACTGGATGCGGAGCGGCCATCTGAAACAGAACTCGGACAAGACGGAGGTCCTCATCCTCGGACCCACACCCTCAGCCTGGGACGACTCCTGGTGGCCAATCACTCTGGGGACATCACCGACACCCACCAAACACGTACGCAACCTAGGATTGATCCTCGCATCCTCCCTCTCCATGTCCAAGCAGGTCAATGGCGTCTCCTCCTCCTGCTACGACACCCTACGCACGCTCCACCGGATCTACTGGTGGATCCTGACTTAAACAAGTAGAACAGTGACACAGGCCCTAGTCAGCAGCTGACTGGACTATGCCACTGCACTCTACGCAGGACTCCCATCCACACACCAACGGCGGCTACTACGCTTCTGAAATACCTCGGCACAAGTGATCGTCAACGTCCCCCGCCACAGCCACATCACCCCCCTCCTGAGAGACCTGCACTGGGTCCACATCGACAAGAGGATCACCTGTAGGCTCCTCAGCCACGCACACAAGGCACTCCACACCGCCGGACAAGCCTACCTGCACATCAGACTCAACTTCCACACCCCCACCTGCCAGCTCCGCTCCGGCATCCTCGCCCTCACAGCTGTCCCCCGCATCCAACGTATGCCCGCCTGCAGCAGATCCTTCTCCTACCTCGCCGCCAAGACCTGGAACACCCTCCCAACCCACCTACGACTGACCCAAGACCTACTTGCCTTCAGATGACTCCTCAAGACCTGGCTCTTCGAGCAGTATTGGTACCCCCCCTCAGCGCCTTGAGACCCTCACAGGTAAGTAGCGCGCCTTACAAGTACCCTGATCGATTGTTGATTGATTGACGGTGCCTGCTGGTGGGTGTAGTGTAATTTGGCAGTTGGTCTCCCAGGTGATGTATCTGTTCCCCCATGGAGCAAGCTGCCATGTCAGTGAGTGTGAGTTCCTGTCCTAGATATCTGAGCTGGTTGTGTTTGTGTTAGATTTTTCAGTTGTCACAGGAGGGCCTTGTGCTGCCTACAGCAGGGCCAAGTGTCAGCTACCTTGTCAGTACTTTGCCAGTCCCTGTGCATTGCGCATGGTGCATGGGTATGTACCTGGGCCATATGGGCTGAGGGCAATGGTGTCTGTTTCTGAGTTGTACAATATGTTTAGTGATCCCCACCCTCCCAGCATCCCGGACATCTTGTCTTGGGTTTGTGGTTTGTGTAGGCTGAGACATGGGATGGCCTTGCTTTGTAAATGGGGCATACTCATGTTAGTGGCCTGAGCGTTGTCTAGAGTGTGGTTGTGTCAGGTGAGGGCTTGGGGGTAGGTGAGTGCATTAGTTGTAGTTGGGGTGTGGATGCCATTCCCCCCATGTTACGTGAGTTGTTTGTGTACTCACCAGGCTCTCGAACTCCTTCGACTACGTGTACTCCCACCGGCGGAAGCAGGGCCATCACCTTCTCCTCCCAGGGATGGTAATGTACCGGTCTGCGGGGCAGCCCACCTCCTGTGATGTTACTCTGGGCGTATTCCTCGTTCATTTTGCGCTTGACTGCCCTGCGCAGATCGTACCACCAGGCTTGACATTCATTCCTGGTACTTCTGATGGGCGCAACGGCATTCACCCGATCGACGATCCTCTGCCACAGGTTAGTTTTTTGGGATATGCTGATCTGTCTGACCAATGTTCCAAACAGCTGTGGATCGACTCTGATGACTTCGTTGACAAGGATGTCCAGCTCCTCCCTTGTGAACTTTGGATTCTTGTCTGTGGGCATGGTGTGGGGTGGGGATGTGGATGGTTGTGGGTGTGTGGGTGTGAATGTGTAGGTGTGTGTGTATGTGTAGAGGGGGTCTGTGTGAAGGAGGTTGTGTGAAGGTGTGTAAGTTAAGGTGTATGGGTGCAGTTGTTTGTGTGTGATGTCTGTCAGCAGTGGGTCTGTTGCAAAGGCTCATGGTTTGTGTTTATGGGCCCTTTTTATTGGTCCATTTGTGGGTGTGGCTGTGTATGAACTTTAGGTGGGTGTGTTATAAGAGGTGGTTGTGAGTTTGGGCCTCTGTTTGACTGTTTGGATGTGCCAAGTCAGTCTTTTAGTTGTTTTTTGTCCTGTAGACGTGTTTTGTTGTGTTGTGCGAGTTTAATTGACGGTCCTTGTGCTGTTTTACAGTGTCCTGGTTCAGTACGAGTCTTTTTCGCGTAGGTAAGGTGCATCCATGGCTATGTTGTTGTACAGTGATCACATGTGCAATGGTGTTGTACGACTCATACATACGCGATGCTGGGGTACGGTGTTGGGGTACGGTGCGTCCAAGTACGGGGCTGGGGTGGCAGGTACAGGGCGTACATACGCGGGTGCTGTGGTGGGGGTACGGCGCTTACATACGCGTGTGCTGGGGTGGGGGGGTACGGCACGGACATACGCGGGTGCTGGGGTACGGCGCGTACATGCACGGGTGCTGGGGTGGGGGGTACGGTGCTTACATACGCGGGTGCTGGGGTACGGCGCGTACCAGCATTTTTATTAACTACATACGGCCAGTTTACCACTTTGTATACATTTCGATATATTTTACAGCCAATGACCATTGCACTTAGACCGTACAGATCTCTCACATTGCGTTGTATGTTGTGAACACTGAGAATACATACATTTGATGTATAGGTGCTAGTATTTTTATTTGGTGGGCCCTTTGTAAGAACTAAATAGTACTCTTACGCTATGAAAAGGTTTGGATCACTGTTAGCATACTTTGCCTTTTTCATATAGAGCGGGGCCTCCTAGTCCTGAGTATGGTTCCAGGCGAGGTGAGGTCCATTCCTCGATCAAGACGGGTAAGCATTCACCATTAACAGGTGTATCTTGGAGTAAAACTCCCGTAATGATTTGGTTTGGAGATTAAGGCTTGTTTATATGTTTTTTGTCTTTTTGATAGATGCCTACTGCATCCCTTGAGGCGGAGGATCATACTAAGGTTGTATTAAGTCCAACCTTAAATTGCTAGTGAAATAAGCATATTTCATTTTATTATTAATGTCATGTTTTCGTTTTTACACACTAATGCAGTAGCAATTGCTTGACAACTTGGGTCCTGAAGAAAGCCTTAGGGTGAAATAGTCCCCGCTTGGCTGAAACATGTCGACCTTCCTATACAGCAGTTATTTGTTTAACACTGCTTGTTGCACTGTTGTTTTTATTTAGGGTGTGAGATTTTTCTTTCATATTAAATTAGTAGCGTTTCCTCACAACTCTATTTTAATACACCACATCATTCTTTCAAGCACTGCACTTTTCTCAATTGTCCTATTACTAACAACATAGATGATCTCCTGGCTTGGATCCTGGACCTGTGTGAGTGGGCTCACTCCATATAAGATAATCTCTATGATCAAGAGATATATCTTTTTCTGGATTGGATGACCAGATGATAAGATTGATCACCTAGACAATTGATGGGTATCCAAGCTCTACTCTAGGGTCCCCCTCTTGACTGTTTTTTGCCTTTTTCTCCTCTCTTCTCCTTTTCCGATTCCTTGGTTGTAAATTCTGTTTTGTCATTTTTTGACATACACATCTGCATATATCATTACATATATAGATGGCTTGGTAGACCCCAAGTTCCATTTGTTTTGAAATCGTAGGATTAGGGGAATAGGACTGTGGCAGGTCATTACATTTTCCCTTGGACCCTATTATACATTGTTGTTTTGATTGACCAATGTTCCAAACAGCTGTGGCTCGACTCTGATGACTTCGTTGACAAGGATGTCCAGCTCCTCCCTTATTTATATTTTTTTTATTTTATCAATTTATAGGGCGCAACAGCTACCCAAAAAGGGTTTCCCGGCACCTAGACACAGCTAGTTTGAGGGCAGAAAGAGGGAGGTGGCTGTTGAGTGTTTATTGTTCAAACAGCCAGGTCTTAACAAGCTTTCTGAACCTAAGATAATTTCCTTCCTTTCGGATACAGGGGGGGAGCGTGTTCCAAAGGGAGGGTCCCAGATAGGCAAAGGATCTGCCACCTGTTCTTGCTCGTTTGAACCTTGGTATGCAGAAACAAGCTGCCGTCTGCGACCGGAGGTTTCTCTTGGGCGTATAGAGGTAGGCAAGAGTTTGGAGATATTTTGGTGCTGTACCTGCTTTAATTCTGAACATAAAGTTCAGGGCTTTAAAGCGGATTCTGCTTCCGATCCTAAGCCAATGAAGATTCCTACGGTGGTTCGAAACTCCGGAGTTCTTCGGAATATTGCAGAGTAGCCTGACCGCTGCATTTTGCACTACCTGTAGTCGTCCGATCACAGATTTATTTGCGCCCAGGTACAGAATGTTGCCGTAGTCAAGCCTAGATGTGATAAGGGCATTGACTACGGTCTTTTGCGTTGACACAGGCAGCATCCAGAGGATCTTCCTCAACCATCTAACTATGGTGAGACATAGGCTGGTTACTTTACTGGCCTGTTTGTTCATGGATAGGGAATTTACCAGTATAAAGCCCAAGTTACGGGCGTGGGTCACCGGGGTAGGACTTGTGAACTTTGGATTCTTGTCTGTGGACATGGTGTGGGGTGTGGATGTGGATGGTTGTGGGTGTGTGGGGGTGAATGTGTAGGTGTGTGTGTATGTGTAGAGGGGGTCTGTGTGAAGGAGGTTGTGTGAAGGTGTGTAAGTTAAGGTGTATGGGCGCAGTTGTTTGTGTGTGATGTCTGTCAGCAGTGGGTCTGTTGCAAAGGCTCATGGTTTGTGTTTATGGGCCCTTTTTATTGGTCCATTTGTGGGTGTGGCTTTGTTTGAACTTTAGGTGGGTGTGTTATAAGAGGTGGTTGTGAATTTGGGCCTCTGTTTGACTGTTTGGATGTGCCAGGTCAGTCTTTTAGTTGTTTTTTGTCCTGTAGACGTGTTTTATTGTGTTGTGCGAGTTGAATTGATGGTCCTTGTGCTGTTTTACAGTGTCCTGGTTCAGTACGAGTCTTTTTCGCGTAGGTAAGGTGTGTCCATGGGTATGTTGTTGTACAGTGATCACATGTGCAATGGTGTTGTACGACTCATACATACGCGATGCTGGGGTACGGTGTTGATGTACGGTGCGTCCAAGTACGGAGCTGGGGTGGGGGGTACGGGCCGTACATACGGGGGTGCTGTGGTGGGGGTACAGCGCTTACATACGCGTGTGATGGGGTGGGGGGTACGGCACGGACATACGCGGGTGCTGGGGTACGGCGCGTACATGTGCGGGTGCTGGGGTGGGGGGTATGGCGTGTACATGCGCGGGTGCTGGTGTGGGGGGGTACGGCGCATACATACGCAGGTGCTGTGGTGGGGGTACGGCGCTTACATACGTGGGTGCTGGGGTATGGCACGTACATGCGCGGGTGCTGGGGTGGGGGGGTACAAACCGTACATACGCGGGTGCTGGGGTACAGCGCGTACAGGCGCTGGTGCTGAGGTGGGGGGGTCCGGCGCGTACATACGCGGGTGCTGGGGTATGGCGCGTACATGCACGGGTGGGGTGGGGGGTCCGTACGACTCATACCCTGGGCCCAAGTTTACCCGGGGTAGTGGTCGTACAAAGTTCGCTCCGTACTGGACGTTTTCCATACGCTTGTGTATTCGGGACGCCGGTACGGATAGGACTTGTGCGCTCGGACTTCAGTTTTACGACTCGTACATAAATCTGTCCGGGGACGTCTCGTAGACTTTTCCCGAGGCAATTCGTATGTAATTTTACGGTACAAATCGTACTTCGCCGATTGTACGGGACTTGTACGACTCGTACGTAAAAAAATACGGATACGAGTCGTACGGGAAATGTTTTTTACCCGATCGGAATCGGCACCCCGATGTCCCCCAAGAGTTATTTTTCTCATATACCAGTTTTTCTCTCCTGGTTACTCTTTGAGTTATGTCTGCCTTTGCATTTAGTTTTCCTGTTTCTGTTATCACAAGACTTACTAACTAGTTTTACTTTGTTAGGTTCAGCAAGTACTGCCTTGGCACACCTCCCTGGAATTTCAGCTTTCTTGACCAAAGCCACCACTTCCTTTAACAGGGATTTGCTGCTAACCCACAACGTGTCCTGTATGTTTGGATTACTTGCGTTCATAATTATTTGGTCTCACAAAAATTCTTCTTGTAAAAGTCCAAACCTGCATGTTAAAGCTAACCCTCTTAGTGTAGATACATACTCGTCTACACTATCGTTTTTTCTCTTTTTACACTGGAAAAACCTATATATGTCAGTAACTACACATACAATAGGGGGAAAATGAGCATCCAGGTCTTCCGATGCATGGGAAAACACATCATCCCCTTCCCTAGGTTTCTTCTGTATCTGAATATACGTTTTAAGTCCACCTGGACCTAAGCAACACAACAATACTTTTTGTTTCTCACGAGCGAAATCCTCCTCATCAATTGTTTCCAAGTAATTACAAAAATATTCTTTGGACTCCTTCCAAGGGATGCATGGTTCACCCTTAGAAGCTAAAAATGGTTGTGGGTTTGTTTCATTAATAGGATTCAGAGCACACATAGTTAGACACCTGTTATGTTCCTGTAACTACACACTTTTTAATGCAAAGCCCTGTCTGTTTACGAAATTTAAATGCTGAGATGTAGCTTAACACTGTGTTAAACAATTCAACATTAGATGTACTTTTTACCCAGATAGCCAATGTAATGTTTGTTGTTGTAAAAGTGATGAAGAGTAAATAAAACAGTAATAATAATAATAATGTCACCGTCTAAATCCACAGTGAACCTCAGGGTTTTGGATATACTTGAATGTTTTTCTCATAAACTTCCGACACAAGGTATTGTTTGCTTGCTGTACCCCTTTTTCTTTCTTTTTTTCCCCTGTATTAGCTCTTCAGTGACTGTGTTATCCCGTGCCATGCTTCGCAGTCGTATTCTTTATCATGCGTTCCACCACATGCAATCACACCGGTTGCTTCCTGTGCTTGCACACACATGAGCTTCTGCGTTCTGTTCCTTTACAAGTTACTTTTAACTCCTTTCTTCTTTGAGGTATCCAGATCCAAGATGGCCATATCAGATATCACACATGTTTGTTTTTACAGGCAGTGGGCATGATTTTCTGCGTATGTAACTGCCTCTTCAATGACGTACTTTCACAAACGTCATCACAATCTTCCGTTCCTTGTTCTGTCAACTTCTCCTCATCTCCCAAGTAGTGCTCACCTCATATCTGCATGTTTAGTGGAACACTGTGTCGGCACCACTTTACACCGGATCAGCTTCTCCAAGCAGTTGAGGTATAAATACTGGCTTCAGTTCTCTACGACTTTTATTCCTTTATTTTGTTCTCTCTTCACGTGGGTGTTCCTTCACAAGGTGACTGGGGCTGCATTTCACTTGTCGCCACTCTGTAGAAAAGACTAAAAGTTGTAATTGAAAAACAAAGTAGTTTATTCT
Source organism: Triturus cristatus (assembly GCF_964204655.1). Classification (NCBI taxonomy): domain Eukaryota; kingdom Metazoa; phylum Chordata; class Amphibia; order Caudata; family Salamandridae; genus Triturus; species Triturus cristatus. The sequence continues at coordinate 1,194,907,543 of NC_140591.1, forward strand.
GTAAAGCCCCAGATTTGTCTCAGTGAGGTGCTGGCTAAACAGCAACTGCCGTTCAAACTCAACAATAACTGTGAGGTCGGGAATGTTGGGGATGGGGTGACAGGGGATACCAATGGGGAGGGGTGGAATGCAGTGTGTCACAAAGCAGAAAGAGTTCACACCACATGATGTCATTACACAGTTGAGTGGGGTTTTCTGTGAGTAAGCATTCAAGCAAGCTCTGCACCAACTTTGTAAAGATGCTGCTTGACACAAGAATCTTGTAGAAGTTGAACTTTATTCAGTAATACCCTGACACAGAATCTGGACATGAAGCACAGTGTTCTGATGTCACTGGCTGCCACTGTGAACTGACAATCTATTCTCCACAGGCCCATGGTTCATCTTTAGAACCTAAGGACCTCACAACGCAACAGGTGCTGTACACTCTTTTGTAGGCTATCCACAGCAAATGTGCCTTACTGTAGTAAGGTGACTGGAGGCTTAGATGTGGCAATAAGCTTGAAGTTTATTCCTAAGTCTTCGGCACCCACAACCAGACGCTCCCGCTGCGCACCAGGATTCCCGACAACTGATTAACATGTCAGAACCCTGGAACACACCGAGCGGCGTCCGATCATGGAACCCTTTTCAAAAGAACACATTGAAAGAGCGAGACATCCTTGTGCCGGGGTACCAGCACGAGGATGCAGTAACCACACACTACAACTTCTCCCTCTCCACAAGGAACAAAGTGTAGAGGCAAAAACATAACAAAGAACGTTGATAAGGGGTGAAACAAAAACTATTAAAGAAGATTGAGCAGGCAAAATTATAAAGAAATATAAAAATCATGACAAAACATAATCATTCAATTTGGAAGGTAATTTTCTACAACGAACTCCCAATTTCGGTGGTAAAGAATAGGTGTCAGAAGAGATCACAGCGGTGTCAGAGGCAGAGGCACATACTGGGCTAAACTGTTCAACGGGAGTCTGGGATGTGGAAGAACTTTCAACATCAGATGCTGGATCATGTAACTAATAGGACCAGTCACAATGCTCAAATTCCTTTTTAGTTAAATTAAGTAAGGAACGAGCCTGTGAAACAGAAAGATGTACAAGAGATCTTTTGTTCCACCATCCTTTAATACCAAGTAAAGGTGAAACTCTGCTGACACCAGTGACTTGTACCGATGGGGAAAATATAGAGAAACCTTTTGGTACTCATTTGGGATTTTTGATGAGAACCCAATCACCAACCTTCAATTCAAGCGTGTAAAAAAAAATTCAGAGTCATGCCCGGACTTCATGAGATTTTGTTTTTGTAAAACTTTGGATGCCGATTCTTGATTGCCATCAATGCTCTTGTTGTTTTTGTTAAGTTACCAATTAGGACACAAACTGGTGTGAACAGTCCTATTTCTCAAAATGGAAAAAGGGGAAACACCTGTGGTACAATGAAGGGAAATATTATAAGACCACAGCTTGGCTTCAAGGAAATCTTGTACATCTTGATGAGAAGAAATGGCTGTTTGAATGGCATCCTTAACTAACCTGTTTGCCCTTTCCACCAAACCATTTGAGGTTGGTGAATATAGAGCGACCTTATAATGTTTGACATCACGCTCAGCTAGGAATGAACTAAATTTCTCAGAAATGAAATGTGTGCCATTGTCTGTAACAATAACAGAAGGTGGGGTAAATGGAAATATCTTCTCAAAACCACAGGAGATTGTGGAACAGTTCTGTCTATTCTATACTGACTTGTACAGTGAAACGACGAGTTTTAATTTTCAGCTAGCTTCCACCTACATACAAGAGAGTGATTTACCCACATTGGATACTTCTCAGATGTTGACACTGGAAAAAAATGCTGATCTGGCAGAGCTCAATCTCGCAATTGGGGCATTACCTTCGGGTAAGGCAGTAGGGGAGGATACGCTTCCTCTTGAATTCTATAAAACATTCAAGGATCTTCTAGCCCCAATTATGCTAGATTTGGTTAATGGGATACTCATGGGTGGGGATTCCCCCCCTTCCTGGAACAAGACAAACATAGTCGTATTTCCTAAAAAGGATAAGCCATCGGACATATTAGGTTCATACAGACCAATATCTTTAATCAATTCCGATGCTAAAATATTTTCTAAACTTTTAGCATCCCGCCTCGCTCCTATGATGCATTATCTAGTGTCTGAAGAGCAACACGGTTTCATACCTGGCAGGGACACTGTAGCCCACATCAATACTGCTATAACTGTATTTGATGTAGCAAATCAATTGGAGCAACACATTGGGATGATTATGCTCGATGCCGAGAAGGCCTTTGACAGGGTGGCCTGGGGCTCCTTGTGGTGTACGATGGGCTCCTTTGGCCTCGGTCAGAGGTTTATCACGGTCATTAAGAAACTCTACTATAAACCCACAGCCATGATTAAGTATAACGGTTTCACTTCATCTGTGTTTAGTATTGCTCGTGGTACACGGCAAGGCTGTCCGCTTTCTCCCTTATTATTTGCCTTATATATTGAGCCCTATATTAAACATCTATTCCACAATATGTCTATTCCACCAGTTGTTTTTAATGGTATCTCCTTGAAAGTCACCGCATACGCGGATGATATTGCTGTCTTTTCCACTAGGCCAGTAGAAACTATTTCAGAATTAACTCATGAAGCACAGCGGTTCGGATCTTTTTCAGGATACAAATTGAATCTGAATAAGACACAGTCTATCTTAAATTTTATACCGATATTAGATACACCCTCATTAGGTATTACTACTTCGGCTAAATACTTAGGGGTGTGTCTCAGTGCTTGTACTGATGACATATTTGATCTTAACTATACACCGCTTCTGAAAAGGATCACTAATGACTTACGTAGGTGGCAAAAGCTGCCGGTATCTATTATCGGGAGGTGTAATATAGTAAAAATGAACATATTGCCTAAATTTCTTTATTTTTTTCGAGCCATTCCCCTTAGAATTCCAGCGTCTTTTTTTAAGCGCTTAGACAGTATTATTGGAAGTTTTATTTGGAATTATCGAAGAGCAAGACGGGCACTTAAATACATTAAACTATCTTACAAGCAGGGAGGCTTTAAACTACCTGACTTCAGATCCTATTTTTTGGCCGCCTTCATTAGCCGAATCCAGTCCTTAATAAAGGGACCTGAGGGAAGGGAATTTTGGGTAGCGTTTCAGTTGGCACATGGTCCAAATACTGGCTTTTTGTTACAGTCTATGTCAGATCCTAACTATTACAAAAGAGTTAGATTCAAGACTATTCGACATATTCATTTTATTTGGCAAGACATTTGTAAAAAGTGCAATATTCCTGACTGGCACGAATTTATCTATCTTTGGGGTAATCCGAAGCTACCTGATATTTTTTCGGATTCATTCACACACATATGGCAACAACAGGGAATTACAAAGTTGGGGCAGCTCTATGATGAACACGGATTTAAGTCTTATCAGTCACTACTTATGGAATTTGGGCTCACGCATAATTCTTTTTTTAAATATCTACAAATTAGGAACTTTTTTATGCAAGAAATAGGAATGTTGACGCTCCCCTTAACAACAGAAATTCTACGTGTAATCTTTAAGAGAGATAGTCGTGGTCTTATAGGGAGAGCATACGGTTGCTTTATGGACGAACTCGATGATGATATATTACAGATTACAGCCAAATTGAATATTGTGTTCGATATAGAGGTGACTCCCGACGAAGTGTCAGATTCACTTGTTAGAATAAGTTCCTCTGTCACTTCAATCAATTTAAAATTACAACATCATCAAACTCTGTTTATGCTGTACTACACTCCTAAACGGATTGCTAAGTGGGCCATTTCAATTAATTCTATTAAATGTTACTGCCCCAAATGTAATGAATTTGCTGTAGATTTACGGCATATGTTTGTGATATGCCCCAAGTTAGCTGAATTTTGGTGTAGAATTGCCCAGGAACTGAGTAAGCTAACTGGTAAAACAACGTCTATATCAGAAAAGGAAATCTTACTTGGGCTATTATTGGATAGTGGTAATGTGCCAAATGCTTTTGTATCAATCTTTATGGTATGTGCTCGCTTGACTATTGCTAGGGTATGGATAGAAAAATCCAGCCCTACTATTACTGAATTCTGGTTGATACTGAGGGGAGTTTACGAAATGGAATTAGCTTTGGCAAAAGCGAAGGGTTTGAGATCATTGGCTAAATTTAGACGGCTTTGGTCTTGTCTTCAGTGGGACTAAAAATATTCTGGTTCCTACTGTTAAAATTCTATGTGACATGATTTGATACGATACTTATACAAGTGTTCAGTCCATTTATCCATGTATATATTTCTTATTCGTTTATTTGTAATTGTTTAGAATGCTACAGAAGAATGTCGCTCCGAATTGTGTTCCTTTTTTCTTTTGTGAATGACGAAATGATATGCACCTTAGGTATTTTTTTTTGTTGTTGTTTTATATCTATGACCAATAAAGTTAAATATGAATTTAAAAAAAAAAAAAAAAACAATAACAGAAGGTGAGTCTTCTACCGAAAATATTTTTTTTAAGAACTTAATGGCATTGATGGAATTGGCTGAATCACAAAACAGATGGTAAACCCATTTAGAGTGATAATCAATTAATAAAATGAGAAATTTTAGGTCATGTGGGAGAAGATCATAAGGTCCAGAAAAGTCTAAACCAACTTTTTCCCACGGTTTATTGGGAAAAGGAACAGGATGTAAAGGAGTGTTCATAACTTTCCATTTTTTGTCAGTAACCACACACTATAATTACCCATGCTTAAACATCACAACAGTTAGCCTGTGATATTCTGATTTAGTACCACTCTGGGTCATTTCTGTTGAGAAAAGGGAAATTAGGAAGCTGCTGCTCTATCTGTTCACATTAACTGAACGCTGAATTGTCTTTCATCATAAACAGTAGAACACTTCACACCTCTTGTTCTAAATTGAGTGGCAGTGTCCAAAGGATCAACGGAATAGCACGCCTCTCCACTCTTTAATGTACAGCAACAAAGAGAGAACCTCTGGCTGTTGGCCTCTAAACTCCTTCCTTTCTCAAAGGTAATTACCAGTTGTGATTGCCAGTCTAGAAGGAAGGCAGAGTTTTCCACTGAATGAGTGGGTTCCAAAGGATACTGCTCTCCACCTCAGGCTGAAGCTGTGCTTTAATTTCAATTTCATGATCACATGGGAAGTGGAAGGTTCACATAAAGAGCTAATCAGGCCTGACTTTCCAGTCTCGTTTTCATGTGCATGAGTTCCTTGTGAAGAGCCCTTCCCTGGATCTGGACCGTCCAAGAGCAGGGACACAGGTAGAATATCTAACTGCCCAAGGAACTACCCTGGAGAGAATCTGGGTACCATGCCCTTGGGATGCCAACAGGGTTGTTCTCCTCCCAGCAATGGTGTGAACTATGCATTCTTCATGACCTATGCTGCATTGAGGAAAAGTAAAGATCTCCAGGGGTGTCGGCCTCACGATCCCCTAACTAGCTCAGTGAAAGGGTGCAATCTGCATGACGATAGCCCTGAATTTAATGGTGACCTTAAGAGTTGTGGGAGAGTGGTAGGAGATGTACAGGCAGACAGGGCTAGCAGAGAGGAAGAAGTGTTTCCCTAAAAAGGGAAGTACCACAAGTAACTGTCACTCTTTTAGGAAAGGGGAGGTTTAAGAGTGGCAGTATGTGCTAAATGCCTGTCAGGTAAGTGTTGCAGAGTTTGCAGTGGAGTAGGAAGTACTGAGAGTTGGTATTCATGCTTGTGATTAGTACATTGATTACACATGGCACATCATCAAAGAATAATACAAATGAATCCTGTTTGTATACATGATAGTCATTTCAGCCAGGGTTGTAATTTTAGTGACTGAGTTCACTTAAATACATGTCGATTTTTTACCAAATGTCAAAATATTCAGTATTTGTGAACTCCTCCAGTCAACGTTTTAAAGCTTTGACTAATACCTCAGTGTGCACTGAAAACAAACAATTGTAAATAGATGCACAATAAGCCACCTATCACGTATTGAATTATTTTATTGAAGTCAAGTCAAATTGTAAGAAACAGGTTTGCTGACTGTCACTTTTTTTTCTTTAGATGTATTGGAGATCAGGTGTCCTGTTTTTACATTCACTGATCTACTCACATTGATGTGGCTATCAAACTGTAATGACAGGGCCAGCATAATGGAACCTGCCAATCACCCTCCAAGATGACTAGATGTCAACCTTTCCATGTTCCGTGTACTAATTGATGCTCCTTGCCAGGTGATATTGAACAATGCACTCTCTTAAAGCATTGAGAGGTTCATTCTATATTCCCTCCTCCCATGGATAAGGGTAGGTCTATTGAATCACTCTCAGCAATTGACCATGACATCATTTATTTATCTTAAGAGCATATGTATGACCATTGTGATGTCAACAAAGAAGTGTTTAAGTATGTTGAAGGTAACGATTAATGCATGGTAACATGTTAATAAGGTACATCCTAACTCACTATCACAATCTCTGTCAAATTGTATGTTTGCCAAACAAGACTGCCCCTATTTGCTGAAGAACACTCATATTTTGCAAAGGATATGGGAAGAAAATGTATCTAACTGAACAGATGTGGCCATGCTAACATCTCCTACCCATGGGCCATATTCATAAAGCCTTTTGCACAACAAAATTGAAAGTAGAGTTGCAAAAGAGGGCATTTGTACTTCGAAATTCCATACCCTGATGAAGGAAATCGAAATTTGGAAAGTTCTAAGAAATATCAAAGCACAATGGGCACTTAGAATATGGGTGAATCCATGGAGGATTTTCCTCTGTGATACGGTAAGAAGGGTGGCTTAGCGAAGGCTAAGGAGGGTAACATAGCGAACACCCACAAAGATTTTAGAGTAGTTTCCCACCCTTAAGCCGTACATGAATCTACTACTATTGAAGGTGAGAATAAGTGCCTTCTCATGGAGCTATCGGGAATGGAACACATCATTATTTGTTGTAAGTACAAGAAGACAGAGTTTCTGCACTTTCCCTGTTATGAAACAAAAGGAGAACTGTAAGCACTCAGATGCACATAAAAGCATCATAAGGGCGGCCTCCCTGAGCTGAAGCCTGGAGTAAAGGGCAGTGCTGGGGGAAATCACTGGCTCTGGAGTCAGGGGGGTGTGGAACATGCCCCAGTGACGATGCGGCTCCGGTGGCTTGGGCGGCCGCTGGCCCAGGTTTTCAGTACAGAGGTTGTGTCACAAGAATCCAGCAATGCTACTGCTGCAGCCTCCACTGTCACCTTTGACACCATGTCATGCTACAAGGAGAAGCTGTGGGAGTACCTAATGAGCGAAGAATGCCTGGAGAAGTATGATGAACAGCCAGTATGGGCCAACTACGGCAGGAAACACAAGGGTGGATTCCCGCCCCGGAATACAAGGAAAACCTGCATTAGAGGAGAACAGATCTGTGGAAATCCCTGACCCATCTGCAGAGACCAGAAACTGGGCCTTCACCATCAGAATGAGAAGCTCCTGGAGCAGTTCATCTCTCCTTACACTGGCGAGATCCTCCACCCCATGCGCACAGGTGTGCGTATGAAGCAGAAGAAGCTGAGAGTCATCATTGGCAAGGCTCGAGATTTTGGGTGGTTGAGCTCTCGCGTACCCTTTGTTGACATTCAGGAGGAGGACTACAATAACTCACATGGTGCAGTGACAACGTCTCCCTCCGTGCTCGCCCTGCAGATAGGAGCAGCATGGTACCCCTGGTATGAATTGCGACAGTCACCAGAGAAAGAAGTGGCTCTCATCCAGAAGATCTACAGGCACTACCTCCAGAGGAATGAGGAGGCACCTGCTGCCCAGACCAGAGAGGGCCCAAGTGCACAATCTGTCAAGAGCTAGAGTGCACTGGAGCTGTGGGATGAGCGATGCGATTGGAGGTCCGCAGGAGGAACATCACTGGGGAGACAAGCAGGATCGACGTGAGCATTGGCACTTGGGGTGAGGGCAGCAAGAGTGGGGACCTCTTTCTGACCCTGCTCATCATTCTTGATGAGCAGGATGAGAGGACTATGTGTGAATAAACACTTCTGTAATAAAGTTTACGTGTTCTATAAAAAACAAAAGTGCATGATTTAATAATGCAGATTTTCCACAAAGTGAAAAATGTGTATCTGTACATTTTGAGAAGGGGGACAATGGCAGGCAATCTACAATTGTTTTAGATGTGTATGACTACTCGTAAAATTCCATATTAATTACAAAAAAACTCAGAAATCTATCACAAATGTTTGAGGAAATCTAGAGGAATATATTCTGACTTTTCTGAGGGAGGCGTTATCAACCGCGCCCCGTGTTTCTTATTTGCAGTGACTTCCCATGTAATGAACGTACACAGTAATGTGTACTTAAAGGGAGAGGCTGCCACTGATGCATCCACTACTAATTTGGATTCACGTGTTAGCTATGCCATAAAATGTATGATCAGCATTTTTTGCAGATCTGACTGGAGGCTGTTTTCTAAATAACAACTTAGTTCTGTTATTTTTTTATGGAAACCTTCATTCTAGTTCACTAATATTTGACAAACTAATTGCCATTATGCCATTGTTTGACAAAATACTATGTAATGTTATATATAAGAAATTATAGCAAAAAGACCAAAACTACAAGCCAGAAGAACTGCTTAGTCAATGAATGCATCAGATTATTTAATTAATTAATTGAATTCATTCATTCTCTCACTCACCCATAGGCTAATGAAATTCACCAAAAATGTTTCTTGGCACTAAGAAAACAAAAAGGGGCCAAACAAACATTAATACTAAGCCACATCTACCTTAGACCAGATATTCCGCCTGCAGGTCCTGTACTGGAAAACAGCTAAGGTGGAGGGTGGCAGCCTCTACCTTGTATTTGTGGACCTGCGGGCGGCTTTTGACCTGGTCCCACGTGGGAAACTTTGGAAAGTCCTTGCGGAGATGGGTCTCCCGCCCTATTTGTTAGCCATTCTCTCGAGGCTACACCTAAATAATTTTGCACAGGTTAGGTCTGGAAGGAATGGAGAACTCACAGACCAATTTCCAGTTTTGAAAGGAGTTCGCCAAGGGTGCGTCTTGGCACCTACCCTTTTTAGCCTCTATATTAATGGCCTTATTGAATATTTGAATGGTGTGCCCAATATTGATGCCCCTAGATTGGCCACAGGTAGAGTGCCCGCTCTGATGTTCGCGGACGACACACTCTTGTTGTCTAGAACATCATCGGGCATTCAAAAAACCCTTGATGGTTTTGTAGAGTTTTGCCATCTCCGGGGGTTGGAAATCAATATAGGAAAAACTAAGTTTATGATTTTCAACCCCCCAAAACGTACTCGCCCTAACCCTGTACTTTTTGGTAACCCCTTTGAAAGGGTCAAAACGTTCATATATTTGGGTGTTACCCTCACAGAGAAATTTGATTGGCATAAACAGATTGTTAGATCTACGCTTAGGCTCACCCAGCTAGCAGGGGGACTAACTAAAGTTTTTAAGGAATCTACCTTTAGGCCGGTTTCTCCTGCACTTACAATATACAGTCATCAAGCAAGAATGTCAGCAATCTATGGGGCTGATCTCTGGGGGCATATGCAGACCCAGACTCTTGATCTTAAAAGGGTGGAGCAGTCTTTTGTCAGAAACTTAATTGGTCTACCGCCTAGTACACCGTTGATCCCTCTTAGATTCGATCTTGAGTTAACCCCAATAGAGGAGATAATAGGCGCTAGACCAATCATGTACTGGAAGAGGCTGTGGTCTGTCCCTGAATTGGCCGACTATAGAGCTGAATTCTTTGAGATTTGGCCTATTCTTAGATCTAAAGTGATCCCTTGGCTTAGGCATATTAGTGCAGTTTGTACTCGGCTTGGCTTCCCTGGATTATGGGACGCTCCGGAGACCAATTGTGCTGGGATATCTAGGAATATACTCCTCTCTCACATCCATACGTTAAACCATCAGACGTTAATGAGTTCATCTTCCTTGGGTAGGTTATCATCTGAGTTCCTTCTAATAAAAACAGAGCCTAGGGCCGAGGATTTCATGGATTTAATTGAACCCCCAGCTGCCCGTAAGCTGTATATTCAGCTACGTTATGGCACTCTTCCCATAAGATCTTTTACTTCTAAGTGGACTAAATTGAACACTGCAGTTTGCCCTGCATGCACCTACCATACTGAGAATATTTCTCATGTTTTGTTTTTTTGTCCTGCCTATTCTGTATCCAGAAAACGCTGGTTGATTCCTATTTGTAGGAATCTGGGATTCTTGCACTATACACAGGCTTGCAGGATATTGATTTATGACACCCATCCTCCCATTGTGTTTGCAGTTTCTCGCTATTTGTTGTATATGTGGCGTATTAGGCAGAACTTTTTAACTTAATTATTTTAAATGTCTTTTTGTTGTTTCTTTTTATGCTTCTGTACTTTTTATGGTCTGTTGACCGAAATAAAGTTACTACAACAACTAAGCCACATCAACAAAAGAGATATATTTACCATTGATTCCCTAAAAGCTAGGTGGTTACTGTTGCTTCTCAAATCTGTGCGCAGGCTACCCATAGCTTCAGCACCACATAACCAAAAAATGGCCACAGGCCTGAGATTTTTTAATTATGGGAAACAGAGCAACCAGTGGCGGCTTGTAACATTTGAAAGTGGTGAGCGTTAACGTTGGGGATGACTTTTATATAGTGAGCGATGTGAACAAGTTCAATGGACAAACCTGGGGTCCAGGGTGAGTCCCTCTCCTGAAAAAGAAATTTTAAAAAGATTGGCAAATCGTACATTTTAAAGCAAAAAAATCTAAGATAAAGCATGGTTTATAAAGCAATGGAAACATATAGCCTAGAAATATTAAGCACATTAAAAACTGCCCCATATCTTCCTGCATTAATATGTTCAACAGTTACTGTGTACATTGTACAGCATGACAACTTTTGTTCTTTAAAATGAATGCTTGCCCAGTATCTTGCACTGCATGCAGAATTAACTTTGGAAAAATATGCTTTAACCAGACTTCGAGAAGGACCACAGCTTCTGGCTGCAACCAGTCAAATAGAAATATGTGCAGACAGGTCTTTAAGTGGGATGAAAAAAATGCAGGCTCTCTATAAGGGAGCATGTCAAATAAATGTCTGTGATTCCCATAGTGTGCCACTTGAACGGTATTTTGGTTTCTCTCTGAGATGTAATTGTATCCAGATATGTGACAAATCAACTGACATACACCTAAAGCCTGTCAGTATGATTGGCTTTGTAAAAGGGTGTTAGCTGTTTAAGATAAATGAGTAACAACAATGATTTGTGGCATAAATAATTAATATTGGAAATTTTTTAATTCTGAAATTGTGAGCCTGTGAATTAAATAGCATTGAGGCCGGTGTAAGTAGTTTTGGCCTTCAGTTATGTGTGCTTTATGTTAGATATGTATCCTCTGTTTCTCCGCATATCTCGTCCATCTACACATCTTCAACCACCTCTCTTTGATCTTCAGCACCCTCTTTTCACTCTTCCCTGAATGCACTTCCTCGCATCTTCCTCACTTCACTGTCCCCAAACATACACTGCACTCCCTCAAATTCAAGCACTTTCATTTCTCTTACTTTTGCCTTCCAAATATTTAGACATCTGTGTACCCCTTCACACACATATCCACAGAATTTCAGTTGCAAATGGAATACATAAACATTGTTCTGTGTGCCCTGTAGAGAGGCCAACCCAATGGCGTAACACAGGCCCCCACAGCCCTGCGGTGCGGGGGCCCACAAGCTCCAGGAACCACCCTCAGCACAGTACTCTGGCCGGAGAGCCCCTGATTGAGTCCGTAGGGGGCCCCTGCACGTACCTTGCAGGGGGGCCCCCTCAAGTTTTGTTACGATAGTTGGCAAACCCACTGACAGGCACTTTGTTTGGCTTCAGCCTTAGCGCTCAATCAAAGCAACTGGCATGGCTCAAGCCTCAAAGTATGCCCATAAAAGAATACAGATAAACAACAACATTATACAATTGATAGCTCTTGGGGAGTGCAAGATTAAGTAAAGCATATGAAATAAGAGAGGAACTAAATTGCTGAAATGCATTCCCTTAACATTTTTAACAGTCATTGTTTGCAAGTCAATACATGTTTTTGGCATCCGTGTTAACTTAAGGGTATGAAGACACTCCAGTTTTAATGTCATACATCAGAGAATTGTCCAACATAAACACATATTTCTCACCTTGCTTGACTCGGATTTTGAATCAACTTTGCAAGGGAACAAAAACCCTGCTCGTTATTTGAATCCATTTCGTGGTGGAACAAATACAACAGCACCTCTTCTAATGCAGCCAGCAATCTGCAGCAATGGCCTGGGGTGTCACAATATACATAACAGAGCACTAGCATGCAAACACTTACCATTACTGAGAACAAGGCACCATATTAAACATACTTGTGATGGAGCAGGTAGTGCAAAATGTTGTATACCTACTCTATTCTGCATGAAAATACTAATTAAATAATCTATTAACTATAATATTATTAAACGAGTTTGCATGTTTATTAACCAACATTATTAACATTAGAATTACACATGGGATTTGCATTTGCATGGCTAAAATAACCTGTATAACTAAAATTTGTACGCATATTAACAGTAGTATATGTGGTAATTAGAATACTGGATGATATATGTTGCTTTTGTAATGTTGCCCAAGAGGAGAACCGAAAAGGTGAATATAATGGCTTTAAATGTTGCTATACGCTAGATAAATACAAGCGCTTAGAGGGATTAGTAAGGGGTTAACATTAGATTTATTATTTCTATGTATTAATTACTCTTTTGTGCTTGTTTCGCTTAAGTTAGCATTTGGGCCTAAACCCAAGATGGCCGCTGACACCACATGACGATGTGGCCACTGTTCCACGAGGCGCGGAGTGAGCTGCGCAAGCGCAAGAAATCTCCTAAACCTCATCACGACCTTTGATCACCATGTACCCGAACAAGGACAGAGTGGGACATCATCCAAGACCAGAGAACAATCAGTCTTACAATAAACCGGAACAAGCCGACTTCATGACATCACCCCTCGAACTGAACTGAAACTTATAACTGACATCGGACGATCCTTACCAGCCAATCACGACTATCCTAAAATATTATATTGTATCTTCTTGACTTCATTATATTATAAAAGAAGCAATAGAATAGAGAGGGTGCGTTTGTGCCGCTTCGCTCTTACTTTTGGGTTACATCGCTTTATGTTGCCTTGCTTTGTTTTGCAAGTTCTCCTGAATTCTCGAAGGTCCAGATGCTGCCTGATCATTTGATGACTGCAAATGTTTCCTAAATCTATGGGCAATGAGAGATGCTTGCACGTCTCTGGTCCTTTGCCGATCTTTGGGACTGTAGCGCGCTGAGCAAAAGAACTTTGAGCTTTGGCTTGCTTTCGGACAATTTACGACAAAATTATGCAGAGCCAATGAATTAGAGGACTCCAAATAGCCAGATTAGGTAAATATGATGTTCTGCGATTTACAAAAATTTTGATATAAAACTTTCGGAAACGAGACAAATGCGAATTAAAATCATTATGAAATTTTAGATAAACAATTATTAATTAACGAGAATTCATGCGTTGTGAGTTTCATTTAAGAGATATATTCTGAAGTCTTAAAATGTGTTTTAGCTGGTTCTAAATCACCATCAACCAATCCAACTAATTTGGTCCGATCGACCGAAGTGGGAGGAATGCCTTGATGTTTTAGGATTAAGGATCTGTAGGCGAAAGGACGTTAATGTATATTTTGTAAACCACTTTTCCTTCCCTATAGGTTATGAGGTGTTCCCCTCATATGTCCGGCGCTTGAATCATTCATCCCTCCTGTGTGTGCAGACCGGTGTGGAAGTAATGTGTGAGTGTTGGTGTTATGGGTCCCACCAATGATTGCATGTATGAATGAGTTAGTGTGATGTCGGGTCTGTGACGCAGGGAGGATACCCGTACGGGTTGTTCCCCGTTGCTAGGGTTTCCACGCTGCAACACTTGCATACACTCTAACGTATGACTAAAGGGTGGGATCTATGCCTTTGAATTACGGACGTCTGAAATCACAAAGGGATGAAGTCTCCGATGCCCGAAACTGTGGCGCTTATTGCATCACTAGCCTACAGAGTGCATACAACTATAGACCACAATGGCAATAAAGGGCTTTAAAACAGAAAAGCCCTGCGTTGTACATCACAGTTCAGAAAGTTGATTTACTACCTGGCTTCCGTCTCTTGCTTCAGAATGAGGCAGAGCAGGCAGCCTGAAATAGAGAGCTCAGACTTAAATACATCGATTTATTTAGAGATACAGTTGTGTCTCTAAATAAGCCGATCTATTTAATGTTTTTATGTAAGTGTGTAGGAATTTCAGAGGGGCACAGACCCTGAGCCTTAATGGAGAAACCAACTCTGAGAGCAACCATGTTGGGCAGTCAGAGTGAATAATAATGATCAATTTCAATATTTCCAGGCTGTAAATAAGTATTGGTTCTGCAGAGGAATTTGAACTAAACCTATTGCTCAACAACCAACCAGTGGACAGCTTGCCTGTTCTCCTAAACATTTCAAATTTTGGAGGTTCCCCACTGCTCTGTCTAAAAGGTTCTGAACTTAAAGCACTATAGCCATCAGGTAAACGAGCATGCCAGGTTAAAGCCTATTACAATAGTACATTTTAGGCATCACGCATGCTGAGACCACCAAGGCACACTTGGTCATAGGGATAAAATAGAATCTCTAGCGTGAGCCACAGAGGGGATGTTTGGCTTTATTGAGGCATCTAAGTCTAACACTATCTTAGCTAGAAAATGCTACATAGAAGTCTAGACAAATATAAATAGTACCTACATACATATTAAAAGAACATTATTGAATACAACATTAAATAGAGAACTAATAATATAAAACTAGTACTTGTATAAATCTGGTGGCGGGTTCCTGGTAAACGAGCGCTAAATGATCAAATACTCAATTCGGATTCAGCATATAGATCAGCAGAAAAAAAGTTTTATCTACTGTTGAATTATGTATCTGGAGAGCCGTAATGTGTAGTTATAGTTTGCGAGATAGAAGCACTGCAAATATAATGCAATTACACTTGAAGCTGAATTAAGAAGAGAAACAATGCATTTCATATCACAAAGCTTCTTTGTAAGCTCAAGAGAGTAGATAGCTTCTGGACAAGTGGCCTTTTGCTGGCCTTGGGAACAATAGACATCCTTGGCTCTGCAAGTGTTTTAGCAAAATATATCTGAAAGAGCTCTGCCTAAAAGGTTGTTTTTTCAGCCTCCATTGCTGTATTTCTGTATGCATGTATGTGAGTGGTAATTGCATGACATAAACCTTGCCAAAAGGCACTTAAGTATTGTACAGGGTCAAAGGCTGAGATTAGAGTGGATCTAGGCAGGAGCGCAGTGTTCGAAGACCTTCATTAAGTGAATAGAGAAGTACATTCAAGGACTTCAAAGTGAGATATGATCTTCTATATTCAGATGCAGTTTTATATCTGTTGAACGTTGTCACAGCACAGTGAAGAAACCTACGCTGGGAAAGTGTGCATTGAAGATCTCAATATTTGTAAACCAAACCAGTACTTGTCATGTTTACTCCCTATTGTCGATTCTGTTAAGCGAAAGATACAGGACCTGATTATGAGTTTGATGGTGTGGGAGTGGGGCTGCATACCACCACCCTGCTCCCACACCACCAAACTCCACCGCCAACCGCCCACTGGATTATAAATTGCGATCTGGACGGCCAGTCCTGCATCGGCTGGTCCACAGCGCTGCCTTTTAAAGGATCATATGAGAACCTTAGAAAAGCAGCACCATGGGACCGCTACAGTGCATTCCGGCATGAACTTTAAAGTCCATGCCGTGCAGTAACTGGGAGTGCAGAAAGACAGGGGGCACACTATGTCCCCCCTGCATGCACCCATGTACACTGTGGCAACAGGGGGCCCTGTAGGTCCCCTTAATTACCTCACCACCATCCCTTCCATGGTTGGCTCCCCACCATGCAAAGTAGGGTAGTGAGGATACACAAAATGTGATTCACAGTGCAGCAGCTACACCACCAGTATACTGTGGCCTCAGACCACTGCAAGACCACCAGGGACTGCGGATCCCTGGCGGTAGCAGCAGTCCTATGGCGTTCCAAGTCATACTACGGTGGTCGGACTGCCGGTGTGGCGGTTGCCGCATCACCACCGTGGGTATGGCCACCAAACTCATAATCAGGCCCGATGGCCCATAGACTTTCCCACATGTTATGTTAATTATGTTCCCCAATTTTATCAGCTAATCATTTCCCTACCTATGTCAACCCCTTTGCAAATAAAAAATATTCAGATTAGTACCCCAGATGACGGGACTTTTACCTACCGTTTAAATGTGAACTACATTTTTATGTTTGTTACTGCTGCAAAATACGACTTTTTGAATATTTTTTTAATTTTCTGTCTGATTTTTAATAGCCAAGCACCCCAGTAAGGGCTCCTGTAATTCTCCCTGTAATTCCATCCCTCCTATAAATATCAATGCCTGTAAGGCGGAAGCAGTGGGATTTCCAGGGGCACTGGTTTATCGAAACTTGAGGAGGCCCCCCTGCAAGGTACATGGAGCTTGAGGGCCTGTGTTACACCACTGTCCAGGGGATTTCTGGCGATTCCCTGAGGGGATTCTCCTGGTAATTCCTTTTTATCCCGGTGATTCACCCTGAGATTTCAGTTTCTTTCAGCTGCCAAAATCTCCAGGGTTAATCTGTTCAGTCTCAATATCTCTTTAGGTGAAAATTCTGATTCATTCTTTGTGTTCTTCAATTTATCGTGGGACTGACATTGATTGTTGTTTTTTATATACTATATTTCATTTTAAGGCATCCCTATGCTAAAGATTCTTCTTTTCTCAAGATAAGCATTAGTCACAACCTGCTGTAAAAATGTATACAGTTTGGCAGCATTGAGTTGATCACTGCCAACTGACATCAAGTGCAATTTGCTCCTCATTGTAGATTTTGGATCTGGATGGAAAAGACAGCCAACCAACTACCCTGTATTTGGCAAAACTAGTCTATCTGTCTATAACATTTTCTCAAAAAAAGTTGCAATAGTGATAAAGATTTATGCTTGCATATTATAATAATGTATGGTAATAGACCAAGCCGCCCCACAGTTGATGTTGTTACCTTGATATTCTCTGGGAGGCTGTGTGTCAAGTGGTCTGTCAGTTGCAAATGGTGCAGTGCTTAAAATAGCAGTGGTTTCCAGTGCTTGGCACTGGCACTTAGGGGCCGATTACGATGTAATTCGGAAACATTTCCGAATGAATCGGTCTTGGAATCGTTTCTGAACTAATCGGGTTCTGCGAGTCAGAACTACCGATTATGATGATCCCAACATCGTTCGATTGGACTCGCATTGACTTCAATGGGAGCCTGTGTTTTGAACGAGAACACATCATCCCCTTATTGAAAAAAGAGGTGGTTGGGGAAAACCTTGTTCCCTGTGGTGGGCACCCCATGGTGCCTGCCGCATTGTGCATGGTTGGGAAGAGTGGTCCCCTGGGTACCCCCACGGGCCCTAACTGGGCACCTCTGGGTGAAGGGGGGCCTGCAAACCGGCCCTCAAAGACAGATTATGGCAGCCGTTTTGTGTCGGGCTGACCAAATTGGACCGGCTGTCCAAATCGCTCATCGTAATCAGTCGTTCAGAAACGGTGTCCATAGAGCTGTACGATTCGGCTCCCAAATACTCGGGCTGTCCGAACGCCTTTCGGTACCTATTCGGCCAGCCTGAAAGGTTTCCAGGCATCGTAATCGGTCATTTGTAAATGTGTGCGATTCAGTCGGAAACAATGGTTCCTAATTGGATTCTGCAATACCAAATCCCATTTGGAGCCTTCCCAAACGACATCGTAATCAGCCCCTTAATTGTAAACTGGAAATTATGAAAGTCTGTTACATGGTGACGCTGTCTGTCTTATTTAGAGATGAGTTCAACAACAGTTGTTTATTAATTAAGTGTACATTAAAAAAAAAAAAAATTATTTTCACAAATGAAGTACTGGAACGGTGTGTACTCACTTGTACACTGTTTTGGTTGTGAGTTAGCCCCATATGCTCCGAGTGCCGCCGATAATACAGAGCTTGAATTTCCTTCCAGGCACTTTGGGTGAGGAATTGAATGATGAATAAAGTTTTTGCATTAAACAGAGCATGTGCTGGGTCTGATTTAAAAGCAGATGGTAACAGTGATTGTGACACAAATGACATAATATATGTTGCACCGTGTGCAGCTAAACAGCCTTCAATGGTGGATGTCCCACCTGTGCAGCTCCCGTCTGTCAACTCCATCAGGTCCGCCAAAGTGCATCCAATGAATCTTCAAATTTCATGCCAATTGTGCTATGAAAACCAAACAAGGTACAGCTACTGAATGTTGAATACTGACTCACTAGGATAATTTATTGAACTCCTTTTTCAGTGAATCCTAGACAGTTCATGGATTCAGAGACTTGCATGATCTTGGAAAAGATATTTGATGCATAAAACATTACAATAGACTTTTGTGTGTTATTTGAAACCGGGGATAGTATCCCTTCTTAACTTTCTTTTTCAACCAGGCTGCCAAACTCATCCTATGAATTTAAGCATTGGCCACCACAAATACAATAGGCCAGTGGTTCTTAAACTTTTGACTGTTGTAGACCCCCCAAAAATAATTTCTCGTATCAGGTACCCGACAATGAATCATTATTGGAATCCTGAGACCCCCACTGGGTCATTATTGGAACCCAAGGCCCCCACAGCAAGCATTTTCATTGATTTGAACCACAAAACATTACACACAAGTATTCATCAAATACACAAATGACAAAATAATTCAATAATTCAAAACAAACAAAGAAAGAATAATTTGAAAATGAAGGTGGGAGCTTTCGAAATTCAATTGAGGTCACCACTAGTTTATAATATATGTTGCTTGATGCACTTGTACAGCTTCCACAAATCAATATGAGAATACCAGCTTAATGTTTAGCCTCAAATTTCAAATTCCTTCACATTTAAAGAACACTTTAAGATGTTCAGTTTTATCGTTTGCTTTTATACTCTTTGTTAATCTGTTACTATTATTCAATTTTCTAAGCAGCCAAGGACCCCCTGAGTAGGCATGACAGACCCCCGGGGTACCGGGCCACAGGCTGAGAGATACTGCAATAGGTAATAGACACAAGAGTAATGCAATCCTCTACTAACTACTTCCCATATCATTTTCGATGCTTCAAAATATTGCCATAATCTGATACTAAAGTACACTGACCGTATACACAATTGTTGCTACTCTGACTTTTGTAGAGGTCAAGTCAAGCTTTATGATTATCTACAAAGTATCATGCAGATTTCTTCAGTATATTTCATAATATTTGTATGTGTCTCCTTTCCAAAAAGTCAATCTGTGTTTTTGACAAGATATTCTAAAATATCATACATGCCCAACATCAATATTGCATGGTCACGCTGCAGACAACAGATTATTGGTGTTAAAATGTACATACTACTGTCATTAAAACTGTATTTTGACTAAAGAGGACATGAATGCTAAAAATTGGATTTCTATGCTAATAAGTATGCGTGACTGGATTCATGCAATCATGGTGATCATATGATCATAGGGCACTGCAGTAGTTCAACATTGTTGTTCAGCAAAGTTGTCTGCTTAGTCAGTACTGCTCTGCTCATAGAATAGATTTATCACACTTTACTATATATTTCTAGCATGGCAGGGCATTTTAAGGAGCATAATTAAGAGAGCAGCCTGTGGGCTTGTAGGATCATGGGCTGACACGTGTATTGCAGTAAGTGTTTTGAAGATGAATGGCCTCATTGAAAGTCAGAGTGTGGTATTCTTAACATAGAATATAACGTAGAATGTAGAATCTTTACTGTAGTATTTTGTTATTGCATGCTTAATGTTCCACTGGAAATTGAGAAAATTAATTGAAAAAAGTCAATGTAGCGGTGTGGGACAGGTACAACATAGACAGGCACAATAAGGAAAGCAAACTGCTATAACAGTGAAAAATAACATGGTAATGAACTAGGAAACGAGGAGTGGCCATAATTCTGCATAATTATATCAAATTCCATGATGGGGCGGGGTGGGCATTTGACACTATTTTTTTACGCAAAAATGCACCCTTTCGTCTAAAAATTGATTTTGTGCTAAGAAATGTGATGCTTCGAGCAGCCGAAGCGATGCATAGTTTTCAAGATTTGGGGAGGGTGGGGTTGGAAGTCCTGTTTAGTCATCGTCGATGCCCACTTCTTGGATCCCTGAGTCTATTCTCTAACTAGTGGACCAAGGAACTTAGACCAAACAAAGGGATAATCTACGAAACAATTGGTTGTGCACAGCATCTAATCTCAAAATTCTGAGTTGTAAGTAAAAATCTTCTTTTCTTTTGTCCTACAGCTTCTTTTGTCCTACAGTGTCTTGGTCCTGAAGAGAATTCTTGAACAAAGCGTGTTCGAAACGCGTAGACCTTCTCTATGTACCAAACAATTGTTTTTTCAAAATATGTTGTTTATGTTGTGCATTTTCAAATAACAGTTGTTTTGAACTCAGAATTTTTAGATTAGATGGTTGACTCAATAAACGGGTGACTCAATTTACTGAGGTGTGCTAAATGAGCTCTGTAAGCCTCCAGCAGGTTCAGAAGGGTGGGGATTTGTATGTGGGTAAAACCTCAGCTCTTGATTTCGAGCATTCTGAAGTGGTGGCTGCTATCAACAGCTGCGGCAAGGACTAGATGGTGTATCTGTTGACTTGATTAGGAATAATATCCCTCTTTGAGCACCTTTGGTGTCAAACGTCCTAAGTGAGGCTGCAAAGCAGGAAGACAAATCTGAGTCTAGGTGCTACTGCCCTATCCCACTTATTGGCTCCATTGCACAAATTGCAGGCAGAATTCTCCAGGATCGGCTTGAGGAATGGGCCCAGGAATAACATATTCTTTCTGAACTCCAATTCAGATTTTGAGCAGGGCTGCGCACCATAGACAAATATCTTATCCTATCCTTAGGCAAGAAGGCAGAGACAACTCATCTGGCATTGAAGAGATGTTTTATCTATGCTGTTGAATGGAAGAGAAAGAGCTGAGTGAAATGGAAGTCCGATAAGATAGGAGTGCTACTGTTTGGTCAGATGATGGAAGATTTGTCCAAGGATAGGTGTGCAGTGGAGCTAGGTCCAAAACCTGATCCCACAACTGTATCCAGGTATTTGATGATTAAAGTTAACTTTGATGCATACTCTTTGCTTCTTAGCACGGCAACACCTGGTTGGGAAGTGGTGTACTCTAGAAGTCTGATTGATTGACTGATTGAGGTCTCAAACTATACCTATTTATAAATAAATATACGAAAGCTAAACCGGGTCATCTTTAGTTGGTCTGTATCAATCAATCAATCAATCAGGATTTGTAAAGCGCGCTACTCACCCGTGAGGAGGGGGTGGGGGCAGCAGATCCGTTCAGCTGAAGACCCAGGTCATGAGAGTCTTTCTGAAGGTGTTCAGGGAGGGAGCGTGCCTGATGTCTGCCAGGAGTTTGTTCCATGCTTTGGCCGCAATGTGGGAGAAAGATCTTCTGCCTGCTCTGGCTCTGTGGGTTTCTGCCAGTGCGAGGTTGGAAGATCGGAGGTTCCTTTTGGGTACGTGGAAGTTGATTCTGTCATTGAGGTATTCGGGTCCGGTGTTGTGCAGGCATTTGTAGGTGTGGGTTAGGATTTTGAAAGTGACTCTTTCTTCCACAGGGAGCCAGTGGAGCCTACGTAGGTGTGGGCTGATGTGTTTGTGCTGGGGGATGTCAAGGACGAGTCTGGCGGCGGTGTTCTGTATCATCTGGGGTTTGCAGAGTAGGGACTTGTTGATGCCAGAGTAGAGTGCGTTTCCATAGTCCAGTCTGTTGGTGATGAGTGCGTGGGTGAATGTCTTCCTTGACTCAGGCGGGGATCCACTTGAAAGTCTTGCGGAGGATTCAGAGGGTGTTGAAACAGCTGGAGGTGACTGTGTTGACCTGTCGGTTCATGGTAAGGGATGAGTGGAGTACGATGCAGAGGTTTTTGGCATAGTCTTAGGGGGCCGGTGGGCTTCCGAGGGCAGATGGCCACCACGTGTTGTCCCATGCCAAGGGGGTGGTTCCAAGGACGACGACTTCTGTCTTCTTGGTGTTGAGCTTAAGGTAGCTGTTAGTCATCCAGATTGCTACTTCCTGCATCCCTTTTTGGAAGTTGAGTCTGGCCGTGGCAGGGTCTTTGGTGAGGGAAAGGATAAGCTGGGTTTCGTCGGCGGAGGATACGATGTTGAGGCTGTGTTGTCGGACGATGGCTGCGAGGGGGCCATGTAGTCGTTGAAGAGGGTTGGGCTCTGTGGGACTCCGCATGTGATGATCGTGGGGTCAAAGAGGAAGGGTGGCAGTCTGATTCTTTGGCTTCCTCTGGTGAGGAATGATCGGATCCAGTCTAGGGCTGTATGCCGGCATCATGTAGTCTGGCGATGAGTGTACGGTGGGAGTCGTTGTCAAAGGATGCTGATAGGTCGAGTAGGATGAGGGTGGCGGAGTGTCCTTGGTCCAGGAGAGTGTGGATGTCATCTGTGGCGGCGAGTAGGGCAGTCTCGGTGCTGTGGTTGCTCCAGAATCTGGATTGGGATGGGTCGAGGACGGCTTTGTCTTCGATGAATCGTGTTAGTTTCTTGTTGACTGTTTTTTCTTCTACTTTGGCTGCGAAGGGGAGGAGCGGGATGGGCCGGTAGTTCTTGAGGTCGGTGCGGTCGTCTGTGGGCTTCTTGAGCTGGGGCCTGACTTCTGTGCGTTTCCAGTCTTCTGGGACGGTGCCTGTTTCGAAGGAGATGTTGATTTTGTGTTGTAGTTTGGGTGCGATGGCAGTGGTGGCTCTGTGGTAGATGTGGGGGGGGCAGGGGTCTGTGAGGGCTTCCAAGTGGATGCCTTTCATGGTCGAGGTGGTGTCTTCGGCTGTGATTGGAGTCCATGTGGTGATGGTGGGCTGGCTGGGGTGTGTCCGGGGGCGGGCTGGCTGTGGCGTTTGATGGGTGGTTGGCAAAGTTGTCGTAGAGGTTTTTGATCTTGAGGTGGAAGAAGGTTCCAAGCTTGCTGCAGAGGTCTTGGGATGGGGTAATGTCTGTGGCTTCGCTGCAGGGGTTGGCGAGTTCCTACATGATGGTGAAGAGTTCTTTGGAGTTGGTGGCATTTGCGAGGATTTTGTTGTGGAAAAAAGTCCTTTTGGTAGTTCTGATTTGGTTGTGGTAGTTCGTCATTGCTTCCTTGTAGGTGGTGTGGTTTTCGGGTGTCTTGGCGTTTCTCCAGTTCTTCTCCAGGCATCTGCAGGTGCGTCTGGCTTCTTGGAGATTGGTGGGGAAACAGGCGGCTTTCCTGGGGCGGTGTTTGCCGATGTTGCATAGCGGGGCGAGTTTGTCTGCGCAGTTGGTGATCCAGGTGTGAAGTTCCCTGGCTGCTGCGTTTGCGTCGGATGCTGGGGTGTGGTTGTCTTTGGAGAGGGTTGAGTTACTCGTCTGTGACTTTGCTCCAGTTCCTTTGTGGTGGGCATGGGGTTGGTTTGGGTGCTTTCGGTTTGTCAACGGCGAAGTGTATGCAGTGGTGGTCGGTCCATGGGGATTGCGTTGTGTGGCTGAAGTGGACCCTTTTTCCTGCTGTAAAGATGGGGTCGAGGGTGTGTCCTGCCCTCTGTGTTGGTGCGGTGACGAGTTGCTTAAGTCCGAGGATGGCGAGGTTGTCCTGCAGGGTGGTGGAGTTGGGGTTGCTGGGGCTGTCGAGGTGGAAGCTCAGGTCGCCAATGAGTATGTAGTTCATTGAGACTATGGCGTGGGGTGTGATGAGGTCAGTGATGGTTGTGGCGAAGGGGGGCCGGGGGGTATGTAAAGGAGGGTACCGCGGAGCGTGGAGTTGGGGCTTGTATGGATCCGGAAGTGCAGGTGTTAAGTGGAGGGGAAGGTTTCGCTGGAGGTGGTGAGGCGGAGGGTGTTCTTGTGGGCGATGGCGAGGTCCCCTCCCGGGTGGTTGAGGCGGTCCTTCCTCTGGATCTTGTATCCTTCTGGGATGGCATTGCTGATGTCGTGGCCAGAGGAGGTGTTGGTCCAGGTCTCAGTGAAGAAGGTGATGTCTGGCGAGAGAGAGTCAAGTAGGTTCCAGATCTCCGTGGCGTGTTTGTGCACGGAGCGCACGTTGAGAGTATGCATCTGAGGGCGTCGCTGGTGTTGGTTTTGGTGGTGCTGGGGACAGGGTTGGTGGTGAAGGTGAAGGTCTGGGGTCAGTGGAGGCAGAGGAGGCAGGAGAACTGGCCGTGGGTTGTGTTAGGTGTGGCTTGTTGGCAGTCTTTGCATCTTCCAAGGTTGAGTGTGTGGACGGTGGCTGAGTTGTAGCAGTGGGTTGTCAGAGATGCAGGGCCCCTGGTGCTGGTCGGGTCGCGGACAGTCGCAGACGTGCTTGCCTTTGGCGTGCCTGCTGCATGCGGCCACGCAAACGGCTCAATTAAGTAGGACAGGGGGGGCGGAAAGTGGTGCTCGGGAGGTGGGCGGGATCTAGGGGGCGGGAGAACAGAGAGCAAATGAAAAATCGCAAGGGACAATACAGAGAAAGGTAACAGGGAGGCATGAAACCCCAAGAGGCAGGCAATGTCTGTATGGATATTAGCTCAGCTTCTGATTCTGTCAATCAGTCAGAAATATTGAACATTATGACCAAATTGGAGGTAGATGAACCCTCTGTGAGTTTCCTGAGACGTTCCATTCCAGTGTCACTGCTAGTGTGATGTATGGCCCTAATAGAAAGACCACATGGCCTTTCAGTCGTGATAGGGGCATACACCAGGGTTGTGTGCTTGCTCATTTCTTATTCATGCTCTACATAAAGAGTCTACAGAAACATCTGACAGACTCTGGTAACAACTTGCCCCTAGTAGATATCAGTTGGCCTGGGCCAAAATTCTGTTCCGTTCGCGGAAATTGCGATAATTTGGCATTTTTGCGTTCCGCGGAAAGCGCGAAAATGTCAAAATTTCCGCATTCCGCAGCTTAGCGATAATTTGTTTCTTGCTCGCGCTGTAAAATAATACATTCTCGCGTGCGCGCGATCGCCTTACCTGAATCCCCGCGTTCGCCGACAAGTTTTCCCGATCCGGTCGCGTTCTCCACGAGATGTTGGATTGTTGGTAGCCATTTGCGCTGTCTCGCGACAGTTCGCGCCCGCAGTAACGTCATGCGTCGCGCGATCACGTCTTTCTTCTCGCGATCATGAACCGCGAGACTAGTGAAAACAAGATGGCCGCGCCCGCAAGCAACCGCATGGGTAAATTGGCGAGCCGCGACCACGCAGAAAATACCGTGAACGGGCGGGAAAAAAACTTCTGCATCTTCGCGATATTTCCGCGTGTTTGCGGAGATTTTTAACATTTTCGCGATAATTTGCGAAAGTGAATTTCGCAAATTCCGCCCACCCCTAGATATCAGTCCAATGCCAGAATTCGTGTATGCTGATTATGTGCTGTTGAGGGCAAGGACTTCCATTGGCTCACAGAAATTGCATGAGCTGTTAACTAGCTTTATGGCCCAGCCTGATCTGTCTAGCAACCATTCCAAAACTGACATAATGTTTGTGGTGCTAACAGAGTTGAATTCAGGTTCCATTAGATTAATAACACCAAGATTGTTATTTAAAACGTGTCCTGAGAATTCACTAGTACCTGTGAATCACAACAAAGATCATGACGGTTTCCATCATCCCATACCTTGGGGTCCTGTTTGATGATCTCAGCAGCTGGAACTCTAAGGAATGTTAGGATGGCTGAATTTGCGAGGAGTGTTGAAATCTTCTTCAGGTTTTTACACAAATAGGGCGAAAAACCATTAAAGGAAATTGTGTCTGCCTACATGACCAAATGTGCCCCAACCGCTACCTCTGGTGCGGGTCTTTGTGGATTTGCTCACCAGCCTTGTATACAAAAAAAGGACAACAGGTTCCTCAGTAGACTCCTGGTAGTTCCATCCAGTGTCTCAACCTATCTGTGCTGTGTCGAGTTGGGTATTCATTACTTTTCAGACTTTATGAAACTGCACCCTCTCATGTTGTGGCTTTGATTATGGGCCAAGCAGAGCACCAACTTTACCCAGCTGGTCCTAACTTACCCCATCAAACTGGACATGGTTGCCGAGATCCCATAGCTAGGCTGAACATATGTTGTTACTACGCATGCTTTACATTGCATGCCATTACAATGCGGTCGTTACAGACCGCGTTGTTACATCGGGAACCATTACATCGCAAGTTGTTACAACGACTTTCTGTAGGGGGTGCGCTGGACTTAGGAATAGTATAATTTGCTATTTCTACTCCAGTTTGTATAACAGCAGGGAAGGTGTTGGATTCTAAATACAACACCTTCTGCCCCTATCGCAAGTCGTTGTAACGACTTGCGATGTAATGGTTCACGATGTAACAATGCGGTCGTAGTAACAACCGTGTTGTAATGGCATGCGATGTAAAGCATGCGTAGTAAACGCTTTTTCCCAGCTAGGCTATATTAGCCTGGGTATGCCTAAATTGTACAGCACCCTGGAAGGTGTGTCTATGTTCTGCAAGGTTATTTTGACGTCTTGTTTTCGTGATATCTGTAACTGCATCAGAAGTTGCATTGAACTGCCCAAAGATATAGTAAGGGCATATGTACTCCTAATCACAGCACTAGCGATGGAACCGTATCATATATGGGTTGTTCCTTCACAGCACAGGTACCTCCTTGTATGTTTTCCGGCTTAACTCTGTACACCTTTTGATTGCCCCACCCCCACAGCCAGGTTTTATCAAGAGTAAACTTCCTTCCTGTCCTTGTGATTCCAGATTGACTGTGTATTCTGCACTTTATGCACTTTTCCAAAATGTATAGCCCCCCCCCAAAAAGTATTTTTTGAAACCCATCCTGAGATCTACCAAGCTCAGACACTGCAGACCCACCATATTCCATCTCCAACTTCTTCCAGCTGTCCTTATTTGCCTAGCGGTACAACATATTTATCCTACTTCTACCAGAGGACTGCTCTGCTCTACGATAAGGAAGGCAGGACCTGATCCCTTTATCCCAGGCTTCCTGAGTGACTCCAGAGGTCAGTTGGATGATGTCCTATTCTGAGCTACAGGGACACAACAAGCTCCAGAAGCTTCCCTGCAACTGCCCTGCTGCAACTGGATCCCCAAGAGATACCTCCACAGTTCCTGGATCTTTGGCTGGCATCAGTTGACCACCTCCTATGATGGAAAGAGAAATCATTAAGTTTTGGGTTCTCATGTCTGTCAACTGGCCCTTTCACACTGAGATCTTGCCGCCCACGATGATTGACGAAGTGAATCTCCAGTGAACCCAGTGAACTGTCCCCGCTCCTAATGGCCTTCTCCACTGTAAACTGGACTCTTCAAGCCAGATTCGGAGAAGGTAACTTTTTCAGTGGGACTAACCTGGTTCCTGTACCCATCCTGCACTCTATTTCATTTGGCCTTGGGACTTTCCATAGGTCTAGCATGACCAGATGACCACAAGTGGAGCTTTGTGTGGTTAGGGGCTATATCTACCTAAAACTGTAAAATTGCATACCTCTGGTTCTACATATTGGATTTTTGTTGTTTTGGTCTCATTTAATTTATTACAATGCATACTATTTTAACAGATTGGTTTGGGAGTTTGCGCGTGCTGTTGCTTTTACTTTATTTCTTTTTGTGTGCTGCAGAAATATTTAACAGAGTGCCTCTAAGTTAAGCTTGACTTCTTTGTACCTAACTACCAGACTGTTAAGCACAGGTTAATTTAGAGACTTTAGGATTTCACTCTGACACAGATTGCAATTGTTGCTTGGTTGATCTACCAATAACCACATTCTTACAAAGGTCAAACACAATCCTGAAAAATGTTGGTATGGGGTATTGATGACCATGGAAATCAAAAATCATACATATCAGATATAATGGCCGCCAATCTGGGATTTAGCTGGCAAACCAGTATGTTTAAATGATTCCATAAGAGTGACATACTGGTTAGACATGGACATCCTAAAACATAGGAACTTCCCCGAGGAGAAACCAATAGTGCCATCTCAAAGTTTACATATTTGCAGTTAAAGTTATGACCGCTCCTCAGAAATATGTGGCCAAAACACAGATGGTAGAAAGGTTTGAGGCTCAATTTAGATCCATATGTAACACGATGAATGAAGTGGCAAAGTGGGACAGTTTCCTTTTTATGAGGGTTTGGGGCAAAAGAGATACCTGTGGAGTAAGTGTTAGCTGGAAGCCTATCACCTTTGGAGTACTCAGATAAATGGCAAGCATCTAAGAATGTGTTGCTTCATAATGACACGCCACCACATCAGCATATCAAGAGAGCTTAAAACACACAACCAAAATGCAACGCAACAGTGTAGTATGCAAACAACTGAATGGCTCATCACAAAATAAACATGAATAGCCTCATGCATCAACCCAAAATCCAGTCGGTAAAATACCGATTCGGTAATAGCTCCTGGTATTAAGTAAAAAATACCCAATCCCAATGCATCAACCCAAAAGCAGAAATCGCTATTTAAGGAATCCTTAAATAGCGATTCTTTAAATAGGGATTCCTTAAATACCGATTCCTTAAATAGCGATTGCATTTAAGGAATCCCAAAGTGAGATTCCTTAAATGCAATGCATCAAAGTTAAAAAATTAGCGATTTCGCTAATAGGGGGAGCAAATTACCATGAAGATGAACTGCATGGTAATTTGCAACAACTTTGAAAAATGCACTTTTGTGCATTTTTCAAAGTTTCATGTTGCGCACACACATGCCCTTAGAGCATGTGTGTGTGCAACATATGTGCACATGTCATTTTCAGGGGTGCAACAGGGTGTCCTTTTGACACCCTGGCACCCTTGAAAGTGCTCCCGCTATTAGCGATTCGGTAATACCGAATCGCTAATACAGACTGGCTTTACATTCATTCCTATGGGCCTCCAAGCCCATAGGAATGAATGGGTAGGTATTCCTTATTACCGATTCGGTATTACCGATTCGGTAATAAGGAATATTAAGGAATCGCTATTTGAATAGCGATTCCTACATGCATAGCCTTTTGCTATTCCTTATTAGCGATTCCTTATTTTTCGCTAATAAGGAATCGCAAATGGCATTGTTGATGCATAGGCCCCGAAGTCTCTTAAAAACAGAATAGTGACACAGCAGAATGAGTTACAGAACAAATCCAGTGACACAATACATCATAATAATAAAACAATTTTACGAAAGAACAGCAATGTATCAGTAAGCAACACAACACAACAAAACCGAGCAAAAGCACAACCACAATACAAAATAATATCACCACTTCATAATGCAAGAACTCAAAAATGCAACACAGACTAACACAACCAATTTTAAATGTGTGCTGTTATGTTCTTTTGCTTGCTATATTATTGTGTTGTGGTTTGCTGCGTTGGCATGATAGTTATATTTTTGTGCTGTTTTCTTGTTGGTTTGAGGTGTGTTTTTGTTTTGTCATTGTTTGTCCTTGTGTTGGGGTTTTGTTACATTTTGTTGTTGTTATGTATTGTGTGGCCCTGCATAACTTGTTAAATCCAGAGTAATCAAAGTTGGTGCACATCGCTGCCTTGCAATACTCTGTGGCAGGCAGCCTTACTCTACACAAGGAGGCCTTCCATGCAGAAGCGTGGGTGTACCCACGCATCCACTTCTGTATTTTGTCTCTTTCACAGATTTACCATTAGTTGTATACTCCGTAATGCAGGAAGGTGTCCCTTTCTGCACAATAATAAATTTGCCTACAACACAGACACCCTTGCACCATGATGCAAGGGTGCCTGCGTTGGCGATAGACAGCCAAAAGTGTGCCAGCACTAGGAAAGAACAGGAATGTGCTGAATAATGGTAATTTCTGCCCCGTTCCTTTCCCTTTTACACAGCGCAGCACAGCAAGGTGACTTACTGTGTTGCACTGCGTGCAAGAATGATACATCTGGCCCTAAATCTTGTGGCTATCTTGGGTCTTGGGGCCAGATGTACGAACATTTCATTTAGCAAGTTTCTAATTGCGATTTTTGGTGACTCGCAAGTAGAGACTCTCAAAATAAAATGTAGTAATGTGTCTCAGACACATTAGCGATTTTCAAATGGGTCGTAAGGGATCTGCCTCATCAATATTGATGAGGCAGGTGGCAATTTGCGACCCACTGACAATGGGCAATAGCACAGGCATGGTGGCCTGCAGGGAACAGCAAACCACCATGTTTTTGTTTGGTTTTAATAAAGCAACTTTTATTGTTTTGAAATGTACCCCGTTTTTCTTAAAGGAAAATGGGATGCGTTTAAAACAGAAAAATTAAATGTTTCTGTATCATTTTTCAAGGGCAGGCAGTGGTCCCCTGCCTAATCTGCTTTCCAGTCACAAAACAATTGTACATCCCCCTGCGACTCGCTATCAGGAAGGGGCGCCCTTTGCACGCCCCTTCCTAATGGCAGCTCGCAAACTATCTTTCAAATCGGTAATAGGTTACTGACTCGCAAAATAGGGTTTGTACATAGAAAAATGCATTTTACCGGTCGCACACTGCCCGCTGAGCTGATTGAGACCGGAAAAATGCGTCATACATCTGGCCCTAAGTGTGTTGAATGAAGCATCGAAGCCAAAAAGCAAATAAGTAGCGCTCAATGTAAATAATATGAAAGCGAGGAGGGAATACTCAAAGGAGAAAGAAATGGCAAGTGTGACACTAAGGTAATTAAAACAGTGATGTAAGATCAACAGACGTTGACATGGCAGGAAGCCCATAGAATGTAAATGCATTTCAAAAGTTCTGTGATTCGATAAGGTAGGGCAGCGATGTTTTACGGTATTTAAAGTCAAGTTTATAATATCGAACAGCGCATCTCAACAGGATTGACAGAAACAAGGTCCAGAAACCGGTATTTTCCTACTTGCAGCAATATCGCGTTGTGTGAACAGAAGTCTCAGAGTTCGAGATGATAAACAAGCGTTGTGCTGCTGTGGTTCCCCAGCAGCTATTATAGAAAGTTGCCAACAAAGCACCCGGGGAAGCACAGTCTGCAGGGCCCCTGTCTGGTATTAAAAGGCCTCCTCTGGATGCATCATCATCAGCAACAAACAAGCGACACCAGGTGAATGACTGCTGCGATTTGGAAATAGGTGCTGAGCAGCTAAATGAAAACACTGGAAGATAATTAGTGCAAACTCCCAGGTGTGTCAGTGAGCAATACTAAGTGTAATTGAAAGTGCAAGAAGAGCAGTAACGCCGAGAACAGACATTCCCTGGATACAGTGAAGTGGCGTAAAGCATGAGAGAAGTCTGCTGATAGAATTACAGGGGAGAGGGGTGCACAGCCAGTGTGGGAAAGATTCTCTTTTCGTGCTGCCATTTCAATACATCATTCGACAAATGCCGGTTCAATGCACACCAATATCAGCATGTCAGTTTCACTATCACATAAACATAACATTTGGGTTGATTAGTTAGCATTCCCACTCAAGTGGTTCAAAGGCAGAATGGCCATAAGATAGCACCGAGCTATCACTTTTGATGTGGTGTGGGGTTATTTTTTTTTTTTGCAACACTTTTTAGATCATACCCAAATTAACTGAAAGACTCCCATTAAGCAAAGTATCAACATTAATGTTTTGTTTGAGAGACAGTCGTGGTGACACCGGAAGCTACGTAGGGCGGTAGTGCCTTTAGGGGAGCCCCAACGTTTTGAATAAATGTCCTTGCAACAGAGAGGGAATCCACTGCATTTCGTATGGGACCTTATATGTCCGAGACATACAACCAATATGTAAGTAAGGTGGTACATTCTGGTGTTGTTGGAAAATCAAAACATTAAGAATTTTTTTTTTGATTTTTTTGTCATGTATTTTATTTAAAGACGAAATTCAAATACTCTTTTTCTATGTGGTGCGTAAATTTGAATATCACAAAAAATTGATATCAATTTGTAAATTACACAGGCTGCAATAATAGATTATCAAAAGGAATGACAATAAGATGTATATATGAGTTTGTGACAATAAATCATAAACAGGCACTACCAAATATCAACATGTTTCAGCGTATCAATAAATATTCAATGCAGACTTTCGTCAGTTTTTGAGTGAGAAATGTTCTTGTAGCCAAATCCAATTCATGATAAGTCTTCCCACGATAGGCAGTAGTGCAGTTGAGGGGTTGTGGGAATCCAAAGCTGGAAGTTGTTTTAAACTGGACTTGAGTGCTTTCCAGATGTGCTCTGTAGTGACACAAAGTTTGTATCCGCAAATTAAATATCTTATACTTCAGAATTTCTATATGGAGTCAAAAGGGAAATATGTATGAAGCTGGCATCAATATGCATAGGGTTATGAGTAATGCACCCCAAAAGATGTACCAGAAGAAGCAAATAATGCAGATTGGAGTGGAGTGTTTGCATACATTTCAGTTAGGTTCTTAGTCAAAGATGTTTTCGACAATCTTCAGAAGCTTCACAACTGACTCCAGTGGGTGATGACATTATAAATGCAGATTGCATGAAGAATTTTTCTTCATGTCATCTGTGCATTGTGGTGCAACTCAGTTACAGGTTTTAACTGTGATGAAAATACACGGTTGAGACTGCACACCAAAGTCACCGACTAGCACACACATCTTATGACTATTCAAAGGCCTGGTCATAGTTGTTTCAAGTTGGCACATCACTTCCTTCAAATGGAATCCTAAAAACGACAGCAGGTTTCAGTTGGGGAAATTGTATTGCCTAGCAGCAGTGATCACTCTATGACTCCAGGCTGAGTGCAGAGGAGGTGATGCAAAACTTTTTTTGCCTCCATATGTCTAACTTACCCAAGGAAACATTTAAGATGAAGGAATCGAAAGATACATTTAAATCTCGATTTTGAAATTCTGAAAATATATTAAGCGTCCAATCAGTCCAAGTATTTAATTGAGGGTAAAATGAACTCATAAATTCAAAATAATTGTGCCACAACCTACTCAATAAAAAATACATTCATAGCAGATGAATGCATGAAAAAGGCACACTGCCCACCAGAAGAGCTGGTGAATGCAGCACGTTTGCTGAATAATACCAGTGATTGATGTCCAATGGCACACCATCAAACACACTATGAATATAAAACAATAGTAGATGCCTTTTTACGTATAATGTAATGTTGATGTTAATTATCCTTGATAACAATATTAAGCACTACCAGGAATTTGTGGACACTTTTGCCCTACCAAGAAAGGACAATACATAGGATCAGTCAAGGACAAAGTAGACATTGAAACTCCGCAGCCAAAAATTCCACCAAAGACACTCCTTTGTTCTTTTTAAAGTATTATTTAGTAAACATAGCTAGCATTAAAGGAGAAATGTAACTAGCAAAACTAGTATCAATCATCAGTAAAATATTATGCTCCCAGCACATAAATTGCCTAAAGTAACAATATGTAAGCCAGATGAATGGAATATTGGCAAAGCATTAGAGTACGTAACAGATTGCCCTGCACAACAAGACAAGACCAATGTGTGCTAAAGTGTGCACTTGTAAATTATGCCTCTTGCTAATACATTTGAATCTTCTTGGAGGGTTTTGAACAATAGGAACAATTCATGAATACAGAACTAAAAATACGTGTGACACATTTAAAACATGACATTTTGTCAGCAACAGGAACTGACATCAACAATGTTACATGGAAATTAAAACATTTTCCATTGCGTTATGACTGGACACTTGTATCCTTCTAAAATACAAATATCTTACACTATAAACTTTCTGTGCGGGTATTCATTGCATTGACATAACTTTCCACCAGAAGGAAAATAACAAATTGAAAATATATTTTATTAATTCCTTTCTTTGCACAACATTTTCTTGCACATACTTCAGGCAGGAAGTAAGTACCATAAAACATAACAGCATAAGAACATTTGCTCTTCTGCCAAAACATGCTGCAGACTTCATCCTTGTAATGTTACATCTGTTATCCATTGAAAGATACAGCAGACCCAATATTGTTCTACTTTATAGAGAATGAAACATACACATTCATGCACATTTAGAACCTATTGTGTTACCAACTACAAAAAGCTGTCATATACATTTCTAAATTGTCAATTAGGTTTCTTAATTTTGTCAACTAGAGAAATATTGTTCAGAAAAACAAGGCACTATTTTGAAATCCATGCTCAATGCACTCTCTTATTTTTTCTCACCACTGTTTCTGGGAGGCCTTCAAGGGTGATGTATATTTTCCTCTTTTGCGTTACTACCAAATATTTCCCATGCAGAATGAGGGCCTGTAAGTATCTCAAATATCTTTGTGTGCAGGGCAGAATAGCAGAAGCTAGTCATTTGTTTTTTCTTCTTTCAGGTCATCAGTTCATTTTATTGGAACATTCTCTATATTTGTTTTTTCATTGGTTTCACTCAGACTCTATTTCTAGTATGTGGTCGGTCTGTATTTGGCGAGAGTTTGTCTATGCTTTGGATTTTGAGCCCCAGTGAGACATCCTGCAAGGTCAAAGTTTGTTACCAATGATCTGTAACATTCAAGCCTGTTGGGTTGCCCCTGGATGTAGCTGCCCCAGTATTGTGCAGTGTCCATCTCCTGGTTCTGATTGCTGCTGTTAGGAAACGGTTGTCATGCTGCTCCAAGGGAACTGTAGGACGTTAAAATATCATTCTATGGCTCCTTGGAGGATTTGGTCATTTGGTAATTCAGGGTATATTAGCAAAAAACATGTTTGTCCCTTTCAACTAGTAGGGCACCTAAACAAAATCCAGGTGGATAATAAGTAATAGGGGAAATCTCAATTCTGGTCTGCACTAACGGTTTGGGAATTTTCAGTGTACACAGAGTACATGTTTTCAAAGCTGAAGATGCATTGTTTGTGTTGGAGATTTATTGTATTCTGCGTTCTCTTTTTATTTGTGGTAATAAAATAAGATTGTTGGGAAAATGCTATTGAACATATTTTACATTAGGAATGAATACTTCGTGATGGTGTAGCAAACATGTGGAGATTGTTCATGAAACGTTTAATTCTGGATATACTTATCCTGAGCCCCAGATAAGTGTAGCCTTTGATTTTGCATTGTTCTGTTACTTTTTTCAAATATCACAATTGAGATATTCCTCATCAAATCTTTATTTCGGTAGAAATTACCATAAAAGACACAGAATCAAAGAATGAATTACGTATATGTCAATATACATCAAAAGATGCACTTCAATAATAAAAGTTGTACAATTGTAAAAGGTAGCATTAAATATAAAAACTCGTGAGGATAAAACTAGACATAAAATCAAACTACGGGAGGTATGTACATCTCATTGTCCTCATAAATGCAAACCATTGAGATATTGTTTTAGGTTTACCAACAGTACCTATGTTTTGCAGTTCTCGTTCACTTGTATAGGATTACACTGTATGCTTTCTTTGGTTGGTAGTTGTTTAACTATGACAACCCCAAACATAAGGCAATTTATTTCTGAGTCGTCCCTCAACCTTGCAGACTAGATCTCCTCTTGCAGTTTTAGCCAGTGATAACTATAAACTCTGAACTGGATTGGGCAGAGGTTATCTGAATCCCTTTGCCTGTATTAGATCCACAGTTTGCATATCCTTTACCATCACTTTACTCCTGAATGACTTGCACATAGATTTTGGTGTCAAGTGTCTTTACCCTCTACCAGCCAGCTTGAAGTAATTGATGTTTAGCACAAGGTGCCAGATTGAGTCAAATGCTTTTCAGAAGTCAATAAAGCATGAACATTATTTTCCCTTGGTTTCTGTATTTTAACTGTTTGCTGATAAGTGTCTGTTTTGTGAAGATCCGAACTGTGGTGCAGAGTTTGTGTATTAAACCTATCCACTTCGTAAATAAAATGTGATTCTCAGTTAGGAACTGAAGGGCATAACAGACTGAAATGGTTTTTTGAAATTAGATCTGGTGGCTTTTTAAAATTCCCTTGTCAAGATTAATTTTATTTGCATATGTATCGGGCCACCTGCGAGATTTTAAGTGGGAATATTTTTGTACAGGTGTCCAAAATGTTCTATCCATACATGATTATTTTGGATTGCTAAATCTGGTTTCTTCGTTGTTTTATATTTCTTCCACAGATCCGAGCAGATGAGCAACTCTATGAATCAATTTGATTATCTGGTACTCTGATTTATATTTTGATTGTCCTTATTGCAATTGTTTTGGAGTGAGCGTGCTGAGGTACTTTAAATGCAAGACATTATTTGTTGGCTCTTTCTGTTATAGGTTAGACAGGCATCTTTTCTTTAGATTATTGCTATATTTTCCCTACCAAAGAAGTAGTTGTTTCTTGTGCCTTCCAATTTTTCTGCTGCTGTACCTTCAGGGATTCTGCTACTGTCCTGATGAATGTTTATGTATGCTACAGTTAGTTTGTTTTGTGTAGGACAGGGTCTGATTACAATTGTTTATTGAAGAATTCATTAGCTATGCTTCTCATCTCATTGGTATGAAAGATAGACAAACATTACCCCTTGCCCCCTTTCACACATTGGCAGGAAGATGACTGTAAGTGTCCTTTTCTTGAGGTTATTGCTATGTCTTTCCTACCAAAGAAGTAGTTGTTTTGTGTGCCTTCCATTTTTTCTGCTGCTGCACCTTCAGTGATTCTGCTACAGTCCTGATGAGCTGATGTGCTATTGTTAGTTTGATTTGTTTAGAACAGGTCGGGTTGCAAGCAAATATTGAAGAATACATTGGCCATGCTTCTCATCTCATTGCTATGAAAGATAGACAAACATTACCCCTTGCCCCCTTTCACACACAGGCAGGAAGATGACTGTAAGTGTCCTTTTCTTAAGATTATTGCTATGTCTTTCCTACCAATGAAGTAGTTGTATTGTGTGCCTTCCATTTTTTCTGCTGCTGCACCTTCAGTGATTCTGCTACTGTCCTGATGAGCTGATGTCTTATTGTTAGTTTGATTTGTTTAGAACAGGTCGGGTTGCAAGCAAATATTGAAGAATACATTGGCCATGCTTCTCATCTCATTGCTATGAAAGATAGACAAACATTAGCCCTTGCCCCCTTCCACACAAAGGCAGGAAGATGATTGTAAAGTTCCTTTCCAATGGTTGTTTCTGTTTGATTTATCGCATTGTTTTAAAGCACAGTACTATTTGGAAGAGGTGTGAGAGCTGTAAATGTTCATTGGCAATGTAAGCATTACCCTCGAAGAGGTCTAAATCAGCAATTACATGCTCTGAGGTGAGTTGGATGTAAATTGTCTGAAGGCATCATTTTTCACCCTCCCATATAGAACATGCCTGTCATGGGCCCGATTCACAAAGGTAAAGTTAGACATTTGGTCTAAGTTTAGATCAAAAGTCTTTTTTAAGTTTGAAAGAAAAATTTTATTGAGACAAATAAAGGTATCCGTATTGCAGGGAATAACAGTAAATACATATCAAGGTAATCCATTGACAAAGAGCAAAAAGAAAACAACAATTTCATGCCATCACATTATAATCGGCTTATACTGCATAAAAATAAAAGACAAACTCATGAGTAGGAGATATGCTAGTAATGCATAGAAAATGAATCAAAACAGTATTGAAAATTTGGAAATAAATCTGGGAACGTGTAGGGGGTTCATGGGGGCTTCAGGACCTCAGGGTGGGAGGGCTTTATCTGAGAGGATTTTTTGGCACACATGTCGAGGAATAATGTAACAGGGGACCACAGTTCTAGACGCTTCGCTGCCAACTTCACGGGATATACAAAAGAGGTGTCCAGCCTGTGATTATGGCAGATTACATACCACCACGCCTTATAGGAGATTTTAGTGGAGTCCTTCCAGTTAACCGTGATCTGCTGAAATGCAGCCGCTAACAACAGATCAACAATTTTGGTTTTACCTGGGACATTCTCCCAGCAGGGTGCGAGACTCCCCAAGAAAATATGAGGGGTAGAGAAAGGAAGTGCAGTGTCAAAAATCAAGTTTATTTGGGACCAAACTCGCTCCCAAAAGCTTTGTACAAGTGGGCATAAAAACAGCGCATGAAATATGTCAGCGTTTGGGGACGAACATGACCAGCACGTGTCTGGAGTAGATGCGAATCTTTTGCTCAAAGCACTCGGTGTAAGTAGAATACGATTATACACGAAAAATAACGTTTGTGTGAGGTTTGCTGCCCTGGAGGATTTACGCAGCTTGAGCCAGATATTGTTCCAAAGAGAAAGTGGCCATGAAAGTTGAAAATCACGCTCCCAAGCTTCCTCCACCTTAGATTTCTGTCTAGGGGTACCTGCTCCTTGCAAGTGTTTGTATATGCTAGAAGCCGAGGGTTTAGACTTAAGTAGGGAGGAGAGTTGTGAGGGAGAGGTCTGAAAAGCGGGGACCTGAGGCAATGCAGATAAGTGATCAAACCTATCCATCACAGCCGATTTGAGCAAAGTATATTTATGCGCGAATGAGGCAGGCAAGTCAAAACGTTGTTTAAGCAGGTGAAAGGACATAAACTTTGAGTCCGAAAAAAGTTGGTGTACCCATGCTAAACCCTTTCGACGCCAGGTTTTCCAAAAGAATGGTTTGCCGCGAATAGTCAAATCTTTATTATGCCAGATTGTTGAACTTAGGAAGTGGTCAATCGAATCTGGAGAAGAAGGAGGAGAGGACAACAGGAGTTTGGAAGTCAATTTAATTATAGGAGAGGATACCGCCTGCGGTTTACGTGAAAATGAAAGGTATTCAGGGAAGGAGAAAGGAGAGAGGTAAAGACGCTCTATCCTAAGCCATAGAGGGCAATTCTCCGAGGGGTCAAGCAACCAAAGTGAGGCTTGTCGTAGAAGGAAAGCTTTTTGATAAACCTGAAAATCAGGAAAATTAACTCCTCCCTCAGCTTTTGGGCGAATCAGCTTAGCTAATGACATACGAGGACGCTTTGAATTCCACAAGAAGGAAGAGAGGGCGGAATTAATTTTTTTGAAGAATTTGGCCGGAATGGGGACTGAGATGTTGGATATGGTGTATAGTACAATGGGTGCAAGCATCATCTTTATGGTGTCTAGCCGACCCCACCACGATAAGTACAGTGGATGCCACCTGGCCGTTAAATCAGTGATTTTTTGTAGACATTTGTTTAGACATAGCGCTACTGTGTCAGATATTGAGGGAGTGATATGCATGCCTAAATATCTAATATGAGAGGGGCTCCACGTAAAATTTGAGGCGCTGAAATCCGCTTTAAAAGTGTACTTGGTCAGGGGGAGTATCTCACACTTATCACTATTCAATTTGTAGCCAGAGATTTTAGAGTATGCTTGTACATCTGTCAAAAAGGCAGGAACAGAAACATTAGGATTGGACATGAAAAGCAAAATGTCGTCTGCGTAGGCAGCTAATTTAAGGTGAATGTTCGCTGATTGAAAGCCGAATAAATTTGGGTTTTGGCGAAGCTTAGAGAGAAAGGGCTCCAAGGCTAGATTAAAAAGAAAAGGGGAGAGAGGACAACCCTGGCGGACTCCTCTGCCCAAATCAAAATATGAGGATATCAGACCATTGGCGCAGATAGCCGCACGCGGGTTGGAGTAAAGGAGAGAGATCAGGGATACAAACTTGGGACCGAAGCCGAACCAACGAAGAGTATGAAACAAGTACTTCCATTCGACTCTATCGAACGCCTTCTCGGCGTCAAGCGCTATTGCCGCTAGGGGGTGCTTCAGGGACGAGGATTTGGTCAAGACATCAAAGAGAAGTCTCGTATTGTCCGTGATAAATCTGCCTTTAACAAAGCCCGATTGTTCCGCTTCTAGTAAGTCAGGCAAGTAGGAGTCAAGACGTATGGCTAGGGCTTTTGAGAAGATCTTATAATCTATATTGACCAAAGAAATAGGCCTATAATTTTTGCAGTGTCTATGGTCTTTCCCTTCCTTCGGTATCAAACATATGTGTGCTTCCGAAAAGGTGCCCGAAGAACACCCCAGTGTGTTAAAGGAGGCTATGAGGGAGTGCAACTTGGGTAATAAAAGCTTAGCAAAGTGTTGGAAGAACTCTACTGTAAAGCCATCAGGCCCCGGCGCTTTATCTTTCTTGAGCAGCTGGAGTGCTGCTGACAATTCTTGGTGCGTTAGATCGGATTCCAGGAGAGTGAGATCCGACTGGTGGCAGGGAGGAGTCTGAAGTATTGAAAAAAACTGGGAGAGAGAGTCCTCAGAGGGCTGTGATTCCGAGGTATATAGGGATTTATAAAATAGGGAGAATTCGTTCAGAATATCCGAATCTTTAAATTTTAAATCTAGGCGTTCATCATAGATAGACTCAATATTGAGTCTGTTCTGTTTAACTTTCAGATAGTTAGCCAGAATCTTTCCTGCCTTGTTTTTGCCCCCATAAAATTTGGCACTGGACTTCAATAAGTACAAAGAAGCATCCTCCGTAGATTTTTTATTAAATGCTAATTTGGCGTTGATGAGGGCTGTGAGGGATTGGCTCGAGTGCGAGGTGTAAAAGGAGTGTTCCAGTGTCTTGATGTCCCGTAAAAGGTCAGCAGTAAATTTGCGGGAAAGTTTCCGCCTCTTTGCAACAAAGCCAATCACAAAATCCCTCGCTGAGGCCTTGAAAGCGTCCCATATGGTGGAAAAGGGCATGGATTGGTCAGTATTAAACGCAAAAAACTCTTCAAAAAAAGTAGTAAAAGCAGCGGTAAATTTCGGGTCCAGAAGGAGGGTGTTGTTGAAGCGCCACCTCTTAGGACCTGTGGCTCGGGGGAGAATTTCAAATACAATTGACACAGGGGCATGATCTGATAGCAGTATAGGGCCAATTTCTGCTTGCGTAAGAGTTTGGGAGATAGAATGAGAAACAAAAATGTAGTCGATTCTTGACTGGGTATGATGAGAGGGGGAATAAAAGGTGTACTCCCTGGTGGTTGGATTACAGAGACGCCAGGCGTCAAAGAGTTGGTGCTGGGAGATAACTCGTACAAATGATTTCTGGGGTTTATTGGGGATATAAGGGACCTTGGAGTTTCTATCTATAAAGGGGTCAAAAACCTGATTACAATCCCCAGCAAAAATAAAATTATCTTCCAAACTAAGGGCAAGCTGAGCTGCTAAGGTGGACCAAAAGGATGGTTCTCCGCACGTGGGGGCGTATACATTAAACAGAGATATAGGAACTCCTTTGAAGGACAATTTGACATTTAACCACCGCCCATTAACATCTGAATTCTGAGACAATAATGTAAACGAAAGAGATTTACGGCAAAGAATCATCACACCATTCCGTTTGCCATCCCCAGGAGAGAAAAAGACTTCCCCCACCCAGCCCCTTTTCAGCTTTGACGATTCATCAGCGGAAAGATGAGTCTCTTGCAAAAAGACAATGTCCGCATTTAATTTGGCCAGATGGGTTAAGATCCTTTGCCGTTTAATAGGAGAGTGTAAACCCCTAACGTTCCAAGTAATTAGTTTCAAAGACATGAGCAATCATAAGTAAAACAAAATGCAATTAGAAAGCAGAAAGTCAATGCAGTGCAAAATCCGTAGAAAATGGAAAAAATGTATGGCACAAAAGAGATCTTCTGATTAAAGAGAGGGACAGAGGAAAGAAACAGAGCAAGGACTGAGAAGAGAATAAAGATAAGTAGAAAAGAGGGACTTGGAGCAGTAAGGATACCATAAAGGCAATGAGATACAAATGAAAGAGCACAATGCCAAAACGAAAACATTACAATAACGAGGACACAAAACAAAATATAAAACATACCTACAAAAGGAGAGAATGAGTGGGAGGGTGGGTGAAACCACATGGAGCAGACACACGTCCAGGGAGGATCCGGTGGGGAACGGGGAAGGCCATATGAGGAGACATCATAACTGTGAAATAAGAACATGTGACAGGAATTAATCTCAGGAAGCAACTGTGAGAGAAAAAAAAAAAAAACAAGAACCAAGAAAGTACGAGCCTAAAAAAGAAAAAATATTGAAGAACAATACTGTAACAATGCAAAATCATTAATGCAGTGGAAATCAACACAGAAAGCTGGCACTATTGTATAAAATAGAATGGAAACAACTTCGCCTAGCGAGCGAGAGGACTGTGGAGCAGGGAGACTAATAGAAAAGCACAGATATTGAGTAGCAATTTAAGCAACATGTGAGGAGGATGTCCCGGCAGAGGTGGTGGCATCCATCCTGTGTGAATCAATAAAGCTCTGCAGGCGTCCAGGATCCTCGTAAGTCGTGGTTCTGTTATTGTACGTGACCTTGAAGAGACAAGGGTGAAAGAGGCCAAATCTGGCCCCCATAGAACGAAGATCAGGTCGAAGATTCAGGAAAGCTTTGCGTCTGTCAGCAGTTGCCTTGGAGTAATCCTGCGCAAAAAATAGCGTGGAGCCTGACCATGTGACACGCTGAAGAGCTTTGGCTGCCGCTAACACCTTTAGCAAATCCGTGTACTCTAGGAAGTAGATAATGACCCCCCTCGGTCGCTGGGGAGAGGAGCCAGCCGAAGGAGCGCGCCCCAGCCTGTGAGCTCGTTGGATGTTGAGCATAGTTCCGTCTGACAAGTGAAGGACTTTAGGGAGGAAAGTCTTAAAGAAAGCAATGGGGTCGCTCCCTTCAAGTCCCTCCCCCAGGCCAAAAATACGAAGGTTGTTCCTCCGGTTGCGGTTTTCGAGGTCTTCAACCTGTTTCTGGAGGGTGGTAATTTGCGAGTGCATGACAGGAATTACTTTAGCAGTGTCAGTGAAAGTGGCAACATCATGTTCAACCGCTGTAAGCCTTGTATCGAGTTGCCCCCATTTGTCAGAGAGAGCTTGTAGCGTGGAATTTGTTTCCTCCATAAAGGGTCTAAGAGCCCTTATCTCATGTAGCAAAAGTTCCATGGAGATGTCCGAGGATGCTTTGGGAGGCGAGGGAGGGTCTTTTTTTAGCCTCTTCACGTTCGACTTGGTAGCTGTGGCGGGTGCAGAATCCATCTTTGAGTGCTTGTCTTCTTCCTCAAATATCTGCGAATCTTCCAACTTGGAGAGTTGCGAGAATAAAGTAGAGTTTTTGATAAAAGAACGTGGCGGCAGGGACGGGCTAGTATGCGCGCCCCGTGTCCTACCCATCAACTAGCAGGGCCAGTAGCAGGGCACGTCACGTAAAAAAGAAAAAGAAGAAGCCGCCGACTGTAATACGCAGTAGCTGGTCGCGAGTCAGCGAGCAGGGTAAAGGTGATGATCAGAAATCCTTTGCCAATACGGTTGCC
The DNA here is from genome assembly GCF_964204655.1 of Triturus cristatus. NCBI lineage: Eukaryota > Metazoa > Chordata > Amphibia > Caudata > Salamandridae > Triturus > Triturus cristatus. The sequence goes on from NC_140591.1 coordinate 1,194,950,976, forward strand.
AGAAACCTCAATCCGCCAAAAAAGAGGTCATGAAGAGTAACAGCAGGAAGACTTCGTAGGCTCCGAGCAAAGCTGTGCAGACCCAGTCAGCAATGAGACGAATCATTACCTAAGATGGCGACCACTGCTGGCATCCATGCATACTGAGGTAAAAACAAAGACAGCAACAGAAAAAAAAAACAGGAAGAACGGTCATTCGGACATCGTGATTGGAGGAGACTTCGATTGCCACTAGAATTATGTTCTTAGGTCGCCTTGTGGTGGAAGCTCGTAGAAGGAAAAGCCATTCCGCCGAAAAACAAAATGGCGGTCGCGCTGCTGCTGAATCGAGCCGACACTAATTACCTGACAAAGGCAAAGTAATCGTCTCAAAACTGATCGAAAAGCATGGTGTGCGATGCAGGAACACTTCCCATGCTAACTGCTGCCAGCTGCTTCCTTAGAAATCATCGCGAAGTTGCACTACTCCGCTCCGGGACCGGGAGCCTCACGGAGACGCGTCCATACTCCTTGGGCGTCAAGCCACGCCCCCTCTTAGATCAAAAGTCTAACTTTACTACTTTTCAGGATTCACAAAGGTAAGTTACGAGTAGTATCTTTACGTCCACATTCAGGGCAGAATCTCCGCACTAGGGGTGGTATCTCTGCATCTCAGGGTGGAGATCCACCTCGAGTGTGGAGATTCCAATCTGAGTGTGGAGAATCCACTCTGGGTGCAGAGATTCCACGCAGGGTGCTGATTGGAATCTCTGCACTTGGGATTGAGTTCCGCCCCAACTGCAGAAAATCTGCCCCGACTGCGGGCATAAAGATACCACCCATAACTTACATTTGTGGATACTGAAAGTCGTAAACTTAGACTTTTGGTCTAAGTTTACATTTGTGAATCGGGCCCATAGTCAAGCATAGCAAGATTTATCAGCCCTATCCGAAATACAATTATGTGGAAAAACTCATGTTGGGCTATTTCACTCAAAGACTTTGTAAAAACATGCAGGAATTTACAAAGTAAGTTAGACTCTTGCTTGTTATTCCCCCAAATCTTGTATTACCCATAACTTCAATCTCCAGCAACAAGAACCTAGATACAATAATTCCGTATGGAGGGGAACAAGTAACAGGTATAATAGCAGGTAACTAGTAATGAAGTTGACATGTTCTTAGATTGAATAACTTCTTACAATTTGAATTGGTGATTTTGTCATAGCTATTCAAGTGTGTTAATTGTCTTCTTGGTAGGGCATATGTAAGTGACAGGGATATGTTTATACTGCTAAATTAACATGATGGGGCTTCATGATTTATAGCCACACACAACATGATTTTACAATCTTTAAAAACTGATAATTTGACCCAAAATATGTAGGGAGTTATTTACAAGCCCCTTGTGCCGCTGATGAGTCACTTTTTTTGACATACCCGCAGTTTTTTTATGCCATATTTACAATGTGATGCATCTAGGGAGATGTGTCACTTGTGAGAGACCTGCGTCAGAATAGATCTGTGCCAGAACCTGCAGCGCCACATAAGTTTTAATATGTGCAAGGTAGGCGTTCCTGGGTAATTTTTGTCAAAAATCTGATGCAGGGATATTCACAAGTATTTTGCGAAATGATGCATCTGTTGTTGCAATAAAAGAGAAGTCTGACAGAACAGTCTGCCACCAATACTGACAACATGGACTTCCTTATTGAGCAGCTGGGAGTTGGATGCAAAAGACCACAATCACAACCAGTCCAACCACGCCTTCCTCCCCCACCTTCACCACTGCAAAGGCAGTGCAGGAGAAGGGAGCACATCTACCAACAGAGGACCACCATCATTGAGCACATGGAGCATGAGGCTGTAACATATCACCGCCTCAGGAGGGAGTCCATTGTGCAATTTCTGCATCAGATTACACCACAGCTCCAGCCACCAACTGCCAAAGTCACCAACATCCCACTGCAGGCCAAACTCTTGGCACTATTAGACATGTTGGCCTCTGGATCATTCCAGAACACAGCAGTACTAGTGGCAGGTATATCTCAGTCATCGTTCTCTGCCTTCCCACCATTTGCCTTGGATGCCATATTACACCTCACACCGCAGTACCTCCACTTCCCAAACACCCAACAGCTGCAACTGGAGATCAAACAAGGCGTTTATGCTACGGAAGGCTTCCCACTTGCTCTTAGTGCAATAGACTGCATGTATGTGCAACTGGTTCTTCTTACTGCAATTACTCATCTGTATCACAACAAGAAGCATACCCACTCAATAAATGTCCAGGCCTTAGTGGACCATCGGGGACTCTTTATAAATGTTCTGGCCAAATGTCCAGGGAGTGTGCATGATGCATACATAGTCTGCCACTGCATCATTAATGACCACATCAAAACTGGACAATATGGCAATGGTCTGCTTGCAGACAAGCAACATCCCAATTTCCTACACACCCACCAACAGTTAGAATTGGTGAACATCCGACACATCTCTATGTCCAGAAATGCAGATGAGGCCATGAGTATGAGGCCCGTGCTTCATACATGCACCAAAACGCATGTGTACATATAACCCCCAAGTCATACATGTCAACACATGCAATTTCAGTATGGCTGGCGTAGAAAGGTGGGAGGGTACAGAGCTTACATTAGTGGCACACAATGCAGTGTATCATCACTGTGCGCAAGGGAGTGGTGACATGGGGGTTGTTTTGGGGTTCACAGGCCACTCCAATGGGTTGCCATGTATGTCATGTGTCCAAGCACTGACTACTGTGTGTTGACATCCACATATCCATGCGTCAGTGTAAGGCATGTTAGATATGACACCACCAACATACGCCCCAACTCCTGAGCACAAATATGATACCCCAAAAGATAGGGTAGTACTAATATTTTGCAGGAAATGTTAGTACTGACATGTGCAAGGACTATCATCACCATGTGCAGACAAGATGTATCCATACATGTGGCTTGACATATTAAATAGGAAAATGTCACATCAAACAATCCATGGAAAAAGGGGGCTTTGAACAAAAATGCATCCCATCCAGACACACTTGGGGCCTCTTTACAAGCCCATTGCGCCACTGTTGCATCACATTTTTGAAGCATCAGCAGCTCAATGGCCTTGCCCATATTTACAAACCCACATTCAGTCACCCAGCATGACTTTTCATGACCTTGTAAATATGGCCCCCTTTAACGCATTACTCTGTGCAAAAGGGGCATTCCATGGGTGCTTCTGTGTGTGTTTCCATGCAACATCCATGAAACCTGACACATTCCCAGACTTACAATATTTTGTGAAGCTGGGAATGAGTCAAAATCTTTCGCCTCCCCAAGGGAGGCATAGGGGTCGCGCAACGAGGAGAAATAATTGTATTTCTCCTTGTTTTCTAATCTTTGAATTGGGGCTGCATTCTGCAGCATGCATAGAGGGGAACATTACATCACAGATTATTTTTGTGCAGGAAGGTGTCGCTTCTAGCACAAATACGATGACCCCTACAAAGCAAACACCCTTACACCATGGCACAAGGGTGCCAGCATGGGCATAAGGCAGCCCATTGTGTGCTAGTGCATGGTAAAAGGACAAGAATGTGCCATATCTTGTAGATATAGGTAATTTGTGTCCTTATCTTTTCAAGCATGGCAGCGCAGCAGGAAAGCTTGCAGCACTGCTGTGGAGTAATACATTTTTAATGAGACCCAAAATATTGATCCTAACACCATTTCCACAGGTATGTGTCACACAAAAGTGGGATGAGAAGGCCTAGGACTTCACAGACAGAGTATGTTTGGGCAAGCCAAGATTGTAGCAGTTCCCAGGTGTGTAAGCTGCATGACAAATAGCCCCATACATACTTTGCTTTGCCTACAGCATGTATTCATTTGGCATGTGCACTGTGCAGATCGAATCACCATAAAATAGCCTTTCTGTGTGTGTGGACATACTACCATGAATAAGGTAGCTTTGTAAGTTATTCTATCTCCTCTATATTGGTACTGATTGAGTAATAGAAGCCACATCAATGATTCATGTCGCTTGGAATTTAATGTGGAACCAGAAGCAAATATGACCCAGTAGGAGAGCGTCCTGGACAAATTTAGAATTACATGTACTTGGCAGAACATGGGCGCAAGTTCACAGTTCCAAAAAAAAAAACCTGTACATTCTCAGAGTGTCATATGTAAGGTGATTTGCAATAGCCCTAATGGATTGGTCATGATCGCAAAACAAGTGCACAATACCTCTTAACGCACATATAATACAGACAGTGTATGACTCCATTGTACCATGTAATTACCTCATAGGGGGAAATTACTTGCCCATATACAGCATGTGATTTCGGTCACGTCAGCCTTCATCAGGGGTACCTGCACATCCCTCTGAGTCCTGCATGTGGGTAACATGTTCTATTGGGGAACAACGGAGCTCATGTGAAATCTGCATGAGGCCTATTGATAAGTTGCTAACGAAACAGCTGGAAATCTGCAATGGAAGAGATGGACTGCAATTGCCTTGACAGTTGACCATTTCAGATGGATGTAATGGTGAGGTATCCACACCATGCACAAGGGCATAATGCCCCAGGTCAGTCTTGGAAATGTGTCCAATGCCTCCATTGTAGCTAGCAACATACATGTCTATGTTTGTTAAACATTGGTTGACAGACGTTTGGTATTGTGCAAATGCCCTCACAGTGTATGTTAGCTAGATGGCCATGCAGGTGAATGTGTCACTTCAATTTTGTCACATGGCTGGGTGCCAATAGCTGGTACCTGAGTGTATGCTGCATGGTATTTCACTTTGAGTACCTCGATGGGCGTTGTGTGTAGATGTTTGTGAACACCACTTTGGCCATCCAATTTAGGAATTGAGATTAGCAGGGCTCTGCGTTTCTTTTGACAGACACTGCCATTTGCAGTACCCACAAGGCCAAGTCCAGGCTGCTCATGTTTTGATATAGGATGTGATGAACAAGCTACATGTGTAAGTTGTTGCTAGGTTGCCCTCCAAATGTTTACTGTTTGGCAGTACATACAACTTGTGCATCTGAACTGTAGTCCTGCATGGGACAGCTGAAAGTGTCATCTATGAGCACAATGTCTGAGTCGTATGTCCTTCTTCTCCAACAGACAATATGAGTGCAGAGGAGAAAGGCCAGTACTGCATCCATATGGAGAAGTTCCACCTCATAAGGCACATTGACAAGAGGTTCGGCAGGATGGGCCACAGATTTGACCTTGAGAAGGCATCCAGGACCGGGGTCTCATCTCCTCATGGGAAACTGCCACAGACCACACCGGACACCATGGGAAACCAGGACATGGGACAGGCAGGAGGGCAGGACTCTGTTGCTGGTCCATCATCCGCCCCTACACCTGTGGCAGCCCACCCTCCAAAAGGCAGCACTGGGTATTCTGGGTACAAGAGACACATGTCTCAGGACCCAGACTTAATGAAGCTGCAAGTGGCCACGCTCATGTCAATGGTCCAGAACCTGCAGCAATCTGTGGTCCCATTCCTGGCCCAGTAGTAGGACCCCCTACAAACAATTCGGTCATCCCTAGTTTTGAGTGGTTGTTTTATTGTTCTAATAGTTAGGCACTATATAAGCTTTTTTTTAGACAGGGTTTCTTTAGGATTAGCTTATTTTTTTTTTTACCATTTATGTGTTTAAAGGCTGAAGTTTTAATGGACGGGTTGTGAAGTGGGTGGGTGATCTCTGGGTCATAGATTTTATATCAGAAACAGTATGAAACCCTGAGGTCTACATATACAAAGAACTGAAAAAATGAGGTGAAGTACAGAAAACGGACTATGCCCAATTGAATAATTCAAAGGGCAATCCCTTTTTAGGACGTAATCCCTCACTCACCCTAGGTGACATGCTTCATCATTTGGGATTCTCCTCCCAGAGAAAAAACCTAGTTTCTCTGGGGCCTACAACCCCCTCTCTGAGAGGGAGGAGCTCAGGGATGTTTTAGTAATATACTGGAGGATGAACTAAATCCACACATGATGAGCTAATTGTATGAGTGAGGGGTGCAGTGCTATTAAACAAATAATTCAGTGAAAGAAGTGTATTAAAACTAGTTCAGGAACGGCAGACGAATATAAGGAAAATTGTTGAAAATATTCCACAACCGTACATGACCAGGATTAAAATAGTGAACACGCTTTACAAATACTGATTTTTACACTTAAAACCTACACTTAGGTACCTGATTGCTGTGGACTGACCTACGGAAGCATAATGATGCAGTACATTATGCATGAATACATAAACATATTAAAAATATTAAAAAGTCCTCTGGGAAAGCAGCATGCAGTAATCGCTTCTTATCCTTACATTAGTAAAAAAGTGCAAGGTGCAGTGACAATGAATCAGTGGGTGAATAGCACATATAATAATGGATAGAGGTGAGGTGGCACAACAACCACCAAGTTAGCAGAACAGTATATATCACTCACCCCGCTGGGGTGGGTTGCCATCAACCCACCCCAGCTAAGAATTACCTAGTCTCCTGGGTAGTGGTGAGAGAAAAGAATCAGAATCAGTTGTCAGCTTTTAGCTAGTGCCCAGAGTTAGGAGAGTTAAGGGAAATCCCTTCTGGACTAGCAGTGTCATAAAACTCATGCTTGCGGTGCGGCAAGTGCGCTGGACGACCTACCCTTGCTCTGGAAGATCAGGAAGGTGGAGCGGGGAACCAGATCCTCTCTTTAAATACTCCATAGTCAACCCGGACAGCATGTTGTGAATCGGCGGGGCAAGCAAGGAGCCCGATTGATCCTAGTGTGTATCAAAATTATGCGTCTTCATCAGGAAGATGGCTGTGGGCACTATTTTAGATTGTGAATTCTACTTATGTCAAGGGATGCCTTCCAGCACAAAATGCAATACTGAGAGAATTTTTGCTCTTACTATGTGTGTTGCAAAATGCAGCACACATAGAAAGATGAAATTGCAAATTGATTATCTCTTTGCACTATCCCTATGCCACTCCTGAACAGGCTTGGGCTTTTGACACATTTCCAGGTTTACTCAACATAGTCAATATTCTAATGTGTCAAATGCCATGGGTTTTAGGTAGGAACACAAACCGTAACGCCCATGTCGTGCCTGCCCATCACAGTGTGAGGAAAAGCAGCAACTTGTTATGCGTTCCCTCACACCATGGGGTGCAATTACAAGGCCATTACACCACCGATGCGTCACTTTTATGAGGCACTGGAGGCACAATGGGCTTGCCCATATTTACAAGGCCACGTAACGTCATCCTGCGGGACTTTTCATGGCCTTGTAAATATGGGCCCTTTTCATGCATTAATCTGCATGAAAAGGGCGTTCCATGGGTTTTGCTGTGGGTGTTCCCATGCAACATCGATGGAACTTGACGCAGATTTGAAACATTTTGTATAACTAGGAATGTGTCAGAATCCTATGCCTCCCCATGGGAGGCGTAGGAATTGCACAATGAGGAGAAATGTTATTTCTCCTAATTGTTTCCTCTTTCTATGTGTGCTTCATTCTGAAGCATGCATAGAAAGAGGGAAATGTCATTAATGATTGTTTTTGTGCAGGAGGTGTCCCTTCCTGCACAAAAACAATCATACCCTAAGTGCTGGCATCCTTTCAAAATGATGCAAGGGTGTCTGCACTGGCGCATGACAGAAATTGTGTGCCAGCGCAGGGTAAATCACATTGATGCATCATATTGTTGATAATACAACACATCTCTATGCTTTGAAAATGATGCAGAACGGTGCAACTAAATGGCTTGAATTGCCGCGCTGCATAATTTCCTTGTAGATGAGGCCCCGAGTCTACAAGGCCAAGAAATGCCATGCAGGGTGGCATGATGTAGCATTGTAGATATGTCACTGCACTATGTGCCACCAGTACGTCAATAAAAGTCACCTTTCATCAGTGCACAGGGGATTGTAAATTAACCCCATGATGAGTTGCTGTGGTACATGTTTTTGCCTTGTATTCTGGGAATTGTAGTTCTGTTGATTCATGTTGTACTTTCCACAAAAAGAGGCAATATACAAAGGTGGACGTGGGTTGGTCCTAGACTTCACACATGGAAGGGACAAGTGTGATTGAGCTTGACTAAGCTGTGCAATATGTGACTGGACAGTGTGATTTAAATCTATGTGCTGTTTCTGGAAACATGAGCCAGATCGAGACCCATTAACCTGCACACAGCGCACAGGAGCACTGGGACATTATTATTATTATTATTATTATTATTATTATTATTATTATTATTATTATTATTAAACTGAATTTGTAAGGCACACAGCTACCCCAAAAGGTTTCCCGGCGCCAATTGGTAGGAGAAAAAAGAGCGGAACATAGCTATCTTCACTGCACAACATAACCTTTTAGCCCATATTGCCCCTTGTTGCAAGTTACTGTGTAGGTCTTGTTGGTCCTCGTGTCCAGGACTGTCCTGTCCTGTCCTGGAATTCCTGCCACCAACTCATCTGTGATGACAGCTGCCACCCACTCCTCCAAGGCATCTAGCACCTTCTGGTCTGCCTGGCTTCCTCCCCAGGTCTGCAATGCTGCCTTGAGTTTTGCAGCAAGTTGACCCTTTGTTCTGCGCTTATAGTTGTGCACCCCTTCTAGCAGTCCGTAACTGTCTTGGCTTGTCCGACACTGTCGATTTTCTCCTGTAGTGGCAACTTTGAGGTGACAAAGAGCTGATATTGATGCTCTGTCACCTCTAAGACCAGTTTCTCATTTTCCTCGTCCCTGAAGTTGGACTTCTGCTTCCTCCTCCCCTGGGAGGTAAACAACGTTTACCCCAAAACTGTTTCCCTGCTTGGAATCACAATGCGGTCGTTACAACGACCGCGTTGTGATTCCGCATACCATTACTCCGCAAGTCGGAAGAACGACTTGCGGAGGGGGGAGGAGGTGTTGGATTTAAAATCCAACACCTTCCCTAGTGTCCGCACAGACTGGAGTTGGAATAGTAAATTATACTATTCCAACATCCAGCGCCCCCCCTCCGTAAGTCGTTGTTCCGACTTGCGGAGTAATGGTATGCAGAATCACAACGCGGTCGCTAAGTGGTGGGCTAGTTGGCCCCCAGGAACCCTCAGAATTGAAGAGGAATTAATTCCCCAACACTAAACGCGCCACAAGGCGCGTTTGCACACATGTCACCTCAGGCCACACCCCCTTCCTTCACCACTGTGCAAACGCGCCCCCTGGTGAGTTGTAAGTTGGGGAATTAATTCCTCCTGAATAGTGAAGGTCCCTGGGAGCCATCTAGCCCATCAGGTACCTCCAGTATGCACCATGGAGCTGCGTTGCAGAGAGGTGTTCAGAGGCCACGCCCCATTTTACACCTCTCTGCAATGCAACTCTGTGGCACTTACTGGATGTATCTGGTGTGTTAGTTGGCCCCCAGGGACCCTCAGGATTCAAAGGGGCTTAATTCTCCAACTTAAAACGCATCACAGGGCACATTTGCACACTTGTGACATCAGGCCACGAACCCTCCCTGCACCACTGCGCAAACGCACCCCCTGGTGCATTGTAAATTGGGGGAGATTGGGCTAGTTGGCCCCCAGGGACCCTCAGGATTGAAGAGGAATTAATTCCCCAACCTAATACGCGCCACAGGGCGGGTTTGCACACATGTCCCCTCAGGCCCCGCCCCCTACCTTTACCACTGTGCAAACACGCCCCGTGGCGTGTTTTAGGTTGAGGGATTAAGTCTCCTTGAATCCTGAGAGTCCCTGGGGTCCAACTATCCCATGAGGTACCTCCCGTAAGCGCCACAGAGCTGCGTTGCAGAGAGGCATACAAAGGGGCATGGCCTGAGCCACCTCTCTGCAACGCAGCCCTGTGGTGCCCACTGGAGGTACCTGGTGGGCTAGTTGGCCCCCAGGGACCCCCAGTATTGAAGGGTAATTAATTCCCCAATTTAAAAAGCGTCACAGGGCGCGTTTGCAGACTGTTTTTGTGAGGGGGCGGGGCCTAGGCACCATCACGTGTCTTTTTTTTTAAAAAATTGAAAGGGGGGCTGTGTGGCCCCCTTCCTTTTACTTTTTTGGGGCCCTGGGGACCCTATCCCCCAGGGCCTGACCCCCAAATTAAAAAAATAATTTATCGACGGGAAGGGGGCCGCGTGGGGGGAGCCCCAATGCCCCCACGATCCCTGCCGGCTTCCCGCGTCCTGTGGGAGCCGGCATTGCTTTTCCACATGGGGAGCTGCTAAGATGCAGCTCCCCCGTGTGGAAAAGCAATCTGTTTTGCTTCATTGAAGCGAGAGAAGGTTTCCCTGTTCTCGCTTCAATTAAGCAAAGCAGTTTGCAATGACAGGGCGGGAGCCATGAGGCTCCCGCCCTGTCATTGCAAACAGCAGTGTCCCGGGGTGGGCACCCGGGGACACTGCACGAGCCGGCCCTGGGGTGTGGCGGGCCCCAGGGCCATCACAGGTTCCAGGAGGGGGGCCGCGTGGCCCCCCTCCCACTTAATGCAAAGCCCCGGGTGGTGGTGGTCCCCGGGGCTCGGGGTTCCGTAACGGACCCCCTAATTTGAATATTTAGTGCCCCGGGGAGGTGGCTGTCCCCGGAGCGTGTGGGGGGGCTCGAGCCCCCCACACAGGTTTATTTTTTTTTTTTTAAAGCCCCGGGGGGTGGCGGTCCCCGAGGCTGCAGGGGGCCGTGTGCCCCCCGCAATCAAATAATGAAAGCCCCGGGGGAGGTGGTCCCTGAGGCTTGGGGGGCTTTAGAGGCCCCCCACACATTTAAAAATGTGTGGCAGTCCCCGTGGCTGTGGGGGGCTGCGTGCCTCCCTGCAAATCATTAACCAAGCCCCGGGGCAGTGTGGTGGAGATTAGGGCCCCCCACACTTTTTTTCTCTGCCCTCGGGACCTGGCCCACCCGGGGGCTAAATATTAACGAAGCACGGGAGTCCGCGCTTCGTTTTTAAAAAAAATTTGGCCGAAATTCACGCTGGGTGAGCGAATGTCACCGATTAAAAAAAAAATGAAAATGCTTTTTTTGGCCCTGGGGGTCCTTGTGGGACCCCCTGAGCAGGCCTAGGGGGTCAGGGGGTTTCTACCCTGCCCCCTTTTCTTGCTTTTTGGGATTCTTTTTCTGTTTTCTTGTGCCTCGGTTCAACCGAGGCACAAGATGGCTGCCAACACTTCCTTGTTTGGAGTGTTGAGCTCGTGATCGGGAGGGTGCGAGGATCCAACGCGGCCATAGATATCACTATATTTAATTCTTAATTTCTCAAAAACTACTGAACGGATTTACACCATTTTTTAAAAGGTCGCTTTCTGAGCCAAGCAGTACCCTTTTGCCAAATTTGGTGTAATTCCGTTCAGCAGTTTTTGCTACAACCGTATCTAAAGTTTTCTATGGGAAAATGATTTTGTGACCACAATTCTTTGAATTTCTCAGGAACTACTGAACAGATTTACACCATTTTTAAAAAAGGGCGCTTTCTGAACCAAGGGCTACCTTTTTGCAAAATTTGGTGTAATTCCGTTCAGCAGTTCGGGCTGTAGCAGTGTCTAAAATTTCCTATGGGAAATAACATGGGGAAAACGCGTTTTGGGACCCCCCTTTTTTCTTGGCCTCCGCTTGACGAATCACCCCGAATCTTTCAGGATAGGAGCTGACCGGAATGGGCCATTAGTTTTGAAAATTTCGCAAAGATTCGTCAACCGGCGCCAAAGTTATTGGGAATAGAATGTTACGATTTTCCTATGGATAATAGGTTCTAACTATAACTACCTACTGGCGACCACCAGTAGGTAATATATATACACAAACACACACATGTAATTATTTATATGTTTGTTATATATGTTCAGACACATTATTTATTAAGAATGTGTGTGTGTGTATATATTATATATATATAATAGTATATATATATTATATATATATATATATATATATATATATATATATATATATATATATATATATATATATATATATATATATATATATATATATATATATATATATATATATATCTCCATACACCCCACAACCCACACCCACCCTAAACCTTACAAATACCATTGCCACCCAAAACACCATACCCACCCTAAACCCTAAAAATACCCTTGCCACTCAAAAACCCATTCCCACCTTTAACCCTAAAATTACCCTTGCTACCCTAAAACCCATACCCACGCTAAAAATACCCTTGCCAACCAAAAACCCATTACAACACCGAACTCTACAATTAACCTTGCCACCCAAAAACACATAACGACCCTAAACCCTAAAATTTCCCTTGCCACCAAAAAGCCCACTTTCACCCTAAACCCTAAAAGTATCCTTGCCACACAAAAACCCATACCCACCCTAAACCCTAAAAACCCATACTTACATTTAAAATCCATATGCGTTTAGCATTCATGTCTTTACAACGAAATTCCTTGTAAAGGCATGCACTGTAGAGGCATATTCGGGGTAAAAGTTTGCATTGTAATGTAAATATGTTGTGATGGTATCTGTGTTGTTATAACTGCGTTGTAATGGCACATGTTGAAATGACCGCGATGTAATGGTTGTATCCCGAATGTGTGCTCCTGCAGGGGGGCAGTGGATCCACATTTGCAGGGACTGAGGTGGCTGCAGGTGTTTCCTCTTGTGGCAGGGCCTCCATTTCTGTGCCTGAGGCAGAAGTAGTTTACCCAGATGTTGTTAGATCACAGAAAGGGAAAGATGGTGCTGTAAAAGCTCTGCACATATGGTTGAATGTGTCATGCAGTACCTTAATCAGGGAACCCCCCCGGGGTTGTAATTTTCCATTTGAACATTGAGCCTCCTCTACAACTGCGTCATGTCCCATAGCCCTGTAAGGTCCTGGCCCATCATGTCTTGGTACTGATGGAAGGATCCCAAGACTTGTTTAAGGGTGGCCTAGGTGACAGTTAACCCAGTGACCTCATGTTTCTGTCCCACAGGTTTGTTCATGTGACCCCCTACCTCCACTACCCTGTGATCTTTAGTCAGTATGCCCTATCCCACTGGTTCCTGGCTGAACTGTAGGTGGTGGTTTCTCAACAGCAGCCAGGACTGGAAAGCACAAAATCCAAGTGGTACTGGTTTGGACACAGGAAGTGGACGTATCCATGATCTCAAGTTTTGTAACAGCTGGCGTTGGAGGTGTAGGTGTGATCTGAGTAAGACTCACTGGAGCCATCTGCCCAGGCTGACCAGATGGACCAGGCCTCTCCTCTTCATCCAGATTTTCAGGAGTGGAGTCATCCCTAGAGGCTTGATCCTGGGCTGGAGTGGAAGTTTCCTGAGTGCCAGATGTGTGGCAACATGCTCTGGCTGTTGAACCTATTATAAATGTCAACATATGAATACAAAGTCTAAGTATGGAGTACACATACAATGTGTTTTATGCAAAAAAATTAGCAACCTAAAAGAGAAAAGGAAATCAGTATAATGATTATACCCTTCAGTGGTATTGTGATTATTTACACTAACAGTTTAAATTTCATACAAAAAACTTCAAATAAACAGGTAAGAAGATTTCCTGAAATGTAAACAAAAAACATTTACTAACTATGCACGAAATATATCAACCATTCAACACAACAGACATTTACACAGCTTAATAGAATGTTTAGATTTAGTCAAAATATTAACAGTGCACCTATACCACTTATATTCAGCATACAATATTACCTACTTTAAATGTTTTAGATTAACAAACTTGGATTTGTGCAACTAATGATATCAGTTCAATATATGAAAAGAAAATGACAACATACAAAACCTTCAACACAAACAATTTTCAAACGTAGGATTAAATAGAGATTGATCAATAAAATACATTTTACCATATGTGAAAAATATCCACCTTTTCACCCACGCATCATTTTCTGCCAGTCATATTACATTTCACCCGTCCTTCCTCCTTCCATCCTTCTTTGCCATCAATCCATCAAGGTCTGACTCTTCTTCATGAAACCTTCTCTGCTGAGTTGAAGATAGAAGAGGCCACTAGTTACTCAACTTCAGCTGTATATGCTAATGCTAAGTAAGGAAGGGGTGTCTTCAACTGTTCAAAACTTAAGCCCCGATTAAGATGTCAGACAGACCTGAGTCCGTCCAACATCATTTGGGAACTGGGAACGAATAACCTCCTGTTATCGGTCTCAACCCAGCAATTAGGATGCGATCGAACACTGTTATTGCATTCCTATTCTTTACAATGGGAGCATGCATTTTGACTGGACTGCATGCTGTTATTGTAAAGAGCTGAGGTGCAGTTCATCCCTGCACCCTGTGGCAGGCCCCTCAAGGTGCCTTCCACCGGGTGCAGAGATCAACAGGGGGACACCATATGTGCCCCCTAGGCTTCCATCCAGTGGCCTTGCACCCAAGGGGGCCTCACTGGGGGTCCCAAAAGTTGGATTCCCACAGCCTTTCAGTGTCGCAAAGGCCGGCACAGAAAGGCTGTGGGAATCTGCCATCGTAATCCCTCGAGTGGAAAGAGCCACCTGAGGGATTACTGGAGGCGTTTCGAATGGCAGACGGGCTATCCAAGCCCATCAGAGGCAATTTGGAAATCCGGTTTGGATTCCTTTCCGAGCAACCCCATCAAAATGGGTCGGTCAGAAAGGAATCCAAACAGCCAATAACGATGTCATAGGAACGGTCCTGACCGAAGGTCGGAGCTGTTTCCTATGGCATTGTAATTGGGCCCTATGTCTCACTCTCAAAAGTACAATGTACACCCTTGCAAAGAGGAAATAAATTAATGAGCAATATGTTTTACCACCACCCACCACTGCCTGTTCCCATGAGGCACAGGGTCAGACTGATTTGCATATGGCCATGTCTGAACTGGGGTGGCAGAGTGGGCTAAAGAACGGTGATGGATCAAACCCAGATCTGTTGACTGGGTGTGAGTGTTTGATTGGTTCTGATGCTCCGTCCATCACCACCCCCTTTTGTACCGCTTTGTCCGCCATAAGTTGGCAGGGTATGCTCAGACGTGAGTCCCTTGCTCACTTTGCCACTGGATTCAAGCAAGCCTGGCTGAAGACGGCTGAAATGCCAGAAACCGGTCCTAGGAAGCTTGTTTCCGGTCCAGGGAAGGCATGGCTTGGCAGTTCGGGCTGGACTGTTCCCATGAGGCACAGGGTCAGACTGATTTGCATATGGCCATGTCTGAACTGGGGTGGCAGAGTGGGCTAAAGAACGGTGATGGATCAAACCCAGATCTGTTGACTGGGTGTGAGTGTTTGATTGGTTCTGATGCTCCGTCCATCACCACCCCCTTTTGTACCGCTTTGTCTGCCATAAGTTGGCAGGGTATGCTCAGACGTGAGTCCCTTGCTCACTTTGCCACTGGATTCAAGCAAGCCTGGCTGAAGACGGCTGAAATGCCAGAAACCGGTCCTAGGAAGCTTGTTTCCGGTCCAGGGAAGGCATGGCTTGGCAGTTCGGGCTGGACTGTTCCCATGAGGCACAGGGTCAGACTGATTTGCATATGGCCATGTCTGAACTGGGATGGCAGAGTGGGCTAAAGAACGGTGATGGATCAAACCCAGATCTGTTGACTGGGTGTGAGTGTTTTATTGGTTCTGATGCTCCGTCCATCACCACCCCCTTTTGTACCGCTTTATCCGCCATAAGTTGGCAGGGTATGCTCAGACGTGAGTCCCTTGCTCACTTTGCCACTGGATTCAAGCAAGCCTGGCTGAAGACGGCTGAAATGCCAGAAACCGGTCCTAGGAAGCTTGTTTCCGGTCCAGGGAAGGCATGGCTTGGCAGTTCGGGCTGGACTATTCCCATGAGGCACAGGGTCAGACTAATTTGCATATGGCCATGTCTGAACTGGGGTGGCAGAGTGGGCTAAAGAACGGTGATGGATCAAACCCAGATCTGTTGACTGGGTGTGAGTGTTTGATTGGTTCTGATGCTCCGTCCATCACCACCCCCTTTTGTACCGCTTTGTCCGCCATAAGTTGGCAGGGTATGCTCAGACGTGAGTCCCTTGCTCACTTTGCCACTGGATTCAAGCAAGCCTGGCTGAAGACGGCTGAAATGCCAGAAACCGGTCCTAGGAAGCTTGTTTCCGGTCCAGGGAAGGCATGGCTTGGCAGTTCGGGCTGGACTGTTCCCATGAGGCACAGGGTCAGACTGATTTGCATATGGCCATGTCTGAACTGGGGTGGCAGAGTGGGCTAAAGAACAGTGATGGATCAAACCCAGATCTGTTGACTGGGTGTGAGTGTTTGATTGGTTCTGATGTTCCGTCCATCACCACCCCCTTTTGTACCTCATAGATCTCAAAGCAGCTTTCGACCATGTAGATAGAGGCATCTTGTGGAAAAAATGAAGGGACTGGAACATCCAACCTAACATGCTAAGGTCAGACTAGGTAAACTCGCACCCACCGTGCCTGGGCCTCTCAAGTCTATCACATCTCTCCTATGCGGATGATGTTGTATTGCTTGTCTACCAAAAGTTGGATTGCAAAAATCAGTAATTTAACCGAAGAACTTTGTCAGTGGTTACAACCTTGAAATTAATACAACCAAAATAGAAACAGTGACTATCAGTAGCTGACCAGGCCCACCAGTCAAGATCTGGCTGGACGAGACGATGCTAGAGGAGGCTACAAGTTTTATGTATCTGGGAGTATATATTGAGTAAATCACCATGAGCAGAAATGACAATAGATGGAAACGCCCTGATCTTTGTGTTTTGCACACTGGCCAGGAAATTAGATGTCCCTTCTTTTAAACCATTACTGTCAGTAATAGCGGCCAAATTGCTACTGACCATAGCTCATGTAAGTGTTGCTTTGCATGGGAAAGATGCACTCTTTTTGGACAGCCTGCAGGTGAGTGCATTTAAGCAGGTGTTCAGGCTTCCTAAAAATGCCTCTCTGGCGCAGGTCCATTTCAAATTTAGGCTCATAAAGTAGGTACTTGGGAAAATGTACACCACCATAAAGTGCTAATACAACATGTTATCAAATATAGGAAGATTAATATTAAAAAAATCAGCATGGTCAGCTCTGGAAAAAGATCTTCAATCTACCTACCATAAATATCTCTACACTACATTAGAACTGAGAAATACAGCCCAGTTATGGAATAAGAATCGGCACCTTTCAACTTTTAGGCAAGTGGTAAATAAAACTGCAAAAATGCAATCATATAGGGACGACAAAAATAGCCTCAGCTGCCCTACGCATGCCTGGATGGTGCTTAAATATTACGATAGCCTGAAGCCAGCCCCAAACTTAAGTCTTACATTCTCGGTGCATTAAAGAGAAGGTTGATGACGATTTGAATTGACCATCGCTGGCAGATCCACCGTCTTGGAAATATAGTGACTCTACATCATGTAGACTCTATGAATCCGAGAAGGACTTTGTACACTTGGGGGAAGATTTATGAGGGACTTGCGCCCCTTTTACGCCGCCGTTGCGTCACTTTTGTGACGCAGCGGCAGCGTAAACCCTGCGCCATGTTGCGCCCCATTTACATCGTGACGCATCTATGGAGATGCGTCACGGTGTAAAGCCCTGCGCCACATGAAACCTGCGTCAGGTTTCATGTGGGCGTTGCTACTCAGGGGGGGCGTTCCGTCGCAGGAACGCCCCTGAAAAGTGACTCAGTGAAATCTATAAGATTTCACTGAGTCACTTTCCCAACGCTGATGCGTCAAAACCCTGCGCCTGCTTGAAGCAGGCGTAAGGCTTGACGCACCATGTTAGGGATAGGGTAGGTTGGAACAGTGCTGGAGTTGCGTCGCGCTTGCGACGCAACTTCAGCACTGCGCCAACCTTACGCCGGCAGATGCGTCACGTATCTGCTTGTCCTTGCGCCATGATGCGCCGCATTGTAAATGCGGCGCATCTGCGGTGGCGCAAGGGCAAACTTGCATGACGCAACTTCCCTGGCGCATCCATGCTGATATGCAGGGATGCGCCAGGGAATATAAATCTGCCCCTAGATTTGTATATGCCCCTTTCTACAAAAGGCACGTGTCACTCTGTTAAAAACAAGCTTTATTGCTGGGGGCATACAAACATGTAGGGCTGCCATAATGAAATGTCTTTATCCTGATGACCCCCAACTGAATGGCAAGCTAATGAATATCTAAAAAGCAGTACCTTTCAAATCAAATTGATTCCTACTGCAAACTGCCATGGTTTGGAAGGCAAAAAGAACACTGAACTGACTGCGCTTAACAGGAACCTCCTGACAAATACTTTCACTAATCAGATGGTGGCATGATGGTAACAGTATTACACTTTATCAGCAGACGTTGGGCCCGATTCACAGAACAAACTTAAGACAAAATCCTAAACTTAGTACCATTTTGGTATTCACAGAATGCACTTACTACTTCTGGTATTCACAGAATGAACTTACTACTTTTGCGATTCACAGAATAAACTTACTACTTTTGCTATTCACAGAATGGATTTACGACTACTAACTTTACGTCCGCACTCGGGCCGGAAATTCCGGCCCGGAGGCGGAGCTTCCGGCCCAGAGGTGGGGATTCCGGCCAGTGGCGGAGATTTAGCTATGGCCAAAATCTCCACCTCTGGGCCAGAAGCTCCGCCTCCGGCCCGGAAGCCCCGCCTCCGGCCCGGAAGCCCCGCCTCCGGGCTGGAAGCTCCGCCTCCGGGCCGGAATTTCCGGCCCGAGTGCGGACGTAAAGTTAGTAGTCGTAAATCCATTCTGTGAATAGCAAAAGTAGTAAGTTTATTCTGTGAATCGCAAAAGTAGTAAGTTCATTCTGTGAATACCAGAAGTAGTAAGTGCATTCTGTGAATACCAAAATGGTACTAAGTTTAGGATTTTGTCTTAAGTTTGTTCTGTGAATCGGGCCCTATGTTCTCTATAACCGGTCAAAATGTTGCCGATATTATTATCTATTAATGAATTGGAATTGCTGCAATTGTTTAAAGCTGTGCTCATTATTTTATGTATCTTATTATATAGATTGATTACTTGCATGTTGTATAGTAACATTGTTACCATTTTAATTAACCAACACAATGAAGAGTTTTTGATTAGATTTCTGAGAATTAATGGACAGCTCCCTGTGTAAGAGAAAAATAATTTTTGCTCCACTGGTGGATTAATTGTATACTTAATATGTATAAATCAAAAGGTAACATACAACAGGAAATACCCTTTAAACTCTCAGAGATTAGTATAGTGGATAAGCAATGTGGGGTAGATCCAATGTGTACAAATACGTCCCTTCTCCTTCATAGAAAAATAATTTGGGAATCTAATACGATCAACCAACTTTTCTTGGGCCCAAGGCCCAAATGGGATTACAGAATATAATAAAGCTTTAACTAAAACTCTGAGTGTCATAGTTATAACCACTCACCAGTAAAATTATAAAATACAATCACTATCTAGAAAAAAATGTATCATTCAGTCCCAGCAACCCAGAGGATGGAAGCACTGATGTATTTTTCTGGCAAGATTTTTACTAAACATCACTGAAAAAGCCTTGAGGAATATTTGTGTACACAGTGGGTATACTACCCATGCTTCAGATAGGTAAACGAAGAAACAACTCTACCGCCGATTTTTGTTTTCTCCTCAAGCTTCTTCCTATAAAGCACTCGATCCAAAAGAAGGTCTCTTGTATGTGACATATATTTAGTTAACAAGATCCCTGGATGTAATGGATAGAAATACATGATAGAGCAATTTGTTTACATTGGGAGCTCCAGTAATATTACCTAGGCCTGGGCAGAGTTCGCAGAGTTCCGCGTAGTGACCTGACAGCTCCGCCATGCTACAAGGAGTTCCGCACGTGGGGGAGTGTGTTAGGTCATGCCGTTCACAATAATGTTTAGCACCGGGTGTTTGTCAAGTGCAAACGGCACCGTGTGCGGTTCATGAGGGTGCACCTTTTGTCTGCCCTCAAGTAGATGTTCTACTCGAGTGCCAGCTTCCTCAACGTGAATGGAAGGTTTGTCAACGCAAGCAGTAGCGGCCATCCATGACCGCCCATGTTGAGAAATCTTGCCGGGAGATGGTCTGGAGTAAACATTTTCTCACTTGCGCTCACCAACTTAATGTTGGCGGGAGGGAGCACGGAAAAACTTCGCTCTGCTATGCATACATGACAATGTTTTTTGCACAATTTCCATATAATATGGATGGTCTTTGCATCCCCTGCTAACATGCTTATTTGCATAGTGATTTACAGGAACATTCTTTCAACAGTGATAGTCCTGCATTGAAGGCTAACATAATGGGTTGAACACAGCACCTAGACATAGTGTCTCTACCCAAGCAGGCAAGTTGTAGCATAAAGGAGCACCACAGGTGATTTGAATTGTAAAATGATACAAGAAGCGACACAAGAGTAGCGATACAAGAGGCATTGGTTCATGACTTGTAGGTCAACTGAGAGTCAGAGACTGAACACAGAGTTGATCCTTATCCTGTTGGGACATAACAGGTAAGTACTTTATGAGTACCTTGATTAAAGTAAATGTTAATATACATGACTGTGATCCAGCTTAAAAGCTGGTTATTTTTTGCACAACACTTAAACTGAACATGAGAACGAAAACACATATGAAAATGAATGTGCACCTTGCACATGTTTTAGAGAATGACAATTATTTTGAGAACAATATAGTACAAGCACCATAAAAGTATGCATAGCTTTGTAGAAATAGAAGATTATCATATATGGTGTATCTAATCTGTCTACCAGTTGAGTTTCATATAAGATTTAAACAATGTTGCAATGAACAAAAATGTATTTTCTGAAAATTACGCAATTAATAAGAAATTACTAAATGACAACTCAACATTGATGAATTATTTAGTCTCATCTACAATTGTGCAGACTTTTATTATAAATGTGAATGTTTGGCAATCCCATTGTAATGCGCCTTTGAAATTAAAAAGTTGGTTGAAAATCAAAAAGCAATTACTTAGATGAATGAAACTTTATATACTGAATCTTTATATTTATACCATCTTAAATTTCATAAAACGAATATTTTATAGCCGTAATAAACTTATAATTTACATGAAGGCACTTTGTAATTGTGGTAATGTTGAATACTTCAATGAAACAATCTATAATACTTGACACACAATCCTTAATTTTATTGCATCCGCTTGAATCTAATTTATGTATTCACATATTAATTATGATGTACTGTTTGAATGCATTAACTTGACTTTTTTCATTAGGCCTGTACTTTCTCATGGTGTTAGTAAAAAGGAATCCAGCTCCGTTTCACACTCACGTAAATTTCTTGTACTTACCCATGACATTTTGGAATTAAATGATGCATAATGTAATAGCTATATGGATACTACAGTTTGACACAAACTCATGACACTAAAACAAGGTAAACTGCAGTAACAAATAGCTCTTTGTGGACTAGCCTGTGTGCTCAGAATGGACAACCGATTCCCATGAACAGTGTGGGATAGAATGTACCTGAAGCCACTTTTGCTCCTTGTGAGTGGATGATGATCACATATGGATCGAACGATGATGGTGTGACATGGTGGGTGTTACACTCGGAATAATGAACTATAATACCAAAACCCTTTGTTGGAGCAGCAGGACTTTCTAGCCCATTTTTCTTCCTTTTCCATGGCTGCTGCATTCCAGACGATCCACTACAAATGGTGTCTGATGCATTTCACTGTTGACATATGAGATGAATGTGTATACAACTGAAGTGTCATGGAGATAAATAAAATGAATTTCAAATGCATTTTCGAACCAGTGTTTAACCTATCTAATGCTTTCAGCTGTTATTTTTGGATTAACCAAATTTTCCATGTACCCAATGATCATATAAATGAAATTGCTTAATAACCATCTGTGCCCAATAAATTGAGATTTTCATCAAAGTGCATGTGATATTGTAGCATTTGCATTTTATTGTCAAATGTGAGGTTGAAGTGTAGTGTCCAATGTTGTTGTGATGTGTGTACCTTCTTAAATATAAGGAAGGAGAAGTTTAGTATTCTGTGTGCATGCTTTTAGCGCGAACTACGCAAAAGTGTTACATTGTGTGATCTCTCATGTGATGTGGATTCTGAGACTAGCCCCTACAACCATGGTTGTCTGAGAATAGTTTGATCTGGATTGTTTCATTGCCATTGTGTGACTGGTCAAAACAGTTGTGTAGAGCTGGTGAAGCTAGGTTGAGGTGGTAGTTTGGCCCCTTTATTCGAATAAAAAGCCTACAGGGGACGCAGTCTCCAGTGTGTTTCTATAGCATGTAGTCTCTTTTTGAATTTCAGTAGTTTAGCCAGTGAACATTTTAAGATGTTTAAAGACTTTAGCAAGCTCAAAGATTTTTCTTCAGGATATACAATAGATCATAGCTTCTAACCTCAACTACTAGACATGGTAATGTTAAGACGCACATCCCTAAGAAGACACAGACAAGAAGGCACCAGTTCCTTTTATTGCTTCACAGAGTCAAGGTATTTCACCTGGAACCTGAAATCTGAATCTCTGTCCACACACCAGTCCTGGATGCAGTCATCACTTTACTAGCCAATGTTCCAGACTCCCACCAAACTGTTAACTCCCATGTGTAATGTCCTCCATGATTTTTTATGTTACGTTATATTATATTGTGTTATGTTACATTACGTTAGGTTACATTACGTTACGGTATGTTATTTTCCTTTAGGAAATGGGTTATTAGTTCAGAGGACTACATACCCACCTCAAGTAATAATCGTAATCCTTTCCAGAGTCAATCACTAAAGTCATTAAATTGACCTGAGCTCAGACAAGCTTAACACAGAGGCAAAGTGTAAAGTATTTATGCAGTACTAAAAAAGCCATAAAGTTCAAATGCAAAACAATACCAAATTTCAAAATGAATTACAAAAATAAAAGTAACTTAAACAAAAATAACATAACAATGACAAATATCCAATATGGGGAACCACAGATATGAAATTTTAAAATTTTAAGAAGAAATAGCGGCAAGAAGCACAAAGTACCAATGATATTCAATAATCACAGTAGAACAGCGTCTTGGCACAATTTGGCGTTGACCGAGATGGACCAGATACACTGACCAGGTTCTCCTCTGCAAACATTTTTAGCTTTTGACTCGGTCTTTTAAGTCTCAATCGACTATAGAAGTACACGTATAAAGCACACCAGTACTTCAGAGGAGGCTCTGGGTGTCAGTAAGAGGCCAACAGCAGAGTCCAGTCCAGTTGCCACTGTTCAGCAGCCAGTTGCTGCAAAGGGCTTGTAAAGCATGTTGTAGCCCTGTACCTTGAACAGGCGGACAACCTTATGACGCTTGGAGTCCACTTCTTTGTCCTGGGACAAGAGGGAGAGCAGGTCCTATCTTCTAGGGCTCTTCTGAGGTCCCAGGCAGCTGGTTCAGTCCTCTTCTGATCTTCCACAGATCCAGAAATGTTCTGAAGTGGGTGCCTGGAGATGCCACATTTATGCATGGCACAAGTTGGTGAATGGGAATGACACCATGGGATTCCCTAACCAATGGGATAAAGGTTCCTACTGCTAACCCTACCCACTTTCATCATTTTCAAGATTTTCTAATTTGCAGTCATGGATAGGCGTGCAATCATGTTTAAACTGTCTCTGTAGTGGATTACACAATGGGTACTACAGTCCACTTGTGACATGTAACTTACAGGCCCTGGGTATACTTTGTACTATGTACTAGGGACCTAAAGGTAAGTTAAATATGCCATTAGGAATACACCCATATTACCACGTTGAAAGGAGGAGCACAAACACTTTATGACTGGTTAGCACAGTGCACTGAGTTCTACAGCCAGCAGAAATATAGGGTTCAGCTGAAAGCAACAAAAAAACATCTGTTGTAACCATGCAAAAAGAGGCATATTTCCTAAAGTTCTTATTTTCTGATATTTGTATTTAAAAAGGAAAATCTTCCAAATCCTCTACAGGTACCAATGGAAGTGAGTTCCCTTTTTGATGCTGCTAATAGAAAGGCACTGTCACTATGGGTGTTTGTTCTAGATTTCGTGACCTACAGTAAAAACTGGTGCGCTGGGAGCGAAATTTTACCTGACTGATAGCCCTTGAACTAGAGTGCCCAGCAATCGCTTTTTTTGCATACATGACCTGCTTAACGATAATGATCATAGCTTCAAAAGTGGTCCTATGCTTGATGAGCAGCCAGTGCAAGGATTGAATAATCTGAGTGATGTGCTCACATCAGGACAGACCACAAATAAGTTTAAAGGCAGCAATTTGAAAAAGCTGAAGATAGAGTAATTATTTATTACGGACAGCAAGACAATATGGCGGGTGCAGTGAAGTCTTGACTGCACGGAAGCATTTGCTACATGCAAAAGTACATTTAATGTAGGGACTAAGGGGCAGATCTATGTCGGAGATGCGCCACTTTTACGCCGCCGTTGCGTCACTTTTGTGACGCAGCGGCGGTGTAAACCCTGCGCCACGTTGCGCCATATTTACATCGTGACGCATCTATGGAGATGCGTCACGATGTAAAGCCCTGCGCCACGTAAAACCTGCGTCAGGTTTCACGTGGGCGTGTTGACATAGGGGGGGCGTTCCGTCGCAGGAACGCCCCTGAAAAGTGACTCAGTCAAATCTATAAGATTTGACTGAGTCACTTTCCCAACGCTGATGCGCCAAAACCCTGCGCCTGCTTGAAGCAGACGTAAGGCTTGACGCACCATGTTAGGGATAGGGTTGGTTGGAACAGTGCTGGAGTTGCGTCGCGCTTGCGACGCAACTGAAGCACTGCGCCAACCTTACGCCATTGGATGCGTCACGCATCTGTTTATTCCTGCACCATGATGCGCCGCATTATAAATGCGGCGCATCATGTGTGGCGCAAGGGTAAACTTGCGTGACGCATCATTCCTGGCGCATCCTTGCTGATTTGCAGGGATGCGCCAGGCAACATAAATCTGCCCCTATGTAAATAAAGCCCAGTGCCGCCCCCGCCCCCCACTCCCACACACACATCAAATCTGACATGTGATATCTGCTAAGTTTTTTTCTGCTCTGTTTGCTCCTGAACTTCACAGTACCATTCAGCAAAATCTAGCAAACTATTGGCCTGTGAAGCATCTGCACAGCAACATCGCCAAGCTCAAGAAAAACAAATTGCATAGAGGAGAATAGTTCCATCCTGATGCCGATCTGATACACTCCTTTCCTCCTCTATATTGGAAGTAAAGACTAATCTTTGAAGGAGCATCACATCTGTAAGTAAACATGGTTACTGTACTCAACCTCAGCTGTTACACAGTGATAAGCATAGCCCCCTCATGTATGTGGTGCATATGCACTCTTATGCACTCTTAGGGCCTGATTACGAAAATAGTTGCTATGTATCCCCCCTGATAAATAGCGATAGCAAAGGGCATGTTATTTTTCAGGTGTGATAAATAGAACCTATTACATTTTTGTGGGAAATAACATGCAGATTTTGGTGTTTAACACACCAAAATCCACATAATATAGTAAATACCACGGGATATATGTACAAGAACTGCCGCTAACTAGCATTAGCGTTAGTTAGCGGCAGTTTTCTTAACACGCCTATCACCAAAAACTATCGCCCTGAGAGCGATGTATTTACAATACTCCGCTACATGGCGATAGTTTCAGTTAGCCGCAGTGAAAACTGCTGCCAACACTAGCGTGAAGGCGATACAAATTCTGGCGTTAGCAGGCGAAAACTGACGAAAGGCCCATTAGCGACAAAAAAACTCATGTTAGTCAGCCCAAAGTGACTTTTTTTGCCTCTAGAGCCTCTAGAGCAGGCTTCTCCAACCAGTAGCTCATGAGCTACTGGTAGCTATCGTGTTACCTGTAGGTAGCTCTTCTGTGTGCCTAATAAATTAGAAACTTTTACTTGGTTGAAATATATGTATACCAAAATTGAAAAGAATGTATTTGACATGGAAATGTGCGTATTTTCTAAACTCATATGAAGACATTTGGAGAAAAATTGTCACATTTCCTAAATAAGGTTTAATTTGAAATTAGAGTGATAAATGATGTGACATTGGGGAGTCCTATTACTCATAATATTACCTTGGTGATGGGGGCTTTGCAGCTACTGGTGTTATGCATTATCCACGTAGAGGCATTCTCAATTAAAAAATATTTTTACATTACTGCTGGGAGCCTTGCTTGATGCACTGAGATGATCACTGCTGACAATTTTGCTTGAAGTGGCCACTTATGTAATCTTGCCAGATGTGCAGAATATTATACCACTAAAAGTATCAGTAGCTCAGGTTGACTTTCGTTCAAGATAAGTAGCTCTTATTACAGAAAACGTTGGAGAGCCCTGCTCTAGAGGCAAAAATAGCCTATAAGTCCACCTCCAATGAAAAATAGGAAACACAACCAATGGAATGCAGAATGGAGCAGCCAGGGCCAAGTGCAGCACAGATCAACAACCCCCCCAAGTCCCCCAACAGCCAGGATGACCAGCCAGAGTCCCAGGGGAAGAGGAAATTCAGGGCTACAACCATGAAAAGAGGCACATCATTGGGCAAAACCAGTGATGCATCACTTATCATTGCGCACTACTTGCAACACCATGGCATCCACAACCTTGAAAGCGCGGACAGTCCCCAGGGCCCGGAGGCCTTGCTGGGCCTGTATCTGGGACCCGCAGTGGGATGCGGAGGTGCTGTGGAGTTGCTGTGCCGTGGTGGTAGACATTGAGGCACTGACAATCGCCCACACCTGGTGGTGAAGTCTGCCAGGTCGCATGGAGACATGTTGCTAACCTGTGTGAGAAGACTGCCTGGTGCCCCTTGGAGCTGTCAATGGTAGAGGCACTCCTGCGCACCAACGCAGGGAGGTCTGCATCGCATAACACGTGCCACCACTACACCGGGGATGCACGGAGGGAATTACCGATGGTGGGCCACGCCTCTCTGCATCACAGGCCAGAGGATGTTGTGCTGGCCGGATGCTGTGGAGGGTGAGGCCCCTGAGCTGTGCTGAACTTGTGTGGCGGGAGCGCTGCAACTTCACTCCTAAAGAGGCCCTGTTGCATCACCTGCATTAGGAGGTTCACCAGCGGACTTGGTGGTGACTGCTGTACTTAGGCCTGTGAAATCACGCTTTGCTGAGGCTCCTGCTGGCTGAGTCACAGATTAGGAGAGAGTGCTGCGGATTGCGCCACTGTGTCAATGTAGAGGTGAGGAGAAGGTGGGACGTGTAACGGAGTAGGCCCTTGGGTCAAGTTGGGCCCAGGCCTAGCACCTGTGGGTGACGCACCCCCAGTGGCGACTCATCCACTACGGCTGAAGAGAGCGTCTCCCCACTGCTTTCCAGCAGTGTAGGAAGAGGAAACATAACATGGTGATAACTTTCTGATGTACTCATGCTATGATTCCTTTGTGGGTGGGAGGGTGGGTGGGGCTGCTTTACTCACGTAGCAGGGACGAAGTGGTATGCCCACTCAGGTGCAAAATGACTGTTTGGTTGACCTTCTCAGGCTGGCCAAAGCCGTCATGCGCACATCCCTGTTCGCAATGCAGGCTGCATTGCAGCTTGCATGGAGAACATGCCCACCCCTCCAGCCCCTGGCCGAACACCTTGTAACGGCACTCAAGAACAATCACAAAGCCACATTGCATCATTGTGATTGGCTTAGGGAAGGGAGCCTGCCTGCCTTCTTCCTGTTCCTGGAGGCAGACTCAGGAGAGCAGGAGCACAGAAGACGCGGGATCCGGCCTCGAGGTAAGAATTAAAAAATATATATATTTACAACCTCCACTCCCCTGCGCATGCCTTGGCCCTCCAGTGTCCTTTTCCTCGTTTCCGCTGTCCAGTTCCCCCGCAGCACTATATATTGGTTGCCACCGTGAGGCCATGCGCAGTGGGGGTACCACTGGTGCGCCAAAGGCAAGCCCGTCTGCGTCCATCCGCACCCTTCCTCTCAGACACTCCACCACTACGATGCCACCCTCCTCGCCATGATTCCTGAACGCCACATCGCCTGCCATCTAGCAACACAATAGAATTCTCTTGCACCCTGTGCCTGTTGAAACTGCAAACACACCTTCTGCCATATCAGCACACCAGCGCTTCCTGCCGCCCAGTCAACCAACAGTACAGCTGAGCGGGTCAACTGCATCCTCCTCAACGTGTGGTCCCTCCACAAACAAGGAACAGAAATCTGAGACCTCCTTGACGCCACCTTTTCAGACATCGCCTTCTTCATGGAAATCTGGACCAACGTCTGCTCCAGATCGGACATCTCCATCACCATCCACAACGGCTACAAATCCACCCGCACGGACTACAGAAGTGGCCACGAAGAGGCATCGCCATTGTCTAAAAAAGGCACACTCCTACTGACCATGAACTCTATTGAGCCGACGGTCACCATGGAACACCTCCACTTTCAGATCTGGATCAAGCCCAACACCACCCTCTGCTGCACCCTCATCTACAGGCCCCTCATTCGATGAACCCTTATTCACCGATGCCATTGTAGACCTCCTCACATCCCAGCCTCTCCCATACACTGACTACATCCTACTCGGAGACCTCAAGTTCAACCTGGACAACCCCAAAGACCAGAACACTACCTCCCTTCCTGGGGAACCTTGCCAAGAGTGGACTGAAGCAGCTGGTCACTGCACTAACCCACATAGCCTGATACATGCTCGAGCCCATCTGCTCCACCAGTGGGAACTTCAATTACAGCCACACCACAGGACTCTCCTGTACCGGCCATCATTGTCACACCTTCACTATGACCACTGTACACCATTGCCATCATTGCCCCCCATCGAAGCTGGATCAAGGCCACCGAAGAACTTCCAGTCAACTCCCTCAGCACCACCACTCCGCCAACGCTTACAGACGTCAACACGGCAGCATGCAACCTCCACCGATGGACCTCCAACTGCGCCGACACCCTGGCACCCCTCAAGATAACACCAGGCAAACAACACTCCAAGAAGGTTAACTGGTTCACTCCCGCCCTCCACTAGTCCAGCCCCACCTGCAGACGTCTCTAGAAGAGATGGAGCCACAACATCAATCAACTCTGTAACACAGTCACCCTAGCACCATGGCGCAAGGGTGCCTGCGTTGGCGCATGGCAGCCGTTGTGCGCTAACATAGGGGAAAAAGACAGGGGGGCTTATTCTTGAGCCCCTTCTGACAGTTTCACCCCCCAGTGCGTCATTTTCTAGAAGTACTTGCAGTGTGATTCCTGCACCACGTTGTGCCATATTTGCAAAGTGACACATCTAGGCATATACGTGACCTTGTGAAGCCCTGTGTCACATTATACCTGTATTAGGTATGATGTATGTAGTTCTCACTCAACAAAGCCTTATAGGAGTGGTGCAGTAAAATCCATCAGATTTCACTGCAACAATTGAAGAACGCTACTGCATTAGTACTTTATGCCTGCCTCATGGGTGATGCAGTGCCACACAGATAGGCTGGCCCCATGCATTGCTGGAGTTGCGTCATTCTTGTGATACAACTGCAGCAATGCGTGACTTTAGCGTTGACAGTACAGTGTATTCATGGTGTCGCAATAAGGGCGTAGTGAAAAGTGTTGCAACGCTGTTTTGTTACATCAATGCAACACTTTTTTTGAATGAAGCCCAGGAATGCACCCTATCTCATTGATGGGGCGCATTCCTGCCCTGTAGTTCCTTGCAATATCAGACCACAGGAGGTAGCCCGTAAACCACAGTGAGACTGGGGCTGTATATTATATCAAACAACAATGTCTCAATGTGGGTTTCATTGTAAGGAACAAATATGGAAAACAAAAATAAATATAACATTTGTTTAAGGAGTAAATCAACGTGGGGAGAGACACAGGGAGACAGAAATGAGTTGAAGTATTTGTATTTGGAATGCTTAAAACATGTTAGACATATTAAACATCATATGTACAAGTCACATGGAAAAGAAGCACTGCGTAACATTACTGGAAATGTAACCAATAAAATACTGTGCACAAGTGCTCGTGAGAGTTGTGACGGCGCAAGTGACACATGAAGTGATATATACAGCGGTGAAACAGGGCGCAACAGGGAATACAGTGGTACAATAAGTCTTGTAAAATTAGGGCATCCGAACAATCAATGTTGTTACGAAGAACAATAAATCGTATGCCCGTGACATGAGGGCGCCAAAAATAACGCTGTTGGAGTCGATGGCGTTTCGGCCTGTAGAAATCTAGGCCATCATCAGGACTGGTTACATATAATTTTAGGGCAGTTTTGTGGCCGCACGGATGCAAGGGAACCACCAGATGGACACGGCCTCGGAATGGTTTGGGAGGTCCGTGTGTGCAGTCGGGAATGTGAGAAGAAAAGCGGCTCAGAACCCAGTCAATGAGTATTGAATATCCGACGAATCAATCGGGCACAGGAAAATTCAAGGCGTGCAGAGAGCCGGCGTTAGTCAGGCAAGGTCCTTGCAGCGCTGTCCAGCACCAAAACCTTCTGAAATGAGGCCCCAAGGGCCCGATTCACAAAAGTAATCTGAGACTAAACCCTAACTTTACGACTTTCGGTATTCAAAAAAGGCATTTATTAGTTGTAAAGTTATCCTGCCTTTTGTGAATACCGAGAGTCGTAAAGTTAGGATTTTTCTCCCGATTTTTCTCAGTTTAGTAGTAGTAAAGTTAGGAATCCTAACTTTACTTCTACTAAATGCCTTTTGTGAATACCCAAAGTAGTAAAATTAGGATTTTTCTTAGCTTAGCAGTAGTAAAGTTAGGGGGCTCGATTTACAGAATTAACTTAAGACAAAATCCTAAACTTACTACTTTTGGTATTCACAGAATGCACTTACTACTTTTGGTATTCACAGAATGCACTTACTACTTTTGGTATTCACAGAATGGATTTACGACTACTAACCGGAAATTCTGGCCCGGAGGTGGAGCTTCCGGGCCGGAGGCAGGGCTTCTGGCCCGGAGGTGGGAATTCCGGCCAGTGGCGGAGATTTAGCCATGGCCAAAATCTCCACCTCCGGGCCCCGCCTCCGGCCCGGAATTTCCGGCCCGAGTGCGGACGTAAAGTTAGTAGTCGTAAATCCATTCTGTGAATACCAAAAGTAGTAAGTGCATTCTGTGAATACCAAAAGAAGTAAGTTTAGGATTTTGTCTTAAGTTAATTCTGTGAATCGGGCCCAGGAATCCTAACTTTACTACTACTAAATGCCTTTTGTGAATACCGAAAGTCGTAAAGTTAGGATTTTGTCTCAGATTACTTTTGTGAATCGGGCCCCAAGTGTTTGCCCAAATTTTAAGACCAGTTATTTTCTGGTCTTAAAAAACTGCCTCTAACTGGAGTTAGAGGCAGTTTTTTTGGTTTTGCACCATACAAGTAATTTCTTGTAAATATCGCAAAGTGGGGTTAGCGGCGGTTTTTGCACGGGAACGCCCACCTTGCATCTCATTTTTGTTAAGTCCCGCTAACAGAAGTGGCAATCATAAAAATTCATGTTTACACCGGTAAAGTGCCGCTAACTGCAGTTAGCGGCAACTTGTAAATACGGCGATAAAAAAAAGCTGCCATAACATCAAAAAATGTACAATATGGCGGCATTAAGTCCTTGTACATATGCCCCCATATGTTTTTCCCCATGCCAAAATTTAACAGAGGTTGAGTTATATAACTCATCCGATAATTATCAGATTATTAAATACATCCGAACTCGTAATTCTAAATCATGCGTAAACAGCATGAGGGAGATCGCTTGTTAAATGCTTTTGAAAAAAATATTTTAATAATTCAATGCTGTGGCATAACAATAGCCCTAACAGCCCCCGCAGTGGTGGGGGGGGGGGCTGGTGCTCCAGAGGGCCCACTCTGACACTGTGCATGGGTGGGCCTAAGAGCTCAGGACTGGGCCCAGAGCATGGGGGCCTCCTCCATGAACTTTTCAGGGGGGCCCCTCAAGTTTCGTTACACCACTGATTCAATGTTTACATAGACATATTATTTGGTTGTAAGGACATGCTGAGAACCCATGTGGACGTAAATATGCACATCACTTTATGCCAGCAAGTATTTTGTTGTTACATTTACTTAGGTTGGTTCATCATACTTTTTGATGAGAGTTGTGAAGAAATAATGTAGATGTTAATTAGGCATGCTCAATACTCATTTTACATTTATTGTTGTTGTTAAAGACAGACTTGAACCTTCAAAAAATGCCTAGTGCATGATTGTGTATTTTACACCGTATAAATGTGTGAAAAAAGGCCCAAGTCTGTGAAATATATGTGTGTAGCTTTCTTAGTTATCCTTTTGTATTTTCCCCTGAATGTGTCAAAGCACTGGTTAGGCAACTTCTATACAAAAATAATATTTCCCACACTTAGGAACACATCCAACCCGTACATGAAACGTCCAGGTATAGATACTCCAGGTAATGTGGGATACTGCACCATTTACCTAGTTTTCATGAGGAGATATGTGTTGGGGAAAGAGACGCTCCTGAAGTTAAAATCACAATTTCAGGTGCTCCTATTCCTGTATATGTTCAAGAAGACGCAATGGTAGTGATTACCATACACTTACACCTGTCTATTCAGAGAGGAATAGGTTATGCCGCTTTGGGTAGGAAAGTGTCATAAATACCAAAAACAAATGTAACTTATACTCAATTGCAGCAGTCGTTAATGTCTTTCATAGGTTATTCATCGTTATGCATCTCTTATAACCTCCCTTGATAACAGGAAAAAAAGTAGCATATCACTCTCAGAGGGTCTCCACTTATAGTTTATGCTATGCTGGGCAGGGCCGGACTGGGAATTCAAACCAGCCCAGGCAACTGAGACAGGCCCGCCGCGGGGTGGGGGGTCAGCAGGGTGCACGTAGAAAACACTGCTGCTACTTTTGTTACCGGGGGCTGATGTTTCAGCCGTTCCCTGGTAACAAAACCGGCCTCCCATGGGTCCACAACCAGCCCCCACCCTGGCGGGCCACCAGGGAAACGCCTGGTGCCCACTACAGCCAGTCCGGCCCTGATGATGTAGTTCCAAGAGTAAAGTTATAAACCAAGTGATTTTTCCAGAACCAGATTACAAAGAGTGAAATCTGTATAGAATGTATGTTTGTGATATTTGTATGGGGTGAACCTAGCCAATAGGCAATGGCGTGCTATACAGTGTCAAAGACAATGATACAGTCAACGTGTGATAGAAGACGTATATGGTTTATCAACTGTTACTACATTGTGAATCAGTGTTCATTAAAGAGGTGCATATTTAAGACTTTACTAAATATGATCAGCGTTGGGGCTAGTGGGGTATAGTTGGGTATGGTGAAAGTAAAGTGCATTAACAATGGCGTCATGTAATGTTCTATTTTATTTTGATGGAATGTTTTATTGCTAGTTGTAGTATATGAACATGTTTTGAATAACGCAAAACGATCAGTAGTATAAGTTGAATTTAATAAAAATATTTTGTTAAACAAGGCTTCATGTGAGTCCTTCACAAGTTGTTTCCCTCTGTAAAGTAGCATTCATTGTTGGGCGCCATGGAATTTGTCCTTCACTCCGTAGTAATAAATGTGTGAATATATATATCTGTCTGTTAGTGCGCATGTTCCAAACAACAGGTTTTATTGGGCTATATTTATTTGTAGTGGCATGAATACATTTATTGTTCAATTGGAACCAATTACACATGATGTTAATGTTTATTGAATGCTTCAGGATCCCACAGTAGTAGAAAAGGCCAAATCATATTGGTACAAAAGAACTAGCCTGGGAAAACATCTGCTTATGCATACAGTCACGACAACCTGACGCCGTTTCTTTTTGCCGTTCATTGTGTTTCAGTTACCATAGTAACAAGGTACTGTGGCATCTAAACATAGCTTCTCTTTAATTAATTCTTTGTAACAGTTTTTTTCTCCTATTTGTTTTCTCCAAGTCAAGGAGTGTTGTGTTCCTTTGTGAATTGGTATGCTGCCTTGGAATATTTAGTTAGTGAGAAAGTCAAGGACCAAATCTCACCCAAAATAAACCTGTGGGATGTAAGTTATTGTGGCACATAATTTCTCTGCTGCCAGCTGCATGGCTCGGTACTCTTGCTTATCACCTAATACTGTAGAGAAATACAGGGAATTACATTCCGCGATCCCAGCTGTAGCGAGAAAGCTTAAACCATTATGTAGATTTTCACCACATAATAATAATAATATAGAAATGCGCTAAATATTAATCATGAAAATGGATAACAAGTTTAATGAAAGAAAGTGTGTCTTTATTTGACGTGCAAATGTGAAAATTCTGTTTATTTTCTACAGAAAGCTTTCATTTCTATTGTTCTCCACATGCTAGGCTGCACTATTTATTTATTCTGCTATGTCTCTTTAAGAAAATAAATGCTTTTAATATAATAGTGATTTAATGTTACAAATTCGAACTCTAGGGCTTGGCTTTTTGTGAAATGTGATGTTTTATGAAAATGTGTTCTTTCTTTCCTCACACCATATGACTTCATTGTACTTAGATTGTTTTCTTTGCCACATAGTGAACAAGTGTAATAATGAAAGAAAAATGCTTGCTGCGGCTTACATTTTGTGACCTCTTGGATTACCAGAATTTGAATGTTTCATTTCATAGAACAGCCAATTGTTATTTAGTGTTAAACCAGACAGCTAACAGAGTAGGTTTGCATAAGGTTCTCAGAAGACCCTCCCTAGATGTAACTTTTTGTAATACATTGTAGCCATTTCTAACTAACTTCATGTTGGTGTGAACGTTTACCTTGGGAATTGAGGGCAAAGATAATAGACAATCGGAAGACCTCTCACCATTGGGACGCTGATAATGACATTCACCTGTTTTTGCAACATGTTTTGCTGCTTTCTATATAGTCTGTGTTACTATCTAGAGAGCAGAGATACACTTTCCAAGCATCCATGCCCTGGCATGCCCCTCGTCACTTTGCTGTGCTAGCTTGATTTGCCATAAGCTACTGCATACGGTGATTTCTTTATTTCCTTATGGCTTGTGAGAAGATTCTCTGGGAGATATTCTCAAGAACATGTGATAACCATCACAAAATTAGCTTAACGCAACTCTCCTCATCGCAGTCTATCGTGGGAAAATAACTCCATGTTAACGTGGTATTCTCAAGCCGGCGACACCATGCGATAGACCCACGATAACGTGTCAAATGAACACATTAAAATCAATGCGACGCTGCAAAAATGTGAAACACGAACGTGAAAAAAGCGTCAATGACGCCAATCGCGATACAAAAATCTGTGAAAACCAGCCACAGGCCTGCAATCCCCACGCGTCATGCGGGAAAATGCACTATAAAAGTTTGAGAAAAAAAATACATAGAAAAGCCAAACAACAGCGAAGCACAATGGAGGTAGCCGGAGCAAGTGCAGAGGACAACAGAACCCCACAAGCCCCCGAATGACCAGCCTGGGACCTCGGGGTCAGGGAAGGGCAAGGACAAGAAGAGTAGGAAGAAAAGGTTCAGTCTGCAGGAAAACAGGATCCTGATAACAGAGATGGTAAAACACCATCAACTACTGTTCGTCACCTCCACTGTGTCACTGGCAACTAAAAATAGAATATGGCAGACCATCGTGGACAAGGTGAATGCAGTCAGAGTGCTGAAGAGGACAATGGAATAAGTCAAGAGGCACTGGAATGATGTCAAGCGCAAAACCAAGCAAAAACTTGCAAACAACCGGAAGGCAGCAATGCAGACTGGAGGTGAGAGCCCAGCGCCACAGGAGGAGCTGGATGAGATGGAGGAAATGGTGTCCACAATCATCAGTGGGGAGACGGTGGCAGGAGTTGGGCGATCGGACACTGCTCAACATGACAGGACACAACAGGAACAGGGTGAGTAACGACCAGGGATTGGGGGGATCGGAACAATGGCACACATGCACAATTAAGCATAGCACATCTGCGGACAAGCCATGCCCCAGACCCCCAAATCCCGCCAAGAGGCCAATGCACCCAATTATGCAACATCCCAGCACTGCATAAGCACAGAAGCCAGAGGCACACCTCATGTAAGGGCTAAGGGGCAGGCAAATCAGAGCTGCAGGGCCGACCCCCCCAAAATGCGGCACACACACATTACATGCAGAGCACATCAACATTGACAACGATGTGGTACAAACCGCAACACGTCCACAGCAGAACAAAGGCCACAACCGGTGCCGCATGTGCATAGAAACTGGCCAATAACATTTGGCATTGCAGGCAAATGTGAGTTGACAATGTACAAGTACAAAAACACATCTGCGCTGTAGTCAGAATGCCCACTGTCCCCATCAAATAGGCAGGTCCCCCCAAACAGTCAGAATGTACACTGTCACGCAGTCTGAATGTAAACATGAACAATGCATCAACATACATGTGAACAAAATGTTAAACTGCATCTTCCCTTCATATTGCAGGTAGAAATCCAACACCTCCTGCAGAGCAGTCCGAACCTCTATTCTCTGATGACGAAAAGGACCACCACACGTTCGACTCTGATGCCCTCCAACAGCTCATGGAGAGCCTCTGCAGCCCACTTCCAGGGGCAGGGCAGCCCAGCTGCTACAAGGAGAACTCACCCCCTGCACTGAACACACAGCAGGCAGCAGGCAGCACCCACCACCACGGTTGCTTCCAGGACCCCCACGACGAACAAATGGCCTTCCAACGCTGTGTGTTGGCTTGCCAAGAGAAGCTGACTGAACAGGTGCAGGTGGGGTTTGACCGCATGGCAGCCAAACTAGATGCCATACGTGGGTGTCTAAGTCCCATCAGGGACCACTCACAGTCCCTAACAGACACCCACAGTCCGCTCCATGCTCTCCAACGAACCATGGCTGACATCGCTAGAGTCCTGACTAAGGGTGGGTGGAATTTGCGAAAGTGCCTTTTGCAAAATATCGCGAAACGGCAAAAAATCTCTGCGATCACGCAAAATTTTGCGTGATCGCAGAGATTTTGTGCTGATTAATGCGTTACTGAATTTGACCTTCAACTCGGGCACCTGCTTTATTTATATCTGTAAGACTCACAAAATAAATAAAGCAGGTGCCCGAGTTGAAGGTCAAATACTTTAAGTGCTTCCTTTTGGGGTTTAATTTTTGTGACAGGAGCATCGTGCCAGAATGAATCCTGCCCTGCATATTTATTCAAGAAGGTGCCACCGTTTTGAGCAATAACTCTAGAATAATGCAAAATTACTCTGGCGAAGGAAAAAAAATTGCCCAGGCCTGTAATGCAGTACCCTCTATCAGTGTAGCGACACAGAGATGAAAACGTGGAAGCATGGCAGTGCGATACAAGGTGAAGACATAGCAGAAGGGATGAGAACAACTAGAAAAGGGGAGGGGGATGAGTGAGGCGGCAGTAAAGGATTGTGTGGAGAAGGAAGAGGAGACGTTTAGTGTGGTTGCAGGATACGAAATACTGTCCATGAGATGGGCCAAAACGTGTGGGGCTGTAGAACATTGAAATCTGAGCAAGAGGTGCAAAAGACATGAGACAATCACACCGGTGAACATGTACTAGTAGATACTGCCAGAAACGTCTGTCATAGACGTGAACCCTTTGACAGGTACACATGAGACAAGAGCAAAAGTGACTTAGACTATCAGTGACAGGGGCACAGCTCAGAGGGTTAAGCATCCACAGACGATGAAGCCAAAGATATGTACACAGGTAAACCCGGGATTCCCCTGTTGTAGGTGACAGACATGATGGAGACACGTGCACAAGTGAGCGATACAATGACATTAGAAGGCTGATACAAGGAAGTAGGGCTCAGGTTGACAATAGCGAGAGATTAGGCCAACTGCCAAATGACCACTGTTTTAGTGGTATTCAGCAGAGTGAAACCACAAAAAGTGAAACAAGAATTACCCTACCCGGCCGACTTTCCTTGTAGGCCTCAGTCCCTTCAGAAGCCAGACTATGGGTTCTGTTCAGACCCCTCAGTTAAAGTCTGTATCCTTCTGTTATTTCTCCTAGGAACTCACCAGGCCCTCCATCTTTCCCGGGAGGTTGGCCCCACGGCCTACCTGTGCTCCTCTCTCCCGCGGCTGCAGCGCTACGTGGCCGCTCCGGGTCTGGAGAGTGACACGCGCACACAGACGCGGTGGCGCCGTTTTGGAGCATGCGCTTTCGAAGGCGGAGGGACAGAGGGGGTAAGCGCGTCCCCTCAGAGACACTATCTTGCTCGTGCAGAGCACGCGCACCCTGGCCTCAACACAGACGAGAGGCGTCCGCACGTCTCCGTACTGTGTGTCCATGCACGTTGCCTAGGAGCCCAGAGTGTACGCTACAAGCAACACCTCAGAACAAAGGGTGGGCGACAATTTCCGTTCCCTCACGGATGGTGGAAGTTTCGACATTTTCGCGTTCCGCGCGGAACGCGATAATGTTGAATTTTCGCAATTTCCGCAAGCGGAATGGAAGTTGTCGCCCACCCTTAGTCCTGACTCTGCGACAAGAAGGACTGTCTAGTCAGAGTGCCTCCAGCGATCTCACCTGGGAGTTGGGACACATGCGAGGATCATGGAGAACATGGAGCGGACGCGGGTAGTAAGAGCGGCTGCCACGGCTGCACACCAGCGAGAGGTAGCTGGGTCCCTCAATGCCATAAAGACCATCCTCATGGCATTGTTGCCACAAGGCCTGGTGCTGATGCATGCTGCTGCTACCACCCTATCCACAGTTTCGGTCCCTGGTGTGTCAGTGCCACACAGTGCAGCAGACATTCCACCTCCAGCCCCTGAGGTGTCACTGCCACAAAGTGCTGGGGACAGAACACCACCACCCACATGTGAGGCACATGAAACAGCAGCGGACGAAGATGCAGTTGAATCTGCCTTGGTGGTAAGAAGGAAGCGGTAGCATTCATCCCCGCCATATGGCCTGTTCCTGCTTGGGTCTGCCCTCTGCATCATCACCTTCCACTGTTCCCCGATGCACTCTGCGACACTCACCTTGGTCCTCGACATGGACTGCCATACTCTGTTTGGTCACCAATGACACAGCTATCAGACTGCAGACTGAACTCCTCATCTTCTGATGTACTTGTCATTCCCTGAAGGTCTCTGGCTGGCCCTACATGGGCCACCAATGCAATGTGGGGTTTGCATGGCCCTGTACTGCTCCAGCTGCAATACTCCACTGAATGTGCAATAAACATTCCTTTTCACACTGATGTGTCATGTCTATGATCTTGCAAGTGTGGAGGTATGGATGAATGTAGGGTCAATGATTTCCCCTTACGTCCATGTTGCTCATGTTGTGGGACTTGGGTCACAGGGTGACACATTGCCGATTGCGGTGCGGGTGACACCAACACTAGAACGGAGACACACGCATTGGTTACTTCCTTGTCCAGCCCAGAATGGTACCACGCCCGGAGCCCTGGGGTCATTGTTCACACCCTTACGCTGGACTGGCAAACGCCAGGCCAGCCCACATCCGCTTACGCTCACAGGGGGGGCGACAACGCTACATGTCCCAGGTCTACCCTGTAGGGATCTGCTGCTCACAGGTCTAGTTGTCAGCATGCCACAGCCACTCCCTCACGGCCGGTTTACACCCACACCACACCCATCCAGCACAGCCGCCACAGGACACGTGACCCTGCCAATAAAAAGGGCCTGGTGCACGTGCTGGACGCCATTTCCACTCTGTAACTGGGTGTCTCTGTGTGGTTATCATTTATGCATGAGGGCCTAGGGCCCAGGCACAGCATATTGCCCAGTGCCGGGGGTGACATGATGGCGTCCACACCCTAAGACTCAATCATAAAGAGTACATGGCTTGCGGTGCACAGACTTAGTGGCACCGGATACACTGTGACAGGCAGAGGCACACCGCCATGGGACGGTGTGTTTCGGTGCTCTGAGGTAGGGGCAACTTAATTGCTGATCGGGTGTGCAGCCTGCGATGATGTGCCGTGCTGGCGGTCCAGACTGGTAGGATTAGTGTGAGCTCTGCTGGACCGCAGTGTAGGCCTGAGCCAGCGGGCAGTGTGGGCCTACAGACACGTGGCATCGCCTCGCGGTTCACAGAGTTAGTGGCACCTCAAGAGCTGAGCAGGTGTGCAGCCTTTGATGATGCCGTGTGCACTGATATGTTCTCTGCCATAGCGAAATCAAGACCCAGAATCAAGTGTTTGACCTGGTGGTCCGTGGTATGGGGCTGCATGATGTGGAGGGTGCCATGGCTGCGGGCCCCAGGCTTGGAGCACACACCGGCATGTGGTGGGCCATCTTGGAGACACGCCGGTGGCGGAAGGTGAGCAGTGAGGCCTGGTTGCGCAGGGGCGGGCAATCACTGCTGGGCGGTTGGAGGTGCTGGGGTGCATCAGCCTGTGTGTGCAGGGGCAGGCAAGCGATGATGGCGTGTGCTACTGTATGGACTCTGCCATTCATGTCTCTAGAAACTGTTTCAGATGAGGGAATTGGCAGACTGGAGTGTGTACCGGCATGTGGTTGGAGACACACCGTGTCCGTGGCAGCAGGTGAGCAGTGAGGCATGGGTCTGCAGTGTCAGCAACCCCTCTCTCCCTCTTTCTCTCTCTCTCTCCCTCTCTTTCTCTCCTCCTCTCTCCCTCTCTCTCCCTCTCTTTCTCTCTTCCTATTTTTCTCTCTCCCTCTCTTTCTCTCTTTCTCTCTCTCTCCCTCTTTTTCTCTCTCCCTCTCTCCCTCTCCCTCTCTTTCTCTCTTTCTCTCTCTCTCTCTCTTTCGCTCTCTCTCTCTGTACTTTGATGAACGAATGAAACACCTTCTTATCTAGGTTTTTGTCTTGCAGGCTGTGACTTACAGAATGTCCTGAGAAGACCCAACATGACTCTTCCGAATTGTTGTTTTGGGTTTATTCGATAATAAACAGATTATTTGGATATTCTAAGATGAATGTATGATTCTCCTTTTTCTGACCACACATGTATGTTAGGTGTTGTGATTGTGCGACTACAGGCAAATTGTGTGGTTCATGATTTCGTGGAGTTAATGTGCAATATCTTTTTCCAAAAGGGGGGGTGCCCGAGGTAGGGCTACAGGAGGGGTTCTGGGGGGGGCCTGGGGTGGTGGCGTTGGGTGTTGTTGCCCTATTGGGGCTCCGGGCTGCATGTTCAGTTGCTCCATGGCATCTGTTGTTCTTCATGTGTGGCTCTGGGCTGTGCTCCCTTGTCTGGTGCCGGGTGTCGTCTGACTTTACACCAGGGCAGAGCAGGTGTTAGTTTCCTGCTGCTAACGCACCTTATCACCTGTTTTGTGATCTTATCACAGATCTGGCTGGTCGTTGAGAATATTGCGAAGTGGTGTTGTCACGGGTTTTTGCTCGGGAACGCCTGCTCTGCATCTCTTTAGCGTTAGTTGCTGGGGTCATCTGTGGCGATGTTTTTTGCGGCTGCTATTGCCGGAAAACTGGTGATATCGGCTGTTTGCACCAGCTTCTGAATGAGGCGATAAATTTATCTCGACTTTGGCTTCAATAAAGTGCCGATAACACGCGATAGGTCCTAGAGAATATGCCCCTCTTTTTTTTGCTGCTCATAGCTACTGCTGTGATACTTTCCTTCTTACTTTTAGACGGTTTTTAATGCAATTGTCCGGAGAACTTGACTGAGTCTCCAGAATTACCCTTTATGGGGAGTTTGCTCTTTCTTTAGTTATCTGAATTTGCCCTGAAATCTGCTTGTTCTATTCCATTATGAACTCTTTATGTTTTCTGGTAAAGATAGAATAGGTGCTTTAGTTTGAAGTGCGATTTTTGAATGAAACATGCTGTTTTTATTCCTCCATGCTTGCTCTAACTAATATTTTTAGTTACTTTTTCTTTTATTGAATAAAAGAACACAAATACCGACTAATCTACTAAATTACAGAATAAACTTTTAAAACTTCACCAATTCCTTCCTCATTGACTGAACATCAAATGTAATTTTTGATGTCTTTTGACATGTGCTGCTCACTTTTAAACTGGTGGCAAAGATCCACTGGTCGAGAAAGGCGCAGAACTTCCGGGTTCCTTAAGTAAGTTTTAAGGTGAAACCATTTGAGGACATTTATGAGAGACTTCTGCACTAGCAGTTGTGTACACCTAAACTGTTCACTCCAGGTAAGTGAGCTGGGGTGGTGGAGTTGCAGCTGGAGCCAAGCTACACCTGACAGAAATGCTCCAATCAGTGAGAAACTGGTTGTGGGTTGCTTGTGCTCCAGATCAGAGAGGACCTGACTTGACAGTTTGGGCTGGACTGTTCTTTTTAGAGCATGGTCCAAACTGATTTACATATGTCTGGGACTAATCTGAGTTGGCATGGTGGGCAAAAGAATGATGAGTAGGAATGCTACCTAAGCAATTGCCAGTGGTTAGACTTTTTGCAAGCATCCTCCCATCACCATTTGTGGGTTTGAGTTGCAGCCACCCCATGATTTGTTGCACTGCGCTGTTCTCCAAATATGCTTTCTCTATCTTCCTAAGGCAAATTTTCCAAAGCCAAACCTTATTGCACTAGTTCCAATTCAGTGAGCTAGTCTTCATTCAAAAACATAGGT
This sequence comes from Triturus cristatus, assembly GCF_964204655.1. Classification (NCBI taxonomy): domain Eukaryota; kingdom Metazoa; phylum Chordata; class Amphibia; order Caudata; family Salamandridae; genus Triturus; species Triturus cristatus. The sequence continues at coordinate 1,194,993,542 of NC_140591.1, forward strand.
GACATTCATTTGTTTCATTTCTGTTGTTTATTTTCCAATTTTATGGCACTCTGTAACTTGAATTAGATGTCTCTGCACTGATAACGGGTAATACAGCCTGTATGTGTTGAAAATAATAGAACATCTGAAGAAAATGCTGCCATTAGCTACTGTTGTTTGTCTGCATTAAAATTTCACTGAGACTTAGAGGCAGATACATAAAGCCTTCAGAAACAGTTGGTAGGTTTTTTGATGGGTGAGATGAGGGTGTTGTATCTGTGTGTCATGAAATGTACGCAGGTCATGTAATGTGGGCAACTGGAATTTTTGGAGAGTAGTTGGTGGTGAATGGGCGGTGTCAGGCAGCTCCCTCTAGATGTACTGTTGAATAAATGACTTCTTCCACTTACCAAGAAGCTGTGCTTCATTAAAGAGAACACGAAATTGGCGACAAGTTGTGAACCTTGACAGTGTATATTGTAAGTGCTGCCATGTATTCGGCCCAATGGATTGCAATGAGAGGAAACCATCTATTGTTAGACCTCAGTGTTCTGAAGTGTAGCCAGAAGGTTTCAGGCTACCTTGTGCCTTCCTTGTTACTGGTTGAGCAGCAAAGTGATTATTATTATTATTATTATTATTATTATTATTATTGTTATTAAAAAGGGAAATCACCACGAGCTCGATCTAGGCTCAGTTCAATGGCTGCTGCATGCAGATTCACAATACAGCGCGAGCAACATGGTTTGTGAGTTGGCATTGTGTAAGCTCAGTGTTGCTTGTAACAGGACTCAGAAGAGTGTAGGATCTTCATCAGCAGGATTGATTGGAGTTTCAGTGTTGCATGGTAATGGGACGTGGAAGAGCGATTCTTACAAACCTGCTTGCTACTGTATGAAGCTTTATTCTGCTCACACGACCATGGAAGGAATAGTTGCCCCAGTTCCTTTCTAAAACTCACCAGGTGAACCTGTGATGCTTTGGGAAGATTGTAAGGACGGTTTTGAGGCCTATGTAATAGCCAATGGGGGTGATAAAGTAACCACTTGACGCACGTTAGCTACGCTCATGCATTGCTTAGGGGATGAGGGCCGACGTATTCTAAAACATCTTCCACCATTACAAATTGAAGAGGAAGATATGGATGATTTTGAAGTCGCCATTCAAAAATTAGACAAACTATAGAAATAGAAGAAATGATGTTGTGGAAAGGTTTAAGTATTATAAAAGAAGTCAGTGTTCTAGTGAATCAATTAACAATTTCATGGCTGACTTACGCCAATTGGCTTCGGCCTGCAATTATTAGAATTTATTAGATGACATATTGAGAGACCAATTGGTACAAAAGATAATGGATAATCAAATCCAAGAAAGATTGTTGAGCACTGAAAGTTTGAAGTGATAGAAATCGCAAAGAGAGCAGAGAATATGGAGGACGGACAGAAGGAAATGGCGTCTGATTATATGGATAAAGTAACAAGTGAGCAGAAGAAGATGCACAATTACAATTTTGGGAAGAAACAAAATGGGTCTGTCGTGTGAACTGCTGATGATTTGGACAACGAGATAATATGTTACAAATGTAGGCTGAAGACTCATGTTGCGACCAGTTCCGTTTGTCCTGCCACCAGTCAGATATGCAGGAGATGCAAATCAAAAGGACATTATGCCACGGTGTGTAAGGGCAAGTGCGTGAATTTCTCTATGAAATCAAAAAAATTGGTTGCTGCCCTGGAACATGATCTTGGAAAAGATAAACCTGAGGAGTTTTTATTGCAGGTTGGAGAATGTAGACTTACAAGTGAAGGTCGATTCTGGAGCTCACTATACTCTGAATAGGGAACATCAGCTTAACGAGTTCCCTAATCGAGTTTTAATACCGCTGAATGTTAAACTTGTGACATATGGCAAAAAACATATCAAGTTGGGGGATATTTTGAAGGCATTTTAGGATTTCAGGGTGTCACAACTCAGTTGAAGGTTTACATTGCAAAGGATGGGTCTTTTCTGCTGTGTTGATCACAGCGAAGAGAGTTATTGATCAGACTGGATCCCGACCTTCACGACTAGGTGTTGGGTACAAAAACCAGTCTAAATAATGTGTCAGAAAACAAGTGGGAAAAGAAATTTCCAAAGGTTTTCAATTGCAAAATGGGTTTAATCAAATGATTTTTATACAAAATAACATTAAAAGACAAGGCTATACCTAAAGTACACAAACAGGCTTGTTGCCATTTGTTATGAGGGAGTCCTTGAAAAAGGAGTTATGCAAAATGTGAGGAAAATACTCTAGAAGAGCTTGAGGCATCTGGTTGGCTCCCATTGTTCTTGCAAAAAAAGCCAATGAAGATTTATGCATGTGTGTGGATCTCCGTGATTTAAATGTAACAATCTGGGTGGACAAGCATCCTTTGCCTAACATTGGTGAAATATTAGCATTGATGAAAGACGCAAAACTGTTCTCCATGTTGAATTTGTCATATACATATCACCATGTTTTACAAGGATCATGTGATCTTTCCTGGGGTTGGCTGAGTACTACTCATGTTTCATACCCATGTTTGCTGAAAAACAGTTGATGACAAAGAATTTTAAGTTTGAAAGGTATGAAGAGAGTGACAGTGAATTATTAAACTTTAAGAATGATATAGTGGCTGCCCCCTCGTTGGACACGTATGACAAAAGCATAGTCTGTACGGATGCTAGTAAAGTTGGCCTAAGAGCAGTGTTGTTGAAATACAGAGATGGGAGAGAAGTTACTATTACCTATGCATCAAGAACAACGAGGGAAGCAGAGTTATCGTACACCACCAGTGAACAGGAGGTCTTAGCCTGTTGGTGGGGGGGGTGAGCATTTTAGAAAATGCATTTGGGGCACTGAGTTTGTTTCCCGCACTGATCATCGTCCATTGGGGGATGTTTTCACTACAAAAGGTTCCAGCAAAGCATCTGCTAAAATAGCACACTGGATCATGAGAATGCTAAACTAGTCATACACAATGGAATATGTACCAGGAAAAAAATGTGTTGGCTGGTTGTTTGCTAAGGTTATCTGTCAATGGTCAGAAAGTATGTGATTTACGTGAGGGTGACTCAATGGTGGCCGATGTCAGTGTTATAGTTGGAGGTCGTACTTCTCATGAGAAGTTAGTGCAGGTGTTAATAAGGATATGGATGCGTTTATTAACAAAAATTAGCTATCATTCCTATTAACCCTTTGGGTGCCAGGCCATTTCCCCCTCCTGTGCCTGGCATTTCCCTAGTGGGTGGGTGTCATGACGAGATAGTCTCGTCATGGGCACCTGTCCCGAACTCCATATCTACCTCAACACGCAAGTATGTATTCACGCAGCCCTGCAACCTATGTCTGGGATTACTGATTGATGAGTCACAGGTGGGAGGGTGCATAGATGGCAGGCAAACACATGGACAGGAAACTCTTGATCATTCCCACAGATAGGTGCAGCAAAATCACAATGGTCAGGGGGGAGTGTCCCCAATAAAGCACACATGTCCTGAGGGGGTACCTGCGCTTCAGTAAATACCATAAAGTCAGATGCCACATGAGTTGGTAACACATAGCCAATTAGGGCCTAGCACACGTAGTGACCATGTACTCCCCATGTCAGACATCTCGACACATTCATCACTAGCCACACTGTGTCCACATAAGGTTGAGACCCACCTATAGTAAGCATTGGCCATTAATCTATAACTCTAAGGCAGCAACCAACATTCCTCACCATATATGGTATGCTGGATACGTTTATTGCTTGACGAAACAAATTTATGTAAGACCAATATGACCACAATGTAAATTGCGACAGGTCTCAGACCTTGTATCTGTAAATGTATCCGGGTCCAGTTGTTTAATTAAACAAAACTGTTCCTGTTTTGCCAAACATCTCTTGCTTTTAGTTTTTAAAGGAATTCGAACCCGAGCAACGTTTTGGCAAAGATGGACTGGGACCCCGTAACCAACTGCAGTCAGAGGAAGGTGACCCCGCTCAGACAGATTCACGTTGTGCATGGACAAAGGAGGGCAGACACCGCAATTGATTGGAAGTTCTGCTGAATCCACGGGGCGAAGGTTCATCCTGAAGCAGCCATCACAGGGGGTAAAAGACCACATCCTTAACTGCCTTGTAAATAAAGCACCCTTTCACGCTATACGTAGCGTGAAAGAGGAGGGCAATGGATGTTGCAGTGGGAGTTCCACCGCACCACCCATTGATTTTTATGCTGCCCAGTATTTACAAGGGTGGCGTAAGTATGGGTCATTGCCAAAATGAAGATCAGGCAAAACCTGGTCTCGCCCTGGCGCATTGAGGAGAAATGTTTAATTTCTTCTAATTTTTTATGTTTCCATGTGTGTTGCATTGTGCAGCACACATGGAAACAACAAAATGCCATTGATTGTTTATGTGCAGGAAGGTTTCCCTTCCGGCACATAAACTGTAGGAGGCTGGCATAGTATATGATGTACACTTATGTAAGTGTAGCACCCTGCACTAATCCAGGTGACCCTATGGGGATTTTAGTGGTTTAGACAAACTTAGAAAGGCTTTCTAAGTGGTAGCTGTGGAGAGCAGCCTTCAGTCTCAGTCTAGGAGGAGTGTAAAACAGCTCAGTTTACCAGTAAATAATCTTTGGTATAGGCTAAGTGAAAAACAAACACACAGTGTAATTATAAAATAGATATTTATTACAGTCACTCACAAACACTCACTCACAAACACTCTACAATATCTCCTACTTGGATATATAATGACTGTGGATACCCTCAGAATCAAGATACCTACAGCTACTTTCGAACACAGTCGAGGACTTCAGAACGAGGCCGCTGTTGCAGAAGGATGAAAGAGTCTCTTGGAATCCAGAGGCGGGCTTTTGTCGAAAAGTACCTAAAAGCAGAGGGGACAGAGTCAATGCAGCTCTGTGGTGACCAGGAGGCACGGAAGTTGAAGGCCACTTGAGTTCAAAGAAAACAGATCAGTTGATGAAGAGATTCAAGTACGGATACACCGAATCTGTAGCTCTGCCCAAGCCGCCGTAATGCTGAAGACAACAGAATCCATCCGTTCCAACCAACCGCACTGGCACAGGCTAGTTATAGTGGGGACAGACTAGGTGGCAGAACATTTAGATGTGCCTGACTCTGTTGATACGAGTCAGTCTAAGTGACCGATGCGATTACTGTGAGATGAAGCGATACAGCAACTCAGTGAACAGGGGTTCGGTTGTAGGGCATTCTACGAGGGATGCTGTCCTCAACTCAACAAAAGAACAACTCAGGCCTCGAGGAAATGCAAAAGTACCGCCTGTGCTACTGAGCCTTTTGGAGCCTGTAGGAGCCCAGGTTCAGCATGCAGGTTGATTGTGTGCGGTGCCTGCGGATGCAGTGGAGTGACTCATTCACTCCAAGTGGGATTCCTTTGGATGTCTTTAGATGTCCACTGGCCCCGGACCAAACCTGTATGGAGCACGAACACTGATAGTGCAGTGGGTTTGCAGGACGACAAGGTCAGGAGTAGACAGAGTCTTCCTGGTTGTAGTCTAGGTCCCAAAGCAAAGGTCGATGCGATCAGTCTGACGTAGTCAGCACAGTTCGGCCAGGATGTCCAGATGGTCAAAGAAGAAGTGGAGTTGGATCTGAATCAAATTTCACAACAAATCTGGGGTCCCAAACACAGGTAAGCCCTTAAGTACCCTCAGGAAAGGGTTTGGATGATTCAGGAGGGGCTGGACAGTGGGGAAGATACTCCCATGTCCTTTGTCCAGTTTCATGCCAACGTGGGACCCAATGGCTCCTTGAGCTGGTTTGAACTGAAGTATGCAAGAAGGGCACCAAATGTGCCCTGCCAGCATATTATGTGGCGCTGGCAAGTGCCACCACCCCAGCCTTATACACTAAATCCTATCTGGGAGGTCACCTCCCTGTGACAGGAAACCTATTGTCCTACCTTCCCCTGCTTGGGCTTGGCCCAGCAGCAGGACGGCAAAATCGTGTCTGTTGTCAGCAACAGCGCTAGGTTGCTGTCAAGCTCTGTAAAAAAGGTCCTGGGAGCATGGAGGGCTCCCCAGAGGGGCCCTACCATGGATGGAATCAAACCTCCAACATCAGATGCAGTGTTGAGATATGATTCCAACATGTTTGATACCAAACATGCACAGGCTTGTTCCAGTCAGTTTAGAGATGGTCATTGCGTAATGAAGCATGGCCTCTCTATATCGTAATGGCTAATTCACTTACAAAGCTAATTTATCACCAGAACATAACACCACCACCTACCACCTGGTGTTATGTTCTGGGGATTAATTTAGCTGTGTTGTATGTTGTTGTGTTGATATATTGAGCCTACCCAAAGGGGATTTTTTCCTGACTAAGGTCTATTCGGTGCCCTACTCCTTTGGTGGTTAAGGGGCCCCTCTCTTTGTTTTTGCATAACTCACTTACAAAGTCTGGAGAATAGACTTTGGGGTTTGTAGGGATGGTGTGCTCATGCAGGGCCACCCTCACACTTGCCACTGAGCACCCTGCCCTTGGGACTGAAAGGCCTGCTAAACGGGTGACTTATAGGTTTCAAGTGCAGTGATGTAAGATATAAGGGAACTTATATCAATTCAATTCAATTCAATATGTCTTTATTTCGATTAAAAATCATAAAAGACGTTTTACATTTAAAACATAATTGTCTGATTCAGTTTTGTAGGTGATTACAAGTTTGTACATTAAAATAACGGTCAAAAAGAAAGTAGATCCACAATGAAAAAGTGCCTTGATATGTAATAAATAATTAAAACTTATGAAACTTCTGACAATTGTGTCTCAAAGATCAGTATCAGTAATCTCAGCTTATAAGTATAAATAACCAGATGGGTACATTTAAAAACAAGTTATGATAGCCTCATCTTCTTTGCTCGTATGGCCCACATCCAACTTAGAAATTTGGCAACTGCAATCACTATGGGTTCATCAAGATCTGTTTTTAAAATCCTGAATGCTTCGTTTCCAGAACTAATACCCAAAGTCAAGCAAATTGGTTTGAGTCATTTGTGCCTAGGAATTTTATAAACAGGGCAAATAAATAAAATGTGTACTAAGGACTCGTTCTGAGTTGGACAAAAGGGGCATTTGCTATGGTTCAAGGCATGCCATTTACTAACAAACAAATTAATTGGGAGTGAACCCACTCTAAATTGATGGTAAAGTTTCCTATCATTAAAAACAGTTATAAAATCCCAGTAACCTTCATACTCTGTGTCATGTTTATGCTCTAGAAACTCCTTTGTTAGTGACGGTCTTGTTAAAAAGGAAAAACGCTTCATTTTGACCATGTTCCAGAACACCGTCTTAAATTTCTTCTTTGAAGGAAAAACATTGTCAACTGGATTTTGCCACAATCTACTCATCCCCATCTCACTCAATATTTCTTTTGCCCATCTCAGCCAGGGAATTTTACACATACAATCTGCATCCCTGACTTCAAGAATAGCCTGGGCATACAGGTTTAATTCTGGTGTGACCCAAAGCCTTCTCCAATAAGCCACTGGTCTAAATCGCACCATGTCCTCAATAAAATAGCGACCCAGATCTAAAAAGAGGGGCAATAACGTTGTTGATTGGCGAAGACCAGTTATGGCCCTCAGGAATTTGTTTTGGGCTATAGCCAAAGGGGCTAAGTTGTCAAATCTCCATAATTCTGCCCCATATAAGACCGAGGCGCTAATTTTAGAGTTGTATATTTTTAGGACAGGTGCAACAGGCTTGGTGTGGGAAAGACGCAGTTCCGTCAACAGGGCACCGGACAATTGGGCGTGTTTAAGGACCAATTGGTCAATGTGGGGCTTCCAATTAAGTTTTCTACCTAAAGTAATCCCCAAATATGTAAAAACGTGAGTGAGTCTGCTCTAAGATGGCTTTGTTCATAGCTACTCTGCCTTTTATAACCTTATGTTTATGTAGAACCATAAATTTGGTTTTCTCCACATTAACTATAAGGTCATGGTCCCGACAAAACTCCTCAAATCTAACAATAGCTGACTGGAGTCCTTTGTGTGGCTTGGAAATGATCAAAGTATCATCCACAAACATGAGCAAAGGAATCGTCATGCCTGCTAGGGTAGGAGCGTCAGTGGGATGATTCTGGAAATACTGCACTACCCTATTGATGTACAGGCAAAAGACGGTTGGTGCTAAAACACACCCCTGTCTAACCCCCTTTGCAATAGGAAACCTATCGGTAACACTCCCCTGCTGTCCCTAGTGTACCTGTGCATAGTTAGAGTCATGTAATGAAACTAAAATGGCCAGTAATTCCAATGGCATGCCCTGTTCCACGAAGGCTCTCCACGTTTTAGTGCGTGGGACAAGGTCGAAAGCCGACTTGAGGTCAATAAAAGCCGCGTATAAGGTGCCCCCTCCTATGATTACCACACGCCAATAAATTAAAATAAACCTAAAAATCTGGTCAATAGTGCTGGTGTGTGAACGGAACCCCGCCTGCAATGGAGATAAGATGTCAAATTCGTCTATCCAGGCCTGGATACGACTTAATACCAGCCTGGCTGTGACTTTTTGAATACAATCAATGAGGCTTATAGGCCTGTAGTTGCCTGGGTTGGAGCAGTCCCCTTTCTTAAAAATTGGGAGGATTTCTGCCCCTGACCATGTATCTGGCATGGGAGCACCACAGGCGATGGCATTCGCAAGTAGCTGGATATATGTTACCCAGTTCTCTTTATCATACAAAAACAGATCAGCTGGGATACAATCCAACCCAGGCGCCCTACCTCTTGGAACTGAGTTTAACGCTGTTTTTACCTCTTTCTTTGTAAAGTGCAGAGAGGAATTAAATGGGGGCATTTTAAACTGTTCTGGATCTTGTTTCGCTGTGGCGAACTGGGCCTTATAATGTGATACCCACTGCTCGGGGGCTACATGGTTAACTGGAGCTTGGCTTGGTTTGCCACTGCCCCATTACACAAGATGCCAAAAGGTAACCATGCTTCTCCCTTTACTAGCCTTGAGCAACTCATCCCAATGTTGCTCATCCCAGTCCCTTTTAGCTTTCTGTTGGACTAACTTGTTCCCAACCCGCGCCCTTTTGATGTCTCCCATATTCTTTAATCTAATTGTCCTGGCTAGGGTTCTATGAGCCTCTCTGCTAGGGGTGGGCGGAATTTGCGAAATTTACTTACGCAAACTATCGCGAAAATGTTGAAAATCTCCGCAAACACGCCGGAAATATCACGAAGACGCGGGCGTTTTTTTCCCGCCTGTTCGCGGTATTTTTTGCGTGATCGCGGCTCGCCAACTTACCCATGCAGTTGCTCACGGGCGCGGCCATCTTGTTTTCACTTGTCCCGCCCGCTCGTGTTCGATATGACGTGCCCGCGTCCTCGCGCTCTCGCTTACGGTGGAGAATGACGTGTTCGAGATCTCAATCTTCTCATACTCTCACGGTGCATGATCGCGAGAAGAAAGACGTGATCGCGCAACAAATGACGTGATCGCACGACAAATGACGTTAATGCGGGTGCGAACTGTCACGTGACAGCGCAAATGGCTACCAACAATCCAACATCTCGTGGAGAACGTGGCCGGATCGGGAAAACTTGTCGGCGAACGCGGGGATTCAGGTAAGGCGATCGCGCACACGCGAGAATGTATTTTTTTACAGGGCGAGCAAGAAAAAAATTACCGGTAAGATGCGGAATGCAGAAATTTTGACATTTTTGCGCTTTGCGCGGAACGCGAAAATGCCAAATTATCGCAATTTCCGCAAGCGGAACGGAATTTTGGCCCAGGCCTACTCTCTACAGGATTTCCCGTACCATGCGACCACCTTGGGGCCAGAATTTTTCTGGGGGTTTTTAACCTTTGTAATAAAAAAGCCTTTCAGCTTATTGAACAATTCCTTGTGGACCTGTAAGACCATTGAATTAGCTTCCTCTTGTGTACCAGTTTTGAAGGGTAGCTATTGCACTTTTCACCAGCTCCCTCATCTGCTCCAAGTGCTCTTCTTTGTTAATGCATTTGGTCCATTTGACTCTCCTAGTGTCGTTACTAAGCTGCACTTCTACAAAGGCGCTATCTGGTGCCGGACAATCAGTGACAGAAAAACCCTTAAGCTGCATGGATAGTACTAGGGGGTTATGATCGCTTTCGGTCTGCTCCTGAACTGCCATGTCTATTAGGGAGGGCCAGAATTCCTTATTGAGAAAGATAAAGTCTATACGACTACTTCTCAACCCATTATTGTAAGTTTGCGAGCCCTGACTATCGGTAACGGACCTCCTGTTAACAGCCCTAACCCCCTGTTCCAAACACAGCACTTTTAGCTGCAGCGCAGCTCCGGTCCATTTTTTACTTGGCGGAAGGACCAGTGACGGAATATTCCACTGAGCGTCCTCCTCTAAGCTGAGGTTGATGTCATTGTTGTCTAATGGTTCGAAAGAACAATTGAAGTCTCCGGCGATTATCAGATTACATGCGCCTTTATACTGGTCTAAAAAAGGGTCTAAGAGAGCAACTGTACAGGAAGCTTTTCCACCTGGTAGCCCTCTTGCGTATACATTAATAATCAGCAGATCAGGGACATTAAGCATCTGTAGTTTAATTATTAAAATATCCCTACTGTCGATGCACAGTTCCTCTACCCTGTAACAATCTGACTGTCTCACCCATGTAGTGAGGCCCCCCATGGGTCTTCCCCTCTGGCCTCCCTGCGCTATTTTGGAAACATTTAGGAAACCCTGTCGATGCACATTATCCAAAGACCAGGTTTCCTGAAAGGCCATAATGTCATGGCCTTCAATAAACGTGGACCATTCTACTGAGGGTATTTTTGACATTAACCCTGTAATATTCCAAGATACTAGCAGTAAATTTGGTCTAAGGGAACTCAGGTTTGTGCTGTGGTGGGTAGGCTGTTTGTTAGTTACATGGACATAACCCAAGTCTCCCTCACAAGAAAGAACATTTGTCTGGAAGAGCCTGCTGTCCCTAACTTCACCCACAGTATTGTCGACCACATTGGTAACCCCCCTCTGAGCATGTGACTTTAATAGTTGAGATACTCCTAATTCATAAATATCTACTTCAGGATCGACCACACAAAACTCCCTTTGGCCATGTGTCTTGAGACTAATAGAACTGGGTAACTTATATATTTTGTGAGAGATGCATGCACCAACTCACAGAGGCTGGAATGGCAGGCTTGTAGTCAGAGTTTGGAGGGTCCCTTATGGGTGGCATAACACATGCTGCAGGCCATGGGGGACCCCTGGTGCAACTAGGCCCCAGGTAACTTAGTACCATATACTAGGGACTTACTAGGGTACACCAGCTGCCAATTAGGAATGTACCAAGGTACTCACTATATGCAGTTTAGGGAGGAAGCAAAGAGACTGGGGTACCTATTAGCAGGATCCCAGTCAGACTAGTCAGATAAACAGTAGAACACCAGCAAAAAGTGGGGGTAACCAGGAAAGCAGGTCCTACTGTCCTACACAAACAATCATAAAAAAATGACGTTTTGCAGCTTCTATGTGTGCTGCAGCACACATAGAAGTTACAAAACACAATTTAAAGATTTTTCATGTGCAGGAAGGGACACCTTCCTGTAATTAAACAATCTTCCCCTGCAACGCTGACACCCTTGCACTACGGTGCATGGGTGCCTGCATTGGCGCTAGGTAGCTAAATTTAGCACCAGCGCAGGAAGAAAAGCAGAGCTGCACCATATTTTTCTAAATATGATGCAGCCCTGCATTTCAGATGTGGCAGAGCGCAGCGTTAAGCCAAGAAAGCTAACACTGCGCTCTGCCACTTCTATTGCACATATGCCCTATGTATGCAGTCTTGACTTGTTTCATGGAAACGCTCTTTGACCTGGAACACGTACAAATTGCCCCAACGATTTGACAAGCTGAACTAGGAAAATGTCAATTGGACTGTATTTGCCAAATCACTAAATAGCCGTGGATTCCCCACTAAAGCACATGGAAACTAGATTCCCCAAGCAGATAAAAAGACTAAACTAGTTTTGCCAAGAATGGTTGTCACACACAAAGGCACACACATTTCCCTGAATTAAGGGGGGAACATTTGACATGAACATAATTGAGCACACTAAAGCGCACATAAACGCCAAATATACAGGTCAAAAGAGAGACAAGAGAGAGGCATTATTAGAATTATGGGCCATCTTTGAGGAGAACAACAGTGATAGTCCTACAATGGCGTTAGCAAATAAACCATCAGCACCTCCCTCCCCATATGCAGGGAGGGATGTGCTCACATACAATTCCCCTGCATTAGGTTACTCTGACCCAGCAGTGATAGAAGCCGACGAGCCCCCGACTGATAGAAGGTTAGTTAGATCTAAGTCTGAGAGAAGTAAAAGCAAGTGTGTCCAGACTTCTCCAGTACAGGCCAAATACCTAGGAAAGGTTCACAAAAGCATGACTCCCCATCCAACACAAACAACATGTGACGCCTCAAGAGCAGGTAGTGTACGCACTCCCACTAAGTCAGGCGAACGTAAACAGGTGTCCGGGAAGTTTGTGGTGATGCTAGATAGTGTGTCAGCAAGCTCGGGAGAGGAAGGGAGCTTCAGTCCCCCAGTAACCGATGACAATGTTGGGGCTACAGGATTTGCCTTGGTAGCTAAGGAGAAAACAGAGGGTGAGCTCGAAAGTGAAGCCAAGTCAACAAAAGCAATGCATAGTTCAGAGCAAAACAGACAGGCTAGACAGTGCGAGGAAGAGAGGTGTGAGCTCCTGCTTGAGAAAGCGAGGGGATGCGACCAGGAATTAGACCAAGAACAGAGGACATCGCAACCCCACATGAGGGTAGCAGAGATATGTACTGGGTCAGCACTGGGAAGAAACATAGGTAGATGAAAGGCTACTAGCAAGACTCAGAGTCACACTTTCAGCCCATCCAAGAAGGGGGGGCTCACCAAGAAATCAGGGATCAAAGCAGTCAGGTGCTCACTCACCCGTGATGCAGGAAAAACAAAAATGGCACCTTTACGTGCACATGAGGAGGGCAGCAACAAGGAAACATGCTGCTCCACACGGGTGCACGGCACAGATAGGCCTACCCCCAGGGCGATAATAGCAAAGAAGGTAGGCAAGAGTTTTGTGTCCCATTCTGCAAACTGTTAATGGACTGAAATGAGGAGAGGGACCAATATGACTAGTCTTGGCCTAGGGAAGGATCATTTGAGCCCAAGGACATGGCAGTAGCGGAGGACTGCATCAGACATGAAGGAGGAGATCCCAATTTGAACTTCCCCTACATGCAGCAATGCCTCGCAAGGCAGGAATGCTGTGTCGAGGATAAATTCGCAGGCCCACCCTCGTCGAGAATTTGTCCACTACTGCAGAAGGTTGCCGCAGGGGTCATGTACGTAATATGGGCACAGATGGACAAAGAGGGACTAAGAACAAAGTTCCCGTCATTGCTAGATGGGACAGGGGAATGGGTTACATGTTTTGAAAAGAACACTGCAGGTATTAACCTAGCAATTGGTGACATTAAGAGTCTGTTGAGGAACAGACCAACACAGTGTTCACCCAAGCCCACATTCCAGCAGCATTTAACTCAAACCGGAAATGGACCACCCTGCGAGAAATATTCCAGAAAGCCCAGATGTAGGGAGCTAATGGCAGAGTCCATAAAGCAGGAGGAAAGCATGAGCGAGTTACTAAATAGAATGAAGGACAGCCATGGACTGATACAGGCCCACAAGTCACCTTTTTCTACAATATTCTGAAAAAGAGTTACCCATCGAGATACAGAGCTGGCTGGACAGCATAGTTGGATTACATACCAAACCCTGGCAGGTGATACAGGCTCATATCCTCCACAATCACAAAAAAAATAAAAGCAAGAGCAGGACCAAAGCAACACTGTGAAACTGGTTCAACACAAAATGAAAAAGACTGCCCTAGAAGCGGCAGCAATTGCCACAACAATGCAGATGGCACCAGTTTTAATGGGTGCTCCACTGCAAAACCACAGAGGGTTCCAAATAGGTTATGGCATTAGAGGCCAGGGAGGTTGGCAGCAACCAGTCCCTAGGGAGTGCTACTATTGCTATAGGCTGAGGCACCTGGTGGAAAGATGTCGGTTTAAGGCATACCTGGACAGATAAAGCAACAGAGATCAATGAGCCAAGGCAAGCTATAACAAAACCCCATGAATGTCCCTCCTCAGCACCAAGCACCGGGGAATAAAAATGTACCCTAGGTCCAGTCCCAGTGAGGTCCACTGGTCAACACACAATTGCATCAGGAATCCAGCAAGTGGGCAAGCATGTGGCGGCAGCAGTCACAGCCAGGGAATCCAACACAGCAGGGAACGGGGCCACAACATCCGCAGGGAGAGGTAACAGTGTGGGGAGATCATGCCTTCACACAAACCCAGAGCCAAACTGTGCAGTAAAATAAACCCCCTCCACATGAGTAGGAAGTTAACCCATCAACTTAAATCCCAGTGGTTAATAGCTAGCATCCACTAACCCTCTTCCCCAAATTATTACTAGATCAAAACAACAACTTAAAGACAGCAGTGGGAGTTCAGCACTTTTTACTTGCGTCCTGAAATTCAGTGCGGCTGAGAGCTGTGTCGATCGGGGGGGTTGCATCATGTTCGTTATGTAGGGGTAATCTCATGGGGCCCAACTCTGCTGCTAATCCTCAAGGGTGGAGTGAGCTGGACTCACCCCAGCAGCAGGGAAGTCTGATGAGGGGGCATGACCAAGAACTGTTATAAAAGAGACACCCAGGTCCCGCGGCCAATGTCACAAAAGACGTATTCCGATCATCAAGTCAAAAGGTCCCCATTTCAGGCAACAGGTCCAGGTCCAATGTTTCCTTCATGGAGTGTAGTCCCCAAACCACCTCCAAAAGCTCAAAGCCTCCTCACCAACAGAGACCCCCTTTCAGTTCTAGAACAAAGCTATCCTTCGTAGTGGAAACCCTGATTCCTGGGCGCCTGGGATGCTAAAACTCTAAAACTATACAGCGCACAAACGAAGAGCCAGTAAGCTGTGGGGCCTCAGCATGCTGTCGATTCCAAGCCCCCCCAGCTGGGGGGAGGGGGGTTCACCAAGGTGACCAGGTGTCCCGGATTTGCTGAGTCATTCCCAGTATTTTCATCGTCACGCAGAAGACCATTGCACTTTTTAGGTCAAAAATTCTGTTTTTTCATGTGTTTGATGTTACAAGACAAATACTAGCACAGCAAAGCCCGGTCACTTTGCCCCACCCTTCTAAAATTCTACAAGAGATGTATCAGTTGATTAGGTAACACATGACCATAGAGACTCCAGCCACAAGCTAGGGACAGAGGCCCCCTGAGTGTGCTTAGAGTTGCAGGGTGTGGTATGAGGGAGAGGTGCATGCCCAGGAAGGGGATTCCCAAATCTCCACTACAGCGCTAGCAAAACGTAGGGCTCCTGGTGCGCTCACCTCCATACCAAGCATAGCGACTAACGGTGATCCAACCTTGCTGACACCATACAGAGGAAAGCAGTTGTACCCGATCTCGGACACCAGAAGGCAGCCTAGATGGGAGAAAAGGGGGCCACGGTGCAGCCCATGACCTTCTCCTTGCATGACAAGTGTAATCATAAATCACGTGTGATTCAGGGAAATGCCCAAAGCTTAAGAAAACCCACCCAAAGCTAGCCCAAAAGGAAGTTTCCAGACACATGGGCGGGGTCAAGATTAGCCCAAGCCAGGTACCTGAACGCACAAGGGAGGTCCACGCCACATTACACACCATGTGCTGGGAACAAAGAGTTGCACATGCACCAAATAATACTCACGGCATGTGGCAGATATTAGCCCCACAGTAAGACTCCGACTAAAAGCCAGAATTCCATCCCTCACTATGCGCAAGAGACCACCCCGCAAACATGCTTATCACCAATCTAATCATCCAGTTAGGATTGGAGGGGGTGGCTCAACGGCTTATAAAAAGATCTGATCCATCTAGATAAACTAAGAATCACCCTGACTCCCCAAAATTACTAAACCAAGCCCAACAGGTGTCATCCTCCGGTGCCTCACTAGATCTCAACTAGTAGAGTATGGAGATCATACCTCTATGTTAAACATACCGGGAATCAGAAAACCATTAATTACAGAGCATGTGTAAAATGCCTCTGAGTTAACTATCAATTAAGTTCTTTCAAAGCCAAGTAACAGAGAAGACAACCAAAGTGCACCAAAGTAATGTATCTTCAACTTCCACTAATAACGAAAAAAGAAAAGGACAATTTCTGAACTCACAATGGAAACCTGCTTAACCACCAGGTGGGTGCACTGTTCGTTCATGTAGTCGAGCCCTTCCATGGCGATGACAGCCATAATGTAAATACCGCAAACATTTTCCAATTAGCAGAAAAAACACAGCCACCAGAAGAGCACAGATGGCTCCAAATGAAATCACACCTCGAACAATCATATCATGACAAAAAGTATGTATATTTCTGTGCATATATACCCTCTGTCTACTACAGGTAATCCAACACTTACTTACCATTGAGGAATTGCACAGTCAAAAAAAAAGTCACCAATGCATGCTGGCCTTTCATTTGTCACCTACAATTACACTAAAACAAACACGGGCATCCCACACGCACTGCATAACGCTCTCTTACATAACACTTAGTACCAACAAATGACCTCAGTTGGCTCCCAAGCATAAGCCAGGTCATATTATGTCTGTTCACTGATTCCACATGTGTAAGGTGCAGATAGGCTTTACCTGTGTCAAGAGGTAGCCCCCGAAAAATTTAGGTGCCTTATTCACCTTTACTTATGCACGATAAGGGCCAAGATTCAGCCGAACAAGATAGAACCTGACAGGGTAGTTGTAAATATGACCCAATACAACACCAACCCAACAGTATTCTACCTTTTCACTAAACCCAATGATATCCAAACCGAGTTGATCAGGATGTGTGGAAAAGGGCACCACAGGAGAGTATATTGTTTTGCCCTGAGACTTCCCAAAGAAAAGATTCTTGGAGGTAGTAAAACCCTCAACTCAATACACCAACACATCCCCTCCTGCATTCATCTGTGGACCGAGGGGGGCTCTTAGCGTATCTGGATCGGTCTTTTTTCACAAGTGTTCTCCTGACATGGAGTTCCTGTGTAAGGCCATCCAGCTCGGGGATAAAACGGGGAATGAATTGCATGGGGAAAGATTCAATGGAAGTATGGCTAACCCATGTCAGGAAATCAGAGACACTGAAGTGAATGGATACTCTTGGCTAGAAGGGAAAGGTCAACTCCTGATTGCACGGAACTCACACTACATTCATTATGTTTCTGAGGAAACGGAACGCTTCCGTTGGGCACAAATGCAAGTGCGGCATTATATTGCACATTCCAGGTATGCAATGGGCACCTACAAGCTCATGGATTTCTACTGGCAGTGTGGTAAACATGACTACACCTACCTGGTTCCCAGTTGGAGGGGACCTTGCTTCCTGGTGATCATGCACATTCAGACCCGTTAAAAAAAAGCACCAGCTTGCTGCACCAAGCTCATGAGAAGAGATCGGCTAACTATTTTGGCTGGGCTCAGCTCAAGGAAATCCCAGAAGCATTTAGACTATTCTCAGAGGTACAGCTGGGGACAGAGGGGTCGATATCCTTCTTCACCCTACAGATAAAAACGAATGACCGCTGGCTCCAAATAACCAGGTGGGAAATGTTTAAGATGATGAACAACACTAAGCTCGACCTCAATGCCATCAAGGAAGAAATGCGAGCCTTTCGCCTCATGTTAATGCGGCATTGGTATGTACTGGACTTAATGACCGCAATGGAGGGAAGGGTCTGTGCCAAAATCAGCGCTCCCTGCTTCATTTCATTCCAAAAAAGGACACGGACAATGGAATTTTGACTCTTACCATCCAAGCACCGCATAATCTGCAGAGAAGCATGCATGAAGAAGGGGATGCCCCTGAGCAGGAGTGGTTTTCGAATTGGTTCTCCTGGCTCCCGCAATGGATCTCCATTCGTGCAGGTTTTCAAATTGATTCTCCTGACTTCCATGATAGATCTCTGTTCTGGTATTGTGCTCCTGTTGGTTTGTGGGGTCTTACAATTGAGGATCACTTTCTGTACTAAAGCGCGCTCCTCAAATCAGGTAGAATGCAAATAACTACAAAGGTTGTCGTAGCCAAAAGTAAACAAAGGGGGGCGTGGTCTGGCCACGGAAGGACATGGCCACCTAGGAGAAGAGCTTTGCTCCGAGGGAGACTTCGGACAGCAGCGACGGCCCGTATAGGGCGTGTTACCGGGGCGGTGACGTGGGGCAGAGGAGGGGCAGAGTGGGGAGTTGCAAAATGCGGCATACGGCCGATTGCAGGTAAGTTATGAAAAAAATAAAGAAAACAAATTTTGTTGCGCGCGCTGCATCGCATTTGGCGATGCTGCGCACGCAACGAAATTCTCTGCCCCACGTCACCGCCCCGGTAACGCGCCCTATACGGGCCGTCTCTGCCGGACAGGGAATGCAGCATTTCGGAGGTTGCCCTGTGAAACCATCTTGGCAGCCCTGGATGCAGGGCTAACATGGATCCTCCAGTGTCATCAGCGCAGCTGGTGAGTGCGTGACTCAGACGGTGCGCCGTCGAAAGACTCTCGGCCCTGGAGGCATGGCGTTAGCCTTGGCCTTGAGTGCATGCACAGCCCCGCCTCCTAAATCTGCACTGGGACCCTGAGAAACCAGGGCTGTTCCTTGCGCCCTCCGTGACCGCAGAAACTGCCCCCCCTGCTTTGGTCACATCGCCACATCTGGGGAACAGGTGGCAGAGATGGTGGCTCTGTGACCGATTCTAAGGCCTGGGGGTATGTCCTCAGCCCAGGCCTCGAGTGGCTGCCCGACTCTGCCTCCAGACTCATGGTGAAGAACTAAAGAACTGGGGCTGCTCCTTGAGATTGGTGACGCCTGCGGCTACAGAGACTACCTCCCCCCTACCCTCCACCCCTGTAACACCGCAACTAGGCTGGGTGGTAAATTTCACTCCGTTCACGGAGTTTGTGGAGTTTTATGCACTCCGCACTCCGCCGAGCTTGCGGAGTGCAGAAAACTCTGCTTCGCGATGTGCAGAGGAGTTATTTCCCCTCTTGGTAAATTTGTGATCGCGAGCTGCCGCTCGGGTAGAATTTCTACACAAGCAGCAGGAATACCAGCACAAACTGCAGTTCGCACTGCACTCCGCCTCTGGCAGAACTTCGTGGAGTTTTTTTTATAACTTCGCAGAGTTTCGCGTAGCAAAACTCAGCGAACTATGCCCAGGCCTGGCCGCAACATCTGGGGAATGAGCGGAGGGGACAGCAGACGTGCATTCGATTACTGGGCCTAGAGGCATGCCCTCAGGCTCAGCCTCGAGTGGATGCCTGGCCCCACCTCCCAATTCAGCAGTGGGATACAGCTGAGCCGCGACTGATTCAGTGGCACCCTACGCAGCACTACAGCATGGACTGCCTTCCCTCTCAGGCACCCTCCTGCCTGCAACAGTGCCAGTGCCACAGCCCCCCTGGCCCCCACCTGGCAAGGGGACCTCTTCTCCTAGTGGCGTGTAGGGGAGAGAGAGAGACGGTGAATGCCTACCGGAGGGGCAGACATACCCCCCTCACACCCCAGCATGGACTGCCTTCCCCTAACACGAGTGACAGGTGCCACCTGCGCTCTCAGATGTCCTGCCAGCAACAGTGAGTGCAACATAGTACCCCACCCCCGACTGGCACGGGGGTCTCTTCTTCGTGGAGTGGAGCGGAGGAGGTGGAAGATCAGAGGGGTGGGATCACCTCCCTGGAGACGAGTGCATCCCTAGCAGAGGGGCCACCTCCGGAACGCTATTTTATCCCAGCGCGATTGCACAACCCCATTCCCCACCACAGCAACGTGGTCCGGATGCACCGGGGCTGCACCTGCGAGCCTGTAGAGGGAGGGCCAAGGCTCCCCATACTGACGGGGAGACTTCTGAAGGAGCACCGGCATATCTCCGTGGATGGGGGTAGCTGCCCCCCCACCGCTCTGCACCCCCCCTCAGGCCGGTAATGGCAAAACACGATGCAGGGGCATGAATGACCACGGAAAAACAAGGGAGCAAGAATTCCAGGCAGCTTTTATTCACGGAGGCGCTGAAGCAACAACCGCGCACAATGGCAACGAAAGCTGACGACCTACCGGCGAGCAGCTCCCCGGCCCGCTCAGCGACCCTGGAAGCAGGAGTCACAATGGAACACATTCTACACGAGATCTATTCAGTCTGTCGCAGATTGGAGGGGATGGACTCTGTAATTCCTAAACTGGCGGAGGAAGCCATATCAATACGAGCGGACCTGGCTGTGTTCCACTCACATGCGGAGGCATTGGATCAGAGGCTGACGGCGGTGAAAGTCCAACTGAACACAATCTCGGAGAGGAATCAAGAAATCCTCTTCCTCCGCAGCAAGCTCATCGACTTGGAGGACCTCAGGATAACGTCTGCTTCTTTGGCTTTCTGGATTCTGTTGAGGGCCCAAATGCCCATGTGTTCTTGAAGGACACCCTCCCGAAGCTCATTGGAACCACCTTTGAACCACCCCTGGAGATACAAAGGGCCCACCGCATACGACCTCTCTGCAAGGACTCCAGTGTACGTCCATGGCCGCTTATTGGCTGTTTTCTGCGTCACGATCAGACAAAGCAAATCTCAGCAGCAGCGCGCGCACAAGTTTCGTCCACTCAGGATGGCTACAGCATCCGGATGGCTGCTGATTTCTCTAAAGAAATGAGCGAACGCCACAAAACTTTCCTATCTTTCAGGCCCAGGCTCCGGCAGCTGAACATTAAGTATGGTCTGTTTGAACTGGTGAGAGTCCGCATCACCAAGGACAGCAATTCCAGGGACTTTTACGATCCAGAGCACCTATGCCTGTTTCTGAACTATGCAATGGTTCAGAACATGGACATGCACACAGGTGACTTTCCTATTCCTCCGGCCCATCTCAGTCGATGAAGAGTAGGAGACGGGCCAATGGAAGAGTGTGGCAACGGGGTAGAGAGACTAGGACAGAATGGCATGTACGCATGAGGACAGAGCCTCCGCGCTACATGCTGCGGCCGCCTTTGCCCATGAGCCACAGAGAGACAAATCTCGATCACCTTTGAAACGCCAGTTCAGCGTGGAGGGCCTGAGCTGGATGGCCTGGGTTGATGGTCCCTGCTACAGCTGGCTATGCAGCTGATGGTGCAGTGGGAAGGTGTCTCATCAACGGACAGCTGAGTATTCTGTGCACTGTACTGTATTGCGGGTTGTCTTAAACCTTAGAGGGCTACACTGTTCCACCTTACTCAATCATACTGTATACATGAGTTACGGTAGTTTATAGATGTGTTTATGTACTGCATCAAAACAAATGTAGATTTCACTGTTTGTATAATAGCATTGTTTAGTAGCACTGCTCCCATCCATATATGTCCGTTCTCCCCTCCACCCCGGCCGATTACGCTCGCTCCACCTCCTCCCACTCCTATGCGCATTGAGTGTGGCTACGGTCCCTCACCCGACACAGACGCCTCGTTAGGGGACCAGAATGTTATTATGCATCTCAGCTTACATATTCACGCCCGGCAGGATTTTGTGTGGTTAGCAAGCCTCTAGACCCTCCCGACATCACCACACGCGGGAGCTGCGTAGTGTCCCTCCACGAACAGGGTGCCACACATCCTTACCCCCCCATCCGGGACCACCATCACTTGCTTCCCTTCTTTCTCTTTGGCCCATCTTCCATACATATTGATGATACTCCTCTCACCAGTGGCCCATCACGCTTCGAGAGATCAGTGCCCCCTCGGAGTGGCGCTCTGCCGAGTGCAGACCCACGGTAGACAGATTAGCGCTCACGGTTAGCGAGGGCTGAGAAGGTACCCTTACTTCCGGTGTCCCATTGTTCCCTACTTACCTTTCCCCTTCTGCCCCTCTCTTCCCCTTCCTTCTTTATGGCACATTCCAATTGGAAACCATGCACCCTCCCTGCGATAAGCTAGCACCTCTCTACTGCACTTCCCCACCGGCTGCGGAGCCCTTACAGTAAACTCAGCTTTACAGGACTCCTTAATGCCCGTCGACAGCCCTAGCGACCCAATAGACACAAACCGTCAAGGAAGTGCCAGAGAGTTCCTGCCCCCTCCTTTCCCTTCCCTTCTCCTGGCTTTTTACTTCTTTGTCTTTTCTTCCCCTTCTCCGCTTTTCTTTTCTCCTCTTTTTTGTTCTCGCTCTCATCATTTGTCTCTTGGGTCCCTATTACCCGGCTGTTACTCCGTTTCTCTTTAAAACACACCCCGTGCCTGCTATTCTACCCAGCTAGCTATGTAACTTTTTGGGATATCCGAAACTTTCCCTCCCCCCACTCCCACTTGGCTTCACTTTCACATCACACATGTTCCCCGCAGGGTTTATGACTCCCTGCATAACACCAGTCCCACTGATCTGCAATTGCTGTATTAAGCACAATGACTTCCCCGCACCCACTGCAAGCGGTTACATGGAACGTTCACGGTCTTACGCACTACATAAAGCAGAAAAAGATCTTGGCATAACTGCAATCTAAATGTGCAGACATAGCTTTTTTGCAGGAAACACACCTAGACACAATAGAATCGGGCAAGCTGCAGCAGACTGGGTGGGAACGAAATACACAGTAGTGTGCAGGCTGCGGCTCCTGGGATGGAGGGTCCACCCCGCAAGTGGAGGGAAGCAATTCTCCTCCAGAAATCGCTTCCGGGGACAGTGACAAAGACCTGGATGGATACTGATGGACGATACGTTTTCGCAAAGCTCAAGATAGGTGATCATCACATATGTGTGGGGTCGGTCTACACTCCAACAGGGGTGAAAAAATCGTTCTTCTTGCAGTTGAATAGAGTTCTGACAGAAATAGGCGACGCAGGGATGGGAACCTAGCGAGGGATCGGATCCTGGATAGGACCAGACCACTGGACAGGAGCAATGCAGCCGACAGGGCGTTGCTGGAGGACGTGATGCAAGATAACGGACTGATTGGTCACTGGCGCTTGAGCCACCCCATGGATATGGAATACACCTTTACCTCTCAGGTGCATGGCAGGCTATCCTGCCTGGACTATTTTCTCAACTCCTACAGGGTAGTACAGTTCACCCACGAATCCCACATTCTGGAGGCAGCCCTCTCGGACCATTCCCCTGTCCTCCTCTCACTGGAACTTGGACTGTCCAGTCCTGGACGCAAGCCCTGGTGACTGAATATCCAGCGTTACCGGGCCCCACTGGTAAATCCCTTTTACAGACGCATGTCACAGATTTCCTAGCGGACAATCAGGAATCAGTCGACTCCAGCCGAACTCCATGGTTAGCAGCAAAGGCCACTATACGCAGCAGACTCATGAGGGTTTTGGCTCAAGGCAACAAGCAAAATAAAGACAAACAAAGGGCGCTGGAGGTCGACATCAGGAAGTATACTCGCCGCTATTCTGTCCATCCCACGCCACAACATTGCAAGTCTCTGGAGCAGGCAAAGATGGCTTTGAATAGCCTTTTCACTACAAAAGCGGAAAATGCTGTGCAGAGAATGAAGGGGAGGCATTATGAGCACGGGGAAAAAGCGGGGAGACTCCTGGTGGCTCAACTCCGCCAACGTGAGGCGTCCATGGCTATCCCAGCCATTAGATCGACGGAGGGTCTTACCGTAACCTGAACCCAGGATATAGCGAAAAAATTTGCCTCCTTCTATAAGACCCTGTACTCCCTTGGCCTACAAATAGAGGCGGACAGACTGATTTCATTTCTGCAGGTGGGAAAACTTCCCCACCTCTCGGAGAAAGTAAGGGAACTGTTAGAAGGGGAGATCAGCGAAGAGGAAATCTCCTCAGCAATAGCGAAACTGCCCAATCACAAAGCCCCTAGTGAGGATGGTTACCCAGCTGAGTTTTGCCGCTGGGCGGGAGAAGATGTGGTCACTACGCTGAAGGCAGCGTTTTGTTAAGCAGAACAGTCAGATTTCCTGGGCCTCATTTTTAATAATGCTATCATAGCTGTTATACCCAAACCCGGGAAGAACCCCCTGGAGTGTGGGAGCTTTCGGCCTATCTCGCTGTTAAATTGCAATATAAAGATATTGGCAAGTATACTGGCCGCATGCTTCCGCAAAGTCATGCCATCCCTAATACACGGCAAACAGGTGGGCTTCGTACCGTTCCGATCTTCCAGGAACCATCTTTGTACTCTCACTCTCGCCCTGTGAGTGTCTAAAAAACTTGCTGTGGACGCTATTGCCCTATCTCTCTTCCGAGTGATGGAACATTATGGCCTTGGGGCTCAATTTATAGCGAAAGTGCGCCTCCTATACGGGAGCCCCGCGGCACAAGTGAACTGTGGTGGATTCTTATTCGACCCCATCCCCATACGTAGGAGAATGCGCCAAGGATTCCCTGTCGCCACTTCGCTTCCTCTTGGCTATGGAGCGGCTGGCCTCCACCATGTGCAATTCGGCCGCCATCACAGGAGTTCCACTTCCAATAGGCGAATCCAAATTGTATCTATATGCGAATGACATGTTGTTCACCCTCACAGACCTGCCCCTCTCCCTTCTGTCTCTGCTCCAGATTATTGAAAACTTTGCCTCCTTCTCTGGGTTTAAGATCAACTCGGGCAAAAGCGAAGCACTTCCCCTATCGGATGGGACCACGAAAGTGGCTATGCAGGGGTTCCCCTTCAGATGGCAACACTCGCGCCTTAAGTATCTGGGAGTTCTTATCAATAAAGGCCTAACAAGCATGATTCAGGACAACATTAACCCACTTATTACCCAGATGCAATGAGATTTCGAGAAGTGGAAGGCCTTGGGACTTTTGCTGTGGGGCAGAGTGCAGGCAGTCCACATGGAAACGCTACCACGCTTCAACTATACCCTGGGGATGCAGCCAATGCAACTGCCTCTCACAACTTTGAGGCAGATAGATTCCAAGGTGAGGTTGTGTGCGTGGGGCTTAGCCGCACCCAAGCTACAAGCACGTCGCACCCATGGGGGTCTTGGCAACCTATTGGTAGAACTCTATGCATTGGCATTACATCTTTCCCAAATGGCATGCTTCTTACCAGACTTCCCGGACCCGCCACAATGGGTTCCGTTGGAACGACACCTACTTTTGGCCAAGGAGGGACTATATGCCCTATATATGATGAAGCTCGGGAACAGTGGTACAGTACACCCGTTCATATGAGCCGCGCGCACTGCCTGGTACTGGGCACACAAGCTGCTGGGGGCACATCTACAGCTGCATGAGAAGGCCCCACTATGGGGAAACAAAGCTATATGGGGGAAGGGCTTGAGATGGCGGGTGTGGCAGGCAGCAGGCATACATACCATTGATCAGATTATCTGCAACAGCTCCCTGAAAAAAAAGGCACAACTCGGACAGGAGTACAGTCTTCCCACAACACAGGTCTGGAGATACACCCAGCTACAACACTGTCTGAGGCAGTGCTTGCCACCCCCCTTCCCCTGGAACCTGTCCCCATCTCCGGTGCTGTCATTTCTTCTCATCTGGGGAAGGTGCAAAGGGATAATGTCTGGACTGTATGGGGTGCTAGCATCGCACCACTTCTTGACCCCCCTGGTACATACGCTACATGCCAGATGGCAGGAATGGGGGAGTTCACGTACAAAGATGACAAATGGACTGATATACTAGATGCCCTGGACAAAGGTGCAATGGAGGCGCGGATGAAATTCTGCCTCTTTTAAGTCTTGCAGTACTGGAACTGGATGCCCATGAAGCTGCACAGAGCGGGTCTCCTCCCCCATGCCAATTGCTGGAGATGTCCCAACTCCCAATGCGACATAGCACAGATTATCTGTGAACTCCCCTCGGTGCAGGCTTTTTGGGAGTATGTGGGACGGACCCTGATCTCCACCATGCCGCTTTGCCTACCTCTTCTGCCTCGTAAGATTCCTCTGCATGACTGGCAACAGTTCCCAGACATATCCAGACCTCAACGCTACCTCTTCCATACAGCTTTGGCCATGGCCAAGCTCTGCATAAAGCACCAGCGGAGGGCTGCGACCCCCCCCGACACAAGAGTCTTGGCTGACAGCTATGATTCAAGCAGCGTCACATGAGAAGATCATATATAACCTACAGGACGAATCAGAGATTTTCCCAGAGGTATGGACACCCTTTCTGTGCATAGAGGCGCAGGATGTGGATGGAGATGAGTCTGCAGTAGGCACTGGTGATTAAATGCATAGAGCGCCACAGTTGCGCTAGAAGCCATCGCATACCCCTCACTCTCACTTCCACCCTTTGATACACTCTCTTTTTGCTCTTTTCCCTTTTCTCCTCTTCTATTCGATCTATTTACCCTTTCCAATGATTCCCCCTCCTTAGCTCTACCTCGGTATTCTTAGCCATTCCCTCAGCAATATCATAGCTCTCCCCGCTAATATTATTATTATTATTACCATTATTCTTACTACTGTTATTTTCACTGCCATTACTACTACTGTCTTTAGAGGGCACTGTTCTCTTGTTTCCTTTTTTCCCTCTTCTCCCTCCACCTCTCCCATACCTCTCCCCCTCTCGCACACTCACAATCATACCCATACTTGCACAATCATTACCGCGCTGTCACGTGACCATAGTGCTCGATTGCCGCACTGTCAAACCGCCAAAGGCCTTGTATTATGTTGGGGTCCCTATGCCAGGACCTAGCGGTGACTTCCCCTCCCCCCCCAATACCCCCCTTTACTGGTTTATCAGTTCGTCCTTCAAGAGGAAACCAGGCACTAATGAGGCAACACATATTCTTCTATGAATAATCTGGAGGGTCAAGGAGAGGTGGGGCACAAGCTTAGAGAGGGTGGTATCTCTCATCCAACCCAGTAGAGGAGGAGGCAAGAAAACAGAACTGTGCAGGTATGCAAATACATACACCACCCCTTTCTTTTTATTTTGGGTCACCCTCCCGACCTCCCCTCTCCCCGCTATCACCCCCGTTTATAGATTGCAGTGGATGATTGTTATTCGTAGGACTAATATGTTGAAAATTATTGGTGGCACGCCACATGTTTCTACCGGCTATGTATATGTAACCCAGAACAGTCTATGTACAGCCCTACTTGATGATCTATGTCAAATTGTTTGAATGCGCAAAAGAAATAAAAAAGAAAAAGTAAAAAAAGGGAACAGCAGGAGCCTAATAAAGTAATGGTACAAATGAATGAGTTGGATAGTGTAGCTGAATAATCAACTGGATGGGGGAATGTTAATATGGATATGAATTTGTTTAGCAACCAAAATGAACTATTTCCCTTATTAATAGAATCACTCATCCTGAACTCCACATCTATGCCGGCACACAAGTATGAAGTCAGGCAGCCCTGAGCCCTAGGCCTGGGATTACTCATTGACGGGTCACAGGTGGGAGTGTGCATAGTTGGCAGGCAAACACGCAGACAGGAAACTCTTGATCATTGCCACAGATAGGTGCAGTGACATCACAATGGTCTGGGGAGATTGCACCAGACAGAGCATACATGTCCCGAGATGGTACGCATGCTTCAGAAAACTCCACTGGCCACACTGTGTCCATGCAAGGCCGAGACCCACCTGTAGTAACCATTGAACATTAATGTACGGCTCTCAGGCAGGAACCAACATTCCTCACAATATATGGTATGCCAGATACGTTTATGGCTTGATGTAACATTGTATATAAGATCAACACGAACCCAATGTAAATTGACACAGTCCTCAGCCCTCGTGTCTGTAACTGTCTTCCCAGCTAACTTGCTTAGTTAAACAAAACTGTTCCTAGGAAAGCGAAGGGTCCAATTGTGCTGAGAATTATCATCATATTAGTGATTAAATGTCAGTGATTAATGACATTCTGTGGAACGGTGAAACATTGGTGGCCTAACATTTTGGGAAAGTATATTCTAAATTTGGCACATGAAAGTCATTTTGGAATGAGTGCGGCCAAGCGCAAGATAACGGCTGAATACTGGTGGCTGGTGTGGATCGAGATGTGGAGCATAGTATCAGGAATTGCACGCCATTTGCAAGGAGCGACAAATCTAAAAGAAAATGTGGCCTGTTTCTTGGCCTGATGCCCCTGAGTGTCACGTGATGGGCTTTTGCCTTTTCGCACCTGTGTGCTTGTTTTGTATTTTGGGGATGGCGTCTGTGCTCTAGGCTGCTTGTAGTGGCGCTGTTGTGTGCTGCGTGTGGAGCACTTGGTGCCTGAGGGCTGTGGTGTGTGGGCACTCTTGCCAGGTGGTGCCACTGGCAGGGTGGTGCTGAAAGGACTGGAGCTGGACTGGGAGCCTGTGACAGCAGAATGGCTGCCGTCACTGTGGAGGACAAAGACTGGTCAGTTCTGTGTAGCCCACCCACGTCAAAATCAATGCCCTCCATGAAGGCAACTGCCTGTGCCAACTTCTTGTCATGATCCTGGAAGGCATTCAGGAGAGCAGCCTGACCCACAAACAACTGGCGCAAAAGGTCCACCACCTCCACACTGAGGGCAGCAGGGGAGACAGGGAAAGGGGCAGTGGTGCCTGGGGGAAGAACACTCTACCCTTCCTAGGGCTGCAGGCACGGACAGCACTAGTGGTAGCAGCAGGTAGGGTGGGCACTGGACGATGTGTGGTTGAAGATGAGGCAGATTTTGAACTCCCTGTGCCCACCAACATCGAGGAGTCACCGCTGGAGTCAGATGATGTTGAGGTTGGTGTTTCCGGCCGTGATTCATCCAGGGCACTCCTGTCCCCCTCCGAGGCACTGGTAACATCAGTGTCAGTGAGCTCATGTGTAGCAGTCGTGCCAGAAGCTTCTCCACTGGTGTCCATCCCCTGTCCTTCCATGCCCTCTGTAGATGCTACAATGGACAGAGACGTAGGTTCAGTATAGTGCTATACTCACAAACATCATATGCAAGCAAAGCACAAAACTAGAAAATTATACCCCAATGTTGCGCACCACCATGTGCACTCTGCATGTGCAACCTTTATGCAATCCTCAGAAGATGCATGGGAACATGCATAGTTTACATGAATGACTCATGTAACGTTGACACAGCCAAATAGCTGGCCCGTGCCTCCTTGTAACCTAACATGCTAATCTCTGTAAGCATACCTATGTGCCTGTAGGTGAGATACATATTCCTCAAAACATGTTGCCTCTGTCCCATATGGAGTCACTTTAAGGGAACAACACAGATACTGACTCCCAAATGTCCTTTTGCAATGGCCATAAGCTACTGATATCCACCATGTTGTGCTTTGAAGCACAACAACTGTTGCACATTGGTGTCAGATGTGTACTTCTCACAATTTCCAAGTTGTGCACACCACACATCTACAAAAGCACACTAAGATGATGCTCACTGCTGTTTACTGCCATGTGATGTCTATGACACCCATAATGCAGCATACGTCAGAAGGCCACATCTCATCTTGGAATGTCAAGGGTCATTGTATTAAACACATGAGAAACTACATGTAGCTAAACTGCATGACAGCTAAACTCAACACAAAGGCCACTTACAAGCCATTGCATCACACTAGACACATCACAGAGCTCCGCCCAGGCTCAGGTTTAGGATACATGCAGTCACTCACACCCAAAGTCACCCTTCACAGAATACTCACCCCCAACTTGCTGCTGATGGGCCCTCAAATGTCCATCCAGCTCTAGCTGTGCCACTGCCAAGATGCGGGCCATTAGTGGTGTCATGCTCCTATGCACCACCCTGCCACTATGAGGGAGTAGCCCCAGGGTCATGTCTGTCACATTTTTGCTCAGCCGGCAGATGTCATCCCACCTCTAGTGACAGTGTGTGCGCCATCAGTTGGAGACACCCAGAGCCTGCACCTTGCGTGCAATGGCCCTCTATAAGGCCTTACGCTGGTGGGCTTTAAGCTGCAGGCATAGGAGACAAGAAGAGGAAGTTTCAGTGACACTGTTTCATGTACCACTGTGTGTCAGTACAGGCGCATGAAAAAACTGAGCACACCAAGACATAAATGTTGAGCAGAGGCCATACAGCATAACACATAGTAGACTTGCATCAAATACTTTCATAGAAATGTATACATGTATGAGGATGAACACAGTACATGGGCATCTCATACACATGCAGAGTGCCAGCACAGACACCAATGTGAAGAAGTCCCTCATATGTGATGCAGTATGTAAGTGAGCAAGACATACAATACATTTGTAATGATGTGTTGGAGCAGACTCGCTGTGTTCAACACTGCACACCCCTCAATGCCCTTGGCCAGTGAATGGCTACCTGTGTAATGGAGGTCACATTTAGGGCCATGATCTTACATTCTCACACTCTTCTCACAAGATGTAGTCCTGTCTTTTGCAATCCTCAGGCCTAAGATAGCTCATTGAGAAATAGGGTGGCTGACAACACATATGTTTCACTCTGTCCATTTGCTAAGGGGTCCTTGTCAACTTGGGCAATTTCGGCGCAGGCCAGGGGGACTCACACTGAGGTTAAATGTTTGCCATCAGAAAAGTCACATGCATGTACAATATGAGAGGGCAAACAGTGTCCACACATGTGAGTCAGTACACATAATGAAAACAATGGAAGGCTGATATCTCCAAATTACATTTTTTCTGAAGCATCATAGGTGAATTACTACCAAAAGTGTTACACTCAGGCATTGTACTCTTGTGCAAAATGCACACATATCCATGGGGGCAATATGAACCTGTACACCCATTCTTCATTACCCTCTGGAAGACATACCTATTCAATATCACAAATGAGCATGTGACAACCTCGTGGACTATGTCATCACATAGTCCAGGCAATGTTTATTCAGACTTCGACTGTGTTACCAGCAGTGGGACAGTATGGCTGCAAAAACACTGCATGTCCCTCCCATCCTTCAATGCAGCCATGGTTCTGTAAAAATAAGGCTACACACCCCATCGACATGATGTCAGCATGCCAGGCAGTGTAGGACAATCTCACACCTATGATTGTATTTTACTTGCTGGAGAAGGGCTGTAGAAATGTACATGTTGCCATCCTCCAGAAATAGTCAAGTGCAATATTTACAAGGTCATGTATGGAGCATGGTACATCAAGAATGAGGATGTAGTAACATTAACTTGCACACACAGGCACATACTACTGCAGAGCAATGTCATGTGAGCACTGTGAGCACTCTCAAACTGTCACTCTGAAACACTTACCAGTACATCTGGAGCACCATATAGCCTCCCATACTGTGAAAGCACCTCGTCCACCAGGACCTTCAGCTCCTCTGTGGTGAAGGGACGGGCCCTGATGTTCTCAGTTCTCGCCATCACTGGGTCCAGGAGAAAGGAACAGCAGCAGTTGGGGATGAAGAATGGCAGGCAGCAGTGTCTGGATACAGTAGAAACGTGT
Organism: Triturus cristatus; assembly: GCF_964204655.1. Classification (NCBI taxonomy): domain Eukaryota; kingdom Metazoa; phylum Chordata; class Amphibia; order Caudata; family Salamandridae; genus Triturus; species Triturus cristatus. The sequence continues at coordinate 1,195,025,005 of NC_140591.1, forward strand.
GGCTCTCTCACAGACATATATAGCCCCCTGGGGTTATTTCATTTGTACTCCGTGGTGTTCCTGGTCAGCTTTTTTCAAATGTAACCTATGACCAGGACCGCAGTGGCGGTGCACGCCGAACGCGATTTTCAAATGTGTATTTCAGTACCGCGATCGCGGTTCCCATTGGCTGGTAGGGCATGGGCATTGGCGGTGTCACACCACAAGGTCCAGGCGGTCGCTACCGTGAATTGCCATTTTTCAATTTGTGCCAATGACCGTGATTGCGGTGGCGGTTCATGCATATGGCCCCTATGGACACATCATGCTGAAGCAATGGCAATGGCCACTTCTCATCATTGAACACTAGACATTTACAATAAATCATGCCACCTGATTGCGATTGCGTAATTCAATGCTAGTGTGACATTGAACTCACTGATGACTACACATGCCATGTCAGTGCACAGGAATACATTCATTGGCATGTGCCTCCTCATATGTCACATATCATATTTGTGGGCATGTACACAGATCTGTTGTGTAATGGACTCTCAAATTTGTAAACATGTCAATGTGTGAGATGGATAATCAACCCACAGTAATGATGGACTGACAAAATAATGTACCTATATAACTCTGTAGATTGCTGAAATCATTTTGATAGTTGATCTGCTTACACACACTGTGCTCATTGTGTTGTCAATGTGTGCTCTGTCCGACTCATGCAAGAAGGTTTAGCAGGTACAGCAGCTACGTAGAAGCCTGCAGTGTTGCTGTTTCACCTACTCTCAGGGCTGGTGACACAAGATGTCGGAATGTACCATTTTCCATTCACATAGTCAGAATCTGTTTTGGGGTACTCAGTATGTACATACTGAACACATGTACACACCACTTGAGATCAAGGTGTCTCTGCATGTGACTTGTGCTTTAAGCTGTTGTTTCAGTCCAGCAATTGTTGGTGCTGTGTCAGTCACGACGTAAGATGTTGGACACATCTCATAGGGGAATTTAACTGACATGTGTCCACTTTCATTTTATGTAGAAGACGTCCAAATGTGCATCGTCCGTCCACATTGCTGGTAGAGATGGAGGATGAGGACATCATACGGAAATTCTGTTTGGATCGACCCTCCCTTCATGACCTATGTGGTCAGTTGGAGCCCCATCTGAGGCCTCGCAGAACCTATCTGACTGCTTTAACACCAACAGTTAAGGTGATGGAGGTCCTGCATTTCTTTGCAACTGGTTCGTTCCAGTACACGGTGGCCAGCGCAGGTGGGATGTCTCAACCAATGTTCAGCATGGTGCTACGTGATGTCCTGTCCGCAATCATGACATACAAGGACCTCTACATCTGTTTTCCCAGGAGACATGAATTGGCATCTGTGAAGGGTGATTTTTATGACCTTGCCCACATCCCTAATGTTGTGGGTGCAATTGACTGCACACATGTTGGCCTGGTTCCACCACAGGCATGTGAGCACATATACAGGAACAGGAAGCATTTCCATTCCATTAATGTGCAAGTGGTATGCCAAGCGGATATGATAATCTCCCATGTCTGTGCCAGATTTCCAGGTTCAGCACATGACTCCTACATACTGCGTAACAGCATCATACTACAGCTGATGGCAAATCTGCATCCGGAGCGTGTGTGTCTTGTTGGCGAGTAAGCAGAGTCAAGTAGTGTGCTGTATGTGTGACATGCTGTCCTCAGCTACTGTTATATTACAAAATTGGTCTGTGTATCTCACACCTAGGTGACTCTGCATATCCCAACCGGCCTTGGTTGCTGAGCCCACTGAGGAATCCCAGGACCCCGGGTGAAGTCCGCTACAATGATGCACATGGGAGGTCACGTCGTGTGGTGCAGCGTACATTTGGTCTTCTGAAGTCTAGATTCCGGTGTCTGGACAAGAGCAGAGGTGCACTATTCTACTCTCCCCAAAAGGTTTGTCAGATCGTATTTGCATGCTGCATGCTCCACAGCCTGGCCTTGCACAAAGAGATCCCTCTGCTCCTGGACAATGATGAGCAAGCAGACGCCCCCCCCCTGCAAACCCACACATGTCCAGTGATGACAATAGTGGAGAGGAGGAAGGTATCGACCTGCGTCAACAGCTCATCAACAACTAATTCCCTTGAGTGTGAGTGACATTGTACAACAGTGACATTGTCTGCTGTCTTTGATGGTAGTGACAAGGCCTAGAAGAGCTTTTTGACTGCCGCCTGTTGTTGACTCTATGCTAATGGCTGATGTTTGTGGCACAGGGTAGTTATGACCAGCCACATGATGTCTATGTTGATATTGTTGCTCATTGTAATGTGTGCTGGTGTGTGTACCTTGATAACTAGTGGTGTGTACTAGCTGTGATGCCATAACCTGACAAGTAAATGTAATTCTCTTGTGTTTACTTTGTCCCTTCACCCTCTCAATGCCTCATCACAATAAGAGCTTCTGGTACATTGGAATCTGAGTCGAAATTGTACATACTGTGATAAACATGGAGCTGACACAAAGACATAGGGGCATATTCTCAAGAACGAGTGATAATCATCGCAAATGTAACTTAACGCATCCTACAACATCGCAGTCTATCACGGGAAATGTACGCCGTGTCAACCAAACATTCTCAACACGGCAGTACTATGCGATAGTCTCCAGATAATGTGACAAATGTCCGCGTTAAAATCAATGCCACGGCGCAAAAATGCAAAATGCGAACGCAAACAATCATGTGATAAGGCCAATCGCGCTACAAAAAGCAGCGAAAACCAGCCACAGGCCTGCAAATCTCACGCGTCTGGTAGGAAAATGCACCGTAAAAACCACAGAAACAACAAACCAGAAACCATCCAAAGTGCGTAGCAACATGGATGCACCCTGACAGAGCACAGAGGCTAACGTGAACCCCACAACCCCCACAGACCACCAGCAAGGAAAAACAGGGACGGGGACGGCCGAGGAGAAGAGGGAGAGGAAGACGCGGTGCAGTCCGCAGCAAAACCAGATCAGCGTCACGGAGGTGACAGAACACTACCATCAACTGACCCAGAAGTAGACCACCTGGAATGCAGTCGGAGTGCCGAGGAGGCCAATCGAGGAGGCCAAGAGGGGCTGGCATGATGTGACAACCTAAATCAGGCACAAACCCACTGCAAACAGGAAGGCTGCAACAGCGACAGGAGGTGGCAGGTCTGCGCCACAGGAGGAGCTGGAGGAAAGCTTGGCCACAGTCATCAGTGTGGAGACGGTGCATGGAGTAGGGAGTACGGACACAGCTCGAGAAGACCAGACACAACATCAACAGGGTGAGTAACGACCAGGGACTGGGGGGACTAGGGGAGATGGGCCCAATAGCACACATGCACAACGAGGTGTAGCACACTGCACACCCACAATTAGCTTGGATCATGTCCCTGATCCCCTTGGCACACTGCAGCACACACACATAGCAAGAACAGCACACCCACATTGATGACAACGTGGTACAATGCGCAAAGCCGACACTGCAGAACAGAGGACACAACTGGCTCCGCACACGCACAGAAACATGCCTACTACATCTGACAGAGCAGGAAACTGTGAAATGGAAAAGTACACGGACGACCTCACATCCGTCATGTAGTCCGAATGTACACTGTCCCGCAGCAGTACTCAGCACCTCCCAAACAGTCACAATGTACATTGTCATACAGTCTGCATGTAAACCAGAACAATGTGCCAACAAACAATGTCAGCATGCATCTCTCCTTCACATTGCAGAGGGGCACACAACACCTTCAGCAGAGCACAGAAGAAAACACATCTGTGATGCCTGAGAGGACCACCACACCTTCGACACTGACGCCCTACAACAGCCCTTGGACATCCCACGCAACCCACCACCAGGACCCAGGCAGCCAGTCTACTTAGAGGAGAACACAGAGCCTGCAACAGACCACACAGCAGGAAGCACTCGCAAGCACAGCTGGCTCACGACACTTCAATGGCACCCCAATGCCATGTGCCAGCACGCCGAAAGGTGGTGGCCGAACAGGAGTGGGTGGGGTCCGAACCCATGGAAGGCAAACTAGATCACATATGTTGGTGTCTATTACCCTTCAGGGCCCACCTACACCCCACAAAGGAGACCCACACTGCCATAGACACATGCAGATGCACATTCACAGTACAGAACCACACCCAGGGGCATGCAAATAGCAGTCACACACCCATGTTGACTCTGCGTACGATGGCCCAGCCCACTCCCCTTACGAATTGAGTGCGTGACGACAAAGCTACATGTCCAAGCTCTAACCCGCTGCCTGCGGTGACATGTCTGCGGTGACATGTCTGCGTCGGCTGTACACAGCACAAGCAATGTCGTAGGGCTCAGGGCCCTCATGCATACAACAGGACCACAGGGTCACACGCCTATATCACATTGAACTATTTATTGGCAGGGCCACATGTACAGTGACGCCTGTGCTGGATGTGTGTGGGGTGAGTGTAAACCAGCCCACACGGAATGCTTGGTGCTGGCAACCACTTGAACAGTGGACACCAGTGCAATAGAAACTGAAAACACCTGCATAACAGACTCAACTGTTGAGCAACATGGAGGGAGCTAGAGAAAGTCCAGAGGACACCCAACATGCAAACAGAAGTGTCCGTGAGTTCCAGTGCACTGTGGTTGGGGCACTAGAGATGAGCGCGTTCATGTGAAGAAAAAGTCTCTGATTGTGTCCCTTCGAGATATTCCTGATGCAGATGCAGTGGGGTGTGTTAGACCTCCATCATCTTCCTCATCAATGTCCCAGGTCTCCCACACTGCTTGAGGTGACATTGCTGCACAACCTCTCCACAGCACAAAACTCAATCAGTAACGGATGATAGCTTGCGGTGCACTGAGTTAGTGGAACCTGGAGTGCTGAGCAGGGTATCAGGCTGATGATGGCATCCACGACAGGTGTGAGCAACTCCGTATGTCTGTAAGGACCTCCGTTTCGACTCTGGCAGATGGCGGTTGGAGGTGGTCCTTGCAGTGGTGGCGTGTACCTCCTGCGGTGATGCAACGTCCGGGCCAGCCAGGACTCGATTTGTTGTGTGAGCCCTGGTGGGCAGCAGTTGAGTCCGGAGGCAGCGGACAGCGCAGGGCCACAGATAGATGGCGCTGATGACTCCAAAGTCATCGCCTCAGAGGCCATCCAATATCTCAGAAGAAGGGGTCCTGGACCTGACCAGCACAGAGTTAGTGGCCCCAGATGCACAGCGGCCGGCACAGGCACCCTGCCACGGGACGATGACTTGTGGTGCACTGAGGTAGGGCCTGGCGCAGTAAGCGGGTCCTCATTGATGTCGAAGGTGATTGTGGCGGAGGCTTGTGGGGGACAGAAGAAGGTGTCCTCCAGGGCAGGATGCGGAAGGTCTGATGTTATCCGAAAGCAGCAATTGATGTAGTGGAAAGCGACAGCCTTGTTTTCACCACCAATTCGCTATCAGCTACATGAGGATGAAAACTACCACCAAATCCATAAGCTTAGACGCCACCAATGTATGACCAGAGAGTGTCCATGAATGTCGGGAACAGACTTAGTGGCACCGGGGCTGAGAGGGGATGCAGTCTGCGATGATGCCGGTATACTGATATGAACTCCGCCATTGCTAAATCAAGACTCTGTGACCTACTGGACCGCAGTGTAGGCTGGAGGCAGCCGTCAGCAGTGGCCCACAGAGTTAGTGACACCAGGGCAGTTGTCAGTAGTTTTCGATCACCTCCGTAATGATGATCCTATTACCTCCTTACTACAACGCGTCATCCTCTTATGCCTCTCCTTGCAGTAAGGAGGTAATAGGATCACCAGGGGGCACAAGTAGGACATGTGTGCTGTGGATTGCCCCAACACGTGCGTGCATCCAGCTATGGCGTATGGTCCTTGCTTGGTTTCTAGGGGTTCATTCGCATTGTGGTGGACATATAGATACTGGGGTACCAGGCTGATGATGGCATCCAGGACAGTTGTGAGGGACTTGGATGCGGCTGGCTGTGAGACTCCTCTGACTCTGGCGGGTGTTGGTTGGGGGGTACCAGAGGCCAAAAGGTACAGCACCGCCAGCAGCGTGGGATGTTGTTTGTTGGCTGTGTTGGTACCGTCAGCCTGTGGGCAATGATGTTCAGGATGTGGAGGATGGTTGTCCTTTTGAGCCTGTAGTGGGCAATAACATACTCTGGTGTCATGTCTGTGAGGCTGGTGCGTTTTCTGAAGGTCCACGGTCTGTGTCTGTGCTGCCTCTGTGGTGGTCCGGGGGAGTGGTGCCGGGGGTCCAGGGGTTGGTGGCGGTCGTACAAGTGGTGGCGGTGGGTGTTGTGGCCCAGTTGGGGCTCCGAGCTGCATGATGAGAAGCTCCATGGCATCTGTTGTTCTTCAGGTGTGGCTATGGCCTGGGCTCCCTTTTGTGATGACGGCTACCATCCGACTTTACACCAGGTCAGAGCAGGTGTTAATTTCCTGCTGCTAACGCGCCTTATCACATGTTTTGTGGTCGTATCGCCGATGTGCCTGGTAGTTGAGAATTTAGCGGAGTGGTGTTGTCGTGGCTTTTTGCACGGGAAGGCCTACTCTACATCTCATTAGCGATATTTCCCGGGGTCATCTGTGGCGATGTTTTTGCGCCTGCTATCACAGGTAAACTGGTGTTATGGGCTGTTTACACCAGCTTGTGAATGGGGTGATAAATGTATCGCAACTTTGGCTGGGATAAAGTGCAATTAACTCGGCAATAGCTCCTTGAGAATATGGCCCATAGGTGTGTAAAGAGTGTTTATTTACTTTTTTTTTTTTATAATTCTTTATTGAGTTTTTTTCTCGATTCAGCAACACAATTCATTATTTACAGACCATTGTTTATAGCAGAGAATTACATAAGAAAAAAGACATAAAAAATCAGAATATACATATCTCTGATTTCTTGACATAAAAAAGAAACAGTCAAGGCAATAGTGCATTACTAAATATCATTGCTGTATCCAAGTTCTAATCGGCTCCCAAATAGCCGCCCCCAGCTTTTTTTTTGTGATCCCTTTCAGTTTGTATAATGCCCATTCCGTATTATATATAGCAATAAGTTTTGCCCTCCAGCTTGTGAAGGCGGGAGGCTCAGAATCCAGCCACTGAGATGTAATACAAGACCTCAAAACTGACATACAAATAAACTTAAATCCTCTATTGGATGACACCTGCCTACCCGAATCTGTACTGAATTCTATTCCAAACAAAACCAGAGAGGCCGTAACAGAAATTGGTATTCCCAAAAATTGTGACAAAAAACATTCGATATCCCGGAGAAGTGGCTGTAGGACAGGACAAGAATGAAACATGTGCAACGAATCTGCTGCATAGAGTCCACATCTTGAACAGTCAGTCCCCTTACCAGCCTTCCACTTGGCTATCCTTGCTGGCGTATAGTACAGATTAAACATAGCCATGTATGATTGACTTCTGAGACTACCAGAAAGCAAGATAGAGCTGGCAGTTCGCATTACCAGCTGTAGATCCAAATTAACTATCGACACTTTCTCCTCCCATATTGCCTCCTGCCTAACCAGGTCATCAGTTTGTATTAACATGAGCTCCACATATAACTGCCCTATTTTGCATTTCCCTTTTATTAAATCCAAAATACGGATTTGTGAAGGGTGACATTTCCCCCCCGCAGTTACGGCCTGTAAAGCACTTCTTAGTTGCAGATACTTGAAAAAATCCACATTTCCAACCCCAAATCTATCTTGCAATGTTGAAAAAGATACCATCTCGCCCTGCTCCAGCAAATCTCCTACTAACCTAATACCAAGCTGTGACCACCTACGCATAACAGAATCCTGAAACACCACAGAAGATAGAACAGTCGAGTCTAAAGGTGTATACCATATAATACTAGGAATAGATAACAATTTGCGAAACCTCTTCCAGACTGAGTAGGCCGCCTGGATAATTTTAAACCTTGTCTTTTTCTAGTAGCTTGGCTCTAACACTTTTAAAAGTAACCCTTGTGCTGAATTTCCCAAACACCACTCGTATATAGACGGAGAGAAAGCGGGATCCAGCACAACCAACTTACCCCATATCAAAACACCCATTGATTGAAACAGCGAAACTGAGTAATATAAATAAAAATTTGGGAGAGCCAGACCACCACGTTCCAGTGGCAAATACAGCCATTTAATTGCCCTTCTAGAGCGACGGTAGCCCCAAAGGAATCGTGAGCACATTTGTTCTATTCTGTCAAATAATTCTTTTGGAAAGAGGATAGGAATGGCCCGAAACAGATATAATAACTTAGGAAAAATTGACATTTTCAGAACATTGCCCCTTCCATATAAGGAGAGATGCAGCCGATTAATTCTTTCCAGAGTTTTATTTGAAGAGGCAAGTATCGGCTCTACATTGATACTCGGAATTTTTTGGATTTGAGGTGAGATAATTATACCCAGATACGTTGCCTCTGTGACCACCCCCACCCCTAGCTCCGCTGGAAGCCCAGCCTCTGAGTGCAGCACTTGAGTCTTCCCCAAGTTTAGTTTATAACCGGACATTGTACCAAAATTTCCGGTTATAGCCTCAATTCTAGGCATAGCATTGCTCATATCTGATGACAAAACCGCGAGGTCGTCAGCGTATGCCAAGACTTTAGTTGAGTATGACCTCGAGGTTACCGGCAGAATTCCTAAGTCCGACTCCAAACTTTCGATGAGAGGATCTATAAACAGAGCAAACAGAAGTGGTGAACAGGGGCACCCTTGCCGTGTACCCCTGTTGACCAAAAAAGTCTCTGACTCCTCTCCCCCCAATCGGACAATTGCCTTCGGGGTTAGATACATCGACTGTATTGCCCGTATATACCTGCTAGGAAACGACTTCCATCTCATTACGGCCCATAAAAATTCCCAGGAGACCCTGTCGAATGCTTTTTCAGCATCCAACAGGGCCACCCCGACCGGAGTGTTCATCGCCTGGGCCCAATCAAATACTGAGATGAGTCGTCTAACGTGGTCCGTGGTCCCCCTCCCAGCAATGAACCCATGTTGTTGTAATGAGACGAGGGGACCGATCACATCTCCCAATCTCAATGCCAGACATTTCGAATAAATTTTATTATCGGCATTTATTAACGAAATCGGTCTATACGAGGAGAGCTCCTGAGGATCCTTTCCCTTTTTTTTAAAAAACTACTATCACAGTTTGAGACCAAGAGGCCGGGGGAATCCCGGCAAATGGTGCTTGGAATACTAAGGTCATTATCCTCTCTAATTTCTTGAATTTTATATAGAACTCCAAGGGGATCGAATCTGATCCCATAGCCTTCCCTAATGCTAAAGACATCATTGCCTTTTCAATCTCCTCCAAAGAGAGCTCCTCCGTTAATGCCTCTTTATCCTGTTCCTTTATCCCCAGACAGACCTTTTCCGCTAAATACCTCTCTGCACTTACGACTGGTTCTGATGTATACAGTTTTTCATAATATTTCTTAAAAGCATCTTGAATCAGAGAAGGGGTCTCCACCATGTTACCATCAAGATCTTTGATCTTAGCTATCTTAGAGTCGACCTCCTTTTGACGTAATCTATTAGCAAGGACCTTGCCAACCCTTTCCCCATACTCATACAGCTCTCTCCTATGTATTTGGTACCTAGCAGCAGACACATCCGCATAGCCTTGATACATTTTTGCCCTACAAGCAGCAACCTCAACTTGAGCCTCCTTAATGCTCCCTCCAGAGTTTATTTCTTGAACCAATTTTTGCTTGAGCCGAGAAAGAGTCCCTAAATCATCTATAACCTTTAAGCACTCTATCTTGCGCTTCCTTGCAGCAAATCTTAGTGTCTCACCTCTTATCCCGGCCTTTAATGCATCCCAAACAATGTCTATCCTAGCTGATCCTATATTCGTTTGGATAAATTCAGGAATCCATTTAGCCATCCAATTGCAGTAATCCTCATTGAGCAAGAGCTTTCTATCAAATGTCCATTTTTGGGACCTGACCATTAAACCCAAACAGTCGAACTCCAAAACTACCGGGTTGTGATCTGATATAATTTTGGGGAGTATCTTAATTGAAGCCCTCGATAAAACAGCGCCAGATACCAAAAAATAATCTAACCGTGCCATTTTCCCATGTGGGGCAGAAAAATACGTAAATCCGTCCTGGCCTGCATTGAGTTCTTCCCATACATCATATAACCCTTGATCCTTAACTCGGCAATAGCTCCTTGAGAATATGGCCCATAGGTGTGTAAAGAGTGTTTATTTACAATGAATATTTGTGACAGAAAAGGGATTATTTACAACATGGTGCTAGGAGAATTAATGAGTTGTCAGTGATGATAAATAAGACAATAGAATAGTCACCACATTGATGTAGTGACACAGTCCAACAGACACCTGCCATCAACATGGCAGTGTGGGTAAGAATAGTCAACAAAGTCAATGTCAAGGAGAACAGAGGTGCCATCATGGCTGGCTCTGCGACTGGCGTTTGGATGGTGCTTTGCCACGTGATCCTCCCGTGGTGTTTCTCAGATGTCCCCTTTTGCGTTTTGAAGGGGGGGCCACTGCTGTGGGCTCAGCGTTGTCTGAGGAGTCATCTTGTTGCAGCTCACCCTTCTCTGTGGCCACAGCTGAGGTGGTGGGAGTATCATCCTGCAGGCCACTGGTGCGGGTTTGAGCTGTCCTTTGGGCCACATGACTGTCCCTCAGAACACCAACAAGCTGGCCCATGAGGTCCACAATTTGGCCCATACGCATGTCCATGGACCTCAGCAGCAGGTGGAGCTCACACACTTCTTCCAAAACCTGGTTCATGTGTCCCTGGGTTTGCTCGTATGCCCAAAGGACTCTGGCGATGTTATTGAGGGCTTCAGTCCCAGTATCCTCTCAAATTTGTCCCCCAGTTGCCCTCCTACCTGCTCTGCTGTCCTGGACCTGTGGCATTGACACTCAACGCACCCGCACACTCTCCCTTCTCTCCTCTGATTGTGTGGTGGTGTTGGTAACCACTGAGGCAGGGAGAGTGTTGCAGGCGGCACTGGTGGTGGTGGTGGTTGAGGCTGCACAGGTCATTGCAGCAGGGTTCAGCACTGTTGTTGTTGCTGAGGTGGTGGTGGTGGGGACAATGGGGGCCTGGAACGTGGTGCGCCCTGTCAGTCCGGATGGGCCAGGTTCTTGCTCCTCATCAGAGAAATGGAGGGAGTCTGCATCCGAGAGTTCATGTTCCGGGGAAGTGACTGGCTCTGCAGGTCGGTGTTGTGTTCTGAAGCAGTTGCTTGTGGCTCTCCTGTTGAACAGAGGTGAAATGGTCATTGAAGTGGACTCCACCACCTTGGTGTCAGACGTTTGGATGTTACATGTGATAAACCACACAGTTTACATTGATATCACTTTTTATGGCTGCAAGGTACTGAGCATCATGACATGATGTGGAGGTACATACATGACTTGTCCATGGTGTGACATGTAATTAGATACCATGTTCCACATACAGATTGTGTGATTACAAGGACTCAAGTAAGCCCTGCTTGCGCCTCGCCCGAGTTTTTTAATCTTCTCTTCTGTTTTAAATATCAGCGTAACACTTTTAAGCTGCTTGCCAGGACTTTTTATTCTTTTAATAATACCCTGCTTATTTGCTTATTTGTTTATTTGCTTATTTGCACTGCTGGGTTGAGTTGGCGCCTGTCCCGTTCCGCCACAGCTGTTGTGCGATTGCACGGAGGGTGGAGCCAACTCTCCCAATTTTCCTCACTTCCGCCGCCCAGTCACTTCCGGTGGGGTGTGCTCTAGTCCTCCACCAGTGCCACGATACTTAGGAGCCAGATGGTGCAGACACATCCCAGGTCCACTCCTCCCGGCTTACTCTGAGGAATCACCTACTTAAACACTCTGCGATGATAGACATTCACTGTGGTCTCACTAATGTCAGGTTCCTCGCTAAGCACAAGTATGAAATTGCCCACATGATCACCAGTTTTAAACTAGATATGCTTTTTATCACAGAAACCTGGGCAGATGTTACCTCAGACCCGGATTTTGTAACCTCAACTCCCACGGGATATCGGTCTTTCAGAGTCGATAGGTCAATCAAACGAGGGGGCGGAGTAGCAATAATTTTTAGGGAACAGTTTACAGCAACTTTTTATCAAACTTCCACCCCCTTCTATGAGGCCCTACAGTTTGCATTCGAACTCAACCCTAGGGCGACTTTTAGAGGCATTTTACTCTATCGCCCTCCGGTTGCCAGAAATGCATTTAACCAGATAGTCTTCTAGAACCAGCTCTCACCAGCAATGAGTTCACAATTTTGGGAGACTTTAATTTTTATCTCGAAGATAATGGGGACAAGGAGACGGCCACCCTACTAGACACACTGGGTCCCTTAGCTCAGCTAGTACAGACACCCACCCACGAGGCAGGGCATACACTAGATGGCATTTTTACCTCGGCGCAGGGACTAACATTAATAGAAACCTGCCCTTTGATATGATCAGACCACTCATTAATTAAGTTTAACCTATCAGTCCCCATTGTCCCGTTGGGTAGAACCACAATACCCCACCCCTTTACCTACTCAGTCTGGAACAAAGTAAATAAAATTAATCTCCAATCGCATTTGAAGAACACACGTCCGTCACTGAATGTTCACCCAGAGATAGATGTCACTAAATACACGGACTGCCTTAACGACGCAGTTAAGGTCTTGGGGGCATATGTATCAACATCACCATTTGCGATTCTCAAATAGCGATTTTTAAAGAATCGCTATTTGAGAATTGCAAAACGGGATGTATTTAAAAAATTGCAAACTTTTTGCGATTTCTTAAAATTCCTTAATTGCGATTAGCAAATTGCAAAATCGCAATTAAGGAATACCTGCCCATTCATTCCTATGGGCCAGGAGACCCATAGTAATGAATGGGAAGTAATTCTCAAATAGCGAATCGCAATTTGCTAATCGCAATTTGAGAATAATTTCAAAGGTGCAAGGGTGTCATGATGACACCCTGATGCACCCCTGAAATTAGCATGTGTGTGCATATGGCGCAAATACGTGCCCTAAGGGCATGTATGAGCGCCACGTGGCACTTTGTAAAAATCAAAAAAGTGCTTTTTGAAAGGAAATCGCAAATTACCACCAACTGGAAGTTGGTGGTAATTTGCGATTTCTTAAGGATAATTCGCACAACTTGGGTGCTTTTTACATATCATTTAAGAAATCGCAATTTGCGATTTCTTAAATGCTTACGCAAAATTAAGAAATCGCTAAATTAGCAATTCCTTAATTTTGCGATGGGATTTGCCTCATACATCCCGATTACCGATTTTTTAATCGCAAACGCTGTTATTTTGCGAATCGCAGCGTTTGCAATTAAAAAATCGTTTGATACATATGCCCCTTGGTGCCTACTAAGAAAACTTCATGGAATTGGAGTGTTCCTTTGGCCCCCTGGTTATCGGACGCTTTGCAGAAGGAAAAACAAAAGTGCTGTCAGCTGGAAAGACGCTGGAAAATGAACTACCACACAACAGATAAAGAGGTTTACAGAATTACACTAACACAATATAAAAACCTACTGCTATCTGAGAAAAAGGATTCTTTGCCAAGCAGTTTGAAAAAGCAAAACACTCCTCCAAAGAATTGTTTGGGGTAGTAAACAAGCTGGCCTCCTCATCTAAGAACATAGGCACTAAGGGCGATCAAATGTTCTGTGATGATATTGCAGTAGCCTTTAAAACCAAAGTTATGGACATTTATAATGCCTTCGAGGACACATCAGCCCACTCTTCCGCCACACCACTTAAAAGCCCCCAATCCAAGAGTAACATCCTCCACTGTTTCTCCATCATCGGAGGCAGTGGAAAAATACATAAGAGAAGCTAAGTCGGGGTCTCCCCTCGATCCATGCCCGCCTGCTTTTCTGAAAGAGATTGCGGAGGCGGTGAGTCCTGGGGTCACTGAAATCTTTAAATTCTATGTGCAGCTCAGGCAACTTCCCATCTAGATGGAAAGATTCCTCCACCCTCCCATTGCTAAAAAACCCCAACTTGGATGCGTCAAACCCGTACAACTTTTGTCCCATAGCGCGACTGCCGCTGCCTGCCAAAATAGTAAAAAAATGATGAATACACAACTACCCCAGATCATTCAGGAAAATGATCTGCTCGACCACTCCCAGTTTGGCTTCCGTCACGAGCATAGCATGGAAACGGCACTTATTAAGCCACTGAGGAGAGCAGGGCGGTGATGGACAGAGGGGACACAGCTGCCCTTGTCCTCCTCAACTTATCAGCTGCATTTGATACTGTTGGTCACATTCTCCTGCAGCAGCGGCTGGAGACATTGGAGTCAAGGGAGCGGCACTAACCCTGCTTTCCTCCTTTCTGAAAGATAGAAGACTAACTGTGGAGAAGTGTGGCTCAATGATTAGAGTGGCAGACAGTGATGCAGAGGTCTAGCCTGGGACCAGGGTTCAATTCCCTGCCTCGGCGGGTCTAGGGCTAAAAAATTCCACAGACATGATAATTCTCGTCTCGGTGCCTATTACAATCATGGAGTCCCACTCTGCAACTCTGGGCAATAGCTTGCTTAATCTCCACAACGGCCCCCACAATGCTAAGGATGCCTGGCCTCCACCTTGGGGGTGCCCAGGAGTGGACGCTTCACAGCGAAAGCCAGGATAGGTTCCACAGCGGTATTTGTACAAGCGCCTTGAGACCCTTGCGGGTGAGTAGTGCGCTATACAAGTATCAATTTACATTTTAACAGTAACAGTAGATAGGTATCAATCAGAGCCATATGTCCTCCCAAGCGGAGTTCCTCAGGGATCTTCAAAGTGCTCATCTCTTTTTAATGTCTATGTCTAGGAACTTGCCCCTCTAATCTGGGATTTTGTTCAGCCTGACATCTAACACCAAAGGCACCCAGATAGTCGTAGCTGCTTATAGAAGTCAGGCCTCTCCCGCTCTGCAGTTTCAGAACTGTATGAGAGAAATAAACAGATAGATGGGAACACATTGGGCCATATTCTCAAGGAGCTATCGCCGTGTTACCGGCACTTTATCGCAGCCAAAGTCGCGATAAATTTATCGCCCCATTCACAAGCTGGTGTTAACAGCCATAACACCAGTTTACCCACGATAGCAGCCACAAAAAACATCGCCACAGATGACCCCGTCAACTATCGCTAATGAGATGCAGAGTAGGCGTTCATGTGCCAAAACACACGACAACACCACTCCGCAACATTCTCAACGACCAGCCAGATCTGCGAAAAGAACACGAAACATGCGATAAGGCGCGTTAGCAGCAGAAAACAAGCACCTGCTTTGACCTGGTGTAAAGTCGGACCTTTGGTGCCCGGCGGAGATAGGTGAACCACCAAAACCAGCACAAAAGGCAAAAAATCTAGGAGTATGGATTGACAATAAACTTGCAAAGCATTCAGTGCTGTGCATGATTGGGCCCTGAATTTCTTCAACATGTGACTTGGTTAGTCAAAGTTTGTGATTTTACGATAAGGCATGTTAGCAGCAGAAAATTAACACCTGCTTTGACCTGGTGTAAAGTCGGATGGCAGCCCGCACCACAAAAGGGAGCCCAGCCCAGATCCACACCAGAAGGACAACAGATGCCATGGAGCCACTGAACATGAGGGCCAGACACCCAAGAGGGCCCCAACACTCACTGCTACCACCACCAGGACCACCCCCACCCCCATGGACACCTACCCCCCCCAACCAACACTGAAGCAGCACAGACAAAGACAGCTACCCTCCAAAAATGCACCAGCCTCACAGACCCAACACCAGAGAATGTCATTGCCCACTACATGCTCAAAGGGACAACCCTCCTCTGCATCCTGACCACCATTGCCCACAGGCTGACGGTACCAACACAGCGGACAACCAACATCCCACCTCAGACAAAGCTGCTGGCCATGCAGCACGTGTTGGCCTCTGGTACCCTCCAACCAACATCCGCCTGAGACGGAGGAGTCACACAGGCAGGCCAATCCAAGTCCCTCACAACAGTCATGGATGACACCATCAGCTTGGTACCCCACTATCCATACTTCCCACACACTTCACAGGAACAGCCGGTGACCAAGCAAGGCGTGTACGCCACAGCTGGCTTCCCGCACGTGTCAGGGGGCAATTGACAGCACACATACCCTACTAGTGGCCCCTGGCAACACTGCACACAATAAGCGCAATAGAAAGTGCACATATCCCATCAATGTGCAGGCAATAGTGGACCACCGGGGAACCTCCGCTCACGCCGCTGCCAATCACCCCGGCAGTGTGCATGATTCCTACACCTTCTGACAGTCCATCATCGACCTGCGCCACAAGGATGGCACCCACGGAAATGCACTGCTCGTTGGCCAATACCAAATGCACACACCACACACCTCAACAATCATGCAACACACAACACAGGAAATGCACACGTCACAAGCTCACATACAACATGCACACCCACCAGACACAACAGCACAACTCACTGTGGGAACCTGGGCCAGCCATGTACATTAGCCATCAACGGCATGGCACCTCGGCCACAAAATTGCAGAATATTGGAAGAGATGGGGACCAGGCATGTGCAAAGGAGGCAAGGGACCGATGAATGAGACTGTACACAATGCCAAGTGTGGTGTGGATATGTTGGCCAGACTGCAGTATGCAGACCATAGACATGCCCATGTGACACACACTGCTGGTGTTTGGAGTGTAGTGGACAGTGGACGCAACCATGTCACCCCAGCCAGTGGAGAAGATCACGGAAATATAGCTTGTTACGTCCCCCCCGTAAGCGTGATCGGAGTGGGCTGGCCTGGCGTACGCCAGGCCAGAGTAGGGGTGTGAATAAAAGGCAAGTAACTCTGGGAGTGGTCCTCTTCTGGCATGCCCAATGTTTTTGCCAGGGCGGCACCTCTCACCCTGCTACGAGGCCCACACCGTGAGCGGTGTTGCCAGCGCTCCTGTGCGCCTGCTGCACCCCGGGATGCTGGTCCCCGAACCAGTCCTGCCTGCCCCTGCGCACCCAGGCCTCAATGCCCACCTGCCGACACCGGCGTGTGTCGAAGAGGGCCCACCACATGCCGGTGCAATCTCCAAGCCCGAGGCCTGCAACCTTGGCAGCCTCCTCAGACCATCACGGCCTCTGCAACACAGGCCCACAGTACTCCTTTCTCGTTGACGTACTCCACCGGCATGCACAGCGGACAAGTAGGTCAAACATTTGGAACTGAATCTTGATTACACCATGGCAGAGCACATTAATTATCGCTGAGTGTATGTCACTATACACCCTTCGATGTGGTGCCACCAGGTCTTAGTAGTACATCAAAACCGCAAGATTCTGTGGGCCCACGTTGACTGCTGCTCTCAGCCTACGCTGTGCTTGAGTAGGTCACAGAATTGGAACTGAACATCAATTATTTAAAGGCAGAGTGCATATCATTGCACGCAAGGAGAGGCGTAAGAGGATGACGCATTGCATTTGGGAGGAAAAAAGGATCATCATTACCCGTGTTAAATCTGGATCGCCCAATGATAGTTGTCCACCTCATGTCTTAAAAGACATCCTTTCCGTCTTGCCTCACAGTGTACTTCCTTTCCTTAATGAGTCTCTTGCCCAGGGCAAGGTTCCCAGCGCTTTTAAGAATGCGACGATTGTTCCCCTTATAAAAAAACTAGGGGCCGACCCCACAAATCTCTCAAATTACCGCCCCATTTCTCTCCTCCCCTATCTGGCCAAAATACTGGAAGCCCATGTGGCTAGGTGCCTGTCGAGCTACATTGAATCATCAGACTACTTAGAGCCAAATCAAGCCGGTTTCCGACCCGCGCACTCAACTGAGGCAGTGATCCTTGCAGTCCTGGACACTCTAAGAGCAAATGTGGACAGAGGCGTCCACCAGGCTCTGGTGCTCCTGGATTTGTCGGCTGCGTTCGACACGGTCGACCATAACATCTTGTTGAACCGTGTCGAGCAGGCAGGCCTGCGAGGACCCGCACTCTGCTGGAATAAATCTTTTCTTGCAGATCGCACTCAAGCTGTAAGGCTTAGAACTTTCACCGCCCCCAAGCTCACCTCCACATGTGGGGTCCCACAGGGCTCATCTCTCTCCCCATTACTGTTCAATCTGTATCTCAGGCCCCTTATCCATTCGTTAAAAAACAGAAAGATCACCATTTTTAACTAAGCTGACGATCTTCAGCTTATTTTCCCACTGGACTCCCCTGACTCCGCTGCTGAGTTTCAGACTACCATGCTTCACATCCACCATTGGATGGATCTGAATCACCTGAAACTCAACACAGGCAAGACGGAATTAGTACTGCCTGGGAAGAGCGAGAGCTACTGGGGCCCGCACTACTGGCCGGCGGAATTGGGGCCACGTCCCACTACCTCCCCCTCGGTGAAAATCTAGGGGTTACCATCAATGCAGATCTCCCACTCAGAGGACAGGTGGGAGCGGTGATCTCCTCTAGCTTCTTTCAATTGCGCAAAATTCATTCAGCTCTCATACAGGTGGTGATAGCCCTGGTCCTCTCGCGACTTGACTTCTCGAATTCTTTCTACCTAGGCCTCCCAGCCTGTCTACTACAACGCCTACAAATCGTCCAGAATCAGGCAGCAAGATTTATCCACAAACAGCCTAAATGGCTTACAAACAGACCCGGGCTGCTGAAACTTCACTGGCTACTGATGGCTCAACGGGTAGCCTTTAAGACTGGATGCTTAGCCTTTAAGGCCCTGCACGGCAAAAGCCCCAGATTCATCAATAGTATTATCATAAAGCACGCACTCAGGAGCTGTGACAGGCTCCTGAGCTGCAGGAAAGCTTTGAAGACCTGGTTGTTTGAGCAAGCCTATGTGGCCCACCCTTCCCCTCTCAGCCCCGGTGCTACTAAGTCTGTACCACGACATTCATGGACACTCTCCGGTCGTACATTGGTGGCATCTGAGTCTATGGACTAGGGGGTTGTTTTCATCCTCATGCAGCTGATTCCGAATTGCTGGTGGCAACGAGGCTGTCGCTTTCCACTCCTCTATTTGCTGCTTCCGGATAGCTTCTGCCCTCTGCATCATGCCCTGGAGTACACCTTCCACTGTCCCCCGCAACCCTCCGCAACATTCACCTTTGACATTGATGAGGACCCGCTCAGTCTGCGTGGCCCTACCTCAGTGCACCGCAAGTCACCGTCCTGTGGGGGGGTGCCGGTGCCGGCCGCTGTGCATCCGGGGCCACTAACTCTGTGCTGGTCAGGGACCCCTTCTTCTGAGATATTGGATGGCCTCTGAAGCGATGGCCTTGGGGTCATCAACGCCATGTGTCTGTGGCCGTGCACTGTCCGCTGCCTCCGGCCTCAACTGCGGCCCACCAGGGCTCACATATCAAATCGAGTCCTGACTGGCCGGGACGTAGCATCACCGCAGGAGGCACACGCCACCACCTCCAGGACCAACTCCAACTGACAGTGTCGAAACGGTCATACTAGCAGACTTACGGAATTGCTCGCGCCTGTCGTGGATGCCATCTTCGGCCTGATACCCTTCTCAGCACTCCAGGAGCCACTAACTCAGTGAACGACGAATCATCGTCCATTACTGTTTTGGTTATGGGCTGTGAAGAGCCCACGCAGCAATGTCATCTCACGCAGTGTGGGGGACCTGGGACGACGATGAGGAAGATGATGCAGGTGTGACACCCACCACTGCAGCTGCATCAGGAATGTCCCGAAGGGACACAATCCTAGACATTTTCTTCACATTAGCATGCTGAGCTCTAGTGCTCCAACCTCAGCACACTTCAACTCACGGACACTTCTGTTTGCTCATTGTGTGACCTCTGGACTTGCTCCGGCTACCTCCATGATGCTCCGCAGTTGTCCCTGTAATGCTGGTGTTTTCTGTTTCCGTATTAATGGTGTTCACTGTTGTATTTGTTGCCAGCACCAACAACTCCCTGAGGGCTGGTTTGTACTCACCCCACACACATCCAGCACAAGCGTCACTGTACATGTGACCCTGCCAATAAAGGGGCCAGGTGCACGTGCCCGTAGCCAGTTGCAAAAACTATCTGCGTGTGTCTGTGTGGTCATGTGTGCATGAGGGCCCCAGGCCCTACAACATTACATTGTGCTGCGTACAGCGGACGCAAACCATGTCATCGCAGACAGCGGGTTAGAGCTTGGAGATGTAGCTTTGTCGTCAGCCACTCGATACGTAAGAAGGGTGTACTGGGCCATCGTATGGAGGACCAGCATGAGTGTGTGGATGGTATTTACGGGGCTCTGGGCGTAGTTCAGTACAGGAAATGTGCAAATGCATGTGTCTCTTTCGCAGTGTGGGTCTCCCTTGCGGGGTGTAAGTGGTCCCTGATGGGACTTCGACACCCCATATGTGACGTAGTTCGGCTTCCATGAGCTCTGACCCCACCCACACCTGTTCGGCCTCCTCCTTTTGGCATTCTGACACCTGGCATTGGAATGCAATGTGTTTGGAGCCAGCCTTGGTGGCAGGTGCTTCCTGCTGTGTGGTCTGTGCAGGGGCTGGGGTCTCCTCTATGTAGCTTGGTTGCCCTGCTCCTCGGGGTGGGTTGCCTGAGATGTCCATGAGCTGTTGTAGGGCGTCAGTGTCGAAGGTGTGGTGGTCGTCTCAGGCATCACTGATGGGTTGTCTGGTCTAACCTGCTGGAGATGTTTTTTCGTCCCTCTGCAATGTGAAGGGGAGATGCATGTTGACATTGTGTTGACATTTATGTTGGCGCATTGTTCTTGTTGACATGCAGACTGTGTGACATTGTACATTGGGACTGTTTGGGCGGTGCTGGCAATTTGAGAGGGGACAGTGGACATTTGGACTACATGACGGATGTGAGGTTGTACCCGTACATAGGCATCTCACAGTTCCCTGCTCTGTCAAATGTGATTGGCCTGTTTCTGCGAATGAGCTGACCCAGTTGTGTCCGCTGTTCTGCAGTGTCGGTGTTGCACTTTGTGCCACATTGTCATGGGATGTGCTGTGATTGCTATGTGTGAGTGCTGCAGTGTGCCACGGGGATGAGGGACATGATCCTGGGTCATTGTGGGTGTGCAGTGTGCTAAACTTAATTGTGCATGTGTGCCATTGTGCCCATCTCCCCCATCCCCCCAGTCCCTGGTCGTTACTCACCCTTTTGTTGTTGTGTCAGGTCCTCTCGAGCTGTGTCCGTACTCCCACCTCCTTGCACCGTCTCCACACTGATGACTGGCCTCCATTTCCTCCAGCTCCTCCTGTGGCGCACAACTCCCACCTCCTGTCGCCGTTGCTGCCTTTCTGTTGGCAGCTGCTTTGTGCCTGGTTTAGGTTTTCATGTCATGCCAGCGCCTCTCGGCCTCCTCCATTGGCCTCCTTGACACTCCGGCTGCATTCAAGGTAGTCTGATTGTGGGTTAGTTGCTGGTAGTGTTCTGTCACCTCTCTTCTCCTTGGCCTTCCCCGACCCCTTTGTTCCTTGCTGGTGGTCTGTGGGGCTTGTGGGTTTCGCGTTGGCCTCTGCACTCGGTCAGGGTGCATTCATGTTGCTATGCACTTTGAATTGTTTCTGGTGTGTTGTTTTTGTAGCTTTTATAGTGCATTTTCCCACCAGACGCGTGGGATTTGCAGGCCTGCCGCTGGTTTTTGCAGCTTTTTGTATCACGTTTGGCCTCCTCGCAGCTTTTTTTGCGTTCGTGTTTCGCATTTTTGTGGCCTGGCGTGGATTTTAATGCGGCCATTTGACGCGTTATCTGGTGACTATCGCATGGTACCGCCGTGTTGTGAATACTTAGTTGACACGGCGTAATTTTCCTGCGATAGACTGCGATTTTGAGAGTTGCGTTAAGTTACTTTTGCGATGGTTATCACACGTTCTTGAGAATATGCCCCATTGTCTTAAACTCAACTCCGAGAAGACCGAGGTTATAATCCTCGGCAACCTGCAACCCAGTTAGGACAACCTTTGGTACCAGGCAGAGATAGGTGCACCACCAAAACCAGCACAAAAGGCAAAAAATCTAGGAGTATGGAATGACAATAAACTTGCACTCTCATACCAAACTAATGCCATTGTCTCTGCTTCCCACTTTCTCATAAAGAAAATAAGGAAGATCCTTCCTTACATCCCTCCGGATGCTAGAAAGACTGTGGCAACAATGCTAATTCAGTCAAAACTGGATTTCTGCAATGGGCGCTACCTGAGCATACAGAAGAAATATCTAAAAAAGCTCCAAACTGATCAAAACACAGCTGCTCGGCTGTTGGTAAACATTCCTAGGTACAAATCCATTTCCAAATTTGATTCAGGGTCTGCACTGGCTCCCGGTAGCACAACGAGTCAAATTCAAGGCCCTATGTTTAGCATACAAGGCACTGAGCCTCACAGGACCTTCCTGTCTCCGAAACCTCTTCGTCTGGTACGAACCGTCCAGACATCTACGCTCTACAGGAGTTAGACTCCTGACAGTACCCAGAATTCAATCTACATGCTGGGGCGGCCGTAGTTTTCTCTGTGTCACTACAAAACTCTGGAATACGCTCCCCATGAGCTCAGAAGTGCAGGCTCCCTCACCACCTTCAGGAAAAGGTGAAAAACCTGGCTAATCCAGAATTAGATGACTGGTTGGGCTTTCTGTGTTCATAGCGCAAAGACACACCCGGGTATTCGCACGCTTAATAAATCTCATTAACCTTAACATTAACATGTCATCATCTAACGACTTGCAGCACATCAACTTTATGTGATGCGTCTTTTTGGTTTGCTCTGCATGGAAGACGTTTCATCTGAGCAAGAACTAGCCATTGTAATCTTATGCATACCTTTTTCATTTCATGTACTTTACTTGGTTTTTCCAATTAACCATGCATGTTTTGTGATCATATGGGCCTTCATGCTCTGACACCATGGCACTTACACATAGTATTCAGTGCTGTGCATGATTGGGCCCTGAATTTCTTCAACATGTGACTTGGTGAGGCAAACTTTGTTTTCAGTGACTGTTACATACACTTAGCTGTCTGCACACTGTATGTGGCTTTTGGATCTATGCCAAGTTGGGTAACATGTGAGGGCTGGTGTGGTCATATGGCTCCATGCTTTTTGAGAGGAATGGCAGGGTGCATGCACTGTCTACCTACATGTTCTGTGACACAGTTCAGGGAAATTGCTGCCACATGGTTATGAGTGGGAGGGGTGTACCTTCCTGCTGGTCTGTAATACAAGGGTGTCTGCTGGGAGTTGTATTGCTGGCTTCCCTCCCATAAATCCCCCTCCCTGTTAGGATGGCTACTTCCCTATGAAGTGGAGCAGAGGAAGGGAATAGGTTACACATGGCTCTTAAATGGGGTGTTCCATCCTGCTCAGGGGTGAGACAAGAGAGCAAAAGATGGCTACCTATCTGTGAGTTTGAAGAGAGCATTGCGATGTCTGCCACATGGTTCTGGCGGGGGGGAGTGCTCCATCCTGCTCAGCTGTGGGACAAGGGTGCCTGGTGGGAATTGGAGTGCTGCCTTCCCAATCACAAACACCCCTCCCTGTTAAGATGGCTACCTACCTGTAAGTTTAAAGAGAGCAATGCAATGTCTGCCACATGGTTCTGGTTGGTGGGGTGCTCCATCCTGCTCAGCTGTGGGACAAGGGGGCCTGGTGGGAGTTGTAGTGCTGGCTGCCTGTACACATGCCCCCTGGAAATGTTGCTAGCTACTTTTGGGGTGATTCAGAGGGAGTAAATGTTAGATCTGTGAGACATGTGTTGGGAAGAGTGTGTTGCACATAAGTGCATTTGGGCCTAGGAAGTGTAGCGTTGTAGTTGTGCAAGACAGTACACAGCAGTGTAATGGGAGACATTTGTTGGTACTAACCAGCCTCCACTCCTCCGCCTATTCCTGTGAGACTCTTCCCAGTCGGTGAATGTTCGTGGTGAAATGAGATGGTCACTGCCAGTCCTCTGAGCCATCTCATGGTTCTTGTTGGCACACTCTTTCACCCTGGTCTAGAGGTCATTCCACCTCTTCCTGATCTCCTTCTGGCTGCGTGGGGTGATCCTTACTGTATTGACTTTGTTGACTATCCTTGCTCACATTTGATTTTTTGTGGCTAGTCGTGTCTGTTGAACCATGCTTCCAAACAAATGTGGTTCTACTCTGATTACCTCATCTGCCATCACTGACAACTCATTGTCAGTGAATTTGAGCATCTTCTTCTGTGACATGGTGTGTGATTTGCAAATGTGTGAAAAGTGCAGTTGTGAAGGTGGTGTTGGTGATGTATGTGGTGTGTGTGTGGTTCTGAGGGTGTGATGTGTGCAGATTTGCCTCTCCTTTGTGCTGTGGGGTTGGGCCCTTCAGTTGTCGAGTTGTGCAAAGGATTCTGGTCAGGGATGGGTCTGGTTTTATGCTCAGCTACGTGGGTGGGTCAAAATGAAGTATTCATGTCAGGTGTGTTTTATGGGTTGACCAGGGATTTGTATTTTTTAGTTGACATGGGGATGTGTCATTGGGGTGTGTTAGGTGTTTTTTGAGGCTGAGACAGATTAATGGTCACACTTGGTAGCCTTGTTGTGTGGTTGCTTTCGACTGCCATTACTTTTCCGGAGCGACCGTGGTGGTCGGAATACAACAGCCCTTCCGCCAGCTCTCCCTTTCATCAATTGTTGTGATCGCGGCTGTCGGAAACAACTGATCGTTCTGCTGTCACTGCAATCGTATCCAAATTTCACGTTCGGTCAATCCACTGTTCGTGCGGCGGTTTTGGGTCTTTCTGCAGCAAATCCGACTGCCGAGGACGGATTTTCACCTGCTCCGGACGGTCCCGGTGGAGTTTCATGGAATCCGTCCGCCACGGTCAGATTTTTCTACCGGTTCATACTAATCTGACCGCCGGTTTTCCAGCGGTACATGCTTACGTTTAATTTCCACTACGACGGCGGTCGGATTGCTTTTCCATCTGCCATCCTAATCGACCCCCATGTCGGGAAAAAATTTGAAAGTCTCCTCAGCGGCTTAAAGATTACACGATGTGCTGATTCGTACAGTTCATTTCTATCTGCATTCAAAGAATAATACTTGTGCATTTCTTAGGTTATATTCATTTTGTGAATCTTAAGTTTGATTTTATGTATTTATTTATTTTGCCTTTTGATATTCTCCAGTTGTTTGTTGAGGAGGTAGATGTGTTGGATCTGTTTATCATGGAATGTACAGATGCCATGGAATGTGGGGAACTAGGAGTTCTGGATAGTGGTTGGAGGTGGCTGGGTGACATCTGGCAGCTCCCTCGTAATGCACTGTTGAATAAACAACTACTTTCCACTTGTTTTTGATTAGTGCTTCATTGAAGAGAACAAAACAGAGGTTTAGGATTCAAAAAGCCTTATAGTTCACATTCTGTCAGGCAAGACTATTTTAAATTGCGCAGTGACCTCATTATGCAGCCTTGTCTTTATCTCAGATCCATAATTAAGGAGCAGCCAATTAACTTTTAACAGTTATTAACACACTCTGCAGTCTGTGTTAACCACTGTTGTTGCTTTGAGAAGTTGGTAGGGTGTAAAGAAATAAATATCCGAAAGCTAAAAAGCATTCAGTAGTATTAGACACCAGAAAGGTATTCTCGCATGAGGGTCAGAAGTGTAAGGACAAAAAAACTGGCTGGTTGGTTTCAAGACCTCAGTTGCATCAATTAAATGTGCTTAGCCATTTCCGAGAGAAGATGGACTTCTGTTTGAAATGATAAGCTTTCAGAAGTTTGAGAATTGGCTGTGATTCTGATTTGAACTGGAAAGGAATTCAAAAGACAAGGAAAATCCACTCCAGAGTGTCTAATAGAGCATGGAAAATGTGTTTCCTATGAGTTCTAGTGTTATGACAATAAACACTAGACCTTGTTGTGCAGATATAAGCACTTTTTAAACGATAGTGATAGATGTAAAGATGCTTACATATGTATGTGTTAATCAGAGATCTATGTGAAAATATAAAAAGTCATACCAAATTACACTAAAGTCTATAGCCATCAGGAAACCATAACCAAATTTCCAAAACAGAGACAGCCTTATCTGTGTCTCCAGAACATCTGTGACATAGTGAGACCACCGTAATTCCCTTCAGCCATTTCTTGAATTGTCATTCACATTTTGGGGCCGATTAGGATGGCAGAAGGCCCGGCAGTGGCAGTCCTTCCGCCATCACGCAGCGAATTACCCACCACCCAATTAGGATGGCGGAGGGTACCACGGCGGACGCAAAGTCCGTCTGCCACTTCACCACCAAAGGCAATCGTACCGATTGCCTGGCGGACGGTGCAGGGTGCCTAAAATGGTGGCGGTGCCTAGCAGACACTATCCACCAAATTAGGATTTTGTTAAGAAACAGCCAATCCATGGCGATGATGCCGCCATGGAAAGGCTGGCAGGGATTGGGTTTGGGGTCAGTTGCAGGCCCCCTTGTTTTGGGGGGAGGTGTTGCTGCACTGGGGGGAGTACCCATGGTACCCTCCTGTTTCCCTGCACTGTGTAACAGGCACCGGGTTTTGCCTGCCACGTAGTGCAGGGAAATGCACAGCATCACATTTTAACATTCCGTACGTTGCTGCAGCCAGCAGCACCGTCCGCAATGTTAAATGACCTGGATGAGCCTGGCCGTATGGCAGGCACATCCTAATTGCAGTGGGGGGGTCGCCGCATGTCTGGCAGGTGGTCCCAAACACTGCCATGATGGCGAGCGGACTCAGGTCCGCCTGCAATCGTAATGAGCCCCTTTCAGTCAGCTCACAGATTAGAATGCAGAATTGGACTGTAGGTCAACTCTCTTCAGCAGTTCGTTTTTTGGAAGTGTGAATCACATTTTGGATGAGCCCTCCCAACAACCATATGGTTATGAAAGGGCCAGTCATCATAGATGGTGCAGGGACAGAATATCGAGTACAAAATATCGAGTTGCACAAATATCGAGTCATTAATATCGTTGGTCAGAAATATCAACAGCAAGAATATTGTGGTTGGGAATATAGATTTAAGGTAAGTAATATCGATTAAAAAAATAAAATGTTTAATATTGTTTGAAAAATATAGTTGTTAAATATATCATTTTTTATTATTGTTATGTACTTTAGTATAGATTTTATATGTATGTTTTTTGTATGAGCTGTTTGTATTTTTAAAATATGCGTTTAATTTTTAGTAGTTATTAATTTTTTTTATTTGGATTTTGCTCTTTTAGTTCCATAGCGGGTTGTGGGTTTATAGGGAAATAGGATGAGAAGTAATTTAATTATATTCAATTTATGATTATTTTTTTTAAATTAGAATTTTGCATTTTTACTTCCATAGCGGGTTGTGCGTTTATAGGGGAATAGGTTGGGAAGTAATTTAATTATATTAAATGTATTGATTAATTTTTATTTATAAATATTTGTTTAATTGAGATGTTAAAGTGTTAAATGTGTAAAGCAATTTATTAATAATGGAAAAATAATTGGTTGTTAATACATTTTAATTAATTAATTGGTATTTAATTATGTTAATTGTGTGATTAATTTTAGGTGTGTGTTGTGGTGTTTATAGGTGTAAAGGGTGGGATGAAAGGTATTTTTAATTTAGGAATTAGTAATTGGTTGTTAATTAATTTTAATTAGTTAATTGGTTATTAATTTTGGTAATTTTGTAATTAATGTTCTGTGTGTGTTGTGGTGCTTATAGGTGTAAAGGGCGGGAGTATTTTATTTTTACTTTATGAAATAATAATTGGTTGTTAATTCATTTTAATTAATTAATTGGTTATTAATTTTGGTGATTGTGTAATTATTTTAGGGGTGTGTTGTGGTTTGTATAGGTGTAAAGGGTGGGACAGGTGGGAAGTAATTTATTTTTTAATGAAGAATTAATAATTGGTTGTTAATTGACTTTAATTAATTAATTAGTTATACATTTAGTAATTTTGTAAGTAATTTTATGTGTGTGTTGTGTTTTTCAGTGTGAAGGGTGGCAAATAATTTATTTTTAATTTATGAATTTATAATTGGTTGATAATTTTAATACATTTAATGGTAATTAATAGTACAAGCATCTGCTGTTCCAGCTTCCCTCACACACAAAAAGACACATACATTCACAGCATGTACAGTACAAGGATCCACAGTGCATGCTTATCTAACACACAGAGCAGACTCAGTGCAAGCATCCACAGGGCAGGTTTCTGCCACAAAAAAAAGCATCTGCTGTACAAGATTTAGTTACATGGATCAGGTAAAAAAACAGGTTTTCCTTGGCTCAGACAGTGAACCTGCACAGTAAGGGCAGAAGAGCATGCATCTATTGAGCAGACACACTGGGTACCGCACTGGTAGCAGAAGGGGTGGATTGCCAAAACGGTGTGGAAACATATTGGTGCCGATCACGATCCGGTAAAAAATGTCCCCGTACGACTCGTATCGGGTCTTTTTACCGTACGAATCGTACAAGTGCCGTACGAACTGGCAATCACGATTCGCATGGTAAAAAGTCCATACGAACTGCACTGGGAATCATTCCCCACACGTCCTCGGGTCGGAAAATGTGTCCGACACGTCCTCGGACGATTTACCTTACAAACGTAAAAATCCAAGTCCGACCGAGGAATCACGATCCATCCCGTGCGTCCGAGCCTACAACCGTATGGAAAAAACACCGTCCGCACCGAACACCTATAGCAACCATGGAGACATGTGCCCGCATACGCGCCCAACACTCCCCCCAGCCCCCGTACGTCCGACACGTACCCCCCGTATATGTATACCCCCACCCGTCTAGGTACACCCCAGTACGTTCCAGTCGTACCCCCACCCCAGTACGTGTCGTACCACCGTCAATGTACACCCCCCCTGTACGTGTCGTACCACCGTCAATGTACACCCCCCACCCCTGTACGTGTCGTACCACCGTCTATGTACAACCCAGTACGTTCGAGCCCCACCCCCACCCCAGTACGTGTCATACCCCCGTGTACCTACACCCCAGTACGTTCCAGTCGTACCCCCACCCCAGTACGTGTCGTACCACCGTCAATGTACACCCCCCCCTGTACGTGTCGTACCACCGTCAATGTACACCCCCCCACCCCTGTACATGTCGTACCACCGTCAATGTACACCCCCCCACCCCTGTACGTGTCGTACCACCGTCTATGTACACCCCAGTACGTTCGAGCCCCACCCCCACCCCAGTACGTGTCATACCCCCGTGTACCTACACCCCAGTACGTTCCAGTCGTACCCCCACCCCAGTACGTGTCGTACCACCGTCAATGTACACCCCCCCCAGTACGTGTCGTACCACCGTCAATGTACACCCCCCCACCCCTGTACGTGTCGTACCACCGTCAATGTACACCCCCCCACCCCTGTACGTGTCGTACCACCGTCTATGTACACCCCAGTACGTTCGAGCCCCACCCCCACCCCAGTACGTGTCATACCCCCGTGTACCTACACCCCAGTACGCCAGTACGTTCCAGTCGTACCCCCACCCCAGTACGTGTCGTACCACCGTCAATGTACACCCCCCCCTGTACGTGTCGTACCACCGTCAATGTACACCCCCCCACCCCTGTACGTGTCGTACCACCGTCAATGTACACCCCCCCACCCCTGTACGTGTCGTACCACCGTCTATGTACACCCCAGTACGTTCGAGCCCCACCCCCACCCCAGTACGTGTCATACCCCCGTGTACCTACACCCCAGTACGTTCCAGTCGTACCCCCACCCCAGTACGTATCGTACCACCGTCAATGTACACCCCCCCCTGTACGTGTCGTACCACCGTCAATGTACACCCCCCCACCCCTGTACGTGTCGTACCACCGTCAATGTACACCCCCCCACCCCTGTACGTGTCGTACCACCGTCTATGTACACCCCAGTACGTTCGAGCCCCACCCCCACCCCAGTACGTGTCATACCCCCGTGTACCTACACCCCAGTACGTTCCAGTCGTACCCCCACCCCAGTACATGTCGTACCACCGTCAATGTACACCCCCCCCTGTACGTGTCGTACCACCGTCAATGTACACCCCCCCACCCCTGTACGTGTCGTACCACCGTCAATGTACACCCCCCCACCCCTGTACGTGTCGTACCACCGTCTATGTACACCCCAGTATGTTCGAGCCCCACCCCCACCCCAGTACGTGTCATACCCCCGTGTACCTACACCCTAGTACGTTCCAGTCGTACCCCCACCCCAGTACGTGTCGTACCACCGTCAATGTACACCCCCCCCTGTACGTGTCGTACCACCGTCAATGTACACCCCCCCACCCCTGTACGTGTCGTACCACCATCTATGTACACCCCAGTATGTTCGAGCCCCACCCCCACCCCAGTACGTGTCATACCCCCCGTGTACCTACACCCCAGTACGTTCCAGTCCTACCCCCACCCCAGTACGTGTCGTACCAACGTCAATGTACACCCCCCCACCCCTGTACGTGTCGTACCACCGTCAATGTACACCCCCCCACCCCTGTACGTGTCGTACCACCGTCTATGTACACCCCAGTACGTTCGAGCCCCACCCCCACCCCAGTACGTGTCATACCCCCCGTGTACCTACACCCCAGTACGTTCCAGTCCTACCCCCACCCCAGTACGTGTCGTACCACCGTGAACCTACACCCCAGTAGTTCCTGGCGCACCCCCAACACAACCTCCTAAGTACGGAGCGCACCCCATGCCCCAACATCACAACCGCATGTACGAGTCGTACAAAGCCACACACAAGGACATAATCGTACAACCAAATGGCCCATGTACACACCGTACACACGCTCAAAACGCACGTACACAACCAGGACAAAATAAAACAACACAAGAATACACCATTCGAAAGGCACACAGCCACTAAACATGGCCAACAACCACTAAAATAACACAATCACTGACCTGCAACTGCCAAAAACAAACAGAGGCCCAATACACCACCACTCCTTATAACACACCCACCCAAAATTCAAAAACTGCCACACCCACCCATGGACCAATAAAAAGGGCCCACACACACAAACCATGAGCCTTTGCAACAGACTCGCTGCTGCCAGACACCACAGAACCAGACTACAAGCTACACCACACCTTACACTTGCACACCTTCACACGACCACCCTCACAAACACCCTCTCATCACATTCACACACACACACAACCATCCACACCCCCCCCAACATCCACACACCCCACACACCCACACCATCCCCACCCACACCCCTCACCATGCCCACTACCAAGAATCCAAAGTTCAGTCACCGAGAGTTGGAGGTCCTTGTTGATCAAATCCTCAGAGTCGAGCCACAGATCTTTGGAACATTGGTCAGAAGCACCAGCCAGGCAGCCAAAACAGCCATGTGGCAGACCATCGTCGATGCTGTGAATGCTGTTGCGGACACCAGGAGGACCAAGCAGGATTGCCAGAACAGGTGGTACGATCTGCGGAGGAGGGTCAGAGCCAAGAGGCAGGAGGAACACGACCAGGCCAACGCCACCGGAGGAGGGCCCTCCCGCAGAGCCGTACAGTACCATCCCTGGGAGGAGAGGGTGATGGCCATACTGCCGGTGGAGGCAGTTGAAGGAGTAGAAGGACTCCGAGACCCGGGTGAGTACACAAACAACGCACCTCACATGGGGGGAACTGCAACCACAACCAAAATTACTAACAGGCACGCAACCACCACAAGCCATCGCATGACTCAACCATACTCCATGAGCAGGCACATGCCACTGCTGCCACCATGCCCCATGCACCCAGCTGGACAATGTCAAGTCACAGGCCACAGAAGACAACAACACATGACACGGTAACCCGGATGGCGGGAGGCTGGGCACCAAAAATCACATAGTGCGACTCCAAAGCAGACAACAATGCCCTCTGCCCATATGGCCTAGGTCACAGCCAGACAAACACTGTGTCCCAACACAGGAATGACTTGCCAGCAAATGGCGGACGCCTTGCATCAACACATGGGGGTGAAGGCACTGTTTTGCACATGACAGCAGCTAATGAACAGCCAACATTGTGAAAGAGTGGCAGCACACACGACCACAGCAGCAGCGCAGAGACACACAGCAGACAAAATGGGTGCCTGGAGATCAGAAACAAACTCACATCAACAGGCCAAGGGCCACTCAAAGATCTGCTAACAGTGTGTGCCCAGGAAGCTGGGCCAAGGTGACAGAGGGTGACACACGGAGGGAGGGAGAGGGGGACACAGAGGGAGGGAGAGGGGGACTGAGAGGGAGGGAGACGGACAGAGGGAGGAGGCAGACACACGGAGGGAGGGAGGAGGCTGACACACAGAGGGAGGGAGAGGGGGACAGAGAGGGAGGGAGAGGGGGACAGAGAGGGAGGGAGACACAGGAAGACGGACAGAGGGAGGAGGCTGACACACAGAGGGAGGGAGAGGGGGACAGAGAGGGAGGGAGAGGGGGACAGAGAGGGAGGGAGACACAGGAAGACGGACAGAGGGAGGAGGCTGACACACAGAGGGAGGGAGAGGGGGACAGAGAGGGAGGGAGAGGGGGACAGAGAGGGAGGGAGAGGGGGACAGAGAGGGAGGGAGACACAGGAAGACGGACAGAGGGAGGAGGCTGACACACAGAGGGAGGGAGAGGGGGACAGAGAGGGAGGGAGAGTGGGACAGAGAGGGAGGGAGACACAGGAAGACGGACAGAGGGAGGAGGCTGACACACAGAGGGAGGGAGAGGGGGACAGAGAGGGAGGGAGAGGGGGACAGAGAGGGAGGGAGAGGGGGACAGAGAGGGAGGGAGAGGGGGACAGAGAAGGAGGGAGACACAGGGATAGCAAATCAGTCCTTTGGTGTGCGGGAATGTCTGCTCGTCAGCAGGTGGACTGCGTGCATGTAGACAAGGGTGGCCAGTGCCAGAACCCCCCCTCTTCATCATGGCAAAACGCGGGGCCATGTCACAACCTGTACACGAGCACAAGGACAGCCACCTGCATCATATAAGTGTGTGGATCCACTCCATGTGCACCTGTACAGTGCTACAAGGAAGGCGCAAATGCATGGCTCGCCACACCTGCACACTCCACTGCTGACTGCAGTCACACTTGACGCAGCAAGTAAGACTGTGCCACACATAGTTAAAGGGGCCAAATTGGTGCCCAAGGGACACACCCATGCACAAGTGCACTGTGAGTGGAATGCAAGACAGATCCTAATTCCAAGAGGAAATGTGCCAACTTTGAAACGGATGAAACATGGATGTTGCATGGACCAAAATTAACATTTTCTCTCTCACACACAGGTCAACGTCATGCGGCACCCCCCAACACTGGGGGGGAACACTCACAGGACCCGGATCTGCAGGAGACCGATCCCACCGGCAGCGACCACTCTCACCACTCTGCGGACGACCCCGACCGACCTGGCCCCTCTGGTGTCCAACCACCTGCAGCACCTGCGTCAGGTACAACCGTGCCAACCACCACCCCCACTCCTGCCACATCCCAGGAGACACCCAGGATCCCTGCCCCAACACCACAATGCAGCCAGGCTCGCCAGGAGGGACACGATGTCCCGGGCACCCAGGAGGAGGCAGGCGACAACGCCAATGCCACCCCTCAGGGGTCCCGGAGACCCGATGTGCCCACAAGTGCAGGCCAGACGCAAGTGGGCAGGGGTGGTGGGAGTGGAGGACGGCGGAGGCGCGAGCCTGACCAGTTGGCTGGGGATCCGGTATTTTCCCATGTCCGTAACATCCTGGACTCATACCGGCAGGACACCACGGGCATGGCCCAGGTCGTGTCCGTCCTCGAGGGGATCAAGGTCCAGCAGGCCCAGCAACATGCGGAGCTAATAGCCTGTCTACAGGTACACCAACGGAGGATGGAGGGCAGACAGGCTGAGCAAGTGACGGCGTTCCAGGGGATTCACGCTACACTCCGTCGGATGGCCGACACCATGGCCGACCCTCCCTGTGCCAGAAGGCGGAGAACATCACCACCCACAGGGAGGGATCAGGAGGAGGAGGAGGAAACATCCGACGGAGCATCCCAGACGTCGTCACGGCCTGCTGCTGAGGTTCCCCGCAGGAAGCCGGGTCGTCCACGGAAAGGACCGTGAGGGTGGCTGCTACATCACCATCTCCCAGGACACCTGGCCTGGCACCTGGCCCACTGGAGCAACAGCATCACAGCATCAAGAGACATTCTCTGCCACATGGCCCTGCTGGTCACTGGCTGACCAATGTTGACAAAGACTGTGGCATGGACTCTGAGGATTTCCAATGGCAAGGACACCAACTCCCCTACTGAACTTTGGATTCCCTAATCCCGGAAAGCCCCTCACTTTGTCCCCCCCCCCCCCAATAATAAATCACACTATTAAGAGTAGATGCCTGCTGGTAGCATTATTACCTAACATGTGTCTTGTACAGTCTCAACATGCCTGAGTCATCTGTTCACTTCAACCATCCACACCCTGGGGCCTGAGTCTGGCACAGGACACATGGGTCACAGTTTATTAGGCAAGACAGACATGGAGCACCATACACACCCGTGATGGGCAGAACCAGCTGAGGGGGTGGCCGAACAACCGTGCTGACAGACACATTGAGTACAGCAACAGTCATGCGCAGAGGTCAGGGATCCTGGCCAGTGTCCTGGGGGGCACCCAGGTATGTGTAGACAGGTGGCAGAACCATGTCCTGCAAGCTTGAGTCCGGTGGATGCAGAGAATGGGGTCATGGACAACGTTGGATGCATGGGGATGGCACATGTCACAATACCCACACAGTCATGGACATCATGCCCAATACACAGTCTCAGCACACACACACAGCTTGCATCTTGCCACTCGACACATTGACACATAGCCACAATCAGGGAATACCATGCCAGACATGCAGGATGCACCGTGCCAACACACCAGCATTGACTGAGAAGAGGCACCTTGGAGGCATAGGGACACCTTTATTAGTCATGTTTTTGGGATTGCAGAGGCAACTTGAAGTACACATGAACACATCATGTGGAGTAACATGTGGGTCCAACACTGGCACCCCCCTTCTGCAGCACAAATGCGTGATAGCCATGGAACTGGCACACAAGTGTCGGCTAACAGCTAAAACCCACAGCTGCACACGGAGAGCCTGACATACACCATAGATCCGATGATGTGGAAGTCCCACGCCATGTCAAGACAATGTTAACCGTATGTGTCCGAGGGCAGTGTCACACACATTGATGCCATCATCACAATCCACTATCCCATCACTGATGACTGACAACCAGGCAGCCCATCTATTCAGGTGTACCCAGCTGCATGTCGTGTCCCATGGGGATGCCACATGACTGCAGAGGAACCAAACCCCGACCGGGGCAGTGTGCACACATCGTGAACAACTGCCACACCCAATACACCCCAGATGCATCCCTTACCCCATGGAGACTTCCAAACGTGTCCGTGCCTGTAACGCTGAGTCAGCCCACGATGTCATGTCCATGAGGAATAGCAGTGCCACAACAATGCAACCAGCAAACGGCATGCGCAGGTACCTGGGGAAGAGAGACACACAAGAAGTCAGCCACAAAAAGCACAGCCACTTGCATGTGCATTTACTCGACACATGTATGGATGACAACATGCTAGGTCACAATTATGACTGGGGAAATACTACCATCACTGCCACCATCACTCCAGTGACACACCCACACACACCTCTGACCCACGTGCCATACATGCAGGTGGAGACACACATCACAACGCATGCCACACGGGGACCAATGCGTGCACACTCAGACCCTGGTACTCACCACTAAGCAAAGAAGTCGCGTATGAGCCGAGTCCGGATGTCCTCTTGCGGCTCCACATCCTCCACATCACTAGCCCCATTGCCAAGCCCTTCGTCCTCCACGGGTGGATGGTCCTCGTCATGTTGATTCAGGATGAGTGGCACAGCTCTTTCAACTGCCATGTTGTGCAGCATGCAGCAGACCATGAAGATCTTGCAGACCTTCGCCGGGGCATAAGGGAGTGCACCGCCGGTCTTGTGGAGGCACCGGAATCGGCTCTTCAGCATGCCAAACGTCCTCTCCATCACTCGCCTTGTCCGGCCATGGGCGGTGTTATAGCGGAGCTGGGCCGGCGTGATGGGGTTGCGGAGAGGTGTCAGCAGCCAAGGCATGTTGGGATAGCCAGCGTCCCCTACATGGGAAGCACATGGACATCGTTAGAACTGGTGAAGCGGTCGTGCTGGTCGGCTATACAGAATACAGGACAGACAGACTGTACCCACCAACAACACATGCCCGTTCGTTGCGCAGCTGCATCATCATATCAGGCATCCCGCTACGCCTCATGATGTAGGCATCGTGTGCTGGCCCTGGGAAACGAGCACAGACATGTGAAATCACCATATTGGACAGACACACCACAAGGGCATTGATGGAGTGGTAGTGCTTCCGATTGCGGTACGCCACCTCCCGTGCGTGTGGTGGTACCAAACCTACATGTGTCCCATCTATGGACCCAATGACATGGGGCATCCCTCCCAGGGCATAGAATCCACGCTTGACCTCAGTCATCTGTTCAGGGGTTGGGAACTTGATGAAGTCATCCAGGTGAATCAACATGGCCTCCAAGAAATCATGCAGCACACCGCTGAACATGCTCTGGGACATGCCACCAACATGAGCTATGGTATTTTGGAAGGTACCCGTGGCAAGAAAATGTAGGGCAGCCATTACCTTCAGCTGGGGTGTCAGTGCCGTAGGATACCTGTGCTGCGGTTGCAGGTGTGGTGCCAGTCTCGCCGTCAGCTCCAGAATCAACGGTTGGGTGAAGCGGTAGAGCCGGATCCTGTCATTCTCCTGCATGGTAGCCAAGTCTGGAATTCTTCGGGCAAGAGGCGGCGCTCTGCAGTAATTTGGAAGTGACAAGGAAGAGTGAGTGCACTACGAGAACAACTCATGTCTACTGAGCACATGTAAATCTGGCAATACACACATGCTACATAGGGAGTCAGGTATGTGCTACATGCCCAGGACACGTATGGATGCAAGGTGACACTCCTTCCAAGACCCAGCTACACACGGTGATAGAGAACCTCCCCATGCCACGCCATGGACATAGCTGTGTCCCAGTGCAAGTGCACAGCCCGACGCAAGACAGGAGTGACATACACCCACACATCAGCAGAAGTGGGATGCCGATTGCAGAGACTGGTAGCGGAACACTGGAGCCACAGGTCACATGACATTACACTAGTCCAGCCCACACACCTTGCCATGAAGGTGCACATGTCATGACTCACCACACATTCCTTGTGAGGATGCTGACATGGCCTTGTCACGCTACTCCGTGTCCCATGCATACATGTGCACCTCACATCCGATAACACATGTGGCATGGTGTGCGGAACAGTGTGCAATGACAATCTACACACAGCCACATGTTGGTTGCTGCAACGGCTGCAGCTTTTGAGGGTGCTACAACATCAACCTGATGTAAATCCCGGACACATATATGACATAGTCACATTGTGCACTGTGGGTAGTGGCAAGTCATGTGTCATGACCCCTGTACCGGGCGTCATGGGACACTTCCGTGTGTTGGTGTCCGTGCCATGCCAGTGACGCTCACCCCAAGTGCGCAGTCCCACATGCACACATGTCAAAGGAGTCAAGGGCATGCCTAGCACACATTGCACCCTCACACAGTACACCTGTACACATCTCATCATACATCTGGTGCCTTCTCCACTCAGGAGGCATGTTCCACATCACAGCCTGTGACACCTGTGCCCCACACATGTAGTAATGCACAGACGATGCCTTGATGTCCATTCCTGGACAAGTATGTCCATCCATGGACAAGTATGTCCGCCCTATTCCTACCTGTGTGTCGCCTATCACCACAGTGATGTGTAAAAACCGCCGTACTGCTGCTGAGAGGGCCTGTGCATGTTCCCAAATCACTGTGGGAGTGCTGCCGTATGTGTACCCATCGTGATGGCGAGCGTACAGGCATTTGTACGGTCCGTAGCACTACGAGTACGCATACGCGTGCAGACCCATAGTGGTACGGACCGTACACTCGCATGTACGCTCACTATCACTATGGGTCTGCACGCGTATGCGTACTCGTAGTGGTACGGACCGTACACACGCATCTACGCTCACTATCACTATGGGTCTGCACGCGTATGCGTACTGGTAGTGATACGGACCGTACACACGCATCTACGCTCACTATCACTATGGGTCTGCACGCGTATGCGTACTCGTAGTGGTACGGACCGTACACACGCATCTACGCTCACTATCACTATGGGTCTGCACGCGTATGCGTACTCGTAGTGGTACGGACCGTACACACGCATCTACGCTCACTATCACTATGGGTCGACACGCGTATGCGTACTCGTAGTGATAGTGAGCGTAAATGCGAGTGTACGGTCCGTACCACTACGGGTACGCATACGCGTGCAGACCCATAGTGATAGTGAGCGTAGATGCGTGTGTACAGTCCGTACCACTACGAGTACGCATACGCGTGCAGACCCATAGTGATAGTGAGCGTAGATGCGTGTGTACGGTCCGTACCACTACGAGTACGCATACGCGTGCAGACCCATAGTGATAGTGAGCGTAGATGCGTGTGTACGGTCCGTACCACTACGAGTACGCATACGCGTGCAGACCCATAGTGATAGTGAGCGTAGATGCGTGTGTACGGTCCGTACCACTACGAGTACGCATACGCGTGCAGACCCATAGTGATAGTGAACGTAGGCATGCATGTACGGGCCGTTGCCATGCATTTGGGGTGCCCTAGGGCCCCGAAACGCACCGTACCTGTGTGTGATGCTCCTAATTACATAGGGGACAAGTATTAAGGCCTACATGCATGCTGGTTGTCATGGAGACCAAGTTCAAATTTCGAAATTGTTCTGGAAGGTGCACAGCAGAAGTCAGTTGGAATTCTTCTACTTTGTTGCAATGTGTTTGTGGGGCAGACATCATGCAGGAGAATGAAACCGATAGAGAACCCACAGACTGCTAGGTTTGAAGGGATTGGTGGAAACATAGGATGCAAATGTGAGTGACCAATCACTCTGTACTCCTGTGCATGAGACTGGGCAGAAGGGCACATATAAGGCAGCCAGGTCCCATGAGGGAGCACTTGCCTGCACATCTTTGCATTCGTCGACCCAGCTGCTGCTACTGATTCCCTGGAACCATGTCAAGGGCTGTGGAGAGGACACAGCCATTCACCCTGGAGGAGAACATGGCTCTGCTGGATGTGATCCTCCCACAGTACTCCATGCTGTATGGGCGACCAGGGTATCAGGTGAGTGCATAGGCCACTGCCACAGACTGTCCCTATGTTGTGACTGTGACTTCTGCCATTGCGTCCAGGTGTAACACACATGCCATGTACTGTCGGGGGGGTCCCAGGGGGGGGTGCCTGATGTCTCCCAGCAGTGCCCTGAGACAGGAGGGGTGTGTGCAGAGTCCTCCCAGCAGTGCCCTGAGACAGGAGGGGTGGGGGCCTATCACTCACAGCAGTGCCCTGAGACAGGAGGGGTGGGGGCCTATCACTCACAGCAGTGCCCTGAGACAGGAGGGGTGGGGGCCTATCACTCACAGCAGTGCCCTGAGACAGGAGGGGTGGGGGCCTATCACTCACAGCAGTGCCCTGAGACAGGAGGGGTGGGGGCCTATCACTCCCAGCAGTGCCCTGAGACAGGAGGGGTGGGGGCCTATCACTCACAGCAGTGCCCTGAGACAGGAGGGGTGGGTGTGATGCACAGTGTGAGCCTTGATCATTGATTGTGACATTGCCATCATTCCACCTGTGTACCCACTGTGGCACGTACTGCTTCTGCCCTCACCAGGGGATGATGTCCCTATGACAAAGGTGCAATGCGTTGGCTGCATGACATGCCTTGTTGTAACCAGCTAATTTGTACCCATATGTCTCTCTGTGACATGTGGCTGGTGTATTGATGTGGTGTCACTTGTTCCTCCTCACAGGTAGGCGCCACTGCCAAGGAGCAGATCTGGCTGACCGCCGTCCGTGCCGTGAGGGGTGTGGATGGTCGGAGGCGGAGCCTGCCCCAGGTGAGGAAACGCTGGCAGGATATCCGGTGCTGGACGCGGAGGATTGCACGGCTCCTGCTGGGGGACTCACCTGAGAGCCACAAGAACCGCGGCCGCCGCCGTCTGAGCCACCTCCACAGGCGTGTGCTGCCGGTGGTCTTTCCAGACCTGGAGAGGCGCTTACAGGCGATGCAGCAGCCGGAAGGGGGTAGGTACATGTGTGTTTGTTGTGTGTCACCGGCATTTGTAAGGGCACAGTAGCATGAATTCACTGGCAGGGTTTAAAGGTGCTGTGCAGATCCTGTTTGCCCCAGTATAGCGCTGTGCCCCTGCCACCCTTCCCCTCCTTGCAATGTGTTCCCTGGTCTGTGTGTAGTCACTCCTTCACAAGGTAATGTAGGCTGGCGCTTTGTCCACGAGAACAATGACTGTAGCATCATGTGTGGGGGTGGTGTGTAACAGGTTGTGGGACCTTGCCTGTGCACTGTCAAGTTCACTGCATGTGGGTTCCATGTCAGTTGGCACTGATGCTGACTCCAGACATGGGAGTTGGTCTCTCATGTGTCATGCCTTACAGCGCGCATGTCCTATGTAGTGGCCTGTGACATGATGTGCATGAGTGTGCGATACACATAGTGCAGGGATGGTGACGTGTGTTGCAGTCATTACCATTCAGTAGCATGTAGTTGCGTGCCCACTACTGTCCCCTGGGGCACCTTTTCCTCAGTGGTGTATGTGTCATCATAAACGTGGCCAATCTCAGTGTCCACAGCGTAGGTTGTGCTCTGTGCCATTGTCCCCTGTCACCATGTATATAGACGTGCTATTTTGTACAGGTGTCCACTGTGCAGCCTGACCTGATTGTCCTTCTTCATACTCACAGTTGCCAGTGCCTGTGTGTCTTTTTATACTCATCTGAGGATGGGCACTGGTACCTCATTATTTGTACAGGCGCACCTTGGCTGTTTGGCGTCCAATCTTGCTTTTTGCCTGCCCCTGTGTGTATCACCCAGACTATGAGATGTTAGTGCCACCTGTGTCACAACAATTTGCCTCGTGTAGGGTCTTGTTGGGGCGGGCAATGCCTATGTGTTAACTCCTGATTTCCACTTGCTGGGTCTGGGCAGTGTGTGATGTGTCTGGACACACACGCAATGTGCAGTGACCGAGTCATGTTGTGCATGTTTTCAGCATTACCTATGCAGCATGTGTCTCAAGTTCATGGATATGCTCCCTGGTCATCGGTATTTTCGCCAACGCTGTGTGGTGCAGATGCAGTGCTGGATTGTCCCCAGGGCCTGGGTGCTATGTCAGACTCCGTTTCCTGTGTTTAGCTATTGTCTCATGCTCTCCATGGTATTTCAGTGGCATGGTGGCTCAACCAACTGTGTGTTTCATGCCCTACATCGGTACCCTGTTCAGTAGATGTTAGGGATCTTCCTTTTCAGGCCATGCAATGTTACCTATGTAGATTGGACTCATGTGACAGATGTGTACAGGTGTCTGATTAATTTCTGTCTCTCCACCCTGCCCACAGCATCGTCGGGGGACACAGAGGGAATCATGGACACAGACCAGGCGGAGGGACCGAGCACCAGTGCCAGCCGTGACATCGGGTCTGGCACATCGAGTGGGACAGAGGCGGAGGAGAGTGTGGCCGAGGACCTGTCGACTGGCACATCAGACTACGAAGCTGACAGGTCCGAGGAGGATGTCTCCGAGTGGGCGGAGGCTGCACCAGCAGCTGACAGCGGAACAACACCTCGCACCGCCTCCTCAGTTTCCACCAGCCGCCTCCCACTTGCTCGTGTCCCTTCCCAGCGTGCCCGGTCACAGCATGTCTCCTTCCTGCCAGGCACCGCACCCCCTGCCCCTGTCTCCACTGCTGCCACCAATGCAGAGTCTGTGGACATCCAGCGGCAACTGCAGGTTGGTCAGGCTGCGATCCTTAATGTCCTCCATGCCCACGGCAAAACCCTCACCAACATCGAGGCTTTCTTGGAGGGCATTCATTCATCGCAGGCTGACCAACGCAACTTGCTGAGGTCCATAGACTCCACACTGACTGCAGCAGTGGGTCTCCTGCAGCGCGACCTCCCCCACCTACCCCTGCCCCATCCACACTTCCCACTCCCATGCCTGTCCCACGTACACCCAGACGTCGGCATGCACCCACATCAACGGACACGGGCACCACACCAGCAGGGAAGGTCCACCGCACTCCTCCTGACACGCACACACAGGGTGAGGTAGGCACACCCACTGGGTCGGGGGGCAAACGTGTGACACGCAGCCATAGTGGGAGTCCGCATTCCACCCAGTCCACTCCCTCCAAATCCCCTCCCCTCAGCTCTCCTGGCCACATCTCCCCCAAGGACTCCTTCATGGCCGCTCTGTCCCTGAGCCCCACAGTTACACCACCACGCAAGCGGTCAAGGAGGTCCCCGGTCAGGGTGGTTGAGTCTCCCCCCCCTGTCTCCACCCTCCCCCGGTGGCGCTGCGACCCATCCCTCTGACCCCCCCCCCTCCTTGGGGCCTGAGGTCCCTTCGGGTGCAGGGGACTCCCTGGAGGACCTTGCAAAGGTGTGTAGTGCCATCCTGGCCTCCGCCTTTGGCACTGACCCACCCCCTGTGGTGGAGTCCTCCATCCCTGCACCCACAACGCCTGTTGCTTCCCCCCCCCCTGATGCCCTCACCAGTGTGGAAGACGATGCCATTTGACTGTGCAGGCAAGGTAGGGGACACGCATCCCACTGTGTCCCCCATCCAGCTGAGAATCATTGACTGCCCTATGGGCTTTGTGAAGATTGAACTGCCTGCGATCCACGGACATTGTGCTCATGCTGAATAAAGCTTAATTTTGTTTTCATTATCAC
This sequence comes from Triturus cristatus, assembly GCF_964204655.1. Taxonomy (NCBI): domain Eukaryota; kingdom Metazoa; phylum Chordata; class Amphibia; order Caudata; family Salamandridae; genus Triturus; species Triturus cristatus. The sequence goes on from NC_140591.1 coordinate 1,195,068,022, forward strand.
ACTACTGCTATGCTGGTGTTGGTGTTGGTGGGGCTGCTACATGGTTTTGGGTGGTGTGTAAGGGTTTGGGTGTGTGGGATATGTAGTAGTGTACTGCTCATTGGTGGGACCCTGTGATCTGTGTGCCATCACAAGGTGTTGGCTAACTTTCTTTGTTCATGTAAGCAGTTACTGCATGGTGCACTTGTCCCAGGGTGTATTCCTTCCTCTGTGTACCCAGCTTTCTTCCCTGCAGGGTGTTCCCAATGTTTAGCGCAGAGCTGTGTCTACATGAGCTGTGTGTGTGACGGAGCCCTTCTACTTTGGCCATGCATGCAGGGCCATGTCTCCACCTGCAACAATCGTGGCATCCTTGGTGATCACTGTACTTGTGTGTGGAGTCTGTTGACATGAGTTCATGGGGACATGTTCCCTTGTAGCCAGTATGCATGTGGATAATTCTGGCCTCACACACATGTGTTACACCCCTCCTGTCTCAGGGCACTGCTGTTAGTGATAGGCACCCACCCCTCCTGTCTCAGGGCACTGCTGGGAGGACTCCACACCCACCCCTCCTGTCTCATGGCACTGCTGGGAGTGATAGGCACCCACCCCTCCTGTCTCAGGGCACTGCTGGGAGGACTCCACACCCACCCCTCCTGTCTCAGGGCACTGCTGGGAGTGATAGGCACCCACCCCTCCTGTCTCAGGGCACTGCTGGGAGGACTCTGCACCCACCCCTCCTGTCGCTGGGCACTGCTGGGAGGACTCCACACCCACCCCTCCTGTCTCAGGGCACTGCTCGGAGGACTCCACACCCACCCCTCCTGTCTCAGGGCACTGCTGGGAGTGATAGGCACCCACCCCTCCTGTCTCAGGGCACTGCTGGGAGGACTCTGCACCCACCCCTCCTGTCTCAGGGCACTGCTGGGAGGACTCCACACCCACCCCTCCTGTCTCAGGGCACTGCTGGGAGGACTCTGCACACACCCCTCCTGTCTCAGGGCACTGCTGGGAGGACTCTGCACACACCCCTCCTGTCTCAGGGCACTGCTGGGAGTGATAGGCACCCACCCCTCCTGTCTCAGGGCACTGCTGGGAGGACTCTGCACACACCCCTCCTGTCTCAGGGCAATGCTGGGAGTGATAGGCACCCACCCCTCCTGTCTCAGGGCACTGCTGGGAGGACTCTGCACACACCCCTCCTGTCTCAGGGCAATGCTGGGAGTGATAGGCACCCACCCCTCCTGTCTCAGGGCACTGCTGGGTGGACTCTGCACACACACCTCCGATTTCAGGATATGTACGCTTGGAACATACACGGTGGGGGTACGCTCAATGCATTCGAGGTGAGGGTACGAGTCTACTTACACTGGTGTGGTGGGGGTACGCTCCATGCATACGCGGGTGAGGGTACGGGTCGAACTTACACTGTTGGGCCGGGGGGTACGGCCCAACAGTGTAAGTGGCTGGCTGCGAGCGTCCCGACGTCAGGTCGGCGCTTTCCCGGATCGCATTGGTAGGTGTTTTTTGCTTCGGTCGGGCTTTTTTACGATTCGTACGGTAATGGTGTACCCGTGCGAATCGTGATTCCTTGTTTGTAAAAATTGACGACCGGGTACGCGTCGGACGGAGATTATGCTCCGTCCGACGGTTCGTACCCGGTTTTTACCGGATCGTGATCGGCACCATTGTGACGCATTGTCCAAGTTAGTAATATTGTGGGTCAGAATATAGAAGGTAAGGACATTGGTTGTAAATTATAATGTGAAATGTACCTTTTGTAATGTGATTTGGAAGGTTTCAAATTAGTAGCAGGTTGTTGAATTTGTGGGCTATTGGAGAGTAACGTTATTTAAAAGAAAATGATTGTTTACATTTGCAATAATGCTTTACATAGTTTAATGAATATATTTATAATTACAAATGTTTTAATTATTTGTTATTTTTCAGTTCATTGCTAATTAGTTGACTTGTGGCTAAAACACCTATCGATTGAACTCTAAAGCTGCTCTAGTGCATGTGGACTCTTACCCTACTGGAATATACAACAAACTCACAGCCGGGACTTCGAATCCTGAATGCTGCTGCCCGTGCTGACATCAATTGAACAACAAGCAGAGCGTTGAGGGCTGGTCACTCTTTATACCCTAGGCCCCTCCAAAGATGGCGGCTGCACTTGGGCAATCAACGAAGGCTTCAGGCATCATGGTACACATAGTCCTTCAAAATATCAATGCTCTTCACCAGCTGCAGTGGCTGGACTTAAATGAAAGAGGTGTCCTTGGAAGCAATATGTAGGCACCTCTATAACGAAATATATCAGGAACAAGTTTAGTGGCTTAACTGCCATATTATTATCAGTTAGTTACCATATTCTATCTTTGTTTCACAATTCTTTCTTGGAAAATCAGAAAAAAACAATGTGATGAAAAGGGTAGGAAACATAAAATACCATTTGTGAAACAATAATATAGCACAAATAACTACAATGCAAAATGAGGCAGAACACTGGCTAAATTACATGTAGAATTGCCATGAGACGGGACCCGAGGAGGATTTGCAGGTCCACAACCGGGTGCAGGATAACTGATGGGATGGGGGGACGGGTCAAAAAGAAAATGAAACATGGCAAAGGAGGATGAAGGTAAAAGAAAAAACAAGCAGGGTCAGGGGCGAGGGTCGGGGACTGGGTAAAGAGTGGGAGAGAAGGGAAAGAGAGAGAGGGGAACAAAAAAGACGGGAAGCAAGAAGGAAGAGAGATGTGGCAGAAATGAAAGAGAAAGAAAAAGTTTAAAAAGTAGGTGCCCATCTGCAAGGGTCAGGACCAGGTAGGTTTCCAAGGGTGATGTCAAGGTGGTGTAATTTAGTATCTGGACAGCCTTTTTGGGGTAGGGGCGCACTTAACTAAGGGCAAGTGGGCAGTGTCCAAGAGAAAATGCGCCCAGGTATGAGGAAGGCCTCTGTCTTGTCCTGAAGGTTGTAGATGACCCGCTCAGAGGAGGCTGTCTGGTACATCGTCGAGAGCCATTCCACATGGGAAGGGGGGTAGAGGAATGCCAGTGGCAAAGAATGCAAACCTTAGCCGTAGCAAAATCCTGTATGCAGGAGACAGTCCTGTAGGCGTGAGAGGTCTGGGGAGACTGCAAGGTCATGTAGAAGGATCAGAGGGAGAGAAAGGTGAGTCACGACCTGTAGAGTCGCACTCAAAGCAGCGCCAACTGCCCCCCCCAATGGGACCTATCAAGGGGCAGTCACTGAGGACGAGCATTTTGTGACAGTGGTCATGGGGGCAACATGCCCTTAACACACTGGAATATGCAACAATCTCCCAGCTGGGACCTAAAATCCTGAAGGCTGTCGCCCGCGCTGACATCCTTTGAATAACGAGTGGAGCGAGGTGGGCAGCACTGCTCTTTATACCTAGGCCCCTCCCAAGATGACTGCTGCACTGCAGCAGCCATCTAAGGCCTTAGGCATCATGGGACACGTATTCTCCTCAAAATGTCAATGCTAATCACCAGCCACAGCGGCTGTACTCAAATGAAAATGGTGCCAGTGGAAGCAACATGTAGGCATCTCTATAATTGAAAATATTGGAAACAAATTTAGCAAGTTAACTGCCATATTATTATGAAGTTAGCTGCCATATTCAACCAGTGTTTTGGAGTGACGCCACCTATCCAACCAGTTACCCAAATGCTCAAGAACAGTGGGGACACATGAGGACTCATGAAGACACAGAGAAGCTTTTGTGTTATTTTTACGCACCCTCTGTGTATGACTTCCAGTCCTGGAAGTGTTCTTGGTAAGCCTGAGGCTAATTTACATTAACCTTGAGGTAGCTGCCCCAACAGTTCTTGACATTAATGAGGTGTGAAAGGTGCTCCCAGAGCAGAACAATTACTTAAGCTTAGTTACGGAATTGGCTAGATGTGGAGGCATGTGATACTTATCATCTATGGAAGGGTGTACCCAGTAACTTTATTAACTTGAAAGGGACAGAGGTGAAGCCTGCCCCTTCATAGTTTAATGTAAGCGGACACCTGAAGAAGAGAAAGCCTTTGTTCACCATTTCCACACAATCTAGGATGGCTCTGAACCCAGTGAGAGTACCCCACCCACTAGAACCAGTCTGGAGTGGATAGAGGGTGGGGGCTGGTCATTTCCTTGGCCACACCTCAGGGTGGACAAGAGATCTGCACATGGAGGAAGAGTTCCCCCATCTTAGATTTGAAAAGCAAGGTGCAATGTGGGATACTTTTAAGTAGAGCAAACAGAACTGCTGAAAAAGTTGGAAGAGCTATCCCTGGAAACGTAACCTTCTTGGCTAGGAATGACACAGGCATCACACACACCCACAGGCTAGTGCAAACGATAAATGTGGCACCACAAGAAACCCTCCTCAGAACACTTTCTGGACCATCAAAAGAGAACTGGAACTTGTTTACTGTACACTCTGAGGAGCTCTGAAGGACCTCTTGTACTCAGGACAAAGAAGTTGTCTCTTAGTGTCAGTGGAATGACCTTCTGTGTGGATGCAGGTAGACAAAAATGTGACTAATGAACTACTTTTCCCAACGGGACCTGCATTGTACCCTGTTCAAGCCCTTAAGTCCTATGGTCCTTCCCTGAAGTCTGGAAGCCTAAGGTGAAGTGCCAAGGGAAAATGGACAAACCCTAGTAAAGTTTTGGGACTTACAAAAATTCAGACTTCAGCCACTGAAGGACTGGTATTAATGACCAGAGTCAATTCAGCAAAGGTGCAACTTCACTGGGCTGAAGAAACAGGGTTGTCCCACTTGAAGCTTCTCCGCAATAGCAAATCTAGTTTTCAGGCCCTCAGCAGGATTGTATCTGAACTCCTACAGCCCTCATTGGATAGAGTCTGCTGCCTTGCCCCACTCAAAGAAAAGGAGTGACATATCAGACACTATGGAGCCGATTACGATGGCGGGCGCACTTGAGTACGCCCGCCATCGTAGCGGTCGCATCCAGCAATTTAACATTGCGGCGGGTGCTGCTGGTTGCATGACTTTTGGATTTCACCCTTGCAAGTTTGTGGTATTATTCCTTGATATGAGCAGCCAAATAGCTCAAATAAGAATGAGTTTTCTTACAAGGCAGATTGGTCTATGTTGATGTCGATATCTCACAGGTTCCCCTAAATTGAATTGGCAAATAGATCTATCTCAGGATGGAATGAACACCCAATTAGTAAGACAAAGAGATCTTGGGGATCCCACAGTTACAAATTTGCACTGAGACAAAAGTGAAGTGTAGAGGCTGACTACAGTCAGACTGACACTGAGCCCACACCTACACCCACATGACAGTAGGCGTTTTGTTTATTTGTTTAACTTGGGTAGTAGGGACAAAGTTTCAGATGTGCTAATCTAAAGATGCAGTGGAGTGTTGTGATAAATATATTTAGCAATCGAGAGAGAGAAAAAGAGATTACATAATGGCTAAGTGTGTAATATGGTTCTATGTTGCCATGGAGGGGTCCATAAAGGTCATAAAGGTGGCCAAAGGCCGAGTGGTTTCTAGATGTCACCTGAACCCGAATATGGCAATAAATGACTTAATTTACCCGCTATGTGTGTTTTTTAAATTCCATATTTGTACTTAACCTACAAAAAGACTTTCTTCAAGGTGCAGCCAACAATGGGAGCTCTTTGGAACTGTTTCGGTTTTGTTTACCTTTCAGGAATAAATTGATGATAAAATAATAGACATTAATGAGGTCCAGTGGATATGTGTGGTTATGTAGCTGCAGTGTTTACTACGGCCTTACTATGGATTTTAACTCTCTGCCACATTCGTAGCCACATAATTTGCACAATATGAGATTTCACTATCAATGTTTCTTGTTCAAATGCATGAAAATAATTCTCGTTGTTGCATATCCCTAGCAGCACAGACAATGGTAAAACTCTGCAGTGTGGTTTGAGGACTTGCATTGATGGCATACGTTTGTATTATGATGATGTAATCCATATTTCACAGGTAACCATGAAACATTTTCTATTTTTCATGGTTCCCTGTGAAATATGGGTTTTTGTGCCACTGAATTTTGTGCGGCAAAAGCATCCAAGCATGCATCACATAGAGAATACATAACAGGTAAGTGTGTAATATGGTCCAGTATTTCCATCAATGGGTTCTGGTGACATCATATACCATAAAGCTAGAGGCTATTTGGTTTGCAAATGTCACCTGAACTTCAGGTGGTAATTTGGCACCACATTACGTGTTGCCTGTTATTGTATTTTTCAAAGTACAGCAAACAATAGGCACTGATTAGTACTAGAATGTCCAGGTTTTGTTGGTAAAGCAAGTGAAAAGGGGGCGGGACAGTAGATTTGTGCAATTCTGTGGTTACAGCTTACACTGTATGATAATGTTTCCTACATTTGCCATGTAATTTCGATAATTTGCAGATTTTGAAAAAATATTTTGTGTCAAGCGGAAACGAATAAATACAAGACTTCTAGAGAATGTGCCGCATAATTTGCATTTTTAGCCACATATATTGCATACTTTTGCTACAAAATGTTGTCCTACATGCCACATAATCCATGTAGCCCTAAAAACCTGAAATGGTTAAGCTCTGCTCAGTGGTTTTAACTCTGTCATTGTGATTATCAAAGCCCTTTTTTCACAGGACATTGTGAAATAGATTTCAGTTCCCTGCAAAATATGGGTTTATATCACTGCTTTTTGTGCAGTAAACCCCTCCAAACATGAAATATACGCACATTCTTCATCATTACCCATTGTGTTGAAGGTGGCACGACCACTTTTAACTGTAGCCCCTTGTGTGCCTCCTCCTAAAATTCGCGAGCTGTGGTTTTAAACCCAGACTGTCGTGAAGCAATAGATCATCTTTTCTCGGTTGCTTCTCACGAATTAGTTATAAATTATAGTCACGTTGGACAGATTGTTCAGTTGTCTTGCTACTATAGCGGATATTTAGCTCTTTAAAAGAATGCTGCATTTTTATAGCTGAAAATCACATTAAAAAGAGGACTCTGTAGTCTATTTTTTCAAATCAACAACAAAGCTGTCAACAAGTACATATAAACTGACACATTTTATGTTGGACTTGGCTGCCCTCCACTGGCTTCTGGTGCAAATAGAATTACATTCATGAACATATTGCTAATCTATGTTTTACATCAACAGCTGCAAATATGAACCTATGAAAGCAAACACACTTTTAATATTTCATGATTTCATAAACACATCTGACTCTGCGATTAACCCCACATGTTTAACTGATTCATCTGTGATTTATAAATACAAGGAAGGCCTCCCATCTCTTAAAAAGAAGCAGGTGCTGCTGAACATGCCAAATGACTGAAGAAATATGACTACATCATCCTTAATTCCGTACCCTGATGGGAACGCGTTGGGTACCCTTTCAGCCTCCCATCCTCCTCAAGACCTGTTGTATTGCCTACTGAGGAGCTTATACAGTTCAATTTTTTTATTGTTGTTCCCTGCTACTCGCAGTCTTAATTTCACAGCATTGAAAAGAATACAAGTTCCAGAATGCAAAGAGAAGGGCTGGACTGGATAAACTATTCAGGTAGGGATCTGATAAAAGTTCAGTGGCACAGCTGGGTTGTCATGGGCCTTGATGCAAGCAAATAAACTGGCCCCATTACTAGGGTGACATCTCAGTCTGTTAGCTGCCCCCAAAACTCCTCAACTTCCTTTGACAGAACCTGGATCTCCCATACTAAAACTACCAATACACACAATTTATATTTCCAATCACTACATTTCATTCCTGCAAGTCAAAGTCATAATCCTAAAAAACATTACTGGAGCTAATAGGTTTGGCCCTTGTAAAGTGCATGCACACAAAGACATAACATTCAAGGACCACACACTAGCACCGCTCCCCTTACACAGCACATCCCTCATGCTGCACTTAGACATATGCTCTAATCCGCACACACAAGCACAACATTTAAACCTGTAGACCAGTTACACTGCACTCACAAAAGAAAAATTGAATCCGCCATTCAGAAAGGCACATCTCTCCCAATGTATTCACACAAGCACACTGCTCACACCCAGCTACAACGCTCACCAGGAAGGAGCAGAGTTTGGACAGATGATGGGGTAGGGAACACAGGTTGAGTAATTGTTGATGAGTAACTGAAGTGGGCTTACCTAAAGTCCATTTACTCTAAACAAGATTGGGTATTATTTTTAAGAAAACATGTGACTGTGAGACAGCTAAAACAGTCTTTTGGCAAAACCTAAAAAACACAAATCTGGAGCACAAGGGATCCCAGTCTCACATACATGACATACAGCACTGTTTAAGAACATGAAGGTCTTCCCTGAGAGACATGGAACAAGTGTGGTACTGCAGGACCAGTGCAAGTTTGCTTTAAAGGCGTGAAACAAGTGTGGTTCTGCAGGACCAGCCAGTGCAAGTTTCCTTTATGAACTCTGAACAAGTATGTTACTGCAGAACCAGTCAGTGCAAGCTTCCATCAAAGAAAAAGGATCAAATGTGGTACTTCAGGGCCAGTGCAAACTTCCATCAAATACATGGAACAAGTGTGGCACTGCAGGGCCTGTGCCAGCCAGCCTTCTTGGAAGAAAAGGAATAGTGTAGTACTTTTGGGCCAGCCAGTGTAAGATTCCTTCAAAGACATGGAAAAGGTGTGGTATTGCAGGGCCGTTGCAAGCTTCCTTCAAAGACAAGAATCTAGTGTGGCACCAGATAGAACCATTTAACACCCCCCAATAGATAAAACGAACAAGCAGCATTTCAGATTTGGTACGAGTGTAAGTAACAGCACAGGGGTGTATGAGTGCAAGCTTGACTCACACTCATACAAGTGTTCCACACACAAAACAGGTAAAGTACCTGACTGTAGTACATGCTACGCACACACCCATAGAAGATGTACCAATCTGGTCAGAAACAATGCAAGGTTCCCTTGCATGCACAGAACATGAAAAGCATCTGCAGCAGCAGTCTAAACTTGTGTGTAAAGACAGACATGCAATGTTCAGCATTTGGCAGTAGTGTGAGTTTTCGTCACATGCACAACAGGCCCACTAGTAGTGCAAGCTAAGATAGCCTCACATTCAAACAGGTATCACACTGGCAGAAGAATCTAAGTTTGATTCAGGCACAAAATACCAAAGTAAAGTGTCTGGGCTTTTAGGGCTATGATGGACTCCTAGAAACAAGACAGACTCTTTACTCAGCTTTACCTGTTAATTAGTTGGCTCACCCACCTCTAGTACAGTTACTCAAACTTCCCTCTCTCAGTATCTTGCTCTGGGTGGCCACATTTTGTTTTCAAATATTCTGTCTGGTTTCCACAGGTCTCAGAAGGATAACTGTTTTTACTTCTGGTTTTAATAAGGAAGAATTGTGCATTAGCATTCCAAGAAGTTGTCTAAGGTCACCTCTGCATATTGTTTAGCACACAAAGGCTGCCACACCTCACACCGCATATTGACTTTGACACAAGTCATCACAACAGGAATATAGGGCAAGCCTAGTGGATATTTCAAGGGTGACCACATTAATATGTAAAGCTCAAAAAACAAATGATGGATGGAATGCTGAACAATATCAAAAACTCACCCCCAGTACAGAGATCTGGGTCTAAATCCATCCTTTTTTCACAGATTTAAGCCAGATCTGTGACTGGAGGTGAATGTTCGACAATGTTCAGCATTCAGTTTATCATCTTTTTGTGTTGCTATTTGTCAAAGGCTCACGATATTAAATGACAGATAATCGACATGTTAAATAGCACCATCTTATCATTAGAATGAATGACTACGTTGAAATGCGATCATTTATTATTATCAATAATGCATTGTAACTTTCTTTAAACATCACTGTGAAGAATATATAGGAAATTAAGCATTTTAAATTAACATACCAATGGATCTGAATCTTTCTTTTCCACATTTGGCCACATTACATGCAGCCACAGAACCAACCACTGGAAGCCACTGCACCCCCAGGCTGTAGAACAAATATTTCAGTCTTGGCAATGTTCGCTAAATAATATAAAGGTCTCCCCAAGCCATGCTTCCTTTGACCTAGGAGATCTAGGGATAATTTTTACTTGCTTGTCTTGGGAGGCTGCTGCACTCCCTGCAGCTCCCGCAACATTTGGGGAATAAGTTGGTAATGTCCCTTTCGCTCGCCAAGGAAGGAGAAATGAAAACACAAACCCCTGAAGGGGCTCTCTGTCAATGGAGCAATGAATATAAGAGCAGCAGGTTTCTCCCGCTGCTCTTTATCTGTGCAGCTTCAGGTTGCATGTCTTTCCCTTTGTTGTATTTTCTTTTCTCTTAGGGGTGCCCATTCCCTCCTACGAAACCCCAGGGCATATCCCATATTAGGGGTTACAGGGGAGACCCAGGGACCCGTGACCACTGCTGGCTCTCCTCACTCATGCACTCACCTCATTGCGACATGAGGAAGGGGGTCTTTCTGCAGCTGGAGAAGCTTGTCTCCTGCTTCCCTTTGTTCTGGGACCCAACTTTGTCGTTAGGCCCGTGAATGGGATCCCGGGCCCATCCATGAAAGTACATTTCAAGGCACGGGGTCCCTGGGCCTAATGAGACTCTGGAGGGGGTCCCCATGCACACACCTCTCCCTGGAGATACATTATTGCTGAAGCTTGTACTGATCCCTGGCACTGGTCCACTCCAGAGGTAAATCTTTTAGAATGCGATGGAACCTCACACACTCTGTTTTCTCAGCAGGGATCAAAGGTCACAAACATTTAAAGGCCATAACTCAAAGCCTGTTGGGGGAATTTCAAAGCTTTTGTGAGCATTTTACTCCTGGTGGCAAGCTCTAGCCACCATTGAGCAGTTTCAGCAGCCCCTGGGACTCAAAAAAGGAAGCATCCTGTGAGGAGTTGGTTTCATTGACTTCCTGCACCAGCCTTCTCCTAAACTGTTTCATCTACATGCCCCATGGCCTCATGGCCATCTTGTAGAGCATCCGGGGGTAGTGGAGTCTAAGTCTTCCACCAACTGGTCCTCAAGGTGCATAAGGGGCCTGCAGCATGGATCCTTGGGGAATCCACTAGTTCTGGGGTCAGCTGTAGACAGTCCTCTGTCTATTAGTGCAACAGGAGGTTTGTCCTTCCAGCTGTCCATGGTGTTGCAGCTGTCTCAGTCCAGGTGCAACATCTTGCTCTCCTTCATGTTCTGGGAGGCCTCTTTTATGCTCAGTCTAGATTGTGGGTGAGGGATTTCTGCTTGTCTAATCTTTCCACTTTCTTGGGTTTGGCTCCTGCTTGGCTATTGACACAAAAAGCTGGTGTCAGGTCTCTTTAGGTGTGTGCTTGGGAAAGACCATTTGAAGTGTAATTGAGGTCAGTGCCCAGCTACTCTCTCAACCATGCTATCATGAAGACTCACTACCACTACACCCAGGCCCTTTTGTGCACTATCTGACTCCAATACACATTTCCCAGTGAGAGAGCCATCACCAGCCCAGGCAACTGTAAACTCCCTGAAAAGTTAGGCAGAAAAATGCCAGATTTCTAAAAGTGGCATTTGTATAATAAAACTTGAAAATCCAACCTTACCATTAAAGAGGAGTTTAAATTATAAGTCTGAATAGTGTCAGAAGTATTTTTCTATCTGCTACCGATCCAAGTTCAGCAGTTAATAAATGTAAAAATGTGGCAAATTGATTCCCTATGGCAGCAGCCAGCCTTGCTACAGTGAAAATTGTTTTGAGGGATATTTCACCATAAGGGCATGTTCAACATTAATTTCTACATGCTCTACCTTTAAATTGCTGCACCCTTTCTTTGTGGGCAATAAGGCTCACATATGTAGTTGTGTTAGCTATATTTGCCCTAAGCTGGCAGGGCATGCCCAGACATGGGTCCCTTGCTCACTTTGCCACTGGATTCAATCTAGCCTGGCTGATGAGAGGTGTTACTCCAAAACCAGTCCCAGGATGCTTGTTTCTAATCCAGGGAAGACCTGGCTTGGCAGTTCGGGCTGGACGGTTCCTATGAGGAACAGGGTCATGACTGATTTGCATGGTTGGGTCTGAACTGGGGTGGCGAGGTGAGCTAAAGAATGATGATGGATTCAACCCAGATCTATGACTGGGGATGAGTGTCTGAAAAGTTTCAGCGCTCCGTCCATCATCTCCTTGTGTTTGCTTTGTTCTCCCTAAGTTGGCAGAATATGCCTAGACGTGGTTTCCTTGCTTACTTTGCCACTGGATTCAAGCTAGCCTGGCTGATGAGGGGTGTTACTTCAAAACCATTCCCAGGGTGCTTTTTTCTGGTCCAGGGAAGACGTGGCCTGGCAGTTCGGGCTGGACTTTTCCCATGAGGAAGAGTGTCATGACTGATTTGCATATGGCTGGGTCTGAACTGGAGTGGCAAAGTGAGCTAAAGAGCGATGATGGATTGAGCCCAGAGCTGTGATGCGGGGTGAGTGTCTGAATAGTTTCAGCGCTTCGTCCATCATCTCCTTGTGTTTGCTGCATATGGGGTGACATTAAAAATTAAAAGGAAGATTTAGGCCAGTCATGAGGGGTATTTTTATGTGTCAAGGCCAGATTGCATGCTTTTTTGTATTGGAGGTGAATCAGCTCTATATCTGAATCATCCCCCTATGCCATGGCACTTCAAGAGGTAGTTACTCTCAATATATCTAAAAAACTTGTATGGCTTTGGAATGTTTAATCACTGCTGGCTGACATTTGCCCCAAATATGGGATTATACATTCATTGATACCTTTCCTTCTACATCTTGGGTGAAAGATCGATACTGGAAGTGGGTTACACTCTCTGAGTACAAAACGTTGACCGGAGTTTGGTTGATGACCGAATTTCTGGAATTTAAATCTGACTGTGTATTAGAGGCCTATCTTGATGCCATCCTAATCCCAAACTAAAGGAAATTGTATATACAGGTCAGGTTGAGTACTCTCCTTCTTAATGCGTTTGTACGTAGATTTTCTAACTCTATACCTGTATCTAAGTATTGCCCCTGTTCCACAGATCTGTCAAAGTCCATTGCTCATGTTTTGTTTGTATGCACAGCCTACAGAATTCCCCAGGAGAAATGGTTGAAACCTGTCTGCAGGGCACTGGGCACAGAGAGTCATTTAGTAGCCCTCAGGAATTTGAGATCTTACCCGTCCACATAATATGCCCATGCTGTGGCATCATTTATAGAGCATATGTGGGGTATTAGGAGAAACTTCCCTGTATTTGAATGATTTTAACTCAGTAGGATGTGAATTTGATAATTATCTAATCATTGTGTATGTGCTGGGTGTAATACCTTTTTATGTATACTGCTTTTTAGGTCCTATTATCATATTGTTTGTAATGATGTATTTTTATCCTGTCTTTTGTATTAACTGTATTTCTTTGGTTTTTAAAACTTGTTAAGGCATTTGATTGCCAAAATAAATTTTATTTACTACTACATGTCAAATGTGCAGTTTAAAACTGCCACAGGCAAGTTAACTGTGCGCACCTACCATGATGTGCACAACTGTAGTCTCTCATATGCAGCCTGTACCAGAGCGCATATGTGTGTGCACACATATTCAAGGGTAAACAGCCCAGTGCCCTTTACACTAGCTGTGTCACAGTGGGTTTATCTTAAAAGAGGGACACTGGCTTTAAACAAGTACAGTCCAATTTACCATAAAATTACTTTGAGTGTAACTCAGGTAGTGACACTCACCTACGATAAATGTTCAAAATCAGACGATCAAAAAGAATAAAATCCTGGGATACTAAATGGGCAGAACCCATTTGCAACAGGGTAGTGGAAAAAAATATAATCCCTTTTTTCCATTCTATTTTCTGATTTTCCATTCTGGTGCTATTTTCTCTTCTATATCAATAGGGCCTATTGAAATATTCATAATAAATGGTTTGGATGTGATTAATGCAATATTTGAATGTCTATCTATGGATTATGAATATTTCACAAAGTAAAAAAGCACAACATGATGATTAATGTAATTAATTGACATAATGTAAACATGAATTTTAATAATACATTGTGATAATCCCATAAAGCACTAAAACACAAAGGGGCCGATTCCGATCCTGTATTTTTTTTTGCCGTACGACTCGTATCCGTATTTTTTTCCGTACGAATCGTGTAAGTCACGTCCGACCCGTGAAGTACGATTCGTACGGGAAAAAGTACATACGGATCGGCCCGATCCATACGAATCGTAGCGGGGAAAGTTTTATGAGACGGACCCGGAAACTTTTCCGTACGAATCGTAATAACACAGTCCGAGCATACAAGTACGATCCGGACCGGCTTACCGATTTATGATTTGTACGGAAAACGTCTGTCCCGTACACGGGGAATGACTTGTACAAATGCAATGTCTGTGTACGCACCGTACAGTAGCAATGTCGGTGTACGCACCGTACATAAGCGATGGCGGTGTACGCACCGTACATAGCAATGTCGGTGTACGCACCGTACATAGCGATGGCGGTGTACGCACCGTACATAGCGATGGCGGTGTACGCACCGTACATAGCAATGTCGGTGTACGCACCATACATAAGCGATGGCGGTGTACGCACCGTACATAGCAATGTCAGTGTACGTACCGTACATAGCGATGGCGGTGTACGCACCGTACATAGCGATGGCAGTGTACGCACCGTACATAGCCATGGCGGTGTACGCACCGTACATAAGCGATGGCGGTGTACGCACCGTACATAGCAATGGCGGTGTACGTACCGTACATAGCAATGGCGGCCTATGCCCCGTACATACACAACGCATGGGGCCGTGTGTCTGAACGACTCGTACCCCTGTACCGTACTGAACCACGGACACTGGAAAACAGCACAAGGAGGGCCTATTCGACTCGCACAACACCACAAAACACGTCTACATTGCACAAAAAATGGAAAGGACTCACCTGGACACATCCAAACAGGCAAACAGAGGGGCAAACTCACAACCATCTCTTATGACACACCCACCAAAAATTCAAACTGAGCCACACCCACAAATGGACCAATAAAAAGGGCCCTCACACACAAACCATGAGCCTTTGCAACAGACTCACTGCAGCTACAGAGCACACACCAACAACTGCACCCATCCACCTTACCATATACACCTTCACACAACCTCCTTCACACATACCCCCTTTACACATTCACACCCACACCGTCACATTCAGACCCACACACCCACAACCATCCACACCCTCACCCCACACCATGCCCACAGACAAGAATCCGAGGTTCACAAGGGAGGAGCTGAAGATCCTTTTCAATGAAGTAATCAGAGTCGAGCCACAGCTGTTTGGAACATTGGTCAGACAGACCAGCATAGCTGAAAAATCACGCCTGTGGCAGAGGATCGTCGATAGGGTGAATGCTGTTGCACCCATCAGAAGGACCAGAAATGAATGCCAAGCCAGGTGGTACGATCTGCGGAGGGCGGTCAAGCGCAAAATGAATGAGGACTACGCCCAGAGCAACATCACTGGAGGTGGTGCGCCCCACAGACCAGTACATTACCATCCCTGGGAGGAGAAGGTGATGGCCATGCTTCAGCCGGGGGGAGTACATGGACTCCAAGGAGTTGCAGTGCCTGGTGAGTACACAAACAACTTATGTAACATGGGGGTAATGCCATCCACACCCCAACTACACCAAATGCACCCAACTACCCCCAAGCCATCACTGGCCAGAACCACACTCAAAAACTACGCTAATGCCAATAACATTTGTATGCCCCATTGACAAAGCAAGGCCATGCTACGTCCCATGCTACATGAAGCACCAACCCAAGAATGGATGTCCGGTATGCTGGGAGGGTGGGTGGCACAAAACACATTGTTGAACTCCAAATCAGACACACTTGCCCTCATCCCATATGGCCCAGATACATACCCATGCACCATGCGCAATGCACAGGTATTGGGAAAGTACTGACAAGATAGCTCACACTCGGCTTGGGTGTAGGCAGCACAAGGCCCTCCTGTGACCAGTGCCAACACAAACACCAAGACAACAAGGTCAGATATCTAGGACAGGAGCTCACACTCACTGTCATGGCAGCATGATCCATGGGGGGACAGCTACATCACCTGGAAGCCCCACTGCCAAATCACACTACACCCACCAGCAGGCCCTGTCACACACACCCCTTACACAGGCAGACACCACCAGGACAGGCAATGAATTTACCCACTGTCACAATGGACATGCAACACAACAAGACCAATACATAGCCGAAGAAGCATCCAAGCCACAAATCGACATGTCAAAGACTCAGGAGAACATATCAATCTGTTCCCCGCAACATACCCATCCACAAGTGAACATTGAGGAGAATGCTAGGCACATACAACTACCTGGAGGAACAGTGCCAACTTGAATGTGTATCAAACATGCATGTTGCATGAAACAGCATTAACATTGTCTGTCTCTCACACACAGGGCAACGTGAGGAATATCCCCCCAACAATGGGGAGGAAGAATCACAGTCACAGGCTCGGGAGGAACCTGATCCCACAGGCAGCGACGCCTCTCAACACTCCGCGGAGGACCCCGACCGACCTGGACCCTCTGGTGTCCAAGCCCCTGCAGAACCTGGTTCAGGACCATCTGTGCCAACCACCACCCCCATTCCTGCTACACCGAGGAGCCCTGCCCGCAGTGAACAATTGAGCCAGTCTGACCAGGAGGGACAAGGTGCGGCGGGCACCCAGGAGGAGGCAGACAACACCGACACTGCCATCCCTCAGGGATCCCGTAGACCCGATGTGCCCACAACGGCAGGCCAGGCTCGTGTGGGCAGGGGTGGTGGGAGTGGAGGACGGCGAAGGCGAGAACCTGACCAGCCAGCTGAAGGGACCGGTATGTCACACATCCACAACATCATGGAGGCATACCGGCGTGACACCAGGGAGTTCAGACAGGTAGTGCTGACCCTCACAGAGATCAAGAACCAGCAGGATGAGCAACACGCCAGTCAACAAGAACACCAAGGACGGATGGAGGCAAGACTGGCTGAGCTCCTGGCGGTGCAAAGGGACATAAGCCATTCACTCCGTCGGATCGCCGACAACATGGGCAACCCTCCCTGTGCCACCAGGCGAAGACCACCACCAGCCACATGGAGGGAGGAGGAGGAGGATTCATCCGACGGAGCGTCCCAAGCATCGTCAAGGCCTGCATCTGAGGGTCCCGCAAGGAAGGTGGGTCGTCCACGGAAAAGACCATGAGAGGAAGCGGCCCATCCACATCTCCCAGGTCACCTGGCCTGGCACCTGGCCTTCATGTACGACAGCATCATCTCATTGACTGACATCATCTGCCACATGGACTTGCTGGTCACAGTCTGACCAATGATGCCAAACACTGTGGTCTGGACTCTGATGACTTCAAATGCCAAGGATCCCATCTCCCCCTGTGAACTTTGGATTCTATGGTCCCTGCATAGCACCTTTTTCTGTGCACAAATCACGCCCCAGAGCTATAAATAAAAAATTAAGACATGAAATTTTATGTTGCAGTCATTTAGCATGATTACACAACATATGTGTGGGGATATGTCGAAGTATGCCTGAGTGTGGAACAAACTCCAGCCATCCCCACACTTGGATCTGAGTCCGGTCGAGGACACACATGGGTCACAATGTATCACAAAATACAGACATGCAGCCCAATACTCACACGTGATGGCCTCTAGATGCTGAGGGGGTGTTTGCAATACTGCTCAGACAGACCAATTTGGTAGAGTAACATGAAGGTGTGGAGGTCATGGGTCATGTTGATGTGCCCGGGGAGGGAGTCCCAGGTCTGTTTTGCGAGGTGGGAGAACTATCTCCTGCATGCAGTTTTTATGTGGATGTGATGAATGGTGGCCAGGGCAAGGTGGGCTGCATGGAGTTGGGCCAACGGGGTGTTGAATGACAGACATCCAAGGTCGGTGTTGGGTCTGGGGTTGTGGACTGGCTCCTGAGTGTGGTTGAGGAGTCTGAAGGTGATCCTGCAGCACACAGTGAGCCATTGTACCTATCTCAGGTGGACGGTGATGTGGCTGGGGTGGGGGATGTTGCAGATGAGGTGTGCGGATGCACCCAGGATGTGGACAACTTCTCCTGCATTTTTGCTGTTGTTCTCGGTAGAGGCCGGTGCTGTAGTTGAGCCGGCTGGTGTCGTGGACCAGGGGGACGGTCTGTCTTGCCTTGGAGGGGATCCATCTGTGGGTCATTTGGAGCATGTGGGGGGTGTTGCAGCATGATGTACAGATGGTGGTGAGTTGCATGGTAATTGTCAGCGATGGGTCCATGATGAGCACCAGCTTGCGTGCGTGGCCACTGGGTGCTGGTGCGGTGCACAGACCAGTGGGACACAAGGAGTGGAGCCAGCTGTAAGGGGACAATCATCAGATGATGACTACTGTCCTGTCCAAGTCCAGCCTCAGGTGGCTGATGTTCAGCCATTCCTCAACGGATCTCATGCCTTCTTGAAGTTTTGATCTGGCAATGGCTGGGTCTTTGGTGAGTTGGAGGAGCATCTGGGTGTCAATGGCATACGAGATGATGATGAGGTCGTGTGCGCATGTGATGGTGGAGAGGGGGTCATGGAGACATTGAAGATCGTCACGCTGAGAGAAGAGCCCTGGGGCATGGGCCAGATGACGCCAGTGTACTACATGTTGCAGGGTGGTGGCAGACTCCCTGGGCCTTGCTGGTGAGCGACTTTCTGATTTAACTCTGGGCGCTCCTCTGGATACCAGTGTTGGAGATGTGTGAGCTGACAGTGTGGTAGCACATGGTGTAGAATGCCATTGAGAAGTCAAGGGTGGTGGCCTCACCATTGTTGAGCATGGCAAAGTTGTCGTTGGTGGTGGCAATGCTGACGGTTGCAGTGGTGTGATTACTGCGGAAGATGGTCTGGTGCCGATTGCCTGGAGAAGGTTGCATGGAGGAAAATTGTCATTTGCTTGTTGAGTGTCTTCCTGATGACATTTCCTGGTTAGGGAAGCAGGGTGATGTATCAGGAGATCCTGCGGTACTGCCGTCCGTTGTTTAAGAAGGGCCTGGGTCTCTGCATGCCTCCTGCACCCATGGAATGTGGCAAACTCAAAGGAGACATTCAGGACGTGCTGGACGTGGGCTTCAAGGATGGGGAATGATGTGGTTTAGATGTTGTGTGGGAAGGGGCCTGATGGAGAGCCAGAGTGTATGTTGCAATGAGCCAGGTTGTGTCATTGCTGCTGATGGGAGTCCATAACCTGATGTGGGTTTGTCCTGCGGATAATAGTGCTGTCTGCGTCTGTGTGCCAAGGCTGTCATGTATGCCCATGAGCTTGCAGTGGTACAAAGTTGCAAGGGATGTGATCTGCCTTGCAAGGCTGGGGTGTCTTGGATGGAGATCTGCTGTCAGTTCACTCACAATGCTGATGAGCCCCTTGATGTCGTGTGTTTGGGTGTCTCGGCACTATCTGAAGGATCTCCACTTGTCCTTGCTGATGATATGGTGATGGCTGTGTGTGTTGTTTTCCAGGGCTGTAAGGCAAATGATGGCTCTTTGTGTTGCAAGGTTTGCACAAGGGTCCGGCTAAGTCTGTAGGAGTCCAGTAGGTCTGCCTTGTCCCAGGTGCCTTAACTGTTGTTGTGCTTCACAGGAAAGTCCGTCAATGTGGCAAGATTGTTGGATCAGTTGCTGATCCAGTGCGTGAGGTTGCAGGGTGTGGCGGGGTGTTGTTTTGAGTGTCCCACACAGCTTGTCTGTGGTGACTTACATCAAGCATCTTTGGGGGATCGGGAACGGGGTGTGGGGCAGTGTGTTGCTTGTGGGAGACGTGGATTCAAATGTTGATGGACCAATGATGGATGGTGGTGTTATTCCCCTCCAGGAAGAAGTTACTGGCACACAGCCACATGTAGCCCGTGGAGGTTAGGGCGTGCGTACAGATGTACGTGTTGATGGCTTAGCGGAATAGTGGATGTAGTCCTGCAAATCTGTAGAGGAGTGTTACACTGAGGGTTGCCATGGAGTTGCTGAAAACCCGGATTTGTGACTCTGAGGGTGTACTTATGAATAAATAGCAATTCATCCCCCGGGACTGGTGTTGCCGTCCCTGCGGGTGGTCTTGTATCCGTGTGAGATGGCAATGAAGACGTCATGTGCTGAGGATGCTTTTGTCCAGGTTACTGTCATGAAGGTGATGTGTGGGGCTGTCGTGTTGAGGAGGTAACAGAGTCCAATGGCGTGCTGGTGGACGGCGCGAGTGTGGAGTAGGAGGCACATTACCTGGTTGTTCTGACAGGGTCTTGTAGGCTGGGCAGCGCTGTGTAGGCAGTTGTTGTAGCACACTCAGCATGCGTGTGTGTGCTTAGGGGTTGCCTGATAGCAGGAGGATGATTATCACAATGACATTGCTTCGAGAGTGGCTGCAGCATGAGCCTGTTGTATGACGTGGGTCATGCAAAGACTAGAGGGTCGTGCACTGTGCATGTTGCAGGTGCATACGTACCTGCCTTTGGCACGGCGCTGGGGCTACAGTGGCACAGAAAAGTTGCTGCCTGCATTTCGAATAGCTGGAGGGGGAAGGGCAGAGTATTTCAGAGGTGTGGGGGTTGCAGAATCAGGGCACTCGGTGGGGCGGTGCCGCAGGTGAGGCAGCAGCAGGCGGAAGGGGTTAGAAATTAGGGAAAAATTAGCACACACAGACAAGGTCTGAAAGGCACCGTGCAACAGGTGAATGTGAAGGAAGGAGTGTCAGGTCACTCATGGGTCACTACGAGAAAATGTATGAACAATCACCATAAATTACAGCCACTGGATCAGGCAACAAAATGTGGAGATGCGCAAAGGACACACACCATCAGCAGGCGTTGACGTCCTGTTGTGGGGAGCAAGCTGCACAAATACATACCCAACAAGATACTTCATGCACAATAGAGATCATTAGCCATAAAGCACTGCATGCATGTTGCCAAAGTACACATACACACAGATGCTCAATCTTCGACAATTATGCCATAGATGACGCATGCAAACTGTCAAGAGAGCTGCAGTGACAGAGATGAGGCACTTTGGATTGTGATGAACACCTTTATTCCACATACACACACAAAGGGATATGCATCTGTATTAACAGACTCACAGGTCAGTTGACAGAACATGTGGGACATACGCTGGACACCCCCTTCACAACACGGATTATGTAAATCCCAATGAACTGGCACACTAGTTAAGGGGATGCGCCAAACACATCCTGCTGCACACGGAGAGGCTGCAATTCCCCATGGAGCCTGTTGTTGTGATGTCCCCCACTATGTCCACCCGTAGCATCTGCAATGTTTCAGAGGCATGGTTTACACACATTGATGCCTTCATCAGACGCCACACCCCACTACAGATGACTGTCAAGAAGGGTGACTATCATGTCATGGGAGTGATGCTACATGTTATATGGTCCATGGTGAGAAGACATGTATGCATGGTACCACAACATGCACAGAAGCAGTCCCCACACATTCCAAACCCGTACCACCACTAAAAATCCTTGCTGCAAACCTTACCAAGACTGACCTTTCCACATGTCCGTGCATGGAACGCTGATTCAGCACACGTTGCAATCCACATGAGGAATAGCAGGAGGACAACGATGACACGAGCAAACAACAGGCGCTAAATACCTGGGAATGACAGACACACAAGAAGTCACCTAAAAGAATTCTCACCGCACACATGGACATTTACCAAATATGAACAATGTTTGACACATGCAAATTTCAAAGAATGTCTCTCCGCAAAACTGTGTGGCATGACATCATCACTCTAGTGACACATCAGAACACACATCCAAGTCACTTTGCAGTCAGTCAGCTAGACACACACATTGCAACACATGCCACTCAATGCTACAAGCTTGCACACTCATACTCAGTGACTCACCATTATGAGAAGAAGTTGCGTATGAGCTGACTCCGGATATCCTCCTCCTCCTCCTCTTGATCACTAGCCTCGTGAGCAAGCCCTTGATCCTCCACGGGTGGATGTTCCTGCTCATCCGGATCCAGGATGAGTGGCACTGCCTTCTCAACTGCCATGTTGTGCAGCATGCAGCACACGAGGAAGATTCGGCAGACCTTCTCCGGGGCATAAGGGAGGGACCCGCCTGTCTTGTCCAGGCACCGGAATCGGCTCTTCAGGAGGCCAAACGTCCTCTCAATCACTCGCCTGGTCTGGCCGTGTGCATCGTTGTACCTGTGATCTGCAGCTGTTCTTGGGTTGCGGAGAGGTGTCATTAGCCATGGCATGTTGGGATATCCAGAGTCCCCTACATGGAAACATCATGTAAAAAACAGGGTCAGGAGATGCCGTAAGAACCAAAGATACTGCAACACACAGGACAAACAGAGTGTACCCACCAACAAGACATGCTCGTTCATTGTGCAGCCGCAGCATCATTTGTGGCACCCTGCTACGCCTCATGATGTAGGCATCGTGTGCTGATCCTGGAAAATGTGCACAGACATGGGAAATCAGCATGTTAGCAAGACACACCACAAGGGCATTTATCGAGTGGTAATGTTTTCTATTGCGATAGGCTTGTTCCTGTGCCTGTGGTGGTACCAAAGCCACATGTGTACCATCAATGGACCCAATGACATGGGGCATCCCTCCCAGGGCATAGAAATCACCCTTGACATCTGTCAATTCCTCAGGAGTAGGAAATGTGATGAATTCATCAAGGTGCTCCAACATGGCTGCTAAAACATCACGCAGGACACGGCTGAACATTGTCTGTGACATGCCACCAACATCAGCTATGGTGAATTGAAACGTACCTGTGGCAAAAAATGTAGGGCTGCCATCACCTTCATCTTTGGGGTCAGTGCAGTAGGATACCTGTGTCGCGGTTGGAGGTGTGGTGCCAGCCTGTCGGTCAAGTGTTCAATCTGTTGAGTGAATCTGTAACGTCGGATGCAGGCACGTTCCCTCATGGCACCCAAGTCTGGCATTAGTCTTGGGACAGGTGGTGCCCTGCAAGACATTGTTTGGATGAATGAAGATTGAGAGTCGGCCAACATCAATGTCAATGAACATAGCACATGCTACACTGCTAATACACATCAGGTAACTATGCAGTCGGGTGTGTGCAATACATCCAGGACACATATGCACGCTTGCTGGCACTGCTACAAAAAGACAGATACACCTGTTGATTGTCAAGTCTACATGACATGCCCTGAAATGAGCTGGGGGTCAGACTGAGTGAACAGCCAGAGATATCACCAGAGTGACACACATCCACATAGCTGCATTGGAAGGATGTCATCTCATCCAGACAGCTGACTGCAAGGCACACGCACAGGTCACATGGAATGTCAAATGTACATATAAAACACATTGCGATGAAGGGGTACACGTGACAACTAAAAAATACAGCCATTGAGACAACGCACACATGTCTGACTGGGAAAATATGATGCACGATGCACACAGACCCTACAGCCGTGGTAATCCACATGTGGCATGTTGTGCGTAGACGTGTTCCATGCCCATCTCCACACAGACCCCTGTTGGATGCACCAACAGCAGATGCAGTTGACGGGGCACTGACATCAAGCTCATGGGAACACATGACACACACCTGACATAGTCCCAAAGGGGCACGGTGATCGAGACCTGTCAGTTGAGAGAGTGTCCCTGTCCCTGACATCAGGAGACAGGTGCGGGTGTTGATTACTGTGCCATCCCACTGCTGCTGTGCATGACACAGTTGAACTACAGACACACATGTGGCAAGTGGCAAGGTGATGTGTGCCACATAGTGCCCCATCACACATGACATGTGTCCACAGGTCATCACACATCAATTGTGCAACTAGATGAGATGACCTGTGCAATATCACTGGCTAACACACCTAGGGCCTGCACATGTAAGTATGCAAAGACAAGTACTTGATGGACACCCATGTGCGACTCGTAGCCCTCCATTCCTGTCATGTGTACGCCTGTATTACCATTGTAAGCGTGTGAAATGAGTACACGTACGGGTACGCACTGTACTACTAGTGCATGCACCGTACGTGTATTACTAGTGCGTACCCGTACGTGTACGCACTAGTAGTACACGTACGTGTACTACCTTAGTACACGTACCTGTACGCACTAGTAGTACACGTACGGGTACATGTACTACTAGTGCGTACGGGTACGTTTACTACTAGTGCGTACACGTATGTGTACTACCTTAGTACACGTACGGGTACGTGTACTACCTTAGTACACGTACATGTACGCACTAGTAGTACACGTATGGGTACGTGTACTACTAATGCGTACAGGTACGTGTACTAAGGTAGTACACGTAAGTGTATGCACTAGTAGTACACGTACCCGTATGTTTACTACTAGTGCGTACACGTACGTGTACTACCTTAGTACACCTACCTGTACGCACTAGTAGTACACGTACGGGTACATGTACTACTAGTGCGTACACGTACGTGTACTAAGGTAGTACACGTATGTGTGCGCACTAGTAGTACACGTACCTGTCAAACGCACTGTATAACTGATGCCATAGGGGTACGTGTGAAACGCACCGTACACCCGCTATCATCACGTGTGTACGCTTCATTTCACCATTGCACTTGTGCCGTAGGGGTACGTGTGAAACGCACCATACACCCGCTATGATCGCGTGTGTACGCTTCGTTTCACCATTGTACTTGTGCCGTAGGGGTACTTGTGAAACGCACCGTACACCCACTATCATCGCGTGTGTACGCTTCATTTCATCATTGTACTTGTGCCGTAGTGGTACATGTGAAACCCACCGTACACCCGCTATCATCGCGTGTGTACGCTTCATTTCACCATTGTACTTGTGCCGTAGGGGTATGTGTGAAAAGCACCATACCGGTGTGTGGTGTTAAAAATTACATAGGGGACACATAAGGGACAAGTATTAGGCCCTAAATGCATGTTTTCAGTTGGAAAGTGTCGATCAGGTGTCCTGGAACAGTCAGTTGGCCACAAAATACAATGTTGCAAAGTGGTTGTTGACTTGACATGATGCTCAAAATTTGAACGATGCGAATGCTGTCATTGGTGTATGTTTAAAGTCATTGGTGTATGTTTAAAGGGATTGGAGTAAACGTAGGATGCTAATGAGTCTGACCAATCACTATGTACTCCTCTAAATGAATGCCCCACAGCAAGACAGATATAAGGCAGCCAGAACCCATGAGAGGGCACTTGCCTGCACAACTTTCCTGTCGACAACATTGCTGCTGTCTCTGCTTCCTCTGGACCATGTCGCGTACTGTGGAGAGGGCCCAGCCATTCACCCAGGAGGAGAATCAGGCCTTGCTAGATGCCCTCCTCCCACAGCACACCAGCCTGTATGGGAGACCAGGGGAGCAGGTGAGTGCTGAGTCCACTACCTTTGCCTAGGCACCTGTTGTGTGACTGTCAATATTGTGTCCAGGTGGGACAGACATGCTATGTTGTTAAGAGTGGGTCCCAGGGTGGGGGACATGCTGATGTCTCTCATGCAGAGCCTGATGTAGTCCCTGTGTGCACTCCTCACTTGCATAGTGCTTACAGAGACTTTCACTGCATAGTGCATGACACATGCAGCCTGTGAAATCTTTGGTGGCTTTTTTTCCTATTGTCCTGAGGTGATTCAGTGCTCCCCCCGGTGTGACAGGTGACTGTACCCACAGATGTGTATGAGTTGAGTGGACCTGTGGTGAGAGTGTCCAAATGATGTGTATGACCTCATGGACATTGATGTGTGTGAATCTTCCTTAGCATGTGGGTGAGTATCTATGTGAAGTGTTGCGCCACACCTGCATGGAGGTGGCAACATATCTACCCATCTGATGTGACAAGTAGGCCGTGCTGTGTCTGACTTGCATAGCTAGCATGACACCTGTGACCTCCCACTGGCAAGTGGCACATGTGCAGAGTGAGGGTTGTATCTGCTGTTGTCAATGACAGGCGAGTGATCTGTGCTTGGGTGAGTCTGTCTAGTATGCTGAGGGTGCGTCAGTGGAGTGGGACATGTGACTGCTTGGCACGTGCTGGCCATCAGCCTGCTGTTGCATGTGCTGCACAGTGTGTGGCATGATCAGTGAGTGTATCGCAACCCTCATGTCAACCGGTTGACTTTCAATGCCATGTATTGCATTGGGGCTTGCACACAGGCCAATTTCTTATTGTGTATGATGTAATTCCTGTCTGCATCCTATGCCCTGTTCAACATTTCTAAGAGGTTCAAATGTGTGTCTCGGGGACATGGAGCAGGTATATTGATGGTGTGTCACTTTGTCATCTTGACAGGTAACTGCCTACGAGAAAGGGGTGAATTGGAACCACATCGTCAGGGCTGTGAGATCTGAGGGGGAGCGTAGTCGCCGGCTGCCACAGGTCCGCAAGAGGTGGCAGGACATCCGGTGCTGGACCCGGCGGATTGCCCGGGTCTAGCTGGGGCTGGATCCTCCTCGCCCCCACGGCGGACGCCGACGGCTGACCCCCCAAATGAGACGTGTCCTGGCGGTGGTCTTCCCAGACCTCGATAGGCAGTTACAGGAGAGACTGCAGCAAGGAGGGGGTAGGTACATGGCTGTTTGTCGTGTTATGTGTCGCAAGCTTTTGTAAGCGCTCTGTAGCCTGGATACACTCCCAGAGTTGATATGTGCAGTGCATTTTCTGTTCCCCAACGTCACCTGTTGCTCTTTTTCATCCCTTCCCCTCCTTGACATGTGTCCCCTGGTCTGTGTGTAATCACATTTGCACATTGTCATCTAGGGTGCCAGTAAATCTAAGTGCACATTGCTTTCTGCATCATGTGGGAGGGTGCTCTGTGACTTGTGTTGGTACCTTGCCTGTGCCATGACCTGTTCACTATGTTGGGGGTCCATAGTTGTTGTCACTGATGCTGACTCTCCACATAGGAGTGTGAGCTTTCAACTGGACACCCTTGCAGCATGCATGACCAATTCTGTGGCCTCAGACATGAAGTGCATGAGTGTGAGATATGCATAGTGCCATGACGGTTGAAGATGGTACAGTCTGCTCATTCCAGGACCACAGAGCAGTGTGCCCACTACAGTCCCCTGAGACACCCTGGCCTCCTAATCATGTGTGTCATCCAACACTGTGCACTTTCTCTGTGTGTTCTGCATAGGTCTGCCTCTGTGGGATTCATGCGTGGGGACGGAGTTGCAATGGTGCCGTAGGGGTACGTGTGGTACGCACCGTACCCACGCATTCATGCGTGGGTATGGTCCATACCTGAGTTGCAATGGCGCCGTAGGGGTACGTGTGGTACGCACCCTACCCACACATGAATGCGTGGGTACGGTCTGTACCTGAGTTGTAATGGTGCCGTAGGGGTACGTGTGGTATGCACCATACCCAGGGTACGGTCCGTACCTGAGTTGTCATGGTGCCGTAGGGGTAAGTGTGGTACACACCATACCCATGCATTCATGCGTGGGTACGAGCCGTACCTGAGTTGTCATGGTGCTGTAGGGGTATGTGTGGTACCCACCGTACCCATGCATTCATGCGTGGGTATGGTCCGTGCCACTGTTGTAATGGTGCCGTAGGGGTACGTGTGGTACGTACTGTACACGTCCACTTCCGTTGTTGCGGTACGCAGGGGTTGCTGGACATGCACCCCAAAGTGACCAGACCCTGGTGGTAATGTATGGCCTCCATATTATAGGTTTGGGTTTGGTTATAGGGTATGTTGCGTGCCCCTCACCCCCCGACCCCTGGGTGTTGTTCTCACCTTCTGCGGCGTGTGCATCGGGTGCGGTGCACCAGGTCGTAGGCCAAGAGGACCGGGATGACACGTACGATGGGGCTCATGGCGTGTACGTCACGTACCGGGGCTCCATTGCGTAGCGGTTCGCGTCGAACTCTGCTTTTCCGGCTGTGTTTGACTCCCGTAGAAAAAGAGCCATACGGAGTGACGTAGGGACGAATCGTACTAGCTGGGCCGGAAACCGCTGCCTGAATACGTCTGGACATCGCGTACAAGCTGTTCCGGATCAGAATCGTAGGTATTTTTTCCACGTACGGTCTTTTGTACGATTCGTACGGAAATAGGCTTTCTGTACGAATCGTACTTCCGAGGTTGTAGGGACAGTTTACCAGGTGCGAGTCGTATGGAGAAAATGCTCTGTACGACGATTCGTAGGGCCTTTTTACAGGATCGGAATCAGCCCCAAAATGGTGAATAATATACTTATTGACTAAATGTTGACACCTGCTGATTAAACTGCACAATTGTAAAAAAATACTGAAGATGCATGGTGGGAATTGTTTTTTAGTAGTTTACATAAAGCTAAGTGTTAAAATTGTGAATATTTTAAATGTGCCAGTCAATAATTTTGGTTGGTTTGATTTTAATACTGTTCATGTTCGACAATGTTTTTTATATTTCATTTCATATGTTTTGATATCAAATTTGAAAAAAGCAGATAACCCATGAACCACATCACATCGCTTTTGTAGATGATACATTTGTAATTTGGATATTTTCAATGTGGATGGATTATCGTGAAGCATTTTTCCATTTCTTTACATGCTGATGGACTTAATGAATTTAATAATACATTGAATTGGTTAATTTCAATTATATAGAGTACCTTTCATCACCTCCAAATTATAAATATTTGTAGTTTGAACATATATATATATATATATTCAATGAAAAAACCAAAGGTTTCACACATGTTATAGTTAGCTGGACATTTCACTCGTAAAAAACCAATGAAATTCCCCCGTTATAGTTAGTTCAGCTAACTATAACTCGCGCGCCCGCAATGCACTGCTGATGACGTCACATATTACATCACTCATGACATGGTCAGTGACATCACTCATGACATCACTGATGACATCTCAAATGACATCACTGATGACATCATCCAGTGAATGTGTGTTTTTCTGAAAATTAAATATGTTTTATATATGTATATCTCAAGGTCGATGGAAGAATAAATGGGTATATAAGTGTCTAAATGGATGATTTGTTTTTGAAAAATTGATTGTATAACTGACTGATTAAGTGTATCATAGTGAATACATTGCTTAGTGAGTAATGTTTAAATATGTAAATATCTGTATCAGTCTCTCACTTTGTGTATAAGTGGCTGCATGGGTTGGTGAGTAGCTACATGGGTGTCTATATAGGTTATTAGTTGGTTTTTTGAGTATCAGTCTGAGTGTCTGCATGGTTCGGTAGGGGGTATTACGTAGTGCATAGGTGCATGAATGAGTGACTCACTGTTTGTATGTGTTGAAGACAGCATGTGTGCAGGACTGTATGGGTGGATGAGTGTGTGTATGGGTGTGTTAGTGAGCGATAGACTGTCTCAATAGTGTCTTTATGAGTAACTACATATGTTTTAAAGTAGTATATGTGACTATTGGTGTATATAAGTGAGTATATGTGAGAGTGAGATATTGAAAGAGTTCCCGTATGAATAAGTATGTGTTTCTATAAGTGATTGTTTAAAAGACTAAGTATGTTTAAGTTTCCGTAGAAGTAAGTGTGGTGGTGTGTGTATAACTGTATATGCAAGTAAATGTATGTTTGATTCTTTATTAGCATGAGTGACTATGTGGGTGAGTAACTCTATGGATGAGTGGCATTGTGTAACAGGATGTATAGGTGTATGAGTACATATGATGAGTGAGTACATGTATGAGTGACTGTACAGGACTGTTGGTGAATGAGTGGATGTGTATGTGGATCTTAGAATTACTGAAGAGGTTGTTGTAACTGGTATTGGTATGTCCATTGTTTTTAAAATTTTAATTTCTATTTTTGAATGTGTGTATCAAAGGTTATATTAGGGGCAGAGGTGGTCTGCCACTCTATCACTAGGATGATGTCATCAGTGATGTTATCAGTGATGTCATTTGAGATGTCATCAGTGATGTCATGAGTGATGTCACTGACCATGTCATGAGTGATGTAATATGTGACGTCATCAGCAGTGCATTGCGGGCGTGCGAGTTATAGTTAGCTGAACTAACTATAACGGGGGAATTTCATTGGTTTTTTACGAGTGAAATGTCCAGCTAACTATAACATGTGTGAAACCTTTGGTTTTTTCATTGAATTTCTAAGGTTTTTTAAATGCTAATTCCTAACTATAACGTGTGTGAAACCTATGGTTTTTTCAGTGAATTTGCAAGGTTTTTTAAATGCTAATTCCTAACTATAACGTGTGTGAAACCCATGGTTTTTTCAGTGAATTTGCAAGGTTTTTTAAATGCTAATTCGTAACTATAACGTGTGTGAAACCCATGGTTTTTTTCAGTGAATTTGCAAGGTTTTTTAAATGCTAATTTTTTTATTTTCTTCTATTTTTTAAACATATATTTTTTTTAATTTTCTATCCTTTTTTTAAGACTATGGTTAAATTTTTAAAATTCTATAATATGTTTTTTTTAAAATATTTTATAAAATAAACAGGTAAAATTTATTAGCAATACATTTTTTCCTTTTTTTAAATTTTTTTTAGTACGCGTACCGTAAGCTTACGTTAAGCGTACGGTTTACGCAACGTCCGTAATTTATCTACGCTGTTTGCGTATAGTTACGCAATTTGCGTAGCCGCGCGTACTCCGCGTGGGACGCGTACGCGTGTACGCTACACGCGCACGTTACGCGGAAGTGTCGGGTAGTGACTGTTATGCGCATGCGCGCAAGCGCGTGTCTTTTTTACGCGCATGCGTACTTTTGCCGTAAGCGCACCGTAAGCGTACCGTAAGCGTACGGTAGGTCATGTGATCATGAAACACAACTTTTGATTGGATGAAACTACTTTCAGTTCTAGAACTCTCCTACACCACACCCATTCCTCTCATTTCTGCTTGTGATCCCTTAGGAGAAGGAGCTGGGTTGTCTTTGTGATACGATGGCAAAACAGCAGAGCCCTTCTGAGAGTGAGGCTAGCACTAGCAGCACTACCTTGAGGCAGAGAGCGAGGAAACAAAAGACCTCTTATGTATGGGATTATTTTACTTTTCCTGAAGGCCAGCTAAAGGTAAATGCACCCTTAGTGACTTGCAAGCTGTGTCAGCGTGTACTTTCAAGAGGTAATCCTGACAGGAAGTATTCCTTTGGGAATCATACCATGATGAGGCACCTCAAGGATGTACACAAAAGGACACATGCTCGACTTTTTGGAGGTAACCCTTCAGTAAGTCAACCAAGCACATCCACAGCAGCTCAGCCTGGACCATCATCTGCAGGGCTGAGTCCTTCTTCTGCAGGTCAGGTGAGCCCTTCATCTGTGGGGGGAGCATCTCCTTTTGCTGGCCCTCAGGAAATTAACCCTCGATTTCTGAGGGTTGATATTCGATGCGCCTCTTGTCATGATCTAATTTGTCATAGGGAGACCAGTGTTTCCCTAGTGAACAACAAAATAGATCAGCACACTTGTCGCAGAGACTAATTTTCCCAATCTTTCTTTCCTCTGTCCCTGCATGAACACAACGGCTCTTTTAAGAGCCAACCTTATCTTTCATCTTTTTTTTATATATGTTTTTAAAAGCTTTTTTTTTTTTTTTTTACCGTACGCGTACGGTGCGCGTATTTTTTTTTTTTTTTTTAAAAACACTAAAAATCAATTATCACATTACAAGGTCCTTGAGAGACTACAATTATTATTATTGACTTACCATACCCACTCAAAAAAATATGTATTCATTTGTTTTTTTTAAAAATTGCTTTAAAAATGGTTCTAGTTTTCGAAAATTTTCTATATCAATCTGAAAAAAAAGAAAAAAGTATTAATATTTTTAAAACATTTTATAATACAGTACACATATTTACATATTTATCAAAAAATATTTTTGCCTTATTTTTGCTGTTTTCAGAATATATTGCATTTCACTATAAATTGTGAAAGCAATTGCATTCATCATTTTACAGCGGGCAAAAAAAATAACAATCTCAAAGATTGTATTAAAAAAGCCCAGAATCTCTTTTTACTTAAACTTAACATTATAGAAATGCATAATATTCTAAAAAAATATCATCTAATATCAATACTTATTTCTTTAAAATACCGTCTGATATGTTTGTTTCAGAAGTATAATCACAATATTATATCTCAAATAACTCCACATTACATCTGGTTCCATTTCCTTTAGGCCAAATAGTAATTTTAAAATTCTTTTTTGATTAAATTTCCAATGGTAATCCAATAAAATTCTAAAGTTTTATTTGTACAGATCTCACCGATTCTCTGTAACATATTGGTTCCCTAAATATTTATTAATAATTTATTAGGTCCACAATAGAATTGGTTACCTTTCCACATGGCCAAATAGTAATTTAAAAAATCTTTTTTGAAAAAATTTCCAATGGCACTCCAATAACATTCCAAAATTTAAATTGTGCAGATGTTACCGATTTTCTCTAAATTTTTGGTTTTTGAAAGTTTCATTAAAAATTAAAAAAGTCCACATTACAATTGGTTATCTTTCCATTAGGCCAAATGATAATTTAAAAAATCTTTATTTTTGAAAATTCCAATGGTAATCCAATCAAATGGTAAAATTGTTTTGTCCAGATCTTGCCAAGTCTCTCTAAAATTTAGGTTTCAGGAAGATTAGATAGGAATTTGCTAAATCAAAAGGCAAACGTTGCTTAAAAACCAATTGGGAATCATTACACAGTGTCCAGCCTTTTTCACATTTAAGATAAACTGTGTAATGTCCAGAAGTAACAGTAGGTCCTTCATGGAAAAATATTGCAACAGTTACAAAAGTTTTTCCTGAAATTGATAATTGCTGTCCTGTAAACTTCTTAATTAAAGTATCCAATTTTGAACCATCAGCTCTACATCGTTGCATCATTAAAATTACATACTGTCCGTATTCCTTTAAAATTAATGTTGAAAACATGTCAGATTGACACTCACCGCATTGCATGCTATGATTAGCATCTTTAACTAATTTAGCAAAAGTGACTGTTTTAGTCTCTGGCAATGTCAAAAAATAAACCTTTCATTATCAACATTAGAGCCACATATATTATAACAGTTTTCACAACTATGTTCCCATTTATAAGAGAGACCAAATAAATTATCAATTGCAACTTCTTCTTCTTCCAGTACCTGAAGAAAAAACATCAAAAATTCGTGTGCATCTTGCTGTTCATTTTGAGAAAACTGTGTTCGTCCTGAACATACATCTAAAAGTTTTCTAATTTCAGTAGCACTTTCTATTTGAGTTTTATCATTACTCAGCTTTTGAAAAAGGAGACTCAGCTCTGAACAGAATCTTTTTCCCTGATTTACTATTATCTGCTCTTGCAAACTTTCCAGATAAAATGCAACATTCAGCACTACATTTGCGTAGCAGTTGACACCAGAGCTATTTTCAAAATGACATCCTACAACCTGTTCTTCTTTTTCCTTACTCTTTTTGCTTGCAATTACATCACTCCTCTTTTTTTTCCTCCTCTGTACATCTTCATCACAGATATTCTCATTTCTCCTTTTACGAGAAACTACACGTTTCTCCAACACAGGATACTGACCTAAATGAGGAGCATAGCTTCTTCTTAATCTATTATACTCCTTTACACAATTTGTATCAGCACTAACTTTTGAGTCATCAAAGTCTATCATGAATAAACCTGATAATGTTTTCACTCGTGACAAAGCAACATATGCCATACCTTCTTTGAACACAGTTGAACCAATGTTCACAAATGCACAATCTACAGTCAATCCTTGAGACTTGTGAATAGTTACAGCATATGCTAGCCAAAACGGAAACTGCTTCCTACGTACATATAAGTCTTTCACAAGCATGAAACGAACTGAACAACGACAAATGTCTTTAACTTCTTCTATCTGATCAAATTTTATTTTTAAACATTCAATTCCATCTTTTTTCTGATAATTAATAAAACCCACAACTCTTCCCATAGCTCCATTAACTAAACCTTTTTCAACATCCAAATTTCTCCTTAAAAATACTCTACAGTTCATGCAAACATATAGATTTTTTTCTAATCTAGCTGTTTTGGAAATGTTCTTCTCTAGTGAATCAAATTTATTTTTCAGTGTGCCTGTTACTGTGACAGTAATTCTTCCATCCTCAATTTTGTCCACTGCTTCTAATTTCCTGATCTCTTCCTTTTCCAATTTCAAAAGCTCCTCATTGAATATTGAGCATTCACGTAGAGTTGGCATTAAGCAGATGATACTTTTCTTTTCTGCAATGTTCTTGTATATCTTCTCTGCAACTATTTCTTCCTTTGGAAATAAATTATGTAGCAGCCGACTCTGTAATGCTTTTTTGCCAACTTCTGTGAGTAGTCCAATTCTGATATCTTTCAGAATACTTCCATATTCTTCATCGCTTGCTTGCCTCATATTAGTAGTAAGTTCCTTGTACTCAAAGAAGAACCATGTTGGTGTTCCTAAATTCCGTAACATGCATTTTAATTCACCATGGCGTCGGTACCAATATTCATTTGTCCCACGCTGACAAGCCATCAGATTGATCAGTTGTGTTTCCAAATGATCATCTCGGTGCTGCACTTTCTCCATAAAATCCTTAGCAGACACATTTTGTAAATGTACTCCACTTTTTAAAATGTGATTTACTGCATAAGACAATGCAGACAAGTCGCTTTCAAATAAAAGATGGAACAAATAAGGAATACTTTGTCGAAATCTGGGATCTTCAGCATATAGTCTTGTAGTCCGATACTCAGAAGCTGGAATCTGTTCCGGACGTTCATCGTATCGTCCTCCCTTTCCTTTAGGAAACAGCTGGGGAAAACATCGAGCTTCCAAGCTCTCCTCCCATACACTCACGGGAGTTCCTTTTGCTTTCTTCATCTGAAATAGATCAATATTGTCTCCCATAACTTCTTTTGAATGAAGAGGATGTATGCTAAAATGTTCATAAATTTCTTCTTCCTTTGACTTGTCCACTTTTTCAATTTGTCCAGTTGGTGTTTCTGTGTCTTCTTGTAAATCTTCTTCTTCTTCTTCTTCTATATAAATTGATTCATACCATTTGTTATTCCTTTTCATATACAAATTTGCTCTTTGTACTTTCCGTACATCTACCAGCTCCTGCCAAATCTTCTTATTCTTTGTAGGTACACCATTAACCAGAATAATTAATGGTTCAGTTTCCAAAGTATCCGCATCAATAGTTTCCATATTTTTTTTCAAATCCAAGGGCAAATACACCACTCTACCTTTTAAACCTCTCAGTAAATCAGAAGGAGGTAATTTACCAGTTTTGGGCTCCATACGTACTATGGTCTGGAACGGATGAACACATTGAATGAGTATAGACTCATATGTATTTAATTCAGAAAGTTCAGCAGGAATAGCATCCAATTCTAAATTATTATGTACAGCTCTGGCCGGCATTCTATTTTCCTCTAACTTGTTGTAACAGTATTTACAAATACGCTGTACTTCACCCAATTCAAAACAATTTTCAAGAAATATATATGTGGCAAAATCCTTCCACTTATAATTATCTTCATTTTCACTCTTTCTGTAGAGATCAACATACCTGGTTTGTTTTCTATAATGAGTTCTGCGGCAACAAATACAAGTAATATTTGGTCTTTCATTAGAGATTATTACAAATTTTGTTATGTGATCATTAAATGTCTTACTTACAGAGGGTTCTACATTCTCTTCCACTTCTTCCTCATTTACTGTGTCCTTCTCTGCACTGTTTTGTTCAGGACCAAAGTAACAAAACTGAATTTCATCAACAACCTTCTCTACATCTGATACCGTTCCACGGAACAGAGCCCTATTCAATTCATCTAACTTTATTGCTGGACTTTTAGCAAAATACAACCGTCTCACAAACTTTCTCATTTCAGTATGATGAACAGCCAGCATCCTAAAATGATGGAAAACACTATTACACACTTTTCTAGATAGACAAGCCAGAGAATGACCCTGCAAACCAGTATTCTCTCTCACTCTGCATGGATCTAGACTTTGAAGCACCTTAATCTTCTGTTTTATACTTTTTTTACTATATTCTCTTAGAAACTCACGAAATTTGTCAATAGATTCCTGACGCACAGTGCAAATACTACTACAATTCCAAGTGTACACTGGGGCTTTAGGACGTCTCCCCATAGCCTCATCTGCAATCACTTGTACCTCATCTCTTGGAACCATTATCTCCTTCTCCATTATGCAACCATTTTTTACTTCGTAAGCACGACCTCTGGTGTCAACTGCATGCAGCAAACTATTACTTTGAAAATAGCTCTCTTCATTAAAAAAAGGTTCACTACTTGAACTATGCATCCACTTTCCTAAAAACACTTTACAAAAGTTTGTTCTGTTCACTACTCTTTTCCTTTTGCTATGTGATTTCAGTACATTAACCATTTTGTCTAATGTACGCATCCTATTCAAAATTAAAATGAATAGTTTCCTTTTTAATTCTAATGCCTTTGCTGCAATGGCTTCAATTTCTTTTTTTCTTTTATAAAACTTACTCTTTTGCATATATTTCTTCACATCCTTTATCAAATTGGACATAACTCTTCTCTGAAAATTTTTTCTACGTATCTCTTTAAACGCTGTTTTTCTATTTATGTAAATCTTTTCAGTTGCAGAAGGTATATTTGCATTAACTAAATTCTCAATTTTTTCCTGTCCTTTTCTTTTCAAAACATTCTTTCCAGTACAGATATTTTGTACATTTTTCATTCTTTTGAATATATTTTTTAGAAATTGTTTTTTCTGCTTACCAGAAGATTTTTTCTTTTTCCCAACATGAGCATCTTCTACTAACTTTGGTCCTCCAGTTGTCTTCAAATATAGGTTTTTTTTGTGAGTTTTTTGAACTCTGGATTTTGTAGGCATCTTAAATTTTGTTCACTGCTCTTCAGCAATACCTGAAAAAAACTAAAAAAAAATTCCTTTATTTTATTTAAATATATTACTACATTTCTTTTCACAATAGTCACAAAACGAAATTTCTTTGCCAATTTGAATGCACACTTACTGCTCTTTTTTTTTGGCAAGTGATAATCACTTTTACAGACTGACACATTATAAATCCACTTTTCAGATTTTTTTAAATGCACATGTCCAGACTGCTTTTTCAGACCACCACCATGTGTATCCTGGGTGACTGCCTACACTCCAGCAAGGGCAACCGGCCTTACTGATGCTGAATGTCTTTGCATTACATACTGAAACCTCAAACCCCACTCGCTTGTAAATACTGTGCATGATTATACATGGAAAGGAGCTGGGTGTGTGCTAAGAGTCTGCTTCTGCACCAAAAAATCGCTCCCCCTTTTTCCTACTAATGCAACTGTGAAATCACCAGAGCAAAACGCAATAAATCTCTGCCTGTAATTCCTATTGCACACAGAGTCATGTTTTCACATTAGTCACAAAACGAAATTTCTTTGTCAATTTGAATGCACACTTACTGCTCTTTTTTTTGGCAAGTGATATCACTTTTACAGACTGACACATTATGAATCCACTTTTCAGATTTTTTTAAATGCCCATGTCCAGACTGCTTTTTCAGACCACCATCATGTGTATCCTGGGTGACTGCCTACACTCCAGCAAGGGCAACCAGCCTTAGTGATGCTGAATGTCTTTGCATTACAGACTGAAACCTCAAACCCCACTCACTTGTAAATACTGTGCATGATTATACATGGAAAGGAGCTGGGTGTGTGCTAAGAGTCTGCTTCTGCACCAAAAAATCGCTCCCCCTTTTTCCTACTAATGCAACTGTGAAATCACCAGAGCAAAACGCAATAAATCTCTGCCTGTAATTCCTATTTGCACACAGAGTCATGTTTTCACATTAGTCACAAAACGAAATTTCTTTGCCAATTTGAATGCACACTTACTGCTCTTTTTTTTGGCAAGTGATATCACTTTTACAGACTGACACATTATGAATCCACTTTTCAGATTTTTTTAAATGCCCATGTCCAGACTGCTTTTTCAGACCACCACCATGTGTATCCTGGGTGACTGCCTACACTCCAGCAAGGGCAACCAGCCTTAGTGATGCTGAATGTCTTTGCATTACAGACTGAAACCTCAAACCCCACTCGCTTGTAAATACTGTGCATGATTATACATGGAAAGGAGCTGGGTGTGTGCTAAGAGTCTGCTTCTGCACCAAAAAATCGCTCCCCCTTTTTCCTACTAATGCAACTGTGAAATCACCAGAGCAAAACGCAATAAATCTCTGCCTGTAATTCCTATTTGCACACAGAGTCATGTTTTCACATTAGTCACAAAACGAAATTTCTTTGCCAATTTGAATGCACACTTACTGCTCTTTTTTTTTGGCAAGTGATAATCACTTTTACAGACTGACACATTATGAATCCACTTTTCAGATTTTTTTAAATGCACATGTCCAAACTGCTTTTTCAGACCACCACCATGTGTATCCTGGGTGACTGCCTACACTCCAGCAAGGGCAACCAGCCTTAGTGATGCTGAATGTCTTTGCATTACAGACTGAAACCTCAAACCCCACTCGCTTGTAAATACTGTGCATGATTATACATGGAAAGGAGCTGGGTGTGTGCTAAGAGTCTGCTTCTGCACCAAAAAATCGCTCCCCCTTTTTCCTACTAATGCAACTGTGAAATCACCAGAGCAAAACGCAATAAATCTCTGCCTGTAATTCCTATTTGCACACAGAGTCATGTTTTCACATTAGTCACAAAACGAAATTTCTTTGCCAATTTGAATGCACACTTACTGCTCTTTTTTTTTGGCAAGTGATAATCACTTTTACAGACTGACACATTATGAATCCACTTTTCAGATTTTTTTAAATGCCCATGTCCAGACTGCTTTTTCAGACCACCACCATGTGTATCCTGGGTGACTGCCTACACTCCAGCAAGGGCAACCAGCCTTAGTGATGCTGAATGTCTTTGCATTACAGACTGAAACCTCAAACCCCACTCGCTTGTAAATACTGTGCATGATTATACATGGAAAGGAGCTGGGTGTGTGCTAAGAGTCTGCTTCTGCACCAAAAAATCGCTCCCCCTTTTTCCTACTAATGCAACTGTGAAATCACCAGAGCAAAACGCAATAAATCTCTGCCTGTAATTCCTATTTGCACACAGAGTCATGTTTTCACATTAGTCACAAAACGAAATTTCTTTGCCAATTTGAATGCACACTTACTGCTCTTTTTTTTGGCAAGTGATAAACACTTTTACAGACTGACACATAATGAATCCACTTTTCAGATTTTTTTAAATGCACATGTCCAAACTGCTTTTTCAGACCACCACCATGTGTATCCTGGGTGACTGCCTACACTCCAGCAAGGGCAACCAGCCTTAGTGATGCTGAATGTATTTGCATTACAGACTGAAACCTCAAACCCCACTCGCTTGTAAATACTGTGCATGATTATACATGGAAAGGAGCTGGGTGTGTGCTAAGAGTCTGCTTCTGCACCAAAAAATCGCTCCCCCTTTTTCCTACTAATGCAAATATAAAATTACCAGAGTTGTACACAATAAATCTCTGCCTATATTTCCCAACATGTGTAACCTGGGTGACTGTCTACATTCCACCAAGGGCAACCAGCCTTATTGATGCTGAATGTATTTGCATTACTGAGTCCAACCTCAAACCCTTAAACTATTCATTTTTTATACCAATGCACCTTAATTTATCGTGAAAACATAGTCCATATTATTTTACATGTTCCTCACATTTAAATTTCTCCCAAAACAAAAAATAATAAACGCAACTTCAACAAAAAGAATTACATTTCTATTATTCATTTCTTAATTTACCATATACATCCCCTCTCAAACTCATAACTCACCTTTAAAATTAGTTAGTTGTGAAAGAAATGTGGCACTCAAACAGCAGATTATCAGAGCCAGGATCTCTGTTCTCTACACCTCTCTCCTCTCAGCAGAACTAGATAATGGCAAAGTTTCCCTCTATTCTTCCACACATATACATGTAAGTTTCAAATCTCAGTGCTTCCCCCTTTTTTTCAAATGTAATCACACATTTCTATTGGTTGAAAACCAACCCTTTTCCAAAAGTACCCTGCCCCCAACTTGACTTCTGCCTAGTACCCTTCCTCCAACTTGACTTCTGCCTGCTACCATAGCAACAGCTCATGGAACACTGCTGTGTGGAGTCAGGTCAGAAGTTCGCCACACAATGTTTCAATTCCACAGAGCAAGAGTGCTTGACTTTTCAAACCTAACAGCAAATCCATAGTACTGTTCTTTGGTAACACATTTTTCTGTACCAATACAAAACATGCTTCTATTAATTTACACATACAGCCTAGTTTTTATTCTAGAATGGTATGAAACAGCCAATCAGTTCTTTTTGTTTTGAAAAAAATATGTATGCCTCCATTTCCAAACTGTCTTTCTTTTCATATTGCCATTCTACTGAAAGACACCTCCTGAGTGCATCCAGTTCTCCTTTGAAGATGTTCACAGTGTGGATTGTAGGGCACAGCTATGTCTTCTGGAGTGAAAAGTTTGCAGAGAAAACAGGTATGGTGAGAGACCTTGCTTTGCTAAATGTAGACATTAAATGGATTGGTCAGAGAGGGTTAAAGTGGCACCAATTGATGCCATTGGTGAAATCCTTCATGCAAATCCAACACCCTGACCTCATAATAGTGCACTGTGGTGGCAATGACCTAGGCACTTTGACTGGGGTAGGTCTGGAAATGCTTATGAAGGACACCTTTGCACAACTGTTTTCACTTTTCCCTAAAACTGCCTTTGTGTTTTCTAACATATGCCAAAGGCAAAAATGGAACTGGTCCAATCATTTCTGTCCGCAGATTGACAAAGCAAGAAAGCACGTCAACAAATCTGTTTCTGCTTTCCTCCGTGACTATGGTATGGGTTCCATTTACCACAACAACTTGCGTTACGACATGCAAGACATTTATAGAGGAGATGGTGTGCACTTCAATGATGAAGGGAACAGAGTCTTCCTCTTGAACCTTAGACTCTGCATCGGTACTTACTTGTAGGTACCACAAAAAAATCACTTAATAAACACAACGGCTCTTTTTAGAGCCCCCTAATATCTAAACACTTAAATCTGAATTTCATTTCTTTTTTGTATTTTTTTTTTACCGTACGCTTACCGTAAGCTTACCGTACGCGTACCCCGTGATTTTTTTTAAAATCAATAAATGTTTTCTTTGTACTTTTCTGTCCTTCTTTGACCCCCTTACAAATGTTAGGGGGTCTGTAACTCTCTCCCTTGCCCCCTTTTCAAGATATCACTCTTTTTTACCGGAGTGAAATACACAAAATGGCGGCCACCGCTTCCTGGTTTCGGCCGATTCGAATGTTTACTAAGATCTAACAGCCAATCAGAATCGCGCTCGCGCACGCCACCGTACGCGTACGGTAAGCTTACGGTAAGCGTACCGTAAACTGGCTCAGATATATCTATTGATTTAAAGGCTATTTTCTCAGAA
Organism: Triturus cristatus; assembly: GCF_964204655.1. Lineage (NCBI taxonomy): Eukaryota > Metazoa > Chordata > Amphibia > Caudata > Salamandridae > Triturus > Triturus cristatus. The sequence goes on from NC_140591.1 coordinate 1,195,109,562, forward strand.
TCTACTGAACAGATTTACACCAAAACTACAAAAGGCACTTCCTTGACCTGAGGACTACCTCTCTGCCAAATTTCTAGTAATTCTGTTCAGCCGTTCGGGCTGTAGCCCTGTCTAAAGGTCCTATGGAAAAATGCATGGGAAAAACGCGTTTTGGGACCCCCCTTTTATCTCAGCCCCCGCTTGACGAATCCCCCCGAGACTTTCAGGGTAGGAGCGGAGCGTAGCGCCCCACCTATTTTGAGAAATTCGCGAGGATTCGTCGACCGGCGCCAAAGTTATTCAAAATAGAATGTTGCGGATTTCCTATGGAAACAGGGTCCTAACTATAACTACCTACTGGCGACCGCCAGTAGGTAATATATATATATATATATATATATATATATATATATATATATATATATATATATATTTATTTATTTATTTATTTTTTCACTGAAAAAACCACAGGGTTCAGGGACGTTAGAGTTAGTTGAACATTTCACCCATACAAAACTAGAGAAATTCGCCTGTTATAGTTAGTAGAGCTAACTATAACTCGTGCCCCCGCAATGGACTGCTGATGACATCACATATTACATCACTCATGACATGGTCAGTGACATCACTGATGACATTACTGATGACATCTCAAATTACATCATTGATTACATTACTGATGGCATCATCCACTTGTTAATCTGATGCAGCCTCTAATACCCTAATATAACCTTTGACACACACACTCTAACATACAAACTACCATTTTCTAAACCAAAGACACAGAATACCAGTTACTACATGCCCACTCACTGATTCCTAGGTCTACACACACATCCACTCCCTCATCCATACAGATATTCATACATGCAGTCACTCATCAATACTGGCACTATCATATGCACTCATACACCTATAAAAACACTCACACACTGCCACTCACTCATACAGTTACTCACACAGCTAGTTAGTCATGCAAAGAATCAATCACACTTCCATTTATTCATCTACACAGTTATACACACACCACCTCATATATTTATAAAGATACTAACATATACTTACTCTCTTATACATTCACTGACACAAGCACACACTCATCCATACAGCCACTTTCACAATCACTCACTCTCACATAATATAGTCATTTATATTAGGCCTGGGCTAAATTTCCGTTCCGCTCGCGGAAATTGCGATAATTTGACATTTTCGCGTTCCGCGGAGAGCGCGAAAATGTCAAAATTTCCGCATTCCGCAGCTTAGCGATAATTTGGTTCTTGCTCGCGCTGTAAAACAATACATTCTCGCGCGCGCGCGATCGCCTTACCTGAATCCCCGCGTTCGCCGACAAGTTTTCCCGATCCGGTCGCGTTCTCCACGAGATGTTGGATTGTTGGTAGCCATTTGCGCTGTCTCGTGACAGTTCGCGCCCGCAGTAACGTCATGCGTCGCGCGATCACGTCTTTCTTCTCGCGATCATGCACCGCGAGAAGAGAGAAAACAAGATGGCCGCGCCCGCAAGCAACCGCATGGGTAAGTTGGTGAGCCGCGAACACGCAGAAAATACCGCGAATGGGCGGGAAAAAAACTTCTGCATCTTCGCGATATTTCCGCGTGTTTGCGGAGATTTTAAACATTTTCGCGATAATTTGCGAAAGTCGCTTTCGCAAATTACGCCCACCCCTAATTTATATACTCCCACACTCACATACACTGCCTTTCACATATCTAGTTACTCACATATATACCACTGAGACATCCATTCAGACACCAACACAGCCATTCACACACTCACCCACCCATACAGCCCCTCACAGATGTACTCTTGAACCAATATACCAAGTGAATCACCTACTCACACATCCATACAGGGAGTCACACATACCCCACTCATCCACACAGACACTCAGGCACCCATTCAGGTACTCAGACAACCAATCAAAAATCCATATAGACACTCATATAGGTACTCACCAACCTAAGCAACCACTTACACACCAACTCACAGACTGATAAATATATTCATACAGATTAGTCAGTCACCTATGTATTAGAAAGACACATTTAATCACTCAATCATACAGTCACACACGTACTAAATCATCCATTCAGATAGTCATACACCCACTCATTCTTCAACACACCTTGGCCTATATATATATAAAACATATGTAAAGTTTACAGAAAAATACAGTCACTGGATGATGTCATCAGTGATCTCATCAGTGATGTCACTGACCATGTCATGAGTGATGTAATATGTGATGTCATCAGCAGTGCATTGCGGGGGCGGGAGCTATAGTTAGCTCAACTAACTATAACGGCAGAATTTCTCTGGTTTTGTACGAGTGAAATGTCCAACTAACTATAACGTCCCTGAAACCTGTGGTTTTTCAGTGAATTTCTTAGGGTTTTTAAAGGCTAATTTCTATCTATAACGTCCCTGCAACCTATGGTTTTTCAGTGAATTTCAAAGGTTTTTTAAATGCTAGTTGAATGAAACTTGTTTTATTGTATTGTTATGCTTTTATTTTAAAACTATTTTACACCCTGCGCGAGCCTACATGATAGGTGCGCGGTTGAAGGGTCCGTGACACATATTTTCTGGGTCGTTCCGGGATCGCGCCGGGGTCGCGACATCGGCGTGATTTTAAAAGTATGAAATATCATTGTAGAAATTGTAAGCCTAGGTTTTGGTTAAAGACTTTCACTAATATATTTTAGAAAATAATTTATAAACAGTATATTTTAGTTTACTATTAACTGTACATAATTTCACGACTGCGCGACGTATGTGCGTAGGGTGCATGACCCCGCCCTCCATGAGGGCACAACGTATGCGCGTACGGTGTGCGACCCATCCCTGCACGTATTTCCAGGGTCGCGCCTGGATCGCACGGTGGTCTGGACTTCTGCGTAAAGTGTGAAGTATCACTATACAAAGTTCAAATATCAGATTTGTGTAAACAGTTTCACTAATATACTTTTTTAAATATTATATAAACATCTATTTATACTTTATAATTATGCATACAAAGTTTTATTGGTGCGTGACGTGTAAGCGATGGGTGCACCCTACGCAACTTCATATGACCTTAAAAGAAAACTTATGATTGGTTTAAAACCTTTTCAATCTTTTAGAGGGAGGATCGAACACCAATTTTATTTCCCTTATTATTCACCTGTCTTTCTGGCAAGACCTATTTTTTGTAGGCTGCTGGATTTACTTTTTTGTTGGTGTATATGACTTTATTTGAGAATATTGCATCCAGTCATCCTGACCAAGATGTTGAAGATGCTGAAGAAGTGCCTGAGGAAGTGGAAGAGCCAGTGAAAAAAAGAAAAGAGAGTGAAGTCTAGGCTTTGTTTTCAGTGCCAGAGGGTGAAAAGAAAGTGAATGCCAGGAAAGTCACCTGCACTACGGTAAGGTCACCTGCACTACGGTACGGTAAGCTTACGGTAAGCGTACCGTAAGCTGGCTCAGATATATATATTGATTTAAAGGCTATTTTCTCAGAATCTACTGAACAGATTTACACCAAAACTACAAAAGGCACTTCCTTGACCTGAGGACTACCTCTCTGCCAAATTTCTAGTAATTCTGTTCAGCCGTTCGGGCTGTAGCCCTGTCTAAAGGTCCTATGGAAAAATGCATGGGAAAAATGCGTTTTGGGCCCCCCCTTTTATCTCAGCCCCCGCTTGACGAATCCCCCCGAGACTTTCAGGGTAGGAGCGGAGCGTAGCGCCCCACCTATTTTGAGAAATTCGCGAGGATTCGTCGACCGGCGCCAAAGTTATTCAAAATAGAATGTTGCGGATTTCCTATGGAAACAGGGTCCTAACTATAACTACCTACTGGCGACCGCCAGTAGGTAATATATATATATATATATATATATATATATATATATATATATATATATATATATATATATATATATATATATATATATATATATATATATATATTTATTTATTTATTTATTTATTTTTTCACTGAAAAAACCACAGGGTTCAGGGACGTTAGAGTTAGTTGAACATTTCACCCATACAAAACTAGAGAAATTCGCCTGTTATAGTTAGTAGAGCTAACTATAACTCGTGCCCCCGCAATGGACTGCTGATGACATCACATATTACATCACTCATGACATGGTCAGTGACATCACTGATGACATTACTGATGACATCTCAAATTACATCATTGATTACATCACTGATGGCATCATCCACTTGTTAATCTGATGCAGCCTCTAATACCCTAATATAACCTTTGACACACACACTCTAACATACAAACTACCATTTTCTAAACCAAAGACACAGAATACCAGTTACTACATGCCCACTCACTGATTCCTAGGTCTACACACACATCCACTCCCTCATCCATACAGATATTCATACATGCAGTCACTCATCAATACTGGCACTATCATATGCACTCATACACCTATAAAAACACTCACACACTGCCACTCACTCATACAGTTACTCACACAGCTAGTTAGTCATGCAAAGAATCAATCACACTTCCATTTATTCATCTACACAGTTATACACACACCACCTCATATATTTATAAAGATACTAACATATACTTACTCTCTTATACCTTCACTGACACAAGCACACACTCATCCATACAGCCACTTTCACAATCACTCACTCTCACATAATATAGTCATTTATATTAGGTCTGGGCTAAATTTCCGTTCCGCTCGCGGAAATTGCGATAATTTGACATTTTCGCGTTCCGCGGAGAGCGCGAAAATGTCAAAATTTCCGCATTCCGCAGCTTAGCGATAATTTGGTTCTTGCTCGCGCTGTAAAACAATACATTCTCGCGCGCGCGCGATCGCCTTACCTGAATCCCCGCGTTCGCCGACAAGTTTTCCCGATCCGGTCGCGTTCTCCACGAGATGTTGGATTGTTGGTAGCCATTTGCGCTGTCTCGTGACAGTTCGCGCCCGCAGTAACGTCATGCGTCGCGCGATCACGTCTTTCTTCTCGCGATCATGCACCGCGAGAAGAGAGAAAACAAGATGGCCGCGCCCGCAAGCAACCGCATGGGTAAGTTGGTGAGCCGCGAACACACAGAAAATACCGCGAATGGGCGGGAAAAAACTTCTGCATCTTCGCGATATTTCCGCGTGTTTGCGGAGATTTTAAACATTTTCGCGATAATTTGCGAAAGTCGCTTTCGCAAATTACGCCCACCCCTAATTTATATACTCCCACACTCACATACACTGCCTTTCACATATCTAGTTACTCACATATATGCCACTGAGACATCCATTCAGACACCAACACAGCCATTCACACACTCACCCACCCATACAGCCCCTCACAGATGTACTCTTGAACCAATATACCAAGTGAATCACCTACTCACACATCCATACAGGGAGTCACACATACCCCACTCATCCACACAGACACTCAGGCACCCATTCAGGTACTCAGACAACCAATCAAAAATCCATATAGACACTCATATAGGTACTCACCAACCTAAGCAACCACTTACACACCAACTCACAGACTGATAAATATATTCATACAGATTAGTCAGTCACCTATGTATTAGAAAGACACATTTAATCACTCAATCATACAGTCACACACGTACTAAATCATCCATTCAGATAGTCATACACCCACTCCTTCTTCAACACACCTTGGCCTATATATATATAAAACATATGTAAAGTTTACAGAAAAATACAGTCACTGGATGATGTCATCAGTGATCTCATCAGTGATGTCACTGACCATGTCATGAGTGATGTAATATGTGATGTCATCAGCAGTGCATTGCGGGGGCGGGAGCTATAGTTAGCTCAACTAACTATAACGGCAGAATTTCTCTGGTTTTGTACGAGTGAAATGTCCAACTAACTATAACGTCCCTGAAACCTGTGGTTTTTCAGTGAATTTCTTAGGGTTTTTAAAGGCTAATTTCTATCTATAACGTCCCTGCAACCTATGGTTTTTCAGTGAATTTCAAAGGTTTTTTAAATGCTAGTTGAATGAAACTTGTTTTATTGTATTGTTATGCTTTTATTTTAAAACTATTTTACACCCTGTGCGAGCCTACATGATAGGTGCGCGGTTGAAGGGTCCGTGACACATATTTTCTGGGTCGTTCCGGGATCGCGCCGGGGTCGCGACATCGGCGTGATTTTAAAAGTATGAAATATCATTGTAGAAATTGTAAGCCTAGGTTTTGGTTAAAGACTTTCACTAATATATTTTAGAAAATATTTTATAAACAGTATATTTTAGTTTACTATTAACTGTACATAATTTCACGACTGCGCGACGTATGTGCGTAGGGTGCATGACCCCGCCCTCCATGAGGGCACAACGTATGCGCGTACGGTGTGCGACCCATCCCTGCACGTATTTCCAGGGTCGCGCCTGGATCGCACGGTGGTCTGGACTTCTGCGTAAAGTGTGAAGTATCACTATACAAAGTTCAAATATCAGATTTGTGTAAACAGTTTCACTAATATACTTTTTTAAATATTATATAAACATCTATTTATACTTTATAATTATGTATACAAAGTTTTATTGGTGCGTGACGTGTAAGCGATGGGTGCACCCTACGCAACTTCATATCACCTTAAAAGAAAACTTATGATTGGTTTAAAACCTTTTCAATCTTTTAGAGGGAGGATCGAACACCAATTTTATTTCCCTTATTATTCACCTGTCTTTCTGGCAAGACCTATTTTTTGTAGGCTGCTGGATTTACTTTTTTGTTGGTGTATATGACTTTATTTGAGAATATTGCATCCAGTCATCCTGACCAAGATGTTGAAGATGCTGAAGAAGTGCCTGAGGAAGTGGAAGAGCCAGTGAAAAAAAGAAAAGAGAGTGAAGTCTAGGCTTTGTTTTCAGTGCCAGAGGGTGAAAAGAAAGTGAATGCCAGGAAAGTCACCTGCACTATCTGCCAAAGAATACTTCTCAGAGGAGCGGAGAAGAAGTACTTCTGTGGAACTTCTTCTATGAACCAAAAACTTGGAAACAATGCATCCTATTCGTTTGGCCAAAGAAATTATGCGGCAGGAGAAAATTGAACAAGCTGCCCTGGCTGACAATAATGCCCCATCAACATCGGGTGTAGGACTTCCAGCTTCACCTCGGCCACACATTGCTCCTGAGCTGGTGCATGTGTCCATCAATTGCTGCAAATGCAATGCAAAGCTGTGTGTTTCGGAGCAATGTCTTGATGTTATTGTCAATGCAATCAAAGCACACAAGTGTTAATTTTTTTCCTGTCATTGACATTGTTCATTTCCTGTTTTTTTCTACTATTGATGTTGGACCGTTGATTTTTCTTCTTCCAAAAAAAGAAACGGTTCTTACGGAACCACATAAACTGGCTAAAAATAGAAAAATGTCCAGAGTGATTGCATGTGTGTAGCACTAGTGCATGAGTGATTGGATGAGTGTATGGGTAGTGCCTGGATTATTGAATGAGTGGATGAGTAGAGCATGGGTGATTGGAGGAGTGCAAGGGTAGTGCGAGGTGATTATATGAGTGCTTGGGTAGTGGCGGAGTGATTGAATGAGTGCAAGAATAGTGCATGGTGATTTTATAAGTGCATGAGTAGTGTCTGGGTTATTGCATGAGTGGATGAGTTGTGCCTGGGTGATTGGAGGACTGCATTGGTAATGCCTGAGTGATTGCATGAGTTTACCGGTAATGCCTGGATGATTGCATGGGTACTGCATAGGTGATTGGAGGAGTGCAAGGGTAGTGCGAGGTGATTTCATGAGTGCTTGGGTAGTGGCGGAGTGATTGGATTAGTGCATGGCTACTGGCTGGGTGATTGCAGGGGTGCATGGGTAGGGCATGGGTGATTGCAGCAGTGAATGAGTAGTGTCTGGGTTATTGCATGAGTGGATGAGATGTGCCTGGGTGATTGACTGACTGCATGGGCACTGGCTGAGCGATTGAAGGAGCGCATGAGTAATGCCTGGCTGGTTGCATGAGTGCAGAGGTAATGTCTGGATGACTGGAGGAGTGCATGGGTAGTGCCTGGGTGATTAGACGAGTGTCAAATTAGTGCCTGGCTCATTTTATAAATGCAAGGATACTGTCTGTGTTACTCCATAAGTACATAGATAGTGCCTGGGTGATTGCATGACTGCAGGGGTAGTGCATGACTGATTGAAGAAGTGAATGGGTAATGCCTGTGTGATTGCATGAGTTCAGGGGTAATGTCTGGGTGATTGAAGGAGTGCATGGGTAATGCTTGGATGCTTGGAACACTGCATGGGTAGTGTTTGGGTGACTGCATGAGTGCCGTAGAAGTGCCTGAGTGCATGTATGAGGGTAAGGCCACTGCCTGAGTGATTGAAGGAGTGCATGGATAATGCCTGGGTGATTGTTTGACTGCAGGGCTAATGTCTGGATGAATGGAGGAGTGCATGGGTAGCGTCTGAGTGTTTAGATGAGTGCATAGGTAGTGCCTGGGTGATTTTATAAGTGCATGTGTAGTGTCTTGGTGATTGGAGGAGTGTATGGATAGTGCTTGGATGACTGGATGAGTGCAAGGATACTGCCTGCATTATTCCATAAGTGCATAGGTAGTGCCGGGGTGATTTTATAAGTGCATGGGTATTGCCTGGATAATTGTATAAGTACACAGGTAGTGCCTGGGTTATTGGAGGAGTGCAAGGGTAGTGCCTGGGTGATTGAAGGAGTACATTGATAGTGCATAGCTGATTGAAGGAGTGCATGGGTAATGCCTAGGTGCATCAAGGAGTGCTTCAGTTGTGCATGAGTGCATAGCTAGAGCCTGGATGATTTTATAAGTGCAAGGGTACTGCCGGAGTGATTGAAGGACTACTTGAGTAATACCTAGGTGATTGCATGAGTGCAGGGGTAATGTCTGGGTCATTAGTGGAGTGCATGGGTAATGCCACAGTGATTGTATGAGTGCAGGAGTAATGTGTATATGATTGGAGGAGTGCATTGGTACTGGCTAAGTGATTGAAGGAGTGCATGAGTAATGCTTGGGTGATTGCATGAGTACATGTGTACTGACTGGGTGATTGGAGGACTACATTGATAGTACCTAGGTGAATGGAGGAGTGCAAGGGTAGGGTCTTGGTGATTAGAGTAGTGCATACCTAATGCATTGCTGATTGCATGAGTGCAGAGGTAATGTATGACTGATTGGTAGAGTGCATGGGTAATGCCTGGGTGATTGAAAGAGTGAACAGGAAGTGCATGGTGATTTATAAGTGCATTGGTAGTGGCTGAGTGATTGCATGAGTGCATGGGTACTAACTGGGTAATTGGTGAAGTACTTGGGTAGTGCCCGGGTGAATGGATTAGTGGATCAGTAGTGCCTGGGTGATTGGAGGAGTGCATTATTAATGCCTGGGTTATTATGTAAGTGCATGGGTAATGCTTGAGTGATTGAAGGAGTGCATGGCTAGTGCCGAGGTGATTGGAGGAGTGAGTTGGTAGAGTTTAAAAAAATGAATGACTACAATAAAACTGACTGTAAACATTACTTCATATTATTATGGTTATTATATAACTTCATCTTACCTTCTTTATTGAAGTAGATATCAAATTGAATGACATTTTTCACAATTGTTTCATTGTAAACTAAATTTAAAATATTTTCAAACTTTAGTATTACTTTCTGTAAAAAAAGACAAACAACTGTTATTGCAGATACAATTTTAATTTTAAGAACACAACATAATTTTAGAATTACATAACATATTCAGTTTTCTTTTTTTGCTGTTTTCAGATTCTATTGAATTTCACCATCCACAGTGATTTCAATATCGATCATCATATTACAGCGGGGAGGAAAATACAATCAATAAGATTGTAAAAAAGTAAATAAACCTGTGTTCAAAATATTTACAACAAATTCAACTATCTGTTTACCTATCTACAGTTTCTAAATTACATTCTTCAACTACATTAAATGATCTATTTCTCTGAAATCCATTTTCCAAAATATACTCTCATTTATAAACAACAAAGACATAAATTACTTGTTTCCAATACAATTTTGTTAAACGCAATAAGAATTTGCACAAACAATAATCCAAACGGTAATTCTTCACATTTTCCCAATAGGCCGAATAATTTCTCTAAATCTTTTTGCATTCAAAATATCCAAAATAAACTCATTAATTTGTGTTCATATCTTCCCAAAAGGCCGAATGATGTTTTCAATATTTGGAATAAAACAAATTGGATATGAATTTGGTAATTCATTAGGCATCAGACATTTGAATTCCAAATGGGCATCATTACAATGTTTCCATCCTTTATTGCACTTTAAATACACAGTATAGTATCCAGATGTTGTAGTAGGTCCATCATGGAAAATAATAGCCACTGCTATAAAAGTCCTTCCTGAAAATGATATTTGAGTTGCCACAAAAATTTTAATTTTGGTTTCCAATTTTCTTCCATCTGCTCTACAACGTTGTAGCATTAAAATGACATATTGTCCAAATCCTTCTAGAACTAATGTTGACAACATTTCTGATTTACAATGGGAACATTTCATATCTTGATTAGCTGTTTTTACTAATTTGTTAAAAGACACTGATTTGCAATCTGGTGTTGTCAAATATGTGAATTGTTCAGTGTCTATTTCAGTGGTAGAAGGAAATGAGCACTCATCACATTTATGATCCCATCTGTAACTTAGTCGAAACAAATTTTCAATTTCAATACCTTCTTCTTCCAATACTGCAAGCATAAACATAAGAAGCTCTTGTGCCTCTAGCTGTATATTCTGTGTAAATTGTGAAGAACCAGTACATATATCCAAAAGATGCAGAATACCAGAAGCAGTATGTATTTTAGTTCTATCACTTACCAACTTTTGAAAAAGATGATGTAATAAAGAACACAATCTTTTTTCTTGATTTTCCATAACTTTATGATAAAGATCTTCCAGATAAAAGACGACATATAGAATTACATTAGCATAGCAGATGATACCTGAACTATTCTCTAACTGGTATCCGACAATATCATCAACAGAGTCCATTTTCATTTTCTTGGCAGCTTTATGCTTCTCTTCAATTGTGTTCTTTTTTTCAATCTCACTAGAATGTTTGTCATATTTCTTTTTTGGACATAGTATATGTTTTTCATATATGGGATATTCACCTACGTAAGGAGCATAAACTCTTCTTAAACAATTATACTCTTTTTCACAATTTACATCAGCACTAACTTTTTTCTAATCAAAATCAATAAAATACAAACCACATAATGTTCGTTCACGAGACAATGCAACATATGCCATACCCTCTTTAAACACTGTACTTCCAATATTTACCAAAGCACTGTCTACACTTAAACCCTGAGATTTATGAATGGTCACCACATAGGCTAAAGAAAGAGGAAACTGTTTTCTATGAGCATACAAATATTTTACAAGCAAAAAACAAACAGCACAATGTCCAATCTGTTTTACCTCTTCAATCTGATCAAATTTAATCCTCAAGAATTCAATTCCATCACTGTTCGGATAATTAACAAAATCAACAACTTTTCCCATTGATCCATTTACTAAAGTTTTTTCTACACCTGCAAGTCTTAGATATAGACTTTTCCAAAGAATCCAATTTTGATTGCATTTTTCTGAGAGAATAATAGTAACTCCTTCGTGTTCTATTTTACCAATGGCTTCCATTTTCATTAATTGTTTTTTTTCCAGCTTCAAAAGTTCTTCATTGAATGTAGAACACTCTTGCAGTGTTGGCATTAGGCAAATTATGGACTTTTATTCTCCATTTTTTTTGTACATTATTTCAGGTGCACTATTTTCTTTTTTTTATATTTCTTTTTATTAACAAAGCTCGAGAGATCGCATCATCCAAGAACAGTATCATAAGTACATCAGTTGTCATATACAGAGAATCAATGCCGTCGTTTGCAGAGCAGTCTCGCCCACTGCCCCCCATCTTGCCCCTTATTCCGCCGTCCCCAACCGTCTATACCTTCGCCATGTCCCCCACACCCTCTCCCATTTCTTTGCACACACTCTACTTTTGTACACGGTCTCCTCGACCCTATGACACCAATCAAGATCTTTTTTTCACTCCTCCACCTGTGGGAGTGCCGAGGCCCCCCAACCTCTGGCAATGATGCGCTTTGCCACTCCCGCTGACAGGGCCAGCCACAGACCCACATATCTGGACCAATCTGCATCACCACAAATCAGTGATAGCAGCCATTTTGGATTTAGGGGAACAGGCTTTCCCACCACCTCCGACATGATGCCCGTGACCCTCTGCCAGAATGTGGACACCTTGGGACACTCCCATAATATGTGTATGAAGGTTCCTCCTTCCCCGCATCCCCTGATACATAGCGCAGAGGGAGCCCGACCCCAAGAATATAAGTGAGTGCAGGGTAGTATGTGCGGTGAAGGATCTTGAGCTGTACCAGTCGAAATCTAACTCGCATAGCTACTTCTCTCGGACCCTGAAGCACCTCTTGCCAATCCTCGTTATCTATAGCCCCTAGATCTTTGACCCATGCCTCCCTAAGACTGACCAGCAGATCCAGGAATTGGTTGATCAGTTTGCAGTATATCGTGGAGGTGGGTTTCCTCTGAATTGGGTCCAGCAGCAGCAGGTCCCTGAGCAAGGAATAGTCAGGAATGGAGATCTCTCTCTGGATATGCGAGCGTAGAGCATGCAAAAGCCTCAGATGAGAGTCGCACTGTGAAACATGCATATCGTACTCTTTTTACAAGTACTCAAATGTACGAGGCGAGTCTCCCCTCCACACATCTCTTAAGTACGCTATTCCAATCAGTTGCCACCATTTGAAACCCGGCAGCCGAGCTACTTCCCTTAGGGGCTCCCCTGTTCACAGCGGAGTTCTGCCCGTCAGCTTTCTGGCCCAACCCAATAGTTTGTTGGCATCTGTTGGACTTGGCCCTTCTGGCAAGTTCACCCCTAAAACTTTTTGCATTTATCCTAGCCTTTTTCATATTTTGTATTAGTGGTTTTAGGCCTCCAGGCGCTTTTACACTGGGTCCCAGTGGAAAGTGCGTGCGCTCTGTGTATGTTTTAGTGAGACTGACCTGCCCTCCCATAGGAATGCATGGGGGATCTGAGTGACCGTGTTAAGTCCTGATGTGAGAGGAGTGCAGGGTCGAGTTTGGTATGTGCGAACTCGTGAGATTGAATGCTGCGAGATGATGTGTGCGGCGTTACTGTGTCTAGTGTGGAAGTACCACTTCTAGAAGCTGGCATGTCTGTGTAATAAATGTGAAGTGACTGTCTGGCTTGTGTTTAGAAGAAGAGAGGATTTGGGGCAAAGCACAACCGCACCTATCCCTAGTGAGATTATTTAAATAAATGGTGCTAATGACCGGAGATCCAAAGCCTCTAAATCTCCTGAAGCTACACACTTCAAACAACCAAAGCAAAATTTAATGGTCCAGCACCCAAGACGCAACAAATATTAGACATTTGTACATGACATGAGTAAATGTCGATAGTTAATCTTTCAAGAAATGGACTTTCAGCAGAGACGATTCTTGTCTTTTTTTGATCCTTTATTCAGAAATTTTCTTTCAACACATTAAAACAGACCATAGCCAACGCGTTTCATCCTCACGGACTTCTTCAGAGCATAAAATAGTGGCTTTGTTTTTCTCTGGTCTGGGCTCTTTCCTTACGGTTGTAGGTAGTCTATTTGCTGTATATGTTTTATAATATCTGACAACAATGACGCCACGCGAGTAGCCGGCAGACACAATTGAAAAGATAATCCCTGACTGAGGAATGGCGGATACTGACTAATCTAACAAACTGGGAAAAATAAAAGGAACTGGTTTTTCAATCGCCTGAGCACTCTGTCAGAGATTAACTATCGACATTTACTCATGTCATGTACAAATGTCTAATATTTGTTGCGTCTTGGGTGCTGGACCATTAAATTTTGCTTTGACTGTCTGGCTTGTGATTGGTTGGTGTGCCTGGCTCCAGGAGTCAGGATGGGTCTGCCCCGGTGGTGAATGGAGAGATCTGCATGTTGATGGCAGGGAGGAGTTGCATCTGGTTCGCCCCTTCCCTGCACCTTTGGAGACAAAGGATTTTGTGTATAAAAGAGGGGCTGTGACCCCATGAAAATATTCTTGTTCTGTTCTTGACTTGAAACTACCAGGGGCGTGCTGCTGCTGGGGCTCAGGGGAAGGCTTGCTTGCCTGGGCCCTGCCCAGCCCCTGGATGCCTGGAGGACTTCTTTTTGGGGACCCTTCTGCCCTTAAATCTCTGCAGGAACTTTCTGCTGGATTTACTCCTTATCCTACAGGACCTTTTGCTGTACTGGCGCCTTGTGAGCGCTTTTATTTAAATTTGACCAATAGGTGAGGAGAGAGGAGCATGTGGGCCTGGCAGCGCTGAGCTGCGTCCCCTTCTGAGGGAATCCCGATGTGGGGATTCCCCCACATCACAGAGGGAGAGCGGGAGCCTACCCCGCTTTATACTTCTTGTCGGTCGGGTGCCCACCCCGCTTATGGCCATGATGAAATTACGGGTTCCCACCCCGCTTATTTAATTATTTTGTTTGGGCACAGGTGCTCACCCCGCGACTTTGCTCTATTAATGGAGCGGGTGCCCACCCCGCGTCTCACTGCCGCGGCCCGAGCCGCCAGAGGAATCTCCCCCGGGCCGCTCCCTACCGCGACCCAGAAGACAGGCGCAATTGCCTGTTTGTAGGCAGGGCCGCGGACGTCACTTCCGCCTTCCCCCCCGGCTGGGGGAAGGCGACCCAGAGTTCGGCCATTGCCCCTACGGGGCTCCCGTTGCAAAGAGGGAGCCCCGCGTGCCGATTTCCCGCACCGAGCAAGAAGGAAGAAGCTGGACCGGAGTCCTGCCCCCAGAGCCGGTGAGTGAGGGCTTGAGGGGGCAGGGTGGTGCCGGTCGAGGCCCCGATCCCGAGCGGTCCCACCAGAGAGTGGGCCGCTCCACCGTTATTGCTCCCGTGTATGCTGAGAGGGGCCCATGCTTCTAATAATTAGGGGGCTCCGGGTTGGTTACGGGGGCAGAGGGGCCCGTGCTGCCCATATTGAGCATGTTTGTTTTAGAGCCCTTGTGTGGCTCCCACGTTGGGCATTGCTGTTCTAGAGCCCCGAGGGGCTCCACCGAAGGGGGCATGTTTAGTTTAAGAGCCCCGTGTGGCTCCAACGCTTTGAGGGGCACATTGGTTTCAAGGACCATTGAGAGCCCATGCCTCATATTTAACTTCCACAGCTGTGCAGCACTTAGTGCCAGCTGCAGCGTTTAGGCCCTGTTCTTGTCCCCCGCTGCCCAGCAAGTAGTGGGCAGCTGCTACGTTTAGGTTCTGGCGCAACCTGGACCCTAATGTGATTTAGGTGCTATTGTGATTTATATACTAATGCGTTGGGTGTTAGGAAATGTACCGTGTGTAGTATGTTTTGCGCACCCTGTGTTTTATTCCTCTAGATATGATTTCTGCATAGGAGGTTGTTTAATGCGTTGGGTGTTAGGAAATGTACCATGTGCAGTATGTTTTGTGCACCCTGTGTTTTATACCTCTAGATATGATTACTGCATAGGAGGTTGTTTTACCTGTTTAGGTTTATGTTAGGGAGATTATACTTCCCTGTGTGATGTACGCCCCTAGTGTAATTATACTTAGGAGGTAGGGTCTAATGCGTTAGACTTGTGAGAGATTGCATAATGTGTTTATGCCCCTGTGATGTATACAGGATAGGTTTTATACCTGATTCTATTGTGATAATGCTGAGGTCATTATTGCGCCAGTAGTTACTGGTTGTGCTCTACAGTTATAATTTGTGTTACAGTTGGTATATATTCTACATTTACAATTGGTGATTTGTGCTAACTCTGACAGTGGTCCATGTGGCCCTGTCTTGTGTAAATAGTCCCCTGTAAAATTCTGCCCAGTGCCATTTGGCACAGTGTAAATTATGTGATTATCATCTAATGTGTTTATTATAATACAAAGGCTATTTTCTATATATAACCTTGTGTGGAGTTTCTTTTGTGGTGGGCCTAGGGTGTTGTTGCTGGGGGCGCGCGCAAACGCTTTACACATTGCCTCCGTGATAAGCCTGACTGCTCGTGCCAAGCTACCAAGGGGGTGAGCAGGGGTTATCTTTGGCGTGTAACTCCCCAGCCCTGACTTAGAGTGGTGGTCTCTGCCTGGCCTTGGCGCAAGCCTTAGCCAACCAGAGATCCCATTTCTAACAGCGTCCCTCCAACACTGGACCACTACTCTGGTGTGCTCTGGCCAGTCCGGTTGCATCCTACAGGAATACACAATGGGTTCACAGTTCCCCCGAGGCATTGCTGCCCTGTCCACTCTGTAGGCAGGAGCATAATTTTCATTTGGAAACAAGTTTGTTAGTAGCGGACTTTGTAAAGCTTTTTTACCATGTTTCATAAAGAAACCAATTCTTCTATCTTGAAGAATGTTTCCATAATGTTCATCACTTGCTTGTCGCATATTATTAATAAGGTCTTTATATTCAAAATGAGACCAAATGTTGACATTTCCAATACTTCCCAAAGATTTCCTAGTGTCTTCATGGACAAGTGTTTTAAAAACTGGTTACCCTTTTACAGGAGTAAGTTGTAGTAGGTTGCCGAATACAATTACATGTTTTCCTCCAAAAAAACATCATAATCTGTTTTTAAAATCTGTTGCATTCTTAAATTTACAAAGGCAGGCATTAAGTTTGAGACCGTGCTCACCTCATCAATGATCAGAAGTTTCATTTTCTTTAGTACTCTTAAAACTTCATAACAAGCTTCTCCAGACAGCTTGTGATATTCCAACTTATTTTCATGTTCAACTGGTAGCATAAGTAATGGATGTCATGTAATCCCTTTATTGTTATGTGCTGCTAACCCAGTTGGAGCAGTTACAACACAAGATAAATGTGATTCAGTGGTTCAATGTAGATAACTTGTCAAAACTTTAATTAAGAAATGTTTTCCTGTTCCAGCTTGCCCACTGATATACATTAGAATAGGTTTAAATGATGTGCATTGGCATTCTTTTTTTCATGCAGTAAACCATGCTGTATCTGTTGTGTAACTTGCTAATATATTTCTTTTTGTTCAATATTTAGTTGTTCTTCCAAGTTCCCCAACTCAATAATATCCTGTTGTGCTTGTTGCATTGCCGTTTCTACTTCATTCATAGCGATTGCTGCTTCATTTTCCAGAATTGGTTCTCCTAGTGGAACTATCCCTAGTGATGTCAGTTGCAATATTAGTTTCTTGCTCAATCTCTTCATTCAACATTTGTAGATAATTTGGAAAAACTGTGCATTCAATGCTATCTTTACATGCATTAAAAGAATCTTCATAGCAGTCAAAATCTCCAAGTAATTCCCTTTCATTACACCAAGGCTTGAACAGTTGCAGAAGTGCTAAATAGAAAAATACTCTTTTGTCTGAAGTATCACAACTGAGTTTCCTGCGATTAATAAGATTTGCTTTGGTATGTTCTTCCAAACATCCATCACATTCAAATACTGCATATTTGTCTTCATTTATATTTTCTGTAACATTTCTTTTAAAGCTGTAATATTGCAGTACTTCATAGAGATATATGTTTTCCAGATGTCGACTTCTTTTAAGATAGTACGTATCCAACATATTTTTTAACAATATCTGTAGTTTCCGGTTCATTCAATGCTAAGTATTCAATTTCTTGTACAGATTTCAATACTCGATTTCGTGTTGCAGCAATACCTAGACTTACCCAAATGACTTTGAATAAACTTGCAGAGGTCAACCGATCTGAACATTCGTACGATCCAATCTCTTGATGGGAAAGCATCTTCAAACTAAAGCTGTACAATCTTTTACTAAGAGTCTTCTCTTGTGCAATTGCTACCCACATATCTTTCAACTCTGTCTTTTCAGATTTACTTATATATGATGTAACATAACGAGCAACAGCAATTAAATTATCTGCAACATACTGGATATCCATATTTGCATTCCACATCATCAAAATCACTGGATTGTTGTCATTAATATACTTTGAATCTTCAGTTCTTTTTATGTTTTAAGTATTCTTCGGAGATTTCCGAGTTATAGTATGCCTCACTGCTGACATCAAACTGTTAACTCTTCCTTTGGAAATTACTGGACGTGGGAATCCAAAACGACATTTTGTATAAAAATGTTCCTTTGACTTGTATTTTCGTCGACAATATTTCCCACATCGATGACTTTGAAACCGTAAAACTTGTTGTCTTAAGCTATCTTCTCCTCCACTTTTTGGAATACCACAGGTAACATAGTCTTCAATGAAAGACAATACAGTTTCATCAGAATCGGTTCCAAATTTAGGTGCATGATTGATCCATAATAGCATGTGTATGAGGAGCACCTCTGGCTTGGTACTCTTGTCTTCAAAAGAAATCAATAACTTCTCTAAGAGGTGGATTATTTTTATTACAGATAAAATACATCATAGCTCGAAACCTATGATTAAAATATCTGCACACATTTACAGGATCCAAGGAACACAGTTCTCCAGCTGTCTTAAATTCAATGTTTTTAATGTTTGAATTTGCTTCTTGTAGAAATTCAAGTAAATCATCCCATTCGTATTCAGCACAGCTAAGCGTAACAAATCACGTAGGTGTTCCTAAATTCTTTAACATACATTTCAGTTCTCCATGATGACAACACCAATACTCATTGGTACCACATTGACATTCCATCAAATTAATTAATTGAGATTCTAAATAATCGTCTCTAAGTTTAACTTTGTCCGAAAATTCCTTTGCAGAAAGATGTGTAAGATGAACTCCTATTTTTAATATGTGGTTCACTGCTTTTGAAAGTCCAGACAAATCACTTTCAAACAGAAGATGAAATAAATATGGAACACATTGTCGAAATCTTGGATCTTTTGAATACAATCTTGTTGAATGGTATTCTGATGCTGGAATCTGTACTGGTCATTCATCATAGCGTCCACCTTTTCCAGTGTGGAAGAGCTGTGGAAAACAACAAGCCTCTAAACTTCTTTCCCAAACACTCATGGGAGTTCCCTTGACTTTCTTTATTTGGAATAATTCAATAGTATTTCCAATCACTTCTCTTGAATGTAAAGGATGTATGCTATAATGTTCATACATTTCTTCACTCCTGGACTTGTCAACTTTTTCCGTTTGGCCAGTTGAAATTTCTCTATCATCTCCTAAAGCTATTTCTTGTTCTTCCAGATATACATTTTTATAATAAATATTGTTTTATATGAGATATTTCGTAGTGTTTTGAACTTTGGTGACCTCTACTAACTCTTGCCATATTTTCCGACTCTTTGTTGGTATACCATTAACCACAATAACTACAGGTTCAGTTTCCTCTCTCTCTACAACAACAGTTTCAATATTTGTCTTAGAATCTAATGGTAAATACACAACTCTTCCTTTTAAACCTCTTTGTAAATCTGTTGGAGGCAGCTTACCTGTTTTAGACTCCATACGAACTATAGCCTGAAACGGGTGCACAGATTGAATTAGAATGGACTCATATGTATTTAAATCCACCAGTTCTGGAGGAACAGCTACCAACTCTAGGTTATTATGTACAGCTCTAGCTGGCATTTTGTTCTCTTCTAATTTGCTGTAACAATATTTACAAATACGTAGTTCACTACCCAACTCAAAATGACCTTCCACCAATAAATAAGCACCAAATTGCTACCACTTATCATTGTTTTCCTTTGCACTTTTTAAATACACAATAACATTCCTAGTTTGACTTCTATAGTGTGTACATCGACAACAAATACAAACATAAATTGGTTTTTCATGACAAACTATCTTAAACTGTGTAATTTCTTTTACAAACTTCTCAGTAGTACTATCTTCCACCTCTTCTGCAACACCTACATTTATCAAGCTCTCACTATCTCTAAACTCTCCTTTAGGACCAAAGAAACAAAACTGTAAATCATCACAAACTTTTTTTCATATCCAAAACTGAACCATGCAAAAGAGCAGTGTTTATTTCACTTAAAGATAATGCAGGACTTTTTACATAGTACAATCTTCTTACTAACTTACGCATTTCTGAATGATGTACTGCTATCATTCTCAGATGATGAAAACTGCTTTGACACACTTTTCTAGAAAGACAAGCAAGAGAATGACCATGTAAACCAGTATTTTTTCTCACTTTACAAGGATCTAGCCCCTGCAACATCTTAATGTTCTGTTTAAAACTGTGTTTACTATAGTCTCGTAAGAAATTACGTAAAATAGATTCCTGTTGTATACTACAAATACTACTACAATTCCACCTAAACACTGGAGCTTTTGAACATCTCCCTTGAACTTCTTCAGCTATTACTTCTTCCACATTTTTTGCAACCATCTTTTCTTTTTCAATTGGACAACCGTTCTTAACCTCATAAGCATGACCACTGGTGTCAACTGCGTGAACTAATGTATTCGGTTGAAAATAGCTCTCGTCATTAAAAAAGGGTTCTGAACTAGAAATGTGCTTCCATTCACCCAAATTTGTTTTACAAAAGTTAGCTCTATTAATCAGTCTTTTCCTTTTAATTTTCTCCTTCATAGAATGCATTGATGTATTCAATGTTTGCATTCTCTTCTAAACTAATATAAACAATCTTCTTTTCAATTCAAATGTGTTTTCAACTATACTTTCAATCTGTTGTTTCTTCTTGTAAAATGCAGATCTTTTCTATATTTTTTGCAATCTTTCACTAAATGTTGCAGTACTCTACTTTTATACATTTGTTTCCTAATCTCCTTATATTGTTTCATCCTTCTTTCAACATAGATTGTTTTTCCATAACCTGATTTTCTATTAATATGTCTTTTTTTAGTTTCCTTCTGAATGGTTGTTTTTCTTTTTTCTATTTTGTAGATTCGTTAACTTCTTTGAAACTCTTTTAACAAATTCTTTAGTTCTCTTACCAGAAGCCTTTTTCTTCAATGTCACATGTTGTACTTTATTTAATTTCTCCTTTTCTCTTTCCTTTAAATAGTACTGATTTCTTTCTTTTCTTTTGATCTTTTCTTGCCATCGTCAGTCTTTATTAATAATAATGGTGAGTATCTGAAAAGAAAGAAAAGTGTAAATGCTCTTGTTAAATCATTTAATATTATTAAAATAATTATATACAAATATTATCATATATACATTAAAAAATATTTTTTATTTGCATTACAAAGGTATGTGAGATACAGCACAATTCCTGCAATTAGAAGACATCACAAACTATAGAACAGAACCAAAGAGCACAACTAAAACATTTCTCTTCTGCTATCCAAATCAACTTTGAAGTGCACTCTGTATCCCCTGGGTGATTGCATGAGAACAAAGATACTGTCTGGATGATTGGAGGAGTCTTAGAGTATGCTCTGGGTGATTGCATGAGTGCATAGGTCATGGTTCAGTGATTGTATAACTGCATGAGTACTGACAAAGTGATTGGAGCAAATGCATAGATCCCAACACAGTTGTTGCAAGACTGCAACGGTAGTGCTTGGGTTATTTAACTACTTTATAGCTAATGCACTGGTGATTGCATGAGTGCAGAGATCATATGTTAATGATTATAGATCTACATATGTAATATCTGATTGATTGAATAAGTTGATGGATAATATCTGAAGGATTATAAGAACACATACAAACTGCCTGGGAGATTTGATGAGTGCATAGGTACTACCTAAGTCATTGGAGGAGTGTATAGATTCTGACAGGGTGTTTGGAGAAGTGCAAAAATAGTACCTGAGTGATTCAATTAGTGAATAGCTGAAGCATAAGTGATCGCATGAATGCGAGTGTAATGTTTGGGTAATCACAAAAGTACATAGTAAGTGCCTGTTTGATTTTATAATTGCATAGGTACTATCTGGGTAATTGGAGTACTACTATGGCAGTGTCTCAGTGATAGATCCTGACATATGATGAGACATTTACCTGAGAAACGTTATACACTTTTTTAAATATTTGCCTAGGCCCAACACTCTCAGCATTACTAGAATGGTAAAGCAGCCGGAAAAAAGTGACATTTAAGACATGTAAAGAAATAGACTGCAACAAAGGTGCAGAAACAAGCAAGAACAGTGCAGTAAGAAACAACAAAATTACAGAAGAAGGAAAGAGATGTGCAAAAAGAGGGAAGAGCGGTGCAGAAAGAAACAAAAAACGTGCAGGAAAACGGAAAAAAGTGCAGAAAAAAGCACAAGACGTGCAGAAATAAAAAGAAAAGCAGAAAGAAGCAACAAAAGTACTTAAAGAGGCAAGGGAGGTGCAAAAAGGGGAAAGAGAGTTACAGAAAGAGGAACGTGAACTGCAGAAGAAGGCAAGGGAGCTAAAGAAAGAGGCAACAGAAGTGCAGAAGGAGGCAAGTGAGGTGCAGAAAGAAGCAAGATAAGTGCAGAAAGAAGTAATAAAATAGAAAAAGAGGAAGAGGGGTGTACATAGAGGGAAAAGGGGTGCAAAAAGAAACAAAAAAAGTGCATAAAGAAACAAGACGAATAAAAAAGGGAGAAGTGGAGTACAGAAAGACGCAAAAGGGATAGAGAAACAAACAACAGAGGTGCAAAAAGAAAGAAAACAAGTGCAGGAAAAAAGAACAAAGATAGTGAAAGAGGTAACAGGGATGCACAAAAAGCAAAGAGGGATGTGAAAGACTCATGAGGGATTCAGAAAAAAGCAACAAAGGTGCACAAAGAAGCAAAATAATGAGTACATAGCTAACGCCTGAGTGATTGCATGACTACAGGGATAATATCTAGGGATTTACATGAGTACATAGGATGTGACTGGGTGATTTTATAATTGCAATGGTACTTCTTGTGTGATTGCAGGACTACTGAGGTAGTGCCTAAGTGAACAAATGAGTGCAAAGGTAGTGACTGAGAGATTTCTTAAAAATGTGACTACTGGCTGAGTGATTACATAAGTATAAGAGTAGTACCTCCATGATTGAAGTAATGCAACGGTGGTGCCTGGGTGATTATATAAGTGAATGACTAGAGGCTACATGATTGGAAGAGTACATGGGTAATACCTTGGTGATTGCATGAGTGCATAGGTAGTGCCTGGGTGATTGCATGAATGGAACAGTAATGCCTGAGTGATTACAGCAGAGCATATGTACTGCTTGGATTATTGGAAGACAGCATGGGTAGTAATTGGATGTTTTTATAACTGCATGAGTGTTGGGCCTAGCGAAATATAGAGCAGCAGACTATTACATAACTCAACTGCAACTTTCTCCATATTGTTAGAAGCATACATTCATATGTCTCTACGTTTTCAAATCATCATCATATCTAAAAGAAATATGTACACAATATTTGGGGAATACAGTGAAACCTAGAAACTGAGACATGTAATAGACCTGCTTGAGTGATTGCATAACTCCATGATAAGTGCTTGGGTGATTGTATGAGTGCAAGGGTAGTGACTAGGTAATTGCAGGTGAAGATGGATAGTGACTGGCTAATTCCATGAGTGCACATATAAACAATAAGTGCATCGATAAGGGTAAAAATAGCACTTGAAGGCATAGATGAGTCATGGAGTACTACCTACGTGAATAGATGAGTGCAACAGTAGGGCCTGGGTGATTCTATGACTGCAAGGGTAGTGTATGGGTTATTACTTGACTGCATAGGTACAGCCTGCATGATTGCATGACTGCAGGGGTAGTACATAACTAGTGCCTGGCTAATTGCATGACTGCAGGATGGAATATCTGGGGGATTACTAGATTACAAAGGAAGTGAGTGGGTGATTTTATAAGTCCATAAGTACTGCCTGCGAGATCACAGAAGTTCTAAGGTACTACCTGAGTGATTACAGGACTGCAAAAGTAGTGCCAGGTTGAATTTGTAAGTATGCTTTTTGTAATATGGTGAGACTTTTACTGAAGATATCTGAAGGGTTCATACTTTGTACTTGGGTAGGTGTAATATTATAAGTAGTTGAACATGTTTAAGTAGCAGCCTGCAAGTGAGGGTTGAGATGTTTGTAGAGGTGTTATTTACTAGAGTAATTTGTATGATGCAATCACCCAGACACTACGTATGCACTCATGCAATCACCAAGGTATTACTTATGCACTCTTTCAATCTGTTGCACTACTTCAATGATGGAGGCACTATTGTTGTACTCATGTTAACACTCAGCCAGTAGTCATTTTGTTAAGAAATCTCCCAGGCACTACCTTTGCACTCTTTTATTCACTCAGGCACTACCTCAGTAGTCATGCAGTCACCCAAGAAGTACCCATGCACTTATAAGACCACTCAAACACTTCTTATGTTGTCATGTACATTTATAGATATTACCCCTTTAGTCATGGAATCACCCAGGCGTTACCTGTGTACTTTATAAATCCCCCAGACGTTACTGAAATATGCTGTATAATTTTTTATGTTTGCTTGAGATTAAAAGTTTGTTCTGTGAATTTTTAAGGTTTGGATAGTGTTATGGTACAGACATATTCATGTATGCTTTCAGTAATATGGTGAGACATTTACTAAAGATATCTGAAGGGTTCCTACTATGTATTTGGGTAGGTGTAATATTAAAAGTAGTTGCAAAATGGTTAAGCAGCAGCCTGAAAGTGAGGGTTGCGATGTTTGTAGAGATGTTATTTAGTACAGTAATTTGTATGATGTGAGGAAAGTTATATTCATATATACCGCATAATTTTCAGTGTCTGTATGAAAATTGAAGTGTAGTCTGCGAAGTTGTGAGCTGTGCATGGTGTTGTAACTGAGATATGTGTCTACTTGCTCATATATTATGGTATGTGTTATGTGTTTGAAGATGATTAATGTATAAAACACACATATACATGTATCTATTTTTTATTTTTATATATGATGTTGCTAGGAAAAGGTATAGACATATGCATACATGGATTTAGAAATACGGGGACACTTTTATGAAAGATAAGTGAAGTGTTGCTTTGCTGTTATCTATGCACTATACCTGTCTTTTTGCTAGAATAGTGAAGCAGTAGTATTAGAAAAATGATGTTTATGATATGTTGGGAGAGGAATCTTTTTTTTATGGTCCTTTATAAGAGTCTACTTATGTAATCACTCAGCCAGTAGTCATGCTGTTATGAAATCACCCAGGCGTTACCTATGTACTCCTTTAATTCTCCAGACGTTACTCCTGTACTCATGCAATCACCAATACATTAGGTATACAGTGCTTCATTCAGCACCACTATCTTAGCACCTTCAAAATAGATCTGTATAATTTAAAATATCGCAAACTAATAAATTATTTTCTTAAGTACACAATCAATGTAATGCACCAGTCTCAGCAAGGTAAAACCAGTTATGGAAAGGTTTCCCTCTCTTTCTCCACACAAATACATGTAAGTAACAAATCACATTCCTTCCTACACTATTTCAAATTATAAAACACATTTCCATTGGTTAGACATGTTAACCCTTCCCAACTGACTTCTAAAAGTGCCCAAACTGATTCTCCAATGTTTTGGAGTCACGACCCCACCGTGCACCACAGCGATGGAGCCGCAAATTCATACGGGAGTTCAAAAATATATTACTACTAAAAATTCAATTTGTTTTTAAGAACACACCACTTCTAAAGACTCGAGAAATCTTACTTTAATAAGATCTCACTTATATATAGATTACAATTTCACATTTTAAATTCACAGTTAAGTTTCAACCCTTCCCCCATTCTGCTTAATGCCAGTTTCCATAGTAGCAGTTCATGGAACTTTCAACTTAAGTGACAGGTCACAAGTTCACCATATTTTCAAGTTCACCACACAATGATACAAATGCAAACCGCAGGTATGGTCGACTTTGCAAAGTATGAGCTAATCATATCTACTGTACCTTTCAAACATTTTTTACTAACCAATAAGAAACATGACTTTTAAAGAAAGTAACATGCATCCTATTTTTCAATGTGCAATGTTCTTAAACAGCCAATCAATGATCAAATTTTTTTAAAACAGCATCCGGTACATATAACTACCTACTGGCGACCGCCAGTAGGTAATATATATATATTGCAGCTTTGAAATATCGGACTGAAATAATGACAATTATGCTGCTGAAAGGAATAATGGCTTTATAGTTAGCATTGCACATTCCATGGAAGGAATACGACCCAGAACCACTGAATACAAGGTGGTTTCTCAAAGAAAAGTCACGTGGTCAGTTTGAAAAGGAGAAAGCTTACTCACCTGTGATCAAGACTCCCGAGAGAGTTGAAACGCGTAAGGTTTATAAAGTGAACTGCTGCATACTCCGAAGAAAATAAAGCACGTCTTCTTTGTGAAGAGAAGTGCGGTTTATGTTTAAATGGGTTTCTTCATGCCCATTATGTCGAAGCCTCCCTGCCAGGGTCTGGGGCTCCTTGACACGAAGATTTATGTTGCGGTGCATCTGATAGAAAGGAGCCTGACCCACCCTCCTCCTAAAACGAAAGAAGACGGGATTTTCCTAGCAAGAAATCGGACTGGAGAAGGGAAAGGGAGCAAGTAGGAGCATTCGCCCCGACTTGCAGATTTGAAGGTATTCATGTGCACAACAGGAGAAGTAAAAGCAAAAGCAGGAACACCAGCCATGTAAGCTTTATTTTATGCGCACTGGGACTGTCAAATAATATATTAAATATTGCAGCTTTGAAATGTCGGACTGATATAATGACAATTATGCTGCTGAATTGAATAAATGGCTTTATAGTTTGCATTGCGCATTCCATGGAAGGAATACGACCCAGAACCACTGAATAAAAAGGTGGTTTCTTGAAGAAAAGTCATGTGGTCAGTTTGAAAAGGAGAAAGCTTACTCACCTGTGATCAAGACTCCCGAGAGAGTTGAAACGCATAAGGATTATAAAGTGAACTGCTGCATACTCCGAAGAAAATAAAGCACATGAAATTCTTTAAATGGGATGTCGACGTCTTCTTTGTGAAGAGAAGTGCGGTTTATATATATATATATATATATCTACCACCAGTCCCGCCTCTTTATCCAAGAACGGGTCCGACACATGCTTTTGGATAATTGCAGATGAGGTTTAATTGCCACCCTTCAGACAGGTAAGAGTTCAAAAACACCTGGCAGACGCGTTTCGGCGAATGCCTTAATCATTGCCAGCATTGTGTTTTTTTAAAACAAGTTCAAAATACGTAGGGACTTTACATACTGTTCATTGAGTTCCTATTGGTGCAATGAAATCCAATCACAGTTAAAGTTCTTCCCTTACTGTGAGCAGTATGTGCAGGAAATGCTGGTAGCTGTAGTCCCTCAGCCTGTGATGTCCCACGCACAGTGCGAATACGCAGTCCCACATCGCGAACCTTGGTCAAGTGGCCGGTCCGTGCAATCAGTATTGCCCTGGCTGTTGCCAGCTTGTGAGGCTGCTCATCTCTTCATGCGGGGACCAAGGCGGCAAACATCGACTGCAGCTCTCCAAATCAGCAGCGATCTGCTACTCTCTCCTCTAATACCAGGAACGTTGTCTTGGGCGAGGGGGCGCCGCTTATGCGCGTTCAGCACAGCATACCACAGAAGTTTGCCGACATCAAGCGGAGCACCTGAACGAGAGGCGTGCCGGATGTGCAGCGTCGACTGCTGCACTCTAACATCTACCACCAGTCCCGCCTCTTTATCCAAGAACGGGTCCGACACATGCTTTTGGATAATTGCAGATGAGGTTTAGTTGCCACCCTTCAGACAGGTAAGAGTTCAAAAACACCTGGCAGACGCGTTTCGGCGAATGCCTTAATCATTGCCAGCATTGTGTTTTTTTAAAACAAGTTCAAAATACGTAGGGACTTTACATACTGTTCATTGAGTTCTTATTGGTGCAATGAAATCCAATCACAGTTAAAGTTCTTCCCTTACTGTGAGCAGTATGTGCAGGGAATGCTGGTAGCTGTAGTCCCTCAGCCTGTGATGTCCCACGCACAGTGCGAATACGCAGTCCCACATCGCGAACTTTGGTCAAGTGGCCGGTCCGTGCAATCAGTATTGCCCTGGCTGTTGCCAGCTTGTGAGGCTGCTCATCTCTTCATGCGGGGACCAAGGCGGCAAACATCGACTGCAGCTCTCCAAATCAGCAGCGATCTGCTACTCTCTCCTCTAATACCAGGAACGTTGTCTTGGGCGAGGGGGCGCCGCTTATGCGCGTTCAGCACAGCATACCACAGAAGTTTGCCGACATCAAGCGGAGCACCTGAACGAGAGGCGTGCCGGATGTGCAGCGTCGACTGCTGCACTCTAACATCTACCACCAGTCCCGCCTCTTTATCCAAAAACGGGTCCGACACATGCTTTTGGATAATTGCAGATGAGGTTTAATTGCCACCCTTCAGACAGGTAAGAGTTCAAAAACAACTGGCAGACGCGTTTCGGCGAATGCCTTAATCATTGCCAGCATTGTGTTTTTTTAAAACAAGTTCAAAATACGTAGGGACTTTACATACTGTTCATTGAGTTCTTATTGGTGCAATGAAATCCAATCACAGTTAAAGTTCTTCCCTTACTGTGAGCAGTATGTGCAGGGAATGCTGGTAGCTGTAGTCCCTCAGCCTGTGATGTCCCACGCACAGTGCGAATACGCAGTCCCACATCGCGAACTTTGGTCAAGTGGCCGGTCCGTGCAATCAGTATTGCCCTGGCTGTTGCCAGCTTGTGAGGCTGCTCATCTCTTCATGCGGGGACCAAGGCGGCAAACATCGACTGCAGCTCTCCAAATCAGCAGCGATCTGCTACTCTCTCCTCTAATACCAGGAACGTTGTCTTGGGCGAGGGGGCGCCGCTTATGCGCGTTCAGCACAGCATACCACAGAAGTTTGCCGACATCAAGCGGAGCACCTGAACGAGAGGCGTGCCGGATGTGCAGCGTCGACTGCTGCACTCTAACATCTACCACCAGTCCCGCCTCTTTATCCAAGAACGGGTCCGACACATGCTTTTGGATAATTGCAGATGAGGTTTAATTGCCACCCTTCAGACAGGTAAGAGTTCAAAAACACCTGGCAGACGCGTTTCGGCGAATGCCTTAATCATTGCCAGCATTGTGTTTTTTTAAAACAAGTTCAAAATACGTAGGGACTTTACATACTGTTCATTGAGTTCTTATTGGTGCAATGAAATCCAATCACAGTTAAAGTTCTTCCCTTACTGTGAGCAGTATGTGCAGGGAATGCTGGTAGCTGTAGTCCCTCAGCCTGTGATGTCCCACGCACAGTGCGAATACGCAGTCCCACATCGCGAACTTTGGTCAAGTGGCCGGTCCGTGCAATCAGTATTGCCCTGGCTGTTGCCAGCTTGTGAGGCTGCTCATCTCTTCATGCGGGGACCAAGGCGGCAAACATCGACTGCAGCTCTCCAAATCAGCAGCGATCTGCTACTCTCTCCTCTAATACCAGGAACGTTGTCTTGGGCGAGGGGGCGCCGCTTATGCGCGTTCAGCACAGCATACCACAGAAGTTTGCCGACATCAAGCGGAGCACCTGAACGAGAGGCGTGCCGGATGTGCAGCGTCGACTGCTGCACTCTAACATCTACCACCAGTCCCGCCTCTTTATCCAAGAACGGGTCCGACACATGCTTTTGGATAATTGCAGATGAGGTTTAATTGCCACCCTTCAGACAGGTAAGAGTTCAAAAACACCTGGCAGACGCGTTTCGGCGAATGCCTTAATCATTGCCAGCATTGTGTTTTTTTAAAACAAGTTCAAAATACGTAGGGACTTTACATACTGTTCATTGAGTTCTTATTGGTGCAATGAAATCCAATCACAGTTAAAGTTCTTCCCTTACTGTGAGCAGTATGTGCAGGGAATGCTGGTAGCTGTAGTCCCTCAGCCTGTGATGTCCCACGCACAGTGCGAATACGCAGTCCCACATCGCGAACTTTGGTCAAGTGGCCGGTCCGTGCAATCAGTATTGCCCTGGCTGTTGCCAGCTTGTGAGGCTGCTCATCTCTTCATGCGGGGACCAAGGCGGCAAACATCGACTGCAGCTCTCCAAATCAGCAGCGATCTGCTACTCTCTCCTCTAATACCAGGAACGTTGTCTTGGGCGAGGGGGCGCCGCTTATGCGCGTTCAGCACAGCATACCACAGAAGTTTGCCGACATCAAGCGGAGCACCTGAACGAGAGGCGTGCCGGATGTGCAGCGTCGACTGCTGCACTCTAACATCTACCACCAGTCCCGCCTCTTTATCCAAGAACGGGTCCGACACATGCTTTTGGATAATTGCAGATGAGGTTTAATTGCCACCCTTCAGACAGGTAAGAGTTCAAAAACACCTGGCAGACGCGTTTCGGCGAATGCCTTAATCATTGCCAGCATTGTGTTTTTTTAAAACAAGTTCAAAATACGTAGGGACTTTACATACTGTTCATTGAGTTCTTATTGGTGCAATGAAATCCAATCACAGTTAAAGTTCTTCCCTTACTGTGAGCAGTATGTGCAGGGAATGCTGGTAGCTGTAGTCCCTCAGCCTGTGATGTCCCACGCACAGTGCGAATACGCAGTCCCACATCGCGAACTTTGGTCAAGTGGCCGGTCCGTGCAATCAGTATTGCCCTGGCTGTTGCCAGCTTGTGAGGCTGCTCATCTCTTCATGCGGGGACCAAGGCGGCAAACATCGACTGCAGCTCTCCAAATCAGCAGCGATCTGCTACTCTCTCCTCTAATACCAGGAACGTTGTCTTGGGCGAGGGGGCGCCGCTTATGCGCGTTCAGCACAGCATACCACAGAAGTTTGCCGACATCAAGCGGAGCACCTGAACGAGAGGCGTGCCGGATGTGCAGCGTCGACTGCTGCACTCTAACATCTACCACCAGTCCCGCCTCTTTATCCAAGAACGGGTCCGACACATGCTTTTGGATAATTGCAGATGAGGTTTAATTGCCACCCTTCAGACAGGTAAGAGTTCAAAAACACCTGGCAGACGCGTTTCGGCGAATGCCTTAATCATTGCCAGCATTGTGTTTTTTTAAAACAAGTTCAAAATACGTAGGGACTTTACATACTGTTCATTGAGTTCTTATTGGTGCAATGAAATCCAATCACAGTTAAAGTTCTTCCCTTACTGTGAGCAGTATGTGCAGGGAATGCTGGTAGCTGTAGTCCCTCAGCCTGTGATGTCCCACGCACAGTGCGAATACGCAGTCCCACATCGCGAACTTTGGTCAAGTGGCCGGTCCGTGCAATCAGTATTGCCCTGGCTGTTGCCAGCTTGTGAGGCTGCTCATCTCTTCATGCGGGGACCAAGGCGGCAAACATCGACTGCAGCTCTCCAAATCAGCAGCGATCTGCTACTCTCTCCTCTAATACCAGGAACGTTGTCTTGGGCGAGGGGGCGCCGCTTATGCGCGTTCAGCACAGCATACCACAGAAGTTTGCCGACATCAAGCGGAGCACCTGAACGAGAGGCGTGCCGGATGTGCAGCGTCGACTGCTGCACTCTAACATCTACCACCAGTCCCGCCTCTTTATCCAAGAACGGGTCCGACACATGCTTTTGGATAATTGCAGATGAGGTTTAATTGCCACCCTTCAGACAGGTAAGAGTTCAAAAACACCTGGCAGACGCGTTTCGGCGAATGCCTTAATCATTGCCAGCATTGTGTTTTTTTAAAACAAGTTCAAAATACGTAGGGACTTTACATACTGTTCATTGAGTTCTTATTGGTGCAATGAAATCCAATCACAGTTAAAGTTCTTCCCTTACTGTGAGCAGTATGTGCAGGGAATGCTGGTAGCTGTAGTCCCTCAGCCTGTGATGTCCCACGCACAGTGCGAATACGCAGTCCCACATCGCGAACTTTGGTCAAGTGGCCGGTCCGTGCAATCAGTATTGCCCTGGCTGTTGCCAGCTTGTGAGGCTGCTCATCTCTTCATGCGGGGACCAAGGCGGCAAACATCGACTGCAGCTCTCCAAATCAGCAGCGATCTGCTACTCTCTCCTCTAATACCAGGAACGTTGTCTTGGGCGAGGGGGCGCCGCTTATGCGCGTTCAGCACAGCATACCACAGAAGTTTGCCGACATCAAGCGGAGCACCTGAACGAGAGGCGTGCCGGATGTGCAGCGTCGACTGCTGCACTCTAACATCTACCACCAGTCCCGCCTCTTTATCCAAGAACGGGTCCGACACATGCTTTTGGATAATTGCAGATGAGGTTTAATTGCCACCCTTCAGACAGGTAAGAGTTCAAAAACACCTGGCAGACGCGTTTCGGCGAATGCCTTAATCATTGCCAGCATTGTGTTTTTTTAAAACAAGTTCAAAATACGTAGGGACTTTACATACTGTTCATTGAGTTCTTATTGGTGCAATGAAATCCAATCACAGTTAAAGTTCTTCCCTTACTGTGAGCAGTATGTGCAGGGAATGCTGGTAGCTGTAGTCCCTCAGCCTGTGATGTCCCACGCACAGTGCGAATACGCAGTCCCACATCGCGAACTTTGGTCAAGTGGCCGGTCCGTGCAATCAGTATTGCCCTGGCTGTTGCCAGCTTGTGAGGCTGCTCATCTCTTCATGCGGGGACCAAGGCGGCAAACATCGACTGCAGCTCTCCAAATCAGCAGCGATCTGCTACTCTCTCCTCTAATACCAGGAACGTTGTCTTGGGCGAGGGGGCGCCGCTTATGCGCGTTCAGCACAGCATACCACAGAAGTTTGCCGACATCAAGCGGAGCACCTGAACGAGAGGCGTGCCGGATGTGCAGCGTCGACTGCTGCACTCTAACATCTACCACCAGTCCCGCCTCTTTATCCAAGAACGGGTCCGACACATGCTTTTGGATAATTGCAGATGAGGTTTAATTGCCACCCTTCAGACAGGTAAGAGTTCAAAAACACCTGGCAGACGCATTTCGGCGAATGCCTTAATCATTGCCAGCATTGTGTTTTTTTAAAACAAGTTCAAAATACGTAGGGACTTTACATACTGTTCATTGAGTTCTTATTGGTGCAATGAAATCCAATCACAGTTAAAGTTCTTCCCTTACTGTGAGCAGTATGTGCAGGGAATGCTGGTAGCTGTAGTCCCTCAGCCTGTGATGTCCCACGCACAGTGCGAATACGCAGTCCCACATCGCGAACTTTGGTCAAGTGGCCGGTCCGTGCAATCAGTATTGCCCTGGCTGTTGCCAGCTTGTGAGGCTGCTCATCTCTTCATGCGGGGACCAAGGCGGCAAACATCGACTGCAGCTCTCCAAATCAGCAGCGATCTGCTACTCTCTCCTCTAATACCAGGAACGTTGTCTTGGGCGAGGGGGCGCCGCTTATGCGCGTTCAGCACAGCATACCACAGAAGTTTGCCGACATCAAGCGGAGCACCTGAACGAGAGGCGTGCCGGATGTGCAGCGTCGACTGCTGCACTCTAACATCTACCACCAGTCCCGCCTCTTTATCCAAGAACGGGTCCGACACATGCTTTTGGATAATTGCAGATGAGGTTTAATTGCCACCCTTCAGACAGGTAAGAGTTCAAAAACACCTGGCAGACGCGTTTCGGCGAATGCCTTAATCATTGCCAGCATTGTGTTTTTTTAAAACAAGTTCAAAATACGTAGGGACTTTACATACTGTTCATTGAGTTCTTATTGGTGCAATGAAATCCAATCA
Source organism: Triturus cristatus (assembly GCF_964204655.1). Lineage (NCBI taxonomy): Eukaryota > Metazoa > Chordata > Amphibia > Caudata > Salamandridae > Triturus > Triturus cristatus. The sequence goes on from NC_140591.1 coordinate 1,195,143,236, forward strand.
CAGTTAAAGTTCTTCCCTTACTGTGAGCAGTATGTGCAGGGAATGCTGGTAGCTGTAGTCCCTCAGCCTGTGATGTCCCACGCACAGTGCGAATACGCAGTCCCACATCGCGAACTTTGGTCAAGTGGCCGGTCCGTGCAATCAGTATTGCCCTGGCTGTTGCCAGCTTGTGAGGCTGCTCATCTCTTCATGCGGGGACCAAGGCGGCAAACATCGACTGCAGCTCTCCAAATCAGCAGCGATCTGCTACTCTCTCCTCTAATACCAGGAACGTTGTCTTGGGCGAGGGGGCGCCGGTTATGCGCGTTCAGCACAGCATACCACAGAAGTTTGCCGACATCAAGCGGAGCACCTGAACGAGATATATATATATATATTATCTACTGGCGGTCGCCAGTAGATAGTTATAGTTAGGACCGTGTTTCCATAGGAAATCCGCAACATTCTATTTGGAATAACTTTGGAACCGATTGACGAATCCTCGCGAAATTTTCAAAATAGGTGGGGCGCTCCACTCCGCTCCTTCCCTGAAAGTCTCGGGGGGATTCGTCAAGCGGGGGCTGAGAAAAAGCCGAACGGCTGAACAGAATTACTTGAAATTTGGCAGAGAGGTAGTCCTCAGGTCAGGGATGTGCCTTTTGCAGGTCTGGTGTAAATCTGTTCAGCATTTCCTGAGAAAATAGCATTTAAATCAATATATATATCTGTAAGCTCGCACCGTGCGCGTACCGTAAAACTTACCGTACGTGCACGCTGCTGTGCGCTAGCGCGATTCTGATTGGCTGTTAGATCTTAGTAAACATTCGAATCGGTCGAAACCAGGAAGCGGCGGCCGCCATTTTCTCTCTCGCACTCAGTTGTAGAAAATGTAAAAGTTGACATTTCACAGCGAAGCGCATAATATGTCCTGCATGTGCGCACGGTGCGCGAAGCGCATCGTGCGTACATGGCCCATCCACGGCACTAACTGCGTAAAGTGGGCGCGCGGTGCGCGAAGCGCACGGTGCGCGCACGGAACTAACTGCGTTTAGTGGGCACCACCCCGTGTGCAAATGGTGCCCGAAGTGCACCATTTGTGCATGGCATATCATTGTTGTAGAAAATGTAAAAGCTTACCTTTCACAGCGAAGCGCATAATATGTCCTACATGTGCGCACGGTGCGCGAAGCGCATCGTGCGTACATGGTCCATCCACGGCACTAACTGCGTAAAGTGGGCGCACGGAACGAACTGCGTTAAGTGGGCGCGCACGCCACGAATGGCGTAAAGTAACTTAGCATTTAAAAAACCGTACAAATTCACTGAAAAAACCATAGGTTTCACACACGTTGTAGTAAGGAATTAGCATTAAAAAAACCTTGCAAATTCAATGAAAAAACCATAGGTTTCACACATGTTATAGTTAGCTGGACATTTTACTGATAAAAAACCAATGAAATTCCCCCGTTATAGTTAGTGCAGGCAACTATAACTCACGTGACCGCAATCCTCTGCTGATGACATATGTGTCTTTATGAAAAAAAAATATTTGTAATATATGTATAGCTAAAATTTAATGGAAGAAGACATGGGCAAATAAGTGTCTAAATACAGTAGTAGCATCAGCAGAGGATTGCGGTCACGTGAGTTATAGTTGCCTGCACTAACTATAACGGGGGAATTTCATTGGTTTTTTATCAGTAAAATGTCCAGCTAACTATAACATGTGTGAAACCTATGGTTTTTTCATTGAATATATATATATTTGCCACTGTGTAGTTATGTTAGTACCTAGTTGCCAAAGGAAATAGAATATTTGGTGCCTGTTAAGAATCTTCACAGAACTTTTCCCCAAACAATTTAAGCCACCTCAAAGCCTTCCTGGAAAGGTATAGGGCGATCGGTCTAGTGGTGGCCCAGAAAAAAAGGGGTTCCAATATGCAATTTTCCCATGCAACTTCCATGCGGAATTTTACACAACTCAAGAGCCAGAATGCCAGACCGCAATCGTACTAAATTGGGCAGATTCCTAGATCTTTGCCCAGAAAGCATGCTTTTTTAATTTGTTGTAATTCCATTGAATAGTTTTGGAGAAATTAAGGCTCAAAATTATAGATATTTGGACAGTTGGTGTCCAGATATGCTCTGACCGGCCAGTTGAATGGGGACTGGTCAGTCCCGATTGGTTGGTCACAACCTGAACAATGTTGTAGCAGCCATTACAAGACTCAGGGACATGGTGCCAGTGCCCTGGATATAAATTAAAAGATTTTTAAGGGGAGTAAGTACACACTGACCCCAAAGTCCATGTGGGAGTCCACAAGAGACCTTCTTTTGATTGGCTGACCAAAATATGTGCAACGTATTGTGGCCGCCATTACAGGACTCTGGCATATAGTACCCATTGGAGTGGATTGAGTGAATGGCATGTTTTGGGAGTTGCAAAAAGGAGCACATATACAGAGTGAAAAATAATTTGAATCACACAATAATCATTTGTTGGTTACTACCATACTAAGTTTAGGAATTGTCGTTTATTAAGAGGTGATTGTGACTGTGTAAAATGCTGATTCTCTGCTTGGGTTTGATGATCCATATTTGAGAACAAAGGGTTTTCTCTCATGATTTTCTCATAGAAGTTACGGAAGGTGCTACAAAATCTATAATCAGAGAATATTTTTTGTAAATCCACAGCATCTTCATCAGTCAAGTGACAATAAAGTGAGACATACTGAGTAAAACATACTTCCAACAGATGCAGCAGCCTGTCAGTTGATTCTCCTGTGCTGCAATGCAGCCTCCCAAAGTGTTCTGATGAACTACAGCATTAACATTCTTTCTTATGACAAAAGTGTGGCAAGCCTGAAGTCATCTTGATTGAACCTAAGCTGTAAAACTTCAAATATTTCCTTTAGAAATAAACACAATGAGGGAGATCATTTTGTCCTGGAAATTACTGTTAGTGCAATATTAGGACATGTTTTCTATAAATGCTCAAGTATCTTTCTCATCCATTTCAGTAGAACATTCTGACATATAGACTGAAACATGTACTTTCACACCAGCAGCAACCTACTAGTTAACTCCATGGTGATGAACTGCAGCGTTACTACTGTGGTCTAATAAGCATTTAGAGTGCTTACATTCTGTATTTATAACAAATGTGTGGTACACCTGAATGCCATCTTGATGGAATCAAAGCTGTAAAACTGAGCCATTTCCTACAGATGATACTGCTTTAAATGAGGAAATGATGGAGTTACTCAAATGTCACCTAAATGTAGCCTAATGCCAGAAGTGTGCAAAATGCGTAAGTAACTCGTGCAACAAATAATCAAGTGATTAATTTGATAAAAGACAAAAAAATAGCTACTAATTTAAAAGCCCTTTATTTCTATTTGAGAACTTAAAAATGTATCCCCATTTTATCTTTTTAGAACACTAACCATAATTTCTTTGAGAAAAAGACTCCCCTCATTTTGTTCATTTTGAAAGGAAATGCTTTAGGTGTTACATTTTTGATTCAATCACGACTTCAGTTGTGCCACTCTTTTATAATAAATGCAAAATTTTAGCATTCTAGTTGTTCATTCGAACCCTGTGGAGAGGGAGGGGGCAGTGGCATGGTGTCAGGAATCACAGGAGGTTTCCTCCTCCTATTTCCTTCGTAGCTACTATTCTCTCTTCACAAACTCAAAGAGTAGCTAATCCTTTTAGTTGGAGCGCTAGTTGGCACCGTTGAAACTCCAACATGGCTGCCAACATCCTGACATTGCAACAGCATAACGCTGTTTAGCGGTCTAGTCTTTCTGCAAATGACAGTTGGTGAGGTGTGCTCCAACATTCTACTATGCACTTCACTGCAGATTCTTCTGGAGCAGCACCTGTTGTTCTTGCGTCACGAAAGTTAGTCAGGGTAGTGGCGGGTTAGCTTCGTCGGTTACTACCAATATTCAAGATTAAAGGTTAATGTCAACTTCAAAGTATTATTTCTGTTCCCATCCAAGTTTGCAGGCAATAAGCTGTTGAAACATAATTCTGACTGAAGCCTTGCTTTCGCTAACGATTGAAATAAATCTGTGAAGAAGATTAATTCAACTTTAACCAATTAAATATATTTAGTATTGTATTTCCTGAGAGAATGACAAGGAAGAGAATGTTGACAAGTTCAGTTAACTCTTAACGTCCTGTAAATTCGCACTAGGGAAAAACGCGAGCATTGTTTCTCTGAGCTGCGTTATTCTAGATCGAATTTCTCATTCTGGATTTGAAGTTTACTCGCGGGCACTGTTCCTTTTGTGCCTCGCGGTACCTAAAGGCTGCAGGAATTAAACTCGTGCGCACGTTTCAGTTCGTGCGCACTACCGGCAAGGTTACAGAAATTCCTCTGCAATATTTAAACGCGCCTCTCTTTTGAGCTGCGTAATTCAAAAAACAAACAAGTGCGAACACTGAGAGATTTCCGTTCGCGCTTCATTACATTTTTTCCCTGAGAAGTAAAATATTAAATTGCACACGTCTTGGCAGCCGCCATACGAGCTGTGATAAATAGTCGTACCAAACTGATTATAAGCACCTTCTCTAATTGGCATGGAAGCATAAATCAGCAAATCTTCCATTTTAGAAAAAATCTTAGACAGGTGCAATTGTCCTCATATCTCTATTTAATTGAAGTTCTCATACTTCAGGCAACAAATTATAAACATCTCAATCACTTGTCCAGTAAGTACATAGGTAGGAAGGGAACATCGAACTACATTTATTTATTTATTTATTTATTTTTGACATTTGTAAAGCGCGAAACGAAGGCCCGTGGGCATCTCGGCGCTAAGTAACTGCAATGTTTAGCCAGAAGGGAACTGGGAGATCAGTGATTAAAAAGCCAGGTTTTGAGGTTCTTTCGGAAGGACCAGAGGGACGTGCTGGTCTTGATGAAGTGAGGCAGTGTGTTCCACAATTTTGGAGCAGCCACCAGAAATCTTCTGTCACCCCAGTTGACAGATTTGGTTCGGGGGATCACCAGATCCAGGGAGCTGGAAGAGCGCAGTGCTCTGGATGGACAATAGGGGGTGAGGTTCTGAGTGAAGAACGCTGGGACAGCGTTGTGTAAAGCCTTGTATACCAAGCACAAGGTTTTGAACATGATCCTCTTCCTCACCGGAAGCCAATGAAGTTGTTTCATGGTAGGTAGAACCGGATGGAATTTGGGGATTCGCCCTAGGAGCCTGGCGGCCGCGTTCTGTATGGACTGCATTTTTGTTAACACTCTCTCCTGGGCCCCTAGAAACAAAGCGTTACAATAGTCTAGGGTGGAGAGCACCAGGGAGCTTACCAGCGTTTTCGCCATGTTTTCGGGTAAGAAGGGCAGAATTTTTTTGATGAGCCTAAGTTTATAAAAGGCTGAAGAGGATATCTGATTGGCGTGTGGTAGGAAGTTCAGACGGTTGTCAAACATAACTCCCAGGTTCCTCACTTTATCAACCGGAACTGGGGGCTGGCCCATAGATGACGGCCAACAACGGGAGGACCACTCCGGAGAGAGATTGCCGAAGATTACAACCTCCGATTTGTCGGAGTTTAGCTTCAGGCAATTATGCGACATCCAGTTCCCGATGGCCGACATGCCCTGGTTGAACATGTTGGCTTTCTGAAGGCCGTCATTTTTGACGGCTAGGACCAGTTGAGTGTCATCAGCGTATGAAGTAAGGCTCATCCCATGTGCCCTGATGACGTTGGCAAGGTCCGACACATAGATGTTAAATAGTGTCGGACTAAGGGATGAGCCTTGGGGAACTCCACACGGTAGTGACAGAGGGGAGGATTCAAAAGGTCCCACAGTGACGACCTGGATCCTGTTGGCCAGGAAGGAGGCAAGAAGATTTTTGGCGTTACCTTGGATGCCTATGCTCTCGACACGGTCGACCAAGGTGGTATGGTCGACCGTGTCGAAGGCCGCCGACAGGTCTAGTAATATCAAGACGGCGGTGCCTCCCGCATCCCGGATAAATCTGATGTCGTCCGCCGCTTTCACCAAGGCCGTCTCGGTTCCGTGGAAGCGACGGAAGCCAAACTGTGATTCATCTAGGCATTTGTTATCCTCGATGAAGGAGGAGAGTTGGGCATTCATAATTTTTTCCACGATTTTTGCTAATAGTGGGAGACTGGCGATGGGGCGGTAGCTTTTGGGTTCATCTTTATTAAGGGTAGATTTTTTGAGCAACGGTTTTATAAGGGTTTTCTTTAATGTCTCGGGATAGATGCCGGTGCTAGACATGGAGTTGCAGATATTGGTTATGGAGGGTAGGACTGTATCCATAATAGGTCTCAAGACCTTCAAGGGACAAGGGTCGAGGGCCGATCCCGATTTAATGGTGGATATCGTTGTTAGCACCTGCGGGCACGTGACCTCACTGAACTGCGAGAGAATAGGTCCTTCAGGTTGAATAGATGGGCTGTGGAAGAGAGTGGCGTTATTGGCGAAGACCCTGTAAATGTCATCCACTTTACTGAAGAAGAACCTAGATAAAGCGTCGCAAAGGGTTTGAGACGGGGGAGGTGTGAGATCCACGGAGAAACCCGCCAATTGTTTGGTGGTCTCGTATAGACATTTATTGGAGTTTTGTGCTGTTTCAATTTTATTGCAATAATACTTTTTTTTTGCGTTCATACTTACAAAACAGAAAGATAACTTATCTTGTTTTTTCCTTTATCAAGACAGAGAACCTTAGAATAGAACGACCTGCAAGGAAAAGAACAAGTGATTAGAGAGAAGGCTTCTCTGGGTAAACACACACAACGCTCAAGAGAAGTAAGAAGAGTGGCAAGCCCAAAACTACTTACTGGTGAGATTAGTTATTAAATGGATATGTATCTATATTAAGAAAAGCAGTCTGTCAAGGAAACCGATATATCTGACCATTTAATGTTTCTAGCCTAACAACCTGAAGAAGAAGATTAAGCAGGACCAGCAGTGTTTTGGAGCTGTCTCTTCTCTGTCCAATCCCCTTTTCCCCCTCAGAACTTACCTGCGATGGATTAAAACAAACCTAGCAGGGGGGGTCCTGAGAAGTGCATTGGGAGTTAGCGTCATTCTGCTCCTGTGTGATTCGTTAAGTTCCCCTGACACATGGTCCCAGATAATTGAGGGCATGGGGTGGGAGCAGGGGCACAGACAGCAAGTTGACCATGCTTGGCAGGCAGGAAGAGCACAATAATGGACTGCGGAGGGCAGGTGCAGGAAACCAACCACGCAGAACAGCAAGAAAGGCTGTGGCAGCACAGCAGACCGTGATAGGCAGGTGATAGGGGCAGTGGCAGCACAACAGAAAATAGAGAGAAGGAAGAATGGGTTAGGGACATGGACTCAGACAATGGAGGGCAGGAGGGAGGTGACAGGGGTAGAATCTGACCATGTAGGGAAGGTGACTGGGGTTGTGGAAGCACAGTGGACCACATGGAGAGCCTTCACCATGTGCACTGCTCTTCATGGGAACGGCACTCCCTCCAGACATCCAAGTCCTATTAAGTCGTTAAGCTCCTACTATGCACAGCCAACACGCTCTGGACAACTTTTCATGGACCCTCAAACTCTGTTAAGTGGTGATGCCCTACTACGCATAGTCTTTGTTTTGTGGACATCTCTACACAGAGAGCCCACACCCTTCATACATTAAAGCCCTATTTAGGCGCCAAGCATGTTGTAAAGGTTTATACTCATTAGCAGTATAGAAGTTATAGAAAATTTGCTTTAGATGCAGCTCACCAAATGCCATTCTGTTTCAGAAGTGCTTAGCAAACTGTCACACTCATTGGATCGTCAATGTCATTTGCAAAGTCATCAATGATGCAATTGAACATGCAATAAGTGATATTATGTATGAGGTTATGGGCAGTGTATGGTGGGGGCAGAAGCTTAAGTTATCTGCTAACTCAGTAAATTACAACTGGTGAATTTCAGTATTATTTTTTAGTTTAAAATTTTATTTTTTAATTACATTTTCATCTAACTATAATTAAAAGTTTTTAATGTAAAATAAGATATCATTACCAGACCTTATGATAATGTCACTGTACCGGCGCAGAATCAATAAGAAACAGATCACCCATTTACTCACTTGTAACACTACTTTTGTGGTGTATGCACTGGTATGCCCATGTGGACTCCGTTACATCGGAAGTACCACTCTCATGCCAAAAAAGAGAGTCCTAGAGCAGATGTGTGCAATTAACAACAAAGATCCGCATTACCCAGTTGCGCAAAACATTCAGACACACCATCTCTCCAACAGTTCGCAATTGAGCTATTTCATAATTGAACAAGTACACACAGGTAACCGAGGGGGCAACAGAGTACAACTGTTACACAAACGAGAATCTAAATGGATCTCAGAGCTTGAAACTAAACAGCTGGGGGGCCACAACTTAGACGAAGAACTAGGAATACACTTGCATGCAGATCAATAATATCCACTTTTTGTAAGTCCGTCTATCTAGCACTCTACTTCCTCTGTCTGATCTGAGTTTACATATTGTTGTTCGCTATTGTGAGTAAGGTCTAACATAATGTTTTTAAACCCTGTATCATGGTTTTAATTCTTCACTTGTGTGTTCATATTTTCACAGGAGGAAAGGAAGGGACCCGCCGCCAGTTGACGGACACTGTTTTCACGGGTTCCCTACCCCTTTCTTCCCCCCATTTGGGGGCTTCACCATATCCAGATAAGATTTCTTTAATGTTATCACATTTTTCGTCTGATGGTTTTCGTGCTTCCTTTTTTGCTCAGGACTGCATCTATTATTTATCGTGTATGTGGCTAACTACACAGTTATACTCATTATGTTGTGATCGAGCTCTCTTAAATGTATGCATACCAAACATGTACGATGAGCCCCGTGACTGCTATATTGAACTATTCAGATGTATGTATTGTGACAACTGCACTGGTACTATATACTCAACCCCTCTGTTATTACCCTGCATATCTGCCAGCTGCAAACATAGTACTCATATACATAATTACTCGATCTATTGACTACTCCTGTTGTACTCACATAGTACATATTCTGGGCACTCGACTGACAGTTTACTTTCTGTTGTAATAGTAGCCACTAACCATTCTGTTATCCTTCATATACAGTCTACCACAATATGATTTTGTGTCCATATACATTACTTAAACGTGTTTTATAATGGCGCTCAAACAGGCATTAAGCCTCCATATTATTAGTTACCATTATAGGACTGTCGGTTATGCAATTAATTTTGTTATGCTAATGATCTAATAGATATACGTTGACATGAAACACTACTTGCATGATGAAATTTTAATCTGCATTTAATGGTTTCCAGTGTTTGTATGCCTTTTTACCCATATACCGACACGTTATAAGATGTCCGCTACATTTTGTTAGTATTTTGCACTTGCCAGTACACATGCGCAATGTAATGTTTGTGGAGTCTGTTTTCTATTGTTATGCACAACCATTGCTAATGTAAATCTTGCAGCCCCGATGCACAAATTGTGTGAACAAGACAGCGCGAGCTGTCGAAACTCGTTACCCCTAGCAATTACATTTTTCACTGATACTATCCCGATACTGCGGACATTTCTCTTTCTAGTGTGTAATTCACTGATGGTTTGCTCCACTGCCATTCCGCACCACTTGCTTCAGGACTGATCTCAACAGGAGCACTGCCTAGTGTGGAATATATATATATATACATATATATGAGGGACAGATTGGTAAAGACATGCCCGGAGGACTTGCAAAGCCTGTGCCCATGGCATCAATAGAAGTACATATAATACACAAGTCTGTAAGATTTCCAAATTATTAACATGTAAAACAGAATTTGCTGTCTATGTACTGTTGTGCCCTTGTGGCCTACAGTACATAGGCATCACCAAATTGCCAGTGCATAAGCGAGTGTTGCAACACTTAAGAGCTATCACCAACCAGGATAACACCTATCCGGTGGCGCGTCACTTCAGGGAACATCATGAATCCAATAACTCAAACCTGAAATACTATGTAATTGACGCAGATCCCACCAGTAGAAGAGAAGGTGACTGAGAAAATAAACTAAGAAAGCTGAAAACTCGGTACATATTGCAGCTAGATTACAAATATCCTGGGGGGCTTAATGCCACAGAGGATTCGCACACTTGCTTAACATAAAATAATCTGACACAGACTTTATGGACTTGATGGATATGTTTTACAGCTATACCCGGATTTTATCTTTTAACCTTCTGGATACACAGTTATATGAATCTATTTTACCTATGGCAATTTTAGTTGATTTTTATATTAGGATCTGGAGAACAGGAATATTTCTATATTTATATAGTCATTTTTATATTGATTAACAGATATTAAATGGTTTTAATAGCCTTTTATCTGTTTTGAGATATTTATGTATTTATTCATACAAGCATAACTTTGCACATTTTTTCCTTTCTCCGTTATATAAAATGACTGATGTGCCGCGATACATAATTCTACAAACTCTGAATGGAAGGTTAAATGTCAATAATTCGAATTATAAACCAATAGAAACAAGTTTCAACTAAATAATAAAATAACATATAAATATAACCTGATGAATTCCAAAAATAAGTAACAAATGAAACTGACCTAGTAGTTCCTGATAAAATATAAACATTTTCTCTGATGTGTTTTTACACATTTTAATAAAAAAAAAAAGAATTTTATGTCGATTAACATGAATTTAAAATTACAGTGTGACAGATTAGGGACTGATCCCAATAATAATTGCCTCATCAATAGAGAGTAGTTCGTAGTATAAACAATTCAAGGTATTATACCGATATGTAGCAGATGTTTTAATTAGGAGCTACATCATTACTGAAAAGGTTAGACATGTTTACTGTAAACAGGATTATTAATTATGACAATCTGTGATACTGAGACAAGTAATTTATTAAACTGGTAGTGCTTGGACTATTTGATCGAGCAGATATTAATTACATATATGAGTTTTCTCAGTATCTTTTCCATGTTCATTACGACAAACATCACATGGTATCTTTTGTATTAGGCACTGTCACTTTAAATATTGCACTTGCTTTACTTGCCACTGTCATGTGATCAAGGCTCAGGTGAGAAGAAATGCGTAATGGCATAAAACATCTCTGCACCGAACCTGGGTCCGTGTAGGTTTCAGGGACGTTATAGTTAGTTGGACATTTCACTAGTACAAAACCAGAGAAATTCACCCGTTATAGTTAGCTGAGCTAACTATAACTCGCGCCCCCACAATGCAATGCTGATGATGTCACTTATTACATCATTCATGACATGGTCAGTGACATCACTGATGACATCTCAAATGACATCACTGATGACATCATCCACATGATAATCTGATGCACCTCCTCACACCCTAATATAACCTTTGATGCAGACTACCATTTTCGAAACCATAGACACACCAGTTACTACATACCCACTCACTGATTCCTAGGTCTATACACATGTCTGCTCATTCATCCATACAGTTACTCATACATGCAGTCACTCATCAATACAGCACTCATACACCTATACAGACACTCATTCACCACTACTCACCCACTGAGTTACTCACACACCTAGTCAGTCATGCAAATAATCAATCACACTCCCATTTACTCACCTATACAGTTATACACACACTACTTCACTTACTCATACAGACACTAACACATACTTACTCTCTTCTTCAATCACTGACACAAGCACACACTCATCCATACAGCCACTCTCACAATCACTCACTCTCACATATAGTCATTTATATACTCCAACACTCACATATTCTGCCTTTCACACATGCAGTTATTCACACATGTACCACTGAGACATCCATTCACTCAGCAACACACCCATACACACATTCACCCACCCATGCAGCCCTTCACAGATGCACTCTTGAACTCATACACCCACTGAATCACCTACTCACACATCCATGCACAGAGTCACACACCCCCACCCACCCACAGAGACACTCAGGCACCCATACAGATAGTCAGACAACCAATCAATAACCAATATAGACACTCATGTAGCTACTCACCAACCCATGCAGCAGCTTATACACCAACTGACAGACTAATACAGACATTCACACAGTTTAGTCACTAACCCATGCATTCAGTAAGACATGATTAATTACTCACTTATACAGTCAGTCAAACACCTACTAAATCAACTATTCAGACACTAGTACACCCACTCATTCTTCCATATACCTTGGCATATGTATGTATATAAAACCTATTTAAACTTTACAGAAACACATAGTCACTGGATGATGTCATCAGTGATGTCATTTGAGATGTCATCAGTGCTGTCATTGGCCATGTAATGAATGATGTAATATGTGACGTCATCAGCAGTGCATTGCGGGGGTGCGAGTTATAGTTAGCTCAACTAACTATAACGGGCGAATTTCTCTGGATTTGTACTAGTGAAATGTCCAACTAACTATAATGTCCCTGAAACCTATGTTTTTTTCAGAGAATTTCTATGGTTTCTTAAAGGCTTATGTCTAACTATAACGTCCCTGAAACCTATGTTTTTTTCAGTGAATTTCTAAGGTTTTCTCAAAATGCTAATTTCTATCTATGGCGTCCCTGAAACCTGTGATTTTTTCAGTATATTTCTAAGGTTTTTAAAATGCTAATTTCCATCTACACCTAGATAGGTAAGACATGTGCAGAAAGAGAAAGAAAGGCACTGAAAGAAGCAAGAGAAGCGCAGAAAGAAGCAAGCGAAGTACAGAAAAAGGCAAGAAAAGTGCAGAAAAAAGCAGGAGAGGTGCAAAAAGAGGAAGAAAGGTGCAGAAAGAAGCAGGAGAAGTAGTGAAAGAAGCAAGAGAGGTGCAGAAGGAAGCAAGATAAGTGCGGAAAGAAGCAAGAGAGTTGCAAAAAGGAGAGAGTGAGGTGCATAAAGAGGCAAGAGAGGTGCAGAAAGAGACAAGAGAGGTGCAGAAAGAGGCAAGAGAGGTCCAGAAAGAGGAAGAAAGGTGCAGAAAGAGGCAAGAAAAGTGCAGAAAAAGGAGGAAAGGTGCAGCAAGAGAAGCAAAGAAAGAAGCAAGAGGGGTACAGAAAGAATTAAGAGAGGTGCATAAAGAAGAGAGTGAGGTGCAGAAAGAGGCAAGAGAGGTGCAGAAAGAGGCAAGAGTCGAGTAGAAAGCCAAGAGATGTGCAGCTAGAAGCAAGAGAGGTGAAGAAAGAGGCAAGAGAGGTGCAAAAAGAGGTAATAGAGGCAGAGAAAGAGGCAAGAGAGGTGTAGAAAGAGACAAGACTGTTGCAGAAAGAGGCAATATATGTGTAGAAAGAGGCAATAAAGGTGCAGAAAGAGGCAAGAGAGGTGCAGAAAGAGGCATGAGGGGTGCAGAAAGAAGAGAGTGAGCTGCAGAAAGAAGGAAGAGAGGTGTATAAAGAGGCAAGAGAGGTGCAGAAAGAGTCTACAGAGGTGCAGAAAGAGATAAGAGGTGTAGAAAGAGTCAATAGAGGTACAGAAGGAAGAAGAAAGGTGCAGAAAGAAGCAAGTGAGCTGCAGAAAGAGGCAAGTGAAGAGCAAAAAGACTCAAGAGAGGTGCATCAAGAGGCAAGAGAGGTGCAGAAAGAGGAAGACATGTTCAGAAAGAGGCAAGAGAGGTACCAAAAGAGGCAGGAGAGGTGCAGAAAGAAGAGAGTGAGTTGCAGAAAGAGGCAAGAGAGGTGCAGAAAGAGGCAAGAGAGTTACAGAAAGAGGCAAGAGAGGTGCAAAAGAGGCAAGAGTGGTACAGATAGAAGCGAGTGAGCTGCAGAATGAGGTAAGAGGGGTGCTGAAAGAGGCAAGATAAGTGCAGAAAGAAGAGAGTGAGCTGCAGAAAGAGGCAAGAGACGTGCAGAAAGAGACAAGAGACAAATAGATTGCTAACATTCTATATTTATTACAAAAGTGTGGCACGCCTGATGTCATCTTGATACACTCAAAACTGAAATACCTAAAGCATTTCCTTTAGAAAGTATAGAAATGAGAGGGTCTTATTTGCGTGGAAATTATGGTTAGTGCTCTAAAAACTAAAATGAGGACATATTTTCTGAGTTCTCAAATAGCGACAAACCACTTTTAAATTTTGTGTTATCTTTATGTTTTTTATCCAGTTGACCACTTGATTAAATGTTACGCTTAGGGGAGAGAATGTGGTGTTACTTCCAGAGCTGCAGACTTTGCAACTGGGGAACCAAGTTGGAGTTTCTGCTTCATCTCGACATTCTGTGATTCTGGTCAAATCACTTAATCTCCCTATGTCTACAACCAAAATGAGTTTGTCCTTTTATGAAGCAACCAATGCTCATGTAAAGCACTCCAATATCTGACCAGCCTGCACTATATAAAACTGCAAAACAACAAAGGATAAAAAGTGTTTTCCACAATTCTGTCATTGGGCTATACATGAGCTACATCTGGGTGATATTTGTGCTACATTTGGGCTCCTTTTTCTCTGGTGGCCATCTTGGAAGACTTCAATTAAATTAATTAAACTTTATTCGATCTGATTTAGAAAAATAGATCATAAAGTGTACATAAAACAGTAAATCCTCGTTCTTAATACAATACAGTGAGAATTAATTAAAACCAGTAGGTAAAACAGGTGTTACAAAGCCCAGTTCAGAGCAACTTCAGGTTAACAGAATAGTAAAGTTCAATATTTCGCAAGATCAATCTCATTTACTTCTGCAAAATACGCAATAAGGGGTCCAAGTAAGATGCAACGCTCCAATACCTGACCAGTCCGTACTATATAAAACTGCAAAAAAATAAAGAATATAAAGTGTTTTACAAACTTCTGTAATTGGGCTATATGTGGGCTACATTTGGGCTCTTTTTCCTCTGCTGGCCATCTTGGGAGACCTATTTGTTATGAAGTTTCCTAATTTCCTCATTTACTGCAGTCTCCTCAGTAGGAAATGCTTTCAGTATTTTACTTTGATTCCATCAAGAAGGCGTTCAGATGTGTCACACATTTGCCATAAATTCAGAATGTTAGCACTCTAGTTGCTCATTAGATCACTGTAGTAAAGCTACTGCTCACCAGGGAGTTAACTGGAAGTCTACTGCTGATATTGAAAGTGATTGTTTCAGTCTGTATGTCAGAATTATCTAATGAAATAGAAGAGGATTTGAGATTTCACTTAAAACATGCCCCAATGTTGCTTTCTGCAGCACTAACCATAATTTCTATGGCAAAATGAACCCCCTCATTTGGTTCCTTATTAAATAAATTGTTTGAAGGGTTACCAGTTTATTCTAATCAATATGGCTTCAGGTGTGCCATAATTATGTCATAAGGAAGACTGTTAGCGCACTAGTTGTTCTTTAGAACACTCTGGGAAGCTGCAGTAGAACACAAAGGAATCAACTGACCGGCTGCTCCTGTTGAAATATAACAGGAAGATATTTGAGATCTCACTTTAAACATGTGCTAATTTTTCTTTCTACAGCACTAACCATAATTTCTATGACAAAATTAACCCCCTCATGTTGTTCCTTTTTAAATTAAATGTTTTAAGTGTTACCAGTTTATTCCAAGCAAGATGGCTTCAGGTGTGCCATCATTTTGTCATAAGTAAGACTGTTAGCGCTCTAGTTGTTCTTTAGAGCACTCTGGGAAGCTGCAGTAGAACAGGCTGCTCCTGTTGAAATATAACTGGAAGATATTTGAGATCTCACTTAAAACATGTCCTACATTTTATTTCTAGAGTACTAACCATAATTTCTATGACAAAATGAACCCCATCATTTTGTTCCTTTTTAAATTAAATGTTTTAAGTGTTACCAGATTATTCCAATCAAGATGGCTTCAGGTGAGCCATACTTTTGTCATAAGTAAGGCTGTTAGCGCTCTAGTTGTTCTTTAGAACACTCTGGTAAGCTGCAGTAGAACACAAAGGAATCAACTGACAGTCTCTGCACTTGTTGGATGTACATGTTTTACTGAGAATGTCAGACTTCATTCTCACATGACTGAGAAATATAATGTTAATGTAATTTTAGCTTCTGCAGCACCTTCCAAAGCTCTATTGGACAAGCATGAGAAAATAGTTTTCTCTCAAATATGACTCATGATCTCCCAGCAGAAGGTTTTTTCACAGGGTAAAATTACCTTAGAACACACCACAATTCCTACAATTAGTATGGTATCATCAACAAATGAATTCTAATGTAACTAAAGTCTGTTACCACCCTTTATAGTTCTCCTTTTGGTGACCCTCAAAATCTTCTATTCACTACAATGCATTTCAATGAGGTGCTACATGTATATTGGTCCCAAGATGGCTGCCAGCAATTCCAGGATGAAGTGCTGACAGTCAATCAGATCACACAATGAGATGTGTCGTTAGGCTCCGCCCAGATATCAATATATTTTTTTAAATTTCTTAGAAACTACTGAACGGATTTACACCATTTAAAAAAAAGGTTGCTTTCTGAACTAAGAGCAATCTTTTCGGCAAATTTGGTGTAATTCCGTTCAGCAGTTCAGGCTGTAGCCGTGTCTAAAGTTTCCTATGGAAATTAACCTGGGGAAAATGCGTTTTGGGACCCCCCCTTTTTCGCGACCCTCCTTGATGAATCACCCCGAAACTTTCGAGACAGGAGCTGACCGGAACAGGCCATTAGTTTAGAAAATTACACAAAGATTCGTCAAACGGCGCCAAAGATATTGGCAAAAGAAAAAACGCTTTTTAAATAGAAACAAGGTCCTAACTATAACTACCTACTGGCGGCCAGTAAATATATATATATGTGTAGCACAGAATTGAGTTTCGATAAATGCATCCAAGAGAGCAGTCTTAGATTTTCAGCACGAGGCTACAAAGAAAAAGATATCAAAACAGCCCTGGCCAAAGTCAAAATGAAATCCAGAGATGAGTTATTTAAAATGAATGTGACTATGACAACTATTGATACAGACAATCAACACAATTTGAAAGAGCAGACCAAATAATGAGATTTGTAACCACCCACAGTTGTCAGCATAAAAAAATAAGGACCATAATCAATAAACACTGGCCTATTATTCAAACTGATTTAGTCTTAAATCAAATGTTTCCGAGCCCTCCCGCCTTGACTTTTAGGAAACCTAAATCCATGTACAATGCCCTTGTAAAATCTAGCCCTGAACTGATCAACAATCCAGTTCAACCCAAAAATATGTGGCTAGCTCCCCGTAATGGTTTTATTAAATGCAACACATGCAGGGCATGTAAGTTTGGTGTTAATACATCACAATATACGACCATATACGGCCCCACAACCAGTAATCTCAAGGCTAGGTACACGTGCTGTACCGAATATGCAGTTTATGTGTTAAGTTGCACCTGTGGACTTCAATACATAGGTAGCACTAAACTTCAGGTACACATGCGTATTTTACAACATCTCAGAGCCATAGTCAATTCTGATATGACTTATCCAGTAGCCAGACATTTTAAGGCTACCCACAACAACAAATTGGAGGACCTGAGATACTATGTCATAGCTGCCATACCACCTATGAGAAGGGGAGGTAACAGGGAAAAGACTTTGAGACAATTGGAGGCCAGATTTATACTTGAATTAGATACCAGTACCCCAATGGATTGAACAATGGGGAGGAATTATATAACTTTTTATAATTATTTATTGATATTTATAATTATTTTAAGGTCTATAATTATTAGGACCCTTTTGAGGTTTTAGCCTATTTTGGTTTTAACCTGTTAATTGTTTTTATATCTAACAATTGATAACTGGTTTTTATTATCTAACTAGTTTTATTATTATTTTAGCGGGTTTCAATCTCATTCAATGGAAGGTTTATTTATTACAGTTTAGCTGACATTTTAGACAATCATTAAATTCTAGTATATTTTTAGTGGATTAACACCAATAACCCTGATCATGTGATGAAAAAATACAGAAGGAGAAAAAGTAAAAATAAAGGTGAATAACTACAACGAATTGGAATGTATATATAAAATCAGAAGGCAATAAAAAAGAAATAAAATAAAATAACAAAATAATAAATAAAGTAACTAAAAGAGAGAGTAAGAGAAAGTAAAAAGTAGAAAATTAGTTTAGAAACAACCGCCTAAGTTCGAATCACTACTGTTTTTTTTAATAATTTGGTTTTATGGGACAATCACTCTAGTATATTTGTTATATGCTCCACAAGGAACTGGATTAGGTAGCAGCAATTTGTTTGTTGGGGTTGACTAAATGATGAAAAACAATGAACTTCTTAGATTATATGACTGATAGGCCCACTCAACATTTCAATTCAATGATTAAATATATGTTGTATGCATACTGTCATAGATTTTGAGATAATTGGTAATGGATTCTTATTACTATTAACCCCACAATACCGCATTTATTTTTAAGAGGATTAACCAATGCGTCTGTTACGTGTTTATAAATGGAGTATTTTATTTATGTTGATTAAGTCACATGACACTTGTAGGGTGAGGGGGCTTTAAAAATGAAAAAATAGCCAAGTCTGGTCATGTGATCAAGCCCACTAGTTGGGTGAAACGCGTTATCTGCCATGCCGGTCATTGTTTGTGAATAAACAGAAGAATATACCTGCACACAAATCAGAGTCCGTGTCCCTTTCTTCAGCTGAACTGCTGTCGCTGGGAAATTTTATGATATATATATATATATATATATATATATATATATATATACGAAACTGCTAGACTCCTCGAACCTCCGCTTCCAAACCACAACAGCAGCAGCAGCGGCGAACAAAGGAGAACGGACCCCGATTGCTGGCAGGAAGATTTTATTCTTGTCCTTCGCTTAGTGACGCGTTTTGGGCACAGCCGTACCCTTGATCACACACTCGTAGCAGGCTGCCAATACATTTTAAATAAGCCACGTGAGTTTCACTTCCTGTGTCACATGATCATGGACATGGGCAACAGACTAGTAAGGAAGACAGATATCGTGTAATCAACAACACAACCATCTTAACTTTCTTGCAAACTTAAGTAATTTGCTAAATTGTGCAAATCTCCAATTTAGACTTGATGTTTAAAGCAAATACATAAATAAATATATTTACAAGTCAACACGGGTACTGGCTAAAAAAGTGAACCATATTAAAAACACTGTTAATAAATAGGATAAAATATCACTAATAAAACAGTATCATCATGGTGCCACATAGTCCAGCTATGAACCAGCGGAGGTCTAGCATAACAGCATAAATACTGGTAATAATGTAGTTTAGGCCTAATTGTTGTTGTTATGTATCTATATACTAGTCTGAACTAATGAAAAAGTGCCAATAAACTATGTGCAAAATATAGTAAATAATCTCCTTTCCTCAAATTCATCTCTTTGGGAAAACGGACTGTCCAATGTGAGTGAAACACCTAAAAAATCCCAACACTTATGAAAAGTTGGGACATGTGCAAAAGAAGCAAAAGCAGCAGAGGTTCACTATTGAATAATGGACACTAGCAAAGAATATGTGTATAAGAAACCCATTGAATATTCTCGAGAACAAGGTAGTTCAACTCCAATAAAAGGAGGGAGTAGATGTCTGAAAAAATTATTCTATGTATATATATACGAGTATATATATATATATATAAATATTTAAAAATATATAAAAATATATTTAAAAATATTTAAAAATATTGTTGAGAGAGGTGGCTGTAAGACATCACTGTCCTGCACAGGTGTAAAAAGTGTACAAAATGTAAAAAGTGTACAAAATGCAGAAAGTGTACAAAATGTGTATAACGTTAAAGAAATGTGTACACATGACAGATCTCCAGTTCAGTCGGAGTAGTAATACAGTATAAATCACCACATATTTCTATAAGAAATTGTGTAAATCTTCTGTTGTGTTGAGGCCGTGTGGTGTTCTACTATCCAATTCCAGAATAATGCCCGATTCTAGTTGTCTAAGTTTCTTTTCTTTGTTGCCACCCCTTCTTAGGGGGGGAATCGCATTATTACATAGTA
Organism: Triturus cristatus; assembly: GCF_964204655.1. Classification (NCBI taxonomy): domain Eukaryota; kingdom Metazoa; phylum Chordata; class Amphibia; order Caudata; family Salamandridae; genus Triturus; species Triturus cristatus. The sequence continues at coordinate 1,195,163,237 of NC_140591.1, forward strand.
ACAGAGGCAATTAAGATCGTTGTTGTGTTCTCGTTTGAAATGCCGGGCTACAGGGTATGATGGATCATTATTAACTATAGCCCGGATATGCTGCAATATTCTGACGTGCACCTGCAGCTTAGTACTTCCCACGTAACGTAAGCCACAGGTGCACGACAGAACGTATACAGCATACTCAGTGCAGCAGCTATAATTTCCTTGAATGGTGTGTTTCTCTTTTGAGAATGGAGTGGTGTAATGAGTAGTATTTACACCAAACTTACACGCACGACACGAAGAACACTTGAAAAAACCTTTCCTTGGTTTGAGCCACGTACCAGTGATACCAATCCCTGGGCAGCTCTTTTCTAATTGGCTCCTCATATATATATATCCATCATACAGGTAAGCCCCAAGGAGTGACTCCACATGAAGTTGTATCGCACTTGCTTTAATTCACAACCTGCAAACAGTCAGCATTCGAGTACAGGTTTCACAAATGTTTCTTTATGCCAGACGCGTTTCAGGATTCACAAAGATCCCTTCCTCAGTGGCGTTGTTTGAAGATAGTCCGAGCACTCTCAGCGCACAATTTATATTCCAAATGCCGTCCCCCAGTGGGCGTGGCCATTCACATGGTTTTCTGGGCATTGTAGTGCGCTGTAATCTTCCCCTTGTGGGGTGGCCCCTTCTTACTTCAATAATGGTGAAACTAAATGAAGTCCAAGTGGATGGAAGCCACGTACTCGAACCAGCTTGTCACGCTTTATGGTTGTGAACTCCGTGCATTAAAGCCAGCACCACCCTGCAATGGCGCTGTACTTCCTTCGTCCAGTAACTGCCAGCAACACGTTGGAGCCCACACGGACCCGCACTACTGCGGTGGGCCTCACTCCGCGGCTGTACTTCCTTCGTCCCGTAACTGCCAGCAACACGTTGGAGCCCGCATGGACCCGCACTACTGCGGTGGGCCTCACTCCGCGGCTGGGCACAGCCGTAATATAGCCATCATACAGGTAAGCCCCAAGAAGTGTATGATGGATATATTACAGCTGTGCCCAGCCGTGGAGTGAGGCCCACCGCAGTAGTGAGTCACTCCTTGGGGCTTACCAGTATGATGGATATATATATATATATATATATATATATATATATATATATATATATATATATATATATATATATTCTTTCAAAAAATGCCCGTGCATGAAGACGCTACTCAGCAACAGTCCATTCAACTGAAATTTATTAGGCATACCGGCATTTCACCTTCTGATAATTACAATGCCTGACGCGTTTCGAAGATGCCTATCTCCTTGTTCACAGGCTGAAAACGTGCACATTACCGGAAAAGGAACCTCTATTATTTTATTCAGTTTTATGCCCTCCAGTGGGCCTTTAAGGTAAGTTCACTCTCGGCGCAGGCTGGTACCTGTAGTTCTCTTTTTATCAATTATTACCCTCCAGTGGGTTGGTAACGTGCCGTGACTTCTCTCGATCTTTGACCCCTCAGTGGGCCTCCAGAATGCTTGTGCCGGTTACTTTAAAAGAACTGTTGCCCCGCAATTAGCGACAACAGACAGTCCTGTGCCTCTGCGGTCTCCTTCACTTTTTTGGAGTGGTGCAGTCTTCCCGGCTCGGACCCGCCGGTAAAACATTCTTTCAAAAAATGCCCGTGCATGAAGACGCTACTCAGCAACAGTCCATTCAACTGAAATTTATTAGGCATACCGGCATTTCACCTTCTGATAATTACAATGCCTTACGCGTTTCGAAGATGCCTATCTCCTTGTTCACAGGCTGAAAACGTGCACATTACCGGAAAAGGAACCTCTATTATTGTATTCAGTTTTATGCCCTCCAGTGGTCCTTTAAGGTAAGTTCACTCTCGGCGCAGGCTGGTACCTGTAGTTCTCTTTTTATCAATTATTACCCTCCAGTGGGTTGGTAACGTGCCGTGACTTCTCTCGATCTTTGACCCCTCAGTGGGCCTCCAGAATGCTTGTGCCGGTTACTTTAAAAGAACTGTTGCCCCGCAATTAGAGACAACGGACAGTCCTGTGCCTCTGCGGTCTCCTTCACTTTTTTGGAGTGGTGCAGTCTTCCCGGCTCGGACCCGCCGGTAAAACATTCTTTCAAAAAATGCCCGTGCATGAAGACACTACTCAGCAACAGTCCATTCAACTGAAATTTATTAGGCATACCGGCATTTCACCTTCTGATAATTACAATGCCTGACGCGTTTCGAAGATGCCTATCTCCTTGTTCACAGGCTGAAAACGTGCACATTACCGGAAAAGGAACCTCTATATATATATATATGTGCACACTCATACATTGTGTAGTTATAGTAGTTATTGCTAGGACTGCGTTTCCATAGGAAATTTAATTTTTGTTTGCCAATAACTTTGGCACAGTTTGACGAATATTCACAAAGCATTTTAAAAAATAGTGTCAAACACCTCAGCTTCTTCCAGGTATGTTTATATGTGATCTGTCAAGCGGGTGCCAGAAAAGCGGGGGTCCCAAAACATGTTTTCCACAGGTGAGATTCCATAAGAAGATTAAATATAATTACATGGACTGAAAATCAGAGTAGTCGTCTGTGGTCTAATGGGACACACCTTGCGCACCATCCCTATCGAGCATGACTACTATCAGGTTGCTGGAATGTAGAAGACTGCCAGTGGAGGTAGCAATAGCATTTATAGTGGCAAGGCAGGCTTTTTTGCTGGTCTCTGCCGGTGAAAATTGCCTACCCGTATCTCCCACCTGTTTAAATTGATCTTCCAGTCCCCAATAACTGAGTCCTATACCCATTCATGTGGAACATAGATATAGTATGTGTGCTCCTTTCTGCCTGTATATATGAACTTGATTCACAAAGGTGAGTTACTACTACTAACTTTACTACTAGTAAAGTTACTAGTAGTAAAGTTACTGGTTGTAAAGTCACTACTAGTAGGTTTACTAGAAGTAAAGTTACTAGTAGCAACTTATCTTTGTGAATACCAAAAAGAAGTAAACTTGGAATTTAGTTTATGTTGTCTACTTTTTGGTATTCACAAAAGTAAGTTACTTCCAGTAACCTTACTACTAGTACAGTTACTACTAGTAAAGTTATCAGTATTAAAGTTACTACTAGTACAATTCCTAGTAGTAAAGATACTAAGAGTAACTTACCTTTGTGAATACCAAAAAGTAGTAAAATTACACTTAAGTCTAAGCTTACTTTTGTGAATTGGGCCCTATGCGTATGGAGCTTATTTGATACAGGAAGCCATGGCCACTCTGGAATCCATTTTGTTTTGGCCAGGGGTGGGACCACTGCCTGGCGCAGCATCAGAAAATGAAAATTAAAACGATACTCTAGCATCTTTTTATTTTTCGTTTGCCGGCTCTGAGCCAGCATGGAGGGGCAGGGCATGGGACGGGGAGTAGAAGTGCTTGTGCACTCCTTAAGTATGCATATGTGTTTGGCCGGCCATATCAGGCCAACCAAAACGCACATGCGCACCTAGGTTTCTCCAGCCCGGCTGAATTCAGCAGCTGGGCTGGAGAAACCCCACAGACTCCATGACCTGAGCGGAGCATCTGTCCTGCCTGCTCAGATCAATCCCCGCACAGCTCTGCAGCAAGAGGATTGGATGGGAGTTTGTGTCCCAGGGGCTGCTGGGACCAGGGAAAGGCCAGCAGGAGCGATGAGATGTGGGAGGCGACTGGTGGCGTCAGCTAAATTTTAAAAATTATTATTATTAAACCATCTGTCCCCCCGCTCACTCTCCCCCATTCACCCACTACCCTTTGTTAGTGGTGGCCCCCAATGGTTTTTTCTACGTCTAAGTACCTATGTTGTAGGTTTGGAGAGTGCCCTATAGCAGATGCGGATGGAAGGGTACCTCTAGGGAAGGGCAATGCAAGGATCCCTTCTAGTGGGTCAGACAAACCTTTATGTTGAGGAGAAGATACAGAGAGCCACTTTGAAATTTTGTGAGTTTCTCATGCCCTTTCCAGCAAGTTGTTCAATAGAAGGGCTAACCCCTTCTATCATCAACACATCCTTCGACACCGCCACCTTCCCTGAGAGCTGGAAGCACGCCGAACTCAGCGCTCTACTCAAGAAACCCACAGCGGACCCCACCGAACTCAAGAATTACCGCCCCATCTCGCTTCTCCCGTTTCCAGCCAAAGTCATCGAGAAGACCGTCAACAAGCAGCTGGCCGCCTTCCTCGAGACTAATGGATCCCTCGACCCCTCACAGTCTGGCTTCCGAGCCAACCACAGCACCGAGACCGCCCTCATCGCCGCCACCGATGACATCCGAGCACTGATGGACAACGGAGAAACAGCGGCCCTCATCCTCCTAGACCTCTCCGCGGCATTCGACACTGTCTGCCACCGCACCCTAGTACAGCGCCTCAGCAACGTCGGAATCCAGGACAAGGCTCTGGAATGGATCATCTCCTTCCTCGACGGAAGAACACAGAGAGTCCGCCTACCACCGTACAAGTCAGAGGCCACCGAAGTCATCTGCGGCGTCCCTCAAGGATCCTCGCTGAGCCCCACCCTCTTCAACGTCTACATGAGCCCCCTCGCAGCCATCGCACGCCAACACAACCTCAGCATAATCTCCTACGCCGACGACACCCGGCTGATCCTCTCCCTGACCAATGACCCCGCCGCCGCCAGAGCCAACCTGCACAAAGGGATGAAAGAGGTAGCCGAGTGGATGACGACCAGCCGCCTGAAACTGAACTCAGACAAGACGGAGGTCCTCATCCTGGGCTCTTCACCCTCCGCCTGGGATGACTCCTGGTGGCCTCCCGCCCTGGGCACCGCACCCAAACCGACAGACCATGCACGCAACCTGGGCTTCATCCTGGACTCCTCCCTCTCCATGACCAGGCAAGTCAACAACGTCTCCTCGGCGTGCTTCAACATCCTACGCATGCTACGGAAGATCTTCTGGTGGATCCCCACCGAGACCAGGAAGACCGTCACCCAGGCCCTCGTCACTAGCCGACTGGACTACGGCAACGCCCTCTACGCCGGTACCACCGCCAAGCTCCAGAAGAGACTCAGCGGATCCAGAACGCCTCAGCCAGACTCATCCTCGACATCCCACGAACCAGCCACATCTCCGGACATCTGAGAGACCTACACTGGCTCCCCGTCAACAAAAGAATCACCTTCCGCCTCCTCACCCACGCACACAAAGCCCTACACGACCAAGGACCGAGCTACCTCAACAGCCGAATCAACTTCTACGCTCCCAAACGCCACCTCCGATCAGCCAACCACGCCCTCGCCGCCGTCCCCCGCATCCGAAGAGCGACGACAGGAGGAAGGTCCTTCTCCTACCTGGCCGCCAAGACCTGGAACTCCCTCCCTTCCGACCTGCGCCTAACCCAAGACCACCTCTCCTTCAGGAAGAAGCTGAAGACCTGGCTGTTCGAGCAGTAGCGGCTCCCCCCTTCCCCCAGCGCCTTGAGACCCTACAGGTATGTAGTGCGCTTTATAAATGTCTTTGATTGATTGACCCCTACAGGTTAACAAAAGGGGTGTGCAAAATACATGTAATTCGCTTTTGCACAATTGCATTCAATTCAGTTCACTTTTTTAGCTTTCTTGTTTTGATTCTATCCTGCCAGAAGACTCTCAGCACCATACACCTTTCTGCTCACACCTCGTAACAAAGACTTTGGCTAGACCAGTCAGTGGAATAGCAAAAGAGCCTAGAACTGTTCGCAGAACTGAGTGAATACACAAATTGGGTCTGCAACCGTAGTATAAAGGTGGGGCAGAAACCTCCAGCCAGTGTGGCAAGATTTCATTACCAGGAATCTGAAGTCTTCACACTAGTGGCAACAGAGAACTTCTCTGTGTTCCACAGTTGCAAAATACACCATCAACTTCCCTTTCAAGTTTCATAACCAAAAACCTGGGAACGTCAACAACTAGGAGTGATAAAATGGCTGCCTGGACCCTGCTTCACAGGAGAGAGTTGACTAACTGCTCAGAAATTCCTATTTCATATCATGGATGTAACCAGTCATGCCAAGTTAAGTGTTAGCCACAATACTAGATGTGGCCTGGTCTTTTTGAAAAATTCTGACATTTTGCACACATACAACATATGAGTATTGAGCAGTTAGTGACATCGTATTGGAAGTAGCACCACAACTATATTTCGATCAAATTAGGGGCATCATCTGCAGGCAGAGAATAATGTATTATGCTATTAAAGCCATGGTCTCAAACTTCTTTCTTGAGTGTTGTGCCTTTGGGGTTAACTTTGACTCAAAAAACAAACTCTGTTTTAACTGTCATTCTGTAATGGCTACTATGCCAAAAGTCATGGTTTTGCCTATGAGCATATGTCACAGAATAGATAGTTTATCATCATCATCATCAACAAACTTTATTCGGTTTTATGAGTTAAACCATAAAAGTCAAACAAACATGATTAAAAACGTGTTCCACAATACAGTTTAACAACTGTTCATACGTCAAATTACACTGGGTTCATAACTAAAATACATAAATTACAGTGCAGAAATTAATCACAACTTGACCTGAGTCTTAGGGCTGCCCTTACAAAGTTAAGAGTGTACAAAACAATATCTGTAGAAAGAAGTTGTAAAAAGATAAAAGCTGGTTTAACCCTCCTGAAACCAGCCTTTTTAAGGATAGGGATAATAAATAATTTTCTGGAAAGATCCTAAAAACTGCAGAACATTAAAAAGTGCATCATGTCCTGAGGAGACTCTCCGTAGCTGCCACAGGGCATGAGACACTGAACTCTGTGGGAGCCATGCGGTTGAGCCAGGAGATATTGGAAAAGATCTAGCCGAAACCTCCTCAATAAAAAAACGATCAAAAATGCTTTTGAGACCTAAAAGATATGGTTCTGTGGTTGGCACCATTTTTAACATATTGTGCCTACGCACACTGGGCTAGCTAGTTTATCATAGAATAAATAGACATCAAACTTTCAGATTATAAAGTGTGTCAAAATTCACTTAATTTCAGCTGAATCTCCTGCGAGAATCACCCACCTACAATGGCAACTATTTTCACAACTTTAAAATCCGTAATAGAGCAGCAATAAGAGTCATTTATATTTAGCAATCTATAATGAGTTATAATAAATTAATAGTTGAATGCTCATGGCCGATACAGGAGTGGTGAGCTCCATGTATTATCATTGCAATAATTTTGTGTTGTGTGAAGGCAGTCAAAGATATTGTGAGATCTCATATAGCTGTTGAGGCAAGAAATGGGTCCAGACAAAGATCTTAATATCAGTTTTTTTATTCATATAACATCCATGCACGTCGATTCTCCAAAATGCCAGGGGGAGCAAAAGTGACATCACATGCCCTTTGATCTGCTCAGGGTTAATAAAATAACAAAAAAGGTTGCTTAAGGAGGCACATGCCTATTTTAGACATTAAACGGCCAAATATGATGTCGGTCATAAATGTCACACTGCCATCAGACCCCGCTTGACCACCCTCCATTTTACAATGGCGGGTGTATGGTAGGCAGTGAGAAACCGACCACCACAGATCTGATGAGCTCAAGGAGCTCGTCGGTCCATTGGTGGGACTTGCATCCCTACAACAGTAGCGGTGCCTGCTCAAGCACCACCATATGGATAACAATGTCCCTTTCCGCCGGCTGTTTCATGGCAGTTAACCCACCATGAAAAGGGAGGCATAAAGGGACATTGAGGGCCCCTAGTGGGCCCCTCTTCCCCTTTGCTCTGAACTTTGGGTTCTGGGGCAGCACCCTCCTACATATTCCTGCACCATGTGGCAGGCACCGCATGGTGCCTGCTATATAGTGCAGGGATATTAAATATGTGTCTGTTTTGTACTGCAGCGTGTGCTGCAGCCCACAGCACACCCGCAATGCAAAATATACATATTGCGACCGCCTTGATGGCGGTTGCAATGTAACCGCCATGGCGGGACCAACAACAGGTTGTCGGGTGGTCCCATCCCCATCATAATCAGGCCCTATATATTGCGCAGCTGCCCCAAGAAATTTAAATATTGGGGAATCAGTGGGCATACCATGGGTTGGACATTGGGATTGTCTGATGTGGGGTGTAAATATCGACTTCCCACAAATGTATCTCATCAAAAATATCGTGACATGGAAATATCGTCAGCAAGAATATCGTTGACAAGAATTTCTATTTTAAGGTAAGTAATATCAAATATTAAAATATCGAGGTTATTAATTTCAATGACAATAATATAGTTGTTTATAATATCGATTTTTAATTATTGTTCTGTATTTTGGTATATTTTTGAAATGTATATGATGTAATTTCTTTAGATACATTATTGTTTATGCTTTTTAATGCGTTTGTAAAAATAATTGTAGGTATTAAATTTAATTTAAGTAGTTTTTGTTATTTTTAGTACCGTAGCGGGTTGTGAGTTTATAGGGGTACAGGGTAGGGAGTAATTATAATATATTGATTATTTTGAATTAATAGTAATAATTCAATTATTAATTAATTATGCTCATAGAGGTGCCGATTCCAATCGGGTAAAACCCGGGTACGAATGGTCGTAAGGAGCGTATTCTCCGTACGACTCGTACCCGGGAAATCCTCCTTACAAACCAGCAAGTACGATTTGTACAGAAATACAATTTCTGTACAAATCGTAAAAAACTACGTGCGGCGAAAAAATACCCACAATTCCGATCCGGGACATCGCGTACGTGACGTCCGGACGGACTCAGGCAGCGTTCTACAGACCAGCAAGTACGATTCGTGCCTACGTCACTCCGCATGGATCATTTTTTACGGCAGCCAAAAACTCCCGGGAAATTGAGGACGATGCGAAGAAGGAGTGGTACTCGACGGACAGCCATGGATCCCATCCTACGTGTCATCCCGGCCCTCCAAGTCTACGACCTGGTGCACTGAAACTGCCGCGCACGCCGCAGAAGGTCAGCACAACACCCGGGGGCAGGAAACATAACCTCTACCTAATTTTAAAAATACCATATACTGTCCATACATTACCTCCAGGGTCTGGTCACTTTGGGGGGCGTGTCCACCAATCCCCGCGTACGCGTACCCGTCACCACTACAATGGTGGTACGGGCCGTACCCACGCCCTCAGAGCGTGTGTATGGCCAGTACCACGCGTACCCCTACATCACCACTACAATGGTGGTACAGCCCGTACCCATGCCCTCAGAGCGTGTGTACGGCCTGTACCACGCGTACCCCTACATCACCACTACAATGGTGGTACGGGCCGTACCCACGCCCTCAGAGCATGTGTACGGCCCATACCACGCGTACCCCTACATCACCACTACAATGGTGGTACGGGCCGTACCCACGCCCTCAGAGCGTGTGTATGGCCCGTACCACCCGTACCCCTACATCACCACTACAATGGTGGTACAGCCCGTACCCAAGCCCTCAGAGCGTGTGTACGGCCCGTACCACGCGTACCCCTACATCACCACTACAATGGTGGCACGGGCCGTACCCACGACCTCAAAGCGTGGGTACGGCCCGTACCACCATTGTAGTGGTGATGTAGGGGTACGCGTGGTGCGGACCGTACCCAACCTATGAATGCGGGGGTACAGACCGCATCACCAGTACCCCTAATGCACCAGTACATTTGTGATACAAGGCGTACACACGCCACAAATGTTGGCATAGGGCCTGGGGCAGCATATAACCAGTATATTGGGGTGTGTTCATGGCCAGGACAGCAGTGTACAGCACCAAGGGTGCGGGTGGGTTGGTGGGTATCTGCCTAGGAGTCCCAGCAGTGGACAGAGACATGGGGGTGGGTGCCTATCACTCCCAGCAGTGGGCAGAGACATGGGGTGGGAGCCTATCACTCCCAGCAGTGGACAGAGACATGTCAGGGGTGGGTGCCTATCACTCCCAGCAGTGGACAGAGACATGGGGGTGGGTGCCTATCACTCCCAGCAGTGGACAGAGACATGTGAGGGGTGGGTGCCTATCACTCCCAGCAGTGGACAGAGACATGGGGGTGGGTGCCTATCACTCCCAGCAGTGGACAGAGACATGTGAGGGGTGGGTGCCTATCACTCCCAGCAGTGGACAGATACATGTGAGGGGTGGGTGCAGAGGAATACCAGCAGTGGACAGAGACATGTGAGGGGTGGGTGCAGAGGAATACCAGGAGTGGACAGAGACATGGGGGTGTGTACATCAGGATCAGATGACCACAACTCCATGGGTGTATGTACGCATCCCTAATGTTCGACTATGTTGATAGTGCCATAACAACACATCACTGACATCAGTGTCCCACTCCCATGAGGATGGATGTCTTTCCCCCACTGCATGACACACCACATGTGGGTGTGAGGACAAATGACACATGCATACCCACCCCTGGCGGATGCAGCACAATACACACACAGAGATCAAGCCACAAGACTGTATAGTCATGTCAATGCCTACTAAACTAAGAGAGCCGAAGGGAACACACACTGTCACGCACATCCCAGGACTGATAGGAATGTACAGGTGCTGGGACAGCCACCAAGATGTTGCCTCTCATGGAAGGAATAGGGTGGAGTTCCCACAGATACAATGCCCACAATTGTCAGTCAGATGCCCAAATACCCTGCAGAACAAGTACCAATTGTGTGCTAGGCTGGGATAACACACATGCATAGTGCGGAAAATGGAGAATTTCGCCATTAAGGCATTACAACATACTCAATACACAAGTACAGTGACTATCAAATATGGCACAGACGATGCAGCCGGAGACATTGCTGAGCAGGCATGGCCATAGTTCCGTCACCAACAAAGGAACTGTAGACAGAGGTCAGCACAACAATTGTGCAACTTCCTGCAGGGAAGATGTCAGGTGCCACAGAGGAAGGAACACTCCTTGGGACAATGTCTCCAAACACAAATAGCACACAAGACCAAAGATTCTTTGCAGAGACCTTGTGATGGCACGCAGATACCATGGTCCACCCCATGAGCATCAGACTGCAACATTTCCCAGAAACATAACACATTACCACAACCCCAACTCCTGGAGCATCAGCACCCACATCAATACCTGAAATGCAATAGTGTTCAAAGTGAAAAGAAAAGGCTTTATTCAGCATTAAAATCAAAATTATAAAAGGACACTATTTACAAAGGCACATGGCCAGTCCAGATCAGAAGTCCTTGAGGGGGACACATGGCCACGCGTCTCCCCTAGCTTGCCTGCACATTAGAACCCTCAGGTTCATCAACTGGGGGGGGCATCATGTGGGGAAGGACCAGGCACCGCAGGAACAGGAGGTGTAAGGGTAGGTGTGGTGGGTGCAGGGACGGACGCCTGCACCACAGGGGGTGGGGCAGTGCCAAAGGTGGAGGTGAGCTCGGCGCCGCACACTGCTGCCAGGTCGTCCAGTGTATCCCCTGCACCCGAATAAACCACAGGCTCAAAGGAGGGGGGGGTCAGAGGGATGGGGTGCAGCGCTACTGGGGGAGGGGGTGGACAGGTGGGGGGACTCAACTCCCCTACCCATGGAGTGCCATTCCCGTTTGCGGACCGGTGAGCCAGAGGGGCTGAGGGCCAGCACAGCCAAGTAGGCCTCCTTGTCAGATTGTGTGGTAGGGGAGCCGAGGGGAGTGCCATTGGAGGGACTGGGGAGTGCGGCATGCGGACTCGGACTGTGGCTGCGTGTATGCCTGTGTGCCCCAGACCCAGTGGGTGTGCCTTTATCCCCCTGAGTGTGCGAGCCAGGAGGTGTGCGCTGGCCCTTACGTGTTGGTGTGCTGCCTGTGTCTGGTGGGGTGCGTGCTTGGGAATGTCTGGGAGTGCTTGGGACAGGCATGGGAGTGGGAAGTGTGGATGGTGCAGGGGTAGGGGGGGACGAAGCGCTGCAGGAGACTCACTGCTGCCGTCAGTGAAGAGTCCATGGACCTCAGCAACATCCATTGGTCAGACATCGCTGATGACATGCCCTACATGTATGACACCATCTGTGTCATCAGTCTGGTGTGGCCATGGAGGACATTCAGCATCGATATCTGGCCAACCTGCAACTGCCGCAGAATGTCCACAGACTCTGCAGTGAGGGCAGCAGGGCGGACAGGGGCAGGGGGTGTAGTGCCTGGCACGAAGGAGACACGGTGGTGCCTTGCACGGACAGAAGGGACCGGAGCAACTGGAAGGGCGGTGATAGGAATGGAGGGGGCGGTGACAGATGTAGTGCCGCTGCCAGGTGTTGTAGCAGCCTCCGCCCCCTCGAGGAGTTCAGCCTCGGACCTGTCAGCGTCGTAGTCAGTGTTGCCACTAGACAGGTCCTCCGCCCCCAGAGCGTGTGTACGGGGCATTTAACAGCTTACACTGGTGATAGGAGACACACACGAAAGGAATGGAGGTGTCAGACTCGTGCACGGATGTACATCGAGTCATTGTCATTGCAGTCCTTCATGTGCAGGGCCTAGGTGTGTCAGGCAGTGATATGGCAAATGTCTTTTAGCACAATCGCTGTGTGATGACTTGATAGTCACCCTTCGTAACAGTCATCTGTAATGGGACTGTGGATTCTGATGAAGGCATCAATGTGTGTACAACTTCCCTCTGAAACATACGGGATGCTACGGGTGGACATAGTGTGGGACATCTCCATGAGAGGATCAATGGGGAATTGCAGCCCCTCCGTGTGCAGCAGGGGGTGTTTGGCTCACCCCCTTCACTTGTGAACCAGTTCAATGGATTTACAGCATCTGTGTTGTGAAGGGGTGTCCAGTGTAGGTCCCACATGTTCAGCCAAATGACCTGTGAGTCTGTTCATATTGATGCATTTCCCTAGGTGTGAACCTGAGTAATAAAGGTGTTCCTCACCCTCCAAGGTGCCTCATCTCTGTCAATGCAGGTCTCTTGCCACTTTGCACGCGGCATCTCTGGCATAGTTGTCAAACATTGTGCATATGAGTCTATGTGTAGTTTAGCAACATGCATGCAGTTCTTCAGGGATTAGAATCTCTATTGTGCATGATGTCCATGGTTGTGTATGTATTTGGGCATGTTGGTGACCACAACGGGCCGTCAACACCGGCTGAGGGTGTGTATCCTGTGCGCAGCTCGGCCTTCTGTTTCCTGATCCTGTGTCAGTCATCTTTGGTGATTGTGCATCCATTGTCTCTGGGTGTGCCATGGGAAACCGGACACTCCTTCCTTTACATATGCCTGTTGCAGTTGTCCTTTCTGACATCCTTGTCTTTGTGTGCAACTTGTGGCATAGTTTCCAGGACATGCCGCCTGCTGCTGTGGCCCCTGCAGCAAGGGCCTACAAAGTTTCCGGATTCGGCAACACACACACCTCAAAGATGCTCCTCCCTTCCTCCCTCCACCCATTCATTTGGCTGTCATCAGCTTGTCTGTGCCACTGTTGCGGCCACGCGGTGCCAAAGGCTGGACCGTCAGCACATGCAACGTGCACATTGCAAAACCCTCATGTCCTTACATGACCCACATCACACTACAGTCTGATTTTGCAGCCATCCTCAAAGCATCGTCCATCCGAAAAGCTACCGCCTGCTCTCAGGCATACCCTAGGCGCACACACGACACCTTTGCATGATGAGTGTGCAACTCCAACTGCCTACACAGCGCTGCCCCGCCTTCCAGGCCCTGTCACACCAACCAGGTCATGTCCCTCCTACTCCCCACCGGCTCCGTACACCAGCAAGACCATGGGAGTGGGACTCAAGCCTTCAGCATGTAGTATAGTGGCATCATCTGGCACATGGCTCAGGTATCATCTCTCAGCCTGTCAATCTTCAATGTGTCCAGGTCCCCCTCTCCGGCACCTCATCATCAGCTCGTATGCCATTGACAGCCAGGTGCTCCTCACCCTCACCAAAGGTGCAGCCATTGCCAGTTCCAACATTCAAGAAGGCATGAGATCCATTGAGGAATGGCTGAACATCAGCCACCTGAGGCTGGATTTGTACAGGACTGTGGTAATCATCTGAGGATTGTCCCCTTACAGCTGAGTCAACAGCTTGTGACCCATCCGCAAGAGCCCTGCACATGCACCCAGTGCCCACGCACACAAGATGGTGTGCATCATGGATTCGTCACTCACATTTGCCATGCTAATCACCAGCATCTGTACCTCAGGGTGCAAAACCCTCTGCATGATGCACATGATCCACAGATAGATCCCCTCCAAGGAAAGACAGACCATCCCCAAGGCCCACCACACCAGCCGTGTCAACTACTGCCCCGCCCTCTACGGAACAAGTACATCCAAACTCCCGGGAAACTTGTCCACATCCAGGCTACATGTGCACACCTCAGCTTCAACATCCCGCGCCCCAGCCACATCACCGTCCACCTGAGATAGCTGCAATGGATCACTGTCTGCTGCAGGATGACCTTCAGACTCCTCGCCCACACTCAGGAGGCAGGCCACAACCGCAGACCCCAAACCAACCTTGGCCGTCTGTCATCCGAGACCCCGTTGTGCCAACTCCGTGCATCCAACCTTGCCCTGGCCACCATTCTTCACACCCACCGTACCCCAGCATGCAGGACATAGTTCTCCCACCTGGCAAGACATACCTGCTACTCCCTCCCCGGCAACATCCACATGAGCCATGACCTCTACGCCTTCATGATACTCTTCCCAATTGGTCTGTCCGCACAGTATTGCATGCCCCTCCTCAGCAGCTTGAGGCCATCACGGGTGAGTATTGTGCTCCATGTCTGTATTGTATGATACATTGTGACCCATGTGTGTCCTGTACCAGACTCAGATTCCAGGGTATGGATGGCTGGAGTTAGTTCAACACTCAGGCATAGTTTGACATTTCCCCACACGTAGGTTGTGTACTCATGCAAAATGAATGCAACATGTAATTGAAGAAATTAACATTTATTCTCGGTGGGGGCCTGTTTAGTGTGGACAAATAGGTGCTATACAGTGTGCATGAAATCCAAAGTTCACAGGGGGAGATGGGATCCTTGTCATTTGGAGTAATCAGAGTCCAGACCACAGTGTTGGTCATCATTGGTCAGACTGTGACCAGCAAGTCCATGTGGCAGAGAATGTCATTGGATGAGGTGCTGCTGTTGCGCATGAGGGCCAGGTGCCAGGCCAGGTGACCTGGGAGATGTGGATGGTCCGCTGCCTCTCATGGTCTTTTCCGTGGACGACCCACCTTCCTTGGGGGAACCCTCAGATGCAGGCCTTGACGATGTTTGTGTCGCTCCGTCAGACGATTCCTCCTCCTCCTCCCTCCCTGTGGCTGGTGGTGGTCTTCGCCTGTGGGCACAGGGAGGGTTGGCCATGTTGTCGGTGATCCAACGGAGTGAACGGCTTATGTCCGTTTGCACCGCCAGGAGCTCAGCCAGTCTTGCCTCCATCCGTCCTTGGTGTTGTTGTTGACTGGCGTGTTGCTCGGCCTGCTGGTTCTTAATCTCTTTGAGGGTCGCCACTACCTGGTTTATGCCCCTGGTGTCACACCGGCATGTGTCCAAGATGTGGCGTATGTGTGACATACCGGTTCCCTCAGCTGGCTGGTCAGGTTCGCGCCTCCGCCTGCCTCCACTCCCACCACCCCTGCCCACACGAGACTGGCCTGCCGTTGTGGGCACATCGGGTCTACGGGACCCCTGAGGGATGGCATTTGCAGGGTTGTTGTTGGAAGGCGGACCCCGAGGAGTCAGCAAGACCACCAAGGGGGGGCCCTCACACTGTACGAAGTAGCCGAGCGCTGCCGAGAAGTCTCCTGAGAGATCCTTCTCCTATCACGTACTAGCACAGTAACACCACCACACAGGACTCAAGGAGGTTGTCTTACGACAAGCAATTCTTTATCAGCAATAAAAAGGTTACGAGGTCAATATTTACACGAAGGGATCGTGGGATCCACCAAAAGTCTTAGTGTCTCTTTGGAAGGGTAGGGGTAGCGGGACAGTCTTTGGCAGGAGTGCGGTATGAGGGTACCTGGGGCCCAGTTCTTATCCTCAAGCTGGAGGACCTCCGGATCTCGGAGGGGTCGAGCCGCGACGGCGTCAGCAGGGCTCCGGCGTACAGTTCGTGGAGAGCCGCGATCCAATCAGCAGGGCTCTCAAGATGGTTTCTGCTCAGCTCGAGCCGCGACGTCGTCAGCAGGGCTCCGAGGGAGGTTTCAGCGAGGTTGGGCCGCGACAGCGTCAGCAGGGCTCCGATGTTCCAGGTGGTTCAAAGTGTTCACAAGAAGGAGCCGCGACGCAGTCAGCAGGGCTCGTGATGGTTCCGACAAGAGTTCTTCTCCGTAGGGTCAGCCGCGATTCAATCAGCAGGGCTCTCGACTCCGGGATACAACTGCCGATCCGTGGCGGGGTCGCCCCAGATATAGGTCTGGAGCCCTTTGATGTCCGGACCCTGGCGCCCGGGGGGGGCGGAGAGGCCGGGTGGAGGTGGCCAGACGCCCAGCAGGAGAGGCGCCAGGCCCAAGGGAGTTGCAGGGCGATCACACCTCGAGAGGGGAGGACAGTTGGGGGTCCCATCGATACTGTCCTCCGCCGGGGGCGATGAATGGTTCCTGCAGCACCCCCTGGCCAGTTCGTGGTGCCTCGATGTCGGGGCTTCGCTGGGGTCGAGGCCGGGTTGAGCGGGGTCGCGCTGGCTGGTGCACAGAGTCACGTGGATGCCAACAAGATGGCGGAGCCACGAGGGGTATGCGACTTCGTGCAGCTCTGGATGAAGGGCCTCGGTGCAGTTCAGAAGGGTGGCCCGTGAAGGCCGGGGCGGGGAACGGGCACAATCCACGGGGTTAAGGACCACGCCACGAGGCCGGGTCCAACAGGCGTCCCCCCCAGCCGAAGGCATGGAGAGTCACCCATCTCCTTGGGGATTCTCCTCGTCAAGACGGAAGAAGCGGGACAGGCCGTCGGCGTTGGCGTGGTCATTGCCGGGCCGGTGTTCAACGTCAAAGTCCATCCCTTGTAGCGAGATGGACCACCGCAGCAGCTTGGGGTTCTCGCCCCGCATTTGCATTAACCACCGCAGGGGCCGGTGGTCGGTCTGGACCCGGAAGTGGGTACCAAAGAGGTAGGGCCGGAGCTTCTTGAGGGCCCATACTACAGCGAAGGCCTCACGCTCAATGGTGCTCCATCGTTGCTCTCGGGGCAGTAGCCGTCGGCTGATGAAGGCCACTGGTCGGTCGAGCCCCTTTTCATCGGCTTGGGACAGGACGGCCCCGATCCCATACTCGGAGGCGTCCGTCTGCACCACGAACTCCTTATTGTAGTCAGGGGCCTGCAGCACCGGGGCAGTACACATTGCTGTCTTTAGGGTGTCGAAGGCTGCTGGGCAGCGGGGTGTCCAGTGCACCTTCTTGGGCTGCTTTTTGGACGTTAGCTCTGTGAGGGGGCCAACAATGCTCCCATAGTCCCGGTTAAACCGCCGGTAGTATCCGGTGAGACCCAGGAAGGCCCGGACAGCGGTCTGGGTAGTGGGGGGTTCCCAGGCCTGGATGGCATCTATTTTCGGTTGGAGAGGGACCACCTGCCCGCTCCCCACTTGATGGCCCAGGTAGGTCACGGATCCGTGGCCGATCTGGCATTTGCTGGCCTTGATTGTGAGCCCGGCCCGCTGGAGGGCGGCCAGGACGGCTTTAAGGTGAAGGAGGTGCTCTGCCCAGTGGTTGCTGTACACGGCAATGTTATCTAGGTAGGCCGTGCTGAAGGCCTCAAGCCCGGCCAAAACCTTGTTCACCAGTCTTTGGAAAGTGGCCGGGGCGTTCTTCATTCCGAAGGGCATCACCCGAAAGTGGTAATGCCCATCCGGGGTCGAAAAGGCGGATCTTTCTTGGGCACCGGGGGTGAGCTGGATTTGCCAGTACCCGGCGGTGAGGTCCAGCGTGCTCAAGTAGCGAGCGGCCCCTAGGCGGTCGATGAGTTCGTCGGCCCGGGGTATAGGGTGGGCGTCCGTCTTGGTCACTGCATTCAGGGCTCGGTAGTCCACGCAGAATCGTAACTCTGGGGGGTGGCCGGGAGCTGCGGCCTTGGGCACCAGGACGACAGGGCTGGCCCACGGGCTGTCGGAGGGTTCGATGACCCCCAGGGCCAGCATCTTCGTTACTTCGGCCTGGATGCAGGCCCGCACTCGGTCGGGTACCCGGTAGGCTCTGTGTCGCACGGGGGGGCTCTCCCCGGTGTCGACGTCGTGGAAGCACCAGTGGGTCACCCCCGGGGTGAGGGAGAAGAGGGCTGCGTAGTCCCGCAGCAGTTGCTTGCAGTCGTTGCGCTGTTCCGGAGTCAGGGAAGAGGCGAGTTGCACACCTTCGATCGATCCATCATGGACGTTGGACTGCAAGAGGTCGGGCAGGGGCTCGGAGTCGTCCTCGCCCCCCTCGTCGTTCGCCAGTAGCAGGCTCAGTTCGGTCCGGGCAAAGTGGGGTTTTAGCCTGTTAGCATGTAGGACCCGGAGGGGGTTCCGGGGGGACTCCAGGTCGACCAGGTAGGTGACGGGACTTTTCTTCTCCACTACCTTGAAGGGCCCGGTCCACTTGTCCTGGAGGGCGCCGGGTTCAACCGGGGCCATGACCCATACTTTCTGACCTGGCTCGAATTCTATGGTAGAGGAGTTCCGATCGTACCACCGCTTCATGTCCTCCTGGCTGGCCTCGAGGTTGGCTTCGGCCATGGCTCGGAACTTGCGGGTCTGGTTTCGGAGGGTCAGGAGGTATCGGTAGACGTCAGGAGGGGCGCCTTGGGGCTTCATCTCCCAGCCCTCCTTGACCAGGCTGAGCGGTCCGCGGACCGTGTGTCCATACAATAGTTCAAACGGGCTGAACCCCAGGGACTTCTGCGGGACCTCCCGATAGGCAAACAGGAGGCACGGCAGCAGGACATCCCATCTCCGCCTGAGGGGCTCTTCCAGGCCCTGGATCATTCCCTTTAATGTTCTGTTGAACCGCTCAACCAGTCCGTTCCCCTGAGGGTGATAGGGGGTCGTGAACTTGTGCGTGACCCCGCACTGCTGCCACAGGGACCGCATGTATCTGGAAATAAAGTTCGTGCCTCGGTCGCTCACCACTTCGCGGGGAAATCCCACTCGGGAGAAGATCCCCATTAAGGCCCGGCCTACCACGGGGGCCGTTATAGTTCTTAGCGGGACCGCCTCCGGGTACCTGGTGGCGTGGTCCACGAGGACCAGGATGAAGCGGTGGCCCAGGGCGGTCTGGGGGTCCAGGGGCCCCACAATATCGATTCCGACCCGTTCGAACGGGGTGCTGACGGCTGGAAAGGGCTGGAGGGGGGCCTTGACCCGACCCCCCGTCTTCCCGCTGGCTTGGCAGGACCGGCAGTGGTTGTCCACGTCTCTCCGCATCCGGGGCCAGTAGAAGTGGGTCACCAGACGGCTGTACGTTTTGTCTTGCCCCAAGTGTCCGGCGAGGGGCACATCATGTGCCAGGTTGAGCAGGAACTCCCGGAAGCGGAGGGGGACCACCAACACTCGGCTGGCCCCGAGTTCTGCCACTTTTTGCTCACTGTATAGCAGGCCCTCCGCCCAGTAGACCCAGTGGGTGCCGGTCTGGTCCCCGTTGGTTTGGGCGGACGCTTGTTGGCGGACCCCTTCGAGAGTGGGGCAGGACTGCTGCTCTTGTTGGAACTGCTCCCGGGTGGGGCCCCCTTCGTGTCGCCATTGTGTCAGCTCTGGTAGGGCGCACGGGGAAGCCATCTCTTCGGGGGAGGATTCACTAGGTCCAGGGTCGGTGTCCGCCTCCTCCTCGCTGCTGGCGGGAGGGGGTGTGAGCCCCTCGGGCTGGGCGGCCCCAGAGGCCGAGGATGAGCGGGGGGCCCGGGCGGTCATGGACCGGGTGATGGCGCAGGCCCAGTCAGCCAGTCCCAGCATTCGGAGGTGCTCTCGTCACTCTACTTGAGCCCAGGGGGAACTCTCCAAGTCGTTCCCCAGGAGGCAGTCGACAGGGGCGTCGTCGCATACCGTCACCTTCAGCAGGCCCGTCACCCCTCCCCACTCGAAGGGGACCAGGGCCATCTGGCACAGGCTTTCACTGTTGTCGGCCGTCCGGACGGGGCACAGCACATTCGGTAGAATCTGTTCAGGGGTCACCAGGTGGCAGCGGACAGCGGTGACACTAGCGCCGGTGTCACGAAGGGCTTCGGCCCGTTGTCCATTGACCGTGACCTGCTGCCGGTACTTCTGGGTGTTGCTTGGGATGGGGGTGCAGGGTACCATTTCTCGGCTACCCAGGCAGACCAGGGACATGGCTGCCGGCTCCCATTCAGTGGTCCCTCGGTCGAGGGTCTCCTCTTCCTCTTCTCCTTCTCCCAGGGCGGCGGCCGCCAGCTGTCGGGGCGGGGGCCCGCCGGCCCCGTTTCTTCGGTTCAGGGGGCAGACCGGATCGCTGGCATAGTGTCCGGTTTGTTGGCAGCCGTAGCACGTTACTGGTGGCCGTGGTCCGGGTCTGGCCGGGGGCGCCCCCCTTCGGGCTAGGCTCGGGGAGGTTGGCTTCGGCCATGGCTCGGAACTTGCGGGTCTGGTTTCGGAGGGTCAGGAGGTATCGGTAGACGTCAGGAGGGGCGCCTTGGGGCTTCATCTCCCAGCCCTCCTTGACCAGGCTGAGCGGTCCGCGGACCGTGTGTCCATACAATAGTTCAAACGGGCTGAACCCCAGGGACTTCTGCGGGACCTCCCGATAGGCAAACAGGAGGCACGGCAGCAGGACATCCCATCTCCGCCTGAGGGGCTCTTCCAGGCCCTGGATCATTCCCTTTCATGTTCTGTTGAACCGTTCAACCAGTCCGTTCCCCTGAGGGTGATAGGGGGTCGTGAACTTGTACGTGACCCCGCACTGCTGCCACAGGGACCGCATGTATCTGGAAATAAAGTTCGTGCCTCGGTCGCTCACCACTTCGCGGGGAAATCCCACTCGGGAGAAGATCCCCATTAAGGCCCGGCCTACCACGGGGGCCGTTATAGTTCTTAGCGGGACCGCCTCCGGGTACCTGGTGGCGTGGTCCACGAGGACCAGGATGAAGCGGTGGCCCAGGGCGGTCTGGGGGTCCAGGGGCCCCACAATATCGATTCCGACCCGTTCGAACGGGGTGCTGACGGCTGGAAAGGGCTGGAGGGGGGCCTTGACCCGACCCCCCGTCTTCCCGCTGGCTTGGCAGGTCTGGCAGGACCGGCAGTGGTTGTCCACGTCTCTCCGCATCCGGGGCCAGTAGAAGTGGGTCACCAGACGGCTGTACGTTTTGTCTTGCCCCAAGTGTCCGGCGAGGGGCACATCATGTGCCAGGTTGAGCAGGAACTCCCGGAAGCGGAGGGGGACCACCAACACTCGGCTGGCCCCGAGTTCTGCCACTTTTTGCTCACTGTATAGCAGGCCCTCCGCCCAGTAGACCCAGTGGGTGCCGGTCTGGTCCCCGTTGGTTTGGGCGGACGCTTGTTGGCGGACCCCTTCGAGAGTGGGGCAGGACTGCTGCTCTTGTTGGAACTGCTCCCGGGTGGGGCCCCCTTCGTGTCGCCATTGTGTCAGCTCTGGTAGGGCGCACGGGGAAGCCATCTCTTCGGGGGAGGATTCACTAGGTCCAGGGTCGGTGTCCGCCTCCTCCTCGCTGCTGGCGGGAGGGGGTGTGAGCCCCTCGGGCTGGGCGGCCCCAGAGGCCGAGGATGAGCGGGGGGCCCGGGCGGTCATGGACCGGGTGATGGCGCAGGCCCAGTCAGCCAGTCCCAGCATTCGGAGGTGCTCTCGTCACTCTACTTGAGCCCAGGGGGAACTCTCCAAGTCGTTCCCCAGGAGGCAGTCGACAGGGGCGTCGTCGCGTACCGTCACCTTCAGCAGGCCCGTCACCCCTCCCCACTCGAAGGGGACCAGGGCCATCTGGCACAGGCTTTCACTGTTGTCGGCCGTCCGGACGGGGCACAGCACATTCGGTAGAATCTGTTCAGGGGTCACCAGGTGGCAGCGGACAGCGGTGACACTGGCGCCGGTGTCACGAAGGGCTTCGGCCCGTTGTCCATTGACCGTGACCTGCTGCCGGTACTTCTGGGTGTTGCTTGGGATGGGGGTGCAGGGTACCATTTCTCGGCTACCCAGGCAGACCAGGGACATGGCTGCCGGCTCCCATTCAGTGGTCCCTCGGTCGAGGGTCTCCTCTTCCTCTTCTCCTTCTCCCAGGGCGGCGGCCGCCAGCTGTCGGGGCGGGGGCCCGCCGGCCCCGTTTCTTCGGTTCAGGGGGCAGACCGGATCGCTGGCATAGTGTCCGGTTTGTTGGCAGCCGTAGCACGTTACTGGTGGCCGTGGTCCGGGTCTGGCCGGGGGCGCCCCCCTTCGGGCTAGGCTCGGGGAGAGTTGTTGCTGCGGTGGCCCTCGAGGGGGGCTCCTGGGGGCCCCGGCGGGAGGGTCTCGGTTCCTGTTCGGCCCTCCCCCTCCACCGCGCTGGCGGGGGGGTCCGGTGGGGTTCCTCTGGTACTCCCCCATTGAGTTCCGGGGGACCCGGGAGTTGACCCATCGATCGGCCTCGACGGCGAGTTTTCGCGGGTCGGTCATTTTGCTGTCGAGGAGGTGCTGTCTCAATTCCACGAAGCAATTGTTGGAGAGATGTTCCCACACGATGAGGTCGACCAGCTGCCCATAGGTGGTTACTTTGCTCCCTTTGATCCACCCTTCTAGGGCCCGACTGAAAAAGTCCACATATTCCACCCATGTGGTACCCGGGATTTTCTTGCAGTCTCTGAACCGCTGGCGGTACATTTCCGCGGTTAGCCCGTAGCGGGTGAGCAGGGCCTCCTTCATGTGATCGTAGGAGGTCATCACCTCCTCCGGCAGCTGGAGCAGCGTGTCTCGACCCTCACTCAGGAACCGCCCCCACAGGCCCGCGCCCCAGTCTTTTCGGGGCACCCGATGAGAGGTCATGGCCACCTCGTAGGCCTTGAACCATTGTTGGATGTCGTAATTCTTGTAGTACTCCTTGACGACCTCTTTCGGGATATGTACCTTGGTCTCGGAAGGCGGTAGAGTGTCTCTAGTACTGGGGGTGTTGGTCCCTCCGTTCTTGGCCTTGATTTCGAGCTCCTTGAGACTGCGCTCGTGCTCAAGGGTCAGTTTCTTTTCCTCCAACTCCCGGTGTCGTCTCTTCTCCTCTATCTCCTCTTGAAGCCGTAGCTGCTCTAGGGCCAGTTTCTTTTCTGCCAGCTGGAGTTCGCCGTCCAGCCGCAGTCGTGCGAGCTCTAGCTCGTGGTTCCGGACCTTCTCCCGCTCTCGTATTTCTTCTTCGGAGAGGCCGGTTTCTAGGCTCTTTCTTCCTCCGGTTGCCGGAGTCAGTGCGGTTGATGTGGTCTCACTCAGGGGCAAGGGACCTTCTTCCTATGGAGGGGCCTGCCCCGGCCTCCAGCCATGACCTCAGAGCTTTCTGCATCTCCTCTTTGGTACCTAGGCCGGTGGTTGCAATGCCTTTGTCTTTGCAGCACTGTTTTAACTCTTTGTGCGTATATTCCTCCAGCCGTTCGGGCTGGAACTCCATTGTCGCGTTGTTTTCCTGGCTGCTCATGATACTGTTCGTTTGGATGGGTAGCTAGTGGGTACTGGCTGGTACGTACTGCGTTCGGCTCGGATCCCGTCGCTGGCCACCAAATGTTGGAAGGCGGACCCCGAGGAGTCGGCGAGACCACCAAGGGGGGGCCCTCACACTGTACGAAGTAGCCGAGCGCTGCCGAGAAGTCTCCTGAGAGATCCTTCTCCTATCACGTACTAGCACAGTAACACCACCACACAGGACTCAAGGAGGTTGTCTTACGACAAGCAATTCTTTATCAGCAATAAAAAGGTTACGAGGTCAATATTTACACGAAGGGATCGAGGGATCCACCAAAAGTCTCAGTGTCTCTTTGGAAGGGTAGGGGTAGCGGGACAGTCTTTGGCAGGAGTGCGGTACGAGGGTACCTGGGGCCCAGTTCTTATCCTCAAGCTGGAGGACCTCCGGATCTCGGAGGGGTCGAGCCGCGACGGCGTCAGCAGGGCTCCGGCGTACAGTTCGTGGAGAGCCGCGATCCAATCAGCAGGGCTCTCAAGATGGTTTCTGCTCAGCTCGAGCCGCGACGTCGTCAGCAGGGCTCCGAGGGAGGTTTCAGCGAGGTTGGGCCGCGACAGCGTCAGCAGGGCTCCGATGTTCCAGGTGGTTCAAAGTGTTCACAAGAAGGAGCCGCGACGCAGTCAGCAGGGCTCGTGATGGTTCCGACAAGAGTTCTTCTCCGTAGGGTCAGCCGCGATTCAATCAGCAGGGCTCTCGACTCCGGGATACAACTGCCGATCCGTGGCGGGGTCGCCCCAGATATAGGTCTGGAGCCCTTTGATGTCCGGACCCAGGCGCCCGGGGGGGGCGGAGAGGCCGGGTGGAGGTGGCCAGACGCCCAGCAGGAGAGGCGCCAAGCCCAAGGGAGTTGCAGGGCGATCACACCTTGAGAGGGGAGGACAGTTGGGGGTCCCATCGATACTGTCCTCCGCCGGGGGCGATGAATGGTTCCTGCGGCACCCCCTGGCCAGTTCGTGGTGCCTCGATGTCGGGGCTTCGCTGGGGTCGAGGCCGGGTTGAGCGGGGTCGTGCTGGCTGGTGCACAGAGTCACGTGGATGCCAACAAGATGGCGGAGCCACGAGGGTTATGCGACTTCGTGCAGCTCTGGATGAAGGGCCTCGGTGCAGTTCAGAAGGGTGGCCCGTGAAGGCCGGGGTGGGGAACGGGCACAATCCACGGGGTTAAGGACCACGCCACAAGGCCGGGTCCAACAGTTGTCTGCATCCTCCTGGGTGGCCAGAGAACCTTGTCCCTCCAGGTCAGACTGGCTCAGTTGTTCTGTGTGGGCAGGGCTCCTGGGTGTCTCCTAGGATGTGGCAAGAATGGGGGTGGTGGTTGGCACAGATGTACCTGACGCAGATGCTGCAGGGGCTTGGGCACCAGAGGGTCCAGGTTGGTTGGGGTCATCCACAGAGTGCTGAGAGTCGTCGCTGCCTGTGGGATCATCTTCCTGCCGAGCCTGGGCCTGTGATTGCTCCCCACCAGTGTTGGGGGGAGATCCATGACGTTGCCCTGTGTGTGAGAGAGAGACAATGTTAATGCTGTTTCATGCGACATTCATGTTTCATACATGTTCTAGTTGCCACAGTTCCTCCAGGTAGTTGTATGTGCCTAACATCAATGTTCACTTGTGGATGGGTATGTTGCAGGGGACTGATTGAAATGTTATCCAGGGTCTTTGACATGTTGCATTTGGCCTTGGATGCTTTTTTGCCTGTGGCTTGATCTTGTTGTGTCACATGTCCATTGTGAGAGTGTGTGACTCCATTGGCTGCCCCGGGGGTGTGTGCTTGTGTAAGGGGTGAGTGATCATCCCTCAGCCCGACGCTGTTCAACATCCATATGGCCCCCCGCACACAAGTGGCCTGCCACCACAACCTCAAAAACATCTCCTACGCCGACGACACCCAGCTCATCCTCTCCCTCGCCAAGGACCCTCACACCACCAAGACAAACATCCACGAGGGTCTGAGGGCCATCGCCGACTGGATGCGGAGCGGCCATCTGAAACAGAACTCAGACAAGACGAAGGTCCTCATCCTCAGACCCACACCCTCAGCCTGGGACGACTCCTGGTGGCTGATCGCTTTGGGGACATCACCGACACCCACCAAACACGCACACAACCTAGGATTGATCCTCGCATCCTCCCTCTCCATGTCCAAGCAGGTCAACGGTGTCTCCTCCTCCTGCTACGACACCCTACGCACGCTCCACCGGATCTACTGGTGGATCCCGACCTAAACAAGTAGAACAGTGACACAGGCCCTCGTCAGCGGCTGACTGGACTACGCCACTGCACTCTACGCAGGACTCCCATCCACATACCAACGGCGGCTACAACGCTTCGGAAACGCCTCAGCACAACTGATCGTCAACGCCCCCCGCCACAGACACATCACCCCCCTCCTGAGAGACCTGTACTGGCTCCACATCGACAAGAGGATCACCTGTAAACTCCTCACCCACGCACACAAGGCACTCCACACCGCCGGACGAGCCTACCTGCACATCAGACTCAGCTTCTACACCCCCACCTGCCAGCTCCGCTCCGGCATCCTCGCCCTCGCAGCCGTACCCCACATCCTCGCCCTCCCAGCCCACCTACGACTGACCCAAGACCTACTTGCCTTCAGGAGACTCCTCAAGACCTGGCTCTTTGAGCAGTGGTGGAACCCCCCCCCCCCCTCAGCGCCTTGAGACCCTCACAGGTAAGTAGCGCGCCTTACAAGTACCCTGATCGATTGTTGATTGATTGACGGTGCCTGCTTGTGGGTGTGGTGTGATTTGGCAGTGGGTCTCCCAGGTGATGTATCTGTCCCACCATGGCGCATGCTGCCATGTCAGTCAGTGTGAGATCCTGTCCTAGATTTCTGAGCTTGTTGTGTTTGTGTTAGAGTTTGCAGTTGTCACAGGAGGGCCTTGTGCTGCCTACAGCAGGGCCCAGTGTCAGCTACCTTGTCAGTACTTTGCCAGTCCCTGTGCATTGCGCATGGTGCATGGGTATGTACCTGGGCCATATGGGCTGAGGGCAATGGTGTCTGTTTCTGAGTTGTACAATATGTTTAGTGATCCCCACCCTCCCAGCATCCCGGACATCCTGTCATGGGTTTGTGGTTTGTGTAGGCTGGGACATGGCATCTCCTTGCTTTGTGAATGGGGCATACTCATGTTAGTGGCATGTGCGTTGTTTAGAGTGTGGTTGTGTCAGGTGAGGGCTTGGAGGTAGGTGAGTGCATTTGTTGTAGTTGGGGTGTGGATGCCATTCCCCCCATGTTACGTAAGTTGTTTGTGTACTCACCAGGCTCTCGAACTCCTTCGACTACGTGTACTCCCACTGGCGGAAGCAGGGCCATCACCTTCTCCTCCCAGGGATGGTAATGTACCGGTCTGGGGGGCATCCCACCTCCTGTGATGTTACTCTGGGCGTAGTCCTCATTCATTTTGCGCTTGACTGCCCTCCGCAGATCGTACCACCTGGCTTGACATTCATTCCTGGTCCTTCTGATGGGCGAAACAGCATTCACCCGATCGACAATCGTCTGCCACAGGTTAGTTTTTTGGGATATGCTGGTCTGTCTGACCAATGTTCCAAGGAGCTATGGCTCGACTCTGATGACTTTGTTGACAAGGATGTCCAGCTCCTCCCTTGTGAACTTTGGATTCTTGTCTGTGGGCATGGTGTGGGGTGTGGGTGTGGATGGTTGTGGGTGTGTGGGTGTGAATGTGTAGGTATGTGTGTATGTGTAGAGGGGGTCTGTGTGAAGGAGGTTGTGTGAAGGTGTGCAAGTTAAGGTTTTTGGGTGCAGTTGTTTGTGTGTGATGTCTGTCAGCAGTGGGTCTGTTGCAAAGGCTCATGGTTTGTGATTGTGGACCCTTTTTATTGGTCCATTTGTGGGTGTGGCTGGGTTTGAACTTTTGGTGGGTGTGTTATAAGAGGTGGTTGTGAGTTTGGGCCTCTGTTTGCCTGTTTGGATGTGCCAGGTCAGTCTTTTAGTTGTTTTTTGTCATGTAGACGTGTTTTGTGGTGTTGTGCGAGTCGAATTGACCCTCCTTGTGCTGTTTTACAGTGTCCTGGTTCAGTACGAGTCGTTTTCGTGTATGTAAGGTGCGTCCATAGCTATGTTGTTGTACAGTGATCACATATGCAACAGTGTTGTACGATTCGTACATACGCGATGCTGGGGTACGGTGTTGGGGTATGGTGCGTCCAAGTATGGGGCTGGGGTGGGGGGTACGGGGCATACATACGCCGGTGCTGGGGTTGGGGGTACGGCGCTTACATACACGTGTGCTGGGGTACGGCACGTACATTCGCGGGTGCTGGGGTGGGGGGGTACAGCGCGTACATACGTGCGTGCTGGGGTATGGCGCATACATATACGCGGGTGCTGGGGTGGGGGGTACGGGGCGTACATACGCGGGTGCTGGGGTGGGGGGTACGGCACTTACATATGCGTGTGCTGGGGTACGGCATGTACATGCGCGGGTGCTGGGGTGGGGGGGTACGGCGCATACATATGCGTGTGCTGGTGTACGGCGCGTACATGCGTGGGTGCTTGGTGGGGGGGTACGGCGCATACATACGCGGGTGCTGGGGTACGGCACGTACATACGCTGGTGCTGGGGTGGGGGGTATGGGGCCTACATACGTGGTGCTGGGGTGGGGGTACGGCGCTTACATATGCGTGTGCTGGGGTATGGCACGTACATGTGCGGGTGCTGTGGTGGGGGGTACGGCGCGTACATACGCGGGTGCTGGTGTACGGCGCGTACATACGCGGGTGCTGGGGTGGGGGGTACAGCGCGGACATGCGCGGGTGGGGTGGGGGGGCCATACGACTCGTACCCCGGGCCCAAGTGTACCCGGGGTAGGGGTCGTACAAAGTTTGCTCCGTACGGGACGTTTTTCATACGCTTGTGTATTCGGGACGCCGGTACGGATCGGACTTGTGCGCTCGGACTTCAGTTTTATGACTCGTACGTAAATCTGTCCGGGGACGTCTCGTAGACTTTTCCCGATGCAATTCGTATGTAATTTTACGGTATGAATCGTACTTCGCTGTTTGTACGGGACTTGTACGATTTGTGCGTAAAAAAATACGGATACGAGTCGTACGGGAAATAAATTTATCCGATCGGAATCGGCACCAGAGTAGTTAATTTTTTTTAAATTAAAATTTCATGTGTGGGTTGTGGGGTGTATAGGGGTTTAGGGTGGGAAGAAAATTAATATTCCTTAATTGTTAATTAATATTAATTGTATAATTGATTGTTAATTAAGTTAATAGTGTAAATCTTTTTTTTTATTTAAATTGTATGTGTGGGTTGTGGGGTTTATAGGCGTAAAGGTTAGGAAGTAATTTAATTTTAAATGAATAATAATTATTTGTTAATTAATAATATTTAATCAATAATCAATTATGTTAACTGTGTGAGTATTTTTCTTTACATTTTAGGTGTGGGTTGTGGGATTAATAGGGGTACAGGGTGGGAAGTGAATTGAAATAGGCAATATTTACATATTTTATAACTAATGATTATTTAATTCATGATTAATTATGTTAATTGTGGGGGGAGGAGCCTAGCGCTTGACCAAGATGGCCGCGTGAGCTCTGAGCTCCCGAGACCCTCGCGCCCTCCATCGACTATCCTGTCTCTAATCCTGTCTGTATGCATGGCATCGTGTAGATGACTTGTCAGGGAGGCGATTGATGCTACCTGCGGTCGGATCGCCCACCGGGAACCGGAGTTATGCATGGCGGAAGATTGCGGCCTATCTCCGAGGGATGCCAGGGGCTAGAGTTGGCAGGATGCCCGACTTCTAGTTGAACAACAGCGGCCAGGCGAGGTGTGAACTGTCGGATGGAGGTCCCCGTCCTTTCACTTTCGCTTTCTCTCCCTTTGTCTGCCCTGCCCCTGGAGAGCTCTTGGTGGCTTTATTATCCTTTGGACGCTCTACATGCTACTCTGGCGGCCCACTGCAGAACTGATCACTCCTGATTCCTCTCGTTGGGAGAGGGCCGTCTTATCTGAACCGACCTGCTTGGTACCAACCATGTCGGGCAAAGCAGAGGTGGATCGGCTGAAGCCTAAGTCTACCAGGCGGGGAGCCTATACTCAAGTCAAAAATATGGACCGCTATGCTCTGCAGAAGGGATCACCGAGTGGGTCGACCCAGTCGCCGGATACCCAGAAGGCGGCCTCGCCCTTGGCCCCGGAGCTCTCGCTGCAGGATGTCATGGGCGCGCTCGAAGGGATGCAGACTTCGATTGGGAGACAGTTTGATGCCCTGGCGCATAAGGTGGATACCATCTTGGTGGACGTTAACCTGATCCGTGCGGACTTGGGCAAAACGAATGAACGGGTTAAAACCCTGGACCTCAAGACCACGGGCCTTGCCGATGATGTCTCGGAACTGCAGACCGAGATTCGTAAGCTGAGGACCGAGAGTGATCTCGCCGCCCATCGGCTGGAGGACTTTGAGAGCCGGGCCAGGCGCAACAACGTGCGCGTTATCGGGGTCCCGGAGTCCTCGGATGAGGCTTCGGTTGACCTGCTCGTCGAGGACTTGGTGCTTAACCATCTGAAGCCTAAGGGTCTTGGGAAGTTCTTTGCGGTTGAAAGGGCCCATAGAGTGCCGGGTGGGAGGCCCAAGGTGGGAGCCCCACCGAGGCCGATTGTCGCCCGGCTCTTTCATTTTCGAGATCGGGACGCTATCCTGCAAGCATCGAGGGTGACGGGCCCGGTCCCCTTCCAGAATGCGTCGGTGAATTTCTATCCTGATTTCACCCAGCAGGTGCAGAGGCAGAGACAGGGCTTTCTGGGGGTGAAGAGGCGACTTCGGGAGAGGGATCTGAAGTATGCCATGCTCTTCCCTGCCAGATTACGTGTGGTGTACGAAGACCGGACATTCTTCTTTGAGTCTCCTGCCATGGCCGATGAATGGTTGGACGCTTTGCCCCGACGGCGGACGGGAGAGGACACTGCCGCGGATGGGGACAGTGGCCGGGATGGGCAAGGTTGATGTTTTCGGAGCCGGTCTGACTCGATTTGACTTTATCTGATGACTTGAATAGAGTGCAGTGAATGCGGAGGGTTGCGGGAGGACGAGGGGAGCTCTTTCCTCCCTTGGGGTGCTTTTTGTAGTTTTTGGGTTTGGTAGGGCGACAGGCACACTGCACGTTGGGGGGGCTTTGTAAGCTGCAGCAGGGGTGCAGGGTGGGGGGGATGGTTGGGATTTTGGGTTTGTTGTTGGGGGGTTTGTTTCTGTAAGGCGTAGTGATCATCTTCGGTATTGTTCCATGGTGGCTCTTCGGGTGGGGGGAGGGCCTCTTTGTGTTTGGGGATGTGGGGTAGAGGTTTAAGTGTTATTAGCTGGAATGTTAATGGTTTGGGGGATCGCATTAAGCGCGAGATAGTTTTGCAACACTTGAAACGGTCAATGCCAGATGTTGCCCTACTGCAGGAGACACACCTTATAGGTAACACGTGCTATGCTCTTAATAGGAAGGGTTATAAATTCATAGCTCATTCGGGATTTTCCTCCGGGTCCAGGGGTGTGGGCATCCTAGTCAGGGCCTCGCTACCATTTGAGGTGGACTCCACCGTTGTTGACGATAGGGGGAGGTTCGTGGCGGTGGCGGGGAGGTGGGAAGGTAGAACTTTGGTTTTAGTTTCGGTTTATGTCCCTCCAGCCCTGCAGGCCTCCACGTTTACAGATCTGGGTAAGGCCTTGCTGGATCTCCCGGGGGTATGCTAGTGGTGGGGGGGGATTTCAATGCTGTCGGCTCTGGGCTACTGGATAGGTACCCGCCCAGAGACACAGGGGGGGCTCAGAAGTGGCTTCCAGACTTACTAGACACACTCGGCCTGATAGACTGCTGGAGGCTCCGGCACCCCACACAGCGTCAATACACCTTCCACTCAGGGGCGCATGGTAGCCTTTCTAGAATTGACTACCTGCTCACTTTGGCTGCGCACGCCCCATTGGTGTCTGAGGCCAGGCACATGGCGCGTGGCATATCGGATCATTCGCCAGTGTGGGTCAGGCTGGATGTCGGCCGAGAGGGAGGGGGAAGGGTGGCTCCTATTAACCCCTGGTACTTTCGAGATTCCAAGATGCGCAGCGCACTGGTGAAGACAGTTGATAATTTTTTCAAGGACAATCAGGGGTCCGTGGACTCGGCAGTGTCGCTCTGGGAAGCATTTAAGACCATGCTGCGAGGGGAGGCCCTCTCACTTGTAGTGGCGGCCAAGCGGCGGAGAGATGGCGAGGTTATGCAGGTGGAGGAGGAGATTGTGACTTTGGAGGGAGCGCTAGAAGAGGAGGTAACAGCGGCCTCACTGCATGAGCTGAGCTTGAAGCAAGCCGAGTATAAGGACCTTGTGACAAATGCCGCTAAGACCCTCAGTAGGGAACAGCAGGACCGCCTGTATGATGTTGGTGACAAGGCCGGGAAGCTCCTAGCTTGGCTGGATAAAAAAGAACGGGTTAATAGAGTAGTGCCGGAGCTGACGGGAGAGGGGGGAGAGGTGATTGTGGAACCTGAAGGGATTGTACAGTGTTTCTCGGACTATTTCCGTAAGGTTTATGCCTCAGTGTCGGATAGGCCGCCCGAGGACTCGCGTGACCTCTTGCGGGATATCGCTCTCCCCTGTCTTTCTGATGTAGATAGAGATGATCTTGATGGAGACATAACAGTCGATGAGGTGGCGGGAGCTATTCGCGCGCTGAACTCGGGCAAGGCCTCGGGCCCGAATGGCTTGCCGATTGACCTGTATAAGCTGTTCCCGGATAGGGTAGCCCCTCACCTGCGCGCCATGTTTGTGGAGGCGCGGGGGAGTGGGACCCTCCCGTTGGACCAGAGGCTGGCGACAATTGTTGTGATACACAAAGATGGTAAACCCCGAGATAAGTGTGCCTCCTATAGGCCCATATCACTCCTCAACGCCGAGCCGAAGATTCTGGCTAAAATCCTGGCGGGCCGATTGGTCAGGGTACTTAGAGACTTGATTCACCCTGATCAATCCGGTTTTATTCCGCATCGCAACACCGCGTTGAACCTTCGGCGCCTTCATGGTGTGATCGCCAGGGCTGGCACGCTGCGAGAACCGGCTATTGTGGCGTCTCTTGATGCCACGATGGCCTTTGATACGGTGGAATGGGAGTATTTGTGGGCTGTGCTAGCCAAGTTCGGCTTTGGCCCTGGTTTTGTGAGCTGGGTGAGGTTGCTGTATGAGGGACCCCTTGCGAGTGTGGTGGTAAACGGCCGGGCATCGACTCTGTTCCGGCTTGGGAGGGGGACTCGGCAGGGCTGCCCCCTGTCGCCTCTGCTGTTCGCCCTTGCCCTTGAACCGCTGGTGGCGTGGATACGCTGGCACCCGGATATACGTGGCCTTCGGTGGTCGCCCGAACACGAGGACCGCATTTCGCTATATGCTGATGACATCTTGTTGTATCTTGCCTCGCCCAAGAACTCACTCATAGTGGTCTGTGACGTTCTTACATCCTTCGGTAGGAATTCGGGTCTCGTCATCAACTGGAGTAAATCGTATTTATATGTCCTGAGTGGTGAGGTTCCGCCGGTCCCGCGAACTTGTTAGATCCAGATTGCTCAGCAGGGCTTCGTGTATCTGGGGATCTTTATCTCCATGGACCCCGCTTTGCGGTATGAGAGAAACCTGCTCCCCCCCTAGCGCCTGCGGCAGGATGTTGAGGGCTGGCGGAGGCTGCCGCTCTCCCTCGTCGGGCGCGCTGCTTTGTTCAAAATGATGTCCCTTCCTCGGTTCCTCTACGCATTGCAGAATACTCTAGATTGGGTGCCGGCCAAGTACTTTCGGGAGGTCGAAAGCCTCCAACGGACGTTGTTGTGGGATGGGCGGCCGCGGATAGCGATTGCTAAATTGACGCTTCCATGGTATGACGGGGGTATCGTGCTTCCAGACATCCGACGCTATTATTGGGCCACCCAGTTGTCCACGATTAACCATGGTTTCTATGGCCCGGCCCTCGGCCCTGGTTATGCCATGGACAGATGGTTGCTGCGCGGTGGGAACTATCTTAGGGCGTTGTACTCGCGGTCCCTCGACTCATCCCTCACGGGCCCCACTGGGGTGGCGGTGCGTGTATGGAAGATGGCGACTGACTCTCTGGGCTGGAAGGATAGGCTCACCCTAGCTACCCCGTTGTTTGAATCTGAAAGGTTGGGTAGGCTTTGGCATACGAAAGGGTTTGATAAATGGGACTTGATCGGCATCTCCAGGGTTGGAGATGTGCTGATTAAGGGTAGGGTGAAGTCCTTTGAAGAGTTGCAGAAGGAGTATGAGTTGGGGGCGTCTGAGTTTTTCTGTTATGTTCAGGTGCGTCATGCCCTGCGGTCAGTCCTTGTGGAGGGTGAGAGGGTGCCTGAGTCCTCTCCTTTGGAGGACCGGATCCTTGATGGCCATATGCCGGAGAGCACGATCTCGCTCATCTACAAGAAACTGATAAATGTTCGGGCTGATATGCTACTGGGGCTGCGGGACCAGTGGACTAGGGACGGACTCGAGTTGGATGATGAGGACTGGCAGTCTGCTGTTTCCTCTCCTAAGGAGGTTGCGATCCCGTCGCATCTGAGGCTGGTGCAGCTCAAGATCCTGCATCGAGTGTATGTGACGGGGCCAAGGCTGGTTCATATGGGATTCTCTGAGGAAGGCCTATGTAGAAGGGGATGCGGTATGGTGGCTACTTTCCTACATATCATCTGGGAATGTGGTGTCATCGCGGAATTTTGGAGGCGAGTTCATGCGGTGATGGGGGAGGTGACGGGCATTGCTATGCAGCCGGAAGCGCGGTGTTGTCTCCTGAATGTCTGGGGGCCCACTGATCATGATGAGGCACAGACCCAGTGGGTGACCCTGGGTAACATGGTTGCTAAGAGGGACATCGCGCGCTTGTGGGGTTCCGGGGGGCCCCCCACGTTAACTGCGTGGAAAGAAAATATGGACTGGAGTATGCTCAGGGAGAAGACAGTATATTGCGCTAGAGGCCGCCCTCGGAAGTGGCATGCCATCTGGGGGCGGTGGAATCAATACAGGGGGGGAATATGTCTTGCCCCCGATCTGGATCCCCCCGAGGAACAGCTTTCTTCTTGACCTTCTTTCCAGCTCAGTATGCAGATGTATGGTTAATTGATTTCTTGGGCCTCTGCTTTTCCCCCTTTTTCCTCTTATTATAGTACTGTGACTGTTAGACGATTGGGGTCTGGCTCCCCCTGAGGGGCTATCACCATGGGCATTCAGTGTTCTTGCCTTGCTGGGGTTTGTTGTGTGTTTGTAATTATTATAAATGGAACCTTTTCACTGCTCCTTCAATGCACTGTGGACGCTTCTTTGTCCTCTCCTATCGAAGCTGCCGAACCTCCGGGTTGTCGGCTGAATAGCTGTGTCCAGATTCTTGAAGAAATAAAGGTTTTTAAAAAAAAAAAAAAAAAAAAATTATGTTAATTGTGCAATTAATTGTTTAATACATTTTAGGAGTGTGTTGTATATTTTGTGGGGGTATATTGTTGAAAGTAAAATAAATTAATTTAAATAATAATACATTTTTCATTATTGATAATTAGTTTGTTGATAAATATTTATGTTTATAGTGTAAATTATTAGCTTTTTAAAGTTAGGTTTTAGGTGGTGGTTGTAAGTTTTGTAGGGGCATATGGTGGGAGGTGACTAAAATAAAATGTATACTATAAAAAAATGTGTTAAATAATTTTTAACCAAAAATATTTTTTATATGACAGTTATTTTGGGATTGAATTTTTAATAACCTTTTTAAGTATTTATGATATGTATTTAAAGTTATAATATGTATTTTCTTATGTTTATATGAAATATATTTGTATTTTTCAATATTTGTTTTTTTTTTTATATATATATTTTTTTTACAGTATGTGTTTGTTTCTAATGCAGTACTGACTTCAAGGGGAATATAATTTTTTGTCTTTCCTCAATCCAACAATTTCCCTACTGTTTCATTGACTGGAGTGGGAAAAATAAATGTTGCCCCTCCACAATCCAACACTTTCCCTACTGTTGCACCGACTGGAGGGGGAATATTAAATGTTACCCCTCTGCAATTCAACACTTCTACTACTGTTGCACTCATTGGGGTGGGAATAGTCAATTTTACCCCTCAGCATTCTAACACTTTCCCTACTGTTGCACTGACTGGAGTGGGACTATTAAATTGTACCCCTCCTCATTCGAATACTTTCCCTAGTGTTGCACTCACTAGGGGGGGAATAGTAAATTTTACCCCATCGCAATCCAACACTTTCCATACTGTTGCACTGACTGGAATGGGAACTGTACATTTTACTCCTCTGCAATCCAACATTTTCCCTACTGTTCCACTGACTGGAGTCGGAATATTAAATGGTATCCCTCCACAGTCTTACACTTTCCCTACTGATATACTCAGTTGAGTGGGAATATTAAATGTTACCCCTCTGCAATCCAGTACTTTCCCAAACTGTTGCAGTTCTTGGAGTGGAAATATTTAATCGTATTTCTTTGCAATCTAATATTTGTACTAGTGTTGTATTAATTGTAGTGGAATTAGTAAATTTTAGTACTCTGCAATATAATATTTTATCCTATTATATACTTATTGTAGTAAGAGTAATACATTTAATTTTGTGTGATGTAAAAATTGTATTACTGTTGTGTTGTGTGAGGTGGGAGTAGTAACCTTTATATATTATTAGTACAATAATTTGTTTTTGGTTGTTTCAATTGTAGTGGGAATTTATATGTTTTCATTTAAATTGTAAATAATTTATTTTATTTTGTTTTAATTTATATAATTATGTTTTTGTTTATTTGGAAGATTAATATTTATAATGTGTAATGTTTTCTGTTTGTAAAATATTTTTATTAAATTATAAAAAAAAGTATGATGTTTACTTTTTAATTTTAATTAAAGTGGTTTGCTTTTTAAATATTTTACGTTTTTAGTAGCTATATATATATTTATATATTTGTTATAAATATATATTTATATACATATACATGTTGGAAGATTGATTTTCTAAGTTATAATATAATTAAAAATATTAGTTTAATTATGTTTTTGAACAGATATGGTAATATATATGTATGTGAGTTTAAGTTTTTGAAAGTAAGTTTATTTGTCAAAATATATATTAAATGTATTTTTTAATTAAATTAATGTTAGTTTTTTAATATATCGTATATTTAATATTTTAATTTGTATATATTTAAAAATCAATATTTAATACAACTGTATTATTGTAAACAATCAATATTTTTGTAATTACCTTTTTAAGTATAGGTAGTCGATATTTTTGTAGTCAATATTTTTGTCTCAATATTTTTGTAGGTTGTTATTTTGTCAGTGAACTGAAATGTTGAATATGGAAAGCCATCATTTGTATTTTGGGGGTCCCCTGCGAGGGCCCACAATGTGTATGCATTACTAGTGCCTGTACCAAACTCTAATAAAATGTTGACCTAAAAAATAAAATACCAACCTTTCTTCCCCCTACATCTTCAGTAGTTAAAAGGAGACTGTGCTATGATTCTGAATGGGTGAAGATTACTCAAGAATGTATACAAAGTATGTGAGACTTGTTTGCTTACACTTCTGGGAAATTGCCACGTGTCGAAGAGGCAGTGCTAAAGGTATTAAACAGCAATGCAAGGTAGTCTCTGGCAACTCCCAATTAATTTTTATTCTTTTAGGAAGATTAAAAAGTGTGTATCAGAGTAGGTGAGATATCCACTGTCAGGGACTGGTGGCCAGTGGAGGATTTTTCTATTCAATAGTGGTGGTGTTCAGTCTTTAGAGTTCACACCTGTGCCATATCAGTGGTAAACCTATGTTCCACAGATCCTGTGTTGCTGAAACCCCCTCCTTTTGGCCCAATATGTAATAAACATTCATCTCTTGGAGATTAGTGATCTCAGTACATAGATAAAACTGACAGCCCTCTGGAGTGAGTAACACAGAGTCACAATGTTTCTCAGGTGGAGTCGGCAAACCCTCCCTGCCATGTTTCCTCTGTACATACTCTGATCTCGGCCTTGATGCACTGCTGACAGTCCTAAGACAAAACCGTCCTCATGAGTACTCCCCTATTGCCTGTGGCAATCTTCAAAGAAAGTGATAATGGGGCATGTATCCTGAGTGTGAGGCTTTTCTAGCATTATTTGAGCCACATACTGCTAGTAGGTGTCAAATCAGATCAAGAACTGTTAAGGTAGCAAGTGTGAAGAGAAAGGCCCCCTACGTAATCCCAAGAGCACAGTAAAAAGTCATGGCGTCCAAATTGATGTGGACTTATCCATGAAGCCTCAGATACGCATGGTAACGTCCTCTTGCTTTCTTCAACTTAGGAAGTTCAGAAAAATTAGAAGATTATTCACTAGAGAGGCCAGCATTTTTATCATTATTGCTTTGATTTTGTCCAGAATTGATTACGCCAATGCCCTCTACTTGGGTCTCCCTATTGACCAAAATCATAGACCTCAGCTGGTACAAAATCAAGCGGGAAGAATCATCTTCCAACAACCAAGATACTGCCATACGAAGCCTCTGATGAAGGAGCTTCATTGTCTCCCAGTGGCACAGCGCTCCATGTTTAAAACAGGATGCACTATTTTCATAGCGATACACAGAAGTGGTCCCAAGTAGTTATCCGCAAGGATCCATACATATTCACAGAAACATAATCTCAGATCTGCCCAAATGAATTTACTGGTATTCCCGAGATTTACACGCAAAAGGATGGGAGGGACACTGTTCTCCACGTTAGGCCCCCAACCCTGGAACTCTGCCCATTGCAATCAGACAAGCAGCAAACTACATGTGCTTTAGAAAGAGGCTGAATACATGGATATTTACTCAAGCCTATAGCTAAGTGTGTGTTCAGATGATGTTCGGTTAAGTAACTCAGCACCAAGAGACCTGTTAGTGTACATGCGCACTATACATTTCCCTTAACATAACATAAGGAAAAGGGGCAGAGAGAAACATGTGGATAGAAGGCTATGAGAACAAATAATGCCAGTGGCACTTCGATCCAGCCCAGCCTTTGTTAAGTGACTCTTTGTATCAATGATGGAGCAAGCAGCACTCATGTGCTGTTAACACTGTCATTAGTACATCTGTGGCATAAATAAGTCAGGGCCTGCATCGGCACCACCATCATAGGTACACCAAAACTGATTAATTGAAAATGGAAAATTTGGTAGACCAACTTGTGCTGCATTGCAGTTGGAAGGGCTGCAAACAGGATCTGCAATTAGCCATGTGTAGTTCACTGGGTATTCCTGGCTGCTAGAAGTTCTGCCTCTTAGTGTGGGGCTTCTAGCCGCAAGGAAACAAAAGTGTGTGGTGTCAGAGTGGCAGGAGAAGCCTGTTTGCAGTCAAAAGAGGTTCCCTAGATATGTACTTCTGTTGTAGAGGACCTATTTTTAAAACAAACGTAGGTGAACAAAAAATTCTCACACATGTAGTAATAATTTGTTACTCAAAGTGTCAAATGTAAGCAATTGTAACATCACACATTAGCACGATGAAAATAGGAAAACATCACCCATAATCACATTGAAAATGTGGCAGCTATGTAGTACTGAAGGAGACACATAAACACACAAATACACTGGTGTAAAGTAGCCTTGCGAAGTGCCGGAGAGCCTGGATTTTGTAGTGTCTTCCCAGCTGGGGTACCAATTGAGCTCTACACCACACACAGAGCTTGGAATCACACTTCTTTATATATCTGTGTGTAAGTATAAATTCAACATTCTAAAGTAACCTTCACTGCATTACACTTTATCCATTACCTCATAGTTCTACGAAGTTCATCAGGAGCCAAAGGGTTTCTGTCATAAGTCACAAGATACCACAGATTTGACTAACACTTTTTATTAGTTTGTCCCCATTACCAGGAGGATTGCCATGCTGTCATAGCCAAGTAAACAAAACTTATTGTGTTACATGTATTCCTGTCTTCTCACCTCGTGATAGCGGAAATGACAGGGCAGTGACACGTCATGACTGGTCGGACCCCTGGCATTGGGTGTTGGTTATGACAGGATTCAGTGCATTTAGTCTATGACTAAACACTAATTGAACAGCAACTGTGTAGTCTTAGCTGCTCCATGAAAATTGCTTTCTGAATGTACGCATCCCCACAAGTGTGGTGTAGTTCAACCATCATCAAAGCACTAGGTAGTTGTGAGGAAATAACTAGGGAAGAGTCTAGGATAAGTCTTATCACTAAGAACGATTACGGCCACATGAGGAGTATGGCCAGTCGGGCGAGCTGACAAATATCACTGCCAAGTCACCAGAAGGCAAAGTCTCCACAAAATAAGAACATTTTTTATGTGGTCGGTAGGGACCTTCGACTGATCAGCAA
The DNA here is from genome assembly GCF_964204655.1 of Triturus cristatus. Classification (NCBI taxonomy): domain Eukaryota; kingdom Metazoa; phylum Chordata; class Amphibia; order Caudata; family Salamandridae; genus Triturus; species Triturus cristatus. The sequence continues at coordinate 1,195,203,221 of NC_140591.1, forward strand.
CTGATAGTCACTGTCCCTATTGGTCTGGCCCTGCCACTAGCAGTCCAAAACACTTACCTTCCTGCTTGGGCACTCACAGACGTCATGAGACAGTTCAGCCTGGCAGCAACTGACAAGTCACAGACAAAACCATGACTGACCGTGTTTCACAGCTCTGACAGTGTGCTGTCTATGGCTTAACTGTTCAACATCGTTAGCAGGTTACCTTGACCAAAGGTGGCAGTTGACCCACCCACCCACAGATACCCAGCAGCCTGAACTGGCAAAGACAGATAGGCTAGCCAATACGCCTTTGACAGTGAATATTGCACTGAGTGTGCCAGTGAAGCAGCATCACTAGATTGATGTCTATCACTCATCCATCATCTCAGAGCAGTAGCCATTTTAACACCATTTTTAATTTATTAAGCATATCAATACCTACTTCCTGGGCTGCTAACTTGTAATAACCACACTTAGAACAACCTAGGTGCAAGGAACCAGACAACAGTGAAAACATCAAATACAGTGGACCAGAGGCACAAATATTCTATTCACAAAAAGTAGTTGAAAATTGCACATCATCTTTTTGCGAATTGAATAGAATTTTTAACACCGCCCAATACACTAATAGGTCAGTTCACAAAAATCCCTTTCACAATCCAACCTGCGTTACATCATTACTATTCATGAGGTAGGCTGCAAATTGTGACTCACTATCACTAGTGGTCCTCAAAGGAATGGTGGCCTGCGGGAGTCAGCAAACCACCATGTTTGTGGTTGATAGATATATATGTATATTGATAACATTATGCCATATATGCTGAATGTGACACACTTTCAGCAAGTTCAGGGTTTTAAAACCGGAAACCCATACGAAAGAAAAACTACAAGTCCCAGAAAGTAACATGCTGCCTCAAATTCCCAAAAAGGTTGAGGAGGGAAGGGGGCTCGTTTCTGAAATATATCTAATTACCAAGGTATAACTGCTTGGCTTTACTTTGCACAAGACGGCACTCAAAGTGTCACACAAGGCAATTAAATGACACACCTAAGCACATAGGCAAGTCACACATTAGCAATCTCAAAACAAAGCAGCCATTCTAAATAAAAAAATCAGAGCTCATACTGTGACTGGCTGCAAAGATTTTGGCAGCACTTCATACAGGCACAAGGTGCCTGTTGTCCAGGGCCTGGGGTCCACCAGCATAGGAAGACAGGCACACACACTACTTACATCAGTCTTAGTAACCCCTCAGTGCTGTCTAGCCTCCTAGTACCTGCAGGTGAAGGATGCTCTTACCTTGTGGAGTCGTGGGCCTGGGAGCCCTTGAAGGGTGTGTTTCAGCAAACCCTTAACTAATGAGTCAAATTGAAACAGTTACAAATGTCAACTGGTACTTGACCCGGCAAGAACAGCCTGCAAATCCCAGAGCTTCTTTTATTTTTAGACGGAAATGTAGTGCTTCCTCTGTTCCTCGTGCTGCCCTTTGTAGCTTGAGCTAAGGGGTTACAAGGACAGTGGCAGCAGTTGCAGGGGGCAAACAGGGGTCGCAATTGCGACCCCTTGCGACCCCTAAATGATGTTCATGATCACTACCTATTCTCTACTACTTTATACTACATTGTATTGTGCAGTCAGAAAGTACAGCTAGAATATTATTGCATCCGTCTTTAGCTCCCCTCTGATGCAGCTACCATTAGTGCTACTGGTGCAATGCAGGGGGGGCCAAAGGTGGGAAAGGGCTGCACTACAACAGACCCTTGAGCCCCTAGAGTGCACCTAAATAACTGTGCTGGAGTTCTGAAGAAGAATGAGCATTAAAATGACTTTAAATTGTGTTTTTATCTTGGCACATTACCTGTGCGTTCAAAGACAGAGGTCAAACGTCAGTCTAGTCTTGACGAATTGCTGTTTATTCTGTTAACATGAAGACTGATGTTTACTTTTCTTTCTGCTTACTGTAAAGAGTGTGGATCTTGTAAAGAGAACTATGTGAACATCTTGATGGTGTGAAATGAAAGGCTGTATGATGTTGTTTTCGTCTAACACACAACAACATTTAAATACCTCAAATTAACTGAAAACATATCTAAAACGAAATAAACAGGAAAGCACAAATGAAGCACTTTTTTTGTTCTGGAAACAAAGATTATACTAAGGTCAAAACAAATCAAGGCACTTTACTTGATGATGTGCAAATGACAAATATTCGCTAAAACCCAATGTCCACACATTATCGTATAGATTCATCAGTCAAATATGTCTGTGCAAATTCAGTGGTCATTTCAATAAAAAGGATGCTGTCTGTAAATAACACTTGTTACCACACCTTGCTTTAATAATTTCTTTGTGACGGTGTGCTCCAAAATGCCAGCACCAGCTACTCACTACACCTTTACCAATCTCCTGCTGAATGGTTGTGGCCCTTTTGTGACACTTGCTCTTTGTGTGATATTTGGATTTTTCAGAATGTCTATGGTTCCAGTGAAGTAACATTTAGGACAGCACCACCAGTCTGAATATGACCCCTACTGGCTACTAAGGCCACAGGAGCTCCTACAGTATTGGGAGCTTGCTGTTAGCTCGGTCAAATTCCCTCAACTGCAGGGGTTGGTCCCTGAGCTGCAGAATCTACTAAAGCACCTATGGGGGCACTGCAAAGGCCTGTCTCATTGTGCATCCACTGAAGGGCCGAGCAGTGCCCATGCTCACTTTTGTAAATGAAGAGTGTGCCATTCGGCCTTGGCTGCCTGACGCCAACAGAGATCAATGAAGAAGCTATTCTCATACTGCTGGATGGCTTCTGAAGACAAGACAGTCACAGTTATCACTGCATTCTGCCTGACGGGCAGAGGGCAGACGACAGTTAATAGAAGAACATAGACTTACTTAGGAAAGAGTGCTGGAACTGCAAAAATGAATTATTTGAACATTGTTTGTTTCATCTTTTGCAAAAAAAAATGCTCAGGTAACTTTAAACAACTTCTTGGGGTTAATAATGCACAGTTCTTCCTCATTCAAACCAGAAGTATGAATAGTTATCCTGAAATCTGTGGAAACCAGCCAGAATATTTTAAAACAAGCTGCTGCTCCCCAGAGCAAGATGCTGAGAGAGGGAGAGGTCGATTAACTGTTATACACAGTACTATAATGGAGATGGGTGAGCCAACTAATTAACAGGGAGAGCTGAGTTAGCGGTCTGTCTTTTTTCTTTAGAGTCCATCTTGGCTCTAAGAGCTCAGGCACTTACTCTGGGTGTTCTGTGCGTGAAATAAGTTTAAGGGCTGCTGCCGATGTGATACCTGTTTTGCATGTGAGGCTAACATAGCTTGCACTGCTAGAAACTATCTGTACCTGTGATATGTGTGAGGGGGAAACACATGGCTGCCAAATGCTGCACATTGCATGTGTATGTTTACATAAAGTCTTGAACTGCTGCTGAAGATGCTGTCCATGGTGTATGCATGTGAAGGAAGCTTTCATCATATTTGATCAGTTCAGTACTGTTCTATGGGGGTGTGGACATCATGCATTCCTGCCTGGTGCTGTACCTGTTTTGTATGTGGTAATCTTGCTGTGCGTATGAGTCAAGCTAGCACTCATACACTCCTGTGCTGTTCCTTACATTTGTACCAAAACTGAAATGCTGCTTGTTCACTGTGTCTAAGGAAGGCGTGAAATTCTGCTGCCCTTTGCCACACTTGTTTCATGTCTTTGAAGAAAGCTTGCAATGGGCTTGCAATACCACACTTTTTCCATGTCTTTGAAGAACGCTTATACTGGCTGGCCCTGCAATACTACAGTTGTGCCATTTCTTTGAAGCAAGTTTGCACTGACCGTGCATTACCACATTTGTTCCTTATCTTTGATGGAAGCTTGCTCTGACTGGTCCGGCGGTAGCATACTTGTTCCATGTCTTTTAAGGAAACCTAAACTGATCCTGCCGCACCACACTTGTTCCATGTTTTCCAAAGAAGTCTGTGATGCTCTTTACTAATGCTGTATGTCATGCATGTGAGCCAATGATCCCCTGCACTCCTGCTCTCTGTACTCTATCTATTTCTGTGTGTTTTAGGTTTGCCAAAAGACTAGTTCAGCTGTTTGGCCACTCTCATGTTTCTCAAAAATAATAACAAATCTTGCTTAGAGATTGGATGTTAGGTAACCCAAGTTCAGTTATTCAACAGACACAGTGTCATTTAGCCCTTCAGTACAGCATACATACAATTGGGCAGTGAGTCAGCCCTCTTCAGCCAAAGTCTTTGTTGCCAATGTTTGGCTCTGCCTAGTAGACAACCGTTGGCCATTCTGATGTCAGGCAGTCTGAGTAACTATATTTTCCTTGCTTACTCTGTGTTACTTTGCATCCAGAAAAGTCCAACCTCAGGAGATAATTCCTCTAGTCCATCACCCAGTAGCTTATCTGAAAATACAGAGTGGTGCTAATTGAGTAAGAAGAGTAGCAGCAACTGTGCTGCCATTGCTACTTGCCTACTGGTTTCTTATGCAGAGTGCCAGACATAACTACTGCAAGCTTCAACATCATGCCACCATCTTGAAATAATATTCTGTATACTCTCTCATTTTTTACTGTTCCAAAATGGCAGACCAGTGCAAAGCTTTACTTTTTAAATCTTCTAATTGAAACACCTGCCCTCCACAAATAGATGGCATATTTTCTCTCTCTCTCTCTCTCTCTCTCTCTCTCTCTCTCTCTCTCTCTCTCTCGCTCTCTCTCTCTCTCTCTAACTCTCTTTCTGTCTTTGTTCCTCACATTCTTTCTTTCTTTCTTCATATGCTTGCACTACAAAGGAAACCAACACCTGTGTTTTAGAAGGCAAGTAGGACTTTCTTTGTATGCTAAGATTCTTGCTCACAAATGTCTACAAAGATCATACTCACATAGTCTGCAGTGCTGGTCCAAGTGTGGACGTCTGTGGAAATTTAGGCTTCAGTGTATCTTGCTTTTAGAACTTTGAGCAGCGTGATTGTGTGAGGGCATGATAGCTATGATTTTATGTGAGTGCATTGTAAGTGATGTGCCTGTATTAATGCAGGATTAACATTGTCTTTTGTGAGTGCAGTGTAAATGATCTACAGGTTTAAATGTTGTGCCTGGGTGAGTGCATATTGCAGCATATGCCTGTGTGAGTGCAGCGTGAGGGGTGTGCCTATGTGAGGGCAGCAGTGTGAGTGTGGGGTCCCTGCATGTTATGTCTTTAGATGCATGCACTTTACAAGGACCAGAAATGTTGGCTCTGGTAATGCCTTTTAGGCTTATGGCTTTGACTTGCAGAAATGCAGTCCAGTGATTGGAAAAATAATATTGTGTGTATTAGAATGGCACTCAGTTTTATTACGGCAGATCCAGGCTCCTTCAAAGGAGGTTGAGGAGTGTCAGGGGCACCTGACAGACTGAGATGTTACCCTAGTGAGGAGGTCCAAGTTAATTTACTTCCACTCGGGCCCATGGCAACCGAGCTGCACCACTGCTTTGAGGCTGGTAGAATCTGTCTGGAAATTCACAGAGAAAAAAAGGCAAAGAACACACTTCACAAAGAAAATTTGATTCTGAAGATCTGTTTCTCATTCAGACCGTAGATATCCATAGTTCCCCTTGACTGCACTGTCCTTGATTTAGAATGACAGAACCATGTCTGCCCTCTAGCACATCCACCATGTCAATGTTATGCATTGGATACACAGCTACAATTGGTCATTGAGGGCCAAGCAAAAGGGCACAAGGCAACGCAAGTCGCGTAATGGAATTCACTAAGCCATGCAAAGCCACCTTGAATGGCTCTGTATGGCTTAGTAAATTCAGAGTAACACATGGTAGCGCAAATCTCTGCCTTATGTTTCTCTACATAGGGAAGGCAGTCCATGAGTGGAGCATGGAGGTTCTCATGCATCGGCCCATGAATTGTGACGGAATACCAGATTTACTAAGGTTAGTAAACCTGGGATTGCGGCAAAATGGTACACCTTAGCCTTAACGAGGAAAAATATGTAATGAGGAGAAATGTCTTCTATTTTTCCTCTTTCCACATGTGCTGCATTCTGCAGCAATCATAGAAAGGGGAAAATTCCTTCCAATATGGATTTTGTGCAGGAAGATGTCCCTTACCGCAACACAGGTACCCTTGCACTATGGTGCAAGAGTACTACCATTGGTGCTAGGCAGCACTTAGTGTGCCAGCGCAGGGAGAGAGCAGGGAAGCGTAATATCTTAGTAGATAGGGTGCATTTCTGTTTTCTCCCTGTCAAACAACGCATCACAGCAAGTTGTCTTGCTAAGCTGTAATGTGTGAGTTTTGATAAATCTGCCCTATATAGAATATTGCATACTGTGTCAGGTGACTACTGACATGCCTAATCACATATTGCCTTCCAATGCTCTTTTTAAGTAAAATGGTGGCTTATACTACTTGCTGTATTATTCCTTACTCCTTATCTGCCCAGATATTCCAGATTGTAGCGTGTAAACCCCTAAAAAAACAGCGGAATACACATTAGCATAAAGAGAGCTGAGTTGAAAATAGACAAAACAAAAAATACAAAGTAAAGATAAAGAAATTAATATTAATTTCCCCCAAAAAATCACAATCATACATAGAAAAAATAATATGGACCCTTAAGCAAATTAAGTTAAGAAGCGTAGTTTTAATATTGAAGAAGAAAGAGCTAATGAGACAACTGTAGAGTGAGGAATTACAGGGAAATGGACTGGAAAAAAAATGAGGGTATGAGAGCGGAGCTCACAAAAAAGTGAAAAAGTAGGAGCATGGGTGTTTAAACCTTTTCAGGAGTCCCAGGTCAGACATGGGTTTATGTGCTCTGATTGTGTCACTCAGAGCATTTTATCACTGGTGTCCTGGAAAGTATCCCTGATCTGAGCCCAAAATTGATCATGAACTACATCCGTCTGGCACCTGGCGTCAAAATAGTGAAGTTGAGCAATCCAAGGTTTACTTACAGAAGTGATGTGGGGCTTAAAAAACAGAACTTGATAAATCAACCAATACAAGCAAATAGTTCTAATGTCCAGCCAGTACTTAATTGTTGTAAAAAAGCAAGTACTTTGCTCACAACACAAATAATTCAATGCCACACATACTACTGCAGATGTTAGCAAACTATACTTTCAGCGGTAGAACAATGTTTTTATTATTGCTTCTGCAATAGTTCATAATCAGCCTTTGTGGTTTCCAGTACAAAGGTTAGGCTCTGGGGAGTATCTTGAAGACTAACCTGTTCATGGGCCAGTCCCTTATGATACTCCTCCTATTAATGAGGTCACCCACACTTTTTGCTCCAAATACTGATTGTTATTACTCTGATAGTGCACTGGAGTCTGCTGCCCAGATCACAGTCCCCAGTGCCTGCGCTCTCTCCTGAAACTATTATGCTTGACTTGGTTTATCCCAAATTGGCAAAATCTTTAACCTCTTATAAGTCCCTAGTTTATGGCACCAGAGATACCTAGGGAATTAGTGATAAAGGGGCCCGAGGGCTGCAGCATGAGTTTGTGACATGCTGGTACGATCCATGAAACCTACTGACAGCAGGCCTGCTATTGCAGAGTGCAGGAGCAGTGCAAACTCCTCGAATTCGACTGTGCCCTCACCATGTGTGGCACAATCACATACAATGCCTTTAATGTATGTAAGGCACCCATAAGGTACGCCTCCTCAGCCCAGGAGGCAGGGTGCATTATATTTAAGGTGTGGACATGTAAGTGCAAGCATAGGTGTCCCTATTGTGGTGCTCCCCACTGGAAAACATGATATGTGTTAATGGTCCACAGGGTAACATGGGCTGCCAAATGGGCACCCTCAAGATTGGCAGCTCAATTATGGTACCATTGAAATACGTCATGTTGGGTATCAAACAAAAGGCTTTCTCATCCCTGACACGTTGCTCATGCCCGGGGTGACATGAAATGCACCCAGAGGGCACCTTAAAGGTTACCCCCTTGTTGCCCAGGCTTTAGTGTGTTCTGGATGACCAGCCTGTGCGTTCCCATGCCTGCTGCTACCAAGACAAGATGCTGACCTCCTGTCAGGCAGTGTGCTCACTCCCAGAAGTCAGAAACAAAGACTGGGCAGGATGGAGGTCACACCTCCCTCCTCCGCAAATGGCTACTGAATTGGCACATCAGAGCAGTGAGCTTCAAAGGCTGCAACGTCTCTCATACATATCTGGGCTGCCCCCCTGAGGAGGAAACAGCCCCTTCTTGCCCCAGGCATGCTTGCACCAGGGAAAGGTGGTAAATTAGCTATGCAGGAGCTGCACACCCCCAGGGAGGCTGGCCAACATCTCTAGGTTGGGTAGCCTGATCTGTACATCTATAATTTGATTTAGACATCGTTAAGAGGGCACAAATAGTGGTCGGTGGGTAAAAAAGGTGACCTACACCACTAAATGTGGTCACCACAGGGGCAGACTAGCTGCAGAGACTAGCTGCCCATTGGTTACAAGCTCCTGCATCGCTAACTCTGCTGAATCTAGGATTTAAGGGACATTCCCCCGCACACCAGCTCTACAGATCTGAGCAACTTTCTTCAAGGAATGACCAAGAGGAGACCTGTGTCCTCAACAACAGGACTTTGTCCACCAGCACAAAGCAAAAGCGGGATATTTTGTTCCTCAGGAAACAGACTTGGATGTGCATGAATGACCTTCATCTTTGGCCAAAACCCGGCACTCTCACAGAGTGGGAACCTTGTGGAAATCAGTAGCACCCTCAGTCTCCCCTGGACTAGTGACACTAGTCCTTGCAAGCTGCAGGTAAAAACGCTCACCGAATCAAAAGAATCGTTGGCCATCGGGCCCTCCGGAGGGACCGCCCTAATCCAGCTGTTCCATTGCATTGTGGGGCTTGTAGTCTCGCCAGGCCCGGAATCTGAGGCCGATGTGTTACTCCCCCAGACCCAGTGACGTTCCCAAAGCTTTTCGTTGTGCTTTCCATTACCAAGGCTTGTTGGTCACCAGTCTGATAACCTACCCCCACGCTCGACGCTGCTACTACAGAGAACATCATGCAACTGTCATCCGACGTAATCAGCTGTGTACCTGTTGTGCTTTGCATTTTGTTTCTTGCAGCACTGTGTAAGCTATAAAAACAGCTCCACCCGAAGAGATCCCGTTCAGCATAAAGGATAGCCAGAACAACCCTGCACCTGGACTTGTACTAGGTAAAATTGATTTGACTTTTGTGGCCTGGTCCTGGGGCCCGCATTACCATATCCCTATAAGGATTCCAAGTAGATCAACCTGCAGGGGAGCGATTGGCACTAGTAGATTTTGTGATTGACCACAATGTTATTTTGTCTATGGATTTTTCTGCACTGATTTAATATTGATTCAAAAATCCATTACTCCAGTTATATTTATGATATCCCATTCATTATGGTGTCTACAATAAGATAAAAAATACACTCTATTTTTTTAAATTGGTGTTGGATTTCTCTTGTGTTGTGTCAATTACCAATCGTCCTTGTTGGTGCTCTGAAATGCTTAACACATGTTCCTCTAGTAAAGCCTGACTTCTCTTTGCCACTCTACCATGACTGAGCTAAGGAGTTATTAGTGTGAATCCAAGGACCATCTTTGGGGTATTGTGATATTTCATTGTAAGGCAACCCAGCCATACCACATAATATTTCACTTTCCTACATTATGGGCCTGATTACGAGTTGAGGCGTTATTTGTTGCCCTTGATAAATAATTGTACTATGTCATGCGTTATTTATCCCATGTGATAAATAACACCTATTATGAGTTTATGGGGAATAACATGTGGATTTTGGTGTTGAACACAGTAAATCTGCATGATACTGTAAATGCCTTATGATTTCTCCTGTTAAATTTTGGCAGGTTTGACCTGTCGAAATTTAACAAATGTTGAGTTATTTAACACATCCAATAATTATCTGATATGTTAAAAACCTTAAAACTCGTAGTTCCGACCCATGCGTAAACAGGTGTTAATGTATTGGTCAGAATAGCGCGAGTAACTTGTAATCAGGCCCTAAGTGTTATATAATGTTTCCTCTATGTTCTCAAAGATATAACTTCTATGCTGCCTGACAAGGTCTTTTAGCATAAACATAGGGGCATATTATCAAGAGAGGCGATAGAATTATTGCCGCTTTAGCGGCAGAAAACTGCCGCTAAAACGGCGATAATGGGCTTGATAATATGCTCTATGGAATTCCAATTGAAGCCCATGTTAGATGTCCTAACATGGGCTTCAATTGGAATTCCATAGAGCATATTATCAAGCCCATTATCGCCGTTTTAGCGGCAGTTTTCTGCCGCTAAAACGGCGATAATTTTATCGCCTCTCTTGATAATATGCCCCATCATTTGTTAATCTTTCTGTGAGTTACAAATTCTGTTACTTTGTATTGTTGCTGTTTTCTCTATTCGGTGGAGAAACAAACGTAAAATGAAGCCAATACTGCTGGTAGACTAGAAGAATCGCAGAATCATCAGTAAAAAACACATAAAACACATGTAGCGAAGTTCATGAACCCAACCTCCTAGCGCTCATTTGGAACTGTAGAGAGGCTAATTGTGATTTGTGCCTGCAGATATGTCTGGCAGTTTTCTATAACAGCCAGGACTTTGATTCCCCCCAAAGTGAAGGAAGGCTGTTGTTTCACTAATAACATAACATATCATGCCGGGTGAAAAGAAGGAGAAACAACGAAGCCAGCTTATTTGCTGAGAAAAACACAATTAAAATCTGTGACCAACTTTTTTTTCTAAGAACCTAAAATTGATGAGTGAAATCTTCTGTCACGGGGTCGTCATAAGTGCACTTCTGATGTGTGTTGAAAACAATAAAAACCAGGGCAGAAAAGCCATTTAAAAGAGAAAGAAGCTTGAACACTAAAAGTAAAGGAAAGGGATGATTACCTCTGTATTAGAAATGGTATTATAACTATTGGGAAATGGACTGATAAATAATCTCTTGGAATTTTTAGTCGGGTAACCATCTAATCAAGGAAAGATGTGTTTATTACTATCGTTCTTTAGCTTCTGAAATCTAACCAGTTCATAAATTGGCTATGTCTTTTGAAATGTTGATTGGTTTGTCAAGCATGAATTTTACAATGCAATTCTGCTGTGTGCTCTGTACATTATCTGAAGTCAATGCCACACCTTCCTGAACTTTGTAGTGGATGAACTGAACCCAAGGTACTTGGGGGCATATCAACAAGCAGGCGATAAAAAATAATCGCCGCTTTTGCGGCCGTTTTCGGGCGAAAAGCGGCGATAATTTTAACGCCTAATCAGCAAGGTCGCGCTAACGCGTGAAACCTTGCTTTAGCGTCAGAATTCCTAACACCCAGCTTTGCATCTCTAATGAGATGCAAAGTGGGCGTTCCTGACCTGGCATGACAGGAGAAATGTCGCTAAGCGACATTTCTCCTATCAGCAAGCCTAACGCTATGAAGCATAGCGTCAGGAAAAGTAGCGATAACCCCTGTTTTCGCTACTTTCCTTACGCCTGCTTCAGGACTGACTTAGCCATGATATCCTATGGAAGGTGGATATCATGGCTAAGTTTGTGAGTCCCTATCAACTAGCTAACGTGAGATTATCGCTGGGTGTCCAACGATAATTTCATGGTAGCCAGTTGGCGCTAGGATTTTTATTGCTGATGAGATGAGCGTTGCTAATAGCACGCTATCTCAGCGATAAAAATCGGCGCTAGCCGGCGATAATTATCCGAGCGCTAAGTGCGCTCAGCGATAATTATCGCCGGTTGTTGTTGATATGCCCCTTGGTTGTCTGATGCAGGGACCGCAATTCGAAGGTATGTGCTTTCCACAATGCTTGACATTCATACCCATGAGTTTACAATAGAAGAACCACAGACCATCTAATTTGCTTCTGTGAGAAATTGGGTTGTTGGCTGTGTGGGGTGTTAACACTGCACAAGCAATGACCACAACCCCTGTCAGGGTAAAGCACAAAAGTCACTAAATTAACCTGTGCTTAATCTTCTCGTACATTGGCACAAAAGCAGTCTTGCTTAACTTACAGGCAATGTTTGAAGTATTTATGCACCACACAAACAATAATTAAGTGAAAAAACAACACAAAAAGAATACCACACCAATTTAGAAAATGTTAATAAATTATTTGACACCAAAACAACAAACATCTATTTATTATAACTGGGGTTATGAATTTGTAAAGCTTAAGGTCAATACTAGTGCCTTATAGATCAAAACGCCAACCCCTGACATCTAGTTGGGCGAGACTGGGTCAAAGTAAAAAAAAAACAGCCAACCCGGATGGAGCACAGGTCAGACACAAAGAATAGATTGAGCCCAGTCAACGCTTACCTTCGGGCTTAGTAGAAATTGGAAGAAAAAGTCTCTGAGAAGGTAAAGTTTAGTGAGACAAGGCTGCAGCCAGTGTCCGAGAATGAGGCGTCGTGACTGGGGAGCTGCTGGACGAAGTCCCAGTGAAGATTTCTATGTTCGGATTTAGTCTCTTTTTTAGAAGTGGAAAATCTCCAGCAGGATGAAGCTGGAGGCTGTAGCCAATTAGAGTTCCACAAGCCGGATACCCCTTGGGTGAAGGACCGCTGATCATGATTTTCTGCTGTGGAGAAGAATGTAGCAGAAGCGGCTGTAAATTTAGGGCGACAGATGAAGCACAGGCAATGCACCTTGGGTGGATAGATGAACAGGTTTATCCTGGTATCTTCGGTTCTCAGAGCAGTTTTTAGCCAAAGATTTTCTATATCCCAAGTTTATGATTTTAGTTATCTGGGCACCTTTAGCACCACCACCAAAGAACAGGACTGCTGGCGCACCACTAAGGGGGGCATAGAACTCCCACCGACTGAGTCCAGATGTGGGTTCAAGTTGGTTCTGTTTCTGACCCTTAGGATCTGATCAAGAGGCCATCCAACTAGCCCTTAGAGTCACTCTGGTAGCCCTTGGTTCAGCAGTGGAACAGGGTTCAAGCAGGAGGGCACGCCTCTGAGGGTTCAAAACAGGCTTCAGACAGCAAAGTGGTCCTTCCAGGTGCAGCAAAGCAGTCCTCCGAAGTACACAACAGGCTACAGCAGTATGCGATCCTCTGAGTGCTCTTCTGCAGGTCTCAAAGGTGAACTGAAGAGTAGATCAAGGCACAGCATATTTAGTTGCTTCGCCCCTCATACTGCCAGTGATAGCGCATCCAGGCACACCTATTTCCTCTATGGTGTGGCGATCTGGGAGGACTCAACAAAGTCCAACTAACGATAACATTCAGTCATGTGACTCAGGAATAGGTTGCAGGCACTAAATAGTTAGAGCAGTAAAATGACACCTATCTAAAACTGGCATTTTTAAAATTGTAACTTAAAATTCAACTTTACCAGTAAGGAGGGTTTTACATTACAGATTCTGAGACACCAAATATGAAATGTTTACCTGTTCCCAATCAGTTAGCACTTATTAAATGTACAAGGAAACCCACCCAAGGTTATCCAATGGGAGAGGTGTGCCTCAAATTATAGAACAATTAAAATTGGAGTTTTCCACTACCAGGACATGTAAAACTTCAAAGTACATGTCCAACCTTTTATTACAATGCATGCACCCTGCCCTATGAGCTACCTAGTGCCTACCTCAGGGGTGGCTTATATGCAATTACAGGGCAGTTTGAAGCTCTGCCAGGGGTAAAGCTTGACTAGAGGGTTATTTTGGCAAGTCGCATTAGTAATTCTCATTGTGGAGATTCCGCCCCAAGTGCGGATACTCCCCCAGGACTTTTGGGCCTCCACCATGAGTACAGAGTCCCTTTGTGAATCAGGCCCTTAATAGTATAATTCTTTTTAGCTTGCTGACCAAAAGCAAAATGTGTTCACATGATGACAAGCTAAAGTCGTTCCCTCAAAAACTACTGTCAGATCAATCCGTTCTAATAACTTTAGCTTGGGCTATTTACTCCAAGACACAGAGCAAGGAAAGATAACCAAAAATATTTTCTTTGGATAACTGATAAACCCTGAAGAGACCTTTGAGGAATGTGACTTAGATGAAGAAGGCCTATCCACTGTAGCTCCAGTTCTTTGATACGATGCTTTGTGGAACTGGACCCGAATAGGTGTCTGTGTCAATGATAGACAGTATGACTTAGGTGACAGGATAAAATGATTGCTTATGTGCATGCACACCTTAAACATGGTTACATTTTCATTGTACCTAATTTAATATTGAAAGATATATGTGAGTCAGAGATCTTGATTAAGGTTCCCTTCCCTAATTCAGTGTCATGGCAGAATGGTAAACATGCGTTTATTTATCAAGTAAGCTGAATGTTCATTTCCATCCCTGGCCACCGTTAAGGAAAATAGCATAAACAGAATAACCCCTAATCTCCAGCGCTTCATGTGTGTTTGCAGGTGGTGAGCACCGTTTCTAATTTTGGGGGCCACAACTTTGACCCACATCAAGAAAGAGAAAACAGAGAACAGAGGTGAAAGGAGATAGTGAATGATAGGAAAACACAGAGGGAGGGAAAAATTAGGGTTGAGAAAATGAAGTTGCAAGCAGAAGAAAGGAACCCATGATATGCAGAGTGGTTGAAGAAACTTCATAAATGTGAAATCGAAACAAAATAGTCATGGTATTTTGCATCATACAGTGGTGTCTATGCATTTTATAAAATGTCCAACCACAGGTAAGTGTGGCTACAGTCAATCTCACCACATCAGGCAATAGAATTTTTTTAGCGTAATCCATGCAGGTAGCAATACATTTGTCTCAAGAATGATTATATCTTACCTGGTGGTTTGAACACCGCATGCTAGATGCTTGCACATGTAGTTCTCTTCATGTTCCTCACCACTGCAGTACTGCTGCAGATTATTGTTTACTCTATCTGCAATTTGAAAGCGACATCTCTATAATAATTACCAGGCAACACTTCATGGACGACATCCATGTTGTGGTGCCGGTAGCAAACATCACAATTTTATCGAATGATTGAGTTTTCCTGCATTCTGCATCATTGCCTAGGATTGGCACATCCATTAGGTGATATTCATGTTGGCAGACATCACAAGGCCAGAGGAGGCTTACGCGTGCTTTCCCTTTGTGTAGCTGCCTGGAGTTTGATACATTTTTCAGTTACCTTTCTGCATCTATTTCGATTGCTCCTTGCAACAGATTCTCTCTACTACACTGTCTTGAATAAACACTGCCTAATGTGCAGACCTCTTCCAGAGGCAGATGTATTTCCCAAGGCCTTCCTGTGCATCTTGGACTGGTTTGGCCTCATGGCAAATGATGTAGCACAGTACAGCTGTGGATACGTCTTTGGTCTTTCAGCACTTTTTGGCACTGCAATGATGTCTACCACAAAAAGCTGAAGTTAACAGTGGTTTATTCAAGAGGAAAACAGCTAAGACCAGTTTGGATTGCTCACCATTCTTCAACTGCCAATCATGGAACCTACATCTTTTCTACACTTGGGGTCTACACACCTCACAAAGGATCAGAGGGGGAAGGCAAACTTTAGACTACACTCACACTAGTGGTAAACTAAACACACACAAGGAAAGTCAAATACTCAACAGTGTTGGCTCTGAATTTTTTTTAGACCCCAGCGTTAACATTTTGCTTAACAAATTAAGAACTGTTACACAGTCAATTTTGAAGGGCAGTTTTATTTGGCCAGTGCTGGTTTTGACTATGGAGAGCTTGGTCCCAACCCTCAGAGTCTGTAGACGGCAGCCTCATTGTTATAAATTGAGATTGATTGTTTTGCTGAATGGGCTAGCCTCCATTGCTAAAACCCGGAGGAATAGCCTTCCAGTAATAAAACCAATAAAACCAGAACACCAGTCTGAGAGAGAGATTTAATACTTATCTTATCATTCTTGTAAGAAATTCACCTGCCTGGTAAAGAATGAAATGAGGTAAAACCTTTTATAATAAGTGCAGAAGCTTCCTCAGCACATAAGAGTCAGTTACTGTTGCAATTGAGTTATGCTCATTTGGAACGCCCACATTTTTCATAACCCGGTTTTGATCTTTTTACTGTAGGTGAGTCTCACTAGTTGTGTTTCACCCACTATGTTCACATGGTAAATGGACTGTGCATGTTTACTGCCAGTGTTCCCCTTTTAAGATAAGGCTCTACAAAGCAGGTAGGGTAAGGGGCACTTGGCTGGTTACACGTGAACACTGTGCATGTGAGACTACCATTGTGCACACCCCAGTAACTGACAACAGGTAGTCTGGCACAGAGGGGACTATGCAAGATTAGGTGTTGACCTGGAACAGGCCTTATAATATTACTAGCCATTCATATTGTTTTGTCTGCAGTTACACTGCATTATACTCATATAGGGAAATATGCCTTAGGGTGCAGTTTTCACTACCTTTAGGCCCACAAATTCCAGTGTGCTATGAACCTGGGGTGGAACATGTGCAGCCAGTTTGACTACGCAGGTCCCAAGAGCAAACATGTGGGAATAATAATCATCATCATCACAATACTTTATTCAGTTTATAGGACCATAAAAGTACATAAAACAAGAAGACAATTTAGAAAAGCATGGTAGAAATACATTAAAATATTCAATCACAATTTAAAAATAAACAGTCATAGAGCTGTGATGCTCCATGCCATATAAAAACACTTATAAAAGTCTCTTGTAGAACATTTCATACATTAGGAATATAGTATATACATAATACAATAATGAATAAATATCATAGCAGATCTCATAAAGGAGAGCAGGCAATGCTCTAAGATCTATGATGGTGCACCTGAGCTCAAGAAAGTCTGCGGGCCAAAAGCCATACAGATGCCAATACTAACAGCGGACATCAGAGAACAAGCAACGTGTGATGACAACTTTCGTAGCAGACAAAACAAATGTAGGTAGTGTGGTGTGCTAGAAGTGTGCACAATTGTATGAATTTCGACGTAGGAGAGTATATTGGGAGGCAGCCCAAGAGGAGCCTGAGTTTAGAATTTACCCCAGGGCTTTGGTTCTAATACTCCAGCCCCAATGGAGATATTTGGCAACAGCGCAAACAACTGGTTTAGTGTCTCAGTGCGCAGAAGCCTGAGTGCTACATAAAGTTACCTACACCCAAGCTGTCTGCAGGTTGGGATGATCCAGTTTTTGGTTGGCAGCGCGTATCGAGGGCAGAAGAAAATAAAATCTGGCAAGATTTCTTCTGCCTGTAGGGATGCTGGGCAGATAGTGCACAAATCGCTCCTAGATTTCCATTTGAAGCATGAAGATAGAAGGGGAAGTGTGCCGTAGCAGATTTGAGGTACAATTGTTTGGCAACTGGTGAAAGGATGCAAACTTAAAAGTGCTCAAACTCCATTTGGGAATTGAAATACAGGCAGTCGCTATTAAGGGAACCTTGGTTCACTTTCATTATTTCATACTCTCGCCTATGCCCCCAAAAGGCTTCCTTGAGGGTGCCCCTAGATAGTTGTACAGTACCAGTGTTATCAGACCAGAACACACCTAGACCATGCTGGATCAGAGGGTCCTTTGCCTAGCCTATCCACTTGATGGTATCAGTTTATCCAGCGTCACTATTTCTTTGGAGGTGTTGTGATATTCTTTCAAGGCCGGGGTGGACTTAAGCCTACGTCAATAGAGCAGGGGTCTCAACTGGGTCTTATGCACTACTAATATGATTCCCAAATCCTGACTTAGTGGTCCTAGAGGTGTGCTTTAGGGAGGCTGACCAGGGCTCTTAGGAAGTAATTTCCGGCTACACCAAGATGAGTTAGGCTTCAGGAGCCCACAAATCTGCGGCATACAGCTCGCTGCCCTCGGTCTTGGCCCTCAAAGCGTTCAGAGCGGGGAAATATGCCTAACTTGAAAAGACTTATAAAGTCTTAGGATAGCTGATGCTTGATGGGTTAGACTCAGACTACTTTTTATGAACCTGGGAAGACTATGCCATAGTCCTAGTTAACTTAATTCCCAGGTAATCAAACTTGGTAACCTTGTCTAGAGGCTTTCCTTCCAGCATTATCATACCCCTAATGATACGTGAGGGCTAACTGGCATAACTTTTGTTTTTGAATAGTTAATCACCAGCCCTTGGTCATCACAGAGTGCCACAAACCTGTCCCCTAAAGAATGTAGGCCACTCATTATTTTGTACACCAACAAGGTGTTGTCTGCCAAATGGAGCATCATAATCTTTTGGCCAGCCACAAGGGGCACCACACACACCAGCCTCCAGATAGGCAACAATATCATTGCGGCACAGGGTAAATAGGGTTGGGGCGAGCATGTACCCCTAGTGTACGCCTTTATTGACTCCTATTCGCTTTGTTAGCTTGCCCCTGGCACCTCATGAAACTCGGGCATATGTATTGTGGTGCAGTCGGACAAGAATGTCTAAAAGATCAGAGGAAACAGTAAAGTCTCCCAGAGTTTGCATTGGGAGACAAGGTCAAAGGCAGCATTAAGTCCACAAACACTAGATACAGGCGGGACTTTTGGAGGACAACTGTCTTCCTGTAGATGATCAGAAACCTGAAGTTCTGGTTGATAGTGCTCAAAAATCCTGCTTGTAGATATGACAGGATTTGCTGCTCCTTTATCCACAGTTTCACTTTCTTCAGAATATGTCTGCAGAAGACCTTTTGAGCTACGTCAACAAGAATTATTGGTTTACAGTTCAGGGGAAATCCTGTGAGCCCTTTTTGTGAATCTGGACAATTTCTTCCGCTTTCCAGCTGCACGCGATATCAGCCCTTTCCAATATGGCATTTGACAACTTTTTTATGTATGTAGCCCAGTTCTCAATGTCTGAAAGAAAGAGGTCTCTGCAAACACCATCAGACCCGGCAGCCTTGGCTGCCGCAATGGCCTTGATCACCCACATCGTCTCACTCATCTCGATCTTTAGGAGAGAGTAATCGATTGACCGTCCCGTGTTACAAAAGCCCAGGCTACCTCTGCCTGGAACAGAGAATGATCACAAAGATCAGAAAAGTGGTAGTGCCGGATTTAAGGCTGGATAGAGTCTGCTATAAGATTTGAGGCACTAGGTCCCTTTGTTAGCCACCAACCTCAGGATCTTCCTAGTGTCTTTGGAGATGGCTGCTTCGTAGATGTCTACCCAAATCTGCATGTCCCATTTGTGTTGTGCTTTTGTTTTGGCCCAGGTGTACTCTTTCTGACTGATTCTACTGAGGCTGGTATCACCGCACTCTAAGAGTTGGAGGAGCTCAGCTCTTTTGTGGGAGCAGTCGTTATTGAACCAGGTGGCAAGGTTTAGTGTCCATGTGAGTTGATGTATAATGCCATGTAAAGCATTCACCCAGGGTATAAATAATTTTCCATGCGCCAGAAGGATTGCAGATTTTCTATTCTGCCTGAGAGTTAGTTTGTCTAGATCAGCTATGGCGTCCATCAAGGCCCTAATAATTTTTGCGCTAAGGTCTGATTGAACTGCTATGCTGCACCCTTTTCATCTCTACGTCTATTGTTTGAAGGAATCAGATCGATGCCAATTGATAATGGGATATTTACCATATGGTTAAATATACCCTTTAGTGAACAATGGATGGCATTATGGTCATTATCAGACCTGTTGAAAACCTTCATGTTGGCTAAGAAACTCCAGGGAGAAACTGCGTTCAGAATGTAATCGATTCTACTAGAATGTTCTGGTTGGTTGAAGGTATTAGCCGATTGTAAATCGGATGGGGCGCAGACATTACTTGCCATCAGGCCATTCGATAGGGTGAAGGACAGTAGCTGGTAAGCAGTATCTGTCCATCATTTCACTGGGTTGATGTTAAGAAAGGGTATATCCAATTCCTCGTCTTCTGCATCAGAGGAAGAGGGGCTATCACTGTCAAGGGGCTCATATGTGGTGTTGAAATCGCCTGCATTAATTAAGGAGTCATGTGTGTCATAAAGATCCCTATGGGTAGTGAGTTCCTGCAACATTGGTGACTCGCCAGCCCCTCCGACCCCGCAGTTATAAACATTATATATATCTAATACATGCAAAAGTCTTCCCCTGGGATAGTTATTCCTAGGATATCGTGGGAAGAAATGGGGATTAGATGCAGGTTGATATTGAGGACAACTCGTACCGAAGTAAGAAGGCTGCCAGAGGGGCGGCCCTTTCCAGCATGTGAAGTGGGGGAGGGGGGTGATAGGTGACATAACCCGGCCTATGGACAGGGTCAAGGCCCAGGTTACTTGAAGGAGATATATGTCAAAATGGTCTATGATAGCATTCCAGGCTGAGTTGCCAAGATTTGATTTCACACCTACAACATTCCAGGACAAAATACCAATTGCTTTGGGAATCTTGGTTGGTTCTTTCTGGGTGATACTCAGAGGCCCTGGGGGCTGGTTGGCATAGGTTGTAGTCCTCTGTGGTGGATCGATAACTGGCTGGGGCATTTCAATGTTAACAGGATGCCCCCATTTCCCTTTAGAACAAGGAGGACCAAAACCTCCCCGTCAATCCACCATAGATGTACCCAAAATTTCTAGATCAGTAGAAGACGTCAGACAGTGTGAGACTTGTGAATTATTAGTAGAAGGTGAGTTAAGTTTGAACCAGATCAGGGTACCAGAGGCAGGCTCCTGGGGCAGTTCTAGACCCGCCAGTCCCTCAGCGCCAAATGTGAAGTAGACTTCACATTTATTATACATGTACACTTTATGGGTCATCCAGAATGGCTCAGCTCAGGATCAGAGTCCAGGGCTTTCGTTACCCTGCTGGGCCAAGTTAATTACTCTGCTCCCCAGCAGAGGGAGCACAGACCTCCCCACACAAATGGAGTAAACAACAGTGCTTCCCACAGCTCCTGAGCAGTAAGGGATTGGGAAGCAAATCTACATCTGGTAATCAGCTGTCACACTTTACCAGGGCTGGGACAACCAAAGCCCACTGAACAAAAGAGGAAACCCAACCTCTGGAGACAGCAAAGGAGGGGCTCACAATTGAAGGTTTGGTGGGAAAAATCTGTGAATTTGATTTCAGTTAGAGGTTCAGTTGAGACCCAAAGAGATGTGAGCAGTGACTTCTTGATAGTGCCATCTTGAATTGTCCCAGCATACTGTGCAAAGGGCTTGGTAGGAGGGTGGAGGTGTGATGTGCCCCTAGGATTGGCCAGGGGTACCTGGCTTTGAAAACTTTTTACTCCTATTTAAAATCTCTTGCGTAAGGGAGAGTAGTTGTTGTTGGATTTGGACACTGGGACTGTGGCGGCAGCAGCAGCCATGGATAACTGGAAGGACAAGACCACTGATGCCATAATGAATTAGGATCCCCATCTGGACTCTCCAGCACCATTGAAAGCTGATTCCCTTACACCCCCTAAGGGCCAGTTGGGGAAGACTTTGACTCTACTGCCCCCAGATGCCCTGCAAGATGGTGAGGAGGCCATGGGGTATTTAGGAAGCACAGAAGAGGAAAAGGCTGGCACAGGGAGCCGACAAAGCCAGCTCCCCACAGAGTGAAGCTCTAAGGGGCCGATTCACAGAACTAATCTGAGACAAAATCCTAAACTTACTACTTTTGGTATTCACAAAAGGGATTTAGCAGTAGTAAAGTTAGTATTTTGTCTTAAATTAATATTTTGTCTTAAATTAGGATTTAGTCTTAAATTAGGATTTTGTCTTAAATTAGGATTTGTCTTAAATTAGTATTTTGTCTTAAATTAGGATTTTTTCTTAAGTTATGATTTTGTCTTAAGTTAGGATTTTCTCTTAAGACCAAAACTTAAGACAAAATCCTACCTTAAGACAAAATCCTAATTTAAGAGAAAATACTAATTTAAGACAAAATCCTAACTTGAGACAAAATCCTAACTTAAGACAAAATACTAACTTAAGACAAAATACTAACTTGAGACAAAATCCTAACTTAAGACAAAATCCTAACTTAAGACAAAATACTAACTTAGGACACAATACTAATTTAAGACAAAACTACTAACTTTACTACTACTAACTGCTTTCTGTGAATACCAAAAGTAGTAGGTTTAGGATTTTTCCCCAGATTAGGTCTGTGAATCGGCCCCTAAGTAATTGGAGGTCAATGGTGTCCAGTGGGACCGGAAACTCACTAAATGAAAAAGAAACCAAAAGAAATCTATGCAGCTCTCCAAGCACAGTGAAAAAGCAGCTACTACAAATATTCATTGCTCCTCAAGGAAGCACTCCACAATGCCCTGTGAGGCTTTTTTATTTCAATATGTTTTCTACTCTTGTGGTGGAACCAGGAGGACAGGGGCACCACCAATGCTATTGAGAAGGTGTTTGATGCTGCAGGAGTACTAACATTATGTTTCGGGGACCATAAAATCTATTACCCCTCCCTCCATCTTTTCAACCTGAATTTAAATGTTCCTAAGGCTGAGTCTTCTGTTCTTCAGCTGGGAGTGCAGCACCCTCTAGGGAATGGTTCAATGGCTTTATGTGCCCCGAATGTTTACAAAAGAACACCAACACATTGTATGTTCAGTTGGAAAGCTTTATTAATTATATGATGCCGACAGTCATTCTTGATCGATAATGAAAAGATTCCTTTATATTAATAAGTGCATTTATATATGTTATTGATTATGGTGAAATGATGGTGCTTTTAACACGCGGTTTAATTGTTTTATAATCTGGTGACCCCATGAAAAACCCAATAGGCTTACCTTATATGTAATTGTGATGACCCCTCGATAAAGTCAATAGGGTTGCTTATTTTAAAGTGATACCTCAATCTATCTGATATAGTTGGGGGGTACTTTGATTTTGAGGGACAGCACCCTTTAGTGGTCAAATGTGATTTTAGATTGTCACCAAAGTATTTTTAATCTGCCAAATTTATATATTTGTAAATTAATACATAGTATTTAGTGGTGTGTGTATGTAATAAATGTACTTTTCCTTCTCTAAAGAAAAAGAATTGACTGAATAATCATTTATTGAATGATATTACTGTGTTCCAGCGAATGGTGATTATTAGCCCATACCAACTCCCCAGTGTGGGTCTTGGACTATTCTGCTTCGCTACCCTGAGAGATTCATGGGTTACATTGGGGTGCTTTGTTCCCAGTTCAGGGAATTTTTTAACCTACTACTTGTGCAGGCCTTACATCCTGCACTACTAATAACCCACTTTCTTACAGTTACTCAAACAGAGGCGGACTGGAGGAACAGTATGAAAACCTTAGCTCTCCTTTTGTTAGCTTGTTTGAACTTAAGATATAATCCAAGCCAATATCAAAAGATCATGATCTGAAAAAGTAATCTGCTGATAGATAGAATCCTGAAGACAATAAGAAATATATCTCCCATATAGTGCTGAAGCTACCATAAACTAAACTCCAAAAAATGTTATATTGTTATGGTTCTGAAATAAGATGTCTATCAATTCCTGTGGCAGTAAACAAAAATGATCAAGAAAAGGTTTAAGGCTCATATTTTGAGTGGCCTACAATTTTGATGGGGTTGGTTACAGAAAACATGAGTTCATAATGAGCCACAAGGGATTCGTGCTTGCTACACCCAGGGTGTGGTAATCTTGCAAGCGTTACTGGGGATAAATGCTCCTAAAGGATCAGTCCCTAATAGTTTATATGAAGCAATCAGGGCAGAAACACCAATACCAGCATGTTATTTCCCATACCATACTAGGCCATAGAAGACCAATTGGTGACCATACGGTCATACCCTTACCTGGTATTACCAATATACTCAACTGTTGCAGAGGATATGTGACAGAAATTAAACTTGGCTAATTTTGGTCACATCCTTTTTTCTTCAGCATAAGGAAGTTGGGGCCGGATGTACAACCGTTTATTGCAGTAACAAAGGGGTTTAGGGCCGTCTGCGACCACAAAAACCGTGTGACCAATGTACCAACCCTATTTTGTGAGTTGCTAATCAATTAGCATCTCGCAAAATAGGATTATCGATTAGCTGTTAGGAACGGACTTGCCAAGGGCGTCTTTCCTAATAGTGACTCCTAAACCTATGTATAAATGTTTTGCGACCTTAGAAGGTTGGTAAGGCACTCGCAAACGGGACCCTCTGGGAATGCATGTGCAAATAGGGACCATTGACTGCCCTTAAAAAATGGAACAGAAAAGTTTCATTTTTATTTTTTAAATGCATCCCTTTTTCATTTAAGGAAAACTGATTTATTGACAAATCAGTCCCAGAAATCGTGGATTGCTGACCCCAGCAGGCCACCATCCATGGGAGTGCCAGCCATTCCCAATGGGGTCGCAAATTGCGACAGGCTCATTAACATATACATATGAGGCATGCAATTTGCAACCCCATTGGGAATCGCAAACAGTGTCTCAGACTTGTGCATAGCATTTTTCAATTTGTCGCAATTTGCGAGTCGCATAATGCTTTGGTAGTACATCTGGCCCTAGATTATTTAAACTTTTTGTAATGATTATCATGTTGAAATTTCTCAATTCCCAATTTTTTCACTATACCTTTTCTAAAGTGATGGATGTAGTGCTTGAAGTAATCTCAGCCATTGATGATTACCCAAGCGCTTTCAAGTCCAAAAGAATCCAGCCCGAACTGACACTCCATGTTACAAAAAGACAAGCAGACCAAGACCGATTTCAACCCTGTCGGGCCTCAGCAGTGAGGTCCAATTTATGGCCAATGGCACAGTGAGAACGATACCTATGTCACTGCACTTCCGTCACTCTTGTGATGTCTCAGTCACTGTTGATCACTTGAGGGCATGATCCTTTGTGTACACCCAGTGACGATTTCTGTCTTACAATATTAATTCAGAAAAATGTTTCTTTCAAAGAATAACCTGGGGGTTAGATTTCTAGGGCCAGATGTATGACCCTTACAATTTGCAAGTCGGAAATTCCGTTGTTTTGCAACTAGCAAAATGTAATTTACAACAGTGTCTCAGACACTGTTTGCAATTCCTAAAAGGGTCACAAATTGCCTGCCTCACTAATATTCACGAGGCAGGTGCATTTTGTGACCCCCATTGGAAATGGCTAGCACTCCCAGGAATGGTTGCCTGCTGGGATCAGCAGACCACCATTTCTGTGACTGCTTTTTCAAAAAAACAGTTTTTTTTAAATACAGCCCGTTTTCCTTTCAGGAAAATGGGATGCATTTAAAAACAGAAAAACGAAACATTTCTGTTTCATTTTTTAAGAGTAGGCAGTGGTCCGGGGGATCACTGCCTGCTCTTAAAAAATACTTCTGCATACATTCAGAAAGGGGAAGGTGTCGGTAGTTGTTGTGTTTGCTGGGGTCTTTCAATGGTTTCTTTTATAGGGCGTTGACGTCTGCATATTTCCAGTCCTCAAGGAAGATGGCTGTGAAAATTGAGGTGTTGAACAAGGTGGTGAGTATGTGGCTGATTCTGGCTTTGCCTAGGTTGAAGATGTGGTGAGGCAATGGGTTGGTTGGGGTCCCTAAGTGGACCAAGTTCATGATGGAGACAGTGTCCTGTGGGGCGAACTGGCTCCATTTGGTTAGTCAGATGTCTGTGATGGTAGAGGGGTTAGTAGCCTTGGGTGGGGATTTGAAGTTTCTGTAGATGTTGACGATCATGTTGTGGAAGAAGTTTGCTAATAGAACTTCGCAGAGTTCCTGTGAGGGGTAGTGTTTTTTGTTGCAGCTGAGGGGTTGGAGAATTCTTTGAAAATGTTGAAGAGTTCTTTGCTGTTTTTGGGGCTTGATTCAATGTGTGACGCTAAGGCGCTTTTCTTCTATTCTTTCATCTGTCTGTGGTAGAGGTTGAGGGCTGTCTTCAAGATGGTCTTGTCGGGCATGTCCTTTCTAGTGTGCCATCTCCTTTCCAGTTGTTTACCGTGTCGTTTAGCAGTTATGAGGTCTTCAGTGTACCATCTAGCGTGCTTGGTGGACCTTCTGTGGGTGCTGTTGCCAACAGGAGCAATGCTGTTGGCACAGTTGGTGAACCAATTGTTGAAGTTTCTGATGTCTTGGTCTATATTGTTTGAGGAGATGGGGTGGGTGGTGTTGAGAGCATTGATCCATGTGTCCTTAGAGACTTTGTTCCATCTGCAGTGAGGATCCTCAGGCAGATTGGGGGCGGAAGTCTGTGAGGTCGTGATGTTGAAGTGGACAATGGACTGGTCAGTTCAGGTGAGTTCTGTGGTGTGGCTGTGCCTGATGCAGTTGCTGGAGGTGAATACGGGGTCCAGCGTGTTGTCAGTGGTGTGTGTGGGGTCTTAGATGATTTGGGTAAGTCGGATGTTGTTCAGGCTGTGAAGGAGGTTGATAGTGTTGTTGTCATTGTGGTCGTTGTGATGGAAGCCGAGGTCACCGAGGAAAATGTTGTTGTTGCAGTGTATGTCGAGGAGGCGATGAAGTAAGCGACAAAGTTGCAAAAGGCTGTACGTGGTCCTGAATGACAGTAGGCAAGGGTGGTCCTGGTGGTGGTTTTGCTGTCTGTTTGGAGTCCGAAACTGAGGTGTTTGAGGGCTGGTGTGATGGCCTCATTTGTGGTGGTGCATTGGATGGATTCATTGTGTATGATAATATATTTTGAAAATTCCACTTTAAGAAAGTGGGAATTTTCCTTCCTAAGCCAAATATGCCTTTATGCCAGTGTCCGGGGTCACATGACTGGCAATGGCTCTCCTATGGTGAGATGTGTATTCCCTCCAGACAGGGGACAATTGACCTGGGGTGGGTGGTAGTGTGCTACTCTCCTGAGTAGGATTACCTGGATGTTGTACCCAGCCCTTCATGAGCTTCAAAGGGTAGCCTGAGAGCTGTACCCACCCAATCCTGACGTCGGAAGAGGCCTACCATGTCACTGGGAAATGCAGCCCACAGCTGAGCCTGCCAGCTCTTTGTGTCACTTTACTGCAAAACTGACGAACACCAGTTTTAGGGTTAGACAAATTAGTATCCCCACCCATATGCTGGCAATGGGTATAAAAGTAGTATTCTCAGAACCTCCCATCAGACTGCTCCTGGACCTGAGAAGATTTAGAAGGACTGTGCTGCTATCTGAAAAAGGAAGATTAGACCTGCGTGTCTTGAACCCAGGATAACAGAAATGAATTAAAGGGTCAGTTGGTTGACCTCCTGTTTGAGCCATAGGGACATAAGGAGCTTTAAGAGGCCTTTCTTGCTTTTCAGTTCACCAGACCGAATGGGACCTGACCTGGTCCTCATTGCTGGCCTCTTGGGGAGTGTGTCCTGACCTCCAAGGTACTATCCTCAAAGTCTTGAACCCTTGGCTGGAGTCAGAGTGTACTTCTCTCTGCTCAATCAAAGGTTTCACTGTATCCAATGGAGTGCAGTGCAGAACGATGCCTCACATTGCAGCATGTTGAAGCTCCTGATCGTAGCTTAACTGGCTCCAAGGAAGAGCCTTGCATTGCACACCGCACAACTCCTGACCAGTGGCTAAATGGACCCGATGCAGCATGAATCAGAGCTCCCATTACCAGCACCAAACCGACCCACACCAAGAAAAAAATGTACAGCTCGAAGGGGGCCACACCCGGTCCTGTACCTTAACAGCACCCTATTACAGTCAGCAGGAACGTTTGACTTTGTCACAGTCTGGCACAGACAGGTACCCGCAGTTGGCTCTTCGTTATTTTTTGTCGTTATTTTTACCTTACCCTTTAAGTTCCACTCATTGAATTATTGAAATTTTGGGGTCATTTTATTTATTTAAATATTCTCTATTTTTCTAAATTGATTTGGGATTGATCTTGTGTTGTGTTTTTACTTTATTACTGATTGAGTGCTGCATAAACACTTTACACATTGCCTCTAAGTTAAGCTTGCCGGCGTTTGTGCCAACCTACCAGAGGGTTAAGAACATGTTTATTAAGTGACTCTTGTTGTTCACCCTGACAAGGATTGTGATTATTAATTGAGCAGGACTCTTGCCTCTCTCAACTGATAACCCAATTTCTTACACTGCACAGTAGCACATTTCTAACCAATAAGCTAACATACCCTATAGGAAATAATGCTGCAAATAGGTATTTACATTTTGTATTACATTGACCCACACCCCCCTTCTTTTTTGTGAAATATACCATGGGCATGCCCATTCACACTTATAATATTGATCCCATGCAAACTTTCATCAGTAACAATGAACAACATCCTCACATCATCAAGCACACAGACACTTCTGTGTACTCAGAAGAATTCTTATTACTGTTTGAACAGAAAACAGAGCAAAATAAGGCAGGATGGTGTCAGTCTGCATGAATCCTGATAATTGGGGGGAACTATATGAAACCCAACAATTCTTGTTTTGGCTATAATCAGACCTCAGGTACTGTTCCCTCAGACCCAAGCCAGAATTTGTTGGTGGGAAGGTTAATGAAATATCAATCCACTCCGGTTAGGTCAAACATCATAGTTATGCTGCAGAAGTCTTTCACAGATCTGGAAAGACTTATATTACACTAAATAACACACAAATTATTATATTTACGTTCACCACATCATTTTGGATAAAAAAGTCAGCAGCTGGCTTTTAAAATTATAATTTGGTGTAGCTTAGGTAGCAAGGGACTAACT
Source organism: Triturus cristatus (assembly GCF_964204655.1). Lineage (NCBI taxonomy): Eukaryota > Metazoa > Chordata > Amphibia > Caudata > Salamandridae > Triturus > Triturus cristatus. Next base: position 1,195,231,756 of record NC_140591.1, read on the forward strand.
CAAAATAAGAGACTATTTTGTGCCAGGACTACTGAAAGATGCAGTTGGCAATGAAATCAGTGATAGACCTGTATTTAGAAGTTGCAGTTCTTCTCATGGGTGCCTTTCACTAAGATACAATCGTAATCAGTTCTTACTAAAATGCTGCAGTTAGTGCTTGCATAAGTAGGGCTGCCTATGCACTGTTGAGTGTGCACACATGCTTTGTTTCTTTACTGTTAGGAGCCAAGACTTTGTTTCTTTACTGTTAGGAGGCAAGACTTTGTTTCCCTCTAGTTGGGAGCAAGGGCATTGTAGCATCATGGATACTTGAAGACAGAGTCTCCTTGTAGTCACAGAGGACTCATGCAAAAGAAACACCAAATGCTGCCTGGAATTAGAATAGTTCATATAAAGGTTCACCACAGGCACTTTGTTCAGATCACAAAAGATAAAAAAACTGAAAATCAAAGTAAAGCATGTTTTTTAGTAATTGAGAACTGCTTTCATAAAGGCCTGACCCAAACCTGGCCTTCAACGTCTTATGACGAGATACCTAGATGGTTTTGCAAGATCTAGCCAATTTCCATGGGGCTCCTGTTTGATAGAGACATTTACACTTGGAAACATCACGGTGCAGGAGAGGGTATTAATGGTTGAAACACTGATCAGGGGGCATATGTATCAACCAAATTTTTTATCGCAAACGCTGCGATTCGCAAAAAACAGCGTTTGCGATTACAAATTCGCAAAACGGGATGTATGAGTTAAATTCTCATCGCAAATTTAAGGAATCGCTAATTTAGCGATTTCTTAATTTTGCGTAAGCATTTAAGAAATCGCAAATTGCGATTTCTTAAATGATATGTAACACGCACCAAAGCATTGCGAATTATCCTTAAGAAATCGCAAATTACCACCAACTTCTAGTTGGTGGTAATTTGCGATTTCTGTTAAAAATGCACTTTTGGGAATTTTACAAAGTGCCACGTGGCGCACATACATGCCCTTAGGGCATGTATGTGCGCCATATGCACACACATGCTCATTTCAGGGGTGCATCAGGGTGTCATCATGACACCCTTGCACCTTTGAAATTATTCTCAAATTGCGATTAGCAAATTGCGAATCGCAATTTGAGAATTACTTCCCATTCATTCCTATGGGTCTCCTGGCCTATAGAAATGAATGGGAAGGTATTCCTTAATTGCGATTTCGCAATTTGCTAATCGCAATTAAGGAGTTTTAAGAAATCGCAAAAGTTTTGCGATTTTTTAAATACATCTCGTTTTGCAATTCTCAAATAGCGATTCTTTAAAAATCGCTATTTGAGAATCGCAATTGGAGATGTTGATACATATGCCCCCAGATTAACAAACTCAGACCTAGCTAGGCCAGTAGCAGACTACATTGTTGCTAATAGGTGTCATACTTGTGTGAAATAAACCAGCTTAGATAAGAGAGAGACTTTACTACTACTAAACCTACTACTTTTGGTATTCACAGAAGGCATTTAGTAGTAGTAAAGTTAGGACTCCTAACTTTACTACTACTAAATGCCTTCTGTGACTACCAAAAGTAGTAAGTTTAGGATTTTATCTTAGTTTAGTAGTAGTAAAGTTAGGAGTCCTAACATTACTTCTACTGAATGCCTTCTGAAAATATCAAAAGTGGTAAGTTTAGGATTTTATCTCAGATTAGTTCTGTGAATCTGCCCCTTCACGATTATATAATGTTATGTTATGTTATAACAATTTGTATAGCGCACTAATACCCTTGGGTGTCTAGGCGCTTTTGGTTCAATGCTGTAAGAGGGAGACTAAGTTTTAAAAAGCCAGGTTTTCAGGTGTTTCCTAAATTCAAGAAGGGATGAAATCTTCCTGAGAGAAAGTGGAAGAGAGTTCCATATCCTGATGGTGCTATGTCTGAAACTCCTCCCCCCCAGTTCGCCTTTTTGACTCTGGAGGTGAGCATTAGGAAAGCATTAGCCGACTGTAAAGATCTGCTAGGAGAGTACCAGCTAAAAGCGTGCCAAAGAAATTGAGGGCCTTCTCTGTAAAGTGCCTTGTGTGCGAATCAAAGTGCCTTGAATTTCACGCGTTGGGCGACTGGGAGCAAATGTAACTCTTGGACTGATGTTTGGGAACGTCGAGTACTAATCTGGCAGCTGCATTTTGTACAGATTGTAATCTTCTGAGCTGATTCGATTGCACATTAATATATAAGACATTACAATAATCCAATTTTGATGAAACCAGGGAAGTTAAAACAGTTTTTCAGTTTTTTTTAGGGATGGAAGAATGTTACGCACGGTTTTGATGGTTAAAAATGCAGAGGACACCACTTTTGAAATCTGGGATTTAAAATTAAGCTTTTCATCTATTATGACCCCCAAGTTCTTGGCCTTTGCTACCGGTGTAGGGGGGCGCCAGAGTACTTGGCCACCAAACTGGTGACCATAGGGGAAAAAGCTTTCCAAAAAGCACCACCTCGGTTATACTTGAATTTAACCTTAAGTAATGCCTACTCATCCAATTGCTTAGGGAGATCATAAAGTTTGATGGAGTAATTAACATCCTTGTCTATTGTTGATATAACCAATTGGGTGTCGTCGGCATACGAGGTTGGAATTAGATCAAAACATCTGATCAGAGGTTCTAATTCCGACACATAAATATTAAAAAGCGCCGGGCTCAATGGCAGGATAAAAGGTGCAGATTTAAAATCGCCTAGTTGCACTGTCTGAGTTCTAGCTGCTAAAAATGAGGTTAAAAGCGAGAGGGCCATTCCTCCCAAACCTATGGTCTTTAGTCATTCAATCAACAAAGTATGGTCCACGATATCAAATGCCACGGACAGGTCGAAGAGGATCAGAGTCGCCGACCCTCCACCATCTAATGCAGTGCGAATTTCCTCCGTTGTCTTTATCAGTACTGTGACATGACCTAAAACCAAACTGACTGTGGTCTAAAATATGGTTTTCTAGGATGTAAGTAGAAAGTTCTACATTTACAATTTTTCCAAAATTTTCGCAGGAAGCGGAAGCCTCGCAATGGGTCGATAGTTGGCCGGATCTGTTATTTCTAAGTTAGGTTCTTTTAATAACGGTAAGATGCAGGCCTGTTTCCACAGTGTTCTCAATATACCTTGTAGGAGCATCTGATTATAGATGCCCGAATGCTGAGGACTGATGATATGGCTAAAATTATGTGAAATCCTCGAGGGACAAGGATCATCCCGGGGAGCCCGATTTAGTCCTTAACAGAAGGGTGTCAACTTGCACTGTAGGGGTAAAGTTTAAAAGAGGCATTACCGTCTTAGCTTCCTGTTCTGTAACATTAGTGCTAGGTGTATACAAGGGAAATTGATCATAAATTAGATCAACCTTTGATTTAAATGCCTGTGCCAATGTGCTACAGAAATCTTGAGTACAGTTGGCAGCATCATCCTTTTTAGCGATTGTCAGATTGTTTAGGACCTTGAAAAGTTCCTTACTAGAATTTCCCGCCATTTCTATCTTCAGTGTAAAGTATTGGCTTTTCTCAGTGATAATTTTTTTCTTATAATCATCTAACATTTGTTTATATTGCTCTTTTTCATTTGCGTCATACTTTCTACGCCAGGCTCTTGCTTGCCTCCTACATACTTGTTTATCTGATCTAAGGGCTTCAGAAAACCATGGTGCAGATTGAGTCTTTTGATTATTAGCAGCCACCGTGACAGGTGCTAATTGAGCAAATTTGGATTCCAGCCAGGAAGTATAACTTGTAGCTGAAACCTCTACTTCCAGCTCTGGGTCTTGGAGACTATGCACTAGCTTGCTTTCCAGGATGCCTAAATCCATGTTGTGCCAAGCTCTCCTATAAGCTTGGTACTCGCTGAATTAGTTGCCTTGTATCCAGGCAGGTCATATCGAAATAAAACAGCATAGTGATCAGACCACGTGAGAGGAAGGACAGAGGTGATAGAGATGGCTGGATTATTAGTAAACACTCCATCCAGGATATGTCCTGCTTGATGTGTAGGGCCTTGGACTAGCTGTTGAAGCCCTAAATCAGAATTAATATCAAGACGCTCCTGAGTCTCTTTATCAGCCAGGGTTTCCAAGTGAAAGTTTAAATCGCCCAACTTGGTGAAGCATCTAGATTGGATACCCAGTTCAAGCAGAGAAGATACGTTGTTCAGAAATTCACTTCTAGCACCTGGAGGGCGATACATTAATAATCCTTTAAATGTTTCTTGATCAGACACACTAATATTGAAAAGAAGTGCTTCGCAGTCCGAAGCAGGTAGAATTGAGCAGTGAGATACAATTTCACTACTATGAATTATTGCAAGTCCTCCACCTTTTTTTATGGGTCTATCATGCCTGAAGACTTTGTACCCACAGGGCACAGCAATATTAAAATCTGGGTCGGATGATTCACTGCCCTAGGTTTCCGTAACAAACAAGACATCCAACTTGTTATCAGTAATAAAGTCTGCTATCTCATATCTGTGTTTAATCAAGGACCTGGCATTGATAAGCGATAGCTGAAATTCTGTGTTCCGTGTACGAACATTATTCAAGTTTCTGTCAATTTTCGTCTTCTCCCTGCAACTCTTGTGAATCTTGAGAAGGCACTCTGGACATTGGGGGTTTTCTAGTCCCAACAGCTCTTCACATGTAAAGTGATAACATCTCGTGCCCCTAGGATAACCAAGAGAGAGAAGGCTTTCCCTAGCGTAAGTTGTACAAGGTTTGCATTTAGTATTTTGGCCAGGGGTCCTGGCCCTAGGCCCGGTCCAGGCGCGGACGGGTGCAGACGGGCTTGCCTTAGGCGCGCCTTTGGTGCGCCAGCGGCGCACCCGCTGCACGTGACCGCTGCGTGAACGCTCCAGCTCACACTTAAATAGGTGCCCCTGGAGCCTAGAGTGCTCACCGGGCGGAAACTGCAGCACGGGAAGTGTAGCAACTGTGGTCTTCCCTCCGCATCAATGGGCTGACGCCGTGACGGACCGGGGAAGACCAGAACAACTGTGCAAGAGGCAGGTAGGGAAAGTGCAAAGCGCAATATAATTTAACAAGTAAAATTAAAATGAATTTAAAAACAACTCATTTAAAATGTGCTGTCTCTCAAAAGTGGCAATAGTGCAGGCGGAAAGGCAGCAGTACACCCACTGGCTAGTCAAACCTTAAGCGCCCCAACAGCATGGATTACACATTTTGTAGCATACTTTTGATGCAACTTTGCATGTAATAATAAAGGGCCAGATGTATCACGCATTTCTCGGGTCGCAAACGGGAATAATGCATTCTGGTAGGTATCATTCCCAAATTGTGATTCAGTGACGTGTTACCAAATTGCTATTTGGAATTGTGAATATATTCTAATTTGGTATTAGGAAGGGGCCTCTAATACCAAATCGCAGTGGTATGTAAGAATGTTTGGCGACTGACATGCAGTTGCTAAACATTCACATTTTACCACCTACTGCAAGTAGGTGGTAACCCATTCACAAACAGAAAGAGGTCCCCAAAAGACACCTTCCCTTTTGTGAATGGTTGCAAAAATATTTTTTTTACAAGCAGGCAGTGGTCCCACGGATCACTGCCTACTCCTAAAAAATGAAAAAAAAAGCTTTTCATTTTTCTTTTTTAAACACATACCGTTTTCCTTCAAGGAAAACGCGCTGCATTTTTAAAAAAATGATTGCTTTTTTGAGAAGTAATCACTGCTTACCCCAGCAGGTCACCATACCTGTGATTTTAGCAATTCCTAATGGGTTGCAAATTGTGACCTACTTAATTAATCCTCATGAGGTAGGTTGATTTGCGACTCACTAGGAATCAAGAAATAAAACTCCATGAGTTTCATACATTAGGAATAGCGATTTCCCAATTGGGATTCACAGAGAATCGCAATTATGTAATTGCTTTTCCTAATATTGATACATTTGGACCAAAGAGATGCGTATATAACATAAACCTGATACGTCACAACCACTTGGGACCACTTAACAGTCGCCTGGCCTGGTCAGCATACATGAGTTTGTACTTCTGGTAACTTCTCTAAGGATCTGAATTCAATTACCTATATGGTTGGATTACTTGCTGGCTGTAATGGTCTAAAACAATGACCCGCACAGGCATAATAGGGGTGAGATTTATACTCCGGTTGCTTCAAGTTTTTGGAAAATAAGTTCCAGTTCCTTGTGGTTAGAAAGTCTTTGGAAAGTGGGGCCCAGTTCCTGGTGGTTAGAAGGGTTGCATATTCGGGGAATATGACGCAAAGGCTTGCCTGAAGGGTAATTGTTCAGTATTTCAAAACAGGAGCCCTTGAATGTGATGCAGTTCCTACAATTTTTTATTTTGATTATTATTATTATTTGATGGACTGAAAGGCACATTATACCTTCCACATGAGAAAAAAGAGTTTTCAAATGAATCCTTTACTTGACTGAGGCCAGTTTAGGGCTGCAGAAATGGAACAGTGTAGTGAGACACTTTCAGGCCCAATTCAATTTTTTTTGGTTTAAATTCAATATAGCTATTTAGAAGGGATTCTTTTATACACAATGTAGGAGGCTGGCTTGGTCTTTGGTGCACACATATGTAAGAGTAGCACCCTGCACTAATCCAGACAACTCTTATGGTGATGATTTTAGTGGTTTTAGACAACCTTAGAAAGCTCTCTAAGTGGTAGCTCTGGAGAGCAGCCTTCAGGCTTAGTCTAGAAGGAATGTAAAGCAGCTTGTTTTACCAGTACTTAATCTTATGGTGTTGGTTAAGTGAAAAATAACCACACAGTGTAGGTATATAAATATGTATTTTTTATAAACACTCACTAGCACATTGCAATATCTCCTACCTGGAGATATAACCACAATACACACAATACTTTCATAATAGAACACGTAAGTAGCACAAATACACAGTGGTCTCCAGGGGGAGACCAAACCATATACTAAAATAGTAGAATGCGACCCATGACCTAAGTCAAGACTGGACCCAGAAGATGTAGAAGTCGGGGAACCAAGAAAGCACCCAAGGTGAGTACTCAGCAACTCCACGGAGGCAGTGTCCCAGAGGACACTGAAGAAAACCAGTGGAAGATGAAGGTTGGAGAGTCACTCCACCCGTGGATACACCAGGAACCGGGATTCCTACACCAGGCAAGGCAGGTGCATAGGTGCCAAGTGACGTCAGACACCGCTGCAGACCATAAAAGAGGATTTCAGTAAAGATGCCGCTGATGAAGAAGTTGAAAGAGTCAGTGAACCCAAAGGTGGATTCAAGATGTGAGGTACCTACAAGCAGAGGGGACAATGTCTATGCCACTCAGGGGTGACTAGGAGGCATGGAAGACGAATGCCCAACCATGTCGAGGATGCAAGAGAGTTGACAGTGCCCTTGAAGTTGTAGCTTTGCTGACCAGGCGATGCTGTGGAAGATGAGGAGCCGCTTATGAGCAGCCCCACGTGAGATGTCAAGAGCAAGGGGTTCAGTGTCCGGCTGGGGCAGCAACAAGCCTTGGCAATGGCAACCAACGTAGTAGTAAAAAAAGGTTCAGTGTCGGGACCGACAAAGTCCAAGTGACTCACCACAAGCAGGTAAGTCAGAGCAGGCCCCAAGCAAGCAGGGGAGGCCACTGGAGCCAAAGAATACCATCAAGAGGACCCACAGGCTGAAGAGAAAGGAGTCAAGCTTGGCTCAGCAGCAGGAGGGCAGAATCATGTCTCTGGTCAGCAGCAGCCATAGTTTGCTGTCCGGGTGTAGAAGATTGGTACCAGAAGTACTGATGTCCTCCAGGAGGAGCTTTACAGTGTATCAAATAAAGTGTTGGTGTATGAGTCCAGCATGTTTGAAACCAAACATAACAGGGTCCATTACAGCTAGTTTAGAGATGGCCTTTGCGTAATAAAGCAGGCCACTCTATGTATCGTAATGACTGATGCACTTATAACCCGGGAGAATGGTCTTTGTGGGTATTAGGGGTGTCCTGATCCTGCAGGGGCACCCTCACACTTACAACCGAGCACCCTCCCTTCAGGAATAAAAGGCCTGCCTTAGGGGTGACTTATAGGTTTTAAATGCAGTGACCATAGATATAAAGAAACTTATATCTGTTGTAAGTAGTGCTAACACCAGCTTACACAGGCTGCAATGGCAGGCCTATAGTCACAATTTGAGTGATCTCCCATGTGTGCCATAATACATGTTTCAGCCCATGGGGGACCCCTGGTGTACCTAGGCCCTGCGAACCTTGGTGCCATATGCTAGGGACTGGCAAGATTACACCAGTAGGTAATCTGGAGTGTACCTAAGTACTCACCATGTACAATTTAGGGAGGAATCACAGAGACTGTGGTCCTAATTAGCAGGATCCCAGTCAGACTAGTTAGTAAACCATAATGACACAAGCAAAAAAGTGGAGGGGGCCATGAAAACATATCCTACTTTCCTACACACAATGTTCCAGTGATCTAGCTTGATGGGACATTGATCATTTGAGTTTCATCTACCATGGGAAGTACAATCATAAAGATGATTAGAAATGCTCCCATTTGCTTATGATGGACACCTCTGGACTAAAGATGAAGTCCTTATGAAACATGATTTATTTAACAATTTGCTTTGCCACCTGGTGTCTTTTTCACATCTAGGAATTTGGAACAAAGAATTCGGGGTGTTTCTTCCTTTGTGTTGCCAAGGACCAGTGCCAGCAGGGCCAAATGAGGTGTTAAGTTCTACTGAAGATACAAGATTGTCTCAAAGGCATACTGAGAGTGTCTTGCATGTGTGTCCAAAGGTAGAGGAGGGGTGCAAATGTGGCCATTGCGATTTTCCAGCAGTGGCTTTCTTACTCATAAGATCAGTTAAGTTTGGCTAATGAAGGACGCCCATCCTTACCTATGATTTAAAATTTCATTATATAATCAAATAAATAGTATTTCATCCCTTCACTACCCACAGACCATGGGCAAAAATAACAGGTAAAATTCAGCAGTCAATTAATACATGTCTCAATCCATTGGATCAGTCATCAAAAATCAATCAATCAATCAATCAATCAGGATTTATAAAGCGTGGCAAATCACCAGTGAGGGTCTCAAGGCACTGGAGTTGCTAGCTGAATTGTGGTGCTCTTTTCATTTGAACTCCCAGGTCTTGAGTCATTTCCTGAATTCCCAGAGCGATAAGGCACTCCTGAGATCAGGGGCGTAACAGAGGCCTCCGCAGACCCCGCAGTGCGGTGGGGCCCGAGCTCCAGGGGACCCCCTCAGCAAAGTATGCAGGCCAGAGAGCTCCTGAGTGAGCCGGAAGAGGGCCCCTCCATGTACTTTGCTGGGGGGCCCCCTCGAGTTTCGTTACGCCACTGCCTGAGATGCAGGGGCAGGTTGTTCCAAGGTTTGGCCCTCAGGTGCAAGAAGGATCCTCCTGCTCTGTTGCTTCAGCGGTTCCGCAGGGTGCCTGTGAGGAACAGGGCGGTGGATCTTATGTATCTGGTCGGTTGGTGGAAGGTCATGCGTTTGTGGATTTATGCTGGTCCTTTTTTGCGCAGGGTTTTGTATGCGTTTGTTAGCATCTTGAACTGGCATCTCTCTGGATCCGGAGACTGTGTAGCATCTTGAGGAGTGGAGTAATGTGGGCTTTGTATTTGCTGTTTTAAAGAAATGTTTTATTGAGCAGGTATAATCATCATGTTAAGGCATAGGAATAATTCATAACATAGATAGGAATAAATATACAATAAACATGTTTAGAAATCCTGAAAATGCTAGTGATTTTTGCTCACACAATACAATTAGTTAACAACAGGACATCAAACTTGTACCTAAAATAATGCAAGAAAGTGCTGGTGCATATGTTTCCAGATGCCTAGGGCCAGAAATTGTGCAACTGTAACCATTGGCTGATGCTGCCATCTCGATAAAAGAAAACATTGTCTTTAATTGTGCTCTGATTCATAAATAAGAGAGAATACAGGTGCTAATATATTCATAAAAAATGATCCATTGTAATTTCGAAGGTTTGATGAACAACCCAATGAACGTGAAAGATTTTTCCCGACAGCCAAGTTCAAGGAGCTGTATACCTCCTAACACTCCATGCTCTCTTCGCATATGCCTCTTCAAACTGTTTAGTCCTTACCATTTTAGTCCACCAACTCTGGAGTATTGGAACCGACTGAGTTCTCCAATTTTGCAATATTAAGGAGCGATAAATGAGCCTGAGATAAAATACTCTCAATATTTACCTAACTCTCGAGTCTCTTTTGAAGTAACAAATAGCACTACACTTGCCTTTATTTCAATCCTGGCCTGCAGACTTCTATTTATAGCTGTAATTAACTCTCCCCAAAAGTTAGCCAGTTTTGGGCACACATAAAGCGTATGAAGCCAATCCCCCCAGCCCCGTCCTGATGACAACAAAAGCATTGATCTAGAACTGAGGGAAAGATATTATGCAGGGCCTGGAAGTGTAATATGCCATCCAGCTGGAAAGAAATGACATCCTTTTATAGTTTTCTGCTCTTGAGGATTTATGCTCCAGTTCAGCAATCAACTGCCAATCTTCTTTCGATAACCTACATTGCGTTTTGTCAAAAAAACATTCCCCTAAAATCATCAGTCGATTCCTGGGGCGGGTGATTGCAGAGCAGCGTGAGCCAATTGTTGGTGCCTGTAAGTTTTCTCCTGACTAAAGCACGCCAGGCCGGATGCTCTTCTAACATTGTTAATTGTACATTAGTATTTAGAAAGTGAATGATCTGTCTATAACTCAAGGAAGGTTGGCTACACTGCCCCTTGTACCGCAGTAACATCCCTTCCCATTTAATATAGTTACCTCTTCCTACAAAACCGCTCAGTTCCTTAAATCCTTTAGTGTTCCACAATCCTGTCACTGCCCTAGATAGGTTTAACCCAAACCTGCAGTTTAAGAAAGCTATAGCTAGGCAGCCATCAGGCAAGTTCTAAAAAGGAGATCCTACAACATATCTCCTGAATGGACTTATATTGAGTTTTCTTTGGCAATTTAGCTGTTTTAATAAAAGCTCGAAGATCTATTACAGATTCCTGGACCATCTTTTTCACCAAAAAAGCTTCCAGTACCTCTTTGCCATCAAACAGTCGTGCTAAAATATCCAGAAATCCTGCCTGGCAATAAATTGAAAATTGGGGAGCGCTAAACCTCCTTGGGTCTTATCAAGTTGTAAAATTGAATGTTTCAACCTAGGGGCTTTTTTCTTCCAACAAAACTTCTCACAAGAGGATCCAGTTCCTGAAAATAAGAACTATTAACTCCAGAAGGTACATTTTTAAAGAGAAAAAGAAATAGTGGTAAGATAGATATATTTATAAGAGAGACCACCCCTATCAAGGTTGATGGAAGAACCAGCCATCTTCCCAATAATGCTTGTGCTTTTTTAACATTGTTGCATCGTTTTATTGAAACAGCTGATCATAGGTTTTTGCCACAAATATTCCCAAATATCGAATAGGTCGCTGTGAGCTAGCTTTTTGTTGTAGGCTAACAAGAAGATCCCCCACTGAAGCATTAAATAGAAGCATCTCTGTTTTGCTCGCCTTAATCTTATATCTCCATATATTAGTTAATGCGTTAATCAAGTCGATTGCTCTTTGTATATTCATCTCATCTGGTTTTAAATGCAGGATAGTATCAGCAGCAAAAAGCTTCATTTTGGGCATGCCTAGAATAGGTGGAGGAATTTCCTCCATACTACGAATCTCTAAAGCCAGTGGCTTGATAAAAAGAGCAAATAAAATAGGGGAGAAGGTGCATCCCTGTCGGGTCCCTTTTTTAATTGGAAGCGAGCCCCCAACTTTGGAGTTAATCACTATTTTGGCCTCTGCTTCTTGATATAGTTCCCTAATCATTGTTATAAACTGCAATGGGAATCCAAATTGACCCAAACTGGATAGCAAGGTATCCCAGTTAATTAAATGAAATGCATTCTCGGAAAACATAATTCTTATTGCTGCAGCATTTTGAGTGCATGAGATATAATCAACTGCCCAAATTAAAAAGTTAGTATTTGACACCATTAATCTATTGGCAACAAATCCGCTCTGGTCAATGTGTATTAACTGCTGAGCAGCGGGGGTAATCTGAGCTGCCCGGACCTTAGTCAATATTTTGTAATCTGAATTAGGCAAACTTACTGTCCAATATTAGCTGGCTTTCGTCCTTCTTAAAAAAATTAACTATTGTGTATTCTTTAAAAGTAGAGGGAAGGGTACCAGCTCCTTTGCAAAAGTCTTATAAAATTCGGAAGGGAAACCATCATTGCCACAGGCTTTTGCAGTTGGCATTTTTTAAAAGCTTCTTCTAACTCAGAGATTGTTATCTTTGCCACAATTGTAGCCTGATGGTTCTTGACAACCAGGGTAGTTGAATAGAGCCATGGTTTTGCTCAACATCAGAAGCTGCCTCTGAATAATTATTCTCGCATATTCTACTGTAGTGCTGCAAGAATACCTGCTACACAGCCTCTTCCTGAGAGTCTAAGGAATTGGTCTCGGGTTTCTTAATTACGTGTTTGTCTTGTTTAATTCAAGTGGCCTTTGTGACCTGCTGCCTGGGTCGCCTGCAAAGGGACTCCATCCCCGACAAGCCATCACTCTCCCAGGAGGGAGGAGGAGCTGCCCAAGCGCTTAAAAGCGCCACAGTCTTCCCGCCGCACGGGACGCCATCTTTGTGACCTGCTGCCGCTGCCTGTGTCGCCTGCAAAGGGACTCCATCTCCCACAAGCCATCACTCTCCCAAGAGGGAGGAGAAGCTGCCCAAGCGCTTAAAAGTGCCACAGTCTTTCCACCATGTGGGACACCATCTTTGTGACCTGCTGCCGCTGCCTGGGTCACCTGCAAGGGGACCCCATCCCCGACAAGCCATCACTCTCCCAGGAGGGAGGAGGAGCTGCCCAAGCACTTAAAAGTGCCACAGTCTTCCTGCCACGCGGGATGCCATCTTTGTGACCTGCTGCCGCTGCCTGGGTCGCCTCCAAGGGGACTCCATCCCCCACAAGCCATCACTCTCCCAGGAGGGAGGAGGAGCTGCCCAAGAGCTTAAGAGCACCATAGTCTTCCTGCCGTGCGAGAATGCCGTCTTTGTGACCTGCTGCCGCTGCCTTGGTCGCCTGCAAGGGGACTCCATCCCCCACAAGCCATCACTCTCCCAGGAGGGAGGAGGAGCTGCCCAAGCGCTAAAAGCACCACAGTCTTCCCGCCGCGCTTGACGCCGTCTTTGTGACCTGCTGCCGCTGCTTGGGTTGCCTGCAAAGGGACTCCATCCCCCACAAGCCATCACTTTCGCAGGAGGGAGGAGGAGCTGCCCAAGCACTTAAAAGCACGATAGTCTTCCCGCCGTGCGGAACGCCGTCTTTGTGACCTGCTGCCACTGCCTAGGTCGCCTGCAAGGGGACTCCATCCCCCGCAAGCCATCACTCTCCCAGAAGGAGGAGCTGCCCAAGTGCTTAAAAGCGCCACAGTCTTCCTGGTGCATGGGATGCGCACGGGCTGCGCCCGGGCCAAGGGCGGACCCGTCCTCGCCCGTCATTGCCAGGAAGAGACAGGACAGGGCCACCCCAGGAAGAGGCAGGACAGGGCCACCCCTCTTTCATCGGGCACTCAGACTGAGGACATTGTGGTGGGCTTGGTAATTCCTGTTAAGGTATTTTGTTTGTTCCATCGCCCCTGTATTTTATCACATGCCCCCTGCAAGTCCAACTTAAAGCCAGTTTCAACCCCTATATAGAGTAATCACACCAAGCTTGTGTGCCAACTGTGTTTGATACCAATTAGCCACTGATTAAACCAGAGCCAGATGGTAGAGCATTAGTGGGCGGGCCTGTTTGCTTCATCTGTCATTAGTCAGAAGCGTAGGAAGTTGGGGAAGAGAAAATCTACGGAGGGGAGTGGGAGCAGTGGGGAAAGCGTCAACGGCCGGACTGATAAAAGAAAAAAGGCCTGGAAGTCTCAGAAACATTCAGGTAGTAACTGTGTTTGGGACCGCATAGATACTCTTATTAGTGCATTCGAAAACTTCCTTGAGAATGACCCATCTATGCACAATAGCCCTGATAAAGCCCCCCACCTACCCACCCTCCCCACCAAGCCTAAAGCTAGCAGCTGCCCTACCATTCCTGCAATATTTCAAAAACCACTTAAAAAACGGTCCCTGCATCCAGCACAGAGACAAATCCAGAAGAAGAGGGAGTCTGTCTCCCCTCCATCACTCTCTCTGGTGCTTCTCCCCAACAAATGCGTGCCGTAATTTCTTGTGCAAATAGGTTTTCACCCTTGTCAGACCTGCCTGATGTAGATAGGGAAGACACACCCCAGTTACCCCTGACTTTGACTCCTGGTAGAGGGACAGGCCCTGGGCCCAGCCTCGAATCTCAGGAAACACTCCATCTTATAAACACCTTCAGACTTGAAATAGGGGCTATGAAATTGATGATCAAGAGCCTTACTTCCCTGGTCAATCGTTTAGTTCAGTAGGATTCCTCCTGGTCCAGGGTACTGAGCCCCAATTCCTTAACAAGCCAAATTCAACAGCCCCAACAGGTTAATCCTACTGGTTGCGGGATAGCTGCTCAGTGCTTAAGTACCCGCCCCAGTGGCCTTAACCCACCCTCTACTGCGGCACCACCCCATAAAGTAGTCCCCCCATCCCCACTGGTCAAGCGTCCAATTAATCCCAGCACCAGCCACTCAAACACCCCTCATAACATGTCATCAACACAGGGCCAATCACTTTGCCCCAGATCTCCTTGCTTCTCTCATGTCAAATATTCCTTCTGCGATACCCAACAGAGGCCAACCCTGTCGATTACTCCTAGTCTGGCCGAAGCACCCAAAATCTACATGGTTAATGTGCCCAAGCTAGACTCTGGAAATGGATTTGAAAATGCAGACTCCCTGATCAATAAAGCCACTCATTGGATTCGCCAAGTCTGGGGTTCTCACTCAGTCATATGAGATGACATCATCAGGGCTCAGAGGTTTTCTTCACCTGCCGAATCACTAGACCACATTGAGCTTACCCTAACCGGGTTTGATCTGGCAGAAAACCTTCTTGCCCCGGAATTTTGCACTTGCCCACCCGGAGATTCCTCTATTCAATTCATGCGATTCCTATTAGTCAGCCAGGGTAATCGTGCTGTTAGGCAATCACATACTTTTTTGGAAGGAAGCTCCTCAATGGATGCAAACGACTGACTACTGAGTGAGTCCCAAATGGCTTGTGAACCTTTTACCGCTCCCATAACTAATATTGCCCTCACTCCCAGTATCCGGGTAACAGTTAGCGATGCTGATCAGATGCCTATAACCACATCAGCTAGACCATTCCATGGTGCAAGTATATTGTTCTTCTAGCAAACACAAATGCCCGAGGTGCACCTGTGCCTGAATCCTGGAAATGGGCAGAGATTATCCCAATTTTTAAAAAAGGTGATCAATCCCACCCAGGTAACTATTGGCCTATCAGCCTAATAGACTCCTTGCAAAAAATAATGGGGCGGTTAGTTTTAAATAAGGTCCAAGACAGAATAGATGAGCTGGGCATTTTATTTCCTCTGCAGGCCGCATTCTCGTCACATATCAGTACTATTGACCGGGTGTTTAGGTTTATATTAGTGTATTGGAGGACAATAGTCCTAGGCAAGGGCAGCTTTACGCTGCCTTTGTCGATCGTAAGTCAGTTTTTAACCTTGTGCCCGCAGTAAATTATGGTCAGTACTGCAGGAGTTGGGGATGTCTCCTGAACTGCTTTTCCTCATTGCTAGACTTCACGAGGGCAATTATGCCCAAATCCGATGGGGCACTCCACTCAGGGCAATGTCACCCACCGCTTTCCCATAGAGAGAGGTGTGCGCCAAGGCTATGTCATGGCTCCCACACTATTCTCTCTGTTTATTAATGGGAACGCAAAGTTTTTAGAGTCAATTCCTACTGATGCCCCAGTCCCAGCTGGCATAAAAATTCCTATTTTAATGTTCGCTGACGACACGTTAATCATCTCGAAAACCCTGGATGGTCTTCAACAAGCATTGAAACTTTTTGAGGAGTTTTGCCTCTAACGGGAATTGGAAATCAATGTGTCTAAAACAAAAGTCATGTCATTTAACCCACACAAAGGATTTAGAGGAGGCATACTCATGAACAATCGCCCCCTGGAACAAATTAGCGCCTTCACATATTTGGTGGTCATGTTACAGAATAACTTGAGGTGGGACTGACAGCTTGACATGGCCACATTGAAGCACCAGCAGTTATCTGGAGCTTTACAAACCAAATTTAACACCTCCCTGACAAAACCAGTTAGCCCGGTGCTCCAAATATACAATATGAAAGTGGTCAGTTCTGCCCTATATGGAGGGGAAATCTGTGGGTTTGAGAAGATGCCAAAGCTAAGCTGAAAATAGGTTCTTACGCAAGGTCACAAGCCTCCCGCAAAGTACCCCAGTATGTCCATTGCTCTATCATTTAGGCAGAAAAGCATTGGCTGAAATAGCGAGACTGCGCCCTATATTATATTGGCGTAGAATTTGGTGCACCCCAGAACTGGCACCCAACGCTGCAGGCCTAAAAGATCTAATCAGTGCTGACTGCTTTCACAAAATCAAATGGCAACAGGAAGTCAGAGCATCTCTAGTAAACATGGGCAAGGCAACATGCTGGGAAAACCCCTCATGTGCTCCCTTCCCTTCCAAGGAGATCCTAAAAGAGAAATATTGGGATCTGGTGACCCATTACACCTATAGAAATGGCGACACGTCCTCACTCACGGGCAGATTCATAGAATTTAAACCATCCCCAAGCCTGGAGAAGTATTGGGACGCAATAACCAAACAACACCATTGGAAATTATATTTCCAGTTCAGGGTAGGCTCACTTCCAGTTAAATCTTACACAGCAAGATGGGTCATAGAGGGCGATAGAGCATGCCCCACTTGTATGGCGCAGCTGTAGTCACTGGCCCATCTGTTGTTTGTCTACCCTGCATATGATGCCCCGCGCCGATCATGGCTGACGCCAATCTGCAGGACACTGGGCACCAGAAGGGATGGAGACGCACAAAGAATATTGCGCATGAACACCTCAGGCCCCATTGTCATTGCAGTAGGGAAATTTCTGGGCTGGTCCTGGGCTATTAGATCGAAGGCTCTCCATGCACTTTGAAGGTTTTATTTGTCACTTTTAATCTGAATTCGTACATATGTAACATGTGAACATGTTCTTATTGCCTGTGATTGAACTTTGTATCCTAGTACCAATTTATATAATTAATTTTTATTGTTTTTATGTCTTAGTATTTTATAGTTGTCTTAAACCGTTTTATCTCTCTCATCAATCCAGCCTAAGATCTGAAGCACCAAATCATGGTTTTAAAATTTTTACCTGTATTGTGTTTTATGGAGTATGCACTGTATGTACCATGCTTTTATGACTTGTACGTCGAATAAAGCTTGTTGGATTGGATTGGATTCAAGTGGCCCAGGAAAGATGTTTTCTATGTTGACTTTTCTTCATACATTTGTTGTTGAAATGCTCTTGAGCTGCTTATTTCCTCCACTACAAAAAAGTCCCTAAGATTTTGCTTGGTCCTTCAAACTCTTGCTTAGCGAGATTGAGACCCCCTACCCTAATACAGGCCTCTGTGGCTACATTCACTGTCAGTTGTAATTCCTTTATTCATAACTTCTGCTGCTTATACGGACCAGCCTTATCTGTGATGCTGCTTTAAAATGCTGGGGGTAGCAAGCGTGTGAGCTATCCCAGGATGGTTCTCCAGCCATGGATCTATTTATTGGAAGTAAGACTCTATAATAGTAAGGATTTTCTTTGGTTTTGGTTGTTTTTTTGCTCGGTTTGATGTATCCAAAGAGAAGTCCTGGATATAATTAAAGTCTCCCCCTAAAATAAAGGACCCTATTGTACCCATGGCAATATTATGTAATACGTGAGTGGATCAATCTCGTCACTAATGGATCCATAATAGTTTACCAAGTTTACTGGGATCCCCAGAGCCGAAGCTCTCACCCAAAGCCATCTACCTTTGGGATCTCTAATAACATATTTTATGTCCCAGTACACGCTGTTACTCAAATGCAAACTCCCCCTCATTGCCAGTCCTGAAGATGCACAGAATGTTTGGGAGCATTGCTTCAGGATGAAAGCTTTCAGGTTTTACTTTTCAGGTGAGTCTCTTGAAGAAAAATAACCTCAGGGCCGAATGATATCAGCCATCTCAGTAGTCCCCCATATTTACGACAAATTGCAATTCGATTGGCATTACAAGATATCACCCTTAACTTATACATTGTTTAAATTGCATTGCTATACTAACATTCTTGCTCTTCACCCCTCCCCACCTAGTTCTGCTCTGACATAACTAAGCTTCTAGTGCTGAACTAACAGCACAGCACTTAACTGTATGCTTGCTCATTTTATCTGCTAGTGCTCCCCACAACCCCAGGTGTTCCACCCCGTCTGACCTCCCCTCTACCCCCAACCCAGCTCCATCTGAGAAAGAGGGAGGCCATTGTCTCTCCCTCTGAGCCCCCCCATTGCATTATGGCGCCCTGACATGAGACATGGTCACACTCTCTTGCCTCCATTTCCCCGCATTTTTCCCTATTGCTATGAAATATAATTTCACAAAGTGCTATGTGCTAGTTGAAAAGTGCTAAGTGTAAGTGTGAAATATCACTCTCAACTACTGATACAGGAGTTGAGGTATTCAATACTATATACAATAGTATACATTTGGAAACTTGGCAATTCATTCAGTCAAACAAAACATCTTACAGCGTAACCGCCTCCACTAGGTCTGGACACTGGTTCAAAACACATTTTTTTTTTCAAAGTGCAAGGCGCTGATATGCGAAGGCAACAAAGTGACTAATGCTCTTTTACATCAGAGTAAACAAAGTGACTAAGGCATAAAGTGACTACTGCATGGTATAGAAAAAAATCACTTCACATAGTCTAGTAACTTAGGGCCTAATTACGAGTCTGGCGGTCAGAGGAGGCCAGACTCACGCTTGCGCGCGGTGGCTGTCCAGCCAGCATCACACCAGCAGTCCGACCACCCCATTACAAGTTGGGCATTCAGACCGCCACTGCACAGCCGCAGCCACCATGAAACTGCTGTTTACTGTCGGTGGCGTGGTGGTCTGGGCCTCAGTAATATGATGGGGCTGCAGCATCGCTATGCATATTATAAGTTTCAGGACCACCACTGCTGTCCTGGAGGTCTTTCCTCCATTCCTCCATGAAAAGGCTGGTGGTCTTGAAACGAAGAGAGCTGTACAGTGCCCCCTGTTCCCCTGTGCATGGGGATGGATGCAGGGGAGCACAACATGTGCCCCCTGTGTGCATGCACCCTAGTTCCTGCACGACATGGACTTTACAGTCTATGCAATGCAGAAACCTTTTTTGCCATTCCCATTGTGGTGCCCTTTTCCTTGGGCACCGCCGTGGGACCATCAAAAAAAGCCCACCAGACATGAGGAAAGTCGTAATGTGGAGGCGGTGCAACCATGAGTTTGGCAAAGCGGGAGCAGGCTGCCGGCGTGGCAGTCTGCTCCCGCACTGCCAAACTCGTAATCGAGCCCTTAGTGTATACTCTCAAATGCCTTACGAATTTCCCAAATTTTCCAATACTTGATAATTTCCTTATTTCATAACTTTCTGTGAAGCTTCTTGGGCTTCCTCCAGGGTAGCACGAAGATAAAATTGCCCTTTAGATACAATTTTGAGCTTAGATTGTTGAACAATTGAAGCATCTGCTCCAGCATTTTTGAATTGTCTAATTAGCCGATGACAAAAACATCGGTGTTAAAAATATCGAAAAATATTATAGAATGCAAAAATGATATGAAATATATATATATATATCAATAATTTAAAATAAAAAAAAAACATTCTACAATAATTTAAAACATTAAACTATTAAAGAATATTTAAACTTAAATTTGCCAATACAATCAGTGCAACAGTAGGAAAAGTGTTGGAGCAAAATAATTACATTTACTATTTCAACTCCAGTGAGTGCAACAGTAGGGAAAGTGTTGGATAGTGAAGTGTTAACAATTACTATTCCCACTCCAGTGAGAGCAACAGTAGGGAAAGTGTTGGGTAGCGGAGAGAAAAAAAATACTATTCCCACTCCAATGATTACAACAGTAGGGAAAGTGTTGGATAGCGGAGGAGTAAAAATGACGATTCCCACTCCAAAAAGTGCAACAGTAGGGAAAGTGGTGGATAGTGGAGAGGTAAAAATTACTATTCCCATTTCAGGGAGAGCAACAGTAGGGAAAGTGTTGGATAGCGAAGGGAAAAGAATTACTATTCCCACTCCAGTGAATGTAACAGTAGGGAAAGTGTTGAATAGCGGAGAGGTAACAATTACTATTCCCACTTCAGTGAGAGCAACAGTAGGGAAAGTGTTGGATAGCAGAGGGGTTGCTATTACTATTGCCACTCCACTGAATGCAACAGTATAATAACTGTTGGATGGCAGAAGTGTGGATTTTGTAATTCCCACTCCAGTGAATGCAACAGTAGGGAAAGAGTTGGATAGCGGAGAGGTAAAAATGACTATTCCCACTCCAGTGAGTGCAACAGTAGGGAAAGTGTTGGATAGCGGACTGGTAAAAATTACTATTCCCACTCCAGTGAGAGCAACAGTAGGGAAAGTGTTGGATAGCGGAGGGTAAAAAAATACTATTCCGACTCCAAAAAGTGGAACAGTAGGGAAAGTGGTGGATAGTGGTGAGGTAAAAATGACTATTCCCACTCCAGTAAGAGCAACAGTAGGGAAAGTGTTGGATAGCGGAGAGGAAAAAATTACTATTCCCACTCCAATGAATGCAACAACAGGGAAAGTGTTTATCGTGGAGA
Source organism: Triturus cristatus (assembly GCF_964204655.1). Classification (NCBI taxonomy): domain Eukaryota; kingdom Metazoa; phylum Chordata; class Amphibia; order Caudata; family Salamandridae; genus Triturus; species Triturus cristatus. Next base: position 1,195,252,651 of record NC_140591.1, read on the forward strand.
TGTAAAAATTATTATTACCACTCCAGTGAGTGCAACAGTAGGGAAAGTGTTGAATAGCGGAGGGAAAAGACTTACTATTCCCACTCCAGTGAATGCAACAGTAGGGAAAGTGTTGAATAGCGGAGAGGTAAAAATTACTATTCCCACTTCAGTGAGAGCAACAGTAGGGAAAGTGTTGGATAGCAGAGGGGTTACTATTACTATTGCCACTCCACTGAATGCAACAGTAGAATAACTGTTGGATGGCAGAAGGGTGGATTTTGGAATTCCCACTCCAGTGAGTGCAACAGTAGGGAAAGTGTTGGATAGCGGAGTGGTAAAAATTACTATTCCCACTCCAGTGAGAGCAACAGTAGGGAAAGTGTTGGATAGCAGAGGGGAAAAAAATACTATTCCGACTCCAAAAAGTGGAACAGTAGGGAAAGTGGTGGATAGTGGCGAGGTGAAAATGACTATTCCCACTCCAGTAAGAGCAACAGTAGGGAAAGTGTTGGATAGCGGAGGGGAAAAAATTGCTATTCCCACTCCAATGAATGCAACAACAGGTAAAGTGTTGGATCGTGGAGATGTAAAAATTATTATTACCACTCCAGTGAGTGCAACAGTAGGGAAAGTGTTGGATAGCGGAGGGGAAAAAAATACTATTCCCACTTCAGTGAGAGCAACATTAGGGAAAGTGTTGGATAGCGGAGGGGTAACAATTACTATTGCCACTCCACTAAATGCAACAGTATAATAACTGTTGGATGGCAGTGGGTGGATTTTTTAATTCCCACTCCAGTGAATGCAACAGCAGGGAAAGAGTTGGATAGCGGAGCGGTAAAAATGACTATTCCCACTCCAGTGAGTGCAACAGTAGGGAAAGTGTTGGATAGCGGAGTGGTAAAAATTACTATTCCCATTCCAGTGAGAGCAACAGTAGGGAAAGTGTTGGATAGCAGAGGGGAAAAAATACTATTCTCACTCCAAAAAGTGGAACAGTATGGAAAGTGGTGGATAGTGGCGAGGTGAAAATTACTATTCCCACTCCAGTAAGAGCAACAGTAGGGAAAGTGTTGGATCGCGGAGATGTAAGAATGATTATTACCACTCCAGTGAGTGCAACAGTAGGGAAAGTGTTGGATAGCGGAGGGGAAAACGTTTACTATTCCCACTCCAAAGAATGCAACAGTAGGGAAAGTATTGGATAGTGGAGGAGTAAAAATTACTATTCCACTTCAGTGAGTGCAACAGTAGGGAAAGTGTTGGACAGCGGAGGGGTAAAAATTACTATTCCCAATTCAAACAGCGCAACAGTATGGAAAGTGTTGGCTAGCGGAGGGGTAAAAATTACTATTACCACTACAGTGAGAGCAACAGTTGGGAAAGTGTTGGATAGCGGAGGGGAAGAAAATACTATTCCCACGCCAATGAGAGCAACAGTAGGGAAAGTGTTGGCTAGAGGAGGGGTAAAAATTACTATTGCCACTCCACTGAATGCAACAGTATAATAACTGTTGGATGGCAAAGGGGTGGATTTTTTAATTCCCACTCCAGTGAATGCAACAGTAGGGAAAGAGTTGGATAGCGGAGACGTAAAAATTACTATCCCCACTCCAGTGAGTGCAACCGTAGAAAAAGTGTTGGATAGCGAAGAGACAAAAATTACTATTCACACTCAAACAGTTAAAACAAAAATAAAAAACATTAAAAAATAATTAAAAAATCCCCCCAAAAAACCAATATTTTGAAAAGAAAAATATATATATATTTTTTAAATATTATAATATTAATTAGAAATAAAAAACCTACAAATAATAAGGAATATAAAAAATAAATACATTTATAAAATAAAATTCTGTTACAAATACATTAATTAATACATAAATGTATTCATTGTATTTCCTACTCTATAACACCACACCAATAACAAAACACTTCAGCATTTTTAATACATTTTTTCCAAAAATTAACATAATTAATATTACATTTATAAAATATTATTAATTTAAAAAACTAATAAACATTAATCAACTACACACCTTAACACTATGATATCCACAACACACACCTAAATTAAACTCTCAAATAATAAAACACAATTAAAACGAATTTCGTTGCGTGCGCTGCATCGCATTTTGCGATGCAACGCGTGCCAAGGAATTTGTTTTATTTATTTAAATGTGTACTTACCTCCGTTCATCCATATTCTGGTGTTTACATTTCCCCAACCTGCCCCTCCCCCGCCCCGCCTCACTGCCCCACCGTCACTCCCTCCACGGACCGCTACTGAATGGAATATATAAAAGAGGAAAGGAGCAGAGAGCCTGAACAGGGACCCTCTACTGGGAAGGGCTGGCCTACTGTGTTGACTCCTCTATATCGAGAGACCCTCCTTACCACAGTGAGGTACCTGTTGGCTTTCTACCTCGTCCCTCGTGCTGAAGGTGATGCATACCAACATCGTCTGAAAGTCCATGGAAGTGCTGAGCTGTAACTTCGGACTCTGCTGCTTCACTGCATCCTCCATTTGGCAGCATTTGTAGAGTTTGTTTAAGCCGAGCCCGCTCATTGTAGTAATTACCACAGCATATCAAGGAAAGGAGGAAATGTGGGCCTCCTTGCATGTTTACCCGCTTTGCTTTGCTACAGCAGTCCTCAGCCACGTCTCTGTTGCATCTGCTCTGGCTCCAGCATTCTAACCCGGAAGCTACATCGGCCGCAACCTCTTGTGAGGCGGAGTCTGGGAGTGTTCAGCAGTGAGTCACGTGGGCTGCTCTCTCACTGCTCCCTCCTGCTGAGTTTTGTATTGTCTGTAGTCTCTTCAGGAGGTTGTGCAGTGATTCCTACATAGAGTGTATTCTTGTAGTCCAGCCCGCTGGTGACGAGGGCCTGCATGACGATCCTTCTGGTGTTGACTGGGAAGCACATGAAGATCTTGCGGAGCATTCACAGGAATTGGAAGCAGGTGGATTAGACTGTGTTCACCTGTTTCTCCATAGATAGCTTGCTGTTCAAGAAGCCGCCGACTAAGATCTTGTCATTGAAGAAGTCCGCCAGGGTGTGTCGCAGTTCTTGGGAGGGGGTGATTTAGTTCTCAGTGCTTCAGGTTGGAGAACTCCTTGACGATGGAAAAGAGCTCCCTGCTGCGGTTTGTGCGGACTTCTATGTGGTCTCCTGGGGTGTTCTTTGTTTCTTTCAGGAAGCAGTAGGACTGGTTGAGTGCTGTCTTGAAAGTGGTATGTTCTCTTGTCTCTTTGCTGGTGCACCACTTCTTGCTTCTAATAGCTAAGGTCTCCAGGGGACCACTGTCAACACTCAAACAAACTTTGCCCACGAATATTTTTTTTTGTTAAACACACTCCTGTTTCTTTAAGGAAAATGGACTCAATTTAAAAAATGTTTATTTAAAAACGACGGCATACATAGTTGTCTGCTGACCCCAACAGGCCACTATCGATATGATGCAATCAAATCAGAGTAAGTTGCAATTTGCAACCAACCTCAATAATATTTATATTACTCACACTATGATATTCATACAATTCACACTTTAATGTTTATACCCATTAATATTAATATTAATATAAATAAATATAGGTCGGATTATGACCAACTCTGAGTGGGGATTTTGCTAATTGACCTAAAAGTGCATCAATTCGTTTACAAAATCTCAATGGATAAAGGTAATTTGTGACCACTTTCTGTGAATCCAATGTCACTACATCTAGGCCCAGTTGTTTTATATTTTAATATATAATAAAGTTTTTTTGCTCATAAATCTTTACTGTTTCATTTTGTATGACTTTGAATATATTTAATGATTTATCAGCTTGAGGGTTCATTTGTGTTTTTTATCTATTTTGAGTCTTGAAATTAATCAGTGATGCAATCGATATTCTTATCAAATCTTTAATATCACATTAATGAAAAGAGGCACTTGTATCGGAATTGTTTTTTAAGCAGAGTTAATCTGACCACTGGAGTTAAAACAACATATTAAAGCGCCTCTTTGATCCAATAATTCGAAATGTGCATGGAACAACTGCATACCAGAGTATGCCCCTTTCCACTTCTCTCTTTTCGTTTTTGCTAGTTAAAGCATATAGACTACAAATTAACATGTTTAATATCTGATATTGCTATGCAGAAATTGATTGTTCAATTTATTGACTCTTTTTGCACATTTTACAACAAAATTTACGTTTGGCTTTGGAAGAGCTGGGATGTTCACGGTTGGCAGATGGCAATAAAAAACTGTTCCGATAAAATATTTAGTTTTGCTTTGACGTAAAGAAAGCCAAGGACAATTTTGATACATTGCTACAAAACTAACCCAATTAGAACAAAACTGACATAATGTTTCATTAGCGCTGCAATAAACACACCTTGCTTTTTTAAAAATGGCTGTCCAAATTACTTCTGGTTGATGGAAAAGTGCATAATAAAATTAGTAACAGTTCACTGCCACCAGATGCTCATAAGTTACATGTGCCATTCTTTGTCCTTTGTGCCAGGTCTGCTAGCTACCAATTTATGACATAATGCTCAGAGCTGCTTAAATATTAAGCTACAGTTCCCACTGAAGATGGTGTTATGAACAAAATAGGACTTACATTTGTCTCTGTGCGCTAGTAAGAAGGGTGTGATGAAACAACACAACACACACCAGGGCAGGCCTGCTGATTCTTGTTCCGATAATGTAGACCCCCTGCAAGGATTTCATTTGCTTAAAGTCAACAGCTGTCTCAGGCTTTAAACAAGCTAAACTACTAACAGGAGAGGATGTAAAGAAAGAAGAAGGTGGTGAATAAAATAAGGTTATGGATGGCTTATTTTCAGAGAAAATGAAATAAAGGTCATGAAACAGAGCAATGCTTTACAATCATTTGGTTAGTTTGCATTCGTCAGGCTGGATGGATTCATCACTCAATAAATTTCCTTCGTCACGAATGCTCATCCTCTCACATTAGTAGCTGATAATTGCTGTTTTAACGAGATCCCTGGCTTCATACTGGAACATGGTGGCCAAGAAGTACAACAACATTAAGCTTCCTACCTACAATTTCCCCAAAAATTCATACGCATCTTAGTTCTATTCATTCTTTAACAGGTAGCCAATGTAAATGTAATGTATTTGGAATGATTGATTTCCAGAACAAGCGTGTCTGTGTTATTTGGGCGCTTGGAGCTTATGTGGCATATACCAGTATAACAGTACTCATTTCTCTCTCTTTATATATGTGTGTGTATAGGTATCCCACATATATTTAATTCAGGACAACATTTAGGGGCCCATTATGATGGCGGGCGGAGGCACCACCGCGGTGCCGGTGGTGGCGGAAAGTGTCATTTTCCACACTCCAGCAGCAGTCCTCACGCCCACCATATTACAATGAGCAAACATAGCCCATTTCCCGTCCGCCGCGGTGCGACGTGAACCGCAATAAATATGTGCCTGCCACCGCAGCGGTGGGAGCCAATAGAGACCCACCGCCGTGTGTAATGACGACCCGACTGCCGAACAAATCAGCCCCAAACAGCCCGTCACATCACTGCGGAGAAACCACGCAACCAGAGACGGCGGAAGCACGACAGTGGAGCATGAAACAAGACCCCCGGTCCCCTCCACCCGGTCTCTACTACAATGGATCCTGCTCTACACGTCTTCCCTGTGCTGTACCTGATACACTACCAGCAAGTAATGCACCGTCGCGGACAACGCCGCAGGTACGCAATTACACAACTCCGCACACAACGACAACAAACAACTCCTGGCCTGATATACGGTTCCTGTCCACACCAGACACTCTGGTGGGGACAGTAATACATCCACAAGTGCACCCACACATGTCCTACCTGTCACTAAATCACCCCTCCGCATCCAGGTCACCCATCAACCGTGAAATCAATGCAATCTCCCGGTCACATCACCGCCGCGGTGAAGACGTGGGAAAACATGCACACAATGTAGTGGGCAGGGCCAGCGCCAGCCATGGGCAGTCCACAAAGATTCACAGGGCCACAACTACACCTTTCACACACTAGGCCCCCCACACCCATTAGGGGACATGCTGTGTGCCCCTCCTGTGCTACCCCCTGCACAATTAACCATCCAGTAGACTAGTCAATTTGTTGCAGAACCTAGAACTAATTGCAATACAATTTCTGTGAGTGGATTGTTATTGAAATTTTTCTGTAGAAAACAATGGTGAAAAGTCTACCACTCTATCATGATGTGTTAATCCAATATGGCAGAGTTTTCAAAATGGCTGCCCATTATTTGAGATATAGGGTATAACTGTTTATATGCCCATGTGTGGTATCATTTAATATGTTTTTAGGGACGGGAAAGTCAAAAATAACATAAAAAATTGTTTCTGATGACCATAATATCTAATAATCGCAGAATATGTCAGATAGACAAAGTTTGTATAATTTTTTCGTTGACTTATATGACAAAGTGTGAAGGAACGTAAATATTACAATTAACTTTTGAAATACAAAGTTTGCTATTGTTTGTGTTTTGTTTTGTAACTTTGTTGTTATTGTTTGTTTTTTATTAATCAAAAATGTTTCATTTATGTGTTACAGGTTCTTGCGAGTTACTGTGAGATACAGTGAAAATGGACGTAGAAAAGTGTTTCATTTGTGATGTGGTGTTTCAAGAAGATGACGATGTATCTGTACTCACTGAAAGAGGAGTGACTGGAATTCAAAAAACATGAAAGGAGAGAAAAATATCTAAGTTTCACGTTTGTGTTGGGCAGAAAGTTCACAAGAAATGTAGAGCGTGTTTTGTTAACTTGAAAACTCCGTTCCAGGAGAAAGAATTAGATCCCACAACTTCTCGTGTTCTACGGTCGTGTGAAACCCCGTTTGATTTTAGAATTTTTGTTTTTTCTGTGGTACTGAGTTAAGTTTATACTTCAGGGAGAGGGAAAAAAATGTGTGGTTTAATGCACAAACAGTTGAATTCAAATCATCAGTTTTACAAAAATGCAACAAACGCAATGGTGAATGGGCAGACAAAGTTAAGAGACGTATCCAAAATGTGTCTGATTTACATGCTGTAGATGCATGCTACCACAAACAGTGTTACGTCCATTTTTATACTGGAAAATTAATTCCCGGGCAGTTCACTGATAACCCTCCAATATCTTATGGTCGACCAGAGTACTCAGTTCGCCAGGAAACTTTTCTTCAAATAGGTAAATACATGGAGGCAAATGATGAAGAACAAACTACTGTTAAAAGAACTTGTTAATAAAATGCGAGAATTACTGCCAGAAGATAGCGAACCATACAGTTCGAAGTATATGAAACAAAAACTCAAAGAGCATTTTGAAGATGAAATCTTCATAGGAACAGTTGCAGGGACTGCTGATGTCATTACTTTTAAAAGTACAGCTGCTCATGTATTGCAAGAGTACCACAGTCATAGCCATGAATATGTTGACGAGGATCGAAACAATCTCCTTATGGCAGCTGCTGAAATAATAAGAAATGATATTAAAGACATCCCTGTAGAACCCGAAACATATCCACCCATTGAAAACATGAGTAGTGTTGACTATAATGTGACCTATATTCCTGATTCGTTAAGGCTCTTATTATCAGTTTTTGTTACTGATAAAACCAACAGAGAGAGAAAAGTAGCTTCTATAGGACAGGCAATTATGCAAGCTGTGCGCCCACGAGTCTTAGTTGCATGGTTGCAGTTAGGGCTGGCAGTTCAATTACATGACAACACAAGCTCGAGATTTGTAGTTGAAGCAGTAAATCATATGGGATTCTGCAGCTCCTATTCAGAAGTTCTTTGTTTTGAAGTTCAGCTGCAGCAGAAAGAGGAAATACTATACTTGTCCTTGTGGAACCTTCTGAAAGTCCTCCGAAATACGTTTAATATGCAGCTGATAATATTGATCACAATATTATTACAATAGATGGCCATGGTACTTTTCATGGGATGGGCATTATCGCCACTGTGACTCCAACTGGAACATTTTCAACGGTCATTAAGAAACATCAAGTTTAATTTGAAGAACTGAGGAGATTGGGCCAAATCCCAATAAAAACATATCATTCACAGGCCAGTGGGATGCGTTTCTTGAAGTATAATACCATTAAGGAAATCGCGTACAGTGACCCATCTGCAAACCTGGATATCTAATTGAACATCTCACATCTACTCAGCAACAGTCTTCCAGGATGGCAAGGAGTATGCCAAATACTACATAAAGGTAACCATCCCGGTGTATCATCTGTCATCTTTCTGCCAATGATTAACATGTATCCAACAAATGAGACGTGTATTATCTCAACACTGTTTTTTGTTTCTGACCATGCCAAGAGATACAACCAGAACCCTATTATAACATTCGACCAGCCTCTTTTCCACAAAGCACTTAGCATCATAGCCAATGAATCACAGGATAGTCCTTTGAAGAAGGTCATTCTGAGACTAGGAGGCCTGCACACAATCATGAGTTTTCTTGGATGCATCGGTTTTTTGATGAGTGGAGCAGGCTTGGTTGATATACTTGAGATCATATATGCAGGAAATGCTGTAAAGCACATGCTTTCTGGTAAAGCTATTGCAAGAGCGATTCGTGGTCATCTTATTGTTTCATCAGTTTTCAACACGATTTTAGCAATGCAAGCCCTGGATGATAACGACGATTTACAGGCAGCTAGATCATTGTTTAATAATCTTCTTAATGCGGAGCTTTCTGTTGAGGATGTTACACATAATGCTGTTGTCGAGATTGCAACCAAACTGCTGAAGGCCAAAGATGAACTCAAATTTTACAGGACTCCTCAACTTTGGTTGCAATATTTGGAAATGGTCAACATCCTGAAACAATTCTTAAAAGCTGAAAGAACAGGAAATTGGCATCTACATCTTGCAATGGTAAAGGAGATGCTACCTTTTTTTGCAGCATGTGGCCATAATTTATATGCCAGTTCTGCATGACTGTATTATGAGAGAATGGTTGAGCTTGAATTTGAAGCTCCTGATGTATACACAGCATTTACAAATGGTCTGCATGTTGTCCGAAGAAGTGATAGGTTTTGGTGTGGCCTTTCCACTGATTTGGTAATTGAACAAGTTCTAATGAAGAATATAAATGGATTCGGCGGGATGACCCATGGAAAAGGTATGACAAAACAGCAGCAGCTTGTCTGGGTTATGACACGCCCTATTTGCGCCCATTTGAATGAATGCATGCAGGACTTTGCTTCAGTGAAGCATGCAGCAAGTGAGCAACATGTTACTATGATCAGTTCAAGAATTGAACGCGATAAAGGAGATACACAGAAAGTACTGGTATATGTAGAACAGCTCAATGTTTTTGAGCGAGACAGCAACCTGCGTAACATTGTCACGGGTGTTACTTATGGCAGTGATGTTAATCCTGAACTTGCAGAAGAAATTGGAAATAGAATTCTTAATGAGATGACGGACAAAAGAGTCTCTGAGTTCTCTTTCAGAAAAAGCAACCAGGTGAAGGTAATAAAATCAGTTCAATCTGTTAAATTGAAAGAAGAAACTTTTGTTATGGATCCTGAACTATTGTTTCAGCGCTTGTTGCTTTGTGCTCAGATTAGTGGTGTGGATTTGCAGGAGGTGTTTCGTTATGAGCTTTGCTCATACCCAGCTAGTTTATTCAATAAGCAGGGACTTATGAGGGAATCTGGGAAGTCGAAGTTTGCCAATTATATTAAAGAGCAAGTACCAGCCATTGCTAACATGCCCAAAAATATGCAGTTCATCATTGATCGTGGGTGGTTACTACATCGCCTTCCTTGGAGTCCGAATCAGACATTCCATGAGCTGCTTTGTGCCTATGAGAGATATGTGCTAACAAAGTATGGCCAGGCAATAATAGTATTCGACGGATATGGAGATACGTTTTTTTACAAAATCAGAAGCCCATCTAAAAAGAAACAGAGGTATTGTAGGACCTAAAATAAATTTCATAACTTCTACCTCCATCGCCATCCAGAAACAATTATTTCTGAGTAATAATGAAAATAAACAAGCCTTCCTTGATCAATTATCGCAAAACTGAGTGTAAAACAAAGCAAGCTCATAGTGATGCAGACTTCATGGTCGTTTTGGAGGCTATTGAGTCGGCCAAAACTCATCCTACAGCCATTGTTGGCGAGGACACCGATCTTCTCATACTACTCCTTCATCATTTTCAAGAAAACCAATTTGATATTTTCCTTTGCCCAGAACCTAAGAAATCTTCCGAAAACATAACTGTGTATGATATTAGGAAATTAGCAAAAGCTTTAGGTAATGACGTCTGCTCTCACATCTTATTTGCTGACGCAGTATTAGGATGTGATACCACTTCCAAACCATTTGGATTAGGAAAACGTGACTCCATGAAGTTGCTAAGAAAATCAGGCAGCTTCAAAGAAAGTGCTGCCGTATTCCAAACTTCACAAAAATCAACAGAAGAAATTGAAAATGCTGGTCTTAATGCTATTATAGAGTTGTATGGAGGAATAATAGGAGACAGCACACTACATGATATGAAACTTCGAACTTTCACCTCAAAGGCAACAAAATCAACAATACATGTGAAACCGGAAGTCTTGCCTCCTACAGAGGATGTCTGAAAATTTCATTCACTCAGAGTATATTATCAGGTGCAGCAGTGGGTGGGTATTCATATGGATCCATTACAGTGGGGATTTGAAGTGAAAGATGGAAGATTGGCTCCCATTAGAATGAGTCAAGCACCAGCACCAGATCATTTATTAAAATTTGTGAAATGTGGCTGTAGCAAGAGTCAATGTGCGGCTCTGCAATGTATATGCAAAAGACAGGGAATAGTGTGCACAGATGCGTGCACGGATTGTCGAGGAATAAGCTGTTGCAATTTCATGGAAGTGGACATGGACGATGATTGAAATCATACTATTCTTATACTGAGGAGTGCTGTTTGAATTTATCTCTTTAGCAATTTTCATTTGTCAGTGTCATATTGAGAAGTGCTATATTATCTAGTTGAAATTTGTTTATCCTTTTCAAATGATGTTAAAAAAATGTAAATAAAAACTATGTTTGGCATATTAGCATATAATTATCGTTGTTTATTGTATTAATCCCAATTTGATATTATGGTCATTAGAAACAATTTTTGATGTTATTTTTGACTTTCCCGTCCCTAAAAACATATAAAATGATACCACACATGGGCATATAAATAGTTATACCCTATTACTCAAATAATGGGCGCAGCCATTTTGAAAAATCCACCATATTGGATTACCGCGTCATGATTGAGTGGTAGACTTTTCACCATCGTTTTCTACAGAAAAATTTCAATAACAATCCACTCACAGAAATTGTATTGCAATTAGTTCTAGGTTAGTCCATTTTTTGAACTAATTTGAATAGACTACAGGTGAACCCAGACCCTTCACCACACGCACCAAACAACCAGGGAGGTAGTCGCAGCAGGTGGGGCTGAAGAGGAACACACAGCACAGAAGCACAGGGCCGGGGCAACCCTCCTCCCAAAACAAAACCAAAGGAAATGATGGGCGGAGTGTTGAACATTGCAAGCACTCACCCCCAGTCAACTGATATGGCCATGTCTGAACTGGGGTGGCAGAGTGGGCTAAAGAACGGTGATGGATTAAACCCAGATCAGTTGACTGGGGGTGAGTGCTTGCAATGTTCAACACTCCGTCCATAATTTCCTTTGGTTTTGCTTTGTTCGCCATAAGTTGGCAGGGTATGCTCAGACATGAGTCCCTTGCTCACTTTGCCACTGGATTCAAGCAAGCCTGGCTGAAGACGGCTGAAATGCCATAAACCGGTCCTAGGAAGCTTGTTTCCGGTCCAGGGAAGACATGGCTTGGCAGTTCGGGCTTGACTGTTCCCATGAGGCACAGGGTCAGACTGATTTGCATATGGCCATGTCTGAACTGGGGTGGCAGAGTGGGCTAAAGAACGGTGATGGATTAAACTCAGATCAGTTGACTGGGGGTGAGTGCTTGCAATGTTCAACACTCCGTCCATCATTTCCTTTGGTTTTGCTTTGTTCGCCATAAGTTGGCAGGGTATGCTCAGGCGTGAGTCCCTTGCTCACTTTGCCACTGGATTCAAGCAAGCCTGGCTGAAGACGGCTAAAATGCCAGAAACCGGTCCTAGGAAGCTTGTTTCCGGTCCAGGGAAGACATGGCTTGGCAGTTCGGGCTGAACTGTTCCCATGAGGCACAGGGTCAGACTGATTTGCATATGGCCATGTCTGAACTGGGGTGGCAGAGTGGGCTAAAGAACGGTGATGGATTAAACCCAGATCAGTTGACTGGGAGTGAGTGCTTGCAATGTTCAACACTCCGTCCATCATTTCCTTTGGTTTTGCTTTATTACATTTTACACATATAGGCATCTAAAGTAGACAAGAGCAAGGCCAGTGGCCAGTCCAAAGTGCAGAGTAGGTACATGAGAGGCTGCGCAGGGAATGGGCAAACACAGTAATGAACAGGAAGGCCAGTGGCCAGTCCAAAGTGCAGAGTAGGTACATGAGAGGCTGCACAGAGAATGGGCAAAAACAGTAATGAACAGCAAGGCCAGTGGCCAGTCCGAAGTGCAGAGTAGGTACATGAGAGGCTGCACAGAGAATGGGTGAGACTGTTCACTGCCATGGTCAGCAACATAGTTAGGGGGATAACAATTGGCAGTCCAGGCACCGCTGTGGGAGAGACAGGTGTGTGAGGGGGACTTTGGCTCAGACTTGGCTGTCAGTCGGACTGGGAGGTGGCTGAGTGTCGGGCCAGTTGGAGGACTGGACCTGGGAGAGAGTGGACCAGCTGAGGTAGAGGCATCAGTAGCTTTGGGAGCCGGAGGGCTGCTTGGACCGGGTGGTGTGGTGGCACGTGGAGGTGGAGTCATGCTGCCGTGAGACTCAGTGTGGGAGGGAGAATGTGGAGGGGTGCCTTTCCACTTCTTGGGGACTCGATAGCCAAGAACTGTCTTGGGAGGGGTGGTAAGTGGGGTGGGCACAACAGGCCCACTCTCCACCAAAGCTGCATCAGGTGCAGCCGGTGGGCCTCCCTCTGGGGACCTGCTGGATCCGGAGGTGCGCTTGGCCTGGCCTTGCCTTTTTCCCTCCACCACCTGTTTACAGGGTGAACCCCCTACACTGACCTCCTTTCCCTGCTTCATAGGGGTCTGGATGGGAGTAGAGGTTGTGGGTGAATCTGCCTTAGCAGGCACCAGCTTCACAGCAGGAACGGGAACTGACTGCTTATCTTTGCGAGACACTTTTGGGACAGGAGAGCCCTTAGCTGTGGATGCCTCTGAGGCATGTGAGCCTGAGGCCTGCTTCTTGGCTTTATGCCCCTGAGTGTCACCTGAGGGGCTTTTGCCTTTGCGCTCTGGGGTGCTTTGGTTTTTTGGGGGGATGGTGTCTGCGCTCTGGCCTGCTTGGGCTGCTGCTGTTGTGTGCTGCGTGTGCTGTATTTGAGCCTGAGGTCTGTGGTGTGTGGTCACTATCGTCAGATGTAGCCACTGGCAGGGAGGTGGCCAAAGGGACTGGAGCTGGACTCTGAGCCTGTGACAGCTGAATGGCTGCCGTCACTGTGGAGGACAAAGACTGGACAGTTCGGTGTAGCCCACCCATGTCTAAATGAATGCACTCCATGAAGGCAACTACCTGTGCCAGCTTTTTGTCGTTGCCTAGGAAGGCATTGAGGAGAGTTGTCTGACCCACACACAGCTGGCGCAAAAGATCCACAGCGTCAACACTGATGGCAGCAGGGGAGACAGAGGCAAGGGCAGCGGTGCCTGGGGTGAAGAACACACTTCCCTTCTTACATGCGAGCACGTGCAACACTAGTGGAAGTAGCTGGGAGGGTGGGCACTGGATGCTGTGTGGTGGAAGAGGAGGCAGAGTTCCCTCTCCCTGTGGCTGCCAACATAGAGGAGTCACCGCTTGCGTCAGATGACGTTGAGGTTGGTGTCTCAGGCTGTGAGTCCTCAATCAGACTCCTGTCCCCCTCCAAGGCACTGGTCACATCAGTGTCAGTGTAGCAGTTGTGCCTGATGCCTCACCACTGGTGTCTGTCCCCGTCCTTGTGTGCCCACCGTAGATGCTGCAAGAGACAGAGAAGTAGGTTCAGTTCAGTGGCATTAACACAAACATCATATGCAAGTAAAGCACAAAACGAGATGATGATATACCCCCATGTTGCACACCACCCTATGCAGTCACATTGTGCAACCTCAATTCCAAACTCAAATTTTGCGTGTTATCGTGCAGACTCTGCATAAGTGACACATGTGATGCCCACACAGCCAAATAGCCTGACCGTAGCTCTGTGTAACCAGACAAACAGATCACTCTGAGCATACCTAAGGCCCCAAGGGGGGAAAAGATGTACCTCCCAACATGTTGCCACAGTCACATCTGGAGTCAGCATAAGGGGACAACACAGATACAGACTCCAAAACATCAGTTCACAATGGCCATGAGCTCATGCCATCCACCATGGCGTACGTTGTGGCCTAACTACAGTTGCACATTTGTGTCAGATATGTAGTTCTCACAGTTCTGAGGGCAGACACTGCACACATTGATGTAAGCACACTCAGATGAGGCACACTGCCGTTCCCTTCCATGGGATGTCCCTGACTCCCACAATGCAGCTGGTGCCAGGCCACAACTCAGAATGCAATGTCAAGGGCCATTACTTCAATGACATGAGAAAGAACAGGTAGGGGAAATGCATGACAGCTGCACCCAACAGAGAGGACAATTACAAGGCATTGCATCACACTAGCAACATCATTGAGCTTAGCAGGGCTCAGGGTTGGAATACATGCAGTCACTCGCAACCAAAGTCACCCTTCACAGAATACTCACCCCCAGCTTGCTGCTGATGATCCTTCAAACGTGGATCCAGCTCAGGCTCTGTCACAGCTAAGATGCGGGCCATTAGTGGTGTCATGCTCCTGCGCGCCAACCTGCCAGTCAGGAGGGAGCAGCCCCAGCATCATCTCTGCCACATTTTTGCTCAGCCGGCAGATGTCATCCAACCTCTTGTGACAGTGTGTTGAGCTGCAGGCATGGGAGACAAGAGGGGGACAGGAGCGGCAGCAGTTGGTGGTGAGGGGTGTCAGGCAGCAATGTCTGGAGACAGTAGCAGCAGCAGTTGGTGATGAGGCGTGTCAGGAAGCAGTGTCTGGAGACAGGAGCAGCAGCAGTTGGTGGTGAGGTGTGTCAGGCAGCAGTGTTTGGAGACAGGTGCAGAAGCAGTTGGTGCTGAGGGGTGTCAGGCAGCAGAGTCTGGAAGCAGTGGAAATGTGAGGTTCTCTCCCACACATATATAGCCCCCTCGGGTAGTTTCAGTGGTTCTAAGCTGCTGCAATTGGTGTTCCAGGTCTGCTTTTTTCAAATGCATCCAATGACCGGCCCCGCGGTGGCGGAGCACGCCTACCGCGATTTTAAAAAAGGCATCAGGCTACCGCAATTGTGGTTCCCATTGGCTGTAAGGGCATGGGCATTGGCAGTGACACACCGCAGGGGCCAGGCGGGCGCTACCGCGAAATGGCTGCTAACTATTGTTACCCATGACCCTGATTTGGGTGGCGGAGCATGCCAATCGCCATTTCCCAATGTGTATATCACTACTGCGAATGTGGCTTTGGCATTGGCAGCGACAGACCGCAGGGGCCAGGCGGTCGCTACCGTGATTTGGGTGGCGGAGAATGCCAACCGCCAATTCCTAATGTGTATATCACTACCTCGAGTGCGGTGGACATTGGCGGTGAAACACCGCAGAGGCCAGGCGGTCGCTACCGCGATATGGCTGCTATACATGGCAGGAAATGACCATGATTTGGGTGGCGGAGCATGCCAACCGCCATTTCCCAATGTGTATATCACTACCGCGAGTGCGGTGGGCATTGGCGGTGACACACCGCAGGAGCCTGGCGGTCACTACCATGATATGGCTGCTTTACATTGCAGGAAATTACCGTGATTTGGGTGGCAGAGCACGTTGACAGCACCTATGGACACATCATGCTGTGTCAATGGCCAATGGCCAGTTCTCAACGGTGCACAGTAGACACCTGATTCATGGCACAAGATAGTGCACATAATGCTAATGTAACATTTAGCCCACTGCTGACTACACATGCCATGTTGGTGTATAAGTTTTGAAAACATTGGCATGTACTCCCTAAAATGTCACTTGTGATTTTCCTGGGCATGAACACAGATCATTGTTGTGATGGACTCTCGAATGGGTACACATGTCAATGTGTGATAGAGATGAGCAACTCACAGTGATGAATGTCTGACTTCACAATATGCATATTTCACTGTCTACTTTGCTTGGCTCATGCACATACTTGCTGTTAATGCACAGACTGTGCTCATGGTGTTGTTGATTTGTGCCCTGTTCAACTTACACAAGAAGGTGTGGCAGGTACAGCAGCTAGGTAGGAGATAGTAGTGTTACAGTTTCACACATATGCTGTATGAACTACTGTCAGTGCTGGTTATGCAAGATCTGGCCATATACCTTCGGGCATTCACATAGTCAGATATTGTTTTTGAGGTACTCACTGTGTGAACAGTGGACAAGTGTATGACTAGTGTAGCTGAGGGTGTACCTACATGTAAGTTGTTCTGTAAGATGAGGTGCGATGCCAGTCATTGTTGGCATTGTGTCAGTCAAAACGTAAGATGTTGGACACGTCACATGGTGAATTGTAATGACATGTGTCACCTTTCATCTCACCTAGGAGGCGACCAAATGTGCATTGTCCCTTCACAGTGCTGGCAGACATGGAGGATGAGGACATCATACGGAAATTCTGTCTTGATCGACCCACCCTACAAGACCTAAGTGCTCTGTTGGAACCCCACCTGCCGCCTCGCAGATCGTATCCAACTACTTTGACACCAACGTGTAAGGTGATGGGGACCCTGCAATTCTTTGCTACTGGTTCATTCCAGTACACGGTGTCCATTGCAGGTGGGATGTCGCAACCTATGTTCAGCATGGTGCTACGTGATGTCGTGTCTGACAAGGACAGATACATCCATTTCCTCAGGAGGCATGAATTGGCGGCTGTGAAGGCAGATTTTTATGCCCTTGGGCACATCCCTAATGTTGTTGGTGCCATTGACTGCACACATGTTAGCCTGGTTCCACCACAGGCACGTGAGCACATCTACAGGAACAGGAAACATTTCCATTCCATCAATGTGCAATTGGTGTGCCAGGCGGATATGATCATCTCACACTTCTTTCGCAAATTCCCTGGCTCGACCCATGACTCGTACATCCTGTGCAACAGCATTGTGCCACAGCTGGTGGCTAATCTGCTTCCGGACCGTGCATTGATTATGGGTGAGTACACAGAGTCAAGTAGTGTGCTGTGTGTGTGACATGCTGTCCTCGGCCACAGTCATATTGCAAAGTTGGTCTGTGCATCTCACACCCAGGTGACTCTGCATATCCCAACCGGCCTTGGTTGCTGAGCCCACTGCGGAATCCCAGGACCCCAAGTGAAGTCCGCTACAATGATGCCCTTGGGAGGACACGTCGTGTGGTGGAGAGTACTTTTGGTCTCCTGAAGTCACGATTTTGCTGCCTCGACAAGACCGGAGGTGCACTGATGTACTTGCCCAAAAAGGTGTGTCAGATTGTATTTGCATGCTGCATGCTCCACAACCTGGCCTTGCGCAAGGAGATCCCCGTGCTCCTGGATGCTGATGAGCAGCCGAGGACCCTGCCTGCAAACCAACCCATGTCCAGTGACGAGGATAGTTTAGAGGAGGAAGGTGTCGACCTGTGTCAACAGCTCATCAACCGCTACTTCCCTTGAAGGTGAGTGAAAACGTACTACGGGGCCATTGTCTGCTGATGTTGTTTGTGAAAAGGCCTAGGATAGCTTTGTGTCTGCTGCCTGTTGTTGGCTCTGTGCTGGCTGCTAATGTTTCTGGGACAGGGTAGTTATGCACAGCTATATCACACACTTGCCGAGGCACACTTAGTAATATTCCAAGCCAATGACGTTGACTTCTTCTGTTTTTTCACGTAAAGCAATCAAAATTCACAAGTTGTTCTGAAATTTTTTCTTTTTAAAGTTCTTTATTTTTCTCTTCGGAAACAAAATATATGTACAGGCAGCCAACATGTGTTTCGTCCAATGGACTTTCTCAAGGCTGCAAACAACACATAGATATACAATTAAAATCCATTAAAAACAAATCGTGAGTCTTTGACAATATCACTAAGCTCACATCTGCTACTTCTATGTATAGCCACAAACTGAAACTAGCATCAAACCAAATTGGAAGTTGCATTTATCAACAAAAATCCTCTTCTTGGTATTTAAAATGTTAAATATACTGCCAGAAATAAACACTTTTATGACAATCATGTCCCACGTGTTTAGAGTCACAACATCGCCACCATCACCAAGGACCAAGTATCAATGGCAGTTCCTAATATGGTCAGCCAAATATTTATATAGTCTCGAGGTCTGCCAAGCGTCGTTCATAAACACATCTCCACAAGGCAATGAGACAGGAAAACAGTGAAACCCGTGAAGATTTTACAAAATTACATAGCAACCTGCCCGCCCTATCGCGGTATCCCTCTAAGGGCTAAATGACAGTAGAGAAAGGCTCCAATAGTGCATGCCTGACTGTGTCACATACCTTTTCAAGTTCCTTCCTCTCAAATCTGGCGAAGAGTTAGCGTTCGCTTGTTCAATTCGGCTGGTATTTTAATACTCGGCTCACGTAATGAGCATAGAAAGCGGACTTGAAGAAAGAGTATCCTCAATCTTTAGGCGCCATATTTGAATGGTGAATCGTGAACGCATGAGATATTTTCAATATTTCCAGCACTCGACTTTTGTGCTAGCAATTCAAATAATCTAAGAGACTTTTCACAGAAGTCGAATGCGAAATGCCCCGCTATATGGGTTTCTGAAGCATAATAAGTAGCACTAAAGCCCATGTTGGGTAACCATTTTGTCTCAAACGGGAAGCATGTATTGATACCCCATTACTCGCTAATGAATTTGTTGAGGACACTAAAATATTCTCTTCATGGAATTATCCTGATAATGAAAATAAACAATAGAATCAAAGAAAAAGAAAAAAAAGGAAGAGAGAGAGGGTAAACCCATACACCGTGAGTTCTTTCCTATATCTTTGTAACAGCTTCAAAGTTTTAAAACCAAATGTGTTCCATTGTTTAAGCAGCATCTAAGATTACATATATGAAAGAACAAAAGAAGAAGACTCTTTCTTTTAACCATACCCAGCCATGTAATTTCAAATCACTCCTTTGCTCATTTACAGTTAACTTGACTGTGTTACATCAACCTTTATTGTACACCAGTGTCTTGTAAATGTACAATGTCAAGGAACATTTTTTCTTTTTTCTTTTTTCAGCCTATAAAAAAATATGCAGTTCCCTATCTAAGTTAAGTCCCATATCCACTGCCCTTAACTTGATCAACCATTTACTTTCCAATTGTCTCAGGTGTAGAGTTTTATTTCCACCTCTTCTGGAAATATTTAAGCTCTTAATCCCATGAAACGCAATATTTATTTTGCCCTCTGTCATGTGCTGATCATTGTAGTGTACAGCTAGTGGATATTTTAGATTTTTATTTCTTATAGCTCGAACGTGTTCTTGAATACGTTCTTTTAAGGGACGTATGGTGCTACCTACATAAATCATACCACAGCAACACTCAATGCAATATACCACATGCTTTGAATTACAAGTGATAAATTTCTTGATTTTATAGTTTTTGTGTGTGTTATATCTAAATGTGGTTAATTTGTTTTTTGCTAGATGACAGACACTACATTATCCGCATCTGTGGAATCCAATTGGTGGTGTAGGCAGCCAGGTACTAGTAGGATTAGGTCTTAAATAACTATGGCACAATGTTTGTTTAAGTGTTTTACCCCTACTATGTATGATGTTCAGTTTATCTGTGATTATTTTCTTTAAAGTGGAATCCATTTTAAGTATATGCCTGTGTTTGTTCATAATCTGAAAGAGATCCGAACTGGCTGCACTGTAGGGAACCACTAGAGCAGGTTTATTTCTTCTATCTTTTCTCTTTGTTTTCTGTACCTGTTGTGTATTGCATAGCAAGTCAGACTGTTTCACCTTGCTAATTTTGTCTTTAGCTGAGGCCAATACCTGTTCAGAGTAGCCTCTCTTTATGAATCTTCTTTCTAGGTTCTCAAGTTCAAGTTCAAAGTCATTGTCTGTACTGCAGTTGTGTCTTATTCTGATTATTTCCCCTAATGGATTTGATCTAATCTGCATCTGGGGATGGGCACTGGTTGCATGAAAAATAGAATTGCATGCTGTTTCTTTGCGAAATACCTTAGACCTAATGCTGTTATCCGCCACATATAATGTGGTGTCCAAATAGTCAATGCTTTTGTTATTTGACCGGTGTGTGAATTGTACATTGAACATGTTGTCATTTAAAAAGTTGATGAAGCCTATCAGATTTTCCTCTGTGCCTGACCAAAAAAGAAGCACATCATCTATGTATCTAGTCCATAGAATGATGTGTTCGGTGTAGATAGCTGGACAGTGCTTCCAAACATGGATTTTCTCATAAAGATCCATGTAAAGATTGGCAAGCGATGGCGAAAGTTTTGCGCCCATTGCCACTCCTCTCGTTTGTCTGAACCATTTGCCTTCATGTAGAAAAAAGTTGTTATCCAAAACTAAAGAAATTAGATCAATGAGCATAGTATTGTGTTCATGTAGATTGGCATTTCTAGTGCCTAAAAAGTGTTGAACTACCTCTAAGCCCTTTTCTCTCGGGATACATGTATATAAAGAACTCACATCCAAAGTGACAAGAAGATGACCATCTGTCCACTCAAAGTCTTCCCCTTTGCTTAATAAAACCTTTGTGTCCTTAAGGTATGAGGGAAGATTCTGTACCAGAGGTTGTAAAAACAGGTCAATATACTCAGACAATTTTCTGTGGGGGAACCAATCCCAGAAATAATGGGCCTACCAGGTGAAAATGTGTTGCACTTGTGTACTTTAGGTAAAATGTAAATGCAAGCTGCTGTAGGTGTGGGGTTGAAAAGATATTTACATTCTACTTCAGTAATCAATCCTTGAGTTTTCCAAAACTCCAATTTCTTTTCTATGAGATTGGTTACATTGCTCATAGTGTTAGATGCGACTGCCTCATATGCTGAGCTGTCCGTTAGTTGTCGATCGATCTCTGAAATGTAGTTCTTCCTATTCATAATAACTACATTTCCCCCCTTGTCGGCCTCTTTTAAATATCAAATTTTGATTTTTGGAAATTCTGTGAAGAGCCTCCTACTCCTCCTTGCTGATGTTTTGCTTGGCCTTTTTTTGTTTATTTTGATATTTATCCTCCAACATGTATAATTCTTGTGTAACTTTGTGCAGAAAAATGTCAATGACATTGTCTGATGCCAAGTTTGGTGTGAAACGAGACTTGACCTTTAATCCACTATTTATATCAACCTCCATATTGATATTAAGATCCTGTAGTATCTGAGTAATAGTTGGATCAGGGACCTCATTTTGCTCCAGGGACAGGAGGAGTTGTATATTTTTAACATCATTGACCGTCACTTCGCATACAGATGAATCTATGGATGGAATAGGTTCATTTTCACTTCTGATGGAAAAAAAGTTCTTTAGTTTAAGGCATCTTATAAATTTGAAAAGGCCAATATGATAGTCTGTAAAATTTGGTAATGAAGCAGGACAAAATCCCAGGCCCTTGCTCAAAATTTGTATTTCATTTGTATCCAGCACATGGTCAGAGAGATTTATGACATTTACATTGTCAACCAGACAATTCGATAAGTTAGGTAGTTTTTTCATATTTAATTCTGTGCTATTTTGGACACTGATCTTGTTGTCATCCTTTCCTTTTCTTTTACTCCCCCTCTGTCCTCTTGTCTTACCTCTTCTTATCTTTTTGAATTTAAGTCCTGATGTTTTGATCTCTGTCTGGTACCTTTCCTGAATCTTTCCATTTCTAATAAAAAAGAGTTGGATTGTCCCACGTTGGCACTATTAGATAGCCCTGCTGATGTGTTATATTCTTCACTTGTATAGCTAGAAATGCTTGAGAGGTCTGTCTTGCTAGATACAGCCACATTTAGAGTGCCTTCTTCTGATGTGGTACCTATGGTTTGCTTATTATTGGTATTCACTTAATTAAATTTACTTGCATAAGTAAATACCCTTCCGCTTTTGTAGTCATTATCATCGCGCTTCAATTTGCGCGTCTTTTTGTCTTTTATATAGAGCTGATGATTTCGTAATACTTCTCTTAGAATCTTATAATTCTTATCAACTACTTCAGGTAGGTTCATCTCTCTTATTTCTTCCTCTAAGTCCTTTATTTCCAACAACAATTTTTCTCTTTTGGTGTTGGCATCTCTGATAAGTATCTCTATCATACCAAAGGATGAAGATGTGATCCGGTGTTCCCATTCTTTTAGCAAATCAGCCCCTAAATCATCAAATGAAGGGAAAATCACCACCCTCAATCCCCTGGGGATTTGTTTGATATACAAATATCTTTGTAGGGTGGTGGCATCCCACCAACGTGAGAGTTCCTGCTTTTTTAAGCGTTCTAGCCTTATAAACTTCATTATGCCCGCTTTTTCATTGTTTGCGGTCTGACTGCTCATTTTCCCCTGTGCGCCACGACAAGTAGCTGTTGAATTTACAAAATGCTGTTTCTTTTAAGAATGTCGTCTAATCTATATGGTGGCACCATTACTGGAAGAATAACAGAAGAATACCAGTAACATACATTTTAACATTTGTAGGTTTATTAGGACCTGATCATATTGACTACTGAAGTGACAATTGCACAATGAATGCTTACCAGGACTAGTGGCACAACGTGGAACACTTACTTTTCAACTGGTCGTTTATTTATTTCACCAATAAGGAATAACTATTGGATACATCGACTTATATTAGGTGAGATGCAGAAGCTAGAGGCAATACTCTTTCTGCATGAAGTTTTTGGTGGTAGGTTCTCTTTATAAGTACACTTAATACTTGGTCCTTGGTGATGGTGGCAATGTTGTGACTCTAAACACGTGGGACATAATTGTCATAAAAGTGTTTATTTCTGGCAGTATATTTAACATTTTAAATACCAAAGAAGAGGATTTTTATTGATAAATGCAACTTCCAATTTGGTTTGATGCTAGTTTCAGTTTGTGGATATACATAGAAGTAGCAGATGTGAGCTTAGTGAGATTGTCAAAGACTCACGATTTGTTTTTAATGGATTTTAATTGTATGTCTATGTGTTGTTTGCAGCCTTGAGAAAGTCCATGGGACGAAACACGTGTCGGCTGCCTGTACATATATTTTGTTTCCGAAGAGAAAAATAAAGAACTTTAAAAAGAAAAAATGTAAGAACAACTTGTGAATTTCGATTGCTTTACGTGAAAAAACAGAAGAAGCCAACCTCATTGGCTTGGAATATTACTAAGTGTGCCTCGGCAAGTGTGTGATATATTTATGGACTCCAAAGGGGACTTTGCCTTATTGGTGTTCATGTTGTCCTCCAAAGGCAGAGGAGGACGTTTTGCCTGAAGAGCACCTAAACACATTAATTGACTGCGATCCATTGCTTCGAACTTACAAAATAGTGGATGTGCATGTAAAATCTGGCAGCTTCTGCTTGGATTCTGTTTTTGCAAAAAATAGTTATGCATAACTACAGGATATCTATGTCGGTACTGTTGCTCATTATAATGTGTGCAGATTGGGGTACCTTGATGACAAGTGTTGTGTGATGGCTGTGATGCCACCGCCTACCCAATGCATATTGTTCTGTTGTGTTTTCCTAGGTCCCTTCAGCCTTTCCTTGCATGCAAACAATCTGTGCTCATGGAGCAGACACAACTACCTAGGTGTGTAAGGAGTGTTTATTTACAATGGGTACATGTGACTATTTAAAAACAAGTGAATAGTGAATCAATGAGTTGTCAGTGATGGAAGATGAGACAATTGAGTAGTCACCACATTGATGTGGTGACCCAGTCCAACAGATGGATTCCATTAACATGGCAGTGTGGGGAAAGACAGTCAACAAAGTCAATGCAATGGTGAAGAGGTGTGCCATCATGGCTGGCTCCTTGACTGGCGTTTGGCAGGTGCTTTGCCACAAGATCCTCCCTTGGATTTCTTAGGACGGCCCCTTGGTTGTTTGACGGGGGGCTCTGCTGCGGGACCAGTGGGTTCTGAGGAGTCCCCCCTGTCTGTGGCCGCAGGGGAGGATATGGAACTGTCATCCTGAGGGCCACCAGAGGGAGGTGGAGGTGTTGGTTGGGCAGCAGGCCTGTCCCTCAGAACCGCCAGGAGCAGGCCCAGGAGGTCCACGATTTGGCCCATGAGGGTGTCCATGGACCTCAGCAGCAGGCAAAGCTTATGGGAATCTTCCTGAACCTGGCCCATTTGTCACTGGGCCCATTCATAGGCCCCAAGAACTCTGGTGATGTTATCCAGGACTTCGGTCCCAGTGTCCAGTTGGCTTTGACTTTCCCTTGCCCTCCTACCTGCCTTGCTGTCACAGACCTGTTGCCTCACCACTGTACACACACACCTACTCTCCCTGCCCTCCCCAATTGGTGGGGTGGGGTGGTCATCCTCTAGGGCAGGGAGAGTGTTGCAGGCAGCACTGGTGGTGGAGGTGGTGGTGGAGGCCGCACAGGTCATTACAGCAGGGGTCAGTGTCGTTTTAAGTTGTTGCTGAGGTGGTGGTGGGGGGGACAGTGGGGGTCCTGAGACCTGTTGCGCCATGGCATGCCAGATGGGCCGGCTTCTTGCTCCGCATCCTCGAAATCCAGGGAGTCATCATCAGAGAGTTCATGTTCCGGGACTGGAGACTGGTTCTGCAGGTTGGTGTTGTCATCCTCTGCAGTCAGTTCTTGGTCACCTGTGGGACAGAGGGTAAATGGTCATTGACGTGCGCCCCTCAAGTTTGGTGTTTGATGTATCTTATTTACAGGTTATGCACCACACAGTTTCCTAGTTCTTACATTGTATGTCTGCACAGTGATGTGCCTCATGACATGATATGGAGGTACATACATTACTTGTCCATGGTGTGACATGTCAATGGATACTATGCCAAAAAATACTTTTCAAAAGAGGGTCTAAGGGAAATTTAAAGACCTGCACGAGAACAATCCCCTAATCACTATAATTATATCAACAATATAATCCGTGGGTCTATAAAACACAACCGAGAGCCAATGAGAACAGCCTAGCAAGTGCAAAGAAACAGTCCTCATAAAGAGGAATAAGTCCCATCACCCACCGAGGTGGCATGCTTCATCATGTGGGACCTCCTCTTAACCGCACCTAGTGCAGTTAAGGAGCTACAACTCCTTTGCTAGTGTCAAAAGAAGGAGGAGCTTCACGGATATTTTGAAAAGAATCTACACAGATTAAGGTCTCCTTAAGTTTAGAAGAAGCTACCTAAGGTGTGGTGTGACTAAGTGTAAAAATTGTGCAGTGTATGTAGACAGTGAGATAAAATTAACTACCTAGAGACAAATATATTTATTCAGTATCTATAGGTTTAAAAAAATAAAATAAAACCAATGTACATGTGCATAGAAGATCTATATGCACATTAATAAGAAACATGGTCAACATGTTTCAGCCGGTAATGATCTAACATTGTGATCACGGCTTTCTTCAGGACCAAAGAAGTCCTACTGCCAACAAAAACAATTTTAGAAAACAGGAGGGATGAAGAAAAAAGTCTGGAGTAAGACTACACAAAGGATATCAGGTCTACACCTTGTTGAAAAAAGGCATAGTCTATTAGGCCCATTCTCTGTGGCCTGCATAACTCAAGAGATGTATGTATTCCTTGTAAAATGTGCTGTCACTATCCTTGGAAATGTCAAAAGCAATCACTACTACTGCAAGATCACTGACTGTATTATTTAAAGAAACATGCAGTAACTTTTAGAGGTTCCATCGCATTGAGTAACTTTCTGATTACTCAGTGTGATTTTGCTTATATAGGTCCTTACATTTATATTTTAGCCAGACACCTGCATTGATAACATTTATAAGTGTTACACTTTGTAGCTTTGTAGAGTGGACATTTCCTGGTGCAGTGTTCATACAGCAAACTGGACCTGTTTTATCTGGGATGGAGATTTTCTTAAATGTTTCTTTGAAAAGTTGGTATTTTCCATTAAAGAAGATTGAACAGACTTTCTCCCTACTTCAAAAAGCTTATGGGGCATTTTTGCTAAGTCAGCCTCCATTATGATAAAAGTATATCTGAATTTTTAATTATGTTGTTTGTATCTACTCTTTTCTCAGTTTTACAAGATTGTTATTTGATTTGATTTGATATGAAGTGCTATTTGTAAAGCGCACGAATGCATGGGATGTCTGTGCCATATGTGTTCCGTCACTCACCAAGTTTTTCTTTTCTCATTTAGATATTGTATGTACCATTGTGCTGCCTTTCGTATTTTAATTAGTTTTGGAGATATAGTGGCTACTGTATCCACGATGTCTGTCATGATGTCAGAGTTCTATGTCACAATCCGATTAGGTTTTTTCAATGGCGGCTCCTCCGCTAAGGTTGAGAAGTGTTGCCCCACTGCTCGTTTGAGCAGTGCACAAGAAAAATAAAATGATAATAACAAGTAGTTATTATCATTTTATTTTTCTTTAGGCTCCAGCCAGGTCAGGTGGGGCGGGGCTGGGCTCTTTGCATCAGAGGGAGCAGGAGTGGTTTGCCCTTTTCTAATTGCGCAATGACGCTTTGACTGGCCCTCTGGGGCCAGCCAAACCGTCATGCGCACTTCACATGTTCTTCATTGAGCTGTGTTGCACAGCCCCGTGGAGAACATGCTCAGCCTCCAGAGGCACTGCATGAGCATCTAAAAAGGATGCTCAGACCAATCACAATGCTGCTCCTGAAGCCTGGGTGCTTCCGGGGCTACAGAAAAGCAAGGGCAAGGAGAGGTCTGCTGCAGCATTGGAGAAGGTACATTTTCTTTCTTCTTTTAACCTCCCAACCCCGCCCACCACCCCGTTCAGAGGCAGCCGCCACTGGGTTGTTTTCTGATGGAATGTAAGGATCAGCAACTTCACCTGTTTTGTTAAAGGATCAATGTCCTTAAAGAGAAGGGAATATGGAAGTGGTCTGACCAATCTATAGGTATTGGGGTCTCTATCTTAGTTTTCACTTCCACTTCAATGAGGGCTTAAATAAGCCTTTTGAAAAGTCAAAGTTCAATACAATGTAATGAAGTAATTATCATGTAATATTGAAAAGAGCTGTGATACAGCCAACTCCTTTGTGTCTCCAAAATGTAAAATTTAACTCTCCAAGGAAGATTTTTTTTTTAAAACCTTTATTTACACATCAAATATTCACAGTCATGGGCCTACAACCGCCTGGTCCGGCCGCTAACGCAGAGAAAAGGGAGGAAAACAATAATACAGCAATCATAAGAGCAGGAGCGAACCGCACGCATAACGGCTGCAGCCGCCCACAACTGAACCCAGCACTACAGAAAGGTTTCTTATTAACTGTTTTATAAATAAAAACAACAAAAGGAAACTTAGACCAGGCAGAAGAACTCCATTAACAGGGACTTGCTCTCTCATGAGCGGGGGACAACAGCGACAATGCAGCCCATTACACAGTTACTCGCGTGAAGAAGGGCAGGGGGGGGCAGGGAAAAGATCGGTCATCAATCCTGCAAAGCGAAAGGGAAAAAAGACCAGGAACATCAAAGTCAAGGGGACATCGTTACGTCTGATGTGACCACCAAGGGGGGGGTGCATATATCCCCACGATAGGAATTCCAGGGACCCCACATCTTACTCCATTTCTTAGGTTTGCCTCTGGCCACGTAAACCGTCTTCTCTCGGAACATGCACCAATCCATATTCTCTTTCCACTTCGTAACTGTGGGGGGCCTACCGGAACCCCAGAGCTGCGCAATGTCCCTTTTAGCGATCATGTTGCCCAAAGTCACCCAGCGTTCTTGTGCCACATCGCAGTCAGTCGGCTCCCACACATTCAACACACATCGCCGAGCCTCAGGGAGCAGAGCCACACCCGTAACCTCCTCCATCACTGCATGCACACCAGTCCAGAAACGTAGCACCTTCGGACACTCCCACAGAATATGAAGAAAAGTACCAAGCAGGCCACAACCACGCCGACATAAACCATCACTTGTGTAACCCATGTGAAGCAAGCGGGGACCGGTGACATAGACCCTATGTAATATCTTTAACTGCACAAATCGAAGGCGAGCCGGTATGGCAACCTCCCTCGGTGAGGCTATGGCCGCGACCCAGTCCTCATCATCCAATTCTAGGCCATCGGCGACCCAGACCTCTCGCAAATGTGTGAGAAGGTCCGCTCGAGTATTGATCAGTTTTTTGTAGATCAGGGAAATAGTACTATCTGGCAGGTAACCATCAAGTAAACGATCTTCCAACGGGGAGGCTTCAGGGATATCTGCAGGATTCGGGAAAGCGGAAAGTAGCGCATGGCGCATCTGCGCATAGCGAAAGAACTCCCTATCGCTCAGCTTATATTCCGTCTGAAGAGCTTCAAACGATTTAAAAGCGCCCTTCGTCCAGAGATCCCCCACACGACTAATTCCAATCAAATCCCACTTCTCAAAGCCCTTAGTACGCCATAAACCACCCAACGCATCAGACGCATACAGTGGAGTCGCACGAGACAGACGGCCCGTCCATCCCGTAGCAGCGGTGGCGCAGTGCCAGGCGCGCACCGCATTTTTCGTAGGACCTGTCAATTTAGTGCCTCCCTTCGTAGAATAAAGCGCCCTATTGAAATCTCTGCCCGGCAACAGTAGCTTATCCATCTCGTACGCGGGGTTCACCGCCGGGCCATATGTCCCATGGTTCACCTCCACCAACTGGGACGCCCAATATTCCCTTCTAGTATCAGGGAGAGCTATGCCACCGTCATACCACGGAAGAGTCAATTTAGCGAGAGCAATTCGCGGTCTCCCATCCCAAACTAGTTGCCTCTGTAGGCTCTCTACCTCACTAAAATATCGGGGGGGCACCTCGTCCAGCGTATTCTGCAATGCATACAAAAAGCATGGAAGAGACATCATTTTGAATAAGGCTGCCCGGCCAAGCGGCGATAGCGGGAGCTTCCGCCAACGAGCAACATCGGCCCGCAGCCGCTGGAGCGGGGGCAGCAGATTCAGAGCATAACGGACCGTCGGATCTAGGGACACGTGGATACCTAGATATTTAAATCCAGAATGTGAAATCTGAATCGGACAGCCACGAGGGAGAAGAGGGGGTCGCCAACCAGCACATAAACACAGGATTTCACCCAATTAATGACAAGCCCTGAATTGCGACCGAAGGAGTTTAATACATCAAATAACACTATCAACGATTTCCGCGGGGAGGTGAGATAGAGCAAAATATAATCTGCGTAGAGTGACACGCGATCCTCAGACGTCGGTGTCCACCGAATACCCGTCATGGAGGGTTCCCACCGGAGCCACGCCGCCAGGGGCTCCAACGCGAGAGCAAAAAGAAGCGGGGACAGGGGGCAACCCTGCCGCGTGCCCCTCCCAAGCAAAAAGGGGGTAGAAACTCTACCATTCACCACCACCTGCGCCAGCGGTTCCACGTATAACAACTTCACCCATCCAATGAACCCAGGTCCAAAACCAAACTTAGCCAGCGGCGCCCAGAGATACGACCACTCCAACGTGTCGAACGCCATCGTGGCGTCTAAGGACGCCAAAATGGCGGGCTCCTGAATAGAATCAACTCTCGCGAGGACTCCGTGGAGGCGCCGCAGGTTCAGCGCGGTGTTGCGGTGCGGAATAAAACCAGACTGGTCCGGATGTACCAGGTCACCAATGACTTTAATCAAACGATTAGCGAGCACTTTAGCGAGAATCTTAGGTTCAGCGTTTAGGAGTGAGATAGGCCTATAAGACGCACAGCAATCACGCGGCTTGCCCTCTTTATGGATCACCACAATAGTCGCTAGACGTTGATCACGCGGAAGGGAGCCGGCCTCTCGGGATGCAAGAAACATCTCGCGGAGATAAGGTGCCAACCTATCTGGACGAAGCTTGTAAAGCTCGATCGGAAGGCCGTTAGGGCCGAGAGCCTTTCCTGAACGGACAGAGCGAATCGCCGATGCTATCTCATCGTTCGTCAACGCCGCGTCCAGCAATTCTTTATCATCGACAGAAAGGCGCTGCAATGCAATATCTCGTAGCAGTTGACGAGAGTCGTCTTCTGGCCTCTCCGAGACCGGAGAGTAGACGTCACGCAAATGGTCCGCAAAACAGCTCACAATCTCCCCCGGATCCGTAACACTCACACCATCAGCACGCACAATCACCGGGACCACACGA
The DNA here is from genome assembly GCF_964204655.1 of Triturus cristatus. Taxonomy (NCBI): domain Eukaryota; kingdom Metazoa; phylum Chordata; class Amphibia; order Caudata; family Salamandridae; genus Triturus; species Triturus cristatus. Next base: position 1,195,283,115 of record NC_140591.1, read on the forward strand.
CTCGCTCGCTCTCTCCTCTCCAGCCATGCAATCAACTTTCCAGCCTTGTCACCAACATCATACAAGCGCCCCTGTTGTTCCCGACTAGCGAGCTTGGCCGCATCCGTAACCAACGCCCTATAATCCGATTGTTTAAGGCAAAGGGCATGGAGTTTGTCCCGTGTGACCCCCCGCCCGAAATCCTCTTCCAAGTCAGTTATGTCAGACTCCAGGCGTACCACCTCCTCAGTTTTACGTCTCTTAGCAAGGGAGATCAAGGATAGGGCCTGCCCACGGATGACCACCTTGAAAGCCTCCCACAATGTTACGGCCGATGAGACTGAACCCTGATTTTCCACAAAATAACGGTCAAGAGACTTAACCAAAAGGGCACGAGTTGTGGGGTCATGCAAATACCAGGGATTAATCGGGGCCACCCTCCCTCCTGCCCCCAAGACCACATCTAAGTGTAGCAGGACCGGGGAATGATCAGAGATGCCACGAGCCAGATGTCTGACCTCCCCGATCATTTGAGCTTGGGCGGCCGGCATCAGCACATAGTCCAATCTAGATAAGGAGCCATGGGCGCCAGAGTGAAATGTAAATTGGGCAAGCCCCGGATGCATTGATCTCCAACAGTCCACAAGCCCCATAGTGTCGATAAAGCCACCCAGCCAAGAGTGCGCCCCGGGGAGGTCTCTGGGAGGGTGCCGATCCTCTCTACCCGATACCACAGAATTGAAGTCGCCACCTACCAGCAAGAGGCCCTCCGGGAGCCCAAGCAGCAACCCTCCCAAGTCCGCAAAGGTGGTGGTTTGCAACCCCGGGGGGACATAAACTGAAACCAAACACAAAGTCTGTCCTTCCCACCGGCCAACCAACACCACGTAATGCCCCCGGTCGTCGTGCATCACCTCATCAATTTCCAGCGGGAGAGAGGATCGAACCAAGATGCCCACCCCTCTGGAGCCGGTAGTAAAACCAGAGTGGGCCAACAAACGGTAGCCCCTTCTATTCATAGCATGGCATGAGTGTCCCACCAAATGCGTCTCCTGCAACAGAACCACATCAGGAGAGAGACGTTTCAGATATTGTAGCACCACCCCTCGCTTCAATCGGTCCCCCAAACCATTGACATTCCATGTTAAAATGCGCAATCCCCTACCCCCCATTTCCACCACAACGGTCACCCCACCCACGTTGAGAGCAAAAAACAGCACACTGGTTGCCTGGTACAAAACAAACGCCACACAAAAACAACTCCCCTACCGCCACGCCCCCAACTCCCGTTACACACCCCCCCACCCTGCACCCCTGCACAAGACCATTAAGCCACCCCAACTCGCAGTGTGCCTGTCGCCCCAACATGAACCTACTCTACGGAAAGAAAGAAAACCCCCCGAGGAGGAAGAATCTCACCAGATACCCCGCAGCCTCCCAATGATGAAGGAAGGGTAATACAATCCTAAAGAAGAAAAAACAATACATCAAACCCAAGTCGGAGGTGAACACAAAATTGTCTAGGAACCACCAGTCATTCGTTCACACTTGGTCCGCTGATCCACCACCCTCATCCTCGGCTCGTTCCTCCCCGCCGTGCCGACGGTGCAAGGTGTCAAGCAAGTCCTCAACCGCCTCGGGCCGGTCGAAAAAATGAGTCGGTTCCTCCAGTTCAATACGTAGCTTGGCCCGGAAAAGCATAGAGTACTTCAAGCCCATGTCCCTCAGCCGCCGCTTGACAGTCATAAATCCCATTCGCTGTTTTTGCACCGATTGTGTAAAATCAGGATAGAAACTGATGTCCACACTGTCATACTTCGTCGGGCCATGCACACGGGAGGCCTGCAGGATTGCGTCACGGTCCCTGAAGTTGAAGATCCTGGCAATGATAGGTCGCGGTGGGGCCCCAGGCCTCGGCCGGCCCCCCGGAACTCTGTGTGCCCGCTCCACCGTAAAGAATTTGCTGAGGCCTTTCGGCACTAGTTTGTTCAGGATCAGATCTTCCACAAAGAGATCGACCGGCCCATCCTCCGACTTCTCCGGCACACCGATGATGCGCACGTTATTCCGCCGGGCCCTGCTTTCAAAATCCTCCAGTCTCTTAACAGAGAGGTCGCTGAGGGCCCGCAAACTGCGGATCTCCGTCTGCAGTTCAGAGACATCCGTCTTGAGGCCTGATGTCGTGAGATCGAGTGATTTGACCTTTTCACTGGTTTTCGACAGGTCTGCCCTAAGTAAGTTGACCTCGATCAACACGGTGTCCAGCTTGTGGGCCAGCGAGTCGAATTGCTGGCCGACCGAAGCCTTCATGGCGTCGATGGCACCCATGACATCTTGCAGTGTCAATTCCGTCGAGGGTGACGGGCCCTCCTTGGCCGCATCCAAAAGCCCACTCGAACCGGGAGATCCCTTCTGCTGGGCATAGCGGTCCATGTTGTTCGTTTGCACGTAGCCACCCCTCCAGGTAGCTCTAGACTTTTGCTTGTCACCGTCCAGCCGGGCCGCCATTACACAGCAGGGAGAGCAGATCCAGTATACCTGTTAGGCGTAGCGATCACCCTGGGAAGTCCACCTGAGTGATGGACAGCCCCCTTTGTCAATGCCACTCGACAGCCACAGATCGGTCCAAACGTAGAGCGACTGCGAGCGCTTGCCACCAGACTCGTAGAGGAAAGTCAAAAACGAAAGTGAAACCAGGGGGGGACGGGCCCGTCCAAGACTCTGGAACCGTTGTTGTTCGATTGGAGCTCGGGGACAGTGCCAACCCGAGTCCGGGGTGGCGCCACGGGGCAGGCCTCTTTCTGGAGTACAGAATAAGTCGAGTTCCCAAAGTCTGATTTAAGTTCCGAAAACGGGAATCACCTCAGCTTCGGTTCACCAGTAATATTCCTTCAAAATAGCAGGATTATAGCCAGGATAGACGTGGGAGGCTGCGAGGGTCTCGGGAGCCCTGTGCCTACGCGTCCATCTTGGTTGCGCACTAGGCTCCTCCCCTCCAAGGAAGATTTTGGGGCATATTTACAACGGGGCGATAAAAAATTATTGCCACTTTAGCGGCCGTTTTCGGCCGAAAAGCGGCGATAATTTTATCGCCTAATTAGCAAGGCCACGCTAACGCGTGAAACCTTGCTTTAGCGTGGATATTTCTAACGCCCAGCTTTGCATCTCTAATGAGATGCAAAGTGGGCGTTCCTGACCTGACATGATAGGAGAAATGTCGCTAAGCGACATTTCTCCTATCATCAAGCCCCACGCTATGAAGCATAGCGTCAGGAAAAGTAGCGATAATCCCTGTTATCGCTACTTTACTTACGCCTGCTTCAGGACTGACTTAGCCATGATATCCTATGGAAGGTGGATATCATGGCTAATTTTGTGAGTCCTTATCAACAAGCTAACGTGAGATTATCGCTGGGTTTCCAGCGATAATCTCACGTTAGCCAGTTAGCGCTAGGATTTTTATCGCTGATGAGATGAGCGTTGCTAATAGCACGCTATCTCAGCGATAAAAATCGGCGCTAGCCGGCGATAATTATCCGAGAGCTAAGTGCGCTCAGCGATAATTATCGCCGGTTGTTGTTGATATGCCCCTTTGTTACTTGGATAGACACATTTTTTTATAAATTGCTGAATAAGTTGTTCCATTAATATACTGTTGGTGCTGGCAGAATGGTAGATCACATGAAGTTTGATGAATATTGAGTTTTGTTGTTTTATTTCCACAACAGCCATTACAATGATGGGAACTGCTCATTTTCTTTATACTCATGAACTTTACAGAATCTTGTTGGAGGATAGCTATGCAGCCAACCCCCGATAACTTTTTTTTGTCCGATCAAGTCTGATGACAAAATACTCCGGTGATACAAAGAGTTTCCATCATCCATGTTCCAATAAGGAACAATGAGCCAATATTAATCCACACAATCAGATCTACAATTTTAGAGTTATATGCCTTGGCCGACTTACTGTCATTTAGGAGGCAATTGAGAGAAGACTGTGTTATACTGCATATCATGAGCATTGTACTTTTGATTTCTTTCATGTTGTTTAGGTGTGAACCTTTGCTTTGTTGGGAATATTCGTTTTTTTTCTCAACAATGGGAATCCCCTTTGATTTATTGAAAACATTTATCACAACATATTCCCATAACAAGTCTTTAATGTCCTTGGTATATATGGCCCTCACTGAGAGCCACTATTTTGAATACCAGATTCTAAATGTAGTTATTCAGTGTTATGACTTAGCTGCAGAGGAAACAAAGGTTGTTTGCTCTGCTGCTACATCAGAAAGGAATTCTGGTAGAGCTCTGAGACATCTTGTCACTACAGTGTTTACTCTCTGTTTTGGCGTAGAGTGGAGAGCACAGGTTCATGCAAAGAGGGGGAGTGAAGTCATAGAGAGTGGTTGGGGTGAGTGGTAAGAGACCAGTTATTATATTGATATATTAGGTAGGGAGGGATTGTGGAGAGGGTACTTTGAGTGAGTGGCAAGACACCAGCTCTGTTTGCTAGTTTGGGTGGGAAACAGGAGTGGTAAATACAGTGGGCCTCCTTTATGTATCTTGCCTATCTTGCAGTCAACCCCCTCTTTGCATGGCCAAAGTGAATAGTGGAATATGAAAACATGAGCATTGGATGTGATATATAACCAAGAACACACATTCCTGAAAATGGGAGTGTGCAGTTTCTTTTGCTCTTAAGACATTAAGATATCTTTAGAAAATCTCAAAAGTGCTGAGAAAAAAACCCACAGTATAAGTGAAAGGATTCATGTGAACCAAAGCCTAAAACCCACTGAAATTGGGCATACAATTGGAAGATTGTATGCTATAGAAATTGCAAATTAACCGTAACCAAATAATGCATCATGGTAGGCATCCGGAGTTAAAACTTTCAACCTGACCTAATGAAAAACCTTAATGGATGACTAAATAGCAAAGGAATGAGCTGAAACAGCTTTGTAGAGAGTAGGGATCTGCAAAGGTTTTATTAAGCAAGGGAAATCTTGCATACATCATGATTATTGCCCTTACCACAGTTCATATACTTTAGCAGTTTCTTACATCTATCCCCTCACTGTACAATGTCAGTACCCTGAAGGGAAAAAGCTAAGAAGGAATTTAATCTGTTTTGCCAAGACGTGGAGTTATGCAAGGTATCTGATTACAAAGTGTGAACATCAGCTCACTGGCCTTTTACCACCCCACCAGCTGTATTACACAGATGGAAGTTCATGAAATTGAAAGGCATACACATGATTAAGAATTCATAATGTACTTTAACAGGGTTTGAAAGCTTTGCAACATCTGTTTCTGTGTGATGAAAAAATTGGCCAGTGTGGTTCAGATCTTGATTTCATAATTGAGGGCTGGTGTACAGAATAATACTTTAGTGTTCCCAACAGTTTAAAAGTAATTGCAGCTTGGCAGAGGGTACATTCTGAAAACACTACAGCCAGGAAAGAAGTAGAGGGAAGACTGCCTTGGTGCAATCAAAGAAGCAGCACTTAGATTCAATCAATTGTATAATCGAATGGCTTATAATTGCAAGAACTGCAGAAAACAGAAATTGAAGTGCTTAACTCACAAAAAAGTTTGTAACATCACCCACACTAAAGGTCTCATTATGAGTGGCTTGGTTAATCAAAATATGTGCAGTAACTGCTGTTACCGCACACATTGTAGTTAGGGTTTTGTGATAAATAGCGGCAGATCAAACCTACTGATATTTATCAGGGGAAAATGCCTAGTATTGACGAAAGAATGCATATTTTGGTGCAGTAAGCAACAAAATCTGCATGTTAATCCCCCAAAACTTGTAATTGGTTTATATTTATCACACCAAATAAATTCCTCAAAGCCCAGAGCGCCACTTGCAGCTATCTGCTCATGCGAGAATAGGAGAAAGTCACAAGTTCAGGCCAACCATGATCAAGTGCTGGTTGGATACAGGGGCCAGGTTAGTACCACTGAAAAGTTACCTTCTAAGTCCAGCGCAGAGTCCTGTTTGCGGTGACAGGAGCTGCGAGGAGCAGGGAATCGTTGCAGATGGTTCGTCAATGTAGTGCAAAGAGCAGGCTTGGCGTCGCAGACAGTCATCACTGTGAAGATCCTGCTCGGGTTGATGGAACTTTGGATTGGCCTTCATTGAGTGCAATATTTTGGTGCCAAACGTCCCATTCTCTGGCGCAAAGAGCCCAAAAGTTTCAGTTGAGATCTACTGAGCCCACACTAAGGGGCCGATTCACAGAACTAATCTGAGACAAAATCCTAAATTTACTACTTCTGGTATTCACAGAAGACACTTACAATTTTTGGTATTCACAGAAATCACTTATGACTCCTAACTCTACTTCTGCGGTCGGTCCGGAATCTTCATACCCCGACCGTACTCTCCGCACCCAGTCCGGCTTGAGTCATAATCTCCGTCTCGAGCCGTAATCTCTAGCTCGGGCCGGATGAAGTGTAATCAATGGTCAGGAATGCAATTTTTACAAAAAGGAACATTAGGAATGTGTGATAAATGGTAGAGGAGGTCATGAAAAATAGTCTGGGTAGGAAAAGGGTATGGCCAGACACTACATCATAACTTAGAAAAGTTTGCTCCTTGGAGGTATAGATAATGAAAATATGTGAAGGTATAGATAATGAAAATATGTATACTTTGACAAAGAAGTGGTAAGCAATGTTCTTGATGCAATATTATAGTGGGTCAATATTATTTACTTTGAAATAGCAGCATACAAAATGTGGAATATGTCCTTCAAATATTGTGTGCAATGAGAAAACTAAGAGGTGGCCAAAGGAGGACTATATAGAGTCAAGAAAATTTAAAAAATTACCAAGTCAGCCAGGAGCAAGAATCATTCATGAAGAGACACCCCATCATGTATTCCTGTAGTACCCCATTCCCGGGTTACACAAAGGTGCACATAACCAGGCTTTAAGTCACACTCATCCAATAGTGGACTGGGCTACTGGAATTTCTGGTAGACTCGAACCTGGGGAAGGTAGTTTTAGGGCATGAAGGGTTGCTGTCCCAGCCCAAAATGATGACTTAGCCTATGGACGGACTGCTTTCAGAACACCTGTGTTATGTCAAAATTATGCTTTCTCAGTACAGCAGAGCTCCAGTCTAGGAAGTGCCTCTCACGTAGCTGGACCCCCATGTGGAAAATAAATAAACTGAATGTGAGGGACAGGGAAAGCAAACAGCAATATTTCACAGGTGGGCTAGTGAAATCTTGCTGCTTAAGTCTACAATAATTTGTATACAGGCATGCATATAAGAAAAAAGGGTGTGTAAAGACTGGAGCAATTGTGTGATAGTAAGAGAATTAGGGAGGAAAGAAAAGGGAAATGTGATGAAAAAAGTGAGAATGGACAAGAAGGGTGTGGAAAGAAGTAGGGGTAAAGAAATAGAATGATGAATGGTTCCTAAAAATAAGCAGATGTGAGATAAAAAGGGATGACTGTGAGACCCAGATAAAGAGAGCAAGAAGAGTGTGAAAGGCAGGAAGAAATAATAGAAAATATGATAAGAAGGGAAGAGAGAAGTGAATGAAAGAATGAAGAGTGATAGAGAATAAAAGAATGATTCAAAGGGAGGGAAAAATAATTGGGTATGAGAGAAAGAAATTAGGTGTACAGAAGCAATCAGACTAGTATTAGTAGGCTGGGTGTTTTTCTCTTATTTCTTTTGTAATATTTTGCTACATATGTTTACATAAGTATTACCAATAAAGGTAGGATCTTTTACAGTCAAACCTTCACATTTCCTAGATAGTCAAAAGAGCAGTCTGTCCTGCATGTACATACAAATATTTAAGATGATTATTTTACTAACAGAACTAAAATACAGTCTGGCAATTCATCAACATGCCAGGGACAGCGGAAGTGAATTCACATGCACCTAGACTTTCACTTTCACTCACACATACATATGCTTATCCATACATACTCATTCACACATACACACACACTCACACATACACACACACTGTGTACACATGCACACACATTCAGATATATACACATTCTCTTTAACATAAACACACTCAAAACTACAAGCACGCACACAACATATATACATTTAAAAGCATTTTTTAACTTACCTCAGCTGCCAGGGAAAGTCATATTCCAGCTATTTGTACTCCATTTTTCATCAAACTAATAGCGAAAAATGTATTCTTATTCACTATTAGTATAATACAAAATTGACAAAAAACTAGGTGAGTGAAGACCCAAGCGACGATCAATAAGAACAATCTTTTTCTGTTCCTGCCACTGATTTTAACATTACTAATGCTCGGGGTCACAAAGGCTGTACCAGGGGCCCCAAGGGGCATGCCAGGGGTCACCACAGTGACCCCTGGTGAGGCCTAAATGACATCCAGGCATAGAAGATTGGAGAATAAACCAGGCAATACAGGCAAGAGCATGTTCAAATCCACCCTGAGACACTTTCACCAAATGATCCAGAACACCAAACATGCCACCCAGGTGGATCGCATAGATGCCAGCACTAACAGAAACAAAGAAATCTTCAGCATTGAGGATGATTTCACCTCACCAGTGGCTGCCTCCAACTTGATCACCTTCTCTCAGGACCTCTGCAACAATCCCTCTCAATTTTTCAACAACAAAATTCTGCATTTACGCCAACTTCAAGCTGCAACTGACCCGACACATCTCATCAAATGCATCTCAATCGTATCCAAAGGACCACTGCTGACAACATAGTCCCATCATCACCTCCAGAAGAATTCAAAACCACCCCGAAGTCCATCCACTCAGGAGACCATCAGACCCCAGCCTCACCATGCCTACTACTGAGGACTACAACCCATCAGCTCACACCCATTCCTGTTGTCTCCACTTCTTCTGCAACTTTTCCAGATGCATGCAAATACCCAACTGCCCTTTCATTGCTGAAGAAACCCTTTGCAGACCATTCAACACTTGCCAACTACAGACCGATCTCCATGTTATCATTCTAGACCAAGGTCTTGGAGAAAATCATCAACAGATGCCTCACTGAATACCGCAATGACCACCAACTCCTTGAGACCACTCAGTTTAGTTGCAGACCAAACCACAGCACAGAAACTGCCCTCATCGCTGCCACGGATGATATCCATTTTACTCTGGACAAAGAAGGCATTGTGCCCCTGATCCTCTTGGACCTCTCTGCAGTATTTGACATTGTCCTCACTCCTTCCTCATCCAATGTCTACACAACCTCAGAATGCAAGAACCTGCACCCCGATCAATCTACTCCTTCCTGATTAGAAAGACCCAGTCAGTCCGCCGTGTACACTACAGCTCGGATGCCAGCAACCTCCTCTGTGGAGTTCGGGAAGGATGCTCTCTGAGCCAACCCTCTTCAATGCATACATGATCCCTCTAGCCAGCATTGTCCACTCTTATGACATCAACGTCCTCTCTTACACTGATGACATGCAACTCATTTCTCCCTCACAGACAAGACGCCCAGTACCAAGACCAAGTTCAATGCCTGCATGACTGAAATCACCCATTGTATGAAGAGAAACTGTTTAAACTGAACACTGACAGGACTGACTGAAATTGTGATCTTCGGGTACAGCACTTCTCTGTGGGACATCACTTAGTGGCAAACAGACCTTGGACCGACACCTACCCCCATCACCTCATCATCAACCTTGGAATTGTCATCAACAGTAAACTTGGCATGACCATACAAGTCAACGCCCTCGCCTCCTCAACCTTCCATATCCTCGAGATACTGAAGAACATTTTAAATGGCTCCCAATCAGCATCCAGAAAACCATAATTCATGTCCAGGTCACAAGCACGCTGGACTACAGGACATCTTCTATGACAGGATCAACAACAAACTCACCAGTAGGCTGCAGACCATTCAGACTCCAGCAGCTAGAATCACTCTCAACCTCCCATACCATACTGAATTCAGAGTACACCTTAAGGAGCTCCACTGGATCCCCATACACAAACGTTTAAAATTTAAACTTCTCACTCAGACTTTCAAGGCTTTACATAACACTAGCCCAGCATACCTCAACAATCGCATCTGCTTTCACAATCCTTCCAGACACCCCCGCTCATCTGGACTCCTACTTGCACACATCCCACGCATACGGGAAACCATTAGGCCCTAGGTTTGGCTAGACTCAGGCCTGTCAGTGCCAGGATACTCTCTCAGGCAATAGAGTGCTCTACAAATCTGCATAACATATCATGACCAATAATTTACATACCCAATTTCAACAGCAAGTTTACAATCAGAAATTCAAAATCTGATGTGAAAGTATTCTACATAATTTTGAATAAGTGTGACAATATACCATAATGCAGAGCCTAATCACTCATCTAGGATATATATGTTTACAATTTTGATCCTAGAGTGTGCAAAATGGGCTGAATACACAGTAAATTAATAAAGTCAGATTGTACAGACTATGTGGTTATTGCTGAGTTCTACTCAATGTTGCCAATCAATCAATGGATTTGAGACAATGTCAGCATTCTTTCTGATTTAATATGTATGTTAAATCACTGGTGCATATTCTGTGGAGTTCACAGAAGCCTTCTCTGCTCATTCAAGTCAGCTTATTGTTTTCTCCTAGCAGACAATACACACCTATTCAAGGCTAATAAATGGCGGTGGGGGAAAAGCTACAGTACAAATAAGCCTATCGGGACTTAAAGCTGGGAAAAGGTATTTTTCTAAAGGTTCCTTTCCTTAATATTAATTAAAAATCCAACTTCACGAACAAATTGGATTGAAATGACTGAAAATAGCTTTATCATTTTGCTAGCTGGTCCTGTTCCCCCGATACTGTTTTAGTATTTTGGTCTGTACTCTGCTTTTCTACATGTGACAACTGGATCTGCCACAGTGTACATAGTTAGTCAATGTAAGGACATTTTGAATTTACATTTATACATGCCCTACTTTCAAATACCTGCACCCTGCCTTGTGGGCTACTAGGCCTATATAGAGGACTTAATATTTAAAAGGGGAATGTCTGACCTATCAACAATATTTTATTTTGACAGGTCGAATTGCAGTTTTTACACTGCTACTGTCAGGCTACAATAGTAGGTCTGAAACCATGTTTGCAGTGTTTGGCACACTACGTGCTGCTGTCCACCGGTGGCATTTACCTTACAGGCCCTGGGTGCACTTTGTACTATATACTGGAAAGGAGTTAAATATGTCAATTCAACCATGTTTAAAAGTGGAGCACAGGCACTTTACTACCAGTTAGCAGATAAGTGCATTGTACTAAAGACAGCAAAAATATAGGTTACAGCAAAAGGCAAAAAAAACAAGGGGGATTGTCATTGATTCGTATCCCTAAATAGAAAAATGTGTCTCTTACATTTTTATTCCAAGCTAGTCACCATCTTAGTGGTGATCAAATAATTAGGTTTCTACATCATTAAATATGCTGACACCACATCAAAATGCTTTAAATGAGATGTGAAGTAACAAACAAAAATATGAGTCCCTGGTTCACTTCTAAATTAAAAAATATGAAAAAATATATTAGGAGCGTTGAATGCCAATACCCCTTCCCAGGAAGTTGGGTTGAATTGGCAACTTTTTAATTACTTATAAAGCTATCATAAATAATATTAAACTACACACTATACAAATCAATTTTTCTCCACCCTTAATCAGGCAATTTTAGTTTTTATTCTAAAAAGGACCTGTCTTATGAAAGTGAAATCTTTTCTACTGCATTGCTTTGTAGGGAGTTCCCAAGCAGTTATTTTTAAACGATGCCGATGTTGATTATCGCTGTGAAGATGGGTTTCCTATTGCTAGGAGCTGCCTGCTTGAAAGGTGACTTAAGGGCATGGTGTCTCTATTGTTTTTTTCACTTTCTTACCAGTATATTTTATAATTGTTGTTTAATGAATCAGATACTTTTTGCATTATGAATAGAGTTCACTAAAAGATTGTCATAATTTTGACAGCATCTTCATTGAATACTGGCTTACAATATAAACTTTTGAGTATCCAAATTTGACATCCTTTTTCTAAATGATGATTGTTCTAAATTCAGTGCCAAGTAAGGAAGTAAATGTATGTGTCTTGTAAAGCACACTGCTGCCCTGAGGCGTTGTGGTGCTGTACACTGCTGGGGAACCCATCCTGGCTATCCCTGTGAGATGGTCCCTCCTGGGTATCTCCAAGGTGAAACCAGGCATCCCCAGTGAATGTGGGGGGCTGTTGTGGAGATGAGGCAAGCTAATGCCCAGAGTTGCCGAGTGTGATCCCTGGTTAGAGTAGGCACTGAGGTGAGAATTATTGAGTCTGCTGGCCCTGGTCCATGACCCTGCCGCGTCGGGAATTGAAGCCTGGTCCCAGGCTGTCTTCTGCTTCTGGGTCTGCTGCCTCTAACCAGTGAGCCACACCAGTCCACAAGTGACTAGATGATTACTGTCGCTGAGATGTAAATATGTGGTTCATCTTGAAATGGAGCTAATCTGCATTAATTATCACTTCCACATTTTTGTTGGAATGCTCCTACTGCTTTTCACCTCAAATCTTCTAGACTACTTTCATGTTGTTCTTTCATCATCTCTGGCTCAGTTTAACGTTTGATTTTTTTCCCAGCATTATTGTAATTCATACTATAGCTATATATCAGGATGGACAATCATTAGAGTGCTTGGTTAAGAGACCTTAGCAGTACACTCCATTTACCGTACCATAAGTTCGGGCTGGACTGTTCCCATGAGGCACAGGGTCAAGACTGATTTGCATATGGCGGGGCTCAAACTGGAACGGCATGGCGAGCAAAAAAACGATGGATTTAGGCCCAGATCTATATACTGGGGTGAATGTATGACATTGTTCTGCATTCTCTCCATCAACTGTTGTTTTTGCACTCCATTTACCACCTGAAGCATGTTAATTCTAAGCCGGAAGGCAGAGCTGGTAGTTCTAGAGCGCCTTCTGCAGCAAGTTAGAGGAAGAAAGAAAATAAAGCTGAAATAAAATCTAATATCTCTATCATTTATAGGGAAATTACGGATCTGAACTTGTAATCTAAGCTGGTCTAATATTAAAGCATATGAAAATGTGAGATGAATTGACTGAGCTACTACTATGCTGGTAATAGTTCTACTGCCTAAGTGACCTTAAGAACATGAATCCCTGATGTATTGAAGCAATTGCCGATTTTATATTAGAGAAATCGGATTTCTGATTTATTGAAAATCTAATTTTCGCCATTTTCTGAATGAGATAACACCAATAGGATTCCCTAAAAAAAAAGCGGAAAGTTCAGTCCACATCAAGTTATTTTCAAAGTCTGTTGTCATCGTTTTATTCTAATCTGACTCTTGTAAATCAGGTGCTGTGCACTTTTCTATCATTCATTCAATGCAGCACTGCGGTTTTTCATGAAATAAAGCAAATCTGTGTCGTGATTGCGTATTGTAAATTTATGTTATGATATTCTTACTTTTAATATTGACCGATATACATTTTCCTACAGTTACATTTTACATCACATACCATTGATGGTAAATCACATGGAATTACGTTTCTGATATAAAAAAGAAGAAACAACTTTTTTTTAACTGTAGGAAGGCTTTGTATGGTCGAACCTTTAGTAACATTATTCCGGTGGGCGCATCCAGGATATTTATATGCTCTAGCTGATAATGTTACTGATTACGCAGGCGCAATAGGTATTTCCCCATATGTTAATGGGTCTGTGGAATCATGTTTTCCTAATTGTGAATTGAATGAAAATAAACATTACTTTCTGGCTTTTTTGACTCACTCCACCCCCTGGTCGTGTGACTCTCCAATCATTGGGTTCACTTCATATGCATATTTGCAAACTTTTTCATGTGTTGTGGGTTTCATTTTAGCCCTCTCTTTCAGGCTGGCCCACAAATAAATAGTAAAGTGTACCAAATGTGTCTTTTTATGTGTTGCATTCTAAAAAATAGCACGCGATGATGATGTAAGATTATTTAGACAGGATCACTTGACTTGATTTTACATCCATTGTCATTATGGGAAATTGTACGTTGCTCAAACAATGAAAACATTTTAAATGTGGAAATATCAGACATAAATTTCCTCGAGAGAACATCTTTTAATGAAAGACACATAATCCAACTTAATTCAGACTGTGCCACCGGTTTATCCTACAGATTACATTTTGTTCTCTAATGGTCCAAGAGGGACACTGGTTACAGTATGTAGGGAAAGTGAAGGAGTTTTGACTTTATCAAAAGGATACATACTTTTCTTTAAAAAAAAATACTTTTTGCATGTTTTTATTTATTCAGAATATCTGTAAAGCACAGTCACTTTGCAATCAATTCAGAGTAAATTGATTATTTAATATAAAAGAATAATGCAATGAATACCTGGTAACTGTACTTGGCATTATTTAATGTTTGGTGCAGTGTTCAAATGAATCATTTACATCAGAAGGAGAATATGTTTCTCTGAAAAGGTCCCTGCCTTCCTTATCGAGTTTCAGATGTGTCAGTTTCTAAATCATTGGTCGATGCGTTTTCTGAAGCAAAATGGCATGGAGTCGACCACAGAGCCACGTGGCTAGCAGCACGCAGCATTTTACTGAGCAATAGCTAAACCAGTTCACGTTAATGAAAAGTGCTCTCCCTGAAAGGAGTCAGCAGGTTTTTATGGGCTGCGGATCAAATAGAATGTGTTCTTTTTAATGATGTTTCTCTCAGTTTGTCCAATTATAGTTGCTTTGCATATTCAGCATGCTCGACTGGCCACGGAATCAGCAAATTGGATACAAATATACATGTTTAAAAACGTGCATTAGTATTTATAAGGATATCAGAGAAGGGCTTGATCATTTAATGATCTCCCTGCTTGGCGCGCGGCTCTGATGCGGTGGAATGGAAGAGCCCTGCTTGAATTATCTAAGGAGCCCTGTTCCTTTCCGGATTTATTTCCCGCGCAGCTCTCTGGTATATTGTAGCGTCACCACACAATGGATTGCTCTGAGCAAATGGCTTTGATTAAACGGACTTACCCAAGGGGATTTGTTAGTGGGTTTGCAGGGTGTCTTCTCCTATAGAGCTGAAAATATTTCCATGAGGGTACCACATATCTAGTTTCATGTTGCCTAAGCCACATTTTCCCCCCAAAAAATCATGTTTATGTTTTTTTTTGGACTGGGCAGAAATAGGATCGCTACCGTAGTGTGTATAGATAGCAGGACAAAAGGGGTTCAGTTCGCCACATGCACATCGAGGTGTACTCGACAGCAAACATTAAAAGGAAGCCTGTTTTTTAATTCGCCCTTAATGCATTCTTTTCTTAAGTAATTATATCTAAGCAACACATTGTAACTAAGGCGTTGCTATTTTTAGTTCAACATTTAACCAATAAAGATATTTGAGTAATCTTAATTTCAACATATTTGAAACCAATTCTTAGATTGTCCCATACGTTTTTTTCCCTTCTTTCCACGATTGTAGTGCATACAATATTTATTGCGTGCCCCTTTCCAAGTGAGTAAAATAAATATTTTATGGAAATGACGTACACAAGCATGTGCTAACTCTGGGCTCTGGAGCATGACAAGGGTGTGACAGACATCTCTTATGCATGAATGGTTGCTAAGCAACCCAAGCCTCAAACACCTTGGATTTCCACACAGCAGTGCTGACCCTGTAACCTTGCATTATGGAAAAATGCAGCTCAGATAAGGGACTAAACCACCCTAAACCTAGAGGTGGAAATGTAGTTATATGAAGTGTCATGTATGACCTTTTATGGCTTGCACAAAGGTCCAGTCCATTGCATTACATGTGCAGGGACACAAACCTTCTCACATCAGCATGAATTTGTTACTATGCCCACTAGGCTAATAGGAGGCACTTGCAACTGAGGAGAGGGAACTGATTTGTCTTTTTTGACAGAGGGCCAGGCTAAAACTGCAAAAGGAACAATTAATGGACAGAATGGAGAATTATGTCACACATTCACCCCAGTACAGAGATCTGGGCCTAAATCAATCGCTTTTTTGCTCACCATGCATGGCAGGGTATGCCCAGACGTGGGTTCCTTGCTTACTTTGCCACTGGATTCAAGCTAGCCTGGCTGATGAGGGCTGTTAGCCCGAAACCGGTCCCAGGATCCTTGTTTCCAGTCCAGGGAAGACATGGCTTGGTGGTTCGGGCTGGACTGTTCCCATGAGGCACAGGGTCAAGACTGATTTGCATATAGCCGTGTCTGAACTGGCGTGGCGAAGTGAGCTAAAGAACAATGATGGATTCAACCCAGATCTGTGACTGGGGGTGAGTGTCTGAAAAGTTTCAGCTCTCCGTCCATCATCTCCTTGGGTTTGCTTTGTTCGCCCTACATTGGCAGGGTATGCCCAGACGTGGGTCCCTTGCTCACTTTGCCACTGGATTCAAGCTAGCCTGGCTGATGAGGGCTGTTAGCCCGAAACCCATCCCAGGATGCTTGTTTCCAGTCCAGGGAAGACCGGCTTGGTAGTTTGAGCTGGACTGTTCCCATGAGGCACAGGGTCAAGACTGATTTGCATATAGCTGTGTCTGAACTGGGGTGGCGAAGTGAGCTAAAGAACGATGATGGATTCAACCCAGATTTGTTACTGAGGGTGAGTGTCTGAAAAGTTTCAGCGCTTCGTCCATCATCTCCTTGTGTTTGCTTTGTTCGCCCTAAGTAGGCAGGGTATGCCCAGACGTGGGTCCCTTGCTCACTTTGCCACTGGATTCAAGCTAGCCTGGCTGATGAGGGCTGTTAGCCCAAAACCGGTCCCAGGATGCTTGTTTGCGGTCCAGGGAAGACATGGCTTGGTGGTTCGGGCTGGACGGTTCCCATGAGGCACAGGGTCAAGACTTATTTGCATATAGCTGTGTCTGAACTGGCGTGGCGAAGTGAGCTAAAGGGCAATGATGGATTCAACCCAGATCTGTGACTGGGGGTGAGTGTCTGAAAAGTTTCAGCTCTCCGTCCATCATCTCCTTGTATTTGCTTTGTTCGCCCTACATTGGCAGGGTATGCCCAGATGTGGGTCCCTTGCTCACTTTGCCACTGGATTCAAGCTAGCCTGGCTGATGAGGGCTGTTAGCCCGATACCCGTCCCAGGATGCTTGTTTCCAGTCCAGGGAAGACCGGCTTGGTAGTTTGAGCTGGACTGTTCCCATGAGGCACAGGGTCAAGACTGATTTGCATATAGCTGTGTCTGAACTGGGGTGGCGAAGTGAGCTAAAGAACGATGATGGATTCAACCCAGATTTGTTACTGAGGGTGAGTGTCTGAAAAGTTTCAGCGCTTTGTCCATCATCTCCTTGTGTTTGCTTTGCTCACCCTTAGTTGGCAGTGTATGCCTAGATGTGGGTCCCTTGCTCACTTTGCCACTGGATTCAAGCTAGCCTGGCTGATGAGGGCTGTTAGCCCGAAACTGGTCCCAGGATGCTTGTTTTCGGTCCAGGGAAGACATGGCTTGGCAGTTCGGGTTGGACTGTTCCCATGAGGCACTGGGTAAAGACTGATTTGCATATAGCCGTGTCTGAACTGGGGTGGCGAAGTGAGCTAAAGAATGATGATGGATTCAACCCAGATCTGTGACAGGGGTGAGTGTCTGAAAAGTTTCAGCGCTTCGTCCATCATCTCCTTGTGTTTGCTTTGTTTGCCCTTAGTTGGCAGGGTATGCCCAGACGTAGGTCCCTTTTTCACTTTGCCACTGGATTCAAGCTAACCTGGCTGATGAGGGCTGTTAGCCCGAAACCGGTCACAGGATGCTTGTTTCCGGTCCAGGGAAGACATAGCATGGCAGTTTGAGCTGGACTTTTCCCATGAGGAACAGTGTCAAGACTGATTTGCATATGGATGGGTCTGAACTGGGGTGGCAAAGTGAGTTAAAGAGCGATGATGGATTGAGCTCAGATCTGTGACTTAGGGTGAATGTCTGAAAAGTTTCAGTGCTCCGTCCTTTATCTCCTTGTGTTTGAAACTGCAGGTGCAGCATATACGTTGCTACACGGTCCCAAAACATCACTAAAAGAATTGTAAGCTGAAAAACTGCAGTCACCATTTGCAAGGGGCTCTTTGATCTCTGGCATGGATGCAGCTACTACAGTTTTGTAAGTCGGACCTTGAATCCAGTGTCCTTCTAAGGATTTCGGGGGGCCCCCGGGGCAAGACACACTTTGGGCCGCCCAGTCCGGGACTGCTTTGCATTTTATCACCCATCTTCTTCTAATTTAAGCTTCACTATTCCAAATGATGTTAAATAATACATTAAAGGTTGATATGAAGATATAGACAGATGTAAGATAGAGAGAAAGTTTGCTTTCTTAACTGGGGGCCTGGGCAATTGCCCACATTGTCCATGCCTTAAAACGTCTCTTGTTGAAACTCTCACATGGTGGAGGCTGAGATTTTTCCATGGTTGCCTGATCAGGCCCTCTTTCTCTGAGTTTTAATGTTGGCCACCTACAATGAATCAATGTCAAATAAGAATCATCAAGAGAGGCAAACAAAACCCTTATTTTTTTATTTATTGTCACAAAATAGTTCTGTCTCCAGACACATACAATGACACATTATCTGCTTTTATGCCGAATTTGTTCATGTACATATAACTAAACACTGGCATAAATACACTTGAGGGGGCCCCTCTGCAAGGTACGTAGAGGGGCCCCCTCCAGACTAAATCGGGAGCTCTCTGGCCAGAGTTCTGTGCAGAGGCCCCCCCTGGAGCATGGGGGTGCCACACACTGCAGGGGCTGCGAGGGCCTGTGTTACACCACTGCAACTCCATACAAACATATTATTGTGTGGGTAAAGTCAACATCACAGTAAATACACTCAGTCTATCATTTGTAAAATAAGTGTTGAGACAATTTTTTACTAAGAATGACAGCTGGCGTGCCGAATACCAAGGTAATAAAAAGTCAATAAAAAGTATTTCTTTTAACTCAAGCCTCTTTCATCCATTAGCATACTCTGCCTGTCCCTATATCACATAGTTTTCTTTTCATCTCTCTTTTCTCTTTTGGCCACTGGTTTACAGACTTTTTCCTTTCCTTTCTTTCCCCCTTTCTTGGTTTCTCTTTCTGGGCAAAAGTCTGATGATTAAAAATAAGTCCCTGTTCCCAACAAAGGGAGCTGTTGGGCCCAACCTGCATCCACCGGTTAAGCACTGCATACATCATATTTTTCTCAATTGATATTAGAATTAAATTAGTATAAAACTTTAGCAATTGAAACATCTGCAGAAACAGGGAGACTTAAATTTTATTTAGAAAATCTAACTCTAAAACAAAAAATCTTACAAAAAGATTCATAATGCTTGCGGTGTAAGTGGAGTGGTTTAGCTTTTAATTCTTTTTTTTTAACTCATGTCACTAAACAAAAATTCAAATCAAAGAATGAAATTTCAAACAATAATGTAAAACATCCTTTACAAAGAAGCATCATATTACAGAAACATAGAACCCAATCATTGTCATCCATGTACCAAGAACAAATACACAAAGCAAAAATAGTGGGGTTATTTAGTGAGGTTATGCATGGGCACCTACATGGCACAACGCATTGGGTAAGCTTGCTGGCACAGCACAAAATTGCCCAGCCTCACACAAGGGCCTGTGCAACCCATAGTAAACGACCCACATATGTATTATAACTGCACAGAAGGAATCATTAATACTTTTATTGTTCAGTTAATTAAAACTTACAATATGACACAATTAAATCGCCATATAACACATCATCAATAAATAGCATTTTAAAACTATCTTCAAACAGTCAAAAACCTTCAGACTATATTCAAAGATTCAAGGTAAGAACCAATCTACAGTTATGACAGTTCATAGATCTTATTGCACTTACTTAGACCCATTGTGCCTAGGGTTTCCTATTAACACTGTTATTGGTTAAACCACAATTTGATTTGTGCAAAATAGTCAATAAAGTGCAACCTTCCTTGATGGAATCCTCTGTCACCCTGATACTAAATAATAATCATAGATACAAATAAACCTATTTAGTGCATTCAATCGGACGTCAAAGCTATTTATAAGGGCACCAATCTACAGATTTTACATATCTGCACAGGTATAATAAGTACTCTGTCTTACTTCAAAACACATCGAAGCATTGGGATCTTTAGGTTCATAGTGTGGTCTATCTCTCACCATGCTTCATGGACTACAATGAAATTCCCTTTTTTTAAACTCATAATGAGCAAGAAGAATGGGCAATTTTCTGTTCTTAATTATTTTGATTTTACTGTCCATTTGCTTTTCACAAGCATGAGATTAGAAATGTTTAACTTCTCTAATTCAAATAGTTCTTGACTAAAAACGTGTTGCATAACATTTCATTTTTTTCACTTTTCCGTGCAATCTAGCCTGGCGGATTGTTTCTATTTTTACTTACTGTTTTGTCCTTTGCTTGACCCTTCTCTTTTATCTCCATTGTATCTTCCACAACGTATCCTTTGTTTAGGCCTATTGTCTGGAATGCTAATACCTCACTTTTGTTGCCTATTAATAGGCTGGCATGTTCTTTTTAATCTACATCCATTAGGACATCTGCCTGCAGAGTAAGGAATATATTTGTTTGTCTCTTGTATCCCATTGTGTCATCATTACAAAACTGGCAGTGATCTTACAGTTGATAATCCACTACAGTGTGCATCTTCCAAGTGGGCACACAAATGGGAGTTTCCATATAGTACCAACACTTTGTTGCAAGCAGTCAAGACTCTGTGTCTTGTTGTCTTTGTGTCTTTTGTCCTTTGTTGTATTGTCAATGGGCCTGAGTCACAGAGCTAACTTAAGACAAAATCCTAAACTTACTACCATTTTGGTATTCACAGAAGGCACTTACTCATTTTGGTATTCACAGAAGGCACTTACTCGTTGATGAGTAAGTGCCTTCTGTGAATACGAAAATGAGTAATTGCTTCTGTAAATACCAAAATGAGTACGTGCCTTCTGTGAATACCAAAATGGTAGTAAGTTTAGGATTTTGTCTTAAGTTAGTTCTTCATTTCCCTGGATCACAAGTTAATTCTTGCTTTGATCTGAAGTCAGTTCCTGATTCCTGTGCATGTATCGAGCATTCACACAATTGCCATCGCAAGTGTAAACTATGATACAACAACATTATTATGTACTAGTAAAATCCTCTCCCTCAAGGAAAAATCTGCCTCACAAATCTTCCTCTCGCAAAACAATCTTGCCAGTACAACTCTGTGCGCTGGTTGCGTGGATTGCTATCACATTCATGATGTGATACAGGGTAAAATCACATGTGATTGATGAAATCTCTGCCTACAAGAATGACATAAATAATTGAATGTAAAAATAAAATTCTTGTAAACTAGTAGCGCAATTGCATCCTTATATATAAAGTTTGGTGCTGCTTCCTACAAGGATGTAGCTTTTTGTATTACACTAACTGTGAACTGACTGATTATCAACTGACATATGCACACATTATTCAAACTAAAGAGTTGCATGTCACTCTTATGATGTACACTCACTACTTAGCTCACACATTCCACAGTTTCTGTGCTGTGCTCACAGTCACTCAAAGTGGACTCTGAAATATTACAAAATCTGTGATACACACAACTTGTCATTATTACAAAAGAGAACCTATCTTAATTTCTGCATCAGTGAACAGAAGTTATCTACTGCTGTTTCATATACATCTTGTTAAGGGTAAAAGAGCTGGTAATATTCTGTGTATTGACATTAAAATACAATTTAAAACATCGCACAAGTTTTTACAGAATAAAGGAGATCCACCATTGCCTTGGAAGAGGTCATAAGACTATGTACACTTGCTATTGATGGTGATAACATGTCAATTGGCAGACAAAAGATATATCACAAGATTATCTGGGCTCAGCTTGAAAATAAGTGCTCTGCACACTACCCAAAACGCTCAAGGGAACATCAATGAATTCGATGAGCCCATAATGTGATTGGAAAATTATTTTAAACCCGGAACCAGCATTGTATTAGAAATATGTATGTTCTATACCAGAGCATGAAAGAAAGGGGAATCATTTGATGATTTTCTTACAAGTATACGGTCACCTTCCAGATCCTCTAATTTTGGACACATGATACACACGATTTTAAGGAATCAACTAATTGTTAACAAACTAAGTAGGCAAGCTTATGTAGTGTGCGTGATCTCGCTTTTTAAGAATATACAACAGTTAAAGCAAGTCAACAGTCAGGGTCCTGGGCCAAGACTGTAAATGCATAAAGAATTAGAAAAAAGGCTCAGTAGTATGTAGTATGAGCAGTTGCAAAGCGAAAGAAGAATGCTGTCAAAAAGAGTGAGAAGACTGTAGCATATTATAAATGGTGAGGATTTACTCATTTGGGTTCATCTAAGCCTTGCTCCCTCATTGGTAAAAAGTATGAGGTGTGTGGTAAAATATAGCTTTTCCAAAGGAAAGAAGAAACAGGAGTTGTTCTAAAACCATGTCAATGTAAAGTCAAGGTGTTGGGGAAAGAGCTTTCTCTAATGTCAGATTCCAGATCGCCGTGGACAATCATCACAAAAGAAAGTTTCATGGAAGAATTAGGCGATGTGATGAGTTTATCAGAACCTGAAAATTGAGATATTCCAAAGAAGCTTTTGAAGGTCACTCCATAGACACAGTGTGCCTGATTCTCAAACTACACTTTTGAGTAAGTATGTTAAATTGAAAAAAATGATTTAAAATAATTGCACATATCAAAAAATATATATCAATATTAAAAAATATGAAAATAGTACATAATTCTTATTTATTTATAGTATATTTATTAGTCTAGTTTGAATATAATGAAATATGTTTTAACATCAACTTAGATTTCCTTATATTTTTAACTAGTTTAAATAATTTAACTTAATTTAACATAATTTCCTCTAGGGTTTTATTTTAAGTCCTCACATCTGTTATTTTCAATGGGAGAGTATTTCAGTAACAGTGCTTGGCCATGTGTCATGCAGTACTTGCTTCAAAAGTGTAAATTATTACAAAAGTGTAAGTTGCTGCAAAAGTACAGTTTGTGAATACTGAAAAGTATAAACTTGTTCGAAAGAGTAAGTTACCTTTGTGAATCAGGCCCAGTCGGTTTTTGCAGTGTTGTTCTGATTACTCTTTCTTGTGTCCACTAGACTTATTAAGACAGATTTCACTGGAAGCACTCTGTTCCTCACTTATCTTAGTGAAAAAGATAAAATAGAGAAATTGATTCAGATACGATTGGATGACAGCAGACATTGAGACATTAGGAGCCCCAAGAAGATTATGGCTTCAGAACCTGAAGAAAGATAATTCTAAAGCATCTTCTCTAGAGCATCTGGTTACACATGAACTAAAGAAAAAGTGAAGGATCCCCAGGGTGACACAAGTTAGAGCCAAAATCCTGGAACTTAGAGCCACTCTAGAGACAAGGACATCTAGGAGGACCACACTAACCAGGGAAGATTTGCTATCCTTCTAGGATCTTCAATAAAGATGTTTCATGCAAAAGCAGAAAGACGTAGGAAATACTGCTAAACATTCTGGACCTAAAGGAAACTTTCCAGTCACCGAGAAGCTGGTCACTGCACATGGTTCTGATAGAGTCAGATCACACAATTCACATCAAGTAAATACAACTCCACCCATTCTGCCTCTCCTAACAGAGTCCTCCTATCAATAGCAATTGTTGAAGAACTCATATGCACTTCCATGAGTGACAATAATAGAATCTTACAAGATATTCAAAAGCAACTCAGTAAAAAGGCTATAGGACTCTACACCGCTGAGCACTGCGGCAGGGAATAATGCCAGCATATGAAATTTAAAGGCAAAATAACATTTGCTCCTGATTGCAAAGTATAGCACCTTATTCATTGTGATAGGCATTGCAAATAGCCCAAATAGAGGCCCTTTGAAAAAAAGTACAAACATGCGGATAATTAGAGTGGTCCCAAAAATCATGATGCTTCACTATTTAAAGGTTCTCAAAAGAGTCACAATTAAGGAAGGTAACAGGATAAAAAAGTGCGGCAAAGCTAACTTCCCAAAACATTTTGATACTTCCAGAATAGTAAAGTCTCAATCTACAAGTTAATCTTGAGCAACTGGTAAAGTTATAGGCATACATATTACATGCTCAAGATGTCAACAACAGGAACACTTCTACTGTGTATCAGCTTGATGTTCCAGAAGACACTTATGTGATGTACCTTGAATCCACCTCAATCAGTTACTCCAACATACCTGCCCATGTCATGTATCTCCTCTTGTGTTTCCTGACATCTTGACGAGGACCCATTGTTTCTTTCCAACTCTTGGTTTTCACCAGAACAGTTTTTGCTATTTCCCAAAAGAATGTACAACCTTGTCTTCTCCCCTTGTAAATCAATTTTAGTCATTTGCTCATGATTTTCTATTTTTGATTGGAACTGTGTCATTTGCAACAATTGTTTATGTACAAAACAAAATGCTGTCTGTTTCGCAGCAAAGTCTATTTTGGCAAACATTTCTTGAAGTAACCTTTATCTGGAGCTCAGAAAGCAGATAATCTGCAAAAACCTAGGGTCCTTTTTAAGTTTCTTTAATCATTGCCTGGAGTGTGGGTAGTAATTGCTATTTTATTAAGACTACGGGTCTTATTACGAGTTTGGCAGTCCTCTTGTGAGACCACCACCGATGTGCTTACACGAGGAACGCCAAGCCCATGGTGCACCCACCTGCCGGATTCCGAGTTGAATCCAGGGCGGGCGGTGCGGCAGCTGTGTCACTGCAGCTGTCTGTGAGGCTCATAGGAGAGTCTAACATTCAGACCGCCGCCAAGACTACGCCTACAGCACGTTCCTGCACGGTGTGGCATGCACCATGTTGTGCATGCCACACGGTGCCAGAACATAGGTGCAGGTATTCCCATGGGCAAATTTACCCGGTTAGTGCCCCCTTACTTACATGTCCACCACCCTTTTCATGGCGGGCACACCGCCATGAAATGGGCGGTGGAACTGCAACTCTGAATATGCTCGGCGGTGCCGACATCGGCACCACCAGCATATTCCTGTCCCTTCACCTTCCGCCACTGCCGCAAGATCCTGGATCCCGACGGGGGCGAAAGCCATGTGGCGTACGACCGCCACACTCTGAATACAACGGGTGGATCCGCAGGAGTGGGAGTGCTCGGACCGCCACTGTGAGTACGGGGATCCTAGGACCGCATACTCGTAATAAGCCCCTAAGTGAAAATCAATGAAAGCATCTTATATAGCACTATTGAAGTCAGAAGAATGAGAGGATGACTGATATATTTGCAACATGAACCTTTTGGGTTGCGTATCATGTTGACTGGATAGGAATCAATAGAACTAGGATAGCAATGATGAATGCTCTTGGGAACATGGTTATAAGAGGACAAAGGCATATTCTAGGTAAAGGGAAGGGAATCAGTTGATTCAACACGTGTAGCAAGTGAAATACGTGTTTTATACTCATTGAGGTTATATTACATTTTAAGTAATGTCCTGGACGATGCCTCAGAAAATAACACTTGGCATGTACAGATTTTAATTAATGAATTAAAGTGTACTGAATAGAGGGAAATGACTCAATATGTTAACTATGTTAACTTTTAGGATTGTGTATTAAATATATATTTTATCAATCAATTAATTATTCAATGAACTACTCATGAAAAATGTATTGTTGCCATAACGAAGCAAATTAGATTTGCGAACTCCATATGAGCATGAAGATGGATTGTGAACCTTACACTGATGAATAAATGAAATACTTTATACAAAAATACTACTGGGAGTTGGGAACGTCTCTGTATTATAACATTATTTTCAAAAGTGATGTGGAGATAGGCAACTTCCCAGTTCCCAGGCCACAATATGAGTAAATCCACAGGTCGGTATAAGGTTGCCAAGGTTAGGATATTTTAAATAGATGGGTAGCCCCAATTGTGCTGGAGTCTGACACATATTGGAACAGTCCCGGGCTTGTAACAGCTCATTCACACACGATATATAATTGGATTCCATCTGAAGAGAAAGCAGTTTTAGGCACATTTAATTGTTATTTGTACAACCGACTGGTATTTGTTCAGCTGACTAATCCATGCATAAAGGAACATGGAGGTGGCCTCTTTCGATGCAAGAATTGAAATCCTTTGTAGTTCGAAACTAGAGCCAAATCCAAAAATATTGAGGGGAAGATCCACAAGGAAGTGCCGCAGCGTAAGTCCTCTGGCTGCGCCACTATGCGGCACTTCCGAAGCACAGGAATGCGACATATTTAGAATAATATGTCACATTCCTGTGCTCTCCCCTGCGCTGGCGCACAAACTGCAGCCATGCGCCGGCACAGACACCCTTGCACTATGGCGCAAGGATGCCTGCGTCATGGGGAGATTGTTTTTGTGCAGGAAGGGGCACCTACCTGCAGCGTCATGGGGAGATTGTTTTTGTGCAGGAAGGGGCACCTACCTGCACAAAAAAAATCACTACAGGCATTTTTTCTCTTTCAATATGTGCTGTAGAATGCAGCACGCTTTGAAAGAGGAAAAAATGAGGAGAACTGTTTTCATTTCTCCTCGTTGCGCCTCGCTACACCTTCCCTGGGGAGGCGTAGCATTGACATGCATTTCCAGATTTACTATTCCTCGTAAATCTGGAAATGTGTCTTGTTCCATGGGTGTTGCGTGGGAACAGCCAGAGCAACACCCAGGGACGCCCCTTCCACGCAAAGTGCTGTGTGGGAAGGGGCTGTATTTACAAGGAGAGGAAAAGTCACGCAGGGAGGCTTTTCCTCTCCTCGTAAATATGGAGAAGTGAAACGCGCCTCCAGTACGTCACAAAAAGTGACGTACTGGTGGCGCAGGGGCTCGTAAATCTGCCCCAGAATATGTAATGGAACTCGAGAAGAACAAGAAACATGTAAAGCAAGCAGGCGTCTCTGCTACTGCTTTATCACACACGTTATAGATTACATTAATTAGCACATTTTCATGAAGAGAAAAGTTGAAGAAAGGGCACTCACGAACCCCATCTGTTGAAAGGTAATCCTGATCCAAAAACTTCTTTTGCCAAAATTCACTGTTCTCCTACCCAATTTCCATATGCATTTTGTGTATCAGTGCAATAAATTCGCAGACCTTGGAAAAATATAAGGTTAAACAAGGCCCAGAACCTCTAAATAACCTAAACATTATTTGGTTGAAATTAAAATCACATGAAATTTGAAAAATAGGAAACTCGATTCACAATTTACA
Source organism: Triturus cristatus (assembly GCF_964204655.1). Classification (NCBI taxonomy): domain Eukaryota; kingdom Metazoa; phylum Chordata; class Amphibia; order Caudata; family Salamandridae; genus Triturus; species Triturus cristatus. Next base: position 1,195,310,396 of record NC_140591.1, read on the forward strand.
AAAAAACGGAACTTGGTTGGAGTCGTTTTTACAAATGTTTAATTGTCATAGGAAGTATCAAACAGTGTAGAGGAAGGGCAAGTGAGTTATTAGGCTGAGCCATTATTAAAGGCTTTAAGTACGAGTTTAGGGCAATGATTTGTTGGAGACAGCATTTGCTTCTTGTCATCATTAGCTTTGAGTAACGGGTAGGTTTCTGAAAGGTTTTCTGAAGGTTAAATGGCTCAATATCCTTCTTATGTTGCTTGGCAGCAGGTTACAGAGGGTCCTGACTCCGACCAAGCATGACTGCCTGCTTATTCATGATTTTCAAATGTAAGAGCCTACACCACAAAACATTTATTGTGTGTGGAAGTCAGTAAACAACTCTGTTTGGACACTTTGTTCAAGCCCAGAACAATTTACTATTGCAAAGTGGGACATGTGAACTCCACATGCTGCCTTTTTTTTATAAGGAATGGACACTTCAAGCTTATCCTCCAGAACATTCCACCAGGGGATTTACTTTGTTTGCTTTAGCATGTTCTCGTCGATAGGCAAATGGGGCATTTTCTTTTCCTTCCAGTAAATATGAAATTGCATTACCTAATAAGAGGAAAAGCTACATCCTAGACCATTACATGGGGTGGCTGGAAATTTGTGCTCCAATTAGGAGGGGTTGTCAGATAGACTAACAAGAGGCTCTTGAAGACCCACAAGGGTTTCTCAGGGGAATGCAGTTCGCCCTTTGCAATGTCCTGATACAGATTCTGTTTGGCAGGAACAAATAGGAACAGATAACTGCACCTATGACCACATTGATTACACATGCTCCAGTGTACACCAGTACACCCAGCTTTCAAATGGCACATAAAAGTCCTTTCCAAGCTGTATGATGTCATGAAGTGTGCCTAACCTTGGAGAGACCCATCTACCACCTTTCAACAATAGAAGTAAGTGAGTATGTGAGTAACTGCATGTGTGATTGGCTGTATGGGTGAGTGATTAGATGTGTGAGTAGGTCTATGGGGGACTGACTCAGTGTGTGATTAGCTGTATGGGTGTATGAATGGATATGTCAGTGGCTGTATTAATGAGTGAGCGGGTGTATGAATGGCTGTATCGGTGAGTGAGTGAGGGTGTGTGTAGACATGAATCAGTGAGTGGGTGTAAGTACTGGTATGGGTCTGTGAATGGGTTTGTGAATAGTTGTGTGAGAGTGGGTGTATGAAAGGTTCTATGGGGGTGTGAGTGGGTATGTTAGTGATTCTGTGGATGATGTCATCAGTGATGTCCTTTAAGATGTCATGAGTGATGTCACTGACCATGCCATGAGTGGTGTAATATGTGAGGTCATAAGCAGTGCATTGTATTGCGGGAGTGGGAGTTATAGTCAGCTCAGCTAACTGTAGCTGCTGAATTTCACTAGTTTTGTACAAGCAAAATCTGAGCTATAACGTCCCTGTAACTTTTGTTTTTCTCCGTGAATTTCTACAGTCTTTTTATTCCATTTGCGAACTATATCGTCTGTTTAACCTTTGGTTTTTTGAGTGATTTTTTATGTTTTTTTAATCAGTGATCACGTTTGCAGAGTGGTGGAGAGAGGGGAGGGTCAAAGACGTCCTTGGGGGTCAACTACCTCTCCTGTTGCCTTCAGTAAGTCTCACACAGTAGGATTGCTGAGAGGCTGTCAGAGGCCATGCCCCCTTTCTCCACCACTCTGCAACTGCGTCTGCGGGCGCACTACTTGTTGGGAGATGTAGTCCCCTTGGCTCTTGAGGGTCCTTGGGGGGCAACTACCCCTCTTGTTGCCTCCAGTTAGTCCCACACAGTAGAACTGCTGAGAGGTTTTTCTTGGCCAGGCTCCCTTTCTCCACCACTCTGCAAACGCACCTCCTGGTGCACTACTGGTTGGGGGATGAAGTCTCCTTGGCTCTTTAGGGTCCTTGGGAGTCAACTACCCTTCCTGTTACCTCCTGTAAGTCCCACACAGCTGGATTACTAAGAGGTTGTCAGAGGCCATGCCCCCTTTCTCCACCACTCTGTAAACATGCCTCCTGGTGCACTACTGGTTGGGGAGAGAAGTCCACTTTAGTCCTGAAGCCCTCAGGAGAAAAGGGGAATTTATTTCCCAACCAACAGTGCATCAAGAGGCGCGTTTGCAGAGTGGTGTAGAAAGGGGGCGTGGCCTCCAAAGACCTCTCGGCAATCATGCTGTGGGAGAGTTACTAGGGGTAACAGGAGGGCTTGTTGGCCCCCAAGGGGACTTAAGCCCCTAACCTGCAGTGCATCAGGAGATGCATTTGCAGAGTGATGGTGAAGGGGGCATGGCTTCCAGTGACTTGCCAGAGTTTTTTTTTCTGTTCTTTTATTGGAGGGTGGCTGTGTTGGCCCCCCTTCACTGGGCCCTTTTCAGCCCTGGCACCCCATCCCCCAGGGTCAGGCCATTTTTCAATGGGTGAGGGGGGCCATGTGGCCTCCCTCCCCTGGCAGATTTTGCCCCACGGACCTCATCTACTGGGGTGCTGCTTTTTGTATTTGGTTGCTTTTTATAAAAAATAAGGGGAGGGGTCAGAGCGGTCCTCCTCCCGGGCCTATTTGGCCATGGGGACCCCACCCCAGGGCAGAACCTTATTTTTAAATCGTGGTTCAGCTGCCCCTGGTGTAGGGGGGAGCTGGTGGAAAGGATCCACGGTGGAGAGAAGCAGATTGGGGTAAGTATGCACCTCAAATCCTGCGATTCTGACAACTCGAGCCTGCCGGTCAGACTACGACAGTCTGGTCGTCAGAAAGCCTCAACGTAATCCGGATGGCAGTCAGAGATCCCAGTACTACCCTATGGATGCTGTTTTTCTCCGATCGCCATCTCAGTGGTTGAGGAAAGACTGTCGGAGTTGGAGGTCTTTCAGTGGTCGGTTGGAGTACAGGATGCCTGCATCATAATCCGGCAGTTGGACCATCCACTTCCGATGATATCGCAGTGCTACATCCGCCTCCAACTGGACTGCGCATTGTAATGAGGCCCTCTATTTTAATCTTTAATATGTAAATTTAGTTCAATCTAATGCTATATATAGTAAAATTGATATACTTACCTTTTATTTGACGATATTCTGGTCCACAATTCTTTGATCTTGATGTTTGTGTAGTTTACATACATGGTAAATACAATATTTTGTTTCCTGCTAATTTTTCAGGATATTTGTGTATCACAATATTTTTGTTCCCCATATTTTGTCATATAGCTATCATGGGATGTCGAGAAATTGGTTTGTTAAGTCTTGTATAAGCTTGGAAAGAAATGGAGGGCATGATAGTTTATGAGGGCATACCAGAGGGAAGATCAGAGAAGTATGAAGAACCTAAATCCGGCGGGGTTTGGAAGTTGTTAAGAGGCAGAGATTAGCTGAGTAGAATGGGGCGTACTGGATGACATGTGGCGTTATATTAATTGACAGACATAAGGGTGTACAGTGCATGGACGACTTAAACACAAGAGTGAGAATTTTGTTCTGAACTTTGCATATGACCCATAGAAACCCAACTTGATATTGTTTGAGTGAGAGTGGTGAGCGTCTTGATAAGTTAATATTTGGTCTGTGACCAAACTATTTATTTTCTCTGATGGAGGAAAAGTGTACGGGAAGGATACTATGAGAAAACTATTGTAGTAGTTCAGCTTTTTGAAGGCCCATGCAGTAATCAGAGACTAGGCTATGTGGAAATAAAAGCACAAGTGGATTGCTCTCAACTTAAGAAACAGGAGTTTTTCGGTCCTGTTTGGAAATGATGAAGACCTCCAGCGCTTGCTGAGGTTAAACAAGTCTCCAAGGTCAATGGTAATCGGAGAGAGGGAACAAATTTAAGGAAGCAAGGCAATCCTTGTGGGAGAGAGGGAGTTGAAGGTGAAACTTGTAAGTAGAGATACAAAGTGGTTGATCTACAAAAGATTTATGAATTAAGGAAGTAGTACTACAGAAGCAATCCTTTACATACTCTGAAATAATATTACAAAATTGAAAAGTCCACCTCACTATTAGTAAATGTGCAATGAGGAAACAATATTTCTTATTTGTGCTAATCATGTACGACTATGATAAATAATATGAAACTGAAAAATGTGAATTAAGAAAAATATAAACATATTTTAAACTAAAACATTTACCTGCCTACTGCCATAAAAAATAAATGCCGATAAACAATTAGCATTGATAAAATATAAATAAAATTAAAAAAATGAAAAATACAACTTCCAATTGGTAAAAATGCAAGCCGGTAAAATCATTTTTTGTACTAATCATATATGAATATGATATGGGTATTCTCATTTCATACCCATTTTGGATGCTTTTAGTTCTATTCACAAAGGCATGTTAGATTAAGTAAAAGACCACTATACAAGTTCTATTTGTGTACTTTTAAATGCCTTTGAGGTTCGGCCCAACAAGTGTGTCTTATGGCAGACAAGCATTCCGAGATTATTGTGGGAAAAGTGAACATGTAGGAAGGGAAAGTGAAAAAGATGTGTGTATCACGTGATGTGAAAAACTAAGAGAAGATTTCACCGAGTAAGTTTGTGTGGAGGCAAAAGAGAAGAACTGGAGCTTGAGGGACGCCTACTGGCAGAGGTGTTGGTTGTGGGCTTCACAAGCATCAATGATGGCCAACACATACAAAGAGCACTAGAAACAGGTTCTGCACAAAAAAACAGAAGAACATTCCTGGAAAAAACATGCACACTAAAGGGTTGAATACAATGTCGTCCGGAAGGGCTCAGAACGGGATTTGATTAATTTGAATCCGATTCGAAAGCCCTGTTTCCCACCAACTCAGAAACTTTTCCGAACAACCGATTTTGATGTTTGGAAACCGTTCAAACTGTCCGACTCGGTTCCGAATGGCATTTGGAGAAAGCAAGTCGTTTGGAGCCGTATCGTAGCGGTCGATTCCAAATGAGTAATTAGAATGTAGGATTCAGACAGCCTTTCTGAATCGGTTGTTCTGACATGAATTGTCTGTCGGAATCTAACTTTGGGGGCCCGTAGCAGACTCCTCCTTCACCCAGAGCCCTCCGAATGGGACCTGTGGGGGTACCCATGGGGCCCCTTTTTCCAACCATGCACAGTGTGGCAGGCACCATGTGGTTCCTGCCACAAGGTGCACGATTGTCCACACCCACCCCTTTTTTCATTGGGAGCCTGTGTAGTCGGTCAGAACACAGGCTCCCATTGAAGTCAATGGGAGTCCGACAGAACGATGTTCAGAAATATTGTAATGGGTCGGCCGGACTCGCAGAACCCGAGACGGTCGGAAAGCAGTCCGAAACCGATTTGGGCATAATGGTTTCCGAATGGCATCGTAATCGACCCCTAAGTGCACACTCCTGCCCTACAAAGTATACACAAGTAGGAAACTGCACTTGTACCACACTATGATCCAACAAACCCTGGTGAACAGCATGCTGAAAAATGCAAAAATACAACAACCCAAACAGATGCAGCACCTGTATCCTGGCAACGGACCCATTTGCACTGGAGTTGGGACCGTTCCATGCAAGGTGGCAAAATACGGGCACCACAATCTGCAATGCAGCCTCTTTCACAAGACATCTAAGGAGCTCTGAGAAAATCTTACTGTCCAGAAGCCATTCTCAAATGCATGCATACTCCCAGGGAGCTGTCTATACCTGCAGGCTCCTACATCAAAGTTCAAAGAGGTGAGAAGCAAACAAGATCTGCAGCACGGGTTATATAAAAGTGAGCAGGTGTGCAGGTTGAGAAGAATGCCAAGCAATCACACTGTAGAAGCAAGGCAAACACAAACAGGAGAAGCAAAATATATCAGATAAATGTATCCAGGTTTGTCTCAGCATAGCAGCAGGTGTGAAGAATCAGTGTGCTCCTCCTGCCTTCGAAATCTACAACATCCCTGATTTGTAGCTGTGCTATTACATTTGCTAAAAAAAAAATTAAACGGCCCCTGCTGCACCTACACTTGTCACAGCGACTCGTTGGAGTGAGACCGCATGATGGGTTTTGGTTACCACGGTTGGTGGGCACCAAAAGTATGATTTTCGTACATTCCTACTTTGTCCATGTATCTTGAAATAACTATTTACTAGAAATTCCGTTATTGCTCCATAGGTGTGTTGTATTGCAGTAGCTGGTTTTGTTCATACATATGCTAATTAGCTGGCTGTCACCCAGTCACTGCCCCTTCTGTGTTCCCGTTGACATTGCTTGATGCGTTAGAAGCCAGACTTTGATGACTTTTCTAAGTGTCACCCGCTGAGCTTATATTCCCAATAGAGGTTGATTTATCTCATGTTTGATAGAGCCTAGTTATTTTTAATCCCAGCTTTATCATGCAGTCACAGCATGAACGACACTTCTACAAAACCAGGAAACAGAGACGGGTGACATTCACATCCATATCTATGCCTGCCTTGCCTGCGGTTGGTGGCAGAGACATTATTTTTAGACCACATACACAGGGCTTTAAGTGGGATGAAAAAACTGGGGGGTCTCTCAAAGGGTCGTGGCCAATGTAATTAAGGGTGTGGCTTAAAAACACGTAAGCTAAAAATCTGTGCTTAGTATAGGGTGCCCCCGACTTGTATTTTGCCGTTTCTGTCATTGCATCCAGATATATGATACTACAAGTAACATCATGCCTACAACAAGTCAGGACTATTGGCTTTGTCAATGGTTGTTAGTTGCATAAGATAATTAAGCAGCAACCATGGCTTGTATATAATATTGAAAAAGCTTCCTCTGAAAGCCCTGGTGACACCACAACAGTGTTGCTGCTCCTGAGTTTCAAAAAGAGAAGGGAAACCCAGAGAGAAAATGACTCTCTTTAAAGGATTTTCCTTACCCTACAACACTCACCTGGCATGACGTTATGCCGTGCAATGCAGTGTGAGCACACCACAACGATGTGCCTGCTGTCACTGCAGTCTGGAAAAAAACGGACTGCCCATGCCAGAGCACAAAACAGAGCCCGATAGAGACCCCCTTTAAAAAACTGCCGGTGCTCAGACCCAGTGAGACCCAGCCCACTTAAAGCCCTGCACATACCTATGTACTGACATTGTAGTTTTTTGTTTTTTTACAAGTGTTTTATATAGCATGAACTTTACCCCAAGGTATCGGGTATCAGAGCTCTTTACACGAGTACCAGTTGTGTTACTTGAGGGCTCATTCATTTTTGTTAGACACGGGGAGAATAAGGGGGATATTCACAAGGAGCTTTCGCCAAGTTAACGGCACTTTATCGCAGCCAAAGTTGCGATAAATCGATCGCCCCATTCACAAGCTGGTGTTAACAGCCCACAGCACCAGTTTACCCGCGATAGCAACTGCAAAAAACATCGCCACGGATTACCCCCGCAACTATCGCTATTGAGATGCAGAGTAGGCGTTCCCGTACCAAAAGCCGCGACAACACCACTCCACAACATTCACAACGAACAGCCAGAACTGCGATAAGAACACAAAACAGGCGATAAGGCGCATTAGCAGCAGGAAAATAACACCTGCTCTGACCTGGTGCTAAGTCTGACCACAGCCTGCACCACAAAAGGGAGACCAGCCCACAGCCACATCGGAAGGGCAGCAGATTCCATGGAGCCACTGGTCATGCGGCCCGGACACCCAAGAGGGCCACAACACCCACCACCACAACCCCAGGACTCCATACAGGAGCCAGAACTCCCCCCCGGACCACCACCCAGGCCGCGCTGACAAAGACAGTGGACCCCAGGAAACACACCAGCCTCACAGACCCAACACCTGACAATGTCATTGCCCAATACAGCCCCAAAAGGACAACCATCGCACGCATCATCACCAACAACGCCCAACAGGCCGACGGTACCAACGCAGCGGACAACCACCATCCCACCCTACACAAAGCTGCTAGCGAAACGGTGGTCCTGATGGACTTACAGAGTTGGTCACACCTGTCGTGGCTGCTATCATCAGTCGGATACCCTGCTCGGCACTCCAGGTGCACCGCAAGCCATCGTCTGTTACTGATTGAGTTTTGTGTTGTTGAGAGGTTGCGCAGCAGTGTCACCTCAAGCAGTGTGGGAGACCTGGGACGCTGATGAGAAAGATGATGCAGGTCTAACACACCCCACTGCATCTGCATCAGGAATGTCTTGAAGGGACACAATCCTAGACTTTTCTTCACATGTGCGCGCTCAGCTGTAGTGCCCCGACCTCAGTGCACTGCAACTCATGGACACTTCTGTTTGCATGTTGTGTTACCTCTAGACTTTCTCCGGCTCCCTCCATGTTGCTCAGCAGTTAACTCTGTCTTGCAAGTGTTTTCAGTTTCCGTTGTACTGGTGTCCACTGTTCAAGTGGTTGCCAGCACCAAGCACTCCATGCGGGCTGGCTTGCACTCACCCCACACACATCCAGCACAGGTGTCACTGTACATGTGGCCCTGCCAATAAAGGGGCCGGGCGCACGTGCCTGTAGCAAGTACAACATAATGTCTACGTGTGTCCCTGTGGTCTTGTTGTATGCATGAGGGTCCTGGGCCCTATGACATTACATTATGCTGTGTACATCGGATGCAGACATGTCACCGCAGGCAGCGGGTTGGAGCTTGGACATGTAGCTTTTTCGTCACCCACTCAATTTGTAAGGAGAGTGGCCAGAGCCGTCGTACACCGAGCCAACGTGGGCGTGTGACTGCTATGTGTGCGCCCCTGGGCGTGGTTCTGTACTGTGAATGTGCATCTGCATGTGTCTCTATGGCAGTGTGTGTCTCCTTTGTGGGGTGTGCGTGGTCCCTGAGGGTGATAGACACCAACGTATGTGTTCTAGTTCGCCTTCCATGGGTTCGGCACCCACCCACATTTGTTGGGCCACCTCCTTTTGGCGTGCTGACACATGGCATTGGGGTGCCATGTGTGGGTGGGTGAAGTGTCGTGAGCCAGCTGTGCTTGCGGGTGCTTCCTGCTTTGTGGTCTGTTGCAGGCTCTGTGTTCTCCTCAGAGTAGCTTGTCTGCCCTGGTCCTGGTGGTGGATTGCGTGGGATATCCATGGGCTGTTGTAGGGCTTTGGTGTCGACGGTGTGGTGGTCCTCTCCGGCATCACAGATGTGTTGTCTTCTGTGCTCTGCTGGAGGTGTTGTGTGCCCCTCTGCATTGTGAAGGGGAGATGCATGTTGACATTGTGTTGACATGTATGTTGGCGCATTGTACTGGTTTACATGCAGACTGTATGACAATGTAGATTGTGACTGTTTGGGAGGTGCTGGATTCTTCTGCGGGACAGTGTACATTTGGACTACATGATGGATGTGAGGTCGTACGCGTACATTTCCATTTCACAGTTTCCAGCTCTGTCAGATGTAGTAGGCATGTTTCTGTGAATGTGCGGAGCTAGTTGTGTACTCTGTTCTGCGGTGTCGGTTTTGCGCATTGTGCCACGCAGTCCTCAATGTGGGTGTGCTGTTCTTGCTATGTGTGTGTGCTGCAGTGTGCCAAGGGGATGAGGGACATGATCCTGGGTAATTGTGGGTGTGCAGTGTTCTACACCTCATTGTGCATGTGTGCCATTGTGCCCATCTCCCCCCGTCCCCCCAGTCCCTGTTCATTACTCTCCCTGTTGATGTTGTCAGGTCCTCTTGAGCTGTGTCCGTACTCTCTACTCCTTGCACCGCCTCCACACTGATGACTGTGGCCTCGGTTACCTCTAGCTCCTCCTGTGGCGCTGGACTGCCACCTTGTGTCGCCGTTGCTGCCTTCCTGTTGGCAGCGGGTTTGTGCCTGGGTTAGGTTGTCACGTCATGCCAGCGCCTCTTGGCCTCCTCAATTGGCCTCCTCGGCACTCCAACTGCATTCAGATGGTCTGCTTGTGGGTCAGTTGCTGGTAGTGTTCTGTCACCTCTGTGATGCTGGTCTTGTTTTCCTGCGGTCTGCATCCCGTCTTCCTCTCCCTCTTCTCCTTGGCCTTCCCCGACCCTGTTGTTCCATGCTGGTGGTCTGTGGGGGTTGTGCGGTTCGCTTTGGCCTCTGCGCTGAGTCAGTTTTTATCCATGTTGCTACGTGCTTTGGCTTGTTTCTAGTGTGTTGTTTCTGTGTTTTTTGTGGTGCATTCTCCCGCCAGACGCGTGGTATTTGCAGGCCTGTGGCTGGTTTCCGTGACTTTTTGTACCTCGATTGGCTTTGTCTCATTTTTTTTGCGTTCACGTTTCGCATTTTTGAGGCGTGGCATTGGATTTTACGTGCCCATTTGACGCGTTATCTGGTGATTATCGCATGCTACCGCCGCGTTGTGAATACTTGGTTGGCACGGTGTAATTTTCCTGCATTGGGCTCCGATGTTGAGAGTTGCGTTAGCCCATTCTTGCCGTCGTTATCACACGTTCTTGTGAATATACCCCTAAGTGATTTGCCCAGAATCACAGGATTTTGCGCGTCCTTGCAGAAACTCACACCTGGCTCCCCAGATTTGAGGTTCACCGCCCTTGCCTTTAGGCCAACTCTGCTTTCAGTTTGCACCACGCAGCACTCCTTTTATACAATTCAGCCAGAATAAAAGTTGTTGCTGTGTGTGTTTAATCACAGCGTAGAAAGCTGAGCCAGACTCTAGTCCTTGCGAAACGTAAGAATGGGAGACTTATGTTAGATTTCAGTAATTACACTGAAAGCATTTCTTTTCGTTTATATAATTGCAGTTTCACAAACTAGAGTCCCAAATCTACACTTACATTCAGCTCTCTGGCTTTTACTGCAGAGGCCATGCCGGCTTTTAATTAACTTCCTAAGCTGAGAGTATTTTTCTTAGAAACACATCATGAAATGTTAATGACCGCGCTGGATTCAGAGCGCAATACCCTTAAAATAGAAACGTGAGTCTGGAAGTCAACTTAGATTGTTCTCAGAATGATAATAGAGAGAGGTGCGGTGCAGATGTTTATTTGTCTGAAACTCCAAGTGCTAAATGTGTAATAACGATTGTGTTTTTTTGTAGCTGTGCATGCCAATACCAGAATATTGAATTATAAAGGTAACACGGTGTCCGGTGCTTAATTAGAGCCGGTGTTTGCAGGTGAGCCCCACTGGCACCAATTTTTTCTCATCAGTCTTTGAACCAGAACATTAGAGAGAGGAGGAGTGAGAAGAGAAAATAGAAAAACAGGGACAAAGGGAGGAAGCAGAGCTGAAAAAAACTTACCAGAGTTAGGTTGAGAGGCAGGGACAGCCTAGTGTGAACTAAGCATGCATGAGGGGGAATTGATGAACGTGTAGGATGAAGAACATCTTGGAAATTGGACATTTCTCATCTGCCCCAGTATTTGAATTTTCCAGACGAACAATTACAACATTGACGTTGACATTGTCATCAACAATCAACCTAATTGTGTCTTTATACCAAATACAACCATCCCTGATGCGTATTGCATGGGACATTACAACATGTACTGCGGACTGGTATTTGGATTCACCCTTCACTACATGTCCTGGTTTTCTTACTCTGACTAAACACCCTTTTTTTTTACATCCACACTATTGCTACATCCCTTGCCCCGATAACTAGCTTGCACTTTTTCCCTATCATCCACAACTTAGTTTAAGCAATAAGAGTCAATAGAGTGATGACCCATCCAGTGCTTGTTCAACTTGGACCCAGAAACATGTCCTCTTAACAAAACAAAAAGTGTGCCTCCAGCTGTGCTGTTAAGCATTGATCGCATAGCCCATACCATGTCCCTCACTTCACACTTCCAATCTAATTTGTTGGAATCCTCAAGCTGCTGTTGTTCTTTCAGGGTACTGTTAAATATTTCCAATACCCCACTTCTTCTAGAATGATTTAATGAAGTTCGGGTATGTATTATGTCATATTCGGGTAGAAATCTCTTAATTTATTCTGAAACTAATGCGCACCATTTTCTGTTATTAATTCATTGGGATAACCTTCTATACTGAAAACACTTTGCAAAAATTCAATGATGGTACACACCTCAATGTCCTTAGCAAAGGCAACTTCTGGCTATTTGGATATATAGTTAATTAATACCAAGGCTAATTTGGGTACTTTCCCTAGAATGTTAAGTATACCTGTAGTATCCAAACCCAGCTGAGACCGGGGAGGCATGTTAGTTTCTACAGGAGTCACTGGAGATGATTTGGTAACCTGGCTCTTGTCATTCAGAATGCAACATGTAAAGTCCCACACAAAACACTCAACTGATTTAACCTCCCAAACTCCACATTTCACTGTCCATATACCTAGATGTGCCTCGACAACCAACTGCAATACTCTCTGTCTTAATTCAACCAGCAAAACCAACTGGTCCGCCCTGCACAGTAAACCTTCTTTACATGTCAACTCTGATGCTAGATGCACAGGAGGTCGAATTTCCGTGCCTACATTACTTGCACTAGGCCAACCTTTGGTCACGCAGTTCTTAATTTGTGTCAAGACAATATCTCGTTCAAGAGCCTCCCTCCTCTGTTGCTCTGAAATAGTGCTCTCGGTTATTGACAACCATAGATTTGCTAGATGTGCAGCACACACTACCATTTCACTCCCATCATTCAAGTCATCATTTGCCTCTGATGGCATCCTAGGCGGATAATCTGCAATGAAATTTTTTTACCAGGCATGTACTCTACACAATAGTGATACTTTTGTAAGTGGTACTCCCATTTAGCAACTCTGGGTGTACCACTCCCACCATTTTTGTGCTGAATATATCCACCAGTAATCTGTCCATAAAACTTTGGGAACACTCAGCAAAGCTGTTTTAAAGTCCTGCGTGCCCCACCACAATGCCGTTTCTTTCTTCCTTCTCAATGGTAAATGATATTGCTTCAGACTCACATACCAGTCCAGAAGCAAATGCAATCACTTCTTCCCTACCATCTCTTCTTGTTTCCAATAGCATAACCCCAAGGCCATCATTGCTCGCATCAGTTATGATAATGTTGGTATCACGCAGGTCAAAAGGTTTCAATGGCAGGGCACTTACGATGTCACACTTGAATTGTCCACTACACTTTGGCATTTCTCACTCCAAACATATAGAATTCATTATTTCAGAAAAGGCCTCAATAGCCCTTTTTCTGCAAAATGAGGAAAAATTTAGAATAATACTCGCCTAATCCTAAATAGGATTTAAACTGGTCCTTGTTCTTAGGATACAGGGTTTCCTCTGTGGCGTTTAGAATTTTCATCCTTGGTTCTATGCCCTTAGCACTAATGTGATGACCAAGGTAATCCATACCAGTAGCTTCAAACTTGCACTTGTTGAAGTCAATCCTCTCTCTTTCAACAAAGACAAAACTCTGATTAACCTCTCATTATATTCACTTAAATATTACCTAACACCAAAAGGTCTTGGAAGGAGAGGACTTCTTTTTGACCTTGTAACATTAACCTCAGAAGTCTTTGAAAAACAGATGAAGCTGATGCAAGGCCCAAAGCCCTGCAATTATAGCTAAACACTCCTAGAGGAGTGATGAATGAGGTGAGTTGTTTTGAGTCATCAGTCAGCATAATCTGATGATTGCAACAGACATCAGTGTGGGAAGAGGTTCACAATCGAGGCAAATGCTACAATTCAAAATGCATTAATCTATGCATAGCCTCAACAATTGATCACTTGAAGAACAATTGGAGATAAACACAGAGGGTTCGATTCACAAAGGGCCTCTGCACTTGTGGTGAGGCCCCGCGGTCATGGCGGGGTGCTCGCACTCATGGCAGGACCTCCGCAATGAGTAACTGCAGTACGGAGATCCTGCTATGAGTGTGAAACACCCGCCATGACTGCGAGGCCTCGGCCACAAGTGCGGAGTCCATTTGGGAATCAGGCCCTCAGAACCTTCAACTGCTTCAATAATATCTTTTTCACACAACTGGCTTAACTCAACTTGTAATTCATACCTCAAGCACAGCGGTACCTTAAAAACGTTCTGAACAACTCTGTTAGCATTGTCTTTCAACACAGTCTTGTACTGAAACCATGCAATTTGCCAAGTTTATTATTTAATACTTCAGGAAATTTTGTAATTCAATGTACTTTAGAACACACATTCATGCCGTGTTCACATCTGGTTTTAAATAATTGCTTTTTAGATATAACCCAGTCAGGATGATTAGGGTCCAATAACATGCCTAACGCTCCTTGGTCGCATCACCACAATACATTTGAACCATATTTGGCTGCATACACTACAGTAGTTGTCTTTTTGTCTTCGAATTTTAATTTTCCATCAAATTCACCATCAAGTTCTATCTTTGTTACTCCATAAGTGAATATCTTTACATTAGACTGTCTTAATTTAAGAGGTTGATATTTTTGTAAAATCTCAGATCCTATAATGGTAAGTGGTGACCCTGAATCTGCCATAACCTGTACCACAGTGTGGTGCATGCCAGAAACCGGTCCTAGGAAGCTTGTTTCCGGTCCAGGGAAGACATGGCTTGGCAGTTCGGGCTGGACTGTTCCCATGAGGCACAGGGTCAGACTGATTTGCATATGGCCATGTCTGAACTGGGGAGGCAGAGTGGGCTAAAGAACGGTGATGGATTAAACCCAGATCAGTTGACTGGGGGTGAGTGCTTGCAATGTTCAACACTCCGTCCATCATTTCCTTTGGTTTTTGCAGCGGCCAGAGTGCCTGACTCCAGACCACGAGGTTCACGGTTCAATCCCTGGTGCCGGTGGCAGGTTAGTCCAGCACCATGTGACTCTGGGCAATAGCTCACTTAATCTTCCCGATGGCCCTCAGCACCTTGACACCCTTGGGTAATTGTGTGCTTTACAAATACTGGATTTCACTCACACAAAGATCACATGTAGGAGGGTGACTCTCAATGTTACACACCTGATTTGCATCACCCTTCCTACCATACTCACTTTTGCTGGTGTCTCACCCCCATCATAATTAGTACCACAGCCCTACCATCTTCACGTTTGACACTATCCTCAAAGTTAGATACTATAGACTTGTGTGACATGAGGTACACTCTGGAAAAATGACCCTTTGTGTTACAATTAAAGCACATTTAAGAAACAGAAGTGTAATTCTTCGCTGAAGAAGAGGGGTTGTTGTTCCACCACCTAAAACATGAATGCACTTTTTTTCTATAATTCTTTTTATTGGTTTTTTAAACAGTGCAGAGATGTATGGTACACAGCCATTTCGATTCAAGAAGATTACAAGTTTGCTTTATCATCATTACAATCAATGTGCACTGTTTTGGAGAAGGGGCCACTCAGTCAACATTGGGAGCAACTGTTGCTATAGTAATGTGCAAGGCATGGACTACTACACGACAGCCAAACCTATCGCGCGCAGCTCTGTTGGGTCTCCTCATATGGTTAAACCCACCACTATGCCATGCTTGGAGGGGACTGCTATGTCCTCCCTGTACTGGGGTGAATGTATGACATTGTTCTGCATTCTGTCCATCAACTATTGTTTTTGTATTTGTCACCCCGAGTGGGACGGGTGTGCTCAGACGTGCGTCCTGTGCTCTCCATGCCACTGGAATCAAGCTATCCTGGCTGTAGAGGGGTGAAACCCCGAAACCGGTCCTAGGATGCTTGGTTCCAGTCCAGGGAGGACCTGGCTTGGCAGTTCGGGCTGGACTATTCCCATGAGCCACAGGGTCAAGACTGTTTTGCATATGGCTGTGTTCAAACTGGAATGGCATGGTGAGCAAAAAAACGATGGATTTAGGCCCAGATCTCTGTACTGGGTTGAATGTATGACATTGTTCTGCATTCTGTCCATCAACTGTTGTTTTTGTATATGTCCTCCATGGCCGCCAGCCCGTGCAGACCCAGCAGAGCGGAGGGATATATTTCTAGTGGGTACCAGATGTCTTTGGGGCTGGCGCACACAGGCATCAGATCCCAGTAGGCATTCAGATTTTCTTGACAATATGCTGCATCTTTGAACCAGTCTGCAACGCGCAGCATTTTGGGTCGCCCCAGCACATCGCAATGATTCATTTAGGAAGCAGGAGAGCCGCCAATCTACTGCTCTCTGACGGTGTGTCCTTTACATATCCTGGAGCGCAAGCCGAGTGGAGCATCCCAGGGCATGTTCATGAATCGCATCAAGCGCCACGAACACCTCACACCAATACCGTTGCATATCAAGGCACTCCCAGGCCAAATGACAAAAGGTAGCACATGGCACTGCGCAGCGCATGCAGCACTCATCCTCGAGGATACCCATTCTTTGTAATTTGTCTAGGGTGCAATATAACCTGTGTAGGTATAATGGGGCATATTATCATGGTCTTGCTATAGACTTATCGCCGCTTTTAGCGTCCATTTTTGGGCAAAAAGCGGCGATAATTCATTTGCACTGTTATCAAGCAAGCGCTAAACTGCTTTAGCGCTTGCTTGATAATGTTAGCGACCGTTTTCAATTACACCTTGCATTTAATCGCTAATGACATGCAAGGTAGGCATTCCTGACTTAAAGTCCATGAAAACGGTCGCTAACACAACATCGCCCTATTACCAATGCGGCCCGAATCAAGCGATGCGATAAAAAAACGTGCGCTAGGCACGTGTATCACATTTCCCTAATGCCCAAATGAAAAATGACTTAGCCATACATTACATGGGAGGTGGATAGTTAGGCTACGACCACGCTTGCCTATTAGCAAGCTTTTTTTTAATCGCACTGGGTTTATCGCAGGATTTCTCTCGCTAAAACCCGCTATCGCTGGCTTTCACATCGCATCTTAGCGGCGCCTTGATAATAGGCCGCTAATGATGCAATGTGAACCAGTGATAGACGGCGATTAAAAAAATGCGCTAATCGCGCTTAGCAATATTTATCGCATTTTGTTGATAATATCCCCCTTGAAGTGCACTAGCCTCAGTTAATAGCTAGGGGAGAGCGCACGCGACTGAGTGCGCAGTTCCTCCACTCGTCCTCTGAAAGAGGAGGATCAACGTCTCTGTCCCACTTAACTCAGACCCTGAATCGCCACAGTATCCTGCATTCCTGCGAACAGTCATGTAATTAGGTGGCGCGGAGAGAGGGAGGACAAACTCACTTCTAGGACAGGGAAAACAAGTGGAGCATTCGGGAAGGAGGGGCGAGTCGCCCTAACGGCAGCACAGTGTTGATAGTACGGGAAGGTATTTAGGAGGGTGACGCAGTGCCTGCTGTGGCGTTGTAAAGGAGCCATCCAGAAATATTGAGCTCATTTAAGTCAACCCCAAAGTCCTCAATATGGTTCAGGTGCCAGCCTCAGCAGTAAGGGGATAGTCGGGATGCCCTATAAGTGGCACTGACAGGGTATACAAATGCTCCAGGTGGGCATGCCTTAGAAGATCCCACCACGCCCACACAATGAATGCCACTGTATCTAATTGTGCTTGGGGATGTTTTGATGGCAGAAGAGCGCCATTTGACGAGGGCAAGGCCACGCAAGATCATGTTCGGGCACTGTGTGAGCCTGGAACTGTGTTAGGAAAAGCCAGTGGTGCCTAAATTGCGCCTGCGCTCTATAATAATAAAGGTCCATATCCAGAGCCCCGAGGCCCTCATGTTCGAAGGGGAGCATAAGTATTTCCCAGGTGATTCTGGGCTACCTACCCACACACTTAAGGGATAACAAGCACGAACGAAGTCTGTGGCGGAAATGAAGTGATAGTGGGAGTGGCAGGTTTATGAACAGATAAAGAAATTTAGGAAGAACCACTATTTTCGCTATGGCAAGCCTGCCTGTTAGGGACCTTGGGAGCACCTACCAGCTCTCCACATGCTCATCCAGCCAAATCATCAATGACCCATAATTATCTCTCCATAGAATGTCAATATCGCTACTCAGCCACACCCGAGGGGTTTTACTGGTCCATCCGCGCAATCAAGTGGGTGTTCTGGGGAGAACACAAACGTCGTGTCCATCAGGGGAAACAAGGCCATCTTCGCCCATTTGATACAAATCCTGGAGAGGCCCCCAAACCAAGTGAATTCCCTTATGAGGGGGTCCAGATTGGTCTAGGGATCCCTTACATATAAGGTGACATCCTCCGCATACATTGACACTACAATCCTGCGTACCCTGAATGCCAGGTCACGATGCGCATGATGCTGACGCAGCTGCATGCAGTTCCATAGTGACAGCAAATAAATTAGGGGTCAGGGGGCATCTCTGACAGGCTGACAGGTCCCTGTGTCACCGTAAGGGGGGCTGTGATCCTGCTGTTGACCCGCAGGCAAGCCATGGGTTGGTTATACAAGAGGCCAATCAAACGTATGAAATAAAGGCTTATGCCCAGACACAATAGCAGGGCAAAAGAGATATGGTCATTCAAGCAAATCAAATGCCTTGGTGGTGTCAAGGAAAACCACCACCGCACTCAGGGCTGGCTCAATTGTATGGAGTAGGGTAAAGAAGGTGCACAGGTTATGGGAGGTATGCCTACCTGGTACAAATCCAGACTGGTCCGACCTCACAATGGTTTACAGGAGTGGCAACAACTGAAGCGATGAGCTTGGCTAAGGTTTTATTGTTCATGGTAATCATGGATAGAGGGCGATAAGATTTGCAGCGCTGGTGGTCTTTTCTCGGTTTAAGGATTGTTATGACAAGCACCTCAAGCAAAGACAGTGGGAGGGCGCCCGCAAAGAGGGATTCCTCATACATGGTGAAGAGGTGGGGCACTACTAAGTGAGCATTTTCTTTATAAAAAGTGCATTAAGCCATCTAGGCCGGGTGCTTTGTTTGCCGGCATGCCAGCAATGATTTGGACCACCTCTTCCACCGAGAAGGGCTCGTCGAGATATTTCCTATGACCTTCTTCCAGCCACAAGAGCTGTATAGAGTTAAAATAGCTGTCAAAATCTGGGGGGATGCTCTGCGCAGTGTGATAGAGCGAAGGAAAAAAAATCTACCACTGCTCCATGAATAGCTTCATCACCCACACACTCTCCAGAATGACAGTCCTGCAATTCTGTTATATAATCATACACCTAAGGCTTACATCGCATGTGCGCCAAGGACTTACCTGCTCTATCCCCCCTCACAATACCTTCTAGCTTGAGCTTCTCTGTCAAGATAGTCAGTCTCCCTCTGCGCAGCCTACTCCTAATGGACTCCAGCACAGCTGTACTGCTATCAGTAAAGTATCAGGGTTTCAGCTCTCCAATCTCCCCATCTAAGCACCAAAGCTTGCACGCAGCAGCCACAATATCCTGGCCTGTTTTGCAATGCATGCACCTCTGAGGACAACTCTAAAGGTCTCCCATAGGGTGGATTGTAACATCTCTGGCATATCATTTTGCACAAAGTATTCTACAGCTACAGATCTAATTTCTTCCCTGAATACTTGGTTGCGAAGTGCTCCTGCTGGCAGTCTCCAAGCGAATGCCTGTGGGGTACCACTTGGGAGTCCAAG
Source organism: Triturus cristatus (assembly GCF_964204655.1). Lineage (NCBI taxonomy): Eukaryota > Metazoa > Chordata > Amphibia > Caudata > Salamandridae > Triturus > Triturus cristatus. The sequence goes on from NC_140591.1 coordinate 1,195,329,782, forward strand.
TTCCAGCAAGACTGGGGCATTATCAGTCAGCGTTAGTGGCAAGTGCAAGACGTCCCTGGCTGAGGTATCTACATCACGCAAGGCTAACCAATAATCAATCTGCTACCACGTGGCGTGTCCCGCTTTAATGCAAGTTCCCTTTGCATCATTTAAGTGTTAAGCACGCCAAAGATCAGTGATATAAAAGTCTGCCATGATTAGGCTCAGTTGGGCCGCTGCCCTTGGGTGCGGGCACCTGGAGTTGCTGGATCTGTCCACCTTCGGGTCGAGTATAACATTAAAATCACCCCCCACAGTGTTGCGCCAGGGCCCTGAGAGCCAGCCATCCTCCACACCTCAGCGAAGAACTGAGGATCATCTGTGCTTGGCCCGTACACAGCAATGAGCTTAAACAGGTGGCCATACAGTATTCCTGCCAACATAACGTATCTCCCTTGATGCCATGTCACTCCTTTTCGGATAAGTATAGCTACGCCCCAAGCAAGCATAATCGTAATAGTATGCCTCATGCCACTCACCCACCCAGCTCGCTCGCAGATGCACTGTGTGAAATGCAGTTCCTGCAATAAGCAGATATCCACTGAGTGTTTCTGTAAATAAGCTTGCACTTGTAGAAACCTTGCTCCGCCCATTAAGACCCTGAATATTCCAGCATTTGATCAGGAGTCTCAGCCACTTGAGCAATGGTCGCCATGCCATACATAGTACAACTGCACTGGGTGGTCTAAAGGGAGAGAGGGGAAATGAAAGAACAAAGAGCAGCCAATGGGCCACTACCATTACTGCACATGCATTCCCTGACCACCCACTTTGACCCACCGAAACGGATCAAAAGCTACTTACCTGCCCTCTTTGCAACACCCAACAGTATGTTATAGTAAATGACTGAGGACTCATCCCATGGAGGAGAACCAGAGATCCGGTGACCAATCATCTAGGATGAGCTGGGGGGTCGGAGGGAAGAGAGTCAAAGAGGCATAGGTGCACCAGGTAATGACACCAAGATCTTAATGTAACAGTCACCACTGAACCAACTTAACCTGCAACTGGCAGGGCAAAATGTATCATTGGTTTACATCCTCTTACCAGGAGCAGTAGAATTAGAACAGCGGTCCATACATGCATCTCCTCAACAAACACCCATGCCTAAGTGAGGACCAGCCTTTCCCCATGAGCCAGTTCATCTCCAGGTGAATACTTAGTCTACATATCAATCATTGAGTAGTCTCTCATGGACAGTCGTGGGATTAATCATTATCACTGAAGTGCTCCACGTCTGCCCCGCGGGAAGTTAGCGAGAAGCTCCCTGTCTTTACCGGGATGGTCTTGGCAGACTTGGCCGCCGTCTTGGAGTTTGTGAAATAGTGGGTCTTCCCCTGGTGGAGTTTTCGCAGCTTGGCAGGATATAACAAACAGTATTTAGCATCCGTGCGCTGAAGGATTCATTTCACTGGTAGAAAGTACCTTCTAGCGGCCTGCACTTCCATCATAAAGTCCAGATATATTGAAACTTTGTTTCCCAGGTATTGCAAACGGACGTCTCTCGCTTGCCAGGTGCAAGACCACATCGCGATCCCTATAATTTACCAAGCAAGCAATAATGGGTCAGGCAGGCATCCCGGGGACCTCTGTCTTAGGGATCGGTGTGCACGCCTTGCTGAGAATATAGTTGAGAGTGCTTCCCCAAACAAAGCTCATAGCATCCTTTCCACATAGTACTCCATTTGCCTATAGCTGTGGATTCAGGCACTCCAAGTATACAAAGATTGTTCCTTCTTGATCTTTCCTCAAGATCTTTGTTTTTGTGCATATGACCTCTAACACCTTCTCCATGTGGAAGAAGTTTCTCACGGCCTACTGACTGACTGTCTTCAATGTCTGATGTGCGATGCTCAAGCTGCCCGATCTGGTCATCATGTTTGTCCACTTTTTCCTTAAGGCGATCAAACCTATTTGCAAGAAGGTCCATTTTCATGAGGCTCTGTTTTAAGTCCAGAAACATGTATGAGATATCTGGCTCCGGGGCTGGGGGGCTCGCCCTCCCACCCCTGTTGGAGGTCATCGGTACTAGGTTCCATCGTGCGCGTCTGCTGCTTGTTCTCAAATGAGGGCTTAGCTTGTCTCATGTCCAATTGACTGACCACTGCAGGCACCACTCCTGGCATCTCTCAGGATCAGAAGTCTGAGGTCTGGCTTGCCCCAGCCTCTGCTAGGTCCCGCCACTCCGCAGCTGTCAGACAACGGGGGGCACGAGTAGACCCTAGGTGCCCTCACTGCATGCCACCGTAGCCCTGTTGGGTCCTTCTTTTTTTCCTCGTGGGGTCTCAGATGGAGAAAGACTGTAGGGGGAGTACCCCTCCAATCAGTCAAGTCCGCCTCAGCCCGGCTCGACGGGGGGGCACACTGGCAGGTCGATGGCCCTCTCTCTAAAGGCAAGTAGGTTTCTGGGTGTTGTATAGGCTGCGTGCAGGGCACAACTCACACGCTTTGGCAGGTGCAACCAGATAGTGCCGGAGCCTGTGTTGTTTAAGGGTGCAAGGGTAAAGAAACCATCTGTACAAATGGGACGGCAGATTGCAGTTGGCAAGTGGCCCTGGATAACATCAGCTTTATATGAAAATCAATGTGAGTATAGTCAGAGCTCACCTATCATGCATCTCCTATGCTCCCTGTGGTGTCAGGCAGCAAGCGGATCAGGTGCATTCCTGTGGTCTTAATACATGACTTCTGCACTACTGTTCGCTAGCAGTGCAATATCCCAGCACATATGTACAGCTCAGGGATTTTGACAAGATAGTACTACTTAGCCAATCATTAAAGGTTACCAATAGGAAGGATTCCTTTGATGTCCCATTACAGATAATAGCAACATGGCCAGAAAGAAAAACTCAGATGGTTGCAAGGTTTTGAGGTGAAGCAAGTCAATGAGAAACTCTGCTGGTATCAGGTAGTTCTTACTACTTTGCAAACTGCTGTCTGCATATTCAAAACATTAATTATTGTATTGGTCCAACACAACTGCTTGCCTCCTGCAGTTTTTGTCTTTAGGCTACCAGTCCTGGTTTAATCTCACTGTCATACAGCTCGTACGCTCAGGCCCACTCATGGCTCCCGCCTAGGCCCGCTTGGGTCTACCGCACCGCTGTGTTCCCATCGGGGCAGCCAAGCGCTCCACTCCATCTGCCACCCCGTCCATGTAAGTGCTCTGCAGGGCCTCAAGCGACACGGGCATAGAGGCACATGTCTCCACGTAGCAGAGGCCCCAACCGCAGGCCTGACTGCACCGTCACTGACTCCTCCCAGTCCAGACTTAATTGGGTGGCTCCTGACTGCAGCCGCACACCTCACCCACTCCCGTCAGCATCAGTGACTTCGGCCTGCTGCCTCTCAGCAACAATGGGGAGGTCTCCCCAAATGTGTTGTTGTGTCCCAGGTGGGTCCCGCTTCAGCTCCCGCCAGCCCATCGCAGGCCGACCTAGTTGCCTGCCAGGCCAGTAAGCTCCAGGCTGGCAAGGCAGCTGGGCACCCATCTGAATCACCCAGTATCTACAGCGGGATCCTAGCGGGGGAAGCAGTCAGGAGCAGCAGTTTCCTCTGGGTTGTGGCAAACCCAGCAGACCCAATTATGGCAGTGCAGCCATGTGGCGAACAAAGCAAAACCAAAGGGGATGATGGATGGAGTGTTGAACATTGCAAGCACTCACCTCCAGTCAACTGATCTGGGTTTAATCCATCATGATTCTTTATCTCACTCCGCCACCCCAGTTCAGACATGGCCATGTGCAAATCAGTCTGACCCTGTGCCTCATGAGAACAGTCCAGCCCGAACTGCCAAGCCATGTCTTCTCTGGACCGGAAACAAGCATCCTGGAACCGATTTATGGCTAATCAGCCTTCATCAGCCAGGCTAGCTTGAATCCAGTGGAAAAGTGAGCAAGGGACCCACGTCTGCTCATACCCTGCCAACTTAGGGCGAACAAAGCAAAACCAAAGGGGATGATGAACGGAGTGTTGAACATTGCAAGCACTCACTCCCAGTCAACTGATCTGGGTTTAATCCATCATCATTCTTTAGCTCACTCCGACACCCCAGTTCAGACATGGCCATATGCAAATCAGTCTGACCCTGTGCCTCATGGCAACAGTCCAGCCCGAACTGCCAAGCCATGTCATAGTTCAGTTGTGTGGAAAACAAACGAGAGCGAGGACTGTAAATGGGGTATGTCCCTAACCCCTTGTTACTACTACAAAACAATGTGAATGGACCCAATGGTGAATCCCTAAAAAAGGACGACTGTGCTGCAAGTTTTGGAATGCCAGGAACCACATGGGTTGTTAAGAAGAACCCTCACCCACCAACCTAGTTGGTGGCATGCTTCATCATTGGGTTCCCAGCTAGGCAGCCGAATGCTACCCAGCTGTGCTTCGACGTCTGACTATCAGCGGAGCTGGATTTTTTTTTGTGTGGATGGTGCTCAAAAAAGTGGTGAGGTTAACTTTTTCGAGTTCGAGGGGGAACTCTTTTTGCAAACTTACGGTACATCCATGGAGAGTACCTTCGCCCCTAGTGTGGCAGGGCTCTCTGTCTTCTATTTCAAAAAAACGCATCTCCTCAACTCTAGTATGTCGTTTTCAGCTAAAATCAAATTTTACAAAAGGTACATTGATGATGTCTTTCTCATATGGTAAGGTCCTGAAGATACTCTACAGCAATTTCTGGTGTGGATCAATGGGTGTGATTCCAACTTAAAATTCACCCACATTTCAAGCCTACAGCGCGAAACTCCCTTCTCCATTTCAAAAGCTTCCACCCGAGCCCCCTTCAGGAGAACTTACCGTTTGGACAATACCTTAGACTGCGCAGAAACTGCAGTGACATCAAAGATTTTAAAGATCAAGCAGAATCCCTGACTATGAAACTCAAGGAGCGGGGTTACCCTGACAAATTTATTCAAACAGCAAGAAAATGAGCACATAACCAAAATCGTGATGGCCTGTGCAAAACTTGGCAGTTACATAAACACACAAATTGCAATTTCATGAATATAATTTATCTGATCACCTGCCCATGTGGTATGCAATACATCGGCATGACCAGCCGAAAAATAAAGTCCGGATTTGTGAACATCGGAGCAATATCTGGTGCAAACACAACACCACACTGATGACGGACCACTTTTTAGAAGTAGGACACACTACCAATGACATTAGCTGGGTGGTGATTGAACAACTGGAGCCAAACACCCCAAACCTTCAGAGCTGCCTTTTGGAGAAAGAACAACAGTGGGTCTACTGTTTGTCCACACACACAAATGGCCTCAATGACAATATACCATGGAAGTCCCTGAATAAACATACATAATAGAGTCAACTAACTTAGTCAATACTGCATCTACAATGGCTAATGATGAACCTCATTACCCAGTGTGTATTCCAATGACACCCGTTGCAATTTACATTTGGCCCATTCAGTCTTTTCTTTTCTTTTTTTCCTTATTAATCGGAAATAAAAACTATCATGTAATCACAGATGGCTCGCCTAATACATCCCAATATTGGCTGTAATGTTCACATCTTTCCAGGCAATTTCTTCATGTAATGCACATTAACTGTAGTTAATAAACAATAATTTGCATACTTCCAATTTCAAATAGGTCTAGGTAATTTGGACCATATACTCGCCACTTATAAGGGGTAAGATAATTTCTGGCCTCAATTTTCAATCAGGCCGCTATTCATTTACAATAAAACCCACTAAACAATAATAGCGGACGCACTAAACTCACCACCATGCATGATTTTGCATACACCAGGTGTATGTTGCATGTCTTCTGTGTGTATGAAGAGACACAAGTATTAAACAACTCACAGATTGCTATGAACGTGACGAACGCACCACGAGTTAAAGGATGAAGTATCCAAATGAAGTGATTTTAATGATGTCTCTATGTATGTTGTACTTTATGTTTGTGTGTTTGTCTTACAGGTTACAAACCAGACGGTGGGACCGTAAGTACGGACACACCACTGCATCCACAGCATATCTTAGCGTGTGTGCTGTAAACTAATACACGTGGCTTTTTTTGCCATAGCACAATTTTTCACTTTAAATGGTCCTGAAAAAAGCCTCCTAAATTGTTTCTCGAGGCTGAAACATGTCGAGCAGTCCCAGAAGGATAACAAAGACCAATTACTAGTCTTCACTTTGTCCCTCTGTTTTCTTTTTAATATGTCTTGGGCCGCTGTGAATAAAAAATTTGTCAGCAAGGAATCCAAGAGGCATTTTTAACCTCACCACTTTTTTGAGCACCGTCCACACAAAAATTTCAAAAAACCACTCCGCTGTAATTCAGGCGTCGAAGCACAGCTGGGCAGCATTCGGCTGCCCAGCTGAGAACCCAATGATGAAGCATGCCACCAACTAGTTTGGTTGGTGAGGGTTCTTCTTAAAAACCCATGTGGTTCCTGGCAATCCAAAACTTGCAGCACAGTCGTCCTTTTTTAGGGATTCACCATTGGGTCCGTCCACGTTGTTTTGTAGTAGTCCAGTTGTGTGCAAATTGGGATAGGTGGTACTGGGCATGGGATCAGAGGGTAGGTAAGTGAAGAGACATCCCTTATATATCAGGGTGAAACAAGTGCCTACCATTGTATTTGCTTGTGAGTATTGCTCCGTTTGGTTTAGTCATAGCTCTGTGCAATGGATGTGGTCCTGATGTATGGAAAATGATAAGATGTCCAAGGTAGTCATCTGCATATGGTATAAAGATAGATTCACATTTTATTCTGATTATAGCGTGTCGAAATAGGTTTCTAAAAGTGTATGGAGAACTGCTACGAGCCTATGAATATTTCTCGTCATAAGGGAATGAGTCAGTCGTGGGACAAGCTGCTGTTGGAATGGGTAGTGGGATGCAGTTAGTAACTAAACCACGTGACAGGAGTACTTTGGTGACACAGTGCGACCTGCTCAAGTGTGCAGAACATAAAACTACCAGTGAAAAGTGCACAGTCCAAATCTGAAATCTAGATGTTCGTTAGGTGGCCGATGGTATGGTCAATGAAAAAACGTGTGGGCATTGCGATTGCGAAATTTGAAGGATGTGCCAACGAAAACACTAAACATCTGTGCATTGTGACAGAGCGTAATGGGACTAAAGTAAGGGATGTGAAGTGAGTAATTGGCCTCTTTTTTTTTGTTGTTGTCCTTATGTGCCGCATCCACCCATTCTTTGCTTAAAGCGCCCTAGGGTGTAAATCATCTCATATCTGAGGAAACTTGCTCACTAGAAAGCAGAAGGGAAAGGATATAACCCTTTCACCTAAACTCTCCAAAGCAACAGCCCCAAGAGATTACCAGCGACTTAATCATAGGACCAAATTTTTCCAAAATAAATCAAAATTCTTCGAAGTCCTAGTCCATCCCCTCACCCATAATATTAAAAAAATAACAACCAAAATCTATGCTTCTTTTTCAGGGGTACTGCCATGTCGAGTTTACCAGTAGCTCTCATAGCTCTAATCCACATCAAATCAGTAGGGGGATCGGGAGAGACCCATAATTTACAAATTTCCCTGCGGGCCAACAGTATAGCGTAAAACACCAATTTGGTTCTGTCATCTAAGCCCTTAACTTGTAGATCCAGTCTATCTGTAATAATACTTTCAGGGCTTACCTCAATCTTCTGTTTTAGAATAACTGACAGACAGTTACTTACAGCGTCCCAATAGATCTTGATCGCCGGACACGTTACAAACATGTGTATGTCGTCCTCATTTAAGCTGTTACATTTAAGGCATCTTACGTTACCACCATCTTTAAATTTTGCCAGCCGCTTTGGAGTCCAATATGCCCTGTGGAGAGTGAACAGGTGATTTCTTCTTAGGTTTGCAGGTTTCACTAACTTATAAAGCATCAACATAGTTACTTGCCATTGATCTTCTGTCGCAATCCTCGGCAAGCTCTCTCCCCAAAGAGTTTCCGGAAGTCGAAACGGGCCATCTTCCAGCTCGATGATAGCCCAGTACCACGTTGCCACCTCTTTTTTAAAACAAACTTCCAAAGCTAAAAATTAAAATAGTTCTCATGTGCTGCTTATGCATTCGGGTGGTGGTGGTAGTGATAGCAAACACGGGTGAAAATAACTATGGGTAGGACAGATCAAATTAATTGGATGTCATGGAATGTAAACGGCCTAAGGGTTAGATCCAGGAGAGATAGGATTTTGAGTTATTTGAAAGATTCCCCAGCAAATATTATTATTCTCCAAGAGTCTCACTTAACTGAAGGTGAGAGTAAAAAATTTATTGGTGCACTTCGGTGGTTAGATTATGTGTTTTATACGCCACAGACATTTGTAACAAGAGGTATCTTATTGTTGGTTAGGAAGGGATTAGATTGCCAAATTGAAGATAGGAAAGCAGACATCAAGGGTAGGTGGCTTATAGTAAACATTAGGATTGCCGGCTTATTATACAATGTAATTGGATATTATGGCCCAAATCAAGATGATGTTAGCCCATTAGACGAGTTAGCTACAGAGATGCTGAGTTTTACGGGTTTTGTAGTTTTTGCTGGAGATTTTAACACAGTATTAGATTCTAAGTTAGATGATCGGAGAGTAGTAGAGCCCTTGTAAATAGTAAAATGGCAACTAAATTAAGAGGTTTGATGGAGCAATTTGGTTTGTGTGACGTATGGCGGTTGAGGGCAGGTCAGAATGCTGGGTATACTTTTTTTGATAAAAAATATCGCCATAAATCTAGAATTGATTACTTCTTAATTGATGTAAGATTATTGGGGAAAGTAAAAAAAAGTATGCATGTGGGGGCGTATCTATCCGACCATTCGGCAGTTATTCTGGAGCTTGTGACTGGAACTTGCGATTTTGAGTCTGTATGGAGGTTGGATCGTACAGTGTTATGTGATCAGGAAGCTATACAGTCTCTTCAGCAGGAACTTGACATGTTTATAGAACAAAATTTGGGCACGACAAGTCTGGATATTGTATGGGAAACAACTAAAGCTTTTTTGCGAGGCAGATTAGGTGCTATTGGGGCTAGCAGAAGAAGAAAATATTTTTCTGAGGTTGAAAATTTGGAATTGGCAATTAGGCAGGGCGAAGAAGCTATTGGAAACTGTGAAACTGCACAAAAGGATGAGATTATTCAAAATCTGGTGGAGTTGAAAGAGAAATTAATTTCCGTTTTGAATAGGCGGGTAAAAGAGAAATGGGAGGCTAGCAGATTAGCTCATTTTGAATACGGGGAGGGTACTAGTAAATTACTAGCTTGGAAAGCTAGGATTGACAGGGTTAGAAATATAATTAAAGAAGTTAAAGTAGAACGATCAGGCCATATAGTCACGGATACTAAGGATATTGTGGATGCCTTTTTCAATTACTTTGCAGAGGTATATAGAGAAGATTTGATCCCTGATATGAATTTGATAGAAGATTGGTTAATTGCTTTAAAACCCTTGTCTGATGACTTACAAAATATGTTGGATCAGGAGATTGTTCAGGGGGAATTAGATTTGGTTCTCAAACAAGCTAAAAAGGGTAAGGCACCTGGCCCAGATGGTCTACCCGTGGAGGTGTATAAGATTTTATCTGGTAGTTTGTCACCATTATTATTAAAAGTATTTAATGGGGTTTTCTCAGGCAATGTAAAGCTTCCCGCTTCCTGGAATCAGGCCAATATAATTGTTATCTCGAAACCTGGGAAATCGCCAAGATATATGGACTCATACAGACCAATTTCACTTCTGAATAGTGATTATAAAGTATATGCGAAGATTTTGGCAGATAGGTTGGTCAGGGTCATTCTCGGAATAGTTCATGAAGATCAAAAGGGGTTCATCAAGGGCAGATATCTTAAAGAATTAACATTTTCATTAATAACAAGCATTGACATTGCTACTGCTCCCTTTGGCGATCATTGCTTTAGATGCCGCTAAGGCTTTTGATCGTGTTAATTGGATCTATTTGAAGGCTGTAATTAGCCATCTTCGACTGGGGAAAAACTTTGGCCAATCTCTAATATCTCTCTATCAAGCTCCTACCTCAGGAGTGCTAGTTAATGGGGTCTTAACTAAAAGTATAAAGGTAATGAGGGGTACGAGGCAGGGCTGTCCTCTATCCCCTCTTTTGTTTGATTTATATATTGAACCTTTAGCCTGTAGAATTAGGGAGCTAGATAACATCCCCCCTTTAGATTTCAGGGTTGGAGTAGAAAGATCGGCCTCTATGCTGACGATAGAGTTATTTTAACATCCGATTTGAATCAAGCTTTGACTGCAATAGAAACAATTACAAACAACTTTGGATTAGTTTCAGGATATCGTTTGAATGCAGATAAAACGGAAATTATGACTTGGAACCAAGCAACTGAGAATGTAATTTCAAAAAGACAGATTAGATATCTCGGGGTACAAATAACACAGGACATCTCACAAATTGCTACAACTAACCTGGCTAAAACTAGGAAGGATATTTCTAGTTTAATGAAGGGCTGGAGTCATCTTCCTCTTACTATTTTTGGTTGAGTTAATTGATTAAGATGATTGTGTTGCCAAAGTTAACTTTTCTGTTCGACTCTATCCCTCTCATGTTTGAAAAAAAGGGGTTGGCTAAGCTGCAAAGTGAGATAGGGTCCTTTATATGGTCTTCTAAGGGGTCTAGACTATCATGGAAAAAGATAAGGAGGAAACATATTAAGGGAGGACTGGCAGCCCCGGATTTTCAAATATATTCCTGGGCTTTTTTGCTTAAAAATTTTAGAATTCTCTTGGGGAGTCCAGGAAAATCAGCGATTGGGGAACTACTATCTATTTTGTTAAATATTGAAGGGGTCAATCATGTTGGGTTTATGTACAAATTTTCAGACCCAAAATTTTTCACAAAAGTAAGATTGAAGATTTTAAGAGACCTGGCTATGCTCTGGTATCGGGTCAGAAGGACCACAAAAATTCCTTACTTTAGTGCAAATGCACCAATTTGGGAAACACCGGGCGCCCCAAGCTGGACAGATGATTTATTGGCAAAGTCTTTAAAGGCAGAAGGACCCCAGAAATGGGGGGAATTATTCATGAATGGCATCCTGTTACCATGGTCTGAATGTAATTTATGTTGGGGTTCAAAGTTCTCCAAATTTAAATATTATCAGATTCAAAGTTGGGCTATGGGGAAAAACCATCTTATTGGACGCTATAACGATTTTGAGAGTAATTGGCCTCGTGAGGCAGCAGGGCATGTGGGCCCGACAGACAGTCTGCTTTGCAAAAGGAGATAATTAATGGTGGGGTAGGTGAGCAGGCCGAGTTAATTTTCGAATTGTAAGAAAGCTGAAGTAAACAATTATATAAAATAAAAAGTTTAGAGATTGTATTTAAAAAAGAGGGAAAGGACCTGTAAGGCCTGCTCCACAGTGTTGTTTGTCGAAAGCCGCCATTAAGAGCGCTCATGTCAGAAGTGTGTTTAAGGAAAATGTAAATTTTGTGCGGAGGGCGCAAGGTGGACCAATGTTGTTGTTAATGTGGGCAGGTGGAATTGAAGTCTGCAAAAAGAGCGAGGTTATTGTTTCAGTATGTGAGTATTAGTACTTGTGATGTGGCATGAGTCATGTTAGAGATTAGGACAGGTAGCTGTCACATAAGCTTTTTACAGGATATGAGTGGTGCTATGATGTACTGAAGTCTATATTGTAGTGTTCAACTTACAAAGATGCTAAGATTGAACAACTTAGGCCCATATTTATTAATATTTCATGCAATACAGCAAGTCACCTTGCTGAGCTGTGTTAAAGGGAGAGGGCTCTCTGCCTGTGCTGGCGCAAAACTGCTTGCTAGGACCAACGCAGGCATGGTACATGGGCGTCACATTGCAGGCAGGATTTTTATTGTGCAGGACATACACTTTCATGCACAAAAACTCCTCAGTGGCATTTTCTTCTTTCTACCTGTGCCGCACAATGTAGCACACTTAGAAAGAGGAAACAACGAGAAGAAACATATATATTTCTCCTTGTTGCGCCCCTGATGGGGAGGCGTAGAAGTTTGTGGCATTCCCAGTTCTACCAGCGTTGGTAAATCTGAGAATGAGTCACAATGCATGGGTGAATGCGTAGGAATACCCACACTCCACCCATGGTATGCCTCTCTCATGCAGAGTAATGCAAGGCAGCAATTTGCCCTGCCTTGCTTTACTGTAGATTTATCAACCACGCGGGGTCACACGAGGTGGCCTTGTGTGGCTTGGTACACCTCATTTAGGTTTTGCATCACTTTGCATAGCACAAGTGTATACTTGAATTATATGAACCTTAGATTGCAGAATAAACTGATGTTATTCAAGTTCTATTGTAAACGTGGGGCTAGTGGGGAACTAGTGGTTAGGCTTCAAAGTTTACCTGTAAGAGCATGGGATAGTATGTAGGAATAAAATACTAGAATGATTAAAAAGTGACTTAGCAAAAATGTGAGTTTTAGAAAATAGGTGATGTTGTCCGAAGGTATATTCCATAGTGCAAAGTATAATGTATTTAGACGCATGCAGCAAAAGTGTTAGTTTAAGATAGGTACACCCATTACTAGTTGGTGTAGTCCAAACTATTACGTATGAGCATCCTTGAACATACAATCTGTGAATTTGTGTTTCTGTGTTTATATATCATTTAATGTACAATCATGAAAGGTTATTATTTCTTTGTTCAGACATAACACAGTATGTTTTTGCAGGCAGAAACTGGTTTTATCAGATTGTCATGTAAAAGAAAACTATTCATGGAAAGAATAATTCTTTAAAGATCACAGTGCCTCCTCTGAGTTCTACAGAGCAGAAATGTAGCGAAAGAGGTGATCAGTCCAGAAGAAATTGGAGTTCTCTAACCTTTCTCAATTTGATGGCTGATTGTGCCTCTGATTTTCGTAACAATGAGGATCTATCACTTCCTCTAGTGTGGAACATGATGTGAGACAGTACACAGAAACCAATTTGTATTTGATCAATGTATCATGTGTTTTATTACACTGTTTAGCAAACGGGTTACTGGCATCACCATTTCGGATAGCCCTGATGTGTTCTTGTATCCATTCCTTGAGCTGACGTGTTTCACTTCCGGCATAGTTATTTAGCATTGGCAGACCAATGTGCATGCTACATGTCTTGTATTACAGTCAGTGATCTTATATTTGAGGTAATTATTATATTTATATTCATTGATTTTTTCGAAGGCACACATGCAGATGTTACAGTTGTCACATATGAAAAAAGTCTTTTGGTGCCTCAGAAAGCCAAGAGTGTTCCCTTGGTCTTGTTTCAGGAAATAGAAAGCTGTGACCAGTTTTTGTCTCAAATACCATCTTTTGTGGGTTAAACGTGGTTTGTAAGTCACTAATTTGTTGACAGTAGAATCTATTCTAAGCAGATGTCAATGTGTGTTCAAAATCCTGTACACGTTGTGGCTGTGTACACTATACGGTGTGACCATTGCCGTATTATTCCCATTATACTTATTGTGGATACTCTGGGAAAGAAGTGATTTTCTGTTTGACTGAAGCATTTAATTTTGGCACTTTTAAGCAGATGTAGTGAGTATCCTCTAGACAGGAAACATTGATCAGATGCTTTTAATTCCTCTGAGAATGCCTGATCAGCACTTCAATTTCTTCTGATTCTTGTTAGCTCTCCTAATGGTATTGAAGCAATTTGTGATTAAGGATGTGCACTTTCTGCTTGTAGAATGGTATTATGGTTGGTTCATAAAAATGTCTAGAAACTATTTCGATGTCCCGATGCATAGCAAAAAACATCAAGCCATTCATTGGAACAAATATTGTAGTTTGCAGTGAATGTAATATGTAAGAGTTGGGGGGATATTCACAAGGAGCTATCGCCGAGTTAACAGCACTTTATCGCAGCCAAAGTTGCAATAAATGTATCGCCCCATTCACAAGCTGGTGTTAACAGCCCACAGCACCAGTTTACCCGCGATAGCTGCCACAAAAAACATTCGCCACAGAAGACCCCCGCAACTATTGCTAATGAGATGCAGAATAGGCGTTTCAGTGCCCAAAGCCGTGAAAACACCACTCCACAACATTCACAATGACCAGCCAGAACTGCGATAAGAACACAAAACAGGTGATAAAGCGCGTTAGCAGCAAGAAAATAACACCTGCCCTGACTTGGTGCAAAGTCAGACCACAGCCTGCACCACAAAAGGGAGCCCAGCCCACAGTCACATTGGAAGGGCAACAGATGCCACGGAGCCACTGGACATGCGGCCCGGACACCCAAGAGGGCCACAACACCCACCGCCACCACCCCAGGACCCCAACACCCACCTAGAATGCCCCCCCGGACCACCACAGAGGCTGCGCAGACAAAGACAGCGGACCCCCAGGCACCAGCCTGACAGACCCAACACCTGACAATGTCTTTGCCCACTACAGACACAAAAGGACAACCATCCTACGCATCCTGACCAACAACACCCAACAGGCTGACGGCAACAACACAGCGGACAAACAACAACCCACTCCACACAAAGCTGCAGGCTGTGCTGCACCTGTTGGCCCCTGGTACACCCAAACCAACACCCGCCAGAGGTGGAGGAGTCTCACAGCCAGCCACATCCAAGTCCCTTCCACCTGTCCTGGACATCACCATCAGCCTGGTACCCCAGTCCCTATACGTCTAACACAATGCGTAGGATCCGCTGGAGACCAAGCAAGGACCATACGCCATAGCTGGATGCACGCACGTGTTGGGGGCAATCCACAGCACACATGTCATACCTGTGCCCCCTATTGACACAGCACACAATCACCGCAACAGAAAGCACACGTCACACATCAGTGTGCAGGCAACATCCGAACACCGTGGAACCTCCACCAATGTCGCCTCCAAATACCCAGCCACTGTGCATGGCCCCTTCATCCTCCGACAGTCCAGCAGCAACCAGTGTTCCCAGGGTGGCACCAAGGGAAATGCACAGCCCCATGCAAGTTCCAAATGAACACCCCACTCACCTCAACTAAGGCAAAACATAATGAGACGACATCAAAATTGCCTATCACAAAATGTTTTGAGCCCTTGCCTGTTGCAGGTACTTGGGCCTCCCACACGAGTGAGGCACCATTTTTAACGAGAGACGAGGGGGAACGCTGGGTGGTAGGAAATTTGTGTCAGCCCAGTGATGCCACTACTTTCCCACACAAAAATATGTGGAAAAAGTGATACATTTGACGTTTGCAGGGGATTCTGGGTAAGAAAAAGTTGGGGGATCCATGCAAGCTATACCTCCCTATAATCCTCCAGGTGTCTAGTTTTCAGAAATGTGTGGGTTTGGTAGGTTCCCCTAGCTGGCCGCCGAGCACGGGGCCAAAAACCCAGGTGACCCCCCTTGCAAAACCAGGTTGTTTTGTGATAGGCAATTTTGATGTCACCTCAATAAGTTTTGAGCCCTTGCCTGTCAGGGGTACTTGGGCCTCCCACACGAGTGAGGCACCATTTTTATTGGGAGACCTGTAGGAACGCTGGGTGGTGGGAAATTTGTGTCAGCCCGGTGATGCCACACCTTTCCTCCACAAAAATGTGTGGAAAAAGTGTTTTTTTTCAGCTACATTTGAGGTTTGTAGGGGATTCTGGGTAAGAAAAAGTTGGGGGAGCCACGCAAGCCATACCTCCTTGGAATCCAGCGGGTGTCTAGTTTTCAGAAATGTGTGGGTTTGGTAGGTTTCCCTAGCTGGCCGCCGAGCACGGGGCCAAAAACCCAGGTGACCCCCTTTGCAAAAACAGGTCATTTTGTGATAGGCAATTTTGATGTCGCCTCAATACGTTTTGGGCCCTTGCCTTCTCGCGGGTACTTGGGCTTCCCACACGAGTGACGGACCATTTTTATTGGGAGATCTTGGGGAATGCCGGGTGGCAGTGATCCACTGGGGAGGGGTACCATTGGAAAGGGGAGATTCTCCCCTTCCCAATGATACCTCTCTCGTCTTTCTACGTGCTCAGGGGGCTGAGATAACTAGAAAGGGAAGCTGAAATGAGCCTAAAGGCTCATTTCAGTTTTGGTTTCAGTAAAATGACGTCAGCGCGACGTGCACGCTGATCGTCATTTCACTGAAACGGGGGGGCCTCGGGAGCTGGGGAAGCTCTTCCCCAGCTCCTGAGGCTACAGGGGAGAAATAGAAATCCCTCTGGTGCCTGCACCAGAGGGATTTTCAGTGCCATGTTCCAGGACGGTCGGGAGCCGTCCTGCGCACACAAGTACCGTGGCGCAGGAAGGCTCCCGGCCGTCCTGCGTACCAAAGGGGTTAAACAACAAGAGGAAACATTAGAAGATGTGCAACCATCAATTGGCACTATACAAAAGCAATTTTCAGCCCTTAATCTCCTTGATTAGAGTGGAACCAGCAAAACAATATACTATTGGTAGGCCTGCTGGAAATAGTGGAGGGGTCAGATATGGTTGAATTCCTGGAGAAATAGCACTCCACAGCAGTAGCCCCCCCAGGGACTGTCCCAGTTTTTTGCACTGGAAAGGGTGCATGGAGTGCCTGCGAGAGGCCTGCCACCAAGAGGGAAGGTTCACCCAGTGGTGGCACGCCACCTCCATAGTAGGGAGAGGGACTTGATTCTGTAAAAGGTTTGTTCCCGGGTCATATGCAAGTTGAGAGTAGCCAAATGGCTGTGTTCCAGAACTGTACACTGACAGCTCAGAGTAAGAGTGTGTCATTACTGAGGGGTCAAAAAGGAAATGTTACTATCGCCGCCAAATTGAAGGTGATGATAGGCGGCCACACAATGTTCTTTGAGGACCCTTCTAGTTCTTACAACTGGTTAGGAAAATATAAGGCGGGTGTAGAAGGTACTGCATTGCATCAACCACTGAAGAGGAGATGGCAGAGAAAATGAGATACACTTGGATCAACCGCTCTTCCAGGAAACAGGTAAAGCAAGAACGAGCAGCGGCAGTTGAAACGGCAAACACATTTCATGCCTTGACACAAATGGGACACAGCGAGAACATACTGGAAGCTACGCAGGATACCTCGGACTAAAATACTCTACTGGAGAAAACTCAGACATGACCCCAGCTGACACCAAGGACTGTAGTTGATTTATGATAATCTCTTGTCATAAAGGACGCCATGGGAAGCAAACCTACAGTGGCTCCTGTAGGCAGGTATGCCCTGGGGATTCCTGAGCATTAGAGGGAGGGTGCTGGGTCCTCGTTCAGGAGACTTAAGTTATGTTGAGCACGAGGATATAAGTGGCAGGCCAGTGGAAAAGATGAAGCAGGAACTAGGACACTACCCCCTATAAGGGAGTTTATACTGGATGTCAACATAATGTTTGGTTAATTGAGCAGTTGGCAATTGCCATTCTCACCTGGTTTGTAGAAGCTGGGGAAGGTTTTACCACACATACCCGGACCAATGGCCTGAACATCAGAAAAAAAGCTATTGGGACATGGGAACGGTGGCTATCACAACCGTACCACTCATGGACAGGGGTTATTCACTTGTCCTGGGAGAAGCAGGCACCCCTACACAAATTGCTAATAGTATCACATCTACCATGACACAACTAATAATTAAACACTCATGACACAACTAATAATTAAATACTCCCTCCTCACTTAAAAAATGATGGGAATGGGGACGCTGACTAACAGATACAAGGCTTTAGAATATTTGAGGATGTGGAGAGTAGACATAAAAATTATACAGGAGACACAGCTAGTGAACCAAGAAGTGAAGAAGTTGAAGAGTTGATGAATGGGCCAAGTATGTCGTACAAGCAATGTATCCTATGCTAGGGGCTACCTGATCTGGGTGAGGCCAGGTGTCCTGTTCAAAGTGGCCACTACATACATTGATGGGGAAGGTAGATATGTGATAATGCAGAGGAGAATAGACTGATTCCATGTAATGCTGGGAACCCTCTATGCCCCAAACATGGCACACATGCAATTTCTGACCTCTCTAGCGCCATGTTTGTCTTGGGGGGTGTGACTGCCTTGGATTCTTGGAGGGGGACTATAACTGTAGCAGATGAAAACTTAGACTGATCTCCATTGCCACTTACAGACTCACCAATTATTAAATTATTGCAGGAGTTTATGTAATGGACAATAAATTGGGGCCTAGGAGACATTTGGAGAAAGACTAAAAAATAATTGACATAGAGAATACCTCTACTCATCAGTGCATGATCTGCATGCTAGACTAGATAGAATGATGTGCAACTTTAGAATTATTGAAACAGACAGGAATGCATAGTATCTCTTCCGCACTCTTTCAGATCATAATCCCCTGCTGATATCTGTTAAATGGGGGCCGGGCCTGGCCCCAATACCAACGCAGAGACTGCGAACCCCACTACTGCATAAACCCACATTCAAGGAGCACTGTAGGAAGTGATATAGGATTACTTCCAAGTTAAATTTTCAACGTACTGAACGCCTCGATATTGTGTGGGGGGGCCGTCAAGCAATGAAGCATGGTCACTGCTCAAGTAAAGCTGTAGGATTTAAGAAATCACCTGAAACAGGTATTAGAAGAGAATATACGTAAGCTATAACAAGAGCTGCCTATTACCTCTCAGCAAAGATCAACACTTTTAGAAGATAGAAACATGATACAGCATGTGAATGCCTGGGCACCATTTCACACCGAAAGTACACAATATTACAACGTGCAGAAGGAGGTTTAGCAAGTGGACTATTAGCTTGGCTGAAACAGTCAGAAGATAGAAGCAGCTCAATCACTGGAATTAGAACTCATTCTAGGACAGTTGTAAATACACAGATTGACATACATAATTAGTTTCTGAATTTCTAAGAAAACCTTTATGGTGGACATAACTGGTCACGGGAGAGGAGATTGAGGCCTTTGTGAAGGGTGACCCTGGCAAACCTGCTGGATGAAGCCAGGGAAACCATACGGGGATCCATAACTGAGGCAGAAATGAATGTTGCTGTCAGGGATCTCGTAGGGAATAAACACTAGGCATGGATTAACTTCCTGCCAAGTTTTTACAGACATGCACACCCTTTCTCATGACACAAATGGCAGCATTATGTGCTGACACACTACAGGAAGGCTCTTTACCTGCTACTACCATGGGGGATGCATCTGATTCCTTTACAGTATTTTGGGGGATGAGAAAGGGTCTCCCATAATTGCTCATACTGTTTGCCTTAGCGTTGGGAACATTTCCATACAGTATGAACAGAAGGGTGTGGTGGAGGAATTTCTTTGCAGGACAGAGAATACAACATCTCAATATAAGCAGATGGCACGCTACCTCTGCAATGCTTAGAGTGGCATACCTTGGACTGTGCACACCCCATAGGAATTGGGTAGGGTCTCTGACATCTGCACTAATTGTACAAAAATATGTGCATTTCCAAACATGCAGCAGCCCCCACAAATGGCGAATGGTCACAGAATTCACTGGGAGTCCCAGACGTTTAGATACATGGGAGTGAATATTTATGATAATGATAGAGACATCTGGGAAGGGGAGTTGGGAGGGACACTGCGGACCATGAAGGGTAGCACTGAATTTTGGCATTCCTTTAAACTGCCCATAATGGCAAAGAAAGCACTATCTAAGGTGTTGATGCTCCAATGTGTGTTGTATTACTTTGCCAACCTCCTGGTTTGAATTCCCCAATTCTGATTCAGATCCCTGAATGTAACGCTCTGAGAGATGATTTGGGATGGGGTAGACACAAGATGTTTCTGAGTACTTTAAAGTGACCAGTAAGAGAAGAGTGACTGGAGCCCCAGATAGTGAACTGTATTATCTGCCAGCTCAGTTGCAATGGATGGCTCAATGGCTTGCAGGATATTGTCTTGCAGAATTGGGACCTGTGGGGTAACACATCGGGAGGGAGCACTGAAAGTGCTTTTAGTGGGCACTAAGTTGTGGGCAACTGCATGTCCTAGATTTCTTGCTGTAGCTAGTCACAATTTGAAGAGAATAGTAAAGAAAACAGCACTACACTGGATGTATGCACCTGCACTGCCATTGATAGGCTTACCAACCAACAGCATGAAGAAGGTTCTTCATGGCTAGGCAAATGGATGAGTGGTTGGAGCCTGGATTTACAGATTTATATATTATGAGAATGGGCTACTCAAGAACTTGGACTCTCTGATTGCTGAGGACAGTCCGTGTGAATCTCAGTTTCTAGTATAGAGCTCTGCTGCGCTCCATAGAAAGTATGTTCGAAAGCTACCATGCTGAACTACAGACATGTGATACCTTGCAGGTTTTATTCACCATTGGGAGATGGCCACAAACTGGTACATTGATTGTACAAGTCTCTCCTATCCATAACCAAGAGTAAATTGCCAACCCTGAGCATACTGGGAGGAAGAAAGAGATAGGTAGAGACATAAGGGATTAGTAATGGGAGGATTTCCTTGAACACCCACATAGACTCTCCAGAAACACCAGTTTCAAGTACAAAGAATGTAACTATAATGTAATTGCAGAGATGGAGACAAGCAGGGCATAGATGTACTTTAATAGATGCAAACTTTCTGCACATGACTTGGAGCTGCGTAGTATTAGCTCGCTTCTGTCAAGAGGTTGGCGAAGGAATTGACAACAACATCGAATAGGACAAACCTGAGTAAGGTGGAATATGCTTACTAGGCTGTATACTCACCACCCAAGGGGAAAGAGAGTGGGCTCCAAGTTCCGAGTCATGACGTTAGTGCTTGCTAGACAAGCTATAGCTGTTAACTGGAAATCTCCAAATGGTCTTCCTCACAGAAGATGGAGGGAAGAGGTCAAGAAATAGGCAGCTGCATAAGGGGAGACCATATGACGTGAGTTACAAAGGGGATTACTTAAGCACCCTATCGCTGAAGTGTGGAGGGAAGAAGTGGATTCATTTGCTCAACCTACTGGACAAGATAACTTGTAAAATGCATATCATCGAAAGGAGAGAGAAGAGAGTGGAGGAACTACAATATAGCCACACCGTACGTTCATATTAATTCTGCTATCACTACAAGGAGAACAGGGTACAAGGTTGTGATGCAAAATGTGTTATTGAAGTCCTTAGATATTTGAGTTACAAGCCGATTTCTATTGTAGTTAGATGATTGAATTCATGAATGGAACAGCTTATAACAAACAAAGCACAACTGTAAAAAATTATTACAAATCTGATATATTGTGATAGTATGTGGAATAATGACGGTGTTGAGCATGTAAAACGGCTGACCGACCTCTGTCACTTTCCTCACTTCCCCGAAGTTAATTGCAAGCAAGCATCGGGAGGCTTTAAGAGAGACCAAAAGAGAGTACGGAAGGGGTAGGTAGACAGAAAGAGATCAGAGAGGGAGAATAGAGAGAGTGAAGAGAAGAAGAGAGAGACGTGGATGGGTGTAAAAAAGAGATAGCATGATGAAACCAAGGGAGCAGGGCTGGTTTGAGCATTTTTGCCAGGGCTGTTTTTGGTTCCCCAGTCAGGCACCGAGTTAGCTCAACCCACATTTCTCCCTTTGCCTCTTCAATACCGGAATCATGTCATGAGCGATCATCTATTTAACTTACCACATATAAGTAGTGGGATGAACAGGAAAATGTCGGTAACGCCAAATTTGGAAACGCCGCACTCTGACATTTTTAAACAACAGGAATGCGGCTTATTTATAAAAATACAGTGTACCCCTGCATTTCCCCTAGCGCTGGTGCTAAAAAAGATGCCTGGCACCAGCGCCGGCACCATGTTGGAAGGGTTCCTGCTCTACAGGGGCGATTGTTTATGTGCAGGAAGGGAGGCCTTCCTGCAGATAAACAATCTTTAAAGGCGATTTGCTGTTTATATGTGTGCTGCAGAATGTAGCACACATAGAAAGAGCAAAATCCAAGGAGAAATTAATCATTTCTTCCTCGTATCGCCCTCCTAAGACAAGGTTTTACCTGGCCTTAGTTTTTAGCGCTGCCCCATTCTTGTCAATATGGGGCAGTGTCAAAAAGCAATGAGTGTTGTGGTGGAACGGCCACTGCAACAGCCATTGCCCGCCCCTTTGCCACAGCGGAATGCTGTGGAAAAGGGCATATTAAAAAGGTGGCATCGAGCCACGTTAAGTAGCTTAACGCCACCTTGGAAATATGGGGTATGGAGTAATGCCACCGGACCATCGTTAAAAGTCATGCTCCGGTGGCATTAGGGGCTTGTAAATATGCCAGTAGTCTGTTGAGTTTACCTCAAAATTTTCTTTGCACAATCCAGCACTGAAAACACAACGAAGGTGTTTAAAGATAGTTGGGTATATGTACAAAATGAAGGGAAAGAGACACAAGTGTTAAATATATGATTCACCTGACAAACCTGTGGTAGTGTAATAATTCATACTCTCGAGCCACCAATGGAATATGCTCAAAGACACTTAGTTAGGTATTTGTGAAACAGTGGCCTGTCTGTCTAAATTATAACACCACAGAACGTCGGTCCTATATTAGGGGTGGGCGGAATTTGCGGAAGCCACTTTCGCAAATTATCGCGAAAATGTTAAAAATCTCCGCAAACAAGCGGAAATATCGCGAAGATGCGGAAGTTTTTTTCCCGCCCGTTCGCGATATTTTCTGCATGGTTGCGGGTCGCTAACTTACCCCTGCGGTTGCTCGCGGGCGCGGCCATCTTGTTTTCAGTTGTCTCGCGGTGCATGATCGCGAGAAGAAAGACGTGATCGCGCGACGCATGACGTCACTGCGGACGCGAACTGTCACGAGACAGCGCAAATGGCTAAAACAATACAACATCTCATGGAGAACGCGACCGGATCGGGAAAACTTGTCGGCGAACGCGGGGATTCAGGTAAGGCGATCGCGCGCGCGCGAGAATGTAATATTTTACAGCGCGAGCAAGAACCAAATTATCGCAAAGCTGCGGAATGCGGAAATTTTGACATTTCCGCGCTCTCCGCGGAACGCGGAAATGCCAAATTATCGCAAGTTCCGCGAACGGAACGGAAATTTTGCCCAGGCCTATCCTATATGCAGTTAGCATTGAGTCATTTATGAAGCCCATGATTTTCTATTGAGGTTCTTTGTTTTAAGAGAATCCTTTGCTTTTGGAACTATGTTTTTGTTTCTGGTACATGAATCTAATGAAAAGTGCTAATATTATTTCACTAAATGTAAATTGAAACCATGTGTGCACTCTTGGCTGTGTGCCTGCTGCCAGATGGGATTGAGTTGTTTCACTAATGTCTATCCAATCCAGGCGTAAACAAATTCCCGAGGGAGCACCATAGGGGATTTAAATGCACGTGCATGGTACTCCTCAGAAATAATAAACCTGGGTCATGAACCCTATGCCTGGCCACAACGTTTTGGAATATTTTACGTTTCTCTTTAAAAAAAATTACCTGTAAAATCAGTGCAAATATATTTGGAAAATTGTGCTGGAAAATTCATCACTTTAGGGAAAACGGTCCCACCCTACCCTTCTTTCCCAAACACTCCAAGAAGGGGTCGGAGTCCGTCACTCAATGTCCCATTCTGAGTCAGTATTCCAAAGTTTGCAATAATTACGCTGCATCCTAAATTTTCACTCGGCACATTTCAAACCTGCTAAAATGTCTCAAAATGAGGTAAAACATACCAAAACCTTGTTCACAAATTTAAGTACCGCATATTATTGCCCATTCTGAACTGAGGAACTCGGGATGATACAAAAGACTGCACCCTATGTTATCAATATTTCCTTGGGGCAAATAATATAGTGCTTAATCTGAGCCGGTGCTTTCGGGTGCTCAGCACTGGCATCTAATCCTCGGCACCGGTGCTTGTAGCACTAGATAAGGACACACTTATTTAGAGAGCACATTATTTTTCCCAGACTCACAGGATGTTGAGCCACGCCGAGACTCGACCCGGGTTCTCCAGGTTAATAAGTGCCAGAGCCCTAGTCAGGAGGCAGTTTGCACCAGCACATTTCTCCTGTTAGTGCTGCCTCCTGAGGAGAGCCCCGGCACTAATTCTTTTACAAATTAACCACAAGAATCCAGGAAACTAATTATGAAGTTTTCAGCGTTATATGGCTCTGCTTCGAAAACATTTTTCACGTCTACCATTAGATGCTTGTCAGCTTCCAAGACCAGTCTGATGCAGGCAGTGGGGCAGTATAAATCAGCTTTAGGGATGGACAAATCAAGCATGTGCTAGTCAGCCGGAGGGAAGTGGGTTAGGTGTGATCATCCAATCAGAGACCTCCCGGAGAGCACACAATCTCTCCAGGAATGAAATGCGTCACTATACCCAAACCCTAACAAGATTTAAACAATAGAAACAAAAGCCCTTCTGAGGAAGAAGCAGGGATAAACATGTGTGGTAAGGAGCATGGAGCATCATAGAGCTTCAGAGGCAGGCCAGGTCTCGTGCACTCCTGCCCCTTGAGTGATCTTAATCTAAGCTCTCCAAAGGAAGCTCTGTTCCTGCTGGACTGACTGCCCACACTATCGAGCATAAGGGATTGACAAAGGGCGTTGTGTGGGCGGGAAGGGAGGTGGGAGGAGAGCTATGCTATGACAGCTATGGAGAAGAGGAGTTTGGGTGTGGTGCACAGACCACCTGTGAGATGATCAGACATGCATGCTTTTCTGTAAAATTAGTTCTTCATTTCTGATATTCCTAGATGTTTACGATTTTATAAGAACATACTGACAAGAACAGCAATTTCCTCAAAGGGTCTTCATGTAATATATATTTTTGGCAGATAACTTGGCCAGGGAGCAAAATATGCCTTGCACACCAGTCCAGCTGTTTTAAGGTGATGTTTTGTGATGGATTTATTAATAACAAACACATAGAACTCTTTACCATCATCCTAAATAGGCGATAAGTAAACTTTGACTACTATTTTCACCTCTCTCACTGAAAAATAAGCTGAAAAGTATGTTTATGGTTTACTCAATGAAACACGAACACGTGAGCGAAATGAGCTAATGTTACTGTTCTGTCTCTAGTGCGAATATTCCCTGTTTAGAGTACAAAAATGGAAACAGCAAAAGTATCCGTCCATCCATTGACCCACCCGCCAGTTTTTCCATTCGGCCGTCCATTCATCCATCCATCCATCCATCCGTCCGTCGAGCTCCCCCCCCCCCCCCCCACTGTCTGCGTGCCCGCCTGTCTGCTGAACATCTTTTATCATTGCTATACATATACTACTGCGATCAATCACTTCAACACCAAATGAATCACCCTAAACTAATGCATATACTTAATTGGAAGTCAATGCAAATCTCAGATATTGGTATGGATACATGTCCAACCCTCATTACCATGTGTCTGACAGCTAAATCCCACGCTATTGAAAGTTACTCATCAACGTTTGCTGCAGGATTCAGAATGAAGCATTGATGCTCCAGAGAGTAGAGGCGATGCCTTCATTATCTGGGCTTCTTCTACAGTAAAAGTCAACCTAATATATTGAATCTTGCTTTCAATTTGTCTTCACCTTGTTTTCTTTTTCGTAGGTTTTAGATGACTAAATCTTGGAAAAACAACGTGGTGTTGCTTTGGATTTCAGTATATTAGATCCCTTGCAATAAAACCACTACATCTGCAGAATCATTTCTGCTAAACTTGATGAAAATGAACATAAAATGCTGATGGTTAACGGGTAAGTATGTGCTTGCAGCAATGGAAGGTTGCGCCAATCCACTATTTGTCCATTTACAGCTTTTTAAGTTGGTTCTGGAGGAGCTGCAGCTGCTCCCGTCCCCTTTAGACCATATCCTAATCTCTGTTCATCATGATTAGGCCGAAGTTAAACTTCCCAAAGATCTCTTTGTGGTTAGAAAATATGTTTGGAAAACTAACAACCTCTGTTTTTATAAGGTTTTGTCATCACTAAATTGTCCTTCAAACCTTTGACATATTTATGTCTATATTAAACTTACTAGCTGTTTCTAAGAATACTGGTATTGTGACATTGATATTAGTAATTTCCTGAAGTGCATTTTTCCCCAATAGTGATGCTAAGACAAT
This sequence comes from Triturus cristatus, assembly GCF_964204655.1. NCBI lineage: Eukaryota > Metazoa > Chordata > Amphibia > Caudata > Salamandridae > Triturus > Triturus cristatus. The sequence goes on from NC_140591.1 coordinate 1,195,355,815, forward strand.
GACACCGCAGAACATACCACCTTCTTAGGTCCCGCTTGAAATAACAAGCAGGTCTTTAAGTGTGTCCTGGAAACTGGGCAGAACTGTGTAGAGCCGATTTTAAATAGCCAATTTGAGAGCTAGCCATTAAGACTCAAAAGTTCCTTTCAACCTTTTGCTTTGGGAAAATGTGGTACTACAGATTGTTTCTCCATTGCTGATCACAGAAAACGTGCCACTGATATCGCATGACCATATAGATCAAGCAATTGATGACCCTGTCAGGTGTAATGACATGCAGGTCCCCTACTTTAAACATTGAACTGGACGTCAATGAAGTGAATGCACAACTGAGGAAACGTGGTGGCATATCCACAAGCGGCAGCGATAATTATCGCTGGCCGCCCTTAGCGTGAGGAATTTTATCGCTGGCTATCGCAGATAATTATCGCCATGCTAGCGCTGCATTAACAATGCATAGCGCAATGGCGATAATTATTCCTGTGATAGCGATATTTTCCATGGAACATAGCTGGTTTTCCAGCGATGTTCCATGGAAAACAGCGATATCCTTGTTGATAGGGCTGGGTGATCTCAGTCCTATAATCCACCACCCATTGGCTAACATTGTTTAGTCAAAGGAAAAGCAGGCATAAGGAAAATAGCGCTAACCAAGGTTAGCGCTACTTTTCTTATCGCTATGCTTGTTAGCGTGCCCATTGATAAATGTCGGTTAGTGAAATTTCTCCACTTATTTTGGGACAGAACGCCCACTTTGCATCTCTTTAGAGATGCAAAGGTGGGCGTTACGGGAAAGGGCGCTAAGGCAAGGATTCACGGGATAGCGTGACCTTGCTGATAAAGCGATAAAATTATCGCCGCTTTTCCTCCGAAAACGGACGCAAAAGCGGCGATAATTTTATAGCGCCGCCTTGTTGAAATGCCCTGTGGTCCCTTGAATTGGTACTGGATACCAACATTCCTCTGAAGTGCTCAACTTCCCAAGAAAACCAGGCATTCTAGTAATGTCTGTGAACTACTAGATAACAAGGAATGGCTAGAAGGGATGGGAGATGTTTACAAACATTTCATACTTAATAAATGTCAAGGTATGTAGACTTCCATGCACCATGTTGAGCTGCTTCATACTTCAGACTGCTGTTCACACAACTTGGCCAGCTGACAATTGTACAGACTCTTGTTTCCAGCTGTCCCCCTGAAACCTCAATGTCCGTCATCTATATGTAATTTTGTAATTTTGTAAACTGTAAGACTACAAGAGTTACAATATATGTAACACGCACTGTTTGGTAAATCTTACCACTTTAATAACATGTCTGCAGATACATAGTGACTTTGATTGACACTACGCCACCGATTATGTCTCCGCGTATTACACCAACTTCCACACATAACAACAACTTAAGCAGATTGGTCACTTTCAGAGCACCAATCCACTCCACACATTGTACTGTATTGTAGTGCAGCATTTAAATAGTGCTTACTATTATGTGGGACCCTTAAGGGCTTGCCCATATGCATAGGATACTACACTGTGTAGGGTGTATGGTTAATAGGATGTTGTCTTTGGTTTGATCCTATCAAGGAAGTGTTTCCATGTGTGTAATGACCACCGGGGCACAGTTATCATGTTATTGGATGCAGTGCATAGCAGTGTGCTGGTAGCTTTGAACAGTTCTGAAGGTCCCTTTAGGGTATTTAATAGTCTGCTTAGCTGGTTACTGCACTGTGTTGTCCAATCTGAGAATTTGTGTATTGTTGCGGTCCTGAGCTGTCATGGTTGGAGAAAAATGTGAAATGGAGAGATCTGTTCTTATGAGCATTTTTATTATTAGTATCACATATCTGAATGTCTTTGTGAGATGTAAAGAAGCAGTCAGATTGTATAGATATTTGGGACCGGTAGTGGTGGACTATATTAAACATCTCCAAATTATCTAGCAATGTGTGACAGATCTCTTCAGTTATTCCACACCTGTTTATTTGGTGATGTGGTTTTTTGGATGGCTGTACAGTGCTGTTGATGGACACCCCTCATAGCAGATATGTCTTACAAGAATTTATGCAGTATAGGTTGTAATTTGCTGCTGAACACTGAGTGTTATGGTCTTAATTTTATTGTGGCCCATGCCTGTTATATATGTAAGTATATAGCTATATAATGCCACTGCAAAAAATAGGTAAACCATTCTTAGCTTACCTGCTTATCGAAAGCAGTTCTTTGTTTGAGTCATTTATAAATTTGCGGTTTGTAAGCTGAGGATTGTGCTTCAGGGTGTGACTCATTCACAAATCAAAAACACTCCTTACACAGTGCTCCAAAGCAATAATATTTTATTTCCATTAGTTTGGCAAGAACACACAGCGTATTAAGGGCCCTATTATGATGTAGGTCAGAAAGCCTCCGTCCTGCAGTTAGAGGCTTTCCAACCGACATCATGGGTTTCACTTTCGACCGCTGCATTACAATGCTGGTGGTCGAAAGTGAAACTAGCCGTTCATTCTGGTTAGATTCAGACAGGCTCAGGGAGCCCGTCGGCCATTCAGAAGCTTCACCGTAATCCCTAAGGATGTTGTTTCTGCCATCGGGATTACTATGTCAGTTCTGACAGGCTTTCCATGTCGGGCTTTCTTACATGGAAAGCATGTCGGAAAGTGACTTTGGGGGCCCGAGCAGGGCCCTCATTCCTCCACAGCCTCTGGTTGGGGACCGAGGGGGCACCTATTGTGTCCCCTGTTAATCCCTACACCATTTGGCAGGCACCTTGTGGTGCCTGCGACGTGGGGCAGGGATTAACAGAATCTCACATTTCTCTATGGCAGCTTGTGCTGCAGCCAGTTTACGGCAGCAGCACAAGCTGTTATAGAGAATTGGGAGTATGCAATAGCACCATGTGCGGTTGCATTGTAATAGCAGTGCAATACCAGCAGTCGGTCGGTCCCTAGACCGCAACGGTGTCGGGTGGACGTAAACAGGCCCAAAGTGGTAATAAGATAGTGTGCCTTATTCGGGCAAACAATTGTTGTGCACATTAGTTTGCCAATGATACATCCAACACATTACCATTAAACTCTACTTATGGATGAGACAGTTATATGTTGCATTCATTAAACAGTTATAAACATGTACATAACAAAAGGGTATCTGTGCAGGTAGAGGGTGCTATTTAATCTTCTGTCTAATACTTCCTTGTGCATATGTCCTTTTTAGATATCATGGGATTTCTGCACCCACAAGAGGCAATGTTCAGTGATAACATCCTGTTCCAGGTGACAAGTCTTGTAGAACGTTTGCATAAAGAAAATACCTTTTTTTAAAGTGCATGCTTGGTTCGTGGGTCAAAGGAGCTCAGCGTACATCATCACACAGGCGTTACAATGGCATATGTGTCTTCAAAATCCCCAAAACATGGAGAGAAGCTCTGTTTTGTGCTCAGTTATACCCTTTGGCATTTCAAGTCTGGATGTACAGACCTACAAGTTGCATTAACACCTCCACAGAAACTCAGTTTGTTTTCAAGATAGTCAGACTTGTCACTGTGGTAACTCTTGTGGATACGGAAAGGATCAGGGCTGGGAGAGGGAGCCAGTGCAGCTCTACGGATTGCCTTTAAGTCCAGGTTATAAAATGCTTGCGCCAAGTCATCATAAACATGTTCGGTGCAAAGGTGCTAGCACATTCTTTTTTTTGGTACGTAACATATTTTAACTGTATTTCTTTATCTATCTTTAAATAACAACATGTTTATGTTAGAAGTGATAGCTGATACTAGGCATCCAGTCAATTGCATTTTTTACTGTGAGAATCTGCATCACTTCCTAAATAAGCATTTATTTCTCAATGTCACTACTGCTGAAGAATCAGGTGCCAAAAGCAAGGAACTTGGTTATTCATTGGGTATGCATCAGTACTTGTGGAACACCAGCAGCAAACAGCATGCCTCAAGTTGCACACATCTTCCGCTAATAAAGATAATGCAATCATAAACTATTCAGTAGCAAGGCCAACCTCAGAGAGCTTTTCGATCATAGACCTTAATGGACCAACTTTAGAAATGGAGCTACATATGTGCTACCCCTTCCTCTCCCACTCCCTCCATTGCACCAGAATGGTCCAAACCCTGTACTCTCCCACATATTGGTGCATAGACACCCAAACATGTACAGCCAGATGTGCTCACTGCACACACAGCCAACAACAGCTTCAGAATGACTCACGCTTACCAACAGCTGTAAGGTCAGTGCGGCTACCTTCTCATAGGAGCTCTCCAGTTCTCGTCGCAGTTTACAAATCTGCTCAGACTGCATCCCCTCCACCGCAGAGGATTTGAAATCTTGACATGCTTAACATATATATTCCCAGGCGTGGCCGGTTTAGGTAAGAGCAGTGGGGCGGGGCGGGGTGAAGTCGACAGATGACAAAATAGGGAAAATAAAATAAAAATGAAAATCAAACTAGTTACCTTGCGCTCATCGCTTGGCCGACTCAACAATGCAGCAAGTGCAAGGTAAGTGTTTTTATTTTTTATTTCATTTTCCCTATTTCTGTCGAATTGCATAGCCCCTTGCCCCACCCCACTGCCCCCCCCGCTCTTACCTGAATTGGCTGCACCTCTATATTCCAGAAAACATCTGCAATCACTGGTAGTCCATCATTAGTATGCAGAATGTACTTGTTAGACCTGGCACCTTGGCATGAGTCTCCCTTCCACTTTTTGTCGCCGTGCCTCATGTGTTTTGCTGGTGTTAGCTGCTCAGAGCACTGTGCCACTGCCAACCAGTGCCACAGTGCAAGTGCTCCCTATTTAAAATGTATATGTTGGTTGGATTCCATGATTGGCTTAATTGGTTTACTGTCAGACCCCAGTAAAGTGCACCAGGAGTGCCCAGGGCTTGTAAATACAAATGCTGCTGGTGGGCTTGCAGCACTGGTTCTGCCACCCACAGAAGCGGCCTAGTAAAATGTGTCTAAGGTCTGCCAGTGCAGAACCTGCGTGTAGCCTGGTACTGTCATGCTGACTGGGCAAGTGCACCCACTTCCCAGTCCCTAAACCTTCCCTTAACTTCATATTAGTCACCCCTATGGTAGGCCCAAGGGCAGGGTGCATTGTAAGCATAAGGTAGGACAAGCCCTGATGTGTGTGGCATGTCCTAATAGTGAATTACAGCCATTTTCGTTTTTCACTATTGTAAGGCTACCTGTTCCCATAGGCCAGAATGGGCTGTTAGAATTGTTACATCCTATGATCCTAAAAGACCCAGGGAACATGGTAGAAATTCGAATTTAGCATGCCTGAACTCAGAATAATAAAATACATCTTTTAGTAAAGCTTATTTTAATATTCTGTGTTTGCAAATACCACTTTTAGAAAGTTGGTATTTGCTTGCCTAACGATTTCAGCCCACCTCTGCTATGATGTGTATCTGCCTGTCTGGTTTGTGTGAGTGACAGGGCTGGGGAAACCCAGAGGGGCAGGGATAGGTAGCCTGGTGTTGAATAGAGAGATTGACATCCAGATGTGCACCTGGACTCTGAATAGGGCTGTGCTCTGCCACCACAATGCTGGCTCCACCTCCTGTGGAGCGGCTGATGTCTCTGCCCTGCACCCTGAATAGAAAGTCAGAGTCATGTCAACAAAGTGCTCAGGAACTGGTTTGGACTGGGCAAAGGCCCCTCTATCCCAGAGGAACAAAGGAATTAGGGGTATAAGTATTGGGACCCTGTTCCCAAGAAATTAGATCCTGCTTGACAAGAAGAACCTCTGCCTGAGGAGAAGGAACTGGGAAAGCTGTAAGGAGGAGTACTGTCCCTGACCAGTGGGATTGGCCTGCAGTGGTTGTCTTACTGCTGAAGGAGAGGAGAAAGACTACAAAGACTTTATTTCAACTTGTGCTTAAACAGATCTCCAAGGGCTTGGAAAAGAGCTTGCCTCCTGCTGAAGTCTCAGGAACAACAGACTTCACCCCCCAGCTCCCCAAAGTTCTTTGGAAGTGCCTGCTGCTGTTGTTGGGCCTTCTGAGGGACTGCGTGTCGCAAGGAGCTGGAAGCGCGACTCAAGGAGGAGAAGCGTGCCGCCGTCGGAGCTTCTGTCGTCGCATCTCGTAAAGTGTGTCGCCGCTGCAGCATCGCATCGAGCGGAAGCGTCTCGCATCATCCAAGAAGAAGCATGTCGCCATCGCAGCCATCGTAGCTGACGCATCGCACCGCATCAAGAGAAGAGTCTTGCATCGAGGAAGAAGCATGTCGCCATCGCAGCCATCGTAGCTGTCGTATTGCACCGCATCAAGAAAAGCGCCTCGCATCCACGGAGAAGCGTGCCGCCGTCGGAACTGCTGTCGTAGCATCGCGTAAAGGGGTGTCACCGCTGCAACATCGCATCGAGCGGAAGCGTCTCGCAAGCGTCGGAGAAGAGTGCCGCTGCCAAGGCCGCTGTCGTCGCATCGTGTAAAGGGTGACGCCGGTGCAGCGGACGCATCGAGTCGAGTCTTCTCGCAACATCGGAGCAGCGTAACGCATCTGGAAGATCTTCACGTCTTTATTTCTTTGCACCAAAAACTTCATCGCATCAGCATCGTTGCAACACTTTCGTTGCCCTGCGTGTCGCATCTAAGGTACATTGACTTAAGGTGTCGCATTTAAGAACTTAAGAGAACTAAGCAGACTTCTACCATCTAAAGTAACATTATTGTGTATTTTTGTCGTTTAATGGTCTTGTGGTAACTCTATATAAAGAATCCTTATTTTTAATATAAAAACCTGTGTGGTGTCCATTTGTAGTGTTGTCACTTGGTTACTGTATGTGTTCACAAATGCTTAACCTATAACGCTCTGAGATAAGCCTTGTCTGCTCGCGCCAAGCTACCTTGAGGGTGAGCAGGGGTTATTTTAGGAGTGTAACCCCTTACCCTGACTAGAGGAAAGGTTCCCTGCTTGTCACAAGTACCTACCTGTGCCAACCAGAGAACCCGGATTCTAACAGTACTCCTTTGAACACACTTTTATAAAGCATTGACAGGTTGTTTATCAGAATATCAATGTAATAATGATTGTGTGTACTGAATATTTTTTCAAACTTATCAAGGACCAAAATATGGAGAAGGTACGTGCAAATAGATAAGTATAGATTTACAATTCCTAATTCCACATCTACGTACCTTGAAGATGTATATTTCGTCAAGGTACATACATGTGGAGTTAAGTGTAGTAAAACTGTGCTTACATATAGAAACCTACATTGATATTTTGGCCCTCGATATTCTTGACATGATATTTTGTCCACACGACACCTGACAATGCAAACACAGTTCTTAACATAACCCATCTGACTTCTGTGTAGCTTATAATACATCTAAATTCTCGTTTTTCAGTAGATAAAATCCACTTTGCCCCAAATTAGTCATGACGCCCCTCCCCTCCCTCAATGGAGGTAATAAATAGAATAACAGGCTCTGCACATGTGCATATATGATTTACGTCAGCATTTTTTCATCTATATTTGCTTCAATTCAAGTTTTTTTGTTTTTTTAACTAAAGTAGGGATGCAAGGGATTAAAACTGAGTAGTATAGGTAAAATCACAGTGAAGCGATATTTTGACTACTGAGAGAGTTGTTTCACAGTGCAAAGAATTGTTACATGCAGCTTGTGCAACCGTAAAATAATGTTATTCTCCTTTCGCATTTGCTGTACTGGGGTAATAAACTCAAATTTGACCTTTGCACTGTAGTAATAAATGCGTGAATGAGAGTTTTTAGGACAGTTGATCTAAATAACATGTTATTGCACCTCAACTATTTCACTGCCAGGACAGAGAGAAACACTGCTCAGTAGGACCGCACAATGGGGACTGGGTTCAGAGTAGATATTCTTTAAGCAGATGTGACATCCGTTAATGATTTTGTACAAATTTTCCCTGATTTTAAATTTCAAATCACCAAACCTTTCTACATCAAGCAAGCAAACAGTTTGATCCTGCTTCAAACATTGGCAGCCAGTGGTCAATTCTCCTGGTTGGAGACCTTTGCATTGTACTCCATGGAACCCAGTGCATGTGTACCACTAAATTTCATGTTCACCTGCCTGCCAAGCAGCACACTCTGGCTTCAGCTGCCATTTGACATTTCTTTGCCACATCACTGACATTTCAACCATCTATGGTCTTCGGTTCTCAACAAGGGGCTCAATACCCGCAAATCTGTCACTCAACTCTCCATGCTAGAGGTCCAACACCTATAAGCTTTGGAGCATATCATCAAGGGCCTTATCTCTGCTTTTTTGGCTTTAAAAGCCAGAAAAGCGGAGATAATGTTTTTGCCCTATTAACAAGAGGGTGCTAACATGCATAATCGCATGTTAGTACCCTTTTACCCTACGCCTCCCTTTGCATCTCTTATGAGATGCAAAGTGGGCGTTCCTTCCCAAAATAACTAGAGAAATGTCGCTAACCGACATATCTCCAATTATCAATGGGCACGCTAACAAGCATAGTGATAAGAAAAGTAGCGCTAACCGTGGTTATCGCTACTTTCCTTACGCCTGCTTTTGGTTTGACTTAGCCATGATATCCAATGGAAGGTGGATATCATGGTTAAGTATGCCCTGCCCTATCAACAACGTTGCGCCAAATATTGTGCGATTATCGCTGGAATCCCAGCGATAATTGCACATTTGACAGCTAACTCGGTTATTTTTATCGCTCTGGAGATAAGTGTCGCTGATAGCGCGCTATCTCCGCGATAAAAACAAGCGATAGCCGAGAACAATTATCCTAGCGCTAAGTGCGCTTAGCGGTAATTATCGCCGGTCGTTGATTGTGCAACCCTGCACGTTCACCAGAGTGTGGTTTTATAAAGACAGCGTGTGTTAGGAACCAACAGAGAGGCGGGATTCACTCTCCTCATTCAAAACAAATCTTGATCAGGCTGCCTTTTATTCCATTTCACAACTGTGATGTATTTCCAGATTTGCATTTTATGACAATATGGCCTCTATCTTCTTAGCCTTTAGATTAATGCACAGTTTATTTCACAATTCACCAAATCATACACCAATGTGAAATCCAGAAAGTTTGGGTTATGAGGTGTGTCCTTACTTATTACACATGTATGTACATTGTGCGTGATATTGAATATAGCAGTACACTTTAAAACCTCATGGCAGAAGAATTTCTGCGTCATCATTCTATTTTCCAGCTCTTTTAAAATCACTTACTTGAATATTTTGATTATACTGATAGTCACTATAATTATACTTCTGAGGTAGTGTCCTTCCTTTAAATGGGCATATTGTTTTTCAACTAAGAATTGTGAAAAGTGAGTGTCAACTGTGAAGTGTTCCTCTAAACCATCCAGGCTCCTTGTTAGGATGGGAATGTCTCCTTCATGGTAAACAGGCATGCACCCTTGCCCTGAGTGCCGAATGCATGTGAAACAGTGGCCTGACTTCTGGTTTTGCCTTATCATTGCGCAGATCTAGTGTGTGTACAGTGGTCTAGGCCTGCCCCTACTAATGCGAGGTCCAGAGACTGCTCTGTGCCCCAGGGGACGCATCAAGCATGCCTTCATAATCGGCATATAGTGCTATCTATTCCCTGGGTGGAACACATAAATCAGTGATGGAAACAATCCATACATGATTTGTGAACCTTTAGAGTAACCAAACGTTTTACTCTGTGATAAAGAGAGTGCCATCTGCTGACCCTCTTTTCTAACATTCGCTGGTATGTCAACCCACAGAGTATTGCACTGAAGCGTGTGTGTGTGTGTGTGTGTGCGTGTGTGCGTGCGTGCGTGCGTGTGTGTGTGTGTGTGTGTGTGGTTTTAAGATGGAGACCCAGATATTGAGTTGAGGAAGATACAACCCCAACTTTTCCTAGAAATTCAACGAGGACCTTGTTAGCAAAAGGATACTGCTTAGTTCTTCCTGAACAGTAACATTTGTTAGATGGTAGGGGTGATGATTGGGACCACAGTTTCTTTTGCTCAAAGTGAAGAAGTTTCTAGTCATGGCCTGTGCTTTTCTCTGAATCTCTATGGTTGATGCTTCAAGAAGGCTGATAAAATACAGGTGCAGGGTTCTCTCACACTTCAGTGCGAGCATGTTTTGGATACTCTGACTTGAAGCCAGCCTCATTGCTTACTGCTGTGAGAGCCGTCACCTTGTACAAATGTTGCGTGTGAGAAACAGCCAGAACATTCGATATAAAAGAGAGCTAATCTGTTGGACAGGCCACATGAAGGGCTTGCTCCCTCCCCGCATGACAAGGCCCAAGCCCCGGACTCCCAGGTGTTACCCACAAGGGCAACCCGCACCCCGTCTCCCAACGGAACTCCTGCCCCCGGACATCCATGTATCATGGGGCCGAACCACTACCGGCTCCCCCGGCCGGATCAGCCGCCATCTTGGACACTGCGCCACGAGGCCGCGTGGCCTCAGCTCGACCCTAACCCTGGGCCTGGCCCGGCCCCGACATCCCGGCACCACCATCCACCCAGGAGGTGAACGGACCACTTGGCTGGTCAATGGGAGAAAGAAGTGTCGATGGCTCTCCCCCGCCAGGTGCCGATCGCCCTCCAGCTCCCCCGGGCGCTGGCTCCACCCCCTGCTGGGTGTCTGGACTCCCTGATCCCGGACCCCCCGACCTCCAAGTGCGAGGGTCCGGACATCAAAGGGCGCCAGACCTATAACTAGGGCAGCTGCAGAGCAGGAAGGCAGTTGTATCCTGGAGTCGAGAGACACCGAGAAGAACTCAGCCTTGACGGACTACTGGCGCTGCCGTAGCCCTGCCTTGTGAATTATCGTCCTGCCTGCTGGCGCTGCCGCGGCCTTCTGCATCATCCATCCTCGTCGGGACCTGCTGGCGCTGCCGCGGACCGTTGTAACGACCACCTTCATCGGGACCTGCTGGCGCTGCCGCGGACCGTGTAACGACCACCTTCATCGGGACCTGCTGGCGCTGCCGCGGACCGTGTAACGACCACCTTCACCGGGACCTGCTGGCGCTGCCGCGGCCCGTCCAAGCTAGAACACCGAGCTCGAGGATTGTGAGCTACCCACCATACCATCTCAGCTACCAGATTGGTAATCAGACTGTCCCGCTACCCCCTTTTCCCAAACCAAGAGACTAGAATCGAGGGGACCCCTGAGTCCAGACCTCCTTGTACCATTTCATCGTACCTCAAGAAATCGCCTATAAAGAACGTTAAATCCTATCCTTGTGTGGTGTGTATCTGTGGGGGGGAAGTTACTCATCTGTACGATCGCTGGAGACGGCTCTCCCCGGAGACCTCTCCCCTTGTCCTCGGCCGACCCTCCCGGTCCGTCTAACATTGGTGGCCAGCGGCGCGATCCGAATCAACGCGTAATCGTACAGAGAGTAGCTCACCCCACGACAAAACCACGATGTCAACCAAAGAGAGCGGATCCACCGAGAAATTCCAGATGGATAAATTGGAAGAGTATAGCCATCGTGAACTGAAACAATTCTGCATGGAACTAGGCATTGCTACCACCGGCCTGAGTACCAAAGACGATTTTAAGCACACCATTGAGTCGTGGGCAGAAACCGGGGTCGCCGGATCCCCAGACCAAAACTGTGCAGCATCGGAGAGGAACGCCACGGCTCCCGAGGAGCGAGGAACGGGCCTCTCGCAGGAAGAGATCCAAGAAAGAGAAAAAAACAGATTACATGAGTTGGAAATGGCACGACTCAAAATGGACGGTGAACTAAAATTAGCCGAGCAAAAACTGAACCTAGAACATCTGCGGCTCCGAGAAGAACGGGAAGAAAAACAGAGGCAGAGAGAGCTCGAAGAAAAAAGACTAACATTCGAAAACGAGCGTAAACTGGCAGAAATAGAACTACGGAAGCAGAACAAAGAACCGGAGGTGCCCGAGCGACCGCGCACCCCGGGAGCAACCGAAAAGAAAGTCCACATCCCCAAGGATGTTGTCCGAGAGTATGTCCGAGAGGACGACATACAACAGTGGTTCAAAGCCTACGAGATCGCCATGACCTCTCACCGGATCGATCGGAGTGACTGGGGAGCTGGCCTATGGGGGAGGTTCGTCAACGAAGGCCGCGATGCCCTACTGCAGCTCCCAGACCATCAGATGTCATCCTATGACCACATGAAGGCTGCCCTCCTCACCCGATATGGGCTCACACCCGAAATGTACCGCCAGAGGTTTCGGGACTGCACCCGGATCCCGGGTACAACGTGGGTGGAATATGTCAACTATTTCAGCCGAGCCTTCGAGGGTTGGATCAAGGGAAGCCACGTAACGACCTACGAGCAACTTTTTAATCTCATGGTGTGGGAGCACCTGTCTAACAACTGCTTCGTCGAGCTCAGGCAGCACCTCCTCGACAGTAAATTGACTGACCCACGGCAACTCGCCGCCGAAGCTGACCGGTGGGAAAGCACCTGAGTGGGCCGGAGAGGGCCACACGAGCAAAACCGGAACAACCAAGGTCAGCACCGTCCCCGAGGAGGAGGAGGAGGCCAGGGGCGAGGGAGAGACACCGTCCTGGCCACTCCCGCTGCCAGCACCCCACCCCCGGCCGGCCGGGGCAACCCCCGGATGCGCCCGGGGTTCCGAGCCAACGTCACGTGTCACCGATGCCAGCGAGTCGGCCACTACGCCAATGACCCGAACTGCCCGCAGAACCAAACGCCAAAACCCCGCCAGGTAGCTGCCGCCGCCCTGGGGGGAGAACAAATCTCCGAGGAACAAGAAGAATATGAGCAGGCACAACAAGAGTGGGAACCGGCCGCCATGGTTCTAGCGTGCCTAGGGGGAAAAGACATGGTCCCGCGGGCTCCCCTACCCGCCAACACCAGAAAATATAGCCAGTGGGTGAACATTAATGGGCGCCGGGCCGAAGCCCTACGTGACACCGGGGCCAGTGTGACGGCCGTCCGCTGTCACCTGGTAAAACCAGAGCAGATCCTGCCGAACATTCTCTGCCCCGTCCGCTCAGCCGACAATTCCGAGAGTCTATGTCGGATGGCCTGCGTCCCCTTCGAATGGGGAGGGGTCTCCGGCATGTTGAAGGTGACGGTCCGGGATGATGCCTCCGTGGACTGTCTCCTGGGGAATGATCTTGAGAGTTCCCCGTGGGCCGCCGTCGAAAGAAGAGAGCACCTGGGGATGCTGGGCCTCCCGGACTGGGCGTGCGTAACCACCCGGTCCATGGCCGCCCGTGCCATCCCCCGACCAGAAGAACCAGAATGGCCTGCACCTCCTCCCCCGATCGCTCCAGTAGAGGACACCGACTATACCGACCCCCCAGAGCCAACCCCCGAAGGGGTCGCCCAGCCCCAGGACCTTCCCGGCCTGGCTCAGTGGCGTCAAGAAGGGGGGCCCACCCAGGAACAGTTCCGCCAGGAGCAGAAGACCTGTCCCTCCCTCGAGGGTCTCCGCCAGCAAGCCATCGCCCAGAGCGCAGGGGACTCCACCGGAGCCCATTGGGTCTATTGGGATAACGACCTGTTATACAGTGAACAGAGAATCGCGGAGTTAGGGGCCAGTCGAGTGCTGGTGGTGCCCCTCCGTTTCAGAGACTTCCTGCTAAATTTGGCCCACGATGTCCCCCTGGCTGGACACCTGGGCCAGGACAAAACCTACAGTCGCCTGGTGACCCACTTTTTCTGGCCGAGGATGCGAAACGACGTCCTCAACCACTGCCGGTCCTGCCCCACGTGCCAGGCCAGCGGGAAGAGCGGCCGCAAGCTCAAAGCACCTCTGCAACCCTTCCCAGTTGTCACCACCCCGTTCGAGAGGGTAGGAATAGACATTGTGGGGCCCCTGGACCCCCGCACAGCACAAGGACATCGGTTCATCCTGGTACTGGTGGACCACGCCACCCGCTACCCCGAGGCTGTGCCCCTGCGAACTGTAACAGCTCCGGTGGTCGGCCGGGCCTTAATGGGGATCTTCTCCCGGGTGGGCTTCCCCCGAGAAGTCGTCAGCGACCGAGGCACAAACTTTATCTCGAAATATATGAAGTCCCTCTGGCAACAGTGCGGGGTCACCTACCGATTCACGACCCCCTATCATCCTCAAGGGAACGGACTAGTTGAGCGATTCAACCGCACACTCAAGGGAATGATTGGGGGATTGGAAGAGCCCCTCCGTCGCCAGTGGGATGTACTACTTCCGTGCCTCCTCTTCGCCTATCGAGAAGTTCCCCAGAAGTCCCTCGGTTTTAGCCCTTTCGAACTCCTGTACGGGCACCCTGTGCGAGGGCCCCTCAGCCTAGTCAAAGAAGGTTGGGAGATGGCCCCCCTAAAGACCCCTCCAGACGTCTTCAAGTACCTCCTGGCACTACGCAATCAGACCCGGCGATTCAGGGAAATGGCAAAAGCGAATCTTGAGGCCAGTCAGGAGGACATGAAAAAATGGTACGATCAAAATGCCTCCTCCGTCGAATTCGAACCTGGTCAACAAGTGTGGGTGATGTCCCCCACCGAACCATGTGCCTTGCAGGACAAGTGGACGGGGCCCTTCAAAGTGGTCGAACGCAAGAGCCCCGTCACCTATCTCATCGATATGGAGTCTCCCCGGAACCCCCTCCGGGTCCTCCACACCAACAGACTCAAACCCCACTTTGTGCGCTCGGAACTCAGCCTCCTGATGGCTACAGACAGTGGGGCGGAAGAAGACTCCGAGCCTCTCCCTGATCTCCTGCAGACTCAGGAGAAAGACGGTTCCGTGGACGGGGTCCGGCTCTCCGATGCCCTCACCCCAGAGCAACGCCAAGGCTGCCGGGACCTCCTGCTGCAGTTTGCTACTCTGTTTTCCCTCACCCCAGGGGTCACCCCCTGGTGCTTGCACGACGTGGACACTGGGGACAGTCCCCCTATCCGACACCGGGCCTACCGCGTACCAGATCGGGTGCGGGCCTGCATCCAAGAGGAAGTGTCCAAGATGCTCACGCTCGGGGTCATCGAGCCCTCGGACAGCCCCTGGGCCAGCCCGGTCGTGCTGGTCCCCAAAGCCGCTGCCCCCGGCACCACTCCTGAACTCCGATTCTGCGTCGACTATCGGGGCTTGAATGCTGTCACCAGGACCGACGCTCATCCCATCCCCCGAGCGGATGAATTGATCGACCGCATGGGGGCTGCCCGCTACCTCAGCATCTTCGACCTGACAGCGGGCTACTGGCAGATCGGTCTCACACCCCGGGCCCAAGAACGGTCCGCCTTTTCTACCCCCGATGGCCACTACCACTTCAAGGTCATGCCCTTCGGCATGAAGAATGCCCCAGCTACTTTTCAGCGACTAGTGAACCAGGTCTTGGCGGGGCTCGAAGAGTTCAGCGCCGCCTACCTGGACGACATCGCTGTATACAGCCACCACTGGTCCGACCACCTCCACCACCTCCGAGAGGTCCTGCAAGCCCTCCAGCGGGCCGGCCTCACAATCAAGGCCGGCAAGTGCCAAATTGGTCAGGGGTCCGTGACCTACCTCGGACACCAGGTGGGAAGCGGTCTGGTGGCCCCTCTGCAACTCAACTCAAAATCGCTGCCATCCAGTCCTGGCAACCCCCAGTCACGCAGACCGAGGTCCGAGCCTTCTTGGGACTCACCGGCTACTACCGGCGGTTCGTGAGGGACTATGGCAGCATTGTGGGGCCCCTCACGGGTCTCACGTCCAAAAACCACCCGAAGAAGATTAACTGGACCCCCGACTGTCAAGCGGCCTTCGAGAAGCTGAAAGCCGCCCTGTGCACCGCCCCTGTGCTCCAGGCCCCCGATTACAGTCGGGAATTCATTGTGCAAACGGACGCCTCCGACCACGGCATCGGGGCGGTTCTCTCCCAGCTGAACCCCGAGGGTCTTGACCAGCCGGTGGCCTTCATCAGCAGACGCCTCCTGGCCCGAGAACAGCGCTGGAGCACAATCGAGAGGGAGGCCTTCGCAGTAGTGTGGGCCCTCAAAAAGCTCCGGCCCTATCTCTTCGGTACCCACTTCCGGGTGCAAACCGATCATCGACCCCTGCAGTGGCTAATGCAGATGCGGGGGGAAAACCCAAAACTATTGCGCTAGTCCATCTCCCTGCAGGGGATGGACTTCACTGTGGAACATCGACCGGGCCAAGACCACGCCAACGCAGATGGCCTGTCACGCTTTTTCCGCCCCGACGAGGAGAGTCCCCAAGAGGATGGGTGACTCTCCCCGCCTTCAGCTGGGGGGGATGCATGTTGGACAGGCCACATGAAGGGCTTGCTCCCTCCCCGCATGACAAGGCCCAAGCCCCGGACTCCCAGGTGTTACCCACAAGGGCAACCCGCACCCCGTCTCCCAACGGAACTCCTGCCCCCGGACATCCATGTATCATGGGGCCGAACCACTACCGGCTCCCCCGGCCGGATCAGCCGCCATCTTGGACACTGCGCCACGAGGCCGCGTGGCCTCAGCTCGACCCTAACCCTGGGCCTGGCCCGGCCCCGACATCCCGGCACCACCATCCACCCAGGAGGTGAACGGACCACTTGGCAGGTCAATGGGAGAAAGAAGTGTCGATGGCTCTCCCCCGCCAGGTGCCGATCGCCCTCCAGCTCCCCCGGGCGCTGGCTCCACCCCCTGCTGGGTGTCTGGACTCCCTGATCCCGGACCCCCCGACCTCCAAGTGCGAGGGTCCAGACATCAAAGGGCGCCAGACCTATAACTAGGGCAGCTCCAGAGCAGGAAGGCAGTTGTATCCTGGAGTCGAGAGACACCGAGAAGAACTCAGCCTTGACGGACTACTGGCGCTGCCGTAGCCCTGCCTTGTGAATTATCATCCTGCCTGCTGGCGCTGCCGCGGCCTTCTGCATCATCCATCCTCGTCGGGACCTGCTGGCGCTGCCGCGGACCGTTGTAACGACCACCTTCATCGGGACCTGCTGGCGCTGCCGCGGACCGTGTAACGACCACCTTCATCAGGACCTGCTGGCGCTGCCGCGGACCGTGTAACGACCACCTTCACCGGGACCTGCTGGCGCTGCCGCGGCCCGTCCAAGCTAGAACACCGAGCTCGAGGATTGTGAGCTACCCACCATACCATCTCAGCTACCAGATTGGTAATCAGACTGTCCCGCTACCCCCCTTTTCCCAAACCAAGAGACTAGAATCGAGGGGACCCCTGAGTCCAGACCTCCTTGTACCATTTCATCGTACCTCAAGAAATCGCCTATAAAGAACGTTAAATCCTATCCTTGTGTGGTGTGTATCTGTGGGGGGGAAGTTACTCATCTGTACGATCGCTGGAGACGGCTCTCCCCGGAGACCTCTCCCCTTGTCCTCGGCCGACCCTCCCGGTCCGTCTAACATAATCCAAACAGTTTCTGAAGATTTAGACAGTGGATCCAGTTCTATTGTCTGGAAAATGCGTATACAAACCACCCCACATTCTTTCAGTTGAAAGTTCTGCTCCATCAAGGAAGGGAGCGCTCTGCAGAGTACTCAAGGAGCAGCTGTGAACCCCAAACTGCAGTCTTCCTGATAGCCCAGACATGTGTGAGGAGCACCCAGAGAAAGCTGACCACTATTGAGATCAAAGTCGGCAGTGGCCCATGCTACAATGCATTTTCCCAGTCTCTCTGTGTGAACTGCACCAAGACTTTTCCAAGGTCAAGTACCAACATGTTGATTGGCAGTCCAGTGTAAGGTTGAAAGATTGGTGCTGCTGCTGCTGTCATTGTTGCGAAGAGGAGCTGTGTCACTCACAAAGAGGAAAGCCTTAATCGACTCAGAGGCTGCAATTTCCAAAGATGCAGCATCCTTGATGAGTCAGCCTTGAAACCCCAACTGCTGAATCTGAGCACCTGTGCACACCTAGCCGGTCACTACTGCTGAAGATGAGTGTAGAGGTGCAGGCCTGCCACCCGGACTTCATTTAGCAAACCTTGTTTTAATATGAGGTCACTGATGCGCCCCACATGAACTGAAGCTGCCAGAGTGAAGCTAGGTACATGAAACATACCTGCCATGCTAATGGAACTGCAATGCCAGTCAGCTGGTAAAAGTGAGACTTAGCCTGCAATCGGAATGAGGGATTAGAATGTGCAGAAGAGTCTGCTGCACGGACGTTAGATCCGTGCTGCCTGAGATAACGCAAAGGGTAACATATCCCTACGCCCACAGTACATTGGGGACTATAGTCAAGGGATACTTTCTATAGCAGGCAGAGGGAATACCAACAAGGATGTGTAGCACCTTATTGAGAATAATAATTTAGTATTTCCATTCTGAATTTCCCGTGTAGATATTAGTTTCACTGTAAGATTAAAGTACTTTGACCTATAAAATGATCACTAGGGCATACAATACATTATTATTTCTGTTGGCTGCCGGTAGAGTTCTGAGCTCTTGCACCACACACTACCTCTATGAGAAGTCTTGGTCTGCTCCACCTTGATACCCAAAAGTCAAGTGCAAAAAGGGTTGACATATTAAAACATGGGCTGTATTCATATATAGATGTATTATTGTGCCTTTAGTCTGTACCTCCCAAAAACATACCTTATCCATTCTGTCTCTGCAGCAGTGGTAATGTTAGATGTCCCTTGTAAACTCATAAACATCACAGATTTTTGTTCTGTTCACACTCTGACATATAATCTGGTATCATCCCAGAATTCATATGAATTGTTCTGCGTTTATTTTTGCACCTATGCAGCACGAGGGGCATATTGCAATCGAATGCATAATGGTGATCAAGGGTGACTTGTGGAAAATTATGAACCAATGTATTGTGGAGAGAATCCTAATGCTCATATCTGGGATTGAAAAATAATTTTCATAGCAAAAGGAGGTGCACATGTAAGTGACCCTCATCTAACAAATAACTGATATTATGAGAGTAAGATGAGGTCCAAATATCACATAATGGAGCAACACTTAACTAGAACAGGAGATTCGAGGACGAGGAACTTGCTGAGTCTCTCAAGCCATTAGTGAGTAAGAAAAACACATTTGTTCCATGGCTCACTACTGCGCCGAACGAAACACGATATGCAAAAAGCCATAAAAAACTGGGATCTTTCAAGAAACAACTGTTTCATAAAAAAGAAGAACTTTTGCAGGATATGAGGGCAACATCTTGAGATGGCAGTCAAAAAGAAGGAAAACCACAGATATTTCTGAGAATATCGCAGGATAAGTCTGCATTGTTCAACAATAGAGGCAACCATCTTGGAGAGATTGGTGTGAGCATTTGTGTGTTTCTAACATAGATTTTCATTGCAGACTGGTCAAGTTAGTTGTCCTTCCTGCAATAAGTGTACTTTGTACTTGGGAGCCCTGCAGCAAATTTTCTCTCCTGCTTAAATTCCTAGGATTCTCCAAATTTGCCCACCTTTGTATTTAGATACTGTATAGGTAATATTCTGCAATATTCAGTGAGCAGAGCCGGACTGGCCGTAGCGGGCACCGGGCAATCCCCCGGTGCGCCGCACGGGTGGGTGTCGGTTTTGGGCCCCTAGGGGCCGTTTTTGTTACAGGGCCGTTTTTGCAGCATAGCTGCAAAACCGGCCCTGTAACAAAATCGGCCGAAAACCGGCCCTGGCAAAGAGCTCGGAGGCACCCCCAAGCTCCCGGGGTGGGGGGGCCGGCCGAGCACTTTGCCAGGGCCGGTTTTGGTTCCCAGTCCAACCCTGTCAGTGAGAATATGGAATATTCTTAAACCATTAAGTGGCTACATTGCTTTGTTGGCAACAGGTTTCGAAAAATTGATACATTTTTAAAATTTCCTTACACTTTCAATACTTCTTTATTATCCTCTCCCTGATGTTATGTAATAATGTGATTTTCTCTTCAAGGACATTGTCTGTGGTAAATGTAACAAGCACTTTGCATGACATCTGCAACTACCTGTGTTGCTACTTTGACACCCTAATTTGCTGTTTTTCAAAAATATAGGAAGTGGCAGTTTACCCACAACATATAAAGCCATACCTTAATCTAAAGCAAATTTCCTCATTTCGTGAATAAAACGCATTTAAGTAGAATATATATAGGCTTATGCAAAAATAAAATATGTATGATATGTGCAAATTTGTAGTGGGTGGTCATATTTGGGAGTCACAAGGATATAGATGAAACAACATCATGTATTAAGTTAGCCTAACTGTTCCTGCCATATTAATCGCAAATGTCCCATTAACATTGAATGGTTATTTTTTTTACCATCGAACTGTTGTTTTGCATGAGATGCTTTTCTCTTTCACTGCGGATGTTGCAAATTTCCAGAAGCCTTCTGTTAGTTAGTGAACAGTTTTGTATTAGACAGCTGATACTGAGGATCTGAACGCAAGGAGAGGAGATCATGGAAACAACTGCCTGAACCACAAGATGTAGACAAGGTATCCTTTCAAGGACTTGTTTCTGTGATCTACTGTGAAGTTGTGAGAAACTAGGTAGTTTATCTTCACCCAGGGTTTATTGAAATCCTATTGAATATTTAGAATGGGGAATGTGTTATTTGTTTCAACTTGTGTTCTTTTGAATTTATATTAGCGTTTTCCTAGAGTAGGATAGGAGACTCTCTCTTTCTAGCACCCTCGGACTTCTAGCTTGCAAGAGCACTCTGGACTTTTTATTGAGGTCCGTCGGGGATCTCTCTTCACAAGAGATTTCCTTTTAATCTCTTTCTCATTTATAGAAGATGTCTGCTGATTTATAGCTGAGAATACTTTCCGGCTTGGAATTTCTTTGGCTTAAGCCTGAAAGCATCATGATTATGCATCTATTCTCTCATCAGAGCTCCTTCTTGGGCTTCTGAACTGAATCCTTTATTCTGACTATTAACAAGCAATCAATTTCTAGATTATTTGTAGTTCTCATTAATACAGTATTTTATCTTGTTTCACAATACCAACTAATGGATTATTTGAAGTTGTAACAATGATGACTAAAGACTAATGATTTCTGAGTAAAATAATTAGCATTTACTAAATAGTATATAAGACTCTTTAACTCACTCAAAAATCTCTTTATTGATAATAATACAAGTAAAATTAATTTGTTACTAAAGAAGGATTGATGTAAATGAATGCTCCTTTGAAACTCTCTGCAATGAACAAAGATCCACATGACCAAGGTTGTAGGGACTGGAGGCTGCGAGAGGGAGACCTGGGTGTGGATTGAGCCAGGAAGTCGGCGGTGGCTGTGATAGCATGCTATCCCCGGCCTGGACCTCCTGGATGAGCGGGAAACAGCCTCCGATGATCCTGGAGAATGTTGCAGGTACGGGGAAAGGCTCAGTTCCACGCCGATGGAGGGGAGATGCACCGCCCACAAGTGAGCTGAGGCTTGTTTGAAATGCAGGCTTGGGGACTGGCAGTGGAGGCGGTGGCCCCACTGTGTACACCTGCCCAGGGAACCTGGGCCAGAGGAGCAGAAGTGTGGCTGCACTGGGAGTTCTGGTCTTTCCACATACTGGCCCCTGTGCACTGCCCACTTGTCGACCGCAACCGGTACTGTTGTGCCAGATGAGGCCTATGTGAGGCAGGGCCTGGACTGGCATGGGAGGCCTCGGCTAGGAGCTTCTGGCAGGGAGGGAACGAAGCGCTGGACAGCCGGGGTCCTTGGAGCACTGTTGGGTGCTAACTGGGATGTTAGCAGTTGATCCCCTCTGGCCATATTCCATATACTACAGCAGGGAAATGTTCAGTGAGCATCTGTGGCTGATCTGACCTCGACCGTGGATGTGAAGTCGCAAGAGAACCACCGGCTCCCGGACTGCCTGCGTCCCAGTCCCTTGGGGGGCATTGGCTTCATGGTCTACTGCCAGATTAGGGACAACTGTATCTGTGCAGTTTTGCCGCTTCTGGGGCTAAGTGAGAAGTCCAAGGAGACTTGGTTCTTGGCCTGATGAAGGTCCTACTATCCTTTCACCCCATGGAGGGCCCAAAGTGGTGAATCCCAAGGGGTCCTTGATACCCTAAGCCAATAAATTGGACAACTATGTGGTCCTGAAGTCATCGGCGGCTCCCGTTGGGGGTGGGTTGGAGCTGGCAGCAGTTAGAGAACCTTCCTTGGGGCCATTATGGCAGTGATTCAGGACTTGAAGGGCACACTGGAGTCAAAGCTAGACACATCTGACAGTCGATGTCAATTTATTGCAGGCTGATAGCAAGAAAATTAGTGAAAAGGTGACAACAGATGAATCGCACATTACTTTGCCCCAATCCACCACGAAGAGACTGGAGTCCTAGGTGCAGTTTTTACAAAACAAAACCCTGCACGGGTGCGAAGCTTAAGGATCAGGAAGGAAGATAAAGGAGGAACAACATCTGCGTGGTGGCAGTGCCGAAGGGAGCTAAAGGCCAGAGTGTGGATCTTTGTCTGGAGGATCTCATTGTTAGCACCCTCTACCCCATACGCCTGTCTAAATTCTTCTCTGTTGAGAGGGCCCATAGGCTCGTAGTTTTCAACTATGAGGACAGAGATGCAATGCTTCAGGCAGCACATTCTCATGGACATCTTAACTATGAAAAGGTTGTTATTTGCTCCTTCCTGGACTTTACCTTGCAGATCCAATGACAGAGACGTAGCTTCGAAGCAGTGAAGCAGGGACTCAAGGCGTGAGACCTCAAGTATATGATGCTTTATCCTGCGAGACAGCGGGCGATTGCAGACGATATTCATGGCATTTTGGTTCACCTGAGGAGGCCTGGAAATGGCCAGAGGGATGTTCCACGTCTGGTCGGAGGAATGGTTGGGTGACTTGGTGTGCTGGGGTTGATCATCAGACAAAGCAGGGAGGCAAGTCGAGGAACCTACTCCAGAGAACCTACTCCAGAGGACACTTTGAGTGAGGTGCATAGGTTTCTTGCCTCCGACTTTCCAATGTGTAGACTGTATGAGAGGCTGTAAATGAACTTTCATGGTAACAAGGGGAATTCACCCACTTGGCCATTAGATAATCCAGTGGTTTGGGGTGGGATCCGAAAGTATAAGGCTCGGTGGTATGTGGCTATACCTCAGGATATGGATTCAACGCAATGTTGCTGAGGGGGTGCAGTAATAATGCGCTAAGCTAGATCCATCAGTCGCACATGGCAGAGCCGGCCAACCCATTCTTGTTTTTTTTTTGTTGCATTATACAGTTAGGGTAGCAGGGAGGAGGGTTTGCTTAGTTGGGATTTAATCTGTTGCATTGTATATGCATTCTTCTGTATTCAATGTGCTAGATTGCAGTATTGTCCGGCATATGTTAATCTCCTGGCAGAAAACACAAGGCGTGGTGTGCAGGGGCCCAATGTTGAGGCTCATGTGATCACATTAGTATCTTCCTTGCAACCTAATGGGAAAACCACAGCGCAAAACGCTTAGAATTTGGATGTGGAAAGTGAATAGCCTTTGTAGTAGGATTTAGCATAAAGTAGTGCTCCAATATATACATAGACATGCCTGAGGCATGATTCTTTTACAGGAGACTTACCTTAAAGGAAATCACTGTAAGGCTGCAGACAGATTTGGATATACTCTGCTGACACACGCTGGTTACTCTGATGTCTCCGGGTGTGGGGGGGGGGGGATTGGTATTTTATACAAGAATCTGTACCCTTTAACCCAGCACAAACATGGATCGACCCCCTGGGCAGGTATGTGTCAGTGACCAGGAGATGGGAGGGGCTACTCTGAATATCTGCTCTGTATATGTACGCCTCAGACTGCATACACCGGTCCTATACTCTTGAAGTTTCCACCCGGGACCTTGGTTGTGGGGGGAGACATGAAGGACATAGTGGACCCAGAGCTAGATTGAAGTGGGGGGAATCATCTGGGAAGGTCCCTGGCCCAACAGAACTTTATGTTGGCAATGGAACTGCCCAATATCTGGCATGAACATCATCCAGGAGAACAACGCTTCACACACTTGTCTGCAGCTCATGGTAGTCCAGAACGCCTGGACTATCTTCTCACCTAGACTGTCCATGTAGGTGATTTTAAGATCACTGCGCACAAAGCACGAGGTGTCTTTGATCTTTTGCTGGTGTAGGTGCAGCACGATGATCCGGTTACAGACTTTGTGCTGCCCCCTAGGGTTGATCCATGGTATTTGAAAGACAAAATGTTTAAAGTTGTATAAGAACCTAAGCGGACCTCTATTTTAAGGAGGACGGGGTGTCAGTTGAGTCAGCCTGCGTGCTGTGGGAGGCATTCAAGGCGGTAATTTGAGGTCAGGCAGAGGCTTTGATTAGGAGATTAAGGGAGGAACGCAAACTAAAGTGTGAAGCTCAGGAGCGTGTATGTGCTCCTCTGGAGACTTGCATGGTAAATTGGGAATCGGTCTCTACCCCACTACACCATCAACTGCATCTGAAGCAGCTCAAACTTAGTACACTGATGGATGACTACCCAGCATTGTCTATACGATGGCCAGGGCAAAGGCAATACATTGTTTTCATGGCTAGAGATGCGAGACAGGGCATGGAACTGGATTTTAGAGATACTTGATGGTAAAGGGACGTTACAAATGATGGGTGAGGCTACTACTGAGACATTTGCAACTAATTATGTGGCCCTCTATACTCCTATGACCACTGTCAGGGGTGGACTTTGCTGACTTTCTGAAAGTCCTTGCCCTTCCAATGCTAAAAAATGAGAACCGAGTCACACCAGACTAAGACCTGACAGCAGATGAAATAAATACAGCAATAAGAACCTTGCAGTCATGGAAACCGACAGGGCAGAATGGTCTCCCAGTAGAATTATATAAATGCATGATGGATAAAATAAGGGAGCGCCTCTTGAATATGTTTCAGGCTACACAAAAAGAAGGGTGTCTCCCAGATGACCAAGGAACTCTTGTAGTGGTGGTCATCCCTAGGAAGGACAAACCAGCGACTGAGTGTGGGTCTTATGGACACATGTCCCTGCTCAACTTTGAGACCAAGTTTATGCCGAAGGCCCTTACGCTCTGATTGCAGACAGTAATTGCAACAGGCCCTCTGCCACACATACACGTCAATAATTCAGTGACAGTGGATATTCATTGTCTCCTATGCTCTTCACACTTGCACTTGAACCCCTGACTGAATGGGCTCCCCAGGAACACCTCATATGAGGTATTTCAGTTAGTCATGCCTGGGACAAGAAAATCTCCATCTACTCCGATAACGTTTTGTTATATGACACAAACCCACCTGTCTCGATTGATAGAATTCTACAATCTTTCACATATTCGGAGATCATTCTGGATGTCGGATCAATTGGGAGAAATCTTTACTATTGCCTCTGGCAAGTGGGACCCACAGGTACCCTCGAGGTGCACAGTCCCAGTGGCACTACATGGCTTTAAATATCTGGGCGTGTTCATCTCAAGTCACAGGCCTTCCTCAACAGGAACCTTCTCTCACAGCTAGACCGGTTCTGTAGGGACCTCCCTCGTTGGTAGATACTCCCACTTGCAATAATTGCCAGAGCAGCCCTATTTAAAATGATGACCCTCCCACAACTCCTGTACATCCATCAAAATACACCCTTTAGGATCCCAACAGGTTTCTTTCAAAAGGTAAACAGAGAACTTCACCACCTGCTATGGGATGGTGGCACTTCATGCATAGTATTAGAAAAGGGGGTCTTTAGTTTGCAGAGGTAGGTACCCTTGTCCAAGTAGGGACCATTCCTTCTAGTCAGGATAATGAAGTTACACTCCTAAAGTAACCCCTGCTCACCCCCTTGGCAGCTTGGCACGAGCAGTCAGGCTTATTTAAGAGGCAGTGTGTGAAGCATTTGCACATAACGAACAGTAATACAGTGAAGACACTACCAAAGGACACCACACCAGTTTAGAAAAATATCCAATATTTTTATACACTTCAAACAAGACCAAAACCATAGAAATCCACAATACAGTACTTAGAAATCTTCAGTCATCAAAATAGACTTGAAATATAATTCCTTTAGTGGTTAGCTCCGTCTGGGGCAATCACGGCATCATGAACAACAAATCCAAACAGTTCTGGCTGAGGGCGGCATCGCGGGCCAGCTACGGTGTCAGGAAGACCTGAAAAACAGTACCTTTAGAAATGCAGGGCGGCTGCGACCTCTCCATGAGCCCCAAATGGCTGGTGTCCGCAGGCATCGATTCTGGAGGTCGGTGCAGGAGTCATCGGGCCCTTGCCGTCACATGCGTTGCAGATCGAACTCCTTGTGGTTGAAGTCAGGAGAGCCGGCATCGGCAGGCGTAAGGGGTGCATTGCAAAGTGCCGCGTGCGGTGCCCTCAGGTCGTGGTGCAGGCAGCGGCTCAGTGACAGTCATTCAGCGGCATCGGTAAAACCAGGGCAGTGGTGCGAATTGATGCTGTGCTCATCGCGGTGCTGGCAGGTCACGGTGCAAGCAGCATCGTCATTGTTGCTGAAGCGTTGTCGTCGACTGACGAACTGGAGTCGAGGGTGCCGGCATCAGTAGGCCAAGGCTGCGGTGCGGGATGAGGACGGTGCGTTGTGAACTTACGAGCGGTGCCCTGGAACCATGGTGCAAGCAGCAGCGTCGATGTCGGCATGAAGCTGCGTCATCGGGGATACCAAGGCGATGGTGTGAAGCGAGGCTGTGCGGAGTGCGGTGCCCACAGATCACAGTGCAAGCAGTGTCTCAGTGGCAGCATCAGGTGACATCATCGGTGAGACCAGGATTGCAGTGCGGCATTGCGGAGGTGCCCTCTGCGGTGCCTTCAGGACATGGAGTGGGCAGCAGCATCGTAGACGGCATTGGGTTGCTTTTACTTCTCTTGCAGCACAAAACACACAGTTATGGCAGAATAAATTGAAGTCTTTGCTGTTCCTGAGACTTCTTGAACAGGGGGCAAGCTCTACCTCGAGCCCTTGGAGAAACTCACAAAAAGAAATTGCAGAAATTTCAGTCCAGCCCTTTCACTGCCCAAGACAGAAGCAGCCACTGCAGGTCAACACAGCAAAGTGGTAGTCCCTCCTCACAGCTTCTCCAGCTCTTGTTCTTGGCAGTCTTCTTTGTTTAAAAAGAGTTCAAAAGTTCTGGGGTCTGGGCCCCAATATTTATACCCCAAATTCCTTTTTCCTCTCAGGCAGTCTGTGGTTAGTCCAAACTAGTTCCGTCCTCTCTGGCCCAGCTTCCTGGCAGGGGTTGGAGACAGCATTGTGGAAGGCAGAACAGGCTCATTCAGGTGCAAGGAAATCTCCTCCCACTACTCTAAATGCAGCCCAGGTTTATTCAGCCCAGCCCTGACTCATCAGACTCTCTAGAGCCACTGCACATCCCCAGCCCCTGTCACTCCAAAGCAAGAAAGTCTATCCACATCCTAGTAGAGGCACACAGGATGGCTAAGCAAGAAAATACTTACTTTGTAAAAGTGGTATTTTCAAACACAGAATGTAAAAATCACCTTTAGTAAAATATGCATCTTTAGATTCTGAGTTCAGGCATACTAAACTTTATTTTCCCATCTGGTCCCAATGGGAAGTTATTTATAAGATGTTATAAATTAACTCCCATGCTTTCCTATGGGCCAGATAGCCTTTCAATAGTGAAAACCAAATTGGCAGTATTTCACTATCAGGACATGGTACACACATCAGAGCATGTCCTACCTTTCACATACACTGCCCCCAGCCCACAGGGGTACCTTGGGCCTACCTTAGGGGTGACTAGTATGTAAGAAAAGGGAAGGGTAGGGCCTGGCAAGTGGGTGCACTTGCCAAGTCGATATGGCAGTTACAAACTGCGCGTAGACCCTGCAGTGGCAGGTCTGAGTTACCTTTGAAGGGCTGCTTGTGTGGGTGGCACAACCAGTGCTGCAAGCCCACTAGCAGCATTTGATTTACTGGCCCTGGGCACGCACAGTGCACTGTACTAGGGACAGACTAGTAAATCAATTGACCAATCATGGAATCACCAATCCATAACACCAATTTAAAACAGGAGCACTTGCATATTAACACTGAACAGCCATGAGAAAGTGCGCAGAGACACTAAACCAGTCAAAACCGAGATGTCAGAATGCAAAAAGACAGGGTAAACACGGCAAAAGATGGCAAGTCTAACACATTGCCTTGAGTAAGTTGCAAAGAGGAGTTTATGAGGGGGTCTGTCGGGGCCTAACATTCTTAAATATTACTGGGTCAGTCAGTTAGAGGTGGTCAATGATTGGGTTTTTGCAGACCCTAAGGAACCTGTTTATCGGGTAGACAGAATGGCTATGGGCAAAAGAGGCTATGCCCCCTGTACTGTATCAAAGAAAGCTCGAATGGACCCTACCAACTCATACTTAGACTGTACTAAGGGTGTGGAGAGAGGCCACACTAAGTATTTAGACTGGGAGGATAAGTTGACTAAAATATCTCCACTGTGGTACAGTGATTACTTACTCGCAGTGGGAAGACTGAAAGGATTTGCAAACTGGTGGTTAATTGGCTTGGAATGGCTGGGCAATGTGTGGAGGGGACAGGCCTGTGTGTCCTTCGAGGTCCTACAACAAGAGTATGAATTGGGGTACCCGAAACGGTTCCGACATTTGCAAGATGGACAGACTTTGTGGAGTCACATACGGGAAGGGGAGCATTCGCCTATAGCACCCCCCTGGAGGACCATTTGCTAACAGACCCCCTGACAAAAAAGCAATCTCAACCATTTATAAGAAATTGGTACACAATTACCTGGATTCCTTGGTGATGCTGAGGACAGAGTGGGGGTGGGACCTAGGCACACTTGACAATAACGATTGGGTTGAGGCCATTCAGAGTCCAATGGCGGGAGCCATAAAAACTCATTTTTGTCTAATTCAACGTAATACCCTACATAGGACATACTAATGCAGAACATTGCTGCACCAAATGGGGAGGGCACTCTTTGCTTAAGGGAATGCGGGCAGGAGGAAACCTTTTTTCATGTGGTGTGGAGCCCATCATTTAAGGCTACTGCCTAGAGATCACAGGAATAATGGCCCACATTACGAGACTGAAGATCCCCATGGAGATCAAATGCCACCTCCTTAAAATCACGGGTGAAGTGACCTGGCCTTGTTGTCACAAAATGTGGGTGGCTGTAGCATTGGCTAAGCAAAATATTGCGTGAAGATGGGGGCTGTCTTTCGCCCCCAATAGGGGACTGGGAAACAGATCTTGATTGGTGTCAACAGGTGGAGCACACAGTGTATCTCAGAAGGGTTTGCTCTCATAAATGGGAAACAGTATGGGGGGATGACAGGGATACCACGGTTCTGACTGGCCATGGAGTTGTGGATGTTAAACATATACCTTCCCTGTATTCTAGTTATGTTTGGTGGGAATTGGCGATGGAATGCCGGGGCAAGTCAGACTTCCAAAATCAGAACCCACTTCAAAAGTTTCCCATGTTTGAGAATGGGAGCTTTGATTCCAACAATTCACAATGACGGTGAATGAGGGGGGAGAAGGGTGGCGTACTTGGCATAGTCTTGGAGGTAGACCAAAGTGGACCATTTGGAGAAGGAGAGGTGAATGGCCACCAAGTTTCATTTCTCACTGACACAGGTGCTACCCACTCCACGTTGAGTATAGCAGAAGTTCCAGACCTACCCCCCTTGAGAAGAGAAGATCCAAGTTGTAGGTGTCCAAAATAAGCAAAGAACCAACACTGTTTCAAAGAAATCACCTGTAAAAATAGGATCATTTGAGGAAGACAACCAATTTGTTGTGTGTGACACGAGTACTCTAAATGTGTAAGGAAGGGATCTTTTGTGCAAATTAAAATTAACGATTTACTGCACACCAGATGCTGTTGAATTTCAAACACATGATGAAGATGTTGAATTTAAAATGGCCAGACAAGGAATCAATCAATCAATCAATCGTAAAGCGCACTACATACCCGCGAGGGTCTCAAGGCACTGGGGGGGGGGCGCTACTGATCGAACAGCCAGGTCTTGAGTATCCGCCTGAAGGTCAGCAGGTCTTGGGTCTGTCATAGGCTCAGTGGGAGGGTGTTCCATGTCTTGGCGGCGAGGTGGGAGAAGGATCTCCCGCAGGTGGTTGTTCTTCGGATGTGCGGGACGGTGGCGTGTGAGAGGTCGGCAGAGCGTAGCTGGTGGTTGGGGATGTAGAAGGAGAGCCGTCTGTTGAGGTAGGCTGTGTGTGGATGAGGAACTTGAAGGATATCCTCTTGTTGACGGGGAGCCAGTGCAGGTTTCTCAAGTGGGGGGTGATTTGGCCGAGTTGTGGTACATCGAGGATCAGTCGCGCCGAGGCATTTTGGATGCATTGTAGTCGTTTGATGAGCTTGGTCGGGGCTCCCGTGTAGAGGGCGTTTCCGTAGTCGAGTCTGCTGCTGACGAGGGCCTGGGTGACTGTCTTTCTTGTATCTGTTGGGATCCATCTGTAGATCTTGCGGAGCATGCGGAGGGTGTTGAAGCAGGAGGAGGAGACGGCGTTGACTTTCTTGGTCATTGAGAGCGTTGAGTCGAGGATGATTCCCAGGTTGCGTCCATGGTCGGTGGGTGTCGGGGCTGCCCCCAGTGCCGTTGGCCACCAGGAGTCATCCCAGGATGAGGGATTGGAGCCGAGGATGATGACCTCCGTCTTGTCCGAGTTCAGCTTCAGGCGGCTGATCTTCATCCAGTCGGCGACGGCCTTCATTCCTTCATGGAGGTTCATTCCTTCGTGGAGGTTGGCTTTGGCGGTGATGGGGTCCTTGGTGAGGGAGAGAATCAGTTGAGTGTCGTCTGCGTAGGAGATTATGTTGAGGTCATGCTGTCGGGCGACGTGTGCGAGCGGGGCCATGTAAATGTTGAACAGTGTTAGGCTGAGGGAGGTACCCTGGGGTATGCCGCAGATGATCTCGAGGCTTTGGAACGGAATGGGGGAGGCAGACACTCTGGGTTCTGCTGGAGATGAAGGAGGTGGTCCATTCCAGAGCCTTGTCTTGGATCCCTGCGGCATGGAGGCATGCGCGTAGTGTGCGGTGGCAGATGGTGTCGAAGGCGGCCGAGAGGTCTAGGAGGATGAGTGCTGCGGTCTCACCATTGTCCAGCAGGGTCCTGATGTCATCGGTGGCAGCAATGAGGGCAGTCTCGGTGCTGTGGTTGCTGCGGAACTCTGACTGGAAAGGGTCCAGGATTCTGTTTTCTTCGAGTTAGCTGTCTGTTGACGATTTTCTCGATGACCTTGGCCGGGAAGGGGAGCAGAGAGATGGGCCGGAAGTTCTTGAGGTCTCTTGGGTCTGCCTTAGGTTTTTTGAGTAGCGATGGTGTGCGGAGGGTCTGTTGTGTTGCTATCTGTTGGGGCTGTCTGGGTGTTGAAGCTGTCGTAGATGCCTGCTATCTTGCGGTGGAAGAAGGTGGCGAGGAAGTCGCACAGGGCTTGCGACGGCGGGATGTTGTTGGTGTTGGAGCTGGGGTTGGAGAGTTCCTTCACGATGTTGAAGAGCTCCTTGCTATTTTGAAGGAGGTCCTCTTGGCCACCCTGATGAGGTGGTGGTGGTTGCGGATGGCGTCCTTGTGTGCTGCGTGGCTGTCCGGAGTTTGTTCACTGTGCCATTCCTTCTCTAGTTTCCGGCAGGCTTGCTTGGAGGCAAGGAGCTATGGGGTGAACCAGCTGGCCCTCTTGATAATGTCTCTGTGGGGGGGTTTCTTCAGCGGGGTGAGGGTGTTGGCGCAGTCCTCGATCCAGCATCTGAGGCTGTGGGCAGCGTCGTCGGCGTTGGAGGGTTCGGTGGGTGGGCTGAGAGCGAGGTTTGCATGTAGTTGGTCTTCGGTGATTTTGCTCCAGTAGAGGCGGGGGATCTGTTGGGTGCGGTGGTGTGTGGTGGGTTTCTGGAAGGCGAAGTGGATGCAGCTGTGGTCGGTCCAGAGGAGTTCGGTGGTGTGGCTGACGGAGACGTGCAGGCTTGAGGAGAAGACGGGGTCGAGCGTGTGGCCGGCGGAGTGGGTGGGCGTTGTGACGAGTTCCTTCAGTCCGAGGTTGGCGAGGTTATCGATCAGGGTTGTGGAGTTGTCGTTGTTGTTCTCAAGGTGAAAGTTCAGGTCTCCGAGGAGGATGTAGTCGGTGGAGGTCAGGGCGTGCGTGCTGATGAAGTCGGCGATGGAGTCGCTGAACTGGGGACGGGGTCTGGGTGTTCGGTAGACGAGGGTGCCTCTGAGGGTGGAGTTAGGGTCTGTGTGGATCTGGAAGTGCATGTGTTCGGCGGTGCTGAGCGCGTCATCGGTGCTATTCAAGACCCTGATGCTGTTCTTGTGGACAATGGTGATTCCTCCTCCTGAGGATGAGGATTGTACCGTGTGAGAATGGTAGAGGATTTACCTCCCAATTTGAGAAACTATAAAATCAGAAGTATGGGATTTTGCAGGAAAATACATTAGACTAATCAAAAGTGTAGAGCCAGTCTGAAATTACAATAAAACAGAATGCAGTGTTCCCAAGAACACCACCGTATACTCTCACGCTTGAAACAGTGGCTGGAATCACTCCAGTGATTGAAACAATGCTAAAACTAGGAACTTTGAGAGAAATAGTTGGAAGTCCTTGCAGTTCACAGATTATGGATTTACAGAAGCCCAACAGCAAGTATAGAATTGTACAGGATCCTCTAAGAATGAACAATATCATAGTTTCATGTTGTCCCGTGGTACTGAATCCGGCTACAATACTACTTTGGATTCCCTTTGTTGCAGAATGGTTTACTTTGGTGGATCTCTGCCAGGCCTTTTTCTCTGTCCCATTGCATGCCATGTAAATTCAGTTCTTGTGCAATACATTGACAACCCACTTGTGGTATCAAGAACACCAGATGCTTGTAAGCAGGACACAGTCACTCTTTTAAATTATTTGTCCAATAATGGACATAATGTGCCCCAAATAAATTACAATATTGCTGGGAAAAAATCCTATATTTAGGATGGATCATTAAAAAAGGAATGAGAATGGTGTCACAAGAGAGAATAAAAACAGTTTTTAAAATGAATCCACTCAGAACACAGAGACAAGTCAGGATGTTCCTGTGAATGGACAATACTGTAGGACAGTGTATACCCAACTCCTCCCCTTGTGGCCAATCCTTTACTGAGACTGACACACAAAGATGTGTCTGATCTGCTTTCATGGGACAAAGACTGCTTGCAAGCATTCTTAGAGCTGAGAGAATGTCTCTGTCATGCCCCAGCACTGGGAATGCCTGATTACAGTAAAATGTTCACATTGTTTTGCAGTGAGAGGGAGGGCTTTGATCTTTTATTGATCACTCAATTGCATAGAGACTCTTATTTTTCAACTACTCTGGACCTTGTTGCCGCTTGACTACCTGGCTGCCTTAAAGTGGTTCTGGAGACTCGTGTCAGTAATGAGAGAAGCAAGAGCACAGTGATGGGACATCCTCTTACAGCGATGGTCCCTCACTCTGTAGAAAAATTGCTTACTTGTACTAAATCCCAATATTTGACAAACAGCAGATTTCCAAAATACAAGCAACTAATTATTGCTGCAGACAACGTTGTATTGAAGAGATGTCAAACACTCAATCCAGCTACTTGTTACCATTGCTGAATATGAAATTGATGGAGAAGAGGTTGAGCATGAATGTCTCAATGTTATGGATCTATGCACCAAGCAAGGAATGTTCATCAAGGATGAACCCCTTGAGGAGCCCAATGATGTAATTTTTGTAGACGTCTCATGTTTAAGAGACAGCGAAGGGGGAACTTGAGAGAATCTTATGCTGCTTGTACAATTTAGGAAGTTTTGGAACTTGGAAATCTCCTGGCTTTGAGATGTTACCACTGCACAAGTGGCGGAACTAATCTCCCTTGCACAAGTGGCGGAACTAATCGCCCTTACACAAGACTGTTATCTTACAGCTCAATTGCGAGTGACTATATTTATAGATAGTCAATATGGCTTTTGAGTGGTCAATGATTTTGTGCAGTTGTGGTCGCTGAGGGGATTCATTACTTTGCTGGATCTCCTATCCAAAATGGGGAATATGTGATGAGATTGTTGGAAGCATTGCAATTACCACAAAAAATTGCTGTAGTTATATGTGCATCCCAGAGAAGTGACAATGTCTATGTCACTGTTGGAAACGCTTGTGCCGACAAAGTTGCTCGCTATTGTGCAACTGTGGCAGGCACATTTAATGGAGGATAAAGCAATAAATCTGATGAAGGAAACCACAATTTCAGTGTTGATGTCATTCGCCGATACATGGGAAGAAATCAAAAGGTTGTGGGAAGATGTTTCAGAGGCTGAATAGCAAGGTTGGGTCAGTTCAGGATGTGTTTAAAAAGGCCAATGGAATCTGGGTTTCAGCTGATGGAAGACTTGTGTTTGCCAGATAGCCTGTTATTTCCCATGAGGAGACGTGTTTTATGGTCCTTCAAACATTGGTTGCGATTCAAAGGTGAGATTATTCAGATAGAATTGGTTTAATCCCCAATTCCGAGTTTTAGCTGAAGAGCTATTCTATAGGTGTGTGACATGTCAGCAAATGATCATAGGGTGGAGAACCCATGTAACACTAGTGCCATATAGGGAGATAAGGGTGACCCTTTAACAGGATGTAGTTGATTTTTATTTTAATTCCTGTTTGTAATGGGCTGAGATATATCCTGGTTATAGCTTGCATTTTCTCCTGATGGGTCGAAGTATACCCAAAACAGAGAAATTACAGTCCCACTGTAGCCAGACTGCTATTGCGCGACCTCATACCATGATTAAAATTTCTGGTTTCTCTGGAGTCTGACCAAAGGATCCACTTTAACAATGAGGTCCTAAATATGCAGTGAGTGGCACTTCAAAGGGAACAGAGACTACATTGTAGCTATTGCAGTGGCGTAGCAAGGGGGGTGTTCCACCCCAGGCGGCACGAGTTTTGGGGGCAGCTGCCTCCTCTCCTCTTACCTGCCATCTCAGGGTCAGCAATGCCTCCCTGCTTTAAATCGTGCCCTTCGCGGGGCGGCAATCTGCGCCTAATCTCGCCAGCACCCCCGCACTTTAATGCAGCCACCGTGGGGTGGCAAATGCAGAGACTGCAATGGTTGGCCATAGACCTAGCTTTGCCACTGAGCTATCATCCAGAACCTTTGGGTATAGTTGAACACCCAAATGGGACACTGAAATCACGTTTGGCCAAAGTCTGTGCATCCACTTCATTGAAATGGCCAGATGCTTTGCCACTGGTATTGGTGACTCTCCGAAGCACTCCTGATAGGAGGATTGGATTATTGCCCCACGAAATACCTATGGGACATTTTATGTGACTTCCTGCTGTGCCTGTGAATGCACTTGTAGATATCCCGGATTACACGATCCACGAATATTGCAAGGGATTAATTGATGTATGCATTCTGTTTCTCACCAGGTTGGAGTTGTCACTGCCACTCCAAGCCAAGAGCAGTGTCACAACCTTAACCCTGGCGATTGGGTCCTTCTCGAAAAGCACGTTCAAAAATCATGACCAGATACAAGGTGGAAAGTGCCCTACCAAGAAATTGTAATCACCAACACTGTTATGAAATGTGCTGCGATACCTAATTGGGTGCATGCTTCTCACACCCAGAGAGGCAGGTGTCCTCTCGATGAAGTGGTGACATTTGAGCCAAGTCTGAGAACTCCTGTGTCCAGAATTCCTCAGCTATTCAAGTTGCTGAAATCTCACAAAGTGGTGTGGAAATATACCTTGAAGATGGAGACCTGAGAACTGAAAGTAGGGATGCTGTTGGTTTGCCATTGAGAGATCCTGATGAGGGAACGAGTGTGAGGAAGAAAAAACTACAATTTAGATAGGAATGGTCAAGTAGTAGGAGGCAATTGAGATCTAGTATGTCAGCTGCACGCTTACCACAAACCATTGTCGAAGAAACAGAATCCAGTGATATAAGTGAATCAAAAGAAGATCAACAGACACCAAGGAGATCTAAGAGAGAAAAAGTAGCTTTTTTTCGGTATTCTGCACTCAAGTGGATCTACTATATAGAGAACGTGCCAAATGCAACAAATCAAGATCCCAATGCACTGACCTTAAACACCACCTGAACCTCCATGATATGCCACACTAAGACAGCATTTGTTTTAAACTTTTGATACAAACGCTACATGATAAAACTGATCGTTGATATATAATCGATTCAATTCCGCAAGATCTTGTCTACAAACAATGAGTTATGTTTATCTAGATTATAAAGACTGTGACAAAAAAAATGACAATTATTCTCTAACAAAGACAAATAAAATAATTAAGAAGAATTCATTAGGGCAAAGGCTGCAGTAGAAGAGTAGGGATAACAAGAAGACGGAGTAGGGCTAGGGATGTCTCATGAAGACTATTGTATATAACCTGAATGAAATAACTGCAAGTTCACCACCAAAAATGTTGCTCATTTTACAAAAGTAAAAGGCTGCACAGAAAACTGAATATTCTTGCTGTTATATTCTTCGTCCGACTGTAGACAAACTTGTGTTTCCTTACCAAAGCTAGATGTAGAATAGTCATTGTTTTGTAGACGATGTAAGGCCCTTGTAGGTAATGAGTCCAGTAGCCAGTAGTATAGAGTAGGTTTATTCAGTTACAAGTGAGATGGTAAGAAAGTGCCCACGGGAAGCAGCATCCTGCTGCTCAGCCTCACTCATTCCAAGTGACCACTTATACAAACCATGCACTCATGAACATTCTATTACATCACATTCACACCGGCTGAGCAGCAAGGAACTAGGAGACAACAGGATACAACACATTGCTGTTACACTAATAATTTTTGTGTTAGCATTTATAGTTCTTTTAGTTGGTAGGAGTCTTATCCCAGAGACAGAAACATTTAAATCTACACCTGCATCGACATCACCTGCGCATACAAAAGATGAGAAGAAATTAAAGGCTACATTTGTAGATGCTTTAAATGAAGATTTTACAACTAATGTTTATTCCAGATTAGTTCAGGAATACACCCAAGCTCTAGATGCAAAAGACTGTTATGCCTGTACACACTTACCTTCTTCGGCTGCTGAATATGTGACCTACCATCATATTCAACTTTCATTTGCAGTGACATGTGTATAGTGTTTAGTTTGTTTTATAGACAGAAATGTTTTGATTATTATTTTTCCAATTATTACATGCTCCTTTCTAAAGTTCCCCTTCAGAAAAAGAATAAACTATCTTCCACATGCAAAGGATTTGGAAGTAGCTGCTTGGTATTTCTTTGGATCTTCTACAAAGATAGACACTATTAAGACATATGGGTGAAATTTGACATGTTTAATGAGACCATTGGGAAATAAATTAATTTTAACATTAGGGGACAGGAGAGCTCACATATTTCATAAGGTAAATAAAGAGGAAGATGTATTAAAGAAGTGTTTGGAAGAAGGTGGAAAATGAATACAAGAAGAAAATGATACATCCAAAATTAAAATTAGATAGACAACAAAAAGCGAAATTGTGTGTTAACAAAAAGGGAAATGAGATTAGAAAGAGACATTTGGGAAGAGTAACTGTGAACACACATATGGAGTTCATGGAGGGCCTGTTCAAATATTAATGGAAGAAGAGGCAGGTATTCCTGTGGTCGATTTTGTTTGAGGGCAAGATGCATATTTCCAGTTGCCTGCTAATTGGGAGGGTGTTTGCTCTTTAGCACTATTGTTTCCTAAGATGTATCATGAAAGAAGCATAGATGCTTTGACAATAGCTCTTTCTCACAGAAATTCAACTAGTATCACTGATGGACCACAATTAGTGGGAGATGTGTTGGGGCAATCATTCAACCAGTAATAGTTCTGAATGATTAGAAAATCAGATTGTTTTCTACCATAGTAGATGAGCTAGTTACTAGTATGTCAATATAGAAGGCTAATTGATCAATAGTTTTGCAAGATTGATTAGCTTTAGATATATTGTTAGCAGAGAAAGGCAGAGTCTGTAAAATGTTGATGGCTCAACACCTGATGAAAGTAAGATAATAGAAGAATTTGCAAAGGACATTTCTAATCCTATACCAGAATTATGATCTTTAGAAACTACTAGTGTGTTAGACACCTTAGGCAAAGCTGCATCTGCTATAAGAATTTGGTTTGGAACAATTGGGAGCAGATTTTTAGGAGTCATACTAAAACCTTTATTAATCATTAGAATTTGTTTAATATCCTTGTATGCTTTATATAAGGGATTTAGGTGCTATTTAACAAGAACGTTCTTCCCTTTCACTGCAGATGCTTTAACCTTTCAGAAGCCATCTATTAGTTAGTGAATAGGCATTTCTTTTGTATTAGACAACTGATTGGGAAGAGAGGAGATGACAGGAAGCATGATTAATGGGAGGAACTGTCTGAACCCTAAGATGTGGACGAAGTACCTGTGAAGACCTGAGAAATTAAGGAGTTTACTTGCTCCTAGAGGTTTATTGAAATCCTAATGGATATTGAGAACCAGGAATATGTTATTTGTTTCAACTTGTGCGATTCTGAATTTATATTAGCTTGTCCCTATAATAGTATAGGAGATACTCTCTCTCACCCTCTGACTTCTAGCTTGCGAGAGCACTCTGGAATTTGTATTAAGGTCTGTAGGCTATCTCTCTTCCGGAGGGATCTCCTTTAATCTCTATCTCATTTATGGAAGATGGGTACTAATGTATTGCTGAGAATGCTTTCCGGCTTGAAATTTCTTTGGTTTAAGTGCAAAAGCTTCATGATTATACATCTATTCTATCATCAGAGCTCTTTATTGGGTTTCTGAACTGACACCTTTATTCTGACTATTTGAAATCAAATCTTTAATTTAGCTTAGGGAAATTTCTTTTTTGGAACAAGTTTGCTCTATTATTTGTATATTATTTGTAATTCTCACTAATATAGTATTTCATCTTGTTTTGAAATACAGACTAATGGATTATTTGAATTTGTAACAACGATTACTAAAGTCTAATGATTTCTGAATAAAATAATTTGGTTTTACTAAATTGTTAACAAAACCCTTTAATTCACTCACAAATCTCTTTATTGACTATAACAAAAGTAAAAGGAATTTGTTGCTAAAGAAGGATTCTCCTTTTAAACTCTCTTGGTCGATGAACAAAGGTTCATATGTCTGTTGGTAGCTTAATGATTATACACAGAGATTAAGATACAAAATTCCCTGAGCCATCATCAGTATTATGGATGATGTCATCAGTGTTCTCATTTAAGATGCCATCACTGATGTTATTTTAACCCCTTCGCTGCCAGCCCCATCTCCCCGCCATGTGCCACACACTTTTTTGACTATTTTGGGGTAGTTCTTGCTTAGGCCCAAATACCCTTTTGTCTACCTAAGGTATCCATGACAAATTAGCCTCCATTTCCTCTAACATCCTGAGGATTCTAAAGGTACCAGGGGTTTGTGGATTCCCCAGGAGGGGACTGGAAAATTAGGCAAAATACAGCTACATTTGTTTTTTGGGGGAAAAATGAGATAAAAGTGCTGCAGAAGCAGTAGTTATTTGTGTATCTCTGAATTTGTGGGTACCCCTATTAGCATGTGCATTAGAGGGCATTGCGCAAAATGACTTCTTTTTTACCCACTGTCTTACATTTGGAATGCAGAAATGCATAGAAAGACTAATAGTAATAATACATGTTCTACTATTTTGTGTTTCCCTAAGTCTCCATATAAAAATGGTACCTCACTTGTGTTGGTGGGCCTAGTGCATGCAACAGGAAACATCCCAAAACACAACGTGGATACATCACATTTTTCCATGGAAAACTGACCCTTTTTTAACAATGTGCCTAGCTGGGAATTTTGGGCCCTAGCTCGGACGGCACCAGGGGAAACCTAGCAAACCTGTA
Source organism: Triturus cristatus (assembly GCF_964204655.1). Classification (NCBI taxonomy): domain Eukaryota; kingdom Metazoa; phylum Chordata; class Amphibia; order Caudata; family Salamandridae; genus Triturus; species Triturus cristatus. The sequence goes on from NC_140591.1 coordinate 1,195,395,576, forward strand.
CATTTTTGAAAACTAGACATCCAGGGTAATCCAGTATGGAGGGACTTGTGTGGCTCTCACCAGGTTCTTTTACCCAGAATCCCTTGCAAACCTCAAACTTTGTCCAAAAAAACAAATGTTTCTCACATTTCTGTGAAGGAAAGTTCTGGAACCTGCGGGGAGCCAAAAACTTCTGTCCACCCAGCATTCCCCCAAATCTGTTGATAAAAATGGTACCTCACTTGTGTGGGTAGGCCTAGTGCCTGCAACAGGGAAAGACCCAAAACTTATTGTGCAGATATTAAAATTATGACTCACAAAACAACCTGATTTTGCAAGGGGGCACCTTGTTTTTGGTCCAGGGATAGTCGGCCATCATGGGAAACCTACCATACCCAGACATTTCTGAAAACTAGACACCTGGTGGAGTCCAGGCAGGTGGACTTGCGTGGATCCCCAAATGTTTTCTTACCCAGAATCCCCAGCAAACCTCAAATTTAGCTTAAAAGAATCAACTTTTCCTCACATTTTCTGTGTTGTAAAGTTGTGGGATCACCAGGCAGACACACATTTCCTACCAACCAGCATTTCCCCAGGTTTCCCACAAAAAATGGTACCTCACTTGTGTGGGTGGGCCAAGTATCCGCGACAGGGAAGGGTCCAAAACATATTGTGGAGACATTAAAATGATGTATCACTATTGACCTGGTTTTGCAAGGGAGGCACCTTGTTTTTGGTCCAGGGCTAGGCGGTCATCTAGGGAAACCTACGAAACCGAGACATTTCTGAAAACTAGTTAACCAGGGGAGTTCTGGGAGGTGTGGTTTGTATGGATCCCCCATCATATTCCTACCCAGAATCCTCTGCAAACATCAATCTTAGCTAAAAAAAAAACACATTTTCCTTATATGTCTGTCTTGGATCACCGTGCCAGCACAAATTTTCCACCACCAGCGTTCCCCTTGGGCACCCATACAAGTGAGGTATCTATTTTATGAGGATACCAAGGTGGACGCTGTATGGTGGGAAATTTGTGCCGGCATGTTGATCCCACAACCTTTCCACACAGAAATGGGAGGAAAATGTGACTTTTTAGCTAACTTAAAGGTTTGCAGGGGATTCTGGGTAATAAAATGCTGTAGGATTCAAGCAAGCCACACCGCCAGGCAAGCGCCATCCATGCACACCACCAGCTGGGTTCCATCCATGCACACAGCCAGCCAAACACCATCCACGTACATCGCCAGCCAAGCGATAGTCCACACACACCGCCAGCCAAGCAACAGTCCACACACACCGCCAAACATGTGCCATCCACGCAGACCGCTAGCCAAGTGACAGTAGAAGCACATTGCTGACCAAGCGCTAGTCTACACACACTTCCAGCTAAGCGAAAGTCCACAGACACCACCAGCAAAATGCAGGACTCACACAAAGCCAGCCAAACGCCAGTACACACAGACCATCAGCCGACCTCTAGTTCACACACACACACTCACACACAGAAGCTAGTGTCTAGTGGCTTTCTGCGCCTTTGGGGGCAGATGAGCCTAAACATATTGCTGTTCTGCCCCAAAGGGGGTGGGGGGCAGAAGCAGCCAAAATGTGTTCACAAAGAAAAGGGGGAGCAACACCTGCCTAAGGGTAACTCCCTGACATGCCCATAAACATCATTATGGTGCCTAGTGGGCCTTCTGGGGCAGATTGGTGGCTATTGCCCCATCTTCTCCCCAGGGGGAGTGGAAAGATTGGGGCTATTTGTGGTGGGAGGGGGCATTGGCATTGCCCATTATGGGCAGCCCACACCCATCTTTTATTTTGTCTAGTGAGATCTAGGGTAATAGCCATCATCTGCCCCTCAAGGTGGGCAGAAAGACTGTCATTTTTTGGGGGGGCTGGGGGCATTGGCATGCCCATTTTGGGCCGCCCTCACCCCTATATATTCAAAAGCAAAAATCTCCTTGTGCCTAGTGGGCTTTCTGCCCCCCTAAGGGCAGATCGGGGGCTAGTATTGTCATATGCCCCCCAGGGGGGCAAAAATTCTGTTTCTATAATTGTGTGTGGTGGCATGGCCCTGCCCATTGCAGGCAGCCCCCATCCCTCTTTTATAATACGGGGCAGAAAGACTGTCCTTTGCACTCTCATCTGGGTGGCACTGGGCGTTCCTTTTACAATATTACATTCACAACGTGACACACATGGCCGTTATACAATCCTAGAGGGACTTTTAAATAAACACCCACTAATACTGGTATACCTCTACACCCCAAACTCAGGCCAGGCTTCCTTTTTTACAGTCAATCACACCGTCCCTACTTACAGACCCTACAGTCCCAACATTTGGGGGCGGAGATTACAACAGTGTACGTAACCTTACACTGGACCGCTCGCAACCTCCACTTCAGGGGGCGCAATCAGTTAAACTAGCGCAGCACATGAGGGATTGGACTGTTAACATGCAACTACACGATGCATGGCGAAGTAAACACCCCACGCTGTCTACTTACTAACACATCTCTGCAATACACGACCTCTGCACGAGGATGGACGTCATATTTTGCTCAGACAATGCTCTACACAGTGTGTTGCACGCAGAATATTTGTTGCGCACAATCTCGAATCATAGCCCATTGCAGCTGCATCTCATATGGGGGGCGCAAAGACCTAAGGTGTCGACTTGGCGTCTTCCCCTTGCGACACTCACCGACGCGGCATTCTGTGCTACTCTGTCACGTTCCATTGACTCATACTTTCAGATCAATGCAAACACAGCTTCGAACGTGGGATAGAATGGGATGCATTTAAGGTTGTCCTGAGAGGACACTCCATTAAAACTACCTATGGCTCCCACAAGTCACTCACAAATGCGCTCGAGAAACACGAACTGGAGATACAGAGATGCAAGAAGCTTTACCCCACAGACCCCCATATTGGACCATCGCTAGCCCAGGCCCGGCTGTCGTATAAGGAAACACTAGATAATCTTTGGATTATAAATCATACCTTGCCTGACGGCACACCGAGGGGGACCAAGCAGGTAAAATGCTGGCATGGTTACTAAAAACAGACACCTCACAACCCCTCATTACAGCGATATGCACGCCCACAGGGAACATAGCGAACACCCAGGCAGCGATCAATAACTCTTTTTATGAATATTATACTCTACTGTACAAAGCCCCAGATGCCAGTGACCCCGCTCTTATCTGGGGGTTCTTGTCGCATGTTCTACTGCCGCAGGTGACACAATCACAGCTCGACTCACTCGAAGACCCTATCATTGCGGACGAGATTTCGGAAGCCATTAAGCAATTGGCAACAGGTAAACCTCTAGGGACATATGGTTGGCCGTGGGAGTTTTACTTAGTTTACCCCGAACAACTCATCCCACGACTGGCTACGATGTATGAAGACATGTTCGATAGGGGTGAACTTCTGCCTACTCTGTGAGAGGCAACGCTGGTCGTGTTGCCCAAGCCGGGCAGAGACCCAATTCAGTTGGCTTGATAACACCCTTTGTCGATGCTGAATGTAGATTATAAGATCCTAGACAAACTACTAGCCAATAGGTTGATTGAAGAAATACCCATACTGGTTCATGAAGACCAGAATGGTTTCATCCCAGGGACGAACACCGGGCTAATCCTGAACCGCCTTTTTATTTTGCCTTAATGGGCTCGTAATGAACACGATATACCCTGGATAGCATCTCTAGACATTGAAAAGTAATTTGACACCTTGAGCTGGCACTATTTACTGGCGGTGTTGTCTTGTTTCGGCGTGGGCCCACCTTTTTTGAGGTGGGTACGTATACTGTTCAGGAAGCCGCAAGCTAGAGTGAAGACAGGACTCACCTTCTCCCTACCTTTTGCAATAGAGCATGGCACAGGACAGGGCTGCCCTCGGGCACCCATTCTAATTGCACTGGCCATGGAGCCATTGGCATGTAACCTGTGCCAATGTGTACTCACCTGGGGCATATATGCAGATGAGCGGTGGCACATAGTGTCACTGTACGCAGATGACGCATTAATTTACTTACGTGGCCAGATCGCTGTTCTGCGGGAATTGATAGCCTTACTTGATGACCACGCACAGGTCTCGGGCCTAAGGGTCAATTGGTCCAAGTCAGCAAATCTTTCCAATGAAGATGCTTTCACCGGTCCAGAGACATGCCAGGCCCCAAGCACCACTGGAATGGGCTTTTGAAACCTTCAAATACTTGGGGGTCCAGGTCTCCCACTCTAGCGTAGAAACAATAGACGGAAAGCTGGGGAGAGCAAGCCCTAGAGCCCACACAACTCTCCCATTCTGGTTGAGTTTACCCTTATCTCCCTTGGGACGAGTGGCCATCTCTAAAATGCTTTTACTCCCCCGGCTTTTGTACTTTTTTCCACACTCCCTTACTGATTGCCACAAAGATTGTTTAAAGACTTGGAGTCACTCCTTGTCTCTCTGATATGGGGGAATTCTAGATCTATGGTGGGACTCCATAAGCTGTATGTACCACTGAAAGAAAGAAGACTGGGGGCACCAAATTATGAACATTATTACGCTGCAGCGCAACGGCAGTGGCCAATGAGATGGCTGGCAAGGGACAACCTCACCAAACTAGTCTCTGAGGCACTCTCTTGGGGGCAACTAGCAATATTGGAGTGGCTCTCAGGATATACCACCATACAGAAAAAAGAATAGCAACATTCTAATGGTGGTGGCGAGACACAACTGGGCCAAATATGTGCCTGGAGGACAGACTAAACCATACACACCTAGCCTACCGCTGGAAGTCTTACCGGGCTCATTTGCTTGCCACTGCCGCCCAGAACTTGAGTCCTGGAGAGAGTGGGGACTAGACACCTGGGGAGACATGTTTGCAGACTTGCAGCTACAAACCTTTGATGGCTTGGTGGCGGATTTCTAGATACCACAGGGGACGTTTCTGCTCCATGTATTACTGACTCTGCAGTTCCTTCAGACATGGGACAACGACTGCACTGAACCTCCCACATCACAGCTGCTACAAACCTTACTGACACATGGACGTGGTAAGCATGCAGTAACAGCAATCTACAACTCCCTTAGACCAGATCATGCGCCTCTTTTGGCACCATTGCGTGCTTACTGGGATTCGGAATTGTCAATCACCATCACTAACAAACAATGGACACAATGCATCAGCTACCTCAAAATAATATCCACGAACACCAGACTGAAATTCACCCAATTAAATTATTTCCATCATACATATATGACACCACACAGATTAGCACGGATGTATCCAGCTTCTGTTGACGGATGCCTGAGATGCTTAGCCACAGAGGCAACATTTACACATATGGTATGGTCATGTCTCCGTATTCAGGTATATTTGGGGGACATAGCGATGACACTTGCAGAGGTGTCAGGCACCCTAGTGACAGCTCAGGGCTCTCATTTACTGTTGGGAATCACAAAGCTCAATGCCTCTCGCAAAAGCCTCAATAAATTTATGGACCTGGCCTTGGGCTTCACAAAACGTAAAATAGCAATGTCTTGGAAATCGCACCTTGGTCCCAGCATACAATTATGGCTACTTGACCTCCGTGGGGCACTAACTGCAGAACATACAACGCAACTGTCTTGTGCATCATGCGCACCTACGCGTGTCAACCCCACTCAATGGTGAGACTACTTGTCATTCATAGAGACTAAGTTATCTGCAACAAATCCGACCCAACATAGGTCACACCCCTGCCGTGCACCCCTGTCGGACCATGCCCTATACATATGTAGGCGCAGCGCGCCTTCATGGTGCGTATGGCTGGGACTGCTAAATGTCCCGGGCCGGGTGTGGACGTGTCTCCGTACCCCTCCCTCAACCCCGCTCGTGTCCACGCACATCAAGGCATGTACGTGGATTCACACCCTAACGCACCAAGGACCGTAACTAAACACGAATTAGGCAGGCAGGATCGAACATTGATATATAGCTAGCAGTTTAGTTGCTGATTATTGGAAGAAAACATTTAAATTTCTTTGTATTTTCCTGCAAAACTAAAGACGTATAATGTTGTAATTGTATTAAGTTTATTGTATTTGTTACACCCTGACACCTCGCCGATACTGCTAAAGCAATTGTCAAATGTAATACTATGCATATTATTACTGGTACAAGAAAATCACTTGTACAATTTGTTGAAAACTAATAAAGAATATATTTTTTTTAAAAAGGAAGACTGTCCCTTTTTTTTGGGGGGGTGGGGACATTAGCATGCCCCTTTCTGGGCAGCCCCCACCCCTCTTTTAGATAGGAACCAAAATCCCTGGTGTCTAGTGGGCTTTATGCCCCTCCCTGGAGGGCGAATCGAGGTTAATAACCCCCATCCACCTCCCAGGAGGGGCAAAAACACTGTTCCTTTGTGTTGGTGGTGGGGCATTGGCATGCCCATTGTGGGCAGCGCCCCACGCCTTTATTATAAATAGAAACTATAATCCCTGGTGCCTAGTGGGTTTTCTCCCCCCCGGGGGAGCAGCTCGGGGGCTATTGCCCCCATCTACACCCCAGGGGGGCCAGAAAGACTGTACAAAATGTTGGGATGGGTGGGGCATTATAAAGCCCATTTAGAGCAGCACCCACCCCTATGTTTTCCTTAGAAAAAACTCCCTGGTGTCTTGGTGCTTTCTGCCCCCTCCTGGGAGGGGCAGATTGGGGGCTACTGCCCCCATCTGTCCCCCACTGGGGGCAGAAAAACGAAATATGGCCAAATAATTATGAGGGGGAGCAAAGGCCCTTGCCCAAGGGGGCGCTACCCCTTCCCTGGTGTCTAGTTGTGGATCCCTGCTTGGGGATCGCCCTAGTGTGGCGCTCCAGAAGCAGGAATCCACTAGGGAAGGGTAACATTGGAAAGGGGAGATTCTTCACTTTCCAATGATACCTCTTCCTAAGTGCTCGGGGGGCTGATATAGCCCCAGGAGCATGTAGGCAGTGAAAGTGAAATGAGCCGATTGGCTCATTCCACATTCACTTTCAGTGTAGTGACGTTTGCATGCCTGGCGCACTGATCGTCACTACACTGAGAAAAAAAAATGCCTCAGTCATCTGGGGAAGCTCTTCCCAAGCTCATGAGGTTGAAGAAAAAAAATAGGAAATCCCTCTGCTGTTTGCAGCAGAGGGATTTCTAAATAGTGGACCTTGGGCGTAATGGTTACGTCCTTGGGACCGGAGCGTCACAGCCTTAGACTTAACCATGACATCCAAGGCATGGAAGGGGTTAAGAGGTCATCAGAGATGTCATCAAGGACGTCATGAGTTATGTAATATGTGAGGTCCTAAGCAGTGCATGGTGGGTGCACAAGTTATAGTTAGTTCACTAAACCACAACTACCATATTTCATTTGGTTTTAGGTTTGTTTTGTAACAGTAACTGGATTTTAACTGTGTTCTTTCTGTGAATGTCTGAGGTTTGTTAACATATGTTATGATCCTATTACCAAACCTAACTATAAAATATCTTAACCTTTGTTTTTTTTCAGTGAATGTCTGTTTTTTTTAACACAGGTTAAGAGTATATTACCAAACCTATCTTTAACATTGTAATTATTTTTATTACGTGTTTAAGCTTTTTTTATTGAATGTTTGGCAATGGATTCAAAGCTCATATTTCACAGGAAAGAGGTATTAACTGTGAATTTGTGAAATATTTCCCATAATTTACAGCATTTAATTCAATTTCATGATCTTTAATTTCACTAAACAAATACAAAAGTTAAATATTTGTTGAACAGAGCATTTCTTCTGTCTTTCAGAGTTCGTAAAAAAACAGTGCTGCTTTCAGGTCATTTATCAGCACACCTGATAAGCTTACCCTTGCAAGCTCATCCTTGATGAAAGAATCTACCAGTAAATCCTCCCCAATATGTGAAAATATATATTGTTAATGGACAGACATACCTGCAGTCTCCGGCAAACGATGAATATTAAACAGATCCCACTCAAATGATCCAATTTTTTTTAAAGTGTACTGAAATTGATTCATAAATTATATAATATAAAAAATACATATTGAATTACATGTTTAATATGGTAATAAACTGTCATCTCCGGGTTCATGGAATATTATGAAACCTCTCGTGTTCGGTCCTGTGGTTTATAAATTTCACCAGAACTCCTCGACTGCAATATAGGCCCGTATCAGACAGTTCTATCTATCTATCTATCTATCTATCTATCTATCTATCTATCTATCTATCTATCTATCTATCTATCTATCTGTCTGTCTGTCTGTCTGTCTGTCTGTCTGTCTGTCCGTCCGTCCGTCCGTCCGTCCGTCCGTCCGTCCGTCCGTCCGTCCGTCCGTCCGTCCGTCCGTCCGTCCGTCCGTCCGTCCGTCCGTCCGTCTGTCTGTCTGTCTGTCTGTCTGTCTGTCTATCTATCTATCTATCTATCTATCTATCTATCTATCTATCTATCTATCTATCTATCTATCTATCTATCTATCTATCTATCTATCTATCTATCTATCTATTTATCTATCTGTCTGTCTATGCATCATAAATGTGGGGGCACCTTTTATGCATACTTGCACATAATCCATTCCTCATTCTGACATTCCATTCTGAATGCCCCAGAAAAAGCATTTGCAATGAAATCGGTCTCACCTTTGGGGCCTTATATGTATTTAACTATGCAGCTCATTAGCCTGGGTGCTGAAACATCTACTGTTGTTTAACATGGAGGGAAAGTAAGCACCAAACTGCATGACACGCCAGGTATAGGAACACATGGAGAGAAATATTGCCTTTCAGTGGGAAATGGTATAGTCCAAAGCTCTGTGCCTTCGGTGGTCATATCACTGAAAATACAAGATTTGAAAAACATATTATTATCTACGGGTGCTCATGGAAGCCAATTTCTATGGACTGGAATCAAGAGAATGCTAAAGTGATTCTGGTATTTTACTGACCTCTTCTGGTCGTTTTCTATCACGAAAGTTAAATAGAGGCAGTTGCCAGAAAAATAAAAAAGAAGAAATTCCCTCAGCAGAAAGTAATTCTGGTATTTTACTGACCTCCACTGGTCATTTTCTATCAAGACAGTTAAATAGAGACTGTTGAACAAACAGAAAGCAATTCTGGTATTTTACTGATCTCTACTGGTCGTTTTGTATCTAGACAGTTAAATAGAGGCAGTTGAACAGAAAAAAAGGCCCTAAGCAGAAGCAAACAAGTCCTAGGGCTGATCTCCTGAGCCCACAAAGTACATACACATATAAGTATATACTAAAGTATATACAAGAGGTCTCCAATGCTTGACCTAATAAGGGTTGCATGGAGACACAGCAAAGCCATATCACTTAGGGTATGCACACTTCAAATATCTACTGGAGAGTTACATTTTTCTTAATCCTGATTGTTGGAAGGGATAAAAGGGTGAAAAGGTAGCATGTGTGTTTCCTGCGGTTTCCAAAATCACATGAATAAGGAGAACTTGCCATTGTTGTTGTTTTTTAATTTTCATAGGCCTAGCCAGTTATCTCGAAGTAATATATGCGGTTCTCAGAGATCGTATTTACATTTTGCATAACATGATAACATATGTAGGGCCATATACTTGCAAACAAATTGGGTACCTAGTCATCTTCACAAATAAATCATCACACAAGCACAGGCCAATCTGACACTCTAATGCCCCCACTCCCACCCCCAGTCTGTTATTAGGGACAAATGTACCCCTTATTCCTTTGCACTTCTGGAGCTTGGCACGAGTAGTCAGGCTTATCTCAGAAGCAATGTGTAAAGCATTTGGACATACACACACAGTAACAAAGTGAAAACACTACAAAATGAGCCCACACTAGTTAAAAAAATAGCCAATATTTTTGTGAATAAAACAATACAAAAACAACAGAAATTCAATATACACATGCAAAGATATGACTTTTCAATGGTTAAACAAATGTAGTCTATAGGAATCTATGGATGCCTCACTTTTAGCACTAAGTACCTTGGATGCGTTAAAATTCATAGACGGTGCGAGGCCCAGGGAAGGTGAGGTGCCGGAAAAGCAAAGTGGCGCATTGCTTCCATACTCCCAGGGGAGGTGATGCGATGGTTTCTTACTGTCCGGGGAGGTAATGCATCAGTTCCCTATTGGAAGAGAAAGTGATGCGTCGATCTCCAGACACGCAACCTCGGTTTCTTACTGCTGGGTGACCTTGATGTAGAAATCGGTGCTCCTGGAAGATGCATCAGAAATCCAGACGCGCTGCATCAATTCCACTGCTGTTAAACTGGTGCTACGTTGGAGTTGGAGCGGTGCATCACAGACTTCGGTGATGCAGTGCTCGAAGCTCAGGCTGCAACAGTTCTTCTGATGTGCTGCGACAGAAAGCTATGGCCTGCAGTTAAAGCCGTGGTCAATATGGCGATCAGGAACCATGCTCCGTTGCTGGCAGCAGTGATGCATCAAAGTTTGTAGCGATGCTTCAATAAAACCAGATGTTGGGAGATGATGCGTGGATTTTCTCCTTCAGTTCACCAGATTCCAGTTCCAATGGCTCAGGAACTGGATTTGTCACCACTGGACAAGTCAGGGCTCTCAGCAGAAAAGCCCAGGCACTGGTAGGTGATGTCTTTGATGACCCTGAGACTTCTTAACAGGAGGCAAGCACACACAAGCCCTTGGAGAACCTGGGAAGCAGGATACAGAAAGCAAAGTCCAATCCTTTCACTTCCAGGACAGAAGCAGCAGGTCAGCACAGCAAAGCAACATGCAGAGTGTCCGTTCCTCCTACAGTATCCAGCTCTTCTTACTGGCAGATTGTCCTTTAGTCCAGAATTGTTCTGATTTGAGAGTGCCAGAGGTCCAATACTTATACCCCTTCCCGCCTTTGAAGTAGGCAAACTTCAAAGGAAAGTATTTGTAGTGCACAAGACCCTGCCTTTCCCTGACCTGGCTCCAGAACACTAACGGGGGGTGGAGACAGCTTTGTGTGAGCACAGGCACAGCCCTAGTCAGGTGTCAGTGACAACTCCTCCCACTACTCTAGCTCAGGAAGCCCCATCACCCTAGTAATTGTACATCAGGATAGGCAAGGCACACCTCAGCTCCCTTTGTGTGACTGTCTGGAGTGAATTCACAAGAGCCTAACTGCCATCCTAACTGAGATGTGGATTCTACTGACAGTCAGAGGCACAGAATGGTTAAGCATGAAAATTCCCACTTTCTAAAAGTGGCATTTTCCAAAACTCAATTTAAAAAACAACTTCACCAAAAGTTATACTTTTAAATTGTGAGTTCAGGGACCCCAAACTCCAAATCTCTATCAGCTCTCAATGGGAAATTACACTTAAAAGATACTTCAAGGCAACCTCCATGTTTCCCTATGGGAGAGGTAGTTGTTGCAATAGTGAAACACGATTTAGCAGTATTTCACTATTAGGACATGTAAAACACACCAGTACATGTCCTACCTTTTAAATACACAACACCTTGCCCATGGGGCTGCCATAGGTGTATTTTAGGGGTGACTTACATGAAGTAAAAGGGAAGGTTTGGTCCTGGCAAGTGGGTGCACTTCAGGTCAGTTTAAAACTGCACTCACAGACTCTGCAATGGCACCCTTGGTTAGAGTCAGAGAGTACTCCTAACTGTGCAACCAAAGGTTTCATCGGATCCGACACAGGGCTGTGAATCGCAGCACCTCGCAGTCTCTGATTGGTTGTTTCATCCGAACCAATGCAGCACGGCACTGACCAATGCAGAACCTTGCATTGCAAGACCTTGCATCGCAGCAGCATGCAGCTCCAGATCAGCGACTTCACTGAAACTGACTCAGAGCGGACCAGACCGACGTAGAACCTCATATCTCAGCACCAAGAAAAAAAGGTACAACTCCATTGACTTGAACTCAGTACTGGACCCGGTCTGCTCTCCATCACAGTTGACCTGAACTTGTAGCTTTGTTCTGGTCATGTGCAATCAGATAACTGCAATTGGTGCTTTGTGTGTTTTGTGCGCTACTTTTACCTAAAACGTTTAAAAACTCATATCTCCGTTTATACTGATTTGATCTTTGTCATTTTAGCATCATTTTATTTATTACAATTAACTATTTTCATAAATTGGTTCAGTATTACTCTTGTGTTGTGTTTTCACTTTATTACTGTTTGAGTGCTGCATGAATACTTTACTCATTGCCTCTAAGATAAGCCTGACTGCTTTTGTGCCAAGCTACCAGAGGGTTAAGCACAGGTTTCTTTTGTGATTTTTCTGGTTCACCCTGACAAAGATTGTGTTTATTATTTGACTGGGTCTCCACCCTTCAACTAATAACCCAATTTCTTACAGGGACATTTTGTTTTACATGTACACATTGTGCCCTTCGGTTGTACGTGGGTGCGAGGTGGAGGTTTGACAATAGGTGGCGTTTTTCTACTTATTATTGGTTGATGTTTACATCGTGCGAGCCTGTATTTTGCAACTATATTCTGGCAGTAGTGAGACAGTAAGGGGCATATTATCAAGAAACGGCGATAAAATTATCGCCGCTTTAGCGGCAGAAAACAGCCCCTAAAGCGGCGATAATGGGCTTGATAATATGCCCTGGAGAATTCCCATAGAAGCCCATGTTCTGGTGTCAACATGGGCTTCTATTGGAATTCTCTGCGGCATATTATCAAGCCCATTATGCCGCTTTAGCGGCAGTTTTCTGCCGCTAAAGAGGCGATAATTTTAACGCCGTCCTTGATAATATGCCCCTTGGTGATATGAAAGAGCCTGATGAGAGATCAATAAGGGTTGTTGGAATATGGTAGATCTTCTAATTTGTCCCGGTGTGTCTCTTATAGTTAGTACAGGCTGAACTGCTCCTTCTGGGCTTACGGATGCCTTTGAAAAAATGGGTAATAATGCTGGGTGTTTTATATTGTTATACTAATATGATAATTGATCCAGATGGATACATAGAATGTTTTTAGATGCATCGACCTATACTGCATGCTTCCCAACAGGAATGGCTGGTGTCCAATACAAATGGGGAGGCAGTGCGGGGGCAGTGACAGTATTGGCTTTGTCAATTCTGTTTTCTATTTAAGTTGTTGCAGTTCCATAGCTGTGAGCTATCAATTTTCACCTCTCCTCAATGGGACACTGCATTTACCACAATAGCACATACGCTGTTACTCTACTGAGGTGTGTTCGAATTGATTATGTTTGGATTTCTTCACCTCTACTTTTTGACTTGTTTTGTATTGCACTCTGAAAGAAAATGAGTAAATAAACAACCATTTATTAGGTAGCGCATCCTAAATATAAACTCTGAGATACAGACTTTACTGATTGTTCACCTGGCTTTTGTTCAGTATCTGGAACACAAATTCCCAAATGTCTCTGCATCTGGAAAACTAAAAATGTCAGCATTTCATTTTTAAAAAGCTGCACTTAGTATGCATTGCTATATCACACCCGATGTCTCTGCACAACTCGTTTCTATCCTGAGAACAGTGAGAATTTCTCACCACAGTGAATGTGATATGCTTCAAGAGTACAGAATCAAGTGCAGCGGGCGCTGACCCAAATACAGTCAGGGAAGGCGCTGGGCCGAAATGGTCTGCCGGCAGAGTTTTTTATGAAATTGGCAGGTAATATGACTCCAATTTCTGTTGAACTTTGTGCACCCCTGTTGAACTCATTTGTGCAATTCATGGAGAATTTGGATCTGACAGTTAGTCACATCAAATCCTTTGTCATGCAGGTGGGATGCCGCAAAGCCAAGCAGGCCACTTTTAACCCCTTCCCCGCTCATGACGGAACCACTCCGTCATGAGCCACGGTTGCGCTGTGCTCATGACGGAGGGGTTCCGTCATGTTGCGGCCGTTGGCCGACGCTCCGCCCACGCGGCGCTAATTCCCCGCCTGTGCGGGCGATTAGCGCAGTGGGCGGAGACGTGACGGAACCACTCCGTCATGAGCACAGCTCAACCGTGGCTCGTGACGGAGCGGTTCCGTCACGAGCACAGCGCCACCGCGCTGCCCCCAAACCACCCCCCAGCGCCGCGGCGGAATTCCTGCCGCGGCGAAGGGGTTAAGTTATGAACCGTATCAATACCTAAGACAAACGTCTTCTCCTATCTGGGAGTAGTGTTCGACATCACCCTGAGCTGGGGTCCCTTACTCGTAATGAAGGGGACCTAGGTAAAGCGACTGCAGCTGTTTTTAACTTTGCTTCCAGAGTGGGGGGAAATCAATAGGGGTCCTTTTAAAGATTTATAAAGTGAAATGCATTTCAAAGGTCAGCTATGGGAGTGAGATATGGGGTCACATTGGGTTGGAGGGCCTGCAAATTGCTGAAAATACTTTTCTGAAATGGGCCCTTTAAGTATCGCAAAGCACCCCATCCTACATTGTGCGTGAAGAGTTGGTGATGCCCTTTCTCTCAGACAAACTGGCTTTTCGTCCACTGGCATTGTGGTTAAAGACCTGGGCTAAGCAAGAAAATGCACTTAGTAAAGCCATTTTAAGGGATTGTCTCTCCCTTGACCACGTGACGTGCATCCGATGGCTCCAGTATATAAGAGCAGGCCTTTCTAGGCTAGGTAGGGCAGAACTATTTGATAAGCCTGAGCTTATATGCAAGAGGGACTTTTCCTGGGCCAAAGAAAGTTTTCTTAGAAGGAGCTGCTGTGACAGAGAAGAAATAGAGCTGTGTAAGGCCAGCATGCGTAGGTACATTGTGTTAAAAACTGTACCAACCACCAAACCATATCTTTTAGGGCTCAAAGGCATTCATAATTGCTTTTTATTGACTAGATTTCGGCTTGATCTTTTTTATTATCTCCTGGCACAACACGTGGTGCACATAGAGGGCGGTGCCTCATGCCCTGTGGCTGCGACAGTCAGTCTCCAGAGGACATGATACACTTTTTAATGTGTTGTAGTTTTTATGCTGCTCCCAGAAAGTTATTTATAATCCCCATTCTTAAAAAGGCTTGTTTTAGGAAGGTCAGTTTTTACAACTCCTCTCCAAAGACACCGTATTGTATACGCCTAATTTTTTACGGGTTTCTGTTAGGCTCAGGTCAAGCTGTGACGAATCTTGGCATCGGGTCTCAAAAAATGTTACCATGTAAATTAGATTACCCTGGATGTACTGTATTGTGAACTTGTATTTTGGTGAAGTTTTCATTGATGTATGTATGACTTTTATGGTTTTTATCTGTAAAACCGAATAATGTTTTTGATGATGATGATGACTCCACACCTCAACAAACTGTATGGGGAGTTGTATTGAAGGGGTGCCCTCCCCAGAGATTTTAACTTGGTGTCTTTAGCTTTAATCCTGAAGGCTGGAAAAGTGGTGGATCAATGGGACACGTACCGCCAAATATCGCTGCTTATGTCTGATGCTAAGGTGCTCTCCAAGGTGTCCGCAAATTGTTTAGGAGGAGTGATTCTGGATTTGGTACACCCATACCAGCATGGCTGTATGGCCCAGAGATCAGCTAGGCTCACTCTCTGCTGCTTGCATCACATTGCAGCAGCTAGGGGGCCTAGTTCCCGCTGTCAGTGGTATCGTTAGATGTGAACAAAGCATTTGAATCAGTGGAGTGGCCATTTCTTTTCAAAATTATAAGGAAGATGGGCTTCGGGTCCAAGTTTTTGTGAAGGGTTGGGCTCCTCTATAAGACTCCAAGGACACAGGTTAAAATGAACGGCATTCTGTCCCAGGAGTTCCCCACTGGCCAGACGACTTTGACAGGGCTGTCCTCTTTCGCCAATGTTGCTTGCCTTGGTGACAGAAGCACTGGTGAAGTGGATTAGGGTGAACGCACAAATATGAGGCTGGCAATGGGGAAACACGTGTGAGAAGAGAATATCCCTCCACGCCGATGATGTCCTCCTGTATTTCGCAGGGCCGGAGTAGTTCTTGGCCAGGGTGAGGGAGATCTTTTCTATTTATGGGATATACTCTGGACTGGGCATCAACTGGGAGAAGTCCCTCATATTCCCAATGGGGTCTTGGGAGATCCGGGCTGACCTCCATATGCCACTTAAGGTGGTACAGGATCATTTTTGATACTTAGGTCTCTGAAGCTCAGTTGATGGAACTACTCACTATGAAGATAACTTGTCCTCCCTTTTTCACAGATTGGAAACGGATGTCACCCATTGGATGGGCGCCTCCACTGTCCCTGATTGGTAGAGCTGTGCTTTTCAAGATGATTTCCATTCCCAAGCTCAGGTACATTTTGCAGAATAGTCCCCCTAATGTACCTGTAGCGTTCTTTTGGAAATTGATAGCTATGTGAGAACCCTGCTTTGGCTAAATGGGCTGCTGCGTGTGGCTCTCTGCACACTGCAGCGGTCCACATATGATGGCGGAACAGCCCTGACAGACATTCACAAGTATTACGAGGCCTTTCAGTTGAGTATAGTTAATGAGTGGGCTTATGCAGCATTGGAGGAGGCCCTAGGTGCCAAACGCTACCTCCATTTGCTTTGTGGTTGCAGGATCAGCCCAAGCACACCAGTGGTGACTAAAACAGTACTCTTGGTTTTGTGTACCCTACTGAGGGAAATGAGGTGGAAAAATAGATTGAAGCCGAAAACCTCTTTGTGGCTAGGTACGAAGATGGAGGCAATATCATCTCTACAAGGCTTTAGAAAGCAGCAGCGGCTCCTCCGCAATGGCGAAGGAACGTCGCCCCACTGCCTGGCTCAGAGTCAGCAAATGAAAAATAAAGGATTTTCTAGCATCATTTTCTTTTTCATTGCCACTGAGCTAGCGCTGTAAAGAGGGGCGGGCCAAGGCATGGGAGGGGGAAGAGGAGTGCTATCTGCAGTCCCTAGGTGCACATATGTGTTTTGGCAGCTGTCTCAGGCCAACCAAAACACACATGCAGCACAGTGATTGGATGGGAGTCTGTCCCGGGGCTGCTGGGACCAGGAAGAGAAGAGGAGGTACGACCGGCAGATTCAGGTAAGCTCTTTTTAAAAAAATATATATACATTATTATTAACCCCCCTTTTCCCCCCCAAGCGACGCAACCCCTCCTGCATTCCCTCCACCCACTCCACCACCTTTTTTTGTGCCAGCCTCCACTGTTAGAAAGTGGGAACTTGTTGACCTTTCCCTGCTGGAGGATGTGTAGGGTGCCAACGGTATGGTCCCATTTGCTCACCTTCGACAGGAATATGATATGGCGCCCATCCAATTCTTCAAATATTACCAAGACATGCCTTGCAGGTGCGAATAACCCAGGATGAGGAAACTATGGAAGAGTGCCCCCTTGAGAGGTGGTTATTGGATGGTCAAAGCTATTTCCTTACCTATAGATCACTTATGAGCAGGACACAGGGGTAGGTTACTGTAGTTAAGAGAAAGATGGCAGGTGGATGTAGGGGAGCCTGGAGATGAGGATTGGCAGGAGGCACTACAATTTACCATACAGGTGAGGTTTCGCCTATTTCAATGTAAGATTCTCCATAGAACATATTATACCAGGATACTCTTGCACAAGTTAGGCAGAGATGCAGGTGATGCATGCTTGCGTGCTTGTGGTCAATAGGGACCCTTTCTGCATACACTGCAGACCTGCCCAAAAATCTGCATATTTTGGAAGGGGGTGAAAACTCGACTTGAAATGGCCTTCGGGCTGCTTGTAGAGAGTCAGGCCTTGTTGATATTGTTGGGGTGTTGGGACCCTCTGATCTTACATCCTATCAGAATATCTTGGGGAACCTTGACTTTCTGCTGGTGAAAAGGGAAACTAAGCGGAGATGGGAGAGCGCAGTGGGTCCACAGCTGCGAGACTGGGCTCAGGAGATGAATATGTGCTGTGTTAGGGAGAATTAGGGCACTCTATTCCCCTGGTTGGTCAAAGGGGTCACTCTCACTTCTACTTTAAACATTAGGGAGAATTAGTGCACGAAGGTGGGGGATACCCAGACGTTCGAGAACATGTGGCGTGGTTGAACTGTGGGGGACTAAGGTTTGGGAACTGTGACACCTCATATATGGTCTTGAGTGGGTTGTGCATGGTTGAGGTGCAGTGATAACAGAGACTCGGAATCCTGGAATTGACCCACCTCATGCATAGTGCTCTTGTGTGAGACTGTAACCTTCAATAGAGCCTTGACCCATATGTTCAGCACCCGGGTTGAGTTGGGAGGCTATAGGTGGGGGGGCAGATAGGGTATCAATGCGTTGTTTTTCTAAGTTGAAGTTGTTGTGTTTGTTCTATAAATACCAACTAAATATTTCAATAAAAAACAGTACAGCATCATTCTCTCTTCTGTTGTGATATTCTGAACCAGGTCTCTGACCTTCTCCAAGCAAGAGAGTGTTTCTGTCAAAGGACGTAGGGTTCTGCTTGTCTGTAGATAAAATACATATAATTGAACATGCTTCATGTAGCAGTGTAATTTTTGAAAGGAAGGAAAATGCATGTACATTCTTTGGTTTTGTTTCAACTAATAATCAATTTTGAGATAAAAGAAACATTCTTGTGCATCACAACGGGCCTCATTCCGAGATGCTCTGTAATTAGAGGTGAAGATACTGGGGCTGGAGCTATCAGCAAATCAGCAGGGATGCGCCAGGAAACTTGCGACACGCATCACAATCCTTGTGCCACCACGGATGCGCCGCATTTACAATGCGGTGCATCATGGCGCAAGGTAATGCAGATGCATGTTGCATCTGCCGTCCTAATTTTGGTGCAGTGCTGGAGTTGTGCCGCGGGCGCGACGCAACTCCAGCACTGTGCCAACCCGGCCTATCTTGCACATGGTGTGTCACACCTTATGCCTGCTTCAAGCAGGCGCAAGGTTTTGATGCAGCGGGGTCGGAAAAGTGCCTGAGTGAAATCTTGTAGATTTCACTCAGGCACTTTTCCGAGGCGTTCCTGCACCGAAACACGCCCCCGGCGTCGGAACACCCACATGAAACCTGACACAGGTTTCATGTGGCGCAGGGCTTTACAACGTGACGCATCTCCCTAGATGCGTGACGTTGTAAATCCCCCACAGCATGGTGCTAGCTTTACGCTGCCGCTGCGTCACAGAAGTGACACAACGGCGGCGCAAAAGTGGCGCACGGGGCTTGTAAATGTGCCCCCAGGTTTTACAAGATGCATTCCCTCACGCTTTAAACATAGCAATTTTGGATAAGTCCTTAACTGTCTACAGGTGTTACACAAGCATAAATCCAGTAAGAGTGACGGACACAAAAGGCGGGAAGGAGCATGGACAGTCAGCCATTGTCAATTCCCCGCTGGTATTGATGGATGCCGCGGGAGAACTGATGCTGAGTTGCTGGCAGTGTTCTCCTTACTCCATTGATTGTAAAGCTCCTCGGGAATTAATTTGGTTGGCCAGCCATGGGATACACCTGCACACTTTTGAGTGGCACTTTGCCTAACAGTATTTAAAGCACCCCCAAACCTACCTGCTATTTTCTGTGGAAGATAGGCAGGAACCAAGAAACACAGATCTAGAAATGCTAGTCCTGGCTACGTCACACTGGAGAGAAATGCTTTTCTCAATGTAAGTAATTAAAAAACACTATGCACTGTACCTACCTTAATGCACTGGGACAACTGACGTTGACTTGCTTGCAGCGTACTCACACTCTCTCTTTGAGGATTAAAAGACATGATCTGCTAAAATCTTGCACCTGCCACGAATGGGCCAAATTGTGCAGTGCTTATATTTCCATAACAAAGTCTTAAAAATCCGAAAGACCTCCTAAAATCACAAACATAGAGAAAAGACCACAGCCGGGGCATAACCAGAAAGCACAAAGTGGCAGCGAGAAGCTGATTACACCTTTGCCACCAGCACAAAAGGGGCTATGATGAAGTAGATCACCTCCTTACATGGACAAAAGACACCACCCTGTACACACTGTTTAGCTGACCTTGCATTTTCCTTCAGTTCACTCAAACCCTTTCCCCCGAGTGGGGTATTGTTGATTCTTTCAAAACAGCACAGGACTCTTGCATCCATGTTGTATCCTCAGCCACAGCACAGAGTATCTACAGTTCCATTACCAGGGTATTAGGCGAGAGAGATGGTTGGAGGTGACTGATGTGACAGGATGGGGACAAGGCTTATTCTACTTTTACCCCTGGACAGGTATGTTCAGACATTTGTTTCACTGCTGAAAGTGCCTTGGAAATGAATCAGCAAATTGGCTGGCTATGGTAACTCCGACTACAAATGCAATCACCCAGCTGTAGGTGTACCTGTCAGTGGTGCAGCTTTCCAGGCCCTGCAGACTTTCAAGCCTCCAAGTCTCCAGAATGTCCTGAGGCCCTTGAACTTTGATGCCTCTGCCCTGAAAATCTCAGCATTCTCCGCCCTTAAAGTTGCTTTGTAGCAGCAGAGGCTCACATGCCTGTTGTCTTCTACCCAATTGGCCCCCACATTTCTGATGTACAGGGCCAAGAACGCAAAGGACGGCTTTGATAGCCAGAGCGTATGTAGGACTCTGATCATCTTACTTTTAACTTACCTTCCCTGAACGCATCTCTCTGTCCAGCAACTTACTTCTGACCTGAACTCTGTCTCTAGCCTAATAAGGGGCGCACAGGCATGTTTCTCTAATGTTAAACCAGAAAAATTACTCCGATAGACCATCAAGTGGTCAGAGACAAGAGACTCCTTAGATTCGAAAAGGGAAGTGTCCAGTGTGAGGATAGGTTTCTTACTTTCATCCAAAGGTGAGGAAAGGAGGCAATTTATTTTTGTTTAGTTACCCTCACACACCCTAGTGGTGTCATGCTTCATCATCGGGTCACCCCGACGCCTACAAGTCGGGGTGGGCTCAACCACAGTGTTGGGAGCTCTTAGCGATAAGTTAAGACCAGGGGGGAATTAAAGATAAAAAACCTCAGACAGATCCCCAGTTTCCCTTTATTCTAAATCTAAAAAGTAGGGTCTGTAGGAGAGTTAAGGTCCTATGACCCTAGTGCCAACATGTTTCAGTCTACAGGCGGCCTTGTAGGTCCTGGACTTTCTTCAGGGCAAAGGTGATCCACCCGGGGGGGACAGGAAAGGGAATTCCCTAACCTGTCAGGTTATAAAGGGCAGAGTAGCTGCTCCTTATGTGTGTGTGACAGACAATTGATCTGTCATGCGTTGTTATCCATCTGTGAAAAGAAGAAAAGGACAGACAACTCCACAACATTATATAAGCATATAACGGAATTTCCTTAATGCTACTTTCCAATTCAGTGTGTAGGTTGAGACCAAACCACAACATGCCAAATGTGTGTGCACTTACATGTCTTAGATCTCGTCCAACATGTGCCACTCACATCCTTCTCTGTAACACACAATCTCTATGTGGCAGATAAACGTGTGGTGGCGATTTTGCTCGCATACTGACATTAACAGCATGCCAGTGCGTGTACATTCCAAAGTGCAAAATACCGCGTGTCAATCTCTTCAAACAGACCTGCCATCTTTCAAAGTGAAGTTTATTCAAAATTCCTCAATGCGCTCAGGTTTATGATAGAAATATTCCATGCACTCATAAAAAACACTCTCTTACCCAAGATCTGGAGAGAGACCGTATCTCAGGGGACCGTTAGGCCTGAAAAGGTAGCCCTGTAGTCAAACCCTGTAGTGTGTCCCATGGTGGGGGAAGGAAGGCGGGAGGAGGGGTCACAAGGGGAATTTTAGCGGTGGTCGATGTTAAAACCACAAAAAAAAAAAACAGATCAACTTATCTATGTTACCACTTATAATTCCTCATCTAATGATGTGAAGAAAATAATCAACAAAAAGTGGTCTATATTGACTTCTAACAAACTGCCCTATGAAAAACCCATGTTTTCCTTCGAAAGAAACACAAGCTTAAGAGATACACTGGTTCACACTGACACAGTAAAAACGATCAGCCAGCTAACACTATGGAACACCCCATCAGTCATAGGACATTATCCCTGTGGGTCATGTGTAGCGTGCCCTTTCACAGACCATACCAAAAACCTTGACCTGGGCCTACACTCGCCATGGGAACAAAGATCACACACTAACTGCAATTCTGAATCAGTAGTTTACTTGATTAAATGTCCATGCAATCTGTCCTATATAGTCATGACCAGCCGTAAAGTGAAAGTTCGCATCAGCAAACATAGAAGCACAATACGGCGTACAATAACAGCAATGAAACTCACAGCACATTACAATGAGAAACAACATAAAGACACAGAGATCAGATGGACAATCATAGAGAAAGTGAAAGGCACCGGTAATCTTAACTAAAGACTCCTAGAATGGGAACAACAGTGGGTGTACCGTTTGAAAACACATGAAAATGGCTTGAACGACTCCATACCATGGAGTCAAATAAATAAATACATCTACTCACACACCACCATGCACAACAGGAGTGTGTACGAGATATTCGTATCAAAAATCACATCATGCCATCAGACACGCTGCATTTATCTATAGTTGGAAGGGTAGGTCACGGGCATTACCCTGGTCCGTTACGGCCCCTTTCTTCTAAAATCCACCATACACATTGACAGCAGAACTCTTATTAACTGCACACCCCTGGCGCGTGAATGCATTGCTCAAGTACCACACAAAAGGGAAAGGAATAAATACATGTTTACACAGACACAGCAATTTTTGTTGACACAGAACGGTACACACCTAGATGTGAACGTAACCAATCTATGTAGCGGTTCAAACTCTACAAACTACATTATCCAGAAATCATAGCTTGACACGCAATGTCAGGACAACGCTCTGACATCACGATGGGGGCGTTGACTTCAATTGACAACAGTTCCTGCTCCGTACGGATGTACTTATACACCTGTTCCCGGCACAACTTTGCAAAAGCCAGGGACCCGACCCAAATCGGTGATCGGGCGAGGCAGGACCCTTGACGGAGTGAGTACTAATTATTTCAGCCTAGAGTAACGGCACATGTAGACGGAACAGTTTACCGCTAAACGGTGGTACTACCTTTCGTGGTCTTTTAACATCGACCACCGCTAAAATTCCCCTTGTGTCCCCTCCTCCCCCCTTCCTTCCCCCACCATGGGACACACTACAGGGTTTGACTACAGGGCTACCTCTTCAGGCCTAGCGGTTCCCTGAGATACGGTCTCTCTCCAGAACTTGGGTAAGAGAGTGTTTTTTATGAGTGCATGGAAATTTTTTATCACAAACACAGGTGCATTGAGGAATTTTGAATAAACGTCACGTTGAAAGATGACAGGTCTGTTTAAACAGCTTGACACGCGGTATTTTTACACTTTGGAATGTACACACACTGGCATGCAGTTAATGTCAGTATGCGAGCAAAATCGCCACCACACGTTTATCTGCCACTTATAGATTGTGTGTTACAGAGAAGGATGTGAGTGGCACATGTTGGACGGGATCTAAGACATGTTAGTGCACACACACTTGGCATGTTGTTGTTTGGTCTCAACCTACGCACTGAATTGGGAAGTAGCATTAAGGAAATTCCGTTATATCCTATATAATCTTGTGTGTTGTCTGTCCTTTTCTTCTTTTCACAGATGGATAACAACGCATGACAGATCAATTGTCTGTCACACACACATAAGGAGCAGCTACTCTGCCTTTTATAACCTGACAGGTTAGGGAATTCCCTTAATTGTCCCCCCAGGGTGGATCACCTTTACCCTGAAGAAAGTCCAGAACCTACAAGGCCGCCTGTGGACTGAAACATGCTGGCACTAGGGCCATAGGACCATAACTCTCCTACAGACCCTACTTTTTAGATTTTTAACAACCCTGACAGACCCAAGAATAAAGGGAAACTGGGGATCTGTCTGAGGTTTTTTATCTTTAAATTCCCCCTGGTCTTCACTTATCGCTAAGAGCTCCCAACACTGCGGTTGAGCCCACCCCGACTTGTAGGCGTCGGGGTGACCCGATGATGAAGCATGACACCACTAGGGTGTGTGAGGGTAACTAGTTAAAAAGGAATTGCCTCCTTTCCTCAAATTTGGGTGAAGTTAGACACCTATCCTCACACTGGACACTTCCCTTTTCGAATCTAAGGTCTCTCTTGTTTCTAACCACTTGATGGTCTATCGGAGTAATTTTTGTGGTTTAATGTTTTGACATGGGAGGTTACACTCCGACCTAGGATCCTCTCAACCCTCCAGGCATTGGAGATTACCCAGGCTTTGTCCAGAGCCTTTTTGTGTACACATGTTTTTCTACTTGAATTTCTCCGGTGGGATGCTGCTTTTAAAAGCTCAGGGCTTCTCCAGATGCCTCTGTCACTTTCTCCTTCTCCTCCACAGGCTTCAAGAGAGAGAAGAGGGAAGGTATGGTAGAGAGAAAGTGATCAGAGAATGAAGAGAGACAGAAAGAGGAGGTATGGATGGATGGATAGAAATAGAGACTGTGCAAGGTGAAGGCACCTGGCTGGTTTGAGCATTTTTTGTCAGGGCTGCTTTTGGTTCCCAGACTGTCCTTTATCCTCCTAGGGAATCAAAATGCAGAAAGAGTGGATATAAACAACTCTCTCCCTGTTGACCAACCTCGACACTGGAGAGCAGCTGGGAAAAATGGATAACTTTCAAATATGGCCGCTGATCTCTTGGAACATCACTGGGATGGTAAACAAATTATGGGACCAGTAGTGGTCCATCCCCTGCAAAAGTGAGGAGCGGGCTGGGCCAGAGGAGCGAGGTGGGGAGAAAGGAGGCGGGTCTGGGTGCAAAAAGTAAATAAATAAATAAACTTGAATTAACGCTACTGCTACCGCCGTCTCCCGCGCATCGGCTCTTCCTGGTTCTGGCTCTGGGCACATGCTCCCAGCCTGCCCTGTGACCAATCTTGAAGCTGCTCTAGCATGAGACCAGCTGTAGTATTGTCCTTAGCATCAGCAACTTGCGCTCCCCAACACACTGGGAGCCTGTGCCTGCTCTCTCCAGCTCCAGCAACGCAGCTGAGGCTGGAGAGAGCTTCACTGCAAATGAGGGGTTTGGCTGGCCTGAGTCGGATTGACCAACCACCTCAGGCACAGTAAAAAGAGTGCCCACCACTCCCCCACCAGCAGTGTCATCCCCTGGACCCAATCTCAAGACTCATCAGAGTCCTGGGGGCGGGTCCAGGAGATTGAAATAAAACCATAATAAAACAGGTTTAAAACCCATTTTCTTATGTACTGGTGGGGCCAAGGGGGTGTGGCTTCTCTGCTCTAATGCAGCAGCTGCCGGTGTATGGGACGCAGGCTTTATTCAGTTCAGAAAAACTTTACTTCGGTGTAGGCGACCATAAAAGTATACTCACAGTAAACAAAGCATTACAATTCACAACAGTTTAAAACAGTCTTCTTTACAAAAATATATTTACATCACCTCAGTGATTCGAGTTAAAAAAAGGAGGATCTACATCATCACATAACTAAGTCCAATAGACTTGTTGAATTACATAGGCAAGGTGTGTGCAGAACAAGAGGCAATGGATTAGAAAGACAGACTCCTAGTAAAACCCATCAGCAATAGCAATAGGAATGCTGTTAATGTAAGTATCATTAAAAGTTTCATGAAGTAGCAATTCATTACAATTTCATTGCGGCAGCCATAGGAATAAAACTTTTACACATTTTAAAACAATAGAAACTCGATTGGTTTTAAGGTTAAAAGTAAAATATTTTTTTTAAATGAGTTAAAAGAAAAAACCTAGAGATTCTGAAACAGTATGCTATTTATCACTGGACAAGCATATGTACAAATGACCAGCTCCTACGCCACATTGAAGTAAAAAATCGCGACACAGCAAATACAATCGGTTTGCAAGTATCGTGCTTTAAAACCCTAAATGCCTCTGTGTAGTGTATAAACCCTAAATTCCTACATAGTGGGACAAGCCAAAATGTCCTCGCTAGTTTGTAAGCAGGGCAGAAAAAGATGACATGCAGCTCTGACTCTTATTCCCAGTTACAGGCTGGACACTCTCACCGGGCCGTGCCTGTCCATTTACAGGAGAAGACACGGAGCGGCAGGGTACCCAGTCTGAACTGGACATATAATTTTCTTGTCAGGGATGGATAGATATCATCTAAGAAGAGCTCAAATAAATACTCGTCCTTCAGGGATAAAAATTTAGCCGTCAGATGTCCAATGGATGGATTCCCTTGCACCTCTGCTAGCTTGCTCATTCTGTAGACTTTTACTACTTCAGAACGGTAGATAGCAGAACACGCTTCCTCTGGGTTACTCCACAGGCTTGGTTTACCAGGCCTGCTACATTCTTTTCTTATATAGGTAAACCAAGGGATTTTTACTACTACTGGAAAGCTCAGTATCTCCTTTAATTCAGCTCTGTAGACTGTCAGTTCGGGCATCACCGACAGTCTACGCCAAAAGGTTAGAGGTCTGAGTCCTATCTCCTCCCTGATGGGTCTAACTCCTAAATCCAGGGGGATAAGGGGAGTACTGTAGGGGAGACCCAAAATCTGTCTCATAAAACTGTTTTCCACTTTACTCATGTCTCCACCACAACAGTGCCCCCATAATTCAGCCCCATACAATGTGGCACCCCTGGCTTGCATCTTGTAGATCTCCGCTATAGGCCCAGCAGGTTTGGTGGAAGAGTTTCTCAATAATTTAATAATTCCTCCAGTAGTCTGGGCTAGCTTAAGCTTAGCTCTAGCAATTTGTGGGCCCCACTCCATATTTTCTATCAGGGTGACCCCTAGGTATTCAAATACCATCACCCTGTCCAGCATGGTGCCATCTAAACTGGGGTTGGGACGCAATGTTTTAGGTGGATTGAAGATCATAAACTTTGTCTCCTGTTTTTGCAAAAGGTGGCAAAGCTGTCCAAGACCCTCTGGATACCCATAGGGGATTTCGACATTAGGAGAGTGTCATCAGCAAACATCATTGCCGGGACCTTACTACCTGCCAGTTTGGGGGCATCATTGTCCCTGACCTCAATGAGTTGGGCAATCAGTGCATTGACAAAGAGGCAGAAAAGGGTCGGTGCGAGCACACAGCCCTGCCTTACTCCTCTGTCAACTGGAAATCGTGAGGTCAGGTCTCCTCTTTTCCCACACCTTACCTGAGCAAAATTGCCTTCATGCAGTCTTATGAGTATGCTCAACAGGTAAGGGGGGATCCCCATTTCTCTAAGTACCTCCCATAACTTTGCCCTGGGCACCAAGTCAAAGGTCGTCTTAAGATCCATGAAAATCAAATAGAGGCTGCCACCCTCCATTCTCACCGTTTTCCAGAATATAAGTTGATGTCTATATATTTGGTCAACGGTGGAGGTGTTTTTCCTGAATCCAGCCTGGTATCGACTTAATATCTCGTGATCGTCCATCCACCCATGAAGGCGATCAAGAATTACCTTAGCAAAGAGTTTTTGTGTAACATCAATCAGACTGATTGGTCTGTAGTTGGCTAGGAGGAGAGGAGAACCTTTTTTAAAAATTGGGACAATTTCTGCCCCTGCCTATGTTTCAGGGATTGGCATGCCCTTCAAAATGGCATTGAATAAAACCTGTAAATAGGGTCCCCAGATTTTCAGTTTGTGGTGGAAGAGGTCCCCCGTGATCTTGTCCAATCCTGGTGCTTTACCGGGGGGAGCTTATTTATTGCATTTGTGAGTTCTAACAAAGTAAACTCTGTAGCTTCTACATGATTAACCCTAAACAGAGTTACAAGTGGAGGGACAGAGAAGCCCGGAATAGTGTATAGAGCCTGGTAATGCACTTCCCACGCTTCTTTTGCTATATTGGGTTCTACTGCTGGCTTACCCTCGCTACTCCCTGTGCTGACTATAGACCAGAACTTCTTTGAGTCTTTGATGGATAGGGCAGTTTTTAATGCATCCCATCTGTCCAATTCCCAAGTCTCTTTTGCTCGGCGTGTAGACTCTTTGTACAACACCCAAAATTGTTTGATAAGTGACTTGTCTTTGGCTTTAATGGCCCTTAATAGAGCCCATTTGGCCTTGCGGCAGCTATCATTAGACCATGAATGGGTAGCCATTTTTTTCCCCTTGGTGAGCATCTCTGGATAAAATACATCGGCCAGTTTGGATGTCAACCCTGCGTGCTTCTCTGCAATTTTGTTAATAGAAACAGCGATATCCGTTGAAACAGCCACTTCTCTTAGTTCTATTAAGGCCGGGACTACTGCTGCATATAATGCAGACAGCTTTCCTTGTGACTGCTGTATTGCCTCCCATTTTATTCTTTTCCTGTTGTTGGAGAGTGTTAATCTATTATCTGCAGGGGTGCTGGTGGTCAAAGCATTTCATAAATCCGGCATTTCCAATACCAGGGATAAAGCATTATGGACGCTGTCATGATGTGGGAGGACTACAAAGTCGAGAACTCTGTGCCATAGCCTCGTCTCCACTAGAATATAATCTAGGAGGGAGGCTTGGCCTACTTTGTTAAATGTTAAGTTCTCTGGTGTGTCCGAGACTGTGTGACCATATCATGGTCTCAAGGAGTGGGTCAAAGTAAATGTATTGATCTGGGTTGCCAACGTAGACGAGGCCTTTATTGGGGGAACTTGCAGCTCAGGAATTAATCAGTATGCATCCTCCTCGGTATGGATTGTGTCAACCATATCTGGTAAGGGCTCAAATTGACAATCAAAATCTCCCCCCACTATCACCCATGTAGTAGGGGTGACTGTGGGAATAAAATCACTCATTTGGTCAAAAGTTAGAGATTCCTTGCTCACACTAACAGGGCGAGAGTACTTATTAATAAGAGCCAATTCCAGCTTGGAGGGGAAGCTAAGTACCACACATTGGATATCGTTGGACAGAAAGTCCAACTGTTTGGCTGTACAGCCAAGGTGTCAACCTACCCAAATACATAGATCCCCAGATGGTCTACCCCTCCCTCCCGAGGTGGCTGGGATGGTGAATGACGCAAACCTCACCCTGTGAGAATCTTGCCGTGCCCATGTTTCCTGATAGACAGATATCAAACTGGTCCACAAATAGTCCCCAGTCAGAGCAAGACAGTTTACTTTTCAAACCGGCAACATTCCAGGACCGGACCTTTAGCTTCTTCCCTAGATTCTTTTTGTCGATAGGGACGTCAAGAGCATGGCTGCCTACTATTTGTGTGCCCCCTCTTACAGCCATGGGGGAATTACCCATTATCCTAGCAGACTGTCTTATCGCCACTTCACTGGATATTAGAGGACCAGGGATTAAAGAGGCTGGTGGACCTGGGGGATTTGCCCTTTGCCATGTCATGTCACCATTTACCTGCTGTGTTGTCATGGCCACATTCCATGAACCTGTCCCCGCCCCAGGGCTAATGGACTGGCCTAGTTGGTCCCCTGTGTTCTCCTCTGATTCACCATAATACCCTGTTATTCTCATACCCATTCCTGTTCCCTTCCTATCTATTTGTCAATCCACCTCTTCAAGGCCCTTGTATCTGTTCCTTACAGGTACGTTGAAGAGTAGGGGTCTGAATGGGGGATACCTACAACCATTATTCTGATGGATCAGTGGTCGTCTAACATGATCAGAAAATGTACTGGCCCTATCTGGTATATGACAGCGTGGGTAAAACACAGTCTCCCTGCTTCGTCTTATGGCTGTTTCCAACCCATCCAACTCTGCGGACCATTAGGATTTCTCCTGCCGTGTCCAAGGGAAACCTTCTGTACCTTGACAGCCAAAACAGGCTTTTATTCCTAAGATCGAGGTTGGGCTCTCGCTGGCCATTTTCAAGCACTGGTACCCCTGTTAGCACAATGATATAAGGAGATGCTGCTGGGGGTAGATTTATAGTGGGTTGATTTGTTATTTATGTGCTACCCCCTTCACTCTCTCTCCCCCCATACCCTTGTCTAGGGTCACTGGCCACTGATAGAATAGTAACATTTTTGTTTCCATTCTGCATGGTGTTGATAAACTGTCGCTCCTGTCCTCGGAGCTAGATTTCCTGCTTGTTGTGTGGGTCGTGTAAGCTTGTGCCTGCTGTTGACCTAGTCTTGGTAAAGGCAACTTAACAGTTTTATCACTCCTGTTAATTTGATTGCTGGGCTAGCTAGGGCCACACCCCCATCGTCAGAACCTACGTACTCAACATTGTGTCATACGCAGACGACACCCAACTCATCCTCAGCCTATCCAACGAACCCAACACCGCTAGACACAACTTTCGAGAAGGCATGGAAGCCGTCGCCAAATGGATGAAAAACAGCTGACTACAACTAAACACCAACAAAACGGAAGTACTCATCATGGGCCCAAACCCAGATGCCTGGAACAACACCTGGTGGCCCTAGGAAGCCCACCCATGGACCACGCATGCAACCTGGGCTCAGAGCTCAAAATGGACCGCCAGATCAACTCCGTCTCGTCCTCCTTCTTCCACACCCTCCACCTCCTACGTAAGACCTTCAAATGGACCCCCCTCGAACACAGAAAGACCGTCACTCACGCCCTGGTCAACAGCAGGCTCGACTACGGCAACGCACTCTATGCTGGAATAAACAAAAAACCTCACCCGCAAGCTACAGAACATCCAAAACGCCACTGCAAAACTGGTCCTCAACCTGCCAAGAGACTGCCACATATCCCAGCACCTGTGCACACTCCACTGGCTCCCTATCGAAGCTAGAGGCACCTTCAAGATGCTAACCCACACTCACAAGGCCCTCCACGACACCGGATCAGCATACCTGAATAGCGACTCAAATTCCACGTACCCCAAAGGACCCTAAGATCAGCTCAGCTCTCCTACGTCATGGTCCCCCGCACCAGAAAGACCACATCGGGAGGCCGCTCCTTCTCCTTCCGCGCGGCCAGTGCCTGAAACGACCTTCCGCTCCAGCTCAGACAGACAACATCACTCCCCATCTTCGCAAGAAACCTCAAAACCTGGCTCTTCGACAGACCCCCTCCTTGATGGACTGGAACCTGTGAACCCCCCCCACACCCCACAGCACCTTGAGACCCTTACGGGTGAGTAGCCGCGCTTAACAAACAACTGATTTGATTTGATTTGACGTGTGGTAATGGAGTCCTGGCACGTTAAGACCCCCAGATGATCTGCGGGTGTCAGGCCTGAAAAGTCTGCCTAGCAACTAAAGTCAGTCCCCTTCTAGATAGGTTGCATTGTGTTATTACCCATGTTTACTGGCCCAGTACCCCCCAGTGTCTCTAATTTGTGTATACGAACAACTAGGGGGGCAACCTCTTCTTTTACGATGACTTTGAATTTGGCCAATAAATCTCCAACCATATTCTGCAGCCAGAAGGGATAAACCGAGTGAGTTTGGGTGTTAACACTGCAATCTCTTGCTGCATTAGAAGTAACCACACTAGTTGTGAGCCCTCCTTTAGCTTTCTTGCTCTTTGGTGCCTCCCCACTAGTTTGTTTGCGTTTCCCAGTCTTACGTAAAAAATGAGTGACACCCCCCTTGCGACTTTCTATTTCAGGAGCGAGTTCTTGTCTAGGGGATGGCTGGGGCAGATCTATTCAGGGTGATGAAGGTGGGGTAGGGCGTTTGGAGGTGGGTTGGTCTGTCAGCGGAGGGCAAAGATCTGGTGTTTGGGACAGGCGCCTTTCAGTAAGTTACATTTCTGAAGTTACCACCCCTATTGCCCTCTGTAACATTCTGTCAATAGAGGTCGGGTAGCATGGAAGAGGGGGTTATTTGTTCGCGAGACTGTTTAGCAGCACAAGTACGTTTCCATATTGTAGAGCTAGGGCAGGCCTAGAAGTGTCCCTCTCATTAGGACCCACAACACTCACACTTAAGCCCAGTCTAACACAAATCTACTAGACAATACAGGGATGCAGTTGCTAAATGACTATAAACATAGGCATGCAAAGATCAGTAAAAGATTTATCAGAAGGGGGCAGAGGATTAACTCAGTCCGTTGTTGTGTAAAAGTTAAAATACAGAACTCTTAGGAGCAGATTTAAACAGTCAAGAAGTCTGTTCTACAGAACTCTCAGGAGCAGATTTAAACAGTCAAGAAGTCCTCACTGCATATTCTCGCCCGGCTTTGCTTCCAAAGAATCCACTAGGGCTGATCACTAAATTCGAAGCAGAACAGGCATTAAGTCATAATAAAGGGCCAGCAGTGTCTTACCTGCAGTGGTCCCGTAGAGCAGGGGCAAGAGAGGTGGCCCTGCCCTGCCTCTTCCTGGCAATGACGGGCAAGGACGGGCCCGCCCTTGGCCCAGGCTTTGCCTGGGCGTGGCCCGCACGTTTCACGCGCTGCGGGCGTTGTGTAACGCTTTTGAGCACAAAATCAGTCCCGCCCTCTCAGGTGTGGTGGAAGAGGACCAGCGTTGCACTCTGGGACTTGGAGTCCCTTCAGAGTGTGTAGGCACACTGCAGTGCGCCGGGCTATAGATTTACAGTGTTTCCCCCAACAGCTGCAGCAGGAATGTGCGGTCGGGAAAGCCCAGGCAGCCCAGCACAAAGCTTGCGTCACGCGCCGCGGGTTTTGAGTAGCATTTTTGAGCGTGAAATCAGTCCCGCCCTCTCAGGACTTGGAGTCCCACCAGAGTGTGTAGGCGCGCTGCGATTTACAGCATTTCCCCTAAGCTGCATCAGGAATGTGCGGTCAGGAAAGCCCAGGCAGCCCTGCACGACACATTTTAGATATGCTGCTGAATCAATGACCTACCAGAAACCTGGTTCAGGTCTGTATGGGAACCCCATGTGTTTATTGCAACTGCAATATGCACTATGCACTCTGTTCAATTCAGGAAAACCCCACAGGAGTCCTCAAATAAGCTGCAGAACTGATCTCTGCAAAAAAGAAGTCCTACCAATTAAGCTCGGCCAGAACGTTGCACTGGTAATTCTGATAAAATCTTCCTCCACATTCAACATCCTCATTTGTAACATCTATGTCCCATGCTATTCAAGGAAATTTGAACCTGTATAGGATACACTAAACTGCACATTTAGAACTTCACCTTAGTATGCAATAATTTGAATACAAAGCTGCGCACACCAAGTGGAGACTGTAGGGAGTACCCTGAAGCCAGAAGTTGTTGGAGCACCCAATCATATTGCCCACAAAAGGGACAAGAAAAGAGAAATAATTAAAACCTTTTTTTTTTTTAAATAACTTGGTCTCTGCCCTAAACACAAGTGCATTTGGATCACCTGCAGCTTCATCCTTCGATTTGACCAGAGCATATTGAAAAGTGGTATACATCTTTATGGGCCTCATGTACGACTATTTCATTTTGCAACTTGTAAATTGCTAATTTGAGTGACTCACAATTTGTAAGTCACAAAATGAAATGTACTATGGTGTCTCAGACAGATTTAGCAATTCACAATGGGGTCGCAAAGACCTGCCTCATTAATATTCATAAGGCAGGTCACAATTTTCGACCCATTGGAAATGGACAGTAACATAAGGATAATGGCCTGCTGGGGACAGCAAACCACCATATCTGTGTTTGCTTTTAAATAAAGCAACTGTTTTCTTTGAAATGAAGCCCGTTTTTTTAAAGGAAAACAGGATGCGTTTAATATGGGATGCATTTAATAAAAGCAAATGAAACATTTCTTTTTAATTTTTTAATTTAAGGGCCGGCAGTGGTCTGTGAAACCACTTCCTGCTCTTAAAAATAATTTTTGCTAACATTCACAAAGGGGAAGAGGTCTTTTGGGGATCCCTTCCCATTTCCTACTGGCTTACCACCTGCCTGGAGAAGATGGTGAACAGTGATTGTTTTGCAACCGCATTCAGTTCACAAAACAATCATACATGCAATTGCTACCCCTATTAGGGAGGGATACCCTTGGCACGCCCCTTGCTAATAGCAGCTCACAATCCCTATTTTGCGAGTCGATAACAGGTTACCAACTTGCAATATAGAGTTGGTACATGACAAATGGCATATTAGTGTGCACTAATGGGCCGATCCGTACCTTCTATTCCTAAACCACAGACGGTGTTCTGACAAAACTTATCATGAGACAGAAATAACGAGCCTGATTAGAATGTCGAGAGGGGTGCCACCGACAAGCCGTTGGTGGCGGTCTGCCCGACAGCCAGGATAGCGGTCTGACTGCCGAATTACAATGTGGTTGGTGAGAGAGCAGCAGTCAGAGGGACAGAGCAGCCCTTCCGACAGGCTCATAGAGCTCGTTGGGGTATTGGTTCGACCGTAATCTCTACAATGGGGGTGATGCACTTCCATAGGGATTATGATGTCCCTTTCTGACAGCCTTTTTGGACCGTAATCCCTACAAGGGGGGTCGTGCACCACTGTAGGGATTATGAAGGCCCTTTTCATGGCAGTCGCACCGCTGTGGAAAGGCTGTCGGAAAGGGAATTTGGGGGCCCCTAGCAGGGCCCCTGTCCTCTGAGGCCTCCGTGATGTGGCCTTGGAGACACATGTAGTGCCCCACAAACATTCATGCACCGTGTGCCAGGAACCACATGGTGCTTGGCACACGTTGCATGGATGTTCCAAAACAGCCCTTTTTCTATTGCAGCTTGTGCTGCACCCTTTTCCGGACCAGAGCACAACCCGCAATTGAAAAATTGATGTATGCGACCACCTACCCGACGGTCGCATCGTAATTTGGCTGTTGGGATCGCAAACTCCTTGTCAGACGGTCTCGGGCCTGAAACTATGGCAGTTGAACGCTCGTCCATCTGCCATCGTAATGAGGCCCAAAGTGTCTTAAATATCATAATTGCCCAAAAAATCTTGGATTGAAAAGCTAAGAATATCATTTTTCTGTGCTATATTTTAAAATCATTGTTCATCGTTCTTTTAAGTGTATTGTGTGCATGTTATTTTCGCATTAATATATTGTATTTGTTTTTTAAATGTTTGTATTTATTTGCCTATTCATTTTAAGGCTGGCATGTTAGATTTATAGGGAAATAAAGAATTTGTACTTTAAAAGTTTACGATGTTGAACATTGTTGTGTGATTTTTATATTATAAAAAGGCTTTTAAAAAATTCAAATGATATATTTTATTCTTTCATTTTTTATTATATAAACATTAGTTTGTATATGTAACACTTAGAAAAATAGTAAAGGTTTGCTTAAGTATTCATATAAATTTTTTAATTTGTAATAAATATGTTTTTTGTGAATGCAATTTTCTACAATAAATCATGGTGGCTGTTATGTAAAATTACTTTTATTTTCAATATTTTTTATTGAAATAAAAGTATTGTCTCATTCTTTTTATATATTTTATATTTAAATAAAGGTGTTATTGTTATTCCTATTTTTAATTGGGATTTAATAATTTTATGTAATTTGATATTAAAATGTAAGATGGTGTTACTTTTTTATTTTTTGAACAACATTTTTTATTAGTTGCAAATGTATTGTTATTTGAAATTACTTTAACTTATAAATTATAAAGTTGCATTACTTTTGTTTTTGGTACCGCTCCTAATTTACCTTTTTATATCATGTGTTTTATTGCAAATCACAACATAATTTTTTGTGTAAAGTCTATTGTAACTTTGTGGGACGGGAAATAGTGTATCTGATGCTCCCCGCTGCTTCCCCCCAAAGTGCAATACTTTCATCAATTGGTAGATTTGAGAGTGGGAACAGTTATTTTGAACTTCCCAAAACGTTCACCACTTTCCTAAATGTGCTTACATTTGGAGTGGAAATAGTAAATTAGACCTTCCCCAAAGTATAACACTTTTTCTAATGGGGCTAACATTTGATTAGGAAGAGTAAATGTGATATCCATAAACTTCAGTCATATGTTTTTTTAAATTGTATTCATTAAAATATTATAGTAATTAATATATGGAATAAAATATTTCCATTTTTTTATTACTACAATTTTTGTAAAGTATTATCTTTTAGATTTTATAGTACATTTTTAAACATCTTTTTTAATATAAACATTTTACTGTGTATTATTATATAATAATTATAATACTTTTTCTGAATATGTTTTTATTTGCAAGAATTTTTTTTCTTACTTCCGAATAATTGCAACTACACATAAAAATACAGTAGTAGCATACATACATTTTTACATGTAATTACACTTTTTTTTAACACATGTTGTATAGCACTTTTTAAGAAACGTAATTTCTTTATATCACTTATATTTGTTAAATATTATAATATATTAACATTTACTGGGAAATTGGTTTTATATTTTTATCAGTATTTTCAAACATATATTTATACATAAAACTTTTGCACATTTTTGTAACAGTTACTTTCTAATCATTTTTAGCATGTTGTTTATTAATTTATAAACATGAATAAATACATCTTTTAATGTTTTCTTTTTACATGTATTTGTATGGGATGGAAGTATTTTTCTATATTTCATTTTTCAACAATTTTTATTTTTGCATGTAGTTCTGTGGATGGAAGTCTTTTTTTATTTTTTATTTTTCCACAATGACTTTTTAGTCTTTCTTTGTTATTTTGGACTCTTTGCAGGATTTGCTGTCACCGTTACCCATTGCTGGGCTACAGTTCAGGTAAGACTATTTTAAAGGTATTTCTGAGTGTTAAGTGGTGGAGGTAGATGTTGAAACTTAGGCCTCACTATGATTTTGGGGGGTCAGGTCACTGACAGGTGTTGATGGTGGTCTGTCCG
The DNA here is from genome assembly GCF_964204655.1 of Triturus cristatus. Taxonomy (NCBI): domain Eukaryota; kingdom Metazoa; phylum Chordata; class Amphibia; order Caudata; family Salamandridae; genus Triturus; species Triturus cristatus. Next base: position 1,195,432,124 of record NC_140591.1, read on the forward strand.
CTGCCATCCCTTCTGTACGACTGCCGCATTACGATGCTGGTGGTCAGACCCACACCTTTTGGACGACAGGCCGCCGTTACCACCATGATCAGAGATCCCGATGGAGTGGCACTCGGAGCGTTGTCCCATCATGGCGGCAGTGCCAAGGCAGGCACTGCCATCGGGATTACAATATTCCTTTCCAACAGCCTTTTCCTGGCAGGAGCACCGCTATGAAAAGGTTGTCAGAAAGGGAGTTTAGGGGCCCCAAACAGAGCCCCCGTCTGTAGTGAACCACTAAAAAGTGGCCCTGGGGGTACATGTAGTGCCCCCACTCACCTCCATGCACCATGTGCCATGAACCACATGTGTGTGACACACAGTACACGAACGTGCAGTAGGTGCTGCCTGGTGGAGGCATGTGCTACGGCCCTTTCCTATGGCTGCAGCATGCCCCCACCGTGGTTCCAACGCGTTTTCGACCGCCAGCCTGGCAGCCGCATCTAAATACAGCAGTCGGACCACTTGCATGCTTGTTGATGGTCTCCTGACCACCGCAATTGTAGCCGGCAGTCCAACTGACCACCAATGTAATGAGGGCCTTGGTTTTTGTTATTACATGGTGTTTTAGTGTATTGCTTTGTAGTGTACTATGTGTTAGTTATTTTATGAGACAGCAGTATGCCTTCTTGTGAAATATATTGTTATTTGTATTTAATATGTGTATTCTATGAGTTTGTCATTGATTTTAATGTTTTTTTCTATGTTTTGTTTTTATATGAGGGCTGTAAATGTTTTGGGTGGGTTGATATGTTTTCATTTTCTGTGTTTTTTTGGGGTATCGGACTTTATTTTTAAACAGAACGTGTTTTATGTTTTTTAAAGGACAAATATTCACTCATAACGGCTATGGAGATTCCCGCCTCTCCGTAGGCCATGTGGTCAGTGCTCCTCCCACCACCAGCGAAGACGGTATTGAACGCCGAAACACAGAACGCCAAATGCTGTAATGGTGGCAGCCTGAAACGCAAAGTTTAAGGAACAGTGGAGAGCCGCGGATAGTGCTAAGAGCAGATGCTAAAACTCGCTGATGGAAAAAAAGAAAAGCGAGTATTAATGGAAGATTGGATGGAGTTTTTTCAGCGCAACGAGGGATAAATAGGGATAGCTTGTGTTATGGAGAATTCTGCCGTCAGCTCCAGAGATACTGAACTGGGGATCTTAGCCCAGACTGCTGTTTATTGAGCACCGCTGAGCACCAAGTAGTGACCATAGGAGGCAGAGGGTGAAAAGGAGCAGCAGCAGCCTCAAGGAGGATAACCTTTCATTCGACATTGGCGGTAAGAGCATAGTGAGTGCTGCCCGGCGCTGGAATATTTTAGCATAAGGCTCAGCGCTGAAGGCTTAAGGCAAAATAGAAAACCGCCCAAGTTGCTTAAACTGCTCAAGTTGCTCAAAAACTGCAAACAGTAAAATAGAAGGCGCAGAAGGCACAGAGGCTCCTTTGAGAATCTGACAGGAGTTAATTGCAGCAATTGAAGAACAGTAAGAGGAGCTGGTGTTTGATGCAGTAAGACTATAAGAACTGTCACAAGCTCTTAGTGTGGAATAAATTGTGGAGAGTCTGCTGCAAGAAAAAAAAACGAAAAAAAAAACAATAACCTTAGCAAGTTCTCAGTATTGGATAATTTGAGGCCAGCTGTTTTTTTCCTTCTCTCTCTTCTTTTGCTTGCTTGCTGTCATAAAGAGCCAAGTCCTGGGTGTTCTGGCAAGGAGTTCCAGAGCTTAACAAACTTAAAGTAAAATGGGAAGAGATTTGAAAGCAAAAAATGTAGCCAAAGTTGATGCAGCGATGGGGCTTAAAGCAAAAAACGCTTTTTTCTCGCAAAGGAGACACTAACCTCGGCTAAGGCCCCAAGCGCAGTAAATCTTTCAGGATTAAAGTCAAGTTCCAAGAGCTCTGCTGAGGATTTATTTGAACCACAGTCCGAGTTACAGCAAACGGGGAGTGGGGCCCCACTCATGTAACGGATGGATCTAATGATTGTGATGGTGAGAGGGGATGGACCAGCGTAGCCATGGCAGCAATGAAAAAGGCAGAGCTGAAGAACTATAAAGATTTCCCGTTGTTTGTGAAAAAGAATACTCTGCCCACATCTGCTCAAGGTTTGCCACACCTAAGTACCGCTCTCCCAGTAACACCAGAGGAACCCGCAACAACTAATTCTCTTGAGATGTTACACATATCTCCACCTTCTCAAGCTCCAACCTTAGTTTCGGAGTTTTCAGTATCTGCTCATTCAGAAGAGAGACGCTTGTCACACGGCCAGGCAAATTTATTGGTCTCTTCGGATCAGCATTTGCTCCCTGAACCCTCGTCTGCTGTGGAAAACATCTTAAAACAACAGTTAGAGGGCCGGCCACAGTTCCAGGGTAAATCCCATGCAACAATAGAGAAGGGCTTGGAATTACTAGGTCAAATAATCAATTTAGAGAATAAGAGTCCACAAGAGAACTCTGAACTCCCATTTACTGGAGCCAACTCGCAACAGATTGAAATAAAAATGTTACTTAACCCCTTCTGTGCTACGCCCTTTTCCCCTCCTGTGCTGGGCGTTACATTAGTGGGTGGGGTTCATGACGAGATAGTCTCGTCATGGGCACAGCGCGACCGTGCTCCATGACGAGACTATCTCGTCATGGGCACAGAAGAGGTTAATCTCATATTGGATGAGATCCATGATATGAAAAAGACCTAGAAGTATGAGACAGCCACACTCCATCTCTGGTTGGAAAAAATTGAAGAATCAATTGCAGGTCTTCCCGCAAGACTCCAAGAAGCGGAGTCAAGGATAGCTTGCCTTGAGGATCAGATGAGCTCCACGATCCAGAAAATCAACTCAGCGACGGCAGACAAGATAGTCCTTGAAAACAAGCTTGAAGAATTGGAAAACCATTCACGCCGCTCTGATCTTCGGATTGTTGGAGTGCCCGAGGGGAGGGAGGGGACCTCACTGGAGATCTAATATTAACCAGAGCACATCGGGTTCCTTCTCACCCAATCCCTAATTCTAAGTATCCTCGTACAATTTTGAACAACTTTGCTGACTACAGAATAAAAGAGAACATTCTGACTAAAGCTATTCAGCAGAGCCAGTTTTCTATTGATGAGGGCACTAATTACCGGATGTTTCCAGATATGTCTGCAGGGACGGCACGCAGATTTACAGAGTTTGTGAAGCTTTTGTATCTATTTAAAGCACAGGGGGCTCAAGCATCCATCGCACAGCAATCTCAGCTAAGAGTGTTGGTTAGAGGAAAATGCCATACGCTTTTGCGCTTAGAGGAAGCCCAGGAGCTATTGAAAGAGATTACCACTGCAAAATGAATCTCTCGGAATTACTAAATGTTTGATTTATGTTGTTAACTGGGTCTTCACTGCTGTGTGGGGGTAGATCGCCTATGGTGCAGAAACAGGGCACCCATTTGTTATAAATGGAGGGAGAGATGTGGTTTGCGGGCCTGAGGGGATGATCACATGCCTGGGGTGGGTTCCAGGGGTCGGGGTAGTGGTGTTTTGGGTGGGGTTCCTGGGGGAGTGGGTTTAGCAAATGTAAAATTTGAACAGGAATGATTTAAACTATTTTTTTAAATTACTTTAAATTGTGTAGGGCAGGTCAGATGGGATCAAAAAGACAGAATACGGCAGGTCAAACAAAATGAAACCAATGAATGCAGACCATAAAAATAGTGACATGTAATGTCAATGGATTACTTAACCCGCAAAAAAGCGCTGCTCTTTTAAATTGGGTCACCTCCCTCCCTCCGGAGATTGATTTTTTACAAGAAACACATCTTAGGACTGATATCCCGAAGATAGCACTTCCCAAGAGGTATTCACAGGCATATTTTTCTTCTGCTAATTTGGCTGTCCGAGGGGTAGGGATTTTACTAGCGAACACCCTTGACTGGCAGGTTAAGGAGGTGCAAGGAGATGGGAAAGGTAGATGGCTTTGGGTGAAAGTTAAGATGCAAGAAGCAGTTCTGAAGCTTGTGAATTATTATGGTCCTATTGAGGACGATACTGCAGCATTAGGTCAAATATATCAACTAGTATTACGAATGGAAGGCATATTAATTTTGGGGGGTGATTTTAATTTCATTCAGAATCTGGCACTTGATACATCAAACAAGGCGAAGCACCAATTAAAGCCGAAAACCGCAAAATTTATAAACAGCCTTACAAAAGATTTCTCATTAACAGACCCTTGGAGCCTAGGACATCCTACTCTCCTTTAATTTACCTGTTACTCAGCAAGGTTTAGATCAGCTTCACGACTGGATTCTTTTTTAGTCGACGACTTGGTTGCCAACGGCCCAGCAGAAATAGTGGCAAATTCTTTTTCCGATCATTCCTTAGTTGCATTTACATTAAGATTAAATAGCACTTTAAAAAAGACGCCCAGATGGCAATTTGATAAATCTTTATTACAAGATTTGACTTGGTTAACAGAAACCAGAGAATTTATCAAAGCGTTTTTCCAGCTTTATTTAAACACAGCCCCCTGTTTATGGTCTTGGAGGCTTTTAAAGCTACCTAGAGGCCAGGCTATATCATACAAGGCAAGAATAAATAACACACGGAAACATAAGATTTTGGTACTCCAGACTGCCGTGGAGAAGCCCAGCTTGGGGGAGGCCTTAACAGACTCGCCAGAGCCAATTATAAAAGCACAATCGAGGAGATTACAGGGAGTAAGGCCTACCAACAAAAGCTCTATGAGGAAAGTCAGCAGATTGGTAAATTTCTGGCGTGGTCTACGAAATCTCAAAAAGCTCCCCAATTAATTAGTCAAATCAAAAATCCTTCAACAGGCATGCTAGAAGATGATAAATTAGCTATCGCTCAGGTGTTTCTTACACATTTTAATCAAATCTATGCAGAAACCCAGAGGATAGATGAAGCAGATTTAATGAGTAACTTTAATACTTTGGAGCTGCCTTTGCTATTGCAGCAGCTTTCGGAGGCATTGAATGCCCAAATAGGGATTTCAGAAGCTCAATCAGTATTAAAAAGTATGCCTAATGCTAAGGCCAGTGGAGCTGACGGGATCCCTGTAGAAGTATACAAGGCATTTCAAGATGAGTTACTTCCTTTTTTAGTAAAGTTGCTCAATGAAATAAAAGAAGGTATTGATATTCCCAATAGTTTTAAGGAATCTGTGCTAATAGTCTTTCTTAAAAAAGATAAAGATCCTTGTGAAACCCGTTCTTATTGTCCTATTAGTCTGTTAAATACAGATTATAAATTGCTCATGAAAATTTGGGCAAAAAGGATAGCTCCTTGTGCACAACAAGTGGTTCATAATGATCAAAATGGGTTTATCCCAGGACGTTTGATGGCATCCAATACATATTTTTTAACGCAGGCCATCGATTATTTTTCTATAAATAAGACTAATGCAGTCATTATGATGATGGATGCCGAAAAGGCTTTTGAGTTGGTAGATCGGAGTGCTTTATTTTTTATTTTGCAAAAGTTTGGGTTCCCGCTACAGTTTTTACAGATGTTAAAAAAAATGTATAATTGTGCAGAAGCCAAAATCATTAATAATTGGTAAGAAGCCGGTAAGGTTATAATTAAACGTGGCACTCGTCAGGGATGCCCTTTATCCCCCCTCCTCTTTTCTTTGTTCATTGAACCCCTAGCTGCGAAGATCCGGAAAAACTCAATGATCCTGCCGCCCATTGGAGGGATGGCAAAAATTAAGTTTTATGCAGATGATATTATTTTATATCTCAAAGCGGGGCTGATAATGTACAGAATGCTTTGGATGAAATTCAAAAGTTTACACAGGTGGGGGGTTACAAAGTTAATCAAGCGAAAACCGATATCTGAACATTCAATGTGACTCCTTCGGATATTCCAGTCTTTATCCAGCTAAAACCACCGCATCCAGTTAGATATTTGGGTATACACGTCACAAATGATTTTGGGCAACTATTTTTTTTATTTTATTATACTAATATGCTTACAAAAGTAAAAAAAACTAATGGATAAATGGTCTTTGCTACAATTGTCCTTAATAGGGAGGATCTCCATGGTTAAAATGTCAGTGCTCCCACTGTTTCTGTTCCTTTTTGTTAATCTTTCCTTGAAAATTCCGAATCATTATTTTAAGGAGCTGGATCAAATAATTAGGAAGTTTGTGTGGAATAATAAACATCCTAGGGTTAAGATAACTACATTACAAATTGATGTAACATCAGAAGGGTTGGCACTCCCACATTTTTCAACTTATTATCAGGCTGCTTTAATTAATTTACTCTCCCAATTGGGCGAGGAAAATGCAGTTTTTGATAATTTTTTATTGATTCCTATGTTGAAGGAAAGTAATATAGAACTCCCCATGTTTTTACAACTAGCGAAACTCCCTAAGAAAACAAGATATAAGGTGATATTCATACTGGCTGAGAGAAACCAGTTATTTTTTAAGTCACGAGATATCCCTACATTCCATGCATATACCCCTATTCAGGATTGTGTAGTAGGAGGTCTTATATTGCCTAAAGGTCTTGATCAGGTATGGCAAGGGCTGGGCAATTCCCAGCTCAGGGATTTTTACAATTATGAGACATTGATTACCTGGGAAACTGTTCGTTTGCAGGCTACTACGTTAACTACTGCTCTCTTTCTGAGTTTTATTACAAATAGTGAATTTTCCTAAAACTAATTATTCAATGCTGAGGGAGACGGTTTGTCAAATAATCAAGCAGATGGCAAATAAAATGGTAAGGGTTGGGTGTTGGTATCGGTTACTTCAATAAAATGCCAATTCTGAAGAGATTTTGACGAAAGAGCTCCTAAAAATTTACTCAGTAAGGGTTGTATGTTTAATACCAAAGAATAGAAACAGTTTAGCGAATTAGAGAATAAAGCACTCAGAGGCGCTAATTATAAAAGGATGATTTTTTTATCCAGATGGTTATTATATTATACACCTCAGAGATTGTCTAAAATGTTCCGAACAAGCCCGAATCAATGTTTCAGATGTGATAAAGAGGAAGACGGTGGATGGCGGAATATATTTTATGAATATAATAATTTACAGCACTACTGGAAGGTGGTTTTCGCCAAAATTTCTCGGATTGTATCATTGGTAATTGAGCCATCAGCCATGCTGGTGCTATTTGGTTCTTCCAGAGAAGTGAAATGCTTTACACAATATCAACAGTATTTTATTTTAATTGCTATCGCAGTTGCCAGTTCACTTATTCTTCAAAATTGGAGAACTAATATACAACCTAGCATTGAGCACTGGTTTAATAAAATGTCCAGGACCTGTAGATTAGAGGAAGCCTATGCTAAACGTATAGGAAAGACTGTAGGATTTAGGGTTATTTGGTGTAATTTCTTCTCTAATGAGGCCACGGATTAAATCTGCTCATAAGACTTGGGTCCTTATGGCTCTTTTTAGCACAATGCACTTAAAAAATGTATTTTATTGACGTATTCGTTAAAATTGGTTGTCGGTTTTCTCTTGCACATTGCACCTTATATTTTATAATTTTTTTAATGGTAAGAAATACATCAGCAGCTAGATACATATATGCACTTTACATAAGAATGTTATCCACTGTGATTTCCTATTTTAGATCAGAGAGTATGAAATGCATAAAAAAAATGTAGGGATTTTTATTTGTTATTAGCCATCTTATAACTGGGGACTATTAAGAAATATGTTCTATATTTGATAGATAAGATTCATCATGTATCTATTATGGACTGGATTTTATAACTGTATTCAACTATGATCTGTCAATTGCTTGTTTTTGCTGCAAGCTATTTATTACCTACGCGTTTTTAGATGTTACTGAGATTGTTTTATATTTCCTGTTCTAATAACATAAAATAAAATAAAAGATATTCACTCAGTTATCCTTGAGTATTTATTTATTTATTTATTTATTTATTTATTTACCATTGGTTGGGTTTTGGATGGATTCTTCGGATTACAGACATCGCATTGGATGTTCTATTATTCTCTGGTTTAATTTTTCGTTTGTTTGAGCTTTTTGTTATCAATTTTTGGGGGGGGCTGTATTGTTGGGATTGCCACTTTACTGACTAGGACTTCACCTATAAAATTGTCCGTGTTATCTCATTTTATTTATTTATTTAACTGGGTGTCATATCATTTGTCTATATTATAGAGAAGTTCCCACAGTGTTGTCTGTGCCTCTCCTCTTGGGTATGAAGCCTGTTTAATCTTGATCTATCATGCCTTGGATGTAGGGATAGAGCATTGAGGCCAGTATACTGGTGAAGAGTTTTGCATCGACATTTATGAGCAATATATCTCTGTATGAGGAACAAAGTAAACAATTGTTGTTTGGTTTGGGGATTAAAGATATGGAAGCTTCCTGAATAGAAGGGGGAATGGAACCACTGTCTGCAAAACAATTCAAAAACGTAGGGACTGATTTATAGTTTGGTTGGCAGATTAAGTACCGTCACCATGGCTGAGTACTTTATTCTAACCCTGAGCGACGTGCTCCGCTTCTCCCACGGAGTGCATGTAGCGCTGCCTGTTTCGCCGTTTACGAAGTAGGCGTAGCATGCAGCGCTACGCACACGCCGCAGCGAAGCAGAGCTGCCCGCCACCCGCCTCCCGCCCGCCCATATTTAAAAATAATTTAAAGAAGGTTAAAGGTAAATAAACCACCTTACCTTCATTGCGGCGTCCCGGGGCTCCCTCTTCTTGCTGGACGGTAACTTCTTCACGCAAATGCGCATGCGCGCACGCCCGCCCATGCGCATTTTTCGCGAGAAATGCGCATGCACGGGCGTCCGCGCATGCGCATTTGCGTGAAGAAGTTACCGTCCAGCAAGAAGAGGGACCCCCGGGACGCCGCCCTGAAGGTAAGGTGGTTTATTTACCTTTAACCTTCTTTAAATTATTTTAAAATGAGGGCGGGCGGGAGGCGGGCAGCGCGTAGTGGGGCTACGCGGAGCACGCGAGTGCGCGTAGATTTTGCCACACTACGTGCTGCTTCACGTAGCCCCACTACGCCCACTACGCCCAGGCTTACTTTATTCCCACCAAAGCGAAGCTACTCTGTCCGCCAAATTTAGAGATGAGCCCCGGACCAGCGGACTTCTCATGCATTTGCAGGACCCACCATCTCAGCGGTTCCTGTAAATGCTTTGAAAGTTTTATGGACAGTTCCGTCAACATGACGGAGCTGTATGTCAAACTTTCAACTATTTTTACAAAACCAAAATACCAAGGCAGACTTTTGTTTTTGAAAATAAAAAAAAACAATGAACCCTTTGCCATGGGAGTATTCTCCTCTGGTGTGTTTTACAGTTTTCATTGCCTCTTACCGTGACAGACATTGAGTTTGCAGTGAAACGTGATGTGCCCACGTTGCTTTTGGGCTGTTTCCTGTCGCGTGCACTAGGCCTACCCACACAAGTGAGGCACCATTTCAATCGGAAGACTTAGGGTAACACGGAATAGTAGAACAAGTGTTATTACCAATTGACATTCCATGCATTTCTGTCTTCCAAATGTAAGACAGTGTGTAAAAAAGAAGTCATTGAAAAATATCCTCTCATTCACATGCTTGTATGGGTACCCACAAATTCAGAAATGTGCTAATAACCACTGCTTTGAAAATCCATATGTTGTTCTCATTTTGGAAATACATATGTTTCCTTGATACCTATTTTTCAGTTTTTATATTTTACCAAATGAATTGCTGTATACCCGGTACACAATGAAAAACAGTTGAAAGGGGAAGCTCGGCTATTGGCTCAGGGTACCTCAAGTTCTTTTTTTTTTTTTTGCAAAAACAATTTTTATTGCATCCCTCAATCACAATTGCCATCTGCAATAACCATCAAATCCTTGGTCGTCTCCCAGTATCGGACACCATTGCATAGTACAGTGTAGACCACTTCCCACTACCAATGCACTGTCCTCCAACACTCCCCAACGCAAATGTTCCCTCCCCCCACCCACATGTCAGTGTGCCAGAGCCCCAGGTACCGGGATAATGCTATCTCACAATTAGCCGTGTTAGCGGCCGCGGACTAGCCCCCAACCCCATGGTCAGGCGCCGAGCGGAAAGGAGAAGGGAAGCCCTCCCGTCCTCCTGCAAGATCAATCAGCAGCCTCTCCCCAGCTACGCTGCTACCTGCTGCTCCAGTGCGTCGGTGTCCTCCTCCGCTTCTGTGCCCCACCCTCGGAGGTCAACCACCAGCGCTTCCCATGCATGTGCCATGGCTAACGCCTTTTCATCATTGCCCCTCAGCGCTAGTTGCAGCCTGAGCGTGCTCTCGCTAACCGCCCATTTGGTGAAGGCAGCTCTCCACCTCGCGAAGCTGGGACCCGTGCTCGATTTCCAGTGTAGGGTAATTTCTCTTTTAGCCACCACCAGCCCTAAGTCGCAAAACTTGCTCGTGACTTTTGTGCGCCGTGTGTGGGGAAACCATAGCAGCAAACAGACTCCCATTTCCACCCCCAAGTCCCGCCCCGTCACTTGGGTCAAGCAGTCGATGACCTCCCCCCAGTAGCCGCTTAGGACGCCACAGGACCAAAACATGTGTTTAAAGTCAGCCCCCTCCTCCCTACAGCGAGGGCACCACAGAGTGGGACCCCCAAAATATTTTAATAATTTAGCTGGCGTCAGATATGCTCTATGCAAGATAAAGTACTGCACCAATTGAAACCGGGCATTACGTCTGCTCTTCCAGGCCCGTCTCTGCAGAGTGGGCCACGTCAAGTCCGGGATAGGTTTCCCGATGTCCAGCTCCCATTTATCCTTCAGCGCACTCAAAGGGGCTAGGTGTTCCGTCGCCATTCTCTGATATAGGCATGTAATGGCCTTGACTGTGCCCGCCGCCATGACCACATACTGACAGCCAGCGGCCGTCTGCGGTTCAGAGAGTCCCGCATTCCAGTGCTGTTGTAGCGCTGCCACCAGGGCCGCGTGGAGCAGATAGTCTCCCCTCGGGATCCCGAAGGAATCCTGCAGTCCCTGGAACGGCTGAAGCACTCCGTTTAGGTAGAGATCCCCCACCATCTGTATCCCCAGGTCTTCCCAGTGGGCCAGCCCCGACCAATCCCCGCCATGGGGGAGGGCCGTGCACATACCCAACGGGATCTCCGGGGCGTATGGGTGAACAGTGCCGACCCTGCGCAGGCTGCGGTTCCAACACAACCGGAGCGTTCGCTCCTCCAGCGTTAGTTGCGACAACTCGAGTCGCTGCTGAAAGACAATAAAAGAAAGGACGTGTCGCGGGATCACCCTGCCCTGTGGGCCTTCGGGGCCTCTAAACTCCCTAGCCACTGCCTGTGTGAGATATTGCAGCTGGGCAGCCAAATAATACCACTCGAAGTCGGGCACAGCAAGCCCTCCCTCGGCTCTGGGCCGCCGCAGTGTGGCCAGCGCCACCCGTCGCCTGCCAGATCCCCAGATAAAGCCCGTGATCATGGCTGTGAGCTTGCGGAAGAGCGACACCGGCAACCAAATGGGGAGCGTACGGAAGAAATACAACAGTCGTGGGAGCGCCACCATCTTCAGTAGCGCTACCCGCCCCGCTACCGAGAGTGGGAGGGTGCTCCAGAATCCAATACTGCCCGCCAGGCCCCTGATCGCCCTCCCCACATTCCCTTCCAACAGATCTTGTTGGGTGCGGTAGATATGCACCCCCAGGTACGGCAAACAGCTAGCCTCACAGCGGATTGACCCCAGGCTGGGGGGGGTCCGCTCCCACTGTGTGACAGGGTACACACAAGTCTTGCCCCAGTTGACTTTCAGGCCCGATAAGTATCCGAATTCCTTCAGTAGTGCCTTGGCGCCATGGAGGGACCCCTCCGCGTCAGCCAGGAAAAGCAATAAATCATCTGCGTAGAGGGAAATATAGTGGGTTTCCCCCCGCAGTAGCAGCCCAGCGTATGCGCGTCCCAGCAGGGTACCTCAAGTTCTTGGTAAAGTCCTATATATCCCCACAACCACAAGGTTATAACAAGGTAACAGTATATTCTTTTAAAAAATCTAACATACTTAGAAGAAGTTACATGTGAAAACGTGGGCACAAACGGCTGTTTTTTTCAACTCAATGTAAATATGTTTTTATTTCAACTGTTACTTTCTACAGGAAAACCTTGAAGGATCTACACAAATCACCTGTTGCTGAATTCAGAATTGTGCCTACTTTTCAGAAATGTATAGCTTTCCGGGATTCATTATTGGTTTCACACCCATATCTACCACTAACTGGAGGGAGGTTGAAGGCACAAAAAATAGCAAAAATAGGCTGTGTCCCAGTAAAATGCCAAAACTGTGTATAAAATGTTGGTTCTCTGAAAAAAGTCTGCCTTTTCCTAAAAGCTGGGAAGATGGTGATTTGAGCACTGCTAACTCTTCATCTAAACCATTTGCAGGGAAAAAACAGACGCTTTCTTCTGCAGCACTTTTTTCTATTTTTCCCCAAAAACAACATTTAGCTGTATTTTGGTTAATTTTTCGGTCCCCTCCAGGGGAATCCACAAACCCTGGGTGCCTTTAGAATCCTCAGGATGTTGGAAGAAAGGGACGCAAATTTGACATGGATACCTTATATGGACAAAAAGTTAAAGGGGCCTAAGTGTGAACTACCCCAAATAGCCAAAAAAGGCTTAGCAGGTGGGGCATAACAGCGAAGGGGTTAAAGAGTATTCATGTATTTCTTATTTGTTAAGTAAGTGTTATCTCCAAACCAAGAGATCATACAGCCTCATTGCATATGGTCATAGCCTGTGTTTTTGAAGTTTATGCTGGGGCCGTTGGTTCCTGCATAGGGGACAGCAAATCTTAAGTGCAATGTAAACACAATGTATACAGCCAGTAAATTGTCACAACATCATCAGCATAATACAGCTCTCTGACGTGCTATCTCACTGGGACTAGGTTAAATTCAAAGAAATAAATGCCACAAATAGCATTTACTTGGTGCCAAATGCCTCATTTAATGCAGTGTGCACCTTAAGTCACTTAAACTAGATGATTAACACATGGTTGGTCCCATCAATATTGCAATAGTGGAGCTAAAACCTTTTAGTAGAACGTTTCCCAGTAATTTAGAATTGTAGGTTGACGCATTATCCACCTTCACTTTTTGTTGCCTGAGGAGAACTGTTTAACAAGGCAGATATCCAATACATCCTACAAATGTAATTGTTATTCTCCGTGACCTTCCTAGTTTCCTTGTAGCCACAATGTTCAAGCCCTGCCCAAAACACATATTATACTTAAAGCACATTCAAATAAAACGATTGACCCATCACAAACAGTTCAGCCAGCCAGCTCCCTGGTGACAATTCTCACTTCACCCTACGTCACTTCCTTTCCATTCTAATAACCACCCATGATATTACCACACACAATTACTTCAGCACCTATACTTCCAGAAGCACATTTTTCCCCAGTTGTGTACACAGTTTTGTGCAGGTTTCCGGTGCTTCGTTTTGTACTGAATGGAGAGCTCTGGAAAGAAAATCTTCCATGAATCAAGTAGTCTAGTGCATTCTGGGTAGGGACGGTAACAGTTTTCTTCACGCCAGCTCCCCAGTGGATGCAACATTAGTCTCAGACAGGAAGACTTGTGTTTAAAAATCCATCCAGTCCATAGCCTCACTCACTGAGACTGCCATAAGATCTCACACAAATCATCTAGAATGTGATGTTCCTTTTCTGGAGAGGTCACTTGTTCATTTATAACTTCACGGATAATTTGTATCATATATGTTTAAGACTGTTTGTGTTTGGTGTGTGACAGTGTGAAGTCATCCTTATGAGTGGCTTCCTAATTCTGATAGGGCTGGTATCGGCCCCATCGAATTATGAGATCCGGGAGGACACCGGTGATCTGTTTAATTTCACCCGGAGACTTCGAATTCTGAAAGCAGCTGGACTCTCTTGGTGAAACTCATGGGTAAAATGGGGAAATATCTCGAGATGTAACCTAGAATTAGCGATTGCCATGTAATGACAAATTGCTGAAGGGGTCCCCATGTAATTCCCTTTAACTCCTCTCCCTGAAGTAATCGGTATCTGTAGTATCAGTAACCAAAATTCATAAGTGTTTTAATAAATTATTTTATGAGTTGATATTATGTTAAAATAGACCCTTTAACTTTTGTCAAAGTGTAGAGGACGTGGTTGGTATTCTTGCAGTTCCTTGAAGCTTCGATACACATTTTTACAACATGATTTCATTACTTTTTCTCTCCCTATCAGCCATCTTCTCTTCTGTTCTTTCTTCTCTTTCCTCTGTCTCACTGCTCTCGCTCCCTGACTCCCTCTCACACGCACACGAGTGTAACACACCTGCACATTTGTCTCTGCGCCGCTGATTTATTTTTAAACCTCCAAGTAATTTCATTTTAATGCAAAAAACCTTTGCATCCAATTTTATCGGGTGGAGATTTATCATTTCTGAAAACGCTTGCAATATCCCGGCTCAAAGTAAAGTGGTAATAACTGTGCTACAGTTTTTAATTAAAAACAACAAATCATCCGGTCACTCGTAATAAATGCGCCAGCGACGCGACTTTTCCGATGCTTTATGAATGGAGGGCCTCGGGAAACCAATATTTTAATAGGCGGAAGCGGAGTGCTTGATTAGAAACGAAAAGTATATGTGTGCTTCACAGAAGGCCTTTCCTTTCCTGTGATTAAGTACACGTCTTTCTCCTGTTGCTGTTTCAGGTCATGCTTCAGAGAGGAATTTCATTTCAAATTGCTTGGGCAATCTACATGCTGGATGTTTCCTGTCTAGGTCTTGGCTACAGTCCTGGCTGTTGGAGACCTATAGTTTCCAATAAATTACATATACTTTGAGTGGACTTTGGGTCAGCCCCTCTGTCATGATTGGATAACTTTGATTTCTAGCTCACTTCCCTACGGCTGATTTGGTGGTTTTGCTTCCTATTCTTGTATTATTTCAACCCAAGTGCATTTCGGTCTTACAGTGTTTTGATTGAATTATGTATCCTTGGTTGAAGTCAGACCTTGCATTGTAGTGAGTCTTTGACTATTTTCTCCCTCACTCTCTCGCGTAGCTTCCCCTCTTCCTCCTCTTCCATCCCCCTCTTTTTCTTTCTCCCCTTTTCAGCCCCCAGTCAGCACCCATTTGCCTTGGCCCACCATGGTGGACATCTTGAGGAAGGTTTCTTAAAATGTAACACAAGGTATTCAAGGATGGCCAATATGGATGCGTGCAGCCATCTTTGAAGGCATTTTGTAATATTTGAAGCTACCTATTCAAAGATGTCTACAGCAGACGTGCACACATTCGTGGCGAGGATCTGGAAGAAAAGGACAATGACAAAGGCAATAGATTTCATATATTCGAGACATCTTGGCTTTGCCAAGTCTTGTTAAACTCATTTGATACTCATGTATATATGAAATCATTGCATCAATCGAAAGTGTAGTGTTACATTTCTGATATGGGTTACCAGTAGGGTCAGATTCCTTTCTAGAGGGCCACAGAGGAATCAGGAGCTACTGGGCCCAACAGTGGCAGTTGAGTCCTCTTACTCCTGATGTCCCCGGACGAAACTCTCTATGAGTACTGAGCAACTGGGCCAAGTACTCCCTGAGTCCCTCTGACTAATAGCAGTGGTTATTCCCCATTCACTATAGGCGACATTCAAGTTTGGCCTCACTAGTAGTCCGATTCTCAGAAGTCCTACTCCGACACTTCCAAAAGTCAAAAGTGTTCGTGCACCCAAAGCTCTTGGCAGCAGAACTAGTTCTCCCATAGCCTTCTGGCCCTACGATCAGTCTCACTGACTCCTGCAAGGGTTGCACTACAAGAGTCCCCAGAAGCATTTCACAGAAGGCTGCAGTGACAGTTGACAATGATTAGCACTCACAACTCTGCAGCGGCAGCGGCTGGGTGTCCACAGCACTTTCTCCGGCGAGGCAGTAAGATCCCCTGATCCTTGTCATAGGTGGCAGGGGATGATCGTTAGAGTTCTGAACCTCAGGCGGGGCTTCGGTATGCATAGGTCACCACGATGTCCTCTCCTGTTGATGATGGCAGTACCAGGCAACATCACTTGTTTTTGACGGTGGCCTCCACTTGCATATGGGGTCTCTGACCTTACTCCACAGACTGGCTACAGCCCGATTGGTGCAACCCCATCAAACCTCATGACTACCCCCTCTGGCATGTGGGGCAGCCAACATGAATCTGCACGTGATCGCTCAATCGGTTCAGCAGCCTTCTCCTCAAACCTCGCAGTGGGGAACCACTCGCCAGGATCTGTCACTGGACCTTGCTCCATTGAAGCACTCTCTTCTTCCTCACAGGACACACTGGTCCTGGTAAGCAGACAGGCACTGGTGCTCCAGGCTACAGGGGCAGGTGGTCTTGGATTTCCCTGGGTGGTGTCAATTTCCCCAGCTGTCAAACTGGCAGTCCTCAGCCTCCAGTTCTGTTCACCAGCAGATGCCTTGAAGAGCTTCTCTTCCTTACAAAACTCGACTGGTTGCTTGACAGTTAAAACTTTTGGGGGCATAGAGTTTCCCTTCTTACAGTACATTTCCTGATACCAAATGTGATTTAGGGCCTGGGTCTTAGATGTTTGTGTTGAGGGGCTGCTTTCTTTTGAAAGTGCCCACTCCTCTGTCCTTCCCTTCCTCTAGAAAGCAGTCTGTTACTGCAGGATGAACTCCAAATTAGATAGCCTCACAACACATGGCATGGGAGTATCTAGAGGTTTACAGTGATATGTGCATCAAAAGGTTACCTCAGGGCCCCAACCCTACTCTTTATGATTCTCTTATCAACCCCATATTCTTCCTGAGATGTACCCAGGCCCCTTTCCAGTGGCTGCTCCCTGAATCAGAGAGCGCCCTTCGAAGGTTATGGAAGAGCGTGGCTCTCCGTCCTCCAGTGTGTGTCCCATCCAGCTCACAGTAATGCAGCAATCCACAAATCTGTCATCGGGGATTCTTTTATCTCTTCATGCTCCTCCGGTCATCTGTGGGTCTCTCAAAATGGAACTCAGAGTTTTTCATGTTTTGTACCATTCACAGGCACACATACACCCAGCACATGTGTAGAACACACATGCTGCACAGCGCTACATGATAAATTGATGATGGCCAAGGGTGAGTTAAGCACACAGCAACAGAACTTTACATGAGTGAGCCAGTAGGCCTCACTCCAGTGATACAGGTAATAAGTCTTGATCACTTATACCGATCACTACACTGTATGCTGCCATCAGAGAGTTCATGCTACTTAACGTCTGGCAAAGGCAGTATTCTTTCACCACTATGAGGGCAATGCTTTGATCGCCCCTTTCGGTACAAAAAGAGAGCGATGCATGAAACAGATCTACGTCATCGTGCACACCCATGATCCCTGTTCGCTCATGACAACAAAAATCTGCAAAAGTAATCCAGACTTTGTTGCAGCTGTGGTACTCAGGACAGGGTTGCACATCCAACACCATGCAGGATACTTTTCCATCCCAACATGTAGTTTGTAGACTTTCCCATTCTTATGCAAATGAGCCTTAGTGTAGTCTTTCCGTGCAAACTGGCAAACCCTGTCTTACTTGCAATTTTAAACTAGATTATAGCATTCCTAATTTTTTTTAACCAATTTAAAAGGGTCATAAAAGTCCTGATTTTAAACGTTGTGATCATAATTGTAGTATTCAAGACAATTACAGGAAGTTCACACAAAAAGATGACTTTGCAACTTTGGGCACACCTGCTCAGAAGCACAGCTGCTACAGTGTAGTCTTTGAGTTGAAAAGCAAGAACAGGCATAGCAGTACTTGCAAGCTTTCATCAAGGATTCCAATGGTGGCTGCACCACTCAGTTTAGCAGAGTTGAAAATCGTCCCATCTACTCAAACCAAAGCAAAATTTCTATTGCAGGAGGATTCCCTTGTTTGCACCTGTTTCACAAAGGGGTTATTTTTTGACACAGATCCCAATCTGGCTATCTTAGTAGGTAGAAATTTGTGTTAAACCCCATGGGGTTTTTTGTTGATAGCCCGCAAGCTATAATTCAACACAAAAAATGAAAAGAGGCGTACTCTGAAAAGTTCGCCTTTCCCGGTCGAAACACCTTTAACACTAGATATTAAATAAAATACACCACTTTGTGCCGCTTTATGTCGCACTAGCATTGGTGTAAAGACTTTTATACATCTGGGCCTTTCTTTCTCTTTTCCTCACTCTTGCTAGTTTTTTTTCATACCTCCTTTCCCATTTGTCACTGTTTTCCTTTTCTGACTTCCATCTGGGTCAAAGACTGATAATCAAAAATAAGTCCAGGTAAAATAGGAGTCGATGCCAACCACCCACAATTATCAGCAAAATAATTTGCAGTGAAACCAGAGTTCCCCCTACACACACAATATTTTTTTTAAAGTACAACACACCATGTTTGAGAAGCTCCTGCTACAGTACAAATTGCCTTGTCATTAATATTTGCTGTTCCTGGGAGCAAAGGGGCCCATTAGGATTGCGGGCAGAGGCACCACCGCGGTGCTGGCGGTGGAGGAAAATGCCATTTTCCGCACGCCAGCAGCGGTCTTCACGCCTGCCATATTACAATGGGCAAACATAGCCCATTTCCCGTCCGCCGCGGTGTGACGTGAACTGCCATAAAAATGCACCCGCCACCGCCGTGGTGGGAGTCAATAGAGACCCACCGCCGTGCGGAATGACGTCCCAACCGCCGTACAAATCAGGATGCACCAAACAGCCAGTCGTACCGCAGCGGATAAACCGCCCGACCAGAGATTGCAGAAGCAAGACAGCGGAGCGCGGAACCAGGCTCCCAGTCCCCTCCACTCTGTCAAGACTGAAATGGATCCAGCTCTACACGAATTCCCGGTGCTGTACCTGATACACTACCAGCATGTCATGCACCGTTGCGGACAACGCCGCAGGTACGCAATCACACAACTCCGCACACAACCACAACACACAACTCATGGGCTGAGATACGGTTCCTGTCCACACCAGACACCCTGGTGGGGACAGGAACACATCCACAAGTGTACCCACACATGTCCTACCTGTCACAAAATCACCCCTCCGCATCCAGGTCACCCATCAACCGCGATATTAATGCAATGTCCCAGTCACGTCATCGCAGCGGTTAAGATGCGGGAAAACATGCGCACAATGTAGAAGGCAGGGCCAGCGCCAGGCATGGACAGTCAACAAAGATCATAGGGCCACACCTCCACCCTCCACACACTAGGGCCCCCACACCCACTAAGTGACATGCCATGTGCACCCCCTGTGCTCCCCCATGCCCAATAACCAGCAAGGTGAACCCACGACCTGAACCACACACTAAGCAACCAGAGAGACAGTCTCAGCAGGTGGGGCTGCAGAGGAACACACATCACACAAGCTCAGGGCCAGGGCAACACACACACCACATACACACTACACTCATATCAAGCAAACTGAGTCCAATCACAAAATGAACACACACAATGAATATGAGCAAGCACTCAACTGGACACACTGCCTGTCAAGTCACACAGACACACCCCACACTGACACACAGCCACATACACAGACCAGCAGACGGCATACGGACTTACCTACACACCAACTACTGAGACCAGAGGGCTCTGAGGCAGCGAGGGGGAGCGTCACCAGCAGCAGCCCCTCCCCTTACACCGGCAGGCCTTCAAATTGACCTTGCGCCTCCAGCTTCGCGGGACGCGCATCGGACGGCATACGGACTTACCTACACACCAACTACTGAGACCAGAGGGCTCTGAGGCAGCGAGGGGGAGCGTCACCAGCAGCAGCCCCTCCCCTTACACCGGCAGGCCTTCAAATTGACCTCGCGCCTCCCGCTTCACGGGACGCGCAGCGGGACACGCCGGGCTAAGCCCGGGCAAAGGGCGGGCCGTCCAAGGCCGATCGAGGCTGGGCTGGGCCACCCCCCCTGCCCTGCCCACTCCAACGTCGTCTACCTTCCCTGAACCAGGTGATTGACTTGTGCCTTGTCTCCTTCTGGATTTACAGGAACTGCCCGCTATAGACTCTTGACAGGCTTATGTGTCTTACTCTCCACATGGTATAACTGCATTTATGCGATCTGCGTTTCGATATTACCAAGTTAACCAATATGTCCTCTCACACGACTAAACAAAGGCCTTCTCTGGTTGGGGGCTCAGTCAGGGGGACACTTAACCACTTTATTACCAGGGCCGCTTCCGTGCTAGAAAAAGAGATCGCCACCACGGAACGCCGCTTATCACTGGACCCCGCCTTTCAGAAGCGCTCTTCAATGGGCCATATTCAACAGGCCATTTCACCGCCACCTAGGGATCCTGACTTTGATTCAATCCCTGATCCTGGCCCATCTGCGCCTCACCGTGATCCAATAGACATAGCCTCTATTTCCACCGAGCCTGAAATTTGTTCCCTCAATTCTCAACTCACTGTCGGCACCCCTCCCGTGGATTTATCACCTACCCACACTGTTAAGACCCCTAAGCGAAAACCGGGAAATAACAGACCCAGCCGCTCGAAGGCAATAGCAAAATCCACCCGGTCTGCTCCATCAAAAAAAAGGAGAAAGGATGGCCATCTGGATGTGCCTCAAAATATGTCCCAACCAATACGGTCCCCCACACAAACTAGGCCTCCAGTATCTACCACGCAGCCTCCTATTTCCCCTTATTCTAATTTACTTACCGACATAGAGCACTTGGTAAGATCTTTACTCTCACCTCTTTTAGAGAGAGTTAAGAACATCGCATCACAGCTAGCATCTTTGGAAGTTTCGCACGCATCTCTTCTTGCCTCAAACACAGAATTGAATTCTCATTTACGTAAAAACCCCTTGGTCACCCATTCTCTCCCTCACACTCTAACGACTACCCAGACCAACCCATCCAACCAAACACAGAACACACAAGCTTCCCTGTCTACCCTACAGATACAATCTACTGTCAAAGGAGCAACTAGAGAAGATCCAACTCCCATTACGACAGACCCCCGGGGTATTAACTTCTATAGGCAGCCCTCCTCAGCTCACAAATTAGATAGAAGCTCACACATTGACTTGCCCCCTGAAGCAGCACCTTATGTAGTCACCCTTATCGGCGTCCCAGTTCTTGCACAGGGTAAAACGGAGAGCTTCCAGGAACTCAAAAATAAAGTAGTACACTGGCTGACTCAGAATAGACCGCTCCCCCCTGAAATCAATGGTGAGATTCTACACGTCAGGAGACTAAATTGGCTGGGCCCTAGACCCAAGGACAAAAAGGGAGACGTCATCATCATTAATTTTCGAGATCATAGAGTGCTCCCTCACATTGTGGACTGGTACTCCCCGCGTAGGGGCCCCGGAATTTCAACGGCCGATTTAAGTTATTTTTACCTCCGTTCCCTTTTGACACATCCCACACCTTCACACCTATTATCGAGGGCCACTCCCGAGACATGCCACTTCACTATTCCCACTTCTAACAGCTACGCTACCCTCTCGGGTTTGAACAAACAGGACTGACTCTCTCACCCTGGACTGATGGCCGACAATTCATCTCAATTGAGTATTCAGTCACCCACCTTAGTACCAGACAACCCTAACATCACGATTAATACGTTGCCTAGTACCACCATGGGGTGGAAATCACCTCTTGCCACTGTTTCCCATCCTTCACTCCCAGAGCTATCGTTTCCGCCGGTTGTCTTGACTACCACCCTCCATTCCCCCCATTTGATCCACAGGGACCTTCATCTCTTGACAAATTCCCCGCCTTTTATAGAAACTGCCAAGGCTGTAACAGACTCGCCGGCTGGTACTACTTGTACGTTTGAGCCCTTGCAGGGAGACAGTCTCTTGTCTTGGAACGTGGCAGGTCTCCTTGACAAGCTGTCTAACCCTGCATGGACTCAAATCGTCTCCCGATACAGTATAATCTGCCTCCAGGAAACCTGGACCCCTACAGAGCTTCATCTTCCAGGTTATCAGACCTTTCACACCCCAGCCTCCCCCAGTCCCCACGGCAGACACAAGGGAGGACTCACGACCTACATCTCTGTAGAACTCCGATTAAAACCAACTTATATTACACAGTCTTCTTACTACCAATTAATCAGTTTGTCCGGCGGCTCCATACATAATGTCGTTCTGGTCAATCTCTATAATAACATCCCAAATGCATACTTGGACCCGGTGTTTAACGGATTAAAATCCGACCTAATAAACAAAGAGTCCCAAAACAACTCTGACACTTTAATTATCCTGGCAGGCGATTTCAACTGCCCGCTTTGTTCTCAGCATATCAGAGGCACTTGTGGTCGGATGACTGAAATGGATGATTCCCCTAACCATTTCTGTCACTCTAAATTGGGAGACTTGTTAAACGGATTATTATTTCATTTCAATCTATCCTTTGTTAATGATTTATGTTCTCCCCCTAAGTCCTTTAAACCCACCTATAATGGGAGAGGTTGTCATACCACGATCGACTACTCACTCATATCCACAAGATACTCAGGCTTGATAACCAATTGGGAGACCCTTGAAATTCCTATCAGTGACCACTACCCCATCGAGGTTACCTTAAAGCTAACCCCGAATATTAATGGCCCGGTCAGGCAGAACATCACTTATTCCCCTCCCCTGCAGCTGGGCACCACCATGGGCCTTTTCCTCAAATGGGACAAAGTAGTCCCCTCCATTTTCTTAAAAAACTTGGTCACTAATAATTATGATCACTTTCAAATTTGCCTGTCATCTACGGAAAACCCACAGATAATATCCAGCTCGTTCTCCGTAATAATGACAGAAATCAAAAACCTTCTTGCGCGCGCGCCAAAGAAATCTGCCCCTTCCCCTCACGGTTGGTTTGACAGGGACTGCTCTAATGCCTTGCGCATGTTGAAAGCAGCTCTGAAATCCAACCCTAGAAACCGTCATGAGATCCAGATTGCTAGACACAATTACCGTACCAAACGTCAGGCAAGGAAAAATCAGCTGAAGTTGTCGGCCTGGGCAGCCCTGGTGGAAGCCTCCGAAAAGAAAGATAATACCGCCTTCTGGAGGGCAGTCAATGCCCCCTTTTTCCGATTTTCCAAGCCTTCGACCTTGGACTCAGCCATCACCCCCGAAACCTGGGTCACTCATTTTAGCTCTCTATACAATCCTACTAACTTGGTCACTCTACCTTCTGAAACTGATTCTGTATCCAATTCCCCTCCTGATTCAACTACCCCCTTTTCTTTTCCCCTAAATATTGTTTTCGACCATGATGAAGTACTAACGGCTTTAAACGACAGTCCCTCCGGGAAAGCCCCAGGCCCTGACTGTGTCCCTATAGATGTTTTTAAGTCACACCCTGACTTATGGGCCCCACTGCTCACTAACGCTTTGAACTCCCTGAATTCCACTGGTTTTATTTCCACCTGGCCATCGGCTGTTGTCGTCCCGATTTTTAAAAAAGGCGCGAGGGATAATCCCGCCAATTACCGCCCTATCTCACTTTTAGACTCCCTCATGAAGGTAGCCGGGCGAATTATTTTAAATAGATTACACGATTGGCTAAGCACCCAAGATATTATCTCCGAAATGCAATATGGTTTTAGGCAAGGCAAAGGCACCATTGAACAGGGTCTTAATCTGTCCCTTATTATAGCCAAATATACTCAGGCAAAAAAAGGTAGCCTCTATATAACCTTTGTTGACCTCAGCTCAGCATTTGACTGTGTTGATCATGGGCAATTATGGGACTCCCTCACAGAAATTGGCTTAGACCCTACCATCATATTATTCATTAAAGAGCTGTACAGGGATGCATCGGCCCGCGTGAGATATGGCATCAACGGGGAATGCTCCGACAGTTTCGCTATTAGGCGAGGTGTAAGACAGGGTTGTATATTAGCCCCTTTACTTTTCACCCTTTATATCAACTCTGTCAGTCACCACCTGTCTAGAACTTTCCACGATTACCCAACAATTAACGGTAAATCGATCCCCATCTTGCTTTATGCCGACGACGCGGCAATAATGTCCCAGACTCCCATGGGGCTTCAGAGGGCTGTTTCTGAATTTTCTGACTTTATGTCAAAGAGAGGCCTAAAAGTTAACACCTCCAAAACCCATAGCATGTCCTGTGGTCCAGGGATTGGGAAAAAGCCATGTACTATCTTTTTGAATGGCAACAAATTATCCAATGTCGATAGCTTCCCTTACCTGGGTATTACTTTTAATAAGAGGGGCACCTGGAGAGCTGCGGCCCAAACCAGAGGCTCAGCAATGACTAAAGCAATAGGTGCACTGACAAACTTTTCAAAAAAACTAGGGGGTCGCCCATTACGCCCCTTACTCCAGATCTATCGGGCGAAGTGCACCTCAACCGGCACCTATGGGTCAGGGATCTGGGGGATTGAATCTGTCGAACATCTCCAGCGCCTTGAGAATGCTTTTCTACGTTATCTCTTGGCTGTTCCCCCCGGCACCTCTACCCACATGGTGCATACAGAACTGGGCCTCACATACATTGCAGACACAATCAACTCCTCTCCCCTCATCCTATGGCATAAAATGTGGATTAATGAAGAAACACCATTTAATAGGGAAATCATAGTAGACTGTCTAAAATTGACAGAGGTCAGGAACATTAAATGGCTGAACTATGTAAAAGGGTTATCCACTGACATCGGGCATCCGGAATTTTTTGCTGATCCATCAACCCTATCTCACATATCCAAAGCCGAGCTTAAGCAACTTGTTTTAAATCATCTGTACCGTAAATGCTGGCTCTTAGAATCACAGAAGTCCACCACTGTTGATTACCAAAATTCGATCACTGTGACTGGTATACAGCAATACTTATTACTAGAACCATCTCCGTTCATCCGTATGCTCCTGACCCGTCTTCGCACTAACACGTTCTTCAGACTCCTTACTTTCCCTAACCCAAACTGCTGGGACACTGACCTACAAAAATGCCCCTGCGATGGCCTCTCGCCCCAATCCAATATCCATTGCATCCTTTTCTGCAGATTTTATCATCTGCCAAGGACTACTTTTTTAAAACCACTGCTGAGATCTTGGGGTATACGCACATGCAAACTGGCATACTGCAAATTAAAATCCCTGGAAACCCCTTTAGTCCTGGCAGCTATGTCATCTTACCTGAAAATGACGATGAGGCTGAGGTCATCAATGCAACCCTAACCTGTTTTACATTTTGTTGCTTAGCTGTACTTATCTTTTTAACTTTTGTGATTTTACTTATGTTATTAACTGTATGTAATTTTAGCTGTTTTAAGGATTTTTACTCATGTGTACTTTTTTGATATTGTATTTACATATCGAATAAAGCTCAATATCTATCTATCTATCTACACAGACCAGATGTCAGCAGCAATGGAGGACAAGAAATGGGCAAAGCTAAAGTGAGGAAGACAATAATGGAAAGCCAAGGAGCTAGCCACAAAGCATGTTTACATCACATGCAAGAGTAGGAACATATAACAACACCATTAGCCCATCAAATCCCACATGGCTGGCACAGTGAGTGAAATTAAAACACAGTCATCTCTGTGCAACAACTCAGGGAGACAGCAAGGCAACTCACGCGTAGTCACAGGGATGATAGGAAGTCTCTGAAGTCAAACAGTGATCAGCCACACATTTGTATCCAACAACTTGACAGGTGTATGTCGTCAGCACAACACACAGGGCCCATTGTCACACTCTATGACTGCCAAACACAAGTTGGATCCTTCACACATACCCCTCCCCCACCCACCTCACACCAGCAACACTCAACACCAGAGTCAACACACAGAATGGTGCCAATAATTTCCTGTGAATACACTGATAAACAATCACACTCCCTGGAGGCATCCAACAAATATCACACACACACACTCAGGGATGCCTGAACCAATGCTGGCACAAAAACAGCAGCCAAACACAAACCTCACTAACAATATACACAGAAGTACAACAAGCCCAGACCTATGCAGTAAAACAGTGGAAAGGCAATGGGAGCCCAGAAAGAACAGGAGTACACAACATAATCACTCAGGAACAATGTACAGACAACATACCCCAACACAGGCAAGAAGTGCATCATCTCAAAACAATCATGGACACAAACTAGAAGCAATGGGCCAATACGAAAACACAGATAGACATACCACACCACCCATCAAATCAACATGGTGTCATAGTGTACCACATGCTTGCACAAGCACAATCCTGATGAGTGACAGGTCAAATATGAGGAGAAAACCCCAAGGATGCACTCAAAACAAGCCCAGGAACAAGAATAGCCCTAAGTGCATGTGACAGACACACAAGTAATGCACACTACACTTACAACACACATCTAAATGTATCACAATGCACAAACACATCACACACAATGACATGCAAATAGAACATCACACACACAGCACCTGTCAGCTGCAAGAAACAACACAGGCCAAACACTGCACACGTCCACATCAAACACACAACAAATGCACATGCCAATCCATCACATTGCAAACACAGCTGGACATCAGGGGATGCACACCAGTCAAGTACAAGGCAACGTACACTCACAGCACTTCATGCACGACAAGCAGTGTGTGCACACCAAACATACCAGTTCCACACAGATATGAGTGCCATACCATGAACCCGCACAACACAAATCACCATACCTCACAGACAACATCACACTCAGGAAGGGAAGAAGCACCTCAGCAAACACACATACAGCGCACCCATCACCCACAGATGCACAAGTCTGGGACACCCAGGTGAAAACAACATGACCAGAGGACTGTGCAGCACAAACAGTTGAACTGCATATGAGCAACCATGACTGCAAAAAAGTACAAGCAAATCACACATAACTAATTGGGAAACTGTCCTAAGTGGCACATTGGTCCTGTGCACAGATCAGCACCACAAAGCATAGTGTAACAAATTAAGTAGTGGGGAGGCTCACACACTGGCAACCCATGGGGTAGGTGACATAAGATTAAATTGGTGTGTACATCAGTAGTGGACAGGTCAGGAGTGTACTGGACACAAACACATAGAGGAGTCACTCACAATGGGTAGGCATAGGAAGCACAGATAGGGGACGGTATGACTCCACATCCTACATACCATACTGGAGCAAACAGCAACAAACAGTAACAAGACACATGGCTGATCAACAAAACACAACACTGACTTGCCAGTCACCCACTCTGCATACTCACAATCGGCACAAACAACAAGTAGGCGTCCTCCAGAAGTGCAAGGACACACCAATACACCGCACAGTGCACAACCTACAACTCTCACATGTGCACACAATCACAAGCACAGGGCTGACCAATCCACCTAACAGGCACTCAAATCCAGGTTGACACATGTGTGCAGTTTCCATCGCAACGGCTCACACACATCAACAATACTGACAAAGTCACCCTCTTCACACTGCACACTTCATGACCACAAAAGTGCACATATTGAAATCTACCCATGTGACTATGATGACTGGCCATCACAAGATGACCATACACCAACACTGCTGGTCACACTTCAAGAAAGATCACACAGACATGATGGACCCTGGCCAGCCTGCCTGCAATACTGTGGATAGAATCCCACTCTGTGCTGGCAGTGCATCCAAACATGCCATGTGTGCAATTTAGCTACCACCACCCTAGACTGATTAGGATAGCAGTAGCTCATCACAAACAACCATCATTGCACCCCCAAACCTCAGAGTCAAGAAGAACTGAAGTACCTGTCATCTCTGCAAAACCCTGAAAAAGTTAAAACAGCCATTGGCAATGTTACAGTGGCATACAGAGCATGTGTCACATTAAAGCATACCCACACATAAAACCCTTTATTTAGCAAGTACACTGACAAAGGAGACAACAGGAGTAACTGTCTTTATTCACATATTACACAGATAGGCATCAAAAGTAGACAAGAGCAAGACCAGTGGCCAGTCCAAAGTGCAAAGTAGGTACATGAGAAGCTGCACAGGGAATGGGCAAAGACAACAAGGCCAGTGGCCAGTCGAAAGTGCAGAGTAGGTACATGAGAATCTGCGCAGGGAATGGGCAAACACAGCAAGGCCGTGGCCAGTCCAAAGTGCAGAGTAGGTACATGAGAAGCTGCACAGGGAATGGGCAAACACAGCAAGGCCAGTGGCCAGTCCAAAGTGCAGAGTAGGTACATGAGAAGCTGCACAGGGAATGGGCAAACACAGCAATGAACATCAAGGCCAGTGGCCAGTCCAAAGTGCAGAGTAGGTACATGAAAAGCTGCACAGGGAATGGGCAAACACATCAAGGCCAGTGGCCAGTCCAAAGTGCAGAGTAGGTACATGAGAGGCTGCACAGGGAATGATCAAACACAGCAATGAACATCAAGGGCAGTGGCCAGTACAAAGTGCAGAGAAGGCACTTGTGTGCATTAGATCCTGCACAGGGAATGGGTGAGACTGTACACTGCCATGGGCAGCAACACAGTTGGGGGATAGCCATGGGCAGCACAGGCACCGCTTTGGGAGAGACAGGTGTGTGAGGGGGACTTTGACTCAGACTTGGCTGTCAGTCGGACTGGGAGGTGGCTGAGTGCCGGGGACCATTGGAGGACTGGACCGGGGAGAGAGAGGTTCAGGTGAGGTAGAAGCATCAGTGGCTTTGGAAGCCGGAGGGCTGCTTGGACCAGGTGGTGTGGTGGCACGTGGAGGTGGAGTCATGCTGCCGTGAGACACAGTGTGGGAGGGAGAATGTGGAGGGGTGCCTTTCCACTTCTTGGGGAGTCTAAATGGAGGTTTGTTCTTGGGAGGAGTGGTAGGTGTTGCGGCCACAACAGGCACACTCTCCACCAAAGCTGCACCAGGTGCAGCCGGTGGCCCTCCCTCTGGGGACCTGCTGGATCCAGAGGTACACTTGGCCTGGTCTTGCCTTTTCTCCCCTATCACCTGTTGAACAGGTGAACCCCCTACACTGACCACCTTCCCTTGCTTCACAGGGTTCTGGATGGGAGTTGAGGTTGTGGGTGAATCTGCCTTGCCGGCTTTTTCTGTGGACCCTTGGCAGTCACCAGCTTCCCAGCAGGAACAGGAACTGACTGATTTTTTTTGCTTGACGCTTTTGGGACAGGAGAGTCCTTGGCTGGGGATGCCTCTGAGGCATGTGAGCCTGAGGCCTGCTTCTTAGCTTTATGCCCCTGAGTGTCACCTGAAGGGCTTTTGCCTTTGGGCTCTGGGGTGGCTTAGGTTTTTGGGGGGGGATGGTGTCTGCGCTCTGGCCCGCTTGGGCTGCTGCTCTTGTGTGATGCGTGTGCTGTATCTTGAGCCTGAGGTCTTTGGTGTGTGGTCACTATCGTCAGATGTAATCACTGGCAGGGGGGTGGCCAAAGGGACTGGAGCTGGACTCTGAGACTGTGCCAGCTGAATGGCTGCCGTCACTGTGGAGGACAAAGACTGGACAGTCCGGTGTAGCCCACCCACATCTGAATGAATGCCCTCCATGAAAGCAACTACCTGTGCCAACTTTTTGTCGTGGTCTAGGAAGGCGTTGAGGAGAGTTGTCTGGCCCACACACAGATGGCGCAAAAGGTCCACAGACTCAACACTGATGGCAGCAGGGGAGACAGGGGCAGGGGCAGCGGTGCCTGGGGTGAAGAACACTCTTCCCTTCTTACTGGTGCGTACACGGGCAGCACTAGTGGAAGTAGCTGGGAGGGTGGGCACTGGACACTGTGTGGTGGAAGAGGAGGCAGAGTTCCCGCTCCCTGTGCCCACCAACATAGATGCGTCACCGCTGGCGTCAGGTGATGTTGAGGTTGGTGTCTCTGGCTGTGATTCCACAAGCAGACTCCTGTCCCCCTCCGAGGCGCTGGTCACATCAGTGTCAGTGTGCTCGTGCGTAGCAGTCGTGCTTGGTGCCTCACCACTGGTGCAGTCCGCTGTCCTTCTGTGGCCATGGTAGATGCTGCAAGAGACAGAGACGTAGGGTCTGTTCTGTGGCATTAACACAACCATCATATGCAAGCAAAGCACGAAACAAGATGATGATATCCCCATGTTGCACACCACCCTGTGCATTAACACCGTGCAACCTCAATTCAAAACTCAATTTTTGCGTGTCATCATGCAAACTTGGCATACGTGACCCATGTGATACCCACAAAGCCAAATAGCCTGCCGGTGGCTATGTGCAACCAAACACACAGATCGCTCTGAGCACACCTAGGGCCCTGAGGGGGTAAAAGATGTACCCCCAACATGGTGCCTCAGTCACATCTGGAGTCAGCAGAAGGGGACAACACAGATACAGACTCCAGCATATCAGTCCACAATGGACATGAACTCATGCGATCCACCATGTCGTACTTTGGGGCACAACTATAGTTGCACATTGGTGTCAGATGTGAAGTCCTCACAATTGCATCACACTAACAACATCACAGAGCCCAGCACTGGCCCAGGCTTGGAACACATGCAGCCACTCCCAACCAAAGTCACCCTTCCCAGAATACTCACCCCCAGCTTGCTGCTGATGGTCCTTCAAATGTGTATCCAGCTCAGGCTGTCTCACAGCTAAGATGCAGGCCATTAGTGGTGTCATGCTCCTGCGCCCCAACCTTCCAGTCCGAGGGAGCAGCCCCAGCATCATCTCTGCCACATTTTTGCTCAGCCGGCAGATGTCATCCCACCTCGTGACAGTGTGTGCTCTGTCGGTTGGACACACCCAGAGCCCGCAACTTGCGTGCAATGGCCCTCCACACGGCCTTACGCTGGTGGGCTTCGAGCTGCAGGCATGGGAGACAAGAGGGGGAAAAATCAGTGACACAGGGTTATGTACCACTATCTCGCAGTACAGGAGCATGATACTAACTCAGCACTACTTCACAGATATGTCTAGCAGAGACAATACAGCATCTCACATAGTACATTACCATGGGAGATTCATACGAAAATGAATGCAGGTATGAGGGTGGACACAGTACCTGCCCATCTCATACACATGCAGGATGCCAGCACAGAAAGCTATGTGTAGGCTGCCCATATTTACTAGCCAGTTTGTGGATGAGCAAGACATACATTACATTGGAAATTATGTTTCGGGGAAGACTCACTGTGTCCAACACTGGTCAGCCCTCATTGTCCTTGAAATGTGAATGGCTCTCTATGTCATGGAGGTCACATTTAGAGACATGATCTTACAATCTCACACCCTTCTCACAAGGCCTGTCGTGTGCAATCTACAGGGTTGAGATGGCTCTTTGATGGATAGTCTAGCAGACAACCCATATGTTTCACACTGTACATTCAGTGATGTGTCCTCGTCATATTGGGCAGTGACTGTGCAGGCCAGGTGGGTTCACACTGAGTTACAACGTGGGGCATCAGAAATATCAGATGAATGGACAATATGAGGACGTAAACAGTGCCTACACATGCGGGTCAGTACACATTCTGGTGGAAATGGAAGGGACTCTGAACAAAAGTACAACAATCTGCTGTGTCATAGGTGAATTACCACCAAGAATGTCACCCTCTGGCATTTAAGTCCTGAGC
The DNA here is from genome assembly GCF_964204655.1 of Triturus cristatus. NCBI lineage: Eukaryota > Metazoa > Chordata > Amphibia > Caudata > Salamandridae > Triturus > Triturus cristatus. Next base: position 1,195,463,710 of record NC_140591.1, read on the forward strand.
ATAATGCTGACCCAAACTTGATGGCAATTTTGAGTCAGATACTTCCATCAGTACCCTCTGGACGTAAACCCTTGGTAAGGCCACAGATGAGCCTGTGAAGAACATCAGGGACCCACACATCCATTCACACAGGCAATTTCTGTCCTTACTCCTGCATAACTAACTTGCTGAGTCACTGTATGTCACACAAAACAATACATGTCCCTCCAATTTTGATGTGCAGGCACAGAAACGTGTGAAATAGGCGACACACCCCTTTCCCCTGGAGACAGCATGCTAGCCAGAGTATGACACAACCCCACACTCTCAGGCACATACTGCAGCAGATCAACTTCATGTGTTCACGCTCTGCATTCTCACTTCCACTCTGAAACACTTACCATGTCATTTGGAGCACCGTATAGCCTCCCATACTGTGTGAGCACCTCGTCCACCAGGACCTCCAGCTCCTCGGTAGTGAAGGGACGGGCCCGGATCTTCTCAGTCCTTGCCATCACTGGGTCCAGGAGACAGGAGCAGCAGCAGTTAGTGGTGAGGGGTGTCAGGCAGCAGGCTCTGCAGACAGGAGCAGCAGCAGTTGGTGGTGAGGGGTGTCAGGCAGCAGGCTCTGGAGACAGGAGCAGGAGCAGTTGGTGGTGAGGGGTGTCAGGCAGCAGGCTCTGGAAGCAGTGGAAATGTGAGGCTCTCTCCCACACATATATAGCCCCCTGGGGCAGTTTCAGTGGATCTAAGCTGCTGCAATTGGTGTTCCAGGTCTACTTTTTAAATGCATCCAATGACCGGCCCGCGGTGGCGGAGCGCGCCTACTACTATTATCAAAAATGCATTAGGCTAGCGCGATTGCGGTTCCCATTGGCTGTAAGGGCATGGGCATTGGGAGCGACACACCACAGGGGCCAGGAGGTCGCTACTGTGATTGTGCGTCTTTCAATTGCAACCAATGACTGGCCCCGCGGTGGCAGAGCACGCCTACCGCTTTTGGAAAAAATGCGTTAGGCTAATGCGATTGCGGTTCCCATTGGCTGTAAGGGCATTGGCAGTGACACACAGCAGGGGCCAGGCGGTCGCTACCACGATCATGCGTCTTTCAATTGCATTCAATGACCGGCCCCGCGTTGGCGGAGCACGCCTACCGCTATTTTTAAAAATGCATTAGGCTAGCGCGATTGTGGTTTCCATTGGCTGTAGGAGCATGGGCATTGCCGGTGACACGCAGCAGGGGCCAGGCGGTCACTACCGAGATCGTGCATCGTTCAATTGCATTCAATGACCGGCCCCGCGGTGGCGGAGCACGCCTACTGCTATTTTAAAAAATGCATTAGGCTTGCGCGATTGCGGTTCCCATTGGCTGCAAGGGCATGGGTATTGGCGGTGACACACCACAAGGGCCGGACAGTCGCTACCGCGATATGGCTGCCATACATTGGAGCCAGTGACCGTGATTTTGGTGGCAGAGCATGCCAACCGCCATTGTACAATATGTATCACTACTGCGAGTGTGGCTTTGCCATTGGCATTGACACACCGCATGGGCCAGGCAGTCACTACCGCAATATGGTTGCCATACTTTGGAGCCAGTGACCGTGATTTTGATGGTGGAGCATGCCAACCGCCATTGCACAATATGTATCACTACTGCGCGTGTGACTTTACCATTGGCAGTGACACACCGCAGGGGCCAGGTGGTCGCTACCGTGATATGGCTGCCATACATTGGAGCCAGTGACTGTGATTTGTGTTGCAGATCACTTGACAGCACCTATGGACACGTCATGCTGTGTGAATGGCCAATGGCCAGTTCTCAACAGGGCACAGTAGACACATGATTCATGGCACAAGATTGTGCACACAATCCCAATGTAACATTTACCCCACTGCTGACTACACATGCCATGTTGTTGTATATGATTGAAAACATTGGCATGTACTCCCTCACATGTCACTTGTGATATTGCTGGGATTTGTACACAGAACAGTGTTGTGATGGACCCTTCAATGGGTCCACATGTCAATGTGTGAAAGGGCAGAGCAACTCACAGTGATGAATTTCTGACTACACAATGTGCATATTTGACTGTCTACTTTTCTTGGATCATGCACATACTTGTTGTTTACCCACAGACTGTGCTCATTGTGTGGTTGATGTGTGCCCTGTTCGACTTACGCAAGAAGGTGTGGCAGGTACAGCAGCTAGGTAGGAGACAGTAGTGTTGCAGATTCACACATATGCTGTCTGAACTAATCTCAGGGCTGCTCATGCAAGATGTGGCCATATCCCTTTGGGCATTCACATAGTCAGATATTGTTTGGGAGGTGCAAGCTGTGTGAAAAGTGGACAGGTGTACGGCTTGTGTAGCTGAAGGTGTCCCTACATGGAAGTTGGGTTGTGAGTCATTGTTGGCGTTGTGTCAGTCAAAACGTAGGATGTCGGACACATCTCATTGTGGATTGCATTGACATCTGTCCCCTTTCATCTCACCTAGGAGGAGACCAAATGTGCATCATCCCTTCACAGTGCTGGCAGACATGGAGGATGATGAGGTCATGCAAAAATTCCGTCTGGATCGACCCACCCTACAAGACCTATGTGATATGTTGGAGCCCCACCTGCAGCGTCGCAGGACATATCACACCAACGCCTAAGGTGATGGCGGCCCTGCATTTTTTTGCTTCTGGATCATTCCAGTACACGATGTCCAGCGCAGGTGGAGATTGCACATCCTGTAATAGACACGGAGCAGACACAATGACATAGGTGTGTAAGGAGTGTTTATTTACAATGGGTACATGTGACAGGGCAGTGAATATTTACAAAAAGGTGAATAGTGAAGTAATGAGTTGTCAGTGATGGTAGATGAGACAATCGAGTAGTCACCACATTGATGTGGTGACACAGTCCAACAGACGGATGCCATTAACAAGGCAGTGTGGGGAAGGGCAGTCAACAAAGTCAATGGCAAGGTGAAGAGGGTTACCATCATGGCTGGCTCCTTGACTGACATTTGACAGGTACTTTTATCACGGGTTCCTCCCTTGGATTTCTTCGGACGGCCCCTTTGTCGTTTGGCAGGGGGGCCTCTGCTTCAGGGCCAGTGGGGTCTGAAGAGTCCCCCCTCTCCGTGCCCGCGGGGGAGGATGTGGAACTGTCATCCTGCGGGACACCAGAGGGAGGTGGAGGTGTTGGTTGTGCCCCAGACCTGTCCCTCAGAACCGCCACTAGGTGGCCCAAGAGGTCCACAATTTGGCCCATACAGGTGTCTATGGACCTCCGCAGCAGGCGGAACTCACGTGAATCTTCCTCAGCCTGGCCCGTTCTTCCCTGGGCCCGTTTGTAGGCCCCAAGGACTCTGGTGATGTTGTCCAGGGCTTTGGTCCCAATGTCCTGTTGGCTTCAACTGACCCTTGCCCTACCACCTGTCCTGCGGTCACAGACCTATTGCCTCACCACTGTAGGCACCTGCCTACTCTCCCTGCCCTCCTCAGTTGGTGGGGTGGGATGGTCATCCTCTGGGGCAGGGAGAGTGTTGCAGGCAGCACTGGTGGTGGTGGTGGTGGTGGTGGAGGCCGCATGAGTCGTTCCAGCAGGGGTCAGCATAGTTGTTGTTGTTGCTGCTGAGGTGGTGGGAGGGACAGAGGGGTCCTGGGACCTGTTTTGCCCTGGCACACCAGATGGGCTGGCTTCGAGCTCCACATCCTCCAAATCCAGGGAGTCCTCATCCAAGAGTCCATGTTCCGGGGGTGGAGACTGCCTCTGCAGGTTGATGTTGTCGTCCTCTGCAGTCAGTTGTTGGTCACCTGTGGGACATAGGGGAAATGGTCATTGACGTGCACCCCTCAAGCTTTGTGTTCGATGTATCTTATTTACAGGTTATGCAACACACAGTTAACTATTTCACACATTGTATGTCTGCACAGTAATGTGCATCATGACATGATTTGGAGGTACATACATTAAATTTCAAATGGAGTGACATGTCAATAGATACCATGCCCCACGTGCAGATTTTGTGATTAGGAGGAAAGGTTGTCATCTGACAACTGGCGGCAATACAACTTGATGTGAAGCATCTTTGCTGATTACTCTGCATGTCAGGCGTTACATCTGCGCATGTCCTAGGCATTGTCATCTCATGCATACCTTTGTCATGTCCTGGGCTTAGATTTATTTGTTCGACAGACCATGCTTGTTTTGTTTTTATATGGTCCTTCAAGCTCATCACCCATAGAACTTACAGATAGCATTCAGTGCTGTGCATGTTTGTGCCCAGATTTGCTTCAACATGGGATTTAGAGAGTCACACTTCTGTTTCTGTGACAGTTACATGCGCTTAGCTGTCTGCACCCTGTTAATGGCAATTGTATCTGTGTCAATTTTGGTGGGATGTGAGGGCTGGAGTTGTCATTTGGCTCCATACTTTTTGAGAGGAATGGCGGGGTGCATGCACTGTCTACTTAGCTGTTCTGTTGTAACATTTGGGTGGAATTTGTGACACAACTCTCTGGGTGTGTGGTGGGGTGCTCCATCCTGCGCAGGGGTGGGACAGTGTGCCTGGTGGAAGTTGTGGTGCAGGTCTCCCACCCCCAATCAGCCCTCCCTGGGAAGATGGCTACCTACCTGTTAGATGAAGGTGAACAATGCAATGGCTGACACATGCTTCTGGGTGGGGGGACAGCTCCATCTTGCTAAGTTGTGGAACAAGGGGGCATGGTGGGAGTTGTAGTGCAGGCCTTCCACCCCACACATCCCTCCCTGAGAAGATGGCTACCTACCTGTTAGATGAAGGTGAACTATGCAATGGCTGACACATGCTTCTGGGTGGGGGGAGTGCTCCTTCTTGCTAAGTTGTGGAACAAGTGGGCATGGTGGGAGTTGTGGTGCAGGCCTCCCACCCCCAAACAACCCTCCCTGTAAGAATGGTTACCTAGCTGTTAGATGAAGGTGAACAATGCAATGGCTGCCACATGCTTCAGGGGGTGTGTTTGTGTGCTCCATCCTGCTCAGGGGTGGGACAGGGTGTCTGATGAGAGCTGTGGTGCAGGCCTCTCACCCCCAAACAGCCCTCTCTGGGAAGATGGCTACCTACCTGTTAGATGAAGGTGAACTATGCAATGGCTGCCACATGATTCTGGTTGGGGGAGGATGCTCCATCTTGCTGAGCTGTGGAACAAGGGGGCATGGTGGGAGTTGTAGTGCTGGCTGCCTGTACACATGCAACCCAGGGAATGTTGCAGGCTACCTTTGGGGTGATTTAGATGGAGTGGATGTTGCTTCTGTGAGACCTGTGTTGGGTATTGTGGTGCATATGAGTCGACTTGGGCCTAGGAGGGGTAGCTTTGTGGTTGTGCAAGACAGTGCATAGCAGTGTAATGGTATACATTTGTTTGTCCTTACCAGCCTGCACTCCCCCGGCTATTCCTGTTAGACTCTCTGAATGCAGTATGGCAAGCACCTTCTCCTCCCATGCAGTGAATGTTCTTTGTGGAATGGTAGGGCCACCACCAGTCATCTGAGCCAGCTGACGGTTCTTGTTATTCCTCTCTTTCACCTTGCTCTTGAGGTCATGCCACCGCTTGACGATCTCCTTCTTGCTGCGCGGGGTGGTCCCTACTGCATTGACCTTGTTGACTATCCTTTCCCACATTTGTGCTCTTGTGGCTAATGGTGTCTGTTGGACCAGGGTACCAAACAATTGTGGTTCTACTCTGATTATCTCTTCTACCGTGACTGTCAACTCACTCTCTGTGTATTTGGGCATTTTCTGTGGTGCCATGGTCTATGATGTGATGATGTTTTGAGGTGCAGTTGTGAGGGTGGTGGAGGTGGTGTGGGGGTGTGTATGTGTGTTGTTGTGATGGTGTGATGTGTGCAGATTTGCTTCTCCTTTGTGCTCTGGTGTTGGGCCCTTCAGTTGTGGAGTATTGCAAAGGATTCTGCTCAGGGAAGGGGCTGTTTTTATACTCAGCTATGTGGGTGTGTCCAAATGGGGTATTGCTGTCAGGTGTGTTGTGTGGGTTGTCCTTGGATTTGTATTTTTGAAGTTGCCATGGGGGTGTGTCATTGGGGTGTGTTAGGTGTTTTTGGGGGCAGTGCTAGTTTGATGTGTGCACTTGGTGGGCTTGTAGTGTGTTTTTTGTGTCGACCGCCATATTTGTCACGGAGTGTCCACAGCGGTGGCTTTGCAAAAGCCCTTCCGTCTGCTCTCTCATTCATCCCTGTTAGTGATCGCGGCGGTTGGAAACAGCGGAACGTTCCGCTGTCACATCGGGGAAATCCAAATTTTATGTGCGGTCACTCCACTGGCCTGGCGGCGGTTTAGTGGGTTACCGCCGTGAATCTGACCACCGCGGACGGATTTTCACCAGCTTCGCCGGCTACTGGTGGTCTTTCATGGCCTCGTTCCGCCGCGGTCGGAAGTTTTTAGCAGTTGATCCTAATCGGACCGCTGGTTTTGCCGTGGTACCGGCGGACGGTTGATTTCCGTTACCATGGTGGTCGGGGTGGTTTTCCGACCGCCATCCTAATAGACCCCAATGTTTCCACTCTATCAACTCAAAAAAGACCAAATAATAAATAAAAGTCCATAGTAGAATTAATTTTTCAGAATGCACTTCAACCAGCATCCTAGCACCTAAAGGTGATTTAATTTGAAACGCACCCTAATAAAATGATGACACTTCAATGAGTCAGTCACAATTTCTGAAATATCTTCAACATTTAAGTTGAAATGTATGGCAAATAAGCATGAGTGGGCTCAGGTACGGTAACAAGGAGGCAATAATTTCCTATTAGATTTTACAATTGCTTTTAACATTATGATTGCTTCTCTGTGCCTTCTTTAGGTTTGAACTTAATAGTGTGCAGCAGCATTCCGTTAAACCATATTAGGGACTCAGGGTAGCGTGAACAGTTGATCAGCCATTGTTAAGTGAAATACATTTAAACACTGTTACTTCCTCTGATGTTCATCTGCCAGCTTTTCAGTGCATTGATATATTTTGCTGTCACATTTCTTCATCCAGAAACAAGAATGCATGTTGAAGGGTAAATAGGTTGTAATTTTCTTTACATATCTAAACTAAACCTCTCTCCCAATGTGGGGCCTCACTATGAGTGACCTTGTGTTTAGTGCAATAATTATCCCACCGGATAAAAACAAACAAATTACATTGAATTCATGGGGTGCAATATTTATAGCCTATCAACATGAGGCACAGCATGAGGATGTTGGTGCTTACTGCACAAAAATACAAATGTTTCTGATATTTACTGGGCAGTATTCCCTGACTGGTTTACTCAGTCAAATTTTAATGAGGGCTGTGATCTTTATTGCACCCGGTAATCACAGATTGGGATGAACAACACAACAGATATAACTGTGATCGCTGGGTTGACCAGAAAGCAAGATGGCTGCTAATCTTGTGAGCTCCATGCATTCACTGAGCTTTTATTTGTCAATCAGCTTCTGCTAACTGGAAAATTGGCACATATCCTGGTACTGCTGCTGCATAGAGGTGCATAATTCTTTCTCTCCTCCATGGCCATTCTAGCGCACTATGTGTGCTGCATCTGTTTCTCAGTGACTCAGTATGCCAGCAACTGTTTTATCTCTGTGATACAGCAGGCTTTGCTTTACTTTGGTGGCTTCAAATATTCCTAAAAATACATTAAGAACATACACTATTTCAACCTGTGCTATTTTGTTTTTCGAATATCCTTCCCAATTGTATTGCTTCTACTGACTTGAAGTGGCATGTTTTCTGACACCGTTTGGTATGCTGACCTTCACTAAACACGTCTGCTGCCATTTTGTACGTGCAGCATGTTACATTTTTCTCTTGGGTGGCATATTTAAATTATTTCCTGTATCTTATCATAAATGACCTTTCATTTTTTTAAATAACAATGGTCTATGTACTTTCTTATATTATATATTAGCAATATAATATTATTGATTATCTTTTGGGTGATACCACCTCATGTTAGTCTTATCTCACTGACATTTTTCGTAGGCAGATCGAACTATATGTTGAAACTTACTTCTTAAGCTATAAAGTCCAGTTTGATGCAATTGGTACACATTATTTATGTTTTAACGTTTATTCTTATGACTTAAATGACCTGTCTTTGAAGGTGTATTGGTTATATACTTTAACAACCCCTATGTTGACTTTTATTCCATATTCCTATGTTGATACTTTTGATCCAACATTTGTATTTGCAGTTCCAGATTTGTATTGAAGGTTACTCACAACAAAACTAGCTCCAACAAAATGTTGTCTGATTCGATGAGAAGTATCAAGTCCCACTCTTCCTTTTCTGACATAAAATAGCACTGACCGGAAACTGATTCTCCATCTTCTATCACCTTTTCTGAAAATCCAATTTTAGACAAAATCATTGGATTAAGTTAAAGCTTTTCAACGTTCACGAATGACACAAATGTAACAGATTGAATATAGATGGGTAGCAATGAAGAACAGAATAGTTGAAGTGGTGTACCGTATTAGTGAAGTGGAACACACTACTCCAAAAACTACAATTATCCAGCAAGAAGTACACATGCTTCAAAAACATATTGAGGACCTAGAAAACCAAAAAAGGCACAACAACATTTGCCTATATGGCCTTCCAAAAGAGGTTAAGGGTGAATGCCTTCTAACTTTCCTGAATAACTTCATTTCGGAGCTAGTACATATTCTAAAGTTATCCTTATTTAGCATGCAAAGTGTGTGCTGCCATGTGAAGAAAACCACATAAATGATTTGTGGAATCCTAATTTATTCCTAGAATACACCACCTTATTATGTGTTCTTAAGGCTGCCAAACGATAAGAGGAAACTGGCATGGTCTTGCCACACCACATATATTTTTCAAGATTTGTCCAGTGCCACCCCTGCTGGACAAAAATGATTCCTTGTCATGCTTAATGCCATCCCACAAAACTGTAAAATTGTGACTAGGAAAAATGCAATTGTATTTTACACCCTGGCCCTTATCCAGTCAAATACTTTGTATAGCTTTCTGACAACACAATGTGTTTTGATCATGTGTAATTAAGAACTAAATAAAGGCAACTAAAACCATGTATGTGGATACACCTCCTGTACAAAAATCTGTGAAAAAAGGTTTGAACATACTGAATAATCATTGAACAGGTGCATATAAATATAGAAGCGAGATAGAGGCACCCATCCCCAAAGCACTCCATCACACATCATAATGACACAACCGGACGATCTCTTCATAAGATTAAGACCAACAAATCAAATTGCCCTTTGTAGATGACTTTTAACATATGAAATGTATCCCAATGCCTGTTTCTTATGAAACTATGCACAATAGAGGACTGAGGCAATGTAATTGGGCCTCCATATTAAATCCATTAAATCTCAACTGATTCTTCAACTGATGTGTTTGAGGATGCACCCTTTCAGCAGTACCTGGGTTAGGAGGTCTTCCGATATCAGAGATACCTGTCCACAACACATTGAGTAATCATGGGAGGCAAAGTACAAGGTTGTATCTCAGAATATCATAACTATAAATAATATCTAACATAAAAATTGGGTCCTAAATATTACTAACAAAAATATTGTCCAATGAAGTTTCCTTTCCTTGTGCTCCGGGTAGACATATATAACAGAACTGGAGATAAAATTTGGAGGGAAAGTACAGGACAAGTTGTCAACCCTGTGACGTCATTGGTGGTGAAAGAGTCAGCTATCTTTGCATTTTGGTGAATCGACAATCATTTTAGCATTCACCACCTTGAGGTGAAAAATAGTAATTCAAGGGTGTTATCTGATATGAAGATAACCTGGTGGCATATGTGTTTTGCTGAAACCTGTCTATAATACGTAGATTCCAGAAGCAAAAAGCATGGAATCCCACTGTCACAATTTTTGGTATGCCATCAACAACACCTGGTATTCACAATATTATGTATGGTGGAACCAACTCCACCATAGTGCTATTGCAGTTACTGGTAAACATGGAGGACTCTGGTACAAATGTTTCTGTGATAGTCCAAGCTGTTCAGCGCAGGCCTGCTGTCAGGATTTTGCAGGTAAAAGAGGCATTGTGTGGACACCAGGTTCAAGTATAATCACACAGATAATGGGGAAATAATCTCAGATGAAAAAGCAATGCCAATCACAAGACATAATATAATAGCGAACTTAATTCCTAAATAGTGTTCATAACACCAGTTACGGTGCTGCCTTGTGTGCCTTATGTACTTCCAGGGCACAGCACGTCTCTACAATACACAAGATACATTACTGTGCTCCATATCCATAAATGCAAAGGACGTATAGACACATGGTCTGGAGATGCCTTGAAGTTTCACCAATATGGTGCCATGCTGTTAATATACCCACTGCATTTTCAGGTACACATGCAGAAGCCATGACAGATATCTGTCTTTTGTGTGCTAACAACATGTCAAACCAGCACTGGTAGAGTCAATAGGTCTTGTCTAGGGTTAAAAGAAAGGTGTGTTTTACCCACAGTACCTTACATGCTTGAATTTTTGAGCCACCCTTTTAATCACAGTCAACTTGGCAGACCATGCAGGCTACTACATAAAAATAAATAAACATGACACTGGGTCTGGTGGCTCAGTGGACTAATGCCTCCACTAATCTGCTCTAAAGATCTGTGTTTGACCTCATGGTAACAGTCCAAATTCTAAAAGTCATCCTTCTGCGGTCAATAAAATGAGTACCATTGAGTAGTATAAAATTAAACATCTGTTATCTGTCAATATCACCAAGAGATTCCTCAGGGGTGAATGTGTGCTCCATAAATACACATGTTGTGTTATATGTAAAATTGACAATTTAGACCCTGCAGTCAATGCTTTAAACTTCTAGATCATTCATAAACTGTAGGGATCGTCTATTGAAGGAGTGTAAGGCCCTACCTCTATACCTTTGTGTACTGGAATATCGGTTTGTTGCATTAAACACGAAACACGAAAAAGAAATAAAATTTCAAGATGTTAGCAGGGGAGAAAATAAGTGAGGGTGCGGGGATTTTTGTATCTTAATCTTCAGGTGTAGTCATTAAATAACCACCGTAACTGGTCGCATTGATCATTGCTCGTTGACAAGGAGTAATGGAATGGAGCAATTATTTACATCAAACTTCATAATAATAGAATTCAATTTAGGGTTTCATAGCATTCAATAACGAGAATTTAAGCAGGAAATGTAACGTAATGCAATATGGATTTGTAGAGCATGAAACCTGACTCCCGTGACAGTGGCGTAGTGAAACTTGAGGAGGCCCCCTGCAAAGTACATGGAGGGGCCCCCTCTCCCCAGCCCACCACCTACCACTTTTGCTGAGGGGTTACCATGAAGTTCGGACCCCCCCACACCCCGGAGCTGCTGTGGCTTATGTTGCGCCACTGAACCCTGAGGGTATCCAGGCACTGAAATGGTTAAAGGGTTTCATTATTAATCCAATAAGGTTAAATAGTCGTATTCAACAAATATTAAACATTTTAATCATCGTTGTTATAAAATCAAATGTCTATGAGTCGGGTTTTCAAAACAAGGGAAAATATCAGATTTCTATGTATTAAAAATCAAATAGAGCAAATACAACATGTGTGTTGAATAAAAGAATTCCCTAATCCAGATTAAGCATTGGTAAAGCAATTCATTCAGTTAGGAAAGAAATGTGGGCTAGATGGGCAAAGCTTTTTTCAGCTCACAAATTGCTCGATTCCCTGAACATGGCCGTTTCCGGTCTGATAAAGATAATTTTTAAGTGTACAAAGCCCTATTTGTCATTCGGTAAGCTAGTACCGATTCGCAATTTGGGTTTGCGAGTCGCTATTAGGAAGGGGCGTTGGAAATTAATCTCAGGGCATGTATGAATGTTTTGCGACTGGAATGCAGACGCAAAACATTCATAATTTACAAACTCCGTGAAGGAGGTGGTAACCCATTTGCAAATGGGAAGGGGTCCCTTGGGGACCCCTTCCCTTTTGTGAATCTGGGTGCCAACATTTATTAAGAGCAGGCAGTGCTCACACAGACGGCTCCCTACTCTTAAAAATTGAAAAGGAAACTTTTTATTTTTCTTTTTTAAATGCATCCCGTTTTCCTTGAAAGAAAATGGGCTGCATTTCAAAACAAAAAACTGCTTTATTTAAAAAGCAGTCACAGACATGGTGGTCTGCTGATCCCAGCAGGCCACCATCCCTGTGAGTGCCTGCCATTCCAAATCGGTTACAAATTGCGACCTGCCTCATGGATATTAATAAGGCAGGTCCCTTGCGGCCCATTGGGAATCGCAGTGTCAAACACACTGTTGTACATAGCTGTTTACAATTTACTAATAGCGAACTGCAAAAACTTGCTATTAGGAAATCACAAATGGAAGCCTATGTGTATCTGTCCCGTAGTCAGTTCAGAATCCCAAATAATTTGTACTGATGAGAGAATTAAATGTATGAGCATAAAGCCTTTGCACTTAGGCAATAAAGGAATTTACAAGCTGGAAGGAATTCTCAAATATAAATCAGCTGACATCACTGGGAAAGAGAAGGGCTAGATAGGCCAAATAGGTGTCTTGCATGAAGAGAGATAATCCTATGCATCCCAAAACTAGAGTCCACTTACATGATCAGCATACGCTAATATAAATATGCTAAAACACAGTTTGTTACAGTTTATGCATTCCCCATACTCTACCTCTTATCGGATTTCAGCAAACCCTGGGAGCAGATAGACTAGTTTCTCATGTCTTCACAATAAGCCACAGAGCTAAATGTTTGAAAAGGTACTTCATTCACATCTTGCGATTCAGAGTTCTTCCAATTAGTCATATTTCCTACCCTGTTCTTTTCTCCCAGTGAGAACCTCTCAATCAGTTGTCTAATACATAACAAATGCTTATTCACTAACTAACAGAAGGCTTCTGGAAAGTTACAGCATCTGCAGTGGAAGAGAAAATCATCTTGTTCAAAATAACAGTTCAATGCGTAAATAGGTCTTTCAATCTTAAGGTGTAAATCAATGTCAATGTGCTATCTGTAATTAGGCTAACATAAATCATATCATTATTTCTGTTACATGCTTGCAATGCCTAGGTATGGTTACCTACCACAAAATTACATTTATTATAAGTATGTTAATTAGTGTAAACATTTGCACTTTCTGTTTAAATGTGTTTTGTCTCCTAAATGAAGAAGTAATTTGCTCCATCATAAGTGATCCAGTCATACCATAGGAAAACCAAAATGGTCCACTGAGCAGGGCAAACACAAGATTAGGGGGATAAGCCATGTTGTACCAGTGAGTGGGGGCCCAGACTATATAGGGTCTCAACCCTAGTATTTGACGTCATGTGCATCTGGTGTCATGGGGTCTGTCCTACTTTAGCACTGCAAACTGGGCCAAGTACATCCTTTTGCACTTGACTTTCTGGATACCAAGGGTGGGAAGTCAAAGGGTTCACCGGGAGAAATGCGGGCATAGGTTTTAGAATCAAAACAGTGAAACAGGCTCAAAAACGTACTATTAGCTCAGTGCTTGTCTCAGAAAAAGAAAAGTACTTTAATATCATACTAAAATGAGATACTACACCCAGTAATGCGGTTTGCATACAGGGTACCTTTAAACTACAGAGGTCTAGCCAATGTCTTACGCCATCTACATGGTTCTTACACATTTTGCATAGTACCCACACAAACTACCATGTTCCAACACTGGATATGTCATGGGAAACAAATCTGGCAGAGGTGTAAGTTCACTAGCAGACTAACACGCCTGTGCTATTTTCGGCAACCATAGGTCAGATTGCTTTGCGTGAGTTCATGCTGACAATTGTTAATCTATCTACAGTTGCTCAGTCTTTCCCAAAAGGCCCTCATGTTACTAGCTTGCTGGGATGTTGTCTGGCACAGGTCTGGTGATGCACCACCATAACTGCACAGTTAGCCCCTAGGCCAGCAGGTGTGGGATGTCAGGTAATAGTCTTGCCTCTAAGATGTTGCTACTCGGGATAAATTGTGTGACTGGCCTTGACAGCAGTCACTCATCTTTGGCAGTCACAGTCTCCAAGTCAGTGTGTGGGGTTCTCCAATATTACAGTTTATTCAGGCGTCATTGATCGCGCAGCATGTCGGAGGAAACAGCAGAACAGGTCCTTATGATAAGGTCATGGTAGGACCGATAGTACCCTGTCACTTTTGTTTTGTCAATAACTCATCCAGTTCTCCAGATGAATCACACAGGGAGGCCAGGTGACAACTCACAGTTTGGGTTGATAATGGTTACTCTTCTGACAACAAGTACACTATTCTGAGTGCTCCTCACTCTTGGAATATGGCGGGACTTCTCCTCCGGGGAAATCTCTTCTCCTGCAAGTTCAGGCACACTCCGTTTCCCTCTCAGCAGGCAAGAAGGTGTCTAGGTGCAGGAAGTTGCACAGCCCTCACGTAATGTCCACTCATCTTTGCAGTAAAACTTGGTGTAAGTCAGATACCAGCCCTGGATCACAGTAGCTCTTCAAGGTAATCCTTTGCTTGGTCAAGAAGAACATGGAACTGGAACCAAATGGAATAGTCCACTCCCACCTTTATACTGATTTTCCAGACAGGGGATGTCAATCCACTGTCAAAAGTCCAGGAACTAATTGAAGGTGGTTCCTTTTCAAATATCAGTTTCTGGATGCAGTACAGACACAGACTTTGTGCTAGATGATAGTTTTCACAGAAGATAATGGGGATGCTGTCTCCAAGCAGGAGAATACAAAACATGACCACAATGAAGTGTGAAGGCACTATACCTAGCTGTCATCAGCCTTCCTGAAGTAGCATTCAGGGGTATACTAAAAGGGCAGGTCTTGCTGAAAAACTTCCCTACTCTATTAGCGGAATCTCTTGACTTAGGTCCATTGTCTTACTATCAAATGTCCTACCAAATGTCAGTGCTTGGAAAGGATTAATCAGCAATTTCCCAGAAAAAGGTTCTCACAGAATTTCAAAGGGTAACCATGTCTCCATCCTCCCACACTTGGGTGTCTGGGATCCACCCTTCAGCTCCAGGAATGCAGACACTACACTTCTATGGTTTTGTTAATCTGTGCTCCATCATCCACCATGTGCCATGTCAAACCAAGGGCAGTCCAAAATGGATCCTCTGCGTCCAAGCACCCATACTTTTACAAAATCACAAAGTCTTGCTAACATCTATACTTTACACACACACACATACTCAACCCACGCATTTTATGTGAGTGTAAAAGTCTTGCAGTCACATATAACTGAAAATTTGCATGGATAGAGCCAGTACGAACTGCAGTCCACCCGAGATTGGAAAAGGTCTTCTCAGTAATATAATGCACAGCTGGTGGCTTGAACGCTGAAGAAAATGGCCGCTGCCTGCCGGAGCTCCGTGACGGAGTAGCGTGTTCGATTTCCCCCAGGGCTTTCTCTCTTCACGGCAGACTTTTATACCTGTGGGACCATGTTCCGTATTTTTGCCGGCATTGACTGGGATGTCAGTATCTTTTAATTGATAGCGGAGTTGGCTGCTATTTGCTTCCTGTGTCTGTTGCGGCTCCGTGAGCGCCGCGACCGCCATTTTGGATGCTCCGGTTTCCCGCGCTACGTCGCTGAAGGTTTTCCTCACATCCACTTACTCATGTGACTGACGGTGAGCGTTCTATGGCCTCAAATGTTTTACAGCTTGACTTTTATTTCTTCCTGACGTCGTGATGTGGCCTTTCTGACTTTGGCTTTGGATATATTAATACAGTGGGTTACTCGCTCCATCCTCACTGACCAAATTTATAAACGCAAGTTATTCTATCCACATTTCTTGGTGTCCCGTTTCTGGTGTTGAATGGCAATGCCTCGCACTAGCCGTGGTGGTGCCCAGCAGCCCAAATCCTCGTCCATGGCAGACCCTAATCCTTACCGTGTGCTGCAGGAGTCTGTGGAGGAGCCCGGTTCTTAATCTGTTAATTCTGCGCTTCTGGCTTCCGTTCCTTCATGCTCCAGTAATAAGTCAATCTCTAAGATTCCCTCTGCTTCTTCTTCATCTTCTGGTAAAAGAACAAAAATTAACCCTCCTCCTCCTCCCAATACTTCGCCTACACTTTCAATGGAACTTTTGTTGGAAGAAATCCGCTCTCTTAAGCCATACATGACAGAGACTAACTTTCGCCTCCAACACCTTGAGGATAATTGGTCAAATACTGAGAAGAGAGTTGATGATCTGGAGATTCATGTCGAATCTATTCAAGCTGTTACAGACCACATTCCTGATATGCGAAGGGAGATCATGCATCTGACACAGCAGGTGGAGAATTTGGAAAACAGGAATAGGCGTAATAACCTACGCATTTATGGCCTTTCGGAAGGACTTGAAGGTCCTGACCCCTTGCTATTTTTCCGCTCTTTTCTACCAAAAATTCTTGGATTTCCTGCAACACCCCCTCTCAACATCCAACGGGCTCACCGCTTGGGTCACAACCCGGGCTCTTCTGCTTCGTCCTCTCCTGTGAAGCCTAGAGGTATTATCTTATATTTTTTGGAGTATACCGACCTACTCAGAGTCCTACAGGCTACCAAGCAAAAAGGGAAGATTCTTTGGAACGGTTGTAATTTGTTCTTTGCCCAAGACTATTCTAAAGCCACGGCAGATCGCCGGAAGACATTTTTGGACATGAGGCCTGCTCTCCGTAATTTGAATGCTCGATATGGTTTATTTCATCCATGTTTGTTTAAAGTCACATATCAGAACAAAACAACTAATTATGAGGACCCTGCGCTCCTTCAGCATTTTTTGAATACATGTAGAGATGAATCTATGGACATGTCTCGATCGTAATTTCGGTCAACGTATTGACATTTGATATGCTTCTCTGTTTTATGCTCAACCTTTGCATTGTCTTTTCTGTGTTCCGTATATAACTTTGGTGGTTAACATTTTTTCTTCTTTGTTTCCTTTTTAGACACATTATTCAGTCCCTTTCTCCTTCCTTATTCATTGTCCCTGGAGGTCGTCGTCCTTCGTATCTTCGTCAGTTTTGGAGTTGTCCGTCTTGGTATGCTGCCTTTTCCTATGTGGCTTCACCCTCCCCATTGTCAATGTTTATCTGTGGTATGTCTTTTTGATATATCATATTGGGTTTTTCTACCATGTCTTTTTGTTCTTTGTTTCTCTCTTCAAATATCGGCATTATTTTGTATTGTTTATTCTATTATTGACTCCTTCTCATTTTTTCCTTTTTCCATTTCTCTCTCCTCTCTCTTCTTTTCTTATTGTTGCATTACGCGTGGTGCTGTTGTTGTTTCTCTGTTTTTTGTTCTAATCCTCTCTGTTACTTCTTTCTCTCCTCCTGCTTTGCTAGTTTTCTTCTTTTCTCACTTTCAGTTTTGTTCCTCTCATACTTCTTTATTGCATCTTATCATTTCTCCTCTTGTGCTAATGTTACTTCTTTCCAATTTTTATATGATGAGTTTCTGGGTATTCATTTGCTTGATTGTTTCTTACATAAGTGATATTTTTTGTTATGAGGTATATATTTAGATGTCGCTAAATATATTTACTTGGAATGTTAAGGGTTTGGGTTCTCCCATTAAGCGGCAACGAGTTTTGTCACATTTAGCAAACTTAAAGGGAGATATTGTGCTATTACCAGAAATTCATATACAAGAGGTTGAAGTTACCAAATTACGCCGTAATTGGGTAGGACATGTTTTTGCATCTCCTGGTTCAGGGAAACGCAATGGTATTGCAATTCTCTGTCATAAGCGGTTAAATGTAAAAGTTATAAATCAAACCAATGATTCTGATGGTAGATGGGTCATTGTATCTTTGTTGATTGATAAAGTCCCTTTAACTATTTTTAATTTGTATGCTCCTTCTATACATGATAAACTATTTTGGCCCCAGATATTAGTCTCGTTGATGCAATCCTCTGATGACTATCTCATTTTAGGAGGGGATTGCAATATGGTTATGGACCCTATTTTAGACCGAAAATCCCATTCACGTTTTTCTCCCTCTTCCATGCACACTCAATTCACATCTACTATATCCCAATGCTCTCTTGTTGATTCTTGGAGACTCTGCCATCCTACACTTCAGGAGTATACATATTACTCACCAGCTCATTCTTCACAGTCCCGGATTGACTACATTTTTGTTTCTAAAGCCCTGATCCAACACATTACCCATTCTGAAATAGGCTCCATTTTAATTTCTGATCATGCTCCAGTTTCCTTGCGCCTTGATCTACTTCCCCCCATAAAAGGTACTAGGAGATGGAGATTTAATCATTCTCTCCTATTAGATCCCAAATTTACCCCAGCTTTCCTTGAATTTTCATCTCTATTTTTTACTGAAAATGAGTCTCCTCTGATATCCCCTCAGGTATTATGGGACACTTTTAAAGCTGATTCTAGAGATCTCATTATCTCATTTGTTTCCCATAAAAGGCGTGTTGCATTCCATTCCTTACAGTCAATTAATACACAAATTAAGCAATTGGAACATTGTTATTATTTAACTAAATCTCAATCTGACTTAAATAAACTTCTCAAGGCCAAACTCTCCTTTAATAAACTCTCCACGGAATCTGCTAATCTAATCCTACTTAAATCCAGTGCCAAATATTATTGTGCCCAAAATAAGGCAGGAAATCTTCTTGCCAAATATCTCAAAGTTAAACAAGAACGCACAAAAATTGAGTCTATTGTTTCCTCGTCGAATCTCACTCTTCATAAGGATGAAGATATTCTGGCAGAGTTCACTAATTTTTATCAAATTCTCTATACTCCGGAATCTCCTCCTCTATTAACAGATATTGACCATTATTTATCTTCCATTCCTTCTCCTTCCTTTCCAGACACAGACTTTGCCCCATTAGAAGCAGATATAGATCCTAAAGATATCTTAGAGTCCATTCGGATAATCAAAAAAGGTAAGGCTCCTGGGCCAGATAGCTTTACGATAGAATTCTATCTACATTTTGCTAATTTGCTTGTTCCCAAACTTCACCAACTATTTTTATTTTTTATATCGTCCAAAAAATCTGAAGGGTCTTTTCAAGAGGCCTTAATTTATCTCATACCTAAGGATAATAAAGACCATACTTTATGTAAAAATTATAGGCCCATCTCTTTAATCAATCTGGATTATAAGATCTTTGCAAAAATTCTTGCGCTCCGTCTTGACAAAATTTTACCTAACATAATTGGTAAGGAACAATGCGGTTTCATTAAAGGGCGTCACCTTTCTGACAATACTCGTCTCTTTTTTAATGTATTGAGTAAGTCTCATTCCTATCCACATTCTTTAGCTGCTGTTGCATTAGATGCTGAAAAAGCATTTGGTAGGGTTAATTGGCAATTTATGCTCACAGTCCTTGTTTGGTTTGGTTTTGGCCAGAAATTTCTTGCTTATGTCTCTTTATTGTATTCCTTTCCAAGATCTTTTATCTTAGCTAATGGTCTTGTCTCCTCTTCGTTTCCTCTCTTCAGAGGTGTCCGACAAGGGTGTCCTCTTTCTCCTCTTCTTTTCATTTTGGCATTAGAGCCTTTCCTGATTAAAATTCGTATGAATACAGATATTACTGGTTTCCCTTATGGAGATAGGTATTTGAAACTTTCTGCCTATGCGAATGATATTCTCTTATTCATTTCCAATCCACAATCCTCTATTCCATCCTTTTTATCGGAAGTATCTAACTTTGCGAAAGTCTCTGGTTATAAACTCAATGTTGACAAATGTGAAATTCTCCCTCTGAATAAATTTTGTTTTCATGCAGACTTCTTGGCTTCTTTTCATTGGAGTCCGGTTAAGATAAAATACTTAGGCCTGTGGTTTAAATCCTCTATTAAAGACACTGTAGCACTTAACATTAAAAATCTACAAACAATGATACAGGACTCTACAACTCGTTGGCATCCTTTGTTTTTATCCTGGTGGGGAAGGCTGGATTCGATTAAAATGATGTTAGTTCCCATTATTTTATTTTACCTTTCTAATCTTCCAGTTAATATCCCTAAATCTTGCTATAAGAATATATATTCTACGCTGTCTAAGTTCTTGTGGCAGCATAAAAAGGCTAGAATGTCTTTTGCAAAACTTAAATGCCCTAAGCAGTTGGGTGGAGTTAATTTTCCGGATTTTGCCTCTTATCATTCCTCATTTTTCCTTAAACATTCTGTTCCCTTATTATCTGAGCAGGAATCCGATACCATTTCAAAGCCTTTGTGGGTTGAGATTGAATCATCTTTTTTTTCATCCTTTTACTTTTGAGGAATTTGTATCGCTGTCCCATATTCCCAATAAATTTTCTCTCCCTATTCTTAAAAATTCTCAGAAAACTTTTTCTCCTCTTTTCCTGGGAGGTTTAGATGACCGTTCGCGTTTTTTACATTCTCCCTTGTGGTATAACCCTCTTATTAAACTTCGCAATAGGATGCTTTTTTGGAAAGATTGGAATAACCTTGGTATTAATTGGACTCATCAATTGTTTGATGAAGGCACTTGTATTCCCTTCTCTACCCTTCAATCTCGCTTCTCTTTGCATGAATCATTTGAATCCAAATATAATCTATTGAGTACGGTTTTGCAAAACAGTTATGACGCTCTTTCTGATTCCGTCACTCACACTAATTTATCCCCTCTTTCTCTCTCTTGTTTACTTGCTTCTTCTTCTGCTTCCCAGATATATACAAAACTAAGAGATACTTCTAGCACTCGAGATAAATCTAAAACAGAAATGAACTGGGAATCAGATGTAGAGGACACATTTTCTGTCTCACTGTGGCAAAAGGTCTGGATCAAGATAAGGAAATCCTCTAGAGCAGCGAATACAACTCAAACGTTATTTTTTATATATAACAGACTTTTGATTACTCCTGCCAAACTGCATACAATTGATCCTTCCATCCCCTCCTCTTGCTGGTCTTGTCCGAGGATTCATAAATTTTGGACTGATGTGTGGACTCAGATCAATAAGATTTTTTCCACCTCTTTCCCTCTTACATTTTCACATATCTTTTTAGGTAGTCTCTCAGACATATGGTCCTCTTCCACCACCAATACGTCCATTATTGATTTACTTCTAGCTGTAGCGTTTCAGCAAATCACTAAATCTTGGAAGGATACCTCAAATGTTTCCTTTCAAGCTTGGTGGTATGGAGTTTGTTATCATCATAGACTTGACAGAGCCTATGTTTATCCCATTACACTTGCCATTAAACGTGATTTATTATGGCTTCCCATTACAGATTTTTTAGATGTGTCTGCTCGATCCCTACCCCTGCATAATCCGTGTACAGAAGAGGTTCACAAACCTCCATGACAGCATTCCTGATGGTTTCATGTACATACTTTTACTGCTTGTTTTATGACTATTTTGTATATTTTTTATTGGAGGAGTTTTTGTATGTTTGATCTATTTCTTTATTCTTTTGTATCAATTTGTATGACAATGATTACATTTCTATTGCAACTGTTTTTGTTTTATTTGATGATGCTTTCTGCCCTTCTCCCTTCTACTTCTTTTCCCTGTCTTTTATTCCTCTCTCTTAGTTCTGACGTTCTATTTTTCTACTTGAGATGAGTTTAATACTATGCTTTATTGTTATTCTGTTGTAAATGAACTTCAATAAACTCCCCTTTAAAACTGAAAAAAAGTAATATAATGCACAAAAACAGCAAGGTGTCATCATTGCTTCATGTCAACAATCCAGTAAATGGACAGTAGTCACATGATAAGACAGAAGGCACACCTGGTGCATCCTTTCTAGCCATAAAGCAGGTGCTGTTCTCAGCATAAATAGGGGTAGGTCTAAGTGTGCACATTAGATTAGCATGTTACCTGGGCAAAGAAAAGTCAGGAGAACAGTTTCAAAGGCAATCGGCTCAGTCAGGGTATATATATGTATGAAGAAAAGTATCACGGAAAAAATATATCTACAATCGTTCATGAGAAGAGCACATTTAATTACCCCTTCAAGAATATCAAATAATCATATAGAATACATCTGGCATCATTTACAATATATCACAAGAAAACAGGCGTTTATACAATGAAAGATACAAACACATATATCACATAACATCAATTAAATGTATCACACATAACAATTAACCCAAACGCAAACAATTTTCATCTGTGTCCCCTTCTAAGTATCAGGCGGACCACTTGGAGGTAGTCAAACTAAAGAGTGGGGGACACAAGCAATGAGGGCAACTATGACCCAAACGTTATTTCAGGTGTCCCAACGACAATCTGTGAATCACTGAAACTCAGGTGACTCCTCCATCCAATATCTGTCGACGTGACCACGTTTCAGCCAAAGAAAACTTGAGGCCTCTTCAGGACAGGGGTTAAATGACAAATGTATCCTCTCAATATACCACTTGCAAGGCTGCTCACTAGATATCGAGGAAACGTTCTTATAAAACGCTACTCGCGCTTCTATTCTGGTCCTTCCCTAGAGATCAAATCACCGTTTCTCCACACAGTTTTCGGTCAAAGTCGGGCAGTCTCTACGCGGGAGTCTTCATTAACACGCCAATCCAAACCACAACGGGGGCCGAAGAGACATTCCCGTACCAACAGCCATCCACACAGAAGCAGGAATCTCTAAGGGACAAGAAAGTCATCAAAACATGAGCAAGTGGGAGACCTAAAGCTCACTCTCAGCATAGGTTAAAATATTGGTCATAATGCTGTCAAAACTCTCCTCAGTTCTTGAATTTCGCAAGACACTAAATGCATGGCTCTTCACTGAGTCTGTTCCCTGGCTCTATCCATGCTGCTCCTGCTTTTCAGTGCTAGGATACACTTGTGCTCTCAGTAAACAATTACTAGTGAATTTCAATTTTTTTCGCATTTAAAACGTGATGTTATGACTGACATTTACACCTAACTATAATATCATTTTAACCTTTGATTTTTCGGTAAATATCGAGGTTTTTTTCAAGTGTAAATTAAGATCGTATTACTATACTTAACCTCTATGGGTGGCCAACATACTGCCGCAGTGCACAGGATGGCCAAAGGCCATGCGTAGCTTGGGGACAGGCCCTGGGCCTACCTGGCCTGGTAGGTCAACTCCTGCTGTAGACAGCCTTTGTCCATGCACAGCATGAGGTTTGCTGCATGGCCTTTAGCCCCCCCACAGGTGACAAACCCCCAGCCATGTATTGCAGCCAACCCCAGATTGGTGGCCGACCCCACATGGGTAGCCAACCCCTTACCCCGATACACAAGGCCTTCAGACCTCCCCCTCTTTTATGATTGTTTTTAAGTTTTTGTGTTTTTTGATCCAAATGCCTCAGGAGTCCATGGGATCACAGGGGGACCACACTGGAACCCACGCCATGATGACCCTCAATAGTTCTTTTAAAATGTTGCTCCCTGAGGAAGTTCCTATGGGACACGCATACATTGGCTAGGGAGCCAAAGTATCCCTACCCTGCCCCCTTCTCTATGTTTTAAAATATTTTCAGTCCTGCAATGGTGGCTGCAACATTTATATTCATGTGTTTCTTCATGTTGTGACTGCCTATCACATCTTGGTCCAGCAGGACTCCCACAGCCCCAACCAATCAGAATTCATTTTTGATCCTACAGCAACCGATATCTATCAATTTGAAGCATACTTTCTCTACAACCGCTAAACAGAATAACACAAAATCACAATAAGCAGGCTTTCTGAATAAAGATCTAGCTTTCTGCCAAATTTGTGTTCTGTTGTGTGTTCTGTATTGTTGTATAATTTTCCCTATGGGAATCATGGGACGATCCTTGCATGGAGCTGTGAATAATAAATGAGTGGCTCCTGCTGTCATTAATTCTAATTCTTTTGTTCTTTTTTTAGGGGTGTCCCAATGCCCACCCAGGACACCCACAGTCTTAATATTTCTGGGGGAATCAGGGGTGCCGGTGAGCCACCATGGGCCACACAGAAGCTGGCAAAGATTTTTTTTTAAATATTGTTTTTATAGAGATGAGGTGATCCAGTGCCCACCAAGAGCACCCACAAGCCACACTTTCTCCCTTTCAGAGGAGAGGAGCATTTGATACTGCTCTCACCGTGCTGGAGAAAAATGTGGGTTTCTGCCCGGGAGAGTGATTGCAGGGTGTGGCCACACACACCCAAACAGAAAACAGTGGTGCCCCAGGAGAAGGGCACTGCTTAGATCTGGACCTGGGGTATGACCAGCTGCATTCCCCCCTCCCCATATTATATTAAAATGGTGCCAGGGAGATAGGGTCCTCAGGGCCTCATTGAGGAGCAGGGAGGAGGGCCGGACACCCCCTCTCCTTTTAGAATTATGGTGAGCATCAGGAGATGGGGTCCGCGGGCTGTAATTGCCTTGGGAAGGGGGACCTCCCACCACTTCATTGCAATAGGATTTGACCCCTGGGCCACCCTATGGGTAATTGTAACATAAAAAACAATAGCACTGTTGGTCAATGTAGGATTGCAGGAAAACATTTTCTATTTTCCATTTTATCCCGGGGGTGGGGGGTCTGGCATACCTCGACAAATGCAGGGGGCAGAGTATCCCTACCCTTCTTTCTTATATTGTTTTCTAAAACTTTTTCTGGCCTGCACACTAAGGGCTTGATTACGAGTTTGGCAAACTGGGATACACCGTCACAAACATGAGGGATATCCCATCCACTGTATTACAATACCATTATATCCTATGGAACTTGTAATACGGCGGACAAGATATACGTCATGTTTGTGATGGAGTATCACATCTGCCAAACTTTTAATCAGGCCCTGAGTCCTCTAATGGCTGCAGCAAAATGTATTTTCATGTGGCAGCCAGCCAATCAGAGCGCTCGTGCTGAGAAATCCCCTTGGCCAATAAAATGGCTTGAATTTTTTGATTTTGGCTAAAAATCACCACTGGATAGTTATATTTAGGTCAGAGTTTCCAGAAGAAATGTATTTTTCTGTTGCTAATAACTTTGGAACCGTTTGAGAAAGCTTCCCAAAAAGTGCTCTTTTTTGCTTAGTTTGTGCATGGAATGTTTTTCAAGTGATACATCAAGCAGGGCTGAGAAAAAAGGGGGTCCCAAAATGCAAAATCCCCATGCATTTTCCATAAACTTCTTTAAGTAGCACTACAGCAAAAACTGCTGGGCGGAATTACATCAAATTTGGCAGGAAGCTAGCTCGTGGTCAACAGATTTGGTGTAAATCCATTCAGTAGTTTTTGAGAAATAAAGATACAAAAATATTTGTATATCTGGACCATAGGGTCCAAGGGACTCCCGTAAGGGTCTCGCCGGAGTCCCAATTTGAAAACAGAGTGGTCTGATTGGCCAGGAAGCTTTTTCCCTTTGGGCCATCTCGCTCCTGAAGGAGTCAGACTCCTGCGGGAGGAAGAACCGTGTTTGGCTGCAAGCAACTTAAGAAAAATGTTGCTGACAGCTATTACAGGACTCGCTGACTTAGTCCCCTGTCCTGAAGGTTTAAAAATCAAAAGATCAAAAGATATAGGGGGTAGGGTACGGATACCCTGTCCCCCTAGGCCCTATGGAGGGGACCTAGATGAACCCTCTTGGGGCCAAAATGTAAACAAATCAGCAGTTTTGCCTCGATACCACTGGACTCTCGCGGAAATGCAATAAAATGTATAAGGTTGCCACCATTTTAATATATATATGGGTAGGGGGGCATCAGTAGGGCTACTCACTACTGTCTTCCAGCCAGTGGCTGCTCACTGCCTCCGTCCAGAGCCCTCCCACTACGGTCTCCTGGCCGGTGGTTGTTCACTGCGGTCAGCGAGTGACTGTTTCCTGGGCCAACCACAGGTTTCCTAGAGCTGTGGCTGGAGGCTGAAATTACAGTGGAACCCATGCTACTTACTGTATTGTCTGGAGGCTGCTCACTGGCTGGCCAGGGGCTCTTTACATGGGTCAGCTAGGGCCTGTTTAACACGGCAGCCTACTGCTGACGCTGGAGACAATTCACTGCTCTCAGATGGTTGCTGCTCAATGGTCATGGCTGTTTACTGTGGCCCGCCTCAGGTTGCCCACCGCTGTCTGTGAGAGGCTGGACTCTGCGGTCCAACCGAGGCTGCTCACCAAGGCTACTTCCGAAATTGTTTCACCCCGGCCAGTGGGACGAGCTCCATGACAGTCTCTGAGTACACAGTCCTCTCCCACATCCAGGCTCCACTCTACGAAACCTTTATCTGCAATGTCTGCTTTTCACACACAAACCACAAGGCACATTGTCCGGCCATAGACGGAATCCACTTGCTACAACTCATTAACGTTACCCGTTCATGTGCTTGAGAGGGGGCAATAACATTTATTTTATCCGTTTCTTCATGTCTTAGCAAGGAGGGGCCAGCTCTTTGTCATGTGGGAAGTCATGTGCTCCTATCACTGTGTCTGTTCGCTGGGTACAAAGGTGGCTGCTCTGTGCACCAAGGAGTGGGTGTCATGGCTGGGGAAACCTCCTGGGTAGATATGCTACCTCCTCTGTGGAGATAAGAAGCACTCAGCCCTGAGGCGATTTACGTGCGTTTATTACTTTTTAATTTATTCATCGGACACAAGTGCAAACACAGTCCTAACATGAGAAGTTATAAATATTAGCAAGCATTAAGTGCACCCCAGGATTATTGAATGTCTTCCAGGATGATAGCGAATAATGGGATGTGTGGCATTTAAAGCAAAGATACAACTGCAGGTGTATTTGAAAACAGAAATATGGGAATTACTTCCCAAAAGTATTCATCTAGGTATTTTCTTAAATCTGCATTTTCTCCTGTTTGTTTCTAAAATGTGTACCTTATTCTCTGCCCCAGTAGTGGCTGTAATAATTGTGGTATTCAAGTTCACACCAGAACCTGGGCTTCTATGGAAATTCACAAGGGCATATTATCAAGCCCATTATCGCCGCTTTAGCGGCAGTTTCCTGCGCTAAAGCGGCGATAATGTTATCGCCGTTCCTTGATAATGTGGCCCCATGATTTTAAACACCAACAGGCACATGCATCATCATAGGGTTTTGCGATTCCTTAATTGCGATTATTAAGGAATCGCAATTAAGGAATAGCAAAACCGTATGCATGTAGGAATCGCTAAAGAAATAGCGATTCCCACAAATTCCTTAATTGCGACTAGCAAATTGCGAGTCGCAATTAAGGAATGTCTTCCCATTCATTCCTATGGGCCTCCAGGCCCATAGGAATGAATTAGAGATTGCGGGAGCAATTTGCGAGTACCAGTAGGTACTCGCAAATTGCTCCCGCAATTTCGATGGTGCAAGGGTGTCAAAATGACACCCTATTGCACCCATGTATGTTAACTCTGCACATATGTTGCATACACACATGCTCTAAGGGCATGTGTGTGCGCAACATGAAACTTAGAAAAATGCAAATAAGTGCATTTTTCTAAGTTTTCGCAAATTACCATGAAGTCCAGCCTCATGATAATTTGCTCACGCTAATAGCGAAATCGCTATTTTTAAAACTGTAATGCATTTCATTTAAGGAATCTCAATTATGGATTCCTTAAATGCTATCGCTATTTAAGGAATCGCTATTTTGAGATTCCTTAAATAGCGATTTGTGCATTTGGGATGATGCATCCCAAATGCAAAAATACCGGTCGCAAATGGGCAGATTCTGAGAATCTGCCCGTTTGTGACCGGTTTTGTGCTTGATGCATGTGCCTGTAGATCCGGGAGTTTCCCTGGAGGTCAGAAGTTCTATCTTTAAGACATGTTCAACATGGAAATTCTTCATATCTGGTAACAAATGGACTGTCATCCTTGGCGTGAGCGTCCCCCAAATGTGTTGCCTTCAGCCTTCCTGTTTTTTTAATTAGTTTTTACTGGCTTTAGGACTCTTTACTTCTGCTAACCTGAGCTAAAGCGCTCTCTCCTTAAAACATATTTTTTGGGGAAAGTAACTGATAAATGCAGAGGGACAGCTACATTTTGTGCATGCTTTGGTGCTTTTATTGCAGAAAATACAGTGGTATGAAAACCCATATCTCACAGGGAACAGTGAAATATGAAAACATTTGCGCCTACATGTAAAAAAAAAAAAATTATCATCATAATGACAGCCCCTAATCCACCCATTGCCAGGGCTACTAGCAGCATAATCAAATTCTGTGGCAAGGCTGACTAAATTATGCAGCAGAATGAAAAATTATGCAGCAAACTTTCTGGCTGTATATTTTTCATCCATTTGAGCTAGACACAACTGTTTGTGTGTAATCTGCAAAGTAGGTGACAAATGATGTGGCAAATGTTGTGCCAGATGCAGGAAATCAATAATTATGCAGTAAACACTGCAGCCAATGACAGTGGGAGGGGTAGAGGCCAGAGCTTCTGACTTTGGAGCTGGGTAACCAGGTTCGAGTCTCGGCATGGGCTCAACATTCTGTTATTCCTGGCAAATGACTTAGGGCCTGATTACGATATCAGCAGTCGCAAGACCGCCATACTGACTGATGGCGGTCTGGCTGTCCCACCGCTCGATTTCAATCAGGATGGTGAGACCGCTGCAAGACTGCCACCACTGCCAAGATCTTGGATCCCATGGTGACATTGAAAGGGGGCCGCAATGGCAGCAATACTGATTAGGAGTTGCATTTCCACCTACCTTTTCATGGCGGAGACCCTGCCATGGAAAGTTAGGCTTAAAGGCAGTGAAGGGGAACCAGGGCAAATCTGCCGATTGCCGCTGTGCATGGGGGTACATTTTGTGCTCCCCTCAGATGCCATTGTTGTGCATGCATGACAAGGTGCATGACAAGGTGCATGGTACACAGTGCACCCGGCATGCAAAAGGCACTGCATGATATCAGCATGTCTCCTGGCTCTTTCTATAAGCCGAAGGATGCCACCGCCGTCACACTGATGCCCCACCCCGCCAGCCCTGTGGGGAAATCACAATGTGGCAGCCGTGATACCACCGGCTTGGTGGTCTTTCTGGGACCGCCACTGTGGCGGTTCCGCAAGAAGACCGCCAAACCCGTAATCGGCCCACAAGGGCCTGATTTAGATGTCAGTGGAGGAGAACACTGCGTCATAAACTTGACGGATATCGTTTCCGCTGTATTGTGATCACATGCTATCCTATGGGGATCGTAATATGGCGTACAGGATAGCCGTTACATTTGTGATGGCGTATTCCCTTCACCGACTTCTAATTCAGGCCCTTAATCTCCCTGTACCTACTAAAAATGAATGTGTCCTTTTTTTATGTAACTGGTGCTCATGCAAAGTGCTCCAATACCTTCGGGTCAAGTTTGTGCTATAGAAAATTGTGAAAAAAACGAGAATACACAAAAAAGCTAACTCTAAGCACGTAAGGGAGTACTGGATTCAATTAAGTCGGCAACTAACAGCTAAAGCTGTCTCTTACGAGACCGCAAGATAAATAGTGTGTAAGATTTCTGTTATTCGCCTTCCTGCAGGTGAGTTAATTGTTTCCATGTTTTGTTTGTATGTGTAGCTGTACCCCACTCGTGAGATAGATGAAATATGTAAACGCTGCTACTTGAAAATGAATGGAACATTTTAAAAAGATGTCGTATTGTTCATCAATATCAGATATTATAGAATAAACTTGCGATGTAACACACAATGCACATACCTTCTGTAGTTTTGACATCTGTTTGATGTTTATCTGTATATTTTATTTTTTATAGAGTTTTATATAGCGTGAACTTGACCCGAATCGGGTATCAGAGCGCTTTACATAGCACCAGTTACGTTACATGAGGACACATTCATTTTTGTTAGGCACAGGGAGATTAAGGGATTTGCCCAAAATCACAGGATGTTCAGCATCATTGCCGAGACTCGAACCCAGTTCCCCAGGTTTGAGGTCGTCCCCCTAGCCGTTAGGCCAACTCCTCTCCCCATATTTTTTTTGGCAGTTGTTTTTAATGTTTTTGATATATAAATATACCAGCTAAAAGAACAGTTTAGGTTCTCTGTAACCTTTACCTGAACTAGGTGTATTGGTGAAAGAATAGTCTTGGAACTAGACACCCTCCTAGAAATGGAAATAATTTAAGTATAGAGCTTTCCCGTGGGAGCTGAAAAACGGCTGTGGGGGGACTGCCCCAGGAGAGTATCTCTTCTGATACTTAGAAATGCTTGTACACAAAGGGTTTGGCCACCAGGACGCTTCCTGTTCTATGTACATCCGAAGATTCTGGGGGACCCTGGGTTGACATAGATATAGAAGTACAATGTCTCCTGGAAATCCTTTTCTCATCCTAATTTTGTGGTTTGTACAGAAGCAAAGTGATAATGCGTATAATCAAAATCTCATGATATACTAATCAAAGATAATATGTCATCTGGGAAAATGGGCCATAATAAAGAAGTATCCAGTATAAGTTACCATTTCTGGCGCTTTTGTAAATGTGTACACAAAATTCATCTGTAGAGACCTTTGTGTCGTTTTCGTATTCTTCATAACCCAGAGCACCCATTGGATCAGAAACCGGGCTTCCTGGGGCTGTGTCTAGATTTTTTCCTCAATGAGAGACTCCTGCAGATGCCACCTGAACAGATATCCTAACATCCTTGGCTCTTACTTTATAGGAGATTTGAATACCTGACAGAGGTATGAGTTTATGAATCTGCTCGTCTTTGGATGCACTGATCCAACAGGGAACTAATTACTGAAATGGAGGATCTTGCAACACTACACGCATTCTTGTGTCGGTTGTGTCACAATGAATCAGGGTGCTTTGTGCTATACTTCTCTCTTTGTTACTTATTTTACCAATGTATCTATTTGAATGCAGTTTTGTGCAATGCAATCCAGCTACAATGGCCGCTGAGCTCAAATGGTGCAAGAAAAAAAATATATAAAAAAATTCAAAAGTGTGAAGTATAATACAAAGTTCTTTATCTTTTAGAACCAAAATGGACCTAATCCAGTCAATATAAATATTGATCAAAATCGAATTAACAGGCGGTAGGAGAATACATCAGAAATGGATAGGTATGAAATTGCAGTCTCAGTTAGGAAGGTGGCATTGCAAATTGCATTGATTGTTATCTATATTATTTGTACACACACACACAGGCTCAGTATACAGCCACCTTGTAAAATAATTAGACGATTATCATTAGGCCACAAAGAGTCAGGTATGGACATCTCTTATCAGTATTAGTAAGATGTGAATCTAAGAGGAAAAGGAGGAACAGCCCCTGAAATGTACTGACCCCTCTACAGTATTGTGGTAAGTTAGCCTTTTCCCCATAGTCACCCTGGATTTTCTGCTTTTTTATGGGCCCTATCGTTGCTGTTATTAGGACACTGTGCACAGTGACACTGCTTTTCAGTGCCACAGTGTGTGTGCCCTGGCCCTCAAACTGTATTGGTAAAATTGGTTTCACCCAACTGGTCTTCTTAACTGTTCTGTAAGACTATTGAGGATGGTGCAGAAAGGGCATCTATGATGTATAAGTTAAACTACATATGTGAGACCTGACTGGTGAGAGACCCTGCAGGATTGACCACAAGGAACTTTCCCAGCATTTAGATATTAGGACTGAGGGCAAAATCTTTGACTGGGATCACCAGCTTGGTGTATGCAAACTCTGCTTCATCACGGTCGGACTGAAGTTGTGGCTAGCTCCTGTTTTGGATTTCCTTGGCACTGCAAATAATAGGCATTTTTATTATCGATTTAACGGTATTCAGTCCATCAAAATTAGAAAGATGTGAGGCTCACTTGGCCTTACTCAGATTTAGGCTTATGATCCTCTGATCACCCAGATATCATCAGAAAGTATTTAGCTACCTTGCTCCATATATAAGGGAAAGAAAAAAATTAGTTCCTTGTTTCAATAAGTTGAAATGAAGGAAGAGACTAAAAATCGATATGTTGATTGAGTAACAATTGTAAATTTATTGATCTTCTTCAATCATTTTAAATATCTGTCCATTGACCCATAAGTGTATTTGACCCTTATTCCTATTCTCCTGTAAACCGCTCTAATGCCCTTTGACCACGTTCCCACTCTAAACAAGCATTTGCAATGCAATCGGTCTCACCTTTGGTACCTTATCTGTATTTAGCTATGCAGCACATTAGCCTGGGGCTGAAATATCTACTGTTCTTTAACATGGAGGGAAAATAAGCACCAATCTGAGGGACAAGTCAGGTATGGGAACACATGGAGAGAAATATTGCCTGTCAGTGGGAAATGGTATAGTCAAAAGCTCTGTTTTTAATAAAAAATCAGGGCCTTCGGTGGTCATATCATTGAAAATACAAGATTTGAAAAATATATAATTGTCTACGGGTGCTCATGGAAGACAATTTCTATGGAAGAAAATCTAGAGAATGCTAAAGTGATTCTGGTATTTTACTGACCTCTGCTGGTTGCTTTCTATTAAGACAGTCAAATAGAGGCAGCTGAACAGAAAAAAAAAGTTCCAAAGTTGAAGCAGACAAGTCCTAGGGCTGATCTCCAGAGCCCACAAAGTACATACACATAAAAGTATATACTAACGTATATACAAGAGGTTGCGCATGCTGCACTAAAAACTATGAGAATAAAATAAAATTAATGTCAATGTACTTGCAGGGAAGCTGTATCCTGCTACTATTTTCAACAACAGACCTTTGTTTCTACCTTTTGAAAGTAAATTAGCTAGCTGTATTACGTTTACAGATTGGTTTGACTTGCCATGTTGACCATCAAAGAGCTCTATTAGAGGTATCACTTTTTATCTTAATATCTATTGGCACTTAAATGTAGCAAGGTTCAGCATGACTTAAGCTGTGCTTCACCTCCTTCAGCCACTGCCACGCTGCCTCACTTACTGGTCACTCTGGGAACTTATCTCAAAGCAGTTTTGTGTTTCGTGGTAATTCAATGTGGAGGTGGTAATGACCTTTTCACAGAAACAGATGTGTGGTTGCTATATACACTGTGGTTGATATTACTATCATATTGCACCACATTGTATATTTTGCACTGTTGTCAGACGTACCTCAAGAAACAGTATTTTGCATAACAGAGTAAAATATTGGACAAACAAATCTGCATGTGTCATATGGCAACATACTTTCCAACTCATAGAATGGGTTTGGGGATTAAATCATAATTTGGAAGGGGGTAAAGCTTGATTCAATACACAATGTATCAATAATTTGCCTATTCAATTTTGGTCGAAAACAATTGTACAGTCACCAACACCTCACTGCAGATGATAATTGATTCGCGAGGGCAAAGGGTCCCCTTGGAACCTCTTTCCCCTTTGGGAACCTTGGTGGCAGCGTTAATGGGAGCAGCCAGTGGTCCAAAGTCAAGTCAAGTCAAAAAGCTTTATTTCGATAAAAATTGTATCATAAAAGCATTAACATACAAACATAAAAAGTACAATTTATCGAAAAAGAGACATGTAATACAAA
The DNA here is from genome assembly GCF_964204655.1 of Triturus cristatus. NCBI lineage: Eukaryota > Metazoa > Chordata > Amphibia > Caudata > Salamandridae > Triturus > Triturus cristatus. Next base: position 1,195,497,143 of record NC_140591.1, read on the forward strand.
TGGCAATGTCTGGGGATGGACTAACCATCTAATTGCTTTACACTAGCCTTGAATAAATTACAATGTTAAAAACTTCCATTAGTTATGAATTAAAATGTAATCATTATAAGTAATTTCTTATACAATAAAATCAAGGATAAAAAGACATTAAACAAGATCATGTAATGGAACAGAGGAGTTTGCTTCTGATGATCCATGACCACCCCAGAAATTTGGCCACGGCACAGACCAGCACTAGGCTGGTATCAGATCATAATATTCTTAGTGCCACACGATAGTTTGATGTGCCCAGCAAACGGCAAACGGGGCCTAGCCATCTACTTCTTGGATTTTTGTATGCTGGGCATTCAAACAAAATATGTGCCGTGCTTTCAATCTTCCCCGTGCAGCTCGGGCAAGTGTCCGGGGTCTGGTAAGGAGGCTTCCATTTGCTAGTAAACTCTCGAGTTGGACGTGTCTCAAATCTAAATTGAAGGTACAATGACCTATCCCTTGGTTTCTGCACAAAGTCAAGGTAGGACTCGAAGTTAACGGCTTGTTTGTGAATGTAAAAAGCTTCAGTTAGCCTGCCCGTGATGAAGTTGCTGAGCTCCTGACGGTCGATCCATTCCCAATAGGCTCTTTTGAGGTCTACCTTGCTCAGGGGTGCCCCGTGCTCCCTTCTTTGAAACCTAGCAGATTAAGAGACTTTTTGATGTTACAGAGCCAGCTTACTCTATGTGAGCCCAGAGAGTTCATTATTTCTCTTAGGCCCTCGGTGTATTTGGCTAGCTCCGGAGTGCGCCAAAGGCGAGCCCAAAATAACAAAGGGCGTAGGCTTGCCATGTCCTTAATCGAGCGCCTGCCCAGGTCGCTAAAAAGTGGTTTTAGTGGAGTTCCCCTTGGAAGAGAAACCAGTTCTCTCAAAAATTTGTTCTCGGACCTAGAAATTTCGTCAAGGTTATTATATCCCCAAAGTTCGGCACCATACAGCGCCGAACCAACTGCTTTGGCCTGGTAGATCACTAGCGCGGGAGCGATTGGCTTGCTCTGCGAAAAGCGGTGTTCTTTTGCAATAGCCCCCGTGGCCCGTTTATGGTTTAGCAGCATCTTATGAATGTGGGGTCTCCAGCTTAGGCTGTCGGAAATTCTAATTCTGAGATAATCAAATAATTTTACGTACTCCAAAGGGGCTCCATCGAACGTGATGGCGACGCTAGATGATCTACGCGATTTAAAAGAAAGAAGCTTGGTCTTTAGGGTGTTAATGGTCAATCCTCTCAGTGTGCAGAACAAGTGGAATCTATCCAAAAGCTTTTGTAGCCCTGCTGGTGTTTTAGAGATTAAAAGGGTATCATCTGCAAAAAGGAGGGTGGGGACTCTTTCGCCCACCAGAGCAGGGGCATCCGCTGGAATATCTTGCAAAAACTTCACCACCCCATTCACAAATAAGGAAAAGAGGGTGGGTGCCAGTACACAGCCCTGGCGGACTCCTCTGTTAACTGGAATCTTTTCTGTTTTCTGGGTCTGGGTTCCCCACCTCACCTGTGCATAGTTGCCCTCATGTAGACGGACCAAAAGGTCGAGGACGGGGGGAGGTACACCCATGTCCTTCAAGACCAACCAAAGACGATTGCGAGGGACCAGGTCAAAGGCAGTCTTCAGGTCTATAAAGGCCAAATGAAGACTGCCCCTGCCGATCAGGACCACCTTCCAGTATAACAATAGCAGCCTAAAGACCTGGTCGATCGTGCCCGTGTTTGGTCTGAAACCAGCCTGATAGTGGGACAAGATGTTGTTCTCATTGGCCCACAATAAGATACGCTCCAGCAGGACCCTGCCAACCACCTTCTGGCTAACGTCAATAAGACTTATTGGTCGGTAGTTGGCAGGGTCCTCCCTAGAACCCTTTTTAAATATTGGGATTACCTCTGCACCTTTCCATGACTCGGGGATGAGCGAACCCTTGAGAAATGCATTGAGCAGGATGGTAAAGTATGCTGCCCAGTGTTTGGGGTCAGACGAAACAGATCACCAGGGAGGCCGTCGGGACCAGGGGCCTTGGCAGGAACTATTTTGTTAATAGCAATCATGACCTCCTCCTCCAGAAAAGGGTCATAACTCTCAAAGTAGACTTCCCCTGATGTTTTTCCAAACAAAAAAAGTTGTATTTCTTTAATCAGCTTCAGATTCACTGTGAAACAAGGGCTCTTTAAAAAAAATATATATGTTTAGAAACACAGAGATGGTGGGCTGCCGTCAATTGCAGGTCACCATCCTTGGTTTAGTAGCCTATTGCAGGGAGTTGCAAAATCAGACCTGACTAATTAATATTTATTAGGAAATTTGATCTGCGACCCCATGTGAATTGTGTTTTTGTGATTCGACCAAACAGTGCATAGGTCAATTCGCAAAATCCAAAAAGTTGATACACAATTTGTGGCTACTCTTTGAGACCACTACATTAGTACAGCTGGCCCTGTGTTTATTAAGTTGGTTTGGGTAACCCTCTCTCAAATTATCAACCCAATTTCTGGCAAGTAAACATATCTGTTTCTCTAGTCTGAAGAAAGCTTTTATGATTCTAATATTTATATAACAATAGAGTTCATTGTAAGTCAAGGCAGAAGCACTCTCATAAACTATTTTTCTTTCACTCTCAGGGATCCAATAGGGTTTCATAAAAAGGTAGCCCTGGTTAATGCCTTTTTGCTGCATGGTACTCTGTGACTTTCTTCGTTGATAAAAAAAAATAACTTCTCACTTCTGCAATTTCAAGTCATTAGGTTTTCTGTTTCAAGATGTTCCGTGTTGATTGAGCAATTCCCACTGGTTGCCGACTTACCTTCAAGGCCAACTCTGTGACACGCTATTTACATTCCCTTCCTTTTATCAGTCACAGTGACACTTAGGCTTTTGAGAAAGCTATGTCCTACTTTCTACACTTTGGGAATTAATTGTGCATAATTTTAACATATGATAAGTCTATTCAGAAACATCTATGACTTTAGATTGAAAATGAAGACAGAGAAATAAGTTCCCGGAGGATGCCACTTCGTGGGGGAGCTGACATGCAACTTTTTGCATTAAAGGACAGAAACAAACAGCTGCATTAAGTTGTAATCATTATTAGGACACCTGATATGTCCTTGTCATTTAGTACCAACTGTGAAGGTATTATATACCATATTAACGTATATTCCGTAACTGAGGTCGGTGCTCTTGCTTGGGAAGCAGTGGAGAAAGTTTTCCATGCTATGGTAATATATACTTTTTTGTGCAGTATTTTTATAGCGGGAACTCCAAACCAAAGTCTCGGAGCGCTTTACATGAGCATCTGTGACACTACACAAGTACACATTAATTTTTGATAGGCACAGGGAGATTGTGTGATTTGACCAGAATCACAGGATGCAGAGCCAACGCCGAGACTCGAACCTGGTGCCCTAGGGCCAAAGTCGGCAGCTCTGACTGTTATGCCACATCCTCTCTTATCTGAGGCACAGCACTCCCCGGGAAGCATCAAACTGCCCTTCGGCTTTGTTGTACATGCATGTAGCGAGGCGGGAGGCGCACAAGGTGAGGGTAGAACACTTGAACGCATGCTGCTACACTCTTGCTTCTGAGGCCCTTGTCTTCCTCAATAGCCTGTGTCTCTCTGTCCATCTCTGCGAGTCTCGCACTAGCAGCAGAAACAAGGCAGCAAGTGCCATTTCTAGATCCGGTTAGAGTAGCAGAGCTACTGAGATTCGTCCTAAAACAGGGGCGAAAGTTAAACCTCCCTAAACGATTGGTTATTTTAAGTGTCAGGCACATATGAATTAACCGACGTTCAACGATTGATTGTAGCTGCCATTTAGGTTGCGTAGAGTGCGGGCTGACCGACTGTCCCCTTTAGTGCCACAAGATGGGCAGTCTAGTGTTTTCAGAGACCCCGGTTGGGGTCCCCCCTGCACGTCATTTCCGGCCGGTGGGGGGTCGGGGAAAGGTATATTGTCCTCCCCCGCCCCCCTGACGGCCTCTTTGCTCCCTCGCCCGATGCCAACTCCCTCCCTACCGCTTACCCGGCGTGTCAGGGTGAGGGGAGGAAGGAGGTTCTAATCTTTTTATTTGTGTTGCAGGCGGAGTTACATGGCGATCCAGAGGCGGAGAGGTACTCAGGGGTACCCTCTTCTGGAGCACAAAGGGTGCTGAGGCCCAATATCCCCAGGAAGTCTGTGCAGTGGACCCTGGGGTGCGACGGCGCCCCATCTGTCCTACGGGCGGTTGGAAACCTGTACAACTGGGGGTCGCTTGAACGCTCCGCCCCTCGTAGGGGGGGGGCGTGAGTTATATGGTGGAACAAGATTTCACCGGAAGGGGGAGGGGCTATCCCCTCACAACCGCTAAGCACCGATTGGCTAAGACCACGGTGCAAGTTGGCCCATCAGGTGGTAGGCCGCGAGGGGCGGCTTGCCTTTGGATCGCCTGTAAGATAACCCACCATGTTGGCATATTTGGTATGCTAATAAACCTGCAGCAATTTTCTCCACCAAAAGTTGTCTTGTCTGCTTATTTATGCTACACGTATGTTGCTGCAAGAGGGCTGGTGAGTGTGGCCGATATTGGCACTATGTTTCCATCAGGCCGCCATAAGCTTTTTTTCTAGCAACATTGTATATAAGTTCGGTGACAAAGGATCATCCTATTTTTTTAGCTTTTGGCATACTAGTACGGACATATAGAAGTCTAAGTGTAAGAAAAACAACTAGCTGATATAGGCCATCGTGCATTGCATACGCAGTGACATTAAAATTAAAATAAACTGCTTCTAGGGTGGCTGCACATAGAAGGGCCACGCACGCACATACACAATTTAAAACTGGCAAAGGGGGAGTAGAGGGAGGGGCTGGTGGGAAAGGAGGGCTGGGGTTGGCAAGAGAGGAGGTACGGGGCTGGGGTTGGCGGGAGAGGAGGGACGGGGCTGCTGCTGGTGGGAGATGCGGGTTGGTGGGAAAGGAGCGACGGGGCTGTGGTTGGCGGGAGAGGAGGGAACTGGCTGGGGCTGGAGGTAGTGGAGGGACGGGGCTGTGGTTGGTGGGAGAGGAGGGAACTGGCTGGGGCTGGAGGTAGTGGAGGGACGGGGCTGGTGGGAAAGGAGGGACGGGGCAGGTGGGAAAGGAGGGATGAGGCTGGGGTTGGCAGGAGAGGAGGTACGGGGCTCGGGTTGGCAGGAGAGGTGGGATTGGCAGGAGAAGAGGGACGGGGCTGGTGAGAGACAGTGAGTGCCAAGGAAGAAGTGGTCAAACAATATAGAGACACTCACAAGAGACTGAGGCCAAGTATGTGAAATGCAGGTGCTGACTGCTTGAGCGAGCAGCATGCATGTGCGTGCCTACATGCCCATGTAGGCATATCATGTAATATGTACTTACATGGCATCTGAAGTGGGCAAAGAGACAAGAAGGGTTGTTGGCAGAAGCCCCTTCCTGTGTGCAGAGCAGGACAACAACAGCAACAAGACAGTGCTTAATTTGAGCCGGTGGTTTCCGGCACTTAATTGTCAACACCGGTACTTGGAATAGCTGTCTGCTAGCTGTTTGTGAAATTTGGAGATGAGTAGGGCAACAGTTGTTTGTTAATCGAAAAAACAAATGCATGTCGCCAGACGCGCAACACCCATTGGGCTCACCGGGCTCCAGCCCCCCCCCCATGTGTGTCAGCCCGGCTGAGACAGCCTCGCGAGTACTTCACAGGTCTTTAAAAGACCAGTTTCTAGTTCATGAGGCTCTTGTTGTGTTTTCACCCCTTTTTACAGCCACTCTGCCTGTGGCTGGAAGACTTAGCCCCCCCCCCCTGAAATCTTTTTCAGCCCCCCCCCCCCCCCCCCCGAAATTTGTCTCTAGTTGCCCGCCTGCATGCCGCCTATTCTATTCTTGAGTTTTTTGGACCTCAAAGGTCTGAATTGCCTCAGTTGTAACACTGTGATGGTTAGTAATTGTGTAGGTACCGTCATTGGCAGCGTTGGCAGGGGCTATGGGTGGTGGGAGCTGCAGCGGCCTCCTGACAACGGCCCTGGCACTTAGTTTTTTGCAAAATAAGCACCGCAGCAAGGTAAATTTGGCACCTGCAACCCGGTGTAACCACGTAAGCAAGTGTGTTGTATTCGGCTTTGCCGGGGCACTGAATGGGAGGCTGGAAAGAGGCAGCCAGCCGGGGCATGCTGCTGCATACTCACTGTACTCACCAGACAGTCTCATGTATATTGAGTGCTGCCGTTGAGTGCTCTGCCACGGTGCACTGCTGTCAGCTGAGATCCCTCCCTCCAGGATCCTGGGAGGGACTTCCTGGGCTGGGAAGGATGCACCTGAAGTGGACCAGGTGGATGTGTCTCTCTTGCATATTCTCAGTGCTGTGCTGTTCAATGCGAAGTGTGATCTTTACTCTGTGCTGTACATACAACCAGTGCTGTGACTTATGTGTATGAACACCCTCACTATTTACAGGAATGTGTGTGCTCTTTGCTATACCCTGCTATGTGTAGGGGCATGGTTGCTCTGTTCAGTGGTGTGCATGCTCAGTACTGTGCATCGTTGAGGGGGTTAACTTCATTATCCTTGGTACTGTGCTAAAGTTTGGAGTGGAATCACACGGACCCCAAGACTGGAAAAGGCCATAGTACGTCAGTAGAAATGGAGTGGGGTCTGAGCCCACACCCTGTTACAGTGAGCCTATGCTCTGCGTTATTTTACTAACCCTACCGTCAGATAAATAGAAAAGGACACGCGCTCTATTAAACCGGCTCCGGCTTACTTTATGGGCCTCAAACAATCCAAATTCGCAAATAGCCTGCCAGGTTAAGGCCTCTGCTGGAGAGCGCTGTGTGTATCCGATAGGTCTCAGGGTAATATCGGTAAGATAGCTTTAGTGGGCAATTAACTTACTGCAGTGATCTATTCTCACCCGACTTTCAAAAGTTTGGGTCGTAAACAGCTTAAAGGCATTCATTCGTGCAATCTTCTTCACACCCAAATACATATAGGCCCATGAGTGCATCCATCGACTAAGCCACACCCTTCTGTCCATTCACTCATCCACTCGCACTATCCACCTACAGCCAATAATTCCCTCTTTCATCCTTTTAGGTCTTAGGTCTCTGTAGTCACCTACCACCGCACACGTGTCTCCATGGAATATATGTCGTTACAACGAATTCCGTTGCAACGCATGCCTTTACCACGCATGCGTTACAACGGAATGATTTTTCCTCGCATAATCTTTACCACTAATATTCCTTTACCACGCATACTTGCATGGTAATGGTATACTCTTGGTAAAGGTTATACCCCTCCCCTGTACCCTTACGTGCTCCCCCTTCCCCCAATACTTTTTTTAATTATCCCTTCCTGTTACCCTCAATATATATATATATATGTATTTTAAATTTGTATTTCCCTTACCTCTTCACGTCGTCTCTTCGTTCTTCCTTCCTGATTTACGTTACACGTCATTTCCTTTCTCACAAAACGACGTTGATTTCCTGTCCTTCCCCACGTTATTTTTATTTATTTATTGGGGGGGGGGGGGGACCCCCCCACCCCCCTTTTTTTTCTTATTTTTTACTTTTTATTTTTTGGGGGGTGACCCCCCAAGCCCCCTTTTTTTTCTTATTTTTTCCTTTAACTCGCGTCTTCAACACCTTAGACAGTAAAAAAGGACTACACTAATGACGTTAAACGCAGGACGTAGCAGACGATGAAGGCGGAAGAAGACTTGCGTGGTAAAGATGTTCGTTGAAGAAGAACGCGTGGTGAAGACGTCTACGAGGTAAGTGTTGCGTGGTAAACGTTCCTCGTTGTAACGCCATCGTGGTAAAGGATGTTTCCCGTCTCCATGTTTACACACACATCCATTCACACCCATTCATGCATCCAACCTGGCAAACAGATGAATGCATCAGCACCAGTGAACCAACCCCGCCAATCCACGGTCACCCATCTGTCCCCCCATCTTCCCACACGTATTCACCCACCCACTCATCCTTTTCAAGCAACATTCAAAGGCATCCATCAGTCCCACAGACACCCAGAAATCCACCAACCCACACACATACCTACACTTGCCCACACTCATACATTACTTCATATCACCCCAAACACCAACACATTCATCCATTCACCCACAACAAATTATTCATACCTCTATCCACATTCAAGCAATCATCTATCCACCCAACCTATGGGTTCATAATTCAAGTTACACACCCAAGTCCTTCCATCTACCACCAAATACACCTATAGCCATCCAAGCGTGTATTCATCCATGCATAGTCCTACAGATCCATCAATCCACTCAAACACCCAACATCCACCTGCTGCTAGATTGGCACGCGTGGGTGTTGTCTAAGTGCCTCTGTGAGTTTCGTCTTTAGGTAGTTGTCTGTCTGTGTGTTAGCTGTTGAGCATCCAAATATAATGCCCAACCAAATATGCCTATTACAACAAAATGCAGCAAGGAATTCATCTACCTGAAGTAGGCTAGACCTATTGACCTTGCCATTGGTCGAGACAGGCCTGAACCAGTGATTCTGCATCTAGGAGTAGTAAAAATAGAAGGATGGGCCAAATGGCTGAGGCGAGTCTGCCGTTTCAGATGGTTTTGTAAAATCTCTTTGCTTTACCACAATCGCATATAAAATGAAAATAAATCAGATTGCTAGTACTTTTGCATCCATTTTTAATGTAAACTTGAAATCAGTTTCTTTCCTTTTTTACGCTTAACGATGTCCTCCAAATTTACAATTACGGATATATGAAGCAGTGATTAAAAAGCGAGCCAGAGGCTGCAATAAAAGGGAGACGGTGATGGGAAAATGTATTTGGGCGAGAAGCATTGATATGAAATCCATGATCAGAAACTGGGAACCAGATTATCCAGAAAAAATGGCAAATTCTTACTGGGAAAATTATGAGACAGATCAAGAGAGAAGAGCCTTATGAAAGAAACAGTTTACTTTGTTGTACAAAATGGTATTCATTAGAATAACTTTGTCAACCTGGCAAAATAGATTATTTGGGGCAATACTGGTGCAGAGAGAAAAGTAATGCCTTATACTCTTTACTAATCACATGTTAATCAATGTGTTTATTTGTGGCTATATGCATGTAAGGAAGCCACACTTTATATAATCAATGTATATTCATTAGCCTATAGCATAGTCATGTTAACAAAATGTGCACTCCTAACATAGGTCTAACTGTGAGCAGGCCTCAGTTGCTCAAAGCCTTTTCATATGCATAATGTTGATTTTTAAATATCCATTCATGTTTTTCTTCTCATTATGGAAGCAAGATAACCTTTCAAAGCTGGAACAGAACCTCATTGTTTTGCTTTTAGAAACGGTAGAGTAGACAATTTTAATTGGAAGTCTGTTGTGATTAACACTGTGCGTGGGGATGAGAAAGATTCCCCTGTGCCCTGCAGTCTAGAATGCTGATGCATTCAAGACCGCGCAGCTGCGCGCGCCTTTGTCCAATGATGGGTAGGAGGAGAGTTCACCTGCTCCAGGAAGAAGGCCCAACCTGATTGGTCCAAGTTTGGGGGAGTCGGTGGGAAGATGTTCTGGCGAGAATGCAATGCATTTTTAAGTGTGTGTCTTCAAATAGTTTCAAAATATCCTGTCCTGGCTTTGCAGAGGGAAGACATTTTCATAACTCTGCTAATCTACTTGAGATCCCATATTTCTAGTCCTACAGTAAGACTCTTGAACACCTTAACTTGGTTAATTTTAGACTGGCACCTTCTGCTTGGGATTTCCCCTTGGCATCGTCAAATGCTTTATATAGTTTAGGGAAGTCCATTTATGAAACCAACACTTCCTCTGTTCTTCATTCTGTACCTTATAAAGATTTGCATTGGCATATGTCTAATATATACTAATGGATTAATTTATAATATTGAAGTGTATGCTTACATGATAAATTGATTTACTAAATGAATAAAGGCTGTAATTTTGATTAATTTGCCAATAAACCTCATGGGATGGAAACCATCCTCTCTATTGTTCTTGGGAAGCCAAATGGGTTTCACTGTAATTTGAAATTGATGCGCTGATGTTAGCTCTCAGGATATACATTCCGCAAATACCCAGCAGTCCATATGACCAGTGATGTAGTCTGTTTGACGACTACATCAAAGTCTGTAAGTATAGAAAAGTGTGCTGCATTATGACGATAGTAACATAAACATCACATCTGATTCTGTAAAGGGTAATTACCACCTACACATTCAATTACCAGTAACACAGAACTGCTTTTAAGATGTGTCCCAGAGCTCCCAGCAAGTGACAGTGGCTGAATGAGGCAAAGCACAGCTTAAGTGAGGCTGAGCACTGCTGTATTTAAATGCTAATAGATATTTAGATAAAAACGTGGTACCTTTCATAGAGCTCTTCAATAGCCAACTGGGTAAGCCTGGACAATCTGTGAAGGTAATAGAGCTAATCTACATTCAAAAGCAGGAATTTAAGGTCTGCTATTGTTTAAAATTGGAGCAGTTTATAGCTCTCCTGGAAGTACATTGGCATGCATTAATTTTATTTATTCATGCAGTTTTCGATAGTGGGAACATGGCCTAAGTACATTAGGGCGCTTTACAAGAGAATAGCAAATAGTGTCAAATACATCTATGGGTCAAGGAGCACATATTTGTTTTAAAAAAAATAACAAAGAGGTCAACACATTTAAAATTCTAACTTCTACAATGTACAGAATTTTTCAGCCTTGTCTGCTTTTAATTCTCACAAAATCTCCTTTAACAATCCGGCCTCCACTCTCAGTGACTCATTTGCAGCAAGTGAAGCTTCCAATAGCCCATGGAATGGTTTCCTGCATTTACAGAAGAACATCCAACATTGGTGAATGACCTGACAGTAGTGAGTCAATATTTGCCACAGAGGTAGCCAATATTCCTTGATTGCCACCTTTGTCTGTCCATCCAGAGCTTCTTCCTTACTTAATAGTAGGCTTTCTACACTGTCTTCAGCTCCTGTCCCTTCTCCGGAGCATGCCAAACTCAACTCTGAGGGTTGAAACAAACATGGGGAGGTGGAAAGACGGTGATGAATCACTCCTGAGGGTCAAAATAGATTTTCAGCCTCCTCATTAAGTTTAAATTATATAAACAAGGAATCTCCTGTTTTTCTCTTTCTCTTGTATACACCAGACAAGTGTCTGATCGGGCTAAGTACTTGCTGCTGATATCTGATCAGTGGTGATCAGCGGGTCATGAATCTTAATCTGAGTAAGGCCACATGAGCTTCTCATCTTTCTGATTTTGACAGAATGAATACTTGTAATGGTAATAAGGAGGTGAGAACCAGAGAGATGGAAGAGAGATAATTTTATTTAAGTCTCTCACAGCAACACCAAAAGGCAACTGCCAACCTGGAGGAGAACATTCCAACCGTCGCCAGTGGAACTTAGTCGTCTTTCAAGATTACATTTTGGGAACAGCAAGTGACTCCCAGAAACATGAAGATATCATGCATACTGTTTTAAAAAGACTAGAGCAAGCAGGGGTGGTTGCAAATGCACGGAAATGTGAGTTTGCAAAGTTGCGCACTGAATATTTGGGCAACGTATTTTCTTCCAAAGGTGTCGAGTCTCTTCCTGGTTTAGTTGGGGCAATTATAGGAGCACCCTCACCACACAGTAAAGAACAAGTGTCATCATTTTTGGGGGTATGCGAGTTTTATGCGAAGTTTATTAAGAATTTTGCAAGCAAAACAGAAAACCTCTGAGGGCTCCTTAAAAACAAAGTATTTTCAAGAGGGATGGTGCATGTCAGGATGAATTTGAAAAACTGAAGGCAGAAATTGGGTCTGAAAAGGTTCTGGCACCTTTCGATCTGGAAAATGTGTGCATTCCTACTGTCGATGCCAGAAATAGTGTGTTGGGAGCCACTTTGTCACAAAAGAGTAATGTATGTGATCACAATTGGTTTCACCTCTAGAGCTCTGAGGGAAAATGAGAAAAAAAATTCTGTTACAGAAAAAGAGTTGCTGGCATGTTGTTGGCCCGTTGAGCAATTCAAATGTTTTGTGTGGGGAAGTAAATTTAAGAATTTTGACAGATCACAAACCCCTCCTAGGCATATTGATGGAGATGTTATAATGGATTTGACTACAAGGATTAAAAGACTCAGTGCAAGACTTCTCCAATACAATTTTGATTTTGAGCACATTCCTGGAAGCAAAAATGACAGGGTGGATTTCCTGTCTAGGTGTCCCATAAAGGGATTAGAGTCTGAACCTGAGGAGGAAGACAAGGAATGCCTGATAGCTGCATTGGATGTGTGTCTTGAGAGTGCTTTTGATAATGAAGATTGGATGCATGGTATGAGCAAAGTCGAGGTCTTGGGAAAGGTACGTGAGTACGTGGTGGGCGGATGGTCGAGAGAATCCACACTTCATCCTGGTGTCCAACCTTTTTTCAAAGTAGCAGAAGAGTTGATGTTGGAAGAGGATGATCTCATCATGAGAGGTGACAAGTTTGTCCCACCTGATTCTCTGAGACGCTGTATCATACAAGCAGCCCATGAAGGTCATTTGGGGCAAACGTTCACTAAAAGAAGGATCAGGTCTGTGTTTGGGTGGCCCACCATTGACAAAGAAATTGTTGAGGTTGATTACATTTTTACGAAAAGTTTTTCAAAGAGGAGGCTTGCCTAAAGAACTGGTCTCTGATCTCTGACAATGGGGTGCAGTTTGTGTCTAGCGAGATGAGGGATTTCCTATCCAAGGCTTGAATTGTACACAAAAGAGTGGCCTTGTATCATCCACAAGCCAATTGTTTGTTGGAGAGGATGAATCGTATTTTGGTGGAATGTGTCCAGTTGTCAGTCAAAACTTGTGTGGAGGTTACTGATGCAGTAGAAGAAATGCTTTTTGCCAATTGTACCAATCCCAATGCCATTTCAAACAAGACACCTTTTGACATTCTGAGAGGTCGGGTCCCTGCTAGGATTTTCTTTCTGGCATGGTAGAAGGAAAACAGATCAAGTTCAACTCATGAATGTGATATTGACACATGGATTCGTCCATTGATAGATACAGCACAAAGCAACACAAAACTTGATTTTGACAACAAACATTGTGTGAAGAGGCATGGGAACAATGTCCGTAAGGGTGATTGGATTCGCATACAAGAACCTTCTTATGTTCCCAAAGGCCAATCCAGATTCAGGAAACCTGTGCAGGTTGAGGCGGTCAGCGGACATTCCATAAGAGTGAAGGGTAATCAGTGGTAGAATAGCTCAAGGGTGGTGAAGGTTCATCACAAAGTCACGTCTGATGTATGTGGTGAAAGCGGGATGTGTTGGAAGGGAGCTATTCTTTCTGGGAGTGGGGAACATCAAAAACATATCATCAAAAAACCTTTAAGATACCGATGAAGCGAATCTTTGTGTTGACATAGATCCCATCCTCGTCGCAAAAATTGTAATGGTAATAAGGAGGTGCGAGCAAGAGAGATAGAAGAGAGATAACTTTATTGAAGTCTCTCACAGCAACACTAGGAGGCAACTGCCAACCTGGAGGAGAACATTCCAACCGTCACCAGTGGAACACTGAGCATCAAGTGTTCCACACAGCGCTCGCATAGACCAATAGATTACTACAATACCATTAAACTGGACAACAAAAACCCCTACTACTTACTGTTTCAAGAAAAGCTAAAGCGTTTTTTGTAAAGCATTATGTGAAAAATAGGTGTTATTTAAAAAAACATTCTATAATTTAAGTACCAGATCTTTTGCTTTTTTTACTTTCCAAATGTAACCTGGTGAATATGTAAGGATTTAATTTACAGGACTGATAGAGACATGCATTCTGTGCAGTGCTTAAGTGAGAGTTTGTGTAATTTGTTTGAGAGTACACTGGCAGACAGCCTTTTATTATTATTTGTATTTTTTATGAGAGTGGGGCTGCATGTACCTCCTCCCTGTGTCGATATTGGCCCTGGGGACCCCATCCTCGGGGCCCGACCTATATGTAATAGGGGAGAGGGGCTACACTGCCCCCTTCATGGGCCGATTTCAGTCCCAGGGACCCCATCATCCGGGGCCCAGCCTCTATTGTGGGTGCCCTGTGGGCACCCACCAACATCTGTTGAGGACCGTGGGGGGAGTCTCTAGTCCCCTGATGTCCCTGCTGACTCCTCAACTCCTGTGGGAGCCGGCATTGCTTTTACACTTAGGGAGCTGCTAAACATGAAGTTCCCTCTACGTAAAAGTAATTTTACTCAGTTTCTAGCAAGTAAGAGAATTTTATATGTTCTTGGTTGCTAGAAGCGGAACACAGTTTGCTATGGCTTGGCAGGAGCAGTAAAGCTCCCACCAAGCCATAGCAAACACCTATGTTCTAGGTTGGGCACCCCGGGACATAGCAGGAGCCCCCAATGGGGTGGTGGTCCCCTGGCCCGTGTATGGTTCCAGGATGGGGGCTGGGGTGGTGGAGGTCACTTTGGTGCATGGGGGGTCTTCCCAGCCCCCCATTCATGCAAATTAAAACTCCTGAGAGGTGGCGGCTGCTGGGGGCCCACACAGCAAATGCATTGTTTTAAAATAAAGCCCCATGAAGGTCGCGGTGCCTAGGGCTGGGGCTGTCCTAGGGGCCCCCCATTTAAAAACAAATAAGCCCCAGGAAGGTGGTGGTCCCTGGGGCAGTGGCCTGCCCAGCATTCATTTGAAAAGAAGCCCCAGGAAGGTGGTGGTCCCTGAGGCATTAATAAGCCCCCGGTGGGAGGGCCTGTGTGCACTACTTCCTTTATTATGCAAATGCCCCTGGGATCTGGCTCACAGCTGGGGTGCTTATTAAAGAACACAGGAGTCTGTACTTAAGGTTTTAAAAAACAAACAAAATAGTTTTGGGGCCCTTAGGGACCCCCCCCCCCAAAAGGCTTAGGGGGTCAGGGTATACCTACCCTGCCTCCTCTTTTTTTAAACTTTTGTTTCTGTGACTCGGTTCAAGCTAAGTCACAAGATGGCTGCCAACACTTCCTGCTTTGAAGTGTTGGTAGCCAATCAGATCTCAGCACAAGATCGGGAGGGGTTGCGGACCCTCCGTGTCCCTATATATACAAATTAGGATTTTCCTTAATATTTCATAAACTACTGAAGGGATTTACACCATATTACAAAAATACACTTCCCTGGGCCAACATCTACCTTTCTGCTACATTTGGTGTAATTCTGTTCAGCAGTTCAGGCCGTAGCTTTGTCCAAATGTCCAATGGGAATTAACATGGGAAACACATATTTTTAACTCCCCTTTTTCTCAGCCCCCACTTGACAGATCACCCTGAAACTTCCCACATGCAACAAGAATTAGGAGGGCGCTTGTTTTGGAAACTGTCGTGAAATGTCGTCTAACAGCGCTGAAGATGTAGGCAAGCCAAAAATTGCTATTCCTATGGAAACTAGGTCCTAACTATAACTACCTACTGGCAACCACCAGTAGGTACTATATACATATATTCACTGAAAAAAACAAAGGTTACAGGGACATTATATTTAGGCTCAGATTTCCCTTGTATAAAACCATTGAAATTCAGCAGTTATAGTTACCTGAGCTAACTGTTACTTATGCCCCCGCAATGCACAGCTTATGACCTCACATATACCATCACTCACAACATGGTCAGTGACATCACTGATGACATCTCAAATGACATACCTGATGACATCATCCACAGAACCACTCACACACCCACTTACACCCCTTATAAACCTATTGTATGCACACTCACACACCCATGACTGATGACATCACTGATGACATCACTTCATCCCCCAACCAGCAGATCACTAGGAGGCACATTTCAGAGTGGTGGAGAAAAGGGACATGGCCTCTGAAGTCCTCTCAGCAATCAGACTGTGTAGGACTTATTGGACATAACAGAAGGGCTGGTTGATCCCGAAGGACCCTCAGCATCCAAGGGGACTTCATCCCCCAACCAGCAGTGTGCCAGGAAGTGTGCTCGCAGAGTGGTGGAGAACGGGGGCGTAGCCTCCGAAGACCTTTCAGCAATCGCACTGTGTGGGACTTACTGGAGGTAACCGGAGGGCTTATTAGCCCCAAGGACTCCCTGGACGAAAGGGGACTTCATCCCCCAACCAGCAGTGCCTCAGGGGGTGTGTTTGCAGAGTGGTGAAGAAAGGGCGTGGGGTCTCCTGCGACATGCTGGTGCTTTTTTGTAAAACAAGTGTTATTCTTTCGGTGAGGAGAGCCATCTGGCCCCCTTGCCCTGGGCCAATTTTGGCCCCGGGACCCCATATCCCGGGGCCAGGTCTATTTTGAATAGGGGAGGGGGCCACGTGGCCCCCATCCCCGACCTTTTTTAGGTCTCGCCTATTCTATCCCACAGGGATGGATAGGCGAGATTATAGTAAGCAGTCCGAAAAGTCTACCTAGCTGTGGATCGCGTACAGTTCATGTGAATACAATGACGCGCATTGTCAACAACTGCCACAACCACGCGCATTCTTTACAGCTTCCATTTTCTACCAGACACTTTGTGCGCACATGCCGCGCTCTTCTTCTGTTGCCACACGCATTCAGCTCACCAGGCTGCACACCCCCTCACTCTCCAAATGGTCGCACGCCTTTTCATTGATCTCCGCCGCGCATTCTCACGGACTCCTCTCTGCCCACACGTCTCTCCCCTTCCATGTAGTTCCCCCCCGCCTTCTCTTTCTCGCATTTTTTTTGGGGGGGGGTTTGTGTGACTGACTACTTGACCTCGTGCCTATGAGTTTTGCATACGTCTATTATATTTATTTACTTTGAATGTTTTTTTTTTTAACCGCCCACGCGTCTCTCCTCTTCCATGTAGTTCCCCTCCGCCTTTTCTTTCTCGCATCTTTTTCTGATTTTCGGCTTTGTGCGACTGACTACTTGACCTTGTGCCTATGAGTTTTGCATGCGTCTATTATATTTATTTACTTTGAATGTTTTTTTTAATTTAACTTTACGCACCCAAACACGTTCATTGTTTCCTTTCCTTCTTACATTCTTATGTGAAAAAAAAATCACTCTCTCCACAAACAGCACTTTTATCCTGTCTCGCCTCCCTGTGTTTTGCTGTCTGCCCTCGTCTTCAATAGTTTCCAGCCTCTGTGTACTGCTTTACGCATCCAAACACGTATGTTTTTGTCTGAGTTTCCTGCTTACATTCTCATGCAAAAAAAACAAAAAATCACTCTCTCCACAAACAGCACTTTTATCCTTTTATTATGTTTTGCCTCACACAATGCCCTACACACATTAGACCACACAAAATGCCACCTCACACACTGCCCTACACACATTAGACCCCCCAAACTGCCACCTCACACACTACCATACACACATTAGACCCCACAAAATGCCAACTCACACACTGCCCTACACACATTAGCCCCCTCACACTCTGCACCCCCTCAAATAAATAAGAATACAGTTTACTTCCAAGGCACTGCAGTCATTTACGTGAGCCACTGTCAGATTGTGTATTTTTTTTCAATACTAATACATCCTTTAAAGAAAATAGAAATACAGTTTACTGACAAGTCACTAACCAACACTGCCCCCCTCTCACACAGACCACACACAATGGCCCCTCACACAGACCACACACACTGCCCCCTCTCACACAGACCACAAACACTGCCCCCCTCACACATACCACTCACACTTACCCCTCCACACAGACCACTCACACTTACCCTCCACACAGACCACACACACTGCCCCCCTCACACAGACTACACAGACTGCCCCCTCACACAGACCACACACACTGCCCCCTCACACAGACCACACACACTGCCCCCTCACACAGACTACACACACTACCCCCTCTCACACAGACTACACACACTGCCCCCTCTCACACAAACCACACACACTGACCCCTCCTCACACACTGACCCCTTGACACACTGCCCCCACATACACTGCTCTCACACATTACCCACTCACAGTACTTTAGGTCACACACACTGCACCCTTACACCCCCCACACACACACAGCCTGCACCCTTACACACTCACACTGTTCCCTCCTACAATTCCCCCTCACACACTGCCCTCTTACACACTGCCCCCTACTTTGTACGATGTCATTAGGTGCCTTTTCTAAATTTTAACAAAAACACAAACGTTACAGGATCAAGGCGTTTCTAAAATGCATCAGTAGATTTTGGTTTTTTTTTTGTCAGTTAATGTCTATTGCTGCTAGGTGTTTTGTGCTTAAATTAGAATTATTGTTTAAGTTTATTTAACAAATGAACAAACTTCACACTGCCCCCCTCTCACACAGACCACAAACACTGCCCCCTCACACATACTACTCACACTTACCCCTCCACACAGACCACACACACTGCCCCCCACACAGACTACACACACTGCCCCCTCACACAGACCACACACACTGCCCCCTAACACAGACCACACACACGGCCCCCCTCACACAGACTACACACACTGCCCCCCTCTCACACAGACTACACACACTGCCCCCCTCTCACACAAACCATACACATTGACCCCTCCTCACACACTGACCCCTTGACACACTGCCCCCATATACACTGCTCTCACACATTACCCACTCACAGTACTTTAGTTCACACACACTGCACCCTTACACCCCGCACACACACACAGCCTGCACCCTTACACACTCACACTGTGCCCTCATACTATTCCCCCTCACACACTGCCCTCTTACACACTGCCCCCTAGTTTGTACGATGTCAGTAGGTGCCTTTTCTAAATTTTAACAAAAACACAAATGTAACAGGATCAAAGCATTTCTAAAACGCATCAGTAGATTTTTTTTTTTTCGTCGGTTAATGTCTATTGGTGCTAGGGGTTTTGTGCTTAAATTAGAATTTTTGTTTAACTTTATTTAACAAATGAACAAAGTTCACACTGCACCCCTCTCACACAGACCACAAACACTGCCCCCCTCCCACATACCACTCACACTTACCCCTCCACACAGACCACTAACAGTTACCCCTCCATACAGACCACACACACTGCCCCCTCAGACAGACCACACACACTGCCCCCCTCACACAGACTACACACACTGCCCCCTCTCACACAGACTACACACACTGCCCCCCTCTCACACAAACCACACACTGACCCCTCCACACACAATGACCCCTTGACACACTGCCCCCACATACACTGCTCTCACACATTACCCACTCACAGTACTTTAGGTCACACACCCTGCACCCTTACACCCGGCACACACACACAGCCCGCACTCTTACACACTCGCACTGTGCCCTCATACAATTCCCCCTCACACACTGCCCTCTTACACACTGCCCCCTAGTTCGTACGATGTCAGTAGGTGCCTTTTCTAAATTTTAACAAAAACAAAAATGTTACAGGATCAAAGCGTTTCTAAACCGCATCAGTAGATTTTGTTTTTTTTTCGTCGGTTAATGTCTATTGGTGCTAGGTGTTTTGTGCTTAAATTAGAATTATTGTTCAACTTTATTTAACAAATGAACAAAGTTCACGTGGACGTTGCGGTCTGAAAATGTTGAGGCGTGCGCGCGCCGCGCTCTCCCTCTGTTGTCACACAGATTCAGTTTACCAGGCTGCACCCCCTCACTCTCCATATGGTACCAAACCTTTTCTTTGATCTCCGATTCGCGTTCTCACAGGCTCCTCTCCGCCCACGAATCTCTCCCCTTCCGTGTAGTTCCGCCCCGCCTTCTCTTTCTCGCAACTTTTCTGGAATCTCAGCTCTGTATGACTTACTACTTGACCTCCTGCCTCTGTGCTTTGCATTCATCTCTTATATTTATTTACTTTTGAATGTGTGTTTCATTATTTTACTTTACGCACCCAAACACGTATGCTTTTGTATGACTTTCATTCTTTGCTTTCCTGCTTACATTCTGATGAAGATCACTCTCTCCACTAACAGCACTTTTATTCTGTTGCGCCTCTCTGTGTCTTGAGGTCTGCCCTCGCAAGTCGCCTGCAACTGGTCCTTCACATACACTGGCCCCTCGCATACAGACCACACACACTTTCTAAAACACATCAGTAGATTTTTGGGTTTTTTCGTCGGTTAATGTCTATTGGTGCTAGGTGTTTTGTGCTTAAATTAGAATTATTGTATAACTTCAGTTAACAAATGAACAAAGTTCACACTGCCCCCTCTCACACAGACCACAAACACTGCCCCCCTCTCACACAGACCACACTTCTATCTATCTATCTAGCTATCTAACTATCTATCTATCGCCCACACTCTATCTAACTATCGCCAACGCTCTATCTATCTGTCGCCCTCTAGCTATCTATCTATCGCACTCTATCTATCTATCGATCGCCCTCTAGCTATCTATCTATCACCATCACTCTAAATACTTATCTATCTATCACACAAAATCTATCTATCTATCGCCCTCACACTATCTATCTATTGTACTCACTCGATCTATCTATCTATTGCCCTCACTCTATCTATCTATCTATCGCCCTCACTCTCTATCTATCTATCACTCTATCTATCTATCTAGCTATCGGACTCACTCTATCTATCTATCTATCTATCTATCTATCTATCTATCTATCTATCTATCTATCTATCTATCTATCTATCTATCTATCTATCTATCTATCTATCTATCTATCTATCTATCTATCTATCTATCTATCTATCTATCTATCTATCTATCTATCTATCTATCTATCTATCTATCTATCTATCTATCTATCTATCTATCTATCTATCTATCTATCTATCTATCTATCGCACTCACTATATCGCCATCACTCTATCTATCTATCACACTAACTCTATCTCTCTATCTATATATCAACCTCACTCTATCTATCTATCTATATATCTATCGATCTATCTATCGCCCTCACTCTATCTATCTATCGCCCTCTAGCTATCTATCGCCCTCTATCTATCTATCGCCCTCACTCTATCTATTTATCTATCGCCCTCCCTCACTCTATCTATCTATCTATCTATCTATCTATCTATCTATCTATCTATCTATCTATCTATCTATCTATCTATCTATCTATCTATCTATCTATCTATCTATCTATCTATCTATCTATAGCCCTCCCTCACTCTATATATAGCCCTCCCTCACTCTAGCTATCGCCCTCCCTCTATCTATCTATCGCCCTCCCTCTATCTATCTTTCACCCTCACTCTATCGCCCTCCCTCACACTATCTATCGCCCTCCCTCCCTCTGTCTATCACCCTCCCTCTATCTATCGCCCTCCCTCTATCTATCTATCGCCCTCCCTCTATCTATCTATCGCCCTCCCTCTATCTATCGCACTCACTCTATCTATCGCATCACCACAGCATCACTCAGCACCACCACAGCATCACTCAGGGGCATAACAACATCACTATGCACTACAACAGCATCACTGAACGCCACAGCATCAATCGTCGCCACCACAACATCACTCAGCGCCACCACAGCATCAATCTGTGCAACCATTCAACAACCACTGGTTCAAATATGTTCTCTCAATGTTTCAAGCTTTATTACAAATGTCACAAATAGATGTTAATATTTCCCTTCTGTTCTTGGATTTTCGTCACAATAAAATACACTAAACATAATCTTCACAAAAGTTATTTACAAAAGTTTAAGCTATTGCCATTATAAATTACAATAACTTTTATTTAAGTATTAATTATTTAAAAAAATTAAAAGCCATTGTTAGTTGTAATATCAATACATCTAAGTCACGTAAATACAACACATATTGCCTTACAAATGCTATAGGTGTCACATTTGCGAAAGTTACAACTATTGGAATTGTAAATGACAAAGCTATTAATTTAGCTGTTTTCAAAACCAACACATAAATACAAAATTTGGCATTTACAATACCAATAGCTCAAACTTTCCTAATGCGAGACCTATTGCATTGCAAATGCTTTTTGATTTTGAACCCGGGGACCTCATCCCCCAGGGCACAGCCTTTGCATTTAAAAATAAATAATTAAACAAAATTATGGGGGGGTGGCCTCCCAGGCCAACAATGGCCCTGCCTCTAGTGTGCGTGCCGTGGTCCCACCCAGGGCACCCACTTAGCAATGTTGAGGACCATGGGGGAACCTCAAGGTCCCTGTGGTCCCTGCTGGCTTACCACCTTCTGCAGGAGCCAGCATTGCTTTTACACATAGGAGCTGCTAACATGCAGCTCCCTGTGTCTAAAATCAATTTTGGTCTGCTTTGAACAAGCAAGAACTAAATGCTCCCACTTGCTCAAAGTGGAGAACAGTTTTCTATGGCTTGGCTGGAGCAGTAAAGCTCCTGCCAAGCCATAGTAAACAACTATGTCCTGGGGTGGGTACCCCGTGACATAGCAGTAGTCGGCCCTGGAAGATGGCTGTCCCCAGGGTTATATTTGGCACCAGGAGAGGACCCCCTCCATTGTTTCATTTTCACACATAATTACTATTGTTCGTCCCGGGCAGGTGGCAGTCCCCGGGGCTGCAGGAGGCTGTGCGCGCCACCCAGCATAGTTAATATTGTTTGCCCCAGGGAGATGGTAGTCTGCAGGGATGCGGGTGGCCGGCCTAGTTACAATTGTTTGCCACTAGTGAGGTGGCGGTGCCCAGGGTTGCACGGGCCAGGCTGGACCCCTGCATAGTTACTATTGTTAGCCCCGGGGAGGTAGAGGTTCCCATGGCTGCGGGGGACCAGGCAGGCACTTCTGCATAGTTATTATTGATTGCCCTGGGGAGGTGGCGTTCTCCGAGGCTGTGGGGGGCTGCTCGCTCCCCGCACTCATATCAATTAAAGCCCCGGAGAGGTGGCGGTCCATGGGGCTAGTATAAGCCCTAGTAGGGGACCTGTGCACTCCCCTCCTTTCCAGCCTCTAATCCTCCTAGGACCCGGCCCACCCGAGGGCCAAATAAAATGAAAGCACGGAGAACCTGAAGATCCGCCTGCAGATTTTTCAGAGAGTTTAAAAAAAATGTTTTTTAGCTGTAGCGGGGTCTTTGGGAGATCCCTGCACCTGGGGTCAGGGTGTCCTTACCCTGGCCCTTTTTCTTTTTTTAATATTTTTTTATGGGACTCAGCTTCAAGCTGAGTACCAAGACATCTGCCATCAATTCCTGGTTGAAGTGTAGACAGCCAATCAAATTTCAGTAGGATCCGAGAGTCCACTGCAAGGACTCGCATCCCCAGATATCCAAATTTCTTAAAATTAAATATCTCTGAAACTACTGAACAGATTTACACCAAATTAGAAAAAGCATGCTTTCTGGATCAATTCTGATCCACGGTTCGGGCTATAGTCGTGTTCAAAAAATGAAAAATCACAATAAACATAACATGGGGAAAAGGCATTTTGAGACCCCCCTTTTTTCTCAGCCCCCGCTTGATGGATCACCCTGAAACATTCAACACAGCAGCTGAACTAAAATGGGGTTGTTTTTTGAAGATTGTGTGAAGTTTCGTCTAGCGGCAGCAAAGTTATTGATAAAACACTTTCCCAATGGAAACTTTGGTCCTAACTATAACTATATATATATATTCACTGAAAAAACCATAGGTTCAGGGATGTTATAGTTAGTTGGACATTTCATTCATACAAAACCAGAGAAATTATGCCGTTATAGTTAGTTGAGCTAACTATAACTCGCGCCCCCGCAATGCACTGCTGATGACGTCACATATTACATCACTCATGACATGGTCAGTGACATCACTGATGACATCAGTGATTATATCACAAATGACATCAGTGATGACATCACAAATGACATCAGTGATGACATCATCCAGTGATTGAGTGTTTCTAAAGAGTTTAAATATGTTTTATACATATATATGCCAAGGTGTATCGAAGAATAAGTGGGTATATGAGTGTTTTCTGACTGTATAAGTGAGTGATTAAACATGTCTTACTAATATATGGGCGACTGACTAATCTGTAAGAATGTCTGTATCATTCTGTCAGTTCGTGTGTAAGTGGCTGCTTGGGTTGGTGAGTAGCTACATGAGTATCCAGATATCGTTTTTTAATTGGTTATCTGAGTACCTGAATGGGTGTGTCAGAGTGTGTGGGTGGGCAGGGTGTGTGTGTGACTCCCTGCATGGATGTGTGAGTGGGTGATTCACTGAGTGTATGGGTTCAAGAGTGCATCTGTGTGTGAGGGGCTATATGAGTGGGTGAGTGTGTGTATAGATGTGTTGGTGAGTGAATGGATGTCGCAGTTGTACATCTATGAGTAACTACATATGTGAAAGGCAGTATATGTGAGTGTTGGAGTATATAAATGATTATATGTGACTGTGAGTGATTGTGAGAGTAGCTGTATGGATGAGTGTGTGCTTGTGTCAGTGATTGTATAAGAGAGAAAGCATGTGATAGTGTTAGAGCTGGGGGTTTCTAGTTGGCAATGGTATACACCTTTGTCCAAATAGGGACCCTTGCTTCTAAGTCAGGATTAGGGGATTACATTCCTAGATAACACCTGCTCACCCCCTTGGTAGCTTGGCACGAGCAGACAGGCTTATCTCGCACCCCATCCCCAGAGCTGATGAGCTCATTGATTGGTTAGGGGCTGCACGGTACCTCAGCACGTTTGATTTGACATCTGGGTACTGGCAGATCGCCTTGACTGATGGGGCCAAAGAGAGGTCAGCATTCTCCACACCAGATGGGCACTACCAATTCTGGGTTATGCCCTTTGGGATGAAGAATGCCCCTGCCACCTTTCAGAGGTTGGTCAACCAGGTGTTGGCTGGACTGGAAGATTTCAGTGCCACCTACCTGGATGACATTGCAGTGCTCAGTGCCAGTTGGGAAGAAAATCTGCGCCACCTCTGGGAAGTGTTGATGCCACTGCACAAGGCAGGCCTCACGATCAAGGTGAGTAAGTGCCAGATCGGGCAGGGTTCCGTGGTGTACTTGGGGCACCAGGTAGGGAGCAGCCAGGTGGCGCCCCTGCAACCCAAGATTGATACCATCCTGGCATGGGAACCCCCAAAGACTCAGACACAGATTTGTCAAGGGTTATGGCAGCATTGTTGCACCCTTGACTGAGCTGACTTCTTGTGTTAAGTCTATATAAAGAATACTTTTTTTTTATAAAACCTGTGTGGTGTCCATCTGTAGTGTTTTCACTGTATTACTGTATGTGTTCACAAATGCTTAACACACTGCCTCTGAGATAAGCCTGTCTGCTCGTGCCAAGCTACCAAGGGGGTGAGCAGGGTTTATCTAGGAGTGTAATCCCCTTATCCTGACTTAGAAGCAAGGGTCCCTATTTGGACAAAGGTGTATACCATTGCCAACTAGAGATCCCCAGTTCTAACATTGGTGGTCAGCGGTGAGGATTTGGACCTGCATTTGTGACTCATATACAGTGATTGGTGTACACTACTAGTGAGTGCAGACCAAACGCGACCACATACATTTTTGGTAGAATTCTTTTTCCCTTGGACTGTTATTTTTTCCTGAGAACTACCAATTCTTACTACAATGAGTAGACCAGCATCTGCTGCATCTATGGATCTTGATTTTGAGGAAGAGAGGTTGGAAACCTACACTTTGAAACAGCTCAAGCATCTCTGCAAGAAATTGAAAGTTTCTAAAAAAGATGACTACCAAAAGGCACTGAGGGCCTGGGTAGAAGCAAGAAATGCCCCTGATCTTGTGGTGGAGCCAGCTGGGGATGCAGATGGGCAACTGGATAGGCCAGAGTTTCCAGCCAGGGGAGGGGTACTGTCCCCACCTGGCAGTAGTATTTCTTCCAAAGACCTGTCCCCCAGATAGTTGGAAGACAGGGAGAGAAATAGGGCACACAAGCTGGAGATGGCTAAGCTTAAGATGAAGGGTCAGAGGGAAGCAGAGAATAACAGATTGTCCTTGGAGAGAGAGAGAATGAGAATGGAACATGAGAGGATGTTGAGGGAGTTAGAGATCAAGGTGAAGGGCTTATAGATCAATCCCTCTGGTGGCAGCGCACCATCTGTGCCTTCAGAAGGCAGGGTATATATTCCCAAGGTTGTCATCAAA
Source organism: Triturus cristatus (assembly GCF_964204655.1). Classification (NCBI taxonomy): domain Eukaryota; kingdom Metazoa; phylum Chordata; class Amphibia; order Caudata; family Salamandridae; genus Triturus; species Triturus cristatus. The sequence continues at coordinate 1,195,523,203 of NC_140591.1, forward strand.
GATTTCCATAAGCATGAAGATATTGGGCAGTGGTTTACAGCCTATGAAATAGCAATGTTGGCCCACTGGGTCCCTGAGAAAGATTGGGGAGCGGGGTTGTGGGGCCGCTTTGTGAGTGAGGGAAGGGATACTTTGTTAGACCTACCCAGTGAGAATAGGATGTCTTATGCCCACATGAAGGAAGCACTGATGACAAGATATGGTTTGACCCCAGAACTCTATAGACAGAGGTTCAGGAATTTTAAGAAGCTGGAGGGAACCACTTGGGTAGAATATGTATCTTTCTTTTGTGGAGCTGTGGATGGTTGGGTGAAGGGTAGCAAAGTGGATACTTTTGAAGCTCTCTATGATTTGATTGCAAGGGTGCACTTGTTTGCTAATAGTTTTTTAGGGCTACGCCAGCACCTTATTGATAGCATGTTGACTAACTCTAGGAAGCTTGCTGAGGAGACGGACTGCTGGGTCAGTACCAGTGTCCACAAGGGTCATGTGGGAGACTCCGCCAAAGGTGGGCAGGGTCCCCAGCAGAAGAGTGGGGGGACAAGGGTAAACAGAGGGAGTTCCAGAAAGGGCCCCAAAGTAATTCCCAAGGGAACCAAGGTAAGGGTTCTCAGCCTCCCCCTGAGAAGAAGTCAGGACCCCGACAGGTAAACCTGTTCATAGGGGGCCTGCTACCTGCATTCAGTGTAAGCAGGTGGGACACTGTTGGTATGATCCCCAGTGTCCCCAAAAGGGCCAGTATGTGCCACCCCGTGCACCCCCGTCAGATGGCCAGTGTGGCCCTGGAAGTGGAGGAGAAGGGTGCCCAAGGTGGGTGTGGTCCCGCAGAAATGTCCCTTGTCTCATTAGGAGACTTTGAGATGGTCCCTGAAGCTCAGCTGCCTGATAACACAAAGAAATACAGGCAGTGGGTGGCCATAGAGTGGAGGCTCTTAGAGACACAGGAGCCAGTGTGACAGCTGTCAAGTGTCACCTGGTGTCTCAAGAGCTGGTTGTCCCCAATGCCTTTTACCCAGTTGTTGCTGCTGACAACACAGAGAGCCACTGCAAGGTGGCTCAGGTTCCCTTTGAGTGGGGTGGGGTCTCTGGTACTCTTCAGGCAGCTGTGAGGCCAGCCATGCCTGTGGATTGTCTGCTGGGCAATGATTTGGAGAGCTCCCCTTGGGCTAAGGTAGAGAAGAGGGCTCATTTAGAGATGTTCTGTCTGCCTGAGTGGGCGTGTGTGACCACTCGGTCTATGGCAGCCAAGGGTGTTCAAGAGATCCTGGGGCCTGGAAGTATGGCCCAGGAACCTGCCTTAAAGAGAAGAGGTAGGGGTGCGGGAAACCAGCCCCCATTGTTCCCATGGTCCAAGAGGAGGCAGACCTTGAGGGGGATGCCCTGGAACCTACAGGGGAGCAAGTTTCTGAACTGGGGAACCTACCTGAGCTGACCCATTGGAAGCAAGAAGGGGGGCCCTCCAGGGAGGAATTTTGTGTAGAGCAGAAGAAGTGCCCTTCTCTTGAGGGGTTGAGGCAACAGGCCACAAACCAGGCAGCAGGTGATCAGTCTGGATCACATTGGATCTACTGGGAGAATGACCTCCTGTATAGCGAGCCTAAGGTTGCTGAGCCTGGGTCAGCCCGTGTGCTGGTGGTACCCCAGTGCTTCAGAGCCTTCCTACTGGGGTTGGCTCATGACGTACCTTTAGCTGGACATCTGGGGCAGAACAAGACCTTTGAAAGGCTTGTCACCCACTTTTATTGGCCCCAGATGCGGAAGAGTTCAGATACTCATTGTAGGACTTGTCAAACTTGCCAGGCAAGTGGGAAAAGTGGAAGGAGGCACAAGGCTCCTCTCCAACCTTTCCCTGTAGTCAATACCCCCTTTGAATGGGTGGGCATTGACATTGTGGGGCCACTGGACCCCAAGGCAGCCATGGGCAACAGGTTTATCCTGGTCTTGGTGGACCATGCTACCTGGTACCCGGAAGTCATCCCGCTCAGGACAGTGACGGCCCCCGTGGTGGGACGTGCACTGATGGGGATTTTTTCTCGTGTGGGGTTCCCCAGAGAGGTGGTGTCTGACCGAGGTACAAACTTCATTTCCAGTTGTATGTAGTCTCTGTGGAAGGAGTGTGGTGTTACCTATAAGTTCGCCACTCCTTACCACCCACAAGGTAATGGGCTGGTTGAGAGATTCAACTGGACCCTTAAAGGCATGATCATGGGTCTTGAGGAACCAATGAGGCGTAAGTGGGACGTCCTCTTGCCATGCCTTCTGTTTGCTTACCGTGAGGTGCCACAAAAGTCCCTAGGGTTCAATCTCTTTGAACTGTTGTATGGACACCCGGTAAGAGGACCTTTGAGTCTGGTCAAGGAAGGCTGGGAGCAATCTCCCAGGATACCTCCCCAGGATGTATACAATTACATGCTGGCCTTCAGGAACCAGACTCGGTGATTCAGAGAGCTCGCTCAAGTGAATCTGGAAGCCATCCAGGAAGAGATGAAGCGGTGGTACGATCAGAATGCCACTCTGATTGAGCTTCAGCCTGGACAGAAAGTTTGGGTCATGGCCCCTGTAGAGCCTTGACAGGTGGACCGGTCCATTTGGGGTGGTGGAGCGCAAGAGTGATGTGACCTATCTGGTGAACTTGCGGTCTCCCAGGAACCATTTGCGGGTCCTACATGTTAACCACCTGAAGCCCCACTTAGAAAGGTCCGAAGTGGGCATGCTCCTAGCGACGGATAATGGAATGGAGGAGGAGACCGAGCCTCTTCCTGACCTCCTGTCTGCGACAGAGCAAGATGGGTCAGTGGATGGAGTCAGTGTCTCTGCCACCCTGACCCCTGATCAGCAGCAAGATTGTCGCCAACTGTTGGGGCAATTCTCTGATCTATTTTCCTTTATTCCTGGTATCACTGAGTGGTGCGTCCATGATGTGGACACTGGGGACAGTCCTCCTGTGAAGCACAAGGCTTACAGAGTGACTGACAAGGTCAGAGCTTACAACAAGGAGGAAGTCTCCAAGATGTTTGCTTTAAGGGTGATTGAGTCCTCAAACAGTCCTTGGACCAGCCCAGTGGTTTTGTTCCCACAGGCTGGTGCGCCTGGTGCCACACCTGAACTCCGGTTTTGTGTGGACTACCGAGTTATCAATTCAGTCACCAGGACTGACGCGCATATTCTTTATATAGACTTAACACAAGACCACAAACGACAAAAATCCACAATACTGTACTTAAGATTGACTTAAAGATGGTAAAAGTTTTTTAGTTCAAGTTGATGATAAATGCGACACAGTTCTCACAAAAGCACCTGGATGAGTAACGCAAAATAAACAAAAGGCTCGCAGAGGGAGATGTGTCAGTGCCGTGCTCCGGGAGAGATGATGCGTCATGCCTCAATGCTTGCGCAGAGTAGGGGATGCGTCGTGATCCTTACCGGGGCGGGGGTGATGCGTAGGTTCTCGGCCTGCGGCCCGGTTGCGATGCGCAAGATAGCACCTCGATGCGATGCAACAATCCTGGTGCGATGTGAGAAGATGGTGCCCTTGATGCGACGATGTAACGGCGATGCGTTTACGCCCTGGCAGCCTTGCGACGACTCTGTACTTTGGGGCCACAACAGGCCCTGCGACACGCTTCTCCGGCGATGCGATGGCGACCCTCTCGATGGCATCCCACTTCTCCGGTGATGCGACAGCAGACAGCTTCGACGAAGACACGCTTCCTGGGAGATGCGGCACGCTTTTCCGCTGATGCGACGACTACAGCAGCGGCGGCAACACGTTTCTTCTCGTTGCATTGCGCTTCCAGCACCCAGTGACACGTAGGCTTCTGCAGATAGAAATCCCAGCAAGGAAATTCAGAGGGGAGCTGGTGGTGAAGTCTTTTGTCCCTGAGACTTCAGCAGGAGGCAAGCACAAGTTCAAGCCCTTGGGGAAATATTCGGTAAGATGATGAAAGTCCTTTGAAATGTTCCTTCTCCTTTCCTTGGCAATGAAGACACCACTGCAGGCCAACCCAGCAAACAGCACACTGGCAGAGGGGCAGTCCAAACTCCTGCAGCTTCCTCGGTTCCTCTCCTTGGCAAAAGGTTTGTCTTGTTCCCAGAAGTGATCTAAAGTTCTTGGGTCTGGGTCCCAATATTTATACCCCCAAATCCTTTGTTCCCTGAAGGCAGAGAGGCATCTGCCTGGTCCAAACCAGTTCTTGAGCACTTTGTTTACAGGACTCCTTCTTTCCTTTCACAGTGCAGGGCAGAGACATCAGCTGCACCCCAGGAGGTGGAGCCAGCATTGTGGAGGGACTCATTCTGTCTCCTGGAATCCCCCAGCCCTGTCACTCAAACTCCAGACAAGGAATACACAACCTAGCCAAGGCAGGCTTTGGATAGTTAGACAAGAAAATACCTACTTTCTAAAAGTGGTATTTTCAAACACAGAATGTTAAAACCAACTTTACTAAAAGATGTATTTTATCATTCTGAGTTCAGGCATACTAAATTCGAATTTCTACCATGTTTCCTGAGTCAGTTAGGATTATAAGATGTAATAATCGAACTGCCCATTCTGGTCTATGGAGAACAGGTAGCCTTGCAATAGTGAAAAACGAAAATGGCTGTAATTCACTATTAGGACATGCTACACACATCAGGGCATGTCCTACCTTATACTTACAATGCACCCTGCCCTTGGGCCTACCATAGGGGTGTCTGATATGAAGAAAAAGGAAGGTTTAGGGACTGGCAAGTGGGTACACTGGCCAATTCGACATGGCAGTACTAGATTGCACCTAGGCTCTGCAATGGCAGGTCTGAGACACACTTTACAAACTGCTTCTGTGTGTGGCACAACCAGTGCTGCAAGCCCACCAGCAGCATTTGATTTACAAAGCCCTGGGCACACATGGTGCACTGTACTAGGGTCTGACAAATAAATCAAATAACCCAATCAAGGAGTCACTAATCAAAACATCAATTTAACATAGGGAGCACTTGCACTGTGGCACTGAATAGCAGTGGCACAGTGCTCAAAGCATATAACCAGCAAAAACATATCAAAAACACAGGAGGCAATCCAACAAAATGGAAGGGAGACTCACGCCAATGATGCCAGGTCTAACAGTTAGTATCTGTATAAATAAGTGAGGTGGTGTGTGTATAACTGTGTAGGTGAGAAAATGGAAGTGTGATTGATTCTTTGCATTATTGACTAGCTGTGTGAGTAACTCTATGGGTTAGTGGCGGTGTCTGAGTGTCTGTATGGGTGTCTGAGTACATAGGATAGTAGCTGTATTGCTAAAGAAGCAACATAGGTGTGAAAAGAAGCAAGAGAAGTGCAGAAAGAGGCAAGTGAGGTGAAGAAAGAGGTAAGAGAGGTGCAGAAAATTGCAAGAAAACAGCAGAAAGCAAGAGGGATGCAAAAAGGGAAGAAGGGTGCAGAAAGAAGCAAAGAGGTGCAAAAAGATGCAAGAGAAGTGTAGAAAGAAGCAAGAGAGATGCAGAAGGAGGAAAGACGAGTGCAGAAAGAGACAACAGGGGTGCAGAAAGAGACAACAGGGTTGCAGAAAGAAGCAAGAGAGGTGCAGAAAGAGAAAAAAAGAGGTGCAAAATTAGGCGAGAGGGGAGCAGAAAGTAGCAAGTGAGGTGCATAAAGAAGCAAGTGAGGTGCATAAAGAGGCAACAGAGGTACAGAAAGACGCAAGAAAACTGCAGAAACATGCAAGAGAAGTGCAGAAAGAGGCAAGAGAATTGCTAAAAGAACTAACCAAGGTGTGGAAAGAAGCAAGAGAAGTGCATAATGAGCCAAGTGAGGTGCAGAAAGAGGCAAGAGAGGTGCAGACAGAAGCAAGTGAGGTGCAAAAAGAGGGAACAGGGGTGCAGAAAGATGCAAGAGAAGTACAGAAACAGGCAGGAAAGGTGCAGAAAGAGGCAAGAGAGGTGCAAAAACAGGCAGAAAAGGTGCAGAAAGAGGGAACAGGGGTGCAGAAAGACGCAAGAGAGGTGCAGAAAGAGGCAACAGAGGTGCAGAAACACGCAAGAGAGGTGTAGAAACAAGCAAGAGAAGTGCTGAAAGAGGCAAGAGAATTGCTGAAAGAAGCAACAGAGGTGTGGAAAGAAGCAAGAGAAGTGCAGAAAGAGGCAAGTGAGGGGCAGAAAGAGACAAAAGGGGTGCAGAAAGAGACAACAGGGGTGCAGAAGGAGGCAAGAGAACTGCATAAAGAGGCAAGAGAGTTGCAGAAACAGGCAAAAGGGGTACAGAAAGAGGGAAAAGGTGTGCAGACAGAGGCAAGAGAGGTGCAGAAAGAGGGAAGAGGGGTACAGGAAGAGGCAAGAGGTACCGAAAGAGAAAAGAGGGTGCAGAAAGAGGAACAGATCTGCAGAAATAAACTGCCCTGTTCTACACTCCGCTCTCTCACTGCCCTGCTTCAGGCCCCCTCCCCCTGTTCTTGTGCTCCAAGCCCTCCGTACACACTACCAAATGATTTAACTGGTTTAAGCACATTTACATTGGGCCCAGCCACCGTCCTCACTGCCCTTGTTGACTACGCATGCAAAAACAACAGTTAATGGACAGAATGCAGAACAATGTCACACATTCACCCCAGTACAGAGATCTGGGCCTAAATCCATTGTTTTTTTGCTCACCATGCCGTTCCAGTTTGAACCCAGCCATATGCAAATCAGTCTTGACCCTGTGCCTCATGGGTACAGTCCAGCCCGAACTGCCAAGCCAGGTCCTCCCTGGACTGGAAACAAGCATCCTAGGACCGTTTTGGGGTTTTCACCACTCTTCAGCCAGGATAGCTTGATTCCAGTGGCATGGAGAGCACGGAACCCACGTCTGGACATACCCTTCCCACTCGGGGCGACAATTGCAAAAACAACAGTTGATGGACTGGGTCCAAACTGGGGTGGCATAGTGGGCAAAAGAACAATGGATTTAACCCAGATCTTTTGACTGGGGGAGAATGTTTGCATTGTCAGCATTCCGACCATCATTTGTTTGCTGTAGCACTTTTCGCCCTAAGTGGGATGGGTATGCCCAGACGTGGGTCCCTTGCTCACTGTGCCACTGGATTCATGCTAGCCTGGCTGAAGAAGGGTGACATACCCTGAAACTGGTACCAGGATGCTTGTTTCCGGTCCAGGGAGGACCTGGCCTGGCAGTTCGGTCTGGACTGTTCCCATGGGGCACAGGGTCAAGACTGATTTGCATATGGCTGGGTCCAAACTGGGGTGGCGTAGTGGGCAAAAGAACGATGGATTTAACCCAGATCTTTTGACTGGGGGAGAATGTTTGCATTGTCATCATTCCGTCCATCATTTGTTTGCTGTAACATTTTTCGCCCTTAGTGGGATGGGTATGCCCAGACGTGGGTCTCTTGCTCACTATGCCACTGGATTCATGCTAGCCTGGCTGAAGAAGGGTGACATACCCTGAAAATAGTCCCAGGATGCTTGTTTCCGGTCCAGGGAGGACCTGGCCTGGCAAATCGGTCTGGACTGTTCCCATAGGGTACAGGATCAAGACTGATTTGCACATCCACGGGGAGAACTCAGCACACGTCGTCAACGATCTCCGCAGCCATCTCCCTTTTCTGCTTTCAGTACATTGTATTGTATTGTAATGGCATTTGTATAGCACTTACTACCCCATACGAGGCGTCAAAGCGCTTTTTTCAGCGAGTAGCACGCTACTCCGGGACCCATAGAGGATAAGTGTTGAATTGGTATTGTGAAACATGCAAGTACATTTTAAGTGGTGGATAGGTTAGTCAGTTATTTGGATTCGGGAGGATAGCAGAATGATAGAAGAGGAAAAAAGGTTTGTATTTATATAGCGCTTGCTACCCCCTTATGGGGTGTTGAAGCACGCTACTCCAGAAACCTATAAAGAATTAGTGCTGAATTAGTATGGTGAAATATGAAAGTAATTTGAGTGGTGGATATTAGTCAGTTATTTGGAGTGAGAAGGATAGCGGAGGGATAGAAGGGAAAGAAAGGTTTTCATTCATATAGCACCTGTTACCCCTGATGGGTGTTGGAAGCGCTTTTCTGGCGAGTAGCACGCTACTCCGGAACCCATAAGGTATTAGTGTTAAAAATTAGTGTAGTGAAATATGAAGTAATTTGAGTGGTGGACATGTTATTCAGTTATTTGGATAGAGAAGGGTAGGTGGCGGGATAGAAGAGGGAAAGAGGTTTGTATTTATATAGCGCTTGCAACCCCTGATGGGGTTTTGAAGCACTTTTTTGGCGAGTAGCACACTACTCTGGAACCCATAAGGATTAGTGTTGAATTAGTATGGTGAAACATGAAATTAATTTGAGTGGTGGATATGTTAGTCAGTTATTTGGATTGAGAAGGGTTGGGATTTAGTGCCTGGCCTTCTAAATGTGAGTTGTGGTCTCAGCTCCTTTGAAGTACACCCTCCACTGCACTGTCCTTTGTTAAAGGGACAGTGTCACAGCAGGAGTGTATTCAATTCCAACTGACCCACAACACAGGCCAAGGGAGTAACCGTTTATTACACCTGGCTCTCCGCCTTTGCTAAAATATACCCCATAAAAATTAAAAGGCCTAAGTTTTTTCTGTCTGTCAAGGTTAGCACTGTGGACCAGTGAATCTGATCAGTCCCACAATCTCCAGGACAATGAGCCCTGCCCCCACTCACCAGTAGCTATTCCTGGAATCTAAGAGATTGTTGATGTGCACAGAAGATGCCTTCCTACTCTCCCTTCAGTGGGTGTGCCTCACCCTATCCCTCAGGAATGTCAGCAATACACATCTCCTGTCTGGGGGTTGCAGTCCTCACCTTTATAAACCTCATCAGGCCCTAGTCTTTTAAAATGGAACTCACAGGCCTCCATGTTATGTACTATCCACAGAAACAAAAACACCAGCATGCACACACGAGTATCACATGTTGTCTGGTGCTAAACACCATACATGCAAGCCAAGGGCGAGATAAGCACACAACCATTGAAGTTTACATGAGGGGGGCAAGTAGGCCAAACTCCATTGACTGGCAAACAAAACTGTTCACGCTACTGATTCTATTGAGCACAATACTGCTATGCTGCCACTAGTGTGCTTGTGTGTCTTAACTGAAACAAACACAAAGTTCCCTTCTCCTTCTACTCTGAAAACATGAGGATTCGATCCTCTAATTGGATTTGTTAACTTAGTTATAGTAAGGCCATACACCGAGATCTTGTGTCTCTTAACTGCATGTAAGGGCAGTAGTCCTCTACCTTCACAAGGACAGTGCTGGTGCACCCCTCCTAGTCAAACCAAACTGCAATACCATGAGAGAGGCATAGTTCATGGCGCACATGAATGATCCGTGCCCGCCCATGAGCAAAAGTCATTACTAAGGATCCAGATATCTATGCAGCTGGGGCACTCAAGGCAGGGGTGCATGTCCGTCATCATACAGGGGACTTTTCTGTCCCATTAGCCATTCATCACTGGATGCTCTTTAAATCACTCAAATAACTCTTCAAAGGTGAAATGCCTTATTTTTCTGCATCCACCATTTCCTTTCGTTTTTAATTCCACACGCCATTTTAAAACCCTCTTCATCAGCCAGAAACTTGTTGTGACATTTACTGTATTGAACCTTGAAGGATTCATCTCGTTTACTTCCACAAGTTAAATAGCAGATAATGGACATGCACAAAACACATTGTCACCCCTCCTCCCTTTAAGGCTGCCAATGACATTTTCAATGCTTTACTTTTTAGCAAGATTGATTACAACAAGTATATTGGTTGGTCTACTCAGTATGTTCTTGTGCCCCAGCACTAAATTCTTATCTTCCCCACTCCTACAAGAGTCAGCCACCAGTGACGAACCTCCACCACATCAGCACTGGCATCCTGACAAAAGCAGGATGCTGCATGAGCTACTGACATATTCATGACACACACCTTCTTTTATTTCTCACAATACACGTCTACCAGAAATCTAATCCCAGCTGAATGCAACCTATTTACCACTCCCAACCCAACTTTCACCGCATGACAATTACACTGATCTACCTTTTCTCCACTTTACTGGAAATCACTCTCGAATTACGGGGAACAATATCCTTCCCACGTTATAATCTATCTCCTATAGAACACCATAGCAAATATGAATCCTCAGAACTATTAATCATTATCTTTGCCTACTGCACACTGCTGTACTCCTTTACAGTCTTGCAGAGTAACCGAATACATGCATCTTTTCTGCCAGTTTGAGATTCCATTGCGTCTTACTCTGTACTTGATACAACCTCTCATCTGCAACCACATCACCACGATCTAAGTTTCCCAAGCTTCTATCTGTAATTATATACACAAGTTTCAGGTAAAAATGTTTTATTACTATAGCTCAATAACAAAAACGTATTTCCTTGGAAAAATTAACTGTTGGTCGAGAGACAAGTTCGTCATTTTACAAAACAGATGTTTGCAAAGGTCTGCTCTTTATGTTTAGCTATAATTTTGTGCAGTATTTCAGCACTCTCAAGGGCCCAAAATCGATTCACAACCTCATAGTGCAGTTTGTTCTGCAGTGGCTTTATGAGAAAGGCCTCAGTTAATGCACGTAAAAGAAGAGTTCAAGTTGAGGCCATGGGGATGCTGGTGGCCAAGAGACACCTTGCCCACCATTGGGGAAAGGATAGACCCCCTCCTATGTGTCAATGTCTCAACCGTGCGGAATACTGCGCCTACAGCAAAGAAACAATCTACAATGCCAGGAGTTGTCTAAAAGAAGCCTGCAAAGATACGGAGCCCTTAGTGGAGCCACTTTCAGGGAGTGATACTTGGAGTATAACGACGACTGCATTTCTAGTACATACGATAATGTAAATATTGGGTAGCATTTTGAATGTGATCAATATGTGCCTCTGTGAGTTAACACTGAACAACTTGGTAACTGCTCAGTTTATTATATAATATATGAAGGAGAAAAAGAAATGGGTGATAAAAAAAGAAACAAGTGGAAAAAAAGAAAAGTTCAAGTTTAACTAGCATTCACATATATCAGAGTCCTCAGACTGAGCTTTAAGTGGGGCATGTTCTGCCAGTGTTCTGTGCCAGCTGTAATTAAAAACAGACATTGAAATGAGTTTTTATAAGACTTGTATAGTTCTCTTCATCAGCAGTGTATGCAGAAGCCCTTGAGGAAATCCAAGTTAGCAATGCAGTTCGTTGCATATTACTCCATGTTCAATGGAAGTGTATATAGGGCCCTGTTGTCTTCACTTGTGTTTTGTTACTGTAGTTTCGTTCTTCATGACCCTCGTGCAGCAAGCAGAGTGTGAGCTCAGTCGCCTGGGGACGAGTCTGAGGCAGCGCGAATGTTTCAGTTTCCGTGGGTGTGTCATAAAGGTGACTTAACATTCTCATCCAATCCTTGCCTCTCTGCAGAGATCACGTGTCAGTTGTAATTACCATTCATTCGTTCACGAGATGCGATACTGCTGAAATATGGACAGCGCCAAAGCTAAAATAAAGTGAGGTGTTTCCTTGATAGAGGATGATGAAAGATCTGCATTGAAAAAGGAGAGACTTAAAAGACAGCGACGGAGAGGAAAGTGATATGAAGGGAAGAATGGGCTACATTACTCATTTATCTTATACATGATAAAAAACAGTGCTAACAAGCATTGGTAAAGCCAATGGGTCTTTCTTGTTTTAGGTTCATACACAAATTGCTGTGTGATTCATATGGTTGAACAAGCAGAAAACAAAAACGGCACCAAATCAGGGGACACGCTGTGTCAAACAGTCGCTTTTTAGGCCACGTCCACAATTACCAATGTCACCCTTCTTGAAATAATTTGCACATGCTTACAATACTATGCAATCCATGCTTCTTAGGCACTACCCCTTTTTGAGACTTACCAAGTCCACTTAAAGTACTACACTGGGGACAACTTTAATGCGCTGGGTTGGACGATTAAGATCACGCAGGCCTACGAACTGCGGTTTTATAACAGCATGCCACTGCCCTAACAATGAGAGAACAACTGTGTGTTAATATGCATTATGCATGCTAAGAAACGTGCCCTCCTGACAACCACATTGACGCAATACATATTGCTAAGGTTACAAGGCAGACTACAGGACAGGTACTGATTTGGATTTACAATCAGCACGAGCACGGCCCATAATAAACCGCAGCAAATAAGCAGCTTCGGCCTCCACCCCTTCCTCGGTGGCTTGCACATTCAGACAGGTGCTGAGGAGGCAGCGCTCACACCAAGACGGGATTGGACCCAGGCCGGGAAGGCGAAGCTGGACCAATAAGGGCCTGGGTAGAACGCCCTCCGGAGGCGGGAGCCCCGCCCTCTGCCCACAGCAACATGCCGGCCAACACGACCGGCCAACACGACGGGGGGCCAGGATCGGATTGGCCCTAATTTAAACAAGGCAAGCTCCTTCCCCCCCCAATGAGGGGGCGAGGGAGGAAATGGGAGGAAATGCGAGGAGGAGGATAAGAAGCGGCAACGGCCCGAAGAAAACACATTTCCCTCCCTCGCAGGAAGAACTAAAGGAATGAAGTCGTGAGCATACCTGGAGGCGACCATCCCCCCGTTTTTGGCGCCAAGAAACCAGCGCTTCAAAGTCTCGGGAGGCTCCAGCGACGTTCCATCCCACGCTGGCCAAGAGACGGCGTCTTCAGGAGCGACGGGGGAGATCGTGAGCGACAGAAGGGGGCCCGGGCGTCGGCCTCCCTCCCCAAAGGCAGCGCCGGCAGCGGGCGTTCACAACGCTGTGTCTCAAGGAAGCGAATCAGCTGGCCGCCAAGTACCGCCGGACGACTCGGTGCCGGAAACGTACGGGAGATACGGAGCCGCCTCCGCCGTGAGCAGCACAAGCCGAGAGGCGTAAGCGGGGGCTTTCAAGTGGCGACAGACACTGCCTGCTTTCCAGAGTAGTACCCTGGAGGCAGGAAGTACGAAGGGAACAACGGCGTCGAGGGAAAACGGAAAGGAAGGCCACGCCATCGCACAGAGGGCAGAGAAAGAAAGGAATGCCCGGGAAGCTGACCGACGTGACCGGAGAGGAGGACGACGCAAGGACGCTGTGTGGCATTTCGCGCCTTTGGTCGGAAAGAAGAGATGCGGATTTTGATGGAGCAAGCAGCTGGCGTAGGATCACGGCAGTACACGAACCACGCGGGGGTCGGTGCGGGCGGCTGTGCCCCCGAGCGGAGGAAGACGGGTGCGGGCGTCAGTGCCCCCATAGCGAGCCCGGAATCAAATCAAAAGAAAAAGGTAAGGAGCGGGGCTGCGCGAATTAGGGGTACGGCCGACTCAATTGGGAAGAAAGTGCTGCGGCCAGCCTACTAACAATCGCGGAGCATCCCAGCCCAGCATTGATCACAGAAAGAAGGTAACCTTACGGTGGGGGGTCAACCGAGAAAGGGCGGAACAGGGTTCGAGCCCGGTAGACAGTCCAGAGCCTTCGCGACCTGGGTCCAATCGCTGTTAACTGCTCGGGGAAGAAGACAGGGCCGGCTGGAGTGCTGGCGCGCCCTGGGCAACAATGTTTGTTGGGCCTCCGACACGGATCCTCTCAATAGCACCCTGTAACAATAAGGTGTAGATCCGTATATAGGGAATGATACAGGAGCCACAGGTCTGAGAGTGTGGAAGCACATGGCACCCATAGCGGTAGGCGGTATAGTTTAAGAGTGAGTGGCGGGAGTAGCACGAACGCGGCGTCGGAAAAGAAACAGCATAATGGGGAGTTTTCTTTAATAATAGGGATCGATTTCTAGCCAAAGTAAAACTTGTTTGCGGCATTAATTATTGTGTGGATGTATAGTTTGCGGTTGATATGCAGTTCCGGGACGAAAGTCAATAGCTCACTATTCTATATCGGGACCTTTAAGTTATAAATGGCAAATAACAAGAGAGGTCTTTTTGAAAGCAGTTATCTGCTGAGCTGTTCTGCATCATATGCAGGCGGTAATATACTGGGTACGCGTCCGTTGCACATTAAATCCCTGCCCTTCTTCCCGCCCGGTTCTTCCCGCCGAATTTGGAATGGCGACGTGGGCAAGCGGTCCTAAGTCCAAGGCAGGCCCTCCCATCAGAGCGGGTCTCTGCTGCTCACTGGTCTTACTGCTGGAGTAAAACTACTTCTGCCTCAAGCACTCGAAGGTTCTGTGAGGCGAAGCAGAGGCAGGCATGAGAAAGGATCCGGGTAGACCTCAAGGGGCACCGCATCAGCAGGGGTAATTCATAACCCTGCTATTTCTTCGATGTATAGGATGGTTCTTCCGTGAATATAGCGCGTGGGGATGCTGCGTCCCCCATAAGCAAGTTCGGTACCTCAAATTCAGCCATTGCTAGCATCTCGCTAAAGGAACTCCTTTGATGTAACTATAATCGTCGTTTAAGCACACTATTTACTTCTGTTTTTTAAGTGGAAAATCCAGATAGATACATTTAAAAACTGCTCTCCGTGACTGTGAATACTGAGGTTGCAAGTGCACAAATAGGAACAATGAGGCATGCGTTGTGACTGGACTCTAGGACACTGAACTCCAGGAAGTGATGAGCTCTCCAACTGAGCTCTCATCACCTCCATTCATGGTTTGGTGTCATGCCCAATTAACAAGTTTGTTGCTGAGGTGCTAATCCCTCCCCCTCTAACACCGAGTTGGCAGGTATGCAGATACACGGATAGTGTTGAGTCTCAGTTACTTAGCAACGCTGCTGCGTATCCAGACCATCAGGCCAAACTGAGAGTTGTATTTTCAAAACCGGCATTTTAGATCAGTTCTGAAGAACATTCAGGGCTCTTTATTTGTGGAGCAGATTTCATGCCCACTGGATTAAAAATGGATCACCTATTTGGAAGGGCAATAAGTAATTATTTGTAAATGATTCGATGAAATAGGGCACACATGGAAACTTGGCAGAGCCAGGTCAGCCTTTCCAACTTTTGACTCTGATAAATCGATTACCATTAAATTATCTTATAGTAACATTCGCGAATTTTGTTGTTAGAAACTGTGGTTTAAGGGAAGTATAAGAAGTTATTATTATTAGTTATTCTTTTTCAATAAGAGGGAGAACCGCAACTTCATAAAAAGCGTGGTTCCCTACAAAAATTCAAAACACTAAAAAGAAATGGATAAGGTGACGTAGATAAGGTGTCATGGATTTAAAACAAATCTAGGCGAGATAGCGTACACAAGTAGTGAGATAAATTAAGGGCAGGATAGAAGCGTTATATAAAGTGCAGCGCATTATTTGCAGTTGTTATTCTTTGCTCGTTTTCTCCAAGCGCAGTAATTCCAAAGTATGCCATCAGTGAACAATGTCTACATCACAGTTGTATTTCAACATTGTATTCTGAAGCCTGCCTTGCACGTAGACGTCATTTTGCTGGCAAATGGAAGCAATGTGCACAGAAATATACCTTAATCATGCTGAATAGTCGAGATTAGGGAAGATGTAAATCTCTTTACAGCCACCTAACCACTGAGTATAATGAGGCGAAGCATAAAACAGACCTATTGTGCCTTTTTAGAATTCGAGCCACCTGCAAAATCTGATTTTCGGGTAACCGGCCTCTTTGATTGCTGCTCGTTGCAATCCTTACTTTTTAAGGTACACCCTAAGGGAGAAGGCACAGGAGACAGCATGATGTGGTGATTGCCGTTTAACTCTCCTCTAGGATTACTGTTTGGCTGATTTGAGAACCCAGGGTGCCAGTGGGAAACTGCAAAGGCTTGAAATGTTTCTGCATTACTTGTAATCCCAACACAACTGCTAACCTGCACTGGAGATTATGATTAATTTATAAGGAGGGTCTAAGCCTGTTGATGACTGCCCTCTATTTTTACGCTGGGGTTGTCAGTTCGAAACCTGCAAACACACCATTTCACCCCTCTTTGGTGTTAAAAGATAAGAAGGCACCGATTCATTTCAGGACAAAGTACTGAAATAAAATAACAAGCCAGGAATGACGGGGCTCTGCAAGGACCTTGCTACATCTTAAATTCAGTGCTTAATTTGAGCCGGGTTTTTCCGGTGCTCAGCACCGGCAGATAATTGGTGTCCGGTGCTTGGCACCGGCACCTAATGGTCAACACCAAACTTGGAGCAGTCCGCCACATGGTGGCGCCGCTTATCTAATCTAGAGTTGAATAGAACAACGGTAATTTGGGACTACAATATACATTAAAAATTTTAATAATTGCCTCCCCACCCATTCCTTTAGCTTTGGGGACCTGGAATAATATGAACTGTCGCATTTACATGCGAGAGAGATGGTTAGTAGTTGTTTTGGCAGCGCTAACAAGGGCGATGGGTGGCTCAAGCTGCAGTGGCCTCCTGGCCAGAGCCATAGCACTTAATATTTCACAAATGAAGCACTGCCTAAAGTCATTAGCCTCAAACATTTATCAGCACTGCAGCTGCAAGAAGGCTAGCAACTGGTAAGCAGATAAGCGATTTAGCTAAAGTTAATAAATCAACAATAAGCTTGTGCTGCCAGAGCCACTCCTTCACCATTCTTGCTAAAAAAAAAAAAAAAAAAAGCACAACGGGAAACCACAAAGCAGCATTGGCAAAGCCAATGACTCTCAGCTATGTATGGGCTATTGGGTTTCTAACGTATTTCTGCCATGTTGTACAGCAGCACGGCTGTTGTACAGCATGGCTGAAAGAAAGGGAACAAGCATTTGCAAGGCAACAGGTCTCGCATTTGCAGAGTTTAAGCTACTGGCATTGGGGATGTCTGCTTTTTATTTATCTGTTTTGCTAATTAGCACATGTATGGAAGGCATTGTCGTTTTCAATTCGCCCAGATTCGAACTAAAAAACGGCAAGTGAAAACAAGCGCACTAAAATAACTAATACATACATATGCTGCTGAACTCTTTGGATCGCCTAGGAGGTGGAATTCTTAAGATATTAACAACACGTGGGAGGCCTAGAGCAGGGGGTTTTTCTCTCGAGGAAGAGGGCGAAGGGGGAAGGGGGGGAGCTCCCTCCGATCGAAGAACCGTAGGTAGCGTGGCGGGACAAGCACGAGGAAGCCAGTAGAAAGAGAAATGTACTAGAAGATAGATAGAAGACTCTCCCAGTGTCCTTGAGATGCCTCACGGCAGGGGCACCGAGGGAACCAAGGGGCGGCGTGCCGCCATAAAAAGAAGAAAGGTGATGCTCCCGCAGGACCCTTGGGATGCCTCACGGCAGGGGTACCTAGGGAGAAGATGGCAAGGACTCAGCCTCAGGAAAGGTAGAGTAGATGCCCAAGTAAGGTCCTTGGGATGCCTTAGACGGCAGGGATCCCTTGGGAAAAGGGAGGGCCCCACAAAAGGTTTACAGGGCGAGCGGGACGGCACTTGCAGCCCGGGTAGGTCCAGACGGACCCCCTCCAAATTGGTAGCAAGCTGAAGCCTAGACCCGCAAATCGGAAACCCAGAGAAAAAAGGGGCCCCTCCCCTCCCAGGAAATGAAATAGAGGAAGCTGGGTCCATAATGCAAGAGAAAGAATTTGCAAAGGACTATAGATGAAAAGAAACGACATGTACAACATGGGCAGCAAATGACGCAATGACCACGAACCTCTGAAATGGAGAACAAAATGTATTGTATGTAAGTAATTAAATATTGACGTGATAAATAAACTGCGACCTTTTCAGGCACCAAAGAAAGTTGTCAGTGGTGATTCTAAGGTAAAGGTGCGCAGCGATGGTAACAGTGGAGGAAGCGGGACGACTAGACGCCTGGAGGGGGTTTGGACCCAGGCCGGGAAGGCGAAGCTGGACCAATAAGGGCCTGGGTAGAACGCCCTCCGGAGGCGGGAGCCCCGCCCTCTGCCCACAGCAACATGCCGGCCAACACGACCGGCCAACACGACGGGGGGCCAGGATCGGATTGGCCCTAATTTAAACAAGGCAAGCTCCTTCCCCCCCCAATGAGGGGGCGAGGGAGGAAATGGGAGGAAATGCGAGGAGGAGGATAAGAAGCGGCAACGGCCCGAAGAAAACACATTTCCCTCCCTCGCAGGAAGAACTAAAGGAATCCCACCCACCCACACCTGGAGCACGGGCGTCGCAGCCGTAAGGGGAACATGGGTAGCGGGACAAGCACGAGGAAGCCAGTAGAAAGAGAAATGTACTAGAAGATAGATAGAAGACTCTCCCAGTGTCCTTGAGATGCCTCACGGCAGGGGCACCGAGGGAACCAAGGGGCGGCGTGCCGCCATAAAAAGAAGAAAGGTGATGCTCCCGCAGGACCCTTGGGATGCCTCACGGCAGGGGTACCTAGGGAGAAGATGGCAAGGACTCAGCCTCAGGAAAGGTAGAGTAGATGCCCAAGTAAGGTCCTTGGGATGCCTTAGACGGCAGGGATCCCTTGGGAAAAGGGAGGGCCCCACAAAAGGTTTACAGGGCGAGCGGGACGGCACTTGCAGCCCGGGTAGGTCCAGACGGACCCCCTCCAAATTGGTAGCAAGCTGAAGCCTAGACCCGCAAATCGGAAACCCAGAGAAAAAAGGGGCCCCTCCCCTCCCAGGAAATGAAATAGAGGAAGCTGGGTCCATAATGCAAGAGAAAGAATTTGCAAAGGACTATAGATGAAAAGAAACGACATGTACAACATGGGCAGCAAATGACGCAATGACCACGAACCTCTGAAATGGAGAACAAAATGTATTGTATGTAAGTAATTAAATATTGACGTGATAAATAAACTGCGACCTTTTCAGGCACCAAAGAAAGTTGTCAGTGGTGATTCTAAGGTAAAGGTGCGCAGCGATGGTAACAGTGGAGGAAGCGGGACGACTAGACGCCTGGAGGGGGTTTCGACCTGCCATTTGTCGGCCAGACGAGAGCCTAATCTGCTGCACAAGGGTGTGTGCCTGCTCAGTTTACCCCGTTTCAAGCCGCTATTAACAGCCTGTGCTGTCAACATATGGTGCGCGCCGTGTCTGAGATGTAGGTAGGTGCACCCGCGTCCCATACGTTAATAGTTTATTCTCAATTCAGAAAAGCAAAGCGCTTTTTTTTTTAAAGTCAAACAAGAACTCTTATTTAAAGCAAGCACAATCTAACGCATTTTACTAGCATGGGGCTTTAAGGGATTTAAATGAGACAGGGAGTGTGTTTTTACCACAGGTTCTGCCCATCGTCCTTCTCCCCTGAGCCATGGTGGTCGTGGCTGGGCTGGGGTGCCATCTGACTGCCCGAATGGTTGGAGTTCAGCATCTTCAAGTAGAAGCACTCCATAAATAATATCTTCATTACTTTGCAAACTAACCCGAACTGCTGCTGTTGGCGGCAGTTACATTGATTATCACTCCATGCGAGGCACAAGATGGCTGCCAACACTTTCTGGTTTGAAGTGTTGGCAGCCAATTAGAGCCAAGCTCGTGCTCGGTGGTTAGGCTCCACCCAGATCTCGAAAGTTTTCTTTTTTTAATTTCTCAGGAACTACTGAACGGATTTACACCATTTAAAAAAAAGGGGTCTTTCTGAACCAAGACCAACCTTTTTGCCAAATTTGGTGTAATTCCGTTCAGCAGTTCGGGCTGTAGCTTTGTCTAACGTTTCCTATGGAAATTAACATGGGGAAAATGCGTTTTGGGACCCCCCTTTTTGTCGTCCCATTTGACAAATCACCCTGAAACTTTCAACACAGGAGCAGACCTGACCACCCCATTATTTTTGTAAATTTTGTGAAGATTTGTCAAATGGCGTCAAAGGTATTGGTAAAAGAAAAAACACTTTTTGAATAGAAACAAGGTCCTAACTATAACTACCTACTGGTGACTGCCAGTAGGTAATATAATTATATGGTTCAACACCCCACTCACTCTACGAATGGGTCTGACACTGCTCGGGTGAGTTGTCAAGTGGAATTTATTTTAAAAAAATATTGCACATAATGTTTAGTTCATGGGTCCGTGCGAGAGCAGAAAAGATGCTCTTGCTTCCATGAAGCGAAGCAGAATTGCTTTTGGGAAGAGGGAACTGCATGTTATTTTAAATATTCCTACACATCACTCTTCATGATGAAACAATCATAATGTGGCGGGAAGATAGAGGACTGGAAAACAATTGGCGTGACCAGTATCACAGAGAACATACAATTATGAAAACATTATGATTGTTGTCATCATGAAGAGTGACGTGTAGGAATACTTTGCAGGCTATTATTTGTTTTTCAAGTTCAGCTTGTGTGTATGATGCATGTGAGAAACACGCATAAGACCAATGAGGAACATATTCTTTGTTGATAATTGTGCTAAATTATCACAGATACACCAGACTGGAAATATAAGCAACAAGACTAGAGTGAGTACGTTGAATTACGTGGAGTAATGTGAGAGCCCTGAAGAAGCGCAAATGTGTGCAAAACACATGTTGGCTGCATTGCTGTAAAAAGTGACACCCAAAAAATTGTGAAAAGTATAAAGAAACTATCCACAAAAGATTATTATTTATTGTTGTTAATCTCTCAGTATAGTTTTATATATAGGTAGTTATAGTTAGGACCTAGTTTCTATAGGAAAAGCGTTTTTTTGTGTTACCAATAACCTTTGTGCCGGTTGACAAATCTTCGCGAAATTTTCAAAACTAGTGGGGTGCTCTGGTCAGCTCCTGTCTTGAAAGTTTCGGGGTGATTCGTCGAGCGGGGGCTGAGAATAAAGGGGGGTCCCAAAACACTTTTTCCCCATGTAATTTTCCATTGAAAACTTTAGACAAAGCTACAGCCCAAACTGCTGAACGAAATTACACCAAATGTGGCAAAAAGGTAGCCCTCTGTTCAGAAAGAGGCCTTCTTGTTAAATGGTGTAAATCCATTCAGTAGTTCCTGAAAAATTTGAAAAAGAAAAAATATCAATATCTAGGGCAGCGGTGGGTTCGCGAACCCTCCCCAGCACGAGCTTCCCTTTGATTGGCTGCCAACACTCCAAATCAGGAAGTGTTGGCAGCCATCTTGTGACTCGGTAGCACCGAGTCACAAGAAAACAGTAAAACAAAGTGAAAAATTAAGAAAAGGGGTCCGGGTAGAAACACCCTGACCCCCTAGGCCAGCTCAGGGGGTCCCACAAAGACCCCCAGGGCCCAAAAAAGCATTAAAAAAAAAAATCGTCAAAATTTGCGTTGGGGTCGCGAATCCCTCCGAAATATTAAAAAAATCCCCAACTTAAAATGCCCCATGGGGCGCATTTGCACAGTGGTGAAGGGAGGGAGCGGGGCCTGATGTGACATGTGTTCCCGTGCTTCGTTTTCAAAAAGCCCCAGGATGGGCCAGGTCCCGGAGGCAATCATTGACTTATTTGCGGGGGCCCACGGGGCCTCCACGGGGCTAAAATTAAAAAAAAACTGTGTAGGGGGCTCCTGCCCCTTCCCACACTGCCCCGCGGACCACCACCTCCCTGGGGCATTCAATATTTAAATATGGGGTCCGTTGAAATGGAGGGAAGGGGGCCACACGGTCCCACTCTAGGAGCCCTCGATGGCTCTGGGGACCGCCACCCCCCAGGGCCGGCTCCTGCAGTGTCCCGGGGTGCCCACCCTGGGATATTGTCATTTGCTATGACATTGCCGCCCTGCCATAGCAAACTCTGCTTTGCTTCCTTGAAACGAGAGCAGGAAAACCTGCTCCCGCTTCAACGAAGCAAAGCAGAATTGCTTTTGATCAAGGGGAGCTGCATATCAGCAGCTCCCCTTGCTCAAAAGCAATGCCGGCTCCCGCAGGAGGCAGGGAGCTGGCAGGGACCAAGGGGGCATTGGGGCCCCCCCATGGTCCCAACATGAGGCCAGGCCCGGGGGGATGGGGTCCCCGGGGCCAATAGAGT
The DNA here is from genome assembly GCF_964204655.1 of Triturus cristatus. Lineage (NCBI taxonomy): Eukaryota > Metazoa > Chordata > Amphibia > Caudata > Salamandridae > Triturus > Triturus cristatus. Next base: position 1,195,545,019 of record NC_140591.1, read on the forward strand.
CCTCAGGAGGGGGGCCGTGCAGCCCCCCTCCTTAAAAAATAAAAATAAAAAATAAATAAATATGTGGCCATGCCCCGGGGGATGTGGTCCCCAGGGTAAAAATGGACTGGGAGGGGGGCCACGCCGCCCCCTTCCTTTAAAAAAATATAAATTATACGAATATAAATTAATGAAAGTGGACGTTTTTTTCTTTCGCAAAAGTTTGGGGTCGCGCCGCTCGCGCGGCGCTCAGCGCAAACCCTAGTGTGAACGCGATGGGTGTTCGGCGCTCAGAAAGGCCTCCTAGTCTGAACGCGATGGGTGCGCGACCCTCAGCACGGCCCCCTAGTGTAAACGCGATGGGTGCGGGGTTTGAAAAGGCACGATGGGTGCACGACTCCAAGCAAAAATTATTAAGAATTTGTTTTTCTTGAAAGCTTGGTTATATGTTGGGTTATTAGGTGGCTCTTAAAAGAGCCCTTGTTTTGATTGGGAGATTGTTGTAGCTACATGTAAGTGCGGATGCAGAGCTTCAGGTTGTTGAGAAACACTCTGTTCCCTTTTATCACTGAATTGTAGTCCATCACTTCTGTAGATGTCATCCATATGGAAACGTAGATTGTTGTTATAGATGGAGCCCATCCTATGGTCTCTGAGGTAAGCTGAAACAGCTTTATTGACATTTTTTCTAGCTTTCTCAATCTGTGGACAGAATTGATTGGACCATTTCCATTTCTGTCTTTGGCATATGTTAGAGTATACAAAGACAGTTTGGGGGAAAAGCAACATCAGTTGTGCAAAGGTGTCCTTCATGAGCATTTCCAGACCCACCCCAGACAATGGGCCTAGGTCATTGCCACCACAGTGCACAATCATGAGGTCACAGGGGTTGGAGATGCAAAAAGGTTTTAACCAAAGGCATCAATTGGTACCACTTTAATCCTCTCTGTCCAATCCATTCTGACCTGTGAGTTCAGTTGAATGTTCCATGAACTGTTACTATGGAAACTGGCATGGAGCAGAAAGGCTTGCAATTTAACTGTGATTTTAAAGGGAAACATCGGTTACATCGCGGTGTTTACACCATAATACCTTTACAACGCCGGTAATACAACACCAGTCTTTACAATGACTTGCGCTGGATGGCGCTCTCACCTAAGGAATAGTATGATTTACTATTCCAACAGCTACCCCACTGTACGTAGACTGGAGTTGGAATAGTAAATCATACTATTCTTAAGTCCAGTGCCCTCCAACGCAAGTCGTTGTAACGACCTGCGTTGTAATGCCTGCATTGTAAAAGAATCGCGGTGGAAACACCACGATGTAACGTCGTATATTCGGTTTTAAAAAATTTGAAATTGTAATTTATGTATAAGTAATATTTTTTTCTATTATATTTCCCAAGTCAGTACTATCTTTAGAAGTGGTGTTTAATTAAAAAATAGTGTTGCATTTATTTGTTATATCTTTTTGAACTCCCGTATGAATCCGCAACTCCATTGCGGTGGGGCATGATGTGGTCGCGACTTCTAAAAAACTGGAGAACAGTTTGGGCACCTTTAGAAGTCAGTTGCTAAGGGTTATTATGTGTAACTTATAGAAATGTGTTTTACAATTTGAAAAAATCTGGGCAGCAATGTGATTTGTTAGTTAAATGTATATGTGTGGAGAAAGAGAGGGAAACTTTGTCATTACTGGTTTTACCTTGCTGAGTCTGGTGCATTATATTGATTGTGTGTAAAAGAAAATCCTGTCAGAGTTTGTGAGATTTTAAATTTGACTAATTGATTTGCAAGGTGAGTTATAAATTTGTGAGGTTTATTTTTAAATTGTTAACATTTTTCAAAAACTGTTTGAAATATATTATTAAATGTATAGATGTATATTGCAGTTTGTTTTATTGTACTTAAATGTTGTTTAAAAAAGAGTTTGTACAGTAATATGTGAGTCCGTTTTTATATAGCGCAGCTACTCACCCTTACGGATCTCAAGGCACTGGGGGCCGTCGTGGAAATTAAGTGAGCTATTGCCCAGAGTCACACGGTGCTGAGCTGAGCTGCCGCCGGAGCCGGGGATCGAACCGTGAACCCTCTGCTCCGAAGTCAGCTGCCCTGGCCGCTACACCACACCTCTCCACTATGTGTATTTTTTAAGATGGATTACTGATGTTCATATAAGATGTTATTAATTAGGCTTGTTTTTTAAGTCTGTACAAAGGTATAGATGAATGATGCTGCATACGTTTAGGTAGTTGGTTGAAGATGCAGCACAAATGTGTAGTTTGAAAGATGTTCATATAAGGTGTAATTAATTAGGCTTCTTTTTTTGTTGTCTCTACAGAGGTATAGGTGAATGATACTACATAATTTTAGATAGTTTGGTAAATATGCAGCACAACTGTGCTTTTTAAAAGATGTTTATATAACTGGGAGAGGGGGTGGGATTGTAGTGGTGTTCAGAGATACTTGGGTTTTCTCTAGTGAGGTTTCTATTGGGTTAGTGGATGGGGAGGCTCCTGACTTTACCATTGTTATGTCGCCGCATTATACGCTGGGTGGCACTCTGGTATACCGTCCCCCTGGCCCCTCGGGTGCATTTTTGAAAGCCCTGGATGACGTAATTGTCCCCCGTGCCCTTCGCTTCTCAAATGTCCTCCTCTTGGGTGACTTCAACATCCATGTAGATTGCCCGGGAGCTTTCGATGCCAGGGAATAAATAGATGTGTTTGATCTGGCACAACTGACCCAGTGGATCAAGTCTCCCTCTCATAAAGGAGGACATACGATCAACTTGGTATGCTCCAACTTTGCCTTGTCCATTATTGACTCCATTCAGGTCACTTGGTCTGATCATTACTTGGTCCGGTTTCCATCCCTCTACTGCTTTGGCCCACAGCAAGCCTTTACGGAAGATTGATATTTCGGCCCTTTCTAAGGCCCTTTTACTCTCTCGCCCGTTGGTATCCCATGATCTTGAATGGGCGGTAGATAGCGTTGACACCTGGATGAGCCAAGGGGTCAGTTCCGCTTCTCACCTCCTTTCGAATAGGCGATCGAGACTTATTCCATCTCAACCTTGGTACTCTGGCGTTCTTAGAGAGCTTAAACTGGGATGTAAAAAACTTGAACGATGCTGGCGTCGGGAGTATTGTCCTCTGGCCAAAACTGATCTTCGCAAAGCCCAGAGAGAGTACTATGCAGCCGTTAGGGTGGCGAAAAGTAGTTTTTATGCGGAGCGGATTGCCAAAGCTAATAACAATAGCAAAGGAGATTTTCTCCATTGTCAGAAGTTTTCTGACACCCTGCGCCGAACAAGCAGCCCTTCCCGCTTCATCGCAATTGTGTGAGGAGTTGTTGTCTTTTTTTTATTGGAAAGATACAGACCATTCAAGATAGTTAGGGGACGGGTTCCCGGGTGCCGAGGGATCCCTTCCCTCTGCCCCTTTTAACTCCTACCTTAGTGACCTCTCCATTTACACGGTTCTTGCCCATAGTTGGGTTGGATAAATTGGCCATCCTCAAATCACTTAAGTCGGGTTCCCCGACAGACCCCTGTCCAGCCAGAGTTCTGGCTGGAGTCGCTGAGGTGGTCTACCCAGAAGTAACCACGATTATCAATTTATCTCTACAGACTGCTATGGTACCTTCGAATTGGAAGCAGGCATAGCTTGTACCACTTTAAAAAAAATCTTCTTTAGATCCGATGAAACTTGCTAGCTATCGCCCCATCTCTCTCCTTCCGGCATTGACTAAGGCTTGTAAAAAGGTGGTTTTTCGACAGCTTGAGGCTTATGTTGAAGCATCCGGTGCTCTTCACCCGGCGCAATCCGGTTTTAGGGCGTCATAAAGCACCGAGACCGCACTGGTGGAAATGGCGGAGGCGATTAGGGAATGCCAAGACGCGGGCGGCAGGGAGGCCTTGATATTGCTTGACCTCTCTGTCGCCTTCGATACTGTGCCCCATCAACTACTTCTCACTTGACTCTCAGACATTGGCATTGTTGGCCCTGCCTGGGATTGGATGAATCCTTTTTGGAAGAACGCACTCAGCAGGTCTGGATGCCACCTTTTTCTTCGGCTGCCAGGAAAATGTCTACGGGAGTCCCACAGGGTTCTACCTTGAGCCCTTTGCTCTTTAATATCTATCTGACGCCTCTGATGTTTCTGGCAGAGGAGCTGGGGGTAAAAATAATAGCTTATGCCGATGACACCCAGCTCCTATTTACCTGGAAGGACTCCGACTTGTCGACGGAAACTGCTCAGAATTGTCTCTTATCTGTTTCAGTGACTTGCACTTGCCCAACTGAAGTGCAATGAGGACACGTCAGAGGTCCTTCTGTATGGCCAGTTTCTGCCTGCTTTCAGAGAAACTTTGTGGCCACCAGACTTTCCTCAACCCAACTCAGAGGGCGTTCCAGCAAAGAATTTGGGGATCTGGTTTGGAGAAGACCTTCGGTTTTCGGTGCAAATTAAGAAACTTACCGGAGTTTGCTTTGGTACCCTTACATCATTAAGAAGATTCTTCCCCATGCTTCCAAGGCCAGCCAAAGTAATGGTCTCTCATTCTTTCCCGCATTGATTATGCCAATGCTTTGTACATTGGCATCCCTGGTTATCTCTTAAAAAAACTGCAGACTATACAGAATGCCGCGGCTAGACTTCTGCTTAACATCTCTGGAAGATCTAGCGTAAGACAGCATCTACGAGATCTGCACTGGCTTCCTATGGCCCAGAGAGTGCAATTTAAAGCTCTCACTTTGGCCCACAGAGCCCTGCATGGTCTTGGGACAATGTACATTAGGAAGTGTTTTGCTTTCTATGTCCCCAGTAGATCTTTGTGCTCAGTCACCCAACAACGGATGATGATTCCCCGATTCCATAGGACACGGCTGGGGGGTCAGTCCGTCTCCGTTAAAGCAGCTATAGCATGAAACTCCCTTCCAGTGGAACTACGGCATACTCAGGATTTCAGACTTTTTAAAAAACAACTGAAAACCTTCCTTTTTAACCAGAGGACTTAAACACTTTGCTCCATTAGGCTTTGGTAACTGTGCGCGCCAGGACACTCTTGAGTATTTGAGCGCAGTATAAAACCCATTATAACATAACATAAGGTGTTATTAATTAGGTTTCTTTTTCTAATTTGTACAAAGGTAAAGTTAAATGATGCAACATATTTTTAGATAGAATCATGAAGATGCATCACAAAAGTGTGCTTTCAAGGATGGTCATATAAGGTATTATTAATTAGGTTTCTTTTTTCTAGTCTGGAAAAAGGCATCCTTAAATGATGCCACAAAACTTTTTAGAAAAAGATAAAGATGTAGCATACAATAGTGGTTTAAACATTGGAGAAATACAGTGCTGTTAATTAGGCTTATTTTTTCTAGTCTGAACAAAGAAATAGTTGAATGATGCCACATAATTTTAGATGGAAAGGTGAAGATGCAGAATAAAAGTGTGGTTTTAAAAATGCTCATAAAAGGTGTTGTTAATTAGCCTTTATTTTTAAGGCTGTTGAAGGGTATAGTTTAATGATGTTGCACATTTGTAGATACAGTGGTGAAGATGTAGCTCAAAAGTAAACCACCACATATTACCCTTGCAGGCATGTTGCACTTATCTACTTAAGTAGGTAATACGTAATGACTCATCTATATCTTCAGATTGTATTTATACAAATATCTGTATTCTTAGTGAACTATTGAGAGGCTGCCTGACCAATTACAGGACTGCAAAGGTAGTGACTGGGTGGTTTTAAAACTACATGACTAGTGATTGACTGATTCCGGTTCTCCAATCACCCAGCTAGTATGCTAGCACTCATGAAATCACTCCACCACTACCCAAGCACTTGTGAAATCACCAAGGCACTACCCATGCACTTTCCCAGTCACCCAAGCACTACCCATGTACTCATGCAATAACTCAAGCATTACCCATGCACTTATGCAATCACACATGCTGTACCCATGCAATTCCACAATCACCCAGTTAGTATCCAAGTACTCATAAAATTACTCGCCACTACCCATGCACTTATGCAATCACACATGCAGTACCCATGTAATTCCACAATCACCCAGTTAGTATCCAAGTACTCATGAAATTACTCGCCACTACCCAAGCACTTGTGAAATCACCAAGGCACTACCCATGCACTCTCCCAATCACCCAAGCATTATCCATGTACTCATGGAATAACCCAAGCATTACCCATGCACAGATGCAATCACACATGCAGTACTCATGGAATTCTCCAATCACCAAGTTAATATGCAAGCACTCATGAAATCACTCAGCAACTACACAAGCAGTTATGAAATCACCCAGGAACTACACATGTATTCTCCATATAATTCAAGCACTACTTTTGCAGTCATTAAATCACCCATGCCCTTCTGTTGCATTTGTGTACTTACCTAGACAGTACTCAATGATTCATTGATCCTTTCAGGTGCTATTTATACACTTAACCATGCAGTCAATGTGTATGTATGCATTCAGGGAATTAGCTAACCACTATCTATCTTGTCCTGCAAAAATTCCAATGACTACCCTTGCTCTCAATCACCCAAGCACTACCTACGGAGTTTTGGAATCACTGAGGCAGATGCATTACATGTCTCATTTTCTAGATTTTCCTATATTTTAGACATTTTGTTTATATATTTCTTTTACATATCATGATGATATGGGAAGGTAGACCCATATGTATGTGTACCGAAGCAATTATCCTATCAATACTTTTAGAGTGTTTTAGTTAGTCAGGCTCTACCTCAGTAGTCTTGCAATTATCCAAGAAGTACCCATGCACATACAAAATCTCCCTCTCACTACACATGCACTGCTCCAATCACCCAGCCAGTACCATGTATTAATCCAATCACTCCGCCAATACCCAAGCAGTTATAAATTCACCATGCACTCTCCTTGCAGTACTATAATCATCCAGTCAGTACCAATGTACTCATGCAATGACCCAGTCACTACCTATGCACTGCTGCAATCACCTGTGCACTACCTATGCAGTTCTCTAATCACCTAGACACTACTCCTTCACACCTTCAATTACCCAGGTAGTACCAATGCAGTCCAGCAATCACCCTGTCACTGCCCATGCACTCCTCCAATCACCCAGCCATTACCAATTACTTATCCAATTACTCCTCCAATACCCAAGCAGTTATAAATTCACCATGCACTCTCCTTGCAGTACTCTAATAATCCAGTCAGTACCCATGTACTCATGCAATGACCCAGGCAGGAACCATGCACTGCTACAATCACCTGTGCACTACCCATACAGTCCTCTAATCACCTAGACACTACTCATTCACACCTTCAATTGCCCATGTAGTACCCATGCAGTACAGCAATCAGCCTGTCACTACCCATGCAAGAACTCATAAAATCACTCAGCTACTACACAAGCAGTTATGAAATCACCTAGGAACTACCTATGCATTCTCCCAATCATTTCAGCACTACCTTTGCAGTCATTCAATCACCCATGCCCTTCTGTTGCATTTGTCTACATACCTAGACAGTACTCAATGATTCATTGATCCCTTCAGGTGCTATTTATACACTTAACCATGCAGTCAATGTGTATGTATGCACTCAGGGAATTAGCTAGCCATTATCTATTTTCTCCTGCAAAAATTCTAGTGACTACCACCTAAGCACTACCTACGGAGTTTTGAAATTACTCAGGCAGATGTAGTACATGTCTCAGTTTCTAGGTTTTCCTATACTTCAGAAATGTTGTGTATATATTTGTTTTACGTATGATGATGATTTGGGAGGTAGACCCATATGTATGTGTGCTTTTAGCAATATGGGGACACTTATAGTTGAGTTATGTAATAGTGTGCAGGTTTATATTTGGCTAGGCCCAACTGTCATGCACTTATAACAACACCCAAGTACTCGCCATGCAGTCTTACAATTGTGCATGCACAACATATGCAGTGTTGTAATCACTCAGCCATTGCTCTTGCACAGATGCAATCATTTAGGCACTATCTGTGCACTTATGCAATCACTAAGGTATAACACATGCAGTAATATAATCACCCGGCACTACTGTTGCACTCCTTCAATCACAGAGGTACTATCTTTCTACTCTTGTAATCACTCAGACACTAGTTATGCTGTTGTGAAATTATCCTGTCACTACTTTTAGAGTGTTTTAGTTAGTCAGGCTCTACCTCAGTAATTTTGCAATTATCCAAGAAGTACCCATGCACATACAAAATCTCCCTGTCACTATCCATGCACTCCTCCAATCACCAAGCCAGTACCATGTACTTATCCAATCACTCCACCAATACCCCAGCACCTATAAATTCATCATGCACTATCCTTGCAGTACTCTAATTATCCAGTCAGTACCCATGTACTCATGCAATGACCCAGGCACTAACCATGCACTGCTACAATCACCTGTGCACTACCCATACAATCATCTAATCACCTAGACACTACTCTTTCACACCTTCAATTACCCATGTAGTACCCATGTAGTGCAGCAATCGCCCTGTCACTGCCCATGCACTCCTCCAATCACCCAGCCAGTACCATGTACTTATCCAATCACTCCGCCAATAACCAAGCAGCTATAAATTCACCATGCACTCTCCTTGCAGTACTCTAATCATCTAGTCAGTACCCCTGTACTCATGCTATGACCCAGGCACTAACCATGCACTGCTAGAATCACCTGTGCACTACCCATACAATCATCTAATCACCTAGACACTACTCATTCATACCTTCAATTACCCAGGTAGTACCAATGCAGTCCAGCAATCACCGTGTCACTGCCCATGCACTCCTCCAATCACCCAGCCATTACCAATTACTTATCCAATTACTCCTCCAATACCCAAGCAGTTATAAATTCACCATGCACTCTCCTTGCAGTACTCTAATAATCCAGTCAGTACCCATGTACGCATGCAATGACCCAGGCAGGAACCATGCACTGCTACAATCACCTGTGCACTACCCATACAGTCCTCTAATCACCTAGACACTACTCATTCACACCTTCAATTGCCCATGTAGTACCCATGCAGTACAGCAATCAGCCTGTCACTACCCATGCAAGAACTCATAAAATCACTCAGCTACTACACAAGCAGTTATGAAATCACCTAGGAACTACCTATGCATTCTCCCAATCATTTCAGCACTACCTTTGCAGTCATTCAATCACCCATGGCCTTCTGTTGCATTTGTCTACTTACCTAGACAGTACTCAATGATTCATTGATCCCTTCAGGTGCTATTTATACATTTAACCATGCAGTCAATGTTTATGTATGCACTCAGGGAATTAGCTAGCCACTATCTATTTTCTCCTGCAAAAATTCTAGTGACTACCACCTAAGCACTACCTACGGAGTTTTGAAATTACTCAGGCAGATGTAGTACATGTCTCAGTTTCTAGGTTTTCCTATACTTCAGAAATGTTGTTTATATATTTGTTTTACGTATGATGATGATTTGGGAGGTAGACCCATATGTATGTGTGCTTTTAGCAATATGGGGACACTTATAGTTGAGTTATGTAATAGTGTGCAGGTTTATATTTGGCTAGGCCCAACTGTCATGCACTTATAACAACACCCAAGTACTCGCCATGCAGTCTTACAATTGTGTACACACAACATATGCAGTGTTGTAATCACTCAGTCATTGCTCTTGCACAGATGCAATCATTTAGGCACTATCTGTGCACTTATGCAATCACTAAGGTATAACACATGCAGTAATATAATCACTCGGCACTACTGTTGCACTCCTTCAATCACAGAGGTACTATCTTTCTACTCTTGTAATCACTCAGACACTAGTTATGCTGTTGTGAAATTATCATGTCACTACTTTTAGAGTGTTTTAGTTAGTCAGGCTTTACCTCAGTAGTCTTGCAATTATCCAAGAAGTACCCATGCACATTAGGGGTGGGCGGAATTTGCGTAATCACGTTACGCAAATCTTTGCGAAACGGTAAAAATCTCCGCGAACACGCAGAAATTCCGCGAGCACGCGGAATTGCTTGTTCGCGATGCTTTTTTCCTGTTCACAAAATCGCTGTTTGCGTGCTCGGGTAGAAATATCTCGCGAACACGCATTTTGAGAACGCGAACAAGCAAAAAATTCGCGAAGCCGCGGAAAGTGGAATTTTGGGCAATTTCGCGTTCTCTGCAGAGCGCGAAATTACCCAAATTCCGCAAATTCCGCAAACGGAACGGAATTTACCGCCCAGGCCTAATGCACATACAAAATCTCCCTGTCACTATCCATGCACTGCTCCAATCACCAAGCCAGTACCATGTACTTATCCAATCACTCCGCCAGTACCCCAGCACCTATAAATTCATCATGCACTATCCTTGCAGTACTCTAATCATCCAGTCAGTACCCATGTACTCATGCAATGACCCAGGCAATAACCATGCTCTGCTACAATCACCTGTGCACTACCCATACAATCATCTAATCACCTAGACACTACTCCTTCACACCTTCAATTACCCATGTAGTACCCATGTAGTCCAGCAATCGCCCTGTCACTGCCCATGCACTCCTCCAATCACCCAGCCAGTACCATGTACTTATCCAATCACTCCGCCAATAACCAAGCAGCTATAAATTCACCATGCACTCTCCTTGCAGTACTCTAATCATCTAGTCGGTACCCCTGTACTCATGCTATGACCCAGGCACTAACCATGCACTGCTAGAATCACCTGTGCACTACCCATACAATCTTCTAATCACCTAGACACTACTGATTCACACCTTCAATTACCCAGGTATTACCCATGCAGTCCAGCAATCACCCTGTCACTACCCATGCACTCTTCTGATCACCCAGCCAGTACCATGTACTTATCCAATCACTCCACCAATAACCAAGCAGTTGCAAATTCACCATGCAGTATCCTTGTAGTACTCTAATCATCCAGTCAGTACCCATGTACTCATGCAATGACCCAAGCAGTAACACAAACACTGCTACAATCCCACGTGCACTCCTCATGCAGTCTTCTAACCACCTAGACACTAGTCATTCACTCCTTCAATTACCCAGGTAATACCCATGCAGTCCAGCAATCACCCTGTCACTACCCATGCACAGCTCCAATCATCCAGCCAGTACCATGTACTAATCCAATCACTCCGCCAATACCCAAGCACTTATAGATTCACCATGCACTCTCCTTGCAGTACTCTAATCATCCAGTCAGTGCCCATGTACTCATGCAATGACCCAGGCAGTACCCTTGCACTGCTACAATCACCTCTGAAGTACCCATACAATCCTCTAACCGCCTAGACCAGAGCTTTCCAAACTCTGTGTCGCGACACGGTACTGTGTCGCCTGCCATGTGCTGGTGTGTCGCGCGACGTCGACCAGATGCGCTTTTTGAACAGGACTGCATGTCAGTGATGCAGTGCGGTACGCGGAGGAGGAAGAGCGTTCCCTTTGACGTGCGCGTCAAATGCACTATCAGTTCACAGAGCCGCCTCTGCTCCCCGTTCCATGCACTCAGTACGGCGCAGTTTTGACAGGAGAGGCAGCCCCGGTGCTCCCGCAACCATCAATGTCACCACTTAAATTATTTAATTTTACTCTGAACATTTAGAAAATGCAAGGTGCATCAACAAGTTACCAGCAAGAGCGGCATTGTAAAATAATCCGATTAGCTTCGGCAATATTTGTAAATCTACAAGTCACGCGATGAGCATTATTATATGCAATGGTATGGTGGGGTACGATTCGGATGGAGAGCTGAAGGTTAGGGCGTGATTTGGGGGGGGCGAGGCTCGGAGACAAAAGGGAGCGAGAATCATCTTCATTTTGGCCGGGACAGGAGAAGACGGGAAAACAAGTGGGACAGAGGCGGGGGTGGGGGGGTAAAGAAATGAGAAAACAGATAAGCTGTGAGAGAAGAAACTTAAGCGAGAGACAGGCACGGGTGTGAAGACATTATTTCCAAAGGACGCAGCTTCTTTCGATAAAAAGTATGCGGTTAAAAGTTGACCCCTGACCGGCACTAATAGTGCTTGCTTGCCCTGTGGCTGGCGCTCTGTAGTTTAAACTACTCTCTGCCCAGTAAAGTTGACTGACTGCAGTTAGACTTTCACTAACACTTACCAATATTGAACTGCAACAGTGAGAGATCCTGGCGCTGTGCTCCAGTCCAGCCTCCGTTTATTCCGTCCTCGAGTGCATACTCAAGCCGGGTCCGCCATTGAGAGAGCCGCTGCCTTCAGAGAGCTTGTGCCATCACAATGCGTCTGTGCTTGCCTTTTGAGCACCTGGCTGCAACTCACCCCCTGCCCCGGCCCCACAAGCAGCACAATTTGTTTTCTAATTAGAGCGGGTCTCTTGGCATCCCAGGGACAACGGGGCTGAAGGGAACAGATGAGCTTAACGAGGCTGTCTCCAATTAAAACGGGATGGGCTGCTGAGCTGGAGCCTAAGATGGGAAGGGAGATTCCCAACACTGGCAGGAGTTTTCCTAGTTCCCTCAGAATTCACTCAGCGTGAACGGAAGTCCAACACTCCTACTTCCTGTGAGCAACAGTTGGAACATGGCCCTCACCTTGGGCGGAGGACGAAGAATCTGGGTCTGAACAAAGGAAGCCATGATCCCAAAAATACACGAATCCACACAAAATCGGAAAATCACCCCTGACCAAGACCATCTCACTTTAAACTAAACATAAAAGAACCTTTTTTGTTGTTGTAGTTTTATATAGCGCAAACTCGACCCAAAGGTATCTTTGCGTTACAGATGAAATATTTGAGGTAATAATGTTAACTGTCAAAGTTTAACACTAATAAAGCCACTTATTTCAACACGGAAAATCTAACTTCTTCTCTTCCTATACCCAACCTGAAATCATTAATTTCTTTACATTTTTAGACAAATGGATTTGTTACATCCCAAACAGACCATAACAGTAATAAGAACTAGCACTAGCCCAACAGCCGGAAGAGCAGAAGCAGTAACACACCTTTGCTCCCTCGCAAGGTTTATGCAATGTATGTACCTTTGCGCACATATTTTATTTGTACTCAACCCTAGAACAATTATTCAAATTTGAAAATGGACCATTTTACCAGGCAATACTGGAAGTTGAACAGGTGTCATTTTAACCTTCAACACTGAAATGTAAAATTATATATGGCCCTTCACAGACTTGGAAAATTTGCGTTTGCACTTCCAACCCTGAAACAAAGAACTATTATGTTTGATAGATTTGGGAAACAACCGTTTCAAAATTGCTTTATTAACCTTCCTGCTTTCTCAAATTTGTTTGAAAATGCACCATTTGCCCTCTTTTTTTTCAAATTTTTCTCAGGGGAAGGACCCCCTGAACCCCTTTTAGTTGGTTCCAGCTCGCTCGCTACACTGCGTTACCGTGTCGCAAAATGATGCATGTCGAAAAAGTGTGTCACCAACATGAAAAGTTTGGAAAGCTGTGCCCTAGACACTACTCATTCACACCTTCAATTACCCAGGTGGTACCTATGCAGTCCAGCAATCACCATGTCACTACCCATGCACTCCTCATTCATGCAGGCATTACCCATGCACTCATAAAAGCACCCATGTAGGACTAATGCAGTTATGCAATTACCCAGACATTACCCATGCACTCATCAAATCAGACAGGGACTATCCATACACTCATACAAGCACATGCATACTACTGATGCACACATGCATCACCCTGGCACTACCTATGCAGTCTTCCAATCACTCAACCACTAGCTATGTACTCATGCAGCAACCCAGGCACTACTGATACACTCATACAATCACCCAATCACTACTGATACAGCATTCCAATAACCCAAGCACCACTTATATACTAATGCAAACACCCAGGCATTACCCATGCACTTATGCAATAATCCAGGCACTACCCATGCACATGTCCTATTATACAGGCACTACTCATGCACTCATGCAACCACCTAGGTATTACCCATGCACTCATCTAGTCACGCAGGTACTACCCATGCCCTCATTCAATCACTCAGGCACTGCCCATGCAGTCATTCAACCATCTACGCATTACCCATGCAAGCACTACCAATGCACTCATGCAATCAGTCAGGCACTACCAATGCATTCGTCCAATCACACAGGCACTAGTGATGCACTCATGCAATCACTTAAGCACTACCAATGCATTTTTTCAATCACTCAAGCTGTACATATGTGCTCATGCAATCATCCAGGCATTACCATACACTTATTGCTCTTTTTTTAACAGAGTAGGAGGCTCTAAACAGAACCGTTTTTGTCTTATTTTTCTCATTTTATAATTTTTGTGTTTTTTTAAAAACTATTTTGTAAAGTTTTGGGGTGTTTTTAAGAGAAAAGGGAAAACAACAAAAAAACTGTCCAACTTTGCAATAAAACTCTCATTGCAAGAAAAAATGCAACAACAAAAAAAATTAACGAGTGGTTTCTTGCGGCAGAAACCACAGCATCAACAGACTGCTCACCATAACTAACTACAGTCTTGCACATGATGCATCTCTGTTCTAGGTTTACGAACTCTGGACGGATGTCGAGTCCACGGTTCGCTCCAGAGGTGCTCGGTCCAGCAGTTTGGTCATCATGCTGCACTGCTTACTGGGCGCTACGATGTTGCTCGTGGGCCAGATGACGCTGATGCAGTGTCTGCAGGTGCTTCATCATACTGGAAGTGCCACAGAAATACTTTTTTTCACTTACATGTGAAAGGACCCTTGGACATAGCGTGCAGCTAACTTTCCTTGCATTTACCTTCTTTTTCCCCTCAGGAATTGTAACGAAAGTCCAAACAAAAGATTCCTTCCTCTTCTTGACAGGTTCCTCCAACTCTTCTTCTTATTCTGCCAAATTGACATTGTCAGATGAAGAAGCCATTTTTGAGTTGTTGCCAAAAACACCAAAAAAATGTAAACCTAGAAAAAAACACAATAGGTGTGTCTCCTAGGATGCAGTTAAAGAAATGAAAAAAAGGGAGAGGGTCCTTCACATTCTAGAAACCAAACCTTGTAAACCAATGAAATGCTTTCTTTTGAAATCACATGGGATTCGTGTACCAGACGCACAACCGGCGCGCACCCGGCGCGACTTCAGAAAAATGTGTTTAAGATTAATATAACTTTATTCCAAATAGAAATATATGAATTTTATAATTACTGTAGATAATCTCTTCCTTTAAAACACATATTAAAGTTATATACATATACTTTTAAAACATAAACATTTTACGGGAATCGCGCACTCGGCATGACCACATACGTTCGTCACGTTATGCGGGGCCGGGCACCGCGCACACGTCGCATACCACACATTCATCCATTGCGAAGTTCGGAAAATATACTTAACATTGAAATACCTTTATTTCAATTACTAATATATGCTTTTTGAAATTAGATTATATAATCTCTTGCTTTAAAACACATATTAAAGTTATATACATATACTTTTAAAATAAAAACATTTCACGGGAGTCACGCACCCGGCGTGACCACATACGTAGGTGATGTTACATGGGGCCGGACACTGTGCACCCGTCGCATACCAAACGCGCATCCTCCATGACTTTACCAATATGGCGGCTTGAATCTGCGCACACACCGAGGTAGGTACACGATCGGTACGCAACTCCACTTTTTTGCAAAAAAAATAAACATATATATTTTAGAAAAGAAAAACATTATATTATTTTTACAACAAATAAAAACCAATGTATTTTTTTTTACATATAACAGTTACAAAACATAATTTAAAAAACCTTTGAAATTCCCTGAAAAACCAAAGGTTTCAGAGGCGTTATAGTTAGAAATTTGCATTTAAAAAAATCTTTGAAATTCAGTGAAAAAACCATAGGTTTCAGGGACCTTATAGTTAGAAATTAGCATTTAAAAAACCATTGAAATTCACTTAAAGAAACCACAGGCTTGAGGGACATTATAGTTAGAAATTAGCATTTAAAAAACCTTAGAAATTTACCGAAAAAACCACAGGTTTCAATGACGTTATAGTTAGTTGGACATTTCACTCATACAAAACCAGAGAAATTTGCTGTTATACTTAGTTCAGCTAACAATAACTCGCGCCCCCGCAATGCACTGCTGATGATGTCACATATTACATCATTCATGACATGGTCAGTGACATCACTGATGTCATCACTGAGGACATCTCAAATGACATCACTGATGACATCACTGAGGACATCATCCACGTCATAATCTGATGCACCTCCTCACACCCAAATATAACCTTTGATACACCCACTCTAAAATACAGACTGCCATTTTTGAAACCATAGACACACCAATACCAGTTACTACATACCCACTGATTCCTAGGTCTACACACACATCCACTCAATCACCCATAAAGTCACTCATACATGCAGTCACTCATCAATACAGCACTATCATATGCACTCATACACCTATACAGACACTCACACACCACCACTCTCCCATAGTTACTCACACACCTAGTCAGTCACGTAAAGAATCAATCACACTCCCATTCACTCACCTATACAGTTATACACACACCACCTCACCTATTCATACAAATAACACATACTTACTCCCTTATACTATCACTGACACAAGCACACACTCATCCATACAGCCACTCTCACTATCACTCACTCTCACATTTAGTCATTTATATACTCCAAACCATACACATAAACTGCCTTTTACATATGTGGTTACTTACACATATACCACTGAGACATCCATTCACTCAGCAACACAGCCATACATACACTCACTCACCAATACAGCCCTTAAACAGACACACTCTTGAACCCATACACCCAGTGAATCACCCACTTATACATCTATGCACAAAGTCACACACCCCCCACCCACCCACACAAACACTCAGGCACCAATACAAATACTCAGGCAACCAATCAATAACCGATATAGACACTCATGTAGCTACTCATCCAACCCATGCAGTAGCTTATACAACAACAGACACCCTGATACAGACATTCACACTTTTAAGTCACTAACCCATACATTCACTAAAACTCATGTATTCACTCACTTATACAGTCACGCACCTACTAAATCCTCCATCATGACACTAATACACCCACTCATTCTTCAATACACCTTGGCATTTATATAAAACATATTTAAACTTTACTGAAACACACATTCACTGGATGATGTCATCAGTGATGTTATTTGAGATGTCATCAGTGATGTCATCAGTGATGTCACTGACCATGTCATGAATGATGTAATATATGACGTCATCAGCAGTGCATTGCGGGGGCGCGAGTTATAGTTAGCTGAACTAACTATAATGGCTTTTTTTGTACAAGTGAAATGTCCAACTAACTATAACGTCGTTGAAACCTGTGGTTTTTTCAGCGAATATATATATAATATATATATATATATATATATATGTATATATATATATATATATCAAAGAACAAGTTCAGTGGAGCTTGCATGCGGTGAGCTATGCGGTGGCACGTCATTTTGAACAGTTGCACCAGAGTAACCGAGATCTTCTAAAATATTACTGTATAGATCAGGCACAAAGAAGAGAAAGAGGAGGTGATAGAACTAAAAAGCTGCGAGTGCTGGGATCCAGATATATCATAGATCTTCAGACGAAGGCCCCTATTGAGTTTAACAATGATGAGGAACTTTGGGTTCATCTGGACGATTAGGACATGAAAAGCAAACCCCAAATAAACTGAATGTCATCTACAATATAGTATATAGAAAAAAATTGCATATAAGGTATATACCTCTATATAATGTTTATACATTGTCTGATCGTTGATTTTAAAAAGTGTAACATCACTGTTTGCCCAATGGGGCGGAATAAGGACGTGGGTACCACGAGCGCAATTGTATAAATCGCTGTCTGAGAAAGGCCCATTGATGCCGTAATTTAAACACAAATGGAATTCACTATAAGAGATTGTATTTTGCCAAACTATTAAGTGATAGCTTGTTTTTCACCTCTGCAGTGGCCTATGATTGATGAATGAATTTCTCATTAGGATATACACTGGAGGATCTGTATGTGTACATATATATGTGAATTCTAGTGTGTAACGGTTTTACATTTTTTAGTTCTCACTTATTTCACTATCTTTTGGATATGGCAGTAAAACAGTTATACGTTATAAACTACATTACAAGATGGCCGCCAATTGTTTAGCCATTTGCAGTATAGTGTTGCTACATCATCTATGTTAATGAATGAACATGTGACACGCTGCGATGTGAAATACTGCCAATTGAGCACAGGGCGACTGACATTGAAAAAGCCGCAAGGCGAAACGCGTCTGTCAGTAAGCGGGGGGTCTGCACTAATAAAGTATTTATACTTTGACTTTGAGAACTGCTCCCGTGAGTGCTTTCCGTTTGGTATTGAAGAATCATCGATACTTTGCTGCAACATAGAAGCGGCTCACCACCGCTGGAGTGAGCACCCAGGAGAAAAAGGAGTGGCGGCGGTGGTCTCCTGTGTTGAAAATATGTATGTGTGTGTATGTATATATATATATATTTATTTATTTATATATATATATATATTACCTACTGGCGGTCGCCAGTAGGTAGTTATAGTTAGGACCCCTTTTCCATAGGAAATCCGCAACATTCTATTTTGAATAACTTTGGCGCCGGTCGATGAATCCTCGCGAATTTCTCAAAATAGGTGGGGCGCTACGCTCCGCTCCTACCCTGAAAGTCTCGGGGGGATTCGTCAAGCGGGGGCTGAGATAAAAGGGGGGTCCCAAAACGCGTTTTTCCCATGCATTTTTCCATAGGACCTTTAGACAGAGCTACAGCCCGAACGGCTGAACAGAATTACTAGAAATTTGGCAGAGAGGTAGTCCCTATGTCAAGGAAGTGCCTTTTGTAGGTTTGGTGTAAATCTGTTCAGTAGATTCTGAAAAAATAGCCTTTAAATCAATATATATATCTGAGCCCGCTTACGGTACGCTTACCGTACGCTTACCGTACGCGTACGGTGGCGTGCGCGAGCGCGATTCTGATTGGCTCTTAGATCTTAGTAAACATTCGAATCGGCCGAAACCAGGAAGCGGCGTCCGCCATTTTGTCTCTCGCACTGAGTGTTATTTATCAAACATGATGCCCAAAAACATGTTACGGGGCTGTTTTGACAACTCCCTCCCACATAGTCATGTTGAGGGAGTCCCCAAACATCCCCCAAGAGCAAAAACGGTTTTATTTTTTTTTCGGCAATTTCGCCGAGTACGCTTACCGTACGCTTACCGTAAGCGTACGGTAAAAAATAGAAATAAAAAAAACACTATCCACACTTACCCCACCCCCTGTGCTTTTGGTGGCTGTAGGCCACCAAATGTACAGGGCTTATTACATCAGTAAAAAAACTATATTTTGGCAACATGAAATTATAAAATCGAAATAAAAAAAACACTATCCACATTGACCCCACCCCCTGTGCTTTTGGTGGCCGAAGGCCACCAAATGTACAGGGCTTATTAAAGTTGATAAAAACCGTGCACGGAACGCACTGCGTTAAGTGGGCGCGCACGCCTCGAATGGCGTAAAGTAACTTAGCATTTAAAAAACCGTACAAATTCACTGAAAAAACCATAGGTTTCACACACGTTATAGTTAGGAATTAGCATTTAAAAAACCTTGCAAATTCACTGAAAAAACCATAGGTTTCACACATGTTATAGTTAGCGGAAATTTTACTGATAAAAAACCAATGAAATTGCCCCGTTATAGTTAGTGCTGGCAACTATAACTCACGCGACCGCAATCTTCTGCTGATGACATATGTGTCTTTATAAAAAAAAATATTTGTAATATATGTATAGCTAAAAATGTATGGAAGAAGACATGGGCAAATAAGTGTCTAAATACAGTATTAGCATCAGCAGAGGATTGCGGTCGCGTGAGTTATAGTTGCCAGCACTAACTATAACGGGGCAATTTCATTGGTTTTTTATCAGTAAAATTTCCGCTAACTATAACATGTGTGAAACCTATGGTTTTTTCAGTGAATTTATAGATATATATATATATATATATATATATATATATATCACTGAAAAAACCATAGGTTTCACACATGTTATAGTTAGCGGAAATTTTACTGATAAAAAACCAATGAAATTCCCCCGTTATAGTTAGTGCAGGCAACTATAACTCACGCGACCGCAATCCTCTGCTGATGCTAATACTGTATTTAGACACTTATTTGCCCATGTCTTCTTCCATACATTTTTAGCTATACATATATTACAAATATTTTTTTTTTCATAAAGACACATATGTCATCAGCAGAAGATTGCGGTCGCGTGAGTTATAGTTGCCTGCACTAACTATAACGGGGGAATTTCATTGGTTTTTTATCAGTAAAATTTCCGCTAACTATAACATGTGTGAAACCTATGGTTTTTTCAGTGAATATATATATAGATATAGATATAGATATAGATAGAGATATAGATTTAGATATATATATAGTCCAGATCTCAGACCCGCTTTTATTTTTGGTGCGGTAGTGGTAGTGCAGGCTTCACGGCTTAGACTGACATAATTCTGTTTCCATTTGTTGTCCTGAACTGCAGCAGCACTCCCCCCAGCAAGTTTATAATATTGAGGTAAAACCCAGCAAATACATCCGCAATGTTTTCTTGCCCTATGCATTTCATACAGCCATTGTCCTTGATCACAGGCTTACTGCAGACCACTCAAACATTTCGCCAATGTCAAGCTATTTATTGCCCCCTAGTGGATTTTGCCAGTGCAAAGCATGCTGGTATGAGCAGTTTTTACAGTCCTTATTTTTCCCTTCAGTGGGTAAGTAAGATGCCTCAATTATTTCTTTAATCAATTCTTGCCTTCCAGTGGGCTGCGCATGTATATTGCACAGGTCTTAGTCTTGTAACTCCAGATCTCGAACCCGCTTTTATTTCTGGTGTGGTGGTGCAGGCTTCACGGCTGAGACTGATGTAATTCTGTTTTCATTTGTTGTCCTGAAGTGAAGCTGCACTCCCCAGCAAGTTTCTAATATTGTGGCAAAATCCGGCAAATACATCCGCAATGTTTTCTTGCCCTACACGTTTTGGATAGCCATTGTCCTTGATCATAGGCTAACATGCATCAACCAATTACTGCAGACCACTCAAACATTTTGTTGGTTGGATACAGTCCCAGATTAGTCCCAATGAAGGTTGACCTTCTCAAGTTTTGTGCCAAGAATTCTGTTCACATGTAAGAATATCGCTGGTAGCAAAGAGAGCTTTGCTGGGGGTGGTCGGCGTGGTGCGAGGAGCAGGCTAAGGGTTGTAGACGGGCAGGCATGAGCCTTGCATAGACGGTCCTCATGGGTGATCAATGCTTGCTGTATGAAGAGATCAACTTGCAGTGGCTCGCAAGGATTTTCTATGCGAGTGTCACCATTCCAGTCCAAACGGGTCCTTTTGCTGTTGCGAAGAGCCCAAATACTTGAATTTAAGAACTCGAGAGCCCCACCAAGTGCCCAGGAGCTGAGAGGTGCCTCTTGAGGGTCAGGAACTCATTAAAACGGGTTCAGGAGCTGTGGGGAGCCTGCTATGTACCTGAGGCTCACATCAGAAGGCCAGCAGACTAGTCCTTTGAATCACTCTAAGGTCCTGTGTTCAAGTTGGAGGTGTAGGTTCCTCAGGCAAGAGGCAGCTTGTCAGCACAGCAGGGCAGCAGTTCCTGTAGAGCAGGGGCCGTATTACATAAAGTGACCCAGGGGCTGTTGTTTTCTTGTTCTTCGAGGCTCTCTTATGGCTTGTGGACCTTCTCCAGTGAGAGACTTGTTAAGTGCGTCTCCTCTTTTTATAGGGAGCAGGCGGGCCCCTCTGCCATGACACTTTTTGATTCCTTTAAAGACCTGTGTTACTTGTGTACACAAGTCCTGCTCCTTCTTGTGGCTGTTTGTTTTTTCGCTCAGCTAACTCCGACATCACAGACCCTACAACATCCTGGGCAATGTTTGTGACAGCCGCCTAAATGTTTGGTTTTGCAATTTCATAACCTCTTTTCAAGTTAAATTAGGTTTATCAACCATATTCCTGTTTTTAAAAAACACTGATCATCGGATATCCTGATGGAGTTAGTGTCAAAGTGTTTTTAGAAATCGGTACGTAGTCAGGCTTGATATATTGAAAATTCACCAGTGTGTTGTTTTCACCCTTCACCTGTACCCACCATAACAAGGGGTAGAAACTATCTCCAACCCTCTGCGTCTCTATAATATCGGCATATACGAAGAGTGTATAGAACCCTCCGTTAATATGATGACACATAGGGTTTGGCTCCACCATGCCATGTACATGTTGTACAGTCCCTAAAACCCTGCTTAATTTGCCAGTACAAATAAACTCTGTATCGAATCTGTGCATTATAATAAACATCTTCCTTCTGACGTTATCTAAATATAACTGAATATCTGTATATCCGAATAACCATCGATGTTGGCGGGTGGTTTGTTGATGGCCTGACCACTATGGCAATGATGGGGTAGTTTTCGGGAGAAAACCCTGAATGGAGATACATGACCTTCTGGTCACGCTTTACAGTAAACTAGTTCACTGCCCTGTTAAACATACTCCATGTTTGAGGGCATTGGATGTCAGTCAGGGCAGCCTCTCGGTCCCCTTTTTTGGTCCACCGGTTTGAACAGTTTCAATGTAAAATTAGATATTTGATTGCCGGGGAACATGTCCCTCAATGTGATGGAAGGTAAGGTGATATAAAAGTACTCTGTTTCGATATTTTTGTTTAGCCTTCTTGTGCAAAGAGATCTATACTTACACTGCCTTTAGAGAGCTAGCCTGCATCCAACTGTTACATTTCTCGGCCAACCCCTCCATTTGACTAAAGCTTGCTTCTTAGTCCCTCTACCTTTCCATTTAAAAACTTTTTGAACCCTGTTGACCCTCTGTGAATTGACTGGCACTTTTTGTAACTCTTTTTTGTAAAAGCTGCTGGTAACCTATTCGCCATCTCAATCTTTTAAACAGTAAATAGATATATCTTATTTAAGCTGTGCTCGCGCCACTATCAATATTTCATCACTAAAAGTCTGTTGGTAGACTTTTGTAAAGACCCCTTTCAACGTAGACACCATAAAATGATCACCTTCTTTCAGAAGAGTTATCTTTACTTTGATTGGGAAGTGATTGCTGTACACGGTTTCCTCACCACTAAAATAATTTGCGCCGTTATCGCTATTGGCACTGTTTTGATGGTACTCTGGTAGCTGGAATTATAAACATCTAGAAATGTCTGTAATACATCCACACAGAGGTATTTGGAGTAAGCCCTGAAATATCGCCACATCTTAGATTCTAAAGTTCTGTTAAACCAATCACTGTGGCTTTGACCACTGTGTGCATTATAAAATGATGAATCGAGTTTTGTTTTAATAAGTTATTAAATGGTTTGGCTAAACATTATTTTCCCACGTCTGTCTGCAGTTTCTGAGAGGTTCTGCCCTTGCTGAATATGGCTTTAAAGGCTGCCGGGATGCTAGTTCCCTTCTTATCGCGTAGCACTTCTGCAAATACATACTTTGACAATACATCTATGACGGTTAATACATATTGTGCTCCATTATTGTGTCGGTATGGATCTTGACGACTGAAGATCTCAGCCTGCCATTGATAATTCATTTGTGCATTAATGATGGTCAGCCTCTCCTTGAACTGCTTCCTCGCGGTCTCATGGAGCAAATATGTTTCTTCCCCAGACAGCCACTCCTTCACCAGATTTCTATTTACGGGCTCTTTTACAACTCCCACTCTTCTAAACAAAACTTCCGACCCCACTTTCATAGTAATATATTTTCCTTAAAACATCATCAGGAATGTTTTCAGCCACTGTAGTCTGTGAAACGAAAGGCACTCGTATTGGGACAGGTCATTTTTATTAAAAAGAAAGAATGTGCTGAACACCAAAACACTTGCATTATTTACAGTGTATAGATACCAGTATTTCCACTCTTGTTGTAGACACTGTGTTTTTTCACTGTTTATACATAATATGGCATACATTACAGACATCACTTGGGTGAAGAGCGAAACATTGTTGCAAAGTCACACATTTTTATATTGTTACAGGTACAAGGTCATCTGCTCTAAATAGAACTTCTCTGTCGCTCCTCCTACAAACTTTGTACACATAGGAAGCTACCAGCATTCGGAAGATCATACAATTCACTGTTATACAGTACATAACTTTAATAACGGAAATAATTTTATGGTCAGAAAATCAAAGGAACTTTACAAGGCGACTGTCGGCTATAGTATTAAACCCTTCATGTGGTACTTGTACATGTTCAATTGTCATCTGCCGTAAATAGCCATGCTCTGACACATCAGCTGTCTATACACATAGGACTATCACACTTTGGTACCTCTGGCAGAAGACAGACCTTTAAAGAGCACAGAATTGCTGGGTGTATTTTGGCTATTCGTTCTTTGAGCACAATAATAGCAATTACAAAATGCATATGCATCCAGACCTTATAAAAGTGTCATCCTGCAGATGGGCATACTGTAATTTGTCCAAGAAGTAAGTATTACGTTAAGTAACACGATAAAGACCTGATAATGAGGATTAAAACATTTTAAAACAGCTTTCGCGGGAGTAAAGAGCCTCCCGCTGCATATTTTTAGAATATACATCACACACATTTTTCTACAGCTCTATCAATCATCTTTCTGACAAATGTTAGACACTCAAGGATATAGTTTACCACGCACTCCGTTTTGAACAAGATAAACCAAATTAAGGAAGGTTCTGAGCGTGCTGAAGAGGAGTCATCCTCTAAACCAAGGCGAAAAAATACAAGCAATGATTGCACCACTCAAGAGTGAGTGGTGTCCCTCTTATAGCACAGCTGTAATGATGCGATGAAATCGCAAATGATCTAAGAAAAGTTTAACGAAGTTAATCTTGAAAATGTATTAACCCCTTCCCTGCTCATGACGGAACCGTTCCGTCATGAGCCACGGTTGGCGTGTGCTCATGACGGAACGGTTCCGTCATGACAATCCTGTTGGCGGCCGCTCCGCCTGCGCGGCGCTGTTTCCCCGCCTGTGCGAGGGGACAACGCAAATGGGCGGAGTCATGACGGAACCGTTCCGTCATGAGCACAGCTCAACTGTGGCTCATGACGGAGCGGCTCCGTCATGAGCACAGGCCCGCCGCGCTGCCCCCCTGCCCCCCCCAGCGCTGCAGCGGAATGTCCGCAGCAGCGAAGGGGTTAAGCAAAGATATCCATTGTCGTCATGAATATTTAGACAAGATTGTATCTTAGGCAATTCCAATAACTTTTTACAGGAAACCAAAGGAAAATCCCCAATGCATTTCGGGTGGGTAACCCTTCGTCAGGAGGAATCCTAAAGAATATAAAGATAGGAGTAAGTGTTACGACCCCTTAGCTAGTACCAGCTTATAAAAAATGTGTGTATTAAGCGTGGTAATTAAAGTGAAAGAAGAAACAGAGGTGGTAGTCCACACGAATGAAACAATAAAGAATGGGTTAAATGAACCAAAAAACGGTAACCTTGGATGTGGCTCTAATCCGAAACAAGACTAAGTAACTAAAAGCATTCAATAGACAAAGTTTACAACGACGGAAAGTCACCGTGATTGTTAATTTGTAAACAAATAAGGAAAGTCCGTTACCAAGGTTTAACGACAATAAAAATCACAGTGATTCAGAAATACTAAGGAAATTAGTGACTGAAAACATTCAATAGACACTCCCATTCATTGGATCTCTCTCAATGTAGTTAACACAACTCTGATCATATCTGGATGGGCACTTTTTTCACCTTTCAAATTATACAGCAGCTCAGCAGATTATATACTTTGTGAGGGTCTAACAAAAAACAAATATGTTAGATCGTTCGTGACGTGTACAAGGCGTGTTAACACTCATAGCCTCCTGCTGCGGGACATTGATTTTATGCCTATGACAGAGCGTATAAAAGTCATGTTTGAGACAGGTGTTCACCACATAGGCTGTAAAACCTTTAACAAGCCATATGTGCTTGAAGGGTGGGACTGGGGCTTCCTTTTCAAAATCAGCAATATTATGGATACATGTACATTTCTTACACGGTTGTCTGTTTTGACTTGTGGAACTCTCAGTCTGTTTTGAACTGCAGAAGCAGTAAAAATTAACGGTATTAACTGGATGCGGTGGCATACCCTCTACCCCTGCTCATTTTGCTAATGCTTTCTGCAGTTCTGCAGTTCGAAAAAAAAATAAACTAAAATCTATTAGTTTACATTAAATATGTGTGTGCATACAGTTTAAAAATGCAAAATAAAGAAGCCGACGGAGACCCTATATCTTTATACACAAGTGATTTAGGAGCTGTTAGAGATGCTTTTGCTTCGTCCATCTTGGCGAAATTGCTTCAAGCCAATGCATCGTTTCTGGAGGCCATGCTGCTGCTGGATCCCTTAACAGAGGATATCAGCCATAGCAAATCATTGTGACCAATATCTTCAAACCTCCAGCACAACTCATTAAAACGTGTGACATCATGACCTGAGTCTTTAGAACTGCTCTGCGGCAAAACTTGAGCCATTGGCATAGGTGTCAAACTGCGGTAATGTTTATCTATGGTGTCACTTCAGTTGTACCTCTTCATAACGGCAATGGGGTCTTTCCAGGAGGAGAGCAGGGGTCTGGCGGTTGCTGTGCAGGGTACTCCTTATATGTATTCCCTACCCTGAAAGGGGGCATACTCCTTGACATAAAATCTTAGTCACTTGGTCTTCAGGGGGTCGGGGTCGCAACAAGCCCAGGCATGTTGCAGCCCTCCTGAGCAGCGGTGCAACAAGCCCTGGCATGTTTAGACACCAAAGGGGGGGGGCGTATGCCTTAATATCAAATCCTAGTCACATGGTCTTTAGGATTTGGGGTCAAAGGTGATGTCACAACCAGGGTCACGTGCTCGTCAGGGTTCACTTGTTACATCACCACCATCACTGGATCGGTTGCCTGACTAAGGGGATGTCACACCCCCATGGGGCCATGGGGCCATGCGACTAGTCTCTTGACTAAGGTAATGTCACTACCAGGGTGAGATCCTCTTGCATATCAGGGTTCACTCGTGACATAACCACAGGTCACATAGCCCACACGGTCATGTGACCCAGATGTGGCATCACATCAGGGACGTGCCCTCAGGGTGCCTGGAAGTCCCAGCCATGGAAGTGTTGTCACATCCAGGGTGGGATAGCTGTCACTATGGAAGCTACCATATTATCCTACCTTTTACTACCTTCCTTTAAGTTATGCAGGCGAGTTATATTAGTAAATGCAGGCTCTTTAAAAATATACTTTTGCACCCAACAAACCTGGCAAATTGTAATACAAATTGGCATATAGGTTCAATACCTTAATGGCATTTTAAAACATTTTCCAAAATGAGCAGCATTTTTTATCGGAAATAGTTTGGCAAGAATTGGACTATACAGCTATCAAAATTACAGCTTTCTCTCTGTGGGTAGGCAACTGTGTCTTTACAGTTCTGATCAAACACTGACATCAAAGCTATCATAAAGTAAAAGTGCTAAGTTACATGCTTTACAGAGCTTTAAGAATTGTAGAAAGCCCTTTCGCATGATTTCAGACTTAAACGACCCCATGCCTGTTTAATGTAGTGTTCTACATGCACATTTAGATCAAACTGAAGAACCCACTTAAAATATTTTTTTTTCGAGTAACGTTGTGACAACACATCAAACATTGTCAAACCCAATAAGTCCACTTCTTTCATACCATGCACAGACCTATTGTCTTTGCAGGTGTATTTTATTTGCCAGATGGCTGCCAAGCATACCCAAGCATGCACATAAGCCATCTTGCAATAGCTTTTCACAAAACATATTAAAAGTCATTAATAGATGGCCACCATACATGAGCATGGAATCACGGTGGCAATATTGTAATGGATCATCTTAAGCTTTATGAAAAGCCAATAGAAGAGGGCAGCTGTGCATGCATGCCATGCATGACAGCCATTTTTTAAATGTTTTTGTTTCATAAAGCTAAAAAAAGCTATTGCCACATGGCTGTGGTTTGCACATGCACCTGGACAGCCACCATTGAAATGGATGTAAAACTATTCAAAAAAAGTTTCACCCACCTCTATATTTGTGTCAATATTTTAAGTAACAAGAGCAACCCACATGTCCTTTTGAACTGGGTAAGTACAGAAGCACAAAACAATGTTCACAAGGAACTCATTTATCTTGAACAGTACATAATCTGCAACTAGAGTATTTGCTCTGATTCAATCTTAGTAAAAAATATACTTATACATTCATGACCCTCCATTGAGTCACAGTACAAATAATATCAAAGTATACTTGTGTATTCGCATTCCTTAAAAAAGCAAAACAAACCTTTTAATTAAAGATATACCTTACTTCAGCCGAAGTAGGTAATTTTATTCTGCAGTTACAGTCTGTACCACAGACGTATTTCCTTAAACATAAGTCATTAAAATATTTGCATTTCGTTGCACATTCGTAGTGGTATTGTGAACCCCAGTGAAGTGCCCATAACCTATTTTAGTGAGTGCTGTGTGACATAGTGAAAAAAGCTGGGAAACAGGTTATTAGTAAAATTCAAAAGGACGAGCTCAATACAATGGATAATAATTGAATTCAGGCTCTCTCTTTTGTATGGTGTCAATGGCGTTTCGACCCTCTCTCGATACGGGGTCTCATCAGGACTGTGTTTCTGGGGACAGTACAGTACAGCACAGATATGTATTCATATAATATCCAGGATGTAGGATGTCGGTTGAATGGTGAAGCACAGGAACAATAGATATCCAAGTAGTATTAAGTTCCACCAAAGCGAAAAATGGGATAGTCCAAGGTGTAGGTAGAACCCAAAGCGTTCACTCCACATGTCTATTATTCAAGTAGTAGTGATAACACACGTTCAGCGTCACCTCTCCTGCTCTCGATTGAGCATTTACTTCTGGAAAGAGGGCAGTGGAAGGGGAGTTTTAAATAGGGGCAGGAATGAGCGGAGAGCAAGGAGAGAGAGAGTAGAGAAAATAGTTGTTCACGCATGGCAGTGCAAAGCCCTGACATCAGCAGTGGAAGAATATATCTCATCCCAAGAACACATGGTGAGACCAACATGCTCCTTGGTTGTGATAAGCACAATCATAAGGAGGGATATCACTGAATCTGAAGGAGGGAAATCAGCCCCCAAAAAAGAAAAGAAGCCAAATTCCATATTGGATACTGTTAGGACAAGAATGTCCCCTGCATGGTACTACATGCTTGCACCTCTGCTATAACTGATATAAGCTGTAGGTTTCCTTGCATCCTGGTATGTCATGTGCACATGTTGAGGAGTAAGCTCTTCAGCCTGGTTCTGAAACACAGGGCCTAGCTCTATGGTCTGGTGGGGCACAAGAAGTATGCTCTCTAGTCGGCATGACTGCTGACCATGTCCTAGGTCCTTTATATTTAGCGGTGAGTACTTAAAGGAATGGTTAGATCCAGGGCAAGTAAATTTGATATCTAGTCTTCCACAGGTCAAGGGACATTACCAAAATTCTGTGAATCTTGCTTAAGTACTGTGGACCTTCCTATGGCCTGTGGTGAAGAGCAGGAAAGGAGCACATGGCTCTACAGGGAGAGGCTGTCCAAGGAGGGGGAGCTTAGCCTCTGTGTTCAGAGTCTGCGCCAGCCCAGAAGAAGTTGATTAAACTGGGGAATATAACCAGTGCTGACATAAGCCAGGAGAGTTTTTTTTTACCCCCCCCCCGTATGGGTTTCTACAACAAGCCAAGTGGCCAAATCAAATAATGACCCCAGTACAAATAACTAAGCATGATCAAGCTGTGTATCATCTGCAAGAGCAAAACACACATGATGATGGACGGAATGTTGCACAATGGCAAAACATTCACCCCCAGTCACAGATCTGGGTTTAATCCATCGTTATTTTGCTCACCACGCCACTCCAGTTCAGACATGGCCATATGCAAATCAGTCTTGACCCTGTGCCTCATGGGAACAGTCCAGCCCGAACTGCCAAGCCATGTCTTCCCTGGACCGGAATCAAGCATCCTAGGACCGGTTTCTGGCTATCAGCCATCATCAGCCAAGATAGCTTGACTCCAGTGGCGTAGTGAGCACGGGACCCACGTCTGGGCATACCCTTCCCACATAGGGTGAACAGCAAAACACACAAGATGATGGACAGAATGTTGCACAATGGCAAAACATTCACCCCCAGTCACAGATCTGGGTTTAATCCATCGTTATTTTGCTCACCACGCCACTCCAGTTCAGACATGGCCATATGCAAATCAGTCTTGACCCTGTGCCTCATGGGAACAGTCCAGCCCAAACTGCCAAGCCATGGTTTCCCTGGACCGGAATCAAGCATCCTAGGACCGGTTTCTGGCTATCAGCCGTCATCAGCCAGGATAGCTTGACTCCAGTGGCGTAGTGAGCACAGGACCCACGTCTGGGCATACCCTTCCCACATAGGGTGAACAGCAAAACACACAAGATGATGGACAGAATGTTGCACAATTGCAAAACATTCACCCCCAGTCACAGATCTGGGTTTAATCCATCGTTATTTTGCTCACCACGCCACTCCAGTTCAGACATGGCCATATGCAAATCAGTCTTGACCCTGTGCCTCATGGGACCAGTCCAGCCCGAACTGCCAAGCCATGTCTTCCCTGGACCGGAATCAAGCATCCTAGGACCGGTTTCTGGCTATCAGCCGTCATCAGCCAGGATAGCTTGACTCCAGTGGCGTAGTGAGCACGGGACCCACGTCTGGGCATACCCTTCCCACATAGGGTGAACAGCAAAACACACAAGATGATGGACGGAATGTTGCACAATGGCAAAACATTCACCCCCAGTCACAGATCTGGGTTTAATCCATCGTTATTTTGCTCACCATGCCCCCCAGTTCAGACATGGCCATATGCAAATCAGTCTTGACCCTGTGCCTCATGGGAACAGTCCAGCCCGAACTGCCAAGCCATGTCTTCCCTGGACTGGAATCAAGCATCCTAGGACCGGTTTCTGGCTATCAGCCGTCATCAGCCAAGATAGCTTGACTCCAGTGGCGTAGTGAGCACGGGACCCACGTCTGGGCATACCCTTCCCACATAGGGTGAACAGCAAAACACACAAGATGATGGACGGAATGTTGCAGAATGGCAAAACATTCACCCCCAGTCACAGATCTGGGTTTAATCCATCGTTATTTTGCTCACCACGCCACTCCAGTGCAGACATGGCCATATGCAAATCAGTCTTGACCCTGTGCCTCATGGGAACAGTCCAGCCCGAACTGCCAAGCCATGTCTTCCCTGGACCGGAATCAAACATCCTACGACCGGTTTCTGGCTATCAGCCGTCATCAGCCAGGATAGCTTGACTCCAGTGGCGTATTGAGCACGGGACCCACGTCTGGGCATACCCTTCCCACATAGGGTGAACAGCAAAACACACAAGATGATGGACAGAATGTTGCACAATGGCAAAACATTCACCCCCAGTCACAGATCTGGGTTTAATCCATCGTTATTTTGCTCACCACGCCACTCCAGTTCAGACATGGCCATATGCAAATCAGTCTTAACCCTGTGCCTCATGGGAACAGTCCAGCCCAAACTGCCAAGCCATGGTTTCCCTGGACCGGAATCAAGCATCCTAGGACCGGTTTCTGGCTATCAGCCGTCATCAGCCAGGATAGCTTGACTCCAGTGGCGTAGTGAGCACAGGACCCACGTCTGGGCATACCCTTCCCACATAGGGTGAACAGCAAAACACACAAGATGATGGACAGAATGTTGCACAATGGCAAAACATTCACCCCCAGTCACAGATCTGGGTTTAATCCATCGTTATTTTGCTCACCACGCCACTCCAGTTCAGACATGGCCATATGCAAATCAGTCTTGACCCTGTGCCTCATGGGAACAGTCCAGCCCGAACTGCCAAGCCATGTCTTCCCTGGACCGGAATCAAGCATCCTAGGACCGGTTTCTGGCTATCAGCCGTCATCAGCCAGGATAGCTTGACTCCAGTGGCGTAGTGAGCACGGGACCCACGTCTGGGCATACCCTTACCACATAGGGTGAACAGCAAAACACACACGATGATGGACAGAATGTTGCACAGTGGCAAAACATTCACCCCCAGTCACAGATCTGGGTTTAATCCATCGTTATTTTGCTCACCACGCCACTCCAGTTCAGACATGGCCATATGCAAATCAGTCTTGACCCTGTGCCTCATGGGAACAGTCCAGCCCGAACTGCCAAGCCATGTCTTCCCTGGACCGGAATCAAGCATCCTAGGACCGGTTTCTGGCTATCAGCCGTCATCAGCCAGGATAGCTTGACTCCAGTGGCGTAGTGAGCACTGGACCCACGTCTGGGCATACCCTTCCCACATAGGGTGAATGGCAAAACACACACCGTCATCAGCTATCCTGGCTGATGACGGCTGATAGCCAGAAACCGGTCCTAGGATGCTTGATTCCGGTCCAGGGAAGACATGGCTTGGCAGTTCGGGCTGGACTGTTCCCATGAGGCACAGGGTCAAGACTGATTTGCATATGGCCATGTCTGAACTGGGGTGGCATGGTGAGCAAAATAACGATGGATTAAACCCAGATCTGTGACTGGGGGTGAATGTTTTACCATTGTGCAACATTCCGTCCATCATCTTGTGTGTTTTGCTGTTCACCCTATGTGGGAAGGGTCTGCCCAGACGTGGGTCCCGTGCTCACTACGCCACTGGAGTCAAGCTATCCTGGCTGATGACGGCTGATAGCCAGAAACCGGTCCTAGGAGGCTTGATTCCGGTCCAGGGAAGACATGGCTTGGCAGTTCGGGCTGGACTGTTCCCATGAGGCATAGGGTCAAGACTGATTTGCATATGGCCATGTCTGAACTGGGGTGGCATGGTGAGCAAAATAACGATGGATTAAACCCAGATCTGTGACTGGGGGTGAATGTTTTGCCATTGTGCAACATTCCGTCCATCATCTTGTGTGTTTTGCTGTTCACCCTATGTGGGAAGGGTATGCCCAGACGTGGGTCCCGTGCTCACTACGCCACTGGAGTCAAGCTATCCTGGCTGATGACGGCTGATAGCCAGAAACTGGTCCTAGGATGCTTGATTCCGGTCCAGGGAAGACATGGCTTGGCAGTTCGGGCTGGACTGTTCCCATGAGGCACAGGGTCAAGACTGATTTGCATATGGCCATGTCTGAACTGGGGTGTTATGGTGAGCAAAATAACGATGGATTAAACCCAGATCTGTGACTGGGGTTGAATGTTTTGCCATTGTGCAACATTCCGTCCATCATCTTGTGTGTTTTGCTGTTCACCCTATGTGGGAAGCGTATGCCCAGACGTGGGTCCCGTGCTCACTACGCCACTGGAGTCAAGCTATCCTGGCTGATGACGGCTGATAGCCAGAAACCGGTCCTAGGATGCTTGATTCCGGTCCAGGGAAGACATGGCTTGGCAGTTCGGGCTGGACTGTTCCCATGAGGCACAGGGTCAAGACTGATTTGCATATGGCCATGTCTGAACTGGGGTGGCATGGTGAGCAAAATAACAATGGATTAAACCCAGATCTGTGACTGGGGGTGAATGTTTTGCCATTGTGCAACATTCCGTCCATCATCTTGTGTGTTTTGCTGTTCACCCTATGTGGGAAGGGTATGCCCAGACGTGTGTCCCGTGCTCACTACGCCACTGGAGTCAAGCTATCCTGGCTGATGACGGCTGATAGCCAGAAACCGGTCCTAGGATGCTTGATTCCGGTCCAGGGAAGACATGGCTTGGCAGTTCGGGCTGGACTGTTCCCATGAGGCACAGGGTCAAGACTGATTTGCATATGGCCATGGCTGACCTGGGGTGGCATGGTGAGCAAAATAACGATGGATTAAACCCAGATCTGTGACTGGGGGTGAATGTTTTGCCATTGTGCAACATTCCGTCCATCATCTTGTGTGTTTTGCTGTTCACCCTATGTGGGAAGGGTATGCCCAGACGTGGGTCCCGTGCTCACTACGCCACTGGAGTCAAGCTATCCTGGCTGATGACGGCTGATAGCCAGAAACCGGTCCTAGGATGCTTGATTCCGGTCCAGGGAAGATATGGCTTGGCAGTTCGGGCTGGACTATTCCCATGAGGCACAGGGTCAAGACTGATTTGCGTATGGCCATGTCTGAACTGGGGTGGCATGGTGAGCAAAATAACGATGGATTAAACCCAGATCTGTGACTGGGGGTGAATGTTTTGCCATTGTGCAACATTCCGTCCATCATCTTGTGTGTTTTGCTGTTCACCCTATGTGGGAAGGGTATGCCCAGACGTGGGTCCCGTGCTCACTACGCCACTGGAGTCAAGCTATCCTGGCTGATGACGGCTGATAGCCAGAAACTGGTCCTAGGATGCTTGATTCCGGTCCAGGGAAGACATGGCTTGGCAGTTCGGGCTGGACTGTTCCCATGAGGCACAGGGTCAAGACTGATTTGCATATGGCCATGTCTGAACTGGGGGGCATGGTGAGCAAAATAACGATGGATTAAACCCAGATCTGTGACTGGGGGTGAATGTTTTGCCATTGTGCAACATTCCGTCCATCATCTTGTGTGTTTTGCTGTTCACCCTATGTGGGAAGGGTATGCCCAGACGTGGGTCCCGTGCTCACTACGCCACTTGAGTCAAGCTATCCTGGCTGATGACGGCTGATAGCCAGAAACCGGTCCTAGGATGCTTGATTCTGGTCCAGGGAAGACATGGCTTGGCAGTTCGGGCTGGACTGTTCCCATGAGGCACAGTGTCAAGACTGATTTGCATATGGCCATGTCTGAACTGGGGTGGCATGGTGAGCAAAATAACGATGGATTAAACCCAGATCTGTGACTGGGGGTGAATGTTTTGCCATTGTGCAACATTCCGTCCATCATCTTGTGTGTTTTGCTGTTCACCCTATGTGGGAAGGGTATGCCCAGACGTGGGTCCCGTGCTCACTACGCCACTGGAGTCAAGCTATCCTGGCTGATGACGGCTGATAGCCAGAAACCGGTCCTAGGATGCTTGATTCCGGTCCAGGGAAGACATGGCTTGGCAGTTCGGGCTGGACTGTTCCCATGAGGCACAGGGTCAAGACTGATTTGCATATGGCCATGTCTGAACTGGGGTGGCACGGTGAGCAAAATAACGATGGATTAAACCCAGATCTGTGATTGGGGGTGAATGTTTTGCCATTGTGCAACATTCTGTCCATCATCTTGTGTGTTTTGCTGTTCACCCTATGTGGGAAGGGTGTGCCCAGACGTGGGTCCCATGCTCACTACGCCACTGGAGTCAAGCTATGCTGGCTGATGACGGCTGATAGCCAGAAACCGGTCCTAGGATGCTTGATTCCTGTCCAGGGAAGACATGGCTTGGCAGTTCGGGCTGGACTGTTCCCATGAGGCACAGGGTCAAGACTGATTTGCATATGGCCATGTCTGAACTGGAGTGGCGTGGTGAGCAAAATAACGATGGATTAAACCCAGATCTGTGACTGGGGGTGAATGTTTTGCCATTGTGCAATATTCTGTCCATCATCCTGTGTGTTTTGCTCATCTGCAAGAGGCCAGGGGACTGGTCCTCACTCTGCTGGTTTCTCACAATAAGCAGCTGCAGAGGGAAAATAATTAATCAGGTCGCCCTCCACTCAATTCACATACCAAAAACAACTAGACCTGATTAATACGGGTACTGCCTCTCAATATCTTATCGAGAGGGTACGGGAATTCATTTCATATATCCCACCAACAATCCTTCATTATAACACAGGTATTGTCTCAACTTGTTTACGCCCGACTTCTTTCAATTTAAAACAACCTTAAAATTCCAAGTCACTGGGCCC
Source organism: Triturus cristatus (assembly GCF_964204655.1). NCBI lineage: Eukaryota > Metazoa > Chordata > Amphibia > Caudata > Salamandridae > Triturus > Triturus cristatus. The sequence goes on from NC_140591.1 coordinate 1,195,581,040, forward strand.
GATTCACAGAACTAACTTAAGACAAAATCCTAAACTTACTACTTTTGGTATTCACAGAAGGCATTTAGTAGTAGTAAAGTTAGGATTTTGTCTTAAGTCTGTCTTAAGTCTGTCTTAAGTTTATCTTAAGTTTGTCTTAAGTCTGTCTTAAGTCTGTTTAAGTTTGTCCTAAGTCTGTCTTAAGTCTGTCTTAAGTCTATCTTAAGTCTGTCCTAAGTCTGTCCTAAATTTGTCTTAAGTCTGTCTTAAGTCTGTCTTAAGTCTGTCCTACTACTTTTGGTATTCACAGAAGGCATTTAGTAGAAGTAAAGTTAGGATTTTGTCTTAAGTTTGACTTAAGACTTAAGACAGACTTAAGACAGACTTAAGACAAACTTAAGACAGACTTAAGACAAACTTGAGAAAAACTTGAAACAAACTTAAGACAAACTTAGCCCAGCGAACACCCGGTTGACCAAAAGTGACAGGGGCATTCTTCAACCCAAAGGTCATCACCCGAAACTGGTAGTGCCCCTCTGGGGTTGAAAATGCTGATGTCTTCATGGCCCCCTTGGTTAAGGCAATCTGCCAGTACCCATACGTAATGTGCTGAGGAACTTGGCAGCTCCCAACCCATCAATGAGCTCATTAGCTCTGGGGATGGGGTGCGCGTCAGTCCTAGTGATGGCGTGGCAGCTCCCAACTCATCAATGAGCTCATTAGCTCTGGGGATGGGGTGCGCGTCAGTCCTAGTGATGGCGTTGAGCCCATGGTAGTCCACGCAGAACCGCAGTTCAGGAGTGGAACAGGGTGCAGCATTCTTTGGGAACAAGACCATTGGGCTGGGCCAAGGACTGTTGGAGGGCTCTATCACCCCTAATGTCAACACCTCGGAGACCTCCTCTTTGATGCTGACTCTCACCCGATCAGTCAACCTGTAACTCTTGTGTTTCACAGGAGGGCTGTCATCAGTGTCCAGGTAGTGGGTAGACCAGTGAATAACCCCTATGGTCAGGGAGAACAGCGTGGTGAACTGCCCCAACAATTGGTGACAATCACTCTGCTACCCTGAGGACAGTGTAGGGGAGAGGATCAAACCTTCCACTGACCGATCATGTTACTTGGTAGACAGGAGGTCAGGGAGAGGTTCACTCTCCTCTTCCACCCGATCATCTGTCGCCAAGAGCATGCTCACTTCGGACCTCTCAAAGTGAGGATTGAGGCGGATCACACCGAGGACCGTCGAAGGGTTCCTGGGAGCCTGCAAATTCACCAGGTAGGTGAAATAAATTATTCACTCTACCACCTCAAAAGGCCCAGTCCACTTGTTTTGCAAGGCACACGGTTCGACTGGGGCCATGACCCACACTTTCTGGCCAGGCTGAAACTCCACCGGAGTGGCATTCAGGTCATACAACCGTTTCATCTCTTCCTGGTTGCTTCCAGGTTCGCCTGAGTGAGTAAAAGAAGTGGGTGACAAGCCTGTCAAAGGTCTTGTCCTACCCCAAATGTCCTGCCAAAGGCACATCATGAGCCAGACCCAGTAGGAAGGTCCTGAAGCACAGGGGTACCATCAGCACACGGGCTGACCCAGGCTCAGCGACCTTAGGCTCGCTATATAGGAGACTATTCTCCAAGCAAATCCAGTGTGATCCAGACTGATCACCAGCTGCCTTGTTTGCAGCCTTCTGCCACAAACCCTCTAGAGAAGGGCATTCCTTCTGTTCCCTGTAGAATTCTTCCCTGATGGGACCACCTTCTTTCTGCCGATGGGTCAGCTCAGAGAAGTCCCCCAGTTCAGCTACCTGCTCCCCTGTCGGTACTGGGGCATCTCCCTTAAGGTCAGCCTCCTCCCGGACCGTGGGAACCTAAGGGGCAGGTTTCCAGCACCCCCTGCCTTTCCTCTTGGCAGGAACCTGGGCCACTCTTTCAGGCTCCAGGTTCTTCTGATCACCCTTACTGGCTGCCATTGATCGAGTGGTCATGCATTCCCACTCTGGCATTCTAAGCATCTCCAAGTGAGACCTGAGCTCAACATCCTTCCACAAGGACTGCTCCAGGTCATTACCTAACAGACATTCTACAGGCATGGTGGGGCTCACAACCACCCTCAAGGGACCTGAGACCCCTTCATTTAAAGTGAACCTGCGCCACTATACACTGGCGCTCTGAGATGTCCACAGCAACTACCTGGTGGAATGCTCCAGGAACTACTTGCTCCTCAGAGACCAGGTGACACCGGATTGAGGTCACACTGGCTCCAGTATCTCTGAGAGCTTCTACCCTTCTCCCATTTATGATCACCCAGGTACTGTATTTCTTAGTGTTAGCAGGCACCTGGCTTCCTTGGACCATCTCACTGTCCCCTAGTGAGAAGAGGGTCATTTCTGTGGGATCCCTACCCTCCTATGGGTACCTCTCCTTCCCAAGCACCACACTAGCCAACACCTTTGACTGCTCACCGGTGGGGGGCTGTGCCCTCTTGGGACTCTTGGGGTCCTCCTTCAAGTGACCCACCTGCTCACAGGCATAGCACTTGTGGTGGGTGGTCTCTGCAGGCTTTCCTGAAGAGAACCCTTGTTTCTTATCTTCTGGGGGATGGTAACCTTTACCCTGGTTATTAGTTTGGGCCCTTGAGAGAACTCCTGTGTTTAACCCTTGTCCCCCTCACTCTTTCTGCTGGGGACCCAGCCCACCTTTGGCACAGTCTCCCCCATATACCTTCCTGTGGACCCTGGTACTCACCCAGCGGTCCGCCTCCATAGCAAGCTTTCTGGGGTCAGTCAGCTTACTATCAGTTAAGTGCTGGCGCAGCTCTGCAAAACATAGACTAGACAAGTGCTCCCACACAATCCAATTGTACAGCCCCTGAAAATCTGTTACATTGCTGCACTTCACCCAACCATCCAGTGCCCTGCAGAAAGAATCCACACATTCCAACCATGTCTGGGAATCAGTTTTCTTACTAGACCTAAACTGAACCCAGTATTTATCAGGAGGCAGACCACACCTAGTGAGAAGGGCCTCCTTCATATCACTGTAGGAGAGGTTGTACACCTTATCCAAAGCCAACAAAGTATCCCTCCCCTCTTCTGAGAAATGAGGCCACAATCCTGCCCCTTAATGCTTTTCAGGGACCCCATTCATGTGTATAGCTGCCTCATAGCCCTGAAACCACCTTTGTATGTCATCACCCTTTTTAAATTCCTTGCCTACATTCTTAGGAATGCGCACAATCCTGTCTGAGTGCACTGAGGAATTGCTGCCACCATCCGTGCTAGATTTACTCTTTAATTCCAGCTCCTTGAGCCTCTCAAACTCTATTTGATGCCTCCTAGCTTACCTTCTGTCCTCCAGCTCCTCTGGACACAAACTACTTCTGCCTGGCCTGGAGGGACCCCCTCTCCCAAAAGCACATCTACCCTAGGAATATGCTCTTCAACCTCCACACTAAGGTCTCCCGACTGCCCACTGACATGTCTGGCTGCTACACAGGCCCTCAGCGCCTTTCGTAGCTCCTCCTTCCTGGTGAGGCCTCTGACTTGGACCTTTAGGTTTTTATAAATAACCTTCAAATCCTTGACATTGTAGGTCTCCAAACTTTCCTCCTCAAAGACCACTTCTAGGGATGCAATTGATGATGCTGCTGTACTCGGCATGATGCAGTAGGAAGTCTAAGTTCAAAAAGATGAAAAGACAAAAATAGATTTAAAAAAAAAGAAACAGTGTGTGGTACTTAATGGACTGTGATATGGAAGAAGTGCACACCAATCACTGTAGGTCAAGTGCAAACACAAGTCCTATCCTCAACCAATGTTAGAAATGGGGGTCTCTAGTTGGCAATGGTTTGCAACTTTGTCCGAATAGGGACCCTTCCTTCTAGTCAGGATAAGGGGTATACACTACAGAAATAACCGCTGGCACAAGCAGTCAGGCTTATCTCAGAGGCAGTGTGTGAAGCATTTGCACATAACCAACAGTAATACAGTGAAAACACTACAAAAGGACAGCACACAGTTTTAGAAAAATAACCAATATTTTATCTGTGCACACAAGACCAATAACAATACAAATCCACCATACAGTTCTAAGATATATCAATACTCAACAAAAGACTTGAAATAGAGTTCTTAAAGTTGATAGCTCCATCCAGGGCCAGCACGGTGTCGTGAACAACAAATCCAAACAGTTCTGACTGTCCATGGTGTCGCGGGCCAGCTATGGCGTCAGGAAGAACTGAAAAACAGTACCTTTAGAAATGCAGGGCTTCGGTGACCTGTCGTTGAGCCATGAAGAGCCGGTGTCAAAAGGCATCAGTTCCGGAGGTCGGGGCAGGAGCCATCAGGCCCTTGAAGTCACACACGTTGCAGATCGAACTCCTCACGGTTGAAGTCAGGAGCGCCGGCAGGTGTCGAGCTGCCGTGCGAAGTGCTGTGGTGTGGCGTGCAGTGCACTCAGGACGTGGTGCAGGCAGCGGCTCGTTGACAGACGTTCAGCGGCATCAGTGACAGCATGGTTGCAGTGCAAAGTGATGTTGTGCTCGTCGCGGTGCTGGCAGGTCTCAGTGCAAGCAGCAGTGTCATCATTGCGGGAGAGCTGTCGTCGGCTGACGAACTGGAGTTGATCCTGCCAGCCTCAGTATGCCAAGGCTGCGGTGCGGGATGAGGGCTGTGTGTCATATAATTTACAAGTGGTGCCCTCGAACCACGGTGCAAGCAGCCGCGTTCATGTCAGCATGGAGTGGCGTTGTCGGTGACACCAGAGAGGTGGCATGAAGCAAGTTGGTGCAGAGTGCGAAGCCCACAGGTCGTGGTGCAAGCAGCAGCTCGCTGGGGGCGACGGCATCGGATGGCGTCATCGATGAGACCAGGGTTGCAGTGCAAAGTTCGGCAGTGCCCTCTGCGGTGCCTTCAGGACACGGAGTCGGACGCTGCATCGTTGACGGCGTTGAGTTGCTTTTTCTTCTGTTGCCGCACAAAATACACAGTTCCCAGTGCTGTTATCAGATGAACTTGAAGTCTTTGCTGGTCCTGAGACTTCTTGAACAAGAGGCAAGCTCTATCTCAAGCCCTTGGGGACACTCACACAAACAAGTTGTAGAAAGTTCAGTCCAGTCCTTTCACTGCCCAAGACAGAAGTAGCCACTGCAGGCCAACACAGCAAAGTGGTAGTTCCTCCTCACAGCTTGTCCAGCTCTTCTTCTTGGCAGTCTTGTTGGTCCCAAAATAGTTCTAAACTTCTGGGGTCTGGGCCATACTGCATTTCTCTTTGTTCTCTTAGGCAGAGAATATCTGTGGTTAGTCCAAACCCGTTTGGTCCTCTCTGGCCCAGCTTCTCGGCAGGAAGTGGAGACAGCATTGTTGAAGGGAGACCAGGCCCATTCAGGTGCAAGGAAATCTCCTCCCACTACTCTAAATGCAGCCCAGGCCTATTCAGCCCAGCCCTGACTCATCCACGAAAGGCGGGACACACTTCAACCCCCCCAGTGGCTGTCTGAAGAGAATGCACATCCCCAGCCCCTGTCACTCCAAACCAAGACAGTCCTTCCACAACCCAGCTGAGGCACACAGGATGGCCAAGCAAGAAAATATCCACTTTCTAAAAGTGGTATTTTCAAACACTCAACATAAAAATCATCTTTACTAAAAGATGCATTTCTATATTCTAAGTTCAGGCATACTAAACTCTTCCAATCTTGTCCCCATGGGAAGTTACGCGTATACGATGTTATAAGTAAACTCTCATTCTATTCTATGGGACAGATAGACTTTCAATAGAGAAAAACTAAATACACTGTATTTCACTATCAGGACATGTCACACACACCAGGACATATCCTCCCCTTCACATACACTGTACCCTGCCCATAGAGGTAATTTGGGACTACCTCAGGGATGATTTACATGCAACAAAAGGGAAGGTTAGGGCTTGGCAAGTGGGTGCATGTGCCAAGTCAACATGGCAGTAAAAACTGCGCGCAGACACTGCAGTGGCAGGTCTGAGATACTTTTACATGGCTACTCTTGTGGGTGGCACAATCAGTGCTGCAGGCCCACTAGTAGCAATTGATTTACAGGCCTTTGCACTCTCAGTGCACTTTACTAGGGACTTACCAGTAAATCAAACATGCCAATCATGGGAATAACAATCCATAGCATAATTTTCAGTAGGAGCACTTGCACCTTAACGCTGAATAGCAGTGAGAAAATGCAAAGAGACACTAAATCAGCAAAACAGAGTCAACACCAGGAAGTCAGAAAGCAAAAAAAAGACAGGGGAAAAACGCCAAAATATGACAGGTCCAACAGCATGTGACCTGGTGTTGTTGTTGACACCTGTCATATGAACTGCCTCTAATCCTGCTATAGTAATCGCTCTTCGCTGGATCTGCAAACTAATATAACACAAGCTGTCACCCTGCCACCTTACTCCTTGGGAGCCCGCAAACCCATGTGTGGAATGCCTCAAGGTTCATTGCTGAGCTTCTCTCTCTTCAACGCATACATCATCCCTCTGGCCAATCCGCACACAAGACATCAACATCCTCTAAACACCTATAACACACAACTCACACTCTCCCTCTCCGGATAAGATCCCCAACACAAGAAACAAGTTCACCTACTGCATGCTTGAAGTCGCTAACTGGATAAAAAACAACTGTCTCAATCTTTGCATCAACAAGACAGAAGTAGTGATCTGCAGCAAGAACACCTCACCATGGGACTCCAAATGTTGGCCGACTGAACTCGGACCTAAACCCACACCCAGCACCCATAACAGGAACCTCTAACTAATCATTGACAGCAAACTAGACATGACTGCATAGTCCACACCATCAGGGCATCCTGCATCTGCTTCCACACTCTGAAGATGCTGAGGAAGAACTTCATAATGACTTCCAAGCAACACTGTCACTCATGCCCTAGTCACCAGCAAGTTGCACTACGGGAATACCCTCTATATCCTGGGATCACCAAGCAACTCACTAGAAGACTACAAACCATCCAGAACACAGCAGCCAGGTTCATCCTCAACCTCCCATACAGAACTCATATCATAACACACGGAGCTCTGCTGTCTCCCGATACACAAAAGTGTTCATGTCTAACTCCTCACACACACCTCCAGGGCACTATACAACTTAGGCCACACCTATCTGAACAGTTGCTTCTCCTTCCACTAAGCATCCAGACATCCTCTCTCCGCAGGACTTCTACTAGCACACATCCCATGAATACACAGAACCAGATCAGGAGGACATGCGTTCTCTTACATCACTCCTAAAAAGTGGGATGGCATCTGACTCCACCTCAGAACCTCCTTCTCTCTTCTTCAATTCCAAAAGAAGCTGAAGACTTAGCTTTTCAATTAACCAACCTATTATAACCGTCACTAGGCACACACGTATTTGCTTCAGAGCTAGGAAACCCTCACGGTTAATAGTGCGCTTTACAATACACATAACATAACTTGAAAAATAACCTCTAGTCCCCAGAAAATGAGTGCTGGTCCCCACCACCTCCAACTGCCAGCATAATCTTAGAATTGCCACTAAGTGTGCTTTTAATCCCTCCTTATGGAATATTGTGGATATGAATACGTTTAACGTTAAAGCAGACTTGCTATTTCTGTAATATTTCACGAAATTTTTTACATCGTGGCCTAAAACTGTATGTGACTATTTCAAATGAAAACTAACATTGGAAGCACTTTAGTAAGATAGCTTTCGCCTTTTCAAAGAAACAGTAGTGCAATTGAGAACACTGCTCTTCATATTTAGAATTCATAAGCAGACCCCTTAAAAAGTATTTTGGCAAGGCCATCTTAAAACCCTCCGAAAGTCCCCTACCTTGAAATGGAATTTCACATTAATGATACTGGCAAGGGCATTCCTGGATGGCAGAAGTGGTAATTAGATGCAATCTATTTATATGTTACCTTCCCAAATGTTCTTGATATTGCCGTTTGAAGGGGCCTTGTGATTGCATTTGGTAACCACTGCACAATCCATCTTCTTTTCCCTCATCCAAAAAATTCTCCGCAAAGTAATTACTGACCGGGCACGAGTCCAACCTCTGCAGGTAAAAGTTGCTTGGATAGTAATTGTGGACTGCTGCCTAAGTAAATGTAAAGTGAAAATGAAACGAGAAGCAGTTCATTTGAGAAACAAAATACAGTCAGCCTAGGTGGCCAATTTATAATTCTGTATACACAAATTAAAACGTAATTGTTACAGTGTTACCAAAATGCAATCCCTGTCAGATTCTGAACATTAGCTTGGATATTCCACAAAAGATATTAAGTTGTGTGAAATGTGGCAGATTCACTTTTTCTAATTATTGTATCGGTTTGTTTATCAGAATAAACGTATCAAAAAGAAATCAGCGTAGAGTGTGCCGAAGAAGACAATGGGGCATATTATCAAGACAGGCGATAAAATTATCGCCTGTCTTGTTATGTGAAGGAAATCTAACCTGAGCTTCAATTGGAATTCCATAGAGCATATTATCAAGCCAATTATTGCCGTTTTAGCGGCAGTTTTCTGCCGCTAAAGCGGCGATAATTTTATCGCCTGTCTTGATAATATGCCCCTTGGTTAGAAAAGAGATGAGACAGTGTCTGTTTTGTGCCGATTAAGAGTACATGTCCAAATGCATCTACGCAAGTATGAAAGAGTTATAAAACCAGCAGCACAATCAAGGTAGCATTGCACGGTTTCGCGAAATGCGCAATAGTCTGCAAGTGGGTGTTCGTCCGGCAAATATTTGTGTGTTGTATCAATACAAATGACCATACCTAGAAAAAAATGCAAACTTTGAAAAATGAACTAAATGGGCAAAACTTTGCTCCGCCTACGATAAAACTTAGAATTTACAAGGACACATTTGAAAAAGTATCACACCACTGTGAGCATGACGGAAGCTCTAAAAAGACATCTCAGTAGCTATGATGTGCCTGAACATATCAGCACTCTGGTGGGAGACCAACATTTGGAGGGACACTGAACACTTCCATTCTTTCCAGCAAGTTTGCAATCAATGTTGGCCATTGCTGCAGTCAGATGTCAAACTACTGAAGGGATGAATGTTACAAATTTCAGTATCATAAACAAATACATTCTTTCACCCTCCCCCCCACACACGCACACATGTATGTACACACACACACACACACCCCAAGGCAATTCCATACTTCTCCATATCGTTGTATGGCTCCCTGGTGGAGTGCGCCACTGTTACTCTAGAGTCTAGACAGAGTGCACCCATGGTGGTCTGACAAATGGGAATCACGCATGGTCAAGGTAAGTCATGACAATGTGTTTTTGTGTCAAAACACAGTATGCAGTTTGATTTAGACACAGTTTAACTACCATGACCTGCTACACAAGAGGCAGTGCAGATAGCATATGACCATGAGTATTAATACCAGGTGACCCCAACATAATGTGTCAATTTCAACCAGTCCTGGATTTTTTTCCAATTTATTCTTCATATTAATTTATAGAAAATATAGCAAGTTCTGTTCATCAGGGAGGCCATAATGCTCCAGAGAGTTAATTCTTTCCACCCAGACTGCTTCTCACTAAAGAAGTCATTCCATTTCTCTTCCGTGTAAAGGTCGATTTTTTTGCAAACCCAATGCTTACTCTGAAATTTCTGGCGATTTGGCTAGTCTTTAGCTCTGTTTGAGTTTGTGTTCTTCTCGAGTATGGTTTACTTGTGTTCCCCAATGTGCATTTTAAGTTTCCTCGATGTTTGGCAAATAAAGATCCTTGAACACTTTCATTTTATTAGATATATTATATGGTGTGTATCACAAGTTGCATATGTATTAATTGGAATTTGTTGTCCTGTAAACGCAGGGTTTATTTTCATTTTGTGAAGCGTGCAAATACCAATGGGTGTCTTGGCATGAGGATCTGTAGTGCAGTTTAATTATGAAAAAACTGTACTGCAGCAGAATTATGAAGAAAAAAATTGGATTTGAGGCGCTTGAGGAATGGGAGGAGATTCTTTTCAGCATGGATAAGTCAGGACTGTATTCCTGGGACTCGAGGTAATCAAAATAAAAAAAAACGATTTTTACCTCAGAGAGAAACATAAGCCTATGCTCCCTTGGCAACATTAATCAATATGCACAAGTTATCATAACAAATCAAATGTAATAATTTTGGTTATGTTGAATCAAATCCAAGAAACACAGTTCTTAATGATTGTATGACAGGTGCTCCAGTGAACACTGCAGTGAAACGTGACATAAGTCAATATTTATATGCTAAGTGTAGTAATACAAAGGGAGAACTAAAACAAGGTAGACATACTCACAATCAAGTTTTCAATATTGACCCCAATTTGGAGTACAATTTCAACAATACCAATCGATGATAGTCTACGTGTTAGAGTGTCAACATTTTGACCCTTAAATATTATTTTACAGGGTCTTCATCAGGATAGGTTGGTAGCATCAGTTATCAGAAAGAAGCTGAATCCGTTATTTAGAGTTTTCAAGATTGGTTGGTCTCAGATTTATATTCTCCTTGTGGTAACAGTGATGGAACACAGATAATGCATCAAAAGGTCCCAAATGTTATCCACCGTCAGAAGATCAATGTTGAAAATAAGGCCATGGAACTCAATAAAACAGATGGACACCTGTTTAATTCAGTTCCAAGGCACTCCCTGCAGCCCTTATGCCCAAATTACCGTCCGCCACTGCATGCACAACTGGACCTGCTCCTTCTGCAGGGATAGGCAGCCTGCAGAGAATCCAGCAGAAAAAGGATTGAACTCACTTCGCCCTGCTCACTAGACTGCTCTCAGCAGAAAAGTCACTGACTTTGTTGTGAGCAAAGGGAGTATTTTTGAAAGTGATCTTATTTTCAGTCCAGGAAATTTGGAAGGAAAATGCATGTCATGTTTACAGACTTCTGTCTGCATTATGTTCCAGAGCTGATGTCTCTCACATTCTGAAATCAAGTGCAGAAATCAGTGGCGGACAGTAATTACAACACATGGGTGTTGAGGGAAGCCTCACACTCATGCATTCACATATATGCACACACCCATTCACAGCACACTCTCACATATACACATACATTCACACATACACACAAGCACGCACCAAACATTAAATAAAAACATAAAACGTACCGTTGCAGCATTTTGGGTGGCGGGAGGGAAGTCTCCGAGATGCCAGGAGGCTAGGGACTGCCGCCCCCTCTCATTGTAGACTCTTGGTCAGCCAATGAGAGGAGGCGGCAGTCCCTGATATGTAACAGAGTGGGATGGGGGTCAGTGAGACTTGCTGGACCCTATCTCACTCTGTGACGAGGCATCAGAGATAGTCACTCAGCCCTGGGTACTTCAGGGCTTAAAACTGAAGCGCCTAGGTCCGAGGCTATCAGTGAGGGGACGAACCTTGAGGTCTCTGCAGGGGTGACGAGGTCACGCCGTGGGATGTGATATTTTCAGCCTGGTATTGTGAAGTTCAGGCAGCCAGGCATCTGCTCATTTTGTGCATGTATAGCACCTGACTGCCTGACCTGAAGAAGAAGAGTGTCTGTCAGACTGACCTTTGCTCAGCCTGACAGACACTCTTCATGTCAGCAAAAAGGTGGAAAGGAGGGGGTGGGGCAGTCTTCCCCTGAGGATTGCCACCTACTGCCAGAAATTAATAGACTGGCCGTAGCGGGCACCGGGCAATCCTCCGGTGCGCCGCACGGGTGGAGGCTGGTTTTGGGCCCCTGAGGGCCGTTTTTGTTACATGGCCGTTTTTGCAGCATAGCTGCAAAATCGGCCCTGTAACAAAATTGGCCGAAAACCGGCCCTGGCAAAGAGCTCGGCGGCACCCCCAATCTCCCGGGGGAGGGGCCGGACGAGCACTTTGCCAGGGCCGGTTTTGGTTCCCAGTCCGGCCCTGTTAGTAGACCAGCAGGCAAGACAAAACAGTTGCAAACGACTTCAGGAAGGCGAGTTGTTAAGCCAAAGTGTTCTTCCAGAAGCCATATCATCCTTGGATGCATTTCAAGCTTCGAGTTTTGAGGTGATTTAGAGAGGGTAAGAGAGTAAATATAGTGATCGTTTGCACCAGAGGAAATACTTTAATGTATGTTTGAATTTACTGTTTTCTTTTTCTGGAGGGCACTCTAAGAGGATCTAGATCTCGTGAACCGTCAGTTAAATTAGACAGGTTTCCATTTTGCTCAAAATATATATTTTTTTATAAGATTACGTTTTAAAGAAAAATATGACAAATATTATGAAACACACAGTTGATATGTGACTGTCATTTTGAAAATCAAAAATAAAGTGGTTAAAAAAATATTATAAAACACTACTTACTTCAATGGTCAAAGCTACTACCTAAGACGAACACAGGTGTAAAAACGGACGGCATAGGCATACCTAGGCTGCTGACATTCTCTTTGCAGTAGAATTATCGATTTCAAGTTTCAAGAGTATCCTCGGAGCACTGTACCAGAGAGACATTCACGCTCTGCCTTTCTTTTGATCAACTCGCATCTTTTACAAGCCTGCAGGACTGCTCATCATTATGTGTGCAATGTGACCCTTGCACATCCATCTGTGCGGCTGAGGCTATGTATTGTGCACTGTATCAAAGGGCATGTGCGAGGCCTGAGACAGTGTGATCGATGTAACCCAGATGAGGGAAGAAGGTCACTCCAGTGGTGTAAATGGGCGACAGCCTCCAAAATGTGTGGGGACCGGTACCTCTGTTTTTACAAATTAAGCAATGTACACAATAACAAGAAAAACTTCAAAAACCTGGCTGTTAAACATACCACTGCACTCCAATCCTTTAGCGACAGGTATATCATTGAGGCCGCAGTTTCTGCTTTAGAAATTCCTACTCATTCATTCATTTGGATCCAAAATTCCAACAAAGCAACTGGGGAAACATGTGACTAAGTGAATTTTTGTACTGACTCCAAATGTGTGACTGCAAAATAAAGAACCCCTCGCTAATATTATTTGATTAGGTCACAGTTTCCATCTAGGGTTGAACCTGGCAGTGAAAGAATGCTTAATGGTTTTAAAGCCATTTTTGAACTCCTGGCTTATCTTAAAACATCAACTATGTAAATTCCGTTGCAAGACAAAATATTTCACATTAGTGTTGCATGAAAGACAGTTGCCACATTTGTCCCATGCTATCTGACCGTCGATTGTCTCAGAGTTACTAAGCAATGATGGACTGCTCTTCAGTTTTAATGAAGGAGGAAACACAGGTATGAGTTTTTGACTATCTAATGATATCCACACAAATTCAAATTCAATTTTTTTTATTTGATTTAGTTCTCTACTGAGAACAACAAATAAGAAGTTTAAAAACAGCAAAATTACATCTGTGACTTTAAAAACTTTGTAACATTCATCCTAATATAAATTTATAAAAAGTTTTAAAAATTTGAACAGGTTATAACAAGTAAATTCATTAGGAGGTGATTTTAAAAGAGAAATCAAACTCTGTACATTTGCACAGATGCACTTTGTTTGGATTGGCTTTAAGAACCTCTTTCTAGCAGCAACGACTGTGGGATTAGGGCATATGAACAGTGCATGTATCAAGTATTGAACTCCTCCTTGACAGAGGTCACATAGGCTTCCGACATTTTTATTTTGTGTCCAATTGCAAGTTAGGGATTTAAAAGGGAGAATCCCAAGTCGAAGAAAAATCATGCATCGCCGGGCACCGTGACTTAAAGTAAAAGTAAGATAGTGTTGCCTTTGCTTAAATTCCATTGAGTCTGCATATGCCTTGTACAGTAGCAGTTTTGAACAGTGTAAAATGTCAAGATCGTAACTTATTCTTGGAGCTGAGTGTTTTAAAAAAAGTTTCAAGTGTGCCGGGGTCCAGGATTTCAGCAGATCCACTGCATTCTGGTAACTTCAGTGCAAATGTTAGATTTTGATAAAAACCTTTTTTTGTATATCCACACAATAGTCTCACTGAACTAGAAATGTTGTTAAGAAAGGAAATCTAAAGGTCTAAACGTGCTAATAACCAGATATGATAAAGGTAAAGCTGGATAGACACTGACATTTTCACACAGAAGACACCAGCTTACACTGTTTCATCCTGTTGTAAACCAAGAAGATCACAGGACATCTTCCACTGCTTCATGTGTTATACTTGCCAGAGTCATGCAACTGGTCATCAGTCAACTTCCTATTCTAAGGATAAAGGTGACTTCATGTTCAATCAGTTCTCCCTAAAAAAGTATAATTACACTGAGAAGCAAATAAAAATGAAGAACTTTAAATGAAATAAAACAATTTGCGAAATAGTAAAGGAAGGTGGGGTCAGCACTGATTTGGACTGCTAATGAATAACCATAAGTGAATGATGCAGATCACTATGATAGGAAGCAGGACAACGTTGCCAAACTGGCACATTATAATGTGTGAATAAACATATTGGCATGTTTATTTAAAAGAGGCGAAGTGTGTCATTCAGCGAAGAAGGCTAACAGCATGCTTCGTCACTTTAGCAACACAGAGTTGCAACATATTTACTAGAATAGGGTACAGGCCTCCGTTTCTCCCTGCGCTGGCGCTAACCTTAGCTGACTAGCGCCAATGCAGCCACCCTTGCACTATTGTGCAAGGGTGCCTGTAATGAGGAGAAGATTGTTCATGTACAGGCAGGTCCCCCTCCCTGCACGTAACACATCTTTAAATGCCGTTTTGTATTTCTATGTGTGCTGCTTAACGCAACACAAATAGAAGTTGCAAAACTGCATTTTTTTTTTTATGATTGTTTATGCGCAGGAAGGGGGGCCTTCCTGAACATAAACAATCATAGGCAATTTGTGGTTTCTATGGGGGCTGCACAAAGCAGCACACCTGGAAACAGCAAGAACGAAGAGAAATAAAGCATTTCTCCTTGTTTTGCCTGTTTAAGACGAGGTTTTCCCTGGTCTTAATTTTGGCGCTGCCTCCTTGCGGCAGCCCTTGTAAATGGGGGGCACCGTCAAAATCAATGGGTGTTGTAGTAGAACGCCCACCATAACACCCATTACCCATCCCTTTCACACTAAATACAATGTAAAAGGGTGCCTTATTTACAAGGCAGCTTTAAGCCATGTTACGTGGCTTAACGCTGCCTTGTAAATAAGGCGAGGCCCCTTTCGTCATCACTGAGGATTGTGGCTTGTAAATATACCCCTTACTTGTCACTGTCAGAAATTATTTCAAGGTTGAACATCAAAGAGTGAAGTTTGCACTTAAGAAATTAAAGAAGTCCAATAAGAAACTAAGATTATCATCAAGTTAGGGATAAACAGAACTAGCTCTTTTGACTAACTGCATTTTATAGTACGTTTTGGAGTACTACAGTAATGCTCACAAAGTCCTACAAAATGCAGTTTACAAACCTACATGACGGAGGGCTCCACTTCCGATTATCCTGTCTTTTCTATGCAGAGATCACTGCCACAAATTTAGGTCTACCTTTTAGTAGTAAATATTCGATGGGCGGAGGGCAGTGTCTAGAGAATGGGGGATACTTATGCCTAAATGGAAGGGACTTAGGCGTGGGTATCTAAAAACAAAATACCCACCCACACAAGAGTAGGCCCACTGATACATACAATCCATCAATCAATCAGTGGGTTTATATAGAGTTGCTAATCACTTGGGGGTTCTGTCGAATAACCACATCTTCAGAGATACAAACTGCACTTCTAAAGTTACTGCAGCCAAAAAGGTCCAAAGATAGTGGTACATGTGCTCCAGCTCAGTCCTGAAGAAAGCCCAGCACCACTTACAGCCACTCACAACACACTCCGAGACAAAACAGTAGAGGCAGGGGCTGAAAATAGCACCACATTGGCAATAGTATTATAATTAACAAAAATTATTTCTATTTTTTTTTTTTTTATAACTTTATTTTTGTGCAGGCATGAAAAGATTACAGATGTGGCACGTCCATACCATCATGTCAAACTTACATCTTGTTATTAGTCCACAGCCGTTATGCCCATAACCCTGAGGCCGGGCCGCAACACCTAGGTATTCCAATAGTGTGCAAATGTTTCCAATGTTACGCGTTCCACATGGAACCCCACGATCCTGTTTTTTGTCTATTTTCTCCCACAACACCCCCCCCCTTCCCCCACTACCCCCTACAGAACTAATAGCACGTCCCCCTCCAGGGTTGACAGATAGCTCCCAAGTCCATCCAACTATGTGTCACCAGTCCACCGGTTTCATTCGTGCATAGTGCATTAGTGCTTGTCCCCCCTCCCATAACACAATATAGCATCTCGCATGTACGGAATCTCTAAATGAATCACTGTCACTGTCTTGTACGGGCACTCATCGTTATCAGGTGGTCCCTCCCGCCCATCCCCGCCATCTACCCCTCTATGTGTGTCCTCC
Organism: Triturus cristatus; assembly: GCF_964204655.1. Classification (NCBI taxonomy): domain Eukaryota; kingdom Metazoa; phylum Chordata; class Amphibia; order Caudata; family Salamandridae; genus Triturus; species Triturus cristatus. The sequence goes on from NC_140591.1 coordinate 1,195,597,422, forward strand.
TATGTGTCCCACCTCTAGGCCATGGTATTGTCTCCATTTGCTCCATATCTTTCAATTAATTATTTCTATTTTTAAACGAAATATATATATTTTCAAAATGTTAATAGTTTTAGCATTTGTAGATTTATTCATATATAAATCCTCTCCTGCACCTAGAAGTATCTTTAATTGAAAAAGTATATATATAATTATTCTGTCATTAAAAATGTAATAGTTACTGTAATATTAAAATTATAATACATTTTAAGATATAGGTTAAATCATTATTAGTAGTTACAAAAATTTATACGTACCCTTTTAATACATTTTTAATACATTTTCATTAAAATATATTTTAATGCATGTGGAAGGGATTATTTAATATCTATTTTTTTAAATATTCAATTTTTAAATTAATTAAATGTATTATATATAATTAATTAACACACATTAGTTCTAGATTTAAAATATATAAAATTGTTTCACATTAATATTGTAGAACATAATATTTTGAATATTTTGTTTGAAGCTTAATGAACTTTATTAAGTTCTCCTATAATTTACAGTAGAGAGAGCTCCGCCTACACTGAAAAGTTGCAAGTAGACACTTAACACTCAAAATCCTGTTCTAGGAGGCTCCACCAGGAGGTGGAGACATATATGTCTACACCTAGCAGTAACTGTACATTAAAAAATGGTGAATAGAAAAAAAATATAAAATTACTTCTAGCTGTAGGAGTAAATTTACATGTGAGTAAATCTACATATTTAAATCTTTGTCAATAGGGCCCAAAATGTTCATTTAGTAAATTGTTAGCTGATGTTGTGCTGATGTTGTGCTGTTGACGTTTGTTGTGCCGTTTACGTTTGTTTTGCTATTCAAGGCCACTTCGGGCTTTCTGATTAGGAGGATAACTAATGCGTTCTCCTTCCTTCTTAATAAGTGTTCAGAAGATCTCTGGGATAATGATATTTCTAATTTATTTAGGAATATCACACAAATATGCAATTGATCTTCTGAGTCTCTCACACAGGAAATTGCCAGATGGTAAGCAGGACACTGATATGATTTAGCTAAATATCTTGACAATATGGGTTGCAAACATGGACACATTTTTAAAGGCTCTGGGTACTGTCTGACCTTTCCTCTCAAAACCAGGCAATATAAAAGGTGAAAATTGCTATTAATTACTCTTAGCTAAGACAAATGGTACTCATTCTCTGGTGTAAAGTTGGCCTCTCAAGACTTCTTGGCTCTTTGGATGGCTGTGGATGGCAAGTCAACAGTTGCTCCTAGACTTATTTATACTACAGTTCAGTGGTAAAGGCATTCATAATTTGAAAAAACACATTAGCTATGCATATGATTAGCATAAGGTCATGAATGCACACCAAGTTCACAAATATATAAATATTTGCATCCTCAAAAGACAACAACGGCACTCAATATAACTTCAATAGTGACTGTTTTAATTTTCAATCACTTTTTGGTACACAGATCACCATATTCAATAATGAGATGAAATGGTTACTTCAAGGGGAGTGAGAAAGGGAAAGCGTGCTCATGTGTAAGACAGGTAAAAAGAAAGGGAGTCAAAGTTGGGGTACAATCAACAAATAATCAATTGTAGTTGTTGTACATGCTAGCAAACTGGCTATAATTTACAGTGACACCAGTTCACATCCGGACCTGCCTCTCACAGATTATTCCAATTTGACTGACCTATAAGTAGAATTATTCTATGCTATGCTGCAATTACGGTGCGGGTAAGCAGAAAGTGGTTTCTTTGCTCTAACAGAATAGAATTATCCCACTCATTTTGAGTAATTAGTTCATTTTGTGCATCTTCATCTCCACAGACCAACACACGGGGGCTATATCCTGACTACACCTACTTATAGGTCAGTGAGTAAGGCACTCCTCTCTTGCGTTTTTTAGCCTTCATATAGTATGGCAATTAATATCCGATATATGATTGTACCCCCAGGTTGTCTCCCCTTCCCCTGTCCTGAGGAAGACTCGTCAGCAGAAGTTGTAACTTACCCTCCATGCACCAGGGTTGAAACATCAACATTTTCCCCAAGTGGGCTTGTACCTGATATCACCACTGCCCATTCCACAGATGATATGTCTCTGTGCACCTTCTGAAAAAATTCTAATGTCAAATTGGAATAATCCGTGAGGGGCAGGACCGGATGTGAACTGGTGTCACTGTAAATTATAGCCAGTTTGCTAGGATGTACAACTACAATTGATTATTTGTTGAATGTACCCCGACTTTGGCTACCTTTCTTCTTATCTGTCTTGCACATGAGCACGCTTTCCCTTTCTCACTTCCCTTGGAGCAACCTTTTCATCTCATTATTGAATATGGTGATCTGTGTACCAAAAAGTGATTGAACATTAAAACAGTCACTATTGAAGTTATGTGGAGTGCCGTTGTTGTCCTTTGAGGATGCGAATATTTATATATTTGTGAACTTGGTGTGCAGTTGTGACTTTATGCTAATCTTATGCATAGCTAATGTGTTTTTCAAATTGTGAATGCCTTTACAACTGAACTGTAGTATAAATAAGTCTAGGACCAACTGTTTTCTATATTGATCGATACCCAGGTCCGTGGACATTTTTGGGTTACCCCATTATATTATAATGGTGGATGGCAAGTCAAGGCGTAGCTGAAAAAGGTGATGTGAGGTAGATGAACAGCACAATGTAGATAAACAGCACAAAGCATTTATCACAATTGCAATAAAGATGGGAGTCTGGAGCCGGAGAGGTTTCACATTAATAATTTCACCTTAGAAATAAGTATATATACAATAAAAAATAATATCAAATAGTAAAATGTACACAAGTAATGCATGCATTAAAAAGATAATACCAAGGTAAATTAAGGAACATTCACATACACTCTATACACTGTAAATAACCACCAAAGGATGTCAAACACCATAGTCTTCTACACAGTGTGACAAGATGCACTCAGTCTAAAAATGGTTCAATGATTAACATAATAATAGCGAACACTGTGCTGCAGAATAGAGGATTGCAACGTCTCACCAAAATCTTGTTACATTTTAATTGGTTAGCATGTTTTTGACATTTGTGATTCAGTGACAAGAGAAGCTCACTTGACGTAGTAACTCTATGAGAAATTATGTTGTTGGTTGAGTTGGGTAGTAACTTTGCTCAAGCAACAGCCACAATCTCTGTCATGGAGAACAACAAAAGTCACTAAATTAACCTGTGCTTAACCTTTCGGTACTATGGCACAAAAGAAGTTAGGCTTACCTTAGGGGAAATTTGTAAAGTATTTATGCAGCACACAAACAGTAATAAAGTAAAAACACAAAACACAGAAAAAATCCCACACAAATTCAGAAAAATAGAGTACATTTTAATAAATTAGTTGACATTAAGGTTGCAAAAATCCAATCAGTAGAACCAAAGCTATACATTTTTTAAGTTTAAGGTAAAAACGAGTGCCTAAAAGATCAAAGCGGCAACCGTGGGCATCTAGTTGCGCGATACCGGGTCAAAGTCGAAAAATATTGCCGACCACAATGCAGCGCGGGTCAGATACAGAAAGGGATTGGGCTCTGTTGGCACTTACCTTTGGACTTCAATTTCAGCAAAAAGTTGTCTGAGAATATAAAGTTCAGCAATTCAATTACCGCTGCTTTTAATCAGTTTTAGAAACAATTTCTTCTGCTTGTTGTTCATTGGTTGTTCATTCCATTTCGTACATTGATTAGGTCTAGGTGTGGTGCAGCAACTCCTTGGAGTCCATTGAACTGCAAGAATTTGATGCTGGGCAATTGGTCACCGTTTTTCTGAAATATTGAAGCCTGAAATAAGTTAGATAGGTGTGCCCACCATAGTGTTCAGCAGTGAAAATGGATTTGGCATATTGATAATACTAAAGTTTAGGCGGGCAATATGAAAACTAGTGAAACATATGTAAGGAGTGTAAATACTAAAAAATCAAATTTTCTATTGCATTTGCGAAAAGTATCAATTTATCACAAAGATAACGTTTTTAGCATTTTCCGAAAATAGTTATAACAATAGGTAATTCACATATTTACACATATAAGTAGGAAAAAACCCTATTTCAAGATTACATCGAAGCACCTTTTAGCTGAACAAAACCTTTGTGAACATTGAAACCTGCATTTCTAGTCTTGCTTTTTTCAATACCTAACAAATATCCTTTACTCTTTTAATTACACATCTAAAACGTAGTTCAATCTGTGCTGCTAATGCTCGCTACTTATTTATCTAAAAGTATGTCAAAAATCGGTCTACTGATGTTTACAACAACTTAGGTCTGCACATTGGACAACTGTGCCAAACTTGGGAGCACTTAACAGGTGATCATAGCATCAAATGCCCCAATTTAAACACATTTTTGGGGGGCAAAACAGATGTAGAGAAGAGCTAATCAGTAGACTCTAGCTACCTACGTTCCAATGTTAAATGCCCAGAATCCCAAAACAAGTGCAAGAAAGTGGGGAACAAATCAAAAGATGGGCTTTGTGCACGATTACCTTGCTTTATGTATTGTGCTGCTTCATTGTGTTGTAAAACCCAGTGGGCATATCATGATCATGTGCACAAGTGCACAAGGATGCAGAAGGTAGCCTTGTAGCTGTTTTTGTATGAAAATATGCTGCCTACAGGACATGTGCTAACTCACCAACTATATAAATAGGAGAATGCATGTCTGAGGATCCCAGAATGTTGGTTGTCGCTTCATTTGTTAGGTTGAGCCTGGGCAGTGCATGCGCTTCTCTGCGAGGCATTCTGCATTCAGTTAGGGACTTGAAGCTCTGCCCACTCTCCGCCCATATTTCTCCTTGGCTTGTGTTATTGTCTACTGTAAACTGTGGCTCTTCATTAGTCAATAGCCTTAGTAGTCCCGCCTTAGTACAGCCTTGTCTCATTTTGTATCCTCCCATGGCAACACCCCCTGTTGCGTGTGTTGTTACTCAGTAGCCTTTAATTACAGCCTCTGATCACTACTTTCTCAAATAACTGTGTCCTGCCTGCTGTTGCAGACAGGACATGCTATCTCCTAATGCTTTTTAAAAGATTTTATGACATGGGCGCCAAACGCATTTGCAATGCAATAGGTCTCACATTTGCGAGAGTTTAAGCTATTGGCAGTGTAAATGACAATGCCTTTTATTTATCTGTTTTAAAAAACAACACATAAATAAAAGGCATTCTCATTTGCAATGCCTATAGCTCAAACGCTCGTAAATGCGAAACTATTGCATTTGAAATGCTTGTTTGAGTTGAACTGTTTGCAGAGAATGAGCTACACTGTAGATTGGCGCAAGCGTGATCCTGCAAATGAGCACCTTCCTGCATCCATGGACACTTCGTCACAAGACCATGATACAGCTCCAAATGTAGCTACTACCCGATGCAAAGGTACTCAACATTGCCACCTCAGATAAGTACATGACCCAGTGACTTGCAGGTATGAAGTGAAGAACTGATTTACAAAGCTAACCTAGCCAACATCATTATGCTTCTAGACAGTAGAAGTGTGTAAGGAATAATGGTGTGAATACAGTATCGGACTTTTGGACGCACTGCAGAACAATAAATGTTCTAAGGAGTCAAATCTCCAAGGTTTAGTGAAGCAATATTATTGGCTGCAGGGCAATAGACTGTAAGCAGGGTCAATGGACCTGAGAAGAAGCCATGAACCGGGCAATCAGTACCAGGGAGCGTATTGACCTGACGGCAAAAGTTTGTGAACTGCAATATCTGGAATCTTCTTGCCAACTGTGTTTGTCCTCACCTGACAGCTAATTAAAGCAAGGTGCTTCCTTCCCTCCGAAGGAAAGGCACATTAGGCGCGAAAGAGAGATCTAAACAGCTCCTCGCTGAGATTGCTGATCGATCGTTAGGTCACAAATAGAGCCCCTAAACATAAATGTTGAGCTTAAACTTTTTTTTAAACTTGTCCCACAGTCATTTTAACATTTTTGAATCTCAAGTTCATGCATTTTGCATTTACTTGTATTGCAAAAGGTAGAAATTCGCTGACGTTTTGCTGAAGCATTTAAAACTGATGTGGTATAAATATGGAGCAGATTTCTTCGACATTTCTTGGTGAGTCTGCCTGCTCCGTCCATGCTTCCAAACAGCTGCCCCTCGGGCTGTGGCTCTTTTCGTTTCCTGGTTTTGTGCCCCGCATGATACTAACTTCCGTTCACTCTGGACACCTTTACTCTTTCCTCCAACCAAGCAACCTTAGTTTCAAGGTGCATGTCCAAGGCCTCCTGAGTACTTGATGGAGAAGCGTTTTTTAAAATTTTATTTTATACAGCGCGAACTCGAACCAAAAGTATCAGAGCGCCTTACATGTGCATCAGTTACCTTACAGAAGGGCACATTCATTTTGTTAGCCTCGAGGAGATTAAGTGATTTGCTCAGAAACACAGGATGTTGAGCGTCCCTGAGAGACTCGAACCCGGTTCCCCAGCTTCAAAGTCGATCGTTCTAGCCCTTAGGCCACATCCTGTCCACACAGTTAAAATGTAAAGTTTCATGGGGTCGAGTAGTGGCAGATATGGAAACCCCCATCGTCTAGGACAGGGGCCTCCAACAAGCAGATCACGAGCTAGCAGTAGCTCTCAGCATGCTCCTGAGCAGCTTGCATATGATAGTTGCATGTCAGCTGGTTGAAAATGATGTACCTGCCTACTTTCTACATCAAGTTCTATGAGGCCTGCTTGGGGTCGGACTGGCCTATAGGTCAATCAGGCAGTGCCTGGTTGGCTGGTCTGACAGGTCAGTGTGTGGGCCGTTTCTTTTGCTCTTTGTGAGCCTGTTTTATGGTCTGCTGGGCCGGTTTTTACTGATAATTTCCCTGACATTAAAACAAACTTTGTCAACCGCTCAAATCTATGCAGTCTTCTATACCTGGCAAAACACTTAACAGCATGTCATTACAAGTTCAAAGATGGGCCACTCTTTAGCTTTCTAATTCACTAGTGGGAGATGTTGAATTGGTTGCATCAAGTTGACAGTGTCTCCCTGTGAAATACAATATATGGTATTTTTGTTTAATCTACACTTCATACACACAGTCTTGTAGATTGTTTCTCAGCACCCCTTTTAAACTACAACACTCTGGTACTTCCTAGGCATGTTTTCACTATACAAATATCAACACAAAAACATATACATGCATAGCTCTCACATTCTGAGCAGTGTCAACATTCTGTACAGTTACAGCAGCAGGAAAAGGGGTATTTCGAGGGCAATGTTTAGGTTATGTGGTCTGTATGTAACCTATATTAAGCAGTGTCTCAGGACAGTTTTCATTCATCAGAAGTAGCTCTCCCTACAGTCAAGACTGGACTCCCCAGATCGAGAAAGTCCCTGGTTTCACAAAGCCAAACTGTCTGCTCAAGCTTTTTCATCTGCAGCATCCTGTCTTCGGAACCACTGTCTTCCAAATATTAATTTAAATCTTACTATCTATCTGATTTGTAAAAGCCTAAAAGCAATTTTTAAGGAAGCATGCCTGATCTTGTTAAGGGTCTATATGTGTGTCAGTTTAAACAAGTATTTGTTTTGTCTTATATTTTTTCTGCATGTTGTGTTTCTCTACTTTGAAATTGCATTTTGTATTGAAGTAGGTTTCCATTTTGATACTTTGTCAGTCATATGCTGTCTCATTTTGTTTTTGGATTACATTGTGGCTTTAGCTCGCACTTTATAAAATGCAAATTTAAAAACATATTATTCAGTTTTAGTCGATTGCAGTGCTCATATTTCCCTTAATCTCAATGTCCCAAAATGATCAGGGTGCACCCCTAAATTCTGAAATTGGATTTAACAGTGTGAAATCTCTCAGTCAAACATTCATGAAGGTCAAGTGTATCATCTAACTGTAACGGTGATGGGACAGCTGAATGATCTCCCTGCGGTTGAATGTAAGGTAGAAATAAAGTTCCCTTGGCGGAAAATTGTGTAAATACCGGGTCTCAAAGTACCCAGCGGAGAAAAAGAGGTGTTAGCCCATTTGCTAGATCATACACAATTCCGAATGTAACCATGCCACATGTAAAGATTATATTAAAAAATATTTTTATTAAAATCGATAATGTTTGGAATTAAAAACCACAATAAAAATTATTACAATCACACTAAAGGCCAAATTAATATATCCTAAAAACAAATATTGTACATATACATGAAAAAGACCATGTTCTCCTGGGGAGCTAAATATAAACACGTTGTACTTGATTCCAAATAGGAGAAAACCCCGTACCTAAATATCAAAAAACTATTTCACAGAGAGACACAAACAGACAGTACAATTTGTCATTTGATAACACATCCGAGTGCAATAATTTAAGCACTAGTCCTAGATGCAATCAATCTTTTTTATCTGTAGGATTAGCAATTCCCACGGATTATGTTGAAAGCAGCGTCGTCGCGTTTCGATGGTTCTATATTATTATTCCATCTTTATCAAGACAATTATACGTCTCTCATAATGGGCACTGATTGGTTGCCTTATTTTTGGATTTCAGTCCTGTTAACAGATACATAATATCAATATACATATGATTAACTCCACAGATTTTAATATAGTACTACATTGGTTGAACATTCTAGCAATTTCAGTTTTCAATGGCCACTTGTCTGACTCATCCACTTAATTTCTTGAAAGTTATCAACGGAGACATTATTTTCTGCATCTTATGTCACATAATATGCATTTCCCCTTATGATACTAACATATGGGCTCATATTAGTATGTCTCTCAGGTCCCTTGGAACCCTTCCCGCCCATTCTGCCAAATATGTGAAAGGTCACCCATTGGCCCTCCTGATTACACAAGGAATAATTATTGTTATGGGCAGAAGTGATTATTACCTTATTGCATGTTACTGAACCTTAATTCACTTGGCTTTGTGGGGTATATCTTTAGCCATTAGTCCACAAAATCTACAGAGTATATAAAGAATACCAGCGGTAAATATTTCATTTTTATCGTAGCAACATATTTTTTTAGATTATCTACAATATTAAAAAATATCTGGCTCTATTCTCACCTCATAAAAACAGCGATAATGGTCCTTGTGTTCGTAGCACTTCACCTACAAACACCTTTTATTAAAATCTAGAAATAAAGTGCTAACATTAGTTCTGTTATATTACGTTATGGGGTGCTGTTAATTATATAGTTAATATATCCTGGCATACCTTTGAGCTCTTTTTTTATTATCCCACTCGCATTCAATCTTGTGACTACAATCTTCCAATTGGTAGATGTCTTCACTTAAAAAAACTCCTGAAAGTACAGAGCTGACATTAGTATTGTCCTGCCTTAAAGTATGGGATATTAATATTCATGTAACTTTCATAGCCTGACATACCTGTTGGAAGTCTTACTTCTATTCTTCCACTCGCATTTTGGTTAAGCGATACTATCTTCACAGAAATAGCTGTCCTTTATAACTTTCCCTCGTTGCGAATTTACTGTAAGGCAAGGCAAAGAATACCAAACCCTTAGTGATCAATATAAGGGGAAAAAATGGTTGCCCTTAAGTAGCGCCCCCACCTCTAAATCCCTCTTCTTTACCTTAAAACTCCTCCGGCGGGCGTGTAGCTCGTCTTCTCGTATTCCGGAAACTGACTGAAAGCACCTATCGGGTTCTTGCTTGAAATATCCCTATTTCTTTACTGCGATTGGCTCACAGCTTTCTATCACAATTAACAGCAGCTGTGGGTTGAGGCCCTTGCACGCTTACGCTGCCGCTTTTGTGGTAGTTGGCCCTGGCCCATTGATCTCTGTTTGTGGTATGCTTTTAACCAGCATTTGTCTGCCAAGTGGCCCATTCTGTGGCAATAGTAACATTCCCTATGGTCTGTTTGCCCCCAACATCCTTGACTCCTGCCGCTATAGCTAGGTTGAAACCCTCTGGGGTTTTGCTGTGGTACTCCCTTTAAGACTGGTGCCAATTGCACGCTTGCAGCCAACACGGGCCCCTCGAGGATGGTCTTTTTAAATTTGTGTTGGACCAATTAAGCAGCGTCTCTCTGGGCTTGCTCCTGTTTTTCTCTATCCTTCTCTTGCTTCTGCATAAGTTAATGCAATATATGGGCTTGGATCTCCTGCCAGGGTTTGGTGTTTAACCCAACCATGCTATCCAATCCATTTGTATCTCAGGGGGCAGCCCCTTTTTGAGAATATTGTAACAGAATGCGACTTGTGGGCTCATTTTAGTCCACACCAGTCCTGTCTCTTGTCCCCATTGTTCCCTCAGCCTATCCAAAAAATCGATTATAGTCTCCCCTGACTTCGGGCGGTCAGGGAACATCTCCCTTAGTACCGTCCACATTCAGTGCCTATATGAATTGAATGGAGCCAGTCATGCTCAGTGTTTCTTAGCGTAATTGTTGGGATGTAAGCTTGGGTAAACACTGTTTTAGTCTGCTCTCCGATAAGACTATTTAGCAGTCTTTTGATATCGCCTATCGCTAGGTTAATTCCGCGGTGTTCTTCTCAAAACATGAGATCCATTTCCCCGCTCCATCCAGCAATGGAGGACTTTGTCCTCAGCCCATCTTTATCCACTTGATCCCACAGCAAATTGATTGTCCCTGATGTGCTCTTCTGTAGTAGGGGGTTCATTTTTACTCTGGGTACCTCTACTGGTTTCTCCCTAACATGGCATTCTCATCTTTTTAGGCATTCCTTCATGTAGGGGAAGTTCCACTTGGGATCTCCTACTCCATGCCCGATGCAGGCTTCTACTATGGCCGTGTCCTCTGGTTCAAAGGATCCCTCCTTCGGACAAGGTCTATCGTTCTGGACTTTTACTTCGGTCCAGTGGGCTAGCAGGTGGCAGAATGGCCACACAAAGATCTCACCTTCCTCTCTGGCCGCTATCTCCCTTGAGGTAAGTCTATCTATCCTGCGCGTTTGGGTAGAGCAGCGTACATCTTCGTACGTCTTTGTCACTGCTCCCCTTGTGCATGAGCAAAGGTGCCATCTTGTTTTTCCAATGTCTTGGTTGGGTCATCATCAGGCTACCATGGTCTTTTATATCCCAGTCACCCCTCTCCTACATTGAAAATTTAGTGAGGCTCGGATCTCTGCCAGAAGTCTCTCATTTAATTCTACCTCTGATTCTTCCCCGATGTCTAGCCTGCCTGAACTTTGACCCCAAGCGTGTGATCCTTTCATATAGTAAATCACATAACCTTATAAACTATGCGCTGAACTACAGGAAGCTGCTCATCATTAGCCCTTCCTGTTTGGACACTTGCCTGTTTTCGTGTTTTGGTGTCTTCACTTTCCTGAATTTCTATTGCCGGAGTCTTCAAGTTCCTGGATTCCTGTCGTCTACGTCTTCCACTTTCTGGACTTCTGCAGTCGCGCTTGTATGTTGTTGGGATCAGGTTGCGTTGTGCAGCAGAATTCCTTGCATTCTTCCAGAGGATTCCACTGTAGTAATCTGAAAGTATATTTGAGAGTTAACACAAGTGAAGACAGCATCAGTACACAGTTTGGTAACGCTCTTCTGTGCCAAATGTTGTATGCACTACTTAACTCATTCTCTTCAGTTTCTGCATTTTGAAGACTTGTTGGGAACCTTAAGATGAAAAAACGCATTCTCTGTGTTAAATGCATATTTTTCTTATTTATGGCACAAAGCAGACATAAATGATTATCAACTCAAAACATTTTAGTAGTTGTTTACGTGTTCTGTTTATGTTGTAATCCCTGTTGGGGATCAAGTATTTGATCATGTGTCTTCTAGTGATCGCATCATGTACATATATATATATATATATATATATATATATATATATATATATCTATATATATATATGTATATTATCTACTGGCGGTCGCCAGTAGATAGTTATAGTTAGGACCGTGTTTCCATAGGAAATCCGCAACATTCTATTTGGAATAACTTTGGCGCCGATTGATGAATCCTCGCGAAATTTTCAAAATAGGTGGGGCGCTCCGCTCCGCTCCTACCCTGAAAGTCTCGGGGGGATTCGTCAAGCGGGGGCTGAGAAAAAAGGGGGGTCCCAAAACACGTTTTTCCCATGCAATTTTCCATAGGGACCTTTAGTCGAAGGTACAGCCCAAACGGCTGAACAGAATTACTTTAAATTTGGCAAAGAGGTAGTCCTCAGGTCAGGGATGTGCCTTTTGCAGATATGGTGTAAATCTGTTCAGTAGTTCCTGAGAAAATCAAAAGTAAAATCACATATATATCTGGGCGGAGCCTAACCACACATCTCATTGTGAGATCTGATTGGCTGTCAGCACTTCATCCAAGAAGTGTTGGCAGCCATCTTGGGACCAATATACATGATAGCACCTCATTAAAAAGCATTGCAGTTAATAGAAGGTTTTAAGACTTTAGTTACATTATAAATCATTTGTTGATGGTACCATACTCATTTTAGGAATTGTGGTATGTTCTAAGGTGATTTTACCATGTGAAAAAGCCTTCTGCTGGGATATCATGAATCATGTTTGAGAGAAAAATATTTTCACATGCTTTTCCCACAGAGGTTTGGAAGGTGATCTATAAGCTAAACTGAGAGCATATTTTCTGTAAATTCACATTATCTTTCTCAGTCATGTGAGAATGAAGTCTGACATTCTCAGTAAAACATGTACATCCAACAAGGGCAGAGACTGTCAGTTGATTCCTTTGTGTTCTACTGCAGCTTCCCAGAGTGTTCCAAAGAACAACTAGAGCGCTAACAGTCTTACTTATGACAAAGGTATGGCACACCTGAAGCCATCTTGATTGGAATAAAGTGGTAACATTTAAAACATTTAATTTAAAAAGGAACAAAAGGAGAGGGTTCATTTTGCCATAGAATGTATGATTAGTGCTGCAGAAAGAAAAATTAGGGCACATTTTTAGTGACTTCTCAAATCCTCTTCTATTTCATTAAATAATTCTGACATGCAGACTGAAACATGCACTTTCAATACCAGCAGCAGACTTCCCTGGTGAGCAGTAGCTTTACTACAGTGATCTAATGAGCAACTAGAGTGCTAACATTCTGAATTTATGGCAAATGTGTGACACATCTGAATGCCTTCTTCATTGAATCAAAGTACAAAACTGACAGTATACCTACTGAGGAGACTGCAGTAAAAGAGGAAATTAGGAAACTTCTAAACAAGTCTCCCAAGATGGCCACCAGAGACAAAAGAGCCCAAATGTAGCACAAATATCACCGAGATGTAGCCCAAGTATAGCCCAATGACAGAAATCCCAGAGTGTTTTAAAGAACAACTAGAGCGCTAACAGTCTTACTTATGACAAAGGTATGGTACAGCTGAAGCCATCTTGATTGGAATAAAGTGGTAACATTTAAAACATTTAATTTGCAAAGGAACAAAATGAGGGGGTTCATTTTGCCATAGAAATTATGATTAGTGCTGCAGAAAGAAAACTTAGGGCACATTTTGACTTCTCAAATCCTCTTCTATTTCATTAAAAAGTTCTGACATGCAGACTGAAACATGCACTTTGAATACCAGCAGCAGACTTCCCTGGTGAGCAGTAGCTTTACTACAGTGATCTAATGAGGAACTAGAGTGCTACCATTCAGAATTTATGGCAAATGTGTCACGTCTGAATACCTTCTTGATGGAACCAAAGTAAACAAGCATTGAAAATGCAATAGGTCTCGCCCTCGTTTAAGTTAAAGCAATTCTGTTTGTAATTAGGTGGCTTTTTAGCTTTGCTTTTATTAGTGTTTTTCAAAATTTCATGTACATAACATGCATATATGTATATGTATGCATGCATTTATATTTGTATTTATATAGATATGCAGATTATATATATGTTTATATATGTATGTATATATATATTCACTGAAAAAACCATGGGTTTCACACACGTTATAGTTAGGATTTAGCATTTAAAAAACCTTAGAAATTCAATGAAAAAACCAAAGGTTTCACACATGTTATAGTTAGCTGGACATTTCACTCGTAAAAAACCAATGAAATTCCCCCGTTATAGTTAGTTCAGCTAACTATAACTCGCGCGCCCGCAATGCACTGCTGATGACGTCACATATTACATCACTCATGACATGGTCAGTGACATTGTTGTAAATTAAAGCAGAATGTGATTAAGCATTTACTGAAAACATTAATATTTCCCTTTTATCGTGTTTTCCTCATTATGTTGGCCGAAGTCCGGACTCCATTTTGTATTGGCATACTGCCATGTGTTCACCACGAGGAGAGTCCGACCTCTGTGTTAGTTGCTCTTGTAATCTGGCTAGCAACAGTCTATAAATAGCTCTCTCTTGTCCGTCTGGCGCATGCCCAGACTTGACCACATCTGTTATAATTAGCCTTGCTTGACCATGTCCTTTTGCGGGCTCAAGGAGTGTGTTAGCTCCGCCCATGTATTGATTCAGTATCGAGAATGACCCTAAATGGTAATGTTCTTCAAACCTCATGTTGTATCCACCCACTATGAGCCCCTCTGCTGTGTATAAAAGGGGACTGTGTACGCAAGTTCTGTGTGCTACTCCTTGCAATACTGAAGAGTGTTGTGTGGATTGTAGGACCACCCTTAAGGGTTAATAAACATTGTTTTTGTACTTTGCAGTTTCCGTGCCAACTTCCTTATAGATTTCGTTACAGAAGAGCGAACCCTTGTCTCTTGCGGGCCTAGCTGGGGCTTGTATTCATCAATTGGCGCCCGTCACGTGGGGCTCATCGGCGACTCGGATGCTCGAAGGACTGGTCGCGACGAAGGTGAGGAGTTTGGCCGGGGACGTGATCACTGCCAGCGGCGTCTTAGCCCTGGCATCCCGAGGTTTTTCTTCCTTCCCTTCCGAGCTGACCGTCTGGGTGGCGCCGGTCATCGACTGAGACCTCTTCTGTCGGTCCTGCCGTGAGAGCCGTTTGGGCGATTGTGGAGCTTGGCAGTTGGAACCTGGACTCTTGATTGGTAAGAACCGTTGTACGGTACTTGCTCCGAGTTTTGAAGCCTGGTCTGGCTATTTGAGTTTGATTGATGGTGACTAGTCATATTGTGAATTTGTCTTTGTGAAAATATATGCGTTGCAACACATATAGGCAGGTAATGTGGAGAAATTTCTCCGGAGCTGTGTAAACTTTGAACGGCGCAACGATTAAGTGCCATTTTTCTTGATAATACTGCATATTTTGCATTATTCTTAGCATGCCTGCTTTTAGCGCACTCCGTAAGTGGTGCTGCTGTTTTGGACACCGGTTGAACCTCGAGGAATCTGCTCCAGCTCCCCCAGAGGGAACTCCTAATAGGGATATGTACGTGAAGCATGGTCTTTCTTCCATAATGTACAGCACGTTATGGAGGAAATATACGAGGAAGGATCCTGAGTTGCGATGGCCTTTGTATGGATCTTTTGATATACGTAAGATTGAGTATGTGGAACAGTGTATGTGTAAGCGACGTGCTCGTCAGGATATGTTTGAGTGTGTGCGATTATGGGTGAAGGAAGTGCGTGAGCGAGAGAAACGTGAGAAAGCGCTGTTTGATAAGGAGCAGCGAAAGAATGATCATATGCGAGCGCAGGAAGCGAAGCGTCGGGAGGACAAAGAGCAAACGGACAGACAAGAGAAAGAGCGTAGGCTACAAGTTTCGGGTCAATATGTTGTTCGTCAGCCGCTTTATCCTGTCCTTAATAATCCTGATGACGATTTTTATTTACTAGATCGCTCTCCGCCCCCTTATGTTGGCGCATCTGCTCCGCGGCCGCAAGATTCTGGCCCGGCTCCGGGTAAGGTCGACACACGGTCCATGTTATCGGCCGAGCATATGGCTGAGCTTCGGAAACTTTCCCTCCGTGCACTTAAGGGCAAGATGTCTAAGGATGAGTTGTTCCATACTTGGGGTCGTGGCAAGATAGAGAGAGGGTGTATTTTCTGTCTCATTTTTCAGAAGAAGTAATTGCTGCTTTCCGAAAATATTCTAGTGTCCTTGAGCCTGACGAAGTGTCTTCGGATGCCGGAGCATTACGTAATGGTGTTTTTTCTCCCCCTAAGGCTTCTGAGGCGGCTCGGCGGCTGTTCGCTTTGCGGGACGAGGTGCTGGCCCTTAGAGAGAAAGCACGTCAACAAACGGAGGAGGAGAAGCAGTCGGATTCGTCTGCAGCAGGGGGCCACCCATCCGCCTCCCAGTCAGATAAGGATGACATAGTGCATGTTAAACCAATGCGAGAGGCGGCGCCTTTGTATGTTCCTCCCAAGGGAGCAGGGACTAGCTCGGATATTAATTCTGTCGATGCTAGGGGATATTTTGTGTATAATTGGGTTTATACTCCATGGCATAGGGCCGATGTTATGGCATTAAAGAATGCGCTGCCTGACCCCCGCAAGAATCCAGCGGCCTTCTATGAAGAAGTCGAGGGGGCCTTGAATTCTTGCATTATGACTTTAGCGGATATAGACCTGTTCTTTGGCCTTATCCTACCGCCGGATACGTGGCGCTCTGTCCGAAAGGTAGATGATGCGGTTGCCTTTAAGGCTCGATGGTCTGACCTTGAGGATGAAGATAGGGAAAGAAAGCCCGCACAGAAACCACCCCAGAATATTTTAGATCTCCCTGCGGCTATTGTGGCTAAGTTGAAGACGATTATCCCCCCTAAAAAGATTGACTGGAATATGTTAGCTGCATGTAAACAGAAAGTTGACGAGTCAGTCGCGGACTTCTTTACGCGTTTTGAGGAGACGTTTCATGATTTTAGTGGCCAGTCGCTTACTGACGACACGGGTCGCCACCTTTTCGCGGACAAATATGTGGCCAATCTGCTACCGGCAGTTGCGGCCCGGTTAAAAGCGAGTGAGAGTTCTTGGTCCTCCGCGACACCGACGGCCCTTCTGACCATCGCTCAGTATTATGAGCGTCAGGAGCACGAGGCGAAGGGCCAGGAGGAGAAGAAATCGAAAGATCTCAAAACTAAAGTGATGTTAGCACAAGTATATGGCCCGCCCCGCCGGGGTAATAATAATAGAGGAAGGGGCGGATCTTATGGTCCCCCTTCGGGCCGATCTGATTTGAATAGGAACCAGTGTGCGTATTGCAAGCAGTTGGGCCATTGGGCCAGGGATTGCCCAGCGTTGCGTGCTTCGCGTCAGGGGCACACTCCGAGTGGCCCGAGAGGTAGAGGGGGCTTCTCGAACTTTAGAGGGAATTCCAACGATAATGTCCGTTTCGATACTGCTGGACAGCACCGAGATAGCTCAAATGTTTTCGATCGCCAGCACCAGTATCATGTATCGGACATCGATCGCTCGGAATATCATGATTCCCAGCATGCATAGGAATGCGTTGGATGGGGGTCTGAATCAGTTGAGGTGCCGGTCGATCAGACGGGTCCTTATGTATCGGCTGAGGTTTTAGGTTCTACTGATCAGTTCCTAGTGGATACAGGAGCGACACGTAGTGCATTGTCTAGGTACTTGGTTCCGGGGGCTCCCCCATCCGGCTCAATAGTTACATCGGTAGGGTTTGACGGTACACTCTCCCGAAGCCCTCTTTCACAGCCCCTTGCATTTAAAGTTGATTGTTTTTCTGCGCCTTGTCCGTTTCTGCTTGCTCCGTACACACCGGATAACATTATGGGCCTTGATATGTTAAAGTACTTTAGGGCTACAATTCGCTGTTCCCCTGAGGGTGTGAGGGTGATTTTAAATGACAACTACCCCCGATCTGGGCGGATGTGTACGATCTCAGAGGATGCGTTGTTGGCTACCCTCCCCCGAGCTTTATGGGCGACTTCGGACGCAGATGTCGGACAAATGGTGATTCCTCCGGTCCACATTAGTGTCCAGGAGGGGGCGGTACTACCACGCCTCCCACAGTATCGTATTTCCCAGGAGGGCGAGGAGGCTCTCATACAGATTGTGCAAGACCTGATCGCAGTAGGGGTAGTGGAAGAAGTTCCCTATAATATCTGTAACAGTCCGATTCTCCCTATTCTGAAAAAGGACACGGATGCAAAGGTCTATCGGTTCATAATTGATTTGAGGGAGGTAAACAAGATCGTGATACCTCAGTACCCGGTGGTTTCTGATATCACGACGTTGCTTACCTTGGTCCCGCCTACGGCGACTGTGTTCTCAGTGATTGATTTGAAAAATGCCTTCTTTTCCATTCCCATTCACCCTGATAGCCGATTTCTTTTTGGGTTCACATTAAACAATAGATCTTATCGTTTTTGTAGAATTCCCCAAGGTTATACAGAAAGCCCTAGTATTCACAGTCAGGCTTTGAAGCGACAGTTGGATTCCTTTGCCTTACTCAAGGGGGTCGCCCTCATTCAATATGTCGATGACATCCTGTTGGCGGCTGACACCCTGGAGTTGTGCGAGAAAAGTACGATAGCCTTACTTTCCTTTTTAGCATCCCACAATCACAAGGTCTCTAGGAAGAAATTGCAATTCTGTAGACCAAAGGTGACTTATTTGGGTCACCTTTTGTCTAAGGAGGGGCGTGCACTCACACCAGATCGTATCCAAGTAATTTTGGACACACCAAGGCCATCCACGCAGAAGGATGTACGTGCATTTTTGGGTCTTGTTTCTTTTTGTAGACAGTGGATATTGGGGTTTTCGCACATAGCTAAGCCATTACTAGCTCTCTTGACAAAAGACACGCCCATCCCGATCCCCTGGTCAGATGAGTGTGACGCTGCTTTTCAGCAATTGAGACAGGCCCTTTGTTCAGCACCAGTGTTAGGGACCCCTGATTATGCAAAACCCTTTTCGTTGTATGTGCATGAGAAAGATGGATGTGCATTATCAGTCTTAGTGCAGATGCACGGCGATAAGCAGCGCCCTTGTGCATACTTTTCGGCTGTACTTGATCCTGTCGCCCGAGCATTGCCAGGGTGTTTTCGCTCGGTTGCGGCGACAGCTGTGTCAATACGGCAGAGCGAAGGAATTGTATTGTCCCATAAACTGTTGGTGTTAGTTCCCCATGCTGTTGATGCCCTGCTTAATCAAACAAAGACGCAGCATTTGACCAGTGCCCGTTTAACGGGATATGAGTTGACGCTTTTAGCTCCTCATATTACGTTGAAAAGGTGCGTGACATTAAACCCAGCCACATTGTTGCCATATCCCGAGACCCAGCCTGAGGCACAGAAAGTGCATGATTGTATTCTTGTGACTGAGGAACAAACAAAGGGTCGTATTGATCTCCAGGATACGCCCTTTTCAGACGTAGATGGAGAGTTGTGGGTGGATGGATCTTGCCTGAAGCTACCAGATGGTACGGCTTCAGCAGCGTATGCAATTACCACGTTACAGACGATAGTGGAGACAGCACGCATACCACAGAAATCAGCTCAAGCAGCGGAACTGATAGCGTTAACACGAGCGTGTGAGCTCAGTACAGGATTGTGTGTGAATGTTTACACAGACAGCCGCTATGCCTTCGGAGTAGCGCACGATTTCGGCCTACTCTGGAAGGAGAGAGGGTTTCTAACGTCACATGGGGTGCAGATAATGCATGGGGAGTTAGTCCACAACCTTTTAACTGCATTGACATACCCAAAGAAAATCGCCATTGTTAAGTGTAGCGCCCATAGGAAAGTGGTTGATAAGGTTGGAGAAGGGAATGCGTTAGCGGATCGAGTAGCACGGGAGACTGCGATGCAGCCCGGTACTACTGCCATGTATGTAGTGAAGTCACAGGTGGAGAGATGGCATGATGCGAAGGAGGAAGTGCGAGAAATACAAAAGACCGCTTCTGACAAAGAGCGGGAACAATGGGCTAGCGAAGGAGAACTGGATGACGAGGGTTGCTGGAGAAATAAGCAGATGGATAGATGGAAATTACCCACGGCCTTTGTACAACCTATGGTTCAGATGGCACATGGGCTAGCACATGTTGGAGCTTCCGCAATTGTGAAATTGCTTACCCAAGTCTGGGAGCATCCAGAGATTGCTAGCACGGCAAAGAGGGTGGTGCAGACCTGTATGATCTGTCTGAAGTATAACCCAGGGAAAGGCACGCGAACTCCAGCAGGAGGATTTGCGACGCCCACTGCACCCTTTGAGGTTCTACAGATGGATTACATCCAGCTTGAGCGCTGTAACAATTTGAAGTATGTCCTAGTAGTGGTCTGCGCCTTCAGTAAATGGGTTGAGGCGTACCCTGCGAAAGACAATACTGCAATGACTACAGCGAAGCTATTGCTGAAAGAGTTTTTCCCCCGATACGGCGTCTGTAGACTTCTGTGGAGTGATAATGGCCCTCACTTTGTAGCGGATGTTATAAAATATGTCTTGAAGGGCCTAGGCATCACCCAGAAGTTCCACGCCGTGTTCCACCCCCAGTCTGCAGGACTAGTCGAGAAGTATAATGGTACGCTGAAGCTTAAGATCGCCAAAATCCAAGCTTCAACATCTTTGACTTGGCCAGACGCCTTGCCACTGGCGTTATTATCAATTAGGTCGGTGCCACACTCTCGAACCGGCCTTACACCCTATGAGATAGTATTTGGACGCCCAATGAATATTTGGGGTCCACCAAGACCTAAGGCTGTGTATGATGTACCTTGTGTAATGATGAGTGATTATCTGGCACAGTTAACGGATAATTTGGTTTCTATTCATCAACAGGTCCGAGAGGCGCTCCCTGATCGGTCTACTGGCGAAGGACATGGTCTCCGGCCTGGAGATCATGTGATGATAAAGGTTTTCGACAGATCGAACAGTTTGGAGCCGAGATGGGTCGGACCTGAGCAAGTCCTTCTTGCAACGAGGACGGCTGTGCGAGTCTCGAACAGGAAGAATTGGATCCATTCCTTGCACTGTCGAAAGGTACCGCCCGGATTGGTGGAGTCTGCTGTGCTGACCGATCAACGAGACATCCTAGCAGCAGAGACAGGCCGTGCTGCAGAGCCAAACGACACTGAGGAGCTCTTTTCGGACCACACGACTTCTGGAGGAAGGCGATATCATCTGCGACCAAGGAAGTGAGATTTCCAGTACCGGGACATACTGTCAGAACGGCCCTTGGGTTAGTGAAACGGAGAGCCGATGAGGCAAGGGGGGGGGATCAGCCCTGCATTAGTGTAGCGACACCCGTCTTGGCCCGCTGGTGAAGAAATCAACCGCTGCCCAAGGGGAAGAGTTCTGACAGACTTTGTAGTTACAGGAAGATATCAGGGTATTATTTCCTTTGACATGGAGAAGAAGAAAATTCTTTGTGCGTTGGGGTTCATGCTAACAGTAGCTATCGTTGGTATAACCACATGGTTTGTGGAGGAGGCAACTCCTGCTCGAAAGACGCTTGTGTTGACGACTCCAGTGCCTGCGGAGCACTACTTTTATACATTGCCATATCAAGAGTTGAAACATCGACAATCCTATTTGAATAACACTTTCATCCAAATGCTGCATCACACCCACGTTGCTACGAATGCTACGAACTGTTGGATATGTGGGATGATGCCAGCCCATCAGAAGAAAGGAGGTACGCCATTCATACCACTTCCTTTCTCTCACAATGGCTCTTGTAGAGCATGGTACACTTTGTTGTTTGCCACTCGGAAACCGACAGTGGGACGATTGCTTTTCAGACTTAATAAAGAATGCCATCAGGACAAGAATGGATATCCACAAGCGAATGGGACAATTTGGGAATGGGAAGAGTACCGACCGGACAATGAATCCATTCCCTATATCTTCACGAACACCAGAGACACTGTGGGGAAGGACAAATTCGTAATCCAAGTAACACAAGCCCAAGCGGACCTGTGTGTCCAGAGTGTGGGTTTTATTCCTGTGGGTGTCAGTGATTGTATAACCGTACTAAACATCGATGGGTTAAACAACAGCACCTTCTTAGCGTCCCATAATACCTACTTTGTATGTGGAAATAAAGGTTATTACCGTTTGCCGGCTGGGTGGTCTGGGGTATGCTATGTATCATTCCTATTACCTCCTGTATTCTTAGCACCTGCGTCATATCATAAGGATTTAAAACTGTTGAATAATGTGACTGTAAATAGATATAAACGTACTCTATCAATTGATGAGGTGGATCAAACAGATACCAGCTTGCAACAGTATATTGATTTTAACTTAGGACTGTTTTTCTTTGTTGGAGCCGCTTTGAATAGTAGGAAGATCCGAAGATTGACAAGAGTGGTAGAAGCTGTGACTAATCAGACTACTGCTGCTCTTGGGAATCTTACGGAAGAGTTACAAATTACTAGGATTGTTGCATTGCAGAATCGTATGGTGTTGGATGTAATGCTAGCTGATCGAGGAGGAGCCTGTAAAATTATTGGAAGTAGCTGCTGTGTGTTCATTCCTGATCATACGCCATCCGTTTATAACGCCATTAACAAACTGCATAAAATAGCAGCTGAAATCCACACAGAAACCGGCACTTGGTCCTTTTCTGGATGGTTTTGGGCGTTGGTTACTGCCTGGGGATGGAAGGTCTTAACTGGTCTCTGCATTATTATAGCAATTCTGTTCTTTCTCTGTATGTGTATTCAATGTGGACCATTGTGCTGTTCCGTATGCATTTCATTCTGCATTCCAGATAAGAAAGCTATTGCCGATGTTGCCCGCCAGAAGGGTCTAGCTAAAGAGGTTAAAGGAATGATGATAATTGACATATACGATGATTATTCTTGGAAACCAGATGTCTTCAGTAAATGCTGAAAGGGTCGTCTGTTGTAAATTAAAGCAGAATGTGATTAAGCATTTACTGAAAACATTAATATTTCCCTTTTATCGTGTTTTCCTCATTATGTTGGCCGAAGTCCGGACTCCATTTTGTATTGGCATACTGCCATGTGTTCACCACGAGGAGAGTCCGACCTCTGTGTTAGTTGCTCTTGTAATCTGCCTAGCAACAGTCTATAAATAGCTCTCTCTTGTCCGTCTGGCGCATGCCCAGACTTGACCACATCTGTTATAATTAGCCTTGCTTGACCATGTCCTTTTGCGGGCTCAAGGAGTGTGTTAGCTCCGCCCATGTATTGATTCAGTATCGAGAATGACCCTAAATGGTAATGTTCTTCAAACCTCATGTTGTATCCACCCACTATGAGCCCCTCTGCTGTGTATAAAAGGGGACTGTGTACGCAAGTTCTGTGTGCTACTCCTTGCAATACTGAAGAGTGTTGTGTGGATTGTAGGACCACCCTTAAGGGTTAATAAACATTGTTTTTGTACTTTGCAGTTTCCGTGCCAACTTCCTTATAGATTTCGTTACAGAAGAGCGAACCCTTGTCTCTTGCGGGCCTAGCTGGGGCTTGTATTCATCAACATCACTGATGACATCACTGATGACATCTCAAATGACATCACTGATGACATCACTGATGACATCATCCAGTGAATGTGTGTTTTTCAGAAAATTACATATGTTTTATATATGTATATCTCAAGGTCGATGGAAGAATAAATGGGTATATAAGTGTCTATTTGGATGAATTGTTTTTGAAAAATTGATTGTATAACTGACTGATTAAGTGTATCTTAGTGAATACATGGCTTAGTGAGTAATGTTTAAATATGTAAATATCTGTATCAGTCTCTCACTTTGTGTATAAGTGGCTGCATGGGTTGGTGAGTAGCTACATGGGTGTCTATATAGGTTATTAGTTGGTTTTTTGAGTATCAGTGTCTGATGTCTGTATGGTTCGGTGGGGGGTATTACGTAGTGCATAGGTGCATGAATGAATGACTCACTCTTTGTATGTGTTGAAGACAGCATGTGTGCAGGACTCTATGGGTGAATGAGTGTGTGCATGGGTGTGTTAGTGAGTGAATGACTGTCTCAATAGTGTCTCTATGAGTAACTACATATGTTTTAAACTAGTATATGTGACAATTGGTGTATATAAGCGAGTATATGTGAGAGTGAGAGATTGGAAGAGTTCCTGTATGAATAAGTATGTGTTTCTATAAGTGATTGTTTAAAAGACTAAGTATGTGTAAGTTTCTGTAGAAGTAAGTGTGGCGGTGTGTGTATAACTGTATATGCAAGTAAATGTATGTTTGATTCTTTATTAGCATGAGTGACTATGTGTGTGAGTACCTCTATGGATGAGTGGCATTGTGTAACAGGATGTATAGGTGTATGAGTACATATGATGAGTGAGTACATGTATGAGTGACTGTACAGGACTGTTGGTGAATGAGTGGATGTGTATTTGGATCTTAGAATTACTGAATAGGTTGTTGTAACTGGTATTGGTATGTCCATTGTTTTTAAAATTTTAATTTCTATTTTTGAATGTGTGTATCAAAGGTTATATTAGGGGCAGAGGTGGTCTGCCACTCTATCTCAAGGATGATGTCATCAGTGATGTCATCAGTGATGTCATTTGAGATGTCATCAGTGATGTCATGAGTGATGTCACTGACCATGTCATGAGTGATGTAATATGTGACGTCATCAGCAGTGCATTGCGGGCGCGCGAGTTATAGTTAGCTGAACTAACTATAACGGGGGAATTTCATTGGTTTTTTACGAGTGAAATGTCCAGCTAACTATAACATGTGTGAAACCTTTGGTTTTTTCATTGAATTTCTAAGGTTTTTTAAATGCTAAATCCTAACTATAACGTGTGTGAAACCCATGGTTTTTTCAGTGAATTTGCAAGGTTTTTTAAATGCTAATTCCTAACTATAACGTGTGTGAAACCCATGGTTTTTTCAGTGAATTTGCAAGGTTTTTTAAATGCTAATTTTTTTATTTTCTTCTATTTTTTAAACATATTTTTATTTTAATTTTCTATCCTTTTATAAAGACTATGGTTAATTTTTTAAAATTCTTTAATATGTTTTTTTTAATATATTTTATAAAATAATCATCTAAAATTTATTTGCAGTACATTTTTTCCTTTTTATTTTTAGTACGCGTACCGTAAGCTTACGGTAAGCGTACGGTTTACGCTACGTCCGTAATTTATCTACGCTGTTTGCGTATATTTACGCAATTTGCGTAGCCGCGCGTACTCTGCGCGGGACGTGTACGCGTGTACGCTACACGCGCACGTTACGCGGAAGTGTCGGGGAGTGACTGTTAAACGCATGCGCGCAAGCGCGTGTCTTTTTTAAGCCCATGCGTACTTTTTGCCGTAAGCGCACCGTAAGCGTACCGTAAGCGTTTTGTAGGTCATGTGATCATGAAACACAACTTTTGATTGGTTGAAACTACTTTCCGTTCTAGAACTCTCCTACACCGCACCCATTCCCCTCATTTCTGCTTGTGATCCCTTAGGAGAAGGAGCTGGGTTGTCTTTGTGATACGATGGCAGAACAGCAGAGCCCTTCTGAGAGTGAGGATAGCACTAGCAGCACTACCTTGAGGCAGAGAGCGAGGAAACAAAAGACCTCTTATGTATGGGATTATTTTACTTTTCCTGAAGGCCAGCAAAATGTAAATGCACCCTTAGTGACTTGCAAGCTGTGTCAGCGTGTACTTTCAAGAGGTAATCCTGACAGGAAGTATTCCTTTGGGAATCATACCATGATGAGGCACCTCAAGGATGTACACAAAAGGACACATGCTCGACTTACTGGAGGTAACCCTTCAGTAAGTCAACCAAGCACATCCACAGCAGCTCAGCCTGGACCATCATCTGCAGGGCTGAGTCCTTCTTCTGCAGGTCAGGTGAGCCCTTCATCTGTGAGGGGAGCATCTCCTTTTGCTGGCCCTCTGGAAATTAACCCTCGATTTCTGAGGGTTGATATTCGATGCGCCTCTTGTCATGATCTAATTTGTCATAGGGAGACCAGTGTTTCCCTAGTGAACCTCAAAATAGATCAGCACACTTGTCGCAGAGACTAATTTTCCCAATCTTTCTTTCCTCTGTCCCTGCATGAACACAACGGCTCTTTTAAGAGCCAACCTTATCTTTCATCTTTTTTTTATATATGTTTTTAAAAACTTTTTTTTTTTTTTTTTTTACCGTACGCGTACGGTGCGCATATTTTTTTTTTTTTTTTTTTAAAACACTAAAAATCAATTATCACATTACAAGGTCTTTGAGAGACTACAATTATTATTATTGACTTACCATACCCACTCAAAAAAATATTTATTCATTTGTTTTTAAAAAAAATTGCTTTAAAAATGGTTCTAGTTTTCGAAAATTTTCTATATCAATCTGAAAAAAAAGAAAAAAGTATTAATATTTTTAAAACATTTTATAATACAGTACACATATTTACATATTTATCAAAAAATATTATTGCCTTATTTTTGCTGTTTTCAGAATATATTGCATTTCACTATAAATTGTGAAAGCAATTGCATTCATCATTTTACAGCGGGCAAAAAAAAATAACAATCTCAAAGATTGTATTAAAAAAGCCCAGAATCTCTTTTTACTTAAACTTAACATTATAGAAATGCATAATATTCTAAAAAAATATCATCTAATATCAATACTTATTTCTTTAAAATACCGTCTGATATGTTTGTTTCAGAAGTATAATCACAATATTATATCTCAAATAACTCCACATTACATCTGGTTCCATTTCCTTTAGGCCAAATAGTAATTTTAAAATTCTTTTTTGATTAAATTTCCAATGGTAATCCAATAAAATTCTAAAGTTTTATTTGTACAGATCTCACCGATTCTCTGTAACATATTGGTTCCCTAAATATTTATTAATAATTTATTAAGTCCACAATAGAATTGTTTACCTTTCCACATGGCCAAATAGTAATTTAAAAAATCTTTTTTGAAAAAATTTCCAATGGCACTCCAATAACATTCCAAAATTTAAATTGTGCAGATGTTACCGATTTTCTCTAAATTTTTGGTTTTCGAAAGTTTCATTAAAAATGAAAAAAGTCCACATTACAATTGGTTATCTTTCCATTAGGCCAAATGATAATTTAAAAAATCTTTATTTTTGAAAATTCCAATGGTAATCCAATAAAATGGTAAAATTGTTTTGTCCAGATCTTGCCAAGTCTCTCTAAAATTTAGGTTTCAGGAAGATTAGATAGGAATTTGCTAAATCAAAAGGCAAACGTTGCTTGAAAACCAATTGGGAATCATTACACAGTGTCCAGCCTTTTTCACATTTAAGATAAACTGTGTAATGTCCAGAAGTAACAGTAGGTCCTTCATGGAAAATTATTGCAACAGTTACAAAAGTTTTTCCTGAAATTGATAATTGCTGTCCTGTAAACTTCTTTATTAAAGTATCCAATTTTGAACCATCAGCTCTACATCGTTGCATCATTAAAATTACATACTGTCCGTATTCCTTTAAAATTAATGTTGAAAACATGTCAGATTGACACTCACCGCATTGCATGCTATGATTAGCATCTTTAACTAATTTAGCAAAAGTGACTGTTTTAGTCTCTGGCAATGTCAAAAAAATAAACCTTTCATTATCAACATTAGAGCCACATATATTATAACAGTTTTCACAACTATGTTCCCATTTATAAGAGAGACCAAATAAATTATCAATTGCAACTTCTTCTTCTTCCAGTACCTGAAGAAAAAACATCAAAAATTCGTGTGCATCTTGCTGTTCATTTTGAGAAAACTGTGTTCGTCCTGAACATACATCTAAAAGTTTTCTAATTTCAGTAGCACTTTCTATTTGAGTTTTATCATTACTCAGCTTTTGAAAAAGGAGACTCAGCTCTGAACAGAATCTTTTTCCCTGATTTACTATTATCTGCTCTTGCAAACTTTCCAGATAAAATACAACATTCAGCACTACATTTGCGTAGCAGTTGACACCAGAGCTATTTTCAAAATGACATCCTACAACCTGTTCTTCTTTTTCCTTACTCTTTTTGCTTGCAATTACATCACTCCTCTTTTTTTTCCTCCTCTGTACATCTTCATCACAGATATTCTCATTTCTCCTTTTACGAGAAACTACACGTTTCTCCAACACAGGATACTGACCTAAATGAGGAGCATAGCTTCTTCTTAATCTATTATACTCCTTTACACAATTTGTATCAGCACTAACTTTTGAGTCATCAAAGTCTATCATGAATAAACCTGATAATGTTTTCACTCGTGACAAAGCAACATATGCCATACCTTCTTTGAACACAGTTGAACCAATGTTCACAAATGCACAATCTACAGTCAATCCTTGAGACTTGTGAATAGTTACAGCATATGCTAGCGAAAACGGAAACTGCTTCCTACGTACATATAAGTCTTTCACAAGCATGAAACGAACTGTACAACGACAAATGTCTTTAACTTCTTCTATCTGATCAAATTTTATTTTTAAACATTCAATTCCATCTTTTTTCTGATAATTAATAAAACCCACAACTCTTCCCATAGCTCCATTAACTAAACCTTTTTCAACATCCAAATTTCTCCTTAAAAATACTCTACAGTTCATGCAAACATATAGATTTTTTTCTAATCCAGCTGTTTTGGAAATGTTCTTCTCTAGTGAATCCAATTTATTTTTCAGTGTGCCTGTTACTGTGACAGTAATTCTTCCATCCTCAATTTTGTCCACTGCTTCTAATTTCCTGATCTCTTCCTTTTCCAATTTCAAAAGCTCCTCATTGAATATTGAGCATTCACGTAGAGTTGGCATTAAGCAGATGATACTTTTGTTTTCTGCAATGTTCTTGTATATCTTCTCTGCAACTATTTCTTCCTTTGGAAATAAATTATGTAGCAGCCGACTCTGTAATGCTTTTTTGCCAACTTCTGTGAGTAGTCCAATTCTGATATCTTTCAGAATACTTCCATATTCTTCATCGCTTGCTTGCCTCATATTAGTAGTAAGTTCCTTGTACTCAAAGAAGGATCAAATATTTGTATTTCCGATGCTTCCCAATGACTTCTTCGTGTCTTCATGTGTGACAGTATTAAACACTGGTTGTCCTTTAACTGGAGTAAGTTGCAAAAGATCTCCAAAAACTATGACGTGTTTTCCACCAAATAACATGTCATAGTCTGTCTTCAGAATTTGCTGCATTCTTAAATGCACAAAGGCAAGCATTAAGTTTGAAACCATGCTCACCTCATCAATAATGAGAACTTGCATCTTCTTCAAGACTCTTGAAACTTCCAAAGATGCTTCTCCAGTTAGCTTGTTGTATTGTATTTTGTTCTCATGCTCCACTGGTAACATTAGCAAACGATGTAAAGTGATTCCTTTTATGTTATATGCTGCTAACCCAGTTGGAGCAGTAACCACACAAGACAAAGTAGAATCCGTTTTTTGCTGTAGGTAGCTTCTGACGACTTTAATTAGGAAACTTTTTCCAGTTCCAGCTTGTCCGCTTACATACATCCTGATTGGATGAAATGATGTGCATGAGCACTCTTTTTTTTCATGTAGAAATCCGTGATCAATTTTGTTTCTGATCTCTTCATAAATTTGTTGCTGCTCTTCGTTCAGTTGTCTTTCCAAATTTTGTAAGTCTATAAATTCTTCTTGAGCTTGATTCATAGCCGTTTCCACTTCATTCATGGCTATTGATGCTTCATTTTCAACGATTGGTTGTCCTAGGGGATCTTGACTGAGTGTTTCTGAACTTTGGCTGTCCTGAGAACTGTCTCTAGCTATTTCTGCTGCAATTGTAGTTTCCTGTTCAATTTCTTCATTTAACATTTGCAGATAAGTTGTGAATGTATTGCATTGTATGCTGTCTTTGCAAGCATTAAAAGAATCTTCATAGCTTTGAAATTCTCCCAGTAGTTCATCCTCTGTACGCCATGGTTTAAACAGCTGTAAAAGAGCCAAGTAGTAAAATTCCTTTTTGTCAGTAGTGTCGCAACTCAGCTTCCGGTGATTTATCAAACTTCCTTTTGTTTGCTTCACCAAACATCCTTCCTCACCAATGACTTTATATTTTCCATTGTTGATGTCTTCTGCGGTTTTCCGTGAATAAATGTAGTTCTGCAGCACTTCATAGAGACACATGTTCTCCAGATGTTGACTTCTCTTGGGATAATATGTGTCCAACATGTTTGATTTCAAAATATCTGTACTTTCTGGGTCATTCTCGGCCAAATATTCAATTTCTCCAACAGATTTTAGTACCCGATTTCTCATTGCTGCAAGGCCTCAACTTGCCCAAATTATTCTTCTTGACTTCGAGTAGAGACTTGCAGAAGATAACCTATCTGAACATTCGTAGGATCCAATTTCTCGATGCGATAACATCTTCAAACTGAAACTGTACAGCTTCTTACTGACAGTCTTCTCGTGAGAAATCTCTTCCCACATTTCCTTCAATTCTGTTTTTTTCTGATTTCGTAATGTAAGACGTTACATATCGAGCAACAGCAATGGAATTGTCAGCTACATACTGTATATCCATGTTAGCGTTCCACATGGATAAAATCACTGGGTTGTAGTCATTTATATTTTTTGATTCTTCTTTTCTTTTAAGGTTGTAGGTATTCTTAGGTGATTTTCTTGTGATAGTATGTCTCACAGCTGACATAAAACTGTTTACTCTTCCATTTGAAAGAACAGGTCTAGGAAATCCAAATCGACATTTAGTGTAGTATTTATCTTTGCTCTTGTATTTCCGTCGACAGTATTTTCCACACCGATGACTTTGGAAACGTAAAACTTGCTCCTTTAACTTTTTCTCTTCTGTGCTTTTTGGTATAGCACATGTTGCATATTCTTCAATGTAAGATAACACTGCTTCATCAGTATCTGTTCCAAACTTTGGGGCATCCTTGATCCACAACAGCATATGAATATGAGGAGCACCTCTTGCCTGGTACTCTTTTCTCCAAAAGAAATCTACTACTTCTCCAAGAGGTGGATTTTTTTTATTGCAGATGAAGGACATCATAGCCTCAAATCTATGATTGAAATATCTGCAAACATTAACCGGATCCAATGAGCACAGTTCTCCTGCTGTCTTGTATTCGATGTTTTTAATGTTTGAATTTGCCTCTCGTAGAAAATCCAGTAAATCATCCCAAGCGTACTCGGCACAGCTTAGTGTAACGAACCATGTTGGTGTTCCTAAATTCCGTAACATGCATTTTAATTCACCATGGCGTCGGTACCAATATTCATTTGTCCCACGCTGACAAGCCATCAGATTGATCAGTTGTGTTTCCAAATGATCATCTCGGTGCTGCACTTTCTCCATAAAATCCTTAGCAGACACATTTTGTAAATGTACTCCACTTTTTAAAATGTGATTTACTGCATAAGACAGTGCAGGCAAGTCGCTTTCAAATAAAAGATGGAACAAATAAGGAATACTTTGTCGAAATCTGGGATCTTCAGCATATAGTCTTGTAGTCCGATACTCAGAAGCTGGAATCTGTTCCGGACGTTCATCGTATCGTCCTCCTTTTCCTTTAGGAAACAGCTGGGGAAAACATCGAGCTTCCAAGCTCTCCTCCCATACACTCACGGGAGTTCCTTTTGCTTTCTTCATCTGAAAGAGATCAATATTGTCTCCCATAACTTCTTTTGAATGAAGAGGATGTATGCTAAAATGTTCATAACTTTCTTCTTCCTTTGACTTGTCCACTTTTTCAATTTGTCCAGTTGGTGTTTCTGTGTCTTCTTGTAAATCTTCTTCTTCTTCTTCTTCTATATAAATTGATTCATACCATTTGTTATTCCTTTTCAAATACAAATTTGCTCTTTGTACTTTCCGCACATCTACCAGCTCCTGCCAAATCTTCTTATTCTTTGTAGGTACACCATTAACCAGAATAATTAATGGTTCAGTTTCCAAAGTATCCGCATCAATAGTTTCCATATTTTTTTTCAAATCCAAGGGCAAATACACCACTCTACCTTTTAAACCTCTCAGTAAATCTGAAGGAGGTAATTTACCAGTTTTGGGCTCCATACGTACTATGGTCTGGAACGGATGAACACATTGAATGAGTATAGACTCATATGTATTTAATTCAGAAAGTTCAGCAGGAATAGCATCCAATTCTAAATTATTATGTACAGCTCTGGTCGGCATTCTATTTTCCTCTAACTTGTTGTAACTGTATTTACAAATACGCTGATCTTCACCCAAATCAAAACAATTTTCAAGAAATATATATGTGGCAAAATCCTTCCACTTATAATTATCTTCATTTTCACTCTTTCTGTAGAGATCAACATTCCTAGTTTGTTTTCTATAATGAGTTCTGCGGCAACAAATACAAGTAAAATTTGGTCTTTCATTAGAGATTATTGCAAATTTTGTTATGTGATCATTAAATGTGTTACTTACAGAGGGTTCTACATTCTCTTCCACTTCTTCCTCATTTACTGTGTCCTTCTCTGCACTGTTTTGTTCAGGACCAAAGTAACAAAACTGAATTTCATCAACAACCTTCTCTACATCTGATACCGTTCCTCGGAACAGAGCCCTATTCAATTCATTTAACTTTATTGCTGGACTTTTGGCAAAATACAACCGTCTCACAAACTTTCTCATTTCAGTATGATGAACAGCCAGCATCCTAAAATGATGGAAAACACTATTACACACTTTTCTAGATAGACAAGCCAGAGAATGACCCTGCAAACCAGTATTCTCTCTCACTCTGCATGGATCCAGACTTTGAAGCACCTTAATCTTCTGTTTTATACTTTTTTTACTATATTCTCTTAGAAACTCACGAAATTTGTCAATAGATTCCTGACGCACAGTGCAAATACTACTACAATTCCAAGTGTACACTGGGGCTTTAGGACGTCTCCCCATAGCCTCATCTGCCATCACTTGTACCTCATCTCTTGGAACCATTATCTCCTTCTCCATTATGCAACCATTTTTTACTTCGTAAGCACGACCTCTGGTGTCAACTGCATGCAGCAAACTATTACTTTGAAAATAGCTCTCTTCATTAAAAAAAGGTTCACTACTTGAACTATGCATCCACTTTCCTAAAAACACTTTACAAAAGTTTGTTCTGTTCACTACTCTTTTCCTTTTGCTATGTGATTTCAGTACATTAACCATTTTGTCTAATGTACGCATCCTATTCAAAATTAAAATGAATAGTTTCCTTTTTAATTCTAATGCCTTTGCTGCAATGGCTTCAATTTCTTTTTTTCTTTTATAAAACTTAGTCTTTTGCTTATATTTCTTCACATCCTTTATCAAATTGGACATAACTCTTCTCTGAAACATTTTTCTACGTATCTCTTTAAACGCTGTTTTTCTATTTATGTAAATCTTTTCAGTTGCAGAAGGTATATTTGCATTAACTAAATTCTCAATTTTTTCCTGTCCTTTTCTTTTCAAAACATTCTTTCCAGTACAGACATTTTGTACATTTTTCATTCTTTTGAATATATTTTTTAGAAATTGTTTTTTCTGCTTACCAGAAGATTTTTTCTTTTTCCCAACATGAGCATCTTCTACTAACTTTGGTCCTCCAGTTGTCTTCAAATATAGGTTTTTTTTGTGAGTTTTTTGAACTCTGGATTTTGTAGGCATCTTAAATTTTGTTCACTGCTCTTCAGCAATACCTGAAAAAAACTAAAAAAAAATTCCTTTATTTTATTTAAATATATTACTACATTTCTTTTCACAATAGTCACAAAACGTAATTTCTTTGCCAATTTGAAAACACACTTATTACTCTTTTTTTTGGCAAGTGATAATCACTTTTACAGACTGACACATTATAAATCCAGTTTTCAGATTTTTTTAAAAGCACATGTCCAGACTGCTTTTTCAGACCACCACCATGTGTATCCTGGGTGACTGCCTACACTCCAGCAAGGGCAACCAGCCTTAGTGATGCTGAATGTATTTGCATTACAGACTGAAACCTCAAACCCCACTCGCTTGTAAATACTGTGCATGATTATACATGGAAAGGAGCTGGGTGTGTGCTAAGAGTCTGCTTCTGCACCAAAAAATCGCTCCCCCTTTTTCCTACTAATGCAACTGTGAAATCACCAGAGCAAAACGCAATAAATCTCTGCCTGTAATTCCTATTTGCACACAGAGTCATGTTTTCACATTAGTCACAAAACGAAATTTCTTTGCCAATTTGAAAGCACACTTACTGCTCTTTTTTTTTGGCAAGTGATAATCACTTTTACAGACTGACACATTATGAATCCACTTTTTAGATTTTTTAAAAAGCCCATGTCCAGACTGCTTTTTCAGACCACCACCATGCGTATCCTGGGTGACTGCCTACACTCCAGCAAGGGCAACCAGCCTTAGTGATGCTGAATGTATTTGCATTACAGACTGAAACCTCAAACCCCACTCGCTTGTAAATACTGTGCATGATTATACATGGAAAGGAGCTGGGTGTGTGCTAAGAGTCTGCTTCTGCACCAAAAAATCGCTCCCCCTTTTTCCTACTAATGCAACTGTGAAATCACCAGAGCAAAACGCAATA
Organism: Triturus cristatus; assembly: GCF_964204655.1. Classification (NCBI taxonomy): domain Eukaryota; kingdom Metazoa; phylum Chordata; class Amphibia; order Caudata; family Salamandridae; genus Triturus; species Triturus cristatus. The sequence continues at coordinate 1,195,631,794 of NC_140591.1, forward strand.
AATCTCTGCCTGTAATTCCTATTTGCACACAGAGTCATGTTTTCACATTAGTCACAAAACGAAATTTCTTTGCCAATTTGAAAGCACACTTACTGCTCTTTTTTTTTGGCAAGTGATAATGACTTTTACAGACTGACACATTATGAATCCACTTTTCAGATTTTTTTAAAAGCACATGTCCAGACTGCTTTTTCAGACCACCACCATGTGTATCCTGGGTGACTGCCTACACTCCAGCAAGGGCAACCAGCCTTAGTGATGCTGAATGTATTTGCATTACAGACTGAAACCTCAAACCCCACTCGCTTGTAAATACTGTGCATGATTATACATGGAAAGGAGCTGGGTGTGTGCTAAGAGTCTGCTTCTGCACCAAAAAATCGCTCCCCCTTTTTCCTACTAATGCAACTGTGAAATCACCAGAGCAAAACGCAATAAATCTCTGCCTGTAATTCCTATTTGCACACAGAGTCATGTTTTCACATTAGTCACAAAACGAAATTTCTTTGCCAATTTGAAAGCACACTTACTGCTCTTTTTTTTTGGCAAGTGATAATCACTTTTACAGACTGACACATTATGAATCCACTTTTCAGATTTTTTTAAATGCCCATGTCCAGACTGCTTTTTCAGACCACCACCATGTGTATCCTGGGTGACTGCCTACACTCCAGCAAGGGCAACCAGCCTTAGTGATGCTGAATGTATTTGTATTACAGACTGAAACCTCAAACCCCACTCGCTTGTAAATACTGTGCATGATTATACATGGAAAGGAGCTGGGTGTGTGCTAAGAGTCTGCTTCTGCACCAAAAAATCGCTCCCCCTTTTTCCTACTAATGCAACTGTGAAATCACCAGAGCAAAACGCAATAAATCTCTGCCTGTAATTCCTATTTGCACACAGACTCATGTTTTCACATTAGTCACAAAACTAAATTTCTTTGCCAATTTGAATGCACACTTACTGCTCTTTTTTTTTGGCAAGTGATAATCACTTTTACAGACTGACACATTATGAATCCACTTTTCAGATTTTTTAAAAAGCCCATGTCCAGACTGCTTTTTCAGACCACCACCATGCGTATCCTGGGTGACTGCCTACACTCCAGCAAGGGCAACCAGCCTTAGTGATGCTGAATGTATTTGCATTACAGACTGAAACCTCAAACCCCACTCGCTTGTAAATACTGTGCATGATTATACATGGAAAGGAGCTGGGTGTGTGCTAAGAGTCTGCTTCTGCACCAAAAAATCGCTCCTCCTTTTTCCTACTAATGCAACTGTGAAATCACCAGAGCAAAACGCAATAAATCTCTGCCTGTAATTCCTATTTGCACACAGAGTCATGTTTTCACATTAGTCACAAAACGAAATTTCTTTGCCAATTTGAATGCACACTTACTGCTCTTTTTTTTTGGCAAGTGATAATCACTTTTACAGACTGAAACATTATGAATCCACTTTTCAGATTTTTTAAAAAGCCCATGTCCAGACTGCTTTTTCAGACCACCACCATGCGTATCCTGGGTGACTGCCTACACTCCAGCAAGGGCAACCAGCCTTAGTGATACTGAATGTATTTGCATTACAGACTGAACCCTCAAACCCCACTCGCTTGTAAATACTGTGCATGATTATACATGGAAATGAGCTGGGTGTGTGCTAAGAGTCTGCTTCTGCACCAAAAAATCGCTCCCCCTTTTTCCTACTAATGCAACTGTGAAATCACCAGAGCAAAACGCAATAAATCTCTGCCTGTAATTCCTATTTGCACACAGAGTCATGTTTTCACATTAGTCACAAAACGAAATTTCTTTGCCAATTTGAATGCACACTTACTGCTCTTTTTTTTGGCAAGTGATAATCACTTTTACAGACTGACACATTATGAATCCACTTTTCAGATTTTTTAAAAAGCCCATGTCCAGACTGCTTTTTCAGACCACCACCATGTGTATCCTGGGTGACTGCCTACACTCCAGCAAGGGCAACCAGCCTTAGTGATGCTGAATGTATTTGCATTACAGACTGAAACCTCAAACCCCACTCGCTTGTAAATACTGTGCATGATTATACATGGAAAGGAGCTGGGTGTGTGCTAAGAGTCTGCTTCTGCACCAAAAAATCGCTCCCCCTTTTTCCTACTAATGCAAATATAAAATTACCAGAGTTGTACACAATAAATCTCTGCCTATATTTCCCAACATGTGTAACCTGGGTGACTGCCTACATTCCACCAAGGGCAACCAGCCTTAGTGATGTTGAATGTATTTGCATTACTGAGTCCAACCTCAAACCCTTAAACTATTCTTTTTTATACCAATACACCTTAATTTATCGTGAAAACATAGTCCATATTATTTTACATGTTCCTCACATTTAAATTTCTCCCAAAACAGAAAATAATAAACGCAACTTCAACAAAAAGAATTACATTTCTATTATTCATTTCTTAATTTACCATATACATCTCCTCTCAAACTCTAACCTCACCTTTAAAATTAGTTAGTTGTGAAAGAAATGTGGCACTCAAACAGCAGATTATCAGAGCCAGGATCTCTGTTCTCTACACCTCTCTCCTCTCAGCAGAACCAGATAATGGCAAAGTTTCCCTCTGTTTTTCCATGTAAGTTTCAAATCTCAGTGCTTCCCCATTTTTTTCAAATGTAATCACACATTTCTATTGGTTGAAAACCAACCCTTTTCCAAAAGTACCCTTCCCCCAACTTGACTTCTGCCTAGTACCCTTCCCCCAACTTGACTTCTGCCTGCTACCATAGCAACAGCTCAAGGAACACTGCTGTGTGGAGTCAGGTCAGAAGTTCGCCAAACAATGTTTCAATTCCAAAGAGCAAGAGTGCTTGACTTTTCAAACCTTACAGCAAATCCATAGTACTGTTCTTTGGTAACACATTTTTCTGTACCAATACAAAACATGCTTCTATTAATTTACACATACAGCCTAGTTTTTATTCTAGAATGGTATGAAACAGCCAATCAGTTATTTTTTTTTGAAAAAAATATGTATGCCTCCATTTCCAAACTGTCTTTCATTTCTTTTTCCCATTCTACTGAAAGACACCTCCTGAGTGCATCCAGTTCTCCTTTGAAGATGTTCACAGTATGGATTGTAGGGCACAGCTATGTCTTCTGGAGTGAAAAGTATGTAGAGAAAACAGATATGGTGAGAGACCTTGCTTTGCCAAATGTAGACATTAAATGGATTGGTCAGAGAGGATTAAAGTGGCACCAATTGATGCCATTGGTGAAATCCTTCATGCACATCCAACACCCTGACCTCATAATAGTACACTGTGGTGGCAATGACCTAGGCACTTTGACTGGGGTAGGTCTGGAAATGCTTATGAAGGACACCTTTGCACAACTGTTTTCACTTTTCCCTAAAACTGCCTTTGTGTTTTCCAACATATGCCAAAGGCAAAAATGGAACTGGTCCAATCATTTCTGTCCGCAGATTGACAAAGCAAGAAAGCACGTCAACAAATCTGTTTCTGCTTTCCTCCGTGACTATGGTATGGGTTCCATTTACCACAACAACTTGCGTTACGACATGCAAGACATTTATAGAGGAGATGGTGTGCACTTCAATGATGAAGGAAACAGAGTCTTCCTCTTGAACCTTAGACTCTGCATCGGTACTTACTTGTAGGTACCACTAAAAAATAACTTTATAAACACAACGGCTCTTTTTAGAGCCCCCTAATAACTAAACACTTAAATCTGAATTTCATTTCTTTTATTTTTTTTTTTGTTACCGTACGCTTACCGTACGCGTACCCCGTGATTTTTTTTAAAATCAATAAATGTTTTCTTTGTACTTTTCTGTCCTTCTTTGACCCCCTCACAAATGTAAGGGGGTCTGTAACTCTCCTCCTTGCCCCCTTTTCTTGTTATCACTCTTTTTTTTCTGAGTGAAACACATGAAATGGCGGCCGCCGCTTCCTGGTTTCGGCCGATTCGAATGTTTACTAAGATCTAAGAGCCAATCAGAATCGCGCTCGCGCACGCCACCGTACGCGTACGGTAAGCGTACCGTAAGCGTACCGTAAGCTGGCTCAGATATATATATTGATTTAAAAGCTATTTTCTCAGAATCTACTGAACAGATTTACACCAAACCTACAAAAGGCACTTCCTTGACCTGAGGACTACCTCTCTGCCAAATTTCTAGTAATTCTGTTCAGCCGTTCGGGCTGTAGCCCTGTCTAAAGGTCCTATGGAAAAATGCATGGGAAAAACGCGTTTTGGGACCCCCCTTTTATCTCAGCCCCCGCTTGATGAATCCCCCCGAGACTTTCAGGGTAGGAGCGGAGCGTAGCGCCCCACCTATTTTGAGAAATTCGCGAGGATTCGTCGACCGGCGCCAAAGTTATTCCAAATAGAATGTTGCGGATTTCCTATGGAAACAGGGTCCTAACTATAACTACCTACTGGCGACCGCCAGTAGGTAATATATATACACATACACATACATATATATAAATGCATATGCATATATGTGCATATGTGTGTGTGTAGAGAGAGGTAGAGAGGTAGAGGTGTAGAGGTAGAGACGTAGAGGTAGAGAGGTAGAGGTAGAGAGGTAGAGGTAGAGAGGTGGAGAGTAGTAGAGAGAGAGGTAGAGAAAGGTAGAGAGGTAGAGAGTAGAGGATGAGTAATAGAGAGTAGAGAGTAGAGAGAGAGTAGTAGAGAGTAGTAGAGAGTGAGTAGTAGAGAGCAGTAGAGAGTGAGAAGTAGAGAGTAGTAGAGAGTGAGTAGTAGAGGGAGTAGTAGAGAATAGTAGAGAGTGAGTAGTAGAGAGTGAGTATTAGAGAGTGAGTAGTAGAGAGTAGTAGAGAGTGAGTAGTGGAGACTGAGTAGCAGAGAGAGAGTAGTAGAGAATGAGTAGTAGAGAATGAGTAGTAGAGTGAGTAGTAGAGAGTAGTAGAGAGAGTAGTAGAGAGTGAGTAGTAGAGAGTGAGTAGTATAGAGTAGTAGAGAGAGAGTAGTAGAGAGTGAGTAGTAGAGAGTGAGTAGTAGAGAGTGAGTAGTAGAGAGAGAGTAGCAGAGAGTGAGTAGTAGAGAGTAGTAGAGAGTGAGTAGTAGAGAGTAGTACAGAGTGAGTAGTAGAGAGTGATTAGTAGAGAGTAGTGGAGTAGTAGAGAGTGAGTAGTAGAGAGTAGTAGAGAGTGAGTAGAAGAGTGAGTAGTAGGGAGTAATAGAGAGTGAGTAGTAGAGTGAGTAGTAGAGTGAGTAGTAGAAAGCAAGTAGTAGAGAGTGTGTAGTAGAGAGAGAGTAGTAGAGAGTAGTAGAGAGTGAGTAGTAGAGAGTGAGTAGTAGAGAGAGTAGTAGAGAGTAGTAGAGTAGTAGAGAGTGAGTAGTAGAGAGTAGTAGAGAGTGAGTAGCAGAGAGAGTAGTAGAGAGTAGTAGAGTGAGTAGTAGAGAGTGAGTAGTAGAGAGAGAGAGTAGTAGAGAGTGAGTGGTAGTGAGTAGTAGAGAGTAGTAGAGAGAGTAGTAGAGTGAGTATTTGAGAGTGAGTAGTAGAGAGTGAGTAGTAGAGAGTAGTAGAGAGTAGTAGAGTAGTAGAGAGTGAGTAGTAGAGAGTGAATAGTAGAGAGTAGTAGAGTGAGTAGTAGAGAGGGAGTAGTAGAGAGAGAGTAGTAGAGAGAGAGTAGTAGAGAGTAGTAGAGAGTGAGTAGTAGAGTAGTAGAGAGTGAGTGAGAATGAGTAGTAGAGAGTGAGTAGTAGAGAGTAGTAGTAGAGAGTAGTAGAGTAGTAGAGAGTAGTAGAAAGTGAGTAGTAGAGAGTGAGTAGTAGAAAGTAGTAGCGAGTGAGTAGTAGAGAGTGAGTAGTTTAATTTAAAAGGAACACAATGAGGAGGTTCATTTTGCCATAGAAATTATGATTAGTGAGAAAAAAGAAAAATTAGGGCACATCTTGAGTGACTTCTCAAATCCTCTTCTATTTCATTAAAAAATTCTGACATGCAGACTGAAACATGCACTTTCAATACCAGCAGCAGACTTCCCTGGTGAGCAGTAGCTTTACTACAGTGATCTAATGAGCAACTAGAGTGCTACCATTCAGAATGTATGGAAAATGTGTGACACATCTGAATGCCTTCTTGATGGAATCAAAGTAAACAAGCATTGAAAATGCAATAGGTCTCGCCCTCGTTTAAGTTAAAGCAATTCTGTTTGTAATTAGGTGGCTTTTTAGCTTTGCTTGTATTAGAGTTTTTCAAACTTTCATGTAAATACCATGCATATGCATGCATATATGTATATGTATATGTTTGCATGAATTTATATTTATATAGATATGCAGATTATATTTATATTCACTGAAAAAACCATAGGTTTCACACACGTTATAGTTACGAATTAGCATTTAAAAAACCTTGCAAATTCCCTTACAAAACCATAGGTTTCACACATGTTATAGTTAGCTGGACATTTCACTCGTAAAAAACCACTGAAATTCCCCCGTTATAGTTAGTGCAGGCAACTATAACTCACGCGACCGCAATCCTCTGCTGATGACGTCAGATATTACATCACTGTATTTAAACACTTATTTACCCATGTCTTCTTCCATTAATCTTTAGCTATACATATATTACAAATATTTATTTTTCAGAAAGACACATATGTCATCAGTGATGTAATATCTGACGTCATCAGCAGAGTATTGCGGTCGCGTGAGTTATAGTTGCCTGCACTAACTATAACGGGGGAATTTCAGTGGTTTTTTACGAGTGAAATGTCCAGCTAACTATAACATGTGTGAAACCTATGGTTTTTTTAAGTGAATATATATATATATATGATGCGCTCACTAGAAGACATATAATCAAATACTTTATATATATATATATATATATATCCAAAGGACTTGAACTCCCGCAACCTCCAGGCGGCGATGAAGGAGAAACAGACCCCATAGTGTCAGGCAAGATGTTTTATTTAAACCTTCTCCTCACGAACGATGACGCATTTCGGGCTCCAGAAGCCCTGGTTCACATGCGGAGCAATGTCGCCATAATTGTTTTAAATGTTTGCTAAGTGCACACCCACCTCCAAGGCTCCGTGTCACATGACCATAGGCAATGAAAACAGATTTAACATTTGAATATGGAATCCTTAAGCGTGAACACAAGATTACATACAAAAATGCTCTTATTAAGATGTCCATGATGAATTGTAAGTTGTAAATACCAAGTCTCCATATTAAGAAAAATGTCACGTCATATATCTGTATAAATACATCAAATCTTGTGACTTTATAACAAAACTTGCTCTGATACACAGTCCTCAATACTAGCAATTGCCTATTATGCAAGGTACTGTTATTGTATACGGTCTGAATACCAAACTTTATCACACTAACATATTATAGCTCAAATAACAAAGTTTGTCATAGATCAAATACATGTAAACAATGCATTTTCAGTATTAGGCTACACAGGATAAATCCTTATAGTGTATTTAGTTAATCACATTTGATAACAAATGGATTAATTGCATGGATTCCATCTATTATAATGTTGTTGCTCAACTCAATTTGCTAGAATGTTTTGAGACACAGAAGTAAAGTGCATGAATGCCTAGCAACAAAAAATATGACGTGCAAAATAGTGCCAAAAGTGCAAATGTGTAAAGTGCATAGTTCTAAAAGTGCTAAGTATAATGTGTGCAAACTTCAAATATATTAATAACAGTAAAAACTTACTAATAGTAAATACTGTTAAAACCATATAAATATATTGCTAAAAAAACATTATACTAAGATGTGTCACTAAAAAACTAATTGCTGCAGCAGGTAAGATAATTAATTAAAAAATCATCAAAAACAAATTTCATTACTTGAAGATCCAGGAATATCTACCCTCATATTAACACTACAATCACTCTGAATCAGAGTATTTAGAATATTGGGAATATTATAGGGACTCATCTAACTATTGTATGTAATGACATCATATGATCAGCGCATATAGTTACTAATTTCTAGAGAAAATTATGCATGTCTTTGGCGTTATTCAACCCATTGGGCCACTTGCTATCCAATTCCAGGATCAATTTTGTCTCCAATTGTCTCAATTGGCGCTCCCTGTTACCCCCCCCCCGCTGTGGTTTGGGGATGACATTGATAACATAGTAGGTGAGGCAGTTCACATCATTGCATGTATTCTCTTAAAATGCCTCGCTACTGGGTAAATGGGATCACTGTGTAAGATAACTCGTAGGTGTTGTAGAATTCTAACATGCACCTGTAGCTTGGTACTACCAATGTAGGTAAGACCACAGGTACATGTCAGAACGTAAACTGCATAATCAGTTCTGCAGTCGTAGCTACCAGCGATGGCTATTGCTTTATCACTGAATGGAGTCAAATAGTGCGTCTTATTGCATCCAAATTTACAGGCCCTGCATGATGAGCACTTCCTGAAGCCCTGATCTGGCCTCAACCAATTAGCTGCTTTTCTTATCTCAGGGCAGTTTTTATCGAGAATAGAGCCCATGGATCTCGCTCTCCTAAAAGTAATCAAAGGAGTTTCCGCTACCCTGGTACACCATCAGTGAGGACAATGGGCCAGTTCTTTTTGATTATGGCTCTAATTTTCCTTTCCTCATTACTATAGGTGGAAATTAGTCTAGGAGTGTCGTTCTCACTGTACAGAGGTACCATATCACTGCATGAATCATGTAGGGCATTGTTACTACTATTAAAAAGACTGATTCTAGGCTTGATGCTTGCCTTTCTCATGGCTTCATTTAGAATGTTGTTGTTATATCCTCTTGCATTAAGTCTGTTCATCATGTCATGCAAGCACTCAATAAAGTCAGATTCTACACTGCAGATGCGTTTCAGCCTTAAGATTTCCCCATAGGATATACTCTCTATGAAGTGCTTGGGATGAGCACTACTTGCATGGAGCGTTATATTTCCTGTTGTAGGCTTTTTAAATAAAGTTGTTTCAAATTTACCATCCCTGATATAGGCTCTAACATCGAGAAATTCAGTTTTGGATTTGTCAATGAGTGATGTAAAATTAAGGTTCATTGAATTGTTGTTGATCGCTTAAATAAATTGTTGAGCTTCAATTTTGCTACCTTTCCACAGTATAAAGACATCATCTATGTATCTGAGATAGTACAGTACATGCTGATCATATATTTCACGATGTACCTTTCTAAGAACCTGTTTCTCCCACCAGCCAACGTGAAGACGCGCATAGCTGTGGGAGAAACAGGCTCCCATCGTGACTCCTCTCAGCTGTTTATATATATCTTTACCAAAAAGAAAGAAATTGTTGTTAAGACACCTCTGATTGCAATGTCTGTGTTTCTCCAACTGTAATGTGTCAATATTGGTATTATGCAATGTCGAGCCAATGGTGTTTGCATTCTGTTATAACAATAAGAATTTGTTTATCAAAAAGACACCAGGAAATAAGCTCTAAGACAACCTTATTATGTTCATAAAATTCACAAGGTCTAGCATCTAGGAAATATTTGACTGCTCGTAACCCCATGTTGTGATAAATACTCGTATAGAGTCACTCTATATCTAGGGTAATTAAAAGCAAGTCATCTGTCCATACTAAGTCCTTAGTTTTAATTAAAAAATCTCCTGTGTCATTCACATAGCTGGGCAGCTCCTTAACCAAATCCTGTAGAAAGTAGTCAATATATTGTCCTACTTGTTCACCCACACTATTAATGGCCGAAATAATGGGCCTCCCGGGGATAGGCATGATGTTTTTATGCACATTAGGAATAAGGTAAAGTACAAGGAGAACTGGAAATTCTTTGTGCATGAACCTATTTTCGTCTGTAGAAATAAGTCCTTCTCGTCTCCATTGTGCCAATTAATTCTGTAGTATGTCTCTTGCTGTATTATATTCCTTAACTGTAGTTTTCTTATAACATTCAATGTTGTCAAGTTGTCTGTTCGCTTCCTGAATATATTCGTTTTTGGGCCATATTACCCAATTTGTTTATTATTATTTCATGGTTTTCACCCAACTTTTTCATTAATTTGTCATATTCACGTTTCTTATAGTGTATGTCTTTTCTCTTGCTGTTTACTTGATGATACAGATTTTTAATGTCTTCGATGACAATATCATGAAAAATATCCACAGCATCTTTAGGCATAAGTGGAACAAAGCAGGAATTGGGTTTAAAAGGGCTGCTTACAGCCCCTTTCTGAATCAAATTAATTTTACGTAGTCTCTCTTGTGTGGCCACATCTGTTTCAGGAAGTGGAGGCTGCAATTCAATTTGTTCATTTAAGTCATGCAGAGTCAATAAGGTAGGAATATCAGATACCGACAGTGTCTGGCCGGCACATTCTTCCCCATCAGATATTACGCTTGTCATTTGTTTGCCAGTTTTAATAGCAAAAAACTTTTTGAGTTTGAGTTTCCTGATGAAACAATAAACATCAATTCTGGGGCTTGCATAGTTGAAACTCTGTCCTGGGCAATAATTTTATCCGAGTGCCAACAGTTGTTCTTCAGCTTTAGTCAAAATTACAGATGAAAGATTAATTATATTGTTATCATTTTTCACCGTTTCCTCAGCCATTGTTGCTTTATCTTTTAGTTTTTGTTTCCACCTTTTTCTCCTGTCACGCCTTCTTGCAGTTTTTTCTTTTTCGATTGGCCTCCTTTGTTGCCTCGGCCTCAGGGTCTGTAGTCTCTCTTCTACTAAAAAATCCAGCTCTTGCCCAACACTAAGTTTGGTTTTCTTGGTGTGAATGCTATCAAATTCTACACTTGATTCGCTAGTTAGTGATATTGTGTCGGCACTAGAGATGTCATCATTGATGTCTGCTATTCATAAGAAGGGGGGTCCCTAGGGGTAGGATGGGTAGACAGGGGAAACAGGAACAACGGAAACCTTCAGAAAGAACAGGCCCCACTGTCTACACTAAACTGATATAGTTAAGCCCAAGGGTGGGTCAAATTGGGTAGAAATGGGCCCCGGGCCGGGGTAGGCTCAAGGAATCAAGAGAGCAAAGAAAATAAAAGAAACATATTTTATTGAAACAACAATGTTGTGATAATGGTCTTAACCAAAATGATAAACATTATAATAAGCCGTTAATTATAGCTTATAAATGCACAGTCCCACACAGAGACACAAACAAACACACTCTCATTCAAACAACACGTTCATATTTGTGACAGAACAAAAGCAAATAGGCACTTAATATATACAATTATTATCCGCACATTAAAAAGTCGTATCCATTTCGAAACGGGCTAATACAGTCCCATTTAGTGGGGGTAGATAAGTTCTTTCAATGGGCCCACAAGGGCAGGAGCCAACGCACGTTTCGGTGTAAACTACACCTTCATCAGGGCAACGGCGATGTAAGGTGTGTGGGACAACACAGAACGGGTCTATAATGAAATCATAAACAAGGGTGAAAAACACACAAAAACACAAAACATCATCAAAATTTACAAATTGTACTAAAAAGAAACATTATACATTATAATCAGTAGATTGATGTACAACAAAACATACATATGTGCATATTTTCTTCTCTTCCTTTCTTTACACAATTAGAGTCCAAAAAAACACAGCCCGAGGCTAGGGTAATAATAGGATAACAGAGAGTCAAACTACTAAGAGGCTTAAACGTAAAGGAGAACGGAGTGCAACCTACAAGATAGGATCTATTCATATGGGGTCAGATTTACATACCAAGAGATAGATATACACCCATAGTGAGAAATGAAATGAGAATGGGAGCGTGCAAAAGAAATCAGCCAATACGGTAAGACAGAGAGTGCAAGTGGGAAAAACCGCAAAAGATAAATAGATTTCTTATTACTATGGAGTATAAACAAAGGTTGGAAAAAGAAATATATGGGTGATCAGAAGAAGGCGATACCTTTCTATCCACAGAACTGTTTGTAAATCGGCTCATCAAAACGATATAGAGCAGACAAGAGCTAAGCGTCAAGGCGGACACATGTGTTCTGTAGAGGAAGAGAATGAACAGAGCATCAGCAAACAGCATGCAATAATAATACCGACCACGGGGGTCAATGAGGACGATGTAGGTAGACAGAGTATGCAGAGATACCGGGTCGCAAATAAAGGACCGTATGCAATATAAAAAATGCTTACCAAGGGGATAGTAGGATCGACTATGTTCCTAAATCAAAAAGTGGTAGGAGAGCTAAAGTCAGGGGGCCAACCGCAATCGGCCTGTCAGTTGAGGGCCCCAAATTACGTAAGTTCAGCCCAGAGGATATTTCTGAGGGGGAAAAAGGAAAACAGTAAGATCAAGAGAAGTCCGCTAAGGACGCAAAATGCATGTTATGCCTGAGTCTAAGGGATAAGAATACGAATACGAGTACTGCGTTAGTCCCACCTATGGCAGGCCGTCCAATCAGATGGTACGTGAACAATCCACAAACATATTCTTGAGCAAACGGCGGATAAGGGGGGGGAAAATTCAGCAAATATCAGGTTCGTCGGTAGGATGAATAATCTGAAAAAAGAAACAAACAATCTATTTCAGAGATTCTATACAGGCGAATGCCTAGTTTGTAATACGAACAAAATGCCAGATGGCGTCCAGACGACTCAGAAGGATCCCAAATAGGGTATATCTAAGATACACAAATTCGCCAGAATTGCAACAAACCTAAACTAAAATAAGACTAACACAAATAAGTGAACGGGGGATAAATGGGTCCAAAGGACTGCTAGTATACTAAGGGCTACAACGCAGCAAATTGAATGCGGACAACGGAGAGTCTTACCGTTGACGAACACGGAGCTCAGACGAAAACCAGGTCCAGCAGGATGAATGCGACAAGATACAGTCCCGATGGCGCAAATGATATGGGCCAAACAGTCCAGAGTTTAAATAGTACCCAACCAGATTAAAATCCGGGAAAGAATTAATCTCGCGGGAGTCCCACAAGTAAAGAAATAAACAAAGGGCTGCGAGAGCAGTACTAGGAGGGCCGATAAAGGGGGCGGCCATTTTGGAAAGGGAAGAAATCACAACAGTATAGCTGACCTAACTTGGTTACGAGACCAGATCTAATAATGCAGATAAACAATACAAAAGGACAATCAAAAACGAGTGAATGGAGATGTGTACACCAGCTCAAATTGCAGTAAAGTATCAGGATTTAGACAATATATCTAAAGGGGAAGTGAAGGGGGGGGGGGAATGAAAGTGGGGAGAAACTCTTTCAGATAAAGAGGCCCAGGCTAAACAAAGCAAAAGATAGATCTTCATCGCAGTAAAAAAATAATAATACAATAAATGAATATATATAAATATATTCAAGTAAACAGGAATAAGTAGCCGGGCAGATAGAGGGTCCCGGAATATAGGCTCAAGTAATGGCATTTTCCCAAGGGCAGATCTCGTTGAGGCCCTGGGCAACAGAATCAAGGTAATATATCCAAAAACCTCCCTCTTCTTTCTGAGAGTAGTGGGGTCCTTACCCGACGAGGTATGTATTTTTTCCAAAATGACCCATTTGAGGTCTAGTTCTGAGTGGCCCGAGTTAGTCCAGTGAGGTACTAGAGGAGCCCCTGTTTTCTTCAAACGGATGTTAGACTTGTGTTCACCAATCCTCAGGCGGCATTCCCTGCCTGTTTCTCCAACATAAATAAGGTCGCAAGGACAGGAGATAGCATAAACCACATTAGCGGTTCGACAGTTTGTCATCTCCGTCAATTTGATGGTTCGTTTGTTAATATTGAGGGTTTGTCTGACCAAAGCGTTGGGACATGCTTGACAGGATCCACAACGGCGGTTGCCTGTAACAGGAGGGAGGCCAGTGATGGACATTTGGCGAAGTGGACTAGGGAGTTCAGGTAATTTACCACGAACAAGGTGGTTCCTGAGATTTTTGTTTCTTCTGAATGCGAAGAGAGGTTTGGATAATCGGTCATTGTCATCAATATTAAGGAGATACCAAAGGGAATTGATGGTCTGGCGGATTTTATGGTTGATGTTTGAATGCCGGGTAACACAAACCAATCGATCTGTGACCTTCTCTTCTTTTTGTAGGAACATGGTGTCACGGTTATAGTACCTAGCTCTCTTAAAGGAGTTTTTCACCAATCTAGGAGGATAACCTCTATTCAAAAGTTTGATTTTCAGGATGTCAGCCTGGTAGAGAAAATCCTTGATCTCAGTACAATTTCTTCGAAGTCGGAGAAATTGGCTGAATGGAATACCCTCTCTTTGGCAGCGAGGATGGTAGCTGTCAAATTGGAGCAACGTATTCCTAGCGGTGGGCTTGGTGTATAGGGAGACTAGAAGATGATTATTTTTATGCTCTACCCACACATCAAGGAATTCAATCCTGTTACTACTCGAGTGAACAGTGAATGTCAGGTTATCATCAGCTAGGTTAATCCATTGAACAAATTCATCAAGGGAAGTCTGGTCGCCCTTCCAGATGAAAAAAATATCATCTATGAAGCGTGACCAAGCATAGATATTTTCGAAGAAGGGGGCGATCTCATTGAAGATATTGGTTCTTTCGAACTTCCCCATGTATAGACAGGCCACACTAGGGGCACATGCTGCCCCCATGCTGACTCCCTGAGTTTGTTGATAGAAATCGTTGTTGAATTCAAAGTAATTTTCACCCAGTATAATTTTCAGACATTGAAGAATGAAAGGGGTGTTGGTGATGTCGGATTCTGAGTTTAAAATTTCTTGAATAGCAGATAAGGCTCCTTCTTGCGGGATATTCGTGTATAAGGATTCGACATCCATGGTTACCAGAATCTCCCTGTCACTTTGATACTCCAAGTTCTCAATTTTGGCGATGAAATGGCCAGTGTCTTTTACGTAGGATTCCAGTTTGGGGACCAATGGTTTTAAAAACTGGTCTACATATTTAGAGAGGGGCTCAGTGGCCGCCCCAATGGTGGAAACAATGGGCCTTAGGGGGGGGTTCGACAAGTTTTTGTGGGTTTTGGGCACCCCATAAATGATAGGTAAGCGGGTGTAACGGGGGGTAAGGAACTCAGCTTCCTTAGTGCACAAATACCCATCGTCCACAGCTCTACGTACAATGTTCAAAATGCGTTGTTTGAGAGCCGGTTCAGGGTTGGTGGTAATATGTTTGTAATGTTGGGTAACTGACAAAAGGTCGTTCATTTTGTTGATGTAGGTGGGGGTGCCAAAAATGACAATTCCACCACCCTTGTCACAAGGTTTGATGGTCAATTGTTTATCGTCTCTCAGTTTGAGGAGGGCCTCGTTCTCATCTTTGTGGAGATTGGGAGATGGTTTAGGAACATATCTTACGATCTGTTGGATCTTAGTCGAAACCGCCTTCTCAAAAATATGGACTTCTGGGCCCAGACAGTCCAGAGATGGGGTGAATTCCAAGGGGGGTCGAAGTCCAGATAGATTGTCAAGGTTGTCAATAGGGGGTCTGTTCTGAAAATATTTTTTAAGTCTTATTTTCCGAAAGAAGGAATGGAGGTCCTTAATTAATTCAAATTTGTTGAAGTTGGCAGATGGAACAAAGGACAACCCTCTAGATAACAATTTGGAGGTCTCAGGATTGATGTTTTTTGAGATAAGTTAAACACAGGGATGTTATTTATGTTTTCCAGTATTGTTGATGCCTTGTTTGGATGTACATCTGAGGCTGTATTGGATCCTGACGGAATCCCCTCTGTCTGGGGTTCCGATTCCTGGGGCGAAAGTTGCCTCTGCGGTTCCCTAAAAAATGGTTCGACGAAGTGGTATTGTCGAAACTTTCTTGCCTAGGTTGGTATGACTGATTATAGTTAGGGTTATAGTTAGTAGGTTCATCGCTCTCAGAGTCAGTAGTGTCGGAGAACGTGACAACCCGTTTATTGTTCCATCGTGCATTACTAGGGTTGTTGGGATAACTGGAGTAGGTTCCTTCTGTATTGGTATAGAAGTTAGGAGTTAAAAATGGATACGCTCGTTCCTGAGAGAACAATCTGATGTCTTTTTTGAGCTTGTCCGTTTTTCTCTTAAGAAGGTACTCAGAAAATGAGTCTAATTCACGAGCAATCTCTTCCAGTTTGTTCTTACCTACCTCAACAGCGTTCTCTCGTTTAAGTTTATCTTCCAATTCCTCAATTTCTTTATTGAGGATGGAAAGGACTTCTCTAGCGGTTTCAACTATCAGCATCATCCAATCTCTGGAGCATCTGTTCGAAATTAAGGCCCATTTTTCAAGGAATAATCTGAGTTCAACAAAGAGACCCGGGATGTTACGAACACGTAGGCCAATGGGGATAGTACCTGCCTTAAGATATTCCAACATAAAGTTGGCATGTGCCTCCGTGCGTTTAGATTTCTTTTTAAGGTTCAAAAGTTTGGTCCATTCTTCTTCCAGACCCCTGGATAGCGTGAATTGTTTGTTGCTATCAGTAGTAATCCCGATCATGCGGGCGAAATCTTCATCAGAAAAGCCGAAAGATTTGATACTTTCCATAGTGTTTTTTAGGGGATACGAAGAAAGAAACCTGGGGGGGGGAAAAAAGAGAAAATAGAAAAAGTCTGAAAGATTCCGACTGGTATCAGCGGCAAAAGTGAGACAAAGGGGAAGATAAATGGGGAATCAAACCCAATAGAAGAAAGGGGATAGGGTGCACAACGTAAACCAATATAGTTTTAAATAGGTACCTACCTAGAATGATAGATAACCACACAGGAGCAAAAACCCCCACAGCTCAGGGCTGTGAAGAAACTATTCATAAGAAGGGGGGTCCCTAGGGGTAGGATGGGTAGACAGGGGAAACGGGAACAACGGAAACCTTCAGAAAGAACAGGCCCCACTGTCTACACTAAACTGATATAGTTAAGCCCAAGGGTGGGTCAAATTGGGTAGAAATGGGCCCCGGGCCGGGGTAGGCTCAAGGAATCAAGAGAGCAAAGAAAATAAAAGAAACATATTTTATTGAAACAACAATGTTGTGATAATGGTCTTAACCAAAATGATAAACATTATAATAAGCCGTTAATTATAGCTTATAAATGCACAGTCCCACACAGAGACACAAACAAACACACTCTCATTCAAACAACACGTTCATATTTGTGACAGAACAAAAGCAAATAGGCACTTAATATATACAATTATTATCCGCACATTAAAAAGTCGTATCATTGATGTCTGCATTAGATGTTACTTTGGTTACACTGCTTTTCACTTTATCGTTATATTGTTGTCTTCTAGCGTTATCGAATTTTCGCGCGAAAGTGAAGATCTGCCCATTTTCATAATCTGCTAGGTCGCGCGCAAATTCATGAGCATTTCTGAATTTGATCTTTTCTTTGTGCTTGTGTATTCTTTCTTTGATAGTGAAGTACCGGGTTTTTAGAACCCAGCGGTGCAGGGGAACACACCCTAAGACTTCGGATTCTTCCTGTTTCAGACCCACAGAAACACAGAGTCTTCTAGGTGAATTCAAAGAACATCTTTATTGGCTGCAGACCAATCACAGATATCCGAGAAGTACAACACGATGTATGTTCTCAGGAGACTGCTCTCGAACCAAAAACCAGTCTTTACTTATACACACAAAATTACGCTTTGGGGGCAACACCGCCCCTGTTTTACAAGTGGTCATTCACATATTTTAGTTTCAAAGGAACAGCAGAGTCATAATGACAATCCCACATTTCAGTTCATTAAGCATGCAGTTATTGCACCCAGCGAGGCTCAGAACCCTCATCAGATAACAGCAGACCCCAATAAAACGGGCACGTCCTGCTCATAAAACAAGCCATAAAGTAGGAAACAGAGTCAGGTGTGAAAACAGCTTAGTCAGGGATCGCGTGCGAGCAGGGGCTTTATGATGGGTCGAGCCCTGATGCTAATCACATTAGGCCGCGAGAAAGGAACCGGCCGGACAGGATTGACCTCGGGTAGCGGAGTCGGCTTGCACAGGTCAGAGAGAAGTCAAAGAAGGTGTACGTGTCCTTTAGGTCTAGGCATGGCCTTAGAGTGCAGCCTATGTGAGGGCAACCACAAAATGGTTACTACTGTAAAATGGAACCCATGGATACAATATGTAGTATCATATACACGGTGAATCCATCAGTGGAACATGACGAAAACACTCATACATATCGCGTTGCTCATTTGCGGTTCGCTGATACCAAACTTGGCATGGTGGGACCATTCCACCTACACGGTTCCGATTTTTACAGTACCACAATAGCCTCCCTGTTGTTTTTTAAGGTAGTCAGTCATGTCTAGTTTGTTGATCTCCTCATTGATTCTATCGATTTTCTCCAGGATTTCCAAACGGTCTATAGCAGCATACTTGATTAAAATATTGACAAGGTTCATTGAGGCAGCGAGGTTACTCTCTCCCCACTCTCTTATTTGGGTTTGGTTTGTCAAAACTCGGGGCAAGTAAAATCCTTAATCCTCACGGAACTCTCCCTGCTTCTGCATATTTGGATAGCGATTTGTGCTCCCACCATTTTGTGACTTCTAGTTTCATGTTTCTCTCCAAACACTTTAACAGCGATTTTGCGTCAGTTTCTTTGTTAACCCCAGTACTCTGTGAATGTAATTGATTTGTAGATGTAGTTGGCAGATTTCAAAAGACCTCATCTGCCGCTGGCTCTCTCTCTCGGACTGTTTCGCAGACATTGTGAGGTATTTACTCTGAATAGGTTTCAAGTCAGCAATCACTGAACTCGTAGTCTAATTGCCTTTGCACTGCATCTACCCACCTACGCCTTATGCCAATATAACTCACCGCCTGATTTCGCTCTTCAATGGGTCCTCCGACCCAGTCGTTCACGTCCTCCGGTCGGTGACCATATACTCGGCTGCAGTAGGGGGCGGCCACCAAAATTCCACCACGGATCCTCGCAAACTCCGGTTGAGGGCAGCCGCCAGCTTACAGAGAGGGGGTCTGTTTACGGAAGCAACCGACTTCCGTAATGATATCCAAAGGACTCGAACTCCCGCAACCTCCAGGCAGCGATGAAGGATAAACAGACCCCACAGTGTCAGGCAAGATGTTTTATTTAAACCTCCTCACGAACGATGATGCATTTCGGGCTCCAGAAGCCCTTGTTCACATGCGGAGCAACGTCGCCATAATTGTTTTAAATGTTTGCTAAGTGCACACCCACCTCCAAGGCTCCGTGTCACATGACCATAGGCAATGAAAACAGACTTAACATTTGAATATGAAATCCTTAAGCGTGAACACAAGATTACATACAAAAATGCTCTTATTAAGATGTCCACGATAAATTGTAAGTTGTAAATACCAAGTCTCCATATTAAGCAAAATTGCACATGTCATATATCTGTATAAATACATAAAATCTTGTGAATTTATAACAAAACTTGCTCTGATACACAGTCCCTAATACTAGCAATTGCCTATTATGCAAGGTACTCTTATTGTACACGGTCTGAATACCAAACTTTATTACACTAACATGTTATAGCTCAAATAACGAAGTTTGTCATAGATCAAAGACATGTAAACAGTGCATTTTCAGTATTAGGCTACACAGGATAAATCCTTATAGTGTATTTAGTTAATCACATTTGATAAAAAATTGATTAATTGTATGGATTCCATCTATTATAATGTTGTTGCTGAACTCAATTTGCTAGAATGTTTTGAACAACCAGTCCTGCTTCCTCAGAAGGAGGCACGTACACAAAGCTGCTGGAATACGACATCTTTATTTTTCTGGTTCTCCCTCAACCCCTAGCTCAAGGAGGCATGTTTCAGCTTCAAATTGGTGCCCAAAGTATGAGAGTATATATAGTACTTCCCCTTAAAGGTACAAAATAGACATAAGGAAAATACTGTTACGTTAATAAAATGCACTGATGTGGACCCATTGCAAAGTATAACCCTTCTCTTTGCAATATAGCTGGGACCATTGTGTTGGAGATGGCCCTTTTTACATTGTTATCCCCTAACTTTTTGCTTCTTCCTCCCTTGTTTTTCCTGACCTGTGGTTGTTGGCTATAGAACTTTGGGCACTTTACCACTGATGCTCAGTGCTAAAGTGCATATGTTCTCCCTGTAAATTGTAATTGTGATTAGTTGTCCATGATTGGCATATTTGTTTTACCAGTAGGTCCCTAGTAAAATCCACTGAGTGTGCCAGGGTTGTGATTCAAATGCTACTAGTGGGCCTGCAGCACTGATTGTGCCACCCACAGGAGTAGCCCTAAAATGGTGTCTCGGGCCTGCCATCGCAGTGCCTGTGGGCAGTTGCTAACTGCCATGTTGTCCTGGCCAGTGTACACACTTGCCAGGCCTGACCCTTCCCTTTTCTTGCACATTAGACACCCCTATGGTAGGCCCAAGGTACCCCTCTGGGCAGGGTGCAGTGTATGTGAAAGGTAGGACATGTACTAGTGTGGGTGACATGTCCTGATAGTGAAATACTGCATTTTCGTTTTTCACTATTGAAAGGCGATCTTGCCCATAGGCTAGAATGGGGGAATGCTGTGTATAATGTTCACCTGCATATCTTCCCATAGGAGCAAGATAGGAAATTGAAATCTATTATCCCTGAACTCAGAATTTAATAACACATCTTTTAGGGAGGATGGTTTTTAAATTCTGTGTTTGAAAATAGCACTTTTAGAAAGTGGCTATTTTCTTGTTCAACCTTTCTGTGTGCCTCTGCCTGTTTGTGTATTGACTGTCTGGTTTGTGAGTGACAAGGGTGGCTGCAGGAGGCTGGGTGAGTCAGCACTAGGCTGAATAGATCTATCTGCATTTGGAGTGGTGGAAGGAGTTGCACCTGGGTCTGAATAGGGCTGTGCCTGCCTTCCACAATGCTGGCTCTACCTCTTGGGGTGCGTCTGATGACCCTGGCCCACACTGACAAAGGAAGAGGTTGTGCACTGGCAGAGTTCACCCAGAACTGGTTTGGACTGGGTCCAGGACCCCTCACACATGAAGATCAAATACTTTTGGGGTATAAAAGTAAGACCTGAAACCCCTGTAAAATTAGATCAATCCTTGAAGTAAGAAGAACCTTTGCCAAGGAGAAGAGCGCTTGAAACTGAGAAGGACTGCCCTTGCTGTGTGTTCTTGGGCTGACTTGCATTTGCTATTCTGCCAAGGAAAGGAGAAAGACTTGTTGCTGTGTGCTGTTTCCCCTTCTGAAAAGGAAATCCCCAAGGGCCTGAGAAGAGCTGGCCTCCTGTTGAAACTCAGGGATATAAAAGTGTGCCAAAGAAGACTACTTTTGCCAACAAGAGGAATCCCTGCCAAAGAAGATCAGCTGAAGAGACTGGAAAGGAAGACTGCCCTTGCTGTGTGTTCTGGGGCTGACCTACAGTTTGCTGTTGCTTCTAAGGAAGGGGACAGAGGACTGTGCTGTGTGCTGTGTTCCCCCCACCTGCTTGAAGGAATGACTTTGCTGTGTGTTGTGTCCCGGAATAAGAGTCTCCAAGGGCCTGAGGAGAACTGGCCTCCTGTTTGCAACTCAGGGACGCAAAAGTTGCTGAAGAAATCTGTTGGTGAAGTCCCGGTGCGCGTGGCTGCGCACTGATTGTGGTCCCGTGAACTCTGGCCCGGCCTGCCCGTGCTTTCCATCACTCAGTGTGCTTGGTGGCACACTTCATGGCTCTGAGCGAAGTCTGCTGTGCCCCCCATCGCGGATCGCTGCCGGGCGGTCTCGGTGAGCGAGAGTGCCTGCCAGGGCACCTCCCCAGACGTAGCATTAGGGGTTAGAATCACCACCGTCGGCCCGGTTCCTGAAAGGAAAGAGAATCGCTGGATTTGGAAAAGTCACCGCCATCGGCCCGGGAGTCTCGTGAGCGCCGCTTCCCTAGTTGCTGACGACAGAGTTCCGCCGTGCTGGGATTGGCTACAGCGCTGGGCGTCCCCTAGCAACTGAGGGCCTCGACTGAGCAGAGCTGCACAGAGACTGGAGGAGGCGCGGGGCGTCTCCTAGCAACGAGGCCTCCACGCTCCTCTGACGTCAACGGGACTGCTTCGGAAGCCGGGAGAGCCGCGCACGGAGGAGGCTGCATCTTCGAGAGGCCGCGCGGACTACCGAGTCCTCTTCACTCCGCCGTAACAAAGGTAACTCCCACCTGTGATCTCATCGTCTCAAGCTGGCAATATCAATGCACACTCGCGCATTTGGGACACGGGGGTGAGTTGGTGATTTCCTCATTGTTTACCCCTGAGTCAAAAGGCGGCGCACTTCTCGTGCTACAGAAGGCGGCATTACTGTTTTGTTGAGAAGAGCACCAGTTTCATTATTGCTGAAGGGAATTGGGCTGATAGCAAAGAGTGTTGCTGAAGTGAATTGTGCTGATAGCCAAGAGCATTACTGAGGTGAACTGTGTGAGCACAACGAGCATTCCTGAAGTGAACTTTTGATAACAGAAACCTACCAGTTTGTTTTTGCTAGAAACATAACAAGGAACCATTTTCACAGACAGAGAAACTTGATTTATATGTATGTGCATTTTTTCTACCGTTTTGATCTGACCTAAAGCTATATAAAGATATTGATATTTTTATAACAACCTATGTGATGTACATTTGTGGTGCTGCACTGTGTTACTGTGAGTGTTTGTGCAAATACTTTACACATTGCCTTGGGGATAAGCCTGTCTGCGTGTGCCAAGCTACCAAGGGGGTGAGCAGGGGTTATCAACAGTGTGTACCCCCTTACCCTGACTAGAAGCAAGGGTCCCTATTTGGACAAAGGAACTTACCTCTGCCAACTAGAGACCCCCAGTTCTAACACATTGTAACTGATCTGAGCTTTAAAAAGTTTGCAGACTACAGAAAATAGCTTAATATGTGCACCTCGTAATCTTTACTGGACCAGCAAAATAATGCGCGACTCCATCCGATGTGCATATAAACGTACGTAGATAAACAATATTAGTGTCAACTGCCTGAATGGGAACATTTCAAATATATACACAGGGCCGCCAATCGCTCAAAAACATATGCCTAGATACGTAATAAAAACATTAGATAAAAGACTGCTGCTAGGTGTCACCGAAATATAACGAGATTGCCCCGATTCCGGCATATTCAGAACGCCTAGAACACAGGATAGTCAAAGTTCGATTTGTGTCTTGTAGTGCGAGAGCAATGTTGTCTTGTGCCCATGACTTCGCATTAACCAGATTGATAGCCTCAGGAGGCAGTGGGGCGTAATACTTGCAACCGCACCCCGAGGCCAAACTGAACACACAATGTGATTATCCAACATAAATGATAGCCATTAGGTGCGCGCGTTCATGCCCCCACAACACTACATCTCCGACAAGGCAACTTGGCAGACCGATAAATAACGGAAATCTATGGGCCGTACATAAATCAATTTCGTTGGTCCATTTCATTGGAGCCAAAGAAAAAATGATAAAAAAGCAAATAGAATAAAGCCAAAATACATTTAAGCTGTGCAACATCCTTGCCCCAATGGCCTAGTATTTACAAACTGGCCATCAACAAGAAAAATAGCCCGCATCTTCTCAAAAATCTCTCCCCAGTGGGCAATCACTGTGCATCCTTTTCATAAACAAATTATATCCCATGTGGGTTGAGCACTACTAATTCATATGCCCTTATTCTGCCCAAGTGGGCAACCTGCTTCTTTTAGATTCATCTGCCCCCCGTTAATCCATCGGTACATTCAACATACTGCTCTTTATAAAAACTATCACCCAAACGAGGTTCAGTCTTTTTCATCAGCTATTTTGCTCCTTTTGCCTTCCACTTGCATTTTAGAAACATACTTGAAATCTGTGAAGATACAAAAAATAGAATCAGATGTGTGAATACGTAAGAACTATTAACAAAATAATAGATACAACCCACTTATCATATACCAAAGAATAATGCAAATTAAAAACATTTGGTTACAACCCAAAGTTTAGCAGCACAGCAATTTCTTATTTTCGTTATCTTTTTGGTGACATTAATTAACTTAAGTGAAGTGATAATGTTTCGTCACAGTTGTATCCTTCGGGGTACAGAGTATGATATTGTATGATCATCTTACATTTCAGCCACCTTAATTCTTGTACTCTGCCTCCCCTTCTTTCTCTTAGTGGGATCTTGTCCAGCACAAAAAAAGACAAAATATCTCTATTTTGGTTATGTGAGACCTTAAAGTGCCTTGCAATGGGGTACTGCTTGTCATTGTGTTTAATAGCCCTCAAATGATCCAGTATTAGTTTTTTTGCTTTGTGAATAGTACTACCAATGTAGTACTTATCATATGGGCATCTGAGGGCATACACCACATATGCTGTGTTGCACACAACGTTTTTTGTTATCCTAAAGGGTTTACACTCAGTTAATAGTTTCACCTCTTTACAATTCATACTATGTTTACAGGCTTTACATCTGCCACATGTAAAGAATCCCTGTATTGTACTTCATTTAGTGTCAACAGTAGTCAGTGCTCGACAAATCGTATCTTTAAGGGACTTCGCTTTTCTGTATGTTATTTGGGGGTAATCGTCAATGTATTTTTCTAAGTCTGGATCAGTCTTTAAGACATTCCAAAATCTATCTTATGCTTTTCTTAACTCTTTAGATTGTTTATTATAGGCCGTTATAAACCTAACACTTGTTGGTGACTCATTCTCAGTCTTCTCCTTCTGCACCAATAAATAATTTCTGGCTAATTTTTCGACTTCTGTGCAGGCATTCTTGATACTGGTCTGCGAGTACCTCTGGCCTGAAATCATTCTACCATTCATATTTTCTCTTTTTCATATCCCTCTTCAGTGCTACAATTTTGTTTTGCTCTCAGTAGCTCACCCAGAGGGATACTTCTGATTAGATTTTCTGGGTGGCAGCTTTGAGCGTAAAGTAAACTGTTGCCAGCTGTTTCTTTTCTAAATTGGATACTCTCCAAACAACTCTCATTCACCTGCATTCTTAGGTCCAAAAAATCAGTACACTCTCTATCCAATTGGCTGCTGAATTGTAAATTCAATGTATTCTCATTAATAATTTTTACAAATGTTCCCATGGTCCAGGAGAAGGAAGACCTTCAGGGGGATGCCCTGGAACCTACAGGGGAGCAAGTGGCCGAACTGGCAGACCTACCTGAGCTGACCCATCGGCAGCATGAAGGGGGTTCCACCAGGAAGGAGTTCTGTAAGGCGCAGATGGAGTGCCCTACTCTTGTTGGTTTGCGGCAGCAGGCTACAGAAAATGCAGCAGGTGACAAGTCTGGATCACATTGGATTTATTGGGAGAATGGTCTTCTATATGGCGAGCTTAAGGTCGCTGAGCTTGGGACAGTCCGTGTGCTGGTGGTACCCGAGCGCTTCAGGACCTTCCTACTGGGTCTGACTTATGATGTGCCTTTGGCAGTACATTTGGGGTGCGATAAGACCTTTCACCGGCTCGTCGCCCACTTCTTTTGGCCCCAGATACGAAGGCACACTGAGACTCATTGTAGATCTTGTCAGACTAGCCAGACAAGTGGCAAGACTGAGGGGGAGTGTAAGGCTCCCCTCCAAACTTTTCCTGTTGTGAGCACCCCTTTCAAGCGGGTGGGGATTGCTATTGTGGGGCCATTGGAGCCCAAGACAGCCTTAGGCAACAAGTATATCTTGGTGGACAATGTAATCCTGTACCCAGAATGTGTCCCTCTCAGGGCAACCACAGCCCCTGTGGTGAGCCGTGTATTGATGGGGATCTTTTCCTGTGAGGTGGTATCTGACCGGGGTACCAACTTCATATCTAGGTATATGACGTCTTTGTGGCAGGAGTGTGGTGTAATGTGCAAATTTACCATTCCTTGCCATCCCCAAGAAAATGGGTTGGTTGAGAGATTCAACTGAACCCTGAAAGGCATGATTGGGGTCTTACAGAACCCATGTGGTGTAAGTGGGATGTCTTCCTACCATGCCTGTTGTGTCCTTACAGGGAGCTACCGCAGAAATCCTTAGGGTTCAGTCCCTTTGAATTGCTGTATGGGCAGCCTGTGAGAGGGCCTCTCAGTCTGGTGAAGGAGGGCTAGGAGAAAACTCCTGGTAAGACTCCTCAGGATGTATATAGCTACATGCTGGCAGTCACAAACCAGACTTAGCGCTTCAGGAAACTCGCCCATGCAAACCTAGAAGTCAGCCAGGAAGAGATGAAACGTTGGTATCACCAGAATGCTACTCTGGTCGAGTTTCAGCCTTGCCAAAAAGTGTGGGTGATGGCACCAGTGAAACCTTGTGCGCTCCAAGACAGGTGGACTGGGCCATTTGAGGTGGTAGAGCACAAGAGTGAAGTGGTGAACTTACAGACTCCGACAAACTCTTTGAGGATCCTGCACGTGAACCACCTCAAACCTCACTTTGAGATGTCTGAAGTGACCATGCTTCTGTTGACAGATAATGGAATGGAGGAGGAGAGCGAGCCTCTTCTTGACCCCTTGTCTGCTCAGGAGCTTGATGAGTCAGCGGATGGGGTGAACCTCTCTCCTACCCTGACCCCAGAGCAGCAGTGGGACAGTCGTCAGGTGTTGGGAGAGTTCGCCTCTCTGTTCTCACTGACCCCAGGAATCATCAATTGGTGTGTCCATGATGTGGACAATGGGGACAGTTTACCTGTGAAACACAACATTTACAGGTTGACTGACAGAGTCAAGGGTAGCATTAAGGAAGACATGAACACTACCAGTTCCAAGTCATGCCATTTGGGTTGAAGAATGCCCCTGCCACGTTCCAGAGACTGGTCAACCAGGTACTGTCCGGGCTCGAGGAATTCAGTGCCACTTACCTGGATGATATTGGAGTGTTCAACTCCAGCTGGCAGGAACACTTGCAACACCATTGTGAAGTGTTGATGGCTCTGCAGAAGGCAGGCCTCACTATCAAGGACAGTAAGTGCCAGAAAGGGCAAGGGTCTGTGGTGAACTTAGGGCACAAGGTAGGAAGCAGCCAAGTGGCGCCCCTACAGCCTAAGATTGACACCATTCTGGCTTGGGAGGCCCCCATGACCCAGACAGAGGTGAAAGACTTCTTAGGTCTCACCAGCTACTACAGATGGTTTTTCAAGGGGTATGGCACTATTATTGCCCCCTTGACAGAGATGACTTCAGGGAAGCAGCCAAGGAAAGTGATCTGGACTGATGTCTGTCAGACCACTTTAGATGCATGAAATCTGCCATGTGCATGTCGTCCGTGCTCAAGGCACCCGATTTCTCCCAAGAATTTGTTGTGCAGGCAGATGCTTGAGAGCATTGTGTAGGTGCAATTCACTCACAATTGAACGATGAGGGCTTGGACCAACCTGTAGCTTTCATTAGTTGGGGGCTAATTCCCAGGGAACAGAGGTGGAGTGCAATTGACGGAGACGCTTTTGCTGTGGTTTGGGTGCTGAAGACCCTACTTGTTTGGGACTCACTTCCGGCTTCAGACAGACCACAGGCCCCTCAGATGGTTGATGCAAATGAGGGGTGAGAACCCAAAACTGCTGAGGTGGTCCATCTCCCCACAGGGAATGGACTTTACGGTGGAACATTGCCTTGCTCATGCCAATGTTGATGGTCTGTCGAGATTCTTCCAACTTAGTGAAGATAACTTCCAAGAGGATGGGTAGTTCTCCCCACATTTCAGCTGGAGGAGACATGTGTTAGACTTGGCATCCTTGGTGTGGTTTCCCAGACTTTGTGCCCCTCCCTCTTGTATTTTTGACTGTATGCTGGATTTTGTTCTTGCTGGCTTAGATGCTCTGGGCACTTTTCCACTGTGGATCAGTGTCAAAGTGCACATGCTCCCTAGGGAAATTGTAATTCTGATTGGTTATCCATGATTGGCAAATTTGATTTACTGGTAAGTCCCTAGTAAAGTGCACTGAGTGTGCCAGGGCCTGTAAATCAAATGCTACTAGTGGGCTTGCAGCACCGATTGCACCGCCCACATGAGTAACCCTGTAAATGTATCTCAGACCTGCCACTGCAGTGTCTGGTTGTACAGTTTTCAACTGCCATGTCGACCTGGCAAGTGCACCTACTTGCCAGGCCCTAACCTTCCCTTTTCTTACATGTAAGGCACCCCTCCGTTTGGCCCAATGGGCAGGGTGCAGTGCATGTGAAAGGTATTTTTGAAATAACTGTTCTAAAAGTATATCTTGATACCTGCATGCTGGATGAAAACATTATTTTTGTAAACTGGTATGGTGTCCATTTGTGATGTTTTCACTATTTTACTGTGTGTTTGGGTACAAATACTTTACACATTACCTTTGGGATAAGCCTGTCTGCTCGTGCCAAGCTACCGAGGGGGAGAGCAGGGGTTATCTAAAGTGTGTAACTCCCTTAACCCAACTAGAAGGTGCATACTTCTCCCAAATAGAGACCCCCATTTCTAACACTTCCTTATTTAATGAAAGGAGGGAAAGCTTTAATACATCAGAGAAGAATCGGGAGAAGATTCAAGATGTGTGTGAGGGCCTAGAGATTAAGCTAAACTCCTTAGTGGAAAGAATGGATGCAATGGAGATCTCTGTGGAAAGCTTAACAGGGAGGTCAAAATAAACCAAACGGAAATCTTCTCTCTTAAAATTGGCTAAAACAACCTCCCAGAAAAGATTGAAGTGCTTGAAAATAAAGCCAGTAGAAACAATATTAGAGTTCTAAATGTACCAGAATTATTCGAAGAGGATACCATAAAGAGGTCCATGATAGCACTACTGAAAGACTTTAGCCCAAATCTCGAGATTGGTATCTTTGTTGAGGACATACAACAATTTAATTGTGATCCTTTTTTATAAATCCCCAGCCAGCAAGTTACCCAGAAAATTCTTGATTCATTTCAAAACATATGCTCTTAAAGAGAAAATACTGGCTGAAGCCATTAAAGCAGGAAGTTACACAAAGGAAGAGTGGCCTTTTCGAATTAGATCAGATATTACTAGAGCCATCCAAGAAAGGCAATGGAAGCTGGGCAAATACATCCAAGAATTAAGATTATTGAGAGCCACAGCCCAGATGTGCTTTCCTGCCGTGTTGAGAATAATGTAGATCAACAGAATCCGGAATAGTAAGGACCCAAAAGAAGCGGAGCTTTTGATTAAGAAAATTAAAGCTCAACAGAAATAACTTCTTTAGCAATACCAGAGGGGAGCTTGAATGGGTATTTTCGTAGCAAAACACCCGATGATATGGAGGGTTCCCCAGGGTGTGAGGGGGTGAGTCACGAACACAAAGGAAAATATGTTTTCTTTTTAGTACTGGGTGTGGGAGCATGTGGAAGAAAAGAGAAAACATTAAAGTCCTTATTGACTTAGAGATTGTTTGTAGGATTTACAGGGGCTTAGATAGGTTATTCGTACCCTCCCCTTCACAATTTAAGATAGAACCATGATAGGACCATCTAAAGTTAGATCCCTCAGGATTGTAACATTGAATGTTTATGGCCTTAAAGTTGCTAGAAGACGTAGAAAAATCTCAAAGTAGACTATCAAGCAATGAAATTATAATAATACAGGAGATGCATTTGTTAAAGAGGAATGACCAAGCATTCTAAAGAAGCAGAAATTGGTTGAATACTATGTACGATGTGTAAAAGGGGTGGCAATTCTCTTAAACAATCTATTGGAGTAACCTTGGGAGAATGTATTGTAGATTAAAAAAAGGGAAATGCGTAACAGCTAAAGTGAAGGTATACTGTAATTGGTATGTTTTGACAGGCTATTAAACATAAATAATCTGGCTCCTCTTCAGGAGTTATATAATCTTCTACTAGATGTTAACTTCCCTAAAATATAGGGTGGTGATTTGACCCGGTCTTGGATAAATTCTCCTTCAGAAATACAGTCAATACCCGATATTTAACGAATGATGGAAGATATGGGTTTAATTGATATCTGGAGGAAAAAAGGAAGTAAGGATAACAAATGTATCCTTCACAATAAAAAATATGGACACTCCTCCAGACTGGACTTTTTTCTTGTAAATTGCAGGATCAGGAAAAATAAATCACAAAAGTTGATCATATTGTGGAACACTTATCGGATCACTTGGCTATCAATCTAGAGATTAGCTTACCCCAAATAACTAGACAAAAGAGATGGACTTTAAATCGAGCCTTATTATCTATGAAAAGAATCGAATCTTAAGAAAAGATACAAATTAATTTTTATCTAGATCAATAAGCACTCTGCTATGCTGCATATTGTTTGGGACAGTTGCAAAGCCTTTATAAGGGGACGCATAACTAGCCTCTGTTTTAGACAGAATAGGGAGCGAAAATCGTGATTGGGGAACTTGAGTCTAATATAATGAAGCTCTCAAGGGAACCAGAGAATTTTCAAAACTTACAAGATCAGGCTTTAATCCATGGAAGTCTGCAGAAAGCAAAATATAGTTTAACAGGTTCTGGAGGATGTAATTAAAAACATGGGATGCTAGTTAGCTATCACACAATGAGTATGCAGAGGGTTGTGATAAATTGTTGGCATGGAAAACCAAAGCAGAATTCCCTAGAAATAACATTGTAGAAATTCAGGACCCAGAAACCAGTAAGCTGTGGAAGGAGGATTTTGAAATGGAAACAGCTTTTGCTTGTTTCTTAAAAAATCTGTATACTGAGGGTACTGTAGTGACTAAGGGTGGGCGGCGTGCTCCGCTTCACCCACGGAGTGCACGTAGCGCTGCCTGCTTTGCTGTTTACGAAGTAGGCGTAGCAGGCAGCGCTACGCCCACGCCGCTGAGAAGCGAAGCTGCCCGCCACCCGCCGCCCGCCCATCCTCATTTAAAGATACTTAAAAGTATATAAAAAGTAAATTAAAGACCTTACCTGAAGTGCGGCGTCCCGGGGCTCCCTCTTCTTGCTTGCCGGTAACTTCTTCACAGAAATGCACATGCGCGGACGCCCGCGCATGCACATTTCTCGCGAGGAGATAAAATACTTTGGGGCATATTATCAAGGACCGCGTTAAAAATTATCGCCGGTTTAGCGGCAGAAAACTGCCGCTAAAGTAGCGATAATGGGTTTGATAATATGCCCTTGAGAAAATCCAATAGAAGTACATGTTCTGGTGTGAACATGGGCTTCTATTGGAATTCTCCACGACATGTTTCTAAGCAGCCGTTTTAAAGTTAGCATTTACAGCGAGGTTATAATGCACTTAAGTATATATGGTTTGGCTGCATCACAGACAACCCTGGAGAATAGATTCCAAAGGCTTCAGAGGGGCTCTGCTCATGCAGGGGCACCCTCTCACACAAAACCAAGCACCCTGCCTTCAGGATTGATAAGGCCTGTCATAGGGGCGACTGATAGGTTTATATGTACAGTGATTTAGAATAGATATAGGTAACCTATATCTAAGTAAGGGGTGCATGCACCACCTTATACAGGCAGCAGTAGCAGACCCGTGGTGCCATTTTGAATGGTCTCTCAGGGGTGGCATAATACATGCTGCAGCCCCTGGTAGGCCTCTGCCCTGGGTACATGGTGTACCATATACTAGGGACTGATAAGTGTACCCCAGTATCTGGAGTGTACCTAAAGTACATTAAATCAATTTAAGGGAGAAAGCAGATAGACTGGGGTCCTGGATAGCAGGGTCCCAGTCAGACTAGTCAAAAACCAGAAAAACACCAGGAAAAAAGTGGGGGTAACCATGCAGTCAGATTCCACCTTCCTACACATTCAGTCAGGGGCAGCAACTGATTATGAAGTACAGCTGAGACTGTTAGAGGAAGATCTGGAGCTCATTGGTACAGCAAATGGGTCACAGTTGATAATGATCTTAGTGGATTTTAATCATAAATTCGATCCCTCTTTTAGTGATAAATTGTTTAAAGATCTATTAACAATGGCACAGGTGCCCTTGGCTTTTTGTAATGGAGTAAGTGGTTCTGCACAAGATAAATCTTTAGTAAAGTTACCAGGATCTATAGGGTTATTTTGTGCCAAAGGACGTGTAGATACCGACTGCCCAGTGAGAAAGACTTTTCAAATGGGTAACCAGAACTGCCCAATTTACTATGCCTTCATAAATGCTTGCCACTTTACTGAAGTAGAAGGGTTTGAAGTGCTGCAAAGTTAAGGCAGCGATCATTGGCCTCTACGATTATTACTCAGGATAGAACAATGATCGGAAAGAGATAGAGTGGTCACTTTGCAGATAGAACACCCTCAACGCTTAACTACCCGTATAACTGAGGATAATCTGAAACTGCTGAATGAGCTAATGATTGACTATACATCCCTTGGTAAACTAGAGGAAAGAGAGAATGTTCTTACACTGTATGAACAGGTGATTGAGCAGAGTGCGAGTCAGAGCCAGAGCAGAGTGCAGGAGACAAGGAGCGAGGAGCGGACCGGGAGTGTAGCGGGAGAAAGAACTACACTCCCCAGGGTCCTTTGCGGTCACTGGCGCCGTCGCGCATCCATCAGCATCATCGGAGCACCAGGAGGCGCAGTTAAAAGCACCCAGGGGGCTCACGCAGCACGGGACGCGCGTGGGCGTGCCCGGGCGAAGCCCAGGCCAAGGGCGGGCCCGTATGCGCCCGTCAGAGGCCAAAGGAGACCGGGCAGGGCTACACCATTGATCGAGGTAGCTGGAAATCTATCGCTGGAACAAAACGATAAGGTCCTGTTGAAGAGCTGCCCTGACTCGCCTGGGGGGGTTATTGTATTGCTTTGCGGGGACTCTCACATGAGTACAAAGTTAATAACTGGGCAGGGGGTTGTGGGGACCTTGGACGCTTTCCTCCTTAGGGCTGAATCTGTCCTAACCCACGTGTTCAATCTAACCGAAAGGAAGCTATCCTTGGATCCCCAGTGCCCACTTACGTGAAATCCCCCTCCCTCCACTCTGCCATCTTCCAGTGTGGTGGAGACTCACTCCTTTCAAATGGATTAGATGTCATGGGCTCAGGGCCAGTGGCTGTGACAGTACCAGTAATTAGCGAGACTATGCTTGGGTCTCCAGATACAACCAACGGTCAGAAGGCTAAGACTGCGCAGGGCCATACCCTTGCGCCTCCATCAAAGAAAAGGAAAGGGCAGGGTAGTCACAAACCAGCTCAGCCTATGCCGAAACATACAGGTCGGAAACCCTCCCAATCCCGCGTTGAGCTGACTAAAGGCAAAATACCGGCTCTGAATGAGGGGGCCACCGTGGAATCCTCAAATAATTCAATAAACGAGGATTTTCTACGCAAGCTGGAATTAATGTTATCTCTTCTTCTTGATCGAGTAATCCAAAAACTCACCCATATTGAAGCCAGGCTAGCTAACCTAGAAATAATTATATCGACTCCCTCTCAATTACCATTGGTGAACTCTGGGAGGAGGAGTGAGGATACCTCACTTAGTAATCAGCCAGGGCACAGCGGCCCTGATAAGGGTCAACCTGATAAGGGTCAACCAATCTCCAATCCAGGCTCCTCTCTTAGGCCTAATATAGGTCTTGGTAACATGGAGAGTGGAAGTGTAGTGTCCTCTTTATCTATGGGTGGTGCATCACAGGGTGCATCACATGGTCATGTCTTACCCTTACAGGGACCTCCTAGCAATAATGCAAGCAGGGATAACCGTACACAACTTGGGAGTGGCCCGCCCCTAAACCCAACGAGGAGAAAGTCCCTTGTTCACGAGGTCACTCAGAACTCAGTTACAAACTTACACCTACCACCAGAAGTAACACCGTACACCGTGGTGCTGGCAAATGTCCCCATGTTGCCAGTTAGTAATAATGAGCACTGGTCAACTCTGCTGAAAAAATCTCTCCATTTTCTTTGTGCTAGGACTGGGATCAATATCAATTTCTTATACTCAGAATATAAGATGGCACATAGAATTGGTTGGGTGGGCCAATCTAGGAAGTCACTTAAAGGGGATTGTATTGTCTTATCATTTAGGTCCCCGGATTTTGTCCATTTAATCCTGGATAGGGCAGGCAAAGGGCCAATTAGATCAGATGAGCCAGCCATACTACCCCTGGGGTACTCCTATCTGCCATCTTTCTATTCTCCATCCATTTATCAATGGCATGTCTCTAGGGAGAAGGAGTGTACTTACGGTAGCCACCCAAGATATACTGTCCCTATTAGTAATCGTTTTGACATCTTTAACACACTGGACGATATTGATTGACAACCACATGTGAGCAATCATCGAAGCCCTACCGGCGGGCAAGTAAGGCAGCTGGGAGATAGGGTGTTAATGCATGCAAACAGACCTTACACCTTAGCAGAGGAGTTAAATTCTATAACCTCTGGGGAATGCAAAGTGGTTGAAGCCCAGGATAATGTGTTTTCTGCTGGGACAGAAACCCCACCCACGGATTCTTTAAGTGTGCATACTATCGGGGATGAGGTCACACTTAATGGCTCCACTCCTCGGGTTCAGATATCACCTCAACTGTCTCCTAATTCATGGTCTAAAGAGTGGCAGCAGAGAAGTTACGAAGCTGGCAACTCTCCTGATATGGAGGTAGCCAGCTCCTCCTCTACCAATACGAACACTGGGTGTGGCCTCGTATCTTGGAATATATCAGGTCTACGTTCCAAGATTAGCAATCCCCTATTGTCTAAATATATATTAAAATATGAAATTATCTGTCTACAGGAAGCATGGTTGAAGGACCCCATTCATATGAATGGCTATAGAACATTTAACACCCAAGCAATAGGGGGATCTCATGGCAGAGCCAAATGTGGGCTTTGTATATATGTATCTAACAAGTTAAACTTTGTTAAGACCGAGTCCCAGCTCGTGTCCCCCTATTATCAGCTACTAACTCTGTATCTAACTGTCTCTCATTCAATGATATTGGTTAATTTTTATAATAATATTCCACCTGATAGTGTCCCTAAGGGGGTTAACACACTCCATAAAGAGTTAAGAATTCTGTGTAACGTAAAAGGCTCTGAGAATGTGCTTATTTTGTGTGGGGATTTTAATTGTGCCCTGTGTCCCTTTGACCCTTTGAGGATGACAGGATATGTGGTTTTAATGTGGAAGAAGGCATACACAACACTCATTTCTGTCACTTAAGCACAGGGGAACTTTTTAATAAACTGGTGTTTAACTTAGATCTAGGTTTTGCCAATGATCTATGTACTAGACCTGTTCTGATGCTGCAGACTTTTAATGGCAGAGGCCTTTGTTCCACAATAGATTATATTTTGTTATCAAATATGTTTGCTTCTAGACTACTCACCTTTTCAGTTGATACAAACTCAGTGAGTGATCATTTTCCTCAATGCATTACGATGACTCTCCCTGTGAGTAGTCAGGGAAGAGACAAACAGGCGGCAGATGAGGCTTTGGCTAACTTAAAACTTGCCAAAGCCAATGGATATACACTTCGCTGGAACATGATGGATCCTGATAAAGTAAATAAATCACTAATTAAAAGGTGTAGATCGGCCTTTGACACTTGCCTGAATGAACTAGCATCCCCTGAGAGTATCTTATCCTCATTACAAGATGTAGCAGTCGCGGTACGGGAGGTAATGTTCAAACAAGGTGGCAAAAAGTTTTCCCCCCAGCGGTGGTTTGACCTAATCTGCACTCGTGCACATTCTCACCTGATACAGGAATTGCATAACATGCCAAGGAATGTCACCAATATTAGACAGGCTGGAAAGAACTATAAATCAGCACTTCTAAAAAGGAAGAATGCCCTTAGAAAAGAAGCCTGGGAGATGCTTACATGGGCTGCACAATCAAAAGACAGTGCCACCTTTTGGAAAGCGGTTAAAAAACCATTCCTGACTCTGGCCGGGGTCCCAACTGTCGAAGTAGCCATTACAGAGGGTCAATGGGTCGAACATTTTTCTAAGATATACAATGGTCCAAGTACCATTAATGGCCAGGATAGTGAAAACCCAGGAACTACTAATCAGTCACTAGATTTACATTTTAGTATTGATGAAGTAAGCAGGGCACTCTCCCTAAGTACAGGTGCGAAAGCCTCAGGTCCTGGTGGGTTTCCCGTGGGCTTGCATAAGTCCAATGTCACCCTGTGGATACCTATAATCACACAAATAATCAATGCAAGCTGTGAGGTTGCTTTCCCACCAACCTGGGTGGAATCCACCATCGTCCCCATATTTAAAAAGGGGGACCGCCAGGACCCCACCTGCTAGACGCCCATTTCTTTATTAGATTCCATGGCCAAGGTTGTGGGACGTATCATCCTGGAACGCCTACAGTTTTGGGCAGAGGAAAATCAAATCTTATCGGACATCCAATATGGGTTTCGAGAAGGATGACGGACCGTAGAGCAGAGTTTAAACTTAGCGATCTACACGGGGAAGTACACCAGGGCCAAAAAGGGAAATTTGTATCTAATCTTTGTCGATCTCATGGCCGCTTTTGATTGCGTAAGGCACTCAAAGCTTTGGGAAATTTTAGAATTGTTGGGGGTCGATAGAAATATTATTCATTTTATCCCCCCGCCTCTACAATGGAGCAAAATCATGCGTGCGATTTGGTTTGGGAGGAGAGCGCACTGCCTCTTTCCCTATTGGAAGGGGGGTTAGGCAAGGCTGTGTCCTAGCCCCCTTCCTTTTTAACATTTACATTAATGGGTTAGGACAGGCCCTCCTTAAAGACGCCAAAGATTTCCCACAAATAGGTAATCGTCCCATTCCAGCATTGTTATATACGGACGATGCTGTGATTGTACCTCGTACCCAGATTGGTCTACAAAAGACCCTAAACAACTTTTCTAATTTTATGAAGGAGCTGGATCTCAGAATTAATATCTCAAAAACCTTCACAATGAGATGTGGCCGTGGGATCCAGAAGTGCAGGGATATTTTTGTGGAGGGAAATCCGATAGCCACAATTAACAGCTTTTCATATTTAGGAATTTTGTTCAGCCATAATGACAACTGAGCCCAAGCAGTTGCAGCTAAAAAGCTGGCACTAATCAGAACAACAACCGCTTTAGTCAGCTTTGCAAAAAAACTGGGACATAAACCAACTCTGGAACTTCTGGAAATTTACAAAGCAAAATGTGTTACATCTGTTACTTATGGGCTGGGATTTGGGGTTTTGCGGACACTAACACAATTCAACTAGTTTAGAATTATTTTTTAAAATACTTATTTTTCAGCTTCTTCTAGTACCTCCACTTATGCTGCTCATGCCGAATTGGGTCTTCCATACATATCCGACCTCATGAAATTAGAGCCAATTCTTCCATGGCACAGGATCTGGTCAAGTGACGAGACTACACTTAATAGGGACTTACTACAGGATAGTCTCAGGCTGGATGGTGCGCAAAGGATACCATGGGTCAAGTTCATCCACCACTTCACAAAAGATATGGGTAACCCAGAATATTTTACTAACCCTAGCACTATCACCCTGGTCTCCAGGAAAAATCTTAGAAAAGAGGCCCTTTCTTTCCTGGAAAGCCTAAGACTATCGGGGGAAATCATCAAGCCTAGCGTTTTGCAGCACCAGATGGTTCTTACAACTTTTAGCTTGCAGTCATATTTAGTATTTGTACCGGGTGGCTTTGATAGGTTTTTATTATTAAGATTTAGATTGGGGACAATACTTAGACTTGTCTCTTTCCCCAATTTGAATGATTGGGCAAGCGAGCTACAACCATGTCCATGTGATAACTCGTCACCCCAATCGTCTTTACGCACTGTTTTATTTTGTAAATTCTGTATGGAGATAAGAAAGACATGGATATTCCCGCTTTTACAGAAATGGGGACTGAGACAATGCCGCCCTGCTTTTATTAAGCTCCAGCTTTTAGAAAACGAACATGTTGCCTGGTGGATATCCATGTTTTTCAAAAAAATTCTCCACCGGAGAAAGAGTATTGTTATTCGGGACTGAGGAGATGGCCCTTTTTACATGCATTTTTTCTGTGCTTTTTATGATTGTTATATCACAATCGAAATAAAGCTTTGTTCTGATTCTGAATGTGCTAATCATTTGATCAATCTATGTGATAGCAAGAAGTTAGACGAGAATCTGAAAAAAACGATTAAGGCCGGGGAAGAACTAGAGCTGTATTTCTCTTTCCCAAAAATAAAGGAAACCTTCCAAATCTAAAATAAACTAGGTGGAGGTGCTGGGTAAATATAAATACTTGGGCATGTGGTTTGATACCAAACTAAACTAGAAGGGACCATATAGAGTAACTTAAATCAAAGGCTCTCTCTTCAGTATGGGGCCTAAAGCAATTTAAGCGGAAATATGGAGGCCTGTCTCTGCAACCAATTTTATCAGCCTTTAATTCAATGGTCCGTCCCCAATTCCAATATGGAGTGGAGGTTCTATCTTTAGGCGGTAAATTGGATTGGAATCTGGAGGATGGTAAAGGTGTAAAGCAGCTCCTTGCTCTCCTGGCATCAACTATGATCCAGGCTGTGAGAGTAGAATGTAAACTTACAGCCTGGAATTATCAGGGATTGCCAGCGACAGTGAATTTCTGGCAGAGACTGAGCAGAGAAGGGACCCCCAAAATACCACACCTTTGTAAATGAGAAATAGAGGAAAGTGAACTGAACTGGGCATCCCAAGTTAGGCATACGCTGGGTAAGATTTGTGCAAACTATCATTAGAACCATAACAATGGAAACTAGGGCAGCAGATCCCCAAACAGGAGCTACGGGCAATCATAGCCAAAAAGGCTCGATCAGAAGATCTATTTCATCTGGAGTGGAAATCGTCCACTCAGTTCTTGGTAAAAGGATGGAGCAATGATTATATGTTCCCCTACATTGAGGCCTTGCCAAGTCCTAAGCTTAGAAATTTGATATTGAAATTTGAAGTTGGCTTGAACCCATTTAATGTAGATAGGAAGATAAAAACAGCGATGAGAAATGAACTGGGTTTGTGTGCATGTGGGTTGAATGTAAAATGCAGTGGCCCACATATCTTGCTGGACTGTTTGTGGTTCTTAGAAGAACTGAAGAAGTTTTTAAAAACCCTTTTTATTATTAATATGGATCAAGCTCCTAACCTGTTGATAAATATGAGATTTTTTAAATATTGTAAGTGTAATAGGAATTTTTTTAACTGCAGTCCATAAGTCTATGAAATAATTGTTAATATAATGTATAATGGGTGAGGGGGTAGGAACTAGATACTAAGTATTTATCGAGGACACTCTGGAGTTCCCGTATATATTAGATAAGTAATTCTTCCCATAATTAGTTATGAATTAAGAGTTGTTTGTTATACAGTGGCACTACTTCAACTGTAAGCTTCATTAGGCTTTTTACCGTGTTTTTACGGTTTTATAGTCACACTTTTTGTATTATTTATAATTGTATGTTTTTACTGTGGTACCTTTTATGGCTATATTTGATGAATAAAATATGATGATGATGATGATGATATCCGGGGACTCCAGTATGTCTTCTAGATAAGTTGGCAGTGACCTGGAGTATATTGGAAGGGTGCCTTTCGAAGTGTAAATATTACCAATTGGCAAGCTGGGCAAGAGATCTGGGGAAAATTGGGGAAGGAAGTGTGGACTACAAATAAGATCCCCTCAGGAGAAGGAAGTAGGCAAGTGGTACTGGATGTTGGTAGATGTAGTGAGAGAACCTTATTCTGTACTGGATGAGATCAGGAAGAGGGACCTGCCAAATCTGGAGATGGAAGACTTATGGCAAGCATTGACTTCTTTTTGGTCAATCATAAAATCTGCACCCCTCAGAAAAAAATGATCGATTGACAGTACACAGGGCATAATGGGCACCAAAGAAGCTGTCAAAGTTAGGGACACAGGAGGCGAAAAAGTACCATCTGATAGAGATCTTCAGGCAAGATGTGGGTAAGGTGATCACTGAAGTACTAGGCAAAGAAATCAAGGTAAGCCTGGCAATGGTGATATTTGGAGTAGTAGATGGGGGCCATAAACCGGTGAAATTACTTAAGAAACAAAAATCTCTATTGTTTGTATTGATATTGTTGGCAAGAAGGGAGATATGCTTAAAATGGATACTCCCAATCTCTCCAACAAAAACCGAATGGACATTATCTGTCCAGAGGGTAAGTCTTCTAGAGCACAGGGTTTCACCAGTTAAAAGAGTACATTTTTGGGAGATCTGGGAAGATTGGCAAACACCTTGAGACATTAGAGGGAGTTAATATTTGGATTAAAGAGAAATAGGTCCAATGATCAGTAGCAAAGATCCTGACAAGTGAGTCGGGAAACGAGGGCCTAGAGAAATTAATCCCAAATACTCACCTCAAATAAACAGCTAAAGGAGTTTGGGAGCTGGTCAAGAGGGAAATACGGCTGAAGTTTGCTCTCTTGCCATTTGGTTCTTATGAGTAGGGAGAGGGTAACGTGGTTGCCTGTTTCGATCTGTCATACTGAGCCCCTATATGCCTTCTTCATAGAAAATTAGGACCAAAAAATATTTTTTAAAATAGTGCTTGATGATCAGTCACTGCAGTGAAAGGTTTTCCATCCAAGAAAACATGGAAATATTCACAAGCCCAGACCACTGGCAGCTTGCGAGTAAGCATGTTCTGTTTATGACAGGCTCTTACTGGCGTATGCCACAATATGTCTTCGGGCATTTGACTGTCTTCTGTGCTGTGTAAGGATTGCGCCCAACCCAACGGGGCTAGCGTCAACTACAACCTCTGTAAGTAGTTTAGGATCAAAGTAGGCCATTTCAGTGGCACTCCCAAAGCTTGCTTGATGTGTTGGAAACTCTTCTAACACTCATGTGACCAATGAAAAGGAACATTCTTTTTTGTTTAGTTCTCGTAATGGTGCACTGACAAATTCTTGTATTTATCTCGAAGAGTAACTGGCCAATCCAAGAAATCGTAATACAGAATTGTCTTGTGGGGATTTGCCGTAGACAATGCTTGCACATTTCCTGGATAAGGTTTCATACCCCCATCAGATAAGTCATGGCCAAAGAATTTCAAGCTTTTCTTGTGGAATTCACATTTGTCGGCATTCAGAGTTAAGCCTGCATTGGTCAGCCAACGGCATACTTGCTTGAGAGCTTTCTCATGTTCTTTCTGTGTAACTCAGAAAACTAATATGTCATTACTATAGTTAAATGCATTTACTACAGGCCATATGATACGTCGAATTACATCTTGGATCAACATTGTAGTCTATTAAATCAACACAGTGGTTTTCGAACAGTGCACATCCTGAACTCAGGTATCTGAAGGTGCTCTTGATTATGGCGGTAACGAAAAAGGAGACTCAGTGATATAAAATACTTGTGTATGTTCACAGAATTAGTGAGCATTGCAGCTGCTATTGATCATTGGTTTTCTTAGTACACATTGTGCCGTTCGTCCTTTCAAGATTGTTATCTTTTTATGTTGACCATTAATGCTTTGTCTTCAATTCTTGGTGCATAAAATTAGAGCATGATGGGAGGCAGAAGCCACATGAAAGCATGGCTCATGTTGAGATCAAGGGACCAAGCAGACCTCAAGTAAGCCAGAGAAGCAACCTGGCTTTAGCCTGGCTCAAGTTTACAATAACACATTCATATCTAGTTGCACACCATTTAAAAGGTGAACAATCAGAATATTGATTTTTTTGTTCCTGAGACTCTATACTTGCCTTATCCATCCTGCCCCTTAACTTCCATTGGAGCTTGAGCAGACGCTGTACATGGAGAGAAAGAGGAAGAAGGAAACCAGATGGA
This sequence comes from Triturus cristatus, assembly GCF_964204655.1. Taxonomy (NCBI): domain Eukaryota; kingdom Metazoa; phylum Chordata; class Amphibia; order Caudata; family Salamandridae; genus Triturus; species Triturus cristatus. The sequence goes on from NC_140591.1 coordinate 1,195,673,418, forward strand.
GATTGCTGGAGGAGAGTATTTGGCTGTGTCTATGTCTTCATTACAGCTTTTGATAAGTATCACTACCCCAGCCAGAATTCTCCCACTCCCACTGCAAAAGAAATATGGCATCTTATCTTTAGACAACATGCAGTCAGTGATGTGGCATCTGCCTGGCATGCAGCCCAATTTTAAGGGAATATGTTCGACTTCAAAGGCTGGGACCAAATGTACCATTACAATCAACCAAACACTAGCTTCTTTAGAAATGGGAAAGCTAACAAATTAACAAGGAGACCCCGTGCATGAGCTGAGCCATGAATCTGGCAAGTAATTCATACAAAAAAACATGCAGTGCTTCGCTTTTCAAAATTGTGTATTTCGATTAGATGCAGAGACGTTTCACCTTGGTATTTCAGATTATATCTCTGCATTGATAGGCATTTACTCAAAGTGATAGCTTGAATTTGGTGTGAACTGAAACATTCATGCCCACCCCTATTCTGACAACAATGCTATTAATGAACTAAGAGGCAAGTCAATTGTCATGAGCACCCTGTATGTGGCCTAGATTCTTATTGCGCAGTGAGCAACATCATAGAGACTAGATCAAACTGAAGAGAAAGATTTGCCTAGGCTCCCAAAATTTGGTCAAGTTGGAAAGCCCGGGTTGACCCCAGGGTATCTGCTTTTACATTGTGTAATTCTGCCACTAGATGGGTATCACTTTATTTCTGCTGTTTTACATCAAAGGTTAACGCTTTGTCTTTAATTTATGGTGCATGAGGTTAGAGTAAAATGTGAGTCTTTTGCCATACGCACCCTATATGTGGTCTAGATTCTTATTATATATTCAGCAACATTGTAGTCCACAAATTTAAACACGAGAGAGATTTGCCTAGGATCACACAATATGGTCAAGTGTGGAAGCCGGTCTCTGCAGTAGTAGACTTTTAACTCAAACAGCTAAATGATCAGTTCACCACTCTATCCAATGCTTTACTTTGTACATTAAAGCCTTTTAAGGATTTTTAAAAAAACAATGTTTTATATTTTTTCTGTATTGATGTCAACCACTTGATTCTTGGATGGAGAAATGTTCTTCCTGTATTTCTTTGCTACTTTATTTAGGACATTGTAAGGTGTGGGGTTAAGGCTGAAGGAGTCATGCCCACAGGGCAGGCAAGGGAAATAACGTTTGCTCTGCAAGTGCTGGCTGTCCATGTACCTTGACCATGACCCTCACTACACTAATGGTGGTAGAAACACCCTCCTTGCAAGTCCCTTAAACAAATGCACAAGAGAATAATTCTGAGTGTATGTAATTTGTGCTAATGCATAGACAAGTACAGGAGATTCTTGTTTAATTATAAAGTCACATCAGAAGGTTTTAGAGACTATACTGACAAAGGTGGGAATGAGATTACAGAACAGCTGCAACCTTTTTTGAGGGCAGAAATAAGCACACTATTAGTGGCTTCAAGTGATTGTTCAACGGGTTTCAGCATCATGAGCTTGATAACGTCACCCATGCAAACCTATCTTGGTGGTGCACATCTTCCTTCACTAATGTTCATAGATCTCATGGGCCCTCCTCCGCCTCTTTGGATTCCATTGCTGTCTGTTAACAGATGGGTAACTGCTCATCAGCTTGCAGATGATACTCATTATGTGGAGGTAGATCCTCCTGCCCATCAAAACAAAAGATACCAGATGTAGGAGATCACTAGCTACTCATTTCTTGTGGTTATGGTTAAACATCTTGCGGCAATACAGCATGGTCTGTAATATCTGAATTAATATATCTCGGCAGAATATCCAGTCATAACTGTATCGTTCTAATGGATTATCATTTGTCATGCTCAGAATACCAAATGGAATGTGCAACTCGCTTTTTTTGATAATGTATTGTCAAAGTGCTAAAGTTATCATTGTATATGACGGTGGTATGTTTAGTAGGTTAATAAAGTTTATAGTTTTAATATTCAAATTGCAGTTTGTAGCATTTTATAATACAATGCATGAACTGTGCTCTGTTCTTGGTGTCAAGATTAGTATGCCTTCCTTGAAGAATTGAGTGGCTTGTCTACTGTAGTTAGTCAGACACAAAACTTCATCCACATTTGGACTGTTATATTTCTTCATACAGGAAACTCACATCACAGACTTATATACTGTTCAGCGTTAGTTGGCTAAATCTTGTAATGCTCTCAAATGTACTCATGATAGACCTGCTAATCATATGTGAAATATTAAAATCTGATGTCACTTCTTGCGATGTCCTTCCTTCCTGTGAGGTTGTGATGCAACTTCCTGTGATGACACAACTTGGTTAGTCCCCCCATTTCTTTTTTTTCAGGTTGAGCTTAGAGGCAGTGCGCATGCGCTGCTCGCTCTGCAAGACTGCTGTTGTAGAGTATGGGAGGGAAGCCGCGCCCACTCTCCTCCCATATTTTTCATTGGCTTGTGTCATTGTCTTTTGTAAATGCTGCCTTCGAATTAGTTAATAGGCTTGTTAGTCCCTCCTTTAGTATGCCCTTGTCTTCATGGTGACTGGCCCATTTTCCTTTGGTTGTTTCATGGGACCTGTTATTTAGGCTGTAAGCACTATTTACTTTATTGAGTTTCTCTTACTGCAGGCCGGTCATGCGCTGCTTCAGCTGAAACCGCTTGTTTTTTTTAAGCAGCACGGCAGCCCCCATAACACGGGCCCCTGCTTTCAATCACTTTAACCCAGCATTATTTTGTGTCTGTTTCAACCCCTCCAAGTAAAATGGATATATAAATGATTAGCGAATTAAGTCATGCGAATCCCAGGTAGTCAAGTCAAGTCATGTGCACTTGTAAAGTGCACGGCTACTTCCGACGGAGGTGTCCCGGCATTGACAGCAGATCATGCAGACGAGGGGAGAGAAAAGAACTGCATATTAGGGGGAGGCAAATAGCCAGGTCTTCAGCGCATATAATCCTGTAATAATGGGCTAAAGCTGACAACAGCACATCTGTATTATATGTCATCGGTACTAAAGCCACCTGAGGGGTTGTTTTCAAAAGCCTGTTTTATTAACAACACCACCACCACTGCCAATACCACTACCAATACCACCACCATCAATACCACCACCTCCACCAATACCACCACCACCAATACTACCACCAATATTACTACCAATACCACCACCACTGCCAATACCACCACCACCATCACCAATACCACCACCACCACCAATACTACCACCAACAATACCACTACCACCATCAATGCCACCACCTCCACCACCAACACCAATACCACCATCACCACCACCAATACCACCAATACCACTGCCAATTTTACCACCACCAACAATACCAACATCACCAATGCCACCATCACCACCAATAGCACCACCACCAATACCAATACCAGCACTAATGCGACTACAGCCACCAATACCACCACCACCAATGCCACCACCACAAATACCAATACCGCCACCACCACAAATACCAATACCACCACCCCCAATACCACCAATAATACCACCACCACCACCAATACCACTGCCACTGCCTATACCACCACCACCAATACCAGTACCACCACCAACACCACCACCACCAATACCACCACCAATTCCACCACCATCACCATCAATACCACCACCTCCACCACTACCTTCACCAATACCACCACCACTAATACCATCAACACCAATACTACCACCAATACCACCACAACCAATACCACCACCACTAATACAACCACCACCAATACCACTATCACCAATACCACCAATACCACTACCATCAATATCACCACCAATACCAACACCACCAATACCAACACCACCAATACCACCACCACACCAATACCACCACCACCAATACCACCACCACCACTAATACCCCCACCAATGCTACCACCAATACCACCACCAATACCACCACCAACACCAATACCACCACAACCATTACCACCACAACCAATACCACAACCACCACCAATACCACCACAACAAATACCGCCACCACCAATATCACCAACACCAATACCACCAACACCACTAATACCACCAATACCTTCACCAATACCACCATCAATACCACCACCACCACAAATACCACGACCGCCAATACCCCATCACCATCAATACCACCACCACCACCAATACCATCACCACCACTAATACCACCACCAATACTACCATCAGTACCACCACCAATACCACCACCACCAATACCACAACCACCACCAATACCACCACCAATACCACCACAACCAGTACCACCACCACCAATACCACCACCACCAGTACCAATAACACCACGAATATCACCACCAATACCACCACCAATACCTTCACCAATACCACCATCAATACCATCACCTCCACAAATACCACCACCGCCTATAACACCACCAATACCCAACCACGATCAATACCACCACCTCCACCACCAACAATACCACCACCACCAATGCCACCACCAATACTACCACCACCAATACCACCACCACCAAAACCGCCACCACCACAAATACCACCAACACCACCAATACCCCACCACCAATACCAACGCCACCAATACCACCACCAATACCACAAACACCAATACCACCACCACCACCAATACCAAAACCACTGCCAATGCCAATACCACCACCAATACCACCACCAATGTCACCAATACCACCACTAATACCATCACCAATACCACCACCACCAATACCACCACCACCATCAATACCACCACCAATACCACCACCACCAGTACCACCACCAATACCACCACCACCAATTCTACCACCACCACTGTTAGATCTGGGGGTCTCTAGTTGGCAGGGTAGGTACCACTGTCCAAGTAGGGACCCTTGCTTCTAGTCAGGGAAAGGGGGATACACTGTTAAGATAACCCCTGCTCACCCTCTAGGTAGCTTGGCCTGAGCAGTCTAGGCTATCAAAGGCAATGTGTAAAGTATTTGTACCAACACTCACAGTAACACAGTGAAAACACCACAGATTTACTCCACACCAGTTTTAGAAAAATAAGGTATCTTTACTAAAAACTTCACAAGACCAAGTACTACAGACAAACCAATATATAATTCAAAAGGTTACTTTAAAGATAGTTCAAGAGTTTGGAGAAAGTACACCAGGATGTAAAAGTCAGTGTCTTGCACAATGCGACTCTCAATGCACAAAATGCGACACTTTCGTGCCCAACAGTACCTGTAGTTGCGATAAGGTTCCCAAAAGCTATAACAAGGAAGATGGCAAAGGCGATGTGATACTCCTGAGATCCTGGGGAGGCTTTGCAGCAGCCCTGCTTCACGCAGCAGAGGTGGATGCGCCGGCTCCGATCAGTAGGGGGAGGATGCGATGACTTTGGCTTTCGTTGCGTAGGTTTCTTAGGGGGAAGCTTCACGCACAGGTTCGATGCGACACTCTTCGATGTGGTGCGATGCGTGGCGCAGCGTTGCCTTCCGGCGCCGCAACTCTTGATGCGCCAAGGAACGGGACTCTGCGTCGACGCACACGATGACTGGAGACTTTTCACGCACCGGCAGTGGTGCGGCCCGCAAACTGGTTCTGCGACGACCCTCGCAATGTCAGGAATCTTCACGCTTCGGGACGATGCTCGACGCACTCGGCGATGCGGGGACCCTGCGTGTTGCGATGGTGCCGCGATGAAATTTTCCACGCACTCTCGTCCTTGCGACACGCAATCGGATGATGCGTTGGGTACCAGTTACTCTTTTCACGCTTCTGCTTCCCAGCTCCCAAAACACAGCAAAACGACCTCCTGAGGCCCCAAGACTGGGCAAGCACTCCAAGGCAGGTCAGAACTCTCTCAGCAGAGTTCCAGGGGAGCTGGTGGTGAAGTCCTTTTGTTCCTGGGACTTCTTAACAGGGAGCCAGCTCTTCTCAGGCCCTTGGAGATCAGAATCAAAAGAAGGGGACACAGCAAAAGTCCTTCCCCTCTCCTTGGTAGCAAAGCAAAACAGCAAGCAGGCAGTCTTCTCCTCTTCAGTCCTTTTCAGCTTTCTCCTTGGCAGAGGTTTCTTCTTAGTTCCAAAGTGATCTAAAGTTTAGGTGTCTGGGGTCCTCTTCTTATACCCCTCCAAGTCTTTGTCTCTCTTTGTTCCAGTGGGGGGATTCCCCTGCTCAAACCGGTTCCTGGGTGTGCTCTGCTCTGGAGCACCTGGTTCTTTTCAGAGTGAGGGGCAGGGTCGTTAGACGCTCAGCAGGAGGTGGAGCCTTCTTTGTGCCAGCAGAGGCAGAGTCCTCAGCCTGGCCAGCAGGGGGTGGAGCCAGCTTTGTGTTTGTCAGGGGCAGCCCTATTCAAACCCAGGGACTACTCCTCCCACCCATCTAAAGCAGATCTCCCTATTCACCCTGCTGCTGACTCATCCAGGCTCCTGGAGCCACCTAGCCCATCACATGACACCAGTCAGCCAACCAGCACACAGGCACACAGGAAGGTTAAACAGGAGAACAGCTACTTTCTAAAAAGTGCTATTCTCACACAGTGAATTTAAAAACCATCTTGCTAAAAAGATGTATAATTAAATTCTGAACACAGAGATACCAAACTTGGATTTTCTATCTTGCCCTTATGGGAAGATATTCGTTACAACAAACAAATGATGGACGGAATGCTGACAATGCAGACATTCTCCCCCAGTCAAGAGATCTGGGTTAAATCCATCGTTCTTTTGCCCACTACGCCACCCCAGTTCAGACATGGCCATATGCAAATCAGTCTTGACCCTGTGCCTCATGGGAACAGTCCAGCCCGAACTGCCAAGCCATGTCTTCCCTGGACCGGAATCAAGCATCCTAGGACCGGTTTCTGGCTATCAGCCGTCATCAGCCAGGATAGCTTGACTCCAGTGGCGTAGTGAGCACGGGTCCCACGTCTGGGAATACCCATCCCACTTAGGGCGAAAAGCGTTACAACAAACAAATGATGGACGGAATGCTGACAATGCAGACATTCTCCCCCAGTCAAGAGATCTGGGTTAAATCCATCGTTCTTTTGCCCACTACGCCACCCCAGTTCAGACATGGCCATATGCAAATCAGTCTTGACCCTGTGCCTCATGGGAACAGTCCAGCCCGAACTGCCAAGCCATGTCTTCCCTGGACCGGAATCAAGCATCCTAGGACCGGTTTCTGGCTATCAGCCGTCATCAGCCAGGATAGCTTGACTCCAGTGGCGTAGTGAGCACGGGTCCCACGTCTGGGAATACCCATCCCACTTAGGGCGAAAAGCGTTACAACAAACAAATGATGGACGGAATGCTGACAATGCAGACATTCTCCCCCAGTCAAGAGAAACCGGTCCTAGGAAGCTTGTTTCCGGTCCAGGGAAGGCATGGCTTGGCAGTTCGGGCTGGACTGTTCCCATGAGGCACAGGGTCAGACTGATTTGCATATGGCCATGTCTGAACTGGGGTGGCAGAGTGGGCTAAAGAACGGTGATGGATCAAACCCGGATCTGTTGACTGGGTGTGAGTGTTTGATTGGTTCTGATGCTCCATCCATCACCACCCCCTTTTGTACCACTTTGTTCGCCATAAGTTGGCAGGGTATGCTCAGACGTGAGTCCCTTGCTCACTTTGCCACTGGATTCAAGCAAGCCTGGCTGAAGACGGCTGAAATGCCAGAAACCGGTCCTAGGAAGCTTGTTTCCGGTCCAGGGAAGGCATGGCTTGGCAGTTCGGGCTGGACTGTTCCCATGAGGCACAGGGTCAGACTGATTTGCATATGGCCATGTCTGAACTGGGGTGGCAGAGTGGGCTAAAGAACGGTGATGGATCAAACCCGGATCTGTTGACTGGGTGTGAGTGTTTGATTGGTTCTGATGCTCCATCCATCACCACCCCCTTTTGTACCACTTTGTTCGCCATAAGTTGGCAGGGTATGCTCAGACGTGAGTCCCTTGCTCACTTTGCCACTGGATTCAAGCAAGCCTGGCTGAAGACGGCTGAAATGCCAGAAACCGGTCCTAGGAAGCTTGTTTCCGGTCCAGGGAAGGCATGGCTTGGCAGTTCGGGCTGGACTGTTCCCATGAGGCACAGGGTCAGACTGATTTGCATATGGCCATGTCTGAACTGGGGTGGCAGAGTGGGCTAAAGAACGGTGATGGATCAAACCCGGATCTGTTGACTGGGTGTGAGTGTTTGATTGGTTCTGATGCTCCATCCATCACCACCCCCTTTTGTACCACTTTGTTCGCCATAAGTTGGCAGGGTATGCTCAGACGTGAGTCCCTTGCTCACTTTGCCACTGGATTCAAGCAAGCCTGGCTGAAGACGGCTGAAATGCCAGAAACCGGTCCTAGGAAGCTTGTTTCCGGTCCAGGGAAGGCATGGCTTGGCAGTTCGGGCTGGACTGTTCCCATGAGGCACAGGGTCAGACTGATTTGCATATGGCCATGTCTGAACTGGGGTGGCAGAGTGGGCTAAAGAACGGTGATGGATCAAACCCGGATCTGTTGACTGGGTGTGAGTGTTTGATTGGTTCTGATGCTCCATCCATCACCACCCCCTTTTGTACCACTTTGTTCGCCATAAGTTGGCAGGGTATGCTCAGACGTGAGTCCCTTGCTCACTTTGCCACTGGATTCAAGCAAGCCTGGCTGAAGACGGCTGAAATGCCAGAAACCGGTCCTAGGAAGCTTGTTTCCGGTCCAGGGAAGGCATGGCTTGGCAGTTCGGGCTGGACTGTTCCCATGAGGCACAGGGTCAGACTGATTTGCATATGGCCATGTCTGAACTGGGGTGGCAGAGTGGGCTAAAGAACGGTGATGGATCAAACCCGGATCTGTTGACTGGGTGTGAGTGTTTGATTGGTTCTGATGCTCCATCCATCACCACCCCCTTTTGTACCACTTTGTTCGCCATAAGTTGGCAGGGTATGCTCAGACGTGAGTCCCTTGCTCACTTTGCCACTGGATTCAAGCAAGCCTGGCTGAAGACGGCTGAAATGCCAGAAACCGGTCCTAGGAAGCTTGTTTCCGGTCCAGGGAAGGCATGGCTTGGCAGTTCGGGCTGGACTGTTCCCATGAGGCACAGGGTCAGACTGATTTGCATATGGCCATGTCTGAACTGGGGTGGCAGAGTGGGCTAAAGAACGGTGATGGATCAAACCCGGATCTGTTGACTGGGTGTGAGTGTTTGATTGGTTCTGATGCTCCATCCATCACCACCCCCTTTTGTACCACTTATGGGAAGATAGGCATCTAAACAGCCTTCCCCATTCTATCCTATGGGCAAGATAGCCTCTCAGCAGTGAAAAACGAAAATGGCTGTAATTCACTACCAGGGCATGTTACACACCTCAGTACATGCCCTACCTTTCAGATACACTGCACCCAGCCCAGGGGGGTACCTAGGGCCACCATAGGGATGCCTGACATGTACAGAAAGGGAAGGATAAGGCCTGGTCAGTGGGTACACTGGCCAGGTCGACATGGCAGTCCTGGACTGCACATAGGCACTGCAAGCAGGCCTAAGACATCATTTTAGGGCTACTCCTGTGGGTGGCACAATCAGTGCTGCAGCCCACTAGTAGCATTTGAATCACCAGCCCTGGCACACGCAGTGCACTTTACTAGGGGCTAACAGGTGAAACAAATATACCAATCATGGATAACCAATCAATATAACAATTTATACAGAGAGCATATGCACTTTAGCACTGATCAGCAGTGGTAAAGTGCCCAGAGTTCTATTGCCAACAACCACAGGTCAGAAAAAATAAAGGAGGAAGAAGCAAAAAGTTTGGGGATAACCCTGCAAAAAGGGCCGTTTCCAACACAAACCCCTTCCAGCCTAAAGCCAGGGTAGACCAAGCGATACCTCGATGGGATTCCCTGCTTAGGGCGATAGAACACGGAAACCGGCCCAAACAGCAGGGCACTATTCCTGTTCTACGCCTTCCTGAACCAGGTTGGATCTCTCCATCCATACTCTCAGGGTCCACCAAGCCAACCCATGTGGAACCCTTCTCTTCACCTGTGGACACCACCTGTGCAGCACCTAGCCTTAACTTGCTCACAGGTGAGTCCCAACAGACAGACAGCAAGCCGCAGTGACCAGTGACAGTGGTCAGGGATGAGACCCAGGCCTTATGCCTCTCAGGGCCCTCAAACCCCTGTGGCGTCAGAAGGTGGGGGGCAGTAGCCCCAGGTGCTGGGCACCCTTTGTCCACTTCTTTTCCTGTCAGGTCGGGTCTGACAACCTGGCACTGACCCACCAGCCCCGGGCCTGTATCCGGTGGCTGGACAGGCGGCTGGGGTAGGCTTTTCCATACCCAGTCCTCCTCTTCCTTGGGGCTCTGTACCCTCCCACCTGGAGCGGTACCCCCTTCTAGAATAGTCAGGGCACCTGTGGCAGGTGTCCTGCACCATTCGCCCACCAGTTCAGGGGTTCTATCCTGCAACTGGGATCCCAGGTCAGGGGGGACACCCCGGACCTGGCCCTCCAACCTAGGGTCTACACCCTCCAGGTGAACCGGGGTCAGAGGCGAGGACTCCCTCCCTCTGCACCCCCTTCCAGAATTCTGCACCCTCCTACTCGGAGTGGTACACCTCAAAGACAAACTGGTAGAGACACTGCTTACAGATGTCCCTCCCTCCAGTTCAGGACCTCTCTCCAGCAACTGGTCTCCCAACCTAGGGTCTAAACCCTCAGGTTGCACCGGGGTCAGAGGCGAGGACTCTCTCCCTATGCACCCCCTTCCAGAGAGCTGCACCCTCCCCACTGGAGTGGTACCCCTGGAAGCCAAACCGGTCAGGACACAGCTTACAGATGTCCTTCCCCCCAGGTCAGGCAGATCCTGAACCTGGCCTCCCAACCCAGGGACTAAACCCTGCGGTTGCATACCTGCCTGGCATGCCAGGACTTCTGGGGACTCACACAGTATCTCCCCGAGGGTGACACATGACTCATGTGTCTCGTGACAGTCTGCCTGGCGCAGATCTCCCGGCCCCTGTCCACCTGACAGTGCGCGAAGATCCCCCAGGACAGAAGTGGTGTCACCATGGTCACTCCTAGGGGACTCAGCCCTTCTGGCTGGTCCCTGACCCACTGGTTCTCCCACTGGGGAACACATCCCCCTCTCACCCCTCAGTCTGGACTTCTGCACCCTCCCAACTGGAGCGGTACCGCCAGACACCAGAACCACTGGAGCTCTGTTTACAGAGGCTCCAGGTTCTCCTGACACTAGGAGATCCTCCTCAAATGGCCTACTAGCACTGTCTAGGCCCCCAACCTGGTGTTCCCTTAAGGAACCCTCCAGGCCCTGAGACTGGGTTTCGGGCACCTTGGGACCCACAGTCCCACACTCACCTCTTCTCCACTGAGACAGGACGTGAGCCCCTACACCCCTCCCACTACACTGGGACCTAACCGGGCTACACTGAACCTCTTCCACCTCACAGGTCTGGAAGATATCTGGGCCACTCCTTTTGGGATCACTCCCCACTGCCTCTCCAGACCTTTTGGCATCCAACCAAAGGTCTGCCTCCAACGTAAGCTCTCTGGAACCAGAGAACTCACACTCCACCGGGTGTTGGCATAGCTCTGGAAAACAAGGACTTAAAATATGCTCTCCAACAAATGAATCACACAGCCCCCCACAGTTGTTAACCAAGCTACCGTTTGCCTCACCCTCCAGTGCCTCACACAAGTACCCCACACCACTCTCCTGAGATTGGCAAGAGAGTACCTAACTGTCTCTGTCACACAACTCACACTCTTCTGGGCGGTCTTCACACTCACACACCAAGGTTTCTACCATGGGGGAACCCCTCTCCCTGTACCTCTCATCTAGGGTCAGTAGAGTGTCCCTCCCACCACTAGGAATATGGTCCCCTGTGCCAGTTCCCCAATCCACTTCAGGGATACTGCACTCCACTGGAACTACATCATAAACCTGAACCCCCTGGTGTATGTCAACCCCCTCCCTCAAGTTAGGCGCCACATCTCTGGGTGTTTGTACCTCTCCCTCAGCACTGGATATTACAATCTTGCTGCCACCATCTGAGCTGGACTCCACCTCCAACTCAGCAAAGCTCACTTCTTGAGCTAACCATTCTTCTTCAGCTGAGACACTCATGGCCTCAAGCCTCTCGAGCTCCAAATCAAGCTCCCTCATTCTTAATTCATGTGCCAAGGTCAATTTCAATTCTTCCAAGGCATACATCTTCTTGCTCTCCTCCGCCGCCTTTTCCATTTTCATTTTTTCCATTTCATTGTCTCTCACCCTTTGATTCTCCTCCAACTCCTCTGGAGTGAGCCCCCTACTGGAATGGGAGCTGCCAGCCCTTGAGACTGGTCTGCCCACGGGCAGATCTTGGTGAACAAAACCACTCTCTTCATTTGCATCATCTTCCTCTTGGGCCTCCCAACAGGCCTTCAAGAATCTTTGTAGCACATCCTTTCTAGATCCGCTTTTCACAGGGCAACCAAGGTCTTTGCAGAATTGCTTGAGCTCTACAACTCTGTACGAATACAAATCCGCAATGGAAAACTCCAATTCTGCCTTCTCACTTGTTGCCACCTGAGACATGATGCTCTTGAAGAGTTACTCAAAAATAGAATAAAAAATATAGTATGTGGTTGTCTATTGGTCTGCACTTAAACTAGTGATGTACACCAATTACTGTGGGTCAAGTACAAATACAAGTTCAATCCTCACCGCTGACCACCAATGTTAGATCTGGGGGTCTCTAGTTGGCAGGGTAGGTACCACTGTCCAAGTAGGGACCCTTGCTTCTAGTCAGGGAAAGGGGGATACACTGTTAAGATAACCCCTGCTCACCCTCTAGGTAGCTTGGCCTGAGCAGTCTAGGCTATCAAAGGCAATGTGTAAAGTATTTGTACCAACACTCACAGTAACACAGTGAAAACACCACAGATTTACTCCACACCAGTTTTAGACAGTTTTAGAAAAATAAGGTATCTTTACTAAAAACTTCACAAGACCAAGTACTACAGACAAACCAACATATAATTCAAAAGGTTACTTTAAAGATAGTTCAAGAGTTTGCAGAAAGTACTCCAGGATGTAAAAGTCAGTGTCTTGCACAATGCGACTCTCAATGCACAAAATGCGACACTTTCGTGCCCAACAGTACCTGTAGTTGCGACAAGGTTCCCAAAAGCTATAACAAGGAAGATGGCAAAGGCAATGCGATGCGATACTCCTGAGATCCTGGGGAGGCTTTGCAGCAGCCCTGCTTCACGCAGCAGAGGTAGATGCGCCGGCTCCGATCTGTAGGGGGAGGATGCGATGACTTTGGCTTTCGTTGCGTAGGTTTCTTAGGGGGAAGCTTCACGCACAGGTTCGATGCGACACTCTTCGATGTGGTGCGATGCGTGGCGCAGCGTTGCCTTCCGGCGCCGCAACTCTCGATGCGCCACGGAACGGGACTCTGCGTCGACGCACACGATGACTTGAGACTTTTCACGCACCGGCAGTGGTGCGGCCCGCAAACTGGTTCTGCGACGACCCTCGCAATGTCAGGAATCTTCACGCTTCGGGACGATGCTCGACGCACTCGGCGATGCGGGGACCCTGCGTATTGCGATGGTGCCGCGATGAAATTTTCCACGCACTCTCGTCCTTGCGACACGCAATCGGATGATGCGTTGGGTACCAGTTACTCTTTTCACGCTTCTGCTTCCCAGCTCCCAAAACACAGCAAAACGACCTCCTGAGGCCCCAAGACTGGGCAAGCACTCCAAGGCAGGTCAGAACTCTCTCAGCAGAGTTCCAGGGGAGCTGGTGGTGAAGTCCTTTTGTTCCTGGGACTTCTTAACAGGGAGCCAGCTCTTCTCAGGCCCTTGGAGATCAGAATCAAAAGAAGGGGACACAGCAAAAGTCCTTCCCCTCTCCTTGGCAGCAAAGCAAAACAGCAAGCAGGCAGTCTTCTCCTCTTCAGTCCTTTTCAGCTTTCTCCTTGGCAGAGGTTTCTTCTTAGTTCCAAAGTGATCTAAAGTTTAGGTGTCTGGGGTCCTCTTCTTATACCCCTCCAAGTCTTTGTCTCTCTTTGTTCCAGTGGGGGGATTCCCCTGCTCAAACCAGTTCCTGGGTGTGCTCTGCTCTGGAGCACCTGGTTCTTTTCAGAGTGAGGGGCAGGGTCGTTAGATGCTCAGCAGGAGGTGGAGCCTTCTTTGTGCCAGCAGAGGCAGAATCCTCAGCCTGGCCAGCAGGGGGTAGAGCCAGCTTTGTGTTTGTCAGGGGCAGCCCTATTCAAACCCAGGGACTACTCCTCCCACCCATCTAAAGCAGATCTCCCTATTCACCCTGCTGCTGACTCATCCAGGCTCCTGGAGCCACCTAGCCCATCACATGACACCAGTCAGCCAACCAGCACACAGGCACACAGGAAGGTTAAACAGGAGAATAGCTACTTTCTAAAAAGTGCTATTCTCACACAGTGAATTTAAAAACCATCTTGCTAAAAAGATGTATAATTAAATTCTGAACACAGAGATACCAAACTTGGATTTTCTATCTTGCCCTTATGGGAAGATAGGCATGTAAACAGCCTTCCCCATTCTATCCTATGGGCAAGGTAGCCTCTCAGCAGTGAAAAACGAAAATGGCTGTAATTCACTACCAGGGCATGTTACACACCTCAGTACATGCCCTACCTTTCAGATACACTGCACCCAGCCCAGGGGGGTGCCTAGGGCCACCATAGGGATGCCTGACATGTACAGAAAGGGAAGGATAAGGCCTGGTCAGTGGGTACACTGGCCAGGTCGACATGGCAGTCCTGGACTGCACATAGGCACTGCAAGCAGGCCTAAGACATCATTTTAGGGCTACTCCTGTGGGTGGCACAATCAGTGCTGCAGCCCACTAGTAGCATTTGAATCACCAGCCCTGGCACACACAGTGCACTTTACTAGGGGCTAACAGGTGAAACAAATATACCAATCATGGATAACCAATCAATATAACAATTTATACAGAGAGCATATGCACTTTAGCACTGATCAGCAGTGGTAAAGTGCCCAGAGTTCTATTGCCAACAACCACAGGTCAGAAAAAATAAAGGAGGAAGAAGCAAAAAGTTTGGGGATAACCCTGCAAAAAGGGCCGTTTCCAACAACCACCAATAACACCACCAACAACAATACCACCAGTACCAATACCACCACCAATATCACCACCAAAACCTTCACCAATAGCACCACCACCAACATTACTACCACCACCAATACCACCATCACCACTGATACCACCACCACCACCAATTCCACCGCCAATATCACCACCACCACCAATGCTACCACCACCAATACCACCACCACCAACACCAGCACTAATACCACCACCACCACCAACACCACCACCAATACTACCACCACCAATACCACCAACACCAATACCACCACCACCACCAATACCAGCACCACCACCAATACTAACACCACCACCAATACCACCACCACCAATTCCACCCCCACCACCAGTGCCAATACCACCGCCAATATCACCACCAATATCAATACCACCACCATTAATACCACCACCACCAATACCTTCACTCATACCACCACCACCAATACCACCATCACCAATACCACCACCAATATCCCACCACCACCACCAATACCACCACCACCAATATGAGTACCACTACCACCAATACCACCCTCAATACTAATACCACCACCACCAATACCAATACTACCACCACCCATACCAATACCGCCACCAACAATACCACCACCACCAATACCAGTACCACTACCAATACCAGCACCACCACCACCAATACCACCACCTCCACCAATACCACGACCACCAATACCACCAATGCCACCGCCCCTACTACCACCACCACCAATACCAGCACCACCATTAATACCACCAGCTCCACCACCACCAATACCACCACCAACACCACCAATACCACCACCACCAATACCACCACCACCACAAATACCACCAACACCACCAATACCAACACCACCAATACCAACGCCACCAATACCACCACCAATACCACTGCCAATGCCAATACAACCACCAATACCACCACCAATGTCACCAATACCACCAATACCCCCACCACAAATACCACCAACACCAATACTACCACCACCAATAACACCACCACCAATACCACCACTAAAACCACCACCACCAGTACCACCACCACCAATACCACCACCACCAATACCACCACCACCAATTCTACCACCACCAATACCACCAACAATGCCACCACCACCAGTACCAATACCACCACCAATACCACCAATACCTTCACCAATACCACCACCAATACCACCACCACCAGCATTACTACCACCACCAATACCCCACCACCAATATCACCACCACCACCAATGCCACCGCCACCAATGCCACCACCACCAATACCATCACTAATACCACCACCAACACCACCACCAATACTACCACCACCAACACCAATACCACCAATACCAGCACCACCACTAATACCACCACCACCACCAATACTACCACCAATACCACCACCACCACTTCCACCCCCACCATCAGTGCCAATACCACCACCAATATCACCACCAATACCACCACCATCATTAATACCACCACCACCAGTACCTTCACTAATTCCACCACTGCCACCAATACCACCACCAATACCCACCAATACCCCACCACCAATACCACCACCACCAATAACACCACCACCAATACCAGTACCACCACCACCAATACCACCACCAATACCAAAACTACCACCACCCATACCAATACCGCCAACACCAATACCACCACCACCAATACCAGTACCACCACCAATACCAGCAGCACCACCACCAATACCACCACCACCAATACCACCACCTCCACCAATACCACCACCACCAATACCACCAATGCCACCACCTCTACCATCCCCACCAATACCAGCACCACCAATACCACCAACACCAATTCCACTACCACCAATACCATCACCCGCTGCATACAACTATTTAGGTGAGATGCCTGAGCGGACGCGGGCAACGGGCACGCTGCTTGCGCTCCAAAGGCACACCTAAGGCAAGCCCATCTGTGCCCATCCGCAATCGGGCCAGGCACAGGGACATAACCCCTGTTCGTTCTTTAAGGGGTGATGCCCCTGGTCGCCTATATTCCAGAGAGGCACTGCTGCTGCTTAATAGGGAAGGCAGTAGGGCACATAATAAATCTAAGTGTGCGCTGCTTGACCTTCAGATTAAACCTAGAAACTGTAAAAAGTGCAAGCTTACCTTCAGCTTTGACAAAATTAAAAAATTGTCGGATTAAAGAGGGGAGAAACAGCCTCAATCTAGAGACACAAAGCTGATTTCGGCCATGCTCATTAATACAATGTCCCTGGTCAAACATAATTTAGAATTCGCAGAGATGGCAGGGTCTCACAAACTGGAACTAGCATTTGTGACCGAAACGTGGGTGGATAAGTCCACAAATGTAGATATAGGGCAGGCCGTCCCGGCGGGATATGCTATTCTTAAATCCAACAAAGTTGACAAACGGGGTGGGGGCCTAGCAATTATATACAGAGAGCATTTTGAGGTCTCAGGCTCTGCAGTAGGAAGCACAATAAATTGTGAAGTTCTATCCTTTCGGATCACACTCAGCCCAGCCTATACATTCAAGTGCTTACTGGTATATAGGCCACTGGGGGGCAGAGCTACTTTTATAGATGTTATCAGTCCATTCATTGAATCAAGCTATGCCGCAGCGGATTTCTCTATGCTGGAAGATTTTAATTATCATTTAGAAAAACAGGAGGAAAGGGACACAGCCCTCCTGGTGGATGCCCTGGCTGGCTTTTCCCTCAGACAGATTGTTGAACAAGCCACACACAAGGCAGGATACACATTAGATAGTATATATTACATCTAACCACAACTTAAAGGTGTCAGAAATACTACCTGTCCCATGGTCAGATCATAAGGCCATAATGTTCTCGATGAATATCAATCATCACACCGCAATACCAGGCAGCTCAGGGGCTGCTGCCAAAGGGCGGGACTGCAATAGTATAGATACCTCCTCTCTACATGATTCTCTAGTTAGATCCCAGCCAGACCTGGCTACAGACGCAAATACGACAGCGCACAGATTTTCCACCTGGATTAAAAATGCAGTGAATCCCCTGGCCCCCTTCAAGATCTTCTCCAACAACAAGCCGTCTGAACCTTGGTTTTCGGAGAAATTAAGAAATCAAAAACAGATCTGTAGCAGGAAGGAAAGGAGGTGGAGACTGAAGTATGACTCAGCTGACAAAACACTGTATAAGCAATCATTGATGGAGTATAAAAAATTAGTACGGGATGAGAAAAGCAAATATTTTACTTCAAAAATATAACAGGCAAAGAACTCAACTAAGGAATTGTTTCAAACAGTGAAAAGCCTAGCCAAACTCCCAGAGCCTCCGAAGATGGTTGGCAGTAAGGAATTCTGCAATATATTGGCTGAAGTTTTTAGGGACAAAGTGGAGACAGTGTATAAAGAGCTTAGTGGATATGGCAATACATTGATTGACATGCCCCCAGTTGGCGTGCCAGCCTCCCCTGCCCATCTTCTGATTTGTTTCTTGCCCCCTCACATAGAGCAGATTATCCAAGTGGTTAAAACGTCTAAATCCGGGGCACCGCAAGATCCCTGTCCCCCGAAAATATTGTACTTGGTCCCGAAAGTGGTTAGTGAGCAGCTGTGGGTCCTGTTTAAAGGGATAATTGAGTCAGGTATTTCTCCAGCAGCATGGAAAAATGCTTCAATTTTACCACTTTTGAAGAAATCGGAGCTGAGCCGAGCAGTTACAGACCCATTTCAAGACTACCCTTCCCCACAAAAATATTGGTGAAATTACTTAATTTGCAACTCTCATCCTTCATTTCCTATGAGAACCTCTTGGATCCATCGTAATATGGGTTCTGGGAGGGACAAAGTACAGAAACGGCCTTATTATGGCCACCGAGGAACTGAGATCTATGTTGGATGATGGGGGGAGGGCTGCATTGATATTATTAGATCTATCAGCGGCCTTCAATACCGTGAACCATACTATTTTAATCAATAGATTATCAGAACTGGGTATTACAGGACCGAAGAGAATTTTATTCAAAGCACAATGTTTAGCTTTTAAGGCACTCCATGGGGCAGGCCCTGACTTCTTGAAAAAGCAATTGAAATGGTATACACGAACCAGAAATTTGCGGTCAGCTCATTGCAAACTCCTCCAAATGCCCAGATTCAAAAGAGTTTGCTGGAGTGGAATAAGTTTTATTTCCGGAACCGTTAAAACCTGGAACGTGCTTCCCGGTAAGATAAAGAATTGTCCCACTATCCTGGCCTTCAGAAAAGCTTTAAAAACCTGGCTGTTTGTAAATTAAGTTCAGTTCTGGATTGCGTGGCAGCCTTCTGTTTCCATCCGGCTCAAGCGCCTGCACGCCGTTTGGCATTTGGGCGCTATATAAATGTTAAATCAAATCAAATCACCAGTACCAATACCACCATCAATATCACCACAATTACCACCACCAATAGCACCACCACCACCAATACCACTAATACATTCATCAATACCACCACCACCAATAACACCACCACCAATACCCCACCAGCAATATCACCAGCAATACCAGTACCACCACCACCAATACCAATACCACCACCACCAATACCAATACCACCACCACCCAAACCAATACCGCCACCACCAATACCACCACCACCAATACCAGTACCAGTACCACCACCACCAATACAACTACCACCAATACCACCACCGCCGCCAATACCACCTCCACCAATGCCACCACCACCACCACTAATACCACCACCACCAATACCACAACCACCGATACCACCACCACCGATACCACCACCACCGATACCACCACCAATACCAATACCACCGCCACCAATACCACCGCCTCAGTGCCTCTAGCTCACTAGTAATAAAAGGGGCACTGCACAAGGCCGAAGCTGTAGCCAAGACCATCCCTCCCTCCCTACATGCCTGCCATTAAGCACAGCCCGCCCTGCAACAGGAGGTGAAGCCAGGCCCTACTAAAGCTGGAGTGTTTTTTATTAGGCCAAAGATAGCAATGACATTACGCAATGCCACACTGCACACTCAAATCACAGAGAGGGCAGAGAATACCCCCTCCTGCTCTTCCTCCTGAGCCGCGTCAGTGTAAATACAGAGCGAAAGGTGTTAGATCGCTTTGTTACTGTTTATAGTTCAGATCATATGTAACTCTCACTTCACACTTTGTGTCTGTGTAATTTACAACACTTACACATCTTCTTCACTGCACTATTTATCACTACTTTGAAGACATCGCAGGCCAGTCTCTTCCTCTGTTATTTACAATCTAACAAGTGGTCGAGAAGGCCCTTTGTTGCAAAGCAATAGGTCTCGCATTTGTGAGAGTTTATGCTATTAGTATTGTAAATGACCATGCCTTTTATTTATGTTTTTAAACCCAAAACATAAATAAAAGACATTGTCATTTACAATACCAATAGCTCAAGCTCGCATGAATGTGAGACCTATTGCATTGCAAATGCTTGTTATTAGGACCTATGCCCTAACAGTAGCATCTCTAAAAGATGCACAGCGACGAGATCAAAGTATTCTCCATTTTTCTTGCTTTGATAGAAATGGTGTAAATGGTGCAGAAACAGCAGGATCAGATTTGTGTGGCACTACCGTCGGCCACAAATGTCCAATGAAAAGAATCCCTTGAACCACTTTTATTTTGGTGTGCAGTCTGATGTTTAGCTTCAACCAGACAGAAAAATCGACTGGGTACAGCAGATTGTGTTGCTTGATTGAATTACTATGGAGACAGAAATTCCATCTGCCATTACACATCAAAAATATATGAATTACCCTTAATTATTGGCAGCAGTGTAGATGCCTGTCGAATAGGAAGAACCTGCAGCGATCAAAGCTCGAATTGCCTTAGAATAAATGTATCATTTCAATCCATATTACAAGCTCCAAGGTTCTGAGCTGCACTAGCAGATACACCATACTCAATTATGACATAAAATTAATTTGAGGGGTGGGAAGGAGTTGATAATTTGAGGGATGTGACGGCGCTCCGCTGCAATTAAGACCATTGCAAAAATACTCTCTGTCAGGAAGGAAAGGGATTTGAGCGGAAGCTCCCCAGAAACTAATAAACACGTGTAGAACGTGTAGTTTTAGTTTCTGCAGCTCAATGGTGTCTCTGTTAAGACATTTTATGTATTCCATCCAGTGCGTGTGTGGGGTAGGTGCCTGGTAACGATCGCATCATCATTACTTACCAAAATGCTAATTCTGACGAACACATCAGTGACGCACGAATAACTCTTCCCGCCAGAATTGGAGCGCGTGCCCTGACGCTGTGCGTGGAGCTCCTTTTACCAGCCATCACGAAATAAGCAGGCTTCGCACTTTTCAGCAGACATATGGTACTGGACGGAAATAGAAACTGTCCTCTCGTTATTAGAAAAAAAGGCAACCAACAGAAGAAAGGCTGTACTGTTTATAGTTTAATAGAAAGATTTTAATATACGCTTTAATTTTTCATACATGGAGGGTCCGGGTTAATGATTCATTTAAGAACAGTCAACCACAGCTGTGGAGCCTCAGGAGAGCTAATGAGCCTTGCGTGCTGTCTGCTGACGGCCTCGTTTTAGCATGTGCGCGGAAAATGGTACAATGACTCGAACTATTAATCCACGTTGAATTAGCATCTTTCCTCTGCTGGTAATGTCTATTCTTTTATGGCGCAATATGCTTATGGAGTGCACTAATGCATTTCAAAATTCGAAAGGATGCACAATTTTAATTCATTTTGCTACACATCAGCACAGTTTGCTCTTTGATATTCTGTGGCGAACTAGGGAAGCCACGTTCACCAGAAACAATGCAAATAATAAATGCTGAGGCTGTTTTTGGTTGTAGTGATTTTCTGCTTGTCCAAACTTACTGATAACGTCAAATGTGTCAACAAAGGCAATTCGCAACAATGGCACCAACTTAAAACAACATTCTAAATTGATACGAAAAAATATGCTATGGCAGTATTCCACAACTGATTAACAGAAGACCACAAAACAGAAATACTATTGTGTTCAAAACAATAAAGTGAAGTAGATATCCTTTATCAAGATGTGTTCAGAGATTTGAATGTATGTTAATCACAGAAAGACACAAAAATGTTCTTTCTAGAGGGCCTAGTTCAAATATATTTTGAAACAAAAGTATGCAGTAGAAAAGAGACATTTCTCATAATCATTTGCATGGCTACCTACACCTCGAGAAACGAATGAAAAGTTTGGACTCCTAATTAAATCACATGCAGCACGTATGACATACCCCTAACTATAGATGACAGCAGTGACAGCCCTCAACATTTTGGAAAAGTGCAGTGTTGAGTCTGCACAGCGCCTTGTGCATGCACATGCATTCAAAACGTTTTTGAACAGGTCGGCACCAGTGTACCTGTCTAGAACATAGTTATCTGGCTAAGTCTAGCCTGCTCCAAGCAACCATGCCTATTTCTCAATACATGAAAAACTCAGGAATCAACATAATCAGCAAGTCTCTGAGTGACAGCAGTGCGACTATCTGGGTGCTGGTGAGGAATATAATCTAAGTGAGGACTCACATATTCACTCACTCATCTGCCTACTTGTTCCTCTCAGTGGCTTAGGCACCTCTCCAGAGATGTGTCTGCAATCTACATGTCACTCATGCCTTAACCACTCACTGTAAGCAATAAAGGTGTTTAGCCGTCAGTCCTACTAGATCTATTCTGCAAAGAATGGCTTCTGTGAGAGAGGGAAGCTTGCTTTGCTACTGTCCTTCTGTACCTGTTCAGCAAGGAAGCAAAGATAGCACTGCTGCTATTGTACCTGTCCTGTAATGGAGAAAGCATGTGCTACTAGAAAGCATGTGCTACTGCTGCCCTTAATGTATTTGTCCTCTGAAGAAGGGAAGCTTGCACTGTTTTTGTCAAGGTATACCTTTTGAATGAATACATGTTTTTTCCACTGCTATTGCCCAATGTTATGAAAAACAAAGAATATATTGAATAACGTTTCCTAAAAACTAGGGACTGTTTCGCTATCCTGAGGAAGAAACCTGACCCTGTAGGGACAGTCTTCAAGGGCTGAGACATGTTAACAGAAAAAAGAGCCAGGGTCTGTTTTTTGACCTCCTGTTTTTAGGTCTCGCATGGCGTTGCAGCGCAAAGCGCTGCCCGCTAGGCGAGAGATTTTGTAGGAGAGTAGATTTGATAAGGGGACTTCAAGCCCCGCCCCTCATTTTCATTGGCTGGCGTCACCGTTCATGCTAAACGGTGGCCTGCCATTGGAAATGAGGGGTTTTTGTTGACACCCTTTCGCCTCCGATCCGGACTAGGTCGCCTGCTTTGCTGTTGTCGCAAAGCACTTTCTTATCTTTATGGGGCCATGTGTTTCTAATTAGAAACACATGGCCCCATAAAGACAAGAGATCGATGCTTGTTTTTTGAATTATCGATGTACGCCACTGACTTTTGATGTACAAATCTGGCTAAACAGAGCTGGGTTTTGATTTCCTTTTGAGTCAGGCGCAGTGCCAATCTCCCGGCCACCGTAGGAAGCAAGAGCCCACAGACTGACGTAAACACCAGCAGCCGAGAGAATATTTAATCTCATTTGTGGCCAGATTTTCTTTAAAAAAAAAAACAACCTAAAACAAAGTGAGTCTGAAAACCTTCAAGAATGCCGAGTAGTAATACAAATCTGATTACAGTTTTAAACCCACATCTCCGGGCTGTGAAAATTGAAACTCATCCCTCCCCGCTCCCCACTTGACCCTTCTCTATACTGCCTGCAAATACAGATGAAAAGAGAAGATTACAGGAAGAGAGGTGTGGAAGTGACCTAGGCTCGAAGGTGGAAATCTAAACGTGCTCCTTCTAAATGCATCCACCATACTGTCTTGATACTCTCTTTGTCTCTTTTCTTCCCCCTTTTGCCCTTTCTCCCTCTCCTTCATGTCAGTCCCCCGTTCCCCCTACCCAACTCGCCCTGACCCCTCTTGCAATACGTTGCAGGTATTAACCTCTGGGCGATATAGGAATGCCTGTATAAAGCTTAGCTCTGGTAGTGAACCTCTGTGCCGCATGAATGCAGCGGTTACATTGCAGCTCTACTGTTTACGCCGAGAGTGACCAGAGGCCGATGTCCAACATGTAAATGTTCTATTGGCAAGCAGAGGGTTCGTATTCTTGCTGCAACTCTGTTGCCCATTGGATCGAGGAAAACCGGATAATCACAGCTATGTTTTTGACCCCCCATGTGATATGCGTCAAGTAAGTACAAAAAAGTCAGAGAGAGCCAAGTTAGCCTGATTCGAGTCCTGCCAGGAGCATCAGTAAAAATGAGGAAAGGCATCCATCACCAGAATCACACTAGGTGCCAGGGGTGGAGCTGCGATTTCAACTTCCCTAGTGCACACTGGGTGCCTTCTGGATGGCTCATCGCGACCACCCGCTGTCTCTAAACCAGTGCCATTCAGCCCAGCACTTTCGCCCACCTCCCTCGCCTAATCTATGCAAAACCTGCTGCTTCGCGACATGCAAGCTCCTAAATAGACCAGATACGATAAGGCATGGGCAAAGTGGGCCGTGATACAGCCACCTCTGTCCCACAGAGTGTTTAGGTTTAGGGATTTATAGAGCGCATGGCTACCCTTAGGCAACTCCGGCGCTGTATGAAACAAGACGGGGAGAATTCCAGCAGATAAGCTTAGGGAAACAGCCAAGTTTTCAGTCTTTTTTTAAAGGTCATTTCGTTCTTGATCATTTGCAGCTCTGGGTCCATACTGTTTCATAGCTTGGGTATCAGGTGTTTGAAAGACCTCCCACTCCATCTTGATCTTTTGATTCTGGTGGTGTTCATCCGAAAATGTGATCCTGATCTGAGATGGCGACGGGGTAAGTACTGAGAGATCAGTTCTCGCACCAGCATGGGGCCTTTCCCGTGCATAGCTCTGTGAGCCAGACAGAGGGACTTGAATTTGATCCTGGCTAGGACCGGAAGCCAGTGTAGCTCCTTAAGGGAAGCTCTAACTGACTGATGCCTTGGTATTTTCAGAAGCAGTCGGGCTACTGCATTCTGTACCACCTGCAGTCTGTCTGTGACATATTTGGGGGAGCGCAAGTACAAGGAGTTACCGTAGTCAAGCCTTGACACCACCAATGCTTGAACCACTGTCTTCCTTGTGTTTTCTGGGAACAGGCTCAGAATTTTTCTGATCATTCGGAGCATCCCAAAGCAGGTGCTGGCTAATTTTTTTGCTTGGATCTCCATCATTAGGTTCTGGTCCAGCCACATCCCAAGATTTTTATGGAGTTTTTTGGGGGAAGCGGGGTACCCCATTTAGCTGGCCAGGGGATCTCCAAGCGTGGGCTGAAGTTGCTGCCTAGGATCATGAGCTCAGTTTTATCCCCATTCAGCTTAAGGCTGCAATCAGCCATCCAGGAGCCAATCTTTTCAAGGCAGGGGGCTAGTTGTCTATAGTCTGAGTTGATGCAGTCTGAGATTGAGACCACTAGTTGTGTGTCATTGGCGTATGACACAATGGAGAGACCGAACTCCTGTACTATGTGGGCTAGTGGGCTTAGGTATATATTAAAGAGGGTCGGACTCAGGGAAGATCCCTGAGGGACCCCCCATAGGGGCTGGAAAGGAGTCTGAGAAGCTTCCGGCCTCCATGCATTGGAAAGGTCTACCATACAGGAAGGAGGCCAGCCATTTGATGGCTGTACCCCTGATTCAAATCCCCTTCAGTCTGTTGATCAGTACGGCGTGGTCTACCGTGTCAAAGGCCGCGCTGAGATCCAGCAGCACTATTGCAGCAGCTCTTCCCTGGTCTAAAATGTTTTTTAGTTTTTCAGTGACAACAAGCAAGGCTGACTTAGTGCTGTGTTTTTGTCGGAATCCCATCTGTGTCTGATGTATGATATCATTGTCTTCTAGGAATTGCGAGATAGTGCGATTAATGCGTTTCTCGGCTATCTTGCCCAGGATGGGTAGTAATGAGATCGGACGGTAGTTTGCCATAGAGGTAGGGTCAAGTTGGGGTTTCTTCAACAGAGGTTTTACACTCTTTCGGTATTGTCCCACTTTCCAGGGATAGGGAAATGAGGTGGTAGAGTTGGGGTAGGACACTTTTCCCACCTTGAACACGAATATGAGGTGGAGCCAGATCTAGAGGGGACCCTGATTTGATATTCTGTAGCAGGGACCAAACCTCTTCCTCACTCAGTTCGGGGGAAGTGAGCAGAACAGGGGGGGGAGAGGGTGGTTGCTGTTCTGTATTCCTGGAAGGTTCAGGGGGGATGTTGGGGGCTTTGGTGAGTGTTGATACAATGCTTATGTTAGGGTGGAGTGAGTTGTATATGTTTTCTTCCTTGCTCTTAAAAAACAAGGCTAGCTCATTGCATCTCTCTTTTGAGCACTGGTGGACGTTTGTGCCTGAATCGATTGTAGAGAGGGACTTTACAATTTTAAACAACTCCTTTGAAGAGCTGGAGGACTTCTCGATTTTTCCTTCGAAGAAGGCTGCTTGCGCTTTCCTAATTTCCTTATGATATTGCTGAATAGATAATTTGTAGGCTATTTTAAGCTTGGGGTCATATGTTTTTCTCCAATTTCGTTCTAGATTTTTACAGCTTTTCTTTTGAGCGACCAACTCACGGCTGAACCAGGATGATCTGTTGGAGTTTGTTGGATTTATTGGACCTGGTTTCTTAAAGTTCCGGTTTTTGGATCCGTTTTTCCAGGATACCCAATTTTTATGGGCTTCTTTTAGATATTTTGATTCTGGTGGGTAAGATGACTCCAGGTCTGTGGTCCAGGCTTCGGGGGCCTGCCTTGGCCATTTACGTCCCAGTACAGGGCTAACTTTTATTGGCTCTGTAAAGCGGGATTTTAGAAACCGGATTGGGATGAAGAAGTGGTCTGTCCATGGCATACGAATGGAGGCTAGAGCTTCCAGTCTGGGGTCATTCGAAAAAATGGGGTCCAGAATGTGGCCCTTATCATGAGTGGGCAGGTGTACCAATTGTGTGAGTTGTATGGCATCCACGTCAGCTACACATCTCTAAGTCGAAGAATTAGAGTGGTCGTCCAGGTGGATGTTGAAGTCGCCTAGGACAGTGAAGGCGCTTTTCCCTATTATTAAGCTGGCTAAAAAGTCTGGGGCAGCTTCTAAGAACGGTGTACATGACCCTGGTGGTCTGTAGATGAGACAGCCTGAAAAGGAGCAGGCAGAGGTGGGAGACAGTCTGAAAGCAAAGGCCTTGCACTTGGCTATGTTGAGAGGGTTAATAACACAGGCTAGGTGAGATTTGCAAATAATAGCGATGCCCCCTTCTATTGTCCCTGTTCTATCATGGCGATAGATTTCAAAGCCCTGGGGGAGGGCGTTTACAATGTCTGGTATAGAACTTTATCGGAGCCAGGTTTCCGTCAGAAATAGGACCTCCAGCTCTTCCTCCTCTATTAGAAGCCTAATCTCGATAGCATGTTTAGGGAGGGATCTGCAGTTTAATAGTCGCATCTTCCAATAATTAATGTGGTCTGGCTTTCCCACTGTACCCTTTACCTGCTGTAACTCGGTCACAGCTATGAATCCGCAGACCGAGCAGCTCAGGGGCTCATGGGCGACCAGAGAGTGCTGGCAGTTGGGGTGTGCTCCTGTATTCAATGCCCAGAGTTCTTTGTTTGTATATATTATAGCTTTTGGAGGAACCAGGGTGTTTTGAGCAGGGTTCCTGGTCCCTGGTCCCGGACTGGCGCGGATGGGCGCAGACAGGCTTGCCTTAGGTGCACCCGCTGTTTGCGTCCGCTGCGCAACACCGCAATCCCGCTCTTAAATGCAGACCCGGGAAGTGCCTTTGCATGAAAAACTAGACTGCCAACTGTAAAAATGGCATCCGTCTAGTAGCCTCCAGGAAGTGAGTACTTCTCCCTCCACTCAATCAGCTATAGGAGCTGCGGTGGACCGGGGAGAGTCGGGTGCAGGCGGTATGGAGGTATTTAATGCAATCCTTTTTTTAAAAACGAGTTATTTGCAGTATAAAACAATAATGTGTAGCAAATTAAAACTTTTAAAAGCGTGACATGTGGATCAAGTGCAGAGTGCGATAGCAGCAAAGTCAGGACAACAGGTGACAGCTTAAAAACAGTTTTCAAATTTCAGAGCAGCGTGCGTGAACCTTGTAGCTTTCAGCGCGTTTACATTCGGAAAATGCCTGTCTTGCTCAATTGAGAGTCTGCGCCACCACTGTCTTAAATGCCGACCCGGGAAGTGGCTTTGCGTGAAAAACTAGACTGCTAGCTGTAAAAATGGCGTCCGTCTAGTAGCCTCCCGGAAGTGAGTATTTCCGGCGTGTACTTCTCCCTCCACTCAATCAGCTATAGGAGCTGCGGTGGACCAGGGAGAGTCGGGTGCAGGTGCAGAAGCGGGTTTTATTTTAAATTGTGTTTAATAAGATTAATTAATCGTATTACCTGGTTTGCTGTGGAATTTAACCAACCTTACTAACATAAAGAATAAACGTGGGAATTGCATTTGCATGGCCTAATTAATACGTGAACTAAACAGTGTACGCACATTGATCATAGATTAATAGAATATTACATGTTATATGTTGCTTCCGTGATGTATTTGTAATTTGTTCTCTATTAATGTGAGTATAACCCGCAATGAGTGTTGCTTCTGCTTGATAAATACACACACATATGGGTATTAGCGAGGGGATAACATTTTATTAGTCATTTCTATGTATTAATTACGTTTTTGTGTCTCTTTGCTTAAGTTGTCCATTATGGCCTGCCTAAAGATGGCTGACATTGGTACTGAACTCGACTGCCAACGCTGAACAAGGCTTGGGTGAAGTGCGCATGCGTCGCCGCCAGCAACAGTGGCCTCTTATTTATTTATTTATTTACGGGTTTTATATAGCGCCCGAATCACCCCATACGGGGTATCTCTGCGCTTTAGACTGCTGATTGACCACTGAGGAAGTGCGATTAGAAAAGATGTGTTTTCAGTAATTTCCTAAAGACCCCTAGGTTGGTACATTGACGAAGATGTAATGGGAGGAGATTCCAATAACGGGGTGCCAGATAGGAGAACGCCTTACCTCCCATCCGGGCCAATTTAATGCGAGGGGTTTGCAGATATGCAAGTTGGCTGGATCTCAGTAATCTTGTAGGAGTATATCTAACAAGTTTCCGAGCAAAATAGCCGGGACCCGAGTTGTGCAGGGATTTAAAAACCATGCAACAGATTTTGAATCTGACTCTCTTTTTTATGGGGAGCCAATGGAGTTCGTGAAGCATAGGGGCAGACGGGGTCCTGGGAAGTGCGTTGTTTACTAATCGGGCAGCGGTGTTCTGAACCACCTGCAGTTTGTGTAAAGATTTTTCTTTAGCTGCAATTAGCATAGCATTGCAGTAGTCCAATCTGCTGACAATCAATGATTGGACCAGGGATTTACGGGTTGTTATAGGAAGAAAGGGGCAGACCCTACGCAACATGCGGAGAGTGTGGAAGCAGGTGTTGGCGGTACTGTTAACATGTTCTTCCAGAGTAAGATCATTGTCCAGGCGCACACCCAAGTTCTTTACAACATCTTTAGGGGACGGGGCAGAGCCCAATTCCTCTGGCCACCAGCTAGGGGACCATCTTAGTTTTGCCTCTCCAAACAACATGATTTCTGTTTTATCAGAATTTAGTTGTAAAAAATTTTCCCTCATCCAATGCGCAACTCCTTTCATGCCCTCAGAAAACAAGTCCAGGGTAAGTGGACTAGCCTTGTCGAAGGACATCATAAGTTGCGTATCATCGGCGTAGGATATGGGGTCAAACCCAAGCCGTCTGAGGTATCCAGCCAAGGGGGCAACATAGATGTTAAACAGTGTGGGGCTCAAACAAGAGCCCTGAGGAACCCCCTTGCTGATACTGGTGGTTGACGAGCTATAGGGACCAAGATTGACAGTTTGCGTCCTGTTGGTCAGAAAATCAGTCAGCCAACTTAGCGCTTTACCTCTAATACCCATCTCCTCAAGTCGGGTGATGAGGACCTGATGAGATATGGTGTCAAAGGCAGCAGACAGGTCAAGCAGGACCAATATCACTGCCTGACCTTTATCTGCTGCCATTCTGATGTTATCTATGACCTCCACTAATGTAGTCTCCGTACTATGTTTTGGACGGAAACCTGATTGTGATTCATCCAAGCATAGGGAAGATTCAATAAACATGGAAAGATGTTTGTTGATGTGTTTTTCTAGGAGTTTACTGAGGAGGGGGAGTAAGGAAATGGGTCTGTAGTTGGTAAAGTCCTCAGGTGACAGCTTCGCATTTTTCTTAATGGGAACGACCTGGGCTGCCTTCCACTCAGCCGCAAGGACACCATCATTCAGTGACTTATTAAGGATAGCACAAATGGGACTGGCGAGCGAAGTTGACAGAATAGCAGCGATTTTGGCAGGCATAGGGTCAAGCGGCGAGCCAGAATTGGTACTTTTTAGGAGAACAGCAGCTTCCGGTAAAGAGCAAAAAGGGAAGGTATCTAGGGTGTGTAGTGTCTCCTTAACGGGAGTAGAGTTTAGGGGCTGACTGGGACAAGGCCTAATAGTCGAGGTAATTTTTTGATAAATTTTTTCAATTTTCTGAGACAAATAATTTGCTATATTGTCGCAGAGGAGTTGTGAGGGAGCAGCATCAGTATTACAAGCTTTAGGATTGGTGAATGTATTTAATATCTGGTAGAGCGTACGAGAGGAATTTACGGCATTGTCAATCTCAGTCGCAATATGCGTTTTGCGGGCAAGCCTCAAATTTTTGTGGTAAGTTGTTAAAGCATTTTTGAATAAGGTTTTATCATTTTGATTGTGTGAGAGGCGCCAGGTCCGCTCCAACTTTCTGCAACGGGATTTCTCTGTTTTCAGAGAGGGTGTGTACCAAGGGGCTTGCACACGTTTAAGAGGGTTGAGTTGTGATTTAGATGGAGCTAATTGGTTGATAGCTACCTCAAGGTTAGCATTCAAAGCTGTTACATAGTCCTCAATGTCATCCAACCCAATAAAACTTGGGGGAATAAAAAGATCCTGAAAGGATTGAGGAGTGACTCTACGCCACTGTCTGAAGACTCTGGTGGGTCTGGTTTCATGTCCACCTAACTCCTGATTGCTTAGGATTGAGAAGTCCACCAAATAATGGTCAGACCACTCAAGAGGAGTCGTCGCATTGTATCGGATGTCCGAGGAGTTGGTTAAAATAAGGTTGAGCATGTGCCCGGCCTGATGAGTGGAATTTGTGTTTATAATGTTAAAACTTAAAGTAGATAGGTCTGCTAATAAGGTGTGAGTTTCCTTGTTGCTGATATTTTCTCCCTGGACATTGAAGTCCCCAAGCAATAAAAAGTTATTAGTGGAAATTGCATGAGGAGAGATTATTTCCAGTAGTCGACATGAAAAGTTAGATAAAGGTCCCGGTGGTCGATAGACCAAGGCACCTTTCCAACAGAATTGTGAATGTAAGTCAATTCTGAAAATCATTATCTCCATCTGGTTGGTGCAATGCTGTTCGATAATAGTTACTTTAATAGGGTCCTTGAATGTGATAGCCAGACCTTCGCCTGCCCTGATAGGCCTGTCTTGCCTTTGAATGCTATAGCCCTCCGGGAGAGCGATAGCAATATCGGGATTAGAATGAGGCTTGGTCCACGTTTCGGTTAAAAACCCAATATGGGGATGGTTAGAGGCCAACAAATCCCAAATGTTAATAGCATGTTTGGGTAGTGAGCGCACATTGGCCAGGAAGCAATTCCAGGTTAATATTGGTTTGAGTAACGCATTTGGAGGCTTTAGTTGGGAAGGTTGTATCTTCGAATTAGTACTATTGTGAGTTGAGCATTGAAATCTGCAGTGTCTGCAGGAGACGGGACCTTCTAGGACAACTGGGAACACACATGCCGGTCTATGAGGATTACTTTGATGGCTCTGAGTTCTGATGGCTATAAGATCAGCGCTGGAATATTTTATACGTACCGGAGTATTTACATGCGGTTCCAAGGTATCTTTAGTAGGGGTACTGGGCACTGGCAGCGTCCTG
Organism: Triturus cristatus; assembly: GCF_964204655.1. NCBI lineage: Eukaryota > Metazoa > Chordata > Amphibia > Caudata > Salamandridae > Triturus > Triturus cristatus. The sequence continues at coordinate 1,195,705,581 of NC_140591.1, forward strand.
GCGTGGACAGGCGCAGACGGGCTTGCCTTTGGCGCGCCGTCGGCGCGCCGTCGGCGCGCCCGCTGCGCGCGTTCGCCAGGCCATTGATTTTAAACCCCAGTGCCCCGGAAGTGGTGGGGGGAGGGGGAGGAGTCAGGCCCTAGGTCCACCCTCCGTGCAATCGGCACAAGCCGTGACGGACCGGGGTGCAGGGCGGCTCCTACGAACAAACAGCAAGTAAGTGAGTTTTAAAATATTAAAATGATGAGAACATGTGCAAAAATGCAATCACAGCACCTCAGCAGCGCTCAGTTCTGTCCACTGCGCGTTCGCCAGGCCATTGATTTTAAACCCCAGTGCCCCGGAAGTGGTGGGGGGAGGGGGAGGAGTCAGGCCCTAGGTCCACCCTCCGTGCAATCGGCACAAGCCATGACGGACCGGGGTGCAGGGCGGCTCCTACGAACAAACAGCAAGTAAGTGAGTTTTAAAATATTAAAATGATGAGAACATGTGCAAAAATGCAATCACAGCACCTCAGCAGCGCTCAGTTCTGTCCACTGCGCGTTCGCCAGGCCATTGATTTTAAACCCCAGTGCCCCGGAAGTGGTGGGGGGAGGGGGAGGAGTCAGGCCCTAGGTCCACCCTCCGTGCAATCGGCACAAGCCGTGACGGACCGGGGTGCAGGGCGGCTCCTACACCGCGACCCTAACCCGATCGTGCCCCTCAAGCGCACTCTGGGCTGCCAGCCAGATGCCCGAAAGAAGATACTTTTCTGCCCACTAAAATATGAACTGCATCTAAAGAAACATTCTCCGTATGAGAAAGTGGTGGAACAGATTTCATTGACCAATCAGAGACACTCTAAAATATTACTCGTTACTTTTGGAATGTAATTTTACTATAAAAGGTCATTGAATAGAGAGCAGGCATTCCTTCCCCATCGAGCGCATTCTTGAATTTCCTGACGTTATGCTGACGGAGAGGACGGTGACACTGCAGGACAGCTGTTTCCAGAGACTCTGACAGATTGAACTGATGACCAAGATTCTGACTTAGAAAACGACTTTTAGCCATAATAGGTAAATATGATGGTCAGCTGCTTGATTTAACAAATCATCTATTATGCAATTATTTAGATAAAAATATTATTATTATTACAAGAACTGTGTCGGGTTGTTTATTATGAGAAAATGTATTAATATAAATAGATTGTATATTTTAGAAAAATCACTTCAACCAGCAGCTAGCTGATCCATGGCTTATCCATGAGAGGAGTACCAAAAGGTGAAGTCTAGGCCTTATTGAATAGAGAAGGGTATTTCCTCTCATTACAGCGAATGGAACAATCACCTCCTTAGAAAACAGATGAATAGATAATGAATGTTGGTGTTATGGGCCCCACCAGCGAATGTAGTGATTGAGTGTGTCTGTGCGATCTATGATCTGTGACGGAGGGAGGGATTTTGCATTCCGCGCTGCAGCACAGGCGGTATGGAGGTATTTAATGCAATCCTTTTTTTTAATACGAGTTATGTGCAGCATAAAACAATAATGTGCAGCAAATTAAAACTTTTAAAAGCGTGACATGTGGATCAAGTGCAGAGTGCGCTAGCAGCAAAGTCAGGACAACAGGTGACAGCTTAAAAACAATTTTCAAATTTCAGAGCAGCGTGCGTGAACCTTGAAGCTTTCAGCGCGCTTACATTCGGAAAATGCCTGTCTTGCTCAATTGAGAGTCTGCGCCACCCCGGTCTTAAATGCTGACCCGGGAAGTGGCTTTGCGTGAAAAACTAGACTGCCAACTGTAAAAATGGCGTCCGTCTAGTAGCCTCCCGGAAGTGAGTATTTCCGGCGTGCACTTATCCCTCCACTCAATCAACTATAGGAGCTGCGATGGACCGGGGAGAGTCGGGTGCAGGCGGTATGGAGGTATTTAATGCAATCCTTTTTTTAAAAATGAGTTATGTGCAGCATAAAACAATAATGTGCAGCAAATTAAAACTTTTAAAAGCGTGACATGTGGATCAAGTGCACACAGTACCAAATTGGTCAATGGGACACAGAAGGCCCTATCTTTTACATTTTTGAAACAGAGGGACTCATGCTGCAGTCCAGCGGGACCAATCCTAAGTATTTACTGTTTTGTGCCCAACCCGAAAACTTCTTGAAATACTAAGGCACACATTATCTTAAATAACAACATTGACTACATTACTTATGATATCACCATTGACAAGACTCTTTGAGCCATAATTTGTGTCACCCTTTGAGCTGCCACTGACATCACACATGATATCATAACAGGCATAATTGATGACATTACTCTTGACTCACTAGTAATATAACTGAGGACATCTCTGCTTCTCATCGCAATGTTTATTGCTCTATTTATTTTAGATGTTATTGTTATATATTAGATCTCACGGCCTGCTTAATTTTTAAGGGTGATGAAAAAAATATAGTACTTGTTCTCCTCACTATATCAACTGTGGAGGCTGGTATTTTTTTTGTTTAAAGCAATATCTAAACTGTTTGGCTAAGTCTTTTGCCAGCATTGCAAGATACATTTTAAACAATGTATGTTAGCTAAATGTCTCTACTATTGTGAAATGGACTGTGATTTCCCCTTTCCTATTGTTAGCTGTTGCTTATTTTGAGTTTTTCTTGCATTTCTAATTCATAGTTGTAATTTATACACTCAAGTTTAATTTTTGTTATGTTGGCTTATTGATTTTTTTTAGATTTAAATCTATGGTCAGACGTTTTTGATATGGAATATTTTTTGCGTTATATTTTTACTCTAGATTAAATGTTTCATAGTTTCCATTTATTCTTCATTGTGGAGCATAGAGAGATAGGGTATAAAATACTCACGGGTATATTCTCACTGTTAAAGTTATACAGATGTGCATCCTAATATTAGTCTAATGACAGAACAAGCCACTGTAAGTTGCAGATATATAAGCAAAGATACACATACAGATAACTATTTATATTTGGACCTTCCATTAGTGCCTCACTTTCTTACAAGCTAATTAAAAAAATGTGCACAATATGTGCTCAAAAAAGGGAGAAAAGAGATTGTGATGTGAACCTAACTTATCTCCCTTTTTGTGAAGAAGAGAAGGATACAGTGCATGCACCCAAGATTACCATGCATAGGATGCCATACAAAGTGGTAATCCATACACTAATAATATTCATGAAGAGGAGACTGTGAAAGACACAAAGTAAAGTAAGTTAACCATTCTGTCTAAGAAAATTATCAAAACGAAAGAAAAACCATAATTATAGAAAATAGAAAAGTCAGACCCCGTGAGTGAGGCAAGCTAAGTATAAAATATTGAAAAATTCTCATACACCAATAGCTTAACACAATATCAGCACTAAATTGCGCTTGAAAAGGCAAGTTCCGTGATTTCCCCCCAAAAATGCATGAAAATAAAAACTTAAACACGTCTTTTAATAAGCTTTCAGAAAACATTTAACTCATAAATTTTTCATAATACACTACATGTTATACTTCATTCTGTGAGTAGCGCCACCTAATAAAATTAATTCAATGCACAATACTCACATAGCAAGAAACTTGATACAACTTGTTTAGTAGTGCTGGATCATTCAAACTGCGTTCTGTACACCAATGTAAGAATTTCGATTTTACTGAAACAAAAAGATAAAAATATAAAACTTTTTTTATATAGTGTTTGCAGCGTCTGTATGAGAGAAATCACAAACCAGAGTTCTTTAAAAAAAAATTGCTAGTATAATAAAATGTATATATAATATATAATGGATAAACACGAGGAAGAAAATACTGAGCATAATAATCTAAATCCCAATGCTTCTAAATTGTACAGTGATATATTACTGATGATGTAGGTGGTCGTACTGCAATGAAAAGCTAAGGGACAGAAATGAATTATGAGTGGTAAATATTCGCATTTTAAAACCTATGAACAGCTAAAGGAGCATTTCTCCCAAAAGCCAAAGGTAAAGCCATTATTTTTGTGGATGCAACATGATAGATAATGCCCCAGTTACTTATCGGTAATCTTCATTACTCTGAGTCCTGGTCTACTTGGATGCAGTGCTGAGTCCCGCCCTCCATATTTCCTGTTTTTCTTGTGTCATTTGGCGTGGTATGTTACAGGAAGTGATTTGTTTGTTCCTACCTTTTGTGGAGGCTCATCGGTAAAGGGGGCCATCTTGAGGGAACTTTTTTGAGTTTCAGCTAGGGAATTGGTTCTGCCAGAAGGGAGAAGTATCATGCATAAGGACTTCATCGAGGAAGACGGACGAGGAGGTAATGGATGCGCACCCAATAAGCACCCAATAAGCAAATAATTTCCTACATCACAGCATGGTGGATAACGGGTACACATGAGTAAAATGCTAGATCTTGTCTTCCTACTGACAAATACCTCCGTGAACCATTAAGGGAATAACTTCCCAAGTCACAACATAATGGATAACGGGTGCGCATGTGTAAAATGCTTGTGCTACTTTTCCTACTGAGAAATGTCACAGTGTACCGTTAAGGGAATATTTCCCAAGTTGCAGGAGATTGTTTAAGTCGAACGCAAAAACAGAGTGTGCAAACTGAAGTGAAACACAAGCATTGATAGAGATACATGTGATTATTACCTGCTAGATAATTGACATCACTTCAACCATGCGTGTCAATGTTTCTGTAACGTTGGTAAAGTAGCAACATATAAAGGTTTAAGGTTTCACCAGTGACAAGTGAAATAAATAAAAACTAAAAGTATTGTGAATACTACATGACATATCACAATTGATCAAATTGAGCCAAACGCAGTGGCAGCCAAAGTGAATAAGAAACATCCTGCATCAACTTGTTCCAGCGTTTCTCATTAGTGATTACCGACTGAGGTAGACTAGAGCAAAAGGCAGGCCGTAATGCATAATCATTAAGTATTTCTTGGATAACTCTAAATTAGCTAATATTAATATGCAAAACCCCAGTGCATGTCCTCTGACTCCTACAAACTTGTCAAATTGGTTAAAAATTCTAATTGCCACTTGTAACCTAGCTGTAAGTCCCTAGTAAATGGTATCCAGTGTACCCAGGGGCTGTAACTTTATTGTCACCAGAGGACTGCAGCACCTATTGTGCCCCAACTAAAGTGACAATGTGAAGCATGTCTTAAAGCCTGCCCCTGCAACCTGACAAATTCGGCCTGGCAAAATAAACCTTCTGCTAGGACTAAACCTTCCTTTTAATACTTATAAGTCACCCCTAAATGCCCACAGGGTAGGGTGACTGGTATTTAAAAAGTAGGAAATGTGTACTTAGGATTTACATGTCCTGGCAGTGAAAAAAATCCAAAGTTGCTTTTCACTGTCGCAAGACTGGCTCTCCGATAGAAAAGCACCTGTTACATTAAGACGTCATATAAAGTATAACTATAGTTTGGGAATAGCTAGAACCATGATTCAAGGGCTCTAATTAATAGTAAATTAAAATCCAATCTAATGTGTTGTGTAGTTCCTATAAATCAATACAGGATCTGCGGGTTTAGACAACATAAACTGTGGGATCGGTGTCCAGACTGAATCCAGACACCCACACCGGATAAATCTAGATAGCTTTAGTGACTAGGCCTAAGTGACTGCACATCTATTACACGTTATAGGTGTCTAATACGAAGTACACAACATGTGGATAGAAAAAGTTAAGGTGGTGCTATCATGCTAAGCACCCAGTCACCATAGGTGCTAGTTAAACAGACCCAGCAGGGTATGTTCGCAATATACAAAGCAAGAAGACAAGCAAACAAGCAGTCACTGGTCCTGGTATTTTAAGAGTCCAACTCGTATTGAGGAAATCAGCTGTTAGTAATAAATCAATCCAATCCACTGAAGTTTGTGTTCTTCTTTTACTTCACAATGACAGTCACAGGTATAGAGATCCAAAACACTGCAGCCCCACTGGATTTGTTTGCCTGTATACCAGCTATCTTAGAGTGCCACTATGAACTCCTCTTACCAAGGAGAAGATAGTTTTGGGCAACTATCGAACATGACAACCTGTCCCCTCAGGGATCATGGAAACAGTACAATACTTTTTGCTCAGTCAGTTGTACTCACTTTGTCTCGGAGAGATACACAGAATAAACGATGAGGATTTTTTCAATAAGCATTTATTGAGCCAGCATCATTCTAGTGTAAAATATGTGTGCTGCAACAACCATAAGACAGAAACAGATATAAATGGTTAAAAACACCAAAAGATTAAATGGATGGTAGATGTTACCATAGTGCTAAAACAATAGATATATGCAGGTATATAGAAACATGACAGTAATAATGCGTACTCCTACGATGCTAACCCTAACTAGATGTACCTAAATGTACCTAGCAGGCATGTAGGTGTATAGCCAAGAATCCCCCTAGGATGCAGCCAACCCCATTACCTGAACTGAGAAACTGTAGGACCCCGTCTTGGTCTCGAGATGGACACCCCGTGAGGGCTATCTGACCACTGCGTGCTGGAGTGTCTGCGTGCAGGACCTCAGCGTCTCGCGTCAGCATGGCAGTCTTTCTCCTCTGTCTGCCCCAGCAAAGATATAGTGTTTATATCCTCAAAAAGTACCCTCACGGGTTCTACCTTGCTGTGTCATGTCGGCCGAAGATGACGAAAGGGATGACCTTTATACATAATTATTATGCAGATGAGCCAAAAGATGGTAGTCCTGCTGTGATTCTGAGAATCCTCATGCATAATAAATGAGGCTAGTTTTCAGAGAAAACCACACGACATTTATGCAACACCTAACTAGGTAAAAGGTCAGCGCAACCTGTTATGTAGTACAATGGTACTGTAAATATAGGTGAAAGGTTAGGTGACTAGCCAAGCCTATATTGGTGTACATTACGAATCATAACAACAAGTTATGTACGGTTTTAAATTACTAAAAATGCCGCCTTTAGAATGAATGTATTTTACTGCCTAAAGCCTCTAGTAGCCTTTTCAGAGTTAATCTCCAACTGGCAGCTGGCAGCCTACTAGCCCCCTGCACTAGGTGTGAATTGCTCCCAAGAAACTAAACAAAAGGGCATTGGATGGGAAGAGGTGTGATCTCCTGCTGACAGGATTGACTGGGTGGGTGTGCCCACCAATTGCATTGACTTCAACAAGGCACCCCTTATTACAATCATATGTAAGTCACAAATAGGCCTACTCCTGCCATTTTCCAAGTAGTCAGAGGGACACCGATTCCAGTTTGGGGAGAACCTGTTTCCAAACAGGTTTACCGGGGGAGTTCTATAATTTGCCTAGACACATCTCAGGGGTGTTCCTGGAGCTCTGCACAAGGTAAAAAAGATTATGGCACATTGGGTTTAGATAGAGAAGGGCACTGTGAGATAGTTTAATTTAACTGTAAGATGCACCCCCAAAAACATTAGGGTGTGTCCCCCTGGCACTTACTGTAGTCCTGGAAGAGTTTTCCAAAACTGAAAAGAAGGTCGTTGCAAGTTCTTTGTTTCAAAAACTTTATTGTTCATTTGGATTCTCCATAAAGCTTGAGGGTTTTGCTTTTTAATCCATTATATACATCTTACGCGTTTAGCGGCAAATATGTTTTGCGTTCCCAATGCATTTCGGCGTTCATGCCTTCATCAGGGGAAATCTAAAAATGATAAGTATGATAGTGAGTATAATATACGAGGACTTATTGCCACCCATGCATTGTGATATGGCAGGGAAAGTGAGATAAATGGTGAGAAGCGCGGTAAGAGGAGGGGGTGGAGGGAAATATTGTGAATGGGTGGTGAATCGTTATTGTTGGGACAAGTGTCAATTACGAGTAATGTTAGTGGAGGTGTTTAGTGGGTGTCAATAATGTAAAGCTAATAACACCCATGTGAATTTAAATCGTAGTGGTATGATGCGTCTGGTGGAAGGTTAACCTTGGTTGAAACACGGTTCAGTTGACGACAATTACATAGAATCCTGTGTCCTTAAACCCATCTCTTGTAAGATTATAGCCGTAAAGGTTAACAAGTTGTTGCCACCGAAACCGAGAAAGTCAAAAGTTGGCGAAGTATAAGGGTTAGTTTGGTTGGGTTCACGCTTACCGGGTGTCAGTCGCATCGCCGTGTGAAGCCGGTGATACGCGGGAGGTGTGTCAGCAAGGGTTCGAACGCGGAAGTTGAAGTGTTGAAGGGAAATGTCACGTGGGTGAGATAGTTAAACATTAAAGAAAGACTACGACGTGAACATGGATGGGGTGAGGACAGATTGAAGCGGTGTTTAAGCTGCAGAGATAAACGCTAGAGTGTGTGAAAAAACGAGAATGGGTGAAATTATATGTCATACTCACAAAAATGGGTTGTATACACGTAGGAACAAGAACATCAAGTGAAGGAATTTGGTTGAACTACAATCAAAGAATAATCAACAATTGCTTGCAGAATGAAAAATATAGTGATAAAGTAAAATAAAACTAATAAACGAATAACCACCAAATAATTGATTCATATGGACCATGAGGGGTTCTATGTGGTTCAAATGATTAAAGATAGCATGTAAATTCCGTGCGTTCGTTCATTCCGAACGGTTTCATGGAGTTCAAAAGATAAATCCAATAGTTCTCTCTTTGCAATAAAAAAATTGTGATTGTCTCTCCCTTCTTTCTTGGCAATGATTTCGAGGATACAGAATTTTAATTGACTAACATTGTGCCCAGCTTCAACAAAATGTTGGGCCACTGATGACTTGATTTGTTTAGTTCTGATGTTGGATTTATGCTCATTAAGTCTGATTTTCATTTTCCTCTCCGTTTGTCCAACATAGATTTTGCCGCAAGGGCATTTGAGCATATAGATGACGTTAGAGGTGTCACATGTCGCAGTTGTTTTAATTTTGATTTTATGCCCTTTCATGGGGTGTGTGATGTGTTCACCTTTTATGATGTTGTTACAGTTGTTACAGTTTAGGCATGGAATAGTCCCCTTGAATGTGGGGTGTACGGATGATGGTTCTGTTTGTTTGAGTATTTCCCCAATGTTTTTATTTCTGGTGTAGGCAAAAATCGGTTCTTCGTCGAAGATGTGGTTAAAATCCTGTTCCAATTTTAGTAATTGCCAATGTTATTTGATGATACGTTTGTATGTGGCGCTCATGGTGGAGTATTTAGAAACTACTGTGATTTGATTCTTAACTGGTTTAGTTTGAATTGTAAGGAGTTCATTTCGACTTTTGGTGGTAGATCGCTCTTTTGCTTCTTGTAGTACCTGATCTGGGTAACCACGAGACCTGAATCTTTGTGTTAAGATGTCAAGTTGGTCGGTGACTTTATTGGGGTTGGAAACAATACTTTTTACTCTGAGCATTTGAGAGTATGGGAGGTGTTGTTTAAGAGGAAGAGGATGGAAACTCTGGTAATGTAGGGTATTGTTTCTGTCCGTGGTTTTCCTGTAGAGGTCTGTCTCAAATCCTGTAGACGTCTTAGTGATGTTAACATCCAAGAATGTGATCGAATGTGGATGAATGTTTGAAGTGAACTGTAAGCGCTGGTCAATTTGATTGAGTTGGTCAAGGTGGTTCTTAAGAATCTGAACTGGACCCTTCCATACGATAAATATATCGTCAATGAATCTTAGGTAGAGCTTCAAATGATTTGTCCATGATTGTATAGTTAGGATGTTGTCTTCTTCAAAGCGATTCATAAAGATGTTTGCGTACGCTGGGGCAGCACAATTTCCCATAGATGTACCCGTTAGTTGTTGAAACCATTCATTGTTGTGTTGAAAATAACTGTGTAGAAGGGTAAATTGCATCAGTTCCATTAAGAAGACCTGTAGATCGTGTGGGTGATTGGAATGTAGTAGAGCTTGTTCAATGGCTTCCAAACCTAGTTGGTGAGGGATGGAAGTGTATAATGAGTTGACGTCTACGGTACATAAGGTGATGTCTTCGTCTTCTGTGATGATGATTTGATTTAGTTTGACAAGAAAGTCAGTGGTGTCCTTAATAAAAGATCGCATGATGTTGACGCTGGGTTGTAAGTGTCGATCTAGATATTTGCCCACGGGTTCATGCAGACTTCCTCGAGTGGTGACTATTGGTCGGCACGGTGGTTCGATGGGATTTTTGTGAATTTTAGGTACCATAAATAAGGTTGGACTCTTGGGATTGGGTTGTAAGAGGTATTTTTTGACTTTCTCGTTGATAATACCTTTGTCAACAGCTGTTTGGACTATGATTTGTAGAGTTTCTTTGTATTGTGTCGTAGGATTAAATTCCAATCTCATATATGTGTTTGAATCCTGTAGGTGAGCCAATACTTGAGTGTTGTAGTAGCTGTTGTTGAAATTTTAATTTAAAACACACAGGAAGAGCTGCAACAGTGAGTGGGGCCACACCTGGGAACTTTTAACCCATTAGTTAGGAAGTGGCCAGGAGTTTCCCCATCGACAGGCATAAAAGTAGCACCCTCAATGTCCTCTTCAGAACACATCTGGACCTGTGAAAGGCTGAAGAAGGACTGCACCTGCTGTTGAACCTGTGGAGAGAAAATTCAAAGGCTGGCATTGCTCCCCATTTGTACACAGGGCACATGAGTGGACTCCAAGAGCTAGTTGGCTAGTCTCTTGTTCAGCTCCAGGAACACAAAATCTGCAAGAAGCCAAAATCTCTGCTGAGCCCAGCTGATCAGTTCCAAATGGACTTGCCCTGGACCCTCTGGTGGCCTCTGGGAGATTGAGCCTTAACCCAAATGTTGTGCCCAAAAGATCCTGAACCCTTATCTGGTGTTAGAGTGTTTTCTTTCCCTCCCCCACAATTGCAAGACTGGACACTTAGAAACTTTTTCTGAACCTTTTGCAAAAAGAACAAAAGCCTACCACACGACTGCCTTCGAGTTGCAGCCACAGACATTGAACTGCTAGTCAAACTCAACTTGCTGGTTTGTCAAGCTGAAAGGATCCTGACTTCCAGAAAAGTTTCTAAGTCCGAACGTAGAAGATTTAATCGGGAACAATGCCAAGCAAGAACCCAACAACCACAACTTCTTCCTGGGCTCCGTGTTCGGGCTTCGCTTGCTCAGAGTTTTCCCATGATTAACTTTCAGAGCCTTAAACATGCTGCCAGAGCCAACACTCCCATTAATTAAGATTACGGAATTTTGTGACTTTACTCTGGTGTGCTACAGTGCCTATAAGGTGGACTCCCACTGAAGCACTGCACTTCAGTCAGCCACTGTCAACGAGCCACTCCTCAGATCTAGCTGGCACTCCATCCCACTGATGACCTAGTTGATGAGGACCTTTCTCCAGACAAAAGACTAAACTTTCCATAGGGACAAACCTGATCCCTGTATGCAGCCCATGCTCCATTGTGGTCAGCCTCAACTTCTGACTTTGACCTGCTCTGACTAATAGTGTTTGTATTCTTGGAGGAGTGTTGGTCACATGCTATTCTCACATTTGCTTTCCCTCCTGAGTTACCCTCAAATCCCTGTGATTAGTTCAATCCCTTGCTGTAAATTTGAGTATTTGTACTGCAGGGGCAGCGCTCCCTCACATCCTTGATTGTTGCCCTAAGTTCTGATATTGGTTATTGGGGGTGGTGAACCTGAAGCTGAACTGGACACCATCCTCCTCACTCTGTTTTTGCTGCTATTGGAGCGTTGCCCGAAATCTCTTCTTGCAACCCCCTGAGTGCTGATATGGGCGAGGGGATATGTGTGTGTAAATCTAGACCTATGTTGGACACCCTCTGACTCACTGTACTTTTGCTACCGATGAATCTCTTCCTCAAATCCCTGATACAAAATGTAATCGACAGTAAGTTTGAACAAATATATGCATGTAGGAAATGGGTTCAGTCTATTTAGTCCACTGGAGTTTTCTCACTTGACTACCCTGTTTTTGGACATTTACTGTGACTGAGTCTCGCCACCTGAGTCTCGGTAATTGGAATGAGTATGGTAACCACCAGTGTCTGCCTTTTAAGGTAAGGTCTCTGCTGCGCAGCTAGACTAAGTGGCACATCTGCTGGATGGGAAGAGGAGCTGCTTGCCCATCCGGGTCCACCCTTTGCACACTGGGGAGCCTGCTGCTGGAAGCCCTATCAGGGTGGTTAGGGTGGTTTCATGGACACACCAGGCCCAGTCTGCTCCACGACAATGGAAGGGAGAGGTTGACCAAGGTGCAGCTGCTCCAGCGCGGAGTGCAAAATCCCTCTCTACCATCACAGACCAAAAGATCTCACATACACACACTATCCATACATTCGCTGGTGGGGCCCACAACACCAACATTCACTCACCATCAGTCCGTGTGGGAGGCGATTATCCTTCCAAGCGCTGGAAATGGGAGAGAAAAATACCACTTCTACCCTAATGATCAACAAATCTACACAACCTTCCAATACTCATTAGGCCCTGAGTTTCACCTTTGGTATTCCCCTCCTAAATGGGACGGATCAGTTAGTTGTAGGTTTGTGACTTTCTAATTCTCTACTTAACCTTTTCATTAACACATTTCAATGAATAAACAACCCAACTCATTTCTGTAGATGTTCAAATTCAAATTTATATTAATATTGCAAATTAAATCATTCATTTGATCAAGTTGCCATTCATATTTACCTATTCTGGCTAAAGTCGTCCTCTATGTCAAATCTGGCAGTCTCGAAAATCTATGTCCATCAATTTTAGCAGGTTAAGTTCATCAGGGGTTTGGGCATTAATTCAGTCCGTCAAAGATTCAGGCTAACAGCTGTCCTGCAGTGTCACCGTCCTCTCCGTCAGCATAACGTCAGGAAATCGAGAAAGGCCAGAAACGAACCCGCCTCCTACCTCTCTATTCTACCATAATTTATAGTAAAATCAATATCAAATGTATAAAAGTTTTGAGCATCCGAGTTCGCTGATTGGACAATCAGGGATCATCCTTTTAAGTTCTCACGAAAGTGTCTTTTGGGTGATGACTCTTGTCAGTTCCGGTTCACACAACAGTCTTTGTTCAGAATATTTGGCTGACATCCCAGGCTGTCCTTGGAAGGTACATGTTCATCTGGGGTCAGGTCCAGGCCACTGTGTATCTGTTGTCAGCGCAGGCGCACTTCACCCAAGCCTTGTTCAGCGTTGGCAGTCGGGTTAGGCACCAAAGGCAGCCATCTTTCGATAGGCCAAAATGGTCAACTTAAGCAAAGAAACACAAAAACGTAATTAATACATAAAAATGACTAATCAAGTGTTATTCCCTCGCTAATACCCATATGTGTATGTATTTATCTAGCAAAAAGCAACACTCAGTGCGGTTTATACTTACTAAATAAAGCACGAATCACAATTACATCACAAAAGCGACACATATCATGCAATATTCAAATTTTCTATGATTAGTATGCGTTCGAAATTTAGTTCACGTATTAATTAAGCCATGCAGAGCAATCCCACGTGTATTTAAGTCATTAATAAGCTTGATTAGTTATTTCCACTTCCATCCTTTAATTCAATTATAATTAATTAATTAATCTAATTATTAAACATGCGAAATGGGGTGGGTATACAAATTTTTGCATAACCCGCTCCAGCACAGCCTGAGCAAAACACAGGGGTGTCAGCCTGGGCAGCAGGGACTCACTGCAGAATGGCCATTCTGAACTGCTGCAGAAATTAGCTAGGGGGGGGAGGATGATAATGTGGGGCATGGTGGCCGTACTACCGGGACTAGTGCCACCCAACCCCATCCACTCTGGTCAGACAACTGAGCGGGTATAAGTTGGGTGGGTAGGCCTTTGCTGAGGGCCTCCCTGAAGGCAGAATCTCAAGTCGGATGGTCCTATGTGGGGTGAAAGCTCTTTGCTTGACACAAAAGCTCACCAACCAGTCCATCTCTAAATGGAAAAGGTATGCCCAGTAGATCATCAGGGATGTCAGCTGCACATCCCTGATGAGTCACTGGGAAGGCAAGCTAGAAGAAAAGGCCCATGCAACAGAGCTGGAAGGCAGCTGTGGACCATTGAACCTGAGGTCATACGTCAGCCAGCCCGGGCACTTGAGGCAGCAGGGAAGATCTACCAGAGGACAGGGGAGTCTCTAGTACCCTCTCCCTACCAGTCCAGAGGAAAGTTGTCTGCCTTTATTGTGATCCCTACACACCTAGTGACAAAGGGGAGCATTCGAGAAAATGTATCTGATCTCCTGGAGCCCTAGCTTGGCTCAAACAATCAAATGAACATTCATTGGAACTTCCAGGGCAGCCCAGCCATCTGGGTGTGCCGTGCATTTGTATGGCATGCATAACCAGATGGCCAAGCTTGAAGGATGGTCATTTGGTCTCACCGTGTCTTATGAATCAGATTCTGCTAACCCTAGGAGTGGCTCGCTGGGTTGTGCTCTCAGAGCCCTAGTTGAGCCTCAGGCACAGGAATGTTGGAGGAGGCTTCACAGAGCTCTGAACTTGAGCCCATTTATCAATTTACTCCCAGTCAAGCAGGGAAGCCCAGTCTGAGCCTGCTGAACCCAGTCCCAGGCTTTAAGTAACAAGGTGGGCCAGGGAATGGGGATTCCAGGGCCATGGGCTCCCACTCCACTGGGTCAGCAAGAGCTCTAACCCAGGATTCGATCAGGCTATGAAGACCTCCCCAAACCTAAAATAAAATGCCCTGGGCACTCTAAGGCTAGTGGGCCGGGAATTGGAGCCCAGGGACCTCTACCCCAGGGCCAGCTGGGTCTCTGACCATTGGACGGCCAGAACTTCTTCACCTGACTAACCAGGGGAACCATCCCTGATTCTGCATGATCCCATCCCAAACACTTTGAAATACAGCAGGCAGGTGAATAGAGCCCAAGGACAGAGGCTTCTGGCCTCGGGCCAGCTGTCGTTCTGACACAGGGCCCGGTCAGAGCATCTTCACCTGGACAACCAGTCTAGACCTCCCATCCTGGGCAAGTTGGGACACGGGAGCCTGGAGAATGGAGCCCAGGACAAGGATTTTTACCTCAGGGCCAGCCGAACCTCTGACCTGAGGTCTGGTCTGAGTTTCTGAACCTGGTCAAGCAGGGGAGACACCCACAGGCCTGCGGGACCCCTTCCAGGGTACTTTGCAATACAGCAGGCCAGAGAATGGAGCTCTGGGCTTCCAGGTCAGAGCCAGCTGGAGTTCTGACATGGGGTCCTGTCACCAGGCACCTTCACCTGGGCAAGCAGCGGAATCCTCACGGGAGCTGCAGAATCCCGTCCCAGGCACTTTGTGGCATTGTGCCCAGGAGAATGGAGCCCAGGATGAAGTATTCCACCCCAGAGCCAACCAGAGCTCCGACCCAGAGCCCGGTCAGAGCTTCTTCACCAAGACTAGCAGGGGAGCCGTCCATACATCGGGGGGACCCCTTCCCAGGCACTTTATGACATGGTGGGTCAGCACACGGACCCTAGATCCAGGGGTCTTCTCCCTTAGACTGTCAAAGCACTACCCAGAATGATTCCAGATTCCTGAGCCCTGATTGGGCCTGAAGCTTAAAACGAACCTTCTTTTGGACTTTCCTGGCCACTTCAGAATTCTGAATGCTGAGATATGTGAAAGAAATTACGTGTTTTGTGGATTTATTTTAAGTGCAAAATATCACAAGTGACTTTGGCATGGCACATTTTGCGCAGCCCATGTAGATAAGTAAATGGATCCTAATTATACTTTTGCACAGTTCTCCATAACGCCTCTAGTGAAAGTGTGCTCAGTAAAAAAAAAAAAATTTAGTTATGCCCAAAACAGTTTTTTTGGTGGAGGAGCATGTTATATTAAACAGCAGGAATATGCATGTAACCACATTTTCCCTTTGACTTCGACTAATATTTATTATGCCTCTGCTGAAATATAACGCTAGTAAATTATTAATTTGCATCCGCCAAATCATGACATACTAGAGCATGCACATTCAGTTCAAATAACAGAGCACCCCACAAAAGTATTGTTGACACAAATGAATATGATTTTAACTAATACACTAACTACTTTTAGAAACAGTGTTGCCTACTCTTAGAATATCGGCAGTCTAGAGATAACTTTGTGGTTAGACATATTAGCATCCCGAGGCCACTCTCAAAAGTGCTGCTATCCCCTCACTAGGATCTTTGTATGAAGTGGGGTGAAAATGATATCTTTAGAGGTCTCAATCATTTTTATCAGTTAGGGCAATCTTAAGAGCACAACCTTCCTCAGTCTTTTTGTTGTTGAATGAATGGAGGGTTTGTGTTTTTTTTCATATTAATAGTTTTAATTAAAGCCATTGACGGCTACAAATGTCTGCTACACCAACTACATGCTTTACGCCAAAAGACAAATAAAAAGGAAAATTAGAAATTGGGGAGAATTTTAGATTTCCAGAGTTAGAAAAAATAATAGCTTGAAAGCTAGCTATAAACAGTGGATTGGTCTCTTAGGGGGTCATTAGGATGGCGAAAGGACCCTTCAGCCATCACCAAGCGTATTACCCACCGCCCAATTAGGATGGCGGTTGGTACCGTAGCGGATGCACAGTCCGTTCCCCGCTTCACCGCCAAAGGCAATCGCACCGATTGCCTGGCAGACGGTGCAGGGCCACTAAAATGGTGGTGGTGCCTAGCAGGCACCGTCCACCAAATTAGGATGGGGTTAGAAAAAGGCCTTTCCATGGCAGAGATGCCACCATGGAAAGGTTGGCGGGGGTTGGGTTTGGGGGGGGGGGGTTGCTGCTCCACTGGGTGGTGCCTGCCAAGCAGTGCAGGGAAATGCAGTGCATGCCAATTTGGCATTGCTAACGGTGCTGCAACCAGCAACACCGTCCACAATGTTGAGGGTCCGGGCGCATCCTAATATGTGTTGTGGGGCCACCGCACGTCTGGCGGGCGGTCCCAGCACTGCAGTCCGCCGGCTATCGTAATGAGCCCCTAAATTATTTGCAGGGAAAATACTCTGAGCAAATTCTAGGATTATGGAAATAACTTTGACCTGGAAATAAGAGTGGTAAAGAAGTATATATTGTCTGAAAAATTGAGTCAGTTCATAACAGATGTGTATGAGCAAGAACCGAGAGCTAGACCCAATTTTGTTTTAAATCAAGGAGAAAACATATTAATCATAGTTAATACTGCTGGCATGGCCAATATAATCTGTAGCTTTAACACCAATGGAGACCCCAGCTCGAATGGAGTACCTATCTCTATTTTCAAGAAAATGTCAGCTTATTGGCCATGGAATTTAGCCCACATTTCCACAGTTCGTTACAGTTTTGTAATATACCTGCTAGTTGGAAGGGCTTCATTTTATTTTCAATATATAAAAAGGGCTCCCACAGAAGGGCTCCCACATGCTTCCATCCAATGATTGTCGAATAGCCTTATTAGTCAATAACAGAAAATGCTTTCCCAAAATGTTACTACGTGAGTTAGAACAAGAAGCCCCTGAAAATAAGTTGATCCCCTTCTATCAAAAAGGGTTTCAGCAGAACTGTGGAAAAAAGGACAACCTAAACACATTACTAATGCTGATTCTTTACACTACCCATGCAAAGGGTTCACTTTTGTATGTGTCACTTATTGACTTTAAAGCTGCTTTTGCCAGCCTGGACAGAGATTTACTTTGGCTTAAATTAGTAATTTGGGGACTTTGTCCATCTCTCCTGCCGGCAATACTAGTGATCAACGCAAACCCTTGGGTAAAGAAAAAGTTGGAGCCATGTTTCTGGGAGAATGTATACAAATAAGGGCTTAACGATGTGTGTTTGCTAGCATCTCTGCTTTTTAATTTATACTTGGATGATCTAAATGAGCACCTCTTCAAGCCCAATGCATTTCACCCTTAACTTTGCTTCACACCTTTCCCTATGCTACACTATGCAGATGATAGTGTCCTTTTTCATAAAGCTTAGACAGGCTTACATAGGGGACTGAATGCATTGAGCAATATTGTCCAGCTCATAAATTGACCATCAATGTTGATAAGAACAAATTATGATCTTTGGCCCTATCATGGTAAAATATAGAAAGTGGTTCCTGAACAACAAGCCCTTAGAAAGGTTGTTGCTTATAAATACCTGATGAAAAAAGGAGGGTATCCACCTCAATTGGCCTAATAAAGCCAGAAAGGGTTACCCTTAAATGTGGCAGTTTTGGTGTGGTGGCCGTCGATAGGAAATTGTCAAGTTGGTTTGATACAGAACTAAATAGCACTTATAGGCTGCTTTTTGGACTATCTTACTTTTCACCCAAGCCACAGTTTCGATGAGAATTCCAACTGTGGAGCCTAGTACAGGTCCATGAAGCATATTTTCTAAAAACTTGCCATAGTTTTAAAGTAGTTCCTGAAGGAACGCTCAGGTCACTGATTTAGTATAAACTACGAAAAACTGTGTCATGAACTCTAGTTCAAGACCATGCAATCCCTGGTTCAAATAATTAAATCATGCAGTACAACCTATTGTAAATGCTTGTGGCTATGAAGGTTAAGTCTTTCTCTCACAAACTAAACAGAGTGGACAAATAAGGGAGCCAGTATGTAAGGATGATTGTAGATACATATTTTAAATCTGCATACCAACCAGGGGCCATATCAAATAAATGGAGTACTGGGAGCACTACACTGAGACATAGTCACTGCTACTGTTTGGGGATGACTGGTGCCTTAAGTAGTTGAGGAACTGGAGCAGTGAAATGTTCCATGATAAGCAGTGGTAAATCATTTTCTCACACTAGAATGTTAAAGGAATGTGCTGCTTTTTGGCCATTCTGACACACGTAGTCCAAGCTGACGCCTGGGCAATGAGGATTTGAGACTCATATGGGAGTTCACTTTTATGCATGCCTGCTAGCCACTGACACATTTGGTAGCCATCAAAAACCCAGGAGAGTTCCAGCCTATTTGGGCCTCACCAGTAGGGTGCAGCTTGAGTCCTTTGGCACAGTGAGCATTGGACCCAGGTGTAGACAATGGAATGCCAGACATGGGATCCTTTCTCCCTGTGCCACAGGATCCAAGCTAAGCCTTGCTGACTAGTCATAAATCTCTTAAGGCATGGCCAAGATGGCGAGCGGGTAGGACGTGGCTCACTCGTCTCCCTGTTCACGTCCGCCGGCCTGGAATCTCCACGGCGCTGTTTCCGAGCTATAGACCCCCGGCAGCCAATGGAACAGCTGCAGGACCAGAGGTGCATGCTTTCCTGCTGACTTCAACTGCGGAGACTATCCAAACAGGCGCCCTGAGTGCACCGCGCACCGAGACCTAAGATGGCGGCCCGGACTCTGTAATGGATCTGGGGTGACGGCTGGTGCACCGATAGTGCTTCATGCAGCTGCCCGGGAGGCCCCGAAGTTACATTGCCCACGACCCGGCCTTCCCAGGGCAGTTTGGCGGCTGATTTTCTTGGAATCTACTGAGGGTGGCAGCAGATACGGAGGCGGAGCGGCTGGGTTTGCAGCCCGGAGGGTGGACTTTACATTATCGAGCACAGGAGCCTCTGCTAGTGGGCCCAT
Source organism: Triturus cristatus (assembly GCF_964204655.1). Classification (NCBI taxonomy): domain Eukaryota; kingdom Metazoa; phylum Chordata; class Amphibia; order Caudata; family Salamandridae; genus Triturus; species Triturus cristatus. The sequence continues at coordinate 1,195,725,045 of NC_140591.1, forward strand.
AGCTACAGCGCATGGGTGGCACCGGAGCCTACGATTGAGGTGAGCCACACGGCGGCCCCAGTCGCTTCCACTTATCCCGAGAGAGGATCCACGACCCTAGAACGCCGCCCCTCGCTTATAGCTGCAGCCTAGACATGTCTACCACACGGGGAAAGAAGGACAGGAATGTGAAAGACGTGTTCTCTAAGATGACGGGGCAAGCAGAGGGGATGGCCGCACCTCTCCAGCTACATCCGGAGGGCAGGAGACGGAGAATATGGATGAACCGGTTACAAGAGCCTTCTTATCACAATTGTTCTCGGCCCTGAGGGAAGACCTACAAACCCTTAAAAAAGACTTTGCTGATGAGATGAAGGAGGTGTGAAGAGACCTGGATGCAGTGGTAGAAAGAGTGGCTACAATGGAGAACCACGAACAATCTCGAGACGAGGAAGTGGAGCAACTACAGCAAGAAGTGATCCGCTTTCAGGCACAACAAATTCAGGCCCACGCAGAAGATTTGGAAAATCGCCCCCGTAGAAACAGCATACGGGTGAAGGGTGTTCCTCTCATCAAAGAAAGCACATACATAACTGGGTTTCTCTAAGGCCTCTTTCGCCATGTGCTGCATGGATCTCAGGACTTTGCAATCAAAATTGATAGGGTTCACAGAGTCGGCTTGCAGCGGAAGGCACCGGCACCTCCCCCCTGACGTCCTGGCATACCTGCCAGATTTTCAGCTTAAGGAGCTCATCCTGCGGCGAGCAAGGGATACACACCCACTAACGTATCAGGGGCACACCATCGCTTTATATCAAGACCTAGCGGCCATCATGCTGCAGAAGCATAGAGACTTTCGACCAGTCACGACACATCTTCGCAACCAAGGCGTTTCCTACTACTAGGGGCATCTCTTTCGCATCATTTTCAAATGGGATGGTAAAGTACGACAAATCAGATCACTGCAGGAATCATGCCTGGTCCTATGCATCGACCACCCCATATCAGCTGAGTCCCTGGGTGGAGACAGGAAAGGACAACGAGAGAAGTGGCAACGAGTCGGTGGTCGGGGACCCCTCAAAGTCGAATCCAGAGACTATGGCGCAGGAACGCTGGGCGGTGCTGGCCTCCCTGACTGCTGAATCTGGATCCGGAGCTGGCGATTGAACTGTGCCGGGGGTCTGATAAGTGGGTCATAGCAATGCCGGGGGGTGGCGGGAGGGCAGGCGGGGACGGGGGATTCAGTCAGCCACGTGATGCACCCTACAAACTGTTTCACCGAGGGGGCACGGTCATGCTCTGCGACTTCTGGACAATTCTTGGGGTATTTACTGTTGAGTTTGTTGGGGTTAGGAAGGGGGGTCCAGTGTCTGATATCCATAATGTATTCCTGCTAGACGCCCTGGGGGCCCCCAACGCTTTCACGCGAGAGTTCCTATAACGGCAAGTACAGCCTCAATCCACACATAGCCGCTTTATTAGATGGGGGACATGTCACAGCATAGGGGCTAGCTTAGCTTGTCCCGCGACCACCTAATATGGCTAAGGAAACTGTGAAAATAATTACACTTAACGTCAAGGGGCTCAACATCCCAGTGAAAGGCGCACAATCCTATCCTACTTAGAGCACGCAGAGACCGATGTGTGTCTCTTACAAGAGACACACCTCCTCCCCAAAGATAGCCATCGCATGCGCTCAAGGGCATTTCCCCATCAATATTTCTCTTCAATGGGGGAGAAAAAGGCGGGGTGGCTATTCTTATATCCAAGCGCTGTAAGGGGGAAGTAAAGGAGAAAGTGGCAGAACTGAAGGGGAGGTTATTGGCCTACACACTTCAATTTGGCAACCAACTCTTGGTGGTCGGCTCCGTGTACGCCCCTAACTCGGGGCAAGAGAGATTCCTTCAAGCTGCCTTAGAGGACGTATTGACTCCACAGCATTGTATGACACTGGTAGGGGGGACCTCAATATAATCATGGACTCAAACATGGACAGATCGCAAGCGTCTTACTTCCATGGGGGAGAGATCTTGAGGGATGGGAAGGAATGCCTGAGGGAGGTAGGATTGATAAACATCTGGAGGGCAGCCAACCCCACTTCAAAACAATATACCGTTTATTCCCACGTGCATAAGTCTTATGTTCGCCTAGATTATTTCCTGGGAACTGGGGAGGTTAATACTGTGGTTAAAGCAGTGAGCATTGAACCCATGGCCCTGTCAAACCTCAACGCATTGACGGTACAGGTACTAGTGACTCCACGAGCCCACCAACCCGGAAGCTGGAGACTTAACGAGACTATGCTCCATAACAAAGTGGTGGAACAGCAACTTCTTAAATACATTAAAGATTACCTCACCCTTAATGACACCTCAGACATAGCAGCCATGACATTATGGGAGGCGATGAAAGCTGTAGTACGGGGGAGCTCCTAACGATTGCGGCAGCCCACAATAGGGAGCGCAAGGAGGTGAGATCCAACCTATCAGCCCAGGTGCAGGAACTTGAACGGGTGCATAGCAGGACTGGGGTCCCTAGGGTCTAAAGACAACTTAAGGCAGCCAGGGCACAATTAGCTGCATTAGACCTGGATAGAGCGGAATACGCAGCAGTCCGCCTAAAGCATTCCTATTATATTGGGGGTACCGTATAGGCCGGCTACTGGCAAACAGGTTACGAGCCCAAAGACAGCGATCAAAGGTTTCCTCTTTCAAGAGGGATGGATGGGGGGGGAGTCAGAGGAGATCAAGAGATAGCCCACAAGTTTCGAGATTTCTATGAGAAGCTGTACACAGCGGACACTCAGTCTGATCGCGACATCACAGCTTACCTACAATCGTCACTATGTCCACACTGACTCCAGAACAGGCAGCATCATTGGACGCCCCCATCCACATAGAGGAGGTCGTCACAGCAATCTCGTGCCTCAAAGTGCTTAATTCCCTGGGCCGGGTGGGTTCCCTTCCCTCTTCTACAAACAATTCTGATCGATCTTAGCACCGATTTTACCAAGGCTGTTTATTCAATCCCGACAATGCAGTGACAATACAAAGAGGATACTCCACCGTATCTATGGACGCACTCCTGTTGACGATTGACGCTGAAAAAGTGTTTGATCTGGTGGATTGGGGGTTCCTGGGCCACACGATGGCGAAGTTCTGCCTGAGGGAGAAATTCCGAGATTGGGTAAGCTGCTGTTAAGCAAGACTTACGTCCTGCATCAGAGTTAATGGCATCTCTTCTCAGCCCTTTGACATTCAAAGAGGGACCAGGCAGGGATGCCAGTTGTCCCCGCTACTGTTTGCTCTGTACATAGATAGAGCCTTTGGCGCAAAGGGTTAGAGACAACCCTAAGAATCAAGGGGATCCCATTTGGTGGGGAAACACACCCCATTAGCCTCTACGCCGATGATGTGCTAGCGGCATTGACGGAACCAAAGACCTCCCTCCCCACCTTTCTCGAGGAGTTTAACACCTTTAGCCGGGTCTCTGGTTTCAGGGTTAATGTGGCTAATCATTAATGGTAAACTTAAGTCCGGCACTGCTCACATCGGACTCCACGGACGATTGACTGGCCGGCATAAAGGTGGTAGACACTATCCCTTACCTAGGGTTAGACTTAGCATCCATGGTCCAACGAACGGCTCGGCTGAATTATGCTAAGCTGGCACGACAGACAGGGACGGACCTGGGCACCTGGAGTAAGCACCAGCTTTCCCTATTGGGGCGGGTAGCTGCGATCAAAATGTCCCTGCTACCGAAGGCGCTATACTTACCGGTTTTCCCTTCTCGACGCAGCATCAACCAGTTTGTGTGGGCGGGGACACGACCACGGATGAGTAAGGCCTTAGGGTATATGTGCCCCGAAAATGGAGGCCCGGGAATTCCGGACCTCCTCAGCTACTATAAATCGGCCCAGCTGAGGTATCTGGTGGAGTGGGCACAGCCGGTGTCTGAAAAGCGTTGGCTCTTCCAAGACAGGGCACTAGTCTAGCAAATGGTTGACTTTCTTACAATGCAATGCATTAATTGCTTCGACAGTGTTTAACTCGCACAATTTTCATGGTGAGCAATATGTTTTCCTTGACATAAGATCATATGCGTATTGTATGCTATTTTGCAATTTATACTTGTGCCTTTGTATTGTTTTCTGATATCGAAAATGCTAATAAACACATTTAAATATAAATCTCTTAAAACCAATCTGTGGGTTCTAGTATTTCATTCTATCCTGGCCATTCAGTTCGGCATGGAATGTTCCCGTGAGATTCAGGGTCAGAACTGATTTGCATAAGGGTGGCCTCTGCCTGGAGTGGAACAGTGGGAAAAATGAATGTGTTGAAATGCTACCCTGAGTGACTGCAAGTAGTTAGACTATTTTCAGAAATTCCTGTTGTGCTTATTCCTTCTAAAAATTGCCACAGCCCAACTGCCATTAAAAAATGGAAATCAAGAAAGGGCATTTTCTGCCTTATTAGATCTTTATAAATAATGTCTCAGGATCAACACATTCTGGAGCCAGGTTTCATATCACAAGCAGTTGTTGATTTCTTTCCTTCGGTATTCATTGAATCATTGCAAGCATTCTTCTACCCATATAACACAATCTTTACTGAACTCACTGAAGTGGGAACATAAAGGATACTGATTTATGGCTCCTCTGTGTCACTGCCACAACAAATTAACCTTTAAAATAGTTTTTACAATTTCAATCACCAAATAATATATGGATTTCTTTATGTGATATTGTTGTGATATATTATAAATGTCTGCTCAGGTGATGATTCTCCTGTCATACTGCCTTCATCAAAAGATAATTTGACAACTGGTCTTCATTTATTTATTATATTGCGTCTCTCAGAATAGAGGAATAGAGAATTCTTTGCTGTGTTCTCCCAAAAACTATAATGTGAATAAGTAATATATTCAGAACTCATTAAAGTTGTATGAGAATTATATAATAAAATGGTCCATTATTATTACAATAGGTCCCAGAGGTACCTTTCTTTATTTGTGTTTATTTGGCTGGTATCTATTTAGCTGGTATTGTGGCAGCATTTGATGACTACAGAGAACAACACAGACAAAAACATTAGCATAACACAAAGCAAAATAACAAAATTACAAAACATAATTTCACAACTTAACAGAACAAGGAAAACAGAACAAAACAACATACACATTAAAACACAATCACAACACATTGTCCTTTTGCAACACAACAACTACAGAACACTTCACCTCCAAAATACAATGCAACACAGTAACACAAAACAGACACCACTGCAACACAACCTAATAAAACACAGCACAAAAACAACAAAATATCACAGCACAAAATAACACAGTAGGACATTTAACAGAAAACCAACACAATAGATCAAAGACATACTACAAATAAACAAACACAATACACTACATTAAAACTGTAGCACATTATTGCAGCCACATACAATGTACCAAGAAGCAGCACCAGCACCCTTCAACACCAGAAAACAAAAATAGCACATAACTTGCTGCAGCACAATCACAATTGTGTGCTGTTTTGTTGTTCTAAATAGGTGTAGTCTGTCACTGTGTTGGTGTGTTTTGTTGTACTGCTGTGATGCTGTATTGTTGGGTAGTTTTTGTGGTATCATTGTTTTGTTTATTCACATGTATTTAGTGTGTTTTATTGTGTTATTAAGTTGTATATTTGGTGTGTCATTGTGGTATTGGTGTGATGTTATGTTGTGTTATTTCTGCTTTAGTGGTGAGTAATTGTAATATAGTATTGTGGTATTGCTTTACCTCAACGTCGGTCAGTCTAATCAAATGTGAACAAACATTCTTGTCATATCTTTACATCTCAACAATTCTGCTTTCCAAATATGATGATAAAAATGCATTTGCACCAAAGAGGCTCATTAAATAGCACCAAACACATGTAATAGCGCTAGCCACAAATGTTTTGTGATCCAGCACAAGGTGTTTCAACTAAAGCTGGACCAGCAGCGTTAACAGCTGTATGTGGAGTAGTTTGTAGCACTCTTGGGAAAGATTACTGTTGCTTGGCAACTACAAAGCCCTTCTGCTCATTTCTTTAAAGTTTTGACTGCTAGGATTAGAAACTGATATTTTTCAAAATCCGAAATGTGTCCTGAACATATACCAGTTATTCAAGTGAAGCCAAGGGAATTTCCTGAGAGTCCATGAATTATGGTGTTAGAGAGGGCAGCTCCCCAAAGCACTCCCTAGAGACAAGCTTGCAAGAGTCTAGGTAATAGCACACACACGCACATGAGCATTGAATACCTCAGCATCCACAAGAAAAAAAAGAAAAACACAGTTTAAAAAAGGTAAATCTACAATGTATGGTCAGAGGTAATCCCTTGAGCAGACTTTGGATGATTCTGCAATTTCTTTTTCTTTTTTTTTAAAGAAAAAGTTTACTGAAGAAGCTATAGGAAGCATTTATTGAAAAATGTCCTATTTGTTCTTTTAAAGATACTTTACCCCAAGCTCAGGAGCACTACAATCCATCTCCATGTCATCTGATTCTTCCAATTATGCAGGACCTCTTTCAATTATTGCTCTCTCCCCCACAAGCCCCTTCTCCGCCAAAGTCTGAATTTAAAGTTGTCGCCTATGTAATCATTTCTCAGTGAAAATAAGTTTACAACTCACCAACCCCCAGATCTTCGACTGATTGCCCTTTTCATCTCACCGTAATATTTTTGCCACTATCACTGTTATATTCACTTTCTCTGGCTGCACCCATACTGAGCGGAGCCCAACAATGACAGTGGAGGGTCCCACGACAAGAACAAGATGGACAAGAATGCATGCCTTATACTTCCAACCCCCAAATCTGGCACAGTTTTCCCTTTCATCTAGGAAAAATGTATGTCATGGTGTCTACTGCAAAAATATCATGCCTAAATATCAATCAGAAAAACATCAACTTTCTACATACTCTATGTAAAACACAAAAAGAATGACAACACAATTATTCATGCAAAATATTGTCAAAACAAAAAAATTGCCAAAAACAGAAAAAACAAAAATAACATTACTAAATAAAAATCACTAGTAACTCAACATTAAATATATTGTCAGTAAAAATATCAGACAAGTAATCAGAAAAACGTGAATTAATCTACAGCCAAAAACATAAACCTTTCTAAAGATAAGAAAAATCTTACTTTAAGACATTTATTAATTAAGAGATTTATACTTTACAACCCGAGTTAGGAACAATATATACAAAATAAAAAACACACATGGTACATTTAAGTAAAGATAATAAAAATAAAAATAAACATGCATAACTACAAACATTTTTATGAGAATATTTTGGAAAACTTATTTCCTATAAAGTAAATAACACATTGCATAAAACATATAGTTGCAGATTCATAAAGGCATTTTAGAGTGCAGGAAGTAGAACTGCAGTAATGGTACTTATCATACCCACAAATTCAATTCATGAATCTCCAGCCAGAGGTCTCCGCCTCAGTCTGTCCTATGTCTTATCAGTGGAGATCTACTCAAGTTGAGGTATATGTTTTTGTAGTACATGTGGGATGGACAAAGCGGAGTGGCTGGAAAATGGATAATTGTTTCTACTAAGGGGCCAAATCTGATTCCGCCCGCAAATCATACCGACCGACACGGACCTGGAACGGATACCGACCGACACGGACCGGCGCCGTACGACCTGTGCAGTACGATGCAACGCATGTGAATCACAAACGATACGTACGGAATACAAGCCGTACGACCGAGCTGTAGGGAAAACAGTGATTCGGCCGGAAAACCGACGCGAGTTGCACCGACCGACACGTACCCGAAAGGAACCCGACCGACACGTACCCGCGATGTCCGATCCGCGCAGTACGATGCAATGCGTGTAAACCCAGACCGACTCGCACGGAGCCCAAGCTGCATGATTGATACGCACAGAAAACAGGGAGCCCAAGCAATAGAGATCTCCGCGGCCGAAGCGTATGAAACACAGAAGAAAGTCAGCGTGAACAAGCCGGAGAAGCCCGCACAAGCCAACATCAGCGTCTGTCTCGGTCAGAACAACGTCTCCTTCATGCCTAGAAAACCCAAAGGAAAAAATACAAAAAAAGGACCAAACAAGCAATGACAAAGCCAATAAATATAAAAAAAAACCTGGAACAAAGACACACCCACAACTCCACCTATATAAAGGACATCAATCACTACCATGATCTTTTGCAAATAGGAGACAACAGCCAGCAGCAAACACCATCACACAGCAACCACAGACCCACTCACAACTCACCCATCACACAACTCTCACACCATTAGCACCTCACCAAAAGCACACACATACAGCTAGCAAAACCATCACTAACCCACACTCACTTGCACCCTCACACACATATCACTCACCACCACCACCCATCACCATGCCCCCAAACAAGAATCCAAAGTTCACAGATGATGAGTTAGAAGTGCTGGTAGACGAGATCATCAGAGTAGAGACACATTTGTTTGGTACATTGGTCCAAAGGACCCCCATGTCACAGAAAACAAAGATGTGGGCGAGGATTGTGGACAAGGTGAACGCACAAGCACCAACGTTGTGCACAAAGGACGATATCCAGCACAGGTGGTATGACGTGTGCAGGAGGGTCAAGAAACTCATCGAGAAAGATCACACCTTGAGTCAGCGCACCGGCGGTGGCCCTCCTGCCAAACCAGTCTACTTCAGGACCTGGGAGGAGAAGGTGCGGGACATCCTACCACCAGAGAGCGTCCATGGTCTAGCAGACATACCAGAGCCTGGTGAGTACACAACCAGCATACTCAATATTGTGTGGCAAGGGGACAGTGAAACCATGCCTTGTTAGCAAAGTCACAGTAACCAAAAGATAATCATCCAAAGATGTGTATGCTAGTCAGACAAACACATTACCTGCCATCTCATAGTGAGTTGGAACTGTGTCATGACATGTACAAATCTACCAACAAATAGAGCAAGGCAGTGGCACAAAGCCAAATAAACACTGTCAGACAGTTTGCCACCACAAACACTCTACCTCACAGTGCAGCTGACTGACAGGAAGGAATAGTGGGTATGCAGGTGAAGTGAGTGTATCCAAAAGCATGATGGGGTTTGTAGTCACAGATAATGCTCCCCCTCCAAACTGGCCCATCAAGACCTCTCTGAACCATGCCCACATCACAGGGAGTGGAAAATGAATGACAAGATGGCTGACACTGGGTCCTGCTGTGGGGAGCACAAGGACCTGGTAGGGGTTGTGCGCAAATCCGAAGCAGGACACCACTGACTGACATCCTGAAAGACAACTTGCACGCCCTCCAATGGAAGCACGTTTCATGGTGGGATATCTGGCCGGGTGGGAAGGAGGACTGACAGCTCTGACCATACTTACCAGCATGTGGAGACACACAAACCCCTCAACACAAACTCCACACAACTCACCGGGTATAATGCATTGACCCACACCTCAGTGAAATATCAGCAAAAGATGCACCGTACTGGGTGCTACTGTGTGAAGCACAGGGGCTCTCTTTGGACTTGTAGCCAAACAAACACGAGGATTTCACAGTCAGCCATCTTGCCATTGCTGTCACACCCCCTCACAGGGAAGCAGAGGAAGGAAGTATGGGCATGTTGGGAAGGGGGTGTAGCCAAGAGCATGATGGGAGTTGCAGTCACAGACGATCCCCAGCCACCCATATGGCCCAGCAAGCTCACACTGAAGCATGCTCGCATCACAGGAAGTGGGAAGGGACTGACAAGATGTCTGACACTGGGCCTGAGAAATTATGTGGCTGACAATCACACATATGCACTGGCCAAACAAAACCCGGTCGCACACACAGCCATTGCAACCATATGTTCAAAATCATTGGGGATGCAGTGTCCAGGGGTGCCCCCTGGCCGGCTGGGGAGGTGTGTCTTGCAGATGACAAATGTGGAGAGCCATATATGGTACTGCACAAAACACACAGGAACTCACATATACACCATTGACAGGGGACATCTGACAGTGAATGGAATGGACACACCAATATAGCCGACACCATAGCATGTTCGCATTCACACTCGGTGCTGTTGTAAGCTACATTCCACTCCTACATGGTGCTGAAACATATGCATCCTTCACACAACACACCACTCACTGACATAGACACTGTAGACACAAGGTCAAACCTGGACTGCATTGGAGGAGACATGCTACTCACAGCAGCCAAACTGCAACATACACACCAACGGTCCTCACTGTCATGAGCATTGAAAAGCCAGAGTGCTACCTTGCCCAATCCATGTCACCATGGAGAACATTGACAAGTCAAATCACATATGCACGTACAAAACTCAGCACCAGACTCATTAACGATGGTGACTTCATCACTTGTATGAAATGAGATGGGAACTAGGAACACTGTAAAAATACACTTCCTCCAAAGAGATCACAGGCATACCGGACTGTGACCATGTCGTACCAATACACCAATGTGGCACACAAAGACCAGCAAACTCTGCTACCACACATGCCCCAATAGTACAACATATCCTCAGTGAGATAGCACGTATCTCCTTGTTAAAGCTCACATGTGTACAGGGATGACACACCTGTGTCAGCAATGTGATGGTCCTTGAGTAGTAATGGCCATGTACAGACAAATCTATACATGAGCTGGGCATGCACACACTTCGACATGCACATTGAAATGTTTCTTTTTGGCTGGGCAATGTGCAACAACAATATCAATCTCTGTCCGTGACAATCCTGTACAAAGCAGTGTACAGGCAGGCATCCGTTCGTACAGTAGAAAATGTCATGTTTGTGAACCATTGATGCCTGTAGAAACCTAACTTACATTGTGTGTCTCTTCCAAACGCAGGTGGAGCTGGGGACACAGTAACAAATGAAGAGAAGTCCCAGACTCTAGTGGACACTCAGCTCTCTGGTTTGAAACTGTCTCTATCCTCTTCGGATAACGACGAACAACCTGGCACCTCCGGTGTGAGTCATCATGCAGCAGCAGCAGTACCAGCATCTGCACCCCCTGTACCCACGCCTCCAGCATCTGGAAACAGACAGGGCACCTCCGCCAACACAGACAGACCAAGGCCACAGAACACCGACAGCACAGGGACACAGGACCCCCCGGAAGCTACAGACAACACCACCAGCAACACCACCCAAGGGGTCTCAGTGTCACCTGTGCGTGCCGCCGCTGGTCCTGCCCGTGTGGCTAGGGGTGCTGGGAGGGGTGGGAGGCAGAGGGTGCGCCTTGCATAGGGGTCTAGACAGCATGATGACCCCCAACTGGCACACCTCATAGATGCGTACCAGGATAGCACCGGAGGATTTGGCAAGGTAGTGGGGATACTCAAGGACATACAACAGGAGCAGACTGCCCACCATGCCCGCATGGAGGCAAAGTGGGATGCACTTACTGCGGTGCATCGGGACATACTCAAATGCCTCCGCCAGATCAGCACAAACATGTCCACACCTCATTGTGTGGCCACAACATCTGTTGCCACACCATCTGCCAGTGCCACAGGGAGGGAGGAGGACTCTGGCAGAGAGTCCCCTGCACCGCAGAGGCCTGCACCTGAGGATCCCCCCCCCAAGAAGAAGAGGGGTCGTCCGAAGAAGGACATGTGAGACGCAGATGTCCCTGCACATCCCCAGGGCCTCTAAACCTGTTCTGGACAATGTTCTTTGTGCGCAACCCGTTCACCTTGTCGGATCGGACACAACTCGCCTACATGACATGGAGGGTTCATGTTGGTCCAATGTAGCAGATGACTGTGGACTTTACTCTGGACATTTCATCTACCAACACTTCCAACTCTACTGTGAACTTTGGATTCAAAACCCAATGTACAGCACTCACCATCCTGTGCACTATCCTCACACATGTCCGTAAATAAACTCACCAGTACACCATACTTGCCTCTGTTGTGATTCCAACTTGTCATGTGTCATGGAGATGTTGATCTGCTAAACAACACACCGTTATGTGAGTCATGGTGATGTGACACATGTGAGGGAGACACACCACTATGGCACCACAACACATACTCACCATGGCCTTGTTACTCATCCCACACAATGATGTTGACCTGAGACACATTGGTATGCATAGACACAACACCTATCCACAGTCAGTGGTAACAAGTCCATAGGTGAGGTAAGCAAATGTCACTCAGATGTGGGAAGACAGACAACACACCTAACAAAGCATAGCACAGGTTCAATACACATCAGCAACATGTTTATTCTAAAATAGTTGCAAGGCAATTGTACGTTACAGTGGACACACAGTCACAAAGTTTCTCAGAATTGAAGTCCAGGGGTGTGTGGCACATCACTTGATGGGAATTGACTACTCCCACACTGGTGTCGTATTCTGGGTGTTGGGGGTCTTTGTTGACCAAACAACAGGCAAAGTACCCTGTAAAGGACAGACACAAGACACAGTCAAAAGCACAGCAGAATAGGAGAGAAATGCAATACACATGCACAAAACATGTCACAAGAAACCTACACAGAAACAAGTTAGCAGTACTACACTATTGTGGAGAACAGACCACCTGAATGGACACATCACTGCACGCATCCAGTCAAGTGGCACACAGACACACTCATAAAGCAACAGAGCAGCCACAACACATTTCAGGCTAACTCCATACATTGACATAACAACCCTGTAAACTCACATTCAGGTGAAGAAGTTATTGATGAGCTGTGTGCGGACGTCACCCTCATCATCATCATCACTGGCATTGTATCCCAGGCCGGGATCTTCCACAGGTGGCGGAGGTCAGTCATCGTCATCCTGGATGAGAGGCACCTTCTTCCGCACTGCCATGTTGTGTAGCATGAACAATACAAGGATAATTTTGCGCACCTTTGCAGGGTCATATGGGAGGGTCCCTCCGGTCTTGTCCAGGCAGCGGAAGCGGCTTTTCAGGAGACCAAATGTCCGCTCAATCACCCTCCTGCTCCGACCCTGTGCCTCATTGTAGCGCATCTCGGCTGGTGTCACAGGGTTCCTGAGAGGTGTCGGCAACCACGGCATGTTGGGGTATCCGGAGTCACCTAAACACAAACAATTGAACAATTAGCAGAATTTTGTAGGAGGGCGGAATACAACATTGCCAAACACACACAATGGTAAACAGTCAGTACACACCGACAAGCCAGGCACGCTGGTCTGGAATCTGTGACATCAGCGTTGCAATGCGACTTCTCCTCATGATGTAGGCATCGTGCGCAGAACCGGGGAAATGTGCCCACACATGTGTGATACACATGTCTGCAAGACATATCACCAGAGCATTGATGGAGTGGAAATGTTTCCTGTTCCGGTATGCCTGCTCATGTGCCTGTGGTGGTATCGGGGCCACATGTGTACCATCAATAGATCCGATGATGTTCGGCATCCTCCCCAGTGTATAAAAGGCATCCTTTATTTCAGGGAGTTGAGCTGGGCTAGGGATCTTGATGTACAGGTCAAGGAAATGCAACATCCCCTCCAAGACATCGCGTAGCACACGACTAAACATAGTTTGCGACATACCACCAGCAGTAGCCACAGTGTACTGGAAGGTACCAGTAGCAAAGAAGTGCAGGGCTGCCATCACCTTCACCTCTGGGATCAGGGCTGTAGGGTATGTCCGTCCAGGTAGCAGATGTGGCGCCAACTGCTCCGCCAACTCCTCAATCAGTGGCCTGGTAAAGCGGTACCATCGGATGCAGTTGCGTTCCTGAATGGTTTCAAGGTCTGGGAATGGTCTATGGACAGCTGGTGCCCTGCAGAACAGAGATGCACAAAGGAAGATTGTCGGTTCATCCACCCATGTGGCTATGACCAAGCAAAATATCACATGATACATCATGACAATACACAATGTACTGAGGTGTGTGCTGTTGGGCATGGATACATATGTCACCTACATGGCCATCACCTCACATCTCAAGTCCACATGTCCACATAAGTCCCATGTAGTGCAATGGCCAATCGTTGGGCTGTGTCACCCTACCTATGTACCCCTGTGATGTTACAAACACACACCACAGTGACAAATAAGGCCTGATGTCTCCCAGGCATCACAGACCTTTGCCATGCAGATACCCAGGGTCCCTGTATTGCCACATCGACACTGGTATGATATGGCGTATCATGTACACGCCACAAGGCAACCGTGAGTCCCACAGATAGTGGCCACTGTTGTCTCTGCAGGCCCTACATGTACGTCTCATAGACACACACACAATATCAAGGTTGACGCACAAACCACATGGATGTGGAGACGATCTCCCATTGGGCACATTTGATCAGCCACATCTAAGACACAACATGCACATAGACTGTGGGTGTACATCAGAATTGTGGCTACAGGTCTCACTGTGACGTACATGCCATCACCCCCAGGACTCAGGGTGTATGTGACATGTCCGAAACATATCCAACCTGCAACTGTGTCCTTGACTCATGCCCATAACCGTACAGTTGCACATCACAGTGGTAATGTGCACAACACACAAAGGATTCTGCCCCCATGAACATGAGCACAGCCTGGGAGTGGCTGAACAAAAGTGCCACACAACAAACAAAATGTTGCCCCCCCCCTCAACACACAGGGAATGCAGCCTTACATGCCATGGGACACTGTGTGACCAATGCTGTAGTGTGGTAGGTGTGCACCTGAGTCCTTGGCAAGTAATTGTGTGTTGAAGCCATCAAAAAGTCACACCAATGAGGTCCGACGCGGGTGACAATGCGTATGCATTGCACGGTTCATGACCGAGCCGTGCGTACGCTTTGCCATTGGCTGCAATGAGGCCCGACGCGGGTAACAATGCGTACGCATTGCACGGTTCATGACCGAGCCGTGCGTACGCTTTGCCATTGGCTGCAATGGGGCCCGACGCGGGGGACAATGCGTATGCATTGCACAGTTCATGACCGAGCCGTGTGTACGCTTTGCCATTGGCTGCAATGAGGCCCGACGCGGGTGACAATGGTACGCATTGCACGGTTCATGACCGAGCCGTGCGTACGTTTGCCATTGGCTGCAATGACGCTCGACGCGGGTGACAATGCGTACGCATTGCACGGTTCATGACCGAGCCGTGCGTACGCTTTGCCATTGGCTGCAGTGAGGCCCGACACGGGTGACAATGCGTACGCATTGCACGGTTCATGACCGAGCCGCGAGTACTCTTTGCCATTGACTGCAATGAGGCCCGACGCGGGTGACTATCATGCATGCGCATCGGGCAGGCATGGTCCGAGACAGGCATACGCCTTGGCCATTGAATCATATGGAGACGGGTGCATGTGTATTTTCAAAATACGCGTTGTACAGTCAGTTGACCGAGCCGGGCGCACCCATTGGCTCTGGACTGTCATGGAGACGGATGCAGATGCAAAACTTGTACGAGTTGTGTGATGGAAATTCAGTTGGATGCCTACAACAATGTTGCAATTCCTAGGGTTTTATGATGGTGAAGATTTGAACGAAGCGGAAGACATGTACGAGTCGTACATTTCCATGAATTGGCCAGATTCATAGAATGCAACCCTTTTGGACCTATCACTGGGGACACATGGCACAGAGTCTGCCTCTGCAGCACAGATATAAGGCTGGCTGGACCCCAGAGAGCTCACTTGCCTGCACTACATGCTGCTGGACCACATCCCTGCTACCACTGCTGCTGCCTCTGCATCCTCTGACTACTGCTATGGCACGTACTCTGGAGAGGGCCACAGCCTTCACTGAGGAGGAGAACCAGGCCCTGCTGGATGGGGTCCTTCCACAGTACAGCAAGCTGTATGGGAAACCAGGGGAGCAGGTGAGTGTGCAGTCCACTGCCTTCCTAATTGTGCATGTTGTCTGACTAGCAGTATTAGCAGTGTGTATACCAGTGGCAAGCCTACTCACTGAGTACTTTCATCCCCCAAAGTGTGTAGGTACATGTTAATGGACTTGTAACTTTGTCATCCTCACAGGTTGATGCCCACCAGAAGCAGGAGATATGGCTGACCGTCGCCCAGGCAGTTTGATCGGTGGGGGTCTACAAGCGCTGGATCTGCAACTACCAGAAGAGGTGGCAGGACCTTCGGGGCTGGACCCGGAGGATCGCAAGGGGCCAGCTGAAGCTGTCACCTCCTCGCAGGAGGGGCAGACACCAGACCCTGACCCCCCACATGCTCTGGATACTGGTGATGGTCTTCCCGGACCTGGATGGGCAGCTGAAGGCCAGATAGCAGCAAGGAGGGGGTAAGTCCATGCCTAATCTGTGTACTATGTCTGACATGCTAATTGCAGTCTTTTGGCCTGGTCACACTTCCACGTTATGTAGGTCTTGTAGTCCAATACTCATGTCCCTCAATTGTGTGATGCACCCTCCTCATCTGATCCACAGGTTTGGCCCCTACAGTCTGTTGCTTGTGTCACTAGGGCACTATGTCCCTGCAGACAGCTATGCTTCAGCTTCCGGACAGCATCTGTTCCCGTGACTCTGTTGTGTGTTTCATGGGTGGGTCAATTGTTTACACAATGACTGAGATCTGACATGTGATCTGTGTGTGCCCTTGATATGTGTTCCAATTGCTGGTCTGACTCGCCACATGTGGCTGAGGTATTTCAAACAAACTCATGCAGCAGGGGACTCCAATTTGTGTGCCTCAGGAGTATGTATATCAAGTGTGTCACACTTGCTTAGCCACCTGACTACTGTCCAGGGCTAAACACTGTTTCACGTAGACCTGGGCAGCCATGCCTACTCAAGGGCATTTAGAAACACTCTGTAATCCCACTCCTGTGTATCAACTTACAGGTTGTGCTTAGTGACGTGCCTTCAGGTGTCTGCCTCTGTGTCATTGTGGTGTGGCTCCCTGTTATGTACAACTGGGGTGTTCATGAGTTTGAGGGTCAGCATGACATATGAGATGTGACTATGAGAGACAAGGCCTGTGAACATATAGGTGTGTGATCATTTGACAGTGCACAATGGTGTATGCAACTGTGCACTTCAGGCAGCTGGGTTACATGCACATCAGACTGTGATGTGCTAATGTACAGGGAGTTGTGTTCGCAGAGACTCATATGTCTGATTTGCATGATGTGGGGTCTTCTGGGTCCGGGATATGTTTGCAGGGGATGGGCAAGTGCACTTGTCAGCTGCAAAGTTTGCTTTACCCCTGAGCTATGATTATGACACAGTGCATACTGTTGTTGTCTGGATGCCCCGCCCCTGTGACAGGAGACAGTGTTGACTGACTTTCCAGGCATGCCAGTGCCATGGCATTTAACTTGCTATGAGTGATCCTGCATTGTGTTCAAGTGTGCTCCATGCACCCCATTGTGGCATTGACTATCAGGACATGAGAACATCATAGTGTGTGTTGCTGGCATGCATCACAAGCATGTGAAATGAGTCTCCGCCCATCCCTTCATACTGACACCTGTACTGTGAGTCAGTGGCAAGAGATGTGCTGTGTGTATAGTGACATACTCCTACATGTTCACTTGCATGTCCAACAAATGTGTAGGTGGTGCATGTCGGCACATTGGGAAATTAGCATCCAACATGCAACAGACATATGGGTGCAAGTCCAGGAGGGATATGAGTGCCCTGGTTGATGGTGAGACTGACAATTGGCTTATTCTAAACAGTGTGAGCACTTTGAGCAGTGTTCAGCTGATGATGCCAGGGCTTGCCCTGTGATGTGATGTACTCACTGTGGTGTGTGTAGTCAGTGCAGGTGACTGATGTTGTTCTCTTTTTTCCTAATTCTATCCAGATACATCCACGGCTACAGGAGGGGACAGCTCCACGGACCTGGTGGAGCCACAGAGCCTGACTGGGACAGAATTCGAGGAGTCGGAGGGACCCAGTGGCACGGAGGGAGAGTGGAGCCACACCGAGGAGTCCTTACCACCATCCACCCCTGCTGAGGGCCACAGCAGCTCGGAGGATGACTCCCTTGTGGAGGCGGGTGTCAGCAGCCACCAAATCCCAGCTAGTGAGGCTGTCCCCGCCACCGCCCCCACCACCACCATCACCACCCTCCCATCGGCTCCCATCCCAGAGGTCTGTGGAGGCTCCCGTGTTCGGGAGCATGTCTCCTTTGTGCCAGGCACCGCACCCCCTGCCCCTGTGTCCCCTGCTGCCCTGAGTGAGGAGTCCCTGGACTTGCTGAGACAGATCCATGTAGGGCAGACATCAATGCCGAGTGCCCTCCATGCACACACCAGTCTGTTGACACAACTAGTGTCGTTCATGGAGGGCATTTCATCGGGCATGTCTGCCCTACAGAGGACCAATCAGTCCGTGGCCTACTCCCTGACGGCAGCAGTGTCCCTCCGCCAACAGTCCTGCACCCCTCCTACCCCTGCACCACCCACGATTCCTAGCACCCTACCTGTCCCAAGCACACACACACCTGCACATTCTCACAAACCTACAGACACGGGCAGCACACCCAAACCAAGGGCTAGACGTGCACAAAAGCAAGCACAGGGAACTGATACCACACTCACAGGCAATGGTTTGCAGACACACACACAGTCATCCACAACCACTCCGCAGTCCTCCAATACATCTCCCTCGCAGCCTCCTTCCCTTGCCTCACCTGCAACCCCATCTCCACAGAAGCTCTTCCTCTGTGACCTTGGCCTCTTCCCCACCGACCCAGCAGATCCATCTTACAAGGGGACACCCTCCCCCAGGCGCAGTCAGACTGAGGCCCCCACCCGCAAGTCCCCCCGGAGCCGGAAGAGCAAGACCCCACCCCCACCACGCAGCTCCACAGCGAAGTCTCCATCCTCCATCCCCCAGGCCACCACTCCAAAGGTTCCCCTGCTACATCCTGCCCCAGGTTCCCCCACCCACAGATACACCATCCCCAAAATGCTGAGGCCCTACCCCCTACCACTTGCTCTTCCACCCCCAGTCAGACAGTTAGTGCCACTGATGTGGGGACCGTGTCCCCCCCTCTGTCCTGCCGACCTCACCTGAACCCCATTCCGCTCACATTGAGTTAGGCACTGCAGTGGAGTCCACGACCACCCCGTCTGACTTGGGCACTGCAGTGGCGACCCAGTCCACGCCATCTGACCTGGCCACTGCAGTTGTGCCGGCACACACCCCATCTGACTTGTGCCCCACAGTTGTGACTGTACACACTACTTCAGTCAGCTCCACTGCAGTTGCCAGTGACTCTCCTGCATCCACCACCCCTTCACTACCTCCTTCTGCTGCACCCTGATCCTGTCCATGCGGTGCCTGGCCTGCCCCCATGTATACCCCTCCGAGGGGATGTCCCCTGTCCTTACCAGTGCAGGCAAGCAACGTGTGACAGTTGTCACTCAAGTTAACTTCTTGTCATTTGGATATGGACTGGCCATTGGCTTTTGTTTTGTTGTTTTGAACGGACTTTTAATTTTTCATCTGCTGAATAAAGCTTTTTTCTTTATCCTTGTGAATTTGATTTAGCTCTACATTATGTTGATGATGTTTAGCATGACCTTGCAGTTGTAATGCTGTATTTCAAATGTTGAATACTGAGGTGTTGATGTGAGGTACTCCATGTGGTCCATGAAATATGTATCCTATTCTGGTCATTATCCATATCATCCTTTGCAGCTAACTGGGTGTGTCATGATTAACAATTGGTGGACACTCTGTAAACATTTCATTTGCATGGTCACATCTGTGGCTTGCACACATGCACATATGATGTGCTTCCCATTGTCCAATTTGTCTATTTCCCTGACTGTGGGCGCATCTCCACTGGACATGTAAGTGTGGGCATCATTGGTGTAGGAGCAACTGGGTCCTCTGTGCAACTTGCTGGACATGCGTATTGAGTATGTGCAGATGACTTAAGGGACACTGCCGTACCCAGGCTGTTGTGACCAGAGCCTTCATTGTGTGGTAACTGATGGCTGACTGACCAAGTGTTCTGCTGACATGACTGAGACCTGCTGGGGCTATGTTTGGCACAGCTGAGCTTCCACAGGAGTTGAGTCCCCTCAAGTAAGGGTGTTGTTCCGTGACATTGCATGGGCCCGTGTTGTGTGGGCATGTGTGTGTGTGTCCACATCCCTTTTCGTACACAGGCAGTGCTCCCTTGATATGTTCCTCTTGTTGATGCTTGCTGAGTGGTACTGTGTTCATCCCACAACTTTGCCATGGGCTACCAGGTGTGTGGGTGCGTGATACAACTGTTAATTGGTGTTTCATCATTGGGATTTGTCAGTTCTGAGTGGTGATGATGTTGTCAGGCGCAGATGGGACACAGTCAGGGGTCCCCAAGGCACTTGTTTGTTCGTAATATCATGTAGTTGTCCCTAGGTGGTACCTTTCAGTGATTGAGACATGTGTATGTGTGTGTGACTGCTCCCACTTGTCCGGTTCAGGGCTGCAATGTTTGCAGGTGTCAGCATGTGTGCCATGTGGTTCTCCTTGGCTTCTGCATTGTCCTGAGACTGTGGCAGGTATACCGCAGGTTACGGGAGCTTTGACGTCATGGCCATGTACCTCATACTGTGCAGTATGTCAGTCATTCACCAGGGTTTTAAACTGCCCTTGTGTGATGAGTCTGTGCACCTTAGTTCCTCCCAACATTACTGTGTTTGTCATGGGTGCATGTGCAATGTCACCTGTCCATGTGGGCTTCACAGATGCACATTGGTACAGTTCAGGGTGTGTGATGTTGACGGTGGACTGATGTAAATGTTTGCATGGATGGGCCCCTAGCTCCCTTTTGTCCATGGATGATGGCCCATGCTGAGTGATTTGTGTTTGTGTATGTGTGATGTACGTTTGTGGCACAGGACACATGTCTGGGTTTCACAGTTTGTACAACATCTACCTTTGTCAGCACAGTGGAGGTGTCATGCATGCTTGTGTCACCCCAATGTCTGGTACCTGGGGGTAGTGCTGTTGTGTGTCAGTCTCTTGCTGTGTTAGTTGCTGTTCATTGTGTCTGTTGTGCCCCCTCTCATCTCACAATGCCTGATTGACCACTAAGGGCGGCTCATTGATGGTTTACTTTTGTATGGCACTGTGTCCACATCTGTCTCACTGTGGTTCAGCCCCCCTCATGTGTTGTGCAGTTGCCTGGGGATACTGAGACACACACACACACATGTGCAGTGTGAGGTTGCCTGTTTGTGTTTGTGCATCTGCACCAGTGCATTGGTATTGCTGTTGTGGGTCATTGTCTGGATGTTGTTTTTGTGATTTACCCTGCTGTCCCTGTGAGTCATATCACATCATTCTGCACATTCATCTTGGTTGTTAGGTGCCATTGCTGCCATGGAATGGGAGTTTGTGACCTGACACCTACAGTCTACACAGGATGTTTTGATTTGTGTGTCTATTTTCGAGATGTGTGTATGCTTTGTGATGGTCACTTCTGCTTTTGTGTAATTGTACACTGTATGCATTGTCAGCCCCCATGGGTGGTGCTTGTCTGCACATGGCCGAGAGTATGTTAGGTTTTCACAGCACTGTTAGCCTCACCACATCGCTGTGGGTATGGGACACAACCACTACTTTGGCCCAAAAGTGTTTCATGTGTTGGGACCAGAAATCATACATGCTGTTTGGCATTTGCAGCTTTGTCCATGATGACACTTACCTTTTGGTCACTGTGATAAGGGGGGTGTTGGACCCCATCACCACAATGCTCAACATCTGCTGCAGTTTGGAAGCACACACTTAACTTTTGTTCTATACAGTGAGGGGGAGTTATTTTTACATTGCCACAGTGCTAGTGATGCTTGCCTTGTGTAGGCCACACTCAGTTTTTGGTCACACATGTGATGGTAGTTACATTGTATGTTCGAAGTCATGATCACTGTTGTGGGCATTTGTCACAGACTACACACTGTTGTCATGATGTTAGGGGGATGTATTTTGCTGACATACCTAATGTTGATGGATGTGTGGCGCATCACCCATCCTATGAGTGGGGTGGCATTAGTGATGGGCAACATAGTCCCTATGGGTGGGGGTGGCAGTAGTGATGGGCAACATTAGCCCTATGGGTGGAGGTGGCAGTAGTGCTGGGCAAAAGGTCCCCTATGGGTGGGGGTGGCAGTAGTAATGCGCAACTTAGGCCCTATGGGTGGGGGTGGCAGTAGTGATGGGCAACATAAGCCCTATGGGTGGGGGTGGCAGTAGTGCTGGGCAACAGGTCCCCTATGGGTGGGGGTGGCAGTAGTGATGGGCAACATAAGCCCTATGGGTGGGGGTGGCAGTAGTGATGAGCAACAGGTCCCCTATGGGTGGGGGTGGCAGTAGTGATGGGCAACATAAGCCCTGTGGGTGGGGGTGGCAGTAGTAATGGGCAACAGGTCCCCTATGGGTGGGGGTGGCAGTAGTGATGGGCAACAGGTCCCCTATGGGTGGGGGGGACAGTAGTGATGGGCAACATAAGTCCTATGGGTGGGGGTGGCAGTAGTGATGGGCAACAGGTCCCCTATGGGTGGGGTTGGCAGTAGTGATGGGCAACAGGTCCCCTATGGGTGGTGGTGGCAGTAGTGATGGGCAACATAAGCCCTATGGGTGGGGGTGGCACTAGTGATGGGCAACATGACCCCTAGGAGTGGGGGTGGCAGTAGTGATGGACAACATAGGCCCTATGGGTGGGGGTGGCAGTAGTGATGTGCAACATAGGCCCTATGGGTGGGGGTGGCAGGAGTGATGGGCAACAGGTCCCCTATGGGTGGGAGTGGCAATAGTGATGGCCAACATAGGCCCTATGGGTGGGGGTGGCAGGAGTGCTGAGCAACAGGTCCCCTATGGGTGGGGGTGGCAGTAGTGATGGGCAACATAAGCCCTATGAGTGGGGGTGGCAGTAGTGCTGGGCAACAGGTCCTCTATGGGTGGGGGTGGCAGTAGTCCTGGGCAACAGGTCCTCTATGGGTGGGGGTGGCAGTAGTGATGGGCAACATAAGCCCTATGGGTGGGGGTGGCAGTAGTGATGGGCAACATTAGCCCTATGGGTGGGGGTGGCAGTAGTGCTGAGCAACAGGTCCCCTATGGGTGGGGGTGGCAGTAGTGATGGGCAACATAAGCCCTATGAATGGGGGTGGCAGTAGTGCTGGGCAATAGGTCCTCTATGGGTGGGGGTGGCAGTAGTCCTGGGCAACAGGTCCTCTATGGGTGGGGGTGGCAGTAGTGATGGGCAACATAAGCCCTATGGGTGGGGGTGGCAGTAGTGATGGGCAACAGGTCCCCTATGGGTGGGGGTGGCAGTAGCGATGGGCAACAGGTCCCCTATGGGTGGGGGTGGCAGTAGTGATGGGCAACATAAGCCCTATGGGTGGGGGTGGCAATAGTGATGGGCAACAGGTCCCCTATTGGTGGGGGTGGCAGTAGTGATGGGCAACATAGGCCCTATGGGTGGGGGTGGCAGGAGTGATGGGCAACAGGTCCCCTATGGGTGGGGGTGGCAGTAGTCCTGGGCAACAGGTCCTCTATGGGTGGGGGTGGCAGTAGTGATGGGCAACATAAGCCCTATGGGTGGGGGTGGCAGTAGTGATGGGCAACAGGTCCCCTATGGGTGGGGGTGGCAGTAGCGATGGGCAACAGGTCCCCTATGGGTGGGGGTGGCAGTAGTGATGGGCAACATAAGCCCTATGGGTGGGGGTGGCAATAGTGATGGGCAACAGGTCCCCTATTGGTGGGGGTGGCAGTAGTGATGGGCAACATAGGCCCTATGGGTGGGGGTGGCAGGAGTGATGGGCAACAGGTCCCCTATGGGTGAGGGTGCCAGTAGTGATGGGCAACATAAGCCCTATGGGTGGGGTTGGTAGTGGTGCTGGCCATTCAACCCCTATGGTGGCCTGTTGTTAGTGACCAGGATATGGATCCCCTGTGTGTGTGACAATTTGCAGGTATGTGTTGTTTGTTTGTGTGGTGGGTGTCTGACTTACCGTCTGCGCCATCCGCGTCTGTTCCTGAACCAGTCATAAATGTAGAATACTGGTATGACCTGCGCGATGGGATTCTTGATGTGTTCGTCTCGTACACACTGCTTGTTGCTCTGTCTCGTACCCGTTGCAAGCTGGTCGTCTCGTAGCCGTGGATTGAGTTCTGGCGCGAATCGTAGCTGATATGCTTCTTTTCCGGATGCTGTGACGTGCCATACGTGGAGACCCGTCCGGCGCGTAGGAAGTACGCATCGTACTTGTCCGGGCGGAAACTGCTATGGATACTGCTTCCGGGCAACTCAGTTCAGCGTTAGGAGTTACGGCTCAGACGGAGAATGGAGCTTGAATCACAGCCTATGTTTCAGTCGGAATTTTGGCAGGTATGTGCATCATACTTCATCAACAGGACGGACCGGCTCCGGGTACGGGTCGGTCGCAAGGTAAGGCTACGAACAGCTCTCGGAGAGCAGTCCAACCCGGATCGGACTTGACCCCTAAGTGTTTGAGATGTATGGAAATCTAAGGAGGGGCTTAGGGAGGGACAGACAAAGAATAAAACCTTATGGTTATTGATATTCGCAAAACATAGCCCAAGATCTACTACAGTAATATTACCGACAAAACAGGCTCACATTTACGCCATTCAAGCCTTAGAGTAGGTCAAGCACCATACATGCCCAATCACTAGCACTGTAGAAATCAATGCAGCCAAGAATGTTGATTTTTATATTGTTTTTCTAATCCATATCACATTTCTCTGCTATGTATGAGGAGAGCAAGGCAGTGATCTCCTCCTATTGTAACAAAAAGGAAATTAAGTGGGAAGAGGGACATTCCCAAGCTTTCCATTCTCCACAACACAATGCTCCTCTATCCTGCTGTGCTTTTGTTTACATATTTTCCCTCAAAATTGTAGAGGAACAGGAAGAGAGGGTTACCACTGTACCTGAAAAGGAATTAGAGATAATTTGTGAGGGGCTTCTTCAACATTTTCCTCAATTTCGCTGAGAAGGAGTGCACTCCATAGTTTAGGTAATAAAAAGGTGAAGGACCTTCCGCCACTCCTGGTTCTCATTATCCTTGGAACTGCAAGGAGATGTTCAGTGTTGGACCGTAGGATTCTTGTGGGATTATATAGAGTGAGAAGATTTTGAATCAGTTTAGGACCTCTTTTATATATCTCTCTGTGAACAATACACAATACCTTGAAATATACTGGCATCCAACCAAAGCTTGCTAGGGCTGTAGTTGTGGGTTGACTCTCGGGAATCTTCAATATAACCTGTGCTGCGCCAATTTGAACAACTTGAAGTCTTTTTAAAAAAAGACTTCAGGCTGCCTAAAATTCAACAATCACATGTTCAAAAACTGGTCATGTATGCTGAAACTATCACTCAGCATTGTTTAACCATCATAACTGAATGTAAGGGTAACATTATGCTAGTTATTCTAGGTACTCCACTTGCAAATATGTTGTTTTGCTATACCCAACATAGACAAATGATAATGTTTAATGGTGAAGCAACATGTCCTGTGAGTGAATAATCTTTAGTCATAGACAAGTATGGCTTTACAGCATATTCTACCACTCTCAGTAGGAAGCAGGACAGGGGGCACCCAGAATTGTGTGGCTGGTTTGCATTTTTAATTCAGGTCTGATGTTGTATCCCCTGTTTTCCCTTTAAATAGTGATTCCTAACTGGGGATGTTGTAAATGAGAAAGTTCACAAAGTGAAATGGAATACATGACAATGTCACTTTTTGCCACATTTACTGGTGTTTGTCTTGAAAATATTTATTATTTTTGGGATATCCATGCATCTTTTTAAAATATTTCCCATTTCCTGTTCTACAGGCAGTGCTTGTGAGCCTAGTGAAGAGCAGGACCTGAAGCAAAGATTAACAAGGACCTCACCTGCTAGACGAGAACGTCAGTTGTTTTCCACTATTGCGAATGAGGCACTTACCAACAACAGAGTGACTGCACTCACCAGTAGACTCACTCTCTCTGAATCTAAAAGGCTCTGCGCAGAGACTGTGAAGCCCACTAAAGGGGTGGTAGAGCTGGATGCCATATTCCAGAGGGAGGGATGATGGGGTCCTCGTGGTACAGGACATTGTACATCCGTGGTATCCTATGTGAATGCCCCACTATCATCTGAGTCTGAGATCACTCATTATTTAAGAGTACCCCAGGCCAGTGGGGACTTCAAGCTACACCCCCTGCTATACCTCCTCCTCCTACAAGTGCCTCCTTGAAGAACCAACAGGAGTGAGGAGTTACACCAGCAGGAAAAAATAATCAACTGGAATAAGTAAACACACCAATAGGAGGGAAGAATCAACAGGAGTGAGGAAACACACCAGCAGGAGCAAAGAAGTGTTGCAACGCAAGGAAAAGGAGAAAACCACCCCTTAAATACTTCCTGAACCAGAAGCTACATCAGAAAACTACTGCTGTCCTCTTGGATTGGGAAGAGACCTAAGGAAATCAAACAGTCTCTATTGTGCTTTGGGGAGGACAGTACCAAGCTCCTTCCCAGACATTCTGGAAGGAGAAGGAAGACTTGTTGATTCTTCCCTCCTATTGGTGTGTTTACTTATTCCAGTTGATTATTTGTTTCTGCTGGTGTAACTCCTCACCCCTGTTGGTTCCTACACTTCAGCTGGTTCCGTGCTCCTGACTGGTAATTTTTCCTCTGTTGGTGTCTTCTTCCGTGGCCGCGTCCCTGGCGGTACAATTGCATCCAGTACCCATCTTCTGACTTTCTTTTCTCAGCCCTTGTCATCTGGAGCCTTACCATCTTATCCAGAAGATTTTTCCCTTCCGGGTTTTTCCTCTTGGTGCTCCTTCTGGAAGGCACTAACTCCCTAGGTGCTAAATATGTCGGTGGCATCATGGCTACTGGAAGGGGTCGCAGTATCTCTGTCAGGCAGAAAACAGTTAAGAATTGGACTCCAGGGTTATCATGATCCAGAGCAGAAGTGGAAAAGTCACTCCTGAGCCCAAGACCAAAGAACTGACTCCAAGGATCTGTTGGCTGACCCCTGGAACCAGGGCATCAAAGCTGATGGAGTGCATTCCGGCAAGCAGGTGGTCTCATTCGTCCAATCACCCCTGACTACCAACAAGCAACCCAAGAGACCAATTCTTAATGGCTAAAAGTTACAATCAAGTATACTGGACCCAGGAGTGTCATCTGAGTCCAGATTGGTCACCAAAGATGGAAACTAGCCTTCACCAAAAGATACCATTGGACCCACTGTGTCCGGAGATCGGTAGCCCAGCCACAGCTGGACTTCTACTGGCACAAAGAGGACTTCAAGGGACCCCAACTTCTGTGGCCAAAGTCATCCCACCTTACTCGTGAATGAAGAATAACCCCAAGAAGGCCCCCATCAAAAGTATATAATCCAGAGCCATCTTTCAGCATCCTCAGCATCCTGCATCCTCAGCATCAGGACCACTGCACTAAAGCCTATGGTGGTCATATATGCAAAGTGCTGGACTGCTTTGATGACCAGGAAACTGTCCAAATACTACTAATATGCCACCCTGACCTTCTCCCTATCAGAAATGGTCTCCCAATTCAGGCCTTACTTGCCTAACACAACTCTTTCAAACTTTTCAAAAGCTTCCAAACTTAACGGTTCTGAATGCTTGTTTGCGCTTCAGACTAAAAAGTTGAGATTTATGTTTCATTTGCAAATCTATATCTCCGGAACCCTCCGGTGGGTTATGCTCATCTTGGTGTCTAAAAATTGATAAAAATGTAATCTATTTTTATAAATTGGTAGGGAATTTCCTTCATGTTGCGTGACTTTCTTATTTCATTGTGTTGTGCTTTTAAATGCTTTACACTAGTTCCTTTGTTTAAGACTTGCTGCTCGAAGCCACAGTTACCCAGGGTGAGCCAAAGGTTTTGCAAACAAGCCTCACTGGACTCAAGACTGTTTCATGAGTGTATAACATGGTAAGGTTGCAGAGCCATGCCATATAATACACCACAATCCTCACACCATGGATTGTCAATTGTTAATGTTTGAGGAGTTCCTAGCTGTGGTGACATTTGAGACAGTGGATGGCCAGGACCACCCTAGAACAGCAACTCTGCTGTTCCATGTTGGCTGCGGACATACTTTACACTTGTGTTGGACTTTGGGCTGTTGTATTTAGGTCTGCCTTTACTTTTGGAATTTTGAGTATTATTTGTACTATCTGTGCTGAACATCTTTTTGCTTTTATACTTTGTTTTTCTTTGGACTTTGTAAACCAACCTGTGTGCTGACATTCCTGATGTGTTTTCTTCTGCTGCTCAGCCAACTCCAAGTTGACATTTCCTCCTTCAAGAAAGGTATTATTAATTTTCTTTTGGCACATTCCCTAGAACTGTCCGATTTATTAGTTTGCAAACAAGTACATGCATTTTTCAATTAAAATGTAAATACAACAAATAGTAGGTAAAAGAGAAATTAATTTTCTATGGTAAATAATATTGAAATATACATTTTATGGACTTGGATGGATGCATATAAAAGTTTGCATTAGCGAGTGTGAGTCAGTGAGGGATTGTGTGATATGTTTATGTGTTGCAAAATAATGGAAATAACCCAAAAATGACAAATAAAATAAAACGTAGAAATGATATAGCACATATAATATATTAAAAGCTGAAATATTGTAATTTTTAAAAAAGGGTTTAAAAGTTGCCTAAAGATAAAACATTACCCACCTGATCCACCCATAAATGTCATACCCTGAATTATAAACAATCATTTTGAATGACACACAGTAAAATACATATATGCCTCCACACATTGAACGTTAATGGTCTCCTAGACCCAGGAAAATTGGAGGCAATCTTGCAAGCTGCCAAACAGTCCAGACCAACATCCTCTTCCTTCAGGAGATGCATATAGTGAGTCCTAGGTGCCTCTTACCGGCCCAGCTGGGGTACTCTCAAATATTCCAACAGGCTTTGTAAGGGGATGGTGGGGTGTGGGTGTTTATACACCATCGTTTACCACTAAAGATTACCCAGGTGTGGCAAGACAGATGGGGTTGGTACGTGGCTGGCCTCCTCAATTGTCGACCCTTAACAGTTCTCAGTGTGTATGCTCCCCCGCCCCTCACTGTCAACTTCTTCCATACATTTGGAGTGCTGATTGCACAACTCTCAGCTGGATACTGGAGTTTGGGAGGGGACCTGAAAGGGTTGGTGAATCTGAGTGTTGACAGATCCTCCAAGGGGAGTCAAGCGACCGTACTTAAGTTACACCTTGCAAGGTTCCTACATACTTTCAGCATCTCAGACATGTGGAGGATCTTTACCCACCAGGAACGATGCTATGTCTTTTACTCAGGGGTGCACAGGGTGTTATCATGATTAGACTACTTTCTCATGCAAAGCTTTGAGAGTTCTGGAGACACATATACTAACTAGAGACCTGTCAGACCACGGTCTGGTGATGGGTCCAGGACGCTCAAGAACAAATTGACGCCTTAACATGTGGTGGCTACAAAATGGATAAAATCCAGATCACGCATCTCTAAGGCCATTGCTCACTACTTAGAAGCCAACAGGGTTTCAGCGACTTTCCCGTTGACTCCTTGGAAGGCACTGAACACCACTCTGAGAGGGGGCTTCGTCAGTTGCACATCAGGTAAAAGGCACAGGCAGCAACAAGAGGTCTCCAATCTCGAAGCCTGAATTTTGAGACTGAAGGGAGAATTGATGGTGTCTCCCTTACCAGCTCTGCTTAGAGGCTTCTTGCACACGCACAGGATTTCCTAGCAAACACTATTAAACAAAGCAAGTATGGCGTGGCTTGCCTTGCAAAGCCGTATTTATCAATGAGGTGACGAGGCGGTTAAAACCCTGCATTGACTTTGTACCAATACGTCCCATCACTAATCCATTGCATATGTCAGAGATGCAGACAGTAAGCGGTGACATTGCTTGGTCCTTCGTTTCCTATTATACAGTTCTGTACATCTGGACAGGTCAATCCAACCCTAAAAGAATTTATTGAACACTTCACTGAGGCCCCACTGGGGATGGGAGATAGAATCATTCTCAACGGAGACATTACAAAGAAGGAATTGGTGGAGGCCCTGGCTCAGCTCCAATCGGGTAATACCCCGGGCCCCAGTGGGTTTCCTGTGGGATTCTTTGAAACATAGCAGACACAACTCCTGGGCCTGCTCACTGAGATCATTGCAGAAGCCCTGGAGACAGGCATACTGCCCCTGGATCTCCGACTGGCAGAAGGTGTGGTCATACCAAAACCAAGACACCCACCGGAATGCTATTTATTATACTGTTGCAGCTGCCTCCTAAACATAGTAGAGATCTGGGCCAAAGCATTGGCCAACCAGGTGTGCTGCTTGGTTTGCTCACTCATCCACCTAGATCAATGAGGCTCAGGCCACATCACCCTATGCATCACAACATTTTCCGGATCAGCAATACAATGTTCCTGGCCGAGGGCCTACCTGAGGCACACACATTCCTGCTGGCCAACTTCAATAAAGCCTTTGCTTTGTACAGTGGGGCTATCTGTACTGCCTTCTAATCAGACTAAATTTTGCCCACAAATTCATCACTAACATAAAACTTCTGTACATCAACCTGTTGGCCAAGTGTGGGTGAGAGATTCCCTCTCAGACACTTTTCGAGTATACAGTGGAGCAAGTCAAGGGTCACTGTTACTATTCACCATTGCAATCGAGCCCTTGGCTTGTTGGATCAGAGTGGATGCATTGCTCAAAGGACTGGAATTGGCGCCGGGTATATCCTATTAGATAGTGTTATATGCAGACGATGTCTTGATATTCCTGATGGAGCTGCAGGCGTCTAGGCCCCGGACCCTCCAGACACTTCACATTTTTGGCACTTTCTCTGGCCTCTCTATAAACAAGGCCAAATCCACAATATTCCCCATTAAGTACCCCTCTTCAGAGTTGGAATGGGCCTGGAACCTACCAATTTTAACAGTGGGTTTCAAATACCTTTGTGTCTACCTGATGAACAACCATAGACGGGGTGGGAGAGGAACATCCAGCCCTAGCTCCAGCGGCTGTCCTGGGACTGTGCCTACTCTATCAGCTGCAGAATTATTCTTTCCACCTCCACCGGACCTTTTTCAAGAAATTGGAGGCACTTCTGCAAGCTTCCTGTGGAACTACCAGGCCCCAGAAATTGCCCTCTCCAAATGCTACAAATCACCTTTCGACTGAGGTATCACCACTCCGGACATGGCAACCTATTATAGAGCATGATTGTTATCAATGAATGGTGGTTCGAGCAGTAGACCACCCTTCCTTTGTGCCTGAATGTTGGTCGATTGTGGATATGCCCCTTTTGCATCTATTCTACAGCAACCCCTCAAGGACCTTCTCCGGCCACTAGAGTGGTGTTCAAAGCCTGGCGAGACACTCACACTGAGGTGGGGCGGTCGGGACGCCTGAGCTGGGAGACATCCCTGTAGAATGTGTCCTTGCTGCGCTGGGTGGCAGCTCTACAGGTCTTCACAGTTTGGGATGTTCTCTGCATCTCCAATGTGGTAGATGTTATGGCAGGTGTAGTGCTAAATGTCTTTGCCAACCTACAAGAAGAGTATGAAATGCACAAGAGTCAGTTATTTAAATATCTACAACTCAAGCATGCACTCACACTATTCATGTCCCCAACTGATTTGCTGCCTATAACCCTATAGAGACCAAACTTTTGTTGTGGGAATTGACCACCCACAAGATCTTGCAGGTCTACTGTAGCCTGGTGATTAACTCCAAAGACATATTTAATACACTGAGGATGGCCTGGGAGGAAGACCTGGGTCCACTGGCAGATGACGACTAGGGGAGGCGCTTGCATCCCCCAGAGAGACATCGTTAGCCTCATAATTTTGACTGATTCAACTCACATATCTGCACAGAGTCTATTTCATGTGGGAAAGGTTATGGAAAATGAGGGTGACAGCATGACCAAAATGCCTGATATGCCGAATGCTACTCAAGAAACCCAAGGTGCCCCCCAAGGACCTCAAGAACTTCCGACCCATCTCCCTGCTCCCGTTCCCGGCAAAGGTCATCGAAAAAGCCGTCAACAAACAACTGACCAGCTTCCTTGAGGAGAACAACATCCTGGACCTGTCCCAGTCTGCGTTCCGCAGCAACCACAGCACTGAAACTGCCCTCAACGCCGCCACCGACGACAGCAGGACCCTGCTTGACATCAGTGAAACTGCGGCCCTCATCCTCCAGGACCTGTCAGCCGCCTTTGACACGGTCTGCCACCGCACACTACGAACACGCCTCCACGATGCCGGAATCCAAGAGAAGGCCCTGGACTGGACCACTTCCTTCCTCTCCGGCAGAACTCAGAGCGTCCGCCTCCCCCCCTTCCGCTCCAAAGCCACCGAGATCATCTGCGGCGTACCCCAAGGCTCATCCCTCAGCCCTACACTGTTCAACGTCTACATGACACCACTCACCCACGTCGCACGACGGCACAACCTCAACATCATCTCCTACGCCGACGACACCCAGCTGATCCTCTCCCTCACCAAAGACCCCAGCAATGCCAAAACCAACCTCCACAAAGGAATGAAGGCCGTCGCCGACTGGATGAAAAACAGCCGGCTGAAGCTGAACTCAGACAAGACGGAGGTCCTCATCCTGGGATCCTCCCCCTTGGCGTGGGATGACTCCTGGTGGCTGACTGCACTTGGAGCACCCCCCACACCCACCGACCACGCACGCAACCTACAGGTCATCCTCGACTCCACCCTCTCCATGACTAAGCAGGTCAACGCCGTCTCCTCCTCCTGCTTCACCACCCTCCGCATGATCTTCAAGTGGATCCCCACCAAAACTAGAAGAACGGTCACCCAGGCCCACGTCAGCAGCAGACTGGACTACGGCAATGCACTCTACGCAGGAGCCCCGGTCAAACCCCTGAAACGGCTCCAACGCATCCAGAACACCTCTGCACGCCTGATCCTCGACATCCTCGCCGCAGCCACATCACACCCCACCTGAGAGAACTGCACTGGCTCCCCATCAACAAGAGGATAACCTTCAAGCTCCTCACCCACGCACACAAGGCACTCCACGACACCGGAACAGCGTACCTCAACAGCTGACTCAGCCTCTACACCCCCACCCGCCAGCTCCGCTCCACAGACCATGCTCCCACCCTCGCCATCGTCCCCCGCATCCGAAGAGCGACAGCCGGCAGCAGATCATTTTCCCACCTCGCCGCCAAGACATGGAACACCCTCCCCATCCGCCTGCAGACCTCCTTACCTTCAGGAGACTCCTCAAGACCTCGCTCTTGGGACAGTAGCAGCGTTCCCCCTCCCCTAGCACCTTGAGACCCTCACGGGTATGTAGTGTGCTTTATAAATGCTATGATTGATTGATTGATTGAATGCAAACTGGGGGCTTCCTACATACAGTAGGAACCTACACCAGGTGCTTGTAAATCTGGGACATATATTGGGGTGAAGACTACCTAGAGACCCAAATTCACTCTGCTCCACATCACCACAAACACAGGTAGAAACAGGTACCAGGCAGCTGTCATGTAACCGGGGCTGGATGTGGGAGATAGACAAGGCCTGGAGGAACGATGCCCCTCTGGGAGTAGAGGGATGAAAGGTGGACCTAGATAGATGAATGAGTCTAAAAATCCTCATTTATGCAGCCAGAGTATGCCCACTGAAAAATTATAAAATGCGGGCTGACTGGGCTTCCTCTGGAGAGTCGGGATGCTTCTATTCCCTCACTGGGGAGCATTGCAAACAAAGCAGAGATAGGGAGAGGGAGCTGGTGGAGGCACTTGAAACACTATATGAACACTTGGAACCACTATTAGACTGTGCCGGGTCACTGGTAAAACTGATGCCAGTTGTGAGGGTGTGCTTTTGCAACAGTATGTTGCATTGTCAATGTATATGTCTTTGTTGAATCCAATAAAATGTGATATTAAAAAAAGCATTACAACATTAATGCTAGGTGTTGGACCTGGCCTTTTCTTCAGAGTTGTCTTCAAACCTGTTGCCTTCCTCTGCCTATTTTATTACCTACTTTTTGTTGGCTTTAGGACTCTGGGCACTTCACCTCTGCTAATCAGTGCTAAAGTACATGCATTCTCTACTCT
Source organism: Triturus cristatus (assembly GCF_964204655.1). Taxonomy (NCBI): domain Eukaryota; kingdom Metazoa; phylum Chordata; class Amphibia; order Caudata; family Salamandridae; genus Triturus; species Triturus cristatus. Next base: position 1,195,759,152 of record NC_140591.1, read on the forward strand.
AAACATGGTATGATTGGTTTACACCTGTTTGGCATATTTGATTTTCTTATAAGTCCCTTGTAAAGTAGTAGACCATTTACCCAGGACCTGTAAATTAAATGCCACTAGTGGGCCTGCAGCACTAATTGTGTCACCCACTGAAGTAGCCTTTCCAACCTGTCCCAGGCCAGCCATCGCAGGGCCTGTGTGCGCAGTTTACTGCCACTTCAACTTGGCATTTAAATCTATTTGTAAAGCCTTAAATTCTCCTTTTATTACAAATATGTCACCCTAAGGTAGGACCTACGTAGCCCTATGGACAGGGTGCTGTGTAAATAAAAGGTAGCACATGTGCCTTTATGTTTTGCATGTCCAGGTAGTGACAAACAACCAATTTTGTTTTTTACTGCTATGAGGCCTACTCCTCTCATAGGCTAGCATTAGGAATTCCTTTATTTACTTTTAAGTGGCAATTCCTGATCAGAAAGGAGTGGCGTTACCATGATTGGTATGTTTAGAATGGCAGTAATGCATCCTGCCTATTGGCTAAGTTGGATTTCACATTAATGTTTTCGAAATGTCACTTTTAGAAAGTAGGCATTTCTTTGTGCTTTGAGCCTGTCTCAATCAATCAATCAATCAGTGGCATTTATAGAGCGCACTACATACCCGTAGGGTCTCAAGGCGCTGGGGGTGGGGGGGTGCCGCTACTGCTCGAACAGCCAGGTCTTCAGCTTCTTCCTGAAGGAGAGGTGGTCTTGGGTCAGGCGCAGGTCGGTCGGGAGGGAGTTCCAGGTCTTGGCGGCCAGGTAGGAGAAGGACCTTCCTCCTGTAGTCGCTCTTCGGATGCGGGGGACGGCGGCGAGGGCGTGGTTGGCTGATCGGAGGTGGCGCTTGGGAGCGTAGAAGTTGATTCGGCTGTTGAGGTAGCTCGGGCCTTGGTCGTGTAGGGCTTTGTGTGCGTGGGTGAGGAGGCGGAAGGTGATTCTTTTGTTGACGGGGAGCCAGTGCAGGTTTCTCAGATGTCCGGAGATGTGGCTGGTTCGTGGGATGTCGAGGATGAGTCTGGCTGAGGCGTTCTGGATCCGCTGGAGTCTCTTCTGGAGCTTGGCGGTGGTACCGGCGTAGAGGGTGTTGCCGTAGTCCAGTCGGCTGGTGACGAGGGCCTGGGTGACGGTCTTCCTGGTCTCGGTGGGGATCCACCAGAAGATCTTCCGTAGCATGCGAAGGATGTTGAAGCACGCCGAGGAGACGTTGTTGACTTGCCTAGTCATGGAGAGGGAGGAGTCCAGGATGAAGCCCAGGTTGCGTGCATGGTCTGTCGGTTTGGGTGCGGTGCCCAGGGCGGGAGGCCACCAGGAGTCGTCCCAGGCGGAGGGTGAGGATCCCAGGATGAGGACCTCCGTCTTGTCCGAGTTCAGTTTCAGGCGGCTGGTCGACATCCACTCGGCTACCTCTTTCATCCCTTCGTGCAGGTTGGCTCTGGCGGCAGCGGGGTCGTTGGTCAGGGAGAGGATCAGCTGGGTGTCGTCGGCGTAGGAGATTATGTTGAGGTTGTGTTGGCGTGCGATGGCCGCGAGGGGGCTCATGTAGACGTTGAAGAGGGTGGGGCTCAGTGAGGATCCTTGAGGGACGCCGCAGATGACTTCGGTGGCCTCTGACTTGTACGGTGGTAGACGGACTCTCTGTGTTCTTCCGTCGAGGAAGGAGATGATCCATTTCAGCGCCTTGTCCTGGATTCCGACGTTGCTGAGGCGCTGTACTAGGGTGCGGTGGCAGACAGTGTCGAATGCTGCGGAGAGGTCTAGGAGGATGAGGGCCGCTGTTTCTCCGTTGTCCATCAGGGCTCGAATGTCATCGGTGGCGGCGATGAGGGCGGTCTCGGTGCTGTGATTGGCTCGGAAGCCGGACTGTGAGGGGTCGAGGGATCCATTCGTCTCGAGGAAGGCGGCCATCTGCTTGTTGACGGTCTTCTCGATGACTTTGGCTGGAAACGGGAGGAGCGAGATGGGGCGGTAGTTCTTGAGTTCGGTGGGGTCCGCTGTGGGTTTCTTGAGTAGAGCGCTGAGTTCGGCGTGCTTCCAGCTCTCAGGGAAGGTGGCGGTGTCGAAGGATGTGTTGACGATGTCTCGCAGGTGGGGTGCGATGACAGCGTCAGCCTTGTTGAAGACGTGATGAGAACAGGGGTCGGTCGGTGATCCGGAGTGGATGGAGTTCATCGTGCGGATGGTGTCTTCGGTGCTGATCGGGGTCCAGGCATGGAGGGTGGTGGTGAGGGGTGGTTGTTCGGTCTTGGTGTGCGTTGGTTGGTTGTTGAAGCTGTTGTGTATGTCCGCGATCTTGTTGTGGAAGTGTGAAGCGAGGGAGTTGCAGAGGTCTTGCGATGGGGTGATGTCGTTGTTTCCTGCGCTGGGGTTGGATAGCTCTTTCACGATGTTGAAGAGTTCCTTGTAGTTGTGTGCGTTGTTGTCCAGCCGGTCCTTGAAAGCAGTTTTCTTGGCGGCGCGGATCAGCTGGTGGTGCTTCCGGGTGGCCAGCTTGAAGGTGGTCCTGTTGTCCGGTGTGGGATCCCTTCTCCAGACTTTCTCGAGGGCTCGGCAGTTCTTCTTGGAGCTCTTGAGTTCGTCGGTGAACCACGGGGCTTTCTTGCTGCCGGGTCTGCTGGGCGGGGTCCTCATCGGGGCGAGTTCGTCCGCGCAGTTGCTGATCCACTTCGTGAGGTTGTCGGCGGCCTGGCTGGGGTTCGCTGAGCTGGCAGGTGGGTGCTGGTTCAGGGAGGTGGCGAGCTGGTCTGCTGTGATCTTGTTCCAGCTTCTGCGGGCGGCCTGTTGCTGGTGGTGGTGGGACGTATTTCTCTTGAAGGTGAAGTGGACGCAGCTGTGGTCCGTCCATTGTAGCTCTGTGGCGTGGCTGAAGTCGATGTCTGTGCAGGACGAGAAGACTGCGTCGAGTGTGTGTCCGGCGAGGTGGGTCTCCAATACTCATTTGTGCATTCTCTCCAGACAGCCACAACACAGGAAGGGCTGGGTGAGACAGGGGATACATCTGCATTCATCTGCTTACTGATAGTCTTTCAGGGCAGGGAGAGGTGGTTTAATCTTACATTTTTGTAGGTTGTTCCCTGCCACCCACAAAGGGCTTAATTACCCTCTATTGGTCATCTGGAGTCAGGACTGGGCTGAAAGGGACAGTGGTGCACTTCTAAGGGTTCTTTTGAAGTCACCCCCTACATCAAAGGCAGTTTTAAGTTTAAGTACTGGGACTCTGATCACAAATTGTTAGACACTGCATGGGGCTTGTAACCAGACGCTGCTTGCTCTACATGTGCTTATTGCCAGAGAACTACTGTGCTGCCAGGAGGGACCACCATTTTGCTGACTGCTTTGCTGTGTTTGCCTGCTGCCTGCTAAGTGCTGGGCTACAGGAGGGACTGCCACTTTGCAACCTGCTTTGATGAGCTTGCCTGCTGACGGCTACCTTGTTTTGTGCCCTATTAGAAATGGGAGTCTCTTGTTGGCAATGGTTGGCAACTACTGAAATAACCCCTGCTCACCCCCTTGGTAGCTTGGCACGAGCAGTCAGGCTTATCTCAGAGGCAGTGTGTAAAGCATTTGCACATAACCTACAGGAATACAGTGAAAACACTACAAAAGGACACCCTACCAGTTTTAGAAAAATAACCAACATTTTATCTTTGTAAACAGGACCAAAAGCTATGAAAAGCTATGAAAATCCACCATACAGTTCTCAGAAATATAAATACTCAAAAATATTTTTTAACAAAAAGGTGGTCTCTATGGGGGAAATGTAGCCCTTGACTTCCACGGCAAAGTGTCAAGAAGGGGATACAAACACCTCAAACACAAATAACTTTCATTTCAGCAACTTTTTCTTTGATTGTTGACAGTGAGAAGTAAAACTTATATTTACTCTATCGAACACAAGGTGCTCCAATAAAAGGAGGTGACGGTGCAGTGAAAGTGACTATAAGTGCAGAAAGTGCATATGTGCTATCTACAGAAATATATACATGGGGCTGATAGGGATAATAGAGTGTTAGAGATCAACCCCCGCTAAGAGAGTGTTGATAGCCACCATCAGTTTCATGAAAAACAGTCCACATATAGGTGCCGATTCCGATCAGGTACAAAAATTTCCCGTACGACTCGTATCCGTATTTTTTTACGTACGAGTTGTACAAGTCCCGTACAAACGGCGAAGTACGATGCGTACCGTAAAAATACATACGAATTGCTTCGGGAAAAGTCTACGAGACGTCCCCGGACAGATTTACGTACGAGTCGTAAAACTGAAGTACGAGAGCACAAGTCCGATCCGTACCGGCGTCCTGAATACACAAGCGTATGAAAAACGGGTACACTTGGGCCCGGGGTACGAGTCGTACGGACCCCCCACCCCACCAGCGCATGTACGCGCCATACCCCGGCACCAGCGTATGTATGCGCCGGACCCCCCCACCTCAGCACCCGCGCCTGTACTCGCCGTACCCCAGCACCCACGTATGTACGGGTCGTACTCCCCCACCCCAGCACCCGCGCATGTACGTGCCGTACCCCAGCACCCGCGTATGTAAGCGCCGTATCCCTCCACCCCTGCACCCGCGCATGTACGCGCCATATCCCCCACCCCAGGACCCGCGTATGTACGCGCCGTACCCCAGCACCCGCGTATGTCCGCGCAGTACCCCCACCCCAGCACCCATGTATGTACGGGCCGAACCCCAGCACACACGTATGTCCGCGCCATACCCCCCCCACCACAGCACCCGCGCATGTACGCGCCGTACCCCAGCACACGCGTATGTAAGCGCCATACCCCCACCACAGCACCCGCATATGTACGCCCCGTACCCCCCACCCCAGCCCCGTACTTGGACGCACCGTACCCCAACACCGTACCCCAGCATCGCGTATGTATGAGTCGTACAACACCATTGCACATGTGATCACTGTACAACAACATAGCCATGGATGCGCCTTACATACGCGAAAAAGACTCCTACTGAACCAGGACACTGTAAAACAGCACAAGGACCGTCAATTCAACTCGCGCAACTCCACAAAACACGTCTACAGGACAAAAAACAACTAAAAGACTGACCTGGCACATCCAAACAGTCAAACAGAGGCCCAAACTCACAACCACCTCTTATAACACACCCACCAAAAGTTCAAACACAGCCACACCCACAAATGGACCAATAAAAAGGGCCCACAATCACAAACCATGAGCCTTTGCAACAGACCCACTGCTGACAGACATCACACACAAACAACTGCACCCATACACCTTAACCCCTTCTGTGCCCATGACGAGCTGGACTCGTCATGGAGCAGAGTCGCGCTGTGCCCATGACGAGTCCAGCTCGTCATGAGGCATTCCCTGGGGAATCCCTCTGGTGCGGGCACCAGAGGGATTCCCTTTTACTGAAAATAGCCTTGGGAGCTGGGGAAGAGCTTCCCCAGCTCCCGAGGCCCCCCTGCTTTCGGTGTAATGACGATCGGTGCGCATGTCGCGCCGACGTCATTACACTGAAACTGAAACTGAAACTGAAACTGAAACTGAAACTGAAACTGAAATGAGCCAAGAGGCTCATTTCAGTTTCACTTTGTACGTGCTCAGGGGGCTATCTCAGCCCCCTGAGCACGAAGAAAGACAGGAGAGGTATCGTTGGAAAGGGGAGAATATCCCCTTTCCAATGGTACCCAGTGGATCCCTGCTTGGAGATCACCACAGGAGGGCGATCTCCAAGCAGGGATCCACCCACTAGACACCAGGGAGGGGGGAGCGGCCCCTTGGACAAGGGCCTTTGCTCCCCCCAAATAATTTTGGCATTATTTAGTCTTTTTGCCCCCCCTGGGGGGCAGATGGGGGCAGTAGCCCCCAATCTGCCCCCTGGGGGGCAAAAAGCCCACTAGACACCAGGGAAGTTTTTTAAAAATAAAAATAGGGGTGGGGCTGCCCAAAACGGGCAGGCCCATGCCCCCACCCCACCCCCCAATTATCACAGTCTTTCTGCCCCCCCCAGGGGGCAGATGGGGCATTGGCCCCTAATCTGCCCCTTCGGGGGGCAGAAAGCCCACTATACACCAGGGATTTGATTTCAGTTTTTTTTTAGGGTGGGGGCTGCCCGAAATGGGCACGCCAATGCCCCCACCCACCCGCCACCATTACAGCCTTTCTGCCCCCCCTGGAGGGCAGATGGGGCATTGGCCCCCAATATGCACCCCTGGGGGGGCAAAAAGACCACTAGACACCAGGGAATTAAAAATAGGGGTGGGGGCTGGCCAAAACGGGCAAGTCCATGCCCCCACCACCCAATTATTACAGTCTTTCTGCCCCCCCGGGGGGCAGATGGGGCATTGGCCCCTAATCTGCCCCTTCGGGGGGGGGGCAGAAAGCCCACTAAACACCAGGTATTTTTTTTGCGCAATTGTTTTTAGGGTGTGGGCTGCCCGAAACGGGCACGCCAATGCCCCCACCCTCCCCCCCACAAAAATGACAGTCTTTCTGCCCCCCAGGAGGCTGATGGGAGCTGTAGCCCCCAATCTGGCCCCCCCTGGGGGTGCAGAATGCCCACTAGAAACCATGATTTTTTTTGTTTTATTAGTGTAGGGGTAGGGGCTCCCCAAAATGGGCATGACAATACCCCACCCCACCCCAGAGAAATTCCAGTCTTTCTGCCCCCCCCCCCCGGGAGGGCAGATGGTGGCAGTGGCCCCTAATGTGTCCCCTGGGGGGGCAGAAAGCCCACTAGGCGCCAGCGAGTACGCAGGCTTTTTTTATGCGTGGGGGTGGGGCTGCCCAAAATGGTCATACCAATGCCCCCACCCCCACAAAAAATAGCCACAGTCTTTCTGCCCCTTTAGGGGCATATCAGGATGAACCCCCCTTCCCCGATTCACCCCCAGGGCGGCAGAAAGCCCACTGGGCTCCGATTTTTTTTTAGCAATGTGCATACCTATGGATTTTGGGCCCTAGCGCAGTTGGCACGTAGGCAAACCTAGCAAACCTGTACATTTTTTAAAACTAGACACCGAGGGGAATCCTGGATGGGGTGACTTCACTGGCTCTCACCAGGTTCTGTTACCCAGAATCCATTGCAAACCTAAGAATGTGTCCAAAATAACACATTTTCCTCACATTTCTGTGGTGGAAAGTTCTGGAATCTGCGTGGGTCCACAAAATTCCACCCACCCTGCGTTCCCCAAAGTCTTCAGAGAAAAGTGGTACCTCACTTGCTTGGGTAGGCCTAGTGCCCGCGTCAGGCAAGGGTCCAAAACCTATTGAGGAGACATCAAAATTACCTATCACAAAACAACCTGGTTTTGCAAAGGGGGTCCCATGAGTTTTTGGCCCCGGGCTTGGCGGCCATCTAGGGAACCTACCAAACCCACACATTTGTGAAAACTAGACACCCGGGGGATTCCAGGTAGGTATGGCTTGCGTGGATCCCCCAACGTTTCCTTACCCAGAATGCCCTGCAAACCTCAAATTTAGCAGAAAAAAATCACCTTTTTCACACATTTTTGTGGGGGAAAGTTGTGGCATCACCGGGCTGACACAAATTTCCTACCACCCAGCGTTCCCCCGGGTCTCCTGATAAAAACAGTGCCTCACTCGTGTGGGAGGCCCAAGTACCCGCGACAGGCAAGGGCCCACAACGTAGTGAGTCGACATGAAATGTGCCTATCTCAAAATGACCTGGTTTTGCAAGGGGGTCACTTGGGTTTTTGGCCCGGTGCTCGGCGGCCACCTAGGGGAACCTAACAAACCCACACATTTCTGAAAACTAGACACCCGGGGGCTTCCAGGGAGGTATGGCTTGTGTGGATCCCCCAACGTTTCCTTACCCAGAATGCCCTGCAAACCTCAAATTTAGCTGAAAAAATCACCTTTTTCACACATTTTCATGTGGGAAAGTTGTGGCATCACCGGGCTGACACAAATTTCCTACCACCCAGCATTCCCCCGGGTCTCCCGATAAAAACGGTGCCTCACTTGTGTGGGAGGCCCAAGTACCCGCGACAGGCAAGGGCCCAAAACGTATTGAGGCAATATGAAAATTGCCTACCTCAAAACGACATGGTTTTGCAAGGGGGGTCACCTGGGTTTTGGCCCGGTGCTCGGCGGCCACCTAGGGGAACCAACCAAACCCACACATTTCTGACAACTAGACACCCGGGGGATTCCAGGGAGGTATGGCTTGCGTGGATCCCCCAACGTTTCCTTACCCAGAATGCCCTGCAAACCTCAAATTTAGCTGAAAAATTCACCTTTTTCACACATTTTTGTGTGGGAAAGTTGTGGCATCACCGGGCTGACACAAATTTCCTACCACCCAGCTTTCCCCCGAGTCTCCCGATAAAAACGGTGCCTCACTCGTGTGGGAGGCCTAAGGTCCCACCACGGGCAAGGGCCTCCCACACAGGCAGCGTCAATCAATCAACAATCGATCAGGGTACTTGTAAGGCGCGCAATTTACCTGTCAGGGTCTCAAGGCGCAGAGGGTGGGGGGTTCCACCAACGCCCGAAGAGGCAGGTCTTGAGGAGTCTCCTGAAGGCAAGTAGGTCTTGGGTCAGTCGTAGGTGAGTTGGGAGGGTCTTCCAGGTCTTGGCGGCGAGGTAGGAGAAGGATCTGCTGCAGGCAGGTGTACGTTGGATGCGGGGGACAGCTGCGAGGGCGAGGATGCCGGAGCGGAGCTGGCGGGTGGGGGTGTAGAAGCTGAGTCTGATGTGCAGGTAGGCTTGTCCGGCGGTGTGGAGTGCCTTGTGTGCGTGGCTGAGGAGCCTACAGGTGATCCTCTTGTCGATGTGGACCCAGTGCAGGTCTCTCAGGAGGGGGGTGATGTGGCTGTGGTGGGGGGTGTTGACGGTCAGTTGTGCTGAGGCGTTTCAGAAGCGTTGTAGCCGCCGTTGGTGTGTGGATGGGAGTCCTACATAGAGTGCAGTGGCGTAGACCAGTCAGCTGCTGACGAGAGCCTGTGTCACTGTTCTACTTGTTTAAGTCGGGATCCACCAGTAGATCCGGCGGAGCGTGCGTAGGGTGTCGTAGCAGGAGGAGGAGACGCCGTTGACCTGCTTGGACACGGAGAGGGAGGATGCGAGGATCAATCCTAGGTTGCGTGCGTGTTTGGTGGGTGTCGGTGATGTCCCCAGAGCGATCGGCCACCCGGAGTCGTCCCAGGGTGAGGGTGTGGGTCCCAGGATGAGGACCTCCGTCTTGTCCGAGTTCAGTTTCAGATGGCCGCTCCGCATCCAGTCGGCGATGGCCCTCAGACCCTCGTGGATGTTTGTCTTGGCAGTGTGATGGTCCTTGGTGAGGGAGAGGATGAGCTGGGTGTCGTCGGCGTAGGAGATGTCTTTGAGGTTGTGGTGGTGGGCCACTTGTGTGAGGGGGGCCATGTGGATGTTGAACAGCATCGGGCTGAGTGATGATCACTCACCCCTCACACAAGCACACACCCCCGGGGCAGCCAATGGAGTCACACACTCTCACAATGGACATGTGACACAACAAGATCAAGCCACAGCCAAAAAAGCATCCAACGCCAAATGCGACATGTCAAAGACCCTGGATAACATTTCAATCAGTCCCCTGCAACATACCCATCCACAAGTGAACATAGATGTGAATGCGAGGCACATACAACTACCTGGAGGAACTGTGGCAACCAGAACATGTATGAAACATGGATGTCGCATGAAACAGCATTAACATTGTCTCTCTCTCACACACAGGGCAACGTCATGGATCTCCCCCAACACTGGGGGGGAACAATCACAGGCCCAGGCTCGGCAGGAAGATGATCCAACCGGCAGCGACGACTCTCAGCATTCTGTGGATGACCCCAACCAACCTGGACCCTCTGGTGCCCAAGCCCCTGCAGCACCTGCGTCAGGTACATCTGTGCCAACCACCACCCCCATTTGTGGATCCCCCAACGTTTCCTTACCCAGAATGCCCTGCAAACCTCAAATTTAGCAGAAAAAATCACCTTTTTCACACATTTTTGTGGTGGAAAGTTGTGGCATCACCGGGCTGACACAAATTTCCTACCACCCAGCGTTCCCCCGGGTCTCCTGATAAAAACAGTGCCTCACTCGTGTGGGAGGCCCAAGTACCCGCGACAGGCAAGGGCCCACAACGTAGTGAGTCGACATGAAATGTGCCTATCTCAAAACGACCTGGTTTTGCAAGGGGGGTCACTTGGGTTTTTGGCCCGGTGCTCGGCGGCCACCTAGGTGAACCTACCAAACCCACACATTTCTGAAAACTAGACACCCGGGGGATTCTAGGGAGGTATGGCTTGCGTGGATCCCCCAACGTTTCCTTACCCAGAATGCCCTGCAAACCTCAAATTTAGCTGAAAAAATCACCCTTTTCACACATTTTCGTGTGGGAAAGTTGTGGCATCACCGGGCTGACACAAATTTCCTACCACCCAGCATTCCCCCGGGTCTCCCGATAAAAACGGTGCCTCACTTGTGTGGGAGGCCCAAGTACCCGCGACAGGCAAGGGCCCAAAACGTATTGAGGCGACATCCCAGGACACACCCAGGAGCCCTGCCCACACAGAACAACTGAGCCAGTCTGACCTGGAGGGACAAGGTTCTCCAGCCACCCAGGAAGAGGCAGACAACCCTGCAATTGCCATCCCTCAGGGGTCCCGTAGACCCGATGTGCCCACAATGGCAGGCCAGGCTCGTGTGGGCAGGGGTGGTGGGAGTGGAGGCAGGCGGAGGTGTGAACCTGACCAGCCAGCTGAGGGAACCGGTATGTCACACATACGCCACATCTTGGAGACATACCGGCGTGACACCAGGGGCATCAGCCAGGTAGTGGGGACCCTCAACGAGATTAAGAACCAGCAGGCCGAGCAACACGCCAGTCAACAACAACACCAAGGACGGATGGAGGCAAGACTGGCTGAGCTCCTGGCGGTGCAAACGGACATAAGCCGTTCACTCCGTCGGATCGCCGACAACATGGCCAACCCTCCCTGTGCCACCAGACGAAGACCAGCACCAGCCACAGGGAGGGAGGAGGAGGAGGATTCGTCCGACGGAGCGTCCCAAGCATCGTCAAGGCCTGCATCTGAGGGTCCCGCAAGGAAGGTGGGTCGTCCACGGAAAAGACCGTGAGAGGCAGCGGACCATCCACATCTCCCAGGTCACCTGGCCTGGCACCTGGCCCTCATGCGCAACAGCAGCACCTCATCCAATGACATTCTCCGCCACATGGACTTGCTGGTCACAGTCTGACCAATGATGACCAACACTGTGGTCTGGACTCTGATGACTCCAACTGACAAGGATGCCATCTCCCCCTGTGAACTTTGGATTCCATGCACACTGTATAGCACCTATTTGTCCACACTAAACAGGCCCCTCACCGATAATAAATCTAATTTTCTACAATTACATGTTGCATTCATTTTGCATGAGTACACAACCTACGTGTGGGGAAATGTCAAACTATGCATGAGTGTTGAACTAACTCCAGCCATCCATACCCTGGAATCTGAGTCTGGGACAGGACACACATGGGTCGCAATGTATCATACTATACAGACATGGAGCACAATACTCAGCCGTGATGGCCTCAAGCTGATGAGGGGGGGCATGCATTACTGTGCGGACAGACCAATTGGGAAGAGTATCCTGAAGGCGTAGAGGTCATGGCTCATGTGGATGTTGCCGGGGAGGGAGTAGCAGGTATGTCTTGCCAGGTGGGAGAACTATGTCCTGCATGCTGGAGTACGGTGGATGTGAAGAATGGTGGCCAGGGCAAGTTTGGATGCATGGAGTTGGCACAACGGGGTCTCGGATGACAGACGTCCAAGGTTGGTTTGGGGTCTGGGGTTGTGGCCTGCCTCCTGAGTGTGGGTGAGGAGTCTGAAGGTCATCCTGCAGCACACAGTGATCCATTACAGCTATCTCTGGTGGACGGTGATGTGGCTGGGGTGCGGGATGTTGAAGCTGAGGTGTGCACATACAGCCTGGATGTGGACTTTTTTCCCGGGAGTTAGGATGTACTTGCTCCGTAGAGGGCGGGGCAGTAGTTGACACGGCTGGTGTCGTGGGCCTGGGGCATGGTCTGTCTTTCCCTGGAGTGGATCTATCTGTGGATCATGTGCATCATGCAGAGGGTGTTGCACCCTGAGGTACAGATGCTGGTGATTAGCATGGCAAATGTGAGTGACAAATCCATGTTGCACACATCTTGTGTGCATGGCCACAGGGTGCATGTGCAGGGCTCTTGCGGATGGGACACAAGCAGTTGACCCACCTGTAAGGGGACAATCCTCAGATGATTACCTCAGTCCTGTACAAGTCCAGCCTCAGGTGGCTGATGTTCAGCCATTCATCAATGGATCTCATGCCTTCTTGAATGTTGGAACTGCCAATGGCTGCGTCTTTGGTGAGGGTGAGGAGCACCTGGCTGTCAATGGTATACGAGCTGATGATGAGGTGCTGTGTGCATGTGATGCCGGTGAGGGGGACCTGGACACATTGAAAATTGACACGCTGAGAGATGGTACCTGGGCCATGTGCCAGATGATGCTACTATACTACATGCTGAAGGCTTGAGTCCCACTCCCATGGCCTTGCTTGTGTACGGAGCCGCTGGGGAGTTGGAGGGACATTACCTGGTTGGTGTGACAGGGCCTGGAAGGCGGGGCAGCGCTGTGTAGGCAGTTGGAGTTGCACACTCATCATGCAAAGTTGTCGTGTGTGCGCCTAGGGTATGCCTGAGAGCAGGCGGTAGCTCCTTGGATGGACAATGCTTGGAGGGTGGCTGCAACATCAGACTGTAGTGTGAAGTGGGTCATGTAAGGACATGAGGGTCATGCAATGTGCACGTTGCATGCACTGACGGTCCAGCCTTTGGCACCGCGTGGGCGCAACAGTGGCACAGACAAGCTGATGCCAGCCAAATGAATGGGTGGGGGGAGGAAGGGAGGAGCATCTTTGAGGTGTGTGTGTTGCCGAATCTGTAATCTTTCTGTGCCCTTGCTGCAGGGGCCGCAGCAGCAGGCGGCATGTCCTGGAAACTATGCCACTAGTTGTACACAAAGACAAGGATGTCAGAAAGGACTACTGCAACAGGCGTATGTAAAGGAAGGAGTGTCCGGTTTCCCATGGCACACCCAGAGATGGATGCACAATCACCAAAGATGACTGACACCGGATCATGAAACTGAAGGACGATCCGCGCACAGGATACACACCCTCAGCAGGTGTTGACGGTCTATTGTGGTCACCAACATGCCCAAATACATACACAACCATGGACAGCATGCACAATGGATATTCAAATCCCTGAAGAACTGCATGCATGTTGCTAAACTACACATAGACTCATATGCACAATCTTTGACAACTATGCCAGAGATGCTGCATGCAAAGTGGCAAGAGACCTGCATTGACAGAGATGAGGCATCTTGGAGGGTGAGGAACACCTTTATTACTCAGGTTCACACCTAGGGAAATGCATCAATATGAACAGACTCACAGGTCATTTGGCAGAACATGTGGGACCTACACTGGACACCCCCTTCACAACACAGATGCTGTAAATCCATTGAACTGGCACACAAGTGAAGGGTGTGAGCCAAACACCCCCTGCTGCACACGGAGGGGCTGCTATTCCCCATTTATCCTCTCATGGGGGATGTCCCACACTATGTCCACCTGTAGCATCCCGTATGTTTCAGAGGGAAGTTGTACACACATTGATGCCTTCATCAGAATCCACAGTCCCATCACAGATGACTGTTACGAAGGGTGACTATCAATACATGGGAGTCATGCAACATGTCATGTGCCCCATGGTGAGTCAACATGTATGTATAGTAACACAACATGCACAGGAGCAGTTCCCACACATTCCAAACACCTACCAACACCAAAATGCCGTGCAGCAATCCTTAACCAAAAATACTTTTCACCATGTCCGTGAATGGGACACTGATTCAGCACACGTTGCAATACTCATGAGGAATAGCGGGAGGCCAACGATGACACGAGCAGACAGCATGCAAAACTACCTGGGGATGACAGACACACAAGAAGTCAGGGAAAAGATTGTCATCCGCATGCATGGTCGTTTACTCTACAGGAATAAGTGTGTCACCATGCTATATTAAAATTGAGTGTCTAAGCTAAAATGTGTGGAAGGACATCATCACTCGAGTGACACATCTGAACACACATCTAAGTCACTTAGCATACAGTCAGCTGGACACACACATTGCAACACATGCCAGACAAGGCTCCAGGCGTGCACACTCAGACCCATGGACTCACCATTATGAGAAGAAGTTGCGTATGAGCTGCCTCCGGATGTCGTCGTCCTCGTCCTCCTCATCCTCACTTGCCTCGTGACCAAGCCCTTCATCCTCCACGGGTGGATGTTCCTGCTCATCCGGATCCAGGATGAGTGGCACAGCCTTCTCCACTGCCACGGAGGGGCGTCATCAGCCATGGCATGTTGGGATAGCCAGAGTCCCTTACATGGAAACATCATGTAAAGAAGTGGGTCAGGAGATGCCGTAAGATACAAAAATAGCGCTAAACAAAGGACAAACAGAGTATACCCACCAACAAGGCATGCTCGTTCGTTGTGCAGCCCCAGCATCATTTCTGGCACCCTGCTACGCCTCATGATGTAGGCATCGTGTGCTGACCCTGGAAAACATGCACAGACATGGGAAATCAGCATGTTAGCAAGACACACCACAAGGGCATTTATAGAGTGGTAATGTTTAAGGTTGCGATAGGCGACCTCCTGTGCCTGTGGTGGTACCAAAGCCACATGTGTCCCATCAATAGACCCAATTACATGGGGCATCCCTCCCAGGGCATAGAACTCACCCTTGACACCTGTCAACTGCTCACGAGTTGGAAAATGGATGAATTCATCCAGGTGCTCCAACATGGCTTCTAAAAAATCATGCAGGACACGGCTGAACATGGTCTGTGACATGCCACCCACATCAGCTATGGTGAATTGAAACGTACCAGTGGCAAAAAAATGTAGGGCTGCCATCACCTTCATCTTGGGGGTCAGCGCAGTAGGATACCTGTGTCGCAGTTGGAGGTGTTGTTCAAGCTTTGCGGTCAAGTTCTCAATCAACTGTTGCGAGAAGCGGTAACGTCTTATGCAGTCACGTTCCCTCATGGCACCCAAGTCTGGCATTGGTCGGGGGAGAGGCGGTGCCCTGCAGAAAATTGGAAGGAATAACGAAGAGTTAGTACATAACAACATCAATGTAAATGAACTGAGCACATGCTCAACTGCTACTACACATCTGCTAAATACAGAGTCAGGTCTGTGCAATACATCCAGGACACGTATGCCAGCCAGATGATACTCCTACGACAAGCCAGCTACACCTGTTGATAGTCAAGTTCTACATGACATGGCCCGAAACTAGCTGTGGGCCAGTGTAAGTGAACAGCCAGAGACATCACAGGAGTGACATACATCCACATATCTGCATTTGAAGGATGTCATCTCATACAGACTGCTGGCGGCAAGCTAGACGCACAGGTCACATGTCATTGGAAATGTACAGATCATACACATAGCGATGAAGGGGTACACGTGAAAAACAAAAACACAGACATGGATACGGCGCAGATATGTCCTCATGTCATAAAATCATCTTTGAAGCATCCAGACACACATAACGTGTGAATCCACATGTGGCATGGTGTGTGTATATGTGTGCCATGCCCATCTACACACAGACACATGTTGGATGCAGCAACAGCAGATGCAGTTGACGGAACACCAACAGCAAGCTCATGGGAACACATGACACACACAGGACATAGTCACATCGGGGCACGCTGGTACTTAGATGTCAGGTGTTAGTGTCCCTGTCCCTGGCATCAGGGGACATTTGCGGGTGTTGGTGACTGTGCCATACCAGTGATGCAGTGCTTGACACGTTTGTACTACATGCACACATGTGCAAAGTAGGAAGGGGAAGTGTGCCACATATGCCCCATCACACATGACATGTGTACACAGGTCATCACACATCTATTGTGCTAAAACATGAGGAGACATGTGCCATATCACTGCCTGACACACCTAGGCCCTGCACATGAAGGACTGCAATGACAATGACTTGATGTACAGCCGTGCATGAGTCTGACACCTCCATTCCATTCGTGTGCGCCTCCTATCACCTGTGTAAGCTGTGAAACGCACCGTACACACGCTCTGAGGACGTGTGAACGGTCCGTATCATCACATTGGTGTTCCCGCCGGAGTACGGGTGTGTGTACGGACTGTACACACGTACGTGTACTACCAGTGTGTACACGTACGTGTACGACCAGTGTTTACACGTACGTGTACGACCAGTGTGTACACGTATGTGTACTACCAGTGTGTACACGTACGTGTACGACCAGTGTGGATACGTACGTGTACGACCAGTGTGTACACTGCCGTAGTACACATAGGTGTACACACTGGTCATACATGTACGTGTACACACTGCACGTACACGTACGGGTACGACCAGTATGGACACGTACGGGTACGACCAGTGTGGACACGTACGTGTACGACCAGTGTGTACACACTGGTCGTACACGTACGTGTACACACTGGTCGTACACATACGGGTACGACCAGTGTGGACACGTATGTGTATGACCAGTGTGTACACTGCCGTAGTACACGTAGGTGTACACACTGGTCGTACATGTACGTGTACACACTGCTCGTACATGTACGGGTACGACCAGTGTGGACACGTACGTGTACGACCAGTGTGTACACGTACGTGTACGACCAGTGTGGACACATACGTGTACGACCAGTGTGTACACTGCCGTAGTACACATAGGTGTACACACTGGTCGTACACATACGTGTACGGTCGTACACGTACATGTACGACCGTAGTACACATATGTGTACACACTGGTCGTACACGTACATGTACACACTGGTCGTGCACATACGTGTACACACTGGTCGTACACGTACAAGTACGACCAGTGTGGACACGTACGTGTACGACCAGTGTGTACACTGCCGTAGTACACGTAGGTGTACACACTGGTCGTACACGTACGTGTATGACCGTAGTACACGTACGTGTACACACTGGTCGTACACGTAGGTGTACACACTGGTCATACACGTACGTGTACACACTGGTCGTACACGTACGTGTACACACTGGTCGTACACGTACGGGTACGACCAGTGTGGACACGTACATGTACGACCAATGTGTACACCTACGTGTACTACGGCAGTGTACACACTGGTCGTACACGTGCGTGTACACACTGGTCGTACACGTACGTGTCAAACGCACTGTGCAACTGGTGCCGTCGGGGTACGTGTCAAACGCACCGTACCTGTGTGCGGATAGCTAAATTACATAGGGACACATGAGGGACAAGTATTAGGGCCTAAATGCATGCTGGTTGTCATGGATACCGATTTTCAAGTTCAAATTTTCAATCATGTGGCCTGTAAAAGGCAGTTGGCAACTAAATACAATGTTGTAAAGTGGTTGTTGACTTCACATTATGCTCGAATTTTGAACCATGCAAAGGCACTCACTGGTGTATGTTTAAAGGGATTGGAGGAAACGTAGGATGCAAATGAGACTGACCAATCACTCTGTACTCCTGTAAATGAAACAGCCCAGCAAGGCAGATATAAGTCAGCCAGAACCCATGAGATGGCACTTGCCTGCACTACCTTTCACTCGACACCACTGCTGCTGCTTGTGCTTCCTCTGGCACCATGTCAAGGTCTGTGGCGAGAGCCCAGCCTTTCACCCATGAGGAGAATGAGGCATTGCTTGATGTCATCCTCCCACAGTACCCCAGCCTGTATGGGAGACCAGGGGAGCAGGTGAGTGCTGACTCCACTAGCTTTGACTGTGCACCTTTTTTGTGACTGTCACTTCTGGCATAGTGTCCAGGTGTGACAGACATGCAATGTTGTTTAGAGTGGGTCCCGGGGGGGAATGGCTTATGTCTCCCATGCAGAGCATGATGTAGTTCCTGTGTGCACTCCTCACTTGCATTGTGCTTACTGTGACATTCACTGCATAGTGCAAGTCACATTCAGCCTGCCCAATCCTTTGGGCAATTTTTGTTTTATAGTCCAGAGGTGATTTCCTGGCCCCCCCCCGGTGTGACAGGTGACTGTACCCACAGATGTGTGTGAGTTGAGTGGAGCTGTGGTGAGAGTGTCCAAATGATGTGTACGCCCCTTGGACATTGATGTGTGTGAATGTTCCTTGTCATGTGGGTGAGTGTCTATGTGGAGTGTTGCACCACAGCTGCATGGAGGAGGCAACAGCTCCACCCATCTGATGTGAGAAGTAAGCCGTGCGGAGTGTCTGACTTGCTGAGCTAGCACCACACCTGTGACACCCCACAGGCAAGTGGCACATGTGCAGAGTGAGGTTTGTATCCGCTGTTGCCAATGGCAGGTGATTGATCTGTGCCTGTGTGTGTCTGTGTACTCTGCTGAGGTTGCGTCAGTGGCCTGGGGCATGTGACTGATGGAGGTGCTGTCCATCAGCCTGATGTTGCATGTGATGCACAGGGTGTGTCATGATCAGGGAGTGTGTTGCACCCCTCATGCCACCTGTGTACTTTCAATGCCATGTTGTGCATTGGGGCTTCCACATAGGCTAATGTCCCTATGACGAAGGTGCTATTTGTTGCCAGCATACTATGCCCTGTTCAACATATCAAAGTTGTTCAAATGTGTGTCTCTGTGACATGGAGCAGGTGTAGTGATGTTGTCTCACTTTGTCATCCTCACAGGTAACTGCCTACGCCAAGGGGGAGATATGGAAGCGGGCCGTCAGGGCCGTGAGATCGGTGGAGGGTCGCAGTCGGCGCCTAGCCCAGGTGAGGAAACGCTGGCAGGACATCCGGTGCTGGACCCGGAGGATCGCCCGGTGGCAGCTGAAGGGCTCACCTCCACGCAAGCATGGCGGGGGCCGACGCCTGACCCACCAGATGAAGCGTGTCCTGGCGGTGGTCTTCCCTGACTTGGATAGGTGGTTACAGGAGTTGCAGCAGCAGGAAGGGGGTAGGTACATGTGTGTTTGTTGTGTGCCACCAGCTTTTGGAAGTGCTCAGTCGCCTGGATACACAGCGAGGGTTAATTTGTGCAGTGCATATCCTGTTCCCCAAAGTCAAACGGTGCTGTTCTTCCTCCCTTCCCCTCCTTGACATGTGTTCCCTGGTCTGTGTGTAATCACTATTGCACATGGTCATCTAGGCTGGCAGTTAATCCAAGTACACATTGCTTTCTGCATCATGTGGGGGGGGGGGGGGTCTGAGACATGTGTTGTTACCTTGCCTGTGCCCTGTCCTGTTCAGACATTTGGGGGGCCATATTAGTTGACACTGATGCTGAGTCTCAACAAAGGAGTGTGAGTATTCAAATGAACAGACTTGCAGCATGCATGACCGATGTTGTGGCCTCAGACATGATGTGCATGAGTGGATGAGTGGGAGATATGCATAGTGCCGGGACGGTAGCTCATGTTACAGTCAGATAATTCCAGGACCATGGAGCAGTGTTCCCACTGCAGTCCCCTAAGACACCCTTGCCTCAAAATCATGTGTGTCATCCAACACTGTGCCCATTCTCTGTGTGTTCAGCATAGTTTGGCCTCTGTGGCATTGTTCCCTGCCCTCATTTGTGTTTATCTAAAGTGTGCTACATGTGCCCATTGTACAGGCTGACCCCATTTTGCTTGTGCATCCTCACACTGGCCAGTGCCTGTGTGTCTATGTGCAACTATCTGTTGATGGTTGTTTGTCACAAATATGTGTTGGCAGCCTCACGAGGTGATGTGGAGTACATTTAGGAATTCTTGATGCACATTTGAGTAAACCCAGATTAAGAGGTGTAACTTCTGGATCTGTCTAAATAACATTGTCTCAGGTATGGGGGGTTTGTGCGGGCAAGGCCTACATGTCCACACCTTATGTCTCCTTGCCAGGTCTGACCTGTGTGTGATAATTGTCTGGACAGACACTCAACATGCAGTGACCCAGTCATGTTGTGCTGGGTTTAATGTTTGTGCTTTGCAGCATGTGTCAAAAATGCAAATACATGGCTCATGCTCATCCATTTTTGCCACCAGTGTGTGGTCGAGATGCTACGTAGTTTGGTCTGTGTGTGCTGACATCTCTGCGGACATTCTTGCTTGCCATGAGGGTGTCTCCTCAGTGCAGGTGCTTCTTATCCCGACACATTGCAGGCCCATTAGCTAATGCATTGTCCTGTGTTTGGACATGTGTGCCACTCCACATGACAGGCAGTGGGTCAGATGTGTTGCCAACTGTGTCATCATGGTACGGATGGCCATGTGACAGGTGGCATGATTCAAGTTTTTAGTCAAGAAGTATTGTACCTTGGCACTCACTACACTTATCAACATGTCTCAATTTTTGATATGCTTCATTTTGCTAGTTGGTTGTGAAGGACAATAATGTGCCTGCATGACAGATGTCTCCCAGGGAAGTGCAAAAGAAAGTACTTTTACACTTTCAGTGGACACGCTGGCACATTTTACAGAAAGGCACAGTTTGATTACCACTTGTTTTCTGATTATACATATCCATGTTCACACAGTGTGTTTGCATGTGTGTAAGTCCTTGGTTGTTGCTGATACCAACTTACGAGTGTCAAGTCATCCAGACCACCGTGGTGCCATGTATATGTACTTACTGATACCCCATTTCTTCTTTACAGTGGCTTATTAGAATTCGTCTGGCAGCTCATACAATGACTGTGTAAATGTATTTTTGTGTGCACCTCATTGTGTGACTTCTGTCATACAGGCATATGTGTCTTCTGTTCACAAAGTGGCACATTCACACATTCTAAACATGTACGTTGTGTAAAGTGTTGTGAGTCCCAAGAGATCGTAATGTTTTTGGTTATGGTTTCCAAAGTACTCACAGGTCTCAGAGTGTGGGGACACCTTCAGCATTGAGGTGTGTTATTTGGCCTTGGGTGCACCAATACTGTTTCGTTCACAGTGAACAAGAGGTGGCATGTCTTCATAGTCTTGCTGCGCTCAACTGTCCCCAGACACTAGCTTCTCAGTATAATTCGATATCAAGTTATTTGCTGTTGTGTCATAATCTCCATTGTTTCCAAGTGGCATGGTGGGTCAACCAACTGGGGAGTGCAGGGTTACATATGTGCGGACTATTCTAGATGTTACTCATGATGCATTTCCTGATGCACTGTGACATTTTTGTTTGGACTCATGAGTCAGGCGGAGGACCTGTCTAGTGACAACACTGACTACGACGCTGACGGGTCCGAAGCTGAACTCCTTGAGGGGGCGGAGGCTGCTACGACACCTGGCAGAAGCACTACATCTGTCACCGCCCCCTCCATTTCCATCACCGCCCTCCCAGTTGCTCCGGTCCCTTCTGTCCATGCTAGGCAACACCGTGTCTCCTTCGTGCCAGGCACCACACCCCCTGCTCCTGTCCCCCCTGCTGCCCTCACTGCAGAGTCTGTGGACATTCTGCGGCAGTTGCAGGTTGGCCAGACATCGATGCTGAATGTCCTCCATGGCCACACCCGAATATTGACACAGATGGTGTCGTACATGGAGGGCATGTCATCAGCGATGTCTGACTAACGGATGTTGCTGAGGTCCATGGACTCTTCACTGATGGCAGCAGTGAGTCTTCTGCAGTGCTTCGTCCCCCCCAACCCTGCACCATCCACACTTCCCACTCCCATACCTGTCCCAAGCACACACAGACATTCCCAAGCACGCACCCCACCAGACACAGGCAGCACACCACCACGTAAGGGCAAGCACACTCCTCCTGGCACACACACTCAGGGGGATGAAGGTACACCCACTGGGTCTGGGGCACACAGGCATACATGCAGCCACAGTCCGAGGCCGCATGCCGCACTACCCAGTCCCTCCAAGGCACTCCCCTCGGCTCCCCTACCACACAACCTGACAAGAAGGCCTACTTGGCTGTGCTGGGCCTCAGCCCCTCTGGCTCTCCAGCCCGCAAACGGGAACGACACTCCATGGGTAGGGGAGTTGAGTCCCCCCCTGTCCCCCCTCCCCCAGTAGCACTGCACCCCATCACTCCGACCCCCCCCCCTCCTTTGAGCCTGTGTTTTCTTCGGGTGAAGGGGAGACGCTGGACGACCTGGCAGCAGTGTGCAGCGCCGAGCTGACCTCCACCTTTGGCGCTGCCCCACCCCCTGTGGTGGAGGCGTACGTCCCTGCACCCACCACACCTACCCTTACACCTCCTGTCCCTGCGGTGCCTGGTCCTTCCCCACATGATGCCCCCCCCAGTCAACGAACCTGAGGGTTCTAATGTGCAGGCAAGCTAGGGGAGACGCATGGTCATGTGTCCCCCCCAGGACTCCTGATCTGGACTGGCCATGTGCCTTTGTAAATAGTGTCTTTTATACATTTTCATTTAATGCTGAATAAAGCATTTTCTTTTCACTTTGAACACAATTGCATTTCAGGTATTGATGTGGGTGCTGATGGTCCCGGAGTTGGAGTTGTGGTAATGTGTTATGTTTCAGGAAAAAGTTGTAGTCTGATGCTCATGGGGTGGACCATGGTATCTGCGTGCCATCACAATGTCTCTGCAAAGTATCTTTGCTCGTGTGTGCTATTTGTGTTTGGAGACATTGTCCCAAGGAGTGTTCCTTCCTCTGTGGCACCTGCAGGAAGTTGCAATTTTGTTGTGCTGACCTGGGTCTACATTTCCTTTGTTGGTGACGGATCCCTTCAACTATGGCCATGCCTGCTCAGCAATGTCTCCGGCTGCATCGTCTGTGCAATCCTTGCTAGTCACTGTACTTTTGTATTGAGTATGTTGTCATGCCTTAATGGCGACATTCAGCATTTTCCACACTATGCATGTGTGTTATCCCAGCCTAGCACACAATTGGTACTTGTTCTGCAGGGTATTTGGGCACCTGACTGACAATTGTGGGCATTGTATCTGTGGGAAGTCCACCCTATTCCTTCCATGAGAGGCAACATCTTGGTGCCTGTCCCAGCACCTGTACATACCTATCAGTCCTGGGATGTGCGTGACAGTGTGTGTTCCCTTTGGCTCTCTTAGTGTAGTGGGCATTGACATGACTATACAGTCTTGTGGCATGATCTCTGTGTGTGTATTGTGCTGCATCTGCCAGAAGTGGGTATGCATGTGTCATTTGTCCTCACACCCACATGTGTTGTGTCATGCAGTGGGGGAAGGACATCCATCCTCATGGGAGTGGGACACTGCTGTCAGTGATGTGTTGTTATGGCACTATCAACATAGTCGAACATTAGGGATGAGTACATACACCCATGGAGTTGTGCTCATCTGATCATGATGTACACACCCCCATGACTCTGGCCACTGCTGGGAGTGA
This sequence comes from Triturus cristatus, assembly GCF_964204655.1. NCBI lineage: Eukaryota > Metazoa > Chordata > Amphibia > Caudata > Salamandridae > Triturus > Triturus cristatus. The sequence goes on from NC_140591.1 coordinate 1,195,782,607, forward strand.
TATGCACCCAACCCTCACATGTCTCTGTCCACTGCTGGTATTCCTCTGCACCCACCCCTCACCTGTCTCTGCCAACTGCTGGTATTCCTCTGCACCCACCCCTCACATGTCTCTGTCCACTACTGGTATTCCTCTGCACCCACCCCTCACATGTCTCTGTCCACTGCTGGTATTCCTCTGCACCCACCCATCACATGTCTCTGTCCACTGCTGGTATTCCTCTGCACCCACCCCTCACATGTCTCTGTCCACTGCTGGTATTCCTCTGCACCTACCCCTCACATGTCTCTGTCCACTGCTGGGAGTGATAGGCACCCACCCCTCACATGTCTCTGTCCACTGCTGGTATTCCTCTGCACCCACCCCTCACATGTCTCTATCCACTGCTGGTATTCCTCTGCACCCACCCCTCACATGTCTCTGTCCGCTGCTGGTATTCCTCTGCACCCACCCCTCACATGTCTCTGTCCACTGCTGGTATTCCTCTGCACCTACCCCTCACATGTCTCTGTCCACTGCTGGGAGTGATAGGCACCCACCTCACACATGTCTCTGTCCACTGCTGGTATTCCTCTGCACCCACCCCTCACATGTCTCTGTCCACTGCTGGTATTCCTCTGCACCCACCCCTCACATGTCTCTGTCCACTGCTGGTATTCCTCTGCACCCACCCCTCACATGTCTCTGTCCACTGCTGGGAGTTATATGCACCCACCAATCACATATCTCTGTCCACTGCTGGGAGTGATAGGCACCCACCCCTCACATGTCTCTGGCCACTGCTGGTATTCCTCTGCACCCACCCCTCACATGTCTCTGTCCACTGCTTAGAGTGATATGCACCCACCCCTCACATGTCTCTGTCCACTGCTGGGACTCCTAGGCAGACACCCACCCACCCACCCGCACCCTTGGTGCTGTACACTGCTGTCCTGGCCATGAACACACCCCAATATACTGGTTATATGCTGCACCAGGCCCTAAGCCAACATTCCTGGCGTGTGTACGCCTTGTATCACTAATGTACTGGTGCCCTAGAGGTACGGGTGATGCGATCCGTACCCCCGCTCTGAGGGCGTGGGTATGGCCCATACCACCATTGTAGTGGTGATGTAGGAGTACGCGCCGTACCCACGCCCTGTGGGCATGGGTACAGCCCGTACCACCATTGGAGTGGTGATGTAGGGGTACGCGTGGTACGGGCCATACACACGCCCTCAGAGCGTGGGTACAGCCCGTACCACCATTGGAGTGGTGATGTAGGGGTACGCGTGGTACGGGCCGTACCCACGCTCTGAGGGCGTGGGTACGGCCCGTACCACCATTGTAGTGGTGATGTAGGAGTACGCACCATACCCAAGCCCTAAGAGCGTGTGTACGGGCCGTACCACGCGTACCCCTACATCACCACTCCAATGGTGGTACGGGCCGTACCCACGCCCTGTGGGCATGGGTACAGCCCGTACCACCATTGGAGTGGTGATGTAGGGGTACGCGTGGTACGGGCCATACACACGCCCTCAGAGCGTGGGTACAGCCCGTACCACCATTGGAGTGGTGATGTAGGGGTACGCGTGGTACGGGCCGTACCCACGCTCTGAGGGCGTGGGTACGGCCCGTACCACCATTGTAGTGGTGATGTAGGAGTACGCACCATACCCAAGCCCTAAGAGCGTGTGTACGGGCCGTACCACGCGTACCCCTACATCACCACTCCAATGGTGGTACGGGCCGTACCCACGCCCTCAGGGCATGGGTACGGCGCGTACTGCTACATCACCACTACAATGGTGGTACGGGCCGTACCCACGCCCTCAGAGCGTGGGTACGGCCCGTACCACGCGTACCCCTACATCACCACTGCAATGGTGTTACGGACCGTACCCACGCCCTCAGAGCGTGGGTACGGCCCGTACCACGCGTACCCCTACACCCCTACGGCCCGTACCACCATTGGAGTGGTGATGTAGGGGTACGTGTGGTACGGGCCGTACCCACGCTCTGAGGGTGTGGGTACGGCGCGTACTCCTACATCACCACTACAATGGTGGTACGGGCCGTACCCACGCCCTCAGAGTGTGGGTACGGCCCGTACCACGCGTACCCCTACATCACCACTCCAATGGTGGTACGGGCCGTACCCACGCTCTGAGGGCATGGGTACGGCCCGTACCACCATTGTAGTGGTGATGTAGGAGTATGCGCCATACCCATGCCCTCAGAGCGTGTGTACGGCCCCTACCACGCGTACCGCTACATCACCATTCCAATGGTGGTACGGGCCATACCCACGCTCGGAGGGCGTGGGCACGGCGCGTACCACCATTGGAGTGGTGATGTAGGGGTACGCGTGGTACAGGCCGTACACACGTTCTGAGGGCGTGGGTACATCGCATACACCTACATCACCACTACAATGGTGGTACGGGCCGTACCCCGCTCGGAGGGTGTGGTTACGGGCCTTACCACCATTGTAGTGGTGACGGGTACGCGTACGCGGGGATTGGTGGACACGCCCCGAAGTGACCAGACCCTGGAGGTAATGTATGGGCAGTATATGGTATTTTCTAAATTAGGTAGAGGTTATGTTTCCGGCCCCTCGCCCCCCCTTTGCCCCTGGGTGTTGTGCTGACCTTCTGCGGCGAGCGCGGCGGTTTCGGTGCACCAGGTCGTAGGCTAGGAGGGCCGGGATGACACGTAGGATGGGGTCCATGGCTGTCCGTCGCGTACCGCTGCTCCTTCGCGTCGTCCTCAATTTCCTGGGAGTTTTTGGCTGCCGTAAAAAATGATCCGTGCGGAGGGACGTAGGCACAAATCATACTTGCTGGTCCGTAGAACGCTGCCTGACTCCGTCCGGACGTCACGTACGCGATGTCCCGGATCGGAATTGTGGGAATTTTTTCATCGCACGTAGTTTTTTACGAATCGTACGGAAATGGTATTTCTGTACGAATCGTACTTGCTGGTTTGTAAGGTGCATTTACCGGGTACGAGCCGTACGGAGAATACGCCTAGTACGACCATTCGTACCCGGGTTTTACAGGATCAGAATCGGCACCTTAATGTTTTTGTCGACATTTCAACCCCTGGACTTACATTATTTAAAATGGGGTCATCATCGGGATGCAAAAATATATAGGATACACCTATAAGTGAGCAAACAAATTAGATTAGACACTCATTTTGGGTGAGCATTCATCAAAAAATTGTAGTGACTGAAAAAGTATGTGTCTGATACATATCAACTGATTTGGGGCAATTAGTCCACCAATCAAGAGAATCTTTAAACATCAGTCTTCAAACAATTTTCAAAATAAGTTTTCATACATGCTGCAATAAGATAGCATAGGTAATTTGAAATGTCACTTATAGTCACTTTCACTGTGCCGTCACCCCATTTTTTTGGAGCACCTTGTGTTTGATAGAACAAATATAAGTTTACTTCTCACTGTCAACAATCAAAGAAAAAGTTGCTGCCCCTTTTGTTTCAGAGGAATACTCCAAAATAGACTTGAAAGACAGTTCCTTGAAGTCGATAGCTATGTCTTGGGCTATCATGGCGTTGTGAACAACAAATCCAAACAGTTCTGGCTGACCGTGGCATCCCAGGCCAGCTATAGTGTTAGGAAGGCCCTGAAAACAGTACCTTTAGAAATGCAGGAAGTCAGCAACCTCTCACTGAGCCCCGAAGAGTCAGCATCCACAGACATCAGGCCCTTGAAGTCGCACGCATTGCAGAATTAATCTCCCTGCAGTTGGAAACGGGAGCGTGGGTGTTGGCAGGTGTGTGGACTGAGGTGCAAAGTGCAGCAGTGTGGCATGTGGTGCCCTCAGGCCATGAGGCAGGCAGCAGCTCAGTGATGGTTGTCCAGCGGCATCTGTGAGACCAGGACTGCAGTGCGAAGTGATGCGGTGATTGTCGAGGTGCTGGCAGGTCACGGTGCAAGCAGCGGCATCGTCACTGCTGATGCGCTGTCGTCGGCTGACGAACTGGAGTGAATGGTGCCAGCGTCTGTAGGCCAAGGCTGCGGTGTGGGATGAGGGCTGTGCTTTGTGTAACTTACGAGCAGTGCCCTCGTACCACGGTGCAAGCAGTTGCGCCTATGTCAGCGTGGAGCTTCAGCATCGGTGATACCGGGTGGTGGTGTTATGGGAGGCGGTAAGGAGTGCGGTGCACACAGGCCACGGTGCAAGCAGCGGCTTGGAGGCGGCAGTGGGTGGCATCGTTGGTGAGACCAGGGTTGTGGTGCGACGTGCGGAGGTGCCCTCTGCGGTGCTTTCAGGACACAGAATCAGCAGCGGCCTCATTTCTTCTGTTGCAGCACAAAACGCACTGTTCCCAGTGCTGGTAGCAGATGAACTTAAAGTATTTGCTGTTCTTGACACAGGGGGCAATCTCTACCTCAAGCCCTTGGAGAAACTCACACAAAGAAGTTTCAGAAAGTTCAGTCCAGTCCTTTCACTGCCCTTAACAGAAGCAGCCGCTGCAGGCCAACACAGCAAAGCACACAGCATAGTGGTAGTTCCTCCTCACAGCTTCTCCAGCTCTTCTTCTTGTCAGTCTTAATGATCCCAAAAGAGTTCTAAAGTTCAGTGGTCTGGGCCCCAATATTTATACTGCATTTCTCTTTATTCTCTTCGGCAGAGAGTGACTGTGCTTAGTCCAAACCAGTTTGGTCCTCTCTGGCTCAGCTTCTCGGCAGGAGGTGGAGACAGCATTGTTCAAGGCAGACCAGACCCTCTCAGGTGCAAGGAAATCTCCTCCCACTACTCTAAATGCAGCCCAGGTTTATTCAGACCAGCCTTGACTCATTCCGATAAGGCAGGAAACACCTCGACCCCCCCCAGTGGCTGTGAAGAGAATGCACATCCCCAGTCCCTGCCACTCCAAAGTCAGACAGTCAATGCACAGCCTAGCAGAGGCCCACAGGATGGCTAAGCAAGAAAATACCCAATTTCTAAAAGTGGTGTTTTTCAACAACACAATATAATAATCATTTTTACTAAAAGATGCATTTTTATATTCTGAAATCAGGCAGACAAAACTCCATCTTCCTATCTTGTCCCAATGGGAAGTTATACTTATAAGGTGTTATAAGTACGCTCCCATTCTATCCTTGGGAAAGATAGCCTTTCAATAGTGAAACACGAAATACACTGTATTTCACTAGCAGGACAGGTCATCCACACCAAGACATGTCCTACCTTTCACATGCACTGCACACTGCCCATAGGGGTACTTTGGGCCTACCTTAGGGGTGACTTACATGCAATAAAAGGGAAGGTTAGGGCTTTGCAAGTGGGTGTACGTGTCAAGTCGACATGGCAGTAACAACTGCACACAGACACTGCAGTGGCAGGTCTGAGAACCCTTGAAAGGTTACTCGTGTGGGTGGCACAATCAGTGCTGCAGGCCCACTAGCAGCATTTGATTTATAGGCCCTGGCACTCTCAGTGCACCTTACTAGGGACCTACCAGTAGATCAAATATGCCAATCATGGAGACGTCAATCCATAATACAATTTACAATAGGAGCACTTGCACTTTAACACTGAACAGCAGTGAGAAAGAGTGCGGAGACACTAAACCAACAAAAACAGAGTCAAAACCAGGAGGTCAGAAAGCAAAAAGAAAGGGGAAACACGCCAAAAGATGCCAGGTGTAACATGCCCCATCATCAATTGTTCTCCAAGGGCTTGTTGGCTTGCCCCTCCCCTGTTCTTGTGGAATTTCAGGGACCTGAAAGATTTCCTTTGGCATCCTAACCCGGCCGTGTGACCCTGCCACTGATGATTCCATCAGGCTGACTATGATCGGCTGTGCCTGATTGGGCAAATTAAATTGCCAGTTCCTCAGCGTGTTGTGAGCAAAATATATCTGTAGAAATGGACTGAAACACTATTGCCTAAAGTATGAAGAAAAATAAATTGGAGAAGACAAAACTAAATATATGTGATGGGATAAAAATGTAACCTCAAATCTAAGGACTAAATTGTATAATGACATAAGCAAGGTAGGTCACCTTCCCTACCTTCGTTCAATTAAGTCTTATGAATGATGACTTAACTTGCCATTTTCTTGCAATATGTACCTTTAGAGCAATACCTAACATGCTTCTGAAGGACACAATTAAAACACATAGCTTTAAAAACGACTTTCCACATTATAGTAAAATTGAGAGGCTTTATTCAGGCTACTCTACTGTCTCTGACCTCTATTTGTGACCATAACGAGAAAAGAGTTAAGAATCAAAACAAGATTGAGGACATTCTTCATTTATCTGAGAACAAGCGATTAAGTCTACAATTAAACTTGGAATGCTGTGTTGTGCCTCTTATCAAGATTACAAGATTTGTTACATAGGGCCAGATTTAGAAACAATTTGCTCTGTGTAGCCAGCACAAAATGTTTTTTGTCAATTATTTTCCAGTGAAAAACTTACATCAAGGGGGTGTTACATGGATGGTACATGGAGCATTCCCATGCAACCACTCATACTCTTTGAAGCAAAACCCTATCTATCAAACATTTGAGACAGTGTTTTGCCTTAAAACATTAATGCAACTTGAAAGCAGGCATTAAAAGGAGAAATGTTTTCTCCTTTCTTTTGCACTGTGCAGTGCACAATTCTTTTTAAAAAAGTTGTCTAGGAATAGTATTTTGTACTGTAAGGGAACCAGTTCCAGTACAAAACCCGTGGTACACTCACGCACACACCCTTGGACCATGACGACAAGGTGTGTGCAGAGGGATCAGCAGCAAAATTCTGCCCTGGCGTAAGGGAGAGCCATATCTCTGTAGCTGTGGCACTCTCCTGCTCTCTCATTCTCACGCAATGCAGCACCGTGCAGCATTTTTGGGCTGTTGTGCTCTTTAGTAAACAGCCCACAGTGTTTTAATGCCCTCTTGCCAAAAGGTGTGATGTCATAACCTGTGCAAAAGATTTTTTTTTTTTTTTTTTTTTTTTTTTTTGGAAAAAGTTTTTATTGAACAATAATTCGGTTACAAGTATGGGCCTACAACCACCCGGGCCGGCCGCTAGGTACATAAGGAAATATACACATATCAAGGCTGCAATCCGTTCCCAGGGCACTGCCCCGCAGTGGCTCAAGATAGTCCTCGAAGAACAGCAAGCGTCAGTCCAACAATAACAGAAACAAAAAGAAAAACAATAAAAACAAAAGGCGAGTTACGAGGGATACCAGTGCGGTTCAGGCTCCCCCCGGGAGACTCCAGTCAGAACATTTGAGCAATCCGCTATAGAGAGGAGTACCGGGAGGCCGGGGACGGAGGGGGGGGGGAAAGGGGGTCAAGGGAAATGAACGTCCATATGTGGTTGTTACAAAAAGCGCCAGGAGCCGTCAAGGGTCAGGGGGACATGGCGATATCAGTGTCTACCAGGGGGGGCGTACAGATGCCTCCGCGATACGCATTCCATTGACCCCAAATTCTACCCCATGCCCCCGGCTTGCCACGGGCCACATACACTGTCTTCTCCCGAAACATACACCAGTCCATATTCTCCTTCCATACTGACACGGTGGGCGGCCGTTGAGCGCCCCAATGTTGCGCTATATCCCTCTTGGCAATCATGTTCCCTAGGGCCGCCCACCGAGTCTGAGCCGCGTTGTAGTCATTGGGCTCCCACACATTCAGGACACAGCGACGCACCTCCGGCAGCAGCACAACCCCGGTGACCTGTCCCATAACCGTGTGGACCCGGCGCCAGTAGTCCGCCACCTCGCGACACTCCCAAAGGATATGAAGAAAGGTGGCGCTGAGCCCGCAGCCTCGTTTACAGAGTCCGTCGTCGGAGAATCCCATCGCGACCAAGCGCGGACCCGTAACATACACCCGGTGGAGAATCTTGAGCTGTACCAACCGGAGACGAGCCGGAATGGCAACCTCCTTGGGGGACGACAGTGCAGACTGCCAGTCTTCGTCGTCCAATTCAACCCCATCCCCAGTCCAAGCCTCCCGAAGGCGCACCAGGAGATCCGCCCGGTGATTAATCAATTTTTTATAAATTAAAGAAATAGTACTATCAGGGACATGTCCGTCAAGTACGCGGTCCTCGAGGGGCGAGGAAACAGGGATCATGGTCCCCTCCCCGAAGACCGAGAGCAGGGCGTGTCGAACCTGGGCGTAGCGGAAGAACTCCCTGTCGGTCAGCTCGTATTCGGCCTGGAGCACCGCGAAAGTCTTGACCGCTCCCTTGTGCCACAGGTCTCCCACTTTGCCGATACCAATCGTGTCCCACTGGTCAAACCCCTTGGTGGTCCACAAGCTGCCCAGGCGGTCGGAGGCAAACAAGGGAGTAGCACATGTCACTCGCTCACTCCAGCCCGTGGCCGCAGTGGCAGCCCTCCAGGTCCGCACAGCAATCTTAGTAGGACCCGTAAGGGTCCGGTCAGCCAGGCGGGAATAAAGTGCCCTGTTGTAGTTCCCGCCGGGAAGCAGGAACTTGTCCATCTCATACGCCGGATTCAAGCCGGGCGCATACGTGGCGTGGTTAATGGCAGATAGCTGCGAGGCCCAATAGTACCTGCGAATGTCAGGAAGCGCGATGCCCCCGTCATACCAGGGGAGAGTGAGCTTGGCAAGAGCAATACGCGCCCGGCCATTCCACACCAGTCTCCTCTGCAGGCTCTCCACCTCCCGAAAGTAGGCCACTGGGATAACGTCAAAGGAGTTCTGGAGTGCATAGAGGAACCTGGGAAGGGACATCATTTTAAACAGCGCGGCCCGACCCAGCGGGGACAGGGGCAGCCTGCCCCACCGGGCCGTGTCCTCCCGCAGCCGCCGAAGTGGACGCAGAAGATTCTGCTCGTAGCGAGCCACCGGGTCCAGCGAAACGTATATCCCCAGGTACTTAAAGCCGCTCAGAGATATTTGAATCGGGAGCCGAGGCGGCAGGAGAGGAGGACCACCAGCGATGGGATAAACGCAGGATTTAGACCAATTGATCGTGAGACCCGAATTGTTCCCAAAGGAGGTCAGAACGTCAAAGAGGACGTTGAGTGACTGCCGCGGTGAGGTGAGGTACAGGAGAATGTCGTCCGCATACAGCGAGACCCGATCTTCAAAGCCCGGGCCCCACCGGATCCCTCTAAGCGAGGGCTCCCAACGGAGCCAGGCAGCGAGTGGCTCCAGGGCGAGAGCAAAAAGCAACGGGGACAACGGGCACCCCTGCCTCGTGCCCCTGCCAAGGGCAAAGGGCCGAGAGACCCGCCCATTCACCACCACTTGAGCCATGGGTCCCGTGTAAAGGAGCCTCACCCAGCCAATAAATCCCTCTCCAAAGCCGAATTTATCCAAGACGGCCCAGAGGAATGGCCACTCAATAGTGTCAAATGCCATCGTGGCATCCAAAGAAACCAGCACGGCCGGTTCGGAGAGGAACTCCGCCCTGGCGAGGACCCCGTGCAGACGCCGCAAGTTAAGAGCGGTGTTGCGGTGCGGGATAAAGCCGCATTGGTCCGGATGAATAAGGTCGCACACTACACTCAACAATCGATTGGCCAGGACTTTCGCCAGGATTTTAGGCTCCGCATTGAGCAGTGAAATAGGCCGGTAAGAGGTACAGCGGTCACGAGGCTTGCCCTCCTTGGGAATAACGACTATAGTGGCCAAGCGCTGGTCGGCAGGAAGGGAACCCGCCGCAAGAGAGTCGCGGAACATGCGGCCGAGGAAGGGCGCAAGCTTATCAGGACGCAATTTGTATAGTTCAATGGGCAGACCGTTAGGACCCATAGCCTTGCCCGAGCGAAGGGAACGAATCGCGGTCGCAATTTCATCCGACGATAAGGGGGCGTCCAACCGCTCCCGGTCCTCAACGGACAGGCCGGGCAGAGCAATATCTCTCAGTAGGAGGCGAGAGTCATCCTCGTCCCTGTCAGTCACCGGGGAGTACACCGCCCGGAGGTGATCAGCGAAGCATTCCACAATCTCATCCGGCTCAGTCACACACACACCATCCGCAGCACGCAACTCGGGGACCACACGATTCACTCTCTCTTTTTTGTCCAGCCACGCAATCAACTTACCCGCCTTGTCCCCTGCGTCATACAATCGGCCCTGCCGCTCCCTATACATAGTTTTGGCCGCGTCAGTGACCAGGGACCTATATTCGAACTGTTTCAGGCTAAGGGCATGTAGTCCGTCCGGAGTAACATTCGCCTCCAGGGCCGACTCCAGCCCCGAGATGTCAGTCTCCAGCTTTACCACCGCCTCGCTCCTAACCTTCTTGGCCACCACTATCTGGGCGAGGGCGTGTCCGCGTAGCACAGTTTTAAAGGCTTCCCAAAGGGACAACGCAGACGACACCGACCCCTCGTTTTCACTGAAGTATTGGTCCATGGCCTTAACCAGGCTGTCACGAGTCACAGGGTCCCGCAGGTACCAGGGGTTAATGGGAGCTATCCGACCCGCGGACCGCGACCCGGTGTCAAAGAGAAGCCACAGCGGAGAATGGTCGGAGATACCACGCGCCAGGTGTCTGACCTCTCGAATCCGACCAGTCTGCGCCGCGGGCATAAGAAAGTAGTCTAACCTGGAGAGACTCCCATGCGCCCCCGAATGAAAGGTGAACTGACACTGGGTCGGATGCAATAGTCTCCAACTATCTACCAAGCCGAAGGTCTCCAACATCCCACCCAGCCATGACTGGGCAGCGGGGAGGGTCCTAGGTGGGTGACGATCCAGTTCACCCGAAACCACAGAATTAAAGTCCCCGCCCATGAGCAGGAGGCCGTCCGGAAGGTCAAGCAGCATTCGACCCAAGTCAGTGAAGGTGGAGTTCTGGAGGCCCGGGGGGACGTAGACTGAAACCAGGGTAAGGGGCTGCCCCTCCCACCTCCCAGTCAAACACACATAGCGCCCCCTGTCATCAGAGACTATCCTCGTGATCTCCACCGGAAGGGAGGTTCGCAGGAGAATGCCCACCCCCCTGGAGCCAGTTGTGAAACCAGAATGGGCTACGAGGCGGTATCCCCCCCTGTTCATCGCATGGCAGACACTGCCGACCAAATGCGTCTCCTGGAGAAACACCACATCAGGAGTCAAACGACGCAAATATTGCAGTACAACACCCCGCTTAATACGGTCCCCCAACCCATTGACGTTCCATGACATAATCCTCAACCCGTCTCCCCCCATCCCATCCAATAGCTCAAGAGGCCCCCAGCCCGCAGCACCGCTCCCAAATATGGATAAAAATCAATACCTCGCCCTGTAAACAAAAAACACACAACTAAACAACCCCTCTTCCCCCCCAACCCCACCCCAAGTCCAACGCCCCCCACCCTGCACCCCTGCGGGCCAAAGACCCCCCCCAACTTGCAGTGTGCCTGTCGCCCCATTAACCCCATTCTACAAAAAGACCCCGGAGGAGGAAAGGGACCCGCACCCGCCCGCACCCCTCACGGGTCCTGGTAAAGCACAGTATACAAAAGAAGTAAGACCCAACTGTACAGTGCCAAGCCGTAAAAAGTAAGGACCAAAGGTCAGTCTAAGGGGACCCGTCACCTGCGGTGCCCCCAGAGGGCCCGGGCCGGCCACCCCCGTCCGGCAGCGAGTCCAGCCAGTCACTTGCGGCCACAGGAGAGTCAAAAAAGGCTGTCCGCTCTCCATGCTCCACTCGAAGTTTCGCCGGGTAGATCATTGAGTACTTCAGGCCTAGCTCGCGGAGACGGCGCTTCACCCCTTGGAATCCCATCCGCTGTTTCTGGACCAGTTGCGTGAAGTCCGGATAAAAGTTGATGGTCGAGTTCTCGTAGCGGACCGGGCCACGGGTCCGTGAAGCCTGCAGAATAGCATCGCGGTCCCTGTAGTGGAACAGTTTAGCCACGATAGGCCTCGGGGGGGCCCCCGGCCGCGGCCGGCCGCCCGGAACTCGATGGGCCCGCTCCACAGCGAAGAATTTGCTTAGGCCAACCGGGGACAGCTGTTGCAGGATAAGTTCCTCGACCACGAGGTCCACCGGGCGGCTGTCGGAGGACTCCGGTACCCCAATGATGCGGATATTGTTGCGTCGGGCCCGTCCCTCGAAGTCCTCAAGCCGCCGGGCCATATGGTCGTTGACCACTCTAATGTCCCCAAGCGCGGCCCGCAGATCCGACACCTCCGCACCCAGGGTGGAGGTCCGTGCATCAAGGGCCTGGACCTTCTCGTTGGTTTTAGAGAGGTCGGCCCGAATCAGGGTGACGTCGATCGCGACAGTGTCGATCTTACGGGCCAGGGCCTCATATTGCTTCGCGATAGTTTCCCTGATGCCCTCGATGGCGCCCATAATGTCCTGCAGGGAAGGTTCCGCAGCGACGGTCGTGCCTCCCCCTGCAGCATCCGGGGAGAGGCCAGCAGCGCCAGGGGACCTCCTGCCCTGGGTATAGCGGTCCATGTTGTTGCTCTGGACCGCTCCCCCGCGCAGTGAAGCCTTGGTCTTGCGCCCCTCCGGACCCCCTTTGCCCGCCATGTGAGCGCAGTCACCCAATGGGACCTCCGATCAAGGGGTGCGCGGGTGCCAGCGATAGGACCACAAACCGTCGGTGTAGGGGCCGGAGGCGTCAGACCCGCCAGTAGCAGATGAAAGCAAACCTCGGGCAGAGGCCCAGGAGGCACCTTGCCACCTTGAGCACGCACGCCAGCTGATCTCCTGAAGGCCAAAACCGAAACCGAAAGTGCTGAATCGGTAACTGGCACCGCGCTGAGGCCGCTGTTGTTCAATTGCAGCCCGGCCCCACGGGTCACCTTCACCCCGGCCACCTCCGTCGGGTGGGTCCCAAAAGTTCCGGCGACGATAACTCAGGATTCCCAGGTCCGATTAGAGTTTTGAAAAGAGATATATGATTAGCTGGTCTTCATCTCCCAGATTCCATACACCAAATCAGGATAGTCTCAGGATATATTCCGAGGAGCAGAAAGGGTCCGGGGAGCCCTGTGCTCACGCGACCATCTTGGATGCGCGCTAAGCTCCTCCCCCTGCAAAAGATTTTTTGCCTACAATACAAGGGCCATCTTGGAGGCATGTGATGTGTTTTATTCTGCAGAATAAATCGTAGATTGTTTTAGGATCCCTGCATTTTCTTAATTCTTCTTGAATGTATAAATTGATTGTACATGTTTATTTTATTGTAATATAGTTTTGTTTAAAGATGTGAATCCTAACATAAAATAAAATCAACACAATTCTAAAAACTCAGATTTGTGAAGACACGAAGACGCCTTCATTGAGAAGGACAAACATCTTTCCGAATAGATCTTGTCTTTCTGTGTGGCAGATGAAAGTTTATTGCCAGAGAGCAAGAGATGACATCTGCACTAATTATTAACTGGCACAACTAAGAAAGACTTCAAACTTATGAGCACTCATAGCTTGGTCATTCATATTGCATCAACAAAACACTTCTTCTGGCCCAATGATAAACATTAATGTAAAGAAAGGTAGATGTAGGCTTAGATAAAGTTGAGGTCTTACCTTATGCATGTACTTCAGAAGTTATTAGCAAGAGGATGCTCCAGATTGAAATCCCCATGGAGCTCTAACATTAAGATGAAATCTGGAATAGATATTATCGTAGAAATGTTGCCCCAGTTCAGGGCCCATACTACACCAGCTTCCAGCAGGAGTACATGCTGCTCAGTTCTTCAGGATCACTGACATAATATTGATACATACAATATCAAAACACAAAAATATCTGAAAAAAATATGGATATAAAAATATTGACTTCCTATACCTAACTAGTAAAACAGGAATATTGAGACCACAAACATCGTTTTTAGAAACGTGCTGAAACAGAATATCGAGTTGGACATGTCAGCTTACACAAATATCGAGTTGGAAATATCATGATTCAGAAATATCGACTAGTTATGAAAAACAATTGGTCCTTCAAACAGAATCAGTACTATATTGTAATAAAGATGTCCAGCCGGACACTTAATTTAATGAATCAAGGTAATTAGTAGTGATCAAACACAAGGTGATCAAGTGGGACACAGTCCTGTATCCTGCAAGAACAAACAGAAGACATTCACAAATAAACACACATTTTTCAGGCAAAACAGGGAAAAGCTTTTCGCCAATACAAATAATCTGGGCAAGCTTTTTGAGTCAACAGCTGTTGCACTAGTTTTAACAAATCAGTTTAACGTGCAAGCTGTTAAAAAAGTCAACGTTTCGATCCGTAACTAGATACTTGGATCATCATCAGTACAAGGAGATTTGTAGGCCTGAAGTAATACGCTTCCTGGATCGGAAGGGTGGAGGTTCAGTGAGCTTGGGGAAGTAAATAATGCGGAAGCGAAAATGGAATCCACATGGTTTGAGAACCGCTGTAATGAGCGTTCTAAGTTAAGAGTCAAGGTTGCTTTTAGGAAAACCTTAATGACAGAATCGGTGCCACCATGCATTGATGGCAGAGTAGCGTCCGATTTAGCAAAGCGCTGGCTTGGTGCCGATCACTCTTCCAGCCGGTAGCGTGAGTAGGTTTCAAGTCGATCTCGAGCACAATCGCAGGGATGATCCTACATTTTCGCTTTCGCATTTTTTTTAGGGGTTTATAGGGGGGGAAGTCATTTATTTTTGATGAATTAATAATTAGATGTTAATTTATATTAATTAATTGATTGAAAATTGATTATGGAAATTGTTTTATTAATTTAGGTGTGGGTTGTGGGGTTTATAGGGGTCAAGGGTGGGAAGTAATTTATGTTGTTTAATTAATTAAAAATGAGTTGTTAATGAATATTAATATATTAATTGAAAATGAAATATGGAATGTGTGTAATTATTTTTAGGTATGGGTTGTGGGGTTTATAGGGGTAAAGGGTGGGAAGTAAATTTTGTGTGATTAATTAAAAATTAGTTGATCATTAATAATAATTATTTATATTTAATTAGAATACTTGTTCATATTTTTTGTGCTGGGTTTTATTGTAATAGGTGTACAGTGTGTGGAGTAAATTAATTTCACTTACTTTATGATTAGTTGTTAATAACTAATACTTTTTTAATTGAAAATACGCTTTAATTGTTTAATAACATTTTCTTGACAGTTTAATTTTAGAAGTGGGTTGTGGGGATCATAGGGGTAAAATGTAAGAAGGTAAATAATTTCAATAAGTTTTAATTTGTTTTTTAATTAGTAATATTTCTTTAATTGGAAATTGATTATGTTAGTTGAGGAAGTACATTTTTATTTTTATTTAGATGTGGGTTGTGGATTGTGTGGTGTTATAGGGTAGGAAATGAAAAAAGTAAATTTATGTAACAATTAATGTTTTTGTTTCTAAATAATTTTTAATTAAAAAAATGTCTTTGTTTGGAAATTATTTTTTGAGTTTATTTAATATATTATCCGTAGGTATTTGTTATATGTATTTTACATTATAATATGTTTTGGGGGAACATTTATATTAAATATATTTGTATTTGAATTTTTAACATATTATATATATTTTTTTTTTTTTTTTTTTTTAAAACCTTTATTCGTATAAGTCAGATACACAGCTATTCAGCCGACATCCCGGAGGTTCGGCAGCTAATCAGTCAACACATGAAGTCCTCCATAGCTCTAATGCAGGATAAAGACAAAGGTTTCATTTTTGAAAACTACCTACAATAAACACAACAAGCAAGGCAGTATACACCACGAATTCGTGCCAGTTCCCAGCGGGGGCGCGGCCCCATTTCCAACATCAAATCAAAGCCACCGATCGGGAGGATGAGGGAGAAGCAGAGGCGCTAACATTCTAACGGAGGTGCATCAGAAAGACCCAAGTCGGAAGTGAGGCTAGGGGGAAAGTTGCTCCTCTGGTGGTTCAATGGCAAGAGGCAGACATATGCCCCCCCTAAACATATTATATATTTTTTAATGTATTTTATTTTTTACATATTTTTATTGCTGTTCACATTTTGTTCGTTTTTAATTTTGAACTAACTGGAGTGAGAATATTAATTGTTACTCTGCTGCAATCCAACACTTTCCTTACTGTTGCACTCACTGGAGTGGGAATAGTAATTTTGACCCCTCCGCTATCCAACAATTTCCCTACTTTTACAATTATTGGAGTGGGAATAGTAAATTTTATCCCTCCACTATCCAACACTTTCTCTACTGTTGCACTCACTGGAGTGGAAATAGCAATTTTTACCCCTCCGTTATCCAACACTTTCCCTACTGTTGCACTCACTGGAGTGGGAATAGTAATTTTTACCCCACCGCTATCCAACACTGTCAGTAGAGACTGGAGTGGGAAATTTAAGTTTGAATATTTTCTTATAGTTTATTGTTTTAATTTATATTAGAATTTTTTTAAATTAGATTTTATGTTATTGGTACATATATACCTATCTATATATATATTCACTGAAAAAACCATAGGTTTCACTCATGTTATAGTTAGCTGGACATTTTACTGATAAAAAACCAATGAAATTATAGTTAGTGCAGGCAACTATAACTCACAAGACCGCAATCCTCTGCTGATGCTAATACTGTATTTAGACACTTATTTGCCCATGTCTTCTTCCATAAATTTTTAGCTATACATATATTACAAATATTTTTTTTTCATAAAGACACATATGTCATCAGCAGAGGATTGCGGTCACGTGAGTTATAGTTGCCTGCACTAACTATAACGGGGGAATTTCATTGGTTTTTTATCAGTAAAATGTCCAGCTAACTATAACATGTGTGAAACCTATGGTTTTTTCAGTGAATTTGCAAGGTTTTTTAAATGCTAATTCCTAACTATAACGTGTGTGAAACCTATGGTTTTTTCAGTGAATTTGTACGTTTTTTTAAATGCTAAGTTACTTTACGCCATTCGTGGCGTGCGCGCCCACTTAACGCAGTTCGTTCCGTGCGCGCACGGTGCGCGCACAGTGCGCTTCGCGCACCGTGCGCGCACAGTGAGCACGCGGTTACGCTGGATGGGCCATGTACGCACGATGCGCTTATGCGATCTATGTGGTAACCCGGAAGGAGTATTGGCCGCGTCAGCCCCCCGCCAGTGTAATCTGAGGAAGTAGCGAACATTCGGTGGTCCCGCGGATCGGTGGACAGCTGACAAGAGTCAGAGGACGCCGGTAGTTGTTCCCAAGACTTACGGGTAAGCGCGAGTGATTCCACCTCATTACATGTAATGCGGGTATTTGGGATTGTGCCGGAACGAGTTATTGCTGATATTGACATTTCAAAACACTTAGTCGGCTAATACTCAGTACTTTATCACCCACGTGCATCCAACAGCAATCATGTCGACATCGGCAGACGCGCTACGGGCCAGAGAAGCCGTAGCAGATGCTTTGTTTTTAAATGTACCGGACAACAAAGTCGTGTCTGATGAACCTACCACAAACACAAGTACAAATCAAAACCTAAAGAGCATGCTCAAGAATCTGGAAAAGTTACTCCGGACTGAATTAACCAAATGGTGGGAAAAGAAGAGTTTGGAGAAATACAGGGAAGTAGGAAGGGTGCCCCGGGGGCTTCGAATATTAATTGCTCCATCTTTTGAAAAACCGAACCCAGCAATGTTAAAGGAATGGGCGAATAACAATTTAGAGGCCACCATGAACATGGTATCTATCCTCATCAAGTATGCTGAAATTGATAGAGAAGAGATCATTAAGGAAATAGACAAAATCAATGCACAACTAGACGGACATGAACAAAAAGATTTTATCAAAAAGAGCAGAGATGATATAGACACAAGGCTTAAGAAACATGAAGAAACCATTAAGGCTCGAAAAATCAGGAAATTTGCTCGCGATAAAACAGATTACGAGACTGGCAGAGTATTTACATTTTCCAAAAAATTTGATAACGCAAAAAGACAAGCATTGGTTCCAAAATCAACGGCTATCAATATCACTACTCCGAGTACAAATGATCCATCTAGCTCTGAACTCAGTTCCATAAGTAGCCCCTACTCCAGCTTAGCGCATTAGCGTGCAGCGCTTGACCAGTGTACAGCTACTGCTGCTTTTAAACCCCCGTTTTGTGTACTTTGGTTTGTTTTCGTTTTTATTGTATTCCCTGCTCTTAATAATCACCCTTGCCTACCAGCTTAGCTCATTAGCGTGCAGCTCAGCGCATTAGCATGCAGCGCTCGACCAGTGTACAGCTACTGCTGTTTTTAAACCCCCGTTTTGTATATTTGGTTCGTTTTCGTTTTTAAAGTATTCCCTGTTTTTAATAATTGCCCTTGCTTACCTGCACTGCTGTCACCTCAACTTGCACTCTAATTGGACTATCTCACCGCATTTTTTTGCGGGTCCCTCGCCCTTGTCACGGTGGCGGCCATCTTGCGTGAGGAGCGATCCATTTCGCGCTCTAGTCTTCATCTAGGAGGCTCGACCTCCATAAATGGCAGGTAATTTCAGGGCTCGTCCCTACTCCAGCTTAGCGCATTAGCGTGCAGCGCTTGACCAGTATACAGCTACTGCTGCTTTTAAACCCCCGTTTTGTGTACTTTGGTTTGTTTTCGTTTTTATTGTATTCCCTGCTCTTAATAATCACCCTTGCCTACCAGCTTAGCTCATTAGCGTGCAGCTCAGCGCATTAGCGTGCAGCGCGCGACCAGTGTACAGCTACTGCTGTTTTTAAACCCCCGTTTTGTATATTTGGTTCGTTTTCGTTTTTAAAGTATTCCCTGTTTTTAATAATTGCCCTTGCTTACCTGCACTGCTGTCACCTCAACTTGCACTCTAATTGGACTATCTCACCGCATTTTTTTTGCGGGTCCCTCGCCCTTGTCACGGTGGCGGCCATCTTGCGTGAGGAGCGATCCATTTCGCGCTCTAGTCTTCATCTAGGAGGCTCGACCTCCATATATTGTAGTCATGCAGACGCGCAGCGTCATCGCGCAGCGGGGTCGCCGGTCTTCCGCCGGAGTTACGCCAGAGTTCAGCCCGTCTGCGCCCGTCCGCGCTGAGGACGGGCTGCAGGTCGGGCTGGACCCGGTTTTCGTACCTTCGTTCCCTGGTAAGACATTTATGCGTTATTCTTCATCTGCGCTTTTGGCTCTCAGACCTCCCACATGCCCCTCTCTACATTGTTTTACTCCGCTGGGGTTATTACATTCTCGCCGCTGTACGGCCTGCTCTTCCTCTTTCCATCCCCTTGTCACCTGTTCTACTAGCTTCTGTTCTTCTTCCTCTAGGTCCACAGCTTTTCATAACACTGGGTTTCTATTAAATGCGCGCTCGCTAATCAAACATAATCTTGCCTTCCACGATTTTGTGGACGAAAGGCAGCCAGACTGGGTTTTTATCACAGAGACCTGGGCCACTGACTCCTCGGGTCATGACCTTCTTCTAGCCATTCCTGAGGGCTACTCCTTACATAGGCATGATAGACCTAAACGTAGAGGAGGAGGCATTGCCATTCTTTTTAAATCCTCCTTGCTATGTACGGTTAATCCACTTTCCTCGCCCCAAGATCGCTTTGAAGCTCTATACTTCTGTATTACATGTGCCCCTTCAGTCTCTTTTACGGGTATACTGACCTACAGGCCGCCTGGTCACAGAGCTAATTTTGCCTCGGACATATTGAGAATCCTTGAACCTTACTTCGGAAAGCCCTCCTTCACCATTTTAGGTGACCTCAATTTCCATCTCGATGAGGTTCACTCTAAGGATACTATATCATTGGTTGAATCACTCGGAGCTTGTGATCTCATTCAGCTTGTTACCAATGCTACTCACATAGCAGGTCACATCCTTGACGGGGTTTTCTCTAATGATCTAAGACTCTCCAGCGGCACACCTTTACCGTTGGTGTGGACAGATCATCTTGCGGTTCCTCTGCAGTTAGCCTTTTCTACTTCTCATTCGACTAAGAAAGGGACTACCCCTTTCGTTTCTAGAAGAAATTTTAGAAACCTTACGAATGAGGCTTTTGCTCCTTTTGTTCCTACACCAGAGGCTCTCTCCCTAAAAGACGCGGATGAGGCAGCACAAGATCTGCAGGATTCCATCACTAATGCAGTAGAAAAACTTGCCCCTGCATCCCTGCGATATGTAGCCCGGCGGAAACCATCAGCGCCATGGTTTTCGGACCATCTTAGAGTATTAAGACAGGGTTGCAGAAGCAGTGAGAGTAGATGGAGGAAATCCTGGGATCCCATGGATAGGGAGGCCCACAAGTCTGCTCTACGGGAGTATAAGCAGAAAGTGATAATGGAGAAGCAGGAATACTTCTCCAACCTTACCAGTTCACTCACCTCCTCTAGGGAGCTTTTTAAAATTGCTGACTCGCTGTGCTCCCTCCAACTTCCAGATCCCGTAGTCAGCTCTCAACGTCTTTGTGACGACATTGCAGACTTTTTTCATACAAAAATCCTTGATATTCATACTTCCTTGGAAGTACAACGTCTCTCCTTGGCTGAAAATCTCCCTCCAGGCATAAGTTCTTTTGAGACACTGGATATAGTCCCTTCCAGCCTCCTTTCTGTTTTTCCTTCTATGTCTCTGGAGGGATTGAATCTTCTTCTAGACAAGACGAAATCCTCCTCTCCACTAGATCCATTGCCTCTCAAAAAGCTAAAAGAGTGTAGGAACAGCCTCTTTCCTCCCCTACTTGAGGTGATGAACAAGGCAATTGTTCAAGGTACTTTTCCATCAATATGGAAGAAGGCCATTGTGAAGCCGCTCCTTAAGAAGCCTTCACTCGATCCCGGCCTCTTGAAAAATTTTAGACCCATCTCTCTGCTCCCTGCACCTGCTAAAATTCTAGAAGCACACCTGAATCGCCATTTATCCTCTTTTCTTGAAGCTTCGGAGTATCTTGACATTACCCAGCATGGATTTCGAAAACATCATAGCACAGAATCTGCCCTCACCTCTGTAGTCGACAACATCCGACGCAAGGTTGATGCTGGACAAACTACTGTTCGTGTGCTATTGGACCTCACAGCCGCATTCGACACTCTGTCTCCTGCCATTCTAACATCTCGGCTTAGGGAGGCAGGTGTCACTGGCTCGGCCCTGAGTCTCCTCAACTCCTTTCTTCTTGATAGGGAACAGAGAGTTATGCTCGGCAACCACCTCTCCCCAGCAAAGTCTTTGCAATGTGGGGTGCCACAGGGGTCGGCATTAAGTCCGACCCTGTTCAACATCTACGTGGCCCCCCTTGCTAGGCTAGTAAGATCGCAGGGGATGGAGGTGGTATCATACGCCGATGACACCCAGATCATGGTCTCACTCACTCAGTCCTCTGTCATAACATCTGCCTTTAGCTTCAGGTCCTGTATGCAACGCGTTGCAGATTGGATGGTTACCAACTCCCTGAAGCTAAATGGCGACAAGACTGAGGTCTTGATCTTTGGGAAGGACCAAGATATCTGGTCGAATGAGTGGTGGCCCTCCTCTCTTGGCACCTGCCCCACTCCCTCTCAATCTGCCAGAAATCTGGGTGTAGTGTTCGATACTTCACTCTCGATGTTCTTACAGGTGAATCGGACTGTTTCGACCTGCTGGGGCGTGATCAGGACGCTCAACAGAATTCGCAGCTATCTGTCTCTTCAAGCACGCAAGCAGATTGCAGTCGCCCTTGTTGGTTCCAGGTTGGACTATTGCAACTCTCTCTACATGGAATCCAACAAGGGCCTCATACATCGACTGCAAATCGTGCAGAACGCTGCTGCACGTTTTGTCCTGGATCTTTCCAGGGCCTCTTCTGCTACTGCTGCGAGGAGAGACCTTCATTGGCTGCCTATTCAGCACAGAATTTATTTCAAAATTCTGTGTCTGACCTATAGAGCACTCGAGGATGGATCTAAAGGCGCTATCAGCTCCCTGCTTACCCGTTACCACCCCACAAGGTGTTTGCGCTCTTCGGGACTATTCCAACTTGTTGTCCCTCGCTTTAAGCTCACCAGATGGGGAGCCAGGGCTTTTTCAGTCGTTGCTCCACAACTCTGGAACATCTTGCCGATGGAGATGAAGACCTTACCCTCTCTAGCGCTGTTTAAAAAGGCCCTAAAAACGTGGTGCTTTTCTAGAGCTTACACAGGTTGAGGTGCAGGGGCTTTGTTATGAGCTGGATTTGGAATTAGGCGCCTTGACGCCCATTGGGCTATGTTTGCGCATGATAAGATCCCTTTTATTATTAGGTGCAGGCAGAGGGGGCAGAGGGAGGAAATGGCCCCCAAAATGAATGAAATCACAACCTCAGACAAAACAGTGATCAACTTATCTGATATTGAATTGTCGATTGCTGAATTACAACTACTCTCGCTCGGTCTTTCATATTGTCCAAACAATAATTTTAAATACACTCAGTCACGAGTGGATGTTTTCAAATTTATTCGAAGGCTAAAATTGTTAAAACACTTTAAACAGAATAAAACAGATACCATTATTAATATGGAACCTACCAACACATCTGAGGGCAATTTACAAGTATCTGATGTTCAATTACTCAGATCTATGCATGCACTTGCGCAGCCTAATGAAATGTCTACTAATTCAACCCAGGAAGATCTATCAGCATTGGGCATACGTAACAGTACCACCAGTTTAACCTCTTTTCGTCCAGCGTCTGTATTTATACCGATGATGCCGAAAGATGCAATCGATATCTTTAATGACTGTGTAATAGAGGATTTGAAGCAACTAAACAAAGCCGTTTTACGTAAAAACAAACAAAGAAAATACAAGGAAATTCAATACTCCATCCTCATGCGTAAACTACAGTCCAATGAAAATATCATAATTAATAAATCAGACAAAGGTAATATAGTTCTCTGGCCTCGAGAACTATATATGCAAGAAGCCAACAAACACCTGAATGATGAAAAATGTTACAGAAAAGCAACATTCAATGATCTAAGGAACATTAAAGAATCAACTTTTAAAGAACTACATCAATGGAAAAGAACAGGACTCCTGAGTAAAAATGAATTTGATTTCCTCAAAAATGACTACCCTATTACTCCTGTGCTTTACTTCATCCCCAAGGTGCATAAGAATGTTACACCAGTACCTGGGAGACCTATCATCTCGGCCCAGAAGGGACTATTAGAACCTATGTCCAAATATGTGGATTTTTTCTTACATGAATTTGTAGAATCTTTACCTTCATATATACGTGACACTGGCCATTTCCTATCTAAAATTCAAGGAATCAAATGGAAACACGAGTATGTTCTGATTGTCATGGATATATGTTCCTTATATACGAGCATACATCATTCGGATGGAATAACAGCAGTTAAATATTTTCTTTCCAAACGTAACATTGAATTTTATCAGCATAATGCCATGTTGTTGAAAATGATTGAAATCTGCTTGCATAACAACTATTTTTAATTTAACAAAGAAGTTTATCAGCAATTACGTGGGGTGGCGATGGGGGCGTGCTTCTCTCCCAGCTACGCGTGTCTCCACGTTGGTTGGTGGGAGGAGTGCGTCCTCAAAACCACCCACGGGATGCTGTATAACACTCATGTTAAACATTGGTGGCGTTTCATTGATGATGTTTGTGGTGTATGGGAGGGGTCAATGGAATCAGCGAGTCATTTTGTCAATGAGATTAACATTAACAACTTGAATTTGAATTTTTCTGCAACCATTAGCAACGAATCTGTGCAGTTTTTGGATGTGGAAATATATATCAAACATAATACAATCCACACCAAATTACATAGAAAAAGTACTGCAGGTAATGCTGTACTTCACGCCAGCAGTTTGCACCCCAACCACCTAATAAAAAGTATCCCCTATGGGGAATTTTTAAGAATAAAACGTATCTGTAATTCTGAAAATGATTGCACGCTCTGTCAAAAAGAAGCATTCCTAAGATTCATGAGACGAGGATATAAAGCTAAAGATCTAACAATAGCCATGGACAAAGCCAATGGTCAGACACATAATGTTGAAATACCAGTCAGTTTGAATGTTAACACCCGGGATAAGTCCAACCCAGAATCTATCAGTAGCGACAATAGGGTTAGACTCATTACTACATTTAGCTGTCAGGACAAACAGTTTAGGAAAATAATCTATAAGAACTGGCCCATTATTAAAACTGACTTGACTTTGTCTCAAATGGTGCCCGATTTACCTATTCTCACATTTAGACGTGCACCCTCCATGAGAGACGCACTAGTGAGAACTAGTCCTGAAGTAGTTACTTCTTCTAACTGGCTCAGTAAGAGAACAGGCTTTTTCAAATGCAGCTCATGCCGAGCATGTAAGTTTGGGAAAAATACTAACATAATCACTACAGCATTTGAGTCTAACCCTCTGAAAATTAAAACTCTGCTAACCTGCCGGACAGAGTATGCTGTCTACGTGCTGGAATGTTCCTGTAAATTAAAATACGTAGGCAGCACCAAACTACAAGTGTATAATCGTATATTACAACACTTACGAGCCATTGTGAACTCTGACCCTAGCTACCCAGTGGCCAGACATTTTAAATATGTTCATAAAAATGACCTCAAAGATTTGAGTTATTATGTAATAGACTCTGTACCTAGGTCATTAAGGGGTGGCAATAGGGAGAAAAAGCTCAGGCAGTTGGAGTCTTACTACATGCTGACACTTGATACCAAAATACCTAATGGTTTAAACACAGGAGAGGACTTACACAATTTTTTATGAATTTTAATATTTAGTTGTGGAATCTGCCTGTTCTCCTACAGCCTGGTACTTATTGAGGTTTTGGCCTGTATTTGAATTCTCTAGTGATTTGACTTCTATGTGTTGCTTCATGTTTTTATTCCCTGTTTTTGTCTTGTTTTAGCTAGGTTTTACTACTGGTTTTATCTGGATTTTCTGGCTTTTACCTGTGGTTTTACTTGGCTTTTACTGGGCATGGTTTGGGGGTGGCTACATGAGCAATTTTAGTATGTCTTTCATCTTTCCCATACCCATTCTCTTTTTATTGTTCTCACTATGTCGTTATGTATTTTATTGTTGTCATGTTATATTGATACACTGGCACGTTATCTTGACATCCGTACATAATCATCATACAACTATGTCATTATTAGTAAGAGAATGTACTGTATGATTATCAATGATATGCACTTTAGCGAAGTATTTGCACTATTAGCGTGATGCACTTGCACTTTATTTCTATTATCTTCAGTCATTGTTTACAGTTTGATATTTTACATATTTCATTCTATGATGATTGGCTTTGATTTGCACTTTAAAAACATGCTTTGCACTTTATGCTAACTAATTAATTCTATGCATTCATGCATATTATGCAGAATTGTGAAAGCATCTTTACGGCATTATTTCTCTTGTTCTCCTTTTAAGAGAAATGGCTTATTCTTCAGCTTTTATTATTCTAAAAACTGGGCATTTTTATGGTATACATAACCATGATGTAATGAGTTGACATTTTTTCATGAAGCATTTGCATTATGTGCAATTTTTTCTTACATGTGTCACTATGACGGTATATTAGATACAAACGCAGTATTTTGTCTATTTCCTCTGAATGTAGAGAAAAAAATGTTGTGCCAGTTTTTTTAACATCTAAAAAAAAGTATTTAATGAGGATTGGCCCTTGGGGCGTCATGTGATCAAGACAGCGTTCTGCTGTCGAAACGCGTCATGCTGGGCACTTGCTGTACGATTTTAGCTGAATGATGATGCAATAAACCTGCACTGAAAAACGCACGCTGTGGTCCGTACCTGTTTTCTCTGCTGATAAGGAGCGAGCCAGGAACGCTTATCTTCATATATATATATATATATATATATATATATATATATATATATATATATATATATATTTATCGAGAAAGGCAAGCTGGCATGGCAAATGAGTACAGTGCCACCCAAGAGCCCTCGTTGAAGGAGGGCACTCACTCAGGGCTGGAATCATGGCAGCACAACTGACCGGCGGGGGCCCTCGGCTTCCAAGCATACCCATAAATTAACACACGGGTGAGCCCCATGGGGATCCTGCAATCAGTCATGCTGGTGAGGCGCTCGCCGCCGCTGTTCCCTGGATGCACGCGTGAGGAGGACGACCCGGCACTGAGTGGCCATCTACTCGGGCATACCACACATAGCAGTGTGAAGCCAGGGATCCCTGGTTGCAGGAGGGCACACAACCGGGGCACTGACTGGCATTGAGGGGACCACCTGATTGGGACCATCAGCCTCAAGTGAGGCAGTGCAACTGAGGAAGTGGGGGACCCGGAGAGGCTCGGAGGCATGAAACAGGGTGCAGAGACTCATCCTACCGTCCTCCAATGATACGCCACAACACTAGCCACAACACTAGCCTGCATGTTGGCAGAGCCTGTTTTGTCAGACCCGTGCACCAATTGCTGCAACAACACACTCCCAGGATGGGAGGCATAGAGCTGGGACCACATCTGTGATGCTGGGGCCTACCGGTGGATCAACAGACCCACAGGAGTCTGATAGCGAGGCCCTGGAGGGGGGGCCAGTGTGACCGGATAGCTGCTGAGGAGAGTGGGGGCCTTAACAATACTCCCTGCCTCCATACCTGGCAGATTGGACAAGACAGTTTGGGGGGCCTCAGTCTCTAGGCACTGGATCTGCTCATCGTAGCACACACATCAGACGCTACAGCGCCTTTCACTCTCAGTCATAGGAGGGCACACAACCTAGACGGGCGCAATGAAACTGGCAGTGCGCCCCGAATTGAGACAACAGTGAACAACAACTCAACTGCACGACACAGCTGCCTACGACGCACTAGGTCAGGATTGTGGGGCTGAAATCAGATTCCCTGGAGTGGATGAGACCGGAGTCCCTGTGGCTGGTGTCTCAGTGGAGGAGCTCTCTCACCGCTGCACCAGCCACATACAACAGGGCGTTACAGGTGAGGTCAGACGGGGGTTCATGGTGGCCCGCTGCCCATGCTGGGGGGTCCGCGCACCACCAGCGACTGTGGTGGAGCCACGGAAGTGGGGCTCAAAGGCATGCCCAGGCATGCAACGCTATGGTGAAGCCTAAGGGACAGGCGCTGTTGCTGACCAAGAAGATGGATAAGTACGTGGTCCCTAGACAAAACATGGAGGGGCTGGACCGACCAAAGGGCTGGACCGACCAAAGGCCCAACTGAATCACAGGAGCCCTCCCTGAGTGCAGTCATGGCAGCCATCCACGATCTCAAGTACTCATAAGAACCTAAAATAGACCGGGTCACGATCGACTTGGGTCTCCTGCGGGCAGATTTCCAGAAAATGCCAGACAAAGTGAAGACTACTGAATCTCACATCCACACTCTTAAGGCCTCCAACAAGTCACTGGAGGCGTAGGTCCATAACTCGATGAAACAGCAGAAACTCCTAGGAAAAATGTCGAAGACCAGGAAGGAAGGGCCGACGTTAAAATGTGGGAATAGTTGGGGTTCTGGAGGGTGTGAAGGGACACAGTGTGGACCTCTCTGTGGAAGGCTTGATAACTAATTTTCTTTGCCCTTAGTGCCTTTCCAAATTCTTCTTGGTCCAGGGCACCGATACCACCACCAAAGTCAGGGGCCTCCCACACACCATTATTGCCATTATTGCCATTATTGCCAGGGTCAGACATGCAATCCTGCAAACAGCTCACTCCCAGGGAGACCTGAAGTATGAAAACACCACTGCGCTTCTTCACAGATTTCACCCTACAAGTACAATGACAATGGCGCAGTTTCAATGAGGTCAAGAGGGCACTACGGGAGAATGACTCAAAATATATGATGCAATTCCTGGTCAAGCTTCAGGTTGTGGCCTAAGGGAAGTCCTGGTTCTTTACTTCAGTAACAGAGGCATGGGGCTGGCTGGATGGATGGCATGCCATGGAATGACAAGAATGGGAGCAGGAACAGCCAGTTCCAGGATCTACAGAATGGAAAACCTCTGTCGCAGGATGACAGTCAGCATGCTGCTGCAGCGGACTCAAAGGTGACTTAGCCAAATGACTGGATGGGATCAGGAGTGACACGCCCTGTCCGACCGGCGCTACCTGTGGGAACGGGGGACACAATACAATGGTGATCTCTCGGATGGGGATCTGCTAATGTAAATGGCTACTGCTGAGAAGTGTTGTTTAATACTAACAAGAAATAAAAAGGGGGGCAGGGACAATATGGGCAGCCTAATAGGGAGGGTCTGGGGGATCATCAATCATTCAATCAATCAATCATGGTATTTGTAAAGCACGCTACTCACCCGTGAGGGTCTCAAGGAGCTGAGAGGGGGGGGTGAGTTTCGCTACTGCTTGAAGACCCAGGTCTTGAGGAGTCTTCTGAAGGCGAGTAGGTCTTCGGTCTGCCGTAGGTGGGTAGGTAGGGTGTTCCAGGTCTTGGCGGCGAGGTAGGAGAAGGATCTGCCACCGGAGGTTGTTCGTTGGATGTGGGGGACGGCGTCGAGGGTGAGGCTGGCGGAGCAGAGCGGTGTGGGGTGGGTGGGTGTGGGGGTGTGGAAGCTGAGTCTGCTGTTCAGGTAGGCTGGTCTGGTGTTGTGGAATGCTTTGTGTGCGTGGGTGTGGAGTTTGAAGGTGATCCTCTTGTCGATGGGGAGCCAGTGTAGGTTTGTCAGGTGGGGGGTGATGTGGCTGCCGCGGGGGACGTTGATGATCAGTCGGGCAGAGGCATTTTGGATGCGCTGTAGTCATCATAGGTGTTTGTCTGGGATTCTGGCGTAGAGTGCGTTGCCGTAGTCCAGCCTGCCGCTGACGAGGGCCTGTGTCACAGTTCTTCTTGTTTCAGTTAGGATCCACTTGTAGATCCTGCGAAGCGTGAAGAGGGTGTTGTAGAAGGAGGAGGAGACGGCGTTGACCTGTTTGGACATGGAGAGGGAGGAGTCGAGGATGAATCCTAGATTGCGTGCGTGGTCGGTGGGTGTCGGTGCTGTCCCGAGAGTGGTCGGCCACCAGAATCCGTCCCAGGCCGAGGGGTTGGGTCCGAGGATGAGGACCTCCATCTTGTCCGAGTTCAGTTTCAGCCGGCTGCCCCTCATCCAATTGGCGATGGCCTTCATTCCGTCGTGGATGTTGGTTTTTGCGGTGCGTGGGTCCTTGGTGAGGGAGAGGATGAGCTGAGTGTCGTCGGCGTAGCAGATGATGTTGAGGTTGTGGTGGCGGGCTACTTGTGCGAGGAGGGCCATGTAGATGTTGAACAGTGTTGGGCTGAGGGAGGGGCCCTGGGGGACGCCGCAGATGATGTCGGTGGCTTTGGATCGGAAGGGTGGGAGGCGGACGCTCTGGGATCTGCCGGAGAGGAAGGATGTGGTCCAGTCGAGGGCCTTCTCTTGGATACCGGCTTCTTGGAGGCGTGTTTTTAGAGTGCGATGGCAGCCCGTGTCGAAGGCGGCCGAGAGGTCCAGGAGGATGAGGGCTGATGTTTCGCCATTGTCTAATTGGCGCCTGATGTCGTCTGTGGCGGCGATGAGGGCAGTCTCGGTGCTGTGGTTTCGTCTGAATCCGGATTGGGACGGGTCCAGGATGTTGTTGTCTTCGAGGTGGCGGGTCAGTTGCATGTTGATGATTTTCTCAATGACCTTCGCTGGGAACGGGAGCAGGGAACGGGAGCAGGGAGATGGGCCGGAAGTTCTTGAGGTCCTTGGGGTCCGCCTTGGGCTTCTTGAGGAGGGCGTTGATTTCGGCGTGCTTCCAGCTTTCCGGGAATGTCACTGTTTCGAAGGAGATGTTGATGACCTTCCGCAGTTGGGGGGCGATGGCTGCGTCTGCCTTGTTGAATATGGGGTGTGGGCACGGGTCTGTCGGAGATCCTGAGTGGATGGAGTTCATGACCTTGCGTGTCTCGTCGTCGCTGACGTTGGACCAGGAGGTAAGGCGGTTGGCGTTGGCGGTGTTCGGAGGAGGGGTGGAGTCTGGCGTGGTCGGGTCGGTCTAGGTGTTGAAACTGTCATGGATGTCAGTGATCTTGCGGTGGAAGAAGATGGCCAGTGAGTTGCACAGTTCCTGTGAGGGCGGGATGTCGTTGGTGTTGGCGATGGGGTTGGATAGTTCTTTAACGATGCAGAAGAGCTCTTTGCTGTCGTGTGCGTTGTTATCCAGGCGGGCTTTGAAGGAGGACCTCTTGGCTGATCTGATGAGGTGGTGGTGTCTGCGGGTGGCGTTCTTGTGGGCTGCGTGGTTGTCCGGCATACGTTCATGGAGCCATTTCTTCTCCAGTTTCTGGCATGTGCGCTTGAAGGCAAGGATCTCGTCGGTGAACCAGGTGGCTCTCTTGCTGGCGTGGCTGTTGGAGGGTTTCTTCAGTGGGGCGAGGGTGTTGGCACAGTCGTCGTTCCACTGTCTGAGGTTGCGGGCTGCGGCGTCTGGGTTGGTGGGGTTGGTGGGTGGATTCTGGGAGAGGGTGGTGAGCAGCTGGTCTTCGGTGACTTTGCTGCAGCCGCGGCGAGGCAGCTGTTGAGTGCGGTGGTACGTGGTTGGTTTTTTGAAGGTGAAGTGCATGCAGCAGTGGTCGGTCCAGTGGGGTTCGGTGGTGTGGTTGAAGGTGACGTGGGTGCTTGTGGAAAAGACAGCGTCCAGCGTGTGGCCGGCGGCGTGGGTGAGTGCAGTGACGAGTTGTCTGAGGCCGAGGTTGGCGAGGTTGCCGATCAGCGCGGTGGAGTTGACGTCGTTGTTGTTCTCGAGGTGGAAGTTCAGGTCCCAGAGGAGGATGTAGTCCGTGGAGGCGAGTGCGTGGGTGCTGGCGAGGTCGGCGATGGAGTCGCTGAACTGGGCACGGGGTCCGGGGGATCTGTAGACGAGCGTTCCTCTGAGGGTAGTGTGCGGGTCGGTGTGGATCTGGAAGTGCAGGTGTTCGGCAGCATTGAGGGTGTCGTCTGAATGGGTGGTGACCTTGAGGGTGGACTTGTGGACGATAGCATTTCCTCCTCCGATGCCGTTGGCGTGGTCCCTGCAGGTGATCTTGTAGCCGTCTGGGATGGCAATGGCGATGTCTGGTGCAGAGGAGTCGTTCCACCACGTCTCGGTCAGGAAGGCTACGTCCGGGGCAGTGGCATCGAGCAGGTCCCAGAGCTTGATGGCGTGTCTGCGTGCGGAGCGGGTGTTGAGGAGTATGCAGCGGAGGTGGTTGGGTCTGGTCCTTGATGGTTTGGTGGTTCTGTCGCAGGTGAAGCTGCAGCTGCGGCAGGAAAAGGGTCCGTGGGTGCGTTTCGGGGCGGCCTGGTTGCAGCGTTGGTCTCGGCCAGTGTTGAGAGCGTGGAGAGAGTTGGCGTCGTAGCTGAGGCTGGGTATGGTGCGGTGGGGTGCGCGGGGTCCAGGGGTTCTGGCGCGGGATGTGGTCCAGGCGCGGACAGGTGCAGACAGGCTTGCCCCTGGCGCGCCTTCGGCGCGCCAGCGGCGTGGCCGCGCAGTGTCCTGCATTAAGAAGGGGTGGAGGGAGGGAGGAGCAGCTGGGAGGCGGGTGGCGGGAAGCGAATAGGAGTGCGGCGAGCGGGGCGGCGAAGAACTTAAGGCACAGCAGAAGGAAACAGGCAACAAAAACAAAGGCAACAGTTATTTAAGCAGGCACAGAAAAACAGGCAACAAATACAGGCAACAGTCACTGAAGCAGCACACAGAGAGAACAGGCAACAAATACTATACAAATACGGGAAACAGTCACTAAAGCAGCGCACAGAGAAAAAAGGCAACAAATACAATACAAATACTGTTGCAGGGATTCTGCTTATGCACAGAACTATGCGCAGGAACCCAGGACCTCAGAGAATTGTGGTGTACCAAAAACTCCCCTCAGATCCCAGAACCCCTTTTCCGACTAGCTTAGTGTCCCATTCCTTATCCGAAATTTAGCTCGGCGGTCCCAATGTATAGACAACCCAGAACAAGCGACTTAAAATATTCTCAGGAATGGTGGGAATCAGAAATACCTTTTCGTTATTATTCTCATATCAGTCCACAACAGAACAAACAGAAACACGGTTAGAGTTTAAAGAGTTTAATTCATAAACCTCGTGTCCTAAGATGCAGTATTTTGGCTAACATAAGCAGACAAATGGTTAAGATCAGAACCATCAGCATTGTTACAATACCATAGAAAATGAAAGGAGCAATCATAATAAAATGACAGTGGAGATCCGCCACCCTCCTTTCGCTAGTAAACTAATAGTATTATTATTAGACTAATAGAAGGTCTCTAGGCTTGAATGGGGAACCCCATACCGTATAGATCAGCTTAGTGGAATCACATCACAGGATCAGCTAGGCTCTCTCCTGGGAACACTCTTCTGCCGACTAACTTTAAAACATGCTGCACTGCAATATTAAAAAGCACTCGTCTTTCAGGTATCTGCAGCTGCGTGCATGTTATGGCTAAATAGTGGTACGATCAACCTGAACACAAAAACATGCACCGTCTAGCGACCCAGACTGGTTCTTTACACAATGTACAGACCAAGGTCGCTGCTCACTGTTAAGGATGTTAAACAACAGACAGTTCTCATGTGAAGCAAAGTCGAGTAAGCATTTCTCAATTAATAACAAGTAACAACAGTGTCGCGTGCAAAAGCAGCAAAAGCGGCAAGATGGCTTTTTTAAATCTAACGCAGTTGTGCTAACTTAGCATTGTACATAGGGAGATAGGTATCATCACTACACCCCCCCATGATCGGACCACTAACCACTAGGGGCGCACTTCCAAGAATGCAGAGTTCAAGTTCGATAGAACGGAACCAAGGGCATGAACTGTAAGTCCATATAAGGGTCAGTGAAAAAGTTCGAAGAAAAAAAAGAAAAAGAAAATTGATGTGCGCTGGTAAAAAAACCTCGCAAAAAGGGGAAAAAAAATATAACATCGATGGATGCACCATGAAATGCATGCGGCCAAAGTTAATCCATCAAGGTGTAGACACAGTAAGTTGCAACAGCTTCCAAGAGGAAATCATTGGAGCGTTCCGCAAAATTATCCGCCATCCAGTTAAGTAAGGAGAAGGAACACACGTGTTCCTCGACCAATGGAGCCTCAAGCACCACACTCGGACAACAGGCGGGTTCATCAAGATAACTTCGCTCCACGAAATCAGCAGCAGCCTCTCCGATGTCCCAATTTCCAAGGACTCCATGCGCAGCCGCACAGGCCATAATCCCGATTCCAGAACAGTCCAACTCATGAACCACTAAGGGGCTCATTAGCTGATCATAATCCGGGGCAGGAGACACCGACGACAACAAGCACAAATCCAGAGCCCATTGGAACGGACAATCTAGGCAATGAAAGACAGGTTGCACACAAGTAAAGAAGGGAAACCAGAAGGACAACCCATAGGCGCTGCTTAAGGTCGCCAACGGTAAAATGCCATAAAATTCAAGCATCCGGTTACGCAGATGGAGCAGCCGGGGCACGTTGTCCTGGTACGCAAGTTGCGCAGCCATTGCGTAGTACGCAAATCAATAGAAGTACCCCAGCTACGAGGGCGAGAAGCAAAGGGAGACCTTCGAAGACGCTGGAAAAATAGAATGAAAAAATGCGGGGATCACACCAAAAATAGTTTGAAAGGAGGTCACAAGGCCGGAGCCCACAACTTTAAAAAAATGAACCAGACCACTTGTTGACTAGGCATTAAAGATAGTCTGAATCAGGGTCCCAAAATGTAGTGGGAGATCAGTATTTAAAAGAGCTTGTACTTCAATGCATGTGTTAGCTACGTGAAGGACAAATGTTTCACGGGAGGAAGTCAGCGCAACTTCTTTTGAGACAATAGAGCCCTTATTCTGCTCATCTTGTTGAACTCTGCTTTCAAGGTTGGAATAGAAGGCCAGATGGAAACATCGAGCCGGCTATGCGGGGGTGGGAAAAGGACGTCATTGCAGCAAACTACTCGCTGTGATACAGTTACTATGTAAGGAATTCCCACTAACATCCCACAGCAAGCTTCATTATTTAGTATCAAATAACTACCGTTAGCAAGCAGCGTAAATGGCGATGTTATAACTGGCACCGGAATCCCCTTCAGGATACACGCTAAATTAGAGGCCTGTATATTACAAGCACCATGTAACTGAATGTGTCTACAAACTACAGAGTGATCTGGAGTGGAAGTACACTCCTCCCCTTTCAAGTAAACCTCTGTACCGTCTCTCACACATCTATACGTGAACAGGAGTGACCAAATTTCGTGCAGGAAAGCAGTACCAAGTTGTTCGTATCTGCCAAGAGCATAATGTTTCATGCACAAACTAAATTTAAACAGGGGAAAAGGTAACGTGATCAACCCGTGGATAAGCCACACGGCAGAATTTAATTCAGCAACAGAGAAAGGTAAAGGTTCTAATTTTTCAATGTGCAGTAGTGAGTACGTAGCATCTTTCATAGACATAAACTGTTGCTTTGCAGTTAAATTAAAAGGGAGGAACCAAGATGAAACATTCATGTAATCCCAAGGGACCTTCCCTGCCTTTAACGTTTGTAACGTCCACGCAAACTGCATAATAGAACGCAATTGATTTTGACCATGACACAATACAGATCTTCAGCGTCAAATGTAGCATAATATTTCAAATCAGAAAACAGTGCTTCAATGGCTTTAACATCCCAATCATCCGAGTGGATGTTCTGTTTAACCACATCACCCATAGAAACACGAAATACATTCGGCACATTAATTACTTCAGTGGGGCCATGAATTTGAAATTTAAGAGCATCCCAAGGAATCCCATCACGGACAGGCCAGGCGATAATGTTCACAAATGTCTGGTCCCTTTTCATGATATGTGATGAGGAGTGGGGGGCCAAAGTTCCATCAATTAAACGAATTGTAGATATTTCTTTCAGGTAGTGTCCATTGATAAGTCTAAAAAACACTACCACAAAGCCAATGGACATAAACAAAAAAATACATATGAGCACCAGCCAAATGTAGGTCCAAGGGGGAATTAAAAAATGTCTTATGAACCAGGCAACAAAAATGGAAACCTTCGACGGGGCAATGGAAGTCCTTGAATTATTGTCAAAGGAAGAATGTGACTGGTGAATCGCAGTTGATTGCAAACGAGGCACCGGGACTTCTGTAGGATAAGCATACTCAGGATCTTCAGGCAGACCACCAGCCGTTGGTGGCAGTAAAGGACCAGTTACTGAATGCATCTCGATGGCAACATCAAGCAAGGTGTTAGAAGCAGGGGCCACAACAGAATTTCTCAGCATAGAAGGGCAAGGAACCGCTGGTGTCATACTAAGAAGTATCGGCCACTCGCTGTAGCTTGACATTGTCAATAGAGATGTACCTGTTATCCTTGCGACCAGGAAGTGGAGGTAAAATGACTGTACGTGTACCCTGTACTCCAAGCACCGGACCTGGTGCACGATAAGAGTGGCCGTACTCCTTCTTGTTCTCCACCTTCTCACGGACCAGGTCACCAACTCGAGGTAGCCAGCCGACTACCAGAATCTGAAGTGCAGCATCAGATGAGGAGGGTACGTGTTCCTTCGCTAGAGTGTCTCTGGCTTCTTGAAGATTCTGCAATACTGCACAGTGATCATCTAGGTCAAAGGGTGCGGCCGACGCCGCCATGTCTAGACCATCAAGGTCCGGGACAAACATTTGTATGCCAAAGAGCATCATGTATGGGGTCCGCCCACCCAGAGACCTTCTAGGGAGATTATTAAGTGCACGTTGGACGTCATACAAGTGGGCTAGCCAGTTCCGGCCAGTACCTAAAACCCTGGCTGCCAAACATTGCTTTAAGTCACGGTTCATCTGCTCCACTACACTATTGCCCTCAGGCCGGTATGGAGACGAAAATTTGACTTGGACCCCCACATTTCTCATGGCTTATTTGTACGCCTTAGAGGCGAACGCAGGGCCGTGATCAGAATGAAAGGTACCACACACAAAACTTCCAATAAAGACACGCAAATCCTTGATGACAGTACGGGCATCAGCACTCCTTTGTGGCCACACCCACAGAAAACGTGTGCACGAATCCACTACAACCAAGATGTACTTGTACGCAGTATCAGAGGTAAAAGGACCGCAATGATCTAAATAAACACAAACAAGTGGTTTATTAGATATATACAACTGCGTTTGTGGTGGACGCGCCGCAGAGGAAGGTTTTATCTGCTGACAAATGTCACAATTAAGAACATAGGCGCGCGCTTGTTTATACAAGCCGAACCACCAGTAACGTTGCTGTAATAAAGATACCGTAGCCGAAACGCCGGCATGCGCGGACGCAATGCCCTCGTGGGCTGCTCATATCAAAGATGGTCTGCAGTCCGCGTTGGGAATCAATCTGTCACCAACGTCGTTAATCCTCAATAACGGGACATTATCAGGACTTAAGTGATAATGGTAACGAGAAGGGAAGCCTTTCGGATAACCTTTTCCCGTCTCTGTAGCAGCAACTGCTGCCAAGATGTCATCATCGATCTTACTTTTGGATCTTGTAACTGCTGCTACTAAGTATGTCGCCACTGCGGTTTTTGCTGCCTCGTCAGCCAAACTGTTACAGACAGCATGGACGCCAACACGTTGGTGACCAAGAGTGTGAATTACATTCACGAGAGGCAGACGTTCTTTAAGATCTGCCACAAAGCAGTTTATGCTTAATCGTGCTACCTTTGGAATCATGGTAGTCATTTTGAGACCAAAAATGAAGATTGTCGTTATAGGCTTGAACACAATAAAACGAGTCACTCACTATAAGAGTAGTGACACGAGGATCAGCAAACTCCAGTGCAAGCACCAGAGCACGAAGCTCCGCCAACTGCGCGGTGCAATCACCCAATGACTGTGTATGCACAGCATCGGATTGGAATTCACCAATTACGAATGTACCAACCACAATCGCGCAAGCCGCTGAATAGGCGTGCTTTGATCCAGTTGCGGGCTGCGCAGACCCGTCAGTGTAAATGACACAATGGTAATCCTCGAGCGGGCGCAAAGACAGAGGAGGTGGATGAACGAATTCATACTGCAAGAACTCCTGAGTCTGTAATGCCGCGTCAAAGATATATATGACGTCCGGCGAAGTCAAGGAAGTGGCCCATTGTATCCACCTTGGATGCAAAGCCGTAGAATTAGGTACACTAGCTTTCGTCACAGCCTCAAGGGCCGGATATGGTGTCACCACCAGCATACGTTTCCCTTGTGATAGCGCACGATCTTTCAGGATCGCCATCTGAACTGCTGTCAGTACTTTTTCGACAGCGGAAAATCGCAGCTCAGCTGAAGTGTACAGGTGTGATTTGTATGCAATGGGGACGGTGTCGCCCCCATTGAACATTAAGTATGTGAAACCCACTGCGCGCGGTACAATTCTAATGACCAGGTTAGTGTGGTCATCACGCGTTTGTAAGTATTTTGAAGCAAGAAGGTCAGTCTGCAATAACTGTAATGCAGCTGAATGCTCCGGCAGCCAGCAAGATTTGGAAAAAGTAGGTTGTACCAAGGCATAAAGTGGCTTGATACGCTGGGCATAGTCAGGAATATACGTGCAACCGAAATTCAGAAAGCCCAGCAGAGATTGTAATTTTTTCAGCATTGTAGGAGCACGGAGGCGTGCGCATTTCTCAAGGAAGTGCGGAGCCAATCCTCGACCTTCATTGTTGAGTTCGTACCCCAAGAACAACACTGTATACTCGGCAATATGGGACTTCGCAAAGTTGAACTTGTAGCCGAAGTCAGCAAACATAGTAATTATGTTATCCACGCGAGCAAGGTGTGAAAGCAACTCGTCGTCTGTTAGATAGATGTCATCCACATACGAGTAAGCTTCCGGGTCTACCATCTCTAAGAGAGAGACCACTCGAGCAGCAAAGACCCCAGGGCTGTTTTTATAGCCCATCGGGAGCCTTTTGAATTGTTTTTGGATGCCACCCGAGGTGAACGCTGTCCACTCATAACTGAGAGGGGCCAGGTTATGGCTATAAAAGCCATTGGAAATGTCAAGTGTGGTTTTAAACCGTTTTCTCACGAGACTATCGACGAGAGCCGAACCATGGGTATTTTGCACCGCGCAAGTCTGGCAGTGTGTGTTTAAGTGCCGGTAATCCAAAACTAGGCGGCACGATCCGTCAGGCTTCGTCACAGTGAATAAAGGATTATTCATAGGTGACACACAAGTTTCAATTACTCCCTGATATTCCAATTGTTCAAGGATATTGGGGTTGGGGCTTGGGCGTGGACCGCAACGGAATCTCATGGTTGGGAGAAAATTTATCCCAGCCGACCTGATTACGATACAACGCAGGCGCAAGCACCTGTGCCCACTCCCCGGCCAACCTAGTAGAATGTTCCGTCACGTCCTCCCCTCGAGGAGCATCTAAAACGAAAGCCGGGGGCCAATCAGCCTCCGCCAAAAGAATATCATAGGTGGAGGTCAGATTATCCCAAAAAAACACTCTAATTTTGTGGTGTATGTCACCCTCAATTAAAAGGACAATTTCAAACAGTCTTTCAGGGGGAGCCACGCAGGTATCAGCAGTTTCAACACTCACAAATGTATCAGTTGCTGTCACCTCCAGATATGGACGCAGTGCTTGCCGCACTACTGTAACTTCCGCCGCGCTGTCTAGCAGCGTTAGCGCCCATGTCTGGTTCAGAAGCTGTGTCCGTACCATCTGAGGCATACCTCGCTGTTAGTGCAGCAACTTTCTTTTTCTGAAACGGGGGCCGTTGACATGCAGACTCGTCCTGTTTGCCTTTTCCGTCGGTCTGGCGAGGCTGCTCACGACCCTGAGCACCACCTCGTCCCTTCCCACGGTCTCCGCCACCGGATTGTGAAGCCGATGTTTCCTGTGAAGAACGAGGAGAGCGTTGTTCAGAAACCTGAAATCTATCAGGTGACTTAATACGAAAACGATCGCACAGATCATACGTGTGGTCACTGGACGACCGGACCGGCGAGGCAGAACGAGAATCCTGTTTCTGTTGCTGTTTCCCCTGTTTCTTAGCTCTCCAACTTTGCTTTGGAAAGTTGGGCTTTTCGTCTTTAGTAGACGAACTCACCTTAGTTTGTTGTACTACATCAGGAATGATCACGGTGGGTTTCACACCCAAGGCGCTACGCCCTACCATTCTGTAGGATTTCGCAATAATTTTTGCGAATTCCCTGGGCCTGTCGTTCATATCCACAAGTTCCAGCATATTTCCAACTTGGAACTGCATGGCATCTCCTTTGAGGTTGCCCATCACCATGGAACAAAC
Source organism: Triturus cristatus (assembly GCF_964204655.1). NCBI lineage: Eukaryota > Metazoa > Chordata > Amphibia > Caudata > Salamandridae > Triturus > Triturus cristatus. The sequence continues at coordinate 1,195,821,725 of NC_140591.1, forward strand.
CACATTGAGGCTGTCGACAAGCCTCATTCCCAATTCAATAGCCGCCTCCGCACTGTGGTTCTCTTGAACCTTTTTGATGACGAAGGGTAGTACTGACATAGACGGAGTGCCATAGCACTTCGAATAGGTCGCTGCAAAAACCTTCCCCCAGTTGTCGCAATCGGCAATGTCCGGGACCAGGTCTTTAGACAAAGTAATGGTGAGGATCCTGTGTTTCTCCACAGGTGTAGTATTTGGAAAAACTGCTTCCAGTTGATCAAATTTCTCAGCAAGCCAATAAGGAAATTCTTCCTTACTGCTGGGGCGCTTGCCGACCACCGAATTAACCATAACAGGACTAATGACCACCGCGTGGTGGTCCGTAGTATGTCCCGCAACCGCAGGTGCCCCCGCCTGCACGGTGTGTGACACTTACTGCACTTAAGCCCTATGTAATCAGGGCAGTGTGGAGTACACGCAACTCAGCCACCGCCACCGTTAGATAGCGGGGATGAGGCGTAAAACCGGCTAGCACCGGCCATGTGGCCCCTGGAATAGACAACAGGCCCATTCTCGCCGGTGTAACCGCATGGGGAAGGGCACCATTAAACCAAATAGTATGCTGCCAGGCAGAGATTGGAATTTCTTGTGTCCTATATGGAGTATAGACCGCAGGAAGCTGAGTGGCAGTATAGGTGTGAAACATATCATCGTCTTCCACCACTGGAAAAGTCGCCCATGCGTAAAACGACGCATCAGCACTGACCACTAAAATTACAGCCATCCCTTCATCTGGCACCCCATACGTCGTCAAATGACGTCGCAGAGGTGCACGACTATGCGCGGCAATATCGACATCCATCAGGACACACCAAAGCTTAACAACGATATCAAGTGTAGCACTGGGGTTCAGAAAAAATAACCTTTTTAATGATCAAGCTTGAAGGAACCTATTAGTCGAAACCTAGGTAGGTTAAACCGTCACTCCCGTCAACCGGAAACCAGAGTGAGGGTGTTGTGGACTAATATAAGCACTACTAAGGCATCTCAAATTAATAGACCAAACGTTAGGTGCGCCATGTTGCAGGGATTCTGCTTATGCACAGAACTATGCGCAGGAACCCAGGACCTCAGAGAATTGTGGTGTACCAAAAACTCCCCTCAGAACCCAGAACCCCTTTTCCGACTAGCTTAGTGTCCCATTTGTTATCCGAGATTTAGCTCGGCGGTCCCAATGTATAGACAACCCAGAACAAGTGACTTAGAATATTCTCAGGAATGGTGGGAATCAGAAATACCTTTTCGTTATTATTCTCATATCAGTCCACAACAGAATAAACAGAAACACGGTTAGAGTTTAAAGAGTTTAATTCATAAACCTCGTGTCCTAAGATGCAGTATTTTGGCTAACATAAGCAGACAAATGGTTAAGATCAGAACCATCAGCATTGTTACAATACCATAGAAAATGAAAGGAGCAATCATAATAAAATGACAGTGGAGATCCGCCCCCCTCCTTTCGCTAGTAAACTAATAGTATTATTATTAGACTAATAGAAGGTCTCTAGGCATGAATGGGGAACCCCATACCGTATAGATCAGCTTAGTGGAATCACATCACAGGATCAGCTAGGCTCTCTCCTGGGAACACTCTTCTGCCGACTAACTCTAAAACATGCTGCACTGCAATATTAAAAAGCACTCGTCTTTCAGGTATCTGCAGCTGCGAGCATGTTATGGCTAAATAGTGGTACGATCAACCTGAACACAAAAACATGCACCGTCTAGTGACCCAGACTGGTTCTTTACACAATGTACAGACCAAGGTCGCTGCTCACTGTTAAGGATGTTAAACAACAGACAGTTCTCATGTGAAGCAAAGTCGAGTAAGCATTTCTCAATTAATAACAAGTAACAACAGTGTCGTGTGCAAAAGCAACAAAAGCGGCAAGATGGCTTTCTAACATCTAACGCAGTTGTGCTAACTTAGCATTGTACATAGGGAGATAGGTATCATCACTACAATACAGGAAACAGTCACTAAAGCAGCGCACAGAGAAAACAGGCAACAGATACAATACAAATATGGGAAACAGGCAGCAGATCAGACTGAATACTTACCGCCCACCACTGGGCCACCAGGGATGAGGCGCAGGCGGGAGCCTGCGGGTGGAGGAGGGCCTCGAACTCCCAGCAGCAGCGAGTGGCCTCAGACAGAGGACACAGCACCAGCAGGGAACGCTGGGGCGGTGGGGGGAGCGTCCTGGCCTGAGAACAGGTCAAGGTTTGCACCCTCGCCGCGCAGTGTCCTGCATTAAGAAGGGGTGGAGGGAGGGAGGAGCAGCTGGGAGGCGGGTGGCGGGAAGCGAATGGGAGAGGAGGGGGGCGGGCCGCAGGGGACGCAGCGGCGGGAAAGGAATGCGGGGAGTGCGGGGAGCGGGGCGGCAAAGAACTTAAGGCACAGCAGAAGGAAACAGGCAGCAAAATCACAGGCAACAGTTATTTAAGCAGCGCACACAAATACAGGCAACAAATACAGGCAACAGTCACTAAAGCAGCGCACTGAGAGAACAATGGATCATCTGACCATTATGCTACTAATTTGCCACCCGGGGACGTACGGGGCATGCAGACTGGCTTTCCTAGCACATAAGAACATCGTTGGTGTCCTATTCGCTCAATGAGGGTCTGCGAGCATCTTGGGCATGTGAGGTGACACTGGCAGAGCAACCAACCCTCACATGGCCAATGTTCCTATTGGGGAAACAGGTACTCTGCAAATTGGGGTGGTGGGTAGTTTCAGACCCACAGTGTAGGGTAGCTGGGTGGGGGGAGTTTTTGGGATAGTTATGCTTAGAGTTTGTTTGCCAGCAGTTACGGAGATTGCAGTGAAGCAGTGGATACTGGGTGGGCCGTGGGAGGGGATGACTGGACAACTGGGGAGGAGGATAAGAGTGGACTAACCAGATGGGTGCAGTGTGGGGACAAAAACTAACTCAGAGTTGAAAGTCATGTCCTGGAATGTGAATGGCCTGGGCTCTAGAATAAAATGTACTCTGGTACTGCAATATATTAAGGTCCAGTCCCCTGACCTGGTCCTCTTGCACGAAATTCATTTAAAAGGCCAATACTGTAAAGCTCTAGACAGGTGAGGATACATGTCAGTCGCACGCGTGGGCTATACTTCTGGCTCACGGCAAACAAGCATCCTCCACACACACCAGGTAGAATGTGGCATGATCCACTGTGCAGGTTTGTGCTCCAAACGGGCATATGGGAGGGCTACACTGTCAATCTGGGCTCTGTATATGCGGCACCCGGGCTACAGGGTAACGCTGTCTCGGCACTTGGTGCCTCGCTGTTGGACATGCCAATGGGCTCCCTAATCCTGGGTTGGGATATGAATGATGTGATGTCTTCAGAGCGGAATAGATGAACTGGGAGGGGCGAGACTCAGGCAGGATCCCACTTGAGTCCTTTACAGATTCCATGGGACTGGTGGACCTATGGAGGATACACTACCAGACTGAAAATCACTTTACCCATTTATCGGCTAGACATGGCAGCCTCTTCCAGTTGGATTACATCTTCACCAACTGTGACAGGGTGGCTCACTTTAGCCACACACAACACCTAACAAGTGGCATTCCCTAGTGGTCACCTGTCTTATGGGACCGGTCAGGGAGTTTACTCTACCATCTAGAATAGCAGCATGGCACTTGAAGGACAGGAAAATACAGGAACAGATAGTTGAGGGACCGGAGCACTATTTTCTGCACCCTGTGGGAGGTGTACAAAACAGTGCTGCATGGGCAGATCCAGGCTCTTATTGGAAAAGATGGGCCGACACAGAGTCTGGAACTAGAAAGAGAAATACATTTTTTGGAGGAGGAAATATCAAGAGGGGAGGCCACGGGGGCAGATCGTCCATCGTCTCCGGTTACTACAGCACAGGCTAAGGGTCCAGGCAGAAAATGCTGCTCAGGCACATGCCCTGGTCTTACAGAGAAGGCCATACTATGTGGGCGACAAGGCCACCAAGCTTATCACCTAGCTGGACAAACGGGATAAGGACAGGAACTGGGTCACTGAAATGCACTATAATGAGTGAGGGGTGCACACCGTTGGAAGATAAATAGCGGGAACATTTGCAACATATTAGGAAAATGTGTGCTCTTCCGAGACTCACAGGTCTGGTGAGGACAGTTTGGAGTTCTTGAGGGACTCAACCCTACGGGTCCTCTTGGATGAGGACAGGGAGGCTCTGGAACAAGACCTAATGGTAGAAGAAATAGAGGGGGCCATCTGAGGACTCCAGAAAACCGCCGGTCCCATTAGAATGGAGGTGATGACCGCGGGGGTGAGATTTTCTGCCCCCCACTTTTCTGCCGGTAGCAGTCTACACGCTTGCCTGGCGGGCGGAGCTGGCCCACTAAAATGGGGCCGGTGCAGGGTCAGACTCTGCCGGCAAGATTATGATGCCGGCGGTAGCCAGCCTTTCCACGGCGGTGGAATGCGGAGAATGTCTCTGGGGGCCCATTGCGGGCCCCCAATGTGTTTGGGGGGTGTGGGTGCACTGGGGGGGGTACCTACATGTCCCTGTACCAGGTGGCAGGCACTGTGCAGTGCCTGCCATGCAGTGCAGGGATCGGCTGGACATGCTTTTTTGGACATCACAGCGGTGCTGCTGGCAGCAGCAACCGCTGCAATGTTAAATTCCGCGATTGTACCGCCGCGGGCGGAATTCGACTGCGTAGCATACTAATTGGACCGCAGTTATGCCGCTGTCCTAGCGGGCAGTGTTTTCCCGCTACCATGGCGGTCGGAGTGATTTTCCGACCGCCATCCCAATAGACCCCTGTGTGTACCTGAGTAGACTTTCTCGCTCAGAAGCTGGAGAAACATGATAATCGCATACAAGAAGAGGAGCTCAGAATTTCTGAGCTTGAGGACACATCGGACAGAAGGAAAGAACAACTATTACACCTGGAGTGCTTATTAAAAGTCATCGGCGCCAATAACGAGGATTTAGAAGCGCACTCACAGCACAACAATGTACGCATCATAGGCGTGCCAGAGAGCGCGCAAACGGGACAAATGGAGGACTACGTTGAACGAATGTTCAAGACCATCTTTGTTGCTGATGCCTTCTCTACACAGCTGGTGGTTGAGAGGGCACATCATATGTTGTTGCCTTGTCCCCCTCCTGGCGTCACCTCACAACCCATCATCGCCAGGATCCTCAAATACTGCAACCGCAACACTTACCTCCGGTTGGTCAGAGAGAAGAAGCCACTTACATTTGATGGTGCCAACACTGTGATGTATCCTAACTTCACAATGGCGGTACAGGAAGCCATGAGGAAGTTCCTACCGGTGAAGAGGAAGCTGCAACAGGCCCAAATCAACTATGCAATGCTATACCGACGCGCCTCCAAGTCACTCATCAAGGGAAGCAAGGCTTTTTCAATAACCCGCAGCAAGTGGAAGATTTCTTGAAGTGCACCATTCGTGCCTCAGCCGGGGGGGCGCAACATGCTCCCCTGCACTCTCAACATCACCAATGTCCTTGCCAGAATAGATGTACTTCATGGATGGCTCAATGAGAGGCTCCTGAGCTCCCGCTGGTGCTTAATTGCTGTATGACATTCTGTGCTCAGCTGCGACCAAATTCCCTCAACTTCCAATGGGATGTAGACTGAATACTACAGAACATTCAAGGTCGGTCTTGCTCTCATGATATTATTTTTTTCATAGGGATTTATTGGGACCACAATGAGACTATATCCAGGCACCTCCCTGCTTTGTGGCTGCGGTGTATTGCCATGCCCTCTGGTATTAGCCCGCAAGGAGATCCCTACTAGACTCCCTGTTTTTTTCTTTCTCTTCACTCTTTATCTAATTATTCATTTTCTTGTTTCCTCCCTACCTACTGTTACTTTTTACCTCTACACACTCTACTGTATTGTAAATGGTGTGGGGCTTGGTGGGGAGATGGCCCCTTGGGACCTGCTGACAGGAGAGTTCCTATTGATATGCTCTGTTGTTTTTGGTTCATTGTTATTAAGATTGGTACCATTCGGGTTGTCGTGGGAGGGGAGTGGGGGGGGTCGTATCTTCTTAATTGCATCGTGCATGTGACAGCTTGGAAGGTTTACCGCAATCCTGGTTGCATACTGTCAACTCCAGGGTAGTTTAATACACCGTTTCTTAACCACCATGACGGGGCAGCAAGGGAGTGTAGAATGACACCTTTTGACCTGGAACGTCCGGGGCTGGGAAACCCACTCAAGTGCAGAAATGTCCTAGCCTACTCAGACAGGCACAAAATCCAAATCTTCAATGTTACAGGAGACACACTTTGGTCTGTCGACGACTCCTGCATTTGCTACCCAATGGGCGGACCACAGATTCTTCTCCTCCTACTCCACATATGCTAGAGGCACAGTGATATTGATCAGAAAACACACACCATATGTTGCTCTGGGATCCCTCCAGGATACACAGGGCCGCTTTAGCATTATGTGGGGCAGATTGGCGACATACTCTGTCACCCTGGTGTGTTGCTATAGCCCAGATATTGATGGTCCTGCTTTCTTTACCACCCTTTGGGGGAAGGTGATGGCAATAGGATCCACATACGTGATATGCAGGGTGACTTTAACATGGCACTAGAGCCACAAAGTGATAGATCACATCCCCAACCCCATCACTTCACAGTCACTCAGATGAGGACAATTCTCGCCGAAAATAATCTCCTGGATGCTTGAAGACACCTCTATCCTACGTTGGAGGAGGGCATCTATTATTCAGTGGTGCACTCCACATTGTCTAGACTCGACTACTGTATGGTCTCTAGGGAGTTGAGTACCTGGGTGAAACAGGTCATGCATCTAGCCCGCGCATATTTGGATCAATCCACAGTGAGGCTACGTTGGTCCCCTCACCAGTTGCACGCCATATTTTACCTGGTGGCTCAACCCAACAGCATTATTAGATGCCCCATTTAGGACGGAGGTGGGACAAGAAATATGGGATTTTTCTCAGTGCAATGTAGGAACAGTCCCCCAACTAAAAACAGTATGGGAAGCCTTCAAAGTTATCATACGCGGTATAAGCATTGCAAAGGGAGGGGGGATAATGCGAGATATACGCACCACCCTTAATTGACTAGTGATGGACCTCAAACGCCTTAAGTGAGAGTTGTCTGACGCCCCTGCTGGAGATACACAAGTCGCCGTTAGAGACACATTGACGGAGTACAAAGACACTGTCGAAAGAGAATGCCAGTTTCTAGGCAAATACTTTCGGGCTTGCAGATATCGCGAGATGAAAGGCTAGATAAAGCGCTATCTAGCCAAATCCTCAACCTTCATTTCTCTAATTATGTGCTAGAAATGAGAGACTCAAGTGGCATAACTCACAAGGATACATCCAATATTCTCCATACCTTAACTACATTCTATTCCACCCGCTATACCATGAGAGGTAGGCAACCAATTGCACTAATCTCGTACCTGGAGTACGTAGCCCTGGGATTCCTGGGACAAGCGCAGAGGGAGTTTCTGTTGGTAGAAATCGAGAAGAATGAGATCAGAGCGGCGCTGATGCAGCTGCAATCCGGTCGAGCTCCAGGCCCAGATGGCCTCCCAGCTGACATTTATAAAGCACATGTTGAATACTTGACCCCCATACTTAAGAAGGTTTATGAGGAAGCAAGGGACAAGCGCGTTCTTCCCTCAGCCATGCAAGAGCCAATGATCATTTCCCTACTAAAGCCTGGTAAGCCAAGAGATGAATCTGCTTCATGTAGACCGCTATCCTTAATAAATTTCAATTTCAAAATCCTGGCCAATCGTTTGAGCCTCCTAATGGACTCTCACATGCTGCCCAACCAGGCAGGGTTTATTCCTGGGCGTGCAATGTTGCACAATCTGTGCACTCTCTTCTTGCCGATGCAGGATGTGTGCCCCAAGATAGCCACGGTGGCAGTCTTTCTGGACATCACCAAAGCGTTTAATTCGGTGGAGTGGGACTATCTCATGGGGGTGCTGGGCCGGATGGGTATGCCTTCAGGCTTTCTCTCATGGATAGAATTGCTGTTCCATCAACTGCAGGCGAGAGCTCTGATTAATGGCATGGGCTCGGCCCCTTTCCCAGTCTCGCGTGGCATGAGGCAGGGATGCCCAATCTCCCCCTACTATTCATGCTTTCTATAGTGCCGCTCACTGCTAAGCTACGCCAACATCATAAAGAGCATGCAATTCCTACCCTACCAGACACATTTTGGAGTCTCTCTATGCAGATTACATCATGCTTCATGTCCGCAGATTAGTCTCAACCCCATACTACGCGAGTTTACCACTTTTGGAGGGATATCAGGGCTCAACATCAACTAGGGGAATGTACTATTCCCACTACCAACATGAAGAAGGTGTTGGACACTAAAGGGGGGGAAATTCAATAGACTCTCCAATCTAAAGTAAGTTGGGGACAGTGTTAGACACTGAAAGGGTGAAATTTAGTATTAACACCCCTACCTATACCAATTATGGGAAGGTGTTAGACACTAAAATGGTAACAGTTACTAATCCCACTCCAATCTATACCTATTTGAATAACATGTTGGTCACTACAGGGGTGGAAAATACTATTCCCATTCCAATCTAAACCAATTTTGGGACAGTGTTGGACACTAAATGGGTGACATTTACTATTCCCACTCCAATCTAAACCGATTTGGGGAAAGTGTTGGCCACTAAAAAGGTGTAATTTACTAGTCCCACTCCAACCTATACCAATTTGGGAAAAGTGTTGGACACTATAAGGGTAACATTTACTATGCTCATTACAATCTATACTCATTTGGGGAAGCTGTTGGACACTAAAAGTGTAGCATTTACTATTGCCACTCCCAACTATACTAATTTAAAGACGTTGCTGGATACTACGGGTGAATACACTGTTCCCACTCCAATCTAAACCAATGTGGGGGCAGTGTTGGACACTAACAGGGTATCCTGTACTATTTCCATTCCAACCTATACCACTTTGGGGAAGCTGTTGGATACTAAAAGAGTAGCATTTACTATTCCCACTCCAATTTATACCAAATTAAAGAAGGTATTGGACACTAAGGGATGAAAATACTATTACCATTCCAAATATAAGCCAATTTGGGGAAAGTGTTGGACCCTAAAATTGTGTCATATGCAATTCCCACTTCAGCCTATACCAATTTGGGGTAGGTGTTGGACACTAAAAGTGTAACATTTATTATTGCCACTACAATGTATACCAATTTGGAGAAGGTGTTGGACACTAATGGAGTCACATAAACTATTTCCATTCCAATCTGACCAGATAAGGGAAGTTCCTGGACACAAAATGGTTACTTGAATCTACGCCTAGTTGAAGAAGTTGTTGAACGCTAAAGAGGGGAAATTTACTTTTTCCATAGCAATCCAAAACATTTTCTACAAGGTCATACAAATTAAACATTTTATAAACACAATCAATATTCCATACTCACGCACAAATATTTAACCATAAAATAACCTAAAATGTAATCTAAAAATACACTAACCAAAACTGCAAACCTATATATTCATATTTAAACATTAAAATATATAAAAATATTTTTATTACTATAAATTATTAAAATATATTTAAATATTTACTACATTCTTACACTTTAAATCATAAATACATTCAAGAAATGTAAATTCAAAAAATTTAAATATATTATATATAAAATTATATTTAAAAAAATAGTTGTAATATTTAAATTCGTAAAACAATGATAACGTTAAAACTCTTATATAAAGAAATGGTAAATATTTGACTTTATTTGAATACATTTTTATATATCTTTAATTTTAAAAATATTCAAAAATTTCAATATTTTGTTTATATTTCAAGTGTTTTCATTTAATACAATGAATGTATATTTTATTAAATTATAAATTAAAATGCTCTAAAAATAATAATGTTAAAAAATAAATTTAAACATTTAAAATGTTTAATTTGCAAGTCATTAACATAATTAACATAAAATGTACTTTAAAATAGGCACATTTTTTAAATCTCCTCAACCTTCTCCCCTAAAAACCCAATATCCTGCTACTAACTATTATAAAACCATTATTTATAAACATTAATACAACTAAAAATACAAATTTCAACAATTTCATAACTAATACCCATCTCACTCCTGCCTTCTCCAGCTAAAGTCTTTGAGAAAGCCATCAATACCCAACCCACAGACCACCTAGAACTCCATCAACCCCTAGTCAGCTCTCAATCAGACTTTTTTTTCACACCAACCAGAGCACAGAGACAGCCTTCATTGTGGCCACTGATGACATCAGAAGCATCCTCGACCGAGGAGAAATGGCCTCACTCATGCTCCTCGACCTTTCAGCAGCTTTCAATATGGTCTACCACAAGTCACTCATCAGAAAGCTTCAGCACTTGGACCGGCTCTCAGGCGGATAGCCTCCTTCCTCATGGACAGAACTCAATGAGTTAGACTTCCCCCTACATCCCAGAACCCAAAAAAAACTCATCTGCAGAGTCTCTCAAGGTTCGTCACGGAGCCCAAAACTCTTCAACGTCTACATGTCACCCCTTATGGACATCGTCAGAGGTCATGACATCAACATAGTATCCTATGCTGATGACACACAGCTCATTCTCTCCCTTTCTGACTTAACCAGCAACATCAAAGTAAACTTCGCCAACTGCATGAACAAAAAATTCTGCATGTATGAAAAACAACTGATTTCAGCTCAACACAGAAAAAACCGAAATCCTAATCTTTGGCCACAACCACACTTCCTGGGATATCTCTTGGTGGCCCTATGAACTTGGCCCCACCCCACCCACTTCTGCAGACCGTGCAAAGAACCTCAAGATCATCCTGGACACCAACCTCTCAATGAGCAGACAGATCAAACCTGTCTCCTCATCATGTTTTCACATCCTGCGAATGCTACGCAAGATTTTCAAGTAGATCCCACTGAACATCAGACGAATTGTCACCCAGGCTCTTATCACAAGTAGACTTGATTACGGAAACACCGACGACATCGGAATTGCAGCCCCTGTCGTACACCGACTCTAAACCACCCAGAACGCTGCTGCCAGACTCTTCCTGAACATCCTGCGAAATAGCCACATCCCTCCACACCTCATTAATCTCCATTGGCTCCCAGTCTAGGAAAGATGTAAGTTCAAGCTACTCATCCATGCCTACAAAGCTCATCACAACACCGGTCCAACCTACCTCAAACACCGCCTCAACTTCTACCAACTCACCAGACATCTTTGATCTGCATCCCAGGCAAGATCACACCTCCTTCTCATCAAGAAAAACAGAAGCGGAAGATGCTCCTTCTCATACTTCGCAGCCAAGTCCTGAAACGACCTCCAAAAGCATCTCAGTACCTCCCCCTACCTCATTGACATCCAAAGGAACCTCAAGACTTGGCTCTACCAGACGAAACAGGCATGATCTCCTTCTACTCACTCAGGCCTGCCCTACACAGTGTCTGGATACCCTCACTTGTGATTAGGTGCGTTCTACAAATTCACACAACATAACAATAATTATCTTACAAAAACACAAATAAATTATCAATAAACATATAGAATCAAGCATACTACAATGAACTGCATACTAATGGACACTTAGGGCCCAATTACGAGTCTGGCGGTCTAAGGACCGCCAGACTCATGGTGGTGTGGCCATCCAGCTACCGCCGTACAGGCAGCCCGACCACCCCATTATGACTTGAGTGTTTGAACCGCCAAGAGATCACTGATGTCACGAGGGAATCGCCGTTACCTAGAGGTGGCGCGGCGGGCCTGAAGCTGTATATGATTGGCTGGACCGCTGTGGTCCCACCAAGCATATTACGAGTTTCCTCTCTTCCACAGTTTTCATAGCAGTTCCACCACCATGAAAACTGTGGCGGAGAGGAAACAAAGAGGGCCCTATTGCCTCACACCATGTGGATGCTCACAGGGGGGCACAACATGTGCCCCCCTGTGTGCATGCACACCAGTTCCTGCACAGCATTGACTTAACAGTCCATGCCATGCAAGAACCTTGTGTGGCGTGATAGAATTGAAACGTAACATTGTCATCTTACTCGTGTTTTACCCAATATTATGTTAGCATTTATATGGCTAATACATTATATCTGCATATTGTGTGTAGACGCAATCAGTGAATACAGATGTTGCGTTAGTTAGGTTGATATCTGTGCCATCATTTTAGCTTTCAAAGACGCCATTTTCTATTATAATCGAAACTGTTACTTGCTCATTTACGAGAAATGGTCCTCGGTAAGTTTTGTTTCTCCAATGCCGAAACTTGCTCATTAACGCATGCCTTTTCTGTTACATAGAGGCCTTCTCCCACCTGTCTAGAAGGGAGGATAGGCCGGGCGACCTTGAATAGTACCAGGCTGTGTAATCGAAACGTATGTTCTGTGCCCCCATTGTATTATGACAGCTACCAGTACTTTTCCATAATAGGCAGGTCTTTGTGGGCTCCGCAACTTACATAATGTAACTTTATGCTTGTTAGAGTCAGTCCCTCGTCAGCCATCATAGAAGGCTGGTCAGACTGGACTCCACTGCAGTGTACTTTTTGAATAAATTAGTTTGCTTGTATTCTCTACTGCGTCATCGACTCTTCATTACTGGAAGGCAAGAGGAGGTCGAGAGTGACCCGGGTGACCCTAGTGGGTCACTTCCTTCAGTTGGCGTCTGAACAGGGACACCACCAGGTGACCCATCCCGTCCGTAATGGGGTCAAGGGGGTCAGGGTTGCGTCTGGTCGGTTGGGCGGATTGGGGATCCCCATATGATAGAGCTTGGTTCTCGCAGCTGCTCCGCCTGTCTGATCCGGCAGCTCCTCGTCCAGTGGTCATCTCAGCTGGGGTCCAGTAAGAGTGAAACCCTTGGATCTGACCGTTTGGTCCGAAGAGTCGGCAGTGGAGAATAATCTTGTTTGACCTGTGTGCACCGGGTGAGTTTTGGTAAGTGCGGCGCCGTCTTGTGATACGGAGCGTTCTGAACATTCTGCCAGGCCACTTTCTGAATTTGGTTTAATATTGAAAAGGCCTGGGGCTAGGGCCTTTCTTGTCTTGGTGCAGTCTGTGGACTGACTTGCCTTGGTGCAGTCTAAGGACAGACTTGGAGAGCTGTTTGGTTTGTGCGTTCTAGTTGTGTGTGTGTGTTGATTTAGGTGGAGAGTGAATGCGTATGATGCTATAATGCCTTGTTGGAGTAAAGTGTTGTGCTTGGGGTGCCGCTGTTGTTCTGCTGAGCATCGGCTGGAGGAAAGGCAGCCTGCGCCTCCAGCCGATGGCACTTCAAGTTTTGAGATGTATGTGAAGCACGGTATTGGCCCTATTATGTTTTGTACATTGTGGCACAAGTATTCGAGGGACAATACTGAGCTTCACTGGCCACTGGAAGGAACCTTTGATGAACAAAAACTGAATTATTTACACAGGACAATTTATTTGCTAAAAGAAGTAGGCAGTCGATGTTTGATACTTTTCAGGCATGGCAGAAAGAAGCTAAACAGAGGTGCATACGTGCCGAGAAGAAATCTAGGAAGAAGGCAATGCAAACAGTGGTTCAGAAAGCGGTAGCTTATGAAAAGGAGCAAACTGAAAAGGGTATTGAGTGTGCAGATAGGAAGTTTCGATTGCAATGTAATAAGTCCTATGTTGTTCGAGAGGATGAGGATCCTTTTGTGGAGGATCTGTTGGACACTTGTCCCCAACCTCCGTATATCCTGCAGAGAATATATCCTGATGTTCCATCGCCTCTGTCCTCCATTGCCCCGCCGTACCCTTCTGGTCTTTCCGCAAATTCATTTATTAATCACAATAAAGAAAAGGGGGAGAAGGTATAAACCCTACCTCATCCTCCTCAAGAATAAAGTTACACACACAAAACAGGAGGTAGGGTATAAAGAGGCCTCAATCAAATGGCAATTGTTGGTAATTGCAAGAAAGCACACATGTTTTGTGAAAACTGCCCTCACCCACAACAAGTTGTGGCATGCTTCATCATCGGGCTGCTACTGACGCCTCTGCGCCTACCAACGCTAGAGGCGGAGCAATAGGGAGGGGTAAACAGTACAACAATGATACAAACAAACAAAAAGGCAGGATCCTTTAGTGCAGAAAAGGTGAGTTTAAAAACTGACCCAGGGATGTCTCTATAATAATTTTATTCCTGGATTCCCCAGTCAGATTAAAAAGGTATATATGTGAAGAAACTATATACCAAATGGATGATGGTGGAGTGAGTTAATTTAAGTGCTCACCACCCCTCCATGCTGCATAACAGTCGACATGTTTCTGCCGATCCAAAATTAAATCTTCGGCATTCCTCAGGACAAATTGGATCCTTATGCCCTTTTCCAAACCCCCGTAAATCCCCAATATTGTGGGTTATACTCCACCTATCAGTCTGGAGTTCCTTGTGTAACTTACTAAAACAAAAAAAAAAAAATGTGAAAATAAAACCTCACATTTATCACAACAAATCTTTATCCCGTGTGCTTCTTGGACAAACAACAGCAATTGCCAACCACCAATTTGGTGTGGCCGAAATTTTAGTCTATGTGGAGCTCAATTCACCATCATAATTCAATCAGGCAAGCAATGGCCCATCCAGTGGTGTATTCAAGACACACTATTATGTGCTTAGTACCCACAACAATATCTGAATGTATTTATTACATCACTCACACGGAGTAACGCGTCGCACCACATGCCAGAGACATACTCCAACACCCACACATGTAAATAAAAGTTATTTTGGGGTTATTACCCCCATCATAATAGGAGGTATTTCCAACAAATACGTGTAGGCTCAGTACCATATCCAGCCTGTCAATATGCTTACCAGAGTTTATTAAGCACGTTGCTCGACAAGGCACTGGAGTAGAGAGCGACCCTCTGTAGTCACACACTGCAGAGGGGGAAACAAAAGCCACAAGTGTGTTTAATGTTAAAGATCGTCAGTCGAGTCCAACGTGGTCCCTCTATACGGTCTAGCTTGTGGACCCGTATATGTCACATAATTGCACTTAGTTTCCTATTATCCTCGTTGTATTAGCTATGGAAGTTGTACTCTGTCCTCCTCATTCACAGCCTCTTTAGAAAACCATGGAGGCTCTCGTGAACTTCTGCTTAATGCGTATGTACCCCCTGTTGTAAAGAGGGAGCCGGAGATACCTTGCTACACTCAGGCTTCTCTTTGCATGCTGCCGGATCAAGTGCTCTAAGTTCTTCCCCTCGATAGCTATAAACTCGGTCTGGCTCACTTCACTCACTCTCTCAGCAAATACCCCTTACTTCGTCAAGAGTGGTGCGCCGCCTACGGACTCCGTCTCTCCTGGTGCCGCGAAGATGGTCTCACTGGCAATTCCTGCGGTATATCACTTCCGCTATCATAACATGTAATGCGTGCTGATGACGGTGTGCGTGACACGTGATCGGGCGTCAAGGCTCGTTCACACTTCTATGCTAGACTGCTAACCTTACTAGTACACTCTCAATTTATTAGAAGTTAGGAGGCCATTATGACTACAAACGTAGTGATACAGAGTCTCGGCATGATGTTACATACAACTTATTACGAGTGGGCTCAGAAATTGTTATATGTCTCTGATGTAAACTTTAAATGTTAGAGGATACCTTAGTGTGTGTCTCTACCCATATTAACAAGAAGTTAACGTAGACAAACAGAAAAAACGTCCTTTCGTCTCCTTTATTGTAGGTATGCCCATTGATCCTCTTATTTGTTCCTGATACTCTAAGACATTAAACTCCAGGGACTCCTCAAATTCACCAGGTGACTGTTGCCCACTGTACTGGATCATTTTCTTCCTAGAGCTGACCACGGTATGTCATCGTTGAGTCCAGTTTCATGACTTCTAGTACGATATACCCACTTCTGCTCTCGCCAGAAAAGGAGCTTTGAAGGATCCCTCACAGAAGATGTAATATTGGGTTTATCTAATACTGTCCACAATATGTCCTGTGTTGTATGTCCTTTCTCTGCATAGTGTAAAGTGAGGCGTGTGTTGGTCCTGGAACACCTGATATTACTCCTATGCTCCATAATCCTTACTTTAACCTTTCTGCAGGTCATCCCGATGTAGATGAAATTACACGGGCACTTGATCATGTAAATAACATTAGATGAGTTACAGTTCGTATGTACTCGCTGTTGCCACGGGTATTTCAAACCCACATCCACCTCTTTAGTGTTCCTGGTCAGGTGACAAACGTCACATGACCCACATTGTGTGTGCCCCGTAACTGGTGTCAAAAAACCTCCTATTAGGGGAGCCCCCCGAAAGTTGTTTTTAGGGCGAGAGTGTACCAATTGATCCCTCAGATTCTGGCCCCTCCTAAAAGCGAAGAGGGGTTTCTCTAGTTTGAGGCCACTGGAGTTCAATATCCGCCAGTGTTTCAGGACAATACGCTTAATAGCTGTGGAGGAGGTGTTAAAGGTCGTGACACACACTATCTTATTGCTCGCTGGTCTTTCAACTTTCGTTAGTAATGCCTCTCTAGGGCAATTCCATGCTCGTTTCCGAGCTCGTCTGACAATATGTGTCGGATATCCTCTCGCATTCAATTTGCCTGCTAAGCGTACTGCCTCAGTCTTAAACTCATTAGGTTGAGAACAGTTCCTGCGAAGTCGCAGGAACTGTCCTACCGGAAGATTTTCCCGTAGGGATCTGGGGTGAAAACTCCCAAAATGCAACAGTCCATTCTTGTCCGTGATCTTATGATAGACTTTAGTAGACAGTTTTCCCTCAAAGGGAGAGATGACCAAATCCAAAAAAGGTAAACTCTCCTTGGTGATCGTCTTGGTGAAATGTAAAAACTGGTTACGTGCATTTAGCCAGTGTAAGAACTCCTTTATAGATATCTCATTACCTCTCCAAATGAGGAGGACGTCATCTATAAACCGTTTCCAGACCCGTATGTTATTGGTCCATGGATTGTCTGCATTAAAGATGTATTTCTGCTCAAAAGTTGCCACATAGAGACCCGCTAGACTGGGTGCGAAGGCACTTCCCATAGAAGTACCATGGGTTTGCAAATACAGTACTCCATTGAACTCAAAGACATTTTTTGTTAGGGCCAACTCAGCTAGATGTAAAATAAATGGTCTAGGGGTCTGATACTGCCAATCCAGGTCAAATAGAAGTTCCTCCATCATACTCAGAGTCTCTTGTTGCGGAATATTGGTGTAAAGGGACTCAATGTCCAATCCCACCAAAAATTCCTTTTCTGGGTCAAAATCCATGTTTGTTAGGAGATTGAGAACCTCAGTTGTATCTTTAAGGTATGCCCTACTACTCTGTACCAACGGTTTAAGATAAAAATCACAATATTGTGACAAGGGCTCCAATATGGAATTAATTCCTGCCACAATAGGTCTTCCTGGTGGAGGTCTAGTGACTTTGTGTACTTTAGGTAGGGTATAGAACGCTGGTGTCACAGGGTCTTTCTTAAGTAAAAAAACAGCCTCATGGTCTGTGACCCAGTCATTATTTAGGGCTTCCTCAACAATCATGCCGATCTCTATTTGAAGTTCTGGGGTAAGATCGCTTCTAAGAATTCTGTAATTCCTCTCATCTCCCAATAATCTCCTGCATTCATTTTCGTATGCCTCTTTTAGTTGGATAACTATAGCTCCCCCCTTATCGGCGGGTTTTATAGTTATTTGTTGATTCCTCTTAAGCTCGTCTAGGGCTTCCCTTTCTTCTCTTGTGATATTCCTGAAGGGTTGTTTGTGAATATCACATAGTTTGTTTATATCATATATAACCGCTCTCTCAAAAGTGGTCACTTCATTGGGGAGTACCGAGTTCATAGGAGTGAAAGTAGACTTAGGACGAAAATTAGTGTCCCCTCTTTTTTCTGGTCTATCTTCCTGATCTGAAAAAAAGACATTCAGTCTTACTGATCTAAAAAAATCCGACAGTTCCTGGTGTACCTTGAAACTGTCCATGATGTTCGTGGGGACAAACCCCAGGCCCTTATTTAGTACTCTATGTTGTATGGATGTAAGTGGAAGGTCAGTGAGGTTCATAACTAGGTCGTCTCCCTGCTGGTTCCCGGTGTTGGATCCCGTGCCATGCTCCGGGTAATTCTTTGATTTAGGTCTTCCCACTGGACACCCAGGTTGCCTCTCTGCCTCCCCCTGCCCCGGCCCCTGCCTCTGCCTAAAAAAGGGGAGCCTGGTGACTGTGGGAAGTTCTGGATGTTACTAGGGCCCTGCATGGGTGGGAAGGGCTGATACATCGGGGCCCACCCAAAGCCATGACCTGGATAATTATGGTACATTGGATTCAAATTGTACCCTTGGCCTTGAAACTGTCCCCTGCCTCTGCCCCGCCCTCTCCTCCTTGGCCTATTCTCATTTTCACTCCCATCACTGTTTGAGCTCATGGAGTCCGAGCTTCTCCGGTCTCCCTGGTGTCCCTTCTTGGCTTCTTCCAATTTTTTCTGTGCATATTCTTCTGTAATGTATGGGTATACTTTCTCTTTAGAAAATTTCTTTAAGTCTTTTTGAAGTTTGGAGATTTTAGATTGAAGAAGGTAGTCTTTATACTCTCCTATTTCCACATTAGTTTCCTCTAGTTTCCGTTTGTATGTGGCCAAGACTACACTAGCTTTCAAACCCTGCTCACTATTTTGTATTTGTATGAGCAATGCATATACAATTCTCTTGGCCGTCGTTATGATTAGAACTAACCAATCTCTAGTGCATTTCCATGCAATTAAGGCCCAATCTTTCCTGAAAGACGAGTCCTCCAGGAAGATCAGGGGTTCGTTGGTGACCAACAGGCCTCGAGGTGCAGCATTCGCCCTCAAGTACTCCGTTAGTATAGCTCCATGTAGAATTGCCTTTACATGAGTTTTCCTGAGCTCAATAAGGGTATCCCAGCCCTCACCCTGGGTTAAAACTTGGTTAATGGTTGTTTCCCCAAGTAGTGAGGGTCCATCCAAAATACCTTGGACCAGTTCCTCGTCAAAGGCTATTCCCTGGTCTAATGACATGTTCGGTGGTGGAGATATCTCAAAACACACTGCCAAGACACGTACTCCCCTCAAGTGAAGATTCAGTAGAATGTCCCGTCCGGATATCTAATCAATTCACCCCTACGGCTCAGCGGCCGTGCTACATATATTAATCACAATCCGCAGATTCAACAGCTTCGGCTCAACCCTATCTGTCTTCCCTCCAGTTTCGCAACGTGCGAGTGTGGTGACTGCAGGCACCCCCACAGTGTCTGCTGCTTCCCCTCTTGTTTCTCCTCCTTCTCTTACACCCACCACACAGTCATTGCTGACATTTTCACCTGTGTCTGTACCTTTTGTGTCTTTCCCAGGTATTTCATCTGTGATATTGAGTAGAGTTGGGACACCAGTGCGAGGGTCAGATCTAGGGGGATTGGGCGGCAGCACGGGAGTGAATTGGGCAGGCATTGATTCGGTCCAAGATGGGTGAAGAGGAGAAGAAGATGGTTGCAAATCAGTCAGCACAATGGGTTTAGAATCCGATTTATAGTGTGGGCGATATATAGAGTGTGATGAAAGATTTTGACCCGTTTGTACAATAGCATGCCCTTCAGCATATGTCGGCTACATTGATTGGTTTGTGGGAACAGTGTATTGGAGGCACAGTTCGTCAAGTTATTTATGATATTCAAGATCGTGTATATTCAGTGGGTATGGCCCCTGCAGAAGTTTTTGGTAATGTTGGGGCGCTTCTCAGTTATCGAGAAAGATTGCATAATCGTACTCCAACAACAGTGTGCCAATTTCCAATGAGAGAGGTGCACCCTGTTTTTTATTCTGAGATCCCAGAACAGCGTAACCAGAATGCAGATGTGGTTCAGCAGCGGGTAGAGGCTCATTTTAGGGAACAATGGTTCTATACCCCATGGAAGGGAAGTGATGTGCTTGCTTTTAAAAGTCAATTACCGGACCATAGGAAAAATGCTACCACATACTATAAAGAATTAACAGAGGCTGCCTCCTCGTCAGTTATGACTTTAGCAGACATTTTGATGACGGCAAATTGTGGGGAAAATTTATTAGGACTGGATTTGTTGAAGAAGTTACATGCTACCATTTATTGTTCCCCGGATGGTGTTTATCTGACTTTTGAACCTAATGTTGTTAGTGCAACACAGTGTTTGGCGAAAGATGCACCACTTACTGTTGAATTTAAGGATGTGCCGTCCTCATTGTGGGCCACAGGGGATACGGATGTGGGGTTGTTACAGATACCACCAGTTTCAATAAAGGTCAAAGATAACATTGTACTTACTCGTATTTCCCAATACAAAATATCACAGGCTGAGGAACAGGCTTTGATGCAGATTATACAGGACCTGATCAAATCGGGAGTGGTAGAGGGACAGTAGCAAACGTGTGCAATAGCCACATTCTCCCTATTCTCAAAAAGGCACCTGTGGATTCCCCTGATGCACATCCTGATGTCTAACATTTTGTGATTGATCTGCGAGAAATAAACAAAATAGTTGTTCCTCAGTTTCTGGTAGTCCCTGATATTACCGTCCCTTTTACAATGATCCCTTCCACAGCTAAATTCTTTTCTGGTATTGATTTGAAAAGTGTTTTTTTTAGCATTCCTGTCCATTCAGACAGCCGGTATTTATTCGGCTTCGCTTTTGCCGGCAGAAGTTTTCAATTCTGTAGAGTTCCTCAGGGGTATACTGAAAGTCCTAGTATGTATAGCCAAACTTTGAAAAGTCAATTGGACTCTCTCTCTCTTCCTGCAGGTAATGTATTATTGCAGTATGTGGATGACATTTTGATAGCCCCCGATACCAAAGAGGGTTGTCGAGATGCCACTGTCAAATTGTTAAAGCATTTGGCAAACACAGGACATAAAGTGTCCCTTTCCAAATTCCAATATTGTCAACAGCAGGTCACCTATTTAGGTCACCTGCTGTCGAAGGAGGGTCGGAGGGTCGGAGGCTAACACCGGAGAGAGTTGATGCCATGGTTAAGATGCCTGTCCCTGTGAGGAATGTGTGTGCTTTCATAGGCATCACCTCTTATTGTCGGAACTGGATACCTGCTTATTCTTTATTAATACAGCCTCTGCTTTTCTTGATAACTAAAGATGTGCAGGAACCCTAGCCTTGGACGCATGAATGTCAGCATGCTTTTGAACAAATAAAAGTTACGCTTGCTCTGCACCTGTGCTGGGCAGGCCTGATTATAAGAAGCCCTTCGTGTTGTACATACACGAAGCTGCTTGATGTGCGCTCTCTATGTTAACACAAGCCTTTGGAGGTAAGCAGAGGCTGTGTGCTTATTTTTCTGCTATGCTTGACCCTGTCGCCAAAGCCCTCCTGAGTTGTTTAAGAGCCGCCGCGGCTGCAATGGTTTCAATCCGACGATCGACAGGGCTCGTTCTCAATCATGATCTCACAGTAATGGTATGGCATGCTGTGAATGTACTTTTGAATGAAACAAAGACGCAGCACCTTACCAGTGCTCGTCTGACTGGGTACGAATTAACATTGTTTGCACCTCATATTACTATCAAAATACGTGCCACACTGAATCCAGCCATTTTACCACCCCTCCCTTCGGAAGAAGAGGACAAGGATGTCCATGATTTTCTGTTTCGTACAGAGGAGGAGGCAAAGGGACGGGTACACCTGACTGATGTTCCCCTATCTGACCCTCAAGGGGATCCATATGTCGGTGGCTCTTGTTTCAAATTGCCAGATGGCATCACTACAGCGGCGTATGCTATTACCACGCTGAGCACTGTAGTTGAGACGTCACGTGTTCCCCATCAATCAGCACAAGCTGCAGAGCTGATAGCTCTTTTGCAAGCATGTGAGTTAAGTGAAGGACTGGCTGTCAATATTTATACTGACAGCCAGTATGCCTTCGGGGTGGCCCATAATTTTGGACGCCTCTGGGCAGAGAGAGGATTCTTGACTTCACATGGAACCAAAATTCAACATGGTCCGTTGATAGAGAGATTTCTGACAGATTTGACTCTTCCCAAACGACTGGCAACAGTCAAATGTAGTGCCCATAAAGCAATTACGGCTGATGCGGGGAGGGGAAATGCCTTTGCAGATCAGATAGCGAAGGAGACAGCCAGGTCGAGAACGATGAAAATGTTTGTGACAGGACCTGCTAGATGGGTACCAGACGTTGGTATGTTTGAGAATTCGCTGGAAGGTGAAAGTGTTAGAGCGATACAGAGTAAAGCAACTGTAGAGGAGTTTGCAGAGTGGCAGGAGAGTACAGGGCGTCTAGATGAAGAAGGATGCTGGACTGATTAGTCTGAGAAACAGAGATGGATGCTACCAGATGCATATGTACTTCCTGTAATTACCATGGAACATGGCCCGGCTCACATTAGTGCCAAAGGCATTTGTAAACTGCTAGAACCTGTGTGGCAAAATGACAATATTTCAAAAGTTGCTGCTCATCTAGTGAAGCATTGTATGATTTGTCTGAAACACAATCCTGTGAAGGGTACCCCTACACCTTCTGGTAATTGTGCTCCCCCTTCTTTCCCTCCAGATAGATTACATAGAGCAACAGTGAGTTAATAATTTGAAATATGTGTTAGTGGTATTAAGGAGTTTTTTCTGCACTACGACTTGCTCCATTTGATCTGGAGTTATAATGGAAGTCACTTCAACGCTAAGGTGATCCAACTGGTGTACGATGGTCTGCACATCAAGCACAAATTCCTTGCAGCTAATCACCCTCAGTCAGCAGGTTTAGTTGAGAAGTACAATGGTACTCTCAAGTTAAAATTGGCAAAAATTAAGTAAAGTACTGGGTTTCAATGGCCAGATGCTTTACCCCTTGTCCTGTTGTCCACCAGAATGACAGCCCATTCTAGAACAGGATTATCGCCCTACGAGGTGATCTTTGGTCATCCAGCCAATGTGTGAGGTGTCCCTAGACCGCAGAAGTATTCTGAGATAGATTATCCTTTATTGGTTGATTATTTGTATCAACTCACTAAAAGCTTACGTTCTATTCACCAACAGATACACAAGGTGTTACCTTTAGCACCTGAGGGGCCTGGGCACACTATTCAGCCTAGAGACTATATTCTTGTGAAAAGCTTCCAGAGACGAGACAGTTTGGAGCTTAGTTGGAAGGGACATTATCTGGTCCTCATCACAACGAGGACAGCGGTAAGAGTTGAAGGTCAGAAGCATTGGATCCACGCTTCCCACTGCAGACGGGTGCCGCTACCCCTTCTCTACGACGCCTGGGTGCATGATGGCATTGGAGACCACGAGACAGAGAAAGTCCCAAGATTTCTTCCGGTCTCCGATGCCCAACTAGTTTGGACACAGACAAAAGAAGAAAATGATGCTGTTTTGAATGCGGCATTTCCCCCAGAAATTAAGGCTGCCCAGGTTTCCACTTCATCTGATCCGCAGGAACCTGAGTCTCAGTCCCCGGCGCCCCCTGAATTTCATATTCTTCTCCAAGATGAGACAGTGCCTGGAGTAGTAGAAAGGTACAATTTGCATCCTCGAAGGAAGGGTAGTGCACCGACAGAGAAGTGAATGTAGTTAGGGACGGACTTTATTGAATAAGATTAGTGCCAATGCCTCTTGTTTCTGCATTTTCCAATTAGACCAGGGAGTGGAAGATTTAGTGCACTACTTGTGACACAGGACAGGATAAGCTGAGGGTATTTTCCAAGGAAGGAGAGTGCCCTATCCTGAGAACATTGAATATTTGCAGATGGGTTACAACAGTGTGGCTCCACCGCGGCGTGCTTAATAGCACCACCGAGGCTTGGACAATAGAAGCCTGCCAGGGAGGCTTGGAACGGACCCTGATTCTTTTGTGACATTTTTTTTCTTTTTGTTTTTTGCGTCCTTTCCATCATTGGCTCCATCATATGATGTCTCTTTCTCTGGTGATTTGCTTTGTAGAAGTGTAGTAAACATGTATCTGTTTGGTTGCCCTCTTGCAGAAGATGAACAGTTTCCTGTTGCCCTGCGCCCGGGGCAGATTAGTTTTGAATGGTTGTTCAGGAAGAAAATATTTTGGGTTGTAGTTGTATTGTTGTTCCTATTGGTGGGAGGGGGCTTGTTTTGCATATTGGAGTGCTCTGAAGTTACCTCATCATGTGTCCCATATCCTAGATCCTCAGATCGTAGCAAAAGAGCCATGTATAGTAACGTCTTCTTAGACACACATTGAAAATTCTTTGGGGATAACACAGCTTATTATCCCACTGATTCTGTTACAAGTTTATGGACCGCCTACCCCTTGTCACTGGTGAAGTACACATATCTTCGTCCTCCCCAATTCGTAGAGGTAAAAGGTGAATATGGCCTGGGATATCCTGAACCTTGTTTAAATTACAGAAAGCCAAGGGTACCCTGGATGTATGCTCGAAATGTATTGTGGTGATATGTACCTTGGTAGAAGGAATATCACCATGACAGGTTGGCACTACCAAGATCTGACTATTACCCAAGAGACATGTATTTATCCTGCGTGTTGCCTTGAAATAAACAATAGTGACGCTTATCTGTATCTAAATTGTTCTGGAGAAATAGTGTATAAAATTGTAATGTGTTTGGGGAAAAAGGATGATCCTAGTATGAAGGGAACAAATACAAGATATGCTCCATTAGATTATCAAGGTCCACTCTTTGCACATTCAGGTTTTTATTTGTTATCAAATGGTACGTATTCTAATATGTACAACGGTACAGAGGATGTGGCTTTGGGACTGGTGCTACCTCTTGGGGTACCCTGTAGGTATAGTAGACCAAATATAAGATGGGTAAAAAGAACATTGACCAAGGAATTCTGTGAGGGAGTTACTGATTTGGAAGTTAATAATTATAGTAATGGGATCACCTTTGGATATATCCTTTCCTCTATAATTACATTTAGTGGTTCTGCCATGGCCAGGGGTGAACGAGGAAGAGCGTATTTTGGGTGCAAGTTGCAAATTTGATCTAACTCTACAGTGGCAGCTTTACGGGACATCATGACTCAGTTGGAAAGTATGCGCATGTAATCTGAACAAACAAGATATGCAGTTGATTTTATTTTAGCCAAAAACGGTGATGCGTGCGCAATAATAGGAGAGCAGTGTGTGGCCGGTATCACAAATATGGAAAAGAATATTACACAGCATATTTTAGAGATTTTTAAAAATGTCAAAGGGATGGAGAGTGGAACTTGGAGCTGGTCTTTGTTTGCTGGTTGCGGTTCGATTCTAGAAAAGGTGATATATTTAATTGTCCTTTTAATTTGTTGCTGTGTTTTGATTCAGTGTCTTCCCATAGGTTGCTCCTATTGTACTACTTATCTCACTCCCAAAAGAATTTTGATTTATGATACAAATGCAACTATCATGCTTCAAAAAAGAGATTGATAATATCATGCAGCTGGATGAGGGATTTTTTGGTTCAACTACTTCCTTCGCAGGTTCTGTTCCTCATTTTACTTGTACTGCTAATGATTAGTGTCATATTTCCTTTACATTGGCTATGTCTACATACATATTTCGTACCTGATATATTATCGCCTGTATTCCTATATTTTCCTGTCCTCTGTTAGAATTGTAAAGACCCTTACCTGATAGCAAGAATAAAGGTTATCCATATTAGCATAACATGCTAAAAGGGGGGTCTGATAGAATTGAAACGTAACATTGTCATCTTACTCGTGTTTTATCCAATATTATGCTAGCATTTATATGGCTAATACATTATATCTGCATATTGTGAGTAGACGCAATCAGTAAATTCAGATGTTGCGTTAGTTAGGTTGACATCTGTGCCACCATTTTAGCTCTTGAAGACGCCATTTTCTATTATAATCGAAACTGTTACTTGCTCAATTACGAGAAATGGTCCCTGGTAAGTTTTGTTTCTCCAATGCTGAAACTTGCTCATTAACGCATGCCTTTTCTGTTACATTGAGGCCTTCTCCCACCTGTCTAGAAGGGGGGATAGGCCAGGCGACCTTGAATAGTAGATAGCTTGTACCAGTCTGCGGAATCCCAACTTATGTTCGGTGCCCCCATTGTATTACGACAGCTACCAGTACTTTTCCATAATAGGTGGGTCTTTGTGGGCTCCGCAACTTACATAATGTAACTTTATGCTTGTTAAAGTCAGTCCCTCATCAGCCATCATAGGAGCCTGGTCAGACTTGACTCCACTGCAGTGTACTTTGTGAATAAACTAGTTTGCTTGTATTCTGTACTGCGTCATCGACTCTTCATTACTGGAAGGCAAGAGGCGGTCGAGAGTGACGAGGGTGACCCTAGTCACTTCCTTCAGGCGTTCCCATTGCTGTGCCTTTTTCAAAGGTACCGCCGCTTTTGAAAGAGGCACTGTCGTGGGACCGCCATGACACACTTCCACCAGACCACATTTAAGTTGTAATCTGGTGGGCGGCAGTGACTCTTGGGGGTGCGGACGCACAGCAGTGGCATGATGCCCGTCCCTGCACTGCCCTCGGAAACTATTTTACAAATTATATTTTTACCTATGAAATTTCTGCCAACAAAATCTTTGGCATCCCATATTCTTGACACAATATTTTTGTATCACAATATTTTTTTCTGATATTTTGCACAAATACCCTTCTACACCGTCCCAAAACTGAAGACTAATATTTACAGAATGACGCTGAAGTGGAATCCACCATTAAACCAGTGGATTTGTTATCTGCTTTTGTTATCTGCTTATCTGGTGGCATATTCTTCCTATTTAACTTTCAGAAAATGGTAGTCAAACCACTGACAGAAACTCCTACGACTGCTCTCAGTTTAACAATCTTATAGTGCTAACCCTGCCACAAATAAGGTTGGACCAGTCATTTGATCTTGAATGACTAAATCACTATGATTCCTGTAAGAGCAACCTCCTTGAAAGATTGGAATGAAAAGAGTGCCATACATTTCTGTAAGGGTAACTGAATGTCCATACCATGCTGAGAGACTCAGAATGCATGATAGGGAGACTATGAGGAAATTGAGAATGCATCCCCAAAAGGATAGGAGCAGTATACAATCCAGAGTCCTTATTCAAAAAGGTGTCCAATCTTCATAAATATAGCGATAAGTGCTATTCATGGGTACTGTGTTTGCCACACTGGTTAACAACTGTCATGTTAACAGGAGCTGTGATGCAGGTTAAGCCTAAGGGCCTTATTACGAGTTTGGCGGTCCCACAGTGGGGGTGCAATGCACAGTCTGCTGTGGGACTGCTAAACATGTGGTTGGGCCACCCGCTAGATCAGGAGTTTTCTCCTGGTCTGGCGCGGTCCAGCAGTAGTCTGAGAGTGGCAGTCAGGCTCATTAAAGAGCGTAGGAGGCAGACTGCCGTTCTCAGAGCATACATGCCACATCGTGCAGGAACTGGGGGTGCAGATTTACAGAGGGGCACTATATTTGCCCCCCTGCTTGGACTCCCAGGCACAGAGGCATAAGGTGGTCCTGTAGGCCCCCCTTTGTTGCCTCACTGCTACCCTTTACGTGGCTGTGCAACCACCAAGAAAAGGACAGTGGGAAGGCAACTCAAAATATGCTGCACCGCCAGCATATTTTGACCTCGAACTGCAACCAGATTGCTGAGAATCCTTGATACGTGGCGGTAGCAGCAGTTCAGTGGCAGTCCAGCAGCCACACTTATAATACTGCAGGTGGTCCTGCAGTATGGCAGTGGTCAGACCACCACGACCACTACGGCAATCCCATAGACCACCATAGTCGCAATAAGGCCCTTAGTCTTTTTAAAATAGACATATGTAGTGTGAGACTGGTCACAGCAGTCACATTGGTGGAAGGCCTCCATGACCATGTGCACCAGAGACCGGGGTCTGCTGCCACTGGAGGATTAAATCTATGATGAAACCCCCTAGGCAGAGCTACATAGCAAGTCTAGAAATGCCCATAGCCTATTGCTTTTATGCCACACTGCTCCAAGTAATGTTGCCTACTGCTCAACTGTTACCAATAGGCAAAAGTGATGCAAAACAATTCTCGATTTTTTCCTGTTGCTAAATACTGACATCAGTGCTTAATTTGAGCCATTGGTTTCCGGTGCTCAGCACTGGCACTTAATTGTCAACACTGGGGCTTGTACCAGTCTGCTACATAGTGGCACTGCTTAAAAATGACTATTGACTGCCACCCAAGCCATTCTTATAGCTTTGGGGGCCTAGAGGAGGCTGAATTGTCACACTTGTAAGAGTTTGATGATTAATAATTGTGTTGGTACTGCAATTGGCAGCCCTGGCAGGTGTGATGTGTGGTGCAAGGTGCTGAGGCTTCCTGACGTGGGCCCTGGCATTTGTTTTTTGTTTTTACAAATTAAGCACTGCTGTAAATATGCCATTTGCAATTCACTGAGATCAAATGTTCCAACAGGAGCCTAAAATCACAATGGTGGAAGTACAAGTCAGAAAAAGACAAAACCTCTTACAGGAAGCATAGGGGAGGCTGTAACATAGCCATCGAGAGAGCCAAAATGCTTACTTCAAAAATACATCTATCAGTTACCCAACCAAAGTAGGGAACTCTTTAACATCTGCGAGGAACTGACTAATCACTCCTCTCTCCCCAGGAAACTCTTTGCCAGACTCTAAAGACTTTGTCCAGAATGTGCCAAAACTTCAGAAAACTGGACCACATGGAACTCTCTCTTAAAGCGCGCTGGTGGCATACAGGCAATGTTGACCCCCTCACTACATACCCCACAAGAAACCTGAGATCACTAGGCACCCATCGGATCTCCCTGCGATCCTTCAAGAGGGTGAAATAATGATTGTTGATAACTTAGTATCCAAAGGCTAGTTATAGGATCACACATGACCCTTACCCAAGACCTGAATCTAACCACATGAAGTTCAGAAAAGTCGAGAAAACTGCCCTCTCTAGATTTGCCTGCAGCTCTGATGGCTGATTTAAGGTCGTGCTGAAGAGTATCAGACATGGTAACTCATTCATGCCGAGCTAACTTCCCTTTCCTGCAATTAAGCTATGCTCTCCACCTGCTAGAGCCCGGAAGTTCCCAAAAGGCAACATGCAGAGCTGGAGAAAACTACTTAATAAACAAGCAGATGCACAGTGTTGGAAAATATAGATTCTGAAGACAGCGATGAGGCCGGTAACAGTGCATGCATTGTTAATATATGAGTTCCGATGTATAAATGTATATTTCTGTGGTATGAAAGAACAGGAATTGCTCGCTCATTTCATTACTCAAACGAATCCCAAAATACTATGCTAGTACTGAGAATGACCCCAATATATAATAAACCCTTGGTAATAAAACGAGCCTGCGATTTTCCAGGCCCTCAAACAAAAAAAAAAGCTTATTTTGTATTGTAGCTCAGTTCTCAAAGACATGCTATGGAGAAAACCAGTGTTATATTCTGATGCCCTGAATGCAATTCATGCAATCCAATTAATGACATAAAGTGAATTATAGAGGCATCTGGGTCCTACATTTCTCTAACAATCTCTGCGAACAGCTTCCCTCAAATTGTTCAGATTAGTTTATAAATTCACTTAAACATATTTTCCCAACCAACTTCGGAAAAAAAAAAAAATGGTTCCATAATACAGGGATCCATCCATGAACTAAAAATTACTTTTTTAGAAAATGTGCTAGAGACTAAATTGCACTATTGTGCAAATTGCACAATCCACTCCGAAAAGCTTTTTTGTAGAACAGTGAATTTGGACCTTTTGACAAGATCAGACTGGACTGTTTGTGCATAGGCTGTTAGTCCTTTGCCTTATACACATTGATGATGATGTAATTGACAATAAGCCACAGCAAAGCCTCGCTGCAGCTGTCTGTGTTTAGCATCGTCAATAACCTGATGAACTGGGGGTCTCGCAACAAAGTGCCAGCAAGTGCCTAGGGCTACAAGGGACAGAAGTGAAGAAACAAAAGTAAAGAATATTGTGAAAGCACAGGGACCCTTGAGCAGAGCTTTGATTCCCATCAATTGTCTGCGTGATCAATCTTATCATCTGGTCATCCACCCAATGAAATGATATGTCTCTTGATCAAATAGACTATCTTCAAGGGAAAACTCTCTCGTTAGAGTCAGCGAAGGAGCGCCAGAAAGGGAAAAAACAGATCATATGTATCTTAAGTCAATGATCACATGGAAACCTCGTGCAGTGCATGCAATTTATTATAGATACCACTTCACACTCTAAATAAAACCAAAAACAGTGCAAAAAGCAGTATTAACAAATAACTGATAGTTATCAAGGTCGACATGTTTAAGCCATCCGGGTAAAAGTGCCCAAGGCTTTCTTCAGGATCTATGTTGTCAAAATTTGCGACTGCATGAATATATAAACTGAAAACCTAATGTGTCAAAAAATGAATATAATAAATATCACCAAACTAAGGTTGGAATAGATACAACCTTTCTTTACTGAGCCTCCACTTCAAGGGATGCAAATGGCATCTAAAGGAAACATATAAATATCAACAATATTCTTAATTAGTTTGCTTCTCCAGAAAACAACTAGTCTCTATTTGCTCTGCAAATCTAGACCACCAAGCCTCTTAACTAGTGGTCTCCATCATCATATAAAATATATGTGTTGATGCTCACCCACCTTGACCGGGGACTGGACCTCACCTCACCTGGAACCTTGCTCAGGAATACGAGGCCCCGCTCTAAGAGAGAAAAAAAGGGGGAGGAAAAAGGATGATAAAGAGGCAATCCTAACTGTAGTCAGTACTGAACCTCACAGTCAAACTTCACCACCTCTACCCTAATCCTGTTGAATCTGTGTACAAATCACAATGTAATTCTGCCAAGCCGATCCTTCCAAACCTCGACTCTATTCCCAGTCTTCTATTTTTTTGGGTAAAAGATTTTATTAAGTTTTCACACCCAGGGTCTTACAGACCAACATTACATATATGACCAGCAGACGAGGAATCCCCCCTCAAAATACACATCAGGAGAAATCCGTTCCACTGCATGTCTACCCTACATCCCCCACCCGCCGCCCCCTCTACCCCCACCCCCCCAGTCAGTGTGCCCGCAGTAAGTCCTCAGCAGCTACCTTCCATCTGGCCCTATGGCCTAAGACGTCCCCGCTCCGGGCAAACGGGCAAACCCCTGCTAGTAGTCAGCCCGAGAGAGAGGGCCCTGCCGTGGCCTCCCTCCGCAGCCCTGTTCCCACCTGCGCTCGTCAACCGCTACCCAGGTAGAGTGCAGATAGCAAGTCCTCCATGAGTGTAACTAAGTGATCCCGTCCTGCATGCTATTCCCAGTCTTCTAACAATTGTATTCTCTCTAACCCGTTCTGTTCGATATGCAAGGAGGAGCCAAGTCATCTAGCATTACCTAAGTGTCAACGGTAGCCTTGCCTTCGAACCTCGAAAGAGGCCTCAACCTAAAAAAATGGAATCACATTTTTTTATATAGACATCACAGTTCTATTATAGAAACCGTCTCCCCAACTATGGCTATTCACAGCTTTAATCGAGTTCTGTTCTGGCCTAATGAAGCAGGAGCCAGGTGTTTAGCGTCGCACAAACCTTAGTACTATTTGCCCGACAAGTCCCCATACAACCAGAGGATTCTTTTTATGCAAATACATCATTATGCAAGCTTCAGCATTATACATGCCGCACACAGTGCGTATCGTATACAGTCTCCATGGTCGTTGGCCTCTATTTCCACACCACCCTCCCATGCTACCTTTATACATCATGGTAACAACAATGTGTGCAATGGCACTGCAATGCCGATTACTGACAGAACAACTCCTTGTAGCTTCTGACTGATGAAACCAGGAGAGGGTATCCAATATGACAAATCCCAGAAAGCAAATAAAAGGCGCTGAATTAAAACAGATGGGTCAGAGTTATAGTTAATTCAGGTTCTATTTTAGCATACACTTCTCTAGCACGTGCAAATCCGAAAGGCCTGCCTGGCTTCTATGTGTAATGAATATTTTCCTCATTGACTGGCCGTTTTATGTGGGTGGTTTTCTGAATGCTTAGGGACAGATGCTTAGGGACAGATTTATTAAGGGATTGCGATGCAGGCCTCGGTGCTTAATTTGAGCCGGTGGTTTCCGGTGCTCGGCACCGGCACTGTTGACAGTCTGCCACATGTTGATGCTGTCAGTACAATTTAGAGATACACCTAAAATAAACAGCTGTTTATTAATTCAATACAAAATAAAAAAGGCTAATACCTACCACCTAGGCCGTTTTTACGGCCGAGAATTGTGACACTTTTAAGAGTGTGATGATTAGTGGTATGTTGGTGCTGTCATTGGCAGCTGTGGCAGGTGCAACGTGTGGTGCAAGCTGCAGTTGCCTCATGACGAGGACCCTGGCACTCATGTTTTTTTGCAAATTAAACTTTGGGTGCCCTTGTGTCACATAGGGTGTAGCAAAGGGCAATGCAATCACTAAGTCAGATTTAGCAAGAAACGCAAGTCTACCTTGTGTGGCCATGCGTTGCTTGGTAAATCTGGAGTAACAAAAGGCAGTTTAAGTTTCTGCCTAGCATTACTCTGCCATGGGAACGCGTTCCATGGGTGGAGCATGGGCGTTCCTACTCATCCAATCATGGATTTTGGCGCATTCCCTGATTTACCTGGGATTGATTCAAAATGCTACGCCTTCCCAGGAGAGATTCCACCTGGAGAACTATCTTTATTTATCCTTGTTGCTTCCTCTTTCTAAGTGTGCTGCATTATACAGTACACATATGAAGGGCAAATGCCTCTGAGTATTGTTTTTGTCCAGGAAGGTCTTCCTTCCTGCACAAAACAATCCTGCCTGCAACACAGACACCCTTGCACTATGACACACGGCTGTCTGCATTGGCGCTAGGCAGCAGATTGTGCACCAGCGCAGGAAGAGAGAAGGAAGGGGAGGTAGATATGGCACATTCCTGCCCTCTCCCTTTTACCCAGTTCAGCACAGTAAATTGTGTTGCTGCGTTGCATTGCATTGCGTGACATTTGATAAATCTGGCCCTATGTGTATAAACCTGACAGTCAGTGCATGAATGAATGGATACATAGATGAGTGCATGGATGATGAATCAGGATGAGTGCAATATCCCTGGGTTCCTCAAATTAGCCAAATAATATCAAAACCCAAGTACGAGATTACTTGCATGTAATTGTAGATTATACAAACGATTGCCCGTATAATGTCAAACCGCCACCATATTAACAGAACCAACATTATGCCAGAGGTGAACAAGGATGGTCACAATATGTCAAGTATTACCACAATGTTGCCAAGGGCAATATTGGCTAAAGTGGGTATCATCAGAATTCTCACAATATGCAAATAAGTGCCATTTTTATGCCATGGACATCATTGTACCTTAAACATGCCTTTATGCAAGGTCTCTCCACAGTATGCCAAGCATTACCATCATTATTCCAATACAAACACTGTCTGACAGGTGGGCATAATCACTCCAAGGATGCCCAAATTACAGAAGAAATTTCCACCATCTTACCACAGTATTAAACAAGAGCCAGCTTTAGCGACATAGGGTAACCTCATGCCACAGAACCCATATTATACCAAGACTTATCAGTATTAAACTAGGGCCACCATTGTGCTATGGGTGGCACTATCATGCTGTAGAGGTCCACATCAGTCCAGGTATTACTACCAGTATGTCACAACATTTAGCCAGGTGCAGCGATATGCGAAAAGTGGGTAGCATTATGCTATAAATGATGATGATTGAATATTCGGCCTTAATTCTTGCCTGAGGGCATCTGCACCTACTGCTTGTATTCAGGTATAGTGAGAAAGAGGAAGAAGCTACGGGTGTGTCTGTTTAGTTTCCCATTCTTGGATGATGGTGTTTGACCATTGCCCAATATATCAAATTAGGCTAACATACTGCCTGGCAAAATAGTGCTGTAGTAGCTGGCAAAGACTGCTGTTTGGTGTTAGCAGTGTGATGTCAGTATGTGCTCTTTCATAGCAGTGCAGGTACCCAAAAGTTAGTTTCCCAACAACTTGAGCTCCTTAACATTATAAACCAATGGGGTAACCCAAACAGACATAGGACCTGGGTATAATCCGATACAAAATTCAATTGGTCATAATGGCTAGGATAAAACAATACTCAATATTGTAATGGCATTAAACATAATCCATATTTGAAAGAGAGAGAGAAGAAAACACAACTGAACACGATTTTTGAAAGTCAATTCAATTCTATAAGTTTACCATAGCAACACAATTCCGTTACATTGTTAAAAGTTTTTAAGTCTATAACCTTTTGATTTATCCTCTCTACCCCTTCACGTCACTTGAGCACCTCTCCGAACACATTTCTATGCACCTATCTGAGCAACCTTTTAGCATTTACTGTATAATAATGATTTTTTTCAATACAATATATAAATATATAGAATTGAATTGACTTTCAAAAAACGTGTTCATTTGTGTCTTCTTCTCTCTCTCTCTTTCATATGGATCATGTTTAAATCCGTTACAATATTGGGCCATATTCTCAAGGAGCTATCGCCGAGTTATCGGCACCTTAACACAGCCAAATTTGCGATAAACCTACCACCCCATTCACAACCTGGTGCGAACAGCCCATATCACCAGTTTTCCAGTGATAGCAGTCGCAAAAAACATCGCCAAGGATGACCCCGGCAACTATCGCTAATGAGAGGCAGAGTAGGCGTTCCCGAGCTAAAAGCCGCGACAACACCACACCACAACATTCTCAACGACCAGCCTGATCTGCGATAAGATCACAAAACATGCGATAAGGCACGTTAGCACCAGGAAACTAACACCTGCTCCAATCTGGTGCAAAGTCAGACTACAACCTGCACCACAAAGGAGAGCCCAGCCCAGAGCCACACCTGAAGAACAACAGATGCCATGGAGCCACAGAACATGCATCCTGGAACCGCAAGAGGGCAACAACACCCACTGCCATCAATCCCAGGACCCCACTTAAACCCCCCCCCCCCCCCCCGGGCCCCGCTCCGGGCACCCCCGACCTACCCCCGGACAAAGATATGTCACATCAACCACATGGAAACATATACCAAATAACCCGAATGATGTTGCACAATCACATCTGGTAACATGCATGTGTCATCACAAAAATGAGCATCACACATTCACCTTTGATGCAACAAATATAAATGTATTAAAATAAACACAGAACAGAAATGAAGAAACATTTCGGCTCCCCTCGGGACAATCCGTAGGTCACAGCCTACAAGACTAAAATCATGATGAGAAGGTGTGTCCTACGCACATCAACAGAGACAGAGAGAGAGCGAAGGAGAGAGAGAGCGAAGGCGAGAGAGAGCGAAGGAGAGATAGAGCGAAGGAGAGAGAGAGAGCGAAGGAGAGGGAGCGAGAGAAAGACGGACAGAGAGGGGGAGCGATGGAAAGACGGACAGAGAGGGGGAGAGAGAGATAGACAGACAGAGAGGGATATACGAACAGATGGGGGAGAGAGAGCTAAAGAAAACAAGAGAGGGACAGGGAGAGAGAGTGCCGACACTGCGCACCCAGGCCACATTGCCCACCAGCTGCCACCGGTGTGTCTCCAACCACGTGCCGGTATGTAGTGCAGTGCACCAGGTCCCACATCTGGGACAGACCCACCATTTGAAACAGAGTCCAGATACCTGAATGGCAAAGTACATACAATTGCACAAGACATCATCGCCTGACCGCCCCTGCGCACCCAGGCAGCTGCACCTCAGCCCCTCCCGCCGCCAGCGGTGCATGCCCACCCCTGTGCACCCAGGCCTCACTGCTCACCTTCCGCCACCGGCATGTAGAAAAGAGGACCCACCACGTGCCGCTGCAAGCCACAAGCCTGGGGCCCGCAGACATGACACCCTCCACATCTTGCAGCCACACTCCGCAGGCCCCCAGGTCTCACATTTGGTGCTGGGTCTTGATTACTCCATGGCAGAGGACATACCAGTGCACCTGGCCTCAGCGCAGGCTGCACACCCGCTCAGCCTCCTACGTGCCACTAACTCTGTGATCCAGGAGGCGACGCCACGTGGCGGTAGGCCCACGCTGCCCGCTGGCTCAGGCCTACACCGCGGTCCAGCAGGGCACACAAAACCTGAGCCGTCCGGACCGCCGGGAAGAGACATCATAGCAGGCTGCACACCCGCTCAGCACTTAAGGTGCCCCTACCTCAGTGCGCTAAAAGTCACCATCCCGTGGCGGTGTGCCTGTGCCGGCCTCAGTGTATCCGGTGCCACCAAGTCTGTGCCCCCACACTCATGGACCCTCTATGATTGAGTATCGTGGTGCGGACGCCATCATGTCCCCTCCGGCCCTGCGGAATGTGATGTCGCAGGCCCCTTGGCCCCCATGCCTACATGCACACCACACGTATACACCCCGAGAGAGGTTGGAAATGGTATCATGCACATGCGCCCAGCCCTTTTTATTGGCAGGGTCACATGTGCTGTGACTCGTGTGCTGGATGGGTGTAAACCAGCCATGAGGGAGTGGCCGTGGCATGCTGACAACTAGACCTGTGAGCAGCAGATCACTACAGGGGAGTCCTGGCACATGGGGCATTGTGGTTCCCCCCTGGAGCGTAAGCGCAGTGGGCTGGCCTGGCGTATGCCACTCCAGCATAAGGGTTTGAACAATGACCCCGGGTGTCTGTGCGTGGTTCCATAAGGGCTGGACAAGGAAGTAACAAATGTGTGTGTCGCTGTTGTTGCCTCGGGGCCACCCGGACGACTATCGACAATGTGTCACCCTGTGACCCAAGTCCAACGACATGAGCCACATGGACGTAAGAGGAATTCACTGACCCCACATTCATCCATGCATCTGGAGCAGTACAGGTCCATGCAAACCCCACTTTCAAATGTTGGCCCGTGGAGGGCCAGCCAGAGTCATTCAGGGAATGACCAGTCCAAAGGAAGTGGAGGAGTTCAGTCCGCAGTCTGATAGCAATGTCATTGGCGATCAAACAGGTTATGGCAGTCCATGTCGAGGTCCAAGGAGAGTGTCACAGAGTGTATCGGGGGACAGTGGAAGGTGATGATGCAGAGGGCAGAACCAAGCTGAAACCGGCCATGATTCGGAGATGGATGCTACCGCTTCCCTCTGACCATGAGGACAGATTCACCTGCA
Organism: Triturus cristatus; assembly: GCF_964204655.1. Classification (NCBI taxonomy): domain Eukaryota; kingdom Metazoa; phylum Chordata; class Amphibia; order Caudata; family Salamandridae; genus Triturus; species Triturus cristatus. Next base: position 1,195,858,956 of record NC_140591.1, read on the forward strand.
TCTTCATCCTCTGCTGTTTCATGTGCCTCACGTGTGGGTGGTGCTGGCCTTTCTCCAGCACTGTGTGGCAGTGACACCTCAGGGCTGGAGGTGGAATGTCTGCCGCACTGTGTGGCACTGACACTTCAGGGGGCGGAGATGTGGATTTAGTGGTAGCAGCAGCATGCATCAGCGCCAGGCCTTGTGTCAGCAATGCCATGAGGATGGTTTTCAGGTCATTGTGGAACCCAGCTACCTCTCGCCTATGTGCAGCCATGGCAGCCGCTTGGTCCGCATTGGCCCGCTCCATGTTCTCCATGAGCCTCCGCATGAGTCCCAACTACAGGGCGAGCTCGCTGGAGCCACTCTGACTAGACAGTCATTCTTGTCTCACAGTCAGGACTCCAGCGATGGCAGCCATGGTTCGTTGGAGAGAATTGGGCAGACTGTCGGTGTCCGTTAAGGACTGTGAGTGGTCCCTGATGGGGCTTAGACACCCACGTATGGCATCTAGTTTCTCTGCTATGCGGTCGAAGCCCACCCGCACCTGTTCAGCCAGCTGCTCCTGGCATCCCAACACACGGCGTTTGAAGGCCATGTGTTCTTTGTGTGGGTCCTGGGAGGCAGCCGTGGTGGTGGGTGCTGCCTGCAGTGTGGTCTGTGCAGGGGGTGGTTCTCCTTGTTGCAGCTAGGCTGCCCTGCTCCTGGAGGTGTGCTGCGGAGACTCTCGGAGGGCTTTGGAGTCAAAGGTGTCGTGGTCCTCTTCTTCATCAGAGAAGAGAGGTTGGGACTGCTCTGCAGGAGGTGGTGATTGTCCCTCTACAATGTGAAGGGGAGATGCAGTTTAACAATTTGTTCACATGTGTGTTGTCGCATTGTACATGTTTACGTACAGACTGCATCGTGGCTGTTTCGGAGGGGCTGCACATTTGCTGCGGGAATGTGGACATTTCGACAAATTCATGGCTGTGTGTTTGTACTTGTACATTATCAACTCACGTTTCTCTGCAATGCCACTTGTGATTGGCCAGTGTCTACACCAAGTCGGCACCAGTTGTGTCCTCTGTTCTGGGGTGAACGTGTTGCGGTTTGTGCCACTTCGTTGTCAATGTTGATGTGCTGTGCACGTGATGTGTGTGTGTACCGCATTTTGGGGTAGTCGCCCCTGCAGCTCTGATTTGGCTGCCCTTATCCCTTACATTCGGTGTGTCTCTGACTTCTGTGCTCATACAGTGCTGAAATGTTGCATACTTGGGTACATAGTTCTCTTGGTGGGAGTTGGGGTCTGGGGCATGATTTGTCCACCACTGTGCTCTACTTAATTGTGCATGTGTGCCATTGTATCCATCTCCCCCTGTGCCCCTGTCCCTGGTCATTACTCACCCTCTTGCTGTTGTGTCCGGTCCTGTTGAGCAGTGTCCGGTCCCCCAACTCCTGCCACCATCTCCCCACTGATGACTGTGGCCACCATTTCCTCCATGTCGTCCAGCTCCTCCTGTGGCGCAGGACTGCCACCTCCTGTCTGCATTGCTGCCTTCCAGTTGTTGGCGAGTTTTAGCTTGGGTTTGCCCTTCACGTCATTCCAGCACCTCTTGACCTCGTCCATTGTCCTCTTCAGCACTGCGTCTGCATTCACCTTGCCCACGATGGCCTGCCATAGTCCATTTTTTGTCGCCAATGACACAGTGGAGGTGACGAACAGTTGTTGATGGTGTTCGACCACCTCCGTTATCAGGATCCTGTTCTCCAGCAGACTAGCAAGCGCTTCTTCCTACTCTTCTTCTCCTTGGCCTTCCCTGACCCGAGGTCCCAGGCAGGTACTCCGGGGGGCTTGTGGGGTTCTGGTTCTCCTCCGTACTTGCTCCGGCAACATCCATGGTGCTTCGCTGTAGTTTGGCATTTGTCTGTTTTTTTTACCTTTTATGGTGATTGTTCCTGCCTGACGCATGTGGATTGCAGGCCTGTGGCTAGTTTTTGCTGATTTTTGTATCGCGATTGGCCTCATCGCAGCTTTTTTTGCATTTGTGTTTCGCGTTTTTGCGGTGTGGCGTTGATTTTAACGCGGCCATTTGACGCATTGTCTGGTGACTATCGCATGGTATTGCCGTTTTGTGAATACCTGGTTAACACGGCGTACATTTCCCGCGATGGACTGCGATGTTGAGAGTTGCGTTAAGTAACTTTTGCGATGGTTATCACACATTCTTGAGAATATACCCCAATGAGTAGTTTTATCCTAGCCATTAGGACCAATTGTTTTTATGAGGTTTTTTCAGGCCTGCTTTTCTCAGCAGGAGTTGTTTCACTGCAGAACCATGTCAGCGCTAGCTCACAGTACCCCAGCAGAATGCAGCAGCCTCTAATAGAGCCCTCTCAACACCACAGGTACCTAGCAGTTTGGGTTTCATCCAACATTGCCTTCCCAGAGGTAAAGGACTCCAGCAGCATGCACTTCCACCATCAGGGCCTTGGTAGTGGTAGTGGACCATGTCAGAGAAAATGTCGGCCCGCCGGTATCCTGTCATTGCTAAGGAACCATTAGAGCAAAATATCCCTATCCAGCGACAATGCACTGGGAATGCTATAAGACAATAGTGTGAGCCTCTTCCCATTAGTGCTATAACTCCAGCAGTACGTTCTTCCTTCAGTTGTACCATGCTACTGCTGTCTAGGGTTGGTGTTAACAATACATATTAGTATAAGCACTTTCTCAGCCACTCTATGGCAGTATGAACACAGAGTAGTAAGCAGACAAAAAACTAATTCTCATAAATACTAAAGCTGAAAACAAATAGTGCTTTGCTGCTTATTTTAATAGTGGAAACACACATGGGACCATGCTCTAAAAAACAAACTACACTAACAAGAACGCAATAAATATTGACAACATTTTTAAAAAAAAAGTTCTCTGCCATAAAAGTGCACAGTGTGCTCACAGCTAATCACAAAATAGCATGAAAGTTTGTCTGGGAGATGGAACGACAGCGCAGTCTTAACCAGTTTAAGAACCACCTGCTTCTGCTTACTGTTATAGGATGCACTGTGACACGTGACCTTTGAACAAAGCCAAGAAGGAGGTGAATGAATGCTAAGTCTCTCACAATGGTGCACTCCTCTTGGTGCTTAAGGACAATGGTGTGTTTAAGTTGTATGGACATGCTAAATTAGTGAAAGCTCACCTTGTGTCACTTTATATTTGTATAGGCCCCATTTTACAATTTCAAATGTGTTGAAATAGATTGCAAAAACTGACACTACCCTGTAAGTGAAGCCTCTATGGGAAGGCTAAGGCTGCCTGTTGGCCTGTAGGACTCAAAATCTGCTCTGAGGATGGTGGACACTGGTGGTCAAGCACTCCAGGATAGAAGGCTGGAAAACCAGTACCAATTCTGGGCAGCAAGTAAAGCTCTGTACAGAAATCTTGCTCTGAACCATTGGGTGAAGAGGAAGAGGGCACAACAGAGCAGGCCCAAGAGGGAGGAAGTTGGTGAGAGACCCTAGGTTGGTCTTGCCCAAACTTTCTGCGTGCTTGCCTCTTATTTTACTGATTCCTTTTTGTTGGCCTTAAAAGTCTTAGCACTTTACCACTGCTAACCCGTTCTGAGTGCATGTGCTCTCTCATCTAAACATGGTTTGATTGACTTAACCACAGTTGGCATATTTAATTTACCTATAAGTCCCTAGTAGAGTACACTACTTGTGCCCTGGACCTGTAAATTAAATGCTACTAGTGGGCCTGTAGCACTGATTGTGCCACCCACACAAACAACACTTTAAACATGCCTCAGGCCTGCCACTGCAGAGCCTGTGTGTGCAATTTACACTGCCATGATGCCTTGGCAATTTAAACATCTTGCCAAGCCCTAAACTCTCCTATACAAGTCACCCCTAAGGTGCCGCGTAATCAAAAGGTAGGACATGTAGTCTTAAATTTCAAATGTCCTGGAAGTGTAAAACACCTAAATTCGTTTTTTCACGACTGTGAGGCCTACCCCTCTCATAGTTTAACATTGGGAATTCCTTATTACACTTTGAATACTATAATTCTTGATTGAGAAGAAGTAGTTCTGTCATGTTTCATATCACTGGCATGGTAATGATAAATCCTATTTACTGGTAAAGTCAAATTTATCATTACCCTTTTAAAAATGGCATCTTTAGGAAGATTCGAAAGGAAGTAGAGTATATAGTACACGTACTGCCTAATGGTTCATTAGTTGTTTGTAGTTTGTTTCGTGCTCCAGGGTCTCGCTCTCCGAAATTGAGTGAGTGAGTGAAAACGTGAAGATGCACCCCCCGGATCTAGGGGCGTGTCCCCCGGGCACAGATATTGTCCTCTTGTGGAGGTTTCAGATGTTTATCAAAGGATTGAATTGGAGTTTTCGTCAATTTGAAAAAACTTTATTGGTAGTATTGGTTAACGTTCATTTCAAACACGTTGCGCTGACAATAGCATGAGTTATAAACTCCCAATGCATTTCGGCCTGAGCCTTCATCAGGGGAAATCTACGAACAGTAAAGAGGAAGATGAGTACTACGTTAGAAGTCGGGGAATCGACTAGTGATCACCCATGCAGTGTAACGTAAGTGGGGTAAACGACGTAAAATCGGTCGTGGGTTAGTGAGGGAGTGGTGAGTAAATCGTGGGGATAAGGGTGGCAGGTTTATATCAGCGGGTGAGTGGCCGCATGTATGCGGCACCATATCATTGTGATTAAAGAGCTAAGTGTAAATAAGGTGCCACAAGACAAATACGCCAAAAGTAAACGATATAACCAGATCTAACAAGCGACGAATAAAGTGGTGGGAAACTATCGTGGACGTGATCATAGCGTAACGTTTAGAAATGCTCATACCGAGTGCTGGAAGCCTCATCGTGTCGTCCGTGTGTGGTTGTTTACGTCTAGGGTAATGCGGGAAAAGGTTTAAATGCTGAGAAAAAAGACGCTGAGAGCGTGTGACGTGATGGAGTGCTGTGTGCGTAGAAATAGGACTGTGGTGATGTTGTTATGGAAACGGTGAAAGGACTAGCCCTGGTTGTACGAAATTATTCATGAAAGTAAAAAAGAACGGGAGATGACCAATATGTCATCACCGGTAGAGTGTCAGAAAAAGTTTATGTGGAAGTGTGAAGGAAAACGTATATAATAGAGTGAAATAGCTGTGGTGGTTAAACACGTAAGAGCAGAAACGTCAGTGATGAAGGATGTTGCGAATAGTTCTGAACCTGAATGAAACATGTGGTAAGGAACGAATGGTATATGGTTATGGGGTGATCCATGGTTAATCTTATGAGATGTAAAACTGAGTATATATAGACAATTGAATCATATAAGTCCAAGTTGTAAATTATACAGTTATAAATAACATAAAAATTCAGTACGATCATTTAAACCATCCGGTTTCATCGAGTTTAGAAAATAGATCCAATGATTTTCTCTTTGTAACAAGAAATTGCGATTGTCTCTCCCTTCTTTTTTTGTGACAATTTCTAAAATGCAGTATTTTAGTTGGCTAACATTATGTCCGGCTTCCACAAAGTGCTGGGCAACTGATGATTTCTGCTGTTTGGTCCTGATGTTAGACTTGTGCTCGTTGAGTCTGATTTTCATTTTTCTTTCGGTTTGTCCGACGTAAATTTTGCCACAAGGGCATTTAAGCATGTAAATAACATTAGATGTGTCACAGGTTGCCGTTGTTCTCAGTTTGATCTTATATCCTTTCATGGGGTGTGTGATGTGGTCGCCTTTTATGATGTTATTGCAACTATTGCAGTTCAGACAGGGGATGGTTCCTTTAAATGAAGAGTGTGTGGGTGGTTGATTTTGTTGTTTGAGTATTTCACCGATGTTCTTATTTCTTGTGTAGGCGAAAATTGGTTCCTCATCGAAGATGTGGTTGAAGTCCTGCTCCAGTTTGAGTAGTTGCCAGTGTTTTTTGATTATCCGTCTGTAGCTTGTGCTGATAGTAGAATATTTGGAAACTACTGTGATTTGGTTGCTGGTTGGTTTGGATTGGACTGTAAGCAGTTCATCACGATTTTTGGTGTTTGATCTTTCTTTCGCTTTTAGTAGTACTTGATCAGGGTAACCACGAGATTTAAATCTTTGTGTGAGAATGCTGAGTTGATTGATGGTTTTGTTCGGGTTGGATACGATCCTTTTTACTCAAAGCATTTGAGAATATGGAAGATGATGCTTGAGAGGTGGCGGATGAAAGCTTTGATAGTGGAGGGTGTTATTCCTGTCGGTGCTTTTCCTGTAAAGGTCAGTCTCAAATCCCGTAGATGTTTTAATAATGGTAACGTCCAAGAAAGTGATGGTGTCGGAATGGATATTGAAGGTGAATTGTAATCGTCTTTAGGAAGATTGCATTTTTCTGCTGTTAACCCTGTGTGCCTAACCCTGTGTGCTGGCAGCCTATCTCCAATACACGTCTGGCGTGAGTGACACCTGGATTTTGTGCATTTCCTCTAGACAGCCACACCCAAAGGGAGCTTAGGTGTGGCTGATAGACCATCCACATCCTGATAGGCCATCCTGGGCAGGATAGTAGAAAGAAGCTGACACTTTCTCCTGAATAGGCTGTGTCCTGTCATCATACAAAGGGCTGCATATTCCCCTGTAGTGATTCTGGAGCCAGAGCAGGAAGAAGGACCTCTCTGCACTTCAAGTACCCTTCTTTGAAGTCATTGTCTACTTCAAAGGTACAACTGGATATAAGTACTGGACATCTGACCCTGCCAACTCAGTACACTACTGAACTTGTGCCAAGAGGAAGGACTGCTGTGCTGCTACAAGGACTGACACTCTGCTGGACTGCTGCTGGAGAAGAACTGTGTTTCTGCTGTACTGCCCTGCTGCCTGCTACCCTCTGCCCTGCTGAGGAAGGACTGGACCCATCTCACTTGAATCCAGAGTGACACCATGGGCATGCTGGCGTCTCCCTGTTCTAAGCCTCAGGGACATCAACGACATATCATCAACCTGAAACAGCACCTTGGTTTTGCTTGCTGCAAGTCTTGCCCTGCCAAGTGGTGCCAATCCAGTCCTGGGCCCTTGGAAGTGGGTATAAAGTGCTGCACCTGATAGAATCTTTGCATTGACAATCTTGCGGCGGTCAGAAGCGGTGTATATCCCTCAACACTGACGCATCAGCTTTGCTGCACAGACTGCAAACATCACATCGCCGGCTTCATGAAAATCGTCTCCTGTTTCTGACACATCTCCAACTTTGTGCAGCTTGACGTCGTTGCATCGCCTTCAATCCTTCGCTTCACCAACAATGTATCGCCTATTTCTTCCCGTGTCTCGGCTCTGTCGACAACGCATCTATGGTACTTTGCAGTGGGCCAAGACTGATCCCTGTATCCGACCTATGCTCGATCGCAGTCGGCCTGAACGTTTGGATATACCTAGGTCTAATGCAACCAGAGAGCCCAGGTTAGCGTTTTAAGCTTATAAGCACTATATTTCCATTTAATATTTGGAAATTCATAAGTTTGTTTATACTTATTGGATTTTTGTCATTTTGGTCTTGTTTTGTTCATATAAACATGAGCTATTTTTCTAAACTGGTGTGGAGTCTTTCTGTGTTGTTTTCACTGTGTTACTGTTTGAAGAGTTGCACAAATACTTTACACATTGCCTCTTAAGTCAAGCCTGACTGCATTGTACCAAGCTACCAGAGGGTGAGCACAGGTTAATTAGTTTTTTTTTCATGTTACTTACCCTGACTCGGACTGTGGTTACCGCTAGGACATAGTGCATACTTCTGTCAACCAAAAACCCAATTTCTAACAGTAAGCAGTGGCGGGTGGCTTGCTGGTAGTGACACATGGGTGTTAGTGAGTGTGTGTTTGGGTGCTGAACCTGTTACTGCCTGTGGGAGGACAGGAGGAGTACGTGGAGTTATTGACACTGCAATCCTAGAGACTGGTTCCTATTAAGCACTGCAAAATGTAAACCTGTGCAATATTCCCGGGGACTGTCAAGATGCACTAGATGCACAATCCAGCTCCAACTGGAACAAAGCAAGTTTTTACACTTCTCTGAACCTACATAAAAACTTACAATAACAACATGTAGGATGGAAGTCAACCCAGTGAAAGAGAAATTGGACAACAAACGGAAAAATAGAGACATTGAATCCCTGCATATTGCCTAGTTGTACAGCTGGGCTTGATCTTCACTGCAGGAGCAGAAGAAGAGAACACCTTTAGTATAACGGCAGTGTTGACATTAGAAACTAACTTTAAACATTAGCTCTCATATACTTGTTGATACTCTGTATTGTCCACTCTCTATTCTGGTATTAATCGCTATATTTCTCCTGAGCTCAAGTACAATTAAAACTGTTATGGTAACTGCGAACAACAGTCTGAACTATTATATATATTTTTCTGAAAAACTATCTTCAATAATGGTTAATTGTCACGTGTAGATCATATTGGATTCGCTGTAATGATTGATAGCTGTAACATAAAAAGCATTTGTTAATATCATGTGATTCACCTAAATACTTCAACAAGTCTATGCTACCTCTAATGAATACCTTAATACCATAAAAGAAATAGATTATACCAGATGGGATTCCACTGGCTCATACTGTTGAAATTATGGTAAGGAGCTCTGAATTCACAATCCTGATGGATGAATTGTAGAATAACAAGTGAGAGGGAGTTTATAATGTAATGGGTGACTCACTGTAAAACCAGCATAGAGCAAAATACAAATTCCTATCCTGCTGGTATACTCCTTGTGAAAACTAGAGAAGTGCAAAAAGTAGTTCAAATCCTGACATTAGACTTCTGATATACCCCTTGTGAAAATGAACACAATACAAAATATACATTTGTAGATCTGATGGACAACTCCTTGGAAGAAAAACAAGCTTAAGTCTATATTCTTATATGAGTGGGGTGCAAGGTATTCTCCTCTGAATGCAATCTACAAGTTCTAAGGGTTCCAATTTCTACGTGCAATTCCCAGCTACAGCAACTGTATATCACAAATGCTTAGCAAGGATTCTATAGTCCATGAGGAACGTAAACTCCAAGTGTCCAAGATGGCTGCAACCAACTGTATGTCTTACAGGAGTCCTCCGGCTTCTTGGGACACACTATCCTTCCCAGAGTAGCTCAGGTGTTTAAAGTAGTAGATCATTATGAGATGCAAACTTTCAGGCCAGGTGCACGTCTCTCTAACTCTTCTGGTTATGAACATACGCATATTAGGAATATTTTGTGTAGTGCATCACAAGCAACCCCTAGACAAAGGTAAGCAAGCCCAGTGCTGCTTCATGAAAGAGTTGATCAAAAATATGTAAGAAATTTCGGTAGCTGAAAGAAGCTGACCCAAACCAACCAATGGCTGAAGTGGCCTAACCAAAAGCCCCCTTTCTTCATTTTCATGATAAAGGGTGCTGGCTTTATTCAGAATCTTAACATATAATAATTGTAGAAAAGGTGTATTTACTGTATACTTTGAATGTCCTCTTTGCAGATTTGTTAGATGGGTTATCTAATTCTGAACGTAAGGGACTTTGTGAATTTTAAAAGGTTAATTATTTTATCCACACGTCTGTCCATGAAGCTCCTTTGTGATCTAGATCCATTCCCTAAGGAACAGAGGGGCATATTATCAACAAACGGCATTAAATTATTGCCGCTTTAGTGTCAGAAAACTGCCGCTAAAACGGCGATAATGGGCTTGATAATATACCGCAGAGAATTCTAATAGAAGCCCATGTTGACACCAGAACATGGGCTTCTGTGGGAATTCTTAAAGGCATATTATCAAGCCCATTATCGCCGCTTTATTGGCAGTTTTCTGCCGCTAAAGCGGCGATAATTTTAATGCCCTCTGTTGGACTTGGCCCTTTTTGCAGGGTCATCCCTGAACTTTTTGCCTTCCTCCTCTATTTTTTTTGACCTGTTGTTGGCTGTTCTATGACTCTGGGCACTTTACCACTGCTGATCAGTGCTAAAGTGCATATGCTCTCCCTATTGTAAATTAATGTATGAATTTGTGGTTCCATGATTGGTTGGTTTGGTTTACCTGTCAGACCCTAGTACAGTGCACCAGGTGTGCCCAGGGCTTGTAAATCCAAATGCTGCTGGTGGGCTTGCAGCACTGGTTGTGCCACCCACAGAAGCAGCCTATAAAAGTGTGTCTAAGGTCTGCCATTGCAGAGCCTGCATGCAGTCTGGTACTGTCATGCTGACTGGCAAGTGCACCCACTTGTCAGTCCCTAAACCTTCCCTTTTCTTCATATCAGACACCCCTATGGTAGGCCCAAGGGCAGGGTGCATTGTAAGGATAAGGTAGGACATGCCCTGGTGTGTGTGGCATGTTCTAATAGTGAATTACAGCCATTTTCGTTTTTCACTATTGCAAGGCTACCTGTTCTAAATAGGCCAGAATGGGCAGTTTGATTATTACATCTTATAATCCTAACTGACTCAGGGAACATGGTAGAAATTCGAATTTAGTATGCCTGATCTCAGAATGATAAAATACATATTTTAGTGAAGTTGGTTTTAACATTCTGTGTTTGAAAATACCACTTTTAGAAAGCAGGTATTTTCTTATCTAACCATTCAAACCTGCCTCTGCTAAGCTGTGTATTCCCTGTCTGGAGTTTGAGTGACAGGGCTGGGGAATTCCAGGAGACAGGGTGAGTCCGCCCAGTGGTGAATAGAGAGATCTGCATCTAGATGGGTGGGAGGAGTTGCACCTGGGACCTGAATAGGGCTGTGCCTGCCTTCCACAATGCTGGCTCCACCTCCTGGGGAGCGGCTGATGTCTCTGCCCTGCACAATGAATGAAGAGAAGGAATCCTGTCAACAAAGTGCTCCAGGGCTGTACTTGCCTTCCACAATGCTGGCTCCACCTCCTGTGGGGCGTCTAATGTTTCTGCCCTACACTGTGAAAGGAAAGGAGAAGTCTAGTAAACAGAGTGCTCAGGAACTGGTTTGGACTGGGCAAAGGCCCCTCTGCCCTCAAAGGACAAAGGATTTTGGGGTATAAGTATTGGGACCCTGATACCAAGAATTTAGATCACTTTGGGAAAACAAGAAGAACCTCTGCTGAGGGAGGAACCAGAAGAAGCTGAGGAGGAAACTATCCCTGAACCTGGGGGATTGGCCTGCAGTGGTTGCCTTACTGCCAAAGAGAGGAGAAAGAAACTTTGTGTTACTTTTGCTCAACTTGTGAAGGATCTCCAAGGGCTTGGAAAAGAGCTTGCCTCCTGCTGAAGTCTCAGGAACAACAAACATCACCCCCCAGCTCCCCGGAGGTCTTTGGAAGTGCCTGCTGCTGTTGTTGGGCCTTCTGAGGGACTGCGTGTCGCAAGGAGCTGGAAGCGCGACTCAAGAAGGAGAAGCGTGCCGCCGTCGGAGCTGTTGTCGTCACATCTAATAAAGTGTGTCGCTGCTGCAGCATCACATCGAGCGGAAGCGTCTCGCATCATCCAGGAAGTGTCTCGCAGCGCTGAAGAAGCGTGTCGCCATCGCAGCCATCGTAGTTGTCGAATTGCACCGCATCAAGAAAAGCACCTCGCATCCACGGAGAAGCGTGCCGCCGTCGGAGCTGCTGTCGTCGCATCACGTATAGGGGAGACGCCGCTGCAACATCGCATCGAGCGGAAGCATCTCGCAACATCGGAGAAGAGTGTCGCTGCCAAGGCCGCTGTTGTCGCATCGCGTAAAGTGTGTCGCCGCTGCAGCTGAAGCGTCGAGTCTTCTTGCAACATCTGAGAAGCGTGCCGCATCTGAAAGATCTTCACATCTTTATTTCTTTGCACCAAAAACTTCATCGCATCAACATCGTTGCAACACTTTCGTTGCCATGCGTGTCGCATCTAAAAGGTACATTGACTTAAAGGGTCGCATTTAAGAACTTAAGAGAACTAAGCAAAATGCTACCATCTAAAGTAACAGTATTGTGTATTTTTGTCGTTTAATGGTCTTGTGGTAAATCTATATAAAGAATACTTATTTTTGATATAAAACCTGTGTGGTGTCCGTTTGTAGTGTTGTCACTTGATTACTGTATGTGTTCACAAATGCTTTACACACTGCCTCTGAGATAAGCCTGTCTGCTCGTGCCAAGCTACCAAGGGGGTGAGCAGGGGTTATTTTAGGAGTGTACCCCCTTACCCTGACTAGAGGCCAGGGTCCCTATTTGTCACAAGTGCATACCTGTGCCAACTAGAGACCCCCAAGTCTAACACCCTCCTTGATAATATGCCCCAGAGTGCCTAAACCTCAATCCTAATCCTAATATAGTATACTCCACCAACTTTCTTTGTAGTTAGATGTTAGTTTAATCAATCTGATACGTCCATAGAGGTTGGATAGGAAAGAATGAATAGCTAGATACGTTTCAGGGACGTATTTAGGGGCATATTATCAAGGACGGTGTTAAAATTATCGCCGGTTTAGCGGCAGAAAACTGCAGCTAAAGCGGCGATAATGGGCTTGATAATATGCCCTGGAGAATTCCAATAGAAACCCATGTTGACACCACAACATGGGCTTCTATTGGAATTCTCAAGGTCATATTATCAAGACCATTATCGCCGCATTAGCGGCAGTTTTCTGCCGCTAAACCGGCGATAATTTTTAATGCCGTCCTTGATAATATGCTCCTTAATGTTCATACTGTGTGACTCAAAAGAATACCTACCCCTAATGAATCCCACATTCTAGGTGCTCTATACAGAGTGCATGCAGGAACTGGGATACCACCATTGGCCTGTTTCTGCGCATTATTCCAGCTAATAAGGCCCATCGAAACCCATCAAGTAGGTCAATGAACAGGCCAACGTTCCAAAGAAAATGTAAATTAGCACAGATGAATTTTGCTCCACTATACACAATGATTGCTTTATTTTTATTTTACTTATGTTTTTTAAAAAAATTCAGCTTGGAACACGGAACTGAGAACAGATGCAAATGACATCGGGGTTATAGGGTAGAGGGTGCACTTGGTGCACATTCAAAGTCCAAGGTGTTTGTTTATTTCATCCGTGGTCCCCCGGGTGGTGTGTTGAAGTAGCCTTAGAGGGCTCTCTCCATCAACGGTGACTGCTTGGATTTAGGCGTCTGGGAGGCAGGAGTGAGGAAAAAAGCTGTCACCCGAACAGCAACTGACCAGTCTTGTGCCTCTGGCTGTCGAGGATGGGGCAGGAGGGGAGGGAGGGAGGCAGGGAGTAAAGGTGAAGCTGGTCAGTGGGATGGAGGCTTGAGCATTACGCCTGCAAATATGTGCTATATGATAATATATGACAATAAACATCTAATCATACTCAGTAACATCACTTACTACGTATGAGTCACATCATGGCAGCCAGAAGTTAATTTATCATGGGGAATGTGAAGGATGTTTTTAGGTAAGTGCAAAACATGTCGACATCAATGTTAATTCACTTAACTATGCATGATTTAATCGTAAACTGACATTGAAAAGCACAGAACATTGCACATGGAGGCAAATTATATCTCAAGGTGCTTAAGGTTGCCCGGCTGGCAACAAGGCTGACAACTCCCATAACTCCTGCGCTTCTAGTCCTGAAATCCAAATCTTGCATACTTCAAGCCCATTTCAGATCAACAGAAATGACCACTGCACGTGGACATCCCAGTGACTTGAATAGGGCAGGTTTGTCCCCCGAGACAGCAAAAAACCCATGATGTCATCTCAGGCACCACAATTTAAACCAGCCCTAACCCACACAAAATGTCACACGCCTGGGACTAATTGTGAATATGTAGCGACCTGGATCCATATCTCAAGGTACTTGTATATAACCCTGCCAAAAGCTACAGACGAAGCACAATGCTGCACACAAGAACAAGGTATGATACAAACATGTGACATTTTGAAATACACATTCATTTTCATGAGCACGATAGTCAGTTGGTTACAGTGTAAATGTGTATTTTTAAGTGGCTTAGTCTGTGTGAGGCTCGTTCTGCAAAGTATGTCATACTTAGAGGCATCATCGATTAAGATGAGAAATACTTACCAAACACTGTGCTCCAAACATGAATTCTGCGGTAAAATGTTCCCTTCAAAAACTCAGATAGATAGTTCAGTTCATAGGATTTTCACATTGAGTTCAAGTCATCCCAATTCTTGGTCTTTTTTGTGATGGCCATACAATTGAATCCCCACAGCACCTTCTGCACAAACTTCACAGGATTAAGCACTCAGTTGTAAAAATCCTGTTTCATTGACACTCACAGGTTCACATAACCTCACCATTGCACAGTGGTCCAAGATTCTTGCCCCATCAGCAATCTCTATTCCTTGACCCAACTAAGTCAGAGGTGTTCCCTTTTACCAAGGTTTGCCAAGACGGTTCTTCATCTAAGTACATATTAACTTCTAAGAAAGTTACTGCCATCAAGCAATAATACAATCACTTAAAACATGGCTGTTCCACAACTGTTCTTATTAAGGTTTATCCATTATTTATAATATTGCTCATATTTATTCTTTTTATTAATTATTTATTGTTCAAGATGGTTTTTATGTATTACATGCTGTAGTACCTTAATTATTTATGCTCTTTCTCATAAATTAATAAAATTGTTTGAACAAAAAAACAAAACAAAAAAAAACATGGCTGTTCCGCGTACGCTAGTACTCAAGCCTGATACTGCCCACCGACTGTCGAGCTGATCTTATAGCTTTAACCAGCATTGTCAGAAAGGGATTAATATACAGGGCGAATAGCAGCGGGGAACATGGGCACCCCTGCCTTGTCCCTCTGGTTATAGAGATTGGATTGGATTGGATTTTTTGCCCATTATACAAATCCTAGCAGTGGGGACTTATACATAGCTTGAATAGCCTTAACAAAGCCTGGGCCGAACACCACCTCATGCAAAACTGCCCATAAGAAGCTCCAGGAGACACGGTCGAGTGCCTTTTCGGCATCGAGAACTATCAACCCCAACCTAATATGTTGTACATTAGCTACATCTAACAATGTCACTACCCTGCTTATATGGTTGACCGTGTCCCTGCCCGGAATGAAGCCATGTTGATTTATAGAGACCAGGGGTGTGATCATTCGTGCCTGTCGCGTTGTTAAGATTTTGGCATAGATTTTGCCGTCCCAGTTTAGAAGGGATATCGGTCTGTGACCCTGGCGAGGCCGGAGGCTTGTCTTTTTTTTTAAACACTACTACGTTAGCCTTGTCCCAGGATGGTGGAGCCTTCCCCAGCTGTGCCTCTTGAAACGTAGCTAGCATGTCCGTCTTAAGCTTCTGAAACAAAGCTCCATAGACCTCAAGTGGTAGCTTATCCGGTCCTGCAGCCTTTCCCTTAGCTAACGAACCAATTGCTCCTTGATCTCCCACATGGAAATCGGGGTAGCCAATTTTATCTGCCCTTCCTGCCCTAGGCCTACCATCTCTAAATATTGAAAGAAGGCTTTAGTAGCTTAATCGTCACTTTTATTCTGTGTGTAGAGATCTTTATAAAAAGCATAAAATACCTCCAGAATCCCCTCCATTGTTTTAACTGTATTGCCCCCCGAGTCAGTCATAGTGCCTATTCTTTGTGCTGCTTCTTTAACTCATAGCCTTTGTGCCAAACAGCGCCCTTTAGTTTCCCCAAATTCTGAGATTTCCTCTCTATACATCTTGCATTTTCTAGTAATTTATTTGCTCCACACCAAATTAATCTTAGCTCGACAACAGGCTACCCCGGTTTGTAATGACTTAATATCCCCACCAGTGGTAATTCCTCAAATGAGCTTTTCCTCTGCTATTCTAAGATCATCCAGGAGCCCCTGCATGGTGATTCGGAGCTGTTTCTGTCTAAACAGTCCATAGCTGAAATTCTCACTTCATAGTCCAGCCTTTAAAGCATCCCATACTATGGCCCTAGAGGTTGAACCTCTATTAATGTTCAAAAATTGTATCACCCAGACTTTCATATGGTTAATATAGGAGGTGTCTAATAGAAGCTTCCTGACAAAAGAAAAGGATCTTGCCGGAGTATTTTTGCTAATAGCGGGATATCCACCAGCAGTGCACCATGGTCCGCCATAATCCTCGGCCATACCTGAATCTTTGCCCCCGATGAGAGTGCTTTTGACATGAAGACATAGTGAAGCCGAACAAATTTATGGTGGGGATATGAATAAAAAGTATATCCTGGGTCTGGATAGTTCAGGGTGTGCCACACATCTACCAATCCATAGTCATCAACTAACTGCCGCAGTGCTTTGAACACTTTAGGTTTTCGGCCCCCAAGTTATTAAAGTTTAGCTCCAAATCCAAAAACCCAGGTGGATGTTAAAATCCCCACATAGTGTCAAGGGGTACCCCATGATGCCAATCAACATTCAACTCTTCTAATATTGGTGCCTCACGAAATTCGATCAATAGACAGTAAATGTTACGACCTTAGCAGCCCCCACCAAGCATTCTGCAATTGCCCACCTACCAAAGTTATCAGCCAGTGTCCTGCCAGTACCGTGAATCCCTTGTTGTGCTAGGAAAGTCACTCCCCTATTTGTGGTAGATTGCGAGATGCAGCAATTAATGTATATCCCAGCTCATTCAGTTCCCTGTGTTTGCCCCATGAAATATGTGTTTCCTGCAAGCATAGAATGTCTGGTTTCATTAACCATAGATCTGCCGCTACTCGTTGCCTTTTTCTGCTATTGTTCAACCCACAGACATTAAAAGAACGTGTACGTATCCCTACCTCTGTCGTCTTACCCCCATATCTTGATCCAGTGTTTGTCCAAGTATGTCTCTCTCCTATTCATATTAGTTTTAAAGCAACTAAAGTAGCCCAACTTAGTTTGCTATGGATTGATTTGTTTTCCCCAACACCACACCATTCCCCTACCCCTGACCCACACACCACTGACCCTGTGCCATCCCCCTTCCCCCCTCCAAAAACCCCACCACCCCTCCCCTCCCTTTCTGAAAACAGGGCAATAGGACCCACCTCCTTGTGATGGGAAGCTCCCTTGCTACCCGGTCTCCCCATCCCTCTCTGAACCCATCCTGTCTACTAAAAGAGAAGAAAAAAAAAAGAAACAAAAGATATACTGACAGAGAACAACGCCCAGACAGAGCTATATTATTTAAGGTCCAGCCTCAGTATCTCTTATACCGACCCCAGAGAAAAAACCAAAGGAACAACAAGTACACTAAAGCATGATTATTACATATCAAGTCTGACAAGCATGTCTCACATATCTAGCAGACATATGAACAGCTTACAGTTCCTGAGGTGCCAAACTCCCTATCTATGGGTTGCTCTTAGATCAAATGGAGATAGTCCTTAGCTTGCACCTCTGATGTGAAAAATCGTGTTTGCTCCTTATATACTATTTTTAATGTAACCGTATTCAACAAAAAGGATTGCGCTCCCTTGCCTTGAAAGGGTGTAATTAATTGGCGGAGCTGCCACCTTTTTTCCACCGTTTTATGGCAGCAATCAGGACTGACAAACAAATGAGTACCCTTCCCTGCCCTCTTCCTGTCTGGTCGCGCTAGACCATATAAGGCTTGACGGGCAAGGAAGTTATTCAAGCTTAACAATAGCTCCCTTGGCTTAGGGGCAGGTTGTCCCGGTTTTACTGGCAACTTTTTAAATGGAACCCGATGTGCTCTTTGAATTTCGCTGGTCCAGTTCCACATTGAAAGTTCCGGAAAGGCCTCTATAAACAGTTCTACTACAAATTTCCGAATATGCTTTGCTGTCCCTCAATTCCCTCTGGGACACCAAGAATTCTCAAACTATTGCGCCACAGTTGGTTCCTTTAAGTCAACCAGGTTTAGTTGAGTGTCATCCTTGTGCGCGCGAATGGCTTCTGTGACCAACTTCTGAGCTGCCATTTCATCCTCGAGGGTGGATATGTGTCCTCTTGCTTCATTCATCCTTTCAGTGAATTCAGTACAGGATTTTGCGATCCGCCTGACCGAGTTCTGGAGTTTCCGACGGCCAGTGTGTGTTTTCTGACTCTCCATTCGAGTCTCTACTCTGTGATCTAATATGCTTCAATATATTGCCGCCAACGAGATCTCTTCATCTGGTTTTCCTAATGAACCTCCTGCTGCACAGTCGGCTGAGTCTCCTCCTTCATGTGACACCTAGAGTGAAGAGGAATTGTCCCAGAGTGGGGTGTTTACATCTTCTCCTTGCAGTGCCTTCTCCTTGGGTGTCTGTTTCTTGTGCACCATCATTGGGCCTATGTTATCCTGCTCCAAGAGTATACTGCTCAACTCACTTCCACCACTGCCGATTGGCCCATCTCGAGATCGTGGTCTAAGGCCTAACATCCCTTCATCGTCCGATGTGTCCGAGGGGTCAGACATAGAGAAGAATCTTTCCCTGGAATCACTTTCCTTTCCTGCGCCAGCAAATGCCAATCCATAATCACACTCCTTTGATATTGCACCCCCTTTTGATGCCATAGGCACAGCATGTTCTATAGACTTGGCTTGAACATCCATCCCATCCCCCACGTGTAGAGATACAGAATTATGTTCCTCCATTACCGCTGCCTCGCTGGCGATATTGCGCTGGTAACTTCAGATCCAACGGCAGCCATCCCGGAGATAGAGCTACTTGCCCATGTGATTGGGGTGGTGTGAGGGTACAAGCTTAACCCAACTAAAACACAAATTCTATGCACAAGGGCGGCCCGTCCAGGAGATGCCCAGGTAACTGAAGAAGCTATGTACTTGGGTATTAAAATTAGGGCGTGTTTACAGGAACTAGTGGAGGTCAACTGGGGAGGTATTCTGGCCGGGATTAAACACGAATTAGACTGTCTAGAGTGTCTACATCTCTCACTGGTGGGGAAATGTAATGTCCTTAAAATGATTGTCTTACCCAAAGTTATGTACTATTTTAGAGCAGTACCTCTTGAACTGACACGATCGCAGCTGTAAAAATTACAATCTTTATGTGATAGGTTCTTATTGCCACAAGGCAAACCCTGCAGAGCTTTTAAATATATGATGTTACCTCACAAGCACGGAGGCTGGACAGTCCCTAACTTCGCATTTTATTACTACGCTTGTCTCCTCCAAAATATGCAGATATTGTTAACAGGGTAGCGCAGCGGAAAAACCATCAATATATCAGTTGCTGTTGGGTTCAGCAGCCAAGAACTGTTTATTCAGGATTTTGGATCCAAGTTACTTTAAAAAAACTCATTTTAAGGTGGTGGTGGCGGCATACAAGGTTTGGAAGGCAGTACGAAATATACTACAGATTAAGGGGATATGCTTCTATACCCCTATGAACTCTACGACAATATTGCCCCCTGTCTTTTGGGACGTGAGAATGGAAAGATGGAGTGCCAAGGGCATAAGTCAAATAGGCGATCTGTTTGATGAAGAAGGACTCTCCTCCTTCTCAGGATTATCAGATAGATTTAGATTGGTAAAAACTAATTTCTTTAAATACCTGCAAGTCCGAGACTTTCTTTGTCAAAATCAGAAGCAGAATAGGATAAGAGCAAGTTCTTTGGTTGAGGCAGTAAAAAGGGCAGCTAAGATAGGCGTATTATACAGTACCCTGTTGAATACACAGCGGGATGATTTGGATGCCCAGAACTGCAAGTGGAGTACTCGGCTTGGGCGGGAAGGGGGAGATATATGGAAGAAGCAATAGACATGGCCGAGAAAATTCTGGTATCAGCCTTATTGAAAGCCCAGCACTTAAAGTCACTATTTAGTGTATATCATACACCAGTGAGGATGCTGAAATGCGGTGGCTCAAACGATGGGAAATGCTTCCGGTGTGGGATGGAGAACACGGAAATTACGCATATCTTTTATGCATGCATCTATTTAATACAATTGAAGAGACATATTGAGGGCTTTCTGTCTGACATTAGAGGAACAGGCATCCATATAACAACAGAAGTAATGTTATTAGGTGTTGGGATAGCCTGATGCGGGGACAACCGGGGCATCCATTCCACTATTTAATATTCATGGCAACCGCAAGGGCAAGGCTATGTATTGCATCAGTCTGGTTACAGAAGGATGCCCCTTCCTTTGAGATGTGGAGGGCTACATTTTATAGCATCTATAATCTGGAGTTCAGCCTCTACTCTGTCAAAACAACCAAAAGACTAAAACTGGGTACGCAGATATGGGGTCCTATGATTGAGCATCTAAAGCGACAAAACTGGCATGTAATTTGTACTATAAGTTGACCTATGTATGTCTCCCCTTTACATGTTTGGTCCGTCTCCCATGCCTTCTATTTGTTTTTGCTACATGTCTCCCGTGAGTGGTATATTGTTAGCTGCTTGTTATTGCTCTCTGTATTGTCTTTGTATGAATTTCATGTTTAGTGCTAAAGTATGTCTTTAAGTGATTTATACGGATATGTGTTATGGACTGATAATCTTAAATAAAAAAAAATTACAAAAATAAAAACATGGCTGTTCGTTCTCAATCCCTGAAACACTAATTAGCTGTGAACTTGGTTGTTGACCTTATCAGCAACCCAATGGCCCATGGACAGCAATTCTAAGTCGCCACTCTTAATGTAAGGACAATGCATCACTGGAGTGCGTATGTATGAGCATTTCTCCCCTTCACGTGACTCGCGCATTAAAAATTACAGCGACAAGTTCATCACTACATGATAAGAGCACATTTCTGGTCCTCATGCATGACTTCAAAATCGTCCCATCTGGTACATTTTCAACCACAGATGTCTCCATCCATTCTGCAGGGGAACACTTTTACTGTATCAGTTCGCCTCTTCTTGACACTCTCAGGCTTAGCCACTGTGCAAAGCCGGCTGCAACACATCTCTGACACCCCAGAATGGGAACAAACAAGACCCATGATGGATACATTTGGTCCATGCACTTCCCTTGCTCATAAAGCTCTGACTTGCAAAGATTTCGTCACAAGGAAACAGTGCTAGGAGGCAACATAAGCGGCAGCTGTGCAATAAACAGATGCCTATGACTGCAACTATTCATCAATCAATCAATCAATCAAGCTGCAACTATTCATCAATCAATCAATCAATCAATCAAACAGCTTTTGTAAAGCGCAAAACCCTCTCCTCTAGGGGTATCTGGGCGCTGTGTCTTTGTCGAAGAGCCAGGTCTTGAGTCTCGTTCTGCAGTCTGCCATAGGAAAACTGAAGAAAGCCAAGGTAGCAAGTTTGAAAGTCGAATATAGTATACATCAATAGAAAACATTTTGTAATAATAAAGCACTTAAGTTGAGTTTTATATATTTATAGATGATAAATGGCAACGGCAGATTCCGTTTCATATTTATACTTCTAGAATGAGACACATTGGGTGTGTTGATATGCGTTGTACATATCAGCAAGTCTCTCTTCTATTTAATCTCCCAGGGTACCTAGTTGAGAAGTCAGATGTGACACATTGAGATTAAACGTAATGCACACCCTTAAGGGTTTTGGTGTTTCACAGGGAGGATGTAAACACTGTAAATCATGCTGTACTTGCAAATGTGTTGTGGGTAAACGTTTGAGGCATATCTGTCTCTGTGGCGCCACTTACAATATTAAAAAAGAACACAAACACATATTTATAGAGTGTGAACAAACACAGGGGAGCACTTGGATAGGAAAGGGAAGGGTAATGTCTTAAAAGGAAACAATACAATAGTGAAAAATATAGTTATTATTTGCTTAAAACTGAACTCTCTCCTAAATAGGCAGTTTTAGCCCATCCTTCATCCTCTCCTATCAATCACACAAGAGGTTGGTCAGCTTTCACTGGTTGCACTTTGGTCTCCCCAGCCCCATCACACTGCAGATTCCCAAGGTGGGGACACACCTTTTCTTCCAGAATCTCTGCCAGGCTGAGGCAATCTGATTCTATAGCTGGTCTGGAAGATTCAGATTGTGCATTATCCTTCTTGGCATTTATTATAGAGCATTTAGCGTACAGCATCCAAACATGAATGACAGTAAACCATGACAAAAGTATACAGTGGATGAACTACAACACCCATAGTTCGTTGAAGAAAAAACTACAACTCCCTATATGGGAGTCCATCAACCACTAAAAGTCCAGTAAAGAACATAAACCATGGTAAAGACTTTAGTACCACTTCTTTCTTGCTTCTCGGAGCAGCCATGATTGGTACCTTTTTTCTTCTACAAATTGGATAATGTTTAGGGCTTGATGTGATTATTGGCTTGAGTTTCAGCATTGCATGGCCTATCTGACGACTCACTGGGGTGACACCAATCCTCTTAATTCACTTTCAAATTTCCCTCAGACTCAGAGCCATGTTCACACACATTCATTCCATCTCCCCTACTTTCCTGTAATGACCCACTTCTCCCAAGCCCCATTGTCTGGCTCATTAGCGAGTCTTACATAATCTGCAGTGGAGTTACTCAGGGAAGCCCTCCATCAGCCTCACTGCCTCACAGCATCACCAAAACCTCTTGCCTTTAGGTCATCCTATGCGCTCCTGACAGACTAACTGAATTAGGCTCCTGCCACCCCTCAGCCCATCCATAGTGCTGATAACAAGCGCGCCTCACCCCTTTTCCTCACCCCAATAAGGCTCAGCTGAAGGGTAGTGCAGTAAGCGGTACCCACTTTGTCTGAGTTTATAAACCTATAATTTCTGGGGCAAATTGTTGCTCACCTCACCTCACTTGAGATGTCGGGTTGCAAAAATCATTGAGCTGCTTCCTGGGGAACTTGTTTTACCGTTAGATTGAGCCTTGGTCACACTCCCTGAGGGTATTCCCCTTCCTCTTTACCCATACCAGTGGGCAGTAGATCGTTCCCCAAATAAATAAAGAGTATTTTGTGACAGGAACTTCGATTGAAACTGCTGAAACTTTTCCTTTCAGGGAATATATAATTCAACGCAATCCTAACACTTCGGTAATTGATCTCACTCCATATGGAGCTGAGCAGTATCTGCTTGGTAGGGACTGATCACGTTCTGCCTAGTCTGTACAACATTACATGCAAATGTCTGTGCCTTCCTCCTTGGTGCACTTCGCCCAAACGTTGAAGATGTTCTTTTCTCTCCTAGCGGTTCTTGATATCCCATTCCTCCTGACCCATGCCAGTGAGGTCCCTCCTACAGGCAAAAAGCAAAGACAGTAAAGAAAGTTTCTAAGGTGGCCCCCTTTGACAGCCTAAAAAAGGTATCTGTAGAATTCCTACTCAAAGACATATAGGCCACTGAAGACTTGTACAATGAGGAGCCAGACGGCGACGATTTAGAGGGAGGAGACTCTGACGCCTAGAAAGGGGATTTTGAGGGCCCATGACATAATTGAGTAAATACAAAAGACCCAACAACTTTGCGAAGGACCTTCCAACACAGCCCCCCTTCTTCTGAGCTTTTAAATAAGACTGTTGATCTATCGGAAATTGAGTATCCATGCTCCTCGGACTGGGTCCCATCAGCCACAATAGCTGGCTTTGCCCAATCTCAGTTTAGGAAATATTTCCTCAAGAGGTGCAGAATTGCCTCAAGGCAGAATGTCCTTACCCACCCATGGCTACGTTGCCAAAACCCCTGAAAGTGATCTGAAGTTGTCCTCCTTTTAGAGTAAATATGTCTAAGAGCCCAGGAATGGTAGTGACAGGTCCAAAGGGTCTGTTGAGAGACACTTCTGGACTTTTCTTGTCTTCATTCAAAAATGCTGGATTTCGCTTTTACAGCCAAGGAGCACAGTGGCCCTACTGATCCTGACATCGTAGGGGATTGGGCCCAATGGGCCATATGACTTTTAGGGAGAAAACTATGTCTTCTCTGCAGAAAGACGCTGATCTGTTTTACTAAAGATTGACCCCAAACATTGCGAGGTTGCCACTAATGACGCAGGTCAACACGCTACTGATTCATTATTTGAACCCTTTGTAAAGGCTAACAATAATCAGTAGCTCATTCAGTTCAGTGGACATGGCCCACATGACTCTGCAAAAAAGTTTTTAATCCGAACCTTAGTCTCAAAGTCAGCAGAGGCAGGGGGCGCAACACTGGGCAAAACTTATTCTAGCCCCCTTTCTGAGGAAAGGGGTGATTACCAATAAGGCAAAGTTTTCTTCCCTCCAGAGCTACACCCTACAGAGGATGCAGGTGTCAAGGGTAGTCTGAGGAAGAAAGTCCACCTCCTCATTTTCAGGTGAGACTTCACATTTCTTTGACAGCAGAACAAGGGGGCAGTCTCTGATAATTCATTCAACCGTGGGCTCAGATTACTCAGGATGCTTGAATTCTTAAAACTGTGAGAGCTTTTCATCTGGAATTTTCTGCCACCCAGCATTAACCCTCTCTACTGATTCCAATTCAATTTCACTACAGAAACAGGAGTTCAAAGGCCAAGACATGCTCTCCTTGCTTAAAAAATCAATTTGCTGTATTACCTCTTCTTCCAACAGCTTTGTGAGCACTATCTTCCTTGTAGACATGAAGGGAGAAGGTTACAGATGGGCCATCACAGCCTCTAATAATTCAACACATGGATGCTTTGTATTGTCTTTTAAGAGATCTGATGGTAGAAGGAGACTTCATGGTGCATCTGGAACTCAAATACCTCTCTCTCAGTTACCATTTTTCCACCTCGCTGTTGTTACTTCCAGGTTCACTGAAGAGCATTGACTTTCTAATTTAGGAACTTCTCTTTACTTTATCAACAGCCCATTGTGTTTCACCCAGCAAAATAAACTTGTGGTTCAATTTCTCAGTAAGAAGGGACTTTGTTTGACAATCTACCTCAGCAATATTTTAATCATGGCACAGGAGGTTCACTGACACAATGTCAAAGTAAACAATATCCTTTGACACAAATATCATGCCAGAAAATTGTTTACCAAAAAAATCATGTCCCTCTACTTATAATGTTAAGTACAAAAATATTGTGTCAAAAATATCGTTGACACTAATATTGTAAAAAAAATAGACATATATATTGATTTTTTTAACATAAATAGAGTTTGAAGTAGTATATGTTAAATATTTCAATAGATAAATGTTATACAACGTAAATTAAATATATACCAATATTTAATACTACGTGTAGTTATATACTTATATAAACACGCAAACATATATATATATAGATAAATATATAGATAGATATATATACATATTTATAATGTAAACATTAATAAACATTTTTTTTATTATACTATATTTTATATATATATATATAATATCAACAATAGAACACGAAAAATTCTAACATTTAATGTAGACAATCCATCAAGGATTTCAATCAATCAAACAAACAAGGATTGATATAGCGCGGCATCACCCATGAGGGTCTCAAGGCACTGGAGTTGCTAACTGTTTCATTATGAACTGTTCATTTGAGCAGCCAGGTCTTAGTCCTTTCCTGAATTGTCAGAGCAATGGGGAGGTCCTGAGGCACAGGGAAGGTCGTTCCAAGTTTTGGCCGCCAGGTGTGAGAAGGAGTGTTCTTCGCTGTTGCCTCGATGGATCCAGGGGAGGGTCTGTGCATAACACCAAGGCGGTTTGAAGGTGTCTAGTCAGTGGGTGGAAGGTCATGCATTTGTTGATGTATGCTGGTCCTTCATTGTGCAGAGCTTTGTATGCGTGGGTCAACACTTTGAACTGGCATCCATTGAGGTGGGGTGTGACGTGGGTCCATCTGGGTAGGTCGAGGATGAGTCTTGCCGCTGAGGTTTGTACTGTCTGTAGTCTCTTCAGGAGGCATGTAGTGACTACTATGTAGAGTGTGTTCCTGTAGTCCAGCCTGCTGATGGGCTTGCATGGAGGTCCTTCTGGTGTTGAGTGGAAACCACCTGAAAATTTGCGGAGCAAGCGTAGGGTGTGGAAGCAGGCAGATTAGACTGCTTTTACCTGTTCCTTCATTGATAGTTTCCTGTCCAATATGATGCTGAGGTTGCGGGCATGGTATGTTGGGGCGGGGGATGGGCCAAATACAGCAGGTCACCATGTGCCTCTCCATGGTGAGGTGTTGTTCTCAAAGATGATGACACCTGACATCCGTGTTGAGCTTGAGACAGCTGTCCTTCGTCCATTTGATGACTTTCATCATACATCTGTTGAAGTTGGGTCTGGTGGTGGAGGGGTTTTCTGATGGCGAGAGGTTAAGCTGGGTGTCATCGGCATAGGAGATGATGTTTAGTTCCAACTATCTGACGGTGTTTGCCCGGGGGTCATATACGTGTTCAAGAGGGTTGGGCTAAGAGGCGATCATTGGGGGACACTGCAGATAATCTTATTGGGTTTCAAGGTGAACGGTGGGAGGCTGGGTCCTTCTGGTGAGGTATGAGGGGACCCATTTGAGGGCATCTCCTTTGATTCCGATGTGGTGGAGTCTGTTGATCAAGATGTGATGGGAGACGGTGTCAAAGGCGGCTGACAGGTCCAGGAGGGCCCTAATGTCATCAGTGGCTGTGATCAGGGCTGTGTCGTGCAGTGGTTGGCTCAGAATACAGATTGAGAGGGGTCCAGGGGGTTGTTGTATTCCAGTTGTTTGGTGAGTTGCTGGTTCATTGCCTTCTCGAGGACCTTCACTGGGAAGGGGAGCAGGGAGATGGGCTGGTAGTTCTTTGATTCTTCTGTGTCTGCAGATAATTTCTTCAGGAGGATCCTCACTTCAGCATACTCCAGTCTTCAGGGAAGGAGGCCAAGGTAATGGAGGTGTTCAGGACTTTCTTGAGCTTGCCTTCAATCATCTTGCTCCTGAGATTGAAGATGTGGTGGGAACAGGGGTCCATGGGTGCGCCTGAGTGCTTGGAATTCATGATGGAGATTGTAGCTTGAGTTGTGAGAGGGTCGCAATAGGTGAGCAGGAGTTCTGTGTTTGTGTTCGTGGGTGTGATAAGGCTGATGCTGTCGGTGGTGGGGATTGGAGTTTGAAGTTTTTGTAGATGACTGTGATCTTGTCGTGGAAGACGTCTGCCAATGTGTCACACAGGTATTGGGAGAGGGTGATGTCATCCTCTGCAGATACAGGGTTAGAGAACTCCTTCACAATGGCAAAGAGCTCCTTGCTGCAGTTTGTGCTGTCTTCTATGCGGTCCGCTAGGGCACTCTTCTTTGTTTCTTTCAGGAAGCAGTGGTACTGGTTGAATGCTATCTTGAAGATTGTATGGTTGCCTGTCTCTTTCCTGGTGCACCATTTCCTTTCTAGTTCCCGACAGTTGCATTTGACAGAGTTCAGCCCCATGGTGAGCCAGCTGGCTCTTGTGACAGGTCCTTCGGCTATGGCAGGCTTGGAAGGGGCAAGTTTGTCAGCGCATTCTGTGATCCACTTGGAGAGGTTCTTCACAGCTGTTCTGGGTTGGATGTTGTGTCTGAGAGGTGGGAGCTCAGAGTGTTGTTCCACTGGTCTGGGAGGCATGGTGCCAATGTTGGTAGGTCCTGAGATGGTGAAGTGGAAGCTGTAGTGGTCGATCCAGGTGGAGGCTGTAGTGGTCGATCCAGGTGAGCTGTGAGAGGTGGTTGTACTTGACTCTGCCGTTGGACATGAAAATGGGGTCATGTGTCTGTCCTGCCATATGGATACGGTTGGTGATGAGTTGCTTGAGGCCTATGTTGCTAATGCTTTCCAGGAGGTTGGCTGTATTGGTGTCACTGGGGTTGTCAAAGTGGAAGTTAGGATCCCTTAGTAAGATGTAATGCTTGGAGTTGTTGGCAACCAGGGCAATGAGGTCAGGGATGGCGTTACAGAATCTGAGGCATCCTCCAGGTAGTCTGTAGATGAGGGTGATTCTGATGGTGCTTTTTTATTGTGGAAGTTGAGAGGTTCCATTATCGGGTCGAGGATAGTGTCCTTGTAGATGATGGCAATTCCAGTTCTGTGTTTGTTGGTTCATTTCTGGTGTGTTATCTTGTAGCCTGTGGTGGTGACAATGGTGATGTCCAGCCAGGTCTCTGTGAGGAAGATGATGTCTGGGAGAGGGATGAGATCATGTCCCAGATCCATGGTGTCCTTGACAAGCGATATTGCATTGAGTAGAATGAACTGGACCAGTGCAGTGGCCGTCTTGGTTTGTGTGGTGGATACAGTCGTGTTTGTGGTGTCTCCGGTGTTGTTGGCTGCTTTGGTGTTGCAGGTTAAGTGGTAGTGCTGGCAGGTGAATGGTCCTTTGCTGATGCGTGGAGATGTAAGGCAGCAGTTGTTGTTGTCGATGCACCCGGGATCCAGGGCTCAGAGGTCTGTGGCAGTATAGCTATGCGGGGTGGAAGAACCAGGGTTCCCTGAAAAATAAAAATAACCAAATATGCATAAAAACTATAAACATTAAAATAAATGTAAAAATAAAAACAATCAGCATAATAAACTTAAATAATGAATGCTATGAAATCTACTCAAATAATATTATAAAAACTATAAGAGTCTAAGAATATTAAATATACTATTCCCACACTAGTTTATGCAACAGTAGGTAAAGAGTTGGCTTGTAGAGGAGTAACATTTACTATTCACACTCCAGTCAGAGCAACAATAGGGAAAGTGTTGGACTTTAGAGGGGTAAAATTAGCTAATCTCACTCCAGGTTCAGCAACAGTAGAGAAAGTGTTGGATTTCGGAGGGGTAAAATTTACTTTCCCCACTCCAAAGAAGGCAACAGTAGGGAAAGTGTTGATCTTGAAATATGTAAATTTTACTATTCCTTCTGCAGGCTAAGCAAGAGTAGGGAAAATACTTCACTTCAAACACATTAAATATATGAGAAACCCCAAGAGTGTACAAAAAATAATAAACTCTTAATAAAAATTATGAATTAACATAAAAATAAATATATATATAGATATATATATTTAAAAAAACAAAAATAATAAATCAATTAACATAATTAATGTTAAAATGTAGCAATTAATACATACTTGTTATTCAATTCATAATTAACTTCCAACCCTGTACCCATACAAACCTAGCAGCCCACATGTAAAGCTCAGCACAGCAAGGCAGCAGCCCATCAAGGCAGAAGTCCGGCAGAGTGGCAATCCTTTCAGCTGCACAGCAAACTTTCTTCCTGTCAGAGTATCCACAGGTCCAGTACTGAACTGAAGAGTTGGTGACTGAGGTCCAATATTTATATTTGGTGCCCTTATTCTGGAAAGTGGGAGAAGCTTCTAGAAATTTCCTTTGAAGTCCCCAGGCAACCTGCCTTCCCTGCCCTGTCTATAGACTAACTATAGGTGGTATGCAGTCCTTTGTGTGGAGGCAGGACACAGCCTATTCAAGTGTAAGTAGGGCTGGACCCAGCTCCGCCCGCCCATCCTGCCAATGATGGCCCATCCAGCCACACCTAAGCTCTCTAATGTGTGTGGGTATGTAGGAGGAATACACAAAGCCCAACTGTCAGCCACACCCAGTCATGTGACCCAGAGACAGTCTACAGATACTGAATGGCCAAGGCAAGAAAATGCCAACTTTCATAAAGATTTATCTAAAAAAGGGTGGGCCCAATAAACCCTTGTGGGCTTGAGTATTAAAATATCAGATAATAGTGTCTACAAGAGATATATTTAGTGATCTATTTTATTGACTTCTATCTTTTTTATCGGATGTCTGACCAAGACATCAAGAAATCAGTTATGACCCGACTTGTATACGTTATTCAACATAAGAAATCAATTTGCAACATCAGGTGTATCTCTTATTCATTATATTTCAAGAAAAATGCTTATTTCATTTGGGGTTCCACACCAGAAAGTACTTCAATAAATTGATACCAGAACTTAAAATCCTTCTAAGTTTGATTTCAATCAATCAATCAATCAGTACATTTGTAAAGCGCACTACTCACCCGTGAGGGTCTGAAGGCGCGGGGGGGAGGGGTGCTGCTACTGCTCGAATAGCCAGGTCTTGATAAGCCTCCTGAAGGTTAGTAGGTCCTGGGTCCGCCGTAGGAGGATTGGGAGGGTGTTCCAGTCTTTCACTGGTTATCAACGTAACATAACCCATTCCATATAATGACAAGTGTGGAGTCTGTCCTATAAGTAGGATCTAGATCTCACCAGTTGAGTCTTAACAAAAGCTAAAAGTAAAATTAGGTTAAGAAATCAACGTTTCGGTCTCTCTTGGGGAACATCAATGAGACCATCTTCAGGACAATGCTTTTGATATGACGATCCAAGACCTGTTGATCAATGAGTTAAAAGCTCATGAATATTAATTCTCTTACGCAGTTGTGGAATTTCCAACACTGCGAAATCACGGCATCATATTATAGTATGAGGCAGTATCCATTGAGGTAGGTCACGTTTCATCAAAGTGGTAAAGCCGCAGCAACTGTCAGTGGTCTTCCTTCGCATTTCACATGGAGTTAGATGCCGTACGGATAGAAGATTCTCTTAAAGTTAACCCCAAAGAGTAGAATTTGAAAGTGCAAGGTTGTGATTGAAAGCACATAGGAGACTACACTTCATTTACAAAAATATTCCTAGAAAGACACAATGTACTGGAAATACAGCATTGATATTGAAGACGCACCAGGCATGGGGAAGGTAAACTGTTGATTTTTGCTGATCTTAAGCAATAACATCCTTTTCTGTTAGCAAACATCTCCAAACACTCAATCACAACAAACATTTTTAAATCTGTGAAAAGAAATACGGTTTCGTAATGATAAACATAGATCTAGAGTATGCTTTGTGAAATGACAAAAATATTACTAATATTCAAACATTTTAAATGACACGACGAAGCTTATTATAAATTTCTGGCTAGACTTATTCATCTTCACTTTCATGAGAAGGTGTTCATCATGATCTGTACACCCTTTAAACATCCCTTTGCTGCCACATTTTATAACTGCAAGAGAATGGGCATAATGGGGCATATTAACAAGGGCCGGCGATTGCATATTTATCGCCGGCTATCTCTGGAATTTATCGCCTGGTTTGCGCGTTATCAACAACGCGCATCGCCGAGGCGATAAAAATTCCAGAGATAGTTGGCATATCGCTGTTTTCCATGGTGGAAAACGGCAATATCCTAGATGATAGGGCCTGTGGTCTTAGCCACAAAACTCCACCCCCCATGTTAAGTATGCCTTAGTCAGGAATTTAACAGACGTTAAATTCCTGCGTTAAGGCATACTTAACGCGATTTTAAAAATCGCTACCCTCCCTTGTTAATATCGCGAAGCTGCCTTTGCGATATTTTCCCAAGGGAGTCTTGTCAGGCACGCCTCCTTTGCATCTCATTAGCGATGCGATCGGAGGCGTGCTGCAAACGGGCCCTAAGTCAGCAAGACACGCAATAGCGTGTCTTTGCTGATAAGGCGATGAAATTATCGCCACTTTCCGCCCGAAAACGGACGCAAAAGCGGCGATAATTTCATATCGCCGCCTTGTTAATATGCCCCAATGTCTTTTGTGGGCAAAATATTGTAAGTTTATAGTTAATGTTTAAAAAATAGGGATATTCTGCAAATAATTTTAAAAAGGGTATTCTATATATATGATGCAGCTCGATGAATAACGTTTGTTCACTTGGCATGAAAACATTTTAAATTTCAAAATGGAATTTGTTAGAATCCGGGGTCTGTGGTTGGCGCAGGTATGCACTTGCGACAAGCAGGGAACCTTTCGTCTACGTCAGGGCGTAGGATTACCTCTTTAAAAATAACCCCTGCTCACCCTCTAGGTAACGTGGCGCGAGCAGTCAGGCATTAGGTTAAGCATTCACAGTGTCCCACACAATAACCACCAACCCACCACACAGAGACACAAGGCTGTATTTATGTAAAAATAAAGTTCTTTATATATAAGATTTCTTTACGCAGGCTTTCAAAAATACAGTGCTCTACTTAAATGAGGTTCCAGTTACTTGTATTGCTTTTAGGCAGTCCACAGTTCTTAAAATGGCACTTTTCTACTTAAAATAGGCTTCTTAGGGGTATTGTGCGCTTCGTAGCGCCTCCAGTACGCTTCGCACCGCTGTTTGGACGTGTCGTGCCGTTTCTCATGCTTCCCGCGTGAGCACGTGTACGCTGGACGTGAACCGTACGGACCGTACCCTCGTAGGTACGCGTCGTACACGTCCGGTACGCCTCTTGCTGAACCTCACGCTTCCCGCGTGAGCACCGTCAATGTATTTAATGCTGTACGGGCCGTACCTTCATCGGGACGCCTCGTACAGCTGGTTCGCACGTTGCCAAAGTTCACGCTTCACGCGTGTGAAGCGAAGCGGGACGATCGCCGTACACAGCGAAGGAAGCTGCGTACAGGGGCGCTGCACTGCACAGTACCTTTTCTTGGGGGCAATGTTCGTGGCGGCTCCAGAAGTCCGTGGAGGGGTGTCCCACGTCGCGGTGCTGTCCCTTGAGGTCAGTGGATGGCGATGCTTCGTGGGGCACTTCCAGGCTTCCATGCACACAACAAAGTTCAGAAGCAGGAGGGGCAGCTCGGCGGTGATCTTTCAGCGCGGCGCGCTGTCGGTGTTGCTCAGGTGACGAACAGTGCGTCGCAGGTCCTTACAATGAACTCCACGGCCAGGGGGGTCGCAGAGACTCGGCGCTTGGAGCCTGGTCAGTCTCTTCTCCTTACTTTGTGAGCTACGGCTCGGGGGGCAGTTGCTTTGCTGTGCTCGGGCCAGGCAGGCCTTTACTGTGCTCACAATAGTCCCGGTGGCAGAAGTCGCGGTGCTCAGATGAGGGGCACACAGGTTTTCTGAGGTCAGCGTTTTGCAGAATCACCTCCAGCAGCTTCTCTTCTTCCAGGGGAAAGGTAGCGCCCACTGTTCCTGGGGCGCAGTTCAGGGGGCAAGTTCACAAGCAAGCCCTTGGAGATTGTTTGTAAAGCACAAGTTGATCAAAAGTCTTTCTCAGTCTTTTTCTTCCTCTCCTTCCAGCAGCAAGGCACCCACCGCAGGCCAGTCTCTCAGGCTTAGAGACAGTACTCCTCCATACAGCTTTTCCAGGTCCTTCTCTTCAGGCAGAGTTTCTTCTTGGCGCAAACAGGATCTGATTTCTTAGGAGCAGGGCTCCTTCTTTCATAGCAAGTTTCTTTTGTTCTTTGTTGCCAGGGGGCCTGGGCCTGGCTCAGTCCAGTTTTGGAGCACTTTGTTGTGGTGACTCTGCTCTTTCCTTTCAGCAGAAGGGCAGAGACATCAGCCGCTCCACAGGGGGCGGAGCCGGCATTGTTGTGGCAGAGCACAGGTCTATTCAGAGTCAAGGTGTACTCCTCCCCCCCATCCTGGTGTAATCTCTCTACCCACCACCTGGCAGCCAGCCTGTCTCCTGGAATTCCCCAGCCCTGCTCCTTACTGTTACTAGGCAGAACACACACACACAGCAAAGGTGAACTGAAATGGCCAGGTCAGTAAATACTAACTTTCTAAAAGTAGTATTTACAAACACAGGATATTAAAATAAACTTTACTAAAAGAAGTATTTTATTATTCTGAGTTCAGGCATACTAAACTTGACTTTCTACCATGCTCTCTGAGTCCACTGGGATTACAGCGTGTAGTAATTCCAGCAGCCCATTCTGGCCTATGGAGAGCAGGTAGCCTTCAATAGTGAAATACGAAAATGGCTGTAATTCACTATTAGGACATGCCACACACATCAGGGCATGTCCTACCTTATACCTACAATGCACTCTGCCCTTGGGCCTACCAGAGGGGTGACTAATATGTAGTTAAGTGAAGGTTTGGGGACTGGCAAGTAGGTGCACTTGCGCAATCAGCGCGACAGTACCAGACCGCGCGCAGGTTCTGCAGTGGCAGACCCTCGACACATTTTACTAGGCCGCTTCTGTGGGTGGCACAACCAGTGCTGCAGTCCCACCAGCAGCATTGGTATTTACAAGCCCGGGCACTCCTGGTGCACTTTACTAGGGGCTGATAGTAAACCAAATAAGCCAAACATGGACACCAATCAATGTATACATTTTACAAAAGGGAGCACTTGCACTGTGGCACTGATTAGCAGTGGCACAGTGCTCTGAGCAGCCAACACCAACAAAACACAATGAGGCACATCAGCAAAAAGTGGAAGGGAAACTCACGCCAAGGTGCCAGGTCTAACAGAATTCATTCATCATTGCCTTTCTATTTTATTGTCAAAATCGTCATTTATCGAGTTTTCTCTCCCATACTGATATTTCTAGTCTAGTGATACATATCTTAGTTTATCTCTGATCACTGTTTGGGTTAAGTTTTGCTTTACTTACAAGAGCTTTAAGAGATAATTAAAGCTATCTATCCCCAGGCGTTAAAAAAGCCTAGGCGCTGATCTTTCCATCATACAGAAAAATGTCAGCACATTGAAGGTGGTCCGTGAAAAGACATGGCTGCATTCGATTAACTGAGCTTTAAATGTGATATTTTAAGACATTGTCTATAACATTGTTGTAGACAGATTGGTATTATATACAGGGGCAGAAATGTAACTGTACTCTGCTACCACCTAGGCAGTGGTAAAGGGTACAGTTGGCTGGAAATGCAACAAGCCAGCCAATGTTAGTAAATAAAAATCCTATTCTGAGTTTCAAAGATTGTTCACATCTACATACCTGATTCCAGAACCATAAGCTCTATTTTAATCCAACAAATCCATTGACATTTCCCCAAAACCCTCACTGACTCACGCTCACAAAAACATACATAACTTTTAGTCCTACCCATCACATAAGGGTGGCAAATCCACAACTAGTTTAAGGACACATGATGTCCGACTAGTAAAAGTGGTTATGGATCAAATAATATTTTATAATGACAATTTGTGTCTCAAAGTGAGTCAATGTTGCTGAATTTCATGTGGTCTATTATATAGGATCTGTATTAAAACTAGCATAACAAACAGATCATATTGGTTATGTGCAAATATAAGAAATTATAAAGGTTCATGGTTTTTCAAATATGAATTGTTACTCGAAGATTTCTTTATATAACAGTGGCGTGTGGAGCTGCTCAACAAGATGGCCACCGCCCGACCCAATTGAATCCGAACAAATTCTGAGTGTGTTGATAACAGGTGAAGTGGGGTGAGGGGTCTGCAGATGCAGACCCCAATCAAGTGCAGAATAGTGAACAGAGTTTGTGACTCCAAGACAAAATGTGGTGTCTAGAACTGAAGAACAGCCTTCCACTACTGGGACTTTGCTGCCATGTACACAACTCACCGGAAGGTTCCGTGAAGAGCACCGCAAAGAGTGGTGCTGCACAAGAACTGGAATGCCATCAGAGACCAGATCTGCGAAGGCTGGAAGTCCAGTAGAATCCTAGAGAATCCCTGTGGTGCACTTGGATCACTATGATCTCGAGTACTGGGATGTTTTGAAGAAAGGAGCGGGGTATTATGTATTTGTGGGTTGGGAGAGGCAACAGACCAGAGAGGCCACAAACTAAACTAAACCACAGTGATGATCACACTTCCCCAGCCTACATACTGGTTAACACATTGTGGAGGAAAAACCTTCATTCTAAGATGAAAGAACCTACTAGCACCACACCACTGAAGGTACGACAAGGCCAGCTAACAAACAAAGCAGGGCCACTGAAAGTGTGCAGAGATGAGATGAGAAAAAGCAGGGAAACAATCACAGCAGAATCGCCTGCAGATATAAGCCTTCCCATGGAATAAGTCTTAGGATTTAGAGCACCCCTGCGGAAGTAGACATTCCAGTAGAAACTAATACCACAATTGAACTTAAAGTCAATATAATGATTATTGAAGTGAATCTCTCCAGAACAGACCTTCAGAAATGGAGTGAAAGAATGGACAGCAATACACATGCCTGAATATGTACAACAGCTGAGTTAAAAGTGCTAAGAACAATGATCATGAGATTACAGAGCATAATTTCAGCAAGCCCAAATTGAAAAGTCAGAAGGGAGATGAAGAAGTAATAGTATCAGACTGGTGAGCGTCCCATAATGAATTGAGGGCCCACATGTGGACTTGCTCATTGAAAAATGGATTCCCAAGGTCCTCCAGTCAAAAGCCTTGTCCAAGTACCTTTCTATGAAAAGGTCTCTCAAGGGGCCAGCACCTCTGCCAATGCCAGGCGAGTCACAGAGGTCAACCATTGCCAGACTCTATAACTTTAGGGAGTGGGATGTCATACTTCAGATGGAAAGAGGAGAGGGCCCAATCTCATTTGGATGTTTCTCAATGCTGATTTTTCGGGACTTTGTCCTAGTAGCACAAAAACAAAGGCACAGTTTTGTCACAGTCAAGAAAACCCTCTGGGGAAGGAAGTGAAATATATAATGTTCTTCCCAGAGTACCTTGGGATTATAGCTGAAGACAAACTATGATTCTTCTACATCCTGCCTCACAGGAGTGTTTGGATATTTGGTGCCCAGTTAACAATCAGTAGACTCTCAACAAACATGCCCTGGCCACATATGAAGGGAATAAATGGCACTAAAGTAGGATGGTGGGTGATAAGTGACAGAGCAAGGGGGGCCCAAATAAGGGGACCTAACAGAATAAGGATGATATCCTGGATCAGATACCATCAATGAAGGACTCCATAGAGTCTCAGTGGTTGTAGATGACAGACACACAAATGCATGAAATTGACTCCAAAAAGGTGGAGGGGTGAATGTGGTGCTGTGGACTCATGCAGATGTCACCTGGCAGCTGGAGGCAGTGTGAACAGGCACTGAGGGCCTTGTTGTGACTACTGGAGTCCATTTGAATGCCGTAGTCATGGTAGCGGTCCGTGGACCTCCAGACTGCCGGTCCACCCGCCCTATTCTGACTATGGCAGTTGGACCACCACTGGAACTCTGCTACTGCTGGGGATCTGCGATCCCTCGGCGGTGGTGCAGCTGTCTGAGGCCAAAATATGATGGCAGTACTTCTGCGGCACCGCCAAGCATATTACAAGTTTCTTCACCCCCATGAAAAGTATGGCGGTGAGGAAACTAAGAGGGCCCTACAGGGCCCCCTGTTGACTCTGCACCAGGGGATGCATGCATGCAGGGAGGTGCAATGGTGTTCCTATATTGGTGCCCTGCTAAGGCTCACATATGAGCCTTAGCATGGAACTGCCATAGGCCAGCTGCCGCAGGACCCCCGACCTGGTTTCCAGTTGGAATCCGGTGGGCAGTCTCATTATGGGTTTGGCAGTCTTGGAGCAGGGCACTGGCATGATGACCCGCTCCAAAACCGCCAAACTCATAATAAGGCCCTAAATGTCTCTGACACATAGGATGGGCTTGGTTGAGATATTATATACTATGCGATGGGGCTGAACCGAACAATTGTGCCTAACGCCAAATACATTGGTTATATAAGGACAATATACTGCAAGAATTTCCTGCTATTCAGAGGAGCGAGATCTGGAGGTGGTCTCTGGCCTTCGTTGTCTGAGATCATTATTTGTTTTGACTTTGTATCATGGAGGAACTTGCAAAACTATCCCTTCAAACAGGTGAATCAGTTAATGGAGATTGGTGGACACATTGTGAGTTGGGGATGTGAAAGGTTCAAAATCTGTGCAAAGATAGTATGGATTAGTGTTCTAATGTGAGACAAGTGGCAACACTGACAAAATACTGGGAACACACCAGCATGAAATATTTCAAGGCAGGGAGATCAGTGGAGCTAGCTACTACTTCCTGACATGGAACAATCGTTGACATGTATAACACAGAAGATCAACGATCTAGGCAATATTATCAAAAGAGATATAGTACTTAAGATGCTGCCCTACCAAAGGGCTGACATACTCTACCTACAAGAACCCATCTGAGGGACAAGTTCCAGTTCATTAGTACTCACCACTTGGGTATATATCTGTGTTTACGAGACTAGTGACACTGCTCAAAAGATCCATGAGGTTCCATGTGGAAAAAGTTTGGACAGATGATTGCAGTAGATAAGCAAGTGTAACATGGGCATGGGAAGGGACACAATGAATTCTGATTAATATGTTCCTCCCCTTGTGGTCCAGGTGATAGGTAGGCTCATGACAGAGCTTCCACTGATGTCACACTCCTGTATGGAAAGGCTAACTCAGTAATGGATAGTGGGATGGACAAATCTCCCCCCAAAGATCTGTTGAATCCGAAATTCATGCAAGTACATAGTCTTATACACATGATGTTCGGGTCTCGGGGTGCCACCTAAATAGTAAATTTATGGGCATTACAAGGCGAGACAGGTAGTAGCCAATGGGCTGCCTACCTTTAGGATGTCTATACCGTCTTGTGACCACTTCCTGTGGGAAGGGGCACTAACCTAGCCCTGATATGTTGTTTCTCCACCATCCCAATATGGTGGAATTTCAGGAGAGGATTTCACACCGCCTGCCCCGCTCTAGGGTGGTGTAAGCTTAGTGGGGACCTTCCTCCTCATCTAACTCATTTTCCCACCTTTCCTCCCACCAAACGTGGGGCAGGAAAGGGGGCTTGCCTTCCCCCACTATCTGGAGGTTCCTCAGTTAGATTTCTAAGGCGGCATCACCTTTGAAGACTCCCGCCAAGGAAGGCCATCCTGTCTTGGAGGAGGTGTGAAGCACTTCCACCCAAAGCAGGCTTTGTCTCTGTCCTCTGAGAGCGCTGGTTCTCACTCCATGAGGTCAGAAACATGTCTGGTGGTGGCAGACTGGTGAAAACAAGTCAGAGACCACACCAGTGCTTGGTAGGTTTTCAGGAGACCCTCTAAAAGGATCTCCTGTGTGACTTTATTAATACATCTAACACTGGCATCAGTGAGGATTTATCAAGACAAGATGTTTGGTACTAAACATCTTAGAAATCAGTGAAGCCATCAAGGATCTAGGAAACTCATATTGAAAAGTGTTCAGCCCATATACTCTTTATTGCTTCCCTGTTTGCTTACACTATCTCAGAATAGACTAAACATTGTAGGGGTATATCTGCTCATGCTGATATGCCAACACAAGATATGTAATGCAGCCTGCCTTGGGTTTAAAGGCATGCAGTAGGGGTGCCTTACCTATACCTTATGCAGTGTATGGGAGGCATGGCACACAGGACTATGTGCCATACCGACTCTTTGGATTTCTCTGCACCAATACACACAGCCTGCAATAGCAATACATGCTGCAGCCCCCGTGGACCTTCTTCAGTAATAATGCCCTAGGTACCAGAGGTGCCATTTACTAGGAACTTACAGGGGTAGCTGTAGTGGTGCCTATTGTGGCACATTTTTAGGGAAAGAACACAGGCACTTAGAACCTGGTTAGCAGGGAAGCAGTACACCTCAGTGAAAGTTGCATCAAAAAACAGGCAAAATGGTGGGTGAGGCGTACTGCAACAGACACCCAGTTTCTCACAGCTTCCAAAAAGGTGGTTTATGAATGTCATGGGTGCTTCAAGAAAATTTAAACATCTAAGGGAACTAGACTGAACAATCTGTAATTTGCTGATCTATGCAGATGGAATCTGCCTAAAGTGCAGAAATGGCCGTGGGAAATGATAATGAACGTAAGCAAGACTGTAACTTTAGAAAGAATCAACAGGAAGAAAATAAATAGTTGTGGATGTCAATCAAATTTCAAGAAGAAGGATGTACGTTCATGCCAATACGAGATCTCACGTGGAGATGCCAATGTCATTGACTTCCTACTAAGTTAATAGCCTGAATTTTCATACAATAAATGTTGGACCTAGCCCTCTCTATAGCGTTACCCCCAAACTTTTTGCCTTCCTTCTCCTATTTTTTTTACTGAATTTGTTTTTGCGGACCTTAGGACTCTATGCACTTTACCACTGCTAACCAGTGTAAAAGTGCTTGTGCGCTCTCCTTAAAACATGGTAGAATTGGCATACTCCCATTTGGCATATTTCATGTTCTTATAAGTCCCTAGTAAA
The DNA here is from genome assembly GCF_964204655.1 of Triturus cristatus. Classification (NCBI taxonomy): domain Eukaryota; kingdom Metazoa; phylum Chordata; class Amphibia; order Caudata; family Salamandridae; genus Triturus; species Triturus cristatus. Next base: position 1,195,898,711 of record NC_140591.1, read on the forward strand.
GTGGCACTACACTTGCCCAGGGTCTGTAAACTAAATGCTACTAGTGGGCCTGCAGCACTAATGGTGCCACCCACTTAAGTATTCCTTTAAACATGTCTCAGGCCTGCCATGGCATCCTGTGTGTGCAGTTTAACCTGCCATTTCGACCTTGCAAAGTAAACCTTTTGTCAGGGCCAAACCTACCTTTTAGATACATATGTCACCCCTATGGAAGGCCCTGGACTGCCCAGACACAAAGTGCAATGTATTTAAAAGGTAGGACATGTGCTTTTAGGGTTTACATGTCATGGTAGTTAAAAAGTCTTACATTCATTTTTCACAACTGCTAGACCTACCTCTTCCATAGGATAACATTGGAGTTACCTTATTACATTTGATAAGTGTAGTTTCCAAATGGGAATAGGAACCATTTCATGTTTGGTGGCTCAGGTTTTAAATTACAATTTTGAAAATCCCACTTTTAGAAAGTTGAAATTTCCTGCCTTAGCCATTTAGTTCCTGTAGTCTGGCCAGGGCCACAGGATTGGGTGTAGATGACAGTTGAGCTCTGTGTATTCTTCCAAGACAGCCACACACAATAAGGAGCTTAGCTGTGCCCGGATGGGACATCACTGGCAGGATAGGAGGAAGGAGCTGGACACAGCCCCACTTACACTTGAATAGGCTGTGTCCTGCTTTCACACAAAGGTCTGCATAACCCCTGTTGTTAGTCTGGATCCAGGACAGGGGGAGAGAGGATGCGTGGGTACTTCAAGGGATACCTCTAGAAGCTTCTGCCCCACCTCAAAGGCACAACTGTGTATAAGTACTGGACCTCAGATACCAACTCTTGATTACACCTCTGGACCTGTGGATACTTTGCCAGGATGAAGGACTGCTCTGCTGCTGAAAGGACTACCACTCTACTGGACTGCTGCTCTGAATGGACTGTAGCCTTTCTGTGCAGGCCTTCTGCCTGCTTCGCTCTTGCTTGGGGAGGATGAACTGGATGTGCAACTTCATCTTGAACACAGGACCCCAGAGTGACTCGGAAGGCTTGTCTGCTGACCTGATCTGAGCCTCAGGGGCATACAAGGCTCCATAACATCTTGCACCAGCTCCTGGACCCAACTGCTGCACGTTCCTGCTCCTCAGTTCCTTAATCCTGGGTGTGACTCTCGGGCACTGAAATCAATCGTATGGGCTCTTTGGGAATGGGCCACTTCTCACTGAGACCTCAATACTCACACCACAAGTCAACACGAAGCTCTAGCAACACTCACCTGTCGCAACCGCCAGCTCTTCACACTTTGCCGGGAGCTTCCTACAACTCTCTCCCTGCTCCTCCCTGCCCTGCTCAACGAGAAGAGGAATCTTGGTATGAACTTTCATAGGCAAACTTTAGCAGGCCCAAACTGGTGACTTTATCTGACCTGCACTCCATCGCGGTCGGCCTGAACTTATGACTTTGACCTGGTCCAGTGCAACCAGATATCCCTTGGCAGTGTTTTGTGCTTTTTGATGCTATTTTCACTAAATTCTTGAAAAATTCATATCTCTGGTTCTACTGATTGGATGTTTGTCATTTTAGTCTTGTTCTCATTTATTACATTTTGCTCTATCTCTCTAAACTGGTGTGGGATGCTTTTGTGATTTGTTTTTACTGTGTTGCTGTTTGAAGTGTTGCACAAATACTTTACACACTGCCTTGGATTTAAGCCTGATGGTTGTGTGCCAAAGCTACCCGAAGGTTGAGCACAGGTTAAATTAGGGTTGCTTGTGATTCCACCCTGAGAAGAATTGCGGGTTCCTGCTTGAGAATGGTTTCACACCCCCAACCAACAATATAATTTCTTACAACAAATATAACTAAAATGTTTTATTAAAAAAATATTTCCTCACATTAAGTTCTGTCAATGTACAATTCTATTAAGCCATAGTACAATTCTAGTGTACCAACAAATCAGTCTGATATAATTAATACTAACATGTCCTTTTAAATAAAAAAGACACATATATTCATTCCATTGAATAGGACAATATATGGTACAGCCAACATGGAGATATATAACATGACTGGAAAACATTTTCAAAACATATTCTGCACTTTGTTTTGTAGAAACGAATCTTACTTATTGTTTTTCTACAGCTCATGTGCCTCAAGGGGAGCTTGGAGGGTCAGCCATGCTGTTATAAGAACCATCCTGCGAAGTGATGATGAGAAGGAGAGACTGAAGTGAGACATGGGTGCAATCAATAGTAACTACTACCTGAGGAAAGTGGGCAATAGCATGGAATTTCTTTGCCACCTGTTGCCTTTCTGCCACTGACTGTGGCATGGTGATATACAGGCGAATTCTGAGGATGATGCATCTCAGAACCTGTCAAATGAATCACAATTGACTTGCCTCTGAGATACCCATGGTGACCTCAGTGACTTTTAGGAAAAATCCACTCTCCAGGAAAGGGAGTGCAGTTAGTATTTTGACATATGCAGGTCTTGCCTAGGAGCAGACTCTTTGAAACGTGAGTTACTGCTCCCACTCGGTAACCATGTCAAGGATCACATTTAGAGAGAAATGTTATATTACAATAATGGCTTACCTGGACATGCCAAAGATGCTGATCCTCTGGCTGTACATCCTCTATGTACTTCTCAAATTATTGTTCCTCAAAACTAGGAGCAAAGATATCATTGATATGATAAACGGGTGGGGACACACTCCAGTCGCTTGGGGACCGCACTGTGGACCAAAGCCCCCTGTCATCTTAGCGAGCCCAGGAGGAGGGCTCCAACGTTTGAGGAAATGCTTTCCAGCCCGCTGTTATCCTGCAGGCATGGGACCCACTTCAGCTGCTTGGGGACCGCACTGGGGACTAAGGCCCCAGCCATCTTCGCGAGCCCAGGAGGAGGGCTCCAATGTTTGAGCAAGCGCTTTTCAGCGTGCTGTGCTCCTGTGGGCACGGAGACCCTCCCGGGCCCGTGCCGGGCAAACACTGGGCAAAGAGTGGGCCCATCTGAGCCCATTCATGGGCAGAAAAGGCTGGACTGGGCCCTCTCTTTTGGCCCCTGGTTCTTTTATCAGCGCCCACAATTGGTAAGCTAAAACTGCTGCCATCCAAATCCCAAGTGTAGGAAGCTGGCTCTGTATATGGCATGACACTAGGTGGTTATACCGTGCATAGAATCAAGGGTTTCCTCAAAAGTGTACAGGGCTCAATGTAAATCCCAAAGTGTTCTATTAGTGGTAATGTGGGCAAGCAGCTTTAGGCCTCACACAGAGGAGTGTAAGACATTTATTGCACAACATTGACCAATAATGGACACACAACTCAAAAAGGAGATCCACACCAATTTAAAAAAACAAGGAGGGGTGGCAAGAAACACCAGATCCGTTACAAAGGCAAGAATGGGAAACAACAAATCATGATTATGAATGAGATTGTGCACCATGATGTGGACAGTGTAGAAAGCGATGCTGTAAATAACACTGTAAATGTGGTGAATCTTTCATCTAGACAATTTAACGATCAAAAAACTGCAATTTTGTGTAAAGTCCTTAACTATTGTCTGACTGGGAAACATGTATTGGACAATGTACATCTGGATTTATTTCGTTTTTTACGTAAATTGAAATACTTTTCTGAACATCCTCATGTCCGTCCTCTGATTTTGAATACAATATGTAATTCTGACGTTACAATATCTGATATAAATATCTCTTATGTGATCACAACATTAGAGGACCAAGGAGATATAGGTGATTTAGTCGAACATGCACGGAATCTTGATGTAGTTGAAGACACCTCAATAGACAGTGGACTGAGAAACACGTCTAAATTTATCCCGCCTAGTTGCACTAAAACGGTTATTGACGAATTTGCCTTGAGAGTCACACACACAGGATTTATACAATCTGGAGGATAGTCATGTCTCCTCCACGTGTTTCTACTCATGTTTCAGTTATTTCTCAGTATGAATTACAATGTATATGAATTTACTTGGGTTCCATCTCTTTCTGCTCAATATATTTTGACGTTTCTTGCTATAACGCCAACCTTTAGTAAAAATATCAATGGGATCACTATTTCCAAATCATATAAAATAATTCTGGATGGGACTAGGAGATAACAAATCTGGATGTTAACTTTCCTTATACATAATATAATGTGTTTAAACTGACTTGTGTTTTAGCGATTTCTAAAGTCAAATTATAATGCTAGGATCACTTTTTCAAAACATTCTTTTGATGTCGCTAGCAAATTTGAATGCTACTATTTTTAAAAGTTTTTTTTTTAATGTATATTTATCATGACCTATGTTATAAATATACATTTATCAGTCTGATTTTGGATTTTTTGCTTATCGGCAGACTAGCCAGCTCTAGTGCTTGCTCTAGTTGTCCGTAATACAGGAGTAGCTTTCTTAAGATGACGCAGTTCTCTGTTCGCGAACGCACTAATTTGCGTGCGACGCTTATCATAGGAGTAGCGCCTATCCTTGTACGAAACTCGATTTTACGAATGCGTGTATGCGCTCGTCTTGATTTTGGTTATAAATATATAGGGATTGGTGTAGTGCATACGTTTTATCGTGTGCAAACTCAACAAGTCCATTGCAAGTATCCTACTAATAGCCTACTTTAAGATGGCGTCTATTGTGATATTGTGAGATCGGATACGCGTCATCTAATGCGCGACGCGTGGTAACAGTGCAAGATAATTTGGATTAATTGGGCAATCATCCAAATAATGTAATGTTTAAAAACGCGCGGTTTCTGTGACCTTTGTGAAACCTTTTGAATCAGATGACTACATGTGGGCGAGCGTGAATATTCGTTGTGAGTATAGTTCGAGGCTTGATGCATATAGCAATGATTAGGCAAAGGGACTGTGGGTTTTGTGCAGATTGTCATCAGTGGTTAATGTTAAGGGTCGAATTTTTAATAACTCTCACTATAAACTATCCGATGATTGATTCTTTGACTGCCAAAACATATTTAACATTTAACAAAGATGGCTGCCATAGAATTTCTGTTCGTACGGTACTGATATAAAGGCTTTGTCAATATATTTTAACAGCTAATACTATGGCATTAATCCATCGAGGGCTTCAGCCCAGATAAGTATTTAGACTATGCTACCCCTTTTTGCTAACAATGAGATAGCTCTGGGTGGCGATAAACTAATGAACGACTGCCTGTTTTCTCTACATTTTTGACGCTTTAAGATGGCCTTCGGAATGATTCTAGTCTGGGCAGCTGTTGCTTTCAGACCGTGTCATATTCAATTTGTGAATATTATAAAGCGATATTGTACTGTTTTAGGTTTTTGCTTCTATAAAAAAGATTTTTTCATATGGATGAGTATATTTTCCTCATCTCTGTATAAACAGGTAGTTTTATACGCATAAATTATATTGGTGTTAATATTATCTCCTGATATAAATGTGCAATACAGAAACAGTGTGCATCTTGGGTTTGTCCTTTCCTTTTTTTCCGCTCCGGGGCAAATCCCGTAGGGGCTTCATTTGCAATAGCGAGGAAATCTGCCGTACTATTTACGCATCAAACTAATAATTGAGCAGTACTAATCTGTTCATCTAACTAATATTTAAAAAGGGAACTTAAGATGGTGTTCCTTATATATGTCCTGTCTTATTAAACTCTTTTAGGATACACTTTCCTTGACTCATGAGTTACTAAGCTGATAGTATACAGTCGTTTGAACACATACAACTTTCAAGTAAGTACTGAGATTAATGCGTTTGCTATACAGTAGACATAATAATGCAAAATGTTATAATAGAGAGTCAAGATTAACTAGGTGCTCAGAGGTGTCTTTTATAATAATGTGACTCTAGTCTAAGGTTAGGTTGCTGTTGACTAAGGGAATGATAGGATTTCCATTGAGCAAGCATATTAGGATCCATCGACTGTTTTCTTAAAAACAACAACAAAAAACTGTTATAATAATTTGTTTCTTATGAGGGTGGTAGTGTCAACTTTACACTTTATTTTTATACCATCTGTTTTACAGACTTATTGGGTTCTACTAACTGGAAACAATTTAATGAACCAAGCGCATTTACCGTTTAAGGTATGTGTTCTGTCTGTCTTCATGGATTGTTATGGTATTCAATAGAATTAAATATGGAAGCTTATTTTGGTCAGGTATACTGTGCCCAGTAGATTCATGATGTATCCTTGCTTCATGTTAAGGGGTATACAACATCCAAAAGTGCTATAATCTTTACATATGTTTAAACTTAGCCACAATTCCAATGCTTTGACTAAACAACAATGTAATGCAAGTATGTTTTCCCAAATGTTAATATATGTGTAAAATATGTGTATCTTATGGTTGCTCTAAGAATGATCTGTTTTTTTAAATATATTTTAGATTTTTGTCTTCAGTATTGTAAATAGTGTTTGTTTGTGCACTTTGTAGCCCTGAAGAAGTCCGATTGAGGACGAAACGTGTTGGCTGTTTCGAATGGCTGTTTCGAATTTTAAAGAACATGAATAAAGAATAACTCTTAACAAGACAAATTCTGATTGACTTTTATTCTGGGAAAACAACTATTCATTGTAGACCATTCATAACATGGACATGGTCAAATATGTTTTATATGTGTACACCTGAACCTTTTGAAGAGTGCAGGGCTATTGTGTTTATGTTGTTCTAGAGTGATCAAGGGATTTGTTTTTCTCTTGTTTCTCTATTTGGGACACAGGCCCATTTGCACAGTTTTTCGCTGAATATTACTGCTCGGGACGTCAGGACTGGTGCAGGCATTAATGCTTTGATCCTCATCCTTGTTTGCTTTGTAATTGTGAGCTGCCTGGCACAGTCAAATAAACCCCTTTTCTTGAATTTCTTCTGCACTGAGTTCGAGGGTTCTATTATGAAGTTTGAAGATAACAGGGAGGAGCTTTTAGGAGACCTTTTTAACTGTGAGAATAGTACCTCGCGTGTACCATTGGTACTGATAAAGAGTGATGGACTCAAAAATAAGTTGGTGCACGTAGAAAAACTTTAAAAAACAAGAGCTCACCAAATGGTGGGACGGTGCCACACTTAAAAAATATCTAGAGAACAAACGTATTACGGGAGGTCTACTTAAAAAAAAATCGCTTTGTTTGTACTTTATTTTGAGACCAAGATCTTCTCAATAAGGTAAGTAAATTTTTAAATAGAAATACTTTACACTTTCAAAATTCGACACAGAACAATTTCTGGGCAGTTCAATGTTGTCCTATGGACGAAAATAACAATGCGGTTATACGGGTAAGTATTACACTTACAGTTCCAGTCTTTGGGACCAAAGGTCAGCAAGGGGCAAGGACCAGGTGAGTACCAAGACTGCACCACCAGAGACACAGGGGCAGCCGGGTGCAGAGGACAAATTCGGAGTTCATCCCAATGCATTTCAATGGAGACTGGGGGTGCTCGAAGCTACACTGCTTGCAGGTAAGTTGAACGGTTGCAGGGGCCAAGCTTTGGGGCTTAGAGCAAGCACAGGGGCCACAAAGCAGAACCAAACACACACTACCAGCAGCACAAGGGTGGGTGGGTGCAGGGTGCAATTTCACAATTGGGCGGCCAAAGCATTTCAATGAAGACTTTGTCTCTTGACAAACAGGCTGCAGGCATCACACCAGAGGTTGCAGGAAGGAGACCAATGACAGCAGAGGTAAGTAGGGATGTAGGGGGTTATAGGTGCACCATGGATTGGGCTCACCAAGGTTTAGGGGCTTCGGGTGCAGGGGTGCCTTAGACGTTGGAGTCTTCTTACTGGAGCCGGTTGGGGGAGCCTCTGCAGGCTGCAGGTGCCGTCATGGAGTACAGGAGGGGTCAGCAAACACTGCACTTGAAGCCTTGATAGCTGGGGAACCTGGTCTGGTTCGGTGGGCTACCCGTACAACGGCCCTAGGCATCAAGTGCAGAGTGTGCAGGACTCGCAGATCCGCAGGGCATCGGAGTCCTTTTTGGTGGATTCTTGGGGACAGAACCAGTGTCCTTGGGAGTTCTGGTCTTTGTCAAAGGTCAGGGATGTTTTCCTGGAGTTTCTGGAAGTTGCTGGCTGCAGAACAGGTGTCGTCTTCATGCAGGGTTTAGGAAGCTAGAGACAGGTCGGTAGGACTAGGGCCAAGTCAGTCGTTGTCTTCATGCTTTTCTGCACGGCGACTTCTTCGTCCTTCTTCTTAGATCACAGGTAACTTGTTTCCAGGTCTTGGGGAGCCACCTAAATGCTAAATTTAGGGGATATTTTAGGGGAGTAGCAGGTAGGGCAATTGGCAACCTTAACTGGGGTGATTACACCCACTATTATGCCACCCTCTTGTGGGATGGGCATAGACCTAGCCCTGATTGGAGGAGTCCCCTCTTCTTCAAGAAGGAGGGGACTGAAAAGTGTGCTTAACTTCACCTCCACCACCTGAGTAGTCGGTTTGGCAAAGGTAGGTACACCTCCAAGCCTTTCTAAGTTTTCCTGCCTATTTTCCTCCCCAAGTGTGGGTGTAACCTGGGAGCTGCCATCTGCATCAGGCCTTTGAAGCTTCCCATTCAAGCACTGGGCCCATCCTGGGGGAAGAGTTGTGACACCTCTGCCCAGGTTGTGCATCATTCCTTGTCCCAGAGAGCAGAGGCTCCCCACCCAGGGGTCCAAAAACATGTAATTGAGTGGCAGGCTGCCTCAAGTCAGTCAGTGATCACACCAGGGTCGGTAGGTTTCCAGGGGACAACTCTGAGGTGCCCTCTGAGTACATGGTTTAATAAGTCTTACACTGGACTCATTGTGGATTTATTACAAACACTCCTGGGTTCAGAGAAGCCATCATGATACCGTAGAACTCAAGTTGTCAAGATCCCAGCCCATGTACTCTCTATGGCTTCACTGGCACTTTGAATATTAAGGAATAGGCTCTAATACTGTAGGGGCGTATCTGCTCATGCAGGTATGCCCACACCTGTGATATAGTGCACCTTGCCTTAGGGTGGTAAGACCTGCTAGAGGAGTGACTTACCTATATCATGGACAATGTTAGTTGGCAGGCACACAGGCAGTGTGCCATGTCAACTTGGTTATTTTGTCTGCACCAGGCCATGCATGCTGCTGTGGCAGTCTGCATAGCCTAGGTGAGGGGTTGCTAGGGGACCCTCTTTAGTCCCAAAGCCCTAGGTACCCATGTACCTATTATTAGGGACTTGCAAGGTGCCTGAAGGGCAAATTGTGGATAATTTTTTAGGGAAAGAACACTGGTACTGGGAACATGGACAGCAAGGACCCAGCACTCAACAGTCAAAGTTGCATCAAAAGCCAGGCACAAAGTGTGGGAGGGTACTGCAAAAGAACCCCATTTTCTCACCCCAAGGTAAGCCCAGATCCTCAATTTCAAATTATTTGATAAGTGTCATGGGTGCCCTAGATTTAAAAAAATGATGTTACCCTCATATCGCTGCCTTGGCTACCACAGGTTCTGGGGACATTTCTGGTTGTATGGTTAACGGGTGCATACATGTTGTCAATTCCATTTCTTCCTCCAAATCATACTCAGATCCGCTTGTTAAGTGCCTGAAAATTCCTGACACCCCCCCCCCCACACGGTTAAATTAAGAAGGCCCACACAGAAAGGTCTTATACACACTACCAAAGCTTTGTTGTTAAAAAAAGGAAGTCATCCAAAATCCCAGCAGCTAATGCAGAGGATTCCAACTGTTTAATTTCTGTTGTGCAAGCATTGGAAACTTCAGTTAAATCTTCTTTGGATTCTTTGTCTTCTAGACTAACCTTAGTCGAAAAAACTACCACCAGTTGCCTAGAACTTGTGCATGCCAAGCATAGCACCTTGCCAATCTTAACATTTCTACTGTGCCTCTTTCTGTTGTTCCACCTTCTAGCCCTATTCCTTGCAGCAAACATCTTTCTACCTGACACACCCCAGGACTGTGCACTGGTACCTCAGCTGCCAAAAACCATGTTCATCAGATCCCTCAGCTCAGTACCCAACCTGTTAAACCCAAATACACCTTGACCGCTATTGTTCCTGGGGGTACACCAATAGTTCTGGACATCACTCTGGAAGATACACCCTTGGTGGCGATTCATGAGTAGGTATCAACTCTTCCCCACACCGGATCTGAATCCTGGGAGAGCTTGAAAAATAAGCCAATTCATTGGCTAGGCAAGAAAACGTGTTTGACGAATGCCCTCTTTGAGGATTCAAAAATGGGTTAGTTGGAGTGCCATAGGAGTAAAATCTTTACCAGTTGACTGTATAGTTTTGTTTTTTAAGTCTCCATCTTTGGTGCAGTTTATTCTTTGCAGAACCAGAGCTAATTCTTCATGCCTCCTTTAGAACAAGTGATCACCATCTCACTGGGGTACATTTATCACCCTCTGAATCTGGAAGGGGGCGTTGTTTGCCTTGGGGTCTCGACCCTGTCATGCCTACTATTTTTCATTCCTCTATTATTAGTCAGAATTGTTTTTCACTGTTGTCTGGGCTGGACGGTACTGACTGACTTTTACCAAGGCCTGCGAAGACTCCCCTCTTGGCTGCTCATCCATCTGCGGGTCCTAATTCTCCCACGTCAATCGCAGAGGTTTCACTGACAAGGGCATCTCAATATACTTTCCCTCCCTTAACTACAGTGGTTAGCCATACTCCCCCAGCCAATAAGCCTATGAGCGTGACCACCGAGCTGTCCCACTCTCACAATTTCCTCTTTTGGAAAGTGTCAGGATTACGTTTGAAGGTCCCTCTTTCTCCCTGGATAGACTTTGTTACAAAATTATGGTTTCTCTTCTTTCAGGAGACATGCACATTGAACCTATCAATGGATACAAGATCTTCCATCAGCCTGCAGTGCCATCTCATGCTGGCAGATCTCAGGGGGGGCAGTCTATCTATGTTTCAAATTTGCTACCCTACCCTATGCGTAGAGTAGAACCATCTTCACCCTGTTATTTAATTATTGTTTGTGTCCTTTTGCCCAGCGTAATCCTCATCATTGTGAACTTTTAATACAATGTTCCTCATCCTGAAATAATCAAGTTATTTCCCAGCTTGAACAGTAACTGGATTAAGTGCACTGTTGCGAAGGGAAGGAAACCTTTCTATTTTGGGTAGTGATTTTACCATTCATTTATGTTATCTTCCAGCTAAAATTGTTGTTTCAAATAATGATGATCAATCTGATTTTTTACATAGCGATTATGGGTTGAAATTGAATGATTTAATGTTAAATATTGACCTTGGTTTTCCAAACGAATTGTGTCCCCCCCCCCCCCCCCACTCCCTTTAATTTTACTTTTGTCAGGATGAGGACAAAATTCTGTTATTGATTGGATCCTATGTTCTTTTATTTGTGAGTATGCCTTAGATGATTGTATTACCCATTCTACTTTTATGAGTAACCATCTTTCGGAGAGCAACAAGGTTAGACTGGAGTATTGTCGTAAAAATATCCATGTTGAACACATCATGGATAACTCAGCAATAACAACTCGTAATGGCACCCCTTTGCGTTGGTAATTGGTGAACTCGGAAACTTTCTAAAAAATTGTTTATTGCCTACATGGCTGCCTTCAACACTTGTTTGGATATTTCTTCTAGTAGCGTTGATATCAAGACTGCATTTTATTTTATTTCTGGTGGGATCAAATATGCTTTAACTAGAACATAGCCCCAGTCAAATAGCAACAGGCCTCGATGGTTTGATGGTAATTGTTCCAAAACCCATCAGCATCTTAAGATAGCCCTTCATGAGCTGCTGTGTTGTCCCTTGGAGGTGAGATGGTGTAGAATAGAATACAATATAGACATGAAAAAACGAAAGAAGGAATTACATTCTTTTCCCTGGAAATCCCTGATCAACGCTAGTGCATCCAAAGATACCTCTGCTTTTGGGCGAATTATCAATGGCCCTTTCTTAAAGGATGATCACACTCCTAGTTTGGAGGCAGCAATCAATGATACAGAGTGGGTTGCCTATTTTTCTAAGATTTATTCTAATTCTGGTCAGTTGCCCGAAGGGTCTGACCCTTCTTCTATCAAAGTTTTGATTTCAGCAGTTTACGTTTCTCCTTGGACTAAATCAATATGACAATAGCAGGGAGTAAAGGCAGTAAAGCCACAGGCCCGGACGGCATTTCCATTGATTCGTTCAAGGCCAATGTCCCCTTGTGGGGTCCAATTTTAACAAGGGTATTATGGGCTTGCTGCCACTCTGGTATCCTGGGTTTCTGTTCAGAGGCTACAACTATAGCAATTTTAAAGAAAGGGGATCACGCCGATCCTGCCAGTAACCGCCCTATCTCACTCCTTGATTCCTTATTAAAAGTGATAGGAAAAATTCTGCTGAATTGTTTTGAAGAGTGTGCTGAAACTAATAACATTCTTTCAAACCTACAATATGGTTTTCAAAGGGTCATGGGGACAATTAAGCAGGGGTTGAAGCTTAACCTACTAATTGGTAGATCTGGCGAGTGCATTTGATTGCGTTCTCCATAGAAAATCAAGGGCAATTTTATTAGAGCTTGAGATGGATCCACTGATTACAGCCCTTCTCAGAGAAATATACTCCGGTAGCAAGGATAGAATACGTTTTGGTCTTGGGGTGAATGCACCAGCACTTTTGAGCTTAAGAGAGAGGTCAGACAGGGCTGCATACTCGCTCACTTTCTATTTACCTTCTACATCAACAGACTGGAGTCTGCCCTAGGAAGCACTTGCAGGGATCTTCCCCAGATCGGCCACAGACCCTCATCTTATTTGCTTTATGTTGACGATGTTGTGCTTATGTCCCGTATTCCCTTGGGGCTGCAGCAGCTACTTAATGGCTTCATCAGCTTTAAGCTTGATCTCAGTCTGACGGTTAAAATAGGGGAAACCTTTGTAATGAAGTGTGGGAGGCAAGTCCAGAAGTGCCGTGATTTTACGATAAGTAACGCTAAATTAAGTTTTAACCCAAACTTTTCTTACTTGGACCTTTTATTTGATGGTCATGGTTCATGGACCCCAGCCGTAAAAACAACAGGAAGCTGTATTTTAAGAACTCACTCTCAGCGTTGCTTAACTTCGCTATTAAGTTCGGCATTAAGCCGATTAGGGAAATGCTAACCATCTACAACACTAAGGGACCGATTATGATGTGGTTAGGTTTGGCTCCGACCCTCAGTCTGAGCCATCCTAACCGCATCATAATTACCGATTCAGTTTCCCTTCCAACCGACCCATTACAATGGAGTGAGTAGAAGGGAAAATAAATCGGTTTTTCGGATGGCTTCCGACGTGCTCGGAGAGCCCGTTTGCCATCCGGAAGGCCCACAGTAATCCCCCGGCCGGCTCTTTCCGGCCGAGGGATTACGCTGGCAATTTCCTATTGCCTTTTTGTGCCGGCCTTTCCGACACAAAATGGGATTGGGAAACCGCTTTGGGGGCCTCCAGCAGGGCCCCCATGGGTGCCAGGCTGCCGAATGGCAACCTAGGGGCCACCTTGAGGTGCCTGCCATGAGGTGCAGGGATGAACTGCACCTCTGCCCCTTACAATGTCAGCATGCATTCCATTTGGAATGCGTGCTCCCATTTTAATTATAGGCATGCGACCGAACATATTTCGGTCACATCTTAATTTCTGGGCTATAACCAATGACAGTGGGTCATACAGTCACAGTTCCAGAATGATGTCGGACGGACTTCAGCCCGACCGACATTGTAATCGGGCCCTAAATGTGTATCTGTGGCCCTATACGGGGCAGGAATCTGGGGCTTTAGTAACACCACTCAGATCCAGACTATAGAGAACGTGTTTTTAGGAACCTTTTGTCTGTCCCAAACAGCAGTCCCACTTTTGTTTGTCACGTGGGACTAGAGGCCTTGTTTTTATCTTACTTGATTAATATCCAGACAATTTTATTATATCATAAAGTCTGGACCAGTGATTATACTAGTTTAAACCGTTTGATTTTTAATGATTGTCTTAAGCTGACAAGTTCTGGAGCATTTCCTGGTTCAAATTTGTTAAACAATTCTGTACAAAATTGGGCCACTCTGAATACTTTGAAACACTAGATGTAGTGTATATTGTGAGTAGAGGTGATCTAAAAAAACAATGTCTGTCCTTTCTCAAAGATCAAAGACTATAACAGGAAATAGAGAAATCTAGCATGATTAAAAATCAGATGACATTGGTCATGGACGGCATCCAGTTGTAAATGATTTTTGTACAGAATTGTCAGCATAGGTTATTTTTAACTTGTTTAAAACTTTATATTTTCCATTGCATGGTCATTTGTTCCTATTATTAAAGACTGGCCAGAGGTTTTGATTAAATGTCCTTGTGACTGTCTTTCTATTCAATGCACTTCACACAGTATTTTATTTTTTTCCACCTTTTAAGCTTTGCCTCGTAAACACTAAATTTTGCTCATTCTTCTTGAATACAATTTTAAACAATGTCGGCCAGCACAACTATTTTTACAGCAACTGAATTCCTTAGTGATTTGTTGCACGATTTCTAGTTTTTTATGGTCTGTGATTCAGTTACGGAAAAACATGATAGCGTTGTAGTTACGTCTCACAGCACATCTTTTAATGTTTTTATGCTTATTTTGTTATGCCTAGTAAATATGTGTTTTTATTTTGTATGATATGTATTTATGGTTTCTTTTAAAATAATCGAATAAAGATTGCTATTATTATGATATTGTAAACCAATTTTCTTTTTGGTGCATCTATTGCTTTCTTATATAGGAAGTCAGTGAATGATTGGTTAATGATAATTTCTAGATTAAGAAAAACAATGTATGAATTTTTCTGTGTTTTGCTATTTTTCCCTATGTGTTTTTAATGTAATTCATTGTTTGTGTTGCAGTACCAATTATTGGCCATGAGTGGTGCTTGAGATATTCCATAGCTTGTCCGAAGTAGACTTTATCCACTTTTGTCAGTAGTACAATTGTAGTACATGTGGGATTAATTTTGTTAAATAGCAATTTTGTAAGAGTGTGTTTTAATTTGTATGTCCCTCAATATATAGCTCATTAAATTTCCCTAAACCCCACCAGTTTAATAGCAATTATTCTCCAATTTTCAGCCACTCACCCTTGTCCCTACCACATTTAAGAAAATGTATACCTCTGTGTTCAATAATCTCTGTACTCTTATCGGATATATTTGCGCAGAAGATATAAGAGAAGCTGAGATCTCCGGTTGGAGATTTATTAAAAAAAACATTTGAATCAGATTGCAGTGTGGAATGATTTCTGCATCAAGCACATGTGAGAGTACCTGTAACATTTTCTGTGCACCACAGGTGACTGTATTTGTTATTACAATTAGCCTATGATTAATACAACCTCTGCTCTGAATTAGTGAAGTTACACCATCTGTGTCCAGATTGCTTCAAATGGCTCGTAACAGAGGACAGAAAAAGATACATATTGCACATGAACTGGAGCATGTGTCTGATACAGGGACATCTGGTGGAAAGTTTCACTTCTGACTTAGAAATCTTTATGGAGAAAAAGTGATCAAGACGAATCATCGGCGGGGCAAGCTGGAAGTTTGATCTGAAGCAGGGTTCGGCAATGGTGGGTTGCTGAAGAGCAGGGTTTGGTGTGGTCTTTTTCAAAGGTGGGAAAGATGCTGCTTGTGTCGGTCCTGAAGAAGCCCCTCTATGTTTGGACTTACAAACTTTTCTGGAAGTTAGATCTCTTTCAGGAGAGCAAACCAGCAAGCAGCGGCAGACTTGCAATTCGACAGCAACTGCTTGGAAAGAGATTGCAATCTCCATCAGGTCTGCAAGCAGAGAGTTGAAGACAGAAGGGGTACGCTCTCACACCAGTCAATGACTCTGGGGAGACCATTTTGTGGCTAGGACACACTCCAACAAATATCAGCAAAAGGGTACAGGGAAGTTCCGGTTGGTACTCATCAGCTGGACAGTTGCAGGGAAAGGGCCTCTGGAAGCTTGCTGGGTCCCCATAGCTCAAAATGTTGCTCAAACAGGAGGTCAGCTAAATGATCCTTGGAGTCATTTCTAGGGTCCTGTGTTCAAGGCAAACAGGTCCAGTCTTCCTTCATGTTCTTCAGACAGCAGGCAAGTCCTCCTTCTGATTCTTCACAGGTCGAGGAGTGTTCTGATGGGAGATCTATGGGGGCCACGTTTGTGCCCAGTGCCAGCCTGTGGGTGGAGGTCAAGTCTTTGTCCACCCCATATACCATTCCTGGTCAGTTCTTCTACCCCCACTGCGTTGTGTTCCAGACTGACTAGAGAGACAAAGAGGAGGTAGGCCTAGGTGTGAGCTTCATCTACCAGTGACAAGGTACCATTCTTTAAAGCTTACGAAGGGGCTGGGCACAGCCTCCAATGCTATCCTGTCAAGGGTGAGGCCCCCTCCCCTCCTAGGGCCCTTTTGTCCACTCTCTGGGAGAAATACATATTTCATCACAGGGGAGCCACCAGGGTCAAGTAACACTGGCATTTCTAAAACAGAAATATAAAATCAAACTTTACCATTACATTGGATTTTAAATTACTATTAAATTGAGTTCTTAAACCTTTTATGGCTATTCCCAAACTGGATTTAGCACTTAATAAAGGTAATAATGTAAACCAGTGTTAACCTATGGCAGAGCCAGCCTCTCCACAGTGTAAAACAACTGTGGACGTTTTTCACTGCCAGAAAAATGAAAAATAATAAATATGCATGTCCTACTTTTTAAACACCATGCATCCTACCCTATGGTCTTTTAAGGCCTACCGTAGAGGTGACCTTTACACCTGGCAAAAGGTTTATTTTGGCAGGTCAAAATGGCAATTTAAATCTGCACACGAAGCTGCAGTGGCAGGCCTGGAGTCATGTTGTTATATTGCTACCTTAGTGGGTGGTACAATGAGTGCTGGATTCTACTAATAGCATTTCATTTGACAGCCTGGGTAGATGTCGTACCATAAACTAGGGACCTATAAGTAAATTAAATGTGACATTTAGGTATATGATAATGTTACCATGTTTAAAAGGGAGAGCACAAGCACTTTAAAACTAGTTCAGAAGTAAAATCTGCAGTAACCCTACTAGAAGGGCAAATTAATAACAAATGGTACAGAAAAGTTTGTGACACTAGGCAGTCATTAGAGTGATCTGATGCTGGCAATATTAATGAGCTATATAGATTTGATGCTCAAAGTAGTCTGTTTGAAATAGTTTTGACAAGCCAGAGAACAAAATATCTTCAGGTCTTCAAATCCATGTATTAGGAACTAAACCTAATTTATCATTCTCTGAAATGTCTGTGAACTGTCCTCACTGATGATCTTTCAACTACAATTTTTCTAGAATTATATTCTACTTCGCTGCTGTACAACCCAAACTGTGTGAACACTGTCTGTCAAAGACATTTGACTACAATTTGGTATTATTTTAACTTTTTTCCATACTTGCTGTTTTATTTGTCATGTCTTGGCAATAGCTGCATATATATTGATGGTGCCCCTATTGTTTTAGGAATTGGGTTGGATATGAGCATATTATTTCTGTTTTGGGGATTTAAATTAAGTATGGAACGCCAAAGTATCACACTTTGGATTGCAACTAGATAACAGGGAAAAAAACAACTTAGCAAACTATTTGAGGTGCACTTCTGCATCTTAGACTCCTAAAGAAGTTGAAACCATTCATCCTGACTACCGACCTCAAAACAGCAGTACAGTGCCTAGTATTATCTAGGCTGGACTATGGAAATGCGACTCTATCAGGTATTCCCAAATAAAGATTTGCAGCACTAAAGGCAACTTTCAATGCCACAGCAAGACTGATAACGGGATTGAGGCATTTGACCACATCACACCATCACTTAAGCCCCTATAATGGGTCCCTGTTGAAGCTAGGATTATCCTTAAAATAGCATGCCTGACACACAAGGCTCTTCCCTGTGGTGCACCTGAGCACCCAGCTCTAAATCTAACTTTATCAGGGGGTAGTCGCTCTCGTGGAAGAGGGATCCATCTTCTACTAGAGCCGATGAGATTTAGGGAACCATTGACTCAATCTCATGCATCCTCATGCGCGGCTCCCAAAATATGGAACTCTCTCCCACCGGAGACTCGGCTGAACCCATGTACCATGGTTTTCAAAAGGGAGGTATTTAACAGATTCCTTCCTGGTTGAATCTGACCACAAGTCAGCACTGTAACCACATAACATCGCAGGGCACTTCTCACCTCAATCAGCAATGTCATCGCAACTGAACCTTGATCTGAGGTTGAGGACATTGGGGCTCATTTATGAGCCCCTGCGTCACTTTTGCGCCTACAGATACGTCAGAAATACTGACGTATCTGTGACTCCTTGCGACATGATGCGTCATACTGTAAATATGACGCATCATTGGAGTCGCAGGGAGGGCGCAGTGAAAAGTGACGCATCACTGTTTTCACGCAGTGATGCGTCACTTTTCATAAATGAGGCCCATAGAGTCAATTAATGTTGATTCAAAGTATCTCCCATTATGCATGATCAAAGTTATATTTCTTATCTTTTCTTATCAACAAGATGTTCTCTTTTGCTTATGTATGTAACATAATCTCCTTTGCTCTGTACAGTGCTCTGATACCTTTGGGTCATGTTTGAGCTTTAATTAACTCTCAAATAAATAGAAATACGCTAATTGGTTCTGTTCCAAAGCTTAAGTCAGCGTTGAAAAGCCCTCTATCGAAAATACACCAAATCTAATTGATAGAAACACACAATAAATGAATTTCCAACCGTACATGTAAATATAATTTCTAGATACAACACAGAAGAATCTTCTCTTTTAAAAATGTCTGCTACTGTGGCTTTCTTTTTGCCACAACACTGTCACAATAATAAATGGGATGCCAAAAATAAAGCGTGGTGCCTTAAGTCACATTTTTGCTTTCAGTGTGCGACCTCAGAATCATTGATTATGTCAAACTAGTATCCAGGAATCAAGGTACCTGTATATATCTCCAGTAGTGTTGTTTCAGTGTAATGACTGCTGCATGTGAAAAAGGGCTTTAATTATATGGGCCAGTGGTGACTGTAATTGAAAGAGATCTGCCGTACTCTTGCACGTGCAGCTTTGTTTGGTGTCATCTCGAGGAACTACACCGCAAAGGCTAACTGCATTTAACCAGTTCCTGTTTTCTGTGTGTTATTCGGGTCAGCAGATACAGACTAGTTCATTAGCCTTGATTTCTGGTTGGGAAGTCAGCTGTAATTGGACATTATCATTCAAGTGGTATCGGGCTCAGAAACAGGGCCTTTTCCCTTTAATTACAACATTGCCATGGTTACACAGACTAACAGATGTTTTTGTGTTTTTTTCAACTACGGTTCATGTTCGGATATCTGGGAGGCAGAGAAGCATTCAACAATTACTTCAGCGGGCATGCCTCGTTGGCTATGGAGTGGAAAAAGACAGAATTTTCTTCAAAATTCTGTCCTTTTTCGGGGACTGTTAAAATCCTTATGTTTGCTGCTCACCAAGACTAAATCATCCATCTAAACTGTAGGCAGGCCAAGAAAACGGGGGGCATCACATTGCAATATAGATATGAGTTATGGCAGGTTTCAGTTTTCATATTTGTACGTCTATAATAATTTCTCTGAAACCCATCTGCCTGCACAGCCTGAATAAAGTGAAAAGGAAACCATGCTTTTCAGGATTTATCAATTTAGGGGCGTATGTAGAAGTTATGTTAATACTATGTTAATAAAGCTTTTCAAGCGCACTGTTACCCTAGGGTGTCCTGGCGCAGAGCACTGCCTACATGGTTATAGAAATGATAGACCGTTCAGGAGAAGAGCCAGGTCTTCAGTCCCCTCCTGAAGGAGAGGCGCTCGGTAGAATTTCCGAGGTGAAAGGGTAAGCTGTTCCAAGCCTTTGTGGCACAATGGAGAAAACTCCAGCCACCCCAACTGGCTTTCTTATAATTTTTATTTTATTAGAAACCGTTAGCACACAATAAAAGACAAACAAGGGCCTACAACCACCAGGGCCAGCCGCTATAGAGCCCGGGGGCCCGTAATGTAACGCCACACAATCAAATGAACCAGAGGCAAAACGCCCGGCTGTTCGTAAGCACATATAACAGGCCGTGGCCATAGGCCAGGAGCAATTGAAAACAACAGTTTCATTTTGTATTAAATATAAAACACACTCAAGGCAATGAGAGTCCGAAACAGCAGCGTGCTCTTCCCAGGACCAACTGGCTTTCTTGACACGAGGAACGATCACTTGTTTTGCTTCCGAGGAGCACAACGCTCTTCCAGGAACGTACCAGGAAGGAGTTAGTGCCGCATTAGCGGCACATTTCCGACGGTTTTGCGGCAAGATTTTTATCGCCTTATGTACAAGCTGCCGCTAACCTCTGTTAGCAGCAATTTTCCAGCGATTATAAAGATCGCCACTTCTGTTAGCGATAATGACATGCAAGGGAGTGTTCCCGTGCAAACACGGCTGCTATCCCCACTTAGCGATATTTACAAGGGGATTCCGTAAGTTTGGGGGTCCAAAAAACTGCCTCTAACTGCAGTTAGAGGCAGTTTATTAAGACCAGAAAATAGCTGGTCTTAAAAATGGAGATAACCCTTGGTGCCTCATTTCAGCAGGTTTTGTTGCTGGACCGTGCTGCAAGCAATGTTGCTGCGCTGCCCTGCGACAAAACTACAGGGCAGGACTGCGCACCATCAATAAGATAGTGCGCATTCTTGGGCCTCACTCATGAAATGTGTTGCAGCGCTGAAACAAGACAGTGTTGCAACACTTTTCACTACCCGCTTCTTGCGACACCACGGATGCGCTGTATTTACTGGACAGCACTCCATGATGCAAGTAATGACAGACACGTCTGGAATCCTGACGTATCTGTCTGCGCTAAAGTCACCCATTGCTGCAATCGCATCACAACTATGACGCAACTCCAGCAATGAATGTGGCCAGCCTATCCCTGTGGCACTGTGTCACCCTTACGCCTGCAATCATGCAGGCGTAAGGTACTGACTCAGTGCTGTTCTTAAGGGGTGCCTGGGTGTTGGCGCAGTTGGAAATCCATCGGTGGCGGTTGTACGCTGAGGTGTCATCGTCTGTAAGCGTTGGCAGAGTGATGGGGCTGAGGGAGTTGACGAGACGTACTTCGGTGGCCTTGATCCAGCTGCAAGGGGGGCGATGATGGCAGTTGTGTACGGTGGGCATGGTGAAGCTGTGATGTATACAATGATGGTCGGTCCAGGAGAGTCCGGTGGTGTGGCTGTAGTTGAAGGTCCCGATGGTGGAGGAGACGTGCTCGACCGTGTGTCCTGCTATGTGGCTTGCTGCTTTGACTAGCTGCTTGAGTCTGATGTTGAGGAGCTACCCCAGGAGGGGGTAGTGTTCTGGTCACTGGGGTTGTACAAGTGGAACTTGAGTTTGCCGAGTGGGATTTCATCCGTGGGTGGGAGAGCCTGGTGTGCAATTAGGTCTACAATGGTATCGGAGAATGGGTATCCATGGCCCGGGGGGCCTGCAGATGAGGGTGCCGCAGAGGATGGGGTTGGGGTTGGTCCAGATCTGGAAGATGAGGTTTTCCATGCTCACCATTGGGTCATTAGAGTATGTGGTCAGTCGGAGTGTGCTTCTGTAGGTGATGGCAATGCCTCCTCCTGGAGGGTCAGGGTGGTCCTTGCGGGTGATTTAGTAGCCGTAAGTGATGGCGATGGCGATGTTTGGTCCGGAGCAGATGTTAGCCCTGGCAGGGGATGTGGCATCCAGGGTTGATGGTGAGGTGGGTGCTGGCGCCGTTGAGGTGGAGTGTCCGAGAGGAAGGGTCCTTGGCGCTGAGCGTGGTCCAGGAGCAGACAGACACAGACGGGCTTTCCTACGGCTTGCCTGTGGCATGGGAGACATCCATTACAACGCAGGCATTACATCGTAATGCCTTTAGAACGTAAATCCAACAACGCAGGTGCCTTTACATCACATTCCATAACAACGCATTGTGAGGTCAGTAATGGGGTATTTTTAATTTTTTAGGGTGGGTATGGGATTCAGGTGTCGGAGATGAAATGTGCGGTGTTTTATGGGGTAAAAATTGAAATTTGGGATGTGTTTTGGGGGTCAATCATGAAAATTTGGGTGTGCATTTGGGTCAAATATGAAAATTGGGGGTGTGCATTTGGGTCAAATATGATTTGTAGGGTGTGTTTTGGGGGCTCAAAGATAAATGTTAGGGTTCAGGGTTTGCTTTGGGGTGCAAGGGTCAGTTTTAGGGTTGCACTTACTGAAGTGTGAATAGTATTGTTTACATCTCCGCAATCCAACACCTTCCCTACTGTTGCAATATGCCTATTATTAGTATGCATTGTAATGGAATGCGATCTAATGGTATGCATTGTAACTACATATATACCTTTGGCACACCAGTGGTACGCCCGCTGTGCATGGCCGCACAGCGACCGCCATTGAGAAGTGCTGCAGGGGGGACTGGACAGCTGGGAGATGGGAACAACTGGAAAGAACACTGGATGGGGCTTGGACGCAAGAGGGGGGTGTGAGCAGGTGCTGTAAATATTGGAATGAGAGAAATCTTACCTCGAGGCCGTGTCCCGTGTCTTCGTTGCTCCTGCTCCACTGAGTCCACTTCCAGGAACAGGAAGTAGGAAGCCAGGCTCCCTCCCCTAAGCCAATCACAACGCTGAAGGTGTGGTCATGTTCTCCATGCATGCTGTAATGCATCCTGCATTACGAACAGGACAGTGTGCATGACTGCTTTGTGCAGTCTGAGCCCCTTTGTACAAAGCAGCCAGTAAGAGCAGGGAGATTACCACGTGCTATCCTGGTATATTTTGGCCGCATTTTGCTGCGTCAAACTGTTTTTGAAAAGGCGAGACCCGAGGCAAGACATTCCAGGAATGAGGTCTCCTACTTTGTTCGCCCAGACTTCTGCCACACCACCATCGAAAGACAGTGGAGGCTGAGGCAGATGATAAAACCTTTCCAGGATAAAAAAGCTCAGGCCTTTTTGAAAAACCCTGCCAGGTTAAAAGGTATCTGGAATGGACAGACACGGTTCTTTACGTCCGAGATTAGAGCTAAGGAATATTTGGATAGCTTAACAGGGTGAGAAGGATGATAAGGTATTAATATCAGGTGTTTTTTTTCTTATGACCTTTTGCTCGGGGATATTTTCTTCCAGTCCCCCTTTTTTTGTTTTTGGTAGCACAGCTAAAACAGTTAAGACATTGAAAGGGGGTAGACAATAGCATGTGTTAAGTGAAGGCATAGTTTGTTTATGGGCTCTTAGTTATGTGGGAGGCACTCATCACACGCAGACACATGTCTGTGTGTCTCTCGGAGGGGATGGGGGGATGGGTGGAGGGTCAGGGGGGTGGAGGGGTGTGGAGGGGGTGGGGGTAAAATGCAAAAAAAACATACCCAGAGGAGAACATGAAATATGTAGCCAATTAAAAAGCATATATGCAATTAAGAGTATGAGCTATGTGAATTGTATAGTGTTGCAGAAAATGGACGGGGGGGGAAAGGATAGTTAGAAATACAAGGAACCGTTAAAATCAAATTTAGATGGGGAGAGTAAACAATTAATATAGCAGGACTGAACGATGTGATTAAGAGGGGAAAATTGGGGGAGCTTGTAAACTTACATTCATTTGACATTGTTTGCTTGCAAGAGACCCATCTCCCCTGGGAAAAAAGACACTGGATGACAATTCGGGGCTATAACCTACTGACATCTACTCTCAAACCTAAAACATCCAAGGGGTAGCCATTTTAGCTAAAACATCTCTGGGCCAACCAGAGGCAGCTGTTACATTAGGTAGATGGGCGATAGTCGAGCTTGGGATGGGCCTCACTATATGCTTAATCTATGGGTCAAATTATGATGATCCCCAGATTTTTGAAGATCTTGAGCTAGAATTGGCAATGTGGCCTACGCCCCTAATTGTCTGTGGGGACTTGAACATCGCCTTAGATCCACAGCCTGGGTATAATAATCAAGGGGGGTATCAAGGGTGGAAACCAAGGGTATATGGAGCACTAACCTCACTTAATAAGAGCCATGGTTTAGTGGATATGTGGCTGGCTAAAAAGATATCTCAAAATACAGGAAGCACATATTATTCATTTCCACATAAAAAATATGTTAGAATTGATTATTTTTTTGGGTCAACAGTTCTCCTCAATAAAGCTAGTATTAAAATTTTACCTAAGATCATATCGGATCATAATCCGTTAATTCTGGAAGTGGAAATTCCGGGCTTTACTCAAAAAGGGGGGAAATGGACTTTTGATAAGAAGCTGTTGGTTAATAGAGAATATATTGAGCATATTAAAAAATGGTCAGTTGACTATTTTGACATCAACAGATACAGCACCTCCAGAATAGTTGTTTGGGATATGTTTAAGGCGGGCTTGAGGGGAGAAACTATTAGCTATGTTGCCAAAGCACGAGCGCTACGTATGGGAAAGAATCAAGAGCTAATGTATGAACTCAGAATGGCAGAGGAAGAGCATTTTCTACTAATAAAACAGGGAAAAGATACAATGCAAAGTCAGGGATAAATTTTGTCTCTTAAGGCAGAAATTAATGGATGGCTTGCGCAAAAATCAGCAGAGGAGTTTCAGTCCCGGCGTACTAGTTTATATGAGAGTGGAGAATCAGTCGGGAAGAGACTAGCTCTTCGCACCAGACAAAAATCAGCGCAGAATCAAATTTTAGCCATAAATATGGGGGGAGCAGAACATACGGACCCGGATGATATAGTCAAAACCTTTCAACACTATTACCAAATACTGTATTCTGAAGAAGGGGGTAGGGGGGAAAGTATGACACTCAATGATATTACCCAGATGGTGACAACAGGGGAGCTGGGAGAGGTTCTAGATGAAGATTTAAAGCAAGAGCTAGAATCAGAGATTTTACAGGAAGAGATTTTATTGGCATTGCAGAGCTTGGCTTCAGGAAAGGCCACAGGCCCTGATGCAATACCCCTTGAGGTATATAAAATTCTGGGGATGACAACAATGCCACTCTTATTAGTTCTCTTTAGAGGTTTCCAGTACAACGGGGATACTCCAGAGTCGTGGAAGGAGACTAGTATTGTAATCTTTCCAAAAAAGGGGAAGCCTCCAGACAATCCAGGGTCTTTTAGACCAATCTCCTTAATTAACACAGACACAAAAATATATTCTAAGATCTTAGCTACTCGGTTTGGGAAGGGTCATTGGCCACCTGGTCTCCCCGTGGCAACATGGCTTTATACCAGGGAGAGAAACAACAGACCATATCCAGAGAGCAAATTCACTATTTGATATTGCATCCGAGACGGGGGGCCAGATGGCCATGATTCTTCTTGACGCCGAGAAGGCATTTGATCGTGTGACGTGGGAATTTTTGTGGGGGGTTCTGGAGCTAAAGTGGTTGAACAGGCAGTTTCCAATGATATTGAAGCATTCATTGAACCTAACCTCTTTAAGAACATGAAGGCTAGCGAGTTCCAAGCTTTACATTCCTTGCAATCCAACACTAACATCGTGATAAAATCAGCTGATAAAGGTGGCGGTGTAGTAATTCAAGACACTGTTGCATATGACACGGAATGTAGACGCCTCCTGGATGATCCTATTAGTTACACTCCCCTAGACGTGGATCCTACCCAAGAACTCCGGAGTATTATTCATGATCTGGTTGAGGACGCAGAACTTCAGGGTTTTATCACGAAACAGGAAGCTACTTTCCTTACAACCAGTAAAGGCATCATCCCTTATTTCTATACGTTACCTAAAACGCACAAGAACAGAATACCCCCCCCCTGGGCGCCCCATAGTGTCCGGGATTGATTCACTACTGGAACCCCTGTCACGCTACTGCGACTTTTTCTTAAAACCTCTTATCCAGTCAACCAGCACCTATTTGAAGGATACTAAGCGTCTACTGGCACTTCTACAGGAGATCATCATCATCCCTGATGGAGTTTCCCTACTGGTGACTATGGATATAGAAAGCCTCTATACTTGCATTCCACAGGACGACACCATTAATGTCATCAGGAGCACTCTAGAGTCTAGCGCTTGGAGTTACACAACTCACTTGTGCTGCCCTCGCATTGAAAAGGCACTTTTTTTAATATAAGGGCGATTTGTTCCTTCAGTCAACTGGTACATCGATGGGCAGTACCTTTGCGCCTTCGATAGCAGGGTTGTATGTGTTTGATTTTGAATGCAAGTATATCCTAGCTCCACAGAACCCTTTCTCGTCAAATATATTTTTATGGAAAAGATATATCGACGATGTACTGATCATTTGGCAGGGCTCGGAAGAATCCCTCCTGGAATTTTACAACTGGGTGAACGCTTGTGATCCTCACCTCAAGTTCACGCATACTTATGATAAAGATGAGATGATTTTTCTAGATGTGGTCATTACCAGGGTAGGCAACACTCTACAAACCAGAACCCATCATAAACCTACAGCAAAAAATAACCTGCTACATTTTTCGAGCTACCACCCTCGCCCATTGAGGGAAAATCTCCCTTTTGGCCAATATCTACGTCTCCGACGTAATTGCAGTGAAGTTTCTACATATAAGAAACAAGCACAGGAACTCACTTGGAAGCTGAAAGATCGAGGCTACCCTGATAAAATCCTCTCGAAAAGTAACAAGGAGACCCTATTGGAAGTTTATGCTAGAGAAGACCAGGACTCCATACCTCTCACATGCGTTACCACCTACAACGCAGCATCTAATACAGTAAGCAAGTCTATCAGAAAACATTGGAATATACTGACAAGCAACAAACACGATTGGGAGAAACCCTTGTTCTCTTACAAAAGAGCAATAAGCATTAAGGATTCTTTGGTACACACTCGCCCTAAAGCACAGGACAAGAATCAGGACCAGTCCATTGCTAGTGCGTGGGGCCTCCCCCCAGTTGTTGGCCACTACCCTTGTGGTTCATGCAGTGTCTGTCATCTGACATCCCCCTCTAGATACTTAATACTTGAACAAGGAAAACAATGGATACAGAAAATGCATACCAATTGCAATTTCACTGATGTGGTCTACCTAATAACTTGCCCATGCGGACTGAAATATGTCGGCATGACAAGTAGGAAAATCAAACAGCGTATTTGCGAACATCGCAGTACCATTCGTTGTCGCAAAGTAAGCACAAGACTCACAGAACATTTTTTACTGTTGAACCACACAACAAATGACTTGAGGTGGTCAGTCATTGAAAAATTGAAGCCTGGACCGAACATCCAACAGTTACTCTTTGAGAAAGAACAACGCTGGGTTTATCGTTTATCTACTCACCTTATTGGATTGAATGACAATATCCCATGGAGTTCAATATTAAAGCACTGAGTTGTTGACCGAGCCGATCCATTTGGAATACTGCCTGAATAGCCTCCGTTTAGCTTAGTTTTAAACATCTTTTGATTACTTATTTCCCTCACCAGCCCCCAACACTAGGGCAATTGAGGATGCTTTTACACTCACATACCCCTAATGAGGTTTTTATTAAAAAAAAAATCATGATTTGAACCATATTCTCAGTAAGCAGTCTCAATATGGTAATGAGCTCCTTCATTAACCAGACGCACTATCTATCTTCCGGTGTACATAGTAATGTGGTCCCGATTGATAAAGTTTGTGTATTCAATTGTTTACACAATGCTAAACGCATTCTTCCCTGTGACCCGATACGAACGCACGCATTGGTTTTCACATTTAAACACACGCCCCCAACCGCTGACATCACACGCTTACGCACGTAGGGGAAATCATGTGACGGGAGCCACGGAGTATTTACTTCCGTGTACCACATTACTCACCAACATCCGGGCCGGGCAGGACAGATCCAGGTTGATCGCGGGAGTGTGCGAGCATGGAAGTAAGTTGGGGGACCCCCTTTCACAGCTCTAGGTTCCCCTCACCTTTTATACAGTATCTCTGCAGAACATGAGTAATTATCTCTTTGCTTTCCACCCTTACAGATACTATAGCTCACTACCACCCTCTCGGACCCATGATGTTAGTTGTACCAAGTACATGAGTAAGAGGATCATTTTTTCCATGCTGCTGTTTTTAATAACTTTCACTGCTAGACATGCACTGGAGCAACGGCGCCTGGCAAACACCATAGGCGCTCGTTTTCAGCATGCCTATCACTTTCACGAGTCCGCTACCTTTCCGGCATACACAGCGGCTAAATAGCCACTACTATTGCACAATGTCTGCTGAATTCACAGAATACCATTTAGAGGACGCAGGCACAACTAGTGTACTGAGCTTCATAGAAACTCCTTTGTTGTTTCTATATGCTCCCTGCCAAGACGAGTAATACTCGTATTTGGGCGTTTTTTGGCTGGAATTGCTATCTGACACCCACTCCCGCTCCACAGCATGGGATTACCAAATTATTTGTTCACTCAATCGTGTAAAGGACAGTAATGTAATCAACAAAGTCATGTCTCTTTGTTCTTTATGTGTGTTTTGTCTGTTCTCTTTCCCTTACAGAACTTACTAGCCCCGGAATAGTAGGATGGCTTTTCGGTAGAACAGTAAGTTTTACCAGTTGATCTCCCCAGGTTAGGGTGCGCCTTAGCGTGCGCATACCGCCGTGGGGGTCCATGTGGTCCTGATGAATGCTTAGCCAACTGGGCATGACAAGCAGAAACATGTCGACCTTATTATAAATTGGACGAGCTTGGGTTAACCTAACCAACCGGCTCCAGTCCATCTCACCTGTTTTTTTATTGGTCTTTGGTTTGCCTTGATTAAATTAGTTGTTGGTTAAAACCATTTACCTTTTAAATTCACACCCACCTTCCCATTCAAAAACCAGCTCCGCTGTAGTTCAGGTGTCGCAGCACACCAGGGAGGCACTCTGCCTCTCTGGTGGGAACCCAATGATGAAGCATGTCACCAACTAGGTTGGTGAGTGAGGGTTCTTTTAACAAATCCTTTTGGTTTTTGCCCACGCTGTTGCTCTCTTTTTGTTCCTTTTCCCTGGTCACTCTTCTGTTGTTTAACTAATTTCCTAGAGGGAACAAGAGTGATTTTCCCTCACCCTCTCTTTGTTATTGTGCTAAAGTGGTTTGGTCAGGGATTTATTAGAGCAATTAAAGCTATGTAACGAGATCCAAAAGCTCGGATACAAGTGATGGGAAGAGGGTCAGGGAAGGTTTTTATATCTAGGGGAACCCGGCAGGGATGTCCCTGCTCACCCATCTTATTTGCTCTATATATCAAGCCCTTAGTGGAGAAGCTTTTACAGTCAGGTAAAATTAAACCTATATGCATCAAGGGGTATCAGACCAAAATACTGGCCTATGCCGACGACGTGGCAATTTTAACATCAGATCCTAAAGAGACCCTAGATGGAATCAATTGTATAACTGAGAGGTTTGGCTTGCTATCAGGATACACTCTGAATAGAGAGAAAACTATTGTTGTTTGTACAGAGAATGTGGATTTTGATGATTCAAGGTGAGCGGAGTCGGCAATCTATTTAGGGGTGTGTATTACGGCGAAAGAGGATAATATAATTAAATTGAACTTTGATCCACTTGTTAAAACCTTAGCTGCAGAACTGAAGAGGGTTAATGGGCTGCATTTGTCGATTATTGGGAGGGGAAATCTCTTGAAAATGAGTGTTTTGCCCACATTTTTATACTTATTTAGGTAAATTCCGCTTGCTTTGGAGGATCATATACTCAAAAATATGAATTCTATGTTTTCCAACTTTATGTGGCAATATGGGAAGGTGAGGAGGTCTATGAAGGTTTTTTACATTGACACAGGATCAAGGAGGGCTGGCAGTTCCAAATATTACATTATATTATTGGGCCGCCTTATTGCATCAAATATCCTTCTTACTGAAGATAGATAGAAACGGTGATGAGGGTATGATTGAGAGAATTCCAACAATATTTGAGCTGGCAGTAGGAAATGAGGCCTCTGGGCTTCTTTTAAAACAATTGGAGCAAAGTTATTATAAGAAAGTCCGGTTTAAAATTATAAAGAGTGCATGGAGGATCTGGAAGCAGATATTAAAATTCATGGAAATTCCCAGGGTCACGCAATATACCCCCTATGGCATGTATCGTTCTTCCCGAGAGATGTCTATGATACTATGGGGCAGGAGTGGGAGAATAAAGGGGTTACCACTATCGGAGAGTTTTATGGTGGAAAACAGCAACCCCAATTCTCTGAATTACAACATGATTTCGGGGTACTCCCTAACCAGTTTTTTAAATTCATACAGATTAAGAGTATCCTTATGGCATATAGACCAAGGGTGAAGATTGAGAGGATTACTTTGATGGATCAGATTAGAAGTGAGTCTTGTAGGATTCGAAGCCTATATAGTCTCTTATTACCGGCATTGCCGGATGATCTAGAAAAGAATGAGACATCATGGGCAGTGAAATTGAATAATCCGGATGCAGATATCTATAAGAGCTTAGAACTATCTGCCGAAATGTTTATATCTTCTAACTTAAAAGCTCAATTGTATAAGACCATTTTTAATATTTATTTCACACCGACGAAGCTATTTTCATGGGGGAAAAGGGTGGATGATAGGTGTCCTAGGTGTGGGGTGGGCCCGGCTACCTTGATACACATGCTCGATGACTGTGGGGAACTGGACCTCTTAAAGTCTGGGATCCTCAGCTTCTGGAAAACCTTATTTGGCAGCAACATTGAGCTGACCCCTACGTTAGCAATTTTGGGATATGATAATATGTTGGGGTGTAATAAAGAACAAGAATATTGTCTCTTTTTAGGCACAGCTATTTTTAGAATAACAGCCCGCTGGAAGGATAGAGAGCCACCTACTTTTCAGATGTGGTTAGCTAGACTTCTAGGGGTATGGAAGCAGGAGGCAGCCCTATATGAATGTAGAGGGAGGAAAGCTAGAAGCCGGGGGTTAAAAATATGGGCATGTATAGCAGAATGGAGTGGAGAAGCCGGGGGCTTTTGATTAACGGGAATATATATAATGAGATAAAGTTGTTTATAAAAAGAAAAGCTAAACAGTTGGGAATATACATGGAGTATATACTGTATAACTGCCCTTTTTTATCTGTTGTATATACCACCTGTAGCATTCTTATTAACTTTTAAAGGTATATATGTGAACAGAATTTGATATGATTTTGCGTGCTGTGATAAAAGTGGTGTTTATTTTTTTCTCTTTTTAAAATGCCACACATCAAATGCATCAGATTCATTTATATAGGAGGTATCTGTATGAAAATCTTGTATTGGTTCTATATGGTACTATTTGTTCTTTTGATGAATGTGTATCGATTCAGTTTTGTGAAAAGTAAAATAAGTTCTCAACTACCTCTCTGACTGTATTTATTGTTCTAAAATTTTTCTTCATGAATTATGTAGCAATTTTGTAAGAGTGTCTACTATGGGTATGAATAAAAAAAAAGAAAAAAATAGAAGTGCTGCAGGGGGGACTGGACAGCTGGGAGGTGGGAAACACCGGAAAGAACACTGGATGGGGCGTGGATGCAAGGGGGGTGTGTGAGCGGGTGCTGTCAATATTGGAATGACAGAAATCTTACCTTGAGGCCGGGTCCCGTGTCTTCGTTGCTCCTGCTCCATTGAGTCCGCTTCCAGGAACAGGACGTAGGATGCCAGGCTCCCTCCCCATAGCCAATCACAACGATGCAATGCGGCGCTGGGATTTGTCATTGGCGCCGGGACGAGGCGTTCAGCCAGGGGCTGGAAGTGTGGTCATGTTCTCCGTGCATGCTGTAATGCAGCCTGCATTACGAACAGGAGAGTGTGCATGACTGCTTTATGCGGTCTGAGCGAGCCAACCAAACAGTCACTGCACACTTGAGTGGACATGCCACTCCACCCCTGCCCTGCTCCGTGAGTGGAGCAGCCCTACCCACCCTCCCACCAGCAAAGGAAACATGGCACGAAAACATCAGGAAGTTATCATCATGTGATGATTGATCCTCTTCTTGCACTGCTTGTAGCAGTGGAGCAATGCTCTTCCGCCATATCGGATGAGCCGACACCGGGGGTGCGTCATCTGCTGGTGCTAGGCCTGGGCGACTCAACCCCGAGCCTCCTCCGCTACATTTCCCACCTTCTCCTTAGGAGGACATTGACACTGTGGCGCAATCCGCTAAACTCTCTCCAAATCTGTGACTCACCCAGCAGGAGCCTCAGCCAGGTGGGATTTCACAAGCAGTCGCCGCCAAGTCCGCTGGTGAACCTCTGAAGCAGTTGATGCAGCAGGGCCCCCTTAGGCGTGAGCTTGCAGCGCTCCCGCAACACAAGTTTGGCACAGCTCAGGGGGCCTCACCCTCCACAGCATCCGGCCAGCGCAACCTCATCCGGCCTGTGATGCAGAGAGGCGCCGCCCACCGTTGGTAATCCTCTCTGTGCACCCCAGTGTAGTGGTGGATCGGAGTATGCGATGCAGACCTCCCTACATTGGTGCGCAGGAGCGCCTCTATCATTCACAGCTCCAAGGGGTGCAAGGCAGTCTTCTCACACAGGTCAGCAACGTGTCTCCATGCGACCGGCAGACTTCACCACCAGGTACAGTCGATCGTCGGGCCTCAATGTCAACTGCCACTGCTCATCGACTCCACAGCTCCTCCGCATCCCACTCCAGGCTCCAGACGCAGGTCCAGCAAGGCATGCAGGCTCCAGACGCAGGTCCAGTGATGCATCCAGGCTCCAGATGCAGGTCCAGTGAGGTATTCAAGCTCCTAACGCAGGTCCAGAGAGGCATCCAGGCTACAGACGCTGGTCCAGCGACACATCCAGACTCCAGACGCAGGTCCAGCAACGCATCCATGCTCTCATCCTGGATGTTGGGTGGCTTGATGTGTGCTGCACTTGGCCCTGGCTGCTCCATTCTGCATTTCATTGTGTTTTTTTGGCTATTTTCTATTGGAGTTTGACTGATAGACTATTTTTTCCATTAGAGGCAAACAAAAAGTCAAGTTGGGCTGACTAGTGTGCGTTTTTTTCCTGCTAATGGGCCTTTCATTGGTTTTCACCCGCTAACGCCGGAATTCCTATTGCCATCACGCTAATGTTAGCGGCAGTTTTCACCGCTGATCCCTGAGGCTTGTACATACGTCGCTAACAAGTTGCTAGTTTTCGTTGGTACACAGCGGTAAGAAAACAGCCGCTAACTAGCATTAGCGGTAGTTTTCGCCAGTCCTTGTACACATGCCCCTTAGTTCAAAAGAATATCAACATTTTTAGCAACTTATTTCCCAAAACAATTCAAGCACTTTATTCAATGACTGATATATGTGCTATAGAACGACAATGGCAAAATGCCTTGCCAATATTTTCTCCAGTTTGTATTCTTATGTCGTTCATATTTGTTTTTAATATTTTAGTGACAGGACTGGAGTGCACTAAAAGTAGCGGTTCTTTGAAATATGCTAAGGAGTAAACGAGGTGTGAAACACAGACCCGGATTCGGGGCACAACGTTCCAACACAATTGTGACACACATTGCTCTGCATTCCTTTTTTGTGGACACATCTATTATGTTCAAGTGCAAATCTCATGTACGGTGGCCGATCGGTCAAAATTGGGCACTCCATGGCACATCCACGCCTGCAATAAGAACAAAGGTGTATGTGTCTGTGTTTCTGGGTGGCAGTTCTGATGCCTAATTTTTCTCCTAATGACTGCGTTATTTCGGTGTCAAACTGCACCTCTAAAGCCTAAATGGTATAATTTTTTTCATTTAAGGCAGCTGCTTATATTGGAAAAACAAAGCTAGTTTTTAAACCTATCTTTATTATTGTGACTTCATTTAAATATATAGTAAATTTTAAATTAATCAAGTTTAACAATGTGGCACTGAAAAGCCATAAATAAACAATTAATCCCCAATACAAAAGTGAGTGCATTTTATTGATCTACATTACACAGCTGGCAACAGTACCTGTGTAATTAGGGTTAAGTCAGAGGTTCTATTTAAAAGGCATTTTTTATTTTCTGGATAACTCTGGCTCAGTTTAACAAATTCGCAAAAACCTTTCCAAAAAAAGTACATCCATGTTGGGTTTCTCAAGGCACTTTTTGTGCAGGTCGATCAGGCGACAGCCAAATAGAAGAGGTAGGGGACAAAAGTGATGTTTACCATTTTAACTCCCATATGCTTCTTTGCTCCAAGATAGAGAAAGTATGGCTGCAAGGAATTACACCAGACGTGGCATGTAAGTAGAACTTTATTCAAGGAAGTACTTTTGCTTTGTTTGGTTTAAAACCTTTAAATAGTTTTTGAGGAATTAGCATTGAAAAAGTGTTCCCGCTGGGCATGAAGAGGTTACATTTTGAAGATATCTTGACAGTTAAAAAGGTGTATTTTTGATTTGCCTAAAATGTAGTGGTATGTGATGGATTTGCTTGAAATGTGGCAGATGCTTTCAATGTTTAGCTTACTCCTGGTATTTTTAAATTTGAGCAGGTTAGTCAAGGGCGATCACATTTAAGCGGGGGCAAAGAGTTTTCATTTGCTAATAACTGTGACACTGTTGCACCACCATGTTTGGGTGCAGGTCGTGGCTCCAGGCTAGGTCCTATGGGCAAACCCTGTTGTACACAGCAAAAGGCTGTGCTCAGTGGGGGTTGGTCGCCCAACATGTGTTGGGCACAGGGCCTGGCTAGAGGCCATTGCCTAGGGCCAACCCTAGCTGGGCATAGACAAATTAATTGTATTCCATATACACACTTACTGTATAAATAGTATTTTTAAACAATAGTTTTAAATAAATTCCACATAACCATCATTGTTATTTGTACTTGGTGAGTAATTTTGTTAATAATTATGTTTCAATAATTTAAATCAATTTTAACTTTTTATCAATCTTTAAACGTTGAATTAATTTTTTTAACTAAGTGTCTTTATAATTTTTAAAATAATAAAATAAGTATTATGTACAACGTTTAACATCTCTCACTCTACACACACACATATAAATATATATCTGTATATATATAAATGTTGCAATATTTTAATCTTTTGTTCTTTCAATGAAGTGTTTTTTTATTTATCTGCCTCTGTTGTTCTCAATGAGAGTTTTGAAGTACCTGTAAGTAGCCATTTGTGGTGCATGACATTCTTCAAGGGTGGGCTAGTGTATATTTACACCTGTTCTAACACCTTTAGGGCTGCATAAAGTATTTTTGGATAGCAGGGGTCTTACTCTTTTGTGGGTGGGTGTGTGTGTATTTGTATTAGGATGTCTCTCCCTATTCCCCTCCTTAAATTTTACTAAACCCCTCTCCCCTAGTAGTAAGTATTCTCAATTTTCTAGCCACTCTCCCTTGTCCCTCCTCCATTTACCACAAACATGTATACCTACATGTACAGATATCTCCCCACAGAAAAGATAGGAGAGGCAGAAGTAGAGGTCTTGCTCATAGGTTTATAAGTAGCACGTTGTAGTGAAAGTGTAAAACTACTGCACTACTGCTTATGTACTACAATTTGCAGTTTGTCAATGCAGAATGGTGTGTGTGTGTGCGTACGTGTGTGCATGTGTGTGTGTGTTAGCAAGGCACTACCACAAGGCCACCCACAAAACCACAGGAATAACTGAAGGAACAATCAGGAAGTAGAAAAGTATAAACTTCTACACTTTTAGCACACGAGTTAATAGTCAACTGTTCCATAGATATTTTTAGGCAATTTTTATATGAAGTGGAGTTCATTTTTATGTGGAATTATGCTTTTACTAGAGAAGATTTTAAATGACCTGAAAATGAAGTAACACTGACAAAGTAAAAAATGGTGGTTGTGCACTAAAAATATTTACGCTTTTTAATAATATAAAAGTGCTGAAAAGGCTGACTATTATTCATAACCATGACTTTATCTTAAGCCCTCATATTAAAACCAGCACAAAAGGAAGCAATAAATCATTATGTCATAGCCAGCCCACTGACTAAACACAACTGGATTATACATTGCATCGATACCATCAGCTAGTACGGGTCTAAAAGCACCTTCAGATGTAGTATTTAATTGAGCTTCATTCATGCAAGTAAATAATAAAGCAACCTGAATAAATAAAAGCAGCAATGCTTAATTCAAAATTGCAATGCTGGTAACAAGAAAGAAATGCTGTTTAATGATGAGTATGCTTATCAATTCTGAATTTGTAAGATATTACAAACATTGATATCATCGTACAACCCTAAACTAGAAAAGTGGCTTAGTCAGGTGTAATCTTAATCAGGTAAACCAAACCAGAAAATTTTATTTTTACTTAACATGCCTTGCACAGCTGTAATTCACATTTAAAAAGTTTAAGGCCATTCCATGTCACGATTGGTAATTACATGAGTTTCAGAATGGAAAACTACCCCTAAAATGTTAATAAATAGCCACAAATAAAAAATGTTTGTGGGTGTTCTCTGCTTATTCCATAGCCAGTGCCGCAATAAATATCGGTTTTCCTTCCCCTGCAGCTTAATGCCCACATTTTCCATACAATTGCGTCTGCAATGTATTATCATAAAACTTCACAGCCTTGGGTTTTTAAGAAACATGGCTATTGTGTCTTTGTCTGTGGAAGGTGCAGTGAATAAGACTGTGTTTCCACTGCATGCTTTACGTGTAGTCGAGACATTATAGGCTAGTGTAGGTTCAAAACACCAAAGCATGTTCCTTGAGACATAACCACAGATTCGTACATTTGATAATTAAAAACAGATTTTATTATAGCTTTCATCTCTGATTTGACCCCAATTTTCTGTCAACACCCATTGATTTGGTATTTCTAAACGCCATGCTTTCCATCATTAAAAGGTTTCTACTTGCCATATTTGTCAAATTTAGGTAAAACATCAGATAAACTAAAGTAATATTAGGTAGTGTAGCTCTAGTTACACAACTGAAAAAGCAATTTTTCTGTAAAAAAATGTATGTTCCAATTAAAGGAGCCTAGACAGCTTTGAATCAGTGGCGGCTCCACCTCATGTGTGTTTTGACGGCCGTCTCAGGCCGACCAAAGCACACATGCGCACTTAGGTTGCAACAGACTCCCTGGTCTGAGCAGAGTGTCTTTCCTGCCTGCTCAGACCAATCTCTGTGCTGCTCTGCAGTGTGGGGATTGGACAGGGAGTCTGTCCAGAGGGTGCTGGGACCAGGCAGGAAGAGGAGAGGTGGCGCGACGAGACGTGATGTTGGAGGTGACCGGCAGCAAAAGGTACGCGACGCCTCCTGCGTGACCCCTCCAGCACGGACCTACCACCCTTTGTTTATGGCAGCCGCTGCTGCTTCGAATCCCATCTTTCACTGAACGCCAAGTCACTTGGATTCAGTTTGGCACCAGCCTCACACTTAAGGAACACTTTGACAAAAAACAAGGCTCCACACCTACAAACATCTGCGCACAAATCCCTCTTAGTATTGGTCTTGAATGCACGCTCCCTGACTAAACACAATATTGAATTCACAGAGCTGCTCGCAGGACACAATATTGACATGGCTTTTGTCACTGAAACTTGGGCAGATAACACCTCTGATCCTGAGTTGTCGCTAGCCATTCCTCAAGGTTACATGTTAATCAGAAATGATAGGATAAACGGGGAGGGGGACTAGCGATTATTATCAAGGACACACTGCTGATGAAAAGCTCCTCAATAGGAAGCGGTCCTGACTGCGAATTGCTCTCATTCAGAATAACTGTAAGCGAAAACTATACATTTAATGGTACATTGCTGTACAGACCTCCGGGGCAAAAAATAAATTTGAAGAGATAATTAGTTATATTATTGAATCCAGCACTGATTCACTGGATTTCTCCATCGTAGGTGATTTCAATTACCATCTAGAAAATGCAAACGACCAATATACAGTCTCGCTCCTAGAGTTGATGGCCAGTGTTTTGATGCAACAGTTGGTTAAGCACTCAACTCATGAGGCTGGTTTCACCCTAGATGGAATTTTTACATCTAATCCCCAACTGAAAGTTCAGGAGGTTCTGGCGTTTCCATGGTCAGACCATAAGGCCATTCTGTTTGTACTTACCTCTTCTCACCATTTTACACGCCCTCATTCCACCTACAGGGCATTTAAAGGGCGAAATTGGAAGAATATCTGCCCACAGCAGTTGCAACTAGCACTAGCATCTTCCAAACCGAACTTAATGCCCGAAGTAAATGCAGCCACTAACAACTTCACCAACTGGGTTGAAGCAGCAGTAAACACTCTAGCTCCAGAAAAATCCCTCACTAGTAAGCGCATGAAGAAATCAGAACCCTGGTTCTGTGACACACTACGTACCCAGAAACAACTCTGCAGAAAAGCAGAGAGGTGCTGGAGAATAAACTACGCGGAAGCCGAAAAAATTGCATATACACAGTCTCTGAGCAAATATAAAAAAATGATCCTGGACAAAAAAAGTGGCTACTTCACAGAGAAAATTAGGCAGGCTGGCAACTCAAGTAAAATACTTTTTTCGACCCTAAAGGAATTAGTAACACTACCCGCCCCACCAATACAAAATAGCAGTGTGGTATTCTGCAATCGACTTGCAGGTTTTTTTAGGGACAAGGTGTTGTCCATCTTTGACTCCCTTACAGGAAAAGGCATTGATCCTCAAGTGAATCACCACACCACATCTCCCCTACGACCTGGTCACGGACTGGATTCCTTTGTTTCACCCAACGCAGAACAGATCTCACATATAGTCAGATCAGTTAAATCTGGGGCAAGATCAGACCCATGCCCTCCTAAAATATTCCAACTGGCATCCGTTGACATCAGTGAGCAACTCAGTCTACTTTTTAACGAGATTCTCAGGTCTGGCGTTTTCCCAGATGCATGGAAAAAGGTTTCTATCCTCCCCCTATTAAAAAAATCAAATCTGGATCCCAGTGATCACAACAATTATAGACACATAGCGAGGATCCCTTTTCCAGCTAAGGTCTTGGAGAAGATCATAAACTCCCAACTCACTGCCTTCGTGTCCTCGGAAGATCTGCTGGATTCCTCGCAATACGGTTTCCGGCAAGGGCACGGCACGAAGACTGCCTTGGTCATGGCAGCAGAGGAGCTACGCTCCACGCTGGAATCCGGTGCAAAGGCCGCCCTGATCCTATTGGATCTTTCGGTGGCCTTTGACACCGTGAACCATGAAATTCTCATCAAAAGACTCCAGAAGGTGGGAGTTAAGAACTCAGCACTAAGTCTGATTAAATCTTACTTAAACAACAGGATGCAATATGTTCAGATCGGCGATTCCCATTCAGAACAGTTCATACTTCCATGTGGGGTGCCGCAGGGCTCCTCACTGAGCCCTACTCTGTTCAATCTAAATGTCACCCCCTTAGCTGATGTCATCAGGCAGTTTGGCTTCTCACTGGTGTTTTACGCGTACGATACCCAGATTGTAGTATCCATCTGAAGCAATCTGGAGGAAACGGCAGCTCGCTTTAATCAATCTATGTCCCACGTAGACCATTGGATGAGCGCATACTGCCTAAAGCTTAACGGAAGTAAAACAGAGGTTCTCCAGTTGGGATCTGACACCTCCTTTTGGTCTCAGAACTGGTGGCCTCTGGACATGGGAACCCTTCCTACTCCAGTGAATAAGGTAAAAAATCTGGGCATCATCTTTGACGACAGACTTACCTTTCAACATCAAACCAATAAAGTCACCTCTCAGGTTCACTTAACACTAAAATTAATCCAGAAAGTGAGACCATTCATCCCCCCAGATGCAGTAAAAACATTGGTAACAACCTTAGCAATGGCCAGACTGGACTATGGAAATGCCTTTTACTTGGGCCTTCAGAAACAGCACATGCTTAACTGCAGCGGGTTCAAAACGCTGCTGCTAGGATGTTGCCGAATATTCCTAAGTTCCAGTCTGTGTGCCAAGGCTTTAAAAAACTACATTGGCTCCCTGTGAAAAAGAGGACAGAATTCAAAGCCTTGTGTCTAGCATACAAAGCTGTACAGGGAACAGGACCTGCGTACCTGAAAAAGCATTTCTCATGGTGCCATCCTTGCAGAATTCGCTCATCTCAGAGCAAAGTTCTCCAGACACCCACATTCAGGAAAGTTTGCTGGGGAGAAAGCAGCTTTCTCCTGAACACTGTAAAACTGTGGAACATGCCCCCTCTAGCCATAAAAAACTGCCCAACATTACTCTCTTTCAAAAAGCACTGAAATCTTGGCTTTTCTCAAACTAAATCCTACCTCCTACTGCTCATTCCCGGCAGAATCCTCTGTTGCAGCGCCTAGATGCCCCTGGGTATTCGAGCGCTATATAAATTTCAAAATCAAATCAAAATCAAGGATGGCCTGGTACCAGCTCTCTCTTGTAAAGAAAGTGAATCCGTTTCTTCCAT
The DNA here is from genome assembly GCF_964204655.1 of Triturus cristatus. NCBI lineage: Eukaryota > Metazoa > Chordata > Amphibia > Caudata > Salamandridae > Triturus > Triturus cristatus. The sequence continues at coordinate 1,195,939,098 of NC_140591.1, forward strand.
ATATCAACTCAGAACTTCTATTACTCTTGCATTTTGATTACTCTATGACGTTCCAGGCTCTACACTAGCACAAGTTATGGGCATCCTACATGTTGCAGCATATCTCATACATCTTATGAAAAAATATGATTGCATCACTCCTTCCTGATGGAACTCCATAGGCTACCCTGCCATCCTGCACAATCTTCAAAACCAGTTGCTTCATTTACAAAGCCATCATGACCAGCACCCCTGCTTGTCTTGAAAACACTCTCCCCATCTCTGGTGGTTCCCGGCACACATGTAAGCGGATACCATCAGACGGCAGACTAAAGTTTCTAGAAAAGAAAAAAACAAGGCATCAGGGGTTTTCGATCCATGAACACATAATGTTAAACAGCATCTCTCAGACTCTTGTACAAGAGCTAAGTCAGCCTCCAATTTAGAAAGATGTGTTAACACACATTGTCGTTTAATGGGGGAGTTCAAACCTCTGACAATCCATGACAAACTTTTCAGAGACATGGATATAACGACAACACTATACAAGAAAGTTAATGACCTATGCTAACCGACCAAGTCCATACAATAATTATTATACCAACCCAATCATGTGTGTTTGTAATATGATTATATGTACGTTTTAAGAAGAAAAAAACAATATAAACATGAAACAATAAATCGAATAGAACAGGGGTCTCCAACTGGTCGATCGCGAACTACCGGTAGCTCGCCGAGACCCTGTGAGTAGCTTGTGCCGAGTGCTGCTCAATTTAGTAGCCCTTTAGTGTTGTTTGGGATATTTAGGCTTTTTTCAGTCTCCGTTACCCGCCCTCACCCAAACCAGCTGCTCCGATTGGCTTCGAGCTTAGCTGGGGTGGGGCGGGCCGAAGAGGATGACGTTCCTCTCCTGCAGAGTCTCGTGACCGTTTACGCACCCCTTGCCTTTTCCTCACTGGCACCACACTGTCCATTGTGAGAGTGCGATGGGTGCCAGTGCGGAGCTCAAGCAGGCGTGACAGGGCGGAGCATTGCGGAGCAGCTGGTTTGCAGGCCGCGCAAGCAGTAAAGAACTGCTGGGACCCGCGCGTACAACCTTCCACCAGAAGCAGCAGGTAAGCCACAACACTCTTAAGCCTTAAGGTCCCCTGGTAAAAAGTAAAGACTTGAGTCATACCATGTTGAATGACCCTGCATGGGACCGCTCTCATGATGCCCACGGCTGCCCCGTTCCTCTCCTATGTGCGTTGTGACTATGCGCCCCAGGCCTTTACCTCACTGCACCACGCTGTTTGGGTGCCAGTGCGGAGCTCCAACCGGCGTGGCAGGGCGGAGTAGCTGGTTTTCAGGTCACGCAAGCAGCAAAGAACTGCCGGGACCCGCGCGTGCCTTTTTCCTTGCTGCACCGTGCTGTTTACTGTATGAGTGTGACGGCTGCCCCAGCGTTTCTCCCACCATGTAGCTCCAGGATGCCACCAACATCGACACCCAGAAACTTGAGGCCGAAAGTCAGGCCTCTTGCTCTGTCGCTGCTGCATGGCCAAACAAGGAGATGGTGGCATTCGATTGGTAGGAACACCGTGCAGAGCCAATGTGCAGAGCACCCCCACTTCCAATGAGGAGGTAATCAAACGCTTCATCCTCCGCAACTGCTATTGAACTTTTTTCTGTCCTTGTCTATCTACCACAAGTGTTTGGGTTTCATGATTATTGTCTGCAAATGCATAGTTTGTGAACTAATGGTAGTCATATATGTGTGCCAGGAAACACCTATCTGGTCCAAACACATGGGTGAAGTTGTTGCAGCAGTAGTTTCCTGTGCTGCTTCACCCCTGGTGACATTATAGCAGCGTTTACTTCCCAGTCGAGGGGCTTGTGAGGCACGTGTGTCCATCCGCTCGCTATGAACAACCCCCTTTTCCGAAGAAAGGTGAGGGGTTAACAAATGTTCTTGCTAAGTAACATTGACTGGTGCAGGACTTCCTTCACCATGCAGCCCTCTCGCTGCCACGTCAAGTGCAGCCTTGTGTAGAATCCAGTCTCAGTTGATAACCAGAGCACTGGAACCACATTGAGGTGGCAGCTGGGGTGCTCCTTTGTGTTGCAAGCAGGTGTCCGAGCTCTTTTGCGGTGTCAGCAGCACACACAGTTTAGGGTACTCCTCAGTGGTGCAGTGAACAGGTGATTCAATTATGTCTCTGCACCCAAATTCATCTCAGAGTTTATTGTGGGCCACCATTGCCACCCTGGAACCTTGTTCGGCCCCTCAGCCACACCACACTTGACTGTTTTAGTTTCACGGGGGGAGCAATAGATACTCGCTGGCCCTGGTCACAGTGTACACCTCCTCACCATCCCCCCTGTCCTCCACAGTTCCATTCCGCATTGGCAAAGGCCGCACTGAGTCCAGACTACAATCCAGACACACCCACGCCCAGGCACCAGAAGCTGTTCAGTACTGCTCCACCTACTCACAAAGCTCACAGTCCTTAGCTTCGTCACCACTTTCCACTCACTGGCCACTGTGCGCTCTTCATGTACAGGCAGCTCTGGGTTCCCAGCCCCGGCCTCTCCACAATGAGACCGTGTCTGCTCCCATGGTGTCGTGTGGCCACTCGGGATGTTATTGGTTGTTGTTTAGGCTGTTTGCGGGACGGTTTTATTGGTTGGTGGTCTGTGCCAATGCTTGTCTGTGGATTTTTGGCTATTTGTGGGCCGATTTTATTGGCTGGTGGACTGTTTTTTATTGTTAATTTTTCTGATATTACCAAACATTGCCTGCTGCAAGCACAAATAGCCTAGTCTTCCATACCTTGAAAAACACCTTCTATACAACAAGTCTTTACACGTTTAAAACTTGTTTAGCAAATGTGGGCCACTTTTTTTGAGCTATTTGATTTGCTTATATTTAACAACCTAACATAACAGGTGTATTTGTAAAGCGCATGATTACCCAAAGGTGTCCTGGCGCTGAATAACAGATGTTTATTGTTTCCCAACTCAATGGTACTCATTTTATCGACCTCAAATGGATTAAAGGCTGAGTGGACCCGCTGGGATTTGAATCTGTGACCATGAGGTCGAACACAGGGCCCTGCAGTGGCTGCTTTAGTCCACTGACCCACCAGACCCAGCTAATGGGGCTACTTCTAATTTGGTGCAGGGGCCTCTTTTCTGTCCCATTCCGACAAGCATTGGCCTCCACTTTCACGGCTTGTGCTTTTGTTGTCTCACTGTTGTGGCTTGTGCTTTAGTTTTTTGTCTCAATATTGTGGCAGTGAATGCACTGCATTTAACATAATATGATGCATTCCTATTCTTTCCCTGCACTGGCACACAAACTGCTGCCCCCTAGTTCCAGCACAGGCACGCCTGTGCCATGGTTCAAGGGTGCCTGTGTTGCAGACAGAATTGTTTTTACACAGGAAGGGGCACCTTCTTGCACAAAAACTATCCTCTGAGGCATTTTCCTCTTTCTATGTGTGCTGCAGAAGGCAGTGCACATTTAAAAAGGGGAAAAAAGGAGTAATAAAGGTATTTCTCCTTATTACGCCTCACCTGGGGGGAGCATAGCATTTTGACGCATTCCCAGGTCCACCACTAATAGTGAATCTGAGAACGTTCTAAATTAAAATCTATGTGTGGATGCGTGGTAACACCCATGCTCCACTCACGGAACGCCTCGCTGGGGTAGAGTAACGCAGCACATCGATTTGCACTGCCTTGCCTCCATATCTATGAGGCAATTAAAGGCCACACAGGGTGGCTTTGTGTGGCCTCATAGATTTTGTACAGTGCACCCTCATCTTATGCATTTCAAGGTGCTGTCATGTGTGATAATGAAGAAAGGGGAGGCATTGTGTTGCAGTATTATTAGCGTAGGGCACACGTACTCAATGTGTGGCCCTGAAGCACTTACCTACATGGGCAGCAGGCTGTGCCATGTAGGGTGTGTGGTTGAAAGTGTTTTGCTTGGTTTGGGATCCTATGTAGAAAGTTTTTCCAAGGCTTGTCTGATGAACACCAAGGTGTGCTTATTTAATTTATGATCTGATAATATCATAATAAAACGTTATCATGTTATGGGACACACTGTTTAGCAGTGTGGTGCATGATGAGGTGTGACACAGATATGCAGTTACTGTTTATGATTTTTCAGTCTGCTGACAGCTTTGAATAGCTCTATACTAGGTCCCATTGGTATTTCTTGTGGTTGTAGTAGTCTACTAGCAGCCTTATCTGGGTACTACAGAGGTCAGGATCACACAGTTTGCTGAAGAGGGGAGCCGTGATTGGTCCCAGGTTTTCCGGTTTCATGTTGTAAAGTTCACCCACTGGGTATCCCCTTCTCCCTAGAGATGGCGTGGCCATTTTTAGTGCTTCATTGAGTGAGTTGTGACCTGTGGCCTACTGAAGATTATACACAAGCAGAGCACCAGGGCAGTTTAGAGCAGCAGCGCTCAACGACCTGGCTGTTCACAACAGGGCCAGTCAAAGAACTGTTCATCATTATACTGAGACATTTTCACTCCTAAGTAGATTGGGATAATCAGATAACATTATTCCTTGCCTCAGTCAGCTGTGGGCAATCTTTAGAAAGGTGATATTTATTGGTTTGAAATGTGGGTGATCCCAGTCACCATAAGACGGAGGTCACAGGGCTATGTCACAAAATCTGCAGCTGTCAAGGAATATCATTATGTAGAGAAGTTTTGAAAGCTTGTCCTAATTCCAAAAAGTCCAATGTTTGCTACAAATGTAGGAGTACCCAATAGAAATGATTTGCAAAACTTCCACTTTTGTGAATTGGGTGCTTGGTGTGGTACAATTTTAAGTCATCTTCCGATTTACAGAAGTCAACTAAGGTCCATACAAGCCAAAAACTATAGTTTGGTCATAATTAATCAAATCTCAGGTCATTCGTGAAAAGCAACCCTCCTGTGTTCATAGTTAAACATAGCTAAGGTGAGTTAGTTATCTCACTTTCCAACTGTGCTGTTTAATTTACCAGCATGGCTGCTACTCACAAATGGTCTGCAATACATTATTATTAAAGGTGTCCACGTGGTATTCTTGCCTGTTATGGATCAACATTTTTACTCCTGCTTACAGCCTTAACAACTAATTATGGATGAAGAGCCAGGTCCCTCCAAAAGGGCAAAGAGCAAGACGTACTACTTCCATCAAGAGTGGGAGAAAGAATTGTTATTTACACAAATTAAAGACAACTGTGTATGTTTAATCTGTGGAGCAAAAGTTGCAATGGGAAAAATGGGCAATGTTGAGAGGCATTTTTCCCTAAACGAAGCAGCCTGAGGTCACAAAAAGTAAACAAACTGAAATCTGCATTGCAGACACAGCAATCTTTTTTTACAAAGCCCACGAAGAAAGCCACTGCGGCAACTGAAGCATCCTTCATAGTTACTCATCACTTGATTAAGCACAAAGCAACATTTTCAGATGGAGCCATTGTGAAGGAAGCAATGCTTCTAATGGCCAAATCCTTATTCAAAGACTTTAAAATTAGCCCTGAAATTATGTCTGCCATTTCAGATGTGCAGTTAGGGGCAAACACTATGGCAAGAAGGGTATCTGCATTATCAGCCAACATGATAGAGCAGTTAGAGCGCGATTTAAAGACATGCAAATGTCTTTCTCTTCAATGTGATGAATCTGTTGATGCAAGCGATATTGCAGTTGGCAATGTTCATTAGAATGGTTTTTGAAGATTTTACTGATAAAGAGGAATTTTTTACTTTGTTGCCTCTGAAAACCACAACCAGAGGATCTGATATCCACAATAAGGTGAAAAATGATTTTGTGAAACAAAATGTCCCATTGAAAATTTAGTGGCGATAACCACTGATGGTGCACCCACAATGATAGGGTGTCATTCTGGCTTCATTGCCATTTGTAAAGCAGATCCAGATTTCCCTCCGTTATTGAACTACCATTGCATTATGCATCAACAGGCAATATGTGCCAAGGTAATGGGGTTTGATCATTTGATGACTCCTGTTGTTAAAATTATTAATTCAATTTGTGCAAAGGCCAAGCAGCACCGAACCTTCAAATTGTTCCTTGAAGAACTATCAGCCGAGTATGGTGACCTTTTACTGCACACTCAAATCCGATTGCTTAGCAGGGGAAAAATACTGCGAAGATTCCTTTCGCTATTGCCAGAAGTCAAAGCTTTTATGGAGTCTAGGAATGAAGATACCACACTGTTATCAAACACTCAATGGTTGCTCGATTTAGCTTTTTTGACAGATGTGACAGAAAAATTAAATGTATTGTACTACGAGTTGCAAAGCAAAAACAAGACAATAACCAACATGGTACGTTCTGTCAAAACATTAAAATCAAAACTTAACCTTTTCATACAGCATGTACAGAAAAGAAAGATGCAACATTTTCCCTCTGTGCTCCAAATCCTTTCAGAAAACAAAGCTGGGGCTGAGGTCCTGGACGTAGAAAAATACAGTAGCCTCCTCATGAGGCTTAATCAAGAGTTCAGTGATAGATGTAGTGATTTTGTGCAACTGGAGCCCTGTGTGATGTTCACTTCAAACCCCTTCATGGAAGTGGTTGTTTGTGGCATTTCAGAGAAAATTAGTGTGCTTTTGAACCTTGACTCTGCCACAATGGAAATGGAGATTGTCACACTTCAAAATGACATTGAATTGAAATCAAGGCAATCTGACATTAATTTCTGGAGTCTTGTGGATGCTGTAAAGTTTAAGAACATCCACACAGCTGCATTGAAACTTTTTTCCCTATTTGACTCTACATATCTTTGTGAATCAGCATTTTCTGGTATGAACTTCGTAAAATCTAAGTTTCGCACACGTCTGACTGACGAACATTTGACTGACGAACATTTAAATGACTCCATAAGAGTTGCCCTCTCAAGCTACACCCCAGATTACAAGGGATTAGTAGACACCATGCAGTGTCAAGTCTCTCTCTGAAATAATTTGAATGCATTCGCAATCAATACTTGTTCAATGACAGTTCCTGGAGAAATCCCAAATCTAGGTATCTGTTTCATTATGAACACCAAGATTAAAGTTGCTGCAGAGAAGAATCTTCAGCGCCCAGTTTTTTTATTAGTTGAACAAAAACAAAGGAATGTGTACTGCAGGCCAGAAAAAGTAGCTATTGACATCAAGAAAAAAAGAGAGCTAAAGGGAAGAATCCTCAATCTTTCAAAGTTATTTTTAGTTGAATAAGAACAAAGCAGTTTGTACAGCAGTCCTGGTTTACTGACAATGCTAAAAAGTAAAGGGAGCAATGAGAATACAACTGCGAACATGACTGGTGCCATAAAAACCTTAAAGTCAAAACGGAACCTTCTGAAGAATTCAGAGTGGAGGACAAAATCGGTACTTTCCAAACAAAGCTGAAGTTCAGCTTATCTGGCAAATGAAAAACACAGGATCTTGTCAAAGCTACAGTAGAAGAATCCATCTGCAATTGCGATTCAGCAAAGCTTTGCACAGGCTGACTGCCACATACTGTGACTACTACTACTTCACTACTATAATGACTTCTTCGGAACTGCCCCTGCCAGGCTACCAGATTACACAGCATTAGAGGACATCATACAGTTCAACATTGAAGGTAAGATTGCTTTTCCTGTTTGTTTGTTAATTGAGCTGCATTACAATGATTATTTCAGTGACAGCTATTGAAAGGTCCTGATTTTGAAGCTATTAATTGAAAGGTTGTAAAGCGGTTTGACAGCACAAATCCAAAGTCATTCCTTTCAGTGTTTCTAGGGAACTCTTAAGTATTGTGTTCAAACCACAGTATTGCCTCTGAAGAAATTAGGTTTAACGTCAATGAAACTGGGCGTGGGAGGTCTCTCGGGAAAAATGCGCAAGTTGCTTGGGGTGTGGTAGCTCAAGACGATTTTCACTGACCGGAAGTAGCTCTCACTACACAAAAGGTTGGAGACCCCTGGAATAGAAGGAAATAGAAGAGACAAAAGACAAATAGAAAAGAAAGACAAAGAAAGGCTAAAAAAAACAGAAAAAGTCCAACAGTAGAAAAGGGGCAGTATACTTAAAAGTATCCTAGGGAGAAATAAAAATGGAAAAAGGACTAGAAATGAGACAAACAATGCAAAAAGAACAAAAACGAGGAACATACCTAAAAATCCAATAAGAAATGGGAGGGCACGTGGGATAGATGACACGCCCAAGCACAGCGAAGGGGAAGGCGAGGGAAGGTCGCAGCTCACAGAACAAGGAGAAGGATAAACAGGAAAAAGCATGGACGGACCTGTAAGGGAAGGAAAAAAATTGTTAATCATAAGGAATAAGTAGGCTATAATAAACAATAAATCTATGTCATATTAAACAACATCACTTCGGTAACAAGAACATAACTGTCCAATTAAAAAAAATTAAAAAAAACAGACGTTTAGGAAGTTCCGCAACTCTACACATCCTAGGATGAAGACGATCCTGGGAAATCCATTGCTTCTATCTTACAGGAATTAATACAACTTTTCAGTCTAATCAGGTCCTCATAAGTAGTGGTTTTATTCTTATATGTGAATTCAAATAGACAAGGGTGTAAAAGACCATAACGAGCTCCAAGGGGGTTTGGAGTTCTGACCTCAAATTAAGAACTTCTTTATGTCTGTCAGTTGTGTTTGTACGATAATCCTGAGCGAAATATAAGTTATTGCCAGACCAAACGATGTGCTTGATTGACTTAACTGCTGAAAGAACTTTAAGTAGGTCAGCATACTCTAAAAAGTATAAAATAACACCTCTAGGATGCCGTGAATTGGTAGAAGTAGCTTGTTGACGACCTAGCCAATGAGTGCGTTGGATATTGAGAGCAGTTTCTGCTGTCATGTTCAGAACCCTTGGAATGAAAGATTTGAAAAAAGCAAGACGGGCATAGCCTTCCATGCCCTCTGGCAATCCATAGATGCATAGTATATTTCACCTTTTTCCATTTTCAAGGTCTTCCACTTGTCTCTGGAGTAAAGTGACTTGAGATTGAAGAGTGTTAACCTTGACTTCAGTGTGTCCAAGTGATGACACATTGTGTTCTACCGCAGTTAGTCTTTCATCCATCTTTGACCAATTATCGTGAGAAATTACAGTTTGGCATTAGTTTCCTCCATTTATGGTCTTAGTGACCATATTTCTTCCAGCAACATGTCTAAAGAGACAGGAGAGGATGAGTTGGGAGGTGATGGTGTTTTTTTTTAGGTGTTTCGTGGAGGCTTTCCCTGCGGCGATGGGAGCAGGTATCAAAGAGGAGAAGCCCTTAGAAATAGAGATCAGAGAGTCCTCCATCCTGGAGTATTTTGAAAATATTGTAGACTTTTTGATAAACACCTGCGTAGATCGAGTTAAGGAGGAACTCACCCTTTTCAACCTTCCCATAAGAAATTACAAAGTTCTTGAAGCAGCCAAAAAGGAAGCAGAACTGAGCCACCACACAAGCTTTATAGTAAGTTGTGAGCAGAGGCGATGTTCCTAGCAGGAATAGAAGCCTAACAGATAAATAAATTACCTAGCAGAGGTGATATGACTGACAAAAAGTATTTACAGGCAAATATACCCTTCAAAAAGAAATGTGCCGCAGAGCTGGCTTGAAAGATGAGAGCAGAGAGACTCAGCTCCTTAATTCATGAGAGCAGACAACATGCTAGCTGGGAAAGGCAAGATGAAGAAACAACCACCATTCATCCTATCATAAAATAACAGCATCATAAGGAGACAATGTATTCAAGATGGCTGACATATTTAGTGCTGTCCTGAGGCAAGAAGAACTTTTTCAAAGAAAAGATTAAATACTTTAGAAAGGAGTCAAAAAGGAAGTTGTAAAGGCTCTTCCATCAGTCCAGACCAAAAATTGAGAAAAAAAATCTCAAAGAAGAAGAGGAGAAAAAACGTGTGTGGTCATTGCGGTTTCTCTTGCGGAGTTCCCGCCTCAGATAAACATCTCACCTAAAATGGCATCCGTGGCCGCTGCCGAGTCAAGGCAGAAGTTACTGCTATTAAATATCGAGTCCCGGATCCATGAAAACAGCCATAAGAGTTACCTCCTGCGTTGGGCCAACATCTTCGTCTGGAGAAACCCTTCCACAGCACAAAAAAAGGTGTTACAGTGTAGTCTGCCTGCTCCATCCCGAGGAGGCTGGCTCGGGCGCCGCCATCTCACCCGAGCATCAAGTCACGCCCCCATGGTTGTTTTCTATATTAAAGATATCATTAGCTGGTAAAAATCTGTGAAATGCCATGGAAAAACACACACAAAATAGTACCATTACAAGTCCATCTAACATGACCTTGCAGTATCAGCAGCTAAATTATTTTCAAGAACATGAACATTAAGATTGTTTAATCACACTAGCATGTTAACACAAATGTTGAACTTCTGTCTGCAATGATTTAATATTTTATCTCAAAACGTACTTCCAACAAGAATAAAATTGATGTGGATATTGTTGATGTATGGGCTGGTGAAAACAAACAATAGCCTAAAAATCATTTAGTGAGAAAAAAGATGGATTATGTAATTGCATGGCTTAGGTTTACTGGTAGTCAATTCCCTCTTTTGGATTTGTGGAGAAGACAACAGCTCTTCATCTTATATTAAAGTGTAATGATAGAATAGTGATAAAGAAATTGATCACATTGATGTAATAGTAAAGTAAAAAGGATCAGCTCAATATCACTCTATAGATAATGTCAAATGCCACTGAAAGCTTACTCTAACCTACTAATGTCCACCTCTGTGCATGAGTGCCGTATCATTTCTGGGATGTTGTTGAGAACAAAAAGGAACTACTCAAAACAAGATTTATTTTCTGAAGGAAGTTCAGTGTATGATGCAGTAATGCAGAGATTCCTGATGATTATGCTCTGAAGAACAAAAAGGGAGCTAAAGTGAGAATTTACTAAAATGAGCAAGATGAGCAACATAAAAAGAAAGAAACTGGACAAAATTGAGCTGTAACAGATGGAGTAAATTTAGACAAAATACAGTGGTCACTAGTAAGAGTCATAACCTCCTACAATAACTGGAAACGAAAAAAAGAAGACCCTGGAAATCATTCAAACATTTATAATATAAGCTGAATCCCAACAAATGTTATTTATTGTTGAAATTGGTCTAAATAATACATTGACAAATAGTCATTTTGAAAGTGAGGTAGCAATCCAGAACCACCTGTTATCATTGCATAGTATGTTTACAAAATTGTGCCACAACCATGCACTTTTTTGAAGGGACAGTTTCTAGAGACTCTGCACATTGTGCTTTTAGAGTGGTTGGTGCAAACTTCATGTTTGCACTGGTTACATTGATACAAATATTGGTGCAATATTCCATTTGTACAATATAAAATGGCAAATACCCAAATCATGAGGTATGTAACCAGAGTTTAAAGAAATTTCATGCATTTGCAAAAGTCAGGATTTTATGTAAGAGCTCACCTAAAGCCTAATCTCAATCTGAACTTTCTTCTGGAGGTCCTCAGTTCATTCTTTCACCTAGAAAGAACCAGGGACTGCATTGCAAATGTATTGGAAAGCTACTCTCTTTCACTCCTAGTAGTGGACAGACATACCCTTGTATGCAGAAATTGCTAGTGTAAAGATTGTAAACAGGAAACGATTTAGAGCATGCTGCTGTGAAATAAATGCAAATTACTTTTCTTTTACCTTTATTTCTAAAATGTTCATGTGTCTTCTTCACTCTCCCATTTCAAATTGGTTTTTCTATTCATCTTCCCCAGTTCACACAAGTTTCTCAATATTCTCGAACAGTGAAATGTTCTTCTTCAATATTAATCCTAATAGAGAAGGAATGAGTATTTCAAGTATAGATAATTTTTATTGATATCCAAATTCAGCAACTAGTTGAGAAGCCTACCCAGCATAAATGTACTTCAAAGTAGAACTTTCCCTACCTTCAGTCACAGAAAGTGCCCACTCAGCCAGAAACAAAGAGCAACACCACATCTTTTAGAATTGTGTAACCACTTTAAGAATCACCTCCCATATTTAGACCACCAAATATAAAATGAGAAACTTGGAGGGATGCTTTCAATGCAGCTGCGTTATAAAGAACGGACTCCTGAATATCTGAATCTCATAGCATAAAGCCCATGGTTCCGCAACAGCTGCGGTCTATCAGACCATTACATTCGGAAGGAAGTCTACATGCTTTCCAAACCAATTGTACTCAAATTCTTTTTTAATGATCTTTGTATTACTTCTAGAATTCCACCACTGTGGTGATTTTCTCCTCCATACATTGCATCTTTTACTTTATAGGTTGTCCATGTTGCAATTGGTGTGATCCTGGATTCAATATTCACAACTTGTGCCTCTATGACTGAAGTGGATTTCTTCATCTTCAGTTTCTTTAAATTAAGTCAGTGGCAACAATTGTGTCCTTTTTCCCCTTTTTTGCTACCTCTCTGTCTTCTTCTTTCCTGTTAGCAGAAAAGAAGTCCTGATTCACAATCTGCTGTAACACCTGCACCATTGTTTATACACTTTGCTTTGCTAGCCTTCAATCAGTGGGTAGGCTTTCACCAAGGCCTGTTGGTAAATTCCTCATGTTTCAGGGCCTCTCCCCAGGAGGATCCAAAGCCAGTCCACAAGCCAGCTTGGGCAGCCTTGAATCACGTCAGTCCCAGCTAAACCACCAACAACAACTGTCATAAGGTTCCCGCATTTCAGTGTACAAGGCTACACTGGCACTCTCACCTTCAGCAGCGGGTGAGGCAGGCACCAACCCTCCATCCTAGAACCGCACCAAGCTACAGGGTCAGGTTCCATTGCTGTCTTAAGCACCACTGGTGCATTCCAGCCTCTCTCAAATGGTGAGGCTCAGTCCAGGGCCTCAGGCAGTTTTCCCTCCAAAGGCACGTTGTTTAACCAGAAGCAAAGTTAATCTTTGACAACTTTTTAAGACTTAAGAAGCAATCTCTTGAAAAGCCATAGCCTCAAAAAAACTAATAAAATGAATCATCTCTTATTATTACCAACTAAAAAACAAAGATCACACTATGAAAATGGACAAATGGAAAATCCAAAATGGTAGCCTTTCTCTGTAGAAAACAATGTTATGTAATATGGCAACATACATTTTTACTGTGAGGAAAACACAAAATCATGCGTCATTTCAAACTTTCAAAGTAAAGTCCCTAAGGCCACATTTATTTTTCCTTGAATGATTGTGTGAATACTAAGGAATATTTCAAAAGAAAAGAAAATAAAAATGAAATTTAACAAATAAGTAATTTTAAAAGATGTGCTTGTTACATCTGCCAGGTGTGGTCATGTGGTGCCGCTGCTCAGCCTGTCATCTGCCAATCTGCGATCCATTCAGTGTCGAGCACGGTGGCTGAAACTGCTTGTTTGAGCACCCATTCCTAAAATGACTGCAGGTAAAAAGCATCCATTCTATGAAAAAACAACTTTGGTATTCTCACCAGTAAGTGCAGGAAGATGTACAGTGCTCACGGCACCTTAGCTAGAGAAATGTTCTGGTAGCATAGAAAACAAAAATCTAAAATGTCAACAAAGGCCACAGGGAAGCGATAACATGCCAATCGTAAAGCAATGTTTTCTCTACTAGGTAAAAATATGAAAAAGAAAGCCATTTTTATCAAGAGATTTAGACTAGAGTTCCAACCATTCAATGGTGAAGAGACTCCTTGAAATGCTGGTTTTCGGCTTTTGTCAAGACTTATATCTGTATTCCAGATACCGGTATAACTATATACCAAGCTGAACTGACAAGTGAAGGACTGAGGAGGCAGTAATGTTTGAAATTTTGTTTGTTAAATACGCCTTAAAGGAGCATACTGACAAATCCGACTGACATCCTCAGACATTACCATACACATAGAATGTTCCCAGGTTCTTTCTGAAAGAGGTTAAGGGTATTTATACAAAATGTTGATGAAAATATTGTGTGGACAAAATATTATGTCAAGAATATCAAGGACAAGAATATTCTGATTGTATGTTTCTATAGGTAAGCAAAGATTTACCATACATAATTCCACATATATGTTCCTTGGCGATATAGATACATTCAAAGTACATAGATGTGAAGTTAAAATTTGAACGTACCTTCTAGCTATTCTGATCTTCATTATTTTTGACACAAGATTATGTCCACATGATATTTTTGTTACTGATATTCTATCAGAGATCTGACATAGAAGAGTCCTTTTCATGGAGCATGGGTTTGCAGGCAAATTTAACAGCAAACATCAAATGTGATCTTCTCATTTTCTGTCCTGTTGTTTATGATTACCTGGGCTTCACCAATCAGACTTGAAACTGTAATGTCTTAGATACCTCTCAATGGTTGTTGGGGCACAAAGAGTCCTGTAAACTAATTGGTTGGTCATGGTCACAGAATGATGGTCTCTGCCAGATAGCTGGAACTTTCAAGACATGGTTTTATTTCAATATGGAAACTTGGAACATTTAAATTCTGCTGGCCAATTCAATTGCCAGTTGCTCCAATATCTACCAGGTAGAACAGTATTTCAGATCTGTTTTGCAAATTTACCAGAGTGGCCAGTATAGACTGTATAGCCTTTGCAAACTCATGGATATCTACTGAGCTCAGACAAACTTTTCTTGTACCTATCTAAGTAGACAAGCTTGTTTTGGGTTTAAACCGATAATAACTGATAAAGGCTCACCAATGAGGAACTAGCCCTCTTGAGTGTATATAAGCACTGATAAATATCTGCAACACCACAAACGAACATGCCATTCAAAGAAAGGAGAGTGGGAGAGTATGAGTCACTTTTATTTCATCATGAAGTGACCAACACAGCAAAACATTGTTATAGAAGGTAGCTGCAAGAAAGACCGGTCTAAAAGTATTCAGCTTGAGTTTTGTTATTATCACTGAGATATTGTTTCTTCTTCCTTTTGTTTCCTCCAGCTTTGTGTGCTTAGACTAAAGGCGCAGGGTTTTATCTAATTCTTTTGTACACTATAGAGACTATGGAATATTAAAATCATATTTGATCTTTTGGCAGTGTTTAATTCTTTCACTGATTACTGAAATGGCAGTCTCAGAAGAATCTTGGTCAATGTGTACTCTCACATTTACCCACAGAATCAGTAAAACCCTTTGATTGAATGAATGAAATAATTTTATAGAGCGCGCAATACCCAAAGATGTCTTAGCGCTAAACAGACCATAAAAAGGAAACCTCCTGCTCAATGATGGAGAATCTGGCAGAGCTAATTAATCTACTGAATAAATAGCCAGGTCTTCAACTGGTAGGTTGAGAGCATAAAGTGAGAGTCAGGGAGTTCCATAGATCCCCTCCACAGTAAGAGAACATTCTTTCACCCCATTTTGCTTTGTTTATTCTCGGGACAGTGATCGTTCATGCAGAGCTCTATCTGAGGTTCCTTCTGGGAGTGTACCAGGAGGACCGATCCTGAAAGTAGGTCGGGCCAGGCCAGTAGATGGCCTTATGGATGACACACAGAGCCTTGAAAGTAATCCTTTTTTCCACTGGGAGCCATTGCAAGCCATGCATTAAATGAGATATGGGTCAAAACATTGGAACCTTCAGCAGCACTCTTGCTGCCGCATTCTGAAAGGACTATAGTTTCTTTATCAGGTGTTTATGGGTACCTAAATATAAGGCATTGCAATAATCCATCTTCGAAAAGATGAGAGCCATCATCATCAACAGCTGTCTTCTGTAGGTCAAAAGGAATAAACTGGAGAATTTTTTTAGGAACCTTCAGCATAAAAAATCCTGATGAGGTAACAGCATTAATTTGTTCTGAAAATCCTAATTTGGTATCAAAAATGGCTCCCAAATTTCTTGCCTTCTGAGCTGACCTCAGTAATGCACCTAGGTCCGAAGGCCACCATGATGCATCCCAAAAGGTAGTCTCATTTCCAAAAAGAAGAACCTCAGTTTTTTCCGAGTTCAACTTGAGACAGTTTCCTTGCATCCAGCTTGCAACATGGGACATACATCTACATAAATTACTTGCCTCCTTTTTCATGTCTGATGAAATAGACACCACTATGTGTGTATCATCGGCGTAGGAGAATACAGCCAAGCCACAAATGAGATTAACAAGGGGAGTGACACATACATAAAAAAAAGTGTGGGGCTAAGAGCAGACACCTGGATCACCCTACAGGGGAGAGAGAAAGGCCTAGCACTTTAGTCTCCCATCTCTACCTGTTGTTGTCTATCATTAAGATCTCACTCTTGGGTTTCGCCACAACACGGAGGTTTCGCCCCATCGGATAGCGGATAGCCGAAGAAATTGACGCAACAGTGGCTTCACTGACCTTTCGGAGTTGTATTGACAGTCACTGAAATGTATTAGAAAAGCGCTTCCTCCATCTAATATTATTGATGTGGAACCTATTCTATTACCAATTTGAAGGTGATGTACCCTTCTTCTCAATATTTCTTTGACAGTTGTTGACTGCAAAACAGATACAGGTATATGTGGAGCCATGCGAAGGGGCACTTATACATCTTCATCCCCTGAATATCCAAACTCCTTTGAGTCTGCCTAGGAGTTTCTACTCTTGAGGAATAAAGAGAATAAATTGAGGCTGGGAGATATCGTTTTTCCTGAAGAAGGTGGCTGTGAAATCCTAGTACCCATTGACACGTGTCAATGCTTTATAGATTTGATACACTAGATCTTTGGGACATTTGTTAGTATATGAGAACCACACCCAAAAAATCTTCTGACTAAAATAAGGATTTGTTACAGACCGGTGTTTTTTTAATGACATGATAACATTGTCTAATATACTCTGCCCCTTTGTTTTCTGTTGAATGAGGGTTTATTAATGATGATATATTTTATCCTTTAGTGATTAAGTGAACTCTAAATTTGATATTTTTTTTAATCTAGTTTTTAATTCTCTTTTATAGTAATGTTGACGAATTGTTGATTGTAACAATGAATTTTTCTGTACTGTGATTTTAGGAATATATTATATTTTCTAGAGAAAATTGGCCATCCCTGTGTCGATATTTACCGTCTTCGGTCGAAATGTGTGTTTTGGTGATATTACTTGATCTTTTATTTGTATGTATGAGAGTTTAATTATTTAGTTTCCCAAAGGTTTTTTTTATTTTCTGACTCTTAGTCTGTCATTAAGAAACAAACTCAACAGTGTTAGTGCAGCATTCGTAGAGACAAGCGAGTGGAGCCGTTTGATGAGAAGTGCGTGGTGAACCATATCAAAGGCAGTAGAGAGATCCAATAGAATCAGTACTGCTCTACCGTCATTGTCAACCGCCCTTTTTAATTCCTCTGACACTGCCACTAGAGCTGATTCAATGCAGTGGTTTGCTCTAAAACCATATTGAGAGGTTTCAAGCAGCTGGTTGGCATCTAAAAATGTTAGTATATCCTCAGTCATTGCCTTCTCTAAAATATTGGCAGGAAGAGTGAGGCAGGATGTGGGTCTGTAACTTTCCACTTTCTTTGGGTCCAAAGAGGGTTTTTTCACCAACGGAAGGATAGAAGCCCTTTTCCATATAATCGGAAATTGCCCAGAAGTCAGTGTCTCGTTTAATAAGTCCATAAGTGGTCCGGCCACAGAGCCGGCCACTAGGTTGATAACATGAGGAGTACAGGGGTCACAAAGGGCTCCAGATTTGATTAAACTAATGAGGCTAATAATTTTTTCTTTGGCAAAAGGAGAGAACCTTTCAAATCAAGGTGTATCTGGAGGCCCAGAATCTAATCAGGGGTTCTGAGCTGAATCATCATCTAAACTCTGTGTGCTCAAGGAGAACTTTAAGTTGAAAGAAATCAGCCAGCTGATTGCAGAAGGATTCATCAGGATGTTATTGTTATTCCATTTGGACAGAGAGTTAACTATTTTAAAAAGTTCCCTGGTAGAGTTTATCACTGAGCTTATTTTACCAGAAAAATACTTGGTGTTTGCTGCTTCAATTAAATCTTTGTACTCTGAGAATAATTTTTTGGGCTTAATATTTTCTTCTGGACAATATTCCTTCCTCCATTTGGGCTCTTGAAGTCTACACTTCTGTTACGTAGTTTTTAGTTCTTGCGAAAACCACGGGGCTGATGTGTTTTTCCTATAGCTCTTAAATATTTTTGGAGTGCTGTGTTTAACCAAAGTATATAATTGATTGCTGCCTTATTGGCAATATTATCTTAAACAGGAACTGATTTAGAGAGTATTCCTTTCAATGGCTCTGCATTAAAATGTTTCTACGGCTGGTATTTAACAGTTTTAGTTGAATTGTTAGGTGTCGTTTTATTAAAGGGGACTTTTATTGAGAAAAAGATGGCCTTATGGTCTGACCATATAACTGGTAAGACTTTATCTATTTCTAGTTTTTGATTGTTTGTAAAAATTCAGTCCAAAGTATGATTAGCCAGATGGGTGGGTTCTTCAACTAACTGGTATAAATTGAAACACTTTAGAGTATCAACCAAGTGAGCTGTATCCGCATTAGTTAAAAGCTCAAGGTGGAAGTTAAAATCCCCTGCAATTGTGAAATTCGAGTATTTTATGCATGATTCCATGAAAGTCTGCATTTCTTTGGATGAAATTCGCCCGTTGCCTGGTGGTCAATAGACTAATAGTCCCTGAAAAGTGTATGTGTTGTTCAGTTTTATACTAAAACTGAGGGCTTCGTAGTCTAGATGGGGTGTTAGCTGAAAGATGCCGTTAATTGAGCTTCGATACACAATCGTGATCCCGCACCTCTCTTACCTGTTCTATCCAACCTTTCAATATTTAAGCCATTGGGAATGGCAATTTTAAGATTTGGGCCAGAAAGACTGTCTGCCCAGGTCTCTGTAGGAAAGGTGATGTCTGGATCATGTTGGAACATGAAATCTGCAAATTCATATTTGTTTTTAATGAGGGACCTTGAATTAAGTAACATGCAGGAGTATACTTTCCCTGCCGCTTGCCTGTCTATTGCCTCTACAGCAGACATTGTAGAGGTATCATGACCTTGCTCATCCTTGTTATCATTCTTAAAGGCAAAAGTACAAGCTTGATATTTGTAGCTATCTGTACTTGCGCCCCATTTATGGGTGGGGCAGAGACTGTTTTTACCAGTTTAGCATAGTTCCAAGAGTTCTCCCCTTGTATACCTTGCTAAGGGAGCAGAGGTCCTGGTGCCTGACTCCGTCCAGGCGCGGATGGGCACAGAAAAGCTTGCCTTTGGCACTCCTTCGGCGTGCAAGCAGCGCGCCCACTGCACGTGTCCGCTGCGCTACTGGTCCTTCCTTTCCATTTATTGGCTGGGTGTCGAAAAAGCCGGACCGCTAACCCGTGAGATGGTGACCAGACAGGAAGTGAGTAGGCAGTGGCAACCCTTCGCTCTCCCCGCACAAATGGGACGGTTCTCGCAGCAGACCGGAGAGTCAAGGCAGACTGTGCAGGTATTTTGCCTCTATTTTTAAGTTTAAAACACACGTTCGTTAAGCACTATTCTACTCAGCAAAGCGTGAGGGATAATGATTAAAAGCATAAATGCCAACTCCTTACTATTGTTATTGTTATTGTTATTTTGGATTTATATCGCGCCCAATCACCTACAGGTCTCTAGGCGCGCGATTTGCTATGATTTTGCATTTGATACATCAGCCCTTTTCTAATAAGCCAGTATTAATAGCAGGTCACCTGACAAATACCCCAGGTTTAAAACATTCAATGCAAGGTGTATTGATAAATGCTTGATGCTTGTGAAAATAGTGCCTCCGCCAGGCAACTGAGAGAGTGAAGCAAAAATGACACAGGACTTTCAACACTGAAGCAAAGTTAATAGTTGCAAGTTATACCATTGATAGGTGTGATACATTCAGCAAATTCTGGCTTTTTCCCAATTGCACTTTACTGCTGGAGAACGCCAATGAGCCTGTTTTCAACAGGACTCAATCTACCATCATTCTCAGGGCCCCAGGAGGCATCCCTGCAACAATTCACACATGAGTGACATCTTTGCGCTATAAAGCGTCTACTTCACTCCCGTGCGTAAGACGCATGCAGGCCGGGAAGGCCCGTCCTTGCCCGTCATTGCCCGGAAGAGGCTGGTCTGGGCCACCCCCCGAACATTTACCACCAGGATCCTCGTGAGACTGTGTTTTCCATGAGATGTGATTTTTTTATACCCGGATAAGAAGCGTGGGCTGGATTCAGTTTCGGTCGGGATACTTTATAAAACAGGAGCCGTACCCCTACACAGAATTGCATAGAGGAACTTTTAGGCCATCAATTAATATGATTGTTCAACCTCTGAATATTAACGAATTGAACAGAATTGCATAGGGGTTGGGTTGTTTATTTGACTATTTGACAATTCTGTCGAAGTGGACTATATCACTCCATTCTTGTTACCACGGTTAATGTAAGCTAACCTGTGCAAGCGTAAGGCCACAAACGGTACCCCAGCATCGGATACCCCCACACAACAATTGACTCCTTAGTGCAGGCGTTTAAAGTCATCTCTAAAGAAATTGATATGGCAGAAAGACGCCTCTCTTTGGGAATAGGGGCGGGGAGGCTGGGACGCCAATGGATGAGGTTATTTTGCCTTCAGCATGCGAGTTGCAGCAAGGGGAGTCCCACTGTCCTAGTGCCGCAGAATACCCAGTAACCCAGCCCTTCACAGAGCCAGCCCTAGTTTTTTTACCCAAAAAACCCCACTTCTATTGATTACCCCGCTAAACCTAAGAGACAAAGAAAGTGTAACGGTGGCAGGGGGATCTCATGCTCACACGTCTGCCACTTCTTTGCTCCCAGAGGCTGTTATTAGGCCAAGTTCCTTTGCGGAGTCACACTAGGCGCCACTAATAGCTAGAATAACAACTATAATGGAGGATCTGTTAACACCCAACAGAGAAAAATTAGAGCTTCTGATCACTGAAGTGGATAATATCAGATTGCTTTGTCTTAATCACCAGGGAATATCAGGGGGAATGTCTCTGACAAATTGTCACTACTAACCATATCATCTACCTCATCAGAGTCCAATACTGGGATAACTAATTGACACTCTGAGAGGTTAAAGAGGGTTGGCACTGTTATCGAGCCAACCCACAGGGACTGTGAATGTGTATCTGTTCCTACAGATTATATGAGGCCTATTTCATAGCAATACACAATGGATAAGAAACATTCAATACAAAGTAATATACCCCGTCCTGAGTTGCAGCCCATAACGCATAAATTAGTGAGGGATAGCGGTGCAAATAGCGCAGGAGTCCATGTTACGATTAATTTGCCTCCAGAATGTTTCCCCTGTGGCCTGTTACTAACTAGGAGAGTGTGTTTGGTTGGCCCCCTGAGGAAGTACTTTAAAGGAGACTGTATCATAATCAACTTTATGGACCTTAACTGGGCAAGGTAAGTTCTGGAGAAGGTAATACCCCCCCACTCCAGATGGAGTCGAATATATCACTCCAGCCCCTGGGGTTCTTTTAGAGATGCCTACGGATTATCCAGTTTCAATAGAGAGAGGTTTGTAATATACCCAAGAGCATAGGCTTAGAATTCCCACCTAGTCTGTCTCTGATAGTATCTAATAGGTTCCAAGTATTGCGTAAGAGTGGCCGGAGCTCACAGAGTTGCACTGCGCGGAATCCCACAGAGTTGCATTAAAACTCTGTGGAATTCCGCAGAGTTCTGTGAGCAGGCGGAGTTGCTCCACTCGCCCACCCTGATTTAGATGTCCCTTGGAGCAAGGGTTCTCTGCACGGTAAAGCCTCTATAGACACATTACAAGGGCAATTACTGCTGCTCCAGAGCCAACGGGTTAACGACACCTCCGATGTTTGTGCGTGCTTCATATGCTGCTTTATCAAGTTAGTTTTGCTGTTTTCAGAGGGAGACGACAATGTGAGTTGCAGTCATGGTTACCTGCTCTGTGTGCACACAAGGCCAGGAGAGAAGCTGTGGCCACAGGGGGACCACGTGTGCGTTTGCGTGTCTGCCACTGGGGCCGATTCACAGAACTAATCTGAGACAAAATCCTAAATTTACTACTTTTGGTATTCACAGAAGGCAAGTTAGGACTACTAACTTTACTACTACTAAATGTCTTCTGTGAATACCAAAAGTAGTAAGTTTAGGATTTTGTCTCAAGTTGGTAGTAGTAAAGTTAGTAGTCCTAGCTCAGGACGGGAGGCACTGCTCTGAAAAAAGAAGGTTTGTAGGTGTCAGACCAATAGTCGGACACTCCTGCAACCATCAACAGAAATAGGAGTGACCTGTTCACGATGACAGTGGTAACACAGCAAAATATGTCATCATATAGTCATCTCAGCCCTGGTCTGGAGGGAGGATACAAAATTACATCATGGAAAGTAGGAGGATTGGCAAATAAACAGGGCTTATTAGGATTGTCCGATTTTATAATTCGATCTTGAACTGATTTGTATTTAGGAAACATGGTGTAAAGCTCCCATTTACTTTCATGGGTTTTCATCACATTGGCTCGAGGCTGGACCCTCCCTTGCTGGTAGGGCCATAGGGAGGCTCATGATTCTTATTTCGAATAAGCTCCCTGTTAATATCAAGAAAAAATTAACAATTGGGACACACTCACTAATGTTATGGCTAACTTTTAAAGGAGTACGGGACATGGTACTGGTTAATTTTTATAATAATGTATTTGATTCTACTTGTAGCAATGTGGTTTCAGCACTTGATAGTGGTTTGGACACACTACTTTGTTCTATCAATAATAGTTTTGTTCTTATATGGGTAGGATATTTTAATATTCAATCTTGCCCCTTGTCCGCTAATAGTGTTTGTGGGATAACTAATCAGGATGGGGATGATTATTTACATTTTCCCCATAATGATTATTGGGTACATTGAATTCACTGCTTACTATTTACAGTTACTAAAATGTGCTTGCGGTAATAATTGAGATCCAATACCAAGCTTTATAGGAAGAAATGCCTCAACCATTATTGACCATATTTTGATCTCAGCCAATGCAAGCAATTGGTCTAATACACTCATGGTTGCCCAGCCGGCATTGAGCGGTCACAATTGTATCATACTGACTGTCCATTTGAGGGGTAGAATTAGTGAAGTCCCATCACGTACTACTACTAATATTGTCCCGGTAAGACCCAACGAGGGACGCATCAAGTGGGAGGGAGTTGACCCCCTTAAGGTCCGACATGATATTATTTCCAGGAGCCTTACAGATATTTTTTACTGTCTTGAGGATAATGCTACTCGCAATAAGTTACAGTTTTATAAAAATCACTAATATAACTAATGAACTACTGATCTGCCCTTGTAATCCAGTACATGGTCAACTTAGATGATGGTTTAAACATGCATGTACCATAGCCTCCCAACAACTGAAACTGGCCCTTCACTGCCAACCTAGAGACAACATGTAGATTAAGACCCTCCTATCTAATTTTAAAAGGTCCTTTGTGCCAGGAAAAAAGAGTTACAAAAGGCAGCATGGTCTTAATTGTCTTGAGCTGCGGACACAGCAGATAATAAACTTTTTTGGGACACTGTTAATTCACCATTTTTAAATAGCAACTCCTTCCCAGAATTGTTATCCCACGTTACATGTGATGCATGGGTAGCCCATTTTACAGAATTCTTTTATTTGCCCGACGCTAGGAGAGGGGTATATGTTTTCTCAAGCGCCCATTAGGCTTACTGTTAGAACTGGGGGTCTCTAGTTGGCAGAGGTAGGTACCTTTGACCAAATAGTGACCCTTGCTTCTAGTCAGGGTAGGGGGGATACTTCTAAAATAACCCCTGATCACCCCCTTGGTAGCTTGGCACGTGCAGACAGGCTTATCTCAGTGGCAGTGTGTAAAGCATTTGTGAACACATACAGTAATACAGTGAAAACACTACAAATGGACACCACACCAGTTTAGAAAAATAAGTAATCTTTACTAGACTTAACACAAGACAAAACGACAAAAGTCCTCAATACTGTAATCAGAAATAGACTTTAAAATGGTAGAAATAGCTTAGTTCAATGTAGATGGTAAATGCAACACTTTACTCTCAAAGTACTTTGGATGCGTCACCCAATACAAACAAAAAGGTCGCAGGGAAGGTGATGCGTCGGTTCCTTGCTTCGGGGGAGGTGATGCGTCAGTTCCTTACTGCAGCGCAGGGGAGGTGATGCGTCTGTTCCTTACCGGAGAGGAGGTGATGCGTTGGTTTGTTACTGTGATCCGGTGCGATGTGACAAGATGGCACCGCGATGCGTCCGGTGCGATGCGAGAAAATGGCGTCTTGATGCGATAACGTTGGATGTGATGCGTGCACGCCCGAGGGCGAACTCGGTAACTTCTAAGCCGCGACAGGCCCTGCAACACGCTTCTCCGGTGGTGCGACGCGCTTCATTGATGATGCAACGGCGAACAGCTGCAGTGACGGCATGCTTCTTCGGTGATGTGACGCCAACTGCTGCGGTGGCGACACGCTTCTCCTCGTTGCGTTGCGCTTCCAGCTCCCAGCAACTTGCAGACTTCTCAGAGGGCCCAAACAACAGTAGGCACCTCTCTGCAGGCAGAATTGCACAGCAAGGGAATTCAGGGGGTGGGGGCCCAAATCCACCCTTGCGGCCCACCGGGGGATTTCCCGGTGCCCGCTATGGCCAGGACAAAGTTCCTTTTCTCCTTTCCTTGGCAAATAAAGTAACCACTGCAGGCCAACCCCAACAGCACAGCACAGGGGCAGTCTCCTCCTTCAGCTTCCTTGGTTCTTGCTGCGGAGCTGTGAGGCAGGGGTGAAGTAGGGTGGGGGGTAGTAAACTATGGAATATGGCCCAATGGAGGTAATTATACAAATAAATAAATTAAACTAATTTTGTTGCGCGCGCTGTATCTCATTTTGCAAGGCAGCGCACTCAAATGAAATTCGTTTTTTATTTATTTGTATACTTACCCCCCACCCTGCTCCACCCCCGCCCCGCACCACCACCTTGCAGCACTCCCACCACCGGCCGCTACTGTTCTTCTCCTTGGCAAAGGGTCGTTTTGATTCCCAGAAGTGATCTAAAGTTCTGGGGTCTGGGTCCCCCTTTTATACACCAAAATCCTTTGTCTCTGAAGGCAGAGAGTATCTGTACCTAGTCCAAATCAGTTCTGGCTGCATTCTGCCAGTGCACAACTTCTTCCTTTGTCAGTGTGGGCCAAGGTCATCAGACACACCACAGGAGGTGGAGCCAGCATTGTGGAAGGAAGGCACAGCCCTATTCAGGCCCAGGTGCTACTCCCCCCACCACTCCTCATGCAGATAGGTCTATTCAGCCTTATGCTGACTCACCCTGTCTCCTGAAGCCACCCCAGGCCCTGTCACTCACAAACCAGACATGGAAAACACAACCTAGCAGAGGCAGGCTTGGATGGTTAGGCAAGAAAATACCTACTTTCTAAAAGTGGTATTTTCAAACACAACTTCACTAAAAGATGTATTTTATCATTCTGAGTTCATGCATACTAAACTCAAATTTCTATCTAGTTCCCTGAGTTAATTAGGATTATAAGATGTTATAATAAAACTGCCAATTCTGGCCTATGGGGACAGGTAGCCGTGCAATAGTGAAACACGAAATAGGCTGTAATTCACTATCAGGACATGCTACACACATCAGGGCATGTCCTGCCTTCTACATACAAGGCACCCTCCCTTGGGCCTACTTTAGGGGTGACTAAAATATAGAAAAGGGAAGGTTTAGGGACTGGCCAGTGGGTGCACTTGCCAAGTCGACATGGCAGTACTGGAATGCACACAGGCTCTGCAATGGCAGGCCTGAGACACACTTTACAAGCTGCTTCTATGGGTGGCACAACCAGTGCTGCAAGCCCACCAGCAGCATTTGATTTATAGGCCCTGGGCACACCTGGTGCACTGTACTAGGGTCTGACAAGTAAATCAAATGAACTAATCATGGAGTCACTAATCCAAAGTGCCCAAAGAATCTAGACCAGCAAAACATATAGCAAAAATACAGCAGGCAACAGCAACAAATGGAAGGGAGACCCACGCCAATGGTGCCAGGTCTAACACTTACCTACCTCTGCCTCCACAGAGATACCACACAGGGAGGTTAGCAGACTTAATTACACTTCACCCCTTGCTGCTCTGGCGCTCTATTTGGGTCAAAGATGAGACTAGTTTCACCAAGTCAATCATCTTAGATTGCTTGACCTTGGATAACGCACTGTGTATTCCTTGGCTAGGCCATATTAATTCCATATACAGCTGTCTGTTTAACATGCCAATTTGTTTTATTTCCCCATTGGTAAGTACACTCACCAAACTGGCAATTAAAGATAATTTCATGAACCATAGAAGGGTAGCTGGCATGAGATCCAAGGGGGGGAAGCCTACTATTGTATTTTACCAATCAATTGTGTGGAAGGAGGGCTGTCAAAGTTATTTAACCAGGGTCAAAAACCCACATCACCGTTTCGTAATAATTAGATTCAGACTTGGGATTGTCCATCATTTAGTTGCTTTCCCCTCCATGAAATATTGTCCTTCAGATACGATCCCCTATCCTTGTGACAGACAGAGCAAGCAAAGCACAATTCACATTATGCTATTTTGTGATTTTTACTCCGACTTTAGGCTCCACTACTTGAAACCCCTCCTGTTAGCACAAAATATCAGTTCGCACATTGTTGCCCTGAAATGTATGCTTGAGTTAAACAATATCAAGGTTTGTCTTAATGTTTCACTTTTTATTCTAAAAGCAATCAATGTACGCAAACGTATTACCTTTTAAAATAATGCTACCATGAAACCTCTGTTGTGTAATAACTGTTTTAGTTTTTATGGAACATGGTGGAAAGCTTTTTAGATAATTTTAAGTATGCACTTTATGTACTGTTATTTTAGAATATAATTGTGTGCAATTTTTTTACTGTTGTTATCGCTTTTATGGTTGTTTATACATACTGAATAAAGTATTTTTGAATTGAAAATATTGCTGGAGTTTTTGAGCCCATGGTTAGAATGTTAACAGCTAAATTTCATGTTCCAGGATACAATATGATACTTGTTGAAAAGTCAGGTCTGACTTACAGTGAAACATTTGCCATCGGGTTACTTGGCAGTTATGAATGCGCACACAACAGTAGCACCGCCTCAATGTAGTCAGGCAAAGAGTGCAGAAAAAAGTGAGGAGCAAGCTTAATGCCTCAAGTTTCAGAAGCCTTAGAATACAGAGCAACTAATTAATATGCTTTAATTCCAAAGTATAAAGGCTTCACACTGTACTGTGCTGTTTTCAGAGTTGACCACCCCTAAAATGTCATAATATTTAAAAAGGAGTAGGTGAATGACCCCAAACTGTGTTCAGGAATTTTTTTATTAAAACATTTGAATAGTCCTGCATACCGAAGAGAGTCCTGACAAAGTGAGTGAATGAGGTAATGACATGTAGGAGAGTGTAATGAGGTGAGTAAAAGTGCAATACAAAGACTTTATATTCCTAAAAAGTTCAACATAAATCAATTGAACACTCTTCCAGTGAAAAGACACTACATACCCTGTATTACTTCTCCTTTAAATTAAATATGTGCTTTAGAACAATCACTTAAAAATACAACATGTTTTGTAAACACTGGAAAAACACAGTTTTTTCTATTTTGGGGGTTGGGCAGATGAATAAATACTGATTTCAAAATGTTTTGAAAGCACCAATAAAATAAACACTGAAAACAGGGCAGCCTACCTAACTTTTAATATTCACATATTCTTCCATAAAAATTCAAGAACACATAAATATTCACTGATATCTAGAGATTTCACATGATGGGATTCTGTTATCACCCAGGTGGTGTAAACCTTTCATCTGGATGTGAAGTCAAGACTCAAAAGTTTAGCAAGTTATTAAAAAATGTATTGTTCTGCATTGTAACATAAGCCCCCTGTAGAGCAAAGGCTCTTTCTTCTTTCATTTTATGCCAGAGCATGAGCGCTCCATCCACCCTACAAATACGGTTACATCATTAACAAACTTCCTCTGTGGGTCTTTCTGCTTCTTTAGTTTTTTAGTAAACTACTGCTATCAAATGTTTAGGCTTCTAGGTTCTTGGGGCTTCAATTGCAGTCAGGCAGGACGCCAACAGCAGGCATCACATCCTACTCTCTCTGAGAACAGATCTTGAAGTTGAATTCTACAACTCCTGTGGGCATTTTCAGTCCATTGTCCAGAGATCCACTAATTTTTGTTTACAGGATCTGTCAATATAAGAAGCATGGCTATAGTCTAACATTTGAAAGGAAAAACCTTAATCATATTGATCATATTGTAACTGAAATAATTTTCAAGCATTTAAGTTGCAAATATTAGGTTTTCCTAAGGTTACCCACACCGGATACTATAGTGTGACACCCTAAAATCATGAAAGATTAGGTTTCAGGTTCCCAGAGTTACAGTGTATACTTCACCTCAGGTGGGACCATTTCTTCACTTTCTGCAAGGAACAGAGGGGCATATTATCAAGCCAGGCGATAAAATTATCGCCGCTTTAGCGGCAGAAAACTGCTGCTAAAACGGCGATAATGGGCTTGATAATATGCTCTATGGAATTCCAATTGAAGCCCATGTTAGACGTCCTTCACATTTAACAGACCTGACCTGTGTTAGTGCTCACTCGTATAACCAACGTGATTTGTACTGGGGGAAATGTTGCTCCACTTGTACAGATGCACACAAGGGATAAATAAAATGCAGGACTGAGAATCTTGGACACATTATTATGCATCAAGCCATTCCTTGATCATCTGTGCAATAAAGAACGTGTGATTAATCAAAAGAATATAATACAATGCCAACCATGTATACATCCTAAAACATTTTTATCATGTGGTCAGGGTGGTTAGGCACTTTGGATCTGTCACTTTCAGTTATCAGATTGAAATAAGTTTTCACAAATTGTCTGTGGTTTATTTTGTGGTATGGCTTGAATGATATTTTTGAGCAGGGTAGGTATTTTACCAATATAAAAGCTGATTGTTCTTGATTATGCTGTGAATATTCGAGTGACTTTCTGGGTTTGTTGTGTGGTTCAAAATCTTCTCTGTCCCAGCAGAATTCTGGACTCGGGCAGGTGTGCATGTTGAACAACAAGTGGTGTTATGGACACATATGACCGCAGTAGCTGCAGTGTGGTGTTCTGTCATGTAAGGTTTTGTGCATGCATTGTGAAGGTAGTGACATCCACATGTAATGGCCACCACTTGGTCCTTCAACTGTTGCTCTTCGTTAGCAGTTGTTTCCAGGGACATACATGGTAGATACATTAGAGGCCACGTGTACCATTATTTCAAATAGTGCTTACCTATTTGTGATTCTCTGCGAATCACAATTAGGTAATTGCTATTTGAATGTTTAGCGTTTCCTATGGGTCGCAAATAGACCTACCTGATTAATATTAATGAGGGAGGTCGCAATTTGCGACCCATTGGGATTCGCTAAAATCACTGGCGTGGTGGCCTGCTGGGGTCAGTAGACCACCATGTCTTTGATTGCTTTTTAAGTAAAGCAATCATTTTTTTTAAATGCAGTCGGGTTTCCTTTGAATGAAAACGGGTTGCGTTTAAAAACTAAATATGAAAAGCTTTCTTTTCATTTTTTAAGAGCAGGCAGTGGTGCATGGGACCACTGCCTGCTCTTAAAAACATTTTTATGAGCATTCACAAAGAGGAAGGGGTTCCTTGGGGACCCCTTCCTGTTTGCGAATGGGTTACCACCTACTTGAAGTAGATGGTAAAATGCAAATGTTTTGCAATCGCATTTCGGTCGCAAAACATTCCTACATGCTGCTGTGATTCAGTATTAGGAAGGGACGCCCTATTCATGCCCTTTCTTAATACCGATTAGGTATGTATTCGCCATTCCAAATTGCGATTCGGTAACATGTTACCACATTGCAAATTGGAATTTATATATACATACCATAAAGCATTTCCCGGTCACAAGTGGACAGATTCTGTGAATCAGGCAGTTTGCGATCGGTAAAATGCATGATACATGTGAACCTAGGTTAACCCCTTCGATGCTCATGACGGAACGGTTCCGTCATGAGCATCGGTTGGGCTGTGCTCATGACGGAACCGTTCCGTCATGAGGACAGCCCCCGGGGGAAGCGCTGGCGCTCCCCCCCTTCTGCAGCGATCTTGCCCCCCTTTACGGGGGTGGCAGCGGAAGAGCTTCCGCTGCCACCCGCGAGCCCCCCCGAGCCCCCCCACGCTTTCTGATGACATCAGCGCGCACAGCGCGCGCCGGCGTCATCAGGAAGCGTTGGACGCGCTGGAATCCATTTCTTCCAGCGCGTCCAAGGGAGCAGAGGTAGGTTTTGTTGTCCGGTGGGGGCCGCGGCGGTGAAATTTGTAGTATTGAGGCATCGGGGGAGAGGAAAGAGTATTTCCTCTCCCCCGATGTCTCAATACAGGGCATTCCTGCTCCACGATCGCGCACAGCGTCGCGATCGTGGAGTAGGGATGCCCCACTAGACACCAGGGATTTGTTGTTTCGAATTTGGGAAGCGACCCCTTAGGCAAGGGTCGCTTCCTTGGGGGAAAAATTTGTCAAAGTCTTTTCTGCCCCCCCTGGGGGAAGATCGGTCCGCTTTCTGCGCGTTTCTGCCCCCAGGGGGGGCAGAAAAGCCCACTAGACACCAGGGATGTCGTTTATTCTATGTAGGAAGCGACCCCTTAGGCAAGGGTCGCTTCCTTGGGGGCAAAATTTTTGGAAGTCTTTTCTGCCCCCCCTGGGGGCAGATCGGTCCGCTTTCTGCGTGTTTCTGCCCCCAGGGGGGGCAGAAAAGCCCACTAGACACCAGGGATGTCGTTTATGCTATGTAGGAAGCGACCCCTTAGGCAAGGGTCGCTTCCTTGGGGGGCCCAATCATTTGAAGACTTTTCTGCCCCCCCTGGGGGCAGATCGGTCTTCTTTCTGCCCGTTTCTGCCCCCAGGGGGGGCAGAAAAGCCCACTAGACACCAGGGATGTCTATTTCGTTATGTAGGAAGCGACCCCTTGGGCAAGGGTCACTTCCTAGGGTGGTAAAGTAATTAGAAGACTTTTCTGCCCCCCCTGGGGGCAGATCGGTCGTCTTTCTGCCCGTTTCTGCCCCCAGGGGGGGCAGAAAAGCCCACTAGACACCAGGGATGTCTTTTTCTTTATGTAGGAAGCGACCCCTTGGGCAAGGGTCGCTTCCTTTGCGGCCTAATTTTTTAGAATACTTTTCTGCCCCCCCCTGGGGGCAGATTGGTCGTCTTTCTGTCCGTTTCTGCTCCTAGGGGGGGGGCAGAAAAGCCCACTAGACACCAGGGATTTAAATATTATTGTAGGAAGCGACCCCTTGGGCAAGGGTCGCTTCCTTGGGCCCCTAAATTTTTTGAAGACTTTTCTGCCCCCTCTGGGGGCAGATCGGTTTTATTTTTTTGCCGTTTCTGCTCCCATTGGGGGCAGAAAAGCCCACTAGACACCAGGGAATTAGTTCAATTAGAAATAGAAGTGACCCCTCGCTTCCAGGGTGCAATTTGTTATATGTATTTGGCTCACCCGCCCCGGGACTGAATAGCCTTTTTTTTCCTGCTGTTTTCTGCCTGACCTGGCACACAAACCGATTGACCATTTGGGTAGTGACATGGCATGTTATAATGTTTATTGTTATATTTTTTGTGATTTCCAATTGTAATGTTTTTTTTGTTTACTTTTTTGTTCTAGGTGAAGGCTTTTCTTCTGTTCATGTTGACGTTTTGGTTCTGGTGGTTTTGCTGTTTGTGTAGTTTGGTAAGAGACTGTTTTTTTGTACAATGCAAATGTGTTTGATTTCTCTGCCTGTTTTTTTTTGCAAATGGTGTAATAATAGCAGTATGTTTGGTTTTTGAGTGTCAAAAACTTTTTGCATTGGTGCTCGATGTGTATTTTGTTGTCTTGTGAGTAATTTGTTTTTTTTTCTTCTTTCTAGTTTGATATCGTTGGTCTTTGCTGTGTCACTGCAGAGTTTGTTTCTGGTGAGTGCAGCTGTCTCTTTTGATTTTGGATTGTATAGTTTTTGAGTACATTGATCTTATTGATATAAGGTACACATTTCTTTACTTACTTGGTTTGCACATTGTTGGTTGTTGTTGACTTGTTTGTGCAGTCTTCTATCTTAGTAGGTATAATGGCTAGCCGCAGGATGACTGCTCAGCAGGTTGTTGGTTTGCTGTTTGAGTCTTCCTCTGATATTGGGTCAGAGACTGACTCTGCTTCTGAGGGAGAGGGGGCAGGGGACGATTCTGGCAGTGAGTTTTCTCTCCGTATGGGGTCATCGGATGATGAAGATACTCTTAGTGCGGATGAAGTGCCTGTGTTAGAGGAGGAGACTGATGTGCCGATAGTGCGGCAAGAGGCATCTGGGCTGCAGCCTGCGGCTGCAAGGCTTCCCGTTGGTGTAGTGCGGCAAGAGACATCTGGGCTGCAGGCTGGGACTGCAAGGCTTCCCGTTGGTGTAGTGCGGCAAGAGGCATCTGGGCTGCAGGCTGGGGCTGCAAGCCTTTCCGTTGGTGTAGTGCGGCAAGAGACATCTGGGCTGCAGGCTGGGGCTGCAAGTCTTCCCGTTGAAAGTGATGACCTCTGGGTTGCCCCTGGCATGGTGCAGCCGGAATTTCCAGAGTTTACTGGTGTTCCAGGGTCTAGAGTGAATACTGAGAACTTTTTGCCTGTAAATTTTTTTCAGTTGTTTATGGACGATGTGTTTTTGGCAGAGATTGTTGAGCAGACTAATTTGTATGCCGAACAGTTTTTGAGGGACAACAGTGCCAGTCTTAAGCCACACTCTAGAGCTACCCGGTGGACTCCCACAAATGTTGAAGAGATGAAGAAGTTCTTGGGTTTAACTTTTTTGATGGGCTTGCTAAGGAAGCCATCATTGGCTTCATATTGGTCTAGCAGTCCCTTGATGGCAACGTCTATTTTTCCGGCAGTCATGAGTCGTGACAGGTATTTGCTTCTACTTCGGATGATGCACTTTGTTGATAATGGTTTAGCGTTGCCACGAGATCACCCTGATTGTGACCGTCTTTTTAAGATTAGGCCTGTCCTTGATCACTTTGTTGATCGATTTTCTGAGATTTATGCCCCTGGTAGAGAAATTGCAGTGGATGAGTCTTTGGTGTTGTTCAAGGGCCGCTTGGTTTTTAGGCAATACATTCCTAGTAAGAGGGCATGCTATGGAATAAAGCTGTATATGCTGTGTGACAGTAGGACTGGATATGTCTCTAATTTCAGGGTGTACACCGGTAAGGAATCTAGGTTTAACCTCCCTGGTTGTCCGTCCACTTTTGGAGTGACTGAGAAAATTGTTTGGGAACTTGGTAGAGGATTTTTTAACAAAGGCCACCATTTATATGTAGATAACTTCTACACTGGTGTGCGGTTGTTCAGGGAATTGGCCAAAGTGGACACTTTTGCTTGTGGCACAGTCCGCTGTAACCGTAAAGGTTTTCCGAAAGAACTTGTTTGTCAAAAGCTTGTGCGGGGACAGTGCAGTGCGTTGCGTTGCCAGGAGCTTCTTGCTGTGAAGTTTACAGACAGGAGAGATGTCTACATGCTGACTTCCATCCATGATGAAAGCACTGCACCTGTGTCTGTTTGGGGTCAGGTCGCTGAAGCGCGCAAACCTGTATGCGTTTTAGACTATAATAGGCACATGGGTGGTGTTGACAGAGTAGATCAGAGGTTGGAACCTTACACTGCTCTTCGTAAGGCTTACATTTGGTACAAGAAGTTGGCTATCCATCTTTTCCACTTGGCAATGTTTAATGCTTTTGTTGTGTTCCAGGATTCTTGCCCTGAGTCAAAGATGACTTTTGCTAAGTTTCAGGAGTCTGTAATAGGCAGCCTTGTTGTAGTGGAACAGGCAAGTGTTCCTAGAGTTGGACTGGTGGAGGATGTTGCTAGATTGAAAGAACGCCACTTTCCAGATCACATTCCTCCCACACCCGCAAAAGATTTTCCCAGTAGGAGATGTAGAGTCTGTTGGCGAAGAGGTTTGCGGAAGGAGAGTCGTATGTACTGCCCCGATTGTCCCTCTCATCCTGCACTGTGTCTCTCTGCTTGTTTCCGAGCGTACCACACGCGTAAAAATTTCTGGGAAGATTCATGAGTGGTAAAGTGAACTGCCTGGTCTGTATTCTTTGGAAAATATGATTCTGTTTCAAGGTTGGTGTTAGTGCAATGTATTTAGTTGCTGATTTTCTGTTAGAAGATTTGTATCTATTTGCAATTTGTTTGTGTTTTTATTTTTTTCTAAAAAAATCCAAAATGTGAAGGCGGTGTGTGTAGGCTTGCGCTTGGCTGTTGGTGTGTGTGGACTGGCACTTGGTTGGTGGTGTGCGTGGAATGGTGCTTGGCTGACGGTGTGCGTGGACTGGCGGTGTGCATGGACTGGCGGTGTGCGTGGACTGGTGCGTGGCTGGTGGTGTGCGTGGAATGGTGCTTGGCTGGCGGTGTGCGTGGAATGGTGCTTGGCTGGTGGTGTGCGTGGAATGGTGCTTGGCTGGCGGTGTGCGTGGACTGGTACTTGGCTGGCTGTGTGTGTGGACTGGTGGTGTGTGCGGACTGGTGTTTGGCTGGTGGTGTCCGTGGACTGGAGCTTGGCTGGTGGTGTCCGTGGACTGGAGCTTGTCTGGTGGTGTGTGTGGACTGGAGCTTGGCTGGCGGTGTGCGTGGAATGGTGCTTGGCTGGCGGTGTGCGTGGAATGGTGCTTGGCTGGCGGTGTGCGTGGACTGGTACTTGGCTGGCGGTGTGCGTGGACTGGTGGTGTGTGCGGACTGGTGCTTGTCTGGTGGTGTCCATGGACTGGAGCTTGGCTGGCGGTGTAGGTGGATTGGCGATTGGCTGCCGGTGTGCCTGGACTGGCGATTGGATGGCGGTGTGCCTGGACTGGCGCTTGGCTAGCGGTGTGCGTGGACTGGCGTTTGGCTA
This sequence comes from Triturus cristatus, assembly GCF_964204655.1. NCBI lineage: Eukaryota > Metazoa > Chordata > Amphibia > Caudata > Salamandridae > Triturus > Triturus cristatus. The sequence goes on from NC_140591.1 coordinate 1,195,974,069, forward strand.
GCGGTGTGTGTCGACTGGTGCTTGGCTGGCTGTGTGTGAGTAGTGACTTTCTGCTGGTCACTACACACACTGCTAGCTGAGTGCCACTCCACGCAATCCTTCAGTCTGTGTAGTTGCTGTGTCTGGATTGTGGGCGTGTGAAAGTGATGGGCCCTTGAATGGCGCTGTGTGCTGGTGTGAGTTTTGTTATGTGATGGGCCCGCGGCTGGCGGTGTGAATGGTTTTGTATGTCTCACACGTATGAAAGGTGTATGAATGGCCTGTAAAGAGGTTGGTGCCTTGTCGTGGCTTTACAGCTCACGAGCTGTGAGTCAATGGTTCAGTTTCTTGCCCTTTCAATTATTACCAGTGCATTTCATGTTTTGTGAAATCACTTGGTAATACAATTTTATCTACTGAACCATCACTCACCCTCGTGCCAAATCCAACCAGTATGTGTGTGTGCTTGCGGGTTAGATGACTGTGCAGTAATATTTGTCTTTCTGAAGCAGGGTGTACCTTGTCCCTTTTTGGTGATTTTTGTACTGTGTTGCTTTTGTACCTGGTGGTGCGAATGGTCTTGTTTGTATCACGTATGAAAGGTGTGTGAATGGCCTGTAAAGTGGTTGGTGCCTTGACGTGGCTTTACAGCTCACGAGCTGCAAGTCATTGGTTTGGTTTTTTGTGGATTTAATTATTGACAGTGCATTTCATTTTTGTGAAATCTCTTGTTAATAAAATTTAATACACTGAACCATGACTCGCCCTCGTGCCAAATCCAACCAGTATGTGTGTGTGTTTGAGGAATAGATGGTTGTGCAGGAATCTTTGTCTTTAGTTTCTCTGCCAAGGTACACTTTCCATGTAAGAATAACCCACCAACTGTAGATATTGTCGAAAACCCTTGGGAGTTCATGGTGATGTCTCTCTAGTGATTTGAAAAATATTTTTTATCCCCATTGTCCTGTAAACCTCAAACTGTCTGCCACATTTTCTTTGCAGTATTATTCCTAAATTCTCACGCTGTAGTAACAATAGTTAATCTGGTTTTGCAAGGGGGGTTACTTTGGTTTTTTGCCCAGGGCTCGGCGGCCATCTAGGGAAACCTTTCAAACCCACGCATTTCTGAAAACTAGACACCCGGCGGCTTCCAGGGAGGTATGGCTTGCGTGGATCCCCCAACGTTTCCTTACCCAGAATCCCCTGCAAACCTAAATTTTTGCCCAAAAAATCACTTTTTTCACACATTTTGGGGTGGGAAAGTAGTGGCATCACCGGGCTCACACAAATTTACCACCACCCAGCGTTCCCCCAGGTCTCCCGGTAAAAATGGTGCCTCACTTGTGTGGGAGGCCCAAGTACCCGCGGCAGGCAAGGACAACAAACGTAGTGAGGCAACATCAAGATGGCCTATCGCCAAACCACCTGGTTTTTCAAGGGGGGTCACTTTGGTTTTTGGCCCGGTGCGCGGCGGCCATCTAGGGAAACCTACCAAACCCAGGCATTTTTGAAAACTAGACACCCGGCGGCTTCCAGGGAGGTATGGCTTGCGTGGATCCCCCAACGTTTCCTTACCCAGAATCCCCTGCAAACCTCATTTTTTGCTCAACAAATCACTTTTTTCACACATTTTGGGGTGGGAAAGTAGTGGAATCACTGGGCTCACACAAATTTACCACCACCCAGCGTTCCCCCAGGTCTCCCGGTAAAAATGGTGCCTCACTTGTGTGGGAGGCCCAAGTACCCGCGGCAGGCAAGGGCCCCAAACGTAGTGAGGCGACATCAAGATGGCCTATCGCCAAACCACCTGGTTTTTCAAGGGGGGTCACTTTGGTTTTTGGCCCGGTGCGCGGCGGCCATCTAGGGAAACCTACCAAACCCAGGCATTTTTGAAAACTAGACACCCGGCGGCTTCCAGGGAGGTATGGCTTGCATGGATCCCCCAACGTTTCCTTACCCAGAATCCCCTGCAAACCTCATTTTTTGCTCAAAAAATCACTTTTTTCACACATTTTGGGGTGGGAAAGTAGTGGCATCACCGGGCTCACACAAATTTACCACCACCCAGCGTTCCCCCAGGTCTCCCGGTAAAAATGGTGCCTCACTTGTGTGGGAGGCCCAAGTACCCGCGGCAGGCAAGGGCCCCAAACGTAGTGAGGCGACATCAAGATGGCCTATCGCCAAACCACCTGGTTTTTCAAGGGGGGTCACTTTGGTTTTTGGCCCGGTGCGCGGCGGCCATCTAGGGAAACCTACCAAACCCAGGCATTTTTGAAAACTAGACACCCGGCGGCTTCCAGGGAGGTATGGCTTGCGTGGATCTCCCAACGTTTCCTTACCCAGAATCCCCTGCAAACCTCATTTTTTGCTCAAAAAATCACTTTTTTCACACATTTTGGGGTGGGAAAGTAGTGGCATCACCGGGCTCACACAAATTTACCACCACCCAGCGTTCCCCCAGGTCTCCCGGTAAAAATGGTGCCTCACTTGTGTGGGAGGCCCAAGTACCCGCGGCAGGCAAGGGCCCCAAACGTAGTGAGGCGACATCAAGATGGCCTATCGCCAAACCACCTGGTTTTTCAAGGGGGGTCACTTTGGTTTTTGGCCCGGTGCGCGGCGGCCATCTAGGGAAACCTACCAAACCCAGGCATTTTTGAAAACTAGACACCCGGCGGCTTCCAGGGAGGTATGGCTTGCGTGGATCCCCCAACGTTTCCTTACCCAGAATCCCCTGCAAACCTCATTTTTTGCTCAAAAAATCACTTTTTTCACACATTTTGGGGTGGGAAAGTAGTGGCATCACCGGGCTCACACAAATTTACCACCACCCAGCGTTCCCCCAGGTCTCCCGGTAAAAATGGTGCCTCACTTGTGTGGGAGGCCCAAGTACCCGCGGCAGGCAAGGGCCCCAAACGTAGTGAGGCGACATCAAGATGGCCTATCGCCAAACCACCTGGTTTTTCAAGGGGGGTCACTTTGGTTTTTGGCCCGGTGCGCGGCGGCCATCTAGGGAAACCTACCAAACCCAGGCATTTTTGAAAACTAGACACCCGGCGGCTTCCAGGGAGGTATGGCTTGCGTGGATCCCCCAACGTTTCCTTACCCAGAATCCCCTGCAAACCTCATTTTCTGCTCAAAAAATCACTTTTTTCACACATTTTGGTGTGGGAAAGTAGTGGCATCACCGGGCTCACACAAATTTACCACCACCCAGCGTTCCCCCAGGTCTCCCGGTAAAAATGGTGCCTCACTTGTGTGGGAGTCCCTAGTACCCGCGGCAGGCAAGGGCCCCAAACGTAGTGAGGCGACATCAAGATGGCCTATCGCCAAACCACCTGGTTTTTCAAGGGGGGTCACTTTGGTTTTTGGCCCGGTGCGCGGCGGCCATCTAGGGAAACCTACCAAACCCAGGCATTTTTGAAAACTAGACACCCGGCGGCTTCCAGGGAGGTATGGCTTGCGTGGATCCCCCAACGTTTCCTTACCCAGAATCCCCTGCAAACCTCATTTTTTGCTCAAAAAATCACTTTTTTCACACATTTTGGGGTGGGAAAGTAGTGGCATCACCGGGCTCACACAAATTTACCACCACCCAGCGTTCCCCCAGGTCTCCCGGTAAAAATGGTGCCTCACTTGTGTGGGAGGCCCAAGTACCCGCGGCAGGCAAGGGCCCCAAACGTAGTGAGGCGACATTTGGGATAGGCCATCTTGATGTCGCCTCACTACGTTTGTTGTCCTTGCCTGCCGCGGGTACTTGGGCCTCCCACACAAGACAGGCACCATTTTTACCGGGAGACCTGGGGGAACGCTGGGTGGTGGTAAATTTGTGTGAGCCCGGTGATGCCACTACTTTCCCACCCCAAAATGTGTGAAAAAGGTGATTTTTTGAGCAAAAAATGAGGTTTGCAGGGGATTCTGGGTAAGGAAACGTTGGGGGATCCACGCAAGCCATACCTCCCTGGAAGCCGCCGGGTGTCTAGTTTTCAAAAATGCCTGGGTTTGGTAGGTTTCCCTAGATGGCCGCCGTGCACCGGGCCAAAAACCAAAGTGACCCCCCTTGCAAAACCAGGTGGTTTGGCGATAGGCCATCTTGATGTCGCCTCACTACGTTTGGGGCCCTTGCCTGCCGCGGGTACTTGGGCCTCCCACACAAGTGAGGCACCATTTTTACCGGGAGACCTGGGGGAACGCTGGGTGGTGGTAAATTTGTGTGAGCCCGGTGATGCCACTACTTTCCCACCCCAAAATGTGTGAAAAAAGTGATTTTTTGAGCAAAAAATGAGGTTTGCAGGGGATTCTGGGTAAGGAAACGTTGGGGGATCCACGCAAGCCATACCTCCCTGGAAGCCGCCGGGTGTCTAGTTTTCAAAAATGCCTGGGTTTGGTAGGTTTCCCTAGATGGCCGCCGCGCACCGGGCCAAAAACCAAAGTGACCCCCCTTGCAAAACCAGGTGGTTTGGCGATAGGCCATCTTGATGTCGCCTCACTACGTTTGGGGCCCTTGCCTGCCGCGGGTACTTGGGCCTCCCACACAAGTGAGGCACCATTTTTACCGGGAGACCTGGGGGAACGCTGGGTGGTGGTAAATTTGTGTGAGCCCGGTGATGCCACTACTTTCCCACCCCAAAATGTGTGAAAAAAGTGATTTTTTGAGCAAAAAATGAGGTTTGCAGGGGATTCTGGGTAAGGAAACGTTGGGGGATCCACGCAAGCCATACCTCCCTGGAAGCCGCCGGGTGTCTAGTTTTCAAAAATGCCTGGGTTTGGTAGGTTTCCCTAGATGGCCGCCGCGCACCGGGCCAAAAACCAAAGTGACCCCCCTTGCAAAACCAGGTGGTTTGGCGATAGGCCATCTTGATGTCGCCTCACTACGTTTGGGGCCCTTGCCTGCCGCGGGTACTTGGCCCTCCCACACAAGTGAGGCACCATTTTTACCGGGAGACCTGGGGAAACGCTGGGTGGTGGTAAATTTGTGTGAGCCCGGTGATGCCACTACTTTCCCACCCCAAAATGTGTGAAAAAAGTGATTTTTTGAGCAAAAAAAGAGGTTTGCAGGGGATTCTGGGTAAGGAAACGTTGGGGGATCCACGCAAGCTATACCTCCCTGGAAGCCGCCGGGTGTCTAGTTTTCAAAAATGCCTGGGTTTGGTAGGTTTCCCTAGATGGCCGCCGCGCACCGGGCCAAAAACCAAAGTGACCCCCCTTGCAAAACCAGGTGGTTTGGCGATAGGCCATTTTGATGTCGCCTCACTACGTTTGGGGCCCTTGCCTGCCGCGGGTACTTGGGCCTCCCACACAAGTGAGGCACCATTTTTACCGGGAGACCTGGGGGAACGCTGGGTGGTGGTAAATTTGTGTGAGCCCGGTGATGCCACTACTTTCCCACCCCAAAATGTGTGAAAAAAGTGATTTTTTGAGCAAAAAATGAGGTCTGCAGGGGATTCTGGGTAAGGAAACGTTGGGGGATCCACGCAAGCCATACCTCCCTGGAAGCCGCCGGGTGTCTAGTTTTCAAAAATGCCTGGGTTTGGTAGGTTTCCCTAGATGGCCGCCGCGCACCGGGCCAAAAACCAAAGTGACCCCCCTTGCAAAACCAGGTGGTTTGGCGATAGGCCATCTTGATGTCGCCTCACTACGTTTGGGGCCCTTGCCTGCCGCGGGTACTTGGCCCTCCCACACAAGTGAGGCACCATTTTTACCGGGAGACCTGGGGGAACGCTGGGTGGTGGTAAATTTGTGTGAGCCCGGTGATGCCACTACTTTCCCACCCCAAAATGTGTGAAAAAAGTGATTTTTTGAGCAAAAAATGAGGTTTGCAGGGGTTTCTGGGTAAGGAAACGTTGGGGGATCCACGCAAGCCATACCTCCCTGGAAGCCGCCGGGTGTCTAGTTTTCAAAAATGCCTGGGTTTGGTAGGTTTCCCTAGATGGCCGCCGCGCACCGGGCCAAAAACCAAAGTGACCCCCCTTGCAAAACCAGGTGGTTTGGCGATAGGCCATTTTGATGTCGCCTCACTACGTTTGGGGCCCTTGCCTGCCGCGGGTACTTGGCCCTCCCACACAAGTGAGGCACCATTTTTACCGGGAGACCTGGGGGAACGCTGGGTGGTGGTAAATTTGTGTGAGCCCGGTGATGCCACTACTTTCCCACCCCAAAATGTGTGAAAAAAGTGATTTTTTGAGCAAAAATTGAGGTTTGCAGGGGATTCTGGGTAAGGAAACGTTGGGGGATCCACGCAAGCCATACCTCCCTGGAAGCCGCCGGGTGTCTAGTTTTCAAAAATGCCTGGGTTTGGTAGGTTTCCCTAGATGGCCGCCGCGCACCGGGCCAAAAACCAAAGTGACCCCCCTTGCAAAACCAGGTGGTTTGGCGATAGGCCATTTTGATGTCGCCTCACTACGTTTGGGGCCCTTGCCTGCCGCGGGTACTTGGCCCTCCCACACAAGTGAGGCACCATTTTTACCGGGAGACCTGGGGGAACGCTGGGTGGTGGTAAATTTGTGTGAGCCCGGTGATGCCACTACTTTCCCACCCCAAAATGTGTGAAAAAAGTGATTTTTTGAGCAAAAAAAGAGGTTTGCAGGGGATTCTGGGTAAGGAAACGTTGGGGGATCCACGCAAGCTATACCTCCCTAGAAGCCGCCGGGTGTCTAGTTTTCAAAAATGCCTGGGTTTGGTAGGTTTCCCTAGATGGCCGCCGCGCACCGGGCCAAAAACCAAAGTGACCCCCCTTGCAAAACCAGGTGGTTTGGCGATAGGCCATTTTGATGTCGCCTCACTACGGTTGGGGCCCTTGCCTGCCGCGGGTACTTGGGCCTCCCACACAAGTGAGGCACCATTTTTACCGGGAGACCTGGGGGAACGCTGGGTGGTGGTAAATTTGTGTGAGCCCGGTGATGCCACTACTTTCCCACCCCAAAATGTGTGAAAATAGTGATTTTTTGAGCAAAAAATGAGGTTTGCAGGGGATTCTGGGTAAGGAAACGTTGGGGGATCCACGCAAGCCATACCTCCCTGGAAGCCGCCGGGTGTCTAGTTTTCAGAAATGCGTGGGTTTGCTAGGTTTCCCTAGGTGCCGGCAGGGCTAGGGTACAAAATCTACAGCTAGTCACTTTGCCAAAAAAAGGGTCATTTTTCGCTGCAAAACCACGTTGCGTTTTGCGCCGTTTCCTGTCGCGGGCACTAGGCCGACCCGCACAAGTGAGGTACCATTTTTCTCGTAGGACTTTGGGGAACGCGGGGTGGGTGGAAATTTGTGGATCCACGCAGATTCCAGAACTTTCCATCACAGAAATGTGGGGAAAATTTGTTTTTTTTGTCAATTTTTTACGTTTGCAAGGGATTCTGGGTAACAGACCATGGTGGGAGGCAGTCAAGTCACCCCATCCTGGATTCCCCTGGGTGTCTAGTTTTCAAAAATGTATAGGTTTGCTAGGTTTCCCTAGGTGCCGGCAGGGCTAGGGTACAAAATCTACAGCTAGTCACTTTGCCAAAAAAAGGGTCATTTTTCACTGCAAAACCACGTTGCGTTTTGCGCCGTTTCCTGTCGCGGGCACTAGGCCGACCCGCACAAGTGAGGTACCATTTTTCTCGTAGGACTTTGGGGAACGCGGGGTGGGTGGAAATTTGTGGATCCACGCAGATTCCAGAACTTTCCATCACAGAAATGTGGGGAAAATGTGTTTTTTTTGTCGATTTTTTACGTTTGCAAGGGATTCTGGGTAACAGACCATGGTGGGAGGCAGTCAAGTCACCCCATCCTGGATTACCCTGGGTGTCTAGTTTTCAAAAATGTATAGGTTTGCTAGGTTTCCCTAGGTGCCGGCAGGGCTAGGGTACAAAATCTACAGCTAGTCACTTTGCCAAAAAAAGGGTCATTTTTCACTGCAAAACCACGTTGCGTTTTGCGCCGTTTCCTGTCGCGGGCACTAGGCCGACCCGCACAAGTGAGGTACCATTTTTCTCGTAGGACTTTGGGGAACGCGGGGTGGGTGGAAATTTGTGGATCCACGCAGATTCCAGAACTTTCCATCACAGAAATGTGGGGAAAATGTGTTTTTTTTGTCAATTTTTTACGTTTGCAAGGGATTCTGGGTAACAGACCATGGTGGGAGGCAGTCAAGTCACCCCATACTGGATTCCCCTGGGTGTCTAGTTTTCAAAAATGTATAGGTTTGCTAGGTTTCCCTAGGTGCCGGCAGGGCTAGGGTACAAAATCTACAGCTAGTCACTTTGCCAAAAAAAGGGTCATTTTTCACTGCAAAACCACGTTGCGTTTTGCGCTGTTTCCTGTCGCGGGCACTAGGCCGACCCGCACAAGTGAGGTACCATTTTTCTCGTAGGACTTTGGGGAACGCGGGGTGGGTGGAAATTTGTGGATCCACGCAGATTCCAGAACTTTCCATCACAGAAATGTGGGGAAAATGTGTTTTTTTTGTCAATTTTTTACGTTTGCAAGGGATTCTGGGTAACAGACCATGGTGGGAGGCAGTCAAGTCACCCCATCCTGGATTCCCCTGGGTGTCTAGTTTTCAAAAATGTATAGGTTTGCTAGTTTTCCCTAGGTGCCGGCAGGGCTAGGGTACAAAATCTACAGCTAGTCACTTTGCCAAAAAAAGGGTCATTTTTCGCTGCAAAACCACGTTGCGTTTTGCGCCGTTTCCTGTCGCGGGCACTAGGCCGACCCGCACAAGTGAGGTACCATTTTTCTCGTAGGACTTTGGGGAACGCGGGGTGGGTGGAAATTTGTGGATCCACGCAGATTCCAGAACTTTCCATCACAGAAATGTGGGGAAAATGTGTTTTTTTTGTCAATTTTTTACGTTTGCAAGGGATTCTGGGTAACAGACCATGGTGGGAGGCAGTCAAGTCACCCCATCCTGGATTCCCCTGGGTGTCTAGTTTTCAAAAGTGTATAGGTTTGCTAGGTTTCCCTAGGTGCCGGCAGGGCTAGGGTACAAAATCTACAGCTAGTCACTTTGCCAAAAAAAGGGTCATTTTTCACTGCAAAACCACGTTGCGTTTTGCGCCGTTTCCTGTCGCGGGCACTAGGCCGACCCGCACAAGTGAGGTACCATTTTTCTCGTAGGACTTTGGGGAACGCGGGGTGGGTGGAAATTTGTGGATCCACGCAGATTCCAGAACTTTCCATCACAGAAATGTGGGGAAAATGTGTTTTTTTTGTCAATTTTTTACGTTTGCAAGGGATTCTGGGTAACAGACCATGGTGGGAGGCAGTCAAGTCACCCCATCCTGGATTCCCCTGGGTGTCTAGTTTTCAAAAATGTATAGGTTTGCTAGGTTTCCCTAGGTGCCGGCAGGGCTAGGGTACAAAATCTACAGCTAGTCACTTTGCCAAAAAAAGGGTCATTTTTCACTGCAAAACCACGTTGCGTTTTGCGCCGTTTCCTGTCGCGGGAACTAGGCCGACCCGCACAAGTGAGGTACCATTTTTCTCGTAGGACTTTGGGGAACGCGGGGTGGGTGGAAATTTGTGGATCCACGCAGATTCCAGAACTTTCCATCACAGAAATGTGGGGAAAATGTGTTTTTTTTGTCAATTTTTTACGTTTGCAAGGGATTCTGGGTAACAGACCATGGTGGGAGGCAGTCAAGTCACCCCATCCTGGATTCCCCTGGGTGTCTAGTTTTCAAAAATGTATAGGTTTGCTAGGTTTCCCTAGGTGCCGGCAGGGCTAGGGTACAAAATCTACAGCTAGTCACTTTGCCAAAAAAAGGGTCATTTTTCACTGCAAAACCACGTTGCGTTTTGCGCTGTTTCCTGTCGCGGGCACTAGGCCGACCCGCACAAGTGAGGTACCATTTTTCTCGTAGGACTGTGGGGAACGCGGGGTAGGTGGAAATTTGTGGATCCACGCAGATTCCAGAACTTTCCATCACAGAAATGTGGGGAAAATGTGTTTTTTTTGTCAATTTTTTATGTTTGCAAGGGATTCTGGGTAACAGACCATGGTGGGAGGCAGTCAAGTCACCCCATCCTGGATTCCCCTGGGTGTCTAGTTTTCAAAAATGTATAGGTTTGCTAGTTTTCCCTAGGTGCCGGCAGGGCTAGGGTACAAAATCTACAGCTAGTCACTTTGCCAAAAAAAGGGTCATTTTTCACTGCAAAACCACGTTGTGTTTTGCGCCGTTTCCTGTCGCGGGCACTAGGCCGACCCGCACAAGTGAGGTACCATTTTTCTCGTAGGACTTTGGGGAACGCGGGGTGGGTGGAAATTTGTGGATCCACGCAGATTCCAGAACTTTCCATCACAGAAATGTGGGGAAAATGTGTTTTTTTTGTCAATTTTTTACGTTTGCAAGGGATTCTGGGTAACAGACCATGGTGGGAGGCAGTCAAGTCACCCCATCCTGGATTCCCCTGGGTGTCTAGTTTTCAAAAATGTATAGGTTTGCTAGGTTTCCCTAGGTGCCGGCAGGGCTAGGGTACAAAATCTACAGCTAGTCACTTTGCCAAAAAAAGGGTCATTTTTCACTGCAAAACCACGTTGCGTTTTGCGCCGTTTCCTGTCGCGGGCACTAGGCCGACCCGCACAAGTGAGGTACCATTTTTCTCGTAGGACTTTGGGGAACGCGGGGTGGGTGGAAATTTGTGGATCCACGCAGATTTCAGAACTTTCCATCACAGAAATGTGGGGAAAATGTGTTTTTTTTGTCAATTTTTTACGTTTGCAAGGGATTCTGGGTAACAGACCATGGTGGGAGGCAGTCAAGCCACCCCATCCTGGATTCCACTGGGTGTCTAGTTTTCAAAAATGTATAGGTTTGCTAGGTTTCCTGTACTGCTTGATTTTCCCGGCCTTTCCTTGTGTTAACGGGTGACTAGTGTGACTTCAGTCTCTTTCCATCCAAGTCTAAGGGTTAGAGTAGTGAATGGAGCCTATTTACTAGGCACTTTGACATGATCCGGTGCTCTTCCCCATAGATCAGGGCTTACACACATAGCCTAGGGGATAGATTCGTTAGTATTAGGGATAACCTGTCCTGTAGTGAGGGTATTTCATGGAGCCGTGCTAAATTCAGGCCTGGTAGGCCTCAAACGGGAGAGACTCCATCTTTCTTTCTGCTCCGGCAGCTTGGGAAGCTTCTAGGTCGAGGGTGATGTTTTAGTTATGAGGTGTTATTCGCTTGGAGAGAACCGGTTCAGGCCGGCCCTTATCGAAGGATTGTATTTTTCTTCATGCCGAAGACACTACATCAGGCCGGCCGGCTGGGAACGTGTCCTTGGCACGGGGAGGTACAAGAATTCGGTGGGCGGTAGGTTACGGGCTGGAATTTTCCATGAGAGAATGCACCTCCATATTAGTGAAAGTCTGAGGCAGATACTGGCACTTGCTTGTAGTCCGTAAGCGGCACCTGGCCGTTAGCAGAAAAGCTACTACTTATTTCAGGGAAGACAGATGACGAACTGGAAGGTGAAGAAAGACCAAGAAATAGATATTCCAAAGAGAAGAGAGTAGCCGATGAGGAAGAGGTCCCAGTGACTCGGAGAAAGAGAAGGGAGTAGATCCGTGACTGCGGAGGTGTGACTTCCAGGCGAAGCCGAGGCACAGACGAGAAGGGAACCTAGATGACCATTGAGTGCAGGCTACATACGACCAAGGTGATGTCGACCCCGTTTTACTAGAGTGTACAACTTAATCTTTCGCTTTTCTTTGCAGGTTATGATATATATATATATACTATGTTTTGTGAGTGTGTATGTAGTAACTAAATAAAGTATATAGTTTGTAGTGAATCAACATTTGCTGCGTGTTCTTGTATAAGAGGGTAGCCTATTCTTCTAATCAGTTGTGACTTGAAATGAACAGATGCTAACCCTGATCAGGTAAGTGGTAACTGGATAAGGGAGAAGGGAGTCCCTCGAACTGGAGAACCGGTTGTGCTCAACTAGCGGTCTTTGTGTGATCTGATATATATAGTAACACTGATTCCCCTGTCGTATGTCATGGTAATAATAGGATGAGCTCGTGCTAAGGCTGCCGGCTGGGCAGGAAGTCCTGGGTCTGTTTGAGACCGCGAGGCTGCCACTTGTCTGAGGCTGCCGTCTGGGCAGGAAGTCCTGGGTCCGTTTGGGACCGCGAGGCTGGAGCTGCCGTCTGGGCAGGAAGTCCTGGGTCTGTTTGAGACCGCGAGGCTGCCACTTGTCTGAGGCTGCCGTCTGGGCAGGAAGTCCTGGGTCCGTTTGGGACCGCGAGGCTGCTACTTGTCTAAGGCTGCCGTCTGGGCAGGAAGTTCTGGGTCCGTTTGGGACCGCGAGGCTGGGGCTGCCGTCTGGGCAGGAAGTCCTGGGTCCGTTTGGGACCGCGAGGCTGCTACTTGTCTGAGGCTGCCGTCTGGGCAGGAAGTCCTGGGTCCGTTTGGGACCGCGAGGCTGGAGCTGCCGTCTGGGTAGGAAGTCCTGGGTCTGTTTGAGACCGCGAGGCCGCCACCTGTCAGAGGCTGCCGTCTGGGCAGGAAGTCCTGGGTCCACTTAGAACCGCGAGGCTGCCACTTGTATTATAAGAGGTCTTGATATATATAATAGGAATTCCCTGTCCTTAGGTGGTACACATATATGTGGTTATTTAGGTGTAAATAGGCCCTAGGGAGGGGGTAACGTTCTGGTTTGGGTCAGGGAGGCTCTGTTGAGCGGGTTCTATCTGATCCGAAGACCCAAGCAGAACATTTGGCGTCACGAACCGTTTACGAAACTTGTGTGCGTTGTGATTGTCTTGTGTTTGCTTTTGGCGCGTGCGTGGTTCTCTTTGCATTCTCTTTTATTATATATGTGTGTATTGTTTTTTTTTTTTTTTTTCTCTTCTTCTCTCTTCCTTTCTTTCCTCTCCATTTCTTTTTTTTTTTCTCTCACGATGTTTTCTAAAAAATCTAAATCTACTTTTAAGTTGCCCGTTGATATTCCCGGATGGGATTCAACGCCTTATGGAGCCTTAGCCCGTGAGTGGGCTGACTCTACTGGTTTGAGTGAAAATTGGAATTCTTCTTTGGAGTCGGCGGAACCGGCTAATGTGATTGCTTGTTTGCAGAAGGCACCTGTATTGAAGGGTGAGGAGATTCCCGTTTTGGGGCGCAGAGGTTGGGTTCTTCTGTCTGCGTATCGGATTCTGCATGAGAGATTATTGAAATTACAGATCTCTCTTAAGGATGTGGAAGCACACTTTGTTGAGGTTCAGAATTCTCATACTTTGTTGCGGTGTCAAAATAAGTTGCTTTCTGACAAACTTGACACTTACCAAACGATTGCCGAAAGGGCGGCTGTGCGGATTGCTCGTTATAAATACAAAAACAGGCGCGGTCGGGTTTCGACGCGAAAGGTGCGTCTAGTCGTGGCGAAAGCTGGACTAGATTGGAATCCTGATGAATGGGATGGTAATATCTGGAACTCGAGTGCCTCTTGTTCCTCGGGTGAGGAGTCTGTCAAGCGCGAGTCCTCTCGTTCCCGTCATGAATGTAAGTCTACTTCCCGCACCTCGGAAGGTGTACCATGTGATGGTGCTCGTTCTTCGGGTGGGATCGATGCCCCTTACACTGATTGTCCCTCTACGAGCACTGATCGGGTTCCTTGTGATGCTCGTCCTGCGGTCTCTGCGCATCCAGTTTTTCGTCGGAAGTTGCAGCAGTCTCCCAATGCTCCGCAGGGTGTTTCTTTAGACTGTTTAGAAGACTTTACTCAACAAGAAATTAGTGATATTTTGCAGCGATTTCGGCAGCGGGCTGGTGAGACCTTACTGACATGGATGGTGCGCCTTTATGAACTGGGCGCTGCTGGTATTATGCTGGATACTGGCGATTGTTTGAAATTTTGTTCTTTGAGTTTGGATTCTACTGTGCAGGATCATTTTCGTAACTATAATGGTGGTGGTCAAATTTCTTTACTCCAATTGGCGACTGAGGGTTGTAATATAAAATATCCTACTGAATCTGACTGGCCTGTCAATGACAAGCCGTGGTATACCTTGCGTGATGCTGCGCAACGTCTTAAGGAGGAGGTGATGAAAACGGCTATTTTTCTGGGTACTGCTGACAGGTTGCTTGATGGGATGTTGACGTCTTCTGTGCGGAATCGTATTATTCGTTCTTCTCCTGTCGCCTATAAGCAGGTCATGATGACTTTATTGATTAACCAGACTGGTAATGTGTTATCTACGGTGTTGGAATCGGTGCGCCAACTCGGTGAGTTGGGTGAATGGTTTAAACCTGAACGTCAGTCCCGATCTGACACTCGTACTCCTGGTGAAAATAAATTTACTAGACGTGATATCTTTTCTGGTCTTTTGGCTGATGGTGTGCGTCGGGAAGACATTGATGGTGAGACTACTGCTCGTTTGTGGGAGTTGTTTCGCAAACGGGGCTTGGATCGAAAGGAGGGCGCCCGGCGTGTTCGGACGACTGAGTGTGATCGTGGTTGTTCTGACGGTAGCGGTGATGATGACCGCCGTGGGCGCTCTGATCGTCGTGATGATCGGCGTTCTGTACGTGATGTGTCCCCCCATCGAGAGAGAGACAGGGAGAGAGAGGGGGAAAGGGAAAGGGGGAGAAATGATTATGCTTACAGCAGGCGTAGAGATGATAAGGATCAATCTCCTGAGTTGAGGAGGAGAGAGGATCGTCACAGTTTGGTTGATCGTAACCCGCGGTACAATACTGAAGACTCGAACCCGTTCCGTACGGGGAATGGATATGAACAGGAGGTACCGATACCTAAAAAACGTGAGAGTCTTTATCCTGATTTGTCCTGGTACACAGAATGCAGTAAGAATGACTAGGAAATAGGTCAAGCTCCGGTACACAGATGGGCTCATAGAGATAATAGACCCTATGTAGATATTGATATTTATTGGAGACATCGTAATATCCAAAGGGCCCGAGCATTGGTAGATACAGGAGCGGAGGCCACTCTTATTCATGGAAAATCAAAGAAGTTTACAGGTCAGCCTTTTACTATTACCGGATTAGGTGGAAAAGAAACCCCTGCAGTTCAAACTTTGCTTGAAATGAGAATAGGTAGAATCCCTAGAAAAGAATATTCTGTATTAGTGGTGCCACTCTTAGAATTCATAATTGGAATTGACATTTTGAAAGGAATGACGTTGCATCTTGATGATGGGTGTTACCAATTTGGAACGACGCATTATATATCGTCCAGACCTATACGGGTTGGTCGTTTAAGAATGCCCCCCATACAAGTTCCCCAGGCGACCAAAGTGGTCTGTCAGAAGCAGTATCGTATTCCAGGTGGTCATGAGGAGATTAGTACCACTATTCAGGAGTTGGTGGATGCAGGTGTTATAACTCCAGTTACTTCTGCTTGGAATAATCCTGTTTGGCCGGTGCGTAAGAGTGATAATTCTTGGCGCATGACTGTTGATTATCGAGAATTGAACAAACACACGCCCTCTTTGACTGTCGCAGTACCGGATGTTATTACCCTAATTGAAAGAATCCAAAAACATCCAGGTACATGGTATGCGTCCATTGATATTGCTAATGCTTTCTTTTCTATTCCAATTGCCCCTGAGTGTCAGGAACAGTTCAGTTTTACGTGGAACGGGCGTCAGATGACGTTTAGAAGTCTTCCTCAGGGCTATGTGCATAGTCCTACGATATGTCACCGGCTGGTGGCAGAGCATTTGGCTGAGGTACCGGTTCATCCCCAAATTCAGATATGTCATTATATTGATGATGTTTTGATCCAAGGCGAAACACAAGAGGATGTTCAGACACAATTAGACAGAGTCATTGAGTGTCTGCGTGAGAAAGGTTGGGAAATCAACCAGGATAAATTACAAGGTCCGTCCCAGGCTGTAAAATTTTTGGGTATTAATTGGCATGAGGGGCACCGTGAAGTGATCCCTCAAGTTAAACAGAAGATTCTTGATTTTTCAGTTCCGAGGAATAGAAAGGAAGCCCAAAGCTTCATTGGTTTATTTGGTTTTTGGCGCCAGCATATTCCTCATTTGAGTCAAATATTGGCCCCCTTGTACCGGGTTACACGTAAAAGGAATGCATTTGAATGGGATAAGTCACAGCAAGATGCGTTTAGCCTGGCAAAAGAGGCAATTCAACATGCTATGGATTTATGGCCTGTACGTGATGGTGATGTGGATTTGAATGTGTCTGTACAGGGCCCTTATGCAAATTGGAGTTTGTGGCAGAAACAAGGCAGAAGTAAAGTACCGTTAGGTTTTTGGACCAAAAAGCTACCTGATGCTGGTGAGCGTTATACACCCTTTGAGAAACAGTTACTTGCTTGTTATTGGGCTTTGGTGGATACCGAGCAATTGACTTTGGGACATGATATATTCTTGCGTCCTGAAATTCCTATCATGCAGTGGGTTCTGAGTTCACAGAGAACTCACCGAATTGGGCATGCTCAAGAGGCGAGCGTGATTAAATGGAAATGGTACATACAAGACAGGGCACGTGTGGGCCCGAAAGGAGTTGCTTCTTTACATGAGCAGGTGGCGCGAGCACCGTCGACTGAGACTGAGAGTGAGTGTTCCGTACCTTTAGCGCAGGAGTCTCCTGTTAAATGGGGTAGACCTTTTGATGATTTGTCCGCAGCGGACAGAAATCATGTTTGGTTCACAGATGGTTCAGCGAAGTTTATAGGGACGACACGGCACTGGAAGGCGGTGTCCTATAATCCGATCACGCAGAAACTGCTGAGCACAACTGGTGAAGGGAAGAGCAGCCAATTTGCCGAGCTTTACGCTGTTTACCAAGTTTTGAAACAAGAGTTACCTGGTACATGTCATATTTTCACCGATTCTTGGTCCACTGCCAATGGACTGGCTGTTTGGTTGCCGACTTGGCATTCCCATAATTGGAGGTTACACTCCAAGGAATTGTGGGGAAAAGAGTTATGGCAAGAGATTTGGGAGATGCTCCCACAGAGTACTGTTACAGTCTTCCATGTGGATGCCCACACCCCGATAGACTCCCTTGACAAATTTTTTCATAACATTGCAGATGAGAAATCTAAAATTGCTGAGGCAGTGGTGGACAGGCAAGATTCTGATATTGCGGGATTGGCGAAATGGGCACACCAGAAGGCAGGACATTTTGGAGAGAAGGCCACTAGCAGGTGGGCTGCTGATCGAGGAATTTATATTCCACTAGATCTAATTAAAAATGTTATTTTACATTGTCCCGTTTGTCAACATATCAGACAGCGTAAGGTACCCCAAATTGTTAAAGGTCATTTACATCGCGGGAAACTGCCCGCTCAAATTTGGCAGATTGATTACATCGGTCCACTTCCCATGAGTAGGAATTGTCAATATGTTTGCACAATTGTCGATACATATAGTGGCTTGCTGGTAGCCCTCCCATGTAAGCAAGCTACCCAATTGAATACCATCAAAACATTAGAATTGATTATGATGTATTATGGTGTGCCATTCCAAATTCAATCTGATAATGCATCCCATTTTCGTGGAAGATTGGTACAGGAATTCTGTGCGGAAAATAATATTGAATGGATATTCCATATACCCTATTACCCGCAGGCCTCGGGCCTGGTGGAAAGATTGAATGGCCTGTTAAAGGACCAATTGCGCAAGTTAACAGATGACAAGTATAAAAATTGGCGAGACTTTCTACCCCAAGCACTATTGATTTTAAATAATCGTCCTTTTTTAAATGCTGAATCTCCACTTATGCGTTTGTTTCCCCCGAATGTTCAGACTATGCCTAATGAAATCAGAGAAACTGTGATGTATTGGGAAATTACTCCCGGAGCTCTGGCTCCATGCAGAGCGACCCCAGGGTCGGCAGGTTTAGACTTGCATGCCATGGATGACACCGTTCTAGAAAGTAAGAATCGGGTCATCATTGCTACCGGTGTTGGTATTCATATACCACCTGGGAATTTTGGATTGATCGCCCCTAGATCGGGGCTGGCTGTAAAAGGCATCCAGGTGCTTGGAGGTGTAATTGACAGTGACTATTAGGGAGAGATTAAGGTACTTCTGCTAAATAGCAGTGAGGTTGACTTACTGATACACCGCACTGACCGAGTGGCTCAATTACTCATTATGCCTGTTTTCAGTGGTGAAATACTGAAAGGCACTGCCCCAACTTTGCTAACTGTATGAGGCCAGAAAGGTTTTGGCTCTACGGATAACCCTGGGGCCAGGGTTTGGGTGCAGTCGCCTAAGAGTCCCCCTGAACAAGCAGAGGTCATTGCCACCGGTCAGGACAATACCATTTTGGTTATGAGGCCATGGAAAGATAGCTGGGAAGCAGTCCCAGCTGATAAATGTTATTTACGAGAATGATTAATGCCTGTATTTGGTTCTCTTTCAGATCATTCTTTGGACTGTTGCTGCAGGATGTGTCGGAACTGGACTCCTTTTGGGATGGTTCGACGAGAGAGAAGGGATTCCGTCAACCCGGGATGAACTGAGAACCCGAGTGTTGCGTTCCTTCAATGCGTGGGATTCATCATCGAACTTTTGGACACTACTGGCCAAGAGAGTGACTGATGCCCCTCACTTCTGTTTGACACCGATGAGATCTGTACGTGACATTCTGGCGACTTGTCTAGTTGCTGTCCCCGCCTCATTGGAGACTTTAGTTCATATTTTTAATGTTTCGAAGGCTCGTCCCAATATTCTCCTGGGTGATTTTGCTACCCATACATATTGCCCCTTGTGCACTGAATTGCCGAATGAGCAACTCCCCATCCAGTCCCAAATAATTACGTATAATATCACACGAGGTGATCTATGCTTCTTTCTTACATGTAATCCTAGTGCAATCTCTGAATGTCTACGCCTAAAACTAAAAGGCGCCACTTCATTTACGTCTCATGAACGAACTTTGTGCTTTCAAAGGACACCAACCACATGTGTTTCAGTTCAGAACAATATGACTTGCAATAGTTTGGTAGTTACCCCCAGTCACTATCGTGCGATGTTACTACCTGCCGGATGGCTTTTCTCATGTGGTAATACTTCCTGGCCATATGTCCCTGCAAACATTTCCGGAGGCCCTTGTGCCATTACGAGACTCAGTTTGCTAATGTTTTCGTCACACCCGAATGCCAACTCTCGTGTGCTTCGAGATACTGTGATGTTACAGGAGGATTGTGACTCATCTTTGCATTTATATTCCAAG
Organism: Triturus cristatus; assembly: GCF_964204655.1. Lineage (NCBI taxonomy): Eukaryota > Metazoa > Chordata > Amphibia > Caudata > Salamandridae > Triturus > Triturus cristatus. Next base: position 1,195,993,191 of record NC_140591.1, read on the forward strand.
TCTGAATATCTTAGCCTAGCTGTTTCAATTATTGGTGTTCCTGCTTTGGCGGTTTATAATGCCAAATCCATTGGGAAAATGGCTTGCTGGATGGTGAAATCTATTAATCATACTTCTACAGTCTTGTCTGACTTGCTATTAGACGCCCAGGGTGAACGTAGGGCCATTTTGCAAAATAGAGCAGCCATTGATTATCTTTTGCTTAAACATGGACATGATTGCTCGGACTTTGAAGGCCTCTGCTGTTTTAACTTATCTGATCATACACAATCCATTCGTGCACACCTGGATAAGTTGCATGACTTGACGGAAGAAGTTAGAAAACACATTGATCAGGGCTGGTTTGACTGGCTCTTTAATTGGTTACCGGATATACACATGCTACGCCAAACATTAGGTGGCATTCTGATTGCTGTCGCTGTTTTGATTGTTATCTATTGCTTCATTCAGTGTATTCCTTCACTACTTCAATTCTGCACACTTGGTACTAGACGTAGATCAGTTAGCTTTGTTTCATATTATTCTTCCACAGATGTTAGCTCCATTTAATGAATGTATAATAGACTGAAGTCAAGGGTGAAATGTACTGCTCGATTTTCCCGGCCTTTCCTTGTGTTAACGGGTGACTAGTGTGACTTCAGTCTCTTTCCATCCAAGTCTAAGGGTTAGAGTAGTGAATGGAGCCTATTTACTAGGCACTTTGACATGATCCGGTGCTCTTCCCCATAGATCAGGGCTTACACACATAGCCTAGGGGATAGATTCATTAGTATTAGGGATAACCTGTCCTGTAGTGAGGGTATTTCATGGAGCCGTGCTAAATTCAGGCCTGGTAGGCCTCAAACGGGAGAGACTCCATCTTTCTTTCTGCTCCGGCAGCTTGGGAAGCTTCTAGGTCGAGGGTGATGTTTTAGTTATGAGGTGTTATTCGCTTGGAGAGAACCGGTTCAGGCCGGCCCTTATCGAAGGATTGTATTTTTCTTCATGCCGAAGACACTACATCAGGCCGGCCGGCTGGGAACGTGTCCTTGGCACGGGGAGGTACAAGAATTCGGTGGGCGGTAGGTTACAGGCTGGAATTTTCCATGAGAGAATGCACCTCCATATTAGTGAAAGTCTGAGGCAGATACTGGCACTTGCTTGTAGTCCGTAAGCGGCACCTGGCCGTTAGCAGAAAAGCTACTACTTATTTCAGGGAAGACAGATGACGAACTGGAAGGTGAAGAAAGACCAAGAAATAGATATTCCAAAGAGAAGAGAGTAGCCGATGAGGAAGAGGTCCCAGTGACTCGGAGAAAGAGAAGGGAGTAGATCCGTGACTGCGGAGGTGTGACTTCCAGGCGAAGCCGAGGCACAGACGAGAAGGGAACCTAGATGACCATTGAGTGCAGGCTACATACGACCAAGGTGATGTCGACCCCTTTTTACTAGAGTGTACAACTTAATCTTTCGCTTTTCTTTGCAGGTTATGATATATATATATATACTATGTTTTGTGAGTGTGTATGTAGTAACTAAATAAAGTATATAGTTTGTAGTGAATCAACATTTGCTGCGTGTTCTTGTATAAGAGGGTAGCCTATTCTTCTAATCAGTTGTGACTTGAAATGAACAGATGCTAACCCTGATCAGGTAAGTGGTAACTGGATAAGGGAGAAGGGAGTCCCTCGAACTGGAGAACCGGTTGTGCTCAACTAGCGGTCTTTGTGTGATCTGATATATATAGTAACACTGATTCCCCTGTCGTATGTCATGGTAATAATAGGATGAGCTCGTGCTAAGGCTGCCGGCTGGGCAGGAAGTCCTGGGTCTGTTTGAGACCGCGAGGCTGCCACTTGTCTGAGGCTGCCGTCTGGGCAGGAAGTCCTGGGTCCGTTTGGGACCGCGAGGCTGGAGCTGCCGTCTGGGCAGGAAGTCCTGGGTCTGTTTGAGACCGCGAGGCTGCCACTTGTCTGAGGCTGCCGTCTGGGCAGGAAGTCCTGGGTCCGTTTGGGACCGCGAGGCTGCTACTTGTCTAAGGCTGCCGTCTGGGCAGGAAGTCCTGGGTCCGTTTGGGACCGCGAGGCTGGGGCTGCCGTCTGGGCAGGAAGTCCTGGGTCCGTTTGGGACCGCGAGGCTGCTACTTGTCTGAGGCTGCCGTCTGGGCAGGAAGTCCTGGGTCCGTTTGGGACCGCGAGGCTGGAGCTGCCGTCTGGGTAGGAAGTCCTGGGTCTGTTTGAGACCGCGAGGCCGCCACCTGTCTGAGGCTGCCGTCTGGGCAGGAAGTCCTGGGTCCACTTAGAACCGCGAGGCTGCCACTTGTATTATAAGAGGTCTTGATATATATATATATAATAGGAATTCCCTGTCCTTAGGTGGTACACATATATGTGGTTATTTAGGTGTAAATAGGCCCTAGGGAGGGGGGTAACGTTCTGGTTTGGGTCAGGGAGGCTCTGTTGAGCGGGTTCTATCTGATCCGAAGACCCAAGCAGAACATTTCCCTAGGTGCCGGCAGGGCTAGGGTTCAAAATCTACAGCTAGTCACTTTGCCAAAAAAAGGGTCATTTTGCACTGCAAAACCACGTTGCGTTTTGCACCGTTTCCTGTCACGGGCACTATGCCGACCCGCACAAGTGAGGTACCATTTTTCTCGTAGGACTTTGGGGAACGCGGGGTGGGTGGAAATTTGTGGATCCACGCAGATTCCAGAACTTTCCATCACAGAAATGTGGGGAAAATGTGTTTTTTTTGTCAATTTTTTACGTTTGCAAGGGATTCTGGGTAACAGACCATGGTGGGAGGCAGTCAAGTCACCCCATCCTGGATTCCCCTGGGTGTCTAGTTTTCAAAAATGTATAGGTTTGCTAGTTTTCCCTAGGTGCTTGCAGGGCTAGGGTTCAAAATCTACAGCTAGTCACTTTGCCAAAAAAAGGGTCATTTTTCACTGCAAAACCACGTTGCGTTTTGCGCCGTTTCCTGTCGCGGGCACTAGGCCGACCCGCACAAGTGAGGTACCATTTTTCTCGTAAGACTTTGGGGAACGCGGGGTGGGTGGAAATTTGTGGATCCACGCAGATTCCAGAACTTTCCATCACAGAAATGTGGGGAAAATGTGTTTTTTTTTGTCAATTTTTTACGTTTGCAAGGGATTCTGGGTAACAGACCATGGTGGGAGGCAGTCAAGTCACCCCATCCTGGATTCCCCTGGGTGTCTAGTTTTCAAAAATGTATAGGTTTGCTAGGTTTCCCTAGGTGCCGGCAGGGCTAGGGTTCAAAAACTACAGCTAGACTCTTTGCAAAAAAAGTGTAAATTTTCAGTGTGAAAATGTGGTGTGTTCACCTTAGGTTTTGAGCCACTTCCTGTCGTGGGCACTATGCCTACCCACACAAGTGAGGTACCATTTTTATCGGGAGACTTAGGGTAGTTCAAATTTGTAAAGCAACTGTTATTACCTATTGATTTTTGATGCATTTCTCCCTTCCAAATGAAAGACATTGTGTAAAAAAAAAGTCATTTTGAAAAATGACCAATAATTGTCATGCAAATATGAGTATTCCCAATTTCGAAAATGTGCAAATATGCACTGTTTCTGAACTCTGTAATTTGTTCCCATTTCAGAAATACATAGGTGACTTTCATACCGATTTTTCCATGTATACATTTTCCCACAATAATTGCTATATACCCGGACCAAAAAAAAAAAACATTACAAAATGCTGCTCATTTTTCTACTCTGGGTTCGTTGGGCTCTTGGTGAACCTACAAGTCCTATATGTCCTCACAACCAGGAAGGTCTACCGGATGTAACGGTACATTGCTTTCAAAGAGATGTCATAATTCGAAGAAGTTACAGGTAAAAACGTTGACTCAAAAGGCTGCTTTTTTCAACAAATGTTTAATTTTTCCTATATTTGCCTGTAAATTTCTATAAAGAAACCTTGATGGATCTACACAAATGACCCCTTGCTGAATTCAGAATTTTGTCTACTTTTCAAAAATGTATAGCTTTCCAGGATCCATTATTGTTTTTGTACCCATTTCTACCGTTAACTGGAAGGAGGTTGAAAGCACAAAAAATAGCAAAAATAGGGTATGTCCCAGAAAAATGCCAAAACTGTGTAAAAAATGTTGGTTTTCTAACAAAATTCTGTCATTCCCTAAAAGCTGGAGAAATTGTGATTTCAGCCCCACAAACCCTTTTTTGATACCATTTGCAGAGAAAAACCCAGAAGCTTTCATTTGCAGCCCGTTTTTCACATTTTTCACAAAAAAAAAAAAAATTGCTGTATTTTGACTAATTTCTGGGAACCCTCTAGGAGAATCCACAAACCCTGGGTACCTTTAGAATCCCCAAGATGTTGGAAGAAAAGGACGCAAATTTGGCGTGGATACCTAATGTGGTCAAAAAGTTACAGGGGCCTAAGCGCGCACTACCTCAAATAGCCCAAAAAGGGCTTAGCACAGGAGGGGAAAAGGCCTAGCAGCGAAGGGGTTAATACTTTGTGGTTTTCACAAACATATTTATTTTGGGAATGTAGGTTTTATGTATTGTTTCCTACTGTGAAATTCAGTTTAGAGATGCAGCCGAAAGGGTGATGCTTTGAGATTGTGGGAAATCAGGCGCATTTATAAGTATGATGGATGGAGCACAGGTAGGTAATGTTGTATGGCTCGGAAACAGAACCATCTCCGTTATAAATATCTGACAATAGAAGAGTTGGCGCTGCAGTTCACGCAACGAGTCGAACCAAGGGGCATATTACCAAGAAACGGCGTTAAAATTATCGCCGCGATAATATGCCCTTAAGAATTCCAATAGAAGCCCATGTTCTGGTGTCAACATGGGCTTTTGATGGAATTCTCTGCGGCATATTATCAAGCCCATTACCGCCGCTTTGGCCATGCTTGATAATATGCCCCTATATACCTTAGTCCTTCTCCCAGTGCCAGCGTGAGAAAATGGCATAACCATTGCATGTTAGTCAAATTAACAAAATAAGTTAATTTCTCATTGAGCAACACTTCTGCTTTTTAGATAGGCAACAAATGACAATAAAATGCATAGGCACCTTCCGTGGTTTTAACTTTTGAACAGATTATATTTTCCTTCTTTTGCATAACTTTAAGAGGCATTTTTGAACTGGAAGTTTACAATTGTTACTGAAAATGCATTTGTAGAAATGAATCAGGCTGGGTTCCACAATGAAACACCTACTCATCCGCCCCGACCACAAACTCAGGAAAGAACTGAAAGCTGCCTTATCAAAGGGAGCGTTTGAAGCGTCTCAATAGAATGTGACCAACCACCAACCCTCACATCCGATGACGCACCAGTGCACCACACGCGTCCATCTGAGACTGCTCATTAGGTCTTAACCTCTCCAGGAGCCCTTCATCTAGAATGCGTACAGACCGCTGACAATCGTCAGAGGCAATGTGACGATTGCCTCAGCATATCCAATTACATGTCACCACGTAAGTGGCTGTAAGATCATATTTACTGGTGCTCATTAAGTAAAACTCTCTCCTGCTTCTTTTAGCGGGTGCAGCATTAATTCAAACAAAATAGTGGTGCTCCTTTCAAACAGTACCAAGCGTATTCCGTAATAAGTAAATGTATGATCCAAACTCAAACTGATGTTAGATATCGGGAAAAAAAGAGCCAGCTTAAAAAAAAAAAATACGTGGTACGCAACACAGCACCCAAAGAGGCCGCGCTGTGTGACGTGACAGGGAGGGAGTAGGAGAGCGCCATTTCTACAGAGATTTTTTTTTTTTTGTTGGCATATTTCTATAGCGCGAACTCGACCCGAAGGTATTGGAGCGCTTTACATGAGCCCTGCATTTACATTACACATTCAGGCAAGGGGAGTTTGAGTGATTTGCCCAGAATCACAGGATGTGGACGTGACCTCGAGGTTCAACTCTGGTTTCCAGCACCAAAGTCGGCAGTTTAGCCGAGGGACCACATCCTCTCCCCAGATATGGCTAACTCCTCCACTCTCCCAAACGCCGGAGCTGATTTAAGCTGCTGAGTGACACCCACGCACGCATGCAAATTCGGAAAAAGAAAGGAGAAATAAAAGCATTTCCTGTTTGCACCTCCTTTGAAATGGTGTTAACTTTTGGCGCTAAACCCTGTCTTCAATTCTTTGTAGATAGGGTTTAGCATCAAAAAGGCATGGGTGGTTGCATGGGAACGCCCATGTACCACCCATTTTAACGCCCCCTTGGCGCTAAGTAATGCAAAGCAGTGCTTCACGCTGCTTTTGCGCTACTGTTAGGGTACTTTCTTCCAGCGCAAACCAAGTTTTGCGCTGGAAAGTAAATTCCCCAAAAACATTTTGTATTTGTTAACGTCACTTTTATTGACACAAACCCAGCGCAAAATGTTTGAAAATCTACCCCTAAAAGACATTCACGTACTCTTAATTATGGGGCAAATCGACGGAGGTTCAACTTATGCCCTCAAAAATATCTGCAGTCATAATTTCACAGATTTTGGCTCACTGAATCTGCCGCAATTTGTGGCCACATAAGGATCTCCCTACTCAGTAAAAATTGCTAATATTATGCTATAAAATGTGTAGGGCTGGGGGAAATGGAGTGAATCACGAAAGGAGAGTTAGCAGGAATAATACGTAGAACAACAGCAAAACATATTTTTGTGGGCTTTGACAATTTCTTTGCATGGCAATATCTGCTCAGGAAACACTTGTAATTGCATTCCAATCATGTTTGGAGTAAGTGGGGTTTCAGGAGGGGAATACCTGTATTGTGGGTTATGAAGGGAGTGGTTTTTCCATACGGTAAATACTTTCCTGGGGAGGAAAAAGGAAAAAATGTTGTGCATCCCAATCTTCATAGCCGCCATGTTTCCTCATGAATAGGGTCTGCTCTTCTGACAATCCAGAGGAGTAAATATCGAGGAGGAAAACTCAACGAAGACTACAATTTGCACGAATTTTCTTGACTTCACCTGGAGGAAAGTTGTGTATTCCTAAAAGACTTGAAGTGTATTCAACTCATAGGAGCAAACAACGAGGAACAGTTTAATATATTTTTTAATCGCTTTATTAATGTGCGTATATGGGGACTAGGAACAATATGTATCAAGACACAGGTAATCCTTAAACCCCCTTAAGGACTTCGGGACAGATGTAGGAAAAGATTTTGAGACTGTAAACCATGCATTTTGAACAATCAATGGGTTTGCAGCTGCAAAATACCCAAGTACAGAGACCCAAACTTTTTTTCGATTTGTAAAATGGTTTTGCTACCTATACCAAAATGCAGTGTGGAAAGAGCATACAAGTGCTGTTCCTATTAAATTGTGATTTCACAGGCAATGTATCAATAGTTTGGGTTGGGGCGGAAAAGTCCTCTGCATGGTAAATTGCGTGTAATCCTGTCCTGAGTGCCCAACTGTACTGTTGTATGGATCCCTAATGCTGATTTGTGATGCCATAGCAAGCATAGATCACGCGTGTATGCCATGAACTAGGCCTGCCTCACAGATTGTGGTCTTGTTGGACAGGGAGGGGCGCCAAAGTGCTACCCTCAAAGTGAAGTGAAGGTTATCACCTTCACCAGGAAATAAGCACCAGAAACGAGGAAGTGGCAGCATACCATTTAGTGATCAGTAGGCTCACTCACCTTTTTAAAGTTCCGATGCTGTGTACTTTATTCACCCCTTGGCTTACAGCAGTTAGATATACAGTGCTGGTCAGTGTGGTGGAGCAAGGATTCGTAAAAGAAACTTGCTTGGATTCAATCCTCCCAAATAACATGCAACAATGTAATCAATCTGTTTTGTGAATTCCAAAACTGCAATACATCACCAACACATTTATCCAGGGGAAGCTTTCTTATGTGCATTACTAACCCGTAACTTGAATGTCCTAAAATGGCCGACAAAACGCAGGATTTCTATTGCGCATGCGTCTACTGCAGCTACATAGTATGACTCTGTCGCTTTTGGTGGGAATCTTTTGCAGCTGCGCAATGGCATTAAAAATGGCTGCTTCGAACTCACATGCTAATACACCTGCTGCTGATAAACTAAACCTCGTAAGTTGTATTAAACACTAATGCAAAGATTTAAATAAGTAAATGGGGATAGAGTAGAGATAAGTGGTATACAGTGAAATCATTTGTTTCTGTGTTCTAATGTGTTTTTTTCTGACTTTAATATTAGTTCTTATTTGGGCCTCGGAGGGTGACTGGAATCCCTACTACGCGCATGCTCATAAAGATTGGCCGAAAACAATGACGGCATCCGTGTCACTTAGCCAAGGACACCTTGAATGAAGAAGCATGGGAAATTCAACTGATGACCCCAGTTGAATAAAATGTTTAATTTACTGAGTAATGTGAAATGTGTGTGGGAATAAAGCTATGGGAAAAGAAAATTAAAGGGCGGGCACATAGACAATGGTTCATGGAGAAAATGTAAATATTCTAAGTGGTGTGATGAACTCACCTCCTCATCCCAACCAATCAGAATAAGGGAAAACATAAGAATTGATACTTGGGGTGGGTGGTACACATATCAAGAACAGTATAATTGAGGTAAGATAGCTAGAAACCTTGTCCGACTTGTCAGATCTGTCATTCCGACTCGTCACTGACCCAACGCGTTTGCTGCTCCAGTTCTTGTCCGAGAGGCTGTCTCAGACTCTGCTGCTGCCAGAAACTCTGTCCGAGAGTTTGAGATACCGATCGATAAATCTATTAATCTAGAGGGACTGCGGAAAAGGGACACCCGAGGAGGGTAGTGTCAGAGAGGGGTGCACAGCTGGCGTTGTACTTTAGAAGAAGATATCCTTCGAGATCTGAATCTGCCTGTTCCTCTACCTGTGACCTAAGTTGGAGATTCTATTCTGGCCCCCCATTACGGTGTTGGGTTCATCTTGACCAATAGGTAATATAATTAGAAAATCTGTCCTTTATGCCTATTTTCTTTCTCCCTCCCCTCTTTTCCAGGTACCATCATCATTGATCATTTAGTTTGCTATGAAATTATAAGTGTATTTTTGCCTCTTGAAATGAAGGTGGTTACTGTAATTGAATTTTGATTCACAAATTAATTTAGTTTTCAAAACTTCTTGAGTCTGTGGTTATTCAGAGTAAAGAGGTAATTGTCATTCAACCTTAAACTAAGTCAGCAACCTGATTCATTGAGGAAAGGAAACATTATTATCAAATTGGCAAGACTTGATAAAAGGTGAATAACAAAGTTACAGGTATTTTTACACAAACGTGATGCCAGCGGGGTTGACTAGCTTACTGTGTGAATGTGGTTTGGGCCAAGGTGAGTATTAGGTGTATGAGTGACCAGAGCTGGTGACCCGCGCTCCATCAGTGTAGGAGTGGTGACTCTGCACTGGTTGTATGTGTGCCTGGGAAGGGTACAGTACAGGGATACAGCAGTGCTGTGCAGTGCTTGCATAGTGGGTGCATGTACTGGTTCTATGTATACCTACGCAGAGTACATTACGTGACATATGTAGTCCTCCGCATTGCGTCCATGGTGAATGCATGTACTGGGTGTACGTGTACCTGCAAGAAGTACAATACTTGAAGGATGTACTGTTGTGCAGCATGTGCATGGTGAATGTGGATGCTGGCTGTATGTGTGCCTGCCAGTGGCACAATACAAAAAAGGCTACAGCATTGAGCGGTGTGTGTGCCGACTGAATGTGTGTGCTGAAAGGTTTTATGATGGAAAATGAAAGCCTTTTTACCGACGGCTTTTAGACCAAATGTTTTACAATGACACCAGCATTACCACACCAGTTTTTTGGATGAAATGTGCTATTATGCTGTAATATGCATACACAGTTTAAACACAGCCGTGGTGCGTCCATTAGGGCGTTGGGACGTAGCCACCCCCCCCCGCCCGCAGCTCCCTCGTCGTCTTTGAACTTAAGTAAACTGAATAAGTTTACTTAACTTCAAAGACGCCGAGGGAGAACTGACAATCATGTCAGTCAGCATGACGTCGGACCGCCCACCCCCTTCAGAGTCTGAAGGGGGTGGGCGGTCCAGCGTCATGTTGACTGACATGATTGTCAGACAGACCAGGGGCAACAGGCAGCAGCACAAGTGCGCATGAGTGGGGAAGGTGAGCAAATTTCCGCGCCGTGCCCAGTCATGCGCACTAGTGTCTGCTCTGGCTGGCGCATGCCCATTAGGAGAGCGAGGGTTGAGCAAAGGCTCAAACCTCGGTCTCCTAATGGGCAGGCGGGCGAGCAGTAACCGTGCCCTAAGCCAATCCTGGCGCTGCTGGCAGTGCCCGGATTGGCTGAAAGCCTGAGAGGGGCTGTAGGCGCCAACGGACCCGAGGCGGCGCGGACCTGCTCAGGACCTCAGGTAGGATAAGGATTTTTAAATGTATTTTAACACTCCCCCTCCCCCCTGGCCCCCACTCCCGCGCGACACCCCCCCCCACCCCACCCCCCCCGCGAGCCGCGACTGTACTAATGTGGTTGGCACCTGCCTCGCTTTTCTCACCTAAACCAGGGAACGCATGCACTCACTCTATCCACTTGTCCGTGTTGAGCACTAGTTGATTTTAGAATGCAATCGCTGTACATGAATTTAACAAGCACAGGGCATTTTAGAGCTTTCACTTTCAAAATGCCATTTCATAGTCTTGCACATTGCTTGTTTTACTAGCCTGTTTATCGTAAGTGCCTTAGTTTGATTGCCTTCCAGTTGATCAATGCCCAGTTTACTCAGTACAATATAACTGTAAAGTCACCTTCTACCGTAATGCGTAAAATTACAGCCAGCAATAACAACAGTGATTCCGGCAATTATTCAGAGCCTGACGTGCGTTGCAGATAAAAGAATGAAACGAGTCCATTTCTCCTCGGCTTCTTGTAATTAGTGGCCAGAATCCTTTACAAGTGCCCGCTGTCACTCAGGACGTTTATGAGGCCGGGCAGGGTGAACATATGAGATTTCTTCCCTTGGTTCATAAATGTCAAACCTTGCAGGCAAGTTACTTCGGTTTTAACTCCAAAGAGTCTTTCGAATCATAAGCTTCCTACGTGGAAGTGAACAATCAGCAGCCAAGCAAGAAGCATCAGGCTTATATGTTCGAGAAATGATAGTTTTGTGCTTTGTTTTGTGGTCACTGGTGTCATTATTGGTAAGAAAAGGGCACCGGTTAAGAAAAACACACACATCAGTTCATGTTGATTTCCAAGTTTAACAGTGCTACTAAATTTATTATCAAAATGTAGCTTAATGAATCTTTCCAGGATGTGACTGTATTAATTACTTAAAGTTACCTTAAGATAACTTCACATGTGCGATTAAACTTTGCTCTGATTATGCTAACTGACAGTTCTGAAATAGAAAGATTGCAGCATCAATCGTTTGTAAGGTTGAAACACAGAATTAGTTTCTACTGTGTTTCTCTTGCTCAAACTCATACCCGTGGTTGAATATCTCTTTTATCCCTGCTCATACCTGGTATAGGAGCAGATACATCAGCCCCCTCCCACCTTCCCTTGGCGGATTTCCCAGTGCTTATCATTTCTACTTTTATTAAATTCAGTGAATGAACATTTAGAAAGTCAATGTTTCAAAGAGCGCATAAGAGAAGCTGAAAGATTGCTCATGAAGCAACACTTTCCATCTGCATGCCTTATCAACACACCATTCATTTTGATGAGCCTCTGATGTTTACTTTTGTTAATGTTATAATATTTTGTTTCAGAATTTTGACTTGTGCTGCATCCAAATACATTCTTGCCTAAAGTACACACAAAACAATATACAGTAGTGTGGTGACTGAAATGATGGCTCAGTGAGCTGATGGTTGGACATCAGGAACAGCATTTTAACAGTCATAAAGTCATATCTGTTTCATAGTATGTTTCTATAAAACTTACAGTTAAATGTTTTTTTGTATTCTACCTTATGACACGACCGTGGACGTTCTCAGAATTTAGAGGTGTTTTTATTAAAAAACTACCAGAAGCGCCATAATATGCAAAGTAGTTTCAGCCTGTGTCACACGTTACAGCCTTAAATTCTCTTGTGCCCTAATGATGGCTTAACTATAATTACTTTATTAACCATCTTGCTTTATCAAACTTGCTTGAGAATGCACCATTTGCCCACTCTTTAAAAAAAATAATTCCCGGGGGTGGGGGCAACTCCCCTTATGACAATCGTCTGCATTTGCTACATTCACGCGCCACAGGGGACTCATCCTAAACATTACGCCTCACCACTTTCGAATGTCACCAGCCGCCCCTGTTTAAACACCTTTATAACGAACGCCATGCTAACTCGTCCATTTATGCCAATTGCCATTACATCGATTAATGGAAAGCAACGGGCAGAAATCGATGCAAATGTGCTGGATTAAAAATAAAATTTACATATCATTCCCCATGACAGAAGATTACCAAAGGACAAAGGATATATCCGCTTTGGAGAAATGGTGAAATTTGACAAACAGGACCATTCCAACGTTTGTGCCCAAGGGGCATATGCAGTTTGGGTATGGACTTATAGTCCTACCTTGCTATCTAGGAATGTTGTACAAAGCTCCCCAAAGCAAAATGGCTATGCTGATTAGCCGGTAACGGAAACATCAAAGTAAAACACATTAAAAACAATAACATTCTGTCACGTATGAATTAGGTACAAAAAATGCACTACCAAAAATATTTCTTTGTAAAAATACTTATTATTTGTGAAAACTTATAAAAGGTAGCCAACAACCATTTTGTCTTCAATTGTTGTCTGATACTGATCATCACCACACGCTTCTGAGACCTCTGCTGGGGAAAATAGCTATACTACGAGACACCTAGTGGTTAAAGTAAATTCATCATTTTCAGAAACATAGGCGTTAACTTCTTTATAATAAATAATGAAAATATATAGAATGAAATGTTTATCTTTTTTTCAGTTTACTTGCCAGTTACTCCACTTCCTTCATTTATTTCACCATGAAAAATATACCACTTAAGTAAGCATTTTCTACCGTCATCTACCCAATTTATCTTTTAAGTCAATTATAAAACAGGAAAATATTTTTAAAAAATAATAACCATACCCCTCTGGGCATCCAGTGTAGCATATTGTGAGGCACAAATGTTTTCCGCAGTGTGGTGACAAGCAGCTAACAGTCTGAAGTAATTGAACTGTGGACATCCCTTAGATTGGTCCAAGAGAGTGTCAATATGATTATGGCACTAATGTAACTCCTATTTGGTAGTCTCTCAGATGACCTAGTGGAAAGTGCCAAGAGGGAGCTAATTCCGGGTTATATTTCCTCTAGGGGCTTTTCACATCACAAAAGATTTGCAACATTTCCATGTGTTACACAGAGCTTAATTTGTAAAAAAAGAATAGGTGCCGGACTGTGACTGTGGGCATAAATTACTATTCTAACTCTACAGGGGTCATATCTCAGGGTAGGTGCTGGGCAGAGATTGGGGGCATAAATTGCTACTCTAACTCCACAGGGGGCCTCCCTCAGGGAAGGTGCTGGACAGTGACTGGGGGCATTTATTACCATTCTAACTCCGCAAGGGACATAACTCAGGGCTGGTGCTGAACAGTGACCGGGGACAAAAATTACTATTCTAACTGTGCAGAAGGCATCCCTCAGGCAGGTGCTGGACAGGGACCGAGGGCATGAATTACTATTCTTACTCTGCAGGGGACGAAATGCAGGGCAGGTGCGGCACAGCGACAGGGGCATGAATTACTATTCTAACTCTGCAGGGGGAATAACTCAGGGTAGGTTCTGGACAATGACCGGGGGCCATAAATTACTGTTCCAACTCCACAGGTGGCATCCCTCAGGGCAAGTGCTGGACAGTGGCCAGGACATAAATTACTATTGTAACTCTACACAGGGTATAACTGGGGGAATAAATTACTATTCTAACTCCACAGGGGACATAACTCAGGGCAGGTGCTGGACAGTGACTGGGGCATAAATTGCTATTCTAACTCCACAGGGGGCATAGCTCAGGGCAGGTGCTGGACAGCGACCAGGGCCATAAAATATTATTCTAACTCCTCAGGGGGCGTTCCACAGGGCAGGTGCTGGTCAGTGACTGGGGGCATGAATTGCTATTCTAATTTCATAGGGGGCATAACTCAGGGCAGGTGCTGGGCAGTGGCCAGCGGTATGAATTACTATTCTAACTGTGGAGGTGGCATACCTCAGGGCAGGTCCTAGATAGTGGCTGGGATTTAGATTTAGTTTTCCCACTCCGCTGGGTGTGTCCCTCGGAGGAGGTGCTAGATAGTGGCTGGGTTTCAAATATACTATTCCCACTCCACTGGGTGTGTTCCTTAGGGCAGGAACTGGAGAGTGGCTGAGGGTCAAATGTCTATTCCCGTCTGGCAAGGCAGGTGCTGGACAGTGGCTGGTGTTCAAATTCAGTTTTCTCATGCTGTCTGGTACTATCTGTTAGATTCTGGATGTAGACTGTGGTATATTACTCTGCACTGAAACTACTCACTAAGTAAACTCCTTGTTTAATGTTTTTAAAGTTTACAACTCATTTGACAAAGCTCAAATGAAGGACCACTCCCTTGTTGCATGAAGGCACACATCCAAGATCAATAATCAACCAAACACCTACTTCATGCAAGGGAAGACAGCTCCAAGGTAAACAGAAGAGAGTAGTCATATTTGTTGAGTAAAAACTAACAGTATTTTCCTCCCTCAACGCCTCTTGTAGATTTTGAACTTTTTAAAACATTGTCTTGCAAATGTAAATTTCCTTTGTGTTTTTCACCTTTTGCAGGAAGTTATATCATGCTAATTTCTCCACCCAGTGTTGGTAGGCCAAGGCTGCTGTGTGGGATGAGGGCAATGCATCGTGTAACTTACGAGCAGTGCCCTTGAGCCACGGTGCAGCTGCGGTGTTGATGTTGGCATGGAGCGTCATCGTCGGTGATACCAGGGCAGAGGCATAAAGAGAGACGGTGCGCAGTGCGGTGCCTACAGGTCGTGATGCAAACAGCGGCTCTGTAAAGGCAGCGAGTGGTGACGTCAGTGACACCAGGTTTGTGGTGCCCTCTGCAGTGCCTTCAAGACACAGAGCCAGCAGCGGCATCAGAAACGGCATCGGGTTGCTTTTTCTTCTGTTGCAGCACAAAAAACACAGTTCCCAGTGCTGGTAGCAGATGAACTTGAAGTCTCAGCTATTCCTGAGACTTCTTGAATGGGGGCAAGCTGTACCTCGAGCCCTTGGAGAAACTCACACAAAGAAGTTGCAGAAAGTTCAGTCCAGTCCTTTCTCTGCCCAAGACAGAAGCAGCTACTGCATGCCAACACGGCAAAGCACACAGCAATGTGGTAGTTCCTCCTCACAGCTTTTCCAGCTTTTCTTCTTGGAAGGTTCCTTGATCCAAAAGAGTTCAATAGTTCTGTGGTCTGAGCCCCAATATTTATACCCAGTGACTCTTTGTTTTCTTGGGCAGAGAGTGTCTGTGCCAATTCCAAACCAGTTTGGTCCTCTCTGGCCCAGCTTCCTGACAGGAGGTGGAGACAGCATTGTACAAGCCAGAACAGGCGCATTCAGGTGCAAGGAAATCTTCTCCCACTATTCTAAATGTAGCCCTGGTCTATTCAGCCCAGCTCTGACTTATTCAGGAAAGACAGGACACACCTCAACCCTCCAGTGGCTGTCTGAAGAGAATGCATATCCCCAGCCCCAGCCCCTGTCACTCCGAAGCCATACAGTCAATCCACAACCCAGCAGAGGCACATAGGATGGCTAAGCAAGAGAATAGCGCAAAAACCAAAGGAAATGATGGACGGAGTGTTGAACATTGCAAGCACTCACCCCCAGTCAACTGATCTGGGTTTAATCCATCACCGTTCTTTAGCCCACTCCGCCACCCCAGTTCAGACATGGCCATATGCAAATCAGTCTGACCCTCTGCCTCATGGGAACAGTCCAGCCCGAACTGCCAAGCCATGTCTTCCCTGGACGGGAAACAAGCTTCCTAGGACCGGTTTCTGGCATTTCAGCCGTCTTCAGCCAGACTTGCTTGAATCCAGTGGCAAAGTGAGCAAGGGACTCACGTCTGAGCATACCCTGCCAACTTATGGCGAACAAAGCAAAAACCAAAGGAAATGATGGACGGAGTGTTGAACATTGCAAGCACTCACCCCCAGTCAACTGATCTGGGTTTAATCCATCACCGTTCTTTAGCCCACTCCGCCACCCCAGTTCAGACATGGCCATATGCAAATCAGTCTGACCCTGTGCCTCATGGGAACAGTTCAGCCCAAACTGCCAAGCCATGTCTTCCCTGGACCAGAAACAAGCGTCCTAGGACCGGTTTCTGGCATTACAGCCGTCTTCAACCAGGCTTGCTTGAATCCAGTGGCAAAGTGAGCAAGGGACTCACGTCTGAGCATACCCTGCCAACTTATGGCGAACAAAGCAAAAACCAAAGGAAATGATGGACGGAGTGTTGAACATTGCAAGCACTCACCCCCAGTCAACTGATCTGGGTTTAATCCATCACCGTTCTTTAGCCCACTCCGCCACCCCAGTTCAGACATGGCCATATGCAAATCAGTCTGACCCTGTGCCTCATGGGAACAGTCCAGCCCGAACTGCCAAGCCATGTCTTCCCTGGACCGGAAACAAGCTTCCTAGGACCGGTTTCTGGCATTTCAGCAGTCTTCAACCAGGCTTGCTTGAATCCATTGGCAAAGTGAGCAAGGGACTCACGTCTGAGCATACCCTGCCAACTTATGGCGAACAAAGCAAAAACCAAAGGAAATGATGGACGGAGTGTTGAACATTGCAAGCACTCACCCCCAGTCAACTGATCTGGGTTTAATCCATCACCGTTCTTTGGCCCACTCCGCCACCCCAGTTCAGACATGGCCATATGCTAATCAGTCTGACCCTGTGCCTCATGGGAACAGTCCAGCCCGAACTGCCAAGCCATGTCTTCCCTGGACCGGAAACAAGCTTCCTAGGACCGGTTTCTGGCATTTCAGCCGTCTTCAACCAGGCTTCCTTGAATCCAGTGGCAAAGTGAGCAAGGGACTCACGTCTGAGCATACCCTGCCAACTTATGGCGAACAAAGCAAAAACCAAAGGAAATGATGGACGGAGTGTTGAACATTGCAAGCATTCACCCCCAGTCAACTGATCTGGGTTTAATCCATCACCGTTCTTTAGCCCACTCTGCCACCCCAGTTCAGACATGGCCATATGCAAATCAGTCTGACCGTGTGCCTCATGGGAACAGTCCAGCCCAAACTGCCAAGCCATGTCTTCCCTTGACCAGAAACAAGCGTCCTAGGACCGGTTTCTGGCATTTCAGCCGTCTTCAACCAGGCTTGCTTGAATCCAGTGGCACAGTGAGCAAGGGACTCACGTCTGAGCATACCCTGCCAACTTATGGCGAACAAAGCAAAAACCAAAGGAAATGATGGACGGAGTGTTGAACATTGCAAGCACTCACCCCCAGTCAACTGATCTGGGTTTAATCCATCACCGTTCTTTAGCCCACTCCGCCACCCCAGTTCAGACATGGCCATATGCAAATCAGTCTGACCCTGTGCCTCATGGGAACAGTCCAGCCCGAACTGCCAAGCCATGTCTTCCCTGGACCGGAAACAAGCTTCCTAGGACCGGTTTCTGGCATTTCAGCAGTCTTCAACCAGGCTTGCTTGAATCCATTGGCAAAGTGAGCAAGGGACTCACGTCTGAGCATACCCTGCCAACTTATGGCGAACAAAGCAAAAACCAAAGGAAATGATGGACGGAGTGTTGAACATTGCAAGCACTCACCCCCAGTCAACTGATCTGGGTTTAATCCATCACCGTTCTTTAGCCCACTCCGCCACCCCAGTTTCGTTTTGCTTTGTTCGCCATAAGTTGGCAGGGTATGCTCAGACGTGAGTCCCTTGCTCACTTTGCCACTGGATTCAAGCAAGCCTGGTTAAAGACGGCTGAAATGCCAGAAACCGGTCCTAGGAAGCTTGTTTCCGGTCCAGGGAAGACATGGCTTGGCAGTTCGGGCTGGACTGTTCCCATGAGGCACAGGGTCAGACTGATTTGCATATGGCCATGTCTGAACTGGGGTGGCGGAGTGGGCTAAAGAACGGTGATGGATTAAACCCAGATCAGTTGACTGGGGGTGAGTGCTTGCAATGTTCAACACTCCGTCCATCATTTCCTTTGGTTTTTGCTTTGTTCGCCATAAGTTGGCAGGGTATGCTCAGACGTGAGTCCCTTGCTCACTTTGCCACTGGATTCAAGCAAGCCTGGTTGAAGACGGCTGAAATGCCAGAAATTGGTCCTAGGAAGCTTGTTTCCGGTCCAGGGAAGACATGGCTTGGCAGTTCGGGCTTGACTGTTCCCATGAGGCACAGGGTCAGACTGATTTGCATATGGCCATGTCTGAACTGGGGTGGCAGAGTGGGCTAAAGAACGGTGATGGATTAAACCCAGATCAGTTGACTGGGGGTGAGTGCTTGCAATGTTCAACACTCCGTCCATCATTTCCTGTGGTTTTGCTTTTTTCGCCATAAGTAGGCAGGGTATGCTCAGACGTGAGTCCCTTGCTCACTTTGCCACTGGATTCAAGCAAGCCTGGCTTAAGACGGCTGAAATGCCAGAAACCGGTCCTAGGAAGCTTGTTTCCGGTCCAGGGAAGACATGGCTTGGCAGTTCAGGCTGGACTGTTCCCATGAGGCGCAGGGTCAGACTGATTTGCATATGGCCATGTCTGAACTGGGGTGGCGGAGTGGGCTAAAGAACGGTGATGGATTAAACCCAGATCAGTTGACTGGGGGTGAGTGCTTGCAATGTTCAACACTCCGTCCATCATTTCCTTTGGTTTTTGCTTTGTTCGCCATAAGTTGGCAGGGTATGCTCAGACGTGAGTCCCTTGCTCACTTTGCCACTGGATTCAAGCAAGCCTGGTTGAAGACGGCTGAAATGCCAGAAATTGGTCCTAGGAAGCTTGTTTCCGGTCCAGGGAAGACATGGCTTGGCAGTTCGGGCTTGACTGTTCCCATGAGGCACAGGGTCAGACTGATTTGCATATGGCCATGTCTGAACTGGGGTGGCAGAGTGGGCTAAAGAACGGTGATGGATTAAACCCAGATCAGTTGACTGGGGGTGAGTGCTTGCAATGTTCAACACTCCGTCCATCATTTCCTGTGGTTTTGCTTTTTTCGCCATAAGTAGGCAGGGTATGCTCAGACGTGAGTCCCTTGCTCACTTTGCCACTGGATTCAAGCAAGCCTGGCTGAAGACGGCTGAAATGCCAGAAACCGGTCCTAGGAAGCTTGTTTCCGGTCCAGGGAAGACATGGCTTGGCAGTTCGGGCTGGACTGTTCCCATGAGGCGCAGGGTCAGACTGATTTGCATATGGCCATGTCTGAACTGGGGTGGCGGAGTGGGCTACAGAACGGTGATGGATTAAACCCAGATCAGTTGACTGGGGGTGAGTGCTTGCAATGTTCAACACTCCGTCCATCATTTCCTTTGGTTTTGCTAAGCAAGAGAATACCCACTTTATAAAAGTGGTATTTTCAAGCATACAATATAAAAATCATCTTTACTAAAGGATGCATTTTTATATTCTGAGTTCAGGCATACTAAACTCTATCTGTCTACCTTGTCCCAATGGGAAGTTATACTTATAAGATGTTATAAATACACTCCCATTCCATCCTATGGGACAGATAGCTTTTCCATAGTGAAAAGATGACATATACTGTATTTCACTATCAGGACATGTCACCCACAGCAGTACGTGTCTTACCTTTCACATACAGTGCACCCGGCCCACAGGGGTACCTTGGGCCTACCTTAGGGGTAACTCACATGTAATAAAAAGGAAGGTTAGGGCTTGGCAAGTGGGTGAACCTGCCAAGTCGACATGGCAGTAAAAACTGTGTCAGGACACTGCAGTAGCAGGTCTGAGAACCCTTTGAAAAGGCTGCTTGTGTGGGTGGCACAATCAGTGCTGGAGGCCCACTAGCAACATTTGATTTACAGGCCCTGGCACTCTCAGTGCACTTTACTACGGAATATGCCAATCATGGAAACACCAATCCATAACCCAATTTACAGTAGGAGCACTAGCACTTTAACACTGAACAGCAGTGAGAAAGTGTGCAAAGTTACTAAAGCAGCAATAACAGAGTCAAAACCGGGAGGTCAGAAAGCAAAAAGCCAGGGAAACATGACAAAATATGCCAGGTCTAACACATGTTCCCTCCATCTGAAAGTAGGGAGAACTACCCAACCTCCTTCGAGTTCTCTTCACTAAGGCAGAAGAATGTGGATAAACCATCAGCGTTGGCGTGTTCTGTGCCAGGGTGGTGTTCAACCGTAAAGTCCATTCCCTGTAGGGAGATGGACCACCTCAACAGTTTTGGTTTCTCAACCCTCATCTGCATTAACCATCTGAGTCTGTCTGAACTCGGAAGTGAGTCCCAAACAGGTAGGGTCTTAGCTTCTTCAGTGCCCAGATCACAGCAGAAGCTTCTCTTTCTATGGCACTCCATCTCTGTTCCCTGGAGAGTAGTCTCCTGCTAAGGAAGACCACAGGCCCTCATCGTTCAGTTGTGAGAGCACCGCTCCCACACCATGCTCTGCAGCGTCAGTCTGCACTACAAATTCCTTGGAGAAGTAGGGTGGCTTGAGCACGGGCGCCAGGCACATGGCTGCCTTCAGGGCATCAAAAGCTTTCTGGCAGGCATCAGTCCAGATCATCTTCCTAGGCTGCTTCCTGGAGTCAGCTTTGTCAAGGGGCGACAATGGTGCCATAGCCCTTGACAAACCTCCTATAGTGGCCAGTGAAATCTAAAAGGCCCTCACCTCTGTCTGGGTCTTGGGGGGGCTGCCAAGCCAGAATGGTGTCAATGGTGTCAATCTTAGGATGTAGGGGCGCCACCTGGCTGCTTCCTACCTGGTGCCATAAGTACACCACAGAGCCTGGCCCGATATAGCATTTACTGGCCTTGACCATGAGGCCTGCCTTCTGCAGAGCCTTCAACACGTCCCAGAGGTGCTGCAAGTGTTCTTCCCAGCTGGTACTGAACACTGCAATGTCGTCCAGGTAAGAGGGACAGAAATCCAACAGCCCAGCCAACACCTGGTTGAACAACCTCTGAAAAGGTGGCAGGGGCATTCTTCAGCCCAAAGGGCATCACCTGTAACTGGTAGTGCCCCTCTGGGATTGAAAATGCTGGTCTCTCCTTGGCCCCCTCTGTTAAGGCAATCTGCCAGCACCCAGATGTCAAATGAAACATGCTGAGGAGCTTGGCAGCTCCCAACCGATCAATGAGCTCATCAGCTCTGGGGATGGGGTGCACATCAGTCTTGGTGATGGCATTGAGTCGTCGGTAGTCCATGCAGAACCGCAGTTCAGGAGTGGCACCAGGTGCAGCAGCCTTTAGGACCAAGACCACTGGGCTGGCCCAAGGACTGTTGGAGAGCTCGATCACCCCTAACAACAACATCTTAGAGACCTCCTCTTTGATGTTGGCTCTGACCCGGTCAGTCAATCTGTAAATCGTGTGTTTCACAGGAGGGCTGTTATCAGTGTCCACATCATGGGTACATCAGTGAGGAACGCCTGGGGTCAGGGTGAGCAGCGTAGTGTGCTTCCCCAACAACTAGTGACAGTCACTCTGTTGCCCTGTGGTCAGTGTAGGGGAGAGGATCACACCTTCCACTGACCCATTGTGCTCCTTGGTAGACAGGAGTTCAGGGAGAGGTTCACTCTCCTCTTCCACCCCATCATCTGTAGCCAAGGACATGCTCACTTCAAACCTCTCAAAGTGAGGCTTGAGGCGGTTCACATGGAGGACCCTCACAGGGGTCCTGGGAGTCTGCAATTCACCAGGTAGGTGACATTACTTTTGCGCTCCACCACCTCAAAAGGCCCAGTCCACTTGTCCTGCAAGGCACAAGGTTCGACTGGGGCCATGACCCACACTTTCTGGCCAAGCTGAAGCTACCAGAGTGGCATTCTGGTCGTACCAGCGTATCATCTCCCCTGGCATGCTTCCATGTTTAAAGCACGTGAGAATTCCCTGGGTCTATCATCTGAAAAATACTAGAAATTAGAAAATAGTAATTAGGCCATAGACTATCCCACACAGACTAAACTGTGGAAAATTCCCTTTTAATGACGAAATCCCTCACTCACCATTGGTGACATGCTTCAACATATGGGATTCTCCTCTCAAAGGAAAAACCTAGTTCCTTTGAGGGCTACAACCCCCCGCTCACATTATTCTGCTCATCATATGTGGATTTAGAATATCCTACAATTAGATACCTAAAACATCCCTGAGCTCCTCCCTCTCAGAGAGGGGGTTGTAGCCATCAAAGGAACTAGGTTTTTCCTTTGAGAGGAGAATCCCATATGTTGAAGCATGTCACCTATGGTGAGTGAGGGATTTCGTCCTTAAAAGGGAATTTTCCACAGTTTAGTCTGTCTGGGATAGTCTATGGCCTAATTACTATTTTCTAATTTCTAGTATTTTTTACATGATAGACCCAGGGATTTCTCACATGCCATTGTCTGTTAGTAGTTGGGAATTGAATCCTTTGCATGTCTTTAAACTTCCCTAATACCCTCCTTCTGAAATTTGTTGTTATATTATGCTTCCATGTTTGCCTAAGTGAGTTTCCTGAAGCTGGAAGTTTGGTTCCTGAAGGCCAGCATGTAGCTAAATACATCCTGGGGAGTTTTCCTGGGAACTCTCTCCCAGCCTTCCTTGACCAAACTGAGAGGTCCTCTCACACGGCACCCATCCAGCAGCTCAAAGTGACTGAACTCTAAGGATTTCTGTGGTATCTTCCTGTAGGCAAAAAGAAGGCATGGTGAGAGGACGTCCCACTTACGCCTCCTGGGTTCAGTTAGACACTTGATCATGTCCTTTAAGATTTGGTTGAATCTCTCCACCAAACCATTACCTTGTGGGTGGTAAGGAGTGGTGAACTTGTAGGTCACACTGCACTCCTCCCACAGGGATGTCATATATTTGGACATGAAATTGGTCCCACGGTCAGATACCACATCTCTTTGGGGAATCCCACACGGGAAAAGATCCCCATTAACGCCTGGCCCACCACTGGCGCCGTTGTTGTCCTGAGAGGGATAGCCTCTGGGTACCGTGTGGCATGGTCCACCAAGATTATGATATACCTGTTGCCCATGGCTGTCTTGGGACACAGTGACCCCACAATGTCAAAACTAACCCTTTCAAAAGGGGTTCCTACCACTGGAAATGTTTGGGGAGGAGCCTTACAATTCCTCCCACTTCTACCACTTGAATGAATGAATGAATGAAACATTATTTATATTGCGCAGCTATGCCCAATGGGCGTCAAGGCGCCTAATCCAAATAAAGACTGTGAGCGAAAAGAAACAGAGCCTACTGGTAAGCATTGATAAAGAGCCAAGTTTTCAATGACTTCCTAAAGAGGTCAAGGGAGGGCAGTGTTTTGATTTCCAGGGGGAGTGAATTCCACATCAGAGGAGCCAGTATGGAAAAAGCTTTGCTCCCCCATCTAGCCTTCTTGGCTCTGGGAATTACCAGTTGATTAAGCTCACTGGATCGGAGACATCTACTCGGAACGTATCTAGAGAGAAGTGATCCAAGGGCATCAGCCGGGCCTGCAGTTAAAGCCTTATATGTAAGGCAGAGGAGTTTAAAAGTGATCCTTGAGGGGATGGGGAGCCAGTGGAGGTTCTTCCTCGCTAAGATCATCGAGGCCAGCCAGGGCAAAGCGAGAGCAAACCGCGCTGCCGCGTTTTGTATGACCTGCAAACGCTGAAGCAGGCCCTTGTTGGCCCCGGCGTACACTGAGTTGCAGTAATCAAGCCTTGAGCCAACAAGGGCGATCACCACCTGTTTCCGTGCCTGAGGGGACAAGTAGTGTACGATTCTTTTCAAGGTCTTGATGACTCCCCAACAGGTAGCCACCGTTCTGTTGACCTGAAGCTCCATGGAGAGCTGGGTGTCGAAGATGACGCCTAGGTTCCTGGCAGATTGTGTTGGTGTTGGGCAGCTACCTAAAGAAGGAGGCCACCAATCATCTGACCATATGCCCTGGTCCTTGCCAAAGACCAGGACCTCTGTCTTGTCCCCGTTCAACTTTAGGGAGTTGGCAATCATCCACTCTGCAACAAGTTGCATGCAGGCCCTAAAGTTAGAAGCGGTTTCACCCACAGAGTGAGTCAGGGATACCATAATCTGCGTGTCGTCGGCATACGACACTACCTCCATCCCCTGAGATCTTACTAGTCTTGCAAGTGGGGCCACGTAGATGTTAAACAGGGTCGGACTCAATGCCGACCCCTGTGGCACCCCACATTGCAAAGACTTAGCGGGGGAGAGGTATTCACCTAGCATGACACGCTGCTCTCGTTGTTGAAGAAAGGAGCTCAGGAGACTGAGTGCCGGTCCTTCTACCCCTGCCTCCCTTAACCTAGTTGTTAAAGTAAGGGGAGACAGGGTGTCAAATGCTGCTGAAAGATCCAGCAGCACCAGTACGGTGGTTAGACCCAAATCCACTTTTCTGCGGATGTTGTCCATGACTTTCGTCAAAGCAGACTCCGTGCTATGCAGCTTTCTAAAGCCATGTTGGGACCCGTCCAAGAAACCAGAGGTATCGAGGAAGTTTGAAAGATGGAAATTCAAATGGGTCTCCAACATCTTAGCAGGGGCCGGCAGCAGAGAGATGGGTCTAAAGTTCTTCAGTACTCCAGGGTCCAAGGTGGTCTTTTTCAGCAGCGGCTTCACGATGGCTTTCTTCCAAAGTGACGGGAAGATGCCCTGTTCCAATGCTCCATTCATGACTTCCAGCATCGAAGGAAGAATGATCTCTCTGCAGTTCTTCAGTACTTTCAGAGGAACTGGATCGAGTGGAGATGACGATTTAGTTTTGTCCAACAGGCTATTAAGATCCTCTAGCGAAAGGGCAGGGAAATGATCAAAGGAGTGAGAGGATTCTTTAGTCCAAGCTTCCAGATGTTTAATTTGGGAGAAATCCTCGGCATTAAGCGAGTTCCCCTGCGACTTTAGAGCTATGTAGATATCATCTATCTTTTTGTAGAAAAAGTCTGATATATCATTGCATAGCTCCTGGGAAGCTACTACAGGATCGGGGGCCTGGAGAGAGCACAAAGAGTCCACTATTTTGAAAAGCTCTTTGGAGGATGTTAAAGAACAGGTTAAATTGGAAAAATAATCCTGTTTTTCCTTAATGACTCTCTTTTTGTACTCACGTAGTAGGCTCTTATAGCCTTCTCTATCCTTGAGATCCCAGGATTTACGCCACCTACGTTCCTTCTGTCTGCAAGTTTGTCTGAGAAGCCTCAGATCGACGGAAAACCAGGGGGCAGTTGGCTTCTGTCTAGCTGCAGCTTTCAGGGAAGGAGGAGCTAGTTCGTCAGCGGCTCTGGTGATGGCATCAGCAAGTTCTTGGGCTGACTCATCCACCTTCCGCTGAGTTGAAATATGGGCATTGAGAATAAAAGGGGCTACAGCCTCCTTAGTAAAATTTTTGAAGCTCCTTTTGAATTGTTTTTTACCAGAGCCCACAATGGCAACGGGGCAGGGAATGTCTAGAAACAGCGGGACTGCTAAATGGTCAGACCAGGTAATCGGGACCGGTGTCCCAACCCCTAATCTAGGGTCGTTGGAAAAGATCCCGTCAAGGATATGCCCCGCCTTATGAGTCGGGTGGAGAACTCGTTGTACAAAGTCACATGCCTCCAGAGAATTAAGCAGAGAGCAGGTCTCTTTCGAAGTAACATCCTCTAGGTGAAAATTAATGTCGCCCAGAATAGTGAGATGGGGTCTACCAAAATAAGGTTCCAAAATTCTAAAAAGTTCTGAGCAAAAATTAGCTCTAGACCCAGGGGGTCTATAAAGTAGTATGCCAGAAAAGGAGCTCACCGGGGTATGCACAATACAAAAGTATAGCGCCTCAAAAGGATCCGTAGAGATCGATAAGGGTTTTATGGTACATGTGAGAGTAGATTTAAAAAGAATGGCTATTCCACCCCCTCTACAGCGTTCTCTGTCTAACCTTAGAAAGGTGTATCCTTCAGGAATGGCCAGAAGCAGATCATGGCCAGAAGACTCAGTAGCCCACGTTTCTGTAACAAAGATCCAGTCAGGGTTCCTTGAACTAACAAAATCGTGAAATTCAATCCCATGTTTGATCAATGAGCGCGCATTGATCAAAAATCCCTGTTTGGATTGGGAGGTATGACTGGCCGGCAAAGAAGAGATTGAATAAATGCGGGCCTGAGTAGGACCAGCGAAAGGAACGTTGCACGAGGGACACAGGTGGGCGCGACACAATACCTCGGGTCTGAGCTGATGATGGCAGCAGAGCGCAGGGGGTCTAAGGGACAAAAGGGTGCCATTGACAATCCTGTCAAAGGTCTTCTCCTGCCCCAAATGTCCTACCAAAGACATGTCGTGGGCCAGACCCAGTAGGAAGGTCCTAAAGCACATGGGTACCACCAGCATACAGTCTGACCCAGGCTCAGCGACCTTAGGCTCGCTATATAGGAGACCATTCTCCTCTATAGCAAGCCTACATTCTCCCAGTGAATCCAGAGTGATCCAGACTGATCACCAGCTGCCTGGTTTGCAGGTTGCTGCAGCAAACCCTCTACTCCCTACAGAATTCTTCCCTGGTGGGACCACCTTCTTGCTGCCACTGTGTCAGCTCAATAAGTCTCCCAGTTCAGCTACCTGATCCCCTGTAGGTACCGGGGTGTCCCCCTCAAGATCAGCCTCCTCCCAAACCGTGGGAACCTCAGAGGCGGGTTTCCCATGCACCCTGCCCTTTCTCTTGGCAGGAACCTGGGCTACTGTTTCAGGATCCTGGCCCTTCTGATCACCCTTACTGGCTGCCATTAACTGAGTGGTCACTCATGCCCACTCTGGCAATCCAAGCATCTGCAAGTGAGACCTGAGCTCATCATCCTTCCACAAGGACTTCTCCAGGTCGTTACCTAGTAGAATATCTACCGGCATGGTAGGGCTCACAAACCATCAAGGGACCTGAACCCCCCCATTCAAAGGGAACATGCGCCACCATACACTGGCGCTCTAAGTTGTCCATAGAAACCACTTGGTGGAATGCCCCGGGGACTACTTGCTCCTCAAAGACCAGGTGGCTTCTGACTGAGGTCAAACTGGATCTAGTAAATCTGAGAGCCTCCACTGATCTCCCATTGATGGCCACCCAAGCGCTGTATTTTTAGTGCTGTCAGACACCTGGTTTCTTTGGACCATCTCACTATCCCCTTTGAGACGAGGGTGATTTCTGTGGAATCCCCACCCTCCTGTGGGTACCCCTCCTACCCAAACGCTACACTAGGCAACACCTTGGACTGCCCACCGGTGGGTGGCTGTGCCCTCTTGGGACACTTGGGGTCCCCCTTCAAGTGACCCACCTGCTCACAGGCATAGCACTTGTGGGGGCTGGTCTTTGCAGGATTTCCGTAAGAGACCCCTTGTTTCTTATCTCCTACGGGATAGGACCCTTTACCGTGGGTATTAGTTTGGGGCCCTTTAGAGAACTCCTGTGCTTTACTTTGTCCCCCCCACTCTTCTGCTGGTGACCCTGCCCACCTTTGACGGAGTCTCCCCCATACACCTTCTTGTGGACCCTGGTACTCACCCAGCGGTCCACCTCCATAGCAAGCTTCCAGGGGTGAGTAAGCTTACTCTCAGTTAAATGCTGGCGCAGCTCTGCAAAATATAGACTAGACAAGTGCTCCCACACAATCAGATTGTACAGCCCCTGAAAACCTGTTCCATTGCTGACCTTCACCCAACCATCCAGTACCCTGCAGAAAGAATCCACACATTCAAACCATGTCTGGGAATCAGTTTTCTTAGAAGAACTAAACTGATCCCGGAATTTATCAGGAGTGAGACAATACCTAGTGAGAATGGCCTCCTCCACGTCAGTGTAGGTGAGGTTGTACCCCTTACCCAAAGCCAACAAAGTGCCCATCCCCTCTGCAGAGTAATGAGGCCACAGTCCTGCCCCCCAATTCTTTTCAGGTACCCCATTCATTTGTACAGCTGCCTCATAGCCCTGAAACCACCTTTGTAAGTCATCACCCTTTTTAAATTCCTTGCCTACATTCTTGGGAATGTGCACAATCCTGTCTGAGTGCACTGAGGAATTGCTGCCACCATCCATGCTGGATTTGCTCTTTAACTACAGCTCAGTGAGCCCACGGTCATGGTCTAAAACCATCTTCTGTGATTCCATCTTGAGCCTCTCAAGCTCTTTTTGATGCCTCCTAGCTTTTCTTCTGCCCTCCAGCTCCCCTGGGGCCAAACCACTGCTGCCTGGCCTGGAGGGACCCCCCCCCCTCTCCCATCTACCCTAGGAATAGAATCCTTCACGCTAGGATCACCAGACTGCCCACTGGCATGTCTGGCTGCTACCCAGGCCCTCAGCACCGTTTGTAGCTCCTCCTTCCTAGTGAGGCCTCTGACTTGGACCTTTAGGTTTTTACAAATAGCCTTCAATTCCTCGATGTTGTAGGTTTCCTACCTTTCCTCCTCAAAGGCCACCTCTAGTGATGCAATTGATGATGCTGCTGTACCAGGCATGAGGCAGTAGGAAGTTTAAGTTAAAAAAGAAAGATGAAAAGACAAAAATAGACCCAAAAGAAGAAAACAGTATGTGGTACGTAATGGTCTGCGATATGGCAGTAGTGCACCCCAATCACTGTAGGTCAAGTGCATTTTTGTATTCTGAGTTCAGGTATACTTAACTACAGCTTTCTCCCTTGTCCGAGTGGTAAGGTATACTTATAAGATGTTATAAATAAACTCCTATTCTATCCCATGGGACAGAAAGCCTTTCCATAGTGAAAAACGAAATACACTGTATTTCACTATCAGGACATGTCACCCACACCAGTACATGTCCTACCTTTCACATACACTGCACCCTGCCCACAGGGGTACCTTAGGCTTACCTTAGGGGTAACTCACATGTAATAAAAAGGAAGGTTAGGGCTTGGAAAGTGGGTGCACTTTGATTAGTGTTCAAGTAAGCATGTACCTGAATATCTGCGTGCACAGCAATGTGTATTTCAACGTATATATATTTTTTTCAATTTACATTATATTACACACATTACAACCAAGTGATCTTGTGACAACTTATTTTCATTATTGTTTCATCACGTACAGGTTTGGAAAGAAACACATACAATCATTCATTTTAACATAAATTCTAAAACATTTTTTTTGCAACAAAACAGCCCAATACAAATTATATAGATGATAAACAAAGTCCTCTTTGATATGACTCCCTCTTGTCCATGCGCTGCCCTATGCATTTCTGGACAAAGTAGTCCCGTCTTCAGGGGCCTCTGGAATAATGAAATTACAACCAACATCATCAGTATAGATATGTAAACCTTAAATAACTACCAACAAATTCCTACAACCCGGTGGGTCCATAGCCAAAACATTTCCACCATCTTAACCCTGTGATTCATGGCCTTGTCAAGGTGAAATCAGTACTCCATGCCATTAACCAATGTACCAGCAAGCTGAAAAACACCAGCTACGTGGTTTACAGTGACTTTTAAGTTGGCGACAGCACCACTGTGACTCATTCTGTCATTACATAACCACCAATGGTTTTTGTGTGCTCAGCGAAATACTTACTGCTGCAACTGAGTCTTCTACATTGCTATCTTCTATCGGAACAAGTTCAATAATACTGATCTGTAAGGATATATGAGTATTGTGAATGGCATTACATTACTTACTAGCTCCAACACCTCACCAAACGTGCACAACAATGTCATACCTTTCGATATTACTACATTTCTGGTGTGCGTCTAGTCAGACTGGACCTAAATCAGAGGCAGACCAATGGATATTCAACATAACATTTGACCAACAACCAAATAAAATGCCCAACATATCAAGCTGTTACCCATCTGTCCTTAACTTCATATAGCCTACCCGGTTAGTCATACGGCATGTAAAACCAGTAATCCGACCGTCTCTTTCCACGAGTTCCCGACAAGTGTTCTGTTAGTTTACAAAGCTGGATGACGGACTATAACAATGAACAACAACTCCACCCCCTTCTTAACCAGTTAAGTGTGAAGGTTACTTACATATCTAGTCACATAACTAAAGAGGCATTGATATATTCAGTTATATATGTAGATAAGTACTAATACAAGTACTCACCCATTTGTACAGTAACTCATATATGCATGTGTACAGTCAGTTATATACGCATTTAGACAATGAAGCGGTCACTACCAAATCCAGCAACATACCGAGACAGTCAATTGGTGTTAGGAGACTGAAAGGTTTATTAGTGGTAGATAGTGGTAAAGGGCATGTTCTTGTCCCTTAAGTATGGTTTCTTTGACTTATCCACAATCTGTATATTTAATTTATTTGTAAGCCTGTAGTTTAGTCCTCTAGCAGTGCCCAGGGTCTATAAATTAGTTAGTACGAGAGGCATTGTAGCTCTGATTGTGCTACCCAAAGAAGTAGCCCTTCAAAGATGTGTTAGGCCTCCTACTACATAACCTGTGTGTGCAGTTTACACTGCTATTTTGAATTGACATTTATAACGCCTTGCCAAGTCTTAAGTTTTCCTTTTATTGCATATAGATCACCCCTAAGATAAGCTGTAGACGGGCCGGACTGGTAATTCCGGGACCTGGGCAATCCCCCGGTAGGCTGGATGGGGTGGGTGCCGTTTTTTTGACAGGGGGCCGGTTTTGTTTTCTGTCCGTGATGTGAGTCAGAGAGTCACAGACTAGTCTGACTGTCTCGGACGCGGACTACTACTCTGTGTCGCAATGGTGCACCATCATGACCCGGTGCAGCCAGGTGAATTTAATAATCAGGAGGAGGTGCGACAGCGCACAGATGTCTCCTCCGCCACCGCGTCTGCGCGCCACTCGTTAGTTCACCCGCCTGGTGGGTCATGCCGCATGCGCAATTAAATGTGTGCGTGACTGCTGCTGAGGCATCCCAGAGACGACTGAGACAGAGACAGTGGCACCATTGCGGCCATAATTTAATTATTTCTAGTCCCCCCTGGCTGTCTGCCACCCGCAGCAGGTGAGTCAGGGCAGTGGGCAACGCTTAATCCGATGTATCATAGAATGGTTCCATTATTGGGGGACGAGCTCCGCGGTGGGTCACAGAACACGTGTTGGTGTTTATCACACCATGTTGAATTTCTCGTAAAAGGTGGGCGATAAACAGGGCGCGAGTTTTGTGCCCATAGGCTGCAGCCCAACTCCTACCGGACCTCAAGAAAAATTAAACAGGTGAAACTCGTGTAAATTACATTACTAGTTACAACGCCGACTTTCGAGGCTTTGGTGCTGTGTAAACATGAAATACGAATTATAACTCACACGAGCACTAAAATAATTTTACCTTTCTGACAGAACTTCCCAAAAAGCAATTTTTCTTAATCGGGACCTCCTGCAGCAATGTGAAGGTTACAGCACCGAATTGTCGCTAATAAGTGAAATAGCGCAGCTACAATCCGTCCTTAAGATAGCACCATGGCCTTCGTTGCACATGGGCCCTTAGAGCGATCTAAATACACCATGGACCCGGCCATGCTGCAGCCCGTGTCTCCGGATAGCGCTGTATCCGGTGCGGTAGCGCTATTTCCAGCAGTCGTGGATGTGCTGTTCGCCGGTTGGAGAGGATCGGATGTCAAGAATAGTAGCGCCTGGAGGCCAAAGGGTAACCATGTGCTTATGAATCTAAAGTAACATAACATAAAATTAGCTCACAGCACCTTTTTTAAGCGCTGTATGAAACTGTTTTTCTTGCATCACTTTGTGCTGTTCCTGTACTTACACAATACTCGTAGAAGAACATATGAAGTATTTGTATGTTGTTTATTTAAACAGGCCCCGCTTGGAAAATGGGGGGTGGAGATTTTTAATGTGTATTTGTGATATGTGAGCAGTGTAGCGCCTACCAGCGCACAGATATTGTTTTAGGAGGCAGCAATGCACGAGCAGAGGTGACACTGCACAGCAGGGGGGAAAGGTGAGA
Source organism: Triturus cristatus (assembly GCF_964204655.1). Taxonomy (NCBI): domain Eukaryota; kingdom Metazoa; phylum Chordata; class Amphibia; order Caudata; family Salamandridae; genus Triturus; species Triturus cristatus. The sequence goes on from NC_140591.1 coordinate 1,196,025,284, forward strand.
CAGACCAATCGACAGCTGGGGTCTAGCGATGAGAAAGGGTGACAAGGGATGGCCCATGCAAGACACGGGGCTACAGGGACAGGGGTTAGAGTGAGAGGCAGCTACAGCAGCGAATGGGGCAGGACAGGACACAAAGGTTATTGCGGCAGAAACAAAGCAGAAGTCAGGGAAAGGGTCCAAGGTGTGAAATGGGGCAGCAGGAAGAGCCTAATATGGCGACAGTGCAGCGCGAGCTGAGGGGACAGACATGAGATAGTGCTGTGAGTGAAGCGGAGGCCAGCGGTGAGGTGGGACAGTAGAGCAGAGGGTGCCGAGATGACAGGACAGCATGCAAGGGGATCAGAACTGACACACAGTGGCACCGTGTGAGTTGCCCTGTCGGAGGCAGTGTCTGAGGAAGTGAAGTTGAAAGTAAGAGAAGACAAAAAGGAGAGGGGTTCAGAGATGACGTGAGACAGTACAGTGAGCAACCCTTTGTAAGACTGGGCAGCAAGGGGTGAAGGGACAAGATGTGACAGAGGGCTGTGAGTTTATGGAGCAGAAATGAAATACAAAAGTAGGCGGAAGGTGGTCAGGGTGAAAGAACCAAATTTGTGACGAGGATACATGTGCAGGGATGTCAGCAGTGACAAGCAGGGGAGGACCATAGGTGAAAGGGGAGAGTGGAGCCAGAAGTGAGATACTACAACAGTGGGTGAGGGATGGCAGAGATGACAGAGTAGTGGGTGGGGGCTGTCCAGAAGCAAAAAAGTGCACATTGGGAGTATACCAGGGCTAAGAATGAAGAGAGGGGCAAGATGTGGAAGAGGTGAAACGTGACCGCAGGGGAGGGAGGCCAGAGGTAAGGCCATGCAGTCAAGCGAGGGGGAATTGAGATAACATGAGATAATGCTTGCTCGCTACACACCATGTAGAGCTGGTCTCACTTTTACTTTGTTCTCTCTGATTCACTACTTGTGTCTATTTTTGGTGCTCTCTGAAAGATTGTCTATGGGTACATATGACTGGGTGGGTAACCTGGTGCTCTTTAAGGTCATCATCTACTATTTACTGTGCTTTGAAAGTTGATACAATTGAATATGTAATGAACAATGTGATGTAAAATTCACCATTTTGGACTGTCTTTTTCCAAAATTTTCTTGGGGGGAGAACACCCCCAAACCCCCCTAGTAGTGGTTGGGCTCGCGAGCTGCGCTCGCTCGCTACGCAACAGACGAGGGCTGGTCTCGCAAAATTTGCCAGGGCTGCTTTCAGTTCCCAGTCAGGCCCTGGCTGTAGATAGCCAATAGGACAAGATGGTATGTGCTTAATGGGTGAAATATTTGGGGGCTTATTTATGAGAGGTTTGTTCCACTGGATCGTCACTCTTTTTGATGCTCTGGTGGTGTAAGCCTCTAAATCATATGACATGACACAAAGCCACTCTACATGGCTTTGCATGGCCTCATAGTTATGGAGTAAGATAAAGCAGCACAAGTTGCTGCCTTCCTTTACTATAAGCCAGTCCAATCTATGTGATTGTTTTTTCCCCTCTGTTACATGATGATTCTTTCAACAGTAGATCATTTGCGGTGTATGAATATAGAAACTGAGAACAGTCGGAAAGAGAAACCCCAAAACCGGTCCTAGGATGCTTGTTTCCGGTCCAGGGAGGACCTGGCTTGGCAGTTCAGGCTGGACTGTTCCCATGAGGCACAGGGTCAAGACTGATTTGCATATGGCTGGGTTCAAACTGGAATGGCATGGTGAGCAAAAAAAAGATGGATTTAGGCCCAGATCTGTGTACTGGGGTGAATGTATGACATTGTTCTGCATTCTGTCCATCAATTGTTGTTTTTGCATTTGTCACCCCGAGTGGGACGGGTATGCTCAGACGTGAGTCTCGTGCTCTCCATGCCACTGGAATCAAGCTATCCTGGCTGAAGAGGGGTAATACCCCGAAACCGGTCCTAGGATGCTTGTTTCCAGTCCAGGGAGGAACTGGCTTGGCAGTTTGGGCTGGACTGTTCCCATGAGGCACAGGGTCAAGACTGATTTGCATATGGCTGGGTTCAAACTGGAATGGCATGCTGAGCAAAAAAACGATGGATTTAGGCCCAGATCTCTGTACTGGGGTGAATGTATGACATTGTTCTGCATTCTGTCCATCAATTGTTGTTTTTGCATTTGTCACCCCGAGTGGGACGGGTATGCTCAGACGTGAGTCCCGTGCTCTCCATGCCACTGGAATCAAGCTATCCTGGCTGAAGAGGGGTAAAACCCCGAAACCGGTCCTAGGATGCTTGTTTCCAGTCCAGGGAGGACCTGGCTTGGCAGTTCGGGCTGGACTGTTCCCATGAGGCACAGGGTCAAGAATGATTTGCATATGGCTGGGTTCAAACTGGAATGGCATGGTGAGCAAAAAAACGATGGATTTAGGCCCAGATCTCTGTACTGGGGTGAATGTATGACATTGTTCTGCATTCTGTCCATCAATTGTTGTTTTTGCATTTGTCACCCCGAGTGGGACGGGTATGCTCAGACGTGAGTCTCGTGCTCTCCATGCCACTGGAATCAAGCTATCCTGGCTGAAGAGGGGTAATACCCCGAAACCGGTCCTAGGATGCTTGTTTCCAGTCCAGGGAGGAACTGGCTTGGCAGTTTGGGCTGGACTGTTCCCATGAGGCACAGGGTCAAGACTGATTTGCATATGGCTGGGTTCAAACTGGAATGGCATGGTGAGCAAAAAAACGATGGATTTAGGCCCAGATCTCTGTACTGGGGTGAATGTATGACATTGTTCTGCATTCTGTCCATCAATTGTTGTTTTTGCATTTGTCACCCCGAGTGGGACGGGTATGCTCAGACGTGAGTCCCGTGCTCTCCATGCCACTGGAATCAAGCTATCCTGGCTGAAGAGGGGTAAAACCCCAAAACCGGTCCTAGGATGCTTGTTTCCAGTCCAGGGAGGACCTGGCTTGGCAGTTCGGGCTGGACTGTTCCCATGAGGCACAGGGTCAAGACTGATTTGCATATGGCTGGGTTCAAACTGGAATGGCATGGTGAGCAAAAAAACGATGGATTTAGGCCCAGATCTCTGTACTGGGGTGAATGTATGACATTGTTCTGCATTCTGTCCATCAATTGTTGTTTTTGCATTTGTCACCCCGAGTGGGACGGGTATGCTCAGACGTGAGTCCCGTGCTCTCCATGCCACTGGAATCAAGCTATCCTGGCTGAAGAGGGGTAAAACCCCGAAACCGGTCCTAGGATGCTTGTTTCCAGTCCAGGGAGGACCTGGCTTGGCAGTTCGGGCTGGACTGTTCCCATGGGGCACAGGGTCAAGACTGATTTGCATATGGGTGGGTTCAAACTGGAATGGCATGGTGAGCAAAAAAACAATGGATTTAGGCCCAGATCTCTGTACTGGGGTGAATGTATGACATTGTTCTGCATTCTGTCCATCAATTGTTGTTTTTGCATTTGTCACCCCGAGTGGGACGGGTATGCTCAGACGTGAGTCCCGTGCTCTCCATGCCACTGGAATCAAGCTATCCTGGCTGAAGAGGGGTAAAACCCCAAAACCGGTCCTAGGATGCTTGTTTCCAGTCCAGGGAGGACCTGGCTTGGCAGTTCGGGCTGGACTGTTCCCATGAGGCACAGGGTCAAGACTGATTTGCATATGGCTGGGTTCAAACTGGAATGGCATGGTGAGCAAAAAAACGATGGATTTAGGCCCAGATCTCTGTACTGGGGTGAATGTATGACATTGTTCTGCATTCTGTCCATCAATTGTTGTTTTTGCATTTGTCACCCCGAGTGGGACGGGTATGCTCAGATGTGAGTCCCGTGCTCTACATGCCACTGGAATCAAGCTATCCTGGCTGAAGAGGGGTAAAACCCCGAAACCGGTCCTAGGATGCTTGTTTCCAGTTCAGGGAGGACCTGGCTTGGTAGTTCGGGCTGGACTGTTCCCATGAGGCACAGGGTCAAGACTTATTTGCATATGGCTGGGTTCAAACTGGAATGGCATGGTGAGCAAAAAAACGATGGATTTAGGCCCAGATCTCTGTACTGGGGTGAATGTATGACATTGTTCTGCATTCTGTCCATCAATTGTTGTTTTTGCATTTGTCACCCCGAGTGGGACGGGTATGCTCAGACATGAGTCCTGTGCTCTCCATGCCACTGGAATCAAGCTATCCTGGCTGAAGAGGGGTAAAACCCAGAAACTGGTCCTAGGATGCTTGTTTCCAGTCCAGGGAGGACCTGGCTTGGCAGTTCGGGCTGGACTGTTCCCATGAGGCACAGGGTCAAGACTGATTTGCATATGGCGGGGTTCAAACTGGAATGGCATGGTGAGCAAAAAAACGATGGATTTAGGCCCAGATCTCTGTACTGGGGTGAATGTATGACATTGTTCTGCATTCTGTCCATCAATTGTTGTTTTTGCATTTGTCACCCCGAGTGGGACAGGTATGCTCAGACATGAGTCCCGTGCTCTCTATGCAACAGTAGATCATTTGCGGTGTATGAATATAGAAACTGAGAACAGAGGGAAAGGGAAAATAAAATGCATGTTATATTCTGTCATACATTTACAGCATACCAAATACCTAGTGATTTGTTGCAATTATGTTCTTAAGCATTGTTCAAATTGTAAGTTACCATAATTCTAGAAATTGTAATACTAATTAATATTTGTGGTGTTTTTCTTCATTTCATACAGATAAATGGCATCATCTATTGGAGTAATGTACTTTACTAATTAGTTCTTGCAGTGTTGTTCCATAAGGTCACATTTTTAGGGTACACACCCAAGCATGCACTCATACAGCTATTAACACACCCAGGCACACACCAGTGAAGCCACTCACACACCCAGCTATACACAGATATAGGCACTCATGCACATAGGCACACACTTATACAACATCTATCTCACCCTGGCACACATTGATACAGCCACTGACACATTGATACAACCACTGAGACTATACACCAATACAGCCACTGAAACACCCAGTTACTCTCTCATACAGCCACTTGCACACTGAGGCACGCTCTGATACATATACTGACACACCCAGGCACACACTAATACAGACACTGACACACATAGGCACACACTAATACAGCCACTGATACAACCAGGGACACACTAATACAAACACTGACATACCCAGGCACACACCGATACCGATACTGACACAACCTGTCACTCTCCTATGCAGCTTTTCACAAAGCCACTCACTCACCTATATACCCATTCATACAGCCACTCACTCACTGATACACCCACTTTTACACCCAATCTATTTTCCATACGGCTACTTACATAGCCACTCATTTACCCATACAGCCAGTCGCACAGCCACAAACTCACTGCTACATCCACTCATGCACCTATCTATTCTATCATATAGCTACTGATACAGCAAGTCACTTACCCATACAGCCACTCACAGAGCCACTTACTCACTGTTACAACCAATATACCCACTTATTCTCCCATACAGCCACTGATACAGCCACACACACACATACAGCAGATGATACACCGGCTTACTCACTCATACAGCCACTCACACACCGCTTACTTACTCATGCAGACATTGACACAGCCAATCACTCTCTTAGACAGCCAGTCACACACCAACTCTCTCACCCATAAACCCACATGCACACCCACTCATTCACCTATGCAGCTACTCACACAGCCACTCACAGACTCATACAAGTACTCAGACACCACGTTAGTCAACCATACAGCCACTGACATACTCACTTATGCACCCATAAAGCCACTAACAGACCCAATTAGTTTCCTATGCAGCCACTCACACACCGATTCACTCACCCATAAAGCCACTCACACACATCCCCTTAGTCATTTATACAGCCACCCACACAGCCTCTCATACACCCATACAGCCACTAACACACTTTAGTAACCTGTATTTTAATTATCTTGTTACTTTCTCCCTAGCTGCTCAGCTAGTATGAATGTGATGCATGGAACATTGGTGTGATGGGCTTGAGTTGAATGTTTGGGTGCCTGGGAAACTTAGTGAGACAGTTGGAGTCTGAGCAGAGCAGCAGGCCGACTGATCCTGGTGGGGTGCACCACATGATCTCTACAACTTGTAATACAGCTTAATAAATCTACATAAAGTACATCTAGGCTACTGGACTTCATTACCACAAATTTCTGGCGATGATTTAAGTAAAAGATACCCGGCGTGCTTCAAAGGAAATTTCTAAAGAAGTTGTTAAAGCTGACACATAATCTACTGAATCTTACACTTTAAAAGTACTTTGAAACCCTGAAGATATTAATGGATCAAAAGACTGAAGGTAAATAAACTCTGTGTGCTACAAAGCAATTTACAAAAGAAGAACTTTTAAACAGATTCAAGGTAACCAAGAATTAGAAGAGACAGTATGCCCTACTGCCTTTCAGCCCCACCAGTGACCTCAACATCGTTCAGCCCCAGGGTGAGCATGTGTCTGCTTACATCGTTAGATTACATTTTTCAAAGTACAGTCTGTGACCAGCCAAGGCGTGTTCAGTTTATGGAGCCTGATTACACACTATAGGAAAAGTATCTTCCCAGCAAGTTATTACAGCAGTGTCCACCCGTGTCATGTTCAATCAGACTGCCCCAGCCTTGGTGTGTTTAAGTTTTCAACGTTATTGTGCTTCATGGTTTTCTATCATTTTACACCACACTGGTGTGCACTTCAAAAAATTTCTATTAACAAATCTCAGCCAGTGCCTGTCAAGTTTCGCTGTTTAACCTCTACCAGTGTAACAGGCAGCATGTCGGAACAAAGGCAATGAGCCAAGCCTTTCAAGGTGCATGTCAACTTTTGGAAACTCGCACAGTGCAGTGGGTTTATTATGTTTTTGCTCATCTGCATGCCCTGCGGTGAGGTCAGTTAAACCGTTTGGTACGATTTAAATCCGTAGCAGTGCGCATGCACCTTTCCGTGTCCATGAGTCACACGGAGGTGTTGAAGGACCTTCTGTGATGCTTTCACTTCTACACAGCCTCAAGCTGCTGTGTGATGCTTTCCAGCAAGGACGAGCCTACAGCCACTCAGCGCACGTCATCTCTACATGCCGCCATTTTGTTTTGTATAATGCCGCATCACAAGGCTAGTGACTTCTCTCTGTTTCACTTCTTCATGTTCCATGCAGGCCGTCATCTTGTCTGTCCGGCCGGCCGACTGCACCAGTGAGCAGCATTGGTACTGGAGGCTATTGTCACAGGCCATGTGCCTCAGCGGGCTCAGCACACACCATTTCAGGGAATCAGAGGACGTGATGGTGGACGCAGGAGGTAATCCAGGTATCTAGTGGTATCCATCTATAACTGAGTCTCACCAGGCTTTTGTGGATGCATTAGACATTTAATTAAGCTAGTGTTGAGAGACTACTGGTATTTTGCAATATATTTCTAACGGGTGAACTTGATGTTGTCCCAAATTTGTGGGAGTTATCACTCACAAAAGATCTTGATGTGCATTAATTGACTACAATCCATTTTCAGCAAAGGGAAAATAGTTTCCTGATGGATACTTACCACAACATGCCACCTTCACTTATGTTATTATAATTGATATATTATGTGTTTTTTAATATTGTAATTTCCATACTTATGTAATTGATCAATGCTGGTACAACTACTTTTTATTAGCATGTTACATATTTTATGTCTTTTGATATCATTATACGCAGTAGTGCATTGATCTTTTGTATGCTATTATCTTGTGTTGAGTGGATTCGCCTATTTTGGCATGGTTGCTGGTATGTGTGCTCTGTGTAATGATCCTGCTGGATTGGTAAAGGTACTAGCTAGGTATGTTCAATTTCATTTGCATCCATTTTGACTTTGGCCCTCTCATGGTGGGTGTCCTATGGGTATTACTCCCATCCATACATATCGATTTACATACCTTTATTTGAGGGATTGTGATATGGTATTTAAGTCAACCTGAGCTGCATGTTGTTTTATGGTGTGTAAGTCACCTTGTGCTGCACATTTTTTTTGTGTGGTTCGATATACGGCGTGTAAGTCACCATTTGCTACACGTATACTTTTAGTTTATCACTGTTTGTAAGTCAAATTGCGCTACATGAATACTTTGGTTTGTTAACTGTGTATAAGTCACCCTGTGCTGCACGTATACATTTGGTTCTTAACTGTGTGTAAGTCACCTTGTGCTACACGTATACTTTGGGTTCGTAACTGTGTGTATGTCACTTTGTGCTGCACGTTTGTTTGTTTTATTTCGGTGTGTAAGTCACCCTGTGCTGCATGTTTTCTACGTTTCTTTTACGGTGTGTAAGTCACCCTGTGCTGCACGTTGTTTTATGGTGTGTAAGTCACCCTGTGCTACACGTTTGTTATACAGTGTGTAAGTCACCTTGTGCTACACAAATACATTTGTTTGTTAAACGATGTGTTAGTCACCCTGTGCTGCACGTTTGTTGTACGGTGCGTTTGTCACCATGTGCCACACATGCTGTTTTCTGCCCCTAGGTCAGGTATAGGTAGGAGTCAACGTGTTTTCATTTTCCCCTAAACTCTTATATATAGTATGTTGTTGGGTGTGGGTGTCAGGTTCATCCACTCACCTGTGTTTTTGGGGATGTTCTTTCAGGTGTCCTTCACCCATTTCTACTATATTTCTACTATATTTATTTAATTTATAGAGGAGGAGAATCTGTGAAATATTATCTTATCTTGTATTTTTTCTATGCATTACCTCTATGCTTCTATATTCCGTATGGAAATTTTATTATGCATTTCTTTGTCTTCGTGTTGTACTTCCTTCTATTCCATCTACTTCATTTTCTCTTGTATTTCCTTCTTGCACTTTCTGTACTGTTGCATTTTTCTCTTGCTTGGGTTTTTCTTGTTAAAACCTTTTTCTTAATTGCGGTTTCATTTTGTGTTGTGGAAGGAGTAACCTGTATTGTAATTATCTTGTTACTTTCTCCCTAGCTGCTCAGTCAGTGTGAATTTGATGCATGGAATGTTGGTGTGATGGACTTGAGTGGAATGTTTGAGTGCCTGGGAACCTTAGTGTGATAGTTGGAGTATGGGCTGAGCAGCAGGTGGACTGCTCCTGGTGGGGCTGCACCACACGATCTCTACAACTTGTAACTTCAACTTAATAAATCTACATAAAGTATGTCTCGGCTACTGGACTTCATTACCACACACCCATCACTCTCCTATACAGCCACTTATACACTGACTCACTCACCCATAACGCCACTCACACACACTCACTTAGTCACTTATATATAGCCATGCACACAGACACTCACATACTTATACAACCACTCAGATGCCCACTTACTCACTAAAACAGTCACTGACATATGCAATCACTCTCCTATACAGCCAAGCACAACCCGACTCACTCGTCTATAAAGCTACTCACATACCATCACATATATATACTGCCATTTACACAGCCACTCACAGATTCATCCAAGCACTCAGACACCCACTTAGTCAGCCAAACAGCCACTGACATACCCACTCAACCATACAGCCACTCACAAAGCCACTCACTCACTTATATAGATACTCATACCCCATACACTCACTCATACAGATACTCACACACCCACTCACTCACTTATATAGTCATTAACTAGCACTCTCACTTGCTTATACAGACACTCACATACCCACTTACTCACTCATATAGCCACTAACAGACCCACTTACCCACACAGCCACTGATATACCAAGTTACTCAATCATACAGCCACTGACACACCCACTTACTCAATCATGCAGTAATTGACACACCCAATCACTCTACTATACAGCTACCCACACACTGACTCACTCACCCATAACACCACACTCACACCCACTCACTCACCTATACAGACACTCACAGGCTCCTAGAAGCACTCAGATACCCACTTAGTCAGCCATACAGCCACTGGCATATCTACTCACCCATACAGCCACTCACATACCCACTTACTTATACAGCCACTCACACACCCTTACATTCACTCAGACACTCACATACACCTCACTCACTTATACAGCCACTCACATACCCTCTCGCTCACTCATGCAGATACTCACATACCCTTTCACTCACTCATACAGCACTGGCACACCCACTCACACAGCCATTCACATACCCACAAAGACAGTCATACAGCCACTAACTCACCCATATAGTGACTCACACACTCAGTCACTCACCCATATGCTCACTCATACAGCCACTCACAGAGCCATTCACTCATACATATAACCACTCACAAACCCATACAGCTACTCACATGCCCACATACTCACCCATACAGCCACTTATACACCCACTCCCTCACACACCCACAAACCCACATATACACCGACTCGCTCACCCATACAGCCACTCACTTACTCATATAGGCACTCACACAAGCTCTCATTCTCTAAGACAACTACTCACAAGCCCACTCACAAGCATATAAGGTCACTCATATACACAGTCACTCACTCATACAGTAACTCATACAGCTACTCACTCACCCATATGGTCACTCACACACCCTTTCACTCACCCATACAGCTACTCACACATCCACTCATTTACCCATATAACCATTCACTGACCCACTCACTCACCCACATACCCACTCGCACACCCATTCACTCACCCATATAGTCACTGACCTAACCACTCACTTACCCATACAGCCACTCACACACCCACTCATTCATACAGCCACTGATACACCTACTTACTCACCCATACAGCCACTGATACACCCACATACTCACTCATACAGCCACTGACACACCCACTAACTCACCCATACAGCCATTAACACACCCAATCCCTCCCATATAGCTACTCACACACTGACTCACCCACCCATAAAACCGCTCACACACCTACTTAGTCACTTATACAGCTAGTCACACAGTCACTCACATACATATACAGCCATAAAGCCACTCACACACCCACTCACTAAACAATATTGCCACTTATATTGCCACTCACAGACTAATACAAGCACTCAGACACCAACTAAGTCAGTCATACAGCCACAGACATACCCATACAGCCACTCACACAGGAACTCACTGATTCATACACTCACTCACACATCCACACACATACAGTTTTTCATTGTTTCAACAAAGAAAGGAGGTTCTAACAAAAACCTTTGTTTTCCAAACGTTTCTTATGTGTGTTCTTTAGCATTTCGTTTTTTAGGTGTTTTTTTTTGCTTAAAATGGCAAGTGGGAAAAATTAACTTTTAAAACAAAATACTCAAAATTGGTGTAACAAGTGCCATTGTGAAAATAAAAATGAAGACTAGTGATTGCTGGCTGCTTTTAGAATAGCGGCAATGGACTGTTCACCAATCATTGAAAATGTGCCAATTTTTGTCTGTTTTTAGGACTTTTTCTGGGACTTATTGTTGGTTCTCTCCTGGAAGGGTGTCACCGGGTGCAATTGGTTCACAGATGAAGTAGAAGGTTGTGATGCACAACGTTGACTCTCAATCCTTGCCAAGTGCCTTGGGTGTATAGTTTTCAAATGTTTCAGCATGCTTGTTGTTCCATGCAAATATATTTTTGCTGTTCCTCTAGAAGACCTTATCGCAGAGTTAGGAAATAAAATGTTAAAAAATCTTTGAAATTCATTAAAAAAAGCAAAGGTTACAGGGACATTATAGTTAGGAAATAACATTAAAAACATAGAAATTAACTGAAAAAACAAAGGTCACAGGGATGTTATGGTTAGAAATTAGAATTTAAAAATCCTTGGAAATTCACAGAAAAAACAAAAATTACAGAGCCGTGATAGTTAGCCTCAGTTTTCACTCATAGAAAACCAGTGAAATTCAGCAGTTATAGTTACCTGAGCTAACTATAACTTAGTCCCCTTAATGCACTGCTTATGACCTCACATATTACATCACTCATGACATGGTCAGTGACATCATTCATAACATCCCTGATGAAATCTCAAATGACATCACTGATGATATCATCCAGTGAGAGTAAGTATTTTCTAAGAGGTTATGATTGTTAAACATATATACTGAGCTACTACAAAAGTTAAATTAGTAAACTAGGTGTACTACTAATAAGGGATGCTACTTCTAACATATAATAGGTGAGTGGCTGTGTGACTGTGTATCTGTGTGAGTGGGTGTCTGGGTAACTGTATGGGTGTGTGAGTGGCTATATGGGTGTATAAGCAGGTGTGTGAGTAGCTGGTAGGGTGAGTGGGTGGCTGTATTGGTGAGTGAGTGGGTATGTCTGTGGCTATATGGATGAGTGAGGGGCTGTATGAGTACCTGTATGGATGAATGAATGGGTGTGTGAGTGACTATATGGGTGAGTGAGTGGGTATCTGAATGGCTGTATGAGTCAGTGACTAGGTGTGTAAGTGGCTGTATGGGCGAGGGAGTGGGTGTTTGGGTATGTGAATTGGTATGTGAGTGGCTGTATTGGTGGGAGAGTGTCTGTGTGAGTAGCTATATGGGTAAGTGAGCAGATGTGGGAGTGCTTGTATGGATGTGTGAATGGGTATATAAGTAGTTGTAAGAGTGAATGTGTGAGTGCTTGTATGGGTTAGTGAGTGCTGTGTTGAAAGGCTGTATGAGTGTAAGTGGGATTGTAAGTGTCTATAAAGGTGAATAAGTGGGTGTGTGACTAGCTGTATCAGTGAGTGTGTGGTGGTATGAGTAGAGTTATGGGTGAGTGCCTGGTTATATGAGTAGCTATAGGGGTAAGTGAGTAGTTATGTGAGTGGCTGTAATATTGAGTGAGTGGGTATATGAGTGGCTCTTATTGATGAGTGAGAGGTTGTATGAGTACTTGTATGAGTCTGTGAATGGGTATGTGATTGGTTGTGTGGGTATGTAAGTAGGGATATATGAGGTTATATAGGGGTGTGAGTGGTTCTGTGGATGATGTTATCAGTTATGTCATCAGTGATGTCATTTGATATGTCAACCATGATGTCACTGATCATGTCATGAGTGATTTTACAAATTGAGGTCATAAGCAGGGCATTGAAGGGACATACGTTATAGTTAGCTCTGTTTACTATAACTGGTGAATTTCACTGGTTTTCTACGAGTGAAATCTGAATCTAACTATTATATCCCTGTTATTTTTGTTTATTTAGTGAATATCTGAAGTTTTTTTTCTTCTATTTCCGAAATATAATGCCAGTATAGCCTTTGGCTTTTTTCAGTGAATTCATAAGGTGTGAGTGGTTCTTTTGAATGATGTCATCAGTTATGTCACAAGTGATGTCATTTGAGATGTCATCTTTGATTTCACTGATCATGTCATGAGTGTGTAATATTTGAGGTAATAAATAGGGCGTTGAGGGAACATAAGTTATAGTTAGCTCCAGTAACTATAACTGCTGAATTTCACTGGTTTTCTACAAATGAAATCTGAACCTAACTATAATATCTCTGTAACCTTTGTTCTCTTAGTGAATTTCTAAAGTGTTTTTATTCTGTTTCCAAAATATAATGCACCTGTAGACTTTTGTTGGTTTTTTCTGTGAATTTCAAAGGTTTTTTATGCTATTTGCTAACTATAATGTCTCTGTAACCTCTGTTTTTTTGTAAATGTCTATGTTTTTTAAAATGTTTTTTCCTAACTATCACGTCCCTATAACCCTTATTTTTCAGTGAATTGTTAAAGTTTTTTAAATTGTATTTCCTACCTGTAACCTATAACCTTTGAGAGTGAGTGTGTGAGTCAGTGCATACGTTTCTCAGTGTTTGTGTGAGTGTCTCAATAGGTATATGAGTATGTGTGTGAGTATCTGTGTGGGTCTGGGAGTGGCTACATAAGTGTCTCACTGGGTGTGTGAGTGCATGCGTGAGTGTCTGAGTGGGTCTGTGAATGGTGCATGAGTGTCTGAGTGGGAGCATGAGTTTCTGAGTGGGTTTGTAAGTACATCCAAGAGAGTGTGAGTCAGCTTGTGAGTGAGTGCATGTGTGTCTGAGTGGTTCTGTGAGTGGGTGCGTGAGTCTCTGAGTGGGTCTGCGAGTGGGTGTGTAAGTGTCTGAGTAGATCTGTGAATCAGTAGGTGAGTCTCTGAGAAGGTCTCTGAATGGGTGTGAGAGAGTATGCGTGGTTCTGTAAGTGGGTGTATGAGTGTCTGAGTGGGTTTGTGAGTGGGTGTATGTCTCTGAGTGGGTCTGTGAGTAGGTGCATAAGTGTCTGAATGGGTCTGTGAGTGGCTGTGAGAGTATCTGAGTACTTCTGTGAGTGGGTGCATGAGTGCCTGAGTGGGTTTCAGAATGGTTGTGAGAAGGAGAGTGTGTCAGTGAGTGTGTCAGTGAGTGGGTATGTGAGTGTCTGAGTGGGTCTATGAGTGGGTATATCAGTATCTGAGTGGGTCTGTCAGTGGGTGTGTGAGTGCTTGAGTATGTACGTGTGTGTCTAAATGTCTGTGTGGATATGTCAGTAGCTGTGTCAGTGACTGAGCCACAACAGAACCACACCTACCCCATTTTTAAAAAAGAGTTCACAGTTTTGGACAAAATATCTACCCAAGTGGAGTACTTTCTACTGTTTAATTACTAAGTGCTACCTCCTCTGGTAAATATCCAGTGCATATTCTACACTACAGCTGTATAATGGAGGACGTGGAAATGTCACCAGTGACCTTGTGTGCTTTTTGGCAATGTGATTGTTCCTCGTGCATCTTTATCCAGAAATTTGTGATAACATGAATCTTCCTATAGAGAAGACAGCTAGAGTACAAAGAGGTAAATCTCCACCAAACAAGGGTCCATCCTCTTAATTAATTATATGAAGTAAGTGCTTCTTTCTTTGGTGGAGATGTCCTCATATTCCTCAGCATTATGAACGTGTCACCAAAATTGGCAGGAAAAGCACTGGGGGTATTTTGGTAAGCTGCACATCATCCTGGAAAAAGGCGGGGAGACCATTGCATACTACTTAGGTGGATGCGGCGGAGCCAAACGGGTGGAGTTTCAAGTGATTTTATTCATTTGTATATTCGTAGTCATTTAAAGGGAGAACCATTGACTCTGCTCTCAACAGGTAAGTACAAGAAATAACTCACTCGTCATAGTCACTACACATTGCGCTCTAATAGATCAACGATGCATTAATCTCCACAAAGCATTTCAGGTCGTCTTTCAATGTGGATTGCCAAGAAAACACACTTGCTTTGCCTTCGTCAAGCCCAGTAGGTCAAGATCATTTGTCCTTTACAGAAGTAGAGCTTCAGTTGAAGCACCTGCTATTTTCATATATGTGAGTGTTTCCTGTTGAGATTTAATTTCTGTAAAAAATAAGCAGGTCCTCAAGCCAGCTCCCCATGTAACAGTTTTCCTGTCCATATTACCCGCAGTCCGCTACACTCTGCTGTCTATCTGCTGCCCTCTGTTTGTGCCTCCTCTGCTTGTTTCTTGCTCTGTTTTGTCTTTTCTATTAGTTTTTCTGCCTTCTGTTTTGCCTTTTTCTGCTAGTTCTTTTGCCCTTTGTTTTGCCTCATCTTCTCATTTTTCTGGACTACATTTTGCCTTTTGTGCTCATTTTTCTGCCCTACATTTTGCCTTTTGTGCTAATTTTTCTGCCCTATCTTTTGCCTTTTCTGCAAATTATTCTGCCATCCCTTTGCCTTCACTGCTTGTTTTTCTGCTCCCTGTATTGCCCTCTTCTGCTCTGTTTTGCCTCTTCTGCTTGTTTTTCTGCCCTCCATTTTGCCTTTTCTACTTGTCTCTCTGCCCTCTGTTTTGCCCTGTTCTGTTCTGTTTGACCTTTCCTGCTTGTTTTCCTGCCCTCTGTTTTGCCTTTTCTGCTTGTTTTTCTGACCTCTGTTTTGCCTTTTGTGCTCGTATCTATGCCCTTATTTTTGCCCTCTTCTGCTCTGTTTTGCCTTTTTCTACTCATTTTTCTGCCCTGTGTTTGTCTGTTTTACCTTTTTCTGCTTGTTTTTCTTCCCTTTGTTTTGCCTTTCCTGCTCATTTTTCTGCCCTCTGCTTTGCCTGTTCTGCAAAATTTTCTGCCTCCATTTTGCCTTTTGTGCCCTCTGTTTTGCCCTCTACTGCAATGGCATAGGGGGCCAATTTCAGTCCCAGGGGCCCCATCCTTTGGGGCCCTGCCAAACTTTAAAGGGGGTGGGAGCTGCGCAGCACCCCTCCCTGGGCCGATTTCAACCCCAGGACCCCATCCCCCTTTTTCCGGCCACATCTACATGGGTGCCCTGGCCCCTCTCAGGGCACCCAGTGTGTATTGTTTGGAACTGCGTGGGGAGCCTCAAGGCCCCCAGGATGCCAGCCAGCTCCAGCATGCAGGGAGCTGCTAAATATGCATCTCACTGTGTGTGGGAGCAATTGTTTCATCTGTTTCCCTGTCCGCATAACAGTGTGCAGGAAAACAGATGAAAACTCTGCTCCCAGCAAGCGGGAGCAGTTTGACAGCTGGGAGTAGAGTTAGTGTTTGCTCTCCCGCTAAGCAAAAGCAAACTGGGAGATAGCAGGAGCCAGCCCTGGGGGGTGGCTGTCACCAAGGCTATTAATGTCTTCAGGGGGGAGCCGTGCAGCCCCTCTCCTTTAATTGGCATGGGCCAGACATGGGAGGGGGTGATCTGCATGGCCGTAAATGGCCAGGGAAGGGGGCTGTGCGGCCCCCTCCTACTTTTCTAAATTTCATAGGCGCAGGGGAAGTGGTGGTCCCCAGATCCCCCAGGATCCACATGCCCCCTTTAAATATTTTATTTTAGCCCCGAGGAGGTGGTGGTCCCCAGGGCTTCAAAGAGCCCCAGGATAGTGGTCAACGTGCCCCCCCCCCCTCCATTTTAAAAATCAAGCCCCAGGGAGGTGGCGGTCCCCAGGGCTCCCTTGAGCTCATGGAGGGGGGACCCATGTGACCCCTCTCCATTATAACCATTTAGCCCCAAGGAGGTGGTGGTCCCCGAGGCTCAACAGAGCCTTAGGAGCGGAGATCCATGCAACCCCCTTCTTTTTTACCACATGCCTCCTGGACTTGGCCCACCCTGGGGCTATATCACAAACAAGCACAGGAAACCACACTTGATTTTTTTTTTCAATTCTGCCGAATTCATGAATCCGTCTCGATTTTTGGCGAGAATTAAAAAAAAAATCCTGGCGGGATCCCAGGCGGACCTCAGGACCAGGGCTTGGGGTCAGGGTATTCCTACCCTGCCGGAATTTTCTTTATTTTTAGCTTTTTTTGGGGACTCAAAGATGGCTCTCAAGATGGCTGCCAACACTTCCTGGTTGAAGTGTTGGCAGCCAATCTGATCTCTGCACGAGATTTGGAGGAATTTGCAGAGGGGTCACGTCCCTATATTTGCAAAGTCGGCTTTCTTTTAATAACTCTAAACTGCTGAACGGATTTACTCCAAATAACAAAAAGTGTGCTTTCTCGACCAAGAGCTACCTTTCTGCCAAGTTTGGTGGAATTCCATCTAGTGGTTTGGGCTCATTGTGTTCAAAATCCCTATGGGAATTAAAATGGGAAACACACTTTTTTGACAATCCATTTTTCTCAGTACCCGCTTAATGGATCACCCTATAAATTTTCATGCACAATAAGACCCAGCAGAACAATTTTTTGGGAAAGGTTTGTGAAGATTCATCAACCGACGCCAAAGATATAGGCACGTCAAAAAAAAAATTCCTACGGGAACTAGGTCCTAACTACAACTAATACTGGCAACCTCCAGGCAATATATATATCAAAAGTAGCCTTCCATATGTCGAAATGATCCATCTGAGAAGAAATTGTAGTCACTTTGAGGACTTAGAGAAATGTCAGATGGAAGTGAGAAACCCATTTCTAGCACGAGGCTATACCAAACAGACCCTGGACAGGGGTACAGCTAAGGCGAATTCAAAAAGTAGGGAATCTGTCCTATTTGAGAAAAATGGCAGACATTGGATTCCAATATAAGATTAATTTTGACATTCAATCAGCAGGGGAAACAATTGAGATTGATTTTAAGAAACCATTGGTCTCTAGTTCAAGGGGATCCGGTATTTGGACCTACAATACCAAAGTCACTGCTTATCACATTCAGGAAAGCACCCTCAATGAGAGATGCACTAGTCAAGAGCAGTCCTGAAGTGATAGAGAAACCTAATTGGCTGTCCCCTAGGAAAGATTTTTATAAGTGTATTTTCTGTAGAGCTTGCAAATTCGGAATCAGTACTAGTGAGTACTGCACGCCATTCCATGAAAGGCCACAAAAGATCAATGGCTATTTCAATGGCTATTTGTTTTTGTGTACAGTAGTTTTTATAAATGATTTTGTAACCATTATGAAGTTGTCTTAAGTATAACCACTGATACAATGTATCAGTCTGTTTTCCTTGACCATTGATCAGGTGATCACTATGTAAACGGCTATTAGATAGCATGGCGTGCATGTAAACAGGGCCAAATTCTGGCCGAAACGCGTTATGGTGGACATGAGGCACAAATTAAAAACAAGATCAGCATTTGGAGTCTGTGCCTGGTTGTGTTTCCTTTGGAGAGACGGTAGTGTTGATATATATTGTTATTCAGTCTCCGTGTGTGCCTGTTAAGGTTGTGTAGTTCAAAGCTATATGGGGATTGGTGCATGGTCTGGTAAGGCCATCTATCTATCTATCTATCTATCTATCTATCTATCTATCTATCTATCTATCTATCTATCTATCTATCTATCTATCTATCTATCCAGACAACTTCATGGTGGACAGTGATAGAGATGACAGGCCCATGCCATCTTTTGACACACACTCAAAGAGGTATTAAGTGGCCACTTCATTGTAGCAGTGGCATGCCTTAACATAATGAGGGCCTACAAGAAAGAAGACCTTGAGAACCATCTCACCCTGCTGGAAAACAAAAAGATGCCTAATAGCAAGGAAATATGGCAAAAACTATTTCCACGTGTGTGTTCTGGACCCAGAAAAGCAGTGTTTGCTCTCCGCAGAACAAAAAAGTATGCTTATTCAGGGCATAAGCCAGACAAACTACTCACAAGTCAGCTAATGGTGGAATCACTAAAGACAGTACAGGAGATATGGTGCAGTGGGGTAGGGTCTAGAGAATGAATGGTGACAAAGCGGAGGTTTTCCATAGCTATTACCAAATTCTTTATAATGAGGACTCTGTGAACAACACCCAAACGTAAAGTGCAACGGTTGAAAATAAAACACAATGCATCGGGAAGTCTAAAGTCCAGCTAGCGATTAATGCAAAATAGCAGGCAGGAAAGTTAAAGATCATAAGTCAATTGTCATTTTAACTGTCCAGGGCTCTTGCTAGAAGACAATCAGTAGGAGCAAAACATGCAAAATCGACCTAGCATATGTGCAATTCTTTTCAATACTAGTAGGTGTAACATGACCATGTGACACAAAGTTGTCCTCAACAAAAATGTAGCTGATGTGTAGGTGTCAGGATCTTCCCATCAAGCAGGGTTGCTTTGAAGGGAAGATATGATTCATACACACAATATTAGCTCCATTCTTCTCACAAAATCCCACTTCCCTTGCCAGTTTTGAAAACAAGCTTATGCTACTGGAAAATGTTCAATGTACAACATGCAGTATTATGGCTTTTGACGTTGCCAGGGTCATGACAGGTTACAATCAATACAATGCCATGGGAAGCTTTAAGCAAATATAAAACAACATTTGTATTTGATTAATAGTGGGTACATTTGTGATGAGATATGGTTATTAGCATTTCTCTTTTAACAAAACTCACCTTAAATAAACACTCTTGTCCACTCAAGCTAATTTGCTGGATGATCAAATTACCATTGAGGAAGCCAGAGATGCATCTAAAGTTTGAAACTAGGCGAGTCACCATAATTAAAAGGTTCTAGGTAGCTTTTTGCAAGACCTTCTGCAGACCTCTGACCCCTTTTCAAGCTTGACTCTATAACTTTTTAGGACTATTGGAGTGGTCTCAGAATAAATGCTGGATGCTGCAGTGATGGTGATACCCAAGCCAGGAAAAAACCTGAGCTTTTGTGGGACCTACTAGTCCATATCACTTTTCAATTTAGATCTTATATCTTTACAAATGTGTTGGCGCCTCTGATGCCAGACCTCGTAGATCCCAACCAAGAAGGTGTTCTGAGTAAGCT
This sequence comes from Triturus cristatus, assembly GCF_964204655.1. NCBI lineage: Eukaryota > Metazoa > Chordata > Amphibia > Caudata > Salamandridae > Triturus > Triturus cristatus. Next base: position 1,196,045,426 of record NC_140591.1, read on the forward strand.
GGACATTCATGACCAGAGTGATTAGTGACATTGCATTTGGCTTCTGTGTGTTTATTTTTATTTTTTAAACAATTTTTATTAGAAACAAAACAGCAGCGATAATGACATTACATAGACATCTCAGCTGGAGAGACATACATTTTAGTATTACAAAATAGCCTACAGTCCCTCGGGAGCACCAGAGATAACACAGAGTGAAAGGCTGGTCAGTATAAAGAGGGTTACAATTGCGTCTTCGGGTCTGGGAGCACCACTCGTACTCACTATTCTCATTGGCCCGGAGGTTTATGTCCTCCTCTCTGCGCCTGCCTCCTCCAATAGTGCATGTCTCTCCCGTCTAAGTTCCACCGTGGGAGAAATACAGATGTCCCCCCTGTAATTATTCCAGCATCCCCACTTTTGATCCCATTTTTGTGGGCAACCTCTACCTTTATATACAGTTTTCTCCACTACCATAGCATGATCCATGTCCTTAGCCCAATCTCGCAAATGTGGTATAGTATCCACCCCCTATTTCAGGGCAATGTTTCTTTTCGCTATGCTCCACCCCATGGTGGCCCACGAATGTTCAGTTTGGGTGAGGTCTGTTACCTCCCAGATATTAAGGAGGCATAGTTGGGGAGACGGATGTATGGGTTTATCACAAGACCGTACCATTTGTCGGGTAACGTCTATCCAGTAATGTTGTATGTGGGGGCATTCCCATATGATGTGTATGAATGTACCTGTTTGATTCCAGTGGCGAAGATAGAGTGTATCTGGTCTCCTTCCTAATTTAAATAACAGTTTAGCATCAAAGTACACACGATGGAGAATCTCAAGTTGGACAAGCCGGAGTCGAATCGGTACTGTTACCTCTCGGGGGGAAGCCAGCGCTTCAATCCAGTCCTCGTCAGTCATTTCCCCCAGATCCACCTCCCAACTAGCTTGCAGTTTCTGCATTGGATCGGCCCGGTTATTAATCAATTTTTTGTACGTTAGGGAGATGGCCTTGCGGTCCATTGGGTTCATCAACAACCTGTCCTCCAGAGGAGAGGAGTCTGGTAGGGTGGCGTCTGTAGGGAGGGCAGGCACAGTCTATGGCATGACTAATTTGAAGATATTGGAAGTGCTCTGACGGTGCTAGCTGATATTTGAGTTGGAGATCTGCAAATGATGCCTTCTTGCCCTTAATCCACATATCCCCCACCGTGGAAATACCGATCATGTCCCACTTGTCGAACCCTGCACAAGTACTCAGTCATCCCAAGATATCGGGTTCCCACAGGGGGGTAGCCTTCGTCAGGCGCCCTCGCCATCCCATCCGCCATTGGATCCCGTGCCACACTTCTACTGTACGGGCCTTGGGGCCAGTCAATCCTAATTTCTTGTGGTGTGAGTATAGCGCTCTGTTGTAGCCTCCTTTCCCCATTAACCACAGATCTGTGTGGAAGCTGGGGTCAGTATGGGACCCAAACACCCATTTATTGATGGCAATTAATTGCGACACCTGGTAATAAAGGTGTATGTCCGGCAACCCAATGCCCCCATCGTACCATCCCATAGTGAGCTTGTTTATGGCTTTTCGAGGCGGCCTATTATCCCATTATAAATCTCTAACTGCTGCATCAATCTGCAAAAAGTAGGTTTCGGGGACCGGGATGGGAGTGTTTTGCAGGGCGTAAAGAAAGCGTGGCAAGGCGAGCATCTTGAATAAAGACGCCCGACCCAAGAGAGTAAGGGGTAGTGTCTTCCAGTGGGTGACATCAGATTTAAACCTCTGCAACGGGCCCATCAGATTCTGTTCATAGAACACTGCTGCGTCAGTTGTTATGAAGATGCCGAGGTATTGGAAACCCTGGGTCGCCACTGGAATGGTGTATCCCCGAGGACTGTGCCGCGGAACACCCCAGAGGGTATACATCTGGGATGGCTTCTGTGGTTTTTTCTTTTATTGCTTCTTTAGAGCTATCAATCCACTACAGCTCACATCAAAATTAATGGCATGATGCCCTCAATTATAAACATTAAGACAGGCCTTAAACAAACAAGTCCCATCCTACCAGTCTTTTTGTCCCTTACACTTACACCCTTTGCTAATTGCATCAAGCATAGTATAACATTAAACATAAAGCAAATTCTGACAATGATAAATAATTTTATTGGAGCGGTAGGGAGGCATATACTTGAGAACAGACATGAAATATCTATACATGCAAACACATCGATTGCTTTAGATCTCCTAAAGCTCCTCCCTGAGTAGCTCAACTTCACTACTCAGTGGAATGAGTAAAGATTGAGACAACAAAACAATGCTGCTTCATAAATCATCTAATTCTGGGTACATCTTTATAATGGATTCAATGGCTGAGAAAAGGCACAGAAGCTGGGGTCTGTACTCCTCACCTTTAACAAGAGTGACTCTAAAATGTGGGATACTGTGAGTTTTAGACAAGGCCTACATACTGATCCCTCCTTGCACCTGTGACAAGGTCAGGACACTGTTGGATTCAAAGCTTGGTGAAACGCAAAATGCCTGATGATGGGTTCACTCTTTCGGGGAAGGGGCCAGGACATTAAGACATTTGAGAAAGTCAGGAGAAAAGTATTTCTCAACCTGAGTGCTTCTGCAAAGTGAGACCCTGGATTACACGCCACTATATCAGAAGTCGGGCTATACAAGATCTCATGCTCTCAAGAGATGGATGAAATATGGTGATCACATTTGATACCTGATTTCAGCACTCTGCAAGATGCTGTTGACAACAACTGAAACTAGGTAACACCAGCACTAGGTAACAGTTCATCCTAGTTATGATGGGAAAGGAGGATGACAGAAAATTCACAGAAAAGGAATGGGGGCTGATCCACAATAAAGTAGGAATGTCAAGGTGCTTGGAGGAAAGGAAGGCACACCCTGCATGACCTACACACATGCGGGTATCACAGTCCAGAGAAACTACTGAGATCTCCGCAAAATCAATGTTTCTTTGAGGGACTCTGGATCCCATACATAAAGCAGCAGATATCCTAATATCCACTTTAATAAGAGCGGACATAACATATTCCACTTTTTGGTGGATGCCCCACATCTGCAAACTCTAAATCGGGCCTTAATAGACCACATGCCACTTAAGACGGAGAAAAGATTACTTAATGGTTACCTTTTGTTTTTCTCTGGAGGGTCCCTCTGCCTTTGTGGTAACAGGGTTTAGTCCTCAGACACAAACATTTTTGGCCTTTTTAATCACAAACATTTTAGTAGAATTGTAAATTATAGACATTTAACATATGTTTTGTATATTCAATACGATTTTGATATTTTCCATACAATGGGCACATTTATTTATGTATTTAGAATGGCTAAACTGTCCGTCACCCCCTCCGTGTGGGACAACACCTGGTGGCCTCCCACCCTTGGCACCCCCCCATACCTAGAGACCACGCCCGCAACTTCGGCATCATACTCAACTCCTCCCTCACCATGAACCGACAGGTCAACGCTATATCCTCCACATGATTCAACACCCACCGCATATTCCGCAAGACCTTCAAATGGATCCCCCTGAATCCAGGAAGACCATCACTCACGCACTCATCATCAGCAGACTGGACTACGAGAACGCCCTCTACACCGGAATCAACAAATCTCTACTCCACAAACTCCAGACCGTCCAAAGCGCCGCAGCCAGACTCGTTCTCAGTATCCCGCGACAAGACCACATCACCCGGCACCTTCGAGACCTCCACTGGCTCCCTGTTGAAAATAGAGTGACCTTCAAGCTGCTCACACACACCTACAAAGCCCTGCACAACACTGGACCCCAATACTTCAATGTAAGAATCTCCTACTAGGCCCCAAGAGAAACCTCTGCTCTGCTCCTCCCTCCACTCCTTGGCCAAAATCCCCCGCATTCACAGTACCAGAACAGGAGGCAGATCCTTCTTCTACCTCGCTGCCAAGACCTGTAACGAACTCCCCCTCAGCATTAGACGAAGCCCTACACTGCAAGCTTTCAGGGAGAGCCTCAAGAACTGGCTTTTCAGATGACTGGAGCTGCCCAAGTCCCTCCCCCAGCGCCTTGAGACCCTCACGGGTGAGTAGTGCACTGATTGATTGATTGTCATATGCATATTGCACTGGAAGACAAAAGGCAGGACTATAGGTTTGTACATGAGAACTTTGTTTTCAATCACCTATGTGATCTGAAGCACAGGCTCGAGAACGAAGCCACTTCAAAGGAATGCCCAATTAAAGAGGGGAGTCACTAGACAATAAAAAGCATTGCGAACATCAGAAATAACACATTTTCACAGGTATGTAATTGGATTCAACCATTTCTCAAAGTACAAAATTTGAAAGGCCACTGTTACTATTAATCTCTATTTATTGGATGGATTAGTTTCTAATAAACACAAACAATTCTAAGGCCGGCAATAAAATAAACGATTACAATTTTACAGCACGGCAATTCAAACAGTTTAATTTTATTCACAAATTAAAAAACCTTTACAAATATTTCCTCACTCCCAATGCCACCTGTGCCTTGTCAAGAGACTACAAACCTCATAGCTTTAGTTTCAGTCTGGCAACTTCAGTCTCATCTGTAGATAAAGCATGCATGCATTGGAACCACGAGTGAAGGTCATATTGCTACTCTGCCAATACTTCTCTTTTGACAAATTAAGTGCACAGGCCCAAATTATTTCGTAGGAGCCCACCGCAGGCCCTGCCAAATGCTCGGTTTCACTAATATTAAAGGACCCTATATTTGATTCAACGAAATGCCTCTTGCTACCATGAGCCTCCTCTTATTATCTCGTTAACTAGCTCTAGCTGGTTCTTTTTCAACAATTCCCCCTTTGTTATTGTGTTCCTATCTTTCTCCTCCTTGTTCTCTTTTCAGAATTATTTTGTCTTACTCTGGATCAACTTCTGATTAAGAAAAAGAAGTCCGGGCAACCAAAACGGGTGCTAGGCCAATTCCTACCACTTGCTCTCAAGGCATAAATTAAGCACTGTACAGAGTGCAAAATCAAGTTTAACAGCAGAAAAGTCAGTCATCTTTTCCTTCAACATAATAGCGATCTGTTGCTAGGGTCTTCTGAATGAGCCATCCTCAACCTCCTATGTCAACCCCCTAGCAGATCTCGGATCAGACATTTTTTACATTAGTACAGAGTAATGCATAGCAATACCTTGTAAAAGAGCAGTATATGCCTTGGTTTCATAAAGATGAGCTGTTGGTTAACATGCACCAGAAAGCAGAACCACAAGTTCAGAAAGTTTTCAGATAAATAGAAAAAATGTTTTACAAGTCTTGAAAAGATTATAATCACAGCACACAAGCAGAGTCCATTCTTATTGTTAATTAAGACGTGCTTCATAACGTGTTGGTCAAAGGTGACTCTACTCTAAAGCATACAGAGTCAGGAAAGAAGTCGTGGGAACGAGGCAATAAAAATTAACACTCTCAGGAAAAGAAGGTTAATGTTTCGTCACAGCTTTGTTAGAACCATGATAAAGAGAATGTAGTGAAACGGTTATGAGTTTAAAGGACACAGGTAATTTGATGTTTATGTAAAAGTATATTATTCACTCATGTAATCTTTGACCTGTTATTGGCTTTTTCAGACAATTGTGTTCAGGTCATCACTTTTTCAACTATAAAAGGAGCTGCCTGCGAGCAGCAAATTGAGATCAGCTTTTCAGCTCTGACGTGACTGGTCTCCCAGATGCTGTGATTAAACCTACTTTTGCCTTGCCAGAGAAGTCTTGTCTTTCTTTATTCTAGTTTTACCCCACCAATTGCCGAGCTGATCCAGTAGTCCTGATTGCCCTTGACCAACTGCTGTCACGGGAAACCAACTACCCCTGCTGCATAGAATATTTCACATTTATGACAAGGTAAGCAGACACTGTGTTACCTAAAAGTTCTGCCTATTCACAGGGGATGGGTAGGACCCGGAGATTGCTGTCTTTAATGTGAGGACAACGTGGACTCCATTCTATGTTTGTATATTATATGACTTGTTTTTTGGCAATTGTAAACATGGATGAAATGTAAGTGGGTTATCACGTGCAAGATTGTGTATAAACATTGCAGGATATTAGGTTAAGGCGCTACGTCAGTAGAGAGTTTTTCCCAATATAAACTTGAAAGTGGTCAAGTGTGAGTGATTCAAAGTTGGGAGGCCAATATTTATTCCAATATTTTGGCATAGAGGAATGGCTGAAAGGCTGATGTCGCTAAACTTTACCTCCAGTAAGTACTGAACACTCAGATTGCTACCCAGACCTAATGTCTAGAAGTCACTCCATGGCCTATGAGGTGTATGGTATGAGGGTTGTCCTCTCTTAAGCATGGAGGGAAGTGACCAATGGCTACTGACCTAGTATATAGCCTAGAGTAAAAAAAACTGTGATTGATTTTAGAAATCGTTAAAGTGTTTATATTTTAAATATGTTGGTGGTGAATGTGTGTATGTACATGTAAATAGAAATGTGGGCACAGGGTAATGTTGTTTTATAATGTGATGATGCATGATGTATTAGTAGGAAATATATTGACGGATTCCCTATCTTGTGAAGGATAGTGTAAAACTTCAGGAATGGAAGTTTTATATAGGTCAAACATAAAGTAAGTAGATAAAAAGCTAAAAAAATTTTTATTAAAATGTTACTAGAAACACGTGGGGGGGGGAGTGTCTCAGGCGAAGTATGGCACTGAGCCCGTAAGGTTGTTGATACCATGATTTTCATTTCAGACAAAGATATGGAGAACCAAAAAGCCAAAAAGACCAAGGTTTAAATTACTGTGCATGTCTTGTCTATTCCCCACCCACTAGAGGGGGTTTTCTACCATGTTTGCCCTTCCTCCCCAGCCCTTCAAATGGCTACACAGATGTGAGAGCCATGCTCCTCCTGGAGCGTGGCTGGCATTTGCGCCAGACTGGCGGCATCTGCTCCTTTCAGCTACTCGGCTCCCCCCCTCAATGGGCCTCTTTTGCTTCACTGCATCAGCTGGTCCAGCCTCAGCAGGATTCCTCCAGAAACCGGGTCTTTGATCCTTAATGGTGGTCATCTCGTTCTCTCTTAGCACCGTCCATGGATCCTCGTTACAAGAAATACAGAACACCATCGCTCTTGACGTTGATGGCTTTACTTCAACGTTTTGCTTGGCTCCTCCTGGTGGACAAGCTCTCTACCCAGAGGAGAATCTGGACAAAATGGGGTTCCCATGGTGGACAATATGGAAAACACGTTTCCTGGAGATCAGAAAAGGTTACAGAAATATTGTAAAAAGTGGTTCAAGGCTACCCAAAAACACACATACCCCATGCCAAATGAAGGGACATTTGATGCTAAAATATTAGAACATACTATCACTTACCTTAAAAGTAAATATACAGCTGCTAAGTTACAGAAGCGAGAAGCCGCCTAAGCCTTGTGTTGAGTTGTTTGGAGGAAGCATGAAAACTCTTTAAATACTGACACATCTTGTACCTTGTACGCTTCCCACCCACATATGACCTTACATGTAGCTTTCCCAAGGTCCCCAGTATTTCTCCATTAGTGCAGGTAGAGGAAACTGCAGTGGGATTTGAGAATCCAGAAATTGTGACTCCTCTGCTATCGACGAACGTACCACCTAGTCTAGCCCTTCAGACATCAAGGCCAAAACACACAAGTACTCCCAAACAACAAACAAGTGTGAGTGATTCTCAGTTTTCGGGACAGTTGGAAGCACAGTTTACACTACATTTAGATTGGGTCTCTCCCCAAGTGGTGAGAGACAAAGGGCAGGGTCCAAAAGACGATGCCAATCGGTCACATATCTCATCAGCAATGTCACATTTGTTACAAAAAAGAAACATAACAGGAAGGATAGTCAAAGACCGGGTGTCTACCCCAGAACGAAGAGATGCAGGTGATGAAAGGTGGAATGATTATGTAGGAAGGGCTGCTGGTATGGCCCGATGGTCAGTACCTTGAGAAAAAGATGAAGACTTTAAAAAGACTGAGGATGAGTTGACACCTGGGCAAAAGGAGAACGGTAGCATTATATTTACACCAGAGAACATTCAGAAATGGTTGTCACGAAGTGAAGATAGAAAAGATGAGATTGTCACAATAATATACCAGAACAATTTCAGTAAACGTTTGTAAAGACGGAAGACAGAATAGAATTAGTACATAGGTACGCAGACGACATGGGTGAAATACTTCAATCTCAGAAGGCTAGGACATCCCACTTATAACATTAGCACCCGAAAAAGGCCCCTCATTGATCTTGATCATAAGAATAGACCAATGGGGTCGCCCAGTCACACTAATATGTTTATAAAGACAACTAGAGAAGATGAGCAGGATGCTTTTTCTAATATTAGGAAACACCAGAGCGAACAAGCTTGAGTCTTTGCGGTTTCAGGGAACGCTTGGTCAGCCATATGCCAGAAAAGGATGATGCTACATGACAGACCAATACCACAGCTAAGTGTTCAATCAAGCTTCACGGGGCAATGATTTCACCCTAAGTGAGATAGTTACCCAAGGAGAAAACAGTTGGTATATATAATATCATATCCTTTACAGATAATTTAGAAATGTGGACTGAAGACCTAACCCCAAAGTTGAACCCATGACCAAGAGAAGGGTCCTTTGTTTCACACAACATGGCAAATGCTGAGGATTGTATCCTCTAAGCTGAGGGAGAACCAGACTGGGATTATCCCAATATGCGACAGAGTCTGTGCGTGTGACTAAAATATGCTAGACAGTATAATCCTCAACATCCCTTTACCCTTGTACATCAGATGCCCCTGATACGTAAGGGATCTGGGCACTTCATTATGTTCCCTGGCCACAAATAGGTAAGGGAAACCTCAAAAGGTTGCTAACACCACTTACAGAGGGAGCAGGGAAATGGATCAGGACCTTTGAAAAACAAACTGCAGGCATCATCCTGGCAATAGGGGACTTAAAGAGTCTACTTAGCTCCCTTATAGGAGATGAGACAGACACTGTATTCCACAAAGCTGGAGTAAGAAATATCACCCTTACTGAAGCCAGGTGTGATGGTTCCCCATTTAACTTGGTTTGGACAATAGTCTGGGACCAGCTGCGGAAATGTATTATTCTGATAGGTCAGACATTGGTTCTCTCTCGGCTCAATCAATGCAGCCAAATGAGGACACCACCCAATTATTCAGCAGGATGAAAGAGAAATGGATTCAAGAAGTAGGACAAAGTTGTGATGTAAAAGAAGGAAATGCTGCTTTGTTTTATAATGTCATAAAGAAGGGTTTACTCTCTGATGTGAAGGATAACTTGATGAAGATGATGATTAATTTGTAAAGTGCAGCAATACCCCGAGGTGTCTAGGCGCTAAAGACACTCAGACAACATAGTGGCATTGGAAGCCAAACCTTGGATGGAGATACAGGCACACATAATACATTTTTGTAAAAAGAAAACAAGAGAGAGAGGAACAAGCAGGAGGTAACGGAGATTGTAGCAGCCAAGTTACTGCATCAAAAACTGGCAAAGAAGGGAGCAACGGAAGGGGCTGTAGTAGCAGCCACCCGTCAGATGACTGCGATATCTGTGGGGTCAAGTCCCAGAAACCACTCAACAACAGTCACCTCAACAACAAAATAATGTATGGGCAGAAGGAAGTAGTAGAGGAGGACAAGGATGTATAGGAACAGGTAGGCTAGGCCCCCAGAGGATGGATCAGACATGCTATTATTGTCATAGATATGGACATTTCATTAGAAACTGCAAAACCAAGCGATGAGATGAACAAAATAGAAGGACAGGAGTTTACAATCAGCCAGGGAATGCAGTAATGCAACCACAGGCAAATTCACAAATAATATATGTACCCCAGTCACCACACAAAATACACAACATTCAGTAATGTCTCAGATGTAACAAGAACCACCACAGCAAAGCTATCAAGCACCCCAATGGTGACTCCACCTAAACGTGGACAAGGAGGTGTAATTGTTAGAGGAGGAGTCCCTTCCAAGCAAATTATGTGGGAGGATACATGCAATTAAGATACCTACAGAGTTGTTCAATGTGCCCAGTATTGTCAGTGAAGCACAGACCATATAAGGAACCCACTGTGATGGTAGCTGTCAATAATAGGAGTTAAGCATTCCTCTTAGATACAGTAGTAACTCGATCTTGTACTAGAGCCGGTAATCTTCCAATTTCTAACAGATCAATGACCACACATGGATTCTCTAGGGAGGTAATGAGGGTTTCATTCACTAAGCAGGTAGAGATGGAGATAGGAGGAAGCTATGTTGATGGCAGCTTACTATTATCTCTGAATGCTCCAGTTAATCTATTGGGAAGAGGTCTTAGGGCTAAACTAAAAATTACTTTTGAGCCTGATGGTTCTGTGATCTGTTCCACCCCTGAAATTTCTAGGATCAGGGCTGTAACAGTAGATTTGTCAACTGGAGATCAAATCAGAGATTGAGCCACTGATGAAGAGGCATTTACCACAGCAATATACACTGTATTAGCATAAACACCAGAGCTATTGGGAATAGAGGTTCAATTACCCAAGGAGAGCCTTTTCCGAAGACAGGTACAGGATTCTTGGATATCCGGCAGCAAACTAATACTGCAAATAGAGGCCTCAGAAATAACACCAACTTATGGCGCTCTAATAGCTTGTGAATATAACCACATCCTATGGGCATGTGTTATATTCATTGAGCCAGGTAAAACTGTCAAGGAAATACTGTATGACCAGCTATTTGATGATGATCCTAAGAAAATGATTATAGTTTTCCAGGATGATATACTGTTAATAACAATACTGGAAGTAAAGATGACCTCACCAGGTAGAACCTTTGATTCTGTCAGAGATGCGTATTTTTCCCAAGTACCAGATACTCTGTGAACCAAGGGTTCCCATGATGTAGGTTGTATCCTATTAAGAATAACGTTAAAAAGGGTGTTATCTTGTCTAGGGTGAGGTAGTATCCCCTATCCAAATAAGCAGATGAGGGCATTGCCCCCACCATATAGGCGTTACTAGAGCAAGGAGTAATTTATCCTGGAGTATCTCCTTGTAACACCCCGATTTACCCAATTAGGAAATTTGAGAGTAATACTTGGCATATGGTTCAAGATCTGTACCCCCTGAACAATTTAGTGGTACTAAAATTCCCAATTGTTCCCACCCGTTCCATTATTTTGACGAACATTCCTCAGGATGCTAAGTTTATCTCTCTCATAGATCTTAATAACGCTTTCTTTAGCATCCCACTTCATCAAGACAGTCATTATTTGATAGCATTTTCCTATCCCAGGACTCAGTATTTGTATTCTCGTTTGCCTCAAGGGTTTTGTGAATTCCCAAATATTTTCAACAGAGTGGTGAAAAATAACCTTTCAAACTTTCAGTGTGATAGTACTCTGTTGCAATACGTAGACGATATGTTAGTCTGTAGCCCCACAGAACAACAGTGTAAAAAAGATACAATGGGCCAGATGTAGGTAAATTCAATTTAGCGAGTCCTTAATAGCGATTTTTACCGAATCGCTATTAAGGATTTGCTACATTGAATGTAAGTAGGAATCGCAAAAATATTAGCGATTCCTTAAAATTCCTTAATAATGAATCGCAAATTGAGATTTGTTAATAAGGAATACCTACCCATTCATTCCTATGGGCTAGGTGGCCCATAGGAATGAATGGGAAGATATTCACTATTTGCGATTCGGTATTAAGGAATCGCAAATAGCGGGAGCTATTTCAAGGGTGCCAGGGTGTCAAAAGGACACCCTGTTGCACCCCTGAAATGTGCATGAATGAATGAATGTGTGCCACATGGCACTTTAAAAAAAGCATAGCAGTGCTTTTTTACAGGAAATTGCTAATTACCACCTACTTGAAGTTGGTGATAATTAGCGATTCCTTAAGCCTGAAGTGCACTTTCTTTTGTGCTACCTACATTGCATTTAAGGAATCGCATTTGCAATTCCTTAAGTGCAAGAGCAAAATAAGGAATCGCAAATTTTGCGATTACTTATTTTGCTAGTAGGTTTAAACTCACCTACATTGCTCTCAGCCAAATACCGATCGCAAACGCTGAAATTCAGCTAATTTCAGCGTTACCGAGCGGTATTTGGCAACCTACATCTGGCCCTATATCTCTTCTGGTCACTCTTGCACAGAAAGGATATAAAATGGAGTTCAGTATTGTCAGGAGGAGGTCCACTTCCAGTTTTCAGGAGGAGCACCACTTCTGGTTGACAAGTGACCCCTGAGTGAGCATCATCTATACAACAAATGACTGAACCAGAGACTGTTAAGGGAATGCAGAAGTTCCTTGGCCTCTGCAACTATGTGAGTCAGTGAGTCTTTGACTACAGCACTTTAATAGCACCCCTGCTGACCTCTATTAAACCAGCAAAAGACTGATACGATAAAATAACATAGACATCAAAAATGAGGGAAAATTCCCAAAGATGGAAAACTGAGATAGCAAATGCCCCAGTTTTGAGGACCCCTGATTACACCAACGAGTTTAACCTCTTCTGCCACTGCAATGGTCAAGTGATGACGGCTGCCCTCACACAAAAATATCCTTTAGGACACAAACCCTTTGCATACTTCAGTGGTCCATTGGACTCTGTAAAGAAGGGATGTATGACGTTACAACGCATACATTTACATCGCGGTACATTACATCGCGGTTTTGACAACGCAAGTCGTTACAACGACTTGCGTTGGAGGGCGCTGGACTTAGGAGTAGTATAATTTACTATTCCTACTCCAGTCTACGTACAGTAGGGAAGGTGTTGGATAGTAAATTATACTATTCCTTGTCCTAGAGCGCCATCTAGCGCAAGTCGTTGTAACGACTTGCGTTATAAAAACCGCGATGTAATGGCATCGCGATGTAATCCCCCCGTTGTAAACGATGTTTCCCGTAATGAAGGGACATTACCCCTGTGAACAACCTCTCGCCACTGCAGCCTTTGCGATACAGAAAAGCACCCACATTGTCATGGGGGCACCGCTGACACTTTATGTTGAGATTGCAGTGTTTGCTACAATTCAAAGGCTAAGACTGTGCTAACCACACTTAGAGTATCACGGAATAAGGCAATGTCACTTCCATCATTGAAAGTTGTAAAATATCATATGGTGAACCCAGTGAAATATTTTGCTCACCCTATATTGGACTCTGAAGATCATGACTGTGCAACATATGTCCTTCATGAATCTAGCTAAGCAGCAGAGGATCCCATTCCCAGGAGTATTGTATATTTTGTTGATGGACCCTCCATTACCGATCAAGACACAGCAGTAGTCAGAGCACAGCAGCACGATTCCTCTGACACACTCCACATAGTAGAGCAGCTAACACCGCCAGCACATTTTTCTGCACAAGCAACAGAGTTGACAGCCCTGATAGCAGCCCTCAAACAAGGAATAGGAAAAGTTATCACATTCTATTCCGATTTGTAACATATGTAACAACTACAGTACATTCAAGCATTATGAGATGGAGCAGAAGAGGCTATCTTAAATCAGACCGGAGCCCTGTCATGCATAGGAATCTCTAAGAGGCTTTAATAGATGAACTTGCGCTGCCACAAGCAGTAGCAGTTGTCCTGCCACAAGCAGTGGCAGTTGTGAAGTGTGCGGCACACACAAATGGACAGGACTTTGTGTCACAGGGAAATGCATTAGAAGATTGGGCAGCTAAAGACGCAGTTAGGCACACATCCCGGTCTGTACCATCAGGTTCACAATATATGCTAGACAGCATAATTCTCAACATCCCTTAGTTTTTTAGTCAAAATTGCCCAATCCGCTTCACTGCATGACCCTGAGTCAAACACTTCCACAGATATTATTACACCTCATTATGCTGAGGCAGCACATTTACATCTTTGAGAGATACAGTAAGCTGCTTCCCTGCATGAGAAGTAATTATGGGAAGCTGGAGGTTGCTCCCAGTCAGGAGAAAATGCTAATCTATAGACAAATATCCACAGGTAAACCAGTGATGCCTCAGGCTTTACTCATAATAGCCCATGGTCAATTGCACACACCGGCTCACATCTCGAGATATCACTTGTCTATGCAGATACAACAAGATTGGTTGGTTCCTCACCTGCACGATATGCTTACTATGTACATTCACAATTGTAGTATTTGCCAACAATTCTCCCCAAACTCCACAGTGAAAGTAAAAAATTCCACCATACCACAACCAAAAGGTCCCTTAAAGGCTCTTCATAATGATTTTATAGATGTGATTATCAATGTAACAACTATCCCTACTTAATAGTTGTGGTTTATCCTTTTTCCAGGTGGGGTGAAGAAGGACCCTGTGTCCACTGTGATGCTGAGTCAGCTGCTACTTTCTTGATTCATTAGATGATTCCCTGCTGGGGAATTCCCCACTAGCACTGTTTTCTCTTGGGAACACAGCTAGTTCCGACCACCACCTGAATCCCCACCAGATAGTGAAAGGAAGGCTGATGAACAGGCAAATACCTGGCACTAGATGTAAGGTGCAGGCGGAAAGTACAGCTGAAAATATGAATGATGAAATGCATGCTCTCCGAATAATGAAGGCCACCAAGTTTATTTCCAAACAGGTAACCAGAAGCAAGGAGAAGTGTGCCAGCATTAATGTCGACTTCCCAGCTGTACAAATAGGAGATCAAGTCTACGTAAAAAACTTTGTCCAGAAATGGAAGGGTCCCAAGTTCGACAAATCTTTCTTTGAAATGATGAGTACTCCCACAGCAGTCAAAGTTGACGGCAGGAAGCCATGGATCCACTTATTGGATGTTCGGATGGACCCCGCTTCATGGCAAGCACCGCCCATGACGCAAAAGTGAAAAGAAGAAGGAATATGATTGCAACTGTGAAGAACCACCCTCTACCTCTGCGTTGGGACAGTTTTTTGATTCTACAAGTAGAAAGTTATGTATTTTTGTTTTATTTTTACTTCTATGGTGCTGTTGCATCTCTATAACAAAGAACACATAAGTTCTAATCACTATGTCACACACCTGCGAAGAGAAATATTTATACATACCAATGTGTCTCATTATATTCATGCTAGCTTGTTAGATAACATGTGGTACCAACACATGTCAGAAATAGGATTAGGAAGCACCAATGAATCATGTTTTGTTTGCTCATTGATAGTCCATGCCACTGAATCAGATAGATTACACTAAACTAAAAAATTACCTCAGGCAATAGCTTTATGTCTCTTACACCTTTGCCAATGTAGGATTAAGGCCCAAATGCAGCTGACACAGGCTAAGTTAGCAAAGTTTAGAGTTAATGCCACAAAGCATGACTCCTTAGTAGACATATTACATAACCTACCAGATAGACAGGATATAAAGGACAAAATAGCACAAATGCAGAATGGATAGAAATGGTTCTAGACTTACGCTTTTTAGGAGTGGCACATCCGACCACTGGGTGCAATAATTATTTAGTAAACCCTTTGCCCCCGGATTGTGCCCATAGGCCAGGAAGCAACGTTTCTGGTTCAGTTTATGCCCATGACCAAGGGCATTCTGATACTGAGTTTTCCTTTAGGGCCATTTCCCTATGAAATGGCACTGACATTAGTCAGGATGCAACAGGAAAGTGTGTGTGTATATGGGACAACAATAATGCACAATACACTTGGGTGGATGGTGCAGAAACCATCCAGACAGTCATGCGATTAATATCTGTTTCTTTATGACTCAGAGGGAATGGCACTATCAATGTAGTGAAAAACATCAACTCCAATACCACAACATGCAGGGGGGCACCTCCAGCCTCATGAACTAGCAGTGCGGGAACTGCTATACACCCAGTTACCACCTAACTGGAACGGCCTCTGTTCTTTGGTTACTTTGCACACACCAGTCTTGGTCATTCTGGGAATAAATATTTCAAAGTTACATGACTACCCTACGAGCCATCCAAAGACCTTGTTGCACCATCACTGGAGGAGAAGAGCTGCAGAATATTATGGCACTGATACCTGGAACGATGTTCCCTAAGAGCACAGTTTGTTCAATGACACCCAGTTGTTTTTGGAAGTGTCCTACCATTTGTTGAGGTAAAAGTAACTGCTCAATGGTTGCAAATAACTAGATGGGAACTAACAAAGGTGATCAATACCACAAAAAGCAGATTCAATGCCATAAAGGAAGAGCTGCGTGCCAAGATAGGGACTGCTAGTTCAACTTATGTCCCTGCAAACAATGCAGACAATGAAACATTGTCAAAGGCCATACAAACTTTGCACAATTTATAAAAGAAAATGGTGGTTGAAGGAGGTGCCCCAGATGAATGGATTGAGGGTTGGTTTGATTGGTTACCATCCTGGATGTAGGGACTGTTTAAAGTTTTATTACCACTTATTGTGTTATTGCTTTTGATATGTTGTGTTTTTCAATTAGTTATAGCCAGCTGTAAAAGGATGAGTACAAAGGTGGAAGGGATGTTCATGGTTAGGCCACCTACAGAAGCAGTAGATGCTCAGGGTAATGCATATCATGTGGTACCAAGTGCAGAAACAAAATTAGAGGAAGTAGTTAAATTATCGACTAGAGGGGGTAATGTTAAGGAGAAAATTAAATGCGAGGAAATCGCATTACCGCAGACATTAGTTGAGAGCAATGAAGAGCAATACGTGGATAAAGAGCAATATATGTCTTCTTTCATAAAGATGCAATTTAGGTTAAAGTTCACCTCAAAGTAGAAGCACGAGTTCAGCAGGTTTTCAGTTAAATATAAAAACATTTTTATAAGCCTTAAAGAGATTATAATCACAGCACACAAGCAGAGAACATTCTTCTTATTAATTGAGATGGTGGTTCAGAAAATGTTGGTCAAAGGTGATTTTAGTTGAAAGCATACAGAGTCATATAAGAAGTCTTAGGAACAGAGTAATTAAAATAAACATACTCAGGGAAAGAAGGTTAATGTTTCATTAAAGCTTTGTAAGAACCATAGTAAAGAGAAGGCAGAGAAAAGGTTACGAGTTTAAAGGACACAGATGATATGATGTTTATGTAAAAGTATATTATTAACTCATGTATTCTTTGACCCGTTATAGACAATTGTGTTTAGGTCATCACCTTTTTAACTATAAAAGCAGCTGCCTCCGAGCAGCAAATTGATTGGTCTCCTGGGCCATTGTGATTAAAGCTACTTTTGCCTTGCCAGAGAAGTCTTGTCTCTCTTTATTCCGGTTTTCCCCCAACAGATCCCTTAGAGAATTGCTGTTATCTCCATAGCTTTCCAAAACGAAAGTATTTCTTCCTCTGACGACTCTTGAAAAGTCTGTTTTATTACTATTTAAAACAATCAGACACAGTCCAGTTATAGCTTGGTCAGGGCCTCTGGTCCATTTCAGAATGCCTTTAATAATGCCTACTATAGCCTCAGGGGTCAAAGACGAAATCCTTAGCTCTGGATGTTTAGGTGCCAAGAAGCTGTTGTGAGGGAGCACCTGTTCGGACAGTCCTTACCCTCTAAAATGGTACTTTTCAATGTCCAGACTGTTAGTGACAATATATTTCTATACCGCATTATAGACAACACCACTTCCCTAGATGCATTCACCTGTCGGGCGACAGGCCTCTATGTTTTCGGTTAAACTATTTGAGTGTGTTTAACACTTTAGGTAGTTGAAAATAGCAGTTTACTATTGTTATTACGCAAGCATCAATACATTCAAAATACACAGTCGAAAGGAATCAGCCATCCTGATTATTTACTTGCCATAATTTACTGGAATTACATCATCCCAGTTCATTACATACTTAAATTATAGTAAAACCAAGCAAACACAACAAAATTGCAAAGGATAAAGTGTACTTCTAATTCTAATCACCTTGTTGGTCCCTCCTTAGTACTGGCTTGTCTTCATTTGTAACCTCCCATGGCTACTGGCCCTTGTACTTCTGTTGTTACACAGTACCTGTTATTTAGTCTGTAAGCACTACTTTCTGTAATGAGTTTTTCCTACTGGTGGCACAACATGCTTTCCTGCAACATTCAGTGCGCAAGGCACGCTTTCACTTTTACTTTCCAAGCAGCCCGTCACTTCTGTCGCTTGTTTTTTTAACTAACTCATTTTATCTTTCTCCCACCCCTTCAAAGATGCTGTTTATTTATTTATTTTTACTTTAAAGTGCCAGATCTGCTAATAATTACAGATTTTGAGCCCAAGCCAAGGCTCGAACGCTGGTCCCCAGCTCCCGAGTCGGCAGCTCTGACCGCTGAACCACAACCTCTCCATCCGAGAGCAGCAAAGAGTTCTCTCTCCATGCTTGTTCTTTCTTTTTTTTTGTTAAATAATTTTTATTAAATATTTAGAATAGTACCTTACATTGCGCATTCGACAAGGCAAATAATTAGCATTATAACCTACTAGTAAATAGAAAGGAGTGCAACCTTATGCTTAAAAAATAAGGAAAACAAAAAGGTACCTAAAGAACAATATTAGAAATCTATATTTTAGAGTAAGTAAAAAAGGGATAGAAAGAAAAGATAGAGGGAGAAGGAAAGAAAAGGAAAAGCAAACAAGAAATAGGGAAAACAAGTGAAGAAAAGGAAACAAAAATAATGGCTAATTTAAAGAGGAGTATGAGCAGAGAAAATAAGTAAGGGGTAACCAGAGTAAGTCAGATTTAATTTTTGGAAGAATTGATAGGGAAGAAACGGTAGAGATGCTGTGTTCATCACATATAAAGTTCCTCCAGGTTAATATACATAGTTTTGAGTTGTCTTTCCAGCAGGTAAGGATAACCTTGAAAGCCATAGCAATAAAAAGATCTAGGAGTTTCAACTTCAATGAAATACTATGAAAATCATTAAACAAGGAACCAAGAAATACATTTTGAATAGATAAAGGGTTACAAAAATCAAAAATCTTAGAACATTTGAACCATTCGGATTCCCAAAATTTAAAAACATTAGGACAGTAATATAATAAATGAAGTAAAGTACCATTAGCTGATAAACAAGACCAACAAAGAGGGGAGTAGGAAGAATTAATTTTGTGGAGAGAAACAGGAGTACGATAAATTCTATTATATAGGTTAAACAGCGATAGTGTAATATTGGCAACTTTAGTGGAGAACATTTTTTGCCATAATTTGTCCCATTCCTTAATAGAAAGTGTAATCGAGAGGTCAGGTTCCAAAGCCAGTTCAATTTATGTTTTTGGTCTTTCTGGGTTAGTTGAAGTAAGGAGTTTATATATAAGAGAGGCTTTCACATTTAAGACAGAAGAAACGTCTAAAAAAGGTGTCAAAGGAGAGAATAGAAGAACATTCGAAGAAAAATTGCTGGTAGAAATAAATGACTGGAGTGTCTGTGATAATGGAGAGTATTGGGATAGAAAGGAAGAAGGTAAATCATAGTGTTCTTGCAAAATAGTAAAAGGAACAACAGAGTTATGAGAGAGAAGTTGATGTACATAATAATATTCTTTTCCTTCCAGTGTTTGAAATAAAAAGATTTGTGTCTAAATTTTATATATTTGTTATACCAAATGGAAGAAGCAAGGAAGGCTTGGTGAAAATTGGAGCCTTTGGTGAATAGGGAATATAATAGGTGTTGGGAGTATTTTAAAATAGGGTGTTTAACTATAAAAGTACAATTAGTCATATTACAGGTATCATAGAAATAGAATTCATGTAATAAAGAGTGTTCAAAGGTGATCCAGGAGGGGATGGGTACATTGTGATAGTTTTTATTTAATGCATGAGCCTGTCTAAGTAAAAAAGCGGTGTGGTAAAGTTTGAAGTTAGGAAAACGTACACCGCCCTCAGTTTTTGGTTTAATCAATTTGGATAATGCAATACGAGCAGGTTTGTTATTCCATAGGAATTTGGAGCAAAGCTAATTAATTTGCATATAATAATAATTTGGAATCTTAAAAGGTAGCATTGAGAGTAAAAATAAAATGAGAGGTACATTCATCATCTTGATGGTGTCCAATCTGCCCCACCATGATAAATGGAGAGGAGACCAAAGGAAAAGGAGTTCTGAATTTTAGTTTTTAAATAGCTGAAATTATGGGTTAAAGTCTGAGGAATAGTCAAAGAGAACCAAATGCCTAGATATTTGATTTTAGCAGGACACCATTTGAAATTAGTATTAGAAAACATGAATTGATAACATGAGGAATTCAAGGGCAGAATTTAAGTTTGAGAAAAATTTAGTTTATAACCAGAAATCTTGGAGTATAAATCAATTTCTTGTAAAAAGGGAGGTAGAGAAGTTATAGGATTTGAAAGGTAAATTAAAATATCATCTGCGTATGCAGATAGTTCAATCTCATGGGATTTATGTTTAAAGCCAGATACCAGGGAATTATGTCAAATACGTTCACGGAAGGGTTCTAGACATAAAAGAAATAAAAGAGGGGAGAGAGGACAGCCTTGTCTGGTGCCCCTGTTTAGGTTAAAATAAGGGGAAAGTAGACCATTAACCGAGACACACGCTCTGGGAGCGGAATATAGTAATTTAACAAAAGAAATGACTTTGGGGCCAAAACCAAACCAGTGTAAAGTTTTGAACATAAAGTGCCAATATATAGGATCAAAAGCTTTCGCTGCATCTAGTGACAAAGCAACTAGGGAGTCAGGATACCGTTTAGCCATAGCGAGGACATTCGAGAACATTCTGGCATTGTCAGAGGTAAGCCTTCCCTTGACAAAGACAGATTGGTCAGATTTTATAAGGGAAGGTATGACATTGTATAATCTGGAGGCCAGGATTTTTGCCAAAATATTGCAATCATCAATAATTAATGATATTGGGCGATAATTTTGGCAAAAGGTATGATCTTTATCAGGTTTAGGGATAATGCTAATGAGAGCATCAACAAAGGAGCCTTCCGGTTTAGAGTGTGAAATAAAAGATGAGAAAAGGTCATGCAGGTGGGGGACAAAAATATGTAAAAAGAGGAGATAAGTTCATTGGAAAAGCCATCAGGTTCAGGAGCTTTACCTCTTTTCAAGGATTTTATTGCATCTAAAATTTCCTGTTGTGATATATTGTTTTCCAAAAAGTCCATAGTGTCCGGTAAGCAGGGAGCAGGGAGACTATCAAAAAACGTCTGGATATTAGAATTAGAAGGGTTAGTATCATCTACATAGAGATAATGGTACTAAGATTTAAATGCACTAATAATATCTGAATCAGAGTGGATTAAATTGTTATTAGTGGTGTGACTAATTGGACCTGTATTTTTCCTTTCAGATTTAACTTTTAAATAATTAGCCAACATCTTGCCTGCTTTGTCCTGACCGCCGTGATATTTAGACTTTATTTTAAGTAGAATGTTACATGCATTGACTGTGGCAAGTGTATTTAGATCAGACTTTGCTTTAATAAGGTCATTTAAGTGAGCAGGGGATTTGGATGTATAATAGGTGTGTTCAAGACACTTAATCAACTTTAGAGTAGAAAGATATTGTAAAGTTGAGGATTTTTTCTTGTTGACACTGTATGAGATAGTGAAAGCTCTGAAAGAGGCTTTAAAAGCATCCCAATGATTGTGTATAGGAGTATCAGTTGGTTTGTTAAATTGGAAAAATTCAGTTATAAAAGAATTAGCAGCAGAAATAAAAGCTTGATCAGACAACAGAAAGTTGTTGCATCTCCATCGAGCATGCTTGGGTGAGATAAATGATAAATCCATATTAAGGGAGACAGGTGCATGATCAGAAATAAAAATGGAGTCAATTTCAGAAGACTGGACAGAAGGAAGTAATGATTTCGAAACAAGAATATAATCGATACGAGACATGGTATGGTTAACAGTGAAAAGAATGTAAATTCTTGTATGTCAGGATTACAAGTTTTCCAAACATCAAAGAGTGGACGAGAGGCAATAGCCAATTGGAAAGCCTTATGAGATGTATCAGGTCTAAATTTACAGTCTGATTTCCTATCAGAAAAGGGGTCCAACCAATCATTAAAATCACCATCAATAATGATATTAGAATTAGTAGGAGAAGATAATTTTATTTTGATAGAATGCCAAAAGTCAAGGTCAGATTTAACAGGGCCATAAATATTAAAGAAAGTGATCTGTTGATCATTAACCAAGGCATTAAGTATTACCCATCGTCCACTCGCATAATTTTCAGTAGACAAAATCTGCAATTTTAAAGATTTATGGCAAAGGATGGCAACACCACATTTAGGAGTGATAGCTGGAGAGAAAAGAACGTGACCCACCCATTGACGTTTAAGTTTAAGGGACTCAGTATCAATGCAGTGGGTTTTCTGTAAAAATGCAACATGGCAGTTCAATTTAGATAAATGAGAGAGTACCTTTTGACGCTTAACGGGGTGACCCAGACCACGAACGTTCCACGAAACGACATTCAACATGTTGACGACTAAAAAACAGGGGGAGGGATACAATAATGACGAACTGCATGGAAAACAAATGAAACAAAAGACCACTCATGGTAAAAATTAAATAACATATTAAGTATAATTTAACATGTAAAAAACAATATAAGAAAAGTATACACTCCTAAGAACAAGGAGAATAGTTAATTGGAAGAAAGTGAGGAATAGGAGAGGAAAATGTAGGGACAGCAGGGATAGAATAAAAAGAAGGAGGATGGAAAGAAAAAGGGATAAAGAAAAGCCAGGGAGAGAGAAAAAAGTAGCAAGAGGAGATAGAAAAAGAGACAGATCAAGGACAAAAAACCAGATCTGTAAAAAATAGAGAAAAAGACAAAAACTGGACATGTCCGCACACAAGTACAAGAAAGACAGCGAAAAGAGATGGAGATGAAGAGGATAAACAAGTATGTAAAATCAGACAATAGAATAAAAAAATAATAAAATAGTGGAAGAGACAAGAACAAATTATTGAGACCGCATGAAAGTATGGAGAATGGATGAAGAACCTTCAAACCACAGACCAAGGACCGATACTGAAAGTGTAGAACATTAACAATCTAAAAATATTGAAGCATAAATGACTTTAAGAACATTAAACATTAGTGTCCATGGACCTTGTAGTAATAGAGTGCAGAAACAACTTCAACTTGGCAGGATCCTCAAAGGAGCGGGAGACACCATCATGTGTGATCTTACACAGACAGGGGTGTAGGATGCCATAACGAATATTCAAAGATCGCATCTGGGGGCAAAGGGCCAGGAATTCCTTACGTCGAGCATTGGTGGCATTGGAAAGATCCTGTGAGAGAATTTTTTTATGGCCCGACCAGATAATACGCCGCCGCTCTCTGGCAGTCTTTAGAACATGCATGAGGTCACTACAGTCAAGGTAAAGCATAATAATGCCACGTGGTCTGGTAGAGTGAGGTTGAGGGCGACCAAGATGATAGGCATGTTCAATGTTGAGAGGAGGTGAAGACTGAAGTCCGAGAAGATCCGCCAAAAAATTCTTCAAGAATGAAAGAAGATCCGGACCCTCAACATTTTCGGGCAAACCATACAAGCAAAGATTGTTCCTTTTGTTTCGATTTTCGAAATCCTCTGTGTGGAGTTTCAGCTTATGTATTCCTTGTTCTAATATTGGAACTTTGAGAGCAACATCTTGAAGGTTACTTAAGTGTTGTTCCATTTCCAACATTTTACTCTCCATGTTAATCCACCGGTTCTCAATCAGCTGTACTTTTTCATTGGTAGTGCTCATGAATGGTTTTAAAGCACATATTCATCCAGGATTGAGTCTAAGACCGGATTGGAGGACGACTGTACTGGAGATGGAGGATCATTTTTGGCTCTTTTTGGTTTGGCACTGGATGAAGAGGGTTTTGAGAGAGAAATGGAATCGTTGGCCATCTTGATGAGATAGGCTTGTTGATGATGATGAGGGTGATTCCTGAGATTAGAGATCCTTCCCATAAATAGATTATCAATATTATGAGAAACAACGAGGACTCACATACAATATAAAGTGAACACCAGGCAATACCAAATGATGGAGGGTATGAATAGAATAAATTCCAGGCAAAATATAAACTTCTGCAATCATCTGATACGTCAAAGGAGGAGTGGATGTTGGTATTCTTAAGACCCTCACAGCTTGATGGCAGGAGCACTGATCTACATAATATATTCCTCACATGAGCAAGCACAAAAAAGAAGTTCATAGTCAAGAGGAAAAAAGGTCAGCCAACAAAGTAGATATGAAGTTGCAAAACAGTAGAACGAATAAAAAAAATCATCCAGATAGGCAACATGAGGCTGACCGGTGAAGTAAAGGCAAGTAAAAGGCCAAGTACAAGCTTAGAATTCACAAAAAAGGAGAAATATTGCAGAAAACAGGCACAGTTGAGGTAATTTTACCGTGATTATCGTTTTTGCTGCAATGAAAAGCCTGGCAAGCGCGTTACCAGATCACCTCAGGAGAATCACGGATGCCGTGTAAAAACAAAATGGTGGCCGGCCGTGACTGGAAAAGTGAAAAGCGGCAAATGTGGCCTGAAAATTAACTGACACTCACTGGAAATCCATCCTTCGTGAGCTGTCAGAGAGCGCGACATCTGCGTCCCCTGGAGAGCGTCGGAAGGAGCACAAAAGCATTCAGAAACCTCTTCAGAGACTCCGCGATGTAGCGGAGCTCAAAGGATCGCCGCCATCTTGCGTCGCGTGGAAGCCACGCCTCCCATGCTTGTTCTTTCTAACTTCAGTTGAGAGTACTTCACTTCCCATGCTTGCTAACAAAGCAGCGCTGTCCCGCCCTTACTACGTAGTGCCTTTGTGTCCCATAGTTGAATGAGCCATGCCTTTTGCCTTCCTATGCCTCGTTATGCTCCTCCCCCCGCTTTCCTCATTTGTTTATTTTACCTACAGGGTGCTCACACTTTGCAGCAGAGCGCATGCGTCCACTACTTAAAAGACATGTTAAAAATAGATTGTGGGGGTGCTAAGCGGAGTCGCCCCCTCATCAGATATGCTCTGGGCAGATGAATTGTTGAAAGTTTCTAGCAGCCGGAACGTAGAGTGTCCTCACAAACAGGCAGCTAAGGGACTTCCACAGTAAAATGCGGCTCTGCCTGAACAAAGCTTTTTTAATTAAATATCGCCGGAAGGAAAAGAAACTGGAATTAGCCCCAGTGCAGTGTGAATGTCCTTTCTTATATTAAAGATGCTGCTGGCCGCCTGTCTCGGGTCCCATGGGTGGAGCTGGGAGGGGAGGCACTGTAGCTCTCATACCCAAGTGTGCTATGAAGTGCGGGCACAGAGCTGCTGAGTGCCAGGAACACGCTGACAGAGTGAGGAGGCGACCTGATGTAAAATAAAGGGCTTGGTCAGCAGATCTCAAAGAACTCAAAGATGAGAAAGGACAAACTTTCGGTACTTCCTAATAGGCTCCCACGAAGCTACACGAGAGCTGTTTAAACGTTGCACAGAATGCCAAGGGTCACGGAAGTGACACCGTAAGTCTTCGATCTCTGACATCACGGGTCTAACACCCCAACCCCCCCATGTAGCACCCATAGCCTCCTAAGAGCCGCCTGTTTGTTGCAGAATGGCTGGGATCAGGGCCACAGACCACAAATGGTAGTTGGCTCTCTGGGCTGTGCTGACGTCAGTTCTTTCATGACCCTTGAACTAGAGGTGTGATAGGCAGTGGCAGCCACCAAAGGGCTAGCCTTTCTCTGGGTACACTGGGCCTAACCTTTATTTCCGCATGTCTCCATTCCAAACATGCTGGGAAGTTTCTAGATGGTGTGTTGTCCAGGTGGCTAACTTCTCAGAGTGGTTCACACCTCTCATTTTGCCTCATCTGCTCCAGAGACAGGAAACTTCAGGTAAATGCTGACCACCCTCAACTGGGCACCCTGAGACGGCTGGCATTCCCAGCATCCCCCAGTCACTGCTAAGCGCTTGTTGAAGGCACAGATAGCGAGTGAGGACTGGAAACAGGAGGGTAACAAACATTACTATTAAGTAATGAGAATGTGACATAGTGGTGAGAGCTGATGACTCAGCAGCTACATGGGGAATTATTACGTTCAATTGCTGACCTCGGCTCAACATTGTGTGATTTCCGGAAACTCGCTTAATCTTCCTGTCTCCAGTACTTTAAAGCGCTTTATTGCCAGTGTGAGCTGTAAAAATGGTTCCAACATTTTTTTGCAGTTTTATTGGGGGCCGTTTTTGTTACCGGGCCGTTTTGCAGCATAGCTGCAAAATCGGCCCTGTAACCAAATCGGCCGAAAACAGGGCCTGGCAAAGAGCTTGGCGGCTCCCCCAACCCCCCCCCCCCCTCCCCGCGAGGGGGGAGGGGGGCGGCCGAGAACTTTCCAGGGCCGGTTTTCGGTCCCAGTCCGGCCCTGACAATGCCAGTAGCTCTAACCTGCACACATGCGAGACCGATTGTATTGAAATGCTTGTCTTTTTGGTTAGGAACAGGGAGATTAAGTGATTTGCCCAGAATCACCGAATGTTGAGGGTCGTTGCCAGACTCGTACCCAGTTCCCCAGATTTGCAGTCGACTGCCCAAGCCGTTAGGCCACATCCTCTCTACAACCTTCACATTACACTCACACAGAATTTTACAGCTGCAAAAATGAGGTCGAAGTTTGCTTTTTCTTTTAGAAGACAGCCTAAGTTAAGGCACTTTTTCAAGGGGTCCAAGAGAAGACTTTTGCAAACAGAGAAAATAATTGTTCCTGTTGGGAAAAAACTAAAGTGCAAATCGCACATTTATGCTAACACTAAACGGGCGCATTTGGTTTATAATCCACCATGCACTGGGAAGAGTTTCAAGACACAATCCTTCAAATTTACACCAGACATACGCTTGAAAAAAAAAAAGAGATCAGGATGTATTGAATTTTAGCATTATAAAGTTGATTTACGAGGAAAGAAAATCTACCAAAACCTTTCATAATTTCTATATCTGGGTCTGAAAAATGAGACTGTCTGGAAATTGGAACTTTAAAAATGCACAGAACATGGGAAAAAAATCTGTTTGTCGGTTTTTACAACCATGTTGCATGGCCATTCCCTACGTGGAAACACTCCTGAACGGAAACTGTCTTTCGAGAGTACAGGTAGAGCACAAGTTTGAAAAGGGGGATGCACATTTCCTCTGTTCCCAGTTGGACTGATTGCCTGTCAAATCTTTCCAGCTAGGTCAAATGAAGGAGGAAAACATTTCCGGAAGTACTCTTAAAATGTTTAGGACTCCAATAAATATCTGAAATCTACTTTAAATATAGGAATAGATCTGTGCTACGTGAATTGGTTCCTCTGCCCACCACCATTACATTTGTTACTGTTTACTCATAACTATTTTTATTGGAGTGAAATTTTGTGTTTGACAAGGTCCAATGGAAAATCGGTTCAACCTGAAATGAATACTGCCTGTCAGATGAGTTCCATTTCTTAACCAGGCTTCAAAGCCTCCTCCGTTTGTGCTTTTGTGGCTTTGCTCTGCAAAAAATCATTAGTACTTCTATCCCCTAATTGACTAAAACCCTTTTAAAACGGCTCCAGGGCCTCTGCCCTGACATTTCAGCCGCGCTGTAACTGTAGCCTTGTGTTCTGCAGTCGGGGTGGGGAAGGTGACATTATGCTTGACTTTCTTGGCAGCTAATTGATAAACAAATGAAAACGAGGTTAACAACTCTATTGAATTCAGCTACATGTAGATCCGTTTTGAATTTCGGAAAAGCCACCAAGCAGACCTCAAAAATGCACAGTCAACAGGGCACCGCTTCCAAAGTAGGAAAAAAAATAACATTAAACAGATTGCTTTGTGGAATGAATGCCAATGTTAGTCTTTCGTGTTTTGGTCTTTGATGGCCAAGAAATGCTAACTTCAAAAACGAATGCGTGTTTTTTCAATGCACTACACAAGTTAGCTACTTACAGTTGTATAACGTCTTGTGCTGTCAGGAACATTGATAAAAGAAGATTCACAAAGCCAGACCTAGTATATCAACTACAGACAGAGCTCACACAAGACGCTGAATTTAGAAAAAACTATTCATCGTGATAGAAAACCAACGATAGCAAGCTCTGAACAGATTGAATGCTCGTGTCTCCAAGGAAATCCAGATTTTATGAACGTTTTATATATAAATAAAAACACAATTTGGTATGTGTTTATGCAATATAAACTTTTAGTATGAAGTTGTGTCTGATTCTTAAGGCTGCATTTCAATGTTTGCAGTGTATTTCGTTAATTTCTGAGGAACATGAACATTTTTGAACGCCTTTTTTGACTCAAACATCTATTCATCTAGACATATGCCTATGATTTGCACAGATTTGACAATTATGGGATCCATAGAAATCCCAGGAGTACTCAGGGATCAGGGGCGCACCTGCCAGTGGTGCAGCTGTTGCGGTGGCACAGTGGCCCAGCCTACTCTGCACCAGTTAAAGTTATTGTACAGGATTCCCTTCCACATATTTCTAAAGACAGAGTATTCTTGGGGCCTGCCTCTGGGTTATCCATCGGGGAGAGTGGCAGGGAGAGCATAGGAAGAGGGAGAAAAATAACTAAGAGGAAAGGGATTAAAGAAAAGAGATGGGTGAAAAAAACGGAGAGGCGTAGAAGAAAAAGGGACAATATAGGAGTAGGAAATAAGGGTGAGAAACACTTTTTACTTATCTTGTTCTATTTTCTTCTTATCCATACCCTGCCGCATCATATTTTGACCCACTCAATCCTAATCCACTGGAGCCATTTTTGGTTTCCCTCGAAGGGAGACTCCTCTCCTGAGCTTGTGCTAGCTCCTCATATTTCACAAAAGACTGGTGATCATATCTCAGATTTGGTGCTGAGGATACAGATTATCAGCAGCGGGGGATTCTGGACCAGGTTGTTCACGAGGGAACTGTGGCAGTAGGGTGTGGGCAAATACTAATAACATAAACTCCTATTATACAATGGGATTGTCATACTGATTGCTGTACTTGTCTTGTTACAGTGCTTTTGGGGTCATTGAGGTTTCCCTATCCCTAGGTGGGGCCGCTTGCAAACATCTTACTGTTCATTCTCATATATTGGAGAGCAATATCCTTTTAACGGGTTATGAAGATCCCTCCTTGGATGCATTACTGAGTGTACATATGTCTCCAGCCACTAGAAACAAACACCTGGGGTATTACAGGCCGTAGGCCCAAATGCTGATAAATGACATGACAGACATTAAATATTAGGGTAGGAAAACTGGCCCAAGGCTCATGCACAAGGCCCCATTTATTAGCAGGGTCAGCTGATTGGCGACGTTTGTGATGGATGGATGTGGGGTGGGTGTAAGTAGCCCTCAGGAAAGGGACTGCATGGTTATGTGTCCAGCAGAATACTACAGCACCAAAGAGAAGCTGATTTGAAAATGAAGATACATTTACAAGTATTTCACTCTCCCCCACTGCAAGCAAAATGTGTGTTATGTATCTATCACATGATTAAGCAATTGGTATAACCCATATATCAGCAATAGACCAGAACAAAGGTCCTAATTATGATGGCAGTCGGTCGGACCGCTGACTGTCATCGCAGTAGGCAGGAGACCGCCTCACAATGAGTCGCAGGTCCCATCCTCTCAATTAGGATGAGACCTCCATGCAGGAAGTCAGAAAGTGCTATTACTACTGCGGCTTGTGCTGCGGCCCAGGACTACGGCCAACAGCACAAGTCGCAGTGAAAAAAGCACATTGTGCACATCCATGCACCGTGAGCCAGGCACCATGTGGTGCCTGGCACATGGTGCATGGATGTGGGGGGGGCCCTATACTTCCCCCCATGGCCACTCAGCAGTGGCCCATGAAGAACGGGGGCCCTGCTTGGGTACCCCAAAGTTCTTTCTCATCTGCATTTTCATGGCGGTCGGACGTCCATGAAAAAGCAGGCGGGAAGGGACATTCTAATCCCTATGACAGTGCCTGCACAGGCACCACCTCCATTGAAGGGATGGATTCCGACTGCCGTACCGATAGGGTCATGGATCCTGTTGGAGGCGGTGGTCTTTCCCCATGACTTATGCGGTCCGACCACCTGCATCCAAATGCAGCGGTCATACTGATGGCCGGTATGTCGGTAGGACCACAACCGATGGCCTGTCGGTGGCGGTCCCACCGACATCGTATTTAGGCCCAGAACACTTAGAATATATCAAAGCCTAGCAAAAAAAGTCCACCAAAAATAAGAGGCCTCATTCACAAATCTATTGCATGCAACCTAGCCCTCCAAGTGTAAATAGCTAGTTCATTAGTTAAAAGTTAATTTTGTAAATCACAGACACAGACCTGCAACACACATCTTCCAGAGATCTATCACTTCAATAACATCCAGATCCTTCTTCTCTGAGCCTCTGCTGCACTCATGGTCTGTTCTGCCAATGGCTAGCCAGAGATCTCTGTCTCTTGTTTCTAGCTGAAAACGGATGCCAGCGTAGACTCCGAAACCAGGAAAGACATTTGCTATCTTTGTAACTCTGCACTGGCCAGCAGGCCGACTCATGAACTTGAGTAGGGTTTTATATAGACTCATCAAGCATTGCTCACAAATGACCAGACATGCACCACACTACGTCAAGACAGTTGCAATATTGCCCCCATTCAGATCCTTCATTTCTGCTCTTAATGCACTCATGGACTGTTCCTTAAAGGCTCAGCCAGACAGCAATCTCGGGACATGCTTCCTACCTCCACTGCTGTGCATTGCCTCCTTCACTAAGATGTGACCCAGAGGTTGAGCAATTTTAAGAAATGTACTTCTTTCTATCTAAGGCATTCAGGCCAAACATTCTTGTTATAGGGCAGATGTGTACCAGTATCTACTTGCCTACTTTGGCCTGTTTGTAACAGAAAGGACTTTTAGATGAGATTTGTTGTCCCATTCATCATATTTTCCAATATTTTCTACTCCAACCCCCACTATAGTTGATAGGCATCTTAAACAAAAATAGCAACTGAATCAGTCAGGGATTCCAAGTGGATACTTTAATTCAGGCATCACTCCTTTAAAATGAGACTAAAGTACCCATTTCTAAGTATAATCTTATATTTGCCCTTCTAAACTATCCTGGTTGTCTAACCAACGCATCTGACATTCACCATTGACTTAATTTGCAATGGTTTTCTTTTCTTTTTCTTATTGAAACATGGCTGTCTATGTTCTGCTCCGATGTTTGATGAAATTGTACCTAACTGGTATTTTAATCCTTCATATTGACGGCTCAAGTAAAAAAGGGTGTCAGGTTTTTCTTAACTTTTTAAAG
Source organism: Triturus cristatus (assembly GCF_964204655.1). NCBI lineage: Eukaryota > Metazoa > Chordata > Amphibia > Caudata > Salamandridae > Triturus > Triturus cristatus. The sequence continues at coordinate 1,196,076,672 of NC_140591.1, forward strand.
AATGCTTTAATTGTATTGTGGTACCTCAAGTTTTTAAACTTGTCTATGATACTATTTCTCACATACATTTTTCAGCTGAATTTTTATTTCTCCTGAGGTACCAGCTGTCTAACTATTCAAATTTTTGTTGAGTAATTCACTGAATTTTGGTTCTCAATGTCCGTTTCTATACCTGCAACGTATTTTTAGGTCACTTTAATCTCCCTGATCATTGTAGATAATTGCATAGCATTGCATAGCATGCTGAAACCTTGACACTTTTTGTTAACAGCAAAATGTTACTCTGCATACTTGGCATCAAGATAACATACTAAAGTGGTTTATATCTCTCTATTTAGCTTCTAAATATGAAACTACTGCATTCCAAAACACTTACTCCTTGATACCCATAGGTTGTAAAAGAAAGCATGCATTGTATATATAAAACTGGCAACGTTTGTCTGTTGATGCTCGCAAAAATACATTGAAGGCATTTGAAAATGAAAAGATTTGATTAAGAATGCCAAATCCTCTTACTACAGACCTCGATTCACCACTTCAACCAATTTCTCTAAAGCCTCCATCCACACTATACCCAAAGTATTAGAGCATGTACTCCATCTCTTCCACTCCATTCGATTGATATTTGTACTAAATGAAGCTAATACTTGGCTGATAAAATACATTTGACTATTCAGGATTTAAATTTGGTATTGCAGTCTCAATAGATTTCTTAAGCATTTCTCATATTGCGATAACTTCTAACTTTCTTCACTTTTTCAGTCACTCAACCCCACTCATTAATTATATTGATGACATGGTGCTCGGCAAAATCTTCTCTAAGCTTTCAGATGAAGTTGTTGCTCCTTAGTGCACAATAGTAATTTTGTTAAAGCAGGAATGTGTTTCATGTGTCCAGAAAACCTGAATTATTTCCTCCCCGTAAAGACACCAGTATTTGACTCTACTGCTCTATATCACTTCTGCATTATAATGAGTCTCCTATTTGTTTAAAAATGTAGTCTCTCATCAGCTACCATATTGAAAGGTCTACAACGGGTTAACGCCCCTTAGTAGACCACTGGTTGTACTACAGGATTTCTTAGCAGCTTTTGATAGGGTGGACCACAAGGCACTTTAGTCCATTCTTTATTTTTGTATTGACTGAGAGATAGTTCTAGAATTGATTTTATCATTTATTTCTGCTTTACAGACTGCAGTACAATATCTTGCGCAATCCTATATTGACGGGGGCAGCATGTTGTCTGGTAACCTAAATGCATTCCCTTTCCACTCAGAACAATACAGCATTTAGCAACTAGGCTCATTAAGGGCGCTAATAAGTTTGAGCATATTACAGGTGTACTTAAATCCTTGCACCAGTTACCTTTACAGGTGCACATCCAATTTAAGCTGGTATGTGTTAGTTAAAAGGCTCTTATTCATCAGCAAACATCTTATCTGTCTGTGAAGATTTGCAGAGGGCTGGGTGCTACTTGCAATGAGTATCTTACCCATATTGATATCCTCCTTGTCACAAAATCCTGCATAGCCTATCAAATAATTTAATTCGACATTCCCTAAGAATTGCTCCAGTGCATTTGTATTCATGAAAGAGTCGAAAACCTTTTTGCTTGAATGCTACCTAGGGTTCTGGAATTTCTCCGTTCTTTTCCATTAATGTTTAAAGTATGACAATATTTTAGGGGCATTTTCACTGGGGCATTATTGAGTACATGAATTCGTACTTCAATAGTACTACTTCACATACTCATAAATGTCTTTGTGCAGTGGCCCCTTAATCCTTAACCTAATCCTTAATTAATGTTTCATTTTTTATGGGTTTTGTTTTTAATGACCACTGTTTTTGCAAACAAGAACCCTCTTTTTTTTATAATTGTCTATATTCCAAACTCTGGAGCCAATTTAAAAAGCAATTTATGAGCACCTGGAAAACCATACTACTGCTTCATGTACTCATAAATGCTTTTGTTAATTGGCCCCTATAAATTCATTAGAGAACTGTAGATTATTTTTTTATTCACCAGATTATTCAATTGATCTTGCAATATGTTAGTCTTTGACAATGTTAATCTTTTACTAAAGAAAACTTGAATATAAATTAAAATATAAAAGCAAGCAAATGATATTTGGTCAAATAATGCAGTCTATGTGAGAAACTCTCATGACAGATGAGGAGTCTGTTTCACAGTGGGATGGCCAGAGGTTTTGGGTGCTTCCTCCTCTGTCCAAACTTGCCTGTAACCTGGGTATCTATACAGATCACCCTCTCTCGAATTAGAAATAATCAAGGCCGCCAGACAATTTAAACTCAACTCTTGCATAAAAGTCTTCCCCATACTATATGATAACTTCATATCCCTGTTGTTATAGCCTTAGCACAGTATCATCTAGACCAGGTGTCTCCAACCAGTTCATTGTGAGCTACCAGTAGCTCACAGAAGCCTTCAGAGTAGCTTACAGCCCTGAGTACATTTTTAACTAAGAACTGCAATAAATAAGTGTTGTATTTTTTGGTTAAAGTTAAGGGAAGGCTGTGTTTATTTTACTTTATTATCTTCTGGCTGTATATAGCAGAGTCTGATAATGAGCAGTGTGCCACTCAGATCTATGACCCATGTGGGTCACAGAGGTTCAGAACTGAAGCACTGAGGTATTTAACTTTTAAATAAAAGTCATTGTCAACTCAATATTGGAGCATGAGAACAAAATTATAATTATGAATGCTTGCAAATGGGAAAAAGAATGAAATGAAGAGTTAACCTAACGATTAAGATAACACTTCATTTTAATGTTCTCCCTTTTTAAGGTGTCACATTTACAATCAGCAGGCAACTTGCTCCCAGTGGCTGGTAGACACAGTGCCAAATTTATAATTTCTTTTAAATTGGAGAAATGTAAAACTAAAAACAAAAAGGTTTTGGGGGAAAATTGTCTTAGTGTTTTCCTCTGCTTTAAATTAAACCAATTAATTCCAAATGTTTTATGAAGCATGTTTGTCACTTTAAATAATTCACATTAAAACAAATGACTGTATTTTCCTGCTATAAATTTGGCACCACGTCTACAGGCCACTGGGAGTAATATGTCTGCTGTTTGTAAAGAAACATTGACATGGGAGAAAATTTAAATTATGAGTTTTATGTAATGCATATAAACATTAACTCTTCTTCTGAATTTTCTCCCATTTCAAAGTGTCGCATTTACACGCAGCAGGCATCTTGCTCCCAGTGGCTGGTAGACATGCTGTCATATTTATAACTCAAAAATACAGCCAATTCTTTTTAAATGAGAGGGAAAAGTGCAGAAAAAGTCCCATCAAGTGCAGAAAATTGTTTCCTATTCGAAACATTTTTGCAGAACATTTTTCTGCACTTGAAATTTCTCCCATTTAAAAAAAAATAGTTGCATGTGTGTGTTGTACATCTCACCATGCCACATATGACAAAAGGTATGTCCTGTGCCAGATATACATATGACACAGTCTCTCAGTCACCCATACACATATATCACATTCATTCACACATATGTTCATACATCCCCACAGACCATGCACTCACTGACACACATGGCAGCCCTACTACTACAGCACTCCTAGTCACAGTATTTTGTTCAAACCATAGTATCGGGCTCCATGAACATTGGGTTTAAAGTCAAATAATCTGGGTGAGGGGGTGTCTGGTAACAGTGTGCGTGTTACTTGGCCTTCAGTACTTCACAACAATTTTCACTGATCAGAAGTAGCTTCCATTACAGAAAAGGTTGGACACCCTTGATCTTAACTATGGAAATGGTGTTGTTGGCCAAAATATTGAAAAAACAATATTGTTATGCAAAAATATTGTGCAAAGAATATTGGGATATCTAAAATATTATCAACAGGAATATCAAAAGTAAAAATATTGTATTTACTGTTGTTTTTAATATCAGAAAATATATCGATGTAGAAAATGTAATTGAATGTAATGTTGTTTGTAAGTTTTAATTAGTATGTAATTTATTGCAGTGTGTTTGTATATGTGTATTGCAAGTTTTTTGTAAGATCATTTTTTAGTCACAAAATTGTTGAAATTTGTATTTTAGTTGTATTAATGTATATAATTAAGTGTTGAATGATTTTTTAGTAGCGGGATATTAGGTTTTTTGAGGTCAAGGGCGTGGAATTTTTTTTTTAAATGCCTGTTTTAAATGTAAATTTTAAGTTAATAATTCTAAAGATATGTAAATTAATCATTCTGAATTTTTAAATTGATCTTGTTACATACATTTTTTTATACATTTTAATAGTATTCAATATATTTTAGAAGAAAAATATAAATATAACATTTCAAAACATAAAGATATTTTAATGAAGATACTTTTTTTAAATTTGGTTACATTTTATATTTTTAAATATAAATATTCAAAATTGTATAAACATGTTAGTTTGCTTTGTTTTAAAATTTGAATTTGAATTTTAACTTTTTTTTGTTTAAAATATAATGTATTTAAATATTTTTTAGTTTATGATTGTAAATTTTGTATTATGATTTGTTTCAGTCTATTGTCTAAACATTTTGACCAATAGTATTTTCACCAATATATACATTTTTAATAGTGATTCATATAAATTTTATATTTTATAATTAAAATATGTATATAAACCTTTATGTTTATAAAGGTTTGTACTTTAGATTAGTGTGTTTTAGATCAGTGTGTTTTTAGATAACATTTTAGGTAATTTTATATAAAAAAATATGTGAATATGGAGTGTTGATTTTGTATGTAAAATGTTTAATTTGTATTACCTTGTGTAAAATAAGTTATTTTAAAGTGGCTATTTTAAATTTACCCTCTTTAGCTTCCAATACCTTCTTCAAATTGCCTTAGGTTGGAGTGGGAATAGTAACTGTCACCCGTTTAGTGACCAACACCTTACCCAAATTGGTTTAGATTAGAGTGGCAATAGTAAATTTTACCTCTTTTGTATCTACCACAATGCCCCGATATGGCTAGATTTGAAAGGGAATAGTAAATGGCACCCCTTTAATGTCCAACACCTTTCCCAAAGTGCTTTAAATTGGAGTGGGTATAGTAAATGTCACACCTTGAGTGTCCAACACCGTATCCCAGTATGATTAGATTGAAGTGGAAATATTAAATTTCACCACTTTAGTGCCAACACCTTCCTCTAATATGGTGAGATGGGAGTGGGAATAGTACATTTCACCCCTTTAGTGTCCAACGCCTTCCCCAAATTGGTTTAAATTAGACTGGGAATAGTAAATGTCACCCCATTTGTGTCCAGGTTAGAATAAAGTGGAACTAGTAGTGTCATCCCTTTAGTGTATATCGTTGTCCCCAAATTAGTTTAGATTGGAGTGGGTATAGTAAATATCACCCCTCTAGTGTCGAACACCTTCCTCCAATATGGTTAGATGGAGTGGGAAAAGTAAATGTCACCCCTTTTGTGTCCAACACCTTCACCAAATTGGCTTAGATTGGAGTGGGAATAGTAAATGTCACCTCTTTAGGGTCCTACACCTTCCCCCAATATGGTTAGATTAGAATAGGAATAGTAAACATCACACCTATAGTGTCACGCCTTCCTCAAATTAGTTTAGATTGCAGTTGGAATAGTAGATGTCCCCCCATTAGTCTCTAACAATTTTTTTAAATGATTTATGTTAGAGTGTGATAATTAAATGTTCTCATTTTATTCAAAAACAATTATTTTACTTTTATTTGTCTATTGTAGAAATGCTTTGTGTTATTTTATTACTAATGTCTGTGTCATGAGTTGGGCCTGATGTTGAGTCTTCAAGTTGGGATACCTCAACATATATGTGATGGTACATGCAATCTGCCAAAATCCCTTCAGGTATCCCATTTTTCTCTATCATTTAGCTCTGATCTGGACATAATAAAGGGCATTGAAAAATGGTTTGAGGTGTGTTTTACTCTGTCACCAATGTGTACATATTGCTGTCTGTGTTTCTACAAAAATTGTATGTCTATCACAAGTATCTGTACAAAAACACACCGGCTCACATACACATTTATGAAGGAGTAAAACATCATGGAAATCTGTCACTTTTAACATGTATGAAACCATATATCTGATGCTGAACACAATTGGGATATGTGTAGATTCCAAAATGTAGCCATAGTTCTGATGTGACTAGTGATTTTGGCTCACATGCTCACTTTTGTTTGTGTAAAATCTTAAATTATCAATGTGACGTTTGGAACATCCACTGTATCTTAAGTGCATAGTTTGCTATGTCACATGTAGTTTGTCTACCATTAAATCATCCACAATAGTGAAGGAACATCACACCTGAAATAAAAAAGACTATACGCCTGTTTGTAAGAACTGTTCCTCAGGACATCAAACAACCTGATGTATATGTGTAGTTTAGGCAGCCATATCAGCCGCATCCCTTGCAGGTAAGAGCAGTAGGGCGGTGCGGTGGTGGCGGGGTGGATTTCGACAGACGACGACAAGGGAAAGTTAATTAGTTCTTTAATTTTCCCTCTTGGTTGTCTGTCGAATCCCCCCTCCAACCAGGCCCCACTGCTCTTACCTGCACGGGCCGCGGCTGGGCCAGGTGTCTGCTCAGAACAGTCCTTTGGTGGTGGACAGGAATCAGGTGGTATCCTTTACAACAAATGAAAAAACAAAGCACATCATCATAAAATATTGTGCAAAACGTACACCTTCAAGAACTCTTTTGGTGCATTGCACATTGGTCACTATTAATGTTGTTGGGAAACATCCTGGCTATAGCAAAGAATCAATAATGTAACATTTGAAACTCAAATAAGAACTTACCCCCTTCATGCTGCTATTGGGCTCTATACTGCCCATCAAGCTGGGGATAGGCGACCGCAAGAATGTAGGCCATTAGGGGGGTTAGGGTGCGGCTCATGTACTTTCCACATTGGGAGGACTGTCCGAGCTGGACTTCGGCTGACTTTCTGGTCCAGCATCGTAGGTTCTCCCACCTCTTCCTGCAATGGAGGTTTTACCGCTTGTAGACCCCAAGTGCCGGCACCTTCTGATGGGCGTTGACCTGTATGGATACAAGAAATAAAAGGAAAAAAATGTTGTGACTTTTTGTTTGTCTGTACTGATGTAACACAATTGTATTACATCTATCACAAGCATGACTCATAAGTTACATGCAACGTGTATTTTCATATTGCTGACTAAAACAAATATATTAATACACACTTTTGTAGTGACCTGTTGACTATCCTCATCCCTTGTCATGTCCTACACTCACTAATCCAGGCCAGTGACATCATCTAGCCCAGGGAGCTACTTCAGATCAGTGGAAAACATTGTTAACTACTGAAGGCTAAACAATGTGGACATTACCAAGCACCCTCATGGCCAGCTTCATTGACTTGATGCCTATAGTCCATAGAACCAGATAATATGGTTTGAACTACATACTATGACTGAGGGCACTATGAAAGGGCTGCTATGTGTGTCAGTGAGAGCGTGCTCTTTGGAGATGTATGAACATGTGTAGGTATGCATGGGATATAATTGTACAGGTGACAGAGTCTGTGCGGTATTTACTTGGAAAGCAGAACACAACTTTTATCGATTTTGGCATCATTACATGGGTGATACAATCATACAATTGTATGTCCTTTTGAAATGGGGGAATTTAAAAGTGCAGAGAAATATTCTACCAAACACTTCACATCATGGAACATTTTTTTGCACGTTAAACTTCTCACATGTAAAAAAGGGCTGTATCTTGCATAAATAATTATGGCACGGTGAAAACTGTCCACTGGGGGTAAAGGACCAGCAGTTTGAAAATGAAACACTTTGAAATGGGTGTAAAATTAACTGATGTGTTAGCTCAAGAATTTAGGTAACTCTTCATTTCAATGGTCGTCCATTTAAAAGCATATTTCTGCACAGAACACCAAAGTTGAGTTGACCAGGAAATATTTTCATGATAGATATACTTCAAAGCTTCAGTTGTTTTCCACTGTGCCTAAGCACCAGCCTGGCCCATGATTCTGACTAAGCACTGCTCATTGCCAGGCCCTGCTGCCTGCAGCCTGATGATCATGATGTCAAATGAACACAGCCTTCCCTTAACCTTTTGTCAGTATCCTTAGGAGGATTCCCACAACCATAGTCAGTATATACGGGGGTAAAGCTAAAAGGCAGTGGAAACAGGGTACTTAAAGAAATAAATGGAGGCTGTGTTGGCAGCACTGGACACACAAGATGTCTGTCAACTCAGCCCCTCCTGAAGCGGTCTAGTTCTTCCAATAACTACGATGGAATGTTGGCAGCGAGCTGACAAACAAACGAGCACTTCACCTGAAGAAATCCCTGAGGTAGCAGCTTTTCCATAGCGCTAGTCAGCTATGGTGGTGGCGTCTGTCGTCGTTTTGTTTCTTCGGTCCCATCCATTATAAATGAGTTCCTGACTCTTGTTAAACCTTTTTGAGCGTGCTCAACTCTTTTGAGTAGTGTCTTCACTCAGTGTCTGCCCCTAATAACCTCTGTGTGGAAAAACGTATACAGTGTTTCGCTTAAGAACTACTGTGTATTTGAAACCGAGTGCCCCCTGATGATTACATGGGTATTTACTCTCAACTGAGAGATTAGTACCTCCCCCCGACTCTGTAGAGGTATGCACATGTAGTGTTCTTCTCAGTTGCTACTGCACATTCGCAAACAGATTCCTAAGATGCTTTAGAGCTCCATCAGGCAAACGGAGAGGAAGGATCTTATAATTAATCTATAGAATTGCCTCAGACCTCGGACACAGCTGTAGATAAGTATCTGGGCAACCCTCGCTGTAATCTCGCTAAAAAGACTTCCGGACAAAAAGTACAGACATAAGAATTCTACATCCTCTTACCTGAATGAAGACTCGAGGCAGCTTCTCTTCGACGACCTCCAGACACGCAAGCAGAAGCTAAAAAGGACAAGTTGAAAGATATATGTTGTGACAACAATTGCTATATTATTACAGGTATTTATAAAGAATATTCTACAAAAGAATAAGAACGAACATAGCACAGAAGAGGAGCAGTAGCCTAGATAGGTTTGGGTATGGTGACATTGATTAAAGAGAATAAATAGAATGTTAGCATGCAGATATTAGAGTAGAATTACATTTGTTCTATTTTTTTTTACTGTCCATCCACTAATCACAAGCATCATTCTGCTCCTGAGCAATCTGCCCAAGAAAGTCTTGACACATTTACATGAAAAAATTACCTTGTGTCCATCTAACAACTGACTTCAAGGCTGTGTGCTACTCTGAAGGGGTCCGGAAGCTAATGGTAGCTCCCAATCAACTGTTTGGAGACTTCTAATCTAAGCTGAGTGTTTTGTGGGATGATACACATAGCAAACATCATTTTCATTTGGTTTGTACAGAACACATATATATGACCAGTTGTAAAGACAACATAATGTGTTTTCTTAATTACATGATGTACGATTTCTACATTTCACATGTAATTCAAACATATACATAGACATAGATCTATATACGCACCAAATAAAATCTAGGGCTTCAAACCCACAACACGTACTAATGTTGTTGTTTTTTAACATAGTAAAGTGCTTACAAATCACCAACAATATTATCCTATGTAAGGAACAAAATATATGACACTTCACATCAATGACTACACTTCACTCAGGAACTCAAAGAGACATTTTGGTCAGTGTTAATGGAAAAAATTGTTAGACAGATTCACATATACATTTCAAACATGTACCTGTTCCTCTTGTGAGTCATAGAGCTGGTCATCCTTTGCCAACAACTCCAGCTCCTCTGGCGAGAAGGCTGGGCCTTCTCACTTGCTCAACCTGGCATCGTTGCTCCCAGCGGTCACAAACAGTAGCAAAAGTGGAGGAGGTCTTAATGGCTGCAGTGTTAAGACACAATTGAGCTTTTTTAAAAGCACCACACGAACATGTATGCGACATGTGCGATCGTCAGCAGAGACGTATACATCCATTGGCTTTCGTACATTGCTTTCACACACGTTAGCCTAAAGCTGTGTCCGTCGTAAGGTTGAATACCTACTACACAGTCAACTTCCCCCGTGGACATCTGATTACAAATGTCCTGGCGGCGAGATCAGTTGTTCGCCATTTTAGAAGGTCAAATTGTGTGTTTGTGACTGTTAAGTGCATCACCACCACTCAAAATTGTGGCTAGTTTGCTTATATATTCAAACTTCGAAGGACACTCGTATTAAAAAAAAACATTTATATGTGGTGCATTACTGTGGGTAAATGTGATAGTTGTGAAGTGTTGTTTACACCTCCCTGAAAAAAAGAATGTGCAAATAATGTATTCTTTCATATTTAAAATATATTGACAGCTAAAAAAATGACATTTGTGAAGTAAAAATGTCAAAAACAAATGTTAGATGAACATATGTTGTGAAACTCTACATATTTTTAGCACACAGTTCATTTGCGTTATAAATCAAAAATAAATCTGTGGAAAATGTTTTAAAAGTTTCACATTTTTTCCAAAGCAGACATTTGAACCCTGGGAGAGTGAGGAGACGATAGCCTCAAGTGCCACCATGGAAGAATGGCATATTATCAAAAGGTTCAGAATTAATAGGCAAACTATATTGAATTAATGTAATAAGCTGGACCCAGATTTCTTGCCTCACAACAGAAATCCCACATCTATCACATAAATTGTCAAACTCATGGCAGCACTTCATTTTGGGGCCATAGGATCATTCCAACACACTGTAGCAGTATCTGGTGGAATTTCAACCAACATTCAGTGATGTGCTACAAGAAGTTCTTTCATCAATGATGAGACACATCAACAGCTTCATCCAGTTTCCACAACGTGGGGATTTTGCGAATGTGAAGAGTGATCACTGTGGTTTGGGTTGCCTACCACGTGCGGCTGGAGCAATTGATGGCACACATATTACCTTAGTGCCACTACACGCCAGGAAACAAGTCTACCAGAATCAAGAGCACCTCCATTCAATCAATGTGCAAGTTGTCTGCTTAGCTGATTTGTACATCACAAGTATCTGTGTGCGTTTCCGTGGATTAGCCCATGATTCCTTTGTACTATGGAACTGCAGCATACCCATGCAAATGTCACAACTTGGACGTGAGAGGGCCTGGCTTGTTGGTAAGTACAATCTGACATAATATTGTTTGGGTAATTTCAAGGTGAATCATCTGAAATGGTGTTAGATATCTTGGCTCGTCTTGTTTTTTTCCATTTAGGAGGCTCAGCTTATCGTAACCGACCATGCTTGTTGGCACCGCTGAGAAATCCAACAATACCAGGGAATGTCTGCTTCATTGAGGCCCATGGAAGAACACAGAGGCTAGTGGAGCGGGCTTTCGGGCTCCTAAAGGCCAGGTTTTGCTGTCTGGTCAAGATTGGTGGAGCCCTCTTCTATTCACCCAATAAGGTGTGCCAGATCACCATGGCCTGCTGCATGTTGCACAATATAGCCCTGCGACTGAGCATCTCTTAAATCGCAGAGTTTGGAGACCATGAAGAGCTACCAGGTGATGATCCTGAAATGTCAATTGAAGATGATAGTGGTGAGGAGGAAGGAGTTGATGTACGTCAGGATATCTTTGACAACTTCTTCACATAAATGTAAGTGTCTCTTTACATATTATCACATTAACTGTTAAGTCAACGATTGATGTAATGAGGGAAAAAGTATGTGCTGAACATTTTTTAGGAAGGACAAGTTCAGGGAAATCCAGGCCACAGGTCTTTGTTGATCAAAATACTGACACATTGACTTTTGTTTTCACTTTGATTGTTTATCTCTGACTATGTTTTTGAAAATGTGTCCTCAAGAAGATGATTTTGTAACGTGTCAATTCTGTTATGTTTCGTTACTCATGTTTTTGTTGAAATCTGTTGTAGGTATCTTCAGCATGTCATCTTCATTTGCACATTTCAATGTTGTGACATTTGCAATTATATGGTGCTGTTTCAAAGTACACAGGGACCATGGGTTGTCCCTGGGAAAGCCAGACACAGACTTGTACCAAGACAACTTCTACAGTGATTGTATGGTAGGTTTAAAGCTTTCATTAGTCTCATTTTCTGTCGTGTGTTGGCACTGAGCTAATATGTGTGCCATCAATTGCTCAAACCACATGTGTTAGTGGACCCAAAGCATACTAAAACCCCTTCACATTTCCTAAATCCTCATTTGGTGTAATGTGTATGAAGCTGTTGATGTGTCACATCATTGTCGGACTAACGTCGTGTAGCACACCACTTAAACCTTGGTTGAGACATTCTCCTAGATACTGGGACAGTGTATTGTAATGATACTATGTCTACCAAATTTAGTACTGCCATGATTTTGTCTATTGGTTATTTATTGATGTGGGATTCCTTATGTGAGCCAGATGATCTTGCTCCATCTGATGACATAATTGAATAATGATTTGTCTATTGAACCTAACTGTTTTGGTTCTACCCTTTTCTTCCGTGTTGGCAATGTCTGGAATTGGCAATTTGAAAATGGCCACAGTATGTGTGTCATGCATGGATTGTCATGTTTGTGAACATGTTGACAGACAAATCTTTGACAAATGTAATAAATGACTAGTTGATGAGTTATAGGCATTTGTATTTTGTTGTCATGGTTGAGAACTTGATAGAAACATTACCTACTTGCAATTCATTTATGATTACACAATCATTTGTTTTTTGACATTGGTATGTATGATGGAAGAAAACAAATGAAATAATCAACTTGAGAAATACTGCACCAGTCTTTTACTTTGTGAGTTGTGATTTTAATAAACAAAATCTAATGACTAAAACAGGGTGAAAATGAAACACGCAAACCAAAAATAGAAAAAGCCAGCCATGGTGAATGAAACCATCCGTGAACAGCCAAAATTGTTTGAAGTCCAATTTCCAAAATGCAGGTGGCACCAGAAAGGTAAATGTGTCCAGAAAAAGTCCACAGAGTGAATGGTAGTCCTACACTGGGGGACATTAGGGGGAAATTAGGATCGAAGTCTCTTGTTGATGGTGGTAGAGAGTCTGGATGGATGTCCCCTACTGTGGGGAAGGAGATCCACATTTGCAGGGACTGGGGTGGGTGCAGGTGTTTCTACTTCTGGCAGGGACTCCCTTTCTGTGGCTGCGACAGATGTACTTGCACGTGCTGAGAAAACCCTGCACATATGTGTATAAATGTCATGCAGCACCCCAGCCAGGGAGCCCAAATTGGAGTTTAGATTCTCCATCTGTACATTGTGCTCCATCTGCAACTGCTTCATGTCCCAGAGTTCTGTGAGTACCTGGCCCATCATGTCTTTGGACTGATGAAGGGATCCCAAGACTTGGTTTAGGGGGGCCTAGGTAACAGTCCATCCAGTGGCCTCACTATGCTGGCCCACGGTGTCCCTCCCATGACCCCTACTCCCACTACCCTGTGGCCTTTCCCCAGTGTGCCCCATCCCACAGGTTCCTGGCTGAACTGTAGGTGGTGGTGCCTCAACAAGAACCAGGACTGGAGGCACAAGATTGGTGTGGTGTTGCTTTGGACATAGGAAGTGAGCTGAGGTGTTGTTACAGTTGGGATGGGAGGTGTAGGCCGAGTGAGACTCACTGCAGCCATCTGCCTAGGCAGACTAGATGGACTAGGCTGCTCCTCTTCATCCGGACCTGCAGGCGTGTAGTCATCCCTGGAGGCTTGATCCTGGACTGGAGAGGGGGTTTACTAAGTGGCAAATGGTCTGGCTGTTGGACCTATTATGAACGTAAAAATATGGATGCATTGTCAAAGTGTGGATTAAACATCCAATGAGTTTTAAGCAAAAAATTTTACAACACCTAAAAGAGAAAAGGAAATCAATATTATCATACCTTTCAGTGATATTGTAATTCTTTACACAAACAGTTTACATTTCATACAAAACAACTTTAAAAACAGGTAAGAGATGTCCTGAAATGTAAAATTTAGTAACTAAACATGAAGTGTACCAACAATTCAACACAACACAGTAGAGAGAAATGTGAAATTAACCAGTCCAAAGCTTAGCAGGCTAAAAAAACAGACATTGACAGAACTTAGATGGATGTTTAGCATTAATCCTCATGTTAACAGTGCAGACAGAGTAAATGTATCACAGATACTACTTATATTCAGTATACAAATTTACAATAAAAAATGTTACATTAACTTTAACATAAACAATTTTCAAAAGAAAACATTCAATAGGTATTGATCAATAAATTAGGCTTTACCATATATGAAAAAAAGCTTTGAAAAGGGAGCAATATGATTTTCACAAAACAGAAACAAGGCATCATGGTAGTTGTGGTTATTTCAATGATACATTCACAACACGTGCAAAATTGTAACTTGAACATGCCTTGTGTAAATCTGGAGTTAAAAGAGAACATATATTCACTATGTTTTATGTACGTACACTTGCAAGCACAATATCATCATGTGAACTGTGATGGCTATTGAAACCTGTTATCTTAAATACAACTCAATATATTCAGACAGACAAGCCAAACAATATGTTACTGATATATGTAGGTTTTTTTGTAAAGAAAATTGTACTAAACACATTAGCAACAGCTAACCTCAAAGCACACAGGATATTAAGGTTTAGTGACACATTGTATAACTTACCAGTCTCCATTCCCCCAAGGATTCCTGTTAAGCCTTCAGGAAGTAGGATCTCCAAGACCGTCTCCTCCCAGGGATATAGTTGTAAGGGGGGGCTGAAAGAACCACCACCAGTCCTCTGGGCCTCCAGGTCATGCTTGGAGGCCAGGGAACGTACAATCCCCCGCAGGTCGTTTCACTTCTTCGTAATTTCCGCTTGTGTGCGCAGGTTGTTTACTATAACATTCGCTCTATCAACTATTCTGGCCCAAATTTCCATTTTCTGAGATAAGGGCATATTTTGGACTTGGGCTCCAAACAATTGTGGCTCTACTCTTATGATTTCATCCACCATGCCTGACAATTCTCACTTAGTAAAATGTAGACTTTTGTGTCCTGGCATTATGAGTTTATAAATTTAACTGATTGTAATTACCTACCGAAAAATAATTTGCAAAAGAGAGAGAATGAACAAGTAGCAGGAAAAGCAAAATTAAAACCTGACTTGACTGAGGAATCACAGTGGAACAATGTTATGCTGCTGTGATATGGCAAAGGATCATGGTCTGATATGGAGGCTGTTTTATAATGTGCTATGCAGGTCTAAACAATTACCCAATACACATCAGGTATGTGATGCTTGCATCCAGCCTACAGCCACAGGAATAGTCTGATGTTAACCGCACTCCGCGACTGAATCACTTCATCTGCACCCTGCATGTAGAACACCGCCAGCACACTGTGAAATCTACATTGGCTTGGCACAATCCTGCTGCACTGATGGCGAAGGAGTACTATTTGCCAGCTGAGGAGTACGCCTCATTGGCAATGGTGAGCCGCATACACTGCGGTAAACACTCTGTCGTCTGAGATTTAGCCAGGATACATCTGAATAGAGCGGGCAGACCTCCGTCAGTTTGACAGAGAACTTGGAACCGCTGCTGCGATGGTAATATCGCCAAGATCTAAATCAAGCTCTAAGTATTTTTTTAATCCACTTTTAGTTAATCCAATTATGTCTTAATGTTTCTTTACTTTAGATATCCCCCATTTAAGCAAATGGATGTATTTTTCTGTTATAAATTTGCCACCAAGTCTACAGGCCAATGGGAGCATGATGTCTGCTGTTTGTAATTGTGACACTAGGAAATGGGAGAAAAGTTAAATGCCGAGTCTTATGAAATCCATATAAACATAAACATAAACATAATTTTCTTCATTTTCAAAGTGGTTCCTTTACACACAGCAGACATCTTGCTATCAGTGACTAGTAGACACAATGCCATTTTTTTTTTAAAAACAATTTTCATTGATTTTCGTACATCCGAAATAACAAAGGGGGGGTTTCGGTTACATACCCCAAATAGGGATCAAGGTGACAGTGCAGTGCAGGTTATCTATGGCATAACTGGAGCACCATGCGATGTACATATCAACTGTTCGGGCATTGCATACGGTCATCACAACAAATATTTGCAACCAGTGAAACTTCCCATCCCCTACCAACCCTCCACCCTTCACCCCCCCCTAGGCGTGTCAGTTACGTGCAATCTGTAATAAACCAATGGAACTACTATCTCTGTGGGGCGGCTAAGTCGTAGAGGGGGCTGCTGCCCCTGAATATCACCTGGCGCGGGTGGGAAGCACCATTGCTAAACATGAGGCTACTGATCAAAGTGGTCTTAGAGCTGCGTAGGCATTAGTCCACAGCTGCTCCAGGGTCTGCAACAGAAGCATCATCTTCCTCCGCTTCGGGGGATTTTTAAGTGCCACAACAAGCGCTTACCAGGCTCTCGCCCGTTCTAGGGCCTTTTCACTCTCGGTTCGCTTCGCTATTTGCAACCTAATTCCTCCCTCCCATTCGGCCCACTTTAGGAATTCTGCTTTCCATTTAGCTATACTAGGGCCCTGTTTCGCCTTACACTGGACGGTGATGGTCCGCTTGGCCAGGAGCAGACCCAGGTCTATGAATTTGCTAGTAATTTTGTTCATGGACGTGTCGGGGAACCAGTGCAAAATACATTGAGCCATGGTTGGCTCCAGCTCTATCAGTGAGGTCTGATAACATTGTTGTTACCTCTTCCCAGTAACTTGTCTAAAAACGGGCACCCCCATAACATGTGTTTAAAATCTGCACTGTCTGCGTTACATCTTGTGCATGCCACTGAGTGGTCCGGGAAATATGCGTGTATTTTTGCTGGGGTAAGGTATGCTCTATGTAAAATATGGAAATGCACCAATTGAAATCTTGCATTCCTCGTGCTCTTCCAGGCTCTCTCCACTAATTCTCCCCATGCCTTATCCAGGATGTTCCCTCCTATATCAGCTTCCCATTTTAGCTTCAGGACGGACAATGGGAGTAAGGATTCCAGCGTCATGCGCCTATAGAGGCACATCACTGCTTTAAAAGTGCCTGCTGCCATCACTACATATTGGCAGCCGATGGAAGTTGGTGGTTCTGTAAGTCCTCTACCCCAGTGCTTCCTGATAGCCGCAGTGAGAGCCATGTACTGCAGGAAATCACCCCCAGGCAGGACAAAACGGGTTTGTAGGTCATTAAACGGGATCATGGCACCCTCTTCATATAGGTCCCCTATAGTAGTCAGTCCTTGCTCCACCCAAGTGTCCAGTCTCTGCCAATTGCCACTGTGTGGTATGGCCCTGCACATGACCAGTGGAATTTCCGGCGCGTAAGGGCATTTAATAGAGGCTCTGCGCAAGTATCTGTGCCAGCATTTTCGTGCCGTGGCGAGTTCCAGGGTGAGGGTGGCAGTGTTAACCGGGATCCGCAGTACAATACGGGACAGCAATAGCAGGGGCCCGAGATCTTCCCTGCACCCCTCAACTCCACGAACGGCCCTCGCTACCCACTGCGTAAGTCATTGGAATTGTGCTGCCAAATAATAGGTCTCGTAGTCCGGAACCGCCAGGCCACCCTCTGCTCGAGGTCTCATGAGTGTACCATCTGCCCTTGCCCCAAAGGAAGGCTTTGACCATTGAGCCAAGCTGCTTGAAATATGCTGCCATAATCCAGATCGGAAGGGTCCCAAAGTAATATAAGAGTCTCAGGAGGGTTACCATTTTTAGAAGGGCCAAACGAGCCACTACTGACAGTGGCAGGGATCCCCAGATGGCCCTCTGATGGCCTGCCCAATGACACAATGCCATTTTTATCACAGAAAAATACAGCCATTATTTTAAGTGTGAGAAATTTAAAGCGCAGAAAAATGCTCCATATTATGAACATTTTTGCAGAACTTTTTTCTGCACTTTACATTTCTTCCATTTAACAAAATGGTTGTATGTTTGTGTTATTCATGTCAAACACAAAAAGATGATGGAGGAAGTGCTGAACCTTTCACTCACAGATCTGAGTTTAATCCATCGTTCTTTTGCTCACAGTGCCACATATAGTGAAACGTACATCCTGTACCACAAGTATATAAAACACAGGTTCTCAGTCACCCATACACATATATCTCATTCATATTCATACATATTCATATATACCCAAAGACCACGATCTCGCTGACACACATTACAGCCCTGTCATAGTGCCCCCAGTCAAAGTATTTTGTTCAAAACATAGGGGGTGAATATGATGGTGGACGGACTTAAGTCTGTCCCCCATTGTCCCGGGAATTGGGACTGGCCGCCTAGATGGCGGTGGTCCCGCACATGTAATTACAATGAGACCGCCACTGTGGTGGTCACATTGTGTATGTTTACTATTGCATCGGGTGCTGCTGACTGCAGCACCCGCCAGATTGATAAAAATGCATGCTGTGCATTTCCCTGCACTACGTGGCAGGCACCATGCGGCGCCTGCTACCTAATGTAGGGAACTATGGTGCCCCCAAGTGCACAAGTTACATGCCCTAGCAAAAAGGGGCAGACAACAGGCCCCCAAAGTACATCCCTGCCACCCTTTGAATGGCGGTTGAACTGCCATACACAGGCTGGCGGGGATGCAGCATCCAAATCTGGCTGGCGATGCCTGCTAGGCACCACCACCATTTTGTGAATGTCGGGTGGGTCCAACAGGCAATCGTTGGCTTTCCGTCAACCAGCGCACCGCCCGCCATCCTTATCTGGCGGGTGGAGACTAGATGCACGATGGCGGTGAACTCACCACCGGCAGGCTGCAGGTGGCGGGTTCACCACCATCATAATGACCCCATAGTATCTGGCTCTGTGGATATTAAGCTTAAAGTCAATAAAGCTGGGCGTGGGCATGTCCAGTAACAATGAGTGAGGTGCTTAGCTTTCAGTAGCTTACAATGTTTTTTAATGATCAGAAAAGGCTCTCACTACACAATAGGTTGGAGAACGCCCGGCCATTCTTCTTTTATACTTGCCACAGCTACCACCAAGACCTGCCACAGCTACCGCCAAGACCTGCCACAGCTACCGCAGACTGCCATTGGACTACAAGTCCCAGGGGCATAGCGAACTCGCAGCAGGAACCGCGCACCATCCTCGCGCCAGCCAGTGCAAAAAGCACCGTCAGGGCTGCCGCGGCGCGGCACACCCGGTCATTCTTCTTTTATACTTGCCACAGCTACCGCCAAGACCTGCCACAGCTACCGCCAAGACTTGCCACAGCTACCGTGGACTGCCATTGGACTACAAGTCTCAGGGGCACAGCGAACTCGCGGCAGGAACCGCGCACCATCCTCGCGCCAGACGGCGCATAAAGCACCGTCAGGGCTCCCGCGGCGCGGGACGAGTGTGGGCTCGCCCGGGTCAAGGGCGGGCCCGTCATTGCCCGTCATCGACCGGAAGAGGCAGGGCTGGGCCACGGCTCTTGGTTGTTTGTCGTGACATTTTTGTTTGAAGGTACTGTACCGCTGATTTATCCATTTGGATTGACAAAGGGAATTGTCTGCATTTGTACCTGTGCTGGACCAATTGAAAACCAAGTTTATTGACTGACCATCTGTGTATTGTAACAACGAGGGACTCTGTGAAAATATTGACAGTCTCTATTGTATGAAGTGTGTGATTGAGTCTAGGATTAAGTCCTGCAATAGTAATCAAGGATATATTATTAATTCTATTAATGGGTGCAATAGAAAAGCAAATTTTAACTGTAGAAGAGGTCATGAACCCAGATAAGAACAATACTGTAGAGGGTCCCACTGTATCTGTTAGTGATAATGACAAAGTGATAAATGATCACCAGGTGGGAATGCTTAGTGGTCTAGACAGACTAGATGGTAGAAATGGGTGTGTCGTGAAGATCTCAGATCAAGTCATAGATAGTGATTCTGAGAGTGATCCCCAACCGCCTTCAAAGCGACCTAGAAATCCAGGTAATCTACCAAAGCAGAAGAGAGAGACCAGTTTAAAGGGTCCAGTAACTACAAATTTAAAACAAACAAAAATACCAAAAAAGGGTAGGACTCCTGCATTGAGTAAAATGTGTGGCTGGGAAAAGGCACACAGAATGAAGTTCTAAAAGTGAGAAATAAATTGAATTGGAAGCTTTTGATATTTATCTGAGGGAAACTCTAAATAAAATGAGTGGAAGATGTTTTATCCAAATGCCATAATAAATGTGAGTTTCTACCCGAGTCCAACGACACACAGTGCGTTCGAAGAGTGAATACTCATTTAGAGTCTAGTATTCACACAAACACTCTTATTCCAAGTGTGCAATTGACAACTGGAAACAGAATTGTGGGGACTTGTCCCAAGCCAATTGCCCATAGTGGAAGTATAGATAATTAGATAGAGGGGCCAAAGGTGATGAAAGATCTTAGAGCAATGGAGGGCCCAGAGCTTGAAAAACAAGTGATATATATAGATTTACCTCTGGCGGCGACCCCTTACACAGTGGTATTAGCTAATGTCCCTAGGTTACGAAAGGGGATGGTAGAGTCATGTGAATGTTTGAGAAACAAATCGCTATCTTGGCTTGGGGCTAGGAATGATTTAACTGATAGACTCTTTATAGAGTTTAAAATGGCAAGAAGGGTGAGCTGGATAGGAAGGGGTCGTAAGGATCTGGCTGGTGATTGTGTGATATTAAATTTTAAGACCCCACACTTAATTCAGTCAATCTTCAGTAGGGTGGGCAATAGTCCAATTTCGGCAGAACAGATTAATGTTGTTCCACTAGGATATTTCTATAAACCAAGCCATTTTGACTATGGAGTACAGAGTAGGATGGTCCCATTGATAAATCACAGTACAAGATATGGCATACCCACTCATAATCGTTTTAATGTACTACCTAGCCTGGAAGAAGTGGACTGACAGAAGGGGTTGGACAATAACGGAGTCAAATCTAAGTATTTGAATAATGCATTTGGGAAACCCACTGTTGCCTTAACTCCTAACATAAGCATTAGGGAAGAAGTGCCAAGGACTTGGGAGGCTGAGTATGCTACAGGGAGAGTAGACTTATTTGGTCTACATGATATTACAGTATATCATGATACACTAGATATAGATTTGGCAGAGAGTATCTGTAAGGGAAATATCACAACTATTAATGATGCGAGTTTTATTCCCCCATTAACTATGACTGTGACAATATTATCCACCTCATTGGAGGACAACAATTTGATGTCAAGTGAAGAGGAAAGTTCGGATTTTGATATAGGTGTCAGAGGAAATGGGAGATGTAATTTTATGTTTTGGAATGTTGCTGGTTTAAAATCAAAGGTGACAAATGGACTGTGGAATGAGTTTATACAGGAATTTGATCTCATCAGTCTGCAGGAAACGTGGGTGGTTGAGCCGACCCATATTAATGGCTATAAAACTTTACATACACCCGCCATAGCCTCCATGCATGGTAGAGCTAAAAGGGGGCTCTGCACTTATGTTTCGAATCTAGCTAAATTTTAAAAAATTGACATGTTGTTCGAGGATAGTTTTTATCAAATCATTAGTCTAGTGGTAGATACAAGCTGCACAGTAATAATAGTGAATTATTATAACAATGTTCCCCACAATTTATTAGAAGGGATTGTAAGGGCTATTTGCTGTCATTTGCAAAATTTGCAGGTGGTAGGGAGTAAAGATTTGATTATAGTTTGGTGGGGGATTTTAACACTCCTCTCTGCCAACATTCATATACCGGGATTTGCGGAGTCACATATGATATGGAGACTATTTTCCCCCATTTTCCGCATACAAGGTATGGTGATAGTTTAAATGAAATTGTATTTCAATTTGATTTGGGATTTGCCAACACTTTAAGTAGTCCTCCCGTTCCCTTTGGTCCTACTTTTAACGGTCGTGGAATTTTTTCTACAATAGATTTCATCTTGGTTTCAAATCAGTATTGTTCAGGTATCGTTGACTTTTGTAATCACCGGATTGCACTAAGTGACCATTTTGCACAGAGTGTAGGTATCTCGCTATTTAGTCAAGAGATGAGAAAGGCTAATAGCCCCAATCTTATATTGGAGAATATATCCCTATCAAGGCAAAATGGCTATACTTTAAGCTGGTATAAAGTGGAACCTAAAGATTTTATGGTTGATGTTGTAACGAATTGTTATGATAAGATCATGAACTGCCTGGATGATAATACCACACCTAAAGAAATTGTTGATGGTTTTAATGATATTACAGACCATATTAAGAGGGCACTTACTGTTAATGTAAATAGTAGGGGAAAAAAACAAAGGAAAAAAGGATGGTTTGATCCAAATTGTACTAGGGCCTATAGAAAGCTTAACCATGCCCTACACATGGAAGAAAAAGACAGGGAAAAGATCAGAGAGGCCCGGAGGGAGTACAAGTGTCCTAAAAGGTAGAAGAGATATGTTAAGAGCTGAGGCGTGGATAGCTCTACGAGAAGCCTCTAATGCTAGAGATTCCAGCGCCTTTTGGAAGGCAGTTAACGCACCATTCCTTAGAGATAAGGGCATAGCAACAATTGAGGTGGCAATTTCAGAGCATCGGTGAATAGAGCATTTCTCGTCTCTGTATGATGAGTTATCTCTAGAGTCACATGATAGTATAGTTGCTGAGGTGGAGCATGGTATATTTTTTAGGGATCAAGGAAAAGTGCTCCTTTTTGAGCTAAGTGAGGTAAACCTGGCCATTGCTACTAGTTCGGCCGGGAAGGCAGCAGGGCCGGATGATGTCCCTGTTGACATTTTTAAAGCTAATATTGCTTTATGGGGTCCATTGGTGACACAAGTGTTCAATGCCTGTAGTTCTGCTAGCTTTGTTTCGACATGGTATGAGTCCATCCTTGTACCTATATTTAAAAAGGGGGATAGGACCGAGCCGGCGTGTTACCGACCAATATCATTGTTGGACTCAACAGTGAAAATTGTGGGTCAGGTTATATTGAACAGACTCCAGGATTGGGCGGAGGAACGGTCTGTGATAAGTGATCTGCAGTTTGGCTTCCGTAAGAAGTTAGGCACAATTGAGCAGGGCCTTAATTTAAACATTGTGATGAATAAGTACTTTAAAGCAAAAAAGGGAGCCCTGTACTTGGCCTTTGTCGACTTATCATCAGCGTTTGATTGCGTAAGGTACAACAAACTCTGGTTGATTTTAGAGGAGCTGGGTGTCGAACCAGTTTTAATTTCCTTTCTAAGAGAGCTATACTTAGGGACAAAGGCACGGGTACATTTCGGGGTGGGAGGGGAATGTACTGGACATTTTAACTGGACATTTTAAAGTGAAGAGTGGCGTGAGGCAAGGTTGCGTCCTTGCCCCGTTTCTTTTCACCTTGTACATAAATAACCTTGAAAAGGTTTTAGTTCAGGAATGTAAGGACCTACCAGAGGCTGGTAAACGCCCAATTCCCGCATTGTTATATGCTGACGATGCGGTCCTCATGGCACCTACACCGTTGGGACTACAAAGGGTCGTAACCAGCTTTGCAAATTTTATGTCAGAACGGGGCCTTACTATTAATTCATCTAAAACTTTTATTATGAATTGTGGGTCAGGATGTATAAAGACTAGATCAATCTTTATTGATGGAAAACGGATCGAAAGTACAAAGACATTTTCCTATCTTGGAATTTTATTTGATCATACGGGGTCATGGGTGCAGGCTGTTAAAGCAAGGAGATTATTGTATATAAAGACCTTATCTGCACTATCAAATTTTAGTAGGAAATTAGGCAGACGTCCCACGGTGGAACTGTTAAACATCTATAAAGCGAAATGTGTTACTGTCGCATCATATGGAGCTGACATATGGGGGTATGCGGACGTTAGCTCTTTGCAGGCAGCTGAAAATATGTTTTTAAGATTTTTGTTAATGGTTCCTAACAGCACCTCCTCTTTTATATGCCACACAGAACTAGGTTTGTCATATTTAGAAGACATCATAAAAATACAACCGGTTCTGTTGTGGCATAGGACATGGACAACAGAGGAAACAAATTTTAATCGTGGGGTTTTAGAAGACTGTAGGGGCCTGGATAGGGTGATACACATTAGATGGCTGTTTTATGTTAAATCTTTTCTATATAATTTAGGCCATCAAGAATTTTATGATGACCCACTTACTGTGGTCAGGCTGTCCAGGAAAGATCTTAAGATTCAATGCCTGAGCTTTTTGAGCAAACAGAGATTGTGTGTCGAAATGAGTAAACCACGGTGCAAGCACATAATCTTACATTAACAACTCTTAGCCTGCAGCCATATCTATGCCTGATAACGAATGATTATGATAGTTTCTTATTGATGCGCTTCCACCTGGGTACTCTGTATAGATCATTACGTTTTCCAGCTGTAAATGATTGGTCAAAACAGTTATGTAAATGTCCGTGTGATGACATCTCTGACCAGTCTACTATACACGTGATATTTTTCTGCAAATTTTATTCTGTACAGAGGAAATTATGGATTATTCCTGTTTTAAAAACATTGGGTATGAGGTCCTGTCGCCCAGCACTTGTGGCTCTTCAACAATTAGAGACAGAATTTGTCATAGCCTCTGTTACTGCGTTTTAAAAAAATGTTTTTAAATACAGGAAAACAATCATGTTGTGATAATAAGTCAAATGAAATTATGTCTATGGACGTGTTGCCATGTCCATTATTGTATATACAAATATTTATTTTATATATTTTAACAAGTTTTTTACTATGTGCTTTTATGGTTATATATTTGCAACCGAATAAAGTATTATTGAATTGAATTAAATTGATTATCACTTAGATGCCTACATAGATTTTCCACTATATTACATAGCCATAGAAATAAAACAGTACATGTAATTACAGTTTTATAAAACACCCTTCATGATTTCTATTCTTTTTTATAGCAATTAACCCCAAGATTATCTAAGAACTGGACATGTTAGTGTATTTTGTGAAAATTTTAGAGATTAAAAGAATACTATTGTGAACTTCTTCAAACTGTCCACATGTATGAAAAGAACCTGCCAAAGAGGAAACAATTTAGTCAGTTCTGTGGAACCAAAGAGGAGTGTGGCTAGTCACCAAAGCAAGATCACGGTTTTAGGCATAACTTTTGGAGCAGACAGCATAACCTGTTAATTTAATCCTGTTCAAAGCCGTAAGTGAGCAGCTGAGAGCAGTGATGTGGAAGGCTGAGCACCACATGCAATGAATAGGTTGATCAGGCTGGAGATCTGTCATGTAACAGATATCCAGAATGAGGGGAAGCACTGGACTACCCCTCTTGCCACTTTTCATGTACTCGGTGTAACCTGGCGGCTGCACTGTGGGAGAAGTGGCCGAGACAAAGGCTGTGAAGGATGGTGAGAGCAGCGCAGATTACCAGAGGTGATCTGTGCTCCAGGCACTCAGCGGAAGCGATAAGATCTAGCCCATCTTGTCACCGGCACCTAGATTAGAGGTGGGAGTGGGTGTAAGAACCTGGGACCAGCAGTGTGTGGATGTGGGTTTCTGGATAAACAGATATCGGCACACACAACAGCTGACAGGCTGCAGGTTGTAGCTGTCAGGGTGGTGGGATTGGGCCCCAAGAGAAACAACCCCTATATTTTATGGTAGGCGGAAGCAGGTGGCAGCAGGTGGCAAGCAGGTACCTGGAGGCCCACTAAGAGGAAACACAGGTAACGTCCTTTCCCCGGTCGGCAAATTGAAAATAGCCAAAGTTGGAATCCTGGCTATAATGCAAAGCGATCCGGAACAGGGAAAACCAAGAAACACTGGGAGCTGATGGTTGATTCTCTGACTATGGACTAGGATCAATATAGACTAAGCACTACACATCCACAGATGTTATTTCACAAAGTAGCAGCAATGTGTGTGGCAATGCAGTGACCAGGTTACTACAAGAGAGACTATCCTGAGAGACTTGGGTACTCAATGGGTAGACGCCAGCTTATTCGGCCCAACAGAACAGACTGGAGAAATATGCTGTCTTGAAGGGACCCCCAGCTGAGTGTCTGGAGCTGCTGTACAGGGTGAATCCAAGTATTACTCATCAGACAAATGATTCTTACCCATCTTTGAAAGAAACAGTAGTGGTGCTATGAGAATCGGAAAACGTTTTGGAACACAAAGTAGACCTTGTTCCATTGGACATCAATCTTCTGTGCACAAACCTGTGAAAAGTGTCAGAGAGGCTTGGGACTGTGGAAAACTCTTTTCATGACATGACATCAAAACTATTGAAAATGAGACCCAAATGTTAACAGAAGATGTACAGTGACACTTGATCCTTGCGGAAGAAGCAGAGGGGTGCTCTCAATGGAAGAACATCCATGTAGTTGGGTTCACAAGCGGGCTAAGGGCCATCAGTTGAAAAGTAGGTGCATTTATTCATCCTTAAAGTACAACAACCAAGGCACCTATCAACCTGTTGTTGGTGGAAAAGGCTCACTAGGCAGTAGTCCCAACTCTAGGGACAGGAATATAATAATGCAAACACAAAATCAAAAGGCCCACTAAGGTATGAAGACATGAGGATACTTCTCATTCCCAACTTCACTCACACAGTCTGACATTAATATAGAACATTTAATACTATTAAATGTGAACTGTGAAGAAGAGAACTGAAGTAGAATGGTCTTCCTCTGTCAGCTTAGGATTCAGTTTGAGTGGAAATCCTAGGCCTTGACCATAGCAAACAAATTCTGGTATTGGCTGAAGGGCTACAGACTAGTTAGAGGTGCAAGACTGCACATTCTGTATGAAACAAAAAGATACTCCAGTGAACAATCAGGTGACATGCCAAGGAGAACGAATGAAAAGCTAAGGTGGTCAAGGCAAAAGACCTACTCAGTGAATGAGAGACATGGTTGAAGGAGGAAGAGATTGGCCGAAGAGAAGCAGCCCCTTTACTATGACCAGGTATTTTCATCTGAGAATGAATGAACATGTGGAATGTGCTACTGATCACTTTGTTTTGAATATTGGGCCCTTGATAGAGAAAACAAATGCTTTGTGAACTAAGACTGGATAATATACCTCCACCTCAGTCACCGAAGAAAGGAGGATGATAAAGGTAATTCTCATGCTAAGCAGTTGCTTGCTAGAAGTGTGCCTACAAATCCAGAAATGAGTTTAACAGGATACAACCATCATAGGTCTGGCAATTGATGACCACCTGGCACAAAACACATAGGGGTTTCATAGTTGAGTGATAGGATTTCCTTAGAGGAAATACATGTTTGGGTGGCAGGCAAACCATGACTTGGGGAGGTGGGTAGTTCAGAGCCCACAGCGTCACAAACTGGACACTGAAAAGGTCTGTTGAGTTGTTTTGCCTTCCTGAGAAAAGGGTAACTCCTCCCAGTAGCCACGGTGCCACCCTGCAAATAATATCACACCTAAAAGGTGTCAAGAGTTTCCTTTATAGAGTGTCAGTTAGAAAAACAAAACACAGAGTTAAAAAATATCTCCTTGGCGTACTTGCTGATCTTGATTCAATCAATCAATCAATCAATCAATCAATCAAGCATTTGTATAGCGCGCTACTCACCCGGAGGGTCTCAAGGCGCTTGGGGGAGGGGGGTCCGCTACTGCTCGAACAGCCAGGTCTTGAGTTGCTTCCTGAAGGAGAGGTGGTCTTGGGTCAGGCGGAGGTGGATGGGGAGGGAGTTCCACGTCTTGGCAGCCAGGTAGGAGAAGGATCTTCCTCCTGTTGTGGCTCTTCGGATGCGGGGGACGGCGGCGAGGGCGTGGCTGGTTGATCGAAGCTGGCGGGTGGGAGTGTAGAAGGTCAAGCGGTCGTTGAGGTATCTTGGGCCTTGGTTGTGGAGAGCTTTGTGTGCGTGGGTGAGGAGTCGGAACGTGATTCTCTTGCTGACTGGGAGCCAGTGCAGGTTTCTCAGGTGTGCGGAGATGTGGCTGTGTCGGGGAATGTCCAGGATGAGGCGTGCTGAGGCGTTCTGGATGCGCTGGAGTAATTTCTGGAGTTTGGCTGTGGTTCCGGCATAGAGGGAGTTGCCGTAGTCCAGTCGGCTGGTGACGAGGGCCTGGGTGACCGTCTTCCTGGTTTCGGTGGGGATCCACCGGAAGATCTTACGTAGCATGCGTAGGATGTTGAAGCATGATGCGGAGACGGCGTTGACTTGTCTGGTCATGGAGAGGGAGGAGTCCAGGACGAAGCCCAGGTTGCGTGCGTGGTCTGTTGGTTTGGGTGCGCTGCCAAGGGCAGGGGGCCACCAGGAGTCGTCCCAGGCGGAGGGTGATGATCCCAGGATGAGGACTTCCGTCTTATCTGAGTTCAGTTTCAGGTGGCTGTTCGTCATCCACTCGGCTACGTCTTTCATCCCTTCGTGTAGGTTGGTTCTGGCGGTGGCAGGGTCGTTGGTGAGGGAGAGGATCAGCTGGGTGTCATCGGCGTAGGAGATGATGTTGAGGTTGTGTTTGCGTGCGATGGCTGCGAGGGGGCTCATGTAGACGTTGAAGAGGGTGGGGCTGAGTGATGATCCTTGTGGTACGCCGCAGATGACTTCGGTGGCCTCGGATCTGAACGGGGGTAGGCGGACTCTCTGTGTTCTTCCGGCGAGGAAGGAGATGATCCATTCCAGTGCCTTCTCCTGGATACCGATGTTGTTGAGGCGCTGCACTAGGGTGCGGTGGCAGACCGTGTCGAACGCCGCGGAGAGGTCCAGGAGGATGAGGGCCGTTGTTTCCCCGTTGTCGAGCAAAGCTCGGATGTCGTCGGTGGCTGCGATGAGGGCAGTCTCGGTGCTGTGATTGGCCCGGAAGCCGGACTGCGAGTGGTCGAGGGATCCGTTCGTCTCGAGGAAGGCAGCTAGTTGTCTGTTGACGGTTTTCTCGATGACTTTGGCCGGAAAAGGAAGGAGCGAGATGGGGCGGTAGTTTTTGAGGTCGGTGGGGTCCGCTGATGGTTTCTTCAGTAGGGCGCTGAGTTCGGCATGCTTCCAGCTCTCTGGGAAGGTGGCAGTGTCGAAGGAGGCGTTGATGATGTCCCGCAGGTGGGGTGCGATGATGGAGTCGGCCTTGTTGAAGAGGTGGTGAGGGCAGGGGTCGGTTGGAGATCCTGAGTGGATGGAGTTCATCGTGCGGATGGTGTCTTCGGTGTTGACTGGGGTCCAGGCGCGGAGGGTGGTGGTGGGGGGCGTTGTTTCAGTCGTAGGGTGTGATGGCTGTGTGCTGAAACTGTTGTGCATGTCTGCGATCTTGCTGTGGAAGAACGAGGCGAGCGAGTTGCAGAGGTCTTGCGAGGGCGTGATGTCGTTGATTGAAGATGAAGTCTATTAAACAAGTTAAAAGCCAAAGACTCCTCCTAATTTCAAGAAAGAATAAAGTGCCAAGCAAAAATATACAGATGTAGAAGTGTCAACTGATTGCAGCAAACATCAGGAACAAAATCAATAGTGAGGGAACAAAGAATGAGCCAAAAAATAAGGGAACAAATACATTGCGATGAATCATTCATTTGGAGATGCATCCTTACAGAAGAATCAAACAGGAACTGTCATCACGGGAAAAGACTTTTAATATCTTAAAATGGGAACCTCTTATAATATTCTATGACTAAACTGCCATTTTGAAAAGGGTAGCGTGTGAAATTAGCCCTTTCTACAGGGCCACCCAGAATTTTTTGTCCTTTTTGCTGAACCCTAAGATTGCTGGCCGACACACGCACACCCTCTCTGATGCATTGAACGGCCAATGTCCAATACTGGGACAAAGCACCAGAGGTTTCCTTTTTTTTCAACTGGGGGAGGTGCGGAATCGGCTACGTGTCTGTCCCTGCCCTGCCTCCTACCCATCTGTGATGTCACAAACCCGCACAAAGCAGTTCAGAAGAAGCAGGTAAGGCCTGCTCCTGCGTCCAGTGGGGTTATCGGGGGGTTTAGATGCCCCCCATGTTTATGGGAGGCATTGCTGGAAAGAGAGAGTCTCCCCTTTCCAGCGATGCCTTTCACAAACAGATCCCTGCTCGTGGATCGCAGAGTGCCATGATCTACGAGCAGGAATCAAACTAGGCCATCAAGGACACCACGGGGTCATCAATCCATGTGGTAACAGGCCAGCGCCCCACCTGGGGGCAACATTTATTTTATGTATATATGTGCATTATTCCCCTGGAGACGCAATCACACCCCCAGAGGAATAAAATATAAAAAACAACTGTCAGGGGTCAGACCTTGTACAAACGGCCTGCCCCCCTGTGGGAGCAATTTAAAAAAAATAAAAGTTTGGTTTCCTTTGGCACCGAGATAGGGCACCTGAAAAAAACCACACATGTAATAAAAAAGTTATGCATATAAATATATATAGAGAGAGACTCTCTTTCTATCTATGTTATATATAAAGATCTCTCTCTCTCTCTCTCTCTATCTATATACATGATGGCCATTGACGAAGGCCGTCATGGCAGAAACACGTTTGTCAAGCCAAGGGACAATAATAAAGTAATAATAAAGTAGTTTTTGGCATATTACGAACTCGAGTGTGCGCCACACTTTGTTGTTACAGAGCATCTTCAATATATATATATATATATATATATATATATATATATATATATATATATATGCCACAAGGAATCGCCTCACCAACCGCACGGCATCTAAGTGCAAGAGACGAACACGGACCCAGAGTGAGTGCTTAGTTGTTTTTATTAAATCAAAAACCCAATAGCTGCCATGACGCGTTTCGGCCTTCCAGAGGCCTTGATCACATGACGCTGTCTCGTGAAGCCAGAGCTTTTAAAGTGCAAGTGCAAAGGTTGATCATGACATCATCACAATAGACATAGAAAACATGATGCGTAAAATACATCTGTGCAAATGCGCAAACAATTGTATGCATTAATTCATCTTGTAATTCATATTCCAATTAATTCTAAAGCCACAAATGAAAGTCAAATACTTTTAAAACCATGTGCACTGGCCAAAGAAATTTAAAATTGAATGACTGAAGAGACATTTTGTGCAGCAAAAATCGATCTAATGAATCGATCTATAAATTATAGCTCATATCGGTTTCACCAAAGAACTCCCTGGTTAACCAATGCCTGCACAACAAAGGCAAAAAATAATAATAACTGGATCAATCCGGTTATACTCAATCGTAATCTTGCCTCATATCCATCAAGTCATAGGAAAAACAATTTGAAAACCAATGTATATGAGAGAATGCACAAGGTGATGGTCTGACCAATATAAAAGAATACAAAATTGTTCTGTGTGAAAGTGCTAACTAGTGTAGAGGAGGAGACATAAAAGAAAAGAAAGAACGACAAATTTGTGGAATATGTGACAGCCAGATGGATAAAACTGTCATAATAATCTGTATACTCAGGAGGGAAAACAAAATTGAATACATGTTGAAAACTGCAGAAGAACATATTGAAAATGGGTAACCCAGAGTACGTCAGTGAAAGACAGCCAACAAGAGCTATTACAGCCAGGTATGAAAGTCCTCACTCGAATTCAACCCGTTAGGTGCCTTCGAGTCTAGCTCAAGGATATATCTAGTCTCCAATCTCCTAAGCATTGCTTCCCTGTCACCACCACGCCTAAGTGGAGTTATCGTATCGATGACAAAGTAGCTAAGGTTCTCTAGGTTACTGTTGTGCTTTTCACCAAAATGCCTGGCTACTGGGTAAGAAGCATCATGATTAATGATGGCTCTCATGTGCTGGAGTATACGTTTGTGTGCCTGCAATTTGGTACTCCCAACATATTGCAGGCCACACGTGCACTCCAGCACATACACTGCAAAATCGGTCTTGCAAGTGAGTTTTTTAGATATTTTACAGGGAGTGCAGGAAAAAGGAGAGATGTAATTGGACGTACTTTTGCCCAATGTACAAGCCTTGCAAGTGGAGCATTTAATGAAGCCCTTGCTGGCCTGCAGCCAATTACTTGCATTACTCTTGAGCTCCGGACTGCTCTTGACCAGCATGTTACTCATAGAACGTGCCTTGCGAAAAGTGATGGCAGGATTCTTCGCTATACTATTGCCAATCACAGGGTCTAGTTGGATCAATGACCAGTTTTTCTTTATAATTTTACGCAAGTTGTTGTGCTGGCGACTGTAGGTTACAATCAGTCTAGATGTGTCATCCTGGGCAGGAGCTGGACTGGGGATGCTCTCATGGCTCGAACCTATAGTGTTGATACCTAGGATTTGATCCCTGACTAGAGCCCTAGTCCGGGATATTGCCTTATCAAGAATGGTTGGGGAATATCCCCTGGCAAGAAACCTAAGCTTGCTATGTTCCTGGGCAACCCTACAGTGTTCATCTGTGCTACAGATCCGTTTTATGCGCAGTATCTCCCCATAGGGGATGCTGCGTATAAGATGGTCAGGATGGTGGCTAAGTGCATGCAACACGGTGTTGCCCGCAGTTGCTTTTCGATACAGCTTGGTGTGGAGTTTCCCTTCGGAGATAAAGACCTCCACATCAAGAAAGTTGACTTGATTCTGACTCAAAACAGCTATAAACTGTAAATTAAGCTGATTCGTGTTGATGGCTTGAATAAAGTCACAGGCTGAAGTTTTTGAACCGTTCCAGACCACAAAGAGATCATCAATATAGCGATGCCAGGCAACGATGTTATTAGCCATGACATCACTATACTCCTTATGAAGGACTTGCTCCTCCCACATGCCCATGTGCAAGCACGCGTAGCTTGGGGAAAAGCAAGCCCCCATTGCTACGCCTCTCAGTTGCTGGAATACAATATTCTGAAACAGAAAGTAGTTATTATTGAGGCACATGTTAATCATAGCTGATATCATTTTGCAATGGTCCATCATGTAGATCGGTTCAGTCTTAAGAAAGTGTTCCACCGCCTTGATACCGTCTTGATGATGTATACTGGTATAAAGGGCGGTTACATCCAATGTAATCAGCCAGAAATCCTCCTGCCACTTGATACCACTGATTTTTCTCAGAAAGTCATTGGTGTCCTGTATGTACGAAGGTAATCCCCTCACATATTTCTGTAAGAAAAAATCAATATACAATGAGGTCTTTTCCAAAATACTCCCCCTGGCCGAGATGATAGGTCTTCCCGGCGGTTTGACTGCATTTTTATGTATTTTGGGGATCAGGTAGAAAACCGGCATGATAGGATGATTGACCTTTAAAAACTTCAATTCCTCAATGCTGAGGAGGCCTGCACTCTTCCAAGCCAACAACATATTGTAGAAGTCATTCCAAGCTGCTTTTACCACCTTCCACTCTGTTCTCTTGTAACAAGCTCTGTCATTTAGGTGTAATAGGGCCTCTTCCACATACATTTGTCTTGGCCATAGCACCACGTTACCTCCTTTGTCCGATTGGCGGACGATGATGTTGTCATCATTTTGGATTTTCTTCATGAGTTGCCCATAGCCATGGTTCCAATGTTGTTGGGATTGCCGAGCACTGTTGACTGATTTGTGCAAAGATTTCAATTGGCAAGTTACTCTTTCATTGAAAATTTCTATGTTATCATGGACCATGATGGGATGGAAAGTGGACTTGGGTTTGAAAGGAGTCACACCTGGTTTGTTGGTAACAGGCAAAGGATCACTTTGTGATGAATCCTGAATTCGACCCTCCTCATGAAGCTGCTGCAGGTCACAAAGGAGATTAAAATCCCCCACAGTTCCTACTGGAGGACTTGAGGAGATGTTTTCACTCTGCGTGGTGCTCGTTTTATTTCTGTTCAGTTCGAAAAATTTACAAAGCTTAAGTTTGCGTGTAAATTTATAGATGTCTACGCGGGTTTGCGCATAATTAAAATTGTCTGCTGGACAGAATGAAAGGCCAAGCGCCAAAATCTTCTCCTCCTTGGGACTCAATTGCATGTCCGTGAGGTTGATGACAGCTAGAGGTGGAACTTCTGGAATCATTGTTTGCGGGTCCATCGCTTCTGTCCTCTTTTGCCGCTCTGTGGTTTTTGACCGCTGTTGGATCTTGCGGTGTTGCCTACGTTCCCTTTGTTTGACGTTGTTGCGTCTCCTTCTGCTCTCGTGTTTTGCGCCCGTGGTCTTAAAGTATGGCGTCTGTCCTGTCGCAAACAATCCACCTCTTTTGCCATGGTGAGTTTTGTAAACCCCAATTCTTTATTTGTAGAGGTGTGCTCGTTTTCCGATTCACTTCCTGGAATGGAGCTTAGACCTGATAGGGATGATGATATGTGACCCACGGGATTGCTTGATGTGGACATCGTGGCAGATTGGCGCGCTTTTTGTTTATAGGTGACAAATTTCCTAGAAAATGTAAAAATTTGGCCATTTTGATAGTCAATTTTGTCCCTTTGGAACTTGAAAGCCTTGCGTTTTTTGATGGATTCCTCTTCCTTAGCCAAACGGGTGTGCATTTCCTCACGAAGCCTCTTTTCTGCTTCCGAGGGGCCCAGCTTGCTGATCTGCTCATTTAAATCCTCTATGGTGGTTTGAATTTTTAAACGGTCACTTTCAGCATATCTCACTAGAATCCTCAATAAATTAGCAGAGGACTGTAGATTGCATTCCGCCCAATCTGCCAACATTTGAGGGTCAGGATTTTCATAGCTGGGTGCCAGCATAATGCGCAAACCTCGCGGTACACGCCCGACTTCCAAATAGCGCGACAGGGAACGGTGCTCCCACCATTTTGAAGTTTCAATACGCATGGCTTTCTCCAGTTTCTTAAAAAGTTCTTTTAAATCAGCATTGCCCGTTCTCGGGACCTCCTGGGTGCTAACCGTCACAGGTGCTGTGCCGGGTGAGTCATCAAACATTTCTAATGCCGCCTCCTCGCGGCTTCTCCCAGCGCCGGCAGCCATTATGCTTGGGTTGGGGATAAAGTATCAAAGATTCTTTCACCAACACTAAAAAACGCTAAATAGCGGTAGTAGCGTAAGTGAGTCCGCACACTTCTTCACCGGTTCACAATGCCCAAAATCCTCCTACCTTGGCAATCTTCACGGCCGCTTGCTCACGAATCGGCTGGCCACTGGCTTACGGCAGGGGTAGTTGTCGGCTGACCGGGGGCACTCGCATCTGCTCCGACTAGGAGCTCGTAGAACTTCCGGGTGACCAGAAGGGTGCTTCCTGTTGCTCGGCCCAAGCGAAGAAGGGGTCCGTGACACTCCGTAGAAGCAAAGAACGGAGAAATGAATGCCACAAGGAATCGCCTCACCAACCGCACGGCATCTAAGTGCAAGAGACGAACACGGACCCAGAGTGAGTGCTTAGTGGTTTTTATCAAATCAAAAACCCAATAGCTGCCATGACGCGTTTCGGCCTTCCAGAGGCCTTGATCACATGACGCTGTCTCGTGAAGCCAGAGCTTTTAAAGTGCAAGTGCAAAGGTTGATCATGACATCATCACAATAGACATAGAAAACATGATGCGTAAAATACATCTGTGCAAATGCGCAAACAATTGTATGCATTAATTCATCTTGTAATTCATATTCCAATTAATTCTAAAGCCACAAATGAAAGTCAAATACTTTTAAAACCATGTGCACTGGCCAAAGAAATTTAAAATTGAATGACTGAAGAGACATTTTGTGCAGCAAAAATCGATCTAATGAATCGATCTATAAATTATAGCTTATATCGATTTCACCAAAGAACTCCCTGGTTAACCAATGCCTGCACAACAAAGGCAAAAAATAATAATAATTACCTAACTGGCGGTTGCCAGTAGGTAGTTAAAGTTAGGACCTATTTTCCATAGGAAATCCGCAACATTCTATTCCCAACGCCGGTTGACGAATCTTCGCGAAATTTTCTAAACTTTTGACCAGCTCCGGTCCGCTCCTATCCTGAAAGTTTCGGGGTGATTGGTCAAGCGGGGGCCGAGAAAAAAAGGGGGTCCCAAAACGCGTTTTCCCCATGCTATTTCCCATCGGTCCTTTTGACCCAGCTACAGCCCGAACTGCTGAACGGAATGACACCAAATTTGGCAAAAAGGTAGTCCTCAGTTCAGACTCGTGCCTTTTGCTTAAATGGTGTAAATCCGTTTGGTAGTTCCTGAGAAAATTAGAGTTAAAAGTACATATATATCTATGGCCTCGGAGGATCCGCGCACCCTCTGCGAACCATGCACGCACCCTCCCGATCACGTGCTGAATGCTAATTGGCTGTCAAGTGTGTGTCAACATTCGAAACCAGGAACTGTTGGCAGCCATTTTGTGCCTCGGTAGAAGCAAGGCTGAAGAAGTAAGGGAAATAAGTGTGTGAAAGATATAAAGGGGGCAGGGTAGAAATACTCTGACCCTCTAGAGTTGCTTAGGGGGTCCCAGAAGGACTCCCAGGGCCCCTTTTTTTTTTTTTTAAACAGCTAAATGCGCACAGGGTGCGCGGATCCGGCCGTAAAAAAAAAAAAACGAAGCGCGGGCTTTCGCGCTTCCTTAATAATTAGCCCCCGGGGTGCCAAATCCCGGGGGCAAAATGCATAAAAAATTATTGGGGGGCCCCCCAGCCCCGGGAACCACTGCCCCGGGGCATGAAAATAAATAGGGTGGGGGACTGAAAGGCCCTCTCAAGCCCCGGGGACCACCACCCCCCGGGGCTTTATTTATTGAGGGAGGGGGGCTGCGTGGCCCCTCTCCTGGAGCCCTCGAGGGCCCTGGGGACCGCCACCCCAGTGATGTCATCAGTGATGTCACTGACCAGGTCATGAATGATGTAATATGTGACATCATCAGCAGTGCATTGCGGGCGCGCGAGTTATAGTTAGCAGAACTAACTATATTGGAGGAATTTCTATGGTTTTGTACGAGTGAAATGTCCTGCTAACTATAACACCCCTAAAACCTATGGTTTTTTCTCTGAATTTCAAAGCTTTTTTAAATGCTAATTTTTAAGTGTAATAGTAGTTATACCTATTTTTTTGTACTGATTTCCTACAGTTTTTTAACTGTTTAATTATAAATATTTTATCAATTAAATAACATGATATATTTTTCTGAAAATTGCAAAAAAATAAATACAAAATTAAAACTGAAATATTGTTTATTTTTTTGTTTTATATTAATATTTTAATATATTTATATTATTTTCTTTTTTACATGTTTTTTTTGCCAATCTTTTTTCGGAGTCGCGCACCCAAAGTGTACACATCACGGTGGGTGCGCTGATTCTAGCCGCCCTTTTAGAAATGTCATGAAGGATCCGCGTACGGTGTGCAACGGCTGCGTGTTTTTCAGTTACATCATATACATTTAATATTACGTGATGTGCGCGATTGGTATGCGACCAGTCCGCAACTCCTTCTCCCGCACATTCACGACACATGCTCATTATGGTTCGCGACACTTGCGCAGTGGCGGGTCCCGTGTGACGTCATATACGTGCTGGGGCGCGCTGGGTGCGCGACTTCCGCAAAATGTTTTTATGTTCTAAAATGATATGTATGTGTGTTTAATATACATATTAGGGCAAGAGGCTATCTAAGATATTCATAAACATAATATATTTGTACTTATAATAAACTTATATTATTTTTAAATATATTTTCGCGTAGGTCACTTCGGGTGCGTGCGTCGTGAGCGCACAGTGCGCGGATCCCATGTGACCTAAAAAAAAAAGATTTCATTGGTTCATAACATTTCACACTGTAACTATTGAAGGACCCCACCCTTTTTAATCATTCTTGTTGGAGCATCTTTAGGGAGACATCTCTTTTCCTACAAGAACCCTTTTTGCTTGTTTTTTTTGGTGTTTTTCAAAAAATATCAAACAAAATGGCATCTGGACAGCAGAAGCAGCAGGAGGAAGTATCTTCTGAAGAAGAATTCTTGCAGGAGGCACCACGTCCACAGAGGCCGGAATCTGTCGTGTGGAATTGCTTCACTTTTCCACCTGGAGAGAAGCAAGTAAATGCGAGAAAGGTGATGTGCAAAATTTGTGACCGCGTCCTGTCAAGAGGCAGTGAAAAAAAATACTCTTGTGGCACTGCTTCTTTGTACAATCATCTACGGACCACACATCCTCTCAATCTTGCTCGGGAGGAAATGAGGCGAGCTGCTTTGAACCCCTCACCTGCTGTGGCAAGTACGTCTGGAGCATCCTCAGGAACACCTACAATGGACATTAGGCCAGAATTGGCCTTTCTCGAGCAACACTGCGCGAAGTGTAAGAAACTTATATGCTTCGGTGAGCAGTCGGTGGATGCAGTTTGTGCTGCGCAAAGCAACCATCGTTGTTAATTTTTTTGTTTTTTTGTTTTTGGAATGATAAGTAATTCCAAATGTTTCCTGTTTTATTCGTTCTTTTTTTGTTAATTTTTTGAAAAAAACAAAAAAATACAAAATTGTTAAAAAAATAATTTAAAAAAACAAAAGAAAAAGAAGAACAAAAGTTCTTATCATAACTACCTTATCTGGTTAAAGAAAGAACTATAATTTCAAGGTAATGTGTGAAAGTTTGGTTGAATATATGTATACAGCATGAGTGACTGAAAGAATGCATTAGTAGTGTATGGTGAATTTATAGGTGAAGATTTATGAGGAAGTACTGCAGCGTGACACTGCAAGCTCTTTAGCTGCACTGCACTGTGGCACTTCCGAAGCACAGGGATGTGACATATGTACATGAATATGTTTCAACTCTGTGCTTCCCTCTGCACTGCTGCACAAACTGCAGCCATGCGGTGACACGGGCACCCTTGCACCATGATGCAAGGATGTCTGTGTCGTGTGGAGATTGTTTTTGTGCAGGAAGGGACACCTTCCTGCACAAAAACAATCAGTAAAGGCATTTTCCTCTTTTAATGTATGCTGTGGAATACAGCATGCATTGAAAGAGGTACAAATTAGGAGAAATGAAAACAATTCTCCTTGTTACGCCTTGCTACACCAAC
Organism: Triturus cristatus; assembly: GCF_964204655.1. Lineage (NCBI taxonomy): Eukaryota > Metazoa > Chordata > Amphibia > Caudata > Salamandridae > Triturus > Triturus cristatus. Next base: position 1,196,115,517 of record NC_140591.1, read on the forward strand.
TCTAGGATGACGCAGCATTCACACACATCTCCAGATTTACGATTTCTCATAAATCTGGAGATGTGTCTTGTTCTATGGGTGTTGCGTGGGAACACCCACAGCAACACCTATGGGACACCCCTTCAAAGCAAAGTTCTGTGTATGAAGGGGTCGTATTTACAAGGAGAGGAAAAACCACGCAGGGTGGCTTTTCCTCTCCTTGTAAATATGAAGGAGTGCCTGGCGCCATCACTACGTTACAAAAAGTGACATACTGGTGGCGCAGGGTGCTTGTAAATCTGCCCCATAAGTGCTTAGGTATTGGCAGACTGATGCAATAAGAACATACAGCTGGATGGGTGATTGAAGAATTGCATGAGACTGACTGGAGGTATCCTACGCTGCATGGGTATTACTTCAGTATTTAATGGAGTGGACCAATAGTATGTATCTGCTTAGAGATTTGTAGGGATTATGCACAGAATATTTTATGTGTACTTGTGTTGGTGCCTAGGTCATTTTATAAGAATACCACTAGTAACTGGAATGCTGACAGTGCTGCAAACAGAGTGAACACTTAATTTATAAGTGCTTACGTATTGGTGGAGTGATAGGATAAGAAGATAGTGGAAGATAAGTGATTAAAGAAGTGCATGGGACAGACTGGACGATTCCTACACTGCATGAGTATTAACTGGGTATTCAGAAGAGTGTATCAATAGTATGTAGCTAGTTAGAGATCTGCTTGGATAGTGCACAAAATATTATAGATGTACTTGTGTTAGTAGCTAGGCCATTCCATAAGTTCATGACTAGTAACTAGAATAATTACAGTATTACAAACAGAGTGTATAGTGAATTTATAAGTGCTTAGGTATTGGTGGAGTAATAGGATAAGTAGATAGTGCTGGATGGGTGATTGGAGAAATGCATGGGACAGACAGGAGGATTCCTACACTGCATAGGTACTAACTGGGTATTTAGAAGAGCGTATCAATAGTTTGTAGCTGGTTAGAGGTGTGCATGCATAGTGTACAAAATATTGTCCCTGCACTTGTGTTTTTGACTACGCCATTCCTTAAGTATACGACTAATAACTGGAGTAATTTTAGTGTTGCAAAGAAAGTGTGTGCTGAATTTGTAAGTGCTTAGGTATTGGTGGAGTGATAGGATACGTAGATAGTGCTGGATGGGTGAATGGAGAAGTGCATGGGACAGACAGATGGATTCCTAGACTGCATAGGTACTAACTGGGTATTTAGAAGAGCGTATCAATAGTATGTAGCTGGTTAGAGGTCTGCATGCATAGTGTACAAAATATTGTACCTGCACTTGTGTTAGTGGCTAGGCCATTCCTTAAGTATATGACTAATAACTGGAGTAATTTCAGTGCTGCAAAGAGGGTGCATGCTAAATTTATTAGTGCCACAGCCCCTCCCACCTTCCTTTTGTGGTCTGCTAGCTGCCCCTGAACCCCTCCCACCCTCCCTCCATGGTCTGTATGTATGTCATCATAGTCTCATTGTTGCTCTCCATGGTGTATCTTGCTTCTAGTGCCCATCCTGCCTGACCTCCATGGTCATCTTGCGGCTCCTGCCCTGCCCCCTTGCCCTCTGCCCTCTGTTTCCATGTGCAGACCCCTATTCCCTCCCTCCTGGCTTGTCTGTTCCATTGTAATGCCCCTGATCCGTCCCTCCTGCCCTTTATGGTCTGTTATGCTGCAGCTTTCTCTCCTGTCTGTCCATTATGGTCAGCTAGCTACCATTGCCTCTTTCCCCTCTGTTCTCTGTTGTCCATGTGTATGGTCCTGTCCCCTCCATATTGCTTTCTATGGATTGTTGTGCTGCACTCCCGTCCCGCATGCCCTGTGTGGTGTATTGTGCTGCTGCAAACCCTGATGCCTGCCCTGTAGGGTCAGTTTGGTGCACCTTTCCATGTCCCTCCTGTCCTCGGTTATCCGAGTCCATGTCCCTACCCCAATTCCTCCTGCCTTCCATGATCCAATGTACCATACTTGTGAACATTTTGAACTTAGTAAGAGGGCGATTTTGAAAAAAAATGGGGGTATTGATTTTCCCCTTTGAGTTACATTGAAAAAGAGGAGATTGTAGACAGGAGATAGATCAAATAAAGCCCATTTGAGCTTAAAAACATTGGACGTTTCCTGGCTGAATCGGGTCTGTTGGCATGTATGGTTGTATTACCACTGCCTCTTCCTTCTGCCCACAATGGTCTATTATATTGCCACAGCCTCTCTTGCCAGTCCTGTATTGTTGGTTTGTTGCCACTGCCCCCCTTTCCACAGCCCTCCATAGTCTGTTGTGCTGCCACTGCCCTTCCTGCCTGCCCAGTGTGGTCAAACTGTTGCCTCTGCACCCTCCTACCTGCCTTCAATTTTCAGAGTCCGTGCCCCTGGCCTCTGCCTCTCAACAGTATCCTAATGAAAAACTAGATTACTAACATTCTATATTTATTACAAAAGTGTGGAATGCCTGACGTCATCTTGATGTAATCAAAACTGTAATACCTAGAGCATTTCCTTTAGAAATTACGTATATGAGAGGGCCTTATCTGCATCAAAATTATGGTTAGTGCTCTAAAAAACTAAAATGAGGACATATTTTCTGAGTTTTCAAATAGCAACAAAGCACTTTTAAATTATTTGTTATCTTTATGTTTTTTATCCAGTTGACCACTTGATTAAATGTTGCACTTAGGGGAGAGGATGTGGTGTTACTTCCAGAGCTGCAGACTTTGCAACTGGGGAACCTGCTTCAGATCGACATTCTGTGATTCTGGTCAAATCACTTAATCTCCCCATGTCTACAACCAAAATGAATTTGTTCTTGTGTGATGTAACCAATGCTCATGTAAAGCACTCCAATACCTGACAAGTCTGCACTATATAAAACTGCAAAAACACAAAAAATAAAAAGTGTTTTGCATACTTCTGTCATTGAGCTACATGTGGGCTACATGTGGGTGATATTTGTGCTGCATTTGGGCTCTTTTGTCTCTGGTGGCCATCTTGGGAGATTTATTTGTTATGAGGTTCCCTAATTTCCTCCGGTGTTGCCAGATTGGGCTATTTCCCGCACAATTGGGCGACATTTTTCCCAATTGTGCGGAAAAAACCCATACCTGGCGGGGGCTACTCTTTGGGCTCTATTTAGGCCTGTGTGCGCAATTTACTGGCTGTGGGCGGCGCCGACCATGATGAGTCCGTGCCGTGAAGGTCCAGTGGTAAATGAGCACGCAACGCGCACTAACATCAGTGCAGCAGTGCTACTCATTGGAGGAGGACCGACCCAGGGCCTGCCTGTGCACGCATGACCCTGCCCACCATACTCTAAGAGCAGCAGCATGAATGCATCACGAGCGACGCGTGAAATTGTGTGCAACATTGTAAGTGTGCAAGAGCAAGCGCACCTGCTTTGTACATGCGCAGTGCTGCACCACAGAGATCACCACCGAGCTTGGTAGTAGAGTGTGTGCGGGCCGATGGGGCTCCCCGGGGCCGTCAATCTTGTAGCGCGCAAAAGCGCTACCAATGACGGCCCTGGGCATCATTTTTGGCCAGCCCCAGCGTGGTTGAATATAATACTGGGGTGACGTCAGAAAGAGTGGACTGTAGTCATCTCGAGTCATTTCTCCCATTCTCAATACGTGGTGGTTGTCACACTCAGACAGACGCTCGCAAGCCGCAGCAGTCAGACTTGCTCTGGACCTCCACCTCTCTGTGGTCTGTTTGGTCTGGTGCCCTGTACAGTCACCACACCACCTAACCCGTCGTCCAATACACTGTACTGCACCCTCAGCCTGCCCTCAGTCGGGACCATCAGTCAGCTCAGGCAGGCTCATAACCTAGGCTATACCTGCTGCCTGGGCTGCTGCGCAGTGCACCTTCATGGGCCTGGCCCCTGGCCCCTGGGCCCTGCGGCTGCCTGGCAGGAAAATCGCAGGCAAGGGTAAGGCTTTAGTTTCAAGTTGTGCCTTGTGCGCTGCCTAAAGCTTAGGCTAAGGCTGTAATCAGCAGACCACCCGCGGCCGCAATACGCATTGATCCTGCAGCTGTAGGAGGCCAAGCAAGAGCTTGGTGAGTGAGAGTCCCACTCTGAGTGCCCCCCCGGGCAAAGCCACGGTCCGGAGTGGACCCATTCCCACGCACCCTGTCACACACAAGGTGGGACTCGGAGAGACTTGACTCTAGTGTGTGGCACTGGCAGTGGCACACACACTAATGTGACAGCACGGCAGTGAGTGAGTGTTGGTTTACCACCACCACCACACCACTTAATTAATCCTCGGCTCTCGTCTGGACTATGGAGTCGTCATCACCAGTTCGCACGGCACCGCATGTGTGCACTGGGCTGCTGCCTGCCTGTGTGTCTGTGTGCAGTGCACCTCCACTCCACTGCCTGCTGCCTGCCATAACAAGTCGCGGCCCGGCCCCAGCCTTCAATCCCTCCCTGTCCTTGAGTAGCTGGCCTGGCTGGTAGCTGCCTTCAACTTCAGGAATCAGGACGCCAGGAGTGGACCAGGACACCCGGTTCGGTTGACTGACTGTATCCTGCTGCCCGGACCCTAATCTAAGTAAGTGACACTTCATTTTTTACCTTGTCTAGGTTGAGATTCATGATGTCACAGAGCAGAGGGTGTGTGTGCACTCACCAATGTGCATCTTTCCCAGAATCCCAGGTCATAACTCCTTCCCCATATTATCCGCTGCCACACAATTTTTCCAGTTGTCTCTGTCCTTTCACTTTCCCTCCCTGCAGTCTCTCAATACACCTACCCCACAGCCCCTGGCCCCCTGTGCAGATTCGCTGTTACAAACTCTCGTTACAGAGATATACATTACTATACATGAAGTCAGTCAGAAACTCCACCTGCAATCATAACTCTCTCTCAAGTAGTCTCACTTCACAGTCTCTCGCTGCTGTCAACATACACACTTCTGCCCTTTCCAAGCCTCGAGCTCCCTCTCTCTCCTGCAATTCACGTGCAAAGCTCAGGAATCTAGGCGCTGGGCCTCTGCTCCTGCATTCCTGCTCAAGTGCTCAGTCCACAGACGTGCCCGTGCTGCCTATGCCTACTCTCAGGGAACCATGTCTATTTCTTTTCAGTGGGGGAAATGGGAAGAAGAGGGGCAGGCCTGTGGAATGCATGTGTGGATGTGAACGAATGGAACTGCCTTCCCTGTGTTTTTAGTGCCTTTTTCCATGGGACGCGTTTGTTAATTTAGCCAAATCATTAAATGCAAAATATGTAAAATTTATTTTTTTTAATATTGAAAATAATGGTGGGTAGTCGTTGAATGTCACTCATAATTACACTGAAATTATGAAAATGTCACACATAAGCAATCTGAAACCTTGGCAGCTATGCACTGTGTCACTTTTCTCTCGGGTCTCAGACTGTCAGACCCGGCCTGGTAGTGCAGCCCTGTGCTGCTGTGGCCATCGACTCGTGGGTCCTGGCCGCAGCATGTAGAAGCAAGCACAAATTGAAGTAAGTTCATTTATAGTAAGAGTAGGAATAAGTGGTATATGATAAGTAAAGCACTCTGAATCAGATGTTCTGAATAGACTTGTTATCTTTCATGTGAACATTTGCTGTTGTAAAGTGTTCTGATAATTTTGGATCTAGCTATTGCTATATAATAATCTCATATAAATAAGTGACGGTTGCTGTGCTACAGTCTGTGTGTTTCCTGTTCTGTGTGAGGGAAGCGCACACTGCTGCTGCCTCCAACACATGGCTGTGGCCGTAACGCCACATCCTCTCCCATAGGTGGTACTATTATTCAATTTAGGCAGAGCACTGCACATTTTGGAAGCTAAAAAGTGTACTATTTTAGGTAATTACCTCTTAAAGTACCCACCAAACAAAATACATGTTAAAGGAGTAATTCTTTTAACATGGGTTTGTCTCTGAATCTCCTTCTTATTTGTTTCCAAATTTTGACAAATATGCTGTAGATGAAATAGAAGTGGAGGTTGTCAGACTCCATTCAGGAAGGAGGGAGGGGGATTGAGGGCTATGGGGTAAACGGGGGCTTCTAGGCATTACCTTTGGGAGCTACTTAAAATACAAATTAGAGGGAGCAGTAATTAGCACATAATACTATTTCTGCCTTTCTCAATCTCTGTGTTTTCTACTATTGTAGCTTTAGCAGTGCCTGTTACAAGTTGCAATGTCACAGTGGTGACGGGTCATGAAAATGAGTAGCATTAACACAGGTGCCCAGTTAACCCCCTTCCACTATCTGTATATTGAATAGGTTCATCCTTTAAGTAGTTTCTGATGTCTATTTCTGTATAATTTGAGAGTTGCGAGTTTGGGATGGTTTTTGGGCTGAAACTGGTCTGCTTGGGCTTATTTTGGGCTTATATTTGAGTGGCTGTGGGCTTGGGACGGGTCTAAAAATCTGGCAACACTGATTTCCTCATTTATTGCAGTCTCCTCTGTAGGACTGCTTTCAGTTTTTTACTTTGATTCCATCAAGAAGGTATTCAGATATGTCACACATTTACCATAAATTCTGAATGTTAGCACTCTAGTTGTTCATGAGATCACTGTAGTAAAGCTACTGCTCACCACGGAAGTCTGCTGCTGGTATTAAAAGTGCATGTTTCAGTCTGCATGTCAGAATTTTTTAATGACATTGAAAAGGATTTGAGAAGTCACTCAAAATGTGCCCTAATTTTTCTTTCTTCAGCACTAATCATAATTTCTATGGCAAAATGAACCCCCTCATTGTGTTCCCTTTTAAATTAAATGTTTTAAGTGTTACCAGTTTATTCCAATCAAGATGGCTTCAGGTGTGCCATACTTTTGTCATAAGTAAGACAGTAAGCGCTCTAGTTGTTTTTAAGAACACTCTGGGACATTCTGTCATTGGGCTATACTTGGGCTACATCTGGGTGATATTTGTGCTACATTTGGGCTCTTTTGTCTCTGGTGGCCATCTTGGGAGACTTATTTGTTATGAAGTTTCCTAATTTCCTCATTTACTACAGTCTCCTCAGTAGGAAATACTTTCAGTTTTTTACTTTGATTCCATGAAGAAGGCATTCAGGTGTGTCACACATTTGCCATAAATTCAGAATGTTAGCACTCTAGTTGCTCATTAGATCTCTGTAGTAAAGCTACTGCTCACCAGGGAAGGCTTCTGCTGGTATTGAAAGTGCATGTTTCAGTCTGCATGTCAGAATGTTTTAATGAAATAGAAGAGGATTTGAGAAGTCACTCAAAATGTGCTCTATTTTTTCTTTCTGCAGCACTAATCATAATTGCTATGGCAAAATGAACACCCTCATTTTGTTCCTTTTTAAATTAAATGTTTTAAGAGTTACCACTTTATTCCAATCAAGATGGCTTCAGGTGTGCAATACGTGTGTCATAAGTAGGACTGTTATCGCTCTAGTTGTTCTTTAGAACACTCTGGGAAGCTGCAGTAGAACACAAAGGAATCAACTGACAGTCTCTGCCCTTGTTGGATGTACATGTTTTACTGAGAGTGTCAGACTTCATTCTCATATGACTGAGAAAGATAATGTAAATTTACAGAAAATATGCCATCAGTTAGCTTATAGATCACCTTCCAAACCTCTGTGGGAAAAGCATGAGAAAATAGTTTTCTCTCAAACATGATTCATGATATCACAGCAGAAGGCTTTTTCACATGGTAAAATCACCTTACAACACACCACAATTCCTAAAATGAGTATGGTACCATCAACAAATGATTTATAATGTAACTAAAGTCTTAAAACCTTCTATTAACTGCAATGCTTTTTAATGAGGTGCTATCATGTATATTGGTCTCAAGATGGCTGCCAACACTTCTTGGATGAAGTGCTGACAGCCAATCAGATCTCACGATGAGATGTGTGGTTAGGCTCCGCCCAGATATATATGAGATTTTACTTTTGATTTTCTCAGGAACTACTGAACGGATTTACACCATTTAACCAAAAGGCACGACTCTGAACCAAGGGCTACCTTTTTGCCAAATTTCTTGTAATTCCGTTTAGCAGTTCGGGCTGTAGCTGCGACTAAAGGTTCCTATGGACAATTGCATGGGGAAAACATGTTTTGGGACCCCCCTTTTTTCTTGGCCCCCGCTTGACGAATCACCCCAAGACTTTCAGGATAGGAGCGGACCGGAGCTGGCCAAAAGTTTTGAAAATTTCACGAAGATTCGGCAACCTGTGCCAAAGTTATTGGGAATAGAATGTTGTGGATTTCCTATTAAAAATAGGTCCTAACTATGACTACCTACTGGTGACCGCCAGTAGGTAATATGTATATATATTCAAATCAAGGTCCCTTACATTGAAACAGACCGGAGCACAAATTCGGTTAAGTAGAGATGCGTTTTATTTCAACAGCATGACGCATTTTGGCACGAAGTGTCTATTTCAAATGCAGTGACAAAATGAAGTTTCCACATACAAATCTTTAAAGGGTTCTTGTCCCAATTCCATTGGATGATACAATGTAGCCAGCGAAAAAAGACTACCACACTCGGCAATCCAGTGATGTTTTTCATCTTGCTTTTCTACCGCTGCGTACTACTTCAATTATTGTGGAAACATTGTCACAATGTTAAAATCATATAGTCTCTGTACACCCTACATCCAGCCGCATATTGCCCTCCAATGACATGTACCTGACAGCGCTTGTTACATGAATCTGGCTGCTGTTAATGAAGTCATGATCTGACATGTGTCAGCAGATACAGCATTCCTACTTGGCTTGCGGCGGTTCGGCAGCTTTTGATAATTGGAAAAAATAATGTTCATAGGTGCCCCTAATATAGATATATATTAGGGGTCATCATATATTAGGGGTGGGTGGTGGGCTCCACTCCGCCGGTGGAGCTTGCCCAAAAACACCTCCCACTGCCAGCGGAGTGGAGTTTACTGCTGCGAAAAGCAGAAATGCACAAAGCCCTCCAAACAATGTCCTCTCTGTGCGGGGACCTGGGCAGTGCACTTGTGTTGCCGCTTGTGCCGGTGGGAAGGATCACCACCCGTGCTCTGCTCTCTTAACCCCTTGAGTGCCCCGCCCTTTCCCCGCCCTGTGCCGGCCCTTTCATTAGCGGGCGGGGTTCATGACGAGATAGTCTCGTCATGGGCACAGCGCAACCGCGGCCCATGACGAGACCATCTCGTCATGGGCACTCAAGAGGTTAAAGGCAAAAACAACAGTTGATGGACAGAATGCAGAACAATGTCATACATTCCCCCCAGTACAGAGATCTGGGCCTAAATCCATCGTTTTTTTGCTCACCATGCCATTCCAGTTTGAACCCAGCTATATGCAAATCAGTCTTGACCCTGTGCCTCATGGGAACAGTCCAGCCCAAACTGCCAAGCCAGGTCCTCCCTGGACTGGAAACAAGCATCCTAGGACCGGTTTTGGGGTTACACCCCTCTTCAGCCAGGATAGCTTGATTCCAGTGGCATGGAGAGCACGGGACCCACGTCTGGGCATAGCGTCCCACTCAGGGTGACAAATGCAAAAACAACAAAAGCTGCAGTTCAACCCTCCCTGCATTGGCCCACTGCAAGGAGCCAGAAGCATCCAAGAGGATGGAGCATGGAGTGCGCACCGAGCTCTGCAGTGTCCCATCACAAATCCCACTCGCAAGCCACCTGGAGCGTCTGAGAGAGGTGGGTGAACCTGGCGCATTTTTGTACTACACACACGAATAATTATTTGAGCTAAAAGATGCTACGTAGGCTTATGTGCAATGTTTAACAGCAGGCTAAAAGAATATGCTACCGCCCAAGATGGTTGAGAAACAATCAGAATTGGACGACAGACCGCAGCAGGCACATCTGTCTTTTATTTCCATGGCTGCCTTCTCCTGGTGCTGCTGGTGATTGGTGAACTGGATCACAGAGGTCTCTGCTTTTTTCGTCCAAGCCCGGGCTGTGGTGGGTGAGTGTTTCTGCTTTTTTATAGGGTGAGGAGGGAACAAGGTGGCTGTAGCTCTGTGACTCATGTATTGTGAATGGTAGGGTCTGCAAAGCATTGAGGCCCGAAGAGCCTCCTACCGGCTCGGGCTGTAGCCGTGCCATGGAGAAAAAGCGTTTTAGGACCCCCCTTTTTCTCTGCCCCCGCTTGATGAATCCCCTCGAAACTTTCAACACATCAGCTGAAGTGAGCAGGTCATTAGTTTTGAAAAGTTTGTGAAGATTCGTCAAATGGCGCTAAAGATATTGGCAAAAGAAAAAATGGTTTTTGAATAGTAACAAGGTCCTAACTATAACTACCTACAGGTGACCGCCAGTAGGTTATATATATATTGCCCATTATTGTATATATGGAGTATATGTGAACAAGCACTATGCATTTACCTTAAAATTAGGACTGCCGGGTTTGTCACACAATTTCCAACCTTTACTGTAATCTAAATCTGTGCCTATCATTGCATTCAGATGAAGTACCTACCTATAGAATATCCAACATCGCAATATACAGGTTTACACTGTCTTTTTATAAATACAATAACTATCAGGATGGAGGCTGATGGGGTTTCAAGAGCACAAAAGTTTATTGACACAATTCCATGCATTTTTCACGTGACCGCCGCAACTTGGTTTCAATGGCTTATTGGAACAGAGACATACAGATACTGCAATGTAGTAGTTAAGGCCCGATTTACAATATTGTATTTTCATTTTATCAACTTGTACTATCATTATTGTATGTTTTGCCCGTATAATAAGGCTCTAATAATGAGCGGTAGAATTTATTCTTTCTCTTTGGAACATAACGTTATTAATTACATTGATTAGAAAATGATGTTTATACAACAGGTCATCACAATGAAAGTTTTCCATATGCCAAACACGTGGAATATGTATATAGCGTATTGGGTGATTCCTTTCCCTTTCCAATATGACCGCTTTACAACATGACTCTGTATTTTCCTGCAAGTCCTCTGTCTATTACAATGATGTACGTGGCGATCACTGTGTTTTTTACATATGGGTGATTTCAATCACACTTCCATTGTGTGAGCAAGGCGTAACTGCCGAAACGCGTAGCGTGGAAGCAAAATAAACTTCCTGTTATACTTGTCGTTGTCTCCTGAGAGTGCATTTACCTCGCTTTACGATTTGGATTTTGGGAATATATATACGTATATACATTCACTGAAAAAACCATAGGTTTTAGGGAAAGTTATAGTTAGTTGGACATTACACTCGTACAAAACCATAGAAATTCCCCCGTTATAGTTAGTTCAGTTAACTATAACTCGCGCCCCCGCAATGCACTGCTGATGACGTCACATATTACATCACTCATTACATGGTTAGTGACATCACTGATGACATCACTGATGACATCTCAAATGACATCACTGATGACATCACTGATGACATCATCCATGTGATAATTTCATGCATCTTCTCACAACCTAATATAACTTTTGATACACCCACTCTAAATTACAGACTGCCATTCTCAAAACCATAGACACTCCAACAGCACTAACTACATACACACTCACTGATTCTTAGGTTTACACACACATTCACTCACTCACCCATACTGTCACTCATACTTATGGTCAATCAGTACAGGACTATCATATGCACTCATACACCTATATAAACACTCACACACCACCACTCATCCATAGAGGTACTTACACACCTAGTCAGTCATGCAAATAATTAATCACACTGCCATTTACTCACCTATACAGTTATACACACACCAGCTCAATCACTCATACAAATACTAGCACATTCTTACGCTCTTATACAATCACTGATACAAGCACGCACTCATCCATACAGCCACTCTCACAATCACACACTCTCACGTATAGCCATTTATATACTCCAACACACATATATACTGCCTTTCACATATGTAGTTAATCACACATGTACCACTGAGATATACATTCATTCACTAACACACCCATACACACACTCATCCACCCATACAGTCCATCACAGATGCACTCTTGAAACCATGCACCCACTGAATCACCCACTCACACATCTATGCACAGAGTCACACACCCCACCCATATAAACACTCAGGCACCCATACAGATACTCAGACAACCAATCAATAACCCATATAGACACTCATGTAGCTATTCACAAACCCATGTAGCTGCTTACACACCAACAGACAGACAGATACAGACATTCACACAGTTTAGTCACTAACCCATGCATTTAGTAAGATATGTTTAATCACTCACTTATAGAGTCAGTCACGCACCTACTAAATCATCCATTCAGACACTTATACACCCATTCATTCTTCAATACGCCTTTCCCTATATATATTAAACATATTTAAACTTTACAGAAACACACAGTCACTGGATGATGTCATCAGTGATGTCATTTGAGATGTCATCAGTGATGTCATCAGTGATGTCACTGACCATGTCATGAGTGATGTAATATGTGACATCATCAGCAGTGCATTGCGGGGGCGCGAGTTATAGTTAGCTGAACTAACTATAACAGGGGAATTTCTATATTTTTGTACGAGTGAAATGTCCAACTAATTATAACTTTCCCTAAAACCTATGTTTTTTTCAGTGAATTTCTAAGGTTTTTTAAATGCTAATTTCTAACTATAACGTGCCTGAAACCTATGGTTTTTTCTGTGAATTTCAAAGGTTTTTCAAATACTAGTTTCTAACTATGGCTACAGAGGTAGGACATGTGAAGAAAGAAGAAAAAAACGCACAGAAAGAAGCAAAAGAAATGCAGAAAGAAGCAACAGAAGCCCACAAAGACGAAGAAAAGTGCAGGAAGAAGCAAGACATGTGCAGAAAGAACCAACAGAGGAGCAGAAAGCGGCCTTGTTGCAAATCATCCTGTGCCCACGACTTTTTCTGACGGGTACTGGTGGTAACTGACTCTGGCAAACCAGGCCTAGAGCCAGTGCTATGCTAAAAGACACTTAGAATACAGTGAAAACACCTACATACACTAGGGAACGTTATGCATTGGGGTACCACTGTGATTAGCATGACCTCCTCTGTAAGCCCCTAGTACATAATAGGGCAGGGGGATTAAAACTACCTCTTAAAACGCGCTATGGGACATGTTTGCACAGTGGTGAAGGGAGGGGGGTCTGAGGTGACATGTGTGCCAACACACCCTGTGGCCATTTAAAGTTGTGGAATGAATTCCCTTTCAATCCTGACGGTCCCTGGGGTCCAACTAGCCGACTAGGTACCTCCAGTAAGCACCACAGAGCTGTGTTGCAGAGAGGTGTAAAAAGGGGCGTGGCCTGGACCATCTCTCTGCAACGCAGGTCTGTGGCGCTTACTAGAGATACCTGGTGGGCTAGTTGTCCTCCAGGGGCCCTCAGGATTGAAGGGGAATTAATTCCCCATCTTAAAATGCACCACAGGGCGTGTTTGAACACATGTCACCACAGGCCCCGCCCCCTCCCTTCACCACGGTGCAAACACACCCTGTGGTGCATTTTAAGTTGGGGGATAAAGTCCCCTTGAATCCTGAGGGTCCCTGGGGTCCAACTAGCCCACCAGGTACCTCCAGTAAGCGCCACAGAGCTGCGTTGCAGAGAGGTGTAAAAATGGCCATGGCCTGGACCACCTCTCTGCAACACAGCGCAGTGGCGCTTACTGGAAGCACCTGGTGGTCTAGTTGGCCCCCAGGGGCCCTCAGGATTGAAAGGGAATTAATTCCACAACTTTAAATGCGCCACAGGGCGTGTTTGCACACATGTCACCTCTGGCCCTGCCCCCTCCCTTCACCACTGTGCAAACGTGCCCGTGGCGCGTTTTAAGTTGGGAGATTAAGTTCCCTTGAATCCTGAGGGTCCCTGGGGTCCAACTAGCCGACTAGGTACCTCCAGTAAGCACCACAGAGCTGTGTTGCAGAGAGGTGTAAAAAGGGGCGTGGCCTGGACCATCTCTCTGCAACGCAGGCCTGTGGTGCTTACTAGAGATACCTGGTGGGCTAGTTGTCCCCCAGGGGCCCTCAAGATTGAAGGGGAATTAATTCCCCATCTTAAAATGCACCACAGGGCGTGTTTGCACACATGTCACCACAGGCCCCGCCCCCTCCCTTCACCACTGTGCAAACACGCCCCGTGGCGCATTTTAAGTTGGGGGATAAAGTCCCCTTGAATCCTGAGGGTCCCTGGGGTCCAACTAGCCCACCAGGTACCTCCAGTAAGCGCCACTGAGCTGCTTTGCAGAGAGGTGTAAAAAGGGGCATGGCCTGGACCACCTCTCTGCAAAGCAGGCCTGTGGCGCTTACTAGAGATACCTGGTGGGCTAGTTTGCCCCCAGGGGCCCTCAAGATTGAAGGGGAATTAATTCCCCATCTTAAAACGCGCCACAGGGCGTGTTTGCACACATGTCAACTCAGGCCCCACCCACTCCCTTCACCACTGTGCAAACACGCCCGTGGCACGTTTTAAGTTGGGGGATAAAGTCCCCTTGAATCCTGAGGGCCCCTGGGGTCCAACTAGCCTACTAGGTACCTAGAGTAAGCACCACAGAGCTGCGCTGCAGAGAGGTGTAAAAAGGGGCGTGGCCTGGAACACCTCTCTGCAACGCAGCCCTGTGGCGCTTACTGGAGGTACCTGGTGGGCTAGTTGGCCCCCAGGTACCCGCAGTATTGAAGGGGAATCAATTCCCCAACTTAAAACGCACCACAGGGCGCGTTTGCAGAGTGTTGGTGGGAGGGGGCGGGACCTCGGCGATGCCAGTCTTTTTTTTTTTTAAGAAAGGGAGCTGTGTGGCCCCCCTTCCTTTTCTATTTTATGGGCCCTGGGGACCTCATCCCCCAGTGCCTGACCCCTATTTTTTTTTATTATGGGGGAGGGGGGGCGTGGCCCCCCTCCTCTGCCAATCCATCCCCCGGGGCCTGGCCATCCATTTAGTTTTTTGGGGGGAAGGGGGCCGCGTGGCCCCCCCCCCCAGGCCAAATATGGCCCCGGGAACCCCATCCCCCCATCCCCCGGGGCCTGGCGTCTCCATTTTTTTTTTCTGAACTTGGGAGGGGGTTCGCGTTGCCCCCCTCCCGGGCCACTTCCCCCACGGTCCCACCGGCTCCCCACGTCCTGCGGGAGCCGGCATTGCTTTTCCACCAAGGGGAGCTGCTGACATGCAGCTCCCCCCTTATTGAAAAGCAATTCTGCTTTGCAGGTTTCCCTGCTCTCGCTTCAATGAAGCAAAGCAATGTCATTGCAAACAGCATTGTCCCGGGGGTGGGCACCCCAGGACACTGCAGGAGCCGGCCCTGGGGGTGGCGGTCCCCACGCCGTCACAGGCTCCTGGAGGCCCCCTTCCCATGCAATGCACAGCCCCAGGGAGGTGGTGGTCCCTGGGGCTCGAGGGTCCGTTACGGACCCCCAAATTTAAATATTAGTGACCCAGGAAGGTGGCGGTCCCCGGGTCATGTGGGGGGGCTCGAGCCCACCACACAGGTATTTTTTTTTAAAAAAAGAAGCCCCTGGGGTGGTAGTCCCAGGGGCTGCAGGGGGGGCAGTGTACCCCAGCAAATAATTCATGAAAGCCCCGGGGGTGGTGGTCCCCGGGGCTTGGGGGGCCTTTGAGGGCCCCCATAGATTAAAAAAAGAAACCCCAGGGGGTGGCCGTCCCTAGGGCTGCAGGGGGGCCATGTGCCCCCTGCAATTATTTTATCAAAGCCCTAGGGAGTGGCAGTCCCCGGGGCTGCAGGGGTCCCCCGGGGCCACCACAATTGTGTTTTAACATGCCCCCGGGACTTGGGCCACCCGGGGTCTAAATAATAACGAAGCGTGGGAGCCCGTGCTTCGTTTTTTTATTTTCGCAGCCGGATGCGCGGATCCTCCGTGCATCTCGACAATTAAAAAAAAAATGCTTTTCTTGGCCCTGGGGGTCCTTGTGGGACCCCCCTTTTTTCTCAGCCCCCGCTTGCCGAATCACCCCAAAACTTTCAAGACAGGAGCTGACCGGAGTGGACCATAAGTTTTGAAAATTTCGCGAAGATTCGTCAACCGGCGCCAAAGTTATTGGGTAAAAAAAAAGAGTTTCCTATGGAAAATAGGTCCTAACTATAACTACCTACTAGTGACCGCCAGTAGGTAATATACACATATATATATATATATATATATATATATATATACATATCCAAGAAACTTCCCAAATGTGCAATCACGCACAGCAGCAGGAACGGACAACTCCAATCGCCAATGCTTACTAATTGTCTTTATTAGATATTAGATACGTGCTTAGTCCATGACGCGTTTCGAGCCACTCGGCTCTTGCTCACATGACCACGTTACGTACATGACAGTGCATTTAAAGGGAAATCGCCAACCAACACCTGATTACAATGTTATGGCATTCCTATAGAAACTGAAAAAGTACTATTACGTACCAAAAAATGTTATTGAAACACAATATCATTTCCAAAACAAACTCATTTGCAAACATTTGTAAAAGAACTCGATAGGCGTATAATGCTAATGTATGTGCTCAAATTGCCGGAGAATGAACCAACGCCGCGTGAATACATGAAAATCAAGTAATCCAAAGCATATGTTTTACAAATATATTAAATCCGTCCATATATACATACATGGAAAGTGAAAAATAAACTGTCCAACCTATTTGTCAATAATTGAAGGTAATGGAATTGTGTGGTGTATTGCTGGTCACAAAAATATTCACATTATGACATTTCGAACTTTATAAAACCACCCATAAACAAATTGTTGTATTGCTAATGACTGGGAGTTAATCATCATAAAAGGCACTGAGAGTACTATCTTACTCAGAACCTAAATACTTGGTCCAAATACCCATTTGAACAACTACTGTTGTCACTCCACAATTACATAAATTGTTAAACAACTGTATATACATTGGGTGGTACATTCGTGTTTGTCAACTTAGGTGCCACTCTAGAATAAGTTGATTATAATAATTGTATCCGACACTTGATCTGTTTACAAATGAGTAACATGATTGGGATGCCTAGTTGTATAAGTGCTCAGTGCTAAAAAAGAGTGCAAATTAAGTTGAAAGTGCAAGTGAATATAAAAACTTATGTCTAGATATCAGTCAATTGAGTCACCTTCTCATGGGTGGAGAGGGACTGAGAAATACTTGACAGTGATGTAAGGTGTGTATACCTAAGGCTGATAACTGACATGAGGGATCCCCCTTAAAAACAACCCACAGTCTGTTCTATTAAACGTACAGAACATTAAATGAGTTTCTAGATGTACTATATTATAGAAAAAAGGACAGTGTCACCTATACATATTGCATATATGTAAGTCAAACCTCAGATTTGTAGGCAGTTTTACCATTGCAGATGTTGTTATGGTGGATCAGACTATAGCCTATATAGATGATAGATGGATTAATGTGGCTCAAACAGAAAGTATCCAAAATGAAAGTTGTTTGCCATACAATATCAAAAGCATAACAACTATATAATTCCATCACCCCGTAAACTAGCCAGATATTGGTTAAAGAAAATTATGCATGTCTTCCCCTGTGTTCAGACCTTGAGGATATTTAGTGTCAAGATCGATAATGTAACGTGATTCCAGTTGTCGTAATCGCTTTTCGCGATTTCCTCCTCTTTTGTTGCTAGGTACGGAATCAAGGACACAGTAATTAAGACAGTTCAGATTATTAGCATGTTCAATTTTGAAATGTCTGGCAACTGGATAAGCGGGATCGGAATTAACTATAGCTCGCAAGTGCTGAAGAATGCAAACATGTACCGGCAACTTAGTGCTGCCAATGTATTTGAGTCCACAAGTGCATTCTAATATGTAGACTGCGTACTCCGTTCGGCAGGTAAAGTGCCCTTTTATTGGGTAACTTTCCGTTGAAAAAGCAGTTGTATAACTAGTAGTAGTTTTCCCAAATTTGCAGGTGCGGCAGGAACTGCACCTGTAGAATCCCATTTTAGGAGATAACCAACTGCTTTTAGTTGTTAAATCAGGACTAGATTTTACTAAGTCATTATACATAGAATAGGCTTTGCGGAAAGTGATGGTGGGCCTAATGGGGAGTACCTGCTTAAGAGTAGCATCGGTCAGAACAATCGGCCATTGCTTGGTAATGATGGTCTTGATATCGTTGGCCTGTTTACTATATGTAGTAATGAGCCTACATGTGACTTTGTTGCCTTCTGAATCTTCTGTTGGGTTCTCTAGAGGTGTGCTCAATGGATGAACAGTATTGCTTAGTAATGATAACCTTTCTTTACTGTTAGCCTTATCTATAGCTGATTTGAGTTTTCCTGGATTATATCCTCTTTCTAAAAACCTATATATATATAGCAAATTTTATCACTGGGACTATCATATTGCCCTGAAAAAAACTTTGATTACACCAATACCCGTGCAGACGTTTATAAATTTGTCAGAAAACTAAAACTCCAAAAATTTCATAAACTAAGGACAAGAACGCAGGGGCCGATAAACTTAATGGAAATGCAGAGCCAGTTGATGATCGGGACTGAAAAACGCAATCTAACAGTCTCAGACCTCAGTGCCTTGAAAGACCTGTACAACCTGGGCAATGAAGGCACAACAAGGGAGGATCCGAATATAGACGAAGGGGAACATTCGGAATTGGCAAAACAAGCCCTCCTATCTCCACGTTATGAAACATGTGCCAAACCAGCAACGTCTTTTAAGGAAAAATCCAAGTTCATACCCATAATGCCCCGGGACTCTTTAGATTTATTCAATGAACATGTAGTGGCGGAAATTAAACAGTTACATTTGGAAACCAACAAAAGCAAATGCAAGGTTAAGAATCAAGAGCGCAAATACCAACAGCTGAGAGATAAAATCAACAACAACAAGCAGGTGGGTGGGAGAAATGCGGACAAGGGGGGTAACGTGGTGCTATGGCCCATAAAAGATTATTCGGAGGAAGCAGCAAAACAACTTAATTATGTGGACTGCTACCGTAAAAGCTCAACGCAAAAGTTCAAACAAGCTCAAGATAGCTTTTTGGGTAAATTACTGGCATGGAAAAGCTTGGGGCTCTTGAATTTACAGGAATATCAAGTCAAGTCAAGTCAGAGGTACTTATATAGCGCAAAACATATCACTCCGAAGAGTCTAATGGTGCTTGCAGCGGCTCTGGACAGACGGAAGAGAAGTTACTGGTCAAACAACCACGATTTCAAGTTCTTCCGAAAACAACTGTGAACAGGGATGGAGCATAGGTATAAGGGCATTTTATTCCAGGAGGACGGCGCAAGATACGAGAAGGATCTGCCACCTTGTCTCGTTGTGTGTACTCTAAAAGGGGTGAGCAGTGACATAGAGCTAGACCTAAGTGTCCTCTGAGGCTTATACCGGTAAAGCTTTTTAGACCAATATTGTGGGCCTTTGCCATACATATGTTTATGCGTGAGGCAGAGGACTTTGAAGAGAATTCGCTTTCTCACCGGCAGCCAGTGTAACGTTTTCAAACATGGAGCGGAAGATGTTCTATGTGGAAGGTTCAAGATCATTCTGGCCGCAGTGTTCTGTAGAACCTGTAGCTTATTTAATAAGTTTACATTTATGGACAGCAAAAGCGCGTTGCCATAGTCCATTCGATTTGTAATGAGTCCCTGAATCAATAGCTTTCTAGCCTCCATGGGAATCCATTTGAAAACCTTCCGCATAGTACGCATTATTCCGAAGCATGTACTGACAATATGGTTTATTTGGGCTCTCATGGATAGTTGATTGTTCATGTAAAAACCCAGATTGCGGACCACCTCTTTGGGGGCAGGACAGGTACCAAGATCGTATGGCCACCGATCGGGCGACCAGTGTTCAGACGCTTTCCCAAAGAGCATGATTCCTGATTTAGTACCGTTCAACTGGAGATGGTTACTTTTCATCCACCTATCAATGTGGGACATGCAGTTTTTAAAGCTTGCCTTGGTTTCGATAGGATCAGGACCCAGTGTAATTAGGATTTGAATGTCGTCAGCATATGATATGACATCAAATCCATAATTTCTGATCACTGGGGCCAGTGGAGTCATATACAGGTTAAAGAGTGTAGGACTCAGGATGGAACCTTGTGGCACTCCCATCATAACAGATCTTGTAGAGGAAATGCTGACTCCAGTCTGAACAATAGTTTTGCGGTCCGATAGATAACTCTTGAACCATTTCAGGGCATTGCCTCTGACACCAATCTCCCAGAGTTGTTGTTCTAAAATACTATGGGAGATGGTGACAAATGCAGCCGACAGGTTGAGGAGGACAAGAATGACTGATTGGTGTTTTTCCAGAACCTGTCTGATGTTGTCTGTAACCTCAAACAGTGCTGCCTCAGTACTCTGCGCAGCCCTGAAACCAGACTGTGAGGGGTCCAGAAGATTGTGACTCTCCAGATGGGCAACCAGCTGTTGATTGATAAGGGATTCCAGTATTTTCCCTAGATAGGGAAGTAGTGAAATCGGACGGTAATTTGAAAGGAGTTTAGGGTCGGCCGTGGGCTTTTTCAAAATTGGGTTCACACGGGCAATCTTCCAACTCGTGGGAAAGACTGCCTCCGAAAGTGATTTATTAAATAGGTCCGTAATATTATCCACCATCGCAGGAGCAATAATTAAAAATAGCTTAGGAGAAACCAGGTCAATAGGAGAGCCGGACTTCTTTGTTTGGTGTCCCATTTGGTAAATTCGTCTAGAAGGTGGAGAGGAGCAGTGAGAGCACCAGGCTCGTCAGCTAGATGGAAACTATTATTATGAAGAGACAAAGATAGGTGAATGGCTAAAATCTTTTCATCGAAAAAATTAGAAAGGAAGTCTGCCCAGTGTTGAGAGTCGGGTGTTGACAACTGATTTCTTGGGGTTGTAAATTCTTTCAGAATTTGGTATAGTTCCTTGGTGGAATTAATTCCAGTCATATAGCTATGGTGTACTTTTTTATAGATTGCGCGGTCAACCGAGTGTTTACTCTTGCGCCATTTGCATTCTGCTATGCGACATGTAGATTTTATGGTCCTTAGTTGGTCCGTGAACCATGGGGCGGTTCTAACTTTAGTCTTTACCTGAGCCGATGGGGCAATTCCATCCAGCGTGGTTAGAATTGCCTCCTCTAGAGTATGTAGTGTTTAGCTTACACCCCCGTGTCAGGACTGATTGGATCAAGAGAGAAATGCTCTAAGAAAAGAGGCAGGGTGACTCTCTGCCATGGTCTGCGTAAAGAAGAGTCTGTTTTCAGGGTTATTTTTTTAGCGTGATTGGAATCGAGAATTGTAAAAGATAGTGATCGGTCCACAATAATGGAATTGGGGATGTTACAGTAATCTCTGGCTATTTGGTAAAAAGAAGGTCAAGGGTTTGGCCAGCAATGTGTGTAGGTTCATGTACCAGTTGGGCAAGGCCTAAAATATTCATATTGGAGATCAACTTCTCTGTGTCGGAGTCAGATAATACATCTATGTGATAGTTAAAATCTCCGATTAGGAGAAAGTTGTCAGATGCCAGTACATGGGGAGCTAAAAGCTCCAATAGTTTGTCTGAAAAGTCGCCTTTGGGTCCAGGGGGGCGATAAATTAAAGCCCCCCTCCAGGATCCAGTTTGGCGGCTATTTATCTTAAAAAGGCCGATTTCTTGGTGGCTTTGAACATGGGTTTCTAAAAGGGTGATATCAAGATCATTAGTAGTGGCTATTAACAAGCCGCCTCCTTTAGTCTGTGTCCTATCTACTCGAGTCGTCTTATATTGAGGGGGGAAAGCAATGTGAATGTCCGGAAGAGCATATTCTGGGGCCTCTTGGGTTAACAGACTCCATATCTCGACGGAATGTTTGGGAATGGAGCGGGCATTAACGTAGATGGCACTGAGTTGCCGAGACATCTTCCCATTTTTAGTGCTGTGAGATTCAGCTTCTGTGGGTCTGACTATGTACGGGATTCCTAAAACTTTAGTAGAATCTACTGCCTGGGCATCAGTTGTGGCAGAGTTAAGGGTGTTTAACTTTATGAGTTCATTTCTGGAATACTTTAAGTTCGTAATATCGCCTCAACAGTTCAACAATTCTAGGATTTTCTTCAGTCTTTAAAGTGAAATAGAGATTACCGATGGGTCAGGGATCCTGACGTCTGGTGGCGGTCAGGCGCGGACAGGTGCAGACGGGCTTGCCTTTGGCGCACCGCTGCACGCGTCCGTGCCCTTCCCCCGTTTAAGTAGAAATGGCGGGGCAGAAAGCTAGAATGCTAACCTACAGATTCCGGTAAACCGGAAGTGTACTGCCGATCGACCCACCGTTCAATCGGCACAAGCTGTGACGGAACGGGGTCTAGGCAGCTGGCAGAGAGGCGTGATAAGGATCAAAGGGTGCGTGCGGCGCAAAAAATAGTTACAATTTTAAAAGAGACAGTTTGTCACATAGCAAATAGAGACACAGTATTACACAGTATAAAAAGCAATGCTGTTACCAATGCGATTGTGAAAGAACAGTGGGGGGGCACATATTTGACTCCAGCGAATATAAATATCTAAAAAAAGAAAATCCAACTATCCCCCTGTTATACTTTGTCCCCAAGGTGCACAAATCAATCGATAAGCCACCAGGCAGACCTATTATCTCGGCCTGTGATGGACCACTGCAAAATATGTCTATTTATATTGATTCTTTTTTACAAGAACATGTTAAAAAACTTGATTCATATGTACAAGACACTAGTGACTTCATCAGAAAAATTGATAAAATCAAATGGCAGGAGGGCTATTGTTTTATAGCCCTGGATGTAGCTGCATTATACACCTGCATAAGGAATAATGATGGAGTCAAAGCAGCGGAACACTTTCTGGCCAATAGACCAATGAGATATGCTAAACACAACCAAATGTTAATAGATTTACTGACATTTTGTTTGGAGAATAACTTGTTTTTGTACAAAAATCAAATGTACCAGCAAATTCAAGGTGTGGCAATGGGGGCCAGCTTCTCCCCTAGTTATGCCTGCCTGTCTCTTTATGGGATGGTGGGAGGAGCTGGTCCTCATGAAGCAATATGGCCACATTTTCTCTGACAGAGTAATAGTTTGGTTAAGATTTATAGATGATCTTTTTATTGTCTGGAACGGCTCAAAAGAAAGTGCACGAGATTTCATTGCAGATATCAATATCAACAACCTGAATCTTAAGTTTACATACTCTATCAGCTGTGTGAACATAACATTTTTGGATGTGATGGTATACATTTCCAATAATGATCTGGCGACATCACTTTACAGAAAACCAACAGTAGGAAATGCTATATTGCATGCAACAAGTGCCCATCCATCCCACCTTATACACAGCATCCCCTACGGGGAGATGCTGAGAATAAGGAGAATATGTAGCGAGGACCTTGATGCCCAAGCAAAACAACGAGAATGTAAAAACAGGTTCCTCCAGAGAGGGTACAAAACAAAAACTATTGAAGCTGCAATATCCAAATCTAGAGGCAAGGCCAGACAGGATTTACTTCAGTACAGAGCTAAGCCCACGACTGCAACCGGCACAACATCCAATGAGCCAATTCGGCTCATATTAGGGTATTCAAGACAGGAAGGACAGATAAGGGCTATCATATGACGCAATTGGCCGATAGTACTAGGGGACCCCATTATAGGTGGGTTAATGCCAAAAAAAACAACGATAACCTTTAGAAAAACAGCAGCTATGGGTAACGTTCTGGTTAAAAATAATCCGGAGGATGTTGAGTCCAGTACATGGCTCACATCCAGGATGGGATTCTTTAAATGTCCCAACTGCAAGGCCTGCCAATTTGGTATAAATACCAAGTCGTATGAAACTCCTTTTAGCCATAAAATCCATCCCATCAAAAAATATCTGTCATGTAAAACTGAATTTGCCATGTATGCACTAGTATGTAGCTGCAATTTACTCTACATAGGCAGCACTAAACTGGCAGGACATACATGAAAGTAATCTCAAACATTTTAAGTACTTTGTTTTGGACTCAGTGCCAGCAGACAAAAGAGGTGGAAACAGGGAAGCCAAACTTAGGCGCTTAGAAACTAGATATATTTTAGAACTGGATACCAAGCAGCCAGGTGGTTTAAACACCAGCGAGGACATGTATACATACTTGTGAACATCCATTACAGCAAATATACTATAAGATTATTTTCTGATTCATTACCTGTAAATAGAGGTTTCCCTTAATATTGTATTCCATATATTTAGAAGTAGGTAATTTTGGAAGCAGTAACCTTTACATGCACTCTCCGTCTTTGATATCATCTATGAGAAAAACATTTTAAATATACAATAGCAGAACCACATTTAATTATGGTGGTTCCTTACACATCTGAGCAGTACTTCGGAATGCATGGTATTTTTGACCATATTATATGGATTAACTTAGATAAGCTGAATACTATTTTAGTAACTACTATTTTAGGAATTTTAGCTTATTAATTGGGGTTTTAAGGTTGAATTGATTTTATATGATATTTTACACTATATATATCATTTGTGGGAATCAACCAATTAGTCCTTTAAGTCATCTGCACTTCAACTTTAATATAGCCAGCCTATAGACTCCATACTCCAGTTTAAATCAATTAATAGGCTCGATAAATAGGAAAATGGCATTAGCCTAAATTTCGGGGCTGCTAGCAACTATTTGCACATTTTGACTAGCAATGCACTATTTTGCACATATCGGGATATAATTGTGGGACTTGCACCATAGGGGTAGTTGGGGGATTTATACCATGCACTTAGTCACTTTTCAAATATAAAACAGCAGTATAGTATGGCATAGTATTATAGCCAGAATGTGAACATACGTGGCAAATTGGGTTATTTCTATGTATTTATACATGTACCTATCCTTCATTATGAATATTGATTTTAGCCAAATGTATTTTACCATGCTTTGTTTTGACCCTGGACAAATTGTATACATTATGTATATGATCTATGCATTTAGGCTTTGAATTGATTTATATATATATATATATATATATTACCTACTGGCGGTCGCCAGTAGGTAGTTATAGTTAGGACCACGTTTCCATAGGAAAACCTCAACATTCTATTTTGAATAACTTTGGCGCCGGTCGACGAATCCTCGCGAATTTCTCAAAATAGGTGGGGCGCTACGCTCCGCTCCTACCCTGAAAGTCTCGGGGGGATCCGTCAAGCGGGGGCTGAGATAAAAGGGGGGTCCCAAAACGCGTTTTTCCCATGCATTTTTCCATAGGACCTTTAGAACGAGCTACAGCCCGAACGGCTGAACAGAATTACTCAAAATTTGGCAGAGAGGTAGTCCCTAGGTCAAGGAAGTGCCTTTTGTAGGTTTGGTGTAAATCTGTTCAGTAGATTCTGAGAAAATAGCCTTTAAATCAATATATATATCTGAGCCCGCTTACGGTACGCTTACCGTACGCTTACGGTAAGCGTACGGTGGCGTGCGCGAGCGCGATTCTGATTGGCTCTTAGATCTTAGTAAACATTCGAATCGGCCGAAACCAGGAAGCGGCGGCCGCCATTTTGTGTATTTCACTCAGAAAAAAAAGAGTGAAAACAAGGAAAGGGGGCAATGAGGAGAGTTACAGACCCCCTTACATTTGTGAGGGGGTCAAAGAAGGACTGTAAAGTACAAAGAAAACATTTATTGATTTTAAAAAAAATCATGGGGTACGCGTACGGTAAGCTTACGGTAAGCGTAAGGTAGAAAAAAAAAAAAAAAAAATGAAAATCAGATTTAAGTGTTTAGATATTAGGGGGCTCTAAAAAGAGCCGTTGTGTTTATGAAATGATATTTTAGTGGTACCTACAAGTAAGTACCGATGCAGAGTCTAAGGTTCAAGAGGAAGACTCTGTTCCCTTCATCATTGAAACGCAAGTTGTTGTGGTAAATGGCACCCATACCATAGTCACGGAGGAAAGCAGAAACAGATTTGTTGACGTGCTTTCTTGCTTTGTCATCGCACCGCGTGCCCACCGTGCGTGCACGGCACTAACTGCGTAAAGTGGGCGCGCGGTGCGCACCGTGCGTGCACGGAACGAACTGCGTTAAGTGGGCGCGCACGCCACGAATGGCGTAAAGTAACTTAGCATTTAAAAAACCGTACAAATTCACTGAAAAAACCATAGGTTTCACACACGTTATAGTTAGGAATTAGCATTTAAAAAACCTTGCAAATTCACTGAAAAAACCATAGGTTTCACACATGTTATAGTTAGCGGAAATTTTACTGATAAAAAACCAATGAAATTCCCCCGTTATAGTTAGTGCAGGCAACTATAACTCACGCGACCGCAATCTTCTGCTGATGACATATGTGTCTTTATGAAAAAAAAATATTTGTAATCTATGTATAGCTAAAAATTTATGGAAGAAGACATGGGCAAATAAGTGTCTAAATACAGTATTAGCATCAGCAGAGGATTGCGGTCGCGTGAGTTATAGTTGCCTGCACTAACTATAACGGGGGAATTTCATTGGTTTTTTATCAGTAAAATTTCCGCTAACTATAACATGTGTGAAACCTATGGTTTTTTCAGTGAATATATATATATATATATAACTATAACTCGCGCGCCCGCAATGCACTGCTGATGACGTCACATATTACATCACTCATGACATGGTCAGTGACATCACTCATGACATCTCAAATGACATCACAGATGACATCACTGATGACATCATCCAGTGAATGTGTGTTTTTCTGAAAAATACATATGTTTTATATATGTATATCTCAAGGTCAATGGAAGAATAATTGGGTATATAAGTGTCTAAATGGATGATTTGTTTTTGAAAAATTGATTGTATAACTGACTGATTAAGTGTATCTTAGTGAATACATGGCTTAGTGAGTAATGTTTAAATATGTAAATATCTGTATCAGTCTCTGTATCCCTGTATAAGTGGCTGTATGGGTTGGTGAGTAGCTACATGAGTGTCTATATAGGTTATTAGTTGGTTTTTCGAGTATCAGTATGAGTGTCTGAGTGTCTCAATAGTGTCTTTATGAGTAACTACATATGTTTTAAACTAGTATATGTGACTATTGGTGTATATAAGTGAGTATATGTGAGAGTGAGAGATTGAAAGAGTTCCTGTATGAATAAGTATGTGTTTCTATAAGTGATTGTTTAAAAGACTAAGTATGTGTAAGTTTCTGTAGAAGTAAGTGTGGTGGTGTGTGTATAACTGTATATGCAAGTAAATGGATGTTTGATTCTTTATTAGCATGAGTGACTATGAATGTGAGTAACTCTATGGATGAGTGGTGTTGTGTAACAGGATGTATAGGTGTATGAGTACATATGATGAGTGATTACATGTATGAGTGACTGTATAGGACTGTTGGTGAATAAGTGGATGTGTATGTGGATCTTAGAATTACTATATAGGTTGTTGTAATTGATATTGGTATGTCCATTGTTTTGAAAATTGTAGTTTCTGGTTTTGAATGTGTGTATCAAAGCTTATATTAGGGGGAGAGAAGGTCTGCCACTCTATCACAAGGATGATGTCATCAGTGATGTCATCAGTGATGTCATTTGAGATGTCATCAGTGATGTCATGAGTGATGTCACTGACCATGTAATGAGTGATGTAATATGTGACGTCATCAGCAGTGCATTGCGGGCGCGCGAGTTATAGTTAGCTGAACTAACTATAACGGGGGAATTTCAATGGTTTTGTACAAGTGAAAAGTCCAGCTAACTATAACGCCCGTGAAACCTATGTTTTTTTCAGTGAATTTCTAAGGTTTTTTAAATGCTAATTCCTAACTATAACGTGCCTGAAACCTATGGTTTTTTCAGTGAATTTCAAAGGTTTTTTAAATGCTAATTTCTAACTATGCCTACAGAGATAGGACATGTGAAGAAAGAAGAAAAAACGCACAGAAAGAAAAAAAAGAAATGCAGAAAAAAGCAACAGAAGTCCTCAAAGTCGAAGAAAAGTGCAGGAAGAAGGATAACGTGCAGAAAGAACAAACAGAAGAGCAGAAAGAAGCCTTGTTGCAAAATCATCCTGTACCCTCAACTTTTTCAGACGGATACTGGTGGTAACTGAGTCTGACTAACCAGTCCTAGAGCCAGTGCTATGTTAAAAGACACTCAGAATACAGTGAAATCACCTACATACACTAGGGAACACTATGCGTTAGGGTCCCCCTGTGATCAGCATGACCTCCTCTGTAAGCCCCTAGTATATAATAGGGCAGGGGATTAAAACTACCTCTTAAAACGCGCCACAGGGCGTGTTTGCACACGTCACCTCAGGCCCCGTCCCCTCACTTCCCCACTGTGTAAACACGCCCTGTGGCCGTTTTAAGTTGGGAGATTAAGTCCCCTTGAATCCTGAGGGTCCCTAGGGTCCAACTAGACTACTAGGTACCTCCAGTAGGCGCCACAGAGCTGCGTTGCAGAGAGATGTAAAAAGGGGCACGGCCTAGACCACCTCTCTGCAACGCAGCGCAGTGGCGCTTACCGGAAGCACCTGGTGGGCTAGTTGGCCCCCAGAGTCCCTCAGGATTGAAGGGGAATTATTTCCCAACTTAAAACGCGCCACAGGGCTTGTTTTCACACGTTAACTCAGGCCCCGTCCCCTCCCTTCACCACTGTGTAAACACGCCTGTGGCCATTTTTTAAGTTGGGAGATTAAGTCCCCTTGAATCCTGAGGATCCCTAGGGGCAAAATAGCCCACTAGGTACCTCCAGTAAGCGTCATTGCAGAGAGGTGTAAAAAGGGGCACGGCCTGCACCACCTCTCTGCAACGCAGAGCAGTGGCGCTTACTGGAAGCACCTGGTGGGCTAGTTGGCCCCCAGGGTCCCTCAGGATTGAAAGGGAATTATTTCCCCAACTTAAAACGCACCACAGGGCGTTTTTGCACACGTCACCTCAGGCCCCGTCCCCTCCCTTCACCACTGTGTAAACGCGCCCTGTGGCCGTTCTAAGTTGAGAGATTAAGCCCCCTGAATCCTAAGGGTCCCTAGGGTCAAACTAGCCCACTAGGTACCTCCAGGAAGCGCCACAGAGCTGCGTTGCATAGAGGTGTAAAAAGGGGCGTGGCCTCAGAACACCTGTCTGCAACGCAGCTCCCTGGCACATACTGGAGATACCTGTTGGGCTAGTTGGCCCTCAGGGACCCTCAGTATTGAAGGGGAATTAATTCCCCAACTTACAACTGGCCAGGGGGCGCGTTTGCGGAGAAGTGTGGCTCAATGATTAGAGCGGCAGACCCTGATGCAGAGGTCTAGCCCGGGACCAGGGTTCAATTCCCGCCTCGGCGGGTCTTGGGCTCAAAAATTCCACGGACCTGATAATTCTCGCCTCGGTGCCTATTCCAATCATGGAGTCCCACTCTGCAACTCTGGGCAATAGCTTGCTTAATCTCCACCACGGCCCCCACAACGCTAAGGATGCCTGGCCTCCACCTTGGGGGTTGCCCAGGAGTGGACGCCTCACAGGGAAAGCCAGGATGGGTTCCACAGCGGTATTCGTACAAGCGCCTTGAGACCCTTGCAGGTGAGTAGTGCGCTATACAAGTATCAAATTTACATTTACATTTACATTTTGCAGAGTGCTGCAAGGAGGGGGCGTGTCCTCCAGCGCGATGCCGGTCTTTTATTTTTTTTATTTTTTTAAGAAGGAGGGCTGTGTGCCCCCCCTCCTTTTTCTAATTTACTGGCTCTGGGGACCCCATCCCCCAGGGCCTGCACCCTAATCTTTTTTGTTGAAAAAAATTAATTTGGCCCTCCCAAGGCCTTAATCGGCCCCGGGGACCCCAACTCCCGGGTCATGGCCTTTTTTTTTTTTAATTCTTTAGGAGGGAGCTGCGTTGCCCCCCTCCTCAGGCCACTTATGGCTCAGGGACCCCATCCCCCGGGGCCGGCCTTTGTTTTTTATTATTAAAAAAATATATATATTTATAGAAACATCTAGGACATGCTGGACAAACCGTATGTACCTATCACCATGACGATTTGTGTGATATTAATTAAAAGGCGACTATGCATAGAATGAATCCACATGGAATGTATTTACACCGCTAGTGAAGCACTGACGTGTCTGACGCCCTACCGTGCCTAATCCCGGCGCCCCCGCCGAGTGGTACTCTCCAAGTAGACATCGTTGTTGTTTATTTATACAAACATGGGTTGCTATTGACGGGCACATTTAATATGCACGCACACCAAGCCATTCAAAGGGGATTCTACAAAAATTCGACCAAACTATGCAAGAAACCCCCCTCACGGTTAATAAAACACACATCCACCGCCGGATGTGTAATACTTTTTATTTTACTCTCTGGAAAGGAGACGAACCTCACTTGAGAGTCACAGCGTGCTCCTGGCTGAGCCCAATGCTGTGTTACACCCACCAGTGCCCGCCGATTGCCTCACACCTCTGTGTTGTATTCCACCAGCTAGTGCGTATGCTATGACACTCTCTAGCCCATGTGCACTGTAACACCACCCCGTGAATATGTCATTCCACACTTGCCTTCGCACGGGTTATATTGCCCCATCTAACGTGCCTTCCTCGATGCCTATGTTATAACGCACAGCGCTATGCCATACATATTACAATCTGGGATCCATATCTTTGTCACAGTGCATATGCAATGTTACACTCCCCAGCACATATTTTATATTACAACTTTAGAGACTAGTTAGGTTACACAACACTGCCCTGTGCATATTACACTCCAAGGCGCATATCGCATAGCACGCGCTAGTGCTTGTGCTATCTCGCGCTCTCCAATGAATCTGTCATTGCGTACAATGTATTGCATATTATATTTCACGTCCCGGTTCATCTTATATCACACTTTTTGGTGCATAGTTTATACCATATACTATATCTAGTTTTCATTTTCAATCGTGCTCTCAGGACTATGTTCTATATAACACTGCGTCCACCTACCCTTTTCACGGGCATTACATTTTGCGATGGGGGTGGAGGGTCAGGGGGTGTTTCTGCCAAGTGAGCTTGGAGTCAAAGTCACAAACGTCCTCTTCTTCCTGAATAAAAGTGAGATTATGCTGCATACTTGTTCATATTTTATGCAGTTCGCACAGACACACATTTTAAAAACAATAAAGTTCCTAATACCCACCTTCTCGAAACAGTTAGCTTGCTGCCCCATCCACCTCCTCCCTATCCTCTGTTGTCTGAATCCATGGACTAGCCTCCTCCCTCCTGCCATCCATGGTCTGATGTGCTGCCACTGCACTCCATTTAGCATGATGTACCAGTCCACTCCTCCTGCCCTCCATTGCCCAATTCTATAGCCCATCATTGACCTCCTGCTTCCCCTCTGTGCATAGCTTGCTGCCTCTATTCTCCTTCCTCCTGCCCTCCGATGTCTTTTTGCATGCCCCTGCTCCATCCTTTTTGCCCACCATGTTCCATGGACCTGCCACTCCTATCTACTCTGAGTGTTCTGTTGAGCTGCCACTCCCCTTCCACCTGCCTAGCATTGTCAGATGACTGTAACCTGTCCCTGCCACCTCCACCCTGCCTGTCCACATGCCATGCCCCTATCCCCTTCCTCCTGTCCTCCATGGTCCATTTTACTGCCACACCTTTCTGCCCTTCCTGGTCTGTTGTGCTGCAACTGCTCCTCCTGACTGCCCCGCGCGGTCTGTTGTGAGGCCCCTTCCCCTGAACTCTCTTGTCTGTGCCCAGGTCCTGACCCTCCCTTCTATCCTCCATGGTCCTTTGTGCATGCCCCTGCACCCTCCTTCTTGCCCATCATAGCCATTGTGCTGCCACTAACCCTCCCGCTTCCAATGCATGGTCTTCTGTGGTGCCATGGCCCATCCCACCTTCCCTGTGTGGTCAGCTAGCTGCCCCTGACCCCCTCCCACCTTCCCTCCATGGTCTGTGCGTATGCCATCATATTCTCATTGTTGCTCTCCATGGTGTGTCTTGTTTCTAGTGCCCATCCTGCCTGACCTCCATGGTCATCTTGCTGCTCCTGCCCTGCCCCCTTGCCCCCAGCCCTCTGTTTCCATGTGCAGACCCCTATTCCCTCCCTCCTGGCTTGTCTGTTCCATTGTAATGCCCCTGATCCGTCCCTCCTGCCCTTTATGGTCTGTTATGCTGCAGCTTTCTCTCCTGTCTGTCCATTATGGTCAGCTAGCTACCATTGCCTCTTTCCCCTCTGTTCTCTGTTGTCCATGTGCATGGTCCTGTCCCCTCCTTATTGCTTTCTATGGATTGTTGTGCTGCACTCCCGTCCCGCATGCGCTGTGTGGTGTATTGTGCTGCTGCAAACCCTGATGCCTGCCCTGTAGGGTCAGTTTGGTGCACCTCTCCATGTCCCTCCTGTCCTCTGTTATCCGAGTCCATGTCCCTACCCCAATTCCTCCTGCCTACCAAGATCCAATGTACCATACTTGCGAATATTTTGAACTTGGTAAGAGGGAGATTTTGAAAAAACACTGGGGTATTGATTTTCCCCGTTGAGTTACATTGAAAAAGAGGAGATTGTAGACAGGAAACAGATCAAATAAAGCCCATTTGAACTTAAAAACATTGGATGTTTCCTGGCTGAAACGGGTCTGTTGGCATGTATGGTTATACTACCACTGCCTCTTCCTTCTGCCCACAATGGTCTATTATATTGCCACAGCCTCTCTTGCCAGTCCTGTATTGTTGGTTTGTTGCCCCTGCCCCCCTTTCCACTGCCCTCCATAGTCTGTTGTGCTGCCACTGCCCTTCCTGCCTGCCCAGTGTGGTCAAATTGTTGCCTCTGCACTCTCCTACCTGCCTTCAATTTTCAGAGTCCGTGCCCCTGGCCTCTGACTCTCAACAGTATCCAAATGAACAACTAGATTGCTAACATTCTATATTTATTACAAAAGTGTGGAACGCCTGACGTCATCTTGATGTAATCAAATCTGTAATACCTAGAGTATTTCCTTTAGATATTACATATATGAGAGGGTCTTAGTTGCATCAAAATTATGGTTAGTGCTCTAAAAAAATAAAATGAGGACATATTTTCTGAGTTTTCAAATAGCGACAAAGAACTTTTCAATTATTTGTAATCTTTATGTTTTTTATCCAGTTGACCATTTGATTAAATGTTGCACCTAGGGGAGAGGATGTGGTGTTACTTCCAGAGCTGCAGACTTTGCAACTGGGGAACCAGGTTGGAGTTTTTGCTTCAGCTCAACATTCTATGATTCTGGTCAAATCACTTAATCTCCCCATGTCTACAACCAAACAAAATGAATTTGATCTTGTGTGATGTAACCAATGCTCATGTAAAGCACTCCAATATCTGACATGTCTGCACTATATACAACTGCAAATACACAAAAAATAAGTGTTTTGCACACTTCTGTCATTGGGCTACATGTGGGCTACATCTGGGTGATATTTGTGCTGCATTTGGGCTCTATTGTCTCTGGTGGCCATCTTGGGAGATTTATTTGTTATGTAGTTTCCTAATTTCCTCATTTACTGCAGTCTCCTCAGTAGGAAATGCTTTCAGTTTTTCACTTTGATTCCATCAAGAAGGTATTCAGATATGTCACACATTTGCCATAAATTCTGAATGTTAGCACTCTAGTTGCTCATTAGATCACTGTAGTAAAGCTACTGCTCACCACGGAAGTCTGCTGCTGGTATTAAAAGTGCATGTTTCAGTCTGCATATCAGAATTTTTTAATGAAATAGAAGAGGATTTGAGAAGTCACTCAAAATGTGCCCTAATTTTTCTTCCTTCAGCACTAATCATAATTTCTATGGCAAAATGAACCCCCTCATTGTGTTCCTTTTTCAATTAAATGTTTTAAGTGTCACCAGTTTATTCCAATCAAGATGGATTCAGGTGTGCCATACTTTTGTCATAAGTAAGACAGTAAGCGCTCTAGTTGTTTTTAAGAACACTCTGGGACATTCTGTCATTGGGCTATACTTGGGCTACATCTGGGTGATATTTGGGCTACATTTGGGCTCTTTGGCTCTGGTGGCCATCTTGGGAGTTTTATTTGTTACGAAGTTTCCTAATTTCCTCATTTACTGCAGTCTCCTCAGTGGGAATACTTTCAGTTTTTTATTTTGGTTCCATCAAAAAGGCATTCAGATGTGTCACACATTTGCCATCAATTCTGAATGTTAGCACTCTAGTTGCTCATTAGATCACTGTAGTAAAACTACTGCTCACCAGGGAAGTCTGCTGCTGGTATTCAAAGTGCATGTTTCAGTCTGCATGTCAGAATTTGTTTATGAAATAGAAGAGGATTTGAGAAGTCAAAATGTGCCCTAATTTTTCTTTCTGCAGAACTAATCATAAATTCTATGGCAAAATGAACCCCCTCATTTTGTTCCTTTGTACATTAAATGTTTTAAGTGTTACCACTTTATTCCAATCGAGATGGCTTCAGGTGTCCCATACTTTTGTCATAAGTAAGACTGTTAGCGCTCTAGTTGTTCGTTAGAACACTCTGGGACATTCTGTCATTGGGCTATACTTGGGCTACATCTGGGTGATATTTGGGCTACATTTGGGCTCTTTTGTCTCTGGTGGCCATCTTGGGAGATTTATTTGTTATGAAGTTTCCTAATTTCCTCATTTACTGCAGTCGCCTCAGTAGGGAATACTTTCAGTTTTTTACTTTGGTTCCATCAAGAAGGTATTCAAATGTGTCACACATTTGCCATAAATTCTGAATGATAGCACTCTAGTTCCTCATTAGATCACTGTAGTAAAGCTGCTGCTCACCAGGGAAGTCTGCTGCTGGTATTCAAAGTGCATGTTTCAGTCTGCATGTCAGAATTTTTTTATGAAATAGAAGAGAATTTGAAAAGTCAAAATGTGCCCTAATTTTTCTTTCTGCAGAACTAATCATAATTTCTATGGCAAAATGAACCCCCTCATTTTGTTCCTTTGAAAATTAAATGTTTTAAGTGTTACCACTTTATTCCAATCGAGATGGCTTCAGGTGTCCCATACTTTTGTCATAAGTAAGACTGTTACCCCTCTAGTTGTTTGTTAGAACACTCTGGGACATTCTGTCATTGGGCTAAACTTGGGCTACATCTGGGTGATATTTGGGCTACATTTGGGCTCTTTTGTCTCTGGTGGCCATTTTGGGAGACTTATTTGTTATGATGTTTCCTAATTTCCTCATTTACTACAGTCTTCTCAGTAGGAAATACTTTCAGTTTTTTACTTTGATTCCATCAAGAAGGCATTCAGATGTGTCAGACATTTGCCATAAATTCAGAATGTTAGCACTCTAGTTGCTTATTAGATCACTGTAGTAAAGCTTCTGCTCACCAGGGAAGTCTCCTGCTGGTATTCAAAGTGCATGTTTCAGTCTTCATGTCAGAATTTTTTAATGAAATAGAGGAGGATTTGAGAAGTCACTAAAAATGTGCCCTAATTTTTCTTTCTGCAGCACTAATCATACGTTCTATGGCAAAATGAACCCCCTCATGTTGTTCCTTTTTAAATTAAATATTTTAAGAGTTACCACTTTATTCCAACCAAGATGGCTTCAGGTGTGCCATACGTTTGTCATAAGTAGGACTGTTAGCGCTCTAGTTGTTCTTTAGAACACTCTGGGAAGCTGCAGTAGAACACAAAGGAATCAACTGACAGTCTCTGCCCTTGTTGGATGTACATGTTTTACTGAGAATGTCAGACTTCATTTTCACATGACTGAGAAAGATAATGTGAATTTACAGAAAATATGCTCTCAGTTTAGCTTATAGATCACCTTCCAAACGTCTGTGGGAAAAGCATGAGAAAATAGTTTTCTCTCAAACATGATTCATGATATCACAGCAGAAGGCTTTTTCACATGGTAAAATGACCTTAGACACACCACAATTCCTAAAATGAGTATGGTACCATCAACAAATGATTTATAATGTAACTAAAGTCTTAAAACCTTCTATTAACTGCAATGCTTTTTAATGAGGTGCTATCATGTATATTGGTCCCAAGATGGCTGCCAACACTTCTTGGATGAAGTGCTGACAGTCAATCAGATCTCACGATGAGATGTGTGGTTAGACTCCGCCCAGATATATATGTGATTTTACTTTTGATTTTCTCAGGAACTACTGAACGGATTTACACCATTTAAGCAAAAGGCACGAGTCTGAACTGAGGACTACCTCTTTGCCAAATTTGGTGTAATTCCGTTCAGCACTTCGGGCTGTAGCTGCGTCAACAGGTCCTATGGGAAAATGCATGGGGAAAACGTGTGTTGGGACCCCCCTTTTTTCTCGGCCCCCGCTTGACGAATCACCGTGAAATTTTCAGGATAGGAGCGGACCAGAGCTGGCCAAAAGTTTGGAAAATTTTGCGAAGATTCATCAATCGACGCCAACGTTATTCCAAATAGAATGTTGCAGATTTCCTATGGAAAATAGGTTCTAACTATAACTACCTACTGGCGACTGCCAGTAGGTAATATACATATATATATATCACTGAAAAAACCAAAGGTTTCAAGGGGCGTTATAGTTGGGAATTGGCATTTAAAAAACCTTAGAAATTCACTGAAAAAACCATATAGTTAGATATATAGAGTCAGTCACGCACCTACTAAATCATCCATTCACACACTTATACACCCACTCATTCTTCCATAGGTTTTTCCCTATATATATATTAAACATATTTAAAATTTACAGAAACACACACTCACTGGATGACGTCATCAGTGATGTCATCAGTGATGTCATTTCAGACGTCATCAGTGATGTCATGAGTGATGTCACTGACCATGTCATGAGTGATGTAATATGTGACATCATCAGCAATGCATTGCGGGGGCATGAGTTATAGTAACCTGAACTAACTATAACAGGGGAATTGCTAGGGTTTTGTACAAGGGAAATGTCCAGCTAACTATAACACCCTTTGTTTTTTTCAGTGAATTTCAAAGGTTTTTTATATGCTAATTCCTAACTATATCAGGCCTGAAACCTATGTTTTTTCAGTGAATTTCAAAGGTTTTGTAAATGACAATTTTTAATGTATTAATTGTTATACTGATTTTTTGATACTGATTTACTACATTTTTTAAACTATTTATTTTTAGATTTTTTTTTAATTAAATTATAATTACATTATACATTACAATACAAAATATACTTTCTCAGAATGAATTACTTTAGTTTAAATACTTGGCAAATAGGCAACAGACTTTTAAGTACAGTAGTTACAGTTGTTGCAATGGGCAACACAATTTCAAACACAAAGCAACATTGAGCTCAATGTGAATTTCTAGTTCAATGCAATTAGTTACTTTATGGATTACTTTTCTAACCACAGGACTGGATCCTAGATTCAGTCCTTGGAAATCTCCTGTAAACCGTTGAGTAAAAGCGCTTTGGTTACAGTAGTAATTTTTAAGGAATATTATTGTATTTTAAAACTTGACACTTAGAAACTTTTCCCCATAGAATCACCAATGTTATCCTATGGCAGAAAATTCACTAAGCAGGTAAGTAGTGTTATCGTTTCTTTTTCTTACTCAGTGGTGGATCCTGGATCCAGCACTGGCCAACCTCCTGTAAACAGTTGAAAGAATGTGTTTAACCCCTTCGATGCTCATGACGGAACGGTTCCGTCATGAGCATTGGTTGAGCTGTGCTCATGACGGAACCGCTCCGTCATGAGCACAGCCCCTGGGGGAAGCGCTGGCGCTCCCCCCCTGGGGCATCGATCGTGCCCCCACAGAGGGGGATGGCAGCGTAAGAGTTTCCGCTGCCACCCCCGAGCCCCCCCTCACTTCCTGATGACGTCAGCGCGCACAGCGCGCGCCGGCGTCATCAGGAAGCGTTGGACGCGCTGGAATTCATTTCTTCCAGCGCGTCCAACGGGAAGGGTAAGTGTTTTGGTGCTGTGTTGCGGGGGGCGGAATTCCAGGGCCTTGAGGCATCGGGGGAGAGGAAAGAGTATTTCCTCTCCCCTGATGTCTCAATGCTGGGCATTCCTGTCCCACGATCGCGCACAGCGTCGCGATCGTGGGACAGGAATGCCCCCACTAGACCGCAGGGATGTTGTTTTTGGCCATTTTGGAAGCGACCCCTTGGGCAAGGGTCGCTTCCCTGGGGGTGATTTTGTGAAAGACTTTTCTGCCCCCCCTGGGGGCAGATCGGTCCACTTTCGGTCCGTTTCTGCCCCCAGGGGGGGCAGAAAAGCCCACTAGACACCAGGGAATTTCGTAATATTGTTATGGGAAGCGACCCCTTGGGCAAGGGTCGCTTCCCTGGGGAATAATTACTCCACAGACTTTTCTGGCCCCAGGGGGGGGGCAGAAAACCCCTTTGTGTCGCTTCCAGGGGGCAATTTTTATAATATGTATTTGGCCCACCCGCCCCGGGACAGAGTAGCCTTTTTTTTCCCTTCTGTTTTTTCCCTGCTGTTTTCTGCCCCACCTGGAACATAACCCGATTGACCATTTGGGTAGTAATATAGCATGTTGTAATGTTTATTGTTTTATTTTTTGTGAATCGCAATAGTAATGTTTTTTTTTTTTTACTTTTTTGTTCTAGGTGAAGACTTTTGCTCTTTTCAGTTTGCCGTGTTGTTTCTGGCGGTTCTGCTGTTTGTGTAGTTTGGTAAGAGACTCTTTTTTGTACAATGTAAATGTGTTTGATTTCTCTGCATGAATTTTTTTTGCACCCGCGGCAGGCAAGGACAACAAACGTAGTGAGGCGACATTTGGGATAGGCAATGTTGATGTCGCCTCACTACGTTTTGGGCCCTTGCCTGCCGCGGGTACTTGGGCCTCCCACACAAGTGAGGCACCATTTTTACCGGGAGACCTGGGGGAACGCTGGGTGGTGGTAAATTTGTGTGAGCCCGGTGATGCCACTACTTTCCCACCCCAAAATGTGTGAAAAAGTGATTTTTTCAGCAAAAATTGAGGTTTGCAGGGGATTCTGGGTAAGGAAACGTTGGGGGATCCACGCAAGCCATACCTCCCTGGAAGCCGCCGGGTGTCTAGTTTTCAGAAATGCGTGGGTTTGGTAGGTTTCCCTAGATGGCCGCCGAGCACCAGGCCAAAAACCAAAGTGACCCCCCCTTGCAAAACCAGGTGGTTTTGCCATAGGCCATTTTGATGTCGCCTCACTATGTTTTGGGCCCTTGCCTGCCGCGGGTACTTGGGCCTCCCACACAAGTGAGGCACCATTTTTACCGGGAGACCTTGGGGAACGCTGGGTGGTGGTAAATTTGTGTGAGCCCGGTGATGCCACTACTTTCCCACCCCAAAATGTGTGAAAAAAGTGATTTTTTCAGCAAAAATTGAGGTTTGCAGGGGATTCTGGGTAAGGAAACGTTGGGGGATCCACGCAAGCCATACCTCCCTGGAAGCCGCCGGGTGTCTAGTTTTCAGAAATGCATGGGTTTGGTAGGTTTCCCTAGATGGCCGCCGAGCACCGGGCCAAAAACCAAAGTGACCCCCCTTGCAAAACCAGGTGGTTTTGCCATAGGCCATTTTGATGTCGCCTCACTACGTTTTGGGCCCTTGCCTGCCGCGGGTACTTGGGCCTCCCACACAAGTGAGGCACCATTTTTACCGGGAGACCTGGGGGAACGCTGGGTGGTGGTAAATTTGTGTGAGCCTGGTGATGCCACTACTTTCCCACCCCAAAATGTGTGAAAAAAGGGATTTTATCAGCAAAAATTGAGGTTTGCAGGGGATTCTGGGTAAGGAAACGTTGGGGGATCCACGCAAGCCATACCTCCCTGGAAGCCGCCGGGTGTCTAGTTTTCAGAAATGCATGGGTTTGGTAGGTTTCCCTAGATGGCCGCCGAGCACCGGGCCAAAAACCAAAGTGACCCCCCTTGCAAAACCACGTGGTTTTGCGATAGGCCATTTTGATGTCGCCTCACTACGTTTTGGGCCCTTGCCTGCCGGGGGTACTTGGGCCTCCCACACAAGTGAGGCACCATTTTTACCGGGAGACCTGGGGGAACGCTGGGTGGTGGTAAATTTGTGTGAGCCCGGTGATGCCACTACTTTCCCACCCCAAAATGTGTGAAAAAAGTGATTTTTTCAGCAAAAATTGAGGTTTGCAGGGGATTCTGGGTAAGGAAACGTTGGGGGATCCACGCAAGCCATACCTCCCTGGAAGCCGCCGGGTGTCTAGTTTTCAGAAATGCGTGGGTTTGGTAGGTTTCCCTAGATGGCCGCCGAGCACCAGGCCAAAAACCAAAGTGACCCCCCCTTGCAAAACCAGGTGGTTTTGCCATAGGCCATTTTGATGTCGCCTCACTATGTTTTGGGCCCTTGCCTGCCGCGGGTACTTGGGCCTCCCACACAAGTGAGGCACCATTTTTACCGGGAGACCTGGGGGAACGCTGGGTGGTGGTAAATTTGTGTGAGCCCGGTGATGCCACTACTTTCCCACCCCAAAATGTGTGAAAAAAGTGATTTTTTCAGCAAAAATTGAGGTTTGCAGGGGATTCTGGGTAAGGAAACTTTGGGGGATCCACGCAAGCCATACCTCCCTGGAAGCCGCCGGGTGTCTAGTTTTCAGAAATGCATGGGTTTGGTAGGTTTCCCTAGATGGCCGCCGAGCACCGGGCCAAAAACCAAAGTGACCCCCCTTGCAAAACCAGGTGGTTTTGCCATAGGCCATTTTGATGTCGCCTCACTACGTTTTGGGCCCTTGCCTGCCGCGGGTACTTGGGCCTCCCACACAAGTGAGGCACCATTTTTACCGGGAGACCTGGGGGAATGCTGGGTGGTGGTAAATTTGTGTGAGCCTGGTGATGCCACTACTTTCCCACCCCAAAATGTGTGAAAAAAGTGATTTTTTCAGCAAAAATTGAGGTTTGCAGGGGATTCTGGGTAAGGAAACGTTGGGGGATCCACGCAAGCCATACCTTCCTGGAAGCCGCTGGGTATCTAGTTTTCAGAAATGCATGGGTTTGGTAGGTTTCCCTAGATGGCCGCCGAGCACCGGGCCAAAAACCAAAGTGACCCCCTTGCAAAACCAGGTGGTTTTGCCATAGGCCATTTTGATGTCGCCTCACTACGTTTTGGGCCCTTGCCTGCCGCGGGTACTTGGGCCTCCCACACAAGTGAGGCACCTTTTTACCGGGAGACCTGGGGGAACGCTGGGTGGTGGTAAATTTGTGTGAGCCCGGTGATGCCACTACTTTCCCACCCCAAAATGTGTGAAAATAGTGATTTTTTCAGCTAAAATTGAGGTTTGCAGGGGATTCTGGGTAAGGAAACGTTGGGGGATCCACGCAAGCCATACCTACCTGGAAGCCGCCGGGTGTCTAGTTTTCAGAAATGCATGGGTTTGGTAGGTTTCCCTAGATGGCCGCCGAGCACCGGGCCAAAAACCAAAGTGACCCCCCTTGCAAAACCAGGTGGTTTTGCCATAGGCCATTTTGATGTCGCCTCACTACGTTTTGGGCCCTTGCCTGCCGCGGGTACTTGGGCCTCCCACACAAGTGTGGCACCATTTTTACCGGGAGACCTGGGGGAACGCTGGGTGGTGGTAAATTTGTGTGAGCCCGGTGATGCCACTACTTTCCCACCCCAAAATGTGTGAAAAAAGTGATTTTTTCACACATAAATTGAGGTTTGCAGGGGATTCTGGGTAAGGAAACGTTGGAGGATCCACGCAAGCCATACCTCCCTGGAAGCCGCCGGGTGTCTAGTTTTCAGAAATGTGTGGGTTTGGTAGGTTTCCCTAGATGGCCGCCGAGCACCGGGCCAAAAACCAAAGTGACCCCCCTTGCAAAACCAGGTGGTTTTGCCATAGGCCATTTTGATGTCGCCTCACTAAGTTTTGGGCCCTTGCCTGCCGCGGGTACTTGGGCCTCCCACACAAGTGAGGCACCATTTTTACCGGGAGACCTGGGGTAACACTGGGTGGTGGTAAATTTGTGTGAGCCTGGTGATGCCACTACTTTCCCACCCCAAAATGTGTGAAAAAAGGGATTTTTTCAGCAAAAATTGAGGTTTGCAGGGGATTCTGGGTAAGGAAACGTTGGGGGATCCACGCAAGCCATACCTCCCTGGAAGCCGCCGGGTGTCTAGTTTTCAGAAATGCGTGGGTTTGGTAGGTTTCCCTAGATGGCCACCGAGCACCGGGCCAAAAACCAAAGTGACCCCCCTTGCAAAACCAGGTGGTTTTGCCATAGGCCATTTTGATGTCGCCTCACTACGTTTTGGGCCCTTGCCTGCCGCGGGTACTTGGGCCTCCCACACAAGTGAGGCACCATTTTTACCGGGAGACCTGGGGGAACGCTGGGTGGTGGTAAATTTGTGTGAGCCCAGTGATGCCACTACTTTCCCACCCCAAAATGTGTGAAAAAAGTGATTTTTTCACACATAAATTGAGGTTTGCAGGGGATTCTGGGTAAGGAAACGTTGGGGGATCCACGCAAGCCATACCTTCCTGGAAGCCGCCGGGTGTCTAGTTTTCAGAAATGCGTGGGTTTGGTAGGTTTCCCTAGATGGCCGCCGAGCACCGGGCCAAAAACCAAAGTGAGCCCCCTTGCAAAACCAGGTGGTTTTGCCATAGGCCATTTTGATGTCACCTCACTACGTTTTGGGCCCTTGCCTGCCGCGGATACTTGGGCCTCCCACACAAGTGAGGCACCATTTTTACCGGGAGACCTGGGGGAACGCTGGGTGGTGGTAAATTTGTGAGAGCCCTGTGATGCCACTACTTTCCCACCCCAAAATGTGTGAAAAAAGTGATTTTTTAACACATAAATTGAGGTTTGCAGGGGATTCTGGGTAAGGAAACGTTGGGGGATCCACGCAAGCCATACCTCCCTGGAAGCCGCCGGGTGTCTAGTTTTCAGAAATGCATGGGTTTGGTAGGTTTCCCTAGATGGCCGCCGAGCACCGGGCCAAAAACCAAAATGACCCCCCTTGCAAAACCAGGTGGTTTTGCCATAGGCCATTTTGATGTCGCCTCACTACGTTTTGGGCCCTTGCCTGCCGCGGGTACTTGGGCCTCCCACACAAG
Source organism: Triturus cristatus (assembly GCF_964204655.1). Taxonomy (NCBI): domain Eukaryota; kingdom Metazoa; phylum Chordata; class Amphibia; order Caudata; family Salamandridae; genus Triturus; species Triturus cristatus. The sequence continues at coordinate 1,196,158,481 of NC_140591.1, forward strand.
TGAGGCACCATTTTTACCGGGAGACCTGGGGGAACGCTGGGTGGTGGTAAATTCGTGTGAGCCCGGTGATGCCACTACTTTCCCACCCCAAAATGTGTGAAAAAAGTGATTTTTTCATCAAAAATTGAGGTTTGCAGGGGATTCTGGGTAAGGAAACGTTGGGGGATCCACGCAAGCCATACTTCCTTGGAAGCCGCCGGGTGTCTAGTTTTCAGAAATGTCTGGGTTTGGTAGGTTTCCCTAGGTGCCGGCAGGGCTAGGGTTCAAAAAGTACAGCTAGTCCCTTTGCCAAAAAAGGGTCATTTTTCACTGCAAAATTGAGGTGTGACCACGTTGCGTTTTGCGCCATTTCCTGTTGCGGGCACTAGGCCGACCCGCACAAGTGAGGTACCATTTTTCTCGTAGGACTTTGGGGAACGCGGGGTGGGTGGAAATTTGTGGATCCACTCAGATTCCAGAACTTTCCATCCCAGAAATGTGGGGAAAATGTTTTTTTTTTGTAATTTTTTTAGGTTTGCAAGGGATTCTGGGTAAAAGACCATGGTGGGAGGCAGTCAAGTCACCCCATCCTGGATTCCCCTGGGTGTCTAGTTTTCAAAAATGTATAGGTTTGCTAGGTTTCCCTAGGTGCCGGCAGGGCTAGGGTTCAAAAACTACAGCTAGTCACTTTGCCAAAAAAGGGTCATTTTTCACTGCAAAATTGAGGTGTGACCACGTTGCGTTTTGCGCCGTTTCCTGTCGCGGGCACTAGGCCGACCCGCACAAGTGAGGTACCATTTTTCTCGTAGGACTTTGGGGAATGCGGGGTGGGTGGAAATTTGTGGATCCACGCAGATTCCAGAACTTTCCATCCCAGAAATGTGGGGAAAATGTGTTTTTTTTGTCATTTTTTTACGTTTGCAAGGGATTCTGGGTAACAGACCATGGTGGGAGGCAGTCAAGTCACCCCATCCTGGATTCCGCTGGGTGTCTAGTTTTCAAAAATGTATAGGTTTGCTAGGTTTCCCCAGGTTCCGGCAGGGCTAGGGTTCAAAAACTACAGCTAGTCACTTTGCCAAAAAAGGGTCATTTTTCACTGCAAAATTGAGGTGTGACCACGTTGCGTTTTGCGCCGTTTCCTGTCGCGGGCACTAGGCCGACCCGCACAAGTGAGGTACCATTTTTCTCGTAGGACTTTGGGGAACGCGGGGTGGGTGGAAATTTGTGGATCCACGCAGATTCCAGAACTTTCCATCCCAGAAATGTGGGGAAAATGTTTTTTTTTTTGTCATTTTTTTAGGTTTGCAAGGGATTCTGGGTAACAGACCATGGTGGGAGGCAGTCAAGTCACCCCATCCTGGATTCCCCTGGGTGTCTAGTTTTCAAAAATGTATAGGTTTGCTAGGTTTCCCTAGGTGCCGGCAGGGCTAGGGTTCAATAACTACAGCTAGTCACTTTGCCAAAAAAGGGTCATTTTTCACTGCAAAATTGAGGTGTGACCACGTTGCGTTTTGCGCCGTTTCCTGTCGCGGGCACTAGGCCGACCCGCACAAGTGAGGTACCATTTTTCTCGTAGGACTTTGGGGAATGCGGGGTGGGTGGAAATTTGTGGATCCACGCAGATTCCAGAACTTTCCATCCCAGAAATGTGGGGAAAATGTGTGTTTTTTTGTCATTTTTTTAGGTTTGCAAGGGATTCTGGGTAACAGACCATGGTGGGAGGCAGTCAAGTCACCCCATCCTGGATTCCCCTGGGTGTCTAGTTTTCAAAAATGTATAGGTTTGCTAGGTTTCCCTAGGTGCCGGCAGGGCTAGGGTTCAAAAACTATAGCTAGTCACTTTGCCAAAAAAGGGTCATTTTTCACTGCAAAATTGAGGTGTGACCACGTTGCGTTTTGCGCCGTTTCCTGTCGCGGGCACTAGGCCGACCCGCACAAGTGAGGTACCATTTTTCTCGTAGGACTTTGGGGAACGCGGGGTGGGTGGAAATTTGTGGATCCACGCAGATTCCAGAACTTTCCATCCCAGAAATGTGGGGAAAATGTGGTTTTTTTGTCATTTTTTTACGTTTGCAAGGGATTCTGGGTAACAGACCATGGTGGGAGGCAGTCAAGTCACCCCATCCTGGATTCCCCTGGGTGTCTAGTTTTCAAAAATGTATAGGTTTGCTAGGATTCCCTAGGTGCCGGCAGGGCTAGGGTTAAAAAACTACAGCTAGTCACTTTGCCAAAAAAGGGTCATTTTTCACTGCAAAATTGAGGTGTGACCACGTTGCGTTTTGCGCCGTTTCCTGTCGCGGGCACTAGGCCGACCCGCACAAGTGAGGTACCATTTTTCTCATAGGACATTGGGGAACACGGGGTGGGTGGAAATTTGTGGATCCACGCAGATTCCAGAACTTTCCATCCCAGAAATATGGGGAAAATGTGTTTTTTTTGTCATTTTTTTAGGTTTGCAAGGGATTCTGGGTAACAGACCATGGTGGGAGGCAGTCAAGTCACCCCATCCTGGATTCCCCCGGGTGTCTAGTTTTCAAAAATGTATAGGTTTGCTAGGTTTCCCTAGGTGCCTGCAGGGCTAGGGTTCAAAAACTACAGCTAGTCACTTTGCCAAAAAAGGGTCATTTTTCACACTGCAAAATTGAGGTGTGACCACGTTGCGTTTTGTGCCGTTTCCTGTCGCGGGCACTAGGCCGACCCGCACAAGTGAGGTACCATTTTTCTTGTAGGACTTTGGGGAACGCGGGGTGGGTGGAAATTTGTGGATCCACGCAGATTCCAGAACTTTCCATCCCAGAAATGTGGGGAAAATGTGTTTTTTTTGTCATTTTTTTACGTTTGCAAGGGATTCTGGGTAACAGACCATGGTGGGAGGCAGTCAAGTCACCCCATCCTGGATTCCCCTGGGTGTCTAGTTTTCAAAAATGTATAGGTTTGCTAGGTTTCCCTAAGTGCCGGCAGGGCTAGGGTTCAAAAACTACAGCTAGTCACTTTGCCAAAAAAGGGTCATTTTTCACTGCAAAATTGAGGTGTGACCACGTTGCGTTTTGCGCCGTTTCCTGTCGCGGGCACTAGGCCGACCCGCACAAGTGAGGTACCATTTTTCTCGTAGGACTTTGGGGAACGCGGGGTGGGTGGAAATTTGTGGATCCACGCAGATTCCAGAACTTTCCATCCCAGAAATGTGGGGAAAATGTGTTTTTTTTGTCATTTTTTTACGTTTGCTAGGGATTCTGGGTAACAGACCATGGTGGGAGGCAGTCAAGTCACCCCATCCTGGATTCCCCTGGGTGTCTAGTTTTCAAAAATGTATAGGTTTGCTAGGTTTCCCTAAGTGCCGGCAGGGCTAGGGTTCAAAAACTACAGCTAGTCACTTTGCCAAAAAAGGGTCATTTTTCACTGCAAAATTGAGGTGTGACCACGTTGCGTTTTGCGCCGTTTCCTGTCGCGGGCACTAGGCCGACCCGCACAAGTGAGGTACCATTTTTCTCGTAGGACTTTGGGGAACGCGGGGTGGGTGGAAATTTGTGGATCCACGCAGATTCCAGAACTTTCCATCCCAGAAATGTGGGGAAAATGTGTTTTTTTGGTAATTTTTTTACGTTTGCAAGGGATTCTGGGTAACAGACCATGGTGGGAGGCAGTCAAGTCACCCCATCCTGGATTCCCCTGGGTGTCTAGTTTTCAAAAATGTATAGGTTTGCTAGGTTTCCCTAGGTGCCGGCAGGGCTAGGGTTCAAAAACTACAGCTAGTCACTTTGCCAAAAAAGGGTCATTTTTCACTGCAAAATTGAGGTGTGACCACGTTGCGTTTTACGCCATTTCCTGTCGCGGGCACTAGGCCGACCCGCACAAGTGAGGGACCATTTTTCTCGTAGGACTTTGGGGAACGCGGGGTGGGTGGAAATTTGTGGATCCACGCAGATTCCAGAACTTTCCATCCCAGAAATGTGGGGAAAATGTGTTTTTTTGGTCATTTTTTTACGTTCGCAAGGGATTCTGGGTAACAGACCATAGAGGGAGGCAGTCAAGTCACCCCATCCTGGATTCCCCTGGGTGTCTACTTTTCAAAAATGTATAGGTTTGCTAAGTTTCCCTAGGTGCCGGCAGGGCTAGGGTTCAAAAACTACAGCTAGTCACTTTGCCAAAAAGGGGTCATTTTTCACTGCAAAATTGAGGTGTGACCACCTTGCGTTTTGCACCGTTTCCTGTCGCGGCCACTAGGCCGACCGACACAAGTGAGGTACCAGTTTTCTCGTAGGACTTTGGGGAACGTGGGGTGGGTGGAATTTTGTGGATCCACGCAGATTCCAGAACTTTCCATCCCAGAAATGTGGGGAAAATGTGTTTTTTTTGTCATTTTTTTATGTTTGCAAGGGATTCTGGGTAACAGACCATGGTGGGAGGCAGTCAAGTCACCCCATCCTGGATTCCCCTGGGTGTCTAGTTTTCAAAAATGTATAGGTTTGCTAGGTTTCCCTAGGTGCCGGCAGGGCTAGGGTTCAAAAACTACAGCTAGACTCTTCGCAAAAAAGGGGTCATTTTTCACTGCAAAATTGAGGTGTGACCACGTTGCGTTTTGCGCCGTTTCCTGTCGCGGGCACTAGGCCGACCTGCACAAGTGAGGTACCATTTTTCTCGTAGGACTTTGGGGAACGCGGGGTGGGTGGAAATTTGTGGATCCACGCAGATTCCAGAACTTTCCATCCCAGAAATGTGGGGAAAATGTGTTTTTTTGTCATTTTTTTACGTTTACAAGGGATTCTGGGTAACAGACCATGGTGGGAGGCAGTCAAGTCACCCCATCCTGGATTCCCCTGGGTGTCTAGTTTTCAAAAATGTATAGGTTTGCTAGGTTTCCCTAGGTGCCGGCAGGGCTAGGGTTCAAAAACTACAGCTAGACTCTTCGCAAAAAAAGTGTAAAATTTGAGTGTGAAAATGTGGTGTGTTCAGCTTAGGTTTTGAGCCACTTCCTGTCGTGGGCACTATGCCTACCCACACAAGTGAGGTACCATTTTTATCGGGAGACTTAGGGTAGTTCAGATTTGTAAAGCAACTGTTATTACCTATTGATTTTGGATGCATTTCTCCCTTCCAAATGAAAGACATTGTGTAAAAAAAAAGTCATTTTGAAAAATGACCAATAATTGTCATGCAAGTATGAGTATTCCCAATTTCGAAAATGTGCAAATATGCACTGTTTCTAAACTCTGTAGTTTGTTCCCATTTCAGAAATACATAGGTGTCTTTCATACCGATTTTTCCATGTATACAGTTTCCCACAATAATTGCTATAGACCCGGAACAAAAAAAAAAACCATTACAAAATGCTGCTCAGTTTTTTACTCTGGGTTCGTTGGCCTCTTGGTGAACCTACAAGTCCTATATATCCCCACAACCAGGAAGGTCCAGTGGATGTAACGGTACATTGCTTTCTAAGAGATGTGATAATTAGAAGAAGTTACAGGTGAAAACGTTGACTCAAAAGGCTGCTTTTTTCAACTAATTTTTAATTTTTCCTATATTTAACTGTTAGTTTCTATAAAGAAACCTTGATGGATCTACACAAATGACCCCTTGCTGAATTCAGAATTTTGTCTACTTTTCAAAAATGTATAGCTTTCCAGGGTCCATTATTGTTTCTGTACCCATTTCTACCATTAACTGGAAGGAGGTTGAAAGCACAAAAAATAGCAAAAAGAGGGTATGTCCCAGAAAAATGCCAAAACTGTGTAAAAAATGTTGGTTTTCTGACAAAATTCTGTAATTCCCTAAAAGCTGGAGAAATGGTGATTTCAGCCCCACAAACCCTTTTTTGATACCATTTGCAGAGAAAAACCCAGAAGCTTTCATTTACAGCCCGTTTTTCCCATTTTTCACAAAAAAACCAAAATTTTGCTGTATTTTGACTAATTTCTGGGAACCCTCTAGGAGAATCCACAAACCCTGGGTACCTTTAGAATCCCCATGATGTTGGAAGAAAAGGACGCAAATTTGGCGTGGATACCTAATGTGGTCAAAAAGTTACAGGGGCCTAAGCGCGCACTACCCCAAATAGCCCAAAAAAGGCTTAGCACAGGAGGGGAAAAGGCCTAGCAGCGAAGGGGTTAAGTCATACAGACGATTTTTTAGCAATATTTTTAGTTTGTGAAAATAGACACTTGGAAAATTTTCTGGTGAAAACCACACAATGGATTCCTATGGAAGGAAATACAAGTTGCTGGTAAGTATGCTTAGAATTACTTTTCAGGGTCTGTGCTGGGCTAAAAGATGCAGCACTGGGTTTTCTCCTGATTACAGGTGAGTAAATCGGAATTCGTAGTTCGGCTGATTTTAGAGGAATATTTGTACAATGGTGAAGGAAGGGGGAGGGGCCTGAGGTGACGTGTGCAAACACGCCTGGTGGCGTGTTTTAATTTGGGGAATTAATTCCTCTTCAATCCTGAGGTCCCCTGGGGGCCAACTAGCCCACCAGGTACCTCCAGTATACGCCAGGGAGCTGCATTGCAGAGAGGTATTCAGAGGCCACGCCCCTTTTTACAACACTCTGCAACACAGCTCCGTGGCGCTTACTGGAGGTACCTGGTGGGCTAGTTGGTCCCCAGGGACCCTCAGGATCGAAGAGGAATTAATTCCCCAACTTAAAACGCGCCACAGTGTGTGTTTGCACAGATCTCACCTCAGGCCCCGCCCCCTACCTTCACCACTGTGCAAACGCGCCCCGTGGGGTGTTTTAAGTTGGGGGATTAAGTCCCCTTGAATCCTGAGGTACCCTGGCGGCCAACTAGCCCACCAGGTACCTCCAGTATGCGCCAGGGTGCTGCGTTGCAGAGAGGTGTTCAGAGGCCACACCCCTTTTTACAACACTCTGCAACGCAGCTCCGTGGCACTTAGTGGAGGTACCTGGTGCGCTAGTTGTCCCCTAGGGGACCTCTGGATTGAAGAGGAATGAATTCCCCAACTTAAAACACGCCACAGGGCGTGTTTGCACAGTATCACCTCAGGCCCCACCCCCTACCTTCACCACTGTGCAAACGCGCCCCGTGGCATGTATTAAGTTGGGAGATTAAGTTCCCTTAAATCCTGAGGTCCCCTGGCGGCCAACTAGCCCACCAGGTACCTCCAGTAAGCGCCAGGGAGCTGCGTTAAAGAGAAGTGTAAAAAGGGGCATGGCCTCATTACACCTCTCTGCAACGCAGCCCCCTGGCACATACTGGAGGTTCCTGGTGGGCTAGTTGGCCCCCAGGGACCCCCAGTATTGAAGGGGATTTCGTTACCCTTCTGCAAACACGCCAGGGGGCGTGTTTGCAGAGTGATGAAAGGAGGGGCGTGGCCTCCTCCCCATCCCGTTTTTTTAAAAATGTTTCTTTTTAAGAAGGGGGGCTGTGTAGCCCCCCTTCTTTTTCTTATTTTTTGGCCCTGGGGACCCCATCCTCCAGGGCCTGCCCCCAATTTGTATTTTTTTATTAAAAAAAAAAAAAAAAGGGAAGGGGGCCACGTGGCCCCCCTCCCGAGGCCATAATTTGCCCCGGGGACCCCATCCCACGGGGCATGGCCTTTTTTTTAATTTTTGTTATTGGAGGGGGGCTGCCTTGCCCCCCTCCTGTGTCCCCTTTTGACCCCGGGGACCCCATCCCCCAGGGCCATTTTTTAAATTATTTATTTTTAGGAGGGGGGCCGCGTGGCCCCCCTCCTGGGCCACTACTCGCCCCGGGGACCCCATCCCCCAGGGCCTGGCCATCTCGTTGGGGACCATGGCGGGGGTCCCAATCCCCCCACGGTCCCAGCCGGCTCCCCGCTTCCTGCGGGAGCCGGCATTGCTTTTCCACATGGGGAGCAGCTAACATGCTGCTCCCCATGTGGAAAAGCAATCATCTTTGCTTCATTGAAGCAACAGCAGGTTTCCCTGCTCTCGCTTCAATGAAGCAAAGCAGTTTGCAATGGCAGGGTGGGAGCCGCGAGGCTCCCGCCCTGCCATTGCAAACAGCAGTGTCCCAGGGGTGGGTACCCCGGGACACTGCAGGAGCCGGCCCTGGGGGGTGGCGGTCCCCAGGGTCATCTTTGGCTCCAGGAGGGGGCCCGCGCAGCCCCCCTCCCACTAAATTTTAAGCCCCGGGGGGGTGGTGGTCCCCGGGGCTTGGGGGCCCGTAACGGACCCCCTATTTTATATAATTTGGGGAGGTGGCGGTCCCCGGGGCGTGGGGGGGCTCGAGCCCCCCCACACTTTTTTTTTCTTTCTAAACAAACATGCCCCGGGGGGTGGCAGTCCCCGGGGCTTGGGGGGACCTTTCAGCCCCCCCACCCATTTATAATGAAGCCCCGGAGGGTGGCGGTCCCCGGGGCTGCGGGGGGACCATGAGTCCCCCCGCATATTCAATCTTGGAGCCCCAGGGGTGGTGGTCCGCCGGCATACATTAAATTAAAGCCCCCGGCATACATTAAATTAAAGCCCCAGGGGGTGGCGGTCCCCGGGGCTTGGGGGGACCTTTCAGCCCCCCCACCCATTTATAATGAAGCCCCGGAGGGTGGCGGTCCCCGGGGCTGCGGGGGGACCATGAGTCCCCCCGCATATTCAATCTTGGAGCCCCGGGGGTGGTGGTCCCCGGGGCAGTGTGGGCAGGGATTGGGATGCCCCCACACTTTTTTTTTTAAATTATGCCCCCAGGATTTGGCCCCGGGGGCAAAATAGAATATATAGCGCCGAATTTATTTTTTATTTTCAGGCGAAATTCGCACAGGGTGCGCAAATCTCGACAATTTTTTTTTTATTTTATTCTTTTTTTGGCCCTGGGGGTCCTTGTGGGACCCCCTGAGCAGACCTAGAGGGTCAGGGTGTTTCTACCCTGCCCCCTTGTCGCGTTTTTCACGTTTGTTTTTTAGGTTTCTTGTGCCTCGGTTCTACCGAGGCACAAAATGGCTGCTAACACTTCCTGATCTGGAGTGTTGACAGCCAATTAGCATTCAGCTCGTGCACGGCAGGGTGCGCGCTGGGTGCGGGGAGGGTCCGCGGATCCTCCTCGGCCATAGATATATATGTACTTTTAACTGTAATTTTCTCTGGAACTACAGAACGGATTTACACCATTTAAGCAAAAGGCACAAGTCTGAACTGAGGACTACCTCTTTGCCAAATTTGGTGTAATTCCGTTCAGCAGTTCGGGCTGTAGCTGTGACAACAGGTCCTATGGGAAATTGCATGGGGAAAACGTGTTTTGGGACCCCCCTTTTTTCTCAGCCCCCGCTTGACGAATCACCGGGAAACTTTCAGGGTAGGAGCGGAGCGGAGCTGGCCAAAAGTTTGGAAAATTTCGCGAAGATTCGTCAATCGGCGCCAACGTTATTCCAAATAGAATGTTGCGGATTTCCTATGGAAAATAGGTCCTAAACCGCCAGTTGATAATATATACATCTATATATATATATATATATATATATATATATATATTATCTAGTGGATAGTTATAGTTCGGACCGTGTATCCATAGGAAATCCGCAACATTCTATTTGGAATAACTTTGGCGCCGGTTGACGAATCCTCGCAAACTTTTCAAAATAGGTGGGGCGCTCCGCTCCGCTCCTACCCTGAAAGTCTCGGGGTGATTTGTGAAGCGGGGGCCGAGAAAAAAGGGGGGTCCCAAAACGCATTTTCCCCATGCATTTTTCCATAGGACCTTTAGTCGAAGGTACAGCCCGAACGGCTGAACAGAATTACTTGAAATTTGGCAGAGAGGTAGTCCTCAGGTCAGGGAAGTGCCTTTTGCAGGTCTGGTGTCAATCTGTTCCGTAGTTCCTGAGAAAATCAAAAGTAAAATCATATATATATGTGGGCGGAGCCTAACCACACATCTCATCCTGAGATCTGATTGGCTGTCAGCACTTCATCCACAAAGTGTTGGCAGCCATCTCGGGACCAATATACATGATAGCACCTCATTAAAAAGCATTGCAGTTAATAGAAGGTTTTAAGACTTTAGTTACATTATAAATCATTTGTTGATGGTACCATACTCATTTTAGGAATTGTGGTATGTTCTAAGGTGATTTCACCATGTGAAAAAGCCTTCTGCTGGGATATCATGATTGAGAGAAAAATATTTTCTCATGCTTTTCCCACAGAGGTTTGGAAGGTGATCTATAAGCTAAACTGAGAGCTTATTTTCTGTAAATTCACATTATCTTTCTCAGTCATGTGAGAATGAAGTCTGACATTCTCAGTAAAACATGTACATCCAACAAGGGCAGAGACTGTCAGTTGATTCCTTTGTGTTCTACTGCAGCTTCCCAGAGTGTTCCAAAGAACAACTAGAGCGCTAACAGTCCTACTTAAACGTATGGCACACCTGAAGCCATCTTGCTTGGATTAAAGTGGTAACTCTTAAAACATTTAATTTAAAAAGGAACAAAATGAGGGGGTTCATTTTTCCATAAAAAGTATGATTAGTGCTGCAGAAAGCAAAATTAGGGCACATTTTGAGTGACTTCTCAAATCCTCTTCTATTTCATTAAAAAATTCTGACATGCAGACTGAAACATGCACTTTCAATACCAGCAATTCCCTGGTGAGCAGTAGCTTTACTACAGTGATCTAATGAGCAAAAAGAATGCTAACATTCTGAATTTATGGCAAATGTGTGACACATCTAAATGCCTTCTTGATGGAATCAAAGTAAAAAACTGAAAGTATTTCCTACTGAGGAGACTGCAGTAAATGAGGAAATTAGGAAACTTCATAACAAATAAGTCTCCCAAGATGGCCACCAGAGACAAAAGAGCCCAAATGTAGCCCAAATATCACCCAGATGTAGCCCAAGTATAGCCCAATGACAGAATGTCCCAGAGTGTTCTTAAAAACAACTAGAGCGCTTACTGTCTTCATTATGACAAAAGTATGGCACACCTGAAGCCATCTTGATTGGAATAAACTGGTAACACTTAAAACATTTAATTTAAAAAGGAACACAATGAGGAGGTTCATTTTGCCATAGAAATTATGATTAATGCTGAAGAAAGAAAATGAGGGCACATTTTGAGTGACTTTTCAAATCCTCTTCGATTTCATTAAAACATTCTGACATGCAGACTGAAACATGCACTTTTAATACCAGGAGCAGACTTCCATGGTGAACAGTAGTTTTACTACAGTGATCTAATGAGCAACTAGAGTGCTAACATTCAGAATTTATAGCAAATGTGTGACATATCTGAATACCTTCATGATGGAATCAAAGTAAAAAATTGAAAGCATTTCCTACTGAGACTGCAGTACATGAGGAAATTAGGAAACTTCATAACAAATAAATCTCCCAAGATGGCCACCGGAGACAAAAGAGCCCAAATGTAGCCCAAAATCACCCAGATGTAGCCCAAATATAGCCCAATGACAGAAGTGTGCAAAACACTTATTATTTTGTGTTTTTGCAGTGTTATATAGTGCAGACTTGTCAGGTATTGGAGTGCTTTACATGAGCATTGGTTACATCACACAAGAACAAATTCATTTTGGTTGTAGACATGGGGAGATTAAGTGATTTGACCAGAATCACAGAATGTCGAGCTGAAGCAGAAACTCCAACCTGGTTCCCCAGTTGCAAAGTCTGCAGTTCTGGAAGTAACACCACATCCTCTCCCCTAAGTGCAACATTTAATCAAGTGGTCAACTGGATAAAAAAACATAAAGATAACAAATAATTTAAAAGTGCTTTGTCGCTATTTGAAAACTCAGAAAATATGTCCTTATTTTAGTCTTTTAGAGCACTAACCATAATTTTGATGCCAATAAGACCCTCTCATATATGTAATTTCTAAAGGAAATGCTCTAGGTATTACAGTTTTGATTACATCAAGATGACGTCAGGCGTTCCACACTTTTGTAATAAATATAGAATGTTAGCAATCTAGTTGTTCATTAGGATACTGTTGAGAAGCAGAGGCCAGGGGCACGGACTCTGAAAATTGAAGGCAGGTAGGAGGGTGCAAAGGCAACAATTTAACCACACTGAGCAGGCAGGAAGGGCCGTGGCAGCACAACAGACTATGGAGGGCAGTGGAAAGGGGGGCAGGGGCAACAAACCAACAATACAGGACTTGCAAGAGAGGCTGTGGCAATGTAATAGACCATTGTGGGCAGAAGGAAGAGGCAATGGTAGTACAACCATACATGCCAACAGACCCGATTCAGCCAGGAAACGTCCAATGTTTTTAAGCTCAAATGGGCTTTATTTGATCTGTCTCCTGTCTACAATCTCCTCTTTTTCAATGTAACTCAAAGGGGAAAATCAATACCCCAGTTTTTTTTCAATATCTCCCTCTTACCAAGTTCAAAATGTTCGCAAGTATGGTACATTGGATCATGGAAGGAAATGGGGTAGGGACATGGACTTGGATAACAGAGGACAGGAGGGACATGGAGAGGTGCACCAAACTGACCCTGCAGGGCAGGCATCAGGGTTTGCAGCAGCACAATACACCACACAGGGCATGCGGGACGAGAGTGCAGCACAACAATCCATAGAAAGCAAGAGGGAGGGGACAGGACCATGTACATGGACAGCAGATAACAGAGGGGCAAGAGGCAATGGTAGCTAGCTGACCATAATGGACAGACAGGAGAGAAAGCTGCAGCATAACAGACCATAAAGGGCAGGAGGGACGGATCAGAGGCATTACAATGGAACAGACAAGCCAGGAGGGAGGGAGTAGGGGTCTGCACATGTAAACAGAGGGCTGGGGGCAAGGGAGCAGGGCAGGAGCAGCAAGATAGCCATTGAGGTCAGGCAGGATGGGCACTAGAAGCAAGACACACCATGAAGAGCAACAGTGAGACTGTGATGGCATACACACAGACCATGGAGGGAAGGTGGGAGGGGGTCAGGGGCAGCTAACTGACCACACAGGGAAGGTGGGAGGGGCCATGACAGCACAGAAGACCATGCATGGCAAGTGGGAGGGTTAGTGGCAGCACAATGGCTATGATGGGCAAGAAGGAGGGTGCAGGGGCATGCACAAAGGACGATGGAGGATAGAAGGGAGGGTCAGGACCTGTGCACAGACAAGAAAGTTCAGGGGAAGGGGCCTCACAACAGACCGCATGGGGCAGGCAGGAGGAGCAGTTGCAGCACAACAGACCAGGGAGGGCAGAAGGGTGTGGCAGTACAATGAACCATGTAGGACAGGAGGAAGAGGATAGGGGCATGGCATGTGGACAGGCAGGGTGGAGGTGGCAGGGACAGGTTACAGTCATCTGACAATGCTAGGCAGGTGGGAGGGGAGTGGCAGCTCAACAGAACACTCAGAGTAGATAGGAGTGGCAGGTCCATGGAACATGGTAGGCAAAAAGGATGGAGCAGGGGCATGCACAAAGACATCGGAGGGCAGGGGGAAGGAGAATAGGGGCAGCAAGCGAAGCACAGAGTTTAAGCAGGAGGTCAATGATGGGGCATAGAATTGGGCAATGGAGGGCAGGAGGAGTGGACTGGTACATCATACTAAATTGAGGGCAGTGGAAGCACATCAGACCATGCATGGCAGGAGGGAGGAGGCTAGTCCATGGATTCACACAACAGAGGATAGGGAGGAGGGGGATGGGGCAGCAAGCTAACTGTTCAGAGAAGGCAGGTATTAGGAACTTTATTGTTTTTAAAACGTGTGTCTGTGCGAACTACTTAAAATATGAACAAGTATGCAGCATAATCTCACTTTTATTCAGGAAGAAGAGGACGTTTGTGACTGTGACTCCGGGCTCACTTGGCAGAAACACCCCCTGACCCTCCACCCCCTATCGCAAAATGTAATGCCCGTGAAAAGGGTGGGTGAACAAAGTGTTATATAGAACATAGTCCTGAGAGCACGATTGAAAATGAAAACTAGATATAGTGTATGGTATAAACTATGCATCAAAAAGTGTGATATAAGATGAACCGGGCGTGAAATATAATATGCAATACATTGTGCGCAATGACAGATTCATTGGAGAGCGCGAGATAGCACAGGCACTAGCGCATGCTATGCGATATGCGCCTTGGAGTGTAATATGCACAGGGCAGTGTTGTGTAACCTAACTAGTCTCTAAAGTTGTAATATAAAATATGTGCTGGGGAGTGTAACGTTGCATATGCACTGTGACAAAGATATGGATCCCAGATTGTAATATGTATGGCATAGCACTGTGCGTTATAACATAGGCATCGAGGAAGGCACGTTAGATGGGGCAATATAACCCGTGCGAAGACAAGTGTGGCATGACATATTCACGGGGTGGTGTTACAGTGCACATGGGCTAGAGAGTGTCATAGCATATGTACTAGCTAGTGGAATACAACACAGAGGTGTGTGGCACTCAGCAGGCAATGGTGGGTGTAACACAGCATTGGGCTCTGTCAGGAGCGCGCTGTGACTCTCAAGTGATGTTCGTCCCCTTTCCAGAGAGTAAAATAAAAAGTATTACACATCCGGCAGTGGATGTGTGTTTTATTAACCGTGAGGGGGGTTTCTTGCATAGTTTTGGTCGAATTTTTGTCGAATCCCCTTTGTGGCCGTCAAGAGCTACCCATGTTTGTATAAATAAACGACAAGGGTGTCTACCGGGATTAGGCACAGTAGGGCATCAGACATGTCAGAGCTTCACTAGTGGTGTAAATACATTCCACGTGGATTCATTGCATGCATAGTCGCCTTTTAATGAATATCACGCAAATCGTCATGGTGATAGGTACGTACGGTTTGTCCAGCATGTCCTAGGTGTGTCTATAAATATATATTTTTTAAAAATAATAAAAAACAGTGGCCGGCCCTGGGGGATTGGGGTCAAAAAAATATAATAAGGAGACAGGCCCTGGGGGATGGGGGATGGGGTCATCAGGGCCAATAAATTAGAATAAGAAGGGGAAGCACACAGCCCCCCTTCTTAAAAAATTAAAATAAATAAAAGACTGGCATCGTGCCGGAGGCCACGCCCCCTCCTTGCAGCACTCTGCAAACGCGCCCCCTGGCGAGTTGTAAGTTGGGGAATTAATTCCTCTTCAATACTGAGGGTCCCTGAGGGCCAACTAGCCCAACAGGCATCTCCAGTATGCGCCAGGGAGCTGCGCTGCAGACAGGTGTTCTGAGGCCAAGCCCCTTTTTACACCTCTCTGCAACGCAGCTCTGTGGCGCTTACTGGAGGTACCTAGTGGTCTAGTTTGACCCTAGGGACCCTTAGAATTCAAGGGGACTTAATCTCTCAACTTAGAACAGCCACAGGGCGCGTTTACTCAGTGGTGAAGGGAGGGGACGGGGCCTGAGGTGACGTGTGCAAACATGCACTATGGCACGTTTTAAATTGGGGATATAATTTCCCTTCAATACTGGGGGCCCCTGGGGGCTAACTAGCCCACCAAGTGCTTCCAGTAAGCGCCACTGAGCTGCATTGCAGAGAGGTGGTCCAGGCCGTGCCACTTTTTACACCTCTCTGCAACGCAGCTCTGTGGCACTTACTGGAGGTACCTAGTGGGCTAGTTGGACCCTAGGGACCCTCAGGATTCAAATGAACTTAATCTCCCAACTAAAAACGGACACAGGGCGTGTTTACACAGTGGTGAAGGGAGGGGACGGGGCCTGAGTTAACGTGTGCAAAAACGCCCTGTGGCCTGTTTTAAGAGGTAGTTTTAATCCCCCTGCCCTATTATATACTAGGGGCTTACAGAGGAGGTCATGCTAATCACAGGGGGACCCCAACGCATAATGTTCCCTAGTGTATGTAGGTGTTTTCACTGTATTCTGAGTGTCTTTTAACATAGCACTGGCTCTAGGACTGGTTAGTCAGACTCAGTTACCACCAGTATCCGTCTGAAAAAGTTGAGGGTACAGGATGATTTTGCAACAAGGCTTCTTTCTGCTCTTCTTTTTGTTCTTTCTGCACGTTATCCTTCTTCCTGCACTTTTCTTCGTCTTTGAGGACTTCTGTTGCTTCTTTCTGCACTTCTTTTTTTTCTTTCTGTGCATTTTTTCTTCTTTCTTCACATGTCCTATCTCTGTAGGCATAGTTAGAAATTAGCATTTAAAAAACCTTTGAAATTCACAGAAAAAAACATAGGTTTCAGGCACGTTATAGTTAGGAATTAGCATTTAAAAAACCTCAGAAATTCACTGAAAAAAACATAGGTTTCAGGGGTGTTATAGTTAGCTGGACTTTTCACTTGTACAAAACCATTGAAATTCCCCCGTTATAGTTAGTTCAGCTAACTATAACTCGCGCGCCCGCAATGCACTGCTGATGACGTCACATATTACATCACTCATGACATGGTCAGTGACATCACTCATGACATCACTGATGACATCTCAAATGACATCACTCATGGTATCACTGATGACATCATCCTTGTGATAGAGTGGCAGACCTCCTCTCAACCTAATATAAACTTTGATACACACATTCAAAAATAGAGACTAAAATTTTCTAAACAATGGACATACCAATACCAGTTACAACAACCTCTTCAGTAATTCTAAGATCCACATACACATCCACTCATTCAACAACAGTCCTATACAGTCACTCATACATGTACTCACTCATCATATGTACTCATACACCTATACATCCTGTTACACAATGCCACTCATCCATAGAGTTACTCACACACATAGTCACTCATGCTAATAAAGAATCAAACATACATTTACTTGCATATACAGTTATACACACACCACCACACTTACTTCTACGGAAACTTACACATACTTAGTCTTTTAAACAATCACTTACAGAAATACATACTTATTCATACAGGAACTCTTTCAATCTCTCACTCTCACATATACTCACTTATATACACCAATAGTCACATATACTAGTTTAAAACATATGTAGTTACTCATAAAGACACTATTGAGACAGTCATTCATTCACTCACTAACACACCCATACACACACTCATCCACCCATACAGTCCTGCACACATGCTGTCTTCAACACATACAAACAGTGAGTCACTCATTCAAGCACCTATGCACTACGTAATACCCCCACCGAACCATGCAGACACTCAGACTGATACTCAAAAAACCAACTAATAACCTATATAGACACCCATGTAGCTACTCACCAACCCATGCAGCCACTTATACACAAAGTGAAAGACTGATACAGATATTTACATATTTAAACATTACTCACTAAGCCATGTATTCACTATCATACACTTAATCAGTCAGTTACACAATCAATTTTTCAAAAACAAATCATCCATTTAGACACTTATATACCCATTTATTCTTCCATCGACCTTGAGATATACATATATAAAACATATTTAATTTTCAGAAAAACACACATTCATTGGATGATGTCATCAGTGATGTCATCAGTGATGTCATTTGAGATGTCATCAGTGATGTCATGAGTGATGTCACTGACCATGTCATGAGTGATGTAATATGTGACGTCATCAGCAGTGCATTGCGGGCGCGCGAGTTATAGTTAGCTGAACTAACTATAACGGGGGAATTTCAATGGTTTTGTACAAGTGAAAAGTCCAGCTAACTATAACACCCCTGAAACCTATGTTTTTTTCAGTGAATTTCTGAGGTTTTTTAAATGCTAATTCCTAACTATAACGTGCCTGAAACCTATGTTTTTTTCTGTGAATATATATATATATATATATATATATTATCTACTGGCGGTCGCCTGTAGATAGTTATAGTTAGGACCGTGTTTCCATAGGAAATCCGCAACATTCTATTTGGAATAACTTTGGCGCCGGTTGACAAATCCTCGCGAAATTTTCAAAATAGGTGGGGCGCTCCGCTCCGCTCCTACCCTGAAAGTCTCGGGGGGATTCGTCAAGCGGGGGCTGAGAAAAAAGGGGGGTCCCAAAACGCATTTTCCCATAGGACCTTTAGTCCGAGCTACAGCCCGAACGGCTGAACAGAAATACTTGAAATTTGGCAGAGAGGTAGTCCTCAGGTCAGAGATGTGCCTTTTGCAGGTCTGGTGTAAATCTGTTCAGTAGGTCCTGAGAAAATAGCATTTAAATCAATATATATATCTGTAAATGCGCTCCGTGCGCTTACGGTAAGCTTACCGTACGCGTACGGTGCCGTGCGCGAGCTCAATTCTGATTGGTGGTTACATGACTGTAAACATTCGAATCGGTCGAAATCAGAAAGTGTCGGCCGCCATTTTCTGTCTCTCGCACTGAAAAACAAAGGTGGATAACGTGAAAAGGGGGCAACGGAGAGAGTTGCAGACCCCCTAGCGTTTGTCAGGGGGTCCGTGGATAACGTGAAAAGGGGGCAACGGAGAGAGTAGCAGACCCCCTAGCGTTTGTCAGGGGGTCCACGAAGGACCAAAAAGTACGAAAAATACATTTAATAATTTTTTTTAAAAATCGCGGATTGCGCGTACGGTAAGCTTACCGTACGCGCACGGCAAAAAAAAAAAAAACGAAATAACAATCACATTTATTAAATAAATTGAAGGACCCGCAAGGGAAAAAAAAAATTGTTACTGTGTAAAAAAAGGCGAGGCGCGCACGGTATGAACTGCGCAACATGGGCGCTTGGTGTGCGAAGAGCACCGAGTGCCCACAGCGCGCGAACGGTGCGCGAAGCGCACCGTGCGCGGAGGGTGTGCGCACGGTGAAAAACCAGAAAAAAAAATAACAAATAAATACATAACTTAGCATTTAAAAAACCGTACAAGGGGGCGTGGCCAAGATGGCGGGGTGAGCGGACGCTTCCTCCCGTAGCTCCTCCGGCCCGGCCAAGCTTAAGCCCTTTTCTTATGCTTTTCTCCCCCCGCTGAGGCTCAGCGTGGAAGAGGAGTGTGGCGGAGCACCTGGTGCGCACGTTGTTGCCGTTTTGGTTCTGATCGCCTCGGGGGAAGCCCCCAAAAGGTCCGATCGAGCTCGAGGAGCGACGGAGGGCCTGAGAGGCGGAGCGCGTCGGAGTGCTGTCCGAGCGCCTCGGCTGGGCCTGGTGCTGAAAGTTGCGATCTGGAGGGAATCTGGCCCATCGCTCGACGGAGGGTGAAGGAGCCCTGCGGGAGGGGACCCGACGGTGCGGAAGACTGAGGACGGGTGCTTTGGCACTCAGACCTGTGCCGGCGACACTTCGCACTGTGTAGGCCCCTGTCCCTTGGCCGAAGTACGGCGGACTCTCTGTTGGGGTCGGACCATCTGGGCCCCTGCGTGCGACAGCCTGAAACCGGCGGTGGAACCTATTTGATTGCTGTGCGTTTTGGGGGCCCCGGTGGTGTCGCCGGGCCTGGTCGTTCTGCCCTGCCCCGCCCTGCCGCCATCTTGTCCCCGTGGGATCAGTGGTGTTGGCCTTCACCGGAGCCCTTGCTGGCGGATGTATGTGACCGCCGCTGCTGCCGGGCTGACTTTTTGGGGGATGTGCTGATGAGGAGCCCCCCACTGTAGCTCCCATTGCTGTCTCGGATGGGCACCCACGGCTGGCGGTGACCGGACTGGACCGCCATTTTGTCACCTGTGACGCAGCGACTCTGCTTGTGGGGGGACACCCACGTCGAGTGCTTGCCAGCAGCTGGGCATCCCTGGGGCGGCTGGACCAGTGCCCGACCGCAGTGCTTGCGATGTCTGGAAGAGGAGGCTCGAAGAAGGGGGACCGCACCCTGCCGGACATGCTTGGCAGGGCCCAGCAACTGCGGGACAGAACACAGCCTTCGCCGGGGTCCTCCCGGGCCTCGGCGGACGTGACTGGGGGGGAGTCACCCGTCACGAGGACCTTTATGGAGGAACTGTTTAGCTCCCTCAGGGAGGACTTCCAGACACTGAAGCGGGAGGTGGCCAGCGAGGTCCGGGAAGTGCGCAGGGAAGTGGAGGGCCTTGGCGAGCGCGTTGAAACGGTGGAGACGGAGGCCCAACGCCGGGAGGAGGAGATAGTCCATCTTCAACAGGACGTTCTCCGCCTCCGGGAGCAGTGTGTTGAGCTCCAGGCCCACTCTGAGGACCTTGAGAACAGATCACGGAGGAACAACATTCGAGTGCGTGGTGTGCCGACTGCAGATGAGGGGTCCGATCTGGGGAGCTACCTGCGGGACCTGTTCCGGGAGATCCTGGGGGAAGCTGCGGACTTCCCCATTAGCATTGATAGGGCACATAGGGTTGGCCGGCAGCGCCAATCATCGGCACCTCCACCGGACATTTTGGCCTTCCTGCCCGACTTCCCGCTGAAGGAACGCATCATGACTGAGGCCCGCAGGAAACAGCCCCTGACTTTCCGGGAGCGGCCGGTGGCGCTTTACCAGGACCTCTCCGCCATCACGCTGCAGAAACGCAGGTCCTTCAGGATTGCCACTGACTTTCTGCGCGAACACGAGACGCCGTACTCTTGGGGTCATCCCTTCCGCCTGATCTTCCGATGGAACGGGGTGCTACACCAGCTACGCTCCTTGCAGGACATTTGTGGAGTCCTGGGGCTTACGGCGGCGGAGGAGGAATGAGCTACACCGTCGTGGAGGCCCTCGGAGAGACGGAGCCGGCGGAGGTCGGCGAGGCGACGATCAGCGGCCAGCGCAGGGCGTCCTGATTCCCCTACCATCAGGGCGGACATGGCCGACGCTTTGAGGGCGGCGGCCAGGGACTCGGCCGGCTCCACCGGCGTGGCCTTGACGGCCTAATACTCACTCCGGGGGGAGATGCCTTTAGCTTCTTTAAATGCTGGGCACGGGGCGGGGGGGTCGGGGGGGAGCGGCTGGAGGTGAGTGGCTGGACGTCCACTTCATTCTTTTCTACGGACTTGCCCGTTTTGGGGCTTGACTGGGACAATGGGGTGTTTGAGTTTGCGTTTGGCTAGTTGCCAGGGTTGTGTTTTGGGTGGGTGTAGGGGTTGTTCTGGGGTTGGGGAGGTCCCGTCCGATGTTGTCCATGCCCACGCTTGGTCTGTTTTGGCTTGTCCTGCGCGGCTGCCCCGCACGCCCCACCCGCTGATCCCCTGCCCATTGCACGGCGCACCCGATCCCCGAGAGGAATGTCGACCCTAAAGGTAGTGACCCTTAATGTTCAGGGTCTGAATAACCCCGTGAAGCGCAGAGCGATCTTATCTTTGCTGGAGGGGACGCAGGCGGACATTTGCCTTTTGCAGGAGACCCACTTACTGCCCCGGGATTGCCATAGGCTGCGCTCTGCTAAGTTCCCTACCCAGTTTTTCTCCTCGGCAGCGAACAAGACGGCAGGGGTAGCCATTCTTCTAGCAAGCTCCTTTAGGGGTGAGGTTTTGTACAAGTGTGCTGAACAGAAGGGGAGGCTTCTTGCGTATCGCATGCGCTTAGGAGGCACAGCGTTTACGGTCGGTTCCGTTTATAGCCCAAACGACCACCAAGAACGTTTCTTAGACTCCGTGTTGGTGGAGGTCACTGCTTCCCCCGACCGCCACGTCATTTTGGGGGGAGACCTTAATATTGTCTTCGATTCTGTGATGGACAGATCGGCGCAGCGCTTCCCGCAGATGGGGGAACTGTCCCAGGCTGGGAGGGCCCGGATTGCGGAGATGGACTTACACGACCTTTGGCGCTCCATGCACCCCACGGATAGGGACTACTCTTACTTTTCACACGCACACCGAACCTACTCGCGGCTGGACTACCTCCTGGTGAGTGGACCGATGCATGCCGCTGCCACGGCGGCGGACATCGGGGTCCTGACCTTGTCTGACCATTCACCAGTCACTGGCGTTTTCCAGTGGCCGGCGGCCTCCCCCTATCGGGGGGTGTGGCGCCTCCGGGATACCCTTTTACACAAAAAGTCTGTAGTGCAGCGCATTGGGGAGGTCATACAGGACTACCTAACTCACAATAGCAACACCGACACTTCGCAGGCGACACAGTGGGCGGCATTGAAGGCAGTCCTCCGGGGGGAATTTATCTCTATCTCCGCAGCCGACAATAGGGAGCGGCAACGGAAGAGGGACGAGCTGACCGTTCAGGTCCGGGAGCTTGAGCAGGTCCACCGCCGCACGGGGGCGCCAAGGGTGTGGAGGCAGTTGAAGGCTGCGAGGAAGCTCCTGTCGGCATTGGATCTTGATAGGGCGGAGTATGCCGCCTTGCGCTTGAAACATGCCTTCTACACTGGGGGGGACAAATGTGGCAAGCTCCTAGCACACCGGCTCCGGGTCACGCAGCAGCGTGGCGTCGTGAGGGAACTTGTGGGCACGGACGGGGTGGTCGTCTCCGGGGACGCAGAGGTAGCGGAATCTTTCCGCGGCTTCTACGAGGCGCTGTATGCTGAGGAGCCCTCCTCGCCACGGGACGCTGAAGGCTATTTGGAGTCGGTGACCCTTCCGGTGCTGGATCCGGCTCAGGCGGACCGCCTGGAGCGGGATATCCATGTTGAGGAGTTGATTTCCGCTATCGCGCGGCTGAAGCATGGTAAGGCCCCGGGTCCGGACGGGTACACGTCTTTGTTTTATAAGACTTTTTGCACGGCTGTGGCCCCTGTCCTTACTCGGCTATTTAATTCCTTTTCCGAACTGGGAGCTATCCCGCCGGATCTCCTGAGGGCGACGGTCACGGTAATTCCGAAACCTGGGAAGGACCGGGCCCTCTGCGGTTCGTATCGACCCATCTCGCTCCTAAATGTCGACCTCAAGTTGTATACAGGGATTCTAGCGTCCAGGCTGGGTCCACACCTCCCCGGATTGGTGGAGGCGGACCAGGCTGGCTTTGTACCTGGCAGACAGACGGTTGACAATACCAAGCGGGTGGCGCATGTTCTGGAGAAGGCCTCGCGGATCCCGGGGGAGCGGATGTTGCTGTCCGTTGATGCGGAGAAGGCCTTCGACAGAGTTCACTGGCCGTATCTCGAGCTGGTTCTCAAGAAATTGGGAATCGGGGATAGGTTCCGCACCATGGTATTCAACTGTTATAAGCATCCTTCAGCGTCGGTGCGGGTCAACGGGTGTAGCTCCGGTGGATTTGCTATCGAACGCGGCGCGAGGCAGGGCTGCCCCCTCTCGCCGCTCTTGTTTGCCCTCTACATGGAGCCGTTTGCTCAGAGGATTCGCAATAACCCGGATGCTGTTGGGGTCCGGATGGGCCAGTATGTCCACACTGTCAGCCTCTACGCGGACGATGTCCTGTTGACCTTGGACGACCCTAGGAGGTCGCTGCCTGCTTGCCTCCAGGAACTAGACGCCTTTGCCTGTGTGGCCGGCTTCAAAATGAATATGAGCAAGTCGGTGGCGTTAGACGTGTCCCTGGCTGCGGACACCAGGAGGGACCTTCAGCGACTCTTCCCCATGCAGTGGTCCTCGTCCACGGTGCCATACCTGGGGATTCTGCTGGCGCCCACATTACCGGAGATGGTTACGGCCAATTATGCCTCCCTCAGCAGGAAGATCAAGGAGGAGCTTGGTCGCTGGAGCAAGGGCCTACTGTCCTGGCTGGGGCGAATCGCGGCGGTTAAGATGACGGTGTTGCCCCAGGTACTGTATCTTTTCCGGGCCCTCCCTCTCCAGCCCCCGGCGGGCTGGATCAGACAAATGCAGGCTGACATCTCCCGCTTTGTCTGGCAGGGTCGCAAGCCACGAATGAAGAGGGTCCTCTCCACGCTTGCTCCGGAGGCGGGGGGCCTCGGTATTCCGGACCTCCGTAGGTACTTCCAGGCGGCACAGCTGCGATATTTGGTGGAGTGGAGCAGGTGGGAGTCCGACAAACACTGGCTCTTTCAAGACCAGGCAGTGGCGGGCCGCACTTTACAAGAGGTTCCATTCTTGCGCCGCGCGCACCGCCCCCCTAACCTTTACGCTTCTTTTGTTACGAGGGTCCCCCTGCGGGTGTGGGACGCAGTCTGTGAGGCTCGGGGCCTCACCACCTTCCCTTCGCCGTTCACACCCATAGTGGGCAACCCGGATTTCTCCCCAGGGATGGAGCCGGAAGTTTTCTCCCATTGGGTGCAGGCGGGCTGCAGGGCGCTCTTCCAGATCTATGGCCCGGAGGGAGTGATTCCGTTTCAGCAACTCCGCCAGGAGTTCGGCCTGACGGAGCTGGACAGATTGCGCTACATGCAGGTTCGGCATTGGGCCCTCCAGCCCCAGGTGCGTGACACCGCTGCTCGTCAAATTACACCGTATGAAAGGTGGCTGGCTACCCGGACCTCCGACGCTAAGCTAATTACCGACCTGTACAAGTACCTACAACCCCCGCCGTTTCACTATTACAACCCGGGGAGGGAGCGCTGGCACAGGGAATTGGGTAGGACACTCAGCCACAAGGAATGGGACAAAATTGCGTATCGGGCGCGGCACTCTGCATATCACACGGGCCTTACGGAGACCTTTACTAAGGTGTCCACTTATTGGTACTACACCCCGGAGAGACTGTATGAAATGCATAAACACACTGACAAGGGGTGCTGGCGGGGCTGCGGGCAGGACGGTACCCTCTCACACATCCTTTGGGATTGCCCCGTGCTGACCGCTTACTGGAAGGAAGTTTTGGACGAGGTGGATAAGCACTTTGGGATAGAGCTGCCGCGCTTCCCGGCGTATGTCCTGCTGGGCCTCCCCAATGACCTAATGTACCCACTGAAGTCCCGCAGGGGCAGGCAGATCGCGATTGCGCTGGGGTCTGCGGTCCAGAACATCCTTATCCACTGGCGCACCGCCACTGTCCCCTCCATCACGGGTTGGTTGCATAGGCTTTGGCATGTGCTGGGAATGGAGAAGCTGTCGCTCACGGTGGCGGGGGAAATAGACCAATTTGAAGAGCTGTGGCAACCCTTTCTAGCGCTGCTGTCCACCGAATTCCGGGAGCTCACCTGTCCGAGGTATCTTAGGCTTCTCAGGTTGACGCCGCCGGTGATCCCGGCGGAGTAGATCACATGTGAGACGGGGGCCCCGGGGGGGGGGTGCGGGGCTTCTTGGTGAGGGCTAATCTGACGCGGGACCATAGGACGGGGGGTGGGGTATTGTTTTTTCTTCCTTCCTTTCTTTACTGGGGGGATGGGGGTTGGGGGGGGTGGATTGTGCTTTGTCGAGTTACTGCTGGTTTTCATTGCTCAGATTTGGGGTGTTGGATATGCACGCAGGGATTCCACAGTTTGCATTTCTAGCCTTTCATTTACTGTGCTTTTCCCCTGGCCCATCGAGCTATCCATCGCCAACCCTCTTGAGTTGCACCTTTTTTCTTTGATTGTATTATATGTACCCTAACCTCCTATCCCCCTCCCCCATGGTTTGTTTTGTTTCAATAAAACGTTTTAAACATAAAAAACCGTACAAATTCACTGAAAAAACCATAGGTTTCACACACGTTATAGTTAGGAATTAGCATTTAAAAAACCTTGCAAATTCACTTAAAAAACCATAGGTTTCACACATGTTATAGTTAGCTGTACATTTCACTCGTAAAAAACCAATGAAATTCCACGTTATAGTTAGATCAGGTAACTATAACTTGCGCGACCGCAATCCACAATGTGTCATTTCAGATGTCATCATTGATGTGATGAGTGATGAGTGATGTCACTGACCATGAGTGATGTCACTGACCATGTCATGAGTGATGTAATATGTGACGTCATCAGCAGTTTATTGTGGGCGCGCAAGTTATAGTTACCTGATCTAACTATAACGTGGAATTTCATTGGTTTTTTACGAGTGAAATGTACAGCTAACTATAACATGTGTGAAACCTATGGTTTTTTAAGTGAATTTGCAAGGTTTTTTAAATGCTAATTCCTAACTATAACGTGTGTGAAACCTATGGTTTTTTCAGTGAATATATATATATATATGTTTATATACATCCAAACAACAGGTTACCCCAGTGAAGACGCCACTCACAGGGAGCTTTCTCCTTCTTTTATTGTGGATCACAGTGGGTCAGCTCGCACCAAAGTACAGCAAATAACAGCCTAACGCATTTCAGACGTCTCTTCGTCCTTGTTCACAGGCAATTTTTTCAAAGACCCAGCAAGCGCGTTGTTACTTCTCTGCTCTTTATATAAAAGTCCCACCCCAGTGTGAGTGGCGTCTTCACTGGGGTAACCTGCTGTCTGGATGGAGATATATATATGCCAGTGATCAAGGACTTACGTCCGAAACATGTTTGGCGCTTGGTTGGAGGTGGAGGCTGGCTTAGCTGCTGTCCTCACGAAGGAGGACTTTACTTCCCGGGTGTGTGCCTTTCCTCAGAGGGCAACCTTTCGTTCTACATGTTTAAGCGGCCTGCTCGGTCGCGGAAGGGCCCCGCCGCAAATACAGCGGATCCAGGGTTGCTGATTCAGAGACCTGACTGGAACGGGTTGTACCCAAACGTGAGTGACTTTTGCTAAAGGCAGAGGAGGCAGCCTTTTTCTTTTACCAAACCCACTGGGGTGAATATTGTTTTAATGGAGGGCGTCCAGGAGCACCAACAAGGATAAATTTACAGTGGGACTACGATAACCAGGGTGCAACACTGCACACGCCTACAAGCGAGACCTCAACGCCCACTGGGGCGGGACTTTATCAAATAAAGAGGTACTTTCCACTACTTGCTTTTGTCTGTCCTCTATTGCCAGTGATCAAGGACTTACGTCCGAAACATGTTTGGCGCTTGGTTGGAGGTGGAGGCTGGCTTAGCTGCTGTCCTCACGAAGGAGGACTTTACTTCCCGGGTGTGTGCCTTTCCTCAGAGGGCAACCTTTTGTTCTACATGTTTAAGCGGCCTGCTCGGTCGCGGAAGGGCCCCGCCGCAAATACAGCGGATTCAGGGTTGCTGATTCAGAGACCTGACTGGAACGGGTTGTACCCAAACGTGAGTGACTTTTGCTAAAGGCAGAGGAGGCAGCCTTTTTCTTTTACCAAACCCACTGGAGTGAATATTGTTTTAATGGAGGGCGTCCAGGAGCACCAACATGGATACATTTACAGTGGGACTACGATAACCAGGGTGCAACACTGCACACGCCTACAAGCGAGACCTCAACGCCCACTGGGGCGGGACTTTATCAAATAAAGAGGCACTTTCCACTACTTGCTGTTGTCTGTCCTCTATTGCCAGTGATCAAGGACTTACGTCCGAAACATGTTTGGCGCTTGGTTGGAGGTGGAGGCTGGCTTAGCTGCTGTCCTCACGAAGGAGGACTTTACTTCCCGGGTGTGTGCCTTTCCTCAGAAGGCAACCTTTCGTTCTACATGTTTAAGCGGCCTGCTCGGTCGCGGAAGGGCCCCGCCGCAAATACAGCGGATCCAGGGTTGCTGATTCAGAGACCTGACTGGAACGGGTTGTACCCAAACGTGAGTGACTTTTGCTAAAGGCAGAGGAGGCAGCCTTTTTCTTTTACCAAACCCACTGGGGTGAATATTGTTTTAATGGAGGGCGTCCAGGAGCACCAACATGGATAAATTTACAGTGGGACTACGATAACCAGGGTGCAACACTGCACACGCCTACAAGCGAGACCTCAACACCCACTGGGGCGGGACTTTATCAAATAAAGAGGCACTTTCCACTACTTGCTGTTGTCTGTCCTCTATTGCCAGTGATCAAGGACTTACGTCCGAAACATGTTTGGCGCTTGGTTGGAGGTGGAGGCTGGCTTAGCTGCTGTCCTCACGAAGGAGGACTTTACTTCCCGGGTGTGTGCCTTTCCTCAGAGGGCAACCTTTCGTTCTACATGTTTAAGCGGCCTGCTCGGTCGCGGAAGGGCCCCGCCGCAAATACAGCGGATCCAAGGTTGCTGATTCAGAGACCTGACTGGAACGGGTTGTACCCAAACGTGAGTGACTTTTGCTAAAGGCAGAGGAGGCAGCCTTTTTCTTTTACCAAACCCACTGGGGTGAATATTGTTTTAATGGAGGGCGTCCAGGAGCACCAACATGGATAAATTTACAGTGGGACTACGATAACCAGGGTGCAACACTGCACACGCCTACAAGCGAGACCTCAACGCCCACTGGGGCGGGACTTTATCAAATAAAGAGGCACTTTCCACTACTTGCTGTTGTCTGTCCTCTATTGCCAGTGATCAAGGACTTACGTCCGAAACATGTTTGGCGCTTGGTTGGAGGTGGAGGCTGGCTTAGCTGCTGTCCTCACGAAGGAGGACTTTACTTCCCGGGTGTGTGCCTTTCCTCAGAGGGCAACCTTTCGTTCTACATGTTTAAGCGGCCTGCTCGGTCGCGGAAGGGCCCCGCCGCAAATACAGCGGATCCAGGGTTGCTGATTCAGAGACCTGACTGGAACGGGTTGTACCCAAACGTGAGTGACTTTTGCTAAAGGCAGAGGAGGCAGCCTTTTTCTTTTACCAAACCCACTGGGGTGAATATTGTTTTAATGGAGGGCGTCCAGGAGCACCAACATGGATAAATTTACAGTGGGACTACGATAACCAGGGTGCAACACTGCACACGCCTACAAGCGAGACCTCACTGCCCACTGGGGCGGGACTTTATCAAATAAAGAGGCACTTTCCACTACTTGCTGTTGTCTGTCCTCTATTGCCAGTGATCAAGGACTTAGGTCCGAAACATGTTTGGCGCTTGGTTGGAGGTGGAGGCTGGCTTAGCTGCTGTCCTCACGAAGGAGGACTTTACTTCCCGGGTGTGTGCCTTTCCTCAGAGGGCAACCTTTCGTTCTACATATATATATATATATATATATATATATATATATATATATATATATATATATGAATCCTGTGGTGCCCTCTTTAAAAAGTCGGCGCTCCTCTTGTGGCACGGTGCGAAATTCGTACGGCAGAGCAGCCGGTAAATATTAAAGCAGGTGACCTCTGAGCCCAGAAGTCAGAATGAACACGCACTCACTCGGAATCTGTTGCTTTTGAAGTTGCATTTAATTCATATTCACGAGCAAAACAAAGCTATGCCCAACGCGTTTCGGTACTCACAACAGTATTTTTAATTGAACTAGTGTATGTGAACAATATATATATGTTTTGACTTTTATGTTTAACTTCACTTTTACAGACTGGTGCTGAATACTTTAAAGAGAGTTTAAGACAGGACCACAAAACTGGAAGTTTATATAATGGAGGATTGAGTGAGTTGATCACGTATACCCACTGTGGTTGAATTGACATTGTGCGCTATTTGACATTGGTCTGACAAAGCAGATATAAAATGAATTCGCTGATAAAAATGTATGGTACAAATCATTGTTGCGACAATGTGTCATAAAATTCAGTAACAGCGTATATGGTATTAAATGTCAAATAACCATTGCCTTAAGATAAAGGAGTAATATATGAATTATATATTTACTGACAAACTCCAAAAATGGAAAACGACACAAAAGTTTGTAGTCTGTTTTCTAGCCCCACAATGGTATGCAAGAGCACAGAGTCTGTTTTCAGTTATTTTCACTGAAGGTGTCACATGATTGTATAAACTTTGTGTAAACACATACACTCGTACTCGTGAACAAGGAGGTTTCCCTCCGAAACGCGTCGAGTGACTGGGCGTTTTTTGACAATAAATTTGCGCTGAAAACTAAAGTGGCCTGGACATCGTTTTCTTGATACTGGAGACAGATTGTTTGGATATATATATATATATATATACACATACATATATATATATACACACGGGACCCTCGTGTTTTGTTTGGACAACGCCGCCCACGGAACAACATCCTGGTTCGCTTGGATTTTCAACGTCTCCGGAAGGAGATCGGCGTTTGACCCCCCTGAACCTTTAGGTGAAAACGCCGCACGAACAACGAGAAGCTCTGCGGGTGCCGAGTCGGAGGACGCGCAACACCGTAAGGAGAATCCCACGCTTCGAGGCGCCACATGAAACCAGGTATTCAGGGGTGGAGAGTTTTAGTGCATTGGCGCTCAGTTTTTATTAAGTTACTAAGTATTCTGATTAAGTCGCCTTACAAGTATAAGAAATAGTGCCATTCAAAATGTCGGCCGACAACATGTAAGATCGGGAGGCTGCAGCAGTGATGATGTTTTCAGACAGCCTTCCATTACCTTCTAACATTCGGGGGAGGCTCAACACCAACGGCAACACAAGTAACAGTACCCTCAAAGAAAAATTCAAAATGTTGGCGAAAAAATTAAAGAACGAACAAAGTAAATGGTGGGAATCCAAGTCTTTACAAGCTTACATAGATGTCAATCGGATCCCAAGAGGGTTGCGGATTTTAACGGCCCCAAGTTATGAAAATCCGAATCCGGACCTCATGAGAGAATGGGCTGAGAGTAACTTGGAATCGTCTAGACGCTTAATATTGATTTTAATAAAGTACGCAGATATAGACAGAGCCAAATTACTCAAAGAAATGGCCACAATCTATGAAGAGCTAGAAACAATAGGTGAAACAGAGGAAAAAACCAAACTAACGAATGAAATGAATGTCAGACTCAAGAAAGAGGAGACAGTGATCAGAGAAAGAAAAGCGTTCAAGTTCCAGCGGGACCGCAATGATTATGAGCTTGGCCAAATTTTCACTTTCTCTAAAAAATACGATGCCCTACGCGGTCCAGTGTCCAAAGTACACACCAAGCCAAAGGCGCCTAGAAATAAAGATCAGACCGACTCAACAATATCGGACATTAGCTCAGCAGGGGAAAACGAATCAGATTCTGAGCTCCGAGGCGCGGATATGCAAAGTGTGTTGGCAAACCCCTCTCCGGAAGAAGAAATTGTTTTTTTATGCCACGAGAGAATGCAATCTCTCAGACCCCGAACTCAAAGAAACTACAACGAAAGCATACCAACTACAAATGCAGGCAGCGGTGTAATGCGAGGAAGAGGGGCATCCTATCAAAACAGAAAGAGGGGCAGGGGACAATGGCCGGCCAAAAAATAGTAACGTGCAATGATTCAAATCGGACAATTGTTAACCTGACCCCTATGAATCTCACAGAAGATGAACAAAATATCCTCAAATTGGGACTCTCATTTGCTCCTCAAACCAACCTGAATTATGCATCGACCAGAATAGATATAGATAAAGCGGTCAGAAAGTTAAAGCTACGCAAATTTCACATCCTAAAAGACTATAAAAATACGCCATCTCATAACCCAAATCCTTTGGATGAAACTGTGGCTTCATGTTCGGGACTCTCTCATGATATTCTGGAACTTTGGGAAACTGAAGGAATGGGATACGCAGACATTTCAAATCAGGAAGAAACAACAACATTTCCCATTAAGCAAATAGCACCTAAAACCACATTCAAGGCACCATCGACTTTTAGTCCTTTTATGCCTCATGACGCTATAGACATTTTCCACGAGAATGTTACCTCTCAACTAAAAAGTCTTCAGAGACGAATTGTCAGAGAAAAGCGGCATTATGACAAAACAACATACCAGTATGAAGCGCTAGTGGCGAAACTAAGCAAAGAAAAAAACATCATTGTCCGAGGAAGTGACAAGGGTGGTAACATCGTCTTGCTGACTAGAGCTGATTATGACAAAGAGGCCCATCTTCAGCTCAATGACAGACAATGCTATGAACGAATTAATGTGACAACTTTAAAATCTACACAACAAGATTTCTACCACAAACTGACCAGATGGAGAAGTAAGCAAATGATATCTGAGGATGAACTTAAATTTCTTAGAAACAACAACCCAGTAACTCCCTTGATCTATTTCATACCCAAAGTCCACAAAGACATGAACAAACCCCCCGGCAGACCTATTATTTCTGCAAGGGGTGGTTTATTGGAAAAGACATCAGAGTATATTGATTATTTTTTGCAAAGCTACGTGAAAACCCTTGAGTCATACATACAGGACACAGGTGACTTCTTGCTTAAAATACAACAGATTATGTGGATGGACAACGATTGGCTGCTGGCACTTGATGTGACAGCACTCTATACCAGCATCGTACATACAGATGGCATTTCGGCAGTCAAGTATTATTTATCACGCAGATCAGAACAATATCAGGATCACAATGCTATGTTGTTACAAATGCTTGAATTTTGTCTATGCAATAACATTTTCATGTATAACAACCTTCTGTATCGCCAACTACAGGGCGTGGCTATGGGGGCCAGTTTCTCTCCAAGCTATGCCTGTTTACACATGGGCGCTTGGGAGGAACTGGTCCTCAAGGTCAAATATGAGACGATTTTCAGAACAAATGTTATTGCCTGCTATCGGTATATAGATGACTTATTTGTGGTCTGGAGGGGAGGTAAAGAACAGGCGGAGGAATTTATCTCCATGATAAATGTAAATCAGTTCAACCTCAAATTTACAGCAACTATGAGTCAGTCTAATATTGCAGTTTTGGACACCGAGGTATTCATCAGTAACAACAATATCCAAACAAGACTATTTAGAAAAAGTACTGCAGGGAATACCATCCTCCATGCGGGCAGTGCACATCCTACACATCTAATTAATAGCATTCCCTACGGAGAGATGCTCAGGTTAAGGAGAGTGTGTAGCAGTCAACAAGATCTTGAGTCAGCTCAGCAAACAAGCAAAATCCGATTTTTGGAGAGGGGTTACAGTGCACGGGTTATCAACAGTGCCATAATGAAAACCATGAAAGTCAATAGACAGAAACTCCTCGATACTTACAAAACTTCTGACCAATTGGTACCTATGAAAACATGTGAAAAGTCACCCATAGCAGTCAGTCCATTCAGGATCATTACGGGATACAATAGGCAACATACAGACTTATACAAAATCATAAATCGTAATTTGCCTATAATCCTCAGTGATCCAGTCATTGGCCCTACTCTTCCTCACAGAGTTTCTATCACTTACAGTAGGGCTCCCTCCATGAAGGACCGTTTGGTCAACACTAGCCCTGAAACCATTGAAAGAACCACTTGGCTTCAGACCAACAGTGGATCCTTCAAATGCAAAACATGTAAATCTTGTATCCACGGTTTGAACATGAAAAC
This sequence comes from Triturus cristatus, assembly GCF_964204655.1. Taxonomy (NCBI): domain Eukaryota; kingdom Metazoa; phylum Chordata; class Amphibia; order Caudata; family Salamandridae; genus Triturus; species Triturus cristatus. The sequence continues at coordinate 1,196,191,296 of NC_140591.1, forward strand.
ATTCAAAGATGGTTTCAGTGACAGGGAACATCTCATAGACAAGGTTTTGACATGCAAAACAGAGTTTGCTATATATGTATTACAATGCCCTTGCCAACGTAGATATGTAGGCAGCACAAAACATGCTGTTCACAAACGTATCCTACAACATCTTCGGGCAATAGCAAACCAAGATAATACCTATCCTGTGGCTAGACATTTTAAAGAATGCCATCACAGTGACAACAAGAGCCTAAAGTTTTATGTCATTGATGCTGTAACGGCAAGTAGGCGTGGAGGGGACAGAGAACACAAACTCCGCCAACTTGAAACTAGGTATATTTTGCAGCTTGATTCTAAACACCCAGGGGGGTTGAATATTACAGAGGATCTTTATACCTGCCTACCTTAACGCCACCTAGATTTTGGTTGGTATCCATCTGTTTATCATAAGTTTTTATTCTAGTTGGTAGAACCTATGGATGGCTCTTTACCTTTTACATAATCATTTATTTATTATTTTAAGATTTCCAATCATCCACGGGAGTGAGAATGGCTCCTTTGAAAATACCTTTTTCTCCCCCCCTAAGCTGCATTCACACACTTGGTGAGATTTAGGTCTTCTGTTCCCTTCTTATAGTTTTATCACAATGTAACCGTTATCTATATAAGACCATTCTAACCAAAGGTAGAATTAAATGACATCACCACAAGTTATGATGAGGGCTCTCATCAAGTTGTATTCTACCTTCGGAACTGGGTCCCTCTGATTTCATTCATACTGGGGGCCGCTGGGTACGATGTTATATTTGATATGTCCACAACCACAGTGTGGATATTTGATGCCACTTCAACCAGTATTCTTTAGGGTGCTCTTAATTCAGCGTTACATTTACCTTTGGATATTTCAAACTGGGTTCAGTTTGTTTTAGGATTAGATTACTTTCCCCAATGTCTGACTATTTGAGATTTATTCAAATACTAACAACATCATTGTACATAATTTTGATTTTAAAGGTTTTTTACCTAATCACAGGGTGAGGTACATTTTATGTTATTTTACACATTGCACATTTGCACAATCAAATCATGTGACTTGGATAATGATGTAATTATAGGTAGAGGTAGACTTGATAACAGCGTTATTTACAATAGGGGATTTATCCCGTAACTCGCTATGGTTATACTGAAAACAGCAGTGGTTGTGAAGTGTATATATGTTTTCTCAATGAGAACGCAGACACTCGGATTACATATAAGATGGCCATATCATTCTATATGCCATGTGCACATTAAGCATGATGTTTTGTTTGCATAATATCCACATATTCGATGGTTTGTGTATTGTCTATGCTCGTAGAGGTGTTTCATTTTTATCATTTAAACCTCATTATATAGCAATTTCATTTTAAAGAGGTGTTTCTTTGCATATTGAATTTATTCATGTATACTCACCGACTTTATAACGATGTGTTATATTCAGTGTCATACTTTACACATTCGCGATTTTTTGCACAACTTTTTATCGAACTTAGCTTTTATTTTGCACATACATCAGTTTTAAGTAAACAATATTTATTTATATGATATAAACTATATTGCAGGTTTTTAAATTATTTACAATTCAATTACCTTTACTGATGTACTTTAACCACAATGTTTTGCACAGACCAACCGTCAAGTCTTTTATCCATTTCCTCTAAAGACAGTCACATGATTACTTGTTTGTATGCACAGTCACTTTAAAAGCCATGATATCATTGGGTCATGTTGTCATGTGATCAAGGCTCGGAGGAGCCAAAACGTTATGGCGGCAAAAGGCAAAGAATAAAATAATTCAGCACTTACTCATGGTCCGTGTCCGTATATGCTGTAACGGTGTGGAGTTACAATTGCAGCTGTTCTACGGAATACCTCATATATATATATATATATATATTACCTGCTAGCGAGAGCATTTTTCCATTTGTCAATAACTTTGGCGCCATTCAACAAATCTTCACTAAATATTTAGAACTGAAATGATGCTCACTTCAGCTGCTGGTTTGAAAGTTTCGGGGTGACCCGTCAAGCGGGGGGCGAGAACCAGGGGGTGCCTAAAAGCACATTTTCCCCATGTTAATTGCCATAGGACATTTAGACACGGTTACGGCCCGAAGTGCCGAATTACACCAAATTTAGCAGGAAGGTAGATGTTGGTTCAGGGGGGTACCTTTTTGTGATTTGGTGTAAATCCGTTGAGTAGTTTTAGAAACATTATAAAAAAATCAAATTTAGATGTATAGGGGGGACGCAGGTCATCCAAGGATCCATCAGTTACCATAGTGAAATGTGATTAGATGCCAACAATTCAATCAGGAAGTGTTGGCAGCCATTTTGGGACTCGGCTTTAAGCCGAGTCCCAGAAAAAATGTATACAAAAAAGCAAAGGGGGCAGGGTAGGGGTATCCTGACCCCCTAGTTCTGCTCCTGGGGATCCCGCAGGATAATAAAATGCATTTTTTTCATTTTCAATGGGAGTCATGCAGGATCTGTGACTCCCACCAAAATCTTTTTTTAAAACAAAGCGGTCTCCTACCCTTCATTTGTAATTGACCCCCTGTGGGCCAGGTCCCAGGGGCAGTGGAAAAAAAGGAGGGGGTGCACGGGTTCCCCCTCCTGAGGCTTATAAATGCACTTGTAACTACCACCTTAAAATTGCAGGGGCGGATGGTACAGCCTCCCCCGCTGCCCTGGGGACCACCACCTCCTCCTCTGCCTTTTGGACCCCCCACCCCCGGGGACCACTACTTCCCCGGCTTTATGTTTGAATACAAAGTTAGGGGGCAGAGTTGACCCTTCCGCAGCCCCAGGGGCCACCACCTCCCCGGGACAAAATCAAAGAACTGGAACCAATAATAGCCCTCAGGATCAGCATCCCTCCAGGGCAAGCTCCTGCAATGTCCTGGGGTGCCCACCCCCCAGGACATTGCAGTTTGCTATGGCTTGGCAGGAGCATTACCGCTCCTGCCAAGCCATAGCAAACGCTATTCTGCTTTTAGCAAGCAAGAGCATAAAAAATGTTTTCGCTTGCTGAAAGTGGAGCAGAATTTCTTTTGGACTGAGGGAGCAGCATGTTCATTAGCTCCCTCTGTCCAAAAACAATGCCGGATCCCGCGGGACACAAGAAGCCGGCAGGGGCCACAAGGGCATTTTGGCTCCCCCAGCGGTCCCCAACAAAGTGTCTAGAGGCTGGGTCTAAGGAGATGGGGTCCCCGTGGCTAAAATTAGCTACGGAGGGGGGCTATGCAGCCCTCTCCTTTAAAAAAAAAAAAACAGGCCCTTGGGATGGGGTCCCCGGGGCAGAAATCGGGCCGGGGGCCATGCAGCCTCCCTCCCTATTCTGTCAAAAATACCTTGCACCGGGGAATGGGTCCCCGGGGCCGAAATAAGCCCAGGGAAGGGAGGCTATGCAGCTCTCCTTCCCTAAAATAAAGAGAATTAAAAAGAAATGCCCGGTAACTCAGCGGAGGCCCCGCCCCTTTTACACCACCACTCTGCAAATGCGCCTCCTGGCGCACTGCTTGTTTGGGGGATGCAGTCCCCTTGGTTCCAGAGTGTCCTTGGGGGCCAGCAATCCTTCCTGTTAACTCCAGTAAGTCCCACACAGCTGTATTGCTGAGAGGTCTTAGGAGGCCATGCCCCCTTTCTCCACCACTCTGCAAATGCACCCCCTGGTGCCCTTCTGGTTGGGGGATAAAGTTCTCTTGGATGCTGAGTGTTCAGTCTTCCTGACAGCTGTTCAGAGGCCCTACCCCCTTTTTCCACAACTCTGCAAATGCAACCACTACTTAAAAATCATAGGAATTAACAGAAAAATACAAAGGTTACAGGGACTTTATAGTTAGGAATTAGCATTAAACAAACCTTCAAAATTCATTGAAAAAAACAAAGGTTACAGGGACATTTTAGTTAGCAAATGGAATAAAAAATACTTTGAAATTCACTGAAAAAAACTAAGGTTACAGAGACGTTATAGTTCGGCTCACGTTTCACTCTTACAAAACCTGTGATATTCATCAGTTAACTCGCACCCCTGCAATGTACTGCTTATGACCTCACATATTGCATCACTCATAATATGGTCAATGACATCACAGATGGCATCACATCAAAATCAGTCATGCACCCACTGAATCATCCATACAGGCACTCATACACCCACTAATTTACCAACACACCTTGGTATATATTTTTTTAACACTCATAAGCATATTAAAAACACTCACAGTCAATGGATGATGTCAACAGTGATGTCATTTGAGATGTCATGAGTGATGTCACTGACCATGTCATGAGTTATTTAATACGTGAGGTTATAAGCAGAGCATTGTGGGTGTGAGCTATTGGTTTACCACCTTGGGACCCTCACAGGTGAGTAGTTGCGCTTTACCAACCCTGACTGATTAATTGATCGTTAGCTCAGCTAACTATAACTGATGGATTGTTTTTTTCAGTAAATATATATATATATATATATATATATATATATATATATATATATATATATATATAGAGAGAGAGAGAGAGAGAGAGATATTTATAGAGAGATATATATATATATCTATATTACCTACTGGCGGTCGCCAGTAGGTAGTTATAGTTAGGACCACGTTTCCATAGGAAAACCTCAACATTCTATTTTGAATAACTTTGGCGCCGGTTGACGAATCCTCGCGAATTTCTCAAAATAGGTGGGGCGCTACGCTCCGCTCCTACCCTGAAAGTCTCGGGGGGATCCGTCAAGCGGGGGCTGAGATAAAAGGGGGGACCCAAAACGCGTTTTTCCCATGCATTTTTCCATAGGACCTTTAGAACGAGCTACAGCCCGAACGGCTGAACAGAATTACTCAAAATTTGGCAGAGAGGTAGTCCCTAGGTCAAGGAAGTGCCTTTTGTAGGTTTGGTGTAAATTTGTTCAGTAGATTCTGAGAAAATAGCCTTTAAATCAATATATATATCTGAGCCCGCTTACGGTACGCTTACCGTACGCTTACGGTAAGCGTACGGTGGCGTGCGCGAGCGCGATTCTGATTGGCTCTTAGATCTTAGTAAACATTCGAATCGGCCGAAACCAGGAAGCGGCGGCCGCCATTTTGTGTATTTCACTCTGAAAAAAAAGAGTGAAAACAAGGAAAGGGGGCAATGAGGAGAGTTACAGACCCCCTAACATTTGTAAGGGGGTCAAAGAAGGACAGAAAAGTACAAAGAAAACATTTATTGATTTTAAAAAAAATCACGGGGTACGCGTACAGTAAGCTTACGGTAAGCGTACGGTAGGAAAAAAAAAAAAAAAAATGAAAATCAGATTTAAGTGTTTAGATATTAGGGGGCTCTAAAAAGAGCCGTTGTGTTTATGAAATGATTTTTTAGTGGTACCTACAAGTAAGTACCGATGCAGAGTCTAAGGTTCAAGAGGAAGACTCTGTTCCCTTCATCATTGAAGTGCACACCATCTCCTCTATAAATGTCTTGCATGTCATAACGCAAGTTGTTGTGGTAAATGGCACCCATACCATAGTCACGGAGGAAAGCAGAAACAGATTTGTTGACGTGCTTTCTTGCACGGCACTAACTGCGTAAAGTGGGCGCGCGGTGCGCGAAGCGCACCGCGTGCTCACTGTGCGCACACGGTGCGCGAAGCGCACCGTGCGCGCACGGAACGAACTGCGTTAAGTGGGCGTGCACGCCACGAATGGCGTAAAGTAACTTAGCATTTAAAAAACCGTACAAATTCACTGAAAAAACCATAGGTTTCACACACGTTATAGTTAGGAATTAGCATTTAAAAAACCTTGCAAATTCACTGAAAAAACCATAGGTTTCACACATGTTATAGTTAGCGGAAATTTTACTGATAAAAAACCAATGAAATTCCCCCGTTATAGTTAGTGCAGGCAACTATAACTCACGCGACCGCAATCCTCTGCTGATGACATATGTGTCTTTATGAAAAAAAAATATTTGTAATATATGTATAGCTAAAAATGTATGGAAGAAGACATGGGCAAATAAGTGTCTAAATACAGTATTAGCATCAGCAGAGGATTGCGGTCGCGTGAGTTATAGTTGCCTGCACTAACTATAACGGGGGAATTTCATTGGTTTTTTATCAGTAAAATTTCCGCTAACTATAACATGTGTGAAACCTATGGTTTTTTCAGTGAATATATATATATATATATAGATAGATATATATCACTTAAAAAACCATAGGTTTCACACATGTTATAGTTAGGTGGACATTTCACTCGTAAAAAACCAATGATATTCCCCCGTTATAGTTAGTTGAGATAACTATAACTCACGCGCCCGCAATTCTCTGCTCATGACGTCATATATTACATCACTCATGACATGGTCAGTGGCATCACTAATGACATCACTGATGACATCATCCTTGTGATAGAGTGGCGGTCGCGCGAGTTATAGTTATCTCAACTAACTATAACGTTGGTTTTTTACGAGTGAAATGTCCACCTAACTATAACCTGTGTGAAACCTATGTTTTTTTAAGTGAATTTGCAAGGTTTTTTAAATGCTAAGTTATGTATTTATTATTATATTTTTTATTTATTGATTTTACAATAAAGTACGTCTTAAAAAATATTTTTTTTTAATGGTTTTTCACCGTGCGTGCACCGTGCGCGCACCCCCGTGATTTTTTGAAGAAAAAATAAAAAAAAAAATCACCCTTCGGGGTCCTTCAGGGACCCCCTGACAAAGGCTAGGGGGTCAGGAACTCTCTACCCTGCCCCCTTTTCTCGTTCGCCACCTTCCTTTTTCACTCTCGCACTCAAAACAAACAAAATGGCGGCCGACACTTCCTGATTTCGACCGATTCGAACGTTGGCTGACATTTAACCACCAATCAGAATTACGCTTGCGCACGTTAAGGAGCGCGCATGGTGCGCGCACGGTGCGCGGCTATAGATATTTATGTGCTTTTAACTCCATTTTCTCAGGAACTACTGAACAGGTTGACTCCATATATGCAAAAGGCACTTCCCTGACCTGAGGACTACCTCTTTGCCAAATTTCAAGTAATTCTGTTCAGCCGTTCGGGCTGTACCTTCGACTAAAGGTCCTATGGAAAAATGCATGGGGAAAACGCGTTTTGGGACCCCCCTTTTTTCTCGGCCCCCGCTTGATGAATCCCCCCGAGACTTTCAGGGTAGGAGCTGAGCGGAGCGCCCCATTAGTTTTGAAAATTTCGCGAAGATTCGTCAACCGGCGCCAAAGTTATTCAAAATAGAATTTTCAGGGGGAGGAGCCTAGCGCTTGACCAAGATGGCCGCGTGAGCCTTGAGCTCCCGCTACCCTCGCGCCCTCCGGCAATCATCCTGTCCTAAATCCTGATTTTCATGCACGGAATCCTGCAGATGAGTCACAGCTGGGGCGATTGACGTTGTCCGGGCCGAGATCGCCCACCGGGGACCGAAGTTGTGCATGGCGGAAGATTGCGGCCTACCTCCGAAGGATGCCAGGGGCTTGCGTTGGCAGGATGCCCGGCCACTAATTGAACAACAGCGGCCTAGGGAGGTGTGAACTGACGGACCGTTGCCACTGTACTTTCACTTTCGCTTTCTCGCCTCCTTGTTTGAGCCGGGTTGGGAGCGCCTCATGCAGATCCGCTGTTGTCTGGAAGACCTCCACTCGGTCCTGACTGGCTGCTGAAGTCCGAGTTGACCCTGCTCCCTCTAGCTGAGTGAGGGACATCTATTTGCGACTTCGGGATGTCGACCAAATCGGAGGCAGACAGGTCGAAGTCCAAGACTACCAGGCGGGGAGGCTATACCCAATCCAATAATATGGATCGTTCTGCCCAGCAGAAAGGGTCACCAGGTGGATCGGGACAGTCGCTGGAGGCACAGAAGGCCGATTCGCCCCCAGCCTCGGAGTTATCATTGCAGGATATCAAGGGGGCGATAGATGGGATGCAAGCATCGATTGGGCGACAGTTTGAGGCCCTGGCGCACAAGGTGGACACAATCTTGGTGGATGTCAACTTGATTCGCGCGGATCTGGGCAAAACCAACGAGCGGGTCAAGTCCCTGGACCTCAAGACTACTGGTCTTGCGGACGATGTCTCGGAACTCCAGGCTGAGGTTCGTAAGTTACGAACCGCGAATGACCTCTCCGCCCGCCGGCTTGAAGACTTTGAAGGTCGGGCCCGGCGCAACAATGTGCGCCTTATTGGGGTCCCGGAAACCTCAGAAGAGCACTCCGTGGATTTACTTGTCAAGGACTTGGTGGTGAATCATCTTGCGCCTAAGGGCCTCGGCAGGTTTTTTGCGGTGGAGCGGGCTCATCGAGTGCCTGGCGGACGGCCTAAGGTGGGAGCCCCCCCGCGGCCGATTGTGGCCCGGATCTTTAATTTCCGGGATCGTGACGCTATCCTGCCAGCATCGAGGGTGACAGGCCCGGTGCCTTTTCAGAATGCCTCCGTGAGCTTCTATCCTGACTTCACCCAGATGGTGCAGAAACAGAGGCAAAGTTTCTTGGGGGTAAAGCGGCGGCTTCGGGAGATGGACCTGAAGTATGCCATGCTTTTCCCCGCCAGGCTGCGCGTGGTTTATGACGATCGGACTTTCTTCTTTGAATCACCGGACATGGCAGGGGACTGGTTGGATGCGCTCCCGCGGCGACAGCCTGGCCGGGACAGCGTGGATGGAGCGGAAGGAGACCGAGATGGCCAGAAGTGATATCTCCGGTGTCGGCTGGTTTTTGACTCAGCTCCGGACAGTGACTCGCACCTTACTGCAGTAATGGGAGGGCGGCGGGGGGAAGATAGGAGCTCTTTCCTCCCTTGGGGTACTTTTCGTAGATTTGTTTTTTGATGGGGCGACAGGCACACTGCAAGTTGGGGGGGCGTAGTAAGCTGACGCAGGGGTGCAGGGAGGGGGGGGGATTCGGGATGTGGGGGTTGTTGTTGGGGGTTGTTTTCTTTTTTTGCAAGGCGTAGCACTGGTTGTCAATATTGTCCGATCGTGGTTCTCTGGGGGGGATGGGGGTCTCTTTGTGTTCAGGGATGGGGGATAGGGGCTTAAACATAATTAGCTGGAATGTTAATGGCTTAGGGGATCGTATTAAACGGGGGATCGTCCTGCAATTCTTGAAACGGACCTCGCCAGATGTGGTCCTCCTGCAGGAGACCCACCTTATAGGGAATATGTGTTATGCACTTAACAGAAAGGGTTACAAATTCATTGCTCACTCGGGGTTCTCCACGGGCTCCAGGGGTGCGGGCATACTTGTCAGAGCTTCCCTACCATTTGAGGTTGACTCCACCATTGCTGACGACAGGGGGCGCTTTGTGGCTGTGGCGGGGAGGTGGGAGGGTAGAACGTTGGTATTGGTTTCTGTTTATGTCCCTCCAGCCCTGCAGGCCTCCACGTTTGCTGATCTGGGCAGGGCCTTGTTGGAACTCCCCGAAGGGCTGCTAGTGGTGGGAGGAGACGTCAATGCGGTTGGTTCTGGAACGCTCGATAGGCACCCGCCCAGAGACACCGGGGGTGCTCAGAAGTGGCTTCCCGATTTTATAGATACTTTTGGTCTGGTAGATTGTTGGAGGCTACGGCACCCCACTCAGAGACAATATACCTCCCATTCCGGGGCCCACGGGAGTCTCTCTCGGATTGATTACTTGCTCACTCTGGCTGCCCACGCCTCTTTGGTGTCTGAGGCTAGGCACATGGCACGGGGCATATCTGATCACTCACCGGTGTGGGCCCGTCTTGATAGTGGCCGGGTGGGGGGGGGCAGGGTGGCTCCCATTAACCCCTGGTATTTTCGGGACCCCAAGATGCGCAGTGTGTTGCTGAAGACAGTTGACCACTATTTTCAAGAAAATCAGGGTTCAGTTGAATCAGCGGTGTCCCTATGGGAAACTTTTAAGACGGTATTGAGAGGGGAGGCCCTGTCCTTGGTAGTGGCCGCCAAACGGCGGAGAGACGCTGAGGTGACACAAGTAGAGGGCGAGATAGCTGCTTTAGAAGTGGCCTTGGGAGAGGATGTTGCACCGGCCACACTGCATAATTTGAGCTTGAAGCAATTGGAATACAGGGACCTGGTGACTAACGCTGCCAAGACCCTCAACAGAGAGCAGCAGGGCCGATTGTACGATGTTGGTGATAAGGCCGGGAAATTGCTGGCGTGGTTGGATAAAAAAGAGCGTGTTAATCGTGTGGTGCCGGAGTTGTCGACGGATGGGGGAGAGGTTGTCACTGATCCTGATGGTATAGTTCAGTGTTTCTCGGACTATTTTCGTACGGTATACACCTCGGTCTCGGACAGGCCCACTGAGGACTCGTGTGACCTTTTGCAAGACATCACTCTGCCCTGCCTTTCTGCCATTGATAGGGATGACCTCGATGGGGATATAACGGTAGATGAAGTGGCGTGTGCTATCCGAGCGTTGCGCTCCGGTAAGGCTTCGGGCCCAAATGGTCTGCCGATTGAGCTGTACAAGCTCCATCCTGATAAGTTGGCTCCTCACCTGCGCGCCATGTACGTGGAGGCACGGGTGAATGGGTTTCTTCCGCTTGATCAACGGCTGGCGACGATTGTGGTAATACACAAAGACGGTAAGCCCCGGAACAAGTGTGGCTCCTACCGGCCGATATCACTTCTCAACGCCGAGCCGAAAATCCTTGCTAAGATCCTTGCTAACCGCTTGGTCCGGGTGCTTGGCGACTTGATCCACCCGGATCAGTCGGGCTTTATCCCGCACCGTAACACTGCACTGAATCTTAGACGCCTTCATGGAGTGATTGCTAGGGCGGGCACGATACGAGAGCCGGCTATCGTGGCGTCCCTCGATGCCACGATGGCCTTCGATACGGTGGAGTGGGCATACCTATGGGCTGTGCTAGCTAAGTTCGGCTTTGGGCCTGGATTTGTAGGCTGGGTGAGGTTGCTCTATGAGGGGCCTCTTGCTAGCGTCGTGGTGAACGGGCGGGCGTCGACACCGTTCGAGCTCGGGAGAGGCACCCGGCAGGGCTGTCCCCTGTCGCCGTTGTTGTTCGCCCTTGCCCTTGAGCCGTTGGCGGCGTTGATACGATGGCACCCGGATATACGTGGGCTTCGTTGGTCGCCTGACCACGGGGACCGTATTTCACTCTACGCCGACGATATTCTGCTATACCTCGCCTCGCCTAAGAAATCTCTGATAGTGGTTTGTGACGTCTTGACTTCTTTTGGTAGGAACTCTGGTCTTGTCATCAATTGGGGGAAGTCCTACTTGTATGTCCTGTGTGGGGATGTCCCGCCTGTCCCGCGCAACTGCTCGATCCAGATAGCCCGGCAGGGCTTTTTGTATTTGGGGATCTATATTTCCACCGACCCCATTTTACGATACGAGAAGAACTTGCTCCCTCCCTTGGCACGTCTGCGACGGGACGTGGCGGGCTGGCGGCGGTTGCCGCTTTCCCCCCTTGGCCGTGCCGCCCTGTTTAAAATGATGTCTCTTCCCCGTTTCCTCTATGCCCTGCAGAATACCCTTGACTTGGTCCCGGCCAGTTATTTCCGTGAGGTCGAAAGCCACCAGCGCGCGCTATTGTGGGAAGGGCGTCCGCGCATAGCGATTGCTAAGTTGACGCTTCCGTGGTACGACGGTGGTATCGCGCTTCCAGACATTCGACGTTATTACTGGGCCACCCAGTTGAGCGCGATTAACCATGGTGTGCATGGTCCGGCGCTGAGCCCTGGCTTCGCCATGGACCGCTGGTTGCTGCGTGGGGGCAATTACCACAGAGCATTGTACTCGAAGTCGTCCGACTTAACCCTTACGGGGCCCACCAGGGTGGCCGTGCGTATATGGAAGGTGGCGACGGATTCACTGGGCTGGAAGGGTAAGCTTACCCTTGCCACCCCTCTGTTTGACTCCGATATTCTGGGAAAGCTTTGGCATACAAAAGGGTTTGCGAAGTGGGACCTGATCGGTATATCCAGGGTTGGAGACCTTTTGGTTAAGGGTAGGATAAAGTCATTCGAGGAGCTGCAGAAGGAATATGAGCTAGGGAACTCGGAGTTCTTCCGCTACGCCCAAGTGTGTCACGCCTTGCGGTCAGTCCTGGTAGAAGGTGAGAAGGTGCCTGAGTCCTCTCCGTTGGAGGACCGGATCCTGGACGGCCATATGCCAGAGAGTACGATCTCGCTCATTTATAAGAAACTTATTAATGTTCGGGCGGATCTTCTTCTAGGGTTGCACGAACAATGGATCAGGGATGGTCTTGAACTGGACGACGAGGATTGGCAGTATGCAGTTTCCTCTCCCAAAGAGGTCGCGATCCCCGCGCGCCTGCGGCTGGTGCAGCTTAAAATACTCCATAGGGTCTACGTGACGGGGCCTAGGCTGGTTCATATGGGTTTCTCTGAGGAGGGCTTATGTAAGAGAGGCTGTGGTATGGTGGGCACCTTCCTACATATTATTTGGGAATGTGGTGTGATCATGGAGTTTTGGAGGCGAGTACACGAGGTGATGGGGGAGGTGACGGGCATCGTCATGCAGCCTGAGGCGCGGTGCTGTCTCCTGAACGTTTGGGGTCCTACTGACCACGACACGGCACAGACCCAATGGGTGACCCTAGGGAATATGATAGCCAAGCGCGACATCGCCCGTCTGTGGGGCTCTGATAGGCCACCTACATTGACAGCGTGGATGGAAAACATGGATTGGAGCATGTTTAGGGAGAAGACAGTGTATTGTGCTCGAGGGCGCCCTCGGAAATGGCACTCTGTATGGGGGAGATGGAACCAGTACAGAGGGGGCATATGCCTGCCCCCAGACCCGGACCCGCCCGAGGAACAGCTCTCCCCTTAGCCCCCCTTTTTCCGGCTTAGACCTCTTTGCTGAATGTGTTTGTCCTCTTGAGTCCCTGAATTCCCCTCCTTTCCCTTACTATAAATCTGTGCCTGTTGGACGAAACAGGGCTCGCTCCCCCTGATGGGAACCCTTTTGGTGCTTATGGTGATTACTGCCTTGCTTGTGTTTTGGTTTGGATTTGTGTTTATTTAAAACGGAACCTTTGCCTATCCTGTCAGTGCAATGTAGACACCCATATGTGTTGTGTTTCTAAAGATGCCGTACCTCCGGGTTGTCGGCTGAATAGCTGTGTCACTGATTTGCAAAATAAAGGTTTTGGAAAAAAAAAAATAGAATTTTCAGATTTCCTATGGAAACACGGTCCTAACTATAACTATCTACTGGCGACCGCCAGTAGATAGATAGCGAAGCGCACCGTGCGCGCACAGTGCGCGCACGGTGAAAAACCTTAAAAAATATATATATATTAATAAATGCATAACTTAACATTTAAAAAAACGTACAAATTCACTTAAAAAACCATATGAAATTCCCCCGTTATAGTTAGTTCAGATAACTATAACTCGCGCGACCGCCACTCTATCACAAGTGATGCCACTGACCATGTCATGAGTGATGTAATATGTGACGTCATCAGCAGTGGATTGTGGGCGCGCGAGTTATAGTTATCTGAACTAACTATAACGGGGTAATTTCATTGGTTTTTTACGAGTGAAATGTCCACCTAACTATAACCTGTGTGAAACCTATGGTTTTTTGAGTGAATTTGCAAGGTTTTTTAAATGCTAATTCCTAACTATAACGTGTGTGAAACCTATGGTTTTTTAAGTGAATATATATATATATATATATATATATATATATATATATTACCTACTGGCGGTTGCCAGTAGGTAGTTATAGTTACAACCTAGTTTCCATAGGAAAAGCATTTTTGATTTGCTGGTAACTTTGGTGTCGTTTGATGAATTTTTCTGAAATTCTCCCAAAAAAGAGTCTATCCTGGTCAGTTCCTATCCTGAAAGTTTGGGTGTGATTCGTCAAGTGGGGGCTGAGAAAAAAGGGGGGTCCCAAAACGCGTTTTCCCCATGTTGATTTCCATAGGAAAATTTGCGACGAGCTACAGCCCGAACTGCTGAACGGAATTACCCCAGATTTGGCAGAAAGGTATGGCTTAGTTCAGAAAGCGACCTTTTTTTAAAATGGTGTAAATCTGTTCAGTAGTTTTTGAGAAATTCAAAGAATAAGAGTCAAAATAATCAATTTCCCATAGGAAACTTTCTGTAAGGCTAGAGCCGAAACTGCTGAATGGAATTACCCCAAATTTTGCAAAAATGTAGTGCTTGGATCAGAAAGCGACCTTTTTTTAAATGGTGTAAATCCGTTCAGTAGTTGCTGAGAGATTAGAAAAATAAAAGTTTCGATATCTGGGCGGAGCCTAAGTCCCGTGCATGAGCTTCACTGTGATTGGCTGTCAACACTCCAAACCAGGAAGTGTTGGCAGTCATCTTGTGACTTGGTAGAAGCGAGTCACCAGAAAACAGTGAAACAAAGTTATAAAACAAGAGAAGGGGGCAGGGTAGAAACACCCTGAACCCCTAGGCCTGCTCAGGGGGTCCCAGAAGGACCCTCAGGGCCAAAGAAAGCATTTAAAAAAAAAATATCGGTGGAATTCGTGCTGGGGTTGCAGGTTCCCGCGTCTTATTTTAATGAGACCCAGGGGTGGGCTAGGTCCCGGGGGCATTTCTTAAAAAATAATAGCGGGGGCTCGCTGGGGCTGCGGGGGCCCGCTGGGGTCCCCGCAGACCCAGGGCTACACTCATGTTGCAAGGGTGGTTGCGCGGCCCCCCCCGGAGCCCACCATGTGCTTATAACTTTGGTGTTGTTTGACGAATCTTTACTAAATTTTCCAGAAAGTTTCTCTTTTTTGATCAGCTCGTATCTTGAAAGTTTAGGGGTGTATTGAGGACGTTCAAGTGTTGGGAGGGGGTTTGCGCGGACCCCCTCCTGGAGCCCTCCATGTGCTTATAACTTTGGCGTCGTTTGACAAATCTTAACTAAATTTTCCAGAAAGTTTCTCTTTTTTGATGAGCTCGTATCTTGAAAGTTTAGGGGTGTATTGAGGACGTACAAGGTTGGTTGTTGTTTGAAAGCAAGTTTATTGCGAGATATTTGCACTCACGACCGGAGCCATCCAGCTGCGAAGACATATTACAGGGTGATTGGTCAAGGTGGGGCTGAGGAAAAAAGGGGGTCCGAAAAAGTGTTTTGTCAATGCATTTTCCATAGGAAACTTTAGATAAGGCTACAGGTCAAACTGCTGAACGGAACTACGCTAAATTTGGCAGGGAGAAAGGTCCAGAAAGCGCGCTTTTGTTGAAATGGTCTAAATCCGTTCAGTAGTTTTTGAGATATTAAAGAAAAAAAAGATATATATATCTGGACGGTGCCTAACTCCCGAGCACGAGCTTGCCTCTGATTGGCTGCTAACACTTCAAACTAGGAAGTGTTAGCAGCCATCTTGTGCCTCACATCGAGTGAAAATATAAAAGAAAGGTCCCGGGGGCAATTTAATATAACGGCGCTCTGTCTGTGCGAGATAACTCTTTCACTCTGCGTCTCCCTACATCAGCAGGTAACGCACCCTTTTCCCCCATCAACAGCATACCTCCAACAACATTCTTGGTCCCGCAAGTCTCTCTCTGCAAACCACTTGTCGGCTCACAGATCTTCGGGTGCGAGTTCTCAGGCCCACAGTTGTAACTGTGAAGCCAAGACTGGAAGTATACCGCAGGTCTCTCTCTGCGAGATACCCCATTCACGCTTCCTCTCCCCACATCACTGTTTGTCAGCTATCCCTTTGGAAGCCGACGGCCAGCACCTTTCTCTATACCAGTCGGCCATCAGGTGTTCCTCTGCGAGCTGGCCCGCAGCTCTCCTTCTGCGAACTGACGGGCCGCGGTTCTCCCTCTATGAGCCAGCCAGTCGGCTCGCAGCTCTTCATCTACGAGCCAGTCCGTTGGCTCGTAAGTCTCTGAGAACAGGTGCAATGGTGGCAACGATCATGCAGGTCAGACACCCAACACTGCTCCAACATCCCCCAGCAAGAGCTCCTTGTCCGCCATTCCCCCTCACCCCCACCCCCCACAAACAAATGTGCCAGTCACGTTAGGTTGGACAAATAAGAAACTTAGTCATGTATGGATTTACATATAAAAAACATTATTTAAAAAAACAACAACAAATAAAACTATGTACAGCCATGTCATGTCATCGTTGGACTATTTGTGAGTCACAGCCTGCAAGACAAAAGGAAAGATAAGATGGTGCGTCATGCATCCAGCAAAGGAGAAAGAGAAAGAAAGAAATAGTGAGGGAGAGAGAGAAACAAAGAGTGAGAGAGAGGAAGACAAAGAAAGAGAGAAAGAGTGAGAGAGAGAAAGAGTGAGATACAAGGAAGAGAGAAACAGTGTGTGAGAGAGGGAGAGAGAGAGAGAAAGAGTGAGAGAGAGAAAGAGAGAGAGAAAAGGTGAGAGAGAGGAAGAGAGACAGAAAGAGTGAGAGAGAGGAGAGACAGAGTGAGAGGGAGGAAGACAGAGAAAGAGTGAGAGAGAGAGAGGAAGACAGAGAAAGAGAGAAAGAGTGAGAAAGAGAGAAAGAGTAAGATACAAGGAAAAGAGAGAGAAAAACAGTGTGAGAGACGAAGAGAGAGAGAGAAAGAGTGAGAGAGAGGAAGAGAGAGAGAGAGATTGAGAGAGAGAAAGAAAGAATGAGAGAGAGGAAGAGACAGAGAAAGAGAGAAAGTGTGAGAGAGAGAAATGAAGAGATGGAGAGGGAGAGTTGACACTGGAAAAAATCTTTGCAGCTCACCTTTGTGCCACCGGTGTGTCTCCAACCACGTGCAGGGACATAGTGCACCCTCAAGTTTAGTCCTCTGAAAGATAGTATAGAATTAGTAATTGCAGAGTACATACAACTGCATATGCCTAATTCTCTATTTTGGCAATGCGCACTCAGGCTGCTGCAGCCCATCCACTCTCGGAGGTGTCTGTGGGCTCAGGCTTCTGCACACTATCCACTCCCACCGCCCAGAGGTGACTGTCCGCTGCTGCGGAAAGAAGCCTCTATGCTCACCTTCTGCCACTGGCGTGAGTGTAAGAGGGTGCACCACGTGTCGAAGCAACTTTCTGAGGCGTTGTCAGGATGGCCACGCATCATCGCAGGTTCTACACACGCTCAGCTGTGGTGGTGTTGGGGGGGGCGTCCATTTGTGAATCACAGCCTGTTAGATAAAAAGAAAGATATGATTGTGCGTCATGCGTCCATCAAAGGAGAGAGAAAGAAATAGTGAGAGGAAGACAGAGAGAAAAAGAAAGATAGAGTGAGAGGAAGACAGAGATAAAGAGAGAAACAGAGGGAGTGAGAGGAAGAGAGAGAGAAAAAGAAAGAAAGAGTGAGAGGAAGATAGAGAGAAACAGTGAGAGAGAGGAAGAGAGAGAGAGAAACAGTGAGAGAGGGGAAGAGAGAGAGAGAGAGAAAGAGTGAGAGAAAGGAAGAGAGAGAGAGAAAGAGTGAGAGTGAGGAAGAGAGAGAGAGGAAGAGTGAGAGAGAGGAAGACAGAGAAAGAGAGAAAGAGTGTGATACAAGGAAGAAAGAAAGAGAGAAACAGTGTAATAGAGAGAGAGAGAAACAGTGTGAGAGAGAGGAAGAGAGAGAGAAAGAGTGAGAGAGAGAGAGAGAAAGAGTGTGAGTGACAAAAAGGAAGAGATGGAGAGGGAGAGTGAGGGTTGACACTGTGGAGAAAATCCTCACAGCTCACCTTTCTGCCACCGGTGTGTCTCCAACCACATGCAGGGATATAGGGAAGCCCTCAAGCTTAGTCATCTGAAACATAGTATGGAATCAGTAACGGATGAGTACATAGCACAATTTGTGAATGACAGCCTGCAAGACAAAAAGAAAGATAAGATGGTACGTCATGCGTCCAGCAAAGGAGAGACAGAGAGAAAGAGTGAGAGAGAAGAAGAGAGAGAGAAAGAAAGAGTGAGAGAGAAAGACAGAGAAAGAGAAAAAGAGTGAGAGAGAGAAAGAGTGAGATACAGGGAAGAAAGAAAGAGAAACAGTGTGAGAGAGAGGAAGAGAGAGAGAGAAAGAGTGAGAGAGAGGAAGAGAGAGAAAGAAAGAATGAGAGAGAGGAAGAGACAGAGAAAGAGAGATAGAGAGTGAGAGAGAGAAAGGAAGGAAGAGATAGAGAGTGAGAGAGAGAGAGAGAGAAAGAGTGTGAGTGACAAAAAGGAAGAGATGGAGAGGGAGATGGAGAGTGAGTGTTGACACTGTGGAGAAAATCCTCACAGCTCACTTTTCTGCTACCAGTGTGTCTCCAACCACGTGCCGGGATATAGGGCAGCCCTCAAGCTTAGTCATCTGAAACATAATATGGAATCAGTAATGGATGAGTACATACAAGTGCACAATTTGTGCTTGTTTCTGGTCCAGGGAAGACATGGCTTGGCAGTTCGGGCTGGAATGTTCCCATGAGGCACAGGGTCAGACTGATTTGCCTAAGGCCATGTCTGAACTGGGGTGGCGGAGTGAGCTAAAGAATGATGATGGATTAAACCCAGATCAGTTGACTGGGGGTGAGTGCTTGCATTGTTCAACACTCTGTCCATCATCCCCGTTGGTTTTGCTTTGTTCGCCCTAAGTTGGCAGGGTATGCCCAGACGTGGGTCCCTTGCTCACTTTGCCACTGGATTCAAGCTAGCCTGGCTGATGACGGCTGATTAGCCAGAAACCGGTCCCAGGATGCTTTTTTCTGGTCCAGGGAAGACATGGCTTGGCAGTTCGGGCTGGAATGTTCCCATGAGGCACAGGGTCAGACTGATTTGCATATGGCCATGTCTGAACTGGGGTGGCGGAGTGAGCTCAAGAATGATGATGGATTAAACCCAGATCAGTTGACTGGGGGTGAGTGCTTGCATTGTTCAACACTCCATCCATCTTCCCCGTTGGTTTTGATTTGTTTGCCCTACGTTGGCAGGGTGTGCCCAGACGTAGGTCTCTTGCTCACTTTGCCACTGGATTCAAGCTAGCCTGCGTGATGAAGGCTGATTAGCCAGAAACCTGTCCCAGGATGCTTGTTTCCGGTCCAGTGAAGACATGGCTTGGTAGTTCGGACTGGACTGTTCCCATGAGGCACAGGGTCAGACGGATTTGCATATGGCCATATCTGAACTGGGGTGGCGGAGTGAGCTAAAGAATGATGATGGATTAAACCCAGATCAGTTGACTGGGGGTAAGTGCTTGCATTGTTCAACACTCCGTCCATCATCCCCGTTGGCTTTTCTCAATTTGTAAATCACAGCCTGCAAGACAAAAAGAAAGATAAGATGGTGCGTCATGCGTCCAGCAAAGGAGAGAGAGAGAGAAAGAGTGAGAGAGAGAGAGAGAGAGAGAGAGAGAGAGAGAGAGAGAGAGAGAGAGAGAGAGAGGGGGGAAGAGAAATAAAGAAAGAAAGAGTGAGAGAGAGAGAGAGGAAGATGGAGAAAGAGAAAAAGAGTGAGAGAGAGAAAGAGAGAAAGAGTGAGATACAAGGAAGAAAGAAAGAGAGAAACAGTGTGGGAG
The DNA here is from genome assembly GCF_964204655.1 of Triturus cristatus. NCBI lineage: Eukaryota > Metazoa > Chordata > Amphibia > Caudata > Salamandridae > Triturus > Triturus cristatus. The sequence continues at coordinate 1,196,210,764 of NC_140591.1, forward strand.
AGAGGAAGAGAGGGAGAGAAAGAGTGAAAGAGAGGAATAGAGAGAAAGAAAGAATGAGAGAGAGAGGAAGAGACAGAGAAAGCGAGATAGAGAGTGAGAGAGAGAGAAAGAGTGTGAGTGACAGAAAGGAAGAGATGGAGAGGGAGAGTGAGTGGAGAAAATCCTCACAGCTCACCTTTCTGCCACCAGTGTGTCTCCACCACGTGCCGGGATATAGGGCAGCCCTCAAGCTTAGTCATCTGAAACATAGTATGGAATCAGTAATGGATGAGTACATACAACTGTGCATGCCTAAATCGCTGCCCCGACTTTGTGTATCCAGGCTAGTGTACCCCATCTACTTCCACTGCCCTGAGGACCTACTCCCTGCTGAACACCCAGGCTGCTGCACCCCATCCACTCCCACTGCCCAGAGGTGTATGACAGCCTCTGCGTACCCAGTCTGCTGCACCCCATGCACTCCCACTGCCCAGAGGTGACTGCCCGCCGCTGCCCAAACAAGCCTCTCTGCTCATCTTACACCACCACTGTGTGTCAAAGAGGGTCCACCACGTGCTGAAGAAACCTCCTCACCCGCTGTGTACACGCTGTGAAGCAGAGCTCACAATTCAGACTGAGTGTTTATTGCAGGATAGTCACGCATCATCGCAGGCCTGCAAGACAAAAAGCAAGATAAGATTGTGTGTCATGCGTCCATCAAAGGAGAGAGAAAAAGAGAAAGAGAGAGAAAGAAAGAGTGAGAGGAAGATAGAGAGAAAAAGAAAGAAGGAGTGAGAGGAATACAGAGAGAAAGAGAGAAACAGTGAGAGTGAGAGGAAGAGAGAGAGAAAAAGAAAGAAAGAGTGAGAGGAAGACAAAGAGAAAGAGTGAAAGACGAAGAGAGAGAGAAACAGTGAGAGACAGGAAGAGAGGGAAAGAGTGTGAGAAACAGGAAGTGAGAGAAAGAGAGAAACAGTGTGAAAAGAAGAGAGAGAGAAAGAGTGTGAAGGAGAGAAAGGAAGAGATGAAGAGGGACAGTGAGTGCCCATACTGTAGACAAAACCCTCACAGCTCACCTTTACGCCACCGCTGTGTCTCCAACCACGTGCCGGGACCTAGTGGAGCCCTCAAGCTCCCACATCTGAAACATAGTACAGAATTAGTAATGGGAGAGTATATACGACTGTGTACGCCTAAATCGCTGTGCCACCTTTGTGTATCCACTTCCGCCGCCCAGACGTATTTGCCCACCGCTGCGCACCCAGGCCTCACTGCTCACCTTTTCGCGGACAGGGCACCCTTCACATCATGCAGTCCCGCTCCGCAGGCCAAGTCTCACATTTGGGGCTGCGTCTTGATTTTGCCATGGCAGAGGACATACTAGTGCACCGATCATCATCGCAGGTTGCACACCCGCTCAGTCCTTGCGGTGCCACTAACTCAGTGACCAGTGAGGCCACGCGGTAGGCCTTCCTGTTCGGTGGCTCAGGCCTACATGCGGTGTCCGGAGCACCGGGATGGGCCATGACAGTGCATGCGGTGGGAGCAACTCTAAAATGGTGTAGAGCACGTGTGCACGTTTTTTTTTATTGGTAGGGTCACGTGTCCTGTGACGCCTGTGCTGGATGGGTGTAGTGTGGGTGTATACCAGCCGTGAGGGAGTGGCTGTGGCATAATGACAACTAGACCTGTGACCAGCAGATCACTACAATGAAAATCTGGGCCATGTAGCTTTGTTGTCCTTCCCTGTAAGCGTAAGCAGAGTGAGCTGGCCTGGCAAATGCCAGTCCAGCGTGAGGCTGTGAAGAGTGACTCCGGAGCTATGGGCGTGGCTCTATCGTGAGCTGTATGAGGAATCAACTGATGCGGCATTGTTGCCAGATTGGGTTAGATCACACACAATTGGGTTATATTTTTCCCAGTTGTGTGGTAAAAGTTTGGTTTGTGCTAGTTGCCAGATTATAAATATATATACAGCGTTCCAGCAAACTAGTATGTTAAAGCGCTTTATTAGACAAATATTTACTTGGCAGCCTGCTGCAACATCAATTCCAATGCATTCACCGCATGCTTAACGATGTCCCTGCCCCTCCTTCCTTAAAGTAGCAATATTGGGCCACTTTGGGCTACTTTTTGGTTGTCTGTGGGCTAGAGAATGCTTAAAGAATCTGGCGACACTGGCATGCTGGTGTTCTTGTTGTAGTGTAGTCACCCGGGTCGCAAGCCTCAATGTGTCACTCTGTGAGACAAGTCCCACAACATAGCCAACATGGAAGGTACGGGGAATCACTAACCCTACATTCATCCATAGTTCCACACAAGAAAGATGGTGAACATGTCACATCTGTGTGGATGTGAATGTTTATTGCACATTCAGTGGAGTATTGCAGCCGTAGCAATACTGGGCCATGCAAAGTCCAAAATTTAGTTTTTGGGACATGGAGGGCAGCCAATTAGAGACAAGCTCATTGTCAGAGTTAGGCTGCGCCAACATATGAACTTATACAATCACTCCGCCAATCCCCACGTATTTATAAATTCACTATACACTCTCCTTGCAGTACTCTAATCATCCAGTCTCTACATACGTACTTGTACAATGACCGAGAAAAAGTTACATAAGCAAAGTTTTCTCCCACTGTCGAAGGTAAGTTGGTTGTATACGCTGTCCAGAGCACAATGTAATGTGGTAGGGCCCAGGGGCAGCATGTTGCATACATAATGATTAACACACGGACACAGATAGATAGTGGAACTGGGTACGGGCACGTGCGTTCGACTCCTTTTTATTACCAGGGTCACATGTCCAGTGATGTCTGTGCTGGATGCGTGTGGTGTGAGTGTAAGCCAGCCCTCCAGGAATGGTTAGTGCTGGCAACAAGTAGAACAGTAATCATTGGATCAGACACAGAGATTCAATCATACACGGTCAATGATTTGTGCTGCACTAAGGTAGGGGCACCAGAGGTGAAATAATACACAAAAGATTCTATGGTAAAGGGTCCATGACTTGTGGTACACTGAGGTAGGGGCACCAGATGTGAAATTATACAGAAAATATTGTATCATAAAGGGTCCATGAGTTGTGCTGCACTGAGATAGGGGCATTAGAAGCATTCAGTGTGTGCTCAGCCAGCGATGATGCGTGGTCCGGGCTGGCCACACTGGTAGCAATGTCTGTTGCCTACTGGACTGCGTCATCTGCAATCACAACTTAATCTGAATTGTGAGCCCTGCAGTCCGCAATGTAGATGGAAGGCAGTAGTCAGCACAGACATCGAGGAATGCTTTTTGTCACTTCCTCTCGACAAAATCCGAGGACATAGAGTACAATTCTGTCTGCAATTAATAAATCAAGACTCAATTTAAATTGTGAGCTCTGCTGACTGCAGTGTAGGTAACAAAAGATTAAATATGTATGGAATACATTGTCGAAATGTGTAGGTTTCGGGGACGTTATAGTTAGTTGCCTACTGGACTCTGAAATTAATTAATCAAGACTGAATTTGAATTGTGAGCCCTGCTGACTACAGTGTAGGCCGGAGGCAGCGGTCAGCAAAGGCCCACAGCCACGTGGCGTTGACTTTAAGTCCACAGATTGGGAGCATTTGGTTTTCTTCACCGATTAAAGTCTTCAATTGTGAGCACTGCTGACCACAGTGTAGACCGGAGGCAGTGGTCAGGAAGGGCCCACAGCCACGCGGCATTGACTTGAGCTGTATAGTTAGTGGTAGGTGTGGCGCTCATCATGTGCGCAGCCAGCGATGATGCGTGGTGTGGGCGGGCTGAACTGGGAGCAATGTCTCTTGCCTACTGGACTGTGTCATCTGCAATTGCGACTTCATCTGAATTGTGAGCCCTGCTGTCCGCAGTGTAGATCGAAGGCAGTAGTCAGCGCAGACATCGAGGAATGCTTTTTGTGACTTACTTTTGAGAAAATCCAACGACATAGTGTACAGTTCTCTCTGCAATAAATAAATCAAAACTGAATTCAAACTGTGAGCTCTGCTGTCCTCAGTGTAGACTGCCATTCAGTGTTCCTTTGGACTTGCAAGATGAATTTGGTCATTGTACTAAAGCTATAATTGATGTCAAAAAAGTTCTTGAAGCAAGGATACTAAAAGGATATTATTTAGGTTTTGAAGACGTTGTAGTTAGTTGCCTACTGGACTCTGTAATTAATGAATCAAGACTCAATTTTAATTGTAAGGCCTGCTGACCGCAGTGTAGGCCGGAGGCAGCGGTCAGCAAGGGCTCACAGCCATGTGGCGTTGAGTTGAACTGCACACTTAGTGGCACCTGAAGCAAGCAGCATGTGCGGAGCCTGTAATGATGCGTGGTCCGGGCGGGCCGCACTGGTAGCAATGTCTTTTGTCTAATGAATTCTGCCTTAATAAGGCTATGTGGCGATGACTTGTGGTGCAGTGAGTTAGTGGCACCTGAAGCACTCAGCGTGTGCGCACCCTGCGATGATGCATGGTCCGGGCTGGCTGCACTGGTAGCAATGTCTTTTGTCTAATGAATTCTGCCTTAATGAGGCTACGTGGTGATGGCTTGTGGTGCAGTGAGTTAGTGGCACCTGAAGCACTCAGCATGGGCGCACCCTGAGATGATGCGTGGTCCGGGCGGGCCTCACTGGTAGCAATGTCTTTTGTCTAATGAATTCTGCCTCAGTAAGGCCACGTGGCGTTGACTTGTGGTGCACTGTATTAGTGGTACCTCTGGCGCTCAACGTGTACGCAGCCTGCGATGATGCGTGGTCCGGGCGAGCCGCACTGGGAGCAATGTGTCTTGCCTACTGGACTGTGTCATCTGCAATCGCGACTCCATCTGAATTGTGAGTCCTGCTGTCCGCCGTGTAGATTGAAGTCAGTAGTGTGTACAGACGTAACTCTGCAGTGCTGTGCCGCTCTGTTCGCAGGGGGCTTGTGTCAAGGAGGCCCGTGGTCATGGCGGCAGCCACGTGGCAGGGTGAGGGCCGCCGCTCTGGCAGATGCGTTGGCCTTCACACAAGTGAACCACGCCCAGAGCCCCAGCCTATTTATTCACACTTCTACGCTGGAGTGGCGTACGTTGGATCAGCCCACTGCGCTTCCTCTTACAGGGGACGACGACACAGGTACATGACCGAGATCTTCCCCACTGCCTGAAGTAACATGGTTGCGTCCACTGTCCACAACACTACAAGCACCAGCACTATATGTACACATGGAGAGGTTTGTGCTCTGCATAGTGAGGTCTGTCCAGCACATCACCGCTACACTTGGTATTGTGTGCATTATTATTGGTGGGTGACTTGCGTCCTTCACACATGTTTGGTTGCGACATCTTGCAACATTCAGCTATTGTGTGGCTGAGGGGCCATGCGGTTGTTGGAAGGTTCGCTGTCCTGTTGTGTGCTGCCTCAGTGGTAGTGGAGGAGTCCGGGGGGAGGTCCTGAGGGTGGTGGCAGTGGGTTTTGTGGTCTTCTTGGGTGTGGGAGGTGCATGATCAGTAGCTCTATGACATGTGTTGGTCTTCAGATATGATTCTGGGCTGGGTTCCCTTTCACACTGAAGGTAGTTGTCCTACTTTACACAAGTAAAAGGCAGATGTTACATTCCTACTGCTAACACAACTTATTGCCTGTTTTTGGATCGCACCTCAGATTTGGCTGCTCGTTGAAAATGTCGGGAAGTGGTGTTTTCGTGTTATTTTTGCATAGGAATGCCTACTGTGCATATTATTAGCGTTAGTTGTTGCTCTCATTTGTGGCGATTTTTTTGGGCAGAAGCTATCGCTGGAAAACTGCCGATATCGGCTGTTTTCACCAGGTTGAGAATGGAATGATAATTTAAAATCACTGAAAAAACTATAGGTTTAATGAACATTATAATTAGAAATTACAATTTAAAAAACCTTTGAAATTCACTAAAAAAACCATAGGGTTCAGGGATGTTATAGTTACAAATTAGCATTTAAAAAACCTTAGAAATTAATTGAAAAAAACATAGGTTTCAGGGAAGTTATAGTTAGTTGCACATTTCACTCATACAAAACCATAGAAATTCGGCCGTTATAGTTAGTTGAGCTAACTATAACTCTCGCCCCCGCAATGCACTGCTGATGACGTCACATATTACATCATTCATGATATGGTCAGTGACATCACTGATGACATCACTGATGACATCTCAAATGACATCACTGATGACATCATCCACTTGCAAATCTGATGCACCTCCTCATACTTTAATAAAACCTTTGATACACCCACTCTAAAATACAGACTACCATTTTCGAAACAATAGAGACACCAATACCAGTTACTGCGTATGCACGCACTGACTCCTAGGTCTACACACACATCCACTCATTCACCCATACAGTCTCTCATACATGCAGTGACTCATCAATACAACACTATTATAGGCATTCATACACCTATACAAGCACTCACACACCGCCACTCATCCAGAGTTACTCACACATCTAGTCAGTCATGCAAAGAATCAATCACACTTCTATTTACTCAGCTATACATTTATACACACACAACCACACTTATTCATAGTGATATTAACATATACTTACTCTCTTATACAATCACTGATACAAGTACACACTCATCCATACAGCACTCTCACAATCACTGACTCTCACGTATAGTCATTTATATACTCCAACTCTCTCATGCACTGCATTTTATACATGTAGTTACTTGGACGTGTAGCACTGAGATATCCATTCACTCACCAACACACCCATACACACACTCACCCACCCATAGAGCTGTTTCCACATGCAGTCTTGAACCCATACAGCCAGTGAATAAAGAACTCACACATCTATGCACAAAGTCACACACCTCCCACACACCCACAAACACACTCAGGCAGCCATACAAATACTCAGGCAACCAATCCATAACCCATATAGACACTCATGTCGCTACTCATCAACCAATGCAGCAGCTTACACAGCAATAGACAGACTGATACAGACATTCACACAGTTTAGTCACTAACCCATGAATTCAGTAAGACACATTTAATTACTCACTTATACAGTCAGTCACACACCTACTAAATCCTCCATCGACACACTTATATACCCACTCATTCTTCAATATACCTTGGCCAGTATATTTATAAAACATATTTAAACTTTACAGAAACACACAGTCACTGGATGATGTTATCAGTGATATCATCAGTGATGTCATTTGAGATGTCATCAGTGATGTCATCTGTGATGTTACTGACCATGTCATGAATGATGTAAAATGTGACGTCATCAGCAGTGCATTGATGGGGCGTGAGTTATAGTTAGCTCAACTTACTATAACGGCCGAATTTAAATAATTATAATACATCGTCTGTGATGCCAAGGCAATTTATTTGATGCTTGATGAAAATGGAAAATAAATAACTTAAATGCTGTGATGAGTGCGGCCCACTTTTCTTGGGGAACCAGGATATTTGCAGAAAATATATATATATATATTATACAACACAGGGACCACCCTGAATGCCCACAGGAACCAGAGTAAGTGTGATACGTTAAAGTAATGTCCTGTGAGACTTATTCACCAACACTTCTACTAGCATTAAAAGTGTGCAAACTCAATTAGTAACTTCCATCATAACCAACCTTATTGAAAAAAGTTTTCAGGACACAATATCGTGTGTGATGATAGTTTTCACATATTTAGTATTACTTATGATACTAGTAATTGAGTTTTCACACTTTCAAAGAAAAAGTAGAAGTGTAGGTGAATAAGTCCCACAGGGTATAGGTTTGGTTTATTACTTTATGGAACTTAGGCAATATTCCCCAGCATGTTTGCCTTAGGCCCAATGGTAGATATGGTCACCCAGTTCAAGGTATGAGCTCTCGGAGGAAGGTATACTCGGACAAGTTGGAATTAGCATAGTAAATGTGCTGATGGTGCATGAAAGACACGTTTTCCTGATCTTCAAGTACCTAGAGATGAAAGCCATTAGTATAGATTCACTTGGCAATTATACAGGATTAGTCAGGACTCTGATGATGATGACAGAGACATGAACGGGTAAAAAAATCTTACAGTAGGTGTGCTTTTCCTGGGACATTGCATAGGTAGAAGGCAGATAGTAAAGATAGTACAGATAAAAATGCCATGACTTCATCTTCACCTATGGATTCAAACCCGTTGGTGCCACACTCGCCCGATAGTGACTTATTATGGCACGTATGGGTAGATGTTTGACCTGCTTGCCATGTTCATCCTCCGTCAGAACATAGTGGCTGTTAAGTTTGCTGTATGATAAGTGCATTACAGTCACAGCACTACAAATAACAGTGGATGGAACATAAAGTACGTTCTCACAGACTACCCAGTATTTCAAAAACTACAGCTCTTTATAGTTTATGACGCTCTCTTTAGGAATCTTTGCAAAATTCCCCAGCATGTTTGCTCAGTTTGAGGCATAGGTCTTGGGGGGGCATACTCGGAAACCTCCAACTTGTATCCACAAACTAGAAGGAGTTGGACTTAGCCCAGTAAGTGCACTTAAGGCGCATGAAAGACGTCTTCCTGCGCCTCATATGTCTATCATGTGAGCCATAAGTAAAGATTCACTAGGCATGCATTTGGTAATGTTCAGAAAGAAGGAGGCTGTTTCTTGACAGGTGGCAAACTGTAGTCCAACTGGTTCAGTCCTGTGGTGTATATATGTGACTGGCCCTTGCATGGCGGCGCTGTGTTGATGTGAGTGCAATGATCTGTTGGATTGGGCCTGTGGCCGATGGTATGAAAGTCTTATGTGTGGTGCGTGAACGGCGTGTGAATGGACCACAAAGCGGTTGGTGCCTTGAAGTGGCTTTATGGCTCACCTTCAGAAGGTTTGGTATCAATATTTAGATACTTTGGTAACTATTTGTTCTATGAAGCCAGCATTTCTGGAGGTACTAAAACCAACCAGGTCCTTAGTAAGAACTCTGTTTGTTTTATTTTGTCATTATGGGTAGCTGTGCATTTTGTGCTTAGCTGTCACCTGGGCAAACCTGCACATTTTTGAAAACTAGACAACCAGGGGAGTACAGAGGTGCATGACCAGCTTGGTTTTTACCAGGTCTTTTACCCATAATCTCCTGCAAATATCAAACTTTGCCTAAAGAAAACACATTTTCCTTGCATTTCTGCGAGGAAACGTCCTGGAATCTGCAGGCAGCCTCAAATTTCCTAACACTCAGCGCTCTATCAAGTCTCCAGAGAAACACAGTGTGCCACTTGTGTGTGTGGGCTAAGTGCCTGCAACAAGGAGGGCCCAAAACGTATTGTGGAGACATAAAAATTACCTATAACAAAACAACCTGTTTTCACAAGGCCTGCCTTCTTGTGCCTGGGATTGGTGACCATCTATGGAGGTATCATTTTTATCGGAAGACCAGGGGGAACGCTGAGTGGTATGAAATTTGTGCCAGCCCAATGATCCCACAACTTTACTACACAGACATTTGAGATAATGTGATTTTTTAGTTGAATGTAAGGTTTGCAGGGGTTTCTGGGTAAGCCAACTTTGAGGGATCCACGCAAGCCACAGCTCCCTGGACTCCCCCGGATGTCTAGATTTCTGACTTTTCTTGGTTTGGTAGGTGTCCCTAGATGGCCTCCAAGCTCGGGACTAAAAATGTAGGTGGCCCCCTTGCAGAAACAGGTTGTTTTGTAATAGACCATTTTGATGTCTCCATAATACATTTTGGGCCCATCCCTATCATGGGTACTTGCCCACCCATACAAGCCAGGCAGCATTCTTATCGGGAGACCTGGGGGAACACTGGGGGAAATTTGAAAAAGATGTGTGTTTCCAGGTAATGTTCTTATGGGTAAATAATTTTCAAATTGTAAATCGAAAAATGTTGTATATGGAATACTGTGCCCTTGTCCGAAACTATATATTGGCACAACTAGCCAGGAAGGGCAGAAACAAATTTCCCAGCACAAATTCAGAATTTGTAAAAAAGTCCTCACAGCTCCCTTGGTAAGCCATTGGAACGAGTTAAATCATGTTGAGAGTTATTTACAATGGACTGTATTATCTGTGATTGAGCTGGGCACCCGAGGTAGTGACCTAGAAAAATTACTGATTGAGAGAGACGCGTTTCTCATAGTCAAATTCAATTCCGTGATTGATGGTCTGAATGAATTGTCAGAGTTGCATAATTTGCAAACTTAGTGAACTCAGTGCTCTACAGATTCGAACTGTTTCTTACCATCCACGTGAGAATTCAAACTTGGACATCAGGACCATTGATTGATGGTCTAACAATGTGGACTTCAACTTCCAAAAGCCTGTGCAAATGCCTTTGCACATTTTGGCAGGATTGCTATGCTGCGGTGACTTTCAGTTTTTTAGTCACACAATGCAGTTTGAATAAATCAGTGGAAAATAAGTCCACTGTGGTACCTTCATTGAGCATATATTCATAAAAAAACATTAATGACTTCATATAAGGCGGCAGCAGCATAGTGTCAATATGTTATATGTATATATATATTCACAGAAAAAACCATAGGTTTCAGGCATGTTATAGTTAGGAATTAGCATTTAAAAAACCTCAGAAATTCACTGAAAAAACCATAGGTTTCAGGGGTGTTATAGTTAGCTGGACTTTTCACTTGTACAAAACCATTGAAATTCCCCCGTTATAGTTAGTTCAGCTAACTATAACTCGCGCGCCCGCAATGCACTGCTGATGACGTCACATATTACATCACTCATGACATGGTCAGTGACATCACTCATGACATCACTGATGACATCTCAAATGACATCACTGATGACATCACTGATTACATCAACCAGTGAATGTGTGTTTTTCTGAAAATTAAATATGTTTTATATATGTATATCTCAAGGTCGATGGAAGAATAAATGGGTATATAAGTGTCTAAATGGATGATTTGTTTTTGAAAAATTGATTGTGTAACTGACTGATTAAGTGTATCATAGTGAATACATGGCTTAGTGAGTAATGTTTAAATATGTAAATATCTGTATCAGTCTCTCACTTTGTGTATAAGTGGCTGCATGGGTTGGTGAGTAGCTACATGGGTGTCTATATAGGTTATTAGTTGGTTTTTTGAGTATCAGTCTGAGTGTCTGCATGGTTCGGTGGGGGGTATTACGTAGTGCATAGGTGCATGAATGAGTGACTCACTGTTTGTATGGGTTGAACACATCATGTGTGCAGGACTGTATGGGTGGATGAGTGTGTGTATGGGTGTGTTAGTGAGTGAATGACTGCCTCAATAGTGTCTTTATGAGTAACTACATATGTTTTAAACTAGTATATGTGACTATTGGTGTATATATGTGAGTATATGTGAGAGTGAGAGATTGAAAGAGTTCCTGTATGAATAAGTATGTGTTTCTATAAGTGATTGTTTAAAAGACTAAGTATGTGTAAGTTTCCGTAGAAGTAAGTATGGTGGTGTGTGTATAACTGTATATGCAAGTAAATGTATGTTTGATTCTTTATTAGCATGAGTGACTATGTGTGTGAGTAACTCTATGGATGAGTGGCATTGTGTAACAGGATGTATAGGTGTATGAGTACATATGATGAGTGAGTACATGTATGAGTGACTGTATAGGACTGTTGGTGAATGAGTGGATGTGTATGTGGATCTTAGAATTACTGAAGAGGTTGTTGTAACTGGTATTGGTATGTCCATTGTTTTGAAAATTTTAGTCTCTATTTTTGAATGTGTGTATCAAAGGTTATATTAGGGTGAGAGGAGGTCTGCCACTCTATCACAAGGATGATGTCATCAGTGATGTCATCAGTGATGTCATTTGAGATGTCATCAGTGATGTCATGAGTGATGTCACTGACCATGTCATGAGTGATGTAATATGTGACGTCATCAGCAGTGCATTGCGGGCGCGCGAGTTATAGTTAGCTGAACTAACTATAACGGGGGAATTTCAATGGTTTTGTACAAGTGAAAAGTCCAGCTAACTATAACACCCCTGAAACCTATGGTTTTTTCAGTGAATTTCTGAGGTTTTTTAAATGCTAATTCCTAACTATAACATGCCTGAAACCTATGGTTTTTTCTGTGAATTTCAAAGGTTTTTTAAATGCTAATTTCTAACTATGCCTACAGAGATAGGACATGTGAAGAAAGAAGAAAAAATGCACAGAAAGAAACAAAAGAAGTGCAGAAAGAAGCAACAGAAGTCCTCAAATACGAAGATAAGTGCAGGAAGAAGGATAACGTGCAGAAAGAACAAAAAGAAGAGCAGAAAGAAGCCTTGTTGCAAAATCATCCTGTACCCTCAACTTTTTCAGACGGATACTGGTGGTAACTGAGTCTGACTAACCAGTCCTAGAGCCAGTGCTATGTTAAAAGACACTTAGAATACAGTGAAAACACCTACATACACTAGGGAACATTATGCGTTGGGGTCCCCCTGTGATTAGCATGACCTCCTCTGTAAGCCCCTAGTATATAATAGGGCATGGGGATTAAAACTACCTCTTAAAACAGGCCACAGGGCGTTTTTGCACACGTTAACTCAGGCCCCGTCCCCTCCATTCACCACTGTGTAAACACGCCCTGTGTCCATTTTTAGTTGGGAGATTAAGTTCACTTGAATCCTGAGGGTCCCTAGGGTCCAACTAGCCCACTAGGGACCTCCAGTAAGTGCCACAGAGCTGCGTTGCAGAGAGGTGTAAAAAGTGGCACGGCCTGGACCACCTCTCTGCAATGCAGCTCAGTGGCGCTTACTGGAAGCACTTGGTGGGCTAGTTAGCCCCCAGGGGCCCTCAGTATTGAAGGGAAATTATATCCCCAATTTAAAACGTGCCATAGTGCGTGTTTGCACACGTCACCTCAGGCCCCGTCCCCTCCCTTCACCACTGTGTAAACGCGCCCTGTGGCTGTTCTAAGTTGAGAGATTAAGTCCCCTTGAATCCTAAGGGTCCCTAGGGTCAAACTAGACCACTAGGTACCTCCAGTAAGCGCCACAGAGCTGCGTTGCAGAGAGGTGTAAAAAGGGGCTTGGCCTCAGAACACCTGGCTGCAGCGCAGCTCCCTGGCGCATACTGGAGATGCCTGTTGGGGGCGCATTTGCAGAGTGCTGCACGGAGGGGGCATGGCCTCCGGCACGATGCTAGTCTTTTATTTATTTTAGTTTTTTAAGAAGGGGGGCTGTTTGGTTTGCCCTGATGACCCCATCCCCCAGGGCCAGTCTCCTAATTATATTTTTTTGACCCCAATCCCCAGGGCCGGCCACTGTTTTTTATTATTTTTAAAAAATATATATTCATAGACACACCTAGGACATGCTGGACAAACCGTACGTACCTATCACCATGACGATTTGCGTGATATTCATTAAAAGGCGACTATGCATGCAATGAATCCACGTGGAATGTATTTACACCACTAGTGAAGCTCTGACATGTCTGATGCCCTACCGTGCCTAATCCTGGTAGACACCCTTGTCGTTTATTTATACAAACATGGGTAGCTATTGACGGGCACATTTAATACACATGCACACCAAGCCATTCAAAGGGGATTCGACAAAAATTCGACCAAAACTATGCAAGAAACCCCCCTCACGGTTAATAAAACACACATCCACTGCCGGATGTGTAATACTTTTTATTTTACTCTCTGGAAAGGGGACGAACATCACTTGAGAGTCACAGCGTGCTCCTGACAGAGCCCAATGCTGTGTTACACCCACCATTGCCTGCCGAGTGCCACACACCTCTGTGTTGTATTCCACTAGCTAGTGCATATGCTATGACACTCTCTAGCCCATGTGCACTGTAACACCACCCCGTGAATATGTCATGCCACACTTGTCTTCGCACGGGTTATATTGCCCCATCTAACGTGCCTTTCTCGATGCCTATGTTATAACGCACAGTGCTATGCCATACATATTACAATCTGGGATCCATATCTTTGTCACAGTGCATATGCAACGTTACACTACCCAGCACATATTTTATATTACAACTTTAGAGACTAGTTAGGTTACACAACACTGCCCTGTGCATATTACACTCCAAGGCGCATATCGCATAGCACGCGCTAGTGCCTGTGCTATCTCGCGCTCTCCAATGAATCTGTCATTGCGCACAATGTATTGCATATTATATTTCACGCCCGGTTCATCTTATATCACACTTTTTGGTGCATAGTTTATACCATACACTATATCTAGTTTTCATTTTCAATCGTGCTCTCAGGACTATGTTCTATATAACACTGTGTTCACCTACCCTTTTCACGGGCATTACATTTTGCGATAGGGGGTGGAGGGTCAGGGGGTGTTTCTGCCAAGTGAGCCCGGAGTCACAGTCACAAACGTCCTCTTCTTCCTGAATAAAAGTGAGAATATGCTGCATACTTGTTCATATTTTAAGTAGTTCGCACAGACACAATGTTTTAAAAACAATAAAGTTCCTAATACCCGCCTTCTCTGAACAGTTAGCTTGCTGCCCCATCCCCTTCCTCCCTATCCTCTGTTGTGTGAATCCATGGACTAGCCTCCTCCCTCCTGCCATGCATGGTCTGATGTGCTGCCACTGCCCTCAATTTAGTATGATGTACCAGTCCACTCCTCCTGCCCTCCATTGCCCAATTCTATGCCCCATCATTGACCTCCTGCTTAAACTCTGTGCTTAGCTTGCTGCCCCTATTCTCCTTCCACCTGCCCTCCGATGTCTTTGTGCATGCCCCTGCTCCATCCTTTTTGCCCACCATGTCCCATGGACCTGCCACTCCTATCTACTCTGAGTGTTCTGTTGAGCTGCCACTCCCCTCCCACCTGCCTAGCATTGTCAGATGACTGTAACCTGTCCCTGCCACCTCCACCCTGCCTGTCCACATGCCATGCCCCTATCCTCTTCCTCCTGTCCTACATGGTCCATTGTACTGCCACACCCTTCTGCCCTCCCTGGTCTGTTGTGCTGCAACTGCTCCTCCTGCCTGCCCCGTGTGGTCTGTTGTGAGGTCCCTTCCCCTGAACTTTCTTGTCTGTGCACAGGCCCTGACCCTCCCTTCTATCCTCCATCGTCCTTTGTGCATGCCCCTCCACCCTCCTTCTTGCCCATCATAGCCATTGTGCTGCCACTAACCCTCCCACTTGCCATGCATGGTCTTCTGTGCTGCCATGGCCCCTCCCACCTTCCCTGTGTGGTCAGTTAGCTGCCCCTGACCCCCTCCCACCTTCCCTCCATGGTCTGTGTGTATGCCATCACAGTCTCACTGTTGCTCTTCATGGTGTGTCTTGCTTCTAGTGCCCATCCTGCCTGACCTCCATGGCTATCTTGCTGCTCCTGCCCTGCCCCCTTGCCCCCAGCCCTACTCCCTCCCTCCTGGCTTGTCTGTTCCATTGTAATGCCCCTGATCCGTCCCTCCTGCCCTTTATGGTCTGTTATGCTGCAGCTTTCTCTCCTGTCTGTCCATTATGGTCAGCTAGCTACCATTGCCTCTTGCCCCTCTGTTCTCTGTTGTCCATGTGCATGGTCCTGTCCCCTCCCTCTTGCTTTCTATGGATTGTTGTGCTGCACTCCCGTCCTGCATGCCCTGTGTGGTGTATTGTGCTGCTGCAAACCCTGATGCCTGCCCTGCAGGGTCAGTTTGGTGCACCTCTCCATGTCCCTCCTGTCCTCTGTTATCCAAGTCCATGTCCCTATCCCATTTCCTTCCATGATCCAATGTACCATACTTGCGAACATTTTGAACTTGGTAAGAGGGAGATTTTGAAAAAAAACTGGGGTATTGATTTTCCCCTTTGAGTTACATTGAAAAAGAGGATATTGTAGACAGGAGACAGATCAAATAAAGCCCATTTGAGCTTAAAAACATTGGACGTTTCCTGGCTGAATCGGGTCTGTTGGCATGTATGGTTGTACTACCATTGCCTCTTCCTTCTGCCCACAATGGTCTATTACATTGCCACAGCCTTGAAGGAGGGTAGATTTTGTATCACAGGGGGCCCCTGGCCCGTTCTGTCCACACCTGAAGTATGAGACCCTTGTCCTTGCCCTGCCAGCTGCATTTGTAGGCCGTATTAAATTGACCAGCGGGTCCTGTGTTGCTATATAATTATCCTGAGACATCCTTACCACTCAGCCAGCATAAAACCCCTGTGTAGGCCCTTCTGTTCAATATGTAGGCCTCTTTGTTAAATTGACCATAGCTCTGCAATTTTAGTGTATAGCAGTCTGAAGGCAGGTCTGCGAGGCCTTCTGATCCAAACTAGTAGCCCCCACCCTACCCGAGTGCTCCGTGCTCGGTATCAAAGTTCAACATCCCCCTGAAGCTGTCGATATACAGTAGGCTGCATCCTGGACTGGTACTTGCTTCCTGGGCAGGTTTCCCGCTTTTAAGGAAGTGGCAACCACAGAGCGTCAAGTTAGGAGAACTGAGGAGATTTTATACATGAATATATTGAATTCCCGTACAATACCCATTATTTTCTGCTTGCTCTATGGAACTTACGATAAGCGATTGGCCTGAGAGACTGACCTTTTCACCCAGTCCATTGTCCGCATTAAGTGGGTAAATGACGAAATGTCTGGTAAAATCTGCAGACGAAGCTTTTGGGTAGCATAAGTAGGTAGATGTAGCGTGCAAAGGAGCCCACAAAATGATATAAAAAGGAGCACCCACAGATATCGACGGACTACCTCGCCGTCTGTATGTAGGTTAACAGGCAGTGCAGGTTTTCCCCAAGAGCTGGGAGCTCTTGTCTTCCTTTGCTTAAAATGTCTTGCTCTGCTTTGCTTGAAGTATCTTATTCTATTTTACCTATATGAAATGTCATGTTATGTTTAACCATTGTTCTCTTTACTTTTGCATTTAAAAGATTTTGTATTGTAATTGCAGGAATGCTTGCTCTAAGAGTAAACGTGAGTGTTCCTAGGTAACATTTTCCTTGGTGTAACTTGTTTCTCATGATGCATTTATAGATGTGTTTTCTCTCTCTCTCTGTCAGTACATTAATTGAGATACAGAGAATATTATGACAGCTGTATGATTATCTGGATTCTGTATTTTGTACTTTATGTCTCTATTCTGCGGTTTCTTTGAAGTTGCATCTTCTCATTAAACTGCCATTGTATTCTGCCTCCAATTCCATGTCTCATATGTCTGTTTTCTTCATTTTTGGAGCAAGCGTTCCTAGGCACCCCGGCTCAAATTAAGGTGCCCCTTTTGTCCCTGACTCACTCTCCTGCTCAGTTCTGTGGTGGCTCCCGGGGATCTGGGGACCGCCCCTAGCTTCCTTGACCCGTAATAGATCTTCCCTCCAACAGCCTCTCTTGCAAGTCCTGTATTGTTGGTTTGTTGCCCCTGCCCCCCTTTCCACTGCCCTCCATAGTCTGTTGTGCTTCCACGGCCCTTTCTGCCTGCTCAGTGTGGTTAAATTGTTGCCTTTGCACCCTCCTACCTGCCTTCAATTTTCAGAGTCCGTGCCCCTGGCCTCTGCCTCTCAACAGTATCCTAATGAACAACTAGATTGCTAACATTCTATATTTATTACAAAAGTGTGGAACGCCTGACATCATCTTGATGTAATCAAAACTGTAATACCTAGACCATTTCCTTTAGAAATTACATATATGAGAGGG
Organism: Triturus cristatus; assembly: GCF_964204655.1. Classification (NCBI taxonomy): domain Eukaryota; kingdom Metazoa; phylum Chordata; class Amphibia; order Caudata; family Salamandridae; genus Triturus; species Triturus cristatus. The sequence goes on from NC_140591.1 coordinate 1,196,228,371, forward strand.
TCTTATTGGCATCAAAATTATGGTTAGTGCTCTAAAAGACTAAAATAAGGACATATTTTCTGAGTTTTCAAATAGCGACAAAGCACTTTTAAATTATTTGTTATCTTTATGTTTTTTTATCCAGTTGACCACTTGATTAAATGTTGCACTTAGGGGAGAGGATGTGGTGTTACTTCCAGAACTGCAGACTTTGCAACTGGGGAACCAGGTTGCAGTTTCTGCTTCAGCTCGACATTCTGTGATTCTGGTCAAATCACTTAGTCTCCCCATGTCTACAACCAAAATGAATTTGTTCTTGTGTGATGTAACCAATGCTCATGTAAAGCACTCCAATACCTGACAAGTCTGCACTATATAACACTGCAAAAACACAAAATAATAAGTGTTTTGCACACTTCTGTCATTGGGCTATATTTGGGCTACATCTGGGTGATTTTGGGCTACATTTGGGCTCTTTTGTCTCCGGTGGCCATCTTGGGAGATTTATTTGTTATGAAGTTTCCTAATTTCCTCATGTACTGCAGTCTCCTCAGTAGGAAATGCTTTCAGTTTTTTACTTTGATTCCATCATGAAGGTATTCAGATATGTCACACATTTGCCATTAATTCTGAATGTTAGCACTCTAGTTGCTCATTAGATCACTGTAGTAAAACTACTGCACCATGGAAGTCTGCTCCTCGTATTAAAAGTGCATGTTTCAGTCTGCATGTCAGAATTTTTTAATGAAATAGAAGAGGATTTGCGAAGTCACTCAAAATGTGCCCTCATTTTCTTTCTTCAGCATTAATCATAATTTCTATGGCAAAATGAACCTCCTCATTGTGTTCCTTTTTAAATTAAATGTTTTAAGTGTTACCAGTTTATTCCAATCAAGATGGCTTCAGGTGTGCCATACTTTTGTCATAATGAAGACAGTAAGCGCTCTGGTTGTTTTTAAGAACATTCTGGGACATTCTGTCATTGGGCTATACTTGGGCTACATCTGGGTGATATTTGGGCTACATTTGGGCTCTTTTGTCTCTGGTGGCCATCTTGGGAGACTTATTTGTTATGAAGTTTCCTAATTTCCTCATTTACTGCAGTCTCCTCAGTAGGAAATACTTTCAGTTTTTTACTTTGATTCCATCAAGAAGGCATTCAGATGTGTCACACATTTGCCATAAATTCAGAATGTTAGCACTCTTTTTGCTCATTAGATCACTGTAGTAAAGCTACTGCTCACCAGGGAAAACTGCTGCTGGTATTGAAAGTGCATGTTTCAGTCTGCATGTCAGATTTTTTTAATGAAATAGAAGAGGATTTGAGAAGTCACTCAAAATGTGCCCTAATTTTTCTTTCTGCAGCACTAATCATACTTTTTATGGAAAAATGAACCCCCTCATTTTGTTCCTTTTTAAATTAAATGTTTTAAGAGTTACCACTTTAATCCAAGCAAGATGGCTTCAGGTGTGCCATACGTTTATCATAAGTAGGACTGTTAGCGCTCTAGTAGTTCTTTGGAACACTCTGGGAAGCTGCAGTAGAACACAAAGGAATCAACTGACAGTCTCTGCCCTTGTTGGATGTACATGTTTTACTGAGAATGTCAGACTTCATTCTCACATGACTGAGAAAGATAATGTGAATTTACAGAAAATAAGCTCTCAGTTTAGCCTATAGATCACCTTCCAAACCTCTGTGGTAAAAGCATGAGAAAATATTTTTCTCTCAATCATGATATCCCAGCAGAAGGCTTTTTCACATGGTGAAATCACCTTAGAACATACCACAATTCCTAAAATGAGTATGGTACCATCAACAAATGATTTATAATGTAACTAAAGTCTTAAAACCTTCTATTAACTGCAATGCTTTTTAATGAGGTGCTATCATGTATATTGGTCCCAAGATGGCTGCCAACACTTCTTGGATGAAGTGCTGACAGCCAATCAGATCTCAGGATGAGATGTGTGGTTAGGCTCCGCCCACATATATATATGCTTTTAAATGCTATTTTCTCAGGAAATACTGAACAGATTTACACCAGACCTGCAAAAGGCACTTCCTTGACCTTATGGCTACCTCTCTGCCAAATTTCAAGTAATTCTGTTCAGCCGTTCGGGCTGTAGCTGTGTCTAAAGGTCCTATGGAAAAATGCATGGGGAAAACGCGTTTTGGGACCCCCCTTTTTTCTCGGCCCCTGCTTGACGAATCCCTCCGAGACTTTCAGGGTAGGAGCGGAGCGTAGTGCCCCACCTATTTTGAAAATTTCGCGAGGATTCGTCGACCGGCGCCAAAGTTATTCCAAATAGAATGTTGCGGATTTCCTATGGAAACAGGGTCCTAACTATAACTACCTACTGGCGACCGCCAGTAGGTAATATATATATATATATATATATATATATATATATATATATATATATATATATATATAGATCGTCACAATTAAACATAGATCATGTTGCAAATAGGCAGAATCACTAAGGTGAGAAGGCATTCAAAAGTTTCTTGGAAGTCCCAATTTCAACAAACTTTAAAGCTACATTGACAACTCCCAGAGGTTTGTTCAAATGCATGATACTTTATTATAACATGACCTTTTAGACAACAGCCAATAAGTACCTATTTCAACCATCGTTCTTCACAAAATTTAACTTTATTGTAATATGAACTGTTTTGACAATAACCGGACCTTGATTGCCACTGACCCGGAAGTGAAGACCAAGAGAATCTAATTTCAACACAGGCTTCTGACACACGCTCAAACAAATCAGTTGCAGAGCGGAAGCAACAACCGAAGTATGGCGCTCAGGCTAGGAGCATCCTGAATGTGTGGGAATATATCCAGACATGTATTTGAGTAGAAGGTACGTGTATTTCGCCGCGTACTTTTCTTAAAAAGGTTAGACTCTTAACGAGCCCGCAGTTTGGCCGAAACAAAAACAACGTTTTTCTTCTTTCACTTACAGTTTGAATTGATAGCGGCAACTCCGCTCACCACAGAGAACATGAAGCGATTGTTCCTTAGTGACGATTGAGTAATTTGCATAAGTAAATACCCGGACTTATACTGTGTAAAGATGCCATGCCGATAACAACTATGTAGCAATCCGTTTTCTGAATATTCGTTTCTTTCATTTTTTAACAGTACTGCAGACAAGTAAAGATGTACGGGATCGTGGTAATACCAAAAAGATTTTCAATTCTTCTCCTTTATTCAATAATAAGGTAAATATGAGGAAGAGGGTGCATTTTTATGAATGATGTGACTCATGGAAAGGATGATTGCTAACTCAGTTTTTTGTTTTTTTCTAGCTCTTTTCCGTTTAATGTCCTGAGGAGAACACGGAAAAATGCTTATAGGTTCGAAATACGTCAACAGTTTAAACCTTTCAAACAAGAGTTACAGTATAGAATTATACCAAGGTGGCTCATCTTAAAAAATAATTAAGCATCATGTATATAAATGTATTATGAGCCTAATTGGTTCACTGTTTGAGCTCATGCTTCTTGAGAAGTTCAGCAGGGCTTTTATCTGTTTATTCATTTCTCTTTCTTTATTTTTATTTTTCTGTTTTTGAAACAATCACAGAATTTGAGCTAATGTACAACTTTTTCTTTTTATGTAATTTCATTTATACATGTGCATTGTAATGACTTTAGGTGTTGTGTGAGTCTTGAAAATATTCCTTATGTTCAGTGTCTTTATGGTGTAGAATGATGATGACAAAAACTAATTACTCTTCACTTTTGAAAAAATATTTTTAAAATGCTTGGAAAGAATTCAATAACAATTGTTCAATAATAAATACCAATAGGATTCAGAAATCCGTTGTGGTCATATCAAGTGTGTGGTGTGATCAGGAAGAAAGAGTGTGTAAGACTATCAGTATTGGCATGTGTGTAGTTTTTTTTAATATTAAATAGGCCTAGCCTTACTGATCATGGGCCCAACCCCTTCTAGTTGCTTCACTTGCTATGAGAGGCATTTTCAAGCACACCATTTTATAACTCTATATTCATAGCACTTTGTCCAATGTTCCTACTACAAGGGTCTTGGACGATCCGCCATCTGATTAAAATAGTGGGTGCTATTGTTTGTAAAAATAAACAGTATTGATTACAATAAACATTAGGAGACACCTCACTTAAGCAATTGAGATAACAACACTGGATGTTCATTCCAGTGCCATCCACTAGCCCATCATAGTTATACTCCAATGTGTCCAGTGTTGAACAGCTATCCGACTAGCCTTCTGTAAACCCAGATGTAGTAGCTATTGTATACTACTGATGCCTAGCACTGCTGTTTTCGGTCTTGTCACGTCCCTGATTTCTTATTATTTTTTTGGGTGGGTCCTCTAGTCACAAAGACATCCTGCCTGAATAGTAAGTGTTTAGAAATGTGGTCCAAAACCCATGCACATTTTTGTTACATATGGTACTTAGGCACAAGGTTAAACAATACTGGTACATGTTACTACCTGTGGGTTACATTTGGCCAACATGTTTCATTGCTGCAGCTTCTCATGGCAATTGCACTGGAGCCAGAGGACCAAACTATCACCCATAGAGGATGACAAGCCTCAAAAAGAAAGAAAAAGGGAGAGTTGGGGTCAAAGCATTAAGCATTATCATATCAAGCACTTCATATCATTCTCTGTATGCATTAAGCATACAGAGAATGATATGAATGTGTCATGTATGTGCAGCAAAACATAACTCATATATAGTTACTGTCTGTCTACTGGGTGAAAGCCTATCAGCGAACAGAGTATTCAATTTCTTTTATTGACCACATGCTTACAAAGATGTTTAATTATAATTGATACACTAAATGTATGAGAACATGGGAGAGGAGCTGTTTGCCACACTACTCTACTAGACTAGGATTAAGTAAGCCCTAGACATCCAAAATAGGATGTGTACAAGCCCGAATCTATGGCCAGGATTAAAAAAAAAGAACAAACAAATGAAAACGAGCTCACTACCATCCTAATGTGCTGTCACAAATGCCTTTTATTCATGTATCAAAAAAACCATTAGGTTTCTTAAAAGAACCCTCACCCACCAACCTACTTGGTGGCATGTTTCATCACTGGGTTCCAACCTAAGACGCCTAACGCATCTCAGGTGTGCTACGATGCCAGACTATGGAGGAGCTGGGTTTTTTTGTTAGGTAAAGAATTTGTGAGTTAATTAAAACTACCTCAAGGGAATCCATCCCATGGGAAATATTAATCGTGGATAGTGAATAGTGGCTAGGATGTGACAGACCATCATTTTCTGACTTCACATCCACCATCACTGATTTTAACGCTACCCAAGGAATCCACGATTATAATTTCCTAAGGGACAGATTCCCTTGAGGTAGTTTTAATTTACTCACAAATTTACTACTTCACAAAAAGGAAAGACTCCGCTATAATCAGGCATCGCAGCACAGCTGAATAGCATTAGGCGTCTTGGGTGGTAACCCAATGATGAAGCATGCCACCAACTAGGCTGGTGGGTGAGGGTTATTTTAAGAAAGCTAATGGTTTTTTTGATACATGAGTGAAAGACATTTCTGACAGCACATTTGGATGGTAGCAAGCTCAATTTAATTTGTCACATTGATAAGGGGAAGAGAAACAGGCGTATCTAATCTTCTCACCCTCCTATTTTGTTTATATTCCTGGATTAAAAAAACACATTGATATATTTAGTTAGAGATTAGTATTGTCAGCTTTTTGGTGGATGTGGATTCTGTGATTCACATGGGTGAACACCCCCTCCCCAAGTGTTTCATGTACGTGACAAAAATGGCAAGGGCCAGAGGAGTTACTGATTATATGGAAGATACATATATGTATCATTAACCAAGCCAAAACAATAATCAACTCCTTAGGTCCAGATTTACCAACATTTTGTATCGTGGTTGCAACACTTTTTTAGCACAGCCAGAACACAAAATGTTCGTTTGTATTTACTGAACCATGCATTCCCATGCGTGGCACACTCCCAGATTTACTGAAGCTAGTAAACCTGGGAATGTGTCTAAATGCAACGCCTTCCCTAGTGAGGCGTAATGAGGAGAAATATCTTAATTTCACCTTGTTACTTCCTCTTTCTATGTATAATGCATTCTGCATTCTGCATCATGTACAGAAACAGGAATTTGCCTTACAAGACTGTTTTTGTGCAGGAAGATATCCCTTCTTCCACAAAAACAATCCTGTCCAGAACGTAGGGACGTAGGGGCCCTTGCAGCAAGGCGGCAACAAGCGCGCCAACGCTAAGACAGTGCTGAATAGCACCATCTCCATTTCACACAACTCAGCGCAGCAACTTTGATTGCTGCCCTGCATTCTGTGAACTTTTAATAAACAGTTTTTAGTAAACTTAGTAAATTAGTGATTAGCACAGATTAGCACAGTGTTTCCAAAACTGTGGGTCACGACCCACTGGTGGGTCATTAGCCGATTTTTGGTGTGTTTCGAAAGACCAACCAATAAATAAAGATGCCTTTAAATTCTGTATTTATCTTGTCACACTTGCTGTGCTTCAAACACAGACGTCAAGTGTCAGGCTATGTCTTCTGACAAATTGGCGGTTATTTGTTTTTACATGGGGATTGGTATTTACAAATTCCTCTCACTTACAGAGAAAAGTAAAGTGAATTATGTGACAATCTTGTTGGGGTACAGAGAAAGGCTGTAGGGTGTCATTTTTTTTGCAACTCACAACAAAATGTAAACCAATGTAAATGAACAGTACACATTCAGTGTTTAGGAAAGGAAAAATGAAGCAAATTTTGGGTAATTTTGAAGTGTGATGGAAACAAAGAATTTAATAGGCTCAAAGCATATCATAATGCTTTAGTTGGTGATGCACAAATGATAAATATTTACTGAAACCCGATTTCCACACAGTGTCATTTGTGTGTAATACAGTTTTGTCAGTAAAATTGCATGTCCATGCAACTTTAGTGGCTATTACAATGGAAAATGTGCTGTATGTAATTGACAGTGCTGTAGTGTCCTTCCCAGCTTGGTAGCAAGCAAATAACTACACCACACACAGAGCTCTGTAGTTCACGTCTTTTTTCTTCAGAGTGAAACCGTTTTACTAAACACACATTCCGTCACAAATTTAATAACCACACCCATCAGATTACATAATACTTGTAAGGAGTCTGCGGAGGGCCACTTAAGTCTTCATTCACATAATCACTGGACACAACAAGTGCGATACCACACAATGCTTTAATTACATTAAAAAATCTCCCAACTCATGTTCTTTAAACCTTGGTGGATTGTGAAAGTTTGTCATTCTGACAAGTGGGTCGTGGTTCTAAAAGTTTGGGTACCACTGGTTTAGCAGACTGCATATTGCAAGGGCCTTCTAGCTCGTCTCCCCTTACACTCCTTCACTCCACTAGACAATGTCATAAACTTTGGTATCTAAGCTCTACATCATTTACCAAAGCATACTGTCAAAGAAAATCTGCGGACATACCAATCAAAGTCTGAAACTGTTTATTAGCAAAAGAAAAATCCGGAGTCTGGTAATTCATAGATTCGGTTAAACAAGATTCCCCACAGCGACCACTATTGGAGAGAACTGAACTGAAGCAAAGCAAAGCACAAGCTCACTGGAATTTTTACATATTTTACAATGGAGGTCACATGACCTTGTTAAACAAAGGAAGAAGATGACCTTCTTGTCTATCAATAATGTAAACTTTGTCATTTGAGTGCCTGAACAAAACTTTCTTGTGTAGGATTCCATGACAAAGTTGATTAATGGAGGCAATGCAGACGAGGGCATTGATATAAATTGATATGAGAATGAAGAATATATCCAACAGCACTTCAAAATCTTCATTCCCCAAACTCCAAACAGCACTTTTCCCCAAAAAAACTTTTATTTGATTTTCAAGGATAACAACAGTGCAAGACAAGCACTTGTGACATCTCCGACAGATGGTTACAGTGTGTATTGCATGTTTGTAAATGATGACAGATTGAGAGAGATTTCAAAACAATGTGATCTTTCTGATTGTGTCTGACTGTGATTCAATCAGCGATTGGATGGGTCACAGAGTCCTAAAAAAAAAAAAAAAAAAAAAAAACATTTCTATGTTCTGTCAGTCTTTAGCACATTGAACACATCTATAAATAAAACACATTCACAACATGTTTCTGGGTAATGAAGAGACTCAGTGGCATCAGCATGAAGCAGAAGCAGATTTGCATCACCAGTAGGTATAATATTCAGAGGGACCAGCAACATGGCATAGGATCGACACTGATCATCAGTGCCAGTCATCCCCTTCTGGGGATTATCTCTACACCCCAACCGAGGACCACAGTCTTTGGATCACATCCTCTACCTTTATACACTCATTTTAACATGCTTTTATCCATCTGTCCTTAATTCTTTATAGCCCATGGGTCTAGAAACTAGAAAGCTATTTCTCATTTATGACTTGTTTATGTTTATAGATTCATTATGATTTTCCGGTGACAATTTGTGTGATATGTATTATGAGTTATGATAGTGTGCTTTTAGATCGCATATTCACTAATTTGTATAGTGGGCTGTGTTAATATCAGTATAGAGAGATTTACATGGGTAAAATAGTGAAACGTTTTCCTCTCATGTTGCACCACTAACCATGGGGACATTTTCTCACACTAGCCCTGAGAATCATCATAAAAGCCAAGTTTTCATTTTTCCGAGAGAGAGCAGCATTTTCGACTTCTAGGCCACTTGTTTTTCTACCAAGGCAACAGATTGCGAACACATCGGCTTCTCAGAAACATTAACTACCTTTGCTGGCAGTTCCAGGCTGTCTGGCTTCAGCGTTCAGGTATGCTAAAAATGCAGCGCATCTCAAGATGGCAGAACCTTTAGCGCTAATTATTATTAGCTAGGATTTATTAAGAGGGCAATACAAGGCCACCTTTCTTATCAGTGCTTATGTCAACACCCCATGATCCAGCAGCAGCCACTGGTTATCCTGGATAAGGATTTGATCGCCTGTCGAAAGCTTAGTAACTAATCACGTTTCTGCCTTCCATGCAAAACTAATTTCTGACAGGTTGAAGGATTGTGGCCTCATAGGGCCCCATTTTCCCCTTTCAAGGGGAATATCCTGATCACATCCCAGCTGCAAAATCTTTGCAGCATCCCAAGTTGTCTCAGATCGCTTCTTACTCTCAAGGGGGTGAGTCGTGCCAATCTGTCACCACATTCCAGTTTTGTTGTGGCTTTCTTTCACGTTCTAATATGAATTGTCGCCTCATAGGATTTACCACTCAGCAGACACTGCATCCAACTGCCTTAATTGTTTGTCTGATTCACACCTCCCCAAGAAACATAAAGACACCCTTGGATCAAACTTATCTACTGTGATCAATATCAACGTATTGGTTGATGTTAGAAATTGGGAATCTGGTTGGCAGAGGTATGCACCCTGTTCAAGCAGTAATACCAAGCCTAGTCAGGATAAGTGAAATACACACCATACGTTATCCTGTGCTCATCTTCTGGTAGCTTGGCAAAGAGTAGGCAGTCTTAACTTAAGAGGCAAAGTGCAATGTATTTGTGCAACACTTCAAACAGTAACACAGTAAAAACAGCACAAAAAGACTCCACACCAGTTTAGAAAAATGACAAAAATCCAATAAATAGATGTCAAGATATGAATTTTTATTGATTAAATGCAGAGTTAGAGATTAGAAGCAGTAAGCGCCTGGGCCCCATTCCAATGGACCAGGCATAGGAGCTGGGTTAAAGACTTTGATTTCCCTTAGTTTTTGTAGAACAGAATGCTTGTCAGCTGGCCCTTAGAGTCACTCTCAGTCCAGTGATGAAGGCCCAATCAGAGAAAGCAGCAGGCAACACAGCAAGGCAACAGTCTTCCAGAGCAGCAGTCCAGCAGAGTGTCCGTCTTTAGCACAGCAGTTCTTCTTCTTGGCCAGTTGATTTCACATCCAGAAGTGTACTCAGTTGGTAGGGTCAAAGGTCCATTACTCACATCCAGTTCTGCTTATGAAGTGGGGGTGACTTCAAAGAAGGCTCTTCGAAGTGCACAGACGCATTTTTTGCCTGCCCTAGCTCCAGATCCCCTACAAGGGGGTATGCAGCCCTTTGCGTATGGACAGGGCCTAGCCTATTCAGGTGTAAGTGTGAAGCTGTGCCCAGCTCCTCCCTCCCTTCCTCTCAAGAAGATGCATGAAGTAACACCAGCCTTCCTTTGTGTGGGACTGTCTACAGGGAATACACAAGGCAAACTGTCACCCAGCCCAGCCAGTGATCAGAGGCAGGGAGCAGACACCAAATGGCTAAGAGCCTGAAAATATCCAGCTTTCTAAAAGTGACATTTTCAGAATGGTAATTGCCATTCCAGATGTACAAGAAGAGGACTGCTACTAAAAAAATCCCTACTAAAGCAGCGGCCATCTTAGAAAGGCACACTCAACACTGACAGACTCTCCCTCCTACTAGACATCTTGGACTGAGCTGTTTCAGGGATTCTGCTTATGCACAGAACTATGCACAGGAAACCAGGACCTCAGTGAATTGTGGTGTACCAAAAACTCACCTCAGAACCCAGAACCCCTTATCCGACCGGCATCAGTGTCCCATTCGTTATCCGAGGTTTAGCTCGGCGGTCCCAATGTATAGACAACCCAGAACAAGCGACTTAGTGTATTTCTCAGGAATGGTGGGAATCAGAAATACCTGTTCGTAATTATTCTCATATCAGTCCACAACAGAATAAACAGAGACACAGTAAAGTTTAAAGAGTTTATTTTATAAACCTTGTGTCCTAAGATGCAGTACTTTGGCTAACATAAGCAGACAAATGATTAAAATCAAAACCATCAGCATAGTTACAATACCATAGAAAATGAAAGGAGTAATCCTACTAAAATGACAGTGGATCTCAGCCACCTTCCTTTCGCTAGCAAACTAATATTATTATTATTAGACTAGTAAAAGGTCTCTAGGCTTGAATGGGGAACCCCATACTGTAAAGATCAGCTCAGTGAGATCACATCACAGGATCAGCTAGGCTCTACTCCTGGGAAAGCTCTTCTTCCAAATGTAATGAAAACATGTAACACTGCAATATTAAAAGCACCCGACTTTCAGGTATTTGCAGCTGCGTGCGTGTTACGGCTAAATAGTGGGTTGATCAACCTGAACCCAACAACATGCACCGTCTAGCGACCCAGACTGTTTCTTTACACTATGTACAGACCAAGGTCACTGCTCACTGTTTGGGATGTGAACAACAGACAGTTCTCATGTGAAGCAAAGTCGAGCAAGCATTTCTCAATTTAATACCATGTGACTACAGTGTCGTGTGCAAAAGCAGCAAAAGCGGCAAGATGGCTTTCTAACATCTAACGGGGTTGTGATAACTTAGCATTGTACATATATAGATAATGATCTTCACTACAGAGCCATGGTCAAGAAGAATACTATACTACCTATCACTTCTGCAAGGCAAATGCTACAACAACCATATATAATAATGGAATTGTACTAATACAGGCCACAACTGAAAATCTATCCTTAATTGACACAATCTTCCCTATCCCAAAAAAAAGGGGTCTACAACAAGCCCACTCTTCACACCAAAAACTACCCTAATGATCACGATGAAACTCCCACCTCCTCCCTTACGCACACGGCTACTACTAGATCAATCAACCTTCTTCCAGTGCATGCTTTTGCCTAACTACACCCGCTATCATCAATCTCACGACAGAGACATCCATACAAGTGGAGATTAAGAACCATAACAGGAGCAGGCAACCCAACCCTGCTGCTCCCCCCACCAATATCAGGGCCGGACTGGCCATAGATTCGGTTAAACAAAATTCCCCCCAGCGACCGCTATTGGAGAGAACTGAACTGAAGCAAAGCAAAGCACAAGCTCATTGGAATTTTTACATATTTTACAATGGAGGTCACATGACGTTGTTAAACAAAGGAAGTACGCAGGTGCCGGAGAATGAAATCATGAGAAAGGAAGAAGATGACCTTCTCTTCTATCAATAATGTAATCTTTGTCATTTGAGTGCCTAAACAAAACTTTCTTGTGTAGGATTCCATGACTAAGTTGATTATTGGAGGCAATGCAGACGAGGGCATTGATATTAATTGATATGAGAATGAAGAATATATCCAACAGCACTTCAAAATCTTCATTCCCCAAACTCCAAACAGAACTTTTTTTCCCCAAAAACTTTTATTTGATTTTCAAGGATAACAACAGTGCAAGACAAGCACTTATGACATCTCCGACAGATGGTTACAGTGTGTATTGCGTGTTTGTAAATGATGACAGATTGGGAGAGATTTCAAAACAATGTGATCCTCCTGATTGTGTCTGAATGTGATTCAATCAGCGATTGGATGGGTCACAGAGTCTTTAAAAATAAAAATAAATAAAAAACATTTCTATGTTCTGTCAGTCATTAGCACATTGAACACATCTATAAATAAAACACATTCACAGCATGTTTCTGGGTAATGAAGAGACTCAGTGGCATCAGCATGAAGCAGAAGCAGATTTGCATCACCAATAGGTATAATATTCAGACGGACCAGCAACATGGCATAGGATCGACACTGATCATCAGTGCCAGTCAATCCCTTCTAGGGATTATCTCTACACCCCAACTGGGGACCTCAGACTTTGGATCCCATCCTCTACCTTTATAAACTCATTTTTTACATGCTTTTATGCATCTGCCCTTAATTCTTTATGGCCCATGGGTCTAGAAACTAGAAAGCTATTTCTCATTTATGACTTGTTTATGTTTATAGATTCATTATGATTTTCCGGTGACAATTTGTGTGATATGTATTATGAGTTATGATAGTGTGCTTTTAGATCGCATATTCACTAATTTGTATAGTGGGCTGTGTTAATATCAGTATAGAGAGATTTACATGGGTAAAATAGTGAAACGTTTTCCTCTCATGTTGCACCACTAACCATGGGGACATTTTCTCACACTAGCCCTGAGAATCATCATAAAAGCCAAGTTTTCATTTTTCCGAGAGAGCAGCATTTTCGACTTCTAGGCCACTTGTTTTCTACCAAGGCAACAGATTGCGAACACATCGGCTTCTCAGAAACATTAACTACCTTTGCTGGCAGTTCCAGGCTGTCTGGCTTCAGCGTTCAGGTATGCAAAAAATGCAGCGCATCTCAAGATGGCAGAACCTTTAGCGCTAATTATTATTAGCTAGGATTTATTAAGAGGGCAATCCAAGGCCACCTTTCTTATCAGTGCTTATGTCAACACCCCATGATCCAGCAGGAGCCACTGGTTATCCTGGATAAGGATTTGATCGCCGTGTGGAAAGCTTAGTAACTAATCACGTTTCTGCCTTCCAAGCAAAACTAATTTCTGACATGTTGAATGATTGTGGCCTCATAGGGCCCCATTTTCCCTTTCAAGGGGAATATCCTGATCACATCCCAGCTGCAAAATCTTTGCAGCATCCCAAGTTGTCTCAGATTGCTTCTTACTCTCAAGGGGGCGAGTCGTGCCAATCTGCCACCACATTCCAGTTTTGTTGTGGCTTTCTTTCACGTTCTAATATGAATTGTCACCTCATAGGATTTACCACTCAGCAGACACTGCATCCAACTGCCTTGATTGTTTGTCTGATTCCCACCTCCCCAAGAAACATAAAGAGACCCTTGGATCAAACTTATCTACTGTGATCAATATCAACTTATTGGTTGATGTTAGAAATTGGGATTCTGGTTGGCAGTGGTATGTACCCTGTTCAAGCAGTAATCCCAAGCCTAGTCAGGATAAGTCAAATACGCACCATACATTATCCAGTGCTCACCTTCTGGTAGCTTGGCAAAGAGTAGGCAGGCTTAACTTAAGAGACAATGTGCTAAGTATTTGTGCAACACTTCAAACAGTAACACAGTAAAAACACCACAAAAAGATTCCACACCAGTTTAGAAAAATAGATTATGATTTTATAAATAAAACAAGACCAAAATGACAAAAATCCAATAAGTAGAAGTCAAGATATGAATTGTTATTGATTATATGCAGAAATAGAGTTTAGAAGCAGTAAGCGCCTGGGCCCCATTCCAATGGGCCAGGCATAGGAGCAGGGTTAAAGAGTTTGATGTTCCTTAGTTTTTGTAGAACAAAATGCTAATCAGCTGGCCCTTAGAGTCACTCTCAGTCCAGTGATGAAGGTCCAATCAGAGAAAGCAGCAGGCAGCACAGCAAGGCAGCAGTCTTCCAGAGCAGCAGTCCAACAGAGTGTCAGTCTTTAGCACAGCAGTTCTTCTTCTTGGCCAGTTGATTTCACATCCAGAAGTGTACTCAGTTGGTAGGGTCAAAGGTCCATTACTCGCATCCAGTTCTGCTTTTGAAGTGGGGGTGACTTCAAAGAAGACTCTTTGAAGTGCACAGAGGTACTCTTTTCCTGCCCTGGCTCCAGATCCCCTACAAGGGGGTATGCAGCCCTTTGCATATGGACAGGGCTCAGCCTATTCAGGTGTAAGTGTGAAGCTGTGCCCAGCTCCTCCCTCCCTTCCTCCCAAGAAGATGCATGAAGTAACACAAGCCTTCCTTTGTGTGGGACTGTCTACAGGGAATACACAAAGCAATCTGTCACCCAGCCCAGCCAGTGATCAGAGGCAGGGAGCAGACACCAAATGGCTAAGAGCCTGAAAATGTCCTGCTTTCCAAAAGTGACATTTTCTGAATGGTTATTGCCATTCCAGATGTACAAGAAGAGGACTGCTACTAAAAAAATCCCTACTAAAACAGCTGCCATCTTAGAAAGGCACACTCAACACTGACAGACTCTCCCTCCTACTAGACATCTTGGACTGAGCCATGGTCAATAAGAATACTATACTACCTATATCCCAAAATTAACACTAATAAAAGCCCTAACTCAAATAATCAGGTCTATACAACAAACGTACTCTCTCATTTACCCACAACGGTTGAAGGGGTTGCAGATACATACCACAGGAGGCACCTCCCTGCTTCAAAGAATGGGCAGTAAATTGGAACCAGCAGGCTCTAATGCCTTCTCCATTGAATATCCCTCCAATCTCTCTAAAAACGCATCAAACAAATTCAAACACCAACTACTCAAATCCCACCCAGAAACTCTTATTTCAGACCATTATTTCTGTACCTCCAAGGGAACCCGAACTAATGACCTTATATTTCACACAAAAAGAAAAGCACAATGGAGAACTATTTTTTCCACCATGTTAAGAGTCACAGACACCAAAAAAAAAACACGGATTGAGAATATCGGTTGCACGGCCTCTCACTTCTGCAAGGCAAATGCTACCATAACCATATATATTAATGGGATTATACTAATACAGGCCACAACTGAAAAACTATCCTTAATTGACACAATCTTCCCTATCTAAAAAAAGAGGTCTACAACAAGTTCACTCTTCACACCAAAAACTACCCTAATGATCACGATGAAACTCCCACCTCCTCCCTTACGCACACGGCTACTATTAGATCAATCAACCCTCTTCCGGTGCATGCGTTTGCCTAACTACACCCGCTACCATCAATCGCATGACAGAGACATCCCTACAAGCGGAGATTAAGAACCATAACAGGAGCAGGCCACCCAACCATGTTGCTCCCCCCACCAATATAAAAATTATCTTAACACCCGACTCCATTGGACATCCTCTCCAACACACCCTCCCTTGCCCCTTCAGAACATACCAATGAAAGCCACCCAGGCGCGCCCTCAGCGAGCACTCAAACAGGGAACAATATTATCCACAAACCCATATCTCCTAAACAAACCAATCTTAAATCGCCAAGATTCTCTAACCCTCTCACTTCCACCCCTACTACACCACCTATCATCACCTTAAATCCTTCTCTTACACATAAATCTCGAAACTGTCCAGCTAATAACAAGAACCCTCCCTCCCAACTTTATATCCATCATAGCATCACCCAGCTCCCCAACCTTAAAACACAACCCACAGATACCTATAAACAGGATTATTGGGTAATGAAATTCAATGAGATTGCTCACTCTTAAACATCTTAAGGAGGACCTTCAGAGGCTTACAACCATCACATCTGATATGCAGCTCTCTCAAAGGTCAAATAACAACATGATAAAACAGAACGGATTCCCTCACAGACACCCCCACATCCCATATCACACACACAGCCAATCCAAGATATGGATCTACACCCTTCCCTAATGATGCCTCTCGCCCAAAGAGAGCGAATCATGAGTTGTCGAGCAATGAGATCCATGAATTCCTCCTCTCTTATCAGACTGTAAAGAATAACAACAGTTCTGAAAAAAGAAAAACATCCAAGCGAATCCCTTCAGAGAACCGAGCCTCAACCACAACGGAATAAACAAGAATAACCTCAAGAGGGTCTCCTTATCACAGATGGACTATCCTCATAATAATAAGCAGCTGAAGTGCATGCTCCTCAACTGCAAATCAGCAAATAGGCAAGCGGTAGATATCTACGACCTCATCCTCTCGCACAAATTCGACATAGTTATCCTCACAGAAACATGGTTAAACAACGCATCTCATCCCATCATAGATCTACTAGAACCACCTAGTCACATGATCATTCGACTTGATAGACCAGAGAAAATAGGGGGTGGTATAGCTTGCATCTACCATAATACACTATCAGTACGCCAATTGGAAACAATAGTGGTCACAACATGCGAATATTTTAGCATCAACATTTCATGCAACAATAAATCCATCTGTAACATACATGCCATATATCAACCCCTGGGTGATAACTCATTATTCATTGAACAAATCATTGAAATCATCACAATGAATGACAATACTCAAGGACCCCATATCTTCCTGGGTGATTTCAATCTACACTGGAATGACCTCAACGACCACTCAGTGAATAACCTAAAAACTTTTCTATTAAACCATGAGTTATCTCAAATTTGCGACAGGCCTACACATAACAAGGGGGAGACCCAGCACCTTATTATCTCAAAAACCAAAACAATTTCCTTAGAATCTTTTAGCCCCTGTGACTGGACAGACCACTATTGCATCACCTTCCTCAATCTAAAGGCGATCCCAAAGCATGTACAACCAAAGAAAATAAAACAATGGAAAAGGAATCTTCGTAATATAAACCAAAATGATCTAGCTACCCTATGCAATAATACCTTGATCCCACAGACCAACATGGAGGATGTCAATGAGCTCACTGACTACTACAACACTTCCATATTGAAAGTCCTGGATTCCATCGTGCCTCTGCATCAGAAAAACATATCAGATAAAAACTCAAAACCATGGTTCAACGACAACTTGAACACAGAAAGAAGTAATCTTAGAACAGCAGAAAGAGCCTGGAGATCATCGCCATCACTAGAATTGCTAAAAAGCCTGAGAACAACAAGGAATACTTACAATAGAAGAATAAGACAAGAGAAAACTAATTTGTTTAGAATACAGCTTGACCAAGCCAGAAATAGGCCAAAAAAGCTATTTGAAATAGTCAAGCAGCAATCACGTAACACATACAACACGACTGTCTCCAGAACCAGCCCCCTGCCAAACTGCGAAGAAATGGCCACCTTCTTCAAAGAAAAAACTGCAAAGATAGAAAACGAACTTCAACTAAAAAAGGACCTACTTCCAACTACCTCTTGCAATTTCTCGTGTACCTCCCAGATCACGGAAGGGGATGAAACACCCTGGCCCCCCTCAAGAAACAATGCATCCTGGAACACCTTCTCCCCAATCAACGACCACGACATGTACAACATTCACTCTACCTTAAACCCACCTAACCACTTCACGGACCCGCTACCTGCTCGCATACTCAAGGAAATCAAATCCTGTGTTATCCCTCTATGGACCAAGATTTTAAATGGATCAATACGTCAAGGCACTATCCCTGACTGGCTAAAAGTAGGTCAAATAACTCCCATTCTTAAAAAACCTACAGCAGACTGCTCTGATCCTAACAACTACTGACCCATCTTCAACATCTCTACCCTGGCAAAGCTCTTAGAAAAATGTGCACAGAGTCAACTATGCAACCACATAATCAAATATCAACTCCTCAACCAACACCAATCAGGATTTCGTCAAGATCACAGCACCGAATCTGCACTTACTCATATAGTGGATCACATGCTAAAAATGCTTGATCAAAATGAATAATGCCTCCTGATATTGCTGGATTTATCAGCTGCGTTTGATACCGTCAAACATGATAATCTATTGAACTTACTGGAACAAAGAATGGGTCTATCAGGGTTGGTACTTCAATGGTTCGCTTCCTTCCTCCAAAACAGATCCCTAAGAGTCAAAATGAATCAATCGCTATCTAAGTCCCATGCGATCACACTTGGCGTTCCTCAAGGCTCTGCTCTTTCTCCCATTCTATTTAACCTATTCCTTGAACCACTGGCTTACCTCCTAAAATCTTCCAATATCCAATACTACATGTACACTGATGGCACTCAGCTGTATCTCAAAAGCACCTCCCCAGAGAACATCATATCCCTCAATTCCATCTTACAAAACACACACCTGTGGCTTACGGTTAACCATCTCATACTCAACACTGCCAAAACCGAATTTCTACTCATCTCACCACCGAAACACAGCCCAAACATCGATCTTTGGTTGAAACATCTTAAAGCCCTCGAATGCTCGCCCCACATCATAGACTCTGCTAGATCACTAGGTATCACATTAGACAAACACCTAAATATGCAGGATCACATCAACACAGCCACTAAAGGAGCGGATCATCAACTAAGCATCCTGCAGAAACTTAAACCCTATCTACCACAAGAAGACCTAAAACAAATGATTCAAGCCCTAGTATTACCCAGACTGGATTATGGTAGTGCCACACTATGTGGCCACCCAACTCGATACAACTGACCCCTCTAAGAGCATCCCTCAATGCAGCATCCAGACTTGTCCTTGGAACAAAAAGAAACACACACATCTCACCGGATCTAAAAGCATTAAACTGGCAACCATATGAGGCAAGGATCCAGCTGAAGATTAACTGCATTACGCATAAGGGGTTACACTTCAATACCCCCAGTTACTTGGCTCAAAAGCTAGAAAAATCAGGGGGCAACAGAAACTCACGGAGCACGCACACCCTGCTGCTGAAACCCCAACGTACTCACAAAAAGAAAACGAGTGCCAGAGCATTCTCGCCTATTGCACCCAAGATTTGGAACTCGCTACCACCGGATGTTCGCCTAATATCCTCTACCTCCTTCTTCAAAAAAGATGCCAAATCTTTACTACTGAAGAACTTTTTACCTTAAGACAATATACCGATCTCACTGATATTGTATAGTCAGCAAACTCCCAGGGGGCTTATCTGCTACTATTACTGTCTTTCTTCTAGATGAATCTGTCTTATACTATTATACTTTATGTTTTGTTTGATTCTTCACACATGTATTTCCTGGTTTTTGTGTTTTTCTCAGACCAAATGTTACACTAGTACCTGTCACGTAAAGTGCTCTGATACCCACTAGGGTCACGTTCGCGCTATACAAAACTTTATAAATAAATAAATACTAAACATGACAACTCTACCTTCTCTCAATTAGTAAGTACAGCGTATTGCATGTAATAAGGAATCCCCAATGTTAACATATGAGAGGGGTAGTCCTCTTAGTCACTAAAAAGGATTTGGGGAGTTTTTTACAACCAAGACATGCAAAACTTTAAAGTACAAGTCCTTCCTTTTAGTTACATAGCACCCTGCTCCATGGGCTACCTGAAGCCTACCTTGGGGTGACATATGTAATAAAAGGGGAGTTCAAGGTTTGGCAAGGAGTTTTAAATACCAAGTCACCAAGGCAGTGTAAACTGCACACACAGGCTCTGTAGTGGCAGGCCTGAGACATGTTTAAGGCTACTTGAGTGGGTGGCACAAGCACTGATGCAGTCCCACTAATAGCTTTTAATTTACAGGTCATGGGCACATGTAGTGCACAAGTACTAGGGACCTACAAGTAAATTAAATGGGCCAATTGTGGATAAATCTATCAAACCATGTTTTGCGGTAAAAGCACATGGAGTTTATTACTGGTTGACAGTGGTGAAGAACTCAAGAGTCCTAAAGCCGAATAGCTACCTTGGAAACATATGTGAACCCCCCTGTTGTTCTCTCTGTGAAAGATCCTGTAACACCTTAGAAATTGTATCTTCATTATGACAAAGCCGGACAGTTGGAATTGTGGCTAGGGTGATTTAATTGTGTATTGTGAATCATCTCTTTAAAACTGTGAACGGAAATGTTGTGTTGTTGTTTAATAAAAAGATTTTTTTTTTCAAAGTGTCCTAAGGCCAACAAACTATGAGGTAAGTAGGCAAGAGGTTTGAAAGAAGCCCACCCTAAGGCTGTCAGGGCTAACTGTTGGAAATGAGCTTTCAAGCACTATTCCCACTTTAACCTATATAGCATCCAAAATTCTGCTCTGAACCCTATGGAAAGCATTCTTCATGCAGGAAATCTTTTTAAAAGCAGGACTTAATTTAAGCCAGTGGTTTCCGGTGCTTGGCACCTAGCTCTGGCACTTAGGACAGCCTTCCACATGGGGATGATGTTTATCTGAGTTTGTGATGAGCACATCAACAGTTGTTTAATAATTCAATATACATTAAAATTAATAAAACCTGTCACCCAGAGCTATAAGAATAGCTTAGGCTGCACCACCTTCTCCAGATCATTGCCTAGCAGACAATCAACAGGCATGGCTGGCTACGCAACTACTTTCAAGGTACCTAAGACCCCCCCACACACACTCTAAGGGAACCTGTGCCACTTTGCAGAGGAACTCTGAGTTGTCAGCTGCAACTACTGGGTAGGGTACATTGGGGATCACTTGCTCTTCAGACACTAGCCGACAACTGACAGCTGTCACACTGCCTCCAGTGTCTCTCTGAGCCTGCACCCTAAGGTCATTAATGGTCACCCACTGGCCGTATTTCTTAGTGTTAGCAGGCAGGTGGGTTCTTGGGACCATCTCACTGTCTCCTAATGAGACCAGGGTCAATTCTGCTGACTCCCACCCCCTTGGGTACAACTCTTACCCCAAGGCTACACTAGCCGACTCCTGGGGTATGCACCTGTGGGTGCAGGGCTAGTCTTTTTGGGACACTTAGGATCCCCTATGAAGTGGCCCACCTGACCACAACCATAACATGTGCGGGCCCTTCTGGGCAGGCTTACCTGCAGGGACCCATGGCTTCTTCTCACTGGGGATAGGAACCTTTCCCTTGGAAATTACTTTGGGGCCCTTTTTGGAAATCCTTTTGTTTACTCTTGCCCCCCCCACTCTTCTGCTGGGGACCCTTCCCACCTTTGGCGGAGTCTCCCACATGACCTTTGTGGACCCTAGTACTGACCCAGCGGTCCGCCTCTACAGCATGCTTCCTGGGGTCAGTCAGCCTACTGTCAATCAAATGCTAAAAAAAACAATTGATTGACAGAACGCAGAACAATGACAGACATTCACCCCACTACAGAGATCTGGGCCTAAATCCATTTTTTTTGCTCCCCATGCCATTCCAGTTTGAACCCAGCCATATGTAAATCATGCTTGACCCTGTGCCCAATGGGTACAGTCCAGCCCGAACTGCCAGACCAGGTCCTCCCTGGACTGAAAACAAGCATCCTAGGACCGGTTTCGGGGTTTCACCCCTCATCAGCCAGGAAAGCTTGACTCCAGTGGCGTGGAGAGCATGACCACAGTGATGGAGATCTCCAAAGAAGTGTGCAAAGCTACAAGCAATAACATACATTCGTAAATCCTACCATTGGAGGCTCCATCCCATGATTTGAAGAGTTGCCGACATGTACGTCTGCTCCCAGGTGTAAATCTACCCTTGGAAACGGTGAGTAGCAAAAAAGTCTATCGCTACTCCTAGGTATAGTAGTAAGGACGCATGTGAGTAAATATATTTATTTTCCATTATAAATAAGCACTTTTGTTTCAAAGGTCTGTTATTTGCATCGTCATTATTCAATGTTACCATGGTCCTGAATGTTGTTGTCTGCTGCACTCGCTGTGGCTTGTTCTGGCCGGGTCTGGTTCGATCGTCCACGTTGATCGGTCTGGTTTCTTTTCTGCACTGTGCGTCACCCCTCGAGCCATTCACATGTTTCCTCTAGACTGTTAAAGAACCATACCTTTCCTTCTGCTTCAACTCTCAGTTTGTTGGGAAAGAGCATAGCGTGTTTGATCTCTTTATCCCGCAGGGCTCTTTTCACTTTGTCTTTGAACTTTAAGTGTAAAATCAGGAAAGTAGGTGATTCTACTGTTCTCAGAGTCAATTGGTTGTGCCGAGCGGGCCGCTTGCAGTACTGTGTCTCTACTCGATAGTTGAATACTCGTGGAAATATGGGCCTAGGGGGTGCTCCGGGTTTCGGTCTACCCCCGGCACCCTGTGTGCCCTTTGAATTGTGAAGAATTTGGACAAGCCTTTGAGTTGTAGGTGTTTTGCAATGAGTTCCTCCATGAACAAGTCCGTCCTGCACGCCTATGATTCAGACGTTTTTGCACCGTGCTCGGACTTCATAATCGTCCAACTGGTTTCCGAACCTGTCATTGCAGACTTGGATGTCTTTATTTGTTGTTTGAGGGTTGAGGTGTCTTTGGTTAGAGAGTTGGTAGTTGTCTCCACATCTTTAATTCTGGCATTGTTGCAGACTTCAGAGAGACTTCTGTGGAGACAAAGTCAATTCTAGATTCCAGAGAGGTACACACTGTAGTGATAGCAGTCATTATATCTTGTAGGGTCAGGTCTGATTGCCCTTCTGTTCTTTGCGTTTTCCCGGGTGCTTCCTCGGTCTCCTTCTCCTGTTCACCCATCCCTTTTTGCTAATGCAGACCGCTTTTGACAAAGTGAAGGACTTGATTGTGGAAGCACCAGTTCTATCTGCTTTCAGAGAGGTTTGCATGCCAGCCTCCATGGTCTAGAAGCAGTTATAAGCCAGAGGATAGGTGACAGAGAACAAACTGTTGCATTTGCTCCCAAGTCTCTTCAGAAATATGACCAACAACATAGCGTGACTGAGCGCGAGGCCTCAGCATGTGTTTGGGCAGTTCAGAAATGTAAGATGTATGTCTGGGGACGTCGCTTTGACTTACACACGGATTACAAACCCCTTGTTTACATTTTCATGGGGGCATTCATAATAGTGTGTCCACAAGTCTTACACGGTTGGTCTCAAAGCTGTATGAATACACGTTTAACATAAGCCATGTGGCAGGAAGGAAACCTTTTCGAGCTACTTGCTTATCTCATATGCCTCTGCCTGAACGAGATAAAGAACTTCAAATGGATGATGATGTGTGAGTTGCATATGTGGATGCAGTACAGGCCTATCTGGATGTTGATTCCATGTTATCAGATGAGGACTGGATGCATGCTTTCAAAGAGGATAACGATCTTAAGCAGGTCAGTGTGTACATAGTTCAGGGATAGCCTGAAATCAGATGCTTGCAGGGTGTTTTGAGGACCTATGCTCAGATAGCAGAGGAACTATCTTGGGTCAATGGTTTAATCCTAAGAGGGGATGTACATGTTCCCCAGCCCAGGTTACGTGAGGCCATCATTTTCAAAGCACATCAAGGGCGTTTGGGCACCACCAAGACTTGTATGCGTATCAAGCAACATTACTGTTAGCCTGCTCTGGATAGTCAGGTCAAACATGTGGTTGACAAATGCCCAGCGTGTCTTCTTTCTGATAAACATTGGAAGGTCAGCAAGATGCTCTTGCACCCTGTTCCATACCCTGAAGAACCTTGGGACAAATTGGGGCTGGATTTTTGGGGAACGTTTGTCTCACTTCCTGGCGAAATTAGATATGTCATTTTGTTAGTCGACTACTTTTCTAAGGGGTTGTACTTTCTTTTGTCAATTCTCCTTCATATGAGGCTGCTATCAAATTTCTGGTGCAGGTGTTTGCCATTGAAGGGTTGCCCAGATCTCTGGTGATAGATAATGGCTTACATTTTGTATCTAGTCAAATGTGCACATTTTTTAGCAAACATAATGTCAAGCATTAAGGGTTGCATTGTATTTACCAACATCCAATGACCTGGTGGAAAGAGGGATTAAAGTGTTAAAGGAAGGGGCACAGACAGGTCTCACAGCAGGATTAGAAGTTACACTATTTCTCAGACAGAAAGTATGAGAGTACAGCACGATTGTCATAACCCACCTACCTGGATCCCAGATGATTCCAATGGGGCAGCGACGCTAGTTCCCGGTTCCTCCCAAGACTTGCCCTCAGTTTACAGGAAGAGACTCTGCTCCAGTGGCAAATCCCGGGGGGAAGGGGGTTGGGATGGAGAGAGCATGTAGCGTCAAAGATGCTGTGGGTCGTCTACTCAACAGCAACACTACAGCAGGCATTCATACCAGTCTGATGAATGGTACCGGCAGATATGGTACCTAAAAACAAACAAATGATAAGGCTTTAGTCTAGTATTAACTATTTCTCTTAAAGTATCACCTCACAAAAGCTTTTCAAATCTCAACTAACCTTTAGCTTTTTTGTTTATTTTTTACAAAGGGACGGTGCACCAAAGAAAAGTCTTTTCAAATATTCCAATTGTTGTTCTTTTATTCTTATTCAACTCTTAGAGATATCAGACTCAGCCAACGCGTTTCGTTCTTTACGAACTTCGTCAGGGCTGTGAATAAATACAAATACAAACATATATATGTATAAAACACATCATGTACAACATAAAACACAACAAACTACATTACTACTAATACATAAAAAAGTGACATTACTATATGTTTCTATACAAATAATGAAGAAACAACAGAGAACATACAAAATGAATTTCACGTATAAATACATCACAGACAATATTTAAAATTTCGACATATTAGTCAGATATACATACAAAACAAGAGTTAAAACTTTCCAAAAACACATGTATATCCTGCCTAAGTATGTATGTAGTCCAATACTCTAGGCAGAAAGTTCAGTTTAATATTTATATGTCTAGGAACCTCATCCGTAAGTGAGCTAATAGGTTTATGATAAAAAAGGGGGTCTTTATAGGTACCAAATAGCAGTGATTCATATGATTACCACAATAGAGGAAAATTTCTTTCATGTGCCAATTCTTACCATAGATTGTTTTTAAGAAACGACCTCCAGGAATTTCAAAGGTGGTCGACTTCCAATTGGTATGCTTGTTCATAAAAAATGGCATGTAACCTAGTAAGAATGGATTGTTAAATTATTATAGTCTCTTGTGGGCATGATAGATTGGAATCAAAAGGAAAGCGCGGGTAACAAGATATTTCCATAGGAAAGCGAGAAACACCTTACCTCTCCAGGTAGCTGAAAGGTGTATGTACAATTAAGATCCTATGTACATCACCGGTTAGTTCAAATAGAGATCGGACTCTTAGTTTAGTCCATAGATTGCGTGAGTAAAATTAGAGCAACCCTGTTGTTGTATATTTAAGACCAATGTGTAGGCTCCATTTTTCTAAAAACGAAACGGAAAATATCATAAATACCCATTCTCAATCTCATATCATATCACAAACACTCATTCTTAATCTCATATCCTAATATTAATATTCTGACCCACTATTAACGGATGCGACAGCCTATATCTCCCATCATGCATTTATCCATAACCTAAAAACCGATACTATCGTATAACATATCTGTCTGTTAGAAACAGCAAAGACAAAAACCAGGTTCCTAATGTTTTTGACGCAGCGGTAGTATACAACAAATTATAGACTGTAAGTATTCCTTTTCACATTGACCATCTTTATAAGATTCCTCCGTAATTATACTTAAAAGGAGAAAGCCGTCAGTTTTTCCTCATTATAATTCAGACGCTATGATCAAAATTGTACAATGAGTAAATTCACCCCATATTACCTCCAAAAAGTCACCTAATTCCCGCCATAAAAAACAAACTATCTCTGTAAATCGACTTTCAGCGGTTCTTGTCGCGTAAAAAGACATGCACCTACTAAAAATTTGTATACTGATTTTGGATTTGATGTGCTCAACATTGGTCAGCCGTACGGTTTTTTTTGTTTAGCTTTTTTGTTGTTGTTTTATTTTCATTTTAATTGTCCATAGAGGCTCCTTTATCAAAATTTTCAGCGTCAAACCCACAAGACAATTTGGACAGGGTTAGCTTCACCCAAGTCCTGTCTGGCAGAGCCCTGCCAACAGTCCCTAAAAGTTAAATAAATACATGGGTTACCTTTGTTTGTAGCACGATGTTGCCACTGTGCTCAGCGTGTAGTAAAATCAAGTCTGTTAATGTGTTTCTCCTTTTCTTGTTCTTTTTTCCATCCAGGTGCGAGACTAAAGCAGGATGTTCTTTACGGTGAGGTCAAATCGGAAGGATCAAGGGGGCTGGCAAGACGGAATCCTGGAAGCCAGGAAACAGGTAAGTGGCAGGCGAAGAAGCTAAGCAAAAGGAAAGAGTGTGGTCAGTTTTTAAATAAGACTGCTTTAGAACGTTCATAAAGGTCACATTCTAATTGTTTGTTACAAGGAACAGGTGTAAATAATTAACTTGATGAGGCTGCCTTCTAGAAGGTGATTTAGAATGTTAAACAAAGGTTGCATTCTGATTGCTTATAGCAAGGAACAGGTACAGGGGATTAATTTGATGCGGCTGTCTTCCAGAGGGTTAAGTTGAGGTAATCTATTCCAGTTCCTTGAAGCTTATTCTGGTCGATTTTCTGAATGTGGCGCCTGAAACCTGACCTTGGATATGCAACGTAAAACATTTGTAAAAGCTATTAAGCCTTTTTAAACAAACCAGGGAACACCAGCTGCAGCTAGCTATTACCAACAGCATGTAATATGGTCAAACATTGGGGTACAAGACGTTTGTTCATTCATATGTGTTGGGAGGAATGATATTAATCATGCCAGTATATTGTAATAGTCAAGAGAGATGAGCTGCGGCAGGAATCCTGACACTTTGAGACTAGAGTTGCCTCAGTGAGCACCTTGACATGGTCAGGGCTCGCTCTTGATCCCACCTGGAGACTCACAAGTGCAGTTACTGCAGGTGTCCTAGAGGCATTATTTTTGTTTTTACAGTTAGGGTCTCCAGTTCTGTGTCCTGTTGTCTTGCAATCAAAACACCAAGCCTTCTTGGGATCCCAGTTTTTACCCTGGTACCCACCCTTGGACCATGATGAGTTTCAGGGGCCACTCTCCTGAGCAGGTTTTCGGGGGCCTGAAGAAGACAAGTTTTTTGTTTCTATCTATTTGGTCACCATCTTTCCCTTTAGGGTTTTTTTTTGCCTCTTTCATTTGGTCACCACACAAGTGATAGGTTTGGTCACCCTTGTTTTGACCCAGTGGTCTGCCTTCTTTCCTAACTCTAGAGGAGAAAGTGGACCTAGGTCTTCCAGATGCTGACGTATCTTCTCATTGTAACAATTAATCAAAAGATGCTCCTTCATAAATAAATTGCAAAGCCTTTCAAAGTCATTCACATTGTTATCTGTTAACCAACCACCTAGTGTTTTCACTGAAAAGTCAACAAATTCCAACCAGGACTGACTCTATGTTTTCGAGTCTCCTTGAATCTTAGACTGTATTCTTCAATGGAGTCCAAAGCCCTCAATCAGGATACCCTTCATGAGGTCATAAGACTCAGCATATTTTTCAGGCAAAGTCTATCCCTGCATTTCCCTGAGAATAGTTCCCCCAAAGAGGAGCCCATTTTTTCTGGCTACTTTTCTACCTATACAGGCCCTCTCAAATGCAGTGAACCATTTGATGATGTTCTCACCATCTGAATATTGAGGGACAATCTCTTTGGGTAGTTTAGAGCCATAAAAAGCTTCACCCTCCCTATTTATTTGTATGCTGCCACCAGAGATAGGACACCGACCCAACTCTTTCCTTTGTCTTTTTATTTCCTGGAGCTGAGCTTCTAATTCAATCTCATGGCCAATATTCCCAGACTGAGGTCCTCCTCTGAGGAAGCCTCATCTTATTCTCAGGTGGGGGGGAGGGACTCAACCACTTCCTCAGTTGGATCTGTGGTAGCATTCTCCTCCTCATGGAATGCAGCCAGTATTTCTGGGTTATCTCTCTCAAATACAGCCAAAAGCCTTTTAAGATTTTTGGTGGTAGCATGAGAGCCAGTTTTGATACCATATGCTTTACAGAGAGCCTTTTAGTGGGCATAGGACGTGTCCTCATAAGGGGTCCAGTCAAGCTCCTGAGCCTGGTTCTCTGTATCTGACATTATTTTTACTAAAGTTGGGTCCTTTTTATGAAGTTAAAAGAAATAGCTATCACTGCTTCCTTTGTCCTAACTAAAGCAAGAGTGTTACATTTCTAAACAGTTTGCTTCAGTGGCTTAACCCAGGTCCTATCATTTAATTTTAGAATTTTGGAAAAAATAGACCACTCAAACATTTGACTAGCTAGAGATATGTTTGGGATTTACTCATGTGGCCAAATATTGAGAAAGTAGTTTCAGTAAATGTAAAGTTGTCTATCCAACCGCTGTACCACCAAATTTAAGGAGCTGGCTCTCCATATAGTTTACTAAAATGAAGTACACTGTGAAATGGGGCTCCAGTGAATCCCCAATAGGTATGCAGAGGAAAAAGTACATAATTCTAATGCTCTTTTTGTGGTAGTGTGGGTGAGCAGTTAGGCTTATCAGAGGGTAGTGCTAAGCATTTGTTGTCACACACAGAGGCAATAAATGAGACACACACTCAAGAATAAATCAGAGACCAATTTGTGAAAATGAAGACTATTTTTATGTATATTTAGAGGCCAAGGACACAGTCCTAGGGTAAGTACTTTTCCAAGTGCGATATTTAAAGTGTTCGGAAAATGTATTACATTTGTGCGCAATTATGCACCAAAGGAAACAATGGGAAGATAATAGAAAATTTCATATAAAATCAAGCAATGCTTTCAGGAAGTTCACCTTCTCGTTTTAGGTCAATGCCATGACCTTGTCTAAAGTTCCA
The DNA here is from genome assembly GCF_964204655.1 of Triturus cristatus. NCBI lineage: Eukaryota > Metazoa > Chordata > Amphibia > Caudata > Salamandridae > Triturus > Triturus cristatus. The sequence continues at coordinate 1,196,257,428 of NC_140591.1, forward strand.
GCAGGCGAAGTTCGGGAGTGTCCCATATTGGTTGACAGCACTGTGCTGAGGGTCTTGGAAACTGGTCCGCAAAGATGAAGGGGCACCACTTGACAACGCAGTGCACAGGTAGACTTACAGGTAAGTACGTTGGGTCTCCTTGGAGGGAGGAGGTCGCAGGGGCCTGGGGACCACGGAAGCAGGGCTGGTTGGTCAGTGCTGGGGCCATGGTGCAGAGCAAACAGGTCAGCCGGGTGTCTTGCGGCCAGGAGCAGGCAACTTAGAGAGGTGATCTCAGGACAGCTTGGCCACTCAGGAAGTAAGTCTCGGGTGTCTCGATGTCCCTCAACGGGTGTTTGCTTCTGGTGCACTGGGAGTCCGGGTTGGACTCTTTGGTTTTTTGTAATCGTTTTTATTGAGTGTAATCAATGTGATACAGCGTATACATATCTCAGATACACAGTGTAGTCACGCTCACCCCTACTACAATAACAACAACATAACCATAATCAAATAATAAAACAAACCAGTCAATGACAGATATCTTCTAGTGGTCCATTGTGTTTCACACATGTGTTCAACTCATTCTGACCTTACCGCAAAGATATATTGTCCGAATGTTTGTAAGATTCTGAGTAGGCTCCAGTCAGTGTATGGTTACTCCGAGTTCGATTCGCTCTGAGCCAGGAGATATTCCCGCAGAGGAGCCCAGATATCCTTGGGTCGAGAGGCTGTCGGCAGTTCTTCCGCATACAATTCCAGCTGTTCACAGCAGTAAACCATGTCCTTAAGCCACATATCAGCTTTCGGGCTCAACCGGCTGTCCCATTTGAATAGGACCCGCCTTTTAGCTACCAGCAGAGTCACTCTGACAAACCTTCCCACCGCAACCTTTAGTTGGGGGACATATCCAAGTAGACATGCTAGTGGTGTGCACTGAATCACCTGGCCAGTCATGGTGTGTATAAGAGCAATAACCTTTTCCCAATATTGGAATACCAGGGTACACTGCCATGCAAGATGAAGAAAATCCGCCGCATCCCAACCACATCTCTTACAACAGGACGATTCTCTTAGCCCCATCCTGTGCAACTTGCTGGGAGTATGGTACACTTGATGGATACATTTTAAATGAATGATTTGCAAGTTGCAATTTGACGTCAGTCTACCTGTTAACATACAAATCTGTTTCCATTCTGTGTCAGTGATCGGGGGGCCATTGCAGTATTCCATTGCTCCAGACTTTTGTCCTCCCCACAGATTGTTTCCCCCTGAACTACTTTATACAGCTTAGTTACCAGCTTCCTCAGTTTGGGGCTAGTAATACCAATTGCAGCGCTTGCAACGCCTCCGGTTCTTCAGGAAAACTAGTGTAGTGGTCTTTTATTGCTCGTCGGAGTCTATAACAGGTGTACTGAAATAGAGGCGTGGGATTTGTATGTAGTCTAGGTCATCACCCGTGATGTACCTTCCACCTGGATATGTCACTCATTAGTGTAATTCCTGCCTCTCCGAGAGCCGTAATGGGGCCGTGCTCTCGAGCTACTGATAAAGCAGCATGTCCCGCTATGGGCAATGCTGGGGCATATAGTGTAAGTTTGTGTGTTCGCTTCCCAATCTCCTGCCACGCTGCAATAGTGACATCTATCGTGTTTATCTCGGACTTAGGCGTCTGTCTATTGGTGTGAGTAATGATGCTTCTCAAGGGTACCGGATGCGCATCTCCCTCCTCTTCAGTCACATGCGGGATGAAGGCATTAGGCTTAAACCAGAAGTACGCATATTGAGCCCACGTAAATAATATACATAAAAATCCGGAGCATTAAATCCCCCTTTTTCGTATGTCAAGGTCAATGTGTGCCAACTGATCCTTGGTTGTTTATTGCCCCATACCAGCTTCAACAGCTGGGTTTGAACTGTTTTGAAGAAATACTTTGTCAGTGGGATAGGAATATTACAAAATAGGTATAGAAACTTCGGAAGAATAACCATCTTTATCAGCTCTATACGATCTGCCAAGGACAGTGGCAAACAGAACCAGCGGTCAATTTGCTGCACTAACGCCGTGTATGCTCTACCATAGTTCTCCCTGATCACTACCTCAGGATCCCGATGGATCCACACCCCTAAGTACTTGACTGGTTCTTCAGACCACATTAATGGGTATTCGATCTGGGGCGAGGCTGTGGCTGATGTTAGGGGAATAATAACAGATTTCTCCCAATTTATCTGAAGACCTGAGAAGAGGCCGAAATTGATATATTCACGAATAACCGGGGATAGGTAGTGCTGTGGCTTGCGAACATAAAGGACCATGTCGTCCGCGTAGAGGGAAATTCCAACCAGTCTATTATGAAAATTCAGGGCGGCAGCCCTGTGGGATTGCCGAATTTTACACGTTAGAGGCTCCAAAACTATAGCGAAAAGTAGGGGGGAAAGGGGGCAGCCCTGCCTGGTGCCACGTTCTATGTAAAACGGTTCCGACGTGAGCCCGCCCGCCCAGCCTAACCCTCGCAGAGGCTTCAGTGTATAGAACCTGTATCCCACGAGTGAAAACGGGAGGAAATCCCATTCTGTTTAGGATGTGCAGCATGTACTTCCACTCTATGGAATCAAATGCTTTTGCAGCGTCTACTAACACTGCGACAGCCGACAAATCAGGATTGAGCACATGGTACATGGCAAACATGGTACGCAGGTTGAGGGAGGTAGAGCGACCTGGGATAAACCCAGCTTGGTCCGGGAGTACGAGAAGTGGCATTAGGGGCTACAGCTTGGTGGCCATAATCTTCGCCAGTATCTTAGCATCTAAGTTTATCAATGATAATGGGCGATAGGAGTCACATCGCGTAGGAGGTTTATCTTTCTTCAGCAAGGTTATAATTAAGGTTTGTCTCTTCAACTGAGGTAATTTACCTGATTTGTGAGCTTCCGCATACACTTCTAGCAAGTGTGGTATGAGTAAATCTGCATATGCCTTATAAGATTCCGCCGTTAGGCCATCCGGCCCGGGAGCTTTATTATTCGGCAATGAGAAAATGGCCTCCTTGACATCACTCTCTTCAATAGGTAGACTTAAATATTTCTTGTGGTCATCGGATAACCATGCACAGGCCATATCCCTCAAATAATCATTCATAAGTTCGTCATCCATGCCCCCCTGGGTGGTATACAGAGAGGCGTAAAAATTACGAAATTGCTCCACTATGGCATATTGAGAATAGTGAGTCTCCCCCGCATCATTAATTATATGGTCAATCGGGGGGTTGTCTGGTCTTTCCGATAGTCTATTGATCAGTACCCTTCCCGGCCTGCCACCTTCGCCATAAGCCCTGGCCACATGTCTCTTGGACAGATATTTTGTTTCCGTGTCTGCCAAGGAATTATACTCCACAACGTGTTCGTGTATTTGGGCCAACACCTCACTGGATGGTGCATTACTGTATTGGGATTCTAGAGCCCCTAGCTGCTGTTCGATCTTATGCAATTGTCCTCTAATATCTTTGAGGATTCCCGCTGAGGTACTTATACATACCCCTCTGATCGTCGCCTTGAAGGCGTCCCATAGGGTAGCCTGACTGTCGACAGAACCTACATTCTGTTCAAAGTACTGTATAATAGCAGTCTTAACGGTCTCAGCATAAATCGGGTCTAACAGTGCGTCTGCTCTAAGGCGCCATGTGAATGGTCGGTGCGGGTTTGCCGGTATGACCATGTCAAGCACAACAGGGTTGTGGTCAGATAAAGTCCGCGGGAGTGTGTGGACCCTCTCCACCCATCCATTAGCTTCCACATTAAGCAGCCAGTAGTCCAGCCTAGACCAGCTGTTAAATGCTGGGGTTATGTGCGTACCTTCCAAAACGCCCTCATGTCTCAGGCGCCAAGCATCTACCAATCCCATTTCCAACATTACATCCCATATGCATTGTGCCACTTTAACCATGCGTGCCCCAACCGGGTTAGATTTATCCACACGTGGATTAAGGTGTGTATTGAGATCGCCCCCCCCCAGATAAGTGCAGCCTCCGGTCAAGTGCGCAGTACGTTAATCATTTGCAAAAAAGGCGTCGCATCATCCACCACAGGTCCATATGTGTTTACTATTGTCACCAGTACCTTCCCCAACTTGCCCTGCACCATAGCCCAGCGGCCCTCCTTATCCACACAATTCTTCAAAGGCTTAAACGGCACCCCCTTCTTAATGAGAATAAGAACCCTCCTCGCATATGTGGAATACGATGAAGCCAGCCGGTAGGCCGCCCATCTGTGCGCCACAGTACCTTCCATGTGCCTATGCAGATGAGTCTCTTGCAATAAAGCAATTTGCACTCTATGCCTATCTAATTGTGCCAACACTTGCCTGGTCTTTTTAGGCGTATTCAAACCTCGGACATTCCAAGTTATGCACTTGTACAATTCTCCCTTCATCTATAACAGTAAGCAGGGCAGAACATGCGGTTCACTATTCCAACGCACATGTATATACATCCACACAAAGACAAAATGCCAGTATATCCCCAATCACTGTACCATTGACTGGAAAAATTAGAACATTCCCGCCCTCCCCCCACCCACTTCAGCAACCCCAATTTTCTAAAGACCTGCCCCCTATAAAACTCCCACCCCAACAAAAACAACAAACAATGGTGTCTCAGGTGGGGGATACCCATTGGGGGGCGTAGCGGTGAAGTCCTCTCCCAGATCTAGAAGGGGGCCGCCAATACTCAATTACATCCCACCACCATAGCCATACCATTATCCTCAATAAAATCACATAGTGTAGGGCAGCCAGTTAAGCGCCCGCTACCTCCCGGAGGCAGGCACGGGGCAAAGGACCACACGACCACCCCCTCGGCTCGCCACATGCATAGTAGAACTCTTGTGCAGTAAAAATAGTCCCATAGGCCGGACTGCATTATGCACATACATCAGCATCCAAAAAAAAAAAGGATAAAATCAAAGCAGTGACAGACAGAGCAAGTAAATCAAACAATCCACTCAGTCAATATCGTCTGAGAACCGGATCAAGTCTATGTGCAGGGCTTAGCCCCTCTTACGGTTCAATCATCGATGTCTGACATGTGGGCCGGTGACTTCCGCTGATGTCGCAGAGACCTGGTGTGTTCCATCGATTGTTTGGGACTTGTAAAGATCTTGCCGTTAGCTGCCTCCCCGATGCGCAGCCTGCCTGGATAAAGCATCGCATAAGGGATCTGTTCTTTCAGCTTGCTTGTTTCCGCTACGCCAGGGTGAACCGAGACCGGACGTCCGACCAATGCTCAATTGGGAACCTAGCTGCCTCAAATATTTAGGGGTACATATATACCACTCCGCTCTAGATATGCTGTAGGGCAACGTGGGACGCTGTATAAGAGCACTGAAGGGTAGCATGTCCTTCTGGGCCACACTCCCGCTCTCGGTGACAGGACGCATCTCATTATTAAAAATGATAGCCTTACCGCGCCTCTTATACTACTTCCGCACGCTACCGGTGTGGATACCGAGTTCTGTTTTCCGGCAGCTGCGATCATTATTAGTGTCGTTCCTCTGGGGACTGGGAAGGCGCAGGATTGCGTTGGCAACCCTGACCCGGCCAAAGGACGAGGTGGGCCTAGCGGTCCCGGACTTTGAGTTTTACTATCTGGCGGCGCAGTTACAGATCTTTACACAGGAGGTAGCCAGAGCTGATCGAGGCCCGGAGCAAGACAGAGAGGGGGGTACCCCCCGGTATGTGCTGGCGTATATTACATTGCAGCAGCGTTTGGTCGTCGGGGACTTGTCCACGGAGGAACAGACATTCAGGCAATGCTGGAACCGAGCGCAGCGTCGAGCGGGGGTGCGGCGCCCATATGCGCCGGAGATACCATTGGGTATGGTGACGGCGCTCCCGCACGGAGGAGATTGGTCGGGACTACAGGCGTGGGAGGAGGCGGGCCTCCAAATGCTGGGCGATTTGTATGAGGAGGGAGCGATGCTCCCTTATCAAACCCTGCAGGAGCGGTTCGACCTTCCGAGGGGAGATTACCTGATGCACGCGGCAGTGACTGGAGCGATACAAGAGCACTGGGGTGAGGGGCTCCGCGAGCCTACTACATCTGCGGCTTGTCAATACGCTATGATGTCGGCTGGCACCCGCAAAGCGGTGACCTGTCTGTACTCCAGAATGATGAGCGAAACCTTACAGCCGATGGCAGCTCTAAAGGCGAAATGGGAATTGGATCTACAAACGGAGATACCTGACACTACGTGGGTGGGTTTGGTTAGAAGGGCCAGAAAGAGCACAAGGAACGCACGCTTCCAACTGATACACTTTTATATCCTCCACAGGGCCTACCTCACACCAGGTAAACTTAGGAAATATTTCGGAGCGGAGGAGGCGGCGTGCCCTAGATGCGGCACGATTGAAGCGGAGCTAGGTCATATGCTGTGGGACTGCCCTCACCTGCGCGATTATTGGAGGGAAGTGGGCGAGACACTGACCGAGGTAACGGACAGGGATTTGCAATATAGCAAAGCGGTCTGCGTTCTGCACTGGTTCCCACACATGCCCAAGAACAAGACCACGAGTAGATTCATAGACATGGGCCTCCTTTTAGCAAAAAGGGAAGTGACGAGACTTTGGAAGTCGAAGGTGGGTCCTACGCATAGGAGATGGATTAAGGAGCTGCAGAAGTGGGCGGCGAGTGAAAGTACACTTAGATACCAGCTGGCGAGCCGTAGGGAGGATGATAAGGCGCTAGAGACGGCCACAGCATGGGAGGTGTTGGTGCAGGCCCTGCGCAGCAGTGCGGTTGGGGAGGAAGAGGGACCATCGGACCTTGAGGATAGCCCCCGAGCAGTTCCGGCCACACACACGCAGTAGATAGTTATATATTTCTGATACGTACCCGAGTCAGCATACTTAGGCCGAGACCAGTCGTAGGCGAGCGCACTGTTGGGGGGGGAGGGAGGGTGTTGGGGACTAGGGACTGGGGAGGGGGTATGACGGGGAGGGGGGAAGGGGGGAGGAGAAAATCGTGTAACATACTTTATTCGATAGCAAAGTATCATAAAAGTAAATGCAATACAACATACGTCAGATAAAATACAATCTAAAAAAGTTGATATAAATTCATAAAACAACACTTGGGCAAATACACTTAAAATTTATTAAAAAATTCACGAGTAGGAATAAAAAGGACGACGAACCCAGAAAAATATAAGCAAGCAAGTACATATCAATTAGGGCGCAAATTCATAAAAATGGCACAGTTACAGAGTATAGCGATCTAGCCAGTACTTGATTCAACAAGCTTAGTTCGTATTCGCCACGCTATCCCCAGGTATTTAGCAACCCCACAGATTACCGACAGGGATGTAGTATCCGTTGTTGGGATACGTAGGGCCACTGAGTACTGTCTAGTTCCCAGATTTCTACATACTGGGCTTAGCCATCTTTTCCTTGGCCCCTTGTATGCCTTACAGGCAAACAGGAAGTGGCCCAAGGATTCGGTTGGGTTAGAACACCCCGGGCAAGCTGTTTGATGGGATTTAAAAATTTTCCAGCTGTTTGTAAAGACATTCAGAGGTAGCGTGCCTAACCTCATTTTAAGGAACAATGCTCTGTCTCTTGGAGTGGAAATAAAATCAAGAAATGGTTCCAGCATCGGTACTGGCTTATGAGTCAAAAATATGTCAGTTAGAGTACCCATCTTAGGATTTCTCAGTTCCATTGCTTCTAAGCTTGCCCAGTATAGTTTCTTGATGGTATCTTTTGGCGGGGGCTGTTGTGATGACCATTCTTCTTTTAACCCCAGATTAATTACCAGGTCCCTTAGGTTTTTCAGCCACGGAATCACCCCAAAACCATTCAAAGCAATGAGTTCATCAAGGACTGCGGCATAGTTGCTAAGTTCCGTGGTCCTTCTAAGGCGAACCCAAAAAAGTAAAGGGCGGAGCCCAACAATATCCTTAATTGAGCGACGTCCCAAATCATGGAGTAATGGTTTAATGGGGGTAGAGAGAGGGAGACCCACTAGCTCTCTCAAAAATTTGTGTTCCGCTATGACTAGATCAGTAACTCTTTCTGACCCCCATAATTCAGAGCCATAGGTTGCGGCAGACAGTGCCTTGCCCTCATAAACTAATAAAACAGGGCTAATAGGCTTACTAGAGGTCAGACGATAATCTCTAACAATTGCTCCTGTCACTCTCTTAAAGTTTAGTAACATTTTAGCGATGTGTAAATCCCATTTCATTTTAGAGTTTATCCTGACCCCTAGATAGTCAAATGCATCCACTTCCTCTAATAAAGTGCCGTTTAGTGCAATATTAATTTTCTTGGATTTTCTTTTTCTGGACAATACCATCAGTTTGGTCTTAGTAGTATTGACAGTAAGGCCACGATTATTGCAAAAGTCGCTGAACCTGTTTAGCAGTTTCTGGAGACCAGAAAGTGTTTTAGACATAAGAAGAGTGTCATCTGCAAAAAGGTGGGTCGGTATTTTCTCCCCCGCCAGGGCGGGGGCATCCGCTGACTCCTCCCTCAAATGGTCTGCCACCCCATTAATAAAGAGGGAAAACAAAGTCGGAGCCATCACACATCCCTGGCGGACCCCCCTCTGGACGGGTATTTTATCAGTCAGTTGGCCTTCACTCCCCCATCTGATTCTTGCATACGTGCCATCATGCAATCTTTTAACCAGTTCCAAAAGATATCGAGGGAGTCCCATATCATGCAGTACCTGCCACAGTTTAGCCCAGGGAACAAGGTCAAAAGCGGTTTTAAGGTCAATAAAGGCCAAGTACAAAGATGCCCTGCCAATCAGAACGGTCTTCCAATAGGTAGCTATAAATCTGAATACTTGGTCCATAGTACCTACTTTCTTTCTAAAACCTGCTTGTAAATGTGTTAGAAGGTTTCCCTCTTCTAGCCATGACCCCATTCGTGAGATGAGTACCCTACCAACCACCTTTTGGATGACATCAATTAGACTTATCGGTCTGTAATTGGCGGGGTCCTCTCTCACCCCCTTCTTGTAAACTGTGACGACCTCTGCACCCTTCCAAGAATCTGGAACTGAATGGCCCCGTAACAATAAATTCATCAGATTAAAAATAAGGTTTGCCCATACTGTAGGGTCATGAAGAATCAAATCACCTGGCAGCCCATCTGGACCTGCCGCCTTCCCAGGTGCGATGCTTTTAATCTCCAAAGCGGAATGTAGACATCCTATGAGGATACAAACAATACTATAGGTTGACATAGGTTATGTAAACTGGCCCACATGTTGTCGCTGCCCGGCCTCCGGGATGTGGGCTAACAAGCTGTGTATGAAAGCCTTCTGGCCCAGAAAAGAAACGGCACTGGCGCTAGCGGTGCAGGGCCACTATGTATGTACGATGATTATCCTGTGATTCTGCAATAAAAACGGTTTTAAAAAAAAAAAAGGGATCTGTTCTTTCAGCAACACCTTCTTAACATTTTGTAATTCCTTCCGTGCTGCCTGCACATTTGCTGTAAAATCAGGGCAAAAAGATAAGACATTATTTTGGTAGGTCGTTATGCCTTTTTGTCGTGTTGTGCACAGGATAGTGTCGCTATCCCTAAAATTTAGCAGCCTGGCAATTATTGGCCTCGAGGGAGCACCAGGAGGAGGGCGCGCCGCCAAAGCTCTGTGAGCACGCTCAACAGCAAAGAGGGTAGATAAGTTTTCAGCTCCACAAACTTCGCAAAACAGCTCCTCCATGTAATCCTCCAAGCGCCCCACATTTGCAGATTCAGGAAGGCCCAAAATGCGAATGTTAACAAAAGTCCGATTGGCCGCACTCTGCTCGTACCACTCAAGGCGCGCAGGTGCGTAGCCATGGGCTCGTCAGCCCCACCGGCTCAAGGGAGCCTGAATATAAACAAAAGTCCGATTGGCCACACTCTGCTCGTCCTACCAGCGTGTTACCCCAAAGCATTGTGGTCCATGAAGTAGCATTGGCGAGTACGCCTATGCCAAAGTTTAAAGTGAAAATGAGTGTCGCGTTAGCCATCCCTGGACACGTGTTTCGAGGTAGTTGCCTCTCGTCAGCAGGGAGTAGGTATGTGTGTGGGGTTGCTGTGTAGGCTGCCATAAAAAGTATTCTCAGGTAAAGTACCACTCAAGGCGCGCAGGTGCGTAGCCATGGGCTCGTCAGCCCCACCGGCTCAAGGGAGCCTGAATATAAACAAAAGTCCGATTGGCCGCACTCTGCTCGTCCTACCAGCGTGTTACCCCAAAGCATTGTGGTCAATGAAGTAGCATCGGCGAGTATGCCTATGCCAAAGTTTAAAGTGAAAATGAGTGTCGCGTTAGCCATACCTGGACACGTGTTTCGAGGTAGTTGCCTCTCGTCAGCAGGGAGTAGGTATGTGTGTGGGGTTGCTGTGTAGGCTGCCATAAAAAGTATTCTCAGGTAAAGTACCACTCAAGGCGCGCAGGTGCGTAGCCATGGGCTCGTCAGCCCCACCGGCTCAAGAGAGCCTGAATATAAACAAAAGTCCGATTGGCCGCACTCTGCTCGTCCTACCAGCGTGTTACCCCAAAGCATTGTGGTCCATGAAGTAGCGTCGGCGAGTACGCCTATGCCAAAGTTTAAAGTGAAAATGAGTGTCGTGTTAGCCATCCCTGGACACGTGTTTCGAGGTAGTTGCCTCTCGTCAGCAGGGAGTAGGTATGTGTGTGGGGTTGCTGTGTAGGCTGCCATAAAAAGTATTCTCAGGTAAAGTACCACTCAAGGCGCGCAGGTGCGTAGCCATGGGCTCGTCAGCCCCACCGGCTCAAGGGAGCCTGAATGTAAACAAAAGTCCGATTGGCCGCACTCTGCTCGTCCTACCAGTGTGTTACCCCAAAGCATTTTGGTCCATGAAGTAGCGTCGGTGAGTACGCCTATGCCAAAGTTTAAAGTGAAAATGAGTGTCGCGTTAGCCATCCCTGGACACGTGTTTCGAGGTAGTTGCCTCTCGTCAGCAGGGAGTAGGTATGTGTGTGGGGTTGCTGTGTAGGCTGCCATAAAAAGTATTCTCAGGTAAAGTACCACTCAAGGCGCGCAGGTGCGTAGCCATGGGCTCGTCAGCCCCACCGGCTCAAGGGAGCCTGAATATAAACAAAAGTCCGATTGGCCGCACTCTGCTCGTCCTACCAGCGTGTTACCCCAAAGCATTGTGGTCCATGAAGTAGCGTCGGCGAGTACGCCTATGCCAAAGTTTAAAGTGAAAATGAGTGTCGCGTTAGCCATCCCAGGACGCGTGTTTCGAGGTAGTTGCCTCTCGTCAGCAGGGAGTAGGTATGTGTGTGGGGTTGCTGTGTAGGCTGCCATAAAAAGTATTCTCAGGTAAAGTACCACGCAAGGCGCGCAGGTGCGTAGCCATGGGCTCGTCAGCCCCACCGGCTCAAGGGAGCCTGAATATAAACAAAAGTCCGATTGGCCGCACTCTGCTCGTCCTACCAGCGTGTTACCCCAAAGCATTGTGGTCCATGAAGTAGCGTTGGCGAGTACGCCTATGCCAAAGTTTAAAGTGAAAATGAGTGTCGCGTTAGCCATCCCTGGACACGTGTTTCGAGGTAGTTGCCTCTCGTCAGCAGGGAGTAGGTATGTGTGTGAGGTTATGCGAATGTTGTTGCGCCTTGAGCGCGCTTCAATGTCCTCATTTTTTGCCTGAATAACAGGTAGGAGTATTGTGATGTCTGACGTCTTCGCGGCTACTTGTTGCAAGCCGTCCTCAGCATCGGAAATGCGCTGTTCCACTTCTCCGAGTCGTGCTGCCTGTTTATCTAGCTTTGCGGAGAAGTGGTCCATTCTGCCGTTAAAGGCCTCGTTCTTGCCGTCTATGGCCTGAAGACTTTCGTGAATTGCTGCGAGTGATTTCACCAGCGCTGTGGGGCCTGCGATGAGGAATCCAGCTCCGAATCTGAGGCCGCATTTTGCGCCGATTTGCCTCCCTTACGGAGTTCAAATGTGAGACGCGGTTGGTTCTTGTCTGGCTTGCCCATGCTGTCCCCCTCCACCGGCCACAGCCCTTCACCTAGAGATGAGACAACTCCACCACTCACTTTGAGCCACGCGCCCCCCCAGTGATTCGCACTCCGGAACACAAGCGGTGCGGCCAGGGCGAAGCCTCCAGTGTAATCTCCTTCTGTCTCTCTGATGCCCTGCCCCCAAGTGATCAGCGTAAGGGGACACCAGAAAGCCTGCCACGATCAGTGTGCTGTTCTCCAAGCTGCGCCAGGTATTAGTTCCGAAATCCGGCCATCTTATACTGACCCGGCACACAACAGTACAGGAGAGGGGGGCACACACACACGATCTCGCAGAAGGGAGGTGGAGGGGACACCCCACATGGGCAGCACGCACAGCAAAGCTTGAGTCCTCAGATCTCCAGCGCCCAATCCAGCTATCTGTTCACAATTTTGCCTCACCTCACCTCACTGCATCATTTCAGTGTCCGTAACCACTTTCACCATGCATGTCTGAAGTGCGTGTGGGTGGTGAATCGTCGTCCGATCCTCTTGCCGGGCAGACCAGGCAGTGACAGCAGGGGGGGTGACCAGCGAAGCGGCACAACAGCAGGAATCACCGCCCGACTCGCTCACAGCCTCGCGGCCTGTTCGTGGCCTACTCCTTCAGTCAGCGCAGGCCGCTGGCGTGCCCCCAATGACCCGATCTCCCTGTGTGGGCCCCCCGCTCACCTCCGACAGCTACTGGTGCAGTCACTCTCCCCCGCCCAGCCAACGAGGCGGCACCGTGTCAGGCAGCGCAATCCACACATCGTTCCGGTCTGCTCCAATTATTCAACGGTGTGTTCCATGCAGCGACAGGACTCGAAGGGCGGATCTCTGGATCTCACCATGCCGCCATTACTGCAGCGCCGGCACACTCCCTCCTCCGCCGATCTTCCTCCAGCACTCACACCGCAGCTCAAATTACTTCGTCAGAATAGCCTCGGAGCCAGCAAGACAGTCCTACCAAGTTTAACGGCAGATGGCTCAGTCGGGGAAGGATATATGCAGGATATCGTTCAGCGGCCAGCAGAGCAACACTACAGTGCGGCCATCTTGCCGAGCACCAAGCCACATACCCCGGGTTGGACTCTTCTTCTTGGTTTTTCCCACTGGGGTGTCTGGTGCCCTGGGTATTGGCACACTAAGGTTCTGATAGGCCTTTGAAGCTTCCAGTCCTGGAAGGCCATCCTGTGCTGGAGGAGGTGTGAAACACCCCCGCCCACATCAGGTATTGTTTCGGTCCTCTGAGATCACTGGCCCTCACCCCATGAGGTCAAAAATGTGTCTGGTGCTGGCAGGCTGGTGAAAACCCGCCAGAAACCCCACTAGTGTTTGGTTAGGTTTCAGGAGACCCTTAAAAGGGTCTCCTGTGTGAATGTAATTAAAAATCCAACACTGGCATCAGTGAGGGTTTATTAAGACAAGATGTTTGGTACCAAACATCTTAGAAATCAGTGATGCCATCATGGAGCTAGCAAACTCGTATTGACAAGTAGCCTGCCCATGTATTCTTTATGGCTTCCATGTTCACTTACAAAATCACAGAATGGACTGGACATTGGAGGAGCATATCTGTTCATGCTGATATGACCACACATAGGATATAGTGCACCTTGCCTTAGGGCTAAAGGCCTGCAGTAGGGGTGACGTACCTATATCTTATGCAGCCCATGGGGAGGCATGACACACAGGGCTGGGTGCCATGTTGACTCTTTAGATTTTCCTGCACCAATACATGCAGCCTGCAATGGCAGAGTACATAGCCTTGGTGAGGGGTCCTGGGGTGGCATTAACAGTGTTGCAGTCACAAACGACCCTATCCAAGGTACTGGAGTACCACTTACTATGGTCTCACAGGGGTATGTGAATTTGTGCCAATCATGATACAGTGTTTAGGGTAAGAGATCTTTTTTCCAATATATACGACTTGTAGCACTTGTTGTTATAATGATAAAATAGTTGATCCCCTTCACCGATCAGTTTCCATCTTTTGTGAACTTTATCTTGCTGCATTTGTGCAGCATCTTGAACGCTCTTCTGTCCAGCAGCAGTTGATGTTAGCGTAGTATATGACATATTTTTCTTTGTTGAAGGAGTCCTCAGATTTTGTAGTTAGCAACACTGTCAGGAGGTAAAGATCCTACGCTACCACCTGCTTCACTCATGTTTGCGAATTTGAATCAACGGTAAAACCTGAAACAAAAACAATATTAAAATAATTTACCAATATGATGGCTAAAACACATCATTTTAGAACCACCATTGTAGGGTTGCGCTGAGGAGTTCTTTTCTGTCTCTATTAGACTACTTGGCCCACAAAACCTGAGTTTTGACACCCAAATGAAGAATATAGCTCTAATAGTTCCTGAAATATGACATCACCACTGCAACACATCTGCTATTTTTTAAAACGTCGTCAAAAAAATTCAGCACAGATTATTAATGTCTACCCAAGCTAAATCATTTCTCTAATGATGAAAAAAGACATCAAAAATGAAAATCTCTGGACAACAACTATTTTAAGGAGATATATTGAGGGGCCAGGACTATCGTTCACAGCCTGAGATCTCGTAGCACTATAAATACACAAGTCACTACTTTCCACAGAACCAACCAGGATTCAATTCTGTGACTCTCTGTTCACATACAGAGACAGTGATGGCAGTAACCTACTAAGGTTTTATAATGTAAGAGTGTAGATTTCCCACTGATTAGTTTAACTTGCATTTATTTTTCATTTAAGGTGTTTACGTTGTTTTATATGCAGTAACCGATGGGTGAAGCAACAATAAAACATTTGCATATTTTATACTATTTATTCATGTTTTTCACCCTGCTCAACCCTTGCTGACACACCCCCAGACACACAAGTTTCCATTCTTTTTTATGCACTTCAATTGCTTTACATAAAGACAGCCTGGAACGTAACAAATAAACAAGGTGGTTCTTCCAGGCCATGTCCATTTACAAGTACTTACAGAGTCATTTGTGCAACCCTTGGAATACAGACGAAGACCGCAGAGAGATCCAACCCAGAGTTTGAAGACCTTTAAATTAGTGTGATATTATCAGGGTTAATGTCACATGACTTCACTTATTGGGAAATTAATGGTCAGGAGTCATATGATGTCACTTCCATTGATGCCATCAATGGAAAATGGTGTGTGGTGTACGCCACATTGGGACGTCAGGAGCTATATGATCACCCGGAAAACATTAGGCAGGAAGATCTGAAATGGGTGAAAAGTAATTTTATAAAACTAAAGATGATGGAAAGGGAAGGGAACGAAATACAAAAACCATCAGTAAGGGTTCACTCCCTAATAAAAACTACCTTGTTAATAGAACCCTACTTGCTTATAGTCACTAAACCATTCCATCGCTGGCTCCTGACTAGATTCCGATTTAATCTAATACATTTTATTTTGGGGGACTATCCGATTTGGTCTAAACCTGAGGATGCTGGATTATGCTCCTGTGATAATTACTTTATTCAAGATACTTTACATTTTGTACTATTTTGTAAACATTATTCTATGATTCGGAAGAAGTTCTTGGTTCCCTTACTTAGACAGAAGGGCTTCCTTCAGGCCAAACCTGCCCTACTCTATCTACAAATGTTATCAAATAATCAGGAAATTTTTTGTATAGCGTCTTTTTTAGTGGCCGCAGTCAGGGTGAGGGGCAGAACCATAGCTACTAGAATTTCGCCGTTTGACTAGACATGGTACGACTTTATGGCAAGTTATTCTTTTTGCGACTATGCCTGTTTATGCACTTTAGCTTTGTGTGCAATGATAATTTTTATGATAATTTTTAGGATTAGTTTTAGGATGAATTTTAATATTGTTATTTATTGTATTTTGTATGTGTATATGAATGTAAATGTTGTTTGTACTTTTATGATTTTAATGAATCGATTAAAGTGGATTGACTGAAGACTGAAGTGTGTGGTGTAATTTCTGCTACCACTGTTATTTTGGTGACTCTACGCCCACGAGGTGATGATAGTAGTGTTATCTGCGCGCAGGGGCACATGAGGCGATATAATTATAGTAGGGTGTGGATATATCAGATTTTCCTGCTTTGTTGAGCTTAGCGACATTCGAATTTCACCAAATGTAACATCTGAGAATTATTGCCCATAAACTCGCCTTTATGTTTTGACTTTTAAGGCACATTCTGTGAGAGTTGCCTACCGGCAGGAAAACGAGTCAGTGATTTATTTCAAGATGCCACGCTCCTTTTTGATTTTACGCATATTCGAAACACCCCCGGCTGGAGAAAGAGAGCGCCCACGTTGCAATATATTACACCATCATGTGTTTTGGGCAAACATGCCAAGCCACGACGCAGTCAGGTCGGCCTTCTCGGGTTTCCCGGAGACAGTTAAGCAAATATGAGACGCAGACCCCTCCTTTCCACTCCACCACCCCCCTAGCCTTAAGTACAAGGCTGCAGCGTAGGGCGATGAGCAGTGGTGAATTAACATATCAACTTGTTGCTGCTGAAGATTTCTTCAGCAGAACAGTGTCGCTTGCCCATTGGTACTGGAGTTGAAGAAGTTTGCTTTCGCGTTTTAAGCCTATTTCCCGAAAATACGCTCCTCTGTTTTCCTGCCGCCTCAGTGCGCGCGTCCAAGAGGGCGGAAACTAGCCTGGGTTTGTGGGAGTGACGTGGAGGAGGGGCCCAAAGTGCACCGGGACTTCAGCAGGACACGAAGTGGGCTCCCCGACCAGAGGCTTAAAAGTAGCCACTTCACGCCGGAAAGAAAGAGGAAATAAAAGCGGAAACGCCCCTGGACATTCGTCGCCCCGCACCAGGAAAAGAGCTGCCGCGGAAAGCAAAATAAAGACCCTAACCAGGAATTGTGAAACAAAATTTTGTTTCTTCGTTTTGCCGCCGCTTACATTGGGAGGTCCTCGTACCATGAGAGGTGGGGTAGCTAGCTGGAGGATGGACGGAGGGAGGTGCCTCCGCTTCTTAAGAAATACTGAATGACTTTGGAGGCGCTGATGACACCTCAGAAGGCTTGTTGATCAATGACACCATGTTTGTTATTGAAAAGTTTGTATACTGAAGACAGCGCCGTGCACTTGTGAGCTAATTAATCACAGAGGACCCTGTCACCGAAAAGCTGGTTGGCTTCCATGGACATGATCCACCACTTGGGATATGGCAGATTTCTGAAGAGGTGTACGGTTATTGATGAGGTGATGGGCCACTGATGAGCTGTTTGGTCGCTGGGAGTTATTTGGTCATTTTTTTTGATCTGTGAGTTGTCACCTGAACGGTTCTTCCCTCATTTTTGGAATACAGTTAACTCCAGAGGCACCAGTTGGCCACTTACGCGCTTCAGATAGCCACCCTGGTGGAGTCTGTTCTACTTGGATGTCTTTGGTCACTAAAGCTCTGGGTGATCAGCCAACTGCTTTGTGACCACAGGTGTTTTTGATGGTTACTTGTGGGGTTTGTGCTGTGGACTCTTTCTGTAAAGATAAACTGTAAAGTGGCAGCGTGGATTGGGCTTCTCCAAAGTGTGCCAAGCTGTTTGAGGAAATACTGCACCTAAAGGTAACTGGTTATTTATAATGGAGAAGGGTGGCGAGGTGAATGGCGAACTTGGCAGCCAGGTCACAGATGAAGAGGTGAAGAAAAAGAAGAGGAGAAAAAAGGGAAAGTGGGAGGCCAGGGCACGGACTGTGCGCTCCAACCTGCTGTACGAGGTGGGATCCCAGAGCCGACTAATGCCATCAGCGGCCAAGGCAGCCCCAGAGAACCCCAACAGGCAACTGCCTGGCAACTGCATCAAGACCACCAAGTATACCGTGCTCTCCTTCCTGCCCAAGAACCTATTCGAGCAGTTCCACCGCCTGGCCAACATCTACTTCGTCTTCATCGCTCTTCTCAATTTTGTACCCTCTGTCAATGCCTTCAAGCCGGAGATGGCACTGGCACCTGTGCTCTTCATCCTGGCCGTCACCGGTCTCAAGGACCTTTGGGAAGACTACAGACGCTACCGTTCCGACACAGAGATCAACCACACCGACTGCCTGGTGTACAGCAGGTATCCCGGGGGCTTGTGGGTAACATGGGCTGGCGAGCATTCAGGGGGCACCAGGACTCTGGCTTTAAGAGTAGCAGGATGCATTCTGAACATCTTGTAGGCTGATGCGTCTCCTTGAAATGCCATTGGCCCAGTGCATCCAGGCATTGTATCGGCACAGTTAATAATGAATGAATTACCTACTTTTCTATACGAAATAGATTTAACTGTATCCGTGTTTCCACCCAACTGCCCTTGCTGTGGAAGAAGTTCTAACAAATATGCAAATTCCAGCTAACCTTGGCATTCAGCAGTTGACGGTGCCATACTGCACCATTGTAGTGGCATGATGCACCATGAAAATAATGATAACCACTTGTGTGATAATGACCACAACTGGGGTGGTAATGACAAGAGGCATCCTGGGCACGGCTGTGGCAGAGCGTTGTCATGTGGTGTTGGCACAGAGTGTCTTGAGCCAGGGGTTCTTGGTATTCTTAGCAAGATACTATGCAGCATGCACAGGGTGGCGGTGTTTTTCATAACTCATTTCATTGACACAGATACTGGCTGAGGCCATGTGCTATGGGCGTTAAACTGGCATCCTGCATAATGCCGTCAGTTCTATCATCATGCATTATTATCACAACACTGACAGTAAATTCTGAACATCATAGTACTACCAGGCATCTAGTTTTCTAACTGTGGCACAATGCACCTTTGGCTTTGTAATGTCACTAGAAGTCCTAGGTTGTAGGTGGGGCGTAATGCATGCCAGTTCTTACAATAGGGTCATGACCCATACGTTTTTAGTAGTGAACCGGTGAAGCAGGAGAATTGTAGAGGCACGCTACATGCTATATTCCCCATTTATCTCTTGATCCATTCATATTACAGTGCTTCCTAGAATTGACAGAATTTCTGTATACCTTGTGATTGTTGTATGCACTCATATTGAGAGTCTCCCTGTGCATTCATTCTAGGCATGTTTTTGTTTTACTGTTTGTAGACATGAGTGTGGTTACATGTTTTAAGGCTGTGAGGATGGTTCTGGGGTTTTAGTAGTACCAATGCTTGTCCTTGTGTGACATTCATAACACACCTCCTTAGAAAAAGCCAGCATGGATTCTGTGGTTAAAGAAGCAAACAAGTGTAGAGAAAGAAAACACTTCTCTTCACCCAGTGCTGCACCTGCAACAACAGACACACTTGAATGTTTGTTTGATGATGTCGCCTTGAGTTTTGAGCTCTATTGTGACATTATTCAACAGATGGCCCCCCTAAGTCATAAGACGATGAGTTCTTGTCATGCAAGTGACAATCATTGTCCTGGGAGTGATAGGGCCAGCATGCATCCTTGCCTTTATTTGTGGACACCAAGCTATATTTTGGACATGGCCCTGGTGTAATGTTCCAGGGGAATTGCAGTTTCACTACAGTCTCTTTGAGTAAGGGCACAATGTATCTTGGGAATAATAGTGGGTGTAAGCACTGTGGATTTCAGTGTTTGGATCATACTACTTGAACATTGGTGCAGCAGAGTCCTTTAGAGTACTGTGGTGCCAGGTTGACTTGCCGACACAGCACTAAAGAAACTTGGAATAGCAGTGATTGTCTCTTTAGTTTGGGACCTGGCATTTTGCTCCCTGGCCATTTTCAGCAGTATCATACAGTCAGGGTGTGTAAGGTGTCACTGTGAGTCCTGGATGTGAGTGACTGCACTACATGTAGCGTTTCTGGAATTACCCGAAACTAACTTTGAAGTGCACAATGCATATTCCATACCTACCTGTCTGGTGAGCATTATGTCCAGTTGCGTTCTTGTAACCTTTCATAGTAAAAACCTGCTACTGATCTTACAGAATTGAAGATCGATATTGTTTTAGAGCAGTGGTTTTTAACCTTTTGACTTCCGTGGATCTCCACTTAATCATTACTGGAACCCAGGGACCCCCACTGAATCATTATTGGAAACTTGAAGCCAGGGGACTCCAGCCTAAGCATTTTTGAAGAGTTGAACTGCAAAACAATGCACATAAAATACAGAAACTAGCATTCAAAAATTATTAACTATTTCATTTAATTTCACGAACAACTTTAAAGAAAACCAAATGTTAGTGGAAAGGTTTGAGCTTTCCTAAGTTCTAATGGGGCCACTCCTCATCCATACTACATTCTGTTTGATGGACATGCACTGCTCCCACAAATCAATCCAACTTAATTTTTGGCCTCGAATTTCAAATTCCTTCACATTTACAAAATGTTTTAAAATTTTGAACTTTACATTTTGTTTCTGTATTTAAATACACGTCATTAGCCTGTTAATTTTATTTAATATTCTAAGCAGCCGAGGACCTCCAGAGTAGGCTTTGTGGTTCCCGGGGGGGGGGGAGGAGGGGGGCGGGGGAAGGAAGGGAGGAGGGGGTCCCACAGGTTAACATACCACTGTATTAGATCATATTAAAACATCTCTTTTCACTTGCACGAATATGTGGATTGAATGAATATGTGTTCTTTTTTCGCATGCGTTTACAACGCATGCCATAACAACGCGGTCGTTACAACGATCGCGTTGTTATTTCACATACCATTACAAAGCAAGTCGTAACAACGAGTTGCGTTAGGGGGCACTGGATGTTGGAATAGTATAATTTACTATTCCAACTCCAGTCTGTGCGGACACTAGGGAAGGTGTTGGATTTTAAATACAACACCTTCTGCCCCCCAACGCAAGTCGTTGTTCGGACTTGCGTTGTAACGGTATGCGAAATACCAATGCGGTCGTTGTAACGACCGTGTTGTTATGGCATGCGTTGTCACGCTGTTTACCGGATTGAATATGTGTTTTGTGAATCTTGAGTATTGTATGATTATACTGGTGTTCACAGCTTTGCCTCTATTGGGCCTTCCTTTTAGAAATCATTCTTAATTATGATAATCCAAAAACGGTTTGAGTTAAACCATTCAAGTCCCAGAATGCATCTATGAGTCAAATGTAAGAATAGGGCTTGAACTGTTGCCAATGGGCATGAGGTCACATGGTCAGTCATAGTTGCCAGAATAAGGGAATCTGAACTCAGAGGCTTGTGTAGCAATACAAGCTTCTTCAAACCGCCAACCAAAGGGTCAAAACTGAAAGACAATATAGTTGAGACTCCAGTCATTCAGACATTTGAAGTGAAACTGTCTACAAATACTAGCAGGTGGGAAGCAATGGATCCGGATCCTGAAGTTAGGAGTAAACCACTCAAAGTGCTGTGTAGTGTGTATACGATTGACGCATCTTCGGTTGCTAATACAGCATTGTGGATAGTCGCATGACGCAAACATGGCGAATGGTCTGAGATTTGCTGCAGCACTGCCACCCTATGAACCACCACCAGCGTACTGATCTCATATTACAATGAATGTCAGGGCCTGATTCACAGTAGGGTCAATGCGTAGGCAACGCCGGGAACACGAAAGTACGAGGGGTAAATGTTTTTATGAAGGGCGTCAGGTTTGAACACAAGTCAAAAGATGTGTCTTTGGGTTTCTTTTTCAGCAGAACATAGAGCGGCTAATCATTTACTCTATATTAAAACGGGGTCTTTTCAGATTCACGTTTTGTCAAGTTACACTGTAACAGCACAAGCATCGAAAATTGTTTTATGTTCGCTGCCCGCCACGGGCATGCAGTAATAAATACATAGACAAATACAATAAGAATAATAATAACAAAATAGGTAAATATTACATCTGAGGGGCTACAAAAAATAGTGCTTGCTTTTACTGGTCTTTTTGCATTTTCATGGCCACATTCTAAAAGTTGGGTGCGCTCGAGGGTGGTGACGTGCTTGACTGCTGACAGCCGGAAGTGTGCGCCGCGCGTGGCGTTGAGTTTACAGGTCTGCCCATCCTGCACGTCAGCGTGCTGGGCTGCGAGCAGCCAAGATATGCAACACGTGTCAGAGTTTAGGACGGTGTCCGGGTATCACTGCCTGCGGTGCACACAGAGGTAGTGTAGTACTCTTTCAGCGTGGCTCGCTTCCCTGGCTCCAGCCCTCTGGAGGCAGGGCGGCCCGCCTTGATGAGTGAAGAGGCACGCCCTGGGCGAGGCGGGCGCGATCACAGAGATCTGTTATTTTATTCAAACAGATGAGGCTAAGTGTACTTTTAAGCTGTTTACAGCCTTGGGCGGGAATAATGGAAGGGTGCCTGGGTGCAGGAAGGAGTCACGTGCTAATAAAATATGTAAAAAGAAATGTCCTTGGCGAATTATCGTGCTAAGAAAAATCTTGCGGATTCGTTTCCATTAGGTCAGAATAAGGGTGATGTGTCACTCTATTCCCTATGAGGCACGCGCTCATCTGACCCTTTTTCTATGATTTGAAAATACAATCTTCATACTCTTGAATGTGTCAGTGAAAGCATCATTACGGTTATGTTTTAAATTGTAATATTTCCAGGTCCTAGTGGGAAATGTGGGCGAACCAACAAATGAATAGGGAGAGCTGGGCCAAGGGTTAGCTCCGGTTCTAAGACGTGAAAATATTTGGCATGAAAGTCCTGCAACACCTCCTTAAAATATGATGATGTGTCTTCGAAATTCTAAAGTGTGTGTTTCTTTAACATTACCCTAGCGTATCAGATTAGCGCTGCATCGAGAAGTATTTATTAAAAGTGAAAGTTTTTAAACACGAACTAACAAACATTCCTGCTCCCATCCTGCTAATCAATGCTTCTAGTCAGTTAAGAGGCAAGCCACTTTTCATGGGTGCCCTGTATGAGGCCTAGCTTCTTATAGAAGTAGCAACATTTTAGGCTATTAAATCAAACACAGGAGCTTTGTGTACAGTGTATCTCCTGACCTCACATATTTGAAGGCACTCACCCTCTTTTGATAATGCAGAAGGAAGATCACACAATAAGGTCCCACAGGAAAGCCAAGAATGATTCCAGGTTTTGTGGTTTCACATTGTGCAATTCAGCCATTAAATGGGTATATATTTCCCACATCAAAGGTTAATTAATGCTTTGTTAATTGTTGCTGTGTGAGGTTGAACGTGGGTGACAAAAATAATCCATATTTTGTTTGTATTTTTTGGTAGTTTTACATAGCAGAAACCTTTAGCCAAGGATATAAGAGTGCTGCATAATGGATGCAAATTGCATTACACCACTTTTTCAGGACAGGGATATTTACCCAGATTTACATGATGCTGACGCGAGTCTGTGATTCGAATCTGGTTGCCCGTGTCTCAGTTAAAAGCTAGTGGACCATATCTCTTCCTGTGAAAACGAAGCTCCTTTTGGGCTCGAGGGTCCAAGCAGACCTCGCGATGATCCAGTGCCAAGTATGTGGCTCAAACCTGGCTCGAGCTTTAAGTAGCTCCCCACTTCTGCCTAGTGGCTGTGATGACTCAGTAATCGCTGATACCCTCTTGCTTCTAAAGAAGGCTTGTTTATTATGTTTTAAAAAAACATAACTTGCAATTCTGCATCATGATAGGGAGTGGCAAAAATATGAAAAACTGCATTAGAAGGAGCTAGCATGTGCAACCCGGTAAGCTTCGTATTCATGTGCCTAAGAACCATACTCGCCAGAGGTGCCGACCAGTGCTTAATTTGTAAAAAAATAGGTGCCAGGGACCAAAGTTTTGCTCTGAACAAAACTTTGAGCCCTAGCACTTGTTTTTTTGGATGCTATTGAAAGTTGGTGTGCAGAATACCAAGGCTGCGTATTTTTGATTCCACCTCATTCCTCTTTCATACACCACTCGACATTCCCTGCCCCTTCATAATACATTTTCATCCCAGTTTTTCCCTTTGTCATATTTTTCTGTTCATGCTTTTTTCTCCTTGTGTTTTTTTTCTCTTTTGGTCGAAGCCTGGTGAGGCTAAAAAGGTGCTGGTCCACAAAACTGAGTGCTGGTGGACTCCACTTGCAACCACCAATTCAAACTAAGTCCTGTTGTTGACACTCTCATGTCGCTTCCAGATGTGCATATATATGAGACAACGCTACATCGCTACCAAAAAATGACTACTTACACTGTGTTGTTGATTACCATGATAAGTCTTTCAGTGGCATTTGTACTGCAGTGGAAGTATGAGATCTGGGGCTTAGAACTCGGAGTAGAATGGGATGGGTATAGAGGACAGAGGGTGGGAAATGAAAACTTCTTTCTTGGGGCTTCTTGGATGTATGTGTGTTCATCGGCTGGTGAAACATCACAAGGATCTCCATTTAGCATGTGGAAAAGTCAGAGGAGTTTTGAGCCAGAGAGCATATAGCTCGACAGACAATGAGCCTGGACCTTTTAATATCACTTAATATGTACCGCTGTGGGTGAAATAATGAGTCCTCTTTATAAGAGCCTTTTTGTCTTCGTCTTCCTTTTTGCCGAAGTCATGACAGCTCGTATCTCTATGATCTGGAGTAGATGGCGACGTTGCATCAGGAATGTGTGTTCATATCTTTGTGTCTCAGTGGTTCGGCCCGTGACGTTTCAGTTGTACTGTGGGGCGTATTGTGACAAATGGTCAAATGGACAGTGTAGATGAGTGATTTGGTCAGTTTGACAGCTTTCATAGCTTTAATCATGGTGGCCTTGCAAGGCTCTAAAATGGCATTTATTGGTGTCCCGTATGATATATTGTGGTAACAAAAACGTAGATAATTGTCAACTTTGTTGAAGTCTATACAGTTAAACAGAGGCGGATATGAATGTGTTTAAAGTAGAAACTATCACATCTGCTGAGCTCTAGTAAATGGTATGACCTTTGATAATCAGAGGAATTCATCTATGATGACAAGGAGCTATTGCCCAATTGGAGCAGGCCCACCAAAATGATTTGCTACCTGCTCTCACAGTACTTCAGACATTGCCAATGGCTCAGGGGATCATCTTTTCACAGGCGCTAGCAGATGTGATGGTGGCAGTCATTTTTTCCACTAGCGTGTTGAGAAAAGGGAACCATACTTTCAGTCTCACTCTCTTGGTGGCCACAGTACCTCTATTGTCCTTGTCTGCCTGCTTGTTTCTTCATTGTTTGAGTAATATTTAGACCAGGACCTCAGAGGATTAGCCCCTTCCTTTAGCTGCAGTGTTGATGTGCAGACTTGGTTCTTTTTAAGTCTCGGTACAGCTGGAATTTAATTAGGTTTTACACAACTTGTAGTACTGTGTCTTCATTTGATGCTCTGATGATATTTCTATTTTCCAGTACTAATGGGGGAGCCTGTTTTGTGAGACATTCCATGTAAACTTCAGAAGTGAAAGGTCTGTAGGTACAGTTCATTAGCGGAAACGGTAAAATAAATCCTGGTAATCTTGCTATTTCAAACCTTATCTTTTAATATGTGACTGCATTTTTGTCAAGAGGTTTCCAAAAACTAACACCAGTGCTTGATGATCAGTGATGATAGTGAATTTCTTGCCATATGAGAATGACCAAAATCATTTACAGGCCCACAGTACTGTTAGGCTTATCTTTTCTGCTTTAGTGTAGACTTTTCTTGGACTTGTCACGCTCTTGGTGGCATTTGCTATGATGCTTTGTGGCAGCTCAGGGTCATACTTCTGCTGGAGTAGTATTACACCCAAACCTACAGCTCTCAACCAAAATCACTTCATCACTCCCAGCCAGATCAAAATGTTCTGTCCGCTCCAAAGGCAGCATGACACTTCTGCGACCATTTGTAAGATTGGTCCTCCTGGTGAGGTCTCAGGGGAACACTGAAAAAGGGTAAGTCCTGAATTTATCTAGCTAAATGGTTGGCTATTCCCAAGAATGAACAAAGAGGTGGGACAAGATCAGGAGTTTAAGTCGACCTGAGATCTTCCACTTTGTTGGAATCAGGGCCTATTCCATCTTGTTTGAAGATATGTTTGTAGAACTCTAGGTATGATTTTCAGAAACCATACTTCTCTTTATTGAACATGAGGTTCTCCTCATTCAAAGCACTGCAGACAAGCACAAAGATTGTTTCATGGTATGTTTTGTTTTCTTACATATTAAAATGGCATTACTGCTGTTCAGACATTTGGGAATGCTTTTAACTACCTTTTGTGTTTTCGCTTTGAAACAACTGCATAGGAAGGCTCCTCAAATTTGAATGGTTTGTACTTTAATCGACCTATGTGAATTAGAAACATGATGAAATAATAAGGCAGTTCTTTCTGCTCCAGCCCATGACAATCTTTGTGCAAGCCAAGCTTGGAGAAAAAATGTGCACAATTTAGCCGGCTAATCATTCTTTGTTCGTGGGAAATGAGATGCTTCTTTCGGTTTTACTCAATTTATCTGGTGCGTTTACTCAGTTGCCTATTGGGTATAGAGCTAATTCTATCCTGTTGCCGAAGGCTGTTAATTGCGGTTCCAACTTGCTTCAGGAAATTGAGATGGGTGCCACAGCAGTGCTGGATAACCACTTTCTCTGACTCACAAATATATAAGCTTATATGTTTACCCTTCTGTTTTCCCAGTCCTTTGAAGAGATTTGGGACCAGCATCCCAACATCCGGTTCCTCCGATGAAGCAACCCTTTGATTATCTCCATCTAGTACCTGAAGTAGATCCACCTTTATTAACTTCATACCTGAATCTCAGCTAGCAGCCCATGTTGTCAGCAGCTTCAATAACACAGATGCTAAAATAACCAAGATGACCCAATAGATGAAAGTAGTTTGGGAAAATGAAATTTGCAGGAAAGAGGTGTGCTGGAATCATGGATATAAATTTATACATGTGCAAATTGTAATTAAATGAGTCCATCCCTGTGGGCGCATATGTCATTTGTCATGACTTAGATGGTGGCTTCTGGTGGGAATGGAACTTTGACCTCACTGATTTCGGTCTTGAACAGGAGTCCAGTAGGATAAGCATCTCCAATCAGAACCTTACTCCTGACAGAAAATGCCTTCCAGATTTGTGGTTAATTATGCATGTAATTTAGATGCTCAGCTGGTCCTGTTGTTAACCCATAGGCATGTTCAATATTTCTGACTCACAAGTCTGTAGTCATTGATAGAAGAAGTGTGACTTGCTGGATTAACTTAAGTCTTGGTGATGCAAAGCCTCTGAAAATCTCCTAACTTTTCCACAACCAAATCACTTCTTGTCCGGTGATCGGCATGTACTTACAAGCAGAAGACTGCCTACAGTAAGAACACTGACTGTAAGCAGGATAGTTAGATAGTTTGACTTCTTATGGCAGCACACCTCGCACTGGCTTCATATCTATTATTGGTCATCATTTTGGTTTGACATGCTGCAATATGCACAGTCCTGCCCATGGACAGGCTGTCTGTAATTAATATTATTATGTAGCAGGAAATGTAATGAGGTAGTTTTTCAGTTTTGGTTTGTTATAAGTGTCAATATCGGTGAATTCAAATATCATATCTCAAGTCAGTCCATACAAAATGCACCCTTCGGATATTTTGCACTCTGTATGCCCAACAGTCCCATGTGTATGTGAAAGTATTTATTAAAGTGACTCCATAGGTTGCTGGATTCATCCAAATAGAAATGTGGCAATGCCTTCAGAGCAAAAGAGTCTTTGTGAAAGATCAGGGATGTGTAATTTTATGAAATATCTAATTGTCCAAGGAATAGTAAGCTGCATAAATCTACTTCCCCTGCCTAAAAATTCCACTTGATGCCATGCAGTGAGGTGACAAATTAGGCCAGTCTTCTCATATCAGAGCTCTGATAATATCCTTTACGATTTTGCCAGGGCTCATGTTGTGTCGGGGGTTGGTTTCTAGCTAGGCTTTGATTATGCCGCTTTTCTGATTATACCAAATGTAGGCTAAGTTTCTGTCAAACCGTCCAATATTCATGAGCTCTTTTTAGGTTCAAGCCTAACAGACAGTGCACCTGTCTGGTTTGCTAATGACATCTTGAGGAAATTCAGAAAGCTTCCCTGGGAATGCATTCCGCCCGTTTTTCACCATTGGCTTTGTGGTTTGTTGCTCACATTTGCTTGCTTTCTATTTGCTGACTGTTTTTGTTTCGGGCTGTCCGGCTCAAGTGTGTCCCTTCTCTTGCCCAAACCCTATTTACTGTATTCGCCCACCAGTGCTCGATTTCTGTAAATATGTCTTTAAATTTTGTTCTTATCTTTTCACATTTTCTGTGCATTCAAAGACGGAGGGCAGATGTCAGGCTATCTCTTCCAGGGAGCTTGGTGTTTACTTTCCTTTCTTTGACTTCAATGTGAGAGGAAGCTTGTATGTTTTTTTTTTAGCACACAGTAACATTTAAATGCCCTTTAATGAATTGTGCAGATATTTCAGAATTAGAAAACCCAAAATGAATCAAATTTTTTGGTAATTCTGAAGTGTGGTGAGAACTAATATTTTAAAGCAATTAAAACAAATCATTACACTAGGTGATGACATTTACACACATTATTGTTTATACGCTATATATTTTTATCAGCAAAACTGTATGTCTGCAAATATAATGGGGATTTCAATTAAAGATGTGTTGTCTGTTATGGAAGTGTGCTACCACACCAAGCATATTCCACTCTACTCCACTCTACTCAGCACCACTCCATGCCACTTCACTCTACTCTGCTCCATGCCACTGCACTCTACTCTACGCCACTTCACTTTACGCCTCTGGAATCTGCACTTCTCTACTCTATGCCAATGCACTCTTTGCCACTCTACTCTACACCACTGCTGTTTTCACCACTGCACTCTTTACCACTTCAATCTAGGCCACTCCACTCTACTATGCACAACTCCACTCTACGTCACTCCACTCTGTCACTCTGCAACACTTCACTCTATACTACTGCACTCTATGCCAATACACTCTACGCCATTGCACTCTACTCTGTACCTCTCAACTCTATGCCCCTGCACTGTATGCCAATCCACTGTACGCTACTCTAATGTACTCCGCACAACTGCACTCTGTGCCACTGCACTCTACACCACTTTACGCCATTACTCCATGGCACTCTATGCCACTGCACTCTACCCCGCACCACTCCACTCCACCTCACTCAACTCTGAAACAATTTACTCTACTCCACTTCACTCTACGCCACTGCACTCTGTCACTGAACTCTACTCCGCACCACTGTAGTCTACGCCACTGCTCTCTGCATCACTCTACTCTACAACACTGCACTCTACGACACTCTACTCTGCAACACAGCACTCTATACCACTCTACGCCACTCTAATCTGCACTACCGCATTCGAAGCAACTGTATTCTACGCCACTGCACTCTATGCCACTCTGCTCTGCATCGCTACGCTCTACACCACTGCATTGTTCTATGCACCACTCAAATCTATGCCACTGTATTTTACAACTCTGAATTGTACGCCACTGAATTCTATGCAGTTTCGTTCTATGCCACTATAATTTGCAACACTCTACGCCACTGCACTCTGCTACCCCATGCCATTGCACCCTGCTCTACTTTGACCACTCTACTGTACGCCACTGCACTCTACATCACTGCACTCTATGCCACTGCACGCCACTGCACTCTAAGCCACTGCCCTCTACGCCACTTCACTCTACCCCACTGCACTCTATTCTGCGCCACTCTACTCTATGCCACTTTACTGTTCCCACTCTACACCACTCTATTCTGCATCACTCCACTCTATGCTGCTTCACTCTGCGGTACTCCATTCTACGCCACTGTATAGCAGTATCCTCTACTCTGCACCACTCTGCGCCTTTCTATTCTGCACCACTCTACTCTGCCCCACTGCACTCAGTGCCACTATACTCAGCACCACTGCACTCTACAATGCTATATTCCAATATACACCACTGCATTCTACGATGCTGCATTGTACACCACTGATTTCTATGCCGCTGCACTCGACACCACTTTACTCTGCAACACTCTACACCAGTCCACTCTACTCTACTCCACTCTATGCCACTCCAATACATGGCACTCTATGCCACTATACTGAACTCCATTCCAGTCTACTCTACTCCACTCTTCGAAGTTCCACTTTAAGACATTCCACGCCACTCTTCTCTACTAATTTTAGCCATGCTGAGCCGCAGTCACGCTGCTATACAACATGGCTAAAACACAATGGCATAGCCAATAGCTCTTGCATAGGCGAGACTTATTGGCTTTGCTAACGCTTGTTTATGAATGGTAAGCTTTTTGATCACAGTAGCACTTTAATAGTTCAGCACTTTTGTTATGCTGGAGTTCTGATTAAAGCACAGTTCAGTATAAACAATTGATCTAACTTGACCACTGCTCTCTTTTTAATTTTAGTTTATGAGGAAACGTTTTGTTAAAATCTTTACAATTTACTTTTAAACGTTCATTCGATTTCACAAAGTGCTACTCTAAATAAGCCCAGATTATAATTGTGGTCCACTGCCTAAATTGTCAAATCAGGTTCAACAAGACCATTCAGTCTGATCATCCCAAGCTTGAGCACGTTGTACAATTCTTGGTCAATCACTTCATCTCTGTACCCGAGTTCCTTTGCTTGCCAAAAAAGTGAGCATGTACTAAACACTCCTTAATCACCGAATTCCATTCTAAAACTAGAGGAACTCAGCCAGGTCTTGTCAGAGTCAACATTTTATGGGTCTGCTTCTCGAAATGTATGCATTTAAGAATGGCCTACATGTGCAAACGTTGGTTTTGCAATCAGTGAAGGGGTTGCTTTGAAATGTATGTTGTAATGTGCTTTCTGCGCTACTGCTTTATGAGGAATATCTTGTTTCTGCTTGCTGCACAGGTGCCACTGGATGCAACTGTTGTATAAGTTTGAAAATGCAATGAAAACATATTTAAAATGAATAAATAAAAGGATTTATTTACAAAAAGGTTTTTACGTGAGCAAATCTACTCACAGGGGCTTGAAGCACACAGGAAGTAGTGATTTGAGACTTGGAATGCTGTAAGTCTATGTGCACCCTCACACTTACATGCATGTTTAAGGCCATTCTAACAAGCTCCTCTCCAATCAGTTTCCACCCTGGAAAAGGTTGGAAATTTACTCCTGACAAAAGCATTAGTAAATAATGTTTTAGGGTGGGAAGGGATCTCCCTCCCAAAAATATAATTGAGGTGATTAGAAAAGAGTTTCTCCATTGGGTTAAATATTCTCCCATTGCAGACAAAAGAAAATGTTTTATCAAGTGAATTTGCACTTGCAGGATTTCACATCAGCAAATGAACATTTGTATATTAAGTGGTGGCAAAATGGAATTCACAGACGTTTTCTAGGAATATGGTTTTCAGGTCTACTTCTGTGTACGCTTGTGAGTGCTTTGAAAGTCATGTATCTGCACCAGCACCAGGTCCTAGGACTGCGTGTGCACTTATGTGATTTTCTTTAAGGTTGAGCCTACTAGCCTGCACATGTGCTCTGTTGTGAGGCACATTGTGGCTTACTAAGAACATTGCTTACCAACTTGTTCCTTACCGCTCTGTTGACTTTCCTGTCACTCTCATTTGTCTGCTGCTTATTTGTGTCCCAGTTTGTCAATCTTGTGGTTCTCCCTCCCATGGAGCTTTGCTTCTTTACCACTCTTTGACTGGCTGGCATCTCTGCTTACACTGCATGCTTTTCAAGCATTACTTTTTGTGTTAAGCACTCTGTCAGAATGCATGTTTTTTTCCTGCTTTCACCCTCATGTACTTCTCTTCCCTGCACTACGTGTTGTTCTCTGTCATCCGAGTTCCTTCTCTCAGCCCCCTCCCTGTTACACTCACCTGCGTGCTTCTCCCTATTGCCTCCCTGTGCCATCCGCGTTGCTTCCCCCACTCGTGTCCCCCGGTTTCCCCGTTGATCCTTCCCTATATACACACCCTGTGTGCATTCCTACCCTCCCTCCTCTGTGTTGCTTCCACACTGCCCCTGCCTCCCTCAGTTGCTTCTGCCACTTCTCCCCTCCAATGCTTCAGTTCCCACATGTAAGAAATCAGGTTGTTGGTTGACTGGAGATTGAGCCCTGGTCAGGCAGCAGCCACAGTCCTTGTCTGGGTAAGGCGTAAGCAAACCTCTGCTCAAACCCCAGTAGCTTGGCAAAGAGCAGTCAGGCTTAACTTAGAGGTAATGTGTAAAGTATGTGTGCAACACTTTACAGAGTAACACAGTGAAAACATACCACAAAAGGAGCCCACCACAGGGTTAGAAAACTAGAGTCGTTTTTAGTGAATACAAGAAGACCAAAGCAACAATCATTCAATTGGTAGAACTGGAGATATTGAATTTTAAAGTTTTAAAGAAAATAGCACTCAAAGGCGTATATCACTAACTGTGGATGTCTGGTCATGCCGGACCGGGACAAAGTCACAAGTTCAGGCCAACTGCGAAGGAGCTCAGGGTGGCTACAGGGACCCAGTTAGGCTCACTGAACAAAAGTACCTTCAAACCTGGTTTGCAGAGCGTTGCGTTGATCCGTGTCAAAGATACGTTGCACAGCCAAAGTGATGCTATGGTTCGGAGATGCAGTGAGGCTGTGGTGCAAGGTCCTGTTGTGTCGATGTCGAGGATCCTGTCGATAGTTCTTGCGATGTGAAGTCTGGATTCAGGGAGGTGATGTGAAGTTGGGGTGATGCATCAGTTCTGAAGTGTTGCTCCGTTGTTGAGGCTGCCATTGACGAAAGATTTGAGGGCCTGTGCCAAGGATGCACCATGCAGTGGTAATTCCAAAGGCAATGCGGGTCGCGGTGGTGATGCAAGTTTTTTGCGATGGTTCCAATGCAAACAGTAGCTACAATGTGCCATTTATGCTTGGGTTTGCTCCGCGCAGCAGAACAGACACGTCGGTTCCGCTGAATCCACAGGCTGGCAGAGCACCCTAGGCCCACTTCCAGGGGTCCAGGATTGGGATGGGGCCGGCAGGATAGACTCACAGATGGCAGAGTCGAGGTGCAGATGCAACGTTGTTGGAAGCCTGTTCTGTCCCTGAGGCTTCAGATCCGGAGGCCAGCTAACTAGCCCTAGAAGTTACTCCATGACATTAACACTAGAGAGAGTGCAACTGTTAAAAATAAAATATAGAGGTGAGGGCCAGTATCAAGGAGGCGGTCCCCAAGATGCTGGTATTAGGGATGATTGAGCTCTCCAACAATCCCTGGTCCAGCCCTGTGGTGCTGGTAACCAAGGCTGCCCCACGGGGCACCAGTCCAGAACTTAGGTTCTGTGGGGACTAACGGGGTCTCATTCCGTCACAAAGACTGATGCATACACATCCCTGGAGCTGATGAGCTCATAGACAGGCTGGGTGCTGCCAAATTTCTCAAAACTTTTGATTTGACATCAGGGTATTGGCAGATCGCTCTGACTGAGGGAGCAAAGGGGAGGTCAGCATTCTCAACCTCAGAGGACCCTTTCCAATTTAGGGTGATGCCCTTTGGCTTGAAGAATACCCCAGCCACCTTTCAGAGGTTGGTCAACAGGGTCCTAGCTGGGAAGGAGGCATTCTGTGCTGCTTACCTGGACTGTCTTAAGCTCTAGCTGTGAGGAACACCTGTACCACCTCCAGGTGGTGCTTCGGGCTTTGCAGAAGGTGGGCTTGACTATAAAGGCCAGTAGGGCAGGGTTCCATGGTTTATCTAGGCCACATGGTGGGCAAGGACAAGGTGCAGCCCCTCCAGGCTAAGATTAAATCTTTCCTGGCCTACTAACACCCTAAAACACAGACTGAATTGAGGGCCTTCCTGGGGCTCACTCCATACTATAGGAGGTTTGTTAAGGGATATGGCTGTATTGCCTCCTTAACAGAGCTGACTTCAAAGAAGCAGCCCAGACAGGTGATTTGGACTGAGGCCTGCCAGAAAGCTTTTGATATTTCAAGGAAGCCATGTGTACAGCACCCGTACAAAAGGCTCCTGACTTCTCCAAGGAGATCATAGTGCAGACAAGCGCTTCAGAGCATGGCAAGTAGGGTGGTCTTAGCACACTTAAATTGGGATGGCCTAGACCAACCAGTGTGCAGGTCAAGTCCTCACCCAGTCTGTAGGTCAGCAGGTCAGCACAGCAGAGCAGGAGTCCAGTAGAGTGGCAGCCCTTCAGCAGCACAGCAGTCCTTCTTCCTGGCAGAGTATCCACAGGTTCAGAAGTATACTGAAGTGGTAGTGTCTGAGGTTCTACTTTTATACACTGGTGCCCTGGTTCTGGAATGTGGAAGAAGCTTCCAGACTGTGTCTTCGAAGTGCATGGAATCTCCTACCCCCCCTGCCCTGTAACAATGCAGGGTCGCTAAGCCCCTCGTGTGGAGACAGGACACAGCCTGTTAAAGTGTAAGTAAGGTTGGGCGCAATTGCTCCGTCCTATCCTGCCAGTGATGGCCCATCCAGTCACACCTAAACTCCCATTGTGTGTGGCTGTCTAGGAGGAATACACAAAGGCCAACTGTCAACTACACCCAGTCATGTGACCCGAATCAGGCTGCAGGCACCAAATGGCTAAGGCAAAAAAATACCAACTTTCTAAAAGTGCCATTTTCAGAACTGTAATTTAAAATACAACTTCACCATTAGTTAGGATTTTAAATTAGGATTCCAAAGGCACCAAACATGAACTAGTCATCTCTTCCCATTTGGAAATTACACATATAAATTGTAATAAGGCAACTCCAATGTTATCCTATGGGAGAAATCTTCCTCAGCAGCAGCCATTCGAGACAAAATAAATATGAAAACTTGTTGCACTTGAACCCAAAGAATATGTCCTGGGAATAGATGTAGGCATTCTTCACCCACGGAGGTGTGGTGCCACTGAAGCCACTGGAGATAACGACTATGACAATAACTGCATACTTGAACACCGCTCACATGTCATTTTCGAGTAGTAACTTTCACTTTGTTGCTCTAAGAAGACATTGTTTATTATTATTTGTAGGAACCCTAACTCACAATATGCTCCATAATGGGGAGCTACAAATATGAAAGAACGCTATTACAAGGAGCACGTCTGGGCTCCTTGGCTGCCGACACTGGTCAGCGATTCCCATCCCTAAAGTTCTTGTTTGGACGTCTTTGAGATGTGCTCACCAGGAGCAACAGCAACATTGCAGTGGCACAGTTGGTTTTCTTGAGCTGGTTTATTTATCTCTTCAAGGTCTAGACGTTGTTTTTTAGAGAATATGTTGCTTGTGCCGAGAGTTAGTATCCCAAGTACTCTACCCTGAGGTGTAACTTGATAAGCTTTACCAACCCCTCTGGTGAAGCGAGGTTTCACTCTCTTAGTTTGTGGTCTATGCATTTCTGTAGAACAACAATTTGCAGGAGGATCCCTTCATTTTGCATTATGCCACTGTATGGCCTGCCCCTGCAATTGATCTGGTAAAAGCCCTGGTGGCAGCAGAAATGCAGGGGATGTCCGAATAAATTAGGGCAGGTCTTGCCAGCCGGTGCACCAGTAGTCTTCTGGAAGCCGTGTGCTATGTGCAATTTCAGAACAGTGCGAGCTTGGCAGTTAGCCATGAAAAGCACTGAATCTAGTTGTTTACCATTCATGCTCACTGAGCAGCCAACCAAGCTAGCCTAGATCAGCCTCATCAAAGAAACAGCAATTTTCCTCGAAGCTTGTTCTTCACCAGATAATAAGTGAGATCTAGACCTGTGCTGCACCACAGCGCATGTGCACATATGCACTCTTTACTTTTACACGTAATATGCATGGGAGAGGCAGCAAGCATTTGCCCTTCAGAAATGTTCTGCAAGCAGGTGCAGAACTAGCTTGGCTTTTGGTCTGTTGACACAGATCTGACCCACAGGACAGAACAGCATCTGCAGCTCCATGACAGCTCAACAGGCTTTACTGCACTCGAATGGCAATTGCAAGAATTGGCAAGGTAGGAATTGGGGTTAGGGACTTAAACGTTTCCAGCGGTGTTGATCCTAGTCATGCAGGAAGTGGTGCAAGCAGACCTCTGTTTCTTTTGGACTCTGTTTGGACAATGGTTTGTTAAGTAAGCTGAGTTTACTATTGTCATCCAGCACATGTTCAGCCAGCACCATACTCTTGGTTTGATGGTGAATTGGAGGCATCACCGGCGTGTTTATGTAAATTGGCTGTTAATAATAAATAATGTCTTTGTTGTGGTGCTTCATACCACAGTACATTTCTTTTTCAAGTCTGGCTTTCTGCAAGACCTTTTGTATTTTACAAAAATTATAGTCTGATATACTTAGTTTTCAGGGGATTTTAGCCAGCCTGTTCACTCTTTTGTTTGTTATTGTGTCATTCACATTTATCTGAATGTGAATGATACACGCATTCAGAGAGTTTGTGTGCTAATCCACTTCAGCCATTGGCTACCTTCACTCTGAATGACAGCATTCTGCGCTTTCACAAGAAACACAGCTACATACAAAATAGTTCTCTTAATTGTTAAGGACTACTATGGTAATGTGTGTTTTTGAGACGAAAAATATTTTTGCTTTAAACAAATGTGCTTTTTTTCCGATTGACGAGGGCCTATTTGCTTTCCCAACTACTAAAGTTCTGCAAAACCAAGACAAAACAAAAGAAGCACTTACAAAGGCAAAAGGCTGGCAGACAATGCCAGACCAATTGTATTTGCCAATATTTATTCTAACATTGTTATCACTGTCACCCTTATGCATAGAGTTCATTTTATCAACTCAACTCTAGATTATATCACATGCTAGTAGCAAGCACTTAACTTGGGATCCAGGTTAAGTGATGTTAATCAGTGTAGAGAGAGCATAAGAAATTAACTGGAAGAACGAAACAGCATGGTGGAAATTCTGAACGCTCCATAGCAATCATCCTTCAAATACTGAGGAATAGTGGATACTGGTGCAGCAGTGATGCTTTTTCTGGCTTGGTCAGGGAAGGTGGCGGTATAAATTGGTACACCAATGGTGCTTACATACTGTTGGGTGAGGAGGGTAGTAGACATGTCGTGATGGAATGGTGTCGGAACTGACTTGACAACTGTTTTAATTCGGAGGGTTGTCTGGAAATTGGTAGCACAATTGTACTTTACATACTAGAGGCATGTGGAAACTTGCAGTGCAATGTTTCATTTTCATGGCAAGGCTGATTTTCATACAGGAGTTGGAGCTAACACATCAGTAGTACTTTACACTTGGTAAGGATTGTAGAAATAGGTGCATAGATTTTGACTAGGCCTGGGCGGTAAATTTCGTTCCGCTCGCGGAATTGGGGATATTTTGACATTTTCACGTTCCACGGAGGGCTCGAAAATGTCAAAACTTTCGCAACCTGCCGCGAAACGGAAATATTTTTCTTGTTTGCGCTTTAAAAATGCATTCTCGCGCGCGCGGTCGTGACTTACCGGGTCCCTGCGTTCGCCGACGAGTTTTCCTATCCGTTCGCGCGCGGCAAAAGATGTTGGATTGTTGGTAGCCGGTCGCGCTATCCCGCGAGAGTTTGCGATCGCGAACACGTCATTGCGATCGCGAACAGGAAATAAGCATCGCGAGCAAGATGGCCGCGCCCATTAGCGACCGCATGGGCAAGTTGGAGATATACTTCCCCGCGAGAACGCAAAAACACATTGCGAACGGGCGGGAAAAGCAATCGCCGCATCTTCGCGAAAGTTTCCCATGCTAGCGGAGATTTTGCGCAATTTCGCGATAATTTGTGACAGTCAATTTCGCAAATTCCGCCCACCCTTAATTTTGACTGTCAAACAATTTGGTTTTTGGTACTGGTATTAAAATTGTGTTTTACACTCTGAGTGGTGTGGAAACCTGTACAAAAATGGTACTTTAAATAATGCTTAAGAGGGTAGTGGTATAAGTTGGTATAACAAGGGTTTTTCTCTTACTAATGGGTGAGGAGTGTTTGGCAACTGGTGGGGAAAGGTTAAATGAGCTGGCATGACAGCAGTGTTTTACATTCCTGTCTTGTCTAGACACTGGTATGAGAGAAGCTCTTTACATATTCACTATATGGAAAATTGAATGAATGGCACTTTTCATATTGAGGATATGTGAAAATGGCATGACCGTTGTGTGTCCATGCGGGAAATGCTTAGAAACTGGCATGAAAATGTTGGTCTTTATCCTGGGGTAATGTGGAATGGATATAACAGTTGCATTTTACATACTTTGGATGTAGAAGCTCTAATGACAATAATATCTCTCATACTTATGGGCTGGAATTTTACAGTGACGCTTTATTAATAGGTAGCATTGTATAAACTGGATGATAATGTGTGACTTTTAAAGTAGAAAACGTTTGCACTAACGTCATGGTAGAATCTGTTATCGGACAATGAGCCTCTGGACATTTTTTTAAATTGTCAAGAACTTTCTATCAGCTGTATCTTGCAGTAGTGGCATCTCTCCTCAGGAGTTGTAAAATAAGCTTTCTGTGTTTCGAAAAAACCTCTTTATTCAGTTTTCGCAGAGAAAAACAAACAGCATACCACCCAACCGTCAAGGACATGTGAACAGGACATACAGCAATCATTGCATACGTTTTCCTGAGGCCTGGGCCAGAGCAAGACATGAGTGCAATAGCCAGAGTCTTTTTTGTTTCGTTATTGACAGCAGTATCGAAACCCAACAATTTAACTTGTGGCTTAAGCCCGATCCGCCCTCCATTAACAGTGTATGCCCTGGTTCTCCTCACTCTCCCTCTTCCCTCACTTCCCTCCAGTGACCACAGATCTTCTCGAATTTGTGTGGACAACCTCTCGCCTGGTACATCCATTTTTCCACCCCATACACCAATCCATACTTCCTCCCACTCCCTTATAGTAGGCAGAGTTGACGCCCCACAGTACTTCATTTGATCTCTACGTGCCATCATCAGGGCCAGGTTGCAGAATAGTAGGGCAAGGGTTTGTTCGCCCCAGATGCTTAGTGAGACATATTGGGATGTGGGCCTCACCTCGTAGACCAGGAGGTCTGATATTCTATTGCCCATCATGTTTCCAGTAGGTCCCAATTTTTGGATATACCCACAATGTGTATGCATAAGGGTGCCCTTCATCCGACAGCCCCACAGGAAAAATGTTTTGAATTTGACTTTGACCCTGGTGTTAGTTGGTTTTGCGGCACCCATGGGTCCTGTTATTATCCATAGGCAGTGTTTGTTACTTCAGTTTGATTTTATCCGCCTAATGGAATCCGAAGCTGCCATTCGTGAACTGCAGTCTGGCTCTCCTGATGATCCTTGCCCTATTTATGTGAACATTAAGGCGGTGAAAGTGGATAATCCTATTGTGAGCCAGCTTCTAAATGCTTCTTTATCTACAGCCATAGTTCAGTTAAGATGAGCAACAGGCTAAACTGGTTCCTCTTTCGACAAAACCCTCTGAAGACCCCACTGTTTTGGCGAATTTCAGTCCTATTTCCATGCTGCCAGCATTGACCAAAATTGTGGGAAAATGTATTTATATGCAACTAACTATCTGGAAACTAATAGATTGCTGCAACCTAGTCTGTCTGGATTTTCCCCTAAGTATGACACTGAGACTACATTGCCTGAACCGTCCAAATGTATCACACTGTCTTTGGACCAGGGTGGGAAGGTGGCGTTGATTTTATCAGATCTTTCTGCAGCATTTGTTGCCGTGTTGCATATGCGTCTTCTTCAAAACCTGCATTCCTTTGGTTGGATGGGCTAGCCCTAGACTGGATAAAATCCTTTCTAGAGAACAGAGGACAATCTGTTTGGCTGGTCCCCTTCTCCTCCGGGTCGAAGTCCCTCTCTGTGGGAGTGCCTCAGGGCTCCTCCCTGAGTTAGAATATTTTTAATGTGTATTTGGCTCTGCTTCCCACTTTAATGGAATTATTTGATGCTAAAGTGAATTAGAGTGCCGATGACACTCAGCTTCTTCTCTCTTTTGTGAGGGGGTTGGATGTGGATTGTGGTTCTATTAAGTCATGTCTCTCTGCTGTTTTTGAATGACTTTGTCTGAAGCTCCTTATGCGCATAATGGACAAGAAGGGAGTCCTTTTATTTAGGATGTTTCAAATTGACTGGTGGCCTAACTTTGCTTGATAGGGCTCCACCTTCTCCTTTGGCGGTGGCTAAAAACCTTGGGGTTAGATTCAACAATCTCTTATCCTGTCTGTAGTGGTTGGAGTCTTTTTTTGGATTGCTTTGTCCACTAGGAAAACAATAGTCCACACCCTTATTACATTTAGGTGGACTATGCTAATGTGCTATATTTGGGCTTTCCGGATTATATGATTAAGCGACTTCAGATTGCTCAGAAAGCTTCTGCTTGGCTTATTCTCAAACTCCTATATCGGACATCCATCTCCCCTTACTTGAGTTCCTTGCTCTGGCTGCCCGTAAAGGAGCAATTTCTTTATAAATCTCTAGTAACCCCTTTGTGGAGTGAAGTGCTCCTTTGCTAAGAGAGAAGTCTTTGGTAATCTGGGCATCAATAGTCATTTCTGACCGGGTTACATGTGGGTAGAACTCTGACATATCGTAGAAATACAATATGATATTTGCTGCATTGAAAACCATCTAGTTAGCAGCACCATACAGTCCTTGAGCAGGACTATAACATAGCTGGCCACATCCTTAGATATTTGAGTAATACTCAGATAAATATTATATACACAGAAACTGAATGCATATGTTGACCACATCCTAGAAAATAGCATTAGCCCTATGGATATTTTACATTCTAAGACAGAAATGTTAATGGACCTCAGAAGAGTGATATGCAGTCTTTTCTGGCACAATTTTTTCATGTTTATATATTTTTATTAAGTTTCTTCATTATCATCGGTAAGAATACATGCAATAAAGGTAAAATTACAAGTAATATCGGAATCTACATTGCATAATATTACAGTATAATTTGCCGAAAGAGAAATTTTTTTAAAAAAAAGAATAAGAATCCTGGCATAACCTGTACCTTCATTATGCAAGATACAGGTCTGCAGGTAGGAAATGCGGTGGCCGGGCTCTTTCTCTAAGCCTGAAATTGGTTTGTCCTAGGGGCCTCCAACAATGATCCGATTGCGTCAGTGCCCGTTCCTAGCAGCAGAACTATAAGCCCCTCTGAATGTGGTACAATTTAAAAATTGTTGCTCTTTCTCTTGGCGTATGAATGTTCACTGGGATTGCTTTTCAGAGGAGCGCAATGTACCAGATAAGTAAAGCTTCTTTGGCAGGCATAAATAAATGCTATGCATCCAGCTGTTTGTTTCAGGCTGGACTGTTTCTATTAGAGGAGGTCCTAGACGTAATTACATGTGGCTGGTTCCTGCCTGAGGTGGAATGTTAGAGAAAATGTTGACTAGGATGCGCCCCCCAAGTTGCTACCAGTAGCTACGGTTAATTCAAGCATGCCACCTGTCATTTTTATTTTCCTCAATTCGATGCCTAGATGCCCAGATATGAGTCATATGCTCACTGTGCCTCGAACCTCACTTCTATGCCCCACCCATGAGCCCTAACTAGGCCGAAACCAGTCTGCAGAGGCGTGTGTTCCTGTTCCAATGAGAAATAGCCTGGCAGTTCAGACTTGACTGTTCCTATTGGAGCAGAACCAAAGTTGATTTGCACATGGCTGGTTGCCGTCTGTGATGCCATGGTGGGCAAAAGAATATGGACTGGCTTGCTACCACCAGCAATTACCTGTCGCTGAGATAAAGTCAATCATTTCACCCATCACTTTTTGTGTATTCCTCATGTTTTGCAAACAGGCGCACTTCTGACTGCTTCATTAGTTTCCTTTACAAAATTGGTGTCAAATCTGACTTATTTGACATTATATTTGAAAAAATGTGCAGTGAAAGCCAGTCTTTGGTGACATTTTACCGAAAAAATTAGAACATACTTGCTGACCCTTTAGGGTGGGTCTTGATTGCTGTGGTCACTCACAATAAGTGCGATTTTCCGAGATATAAATATTTTTTTTTGCCATGGCTGCTTTTGAACCCCAGTTAGGCTCAGCCCGCGCCTCTCGTTTACTGCCTTCAGAAGTGGGAATCGTTAAATCTGTGAGCTGAGACTGAAACCTGTGGCCTATGAGTTACATACGCCCGAATCTTTACAGCTGGCTTATCTGACTGTAGCATCTAAACATAGCTGGTATAAAGCCATCGATAATTGTACTTAAAAATACTGAAAATGTTGAATTCTATAAACAGCTTTTAGTTGATTTAGTGTTTTTTTAAAATTTTTTATTGACCATGACTTTACTTTGACACATTTAAAAATGTAACAGTAGTGCATGCAGTTTATATGGTATAGTAATGACAAGTTTCCCCAGATCTTGCTGAAGTGTGCCGCTTGTGTCTGCTAGGGACGTCAGAAGTCGCACCTTAAAAATGATGCCTCCCTTTTGGGTGAGAGGGGTGCAGCACAGACCACTGACACTTTAATATGCGTGAAAAATGCTGCTTTATCGAAACAGGTGCGAATCACAAAATGTTCCTAGGCATACCTTCTTACAAAACAAAAAATCTCTTTATACAAGTCTGTCACCTACCATTCCTGCTCCCCACCCCTAAGTCCCCACTCCCCACATAACTTAACCCATCATTAATCTACGTCATGACATACTGCACTCCTGCAATTGTAACGTTTTTAACTTCCCCTACCATTTAACAGTGACTCTATTAACATCTACTAAACTTAACTTCCTGTAACGTAACCTTTAACCTCCTGCCTTGTTCAGGTGTGAGCTTGTTCACCCTCTCCCTTTCAGCCTGGTTCGCCTATGGCAACAACAATGACAATATCTAAATCCCTACAAACTTGTGGGTCGACCGCCACCAGAAAAAGTCAATAGCCTGACTTTTTCTGCCCCCACATGATTCCTGACCATCTCACCTCTGTACTTGCAATCTCCAAGCCAAAAATCTTGTCACTTCCAACTAATATAATTCTGTCCCATACCGTGAAAGGTGCACCCCATCTCCACGATAAAACTCTGCCGAATCGTACCGCAAGTCATCATGCTCTATCCGGCCTATCCCTTCGTCCCTGCAAAACCTGCCCATCTCCCTAATGATTTTCCTCCTTACCTTATTAATTGCTGCCGGCCTTTTAGCACCCCTCCAATTCATCCTGGGTATGAATTCTGTCCACGCTCCAAAAATCCCTGACCACAACGCTTTTACCTTCTTCAGATCCTTTTTCATAACCCTCAGTAATGGCATGCCCCTTTCCACGACCATATCGTTTTCACCTAAATTCTCTAACAACACATCAGGGGCAATCCTCCCTTGAATCAACCTGTTCAATGTAGGAAACAGCTCTGTCCAACCCATACCCCTTTTTCCATGCCAAACAACAGAAAGAGCAGACTGTTCAAAGACCAGATTATGCCCATGGAGACTGTTGCTGGCTTCTTGGTCAGGCCATTTTATGAACGAAAGCCACATGATCCATACTGCCAAGATGGCAGCCTACAGGTCTGGAACCGAACCTGAAATGGAAAACAGCAATAAGGGAAAATACAGCAAACGGTCGACCAACACTCACCACCTTCAGGTCTGACATATGTCTTGAAACAATTTGAAGACCATCTGCCCAGACCCATGATTCACTCCCTGGACTAGCCCCTTCTACCCGCCTCTGTTGCACCCCCAATTGAAAATGAATGTGTACTGTAGTCTGTAGCTACCAACCCTAATTTATGGATCATTTTTCTCATTGTTGCCAACAGCTGAAAAGCAGTAACAGGGTCTGCTAGACCGTGTCTGAAAACGTCCCCCAAGGATGCCACTCATCGCCTTCATTGCTTCCTGCCCCATGCTGCCGGGCAGAAAACCTCCTCGGGGTACACTTGCAGGAGTACCGTTGATCCCGTTGACCTCTGATCTCTGTTTGAACAGCGCAGCCTGATTCCAACCCGTCTGCTGAAATCCTATGTCCTCCCATAGTAGTCACCTATTATCCCTATCCCCTCAACTATTCTGACACATTGAACACCCAAAAAACATCCATGTCATCAATGTGAAAAACATTATAGATTCCTTTTCTGACCTGCAAATATAGGACAAAACTTTAATCACCTTGGTAAATACCTTCCACGTAACCAGCTTCCACTTCGTTCCCGATGACCCTGTTCAGTGGACCAGCCTTCCAGCATCCCTTTACCCAGTTTCCCTGCTGATGGGGCATGCCCCCAAAACAACTTACTCATGAAAGCAATGCCTGCCAATTTCCCCACAATTGTGACCCAAGAAAGCCCTTTTTCCGTCTGCCCCATAATAAACTGCACCACGTCCTCTACTCTTTCCCATTCACCCGACTTCCTACAAGCCCCTGTACTGAGCAATTCCCCCACGCCTGAGTATATGCTATCTCTGTAGATACAGCCAGAGAGCCTACCACCAACTGGAACAGTCTCTGTCTCCTACAGTCCATAGCTCCGTTATCATTCGCTTCTTGTCCCTATCCGCGGCCAAAGCATGTCATTGTCCACACCAGATACGTGTTTCGCCCTTAACAAAATATCATGTTTTAACCATGCAAGCACAAAAACCACAGTAACTTTAAGACATGCATGTCCATGGCTGACTGTCTCTTGACCAACTGCACCACTGCCATGTTGTCAATGCAAAACAAAACTCATTTTGTTCCAACAAACCCGACCCACCCCAGGGTGACTGCCACCATCAGTGAGAACAACTCAAGAAAGGTGATGCTGCTGCAACCATGCTTCCACCTTTCTGGCCATTCTACCACACACCAATGCCCTTGCCAGTATAAGCCAAATCCTATAGCCCCTGCAGCATCAGCATACAGCTATACATCCCACTCATCCTCACAAGGCATACACGGGGGATACCATTGAATGATTCCAAGAAGAAGTGCCACATGTGCAAATCCTCCCTCACCCCTGCTGACAACTACCCAGGATGATACAGTAAGGTCAGGCCTGATAAAGCCAACCTCAACCTCCTACAGAATGTCCTATCCGCCTGTACCACCCTGCATGCAAAGTTGAGGTGGCCCAGAAACACTTGCACCTCCCTGACCGTAGCTTTGTCCAGTATTGTGT
Organism: Triturus cristatus; assembly: GCF_964204655.1. Classification (NCBI taxonomy): domain Eukaryota; kingdom Metazoa; phylum Chordata; class Amphibia; order Caudata; family Salamandridae; genus Triturus; species Triturus cristatus. The sequence goes on from NC_140591.1 coordinate 1,196,302,404, forward strand.
CCAACAACAATTATGTCTTCAGGTTTTTGTCCTGAGGGAAACATGCCTCCATGACCCTAGAGTCCAGCTCTACCCCCTAAAAGGAAAGAGTTGTCTGTGGGCCCACTGTCTTCTCTGGAGCGAAAGGGACCCCAGTGTCATCCATGAGCTCTTGAAAACTTACCAGCAGAAGCTGGCATATCCGCAGAGCCAGGTTACAACCAAATAATCATCCATTTAATGCGTCACCATGTAAACATCTATTACAGAAATGAACTAAACGACTCAAACAGGGCGCTTGAAATGGAGCAACTCATTGGAAGAGCTTTATCCATGGAGCTTTATCTGACCTCCACATTGTATACCCAGCAGCTGAAAATTTTCCGGGTGTGCCGGGAAGAACCAAAATGTTGACTTTCTTGCATTTTGCCATTTCCACTCCTACTCTTGCCTGTTCCACTAGTGCCATTGCCACGTCCACTGATTAATATGACACAGAGGCCACCTCTTCAGCTAAAATATCATTCAATGATTGCCCCACTGGCCAATAAAGATGTTGAATCAGCCAGAACTGACCCTGCTCCTTCTTGGGAACCACTCCTATTGGGGACACAATCAGATTCTCCAATGTCCATTCATCATAAGGACCAGCCATCCTACCCTCCCTCACTTCTTTCAGCAATTTTTCCAGCGCCACCATTGGCTGTTCCTTTACCAATTTGAGATAGTCTGCCCATCGCCTTAATCTAGGACCCTGTAAGCCGGACAGAAACCCCACTGAAACCTCTCCTGCTAGGTCACTGCGTCCTCTTTATTGGGGTAGGACCGTAGCCAAACATTTTGTCTATCTAACTTAACTGAAGTGCAAGCTTTTCCCTCCAGGTCTTTGGGCTCCCTTTCCTCTTTTGCAGGACCCAGGTATGTGTTGGGGCAAACCAGAGCCCCATTGATCCTGCTGCCAGTGGCCTGAATATCCCCCTGCATGGCCTCCTTGCTGTTTCCCTGTGTTGCCATAACAGCATGTGAGAGCGCACCTCCACGAGCACTTTGAACATTCATGCCTAAACCTGCAATACTCTCTCGAACACTTTCCCTTATTTAAATTCCAACAGGTCCCTCTCATCCCTCCTTGTTTTTTTGTTGTGTAACCCACCCCTTTCAGGGTGGGGCGGGCCTGAAAGAGCCAACAGACAATTGGCAGGCCGCTGGTCGTGAATATCGTCTGTCCAAACTATGCCAGACCCATTGTATGCTGCCAGGGGTCTGCGTTTTTTTGCCCACACTTTGCCTCTGTGTCACAGGCCATGTGTACTTGAATTTATCGTCCTACTGTACCCACGGATTACCCCAAATGATGTTTGAGCTTTGCGTATGACATCCATGTACTTAAACAGGGCCACACTCTGCTTGGGATATTTCTCCCCGTAAACACTAGCGTAAATGAGAAAAGCCACTGTCTAGTTCTCTATGTTCATTGGCACCCTTAGACATTTTGCCAGTTCATATTCCTCCTCCTTTGACACTTCCTTGGCCATCAACTCTCTATGTAGAAGCTTAAACATTTCTACATACTTCCCTTTCCAAATCTTTTCTGTGGTGGACAACATCAGATGTGACCCTAAAGGCTTAGTCACCACCATGTACAGGAGTTTCTTTATTTTTAGCTCCTTGCTCTCTGTGCCCTCTGCATCTTCTACCTACCTCTTCTCCCCTTCAGTTCCCCCTTCTCTGTTGCTTTGACCTTGTCCCCCATCTACCCCCCCACTGGTGTCCCCGTGCTGTACTGGTCCCCCTGTAATCACTGCTTTGTTGTTTGTCCCATCAGTTCCTGTGACCTCGACCCCCCGTTCTTCCATGCCTACCCGCATGTCCTTCACCTATGTGCCTTTCCACAGTCTTGCATCCTCATCTCCTCCACCTGCACTATTGATCCTCTCTGGTTGATGCCATCTCCGTGGCTGACCCTGCCGCTCCTTCATTCTTACCTGGTGTTAAGGTCAGTGCCTGCTCCAAGGCCTGCTGCCTTGCCAGTGGAAGCCTCCATTCCACCAACTTTGCATCAGTCGTTCTTGCCAGTGCCTTCTGAGTGGCCTGAAAAACTTCTCAGACACTGATTAGCCAGCCCCCTCCCCTCCTTTGGACTGCCCCACACCATGCTGCCACCATCTCTGTTCTGCAGCACCCAGCACCTCACTATCATAGCATAACATACTTTTAAGTACTTTTATGTTCACCTAAAGGTATCATGGCTCTGAATAACAGATGTTTATTGTTACCCCACTCAATGGTACTCATTTTATCGACCTCAAGATGATGAAAGGCTGAGTGGACCCGCTGAGATTTGAACCTGTGACGATGAGGCCCCAGTGGGAGAGCCATTTTCATCATTGAGCCTCTCAGCTCTGTCGCTCATAACCTGTGGCCCCTCCCCCACCATGCCCCGACCTCACCAACTTTGCACCCCGCGAGCTGCCCCGAATGCCTACCTGCACATGCCTAGAACTGCGTCTACAGGACGGAGAGCATGCCAACACTGCAGCATCTACCCCACCCAGCGCTCCCCTTGCTGGCTTGCCCATCACCGCAGCGACGCCATTTCCAACAATTAACAAATGGAGCACCATGGTAACCTTGTCCTCAGGAAGCTTTTCAAAAGAAACCTTTCTGCTGCTTATTGCAACTGGGGTGCCACGAGGTACATTTACCACAAAATGGTGGATGGCAGTTCAAGATGGCCCCATATATGTTCTTGGGCTACACCCTCTATAATGGATGTAGTCCAAATGGTGCACAGTCCTTTATATTGCACCGCTTCCTAATACTCCTGGGGGACAGACCTCCCTCCAGTTGGCTCTCCCTCAATCCCCTATTTTGACTTTTTTCTTGAATAGTGAGAGATCTCTGCTTGAAAGTCAGTCCAGTACTCCTCAAATGATTTCAAGCAACATTATGAATGCTCCTTTGCTTGTTTGTTTGGTTTTTGTGCCTTATCGGACCTGCTTGCTAGATAGATAGTGCCAACCCCACAGCAAAAGGCACCATGGAACTTCTGATGTCAACCGCTCAGTTTGTAGCAGCATTCTGTGATCTGGCTAATATTTTTTTGCCTTTGTTTAGCCTTCTGTGACAAATGAACTATACACTACACTAGTCGTTTTAGAATGAATATAGTAAGCCAAAGTGGGGTGTAAGAAAATGGATCAATTATTAACAGGGTGAATGTATTTACTGATTTATTTTTTGGTGCTATACTGCTATAGAGGGCAGCAATCTTGTAGGTTAGACCACTTTAAATATAATGAACAATTGGTAAATTTAGTTAAGTTTGTATATTTATGAATAAAGACACCTTGATTTATCTGTCTGGCTCAGCTTCCTCCTGCTAGTATGTATTTTTAAAATACCCTTTTTATTTGTGATTGGGTTAAGGATAGGAGCCAGCCAACCTGGTGCCAATTCTTATCTCCACGCCCTCAAGATTCACCATCCTGTTCCTAGAGAAGCTTAAGAAATTCACTGAAATATGTCAAATTGATTCATGGGAATTAGGATTTGCCCTTATTGTCACAGCCCCATCATACCACTGTAGAATACACCCCATTATCCCTTTCACAAGCACTTCATGGACTCTGAAACTTCATTTATTGTGGTTTTTATTATCAATGATAAAAAATCGAAATTTACTGATGATATATCTCCCTCCCTTTCTCGTGCTATTCCTTTTTTAGTTTTGAAGACTACTCAAATTCTTATAAATTGCATCCAAGATTTTCCTTAAAATACCTCTTTGGAAATAGAACCACATTATTAGATGTAGCCTAGAGATTTATTTAGCCATCAGCCTATTTTAATCAAATAAATCATAAATGAAAACACACTCGCACATATGTACATACATAAATGGAAAAAATTTGTATTGGCCCTCCTCATTTGTTTGTCTGTTCAGCGGACATTCACATTTGCTTCCGTCCAACACAGCCTAGAGCACAACACAATGGGTCAGCCCAATTAGTCCCAATGTTCCTTCAAAATAGAGCAACAGCATTTTTCCTATTCTCATGTGTACAGCTGTCTAAAAAGATGTAACACTTCATTGCCATGGCAGGTGGGTCAATGCTTTATCATTTTCATTCTCCATCCTATAAAAAAAAAAAAAAAGTTTAGTCAGCCCTGTGTGTAAACTATGGGGCCTATACACACACTGCATTTTGCGGTCCATTTAGCAGTACTTCAATAGTACTTCTAAAGTACTATAATATGCTATTCACAAACTTAAATTTCCACCTCCGCTTCACCTATTCTTTCTATGATCTGACCCTTACACATATAGGTCTACGGCTTATTAGTACATGTGAGAGTAAACAAGGAAACGGTAAGTAAAGTAAAAAGGGCCATACTTACTACTAAGAGGCCGATTCCGATCCGGGTCGGAAAGCACTCTGACCGAGTCGGTTCCGGAGTGTTTTCCGACCGTGCCGGACCCCTACAGTCCGACCGAGCGAGTACGATGCGCACGTATGCTGAGGGACTCGGTTCGGTCGGACTCCCATAGAAGTCAATGAGAGCCGGTCGTACGACGCGTACATGGGCTCCCATTGACTGAATGGGTACGTCTTGAACAAGTGCGTCCCCTACAGTGGGTACGCGTTGGTGCCACCCGCACCGTACATGCCTGTGTTGGGGAGATCCATAGGTCTCCCCCTGTGTCCGAGTCGTAGGGCTGCGGGTGTCAGGGGGTCCGACGCGGACCCCCAAAGTCCGACTCCGGGAGCTTTTGCAAGCTGAACACTCCAGCTCGCACATGCTGTCCGACGCGTGCATCGTACTGGCTCGGTTGTAAATCGCGTCCATTGCACGCCACGGTCACCTTCCGACCGGGACGTACGGAGTGGTTCGGACCCGGAAACGACTCGGTCGGTGATTTTCATGTAGCTCGCATCGTACTTGCTCGCTCGTACAGCTGTACGAGTCGGCCGGAAAACACGCGTACGGCTCGTTGTTTTTCCGGCCGTACCCGATTCGGTGCCCTTCCGACCGAGATCAAAATCGGCCCCTAAATGGGTGAGGTTTAGGTTTAGGGAGGAGTATGGAGTGGTTTGGGGAGGGGCATGCACACAGTCACATTGCTATTCACAAATTGCACTTGTAAGGTTACTATAGCCAAAAAAAGACCCAAAACAGTTGTAAATTACTCAGCTAATTTCTGGAGTAAGTCTTGCACCACCTGTGGCCAACCACGGTACTGCAAGACCCTGATAGAAATAAATGGAGTTAGGGACTAAAATAAACCCGCATTGGTTATAATGTTAAATACGTTTTTGAAAATAGTTAAAATATGAATAAATATAACTTAATTCTAAGAATATATGAACATATTTATTAGTTAATTATAAAATACTTTAAAAACCTTTTTTGAATTTATAAATTAATGGAACATTAATTTGTATTAAAATGTAATTAAATTACTTGTAATTGTATACGTCTTTAATTGTTAATGCATTTAAAAAATATTTTTTACTTTAGATTGGGATTTAGTTTTTAGTTTAAATTTCTGAAAAATATGTTTTATTTAATTTAATATATTAAAAGTAATTAAAGATTTAATTCAAAATTCAGTCAATTGTGGTGTACCATGTTGTAAATTGTGTTCTACATATTAAAAAAAACCATGAAAACAATTAACTTAAATATTTTATGTAAAACTGTTTTCCTAATTTGTTTTTAAGTTGTTTTTGAGGTAAATACACATTTTTACTTTTTCCTACACTTTACCATTGGATGACTACACAGTTGGGGTCTAGGTCTCCCCACATCAGTGCACAAGAAAAATAAAAAATAAAAAATTAATTAGAAACTTTGAACTAAATTAAAAATATTTGTATGTTTTACAGTAATGTAAATTAATCTTTGTTTATCTTAAATGCTGAACAAATTAGAAAATGCTTCACCACTAGGAACATATTTTTGAATTAAATAATTTTGATATATTAAATCCAATTACAATAATTTTTCTGAAGATTAGATTAAGAAATACATTATCACCTAAACTAAACAAAATACATTTTCTCACTAAGAATTAATAGTCATCTAAAGATATGCATAAAATAATTTTAAAGTAATTTCATTATATTTTAAGAAAATATTATTGGTCCATTAGTTCTTAAATTAAAAAAGTGATTTAAATATGTTATATTTAAATAACACATATATACTATTTTTAGATATTTTTTAACATTACTTTATAATTATTTTTTTAAAAAAAACTCTTTTTATTGTTTACAAAAACATAACAAGGTCACATATGAAAATTTGTTTCACCAAGGTAGCAGGGTTGCCGCAGCACCGGCGACATAAAGCGACAGTGTAGGACTAGACGTATGTACAATAGTTCTGAGGGTAGGCTAGATTCAGTCCGTGATCTCCAGGCCGGATAGTCGGGCCTGCAGAGGCTCACATATGTCACCTCTGTAGGTGTTCCAAAGCGACCACACCTCCCCCCACTACTTTATAATTATTGATGTGTTAACTATTATAAATAAAGTAGTTTTATTTAACCTTAATTTCTATGGGATGTTATGTTAAGTCCTTACTTCAATTATTTTCTATGAGAGGGTGTTGAAGCATCTGTGATTGGCCATTTGTGATGCTTGGCTTACTACTGTTTCTTATTTGGCAGCAGTAATCCAAACTATTAAATGCGGCTCCATCGCCTTTTTCAGGTCATGGAGATGTATCATTCTGCACTCTTGGTTAACTTTTAACACCGATTTTATGATTAACCAAAAGTAGTAATGTTCCTCAAAAGTGTGAGAGTAAATTACACGTGTAAGTTACTCACAACTGTAAATTATCTTTGTGAATAGCCCTGTGTGACTTGGGGTTTCAGGAGTTAAAAGCTAATAGTACCTTTTCAATGCTCCAGGAAGAATCCTATTTTTGTGTGATGTGCAATAAAGCTAAAAGGGGGTTAGTACACTGGCCTGTTAGGAAGCATTTGCACTTCTGTATTAAAAATGTATGTGATCGTTTTTTTTTAATGTAAAAATGTGCATGCTTTCATACGGAAACCAGTATAGGTAGTAACTTTTTTGTTTTTTTTGTTTTTATTTTTGGGATATTTACTTTTAGTTTAAAAAATATAATGTCCTAGCTTGCCAAAGCCAGACCTTTTGGCTTTGCCGGTGCTTGTGAAAACTCATACCTCTCAGCTAGTAACTCTGAATTTTTAGATTTAAATCTGTTACGCTTTAAGCGAGGAACTTACATACGGGATTTGGCAGGGTACCTGCGAACAACAAAAAGAGGAGAAATCCATCATTGGCATTTCGTTTTCCCTATTATTCTCTAATTCATTCTTGATGCCCCCTCTGGTGTTGGTAATGAAATGTCCGTAATGTCACTTTTGTTCTTTAGTTAATTGGTAGCAGTTTTCATATACAGTGTAGATAAGGTTGAGCTAATGTGCATGGTTGATACTCTCACACATTAATATAAGGTGTAATATTTCTATTGAAAAAAACTTTTTGTGGATTTGTTTTATCAGAGTGACTGGATGACCTACCCAAAATGTATAGTTCCAAAGGTGAATAATGCAGCACATTTATATAGTGCAAAAGACATAATAGGATTAATGTGCACTGATAATAAAGGAAAAATCATATTATTCACATATCAGCGCTTTTAACATCTTCCTAAAGCAATGCAGCTGCACGGGGGCGTTCCAAATCAACTGGAAACTCATTCTGCAGCCTATTAGCAATCGTGGGAAATGATATACACTTAGGAGTTAAAAAGGTTTGTGGATCTTAAAGCTCTTGTAGAACGGTATCGGACTAAAACCTGTTTCAATTATTCTGGACCATTGCCTTAGAGCGCTTTCTGTGTGAGTGAAAGCATCTTAAAGTCATTTTGGGCTGTGACAAGCAGCCAATTCATTTCCCTCTGAACAGCAGATATATGCATAATCTTGGAAGGTTCCATCCCACCCAATCTGAGTATTTTGGAGCATATGCTGCTTACTTACTCTCTTCTTGACTATCTCTGCCACTAGCACATTGCCATAGTCAATTTGTGAGCCAATTATGGTTCTAGTTTGATCACCAGAGTTAACTATCTTGAGTATGGACGATTACAACCTTAAAGATCGTTCCATCTTTTTGTGAAATACTTTTAGGTCTCGCTGAGCCAGCGCATGCGCTGCTCTTGGAGAAATTTAGTGTGTTGGTTTTCAAAGTGCTGCCACAGGCTTTTGGTGGCCTAGCACTTGCATTCACGCGAGCGTGCACGTGCGCAGCCACCATCTGGCTTTCTGTAATGGCTCATTAAGCCTTACAGCGTGTGAATCCCCTCCCGTACCCCCTCCCTTCTCCCACTCCCGCCTCGTCTGCTTCATTTTCCTTTTGGGCACCACTCCTTTAAGGGAGAACGTCACTGGAGGTGTCACCACACAGCGCCGCCAGGGGGAGCGCTCCGTCGCTTCTTTGCCACTAGAGGGTGGCACGGGTACGTTTCAAGGTAGCAAAATGTCTGCATGATGTCAGCTGCTAGCAACATAGAACATCAATTGGAGGATAAGATCCAAACATAGCGAAAACCGCTAAGGTCTAGTAAGAAACATTGCATCTATCACAATCACCAGCAACGTGTCCGCATGAAAAATGCATAGGTTTCTTCGAAGCACCACTGGGATATTATAATACAATAAAGAAGATGCAACACACTCCTACCGCCCCCTGATGGAGCGAGCTCTATTGAGCAGGCCACGCAGAGAGCAGCGTGCAGCACAGAGTTCATTTACTGTACTGTATTCATAACAAATATGCTAATAACCCTCTAGAATGTAAGAAGGCTGTTGATTCGTCAGCGTGATCACGTGATCTCAATGCCTCAAATCGCCAGCATCCTAAGAGCTCCTCTGTTCTCGTTGCCATTCAGGGCTTGCTGTGTTTCTCCCGCACCTCATAAGCGGCGCTGTTTCTTTACGTATCCCCCCCTTCAACCCCCGCTGACATTTAGAGTTGGATATAAATGTATTTTAAACACACGTGTTTGCGTGCCGCGGTTTGATTAATGATGATTTAGAACGAAGGCGGAAGCACCATGGGAGACCCACTAAGGGCACTGCGCATGCGAAGCCGATGGCCAGCCAATCCCAGAATACGGAAGGAGGGGCTCTTTCAGTGGAGTCACTCCGGTACAAGAAGGAAAAGGGTGTTTTTCAGTGTACCCAGCGCTCCTTTCTGTGTGGTCAGAGCAGTGACTTCCCGTCGGGTAGCTAGACCTGCCTGCGTAGTGGTCCCCTACCATGTGAGACACGTTCATCCAGCCGTAGCACCTTGCATCGAGGAATTATAATTCTAGGACGTGCAGTTTCATTTGGAACTTTGTTATTGGACTGACAATCCCAGCATGCAGAGTGCTGTTGGTGTGGGGCCACTTGTCGGCTATGTTTCTTTTAAGCTGTTTTTTTACAGCAATTACAATTTGGTTGTGTCATGTTGCTGACTGCATCATGTTATGTTATTCTGTGAACTCACTCCTATTGCAGGGCATGTTGTTTTACGTTACCATCGAAGTAATGGGTCTACAAGTCCCATCATGCACGTGGCGGAAAGACTGGGATGAGCTGATAACCAACATCGTGTCGTGGGATCAGTGGGGAAACAGAGCTTGGGTTGGTGGCATCACCGCAGCGTGGTTAATAACACTAATTTGTGTGCAGGATGTTTTTATAAGCATCTGCAGCATATCTGGGGACTGGCCCCTGTCACCGGGGCTATTTTTAATCCCAAACCATGAAGCATACTGGCACTTGCAGTTTCGCTTTCCCACTATAAAGATGGCTTAGTGGTGTTGGCTAAAAATCAAAGCTGGGTGAAAGTAACCCCCTTCGAGGTACTGCAACTCCCACTTGGTAGAATACCTACCCTTAGTGCGGCAGGAGTAGTGGCACCGCGCCCTGAGCCTGAAGGACACTTTGCTGCCCGAATGTTGCTAAATTTGACTCCCTAACTTGGAGGGGGGGAGTTAATTCTAAACTACATTGCCACAATCCATATTACACAATGGGAGGCAGTTAGTTTGGTGTACATCACGAACCACGCAGCTTTTCTGAGATGTGCTCATGATAATTTAGGAGGGATCCGAAAAGCACATAGGCACAGCAAATATTTTGTCTAGTCTCTTTAAGAGCTTGTAAGTGAAAACTACAACAAAAACATTGGCTGAAACCAAACGTAGCTTTCATCTTTCATTTCAGTCAGCCCTATCCCGATCTTCAGCCCGCTACCCCAAGCATGCTGGGACTTGCAGTTTCACCTTTTCTGCTACAAGTACCGGCATACTAGTCCCGGCATGCTTAGTGTAGTAACTGAAAAAGCAGGACCGCTAATAGTTGACAGCAATTCATATGTGAACGAAGGCACAAGGTGACACAAAAGCCAACACAAAAGCCAACCCTGTAGAGTGTGCGTGCCAGCGTCTCGTACAGTCTACGGGCGAGGTTTGGAGTAAGGATATCCACGCACTTCCTTATATGGTAAGTACAAATCCGGCATTGTGTACAGCAGATTGCAATGCATAAATATATAAAATATACGTAATAAATAGGCTGACCCGGCATTGCATACGAGCAGTAGAGATGCTTATGATATGTCAACTACTGAACTGTTTCTTTGGATTTACGAACGTTCTGGCCATCCCATATAACTCTTCCCTGTTAAGCCATTTTATTTACTTTTTTAGCTTTAATCTGTAACAGTTGGATCTTTAAAATCCTTGGTGCAACAACATAGTGTTGCATGGCTAAACACTTATAAGGTCCCAAAGGCGAGACCTATTGGCTATGCCATTGCTTGTTTCATGAAGCAGGCACTCTAATACGATGTTTTAGAGCAGTATAAAAGGGATCATCCGGCCTATCTCCTTAGTTATGCATTAAACATGCTGTCATTGGAAACACTAGTCAAGGTCATAGCTCAGTAAACATGTACAGGTGGGTAGAACAACAAACCTTGAAAAATCTACTCCTGCGAAGTGAGTCCGTTTTTAGGTCCCGGCTGCGAAGGCTGCGCTAGCACAGTCTAGCTTCGAGATTTAATGTTTTTCAGAAGAGGGGCTTGAACCCGCCCCTCTTCTCCCCTCTTCTCCATTGGCTGGCCTCTTAAATGCTGGTCAGCCATTGGAGACAAACAAGCCCTGTCTTTTTCGGATTCGGGGGCGTGTTTTTTTGCTTGTTTCTCGTTTTTTACTTCCTGCCCCTTTTACACGTGGTGGGCGTGTTTTTTTTATTTTTTATCATCGGAAGGTTCATCCCTCTTGTGCGCGGTCGGAACAGAGCGGGACGTGGGGTCGCCTCTTCGTTGCTGCAAGGCTGATCTCGGCGTTTCCTGGATCGGCGTTTCAAGGCCCCTTTCAGGTAAAAGCACTCACTGATTTCTGAATAGTGAGTAAAAGCGTTAAGGTAACAATGTTGTTCCTGCTTGCATTTAACACAGAGCAGAGGAGATAAAGTTTTATCAGCTCACCCCGGCGGATTCCCTTTAGGTAACGGAGAGATGGTGTGATTTGGGGCAAACAGCAGTCTTCATGGTCTTAAAAAAAAGTTGCCCAGAAAATGTCAGGACTTGTTTCAACTAGTGGTCAGAGGGGTCGTGAGTACAAATGCACAGCGCGTTGCCGTTGAGAGGGAAGGCACAGTACCGCCAATTACATGCGAGCTGCAAGTGAGATGCGGGGACGGTGGAGCGAGCAACACGCTTCTCGGTGTCTATGTTCTGGGGGTGGCGCGGCGTTGCATTTCTTTATCTGCCCTGTGATACATAAGTAAGCGGCAGCGGCTGTGAGCATTGCCGGAAGTGTGCACTGTGCTGTGGTAAACTTGCAGTGTTAAACATAGGAGTCCGTTTTCAGGAGGATTACTGCCCTGTAATGCACCATGCGGGTAAGGTCGCGGCTCGCTTCAATCAACTCGAGACTGGCTGACGCCTCTCAGCACCACATGATCTGGGTCAGCCTGGTGGGAAAAACAAATTCAGGATTCATTCCTACAGTGGATCCTGGGGCGGTACGTGCCTGTTCTTTCACGGCAAGGCGCCTGCCCGACTATTTGCTTTCTGAACATTGGCTGGCCGCAAGCAGTCACTGTGGCGGCAGCTTTGCTCTTTAGACAATTGTGGCAGGCCTCTTTGTCTAGGCGCAAGTCTACTCCTTTGACAGTCAGTGCTGCTTTGTGCTACTGAAGGGGAGGTTGTGCACACCGAGTGAGCATATCAGGAGAAGGCTTTTCGCTCTACCCCCAACCCCATGTCAGCAACCCCCCCCCCCCGAGTCAGGTGAGTATTTCACCACCGCCCGGGAACAGGGCCTAAAGAAATGAGTTACACTTAGTTCACTTTTCCCAATGTTTGTCTCAAAGCCCTAAATTGAGATAGTTCCGTATTGGGCATGCCTGAATTTTATGGTTAAAAAGACAACCCTATTTGGAAGAATGCATTCTGCTCTTAGGTTAGTGATTTGATTCCTGTGCGCCTATAATGTACACTGCAGCAGTAATTATCACCTGCGTGCACACATGCGATTTTGGAGAGTCTGAAGAGGGGCATCGGGTAGCAGGAAGACAGAGAAACATATCTGCCTTTCCGATCTGCTTTGCAGTAAAAAATACCACTTTTCACCATGGTTTTGCCTGTTAGCCGCTCTTTCCTCTTGGGGCAAGTGGTGTGATCCTGGGCAAATACTTAATTTCACTGGGCCTACTTCTATTCATTATTACATATGAGAGCCCATTCAAACTTGTGAGTTATGGATTGTGCGCTGTGCAAACATTTCTAATAAACTGAACTACAGTGGAGTGCATTTGGCAGACCAGATGTGTGTTGCAGTTTAGGACCACTGCTGGCAGCTGTTACATTTCCTTAGTTATAAATTAAAGGCCAGTTCAAGAGCTCAGCAAGCTTGTGAAGGAGAGTTGTGTTGGCAGGATGTTGTTTTCCCTGCAGTCTGCCTGCGTATCGAGGTCTGCCAGCCCTCACCTACTCAGGTGCTTGACTAGTTATTTACATCGAGGGACCCTGGCCGACGGTCCTAGAGGAGAGAGGCATGCAGCCACCTACAGCCTGCTACTTATCTCTCAGCATTGTGTGAAGCTCACTTGCCCACCCTGACCAACAACCTGGCAGAAGAAAAGACGCTTGCTGGGCTTCTGGTGGCACAAGAGGTGAAAGTCCAGCATAGCACAGAAGGTGAGTGCTGTATAATCATGGGGGAATACTCATGTCTTTCAGAGTGTGTTTGTGAGCGTAAAAGACATCACATGGATTTTGAGAACAAAATGTTCTACAACTATTCTGGTCTTTGTTCTTCAGGTAAATATATATACAACCGTGATATACTTTAATTTAAAGATGCTCATAGATAATGCAAGTTAAATTGATGGGAAAATGAATTATTTTTTCTTATACCTTATGAAACTTAAACTGATTAATACAATCACTGAAGGTTGTGTGTGTAACTAAATAGAGACAGATTTGTGCCCTGTTTTGTGCTTTGGGAATTACTGATTTCTTTATTCATAGTGTCATGAGGTCCTAACCAGCAAATAAGGCACTTTGTGAAAATGCAATAGTCGTCTTAAAAAGCAGCTGTACTTTAGTGATCTTCCATTTCAAGATCGGGCGCTGACTTTGGGTGGAGGCATTATGTTTGCAAGTAAATTAAGATTTTAAAAGCGCTTGCTGCCTCCTTCCTGGCCTCCAGCAATTTTCGGCAACAATAAAAATGTCATGATGACTCTGGTGTTTAATGTTCTTCCTAGAGAGATCGGAGTTTTGTCTAGTGGAAGTTTTGACTCCTGGAAAGGTAGCACATAGGGTTAATGTGCCTGCAGCAAAGAAAATGTACCATGCAGATCACAAAGTGCACACAATGTAAATAGGTCAGTGGGCTACTGCGTGTGTTTGTGTAGGTGGCTCTGTGGGTGGCTCTATTGTGTGTGGGTTGCTCTATGTGAGTTGCTCTGTGGGTGGCTATGTGTGTGTGGGTGGCTTTGTGTGTGTGGGTGCAAATGCAATAGGTCTCGCATTTGAGAGTGATTAAGCTATTGACATTGTAAATAACAATGCCGTTTCTTTAAATGTTTTAAAAACAAAAACATAAACAAAAATAATGTCATGAGCAATGCCAATAGATCTAACTTTAACAATTCCGAGACACTTGCATTGTAAATGCTTGTTATAAGGTCGACCTAATTCTGGTGAGAGAACATAAATTGTAAAGGAACATGTGTTCTGCTAATTCAGAAAGTGAATGAGCAATAAAGATGCCTTTAAATTGTGTTGTTATCTTGACACATTTGCTGTCTGTTCAAGGACAGAGTTCAAATGCTTGTTTTTATTTTTACTAATTGCTGCTTAAATGGTGTTTAGTTTTCTTTCTCTTACTGCTGTCAGAGGATCTTATCAAGTGAGCTGTCTGACAATCATTGCAAAACAAAAAGCTGTGAAGTGTCTTGTTTTTTGTAACACAACATTTAAAAATAGTGCACATAAATGGGGCAAATATTTCAAAATATTTCAGGAATTATGAATGCCCTCTTTTGTAATTCAGAAGTGTGATGCAAACAAAGGTTTAAATTGGAGAATAAAATTAGAACACTTTACTTGGTGATATGCAAATGGCAAATATTTGCAGAAACTTGATATCCAAACATTGTTTGTACACTATATAATTTTATCAGTAAAACTGCATGTCAATGGGAAATATTGTGGCCATTTCAATGGAACATCTGTTGATTGCAAATGACAGTGTGCTACACTTCATGCTTTAGTAATGTATTTGTAAAAAGTGATAGTTTTTACATATGATTTGAGAAACATCCCTGCCCCCGCTCTGATGAAAATCTGTTAATAAACTAAGAGGCAAGTCAGGGGTCATGTCTATCCTGTATGTGGCCCGATTTGTATAATATATGAAGCAAAAGTTTAGTCCATTAAATCAAACAAAAGGGTTTTTTGTACAGAAGACACTGGTGTGTTTAGAAGGTGCTTTCATATGCGATAATGAAGACAATGGCGGCTCAGTGAGTACAATATTTGCCTAGGATCACATAATTTGAATCCCGTTTATGGGTCAAAAGCAATACAATTAGGTTGAGTAGATTATTTAAGTCACTAGACCTGTAGATCCTGCAACATTTTATGATTTTTTGATCCCTGAGCAACTCACTGGCAGCTAAGATTTACTTGTCAGAAGTTGTAATTTCGAAAATTTGGCATGCTCTCAGCTTTGTAGATAATATTTTCTGAATATCAGGAACAGGTCTATCCTCTCTGCTTATGAGCTAATTTTCAGATTTAACTTAGCATTGTTGATGATGTGGCACACAATGAAAGGGGAATCACTTGCCACCACCCGGTTAAATTGCCCTGGAATCCTTAAACTATGCCCACCATGGTAAGTTCAGTAACTCTGGGTTGGTGATTTGCTGTGCATCACAGTACTGGTTGGAACATCTGATACTGTGGAGACACATTCAGTGTTCCCAACTTTCCCACATGCACTCATACACACACCCTAGGATATATACTCACAATCGTAAGCACAAAGCAGCTCTGTTCAATTAGGCAAGATGGGGTCGCCTTCTGATACATGGTCTGCGACTGGTGCTGGAGATCTATTAAATGTAGGCGTGCCCCTCCAAAAGCTAAATTTGTGTGGGCCACCAATACATTAGGAGATTTTCATTTCAATGGGTCTTCCCTAGCCAGGTTGTGTCTTCTCCCAACCATGACTCGTGTTTCCATGGGATTCACATGGTCCTGCATTTAATCATGGAGTTGATGAAGCGCTGTGATTTCTCATGCGAGTGTAAGGGGTGAGGACAAATGTCTGGATGCGTGATAAAAGGTGTAACAGGTATGGATTACTTATCTCAACCTGTCATGCCTGAAACTGCACAGTACAGACAACAATGACTTGTAAACATCAGTAGACCTTGACTGACCGTTTCAACTACTACTTTTTGTTTTCGGCCCTACAAAACGGCTTTCTTGCAGTGCCTCCACTATAATCTGCTGATAGACCCTAAAGAACAAAGCACTCATACATTTGCAAGAAAGAGATTAGATCGTCCTGATTGAGTCCTAGCTAAACCCAAGCATTAAACAACACTTCAAGACCTCGTCAAGCTTGAAGCAAATACTTAGAAACTTGGAACCAGCCCAGGAGCTGTAATGGCAACCACACACCACGTTGATTACCAAACAAGATCCCCAGCAATGTTTTTCCAGAAATGGATTGAAGCAAGAGAGGCAGGAAGTATGAGATGACCAAGTGGGGGATTAGCGGACTGAAAAAGTTGCAGACAGGTGTTTTAATCTGTTGGACAGATTAAAAACATCCTAGGGTTAGAGGTGATGGACTCAGTAGTGAACGCACTTGTATTCAGAGAGTACTATCAAATACCAAACAGGCTACTCGACAAATATTAAGAGCTTAAATGCATTTTCCTTGTCACAAAATAAAGGTGTGCAGTTTATTATAGGATTATAGGAAAATGAAGGAACAAGCAATGAGATGCACCTCAAGGACTTGTGATTCTCACTCTTGTACGAACTTGAGCTTCAAGAAGTTGTCCTGGACCATTTAATCGGAGTTTGCAAGTGAAAACTGCATAAGTGGGATACCCCAAAGGACATATTAGCATTAAAATATGATGAAGGAAAAGAAGTATGAAGGCTGTTAAGACTGCAGGCAAAATGACCTTTAATCATTGTGAGGTTCAACATTTTTGGGACATGTTGCAAATTACTGTCTTGAGATGCTGATCAATAATCCTGTTATGCATAAACTACAGAATGATGGAGTGTTGTACAACCTGGATATTCCCAGTGGCAGTGGCTTCGCAGGGTAGAGAATAATGAATGATGTCATTACAGTACACAAAAGTACAGGAACGCACATAGCACAATTCAAACCTTCTTGGGTGGCAGGAAAGCTTGGAAAATTCCGAAATTCATTTAAGATGGGTGAACCAAAGCAGGTGGGTAAAAATGAGATAACCAAAATAACTGTTCAGTAGTGTCGAAGCTCTGTGACCATTTTGGAAAAGCTAATAAAACAGAAAATGGCAAAATCCATGATGTGGTCTCTAACCACGCTAAAGAAGACTTACTCAAGCAGGCTGGCCAGTGCCCAGTAACTTCATAGGAACACACAGGTGGAACCCTATGCAACAATGTTTGTTGGCGACCCCCAATTACCACCTCTGCCACGGATTCCCTCACTAGCGCCATTTAACAGTGCCCCTCAAGTCTCCATAACCACCTTCTCTCAAATTCATTTAGTTTGATAACACCACTCATACCAGTGTAAGGTGTCAGAGCACTTTACATCACACACATTGCACAGAGACAATCATATGAGTGTAAATCAGTGTATAGGAAATCTTCCATCAGACAGGACTACAAGGTGTAGGAGTCACATATCCACGATACTGGTAGGCAGTATAGTTTGAGTCCTTATTCTGGAAAAGCACAAATTCAGGATATAAAACGTAACACAGTTGTCTGGGGTTCTTTCTTCAATAATAAGAATTGTTTTCTACCCAAATGAACCAATTTGGCAAGATAAGAATAGTGAAAGACTGGGAAAATAACATGTAGCTCCAACATGCAGATTGCATGCAGCTCTTTGATGACAGTTAATAGCTCAATGTTCTATATAATGTTCTATATAATGTTCTATATAAGGATATAAGCTACAAGAAACAAAAGGATCTCTCTTGCAGAAGCAGTAACTCACTGACCTATTTACATTATATGCACTTTGTGATCTGCATGATACACGTTCCTAGCAGCAGGCATTTTAACTCTGTGCTCTACCATACAATGAGTCAAAACTTCCACTAGACAAACCTCATGTCTCTTTTCAGGAAGATGATTAATCACCAGAGTTATCTTGACATTTTAATTGATGCCAGGAACGTGGCAGCACGTGTTTTAAAAATGATAATATACTCGCAAAAAATGACGCTCCCCTCCCCAAGTCAGTGCCCGGTGCGGTGGCACCGATCGCACCACCCTAGAGCCGGTCCTGCGATAGGAATAGAGGTAGGTTGAGCTAGGTGGTAAACATCTTTGGAATGAGTCGAACACATGGAGCATATTGGTGACACAAGCGGCAGATAAGACAATACAAGCAGTGATGGATTATTGTTTGAACTTGCCATTATATTCTTGAAGAGCTGCAATAATTCCAGCAACTACATTGGCTCTTTGCATTGATAGGCATCCACTGGATTCGATCTCTGGATGTACACCAATAAAAGCTCAGAAGTTAGTGTATTATGACTCAGTCAGGTGTTCCCATAAATGAATGGAACACTTGTAAGGATGCTTGCCTTGATTGAATGTATCAGTCCTTCGTATCTTGGTCCTTAGGAAGCCTGATTCAATGGCCGAAACACGTCATCTACCTTCCGCTTAGAGGTTCCACCCAGTTATTAAATTTGAATATATTGATTTGATGTTCATCAATACATGACAGCTGTTAAAGTGTCTAGATAGCTGGATAATGGACTGTGTGGACGCCTGTTTTGTGTACCAAGAACAGATAATATTTGTTTTTGGAAACCTCAAAGAAAATAGATATGTGAGGACTGGAAGTTTTTGAAAGAAACATAATACTGCATAACATAACATGTTTTTATATACAAATTCTATTGATATTTCGATTAAATTGTATCAATTTCAACCATTCTCATGAAACATGTATACAGCCGGGATCGAGGGCGATGATATATATGAAGTAGACTTAGGGAATGAATTTTGATTTATTGGTAGACACTAGTGATTAATTGCGCGTTTGTCTCTTGATTGACTTATAAATTATCCCTACACAGTACCATATATTAAGGTATAAGAATGCTCGTCTGTGAATTTGCATTTCTCCCCAGAAGTATTTCCGATCACTCCCCGATCATGACCTGTTATGGCGGCATAGCGACCCCTACCAGTCGTGACATGGTGCTCAACCCTGGTACCTTCGTATTACCAAGAGAAATTGACAATGGCCACCAAAAACTACTTCACTGAAAATGAGGGTTTGGTAGAATCTGACGTGATGTTGTGGGAGGCGGTGATCCGTGGTTGTGGAGTCACAGCAGTGGCGGGGCACAAGAAGGAGAAGCGTAGACAGTTGGAAGACATAGAAAGGGAGGTGGGTCTGCTTGAAGCTGACATGCTGGAGTCCCCATCCCCTGACGCCTCTCATAAATTGTCCATTAAACAAAAAGAATATAGAGATAAAGCGGGAGAGGCCGCTAGGGCTCACTTTGTGTTACTCAATATCGTATATACGACATAGGTGACAAAGCAAGTAAGTTATTAGCGTGGCTCAATTGGAAAGAGCTGGCCAATAGATGAGTGGCAGAAGTTTTGGATTTGCGGGTTACTCGACATTGTGATAAAGTTGGAATAGCCAAGACATTTGCAGACCATTTTAAATCCGTGTATGCCCCCTCGCCCACGTTGACCCAAACTGAGGCATCGGAATTGCTCTCTACGCTACCTTTACCACAACTGGACCCCCAGGAGGTGTCGAGCTTTACAAGTCTAACGCCTCAGTTATAGCACCATTTCTAGTACGTATGTATGATGAGAGTGGAACCCGGGGTATTCTGCCTGAAACTCAGAAATTAGCTAATATTGTTGTCATACGTAAAAAGGGCAAACCCCCGGATTGTTGCTCCTCATATAGGCCCATTTCCCTCTTAGACCCGGAGGTGAAGATATTAGCAAAAATTCTAGCCCTTCGTCTCTCTCCCTATCTCCATAAACTGATTCATCCAGATCAAACCGGCTTTATGCCAACCAGAAATACCGTGCTTAACCTTCGGCGCTTGTTCGGAGTGTTGGGCCGAGCCTCCACTATTCAAGAAGACTCTGCGATCATGTCGCTAGACGCAAAGATGGCATTTGATATGATTGAATGGCCTTTTCTGTTTGCGGTACTGGAAAGATATGGGTTCGGTAAGCAGTTTTTTTCCCTCGTACGTCTACTTTATTCGGGTCCACTGGCCTAGATTATGGTAAATTATGGTAGATCGGCAATTTTTGAGTTTGGTAAGGGCACCAGGCTGGGCTGCCCTTTATCTCCTCTTCTTTTCGCCCTGGCCCTTGAGCCTCTGGCTATTTTAATTAGAGGTGATCCCTTGATTCGCGGCCTCAATTCTTCTCCGGAGTGGATGGATAAAATCTCCCTCTATAACGACGATATCTTACATTATCTGGCCCGTCCCCGATTTTCGATACATTGGGTACTTCATATTTTCACTCTTTTCCAAAAATATTCCGGGTATACTATCAACTGGGACAAATCCCTAGTCTACGTGGAAAGTGGAAAACACCCAACACTCCCCTTGGGCTGCGAGGCCCGGATTGTTGAGGACGGATTTCGATATCTTGGCATATATATTGCTTAATTCACCGGAGTCTTTCGTTCGAAAAACCTTGTCTCTCCCTTTCATCGCTTCCGTGCTGATGTTCAACACTGGAAATCCTTACCCCTAACACTCCTGGGACGGGCCGCCCTCTATAAAATGATGGCACTTCCCTGTTTTCTTTATGCCCTACAAAACACGCCTTTTTTGGTCCCACCTCAATATTTTCTATCCATTGACGCTGAGGTACTGTGGAACAATGGGACACCCCGAATTTCCTTGGCCAAACTGACCAAAGCTGGTATGATGGTGGAATCGCTCTCCCAGCAATTAGATCCTATGATTGGGCCTCGCAATTGGTGGTTGTCAACCACTGGATGCATCAACCCATCACTGGATAGGTACAATATGCCCTCGGGCAGCTATCTCAGGGCACTATATGGGGGGAAAAACTACATACCTAAAAATACCCCTACCTCCACTACAGTGTCTATTTGGTATGTTACAACGACTGCGTTGGGCTGAAGAGGCAAGATTACTCAGGCTACTCTTCTGTTTGACTCCGGTCAATTAGGCATGCTCGCACAACAACCAGGGTTTGACAAATGGGATCTCATCGGCCTTTCGAAAGTGGGCGACCTATGGGTGAGGGGGGAAGTAGTCCCGTTTGGAGCCACAATACCAACTCCATGTGGGTGAGACTTTCCGATCTCTCCAGGTACGACATGCATTGCATAAAGTAATACCCAAAGGCTTGAATCTGCCGATCTCCTCCCCATTAGAAGATAGACTATTAGATGATTATCTCCCAGAAAATGCAATTTTGTTAACATACCGGAAAATTCGCAATAATTTACCTGATTCCCATTACAAACAACGCGTGAAATGGGCTGGGGACGTTGGAGATTTTGACGATGAAGACTGGAGGGAGGCCCTGGCATCACCACGGGAAGTGGCACTCTGCTCCCGTTTCAAGCTTATCCAGCCTAAAATACTCCACAGAGCATACTACACCAGTTCTGAGCTGGTTAAGATGGGTCTGCTACTGTCCCCTGACTGCCCCCGGGAGTGTGGACGACCAGGTACTTTTTTACATCAATGGTGGGAATGCCCCAGTCTCCAGAAATTCTGGTTAAGGGTAGTTTCAGCTATGTCTCAAATATGTCATAAACCGATTGAAGCCTCCCCCCTACTGTGTGTTTTGAATATCTGGGAGGCCACGGACTTAACGAGATTTAAAAAGATTTGGGTTACTCTGGGCTACATGGTGGTAAAACGAAATATTGCAAGAACATGGAAGGGAGGAGTGGCACTGAAACACACTGATAGGGAAACCGATATGGACTGGTGTATGCAAGCGGAGAGGACGGTGTACGAAAGCAGGGGGTGCCCGGGAAAATGGACCAACATATGGGGCCCATGGAACGAGAGCAGAGTATTTCTTTGTACCCCATTTGGAAATGCAACTTCAGTATTGAGAGAGAATATGACACTGTAAAGGTGCTTTTGCTTTTGATCCAATGTGCTGTGTGGTTTCCACTGTAATTCTTCTTAATTTGGTAATCGCTTTACGTTTGGAGACTGCATTTGTTTTGTTTGAGTTTGATTTATCTTTTTTTATCAATAAAAGGATATATATAAAAAAAAGAATGCTCCTCTGGCCAGTTCAACACTGATCCATTCAATGCAGTAGTTTTGTTTTAAATGGGTAGTTTGTATTCCTTGTACACTAAAGACTTTGGCGAAAGCTGTTTTTAATAAACTTCAACTCGGCACGCAAGCAGGATATGTAATCCGACCTAGAAGATGCCTGATTTTTGCCAAACTTTGTGCGGAAGAAATCATTACTGCGTAAGCCCATGAAGTATATTTTTGAGGCAAAAAAAAAAAAATTCTCTGAATTGATGTTACGTGTTAAAAAAAAAACATGTAGTCCCAAAATAGTTTCTGAACTTTGTCTGCAGCCTGTATGTTTATTGGGTGGTTGGAAAAGTACAAAAAGACCATATGAATCACAAGGTTGACACGCTTTTCCCCGTAGAAACCATAAATGATGCTCTGTGTCTTCTGAAATGGAAAGTTATCTTGAGTACAACCCAAATTACTCATTTTGTCACCCTTTGACATTTACTGAAAGATGCATGTGTGTTCTTTACGACCAATCACCCTCCTTTTATGAAAGACTGTTACTCATAAGAAACACAGACTGTTTAAATTGGACTGACGTTTAGAAACCGGATGGAATGCTGCTAGAAATTGCGTGAAATGTATGTTTGCTGCTCTTAGTACTTTATATTTTAAGGTTGTACTACGAGTTATGATTTTTGAAGCTCGCCTTATCCTATTGAATTATTCAGCCCCTCTCTATGATCCCTACACTCTTTTCATGTTGCACATGGAGTGTTTGGAGTACTTAACTATCCAATGAGGTTGAAGCATGTAGAAATAGATGACCAGTGAAGCAAGAAGAATGAAGTTACAGGGTTTAGTGGCTAAGAGGTCATTTATTCCAGAAAGGAGCTAAGAAAGTGGTAGTCATAAAAGTGATAGTAGAAGGGAAAGTAATAATAATAACTAGCTTAGGAAAGAAGTCAATGCATTATGACTATAACAGTAGAAAATTCCTTTTTGCAGTTTTGCAAGCCATGTTTGATTTATTTAATGTTGTTTTTATAGTGTTGATTGTAGCCCAGAGGCCTCTGTATAGTTTTAGAAACTGCTGTGCATGTCTGGCATCTGCTGTGAACTTATTTGTTTTCAGCAGGTCTGTTCAAGGCCTTTAACATTGTATATTTCTGCGAGCTAAGATACAAATGCCATCACCCTATCTACAGGAAACATCTGCAGTTCCTGGATGGCACAATTAACCAATAATGCCAATAAACTTCACCTTTTAACTTTGCCAGTGCTTTTCACTCATGGTGAACGGCATTGGGCTAAAAAGACCCAGTTTGTTGATGTATCAATGTGTATGTGTCACCACACATGGGGTCGCATTTTGTGGTGACTCAAGTGTGATGACTGATACATGTAAATGCGACACCATATATGCGTTAAGGCACTGTGTCAGCCATTGTTGTCTTGTAATTTACAGTTTGAAGATGGTTGGTGCCCATATTTTTGCACTAAATTAAAAACAAAATTAAAAGTGTGCAAAAACACATTTAAAGAAAGGAGCAATGCATAGCAAGTAGCATGCCCCCTAGGAAACAAATAAAAACCTATAAAAAATCTAAAATACAAAAAAATCATGGATGGGCAGGGAATAACACTTTTTGGTGGGGGGAACAAATCAATCACAGTGTGCGGGGGGGGTCAACGGAGGAGCCTAGGAGGTGCGAGTGTATACAAAAAAAAGACAAGAGGTATGGTGATGGAATGTGAAGCAGTCAACAAGCTGGTGGGGAGAGCAACATTGAGAGCATAGGGATGTGCAGGGATGTGAAGAGGCAGGCAACCCAAAGCCCACTGTATGCATTTGGTATTGTACAGAAAAAGGTGTTTTGACAACAGATAGCCAAAAGCTACCAGCAGACAATCCTAGAAAGGGGAGGCATTACTAAAGAGGGCTAGGAAAAAATAAACCTATCTTCTATACATGTGATTGTTTTGAAAGTACAGCAACAGAAAGTGCCCCTTCAGGCACTGATGAGGTTAGTCACTAAAGTCATCAAAGATGCACTCTCATGCATGCACCTACTTATCCATTCATTCATCCACTGACTCATTCTTGCATTCTCTCACTCACTGATCTGCAATAAAACAAGCACAAATTCAGCAAGCATGTGCAAGAAAATTTAGAATGATAATAGAAAAAATTAAATGCAGCAAATTGAATTCAGTGCTATTGTACATAGTCTGTTGTTGTTTTAAAGTTCGAATATGACTGCCTCGCTTTTTAAATAATGTGCCCATCTTGATGAGGTAAAATCATGATACATTGTGCATAATTGCATGCACAATACCATTCCAAGATGGCTGCTCAAATGTCACAGTGGAAAGCCATCTTGAAATGGTATTTTGTCCATTGCTTCATTGTTGCACTGATTCAAGATAGAAGACATCATGCTTCTGAACATGGCGGCCATCTTGGAGTAGTAGAATAATAATGTATTATGGACATTACCAATGCAAGATGGCTGCACATTTGTGAAGCGGTGGCCATAAAGGATGGGGCGAAGGTAGATAAACTGAGCAGCAGGCGAGCGGTCAGGTAGCACTACCTGGGGAGCAGAAGAATGCTCTAAAAATAAATATATAAAACTAAACAATGGAAAAAGGAGAAGGAAAACATATAAATAAATATTAAAAGGAGAAAATGGAAAAGTAAATGGCTGGCCTGCCAGCCATCAGATGCTCACTCATAGGTCAATAGAGGCAAATGCTAAAGTGGACTGACTCACTGCCCTGTACTGTATGCTGTCAAGGATGGAAGTAGAATTTGAATCTCAAGTGAACCGAACAAACTCTGGGAAGAAGGTACAGCGTTGTTATGTATGTTTTTTTGTTATTCAAAAAATCAAGTAATTATATTATGGGTCTAGCTAGACCCACAAGCCAATCACGTTTTTTCAATTGAATAATGTCTTTGTAGTGCCATTATTTATTATCATCAGACAAAAATTGTCTTTTCCATGGTAAGCAATTTGCAGTAATAAGAACCAATATTAACTTACATCCAGCGAGAAGAGTAGAATGCTAATATCACTTCTGACGTTAGCGTGCATATATGTGGTCATGTAGAACTGCAATCAAGTGAACACTACCCGGAAGTCTTACGTGCGCAATCGGCCAGTCTGAAATCCATGTAAGGAGACTCTGATCTACCTCTGTTTCACAAATGCAGTGCAATAGCCAGGATATTGGAGACATTGCCAGCAGTCACTATTGTGGTACGCGTTTACTGTCAAGGAGATATACAATGGTGGCACCTTAACTCTGCAAAGGACGACCTCAGGTGGTCTCACAAACCCATACATTTAATATAGATTCACCAGGTACTGATGATATTATGAGAACAATTTGAGATGTTTATTGTGCATTCCTTTCAGTTCCCCAAACTTTTAGATGAATGTAAATAAAGATAAACATTTTGACTCCCTGACAGCTGTTTATAGAAACCGCTTTGCACATATCATGCCCCTGATTGTTACATGTGTGCACACATTGCATGACACAAGGTATACATATTGTTAAAGAACACAATTGTAATGCAGCAACCAGTAATATTTTTCATACTTCTAACCTCTTTCAAAACCCCTAATACACATTTAGGCCAGGCACCATCCTGATGAGACACTTTTAAAATGATCCTTGGGGATGAAATGTTTTGAGGTTGTTAGAGTCAGGCCACATACACTAAAGCAGCGGGGAATTGATCCCCGGGTATATCGACAGCATAGGAATGTAAAGCACATACTTGCCCATATTGTATGACCCTGCCTTCATCACTCAGCTAGAACTCCAACGAATGATACTCTCAGCTCCCCAATGTGACTTTGCAACGGACTAATCAAATTTTATTTACTGCTTTCAGTTATGAAGATGCATATATTGTTGTGGTTGTATTTATATGATATTCAGTGCATCACTATTTGACAACTGGTGTTGGCACTTTTATCTAATTGCATTTCGCCTATCCACTTGCTATTACCTGATGTGGTGGAGCAAAACATAGTGAATGAATTTAAACTTTTTATGTTCAGCAGCCTCTTTTACTCCAGATGATTTGGTTGAAATCCTCAAATTATTTCTTTAATTTTAAAAGAAAATGATCAAAAAACACAAATAATTGTATGGTTGGTTGTTAGTCATATTCTGTTGTAATAGATGCATTAGGTATCTTTGTTTACTTTGTAATTTTATTACGGCCTACCTCCATGGGCATTTACATTGGCCCAATCCCATTTTTAGCTCTCGCCTGATCCAGCGCATGCGCTGGTCTGGCGAGACTTATTGAGAAGGCTCCAAAAAGTGCTACCAGGCCAGCCTAGAGCTACAGTGCATGAGTGCGGGCGCGCGCGCAGCGTTTTACCGCGATTACTTTCACTTTTACGGCCGATTTGATGTTTGATCGTGATCGCGATCACTATCACTTTCACGGCCGGCCGCTTGGCATAGCTAATAGGTCTCGCTTTTGTGACCTTATAAGTATTTAGTTATGCAACTGTTGCCTGGCTAAACACTTATAAGGTCCCAAAGGCGAGACCTATTGGCTATGCCAATGCTTGTTCCCGATGCACTTAGGAGTCACTGTGTTGTGAAACCCCTCGAAAACAATGCTTTATGATGTTCATTTTCTGTAGCTCATATACGGCTTGCAGGAAGCTGCCCTAGCAAGTCAGCCTTAAAAATCTGTATCTAACCCTTTTTAAGATGAGGCTGGGTGGATTAGCATTTTACAGACAATACATATTTTCTTCCTGTTTGTTTTCTATGCTTTTAATCTGAAGACAGATATATATATATATTTTTTTTGATTTCTACTGTACCAATTGTTTTTGAACCCTAAAGAATAACTTTCAAATGCCACTGGCCATTTTCCTCGTAAAGTCAAGAGAGCAAACTATAGAACAAACCAAATTAGAAAAGATTTTCGTAATTATGCCACTGCAATCTGATGCTACTTTAATTCTCAGAAAACCTGTACTGCTAATGTATGGAAAGGAATATGTCATTTTCCGATGGTTGGAGTTATTTTGATTTGTGTTTGAAAAACTGGGCATGCAGTATAATCCTCAACTATATATTATTAGGAAAGGTTCCCCAAACGGAGGAAAAAGGAAGGAAAACGAAGTAATACGTTTATGTTGAGGAATACAGCATGACAGATTGCAGGAGAAGCTGTTGCTGATGGGAGACCCTATTTTTATGAAGTATTAGTGGTGGGTGAGAAGTCAGATTACAATTTGGAATATGGCCAAGAGGTTAGGGAAAGGAGGAAGGTGATGGGCAGATAGGCAACTTGAGAAAGCATGTAGCAGCTTTGAGGGCGCTCAGCCATGTAAACATGTAAGTGTATGAAGTCCAAGTCTGCCACTGGTATGGTAGCACCTCTTAACTTGGCAGTCTCAAGGACTTTCTAGTATCTGAAATGGTGAGTAGAACAGAGAGAAGTAGGGCCACGTGGCAAGATGTTGTAGGAATTAGAGCCGAGACACTTAGGAATAAGAGGAGCAGGCAAATAATGTAACCATGACAGCAAAAGTGAGTGACGGCATCTCAGTATGGATAAATGATGCGTATTTGAATGATTTCACACTTAGAGTCCAAGTCGGCCATCATAGTAAAAAAAATTATCGTAAACAGTACAAAGTTAAGGTGTGGTTAAGAAGACCACATACGTGTTTTGGAAAGTTATAGTGCAAAGCAGAGTTGAATTGTTTTGTTTGCAGTGGGCATAGAATCTAACAGCTGATACATAACAGTAGAGGTCTGTCTGTAAATAGGTATGATGTATTGATCTGACCACATCACAAGGATTTTATAGCTAAGTTAAATTGCCATAGTGATACTCAGTCTATGAGTGTTATGCCAAAGGTTAGTAAACATTGTATGGAATAGTAGTTCCTGAGAAAGTCAAGGACGCTGTTGGTTAAAAAGACCACATCCATCTGTTGGAGGGTTAGCTCATTGAAACATCAATAAACCATTGCCCTTATGTAACTCCGACCTGATAAACAATCCTGGACACAGTGGTCTTCTGCTTGAGCTTTTCTAAAGAGAATCATTTGTTTATCCTGAATGTGTGGAGATGGTGAAAGAGTCTGTGGCGAGCGGCATCTTAGACCTAGATCTGGGTAGGGCTGTGATAATGGTATAACCTACATGGTAGTATTTCAGATTCTTGTGCCTCTTATAGGCCTGTCTCATTACTAAGCGAGGAAGGCAAGATACTGCAAAGGCTTTAGCTAATCACATGCTTAAGGTGATTACAACATTGTCAACTCAGACCAAAGAGGCCTTGTCCACGGTTCTCTTATACTGGCTCATTTATCATAGGGGCCCTTTTGCTTTTATTTGAGTGGATATTGTAGTTTTTGATTTTCTATTCTTCCAAAGATTGATATTGGCCCTGCGTTTTTGAGATATGTAATGGTGTTCGATATACATCTGGTAACTAGGTCAGGATTAATAGTATATGTGAGAAATTGGGTTATTGGTTGAGGGGTGTGTGAGCCCTTCTCAAACAACAGCCACAATCCCTGTCAGGGTGAACCACGAACAGTAACGAAATTAACCTGTTCTTAACCGTCTGGTAGCGTGGCACAAAAGCATTCAGGCTTAAATTAGAGGCAATGTGTAAAGTATTTATGCTGCACTTAAACAGTAATAGAGTGAAAACACAACAAAAATCCCAAGCCAAGTTAGTATTTTATTGAGTAAATTTGAATAAATAATTTGCTACGAAAACAACAAAATCCAATCAGTAGAACCGGAGATATGTAATTTTAAGGACAGAAACGCAATGGATCATTAGATTGAGAGCGGTGGAACAGGGATTGAATTTCGATAGGGAACTACATGTTTTTCTATTCGAATAGATTGCCACCTACCTGGACTGTCTCTCAGTGCAATATGGAAGTAATTTTGTATTTTCAAAGAAGACCATAAAGTAAAGTGTCCATATGTTTATAAAAGTCACGCTGTAAATAAAAAAATATAAATATATTTTCTCACAAACATTGCACGGTATAGGATGTTTTCAGTAAGAAACTGTAATTTGAGAAGTGCTCACTCTAACTATGTCTTCTAACTGAAAAATAATGTGGGAAACTTGTGTTATGATGTAACTGGGTCAATGTGTCTTTGGATTGAATACTACTCCTAAATGTTTGAATCCTTCCATTCTCCCGTGGGTTTTTAGCTGGGGTGGAACTGTACTGCTCTAACATTGTGCTCTTTTCTCACTTTCATATACTTGAAATCTTTCCCAGCTTGTAAAATGTAAAAATGTTTTCTTGCTATGCTTAAATGGTGGGCACTGCTTTTTGTGGGGTGTCTCCCTTTTCTCTTCTCTTTTTATTGGGTTTTTTACAGTACATGCTTGTCACGCATTGACAGTGTTATGCACGACTTTCCGTCGTCGATACAACTATTTGCATATCAAATTGTCCGATTGGGTGTCGGGTTTGATTGTTTTGCTTCTAGAATTTTGATCGCTTTTTCGAACACCCCAAAAAGGTCTACAGACTACTCTAGAGTTATTATAGGTTAGATAAATACATATCCTTAAATTAAGGACCTGTTACTAAGCTTACGGACAATTAACCTACATTTTAACTCGTATAGGCTCTCCCTTTCCAAAATGGCGGATGTTCTTCTAGTAATGACAAGTCCGTCGTCTAATTATTGGCTGACCGGCTAATTACGCGTCAGCGTCTTCCGGTTTCCATGTGTATTTAAATGCGATAGTGAGGGGAAAACAAGAAACGCTTTTGCTGCACGGACGGTGGAACACTTTTTAGCGGATACATCGTCCCCCAAGGTAAGCGGGAGTAACATTTCCGTTCAATTAGAAATTAGCAAAGGAGCAAGTGAGCGTAAGCCTGTTTCGAGCAAACTGAGATTAGTAAAGCTAATACTTGTTATTGGATATGCATTTCTCTATCGTAACATGTGCCATCACTATTTGGGACTTTTGAGGCCTCTAAATACTACTCGGAATAGACGTTGTAGTCTGTAGAAACGTACAATATGAGCACGGGTTGTATATACACAAATGGCGGCTCCATTTTGAGCGTCAAGATAAAAAATGTTGTTAGTAAGTAATGAATGATCTTTCGCTCGCAAGGTTGGATACCACATCAAGCCTGCTAGATAAGCGGTCAACTAATGGTATTCTGTAAGAAATTCTAAGGATGTTTAGTGTTTTTTGGTCCGGTTTCACGTCCGCTCATTTTGAAATCTTTTTTGCCCCTTAGTATTTTATTGCTCTAGTAGTTATTAGGGATTTGGAATCCCATATATTTTTTACAAACATGACTTTTTAGACATCAACAGACTCGTTCATGTAACATGAGACGTGTTTGAACACTTTTTTTGTAACTAAAATGCTCTACCCTTTATGCCCGCTTCTTCATGTTTATCCTTCTCTTTTTCGCTGAATGATAGGGCCTGATCATGGTTCCCTAAAGTGTGGATACATAGTGTCTGGACGACAAAGATCATCACGATTACATATTTTCCAAATGTAAGTGTTTCTTTATAAATTGGTATCTGACAGAATTAACGTTTATCTACTTTACGTGTTGTGTTTTTTACACTTCTCCTCACGTTCTTCCGTTCTCAGTTAGTTCAAACTTTGGAACTAGATCCTGGGACTCTACAAGTATTCAGAATATCAGAATTCATAGGGGATTGGGCATACGGAAGCCACCCCCTTTT
This sequence comes from Triturus cristatus, assembly GCF_964204655.1. Classification (NCBI taxonomy): domain Eukaryota; kingdom Metazoa; phylum Chordata; class Amphibia; order Caudata; family Salamandridae; genus Triturus; species Triturus cristatus. Next base: position 1,196,333,206 of record NC_140591.1, read on the forward strand.
TGCGAGCTTCTAAATAGATGGTACTAACTTTGATTCTAATCTTTACAACTGGGAACTTGAAATGTTCTCGTACATTCACTGGAATATAGGGTCTGTTGAATATGATGTCTCTAAATTTTTGTATTTTTTGACGTTCATTTGGGTGAGGTCTATGTTTATGCACTTGAAGTTTATAAATAGGGTTCACCGGTCGTTCTTCAGTTACTCTCTATCCTTTATTCTCGCTTTTTTCTTCCTCTTCCTTTATTTTATTTTTCCTTTATTTTTCTTTTACTTTCTCAATCTTTCATATCACTGATTAGGGTGAATTATGATCACGCTACTTTGCGGTGTTTCCTTCACTTACATTGTTTGTTTTAAGTTTAAGGAGACTCTATGTTGGTTTTAGAATTAAAAAGCAAACGTCAAATGTTCCGTTTTTTCTATGCCTTTTATGTATGTATATACCAATACTGTACATTTATGATTATTTTCACAGCCTTGAGGAAGTCATGGTGGTGACGAAACGCGCGTTTTTCTGCCTCAAGAGACTTATATTTGGAATTGTCTATATACACAATCAGAGTGCCGGGGTTCTTGTGTTTGTAATGTAATTTTAAGGCTTTAGTTAAAAAAGTGCCTAAAAACACAAAGCGACAATTGCGGTCATCCGATCGCGGTGGACCGGGTCCAAGTCACAAAGTCAGGCTGGTAGTGCTGGAGCGCGGGACAGATACATGACAGATTTCAGTCCATTGTTAAAAGTACCTTGTGTCCTGGTGCATCAAGATGCAAATTCCTTACGTTGGCCTGCGTGGCGCAGGCGTGGAGGAGCCGTCGATTGGTGCTGTTATTTGAGGTCCTGCATCGAGTTTCTCCATGCTGCTTCAAGGTCGATAAAGCTGCTGGTGCTGTGAGGACTTGCGTCGAGATGCATCGGTGTTGAACTGAGAAGTGCTGAGAAGGGTCGGTTGTCAGTGTTGAGATGCGTTGCGCTGGGTCGGTGCTTGTGAAGCTGCAGATCAGAAGCTCGAATGTGCAGTCTGGTGTTGAGATGCTTCAAACTGAACCGGTTGTCGGCATCGAGATGCGTCGCGCTGGGTCGGTGCAGGCAAGCCTGCCTAACTGAAGCTACTATGCGTGATCCTGTGTTGAGAAGTATCGGGTTGCTTCGACGCAGAGGACCCTTCTATGTCCCTTCAGTTAAGAACAGGGGCAAATTCCTTACGTTGGCCTGTGTGGCGCAGGCGTGGAGGAGCTGTCAATGGGTGCTGTTATGTGAGTTCTTGCATTGAGATTCTCCACCCTGCTTCAAGGTCGATAAAGCTGCTGATGCTGTGAGGACTTGCGTCAAGATGCATCGGTGTTGAACTGAGAAGTGTTGAGAAGGGCCGGTTGTCAGTGTTGAGATGCGTTGCGATGGGTCGGTACTTGAGAAGCTGCAGATCAGAAGCTGCGATGTGCAGTCTGGTGTTGAGATGCTTCAAACTGGGCCGGTTGTCAGCATCGAGATGTGTCGCGCTGGGTCGGTGCAGGCAAGGCTGCCAAACTGGAACTATGATGTGTTATCCTGTGTTATCAATTATCAGATTGCGTCGACGCAGTGGACCCTGCTATGTCCCTTCAGCTCAGAACAGGAGGCCCAATAACTAGCCATTGGAGACACTCTGTTGGTCCTAGGTTCAAGTTTGTAGATTCAGTCCTTCCACAGACAGCAGGGCAGCAGAGCAGCTGGGCAGCAGCAGAACAGCTGGGTAGTCATTCTTGCAGCAGAGTATCAGGCCAGCAGAGTAGCTGAGCAATTCCTCTTGCAGCAGGGCAGCAGAGCAGTCCATCTGAGTTCTCCACAGGACCAGAAGGATCTGAATAGTTGGGTCTGAGGGCCCAATATTTATAACTGGTGCCAGCTTTGAAGTGGGAAAAGCTCCTACTAGAGTTTCCCCCTACTGAGGTGTCTACAACTTCCTGCCTCCCTGCCTCCCTGCCCAGGGTCCAGTCTGTCTGAGGGAACAATAGGCTAGTGTGAAGTCCTTTGTGTGTGCGCTGAGCCAGTGCCTTTAAAGTGCAAGTGTGGTAGGTCATCCTAGACCTCCCATGATGCACCCACATCACACCATCTCTGAGAGCTCCTCTGGTTCCCCATACAGAAACACTGCCAATTCAGACTGTTCATGCATGCATACAAGGCACTGCACAACATAGGACCTACATACCTTAACAACCGCATTTACTTCCACCAGGCCACCAGACACTTGCGCTCAGCCTCACTCACACACCTCCTTCCATAAAAGTAGAATGGGAGGTCCGGCATTCTTCCACATTACACCCAATACCTGGAATTACTTTTCTGTACACATCAGGGCCTCTTTCTCACTTCTAGAATTTTTCAAGAAGCTGAAGACCTAGCTCTTCTACTTATTGTCAGCCTATACACCCTCCCCAGCACAAGTATACTCTACCGGGTGATGACCTGCGCTCTAAAAATCCACTTAACATAATAGCTTAACATGGGTGACAGGTCCACCCCGTTATCATGTCAGAGCTGGCCCATCCTGCCAACACCCGGTCCTTTCTTTGAGATACTGTCTAAGTAGAGTACACAAAGGCCAACTACACCTAGTCATGTGACCCAGGAACAGGCTACAAGGACCAAATGGTTAGAACAAGAAAATGCCACTGTTCTAAAAGTGGCATTTTTAGAATTGTGACTTAAAATTTGACTTTACCATCAGAGAGAATTTTAAATTACAATTCTTCAGACACCAAACATGACTTTCCTAACTGCTGCAATCAAATGGTACCGCTTAGTAAATGTAATAAGTTACCCAGTGTTAGCCTATGGGAGAGGTAGGCCTTCCAATAGCGAAAAAATAATTTTCAGTACCAAGACATGTAAAAACTTTAAAAGTACATGTCCAACTTTTTAAATACACTGCGCCCTGCTTTGTGTGCCGTTTGGGGCCTGTCCTGGGGGGTGACTTATATGTATTATATGTATTAATTAGAAGGTTTAGACCTGGCACAATGTTTATGTTGCAAGGATGAAATGGCAGTTAAAAACTGCACACAAATGTAGCCTTTGAAACATGTCTCATGCCTAAGACATGTTTCAAAGGCTACTTAATTGGATGTCACAATTAGTGCTGCAGGCCTACTAGAAGAATTTAATTTACTGGTCCTGGGTAAATGTAGTACCACTTTGCTAGGACTTATAAGTAAATTAAATGTGCCAATTGGGGGTAAGAAAATTCTACCAATTTTACCATGTTTAAAGGAAAGGGCACAAGCACTTCAGCACTGGTTAGCAGTGGGAAAGAGTTCAGTGTCCTAAAGGTTAACAAAAACGTGTTGAGCAATTAGGAGGAGGAAGGCAAAAAGTTTGGAAATGACCCTGCAGAGAGGGCCAAGTCCAACACGACCACCCTCCAGCCAAGAGCCAGGGCAAACTAATCAGTACATTGATGGGCTTTCCTCCCTAGGCGATAGAACGTTGACAAAGGCCCTCATATGCAATGGCAATTGTCAGTCTGAATTCAGTTGGATCCCTCTATCTATACTTTCTTGAGCCACTGGAAGGCCCATAGGGAACCCTTCTCACAGATTTGCCCTAGTAGGCAGATTTTACCCCCATGGCCAACAAAGTGATGTTGTCCATTCCGCCCCTTGGATCCGACTTGTTTTCCCAACCCAAAGAGAATTCTGCCCATAAGGACAGCAACCAACAGAGGCCACTGACAGCTGTCAGTCTTAAGAGCCAGTCACCATCCCATCCACTGCCCTGTGAAAGCATCAAGCAGGGACTTTGGGTAGGCCTCTATTCCAGCCTTGGGGCTGGCAAGGAGTTCCTGATGGGTTACGGATGGTTCTCTGACCACTGAGGTTTCTCATAGTGGGGGACAGCAGCCCCGGGTGATAGGTACACTACTTCCACTCTGCTTCCTACCAGTCGTGCGGTGGAGTCCTGATTCTGGGTTTTCAGCGAGGGTCTGTACCCTGAGGCTGAACAGGGAACAGAGGTGAGTCCTCCCTCGCCCTGCCCTTCCATCTGGGCTCCCATATCCTCCGCTTGGGAGTGGTACTCCCAGAAAACTGAACTGTCAGGGTGCCCTGGGCCGTCACCCTTCCCATCTCTCCTGATTCCGCGGGCAACTCATATCCCAGAATGCAGTCTATGGGTATCTGAGGACTAACTGACCCTCCTGTGGGAAACCTCCCCACCCCATGCCAGGGATACCAGGGTCATGGGGTGGAAAAAGTCATGCCCCTGTCCCACCTTAGACATGTGGCCAGTGCACTTCTCTTGGGGAACCAGCCTTTCCACTACCATGGAATGGCTAGCCCCAGTGTCCCTCAAAGCAATGACAGGGATCCCATTCACCTTCACCTAGTGGAACTGATGACTTCCACCCTCCGGGATCACAAGCTCACTCTCTGAGTCTACCTCCCAGCTAGGGGAGATTATGGCATGGTCTGTGATGCACCCCTGGTTGGTACTTCCCCCTATGGCCACTCTGACCACTCCTTTTCAGCTACCAACAGTGGGGGGTTTCTTAGGCTAGACAGAGTCCCCCTGCTTGTATCCCAACTGGGAACACTCAAAGCAGTAAGTTGAATAGGGTCCGCTCTGGGCCACCGCCTACCAGAACTTCCCCCTATTTCATAGAAGAGGCTTGCGAACCCTTTCCTTCCACCTTACTCTGGGACTTGTCTGGGTCACTTTTAACCTCTCCCTCAATGTAGTGAGGGAACCTGGACCAGCCTTCTTGGAGTCACTCCTAGGTACCATCATTTACATTTAGGCAGTGATCCAGTGGTCAGCCTACTTAGCAAGCTCCCTGGGGACAGTGAGTTTACTATCCAGGAAGTGTTGGTGCAGTTCTGTAAAACAAGTACTCAGCATGTGCTTCCTCAGGATCAAATTGTACAGCCCAATATAATCATTGACATTGCCGCCCCTCACACAACCACTTAGTGCCTTAAAGGAATAATCAAGGAAAGCCATCCAAGACTGGTTTGGCAGTTTCTGGTGATAAGAATGGCTTTCATGGGGGTATACGTCATCTGGTCTCTTACATTTAGTGTGAGCATGGTGTCCCTCCCCATCGTAGCCATCTCCGTCCCCATACTCCTCTTAGGTCCTATGCATGCTTAGGGCAACCTCATAGGCTGGGTATCACTGTCAGTATCATCCCTTTCCACATAGCTAGGCAACAGGTGTTTGAGGATGTGGACCTTTTTGTCTCCATTACACACTATGATATCACTGCCACTATTGCTGCTGGTTTCTGCTTGCTTGGCTCTGAATTTCAGCTCTTTGAGAATTAGCTGGGATTGTGTTGACCTTCTCATCTATGGACCTGTGCCCAGGACCTCTTCATGCTCCACCATACCTTTATCCTCATCCTGGTCCTCTGCTGCCAGCAACTGGTGAGCCTCCTCCCAGGCCCTCAGAGCCTTCTGGAGCTCCAGCTTCGTGGCATTCTTCTTGGTTGGAGGCCCCCTTTCTTTACAGAACTCCTTGATCTTAGTCACAGTGTAGCTCTTCAGATCGATGAACTCAAATTCCATTCTTGCATATATAGTTAGAGGCAGTCAGGTAGAACGAGAGTAAGTTTGGGAAAAAGCAAAAGAGTCAATGAAAGAACATTTTAAACTAACTCAAATTGGTATAAAAATATGTATGTTGTGATTTTAGTGTTACACAAAATAACTGTATGGCACTGCACAAACCCAGGTGCTGTATCCCACCACTGAACACCGGTGTGAGAAATTGGGTTGTTGGTTGATGGGGGTGTGAATCCTTCTTGTGCAACAGGCACAATCCCGATCAGGGTGAACCATGAACAGTCACCTAATTAACCTGTGCGTACCCTAGAGCAATCCTTGTAAGTCTTCCACAGATCAGAAAGTGATCTGAAAAGTTGAGTCTGAGGGTCCAATATTAATACATGGTGCCAACTTTGAAGTGGGAGAAGCTTCTAGAGTTTCTCCCTACAGAGTTGCCTGGAATGTTCTGCCTCATTGCCCTGGTCCCAGTCTGTCTTTCAGCACAATGGGTTAATGCGAGGCCTTTGAAGTGTTTCTCTAGGATGCCACTCATTCTTTCATGAGATGGCTCATATCGAGTATTTTGCTGACAGACTCCTTTATCATTTCTTTTCTTTTACTGTAGTTTCTCCACTCTAGAGAACTCTTGAACATCGCTCATTGTTTGAGCTTGAACTGGTAAGAGTTTTCCATTGAGGCTGGGTAACATGGTAGTAGCGCTTGTGAGTTAGGCAGTCACTTTTAGAGTAAAATTTTCTTTTTCTCTTCTCCCTTTTGTTATATATAGTTATGTTATATAGTTTATAAAGCGCGTGAATCACCCCCGAAGGGGTCTCTCAGCGCTGGCCAAACAGTGCGGGTGTGATGAGGTAGTATCATTCCGAGAACAGAGTGGTCTTAAGAATCTTTCTGAACCCAAGATAGTCGGAACACTGTCTGAGTGGGAGGGGCAGTTGATTCCATACCATAGGAGCTTGGTAGGAGAAAGATCTGCCTCCCAGTCGTGTTCTCTTAATCCTCGGAATGAGTAACAGCGATTTAGAGCCAGACCTCAGGTCACGGTTGGGGATGTACAGGTGGAGCCTTTCAGTCAGATAGGAACTTTTACCTACAGTTTCTTGGTCCTGATGTGAACCCCTGAGTAGCGGGTTCGAAACGCATAGACCTTTCTTTATGTACCAAACAATTGCACTTTAAAAGTGTTGTCTATGTTGTGCATTTCTAAACAACACTTGTTTTGAACAAAATTATTGGGATTAGATCTTGTGCACAGCCAAGCTTTGTTGCAAATTATTTCTTTGTTTGGTCTAAGTGCCTTGGTCCATTAATTTGAAAATATAGACTCATGGAATCAAGGAGTGGGCATGTGATTGTGTGTAAGATGTGACTTGTTGGTGAATGGGGAATGGTGTATGAATGATCAAGTACGAATGTAAGCGGTGAGACATGCCAAATCGTCGACAGGCTATTATGTGATTTTTTTCTAAACTTTTTTTTAAGTGTTCTTTGGTAAATATTTCTGTGTTGTTCTGTGTATCTTTGTACATATAGCATTGTGTTGTAAAAAAAGTAAAAAGTGAACTAAATGATGTTCTAAAAATAAATACTATTGACTAGTTACGGCATGCATTGATCGATTGTTCTTGCACCGCGTTGACTTCAATTTGGAATTGATCATCAGTATTGGCAGGTGTTTTGTTACTTTTGTTTATTTACTTATGTCACCAGGTGGTTCTGAGTTTTCTGGTCCCCACATGGCCCAATTGCTTGACCGTCTTGGGGAGTTCTTCGACCTTCACATCAGTTGACACCTACATCTATATATTTTTACTGGTTAAGGATGGGAAGGGAGCATTTAAATTGCATTCACTTCTTAGATCTGTTGGCTTCAGGTACCATTTCACCAGGTATTCATTTTTAGGTTCAAGGCTGTGAACTGGATGCATATTGTGAGGCCACTGGGTCTCTTTTGCCAGTCTTCGCCCTTGGTAGGGTGACCCTGTTTAAAATGGAATCTTTCCTTATATTACTACACTTTCAGCAGAGTTATACTCTTTGTGTCCCCCAAAATACTTTTTAGGACTGTTGTACATTTTAGGGGGGCTGGGAAATGCAGATACTCAATGAATACATTTTAAAATGTACTATTGACGGATATCTAGGAAGGCTGATTAAAACTTATGCTATAGGGTATCCCATCTTATGTTGGCAGATGACATTTTGTCTCAAAGGGAGTACCTGCCACCCACTTAGGGTTATGGTCATCATTTGCATAAATCTTATTTATGTCCTGTTTAGGGTTGGGTACTGGAAGACCTTCCTCAGGCAAGCATGAGTTAGGAGCCTAGCGCTATGCATTGAAGTTTAAATGCTACCAGGAGGCTGGACTGCCTGAATTAATAAATAACTCGGGGGGGGGGGTTAGGTATAAGTTTGTTTATAATTTTTTTTATGAATCATCACCAAGCTTTTGTAACAATGCCAAGTCATAAGTTATTATGGGAAAAAATATGTGTTTACAGAACTTTATTCACAGAGCTATAGCATTTGCCTTTGAAATGTAAATGCTTTCCTTTAAGCATTCTGTACACAAACACCAAATTATTCACAGCCTATGCAGCGAAACTGAAGCTCATCATATGACAGGAAGAGAAAGTTACTGTGAAGTCAAAGTTGGACTCGCTTCTGAAACTATGGAACTCTCGACATTCGTTTAATTGGCAATCACCTCCATTTTAGAAAAAAAAACCTCAGAAACCTTATTTTTCCTTCATCCAGTTGTTGGGTCAAACCAATTTTAATTCCCCCGTAAGCACCAAGATACCCAGCTGGATGATCGCCACACTTTGTAGATGGCATCTGCTGCTGTTGTAGACACTTGCCCAAAAGTCTCACCAACTTTTAAGAGAGTTGAACCTTTGCTATATAGTGCAGAAAAGAGAGATTCATAGCATGAAGTGTCTAATAAAACAAGAATTTGATTTTGATTGGCTCTTGGGAAAGAGCTAGTTAGGAAATGCATTGAGAATCTCGGAAAACACATCAGAATAAAGATCATTAATTGGGAATAAGTAATTCTTTGAACATATAAGTCTTATAGTGATTTTGAACTTTGATGCACATACAATATAGATTAATTATTGGACTAGCAATAAATACAAGTGAATTGAGTGAAGATGTGTTCTCCACTGTTAGATGTTCTTGGGAAAATTGCTGGGGGAAAAGGGTGTGCAGGTGTCTTGCCTGCTGTTGTTCGTGCTGAACCTGTGCTGTGTATGAGATTAAACTGCACTGTTGCTGCTTATGATGCATCGGCTTGTGCTTTGTTTGACAGAAAAGTTTGCTAGTGTGTGTTAGTGGTGGTAAGAGTGTGTTTGAGTGGAAAGGTCTCAGATAGTGGCCAAGGGATCCCATGTCAAGTTTTACTCCTTGCATTGTTGCAGGGATTCTGCTAAATCACAGAACTATGCTTGGGACCATAGAACCTTAGCAGGCGGGGACTGAGTTATCCTGCCACCTTAGTATGGTAAATAAAATAAATATTACCGGACTGAATTTCATGCGGAATCTTAAATTAAAGTAAATAGCTCAAAATAACAAGAGGCAGAATCCGTGGTATAAGAGGTTTTCTAATGGGCTTTATTCCATTCAAAATGGCCGACTCGAGTCGCGGTCCTCAGGTTCCGTCACCACGAGGGTTCAGGAAGTGAAGTACAATAATTCATTAACAGACATGTATTTTTATAATAAGTGCATTACAATGAAACGAATGTAGAAGGCGTAACATTTGATAAGAAAAGTGACAAAACAGTGACATAATCGAAACTAGGCGTAATAAGGAATAAAAGAAACATGATTGGTTAGAATTATCAGACATAGGTGGATCTATAAGATAATACTTGGCATAGATGCGCGCGCGGCAGCATGACGTGTAATTGACGTGCAACTAGGGGGTGAAGGGGACTTGACATTTAGCTCTACATGTGGAGACGAGAAGTCTGGGGTCAAGTCAACCTAATCCCAAATCATATCTAACATCCTATGTTTAAAGAACTATGTTATCCACAAGGAAGAACTCTCGGACAGAATCTATTCTATACTGACTGTGTGCGTGTACAAGCGTCTAAGTGTCTATATGAGATGCGAGGGATAGAAAACTTTCCATGGCAACAGGGCTATGAATCACTTGCAGGAGGACGGAAAGGCTGAGTCCTTTGCTTGTGAGCTAAAGGAAATGTTTACCTAAATCACTGGACAGGAATGCATCGGCTGAAGAGTAAAATAGATAATTCGAAGGTGAAATACAACTTCTTGGCAGACAGGCGGAAACTGGCCGAGGCAGTCACCGTTAGCTGCACAGGGAGTAGGACAAAGTTCATGGATACAGATGCGAGCTCAAGCTGAAGCTGTCAAAGACAGAGAGCAGGGAAAGGCTTTGAGGACAGAATCGGGCCTACTTGCCTGAACTGTAAAAATGGAGTAACTTAGCCATCTAAAGTCGGTGGCCTTTCATACTTAGGAATCGAATATCCAGCCCATTGATGGCGGATCTGACAGAGAACATGTCGATGGTAGACACACATATGTTTGCGTCTTAGAAACTGGAACTGGAGGGAACATACATGTACTTGTAACATGCATATAGAACCGTTGGGGTCCAAGATAGGGGACATAACTGATCAGGAAAATCCACATTTCCACATTCCCTCCTTGTCCCCTTCTTGCCCTTCACGAGACATCAATCTTCATCATTCCATTGATTTGCTCATGGAGCATCATTTCTTCTTCCTTCCGGTATTCTGAACGAAAACCTTGATGTGGAATACACGATGTGGCACACAGACCACAAATCGCTGGTCCACATTGTAGGCATAAACAACAACTGAAGAGCATAAGAAGGCCAATACCTAGGAAGGATAGAACTCTCCATCCCCAGGCTGATATCACACTCCAAAACCACCCGGACCACGTCCAAGTGCCTGGATTCTCGTGTATCTGGCTTACAATCTTATGAAGGCGTGTTATAGCTTTATATACAGATGGCGAATTTTCTGGTATGAATATGCAGCAGCTGGATCCGATGACCCTGCAAGCTCCGCCCCTATCGGCCAGGATGACGTCAAGGACAAGACGATTCTGGAGAACAACAATTCTCATCACTGATTGTTCCTCTGTCAGATTGCCTAGGGCGGCTATAGTCTCGTTTACTACAGCTTCAAGAGTCTTGGTGAGTCTGCGTATCAGCTTACTATTTGATATTGTACCTATATAGGGAAAGATACCTTTATTGAAATCTACATACTTGTCCCATGCTGTTTCAGTATAATCGACAACTGGGAGATCTCTTTGCTCTCTATTGTGTACTAAATGAACATTTCGATAATAATCAGGGGGAGCTAGGAAAACAGGTGGCAAAAGGAATGCTATGTAACAAGTACCATCCCAATCTAGAGGCAGACGCATATATGCCGTCTGACCACATATAAAGTAAGAATGGCGAGAAGCTCTAAATGAAGATTTACCTTGATCACTATATTCTACTGTAGTAACGCATTGGCTATGGCCCATGTGTATGGAACCAACTTTTCTTACACATAATTCACCCTTAACTGGAAATACTGACATAGTGGGCAGAATTAGTTCAACTTCGGATTTGACATTCAAAATCATAAGATTAGGCGTAAAATTACCTAATTTATACACTTCATTTTCTAAATCAGTTCCTGTTCTACTGGGGTAACCCTCCTTATTAGGGTGACAGACTTTGAATAAAACTAGATTCAGATTTCCCCATATCCAATGTTGTTGATAAACTGCTGTGTCTGGGTCTATGGAATTTAATAAACTAAACCATGCTCCACAGGAGCCATTGTGTGTGAACGGATGTGGAAAGAAAGGCAGAACTCCTTTGTTATTCTGATAGGGAGGGAGTCGGCCACACACCCAACAATTGGTGGCATTACTAGTCTGATGGGAATGATGTAACATACTAATGAATGTGTTATTACGCAGCGCAAGTCTATAGGACAACTCATGTGGCGGTAGGTCACTAAAAGAGTGTTCATCAGTTATATTGAAAACACGTTTAGAATCAGGATAATACATATGCAACAATATACTTGCAGTAACTATTAAAAAACTCAAGAAAAACAAAATTAATAAAGTCACAATACAGTGGCTACGCAGTGATTTACAATACGCCTGTCGTTTCAACATTTCTCGGGTATTTTCTCTACTCAGGTCCAAGGGATACATGTCGGAGACAATTCAACCGCTTCACCTTGGAGAGGACTTAAACAATCAAATTGCTCGACTGTTTGGGCCTAAGCTTTAATTTATAGCACTGAGAGTCATTCTTTTCAACAAAAGGAAGTTTTGAATCAGTCTGTGAGGGAGTGCAGGGCACAGTGTCTATATCTGAAGGTAGTCCATGGAATTTTTTGACGTGACTTGAATGAATCCACCCTTTACGTCCCTCGATCTTCACGGCTGTTCTTGTGGTCAACAGGACCAACTTCGGTGCTTTCCACCTGGGCTCCAATTGACTTTTCCTGTCGAAGTTTCTCACAAAGACAAGATTACCCGGAACAATGTCATGGGGTTTCGCCTCAGTGTTGTCGGGAAAGGCTGCAGCTACCTGTGAACGAGAAGATTGTAGTGCAGACATCAAGGAAGCCAAGTAATCTGTCAGCATGTTACAGTCAATGTCAGTTATTTTGCGTGGTATAGGCGTCCCCCACATATTCGGTGGTCTACCAAAGATCACCTCATACGGGGATAGCCCTGTTCTAGAGTGTGCTACCATTCTCATATAAAAGAGTGCAACTGGTAATGCTACTATCCAGTCGACACCTTTCTCTCTACATATTTTGGACAGTCTGATTTTCAGTGTCTGGTTATGTCTTTCTACGAGACCTGCTGCCTCGGGGTGTCGGACACAGTGGAATTTCCACTGATATCCCAACAAGAGTGAGACATGTTTCATTAATTCGGATGAGAAAGGCTGACCGTTATCTGAATATACAACACGTGGTAAACCGTACCGTGGGAAGAATTCTCGAACTAGCTGCTTGGCAGTAGTCGGGGCAGTGTAATCTGATACGGGATACGCCTCTGTCCAACGGGAGAGAGCGCAGACAACTACGAGGACATATTTGAATCCTCGACAACGTTCCATCTGGATATAATCCATCTGGAGGACTTCAAAAGGATGGTCAGGAGGCTGAAATCCACCCTGCTCTACGGGAACACTCTTTCCTGGATTAAACTGACAACATATCATACAGGTACGAACTTTTTGTTTAGCTGCTGCTCGTAAATGTTTGTTGAACCAAATGTGCTGAATGCTGTCTAGCATAGCCTTCTCTCCTAAATGTGCTGGACTGTGAACTGTAGCTATAATGGCTTGAACCATGGAATCAGGGAGAAACCATACAGATTTCTCCTTTGTCATCCACCCTTGATCTGTCTGGATCCCTCCTAGTTCAGTCCACTTCTTTATTTCTTCTGCTGTGGCATGTGTCTGTATGTCAATTACATCAAGTGCGGGATCCTTAATTGTCATACACTGTGTTGGTGTCTGAACTATTGGCTTTGTCATGTCTAATGTGCGATTCTGAGCAGTCTGTTTAGCTGTTCTGTCAGCTAAATCATTGCCTTGAGAAATGGTATCAGTAACCTTCGTGTGTGCTTTACATTTCATAATCGATATAGCAGTGGGTAGATGTATTGCGTCTAACAAAGCATGAATGAGGGGTCCGTGCTGAATGTGGGCACCATGGGACGTTAAATAACCTCTCTCTCGCCACAGCACGCCGAAGTCGTGTACAACTCCGAATGCATAACGTGAGTCAGTGTATACATTAACTTTCTTATTTGTGGCTTGAATACAGGCTTGCGTTAGAGCAATGAGTTCTGCTGCTTGGGCTGACAAAGTATCTATACAATTTGTTTCAATAACTTCAGTGTCTGTTGTGACTGCATACGCGGCCACTAAATCTCCTGTACTTGCTCTCATGCATGATCCGTCTACATACAACGTCAGGTCTGGATCTAACAATGGAACGTCTGTCAAGTCTTGTCTAGGTTTCGTCTTTATTTCAATGATTTCAACACAATCATGAGCTAGTGGGTCTGTTCCAATTACAGGTAATAGTGTAGCAGGATTCAATGTATTACACCGTCGGATCTCTATGTGTGGTTGAAACAATGTCAGTTCATAACCGGTAAGTCTTGCTATGGTCAAGTGTTGTGTTTGTGTTCGGTTCACAAGAACCTCTACTGCATGTGGTACTTGAACTGTCAATGGGTGTCCTAATACTATGGCATCGCTTTGTCTGATTGCTAAAGCTGTCGCTGCCACTGATTTCAGGCATACAGGCAAAGCCTGAGCTACGGGATCTAATGTACTGGAAAAATAAGCACATGGCTTGCATGATCCTGCTTGATCCTGAGTGAGTACTGACAAGGCAGTACCTTCGCGTTCTGTAACAAAGAGTGTAAAATGTTTGCTATAACATGGCGTTGCTAAAACAGGTGCTTGACATAAAGCTTCCTTTAGGCTTTCAAAAGCTTGTGTATGTTCCTGAGTCCAAGGGAGAACAGTCGATGTGGCTGCCTCCTGTGTGGTTAACTGAATAAGTGGTTTTGCTAGAAATGCGTACTGAGGGATCCACTGCCTACAATATGAAGTGAGGCCTATGAAAGCTCGCACCTCCTTTTGTGTCTGGGGTATTGACATGTTAGCAATTAACTGAATGCGATCTGGTGTAAGCTGCCTTCCCTCCTTGGACAGCGAGTGACCAAGATAAATAACTCGCTGAACACAGAATTGCAGCTTAGAAGGGGACACCTTGTGCCCCTTGTCGGCTAGGAAATGTAAAACTGTCAGAGAAGCTTTTTCGCATTCTGACTCGCTTCTTGCGGTGATCAGCAGATCATCGACATATTGAAGCAGTGCAGTATTGACTGGCATGTGGATACTGTCAAGTTCTCTTTTCAGTGCTTGGCTGTAGATGCTGGGGCTTTCTGTAAATCCTTGGGGAGCGCGTGAGAATTTAAAACTGCGCCCATTTAAACTGAATCCGAACAAGTATTGGCTTTCCGGATCTATTGGGACGCTGAAAAAGGCATTCTTGAGATCGATTACAGTAAAGAATGTTGCTTCGGAATCAATTGCTGTCAACAATGATGATATATCAGGGACCACAGGGAATTGTGGTACAATACACTTGTTTAGTTCACGCAAATCAATAACCAATCGGTATACTGGCGGAGCAGTAGGATCAGTTCGTTTAAGAATCGGAATTATCGGTGAATTACATACATTGGAGTCTGTTTCTACAACTACTCCCTGGGCAATTAGCTCATCAATGATTTTCAACAAAGCCACTACAGCATCATGCGGTAACTTGTATTGTCGCATTCGTGGTAGTACCACTCCTGCTTTCAATGTAACTCGATAGGGTGTAATGTTCATGCAGCCAACATCCGTAGGGCCTTGTGCCCATAGATGTACTGGTAAAGTCTGTAGTCGGGGATCCATGTCTCTAGACACATAGTGACCTTTAAAATCACGTAAAAACAACCTTACTCCTTCCGGAGAACAACATATTATGGCTCCTAGTGCTTTCAGAGTCTTAATTCCTAACAGATTTTCTGGGCATGATTTAGTAAGCAATAAATCTGTAGTTCGTGTCAAAGGTCCTAACGTAAGTGGTAGAGGCTGTGATACTTCATTAACAATAGGTTTTCCTGAAAAACCAAGGGAAACATTTTGAGAGCCTGAGAGGGGTGCCCCTGGAACTTCACTACGTTTTATGGTTGTTCGACTTGCCCCTGTATCGAGTAAGAATTTTCTATCTTGACCTAATAATTCACTATGTACATAAGGTCCTTCTTGATCTACAGGAATCTCGATAAGCGGTAAGTCGACTTCCCTCTCTAGGCTGGTTCATGCGTAGCGCTGATACTCAGGGTATTCATACTGTGCAGTCTGATACATTTGTCGTGTTGTGGTTTGTGTGGCAGTAGCAGGCAACGGTGGTGCAGCTGGCACAAACTGTATGGGTTGCTGTGAGGCTGGCATAGACTGTTGCTGAACTGGCATGGACTGTCCATGCTGCATAGCTCCTTGTTCATTCTGATCTTGTCTAACTAATCGTGGTCTCTCTTTTGCAATACCTGTAGCTATATTACGTTTCAGGACTTGACAATCATGTACATAATGGCCTAGTTGTTTACAGTAATTGCAGGTTCCTTTTACAGGAACTGCAGAATCACCAGAATGTGTCACACCCTTTTTGTGACCATCTGCTGGTACTGTCTGAGAAACTAGCATTTTCATTTTTGTATCCTTCATGCGTCTATGCTCGTGTTCTTGTTCATCCCTAATTCTATTGTGATGATACTGTAACATTTGTAGCATTTGCGACGGAGTGTTACTTTGCCAGGTACTCTCGAATTTCAATATTCTATTCTTCACTGGAGGCAATGCATTTTCCACCAATTTTGTCACAAATAAATGTGGATATGAGTCACTACTTGCTTTTATACCACTATTTATACCAAAACATTTTTCAAATCGAGCATAATAATCGCTTGTGTCTTCATCTTGCTTTTGTTTGCAGGCTGTGATTGCACCCCAATCTTCCTTTTTTGTAGTTAATAAACGTGGCAGTACCTGTACTAGTAAACCTGGTAACAGTTTAACTTTATCCCCGAGCCCTGAACCTGCAGCTCGGCTCCTTTCTTCCTCTGCTAATGCTGTCCAGTCTATCTTTTGGTCTCCCACTTCCCACTCTTTTTCTTTCAGTTTTTCATATATGCCAGCAGGCAAAAGCACCTTTAATATCGTCATAATATCAGGAAAGGTGTACTCTCCCATCAGTAACATGTCTTTAATTTCTCGGTGGAAACCCGCTGGGTCTTTGTCATGACTAGGTACTACTTTCTTCATTTCTAATAATTCCATTTTTGATATGGGTGTGTAAACAAATACACGGTGAAACTCATTGTCTTCGCCTTTTATTGGGTGCACTTCTCGTAAAGGATTTTGTCTATCCATATAGTACGGCGTTCTTTCTCTGTGGGGCAGCGAGAGAGAATCCGGACTTACAAAAAGGACGTACTGCTTACGTGACACTAATATCTCTTTAATTAGCTTATTACTAGAACCTCTCCATCTGTTTGTGAGTAGTTCCGTTAATATATCAGGTAAAGGACCAGGGTCAGCATGTTGGCTCTTATATAATATGAGAAGTTGCTGAATCATATAGATTCCAGCTAAGCGTTGTTCATCTGTACTGAGGTTGAGAAACGTGTGTGCTACGGTCTCATCACCGTATTTTTCAGGACTGTCAATCCAGTGAACGGCTGATCTGGCTAATTCTTGCTCATCCATAGAATCGAGGAGGTGGTAACCTCTTCGTTCTCGTAGTATCTTATCTGCGGCTTGAAACGAATGTTCAGGAGACTTCAGATTTATTACAGGCGTCGGATACGTTCTGCTATTATTTGGACATACGGAGTGTATGGGATCAGAAAAACATCTAGTATTTTCACAAGATCTTCCTCTGCCTACATAAGCTATGGTCTCTGACTGTCTTGCGGAATTCCCTGATTCGGACACTTCATCTTGCTCAAACTCGTCTGTTCCCAATCTCTCTTCATGAATACGCTCTATTTCTTTACGTATTTTTCGGCACATGGCTATTATACAATTTTGCTTATCGTGTCTCCCTTCTGATATATTCTGACTCCATCTTGTAAGAATAAGCATTGCATTCGGGTCTACCCCCGGACGATCTTGATTTCTGATTACACAGTTTATGAGGAAACGTAACAGTTCCCCCTGTATCTCTACTTTCTGGAATTCCATAGCTCTGTTAATACATCCTGGATCTCGTCCTGTTTGAACAAAATGATATATGTTATCTAGATGCGTAGTCATCCCTGGTAACCTTGCTAAATATTCTGCGGCTCGCCTGATACGTAATGATGCCAGGACCATTTCGTCCTCTTTACCAACCACTGGGTCATATCTACAATTTACAAGGAGTTCTTTAAGCGTACGTTCACTTACGAATTTAGGTGTACGTGAATGCGCTGACTCTTGAAAGACAAGTTTATTTATTCTAGGTGGTGTAAAAGTACTGCTAGCACCTCCCGTGGCCCTATCTGGGGCGTCGGGTGTGAATGGGTTCGTTGAACGTGACACAGCAACTATGGGTGTCGATACCTCTGTAGAGTCGACTGCGGAGACAGATGCGGAAACAGATGTGCTTGCCGAAGCTTGTATCGGGACTTGCTGTTGCACGGGGACAGATACCTGATCCTGACGTTGGACCCCTCCGCCAGACGGTCTATGTGGTGTGGCGTTAGCATACTCGGGAGCTGCATCGTCTAGATATGAGGAAAGAAAAACATCTTCTGCGGTTCTGGGATGCCCCTTTGGATGTACCTTAATTGGAAATAATGGGGGTGGCAAGTCTTTTGGTATCTCTGGAGCAGCCTTAGGTAGTCCTTCGGCTAGAAGGGGATACATACCATTCATAAGAGCATTTCTTTGTCTATTCACTTGTTCTGATTTCACTCGGATACCTTCCTCAATTAATAGATTTTCTTGAACTTTATTTGAACTTTCTTTACTCCTCTCTTCTTGTCTACGTGCTTTTTCTGTTCGTCTATGAGATTCTTTACGCCATAACTCAACAGCGTCTTTCTGTGACTGTCTGACCTTTCTTTTCCATAACTCTTCCTCCACTTTCATGATGCACTCTGCATCCCAGGTTCCCGCTATGGGCCACCTTTGACTTTCCGGTAATCCTTTGGTATAATCTACCCATAGATCAAGAAACAATATGGCATCTAAGCCATGTTTATGGTACATGAAATGCCCTGGAGTGTCTCTAGGAGGAATAGGAACTGCTTCTTCAAGCACCCCTTTTCTGGTAGTAATCTGTCTTAACTTCGAGAAGAGCGGCATATTTACAACTGATCTGATACTTACTCTTGAACTTGCTTAATACGAGGAACACAATAATGAACAGTGAACAATGAACAGTCATTCATACCACAATATGCAAGACATTTCTGAATACTTTAAACTTTAAACATTAAACATTATAACAATGGTCGACAATGATGACAGTCTGCCTAACTAATCACCACGCTGAATTCTTGACAATAACTGAATACTTCGGAATACTTGATATACTGCTAAACAGTACATATACACTGCTAAACAGTGCAGACCGGATTTGTGTACCCAAATCCGTCTTGACCGGCACAACCTATGTGCGCGTCAACACGCCTCCCCGGCGATGGTACTCACCGAGTAGCTCCTTGAAACGGAAGGCCTCAGAGAATGGACAGGACTCGATAACTGCGGACATCGGACCCTCTGGACGTCGGGATTTCGGAAAACCTGGTGGGCCTCTGTATACCTCGGATCTTGCTCTCTCAGCTAGGCTCTGGTCGGGATACTTCGCACTTCTCACCGCCTCGTCTGGGTTGATCGCAGCCTCAGTCGCCCCCGCTTGACCGGAGGGAGCTTACAGGAAATCCTGCTGGTACGCGTTTATGGTCCGTCCAGCTGTGGCAGGAGACCGGGCCTGCAACGCACCGCCGGCGCGTGAGATGAGAAAGTGTCCCTGTTCGGGCGCCATTATGTGGTAAATAAAATAAATATTACCGGACTGAATTTCATGCGGAATCTTAAATTAAAGTAAATAGCTCAAAATAACAAGAGGCAGAATCCGTGGTATAAGAGGTTTTCTAATGGGCTTTATTCCATTCAAAATGGCCGACTCGAGTCGCGGTCCTCAGGTTCCGTCACCACGAGGGTTCAGGAAGTGAAGTACAATAATTCATTAACAGACATGTATTTTTATAATAAGTGCATTACAATGAAACGAATGTAGAAGGCGTAACATTTGATAAGAAAAGTGACAAAACAGTGACATAATCGAAACTAGGCGTAATAAGGAATAAAAGAAACATGATTGGTTAGAATTATCAGACATAGGTGGATCTATAAGATAATACTTGGCATAGATGCGCGCGCGGCAGCATGACGTGTAATTGACGTGCAACTAGGGGGTGAAGGGGACTTGACATTTAGCTCTACATGTGGAGACGAGAAGTCTGGGGTCAAGTCAACCTAATCCCAAATCATATCTAACATCCTATGTTTAAAGAACTATGTTATCCACAAGGAAGAACTCTCGGACAGAATCTATTCTATACTGACTGTGTGCGTGTACAAGCGTCTAAGTGTCTATATGAGATGCGAGGGATAGAAAACTTTCCATGGCAACAGGGCTATGAATCACTTGCAGGAGGACGGAAAGGCTGAGTCCTTTGCTTGTGAGCTAAAGGAAATGTTTACCTAAATCACTGGACAGGAATGCATCGGCTGAAGAGTAAAATAGATAATTCGAAGGTGAAATACAACTTCTTGGCAGACAGGCGGAAACTGGCCGAGGCAGTCACCGTTAGCTGCACAGGGAGTAGGACAAAGTTCATGGATACAGATGCGAGCTCAAGCTGAAGCTGTCAAAGACAGAGAGCAGGGAAAGGCTTTGAGGACAGAATCGGGCCTACTTGCCTGAACTGTAAAAATGGAGTAACTTAGCCATCTAAAGTCGGTGGCCTTTCATACTTAGGAATCGAATATCCAGCCCATTGATGGCGGATCTGACAGAGAACATGTCGATGGTAGACACACATATGTTTGCGTCTTAGAAACTGGAACTGGAGGGAACATACATGTACTTGTAACATGCATATAGAACCGTTGGGGTCCAAGATAGGGGACATAACTGATCAGGAAAATCCACATTTCCACATTAGTACCCATAAGCCCAGGACCGACTAGCTATAGTGTCTCACTTGCCCTTCTATCCGTTCTACGGAGGAACAAGTGATTAGACACCCCAGACCACAACAGTCCCGACTCTCTCTGGAATCACGTTGACAGGACTCGTACTTGTCCACAACAGGATCTGACAGAGACACGAGAAAAGTTGAAAATACTATTGTGCTCTAAAATGCAGTATACGTGCCGCAATAAGTAGGAAGATGCCTAACACAAATACGGTCAGCATAGTAAGAAATCCATAAACCATATAATGAGCTGTCATGGTATTAGACAGAGTAAACTACCCCCCCCCCTTCCCTTTCTATGGAAGCAAGGTGATTATATATAAAGAATATCTCTGGGTGTTTGCAGCAGCCCCCATACCTTAGCATGGACAGATGAAAGTTGTACATCTCAGGTGTAGTCGAGTTCTCTTCTCTGAAAAATCTCTCTCCATGTTTGTATTTGCATGTCTGTGCATACCTATATGACAAAGAGTATCTGTTCCCAAACAACAGCTGCATTTGTGTGTTGTGTCTAGGTGCTCGAGCATGAACAAAATAGAATAACAAGCGGCATTGTTGTTTGACCTTGTCGACCGTGTTCAGACTAAATCGCAGGAAGGAACAGAACGTAAAAACAACAACTTGTTCTGTGTGAAAGTACAGCGTGGCACAAAGCTTTAGGGTCCACCCATTCTCACCAGACATTGAACTGCTTATGTGGGCATCCTCGGGCCTTATGGATAGATAGATATCTCGAAGGTCATGCAGTGATCTACCCACCTTGACCAACTTTCCAGGTCATGTGGTTCATTGCTTCTACAGGCCTTACAGTGTCACTCTTTGCCACCAAATGTCTCGGGTAAATCGGAATCAGTTTATATTTACTAGTGTCTAAACTTGAGGTAATTAACAGGGTTTGGGGTCCATGTTGAGATGTCAGTTTGTGGCCTCGGAAAGTATGCGTAGTCCCCCGTCCCAGAACCCCTGATTCTCCGGGCAGGACCATACCGTAGGCCCCATCTTTATTTTTCATCAATAATTATGACAGGAGCATTGACAATAGAAAAAATAAATACATTAGACCAGAAAAATTAAAATTCAATGATGTCATTTTTGGATTATGAATTTCACAAACATAATTCTTATGCAACTGGAATTATTTTATTGCTTGAAACAGATATTTTTCAAGTTATTATTTATCCTGATCTTCTATCAACCCTACTAATAATAAATCTTATTAAAATAGTATAGTTTTCAGCCTCTTAATTGAAGAGTTTGTGGTCGATTTGATGTGGTTACCTTTAGCCAAGTGCCGCTGCAGCAGGTGGCAAGCTTGGGGAGGAGGGAGGCTTGGGTGGCGTCATTTGCTAATGAACATCAGAAAGTGTGCGCCATTGGTCACATTTGATTACTTTAGTCCGCCAGTCGGTGATGGCCAGTTCCAATGAGAAATATTTGGAGGTGGTCTTGTCTAGCTTTGGCAGTTCACCCATCAGTTCTAGCCCAGCATTCCAGGCACGATGCATTTTAAGTGACCTGCTCATGTCAGTGTCACTGTGCGGACTGCCCACCCTTCACCTCTTTCTGCCTGCCTTTTGTTGGATTAGTAAACATAAAACATCGAAGCAACAAAAAACTCTGAAGTAAACAACAAAATAGAGAACATGGCTTGGGAGTTTTAGCTGGACTGTTCCTGTTGGAGCAGGACCAAGACTGCTTGGCATATGGCTGTGTGACTGGGAATTTAAAAAAAAACAAAGCTTTATGAGTGGCCGAGCAAGCTCTTTCATCTCTTTGGTCATTTTGCTCCAGCGGGATCAAAATCAGTACCCCCCCCAGGAGTGGGCTCTCCGATTGGTGGGCAGCAACATCAGAAGACATTTTGTGGCTGTCAGTACAGGACACGGATTAGTCCCTGTGTACTGGAAAAGTTTAATAAATATCATACAAGTGGTAAGGTAAGGGTATCCCGATTATTTGGGCCAACCCCCACCCTGCACCTGAAATTCACCAGTTATTGTTTACTGAGCTAATTAGATTTGTGTCCCCACTATCCTCTGCTTATGACCGCACAGATTGCATCACTCGTGACATGTTCAATTACATCATTGATGATATATTTATTATATGAGCCAGATATAAAAACCGAAAGTTTTCTGCTTGTCTCACTTTCAATATGGCACTTTGTGCTACCACTATATTTTGTACTGCAACGTCTTTTAGTCAGCATAGATTGCTAGTTTGTGCTATACACCAGTACTGTTTGTGGGTATATTGGCAGATAATGCTCACTTTAAAGTAACTTGTTATACCTCTTAAGCTAGGTGTGGCTAGAGACACGTTTTCTGGAAATATGCCCTTCTGCTTTTGAGTTGGACTGACGGTCAATTTCAGCAGATGTCTTGTATCAGCAGATGTTTCTGCAAAGATCTGGAAGGTCTGAGTTGGATCTGCACATGACTTTCTTGGCCTGTTTTATCTCCTGCAGATTAAGTAAAGCTTGTATGAAGTAATGCCTAAACTGAATACCCTTGACACTGCCAGGCGGCCTTTTGCCAGTGAGTAATAACATATCACGCAAACAGTAGCTTGCTATTCGAGGAAACCATATCCTGTGATTTTATCTAAGAGGGGCGGGAATTACCCAAAAAGGCTAGCGAGATTTCTGGGTCAGACTTAGAATGTTTTGTTGAATTTAATACTGGTCTTGGTGATTACATTTTTTCCATGCCTTCCTGTTCACTCCTTAACTTGACATGTTAGAAAAAAGGGTTTGTCTACTTTGTTTTTTGGCATGAAAGGAGCCTGTTGAAATACTTCATTATTTCACGCTGTAGGGCCCTGCTTTGGAATGTTTGCATCAAAACTTCAATTGCTATGTTTACTAGGGACATAACGCAGGCTACTGTAGCCACTGGGCTTCAACCTCAGGCTGTGAACATCTGTGACATGCGGGAGTCTCGGGGGCTACTCAACATATTCTTCATGGGGGTATATATTTTGAATAACACCACTTATGCTTGCTTTGAATTCGTTAGTAGACTGGACAATAGGATATTTTCCACAGATGTGCACCTGCGTTCTGTAATAATTGCTTATTTTAAGCAACAGAAAATTCTGAGTTAAATTCTACTCTTTATTCCTCTGTCCTACCAAAGCTCTTACATTTCATGTTTGGGATGTGCCAGTGCCGTATTCAAAGAGATGTCCTGTTTGTTGGTTAAAAAGCGTCAGCTAGTCAATAAATCTGCAGCATGTCTATTGACTGGCCTACAATACTTTGATCATGTTCACCATAGAACAAAAGATAATATGGTAACTTGGTTTGCATTCCCCAAAAAGTTCTCCATCAAACTGGGGTCTAATTTTCTTTTAGATGAGCTGTAGCTTTGTGCTTCAGTTGCCCTATCTGCAGCTTGCAAAACCCACTTACAGTTCCTCTGTTGAGAGCAAACACTTATGGGTGACCCAAACGCCTGTTACCTGCCTCTATTACCCTGGAACACACTGCTAGCTAGATGACATCGAAAGCACGAACGGAGACTTAGAAAAACCATAAACCATGGCAGTCTCTTTGGTTTGCCAATAGAACGTCTCCTCAAACCGTAAGAAATTTTTCTTAAGTGCCACTTCAGCTAGTTGAAGAATGAAACTCGTGGGGACTCTGTGGGGTTGATTTCTAGTTTCCAAAAAGAATTCCATTGTCCCCAGCAAACTATGAGAACAACCAGTACAGGTTTTGTGACTGAACCATCACTTTATGAAGGCCTACATGTAAAGTCAATAGAAATAGCTGGTGCAGTTAGTATAAATCCTTCTTGATATGCTGATTATTTTCACAGTAACACGTTGATCATTATTTGATAACACTTATCATTCTTAAATGGTCCCCTTGGCCAGAAGAGCCAACCTGTAATCATGTTCTTACATTCTTTAACAGTCTGACAGGGCATCTGATAGTGCAAACATATTGGGGATAGTACAGTTAGTCTGGACTGTTAGATGATTACATGAATTGAGGCTGTACATCCGGGTTTCATCTCTGTAATTCATAAACATAGCTATGAAGTAATACCCTTGTCACATGTGAGATCTTAAGTCTTCTGACTTTTACCCAAAAGCATTTGGCTTTGAGAGGTGGTCACACCAACCTTTTTTATACGAAAAGATGGAATGGCTAAAATGCACAGGATTGGATGGAGGTTTCACACATTACATCAAGCTGCTTGGCAGTTAAGGCCACCTCTATGTTCTATTGCGTTATTAAGTGCAATGCTGCGATGCTGCAATGTGAGGTTCTGCATCATCGTCTAGGAGGCTGTTGATGAGGAGAGCTTGCGATGCATAGCTCTGCGTCGGGGATGCATCACACAAAGGCTGGTCCTGTAGAAGCTGTGGGGCATAAGATGCAAAGTCTTCTGTCGTCGTAGAGGCTTCCGTCAACAAGAGGTTTACGATGCAAGGTTGTGTATCAGGGATGCTTTGCACCACAGCAACGTCTAGATAATTCCCTTTGAAGTCCTCAGTCCTTTGCAGGACACAGCCTATTCAGGTGCAAGTGAGGGGTGCCCATCTCTGCCCACTCCCTAATCCTGTCAGTGATGGCCCATCCAGGCACACCTAATCTCTCTATTGTGTTTGACTGCCTAGGAAGAATACACAAAGACCAACTGCCAACTACACCAAGTCATGTAACCCAGAGACAAGCTGCATACACTAAATGGGTAAGGCAGGAAAATGACAACTTTCTAAAAGTAATAGCAACAAGGGGTTTGGCCCTAGGCAGCTGGACGGGTCCATATTAAACTAAGAGCAAGAAGTGTCCTAGCCTTCACCTTTCAAATGCTGCTACATTAATTTAACAGACTATGAACCAACAATTCAATTGATATTGGCTTAAGGCATTTATTTGCTGCTCATTTCTATTTACTTTACTCCACATTTGAATCATGGGTCAGAGAAGTTAGATGCATTTCAGTCTAGAACAAATTACACTTATTTATGCCACAGATCAAACAAAAACATACAAACCTTGTGGTGAAGTAGTGTGAAATAATACATGAACAAGTGATACAAACCAACAAATTATAAAAACATCATGTCACCAATCTTAATTCACAAACAAAGCTGCTACTTGGATATCCTTTAACATCCACATTGTAGAACTGAGTTAAGTAGCTGCTATCACGGGGAACAAAACAATCAAACCCAGTAGTGAGAGAATTAAAAAAAACATTTCCACTGGGCGGAAAAAGTTAATCAAATACAATAGTCCCCATGTTGTGTAATGCCGACGCGTTTCGATTCCCAGGGTGGCTTATGGGATTCTCTTCAGGGCGTGGATTGGTTTATCTAAAAAATAAAGGGGGGATAAGTTGAACCTGTGAAGGGGCTCTACACTTCCAATTTACTCACACTACAAAATAATGTTTTATAAGTACTTGATCGATTTGCGTAAGCAATTTGTGTGTTGCTGGTGAAAAGATGCAAGTTAAAATGTGAGTATCACGACCTAAAATAAGAAGGGATCTACCATCAGTCACATGCTGGGTTTTAGTGGTTTTCATTATTTTATGGCTGGAAGGAAAAAAGAAGAAGGGGCACTTACTTGCGCCAATCGGGCGATACTTCTACCAATGCAGTAGTTATGCTTGTTGGCTGTAAATGGAAGCCCAGTTGAGCTTTCATGGGGTGATCTATGAATGGAAATGAGCACCACGTCATTGAATTGCATTAACAGTAATATGGCACATTGTTGCTTTATAAGCTACAGGCAACACTAACTTATGCCATGCCGGCGAAGTCGGATATTTTGCTCGATGCCGTTCCACAGCTTGTTTTGTCAGTGGTGGTTGATTGCTTTAAAGTTCACAAAAAACAGACCGCATTGCGTCTCTCTGTGCTGAACAAAAACCGAGATATCTGCTTGTGTCTTGTTCTATGTGAGAGTTTTTAAATGTCCCCAAGTTTAAAAAAGTATGTGGACTTACTTGTATTCAGTTAAGCAAGTCTTCTAGTGGTGCCTCATTCCCAGTTTCAATCACTAAACTCACATCCTGGTCACTGAACTTTTTTTTTTTTTAAAGGGAGGTAACTTACCCCCATTGCATTATGGTTAAGAGAGTTTATAATGTATAAGGGAGGTACAACAAGTAAACGGCGGGGAGAAACCCTACCAGTCTCTATCAGAATTTTATGTAAGCATTGATATTAAGATCTGTCTTTTGATTTCCTACGAATGTATGGATCATGGTGCACATTGGAAATGCAAAACCTGGACCGGAACGGTTTTTGCATCTACCCATTTCAGACATTTCGTTCAGTCCTTTGGTGATACTATTGAAATGGGCTATCATATAAGCTTCTTTTCTTAATAGTGAAGCCTCAGTGTCACCCCCTCTTGGTAGTGGTTTTGTAACCGTTAGCACGATCCATTTGAACTCAAGTTCGCGGTGGTTGGAGTCAATAAAGTGGTTTACCATAGGTGCTGTTATCATTTTTTGTTTTATTCTTGAACGATGCTGCGCTACAGGTTGACGAACTTGCGTAGTTTTACCAATGTAAATCTTTGGGCAGGGACACACAATTGCATAAATTACGTTTTTTGTTTTACAGTTAGAGAACTGTTTCCTTTTCCACTTAATGCCATTGTGTGTGAAGTCAGTACCTGCAATCGTACTGCTACAGTTTGTTCTGGTGCCACATTTATGGTGGCCCATCAACGGCTTCATGATGAACAATGATCTGTTTTTTTTTTTTTACCGGAAGGGGGTAAATCTGCTCTTACGATTCTTTGTCCAATGCTCATGTTTTTCTTCATCGTGAAGAGAGGGACATCAATCCGTAATTCAGAATTTTGTATTAGGGGCCAGTTCTTTCTTATGATTGACCAGAATGCATTAGTGTGGGGTTCATAAGTCGAGACGCACACTAACTTCTCCATCTTTGGTTTAACTTTTTTGATAAGCAAAGACTCTCTTGGTGTACACCATGCTCGTTTAAATGCACGTTTCAGCAATTTTTTTTCGGGAACCCAGATCCTTCATTTGTTTGCAAAATGCCTCTCCATGTATTTAAAAATCATCATTGCGGTAACAGTTCCTTCGGATCCTAAGTAGTTGCCCGTAGAGAAGATTATCTTTAAGGTTCCTAGGATGTAAACTGCGATAATGCAAGATGGCATTCTTCTCTGTCTCTTTTTTGTGAAGCGTAGTGGCAAATTTGTGCAGATCGGGCAAGACATCAACATCAAGAAACGTTAATGTTGTACAACTCTTAGTTAGCGTGAACTGGATATCTGGGTGCCGATGGTTAAGTCAATCATGAAATTTGTTCAGTTCTAACTCCGTCCTGCTCCAGAGACACCACACGTCATTGATATAACGATACCATTGAGTAAGGTTCTTCTTGTATGGGTTGATGTTATATACAAATTTGTCCTCGTACCTAACCATGTAGAGTACGGCCATTTCTGGGGCGAAGGGACAACCCATGGCAGTCTCTTTGGTTTGTCAATTGAACGTCTCCTCAAACCGTAAGACATTTTTCTCAATTGCCACTTCAGCTAGTTGAAGAATGAAACTCGTGGGGACTCTGTGGGGTTGATTTCTAGTTTCCAAAAATGATTTCATTGCTTCCAATGCTTCTTCTTGCGGGATCTGGGTATACAAAGATACCACGTCGACGGAGACAAGCCATTGCTGCGATTGATCGTAAGGGGTATCCTCAACTTTATTAATAAAGTCCATAGTATCCCGTAGGTATGAGGGCACCTCAGGTAATAACTCTTTGAGGAATGTGTCCACATATTTAGAGATAGGTTCAAGTATCGAGTCACACGCCGATACTATTGGTCTCCCTGGGGGTTCCGGTAGTTGTTTATGGATCTTCGGGAGGAAGTATATAACTGGAGTTCTTGGATGTTTTTTGATCAAAAATTCACACTCCTTCATCCCAACAATCCCTTGATTGAAGCCTGCCATGACTATTTGGCTAATTTGCTCCATAAGTTCTCGTAAAGGGTCCTCTTGAATCGGTCTATAGCAGGAAAGATTGTTGAACTGCCTGTGTCCTTTGTTTAAATACACTGTTTTCAGCCAAACAACCACCGCTCTATCTTTGTCGGCCTGTTTAATAACTGTAGAGTCATCATCCTTCAAGGCTAGAATCGCTCTGTGTTGCGCACTGGTCAGATTCTGTGTCTTACCACATTTTCTCTTCTCGAGTTGTTGAATGGAAGAAAGCACTACCTGCTCAAATGCCAAAACTTCTTTGGGTACAGTATGTGCAGGTGGGGTGAAGCTGGACTTATTTGCCAAGCCTGACGGTTCCGAAACAAGGTCTCCCTGGAGGAAAAGAATGCCTTCAGTCGAGTTTTGCGGAAGAATTCCATTGCTTCCATTTTAAGTCTATTGTAGTCTGGACGGGATGTTGGTACAAATTTCAATCCTAATTGAAGAACTTGTTCTTCGTTCGTCAATTGCTTAGCTGATAAATTCACAATAATTGTCTTAGTTATGTTTTGTAGAATTGGCGATGTGTGCGCATTTCCTAAGGCTGGGTTTTGAAGCAAACCTTCTTTTGTTGTCCCTTCTCAAAAACGAATTTTGCCTGGATTGGTTTCAGCTGGATGGACCTTGGCCTGCATCGGATTCACTTGTAGACTCTGAAGAAGATGCTTCAGATAATGTCTGAAACCTGTTCCTGGATCGGCCTTGATACTGTAACAGAGCCCTTCTTGATTCTGCTTTCATGTAAAAATCTGCTTTTAAGTACGGGTAAACTGACTCCAAGCTAAATGTTTTGATGTCCTTCTCAAGTTTAGCTGATTTGAAATTAATTGTATTGTCCTTGAATGTAGTGAGTTCCTTTTCAATCTTCTCCAAGAGGGATTTGGCTTCACTGGTAGTATGATTGTCTTTAATTGCTTGAGTGAGTTCTGCCAGTTCTTCAGCTTCTTTCACACAAATGCGTTGTGCTGTTTCAATTGTCCTGGCTGCATTTAGTGCTGATACAGCTAAAGCCTCTCCTATACTCTGGGTCGTCCATGAATATTACAGGTACATTTTTGACCTGCAAACGCCAAGGTATTATGCCTGCTTTTAGATTTTCTAGAAGAACAAAGCCATGCAACTCCGTTCTTGTATGTTTTATGTGGAGGCACATTCGTTTCTCTGACTCATTTTGCTCTCTCGCTGATGTGCTTAAGGAAATTGTAGAAAAAGGGAAAGGTGTAGAGACAAGTCTTTGGATATGTTCTTCCATGAATGACAACGTAACTCTCTGACATCATTTTTGCGCAGTGTCAAACCCAATATGGGCTGCACTGACACACCCTGACTGGTGAGTGATCACTAAATTGAATCAAATGGAAACCCTCGCGGATAATTATCCGCCTGTGAATGTAATAGCAACAAGGAGTTTGACCCTAGACGGCTGGACGAGCCCGTATTAAACTAAAAGCAAGAAGTGTCCTAGTCGTCACCTTTCAAATGCTGCTACATTAATTTAACAGACTATGAACCAACAATTCAATTGATATTGGCTTAAGGCATTTATTTGCTGCTCATTTCTATATACTTTACTCCACATTTGAATCATGGGTCAGATAAGTTAGATACATTTCAGTCTAGAACAAATTACACTTATTTATGCATCAGATCAAACAAAAACATACAAACTTCGTGGTGAAGTAGTGTGATGTAAAAAATAATACATGAACAAGTGATACAAAACAACAAAATATACAAGCATTATGTCACCAGTCTTAATTAAAAAATAAAGCAGCTACTTGGAAATCCTTTAACCTCCACATTGTATAACTGAGTTAAGTAGCTGCTATCACAGGGAACAAAACAATCAAACCCAGTAGTAAGACAAATAAAAAAAACACTGGGCGGAAAAATGTAATCAAAAACAACAGTTCCCATGTTGTGTAATGCCGACGCGTTTCGATTCCCAGGGTGGCTTATGGGATTCTCTTCAGGTCGTGGACTGGTTTATCTAAAAAACAAAGGGGGCATAAGTTGAACCTGTGAAGGTGCTCTAAATTGGATACAGAAAATGGAGAGAGGCAGGCGATAAAAGTTGTGGTAAAGAACCTCCCTAGGCTGTCAGGTCTAACAGTCGTGCAACAGATGGTGCATGCTCTGTTTAATAGTCTCGACTTAAAAAGGTCTGCATAAACTGTGTAGTCTCTGTGATCTGATAAATCATCTCCACACCATACTTTGATAGAGCTGTAACTCTGCAGTCACTTTGTCACAACTCAGATATGGGATGAGTAGGAAGGTAGGACGGTGCCAGGGGAGTCACCTATTGGCATCAACTTGCTTAGGGAGCATAGGAGACATAGGCAAGACTAATGGAAGTGGAAGTTCAAAGAGCCGAGGATCTCCCGGAGATACAGGGGAATTTGCCAGTCGTCTACATGCACCTCCACAGAAGGAAGTCTGAGGGTGAGAGTGTGTGAGATCCCAACCCAATCAAATATGCGGAGCAGAGCTGGTATGGAATCCAACTCTACAGGCCAGCATTTTGATCTGCTCCAGCCTTTGTATAGTGGGCAATCCAGGAGAATTCTTGTCAGGGGCCGCAAACCTGCATAGTATAATGTATGAATATCTTAAAATGCAGGTTGCTGACCATTTTAGATGTAAGCCAAGTTGTGGCATCTTTTATTGCCTTCTAAAAACAATTATTTTGTATCTCCAGATTAATATGTGTGTTTCTGATATATTCTAAATTTGTTATATTTACAGTGGGACAGGAGGTCCTGCCCTCCTCTCTGCACAGTTGAGTAGCTCTTTAAAATGGAGTGGAAGCAGTGGGTTTAATGGAAACTGCAGATGCAGAGGATTTGAAGTAAACACAGTGTTCACCTTCATAGGCGAAGTCCAGGATTTGGTATATTGGGATGTGTTGCGCCCACAGCATGTGTGACCTGCAGCATGCCTTCAGCAGGTGCAGCACCAGGAGAGGCAAGAGTGTGGCTCTTGGCCCACTGCATACTACATCATTCCACTGATATAAAGGAACAAAATATTAGGTGTGTTTTTTGAGAGATAACATGTTTGTTGTCCTTGGGAACGAAGTGGAATTCCTAAGTATGGTATGTTTAAAGGTCCCACTGTCTTCTTTGTGTTTGAAAACTATAATTTGCTGGTAGTTCAGCTTTGATTGAATTCGTGAAAGAATGTGGCAACTCCCACATCTCAGTGTGTATGAACTTCAACTGCTTCTGACTTAAACAATTAAAAACAAACATCGAACCTTGGAGATCGTTTAACACTGACCTCAAACTATTTGGGTGAGGCCTTGCTTTCATCAAAAACAGATTGAATAATATCAGTGCATTGTAGCCATCTGTCTTTGCTTGGAGAGCCGACAAGAACACAGCAAGAATGATGGAATAACCCTCAGACAGTATAGAAACTGCTTATTGTCTGCTCCTTGACTGTTCTAACACAGTCCCTCTTCGTTTTTGTGATAAATTGGTGGTTTAGCCTCAGGGAATACTGTTCTGCCTTGTTGCTACCAATAACACCGAAAGGGCAAAATAGGGAGGGGATGTAGCCTTACAGCTAGCACTGCCGATTTTGATGCTGGGGAACCAGGTTCGAGCCTCAGCATCGGCTCAAAATCCTGTGATTTGGGGCAAATCACTTAATCTCCCCGCGCCCGCCATATAATGAATGTGTCCTTGGGTAACGTAGCTTGTGCTCATGTAAAGCGCTCCAATACCTTCGGACAGAGTTCGCGCTATATAAATCTGCCAAAAAAAAAACACGTTGTGGGGTCACGAGGAGAGAGGTTGTTTATATTAGCAACCATTCGATTTGATAACTTTAATGTGTATCTTTGGGAACTTCCTTATGAATTTTTAAAGGCCACAGCAAAGAATGCAATACATCGATGTACGGTTTCTAGTCAGAATCTATGTACTAATAAAGTTAAAGAACCTGACTAGTTTGTTAAACCATTAATTCCTGGAAAACAACGTTTTTGTCCTTCTGGAAATGCTGTAATGTAACTCTATGGCTAGCTGTATGTTGATCTCGAAGGGTGTGAAACAATGTACATATCTTAGCCCATCAAACGTGCTGACCTGGCCTCAACTGCATCGAAAAAGGTTTCTCTTGAGTTTAAATTTTTTAAATTGGAAAGAAGGAGTAATTTCGCAGATACCGCTGGAATTTGCTAGGAAGGTTGCTCTTAACCCCTTAGCTGCTGTACCCCCCACCCAACCAGTGCTAAGCCCTTTTTTGTCTATTAGGCATAGTTAGGGCTTAGGGCTCCATAACTTTTTTTCCACATAAGGGTATGTAGGCCAAATATGCAGCCTTTTTTTCCAACATTCTCATGAGTCTAAAGGTACCCAGGGTTTGTGGATTCCCCTGGAGGGGACAGAGAAATCAGCCAAAACATAGATTTTGATAAAATGGGATAAAAGTGCTGCAGAAGTGCTGCAGAAGAAAGCATCTAATTTGTTTCCTGCAAATGGCATCAACAAAGGGTTTGTGATGCTAAAATCACTATGTTCTCAGCTATCAGGAATATGGAGACTTGAATCAGAAAACCAAATTTTTTAACACAATTTTGGCATTTTAGTGGGAGATAGCCAAGTTTTCATGCTTTCAACCTCCTTCCAGTTTCTGGTGGAAACAGGTGTGAAACCCATACTGGATCCCGGAAAGCTATACATTTCTGAAAACTAGACAAAAAATTGAATTCAGCAAGGGTCAATTTTGTAAATATTCAAGGTTTTCCTTTAAAATGTAACAGATGAAATAAAAAAAAAATTGAAATTGAGTTTTTTAAAAACCAACCATTTGAATATTTGTTTTTATCTGTAACTTCTTACTGTGGCGGATTTTCAAAAGCAATATACCGTTTGGTCCGCTTGACCCTTCTGGTTGTGGAGATATATAGGGATTGTAGGTTCTCCAAGAACCCAAGGCACCCAGAGCCACCAGTCGATCTGCACCATAAAATAGATTTTCATTGTGTACCGACTATACAGCAATTCATATGGTAAATTCTAAAGAATGGAAAAAGGCTATGAAGGAACACTTTGTATTTCTGAAATGTACACCAGATACTGAGTTTTGGAGCAGTGGTTGTGTGTACATCCCTGAATGTATCGGTATCCTTACTGGCATGCATTTCAGAGGGCATTTTGCAAAATGTTTACTGTGTTACACACTTGCTTACATTTAAAAGGCACAAATGTAGAGATATTCAATTGGTAATAGCAACGTTTTTCTATTCTATATTCCCATGCCTCCAGAGAAAAACAGTGCCTCACTTGTGTGGGTAGGCCAAGTGCCCGCGACACGAAGGTGCTCCAAACCCAATGTAGGCACACCCCATTTTTCCACTGAAAAATGTGTTTTTTGCAATGTGGGTAGCTGTGGCTTTTGGGCCCCATCTCAGTTGGTACCTAGGGAAACCTAGCAAACAAGCACACTTTTGAAAACTAGACACACAGGGGACTCCAGGGTCGAGTGATTTGCTTGGTTCTCACCAGGTTTTTGTTACCCAGGATCCCTTGCACTGCTAAAACTTTGCCTAGAAAAAAATAATTTTCTTTGCATTTCTGTGAAGAAAAGTCCTTGATTCTACAGTCAGCCACAGATTTCCTACCACCCAGCTTTCCCCTAAATCTCCAGAGAAAATGGTGCCTCACTTGTGTGGGTAGGTCAAGTGCCCACAACACAAAAGGGTGCCATGTGCAACATAGACTCATCACATTTTTCCACTGAAAAACAATGTGTTTTTTGCAATGTGGGTAGAGTATCTGTGGATTTTGGGCCCCAGTTCAGCCTGGCACCTATTGAAACCTACCAAACTAGCACATTTTTTAAAACTATACACCCTTGTGAGTCCAGGGTGGGTGACTTGCATGGCTCTCACCAGGTTTTCCTTAACCAGAATCCCCTGCAAAGCTCAAGTTTTACCTAAAAACATACAGTTTCCTTGCATTTCTGTGAGGGAAAGTCCTGAAATCTGCAGGCAGCCAGAAATTTCCTACCACCTAGCGTTCCCCCAAGTCTCTTGAGAAAAACAGTGCCTCACTTGTGCCGGTGGGCCAAGTGCCCGCAACAGGGAAGGGCACAAAATGTATTGTGGAGACATTAAAATGATCTATCAAAAAACTACCTGGTTTTGCAAGGGGGGGCACGTGTCGTTTTTGGTCCTGAGCTTGGTGGCCTTCTAGAGAAACCTACCAAAGCCAGAAATTTAAAAAACACTACATGCCTGAGGAAGTCCAGGGAGGTATGGCTTGTGTGGATACTCAAAGTTGTCTTACCCAGAATGCCCTGCAAAGGTGTAACACTGAATGAAAACACTATTATTTTTCTGTGTATTTCTGTGATGTAAACTACATGAACGTGCAGTAATTACAAAATTCTGACACACCTGGAGGCGCTAGGTGGCGCACAGCGGAATGGCTGCCTTCGGGTGAAGCTCCCGCAGCCCAGCGAAGAAATCCTTCAAAATCCTTCCTGACAGTCGTCTTTTGCTGCCTACACGGGCCTGTGTGGGCGGCCCGACATCCCTACCGCAGCCTGAGCGCTGTTCTATCCTTGGTGGCCCGGCGATATCGGACTGAGGAGCCGCTGCGAGCTGCGCCGGCTGTGGCAGACGTCCCACTGGAGCCGCGACCGGGAGGCTGCTGTGACGCGAGGCCGGTGCTTCCCACGTGGGTGACAGGCCTCGCCTCCGGATCCGAGGCTGCGGACGGCGGCCCTGCGGCGTGCCTGCGGGGTTCGCTGTAGCCCACACTGGATACCCCTGGCCGGGGGCGAGAGGACGGCCTGGATGGCAGCGTGATGCCCGACGGGCGCGGGCGCTGGTGAGTGGCGCATCCGGCTGAGGTCGCGGCTGAGGCGGCCGCCTTCCCTGCCCGCGCCGGATCCTTGCTGCGGCGTGCTGCTGCCTCGTTCGCACCAGCTTGTGCGGATCTCTCGCCCCCCCCCCCGCTGGTGCCTGGCTGCCTGCCCACTGGGGGCGTTTGAATGTCCGACGGATCGGCGGATCGGAGGAGGTGCGGGGCCCGGAGGGACTGCTGCCTGGTGCGCTGATTACTGGCCTTCCTGCGCCGGGGCCTCCATTGTGGAGCCTACGCTGGGGAGAGACGGGACTGAGAAGGGAGCCATTGACCTGAGGGTGCTAGACGGCGGTGCATGCTGTCTCCCCCTGTCTGGCGGGGCACGGTTGCGGGTCCTGCGTGTGGGGCTCGCCTTGGATCCTTTTTGCCCCCACCTACCTGGCTCTTCCCTGCTGGCGATCCGCGCAGGGGTCATCCTGTTCGCTCAAGGAGCATTGCTACCAGCTGTGGAGGTGAGGGGTAAGCTTGGGGGATCGCGTTCGGTCCCGGGGGCGGCGGCTGGTCCCCAGCGGGGTCCCACGTAGCAGGTGGAGGGGGTTGAACAGGGTGCTTATGGTTGATCCTGTGACCCGCTGTACGATCTGGAAGCTTCCCCCCTCCCCTGAGCTGCCGCTCCCCCCCTTTTTTGCTGCTTGCCCCCGAGGCCCACCCGAACACGCCCCCGATCCTGCTGTGGGAGGCTTGGCAGTGCCGCCATGGGGAAGCCGGACAGCCGTCAGCCTCGCCTTACTTTCGAGACCAAGAAGCAGACCAGGTCGCAACCGGAGGCCGCTGCGGCGGGGTCGACGTCGGTGGAGGACCCGCCGGGGGAGGATGTCAAGTCCATACTGCTGGACATGCGGCAAAGTCTAGCGACCATAGTTGACAAAATGGATTCCATGCAATCCCGCATGGACTCGATTGTGCATAAGGTTGACAGCCATGGCCCGGTGGTACAGGAGGAGCGGAAGAAATTTGTCCAGGTCAAGCATAAACTGCGTGCTGCACAAATTGACTATGCGCTTCTTTACCCGGCCCGCCTGCGCATCACGCATCAAGGGAAACAAATTTTTTGCACTAAACCCCAACAGGCGGAGGAGTTCTTGAAGCGACTCAAGAAACGTGACCAGGACTGCCCCTCATCGCCGGCATCAGGATGATGGTGCTGGATTGTTGACCTGTCGACTCTGAGACTGTTGCCTGTCAGCTGGTAAGGTGTTGCGCGTGTCTGCCATTGTGGGACTTGATACAGGGACCCATGGACCTAACTGTGTTCACTGTGAGGGGATGTTAGCGGAGTTCAGCAATTCTTTGGCTTGCTCTAGACTCTCAGGACTTCATCGTCTTGCTGGGCGCCCTTTTGTCCATGGAGAGGGTCCGGCCCCCGGGCAGGGCGCACTCTTCTGGATCGAGGGGTTACTGTGTATTCACCTAGACTGTCCTCCCAAGGGTATTACCCACTTGACTTTAAGTTTACATGTTGCTCCAATATGGCATTTGCTATAGACGGAGTTTGCTTCGGGGAGGGGGTGAGGGGGACTGTCCAGATAGCATGTTTGGGATGCTGCTGTGGGTGGGGGGTGGGGGGGGGGGAGTCGGGGATTTGTTATGTATGCTAGTTTTGAATGGGATGTGGCGCTGTTGGCATGGTCTTCTTCACATGGTTCGGGGGGCGGCGGTTGCATTGTATTGCTGTGTTTGAGTCTTCTGGTTTTCCATGAGTGATCCGCAGACACGTAGGGACTCTACTGGGCAGCTTAACTTTTTATCCTGGAATGTGAGGGGCCTGGGGGACCACAGAAAGCGTAGACACGTCCTGGCATACCTGGATAGGCATCACATAGGGGTAGCCTTTCTTCAGGAGACGCACCTAGACCCCTCCAGGCCGGTGTTGTTTGCGTCGCGTTGGGCTGTGCACCGTACCTTCTCCTCTTACTCCACCTATTCGCGTGGGGTGGCCATCCTCATTAGGAAACATACCCCTTTTGTGCAAATGGGCGAGCGGATGGATCGGGAGGGCAGGTATTGTGTTGTCTGGGGGCGCATGGGCGTGGATACACTCACTTTGGTGTGCTATTATGGTCCCAACATAGATGATCCGTCTTGCCTTCAAACACTATGGGGAGAGATTTTGCGTATCGGTTCCACTTACCTAGTGTGGGGAGGTGACTTTAACATAGCTGTTGACCCCGAGAGGGATAGGGCGAATCCGAGCCCACACCACTACTCCCGCTCGCAGGCATATGTGCATGACCTTCTTACTGAGCGTCATTTACTGGACACGTGGCGTTCTAGGCACCCGGCGACAAGGGAGGGCACGCACTGGACTGCCGCACACTCCACGTGGGCGAGACTGGACTATATCCTAGTTTCCCCGGGGCTTGCTCCCACGATAGGCTGTGTAAAACACCTTGCTCGCACATACTCCGATCATGCCCCGGTCCTGCTGAGCGTTGAATTGACTGACCTCGCTGGCTCCCCGATGTCGTGGAGACTGCAGCCAACTGCCCTGCTGGACGACGTCTTTAGATCCGAAATTGCACAGGAAATTGAGAGCTTCTTCCAGCGCAACGGTGGCACGGTGGATAGTGTTGCCGTGGTGTGGGAGGCTTTTAAAGTCACAATTAGAGGACTGTGCATCTCGAAAGGGGTGGGGGTCCTCAAGGTTCTGCGTAGCACCCTTCGTAAACTCGAGACTGACCTGAAAGACTTGGAGACTGCCCCCACGTTTCATACTGATGCTGGGGCGCAGGCCCGCTTCCGGGAACTACTGACCGACTATAAAGAAACTGCGGACAGAGAGGTTCGGTTCAGGGGGAAATACTTTCAGGCTCGTAGGTACGGGGAGGGGGAGCGCCCGGGTAAATACCTAGCTTGGGCAATCCGGCCGCCCCGTTTTAACAACCAAATCCTCGAGATCCAGGGTGGTTCGGGGGAGCTCCATAGGGACACCCGGTCTATCATGCAAACATTCGTTGCTCATTATACTGAACTATACTCCTCCGCTCACACTGAACCGCCGGAGCTGGCTCCCTATTTGGGAGAGATCACATTGGGATGGCTCTCTGATGCACAGAGGAAGTTCCTCATGGCACCGCTTGGGATTGATGAAATTCGTGAGGCCATCATGCAAATGGCCTCGGGGAAAGCCCCTGGACTCGACGGGCTCCCGATCGAGTTTTATAAGTCGTACATAGATATCCTTGCCCCGATCTTGAAAGTGGTGTTTGAGGAAGCCCACACGCTGGGAAAGCTCCCCCCTACCATGAGAGAGGCCTTGATTACCTCCCTTTTGAAGCCGGGCAAACCGGCGACCTCCCCTGACTCCTACCGGCCTCTGTTCCTCCTTAACTGTGACGCAAAGATCCTCTCTAAAACTCTGGCTAACCGGCTGACGCTCCTTATGGAGGGGCTAGTACTCCCGGATCAGTCGGGCTTCATACCGGGCAGGGCAACGTCGCACAACCTGCGCACGCTGTTTGCCACTTTGCAGAATGTGGCCCCCAGCCTCCAGATGGTGGCCGTCTTTTTGGACGCGACGAAGGCATTCGACTCCCTGGAGTGGGATTACCTGGTAGCGGTGCTGACTAGTATGGGTTTTCCCCTGGTTTTCCTGGGCTGGATAGCTATCCTTTACAGTGGCCCTTGTGCCAGGGTCTTGATCAATGGTAGGACATCGGAGCCCTTTGGAATCGCCCGTGGGACCAGGCAGGGGTGCCCCTTATCCCCTCTCTTGTTTGCGCTGGCGCTGGAGCCCCTCGCCTCGCGGTTGCGACAGCGTCATCAACATCGGGCGCTGATCTGCGAGCAGAGGCAGCTTCTGCTGTCGCTCTACGCAGATGACAATACTTTGTATGTGCGGGACCCCCAAAATAACCTGAACCCGCTACTCCGGGAATTCATCACGTACGGTGAGATGTCGGGCGTACGAATCAATTGGTCAAAGTCTCAGATCCTCCATTTGACGGATGGATGTCGGAAGTTCTCACTTGACTATCCCATAGAATGGTGTGAGTCTGACGTAAAATATCTCGGCATTAAGATTTCTCGTGACAGGGAAGAACTGATGCGTTCTAATTACGGTACGGCGTTGACACAGGTCTCCTCCTGTGTGGACCGCTGGATTGCGCTCCCCCTCTCGATGGCAGGACGTGCTGCCTTGATTAAGATGGTGGTGCTCCCTCGACTTTTATATTTGTTTATGAACATTCCCTTCCCCCCGGGCCGGCATTTTTTCAATCGCCTACGCTCGGAATTGATTCGGCTTGTTTGGGGTGGGAAGAGACCTAGGCTGAAGTGGGCTGTGATGACCTCTCCCTACTCACGGGGGGGTTTGGACATACCGGACCTGGAGTTATATTACTATTGCGCTCAAGCGCACTATGCATTTTACTGGTTCCACCCCGTTGCATTTATGCCCCAACTCGCTGCGGAGGACTGGCTGGCGGCTCCTCTGCCTCTGCGCGGCCTGCTGCATAGTACTCTCCCTCATAATATCTCGGATTATAACGCATTGCAGGGAACGGTGCGGGCATGGCTGGAGATATCTAAGCGAGTGGCGAGCTCGTTCTTGTACTCGCCCCTTCTCCCCATTGCCTACCACCCGCAGCTGCCCCTTCTACAAGAAAGATTGTTTCTAGACTTGATTCGCAAATTGGGGATTCAGAGGTGGGGAGATCTGTTCTCTGCTGGGCGCTTCCGCGACCGGGAACACTTCTTCGACGGGTACGCGCCTACCCCTCTGGAGCTTTTCACCTACATGAGACTGAGGCATGGAATGCGGTCCATATTGCAGATATTTCCGGCGGAGCCCGAAATCACTGGCCCATTGCATAGAGTCCTACAGGCGTCCTCGCCCTCCCACCTGGTCTCCATACTATACCACACCGTTCGCTCTGACGCTGCACTTGACACCTCACGGGCCCGTGGGGAGTGGGAGCGGGAGTTGGGGCTGGAGCTGGGGGATGACAGGTGGTCGTACTGTTGCATACAGACAGAGCAGATTTCTGCGAGCAGTAGACACCGTGTCATTCACTTTAAGTTCCTGAACCGCCTGTACTGCACACCGGTCACCAAGTACAAATTTAAGCTGCAGAACTCGGATAACTGCGAGAGGTGTCATGCCCCACATGCAGACTTCCTGCACTTATCCTGGGATTGCCCCGCAATTCAGACCTACTGGACCCAAGTGTATGCTGCCGTTTCGCAGATGGTGGACCTGCTCCTTGAGCCCGAACCGGTGCAGGCGCTATTGGGTTATACCAAACATATTCCGCGAGCGAGCCGCAGGTTTGTCACAACGACGCTGCTGTTGGCGAAACGGCGAATAGCATGCCGGTGGGGTAGGGGGAGGGCCCCGAAATTTAAGGAATGGCTTAAAGACCTTGTCTACTGCCAAGAGCAGATACTGACATACTCCGACCTGCTCCCGGCTCGATCCCGTCCCGCTGATGTTTGGGGACCATTACAATGTTACCTACTGCAATACCCGGGAGCCCTGACGGAGGATGCTCCCCCTCTGGCCCATGACGACATTGCTTCTGATGCTCATGACGCACATCCTGTGCAAGGTGACGGATGAGCTGTTGCAGACCTGTGGGGGCGAGGGTTGTGTTCATGTGTCCCCTGGCTTCCCCTTCTCCCTGAACAGCTACTCTGATCTTTCTTCCATGATTCCCATGCCATGATGATTGGTTTGCATGCCTGTTACACGTGCTATAAGGGTAGCGGTCACGCCCTGGGAGAGGTACAATGCATGGGGGAGCTCCACCTGAGGGCCCCCCATGCCTACATCGATCGCTTAACTTGTGTATGGCTCTGCTGCCAGCTGTTCATGCCCACTGTCCCTGCGCCAAGACTCATGCTACTTTATGTTTTGCTGTTCCCGTTCCCCCCGGAAATGCACTGGATGTACTGCTGTGATGATTTAGACCTTGAAATGCTACTGAAGTTCGCTTATGACTGACTGTGTGACTGTAATGTTTTGGTACAAAATTCAATAAACAAAGTTTAAAAAAAAAAATAAAATAAAAAAAAATTCTGACACACCTGCATTCTCCCATGTGTCCCGATAAAAACGCAACCCCACTTGTGTGCCCGAGCCTGGTGCCTGCATCAGGAATGGATCACACCAGGGTCAACATTAGTCCAAACCTGGACATTTCTGAAAACTAGACACTCGGGGGAGTGCAGGGAGGTGTAGCTTGCGTGGATCTCTCCGTTTTCTTGCCCAGAATCCCCCGCAAACATCAAATATAGCTAAAAAGTCACATTTTTTTACACATTATTGTGTAGGAAAGCTGTGGGATCACTGGGATGTCACAAATTTCCTACCACTCAGCATCCCCCCAGGACTCCCCCGGGTGTTTCGTTTCCAGAAATGTCTGAGTTTGGTAGGCTTTCCTAGATCACCGCCGAGCCAAGGACCAAAAAAACGCAGATGCCCCCGCTTGGAAAACCAATTTTTTTTGTGATAGTCAATTTTGATGCCTCCACAATACTTTTTTGGTCCTTACCTGTTGAGGGCTCTTGGCCTACCCACACAAGTGAGGTAGCATTTTTATCGGGGGAGAACTGTGGGATGTCAGGGTGGTAGGAAACCTGTGGCTCCATGCAGATTCCTTGTGTGTTTCTAACCAAAGTTTGACATTTGCAAGGGCTTCTAGGTAATATTCCCTGGTGAGAGCCACGCCCGGTAAGCACCCCTGGACTGCCCTGGTTGTCTAGTTCTCAAAAATGTGCAGTTTTGCCTAGGTACAGATTGAGTTTGGACCAAAAATCCATTGCTACCCATTTTTTTTTTTTTTTTAAACAAACTTTATTAAGATTTGACATGAGGAGGAGCAATGGGAAATACACTGCATCAATCACTTTAAGTATTTAATCTACCACTTACACTGGTTGGTTTAAGCACCTCCAGAAATACTGGCCATCGAAGCACAAATACTTATCAAAGTATCTGAATATTGAAACCAACACTTCTGATGGAGAGCCATAAAGCCACTTCAAGGCACCAACC
Source organism: Triturus cristatus (assembly GCF_964204655.1). Taxonomy (NCBI): domain Eukaryota; kingdom Metazoa; phylum Chordata; class Amphibia; order Caudata; family Salamandridae; genus Triturus; species Triturus cristatus. The sequence goes on from NC_140591.1 coordinate 1,196,375,487, forward strand.
AAGGCACACTCCATTCACGCACCACATACAGGACTTTCATACCTCCTGCCTTGGTCCCAATCCAACAGATCAGTGCCCATCACGTTCATACGCCACAGAATGGAATCAGTTTTAATACATTTTACCACCTGTCAAGCAACCACCTCCTTCTTTCTGAACATTACCAAACGCATGCCTAGTGAACCTATGCCAAAGGCTCCCATGACAGCCACATGAGACTCAGGAAGACAGGTATTACATGCAGCTTTAGCGCACTCACTGTGTTAAATCCAGCTCCTTCCAGTTTGTGGATGCAAGTTGGGGGTGTCCAAGTATGCCTCTGAGGTATCATTCCATGAAGTGAGTGAGCATATCTACATTTGAAACTAAGCAAACATGCTGAGGAATACTGCTGAAGTTCCCTAAAGAGAACGCCATAAACTATGAAGAATGGTAGTGTTTGACACACAGGGTAGTCTGTGAGAATGTAGCATATGTCCCATCCTCCGTTCTATGCAGTGCTGACTGTAATGCATTTATCATACAGCAAACTGAACATCTACTAAGTTGTGACGGAGCATGAACATGGCAAGCAGGTCAAACATTTCATCCATTTTGTTTTTTAAACAGACTTTATTGGTATTTTCAATTCCGTCTAGTCATTCCTCAAACATTTCATCCATGTGTTGGAGTTGGGTGCAGATTTCTCTGTAATGGGAGGAATGTTTTGTAAAACGCACTTTCACCCAATAGGTTATCCTGTCGCTGATGCAAGAGCAGTCCAGGATGATACATGGAGTAACCTAGTTGAAGAGCCAAGTGTTCAGCTTGTTGTGAAATTTTAGAGATGGTGCATATGTGTAGAGGCAGGTCGTGATTGCCCTAACTGTAATAATGTCTGGTTCCCTATGCTGATTTTTGTTGTCTCGGGCAAACACGGATCATTCTTGTACCCTTAGGCATAGTCCTGTCTCACGGATTGCGATCTTGTTGGACTGAGAGGGGAGTCCAAAGTGCTACTGCCTTTGCCAGGAGTTAAGCAGCGTGAGCGCAGTGGTGGCAGTATACCGTGGCGTGATCAGGAGGAGTGAAGAGGTCCTTTTAAGGTGTCACTGGAGGAAGGCCTATAGGCTGATTTAATTCAATCAGAAATCTTTTTTCAGTTATAATTATAATCATAAATGTACATAAAATCAAATACAAAACAAATCATGCCTAAAAACAACATACACCACAGTTAGAATACATGTTACAAAAGATAATGGATACAGCAGCAAGATCCTAGTAAAAAAGGAACTCATGGGGCAGACTATTAATGGCAACAGAATTAATCAAATATGGAACCCCTCACTTTCATTACAGCTCCTAAAAAACAAGACACTATAAAAATATGTTCATTAGATAGTAATTGAAGGAAGTCAAGAGCCCGTCTAACTTGCCTAAGGTTCAGGGACTTCGATAAAGGCTTCAAGAAAATTCTCCTGGGTAACTTACAAAAAGCTACAAAACATCATAAAGTAAAGGGTGTCCTGCGATAACACATTGTTGCAGCTGTAGGGACCCAGTGAACCTGGGAGGCTCCAACCCGTTGGAGAGGCCAGAAGGCAATGAAGCATATTAAATCTAAATCTGGCCAATTTAAATCTGTCCCTGTCTCTGTTTGCAAAAAAAATATATAAGTTCCATGGAGGACTGAACTGTTTTTATGAATGTGTGCCCCCATAATATGGGTTTGATCAGTTCTAGATGTTCTCTAAGTAAAAACTTATGTTCAAAACAATTGTCCCACACCCACCTCAGTTGAATACTGAAAGTCTGAGGGCTATAAATTAAGTCCCTCCTGCCCAAGCTACTGAAGGCAAACTTAATATATGCAGTCCACAGGATTTTAACAGTGTGATCCAAGGATAGACAGTCCTTAAGGATCAGTGTGTTCAACTGGGATTCCTCCCTAGTCCAGACCTTGATCCAACATAACTATGGCCTAAGTGCAGTCATATCTTCTATATGCTGTACTCCTAACTCATTATGCACTCAAGATGCCAGAGCACTTCGGGGGACTTGCAATATGCGCCTTACAAACTTATTTTCAGCAGTCTGAATGCTATCCACTTTCATGTAACCCTATACATCACCACCATGTAGAGTCTTAGAGACATACTTGGCCAAGTAAACCTTGGTTAGGATTCTGGCCGGGCCACTCCCTAGTCTCTGAGCAAAACTAATGACAGCGGCATTTGCCTTGGGGAGCTCCCGTCTTTTTTTCAATCAAAGACTTCCAATTTTTATCTGAGTAAACCAACACTCCAATGAGTGCCCACCTTAAATGTTTTGGATGTGGTACTACTCTGACCCTCTACCATCACTTAAGATTTGGTCAAATTAACCACAAGGCTTGTTTGTAAATGTCCTATTTTACTTTGTGGCCTTTCATGAATATTCCTTTATTGATAAACGCAAGTATTTGACTGAACAATCATTTATTGTTGCTGCTGCATGTATTTTGAGTTGTGAGTCGGTGTTCACTCCCTTGTGCCCGCTTCCCCCTCCCACCTGAAAAGCCTCAGACTGCTTGACCCACACTTCCACTGAGAGTCATATGCTTGCCCAGTTGCTCACGGCCCATAGTAGGTTGGGCCCAAGTACATCAAGAGTGAAAGACCTCAACCCCCATGTATAGGTCCAGTAGCCCCTGATTGCTCATTGGCCCTCTGAATGGTGTTCTGACAGGTTGCATATCTAGACTGAAGGGAAAACTGTCCAGGATGGAGTTCCTTCTTCTCATGAAATGCAAATTTGTACACACTCTTGTGCAATGAGGATGATCATAGTGTATTTAGGATTACAATGTATATCACTGAGTTACTTTAAAATATCCTTAAATTCAGGGTGCTTGGAACCAAGTGTAGAACGTGGTCAATCTGAAACCTATCAGTGTCCTCAGAATTTGTCAGTCAGTGTCCTATACCAGAAATTATTATTGTCCTGGGGAAGATGCATGGTTTATTTGTATTTCATCACGAAACATAATAGGGACCCTGGCATCTTGCACACTTAAATAGTCTACATCAGAATAATTTATTTGACCAGGTTAATGCGATTTAGTCTGAAGTGGTAGAAGTTCAGATTGATTGGTAGAGGATTTGGGTTACCATAGTTATCGGGGAAGGGCATTTGTCTTTCAACTTCAGCCTCACAATCAGCAGAATGGAGAATCACAATATTGCTTTCCTTATTAGCCTAATTTAAAGTAATATTTATACCCTGATCTAAATCATATGAGGTCATACATTGCTGTTTAGTTAGATTGGACCCGGTTTTCCATTGAATATTTATTTTACAGGTTGGTTATAGGAAACCTTTTACATACTTTAGTTTAGAAATTGTTAATTGAGCGTCATGTATTTTACTCGGTGTAAAGATGGGTTAAGGTCTTTTTGTGTTTGATTTAACCGAGATTTACTGCAGCTACTTGACTGCTGGTTTTGTTTTGGTTAAACTTGCTACTTCTGCTACAATAATGAAAATGAAGACATATTTATTTCTGAGTGAGCTTGAACACCTACATTTCAAAGAAACAACCAGATCCTTAGCTGTTTGGATGTTCAGAAGCTTACTGAAGATGTCCTTCTACAAATCAAGCAGATTCTGCAGAAGAAATTAAGTATTTACTTTGTTGCCAATAAAATGATACCAGCTAATACCAAAATAAAATAAGACAATCAGTAACATAAATTTCTCTTAAAGTCATTTGATGGTTTAAATGTTTTGCACTACCTCATCCCTAACAAACGTCTATTACTCTTACTTCTGTCTTTGGCAGTTGACTCAGCTATTTACTCTTTGTAAGTGACATCATATTACCAGCTCTCCCTGCCTTAGCCCCATAACCACAGTAGCTTGAATCCTCATTTGGCCAAAGCCTGTTAACACTAATTGCACTAAATCCAACACCAGAACAGAAAACCGTTACGCTTCATTGAGCATTGTTAGACATATCAACCTTTGGGTGGTCTTTCCCCTGAACTTTTGCCTTCACCCTCCTATTTTGCTGAATGTGGGCTCTGTGCATCTTACCACTGCTGACCAATGCTAACGTGCTAAAGCTTATTCACGAAAACATGGTAGGATTGGTTTACACCTCATTGGCATATTTAATTTACTTATGAGTCCCCTAGTAAAAAGGTACACCATATACATACCCCGGGCCTGTAAATTAAATTATACTAGTGGGCCTGATTCTAAAACAAAACAAGGGTAGCCCTACTCAGTAAGAACCAGAGCATTAAACAATATCAAAAAAACAGCGGTTCTTATTAGAAATGTGTACGGATAAACAATGCAAAAATAAGCTCAATGACAGAATACAATTGCACTGTTCAAGGATAGAGAAAGTATAAGCATACCTTAGTTATGTTGAAAAATATTCGTATTTTCTTAAATATAGGTGGATAATATGGCATGCATCCCACGTGAACAATGGAAAACAAAAAAAATTAAAAGGCATTACAATTATACAGACAACATACACAAAGTGTTCATACGTTTCCAAAACTGTAACAAATGACCACATCGAAAAAATTAATGAAATCGAGCACTTGTATCAATCAAAGTCATAGGGTAGCTGGTTTGTTTGTGTGTGTCGATGATGTTTCAACCCCTGTACAATATAGGGACCTACAGAATGTGGGGACACCTAAGAATTAAAATAACACCTCAGAATGACTACTCCATACTGTGATATTAAAAAGTGTGCCAAAACAAATAATAACTGACACCGTACATGATGGAATCTAAGATACTTCAAATAGTGTGCACACCAGCCATAGTGCCCAGCAGAAAGGGGAAGGGCATTCACATGGGGCACCCTGGACGGGAACTGGGTGAAAAACATAAAAATGGGTAAACAATATCATAGAGAACTCAAAGAAACATTTGCAAGATTTGAAGTGGGTTCACAATATCATAGGAAAACAATGGCAAGACTTCAGTGGGTTTGTGGAGAATGCTTACCCTCAAGGTGAGGATGCTGGCTAAGCAAGGCAATGCTTGAGTAGAGGTACAAGGTGCCGCGATGGGTGCCTAACCAATAATAGGACGCATGCAGCAAACTGCCCATGCACCACATAGTCAGAAGAATTCTTCGATCAGAGCACAAGGCACTGTTGCTATGTCAATGGCAGCTGGAAGACGCAATGGTGTTCTTCCTTTTGACACTGACGATTGGCCAAAACGATTCTTGGGCAGTGCCCATACAGTTTCCTGTAACTGTACTATTATTGGTTAAGCACCCATCGTGGTGCCTTGCATCTCTACTCAAGCATTGCTTTGCTTAGTCAGCCTTGGGGGTAAGCATTCTTTGCAAACCCATTGAAGTCTTGCCATTGTGAACCCACTGTAAATCTTGTGATTGTTCCTTTGAGTACCCTATAATATTGTTTACCCATTTATTTTTTTTTATACACAGTTGCTGCTGTGGCCTGCTGTGTAGTTCGAAAGGTGGCCTTGCTGCACCTGGAAGGACTGCTTTGCTGCCTGAAGCCTTGAACCCTCAGAGGTCTGCCCTGGTATTTGAGTTCGGTTCCAGCTCTAGAACCTAAGACTACCAGACTGACTCCAAGGGCTAGTTGGCTGGCCTCCTGATCAGAGCCTTGGGGACAGAAAAGGCTCCAACCATCTTGAACCCACATCTGGACCTAGCCTAAGTGAGTGTTGATCCTTCAAGTTACGCCCCTTCAGTCCTGGACCCTTAGAAGTGGTGGCAAAGGTCCCCAGATAGCCAGAATCCAAAACTTGGGACATTGTTTGGCTAAAAACTGCTCTGTGAACTGAGAGGAGACCGGGACAAACCTGTTACTCTATCCGCTGAAGGTTCACCACTGGTCGGCTTGAATTTGTGGCAGATCCCTGTTACGTTCTTTCCTGCAGCAGCAATTCTGTTCAGCTGGCCTTGTGGAGCCCTCATTGGCTAAAGCTTCCAGCCTTGTTCCGCTGGAGATTTTTAACTTCCAAGAAAAAGGCTACGTGAACGAGGAAATCTTCACCTCAACTTCGGCCAACAGCTCCCTAACGACACCTCCTCCTTGGACACCGCCTGCAGCCTTGCCCCGTTGAACTTCTACCTTCTGTGAGATTTTTTTGTTGAAATTTCCTCTAAGTCCGAAGGTAAGTGACAACGGGGCACGATCTACTTCTTGTATCAGACTCCTGCTCCATTGCGATTAGCCATATTTTTTTTTACTTTGACCCAGTCTTGCATGTCTAGATGTCCTCAGTTGGTGCTCTTATCTTTTAGATACTAGATTTTTCCTTCAATTTCATTTGTTTTCATTTTGGTATCAAATATGTTATTAAACTTTACTCTTTTTCTAAGTTGGTGTGGGATTTTTCTCGTATTGTGTTTTCCCTTTATTTCTGTTTGGGTGCTGCACAAATTCTTTACACATAGCCTGTAAGTTATGTCTGACTGTTTTCCTGCTACGCTGCCATAGGTTACGCACAGGTTAATTTAGCGACTTTTGTTCTTCACCCGGACGGAGATCGTGGATGTTGGTTGACCAGGGTTAACACACTTCTCAACCAACAACTACATTTTTCACAAGCATGAAATTGATAAATATGCAGGTAAAGACTGCAAAAAGCTGTGTTCACTGGAACTACTAAACCAATTGAAAAAATTCCTGTTGGAAGCACCATTCATTTTTACCCTTTTAACATTTCACAGACATGATTATAGCTAATCTTAATCAAACTTCCAGGATCTAAGCATGCCAAGATGTAAAAATATAGGTAATTAGAAGAGTTTTATGATTTTGGCTTATCGGTCTTCCCCCTCCTGTTACTGACTATGTCTCCACTACTGTTTTTCTCAAGCACCATTTGCTTTCAAATATTGCAATTTATAGCTCTTGCCACTTAGTATTATTGATTCTATCCCACTTGGGTTCAGACCATTATGTTAAGATCCCTTTTTCCCCACGTGTCTAAATTTACAACTGCAGTTGAAATTGATCACCTACCCTTGATTTTCATTTTTCGTAACATCTGAGTCATTCACTGTTGTGAATCCCCTTCATTACTCTTTGCATTGACAATACTTGGCTTCGCTCTTGTAGCTCCAGCTGGGTCTCCTTGTATTTCACTACAGAAAATCTCCGAGCCTTAATTTCCTTCCGTATTGATTATGGAAATTGACTGTGTCTAGACCTTGCTACAATCCAAAAACTGCAGCATATGCACAACATGGCACATAGGAGTCTATTAGAGCTCTCAGCTTGGTCATCTGTTAACCCCTATCGCACAGCCCTTCACTGGTTTATAGTGGCCAAACATTCAATTTTTATATTGCTTATCATCGGCCATCAAGCCCTGCCATAAAAGGCTCATGGTTTAATTCAACAGCATGTGATTCCATATTCCTCTGCCAGGGCCTTGACGCCGGACTCTGTAAAGCTTCTCACTTTTCTGCTATCGCTTTATTGGTGGCTGATCTTTTTCCTACCTTGTAGCTAGGCATTGGAATAATCATTCTTTTTACGTACATTCTGAACAGTATCATCTGTCTTTTCAAAAAGGTCTGAAAAACGGGCTTTTTACAACAGCACTAATATCCTTTTAAACTCAGTCTTCTATTCTGGTGCCTGACCACTCTTTTTAGGGTACTAGTGTAATTTAAACATTCACAGAGGGCAGGGGTCGTGGCCATGATGGCGGAGGAGTAGGATGCAATCTTTATCCCTACTTTCTAGCAAGCAGGCCCAGCTGGTGAGGGGTAAGACTGGGAATCCTGGTCACTGCAGAGACATATATGAGTGTACGGCGAGTGGTGCATTGAGTTCCCTGATGGAGGCCCAGGGCGGAGCGTTAACAGGACACCAACTTTGCAGGTGGCATCTGAATAAACCTGGAGGCTTGGCCCTGGAGCCAGGCTTGTGCACATCACCCCCAGTTAGCTAACTATGAACGAACAAGGGAGATCCGAAGATAGGCAGACGTGGCACCGCCGGTCTGATTAGTGGATCACCAGCAAATAAGCACCTTGAACATAGACCTGAGAGGGCATACTACTACAGAGACTGGTGCTGTCTGGGTCAGAAATACATCAGCAACTGGGCTGGGGTCCTTAACCAGGGCAACAACAAGAGCTGGATTTAAGGCAGCCTATAGTAGGAAGCATGTGACTCATCAACTAAAGTGAGGGACCCCATTACAGGATCATGACATGGGAGGAAACTGGAGAGGCTTACATAGGCCTGGGTCGAATCAGAGGCACTTGCACACTTGGTCACAGAATGTACCAGAGGAAAAATAAAAGTTGCTCAAGTAGTATGACCTTGGGGTGGCCCTCTACAATCGTGCAAGAGACGTCTGTGGGGGCACTCTATCTCAGAATCTATAAAGAGACCTAATTAGACAACTAGGTGTGACTGTCCCACTTGCTGGATCAAACTTCTGCAGGACCCATTCCCTTCAAAAGGACATCCAGGGGTGCACCACCGGACAAAACCTGGACCTCAAAACATTACTTACAAAAATATTTATTTGTGTGGGTCTCTTCATTGGGGACAACTCTTCCTGAACCTAGAGGAAGGATCTCCACCTGATGGCTCGCTTTGATTCAGAAGGAGCTAGAGGGAAGTTCAGAATTGCATTTCGACTAAGACCTGGAGAAGGGCCTCACACAACCGAGGAAATATACACTTTAGTAGGATCCTCATTGTTAAAGAAATCTCCTTGCAAGCCACTCGGAGTCTGGAAGGGTTTATTGACTTAAATTCAATTATTAGTCTTCGAATCACAGAGTGGGCCAACTACAGAACCCATTTAAATCATCAGCAGGGACAAGCTTGACAAATACAGACAAGACCCAACTTCATACTCCACTGCACACAAGTTTACTGTATTGGTGAAAGGATGCAGCTTCACAGAAAGAATATGAACAGGTGCCTGGTTGAGATCATGCGAACAGGAGAATGACCTTCACTAATAACAACTATATAAACAAGTTTCGGTTAAGCACGCCGTTCACTTGTTTCACGCCTAGACAGTCAAATTGCAGGGCACTTCAATGTCCCAGTGGAGTACTTCCTGTGGGCACAGTTAGCATGAGAAAGAAAACTTGGCTGAAAAAGGTTAGAGTTACACTCACATGAGCAAATATATACAATGCTGTTCATACCTTCCTAGACAGTCTGAAAGGAAAAAGAGTTGGAGCACTAGGTACATGGGCTACCAAGCAACCTACTTGATTAAGCTGCTATGGGAACCATTTCCTTAAAAGAGACACTAAGTGGAGAGCTTGTTGAGGACACTTGTACCCCACAACACTACCTACAAATAACTTCTTTGAGTAGAACTGCAGTACAAATCATGAGAGCTTTTTCTAGTAAGCCTAATATACCTAGTGCCAAGTAAGCAGTGTTTGGGCATGACACCCCCTCGGATGACAGTTCTGACAGCAGGGTTACCAGCCACACAGCCTCCTCCAGGTTCAAAGAGGGGTCGGTCATTAAAAGAAATGCTCCTGAAACCTACACCACAAAAACAGCTGTACAACAAAAGAACACACAAGTTAAATCCACAACAACCTGCCATGCCTCACCAGACACGTAAATGTTGAAGCTCCCACTATGAAAAGTTGTTGAAAACTCTTCCAGGGGCAAGAGATGGCTTCAATGCCCTGGTAGAGCATGTGTTTTCCCTGATAGAATCGTGTGCCAACATACGAAAAAGTGTATTTCTTGAGTAAGGCAGTCTTGTCATTGCAAGAGCAGAATGTCATGCTTGAGGGATACATGGGAGATCTCAAAAAAAGCAAAACGATATCAGCATCCAAGGGTGACGCAGGAGGCTGAAGTCAGAAGCTCTGAGGAATATGTCCAAAATATGATCAAGAGCCTCCTCTAATTAGAAGAGTTAGAGGCAATTGAAATAGACAAGGCTCGCATTACAGCAGCTGCTTCCTCTCAGGATACCCCCAGACACAATAAGAAGGGTACACCACTTCCAGTGGCATTGGTTAGAAGGAGAGCTGATTTCTCTTTTGAGTGGTACTTTATCCCCCTGTTCTAAGATCTAGTGATCATTATATTGCGAAATAGAAGGGCATTCTGCCCAGTAACTATTTCCACCACCCACTGTGCTTAATATTCCGGTCGCATTGGCAAATAAATCAGACAAAGTAATGGACTTAAGCAAAGAATAATAGTCACATGATGGAGGAAGCATCAGAAAAAAGAAACAAACCAGGGAACCCCTCATAGGAACAATACCCAGAACCCCAAAGACAGAAATGGATGGAAGTCTTCAGATGGATGGAGGAGGAGAGAGGAGAAACCAGAAGTGGAAAAGGAGATCAGCATGAATGCCATCATGCGGTGCTCCTGAGGGCCCTACTTCTTTCTGCCGCTTGAGTAGAATATCTACTCGAGCGACCGCTTTCTCAGTGTGAACAGTTGCGAGCTGCAGCGACTGCCCGCGATGAGAAAATCTCTACCACGTGGCGGTTGGCAGAACTCTAACATGGAGTTAGCAAAGCTCAGTAAACTGGGCTGGTGGAACAGAGTTTATCGCCCACCCCTATTTAAAAAGAGCTAAGAATAACTATTTCATTATCTAAAAGGAGGCCTGAGCTTTGTGTTAGGCTAGGAAGACATTGCCATTTTCTTTGGGGCTGTATATTCTATGTTTGGACAGATCACAAACCTTTGAGCTAATGTTTTCCTAGAAAGGGCTTAGTTGTTGGTGTTTTCAGAATCTTCACATATTTTTTAGAGGTACAAGAATATATGTTTACTGTTCAGTATCAGTATATTCTGGGTTTTGATAACAGCGCAGTTGATTGTCTTTCAAGGTTTGCGATTATGGTGTAGGAAGATGTTGGGTGTATGGAAGATGACGTGTGGTTTAGTGAAAGTCTGTGAATTGTCTTTGGTGGTGGTATTTGGTAGGGAGAGGGGAGGCATGAGGCAGATCTGGATAAAACTTTGACTGTGTGCTGTAAGTACTAAAGTGAAGGTTGGCTGGACAAAGGATTTGGTAGTGACTTGGTTAAGCCCTATTGGGCAGTCAAGGATGTATTGTCCTAGCATGAGTGATAGATATTCGGGGGGCAGGGCCTTCATTAGCATTTGTTCATGAAGGCCATTTAGGTATGGTCAAAACCAAGATAAGAACGTGCTCTGATTTCTGGCGGCCTTGTCTTGATTTGGCAATGGAGAAAATATAGGCAACCTGTCTTTTCTATGTGGTCACCCAGGACTTTTCATGCTTGACTAGACCCAATATTTTTGCTGACTTTAGGACTCTGTGCACTTCACCACTGCTAACCAGCAGGAAAAGGGCCCGCGCTCCTCCATTAAATATGGTTAAATTGACAAAGCTCTGATTGCTGTATTTAACTTTTCTATAAGGCTAAAGTATATGGTGTGGAAATACACCCATGGGATGAAAAGTGAAGTATCACCTCTAGACTATGGAACTTACTGTGCTATCCACTGGTGTGACAAAAGAGGTTTTCAGACCTACCATTGTATTATGACTGCTGCAGTGTAAAACCTGTTAAAATTATAAAAAAAGATTGCCAGTTAAAAACTCCCTTTTAAAGCTTAGCAAGTCACCCCCCCTTCTTAGACTTTTAGCCCACAAGGTAGGGATATGTCCCCACAGTGGCACGCCCAAAAAGCTACTTTCACTGAGGCAGGCCTAGATGTCTTTATGTAGGAAGCCAGAGTGCAGACTAAAAAACGAATATTGCTAACTCAGGAAAAGACTTCAGTTAGAAAAATAATAAATGAATGAATGAATAGATCTCTTGTAAGGCTCAACAGCTACTCAAAACGAGTATCCCTGCACTTCCAGTGACATCACACTGTCAAGACCTGTGTGACAGGTCTGTTGAGCCACATGTAACATTTGGGGCACACTTGAAAGGGAGAGAACGGATGCCAAGTAAATTCTTATGGATCCCCTGACTGGTTGATGAATGACCCTGCTTTTTTCGTACCAGACGTCTGTCTCTGGGTTTGTTGTGAGTACAGTGCCTGCTTCAAACTGAAATTTAGTGTGGGATATGGGAGGACACTAGAATTACTATAGAAAACTCCCCACAAACACCCCCAGCCCTTATGCCAGTTTAGTGTGGCTGAAGACTTTTGCCATCTTGAAAATGTGCTGATGCATGGTATTTAGGCCTATTTGCAGTAATGCAAATAGGAAGTACTGCAAATGTAGGTAGGTCAGGGCCTCTGAACATTTACCCCATTGGTTGGGGAGTGGTCAGGATTCACCCTAGCCAGAGCAAGACATAAATGTGGCATGCCCAGGCACACTCTTCAGAACACTTTCTGGACCTGCGGAACTTCAGAAGAGGGCTTGGTCTGCTGTGACCTGAGGGGAGCCCTGAAGGACTTGACCTGCTCTCTCTTATACCCAGGACAAAGAAGTGGGCTCCAGAGGTCTGTTGGCTTACCTCCTGTCTGACTACAGTGAGATAACGAGCTGCAAGAGGCCTTTTCCTGCAGGTACCCAGCTGACCAGTGGCAACTAGACCTAGGCTGGACCCAGCTGTTGGCCTCTACCTGATACCATGTGAGTCTCTCAGAGCCTCCCCAAAGGTCCTGGAGGGCTTCAGAAGTATACTCCTGTGGTGGCTTTGGACTTTAAAGACTAAGTCAAAGGGTAACATTTTTGACCCGGATGGAAATGTTTGGTGTATACGGCCCACACCCCATCATAGTCAGCCTGAAAATGCAACTAGGTCCCGATGTACTGTGACCATAGACAATTCTTGGTGCTATTCCTACTTAAAAAATATGTAACTCCAGTTCCCCTTATTGGATTCTTGTCCTTTTACTACAATTTTTTAAAACATTTTACTGTAGTGTTCTAATTCGGTTTGGGATTTTTATTGTGTTGCATTTTGACCTTATTGCTGTTTTCGTGCTGCAATAATACTTTACACATTGCTCTTAGTTGAGCCTGTCTACTTTTTGCTTTAGTTACCAGACGGTTGAGCTCAAATTAATTTAGTGACATAGAGGGTTCACCCTGACAAGTGTTGTGATTATTCTTTGAGGCAGGCAGTCACCAACCCCCAATACTAGTTCAATTTCTTACAGAGAAGAATTAGAGAATACCGTGAGGATAAGCAAGATGACAAAATTCATAAAGTGCACCAATAGTGTGTAGAGAACTACCTGATGGACCCTGGCAAGCGACAGCTTTGGATTTAGTTGGTCCCCTAAGAAGTGACCACTCGACTCCCAATTTATTTGTAGTAGTGGATCTCTTTTCAAGATGGACGAGGCTGGATGTGTCGCTGATACTTCTTTAGTGGCCGTTGTATGCGTTCTAGAGGATCTTTTCAGGCAAGAAGGTGTCCCAAAGGTGTTCCAAAAGCATTTTGACAGACAATGTTGCTCAATTTTGTTCCCATGAAGTAGAACTCTTGTACTCTTATGGCATTGTACAAAAGAAGCCTTCTCTTTATCACCTACAAACCAATAGCTTAGATAGAGAAGTTCTCGAACACCGATAGAGAGCTACCAGTCATCTAGGTCCTGTGGGCTACATTGGACAAAAGAGGTCCAGCTCCTATGGATGTGTATAGATTAGCTTCACACACTTCCACCAGCCATTCTCCTTTCGAGTTTTTCAGAGGAGGGGAGCCCAATTCTAGGCTAGCTTCTGGGTGGATGTAGTGGAACAAGGGTTGGGTGAATGTGTTATTGGATGATGTAGAACATGTGAGCAATACATAATGAGAGAAAAAAAAGACATGCTTTTTAGAATGTCGATTCCAGTGTTGATGATTGGTTGAAGATTCGTTTTCCGGTTCGCTTAAAAACTTGGTCTTAGTTCTCTGAACCAAGGAGCGCCATTAAGATTTTCAAAAATGCTGTCAAGACACCTGACAGCAGAGACTGGGACATCTGTAGGGTGACTGTTGTAATGAGACTCCTCCTTTATTGAGTTATGTCTCTCTCGCGTCATGGATGAAGAGTATCACTCTCCAGTTCCCAAGGACTCTTGTCACTGGTGTTGTTCAGCGTTCGGGTCACACAACTCCCAAGAAAAATTCCAGAAGGCCAACTATCTGAAGGATTGTGTGCAACTTATTTTTGCTGTATGTACTTGTTTGTTTTCATTTGTTTGTAGTTTTCATTGCTTTCTTGCTATGCTGTGTTTTGCATTAGCTTTGTTTTCTTTTCTGCAAAAAGGGGAAGATGTGTGGTGTTTGCTCACCTTTTGGCTTCGAGAGGCCTTGATGACATGTTTGAAGTCATATTGGCAGGAGTTCTAGAATATTGCTTGTAAAACAGCAGTTGGTTTTAGCCTGTAGCTGAAGTGGAATAAAATACACTGGGATCCAGCACCTACCTTGTGAATTTTCTCAATTCTGCCGTTATCAATCAGTTTCCAGGAAAGAGACATTCAAAGCAAACAACCCGCCCGTGCAGAGATAATTGAATTATTTGTGTGCTGACAAGGAAATCAATTTCTTGTTGGAGGGCAGCAAATAATTTATAAAAACGTATGTGATACTCCTTTCCTCTGCATTAATCTTGCATGTTTCAAACCTACGGGAAGAAAAAATTGTCTACGTAGAGCTTTTTAGAAAATGTGTAAACTCGTGTCGATACCCACTGTAAATTGTACACGCACGTCTATTCTGTGCTCTCCTCTGTGGGGCGTCTAAGCTTCGTACAAGTAATGTATTCTTTGTTTTCGGAGTTCGATTAAATCCTCTGTTTACGTGTCCCACACAAGAGGGGCGTGCCTCCATTCTGCCTGCTCCTGCTGTGTATCACAGAAGGTTCAAAGGCTCCTCTGGTGACAGGGCTCCCTGTGTTCTTGACTACTGCCGCACAGCGTTTGTTTTTTCCTTGTGCCTCTCCAGATGAATACAAGGCTGTTCTGGAAGCCAAAGATAGCATGTCATGCTGAGGACAAGGTGCATTTGCTAACCGAGAACCTGCTGTTATTCTGTTGCACGTTTTGCAGTCTGTAGTGGGGACACGTAGTACCAGATTCTGACCATTTCGTTGCAAAATAATATTTGTAACATCAATGTATGCACAATTAAATGTTCTCTCTTCAGAGCCTGTTCGAATTATAATAATAGGTTTTGAAGCATTATATCCCGTTTTTTGCAGTTTCGAAGCACTATAAGTAACTTTCTGTGTTTAAAAATCACTCAAGGTCATCAGAACAGGACTGTGTGAAGGACAGAACTGGACCTTTCAGGGGGGCCCCGGTGCTTAATTTGAGCTAGTGGTACCCGGGGCACTTATGACAGCTGCCACATGGTGGCGCTGTTTGTGATATATGTAGATGAGATGAGATGAGCAACTGTTGTTTATTAACTTAATTTAAATTCAAATCAGCTAATACTTGCCACCCAAGCCATTCTTATAGCTTTGAGGGCCTCGAACAGTCTGAATTGTCACACTTGTACCAGTGTGATGGTTAGTAAATGAGTAAGTACTGTCATTGGCAGTGGTGACAGTGGCAAGGTGTGGTGCAGGCTGCGGTGGCCTCCTGACAAGGGCCCTGGCACTTATTTTTGTACAAATTAAGCACTGGGGCCCCCTGAAACAATTTGGCCTGGTGCCGTAGCCCATGTTGACCATGCATTAAGACATCTCTGATCTGGTGTGACCTAGGAGTTAGACACACGAAGTTCAACTCGATCATTTAATCTTCTCGACAAATAGAGCACCATTATGTTTGGCATCAATTGCATATTTTATTTGAAGTACGCAGAAATGGCACCACTGAGTATTACATAAAAAACAAGTTATTAAACTCTAGTTTTGTGTTTGTACCAGAACACGCCTTCTCACTGTATTGCCAGCTCTGTTATTGAGCGTTTTTAAGACTTTCCTTTTTGTATTTTGTGTCAGTAGGGGTCACTAAAGAAAAGTATTTTCCATCTTTTTGATTTTATGAGGGATATGCGTGGGAGTGTTCTGCCTCAGGGGTGAGGAATTTGACCAAGAGCCAACCCTCTGCCCCCTTCTGATGCTAAAACAAACCCTCATGTGGCTTTGATTCAGTGGAAGGAACCCCCTCTGGCCAGGCTGTGATTGGAGGTGTACCAGTGTGAATGAAAATCCCCTTGGGTCTAACACCTGTACGCCAGAGAGAGGCCTGGCATTATTTCCTTACTTCTCACAACCAATGCAATCCAACATCATCAATTGTTTTTGATTTTGTTTAGTAGAAAGTTTTTTTTATGCTTAAAGTAATATACCCTGAACAGGTAATCTGGAGGACAAAATAGCACTGAAAGCTTAATATGCATTGAAAACATGGGCAACACAAAAGTGATGGTGCGTGGATTTCTAAACCTCAATCTTTTAGTGAAATCATTAAACAAATTATCCCCACTGCTTTAATGGACCTTTGATAGTCGACTTGAAATGTTGTGTGGTAGCTAACATCAAAAATACACCTCTGTATGCAGCTTTACAATAAAGGCCAAGAATCAGTTATCTCAACTATGAAGGTTTATTTTAAAACATTAATCCAGCCAGTATATTTGCAAAGCAAGAACAGATTTAAAATATATAACAATACAGTTTGGAGACCAGTAAGGTAAGTCGTAATAAAGTGAGATACAAGATAGTAACAGCCATAATGCAGAGGGAACAAATCAAAGCTATTAGATGTTCCATAAAAAAACTATAAACTAGGCCAGAGGTCTTCTTAAAGGGGAAGCATAGAAGCTGTCAGCATAGTTCGATCTTCAGTAGAAGTTTGAAAGAAAAAAGTGTTGATCTTGAAGCTTTGCACTCTGGAAACCCATTAGAGAGAGAGATCTGTTCCCTCTCGAAGTCAGGAAGAAGTCTGCCTAGCTATGAAAAACAGTTAAAAGTACAACTCACAGTTTCCAGAACATCCATATCTCGTTCCCACCACAGAGAACCAATCCCCTAGCAGCAATCTAGGGTAGTTGACATACCCACTAAGTTCCCATCTTCACACAATCTATTGTCCTCGATTGTTGCATCTTCCTGGTACTCTGATCAGAAGGCTTTCTCTCACCATCATTGTTCCACATTCGTTGCCAACTTTCCTCTCTCAGACCTCACTATCAGCAGTCTAATACATAACAATAAGCCTTTCTCTAGCTAATGAGAAACACAATATCACACCTGCAGAAGAGAGAAAACCGCATACTGGCAGCTTTAAATCAAACATGTTCAGCTAAGGCCTAATGTTAAGCTAAGTTAACTCAGGAAGCAAAATTTATGCATGTTACAGTAATATACAGTAACATAAGTCAGTGGAAAACAGTCATTAAATGGGAATATGTAATGAATGTGGTTACATCAGTCTGTTGATCATCTTAATACACTTGTGTCTAAACTCTTGGTGATGTAATGGCTACATACTAGTAATTCATTAAAATGTGCCACACATGTTAAAGAAGTTGCACTACACTTTGAATATAAATGTCATATATAAATGCATAAATGTGTATACATGATGTATGTAGGGTGGAGCCAAAATTATGCTCCTCCAATAGCAGCAGTGGAAGAGTCCTTCACACACATACACAGTAGGCTCAGCACACACTGTAGCAACATACGCTTTCCTCAAACAGAACAGTTTCTATAAAGTCATCACTAGGTCAAACTTCCCCTCTCACACAGGCACATTTAGCAGGCAGAGTCGACACACTATTGCAAGCTTTTTACACAAACACCACACCCCACACCACAGCACAAACACACACACACACACACGCACACACACACACACACACACACACACACACACACTTCAGAGCAGATCTCAACAACACAAGCTCTCCTCAAACAGGTGAGGTACAGTACTAGAAGCACCAGAGCAGGCTTTGAGACACACACACACACACAAGCATATGCGCTTGCAGACAGACAAACACACATGAAAGGTGCAGCTGAGACAGCATCACTGCAAGCTTGCTTCACAGATAGAGAATTCATTCAGCAAGAACTGCAGAAGTGCACACTTCAAACCTTTAGAACATTTGTAGCTGAGAGAGCGGGAGTGCAAGCTGCATCACACAATTATGTACACATTGATGCACAAATGGTCCAGCAGAAGCAGCAGCACTTCAATATTCCTTGACACATAAGACTGCTCCTAAGAGATGCAAGCAGAACAGAGAATGAACAGTTTGGAAAATAAAGGAATATTAACCGAGTGAGGCAGAACATAATAAGTGTGCTGGTCTTTACATGGGATCCTTTGTCCTAAATGTATATGGTCACAATCAACAATACCTTGAATTACGTCTGGTTGTGACAGGATGCCAGTATAGTGCCACCCGTTAAAGGAGAGGTGGGCTAATTGGCAGACAATGGACAGAACTGATGCCATAGACCTTTTAGACACCTGAAAATGAGAAAAAAGTAATGTGAGTAAGCTATAACATATTTGTTAGAAATGGGATTTCTGGTTGGCTAGGGCTTACGCCTAAGCCAGGCAGAAACCACCACTCTAGTCAGGGCAAGGGAGTTACACGCTGAAGATAACCCCTGCTCACCCCCTTGGTAGCTTGGCACGAGCAGTCAGGCTTATCCCAGAGGCAATGTGTAAAGTGTTTGCGCAACACACACACACATCAGCAACCCACTAGGCACACTACAAAAGAGACTCCACACAAGGTTATATGAAAATAGCCTTTGTATTATCCAAAACACATTAGAATCATAATCACATATACACTGTGCCAACTGGCACCAGCTCATAATTTACAGGGGATTATATACATGACAGGGCCAATCAGTCCACTGTCAGAACCATTAGAGGCACATGTATTAGAAATTACACAACAAGTAACTACTGGCAAAATGCTGTACTCCGCATTATCACTAGCAACATAAACGCATTATGTCTGCATCACATTAGGCATAAAACACATTATGCATAAATCACATTTAGGAGTGCAATGTAGTAACACTCCCCAGGTGCATACATCACCTTCAGCATAACCACATTATGCAATCGCTGTAGGCATCACCATAAAAATGGCCCCAGTCCAACTGGCCTTCCCTGTGGCTCAAATGCCCTCTGTCCCAAATGTCAGGGCTTGCAATTATAGGGCCTCCCAAGTAGCCCTCTGGCTGCCAAAGCAGTGAAACCCCTGTGCACAATGCACTGGGGGCAGGGGAGTGTATCTCACTCCTTCCTTTTCATCTAAAAGAAATGGCCCCACGTTGCAGCCTCCCGCACTCTCGTGGTGCAGGCTGAGGAAATCAGTCGGGGCACCACTGTGCCCTTAAAGCCCCAGGACTCCGGGACTAGGTAGAATCAAAGTGCCCCCCTTGGTGCAGCTGCCCGCGCTCTCGCGGTGCAGCTGAAGACAACTTTCAAGCACTGGCACCATCCGTGCCCAATTTGAGCACCAACAATGCTCTCAGTACAGCCCCACTCACAGTGGCTCCTTGTAGACACCTCCGATCTCCGGGTGAAGGCAGGGCTTCAGGCACCAACAGGGTCTCGCTAGGGCCCGCTCACGGTACCTCTCCTGTCTTCTTGCAGTCACCGGCAATCTCGGTGAACCTGCCTCTATTTCTCCGTGAGACGGGGGGAGGCGGGGATGGAGCCCGCAAGGCTCCGGCTCTGTGGACAAGACGCGGGGCTCTCACCGGCACACGGGGGCCCCACCTTCCTCAGACCTGACTTCCTCTTCGGCTGTGCAAGGCTCCGGCTCTCCTGCCGGCTTCACATCCTCTCTGCCCTCGGCATTGTAGGCCCGCCCACAACCAGGCAGGCATTTGCCTGACTTCCGTTCATCGTGTCGGCTGCTGCTTTTTGCCGTAATGCATAAATGCGGGGTGGGCTCTCGCTTCTCAGGGCATAATCGTGGGGTGGGCTCCCTCTTAACAAAAATGCGGCAGGATATAAACAAATGCGGGGTGGGATTCTGCTGTCCTCTGGCAATGCGGGGAAATCCCCACGTCGGGATCTCCTACGGGCACTTCGCAGCCCAGCGCTGCCAGTTCAAAATGCTCCTCTCTCCTTCTGGCAAGGGTGGAGCCCCCCTCTCTGGGACTCCAGCAGCAAGATGGAGCACTCAAGAGGCGCTCAGTTCAGAAAGCAGAGCTGGGCCCAGGCAGGCCAGCTCACAGGGCCCCCTAGCAGAGGGGCAGTCCCTCGTGGCGGTTCCTCCTGGGGCCCAGCAGTTCCAGCCCACAAGACAGCACAAGGAAGCACACAGCCCCAGTATAAATACAGATTTCTCTTTGTCTGCCCCTGCACAGGGCTTGGGGGAACCAGTCTCAACTGGTTCTGGGGGGTGTTGAAGCACTCTGTTTTCCAGGTTTCCACCTTCTTTTGTCAGATGGGGCCCGGTCCTCAGACACACCACAGGGGGGCGGAGCCAGCATACTCCTAGGCAAGCACAGACCTATTCAGTGGACTACTCCCACTACTCCAAATGCAGATCTTCTATTCAGCCTAGCGCTGACTCACCCTGCCCTCCCTGGAGCCACACACCTCACCAGCCCCTGCCACTCCAGAGCCAGACATGCAATACAAATCAGGCAGGCAGACACATAGCACACAGAAATGCCAACTTCTAAAAGTGGCATTTCTAAAATAGTGTTAATAAATCTGCGCACACCATTGTGCCGCATTTATTATTACCATTCCAAACCTACCAAATTTGACCACGCTGCTCTTCTCATATCAGGAATTACCACTGAAACACTTATCAGGGAATCCCCAATGCATTCCTATGAGAGGGCAGCCTCACAGCAGTGAGAAACCAAAATGGCTGTTTGTCACTACCAGGACATGTCACACACTTAAGGTATATGTCCTACCTTTTACCTACAATGGACCCTGCCCATAGGGCTAGCTAGGGCCTACCTTAGGGGTGACTGACATGCAGTAAAAGGGTGGTCACAGACGTCACACTTTAGGTGTCACTTCACAGCGGAAGTAGCACTGCGCACAGGCCCTGCAATGGCAGAGGCCTGAGACAGGTTTGAAAGACTACTTTGGTGGGTGGCGCAATCAGCGCTGCAAGCACACCAGTAGCATTTAATTTACTGGCCCTGGGTATCTGAGATACCACCTTACAAGGGGCTGACAGGTAAATTAAATACGCCAAACAGGTGTAGACCAATCTTACCATGTTTACCACAGAGAGCACACACACTTTACACTGGAAAGCAGTGCTAAAGTGCCCAGAGTCCTAAAACCACCAACACCACGTCAGAAAAACGACTAGGAGGAAGGCGAAAAGTTCAGGGATGACCCTGCAAAAAGGGCCAAGTCCAACAATATCTAACAGAAATAGGATCTGAAAACTAATTTATATCATGTTTCAGAAGCAGTTTATCAATTGCTCAGTATCTTTTCAAGGTGCAACCTTAAGTAGTACCTGGGCGGTGGGGCTCAGTTAACCACACAGAAATACCAAGGGTAATCTTTTCCCTGGTTCAAGGCGCAACACTCTACTGATATGGCGTTAACAAAAATAATTTAGGGTATAGTTCAGTCTTCAGCATGCTGTGAATCATATATCTTTTCAAAACTTGTCTACAATCTTAAATTGCTGAACAATTTAATGTTTTTTCAGACAGAAATCCATACTTAAGGGGTTCTGCAAACATGACAAAGAATGAAATAAAACTGCAGCCTTTATCTAACAAAATACTCAATTTCATATGTAATAGATCACATCCAATCAGGTTCTAAGGCAAGTAAAGTTACTTACCAGCAGTTGCAACCAGTCTGTACGGGACTGGCCCTCCTGCCACCTTTTCCCCCGACAAGATTATCTGTAAGGCTGACCAAAGGTCAGACTCTCTTCTTGTTCAGGTCAGTCAGCCAGGAGCTAGACATGCGCTAAATGCTCAGGTGCCTGGCTGCCAGAGCTGAACTTTCCAGGCTGAGGATTTTACAGGGTGTGACCTTCTCAGCCTGGCAAAAGTACCTTCAGGCCCTCCCCCTCATGATGAGGGGTGCATCACGGATTGCTTCAGACCTGGGCACTTCAGTTTTAAGTCCAGAAGTGTCCAGGGCTGAGTACCAATCCGTGACACCTTGTTACAAAGTGGAATGGGGTCAGCAGTCTCACTGACCTCATCCCACTCTGTGATGAGTGAGTAACTGCTGCCTCTTCTCATT
Organism: Triturus cristatus; assembly: GCF_964204655.1. Taxonomy (NCBI): domain Eukaryota; kingdom Metazoa; phylum Chordata; class Amphibia; order Caudata; family Salamandridae; genus Triturus; species Triturus cristatus. Next base: position 1,196,397,600 of record NC_140591.1, read on the forward strand.
GGCTGACCTAAGGTTAACAATGAGAAGTGGCAGCAGACCAAACCCTCCTAGGACCACTGAGGCTTCACTCTCCGGTAGCTGCAGCTCAGGTAAGTTTATGTTTTTGAATGTTTGGTGCATACGTGTATGAATTTGTTGTCGGTGAGTGTTGTGAACGGGTTTGTGCGTGTGCACGTTTGTGAAGGCATGGGTGTGAGTGTGTGTATATGTGTGCTTGTGGCCAGCTCGTCCCCTCCCTGCTAAAATTATCAGCCACCACTGCTTACCATAGAACTAGAACTTTCTGTAAAAAGCGAATAATACCCTACCTAGTGGACAAAAAACTACCCTTCCTGTCTATCCTTCATTACAGGCATGTTCATTTCCTAATGAACTTCCTTGTTTAAGACTTCCTATTAGTCTTTGTCTTCTCTTAATTACCTATCCCTCTGTCCACTATGTGTTTCTTCTATGGTGATTGTAATCCCTAAAGAAAACCAATGTAATTTTAAGCATTCATTTAAGCCCTTGGGTACAATTGTATTACCTTTTTCCATCCAGTATGCCTCCATTCACAACATTATTTTATTGTAATCGATAGCTGCTTGATGTTCCGTAACCACACAAAGAATCTGAAATTTCATTTGATGTATGTTTTCATGCTTCTCATGATAATGTCATGAGAAGCATCAAAATGTTCACTTTGATGCTTCTCATGAGATTGGTATTATAAATGCTGCTGCAATGCTCATTGTAACTTAATGTGCCATTCAAGATTCTTTCCAATATGCATTAGCCTACATGGGCATTTAATTCATGACATACAGTGTGATGTGTCACAAGGAGCATACATCTTAGGTTTTATGCATTGACCTGAATGTGGCTGTCTGATCTCCTTTGACTTGGTCCTATTGAGTCCGTTCTAAAATGTGTAGACTTCTGATGATTAAAATGTACATAACTGATTAGCTGTTGCTGGCTCCATGTGACTGATTGTTGTGAATTGATTAAGTGAACAATTATCCTTAACATTGCTGATTGGCATTAGGATATAAGGCATTCCCATCCTCTAGCATAGTATGAAACCTGACAGATCAAACTTCGGTGATCTGGTGTGCAAGAGAAAAGAAAAAGACAAGCTTCTTGACTACCTGTACAGAAATGGGGCAGGTGCCTATATCACTGACCCCAAAACTCAGGACTCAAATAACCACTACATTTCCAGGGATAAATGACCTTGGGTTTCAGTGGAGCCTGATCCAGTGGCTGACCATCCAATCCACATATTGACCATACATTGCTGGAATATCCCAGCTGCTGCATCCAAATTACCCTGCATCATGAGCACCTGGATACCCTCACATGTGATTAGTCTTGCTCTACAAATTCCTATAAAATAACATGTCCTCATCACAGGCATATGTATATGGAAACGGTATCCAGACCTAAAATTTCCAAGTGGATAGAGGCTTTCTTTCTCTTTGGCACCTATGCCACATTGCCTATAGGGTCCCACGTTGTTTGATTAGTCCCTGGCTGGTAAACATTGTAATATTTTTTGGGTAGCATCTGACCTGAGAAGCTACTAGGAAATTATATTTTTTGGGCTGTAATTATGTTTACTGTACCCTACTTGTAAATACAGACGTTTCCCTTCAGTAAGCAGTAGATCTGAGTGAACGTTGAGTTTTTTCTGTGTTTTCTTTGTTATGCTGTATCTGAGATTCTGATTGCTACCTCCCAAAGTAAGGCTTGACTTCTTTGCTACCATCAGAAAGATAAACACAGATGAAAGTAAATCTATATTCGGAACACAGCACATTGGGACATCAGTTTTAATTAACAGTAAGCACCATTGATCATGGATAATGATGCTTATCATCATATATTTCACTACTGGCACCAGACCAGAATGTTCTCTTTGCCGCTTACACCCGTAGTTGTTTGCCCACAAAGGCAGGACACTTGCAAAACACATGCATGCATTGGACACCAGATATTGAATTTGATCTGATTCTCCAGCAGTGCTTATGGGAGAAAATGGAGTGCAGGAGAAACATGGGGCCCGATTCACAGAACTAACTTAAGACAAAATCCTAAACTTACTACCATTTTGGTATTCACAGAAGGCACTTACTCATTTTGGTATTCACAGAAGGCACTTACTCATTTCGGTATTCACAGAAGTTAGGAGTCCTAACTTTAGGACTCCTAAATGCCTTCTGTGAATACCGAAAGTCTTAAAATTAGGATTTTTCTCAGTTTAGTAGTAGTATAGTTAGGACTCCTAACTTTAGGACTCCTAAATGCCTTCTGTGAATACCGAAAGACTTAAAATTAGGATTTTTCTCAATTTAGTAGTCCTAAATCTAAATTTAGGACTACTAAATTGAGAAAAATCATAATTTTAAGACTTTCGGTATTCACAGAAGGCATTTAGGAGTCCTAAAGTTAGGAGTCCTAACTATACTACTACTAAACTGAGAAAAATCCTAATTTTAAGGCTTTCGGTATTCACAGAAGGCATTTAGGAGTCCTAAAGTTAGGAGTCCTAAATTTAGGACTACTAAATTGAGAAAAATCTTAATTTTAAGACTTTCGGTATTCACAGAAGGCATTTAGGAGTCCTAAAGTTAGGAGTCCTAACTATACTACTACTAAACTGAGAAAAATCTTAATTTTAAGACTTTCGGTATTCACAGAAGGCATTTAGGAGTCCTAAAGTTAGGACTCCTAACTTCTGTGAATACCGAAATGAGTAAGTGCCTTCTGTGAATACCAAAATGAGTAAGTGCCTTCTGTGAATACCAAAATGGTAGTAAGTTTAGGATTTTGTCTTAAGTTAGTTCTGTGAATCGGGCCCATGGTCTGTAGTGCTGAGTCACACCTTAATGTGCAATTGTCAACTGATTTAATAATAGGGACAGCAGTTCCCAGTGGGGTTTCGGCTTTAATAGTCCTTCATGTAAATTCTGTTCCCTTCTCACAAAGGTTTTGTCTGTTTAAATGTGTGGGGTTCTCTTGTCAATTTTTTAATGCTATTTTATTGCGTTTACATTCATGATACAATTTTAGTTAGCGTTGCCCTTTTCCTGCCTGAAATGCATGATATTTTGTTATACCTGGGGAGTTGTGTCTCCAGGTTGACACTCATATCAGTTTACAAATTAATGAAGACAAAGAAGTGCAGCTGCATGCATACCTGTCCAATCTGGCATTTGATTGATGGAATAGCCATTTTAAAGTCGTGTATCATTAAGAAATACCTTGCACAGTGGGGCACATGCAGAAAATAAATAATGTGAACGCGGCAAATTCTGAAGTTAGAAATGTCTCTCGAATCCAATACGATTGTGGAGAGCAGTGGTTGTTCAGAGTCTTGACAGCATTTGAATGAATATATCCAATCTTTTGTTATACTCAGTGCCATAAAGTGTATATAGTAGATTAGATGGTTAGCTGTACCTTTAGGCATCACCTTTAGGATGCTCGATCTATAGCAGACAGCTTTTGAACTGAATATATGCGACTAACCTCAGAAGAAAAGTCACACCTCAACTGATGGGGAGTATTTTCTTTAACTCGTGTTGTAGAGTCGTCCATGTTTTACGCTTATGCAAGGTGGGATAAAACTAGCAGCTTGGTTCGTGGTTGAAAGTCTCTCTGCTTCTCATTTAAGCATTTCGAGCTGATCCTGTGTGTATTCCTATTCAGGAAACGGTGACCTGATTCTGCTGGAGGAATTTTTCATGTTTTTGGAACTTGTTGCTCCCCAGAATAGTATTCTGCTGGAGGTGGGATGCACCCACAGTGGACCTCCTTTCAGCAGAGGTGATTACAGTTCCCATGTCAAAGTCATCTCATGCAATGACAAATAGTTGGCAGGAAAAGATTAGTAGTGCTATACTTACACGCATTTTTACCTGCACCCCTGCTTAGGAAAGCTGGGGCATGTCATGCTTGGGACTCCTCAATTTCCCCAGAATTGAGGATTATGTGTATCGAGTGTTTTTTAGTGCATGAGGTGTTGGCGAGCCCAAGGATGGCAGTCCCCCAGTGTATGTGTTACCAGGATCTTTCTCCCGACATGTCCCTGCAAGCCTTGTCCCTATCCCTCATCTCTGCTTAGGCCATTGTATCAAGGTTGTCATGCCTTTGATATAGGGTCAACAGAGTCTTAAGTGGGAGAAGGCAGGAATATTTGTGTTAATCTCACCATGTCAGACCAGGTTGCACTGACCAGCTTCTGGCCTCAAGTAATCATTGCCTTGGATATGGTCACCACTACAAAAAAGAGATGTACTGATTGTCCATCCTCAACGTGTGCAGTCAGCTGCATCAGAAGAGAGATGAAGATCAATTAATCATCACAGGTTATAAAGTACACCTGGTGTAGTATTTGCACTTATATATTGGAATATCAATGATCAAAAAATACTTTTTAGGCATTCTTTTTCTATTTATAATCACAACAATATTTATTATCATCATTTATAAAATCACTCTGCATTCGTACGTGCAATTGAAAGGCCAAGCACTATTACTAATAGAGACTAAGTGCATTTTGATTGACTCACATGCTTCATCAATCTTTGCTAACTACATCCGTAACAGACCCCCGAATTTACATAGTTAGTGCCCCGGGGAGGTGGCGGTCCCCGGGACGTGTAGGGGGACTGGGGCCCCCCACACAGGTTATTTACAAAAAAAAACAAGCCCCCGGGTGGCGGTCCCCGGGGCTGCAGGGGGGCCATGTGCCCCCGCAAATATTTAAGAAAAGCCCCGGGGGGTGGCGGTCCCTGGGGCTTGGGGGGGCTGTGTGCCCCCGAGCAAATATTTAAGGAAAGCCCCGGGGGGTGGCGGTCACCGGGGCTGTGGGGGCCCCCCTGGGCTCCCGGAATCATAATATAATATTCCCCCGGGACTTGGCCCACCTGGGGGCTAAATAATAACAAAGCGCTTCTTTTTTTTTATTTTCGCGGCAGGATTCGCGGATCCTCCGCTACTTTTGCCGATTTATTTTTTTTTTAATGCTTTTTTGGGCCTAGGGGACAGGGTGTTTCTACCCTGCCCCCTTTTCTTGTTTTACGCGTTTGTTTTTCTATTTTCTTGTGATTCGGTTCAAGATGGCTGCCAACACTTCCTGGTTTGGAGTGTTGACAGCCAATTAGAATAAAGCTCGTGGTCGGGAGGGTCCGCAGATCCACCGCGGCCGTAGATATCAAAACTTTTATTTTTTTATTTTCTCAGCAACTACAGAACTGATTTACACCATTTAACAAAAAGAGTTCTTTCTCAAACAAGGGCTAGCTTTTTGCCAAATTTAGTGTAATTCCGTTCAGCAGTTCGAGCTGTAGCCGTGTCTAAAGTTTCCTGTGGGAAATTGATTTTCCAACCTCTTCTTTTTTTTAATTTCTTAGGAACTACTGAACGGATTTACACCAATTAACAACAAGCATTGGCATAGCCAATAGGTCTCGCTTTTGGGACCTTCTAAGTATTTAGTTATGCAGCACAATATCCTTGGTGCAACCAACTGTTGCATGGCTAAGCACTTATAAGGTCCCAAAGGCGAGACCTATTGGCTATGCCAATGCTTGGTGTGGTTGTGTGTGGTTGGTTGTGTGTGTGTGTTTGTGTGTGGGTGTGTGTGTGTGTGGTTGTGTGTGTGGTTGTGTGTGTGTGGTTGTGTGGTTGTGGGTGTGTGTGCGGTTGTGGGTGCGGGTGTGGTTGTGGGTGTGGGTGTGGTTGTGGGTGCGGTTGTGGGTGTGGATGTGTGGTTGGGTGTGGTTGTGTGTGTGGTTGTGGTTGTGTGTGTTGTGTTTGTGGTTGTGTGTGGTTGTGTGTGTGCAGTTGTGTGTGTGTGTGTGTGTGTGGTTGTGTGTGTGTGGTTGTGTGTGGTTGTGTGTGGTTGTGTGTATGGTTGTGGTTGTGTGTGTGGTTGTGGTTGTGTGTGGGTGCGGTTGTGGGTGTGTGTGGTTGGGTGTGGGTGGGTGTGGGTGTGTGTGTGGTGTGTATGTGTGGTTGTGTGTGGTTGTATGTGTGTGTGTGTGTGGTGTGTATGTGTGGTTGTGTGTGGTTGTATGTGTGGTTGTGTGTGTGTGGTTGTGTGGTTGTGTGTGGTTGTGTGTGTGTGTGTGGTTGGGTGTGTGTGGTTGGCTGTGTGCGGTTGTGTGTGTGTGGATGGTTGTGGTTGTGTGTGTTTGTGGGTGGTTTTGGTTGTGTGTGTGGTTGTGTGTGTGGTTGTGGTTGTGTGTGTGGTTGTGGTTGTGTGTGTGGTTGTTTGTGTGGTTGTGTCTGTGTGGTTGTGTGTGTGGTTGTGTGGGTGTGTGTGGTGTTGTGTGTGTGGTTGTGTGTGGTTGTGTGTGGTTGTGTGGGTGTGTGTGGTGTTGTGTGTGTGGTTGTGTGTGGTTGTGTGTGGTTGTGTGTGTGTGGTTGTGTGTGGGGTTGTTTGTGTTGTGTGTGGTTGTGTGGTTGTGTGTGGTTGTGGGTGTGGTTGTGTGTGTGTGTGTGGTTGTGTGGTTGTGCATGTGGTTGTGGTTGTGTGTGTGGTTGTGGTTGTGTGTGTGGTTGTGTGTTTGACAGTAATACTAAAAGCATCTCAAAATAAAGGAACACAAACATCGAGTTTGTGGAAAGAGAAAGCACGTTGTAAGTCAAACGGGCGCAGCAAATCATTAACACAACAACAAAACAAACAATATCACTTAGCGAAGACTGAGTGTTGATAATGGATACACACAGCCCATCATCTTAAGAGTTTGATTGCAGCCAATGTGCACTCAAACCTGCCCCTTCCTTGTGAGTTGCACCCCATATTTCTTGAGTTGTAACTGCTGCACCCACAATAGCGCTTTGAGATCTAAAGCGCTACATAGGTCTAATCGATTAACCAGTCGCCAACATGCTGTGCTTTTAAAGAGAATGTGCCAAAAGTTTCCAGCTTCCTCTTCATGTCCTCATGAAAGCGCCAACGAAAGGACTCCCTGAATGGTGCAACGGACATGAAGCAGCCGCTGCGATCAGAAATAAACACTGTGAACGTTGTCCAGTTTCACAGTAACATTTCCTTAATGTTCTTTAAGTCACAAAACAGTAATACTAAAAGCATCTCAAAATAAAGGAACACAAACATCAAGTTTGTGGAAAGAGAAAGCACATTGTAAGTCAAACGGGCGCAGCAAAGCATTAACACAACAACATGTTCTTTGATGTTCTTTGAACGAGAACATCAAAGGGGCGCCGCGAAAGTGATCACGGGCGAAAGTGAAAGTGATCACGGGCACTTAATGAGCATGACGAGGTTTGCCAGCCTCTGCTCCTAAGTCCGCGCACATGCACTGTAGCTCTAGGATGGCCATGGTAGCATTTTTTGAGCCCTCACTTAAAGTCTCGCCAGCCCAGCGCATGCGCTGGGTCAGGCGAGACCTAAAAAGGGCTCTTTCTGAACCAAGGGTTACCTTTTTGCCAAATTTGGTGTAATTCCGTTCAGCAGTTCGGCCTGTAGCCGTGTCTAAAGTTTTCTATGGAAAATAACATGGAGAAAACACGTTTTGGGATCCCCCTTTTTTCTCGGCCCCCGCTTACCGAATCACCCCGAAACTTTCAGGATAGGAGCTGACCGGAGCGCCCCACGAGTTTTGAAAATTTCACGAAGATTCGTCATCCGGTGCCAAAGTTATTGGGAAAACAAAAAACGCTTTTCCTGTGGAAACTGGGTCCTAACTATAACTACCTACTGGTGACCTCCAGTAGGTTATATATATATGTCTTTTTTCGGCATTCTTTCTGCTTTGATTAATATATCTTGCTACTACATTTCTCTGTTATACGAAAAGATGTGTTTTTTGTTAAATATGTCCACAGTCTGAATCATGTATTATAGTTGTTAATATCTTGATAATCATCTTCATTGAATTACTCCTGTTACCATATTGGTTGCTACAAACCACAACTCGTCACTGTTAGTTTCTTCTGATAATCGTCAGAAAATCTTTTTTAATTGGAAAGCTCAAGATAATTCCTTTGCTGACATAAACATGTACATTTGTTTCAATCTTCTATTAAACGTAGATAGTTTCTTTGCAAAAGATCCTGTTTTTTCATAATTATTTGTTAGGTACCAGGAAAATTGTGTAGTGCTACAAACCTCAATTACATATATTCTGTATTTGGGCTTCTTGCGCCTCACATGAGTGCATCCTGCAGTTCAAGAAAGTGAAGGCTATCTACTGCAATTTTAGGTGTCTGGATTCAGCCAGAAAAACCAGATCTCACACAGGCGTCAATTCCGATTGGCTAACAGGGTGCCCAATAACATTGCTATAGTTTCAGCAATCTGATTGGACGCTATTTGAAACAGTTAAATAGGGCCATGTGTTAGGCTCATTCTTGAGGGATACTGACAGGCAGTCATAACAGGTCTTTGATAACCTGTCTTTGCCTTGCTTGTGTACCAGTTATCTGGCAGTTGTATTTTGCAACTGCAAGATACTGCCTGCAGTGCCCTGTATTTTTTTGCATTTCTAGAGTAGGCCGAATTGGATCCCCAATAAATTCGTGAAACGGTGTCAATTATGCCATAAAAAGATACTGTAAAAATTCACTAGTCATTGACTTATTCTTCTATAGGTCAAATTAATCTGACCTGTACGTGCAACGCTGGGCAAATAATAACATCCTGTTTCAGTGCCTGCATAGTTGCAACAATTAAGCTATACCTATATTTAATGACACCCATCATTAGCTGAGTATAGGTGTGACCTGGTACTGTGATTCTCACATAGTGTTGGTGATTGTGGTGATCACAGTAAGAATGCTGTGGAAGGTGTGCACCACAATTGCAGGTTTAGTGGAACTTTTAACAATCAGAAGCTGCAGCCAAGGGACCAAATATAATAATCATCTGGCTATCAGAATAAACTCTTTTCCCCTGCCTCTGGCCCATGCTTCCTTTCTGTGTGCCTGGAGGCTTGGCATTAATTGCTGCCTGGTGGTTCAGCTCCCACAGTGAGCTTTGTCTGATGGCATTGACAAGGACAGACCCTATTACACATTAAATATTTTAACGTCCCTCTCAACTGCCTCTGTGTCACTGCTTCCTTTCTATTCATCCATCAGCTCTGTTTTAATCCTCACAGGTAGCTCCTCTCCACTTCCGCCGGGACACTGCCCCCACCATGATGGTGCCTTGTGGCTCTTTTCCTCTACCCTTGAACTGCTGTTGCTGTTCAGCAGGCCATGCAGCTTCCTCCATTGGTACAAAAACATTCACAAAGCCAGTTGGTCTGTGAATTACAATGCGAGTCAGACCTATTAGATTTGCCAATGCTTGTTATTAATTGTGGCCCCATATTGGGCCACCGAGGAATCTAACCTGCTGCTTTGTTCATTCTTATGAGTGAGCCCGGCTACGTTTCCACACCACACAAGGAAATCTTACTCTTTCAAAACTGGATTTGCAGATGGTCTGCTGTTTCTTTTCTGACTGGATGCATGGATGGCCCCTGCACATTACATTGGCGAGTTGCTACTTTTCTGATGAAAGAGCAGGAAAGCATCATGTCTAAACCCCCAGTGGTTCTTAACCTGTGGTTGTGAGACCCCTGGATGGTCAGTGAAACTTACTCAGGATGGCCGCGACTGCTTCAAAAACGTAGTAATATTAACAGATCAGTAAAGTGTATATAAATAAGGACAGTTTTAGATTTAAAATTTCAAGACGCTCTGTAAATGTGAAGTAATTTGAAATTGGAGGCTTAAATTAAAGTTAGTATGCTAATATTGTTTCATGGGAGCAGTGCAAGTGCGTCAAACAGAGTAACACATAGATGATGAGTGGCCTACTTAAAATTTAGAAAAGCTGTAACCTTCCCCTTAAAGTTTGGATTTTGTTAAATGGTCGTGAATTGAATGAAATATTTCATAACTTGTTTACTTGTTTGATTTGTGCTTGCTTCTGGATTATTTGTGTATTGTTTTGTGGTTCAAAATGTAAGACTTGGGACCCCGGCTTCCAGTAATGATTAAGTGGGTGTCCGCAGAAGTCAAAATGTTAGGAACCACTGCCCTAGGGTTTTAATTATAGGTTTATTTTGTCAACAGGAGAATCCACAGTTAATATGTGCTGGCTGTGAATCTGCAGTTAATTGTGTTGACTGTTCACTTTTTTCTAGTTTGCAAATTGGTATGATAAGATAATGATTAAGATGTCCTCCCAATTATTAAACTTTTCATTAAGAAATCAGGATCAGATATAATGTATTCTGTAGCTGAGATCTGTTTTCGGAGTGTAACCATCGAAAAACCTTTATTGGAGTGCGAAAAGGGAAAACTTGCAGAATTGCTTGAGGTAGAAATAGAAAATAAAAAAGCTAGCAATAAGATTTCCCTGATAAGTGACAAGATTGTGGTGTACTCTTATAGATGTTTCTTTGTCAGGTCCTTCACGGCTGTTTTGCATTCGTTGCTAGATATAATGGAATACTTATAAGAAACTACCAAATATTAAAATTCAACACACACAGCAGGCATCAATGCTGTTATAGTACACCTGTGTTGGTTGTGCATTCCAGTTTGTCCTTGCACTTTGCATCAGTACTGTCTTTTAATGGCGTGTATCTCAATGTATTAATGGATGGGTTTATTTACAAAAAACATGCCATTGAGTTAGTTCAAATAGAAAATGTTGCATTTCTTTTTGTTTGTAAGAAATACGTTTGTCATTTTTAAATGTTAAAATCTATTGCCAAGCACTAGCTTATTGGTTCTCAGTAAAAAAACAGCAAGTGCCAATCAAAGCAATTAAGTAGAAGGGTTAGGGGGAAATTAATGATCCACCTTTAAATGCACATTATAACTCAGGTGCTGTCACAGTACCGGTTGATCCAAGTCTTAAGAGGAAAACAAAGGCCATGATATACAAAATAGGAAAAATAATAAAACAAAACTAACCGAAAAGGCAAAAATCACCATTTAAAAACATGAGTACACACCTGTGAGGTGATGGGTTCTGCTCATCTAATCCGCCTAGATTTTTCACTTTTGGATCACCTGTTTTTTTACCTCTTTCTGTGGGTGAGCCTCATAACTGGTAACTCACCGCCTGTAAATACACAATAAATAGACTGCACGTGTTTACCCCCAGTGTCCGCCTTTTAAGGTAAGGCTGCTGCGATGCAGCAAAGGTAAGGAGCAATTGGCTGGTTACACATGAACACATGTGCACACGTGTGCACAAATGGGAGAGTTGCACGAGGGAGACTTCTGTCATGCGCAGGCTGGTAACTGCACACAGGTAGCCTGGTGCAGAGGGGACTCTGCAGGTTGTTTATTGAGCTGGGGTAGGCCTCATAATGTTAGTGTACACTCATAAGGGGAGAGTTCGCTTGGTTGTGTTTTTTTGCTGGACACTGAGACTGGAGACGGCAGCCCTGGACAACTGGAAGTAGGAACCCCGTGATATCCATCTGGACTAAGGACTCTGATTGCAGTTGCTCCCAGGACCAGTGAGGCTCTCCGCAGGACCAGAGAAGCTGGTCCCCTTACACTCCCTAAGGACTAGTTATGAGAAGGAAATGGACTTCTGCACCAAGGAGGAGAGAGGCTGGAGTAGCGAGCCGGTGGAACCAGCTCCCTGCACGGCTCGCCACTTTAGAGGCCAGGAGACCTAAGAAGAGTCCAGGTAGCAAGGGCTAGCCACCAGAAACAAAATAAACCCAAAAGCCTGCATAATAGCCCAACAGAGCCTGAAATATAACCATGAGAAGGATTTGACCTTTGACCCAACAGCATGATCCTGGAGCGCTTGGAACTCCACCGCCCAGCTGCTCAAATCACCCCGGGGTGGGCCAGGGGTCACGCAAGTATGACTTTTTAATTATGGGTCCTGGAAGGGGTGTGCATGGGCCCCCTCCCCCAGCGTTCGGACGACCTCTGGCCAATTTTTGGATGCCCGATGACATCCATGGTGGAGGGAGTGCTCTTGCCCCACTAGAGAGTGGGAAGGAGGCGGGCCCATGAATCCCCACTCTGGGCCAGAGGGAGCAAAGAGAGGCGGGGAGTGCTGCTGCACTCCCTCCATCTGTGGTTGGCGTGCTTTTCTTGCCGTCCCATGTCTGGTCGGAGCTGGCGGCCACCGCTAATGGGAGCACCCTGACCACAGGAGAGGTCAGGGAGAGAAGAGTGCTGCCAGCTCCCGCAGCAGCAGAGAAGAGGCTGCCATGCAGAAAGCGTCTCTGGGCTACTCCCAACAAAGTAAAGCATTCGGGGTGCCCAGGTGAGACCAGGCACCCCCACGGAACCCCAAGCAAAAAGAGAGAGAACAAAGGAAAAGTACATGCCAGGCGGTGCGACTCCACAAAGGAAGCTGGTGGAGCACCTAATCTGATATGCATGCCCCACAGGGAGTGCCCCATAATGCTCTGCGGTGCAAGGAACTAACTAAAGCCATCCCAACTACTTGTGGTGGCCCCATGACCGTGGGTCCACCACCAACAGCCGAAAAAAGAGTGTGGGGAGCTGCAGGAGCATCTCAACTCCCCCAATGGGCCCCAGGGGCGTTTTCACAAAATACTGACCCTAAGTTGAGAGGGTCTCAGAAAGAAGGTCCACCCTAGGATTCCCTCCTAAAATGAAACACTCCCCAGGGCAGGTGATCTCCAGCTGGGAGTACAATCCAGCACCCTGTAAGGGGTTAAGTTCATGGCTCCGGGTTTTGTGTCCTAAAGATTGTTTTAAAAAAAGACACAGGCACATGGTTGATCTTTGAAAACGCTATATTTAAATGTGTTTGTTGTAATGGTTTGAACAATACTTTAATGAAGAGTGTTATTCATGATGATTTGGCAGTGTCTTATTCAAAAGTGTTATTCATGATGATTTTAAGTAATGCTGCAGCCAAACATATTTTTTACAATGCTTTCTTCAAAATGTTGTTATTCCTTACAGTAGCTTATATTCCTGAGAGGCTGTACTGTTTATTGATGATGCAAGCACCCTGTCCCAATGCCTAATTATAAATAACTGCAGAGGAATTATGGTTACTGGAGTCAGTAATGGAATGAGGTATTACTGAGACATGTGATTCTAGGCTTGAACTGTGACAACATTGACCTAATGCCACTGACACCCCCTTATATGGTTATGCGTCATATGAAACGTGAATGGGGGTGTACTGTGAACTTTGGGGTTATGACTCTTTAGGGGTCCAATGTAATGTTGCCAAAGGTATTTTCACCAGCCTGATGAATGTTTGTAAATTGATGCATAATATTGAGGAGTGTGTGTGTGTAATAAATGTACTTTTACTTTTCCAAAGAAAAGCACAGACTGGACAATTATTTATTGAGTGTTATTATTGCGTGCCAGAGAATGGCAATTACTAGTCCACACCACCTCCATTGCATAGCCTATGACTGCTCTGCTACCCTAAGAGAGAGTCAAGCGCTACAATGGGGTGTTTGGCTCTCAGTGAAGGGCAAATGTGGACCCATTACTTGTGCAGGCCACACAACTAATGGCCCGCTTCCTTACAACACTGCTCATAAAAATTACGATTCAATCATGATAGTTCATGGCAAAGTAAATATGGACTTGTTTCATTGGACCATATAAGGAGAGATGGGTAGCATGTAAGAACACATCAAATTCATGTCACGGTTGCACAGAACTCTAGAGATGTTAGTGAACTCTACAGCCTAATGTTTATGCCACACTACATTAGTGAAATAGTATTTCTTTTTCAATAGCCACCAAGGAAAGACTTCTAAAGAAATAGTTGAGCTGTTACATCTTGACTTAAAGAAGCCACACCACAATGAATCAATCAGACATTTATGGTAGAATGTGTTTGAAAACATGCCACTCAAAGACCACTCAGATACCTAAAAGCAAGTGTATAACTCCAAATGAAATAGGTAATAAACTATTTGTACCAAACACAATGAAGGAAAGTAATCATATAATTTTAACACTTTAAAAGGTTGGTTCTGGTCCACAACAGAAACAAGGATGACTTGGCCTAAAAGGTCATCTTCTCTTCCCCTTTCTGTATATTCCATCCTTAAGGTGTATCATAAGAGTCAGTTACACTTTTCTGAGTGGGACTTCCTTGGTGTTCAAAAACGTTTTATAGGTTATTTCCATAAACAATAATACAAATACCCAAATTAAATGCAAACAGATTGCTCACATGAAATCAATAAGCAGAAATAATACTGTGATATTTGAGGATAAAGTGGCATCATGGCATCACATACATTGCATTCCTAAACCTTTGGCATTCCCTTGGTAGGATACATAGAGGGCTATATGGCCACCATAAAGCTATACACATTATAATAAGCTTAAGAAACAAAAAATATATATACAGAAATAAATAAATACAATAATACAGATTATATAATAACGATATGCATCTACTCATACTCCGCAACAGCATTGTTAAGGTACAGCCCTTTTCGGGGAATGATTAGCCAACCTGTATTCCAAGATGTGTACGATTCATGGTTCATGGCAGTTTATGTAATTTGAAGTATAGGTCAAGGCTGTCCCACATATGTCTAAGGGGGGGGTTTCCATGGTGAGTTTTGTAGAGTAATGTTATCAGCACCCCTAAGATTGGAGACCCAGTTTAGAGAGCATTTAAAAGACGCCTTTTGTGTGTCCTTCCACATGTCAAATTTTTTATCTAATTTCAATAGGGCAGATTGTGTGTACTTAAATATGGATTTTGAGCATATGACATTCGAGAAGTTGGAGCTAAGAAGGGCTGCTGAGGCAAGATTGTTAATCAAGGATTTTTCAATTTCCAGCCAGACAGGTGCATACTCTGCGGGAGGTGTCAGCCAGTACGAGTCCTATTTAGCGAAAAATGCTGATTGGTACAGTTTGAAATTAGCTAGGTTGACCCCTCCAAGAGATTTGTCTAATCTAAGTTTTTTCAGCCCAATTCTGGCCTTTTTCCCTTGCCATAAACATTTGGATATGAGGACTTTGAACTTACGGTGGAAATCCTCGGACAATAAAAGAGGGAGCATTGTGATTAGGTAATTCACCAAGGGCATGATCATCATTTTAATGGTTTCGATTCTACCCCACCACAAGATAAATCTTGGGGACCATGCATCTAAAAAGGTCTTTAATTTTCCTCAAGTTTATGGATTCATTCTGTTGAAGAGACTCTAAGATAGTGCTGCCGAATTCCATCCCTAGGTATTTGATGAAACCCGGCTGCCATGCAAGGCCCGAGTCTCCCAGACTCTCCTTGGAGCAGTGAATGTTCAAGTGCTTAACTTCGGATTTGTCTTTTTTTAACTTCTAACCCAAGTGAGATAAATAAACTTCTATGGAATGCATCAGGGCCGTAACGGAAGAATCCGGGTCCTCCGTGACAATGAGAATATCATCCGCATAGACGGCTAGTTTCACCTGAGAGTCCTTAAAACGTACTCTAAGTGGGACTTCCTTAACCCGAAGCCACGCCATTGCTGAACTCAACTTAACGCACCACACTAAAGACAGAAAATGAAAGGTCAGATAACCAGTGTTTGGGCTGTGGGATTCCTGCACATTACTTTCACATTTATTGCTTTCTAGTTTCAGTACCCGAGAATCCTTTCTAAAATGGCATTGAAAGAATGAAATGGTAAGGTACAAGGCAATAATCTTTCCACTGTGGAAGATCAAAAAGTAGCACATAATACATTGGTTTCTTTTTTTCTGCCTACTGCAAGATATCTTAGAATTGCTTGTCATTCAGCACAGTGATGATTTAGGCCTTTTCCTCTACCGATGTCATCAAACGTTTTTTCTTTCTGTGGTACACTGAGTACTTCGGCTTTCTTTTGCTAGCCCTCTGCTAGCCTAATCGTGTGCTAAGCTCCTTCTCCCTGTCACATTTACAATTCTGTGAATTCATTGGTTAGATTATTTTGTATGGAAATATCTTGACCCATTTACAGAAATGATCTCTTTTCAGATTGCAGAAATGTGAAGCCTTTTAAGTCCACTTTTGGATTTCACACCCCTTTTCCCCACAAATTGCAAGCTGGTTGTAGCAAACACTGTATAAAAGTGTAAAAATAGAAATCTTCATCCTCTGCCTGTACAATTTCAGCACAGTACACAATTCATTGATGGCATTCTTAACGGAAAGCAAAAGACGCACAATTGATGGATGGAATGCTGAACAAATCAAAACATTCACCCCCAGTCAAGAGATCTGGGTTAAATCCATCATTCTTTTGCTCACCATGCCTCCCAGTTTAGACCTGGCCATATGCAAATCAGCCTCGACCCTGTGCCTCATGGGAACAGTCCTTTTGAAAGAAAGGGGGGAACCCATAATAACCCTTTGGCATCTGGGTACTTAAACAAGTGTAAAGAAAAAACTAACGCCTAGGGATTAATGATATTTCTATGTTCTGGTGACGAGAAAGATTAATTATCTCCTCCCTTGAGTTATTTTATCCTCAATGTAAACTATGTTGTCATTATTTTTAATGGTCATACACGGTAATTCCAAACCAACAATGAGTATATCTTTCCTTAGATCTGCGTCTAAGTATATTTATTGTTTTGTATTTCAACATCAATATATAAAGAGATTAATCTTTCAGACATATATACAAAAACATTTATAATATTTACAATCTTTACTTATAAGAAATCAGAAATCAATGAACATATACATCAATGAAACCCTATATTTCAATTCGGATGCTTATAGGATTAATCTACTCAAGCATTCCTTTCTAATGAAGATCAAACCTACTCGAGAACTTTTGAGATCTTTTTTTCATTATGATCTCTACATTCATAAAAGTACTCTTTTAAAGTGAATCCAAAATAATCAATAATTCAACTGAATGTCTTCCAAATCGTTGTCGACGCGTTTCAGCCACAAAACTCTTAGGGCCTCATCAGGACTAGGGCACATGTATATATAATTTCTTCAAATTTCACTAGTAGAAGTCGTTCTGTCGAGGTATCCTGTAATATATTCGTTAATTATTTCTCCAAATCTCCATCCATTGTTTTTTTGACTTAAGAAATCTTTGGTTTTTCGAACTTGAATGCCTCAATTCATTGCACGAAAACCGTAAGAAAAAACGGAAGACTGTAGACGCCGCCTCTTAGTATGTACGTACTTGTCGTCTGGATACCTCGCGCTTCCGGCATCAGGAATAATCTTTCCACTGTGGAAGACCAAAAAGTAGCACATAATACATTGGTTTCTTTTTTTCTGCCTACTGCAAGATATCTTAGAATTGCTTGTCATTCAGCACAGTGATGATTTAGGCCTTTTCCTCTACCGATGTCATCAAACGTTTTTTCTTTCTGTGGTACACTGAGTACTTCGGCTTTCTTTTGCTAGCCCTCTGCTAGCCTAATCGTGTGCTAAGCTCCTTCTCCCTGTCACATTTACAATTCTGTGAATTCATTGGTTAGATTATTTTGTATGGAAATATCTTGACCCATTTACAGAAATGATCTCTTTTCAGATTGCAGAAATGTGAAGCCTTTTAAGTCCACTTTTGGATTTCACACCCCTTTTCCCCACAAATTGCAAGCTGGTTGTAGCAAACACTGTATAAAAGTGTAAAAATAGAAATCTTCATCCTCTGCCTGTACAATTTCAGCACAGTACACAATTCATTGATGGCATTCTTAACGGAAAGCAAAAGACGCACAATTGATGGATGGAATGCTGAACAAATCACAACATTCACCCCCAGTCAAGAGATCTGGGTTAAATCCATCATTCTTTTGCTCACCATGCCTCCCAGTTTAGACCTGGCCATATGCAAATCAGCCTCGACCCTGTGCCTCATGGGAACAGTCCAGCCTGAACTGCCAAGCCAGGTCCTCCCTGGACCGGAAACAAGCATCCTAGGACCGTTTTCGGGCTTTAACGGAAAGTCACAATTTCTTTCACATCACTAGCTTTTCCATTTATTTGGAAAATGAAAAGCATTCTGCACTATTTTGCCTATTTCCTGAGAGGGCTCTTCGTAAATCACAACCCTACCAAGATATCTTTACAGTCCCCAAACATAGGGTAAAAAGAGATGTGTATTTTACCCGGATAGCATTTATGGGAGAAAAGTTATGAAAGTTCAAGTACGAACTGTCCCAAATTTAACAAAAAGGCTTAGCATTCTAGGGGGGAAAGGTATGTTATGTTATGTTATGTTACGCATTTTTATAAAGCGCGCAGCTGCCCCGGCAAAGGGGCGTCCCGGCGCTAACCACAAAGTCCAGAGGAAGGGAGGGGGGGGGATCAAGCCACAGGAAAGAGGTAGGTCTTAATAGCTTTGCGGAATGTGGTCAAACAGTCCATAGTGCGGATAGACAGAGGCAGGGAGTTCCAGAGCTTGGGTGCCAAGAAACAAAAAGATTTGCCTCCAGCTCTGGATCTCTTGACTCTGGGGACAGCAGCCAACATCAGATCGGATGAGCGCAAGATGCGCCTAGGGGTATAGGGATTGATAAGATCAGATAAGATCTCGGAACCAGAGAGTTTGAGGATTTTAAAAGCAAGGCAGAGGGATTTATATTCAATTCTTTTTGAAATAGGGAGCCAGTGGAGGCGACGAATGGCTCCACTTCCGGAGCAAGATCTAGCCAGACCAAGAATAGCGCGAGCTGCAGAATTTTGAGTGCGCTGGAGCCGATTCAGCTCAGCTTTGTTGACCCCCAATAGCAGAGAGTTAGCATAGTCCAGTCTTGAAAGGATGGTTGCTTGGACTATGAGCTGGCGAGTTGCTGAGTCAAAAAACCGGAGAGCAGGCCGTAAAGTACGCAGCAACCCAAAACAGGTGCCGGCTAACTTTTTGGTGTGATCCTGAAAATTAAGGGTCGAATCAAACAGCACGCCAAGGTTCTTTACCACCGTTTTAGGGGGGGGGGAAGGACCCAGAGATGGAGGCCACCAATGGGAGTTCCAGAGCTCCTTGTTTTTGCCTACTAAAAGGACCTCTGATTTACCAGCATTAAGCTGGAGACAATTCTCCGTCAACCAGCCTGCGATAGCTTCAAGGCCCCGTTGGAATTGGGCGGCGTCTTGAACAAGGTCGTCAGAGAGAGCTACCGTGAGCTGGGTGTCGTCGGCATATGAGACCATTGAGAGTCCATGGTGGCGAGCAACAGCGGCCAGGGGCTGAACATAAAGATTGAACAAAGCAGGGCTGAGTGCTGAACCCTGAGGAACCCCCTGCGTGATGGATTTAATGGTGGATGAAAAAGGAGGGGCCGAGACTTGAAAGGATCGATCGGTCAAAAAGGAACGGAACCATTCCAGAGCAGCGTCTTTAATCCCAGCATCTTCCAACCGGCGTAGGAGAATCTGATGCGACACCGTATCAAATGCGGCGCTCAAATCCAATAATATGAGCGCTGCTGTTTGGCCGTTGTCAAGAAGTAAACGTAAATTTTCGCTAACAGCTAGAAGAGCGGTTTCGGTACTATAGCCCGAGCGAAAACCGTTTTGAGATTGATCTAAGATCTTATTGTTGGTTATGTGCTCAGCAAGAACTTTATTGACATGGGCCTCCGTAACTTTAGCTGCCCATGGTAAAAGCGAGATAGGCCGAAAATTCTCTGATTTGGAGGAATCGAGGTGCGGTTTTTTTAGCAGGGGGAGTACCTTGGCTTGTTTCCAGGCCGCAGGGACCAAGGCCCTGCTGAAGGAGGAGTTGATAGTGGAGAGAAGGGGTTGAAGGAGGACCGGGAGACAGTCTCTGAATTGCGAGGGTCTCAGGGGGTCCAGAGGGGACCCTGATTTAACTTTAGAACTGAGGGTCAGGAACTCCTCTTGCGAAATGGGAGGAATACATTCCAGGGGAGGATAGTGAGTAGGGGTCGGAGGGTGTGCTTGCTTAGTGGAATGGTTAGGGAAGGTCTTGTAGATGTTTTCAACCTTTAGAACAAAGTAGGAGGCCAAATCTTCACATTGTTTATCAGAAGCAATAAGAGGCGTAAGAGGCTCCTTCCTTTTTTTCAAGTCACCTAGGATTTTAAAAATACATTTAATAGGGTTGTTACTGGAGGCAATTTGATTCGCAAAGAAGGCCGTTCGGGCGTGATGTATGGCTTTATGATAGCTTTTTAAGGTGGCCTGATATTGCTTCTTCCTTAATGGGCAGTAGTCCTTGCGCCAGACTCGCTCACTATGTTTGCAGGTGCTGCGCATAGTGGCAAGGTTATCTGTGTACCACGGACTAGAGCGGGCGCCGCGTCCATTCGACCACTTTAATGGGATAAGGGAGTCAAGTGCAGCGTTAATCCAGTCACAGATTTCCTTGTAAGCTTGTTCTGGATCAAGGTTGTCAATGTTAGGAGGGCTGGAGGACAGGCAGGCCAACAGGTCCTCCCGTTTGAGTTTATGCCAAGAGCGTTTAAACAAAGCTTTAGGCGAGGTTCTGGAGGCGGTCTCTGCTATGGGAAGAAGAATAGTGATCAAGTAGTGGTCTGACCAGCAGACCGGACTAGGGGGGATGACCTGAAGGGAGGAGATGTTGGAAAAGACCGGATCTAAAAGGTGACCAGCCAGATGCGTAGGTTCCAACACCAACTGTTTAAGTTGGCAGGCTTCCAAATCAGCGAGCAGAGAGCTGACACATGAATCGAGGTGCTGGTCAAAATGGATGTTCAAGTCGCCTATAAGAGTAAAGTTAGCTGTTCTGGATGCAAGAGTATGAATGGCTTCCATCAAGGCTGACTTAAACTCAGAAGACGGGCCGGGGGGGCGATATATCAAGAGGCCAGAGAAGGTATAATTGGCATTTGGGGAGATAGAGAAGCGAGCACATTCGGAGCCAGCAATGACCTCACGAACGAAGGTACACAGAAGGGATGACTTATAGATGACCGCGAGACCGCCGCCTCTGGTATCTCTACTAACGGTAAGGATGTTAAAACCTGGGGGAAGAGCAAGCCCCTGTTCGATCACCGTATCAGTCGTCAGCCATGTCTCTGTGATGAAAAAAACATCTGGGGATTCAGTTTCAACAAGATCGTAGATTTCGTTATGGTGTTTCACTAATGAGCGCGTGTTGAGGTGGAGGATTTTGAGGGGGTGTTTGGTAGGGGAAGGGAGGACGGGTGAGGGAGGGGGGTCGGAGCTAAACCTGCAACTATTACAGCAGAAAGGTCCCTCGGCATTAATACATTGAACCATGCTGCACTGGGAAGGATTAGGTCTAACAGCCAGCATGAAGTCCCTGGTGTACCTCCGCTTACCTGACACTAAACTAGCAGCGAGGCTGACCGCTGGCGGCGTACTGGCGCGGACGGGCGCAGACGGGCTTGCCTTAGGCGCGCCTTCGGCGCGCCATCGGCGCGCCCGCTGCGCACGCCCGCTGCGCGTCCGAGTCAGCGTCTGCTTAAGTGCAGACATATGGTGTAAAGACTAGAGCAGTCCGTGAATACCTCCAAGATGGCATCCCCCCAGCCTCCACACGTGGGGCCGGAGTGCCGAACTGGAGGTGCTTCAGGAGCTGAGGATCCCCAAAGTGACAGGTAAGCACAAAAGCGTAGCGCTACCAGCCTGTTAATACGCTGACAATTATAGTGGTATAAAAGCCCCCAACCATAAAATACGTAAAACAGGTCACCAAGGGTAAAATGCACAGTAGAAATAAAACGATTTAAAAGCAGAATTCAGTAAAAATTAACAGAGAATATCGTAAGCTGTAGCTCCCGGCTCAAGCCTCAGGAGATTGTGGTTGCGCGTCCGAGTCAGCGTCTGCTTAAGTGCAGACATATGGTGTAAAGACTAGAGCAGTCCGTGAATACCTCCAAGATGGCATCCCCCCAGCCTCCACACGTGGGGCCGGAGTGCCGAACTGGAGGTGCTTCAGGAGCTGAGGATCCCCAAAGTGACAGGTAAGCACAAAAGCGTAGCGCTACCAGCCTGTTAATACGCTGACAATTATAGTGGTATAAAAGCCCCCAACCATAAAATACGTAAAACAGGTCACCAAGGGTAAAATGCACAGTAGAAATAAAACGATTTAAAAGCAGAATTCAGTAAAAATTAACAGAGAATATCGTAAGCTGTAGCTCCCGGCTCAAGCCTCAGGAGATTGTGGTTGCGCGTCCGAGTCAGCGTCTGCTTAAGTGCAGACATATGGTGTAAAGACTAGAGCAGTCCGTGAATACCTCCAAGATGGCGTCCCCCCAGCCTCCACACGTGGGGCCGGAGTGCCGAACTGGAGGTGCTTCAGGAGCTGAGGATCCCCAAAGTGACAGGTAAGCACAAAAGCGTAGCGCTACCAGCCTGTTAATACGCTGACAATTATAGTGGTATAAAAGCCCCCAACCATAAAATACGTAAAACAGGTCACCAAGGGTAAAATGCACAGTAGAAATAAAACGATTTAAAAGCAGAATTCAGTAAAAATTAACAGAGAATATCGTAAGCTGTAGCTCCCGGCTCAAGCCTCAGGAGATTGTGGTTGCGCGTCCGAGTCAGCGTCTGCTTAAGTGCAGACATATGGTGTAAAGACTAGAGCAGTCCGTGAATACCTCCAAGATGGCGTCCCCCCAGCCTCCACACGTGGGGCCGGAGTGCCGAACTGGAGGTGCTTCAGGAGCTGAGGATCCCCAAAGTGACAGGTAAGCACAAAAGCGTAGCGCTACCAGCCTGTTAATACGCTGACAATTATAGTGGTATAAAAGCCCCCAACCATAAAATACGTAAAACAGGTCACCAAGGGTAAAATGCACAGTAGAAATAAAACGATTTAAAAGCAGAATTCAGTAAAAATTAACAGAGAATATCGTAAGCTGTAGCTCCCGGCTCAAGCCTCAGGAGATTGTGGTTGCGCGTCCGAGTCAGCGTCTGCTTAAGTGCAGACATATGGTGTAAAGACTAGAGCAGTCCGTGAATACCTCCAAGATGGCGTCCCCCCAGCCTCCACACGTGGGGCCGGAGTGCCGAACTGGAGGTGCTTCAGGAGCTGAGGATCCCCAAAGTGACAGGTAAGCACAAAAGCGTAGCGCTACCAGCCTGTTAATACGCTGACAATTATAGTGGTATAAAAGCCCCCAACCATAAAATACGTAAAACAGGTCACCAAGGGTAAAATGCACATTAGAAATAAAACGATTTAAAAGCAGAATTCAGTAAAAATTAACAGAGAATATCGTAAGCTGTAGCTCCCGGCTCAAGCCTCAGGAGATTGTGGTTGCGCGTCCGAGTCAGCGTCTGCTTAAGTGCAGACATATGGTGTAAAGACTAGAGCAGTCCGTGAATACCTCCAAGATGGCGTCCCCCCAGCCTCCACACGTGGGGCCGGAGTGCCGAACTGGAGGTGCTTCAGGAGCTGAGGATCCCCAAAGTGACAGGTAAGCACAAAAGCGTAGCGCTACCAGCCTGTTAATACGCTGACAATTATAGTGGTATAAAAGCCCCCAACCATAAAATACGTAAAACAGGTCACCAAGGGTAAAATGCACAGTAGAAATAAAACGATTTAAAAGCAGAATTCAGTAAAAATTAACAGAGAATATCGTAAGCTGTAGCTCCCGGCTCAAGCCTCAGGAGATTGTGGTATAGGAGTGCCTAATGAAATTATAGCGAAGTGTGCTTACATATATTTGATGCTAGCTGGCAAGGCTAACCAAAACCTTTGGATATCGGCAGGGGAGTAGCCAGAAAACTAAAATATTCCACACTTCGAACCAATGCTCTTATGGCACCAAGCAAGCAAAACAAGTCATCACAACCGTCCCCAGAAGAGCTTTCTTGTTTCTTCGATCCAAGCATCTATCCATTCATCTTTTTAATACTTCTATCCACCCACCGATATCCACAATTTCACCTTTACATTCTGTCATCCAGTCATTCTTACATCCGTCATTCAGTTTTTTGCCATTCTGTCCATTCTCCATCCATATCCAAACCTATTCCTCCATCCCGAAACCTATCCATCAAACCTATCCACCTATCCATCCATCCACCCTTCCACTCATCAATCCATTCCGTCAGTCATTCATCTGTCCATTCATTTACTCATCCATCCATCGACCCTTTTACTCCATCCATCGTTTCATTGCATCATTCTCCCTTTCACTCATTAATTTGTTCACTCATGTAGCCACATCCCATCCATACATCCTCTCATCCATTCATTTACCTTTTCACTCATCCATTGTTTCATTCACTCATCTGTCCTTTCATCCATACATCCACCCACCCTTTCACTCATCCATCCATTCTTTCACTCACCCATCCTTACATTCAATCCTTTTATTCATCCATCTTTCCATCCGCTCATGCATCTATCCACCCTTTCCCTCTGTCCTTTCACCCACTCACTCATCCATCTATCCAACCTCCCCTTCACTCATTCTTCCCTTTTTTCACTCATCCATCCTAACATTGATCCTTATTCATTCATCGATCCATCTACCCATCCATCCCTTCACTCACCCATCCATCCTTTCACTCACACATCCCTCCATCCTTTCACTCACTCATTTTCAACTTAATTATGAACCTTTTTCTGCCGGGGTTGCAGAAAGAACAGGCCCTTGAAGAACTCTATTCCTGCTATAGCTGCTAAAGCAAGGGGGTTCACGACGTCCCTGCTCCAAATCTATCCATCCATTCCTCCATCTGTTTTTTTACTCATACATCCCTCCATCCACCCTTTCACTTATCCATCTTTTGATCATTCATCCATCCATTCATTCGCTCATACATCCATCTACTTTTTTGCTCCATCCATTCTTTCCATCAGCCATCCATCCTTTCATTCATCCTACCATCCATCCATCCATCCATCCATTAATTTACCCTTTCACTCATCCATCCTTTCACTTATTCATCTACCCATCCACCCTTTCTCTCACATATCCCTCCATCCATCTTTTTACTCACTTGCCCACCCACCGACCCTTTTTGCAGACAGAGGGGGCTCATGAAGAACTCCGCCCCCTCTGTAGCTGCTAGAGCAAGGGGTTTCCAACGCCCTTTTTTCATACCCAAACATATATTCATAAATATATAAATAAATCAGAGAAGGGGAGACTAGTCTTCAAGAGTGCTCCGTGTGTGGGTTTTTTGGTTAAGGTTCTAATGGCAAACTCTTTATTGGCTGTAATACATGTAAAGGTTTCCTACCCATTCATATTTTGCATCCTCACGCCACAGCATACCGTATGGGGCATGGAGTCAGCCCACTTCAACCATTGCCTCTTCACTCTGAAGTGCTGCATCTCTGCCTGCACACGTGCATACCTGCCTGGAAAGTGGTGCACTTCAGTGCCAGAGCCCATGAGCGAAAGCCTCCTTTAATTTCTTTGTTTCATTTGTAGTCACTTTTTTGGCTTTGCCAATGTTATTTTTTTCTTTATTTTCATGTGTAGATTGAACTGTTCTGCACCATACAAAGTACATAGTGCCAATATCTGCAACACTCCCCATCCCCCATGCAGCAATCTCCAGGTGAACTAAACAGACAAGACACCTTCTTTGTGGAGAAAATTGCTGCAGGTTTATTTGCATAGCAAATATGCCAACATGGTGGGTTATCTTACAGGCGATCCCAGGGCAGGCATCCCCTCGCCGCCTGCCCACCTGATGAGCCAAATTACACCGTGGCCATAGCCAATCGGTGTTTACCATATTTGGGGGCAGAGCGTTCCAGGCAACCCCCGGTTACTCAGGTCCACAACCGCCCGTAGGACTAACAGGGTGCCGTCGCTCCTCCAGGGTCCAACGCAAGGACCTCCCTGGGAATGTTGGCCTTTGCACTCTTGTTGTGCTCCTGCAGAGGGTACCCCTCTGTACCTTACAGCCTCTGGATCGCCCTGTAACTACGCCTGCAATACAAAATGATAAGTTAGAGAAAGCTCTCCCCCCCCCACACCCTGCCTGTACGCCGGGTAAACAGTAGGGAGGGAAATGGTGTCAGGGTTGTGGGCAAAGAGGACGCCGAGTGGGTGGGAGAGGTATTTGTACCTCGCCCCCGCCCACTTCTGCCCGGATGTGACGCAGACGCGCTGACCCCTTGGGGGTCCCCAACACTGGGCGGCTGCCTCGTGTGCCGTCATGTGGCACTAAGGTGGACGCCCTCTTAGGAGGGTCCCCTTCGTAGACACGGGGCAGCCTGCATAGTGCCAATAGCGGCAACACTCCCCATCTCCCATACAGCAATCACCTGGAGAAATAAACAGACAAGACACCTTCTTTGTGGAGAAAATTGCTGCAGGTTTATTTGCATAACAAATATGCCAACATGGCGGGTTATCTTACGGGCGATCCCAGGGCAGGCAGCCCCTCGCCACCGGCCCACCTGATGAGCCAAATTACACCGTGGCCATAGCCAATCAATGTTTACCATATTTGGGGGAAGGAATAACCCCTCCCACCGGTGGACTGCCAGTCCACCCCATTACTCACGCCCCCAGAAGGGGGCGGAGCGTTCCAGGCAACCCCGGTTGCTCAGGTCCACAACCACTCGTAGGACTAACGGGGCGCCGGGTAAACAGTAGGGAGGGAAATGGCGTCAGGGTTGTGGGCAAAGAGGACGCCGAGTGGGCGGGAGAGGTATTTGTACCTCGCCCCCGCCCACTCCTGCCCGGATGTGACGCAGGTGCGCTGACCCCTTGGGGGTCCCCAACACTGGGCGGCTGCCTTGTGTGCCCTCATGTGGCACTAAGGTGGCCGCCCTCTTAGGAGGGTCCCCTTTGTGGACACGGGGCAGCCTGCATAGTGCCAGTATCGGCAACACTCCCCATCCCCCATACAGCAATCTCCTGGAGAAATAAACAGACAAGACACCTTCTTTGTGGAGAAAATTGCTGCAGGTTTATTTGCATAACAAATATGCCAACATGGCGGGTTATCTTACGGGCGATCCCAGGGCAGGCAGCCCCTTGCCACCGGCCCACCTAATGAGCCAAATTACACCGTGGCCATATCCAATCAATGTTTGCCATTCCACCCCATTACTCACGCTCCCAGAAGGGGGCGGAGCGTTCCAGGCAACCCCGGTTGCTCAGGTCCACAACCACCCGTAGGACTAACGGGGCGACGTCGCTCCTTCGGGGTCCAACGCGAGGACCTCCCTGGGGATTTTGGCCTTTGCACTCTTGTTGTGCTCCTGCAGAGGGTACCCCTCTGTACCTTACAGCCTCTGGATCGCCCTGTAATTCTGCCACAGCTCTGGGTGTGGCCACCGTCACAACCAGGGCCCCCCACCAAGGTAGGCATCTTTACCTACATCCTTCTGATTCCCAGGCCTCTCCCAGGTACAAGGTCCCTGCTCACTCTGGAGAGGTGAACCCCCTCTTAATCAAAACACCCTGTGGACTTGGCATGCTAAAACCCATGCCTGATGAAGCTAAACCCCCTCTGTTCAGTGAATTTACGCATGGCACTGTTAATGCTCCTGCGTGAGGATTCCCAGCCTCCCCATAGCAGGTCCTCGTCATACTATACGAGGGGTTATCCCTGACCCCTATAACTCACATGCCCCCCAATTAGTTGCTCAGCTTACGCATGGAGGACTTCAATTCTTACAGAAGTGCCTACCTACCCAGGAAAGTGAACTCATTGCCTCCCAAGTGTATGTCCCACTGTTAGGAGGGGAGACACGCCCCCCCCCCCGGTCTGTGTTTGCGCAGCTATCTTCAGCAAGCTGTTCCAGTGCAAGCCTAGGCCCACCAACCAAATTAACTCAGTGGTGGAAACAACCCATGACTCCGTTTCCTGCATTCCACCCCCTGTGCCACCCTCAAGACACATGAAAGGCCATATTCCCTGGCAAAATAAAGAAATGCTGGGTTGCTTAACACCCTTTATTGAGCACTGCACACCTTTCTATACACTACTCCAGTTTGCATATAAGCATCTTTACACACAGCTTGCTGATTCCAGGGCCACCCCCAGGTCCATCAAAACACATCCATGTCCATTCTGGACAAGGGTAGGAGTCTTTACTTACATCCAGCTGATACCAGGGCCTATCCCCGTTCCAGCAAACAAGTGCATGTCCACTTTTAGACAGGTGGAACCCCATCTTTTTCAAAAGGAACAAAAGGAAACATAAATGACACAGGACTCACTAAGGCCTTACACTCTCGTGTATCAGATCCTCTTGAGATACACATCCGCTGAGTAGCTGATATGCTCCCTATCTGTAGTACCTTGTAGTCATTCAATGAAGCCAACAGCGCGGCCATTGTAATCCCCTCCATCCTCCTGTGCATTGATCATTTGGCTAAGCCAAGGGGACCCTGAAAAGCTCTTTGAACCTCCTGCCGTCTGCCCCAAATAGCAAGCACCACCCACCGTGAAAATGTCTTGCTAGCTTGGCCTCCCCAGGCTGATATCCCTTTGGGACCATCCTCCCCAAAGTACGCGCCTGCCCAGCTACTGGTGCGTCTAAACAAGAGGCCTTAGGGAAATGCCTGTCGCCGTACACAATATCAGGTGCAGCAATATTACATTGGAATCTAACCTTCAGTTTCATGTCCTGGCGCGGTCCCCCCTTATGTGATTCCACTGGACACCTTAGCCTAATGCGCGTGACCTGGGTACTTGGTCGAGCTTGCTTGGCAGCCTGCCTGAGAGTCAATATCCGAGCCCCCAAATGGACATACTGCTGCTGGCCGAGTCTTACGATAAGCGCCGCATTGCCCCTCCTGCGCCTGCCACCCTAGATAGCCTTGACCTTACGTCCTGTAAGTTAATAGGGGACCGTTTATCCGACGGGACGATAACTTTGCTGCCGTCTGAATGTGATCTGTGGTCTTTCGCTAGGGGTGAATACGCAGGGGATCTACACACCCAGGAGTCAGTCGGTGGCTTCGGTGATGAATTCAAATTGCGCCTGACAGAAAGCTCAGTGCGATGTAGCTGCCCCAAACTAATTGATCTAGATGACCTTACGTAGTTGCTGGCCCATCATGGGAAATTACAATTAGGAGCCTGGAAAGGGTGGCCATCAGATCTTTCCTAGGCATAGACAACAAATGAGGAACTGTACGCCCCTCTGCCAGTTGGAGGAGGAGGGGAGGCTAGCCGAGGTACTTGAAAGTAGGTTCTGTGTCGCCCTGTGGGCTATGTCCCCCCGCATTGCTTCCGGCTCCTGACTGGGGGAGAACCCATTCCCCTGAGAAACCCCATGTCTGTGCAGCCCCCCTATATGGCCTGCGTGTACTAAGATGCCAGATACAGGTTCCTGCTAACCCAAGGTCAGTAACCAATACAGGGTAGCATGCAAAGTTGAGCCCACCCCGTGAAGTGGGTGCTCCTCAGTTCACCCTCTTCTGTCATCGCCTCCATGAATATCATTCACCCCTAACCTTTCCCCTACAGCAGGGCTAGAGGTTGGGCTGTATGTTGCATGTTTCAGGTAGTGTTTTTGTTTTCACTAAACCTGCCTTTAATTCACATGCTGATTACAGCAGTGGGCCCTGCCAATGAAGGTTTACCTATTTAGAAGGCAAAAAGAGTGTGCAACGTCCCATTGAATCTGTGGCCTATAAACTTGCTAGAAGCTGACATAAAATGACCAACCAAATCATTCCCCAGGTGAGCTCACATTTATTTTGAAATTGCGTATCCCTTACATTCAACAGCAGCCCACATGAGTCAGTCATGTTCCATAGTGGTATCATTGGCTAGCCAGTTCCTGCCCGCCTCTACTAGTCTGTCAGTAGTCAAGTTGAAAAAGAATGTTGTGCCCGGAGCTTTGCTCCCAAGCCCGTAGCTGGCCCAAAGACGTTGGGAGCAAACACCCAATGCCACTGAATCAGAATTATCTGCACTGGCATGTTGAGGAGAAGGTACAGTGTGAGGCAAGGGGTTCTTAGACTAACGGCACTCATGACACCCCCAACAATGATGTTACGTGCACTTAAAATAAAGGTCCAAACCCCCAATTCACATGTCCTGACCACATGCCTCAACCCAGAGGTGAGAAAGATGAACCCATACTCGCCGGGCCATAACCGACCAGTTTTACATCTGCCAGAAGTAGCAGCATGCATCCAATACAGAGAGAGGGCAACATACCTCACTCCCGGTGGCCCCAGGACCTTGTTGACGGAGCCGCGAAGATCCGCTCAATACAATAAATACAAACCCTACTCCTACTGGTTGTCCCCTTAGTCAAATGGCACCAAGGCTAGATGCCTTGTCCTATGTCTGCAAAAGCACCCCCACTGCACAAGTTGGCCCTCCTCATGTCAGAGGCCACTTAAGTTTGCGCCAAACATTGCTCCTGCCCTGCTGCAAATCCTAGTAACATCACAACTACTAACCAAGCAAATGTGCAAGTGTGACAATTCAGACTATTCCATGCCCCCAGTGCTATAAGAATGGCATGGGCAGCAGGCCATGGAATTATAATGTATATTGAGTTAATAATTGCCGGTTGTTGTGGTCAACTCTAAAATAGAGAGACAGCGCCAAGAGTGGCGAACTGTCACCATCGCCGGCGTTGATAATTAAGTGACGGTGCTGAGCACCAGGAACCACGCCTACACCAGCAAACCTGCTGCTCAAGTTGCTCCCCCCGTAGCGCCTAGTGGGCTAGCCATGATAGCGCCTGTTTTCAGCGCTCCACAGGTGGAGAGGCAAGTGCCAGTATAACGCTCTCCCCGCGAACACAGCGTACACAGGCAGAGCCTGTGAAAAGTCAAATCAACCTATGGGCCAATCAAGGCTGGCTCTACGAGTCGAACCCCAGAGCCAAGCAAAATTAGCTTGTGTGTAATGGTAGTGCTCGAGCCTCGGCAAACCTACTGAGGTGTCCTCCCATGGGTTGGCCCACATTGCAAATGACACATCACAGATTTATCACTGATAGAGAGCACTGCGCGCACATTAACAGTAGCTTGTGCCATATAAAATTACCAATAGCAGAATACCCTGAGTACTCACTAACCCATGCCCACCACTAAAACCTAAGTGCAAAACTTGCAGTTTACTGTTAATGTCAAGCAGAACTAGATAGGCAGCTGCCTGGGGTTGCACTTTATACCCTTCTATTCCTATGGACGTTTGGGTCTCTCCTTCTGGTTTTCCTTCACAACACACCTTTGTACGGTCATCCACGAGTGAGACACTCTGGATTTTAGGAAACCCCACAAGTTGACCAACACTCTATGACAACTTGCCCTATTTGGTGTGAAATTCTAGAGAATTCTTTATTGTTGGCCGCACTACTGGGGATGTGTAGGCCTTCTGATAACTCTGGCCCCAAGGATATTCCTGGAAGATCTGACGTTCCGGCGCGAATGGTCAAGAATATCCTGGAAGTGCACACGTGACTGGCTGATATTGATTATCAACACAGCAAAGCGCCTGTCTGATGAGTTACTTGTCCAGATCAACCTCTCTGAGAATAGATTGAAGACTGGTATTTCTATCACAGCATTCAAATCGAAACTCTCTGAAATAAATCTGGAAATGAATGAACACAAAGAGTATCTCACGAAACAAAAAATCAATCAGTTACAAAAAGATGTCAAGAGGTTTGACAAAGAAAAAATCTATCCATATACCAAAGATGACTATGTCTTTCCCAACATCGACACCTCAACAGATGACGCAAGCAGTAACTATTCTGGAAGCTCTGGCTCTTCGAGCAATGAGTCCAACTATGAGAATAGATATCAAAAACCAAGAGGCGGCTACAGGCACCAACCTCCACCACCACCGCTGTTCCACGGCTTCCCTACACATCCGTTCCATACACCAATGTATCAAGGACCATGGATGGGTCCCCAACCCATATGGAACGGCCCAATGGGACAAAACCCGATACATAACTACCAACAATATCAGAATCCTCCCCCCCCTTTTTTCAACAGAGGGAGGGGCAGAGGCAGAGGCAAAAGAAGAGGAGGAAACAAGACCGTCCACTGGCAGGATCCGGAACCGATGGTCTTACGAAGCAAGACAACAAGACCCTAGTGGTGAACTTATCCTCGAGACCCATTACTGAAGGTGAGAACAGACTTTTGGAGAAAGGTCTAGGATTTGTACTAACACCTAAGGAAGACGACTTTATCTTACATCAAGAACTCCATCAATTCTTTCGCAAAGTTCGCCTAAGAGCATTTTTTCAAGACAAACCTGAGACCACACCTGTCGGCTCGGGTCTCAGGAATAAATCTAGGTTTACTCCCACCTCAGCAATGACTTTGAATGAGGTACTGACTTTTGAACAGGCCGTTCTGAAAGAGGTGGAGAACATAACCACTACTCGCCCTTCCAACAATCTTTCCAAAGATGAAAGACTTCTTCTAAAAAAACCTGACAGAGGACGGAACCATCGTTCTGAAACCAACGGACAAAGGTGGTGCCATAGTCATTCAGGATAAGGTTACCTACGATGATGAATGCCTACGACAACTATCCAACACTAGGTATTATGAACCGATTGAAGAAGACCCGACTACACGTCTCTCCACCATGATACAGCATTTGACTTTGGAAGCGGAGGCAGGAGGGTGGATAACCAAGGATGAGGCTTCATTCCTTATGAACAAGAACCCCCGCACTCCGTACTTCTACTGTCTACCAAAAATTCACAAGGGGATTACCCCCCCACCTGGAAGGCCCATTGTATCTGGTATCGATTCCCTGTTGGAACCACTTAGCAAATTCTGCGATGTATTCTTACGCCCTTTGGTAATTAAGACCCCTACCTACTTGAGAGACACAACAGAAGTTCTGAACCTCATTGAACAATTTGGAGCACCGGAATCTATAACCCTTTTAGTCACCTTAGACGTGGAGGCTTTATATACGAACATTCCCCAAGATGCCACACTCACAGTCTTGGACAAGGTTCTCCGTGACGTGAACCCATGGCCATCCATGACACCTGTCACTTTCATCTGTGACTGCGCAACAATAGCATTGAAAGAGAACTACTTTGCTTTTGAAGAACAACTTTACCATCAGGTCCAGGGCACCAGCATGGGGAGCACCTTCGCGCCGAGTCTGGCCTGTCTGTACATGGCGAACTTTGAAGAAGAACATATCCTGACAGATACCAACCCTTACACCAATAATATTCTATTTTGGCGAAGGTACATCGATGACATCATCATCTTCTGGAAAGGAGACGAAAAGACATGTCGAGCTTTCTTCACATGGATCAACACCCTTAACCCATTGCTAAAATTTGTAGGCACCCTGTCATCGGAGTCCATTCCTTTCCTAGACCTTCTTATATCTCTGAAAGATGGGTCTCTTGTGACCACCAACTACAAAAAACCGACTGACAGGAATAGTCTCCTTCTGTTCCAAAGCCACCACCCGAAGTCTTTAAGAAACAACTTACCGGTGGGCCAGTTTCTTCGATTACGACGCAACTGCAATACTATCACAGAATATGAAAGAGAGGCAGACACTCTAACTGAGAATCTGATCAAAAGAGAGTATCCAAAAAGAATTGTGAAACAAGCCCGCAAACGAGCTAGGAACAATCACAGAGAAGCTCTACTGGAAACAAAAGAAAAAACCACCACAGACATTCTAACGTGTGTCACATCTTACACACCCAACTCAAATAAGATTCAGAAAATCATTAAAAAGAATTGGAAGATCCTTGAAACTGGACAGTTCCAACCAGGTCCCAAACCACTCTTTGCCTTCAAGAGAACCCAGAATCTTAGGGACATGTTAGTGCACACACGTCCTAAAAAAACGATTCAGACCCAACCCACACTATGGAACTTACCACCAGTGGTTGGTCATTATCCATGTGGTTCATGTGCAGCATGCCCCCAGACAAGCGCCACCAAGGAACTTGACTTGGGACTCCCCAGGCTCTGGAAACAGACACGTCACACCAACTGCAACACAAAGAACTGCGTGTACTTGATTACCTGTCCCTGTGGCTCACAGTACATTGGCATGACTGCCAGACCAGTGAAGGTTCTGAATCGGGGAGCATAAGAGTACTATCCGTTACAAACGTACAGCTACGAGATTGCAAAGCCACTTTCTGGAAAAGAACCACCCTCCAGAAAGTTTGCATTGGACTATCATCGAATCCAACTCCCAGTGGACAGCCACCACACTATTCAAACAGGAACAACGATGGGTGTTCAAACTTAGAAGTAACAAATGTGGCCTAAACGAAGATATACCCTGGGTTGATCTATCGCATTAATCCCAGACACTCTGGATTGATGTATTGTATGAACCTTATAAAGCACACACGCCTCATTGCATAATCCACTCGAGACTATGAATCATACTATCAACCACAGCAATTAGTAAAGAGCGCCAACTTTCTCATATCTCACAAGGAATCATGCACTACATCCCACTATACCTCTAGCGGTACTGTATAGAAGCATCCGCCCCGTGGTAACCCCATCAGATCCCAACATGTGGGTGATTACGCATTCCCCGTCACCTTTCCATACTTACTTAAGCGCAGACGTTCACACACTACCTTGGGGCTTATGGAGAAGGGGTAAGGATATTGTTTCCCGCCTCCCTGAGCTGGAGACTCCCTCTGTGGTACGAAAACTTCGCACTCAGATACATAACATGAGCTCCCCTTTTTGACCGCCACTTGGTCCCGCCCCTCACGTTACTAAGACTGATCCCTTATCAAGGGGTTTTATTTAGGTTTTAGGAATCTCATTCCTATTCATCGTTGAGTTTTTACTCGAGTTGGCATAGGGCAACAATAAGAATACACAGTGTTGCTCCCACGCCTGTACCTTCCGTTGACCATTCAAAGATGGCCGCTCCTTTTCTCAATAGGCTTACTTACTCCCCACACGCAGCGTGATGACGTCACCGCCCCAGTCTACAATCAAGCCGATAGCGGTATTTATGGAGACCTTCCTCCCGGTTCAGAATGCTACCGGCAGTACCGCAGTACGGGTAGATTTCCCGTGACGTGAGGCTGTATCTCTAGTAAGTAATCCTTCCTTTCTCCATAGGACGCTGTCTGTGTTCCTGACGACACCATCTGTGTCTCTTCCTGTAATGTTGTTTTTTTACTTGTTTTACATAGCCTCACCCCGTGGTACATCCGACGGAGCCCTTCTCCGATCCAGGGAGGGTATGCTTTCTGTTCTCGTGTGCCAACACGCCTACATATAATTTTTAATATATGTTTTATTATACTCTGGTTACTGTAAAAAACTGTTTACCTGACGCGATATCATTACATTTTGAATGTATTTACGCTAGTCGTCTTACGCTAGGCATGCCGTCCCCATCTCTATATGTGCTGGGGCTTAGATATTTACTAGCGCCACTCCTTTTCTTTTAGTGATGAATTTGTCCAGTGATGTTTATCGTATGTTACGGAATTGCACTAGGTGGCAGGTATTCATCCCCCCTTAAGCAACCATCACTATTCGGAACTTCCCTCCATCCATACACCAGTTAGTCACTGTCACTCCGATGCGGCATAGTTCACCTTGTGAAGCTTCGTCACAGTTGAACACATAGCACACGACCGCTTTCTGTCACCTAGGTGCAAGGCCACCCACAGCACCTTTTAAGTGATGCATGTTTCACAGGACACGCACTCGCTCGTGACTAGTCTCATGCATCTGGCACTTGGGCACAGACTGTGCACATGTGATTTAGAGCTTATCCTACAGTACCATATTTAACTGATATGTTACTGGGCTCTTTTCTGTTTTCTCTTTTTCCTCTTTCTTCCCCCCCCCCCCCGTTTTTGTCTCCTTTTTAGGCTGTGAATAAGGACATCTGTATAATAACAGGTCCTAAGACAATAATTGTGAACATACCTTAATTAGGATATACTAAGGAATACAGGGTGTTTTTTCCTGATTCCCGTTTTCTATTCTCTACCTGGTCCTGATGAAGCGCTCTGGGATCCTTTAGGGACCAAATTATAGCGCGAAACATGTCGACCCCCTTTTAAATCAACACTTAATTACACACCACACGGGTTGAGAGAAGTGGGAATCTATTTGGTCTTGTTTCCCCTCTCCTAATGGCACAATTGTGCATCTCCATCCCCGTGGATTTTTATTTTGGATCAGGGGTCCTACTAATAAAGTTATCAGGGCCTCCTGACCCATTTTAATATGCACCCACTAGCACTTCCTTCCCACACACCCTCAGTCACAAATGCGGCAACTCCTAAAAGATCTCCGCTAGAGAGCCCCTCGGTGCCCGTGAGGGACTGCAGCGCCACCCCCACGAGGAGCAATTTTGCCCGATGATGATGCTATACACTCGTAAGGGTGTGTGAGGGCACCACGTACCACACAAAGGAGTACCTTTTCTCCTCTTTGCATACTCACCTATCCCATGGAGACATCCCCTATACTTGTTACAGCACATAACTATTGACTGTAAATCCCTCTACCTGTAGGAACTGAAACCATCCATTGTGATTTTGATGTGTAGGAGCAGCATGATTTATTTTCAGAAACTTTGTATAGCTCCTGGTATCCCTATTTGTGCTACCTCCTGTGTGCTTGCACCCGCTGTCCCCCAGTGTACTTGCGGGAGCCATGCCTTAGAGACGCGGGGTGATAGAGGGAGATGCACCCAAGTTCCCCTGCCATGGAGCACCTTCACCTTCTTGACATGGTAAAACGTGCCGCATTCACGATCGTGTAGATTGACACCTCTGAGATACAATGGGACTCAACATATCTGCACCTAAATTGGCAGACACCACATGTCCCACCCGGCAACACCAGGAAAATAACTGGCAGCAATGGGACTCGAACCCATGCCTACGGAGAGACTGGAACCGTACCCCTGCTGCTTAAACCGCTAGGCCACGCTCCTCCCCAAAGAGCAGAATTACCTGTGGGCTGCCTCAGGCCCGCCTCGCAAAGTTCGCAGGCCCCAGTCATCAGACGGGGGCTCCTCAGTTGCCAGAGTTGGGGGGGGAGGGGCGTGGTGACTGCTCTTATGTGCAGCTCCCGAGGTGCAGCGCTCGGCACAGCCCCGGTCCTCTGGTACACGGATAGGGCATGGCGAAAATCAAGTAAGGGACCAGCAGCTAATAGTTTAACGCCAACCACCCGTTACTCGAAGTACCTGACAAAGCCGTACCACCAGGCCCCGTCTGCTTCCCTAACTTCCTGTCGGCGGGCCCGTGTTTCTACCCACTCACCCTGCAACATGGGGCCTAGACCGGCAACCCCCAAGAGAGCGTTGGAGCGGAAAGATGCTCTATGCCCTCCCCCCACGCGGCCGGAGCGGCATGACGGAGGGGGTCTCGTGGAGCTGCCCACGACCCTGGCAAAAGCCGGCCCGAGTGGCCACTGTAGCAGTACCCTCACCACCCCCCCCAGCCGGACTGCAGCCACTGCAATGGCCGGGCTCTGCAGCCCTGCCTAAGGGTGGGGGGGGGGGTGCACTCACCGTGAAGCACCGATCCGAGCTCCGAAATCCCGGGGGCACGCAAAAACTCTCACGCGACAGGCCTGAGCGGTCCGTGGTCAACCAATACCGCGTGTCCCCCTAGCTGGCGCAGCTTCGGTGCCTCCACCTCGCCCTCCATACCAAGGAGGGGGGGGAAAGGTCTCTTGCCACTACCCAGGTACGTGTCAGCAGAAGGCAGGGATGCTCGCTCCAACTGGCACCCCCCCTCGTCCAACCCTGACACCCCAGTGCCCACGCGGGGCCGGGACCTGGCCAGCACCGCGGTCGCTAGCCCGTGCTGGATGAGCACTGGCCTGCCCCCCACCTTAAGACGGACCGCGACCAAGGTCGGCCCGCCCTGCCCCAGATACTACCCCCGCAGGGGTGATAGGTGTGGCTCACTAGGTAGAGGCGGCAGACCCGTAAGCAGAGAATCGGCCATGGACCAGGGTTCAATTCCCGACGCGGCAGGGTCGTGGACCAGGGTCAAAATGGACTTGATAATTCTCGCCTCGGTACCTACTCTAACCAGGAACACACTCGGCAACTCTGGGCATTAAGCTTGCCTCATCTCTACAACGGCCCCCCACAGACGCCGGGGATACCTGGTTTCACCTTGGAGATACCCAGAAAGGGACCATCTCACAGGGATAGCCAGGACGGGTTCCCCAGCGGTCCACAGCGCCGGGACGCCCCCGTTGGTGGGCAGCTGTGCGCTTTACAAGCTTACAACATTTACATTTACATAGGGCCAGGGGGGTGGGGGGGTGCTAAGTGCACTCACCGTGTTCGCAGCAGCTCACGAGACATGTCTAAAACGGCATCAGGGTTGTGGGCAAAGAAGACGCCAAGTGGGCGGGACAGGTATTTGTACCTCGCCCCCCGCCCACTCCTGCCCGGATGTGACGCGGGCATGCACTGGGAGGCTGCCTCGTGAGCCCTCATGTGGCACTAAGGTGGCCGCCCTCTTAGGAGGGTCCCCTTTGTGGACCCGGGGCAGCCTGCATGATCCTGCCTAGGTGAAATCCGACCCTCCTGGCATTTAAAACGACTGGAAGCTACAACCGCACTGTACGTTTCTCCATCATTCTTTCCTTGAGTCAGCCCCGGTCCTTTCCCATGCAGCCTGCAGTACTGCCAACCTTGAAGAACTGTAGCCACTCATCCGTGTACACTTCCTGGTGGTCCCGGCAGCAAGGAACAGTCCTGCAGCTTCCCAGGGGAGAGCCTCCTCTCTTATCTCATGTTTGTCATCTCGCATTCCCTCCCCAGTCTCTGACAGGATGTCTCTTGGCACTACCAGGAACATATGAACCCTGTCTGCTTGCACAACAGCGCAGCATGTGGAGCCCAGCCAGGCAGCCCGCACACTCAGAAAGTGTAACTTTACACCAGCTTCCATCTCCTTTTTTATTTTTTTAATTCATGGGAACGACTTGAAATATATGGTATAATAACACGCACCATTGTTTGAACAGTGTAAATACGTGTTTTAAATTACATGTCTGCATGCATATACCAGGTGCCTTCGT
This sequence comes from Triturus cristatus, assembly GCF_964204655.1. Classification (NCBI taxonomy): domain Eukaryota; kingdom Metazoa; phylum Chordata; class Amphibia; order Caudata; family Salamandridae; genus Triturus; species Triturus cristatus. Next base: position 1,196,436,471 of record NC_140591.1, read on the forward strand.
GCCTTGTCAGGATGGTAGTACAGCACAGCCAGTGTCTGCTGTTCTTCTCGCCAGAAGTGACAGTTCTGCAGCGGTTTGTTAATTTCGCCTGATCAGCGCATGTGCTGATCCTTTGACTCTTTCTTTTGTTTATTCATATCGTACTTAAAGCGTGAACCCTTTCTTCTCCTAACTGCAGTGAGTAGTTTATGTTCCCTGATTATTCCTGGTCACTTGCATGTGATAAAAGAACAACAGGAACACTAAGGAACCTTTGCTTTGACCCTCGCATCTCTCTTTGATGGCACTTTCTCTAGCTCTCTCTTAGGAAAATTGTTTCTCTTTTCGTTCTGTCTGTAAAGAAAAAACAGGCATTTGCAATGCAATAGGTCTGGCATTTACGCAAGTTCGATCTATTGACATTGCAAATAACAATGCCTTTTATTTTTGTTTTAAAAACATAAATAAAAGGCATTGTCATTTACAATGCCAATAGCTTAAATTTGCGTAAATGCGAGACCTATTGCATTGCTAATTGCTTGTTTTAGTTAGCTGAGAAAGTAGAAGAAAATATTACCGTACGTCTAGCGTCGTTTAATTTGACATTGTTGTTCCCCTTCATTTCCCTCCGCTCACAAGCTTGGTTGTGCTGCAGTTGAAGCGAGCCGAGATTGTGCTTTCTGTGTTAAACTGCTGCTTTAAGTTAACTTGCAGGGCCACGACTTATAGCTGAAGGACACAACAGCTGCTTGGATGAATTTAGTCAGTACGTGCCCAAGGTGTCTGATAAATAGCAACCTACACACTAACCGAGTTAAAGCTTTTAAAATGTCCTAATACAGAGGAGGGTTCTGGAATGAAGACCCGGAAATGCGCTCCATGGCTTATACCTCCTGAGCAAACATCTTCTGATGTCTCCATGCGTGCAAAATGTCTGAAAGTGTGTAAATGTCTCCATGCACGCAAAGTATCTTGCGAAGTGATAATGGAAAGCTGGGTACCCTATAGGTGGTAAAAGGTGGAAGAACTGCTAAGGAGGTGAGGGAGCTTGAGGGGCAGGAGCAAATAAGGAGCAAGGCTATGGTTGTACTGATGGATTGGTCCACACATCCACCATTTTTTTTTTTGAAAATTCTTTTTATTGGCATTTTGAGGTTTAAACGTACATACAACGTGTGTCGCAGAGAGAGTTGTGGTACATAGGTATTAGAGTAGACCTCCGTCAACATAAGGAGTACATCAATATCTTGTTCAGTGAGGATGTGGTCTGTGTTGTAGCAGAGCATTGCCATAGAGGGGAACTGGGGAAGAACTGAACTGGGGTATGCCATGGGGTGTGTAGTGTTAGAGTGGGCGTACGCGACGGGTCCATTATTGCCTACTCGACAGTGCAGTTGCTGCTCGCTCAGGGGGAGGCGGGTGTGTAGAGTGATGTGGGGGGCCGTTGAGTGTGATAGAGTGACGAAGACGGACCCGACTGGTCCGGTGATGGCACAGGGGGTAGTGGTGGAAGATCCACTGTCTCAGGGGCCTGTATAGCAGAAGGCTGTACCGTGTTGGGGGTCTGGATGGCAGTGGCTGTGGCTTCCGGGGTCTGGGATTGGTCCACACATCCACCATGGAAGAAACTTGCATCACTGCGATTATAAACAACGTAGTACAGGTTACAATACATTAGTAGTGTAGATAATAGCAAGGAGGGCGAGGAGGGGGTGTGGAGTTGCGGCTGGATCTCCCGACCTTGGAACTAGGGAACTATCTATGAATCCCGGCCTCCTTTCAACACCCTGTTATTATGGACAAATCACATAGTCTCTATGAGACAATAAACATATAGAACAAAACATGGCCTTGCTACACCTTTTGTGACTCCTTTCGCTCGGTGATCATATGTGGGCGTTAGAAGACACATACAAAGCTGTACAGCCATGTATTATCTTCTTTTGTTAACATTTTATTCTCATCCAGAAGGGTCAGTCAACCTGCTGCATAAAGCACTTTGAAACTACATGGTTGCGTTTTGTTTTTTCTGGGTTCGATTAAGACTGAGGTATATAGCGCACAATTCATACGACGGTTGCACCTTTTATGAGCATTACGTTAATGCGTGTCGCCTCTATTTGTAGTATATGTATGTGGCGTTAAAACATTTTCACTCAATTACGAGAGTGTGAGAATATAACACAGCTCGCGAGTATGGCCTATGAAAGCATTTACTTCAAAGACACTGAAAAAAGAAACCCTCCCCAGCTTGCATTCCTTGCTCGAACCTTGTGACCTCTTGGTGACACTTTATTCCAGGTGGTGAGGGGGCGACTGGACACTTCACGGTTTATAAAAGAATCCCTGACCTCCTTTAACAACCTCTTAATGGCGGGTATAAGCTTCCTGTCCACAAATACATAATCTCCCTGCACAGAACTGCAGTTCTATGACGTCTGATTTCAAGCCACTGAAAGAAAAGTAGGAAAGAACTCGTAAAAACGTGCACTGTTCGATTTGCTTTCACTTTTGCATCCGTTCTTGTTATGTGTTTTGAAGAACGGCTGCAAAAGTGAAAGCAAATCATCCCGAAAGTGAAAGCGGACCGCGCTACGTGTGAAAACATTTTATACATATTAGAAAGGTCGGCATGCCTCGTGTAAAACACCTCACGAACGGCGCACAGACTAATGAAGGAGGCTTCGCTGCTGAATGTAACGGAGCTAATCACAGCGTCAACCCGCCAGCTCCATTCACAGCTTTCCCCCCCTTTATATTTGCATCGCACTTTGAGGCAATGAAAAAACAAAGTGCCTACGCTGAGTAATGAAGAGGACAGTGTCACGCTGCAAGTAAAACATCCAGTCGGGATGGGCCGTTCGAGAAGGAGACAGAGCGGTAACCAAAAAGCCTCATTTCCAATCGGAGGCCAGCGTTTAGCATAAACGGTGATGCCAGCCAATCAAAAAGTTGGGTGTGACTTCAACTCCACTACAGAAATGTTATCGATTACAATAAGCCTGGCAGAGAGAGGAGCGCATGCGCGCTACAGCGCTAGGTCTGCGAGACCTAAAAAATAATGGCAAAGCCAATAGGTCTCGCCTATGCAAGAGCAATTGGCTTCGCCAGTGTGTTTTAGCCATGTTGTACACAAGCGTGGCAGCTGTTCAGCGTGGCTAAAAGTTAGTGGTGCGCAGGAGAGTGGGGTAGTGTGGTAAAGAGTAGAGTGTCATGGACTGGAGTGTCGAGTAGGGAGTAGAGTGAAGGGTCTTACAGTGGAGTGGCATAGAGTGGAATGGAGTGGAGTAGTGTGGCAAAGAGTAGAATGTCATGGACTGGAGTGTCATGGACTGGAGTGTCATGGACTGGAGTGTCATGGACTGGAGTGTCGAGGAGGGAGTAGAGTGGAGGGTCGTAAAGTGGAGTGTTGTGGAGTGTCATAGAATGGAATGGAGTGGAACGGAGTAGAGTGACCTAGAGTGAAGTGGCATATAGTGGCATAGAGTGAAGTGGCGTATAGTGTCATAAAGTGAAGTGTAGTAGAGTGACTTAGAGTGGAGTAAAGTAGCATGTCATAGAGTGGAGGGGCATAGAGTGGATGGACATAGAACTGAGGGGCATAGAGTGGAGTAAAGTGTTGTAGAGTGGAGTGGAGGGGAGTAGCGTAGAGTGGAGTAAAGTGGCATGGAGTGTCGTAGAGTGGCATAGAGAGTCGTAGTGTGCAGTGTCATAGATTGGAGTTTAGTGAAGTGGCATTGAGTGGAATGGAGTGTCTTTTCATAGAGTGGGGTAGTGTGTCTAGGGGTGCATTGACATTGAGTGGAGAGGCGTAGTGTGGTGTACGCAGGGTGTAGTAGCGCACTGCCATTACAGACAGCACATTTTCAATTGCAATGACCACTACATTTGCACATACAATTTTGCTATTAAAACTATACAGCGCACAAACAATATGTGGAAATAACATCTTAGTGTGCACTTAAGAAATACAAAAAAAAGTGCTTCATTTGTGCTTTCCTAATTCCGATGTATTATGAAATATTTGTACAGTTGATTTGCAGACTTTTAAATTTTGATGTGTGATAGAAAAAAACTTTTTTTACCCAACAGGCAAGATTGTCGCATAAATTATTTCACTTTGAAGTAGTATAAAGAAAAGTAAACACCAAGCTCCCCTGGAAGACAGAGCCTGGCATTTGACCCCTGTCTTTGAAGACTCAGCAAATGTGACAAGATAAGAACAAAATTTAAAGTCCTGTTTACAGAAAAGGAGGAATTGTGAACAAGCTTTGCTCCTTCGGAGGATCAAAGACATGCTGGGCAGCCTAAAACAAATAAAGCCAGCAAATAGAAAGCCAGAAAATGTATGTTACAAACCCCAAAGCCAATGGTAAGCAATGGACAGAATGCATTCCCAGGGAAGATTTCAGAATAGCCTCAAGACGTCTTTTCTGCCCTGTCTGGTAGGCTTCAACCTAAACCCGCTGAAACATCAGCAAATCTACTTCTCACACTGATTTCTCTTACTCAAAAGGACCTTGAACTATTATGTCCGTTTTCCAGGTTCTCCTTTGTGATTCAAAGAGTCAGTTTCATTCACATTCTTTGCCACTTTTCTTTTTTGATTTCCTAACTGGATTTCTTTCTTGTGGACTATATTCCATGATAACAGTGCTGGTACTCTACATGGCCAACACTGTCTCCCTGTCTTGGGAACGCTGGCCAACACTGTCTCCCTCCCTTTCTTTCGCTGTGTAAGAGGAATGCCATGACCTAAGTGATGGTAGCAGGACAGGTGCCAGCAAGTATCTGTCTGGGATGGCTAAGGTTGAATAGCGACTCTTTGGTTCCTTTCTCTAGGAGCTAATATCAGCATGCTTGGCAATTGACATGAAACCTCTGTGCTCACTAACTCCCCTTGCACATAGGCAGCCTGTCACCATCGCTGGCACCCAGTGTTTTTTAGGTCTCGCCTACGCACCGCGCATGCGATGCATAGGAGAGACCTTTAGTCATCGGCACAGCTTTGTGGCCAAAAACGTGCACGTGTTCCATTGCCTTCAATGGCAACGCGTGCACGTGTGGAGATTCACTTGCGGGAGCGAGCGGCTGGCGCCATATGTTATCAATTATCGCAGCGCCAGCCGCTCGCTCCCGCAAGTGAATCGCGCAGGCCCCCTCCTCTCTCCCCCTGCTGCTGCGCGAGCTTGTTTTACTTTGTGGTATGTTGTCTTACGCTGCACTAGGCTATGTAATGCGAGTCCGACATAATATTTAATGGAATTTAACCTATTTATTTATCAACTGTTCCATAGTCTAGGCACAAAGCAGTAGCTATAGGAACGAATCGCAGGCGTTTTGTAAATGTGGTTGGCTAATGCGCGAGCACATTTACTGATAAAACATATAGCTACCCCTAAGGACATGCAGTTATGAAAGGTACACATTTGCAGCAAAAAGGTGGGTGAGCGCTTCACATCATTTGATCTGTATGATTGTCTCTTTAGAGTTCTTGTGGGGCGGAAGCGGTGAGAATGTTGCATGTCTGTGTTCCTATGTAAGGCGCCTAGCACTAGAAGGGTCAGACCTTTGACGAGGCGCAAGGCGGCCCGAGGGTGATAGAAATAGATAGGATTAATCGTAGACTAAGAACCGGCGGTACTCGGGACAGGACGATTTCAGTTAATTCAGTCAGACCGTTAACAGCTTTGAAGTCAAGTGCGCGTTATATTTAACCCTGGGCGTAGTGGGGCTACGTGGAGCATCACGTAGTGTGGCCAAATCTACGCACACTCGCGTGCTCCGCGTAGCCCCACTACGCGCCGCCCACCTCCCGCCCGCCCTCATTTTAAAATAATTTAAAGTATTTTAAAAGTAAGAGAAAATGCGTGGACGCCCGCGCATGCGCATTTGTGAGAAGAAGTTGCCATGAACCAGGAAGAGGGAGCCCCGGCACGTCGCACCGCAGGTAAGGCATTTTAATTACTTTAAAATGCTTTAAATTATTTTAAAAGGAGGGCGGGCGGGAGGCGGGTTGTGGGCAGCTCTGCTCCGCCGTGGCGTGTGCGTAGCACTGCCTGCTACGCCTACTTCATGAACCGCGAAGCAGGCAGCACTTGGTACACTCCGCGGGCGGGGCGGAGCACTACGCCCACCTTTAATTATATTACTTTATGTTTTGACGTGCGGTGCAGTCTTTTTATACACCCTACTATGACATGCACGTGCATTTAGTGTTACAGCGTCACTGGAATAACCAAGCACATTTCACAGGTCTTTCCTATGAATTTTAAGTTGAATTTATTTCGTGGTCGTGAGAACATTTTGAAAAGTCTAGGTTGAGGTGCGTTTTGGTGTTAAGGTGTAGAAACAGGATATACAATCTCTAATCCAAAAATTCCCATGTAGCCCAATTTGTATAATTCTAGAAAAAACTGTTTAATTTCTTGTGCCTCCATTCCATTTCAGAATTCCAGCAAAACATGGAGTGCTTAATGTAAACATATTAGCCATTACATAAAATGCACTGGTATAGATGCACGTGTTATTTCACATCATGTTTATTTGCCCGGTGGTGTTCTTATTTATGTGTTCTTGTTTTTAGTTCCTTTCTTCTCGAGATTGCAAACTCTGATAACATGAAAAAATAGGATTAAAAATGCTCCCACAGGAAAAAAAAGATTGCGTGCACCATAAGAATAGGAAATAATGGGAAAAAAAGAAACGAGTACATGGCATTATTGGATTTTATTTTCAGATTCCCTTTTGTGGATGGTCGGGGAGGTTAAAGGTTTATACAAGTGAGATAAGTTTTTTACGTCTGTTTGATGCCGAAAGGAACCGGTGCAAATGGTATTTATTTTCTCATGTCAAAATACATTATATAGAGTTGTGAGCATGAAAGATGTGCTTATTGGGTGTAGACAAGACAGAATGTGCTGAAATAAATTAAACAACACGTGAAATACAGAGTAACAGACAGAAGCCACCCAGTTTATAAAGGAGTGACGTTCTTCTCCTGGTGCGAAGCGTGGCTCTTGTTTGCCGTATCACTGGCACGTGCTGTATTCCCAGACAAGGCCAAAAGCTTCTCCTAAATATGACAAAGGAGTTTTGTTTATTTTTAAACAGCGTATTCTTCAATAAGCAATATGTGATTCTAGCGCCTCATAGGCCGCTGCAGGCATTTGCGCGCTGTGCAGTAACAAGTGTTTCACTGTCACACATCCTACAATGACACTCTCCCACAGTGCGCCAGACCCACAGCGTGCCCTCGCAGCGGGTAACAGGAAGTTGCGTTTAAAGAGCGAAAGGGACTGAGCGCACCTATTCACTCGACCGATACTAGAGAACTCGGGCAGCAAAGCAAAGCGGTCAGTCCCAATCGATACGTCTCTGGTAAATATCTTCTTTGAATAGGAATAGGTCCCAGAGCTCAGATACAGGAGTCCTAGAAGTTTACTGACAAAACGCTGGGTGGGTGGGGCAGTGTAGGTGGATGGATGGGTGGGTGGGGGGGATGGATGGCTGGCTGGATCATGGATAAAAGGATGGATGGGTGGGTGGTGGGATGCTATGCAGGCACATGAACGGACTTGCACAGTGCACCTCTGTTCCAGGGTTTTCTAGCTTGGTGGTGGCGGGGGCATGAGACATTATGTCCTGGCTCAGTCCAAGACCAATGGTATCTTCAAACCTTGTTCGGTGAGCTCCAATTTAAAAAAATTTGCATAAAATGGCAAACATGTGTACATGCCCATTTCGAATATTTGAGGAAAATACGAAGCAGTAAATGGGCAAGTGGCGTTGTCCGCAAATAGTGCATTGTTTGCAGTTCTATACACGCGGGGCATCTGCAGTACACGCCCAGTGCGCACACAAACATACAATTTACACACAGGGACACAGAAGGCCCGTCCTCTGACCTGCCAGCTGAGGGAAACTGCGTATACAGACCCCGGTGGCACCCCTACGCTGCACGCCCGATGCGCACATAAACACACATTTCACACTCAGGGCACAGTAGTCCCGAGCTCTGACCTGCCCCTCAGGTAAGGTGTATGTGCACAGAGTTCAACTAACAGTATGTACGGCACATCAACACCCAATTCACGCCCAATGACACAGGAGGCCCGTCCTCCGACCTTGCTGGAGGGAAACTGCATGCCCAAGCTCCATGAGACACAACACACCTGCCCCGCGTGTGACGCCCAGCCACCTCGTGCTCACAAACACAGGAAGCCAGTGCTTCATTTGTAAACTAAAACGTACCAGGGCCCTTGTCAGGAGGCCACTGCAACTTCCTCCTTCCTTAGGCTGTCCCTAATGCTCATCCATAGTATCATCAGCATTTTCAATGTATCACTTGGCAGTTTCTGTATTCTATAATATCTTGTATAGCGTGGTACGTGTGATCCACTGCTTTTCAATTAGCTTTGGCGCTTTGCAGTTGCGGCCTTCTGAAGGTATTTTACAGGGTTGTTTTAGATCGTAGTGAAAATAGGTGGAGCAAAAACACATTGGCTTAAATGTTAGTTGCCTTGGGCTCGATTTCCAACTGCTAAAACAACGTGAGCAATCCTCAGAAATATTGTCTGTGCTTATTAATAACCAATTGTTTCTCTTTCGCTTTTGTGAGAATTTAAGCTATTGTCATTTACAATGCCAGTAGCTCAAACTCTCCCAAATGCGAGACCTATTGCATTGCACATGCTTCTTTTCCTTGTCTTGTCACCATATCCTATAGAGTAACTCCCTCTTGGTCTAAGAACTACCTGATTCTCTCGTTAGATCAAGAGGGTCGAGCATAATGTGCTCAGTATCTCAGCCATTGTGGTCATCTATAGCCTGAACAATTGTGGCGGGGTATGGGGAGAGTAACAAAAATACAACTTGTGATTTTGTCTTACCATAAGTGTTCAGTTTCGCACAAACTTCAGCCAAAAGCATGTTTCCTGCCGCCTTACCATCATCTGAATTATATCAGACAAGATGCACACAAATGACATATTACTGTAGAACCCTAAATGCGGTAAGAGGCAGACTCCATGAAGGTGTGATTATCAGCTGGAGGGGAAGGGGCTGCGCTGTTTGTTGCAGCTCTCTTGGGAGTTCATTCAGTAGCTTTATTGACTCCGTACACAATAAATGGTGGCCGTGGACAGAATAAAGAACCGATCAAGATATAGGCAAGGGTTTTCACATTACTAGCTCCTGTGGTCAGAAATCATTTATATATCAAACAACTCACATTTTCCTCACACCAACCAGATTTCACTTGTCCTCTTGTGTCTGTCAAGTGTTTGCCAGTTCTTCAGTCAAAGATGTCTCTGTACAAACTGCTGTCACCTATGATTTTTGTGTGTGAGAGCAAGGCAGCCCACGTTGGCAGATGCCATTCAAGATATCTCAGCTGCATGTGTTATACATTAAATGATGCATGTTCCGTGGGGAAGGTGAATGTGTGTGACAACATATCAAAATCTTATTTGGTGGAATTCCTTAACAACAACCTTGGTTGCATGAGAGAGAACTATCAAAGACCGCACCCGCTTATCACAAAATGTTTAAGAGGTGGCCAAAGCCTAGTTACTCTGACCTGTTGATGGTCAATACTCTTCCAGTCATACTAACAGAAACGTGACAAAGAGATCCAACTATAGCATGGCTCTAAACCGACTCCTTATGTAGAATCATGTTCATTTCTTTGTTATCCTCTTACAGCCGACATTGGAGTGCGTGGTTCTCAGTTGACCAGAATATATAAGTGCTTTGGAGAGGTGAGATCGATGATCAGTGCTAACCATTGCTAGTGACATGAACTGTTTTTGGGGACAATTCCGCGTACCTTATTTGAAGCACTCTTTAGTGAAAGCACTTCTTCTAAGCCAGGTTATCCTCATTAGGCCATTTCAGAGGCAGTGGTTGAAATGTACTCAGATGGCTTCCAATCCTCTTCCCAACAGCAGGAGCCTTGTAAATATCATGATTACATTGATCACATAGTCTGCTGGTTGTGAGAGTGCTTTTTTTTTCACTAAGAGCTACATGTATCAACATTGCATTTTGCGATTCTATAATAGCGAATTTTACCGATTCGCTATTATAGAATCGCAAAATGCAATGTATGTAGGTTTCGCAAAATAAATAGCGATTGCTACCTATTCCTTAATAGCAAATCACAATTTGCAATTTGCTATTAAGGAATGCCTTCCTGTGGGCCTAGAGGTCCATAGGAATGAATGGGAAGGCATTCGCAATTTGCGATTACCAAATTGGTAATCACAAATTGTGAATGCAATTCAAGGGTGCAAGGGGGCCAAAAGGCCACCCTGATGCACCCCCAAAAATGTCATGTGTGCACATGTGGCATACACACATGCCCTAAGGGCATGTGTATGCACCACATGGCACTAGGGAATATGCAATTTGGTGCATTTTTCAAAGGATTTGCAAATTACCACCAACTTTAAGTTGGTGGTAATTTGCGATTCCTTAAAACAATGTTTCAATTTTTAAATGCTTCCTGCATTGCATTTTGGGGAATCGCAAATTGCGATTCCCAATATTCATTCACAAAATAGGTAAACGCAAAAATTGCGATTCCCTATTTTGCGAAAGCCTTTTGGGATGATACATCCTAAAAGGCTTTTTACCATTCGCAAATGGGCCAATTCTGCGAATCGACCCGTACGGGCAAAAAGCTTGATACATCTGGCACTAAAAGATCCTAATTCCAGAAGGGATGGGCTGAGTGAAGAGCCCAAAACACCCCTTTGATTTGGGCAATTTGATTTGGGGGAACACGAAATAGTAGAACATTGGGGAATTTTATTCAAAGCAAACCAATCATTTGCACCTCTGAGCAATGCTATTGCAATGCAAGTCAACCTAGAGCTGGGCATTCTTAGAAAAGTGTTCCTGCTCTTTCAAACCCAGCATACGGTGGACTTGGTAGGACACTTGAGAGGTCAACTAAACTGCTGTAGCATAGTCCACTCTGAACTTTCAAAAACCTCTCCAGCAGCCATCTAAGACTAAAAAATCAGACAGTTAGAATGTGTTTGAACTTGTGGAATTTCGGTTATGTGCAACCAGACTAAAATCCCCATCCATCACAACCCCTCCCCCCACCACCACCTCACCCTACTCTTTTGGCTCCCAGAGATCAAATTTAAGATGCTTCTCTTTATTTCTGTATAATGCCTGCTGGTAGAAAGGCCTCCGGCACTTCCTCCAATTGATAACCCCTCCCCACAATTTGCAACTCCGAAACCTACGTGTTTTCTCACCCTGCTCATCCAACAAACCTTCACACGTCAAAAATCATGATTCTGTGGGACTGACGATCATGTTACACACAGCTAATCCTTTTCAAGCAGCAGAGACACATTTTGTATGTTTTTCATCAGACCTTTAAAATATGACATTTTAGTTGAACTTTTGATTAAATGTCCAAGACAAAGGCACGGGTATTGAATAGAGGTGGTCACATTGTATCTGATTGGATGAAACCTTGTCCCTTTGGTACTGTTTATCTCGACTCGCTGCCGCTACAAAAATTGATCTCATTTGCAGCCTAGCCCATAAGAGGCTTCGCTTCACCTATCCTGTACAGACCAAAGTTAAGACAATTTATTAATAAAAGCACTGGAACTGAGAAACCAACAAGAACTGCAAGTTGAGACTTCACGTGTTCTACACTGGAAATATGCAACTGTCTCCAATTTGTGACCAGCTAAGCCTCAATCCATTTATCTATCAATTAAAAATGTTTCATCCTTAATTTTCAAGTTCTACTTTGAAGGTTAGTGTTTATGCAGTATCTCCTCTCCCATGTCTGGTTGCCGCAAATCGCACACCTCTGTTTCATTTGTCTGGCAGTAATGTTCTAGTTACTAATTTGTTTTCTTCAGTGGTTGCGCATTGTATGTAAATATCATAAATCAATAATTTAAAGCTTATGCAATCAATAGAAAAACACGCAGGCCAGGTATTGCCCCACCCCGGAATTACTGGGATCCGGGAAATGGTAATCACAATGGATTGTAATGGGCATTCATAATAAGGGCCTTGTCCTGACTTCAGACAAAAACAAGGCCAGTGTCGAAAGTATGCTTCTTCCAATTGATTACAGAAACTTTCAATGGAGGATGTGCCTAGGCCATTATTTAATGACCAGTAAACCTAGTCCATTCTGTATAAACTTGGTAGACATGAGAAATTCCCATGTCAGATAGTCGCAGTAAGATGAGGGGTGTTATTAAACTTTTATGCTTAATAAGAGAGGGAGAATCTATCAGTATCCCTGCCACTCCTTAGAATCTTTCTAACATTTACCAGGAATAACAGGTTTATGGTGCGTTAAAAGTGGGATGTCTGTCCATGGTGATAACACCCACCTGTCTTAGTGGTATTCAAGATGGGAAAGATCCAAGTCTCCTTGAAGTCTCTTTGAAGCCAGTCATATAATTAGACACTTCCCTCCTCACTTGTTTGCGTGCTCGCCTCATTTAAGTAATAGCTTGCCCCCTTCGTGGAACAAGTGTTTGAGGCTCTTTGGTGTCCCATTCAGCTTTTACGTCAGTACTCCCTTGTTGTCTTTTTTCCTCTGTGTGCTGTAATGTGGTGGGAAAGTAGCAGGCCATCCATCTTGGACTGATCTAATCTTCCCTTGGTGAGTGCTCACGAGGGACGTGACTGGCTCCCAAACCCACCCTTGTTTCTCCTGTCCTAACTGGAAGAGTCAGTGACACTGGCATCAAGAAACTTTCCAGTGCTCGGCCATCCTCTGTGTTGCTCGATTGAGGTGGCGTGAGTAGATGGTGCAAATAAGGTGTCTTCATGGCTGTTAGGACACTCGGAGATGCAGGATCAAACACGGACATTTTCAGGTTCTACTGCAAACATATGACAGTATTGCAAAATCTATGAGTAAGGATTCAAGTAGCTGCTTCGTGTGTCCTCAACATCTGATTGCATTTCCTTTGACCAAGATAAAATGGTGTCGTAAGGCACCAGTCTGTAGTTTCAGTGATCCAAGGAAACACTTGTTGCTCTTCCAGCTCATTTGAGCCATCTTTTTTAATTCACCATGAAATCCCTCAGTACCCTCTCTTATTGAGCCCCATTCTCAGCTACCTTTTGGAGCAATCATTAAGGACAATAAATTCCTAAATCCAGACTATAAAATTAAAGATCATGTTTTTTTTCCAATGTAATCTTCCTTTGCGATTGCTACATTCAAAGACCTTCTGTAAGTAGCTCGCCTGGATGTTAATAGAACACTAGTTCACTTTAAGGTTACATTTCAGCATCTTGGGTTCTTTAATGGGGTACAAAATGGATGTTTACCTTGTAGCAAACCTAACTTTCAAGTGCAAGAAGCAAAGTTAATCGTGTTTGTGGAGTCTAAACATTAAAGTCTCCAGGACTGAATACTTTCACTGGGTGTATAATTGATATGCACATACATTCACTCTGATTTGGTGCCATAGAAGAGTACGGGAAAAAAAAAAAATATATATATATATAGTTCATTCATTCCAGGCATGTACACTCTGTTATCTCCCCCCTCTCGAAGCATACCTTTCTAGCTGCATAAAGTTTGAGGAGGCATGGCATCTTTCAAAAGTAGGAATTTCAGATCTGAAACAGTCTTGAAATACAGGAAGGCAGCTCCCCCTTACAGAAAGAGAGATTACTTAGAAGGTTTACATTCCAGCTTTGCATACATTATATTTGCAAGGGATTCTGTATTCGGTTGTAGCAAATAAGCCGGTCCATTTTGTATACTCATATTCAAAATTGATAGAATTTCTGTCCCCTACAAATAAAAAATACCATATGCCCTACTTTTCGGGAGTTCATAATTCAAATTTTGTTGATAGTTAGTGAGGAACATTTTTTAAATACCTTGGAATGAATCTTACCATTGTTGGCGCAGCTGCAGTGCCTGCAGTATCTGTCTACAGAGGAGTGGACATGGCTGTGTGTAGTAAATCCTGAGTACTGAAGAACACGCCCAGCAGTGCTTGCCACTCCACTGTGCCGTAAGCGTTAACTAGAATTGACTGTTTGTAGTTTGTGTTCATTTTTCTAGTGGTGACTGGAAAGGCAGATAATGTTTATTAAGTTAAAGGCAAATCTTGATAGTGCTGAAAATCTACGAATATATTTCAGTTACCACCTGTACTTGCTGAGTTGCTGAGCCTTTTATTTACGACAACTAATAAAAAATCTTGAGAACTTCTAAGAAGGCTGGGAGATTCTCCTGATGTGAAATGACCCGAAACATGTGTTGCTGCTGAACAGCTTTTATTTTAGAAGGATGTGATCTGCAAATACGTTTTTCTTGCATTAGCAACTATTACACTTTGCTAAGCACTTTACTTTGGTCTCCAATTCTTTTAAATTATACGCGCGAGTTCCTTCACTCTGCTTAAGAAGTGTTAGTGATTTATTTTTATTTAGACTTGCTGTTGCTCTTAAATGTTGATTTCTAATAGCTGTAGACACTCAAACAAAAAAAAATCTTCCCATACTTAACAAGGCAACATGATGTGTGTGGCTGCAGTGCCTGCGATTCTGGGGCAGACACTGATGCTGCTAAGTGGAGAACTCTTTCGCCCACCCTGGGCCCAGAACGTCCACAATATCAGCCATCCCTCCACAGTGGAGGATGGAGAGGGTCAGATTAGGGGCCGATGGGCCGGCGCTTAAGTGCAAGCAGTGGGCTGCTTTATTTTTGAGCAAGGTGTTGTTGTGGCCTTTGGGCCATTCTCATCTAGTTGTCAGTTCTCATCACTGCCCCCATGAGGCCAGCCAGTCCCAAAAGTGAAGCAATGTCATTCACCTTTCACCTGCCCCTCCTCCACTAGGACTTCACATTTAGGTCATAGTGGGAGGGGTATGGGAGTGCACAAAGGCTGAAAGTCCTGTTGGAAGGCCATGCCAGGTCAGGTGTTGTGGCCATTTTCTCCTCGACCAGGCCGGTTCAAATTTCATTAGGGAATCTACCCAGCACATACCCAGTTTATTTTGTGTACTTGTAGCATGTTGTTGCTGGAGAGATCCGTGTTTTGTCTAGTCGGGTTTATCTCGTCATATGTTAGCAGAGAGAGTTTATATGCCTGCTGCAAACACAATGTGTAGCTTGCAAATCAAAGATTTGCATTTTATGTAGAAAGGTCAACAGGTTACTGCTTAGACCTCCTTTTGTTTATAAATTATAATCACTGCCATTGGAATTAGGGCGGTAGGGAGGACCACATTGTGCAGCAGTTGACTATATTTTGGGGCACGAAAAGAGCTATTATGCAACTTTTTGATGGTATTGTTTCATTATTTGTCACTGTAGAACATTATCATCCCATTCTGGGAAAACGTTTAGAATTAGTATAAGTTTAAAAATCAGATACAGCAATAACAACTGAAAGGTGACCAGTCAACATTTGAGAAGGGCCTTCCAATGCGCAGGAACACGTGTTGCCAATATTTTTGTAACTTTTAAACTGACTGAGCTAGAAAACAATTTTTTTCCTTAAAACCTGCACATTATGCAGTAGAGGAAGAATTCAGTGCCAAACGTGGCAAATCCATAATTACACAGAAAATGCCGTGGCTGCTGAATCACATAATTCCAGTGCCCATAGTTATAATCCATCCACTGCAGCACAGTGCGCTACGAACCAGCATCAAGGAGCTGCATGCAAACCTCAAAGCATTGAAACATATTTCATTTTTAATCAATCTTTCTTTATTTTTATATTTCTAAAAAGGGTTCTGTGGGTAGTAATAAACTCTTATTAGTGCAGACAGCTCCAACCATTGCGTTATGTTTTAATTCCTGACTGTTTCACCAGACCAAGCACTCTTAACATATTATACCTGCCAATGTGGCAGATATGCTACTTTTACGCCTCGTAGCCACCACTGCCTTATGTAACATTTCCTATGAATTGATTTACACACTTGTATGATTCATTTTCTGTGTACTATATGTGGGTATGATGTAAATCGCAATATCACCCTACACTCGCACTGCTAGAAAAGAAATTAAATATGAAAATAAATGATGCCTGTCCGTTACATACAGGGGTTAAACAAAGTCAAAAAGCTGCTTTGAAAGTGGAGTGGTGTAATACTTGCTCTGCATTCCTGTGATCAAGCAAAGCGATTATGCCCAACTTCAAGGAAGGTTCATGGGGTGTCTCCCCCTAAAGTCTTTTTAAAAAGGAGGTTAAATAGTGTACTTTAAAGTAGAGTTTTCACATAAACTGTCCCAAAAACCATTGTCTCTCAAAGTGCACTTAGTAAATGCTGAAGTACTTTAAAGGTGTGCCAAGTCAATGAAAACGTTTGACTCGCATTTCATTCAAAATATGCAGCGGGTGCCCCTATATGTTAATAATTAACTCCATATGTCAGTGCTAGATTTTGGTAAAGATTTTTCCCATGTCATGGGCACTCTCTGTTAATGCCAAGAATTACATACAGTATGCCAGTGGCACAATGTTGCCATTGACTGCATCCATATATATGTGATGGGTGACCCAAAGGTCAAAATAACCACTAGCATCTCAAGGGCAGAATTTTGTTGTGGTTGCCTGCGTCCCCCGCCCAATATGCCATGGTTGTCCTGACTAATGTCCAGAATTTTCTTGAGTATATTAGCACCAGCATTTTGCTATAGGTGTCCCATATGCCAAGCATGATCTCCAATATGCCAGTGCCAGCATTTTACCACTGGCGTCCCATAGACAACAAACTACCTCTAGTGTGCCAGCCTGAGTATTTTGCCATGGGTGCCACATCCCATATGCAAAGAATTACCTCCAATATGACAGTGCCTGCATTTTGTTATAGTTTCCCTTTTACCAAGAATTATGCCCAGTATGTCAGCACCAGCATTTTGCCATGGCTGTTCCATATGCCAGGAATTACAGCTTGTGTGCCTGCATTTTACCTAGGTACACCAGATAGCACGAATTACCGCCTTAATTCTCACTTAATTCTCACTCACTTTAACTTGCACTGACTTTAACTCACTCACTAATTCTAACTTAGTCTCTATTGCCACTCCCTCAGACTCACTAAAACTCACTTAGTTACACTATCACTCATACACACAGCATGCATACACTCTCACACACCATTTCACATGGTTTTATTTTACTTATTTACCTCCAGCTACCTGATCTGTTGTGCTTCAGAAAATGGTATTGGATAGACTATCAGGGCAGGTACACAGCTTCTTCCAGCCTCAGGAACTGAAGCACAAAGTTGGAGTCTGCACCGTGATGCATAGGCTCCAGCTGTCAATTTCTTACTCCTTCACCTCATCTTGTCATAAGGTAGGGTGCGGTGAATGAGGCTCTTGCCAATCCCTCTCCCCATGATGAGATGGGAGAGGATGAGCTGACAGCATGACTGATGGGTAGCCCAGGGCATGGTAAGGATTACCTCAACAGCGCCCAGGGCTACCTGTACCAGTGACACTACAGCATGCCACTAATGGGGAGGTCTTGAGGCCTGGCAGGATCCAGAGGCCAAGGCTAGGACTTTGCTAGTCCTAGTTAATCTCGCTGATGACTGTTGCAGGTGCTTCTATGCGCCTGTTTTCAGCCATGATTTACTGCCTCAGGCTGCAGCAAAGGTGGGCAAATTTTTTTATTATACTAGTGAATAATAGGTTATTATTAATTACTGGTATTATAAACAAGCATTTGCAATGAAATAGGTCTTGCATTTACGAAAGTTTTGTAAATGCGACACCTATTTCATTACAAATGCTAGTTTGTAGAAAAATCCGTGCAGCGCTTTAAAGTAGGCCACACCACTCTCTTTAGACGAGCCGTGTCTAAAGAAAGGAGCGTGGCCGCCATGAAAGTAAAAGCGCGATATGAGGCGCTTTCACAAAAAAAGCAGAAAATCATGTTTGTCAAGTTGACAAACAAATGCATTTTTTTTTGTAAAAGCGCCCCATGCCCCACTTTCACTTTCCTTATACTCGGTTCTTTAAGGAAAGGGCGTGGCAAACAATAAAGTGTAAGCGCGGTATGGGGCAATTAAAAAACAATAATAAAAATAGTTTAAAAAAAACATGTGGCAGCCTTTTGGGTAGCATGTAAAGCAAAGGCACTGACGCCACTACAAGCGGGTAAATTTTTTTTAAAAAGTCTTACGAGAGAGCGTGTCCTGCCTGCAACAGCAGGTATGCGAAAACCATTAAATGAAATAGTGCTCAGAGGCTGTAATTAAAGCCTACCGAGCAACAACACATGTAAAAGGGGCTGTCGCCATGGGAGGTTACAAATGAATACAAGGCTGTACTAAGAGGGACTAACAAGCCTATTAAGGAATCAGAAGCTAGCGTTTACGAAGGACAATAGCACAAGCCAATAAAAAATATGGTCTGAAAGTGGGCGGGACTTCAAGTCCATACTTTAATACAACATGCCTCACAGAGCAGCGCGTGCGCTACCCGGGCTCGACCTGAAAAGGGGGCCGAAACAAGGGCGAGCGCTAATGAAAATAACAGGTTTTATTCTATGAAACCTGTATGTAGTGAATCAAGAGGAGGAATTTCAGAGCCGCTTTTTCTCTTCCACTTGTTCTTTCCCCAGGGATCCTGACCTAACCCCTTTTGCCCCTTCAATTTGTACTAGATTTATGAGTAATGTTATAATCAGAGGCAAGGACCTAGTTGATTGAGAGTAGGATTCTTGCAACCTTGTGCAAGGCGTTGAGACTGAAATAAGTATTCAGGTTTTACAGCTGCAGTGTTTCCAGTCTACACCAATACTACTGACCCTTCAAGCTTAAAAATGATTAATATATCACAAATGTCCTCAAAGTGAGCCTCCTGATGCTAACCAGGCAATGTTTTCTGAAAGGTCGGGCTCCTCAAATGTGGGCCACTTTTTTGGGGCTGCCCAGGCCTATTTTTGGTCTCGATCTGACCTTGAGGATGGATGGGGCAGTGCAGCACTAGTACTCCTCGATTTATCGGCAGCCTTTGATACGGTGGATCACAAGATCCTGGTTGGCTGTCGCCGCGCTGTTGGTATCGAGGGGTCAGCACTGGCACTCCTCAAATCGTTTTTATCTCAAAGGAAGCAAGTGGTGGTGCTGAATTCCTTTCAATCAGAGCTTTCTCTATGCCATGAGGGGTCCCGCAGGGATCCTCACTTAGTCCCACTCTGTTTAATGTTTATTTTAAACCTCTGGCTACACTGATTAGATCTTTTGGATTTGATCTCATTCATATGCTGATGATACCCAAATCGTGGTAGCAATGACTTCCTCCGACAATAGTACATGCATGAATTTTCATGACTGTATGGCAGGTATTGGAAACTAGATGAACTCAAACTTTTCAAAGTTAAACTCTGCTAAAACAGCGGTCATCCTCTTTGGGAGCAATCCTACTCTTTAGAACCCTTCCTGGGGGCCAAAGGAATTAGGCACCCTGCCCTCTCCAGTGAGCAAGGTTAGGATTCAGGGAGTGGTGATGGACAATAAACTGACATATGGCCAGCAGGTCAATGCAGTGACGTTGTCCGGCTTCTACATTCTGAGGATGTTAAAAAGAGATCTTCCCTTTTATTCCGCGAAATGCTAAAAAAAACTGTGTTAACTGCATTAGTTCTAGCTCAGGGGCGTAACACAGGCCCCCGCAGCCCCCACGGTGTGGGGGGCTCCAAGGGGTCCCTTCAGCACAGCACTCTGGCCGGAGAGCTCTTGATTGAGCCCATGCCCATGTTCCCTGCAGAGAGGCCCCCTCAATTTTCGTCACTACAGTGTTCTAGCTAAGATAGATTATTGTAATGGCCTGTATTTAAATATACAACATCTAAACAGGCTGTAAATCTTGCAGAACGCAGCTGCCAGAGTGCTGACAGGCACACCCAAATTCAAATCCATCTTGCAAGATATAATCAAGCTACAGTGGCTGCCTGTCAGGCAACGTGTCAGATTCAAAGCCCCTTTTCTGGCCTATAAAGCTCTTCATGGGGTAGGCCCAGACTATATGATGAAAGCCTTCAAATGCCAGTGTCCAGGAAGAAATCTTTGTTCCTCTGGTGCTCGTAAACTGGTGGTGCCCAGATTCAAACATACTAACTGGGGTGGAAGACGTTTTATAACTTGAACCGCAAAAGAGGGAACCAACTTCCCCTCTATCTCAGAAACAAACGTAACCTTTTAGCTTTTAGGAAGGAATTAAAAACGTGGTCATTTTCTAATTCAGGACGGTTATGTGTTTTTCAGTTGGAGCTCGCGCCTTGACACCTTCAGGTATTTTTTGCGCTTAAAACATTTCAACAACATAACGGTCTGCTGATTACCCCATGCACCCTATACAGCCTTAGGAAGCGTATGCCAGAATGTTGATACTAAAAATAGTGCCTCACATAAATATTGAGATCTTACTGTATCATATACAAAAATATTGCTTCTTTGGGTGTAGAGATTCTGTTAACTCAAAATGGGGGGATTTTTTGTAGATGATATTTTAGACACAATATTTTTGTCAGGTGATATTTAAGCCACACTATTACTGTACCATACCCTCAAATGCATCAAGTCTCACTTCATCCCTTCCACTATTGACTCCATGGCAACCTCACTCTCTAGTCTCAGTTGCATGTCACTGTCCCACTCTCTCGCATTACCGAAGATTACACCGCATATATAGTCAAACAAGAAAAAGTTACATTTACCCATCTGCTAAAAGCTGTCATTACTTTACAGACATATCATCAGTGTGCCTACATTTTAAAGGGGGGATCACCAAAAGTGACTCCCGAATCTTGGCAAATACTATGAAAAATTCCAACAACGCATGAGCCCCCTCTTTTTTTATTTAAAAAATTTTTTTTATTGATTTTATCAAACAGTTCCCAATAGTGGCACAGAGCATGAAAACAGAGATGAGAGATGGAAGCATTGTTACAACAAAGCAATTGAGTATTGAAGTGACAAGGCTCAAAACATAAGGGTACAACCCATGACTGTTTAGCAAGCGATCATTTTCCTACCCCATGTGTAAGTGGTGTACTTCAGAGCTATGTGAGCGCATATTTCCAAAAATGGAGACCCTTACTTTTTTGATCAATTTCACTCCAGTGATCTGAACAGAAAATACTGTATTGTGTTTTGTCTGGAGACAACCCACAGAAAGTTTATGCACACTTTGGTCATATCACAAATTGTTCCTGCATCCCTTTTTTGACTTACAATGCCACTGTAGACGGCTTGTCCTGACAATAGTTCTAGACGTTTTTAATGTGTTTGTGTTTTTAGTAATATTTTTGTTTTGCCTTCGTAACCGCCAGAGGGCTGCCGACATTGGAGCTGGGAAACCAGGTTTGAGTGTTGGCGTCGGCTCAACATCCTGTGATTCTAGGCAAATCACTTAATCTCCCTGGGCAAAGAAAACATATTTTGTTCTTCTGTACTGTAACTGGTCTTATGTAAAACACTCCAATACCTTTCGGTCGAGTTTGAGCTATATAAAACTGCAAAAACAAAAGGGCATTGTAGGTAACTGAAAACATAGGCGATCAACACAGAACTTTTCAGAAATCCAAGGATGTGGTAACGTGCCCATTTTGTACATTCTGGCCACTGAACACAAGGGGCACCTGTTGTCACCCTATTTTTCCTCTTCACCCTATGCATCCTATCCCACCCTCAGCTCAAGTGCAGTTGTTAATCATAGTCGCAGTAGAAAACATATTGCCTGGCATAAAAATTGTAGCCTAAATGTTGTTTCTATAAATATCGCTCTGTTGGGTGTAGATTTACTATTATTGGCTCCAATGGGAAGATATTTTTGTAAATGACTGTGGCATGTTGGGCCCTTGACTGAGATGTGACACTGGAAGGCCTGCATAGAAGGAGTTACAATAATCTAGCCCTAAACTAACAGTAGTGCCCCCTACTAAGGATTGCTAGATAGATGAGAGCAAGGATGAGATGGGTCTGAACTTGGCTACTCTAGGGCAACAACTCTTAAGGAAAACCATATTCTTCATTTCTACATCAAATCGACCTTGTAACTGCCTATACATTTGCCCAGAAATATCTGGGGGGGAAAGTGTGAGGATGTTAGCTCTTCCCTTGGTGCCAAAGAAGATTTCTGTCTTGGAATTGTTTTAGCTGGACATAACTGGGATTCATGCAGATTTCACCATCTCGCCACCTGCTTCATTTCTTTCAGCACACCGCATAAGTCTCCCCACAACACCAACATTGGTCAGTATCTGCCTCTCACCATCATTCTTCCTTGGTGATTATAGCCACAACATCATATTCTCTATTGAATGCCACAACAGTGTCAAAAGAAACAAACACAAGCCTAACAACACACAGGAAACGTGTCTGTTCATGATAACCAACACAATAAAGTACATCATCATCTCACTGGACAGTGCCAGGGTGTGTGGGGGCATACCATGACTTGTTTTTTTTTCCTGTATTCCTTTTTTAAGCTGATAATGGAATGCCAAATAATTTTCCTTTTACATAGTCTTCATGAAGAAGGTTAAGCTAGGAAGTATAATACTGTCCTGTATTTTTCTCTGAGGCCTTTTAGCATCCTGAATTCTCATGTTTGCCGTGGTAAATGTAACAAAAAATGCAGCATGTTTTGTGCCAGATTTGAACTTATTGTAGCTTATCTAGTGCTGGCACAGGACGTGGACCAGATGGGTTTCGGTCCTGGCAGCTTTTCTCAAGGCAATACCT
Source organism: Triturus cristatus (assembly GCF_964204655.1). NCBI lineage: Eukaryota > Metazoa > Chordata > Amphibia > Caudata > Salamandridae > Triturus > Triturus cristatus. The sequence continues at coordinate 1,196,459,184 of NC_140591.1, forward strand.
TGTTATGACTCAGTTGCTGCATACACTCCCTACTGTGTTGTGGCGCAGAGTTCTCTCACCAGGACACATTGCTCTATGCACCTGAGCAGGTGGGGTGTGCTGTGCAGCGCGGGGCAGTCTGTGAAGCGCGAGGCAGTCTGTGCAGCGCGAGGCAGTCTGTGAAGCGCGAGGCAGTCTGTGAAGCGTGGATGACTTTTGCCGCAGTCTCCTTTGCCCGCTCCAAATGCCTCATGTTCAAGGACAGCCAGTCATTCCTTTATGAGAGTGCCCTGGCTGTAAGCAGGTGTTTGAACTTAAAGGAAGCACAGACGAGCACTGCTAACACACCTACCTCCCAGACCGAGCAGGCCATTGGGGGGAAACAAGGAACAGTGTGCATGTCGTCTCCTAGTTGGTGGAGAGGTAAACCGAGATATGAAAACATTTTACTTTCCCAAGCTCTGAATGCAGGTGCCGGTCCTTGTGTGTACTGTTCTATTCCGACATCCTCGATTCCACCCCCTTTCTGCTGCAGGCCTTTCAGTCAGTCCATGTTTTCCAGTTCCACCTCTGGGCGTACCCTTTAGATTTTGTGTCCAGTCACTGACCAAAATTGGTCATTTAACATGCTTTCGTGTTGTTGTACCCTTTGTTCAAATGAAAAAAAGGCAGAGGAACTGTTGGAAATGATTCCTGAGGAGCCAGCATAATTCGAAGTGAGGTCAAACTCCCTGCATTATTTTACATTTTGTTCCGCTCTGGCTTGTTCCCGTGTTCATGTTTTGAAGTTGACCCCTTTGTTCTTTTTGAAATTCGTTTGCTTTGTCTTTATTTCTCATAAAAATGTCTTTGTCCAGGACATTACAATTCGGACTTCTGACAAGACGGGCTTATGCAGTACAAAAATAATTTATCTTTTATAAATGCAAATATAACTTGCATTTTGTCAAGTGTATGCGTTTATTTCAGAGATCAGTAATGTTAATTAGCTGGTATCTGGTCTATGTAGCTTTATTTTGCGGTTAAGTTTTCTCCTTAATTGTGTCGCTTTCGAAAATCCCAGCGGATTCCTTTTGTAGATAAAAGTCTTTATGCAAAGGACTCCAGTCACAAAGAATGGGCCTAATTAAGAAGTTAGAAATCTGCTCCCATATGAGTTCTCCTCAGTTAGGAGAAGAGTTCAGGGTTTTATAGGATTTGCAAATTATCCCATGAGTATTCAAGGAGAGCCACAATAGTTGTGGCTATTCTGATATAAAGTCAATGCATAATTGTTAGTAGTGCGGAATTTCCCCCACATGGAAAAATGGTCAAGTGTTAATGTGACACAGATATGCTTACACACATATTTATTTCCTCTAAGTAGGTGTTAGACCTGGCATCTTTTGGCGTGGATTCCCCTGACTTTTTGCTTTCTGTTTTTGTCGGCTTTAGGACTCTGAGCACCGCTGACCAGTGCTAAAGTGCATGTGTTCTTACCTAAAATGTGATTGCAATTTGTTTATCCATGGTTGGTATATTTGGTTCACTTATAAGTCCCTAGTAAAGTAGTATACCATATAGCCAGAGCCTGTAAACCAAATGCTACTAGTGGTCCTACAGCACTGATTGTGCCCCTCACAGAAGTAGCCTTTCAAACATGATTCAGGCCTGCCATCGCAGCGCCGGTGGGCGCAGTTTACTGCCACCTCAACTTGGCATTTCCTGCTATTTGTCACACTTTAAACTCCCCTTTTATTACATACCAGTGACCCCTAAGGTAGGCCCTAGGTAGCCCTAAGGGCAGGGTCCTGTGTGAGTAAAAGGTAAGACATGTACCTTTTTGTTTTACATGTCTTTGTACTGACAACCACCAAAGTTCATTTTCACTACTGCTCCTCTCATAGGTTAACATTGTGAACTCCTTAAATACCCCTTTTAAGTGTAATTCCTGATTGCAGAGAAGTAGCTGCTTTATATTTTATATAATTGGATAGGTAATGGCAAACCTTCTTTAGTGGTAAAGTTGGATCTGGTATTACCAATCTAGAAATGCACTTTTAGAAAGTGGGCATTTCTCTGCTCTTAGCTCTTTTGTGTGCCTTTGAGCCTGTTTCCAATGTACTTCTGGGGTGGGGTGACAGCTACACTTTCTGCATTCCTCTAGACAGCCACAAGTACAGGACACTCAGCTGCATCTGAATTCATCTACATACTGGTTGGTCTTCCTGTGCAAGAGGGAGGGGAGGAGCTGACACCTACACCTGAATAGTTAGTGGCCTGGTCTCACACAAAACACTGATTTACCCCCAGCAGATAGGCTGGCAGACAGAGCTGGGCTAAAATGAGACTTGTGCACCACAATGGCTCTGCTTAGTAGTCACCTCCACTTCAAGGACACATTTGGGTATAAGTATTGGGTCTATGACCCTCTCTCACTAGTTTACTTTGGGGTCCTAAGTAGACTCTGCCAAGAAGTGGAGCTTTGCTTCAGGAGGGACTGCCACTTTGCTAACTGCTTTGCTGTGTTAGCCTGTTTCCTGCTGATTGCTGGGCTGCAGAAGGGACTGCCACTTTGCTCCATCCATCATCTCTTTGTGTTTGCTGTGCTCGCCCTAAGTTGGCAGGGTATGCACAGACGTTTGTCCCTTGCTCACTTTGCAACTGGATTCAAGCTAGCCTGGCAGATGAGGGGTGTTACCCCAAAACTGGTCCCAGTATGCTTGTTTCTGGTCCAGGGAAGACGTGGCTTGGCAGTTCAGACTGGACTGTTCCCATGAGGAATAGGGTCAAGACTGATTTGTATATGGCTGGGTGTGAACTGGGGTGGCGAAGTGAGCTAAAGAACGATGATGGATTCAACCCAGATCTGTGACTGGGGATGAGTATCTTAAAAGTTTCAATGCTGTGTCCATCATCTTTGTGTTTGCACTGCCACTTTGCTACCTGCTCTGCTGTGTTGGCCTGCTGCCTCTGACCTGGGCGGTGAGAAGGACTGGACCTGTTCCCTACAACCTTTTGCAACCTAAGTAACTCCAAGGACTTGTTGGTTTATCCCCTGTTCAGGATATTGCAGAGCCATCAAAGATTTCATTCGTACAAACAACCACTTCTAGGCTCTGCTAATCCAGAGTCTTACTCTGCCTAACTTGCCCTCAACCAGTTCTGGGCCTTCGCAGAGTGTTGGCAGCTGCTTTTGGGCATCCACACGCATCAGTGCAGTCACTGATCAAGAACCTTGTGTCTTCCTGCTAGAGCGTAGACCATTACATTTGTTGACTTCGCCAAAGTAGCAGCACCTGAAGGAGTCCAGCGTGACACGGTGCACTCTGCATGCATCAGGGAAAGATTGGCGTGTGCCCTTTGTAACACCAATCACCGCATCGTATCCAGCAAGGGGATACGCCAGCAATGCGGGTCCTGATTCCGTGGCCAACGGCAACGCAGCAATCCCCTGAGATAGGTACAGTGCACTCCAGGACTTACAAGGTCCCTGCCGCCCAAGCGCTATCGCTGGTGGCCCAAACGGAGCAATTACATCAGTGTCCCGCAAATTTGACATTGCATTTTAACTGTAAAAACTTTGGGAGCATTGTTTCACGCTGACCCCAGGAGAAAGTCTGTTCCCGATCTACAGCGTGGATCGCTGTTATTTTCCCAGCATAACCGTAAAGAACCTACTGAAAGCACAAGGGCTCTTTCAGCATTGTACCGCACCTCGAGGAGCAAGCCAATTACCCCCGCATTAATGATCTATCAGGCCAAAGCAGTAGGTTCGGCCACCTATGGAGCCGAACTCTGGGGCTTCGAAAATATAGAAGAGCTCACCCTGTCCGAGAATAAATTCTTAAGAGAATTAGTTACAATGCCAAGAGGTACTCCCTTGAAACCTCTCTTTAGTGACTTGGGTAGGCGTTCACTTAAAGATATTATTAGGCTACGCCCCTTGTTATTTTGGGTTCGTCTATGGCGCACCCCGGAGCTAGCCAAATTTACAGAGGGTTTGAGAGAAATCATGAATATAGCCGGCTCCCAAAAAATAAGCTGGCTTCGCAATATTAAAAAATCTCTCATCCAGCTTGGTCTAATTGATCTTTGGGAGCATGGAGCCTCGATTAGTAAGATGGATCTCAAAAAAGCATATTGGGCCTGGATCGATAATCGAGATCTTGGTAGCTCAAGTTATGGTAGATTAACTGAAGATTTTTTTACTTTTAAGCAGTCAGTTAACTTTGAGCCTTTTCTCGAGTTTATCCAAAAACCTAGAGACAGATCATTGTATTTTCAATTCAGACTCGAGACCCTCCCTACTCGTGAATTTACCAGTAAATGGAAGCCTCCTTATCAGACCCCTGCCACTTGCTTAACATGCCCCGAAAAAGTAGAAAGCATAGCCCATATTATGTTCGAATGCCCAGCGTACAGTAACACGAGAAATAGATGGCTAGCTCCTGCTTGCCGTCTCCTGGGCATTTCGAACTATCGTGTCGCCTTACGTATTTTGCGTACCGACACAAGTTTGGTGCTAGTCTGTGCTGTGGCCAAATTTCTGGCCTGGTCCTGGATTATTAGAAATAAACCTAATAGCTGTACCAGATGAGCTAATGAACTGCTTTTATATATGTTTAAAAAAAAAAAAAAAAAACTGCATTTTTAATCCTATTTTAAATCGTACTTTTACAATGTTTTTTTTAAATCAGCCATCAAGCAACATTATGATCTCCTGTAAAATATGTTCCCTAATGAACTTCTATTTTTACCATGATTCTTTTGTACATGCTTTTATGATAACTTTTATCGAAATAAAGCTTTTTGACTGACTGGCATTGTATGTTCTTGAAGTGTTTGTTACCTGAGATGCTTTAATGGGATTCTTATCGTTTGTATCTTAGTTTGAAGAGTAAAAGAGATACTGTTGCCGTACCTCATTGTGGTGTATTTTTTGGGGTGTTTTCACTGTGTTACCCTATCCACATATGCACTGCTGCTTTACACTTTGCCGATTATGTTAAGCCTGACTGCTGTGTGCCAAGCTACCAGAGGGTGAGCATGGGTTGATTTAAGTGTGTGACTGACTTATCCTTACTAGAATTGTGGTCCCTACTTGGACAGGGTGCATACCTCTGCAAACTAGAGACCCGATTTCTCACAGCTGGGATCATGTTTTTCTCCATGGAAGAATCCCTTCCAGTACAATAACAGGAACTAGGGTAATATTCCCTCCATGTCCCTAGTGCCTTCAGGAAACATGATGTGAAGTCTTAAATTGAAAACAACACACTGTGACATGGTAATTTGTCCTTTTGTTAAAAGACAGCTTTATTCCGTAGATGACCCATCCATAGCCAACAACCGTCTCTAATGGAAACTCTTGACTGGCTTCATCATCACATTCCAGGTGTTACATCACTGGTGAAAAGATCACAAGACTCCACACATCTTCTCTTCAAACACATATAATACAAAAAATGTTATGCTTGATCTCTGACATTTTAAAGAACTCCTCTATTTCATGTGAACATAACTGAACATAGTTATTTGTCACTAATGTCCCTGGCAACCTTTCGCTCTCAAACCCAGAGTTCAAACGTTTAATGACACCTTTAGTCATGATGTCACTGATTCCCTGCATAACCAAGCACTTAGAATGTAAATCCATTAGGAACAATAAGTAAGGCGTACCAGACTCAGAGGCCCTACCAAATCAAAAGCAATATCCTGCCATGGCAGCAATGGTTGCTTACCTACGATCAAAGACGCTATCCTCCTCGGTTTAAGGACTTTATCACTGCCAACACAACAGAACATTCCCTTATGAACCCCTCAACCTGCAAATCTAAACCTGGCCACCAAAAATCTGACCTAATTCTCTCCTTGGTTTCTACAATTTAAAGATGCATTGAGTGTGCTAGACCAATAACTATTTCTTTTAACTTAGCAGGACAAACCAATCTAGATCCTCTGAACAGTAGACCATTTTTTACTGACAACTAATTTTGTATTAATTTGCGAGGCTTCCAATCCTCCAAAGATGTTCCTACCTCTTTATCTCCATACTTGAGCCACTTCATCAGTCATCACAACCCACCATCCTTCTCTACCTCATTCTTCCATTCCTCTTCTCCAATTGCACCCTCCGTAACAACACAAACATCGACCTACTCTTTATCCACATCCACTTCCTCATCAGAAACCTGAGAATCTACAGACACTAAGTGGCAAATATCCCATCCTTGACAGACCTATCCTCAGCAGACCTGGAGTTAATAGAATTTATCCGCCACAACACCCCACTGAAGGGAGAAGTCACCAAAAGTATTTGGAAAACATTGAATACTACACAGAAGTTTTTGCAGAAAGCTCCGTCTTTGAGAACTGGGGAATAAACATTACTGCCTTTCACAAGCATCCCTGCTATCAGAGGCCAGGGACAAACCATTTGCTGGTTCCAACAACACCATATGCTGTGTGCTTAGAGGTGCTAAGGGCACTCACCGACCAAAAAGGAGGCCTTTCAAGACTCAAATACATACCGCCAGGAGCCAGCAGAACTATACCCTCGGCACATTGACTGTAGGTGGATCTCAAGAACAATGAAAAATCAACACTCAACAGGGCAGTAAATGACGAGTGGAGTAAATCACCATCCACAAACAGCAACCTCTGTGCTCCTGGAATAATAATGGACTCGCCAGCAAGGTGTCAGATCCGGACTTTACCCTCTACCGACAATCTTTTGACATCATTGCACAGCAGGAAACCTGGCAGACAGATCCACCGCACCTCCAATATTTTCTGCGCTTTTTCATACCAGCAGTCAGGGGGGCAAAATATGGCCACTCACAAGGCGGACTGGTTACCTATGTTTCAATTACATGGACAGTTTCAGCCCACCCCCGTCCCTCATCCTCCTCAGCAACTAACGCAATAAAAATGTCAGAGCAAGACCTCAGACATAATACTTATCAATGCTTATATTCATCCATGAAGGAACATCAAGATTGCTCGGCAATTGGTTGATCAGTTAAGTGAGGGGGAAACAGCAGACATCATCCTCACTGGTGATTTGAATCTATACCTGCTTGGTTCCTCCTTGGAAGACACTGTGACTGCTCAAACTTCACTATGGGACATACCCATACAGGGAAAAAGCATACAGGGTCATATAACCAGAACAGACTGGAGCTTATTGGAGTACCTTCAGCACCTTTACCTAAGAGCCACCAATGGGAGGCTTGCCAACGACAACCCTCCGGCAGCCACCTACTATTCTTCAACCACAAGCATGACAATAGATTACACTTTCTTCTCGCTTTCCTTGTTCAAATGGGTAATTTAATTCTACTTGGGAGACACAAGCAACAGTGATCATCGACCCCAAGAGCTCTCAATAAAAACAACAATGCCCATCTTCGAACAGTCCTGAGCTGCACTGTAGTCAATCACTACAAGCAACTACAAGATGATCACATTTGCTTAGACAATAATTGAGCACCTTTAGCAATCCGCCATATCTCTCTTCAAGGCACGGTCTGGTACAAGTGAAATAGAGACATGGGAGCTCTTCGCCACCAACATGGCAGATACTTTTGCCATTCCACTCAAACCAAAGGTGCACCAAAATAACGACGGGATGGGGCACATCGCAAAAACGCAATGGGTCCAAGTCAAGAACGCCAAAAGAATGATCAATCACACGCTAAGGTCCTTACGCCACAACCCAACTGACAGCGCTTCTCAGACACTACTGCAGCAGCAAGAATACATCTAAACAGATTGAAATGGGCTGCCTACAGGCAAACAGAAGAGGAGATCTGGGCAAAACGCCACGCTGATATCAAGCACAACGACAGCACTAGATTTTGGGGAACGATCAACAGCCTCACTTGCACCTCACATGGGGGCGTTACCTCCCACATTTCTGAAGAAGCTGCGTACCTAGAAGACCACTTCCATCAAGACCGTACTCCAAAAACTACTGGTCCAGAACCAGAAAAACATCTAACTGGAAACTCCTTCACTGTCCAAGTAGATGAAGGCACCTTCTCAGTACTGTTTCCAACGGAAGCAAGCACGACACTCATATCATCTCTAGCACTCAACATCACAGTAATAGGAAGGCAAATTGGCAAAGGTAGGAGGGAAAGGGCCCCGGAGCCCAATAGGATTCCCCCGGCATTATTCAAACAGGATGCAGAATTCTGGGGCGAAGCACTAGATCCCCTCTTTTCTAAAATAAGGCAGGTTGCTACAATTCCAGAAGAATCAAAAATACTGTTACATCTATGTTTTATTGAGTACAAAGCTGCCTTTGGCCACGTGAATTGAGGCAGACTCTGGAGTAAATTGGCACGATGAGGGATTCCACAGACTCTGCTGAAACAGTAAATTACCCTTCATTCAGACACATTGATAGAGGTAAAGCTCGGTGATGGTTCATTTCTATCAAGACGCATACCTACGAGCAAGGGGCTCAAGCAGGCATGTGTCTAAGCCCAACGCTATTCAATCTCTTCTTGGGAGATTTGGTACCGTCACTGAATGCCTGTAATTCCCATGCCCCCAGACTAGGAGGCTTAGCACTGACAATATTTCTCTATGCGGATGATATAGTCCTGGTCAGCCACACACAGGTCGGCCTACAGCACCTCATCATTACAACACAAGAATATTCTGAAGCAAATAGTCTAAACATCAATCTTGAGAAAACAAGAACCATGAAGATTGGCAAAAACCACAGGAAACCACCGGCCTAGTTCTGGGGCAAAACATGCATTGAAGCAGTAATTGAATACAAATACTTAAGGATGTTCATAGACAAGGGAAGTCACTTTGTTGCTCAGAGGGATTCAATCACAAGAAAAGGCCTTGCTTTGACCGTCACACTAAGAACCCTTAGGTCAAAATTGAAAGATCCAATGCGACTTCCCTTTGTTTGAGTAATACAAACTAAACTTATACCAATGATAGGTTACGGCAGCAAACTACAGAGGCGCAGGAATGCTAAAATCTTAGACAGCACTGTAATAAGAGCGTATGGAGTCATCTTCAGCCTGCCAAATCACACCTCACCAGCTCAGATCAGGCTAGAGTTTGGACTACAAAGGCAGTCCTGGGCGAGGCAAGGAGCCTTCCTTATCAGGGGGGGACTCATCACCAGCCATGATTTACCTCAATGAATGCCTGCACAAAGCAGGGCTTCTACAAATCTGAGAATCATCTATCAGCAATACTGAATTAAAAAAGCTAGTGTGGAAATGAGTAAAATTTCTATCGCTGGTCAAAGACAAAGTTGCATTAGCAAAGAGGGCACACAGCTGGATAAAATTGAACACTTATAGCACACTGGCACCTCAAAAATACTTCAGCCTAGGCTACTCAAAAACCATTTAAGACCAGTTCCTGAAGTATCGAACGGGGGTTATTACCATGTGCTCAGCACCTTCCGCACTGGCAAAGGCAATGTGCAGGTACTGTTTGCCACTTTTCTGGTATCTCAACGGAAGATCTGCTGCACCTGCTATGCACTTGCAAGGACTCTGGAAGGAACGGAGGCACCTCCTTAAAGCTTATTTAAACAAAGAGGGGTTCGGACTCAGAGACAGGCTGTGCTGGCCTGCTTTGCACCAGAGGACCTGGAGCTGAACTGCCGACTAGTAAAATTCTTGTCACTGGTGGCTAAAAAGATACCATATTACTGGCAGCTGAACTGCCGACTAGTACAATTCTTGTCACTGGTGGCTAAAAAGATGCCATATTGCTGAGGTAGGGGTTTCTGGCCCAAAACAACTCAAAGCTGACTCAAAGCGCCCTGCAGGCACCTCCTAAATGTAAGCAACATTTTATCTCATATGTATGGTCTCACATTATTTAACATCAAATAAATCTTTGCCACAAGGGAGGCGAACAATAAGGGGTATCTCTCCAAGGCCGCACTATTTTATACTTAGACACACTCTAAGAACTTAAATCATATATTTTAAGGTCTTCTGTCTGCTCTAACGATATTTTATCACTGTAAGGATTTTTAAAGCTTTGTTTTTCTTATGCAATGGTTTTAAGTTTCTGTGCAAATAAATTTGACTTGACTTGACTTACAGAGACCAAATGTGAGAGACAATCAGCTGTTTCTTATAACTACCAGGTGAATAATTAACTGTGAAAGTGAACACTTGCAGTGACAGGACCCATTTGCGGATACGTGCAGGGTAATGATCTAGTCCTTTCGTAGAAATATCTCCACCAAAGGTTTATGGTCGTTTTTTATGCCAAACTTGTTCCCTCTTAAGAGAAATTGAAATTTACTAAAAGCCCACTTTACAGCTAAAGCTTCCTTTTCAATCACGGAATAATTAAAATCTGACTCCTTCAGACACCTTGACGCATACACTATCATTCGTTCTTCACCATTCACTTCCTGTACCAACACCGCTCTGAAACATTTTTGACAAGCATCAGTGATCAATGTACATTCTTTTCCCGGCACGAATGCTTTAAGACTCGGAGTATTCCGCAAACACTCCTTGATTGTTTTGAATTCAGTCTCATATTCCTGTGTCCATAGAAATGTACTCCTTTTCTTGGTTAACTCTTGGATAGACCGTGTCTTCTCTGCCAGATTCTCTAGAAATTGTGCATAATATTCAATCATGCCAAGGAATGAGAGAACCTCCTCTTTACATTTTGGTGTTTCCAATTTCATAATGACTTCCAATAAATATTTTTTGGGAACAAACCCCTTGTCAGAAATGTGATGACCCAAAAGTGAAATTTCACTCTTCCCAAAACAACATTTCTTTCCTCTTAACTTAAACCCCTTTTTCATAAGATGTTCAGAACCTCATCAACTCTCTCATTGTGTTCTTCTCAGTCAGACCCATAAATCAATACATCATCCTGGTAGAACAGTATCCCTGGAACATCTTTCAGAAGTCTGTGCATAACTCTCTGAAAACTGATGCTGCTCTTGCCAGGCCAAAAGTCTTTCTAAGAAAATTAAAAGCTTCCCATTGGGGTTATCAATGCAGTGCAGTCCTGAGATTCCGGGTGCAACTTGACCTGATGATACACTGAGGCAAGGCCAATCATTGTCAATAACTTTGCCCCTTCCAGGTTGCCATAATGTTCGGTAAAGGGAGTTTGTCCACAACGACCTCCATATTAAGTGCACAGAAGTCAATACGTAACCGAACCTCTCCATTAGCTTTTCTAGCCACTACAATAGGAGACAACAATTCAGTGGCTTCTACAGGCTTGATTACACCTGCATCTTCCTTTTGTACCTCATCCTTAACTGCTATGGGCAGGCTTGTTACTCTGGCTGAAACAGGTCTATCTCCCACTTTCATAACTATATGATGTGCATAATTACATACCTCTGAGTATATGTCAACAAAATCAACAGTTCGTTGTCCACTTGTTTAATTTGTACTTGAGGCAAAGCATTAGGATCAAAGAAAACACCTAACTACTTTTGGTGTGGCCAACTTAGGATTTGATCACCTTCCACAGCCACATGAATCTTTCCTTCATTAGCTCTAGCTGAGAGTCGAATCTTAGACACAAAATAAGCTAGCATTTCCATAGGTTTCCCTCCGTACCCTCCAGGTTTCACATCCATTTGTGTGAGACCGACATGCCCTTCAAATAAGTCTCTGTAAACATTTTTTTATATTATTGTAAGCTTAGAACAGGAATCTAACATCATCAATATTTCCTTAGCCCCAATGGTAATCCAACCCTCTGGATTTCCTCCACCCTTTATTGTAACCAGTAGTATTATTTCATCACAGCAAACATTGTGTACTTCTTGTTCTTTTTTCTTTGCAATTGTTCCACTCCTACAACATTTTGCAAAATGTCCCTTTCTGTCACATTTATTACAGTTGGAACTAAAAGCAGGATACATTTTATTATTTTCCATGTGCCCAAACTGGCCACATCTAAAATATTGCCCTTTAAATATTCTCTCTTTATCGTCCTCCTTTTTCTTATTTTTCCTAATAACTATTAATGCTTCCTTTTCAGTTTCTTTACTCTCACTTCGTTTAAGCTCTGAAACAGACTTCAACAAGTGCTCTTCTTCCCACAAATATTACCTCATGTAATTCCGGTTCATCTTTAAGCCACAACTCCTCGTGTACCTTCTCTGAGCAACAACATAACAAAAACTGGTCCTTGATCCTCTCCTCTGTGTGGGGACCAAACTTTCTTGTTGCCGCTAACTTCCACAATGCAGTGACATATTCTTTCACTGTTTCAGTCTCTGCTTGCTTATGTATGCCAAAAGTATGCCTCTCCAATACAGACCTCATATTCACCTCTGCTATCATCCCTCTCTTATTCTGGTAAATTTTCAAAAGTCTCATGTCCTTCTGCACCCAAACTATGCATCAGATATGCACTTTTCTCTCATTGCCCAAGTTAGGACCACATACCTTTGTATAGTTCTCAAACACTTTCTTCAATGTAACCCATCTTAATGGTGGGTCTCCTGGATTACTCATGAAAAATGGGGGTGGCGTTATATTCTGCATATTTCCCACAAAACCAAATGAGGTCAGTGTAAAAAGCAAAAGAAGTAAGCAAAAGAAATAATATATAGCACAAATTCTAGAAGCCAAAGTCATATATTAGGTTCTCTTCACGATTTTGCAGTCATATATCAGGATCTTTCCCATTTTAATGCCAGGAGGCACTTTTATTTGTCCAAACACTCTCCTGACAGATGTTGTACCCATTCCTGATCTCTAATGGGTGTGCCCGTCACCAGCAGGCAGCAGGTATTGCCCGTTCCTTAGCTCTAATGGGTGTGCCCATCCCCGACAGGCAGCAGGTATGGTGTGCCTGTCACCGAGAAGCTGCAGGTACCATCCCTTTCCTGCAACAAACTTGCTGGTGGGTGTGCCTGTCACCAAGTAAGTACCAATTCTCCTTTGAAAGACCTGTTGACAATAATGCCACTGTTATTCAGTATTGCAGCGCAACCAACTCAACCTGGCCACTGCATTTCCCACCCAAAAGTCAAAGCATTAGACACGCACCTCGTTGACATCTGTTTCTCCCTTGAGCCTCCAGCAGCTCATAATGATCATGGTCCAGCCTTGTCAGCAGATGGGTCCTCATGAGTACAAGCCTGACCTTCTGTCAGCAAATCAAATACAGAGAATTTCCATTGGTTGAAAATCCCACAAGACACAGCTGATAGGAGAAAAAAAACTGCTTTCTCTGTTGGAACACTTACTTCAGAAACTGCTGTAAAAGGGAACACGCTCCGCTCATGCCGACTTGCAGGATCAGCCGTCAGACAGACAAAGCGTGCTGCTCAAGCGTCGATTTCCGCCCAGTTGTGGGAAGCACCCCAAATGTTCAAAATATTCCTGTACGGATTCAGACTCCCCACCAATGGCCCTGACTTCTTCCAATCACGAGCACTCCATGGTTGGCAGTCCTAAACCTGAACCAGTGTGACTAAGTGTGTGTTTGGCATCTAACAGTTGCAAGCAGGATCCCATCCCACTCATTGCCAAAAGTGAAGTCCTCAATTGAAAATACCACTACTTGACAAATTAATTTGTCCTTTTGCTAAAAGACAGCTTTATTCCTTAGACTCCCCATCCACAGCCAACAACCGTCTCTAGTGGAATCTGTTTACCGGCTGCATCATCCCATTCCAGGTGTTGCATCACTTGTCAAGAGATCACGAGACGCCACACACAGGTACTCCAGTTTTTGATTGGTGGATATCTGCCTGCATTTCCAATCTGGAAAGTACTGAAAGGGCTATGTAAATACCTACTAAATGTAACATCTGTGAGAGTTCATCTATTGTTGGTGCTGACTGTTGGGACAAGAATAATCCCTGTATGTTATACAGGCATGTTCGACTGCCCTGAGTGCCCAACTACATGTGTATCTATTATCCTGACTTTTATTTTGTCCCTGTGGTCAGGCCAAATTAGTATGCATGAAAAGGCCTAGACCTGTCTCTGAAAATGTGCGTTCCTGGACGTTTCCTGTGACCTACAGGGCACACCATGTTTGCCCTCTTAATGGACAGTGAACTTTCCTTCTCTCTCTTGAGTATAGCACATAAAGTGGTGGTGTAAGCATAGCGTTGTTTCAGAAGATATCAGTAGTGTAACCAGACCTTTTTTGCTGTGTCTCTGGGAGTGACGCCGGCTGTTCCACTTGTATAAAGTTCCATATGTGTATACTCAGGTTCTAATGCTTGCATCCCATATGTATGCCATTTGCGTGTGCATGTGTAGTGCGTGGAACAAGTGTGATCATTAACTATGTGTGTGAGTGAGCATGAGTAATGGTTGCCAGTCGGATCCATTGTGGACACCTCTGGCCTGGCATAGCACAAGATAGAGAGGGTGAGGACTGCATTCCAAGACAGTGAAAGTGTATTGCCTGCATTCCTGTAGGGGCAAGGCCCAGGGGATTGAGGGTGACTTGGAAACAGATTAGTAGAGAGGGATCGGTGAGATATAGCACCACGAAGATAAATTGCACCCACAGACACTAACATGTATAACGTTTGGCTAGAATTTAATACAGCTGTGTAATTAAAAGTAATTTCCTGTTTTCAATGGATAAGCACTGGGTTGGACGTTAGAGTTACAATGTCTATTGGTTGATTGTTGAGTGCTATCTTGAGCACCCCAAGCTACCTCCCTGAGACGTTTGTGACTACTTGTCCTCGCTACTTTGAGAGTCAAGTGGAAAAGGGTTGTTCTTCGCCCAGTTTGTAGAGCCACAGTAGAATGAGCCCCAGGACATCGGTTACAAACTACCCCAACCTCCATGGGTATGGCCCAGTAGCCACTTTCTACCAGATGACCCTCTGAAAAGAGGTCTAACAGTGATTCACCCATAAATGTCTAGAATCCTGCCCCAACACTATACTTGCAGGTACAACTATTTTGCCTTACATACAAATTATCCGTATTCATAAGCCTGCCCTTGAAACATTACATTATATCTTTTTGAATTTGTTGATTCAGGACAGGGACAAAATACTTGCCTTTGTGCACGTAAGTTCAATTTATGTGCGCAAAAAATTTGATTTGGGAGCAGTGAGGTTAGGCCCACTGCAAAGATCCCATTGCTGTTAAGGTGCATGGGCAATTTATAGCTATGATTTCCATTTGATGATGGCAGCCTTGTTTAGTGACTCCTTCTCAGCCACTCTCCTGTTCATTCATGGTATATGAATGCACAGGACAATTTCGTGAGATTCCTACAGAGGGATTTGTTATGCTGGTGGGTGAGGGTGGAACAGATTCAATGATTTATGATGTGATCTAATTCAGATAGAACTTTGAATATTACAGATTAGAACATTGGCATGTTGGGAGCTTGATTAAAGACAATGAAATGGCTCCAGAATAATAGTGGCTGGTGTAAGCCTTCTGCTTCAATATTCCTATGTTTGTCTTTATTTCTGCGTTTTTAATTCAGAACTTTCTACCCTCAATGGGTGGAATGTTCTAATGGATTTCTGCCTTAGACTATAAAGATTATTAAAGGCTCTCTTCCTTGTTATAGGCCCTCGCCAAACTCGGATTCAAGGCCTTTATCAACTGGTATAGCCCACGGCAGCGGGCAATATTAGAACATTGGAATGTGGAGCACTCCATTGAATACAATGGAGTGCTCCAGACTTCTATGGGCCGGTAGAAGCCTGCGGAGCAACATTCCAATGTTGTTTTTGTTCACAGCTGCTGCTGTGAACAAAGGCCTCTCGGAGCCTGAGGGGATTTAAACCCCCTCGGGCTCGAGAGTCCTATGTTTTTAGTAATTAGAACATTCTGCCCTGTAGGGGCAGAATATTCTAATAGCCTTAGAGCCCTCCTAGCGGGCTCTACTGGCCATTAAAGGATTTCTAACTTGTTAAAGGCCCTCACCTCGGGCCTTTAACGCTGGAGCGGGCCCTTAATGACAGCTAGAGACGGCTAGGTCGGGCTCAAAAGCTATATTACATTATTTTCTTTGTGTGGAGTTGATGACTTGCTATTTCTATATATCTGTTTCACAGAGTGTCTTATATGCTACAAGGCAGATTGCGTTTTTCTGCAGTCAAAGCAATGCTATGCTAAATGCAGTCATTTAAAGGAGAATTGTGTGGGCACATGATAGTGGAGAGTGCAGTACATCATGTTCTGTTTTGTTTGCTTTTTACAGAAAATACTAACATTCTGTTTTAGAATATTTGAAATGGAAGTTAGCATGCCAATCTAATGATTGATGGCTGTATATTTCCACAGCTTTACAGGTGTCAGACCGATACATTTTTATCTGTAGCTTTTATTCTAGGTAGAGAAATTCACAAACGTGGCTTGCAATCCATTGTTAATTTAAAAAATGATAATTACAATTTGTGTTGCTTTAATTGTATTCTGTCAAGCAATCTTTTCTACATGGGTTCAGAAAATAATTTGAGAGGAAAATACTTTGTTTAGATTACTGACTTAATATTCGGCAACATAATGCATTATTCAAACATTTTTTTACTATATAGCTTTTATTGTAGCATTTACTCCTGTATGAAGGCTGCATTATCTATTGACGTGGCTTTAGCTGTCGTTCAGAGAGACATTGTCGCATGTTTCTGCCTAAACTGGTGATGGGTCAGTGTACTCTACACCTCTTTATTCAAACCCAATGCACTGTACGCTACTGCACTCTGCACCACTGCACTCTATGCCACTCTACTCTACTGTGCAACACTTTACGCCACTGCACTCTATGCCATTGTACTCTGTCATTACCCTGTATGCCTCTCTATTCTATTCTGCACCACTGTACTCTATGCCACTGCTCTCTATACCACTCTACTGTGCACCACTCTACTCTAAATCACTGCACTCTATGCCAGTGCACTGAACATCACTGCACTCTGTGACAACACTACACTCTCTGGCACTGAACTCCACACCACTGCACTCTACTCTGCACCACCCTACTCTTTGCTACTCTACTCTAAATGACTGCACTCTATGCCAATGCACTGAACACCACTTTACTCAAAACCAATGCACTCTACGCCAACTACTCTGCACCACTATACTCTACACTGCAACACTCTATGCCACTCCATTCTATGCCACTGCACGCAACGTCGCTCCACATCAATGTGCTTTGTTACTGCACTCCACGCCACTGTATTCTACTCTGCATCACTGTTCTCTGAGCCACTTTACTCTTTGCACTCTACTCTATGCCAGTCTACGCCACTCTACTCTACGACACTGCACACTTTGCCACCCTGCTCCATTGTGCTCTGCATCACTGCACTCTCTGCCACTCTATTCTACTCTTCAGTGCTGTATTATATGCCACTACTCTCTGAACCACTCTGTTCTGCACCACTCTACTTTATGCCACTGCACCATATGCCACTGTACTCTACACCACTGCACTCTACTCCACTGCACTCTACTATGCACCACTCAACTCTAAACCACTTTACTGCTCTATAAGCCAATGCACTCTACGCCACTACACTCTACGCCATTCTAATCTATTCTACACCACTGCACTCTACACCACTCTACTCTATGCCACTGCACTTCATGCCATTCTACACCTCTGTACTCTACCCTGCACCACTCCACATTGCCCTGAACCATTCCACTCTACGTTGCTTCATCAGTTCACTCTATGAAAATCTACTCTGCTCTGCGCCACTCTACGCAATACTCTCTATGCCACTCTCTCTGCTCTGCACCACTCCACGACACTCTCTGCCACTCCACTCTATGGCATTCTACTCCACTATATGCCACTCAACACTACAGCACTCTATGCTCTTCCACTCTACAACACCCTACTCCCTCCACGATACTCCACAACACTCCACTCCACTCCACTCCTCTCCTCGCCCCTCAACTCCATAACACTTCACTCTACTCCACTTTGACACTGCACTCCATGCCACTCTTGTTTACCCCTCTAACTTATAGCCATGCTGAACAGCAGCCTCGCTGGTGTACAACAATGCTAAAACATATTAGGCAAATCCAATAGCTATTGCATAGGTGAGATCTATTGATTTTGCCAATGCTCATTTCACTAATCTAAACAAACACCTTAAGATGTCTTCTCTATGTTCCTCCTTTCCCTTGTCATCTGAGTATGCATATTGCTCCATACCCAATTAATTGTAACCATGCCTGTCTCTTTGTGACCTTACCTCAATACTCTGTCTGCTAGAGGCTTATTTCTACCGGTACCCAGTAGACACCCAGCTCATACCTTGCCTTTCTAATCTGACCACCAAGGGATCCACTATTCAGGATCCCAACTGCTTTGGACAGCTGTCTTGCTCTGGTGCCAACCCTTAGAATCTCGTATCTGTTAACTACAGTTCATCAGCCCCTCTGTTGAAGCAGGAATATCCCTGCCATTGCCCTTCATATATAACATACAGTGGCACATCAATTCACACTCCCTCAACAGTGAAAGCACTCGCGGGTCTGCGGTCGTGTGCATGTTCACTACTGCTACCGGCTACTATTGCCTAGTTGTTCTCCCAGATTAAAAAAACACCCTCATGGTTGCTAAAATGTCCCACAACAAGCATTCTGCCCACAGCACTGGGGTGATATAATATACCTATGTTGTGTTGTTTTCTCCTTTCTACGGTTGTTTGGCACGCCGTTATCTCTACCAGAACACCCCTGAACCAGTAGTGTGTTTTTATGTCTGAGAATGTAACCTCTAAATATGGGGTACGGAAAAAGAGCAGTCCTAGGGGTGCGCATCATGGAACAGTGTGCGGCAGTCACTCCTGGCCATACAGTCTGAGTGGACGGGAAAGCCTGGACACACAGCACCTCGCTGCCACATGGCACTGAGAGGAGGAGACAACTTCCTCCTCTCCCAGGACACATTTGCGGTTTTGAGTAGTGTTTTCAAGACACAACAGTACTACACATCTTCTCATGTTTCAGTATTTCTGTTAATTTTACATACATGCCACATGATCAAAACGGCCCTGTGTGCAGACCATTCAAGCCCTAGTTTGCAGACCCAGTGGAATAGATAGCATCCGCGCGCTTTATCTACTAACCCACATTCACAATATTTTTTGTCAGCAGACAACAGATGAACGGATGTGGTTATTTACACCACCCCAGAGAGTCTCCACCTAGGCCCAGGTCTGACGTAGCCTTCCCAGCACGTGCTAGGCCTGCCCTCCGAGGTCTCACCGATCTTGTTCTGCTATCAGAGGGAGCGCGCGCGATCGGTCGGGTGCATCCATGTGTGAGAATGTCGCAGAGAAGCCTACAGGCCCCAGCTGTCACGTCGCTGCCCCATGCTGTGTTCCAATATATGTTAGGATTTTATCTTTTTTTCAGTTCGGTTCTTCCACTCATAATACTGATTACAAACTATATTTGATAATAAAAACAATTGTTTGCATCGGATATGCCCCATGGCTGCACTTATGTTGCATTTGAACTGCTTTGGAGAATTATCCACTGCTGGTCCCTCTCAGCAAACGCTATATTCTGCACTTCCCGCTTAACTCCATGCTTTGTATTTGAAGTTTGCTTTCACAAAAAAAATTCTACAAACGGAGATAATATGGTTCTCCTGGTGCCAGGTTTTTCTGCCGTAGCCACCGTGGACACGGCTACTGGATACCTCTTGGCAGCTCCGAGCAATTAATTAAATGGGACATTTCGTAAAAATAAATTAGAAACATGATTACGAATTTGGTTTCGTTTAGCACTTAAATTACAATAAATGCGTCTGTAGCATAAAGCATATGTCAAATGCAAGCATTAAAACAAGATTGTATATTGCTAACTCTTAAACATGATTTCTTGCTGACCTACAATGGCACAGGAACCATTTTATATCCCATTAAAATTAGAGAGTCCTTTGGAGACGTTTATGAGCGCTGGTTCCGTGAGCAGTTGGCACAAAGCCTCCACAGAGGCCCATCTGTCACACAGCGGCCATTCTGCAGTACTGTCTGTACGTCAGAAGCGGTGCTTCTGCTCGGGGTGGAGTGACGTGTTTTGGCCTGGATGTGGGGCCGCAGAGCGCACATGCTGGATACTGTGATGGTTGTGGCCAGGCATTGGTGTTTCCCCCCACCTTTCCTTAACACATGAACTTCTGGCAAACTGGAGTGTTCCATGTGTGTATGTATGTGCAGGGCTTTAAGTGGGATGAAAAAACTAGAGGGGGGTGTGCGTCTCAAAGGGGCGTGGCCAATGCGCTTAAGGGTGTGGCTTAAAACACGTAAATTAAAAATCTGTGCTGTGCCAGCCAACTTGAATTTTGCTGTTTCTGTCATTGCATCCAGATACATGATAGAACAAGTAACATCATACCTACCACAAGCCAGGACCATTTGCTTTGTCAGTGGTTGTTAGTTGCATAAGATAAATAAAGAGCAACTATGGCTTGTATATAATATTGAAAAAGTTTCCACTTAAAGCCCTGGTGACACCAGGACAATGTTACTGCTTCTGAGTTTCAACAAGAGAAGGGAAAACCAGAGAGAATATGCCTCTCTTTAAAGGATTTCCCTTCCCCTACAACGCTCACCTGGCATGATGTCATGCCCTAAGTTCTCCAGTAGTGAGAAGTGAGCAGTGTGAGCACGCGCACATTGACGTGTCTGCTGTCACTGCAGTCCGGAAAAAACGGACCGCTTGTACCAGGGCACAACACAGAGCCCGATAAAGACCCGTTTCGAGGCCTCCTTTAGAAAACTGCTGGTGCTCAGCACCGGTGAGACCCGGCCCACTTAAAGCCCTGTGTATGTGGTATTTGTTTAGTGCAAATTTAGCACAAGCATTGGCATAGCCAATAGGTCTCGCCTTTGGGACCTTATAAGTGTTTAGCCATGCAACAGTTGCATAACTAAATACTTCTAAGGTCCCAAAAGTGAGACCTATTGGCTATGCCAAGCAGCCGTGCGGCTGCGAAAGTGATCGCGATCAAACATCAAACTGAAAGTAATCGGGTTCGCGCGCCCGCGCACATGCACTGTAGCTCTAGGCTGGCCTGGTAGCACTTTTTGGAGCCCTCTCAAAAAGTCTCGCCAGACCAGCGTATGCGCTGGGTCAGGCGAGACCTAAAAAATGCACTGGAGGGCTGTACAGACCGGAAGAAAAGTTTCAAACAGAGGCGGGGGTGCTGGCTTTTGAGAGGAAATGCATACGACTTATTGTGTTGCGTTGTGCTGCTCTTCAAAGAGGCGTGTATCTTCTGTTTGTTCTTTCTAGTCCCGGGCAAAATTTCAATTACGCTGCATATTATGCTTGTAACGCTAAACTCCCAAAATGAATCCATTATGCCACAAATTATGATTCTGCTGCTTTTGCAGCACAACTTGAGGGTGAGACCATAGGAACTACGAGGAAGACCAGAATGCCAGCATTGTAGTTTGCAGCACTACTGAGAGACCAAAACGAAGTTGCACTCAAAAATGACTTAAGACAAACTTAAGACAGACTTAAGACAAACTTAAGACAAACTTAAGACAAACTTAGGACAGACTTAAGACAGACTTAAGACAGACTTAAGACAAACTTAAGACGAACTTAAGACAAAATCCTAACTTAAGTCTGTCTTAAGTCTGTCTTAAGCTTGTCTTAAGTCTGTCTTAAGTCTGTCTTAAGTCTGTCTTAAGTCTGTCTTAAGTCTGTCTTAAGTTTGTCTTAAGTTTGTCTTAAGTTTGTCTTAAGACAAACTTAAGACAAAATCCTAACTTCTGTGAATACCAAAAGTAGTAAGTTTAGGATTTTGTCTTAAGTTAGTTCTGTGAATCGGGCCCCCTGTCTTTAGCCATTTTAGTCTAGGAAGATTCCTCTTCTTTTCTTTTCTTTACTTGTAAATTCAAACCTTCGGTTTTCAAGGAGGCCTCACTTTCCCTTCATCAATCTGTGCAGCATTTACTTCTCCTTCTTCTGTCTCTTCACTCAAATCCAAATTTTCAAATTCTTCTAATATTACGTAGGTCCCCTCAGGACCCTTCAACTTATTGTTCAGGATTCTCAGTCTTGAACTTCTTCACGCGTTTTTCACAATCGACTGCTTAGACTGAGTTTGACTAGTAACCTCATTCACTTGCTCAGGTTTTTCATTTGTTTTTCGTAGGTAGTATTTTAATCTCTTGACTCTACCTGGCCAGTTGTCACCTTTTTTGACCCTTTTAACTTGCACTGCACTTTCACCCTCTTTGTCTTTCTCAAGAGCTTTATTAAATGTGTTATGTTTTGTCACAATCTGTCCTTCCTCTTCTTCAGTGACTCTCTATCTGTTCTTGTTCAGGTCTTGTTATCGTGGCTTCATCTGCCTGAACTTGCTCTTCTTCTTCTATCTGTTCCTGTTCAGGTCTTATCTCATATTGATCTTCTTGTGCCCGAACCTGTTCTTCTTTTCCTGGCTGGTACTGTTCAGGTCTTACTACAATTTGTTCTTCTGTTGCCTGAACGTGTTCTTCTATTCCTGTCTGGCCCTGCTCAGGTCTTTTGGTAGATCAGTTTACCTGAGTGTGTTCTTCTTTCCCTGTCTGGTCTTGCTCAGGGTCTCGAGTAACTCTGTTTGCTTCTTCCTGAGCGTGTTCTTCTACACCTATCTGATCCTCACTACTTTCCTGTCTTTCTAATCTTGTTCTGCTTTTTGTTTGAATAACAACCTCAGGTATATCAACCACTGGTATTCAGCCCTCCTGACTTGTGCTCGGTTGTTCCTCGTCGATTACTCCAGAATCTGTCACTATAGATTCTTTGACTTCACAACCTTCAGCAGTCTCAACTGATTCAGTCAGTTGCGGTCTTTTCACAATGGGGCCTGGAACTCTTTTTGTGTGACTTGCATGAATCCAATTTGGTAAACCTGCACACTTCACTGCTGTAGTAGTGACCAGTATGACTTGACGTGGTTCATCCCACCTGGGTGCTAGGCACGACTTTCTGGTGTGCTTCTTCACTACCACCCAATCTCCAGGATTCAAATCATGCACCTGTGCTGGCTGCCTGGCAACTGCGTCTTCTCCAACCTGGTGAGAGACAGAACGCACTAGGTCAGCCAACCCTTTGCAATAGTCCAGTACCAGATCATCAGTTATATTTAGCAATATATATCCAGGAATAAATGCTTGTCTCATTGCCCTTCCCATGAGTATCTCATGGGGACTCAATCCTGTTTTCGTGTCAGGAATACTTCCGAGTCCCATCAACACAAGAGGCAATGCAACTGGCCAACTCAGTGATGTGGATGCACACACCTTTGCCAATCTTGACTTGATTGTGCAATTCATTTGCTCCACCACTCCAGTAGCCTCTGTGCGGTGTGCACGATGAAGTTTTTGTTCAATTTTGAATGCTTCACAGATTAATCGAATTATTTCATTATTAAAATGAGGTCCTCTATCTGATTCAAAAGTAACTGGAAAACCAAAACGAGAAATCAACTCCTTCAATAGCAATTTAGCAACTGTAAGACTGTTGTTTCTCCTAGTGGGGTATGCCTCCACCCATCGTGAAAACTAACACACTATGACAAGGATTTACTTCATTCCGTTGCTTGAAGGTAACTCTATGGAATCCAACTGTAAACTTGTGAATGGTCCTTCTGCTTTTTCAATTTTTCCCCAACTAACCACTGTTTTCATGCCTGGGTTTAGTTGCTGACAAATTAAGCATCTCTGGCAAGGACTCTCTGCGACTACCCTAAACCTTGGGTTGTACCAATTTTGTCCCTACATACATGCGTGTCTCCATGACACATTCTTGCCATTTGAGAAAGTAGGCAGTCTGGCATGACTGGTCTGCCATCAGGGTATACCCATACGTCATCCTCTGTCCTCCTTTAACAACCTGACTTTATCCAATTTTCCTTTTCGCTTGCCTCCACCTCACCCTGCAACTGTCTCACCTCATCCCACATTTTGAAAGCTGAGAATAACATAAGTTGGCAGCTGATTTAATTTGTTTCAGTTTTTCTGTTTAAAGCCATATTATTTCTCGCGCAATATTGAGCAATCTGGTCAGCGTATCTGTTACCTGCCGCCACATAGTCATTTCCTGACTGGTGAGCAGCACACTTGACCACTGCTATTTCTTTTGGTAATTGTATTGCTTCCAACAATTCTTTCACATTATACCATTTCTGATAGGGGAGCCTGAGGAAGTCAGAAATCCCCTTTGCATCCACAACTGGCCGAAGTCATGCACAACTCCGAAACCATATTGACTTTCCGTAAATATGGTTATTCTCCAATTTTTCCCAATTTTGCATGCCTTTGTTAAGGCCACCAATTCAGCTACTTGTGCAGACTTGACTCCCGATAAACAGGATGCTTCAACAACCCCAGATAACTTGCATACAGCATATGCTGCACTGAGTCCTCCTCCCTCCATTCTCTGGCAAGAGCCATCTACAAATAGTTCATGATCTGGATCATTCAGGGGCTCCTCTTTTATATCAGGGCGGTGCTTAGGACACATCTCAGTCACATCCAAGCAATGATGATCTACTTCATCTTTCACTTCTTCACAACGTGGATCTGGTAATGACGTGGCAGGATTTACCATTGTACATCTAATCACTGTCACATTTTCTGCTCCAAGAATTACTCTTTCATATTTAGTAATCCGACTAGGGGTAAGATGCTGTGTTCGAGTTCTTGTTGAAAGAATCTCGACTGAATGTGGAACATAAACCTTAATTGGATATCCCATCACAAGACTCACTTTGCTCCAGACTCATACAAGTAGCAACTACTGCTTTTAAGCAGCCAGGTAAAGCTGAAGCCACAGGATCTAAGGTGCAGAAAAATATGCTACTGGACGTCGGCTTAATCCATGCCTCTGGGTCAAGACTGAAAGCGCACAACTCTCGCTCTCGCAACAGAACAAGGGAAAATTCTTTTGTATAATCGGGTATGCCTAAAGCAGGGGCCTCACACAAACAGTTTCACAATTTCACAAATGGTTCCAAACATTCATCGTTCCAGACAATGGGATTCTTCGCTCTTTTTCGTATCATCTGAATCAATGACTTTGCCAGCAGGGAAAACCCAACAATCCACTGCCGACAATATCTAACCACTCCAAGAAACATTTTTATTTCCCTTTGCGTCTGTGTTAACTGCATTTGCTTGATTATCTTAATTTTTTCAGGGGTCACCTTTCTCACTCCTCTTTCTATTTTGTGGCCTAAATATCTAACTTCTGTTCGACAAAATTGCAATTGTTCTAGAGACACTTTGTGTCCTCCGTCAGCCAAATGGTTCAGTAATGCAATTGAATCAGTAACACAATCTTCTCATGATTTTGATGCCACTAATAAATCATTGATGTATTGTACCAGGACTGAATTTCTGGGCATAACTAATTTCTCCAGACACTTTTTCAAAATTTGATTAAAAATTGAGGGACTTTCTGTATACCCTTGAGGAACTCGGCACCATGCCAAGATACGGTCTTCGAACTTGAAGGCAAAAAGATACTGGCTATCTGGGTGCAAAGAAATAGAGAAAAAGGCTTGGCATAAATCAATTAGTGTAAACCAGCCTGCATTCCAGGGCATCTGATAAAGAATCACTGCTGGATTTGGCACTACGGGACAACAAGGCACTACAATTTTTATCTTTCTCAAATCCTGCACTATCCTGTATTTTCCGCTAGGCTTCTTAAGTCCCATTATAGGCGAATTACAAGGACTACTCATTATTTCTTTTAAAATTCCTTGTCTAATCATTCTGTCAATTTCTGAAGCAAATCCTGCTTTCACCTCTGGGCTGATTTTGTTGGGTGTTGGGACAACCTGCACCTTCCTTTACTGTCACCTTCACTGGATCTACATTTGACATTAACCCAATCTCCGTTCCTGTAAAATCCCACACTTCTGGGTTCACTGTTGTTCTTAGTTCTTCTGGTAATTTGTTGATTTGAAACTCTGACAACCTGGATTGAATCTCCAGAGAGGGGTAGGTTTGGGATGTCTTCTGTTCTCACAGTAGAACGGGTAGCACCAGTATCCAAAAGAAAAGTGATATCATTACCTTCCACTTTCCTATCGACAAATGGACCTGACTGATCTATCGGCAAGAATGCGCCAAGTACGCACTCCTCTTCCTCCCCCCTTAGGCACTGTTATTGCAAACCATTAAATTCATCATCATTATTCTGTAAAAGATATTGTGAAACTACAGAATTTTTCATACCACTTCTTCCTTGAAATCCGGCGTCTGCACTGTACTTTGGCTGGTTCACAAAATTTGGCATGGAAGCTTGTGGCACCTGATACTGTGGATTAACTACCTTCTTTGGCTGATTCATAAGCACTTCATTCTGCGTCTGTGGATTTAAATTTTGGTTTGGCCCATTATTATTCTGAATACTCTTACACTCGTTCTTCCAATGTCCAAGCTTTCCGCACCCATGACAAGGAAACTTCTTCTTTGCATCCTCTCTATTCATTCGTCCTCTTGATTTACCACCATTCGCCGCATTATTACTCTGATTCTGTTCTTTCATCTGACCATCAGTCTGACTATTCAACTTAAGTTCCTGTTGTTCTTCCAGTTTCACTTGTGCCCACATCATTTTCTCTTTTAACTTTCTATGCCTCGCCTCATTATCGTCCCCACAATATTTTGCGTATTTTAGAATGTCATCTATTGGTTTTCCTTGCCAGCACAACATGTGCTGCTGAATCATCTGACTAATCTCTGGTTTCAGACCATACACAAACCGATACACAAAATGTCCCACATCCTTATCACCAATGTTCTCAAAACTACTATACTGCTTAAACACCTGTAGCAGTCTCTCATAATACGCATGTACCGACTCATTCGGCTCTTGAGTTGTTCTATCTATCTTCACCCAATCTGTTTCTTTGAGAGGGATTTTCTCTTTCAGAAAAGTAATTACTTGATGATATTTCTTCATCACCTCATCTGAGGGTGCTCCTGTTTTCGAGTCCCTCGGATATTCCTCACTTGGCCAATCAACTGTAATTTTACACTCCGTCCATAAATCAGTAGGTACCACTATGTCAAACAAACCATCCAAATCTTTTAGCGAAACCTTCGAAACTTTCACAAATCTTTCAACCTGCTTGTACCATTCAACTGGTTTCTCTCTTAGCCTGGGAAAATCGTTCGTAAATGACAAAATTGCTTGTCGGCTCCCTGAGACATGAACATACCCACCACCGGGTACCTCTCTCATGGGACACAATCTCTCTATCTTTTCTGATTCTTTTAACAAATATGCAGAGTACGTTTCTTTCGCCTGTGCCTCCTCCTTCTTCCTTGTCTACCTTGTTTTCCACTTGTCAATGTCTCCCCACTTTTGCAAAATGTTCATCAATTCCTTTACCTGTAGTTTCTTACCAGACACATTCATATTTTCTAAATCTTTATCTGTAAACTCCACCCAATATGGTTTCTGTAACACTTTCGATCTCCCTATATCTATTACCATCTCTGAAGCAAGCTCTGTCAATTTCTCATGAAACAATTTTTAATTTCTGGTTATACTCCTACATACAAAAAACAACTCTTCCTCATTGTAATGGTTCGATCTTTCTATTCCCACGTTTCCAGCTATAATCTCTTCCAATTTCACTTTCAATTTGTAAATATCAAAAATCTTTGGGGGTGAGCTTTATTTTTCTATTCCCTGTGCGCGTCTCTCCAAATCTTCTGGAGTTACCGCTGTTGAATCTGGTTCCTGAGGGTACTACAGACCTCCTTTCGTTTGTACTGCTGGGTGTAATTAATTTTGGCGTTTCACTTACCGATTCTCTTTTTGGTAGATCCATTAATGAAATTACTGAATCACACTCACTGGCTTGATTATCAGATATTACAACCTCTTTTCTAGGATTACTCAAGGGAGTTTTTACAGCTTGTGGTTTTAGACAACTTATTTTGTCTCTATATAATGGAATAACAGGACCTATAGTTACTGGCACGGTCAATGCTTTAGGGTTTAAATTCAATTGACCTATTTTCTGTGTTAATTCCTCTCTGTTTCTAAATAATGCTTCATTTTCTCTGTCTTTAAGCACCCTATTAACTGATTTATCATGTAAAATTTGTGGAATTAAGGGTGTTCCCATTACTGTTGCACTCGGGGTGATTCTACTAGGTAATTTTTGATACGGTGGAGGGTTTTTAGTTAAAATGGTCTCCAACAATTCATCATCTGATTCACCACATCCTGTCACATTCATATGTTTCGTTTTTTCTTTACACTTGCTCCCTAACTGCTCCTCCGCCATTAATACTGGATATAAACCTTCCGATACCATTGCTCTTCTCCATTGCTTCATTTGACCTTCACGTTACTCACGTAAATATCGGGGAAAAGGTCCCATATATCTCCCACTCCTGTTTTTCTCTCGTTCATATGACTCAGTCTCTCATTCTTCTAAAGCCTCATACTACGTTAGCCTAGGTCTTGGATCCAAATCATTCATCCTCATCCTCAAATTCAGAAGAATTCTCCCATTAAACATACCATTTTCAGGGAAAGCTAGAACACCATCACCCTTCGTATACTCTACCCAATTCTCCATCCATACACAAGTATGATATCCTCTTTCCATCATCATAAATGAAGCAGGCGTCTTTGGTGGCGGAATAGGAATTCCCTCTCTAGTCAACACAGGCTTATCTTTCTTAATTTTCTTCATAAATGACATTTTTCTCTTTTCTCCATACATTCTAGCTACTCGATGTAGGAAACTATAATCCGCACACCCTCGAGCTTTCCTGTCGGGGCGACTCGCACCAAAAGGCAAATCAGAATCAAACATACACATTTTTGTCGACCAATCCTAACGCAGCTTCTATTCAATCACCCATTCAGATTCCGGCTCACGCTCGTGGTCTGACCAATGCCAGCACGGCCCTTTTCGATGTCGTCAGTTCTGCTCCTTACTACTGACCCCTCCTTTACAATCTGCTTCTGTCTCACGCCCGCTGTTTCAACCAATCCCAGCGCGGCTCTCTCTGACATCAGCTCTACTCCAGCGGCTGACCCTCCCTTCACAAGGTAATACGAAAACTTACTTCTTAATACTTGCCATTAAAAATCTTTGTTAATAACAACATAAAAACATTCGCTACTCTGCCTGTTCCACTAAACAAAGGATAGATTTCCGACTTGTTCTGGAGTCTCAGAATTGCTCCTCTTCCACTGAGAGTAAAACACTCTATTTACCCTTCATTCAAGCTCAAGAGAACCTGCTACTCCTTCAGTGTTACCCTTTCTAGGTGATATAAGACCAAAGTTTCACCAGCGAACCTTTTTGCTTTCACTCACACTTTTATACGAAATAGTCCCTAATTTAACACTTGCCAGCCCTGCATAGCTTCTCAGTGCTATTCCAACAGACGAGTAACCTCACTGCAGTGTGGCTTCTGTCACCACCCACTATTCATTCCCTGGGAATTTTCCAGACAACATAAAACAAGACGCTAACACTTTTTGTTAAACATAAATCAATAATCAATACTTATCACCAAAGTAGTCAATAATAACTATAACTCTGCTTCCAGAAAATGGATCCAGCAGTATACCAACAACAGATACTCCAGTACCATATATCTACCTGGGCCCATAAACACACACAATTGAGTAAACAGCTGGAGTCAAAGTTTGTGGGGGTAATCACAAAATCAAGATTAGTTATTTACCATTCCTAACTAACCTTTCACTGATCAAAAAGTTCTTTCCTCTGGTTGATGGACCATTAGTTGAACTAGTTGATGGTGAAATGACATAAATTAACCTTTTCTTATTATAACGAAATGACCACAGACTCGGAAAAAGTTTAAATCTGTATCTAAATATTTATGTGTGAACCAATTCGAAAATACAGTGCAATCACTGTCACTCATAAAAAGGAAGATACAATTATTCAAAACATCAAACACGTACTTCAAACTTTGCAATGCCTCATGCTCAGAAAGGAGAGGACAGAGAGAAAAGAACATCTGCTTATACACGGAAATTATAGTTACCAAGGTGTGAAGACCAATCCCCTGGACAAAGGGCTGGTTAGGGTCTCCCGGGATAGATCAGGCGACAAAGGCTTCAGGACAGGAATCAAGACAGGATAGATGACCTCTCTAACACCGACAGTCGCGTCGCACCCCTCTCTGACACACTCTTCTTCCTCGAGATTCTTCCACGATCTTCTTTTTAACCTAATTAAATTAAGATAGATGGTTCTGCATTCGATTCTTCATCAGTATCTCTCGCCTCTCTGACAGCACCTCCGGCTCACAGCATCTCAGCATCGACGTCTCTCTAACTAACTAAAACGATCTCAGTTATACCTTTTTCTCTTCAGTGTTCCACCCTGTTGGACTTGGCCCTTTTGGCAGGTTCACCCCTAAACTGTTTGCAATTATCCTAGCCTTTTTCCCTATGTAGTGTTAGTGGTTTTAGACCCCTAGGCACTTTAGCACTGTGTCCCAGTGTAAAGTGTGTGCGCTCTGTGTTACATTTAGTGAGACTGGCCTGCCATCCCATAGGAATGCATGGGGGATATGTGTGTCCATGGTAATTCCTGATGTGAGAGGAGTGCAGGGTCAAAGTTTAGTATGTGCGAACTCGTGAGAATAAATGCTGCGCAATGGTGTGCACAGATTTATTGTAACTGGTGGAGAAGTGCCACTTCTAGAAGTTGGCATTTCTGTGTGCTGTGTGTCTGCCTGCCTGATGTGGAGTGCATGTCTGGCTTGTGATTGACAGGTGCTGGATGGTGTGGGGAATTCCAGGAGCCAGGATGAGTCAGCCCAGTGGTGAATAGGGAGATCAGCGGCTAGATGGGAGGGAGGAGTTGCAACAGGGACCTGAATAGGGCTGTGCCTTCCCTCCACAATGCTGGCTCCGCCCCTGTGGTGTGTCTGATGTCCCTAGCCTGTCCTGTGAATAGGGAGAGGGGCTGAACAAAACAAAGTGCTCCAGAACCAGTTGCATCTGGTTTTCCCCTTGCCCTGCCCCTTGGTGACAAAGGAAATCTGTGTATAAAAAAGGGGCTGTGACCCCATGTAAAATGTTCTCTCTCTGTGTTCCTAACTTGAGGGGGGCCTGCTGCTGCTGGGCGCCAGTAGGTACCGCCACTGGGGACTGCCTCCCTGCTGGAGGGCCCTGTGAGCTGGCCCCTGGGCCCAGTCTTTACCCCCTGCATCCCGAAAGACTTTCCCTGGAACTGTGTACTACAGCGCCTGGGGAGCGCTATATTTTTATTCCTTGAGAACTCTTTGCTCGGGGCAGCAGAGAAGGAGCGGGTGTGCTCTGCAGCGCGGAGCTGCCCTTTGACCCGAGGGAATCTCAGCGTGGGGATTCCCCCACAGAACCCTGAAACCGAGCGGGAGCCCACCCCGCATCGGTGCCTTCGTAGCGGTTGCCTACCCCGCTTTGTATGCTTAAGGAAGAGGGAACCTACCCCTCAGTGTCCTCGTTTGAGACAGGAGCCCACCCCGCAATTGCTGGCAGAGACGGAGGAAAGAAATCGCCGCCGGCAGCATGAGCAGCAACCCGGAAGAAGAAATCGGCGTTGCCTGCTTGCAGGCCGGGCTTGGCCAAGAAGCAGGAAGGTCTTGGAAGGCAGGGCTCCCGCAGCCGCGGTGTGAACCCTGCGTGTGTTGCCGGATGTCTCTAGTGGGAGCCTACCCCACAGTGAGGAGCCTTCCCAACGAGGTTCCCGCAGCAGCCACAGGAGGAGCGGAGTCCCCGGGCTTCCGGTGAGTGGGGGCGCTCGCGGTGGCACAATGGTGCGAGTGTGGTGGGCAGCTTTTTGCAACGTCAGGCATTCTCTTGTTTCCGAGTCCCAGAGCGGGACTCCAACGTTGGGGGCATTTGTTTCCAAGAGTCCCCCGAGAGGGGCTCCCAGGCACAGTCGTGCCCATCCTTCCTTTGGTTCACAGCGGCGCCGCAGTTGTGGGCCGCTGCAACGTGGGGCAGATTTTGTTGAGAAGCCCCAGTGGGGGGCCCAAGAGGCACCAGGAGTGCCAGACATTAATTGAGCATTTTGCCAGCTGCCCTGCGACAGCGTAGGCAGCTACGACCTGGGAGGGACAGTTTCATTTTCAAGTTGCGAGTCCAAGAGAGGGGCTCAGGAGGCACACTGGTGCCCAGGCTCATTGCCACAGCTGACCAGCACTTAGTGGGCAGCTGAAACGTTTAGGTTGTGCCCCTGCGCTCTTTTGCTGCATGCGCAGCCAGCCCAGACATTCTGAACATTGGGCATTTCCGCCCCTGTAAGAGGCCAGTTGGCCTGGAGCCAGGATCCGTGCGTTGTGCCCCCAATTGGGGCACACTGTTTTTTTATGTCAATTTATTTCCCAAGGTGTTTATGCTTGTGATGCCTACTGGAATGCCTATTGTGTAATGCTAATGAGGTTTGGGCCTCATATAGTTTTATGCCTAAGGTGGTTCATGCGCAAGGTGATTTATGCATCCTCTGTTTTGCATTGCAGAATCTCATGCTAAGTTCCTAACGTTACCAGTAGTTACTGGTTGTGCGCTACATTTACTATATGTTCTACATTTACAATTGGTGATTTGTGATGATTCTGACGGTGGTCCATTGGCCCTGTCTTGTGTAAATAGTCCCCTGTAAATTCTGCCTAGTGCCGGTTGGCACAGTGTAAATCATGTGATTATTATCTAATGTGCTTATTATAATACAAATGCTATTTTTAAATATAACCTTGTGTGGAGTTTCTTTTGTGGTGGACCTAGGGTGTTGTTGCTGTGTGCGTGCGCAAACGCTTTAGACATTGCCTCCGGGATAAGCCTGACTGCACGTGCCAAGCTACCAAGGGGGTGAGCAGGGGTTATCTTTGGCGTGTAACTTTCTTGCCCTGACTAGAGTGGTGGTTTCAGCCTGGCTTTGGCGCACGCCTTAGCCAACCAGAAATCCCATTTCTAACGCACCCACTAGAGCAATATTGTAAAAATACTAATTGGACAAGCAAGGGGGGAAGATCATCACACCATGCTTACATATCACTCTTTTCCGTTAGCTCTTTGTTAACAAACCCATCCCCTTAATTTTTATTCATTTTTATTTTCCCACCTCATTCACATCTCATTTGCAGCAAATGTGTTTATTCGATCGTATAGTCTTATTCATTCAAGTTCTTCACTGCCGGTTCCCAGGCTTAGGCAGGCTGTGTTCGTGTCCTCTGCTTGACTCACACGTCAATCTCCTGGACTGACTTTCAACAGGCATGCGCAAGACTCACATGTTCTAGCAACTCTGGACACCCACGAGAGGCCCAAATGTGCACTAATAAGAAAGTCAAAAAGACAAATGTTATTTTCAGAACTAAATGGTTTCACTCTATACCACCCATCTCTACTCTATTCCCCTTTATTTATTAATTCTTTCCCCGCATTAGCATTAGTAAAATAGCTCGATTTTGTTTCAGCTAAGCAGGTGCAATGCACGTAAGTCTTGAAGACTCTTTTTTAGTATCTTCTGCTCATGCACAAGAATTTCCCTCCAAGCGACAGCTCGTCATACTGCGTAGGTGCAGTTGACGCATGCGCAATAAAGATTTCCCATTTGCAGCCATTATAGAAATTCGTTCGAGTTACTCACGTTAGTAAACACATATGCAAGCTTCTCTAACCCTTTTTTTTAACGTGGTGCGCATTAGTTTTACACAATACGTAATTAATACCATGAAAGGGAGTTAAATGAGAGAATTGCTTCCGAGCATGTCTCTTTTCCTACGAGTCCTTGCTCCATCATGTATGTGGAGGATGAGTGTTAGATTGGAGATGCAGATCGAAGAGCTCTTTTAATGTTTAGCTCTTTTTTTCTCAATGACTTGGGAAGCTTTTTTAGCTGTTGCTGTAATTGCAGATCGATTGAGACTCCTTTCCAAGACGGCAACCTATACTCAATGCTCAGATTATTTCTTTTCCAATGAACTTGCTTACTGAACTCTTTTGGATAGATTTAGTGAGATACTGAGTTTGAACTTTCCCGCTTTTTTTTTGGTTCTTTCCCCATGTTCATTGCCATTTTCCTAAAGGACTTTAACTTGATACTTGTACCCTTTCCTGAATGAGGTATTTCCTACTTTTAACCATCCTCCTGCCTTAATTGGTAGTGGGAATCTATTATGCTTAAACTCTCTCTTTGCATTTTTTTCACTGGATATGTGGTTTTATACTACATATTATTGGCACTCTAACTGAGCTCCTTAAAATGTTGCATGTATGCATTGATTTGGATCATTAATACAATAACAAATTTATCTGAATTTGCCTATGTTTGTTATCGTGTCCTGATGTTCTTTCTTTAAACTGTGCTTTTTAGTGTTGATTCTAGATGCCTAATAGAGAGAATCATAGATAATTTCAGAGCATCAATTTCTGCTTCTTCTATTCTGTGTTGCCACTGCAGAACTCTTAGTGCGTTTAATTCTGGTTAGACTGAACTTCTTCAGGAGGTTGGGTCTACCTATTGCAATACTTTATATTTACAGCATGGTGTTGAGAGTAATTTATTTGAATCTCATTTTCGAACTTGTGAGTTCGCCACTAATTAATGGGCCTCATTGGGTGGCTAACTGTGGTTTGGACATCCTGAAGGGATGTACGATGTTACAACGCAAGTTTTTACAACGCGTGCCGTTACATCGCGGTCGTTACAACAACTACGATGTTACCACGCCATGCCTTTACAACGCAAGGCTTTACATCGACTTGCACTAGATGGCGTGCTAACATTAGAAAAGCGTAATTTACTATTCCAACTCCAGTCCACTTAACAGTGGGGAAGGTGTTGGGATAGTAAACTACACTATTTGTAATGTTAGCACGCCATCTAGCGCAAGTCGATGTAAAGACTTGCGTTGTAATGGCATGGCGTGGTAACATTGCAGTCGTTGTAACGATTGCGATGTAACTGCATCGCGGTGTACTAACCGCGATGTAAAGGTTGTTCCCCTCCTGAAGTCTTCCTCCTCAGTACAACCTAGAAAGATTCATCAAAGGACCAATGTCTCTATGGTTATAGTGTAAAATCTGTGTTCAGGAGAAATTCACAAAAAGATAGTTTGATGGGCCCAGTGCGGAAGATGAAGTAGAGAAAAAGTTTCTGCTGGATCACCTGCTTGCCCACTGCTAGTAAGACTCGTTGCCTAGGCTAGTTCGAATCTGACTGCAATGTTTTAACCTCGGTGAATAGAGATGGAAGAAGTGTACTTAGTGACCTTCAGAAAATGCAACTTACCACGTAAATTTGGTTACTGAACCTGTAAGAATTGCGGTTTTTCTGGTTAGGAAGGCAAAACTGCTGGTAGGGGAGAAAAAGGAACACTTTCATTAAAAATGTGCTGTGCAAGAAATACTACACGCATCTTGTTCTTGTGAAATATCGTTTCCAGCTTCTTTTTGCTTAAGCATTCTTTTTTCTAGGATCAGAAAGAGGTTTGCACTGTGTGCAGTAGTATTGCAGATGGATTTCAACTGCACCAGTCAGAGCAGAATTGAGGGTGAAATCTATATGGAGCATGATTTGTAATGTATCAGTTGTCCTAATAAATAGTGAAAAGGTATTGACTCTCCCGCCGAGACCTCTGAAAAAAAAAAAAAAAGAATTAGTATTTTGCTCCAAAGTAGCATCCCAGGTTTATTTGGACACTAGCATGCAGAATTTGTTCAGTTTGTACATAAGTATTTAAGCAGGTACACTGAACTCCTTTGGCATCACACCATGGACATTCTTATGAAATTTGCCATCATGGTGAAGTGCCATGTCGCATTCCAGATGTTAAGAACCAATACCACCCTTTAGTAAAGAAAGTCTACTTTTGTAGGCACATACTGATAAATAGCAAATATTTAACCTGAAACGCTCCTGGTTGTCCACATATGTAATGTGCCTGCCCACTAGTGAAAAATAACTGTATTTTTTATCATAAAAAAATTCAAGAACACTTCGCTTCCTTCACTGTGCTGTCACTGAAACGTGCTGTGACGTAAGGAAGTCTCAACAGTGACACTTTCTGCAGTATTCGGCATGTCATCAGTGGAGAACTGAAATTTGTGCATTTCCTGAAAAACCATTGACAAATGTAGGTAAGTTTGTTTGTAGTATAGGGTACAATATGTACTTCTGGATAAAATAAAACATAACATTATCTGATGATGCCTCTTGGGATCAGCACCCCTTTATCTGAGAAATGCTCTAGTGTGTCTCCTATACAGTCTCTTGTGTCCGTTTACAAAACAGAGTGTCATTTGGGTTGGCCCTCTTGATCGGTGGCATGGTCGTCTGTGAATCAGAGATTCATCTTTTCTGTGATCCATCCCTAGTCTTTTGGTATCCTGCAAATCTGCAAATCTTAAACTTTGCAACTGTTTCAGATCTTTTCACATGTGACCAAACAGACTGATTTTGTTTGCTACCTGGATTAGTTGATGGTACTGTTCAGATCTGAAAAAAATTGCATCCAGTCATTAAAAAAGTGCCAACTTCCTTAAAGCCAAGGGCTGACTTTCATCTCGGTCAGTTACCATGAGTACTAGCTACAAATCTGTTGTAGCTCCCATAACTGCAGGAGGTTCTTTCGGTTCTCAGTACCTCTGCTTCCAGCTACTTTCAGATCCAGTATCACATCCACCATCAAAACAAATATACCCATTACTGGTACCCCAGTTCATCGTCAACAGCAAGCGCCCACTCTGAGAAGAAAATATAGCAAAGAAGAACCTTTTGTTTTCATTTTTGAAATAGAGGAAAGGTGACATAAATATTCATTCTCAGGGAAAGCGTTTTGAAGAGTTTCATTCCACATCATGACGCTTAGGGAGGGAGGGAGGACGAAGTGTGGCTCAGTGGCCAGGGCTGCTGACTCCAGAGTGCAGGGCTCACAGTTTGATCGCAAGCGGCAGCTCAGTTCAGCATCATGTGACTCTGAGCAATAGCTCACCTAATCTCCCCTAGGCCCCCCATGCCTGAATACCCTTAGGGGGTGATAAGTTTGCGCTATGCAAATGTGGAATTTATTTATTTGATCTATGTCTCAAATTGCCAGTACATTAGACTCTCCCAGACTCTTGCTAAATTGCTGATTTGGTGCAGACGTGATCAGCTAAAGATTCTCCATGGCAGTGTCTTCCTGTTTAACAATTGACATCATGTTTTTTGACAATGAATTTTGATTTTTTTCGTGAACCATGTCTCCATTCCTATTTACAGAGGAGCCAAAGAATTCAAAAGCGGAATGAATGTACACTTTCCTTATCTGTCTTAGTATTTACAAAACTTGACTTGAAGGATACATTTCTAAACGTGGAGACAGCCAAAAATATCTGTGATTACTGACTTTTCCTCTAATTATGTTGAGAGGAATAATATTATTGTTTTGCAATTTTGTAAAGCTGTGGACTAGAATTGCCCAAATAAAAGATACAGTCTGCTGCCAGATAAAACAATGACACGGTAGAAATCGGGAAAGGTACATTTGTCTGAATTGTGAGTGCTGCAAGTTACATTTTTGCACGTTAGGTTTAATAAAAGGCCCGGAAAAGAAAAGTAAGTTCTTTGTAGTTAAGAATAAATTATGTTAACCACATCTGTAATTGTCCTGGCCTCCATCTTCCACTCAGCTCAAACTCCATTTTTGCCAACCGAATAATGCAAACTATTTTCAATTATGGTTGTCTTTGTTGTTGTGTAAATGAACGATTATGCATTTCATTTGGACAGATCTCACAGTGTGAAAATACAAAGGGCCCGATTCACAGAACTAATTTAAGACAAAATCCTAAACTTACTACCATTTTGGTATTCACAGAAGGCGCTTACTCATTTTGGTATTCACAGAAGGCACTTACTCATTTCGGTATTCACAGAAGTTAGGAGTCCTAACTTTAGGACTCCTAAATGCCTTCTGTGAATACCGAAAGTCTTAAAGTTAGGATTTTTCTCAGTTTAGGATTAGTAAAGTTAGGAGTCCTAACTTTAGGACTCCTAAATGCCTTCTGTGAATACCAAAAGTCTTAAAGTTAGGATTTTTCTCAGTTTAGGAGTAGTAAAGTTAGGACTCCTAACTTTAGGACTCCTAAATGCCTTCTGTGGATACCAAAAGTATTAAAGTTAGAATTTTTCTCAGTTTAAGAGTAGTAAAGTTAGGACTCCTAAGTTTACTACTCCTAAACTGAGAAAAATCCAAACTTTAAGACTTTCGGTATTCACAGAAGGCATTTAGGAGTCCTAAAGTTAGGACTCCTAACTTCTGTGAATACCGAAATGAGTTAGTGCCTTCTGTGAATACCAAAATCAGTAAGTGCCTTCTGTGAATACCAAAATGGTAGTAAGTTTAGGATTTTGTCTTAAGTTAGTTCTGTGAATCGGGCCCACAAGGTTTAAGCTCTTGTAATTAGGCCACAAACCTAACATAAAAAAACCAATGCAGTTAAGTACCACCAGTAGTTGAAATTATCACATTTGTGAAGTAGAAAACGACTCATAAATCAATCGTCACGGAAAATAATGAACCATTTACCTAGAAGTAATTAGTTTCTGTCGGTCTATAACACCCCTGCATCGTAAGGATGCAGTATTTTGTTTTAACATCTTCCTTTTCTTCATTTCCCAGATAAAATGGGTGCAGAATTGTTTTCTCCTTTTGCTTACCCGAAAGATATTTACGTTTCTTAAAGATGAAAGGAGCAATCATTGCAAAGTCTAGTCCAAACTGAGTTAGCTAATGTTCTGTACTTCAGTCTTCACCAAGGCTCGTAAAGCTTTTATACCTGTTCTAGAATCATGCAGCATTATTTTTATAACGGTCTCACAGAAATCTTACAAAACTTTCACTAAGAAGTGTTCTTGATTATCTATGAACATTTCACTCAAAGAAACCTAATTTAGTTTCCTGGTGTGGTTGGACCTTCTACGGGTATTAACTGTTCTCCACCATATACTGATCACCCCTCAATTCACCAAATCCACTTTTCGTTCTTTAAAGATCGACCTCTGACAATGAAGAAAAACCCATCAATTCTGGAATGGTTTGTTGCAAATCGGTGGTGTTTCTATAGGGAATTGGCGCCCCTGGGAATATCCACAAGCTAATAAGCCCTGTCCCAATATCAGAAGCGCTGCTGAAAGGTAGGAAGAACCACCTTGCTCCCTCAGGTGTGGCTTAGGCCACCAGAAAGTAACAAAAACAGAGTCCCCAGCACATGCTGAAATAGTAGTTCACATGTATGTAAAAGCCCAAGTACGCAATAAATCAATCCTCTTTGGTTTCTCTTTTTTCTTTTTCTTTAGTCGTTCTGATGGATACTTAGTCAACACGTGTTTCGTCGCCTGGTGGGCACACTGTCCCACGACTTTTTCAAGGCTCAATCTTTTGTGTCACCTCTCCTTTGGTGAAAATTCCGTCCCAAACGATATTCATATGCAAATAACTTTCATGTCTATAACTCAATCCTTAATAAGTTCTCCGCTGGTCATCTTTAAGTGTCAAAACCAAAGGAAATGATGGACGGAGTGTTGAACATTGCAAGCACTCACCCCCAGTCAACTGATCTGGGTTTAATCCATCACCGTTCTTTAGCCCACTCTGCCACCCCAGTTCAGACATGGCCATATGCAAATCAGTCTGACCCTGTGCCTCATGGGAACAGTCCAGCCCGAACTGCCAAGCCATGTCTTCCCTGGACCGGAAACAAGCTACCTAGGACCGGTTTCTGGCATTTCAGCCGTCTCCAGCCAGGCTTGCTTGAATCCAGTGGCAAAGTGAGCAAGGGACTCACGTCTGAGCATACCCTGCCAACTTATGGCGAACAAAGCAAAACCAAAGGAAATGATGGACGGAGTGTTGAACATTGCAAGCACTCACCCCCAGTCAACTGATCTGGGTTTAATCCATCACCGTTCTTTAGCCCACTCTGCCACCCCAGTTCAGACATGGCCATATGCAAATCAGTCTGACCCCGTGCCTCATGGGAACAGTCCAGCCCGAACTGCCAAGCCATGTCTTCCCTGGACCGGAAACAAGCTACCTAGGACCGGTTTCTGGCATTTCAGCCGTCTTCAGCCAGGCTTGCTTGAATCCAGTGGCAAAGTGAGCAAGGGACTCAAGTCTGAGCATACCCTGCCAACTTATGGCGAACAAAGCAAAACCAAAGGAAATGATGGATGGAGTGTTGAACATTGCAAGCACTCACCCCCTGTCAACTGATCTGGGTTTAATCCATCACCGTTCTTTAGCCCACTCTGCCACCCCAGTTCAGACATGGCCATATGCAAATCAGTCTGACCCTGTGC
Organism: Triturus cristatus; assembly: GCF_964204655.1. Taxonomy (NCBI): domain Eukaryota; kingdom Metazoa; phylum Chordata; class Amphibia; order Caudata; family Salamandridae; genus Triturus; species Triturus cristatus. The sequence continues at coordinate 1,196,499,456 of NC_140591.1, forward strand.
CTCATGGGAACAGTCCAGCCCGAACTGCCAAGCCATGTCTTCCCTGGACCGGAAACAAGCTACCTAGGACCGGTTTCTGGCATTTCAGCCGTCTTCAGCCAGGCTTGCTTGAATCCAGTGGCAAAGTGAGCAAGGGACTCACGTCTGAGCATACCCTGCCAACTTATGGCGAACAAAGCAAAACCAAAGGAAATGATGGACGGAGTGTTGAACATTGCAAGCACTCACCCCTAGTCAACTGATCTGGGTTTAATCCATCACCGTTCTTTAGCCCACTCTGCCACCCCAGTTCAGACATGGCCATATGCAAATCAGTCTGACCCCGTGCCTCATGGGAACAGTCCAGCCCGAACTGCCAAGCCATGTCTTCCCTGGACCGGAAAAGTGTCAACAACTGCCCAGTCTACGAGTGGTAAACAAAAGTCTCCAGGGACAAAACCCAAATGATAGTCTATCGTGAGCTCAGTAAGAAGTTATAATATTTTTTTCTTATGGACCCTATGCCGGTAAGCCATGGCCCAGCACAGCCCCCTTGTAAGGGGAAGTAAATCAGTCCCGTTTTGGTGAGCGGGTAAATGATAAGTCCCTCTCTTTTCCTATTCGATACAGGACTGACTTACTTCCCCTTACTCAGGGGCTGCGCTGGGCCATGACTTATTGGCGGAGGGTCCATAAGAAGAAAATATAATAATTTCTTACTGTGCTCACGATTGAGTATCGTTTGGGTTTTGACCCTGGAGACTTTTGTTTACCACTCGTAGACTTGGAAGATGTTGACACTTAAAGATGACCAGCGGAGAACTTTTTAAGGATTGAGTTACTAGGCATGGAAGTTATTTGCACTTGAATATCATTTGGGACGGAATTATCACCAAAGGAGAAGTGATACATACAAAAGATTGAGCCTTGAAAAAGTCACGGGACAGTGTGCCCACCAGGCAACGAAATACATGTTGGCTAAGTAATTCTGGAATGGGCAAATGGGGTCTGGATACCAGATATCATTATGTTTGGATTTGAAATAGGCCTGATGTGGGGTAGAAATGGGATGAGGGGGGAGAATCTAATGAAGGAGGAAACGTATAGAGGTACAACAGTTTTTTTGTGGCTTCCGAGTCGCACTCCCCCACCTTCGGACAGCTGATCGAAAGGATCATCCTACAGAGGAGGCTCAGCGGAGGCAGACACAACATAAAATTGCAAATGTAAAGCCATTAAATAACAGAATTGTCCACCTCAAGGTTTGAAGTGACATCACAAATAATATGACCTTCACTCACGGTATTCAAAGCTTCCCATCAATAATTATTTATATCTTACAAGAACCTTTTGTTTACTTTAAGCAGAATACTTTTTTGACTCTTTGAAGATGGCAACTGAATGGGATAACTATGATTTGATTTAATATAAATACTTCAGTTATATACTGTTGAAAGTTTTTATCAAGTCTTGGCATCTCAGGAATCCATGTTATGTTTTATGTTTTTTATAAAACCTTTATGGCACTTGATGGCACTGGAAGAGACCGGAGATATACTAAATAGGCTCACAAAGGCAGGGGTTTCAATTTTTTTTCTAAATCCTAGATGTTTTGGGGGTGGTTTTGATATCAAAAGGCAAACAGTTCAAAAGTTTAACTGCCATGTGTGAGAAGGCACTCCCACCCATTCTGGACGTCTTGTTGGTCAGGAGGACAGCTCTTTAGAAGGAAGCTGAATGAAGACTACAAGGAGGGTGGTAGGCTTTGACCAATTCTTCTAGTTGAATAGGACCTTCATTATAGATGGTTCTTTGAGTGAGGCATTGAGCCTTGAAGGAGGATCATTTCCTGATTGGGAGCCATTGAAGGTGTTTTAACCCCTTCAGCGCTGCGCGGATTCCCGCGCGGTGCTGAAGGTTCTATTGAGCGGGCGCGTTCATGACGGAACGGTTCCGTCATGAGCACAGCTCAACCGGCGCTCATGACGGAACCGTTCCGTCATGAGCGCCGAAGGGGTTAAATAGGCTGATAGAGGGAGATTAAGAATAAGATGTGCCGTGGAATTTTGGACAACCTGTAACCTATGGAAAAGGTATTCAGGCAGACCATCATATGCTGCATATCCGTATTTGAGACTGGATTTGACCAATACATCTACAATGGTTTTTCCAAGTTCAGTGGATAGAAGAACATGCTTGGTGCTAGGACAGAAAAGTCCTCTGCAATGTAATAGACATGCACTCCTGCCCTTAGTGCCCCAACTGTACTGATGTCTGAATCCCTAATTCTGATTTTTGTTGTTAGAGGCAAGCTCAGATCATGCATGTGCACCATGATGAAGGATGTAGTGCTGTGCAATGCATGCTTGTTAAATGCATGTACTGAATGTATGTGTGCCTGTGACTGGTACAGTATATGAAAGATATAGTGCTATGAAGTGTGTGCATGTTAAATCCATGTGCTGGGTATATGTGTGCCTTTGAGTGGTACATTGCATGAAGGATACAGTGCTGTGCAGTGCATGTATATTGAATGCATGTACTGGATGTGTGTGTGTCTGTGGATAGTGCAATACATGGCAGACTATGGGTTTCATTTTGGGAGACCCACTCCTGCATGGTGTAACATCATTAGGTAGAGGAATCCCCCAGACATAATTGTATATTGCTGATTTCCTGTAAGCTTGGTGGGACACACTGGAGAGGGGAGAGCCAAGCTTCCCGGTGCACGTCAAAGGTTGCTCTTTGATTCAGAGAGAGGTTAAAAGGAAGGGGCCTGGGCATATCTCAGGATGGAGATTGGGCTGATAAGAGAATCATAAATAGTGAGGGCTAAAGCCCTGGGCTAACCTTCTAATACACATATCACTATGGCTCACAGCAAGAACTGTAGTCACTCCCTTAGCCTGTGTTGTGGGGCAATCAGGTTTGGATTGGCTCCGTCTGTGACAGACTGTTTTAAGAGGTTGAGAGAGCAGAGGAGTGGGCACTCCATAAAGATGCAGACCCTCAACATAAACATCATAGACTCAAACTCTGAATCGCATTTGGTGCCTGTAAATGGACTATAAGAAGAGGAGCTTGAGACCCCAAAAATTGTCAAATGCCTAGTAGCCAGATGGTCTTTGAGGAGGGGAAGCTTCCGCCTGTGACCGGGACTGTTGGCAAAGGACTGCTAGTCTCCTTGCTGGGTGAGAGGACATAACACGCTAATCCAAGACCATCTACTCTGGAGCACCAGCACCTGCCTACTTGCCACGAACATTGTGACGAAGTGGAGATCGTTGGAGGGAGCGAGGTCTGGTGGGGAGCCCTGTGGAGTGAACTCCCTTTGTGGGGTGTGAGGAGACAGCTGCTGCATCGATTGGGTCATTGCCTGTGTGCAGGATGTAGTCTGCAACCCTTGTATGCCAGAAGATGGCTGCCGTGAAGTGAGCTGTGTGCATCGCGGCGCCATTGTGGCCGGAGCGCGTGCCTAATGAGGAGCAAGCGACCACGTATGCCAGGAGGGGATGCTGTGAGAAGATTCCCATGCTATGAGGGCCATAACCCCAGTGCGGTTGGGAGCCTCGACCCTGGATGCCAGGAGGGGTCGCCGGTGGGTTCGGGCTGGAGCCCGTGTACAGTGAGGATACAATGACCCCCGTATGGCGGAGGGGGACACCGGAACCAGCAAGATGTGTGACCTGGTCGGAGTCATCTCCGGAGGAGGAGGCCACCGTGGGGAGCCCTGCGCACTGGCACCATGTCAAAGGATAAGATCCAGGATCCTTGCACCGACACTGACCCCTGCGCCGCGGGACATACCAGAGACATACCCTGCTAAATGGATCCACAAATAATAGGTCGCTGCGGTGAGAAACTCTATGACCGTTGAGTGCAGCCTGCTTGGGCCACTTTCAGAAAACTCATGTGGATCAGCTGCTACTATTCCAGCACCTGTGGAAAGAGTGGGTGTGGAACTCCTGTCACTCCAATCCTGCCGGTGCAGCTAAAACTGAATTTGGGCCCATCGACCCTGGAAGAATTTGCTTGCTAGATAAAACTGTGGCGCTAGAAAATTGTTAACTTAAATACAGTTAGAGTAAACTCTTGAGACACTGATGACTAGTGGAGCTTACCCTGGATTTTTCCGATAGTGAATGGGGAATAATCACTATCACAAGGAGCGAGGGGGGAATGGAACATGGGGAACCGCCAAAGCCCTGACCTAAGGGGGACTGTGTATTTGTTTGTGCATGTCGTAGTTCCCTTTGTGTTAGTAGCGGTATGATAAAATGCTTCTTTCGTCTCAAGAGTAAGTGTTTGGCTGGGCAATCATTTATTGCTGCTGCTGTGCGCTTGTTGAGTTGTGAGCCCGTGTACACCTTCCTTTTTGGATACCACAGACTCAGAGGGAGAAGGTACATCTAATCAATTTGACTCCTATACGAATAGAAGGGAGCAATACGAAAGGCCACCCTCCAATACCCGGGGGGAATTATCAACTGCGATTCGGGAATCAACCCCGCAGGCGGTTTGTAGAGTCAGACCAACCACAACTATACGTACAGACAAGAAGACCACAGTAATTTATCTACAGCAACCATAGACTGTTAATTATTCAATTACTTGGTTGGAAAAGTATGCCAAAGTCGAGAACTTCACCTCATGAAGCTAAGACACGCTGTAGTGAAGAACGGAGGAAACCTCCCTAAAGGCGGCTGAGAATCACGACCGGAAAAAGGGCGAAAGCAGCGAAAGAATGAGGTCGGTTTCAAGGGACCCCTTACAGCAGCAATGCCAGTTATGTCGTTGTGGGACCCAGAGCTACACAACTGTTCCATCTGGCAAAATCAAAACTGTTCCCCTAGAAGGATACTCACCAGTAAGCAAAACAGATCTATAAATGTCACCGAAAGACAGACAGTACAAAGAAGGTAGTATTTGATTAAAACAAATTTATGTCTTCCTTATAACGTAGTTAACGGAGGCGGGAGGAGGAGGAGGCAGATGCAGCTCATGAGAGGGAGCGAAGAGCAGCTGTTTAGAATACAAACAAGCTGCGAGGGGTGGGAGGTGTTGTTCTGGGAACGACAGGATGATTAAGTGAACTGGGAGCAGCAGCGAGAACAGAGAGAAAGACAAAGTAGTGCACTTAAGGAAAACATATGGCCCATAGTGAAAGGATTCATGTAGCAGCGGCAGTCTCCAGGGCGGAACAAAAGGAGGGACTACTAAGTGTATTCACCAATGATAAGCCAGCATTTTTAAAGGATAGTAAGAGGAACTAATTCAAAAGATGGGTGTTTTTTGAAGCCCATGTCCTAGATACTACATGTCTCTCCGACACAGTGCATGCTGCGCATGCGCTGCCTAGGCGAGACCTAAAAAAGGAGGCCAGGGTTTTCTGGCTAGTTGATTCTTTTTTTTGTATTACTCTTTTGCTTCTTTTTTATGACATCACTTTCTCCATTGTTGTTATATAGCCGTGTGTTCTCTTTGTGCAGAAAATGTTTAGGTCACATGCACCCAAGATAAACCTATGGGGGTTATGTTCTGGAGCACATGGATTGATAATTGCCATTTCCAGACCTATTTCTCATGGAGTCTGCTGTGATATCTACCCCAAATTATTTTTTACAATGCCCTTTTCTGTTATTCGTCATTTTCTCATATAAAACGTTTTATTTTAATTTTGAGATACAAAACCTGACAATGACAGAACCATATTGACCTGTTGGGCACCAAAGATGGTTTAATTAGACAGTGGTGCTCCCCACACCACCTCCGTACCCTCCCTCAACGCTCAACAAAACAAACCCCCCACCAAACTAAAAGACCAAATGTTAACCCTCGTTAGCCTTTTTTAAAATGTTTTCTCTGATGCACTATTGCCTCTTTATTTTCTACATTTATTATTATTATTTGGGTCTTGTTAAGCGCAAGCATATCACCCTGGGAGGGTCTCATGGCACTAATGTGAGATTTCCAATAGATATTAACAGTGGTATTGGAATTGATTAGAACATCCTGTTTTTAGACATTTTTTAAAGTGTCTATGGTCGGTGCAGTCCCGAAGTTGTATAGGAAGGTGATTCCAATATTGGGGGGCTAGGTAAGAAAATGATCTGCTGCCATTTCAGGCGGTTCGCGTCCTATGGGGAAGTCTGTAAGTCTCGGGGACCATTTATGGTGATCAGTACCCTTTTCGTTCCCTTATTTTTGCCTTTTCTTTTACACTATTTACTGGGGCAGAATCTCCTTGTCCTCTACATTCTTCAGAGCTAGGGCCAAAGCAGAATTAATTATGTCAGTCTCCTTAGGGCTTATTGCAATTTCTAAAATCCTTTTTAGCATATAAGTCAGATTTTAAATAATGCACTCTTGATGAGATTACAAGCAGGTGGTGGAGAAGGAGCCTGTGAGGTGTCACAGAAGGAGCTTGTGGCCTGAAAGGGAGCCATTGAGGTACATGAGAAAGAGCCTGTAATGTGCTAGTGAATAGGCATGTGAACTACGATAAATGAGCCTCTGAGGTGATAAGGATTTCCGGTGGCCGACTGGCTACATTATCTGCATGGGGGCTTGTACACGCAGCGGACGCACGCAGCGCGCACCAAAGGCAAGCCTGTCTGCGGCCGGACCGCCACCAGCACCAGCCATGCTGTCCACGGGATGCACTCCTCGATTTAAGGAGGAATCTATGTCCATGTGATCACGCCATTAACCTGGCGTCTGAGGTTCTCCCCCGCTACTGCAATGGATGCAACTTGGCTCTGGGACACTCTAGGCAGTCCCAGGGTAATGGCAACACGAACGGCAGTAAGGGTGGGGGCAGAATAAGCAGGCTGACAAGCTTAAAGCATGCCTGATTAACTGTAGATCTCTGCCTAAACATGCAGAAGATATTTGGCCACTGGTGTCCGATAACAAATGGGATGTTATGTTTTTAACGGAAACTTGGCTGAAAGACGAAGCCCTACTGGCGGTAGCTCTGGCTATTCCCCCAGGTTTTAAAATTTGCTGTGCGAATAGGGAGAGGGAGAAAAGAGAAGGGGGTTTGCCATTATTGTGAAAGACTCCTGGGAGATCTCCACCTCAGTGCTGCGCAATATGGGACTGATAGAAGGACTGAACTTCTGCATTAAGATCGGCCCCGCGTTTTCTTTTGCGGGACTTTTGTTATTCAGGCTCCCAGACTGTCCACCAGGCATAATCCCTGATCTCTGCAATTTTGTGGCTCAGAACTCACTGCAGTACTCCAGCTTTACAGAACTAGGTGATTTCAACCTGCATATCAATGATCCAGGGTGCACGTATGCATCTCAGCTCTCTCTGTCTCTTAATGGAGCAAACCTAATTCAGCATGTAAAACTCCCTACCCATAGGGCAGGCATACCTTAGATCTCCTGTTTTCGAATATTCCTTCCCTGGTAACAGAGACCCCTCACCAACTGGTTTGGACAGACCACTGTCTGATCCCGTTTTCTTTCAGTCTGGAAAAACCATATCAAGGTGGGGGAACTCGCTATCTGCCAAAGTGAAATTGAAAGAATCTAACTGCTGAGTCCCTTGGGCCAGTATTGCAGGAGAATCAACCACCATTAACGATCGACCCAAATGCTGACACGCCCACACTAAACAGGTGGATCTCCACCGCGTTGGAGATCATCGCCCCAGCCAGAGTAGCAAAAACCTTGAGAAAAACTCCCTCGGCCCCATGGTTCTCGGAGACTCTTAGATTTAAAAAAAAAGTGGATGCAAAAGAATGGAACGCCTGTGGAGATCAGATTACAGTGAAACGGCCAAATTGGCATATAAGAAAACCCTGAAAGAACTCAACAAATTGATGAGGCTGGCAAGGAGGGACTATTTGGTGAAACGCATTAATAATGCGGAAAACTCTAGCAAGGAAACATTTAGGATTGTCAGCTCCTTTACTATACCAACGGAGCTGGAAAACGCAATACAGCCGTCCCCCTCTCTGTGCTATAAGTTATCAGACTTTTTCGATAGTAGAATTCGGACAGTCTATAACACCTTTACAACAGCGATAGAGACAAATAAAACAGACAAGAGTGGTAGTTGGGTTTCCGAATATGCCTTCTTGCAATCCCTTCCTATCTCCCAACAGGAAGTCCTGGTAGAGATCCTGAGATGTAGGTCAGGATCTCCTGAAGACCTGTGCCCCCCCAAGATGTGCAAGGAGATGGCCCACTTAGTAGTCCATGCCCTGAACCATATATGGAACACATCACTTGTGTCCGACATCTTCCCTGACACATGGAAGCACGCCGTGTTACTCCCGCTCAGGAAAAAACCCAAGGTGGTTCCAGGGGAATTAAACAACTATTGACCAATTTCATTATTACCTGCACCGGCAAAAATGCTGGAAAAATTGGAACAGTGACAGTTGGCTAACTTTATTGAGGGCCATGACATTTTGCATGACACACAGTCATGAATTCCAACTAGCTTTAGCACTGAAACTGCTTTGCTGGAGGTGGCCGAGTCAGTAAGAATGACTGTGGACAATGGATCATCGGCTACGCTGGTGCTCTTGGACTTGTCCGCAGCGTTCGACACGGTGGACCACCTAATCCTGATACAGAGACTCCAAGAAATAGGAATTGGAGGGGTGGTCCTCAACTGGCTGAAGTCTTTTCTTCAAAATTGAACGCAAAAGGGCGCCCTCCAACCCTACCAGTCGGAACCCAAACAACTATGGTGCTGGGTACCACAAGGGTCAGCCTTGAGCCCACTTCTCTTTAACATATATCTGGCCCCTCTGTTCTTGCTCTTAGCAAACTGGGGTGTGAAGGCAATATCATATGCCGAGGGCACACAGCTGGTGTTTTCTTTTAAGGACCAGAAGCTAGACTCTTTCACTAGGTTTAAGGGATGTATGGGAGACATCCCCCAGTGGATGAACAATCATAAACCCAAACTGAATGCAGAGAAGACAGAAGTATTGTTCTTCAGCAAGGCTATGTCGCCAGCAGCTGATATTTGGTGGCCACCAGAAATGGGCCTGCCACCTATTCTAGCAACCACGGCTAAAAATGTGGGCGTGAAATAAGAAGTAGATCTCTCTTTCAGTGCTAAAATTCGGCAAGTGATGGCCTCTTGCTTCAGTAAACTAAGAAGCCTGAGGAACGTTTTTACATCTTCTGCTGGAGGACTGTCGCAAGGTCATTGTCCATGCCACTGTGACTTTCAGGCTGGACTATGCTCAGTGCCGGTACCTGGGTCTGCCTGCCTAGCTGGTCAGGAGACTTCAGATGGTAGAGAATGCGGCTGCGAGATTGATTAGACGAGTGCCTTTTCGACATCACATCTCTCCGCATATAAGACAGCTCCACTGGTTGCCGGTTGCGAAAAGGATTGAGTTTAAGGCCCTAACCGTGGCCTTTCGGGCAATACATGGCAAATGTCCTAGCTGTCTTAAACACCGGCTATGCCGATACCAACAAAACCGCTCACTAAGGTCTAACATGCAGAACTTGCCTTGCACACCAAAGCCAAAGCTCGCATAGGGGTCAAATCCTTTACAGTGGTGACGGCTAAGCTGTGGAACTCCCTGATGAATAATATCTGCCAAATCCAATCGGAGTTGATGTTCAGAAGATCCTTAAAGACCTGGCACTTCAGCCTAGGTTAGCTTTTTGGCCTTCTCATTTATCTGACTGTCTACTGCTATAGTGCCGGGACACCTCTGTTTGAGGTAGCTGTCGCGCTTTATAAACTTCTGTATTATTATTGTTATTATTATTATTATTAATAAGGAAGGATACTGGGAGGTTCGAGATGAAGGAGCTTGTGACCGGTCAGTGATGGAGCCTGTAGCTTACAAGTGAAGGAGCCTGTAAGTTGTTCAAGAGGGAGGTCGTGGCTCATGGGGCAAGAACCTATGAGCTTCAGCTAGGGAGTTATGAGGACCCTTGCAGAAACATTAGAGTTGACATGGAAATAGCCTGCAGGGTGCAAGGACCTTGTGAATTATTGGGGAAGGACCTTGTGAACTGGCAAAGAGCCAGTTCTACTTGGACACCCTCCCTTAGGGGCATGATATGTATAAACTTCCTTGACTAACAGAAAGCAGTGCCTCTCTCTATCATCTGGCAAGGTACAGAAAGGGAGTTATTGCAGCCCTTGGCATGGCAGCAACTTTTAAAAGACCTTTCCAAAACATAACCACAACAAAACAGGCCTGCCGTTTGGGTATTCTGGTACAGTCGGTTCCGGAAGTAAGGCTGTTTAAGAAAAGTTCCCCTCTTACTTCTCTGTGGTACTGGTACTACACAAGTTCCTGTGCAAGGAAGACGTCATTTCCTAAACACTGTGTTGTGTTTGTAATTAGGACTGTGTACAGGATATTGGTGTGCAGGGTAACCCTGGGCGTAGTTTGTGTAGTAGCGCTATGCGTAGCTACGCGAAGTGCACTTCACACTACGCGAGGTACGCAAGCTGCGTAGTGCTGTAGGGAAAATGCTGTTCGCACTGATTGCACAGGGCCGAATGCTTGTCCGCACTGTGGAATCAATGCAAATGGCATATTGCACAGTGCAAGCGGTCGCTTTCTGCCGCTCGAGTAGATTTTTACTCGAGCGGCAGTTTTCTCAACGCGGACTGGTAGTTTCACATCGTGAGTGGTCGCGAGCATACGCGACCATTCGCAATGAGAAATCTGACCTCCCCACTTTGAGAATCTCGCCGGGAGGTTTATTTTCCACGCTTGCGATCAGCAACTTGAAGTTGCTGATCGCGAACGAGGAAAAAGTCTTGCTGGGATGTCATTTTGCTCAATCGCGGTCGCCAACTTGACTTTGTGGACCGCGAGCAAGCAAAAAATGCCCGCACGGTGCTACATGCAATTCGCGTAGCGCGTAGTTGCGCAAACTACGCGAGCGTAGCGTAGTCCAAAGCCTAGGGTTAGCGCAGGGCAGAGCTGACGGTGTCAGATACTGCGACCTTTGTGTGTGAGGTGCAGTGCAGTGGAGGTGCAGACAGTGGGCACCGAAACAGCATAGCTTTCTATAAACAGGGGTTGGGAAGCGACGGAGAGCTGTACATTTGCATAGCTGCCAACTGTCCCGTTTTTGCTGGGACAATCCCGGTAAGTTGAAGACTGTCCCTGGTAATTCCAGGACAGTCCCTGCAATTGCACTTCCAGCCCTGCCAAGTGTCTTGCAGGGACTTGCGATGGGAATCTCAAACTTTAGGCCAAAGTAGCTGATTTGGAAAATCTCTCCAATGCAGCTGAATAGGAGAATATTTCCAACTCAGCTACTTTGGCCTTAAGATTCAAATTTCCTGCAAGTCCCTCTTTATTGAGAAGGCCCTATAATCTACACTATGATAAGTAGGCAGGCTTAAATTATGCTACTTATGTGGGTTGGGTGGGGTGGGTGGAGCTGTGGGGTAATGTGTGTGGTAAATTTTCAAGTAAGAAAGTGATAACTGTTACTGGATTTTTTTTCAAATGTTTTTAACTATGCATTTGATATATGGGGTACAGCCTCATGTATACACAGGGACAGTGGCACCAGAAAAGGCAGACTTGGAATTGGGCTTGTGAGGAGCAGGTGCACCAACTGTGTGTGGGTGAGGGACAGTGGGGCAGACAGCTGTAATTTGAAGTGCAAGGAGCAAGGCAGACATGCTGATTTGCACATGAGGTGCTGCAAAAAGGCAGGCACAAGACCTGAGTGGCACGACTCATATTGAACCTGCCGAGGCGTGCATGGATGGAGGTTGCGCTTAAGAAGCTTTACTGGCTTCCAGTGAGACAGAGACCCTCATTTAAAGCCCTGTACTATTGCTACAAAGCCCTGAAAAACAAATGCTCATGGTACTTGCAATCGTTTGTCAGACCTTATGTACCACCGAGGAACCTTAGATCGGCTGGGCAGTTGTTGGCAATTCTACCCAAAGTCAAGAAAGTGCGTATGGGCGTGAGTTTGGCTACCTGGCGCCGAAACTGTGGAATGCTCTGCCCTTAGCAGTTCGTCAGACCCAGTCAGAAGACGTTTTCAGGGAAAAACTTAAAACCAGTATTTTTAGCTCAGGATGCAGGGGGGTATTATAACTACACGGAGGACTGTGGATACCTGTACCTAATTCTAGGACACCTCAAAAGAAGTGGCTATGCACTTTTGAAATTGTATTATTATTATTATTATAACAGCTGAGCACTTGAGGTGCAGTTAAAGAGTAGAATAAGGGAGCCCTGTATGTGAGGTGTAGGGACAGGCAGACATGGCGCAATATGAGGTGAACGGAACAAACTGACGACACTGTGTATGTGTGGTGCAGGGAAGGGGCAACATAAGCTGCACGTGAGGCATATGCGAGGTGCAGAAAACAAGCGGTCATGATACTGTGTATGTTATGTTATGTTATAAAGGGTTTTATAGCGCGCTCAAATACTCGAGAGTGTCCTGGCACGTGCAGTTTTCAAAGCCCAATGGAGTGCAGGATATGGATCAGCTAATTGAAGAGAAGGGTTTTAAGCTGTTTCTTGAAAAGTCTAAGATCCTCCATATGCCGCAATTCCTGTGGGAGAGAATTCCAAGCCATAGCTGCTTTAACAGAGATGGACTGACCTCCCAACCGTGACCTGTGAAATCGAGGGATAATCATCCGACGTTGGGCGGCTGAGCGCAAAGCTCTGCTGGGGACATTGAAGCAAAACCGCTTCCTGATGTACAAAGGCCCCAAACCATGCAGAGCTCTATGGGCCACCATGAGGACTTTGAATTGCACTCTTTGGGCCACTGGAAGCCAATGCAGGTCGCGTTGGTGCTGTCTCACGCTAGATCTTCCAGAGATGTTAAATAGAAGTCTAGCTGTGGCATTTTGTATGGTCTGCAGTTTTCTCAACAGATATCCTGGGATGCCACAGTATAGTGCATTAGCATAGTCAATGCGAGAAAGAATGAGTGCACAGGCGTCCATTTCCTTGGCAGGCCTGGTAAGCAGGGGAAGAACCTTCTGAGTGACTTGAGAGTGCCAAAGCAAACTCCGGTTAGTTTCTTAATTTGCACCGAAAACCAAAGGTCTTCGCCAAACCAGATCCCCAAGTTCTTAGCAGAGATGCCCTCTGACTTAGGGCGAGGTAAGTCTGGCGGCCACATAATTTCTCTAAAGGCAGGTGGAAACAAGCCATACAGAAGGACCTCCGACTTATCCTCATTGCACTTCAGTTGGGCACAAGCAAGCCACTAAAATACAGATGAGAGAGAGTTCTGAACCAAAGATGTCGACAAGTCGGCGTCCTTCCAGGTAAATAGGAGCTGGGTATCATCTGCATAGGCAATTATTTTAGCCCCCAGCTCCTCTGCCAGAAAAATTAGGGGCATCAGATAGATGTTGAAAAGCAAAGGGCTCAGGTTGGAGCCTTGAGGAACTCCCGTAGACACTTTTCTGGCGGCTGAAGAAAACGGTGGTAACCAGACCTGCTGTGAGCGGTCTTCCAGAAAAGATCTAAGCCATTCCAGGGCAGGACCAGCAATGCCGATGTTTGAGAGACGGGTAAGGAGAAGATGGTGGGGTACCGTATCAAAGGCGGCAGAGAGGTCAATCAATTTCAAGGCCGCCCTGCCGCCCGCGTCCAGGCATTCCCTGATTGCCTCTGCCATTTCCACTAATGCAGTCTCGGTGCTATAGGTTTTCCTAAATCCGGACTGAGCCGGATGAAGGGCACCGGATGTTTCAATAAAGGTGTCAAGCTGCCAAAAGACTACCTTTGTGCAGACCTTAGTCAGAGCCGGAAGGAGAGAAATAGGGCGATAATTGGCAGATTGCAGCGGATCTAACGAGGGTTTCTTTAGAAGTGGCAGCAATTTTGCCTGCTTCCAAAGCAGAGGGACCCTCGTCGTGCATAGACAAAGGTTAATGATCGATTTCACTTCTAGGTAGACGACCTCAGCAACTCCTGCCAGAACCCTGGCGGGACATGGGTCCATTGGAGAGCCAGATTTAAGGGTTTTGAGAATAGCCAATATATCTGACCCAGCTATGGGAGAAAAACTGATAAATGAAGGTGGCACAGGGGACAATGTGGTGAGAGGCAGATGGTAGGGGGCACTTGGCCCCTGAACATTCTTCACCAAACTATCTTGGATGGATTGTATCTTTTCAATGAAAAAGGAGGAAAGCTCCTCACACCATTGCAATGAGGCAGGTGAAGCCGCTTGCTCAGCGCAAGGTGTCAAAAAGCTTCTAACAATGGAGAAGATCTCTCTACCATTGTTTTTAGCTTTGGAAATACGATCTGCGTAGAAACTACTCTTCGCCAGTTTAATGGCTGCATAGTAATCACTTTGGGCTTTACGCAAGACAATTTTCGCTGATGGAGAGTACTCCAGGCGCCACTGACGTTCTAATTTCTTAAAGCCCAATTTGAGCTCTCTAAGTGCGCCGGTATACCAAGGTTTAGATGGAAAAGAGCGCAGCTGCCTTTTTGAAATAGGGTGGGAAACAGAGTCAACACCCTGACTAACCCAGGTAGCAAAGCCGTCTACCGCCTCTTCCAAATCGTGAGATGGCAGCGGACGGGAGAGTGAAGGGGCCGTAGAAAGGGCCGGAATTTCAATCTTCGGTGAAGGTTTGCATTGAGTTAAAGTACTGGGGATAGAAGACATCCCCATTGACCAGGAAGAGTGGACCAAAAAATGGTCAGACCAAGTGACCTGGATAGGGTCCTCAATAGACAGGGCGAAGTTGGAACAGACCATGTCGATCGTATGCCCCCCTATATGAGAGGGAGCCTTCAACCACTGGGTTAATTGCGCCAAATCAAGAAGATACATTAGTTCCCTGGCGTCCAAGGTCCCAGGGCAGTCAACATGGATGTTAAAATCTCCCACAAGGAGAAAATTTGTGAAGCGGAGGGCTTGAGGGACTATGACGTCATCCAGGCTTTTCAGAAAAGCACTCGAAGGACCGGGAAGGGGTGCGATAAGCCAGCGTGCCACCCAACGTATAATGTGGAGAGAAAACAATGGTGAAATCAAGAGCCTCCCCATCCACTAGCCCGACTGACGCCTCACTGGTGAAAACCCAGGTATCTCTCAGCACTACTGCAATCCCACCCCCTCTTCTGGTTGTACGATCGACTCTAGCAATTTTATATCCCGGAGGGACGGCCTCCTCAATCACAGGGGCACAAGACTCATTGAGCCAGGATTCAGTGACAAATAACAAATCCAAACGTTCGTCAGAAAGGAGTTCGTAGATGTCATGAGCATGTTTGACCAATGAATGGGCATTAATAAGCACAGCCCGGAGCCGATATGCCCTCTCAGGGCGCGGGGCAGGGGCTGAAGGCTTAGATTGCAGGCAGAACTGGCATATAGGGCACTTCCTTACTATGCTATGCAGAACAGTCCATTTATCTTCTCCGCTACACTTAGTCGTATTCAGCGCTAATAATTCCAAACGGCAATAAGATCTCCTTGTATCCGGATCCCCTGGTCTGAAACACACAGCATGGCTGGCGCTGGACGCTCTAGGGATGCGGACGGGCGCAGACGAGCTTGCATTAGGCGCGCCTTAGGTGTGCCTTTGGCGAGCCAGCGCTCTAATTTATGGAAAGCGCAAGACTATCGGTGATCAGGTGTGAGAGCGAGGCAGGCCTGGTCTGCTAACCCAGCCTCACCCAAAATGGCAGATCAGGAGCGCAAGACGCCAAGGGTCGATATCCAGCCTCCCAGCAAGGTGAGAGAAAAACGCTATATGAAAAGTACTATGATAAAAGAAAATACAATCATGTCACATTTAATAGTTAGGTTAAAATAGCTTTTAGCGCCAGGCAAGCAATAAATAAAAATAACAATACTTCAACAGCCAAAACGCTGTGTGGTAGCTGATCCAAAGCAAATAACTCCCGGCTCAAGCCTCAGGAGTGATAACGCGGCGCACTCGCGCCAGCGCTCTAATTTATGCAAAGCTCAGGATTGTCGGTTATCAGGTGTGAGAGCCAGGCAGGCCTGGTCTGCTAACACAGCCTCACCCAAAATGGCGGATCAGGAGCACAAGACGCCGAGGGTCGATGTCCAGCCTCCTAGCAAGGTGAGAGAAAAATACTATATGAAAAGTACTATGAGAAAAGAAAATACAATATGTGAGATGCAGGGAACAATTATACATGACAATGAATGTAAGGTACAAGCATACAGGTGGTACAGGGCGCAGGCACATGATACTGCATGTGAGGTGCAGGTAGCAGGCGTACATAAGACTGCATGTGAGATACTAGGAGAAGCTGACATGACACTGTGTATGTATGGTCCTGGGAAAAACCTCATGACACTGCATGTCAGATGCTGGGAGCAGGCATGCATGATATTGTACATTGAAAGGAGCAGGCACACAACACTGTATGTGAGATGCATGGATTAGGCACACATTGCTATGCATATGAGGAGCACCTGTAGGTGCTACACTCCGAGTTATTGTATTTAGTAGCACATTCAACTCAATGTGAAAATATTTAGTAAGAAGCACGCTCTTTCAGCTTTGAGGCGCTCAGAAAAACATGGAAAAGCAGTCGTCTGAATGGGAACATTTATGATTCTAAGCAGAATCTGGAAGAAGTGCCACTGAGACCTGGTCATTGCGCCAGTGTTTCAGCGTTTTTTTCTGACTAGAACACAGATATAAGCAAACGAATCCGGCCCAAATTCTAAGGCTGTTGTTGGCTAATTTAAAGTGTGTTTATGTGTCCTCCATGTAGGGTGTTCGTGGTGGTGCTCTACCTCCTGTTCCCATTTTGGAGGATGCCTTACTCTATCACAGCCTTGCCATTGTATACATTTCATTTTTACGGACTGCCTTGCTGTGCATTCGTTTGTTACCACAACAGTGCACGTGGTACCCTTGATGCTTCCATACTCCAGCCTCCATTGTTGCTGTTTTAAGACAGTCTGGGAGTACTTTAAAGCAAGGGTGATAAATGTTTCTAAAGTCTTCATGCTGCAGAACTAGTTTGGAGTGGTTCTCCTTTCTAATGTCCTATCCAGGCTGCTATCCAGACACAGCCTATGTGTAGTGATGCCCAGCCTGGAGCACACACAACAAAGGCACAGAGGTGTGAGGTTTTGCACTGGCTGACATCAGCCCAAATGAAAGTGAGGACAAGGAATACTAAAAGCTGGGCCCACCAGAAGGGTTCCCTTCACCTTGCACAGCAGATTACGCAGCTCCACCCGTACCATCTACCCAAGGGCAGTGCCTCAAGGAGTTTGTCATTTGTATGCGTTCCTTAATCTCTATTAATGCATTTCAGCAATTTGCCACAGCTCATATTAACAATCACAACCTCTCCTATTTTAAAAGTCAAACCCCTACAGCCTAACAACACCTAACTTCCTCTACCTCATCTACTAACCCCACCAAAGATCTGCACCGCCCTCACTCCCATGATAACACCTCCCTCATATTAATTTAGTCTGCCACAGAGAAACTGGAGTCCATGGATTGATTTGCTTGAGCACAGAAGACTAATCCCCAAAACCAACATTAACAAATAACACTGGACTAACTACTAACCTTGGGCTCCAGAGCAGCATCCTGTCCAATGTAAAGCGCTTCAACACCCCATTAGGGATAGCAATCGCTATATACATATATGCAGTTACAATAACAATGTGAAAACCGCTGCAATGACACTGGTGCAAATTTGCAACTTTGTAATTGCAATTGCATTTATATAGCGCTTACTTCCCCTGACGAGGCGTCAAAGCACTTTTTCGGTGAGTAGCACGCTACTCTGGAACCCAAAAAAGATTAGTGGTGAATTAGTATAGGGAAATATGAAATTAATTTGTGTGGTGGACACGTTAGTCTATTATTTGAACTGAAAAGCATAATGGAGGGATAGAGGAGGGAAAGGTTTGCATTTATATAGCACGTTACCCCTGATGGGGTTTTGAAGCAGTTTTCGCATAGCAGCTTGGATTTGGGGATATTTTTTCTTGACACACATTGTAATTGTAGAGGCTATTCTTATGCAGCTGTCCTATCCGGCAAGACGTGTAGCCAGTCTGTCGGAAATCTCAACTCATGGATATTCCCAGAGTGACATAGGCCGAACAGATGCAGTGCACAGAGCCATTGTCAATTCATCCGGGTACTGATACCCCGTGTGTTTCAAATGCGATTATTTATTTCATTCATGGGAGCATACGGTCACTAGTAGTTGTCCTCTTACTAGATTCAACCAACCTGACGTAAAACAATTATGCTTTAAAAAAAGATGGGTTTTAAGAAGTCGGAAGGTAGCTAGATGGTGAGGAACAAATCCAAGAGTGGAATGAAAGATGTTCTAGAACCTAGAGGACAACAGCCTCGGAGGAGAAGAAGAACAGCTGTGTCTTTCGACCAAGACCTGTGAATCTACATATCATAGGTCTTTCACTCTTAATAGGCTTTCATACTATAGGAATTCAGAGTGCCACAAGCCATGTACCTGGCTCATGAATATTCATGAGCCGTGGGTGTGGACCAGTGCCCTTAATGCACTCTTCCTGTCTGTCTTGTCTCATTTTTGAGTTGGAAAACATAGTGTTTGCCACAGGGTGTCTACTTTGCAGAAAATGGCATCAGGACACAAATAGGTGAACAACATTTCTGTTACATTAAATAATATATATGTTTAGTTTTTATTCAGGAAACTGTGTTCCTTTTTTCATTACACTGTGATTTGTTAGCAAGAAATTAAACCACAATTTTAGGGCAGTGCAACGTATTTCTACACCGCACACCAAGTTTCTATGTACACTGCCCCTTTTTAAGGTTCTCGTGTTGTGTAGTAATTCATCATTTTGAACGGCACACCTGAAAAAATAAAGTTCTATAACAAACAATCCCAAAGTGCTAGGAAGACCTTACTCAGATTCCGAACTTCTAATTACCATCACTGGGGGTAACTGTCCGGAAATAGATTGTAAACATGACATGACTAAACCGTATCCTGAATATATTAAAAACAGTTATGGGCCTGGCTTGCATTGTGAGTACTTATTAAAACATTTAAAGAGCCTGCTGCAGTGAAAAATAAATACACATTTTAAATATGCAATGTATCTATGAGATAAGAAATGTAATAGGCGATCTTTCAGACTACGTTTGAGATGTAAAATAGTCCCTGATGCAATACAATGCTGTTCTCCCAAGGAGAGGTGGATTGATAAACACAGTGGAATGATGCACAGAACAGCCAACGGCATGAGGTGAGAGAGGATATACCAAATCAATCTATGTATATTATAAAGTATTGGGAACAGTGGCTCTTTCAGACGGCACCTCTCCGAAGGTATATAAGTAAATAGATCAGAACGTGACAAATAATAGAATACATTTGTCACCACATTCTGAGAATTTTTTTGGAGACCTCACACTAACTATTCTTTCTTGTAGGAGTGATCCCAACCTGTACTCTGAGAAACCTGTTCTGTAGGTGTTGCTGGACCGTTCTACCGTTTGGTGACCTATTGTTACCAAATAACCGTTTAAGTGTATATGAGCAGGGCCGGCTTTAGCACTGGTGGCGCCCTGTGCAACAATGTTTGTTGGTGACCCCCATGGGCGCCCCCCACAGATTCCCTCACTACCACCCTTTAATAGTGCCCCCTCAAGTCTCCATAACGACTCTCTCTCAGATACATTTAATTAGTTATATAGTGCCACCTATACCAGTGTAGGGTGTCGGGCCACTTAACATCACACACAAACATACATTACACATAGACAATCAATCATATGTGTGTAAATCAGTGTATAGGAAATGTTACATAAGCCAGAAGACTACAAGGTGAGTCACATGTCATCCATTCTGGTAGACAGTATAGTTTAAGAGTGCTTGGTCTGGAGAGACACAGACTCAGAATTAAAACCTAACCCCAGGGTTGGAGGTTACATTTAATAATTAGGATTTTTTTTTACCGAAATGAACCCTTTTGAAACATTAGAATAATGGAAGACGCAGGAAAAAAATCATAATGCTCTAATCTATACCTTGACTGTTTGCATGCAGCTCTTGAATGACAGTTATTAGCTCACTGTTCCATGTTAGGATTTTAACATCTACACTGCTAGTAACCAAAGGATCTCTCTGACAAAAGCCCTGACCTATTTAAACTATCTGCACTTTGTGATTGGCATGGTACACATTCTTTGCAGCAGGCACATTAACATTCTGTGCTACCATAAAATGAGATAAAACTTCCACAAGACAAAACTCCTTCTCTCTCCAGAAAGAACATTAATCACCGGAGTTACCCTGACAGTTTAATTGCTGTATGAAAATTGCGGGAGGCCAGTAATGCAGCAACCGGTGCTTTTTAAACCATAAAATCCTTCCAAACACGGCGCCCCCTCGACGAGTCAGCACCCGGTGCGGTGGCACCGGTCGCACCGCCCTATAGCCGGCCCTGTATATGAGGTTGGTACTGTCTCTACCGAGAGTATTGCTCACCCTTCATGCAGTTGGCTGTTTGATGCATGATTCCACTTACCAGGAAGTGCTTCCACTAAATGCACGAGGGACTATTTTACATCTGAACAGTACACTTAATCATCAGGCTGATCGCCACATTCAACTTTCCAATATGCATTTCATGGTGAGCGAAAACCATGTTGCTGCCTTCTTCCCAGTATTGTCGGAGCATGGACTGCCTTTAATGTGATAAACAGGACTTCTGTATGCAGTCCATGTAAGCAACATTTGTGAACGCCTGTGTTTCCATGCATTTGCACATTAAAGACAAAATATATTGGTTTTGCCAGTGATTGTTAATAAAGCTGTGCAGCTGAGATAAGAAATCCTTAGAAAAGTCACTTATGGTTGGTACCTTTGGGACAAGATCTTTCAGTGTGTGTATCGCTACAGTGAATAATTAGGCAATATAGACCCTAACGGATTGCATCTCCGGTCGGTTCAATGCTGAGCGGAAGCCATGAGAGAGTTTGGCTTCCTTAGTGACTGCACATTCTATTGATTAGACGACCTTACCAAGCAACTTCCCAGAAGTTTTTTTCTCTGTACAATTAGTGCTTGTAAGGGGTTTTACTGAAGTTCGGTGCTCATATTTTTAATTAGGATACTTCTTTTTTTCCAAAATATTGTATTTATTTGAAAAGTTTTATAAAGCGCAAACATGACCTGAATGGGAATCAGAGAGCTGCACAAAGTAGCGTAACTGGAATGAGGTAAAAGCATGAGTACAACATCAAAGCGGAACATGTGAAGCACATGAAAAGCAACTAAGTCATAGGGGAACAAGGGGAAAGACAAAATAATAATGTTGACCTAGGGTAGTCAGCCCATCTTGTGGGACATGTAAAGTTCCAGCAGAGTAATAAATCAAAAGGGCATGTGAGGAAACACCGCTAGAACTTTTGTACAAAAGGTATAAAAGAATGTCAAACAGGAGATGGAAGTAGTTTAAGATGCTCCATGGCTATTGCTGTAGATGGTCATGCAGGATTAGCCATTTGACATGTTTTTTGAATGAGTCAGTAGATGGGTTAGATCTGATCTCGGAAGGAAAGAGCGTTCCATATTCTTGGAGCAAGACCAGAGAAAGCACTATTGTATGTTCTTTTCTTACTGAATTTGGGAGGTTTCAACAGTAAGGTATTAGAGCTGCTTGAGTTCCGACTTGAACCCGATAGCTCAAGTTCTTTTGCCAGGTAAACGGGGGTGTTGTAATGAATAGCTTTGTCTGTCAGGCAAGCTCTCTTGAAACAGATCCTTGCTTCGATGGACAGCCAGTATAGTTGAATTAGGTCTGGTGTGATGTGGTCATGTTTTCTGGAGCCCATGATAAGTCTGGCCGAAGAGCTCAGAGTGGCTCTAAGAGGAGCCAATCTAGCCTTAGGTCACCCAGTTACGGTCACCAATCCATATTCTAAGCGTGAGATAACTAAGGATTGGACTGCTGACTGGATGTCCTCAGAAGGTAATAATGACTTGCTTTTCCTTAGAGTGTTGAGCTGATGATCAGCTCTCCTAATAGTAGCACTGATCCAGCAGAGTCAACAACATAAGGGTTGCAGTTAAGAGCAGTAAGTTGCTTGAGCCAGTCTTGAGTAGGTGCAGAGTGATTGCAGGGGGCAATCAGGAGAAATTCTGTTTTGAGGGTATTTAACAACAGATGATTATAAGTTAGCCATTGTTTTCATGTCATCTGGCGAGGAGATGTTCAAATACAGTTGTGTCATCAGCATACATATGGTATGGAATGTTAGAGCGGTTCAAAATATCGGAGAGTGGTTCCACGAAAGGGTTGAAAAGCATGGGCGAAAGTCCAGAACGTGGATGTACTCCAATAATGACCGGGGTACTATTTGCAAGGGAGTGGTTAACTTTGATTCTTTGCGTCCGGTTATGTAGGAAAGAGGCAAACCAATTTAAGACAGGGACCGATAGCCCCATCCTATTTTGAAGAAAAGCAATCAGGTTTTCATGTTTGACGGTGTCAAATGCTGAGGACAAATCAAGAAGGATCAGTAGACATGGAACATTTTGGTCAAGAGATCTCAAGGCGTCATCAACAATGTGATTTAGAGCTGTTTCAGTATTGTGACCTGCTCTGAACCTGACTGGTCGAGATCAAGGAGCTGAAATTTCTAGATGTGGTTGCAGAGCTGTGTGTGAATGCATTTCTCAAGCAATTTAGCTAAAGTCATGATATTGGTGATTGCTCCGAAATTGTTAGGATCAGCTAAGTCAGCATTAGGCTTTTTTGGGATGGGAGTGACTTGCCCCATCTTAAGGAAATCAAGAATCCTACATTGCACAAGAGATTCTAGAACAATCAGGGACCAAAGTGGAAGAATGGCCGAACTGAGTTCCTTTTTTTTATTTTTCATAGTTTTATATAGCGCAAACTTGACCCGAATCGGGTATCAGAGCGCTTTACATAGCACCAGTTGCATTACATGAGGACACATTTATTTTTTTGTTAGGCATAGGGAGATTAAGTGATTTGCCGAGAAACACGGGATGTTCAGCGTCATTGCCAAGACTCAAACCCAGTTCCCCAGATTCGAGGTTGACCGCCCTAGCAGTTAGGCCAACTCCTCTCCTTGAAAAACTTAGTGGGTAGAGGATTGCTGAAGTGATTGGAAGGTTTTGAAGACGCCATAGATTGGAGCAGCTCTGCATCATCTGGAAGTAGAAAGGAATTCTGAAGATGCATTGTTTTTTGGAGGGCAAAATGTGGGGTAGGAAGTAGGTGCTCTCGCTACCGTAGGGTTCCGCCGAGGATGCGAGGGAGTTCAGAGGCATCAAATTTACTGCTGCGTGTTGCAGTTTAAGTTCAATTTTTCTTGCCTTTTCAGAGAAGTGTGCTGAGAAGTCCTCCCCACTGGGGCAGGAGATCATGGGTGCAGAGATATGATTGGTAGAGTGATTAGCTTGTTGTATGATGATTTCAAATAGTTTCTTGGGTCTGTTTTTAGTGCTGTCAAGCTGAGCCCTGAAGTGATCAGTTTTAGCATGTTTGTTATACGCGCTTCTCGTCCTCCTTTATTGTTTAAGGCTTGTAATGGAGGGAGAATTTCTCCATACTCTCTCCGAAAGCCGAAGTTTGCGACTTTCCTTATTTATGGAGCCATTAAGCCAGAGTTTGGATTGTTTGATCGGAATCCTTCTAAGTTGCTTCGGAGCAATTGTGTTGAATATACTTGTCATAGTGTTTATGTAATGATCCGTAAGGTCATACATGTTGGTCATGTTAGGGGTTGGCGGAAGAAGATTCTTGCTAATCGATATTAGATCATTGATGTTGAGGTCTCTCAGATTACGAACCAGATGATTGGTTTTGAGTGGTTGACCTTGTCTGACCAGAACTTTTTCCAAAATGTGAAAAGATATTTGGTGATGATGCAAGTAATGCCCCCCATCCCCAGTTTTAACAGGTCTATTGAGTCTGATAATCCCGTTTTTAGGAGGGATTAGGAATTCAAGAATTGGGGAGGAGGAGTCATTAAGCAAGGTTTCAGTTAAGATCAGGAGGTCCAATTGTTGCGTGATGATGAGTTCAAAGATATCGGCTGCATGTTTCACTGCTAATCTGCAGTTGAGAAAGATCAATTTGATGTGCAAGTTGGTTGTTACCGCTTCTAGGTGAGAAGTGGGGACCTGTAGTAGGTTATCCTTGTTTACAGATCTTAGGTTAACATCTGGTTCTCTAAAAGGGTCAGAGGAGCTAGTTGGGATGTTGATTGGTGAGTGAGAGGAGACACAACAAGAGCCGTTGTACGATAGAAGAAGTGAGAGAGTGTCATCATCCGACAACTGAGGCATAGACCTATGGGGCCTGGAGGGGTGATTTGGAAGAGGCCGAGTTCTCCAGAGTAGGCTAAGCGGGCTATTGAGAAAAGACATTTCCCATCGCAGTCTTTAACACTTGCTGGAAGGCTAAGTTGATCAGTCACATTGGAGGGATAGAGTTTACAAAACGTCTCCATCTTCAAGGAGAAATGTAAGAGGGTCTGCAGGTTATCTTTGACAGTAAGGAGATCCTGCTTGAGGTCGGCCAGCATTTCCTCAATGTAGGGGAGGCTATTACAACCAGCGGCCGGCCTAGGATAAGATAATGGTTGGGACCCCTTAGGGAGAGGGTAGTTGGATGGCATATTTCCCTCACAAAAGTTGCAGGGGGAGACAGGATTCAGCTTGAGTTTAGTCTTATTTTCCACCAAGGGGGGAGGGTTAGCATAGAGGGAGTCAGGTCTCGGTGTAACAAGTTGAAGAAATCATGCCAAACATTTGAATTGTTTATTGTTTCAATGTTTGATATCTAGGACAAAATAAAATTGTAAGTGAAAGAAGGACTGAGGATGAAAATGAATGATCTCCTATTTTTTTCTTTTTTTTGCCAACCATTTTATTGATTCTTAAACATTTGTATAGGCACATCGAATGACGCGACCTGCGTCAGGTTACACACAGGTCAAGTAACGAGGGCATCATTGCATTTGAGATAAGCATAATACCTCAGTTACATACGAATTCCCCATCTCCCTACACACCATGTAGGAATCTTGTAGAGAGGAATAATCATATAGTGTGCAGATCGTCAACATCCTATACCCTAATATAGTCCTAGACTTCTAACACTTCTAAATACCCCCTCAAACACCCAGCCCACCCACTAGGCGCGCCACACAAAATCAGCAATTGATCTACAGACTGGGATTACTGCAGGTTAGTTCCCCAAATGTAACTACAGTAATGCTCAGGGAGACCAAACCTTGACAGGTGCAGGGGGAAGGCTCATGTTCATTGCCTAGGTCCGCCTTATTATACAGTGCCCAGGGGTAAGGTATCTAATCCAGCTCGTCAGCCGTAGGTTCCTCATCGTTATCATTATCCGGGATCTTTAGGAGCACCTCCAAAGTTTCCCATGCCCTTGTTGCTACTAATGCTTTCTCACTCCCTGCTCGTTTTGCTAACTGCAGTCGAACTATACCTTCACACTCCGCCCATTTACATAATTCTGCCTTCCATCTTTTAACGTTTGGGCCCCTCTTTGCTTTCCAACGCATGGTAATATCTCGTTTAGCTAATAATAGGCCCAGGAAATTGCTTGTGACCTTTTTTTGGCCATATGGGGGAACCAATGTAGGAGGCATGGTCCCGCGGCCGGCTCCAGCTCCCTGTCAGTGATCTCAGTCAATAATGTGACCACTTCTACCCAATAGCTCTCCAGCTGAGGGCAATCCCAAAACATATGTTGAAAATCTGCCCCCTCCTTATTACAGCGTGGGCATGCTGCTGTTCAGGTGTCAAAATACTTGTTAATCTTTGCCGGGGTGAGATATGCTCTGTGTAATACATAAAAATGCACCAGTTGGAATCGGGCATTTCTAGTACTCTTCCACTCCCTTTCCACAAGATCAGCCCAGGCCTTTTCTGGAATATCATCCCCAAATCCTCTTCCCATTTTAATCTAAGGGCAGTCAAAGGAACTATAATTTCTAGCGTCATGCACTTATAGAGACAGGTGACCGCTTTAAAGGTTCCTGCCGCCGTCACTATATATTGGCACCCCATCGATGTCTGTGGTTTATTTAAGCCCTCCCTCCATTTCTTTTGGAAAGTCGCAGCAAGCGCAGAGTGTAACAAAAAATCCCCTCTGGGCAAGTCATATCGTTCCTGTAAATCATGGAAGGGAATCATAGTACTGTTCTCATACAAGTCTCCTATTGTGGACAGTTTCCGCTCTTTCCAGGTTGTCAACGCTTGGCAGTTACCCCCATGCGGCAATGCATCACACATGGATAGAGGGATATCATGTGCGTAGGGATATATAATCCGCGCACGCTTCAGGCTCCTATTCCAGCATTGCTGTGCTGTTCGTAATGCACCCGGTAGGGTATGGAGTCGGATAGGTAACTTCAAAACAATTTGGGACAGTACTCGCAGTGATGGAACTCCACCTCCAGTCTCCCCCATTCCCAGAAACCCAGACACCACTTCCTGTGTGAGCCACTGTAGCTGAGCAGCTAAGTAATAAGCCTCGAAGTCAGGCACTGCCAGACCCCCTTCTGATCTCGGCCTCATAAGGACTCCCATTGCCACCCTCCTCCTGCAATTTCCCCATAAAATCCCCTTAATCATTGTCTTGATTTGTGTAAAGAGTCTCGTCGGTACCCAACTTGGTAAGGTCCAAAAATAGTACAACAATCTCGGGAGGATCACCATTTTAAGTAGGGCCACACGGCCGGCTACTGAAAGAGGTAGTGCGACCCCAAAAATCAAAGTTACCTTTCATCGCTCTGATGGCTCTACCGATTTTGCTCTCCAGTAAAATGCCCTGCGTATGATATATTTGGGTCCCTAGTTATGTCAAACATCTATACTCGCACTTCACGCCGTCAGTATCTTGGGGGCCAGGATTAATCACCGCTGTTGGGAACAGGCAGGACTTTGCCCAGTTCCATTTGACCCCGGATACTCTACCAACATCGCAGAGTATGAATGATGTCTCATAATCATAACAGTTGATGGAAGAGTGATGTGTGGGTACAACTAATCCGAAGTGCTTTTTGGTTATTTAAATTCTAAAAAGAGCAACTATGCACATTTTGCTCATTTTTTCAGACTAGTATTCCTGTTTGATTCACCTTCCTTTTATCTTTTGTGGGCCTAGAATAGCCTGTCAGTGAACTGATACATAAAGGGCTCAGTACAATATTTGACTACTGTGATATTTGACTACCGAGAAATTATCACACAATAACTTCTGAGTAGTTGCAGACTAGATAAAGGACAATGGCACTGGAATTTGGACTCAAAATTGCTGATTGAGCAAACTTCGGCATATCCTCCGTATATGCTATTAACTAGGCTAAATCAGTGCTATTCGTCCTCCATGGGCCTGCATCCAGACTACCTAGGGGATGTGATGTTGAGGTGACCTTTGAAGGATTCCGGTATTTGGGGATATTCATTACTCCAGACCTTAAAACTTTTTATGACAAGAACTTAGTAGGCCCCTTAAATAGATTTCGTGATGATGATAAACACTGGAGGTCGCTGCCACTATGACTATTAGGTCGCGCTGCCCTATTTAAAATGCTGCCACTACCACGATTCCTTTACCTCATCCAGAATTGGCCGTTTCATATCCCAGACTTCTATTTTAGTAGCGTCGAGGCGGAAGTCCGAACACTATTGTGGGATGGCAGTACACCGCAAATCGCTTTAGGGAAATTGACTAAAGGGTGGTACGACGGGGGCATTGCACTCCCAGACATACAGCTTTATTACTGGGCTTCACAATTGGTAGCGGTCAATCATTGGCAGTACAATATCCCGACGAACCCAGTGTATCGACTAGAAAGATATCAGATGGGATGAGAGGGGTATCTCGGGGGCCTATATACCATGCCCCGCAAAGGGAGATATCTAGGTCCGATGGCTCAAACGGTATCCATCTGGCATAAGGCAACCAAACGTCTGGGCTGGATGGGGAAATTGACGAAAGCCACACCCCTACGGTCCTCTCAACAACTGGGGCTGCTCTGCCAACCACGTAGGGTTTGACAAATGGGACACCATCGGAATCTCCACCGTTGGCGATCTCCTACAAAAAGACAAGATTTTTACACTTAAATACGTACAAATTAAATACGAACTGGCGTATGGGGAGATATTTCGGTATCTACAGATTTGCTACACGCTTAAAACCCGCTTAAAACCGCACTCCCAGACCTGACAACCATACCAGACTCATCCCCCTTGGAGGATCGACTTGTATCAGAATCTATCCCTACCAAAACCATTTCCCTTATGTACCATAAGCTATGCAACAATATGCCAGACTCTTCCGCTCTCTCAGGGACAGATGGCAGGCAGATTTGGGACAGATCAAAGATGATGACTGGCAAACCGCTTTGATGTCGCCAAGAGAGGCAGCCATAAATCATCGTTTTCGACTGATCCAATTAAAAGTTTTACACAGGACGTACCTCACCGGTGTGACCTTAGCCAAAATAGGAACACGCGAGGATGTAACCAAATGGCCACATTTTATCATATACTGTGGGAGTGCCCCCAGATCTGACACCTATGGGAGAGGGCCACAGAGAAACGACACGATGCATTAGGGAAACAAATCACTCTAACACCTTTAATGGGGATTCTGAATGTGTGGGACGCAACCGACTTAACAGACATAGAGCAACAACTAGCCACCCTGGGTTGCACATTGGTGAAAAGGGCAATTGCAATGAAATGGGGAGCAGCAGACCGTCCACTGATAATAGTCTGGGTGGCAGACCAGCCTAATGGTATATGTACCCAACAGAATCATGAGTATTTGTAGCCACATAAAATATTGAGAACGTCAGGGTAATTAACGGTGCCTTAGACGAAAATAAAAGAGTGATTCATCCCTCCATACTTCTTTGTTCTACATCCTTCAGATGTCCTGTGCCCATGTATAGGAGGGTTGATTGGGCATACCCCCCTAGTTGTACCTTGGGTGGCAGAAATGGGCAAATGTATGGTGGGTAAAGAGGTCTACAAATCTAGGGACTGTCCTAAAAAGTGGTACAAAAAATGGGGTGCCTGGAATGCATATCGAGGAGAATTGTGTATTTCACTAACGGTAGAGCTGGAAATTTCAAGAAAGGGGGCCGCAGAACTGTAATGTTGGAATGAGAAGCTGTGCACGGAATTGTTAATTTCTTAATTTCTTCTCTAACAGAATGTGTATCGCTGCTATCCTATAAGTGACAAATTTAATGTTAATAAAATTATTATAAAAAATAAAATTGCTGATTGATCCATTGATTGTACTCTGATTGCATTTATGCATCGCTTTATACCACTGATGAGGTGCAGAAACACATTAGCTGACGGCTATGACACTTTGCTTTGTGCAGTGCTTATCTAGAATAGTGTGGAATTGCGGTGTGGCCTATGAAGGAAAGGTTTTAATTTTCTCCAAGCTTTTCCTGTGAGTAAATATTGCTAACATCTCACATAGTTGTGACTTACTCCTGTATTCCAGGAGTAAGACACATTCACAGATTAAATCCTAGTGAGTCGGGTCGTTTGTTTACATACCTCACCACCACCACTTTCTGATCATCTTACCACGTAGTAATCCACCCCCCACCATCTCCTCAGTATTTTGTTCCTTGAGTATCATAGCAACCCTGTAAAAACCTTGTGTGGGGTCTGAATGAATAATACTGCGAGCTGTGATACTGTAGAAAGTGATGTGAATTAACACTCCAAGTGCCTTGTGAAAGTTGGAGGGTGGTACCTGTGGCTGGAGTGAGAGGTTGTCAGCTCCTTGTGTGGCATATAGTGGTGATTCCTGGAACAATGACTGTGAAGCTACTTTTTGTATTGTGGAGACTTCAGCATTAAAACTCCTTTGCTAGTTGCCTCCCCATCTTCCTGAAAACCTCCATCAACCTGCGCTCCTTCCAAATAAGCCTCCTTAAGCTTCAAGCGTCCCCTCATCCCCATAACCTATGAAGGAATAGCCTGAACACACTGTATTCTCTTGTATTTTCTCATTAGCACCGTCTCTCCCTGACATTGGATTTCCTTCTACCAGCAATAGTCACTACTGCGGGCCTCATTCCAAGGTCCTCATAACTTCTGAGAAGGTGACACTGCACCAGGAAGCCCAACTTACTGTGTAGTATGTTAATGCCCCGGGTGTGATATTACTGTAACATTACAAGTTAATCCCTATGGAACGGGGCATAATCACATAATTTGGTTGTTCATGCACTGACTCCAGCATGTTTTTTCTTCTTCATTTATTCCAGTATTTGTTTCCATATGGCTAAAAGAACCTTTGTAAATTAGGCCCATTGCGCTTTCATTTTTGGACTTAAGTAGTTTTTGTGGTTGGCCAAACATCCATAAGCGCATAGGGGTTGATTGCAGTTTAATGTTTTGTCTGGACTCTACGCCATTTTCTTGCATGAGTATGATTCTATGGAGTTCAACTTCCTACGCCTATGTAATACATGCGAGATAGTCGATGATGTACAAAACATACATAACTCTGACATAATAAGTTGTAGTAAGTAAATACAGATATGTGTCAATGGAAAAGAGGTACATACTTACATTAGGCATTTGAAGTGTAGCTGTTATGATATAAAGTCTCAACATATTTTTATTTTTCAGGAATGAGAGGAAATATGTGGAGAGATACTGGAAGGATGTGCAAGTTGGAGACTTCATACAGCTCCGGTGCAATGAAATTGTCCCAGCAGATATTCTGCTGCTGTCCTCCAGTGACCCTGACGGACTGTGCCACATTGAAACTGCCAACCTGGATGGGGAGACCAACTTGAAGCAAAGGCAGGTCGTGAGGGGCTTCTTGGAGCTGGTAAGTGAGGATGCTGTTTCTCCTCAAAAGAGTCCCGCTTAAATTGTGCATTGAAGACGTAGGATCATCTCCTGTAAAGCATATGCTGAATGTTATTGTGCATAAAATGCTCAGATGCTTCCTTAAAAAGATAGAAGTGGAGATCCTTCCCCTTTTCAGATGTCTCCCTTCTTATATTGTGTTTTATGTGTCCTGTCAGACACATTGTTCAAAGCCCTCTTCATTCCATGATGTTCCTTCCTGGGGAAGACCTCACACGATTTCTGCTGTATTTTCGTCTTCCGCGTATGTGGAACCCTCTCACTGAAAGGGTGAGGCTAGACCCAAAGATCAAGTAACCCAGGAAGATGGATAGGTAAATTACCCCTTCCTGCTCATTTTGACCCCATCAAATGACCATTGATGCAGGTCCTTCTCAAGCCGGGAAAGCCACAAATGGAACTATCTTATTTTCTATGGTGCAGACGACAAGCACTCCCCTACAGAAGCATGGGCACTAGGACTGCTCTGGAACCCTGCGCCATTCCACACTGTTGTCTGTTTAGTCCTTCCTATCCTCACCCAGCACAGAGAACTGCAAGTTGGATCATATTTGACCACATTGCACAGGAGACCATTTTTCCTTGGAGTAGGAGTAATAACAAGCATTGGAAATGCAATAGGTCTCGCATTTGCTTAAGTTAGAGCTATTGTCGTTGTAAATGGCGTTGTAAATGACAGTGTATTTTATTGATGTGTTATGGAGTGTATGTGGCGTGTAGTGAAGTTCCCGCTTTCAGATTTACTTGTAGAGCTGTAAAGTGTTTGAAATATTAGTTCTTTTTGCAGAGTTCTTTATTGGTTCTTCCAACAAAAGTGTGTTACTGTCTCACTGCCCAGAGCGGCCTGCGGGTCTGCTGGCCTCAGGCTCCCAGCGATTCTCAGCTAATCTGTTTAATACTTGCTTAATACCTAATACATAATATCTAAGAACACAATGACATGATTGGCTGAATACTGTAAACATTTGCCCAAGTACCTATGAGAAGAGAAAACGTTAAACTCAATAATACTCGTCTTTAAATCTGACACCATTGCCTCTCTGCACTTTGATTAATAAGGGGTTTGTTGTACATTTATTATTTTGATTTTTATCTCGCATGGACAAACGAAAGTGAGATGGGGGCTGCACACAGATGCCCCTGTCAAAGGAGTGGCATTAGTATAAAAGTGGTTGTTCTTGTAAAAATTGTTGTAATAATAAATGTCTCTAGATTCATGTGAAGTTCTGCTGCTCGAAAGTCACAGTGGACATGCATGTAATGCTCTCGACATATAGGATGAAATACATGGGAAATGTGATATAAATTGGTATAATTTAAAAGGGATGAACTTTCCACCTGTGAGCATAAAAGGGCTAAACAGAATCTTGCCCTGGTTCACCTTTCACATTAGTTCGGTCACATTTATTTACAAGCTTACTACAAAAATGCCCCAGCAAAAGTATACATCAGGTTGGATAAACTGCGTTAAGGGCTAGCTACCAAGTCACACTGAACTCCAATTTCAAAGATAGTGCTCTATCCTGGAGGGGTTTATTGTTCCAAATAAACTTTTACATCCATAAGGATATGTTAGTTTCAAATATGCTTTTCCGTCTATATAACGTGTTAGTGCTCCGTGTGGTGAAACAAACGTATGGAAAGGTAATACTGCAAGGGGGGACCCAGGGGGTGCGTGGCGTGAGCCAGTCGCCCCCTGGGTTGTTCGCACAGTGGTAGCGGCCACACAGGTGGGGCGGAAGAGGGATCAGGGAGGCGGGAGGCGCGCGAGGGGAGGTTTCATATAGGGGTAGGCGGGGCGGGAAAAATCACTGTGCCCTAGGGAGCGGGGAGGAGGGGTTTGGTCCCGTCTATTTTGTCCCACCCACCCTTCCCTCTCTGTTTCCGTTTGGGTCTTCACATCTACTGGGAGTTCCTTTTTAATTTTGCTAGCGTCGGAGCACTTTTTTCTTTTTCTTGCCACGCTAAGACAGGTTGTCGTGTAGATGTTTAGTTTGTTTTGGTAGGCGGATTTTTTTCTGGGGGGGTGGGCAGCCTTGAGCGGGATTGTCCATCCTCCAACGGGGGAGGTGGGGGGGGACTAAGTCAAGTGGACAGGAAATGAGAATGAGGGGATGCTATCTACAGGTGTCACTCATTCAGGCTCTGATTGGGCTTTACATTGGGGGTTTCTGTTTTTGTTTTGTTTAGCGAGGTGTATAAATTAGCCTCCAGTAATTTGATAGACTGCGGCATAGACGAGTGTGGGGCCAGGGTTCAGAAAAGTTTTTAAGTCAGACCTAACAGTGGCAATCTTTTTTGTTTCAGTAGGAAAAAGTCAACTAGGGTTATCGGCCGAGCCGTGAGGACGTGCCTAGCTCCTCAGACCCAGTCCAGACACCAGACGGCTCTTGTGTGCCCATTGTTAATACCAAATCCACTTGACATTTCCAAGCAGTGATGACTTTATTTATTTCAGCAGTAAAGAAAATGTCGCCTCTTGACAGTGGCGATATATATGATTGAATTACAGTGAACTTGCAGTATGATGGGTTTCAAGCTGCCTTTGTTGGGTTTGGTCTACATAACGCCCTACGAATAGACACAAAAGAGGGACAATGACAGCTAAAGAGCACAGCCATATTTGAATGGTGCTGCTGTCCTCACGCAACGAAAGGGTAAATAGATAAGGACGAAATAAGTTGCTTTCTGTTATTTGGATGCTCCTGTTTTTGTATGAAGAAAACAATGTTTTTCGCTTCCTTACCCTAAATAATTATTTCAGGATATGGTATGTTTTGTTTGAACCCTTACCATTTCTATAGAAGAAATTTCCTCTCCCTCACTGTTGAGAAAGTGTGCAACAATACGAGGAGGTGCACTTTCCTTAATGAGAGGCCAGGGGGAGTGAACCACGCTGCACATCGTATGCTGGAGTCACCCACCCCCGCCCGCCCCTTTGTTGCAGTAATGTGGAGTGAACCACATTGCACATCATACATTGGAGTCACCCACCCCCTGCGCCCTTTTGTTGCAGTGATGTGGAGTGAACCGTGCTGCACATTGTGCGCTTCCAGTCAGTCCACTCGAGTCACCCAGCCCATGCGCCTTTATTGCAGTGATATGGAGACTAAGTGGTTGGGGAGGATGATGGCAGGGGTCGACACACACGACATCGAGCACTTACACAAGCATGAAGCATACAGTTAACAAGCGCAGCCAAAGCGGACCGCGCTGAAAATGATTAAAAAAAACAGTGCTTACAGAGTTATGAAGGAGACCGTGTAACTCCGCAAGTAAACGATCCAGTCTGGGTGGACGGGGCCAAGAGGAGACAGGGCGGTAACATGGAGGGACTAAGAAGCCTCCTTTACAATGAAAAGCCACCGTTTAGCATGAATGATAACTCAAGCCAATAGGAAGGATGGGCGGGGATTCAAGTCCCCTACTGAAATCGTACCGATTACAATAAGCCTCGCAGAGCGAGGAACGCATGCGCGCTCCAGCGCTAGGTCTGCGAGACCTAAAAAAATGACCATCCTACCTCCAGAGTGGTGTAGTGACACATGCTGAAGCCATCATACGTGATGCAGTGCAGAAGCACCAGAATGTGGTGTCATGATAACGTTCCAGCACCCAAAAGACTTGAGGTACAGGGCAGTCTTGAGGCAAGTGTTCCATTTTGTCACTGTACCCCATCAACTGGCTACTAAAGCTTATACAGATGACATGTCAATACCTTTTAGGCTTTTACCATCATGGTAAGCTAGGTCAAACAGTCAGTGGTTATTGTTGGAGAGTGATGTAATTTTAGAACTCCAAAACCAACACTGGGACAACACATAACATTTAGTGATAGTTCTTTAGAAAGGAAATAAGTCTCCTATTTAAATAAAGGTATCAAAGTGAAAGGTCTAAGGGCCATATGTACACATTTTTGTAATTGCGATTATCTGATTACGATTCTTTGCAAATCACAATTAGTATATCGCAATTGCTCATGTAGGACTGAAACCCATTGAGTTTCATTTACCGATTCCATATGGGGTCGCAATTGACCGACCTCATGAATATTAATTAGGTGGGTCACAATTTGGGACCCATCAGGAATTGCGGCCATCACAGGATCGGTGGCCTACTGGAGACAGGAGACCACTGTGTCTTTTTTTATTTTTTTAAATGCAGCCCATTTTCCTTAAAGGAAAACTGGTTGCATTTATGAAGAAAAAATGAAACTTTAGAGTTTAATTGTTAAGAGCAAGCAGTGGTCCTTTGGACCACTGCTTGCTCTTAAAAAAACTATTTGTTTCAACATTCACAAAGGGGAAGAGATCCCGTAGGAACCCCTTCCCAATTGCGAATGGCTACCATCACCCTTGAGATGTCGGTTAAAAATGAATGTTTTGCAACCGTTATTTGATCGCAAAATATTCTTACATACCTTTGCGATTCTGCATCAGAAAGGAACGCACTAAACAGGACCCAAATACCGAATCGCTGAACACAAATTGCGATTCAGTAACATGTTATTAAAATGCAATTTCTGCTCTGTACACATGGAAAAGCATTTCCCTCTTTCGCTCTCTCTCTCTCTCTCTCTCTCTCTCTCTCTCTCTCTCTCTCTCTATATATATATATATATATATATATTCACTGAAAAAACCATAGGTTTCACACAAGTTAGAGTTAGCTGTACATTTCACTCGTAAAAAACCAATGAAATTCCACGTTATAGTTAGTGCAGGCAACTATAACTCACGCGACCGCAATCCTCTGCTGATGCTAATACTGTATTTAGACACTTATTTGCCCATGTCTTCTTCCATTAAATTTTAGCTATACATATATTACAAATATTTTTTTCTCATAAAGACACATATGTCATTAGCAGAGGATTGCGGTCGCGTGAGTTATAGTTGTCTGCACTAACTATAACGTGGAATTTCATTGGTTTTTTACGAGTGAAATGTACAGCTAACTCTAACTTGTGTGAAACCTATGGTTTTTTCAGTGAATTTGCAAGGTTTTTTAAATGCTAATTCCTAACTATAATGTGTGTGAAACCTATGGTTTTTTCAGTGAATTTGTACGTTTTTTTAAATGCTAAGTTACTTTACGCCGTTCGTGCCGTGCGCGCCCACTTCACGCAGTTCGTTCCGTGCGTGCACTGTGCGCTTCGCGCACCATGCGCGCACAGTGAGCACGCGGTGCGCTTCGCGCACCGTGCGCCCACTTAACGCAGTTAGTGCCATGCACACACGGTGGGCACGCGGTGCGCTACGCGCACCGCGTGCCCACGTTAGGCTGGATGGGCCATGTACGCACGATGCCCTTCGCGCACCGTCCGCACACGGAGGACATATTATGCGCTTCGTTCTGAAAGAATTTCTATTAATTGTTCTCTTATGGTGTCATATGCCATGTCCAAAAGGTGCCCTACAGGCACTTTTTGCACACGGGGGGGGGAGAGTATGGATTTTGTTTTTTTTTATTAATTTTTTACCGTACGCATACGGTAAGCGTATTCGCCGTTTTTTCGGAAAAATGTTTTTATTTTTTGGCTTTGCATGGCCTTCTGGCACACCATAACCGAGGCTAGGTGGTTAGGAGCTGTCTAGCCTGCCCCATTTTTATGATATCCAACTTTGTTTTTCCTCCACCCCTCCAAGTGCGAGAGAGAAAATGGCGGCCGACACTTCCTGGTTTCGACAGTGTTAGAAAACCGGGCAACCGGGTTAGCAGTCACCTGGCCTTTCCACGCATAAGGGGTAGCTTGGCTCGAGCGGTCGGGGGTCAGGCACCGTGTTAAGCGTACGTCACACCCTCACAATAACCATGCGTTCATCCGTTCCAAAAACGACACTACACCGTAAAAATTTATGAAAGAATCTCTTTGTGTTTATCTTAATTTTCTCTTAGTTGCAGGGTTATGTCACAAATACATTACAAGAGGATTTTCTTCAGAAATAGCAGGTCAATTAAATAATAACACTTTACAGGTGCAATAAATAGGACTAGGTCATAAATACACAAGGAATAAATAGAGGTGCGATAAATACATAGGGCAAATAAATACTGTCAGACAATAAATACCAGGCAGGAATGAATACAGGTAGACAATAAATAACACTCCTTCAATGAATAATATAAGCAGTCAAACAATTGCAAATCAGATCACATTTATGAGGTAGATTGATTTTACCATGCCCAAGTACAGCTTGTGGTCACTGGGGAGGCCTGGGGATGTCCCACCTAGTGTGGTCAAGGCTGGGGCCTAAGCTGAGGTATAATGAGGGTACCCTAAGGTTCTGGCTCACCAACTACACAGTCCCTCACACAGGTCCCTGCACCAGTCTCAACTCACCCCCCCTAGCACCCTCAGGTTGGTCCTAACACCCCTCTAGCCCCTAGAATGGTCTTTTAGGGCTCCACAGGGCCTAAGATGCCCTTTCTACCACTTACTGCCCTTTTCTCGGTGTTCGGCTCTACTCGGCGCCGGGTCGACGTCGATGGGCGGCTCCGGTTCGATGACGAGTCGATCGGTTCCACTTGACGCCGTGTCGATGCCGTCGGCCGGTTCCGGTTCGATGTCGCTGGGCGGCCTCAGTTCGATGTCGGGTCGATCCGCTTTACCTGACGCCGGGTCGATGCTGTGAGGCGGCTCCGGATCGATGACGCTGGGCGGCCTCGGCTCGATGTCGGGTTCCGGCGTCACAGTCTCCCCGCTTCCGGGCGACTCCGGAGTGCGACCTTCACTCCCGACCTCCGTCGGCTCCACTTCGGGTTCCGGCGACTCCGGAGTGCGATCTCCACTCCCGACCTCCTGCGCGCTTCGCCTCGACTTCAGGCGACTCCGGAGTGCGATCTCCACTCCCGACCTCCTGCGCACTTCGCCTCAACTTCAGGCGACTCCGGAGTGCGATCTCCACTCCCGACCTCCTGCGCACTTCGCCTCGACTTCAGGCGACTCCGGAGTGCGATCTCCACTCCCGACCTCCTGCGCGCTTCACTTCAGCTTCCGGCGACTCCGGAAGGCGGACTTCACTCCCCCGTCGACGCCTCACCTCAACCTCAGGTGACTTCTACTTGACCTCCGGTGTCTCCCCACGACCTCTGTCGGCACCCTCACTCGACCTCTAGCGGCTCCGGGTACGACGTCTGCCTTCTGTCAGCGCCGCTTATCCACCTCGGGCTCCAGGTCTCCAGACTACTCGACGTCGGGTCTCCAGGAGGATTCCACCAAACAGGTCAGGAACTTGCTGTTCTTCTCCTTTAAGGCCTGTTCCGGCTGTTCAGGTCCTTAAGATGATTTTCTGGTCTTTGTCCCACACAGGGCACTAGGCTGGGCTTGGTCAGTAGGGACTAGCATCAAGGGTGGGTTTCTGGACCCCAGTCCAAGCACTGGTTTCCACCCCTGCTGCCTTACTCCTTCCTCCTTCTGTTTCTCTGTCCTCTCTCTTCACTAGTCAGGTGCCAACTGCCAACTACCAACTGTCAACCTGAGATGGTTTCCCAACATTCCAAACCTGCCTCCCTCTTTCACAGGGTTCTAGAATGTTCTGGAAGGTACTAGTAG
This sequence comes from Triturus cristatus, assembly GCF_964204655.1. Classification (NCBI taxonomy): domain Eukaryota; kingdom Metazoa; phylum Chordata; class Amphibia; order Caudata; family Salamandridae; genus Triturus; species Triturus cristatus. The sequence continues at coordinate 1,196,537,894 of NC_140591.1, forward strand.
GTTCCAGTGATGTCACAGGTGACAATGGGTGGCCACCATTTTGTGTCTCAGGCCCTCAGACAGAAGTTCCAGGGGTAGGGAAAATGGCTCCCTGACACTGCATCAACACTAAAAAGTCTGGTGGTTCCCAAAAAGGAAAAATTCTAACAGGGTTTGAGGCAAAAGTGGGACAAAATAAATAATGGTGAGGAGGGACCACCCAAAGGGCTGACAGGTCTAACACGCGTCCCCCCCAGCTGAAAGTGGGGAGAGCTACCCAACCCCTTGGGAGTTCTCATCACTAAGGCGGAAATACCTTGAGAGACCGTTTGCATTGGCGTGGTCCACTCCAGGCCGATGTTCCACCTGAAAGTCCATTCCCTGTAGGGAAATAGACCACCTTAGCAACTTGGGATTCTCCCCCTTCATCTGCATCAGCCAACAAAGGGGTCTGTGGTCGGTCTGAACCAGGAAGTGCGAGCCAAACAGGTATGGCCGCAACTTCTTCAGAGCCCATACCACTGCAAAGGCTTCACGCTCTATTGCACTCCACTTCTGTTCCCTGGGAAGTAGTCTCCGGGATAGGAAGACCACGGGTTGATCCAGACCCTCTTCATTGAGTTGCGATAATACTGCCCCAATGCCATGTTCCGATGCATCCGTCTGGACAATGAACTCCTTAGAAAAGTCTGGGGCCCTTAAGACCGGGGCCTCGCACATGGCTTGCTTCAGTCTCACAAAGGCCTGCTGACAAGCCTCCGTCCAGACTACCCGTCGAGGTTGTTTCTTGGACGTGAGCTCCGTGAGGGGGGCTACAATGGTACCGTACCCCTTCACGAAGCGGCGGTAATATCCCGTGAGACCCAGAAAAGCTTGGACCTCAGTCTGAGTCTTGGGGGGTTCCCAGGCCATAATAGCCTCGATTTTTGCCTGGAGGGGTTGCACCGCTCCCCTACCCACCAAGTGTCCAAGGTACACTACCGACCCCTGCCCGATCTGGCATTTACTGGCCTTGATCGTCAATCCAGCTTGTCTCAGGGCCTGGAGAACAGCTTGCAGATGACGCAAGTGATCCTCCCAGCTGTTACTGAAGACGGCTATGTCATCCAGATAAACAGCAGAGAAACTCTCCATTCCAGTGAGGATCTGGTTCACCAGACGCTGAAACGTGGCAGGTGCGTTCTTGAGCCCAAAGGGCATCACACAGAACTGGTAGTGGCCATTGGGCGTGGAGAAGGCTGACCTTTCCCTTGCTCCATCAGTCAGAGAGATCTGCCAGTACCCCGAAGTAAGGTCAAAGGTACTTAGATATTGGGCAGCTCCCAGCCGGTCAATCAATTCATCCGCCCTCGGGATCGGATGAGCATCAGTCTTGGTTACTGAGTTCAGTCCCCGGTAGTCCACACAGAACCTCAGTTCCGGTTGGGCACCCGGTGGTGCAGCTTTTGGTACTAACACCACCGGACTGGACCAGGGGCTGCTGGGAGGTTCGATCACTCCTAGCTCCAGCATCTTAGTGACTTCACTGTGAATGCTGGCCTTCACCTTGTCCGACATCCGGTAGATCTTGGACTTCACAGGTGGGCTGTCTCCTGTGTCCACATCATGGACGCACAGGTGAGTCCTACCCGGAACAAGGGAGAACAACGAAGAGTACTGTCCCAGGACCTGGCGGCAGTCCTCCTGCTGTTCAGGAGTTAGAGATGGGGAGAGAATCACTCCCTCCACCGACCCATCCTTCTCTTGAGACGCAAATAAGTCGGGGAGAGGCTCGCTTTCCACGTCCTCTGCTCCGTCAGTCACCATCATCAATATGACTTCGGGCCTCTCGTGGTGGGGTTTGAGGCGGTTGGCATGCAGCACCCGTAGGGGCTGGCGAGGGGTTTTAAGATCCACCAAATAGGTAGCCTTACCCTTCTTCTCCAATACCTCAAAGGGTCCTGACCAGCGAGCCTGGAGGGCGCTAAGCTCTCCTGGTTCGATCACCCACACCTTCTGGCCAGGCTCCAATTCCACTGGGTGAGCGTTGTGGTCATACCACGCCTTCATTACTGCTTGGCTGGCTTCCAAGTTGTCAGAAGCTTGCTTCCACAACTTAGCCATTTGGCTCCGGAAGGCCAGCATGTAGCTCACCACATCCTGGGGAAGCTTTCTGGGAGTTCTTTCCCATCCGTCTCTCACCAGGCTGAGAGGTCCACGCACAGGGTGCCCATACAAAAGCTCGAAGGGGCTGAAGCCCACTCCCTTCTGTGGCACTTCCCTGTAGGAAAACAATAGACAGGGTAGGAGGACGTCCCATTTCCTCCGCAGGCTTTCAGGCAGACTTCTGATCATGCCTTTCAAGGTTTTGTTGAACCTCTCCACCAGACCATTGGTCTGGGGGTGGTAAGGAGTGGTGAACCGGTAGGTCACTCCACACTCCTTCCACATCGCCCGCATGTATGCTGACATGAAGTTGGTCCCCCTGTCGGACACAACTTCCTTGGGAAAACCCACTCGGGTAAAGATTCCCATCAGGGCCCTAGCCACAACAGGTGCAGTAATGGTCCTCAGAGGTATGGCCTCTGGGTACCGTGTGGCATGATCCACCAGAACCAGGATAAACCTGTGACCAGCTGTAGTAGGTGGATCTAACGGACCCACAATGTCGATGCCCACCCTTTCAAAGGGGGTGCGAACGACAGGCAGTGGTTCCAGGGGAGCTTTCAGCTTCACCCCTGTTTTCCCACTGGCTTGGCAAGACACACATGTCCGGCAGTAGGTGTCGGACGACACTTTCATTTGAGGCCAATAAAAGTGTGGGACAAGACGGGCGAAGGTCTTGTCTTGCCCCAGGTGTCCTGCCAAGGGGATCTCGTGAGCCAACTCCAGTAGGAAGGCTCGATAACGTTGAGGGACTACTAAGGCTCGTGACGATCCATGTAGGGGTGCCTTGGGTTCACTGTAGAGGAGGCCATCCTCCCAGTAAACGTTGTAGTTCCCCTCAACGTTCCCTGCTGCCTGGGCTTTGGCCTGTCGCCTCAGTCCCTCAAGGGTAGGGCACTCCCTCTGGCCCTTGCAGAATTCCTCCCTGGTCGGCCCTCCCTCCACGTGCCACTCGGCCGGGATGGGTAGGTCCTCCAGTTTGGTAACATCCCCCACCGCGGACTCCTGGTCCACCACCTCCGGTGGCCTATCCGTCACACGGGGCACGGATGCCGAGGCAGGCTCCTCCTGTCCTCGGTTCTTCGCTTGGTCGGCAGCTGGCTGGGCCTTTGTTCCAGGCTCCAGCCGAAACGAACTCCCCCTCCGGGTAGTCGCGGACCTTGTGCTGACACAGGCCCAGTCAGGTGTACCCAGCATCTCAGCATGAGTCCGGTATTCCACCTCCTTCCAAGCATTGTGCTCCATGTCATTCCCCAGCAGACAATCGACTGGCACGGCAGGGCTTACGTCAACTCGAAGTGAACCTGCAACCCCCTCCCATTCAAAGGGAACCTCGGCCACCGGATAGTGGCCTGTTCTGCCGCCAGCCATCGCGGCTGGGTGGAGTACATCGGGAATTACCTGCTCTGGAGACACCAGTTGGCTACGTACCATAGTCATACTGGCTCCTGTGTCTCTCAGAGCCTCCCCTCTTTGGCCGTTGATGGTGACCCACTGCCCATACTTTACGGTATTTGCGGGCACCTGGATCTTAGGAACCATCTCCCGTTCTCCCAGGGACACTAAAGTGACACCCGCCCACTCCCTTCCCTTAATTAAGGGCATCTCCTCCCCGAGCACTGCACTAACTACTCCGGGGGCCTTTCCTCCAATGGGAGGGGGTGGTCTTTTCGGGCACTTCGCATCTCCCTTATAGTGTCCGACGCCACCGCACTCGAAGCAATGGACAACCCTTGGCTGCTGACTCTGGCCAGGATTAGGGTTTTTGGGTGGGTTAGCCCTAGGGGTGAATCCTGTTCCCTTCCCTGGGAAACTATTTTGCGGGCCTTTGGAGAACTCCTTTTTCTTTTCCCCTCCCTCTTTCTTCTGGGGGGCGCCCTGTCCGGCCTTTTGAGTATCCCCTCCAGTCCCCCTTGTGGACACCCGGGTACTAGCCCAAATGTCCGCCTCCTCAGCAAGCTTCCGGGGATTGGTCAGCTTGCTATCCACCAGGTGTTGACGCAGTTCAGGGAAACATTTTTCGAGCAGGTGTTCCTTCAACATTAAATCAAACAACCCCTCGTAGTCCCTCACCTCACTGCCCTGAATCCAACCCTCTAATGCCTTCTTCGCATAATCCAGGAAATCCACCCAATTCTGTGTGCCCAGTTTGTGGCTACCCCGGAACTTCTGTCTGTATTTCTCGGGTGTTAGTCCAAACTTTCTCACGAGCGCCACTTTCATGGTGGGGTAGTGGGTCTGCTCATCCTGCTCTAGGGCCAATAATGCATCCCTACCAGCTGGAGGCATGTATTTGTACAATCCCCCTCCCCAGTACTTCTCTGGAACCCCATGGGCCCTTAAAGAGACCTCATAGGCCGCTAGCCACTTGGCAATATCATCCCCTGCACTATAGCTAGCTACTATGTCTTTCGGCAGATAGGGGTTGGGTTCCCTGGTGATCTCTCGGTCTTTGCTGCCACCATTAGGAACAGTTTGTGCCCCGACTCGTAAGATCTGGAGATCCATCTCCTTGAGCCTCAACTCGTGAGCCATCCTCCGTTCCTCCTTTTCTTTCTCCAGCTCCGCTAACTTCCATGTGAGCTGTCTTTTCTCCCTCCGGTCAGTTAACTCTGCTTCAGATAAGCCACCGCTAGAGACAGTGCTGCCCTTCCTGGAAATGGTTCTGGGCCCCGCTACTAGGTTCCCCACCTCAGGTTGGTACAACCCAGCCCCCTCGCTATCAGGCTCTCCATCCCTGTCCTCCTGCTCAGCCTTACTTTCTCGTCGTGCCTCCCCCCAAGCCCTCAAGCTGGTCTGGAGTTCACCCTTCTTTGCACCTTGGGGACAAAACACCCCCTCTCTCTGACAAAACTCTCTGAGTTGGGCCACAGTATAAGTTTCCACATCTTCCAACACAAACTCCATTTTGCCCACTCAGATTAGAAGACAGGTGTTTACAGAAGCTATGCAGGGGGGTACCTTTTATAATACCTCCTCCCACCACCAGAGTAAATTTGGAAAAACCAAAACTCAGAATTAGGAAGTCCGCTTTGAGAAAACTCCCGGTGTAGGCCTATGGACTACCCACAGTTATTGTCGAGTGGACGCAAGCACAGCTGTATCCCACCGCTGCCACCAATTATGTTAGAAAACCGGGCAACCGGGTTAGCAGTCACCTGGCCTTTCCACGCATAAGGGGTAGCTTGGCTCGAGCGGTCGGGGGTCAGGCACCGTGTTAAGCGTACGTCACACCCTCACAATAACCATGCGTTCATCCGTTCCAAAAACGACACTACACCGTAAAAATTTATGAAAGAATCTCTTTGTGTTTATCTTAATTTTCTCTTAGTTGCAGGGTTATGTCACAAATACATTACAAGAGGATTTTCTTCAGAAATAGCAGGTCAATTAAATAATAACACTTTACAGGTGCAATAAATAGGACTAGGTCATAAATACACAAGGAATAAATAGAGGTGCGATAAATACATAGGGCAAATAAATACTGTCAGACAATAAATACCAAGCAGGAATAAATACAGGTAGACAATAAATAACACTCCTTCAATGAATAATATAAGCAGTCAAACAATTGCAAATCAGATCACATTTATGAAGTAGATTGATTTTACCATGCCCAAGTACAGCTTGTGGTCACTGGGGAGGCCTGGGGATGTCCCACCTAGTGTGGTCAAGGCTGGGGCCTAAGCTGAGGTATAATGAGGGTACCCTAAGGTTCTGGCTCACCAACTACACAGTCCCTCACACAGGTCCCTGCACCAGTCTCAACTCACCCCCCCTAGCACCCTCAGGTTGGTCCTAACACCCCTCTAGCCCCTAGAATGGTCTTTTAGGGCTCCACAGGGCCTCAGATGCCCTTTCTACCACTTACTGCCCTTTTCTCGGTGTTCGGCTCTACTCGGCGCCGGGTCGACGTCGATGGGCGGCTCCGGTTCGATGACGAGTCGATCGGTTCCACTTGACGCCGTGTCGATGCCGTCGGCCGGTTCCGGTTCGATGTCGCTGGGCGGCCTCAGTTCGATGTCGGGTCGATCCGCTTTACCTGACGCCGGGTCGATGCCGTGAGGCGGCTCCGGATCGATGACGCTGGGCGGCCTCGGCTCGATGTCGGGTTCCGGCGTCACAGTCTCCCCGCTTCCGGGCGACTCCGGAGTGCGACCTCCACTCCCGACCTCCGTCGGCTCCACTTCGGGTTCCTGCGACTCCGGAGTGCGATCTCCACTCCCGACCTCCTGCGCGCTTCGCCTCGACTTCAGGCGACTCCAGAGTGCGATCTCCACTCCCGACCTCCTGCGCGCTTCGCCTCGACTTCAGGCGACTCCGGAGTGCGATCTCCACTCCCGACCTCCTGCGCGCTTCACTTCAGCTTCCGGCGACTCCGGAGGGCGGACTTCACTCCCCCGTCGACGCCTCACCTCGACCTCAGGTGACTTCTACTTGACCTCCGGTGTCTCCCCACGACCTCTGTCGGCGCCCTCACTCGACCTCTAGCGGCTCCGGGTACGACGTCTGCCTTCTGTCAGCGCCGCTTATCCACCTCGGGCTCCAGGTCTCCAGACTACTCGACGTCGGGTCTCCAGGAGGATTCCACCAAACAGGTCAGGAACTTGCTGTTCTTCTCCTTTAAGGCCTGTTCCGGCTGTTCAGGTCCTTAAGATGATTTTCTGGTCTTTGTCCCACACAGGGCACTAGGCTGGGCTTGGTCAGTAGGGACTAGCATCAAGGGTGGGTTTCTGGACCCCAGTCCAAGCACTGGTTTCCACCCCTGCTGCCTTACTCCTTCCTCCTTCTGTTTCTCTGTCCTCTCTCTTCACTAGTCAGGTGCCAACTGCCAACTACCAACTGTCAACCTGAGATGGTTTCCCAACATTCCAAACCTGCCTCCCTCTGTCACAGGGTTCTAGAATGTTCTGGAAGGTACTAGTAGGTTCCAGTGATGTCACAGGTGACAATGGGTGGCCACCATTTTGTGTCTCAGGCCCTCAGACAGAAGTTCCAGGGGTAGGGAAAATGGCTCCCTGACACTGCATCAACACTAAAAAGTCTGGTGGTTCCCAAAAAGGAAAAATTCTAACAGGGTTTGAGGCAAAAGTGGGACAAAATAAATAATGGTGAGGAGGGACCACCCAAAGGGCTGACAGGTCTAACAGACAGATTCGAATGTTTACTAAGATCTAACAGCCAATCAGAATCGCGCTCGCGCACGGCACCGTAAGCGCACGGTAAGCGCACGGAGCGCTGCCACAGATATATATATTGATTTAAATGCTATTTTCTCAGGAACTACTGAACAGATTTACACCAGACCTACAAAAGGCACTTCCTTGACCTGAGGACTACCTCTCTGCCAAATTACAAGTAATTCTGTTCAGCCGTTCGGGCTGTAGCTGTGTCTAAAGGTCCTATGAAAAAATGCATGGGGAAAACGCGTTTTGGGACCCCCCTTTTTTCTCAGCCCCCGCTTGACGAATCACCCCGAGACTTTCAGGGTAGGAGCGGAGCGTAGCGCCCCATTAGTTTTGAAAATTTCGCGAGGATTCGTCGACCGGCGCCAAAGTTATTCCAAATAGAATGTTGCGGATTTCCTATGGAAACAGGGTCCTAACTATAACTACCTACTGGCGACCGCCAGTAGGTAATATATATATATATATACACACACATAGATATATATATGTGTGTGTGTATATATGAACTAGGTTGCCTAGAGCAATCGAAGCGTGTTGACAGTCACTCACGCGCATTTTGAAACTCACCAAGGAGTGCCGTTGTATCTGTTGTATCCCTGTGACTGCGATTGGATGCAATTTGTAATAAATGTGTGTGTGCGCGCATATATGTATGTGTGTATATATATGTGTATATATGTGTATGTATGTGTATGTATGTGTGTATATATGTATGTATGTGTGTGTATATATATATATATATGTGTGTGTATGTATGTATATATATATATTCACTTAAAAAAACATAGGTTTCACACACGTTATAGTTAGGAATTAGCATTTAAAAAACCTTGCAAATTCACTTAAAAAACCATAGGTTTCACACATGTTATAGTTAGCTGGACATTTCACTCGTAAAAAACCATTGAAATTCCCCCGTTATAGTTAGTTCAGATAACTATAACTGGCGCGATCGCAATCCACTGCTGATGACGTCACATATTACATCACTCATGACATGGTCAGAGGCATCACTGATGACATCATCCTTGTGATAAAGTGGCGGTCGCGCAAGTTATAGTTATCCGAACTAACTATAACGGGGGAATTTCAATGGTTTTTTACGAGTGAAATGTCCAGCTAACTATAACATGTGTGAAACCTATGGTTTTTTTAGTGAATTTGCAAGGTTTTTTAAATGCTAATTCCTAACTATAACGTGTGTGAAACCTATGGTTTTTTAAGTGAATTTGTAAGGTTTTTTAAATGCTAAGTTATGTATGTTTTATTATATTTTTTATATATTTATTTTACAATAAGCTACCTATGTATATAGTTATAGATTGACTGTATCCTGTAATATGGAATGGCTCGTTTAAAATGTTTTTTTGTTTTTTTTAAGGATTTTCACCGTGCGCGCACGGTGCGTGCACCGTGCGCGCATCCCGCGATTTTTTGAAAAATTATCGCGGTGAAAATTTTTTTTTCACCCTTCGGGGTCCTTCAGGGACCCCCTGACAAAGGCTAGGGGGTCAGGAACTCTCTACCCTTCCCCCTTTTCACGTTCTCCACCTTTCTTTTTCACTGTCACACACAAAACACACAAAAAGGCGGCCGACACTTCCTGATTTCGACCGATTCGAATGTTGACTGACATGTAACCACCAATCAGAATTACGCTCGCGCACGTTATGGTGCGCGCACCGTGTGTGCACGGTGCGCGCACGGTGCGCGCTTATAGATATTTATGTTTCTCAGGAACTACTGAACAGATTGACACCATATATGCAAAAGGCACATCCCTGACCTGAGGACTACCTTTTTGCCAAATTTCAAGTAATTCTGTTCAGCCGTTCGGGCTGTACCTTCGACTAAAGGTCCTATGAGAAAATGCATGGGGAAAATGCGTTTTGGGACCCCCCTTTTTTCTCAGCCCCCGCCTGACGAATCACCCTGAGACTTTCAGGGTAGGAGCTGAGCGGAGCGCCCCATTAGTTTTGAAAATTTTGCGAGGATTCGTCAACCAGCGACAAAGTTATTCAAAATAGAATTTTCAGATTCCCTATGGAAACACGGTCCTAACTATCTACTGGCGACCGCCAGTAGATGATATATGGATGGGTTTCTGTATTTCTGGCTTGGCTGTGCTCATAACCTCTCTTGACATGGTGGATCGTGACTGCCTCACAGTCCACATCATGCATATATCACCAGCCAGCAGATTTTTCTGATCTTAATTAAGATGTAAAATATACTCTAATTGGACCAGATTATTACCTTACTTAGGCACCTGTAAAGATGTACTTTTAGTATGCAGGTCGTTCATTTTCTAAAAGCCTCCTTGCCTGTCGGATATTCAACAAATGGAAACATTGTTCTGTTCCTATTATTTGATTGGAGCTGTTTTTGCTTATGATGGTCAAACTGCTCCACTTCCTGTCTGCTCCTTGCTTATTGTGATCAGAGAGTTGTTGTTGTGTGTCCCTCTAAGTGCTCTTGAAGCCTTTGCTGTGGCCAGTCAGCCTCAGGTGACAGTGATAAGGACTTAACGTGTTTGTAACGCTCAGCCAGCACTTCACACAGAGTTCTCCCCCCTTGTTGAGGACAAGGAGAAACCAGCAAACCTTGTGAGATTTATAGAATCGTTTCTTTGAAAACAACATCAGTTGAGAACTTGAGCTGCTTCTCCTGGACTGATTGTCTCGTAGAATGCCTGCGTTTGGTCCACAGCAGAATGTAGCAAGCTACAGTTCCACACTTTTACATAATTCATTTTATCCAATTTATTTCAATAAAGCGATGGAGCTTGTGAACTAATTCAGCTTAATTATGAAGCTATATTTGTTTTAGAATGCACGAAGAGGTCTTCTGTCTCCTGATGGGCGTTTTCATATATGCATATACTAATGTAACTTAATATGTATAATATTTGCCTTTGCATAGCGCATGCTGTGACATATGCCTCTAATCACTTGGTGGCTGTTAAGCAATATTAATGCTGTCTGCCTGCAAGCAATGCCAGCAACAAGCAAGCGACTCTGTCCTTAGGGCTGATCATACCCAATCCTTTTACCCATGACTGGCCCTCCGAAATCTCATAGAGCTCCTCATCCGGCTACCTGTAGTTAGTGCAGCCTTGTACATCATTCCTCTCTTCCCTGGAATGTTATATAAAGAGCTGGAGAAACTTCTGTGTTGTTGGTCTACAAGCTCCATCTCTTCTGTAGGGAATGTGCAAACCTTTATCATGAATGACTTATATACTGCATCATTTGCAGCCCTTCTCGCGAATCGGTTCTGTGTCTCCTAGAATTATATAGGGCATTTGTCATGCTGTTGTGTGCAGCGCAGGACATGAGCTGGTAGGTTGTCATATGAGGGGAATAATTAATGGGACCTGCAAAAAAAACAGCTGAGATTTTTCTTGCACTCTAGCTTTCACTCTTCTTCCAACCACTAAACCATCAAGTGCAGTGACACAGGATAGGAATAAAAGCACCACTCTGTCACTCATGTACATCACCAAGGGGGTGATTTATAAATTGCCTGACATGGTCCTCCATAGGGAATGTGATGGAGTATTCTCTGTATTAAACTGAAGGTTTCCCTGTCCTATTTAGGTTCTGGAGAAGCCTCAGCTTCCCATCAATGCAACCCCAATTGGCTCTGTTGACAGAAGGCTTCCTCTGAGGGCCCAGTAAAATAGGGCCAGTCGAAGGAAGCATATACATCACCCCCTCTATTTAGGGTGAGGGATGTGATGTCCTTTTTTATGTCCCTCACTGCCAGGTAATGCCTGGTTGTGAGAACAGAAAGTAATAACTCAACATACAACCTCCCTTGGTGTAGGGGCCGGCCTTTTATTTATTTTTTGTTTTCCTGTAACATATTCCCCTTTTAAAAGACTGAAAGTCTGTTAAAGTTTTGTGGTCGTCCTTCAAAACTGACAGCAGTGGTCTGTCACCAAACTTTTTGTACCTTAACCGGAAAGGCTATGACAGCAGTTCCTGTTGAGGTACAGATATCGCTAGGCTAGAGGTGATCTCTTAATTTGGCAGATGGTAGAATGTCAGGGCAGCAGACGTAATGTCCTCCGCCACCCTGATGGATGGAATGCCATCCGTCAAACTCTAGAGCTAGCCCTCAAAGACATCTCATGTAGGCCTCACTGTAATTCATCATCCAACGATGGACATCCTCAGAGTCTAATCTGAATCAGGCCATTATCGGGGTATACAAATGCAACTACATTACACTGCATTACAATGACAGTACTAATTCTTTCTTAAGTCCAAAAGCTCGTATCATGACCATGGTAGTGGTTGTTTCTGAGTTTAAGGAGTGGCAAGGTCTGCCTTAAAAAAAGAGTATATAGGAGAACTAACCATAATAAGGAATCACGGTATTGAGCAAGTCACTTGTTATTTTTGCTAAAGATTTTATTACATTACCAACTACCTCTGAAAACTAATTTTGGGGATGAAAGTAAAAAATTACACATGTAGCTGTTCCATCCCTACCATTATTATTTCCTTTGTTCCTGACGTCTCCTAATTGTTTCCCTTTTGGCTGAGTTTGAAAGATCCATAATCACAAAGGTTCACCAAACCTCCAATGTAGTGCTCCCTAAGAGCACTAGATTTACCAGAGGACAGTTTCAAGAAATTGGGGTTCTAGATGAGGGTGGTGAGTACCTACCTCAAATATTAACCACAATCCTCTACAGAGTGAACTACTAAAGTCACCTGAGCTCAACATCCTGGTAGCTATGCCACAGAGCAGGCAGGCTTAACTTAGAGGCAATGTTTAAAGTATTGATGGAGTTTTCAAACAGTAATACAATTAAAACACCACATAAGAGAAATCCCATACCAATTTATAAAGTTTAAGGTTCAAAATAGCGCCAAAAAACATTATACACCAACCACGGTCATATGATTGTGCTTGACTGGGCCAAGGACAAGGTTTAAGGCCAGATACAAGTACTAGGTTTGTACCAGTCAAAGAGTACCTCTCACTTAGAAATGTTTCTGGAGAAAAATGTTTTCCATGGGCAAGACAACAGGCTGTAGCCAAAGCTGGACTCGACGACAACAGGAAGCCGAAGTCTGAGGTCTTGGTGGAGTCGTCGACGAGGGCGAGAAAAGTTCCGGTTTAGTGCACAAACAGCCCTCGCCGTCGATCGCACTGAGGCTGTGGGTTGGCCGAGTGAAACTTTCTACGTTTGGACTCAGAAACTTTTCTGGAGCTTGAAGTTCCTCAGCCAAGCAACGCTGCAGGCTTTGCCCAAAGATGACTCAATGTTGTTGGATCCCGCTCGACGACAGTCCTGCTGAATCAGATTTGCTCCTGTAGAGAAGAGCATGAATATCCACTCTGTACCAGTTTCATAAGTGGAGTTTGATATTATTACATTTCTATTGAACAGCTATCCTTGCTACAGTGATTATAGCTATAAAGGCTTTTTCGCTGTAAGGAGATGTTTAACATCAAACCTTTGCATGTCCTACTTTTAAGTACAATGGACCGTGCGTAAAGGTGAATGTAAGGCCAACTTAAGGGTGACTTATTAATATTTAAAAAGAGAGTTTAGGCCTTTCAAAAGGGGTTACTTTGACAGGTCAGATTTGTAGTATTAATTAGCCTAGCAAGGCTACTGGTGACAAGCATGCAGTCATGTTTACATTGCCTCTGCAGTGGATGGAACAGTGAGTGCTGTAGTCCACATGTGACGTTTAACTGACAGGTCCTGGATATACTATATACCATACAAAGTCATAATTAGACAGGGACACCCCTTCCTAAATGCGATTCAATATGGATTGGTACATCCATTGTGCGAATCAGAAATGCCTTTCTGACTTGAAAAAAGTGTCCAGTACATGACAAAAATCAGTTTTACTGTTCCATACCCAATGGTTTTGAGAATCACAGGTTTTAATAGCTATGTACCTCTAACCCTATATCACTTCTATCCTAGACATATTTTAGCAAGGCTAAGACACAAAGATCTGTTTTGTTTTGGCCTCTATGTACAGACGTGCTTTTTCTTCTTGTTCTTCTTTGTAACGGGCAAACCAGTACTTGATATTTATCTGTTTTTCCTCTATTACTAAAAACATAGTCCATTTCATGTGTTTCCAAGGGAACTGTGTTGCTCCTATGGCACTAATAGCTAGTGTAAATTGTATTGGTTCGATTTTCTTATTTTTGATGCCTGGTTGTATATCCTTTAGTGTTCCTATTTCACAATGGGTAGTCACCATATTGGGTTAAATTTAATATTGTTTATAACAGTACAGTACTCCCTTGCATTAGATATGTGATCAGCAAGATTAACATTTAGATCTAAACAGACCCAAAAGGTCATATTTCTTCTTCATGTCTTGCTGTGAATAGAACAAAAAATATGCAGTGAGGTCAACATTTGGAAAGTGATACTCTTAATGTTTTGCTTGTGTTCTTTCCTGGAATTCATATCTCGGGTCTTTATAATGTATTGTTCCCTGAACTTCTGTCTACATAGGCATGCTTCAGCGTGTTATTTGTGGCAGAGGATATTATCATGATATTTGGGCCAGTAAATTATCTTTTCACTCTGCCAAGGGAGTAAAACACTGCAGTTAAATATGGTTATTGAAATGTGCAAAGGCTTCTTACAGTTTGGCACTACACTGTCTGGTGATGATGAAGATTAGTAGGTGATCAAACATCAGCTCCAGATATCAAGGGTGTGACTCATACCTCACATAGGATCCAAATATCAAGGGTGTATCTCAAATGTGGATGTTGTACCGCCAGTCTCTGTTTATTTTTAAGCAAAATTATTGAGCTGAATCTCACCGTTGCATGACTTGTTGAACTTGATAGAGAAGTACATTTCACATCTGATGTTATGCGCCTCGAATAAGAGAAGCAACGTGACCCATAATTATGCCAGTTGTAATTGCAACAAATCTTTATAAACAATACACCTGCAGGAAAAACGAGTCAAAAGTTAAATAATTTCGCTCAACGTCCTCGGGCCCAATTCTATTTAGACAAATGTGCAGAGTATTAAAAGGGGTTTTAGGACACCCCCAAGGTCTCACATTTACATAATGTGTCCTCAACCAGTAATAATGTATTTGCATTAATCAAGGAAAAGATTGTTTTCTCTTACTGTAGCAAAAACAAACACTTATGTAGGATCTATAGATAATTTTACTTTAATATCTCCAAAACTGTCTTCAAAAACTGTGGTAGGCATGAAGATGTTATCTTTGTTTCACAGAATAGTGTTGCTTATAAAGGGCACTGACACACATTACTAACCCATTGTGGTGTGTTAGAAATGGGGGTCTCTAGTTGGCAGAAATAGGTACCTTTGTCCAATAGGGACCCTTCTTCCTAGTCAGGATAAGGGAGTTACATTCCTAAAATAACCCCTGCTTACCCCCTCGGTAGCTTGGCATGAGCAGTCAGGCCTATTCTAGAGGCAGTGTGTAAAGCATTTGCACATAACCAACAGTAATACAGTGTAAGCACTACAAAAGGACACCACACCAGTTTAGAAAAATATCCAATATTTTTATATACTCAAGACAAGACCAACAAGCATTGGCATAGCCAATAGGTCTCGCTTTTGGGACCTTATAAGTATTTAGTTATGCAGCACAATATCCTTGGTGCAACAACATTAACTGTTGCATGGTTAAATACTTATAAGGTCCAAAAGGTGAGACCTATTGGCTATGTCAATGCTTGTTCCCTTGGGGACAGATTTTCTGCGTTTCTTTTCCTCCATCTTTTCGTTTTGTTTGTTTTAACCGCTGTAGGCCTCTGGAAATGTCTGATGTGGCAAAATAAGTGCCGGTCCCCAAAAATAAGTGCAGGTGTCCCCACCGGCAACCACCAGCTCAAATTATGCACTGCTAGGCATACCATCATTCCCAGGCCCTGAGCAAGCAGCCAACACACTGGTGTGTTGCCTGAACACTGACTCTGCCTAGGCCTAGGAATGCAAACCTAAACATGGATCTACACAGACCCTGTCGGGTACCTCACACCCTGACTTTGCCCTAGCCCAGAGAAAAAGGATGCATGCACACTGGCCGAGTGCCTAATTTGTAGTAAAAAAAAAGTGCAGGGGGGCCAGACTTTTAATTACACACCCATCGCATGTGCTGCCACTGCACATACTAATGGAAGTTCATACCTGCCTCTTCCTAGAGCCTGAGTACCCTACACACTACCTCTGCCCAGGTCTAGAATGGGTAAACCACCAACCAACATTTACCAGCCCCTGCAGGCAGCCTTCACACATACTATGCTAGGCAGCACATGTAAGGTAGCCTCTACACTGGCTCTCCCCAGACTCTGGGCAGACTACAGGCTGCTTCTGGCTCGATCAGAGTACTAGCCAGCGCAGCGCGCATCAGGGGCCAGCGCTATAACCAGGGCCACTGGATTTATTCAGCAGGGGAGGACCAAATTATGCTGCAGGGATGACTCAAATATGTGGCAAGAAAATGTAAATTATGCGGCATGATATGGCACCATTTTTGATAGTATTTCTTTTTTTTTTTCATTTGTACATGTTAGCACTGTCTCGATAAAGGTTTCACCTCATTAACACCCAACTACAGCAACAATCAACTGAAAGGTGGCAAGACAACGTTTGCGAGGGGCTGTGCACTGCGTGGCAACACGTGTCGCCACGTTTAGTAACTGTTGACCCGTTTAACCTAGACATTATTTTTTGTTAAACTCTGCAGATTATGCAGTTGATGATGGATAATGTGACAAATGCATATATATTAATGCGGAAAACTATGCGGCCATAGAATCGCATAACTCCAGTGGCCTTCATAAATACGGCAGCCACGAGCCCGGCTGGGCTTTAAGTCTTTTTGAGTGTGCAGCGCGTGCACCTGAAGGAAAAAACCTTGAGAAAAACTGAGGAGGTGGTCAAAGAAACCTCTGAAATAGCCTACAGATTGCTGTAGAAATTAAGAGAAAAACACAAGCGTGCGCCTGTGAAACAGCTGATCACGAATGCACCGTAACTGTCAGGATTCCCCGCTACATCACAGTGTCTCAAGCGATCAGCTGTCTCCTACTCCAAGAAAGCCATCTAAAATGGCAGCGTGTTACGCTCTGGGCTGGCAAAGCTGTTGCCCATTGTTTTTCTCTAATAACGTCTCCTGATGCGTTGTGTCCTTAAAGACGGGTCTGGTGAAATGCAGCCTGAATTTTAAACAGGTTGTTTTTTTATGCGCTGGATCGGTGAAACCACTACCTAGCACTCAGTGTGGAAATGTATTTACCCGATGCATTGTGAGCCCTGAGACGCACCGGGGCTAAGCAGGCCAAAAGATGAAGAGAATGCCCCCCACGGGGCCCGCCCGCATTGGGAGAAGGTGCGGTCGCCGATCGGGAGATTTTGTAAGCGTCTACCGGGCCAAAGGAAAACCATCACTTGAAATAAACCTGCAGTAAGTGACTAATCCGCGAATACACATAAAAGGCCCTGGAATAACAAGCACAGCTTCTAAAGTGGTCCGGACGCGAGCGAGTTCCCGCCGCGCGAAAGTGAAAGCAAATTTGTCACGGCGAGACGCGGCGGAGCGTGGTGCGCGTGCTTGGCGGGGGCGGGGGAGCGCATTCCAGGCGGGGGAGCGAACCCTTTGAAGTATGATACCGAGGACGCCAGTGGGCTGAAGCGCTTCCCCAAACGGATTGCATGGCGGCACGATGCACATGATTGTGCGCGTGCTCGCCATGCAATCCACTTTTGGGAGCACTTTGAAATGCCCCTCTTACTAGAGTCTCGCATAGCGATTGCGTAAACGCAATAGCTAGGCGAGACCTAAAAACAATAAAAATCCACAATACAGTACTTAGAAATCTTCAGTTATCAAAATAACCTTGAAAAACAGTTCCTTGAATTCGATAGCTCCCTCTGGGACTATCACGGCGTCGTGAACAAACAAATCCAAACAGTTCTGGCTGACCGCGGCGTTGCAGGCCAGCTACGGTGTCGGGAAGACCCGTAAAACAATACCTTTTAGAAATGCAGGGCGTCAGCGACCTCTCGTTGGGCTTCCGAAAACACGGCGTCAGCAGCCGTCGGTTCCGGAGGTCGGTGCAGGAGTCGTCGGGCCCTCGAAGACACATGCGTTGCAGATCGAACTCCTCACGGTTGAAGTCAGGAGCGCTGGCATCGGCAGGTGTCGTGTGCTGCGGTGCGAAGTGCAGCGGTGCGGAGTGCGATGCCCTCAGATCACGGTGCGAGCAGCGGCTCGGTGGCGGCGTCAGATGGTGTCATCTGTGAGACCAGGGTCGCGGTCCGAAGTGATGCAGTGTTCGTCGAGGTGCTGGCAGGTCACGGTGCAGGCAGCGGCGTCGTCGTTGCTGAAGCGCTGTCATCGACTGGCGAACTGGAGTCGATGGCGCTGGCGTCGGTAGGCCAAGGCTGCGGTGCGTCGTGTAACTTTACGAGCTGTGCCATAGAACCACGGTGCAAGCAGCGGCATCGATTTTAGCATGGAGCATCGTCGTCGGGGATACCAAGGCGGCATGGTGAAGCGAGGCGATGCGGAGTGCGGTGCCCACAGGTCGCGGTGCGAGCAACGGCTCGGTGTCGGCGTCACCAGGCATCACGGCAGTGCCCTCTGCGGTGGCTTCAGGACTCGGAGTCGGCAGCGGCATCGTAGACGGCGTTAGGTTGCTTTTTCTTCTGTTGCAGCACAAAACACACAGTCCCCAGTGCTGAGGGCAGAAGAACCTGAAGTCTTTGCTGTTACTGAGACTTCTTGAACAGAGCGCAAGCTCTACCTCAAGCCCTTGGAGAAACTCACAAAAGTAGATTGCAGAAAGTTCAGTCCAGTCCTTTCACTGCCCAAGACAGAAGCAGCCACTGCAGGCCAACACAGCAAACCACTCAGCAGAGTGGTAGTTCCTCCTCACAGCTTCTCGGCAGTCGGGGTTTGGGCCCCACTTTTTATAGCCCAAAATCCTTTGTCCTCTCAGGCAGAGAGTGTCTTTGCCCAGCCAGAACCAGTTCTGCCCTCTCTGGTGGGACTTCCATGGCAGGAGGTGGAGACAGCATTGTCAGAGGCAGACCAGGCTTATTCAGGTGAAGGGAAATCTCCTTCCCTACACACACATCAGGGCATGTCCTACCTTTCACATACACTGCCCCCTGCCCACAGGGGTAACTTGGGCCAACCTTAGGGGTGACTAACATGTAGAAAAGGGAAGGTTAGGGGCCTGTTAAGTGGGTGCACTTGCCAGGTCGACATGGCAGTTACAAACTGCGTGCAGACCCAGCGGTGGCAGGTCTGAGTTACCTTTTTACCGGCTACTTCCATGGGTGGCACAACCCGTGCTGCAAGCCCACCAGTAGCATTGGATTTACTGGCCCTGGCACACTCAGTGCACTTTACTAGGGACTTACCAGTAAATCCAATGTGCCAATCATGGAAACACCAATCCATAACACAATTTACAACAGGAGCACTTGCACTTTAACACTGAACAGTAGTGAGAACGTGCGCAGAGACACTAAACCAGCAAAAACAGAGTCAAAACCAGGAGGTCAGAAAGCAAAAGGACAGGGGAAACACGACAAAAGAAGTCAAGTCTAACATGGTGCTAAAGAGAAGCCAGAATAAAAGATGAGGGCAGACCGATCTTGTTGGTTGTGCAGGTGGAGTGAAGAATATGAGACCCTTTCAAGGGGGAAGTAAGTGGATCCTGAACAATATATTGTGTGGGTCCTACTTTTTACAACTGGTGTTGGTGCACTCCAGTTGGATAACCAAGCGACCTCCATTGGGCACTTAACGCTTCATAGACCGCAAAGCAGAGAAGTCAAGGCTGTCTCTAAGTGATGGTAGTGGGCTAGAGGCTCAGATACAACATCATACAGTAAATTCTATGTCCAACCACTGGTATCATTTTGAAGAAGGATGTGGTCAGCTTACATCCTCATCCACTTTTAAAAAGGTTACACTCTGGTCTTCAAACGTATGGAACTGGAGGCTATACGGCCATTGTTATTGATTGGGGATAATGGTTGGATGTCCCTGGCTGCCTTTGAGAAGCTTAGAGTTTACTAAAAGTTTGCTTATTTCCAGCCCATCAGTACATCAGATGTAACAGTTCGAGAAATACATTAGACCAAGTTTGATATGATCTGTTTGCCTTAGTCAGGGGTGCAGATTTTTTCAAATGAACGTTTTGACCAAGAGACAAAATGGTAGAGTAGAAATCTTCAACCTCTTCTATATTAATTGCAACTTATAATCAATGAAATGAGTCCTAAGCTACTCACATTTATAACTGTTATAATAGTTGCCACCACAGACAAGGCCATCAGATTGTAATTTTTACTAAGCGTGCACAGTTTCACTCAGACTCCTGCAGTCCAGCACACCAATTACCCTATTTTTCTTTCCTAGCCCAGTGCTCACAAACATACGTTGTGATTAGCAACACAGGTCTGCTTAACTGCCAGTGAAGAGCCTGCTTTGCTGCTTGGTGATTGGTCATGTTGTAGATGTTGTGCTGTGAGTCACGCTCCGTATGAGTTGAGCTTGAGGCTTTTCTATTGGCTTGGCTGATTGTCATTTTAAGGGTCTGTAACTCAGCGGTGTTGTCCCCTGCTCAATGTAGAAGGTAAAATGACTAAGTTCCAGACCCTCTGAATAATGTTTTAGGCTGGGTTCCGTATCCAAGCTACCTGTTGAATACACATACTGCAGAAGTCTACTTGTCCTGTAAAGAAAAATCCACTTGTCCAACCTACTCCCCACATCAATTATATGAACTGACATGGTAAATTTAAAGTCTTACTAGCTCTCCTCTTGAGTATCTTTAGTCTTTCTTTATTTCCTTCCCATCTTTTTTCCCCTTACTCCTCTGCCCAGTTGAACTCAGCACAGACATACATCCCCATGCACAATTACACCTAATTAGAAAGACACACAAACTCCCCTCCACAGACACATACCCTATAGACCGACAAAAAAAATGTAGACGTGCAAACGGAAACACTTCACTGTAGGCAATCAACCCCCTGTATGCTTTCAGAAAGAGAGAGAGACCCTAGAGATATGGGGACTCTGTAGAGAGATAATGCAGTCACACCCTCTGCACACTTTGTACAGCAAACACTTAGGCCTACTAATCCATAAACTCCACTTCCCAAATGGTGGCAGATGCTACCTGGATTGGGGGAAGACATTATGAAATTGTACAAAGTGCCCTGATCAGGATGGGCTGAAATACTGAAATATGACAGAAGATATGAGAAAGATTGGATGAGTAAACACAAGGAGATGATGGACGGAGCGATAAAACTTTTCAGACGCTCACCCCCAGTCACAGATCTGGATTGAATCCATCATCTCCTTGCGTTTGCTTTGTTCGCCCTAAGTTGGCAGGTTATGCCCAGACGTGTGTTCCTTGCTCACTTTGCCACTGGATTCAAGCTAGCCTGGCTGATGAGGGGTGTTACCTTGATCCCGTTCCTAGGATGCTTGTTTTTGGTCCAGGGAAGACTTGGCTTGGCAGTTCAGGCTGGACTGTTCCCATGAGGAACAGGGTGAAGACTGATTTGCATATGGCTGGGTCTGAACTGGGGTGGCGAAGTGAGCTAAAGAACTATGATGGATTCAACCCAGATCTGTGACTGGGGGTGAGGGTCTGAAAAGTTTCATTGCTCCGTCCATCATCTCCTTGTGTTTACTCATCCAATCTTTCTCATATCTTCTGTCATATTTCAGTATTTCAGCCCATCCTGATCAGGGCACTTTGTACAATTTCATAATGTCTTCCCCCAATCCAGGTAGCATCTGCCACCATTTGGGAAGTGGAGTTTATGGATTAGTAGGCCTAAGTGTTTTCAGAGAATGTATGAGAGCCACATCTCTCTGCCACTGGTAGACTATTAACCCCGTCCAACTAATATTGGCTGAATTCGAGACTTTGGGGTCACTCTTCTGCTAGAGGAGTGTTTCACCATAGGTGTTCACATTTCTTTTCATTGACGTCTCTAAACGTAAAAAGGTATTTCTAAAGCCATGTTGTGCAGGGCAACTGTGCAGCAAATCCTCCCACCCATTTATCATGTAAACAAACTTTGTTCCTCATAGACACCTTTGCACAGCTCCTGTTCACTGTGTTTTATGCTGCAGAAAAGGACATCTTACCCTGAACACTCAATCTACCACAGCCCACCTCTGCCAGGTTTTTGTAGCGGTTTACACAAAGAACCAAGAGAGGGCACAGCTTATCCAGAAAACACAAGACTTACTGAGAGGATGATGCCTAAGGCTCCCAGCCATGAAGGGCATAGTAAATCACACATTAGGGAAAGCTTAACATGCACTAGATTCTGTTCCAATCAGCGCCGAATCAGGCACATGTTATGGAGACCTTGCAGATTCAGTGACCTACCAAGAAATCAGTGGATTTGGAATAAAGGCAAAGAAGAAGCTGCACGTTTTCCATGTTAAACATAAGGTGTTAAAACAATGTAAAATAAAAATACTGGCTTCAAAGGAGATTGTAGATGGGCAATAGTTGTTAGGGGGTTCTAGTCTCCAAACCATGTTTCAGGTTCTTAAATGTTTCAATTCTTTTTTTTAATTTCAAATAATGTTTATTGGTTGTTTTTTAAAGCAAGAAAAAAGAAATAGAAACAGAAAATAAAAGTTACAGTGGTCTGTGACAAATAGCATGGTATCAATAACTCAGTACATAATGCAAAGAGATATACAATAATGCACGTAGGAGTGATAGATATTGGACCACCTAAACTACTTCATACAAATCACTAAAAATACAAAAAAGCAAAGTTGTGCAGTGAGTAATACGACAGCATTGATAAAAAACTCTTCTAGCAATAGGAAGACCAAGGTCAAAACAGGTAGCACATGAGAACAACAAGAGGAAGGGGCCATAAGAACACATTGACACTAGTGGATCATGGAGGTTTATGCAAACTGAAATATGTATCTAGGATATCCCCTATGTGTCTAGTGGTGGTTTTCCATGGGGAGTTTTGGAGAGTAGTATTGTCAGCACCCCTTAGGAGAGAGATCCAGTTCAACCAGCACTTAAATTTCGCTTTATGTGTGTCTTTCCAATTATTGAGGATGATTTTAACAGCGGATGTAAGTAGAAGGTCTAGTAAGTGCTTTAGCATCATCGTTTAGTGTATCTACATGTATAAAGCCGGTTGTCAGAGTGGATAGTTCTTTCTTAAGTGTGCAAGAAAATAGTTTGAATATAAAGTCAAATACCATGTCCCAATATGACGCAACACATTTACAGTGCCGAAGCAGATGAGCCAAGTCTCTGTTTTCCTCTTTGCAGCTCCAGTAACTAGGATCATTTCGAATATTATGCAAGTGTAAGCGGGCTGGTGTCCAGTACGCCTTATGAAGAAGCCAAAATTTTGTCTGTGATAGGACTGGGGATATTTTATTTCTGGAGGCAGAACACCATATTTGCAACCAATCGGCTTCAGAGATCGGAGTTGAGGAGTGTGATTCCCAGAAGAATGTAAGATTCTTATTAAGGGATGAGTTCTTTAGGCGAAGTAGTTTATAGATCCAAGAGACTTGATGACCTAATTTATTAATCTTCATAACAAAGTTTGGTAAGGAGGGGGTTGAGGAATGTAGTTTAGCCTTCGTCAGTGCTGCCTTAACCTTTGGAAAATTATAAAACTTTAGATTGTCCAAATTATTTTTAGTTTGAAGATCTTTAAAAGTGATAGGGTATGCTGAATTTTCCAGTTGATAGGGAAAAAAGACCCCCCTATCAATCCAGGCATCATAATGTTTTGTTTTCCCTTTATATAATATATTGTGATTGTCCCATATCGATTCAGATTTAGAGCATCTCATACTGATGTCTAATTTCAGCAGAGCTGCTTTTGTGTTTTTAAAAAATAGATTTTGAGCAGCTAAAATTCGTAGGATTGGATGTAAGCAGGGCTACTGGGTCTGGTTATTAAGTAAAGATTTTTCAACCTCTAGCCATACTGGAGAATAATTAACAGGGGGTAAGACCCAGTACGAGCCTTGTATTGTTAAGAAGGCTGTTTTATACGTTTTGAAGTCGGCTAAAGTAACTCTGCCAAGATATTTATCCAGTCTTAGTTTTTTTAGACCAATTCTGCGTACGTATTTTAGTCCTATAGTTTATTTAGCCATGCAATATGCAAATCCCACGTGTAATTTGGTTATTAGTAATGTTGGTTTAATATACATGCAAACTTGTTTAATAATATTATAATTAATAGATTATTCAATTAATATTTTCATGCAGAATGGGGGAGGTATACAAAATGTTGTACTACCCGCTCCATCAATCCCCCTTTTGGTGATTTTATCACCACACCATTAAAATTTTGTATCAATTTGTAAGAAAGTGAAATGAATTCTTTTAGTTAGTTTACATCTCTGTTTCCCCAATTTCTTCTCTTCTTGCTGTTTTATACATACTTTCTTTCATTTCTTCTAATTCTACTTCTTCAAATTCCCTCTCTTGTCTCCTATTCTGTCTTCTTTTCAAATGTTCTCTTTTTAACTTTTTCTGTATTTTCTTTTTTTTTATGACACAAACATCCTAGTCTAATGTTAGTTCTTTAGTTTCTAAGAAAAATTCACCTAACACCTTTGCAGGCTTTACTTTATTCAACTTGTTAATTGCAGGTACTTGTGAAAATATGTTATCTACATCTGAAAAATAATATTCTAATTTCCCTATTTGGTAAAACAGACTAGCTATTACACTACATGTTATTCCATATGTTACTGGGACGTGATCGTAGGTCACTCCCTCCGATACAGATGCAGGTAACTGCATACAAACATAGCAATCCCTCACATCCATTGTCTTTACATATTCACATAAAAGTTTCAAAAACACATTGTTAGAGAAATCATTTATAGACCTATCTTTATGCAGATAATTTCTATCTATTTTAGTCGGACATACTTTCTGAACCTTCTCTATATTAGTTTTATTCTCACTATGTCCTTATATTGTGTCTATTGTAACTTCAAATGAAATCAGTAATGCTAACACACTCCATAGAAGCATTAGTAATCCTGTACAACAACAACACATTTTAAACCATCGTTTTAGAAATAAACACATTTAGCTTTTCTACTTTCTGTGTTTGCCATTTCGCAAAATGATCAGTGTCTTTTGACTTAGCCTCTTCTACTTCACAACTAGTTTTGTCTAACCCAAGGCTCTAAGCAACTACTAGGTTCTATCAGTTATGTCTTTTCCTGTATTCTATTTTCTTTCCATTAGCAGCACTTTCGTCTTATTCAGTTTGGCATTTGATCGTCTTTCACTTTTCTATCATAATCTTGATACAGAACTTCCTGAACATCCGTCTCTTCTCCAATATCGGACAAGATAACTCTCAGGATTTCCGATTCTTCGTCTTCCTCAACCACTTCCGGTACAGTCACCTCTGGATTTTCTTGGCAATCCGCCTCTTCTTTTATTTCAGGCAGGGCCACATATGACCATTCTGGCGACTTATACTTCTGGTTGGGCTTTCTTGTTCTTTTGGTTTCGTCTGCTGTAGTTATTTTCTCAATTTTCGATTTTTCTTGACTTGATACTTCATTCACCTGCTCTGCTCTTGGTGAATTCACTTGTGTCAGTCGATATCTTAATCTCTTTATCTTATTAGGCCAGATTTCATCTCTTGGCTGTGTTTTCGATTTGTTTCCTTTATCATTCTTTTCAGATTTCCATGCTCTTTTCTTCAGGACTCTACCTTCTGGTACTTCCTCATCACTTTCCTCTGTTTCTGTTTCAACTTGCTTTTTGCTTTCAGCTGTTCTTCTTTCCACCACTTCTTTTAATTTCCCTACTTCTGTCCCTCCCCGTGTTTCTTGCACAATATCTTCCTGCTGACTAACTGTCCCTTCTTCTAACTGGATGTTGGAATTCCCTACAACTCCCCGGGGGTCTTCCGCAAGAATCTTTCCCTCACTTCCTGTATCTGGCATCTGCTCATCTACTTTTGTTATTTCGGGTGGAATTTCTCTCAGCTTTTCATCAGGAATTTCCTTATCAATAACTTCTTTGATTGTCCCTTCACTGCTTTTCTCTTTTCCGGAGCATACCGATATTTGTTCAGTCTTTGAGTCTGAGCTGGTATCAGAAATCTGCAATCTCCTTCTCAAGGGAATATTCTCCGGGGCAAATGTCAAGTTTGGCTCTGTCTCCCCCCTTTCAGGATTTTCTCTTGTTCTTACTTCTTCAGCATCTGATTCAGAACTACTTTCTGACTCTTCATAATCTCATTCTTTGCTATCCACTGGATTTGGGATTCTCAATGTGTGACTAGCATGGATCCAGTTCTTGATCCTAGCACACTTCACAGCTGTTGTTGTAGTCAAAATCACTTGTCGTGGTTTTCCCCAACGAGGGACCAGACAGTTTCTTCTTCTGTGTACTTTGATTCTCACCCAGTCTCCTGGGCTCAGATCATGAGCTTGCTTCCTTTCAAGGGTGGTGGCATCCACTCCAACCTCATAAAACACAGAATGAACTGCGTCAGGCAGCCCCTTACAGTAATCCAACACCAAGTCATCAGATATAGGCAAAAGCTTGTTGACTTGTATGAATACATGGCGCATTGCTCTTCCCATGATAATTTCATGTGGACTCAAACCTGTGTTCCTATCTGGAATAGATCTAATAGTCATGAGTACTAGAGGCAAGACATCAGGCCATTTCAAACCTGTGGCTTAACACATTTTTCCCAATCGGTTTTTAATGGTGCCATTCATTTGTTCCACCACACCAGAAGCCTCTGGGCGATAGGCACAATGTAGTTTCTGTTGTACATTCAATGCTTCACAAATCAACTTCATGATCTCATTATGGAAATGCTTTCCTCTATCTGATTCAATTGTAACTGGGAACCCGAATCTAGGGATGACTTCCCTCAAAAGCAGTTTTGCTACAGTAATGCCATCACTCCTTCTTGTGGGATATGCTTCTACCCACCTTGAAAACAAGCAGACCATCACTAGAACATACCTCAACCTGTTACAGGGCGGCATCTCAATGAAATCAATCTGCATTCTGGTGAAAGGCCCTCCTTCTCGACCTATCGTTCCTAGACTTACCACTGTTTTCCTTCCAGGATTGAACTGCTGACATATAAGGCATCTTTGACAAAGACTCTCAGCTACAATAAATTTTGCATTTTACCACGTTTGCTTAAAGGACCTAATCATCGCATCTCTCCCTATGTGTCCTTGTCCATGATACATCCGTGCCATGGCAAACACCATGCTATCAGGCATGAATGGTCTTCCGTCTCGATAAACCCACACATGATCTGTTTCTCTTGGTGCACATCCTGCTTTTACCCACTGTCTCATTTCCTCATTTCCTGCTTCTTCCAGCAATTGCCTCACTTCTTCCCAAGTGCCCACAGTGTTAGTGAACAGTAGGGGGCAAGAATTAATTTCCCTTTCTTTAGCCCTGTTGACTGAGTCCTGATTTCGAGCACAATATTGGGCCATATCGTTGGCGTATCTGTTTCCAACCGCGATATAATCGGCGGTTTGCACATGGGCAGCACACTTCACAACAGCCAATTGTTTAGGCAGCTGTTTCGCCTCAAGCAACTTCCCAACTACTTCAGCATTCTTTATAGGGGTTCCACTTGAAGTCAGAAATCCTCTCTGCAGCCATATCTGGCCAAAGTCATGCACAACACCAAAACCATACTGACTATCAGTTATCACGGTCACTCTCACATTCTTTCCAATTTTGCATGCTCTAGTTAAGGCTACTAGTTCAGCAACCTGGGCTGAGTTTACTCCCTTCAGATAAGATGCTTCCATTACTGCTGCAACTGTGCATACTGCATGTGCTGCACTCAGATTTCCTTCCTCTGTTCTCAAACATGATCCGTCCACAAACATCACAAAGTCACTCTCAGACAAAGGTACATATTTTATGTCAGGACGTGGTTTGGTACAGAAATCCAATACATCCAAACAATCATTATACACTTCGTCCCTGACTTCAACATTCTCAGCAACCGGCAATAGTGTAGAAGGATTCACATTTAGGCATCTCACAAGGCTCACATTCGTTGCACCTAATATGACCTTCTCATACTTAGTCAGCCGACTATGTGTCATAAATTGAGTGCGACTCCTTGTTAAAAGGATTGCCACATCATGAGGTACAAACACTTGCACAGGATATCCTATCATAATTCCCTCACTCTGTTCCAGACTCTTACAAGTAGCAGCTACTGCTTTCAAACAACCTGGCAACGCTACAGCTACAGGGTCTAGCATAGCTGAAAAATATGCAATTGGTCTTCTCAATTTTCCATGTTTCTGTATTAATACAGAGAGTGCACATCCATTCCTCTCACTGTAGTACAGCTCAAATTCTTTCTCATAGTCAGGCGTTCCTAATGCTGCCACTTCACACAAACTGTCTCTCAATTTCTTAAATGCTGCTAGTTCTTCCCTACTTAAGTCAATGGGATCTCTCACATCACTTCTCGTCAGGCGTACCAAAGGTTTTGCGATCAGGGAAAAGTTACTTATCCACTGACGACAATATCCAACCATTCCAAGAAACATTCTCACTTCTCTGTGCGTCATTGGAGCTCTCATTCCTTTTATTATCCTAATTCTGTCTGTTGTTATCTTTCTCAGTCCTTTTTCAATTTTGTGACCTAAATATTGTACTTCTTTCTGACAAAATTGCAATTTCGATGGGGATACTTTAAGTCCTCCATCTGCCAAATGATTTAGCAATGCTATGGTGTCCATTACACAGGCTTCTCGAGTTTTCGACGCCACAAGCAGGTCGTCGATATATTGAACTAACACTGAATTTTCGGGCATTTCTGAATCTTCCAAAGACTTTTTCAATATCTGATTAAATATCGAGGGGCTCTCGGTATACCCCTGTGGGATTCGGCACCAAGCCAAAATACGTTCGCCAAAACGGAACGCAAAAATTTGCTGGCTATCATGGTACAACGGGATGGAAAAGAAAGCGTGACATAAGTCAATTACTGTGTACCATTCTGCATCGTGAGGAATCGGATACAAAATCACAGATGGATTTGGTACAATAGGACAGCACGACACAACAATTTTGTTTATCTTTCTCAAATCCTGCACTATCCTGAACTTTCCATTAGGCTTTTTCAGTCCCATAATTGGTGAATTACATGTACTACTCATTATTTGTCTCAAAATTCCTTGTTTAATCATTTTCTCAATTATAGGGGTAACTCCTTCAATTATCTCAGGTGTCAATTTATATTGAGGAACATTTGGGTAGCTTATTCCTTCCTTTACTGTTACTTTTTACGGAATCCACATGTCTCATCAATCCTACATCTTCTCCTGTGAAATCCCAAACTTCTGCTCTCACTGTTTGTTTCAATTTTTTTGGTAATTCGTCAGGGTTGAATACAGCATAGGCTTCAGTAATCTCAGTTTCCATATTAGCCATAGTCATTTTATACAGCACGTCTTCATCAGGGGTCTGAAATGCTGTACCATCAGGGGTACAAAATATGGTGCAATTCATTTTGCACAATAGGTCTCTTCCTAATAGGTTTACAGGACTTGAATCGCACACGATAAAGCGGTGCATTTCGGAAAAATTCCCTATATTGACCTTTACTGGTTCTGTGAGATACGTTTTGGTCTGTCTGTTGGATACTCCAACCACTTGGATTGTTTCATCAGAGAGAGGAAGATTCTTAACATCAGCTGACCTAACAGTTGATCGAGTAGCACCAGTATCTACCAAGAAAGTAATATTTTCATCATTTACCTTTCCGTCCACAAAAGGGCCTGTCTGGTCTACTTCTAGAGTTGCGCCAAGTACGCACTCTTTTTCCTCCCTTCGGCACCATCAATAACCTTCTTCTGACTCACTCTCATCGCGTTGTAGCCAATACTGCGAAACAGCGCTAGCGCGCGGCTGCTTAGTTATCTGTTCTTCGTTGTAGAATCCTGTGTCTGTACTGTATTTCTGTGAATTTACGCTCTGTGGAATAGGTGGTTTTGGCACCTGAATCTGTTGGGTAACAACCTGCTGCTGTCGTTGCGATTGACCACTCCCCTCTTTCTGCACCTGCGGATTCAATGATGCATTATCACCATTAGTATTCGGGGGAAATTTACACTCAGATTTCATGTGCCCTATTCTTCCGCAATTATGACATGGCCATTTCTTTTTGGCTTCTTCAATATTGAATTGTCCCTTTCCTTTTCCAGTATTAAATATAGGTTTTGGTCCTGTACCATTTGCTTGTTCAATCAACTGTGCTTCCTGTCTTTCTGCCACTTTTACTTGTGCCCACATAGCCTTTTCTTTTAATTTACGCTGCTAGGCCTCAATTTCATCACTAAAATACTTTGCATGTCTTAGTACTTCATCTGTTTTCTTGTTTTGCCAATCCACTGTATGCTGCTTAAGCATTTCACCAATTTCTGGACGTAGACCATATACAAATCTGTATACAAAATGACTTAGATCCTTTTCACTCAAATTTTCGTCACCACTAAATTGCTTAAAGGCAAGGATTAACCTTTCGTAGTACGCATGCACTGATTCCTTAGTTTCTTGATGAGTTCGGTCTATTTTTACCCAATCGGTCTCTTTGGGAGGTACTTTGTTTTTCAAAAAGGTAATTACTTGTTCATATTTTTTCATCACCTCCGGATCAGGGGCACCTGTCTTTGGATCTCTAGGGTACTCTTTTGTAGGCCAGTCTATTACAATTTTGCACTCTGTCCATAAATCTGCTGGTACTATTATGTCAAATAGACTATACAAATCAATCCACAAAACTTTTGATAATTTCACAAATCTGTCCACTTGTCTATACCACTCGACTGGCTTTTCGCGTAGTCGAGGGAAATCATTTGTAAATTACAAAATATCTTGCCTAGTCCAAGGAACATGTACATATCCTCCTCCTGGAATTTCTCTCATAGGGCATTCTGTCACTATCTATTCTTTTTCTCTTACGGGGAAAGCTGCAAACGTTTTCTCTGAGACATCAACTCGTTTTCTAAACCACCTATTTCTCCATTTATCCACATCTCCCCATTTTCTTATCAAAATGATTATGTCTTTAATCTGAATTATTCGTCCTGTGGTGTTCAGATTTTCAATATCTTTCTCGGTAAAGTCTACTCAATATGGTTTTTGCAAAACTTTTACCTTTTCAATGTCTATACCCATTTCATTTGCTACTTCCTCTAGTCTCTCGTGTAGCTTCTTCGCTCTCCAAGTTATACTTTTGCACAAAAAGAGTAAGTCTTCATCCTGATAGGTTTTAATTTTTCTGTGGGAATTGTCCCTACTATTAAATCTTCCAAAACCATCCTTAATTTGGCCACATCTATAGATTGAGATTCTCTGTCTTTTGCCTGTAAGCTCCTTAACCATTTGCTTAATTCTTCTGAAGTAGGACCTACTGGTTTTTCCTCATTACCTCGTTCTTAGTCTCTTGGGGTTTGTGATATGGAATCTGTAGTCATTATCAATCTTTCGACTAAACCTGGATTTGCTGTCAAATTTTTAGGCATACTCTGTTCTGATGTACTTACTGTTTGTCTCCATGGGTTTTCTTCTGAATTTATCCTTGGCCTCTCTGTCTGTTTATTACTATTATAAGGGACCGTTAAACAATGTTCATTATCTTTTTGTTTATCAAAAATAGGCATTGCTGGACCTATGGTTACGGGAACAGTTACGGCTTCTAAGTTTTTAGTAAATTCCCTAATCTTTTCGGTTAATTCTAAAGTGGTTTTTGCTAACTCTGTTGAATTTTCACTACTTACCTTACTATCCTGTTTTCTCTCTATTTCTCTGAAAGAATTATTTTTTCCCTAACCCTTGGGGTACTGGTTCAGTCTTAATGCTTCGCAAAGTCTCTCTCATTGGGGCACTTGGTGTCAGCATGTCAGAATCTGGTTGATACGGGGGTGGATTTTTATAAAACATGTCGTCAAGAACATCATCCTCCGATTCATTCATTCCATACCCTCCTGATTCTATATTATGTATTTTTTCTGTATATTTTCTACCACTAACTTCTTCAACATGTCTCACAGGAAACAAACCATCAGTCATATTTGCGTTTCGCCATCTCCTCATTCTGTCATCATGATTCTCTTGTCCATGTGATCTACCAAACATGTACCTATACCCTCGCCACTCTTCTGTCTTTCTCTGTCATGCATCTCATCTTCCCATTCCGTCAATGCTTCAAATTGTGTCGGTCTAGGTCTGGGTTCTAGATTCATCATTCTCTCTCTTAAATTTCTCAAAACCGCTAAATTAAATGAACCATGCTCTGGAAATGCCAAAACTCCATCGTCTTTTATATATTTCGCCCAATTGTCCAGCCAAATGCATGTATGATATCCGTATTTTGCAACCATAAAGGATGCGGGCGATTTCGGTGGAGGAAGCAACTGTCCCTCTCTAGTCACAATCGGTTTGTCCTTAAATAAACCCTTGATTTTTCTAAACCAGGACTTTTTCTGGTAGATCATAATCCATCATTTTGTCTTCCGTGTATCGCAAGTTTTTCCCTACGACTATTCTGTTGTTTCAACCAAACGTAGCGCGACTCACACTAACGCACCAATCCGGAGCGTCTATGTCATTCTGCAATACTCCAATCCCAGCGCGTCTCACACTTACACACCAATCAGCAGTGTCTACGTCACCCTGTTCTCCACTCCTAGCGTGGCATACTCTAACACACCAATCAGGGGCGTCTACGTTTCTTACTGACTAGCCAATCTCAACGCAGTCTTTCTGACGTCAGCTTTTCTCGCTGTCGCAGCTCCTGCTGAATTTATCGGTAACTTTTTCTTACGTTCTTTTGACTTACAAATATGTTTAGTAACAGCATAAAAACGCCACCATTGTCTGCTTCGCTAACCAAAGAACAGTCAATGACCTTTTTCACAAGAATTCCGTCTTTCCCAAGAGCAGCGCTTATCTCTGCCCTACTACGGAATCGTTACTTCCGTTGATAAAGTAGCACATCCCTCTACTTCAACCTTCTAGCAAGCATCAGCTAACAGTTTCTCCAGAATTAAGACACTTAGTTGGAGACGTAATGCTCCTGAGAAATAAAACCAGAGTTTCACAATCAACCTGAATGCTATTTCATTCACGCACTTTCATACGGAAAATGTAGTACATTCACACAGAATTCTGTCTTTCCAGAGAACAGCGAACAGTCTGTCCTACTACAGAATTATGACACACATTAATAAAGTAGCACTTCCCTCTACTTTATCCTTCTAGCAAGCTTAGGGAACACCTATTACCTTTCCAGTGATAAGCGTAATCGGAGCTCCTTTTGGACTCCTGGTACCTAACACCAAAATTTCACAGGTGACCTTCGCTACCATACACTTCTCTCATAGAGAAAATGTCCCTAATGGCAACACACAACAATGTCACCAAATCGAACCCAGAAAATGCGTTGTGCAACTCCAATCGTTACGTTTTCCCTGTGTACCTAGAGGGCAACAACAATTCCGTCTTTCCCAAGAGCAGCGCTTGCCTCTGCTCTACTACGGAACCGTTACAAACTTCCGACTTCCTACATCCCAGAAGCCGTCAAACAACATAGAACTCGACGCAACTCAACATAGAGAGTTAATACATAAACTAATACTAATCAATAACCAATAAGCAATTTACAAGCAATAATCACCAAACCAAAACAATAAAAACCATCATACTGCTACCAGAAAAACTGATGGAGCGCAAAAGCCCTGGTAACGGGGAAAGCAAACCCGTACCAGTATCCTCCCCTGCGTCACAGACCCAACGTCACACTAGCTCAGTCACACAAACAGTCATTGGTGGGGCCCATAACACCAACACTCACACTAACCACGTACAGGTCTGCACACAGAAGGAGGGATGAGCGGTTCAAGCGCTTGACATGTGAGGGGAACACCTTATAACCTAAAGGGAAAGAAAAGTTATTTTACATCAATGTACATAAACACCCTTTCCACCTACAGATCTCAATCCTAAACATCAAGGCACTCCTCCCACATGGTCAATGGACCATTTAATTGGATTGGTTGATGGTGATTTAGAACCAGCTAAAACACATTCAAGATTTAGATCTTACCTTTCTCAATAAACCACAAACTCATTTCTTGTTAATCAATATCTGTTTATCTAAAATTTCTTGAAGGGTTAGGTTCGCATTTGGAAAGTTTATATCAAATTTCAAATAAATCGCACAACATCATATTTACCTAATCTGGCTATCTGGAGTCCTCTAAGTCATTGGGTCTGCATATTCAAATCTGTCGTCATTCGTCTAAGCAAATCAAAGTTCAAAGTTCTTTGCTCAGCACGCTACAGTCTCAATGATCAGTAAAGACCAGAGACGTGCAAGCATCTATCAGTGCTCATAGAATTAGGAAAAGTTTGCAGTCATCAGATAATTGGGCAGCATCCGCACCATTTAGAATTCAGGAAAACGCAGTCAGTCACCTAAGTAGCGTCACGAGCAGCGTCGTCGATGAAGTTGATGTAGGGAACGGTCGAGAGCGCGATCACATATATATATCCCTCACTATTGTACCATGTATTTTTATATTAAAATCAAATCAAGAAGATTCATTTTGTAATTTCAGCACGGTTATGATTGGCTGGTTGCGATCTTCTGATGCTAAAGTTTGGGACCTTAGTACAGTTCGAGCGGTGAGGTCATCAAGTCAGTGAAAAGTCAGTTTGTTCCGGTTTTACTGAAAATCAATTGTCTTCAGTCTTGGCCATCTTCCCACAGTGTCCTTGCTTGGATACACGGAGATCACAGTTCACGACGGGGTCTGGAAGACTTTGTCGCTTCTGCGCATTTCACTCCATGCCTCGTGGGACAGTGGCCAATTCTTCGTGTCGCGTTAGGCGCCATTTTGGATTTTAGGCCCAAACGCCAACTTAAGCAAAACAAACACAAAAGAGTAATTAATGCATAGAAATAATAAATCTAATGTTAACCCCTTAGTAATCCCTCCATGTGCTTGTATTTATCTAGCGTATAGCAACATTTAAAGCATTTATATTCACCCTTTTGGTCTTCCTCCTGGGCAACATTACAAGACATTACAAAAGCAACATATATCACGCAGTATTCTATTTACTACATATACTAATGTTAGTATGCGTACGTATTTTAGTCCTATAGTTTATTTAGCCATGCAATATACAAATCCCACGTGTAATTTGGTTATTAGTAACGTTGGTTTAATATACATGCAAACTCGTTTAATAATATTATAATAATTAATAGATTATTCAATTAGTATTTTCATGCCGCATGGGGGAGGTATACAGCTAGGAGACTTCTCCTGGTGGGCTTTGTCGCTACTCTACTTATGGACTCAGTAAACTACTAGAAACTCTACTCGGCTACATCTACTTTATCACCTGTACACGTGGGGCCAGCCCACTACAGAATAGTAAGCATATGCGCTGACGAGTCACTTTTATATCTACACCCACACAAGATTGCCGCTCTGCACTGCCTTCTGGGACATCCAGTCCTGTGTTTTATGGTTATCTGTCAGCACTATCAGTTTTTTGTGGCCATGATTTTACACCAGCGCCAAATACCACATAAACTCTATGGTCTTCAAGATATATGCTGGCCTCACATAAGCGAGCATTGGATTGATGAGGAGGAAATGGAACGACCACTACAGGACTGGTTAGTAGGGATGGACGGGTGAGGCGTGACAAATACTGAAGCCAGAGAAGTGGCACAAGATAAAATGCACGTTTGAGAGGAGACTCCATGGAGAGCAGTTTTTCTGATAGCCTCGTCTTCATGCTTGGTAGCGATGACCTTGTTCTGCTTTATGTTTCACAAAGAGGTGGGTGGGATGCTACATAGGAGTGATACAAGATACACTTTGTGCACTAACAGTCTGTGGTCACACATGACATGCAGGATGACTCGAAGTATACAAGGCTCTTTCTGTCTTTTGGTAGCTGCTGAGCCTCTCTGAAGCTCACTTTCTCTGGCCTTCCTGTACTTTTGTTGATGCTTTTCAAACGAGCCTTATCTAGAGCTTTACCTTAAGGCTACACTTGTGGCATTTGCTAGTTCCATCAGTATCATTCTTTCTTAGGGATTCTTTTCTCTTCTGTACATTTCATAGTCCAGGACAACTCCAAGCTGTGGTGAATGTCAAACATGGAACTACCCCCGCTCTAATCCTAGTCCCCCTCCTATTGCCTTGTGTGCTGGGTTTAACATCAACGGAAACCTTGAACTATTGGAATTAAGGGATGAAACAATTATTCTTCAAAGGCCTATCCTCTTGGTCCTCATCTATCAAATATACCGAGTCAATCAATATAGGATACAGTTTGTAAGTAGGTAAACATTATTTTTCCAATATAGGTTTCTCTGTACTATGGTAATAACACGTAGTTTCCACCCATTCACTGCAGTACTAATACATGGGTGAGTGTATGTTAATTAGTGCACTTTTTCTAAATAACACGTTATTGAGACACATTTATTTTCACAGCTATGCATAAAAAGATTGTATCGTTGTATTGATCTGCTTTTTGCACTGTTAAATTCAATTAAATATCTCTTTCTCAAGTTACAATTTCCCAGTGAATACCACTCACTGCAACGCTTGCAAGGATGCATATAGCAGCCCCAGCTGCGATTCAGGAAGTATTGTTTCCTAAATATTTAATGTGAGCATTATTTAATTAAAGTCGTTATGGGTTCATCAGACACCACGCATTTCTAATCATTAATTCATGTAGCCAGGATGTGCCTGCAGGTCTACCCAGTACAAGCTGGTTAAATATACCAGTCAGTGATAACCTGAAATGCAACGGAGCCTTCGGAGTCAACTACTCACATGTAATGACCTAACAACTTGACGCAAGCATATTGTGTTATTAAAATTATATGCCAGTACTACACTTGTGCATTATAATATGTAGTGTGAGAAAACGAACGATACAACGATGCTATTTTTATTTTGTAGCTTGACTAAAATTAATGTAACGTACCACAACAATTTTGAATAGCTAACTGCAAAAAAAAAAAAATGTTGCATTAGCAGGCAGCGTAGTTCTTTTTGGAGCCAGTAACTGAGAAACTTGAAAAATGTATTTTCTGAGATTTACAATTATAAGGAAAAAGCCTCCGACTAAAATATAACAACCTTTGGGAACTTAAATACACACTGGTGTTCAGTGAGTGGACTCATTTGCTGTTTCAAGTAATTTAACTCTGGAAGTTTGCATATTAGGAAAACAACATTGTATCCTTGGTGCAGTCCCAAACAGCCCTGTCAACGGTGCCCAGCCAAGGCACACGGGGCTTCCTTGCTTCTAAAATATTCAACAAGAGTCTCATTGTAAAGGTGGATGGACCCAGTGTGATTTCTGTATTGCAGGACAGGAGCAGTATTTTGCTACACCTCCCCTAATTGCATATGGAACGGTAAGAGGCACATAATGTACCCCCGGCTACAGTTTGCTTTGCAAACAGTGATAATACAGTGACGTGAGCCCTGTCTCGTGGGCCACACAGTTCTTGCTTACATGTTTCCGCTAAATTTAGTGTTTGATGTGAGATGCCGCCCCTTTTGACTTTGCAACATGTAATTTCGTTTCCTCCTCCCCACTGAAGACATAAAACGCCTGCAGTAATTATTCTTTGCCAACTGTTAATGCAGCAGAAACTGCATGTATAATGTAACAGTCAGGAGGCCTGCACCTTACGAAGCAGCCGCACCGATGGGTTTTAAACAGTATGAATGATAGCTGCTTCGAGGCACTCCTGCTTTCATCCGGAAGGTTGAAACCTATTCAGCGGCTTCCCCTTGAATTCGTGTTTAACCGCTTTTCACTTGCCCCGTGTCTCTGATGAGTTAGATAAATCAATAAGTGTATGACGTTGTCTATTTCTGCCAACACCTTCATTTGCACTCCTAGGATATTCAGGGGCTGGAAAAAGCAGTCTTTTTTTCATGTTAATATATTTCTCTGTTAGGAGCATAGATTAGAAAACATTGATTCGCTTTGCCTATTCTCTGCCTTTCAGCCCACTTGTGCTATCAAACGTTTATCTACAGGTAGCAGAGCCTGCCAAAAGCCCGTGTTGACATGTTCTTCCCAAAGCCCCATAGTGGCTACTTCTAGGGCCAAGCGAATCAGCTTACAGCAGTGAGAGATCTGGTGAGTGGAGATTTGGGCAAGCCCTGGAGAAAGAGTTGCAATATGAGTGGTTTTCTCGCTCTGCAGGACATTAAAACAAAGAGTTATCATCTCCCCGGTCCTCTCCAACAGATGATCTAGGATGTCTCCTTTAGAACGCTTGGCTATGAAAACCCGAGTGCGGCCCATAGGGTGGGCATGCAGCAGGCCAGCAGGTAATAAGTGAAGGAGACCCACACTTTCCAGACAAGGCAACACATGGTAATCTGGAAGTGTACTGGACTTCCTCTAGTCACAAGCTGGATTTGGCAGCTGGAAATGTAAGTACCGTGAGGCAAGAAAAGAAAGATTGGCAGCGTGTCAGATGGGCCTTGATCAGCCTCACTGCTTCATGATCACGACTCTATGCAATAATTTGACACAGTGCGGAGCCCTGAAAAAGGGAGTTTTGTGAAAGGATCCTAGAAGCTTGCTGCCATAACAAGAATGCCTAAACGTTGAGGACTAATCGCAAGTGTAGCCATGGCTCGGTTGCATAAAAACCTCAAAAGGGCATAATTTGACTAAGATTAATTGATCAAAAATACTTAGCCAAAACCAAACCCTGGACCCCAGGGGCTTTTACATTTTTAAATAGCAAATGGCTTGCAGAATGTATTTTACCAAACCCCTTTCTTTTCTGTAGAGGTCTTACTCCATGGCACTAACTAAAAAAGGAGGAGGCTTGATTAAGATTACTTCAAGAAACCATCCACTTGGCATTGGCATTGGGAGACTGTGTATGTTTCTGAGGGGACCAGGAACCGATGTGTCAGGTGCACATCTTTAAAAGGGTATCACTGATCAGTTTGTCACTTGCCAAAATCCCCTTTTCCCATTTACTCTAACATTTATGCACTGTCCTGTTTTTTAATTGAACAATGTTAAGTCTTTTGATCTTTGAACTAGCCATACTTTTGGTCAGTTTTAACTCAGACAATTTTGCGCCTAGTTGTTCTCCAGTGATGTGAGAAATTCTTCACTGATCTTTAGCGATGTTCCCTCTAATTATTCTTCCTCTTGTGTGGCAGCGGAGCGTTTGCGTGCACACTTTTTTTGACTTCTCCACAACCGAGTGATATGATGGGCAACTATGCAGGTGAACCAGGTACTGCTTAAAAGTAGGTAGAGAGAGGAAAGGAACCCCCTTTGACAAACCACCTTTTCCCATCTACCCTAGAGTTCACTTTTTTAAAGTGTGCATTTTATACCACATTTTCCCAATGATATTGACTTAAACGTGTTAGGTTTAGATACTGTCGAGACTGATAGCTCACAAAAGTGACCAATACTTCCATCATAGACACTGTAGATATCACTCTTCTGGAACAAAAATCAATCATAAGAAAGGTCTGGAGTATTCTTCGTTTTTCATATGTATAAAAAACTACTCATCACTTCAAGACACAAATAAGTGCAACAAGAGGAACTATGCCCATATGAAAATGTGCCACAGCAAACATATCGATAATCCGAATTAATATGCCAGCCAAAAAATTAAGCATCTTGGAACCAGGGACAGGATCTAGACGTATTATCAAAATATTTATCTCAAATGCCTGTGACACAAAATAAGGCAATCAACAGCACAGGAAAGAACGGTGTAGTCATACCATTTCTCGGTGTTAGGAACATGACAAAATGTATTCAGGAATATGTAAAGATAATCTGTGATTTCACTTTACACGAAGAGCAAGCACTACAATGCCTTTGCTTGTCTACCAGTCACTGTGCCACTGCATACCTGACTGTAGATCACTCTGAACAGAACTGTTCTTCTGTTAGTAGGTTACATAATATGTGCCATGAAAGACCTGCAATTTACTGGGATGTATAATCTTTCAACATGAGATACTAGTCCACAGGAACACATTCATGGTCACTGCCTCTCACTGTATTTCTCTGCTTTGCTCTCCTTTAGTTCTCACTCTTCTCATATACTTACCCTTCCCGTTTTCTCATACGTTTGTTATCTATTTCTAACACACTCCATAGTTTCTTTTTTTCAGTTCCATGTTTTACTCCCACTTGTTGACTGGCACACAGACACTGTTGCTGCTTGGGCCTCTTTACATCTTGAAATGAACAATTCAAATCACAGAGAGAGTGAGAAAACATGACATGGATCCTGGACAAATTATGATTTCCTTGAGTGCATTACAAAGTTTACAGATTCAGGCCACATCTAGATTTCAGAAGTGGGAAAAATTAGGTGTTCTATGTTATCTACTTCTCTTATTCAGGCAAAGCAAAACAAAATAAATCAAGATACAAGCTACATGGAAAGACTGTTGTAGGGCAGGCGGCGCAGTGACAGCCCTGCTCCTACACATATAGCCGCCTTTAGCAGATGAACAGCAGCTCAGTCTTTTTTTGTGTGTATTGCAGAATTGCTTACAAATCCCATCCTACAGTGCTTTCAACTCAACTTTTTGCTCTGTGAGGAGAGGTGGGGGGTGGGAGGGGGAGTTGAGCTAGGGACAAAGCTGCAGACTTCGGAAATGGGGAACCATGATTGAGGCCTGGAGTCGGCTCAACATCCTGTGATTCTGGCTTGCAAACGTAATATCGCCATGACTAAAATATGAATGTGACCTTGTGTATTGTAAATGGTACTCATGTAAAGTGCTCCAATACCTTTGGTCGGGTTCGCTCCATATACAACTCCAAAAAACTAAGGAGACAGACTCATCAAGGAATGAGTACTTGACCTGCCTGTCTCCCATCAAGGCATTGGAGCCACTCGCCCTCCCCGCTGATTTAGGAACGAGCTCCACTGCAGGTGTTCACATTCCTCTCAATGGTCACTTGAAATAAAAAACGGATATCTCCTTACAAACCTAAGCTACTCTGAGGTACCTCTTTTATACACAGTGACTGGGTAGCAGACACCTACAGGCCCAGTCTCCATCCACAGAAACACTGCTGGCTAGTGGGTGGCATAGATGAGCATCACCTGAGTCTCCTGGCCTTGAAACATAGCATATCAGTAAAAAAACATATGGAATTGACTTTGCATGCCTCACTCACTTCTCAGTTGAGAGAAAGGAGGAGTCACTTCAAAGGCTTCGCCGAAGCATTTTATAGCAGTAAGAGTTTAAGGGGCTGCATCTCTCTCCATGCGCGGAGGGAAAGCACATTGTGCGCACCCGCTCAAGCGCCCAGCTCAGAGGGAATGATGATCCTTAGTGAGTTCTCTGGCTTGCATCAAGGACAGAGTCTGGAGATTCTGAGGAGATTTGTCTGCTACAGGTGGTGAGAAGTCCATATATGGCCTGCTGTTTGTACTGTGCATTTCTATTTACCTCTCATATTGGCATAGAAGACATTTGTGCAGTGTTAAAATTGCAAGAAGCTCATCCATGAGCAAAATCACTTACCAGGAAATACTTCGCTTGAAATCAAACTGTTGATTGTAATTTTGAAACAGAAGAATGGATTCCTTAATACTGTATGCAGTTGCTTTGTACCTTAATGATTGGACCGTTACAAGATAAAACGTTTTGATGATATGACAAGCGCAATACTAGTCCATAAAGTTACACCTCTGTCATAATCTCCTGAGTCAAGCCCCACCATCAGCTCATGACTGTTTCTTAGCACTGATGAAAGCAAAATGCCCGATTCCAAGTAGGGCTGAACAGGGTGTTGTATTTACCACACCAAGTAAATAGTGATACCCCAGGACAGAGTGAAGTACAGTATTTGTGGAAAGTGCTTTCTATTCTAAGTTCATCTCAGGATGAAGCATACTGTGCTGATTTTGTATTTACTGCACAAGAATCTGTATAATTTTGCCTTGTGTCACTGTTTATCCCAGATAAATGTTGGCATTTTTTAACTGGCAAATCTGTCAAATGAAAACAATGGGTGTAGTGTCTTGTAACTAAAAGAACGCTGCTACTCATTTGGTTCCCACTGCACACTGTAGGCCTGTGACATAAGCATTGGAGAGATGAGTTGAAGGCAGACTTAGAACGTTGAGTTCTGACTTACACACAGAAAAATAAAGACATGTACAACTGTTCTCCGTGTGTGGTATGGTTATTGTAGAGAACCTTGGCTGGCAGGACGCTACAACTGGCTACGAGATAGGGGATAAGAAGCCCCTACACTAAAAGCGCTCTTCCAGAGAGTTTTCTGTGGTCCAGCAAATTGCTTGTGCATGCCACGTGTGCTAAAGCAGAAGTGCAGAACCGACGCTGGCACCGGTGTAGTCACAGCACAACGCCAGCCTGTATAAAGCACTTAATGAAAAAGAAAGCAACATTGGAAGTCTACGTGTCAGGGGCCATGAATTAAATGAAACAGCTGTGAATAAAAGGTACTGTGCCATTGCACAAATTAATGCCATACGCTATACGGAGTAAGAACGCTAATGGCTGAGGGACGGCTTATGAAAGCAGTGCACAGCCATAGTTCAGTACAAGTCAAACTGAAATTCATGTGCTATGAAGCAGAGAATAACCAGGTGTTTGTGAAGATGACCACATATCGTAACATTATCTGCTTTCAT
The DNA here is from genome assembly GCF_964204655.1 of Triturus cristatus. Classification (NCBI taxonomy): domain Eukaryota; kingdom Metazoa; phylum Chordata; class Amphibia; order Caudata; family Salamandridae; genus Triturus; species Triturus cristatus. Next base: position 1,196,580,023 of record NC_140591.1, read on the forward strand.
GGACTAGTAGTGTACAAGGTTTATCTATTTACCGAAACCATCAACGACTCATCAATCACAACGTGCTGTGGAGCAACCGGGGGTTGTGCTAGCAGAGTTGTCCCCAAACAAAGCTGAGAGTCTCCTACAATAAGAAATCGACGTTGCCCATGAGGGACATCAAGGAATAGTTGCCACTGAGAGAGCTCTCTGCGATCAAGCCTGGTTTCTGTATCTCAATAAAAGGTCATAAAAGAGTTGTAGACTTGTCACAAATGCAACTGCCTTTCCTCTCAAGTTATTCAGCAATCTTTCAAGCTGTCAGATTGCCACATCGTGCCTGGGAGAAAATTGCTATTGATTTCTTTGGTCATCTTGAGAATGGTCATATTCTAGTTATTGTCTGTGAATACTCCCATTTCCATTGGTAGAAGACCTTTCATCCACTACACATTAAAAGGTTATCCAAATGTTAGAAGGGGATATACATGGGATATACCTACAATCTTAAAATCTGACAACAGCACGCCTTTTAGTAGTTCAGAATTAAAAAACTTTCTAAATCACCTCAATATAAAGCATCAGAAAAGCACTCCTCTTTGGCTCCAGGCCAATGGTCTGGTAGAACGGTTCATGCGCACTGTAAAGAAAGCTGTTCAGCGTGCTGCACTGGAGAAGCTCAACCTTAAAGTTGTTTTGAACACTACTCTTCAAGCTTACCGTTCGATCCTTCACTCAATGACAGGGGAAAGCCCTGCAACTCTTATGTTTGGAAGTGTCATTACGACCAAGCTGCCCTAATGGACCAATCTCGGATCCAAAAATAAAGAAGATATTCATGCTACAGAATTTATCACAAACAGAAGATGGACATATATGCTGACATACAACCCCATTTAGTAATGTCAACTTTACAAGAGACGATCAAGTACTTGTCAACAACACAGAAAAATAAAGTCTGGTGCTTCTTTTGAGGCTGAACCCTTTACCATCCCGAATACCAAAGGACACATGGTGATGGCCCAGCCTCTTGGGAAGTCACTTTCAAGATGTGGCCCATCGCTCACCAAAAATCGATGTCCAGGTAGAGACAGATGGTTGATGACTCTGCTGACAATTCTACCTCGCCTATGCAAATCACTGACACTTTGACTGCTAGTTCCTGGTTTCCAGTGACCCAATCAGGACTTGTGATTCAGGCGCCACAACACCTAATTAAAGAATTGTAATTGCCTGTATTTCTATTTTTACTTGTGTATTTATTCATGTATTTCATTTGTGTATTTATTTACTTATCTATCTATTTTGCAAATTTATAACTTTTAATTTAACAAGCAGGAGATGTAGTGTCTTGTAAATAAAGAACGCTGGAACTCATTTGGTTCCGACTGTACACCGGTAGGCCTGTAATGTAAACGTTGAAGAGATGAGTTGAAGGCAGGCTTAGCATGTTTATTACTGACTTACACGTAGCAGAATAAAGACATGTACAACTACTCTCTGTATATGGCGTGGCTATTGGTGAGTACATGGGCTGGCAGGATGCTTCAGTGGGGTTGTGATAACTATTACATAACTTGGAATTGCGATCCCTGCATAAGCTCCCATTTGCACAGATATTGAAATTGAACCCCCTACTCAGAATTAGGAGCTGACGTATTGGCTTCTCCTCTTGATAAATGAGTCTAGGCTGTGTTTAGCCTAGTGTCATGTCATTTTATGGTCAGAGGTTGTGGTTACATCAGCAACAAATATTTAAGGTGACCTCTTTTTTCCCAAATAAGCATGGCATGTACTTTGGGTGCAGTATAAACTGCTTCTCTGATCCTCTGTGGTAACTCTTCTGTCACAAAAAAGCAGCCACATCAGAAGCTTAATGAAGGAAGTTCTAAGTAATAGAAAGTAATGTATGCACAGCAAGACTATATCTATTTGGATTTATGAAGCACAGTTAGGTAGCCAGTGACAAACATTTGTGCATAATACCAGGCCACTCTGATTCCTTCTGTGGAGTATGGTGCCAAAGCTTTTTGAAGTTTTCTTTTATTGAAACTTGCTCATGTTGAAGTTATAGGCAAAACCAAAGGGGATGATGGACGGAGCATTTGAATCAATGTAAACACTCACCCCCAGTCAACAGATCTGGGTTTAATCCATCATCATTCTTTAGCTCACTCCGCCACCCCAGTTCAGACATGGCCATATGCAAATCAGTCTGACCCTGTGCCTCATGGGAACAGTCCAGCCCGAACTGCCAAGCCATGTCTTCCCTGGACCGGAAACAAGCATCCTGGGACCGGTTTCTGGTTCATAACCCTCATCAGCCAGGCTATCTTGAATCCAGTGGCAAAGTGAGCAAAGGACCCACGTCTGGGCATACCCTGCCAACTTAGGGTGACCAAAGCAAAACCAAAGGGGATGATGGACGGAGCGTTTGAAGCAATGAAAACACTGACCCCCAGTCAACAGATCTGGGTTTAATCCATCATCATTCTTTAGCTCATTCCGCCACCCCAGTTCAGACATGACCATATGCAAATGAGTCTGACCCTGTGCCTCATGGGAACAGTCCAGCCCGAACTGCCAAGCCATGTCTTCCCTGGACCGGACAAAAGCATCCTGGGACCGGTTTCGGGTTCATAACACTCATCAGCCAGGCTATCTTGAATCCAGTGGCAAAGTGAGCAAGGGACCCACATCTGGGCATACCCTGCCAACTTAGGGCGACCAAAGCAAAACCAAAGGGGATGATGAACGGAGCGTTTGAAGCAATGTAAACACTCACCCCCAGTCAACAGATCTGGGTTTAATCCATCATCATTCTTTAGCTCACTCCGCCACCCCAATTCAGACATGGCCATATGCAAATCAGTCTGACCCTGTGCCTCATGGGAACAGTCCAGCCCAAACTTCCAAGCCATGCCTTCCCTGGACCGGAAACAAGCATCCTGGGACCGGTTTCGGGTTCATAACCCTCATCAACCAGGCTATCTTGAATCCAGTGGCAAAGTGAGCAAGAAGTTTTAGGCAAGATATATGTTACATTGCATCTGTAATGAAGTGTTCAACAATTGTTAAAGACAGGACATCATCTAAAGAGAATTATTTTGGTGTTCTTGCTACATATTTGTTTTCCCTTTTCATTCCCTGCCTAATTCTCCTTCCTCCTGTAACAAACCAAAACTTAGGGAGTGTTCAGGTGCATCATGGATCAGAAAGTACAAGTCTACTGGCCATAAAGAGCCAATGCAGTGCACATGGCGCTCTTCACGCTGTCTTGTCTCACTGTATGAATAAGTCAATCCAGTGGCTTGCTCAGTTTCACCTTAAATAGTTAAATGAATTCATGTTTTGTAGGTGTAAGAAAGTGGATTATTATTTGGTGTGGGTGATTGCCCACACAAGAATGTATAACATTAATTTGTCATCTTGAACCCCAATAGTCACTAAATTGACCTGAGCTCAACCCCTTGGTAGCTATGGCACAGACTAGACTGGCTTAACTTAGGGCAATGTTTAAAGTATTTATGCAGAACAGCAACTGTAATAACATGGATATGGAGATATGAATTTGTAAAGTTTTAACTAAAAATAGTGGCAAAATAACTAAGCTTGGAAGGGTGGTACTTAGTAAACTCACGGCTTGGTTAACTGAATCCAATACGCTATCAGATCTGCAATGCGGATTTAGGAAAGGAAGGGGTACCACTGACCAGTGCCTGAATCTGCACCTATTAATTGGAAAGTACACCATCGCCAAGAAGGGAACACTGTACGGCGTTTATGGATCTTTCCTCGGCCTTTGACCGAGTGAATAGATCCAAGTTATGGGCTATACTTATCAAACTAGGTGTAGATGGAAACATTGTCCATTTCCTTGCCGATTTGCATAGGGATTTGACTGCCACAGTGAGGTACGATCAAAGGAGGAACTGTACCAAGGGAATATGCATCGCTAATGGTGTTAGGCAGGGATGTATTCTGGCTCCCCTACTCTTTACCCTTCATATCAATAACCTGGATCAAGTCTTAGGGGAAGCCAGTAAAGATATTCCGCGTGTGGGGGAGCGATTGATTGTATATAGAGCAAAATGTACCTCCATCGCAATTTACGGCTCGGATATATGGGGATTTAGAGAAGCAAAGGAAATCCACGTCGTTGAGAATACAGTTTTAAGAAACCTGCTATCGGTGCCACAATCCACGCCAACATATATAATTCACCAAGAGATTGGGACAGGCTTTGTGGAGGACTTAATTGCAATAGCACCTCTACTAAAAAGGATAGCAACTTAGTTAAATCCTGAACTTGAAATGAATCGTGAAATCATGAGAGATTGCTTAGTTCTAGATCGAGCTAGTAGCATTCCTTAGCTGTGTCATGTTAAAAGGCTGTCAGAGAAACTGGGACGGCCAGAACTATTTAATTCCCCAGACAAATTAGTAAAGGGTGATATGCAGTGGGCGAAGAAATCCTATTTATATATGGCATTCATGGAAAGAGAAGAAAGGGAGTTGGCAAAACCAACGGTACGTGCCCATCAATTGCTAAAAACGTCCTGTGCAATTGAACCTTATTTGAATGTGGTAACCAACTCTAACCACTGCTTTCTCCTGGTAAGATTTAGGCTGAACCAGTTACATTTTCTCCTTGCCGATCCTTCGGGATGGAGAAGGGTGGAGGACCTTGGAGTTTGTTCGTGACAATTTCTCCACCCAGGATACATTGCACTTTGTTTTATTTTGCGAGCACTTTTTGCACAGTCGGAAATGTTTTATCCTCCCAATTTTAAAGGACAAAGGATTTTTACAAGAAAAACCAGCACTTATATATGTACAGATGCTGTCCAATGTCTGGGAAATTTTCAGTATAACGAGTTTCCTTACTGCAGCAGTTAGAATAATGAGGAAAAAAGTGAGAGTGATTCCTATGACCTAGTTTACATTAATTAAATTTTAATAAATCAGGGTTTTTAATGTTGTATTTTAAATTGTTTGTCTTTGTTTATTCTATGTTTATAATTAGTGCAATATTATTGTTGTTAACAAATGTCACATTAATATTAATATTTTTTGTATAGATTGCTTTTATGGTTTTAATTAACCGAATAAAGTACTTTTTGACTTGACTTGAAAACTAAGCCCTAGTGATAGTCTATCTAAGAGGTAGACAAGGACCTTAGTGCAATTTAAGGCCGACTGCGATGAAGCATGGATCAGATAAACTGAGTGGGTTCATCTCGGTCAAAGATTGCACCTTCTTAGGTAGTTTTATTTTTACAGAGCTCAAAAATCTCTAACGGGACAAGCCTGCAGCTATATCCAATGGAGTTGCGAACACCCTTGCTGCAAAGTCCTGTTGACACTCTGGAGGTCCTAAAAATCCAAAACTAAGTCCCAACATTTCGGGGTTTCTGGAGCAGTTCCTCGTCGTCACTTCTGAGGATCTCAGGACCTCAAGGTCAGCTCCTAGGAACCAGTACTACCCCCAGCTGGGTCCAGGTCAAGTCCAGTTCGAATTGGTCAACTGGTCACTTCAGGAACAAGCATTTAAAATGCAATAGGTCTGGCAATGACATTACTTTGAGTTATTGGCATTGTAAATGTCATTGTTTTTTTCCCTTTGTGAAGCATTAATGAAATGGTGTAATGCAAAATGGCAATAAATCACTTTGTTGTATTTGCGAAATCTATTGCATTGCATTTGTACTAGTGTGAGTTTTGTATTGTAAATGGTACTGGCTTTTATTAATGATTTTTATTTTTATCAAATTAATCTAATGCATTAAAAATGGTAATACCCACTCATTTTGGAATAAGGACTCTGAGTGGATATTACATATACCCATGTATTGTTCTTATGATTGCAGTTACAGGTGTGAGATCACTATCACTGCAGATATAGGTGTGATATTGCTATTACTGCATATATAGATGTGGTATCAGTATTCCTGCAGATATAGGTGTGTGATCATTATTTGTTTAGGTAGGTGTTAGATTACAAACACTGTAGATACATGTGTGCGGTCACTTAATTGAAAGTTATCACCTCAACCTTGGCATGCTATTTAGCCCTGACACCCCTCTTTTGAACATGTGATCTAACATAATCTCTCCGTGCAGAGCTAGAATCTTTTGTTAGAGCCATACCACACAAATAAAATGCCACTGTAATGCCATAGTAACAAGGACTTCTTGATTTAAATGCAAGACGAAGTGTACCCTGCGCCCAGTCGGAAATGCCTTCTGAATAACCCAACCAAAATTCCTTTTCTGGGATAAACCCTGGATTTGTAACACTTCTGTATTGCATTTTGGTGGGGGTGAATACAAGCGAAAATGGGCAGTCGTTGAAAGATGGATGTTCTGTTTGTTAAGTTGTGGGCGTCTGATTAGTAGCATGTTCAGAAAGGAGCCAAGACCGCGGGAATTATGCAATTCTACCACCGCAACGTTAACTGTATAAATAGGTATTTACTGCAGTAGCCGCATAAGCCACCATCTCCTGCACAATGCGCATACAAGTTACAAAACGTAACACGTGCAGCGCAGTGGCATAGCCAGGTGGCAAAAATTAGCCCACCTTGTCAGAAAGATTGTAATCCTTGGTTGTCATGCAATCCCTGTGGCATGCAAATCGCTAAGCAATCACAAGAGGCTAGTCTTATAGGCGGAAGAATGATGCCCAAAGAACGCTTAGAAAACAACAGTGAACTAAAACAATTTATGAGCACACCAAACAAATACAGTAGTTCATTACAGGGCATCCTAACTCTAATAACTGAATTCGACCCACAACTGCAGCATGCCGCTGCCACAGGCCACTGGACAGGCCAACGTAAAAGACCGCCATTACGATCAAACCAGCGGCCTCGCAGACGAAGATGCACGCAACAGTTAAAATAAGCTAGGCCACGGCTCCAGGCTTGAGGCCCTTGCCGAGAGTAGGAAAATAAACACCAAACCCCATGTAGAACAAAAGCAATTTGACAGAAGACAGTGCCTGACATTTGACCTCCTTCTTTGAAGCACCAGCCGAAATGGAGACGTGGCAGGATAAACACCGAATGTTAAGCATATTTACTAATTGCTCTGACTTTTCCGACTCACCAAAAACCGGTTCGCCAGTGGGTTGGGACCTACAGGTTGGGATAAGCTGAGCTAGACTATCCTGTGAAAACTGCACTGTTCACCGGGATTAGAAGAGATTGGGGAAATGGCATAGAGGGAGACTCTGAAGAATATTCTACCCCAGGATGCAGAAGCCTCTTGGCATATGCCAGCATGTGGGCGCTATGAAGGCGCCTCATCAGCCTCACAGCAAAACGCTGCCTCAACACCTCACCGTGTAGCAGCCACTCCCTGGTGAGCGCTGCCCTGTTGGACAACAACTGTGCCTGAAGGGCAAAGCAAAGATTCGCCATTTTCTGCCGCCCCCACTTACGCATAACGCAGCGGCCCGCATATCACCGACATAACATTGACCGTACTCCGGCATATGGGAGCGGTCCGTTTGAACTCCTATACAAGTTATGCAAAACTCTATTGCCGGCCCCCATCATTGCACAGACGGACGTGCCCCCCACATTTCGCCGCGGCATTAGCCCTCATCTATTTTACTCGAGATGTTTGGCATGAGTAATTAATGTCCCCATTCATCTCGAATGCCCCTACATACGGGCACGGCACCCGCCTATTGCTGCGCCTCGTACGAGCTGCCTCTCTCCGGGATACAGGCACGGCCCCTTCCAGCGCCGATACAGCGGTGAGCCGCCATTACCGCTGCCCCCTACATACCCCCGACATTACTGGGGCGGCACCCGCTTATTCCGTCATAGCAGCGAGCCCCTACAAAATGCACCGCTTAAAACATTTGCCGAAATAAAGTTTTCTTGACTGACTAAAACTAAAATTAAACACTCCCAAAATGTGGGCAGACATGCTACGCCTAGGCCCCCTCAAACCTCCCGTGCCACACTCAGCACACCGCCAACTGGAAACCTCTCTCCTCGTCAACGATGCGCCTCTCCAGCTTGCTTCACGATGCTACTGAAGCTCAGGCTGTAGTCCGAAGGGACAAAGGGAACAAAACCCCCCGGGGCACAGCCTTAAATACATGCTAGGTTTCGTTTCTTGTAAGTTTCATTTCTCCGTGCCTCACGATGACATCACCTCAGCCAGCCAACCCCTTCCTTGTCCAGGGGCCCCGGAGGAGGTTCAGCCCCGTGGCGCTACTAAGGGCGCCCCTCCCCTAGGTGCGGGGGCGCCTGTTCATAACAACAAAGAAACATGATGTATCACAACATGCCTACCTTCACGACAGCCGAAAGCAGACGATTCAGTCCGGATGGGCTGGACGAAAATAAGAAAGGGCGGTAACCAAAAAGGCTCCGTTTCTATCAGAGGCCTCCGTTTTACATAAATGATGACGCCAGCCAATGAAAATGAGGGGCAGGGCTTCAAGTCCCCTTCTAACATCTCCACATTCACAATATGTCTCGCAGACCGAGCACCGCATGCGCGCTTCAACGCTAGGCGAGACCAAAAAATTATCAATAAGGTTGTCAAGGCAAGATAGGTTTCTGTTATTTCTTAGGAAAAAATTCCAATCAGACCATGGTTCATTATTTTGCGTATTTATGATGGTGTTGTCACTCTATCCGTGAGAGTGAGTGAAAGGACAAACTAACAGCCAACACGTGTTTCACCCCTTACATGGCCATCCGGCCCGGGACTTCCTCAGGGCTGTACATACGTATATTTAATTAAGACATGTGGAAAGGGGGGGGGTGTAGTGTGTCCCCGTGGCAGACAGGAAAGGGGATAGTAAGATCGGTGTGAAAGGCAGAAGAAAAAAGGGGAAGAGACGGAAAAGGAGGAGGGATTGTAAGGGGGAGGTAAGGTTGGAAGTGATTTTTTTAGTTATTATGCAAACAGCGGGGGGGTTTGTGGGCCATGGAGGAACGGAGCATAATGGATAACGCACAATATTATAGATAGTAATGTAGAGTAATTACTCACCATAATTGTGTAGATAGAAACCAACACAAGCGGTAGGGGAAGCACGGAAAGTTCAAGCAAGGGAGAGTTATGAGAGGTCAAGGGGGAGTATAGAGAGGGAAAGTAGAGAAATAGAAAGAGTAGAGAAGTGGAGAAGTGGAGAAACGAGAAGAGGCAAAGAGAGAAAGCAGGAGGCATTTAGTGGCAATTGGTACATGTGTCCAGTCATTTTACATCCGGTCAAAAACCGATGGTGAGAAAGTCAGTATAAATTGTATGTCAGTATACAATATGAATAGCAATAAACATGAGGAGGCACTTAATGGAAAGGCAAGGTTTGTAGGTGTGTAAGGGTATAGGTAGGCTGTCCGGTTTTAGGTTTAAACCTATAATAACTGATAAAACCCCACTGAAAGAGAAATAGCCCTCACCAGTGAAATCAGATAAACACTGAAAAAACACATGCACAACCGCAAACTAAATGCCATTCAAAGAAAGGAAAAAGAGAGTGAAAGAGTCCTTTGTTTCTTCCTGGAGGAGCCAATACAATGTAACTTTGTTATACAAGCTAGCAGTAAGAAAGACTGGGCTAACATTATTCTGCTTGAGTTTTGTTGTTTAGGGATGTCACTAAAATAGTGTTTCTTCTTCCCTTTGCTTTTTTCAGTTGTGTGGTCTTTGGTCTAAAGATGCAGGGTTTAGAAGCATGTTTTAGGTCTTGTTTAATTATTTTATAAACTGTAGAGAGTCAGGAAATATCAAAATCATATTTGATATTTTGACTGTGTTTAATTCTTTCACTGATAGGTAAAATGGCTGCTTGCATAAGAATCTTTTCTAATATGTGTCATCACATTTACCCACAGAGAATGGGTAAAAACCCTTAATACATCAGCCCCCAGTTTCTAGTGAGTCAGTATTGATAGTAGGTGAATTGCCAACGCCTCTGGCTTTAAACATTCAATGCAAGGTATAGTGACAAGTATATGTGAAAAGAGCGCTATAACCAAGCATCTTGGATAATGGTGAACACATGACACCAGACTTTTGGAAAACATGGAACGCAGTGTCACTTGGAATGCTCTGCAAAAAAGGTTCTCTCCAAGTTCAACAAAGATTGGAGTGATATTGGACCACCATTTGCCTTGTTAATCACGAGCGGAGACTTCCTGGACATAACTCATTGCCGCTACTCCTCGCCGGACCCGCTTTGCGGGTCCCGCTTCGCTGCCTCTGCCTCCTGGACACCTGCGGGGCTTCTCCAACTGCTGCTGGGCTTGTCTGCCTCCTGTGCCTCTCGCGAACTAACAGCGGTGCAGCTGGTGCGATTGCGTGCGCACAAACGGGACCACAGGGCTGCGAGCTGACCCACAGGGACTCAGTGTACCAGGAGTCCCTGCGCGAGGTCCAGACCCGCAACACCTGGGTCGCTCTCCCTGCCTGCCCCGCCCACGCTACAGCTTATTGCGGGCCACTGTCCCCGCTGCGCGGGAGCGCGCGGGAGCGCCCGGGGCTAAGCCCGGGCAAAGGGCGGGCCGTCTGTGGCCGTCAGGGGCCAAAGGAGGCCGGGCTGGGCCATACCCCTTACTTTTAACTTTCCATTCTGACTAAGGTGATGCCCTCGCCAGGACCACGTGAAACTCCATTAAGGGAGGGGGGTAGCAACACAGGGACACTGGACAGCTACTTCAAATCTGCTAAAGGAGACGCAGACAAAGAAAATTCCCTGGAGAGACGTAGGGCGGTGCGGCGACGCTCCATTGAATCTATGAGGAGCAGACCCTTGACAGAGATTATCCCGCATTCTATGCCCCAAGAGGAAGGTACGCCCCTCAATAGCTCAAATCCTCTGACACTTGAGGATCTCCCCCTCTTATTTCGGGAAATGTCTAGTTCCCCTGGGTTGGCCCCTGGAAAGATCACAGACACAACTCCTCCCAAGACATGTGCTACCCCCGTTAACTTGGTTACTCAAACTTCCCCTGTCCATGCAAATAAGAAAAGTAAGCCAAAACAAAGTGTTGTGCGGGAACTGCACAGGCCCCCACCAAGTAAACGTAGTAGGAAGTCAATGGGGGGGGGGAAAGCCAAACTATTCCACCTAGATTTTGGCAAAAAAAATACAAACTTACTTCAATCTGGGAGGGACGATGAGACTGTGCCTATTGCTTCTCCCTCCAAGTCCCCCGGCTGCAATATAGCTGTCACTAATAACGGCCCAGTGGACAACACACCTAACATAAATCCCCCCCTCATATCTATAGGGAGTATAGAATCCCTACTTTATTCCCTTCTGCAGCCCATCAGTGATAACCTGAAAAAAGTGGAGATTAGGCTCACTCTACTAGAGACATCTCTTACTACCTTGAACACCTTAGTTAGTAAGCAATCCAATAATATGGGACCTCATCTCCCTGCAGGAGATCCTCCTAAAATAGGAATCCCACAGGGTGTTAATAAGGTCCCCTCTCAGAGCGTGCCTACTGTCCCCCCCCTGCAGCCACTAATGGCTATTCCAGTCCAGGCACCGCGCAGTAACTTAAATCATAGGCCTTTACAACCAATAGACTCTGTTCCTCAAAGCTCCCAGTTAGGGATTAACGGCGGCTATCAAGAAGCCGGTAGCGCCCCTCTAAATTCCCCGAGCCGGCAAGCCCCAAGACTACGGAGACCAGATCTGCCGCCAGAGGCTAATAGTCTAACGGTGGTCCTAGCAGGTGCCCCCCAGTTAAGATCAGGGGAAAATGAAGACTACCAATCCCTAAAGAAAAAGGTTATTAAATGGCTAAATTTGAACCGACCCCTACCATCTCGTTTTAACAATGAGATTATTATGGTCAGAAGGGTCCCTTGGCTAGGGAAGACCAGAAAAACAATAATAGGGGATTGCATCCTGGTAAGTTTTAAGGATCCGGGCACTGTATTGCACATCTGTGAAGGAACAAATAGATCACTGGATTCCACTATTCAGACCCTCCCAGTATCCTTCTTTTTCCCCCCTATCCGCATGCACCATGTTCCATCGCAGGATGAGTGGATAAGGGTGGAGCATAGATGCAGACACAAGGACTATGTACAACGCCCAAATACCCAATCGCAGGATGCACCGTATTTTCATTTCAACCGCTTTAATTGTTTGACTGGTCTGGATGGGGTTGATTGACTTTCCGCTAACACGCCAATGACCCAAGATTGTGGCTTCTGTAGCCTTTCCAAGCAACTCACCCCGATTATTGGTAAAATGCATGGGTCACTAAACAACCCAGTGTTCATGGATGATCTATCTGCCCACAATGTTGCCAATGCCTCTGGAATATTGAATGAGCCAACACTTGTGGAGAATGGCTCCAGTGGACTTTTCGAATCCTTGGTCCCTACTGTTGGTAATGCGCCAGAACTCCCGATTGCAGTAGAGTCTGGAACCATCTCCTCTAACTCTCCAGACACGGCAACTAATACTCCTGATCATCTGAGGCTGATTTGCTGGAATGTTGCTGGATTGGCTAATAAACTGGGTGACCCGGACTGGGCAAATTATATCGAGTCTGGAGACATATGTATGTTCCAGGAAACCTGGGCCAGAAAGGACTATGGTCACCAAGGCTACATGTCATTCTTCATTCCAGCGAGGTGGGAAGGTAAAGGCCGCCCGTCAGGAGGGCTTACGACTTGGGTCGCATCTCATCTGGGCTGTGCGGCAATGCGTTTGCCGGTTAACTCTGAAGATATCCTTGCGATTTCGCTATCATGGCCAAACCAAGTCAAACTTGTGTTCATTAACATTTACTCTAGGCCAATGGGAATTGCTAAGGAATCACCGACCATAGATGAACTCTCCAACTTTATATCTGACTTATCGAGTGATTCATTCTATGTAGTGGGAGGGGACTTTAATTCTCATTTCGAGCCACTCCCTGGCCTTCTAGACGGGTTATCATCGGAGGAAGAGGCCAGATGGGCAGTGCCCTTAGTGGAAGCTCCACCTCCGAAGGCTTGGACCCCACTAGCACTACAAATTACAGCCATCACCCTAAAGTTCGGAATCAGAGCTTGCAATGGCCGAATGAAATCCGACATACCAAGTAAAACCACCTACAACAGACCGGGAAGAGAGTCCCGTCTGGATTATGTCTTGGCCCAAATAGTGAAGTGGCCGAAAATCCGGGATTTCAGGGTTACGGAAAGGACCGATAGTGATCATAACGCGCTTGAGCTTGACCTTGTTCACCCTGGCCGCCAACCTCTCACGACTAACGCGGAAGGGAACAACCCTGTGCTTCTCCTTGATAACAACAGGAGAAGGATCAGGTGGGAGCACCTGGCTACAAGCAAGAATAAACTCCCCATGCTTTATGATGGGATAATCCCCATCTTGGAAACTGTGGGGTGCCTGGACACCGAGGCAAACAATAAAGGTTCCCAGGGCAAATTGTTTAAGGCCCATGTGGACCTCATAAAAGCTGCGGCACCTCATTTCACTTGCAGCTCACGAAAATCAAAAGGGAGGCGACAAGGTAAAACATTATGGTATAACCTAGCTTGCAGAAGGGCAAAAACAGAACTCCTTAGACTAATCAAGGAGGGTCCAGGGGGGGACAGCATTAAACAAAGTAGGCAAGCTTACAAGAAACTCATTGCCCACGCAAAGGTAGAATGGGAGGAAAACCAGTGGGAAGAACTCACCAAGGCTCTAGCGATCCAAAACCAACGTTTGTTCTGGAGGATTGTGAACGGGGGGTCGGGGAACTTACAATCGGCATTAGAGCCCAATATTGCCCCTGGGGTGTGGCAGGCTCACTTCCAGACCCTATACAGTTCTGAGCCGGGAGAATCTCCAGCTCCTGATGAGGTGGGCTGGCCGGACTATGCAGGGGAGCCTATAACGTTGGGCGAGGTCACCGCCGCCATCTCAGGACTGGCTTCTGGAAAGGCGCCGGGACTGGATGGATTACCAGGGGATATGTTTAAACAGGAGCCCACTGTTTGGGCCCCTTACCTTACCGCCCTTTTTAATGGAGTTCTTGGAGGCATGGAAATCCCTAGTACTTGGCTGGGGGCAGAGGTGGTCCCCATCTTTAAAAAGGGCTCGCCTCTCCTCCCAGCCAACTACAGACCAATCAGCTTGATAGATGTGGCACAGAAACTGTTTAGTAGGGTGTTGCTGAATAGGCTCCAGGACTGGATGGAGGAGGTGGGTGCCCTTAGTCCCTACCAGGCGGGATTTAGGAAGGGGGTATCCACAGTGGACCAGGTTTTTAGATTGAACCTGATCTATTGGAGGGCAGCAAAATTCGAGGGCGGTAGTCTGTACACAATTTTTGTGGACCTACGGGCCGCCTTCGATCTGGTGCCCAGGGGGAAACTTTGGAGCGTCCTGGCAGAGATGGGTCTTCCCCCGGACATCCTACTGATCTTACAGAGGCTGCACCACAATAATTATGCCCGAGTGAGGTGCGGGAGGTCGGGGGAACTGACCGATAGATTCCCCGTTGGCCGGGGGGTAAGACAGGGTTGTGTGTTGGCACCGACCCTGTTTTGCCTCTTCGTCAACGGGGTAATCGCCCACCTGAATGCCACTAAATATACTGACGCCCCGAAATTAAATGGCAGCAGGGTGCCTGCAATTATGTTTGCGGACGACACCCTGCTGCTATCCAAAACCCCTATGGGTATACAGAGGATTCTGGACTCCTTTGTGGCCTTCTGCACTGACAGGGGGCTGGAAATTAATGCGGCAAAAACTAAATTAATGGTTTTGAACCCGAGACAAAAATTGCGGCCAAATCCGCAATTGGGAGCTGTACGGCTCGAGAGAGTGGCCACCTTTGAATATCTTGGTGTGACTCTCAACGAAACCATGACCTGGGGATCTCACCAGAGTAGGGCTAACCTTAAACTCACGCAAACTACTGGGGGTATCGCCCGGATGATGACTGGTTCGTCATATCGTCCATTGGGGGCACTAATCCAGATATATAAGGCCCAGGCCAGGGGAGTAATAATGTATGGGGCGGAACTATGGGGCCATACGTCTTGCAGGACCCTGTCCCTAACGGAAAATAAGTTTATAAGACAGATAGCCGCACTTCCGCCCAGCACCCCGGTCCTCCCCCTGAGGCTTGATTTGGGCCTACGACCGTTAGCTGATGAAATAAGCCTGAGACCCATAGCATTCTGGCGTAGGCTGTGGAGTAGCAATGATCTTGCAGAATATCGGGCGGAACTGGTCGAACTTCTGAATCACCCAAAAGTGCTCAATATCCCTTGGGTCAAAAACATCCAAGCCACTTGTATGGAAATAGGGCTCCCCGATTTATGGACTGAGCCAGCGAAAGCCGCACTAAATATTTCCAAAAAGTCCCTGGCTAAAGTATATCACGAACACAAAATAGCCAGGACCCAAGCCACTCAGGCACAGGGTTCCTTATCCTCTGTGTTTCTGCAAAGCAAGGACTTCTATAGGTTTGAGAAAGTACTAGATCCTATTTCCCCCGTACTGGCCCGGAACCTGTTCCTCCAATGGAGATACGGCACATTGCCTTTCCGGTCTTTTACATGCACATGGCCATCGGCTCCCACTACAAAGCATTGTCCGGCTTGTGATGCTACGGAGGAAACTGATTTGCATGTGGCTTTCTTCTGCCCAGCCTACAAGGCAGCACGAAAATACTGGCTCCTTCCGCTGATAAGGAATATGGGCTGCAGGGAATATGCACCAATGTACAGGATTTTGAAATCTGATGTCTCTGGCCCAACTGTCTTCGCGTTAACAAAATTTCTTACCAATGTTTGGCACACACGCAACCGTATTGTAAAGGCGCTGGGTCCCTCTTAGTGATTGAATATGTTTACTGTTTATTGTTGCTACTTTGATAACTGTTGTTTAATAACTTTTTATCCCAAATGCTGATTATTTATGTATTTTATGTTTATGTATATATTTTATCTGTGCTTTTATGGTCATCGACCGAAATAAAGCTATCAAAGTGAAGTGATATTGTTTGTGTTTGCAGTGATTCATTCCTGTGTATGAAAAAGGTGTGTGATGACCTGTCAAAATTGATACCTGAGCTGAAGTACTTCCCTGTAAGAGATCCTTGCTACTTGTTAGATGGTATGCTGAAAGCATTTTTATAATCTTCAGAGTTAATGAGGAATGCTATTGACTTTTTAGTACATTATGGTGCACTGTTTTCTTATGCACAGGAACTAAAAGGCAAATATTTATCATTTCGTGCTTTGTGTGGCATCAAAGAGTGATCCCAACTGTGTCCCTTAGCTGATGGTCCTCAGTCCAAGGAACTATGAATGTTATATTATCCATGTGGCAACTATTTGCAGACTTTTTGCTGAGTGATGATGCCAAAGGCAAGAAATGAGAGGATCTTTGGTCGCATATTGATAGTGATGTGAAAAAAAGCACACTCTACTGCATTCTTAGATTTTTACAGGAAAACATAACTGCTGTAGTTGACATAATAAAAAAACTAGAGCATGAAAACACCTGTGTCTGCCATGTGTTCAGCATAATTGGTGTTGATGTTAAAAATCTCCTGGAGAGTAGGCTGGGTGACACCTTTTTTTTTTTTTTTAAATTTTTATTGAACAATAATTCGGGTACAAGCACGGGCCTACAACCACCAGGGCCGGCCGCTAGGTACAGAATGAAATATACATTTATCAATGCTGCAGTCAATTCCCGGGGCGCAGCCCCGTAGTGGCTCCGGATAGTTCTAAAGGAACAGGAGACTTTAGTCCAACAGACACAAAAACTAAAAGAAAAACAAAAGGCGAGGCATAAGGGCAAACAGTGCGGATCAGGCTTCCTCCGGGGAACTCCAGTTCAGACCATTAAGCAGCCGGCAAAAGGAAGGAGCACCGGGAGGCTGGGGACGGGGGGGGGGGGGCCAAGGGAGATGAACGTCCATATGTAGTTATTCCAAAAGGTGCCAGGAACCATCAAGGGTCAGGGGGACATGGCGATATCGGTGTCCACCAGGGGGGGCATACAGATACCCCCGCGATACGCGTTCCATTGCCCCCAGATTCTACCCCATGCCCCCGGCTTACCACGGGCCACATACACAGTCTTCTCCCTGAACATACACCAGTCCATATTCTCCTTCCATACTGACACGGTGGGCGGCCGCTGGGCGCCCCAAAGCTGCGCTATATCTCTCTTGGCAATCATGTTCCCCAGGGCCGCCCACCGAGTCTGAGCCGCGTTGTAATCATTGGGCTCCCACACATTCAGGACACAGCGACGCACCTCCGACAGCAGCACAACCCCAGTGACCTGTCCCATAACCGTGTGGACCCGGCGCCAGTAGTCCGCCACCTCGCGGCACTCCCACAGGATATGGAGAAAGGTGGCGCTGAGCCCACAACCCCGCTTACAGAGCCCGTCGTCGGAAAATCCCATCGAGACCAAGCGAGGGCCCGTCACATACACCCGGTGAAGAATCTTAAGCTGTACCAACCGGAGACGGGCTGGAATGGCGACCTCCTTGGGGGACGACAGTGCAGACTGCCAGTCCTCGTCGTCCAATTCCACCCCATCCCCCGTCCAAGCCTCCCGAAGGCGCACAAAGAGGTCAGCCCGATGATTGATCAGTTTTTTATAAATTAAAGAAATAGTACTGTCAGGGACATGTCCGTCAAGTATGCGGTCCTCGAGGGGCGAGGAAACCGGGATCTTGGTCCCCTCCCCAAAGACCGAGAGCAGAGCGTGTCGAACCTGGGCATAGCGGAAGAACTCCCTGTCCGTGAGCTCGTATTCGGCCTGAAGCACCGCGAAAGTCTTAACCTTGCCCTTATGCCACAGGTCTCCCACTTTGCTGATACCAATCGTATCCCACTGGTCAAACCCCTTCGTAGTCCAGAGGCTGCCCAGGCGATCGGAGGCAAACAAAGGAGTAGCACATGTTAGTCGCTCACTCCAGCCCGTGGCCGCAGTGGCAGCCCTCCAGGTCCGCACCGCAATCTTAGTAGGACCCGTAAGGGTCCGGCCAGCCGAGCGGGAGTAAAGTGCCCTGTTATAGTTCCCGCCGGGAAGCAGGAACTTGTCCATCTCATACGCCGGATTCAAGCCAGGCGCATACGTGGCATGGTTAATGGCCGATAGCTGCGAGGCCCAGTAATACCTGCGAATGTCGGGAAGCGCGATGCCCCCGTCGTACCAGGGGAGAGTAAGCTTAGCAAGAGCAATACGCGCCCGCCCGTCCCACACCAGTCTCCTCTGCAGGCTCTCCACCTCCCGAAAGTAGGCCACTGGGATGACGTCGAAGGAGTTCTGGAGTGCATAGAGGAACCTGGGAAGGGACATCATTTTGAACAGCGCGGCCCGACCCAGCGGGGACAGGGGCAGCCTGCACCACCGGGCCGTGTCCTCTCGCAATCGCCGAAGTGGACGAAGGAGATTCTGCTCATAGCGAGCCACCGGGTCCAGCGAAACGTATATCCCCAGGTACTTAAAGCCGCTCAGAGATACTTGGATCGGAAGCCGAGGCGGCAGGAGAGGAGGACCACCGGAGATAGGATAGACGCAGGATTTAGACCAATTGATCGTGAGACCCGAATTGTTCCCAAAGGAAGTCAGAACGTCAAAGAGGACGTTGAGCGACTGCCGCGGTGAGGTGAGATACAGGAGAATATCGTCCGCATACAGCGAGACCCGATCTTCGAAGCCCGGGGCCCACCGGATCCCCCTAAGCGAGGGCTCCCAGCGGAGCCAAGCAGCGAGTGGCTCCAGGGCGAGAGCAAAGAGCAAAGGGGACAACGGGCACCCCTGCCTCGTGCCCCTGCCGAGGGCAAAGGGCCGAGAGACCCGCCCATTCACCACCACCTGAGCCATGGGTCCCGTGTAAAGAAGCTTCACCCAGCCGATAAATCCTTCCCCAAAGCCAAATTTAGCCAAGACAGCCCAGAGGAATGGCCACTCGATGGTGTCAAAAGCCATCGTGGCATCCAAAGAAACCAGCACGGCCGGTTCGGAGAGGAGCTCCGCCCTGGCGAGGGCGCCGTAAAGACGCCGCAGGTTAAGAGCGGTGTTGCGATGCGGGATGAAGCCGCATTGGTCCGGATGAATAAGATCGCACACGACGCTCAACAAACGATTGGCAAGGACTTTCGCCAGGATTTTAGGCTCTGCATTTAGCAATGAAATAGGCCGGTAAGAAGTACAGCGGTCTCGCGGCTTGCCCTCCTTGGGGATCACGACTATCGTGGCCAAACGCTGGTCGGCCGGAAGGGAACCCGCCGCAAGAGACTCACGGAACATGCGACTGAGGAAGGGCGCAAGCTTATCAGGGCGCAATTTATATAGCTCAATGGGCAAACCGTTGGGACCCATAGCCTTGCCCGAGCGAAGGGAGCGGATCGCGGTCGCTATTTCGTCCGCCGACAAGGGGGCGTCCAGCCGCTCACGGTCCTCAACGGACAGGCCGGGCAAGGCAATATCCCTCAG
Source organism: Triturus cristatus (assembly GCF_964204655.1). Taxonomy (NCBI): domain Eukaryota; kingdom Metazoa; phylum Chordata; class Amphibia; order Caudata; family Salamandridae; genus Triturus; species Triturus cristatus. Next base: position 1,196,599,467 of record NC_140591.1, read on the forward strand.
TAGAAGGCGAGAGTCGTCCTCATCCCTGTCAGTCACTGGGGAGTACACATCCCGGAGGTGGTCGGCGAAACATTCCACAATCTCATCCGGCTCAGTCACACACACACCATCCGCAGCACGCAACTCCGGGACCACACGATTCACTCTCTCCTTCTTGTCCAGCCACGCAATCAACTTTCCCGCCTTGTCCCCGGCGTCGTACAGTCGACCCTGCTGCTCCCTATACATAGTTTTGGCCGCGTCAGTGACCAGGGACCTATATTCAAACTGTTTCAGGCTGAGGGCCGGGTGACACCTTTAATGACTTTGGAACTGCAACCTGTTCCATGTTAGAGTGCTTGCCACTTGGTAAGCAAAGCAATGTTGAAGAGCAATTCAGGAACTTTTATTTTACAATGTATGAGAAATGGCTTGCAATGATGCATAGAAATGTCTCTTCACGACCAATGGCACTTGAAGTCAATGAAACCTCACTGTGGTACAAGTTGTAGAATCCTTTCGTAAAAGGGAATTTCCTCTGTAGTTTGAAAAGTGCTGCTTCATTTTTGACCGCTTCAATAACTCTGAGGGCATAAGCGCCCAGCTCAATGCAATTGTTGTAGAACCTGCCCTGAGAATCGCAATCTGCAAGTGCACCAGTATTGGCATGGAAAGCTATGCCAGTGGCCAGAGTTAACAAATTTTGTACTGGCTGTTTTGGCATTGCCCGTCTCAAGTGCCATTGTTGAGAGGGCCTTTTCACAGAAGTTTACATGGGAAAGAAAGAGCGAGCGTACATGACCGAAGACTCACTGAAGAAGTATTGTATGGTGTACTACAATAAGTTTAATTAACAAAAATCTATTTGGACCTCATATACACTATACTTACACTGTCTATATACCATGAGCTATCAGTGCAGAAAACAAGCAATAATAAAAGCAAAACGTTCCATAAACACCGGAAAAACACTGTTTCTGTTGTTTTTAATGGCGCAAAAATGTGCAACCACTGATAACCACTGTTTTTGTAAAGTATTGAAATCACTTGAAAACACTGAAAAAAAACCACCAGAATTTACCAAAAATAGAAACTGAAAACTGGAAAGCCTAATGTATAGGGAACATAGCAGGTATTTGTTATAGTAAAATACTAAGACATATTTGTACAATGGTATGTCATTCAGGATTGGATAGCATACATTGGGTCCCCGAGTTCAGGTAGTGAATTAAAAAACTTGTGTATTGGAAAGGACGGCATATGGGGGAAGATGGAAACAGGAAAATGCTGCCAGCAAGATGGCATATTTGTACAATGGTACGTCATTCAACATTAGATTGCATACAGTAGGTCCCCGCGTTCAGGTAGTGAACAAGGTATTGGAAAGGAAGGCATATGGAGGAAGAGATGATGGAAATAGGAAAATGTAACCAGCGAGACAGCATAAATAAAATTAGCATGGGCAGTGATATATTTACATTTGTTGTTTTCAAGTAGTCAATTCCGATCAGGATCCAGGGGTGTACATGGAGGAAGGTGAAACTTGTTAGTCGGGGGAATGCAAGTTTGGTTATGTTTGAAATAGAGGAAGACCTCCGGTGAGCAGGCATGTGTCACTTCTAGTGCTATATAAGTATATATGGCAGTGTACGGATACTGTGTTTGTGAAAAAAAAACGCTCGTGCAGCGAGTTCCTAGAGAAGATCTATCATGTCCGGAGGGGCCGTGGGAAGTATTCATGGCATCAACAGGGTCATCGAGAAGCCTATGCGGCAAGAATTTATATTAAGTGCATTGGCACAGACAATGTGGACTTGGTATCAACGAGTTAATCGAGAAACTAATGCGGCGAAATGTAAATTCCATACATTAGCACAGCAGCAAGTTGTCAGAGCAGCTTAGTTTAAAGTGAGTAGTGTGCTCACTAGCAATGGGGGTCACATCAGTGCTTAGGAAGATTGTACGTATATCGTGTTGTGGTGGCCATGCGTATAATGTGCTTGTGAAACTTCAACGCTCTAAATAGTTATCGGCGATTTGACCTTATTAGGTCTATGAATGTGGTGTCTCATAGCTTACCGTATTGTAGGTTATTGAAGAATTAAGTCATCTAAGTCGTATAGGTTCTTTAGGTTACTAAAGGAGAAATTAATAGAAAGTTGGAGGTTGCCTGGGGCCGGGGTAGGTCAGAGGGAGTTTTAAATGGAGGGTGGGAGTGAAGGGGAGATAGCGGCAGCTTACCTCAAATTAACCGGCGTAATGCCTCTGCAATAGTATCTCAGTCCGTCGGTCTGGCAAGTACGAGACAGAAGTTTGACGGCCATTTTTAACATGGAAATAAAAGTGTTTCCGGGTCATACCCCGGTTGCGCTGTTGGTGGTGCTAATCTGGGCGCCATATTGGAAAGGTTGAGGTCCAATTAAAGACGAATTGAAAAGAAGTAAAATCAGATTTCGTGTGGTGGATCCACATACAGGAGTTATGGATGATGAAGGGCAAATGTCTCAAAGGTAGTAGGTTAGGAGAAGCCACCTGGTAGAGGCAAATTACGGATGATGCTGGGTGTGGCATCAATGAGATAAAAGGAAGACCTGAAGGGGGAGTCCTAACCCAGGGTGTTATCAGAGAGGCTGGTTATGGGCCCCCTATTTAGAGGTTTATAATGCATAATTGCGATATAGGGGGGGGGAACGGTATAGTGTGGCGGTCCACTGTCTAGACTCATTACTTGGGTAGAGGAAGTTATAATGGTTATCAGGCTGTTTGGGGGGGAGGAGAGTTGGGGGCGGGGGGAAGGAAAATACTGGTAAGTGATGGAGGGTACGGACGGTATATGGTGGTGCACCACTAAGGGTGAAGCAATGAAGGTGATTCTATATGTGGTCCTGTGGCACGCAGCTCATTTACAATTCTGCTAAGGAGAATCTGTGGGACCTAGTTGCCTGCCAGATGGCTATTCACAAAACGAAATTACAGGTGGCTGATCAATTTATCTTAGTCGGGCATAGTAGGACATTAATGTAGTGAGGTTAGAAACAAGGGATATGTCAAATTAATGTCTGGGCAGCTTTGTTTGTAACAGGGTCGGTCGATGCAAGACCTAAAAATGAGTCTTGCATCTTATTGTGTTCCTGTAGCCACTGTAGTCTACAAGCTGACCCTTGAAGTTCACTTTTTTGTCGAGGGTACAAGAGATAGCAGGTCCTGTCCTACCACACTGTTCTTGGGTTATAGTAAGCAGGGTCCAATCCTCTTCTGATCTTCCACAGATCCAGCAAGTGTTCTGAGAAGGGTTCCTTGGGGTGCCACATTTATGGATTGTATTAGCCAGGGATGTATCATGCTCCCTCCCTAACTAATTGAGTAAATGTCCCAGGGGTAACCCTGTCCATTTTTTTCAGGAGCTCTTGTTTGCCCTACCGCAGATTATCTTACAATGCACCTTCCTTCAAAAGTCCAAAATTGGGTAACCCTTCCTCCCTTGTGCAGAGACCTTCCGAGGATCCCAGGCCCTCAGGAACACTCTTATCGACCATGATTCACTCCAGCAGAAGCCAGGAATTGGTTACAGTCCGAGTCCAGTTGGAATTGACCAACTGCTCGCTTTAGGACAAAGGCCTATTTCAGCTTATTGTGTTCCTGTAGCCACACAAAAGTTCAGGCAGCTGACCCTTTGAGTCCCTTTTTCTGGGTGCAAGAGATAGCAAGTCTAGTCCTTCAGCCTTGCTCTCAGGTTACAGCAAACAGGGTCCAGTCCTCTTCTGATCTTCCACAGATCCAGCAAGTGTTCTTAAGATGGTTCTTTGGGATGCCACGTGTATGGGTTACACTAGCCAGGGATATATCCTGTCCCCTGCCTAATCTATTGTGTACAATGTCCCAGTGGTAACTATCCATTTTATTCAGCAGTTCCTGTTTGTCCTACCACAAAAATTCCCACAGTCCAGTTTCCTGTTAAAATCCAAAATGGGGAAGCCCTTCCTTCCTTGTGCAGAAACCTTGTGTCCACCAATTGATGTTGCCAGGTAAATGAGCATTCCCCTCCCTGTGTCTACTCCAAACTGGTTCTGGGGGTAGCTCTCGTCCCACTGAGTTGGGAGACAACCTGGCTAATGTGTGCCTGGGAAACAAAGGCTTCTACCCTCGCAGGTATCTCCTTACATTACGCTATGAATTGGTAGGCTTTATCCCTGCCCCTTTCAAGTTAATAAAGTTCTTGGAACTTCCCCAGCTTACCTTCCTGACCTGATAAAGATCCATCATGTCACTGGACCTAAGCCATTGTTCTGCTTTGGGAGCAGTTTGTAAACCTCATTAAGGTCACGTACTGGGCAGCTGCTGGCATGCTTATGCAAATTAACCTAAGGGAGCTTAAGGGCAGGGGAAAAGATAACGTTCTAAAAGTTATTTTTCCTAAATGTTTATCAAAAATATAACTGCACCAATGAATTTGATGTTTAATAAATATGAAAAATAGACTTTAAATGACTATTCTAGCCATTTCCTGTCAAAAGGTACATATTAAACTTTATAATCTGTACTTTGACATGTTCTAGAATATGGATAGAGCAGTATCACTGAAAATAGCTTTTGAGGGCTAGCCACTAGAGGAACATGCCAACTTTAATTTTGAACATGTTCTACTTTTAAATATCAGGCAACCTACCTTGTGGGTAACAAGTTGTAGTTAGGGTGACTTATTATTATTTAAAAAAACAGTTTCCTGCCTATTGGAAAGGGTTATTTTCACACGTTTGACAGTATATTTTTACACTGCTGCAGTCAGTGTACGCATGGTATGCCTGAAGCCATTTTCAAAAATTGTGGGTGGCACAATAGGTGCTGCATTCCACAGGTTGCATTTGACTTCCACCCCCAGGGTGCATTTTCTACTCCACATACTAGAGACTTAAGGGCAAGTTAAGTATGTCTGTGAGGGTAAGCCAATTTAACCTTGTTTGAAGGGGGAGCACAGGTACACTTAACTCCTATTTAACAGGGGTAATGTGCACAGAGTTCAAATGCAAGCAACAATAGGTACTAGAAATCTGGGGTGACATGCAGAAAAGGCAGATTTTCTGCTGTATGCATATATGGCTTGGGGTTAGGGGAAAACCTTTCAATAGTACTTAAGCAATGGAAACTGCTTTAAAGATTGTGTAGTGTTTGGAAAATGTGCTTGATGAGCTCTCTATTGCTAATGTATTCCACAGTCTGAGACAACAGAGTGAAATAGGTGGAGGGTCTTTTTCTTTTTTTCCAGTTTGCAATTAATGTGTATTTACTGCTACCAGGCCCTTGCACTTCAGTCAGTGATCTGCTTTTATCTGATGCTTCAACGTGGGTGAACTAAGACCTACCATAATAAAGAATAAATCAGAAGGAATGGGATACCTAAAGATTGTTTTCATGGCACTCAGGTTCTCTGCACATAGGCCTTCAGACTCTAAATCAGGCACATCTCTATCAGCATATTGTGCTGGTGTGAGGGTATTTGTTCAGTTTAGGTAGATGTAGCTACCAGTGGGGGCCACTTTAAAATGAGCCCCCTTGCCAGATATGCCATTACACACAATTTCTAGAAATATCTTCCTATAAGATTCTCAATTATTCCTCTTTCACCTCCGCCCTTAGAATATTATTCCAGTTGGTATTATATGGTTGTGAAACTGTTGGCAGAGCATTTAATTTTGATATTTAAGTTAGTTATTCATACCTTTGTTTCTCTGCCTGTTTTTACACATTTGTCAATTAGAGTTCACTCCTGAGTGACAGCTGCCTTAATTATCGGGTGCATGCCCTCTTTTGTCACAGTTTATTTTTTTCTACATCATTCAAAGGACAAGACCTTCTGCCTTTGAAACATGTCATGTCCCTTCTTTCCATCTATATAGCAGACCTAGCTCTAAAGCTGGTGTACTGGCAGGCTTGTGGTGGATGGGGTCATGTTGGCTGGAGAAGGTGGTTAAGCGGTAGTGGTTAGCAAGGGTATCCCAAATTGTTAGTCTAGTGCTCATGGAAGTGATAATGTAGACATTGGAGGGTCTATCTTGCTTTGGTCTCAATAATAAATCCCATATAGTTCTTCCCCCAACTGCCCTGTCCATATGTGTCCAAAGCTTGTTCATCTCTCTAAGTGATCAGTGTGCTGTGACTCACAGAGAAACACTACACTGTGCTTGGAAGTGCTAAACCTCCTCCTAATTTGGCTATGCTCAGATGTGTATATGCTAATTTAGCCCAGCTTCTCTACCAGGTAGTGTGGTGTCATTTTATGAGTTCAGTGGAAAACGATTTACGTATCAGAATCAGGAGTATCTGAAACTGATATGGGATCCTCAATAACACATTAATCTTGAAGTTTTTTATCCTGTCCAATCAGGTAAAAAATCAGTGACCATTTTCAATAATCGTTGCATATGGATGTCGGACATTGTGGGTAGTTGGTTTTATAAAATCTGTGGGGTCTATTCTTATTTGGATACCCTAGGTGTTTGGTGGGCTAATGTTCACACTTTAGCCTGAGTGAGGGTGAGGTTTAAGATCTTTGACTTTTTATGGGTAATAGAAAAGTCTGCTAAGGCGTCATATTGTTGGAATCAAGATCATAATTGTATTATAGAGGATGCCACGATTAGCAGAACATTGTCAGTGAAAACTTAACTTTATGCTCAACTTGACTAAATGGGATACCTTTTATCTCCCAGTTGGTTCTTCGCATTGCTGCAAAAGATTAAATACTGAGGGCAAAGAGAAGTGGGAAGAGAGGGAACCTTTGAGGTTTACCTTGACCTATAGCGAAGATTTGCAAGACCTTCTTATGCACTGTAATGTGTAGGCTGATAACAAACCATAGAAAATGGTAGGGCCAAATCTGAACTTATATAGGCTTTTTGCGAGGTCCACCCAGTCAAAACCCTTTACAGTATCCATAAAAGTTAGTATTGGCCAGATTGCTTTCCTTTTAGCTTTTTAGCACAAGAGAATTGTTCTGTGGATGTTATCATGTGGGTGTCTACACTTAGTTAAACCTGATTGAGCAAGGTGGCTTATATTTGGAAACTAGGCATTTAATTTAGTGACAACTATCTTGGTATTTAATTTAGCGTCATTAGAGGTGCATAGTTTGATATCTTTCCCATGGTTTGGTATCAGTGATGTGGGCCGCTCCAATTGTGGTGGTCACTCGCTCATCTTTTATTATTGTATTTAGGAAGTCTATCATATGGGGTCCCAGCGTTGTTGCGAAGGCTTTGTAGAAGTACCGGTATAGCCGCCTGAGCCTGGAGGCTTATATATTTTAATAGATTTAATGGCTGTTAAGACCTCCTCTTTTGTAACAGGAGCTACAAGGATCTCCTGCTGGTCGAATGAGAGTTGTGGGAGGTTAATGGATGCTAAGTAATCAGGTTGCTTCTCATCCAGCAGGGATTCAGTGTAAAATTCAGGTCAGCCTCAGGTGTTTCAAAGCCTCTCCTGGGTTTGTTGCAAGGGAAACAGCTGCTTTCCCTTCTGGCTTGAAAAGATGGGTTCGCATCAGATTAGCAGTTGTCTAAAAATGTGTTGTACTGATTTTTTCATTAGTTTTCATGAGGCTCTCTATCTTTTAATTTTGCTGTTAAAGGTTTTGCCTCATGATGTCACTCTGCTTTATATAGTGTGTAGCTCTCAGCTATGCTTCACATTAAGGTATGTGGAACAGTGTTTCCAGGTGCTTGTTTTAATATCTCCTATGATCTGTTTTGATGTACCCAAAGTCATGAGGGGAAGGATAACATTTTAACACTTCCAGATCTGCCTTGTAAAGTTCGCTATAGCCCACTTTTCCTTTCCTTGTAGGCACGCTTTGCGCCATTTCTCAGAGGTGCCAGGCTCCGACTGCTTGCATGGGCGCTATTTTTTAAAGGGCTTCTATAACTGTTATTATCTGTTTATGATTTACTTTTTAACCCCTTCGTGTTAGCTATATTCATTTACCAGTACTTTCCTTCTACAGTTGAGCCCGTGGCAAGGATTGGGGGTTGCTGGTTCCCATTTTCAGGTTTCGCCTGAGCCAGCGCTTTAGCGCTGCTCTGGCGAGAGATTTAGAAAACAGGGATTTGGAAGTGCAAACTAGTGCTTTTCAGGCCTCCAAATACAGTGCAGGTGCGGCGGGCGCGCGCACCATTTTTTCAGCCTGCCTGATCACTTTCGCGGCCGCTTTGATGTTCTCAGTGAGCCGCGCGGCCACTGAGAACATCAAAGCAGCCGCGAAAGTGCTCACCATTTGCCACCCCCTCCCTTATCCCACTTCCTGCTTGCTGAAAGCAGTCTTGATTGACTCTGGGAGCAGTTCAGACATGCTGGGGGGCTTCTGTCCCTTCTACCCCCACCCCCTCTCTACACATGCTCTCAGAAAACCATTGTAAGAAGTTGTTTCTCAGGTTCGGCTCCTTTCATCTGTGATTTGTACACTGACTGCCAGTCGAAGTGAAACTTGAGCTGAACGAGTGGAATGTTCCCCAAGACTGGCAAGAACGCCTCTTGATCTCAAACCAAGCGCCCACTCCGTATCGGCATCAGAAATAATCCACCCGTTATGACAACGTCCACAGCATGTCCAGTGCCTCACCCTGAGCACCTAAAAGGGCAAACCATGACTGTGATTGTCAAACATCTCTGAGTTGAATCTACGGATAGCACCGCCGTGTCTTAACATCGATTTAAGAATGAAAAACGCTTAAAAACTCACCCCTTCTGATTTGTATTGAACTAAATGTTCTCCCCCGGCAGTTGACGGGTGTACAACACGTGGCTTCGACTCTGCCAGGCTGCTCTGAAGCTCCTTGACACCTGTGCTCTATTCGAGACTCGTTCTTGTAGTTGGATGTTTTGCTGTACGTTTAATGGCGTGTTGCGAATGTGAATCGCATGTAAGGGGCCCTAATACTTAGTGATGCAGGAACGCTACACAAGTCTGAATGATAGATCAATAATAAAAGCGCTCTGGGCGCTATACTGACCTAGAACTTGCCATTACAGTCTGCGGATCAGCGTGCATGGCTCTTGCCATGCTCTGCTTTCATGCGCAGAGGATATATTTAAACAGACGAGGGGTGAAGCCACGCAGCTGGATACAAACTCATTAAAAAGCCTCATGGTTACAGGCCGTTCTTCCTTCTGTAAAATGATTGTAACATGAAATCTGCGAGACAGTCAGCAGTAAATTCTAAGGGAAGTAAAACGGGATTCTGGCAGCATAAACTGTCTCCTTTGCACTCTGGTACCAAATCTGCAATCGTTAGGAGACTCTTTTCAACAAACAAGTTAAAAAGGGCCACATCCGTCTTCACTTTCGTGGTCCAGTGTGTGCATGCTCTGCCCAAGAGCACACACTTGCATCCATCAAACAGTGTATTGGCATTTGAGCCGAAGCACTGCTCCTCCTTGACAACAACAAATGCATGAGCTGGCTTAGATATATTTGGCTTTAAATATTAAAATGTGTTACTCACCTGGTTAAAAAACTCAGCCGGTCAGACGACTTCAGTGTGCAAGTGTTTGTCCTTCCTGTAAACTCAGCGGTCATATGCGCTTTTCACTCCATCCCCTGGCGGGAAGCAAGCGGACTGTGTCCATAATTAATGAAAACAAGCATTGGCATGGCCAATAGGTCTCGCCTTTTGGACCTTATAAGTGTTGAGCCATGCAACAGTTGATGTTGTTGCACCAAGGATATTGTGCTGCATAACTAAATACTTATAAGGTCCCAAAAGCGAGACCTATTGGCTATGCCAATGCTTGTTAATTTATCCCACCTGCTTGGGCTTAGACGTGCTGAGAAGCGTCAGACCAAAGCCACGCCCTCGGACACGCTTCCCTTGGATGGCGGGCTATTTAGAGTATTACAGAGCATGTCGGCGCAGCTGTGCCTTGGAACGTTCGCTATAATCCACTTTTCATTTCCTTGTAGGTATGTTTCGTGCCATTTCTCAAGAGATGCATGACTCCTGCTGCTAGGAAGGACACCATATTTAAAAGGGTTTCTATACCCTTTTTTCTGTCTATGATTTACTGTTTCAGGATTTTGTGTTAGTTATATTATTTTACCAGTACTTTCATTCAACAGGGCAGCCTGTGGCATGCATTGGGGGCTGCTGGACCCCAGTTAATTTTTAGTTTATCGCACCTGTTTGGGCTTGGATGCGCTGAGAAGCGTCGGACCAAAGCCATGTCCTCGGACATGCCCACCTTGGATGGCGGGCTATTTGAAGCATTACAGAGTGCATGCGCACAGCAGAGGGATGCTGCGGGTGCCCCGCAGGCGAGCACATCTGCACCTAGACCGCCCCTAGCACCAGACCCTATGGCTGTTTTAACCCCCAACGTCCCTGGAGACAGTGTTGTTCCAGAGGGGAGTTGTATGCCTGAAATGCTCCAGGTAAGTGTTCTCGCTGAACCATACTAGAACCACACACTATTACTGACACTGCCATTTCTTCATGTCAGATTTGTAATATTGCATGAACGAGTGATAAGGCATGTGATACGAGCAGGTTAGGCAATAATGTTGCAGAGACTTGTTCTAAAAATATTGACAGACAAGGAAACATTTCCTGTGTACTAATCAATGTGAGGTCATTAGTGAAGAGTAAAATTGAGTTTACAGATTTTTTAGATCATCACGGACCACATAGTGTATTTGTCACCGAAACCTGAGCTGACCCTTCTTCAGGTCCAGACCTGGTCTCTGCTCAGCCCACTCGTTATTCCGTTTTTAGATTGACAGAATTTCAAAGAGGGGAGGGGGCCTAACTGTGGTATACCGTGATCATATGGCAGCCATATTCCTAACAGTGTTCTCTTCAGAATGTGATGCTCTGTCCTTCAATATTGAGCTTTTCTAAGAATCAATCCATAATGGATTAATAATCTACCGCCCTGTGCCCCGAGAGCCACCTTATTACGAGACTTTAATTTTCATCTGGAGGCTTTAACAGATAGAGATACAGAAGAATTAGTGGGCACTATGTCCAATGTGGGCTTGACTCAAGTAGTAGGTGCCCCGACGCATCTTGCGGGCCATACCTTAGATGCAATTTTTAGAGACATTTCCTTTCTGTTATAGCCACGTTACTTCTGACCTGGTCTGTTTGAGATAAGGATACCTAACAAGCCATCACCCGTCAAAGCTCCCCACCATGCCCCAGCCGTGCGTGCTTGTCAAAAAACTGAAGCTGATCAACTTAACCAGATTTTAACTGTGTCCCAGCCTGATGGGGTAGGAGATTTAGACTAAGTAACACTGAACTACTCCAACTGGCTGGGTTGTTACAAGAGCCTGATGTAGGCAGAAAAGTCAATGTATTTCATAAAAAATATCGAATCCTATAAAAATTCTGCAAAAGAACTATTTCAGACAGTTAATAAACTCACTAGTTTCACTACCAACACACTGCTGAGAGCAATCAGTCTGTGTTATACTCACCAATTGTTTTCAAACCAAAGTAGAACAGGTTTATAATTAATTTTCCTCAAATAAGTAAATCATTCCAGGGAGAGGAGACGATCCCTCTTCTTACTCGGGCATGGGATCTTTCAGTGAATGCACTTCTCTCACAGCTGAGCAGGTAAAAGTGGTAATTAAATCAATAAACTCTGGTTCTGTGCCCAATCCCTGCCCCCCCCCCAACAATTGTACAGTTAGTGCCAGAGATCACAGTTACTCAACTTGCTAGAACCTTTAATGAGATGTTTAGCTGAAGGTATTTCACTAAATGGTGGAAAATGGCCTCTGTGCTTCCATTAATTAAAAAAAAAAACTGATCTAAGTCCTCAGGAACCAGGCAGCTATCGTCCAATTTTTTTGTCTTCCGATGCCTGCCTAAATTGTGGAGAAGGCTATGAACTAGGAAACAGACTCCTTTGTAATAACAGTCATCTTCTTGATTCCACTGAATTTGGATTCAGGAGTTGCCATTGTACTGAATCAGCTTTGATTGTGGCCTCAGAGGAAATTAGGGCAACTCTGAATAAGAGAGGCAAAGCAACCCTCATTTTAATCGACCTGTTGGCAGCATTCGACATGGTCAACCACGATCTGCTGCTTGACCCTCTCCATAACATTTGGATAAAAGAATCTGTCTCTGCTTTAATAGGATCCTTCCCCTCTGGACAGGAACAATTTGTTACCATAAGTGAGTTTGTTTCTGTTCCCTTTTTCCTTCCCTTTGGGTTCCTGAAGGGTCTTCTTTGATCCCGACACTTTTTTAAAATATATGTTACGCCATTTACCAGTTTGATCAGAGCCTTTGGTTTCTGTTTGGTGTCATACTCTCATGACACACAAATTGTTGTCTCGCATTCCAGCAATGGTAATGATACAGCTACAAGATTTCATAACTGTATGTTGGAAGTAGGCAACTAACTGTATGAAGGGTAATTGCCTCGAGTAAAATCTTGGGACGGCTAAGGTCTTCCTTTTGGTAACAACATCTCTTTCTGGTCCCCCACTTTGTTGGCCACAAGAGCTGGGAACTTTCCCGACCCCTGTCAAGAGGGTAAGGAATGTAGGTGCTGTGTTTGATGACGCTTCAGAGATCAAATTAACACAGTCATCTCTTATTCCTTCTATACTTTTATGGATAGTAATAAGAACTCTGATGGATTCCTTTTGAACTGCAGAAGACTGTAGTGATGAATATGCAGCAGGGATTGCTGAATAAACTTCAGAAGCTGCAGAATGCAGCAGCCCGCACACTTCTAGGCATCCCCAAGTTTTAATCCGCAGTGCAAGCCCTACTTAAGTTACACTGGCTACTAATCAGGAATTGCATTGCCTTTAAGGACCTTTGTACCGCTTACAAGGCCCTTCATGATATGGGCCCCTACTATCTCAAATGTAGCTTAAAATAGAACATTCTCACCAGGTCGCTCCGATTGCCCTCTGCCTAAATGCCAGGGACCCCAAATTTAGGAGCAGAAGTTTCATTGTCTGTTCCAAAATATGGAGCAGCCTAACCTACCTCTAAATGTGAAACCGATGACCAATCTCCTTCTCTTTAAAAGCCTTTAAAACTTGCCTGTTTGTAAATTAGGAAGGGCTTTTCCATCTTAACCTCTTCTGTGCCCATGACGAGATAGTCTCGTCATGGAGCACGGTCGCGCTGTGCCCATGACGAGACTATCTCGTCATGAAACCCACCCGCGTGGGAAACGCCCGGCACAGGAGGGGGAAAGGGCGTGGCACCGAAGGGGTTAAAGATCTTCCCCAGTTGCATCGGGAAGATGCCTCCGGGCATTTGCACGCTTGATAAGAATGTATCATATATGACTTACCCTGGCTTCTAATGTGCAGGAGTTATTATTCTAAGATTATGACTGGTAAGAGTGTTTTAAATTTTGAATTTCGTTTCTGTCTGTATGCACTGCATTTGCTTGCTGGTGTATCGTGAGGTCCTCCAAGTCTTCCACCACTTCTTCAATGTATAATTAGGCATTTTCCCTAAGTTGGTATTGGTTTATCCCGAAATTGAGACTGCCATTGTTCGATGTGCTTCTATGGATTCGCTCATGGAGCCCCCAAAGTTCGCCAGGCACTCATCCCTTCTCTCTCTCTCTGTTGCTGGCAAGAAGGACTATCTTCAGCCATGTGACACACCTTTCATAACTCTGTTGCGACCGCCTCAGGTATAGGGTTTGAGGTCCATCCATGTCTGTCACCCCTTGTGCCTCAGGTATATTTGTCTGCTTTCTTCTGAGGTACATGGGTTTGCCTCTTAAAACCCAACCTCTGATTTCCCTGGTGCAGCCCTAGGCGCAGCCATCATCTCTCTCCATATAGACCGCCCAGCACTCGCATGAGCCATCAGGATCTGGTGAGTCGTGGGCACTGAATGAGCCTGGGGAGACTTTTACTGCAGGCATGCCACTTACAGATGTGCAGTCCCACCTTCTTCCAAAGTGGCCGATCCATCTATGAAGCAGATATGTGATTTTGAAAAAGCCCTGCTGGAGCGGGAGTCAGTTTCAATAAAAACTTGGTTACCTTTATCCGGCCTAATGCCTGTAAGTCAATAATGAGAGTTTGGTATGGGTTAAAGGGTTTTATTATAAATCTTTCAGTAAGTCATCTTTTTGTAGATAACAAGTAAATTCATACATTTTAGTCATTAGTATCTTATTAAAAACCAATAATCAATAACCAATTAAATAGATTGCAATAAAAGCTTTAAGTGCCTTCCATAAAGGATCAAATCCCTATATGGAATTGGGAGAGAATGGGGTCATTCAGAACCCATAAAGAGTTCCAGTTTGCGAGAGAGAGAGAGAATTAAGCATAAAGCTTTGGCTTGTATAGCAGTTCAACTAATCAAAAGTCAAAGCAGAACTACCCATAAAGAGATATTCAAGAAACTCTCAAAGAGATGTAGAATAAGGATAAAGGGATATGAATAGGATCGGCAACAGCAATAGCAACCACAAATGGCAATGGGGTAAAAGGATGTGGGAACCTGCTCTACAAATGTGCATTATTGTAGACAACACATTCTGAAACTTTGCAACATGTTGCTTCTTCTTCTTCAGTTGGCCAATCAGCTTTCAGTACTTTCTTGAGAACAGGATCACTCCTCTTCTTCTCACCAGAATACATCAGTCCACAGACAGCAATGTTGAGTTTGAAACTATTTTGTAACAATTCTAAGCTCATATTGGTTACTTTCTCATTCAAGAATGCTTTCCCACAATTTTGACATCTCTAACCTTCTAAATATCAAATCATTCAAATTGTTAACAATGGTCTATGTAGAAGTTGAAACATTGGTATTTTAGAAAAGAAAACATTAAGCATAAATCAATTCACTGCAAAAAGAACAAGTTGAAAGTTCAAGTTCACTTTTAAATACTGAATTTTCAAATTATGTTTTCTTCATTACTTCATTAAGCAACAATTTCTAATCATGTGTTAACAGTGGTCTTTGTTTATGCAAGTAGAAATATTTATGCAACTTATTATTTATTAAAAAAACACATGTGTATGGAAAGGTCAAGATATAAACATTTTATGTGTGTTTCAGCTGTTCTACTAGTCAGTTCGTTTTTCAAGCAATGTTGTTTTAAGCATTTGAGGCCTGGTACTAGTAAGTATAATTGCCTAGTGCATTTTCTACATTTTAAAAGCCTTTCAATTTTATTAAAGCTTGCACCTTAATCCTGCAAGTTTATTATAAACTATATTATTTTCTCAACATTATTAAAATGCACCCTGAGCCCCATGGGAGCCATGAACAGCTAAGTCCGAGCCGCCATCTTGGCGGCCACGCCCCGTCTCTATCTTTGTGGATTTTTTTTTGCTTTTATCAGAATTGCCGGTGATTCTCTGTCTAGGGCCTGTGTTAAAATAAAAAGGAGAGATTGTCTTTCTGAGGTGCTGTATACTTTTAGGAATACCACGTATCACAATTGATGATTCTACAGCAGCAGGGGAACCATAGAGGAGCAGAATGTGTGATTTTGATGTACAAAATGATTACATTTGTAATCATTCTACTGTGAACATTGCAATAAATGAGGATTTGATTCATGTGTGAGACTTGATAATGTCCATTATGTGCACAGCCAGCAAAGATGAAAATCCTTCCTAGCGGGCTGTTCCTTGTAAACATGGCATGCATTTTAGTGAAATAAACAATGACCCAAAATGTTATGGTACTGATTTTTGTTTGTTTGTGGTTACAGTTTTTTGCTGTTGTTATGCGAAAGAGACCTACCTAGTGAAGGAAGTGCACTGGAAAAACTGAGTTGCTACTACACCATTGAGTTTTTGTTTGAAGACTCGTGCCTGTGGCAACAGAATAAATATTGCATGTTATATTGAAGGTAGCAGCCAGTGATCTAATAACGGTTTCTCTGGAGGGGTGTACGTGAATTTTCTATTTTAGCTTTGCACCAAGAAGGCTTTTTAAGGTTATCTTGCCCGACTTGGATTTGGAATTCTGCCCTTTCTCAGATGTAATCCTTCTTGATGTTGGGGTCCCTTTTATCTCCCAGGAAACAAAAAGTCACTCAAAATAATATGCTATGAGAAACCGTGACCATCAGAACAGTTTGCCCTGAGGACTTTACCCAGAAAATGAATTAATATATCATGAAATGAGTTTTAGCATCGGGCAATAATAAATGCCAAAGCAAGAAAAAATAACCACATGCACAGGAAAGAAAGAGGAAGTAGCATACATCATAAAACTGTGAACATGAGACCTGGTTTAAGGGGCTGAAACTGTTGGTTGTTGTTCACGGGGTCTTTATCCTTCCTTATAGCTTTTTATACCAAGATATCAAGAAACTAAATTGATGCACAAGAGGTTGATGTCATCCAGGACGAGCTATGTGATAAAAAAGTGATATAACGTTACTATCCCATTTAATACTTGTGTGTGTAATGCGAAGTGTCTATTACACTGTATTATCACCACTTGTACAGAAAAAAGAAAATTAATAAAGAACTATTTGGAAAAACATTTTGATCCTGTGCCACAAAGGCAGAGTGGCACTGTGTGGTTTTAAGGATTGTGGTCCTGTGTCACGCCGGACAGAACTATGCTGTAGGATGCCCACCTGCAGTGGAAGTGTCCAATATATGGATGATTTTTTAGATATCCACATTAGGGAAATATGCACACAGGAACTCATTTATATTCCGCAGTTATTCTCAAAATCGATAATTAATTTTTTCCTCCTCGACCTATGTTGGACACTCCTCATCTATGGCATATCAGTTTGGACCCAGTTTCTGTCATCTGCAGAAACATATATTGGATCCAAGTAGTGGAGAGTTCCAGACGCCTATGTTAATAACTCTGACTTTATGGGTGCCATTTCTTCCTTGGTCCTCATGTGCCATTTCTTCTGGTCATCCACATCCACTCACTGGGTCCGTCATGAGTCTTGCAGCCGCTGCTAGACGCTAAGTCAGTGGAATGCATCACCCACCTCCTCTAAATATTTGCATTTATTGTTTCCCACTTTATGAAAAGAAGTGTCATTTTTTTTAATCTGGACTTTTTTTATTAATGCTCATATACATTTATAACAAAGATTACATAAAAGCAATGCATTTAGTTAGGTTTAATTCAAATTAGAACATTGGAATGTTGGGAGCTCCATTGAAGACAATGGAGTGCTCCCTGCTTTTATGGCCGGTAAAGGCCCGCAGAGCAACATTCCAATGTGTTACAAAGGCCTCTCGGAGCTCGAGGGGATTTAAATCCCCTCGAGCTTCGAGAGGCCCTGGCAGAATGTTCTAATAGCCTTATAGCCCTTCGTAGCAGGGCTATACGGCTATTAAAGTTCCACTCCCTTGTTAAAGTCCCTCGCCTTCGGCTCGAGCCTTTAATGCGGGAGCGGGCCTTTAATAGTCGGTATAGCCACTACGGCGGGCTATAAGGCTATATTATATTAAAAACTAAATTATTTAAAATGAGTAAACCTCGTTAAACCATTTACAGGCCTTAAAAATAAGGCCACATGTTCGCAAGTTTACCAGATTGTAATATTGTAATATAAATAACTATTTGAAAGCCAATATGTTAGTACATAGCCCATCTTTAGTAAACATGATTTTCTTATATTTTATCCACAATGTTTATATATGGGGCATAAAAAACATAATGTATGCTTATTCATCAGGTCTGTGGGGTTGCTAAAATGTTTTTTTTTTTTTTTTGCTAAAATGTTACCTGTTACTAGCCATCTTGATTAGTTTGCACCCGCATACAAAACAAGCATCAGCAAAACCAGTCGGTCTTCTTCAATGCTTGTGTTTTTTTTTTTTTTTTAAATACAACATGATTGTGAGAGTGAGAGGGATTGAAAAAGAAAACACATTTTTTCTTCTCAAAAAGCACACATTGTAATAGTAGTTCCTTGCACTAAAGGGAACTCCTTTGTGAACAGATGGGCTCCTTCTGAATGGACATGATGCCATCACTCACAGTGAAGTTATCCAATAACGTAAGTGAGCTGACCCACTGCTGCATGCCATATGTTATAGTGGATGAAAGAAAATGTGAATGACACAACAACAGACCAATGAATGAAGGTGTTCTGTTAGGTCTCTCTGAATGCGCCAGACCTAATAAAAGAAGTTCACAGCACGGGTGGGGACCTGGGGTATTTTTAAATAATTTACTATATGCGGGGTCCTTTAAGCCATGAGAAGGCAAACCAATCTTATTTTATTCCTAAAGAATTGTTTGTCAGCTGCAAGAGATATCTCAAACTCCTTCTACATCAGCTACCTCTTTCAAACTGTCAAGCTGTCACCATGTAAGGTTGCCTCTGGTTCAAAATGCAAAGTATACTTTAATCATGAGTTCTTTAATTTCTGTCTCGTCTGAAAGGGAAAATGCTTCACTCTTGCATAGGTCTGTTAGACAATCAGGGCTACTTGGTGTTTACTTTGTCAAGTACAACCCCTTCTAGATACGTAATGCCTCTACTCCAGCTACTGCTGGCATGCTTATAACTGTCCACAGTGCATACACTTCAATAATTTTAAAAACTGGGAAGCCCTGACCAGCAATTGGGACAACATTTGCTATACACACCTTAAGTAGAAAACTCAATGTACAACTTCCATGCTGATGGTTAAAGCGACAAAGACCCGTCACTGAATATGATGCAGCCAGAACCTGACGTTTTTTTCTGGGTGTTGCCAAGTCCCCATAAATACCATGCTCCCCATTCTTCTATGATAATAAAAAATGCTGTGATATCACTATATTGCATTGTATCTGAGGGGGCCACAAACTCAAGCTTTGTGTGATACCTAGCGACCACTGTGTTGTGCCGAAACAGAGAATAAAACAACCAATAATCCACCCTTATCCCAACCACTCTGATGGCCCAGTTCCATGAGGACAACCTTTTCTCCGCCAATACCCCGCTACCCACAGTAAGGAATAAATACAATTTCTGACAACAACACAGTTAGAAATAAATGGAATTGGTCAAAGTTGTTAAGGCACTGGAAGGTGTGACCCTTGGGAATCGTCAGAAGATCCAGTGGTTATCCCCTCGACATAGGGGGTCAGGGAGGCACTGTTAAGCAGCACTGGACGCCAGCATGAGATGTTGGATGACATGTGAACAGTAGGTGCATGCACCAACAATCAAGACATTCCCTAGATACTAAGGCATGTGCTATCCCCAGTGATATCTAAAATTACTGACTATATTGACCTTTAGCAATTAATCTTGGCTGAAATATATTATGTAACAGGGCTAAAACATCTCTTATTAAGAGTCAGATTGGTGTGAAGGAGATTCTCCGTGCACAATGCAATTCTGGGTTAGCTGGGTTTCCAGGGGTAGTTTCTTTAGAAAGTTGGAGACTTGTTCCTGTTTCCCCTTACAGATAACCTTTAGCTGTATGGGATATACCATGACGTCTGGTATATTCACCTTAAGCAGCAGATGTTTTACTTGGATAAACAAACGTTCCTGCGGCCTGCTGCACCAGTTTCAAAAATTCCCAATAGAGTGAGATATTATAACCCTCAAAGCTCAAATTAATATCTCTCTGGCAAGCCTCTGGGCTGTGTCTCTACATATAAAGTTCAGTAGGTGCACAATTATGGGACAGGCATGAGTCCTAGGTGGGTTGCAGCAAGAGAGCTGTAGGCCATCTCCACCACTAGTAGCCACAAGAAGGCCACATGCCCAAAACAGTCAGTAGTAGATGTTCCACATAGTCCTCCATTTTGCCATTATTCGCGGGTTCAGGAATGCCATTGATGCAGGTATTATTACATTGTGAACAAGCCTCTAGATCTTCGTTTATGGCAGTGATAACGAGTAGAACTTTTTTCATGTTAAGCAACATTTCTCTTTTTATTGCAAGGCTGTCATCCACAGTTGAGATCGTCTGATCAGCTTTCATCAGCCGGCTGTCATGTTTTTCAAGCTTGAGGGATATTGAGTTGATATGGGTGGTGAGGGCATCCATTTTATTGTCAGTTAAATCTAACCTCTATTGCATTGCTCTAATAAAGATCTCACGTCATCATCCTAGTCTCCATGTTCTAAGGAGGGGTCAAGTGCAGTTGTTGAGCTGTTCTCTGATGCTGCCATCCTCGTTCCTCGGCAAGGCTCAAATTGTAGTTTGGACCGTCAATTATTAGTTTTGCCAAGGGTGCAGCCTGAAGACTTAGGTCTCCAAGAGGGTCACCAAAGTTCAATAGTCTGGGGAAAGCCTCACCCCCTTCTATACAGAGTGTCCCTCCAGATAGATAAAATAGAGATGACAAACGAAAGGTGGAGGTACTATCTGGCTAGTCCCAGCCTGTCCACATTGGTGATGAAGTATAAGTGCTGGGCGAGAACTCACCTTGTCGTCCCCTTTATACAATCATTGCTACGGCAGCATTATATAGCAAAGTTCAGATCCTGCAAGTTGTAATTTGTGGGGCAGCCCCATGTCCTGTAATGAGTCCCATCTTCCCCCAAGTCTCATCAGGGTTACTGAGGCGGCAGGTCACTAGCAGACTCAGGCCACTAAGGGGCCTGGTTTATGAGGAGGGAGTAGAGCAACACCCAGCAGAGTTCTGAGAGAGGAGCCTTCTCCTTTGCTTCACACGTCCCGCTTGCAGTAATGGTGAGCCAGCACAGGGCTATCCCTTCAGGTGAGGTCGGCAAACAGGCAGCTAATCCTGGCCCCAGGTCCATGCCCTCGGGCTCTGTGGCCACCCAACCGACCCCAGATGCACTCTGGGACCCAGAAATAAGGCGCAGATTGGGTGAGGCACCTCGCGCACTGTCACTGGTGCCCTCCACTGAAGCCTGTTACTGCTCAGACGCTGGGAATCTAGAACTTCGGCCTATACAAACGGGGAGACTCAGCCGTCATATTCTCTCACATGCAATTGCACTTACCAGCTCTAAATTGACTTCAAATTCAGTCTACTCTCTAAAATGATATAGGCAGCACCACCGAGCAATCTCGGCGGTGCATATACCTCCATGTCATTTACTTTGTCGGTGCAGGAACGCTGATGATGCCAGATGTTTTCCTCCGGACTGCAGGAGCCTCACAAGAGTGCAGTTTCTATCTACTTTATCAATTCTTTTTTGCATTAAAGTCCTGTTGGAAATCTGTCCTTTTCTCGAGGGTCACCCCAATTTTTTTTTGCCTTTTGTTCCTCTTTTTAACATGGTAAACATTATATTACTCCTGACTGGCATATTTAGCTTACGTAAAGCCCCCAGTATATGGTGCACACAGTTTACCCAGGGCCAAACAGTTAAATGCTAAATATTACCAGTGGATGCAGCAGACATTGTCCCGCCCTCTGCGAAGATGACTGTAGGCTTGCCACCAGTAACCTGAGGTATAAACTGCATAAGGTGCATGGCATTCAAAACTAGCACAAGTTTATTATTCCACATGTCCTTACAGTAAAAAAGCATAAACTTTCTTTTTACTGTGACAAGGCTGGCTACTTTCATATGAAAATGCTGGTTTACATTATACCACCTTTTCTTGCAAATTTTGGATTGGTAACAGCTAGAGAAATATTCAAGGACTCCTTTTAGTAGTTAAACAGAAAACAATTTCATTGTAAAGTTGAATTTATTTTATTACAGAAAAGGCACTTTGGAAAAGTTACCTTTTACCTGCTTAATATCCTCTGGAGGCCTTTCTGTAGGTATTCGACTGTCACCTGCCAGCTTGATGGTTCCGCTGTGGTGAAGTCTGAACTGTTTCCATGACAGAGATAGTGGACCTTGGGTGTGGGAAGGTGTTGTCCTCCGCTTGGCAGAATGGTATGGGCTATACACAGACTGTTGGTGCACTTCAACGGGGCCCTACCCTGTCACAGGCAGATGTAGATCACACTTGGCCCTGCCTCCTAATCAGCCAGGCTCCAACTCCAATTGTAGGGAGAGCTGCCCTAGAATTGGTTTAGAGTGACAAACAGGGAGGGGAGGGGAGGTGAGCCCTGGGGAGCTTTAGAAGTGTACTTCTGTGGTGCATTGGGACTTATAGGACTAAAGTCAGAAGGTAAAATCTTTGACCAGGAAGAACCTTATTAGTGTATCTGACCCGCACTCCATCACATTCAGCCTTAAATTGCACCTAGGGCCTGTCTATTGTAGCCATTGATTATAAGTGGCACTTATTGGTGCTATTTCTTCTTAAAAAATGTAAAATGCATATCTCATTTTTCCTTATTGGACTCTTTGTCATTTTATTGTCATTGTGCTTTATTTTTTCAATTCATTTTGTGATGCTTATTGTTTTGCATTTCGACTTTGTTACTGTTTTACTACTGCATAAATACTTTACACATTGCCCCTAAATTAAACCGGTCTGCTCTGTGCCATAGCTGCCAGGTTGCTGAGCTCAAGTTTAATTAGTGATGTAAGTGGTGCACCCTGACAAGGATTGTGATTGGTACTTCAGGTGAGTACTTAGTCCCCTCACTAATAACCCAATTTCTTACAAGTCCTGTCTACAAAAGTAACATACGATTTAATGTTTGAGTCTCTCTTGGTTGCAGATATTTTCTGCTGGGTTTTAAATGTCCTCTGCATGTAATGGACGTGCTTCCCTGCCCTGAGTTTCCAAACTGTAGCGATGCATGTATTCTGATTTTTGTTGTACTAGGCAAACACTGATCATGCTTGTGTGCCATGACATAGGCCTGTCTCATAGATTGCTGTCTTGTTGAACAGGAAGGGGTGCCAAAAGCTCTACCCTCATAGTGGTAGAAGGCAGCTTTTAAGAAGCACAAGTGCGGTGGTGACAGCTTACCATGTAGTGATCAATGAGAATGAACAAGTACTTTTTAACCTCTGTCACTTGAGTGAGGCCTACAGGCTTAGTCCTGTTAAAGTTCTGCTGCTGTGTGCTTAACTCACCCCTTAGCTTACATCGGTTTGGTGTGTAGTGCTGCACATTGCATCAGAGGTGTATCTGCACTGGGTGTATGTGTGCCTGTGAATTGTACAATACAGGGAGAATGCAGTACTGTGTAGTGTGGGCACATTGAATGCATGTTCTGGGTGTATGTGTACCTTTGAGCACTACAGTACATGAAGGATGTAGTGCTGTGCAGTGCTGGCAGGGTAAATACATGTGCTGGGTGTATGTGTGCCTGTGAGTGGTAGAATACATGAAGGATACAGTGCCGTGCAGTGATCACATGTTAAATGCAAGTGCTAGATGTTTGTGCGCCTATGAGTGCTACATTACAGGAAGGATACAGAGGAGTTCAGTGTGTGTATGCTGTGTACATGCTGTGGGTGTATGTGTCTGTGAATGTTACAATACATGGAGGGCCCCGAGTTCCGTTTTGGGAGACCCAGGTATGCATGGTAAAACATGCAGAGGAGAATATAGTGAAAGGCAACAAATGAAAGAAATGTTCTGCTATCCAGTATTCTGAAAAGCCATCTAATAAAACAGTACCCGCATTATTATTATGTGAGTGTTTTGCATGATTTGCCACAATACTGTTGTTAGAATTATATTGTGTCTTAAATTTCATCCAATTGGTGTAGGTTTTCTATTAACTTCAAATGGTTATATTTTTGTGAGCATGACAATCATGCTGGCTGCTGGGGGTAGTTCTAAAGTGTGGTGAAAACAAATATTGTAATACCATCCATATATATCAATACACTAGGTGATAACATTTCCACACATTATGGTTTGTGCGCTGTAAACTTTTATCAGTAAAACTCTGTGAAAATGTAATGCTCATTGCACTTGAAGATGTGTCTGTAATGGCAGTGTGTGACCACACCATGCATACTCAACTTCCTCCCTCTCCACTCCATTCTGCTCCACTCAACGCTACTGCACTCTACTCTGCACCACACACACTTTGCTGCATCACTGTACTCTACTGTGACCCATTCAAATGTACGGCGCTTCAGTCTATGCCTCTCTACTCTGCATCACACTACGCCAATGCACTCTACCCCACACTGCTCTACTATGCACCACTGCACTCTTCCCAGTGCACTCTATGCCATTCCATTCTATACCACTCTACTCTGCAACCCTGCACTCTATTCCACTGCATTCTACGCCAATTCACTCTACCCTGCACCACTCCACTTTACACCAGTGCACTCTGTGCTAGACACTCTACACTGCTCTAATATACTCTGCACCAAGGCACTCTATGCCGCTGCACTCAATGCCACTGCACTCTACCCTGCACCACTCCACTCTACCAGCCCCCATTCCTCTCTATACCACGTCACTCTACTCTGAAACAATCTACTCTGTGCCACTCCACTCCACTGCAGTCTGCGCTGCACCTTCCCACTCTGTGCCACTCTACTCTACTCTGTATTACTCTACGCCATTGCACTCTACTCTAACCACTACATTCTATGCCAATGCACTCTATACCACTTTACTCAAAAACAATGCACCCTATGCCAATCTACTCTGTACCACTGGACTCTACACCACTATACTATACTCTACTCTGCAGCACTCTACGCCACTGCACTCCACGCCACTCTCTTCTGCTCTGAACCACTGTACTCTACGCCACAGCTCTCTACACCACTCTACTCTGCACCGCTCTACTCCACTGCACTTTACGCCAATGCACTCTATTCCATTCTACTATACAGCCCTGCACTCTAAAATAGTCTACTCTGCACTCTCTGCCACTGAACTCTATGGCACTGCACTCAATGCCACTACACCTCTGCATCAATGTACTCTACGCCACAGCACTCTACTCTTCACCACTCCACTCTGCACCGCTCCACTCTATGCCACTGCACTCTATGCCAATCCATTCTAAGCCAATCGAATATACTTTGCACCACTGCACTCTACAGCTCTGTGCTCTAGGCAACAGCACTTTATGCTGCTTCACTCTACTCTGAAACAATCTACTATATACCACTAGACTCTACACCACTGTAATTCACTCTGCACCATTCCACTCTATGCCAGTGCAGTCTACACCAATTTGCTCACCAATGCACTCTACTCCACTGCACTCTGTGCCACTGAACTCTATGCCACTTTTTCTACTCTGCAGCATTGTACTCTATGCCACTTTACTCTGCACCACTCTACTCTATGACAATGCACTCTACTTTACTATGCACCACTGCACTCTTTGCCACTGCACTCTACACCACTCCAGTCTCTGCACCACTCCACTCTAATGTCAGTGCAGTCTACACACCACTACTCTATGCCATTCTACTCTACCCTGCACCACTCCACTTTTCGCTGCTTCACTGTACTCTGAAACAATATACTCTACACAACTACACTCTATGCCACTCTACTCTATATTGCATCACCCTACACCAGTCTTCGCTATGCCACTGCATTCTATGCCACTCTACACTAAACCACTGCACTCTACGCCAGTGCACTCTACCCAATGCACTCTACACCACTTTACTCAAAACCAAGGCACTCCACTCCAACTACACTGCACTCTGTGCTTCTTTGCTTTTCAACACTCTATGTCACTGCACGTTATGCCACTCTACACCATTGCACTCTATGCCACTGCACTAAGCACCACTCTATTCTACGCTGAATCACTGTACTGTAGGCTGCTGCTCTCTACAGCACTCTACTCTGCAACACTCTACTTTATGCCGCTGCAGTCTACACCAATGCATTCTGTGCCATTGCACTCTACACCACTGCACTCTAAAACAGTCTACTCTACAAAGCTGAACTCTCCATCACTGAACTCCTAACCACTGCATGCTACTCTACTCTACCCCACTGTGCTTTGTCATTTTGCGTCACTCTCTTCTACGCTACTGCACTGTACTGTATGCCACTGCTCTCTACAGCACTCTACTCTGCAACACTCTGCACCACTGTACTCTACGCCAATGCACTCTACACCACTGCACTCTAAGACACTCTACTCTACAAGACTGCACTCTCCACCAGGGAACTCTATGCTACTCTGCACCACTCATCTCTATGCCACTACACTCTACACCACTCTAATCAAATCTGCACCACTGCACTCTGAACCACTGCACTCTACGTGACTCTACACCACTGCACTCTACACCTCTGCACTCTATCCTGCACGACTCCGCTTTACTCTGAACCACTTCACTCTACTCTGAAACAATCAACTCTGTCATTTACACCACTCTAATCCACCCTGTGCCACGCCACACTGCGACACTCCACTCTACACCACTGCAATGTATGCTGCACCACTACACTGTACCCTGCACCACCCTATACCACTGCACTCCACTCCAAGGCACTCTACACCACTTTACTCAAAATCAATGCACTATAAGCCACTGCACTCTATGCTAATCTACTCTGCTCCATTGTATGTTCCCTGTAGGACACTCTACAACACTCCGCTATAAGATGCTCTAATTCATTAAACTCAACGACACTCTTCTACATGCAGCTCCACTCTACAACACTCTACTCCACTCTGTGTCACTCTACGACACTACTCCACTCTGACTTTCTTCGCAATTTACTCTATGCCACTCCATGTGACTTTGCTCCAGTCTATTCAACAACACACTACTCCACTCTGATACTCCACTCTACGCCACTCCAGTAGTCCACTCTATGCCACTCCACTGTGACGCTCTATGCCACTCCACTCTGACACTCTACTCCAATCTACACCACTCTATACCATTCCTTTCTACTACACTACTCCTTTCTATG
The DNA here is from genome assembly GCF_964204655.1 of Triturus cristatus. Classification (NCBI taxonomy): domain Eukaryota; kingdom Metazoa; phylum Chordata; class Amphibia; order Caudata; family Salamandridae; genus Triturus; species Triturus cristatus. Next base: position 1,196,626,144 of record NC_140591.1, read on the forward strand.
CCACTCCACTCTACGACAATCTACACAGTTCTACACCACTCTACTCTGCAACACTCTACTCCACTCTACGCAATACCCTCTATGCCACTCGACTCTGCTCCACACCACTCCTCAACACTCTGATCCACTCCACTCTACGTCACTCAACTCCACTCAAATCTATAACACTCTACTCCACTCTACACCCTTCCACTCTATGACACCCTACTCCCTCCACGACACTCCACAACACTATGCCACTCCATGACACTCCACTTCACTCCACACTACTCTACTCTACACCACTCCACTCCACACCACTTCACAACTCTCTACCTAACCCCATAACACTCCACTTGACTTTACGCTGCTCTAGTTTACCACACTCCACTCACGCCACTCTCCTTTACGCCACTGACTTTTCGCCATGCTGAACAGGTGCCAAGCTGGTGACTGGTGTACAACACGGCTAAAACATACTTGCAAAGCCAATAGCTCTTGTATAGGCGAGATCTATTGGCTTTGCCAAAGCTTGTATTCTCCTTGCAGCCTTGATTTATATTTTTACCACTTTGGGTTGCATCCAATATGGTAACTCAAAGAATCTCAAGAACAAGTGAAGCTCATACTGGGGGCAACTTGTATTGAAAATGTCAGCTACGGGTAAGGAAAACATGCTCTCCTGGGGCCTGGAGTGCAACTGTTCTGTGTGTGCAAGTAAGTCTGTACTAGTGCTGTGCAAGTTGAACCTGTTTAGTGTGTGCCAGAAAATGTGCATCGTTGCTGCCTGTACTGTACCCCTTTTCTCTATGTGGGGGAGGCTTGCACTGCTGTTACCACTAATGCTCTATCTGTACTTTGGGTTTTGAAAGCTTGCACGGCTGCTGCCCATGATTTAGGTGCGTTGTTTGGGAATTTTAATGAACTGTTTACAAAACTAGCAACTATTGGGTTTCTGAATGTTTGTTACTCGCTCAGCCATACCCTGGAGAATTGTCACATAGCTTTTATAAACCATGAACCTTTTTGAAGGATGGTTTTGCACATCAATTACATACAGACAAAGAAAAGGGACGAGCGCCCTTACAAGCATCAAAGAAACCCCATGAGCACGAGGAAACAGCTGCCATTATAACACCAGCTTTCACTTAAGTCGCAAAAGCACAATTTGTAAGCAAATACACCACAACCCTTTCTCCCTGTGGTTAACTTTCTGGTTAACATGTCAGACCCTATCCCGCCAGACGTCTCTGGAAGAGTTGATGTCAACACACATTCACCTCTGGAAAAGCCATGAGTTCATATAGACTCTGATTCAATGTTCTCAGCCCTTTTACCGTCACACTGTTAGACATGTCATCTCTATCTGAACGCACTTTTGATATTAATAACCTAGGTGCTCCGTTAGTGAAGTACCGGAAGTACAAGAGACAGCTCAGTCAATTAAAAAATCAATCAGGGTTCTTATAGAGGGCGGTTAATCACCCGTTAGGGTTTCAAGGTGTTGGGGGGATGGGGGGCTGCAGTTCAGTTGAAGAGCCACGTCTTGAGGTCCTTCCTGAATTGAGGCACTGAAGGTGATTGTCTTTGATTTTGGGGTAGAGAGTTCCAGGTCTTCGCAGTGAGATAGGAGAAGGATCTTCCTCTGGCCGAGGTCTTGCGGATCCATGGGATAGTGGCAAGTGCTGTGGCTTAGCTGCGCCCATTTCTGTACTCCAGGGATGCTTCAAGGTTGCAGAGGGAGACAGAGCTGTTTGCTCATCCCTTTCTGTAGTCCAGATTTGAGTGTACAGAAACATGAATCTGCACAATGCCATGGCATGCTTCGTAATCCTGAGGCATGCGCACTTTACAAGAAGGCCTGGAAGAACGTGGTGAATCTGGCAGCAGGGGAAGCTGGGTACGCATTTAGCTTACCATCTGAGGCAGCCTTTGGTGCATGGGCACATAGTGTCCCCTTGTGGTGTACAGTCACAGTCTGGGCCTAGAGGTGGGTGAGCCAACAAATTAATGGGGAGAGCCAAGCCAGAGCCAGGGCCGAGCCAAGAATCTGGCTAGGCTTTTAGAGCCCGGTCCTTGACATTTTTTGCTATATGAATCATAGACCACGGAAAATTTGATCAAGTCTCTTCAAAAGTCCAAAAAGTGTAAATTTCGGGGGGGTGGGTGCTAATTCTTCCAGCAGTAGGCAGAGCGGAGATGCAGGGGCTCTAAGAAGGTGTGAAAAAAAACAACAAAGCCTCGTTAACAAGTAAACGGTCTTTTAAAGACCTGTGAAGTACTCGAGTGCGGTTGCAATAAGACGGACGCCAGACCAGCCAGCCCACAGCAGCTCAAAAACTGTCTGTGTGTGTGCCGGGGAAGCTGTCTAAGCCCGGGTTGGCACACACGACAGAGGGGTGTTGCTCAAGCCCTATGGGCATTGTGCGCCTGGTGCCGAGGGTTAGGGCGGAGGTGGAAGTATGAAGAACTCAGCCCTTGGCTTCTGTATTGTGACCACTGAGAGGGATGTGGACGACAGCCTGGTGGAGAGCTCATGTGCCACCCTCAGTGGTCAGTGGGTCACCTAGACATAACCAGAGGGGCATGTTGAATAATGCTACATGTTTCTTTGCTAGGCTGCATTCGACACGTGCATCAGAGTTTCTATGGTAATGAGGATCTGGTCGGCATCTGGTGCACAATGCTGTCCATCTACCGCAGCCTTTTTTCTATACTGTAGGAAAATCTTCATAAACAGGTTTACATTGTGCAAAGAATGTGCGCTGAAAATAACTTTCATTAACAGAAATGTCCTTGACAGAAGAAAGTACAGAGAAGGAGAAATGCTACAATAAATGTACAGAAATTCACCTCTAGCAAAATGTCATTGGAATCGATTTTCTGCAGCTGAGCCGCTTGTGCCGTGTTTGTAGCCCCCACAGCTTTAAAGAAGGTGCAAATGAATTGTTCTTGCTTTGCATTTTTCCTTTTGCGCTTTACAATGAGAGCTTGGCTATACATTCTGACGGGAAATACCAAGATTGGAGAGTTTCCGCTGCCTGCAACTTTGAAGCTACATATCTCATGTGAGATCTTTTTATTCACAAAATTGTTTCCTACACAGTCATTCGACTAGGCCGTAAACACAATATTTTTAGTTTGGGTTTTGCTTGCTCTTGACTGAAATACATAACTTAAACAATAGGCCAAAATATGCCACGAGTTGTCGAATTCTGCTCCAAAACACTAGTGGAGGGAAGTGACGTAGCACGTACTCGCGCGCATCAATGTGACTGTGTGACCGGAAGTGGTTGGAAGGAGGGGTCTGTTGTGTGCTAGTGGCTAGAAAGAGTGGTTGGTTGGAAAGCGAAGCGTTAAGGATGTGTGTGTATTTGGTGATGCCCTGTAGGTCTCTGTGCCCGAATGCTTTTGTGTTGTGTTGGTGTCTGGAAAATAGTCGTTGTTTGTGTGCGTTGGCCCCTGGAAGTGGTGGTGGAGATTTAGGATTAAATAACCATTCATTTCCATGTTATCTTTGTACTGTATGCCTTTGGGAAAATCAAGATAGAAAGATTTCAGTTCAGAGCAGATTTAACAGTGTTGCTCAGTTTCGTGGTTTTTCCCCATAGGTAATGGAAAACATGAAACCAATTGTGAAAATATATATTCCTGTTCCAGGGTGGAGCAGGCACTTTCCTTCTGAATGTATATTACATGTATATTGAGGGAAAACCGTATAAATATACTTTAGCCGTCACGCACGCACTAGCTAAAGCAACAAGCTAAATATATCTTAACTTTAAAAGGCATACAGAACATATACTTTATTTTTTTTTAAAAACACGGTCAAAGTGTCACTTTAAAATATTAGGTGATGTATTTAAGATATGTATGGAATGCTTGGAATTTTGATTTCTACAGTACCAAACCCTTCCATTGTTTGCATTGTGTTTAGGCCAGATATGGATTTAGCAACACAACACCTTGACGATTATTTTCGGATTTTCTCAGGGCGCTGTAGTGAGTCGTCGTGACGTTGTCATCCAAATGATGACATCAAAATAACGGATATTACTACTTTTTTCTGTGCAGACTGTTTAAGGGCTTCCAGTGAAATAGAGTAGTTGCGCACAGGCTAAACATTTTTGTTATAGTAAGTAAAACTACGTTTACATTCTTAACTGTCCACTTGAAAGAAGCGAGAGTGAAGGAGAACCCGGAGACAGTTAGTATTTGATATAATATAAACTATGTGCCTGATTCACAAAGGGCTTGTACGCTCGTGGTGGAGGCCCCGTAGTTGTGGTGGAGGCCCTGTACTCGTAGTGGAGGCCCTGTACTTGTAGCGGAGGCCCTGTACTCATAGCGGTGGCCCTGTACTCGTGGCGGAGGCCTGGCAGTGGTGGCGGAGGCCCTGCACGGGTGGCGGTGGCCCTGCAGCAGTGGCGGGAGGCCCACACTCTTGGGGGGGACCTCTACACTGCAGTTTCTCATTGCGGAGGTCTTGCCACCCGTGTGGGCCCCCACCTCGATTGCAGGGCCTCCGCCATGAGTGCACTGGCCCTTTGTGAATCAGACCCCAAGTTTTTATATTTTTCAAAATGAATGCCTTCATGGCGAGCTATTGATATTTGATAGTCTAGGGTTCTAGGGTTTTCTCTATTTCTATAGATCAAATATCTTGGGTCGAAATATAGCATTAAGTAGGTGTGTTCCAAATGTCATTTCTTCAATAGAGACTGGTTATTCTTACAAATAATAGCCCTGTATCAAGATTTAAAACTTCATGGAAAGTTAGTAGTCCTTGTAATACAACATAGAAAATGTTTCTTCACTTTTATTAGATGGGGGTTTCTGATAATTCTATGAGATTTTGGCCACCAGTTTTCTAATTAATTAATACACATCAAACAAGGATGGGACATTTGAGTAGGTGGCCCAAACGTAGTTAGTGAGTCGATGATTTCTACTCATTGCATGAATTAAAGGCACAATTTTAAGTAATCGATTGCTTAGTCAATCACCAGGTTCGTAAACTGCATTTCCCCACAAAAAACACACAAGCACTATGTTAGAAATGGGGGTCTCTAGTTGGCAATGGTATACACCTTTGTCCAAATAAGGACCCTTGCTTCTAGTCAGATAAAGGGGGATACACTCCTGACTAACCCCTGCTCACCCCCTTGGTAGCTTGGCACAAGCAGACAAGCTTATCTCAGAGGCAGTGTGTAAAATTTGTGAACTCATACAGTAATACAGTGAAAACACTACAAATGGACACCACACCAGTTTAGAAAAATAAATAATCTTTACCAGACTTAACACAAGACCAAACAACAATAATCCACAATACTGTAATAAAAATAAGATTTTAAAATGGTAGAAATATCTTAGTTCAATGTAGATGCTAAAAGCAACACTTTACTCTTAAAGTATCTTGGATGTGTCACGCAAAACAAAAAAAGGGTCGCAGGGAAGGTGATGCGTCGGTTCCTTGCTTTGGGGGAGGTGATGCGTCGTTTCCTTACTGCAGCGCAGGAGAGGTGATGCGTCGGTTCCTTACTGCAGCGCAGGGGAGGTGATGCGTCGGTTCCTTACCGGAAAGGAGGTGATGCGTCGGTTTCTTACTGTGATCCGGTGCGATGCGACAGGATGGTGCCTCGATGCGATGCGACGATCCGGTGTGATTTGACAAAATGGCATCTTTGATGCAATGCGACAACGTCAATGCGATGCGTGCACGCCCGATGGCTGTGCGGCGAAATCAATGAACTTCGGAGCCATGATAGGCCCTGCGACATGCTTCTCCGGTGATAAAACAGCGACCTCTGCGGCGGCGGCACGCTTCTCCGGTGATGCGACACACTTCCTCGAAGATGCGACGGCGAACAGCTGCGGCGGTGACACGCTTCTTCGGCGATGTGATGGCAACTACTGCGGCAGCGACACGCTTCTTCCTCGTTGTGTCGCGCTTCCAGCTCCCAGCGACAAACAGTCTCTAGAGGTCCTGAACAGCTGCAGGCACCTCTCTGTAGGTTAGAATTCCCAGCAAGGAAATTCAGGGGGAGCTGGTGGGGAAGTCTTTGTGTCCCTGAGACTTCAGACAGGAGGCAAGCTCAGTTCAAGCCCTTGGAGATCTTCCTCAAGATGACAAAGCAAACAGCACAGTCCTTTTCTCCTTTCCATGACAACAAGTAACCACTGCAGGCCTACCCCAGACAGCAAACAGCACAAGGGCAGTAATCCTCTTTCAGCTTTTCCAGTTTCTTCTCATTGGCAAAGGTTCCTCCTGATTTCCCAGAAGTGATCTAAAGTTCTGGGGTCTGGGTCTCCCTTTTTATACACACAAATCCTTTGTCTCTGAAGGCAGTGTGTGTCTGTACCTAGTCAAAACCAGTTCTGTCCTCCTGGGTGCAGCTTCGTGGCAGGAGGTGGAGACAGCATTGTCTGAGAGCAGACCTGGCTCAGGTAGCTGAAAGGAAATCTCCTCCCCCTACTCTATATTCTATGAGGGCTCAGGTCAGTAAAAGGAAATTTCCGCCCCCCACTCTCTATTCAATGCAGGTCCTATTCAGCCCAGCCCTGACCCATCAGACTGCTGGAGCCAAGGCCCTTTCCTGCCTCCTGTCACCCACAAACCAGCCATGGAATACACAAACCTAGCAGAGGCATGCTGGATGGTTAGGAGAGAAAATACCTACTTTCTAAAAGTGGTATTTTCAAACACAGAATGTAAAAATCACCCTTAATAAAATATGTATTTTAACATTCTGAGTTAAGGCATACTAAACTCGAATTTCTACCTTGTTCCCAGGGTCAGTTAGGATTATAAGATGTTATAATCAAACTGCCCATTCTGGCCTATGGGAACAGGTAGCCTTGCAATAGTGAAAAACTGAATTGGCTGTAATTCACTATCAAGATATTGCACACACATCAGGGTATGTCCTACCTTTTACATACAATGCACCATGCCCTTGGGCCTACCTTAGGGGTGACTAATATGTAGAAAAGGGAAGGTTTAGGACTGGCAAGGTGCACTTGCCAAGTCGACATGGCAGTTCCAGACTGCACACAGGCTCTGCAATGGCAGGCCTGAGCCATATTTTACAAGCTGCTTCTGTGGGTGGCACAATCAGTGCTGCAAGCCCACCAGCAGCATTTGATTTACAGGCCCTGGGCACACATGGTGCACTTTACTAGGATCTGACAAGTCAATCAAATGACTAATCATGGAATCACTAATCCATTACATCATTTTACAATATGGAGCACTTGCACTTTGGCACTGATCAGCAGTGGCAAAGTGCCCAAAGCATCTAGACCAACAAAAACAGATGAGGCAACAGCAAAAAAGTGGAAGGGAGACTCACGCCAATGGTGCCAAGTCCAACACACTATTACAGCTGGAAGAGAACAACTTAAGTAGAAAGGATTTCAAAGTTTTCCTGTAGGGCAAAATGTCTTTGATAACTCTTAGGACTTAGGGCTGCAGGTAGCGCATTCCATTCAGAATATGATGTTATGAGGCAGATTCTTCCTAAAGTCTTGTTTCCTACTCTCTGTATGGGATTAGGATCCTCCTATCTGGATGGCCCTGGTCGGTTTAAGGGGAACAATTATTTCTGACATAGCTGAGTTTTGCCGTTGACTACGTTGTGAATCTTTGCTAAGGTCTTAAACTCAATACCTGCCACCACAGAGAGCCAGTGGAGTTTTGTTTTATTAGGTGAACTGGGAGCTCTTTCAATCCACTATCAACACAAAAATAAACTGCCGAAGCATAGAATGACTCTTCAAAGATGCGCCATAACTAAGGTCAATCCTGAAGCATTGACCAAACACAAAGTCAACACAAAACTGCTACCTCAGCATTGTGGCATAAAATAAATCCCAAACACATGAAGGTAATAGATGGAGTGCTGAAACTTTTCAGACACTCACTCCCAGTCACAGAACTGGGTTGAATCCATCATCATTCTTCTGTTCACTAAGCCACCCCACTTTGGACCCAGCCATATGCAAATCAGTCTTGGTTCTGCTCCTCATGGGAACAGTCCATCCTGAACTGCCAGGCCAGGTCCTCCCTGGACCAGAAACAAGCATCCTGAGCCCTGTTTCGGGGTATTACCCCTCATCAGCCATGCTAGCTTGAATCCAGTGGCAGAGTGAGCAAGGGACCCATGGGTACGTGATCTTTATGCATGCTCCTGTTGACTATGTAGTAGACTGGGCTTCATAAGTCCCATTGGGGGTGGGGTGAATATTAGATTTATCTAGCAACAGGTGGGTGGTTTGAGGGATTGTGTGCACAAGACATGGCTGTCATTTTTGATAGTCTGTGCAGACGGGCAGTTGAGTGGATGAGCATGCCCAAGGTGTGCCTGGGTTGGAAAATGTTATGGTAGGAGACAGAGAATCTGCAGAAAGTGCCCAATGAGAGAGGAAACCACTAAGTTGGCTGGCACTTCTACACACTTCACAATTTTTCCCTAGGACCTGCCTGTGAATTGTCCTCTTGGGCTATGGTTTGACACTAGGTGCAGACTAACAGTTTGAAATATGGACTGTAGTTCCATCCCACCACTGACTCCAGAAACTTTGTCTTGACACAGAGATTGTTCCAATCTACAAAAAGGGTTGCATTAGGGATCCTGCTGAGTGTTTTCCCATTATTGTAAGGATTCAACTCAGAAGGTATGTTGTAAAATGTTTCTCTTTAACCTTGAAGAATGGAGTGTTGATGACTGAATCTATTCACATTACCATACAGTGTTTCAAGAAAAAACATAGAATTGACCAACTATTTGCATTCCATTTATTGGTGATGAAATTTGTTTGCTTCCAAAAAGAAGCATTGAATGTGCCTTTTAGTGACCTTATAACTGTATCTCACAGTGCCTTGATATTGGTAATCTGGGAGAGCTCAGTGTAATGAGAATTTTATCTTTAGATAGTCAGGCAATACAACATGTAATAGCTCTTATTACTGCTCCTGGCATCAGGTAAGTGCATCCTCTTTTACTACCTCTGCCCTTCGGTTTCTCCATATTTCATTTGAATGATTTCTTATGTTCGAGGCATATGAGCTGCAGATTACACACTTTTGCATAGATCGCCATCTGGTGTTGGGCCCGGATGTTTGCAGTTTGTTTTCCTCTTGGAAAGTCTTTGGAAGTCACGAGGTCGGTAACTCCTCCCTTGGTTCGTATTGCGCATGGGCTTCGGCTCCATCCTCAGATAGTTTTTTTCCGCCATCGGGCTCGGATGTAATACTTCGCGCTCCGGTTCCGAACATTCTAGTTCGACGATCGAAGCGGAATCCTCGCTCTCCGCGGTATTGTTCAGAACCTGATCTCCTCAATCACCTTCTTCTTCGACACATCTTCGATTCTAGTCATCGACGGCGGCCTTCGGGCCTATCCAGGCTCCGGTCCCGGAATGATGGACAGAACTCCATTTAAGAAGGGTCCAAATTCCCCCACACCGATCTTCATGAGGTGTGCAACCTCTGCCTCTCCCCTGAACACGAGGCTCGAGACTGTCCCACCTGCAAGTCTTTTAGATCCAAAAAGACTATTCGAGATCGAAGGGCCAGACGAAAAATGGCGCACTCCTCGACTTCCGTTCCAGTCGACATCTTCGGGGACGGCGTCGAAGCTCCGGGACAGCAGCTCACCGAAGAGGACCTAGTCAGTGCTTCCGAATCCGACGACTCGGATGTGGAGGACATCACCCCGGCGCAGAGGGTCGTGAGTAAAATACCCGCTCCCACACCCGCGCCGACACCCAAAAAGGCTTCGGTCACGCCTTCGCCTCCGAGCCAAGGCAAGACCAAAGACGCTGCTTCGAACACCCCACCTTCGGGCCCGGTGAAGAAGCCTAATAAGCCTTCCGGCGGCTCGGGCTCAAGCCAGCCTGCCAGCGGTGCCGAAAAACACCCTTTGGCACCGAAGAAAAGATCGGCCTCTACCTCGACACCGAGCTCCGCACCAAAGCCCTCGGTGTTGAAACCCAGCTTCTCGGTACCGACCAAACATCATAAGGCCCTCGGCACCGACACTCCCGCGCCCAAGCCTGTCTCGGCACCGACCAAAAAATCGGAGGTTCCAAAAAAGCACGGCACAGACAAGCCTAAAAAGCCATCGGCCCCGAAAACTTCGGCGCCAACCGAACAACCAGTGTCGCAAGAACTATTTACACCGGATCCTTTGCAAAAGACACTTACCAAGGATCCAAAAACTGGACATTTGGCACTGTCTTCTAAAAAGAGACATTAAGACACACCAGCTCCACCTCCACCTCCAAAGAGGAAGGACTGTGCTACCTCCCCTTTCAGAGTGCCTTCCCCACCTCCTCCATCTCCTCCACCCTCTCCACCTCCGCCCCCTCCACCTTCTCCACCCCTGTCTCATCGCTCTCCGACCCCGTCTCCAGACCATGATGATCAGGGGACCCATACTACGACCCAGCAGATGTGCCACAAGACCCTACCCCTACAGGATCCCCAGACCCATGGGATGATTATAATAATCCAGACATTCCAGATGTCCCACAAGATGACCTTTATCCATCCAGGCCATCTCCACCAGAAGACACATTAGGTTTTCATCACCTACTTCAGAGGGCGGCACATTATCACGGGGTAGAGCTACACACTGACCCAGTAGAGGAAGATTTCCTCCTAGACAACTTTGATACTGCACATAGGTCTACTGCTATACTACCTATGCTCAAAGGGGTAATAAAACATGCGCCAGAGGTTTTTAAAGACCCAGTCAGGGCTAGGGTCCTAAACCCACGCATAGAGAAAAAGTATAAAGCTGCACCCATCAAAGGGCCAGCGCCACTGGATTCCCTAGTGGTATCCACTGCAAGGAAGAGATCAAATTCCCAGGCGTCAGGCAAAGCACCACCGCCTGACAAAGAGTCAAAGCTCCTGGAAGCGTGAGGAAAACGCATTGCGTCACAGGCAGCCAATATATGGCGTATCGCCAACACTCAAGCGCTATTGGCCAGATACGACAGAGCGCATTATGATGAACTAGAAACCATCATGCACCATCTCCCGGAAAGTACAAAAATAGGGCCAATGAATTAATTCAAGAGGGTAAGACCATAACTAATACCTCTATACGCTGTGCCTTAGACGCAGCAGACACAGCCTCCAGGGCCATTAACACTAGTGTCCTCCTCCGTCGCCACGCTTGGCTGAGAGTTTCAGGCTTTAAACCTGAGGTACAAGCCTCCATATTAAACCATCCATTTGACCAAGAACATTTATTCAGTCCAAAGGTAGATGACACCCTCGAGAAGATGAAAAAAGACACAGATACGGCGAAATCTATGGGAGCCCTACAGTCACACCCTCCTAGGCGCTCCTTTCGCCGCTCTTCCTTTCCGGGCACCGGCAGAGGCTACTCCTCAGATAGTGCGTCCACGTCCTACAAATCCCCTCCTCAGTCCACCTTCACAAGGGGTTATCAAAGAGGCGGCTATAGAGACAATAACAATAAAGGCAGAGGCAAAACAAATACCGCCCGCTCTGCCACACCGCCTACCCAATGACTTTCCCCTGCTCCCTCCAGACCATCCCACTCCGGTCGGGGGCAGACTACAAAATTTCCTTCACGTCTGGGAGTCCATCACATCAGATAAATGGGTGACCCAAATTATTCGTTCAGGGTACTGCCTAGAACTCACATCTACCCCCCCCAACATTCCACCCAGGCAACGCCCAATGTCACAAGAACATTCCACGTTACTAAAACAGGAGTTAATCTCCCTCCTACAAAAACACGCAATAGAACAGGTCCCCCCCGATCAGCAAAATGTAGGGGTCTACTCCCTATATTTTCTGATACCAAAAAGAGACGAGACTCTACGACCTATCTTAGATCTCCGGCCTCTAAACACATACATACATTCGGACCATTTTCACATGGTAACACTTCAGCAGGTACTTCCGCTACTCTCCCAGAACGACTTTCTCACCACACTGGACTTGAAAGACGCATACTTTCACATTCCGGTACACCATGCCCACAGAAAGTACCTCAGATTTTAACCTTGGCTTATGATCACCAGGGGCACTCAACTGGTCGCTTTAAATGTCAGTTTGCTTCCTTCCGTCCCTTTGGAAGATGTCTGGGCCTCTATTTTGCCCCCTGAACTCCTGTCTACTTCCCAAGAGGACCTTGTGCCACTAGTGTTACCAGTTGAGCCTTCAAGCAACCTAGCCTCCCTCCCAACTTACCAAGGTAAGTCCAGCCTTTTCCTATTCTTCTCCTCTCCCTCCTTATGGTAGATTGGTCACACTGCTTCTCCCATGGCGCTCCATAACGTCAGTCCCCTGGATTTTTTAGACAGTTTCTGGGTATTGGATAGATATTCGGGCTACGCATCCCAATCCTGCAATCCCCTTCCCATCTTCATCTGACCAAAGGAAGCCTCTCTAGTGGATCAAGAGAGTTAAGACATGGTAAAGAAAGGTTCTGTGGTTTCCCCCTCCTTCAAGGCTGGGTTTGTAAGCTTGATCATTCTCAATCACAAGAAAGAGAAGGGCCTTCGTTTTGTCATCACTCTCTGTGCCCTCAATCACTGAGTCTCTTACAACCACTTCAAGATGAAGGGTATTCCCCTCCTTCAGGTCACCCTTCTCCCTGGGTTCTGGTTATCCTGACTGGAATTCAAGACGCTTATTTTTCAGTTTTGATTTGTGAAGACCATCAACCATTTCTGAAGTACAAATGGAGACGTCAGATGTGACAGTTTTGCTGCCTTGTGCAAAAACAACAGTTGATGGACAGAATGCAGACCAATGTCATACATTCACCCCAGTACAGAGATCTGGGCCTAAATCCATCGTTTTTTTGCTCACCATGCCATTCCAGTTTGAAGACTTCCCTTTGGTCTTTCATCCACCACTTAATGCTTCACCAAGGTCTTTCACAGACGCAGAGGCTTTCAAATCATTTATCAGGATGATATTCTCCTAAGCATCTGTCTCCAGCTGCACCCTCCTAGCACTTAAATCTGACAGTCTCTCTTCACCCCAGCATAGGTTTCTTGGTCAACTTCACACAGTCTCAAAGAACAGAGTTTGTGGGTTTTACAGTGACCACTGACACCTTTGCACTCAAACTTCCTACCCAAAAAACATGTCCATATCAGATGGGGGTGGAAAGCCGCTCCTTCTCTGAGGTCCTTGATTCATCTCATCCATCTCATTCAAGCAATCTTTTCAGGCCCACTACTCTAGCAAATCCTCCAAAGTTGGAAAAATCACCTTCTATGCCAGGGCGTCTCTTTCACGGAGCTCATCCCTCTGAATTGCAAGTCTCACTTAGAACTTTGTTGGTGGCTTTGAAATATGAAAGCCTGCAATGGAAAAGCCATTAACGGTTCTTCATTCAACATAGTCATTAATTCAGATACCAGCAGTCTAGGTTAGGGTGTCAGTTCAAAACCCTCAGATTCCACAACTAAGGTAATGTTCAAAATAAATGCTTTGGAGCTTCCTGCAGCCACCCTTGTCATAAAAAGCCTCACCAAAAACAGTTACAGTTTGCTCTGCATGGACATGTCTACGCTAAGGTATGTAAACAAATTGGGAGGCGCAAGATCCAAACTCCTAGCAGACCATTTGCAGGATCTGTTTGAACACCTCTTCTGAAACAAGCTCTTGGTGCTTGTGGAACATCTCCTAGGTATTTCTGGATCTACTACAGACTGGTTCTCCGGGCACCTCAGGGACTCCAGTGACTCAAGACTAGATCCGTCCATTTTCTTTTCTCTGCCTAACTCTCTGGGGTCTCCTACATATAGACCTCTTCTCTGCTTGAACTCCAAGCTCCCCACATTCATCAGGTGAAGTCCCATCCCAGATGCTTGGGTAAAGGGCGCTTTTCTTTAGGACCATTCCCATTTCCTCCATTATATCTTTACACAATTTGCTCTTTACCTAGAGTCTTTCTGTTTATGAGATGCTTCCTATGGAAGCTGATCATGGTCACTCCTAATTGGCCTTCTCAAGCTTGGTTTCCCTACCTCCTGGACATAGCTACAGACACCCCTCACTGCTCCCGTCCTTCAACTTGCTTCATCTTGACCCAGAAGGCCAAACTCACAATGTGATCCTGCAGCACAAACTTCATTTTGTGGAGTGGGATATCTGTGGCTATTCTGGAGATGGCAAGACTTTTGAGGGTTGCTGCAGATCTGGTCGGTGATGGCACTCATAGAGCCTACAGTGCAACCTGAAAGGCCTGGCTTCCTGTCCACTTACTTTGTCAATTTTTCTATTGACTCTTTTCTCTAGTGACAGTTTATACAGGACTATCAATGTCTACCATTCCACTATATCAACCTACCTGCCTCTGCATAAATCTGTCCCCTTGTCTGACATCTTATGAAGGACATTCACCTTAAGAGAGGCCCCTCAGCTCATTTTAAGTCTTTCTGGGATGTGATGCCAGGAGCATCAACAAGATATATTTCCTATCATTGTCTGTAATACATTTTTAGATTTCCTCTTCACTACAGCGAGGAAAATCCCCAATGAACCTGCTTGCTATTTGTCATTGGGAGAGCTCAAGAATTCATCTACATGAAAAAATGGGGCAAGGCAGTAAAATGAGTTAGGTTTTCTTTCAGAGTTCACGAACTTATGTCCTTACATCTTTCCTATTTTGCATATATGTTTTTGGGATCCTTGCAGGCTGTGTAATTTTTATAGCTGATGCATAATTCCTTGATAGAGAATGTATTGTAACATTGGTTTTTAGGGATGATGATGTGTTTAGTTTGATGATCCTAGTGGAATTTCAGAACTTTGTGAATGTTTTTGCCTTATTTTGCAGGGACAATGGTTTAGCAGTCCATTGCCTAAACGCCGAATTTAAAGCTTTTAATCCCCATAAGAACATCGACTGTAAAATTAATCTCATTTTCTCTTTACTGGTGATATCACTTGGAACATTAAAAAAGTGATAGGTGCAATGCTAAAATGAATCTCAGCCAGTGGCCATGCCAGGACTGCATTTCAGTCTAGAATTATTTGGACCACTATGTCGCCCCAGAGAACATCCATGTGCAAATCAGTTTTGATTCTGGTCCAAACTGAACTGCCAGGCCCGATTCCATTCACAAGGGAGGGCAAGCAACCCTAGACCGGCTCTAGCCTAGTTGGGTCTCATCAGTGAAGTTCAGCTTGAGTCTTATGGCATAATGAACATAGGCTGTACATCTGGTCATAGCCATCATTCTTAGAATGTTTCATTTCGAAGAGCAAAGAATTAATATGTGAATTGCATGAATTATTCTAAGACTGGTAATTACTCTTTGCCAAACTCTGATCCATTAATCTAAGTGTGGAGGTATAACCAGATTTGGCAGATACATTTCCCAAAATTCCACCGATCATCTTTTGTTGTTTTATAATGACTGGTGATAGACCACAATTTTGATTTGATATTATCTAGGTGCGTGATTATGTGACATTGCCAAATAAAGGCCGTGGCTAAACAGGAGCTTCTCCAAGTACTTTCTAGGATGGTTGTTGTTATGTGTTTCTTCACCAGCCAGGGCGCTTGAGCGGTGAATTGTTGTTAGAAAGCATTGAATACATGGCTCACCATTCACTTGAGAGGCGCATGCAGTTTACCATGTTCGTGCCACCTTGGTAAGTCCTAGTTATGAAAAGCTCTCATTAGACATTGAGAATCCCATAAGAAATGCCATTGCTGAATGGCCAACAGGGATACCAAAGAATGAATGTGCTTTTGAATAGTACAGCATTTTTAATCCAAAGCCCTTCCATCTGCGCATGGCCATACAAAGGAAGGGCTTATTACATTAGTAAAGACCATTTTTAGGTGCTCAGGTTCTATCATTAAGGGTGATAACATTTGTTTTCTAGCACTTATTGAAGTGAACGTTTATTTAAATATACAATTATTTTCAATGTATACCTCACTCCTTCTAAACTCGCACAATATGTTTTACCTTGCAAATTGTTACAATTGCTTGAATATTCATTAAAAAAAAACATGCTGGAAACCCAGGTGTTGTCACAGGTAATTTAAATTGTGTTTTTGCTTGGTAACAAATAAGGTGAAATCTGCATGTTCAATAATATATGGGGAATGTCCCTATCTATTTATCAGGAGTCTTGAGGTAGCATTAGAGGAAAAATGATGTATAAAGGAATAATGTATCAATAATTTAGGTCCTTGACTGGCAGGTTCCCTATGGCTCACCCTATTAATAGTGCACAATTTCCCCCTCACCTCGGAGTCTAATGCAGTCCATGACTATATGTTAGTGAATGGTTGGTAGTTATGAAGTTTTTCGATCATACATAATATTGATAGTGACTATCTGCCCCAATAGATGATTAGATCTTGGGATGGAGATTTATCTTTGATATCATTAATATTTTAGGGATCAGATGGTCCACAGTCAACCTTTATACTGTACTCTCCTGGTCTAACACCATGGAGAAGGTGGGGCTCACAGCTCTTGCTCAGGAAATACTGTCTGATTGGGAATACATTTGCTTTACAATTCGATCTAAAGTAGCAAGGCCAACCAGGAAACCATCTGATAGGTCATTTTACTGCTTATTGAAATGCCATTTTTGACCAACATTAGTTTAACATGGAGTGCAAGAGTAGCAAGAAAATCTCCTCTGAAACCCTTTGCGCCCTTAAACCTTTTTGTATCTTTCCTATCTGGAAGGCCAATATGTTGGCAGCTGAAAGAGCTTGTAAAACAAGTCTTAGGACCATGAACATATCACCAGGAATGGAAGTAGATAAATTTGTGTTAAAGCATTTTGACAAGAAGTGACTGGGAGTGACAACCTACATTTTTGAGATTAGTAATTTGGATTGACAAAATGTACTGAACCTTATGAGGGCAACATTTTATCCTGGTGGCTTGTGCTCAGACTGCCTGGAATTTTGTCACTGTGCCTGGGATCCAAAACATTAGTTTCTTAAATAACTTCAGAGCCCTAGTCCTGATGTTCTTTCAGGGGCAGGCCTGAAGGTAGACTTGCCTTTCTGGTCAAATTTGTTCAAGTCACTATTTGATCATTCATGGTTTTCAAAGCGGCATTATTCCCATTTCCTGGCCGAGCAACATCTTAATTCTGTTATACGAAAAAGGGTCTAGAACAGTTACACAAAAATAAAGCCTATTGCTCTTTTTTTACTTCAGCAAATTATTATTGCACTTTTTAAGTGACATAGCACCTGCAACTCCCTTATGGCTTCATATTCGGTACTAATTAAGTAAATTAATTAAAAAATACTGTCTAATGTTGACTTATTGACTTAAAAATGCATGTGACAGCAAGGGGTTGTTCAAGATGCCAATCCTGCATGTAGACCCGACTCTCTTATATTTCATCTAAAAACGATGTGAATGCACCTGGGTGCAGGTTCTAACTGGGAGCAGATTTAAGTTTACCTGACCCTTTTTGACTGTGATGGGGTTAAATCCGGCAACATTCTAGTTACCACTTTATTAAACATTAGTCTGTGCGAAACTCTGATTGATTGATCTACATGTAAAGGTATGCTCAGACTTGGGTCTCATGCAATGGAAGACGTATTCTGTCAAATCATCAATGTTATATGTCACCCACCTAAACTAGTTCTAGCCTATGCTGAGAAGTTACTTTTGCTGGCTAGGATCCTTGTTAGACTCCAGCATTCCTGGGACTTCATGTCTCAATATTGTAATGAAGATGGCTGAACACTAGTTTGACTAAAACCAAAGTTATGATCTTTTCGATACCGCTTTGTCATCTATTTATCTAAGACAAATTTTAGATAATAAACTCTTTTTTTTTTTTTAGAAACTTGTTCAGTTTGCCGTAACCCACTCCTTATGAAATTAAGTAAATATACTAAGGTAACCATTTCCTCCTCTTCTGAAGTGTACGATAAATCATTCTTCTTTATTTTCATGAGGTAGGTAAAGCTGGAAATCATGAGGCAGGGTTGATTTGTTCCTATTGGTGGAAGAGTTATTTTTTTCTCAAGCACTCAAGTTAAATTTGCCATGTCTCTTGCAAAATTACTTAGTGAATGTAAACTTTATGAATTCTGGCCTCAAGAGCATATCTACAAATTAGGTTTAAAAGAAATATTACACTTAAAATAAAATCACATAGCTTTAAGTCTAACGACAACCCCTCCCAGAAGATTAAGTTAGGACGTTTTCTTGCCTTCACAGACTCTATTACAACTAATTCTAAAGTATCAAATGGTAGATATTCTGCAACCAATATTTATGATACACTTTCCAATTACTCAGATACAAATGTAATGGCAGTATGGAGACTAGTTGTGCCAAAATCCACCTATTGTATGTGGCGTGGGTGAAGGCAGGAAAGCATTTTTATGCATAAGCCCAGGACTAGTTATTATGGTGAAAAGATTTTTAAATTCAATGTTTAATTCATATGTCACATGAGGCTTAACTTTTTAGTCTTCAGTGACTTTCAAACCACCAGGATCGCACCTGTGTTCAAGGTTTTCTGGATATTTGGTTTCAAATTTACTTAAAATTGCAATGGTGGTGATGACTAATGAAGAACTTCAGATTGTATAAATAATAACCCACCATCATTTTCGGTCTAATTTGGGAATTGTAATATTGGTTTATTCTATGTATTCTGTTATATCTTTGTAAATATCACTCTGATATTGTTTAATTGAATGTGCTGATTGTAAGAAATTGGATTATTATTTGAGGTGAATGACTGCCCCCTTCATGGAATAATCACAACCCTTGTCAGGGTGAAACCTTAAAGTCATTACATTAACCTACGCCCACTCCCTGGTAGCAATGGCACAGAGCAGATGGGCTAAACTTAGTGAAATGTGTAAAGTACTTACCCTGTACCAAAACCTTAATAAAGTCAAACACCTGACAATAAAAATCCCAAAACGATTTAGAAACAGATAGTAAAAATATTAACACTAAATGTCTACACAGGGTAGGTCTGTAGCCATTTTTGCACTGCCACTGTAGTGGATTTCACAATAGGCGCTGTCCACAAGTGGCATTTAACTTCCAGGCCCTGGGTACACTTTCAATACCATATACTAGGGACTTACAGGCATAAACTGATTTAAGCATGCTTAAAGGTGGAGCACCAGCACTCTACTCCTGGTTAGCAGGGGTAAAATGCACAGAGTTCTAAAGCGAGCAAAAATATAGGGTCCAAAAAAGGTGAAAAATCTAGGGTGACCACACAGAAAAAATGTATTTCCTACACTGATAAAGTGTGAACTGTGTAAACCATTGCTACATTTAAAACAAGCATTGACAAAGACAGCAGGTCTCGGCCTTTGAAAGGATTGCCTTTTGGGCTTGTTGCTGATGCTGAACAGCATCAAACGTGCAATAGCTGATGGGAGCACTATTTGAAATTTCTCTGACCACTAACAGTTACTCACTGTAACAGTCTAACCCGTTCCACCAATCATCTTTTGTGTGTTTGATGTAAGGCCCTAGGTGGCCAAGGATATACCCAGAAGGCAGGTTTCATGCTCACTGGACCACTGGAACCAAGCTGCTTCTGACTGATTTGGCCGAAGTTGGTCTTTGGTTGCTGTTGTTCTGGTTCAGAGTGGATCTGGACTTTTCAGACACTCACCCCCAGTCACAGATCTGGGTTGAATCCATCATTGTTCTTTAGCTCACTTTGCCACACCAGTTCCGACACAGCTATATGCAAATCAGTCTTGACCCTGTGCCTCATGGGAACCGTCCAGCCCGAACAATGATTGATTCAACCCAGATCTGTGACTGGGGTTGAGTGTCTGAAAAGTTTCAGCGCTCTGTCCATCATCTCCTTATGTTTGCTTTGTTTGCCATAAGTTGGCAGGGTATGCCCAGACGTGGGTCCCTTGCTCACTATGCCGTTGGATTCAAGCTAACCTGGCTGATGAGGGCTGTTAGCCCGAAACCGGTCCCAGGATGCTTGTTTCTGCTCCAGGGAAGTCATGGTTAGGCAGGTCGGGCTGAACTGTTCCCATGAAGGACAGGGTCAAGACTGATTTGAAAATAGCTGTGTCTGAACTGGGGTGGCAAAGTGAGCTAACGAACGATGAGGGATTCAACCCAAATCTGTGACTGGGGGTGAGTGTCTGAAAAGTTTCAGTGCTCCGTCCATTATCTGCTTGTGTTTGCATTGTTACCGGGTGTTCATAATGCACTGAACAGTATGAAGATAGACATTTCACTATTGAAGAGCCATACTTCAACAGTAAACATTGGAAAACATTAAACATTTTAATGAAATACCATATTTCTATTGTTGGCCCAGGTTGCCTTGCAACATTCAAGGACCCAGAAATCAGTGAGTTCCATGCACCATCATGGCGCACCACAAGGTCAGCCCTGGAAGTTTTTAATTTGACAGCTTCACTCAGGGCCTCTAATGTAATATCCCAGGAGACTTAAGCGCTACTCTTTTGAATTCCAGACAAATGATTTGTAGTGGCATCCACTATATCTCTGGGTGACCCCTAATTTTCATGGCCCCATGCATGGGTCCTATGCATATGCTCCTCCAGCTCAAGAGGGTCCTTTCATGTAGTCACCACTGCAGCCGTGAAATATATCCTATTCTGTATTTCTGCACTTTTTATTTTGATGCACTGCCCTCCTTTTGTTACGCCAAGCGGATGCTTCTGTACTCGTACAGTAGTTAGTCGTTACCATGTTGGGGTCACAAGCTTGTGCGCTCCCAGCCGACTTCCCTGTCTCCTTGGGACTCATAAATAGATGCTGGGATGTAGATCTGGTTCTTCCACCTTCTTCCACCTACCACTCTCCACAGCGCTTCCTGGCCTATGGGATGGGACACGGCAGGAGGCAGGGCAACAATGTGCTTTTGGCTGCCCCCTCCTCACAGGGCAAAACTGCAGGTGAGGAGGCTGCCCTAGTTGATGGGAGTTGTTTTGCAGTTCCCCCCACCACCCTAATATATTGAAAATGCTGTGGTATTCCTGCTTCCGCAGGGGAACCCTTTGGCCACATGATGCGCAGTTAGTTCAGAGATCGCACTGGGGATTGGTTTGATGCAGTAGGGCATTTGCTAGAAGCTGCAATATGTTGCACATAAATAACAGAGACATTTCTTCATATCTTGGACACCAATATGCCCTTTGAGATGGGTTTTGTTAATTTTTGCTTCTAGTGGGACACACTGTCCACCAGGAGTGATCTTATGGAGACTCCTTGCCTTCAAATTGTAGTTGTTAATTCCTGATGTTTTTGCAATCCCTTGGTACAGCTGTTCCTTCCTTGTTTGCAGCAGGCTGCCAGAGGTTTGGTGTGCCCTCCTGTCCAGCACGTGGTAGTCTCCTGACATGGAGTGTTCCTGGCAGCAGTGACTCACAGTCCTCAAGGCATACCACCCTGCCTGCCTGCACTCTTCAAGCACCGGTAGGTCTTCAGCCACCTAAAGGGTGTCTGTGTGTCCAGCTGACGCCTGTAGTATCCACTCCTGGGGCACCTACCAGCAGAACTAATCAACAGAAGTCCAAGTGATTCGCCTTCCTTGAAGTTCCCTAGCAAGTCCACCCTCTACAGTCTCTAGTGCCACTTGCTATGAAGACAGAGTCCAACAAAAGTCCCAGACATACAAGTTCAGGGTGTCTTCCATGCTGGTGGTCTGTACTACTCCTTCTATTGCCTCTCAGCTGTTCTGTAGTAGGGGATCTCTGTGTGTAGTCATAATCTATGAATAGTCCCGCCCATGTGCGGGGACCCCGGAGCAATCAAAATATCTCTTAAGCTGTCCTGCATTTGCAAACCTTCAAAGACACTTAAGAGACAGACAAAATAATACAGCCTAATAACAATATGGCTGCACTGGCCAGCACTTCATCTGAAGTGAACACAAAAGCCAAAATAAAGTTTAAATGTTATTTTTATTCACATCTGACATGTTCCTTTATTGTATCACACTCCCTTCACCAAAATCCCTTTAAACAATAGAGAGGAAGGGGTGGACAGACAAGCCCTATAGGCTGTCATTATGTGTCTGCTAAAAGGATACCGTGCC
The DNA here is from genome assembly GCF_964204655.1 of Triturus cristatus. Classification (NCBI taxonomy): domain Eukaryota; kingdom Metazoa; phylum Chordata; class Amphibia; order Caudata; family Salamandridae; genus Triturus; species Triturus cristatus. Next base: position 1,196,648,198 of record NC_140591.1, read on the forward strand.
TTTAAGGAACTCTCCAGAGACCCCCGGTATCCCAGGATGCACAGCCAAAGCAAGTTACTTTCAGTTCTTTTTTCCGGCTCCTGCTAGCAGGACCCTGGAGCTTGAGCTCTACCCTTTTGGGTGGATATTTGGATAAAAATTGGTTTTTTTGATAAAGAAGTTTGTTCATTCGACGTCTAGAGCCCTTCTCTGCTGCATCCTGCAATTTGGTGCAGTTTGTCCCACTCTTAGCATGGCTTTATTTGATAAATGCCGTGAGTGTGGGAGGAAAATGGCCAAGACGGACCCACATGATGTCTGTATTCTCTGCCTCTCATCTTCACATGTCCCTGCTACATGTGACATCTGCAAGACCTTCTCCAAGAGGACCCTGAGAGACAGAGAGAAGATTCGCCTTCAGGGACAGGAGAAGCAGAGAACAGGTGGGACTTCGGGGCATGGAGGATCTCATTCCCCTTCCTCTGCCCATGCTTCAGCCACTGGAGGGATCTCCAGGCAGAAAAAGGAGCAGAAACGACACCTACCGGCTGGTAGATCGCGTTCGACGTCGAAGGCGACGACGTCGACGGCGAGAGGTAAAGCACCGGTGTGTTCGCCGTCGATCCAGGGCTCTGGATCTCGACGTTCTCGACGTTCGACGTCGAGAGAGGGGCCGGCGAGACCTAGGACTAGGTCGCCGTCGAGGATTTCGCAGTCGACGTCGACACACCATCGACGTCGTACAGAGCCCCACGGACAGCGCAGCTCGCCGTCGAGGCGAAACCGCTCGTCTCCTTCGCCTTCAGCTCTTGGATCGATGCCGACGACATCAACGCCGAGACACCGGCGGCTCCGTCAAAGCGAAGGAGATCGCCGTCGAGGCTCAGATCGCCGTCGAGGCACAGATCGCCGTCGAGGCACAGATCGCCGTCGAGGCACAGATCGCCGTCGAGGCGAAGGAGATCGCCGTCGAGGCACGGATCGCCGTCGAGGCGAAGGAGATCGCCGTCGAGGCACAGGAGATCGCTGTCGAGGGGCCACCGTTCGACGTCGAGGGGATGCCGTTTGCGGACAACGGCAAGGAGAAGCCGTACGAGGTCGACGCTCAGTTCGACGTCGAGGACATCGGGTAACACTTCTTCGGTGATTACCATATCCAGTCGTGGATCTAGGAGAAGAGGGCGCTCCCCCTCGTTTACTTCAGCACGGGATAGGCCCGCCAAGAAGAGAAGGGTGGACGGGAGTCCGGACTGTGCTGGTCCGGGTTCTCCTGCAAGGAGTGATGGGACTCCGCAGCCTCTCCCTCAGCCGCTGCCTCAGAAGCCTCCTACGCCTCCTCCGTCTCCTCCTCCTCCGCCTCCTCCTCCTCCGCCTCCTCCTCCTCCTTCTCCTAAACGACCTACGCCGCCTCCGCCACCGCCGGTGCCTCAGCTCCCGCCGTCTCCTCGGCTACCGGTGATTCCTAAGGCCCCACGCAGACTGAGATCACACTCTCGATCTCGCCGGAGGTCACGGAGCAGACACAGATCGTCCACTCACACCAGGCATGGACGACGGAGATATAGATCTCGTTCCAGAGGCACGAGGTATACGGACTCTTCGGGCAATGGACGGCTTTCCCCCTCGTTGTCGGAAACGCCGCCTACTAGAATCTCGCCGGTGGATGATATTGCCACTTTCCAGGATGTACTGATGAGGGGGGCGGCGAAATTGGGAATCTCAGTAGCAGTACCGGTTCCCACTACCTCTGTGATCTTTGAGACTTTGCACAAGGCTCACCTGTCACGCCCCCTCCTGCCTTTGGTTCCGGGTTTGGAGGAACCAGCCATGGAGGTCTTCTTGACACCAGCCGTGGTGAAGTCTCACGGTTGCAGAAAAAGTACAGGGCCCCTGATTCGGACCCGGCGTTCCTCAGGGTGGACCCTCCCCCGGACTCTGTCCTTGTGGTTGCGGCTCGGAAACAACACTCCATGACGCCCTCTTCCACGGCTCCTCCGGATAAGGAGAGTCGCAAGATGGACTCCTTGGGGAGGAGAATGTGCTCTACGTCGGCCACGACTTTGAAGGCTGCTAGCGCCTCCGCTCTGCTGGGTCGCTATGACCGATCGCTTTGGGACTCCCTGCAACAGTTTGCTGCCTCCCTGCCTAGGGATAAACGGGAGGACTTCCAGGAGGTGTTGAATGAGGGCATGATGGTCTCCAACCAGATCATCAGTGCAGCAGGGGATGTATCGTTGCTGGCGGCCCATGGGTACTGTCATGGAGTACACATGAGGAGACATTCCTGGCTGCGGCTTACCTCTCTAAAGCCTGAAGCGCAGCAAAAGATTGCTAACTTGCCTTTCTCTGGCACGACGTTGTTCGGGTCTCATGCGGATGACGAAATGGCCCGCATGAAGGCCGAAGCAGAAACCCTGAAGGCCGTGGGGTTGGAAAAACCCAAGGAACAGAAGAGGTCATTCCGTTCCTATGGCAGGCGTTATTCTAAACAACGCGGCCAGGGGCGTCAGTCTGGTCAACAACAACACCAACACCAGCAACAACAGCAGTTCCCGAGGCAGTCCTTTCAAAAGCGCCAGAGGGGCAGAGGCCAGCATCAATCCTCGTCGGGGAACAAGGGCCCGGCCGGGTCGAAGCCCTGAAAGGTCGCTTCCCCCTCATCCGTTACCCGCTCCGGTGGGGGGAAGTATTCAATACTACCTGGCAGAGTGGAGAACAATAACTCAGGACAAGTGGGTGCTGAATATGGTGCAATGGGTACAGTCTTCGTTTCACTAGCCCGCCTCCACAGATTCCACCAGTGCGCTCTCCCTGCATGGTACGAGAGCTCCAGCGGGAGGCGGACATTCTGTTAATGAAGAAGGCGATAGAGGCTGTTCCTTTGGGGCAAAAAGGAAAAGGTCTTTACTCAAGGTTCTTTCTCGTCAGAAAAAAGGACAAGAACGAGTTCAGGCCTATTCTGGATCTGCGTCAAGCAAACAAGTGGATCCGCAGAGAAAAGTTCCGTATGTTGTCCCTGCATCAGATTTACCCTCAGTTGCATCGAGGAGACTGGCTATGCACCATAGATTTGCAGGACGCTTACTTTCATGTGCCGATCGCACAAAAGCATCGCAAATTCCTGAGGTTTCTGGTAGGCAACAACCATTACCAGTATACAGTGCTCCCGTTTGGTCTGAAGTCTGCACCACGGACGTTCTCCAAGTGCATGGCAGTGGTGGCAGCACACTTGCGGAAGAACAAAGTGTTTGTGTATCCATACCTGGACGATTGGCTGATCAAAGCTTCCACATATCAGGAAGCCCAGTGTCATTTCAACAGGACAGCTGCCTTGCTTCATCGCCTGGGGCTGCACATCAACATGTCGAAGTCCGTGCCGAACTCTGTGCAGTGTCTCCAGTACTTGGGGGCCTCAGTCAATACTTTGAACGCAAGCGTGTGTCCTTCGGAGGAGAGACGCTTATCGATCCGTGGGAAGGCCCTGCACCTCCTCTCAGCCCACTCTCCTACAGTGAGGACGGTGTCCTCTTTACTGGGGTCGATGGCTTCATGCATCTTTCTCACCCCCAATGCACGTCTGCATATGAGGCCTCTGCAGGAATGTCTGGAGGATCAATGGGACCAGAGGAGGGGGCGTTGGGAGGACAAGATTCTTCTATCCCAACACGCTCTACAGTCTCTGAAATGGTGGTGCTCGTCAGAGAATGTCTGCAAGGGGACTCCCTTTCACAAGGATATTCCGGTCCAGACCATAGTGACGGATGCGTCTCTCCAGGGTTGGGGAGCGCATTCGGGCCCTCTTCAGATTCAGGGGATATGGTCGCAGACGGAGATGACTTACCACATCAACTTTTTGGAACTCAGAGCAGTACACTTGGCCCTGAAGGCTTTCCATCCTTCCTTCAAGACGAACTCCCTGCTAGTTCAGACGGACAATACCACTACCATGTATTACCTCAACAAGCAGGGGGGCTCCCGTTCACGCACGCTGTCTCGGGAGGCACAGACTATCTGGAATTGGCTGGTGGCCAGGAACCTGACGATCACGGCAACCCATCTGCCGGGAGTGCAGAATGCTCAAGCCGATGCGCTCAGCAGGCTCGTTCAAGAAAATCACGAGTGGGTGCTAAACGACGACGTGCTAAGAGACGTCTTCGCAGAGTGGGGCACTCCGGATATCAATCTGTTCGCTACGGCAGAAAACCGCAAATGCCGTGACTTCGCGTCCAGGTACTACCAACCAGGGACGCTGGGGAATGCCCTTTGGATCAGCTGGTCGAACAGCTTTCTCTACGCCTTTCCACCCATTCCCCTGATTCCGGCGGTGCTGATCAAGCTGTCGCAATCCAGAGCCAGAATGATCCTGATTGCTCCGGAATGGCCGAGGCAATGGTGGTTCACCGACCTTCTTCACCGGTCTGTTCTGCCACACCGGCGCCTGCCGTGTCGGCCGACCTTCTCACGAAATTCGGGGGACAGATGGTTCACCCCAATCTCTCGTCCTTGAGTTTGGCAGCATGGCTCCTGAGCTAGTACAGTATGGACACTTGAACCTACCTCAGGACTGTATGGAGATCTTGAAAGAGGCAAAGAGACCATCCACGAGGACTTCTTACGCCTATAAGTGAAAGAGATTCTGCTTATGGTGCACGGCAAAGGACATTGACCCTACATCTTGTAAGGAAGATGTTATTCTGCCTTATCTGCTGCAGTTAGCGCAATCTGGGCTTAATTTTCAGTCTATTAAAGTTCATCTCGCAGCCTTGACTGCGTATAGAAAGGGCCCTTCCCAAACCTCATTTTTTCAAATCCCTGTGATTAAAGATTTTTTGGAGGGTTTGCGTAAGGTGTTTCCCCCTGTTAGACGACCTTCTCCACCATGGGAATTGAATGTGGTGTTGTCCAGATTAATGAGGGAGCCTTTTGAGCCTATTCATAAGGCTTCTTTGCAGCATTTGTCCTGGAAGGCTGCCTTCCTTGTGGCCATTACATCGGCCAGGAGAGTAAGTGAGATTCAGGCTCTGTGTTGTCAAGAGCCGTATACTGTATTCCATGCTTCTAAAGTGGTAATGCGTACTCATCCTAAGTTTTTACCTAAAGTGATATCTGATTTCCATGTAAATCAAATGATAACTTTGCCTACATTTTTTCAGCATCCCTCCTCTCCGGCGGAGAGGTCTCTGCATTCACTAGATGTGCGTAGGGTGTTGAAATTCTATCTAGATAAGACAAAAGACATCCGCAGGTCGGATCAACTGTTTGTAAATTATGGTTCAGTAAGAACTGGTCTAGCTACCTCAAAACAGACCATCTCCAGATGGATTGTGTCCTGTATTCAGCTTTGTTATCAGAAAGCTAATAAGACGTTAGGGGGTAAGCCTACAGCGCATTCGACTAGGGGCAAAGCAGCTGCTACAGCTTTGCTTAGGAATGTTCCAATTGCTGACATTTGTATGGCTGCCACCTGGAAGTCGGTCCATACGTTTACAAAGCATTACTGCCTGGATTCTGATGCTAGGGCAGATGCGCAGGTTGGACAGGCTTCGCTGAGGAATTTGTTTGCACAGTAATTTGTTGGTGTTTTGTTTGTTACTCCACCGCTGTTTGTTGGTTGGGATGGGCTTGCCATTCTATTCATAGATTATGACTATACACAGAGATCCCCTACTACAGAAGGAGTAGTTTCTTACCTGTAACTCCAGTTCTGTAGTAGGGGTATCTCTGTTATAGTCATAAGCGACCCTCCCTCCTCCCCGGTGGAGTACATTGACAGTATCAGGCCTGTTGTTATACACCTTCAAAAAGAACTGAAAGTAACTTGCTTTGGCTGTGCATCCTGGGATACCGGGGGTCTCTGGAGAGTTCCTTAAAGGTACGGTATCCTTTTAGCAGACACATAATGACAGCCTATAGGGCTTGTCTAACCACCTCTTCCTCTCTATTGTTTAAAGGGATTTTGGTGAAGGGAGTGTGATACAATAAAGGAACATGTCAGATGTGAATAAAAATGACATTTAAAACTATGTGGTCTATAGTTCTCACAACTGCCTAGTTCTTATGCTTATGGTAAAATCGATATCATGTACTGTACTTGCAGGCCTCTCAAAATTCAAACGTGATTCCTTCAAACATCCAAGGTAGCTTCCTCCCTCTTACTAAACTGCAGTGCCCATCTAGTAAATCCAAATTTACACCATACTTCCAAAGAATGCTCCTACTTAGCCAAGATCCAACGCATATAAGGTTCGTCCAGTATAAATTGTTTCTGTAATTATGTGTTGCAGTATGCAGCCTCAGAAACTTGGTCTACTTTTAAAACTGTAAGTAACAACAGTAATTTGCCTCCTATGTATGTGGGCTCAATTTCCTGCCACAAATGCTGGATTCAAACCTGATAAATAAATCCACTTGCTTATGTAAAAGGGGGCCTAACAAATGTCTGAAGATGATAAATCTGTTCACCAAAATAATTTAAGTGAACAAATGGAAAAACCTAGGCACAGTGTATTCCAATAGATCCATTGTATTTGTACACAGAGTATGTACAATGCAATTCCGTGGTCTTGCCATCTTACCAGACAATTACTGAAGGACAAATCATTGTTGAAAGTGGATATATAGTATGATTTAAAGTACAGTGGAAATGCATACACATTTCTATGGCTTAATTCACAGAGCCTTGCATGACAATTCAGAAATCTGCTCGCACCTATGTCAGAACCCTGTTCAGAGGGCCACGGAGCATGTAGGAATTACTGGGCCCAACTGTGGGGGTTGAGGCCTTTTACTCCTGATCTCCCAAGGCCCAACCTACTGTGGATCCTTAGCAACTGGGCCAAGAACCTGATAGGACCGGATTATTGCCTACCTTATAATCTCCAAGAATCCTCTCAGGTCGCCAGGATCTTTTTATCTGCTAAATAGTGTAGAGGGGAGGAAATTCAAATCTCAATACATAATCAACAGGATCAAATTTTCGTTTTAAAGGACCACTGACTGAGAATCTAAAATTTTAAGATTTTATTACAACTAAGAATAACTGCACATACAACCACCTCATTACAAGGTGAAGAAAATAAATGGGCACTAATACAAACAAAATTCTACGTAGAAGTCTCATTCGATTCAGAATAAAAAGAATAATCAATTCTAAAAGCATCAATAAACCAATAGTTAGTCCAATCTCTACATCTGAAATCATTAGCCTAAAAGGAAAAACAGTTAGTCTATCCCTACTCTACCTCTGAGGTGACATCCGTACTTAGCATTTCCCTTCCCAGGCAAGAGAATAAAAAGGTGTCAGAAGTGAAGACTTCCTTAGAAGTACATTCACTTAGTCAGAGCTCGTTCTAAGATGCTCCTTCTAGCTATCCATCTAGACCTCAACTACTCCACCCTCGGGGCACTGTCTCTAATACAAAATCCCCAAAACGCAGAACACGCCCTTCGGCATACCTCTTCAGCCAGGTCTTCTTCCAGTACTTTTCCAATGAAACTTGTTCTTCATCCAACGACGGTTAGCTTGACCTTGGGTCCCAGGCACCTTCTCCGCTGAAAGTATCATCCGTAAATTCCAATGTACTCCCCTGTTGGCTTTTCGTACCATTCTAACTCCTAAAACAAAGACCTAGTCTCTCTAACGAGCTAAATGTCCTTGCAACTACAACAGAAACGTGGGAACGAAAAACTTCTCTCTTCTCTAAGATTTTCCATTCTCCCGAAACCCAAAGCCTTTACCAAGGGAAATCATTTTCGGCCTACAACGTTTAGCTAACATAAGAAATGAACAGGCCTTTCTCTTTAAACATATATGCTATCAGGCCTTTACACTGTTAAACACACTCCTAAATCACACTTTAAGCATTAGTTTCATTACTCCATTATACGTAAATAAGCAGACTAAACATGCAACTTTAATATGGCACATGTTTAAACTAATACATTGCATTACATAAAACCCAAACACTATGCGTTTACTAAAATTACATTTACAATGATCTACCACATTTCTCTTCATAAACATGGTTACATTCCTAATCACCCCTATGTTAACAAATCTAATGATACATTTCTATGTCACACCTAAACTACGTCGATTAATATGTGGGTGCGGACTAACCGTGAATATGATGCAATCCTACAAAATTTCAGAATGACGTGACGCTCTATCAGTTCCCCCCTTTGATGACAAATGACATCACACCATCACACAATTCCCTTGGAGAAAGAACCAACCTAAATAGTACTTGTCGCCATACTTCCCCGTCGGAATCTCTCCATATTCTTGATATTCTGATATTGACTGTCATGCAGTCTAGCCATTCACATTTCACTCGCTCTGAGAGCTCTATCAGTTTTGTTTCCTCTGAACCACTTGTAAGCTCTGATGAAACCCCACAAACAGATCACTCAAACCACAATAATAATGAGGGGTTTTAGCACAAACCCAAGGAACCCCTTTTCCCAAATTCGCAAACCAACTTCCCACACAACCAGATCCTTTACCAATCTTTTCCCACACACCTTCTTCAGTCAAATCCTCAATCTCTTGATGAATCGTGGTAATGTTATCTATATATCTCTCCAGATACTTGCTGTTGTCTGGAATATACGTACAATATTCCTGAACTTTCAATAATTTACAGACTCCGCCCTCTTTTGCCAATAATACGTCTAAAGCAAGACGATTCTGCAAAACCATTGTCCTTATCGACAACATCTCTCCATCCACCAATGTCAAAGACCTTGCTGTATTCATTGACAACTCATCAACCACGGTCGCCAGTCTTCTGATCTTCACATCATTTAAAACCACACCCAAACTCGGTAATATTGCTCCAAAAATATCACCAATCACAGTCCCTGCACTCGCAGCTCTTTTGGCTCTAGAATGGTATCCAGTTTCCAAAAGCTCCAAGTCTTCTGCATGATAGATTTTCGGAAAAATAATTCCCAAATAACATGTACCATACCAATTCGCAGGCAACCTCACGTAGGCATTCCTTCCGCACACATAATAAACAGTTGGAATCACTTGCACCGAGTCTTGCAAAAAGTTCTTAGCTGAGTCTTCCATAGTGAAAATATGATCACACATACTTTGCCCTACCGAAACCTTTTCATAGTACGTCTGAGGACGTCTCACACACAACTTCCCCCTTTGCACCTGGTCCAATGCTAAGGGTCCATAACTCCCCTTTGATCTGTGTAATCTTTCCTCATCGGTCCAATCTACTGGACTATCTCCTGTATTTCGTGTTTCAGTTAGTTTTCTATATCTATCTTCTACTTGACCTATAAACTTCTTCTCTGTATCTGACAACAAACAAGTTAAATTATGCCGATGAGCATAAGCCGTATCCAGTTCCAAAGACGGTATGAAATACTTCCGGAGTCTGTCCTCCGACTTATAATAATCGTACTTATTCAAATGCTTGTAAGCTGGAACTTCAGGAAGTACTGCATCGTAATTGGAAAAGAAATACTCAAACTGACCTCTCTCATAGAAGATACAAAGCAACAAACTACAAGACATTCCATACGTCAATGGAAGATGATGGTACCTGATACCCTCATCCACAGAAGAAGGTAACTGCATGCACACATAACAGTCTTTCGCATCCATCGCATCCACATATTCATATAGCAGCTTCGCATATGCATTAAGCTTAAAATCACCTCTAGACATATCTATGTGAAATCTACGACTCTCTTCAATTAGTAAAGCTCTTTTAGCTCCTATAGTGACCTCCTTTTGGCTAGAAGTAGTAGGCGTAGGTGTTCCCTGTACCTTCTCTTCCTGCTCATGTGAAACAATATATGAGACTACAACTATTATGATTATAGAAACTATCACCAACCCTATAAGTGTACCTATCACTAATTTAGACCTACGGTGAGTATTTCCAGCATCCATGATTTTGCAAAGTCTCAAAGTACTTGGTCTCAGCAGCAACAATTCAGAGTCTATTTCTCCTCTGGGCGTCACTTGCTAACCAGTTCAAACGACACTTCAAAAGCTGGAAATCCCCCCGTGATTTCAGTTCCTTATTTACACAGTCCACAAAAAGACTTCCCTAGCCCTCTTTCGTCGTCTTGACGGAAAGTCCCTAAATGTATTCTTCTTCCACTCGGAGCTAGGTTATCTTCTTTATAGACTTTTATATACAACAAAGTTCACCTTCAGTCCAAAATAAGATCAGCTCCCAAGATCTCTAAAACACGTTGCAAAAGTTCAAGACGAAGCACCACTAATTCTTGATGCGATGGTACATAACCAAAGGTTGGAAAAACCAGCGTCTCCAGAATCAATTCACAAATTTTGCTCAGAAGTGGTGGATTCGGAATAGTGAGAGTCAGTATTCCTTCGATCTCCACCCCTGGAACCAACAGTAGCACATCCACTTTCAAATTTGGAGAATCGCTGACCAGCGTCAAAGACTTCAGCCTCCCCGAGCTTAACACTCCTGGCATCAGTCACAGCGTATGCCCACTCTGGTGAGGCGTACCTTTGACACGGCACTCTTGTTCTCCTGGATCTTTTCAGACTACCCCAAGCTTGCTCTTCGTCACTCTGTTCAGATTCAGAGGTTTCAGAAACTGGGGCAAGATCTCTTTCAGGTGCCAATCTCAAGTTCATCCGTTTCTGGTTCACAGGCCAAACCTTTTCTGCTTTCACGCCAACGAACATCCAGGCAACTCTTCCTCACGTGTTTATGGACAAGCACCCAATCTCCCGGGCACAGGTCGTGGCACAGGTCACTTGCGGCGGGAACAGTTGCTGCTTGCACCTGCTGGGACACAGAACGGACTACGTCAGCCAGTCCCTTACAGTAGTCGATAATTAAGTCATCAGTGATGCTAATCAAGGCAGTAGCTGGTATCGCTGGTAATCGCATTGCCCTCCCCATCAGGATCTTGTGAGGTGACAACCCCGTTCTCCTATCAGGAACACTACGAAGGCTCATGAGGACCAAGGGCAGTGCGTCAGGCCATTGCAGGGATGTTGAAGAACACACTTTTGCCATCCATGCTTTCAAAGTCCCATTAACTTGCTCCACAATCCCAGAAGCCTCAAGTCGATAACTGCAATGTAATCTCTGATCCACATTCAAAGCCGCACAGAGCAATTTCATGATCTCACTGTGGAAATGCGTCCCTCTATCCGACTCCAAAGAGGTCGGAAAACCGAACCTATGGATAAGTTCCATCAACAACATCTTAGCTACAGTGAGTGTGTCACGCCTACTTGTTGGGTAAGCCTCCACCCACCTTGAAAAGACACACACCACAGCCAGAATGTATCTCAGCCCATTACACTTTGGCATCTCAATGAAGTCCAATTGCATTGTATTGAAAGGCCCTCCTGACCTCCCAATGTGACTCAAAGTTACAGCAGTTCTTTTTCCCGCATTCATCTGTTGACATGTAACACACCTCTGACATACAGCTTCAGCAACTGCACGAAACTTCGGATTGTACCATGTCTGTCTGAACACTCGCACCATTGCATCTCTGCCAAGGTGTACTGCACCATGTATCAATCTTGCCATTGGATTCAACAGACTTTCCGGTTGCACAGCTCGTCCATCACTCGAAACCCACACATCCACGTCTCCCTTTTCACATCCTAATCTTATCCAGCCATCCCGTTCTTGATGAGTAACCTCATCCTGCAATCGTTATAGTTCCTCCCATGTATCGGCCATGGCTAACATCATGCTGAGCTTGGTTCTTTCTTGGATTTCTCCAGTATACCCTCCAGTAAATATGCATCCTTGTTCGGCACAAAACCGGGCAACCTCATCTGCGTAATTATTTCCCAATGAAACAAAGTCGTTTCCCTTACAATGGGCAGAACATTTAACAACCGCAATCTCTTTGGGACATTGTAATGCTTCCAACAATTGTCTCACGTATTCCCCATTTCTAATGGGCGAACCGGAAGACGTCAAGAATCCTCTCTGTGACCATTACTATGCGAAGTCGTGAACCACACCAAACCCGTACTGATTGTCAGTGTAAATCGGTATCCGGATCTGATGAGCAGCCAAACAGGCACGGGTCAAAGTAATGATTTCAGCTACCTGTGCGGAGTGTACTCCCTATAAACAAGCAGCTTCAACCACTCCTGTGATGGTACATACAGCAAACGCTGCTCTTAATCGACCAACATCGTCTCTTAAACATGAACTGTCCACAAAGAAAATGTCATCAGGGTCAGGGAGCGGTTCATCAACAATGCCTGGTCTTGGTTTGGTGCATAGTTCAGTCACATCAAAACAATCATGATCCTCACAATCTTCACCATCTGCATTTTGAATAGGCATCAATGTTGCGGGATTCAAAACCCTCTTCAAAGTCACATTTTCTGCAGCAAGTACAACTTGTTCATAACATGTTAACCTGTTGTTCGTGAGGTGCTGTGTTTTGGTCCTTGTCATCAATAGTTCAACAGAGTGTGGCACATTAACTGTAAGTGAATGTCCCATTACAATACTCTCACACCTTTCAATGCTGACACCTGTTGCAGCAACGGATTTAAGACATCCAGGCAACGCAGAAGCTACTGGATCTAAAGTACCTGATAAGTAGGCAACTGGTCTACGGACACCTCCATGATTCTGAGTCAGAACTGACAATGCACCACCTTTTCTCTCGCAACAGAACAATGTGAAAGCCTTGTTGTAATCAGGCCTTCCCAAAGCTGGAGCACAACACATGGCTTCTCTCAGCCTTAAAAATGACATCAAACAGTCATTGTCCCATGGTACTGGATCACTCACATCTTTGTGCGTCAGCCGTTGTAAAGGCTTCACTTCAAAGGATAAGTTGGGAATCCATTGGCGACAGTAGCCAACCATCCCCAGGAACATTCTGACTTCTCTCTGGGTAGAAGGCACAGGCATGTTCATAATGGCATGTATACAATAAGGAGCTCTAGAGGGAAAGTAGCCCAGGTCGCCCTCCACTCAAAAAGTCTATCACAACAAAGACCTGGGTTTCAGAAGGTATTTTGTGCCATACAGGTTGGTGCGAACCTTGTAGGTCTTTGGTAACACCCCGAGTCAAAAGATCTTTTTTTGGAGTAGTTGCCAACTCGTTGGCTACCTTCACTTTCTTAAAAACCAGAAAAACGATAGATGGTTTTACTCTCAGCAGTCTCACAAATGATCGTGTAGGTGTCTAAACTCAAATGTGGTACACCTAGGGTTTCTCAATTCAGTTAACTAATGAGTAAACCGTGAAAAAACACATAAATGTGCAAAAAATGTGAAAGAGACGTGATGGCACCTCACGTGCGCAACCCCAATTGAGCTTGCTGGCTGGTACTCGTCAGCATTGCCCACTCTTCTCATCATCGGCAGCCATCACGCTCAAAAATAATAATAAAGAAGAAGTGTCCAAAAGAAAAACAAATTGTGTGACTAATAGTGAACGTTAAAAAGTGAATCAGGTACACCCACTACAGGTTCAAACTTTATTCCTCCTTAGGAGTGCACCTACTTCAATGTTTAAAAAGGTTGCTAAAAATGCATACCCTCCTTAGATGCCAACATGTTTCATCGCCTGGATTCTTTCTGGCGATTTCGTCAGGGCAACAACAGTCGCTTGGCACACGATAAGGACACTTCTTAAAATCACATTCGGAGACTGCCAAAAGTAAAAGACATACACACACAACACTTACCTATGGTGTTCATCCCCTCTTCTTAGATCCACCCGGATTCTATTAGGTATGTCTATAAATCATTGTTCCCTTACCCTCGTGGAGCCTTGGCCTCGCGTACCAGCTCAATGAATGAGGTCTCCAATGGGCTCCCTATATGAGTCCTCGGGGTTCTGTGTGGCATTCCCCCGTAATGCCAACCTGTTAATAATTTTCAACAATTATACAGAATCTTCTTGTGTTCCCTTTCAACCTATTGTATGGTCTCCCTCGCCATCCTAGTGTCCCACTGTCTTCGGGTAATCAGAAAGACTTTAAAATCAAAGCACACTGATCGTGTTCCATCTGTACTGTAGACCCCCTCCCTCACCGGCAGGCACGACCCGTTCTGTCCTTGCAAATAAGTAGTGTTCTGGCTAGTGCAGAGCCCAGTTTCTCATGTTATCAGGGGATAGTTTCTTGGCCTCAAAAACTGACATAGATATAGATATACCATGCTGCAGCCCTCCCCACTTCTATCACACCTCCTTACCACCTAAAGCCTCACGGAGCTCCTTCTCTCCGCCGGTCACCGATGTTGTGATCCCGCGGCCAATTTATGCTGCCGCCCCTTACGCATCCTCTTCGGCGCGGAGCTAGAATGGGCGCCATCTTGGAATGGGGTGATGTGCATGTATCTCCAAACAGGCACTTAAATTGCCCGGCCCTCGGAATTAGTGTTTTTCTCCCGATCTTGCGCATGCATTAGGATTTCGCCCCGGTGTATCAGTACAGGCCTTGAAAGAATTATTATAATACGAACCAAAGATTCCCCAAATAGGGACTTCCTCGTAACGGGGCAAAAGCAAGCGCCATCTTGGATCGGGGGGACTCATGTGTATATAGAGTTCTACTATTTATCATCAAGAGTCTCGGATTGAGTTTAGGTTGCTCAGGGGTGGTATCTTAGTATAATCTCCAACCCACCATTTACGGTATTGTAACTTAGTACAAGAAATCGATGAGTCTAGACAAGGGAGGGGTTTGATGGCATTTCCCCTAATAGGGACCTCCTCATCACGGGGCAAAAACAGGCGCCATCTTGGGTTGGGGGGACTCGTGTGTATCTAAAATTTTTCTATTTACATTTAAGAGTCTCAGATTGAGTTTAGATTACTCAGAGATGGTATATTACAGTAATCTCCAAACCACCACTTATGGTATTGTGGCTTAATACAAACAGTGAATCTAGACAAGGGGGGGAAAAAAATGTACCCACATCTACATTCCTCCTGTGAGTAAACCGCAATCTACATAGCGCCGTGGTCTAGGCTGCATCGATTTAATAACTTGCGGGATCCCCAGACATGTTACCACTTGATACATTGTGTCCTAAAGGAGACCTAGTCCAGCCAAGTATGACCACACAAACCCCTCAAGACGTTCCGCAGAGGTCCGGGGTCCACTCAGGGTACTTCTAACAGAACGCACAGAAGAAATGATGGGAGCGAGCCTAGCTCTCTAATATAGGCGTATCTGCGTTTTAAATACTCAGTATCTCGCCTTGCCCCATTCGATTTGGTCGTTCAATCCCTCCCGGTCAGTTTTCTCTTGGAAAATCCATCTCGCTTCCTTAGAAGCCAAGATTTCTTCCACATTTTGAGACGGGCCCATCATTCTCTCCAAGACAACCCAGGTAAAGGTGTGCTTAGCGTGGTGGCAGTGTTGTACCAGCTTTGTCGTTAGTTTGCCTGCTCTAATGGTGCTAAGGTGTTCTTGCATTCTGATTTTCACCTTCCTGGTTGTTAGTCCTATATATTGGAGGTTACATTGGCAGGTCAATCTGTATACGACGTTGGCCGTGTTGCAGTTGCTAAAGTACTTTAAGTACCAGGTTTTACCTGACTTTAGAACTACACTTTGGGTTTTCTGCGTGAGAGCACACACTGAACACGACCCACACGGGTGGTGGCCAGGGGGAATAGATGACTCGGTAGACTTCTGCTCTACTTTTACCCGTGAATGCACCAATTTGTCACCCAGGTTGCTAGATCTTTTAAAAGCAAACCTGGGTGGGGGCATCTTGAAGCCCTCAGTGGACAGCAACCCCCAGTGTTTACGGATGGACTGTCGGATCTTCGTGGCCAGCGGGTCGAATGTCATGACTATCGGGAGGCAATCTTCTTTACTTTTTTCGTTCTTTTGCAGGAAGACACTACGGGGGGTGTTCATTGCCCTTTTTCTAGCTTGTCTGACAGTCTTCCGTGGATACTGTCTCATTTCAAGTTTGGCGCAGAGTTCCTTGGACTGGTCCAAGAATGTGGTGGTCGAAGTACAGTTCCTACGGTACCTAAGAAATTGACCAACAGGGAGATTATCCCTGAGTGCTCTTGGATGGTACGACCTATAGGAAAGGAGAGAATTCTTATCCGTAGGCTTCTGATGTACTTTAGAACATAGCCTGCCCCCATCTGCAAAGATGTCTAAGTCCAGATATACTGCTGTTTTGTTACTATAGTTCCATGTAAACCTCAGACTGGTATCCTGATGGTTAAGCCAGTTCAGGAATTGCAATAGACCCTCCTCTGGACCCGACCAGACGCAGAGAATGTCGTCGATATATCTCTTCCAGATACGGATGTTACTCTGGAAGTGATTTGACTGGTGGTATATGACATGCTCCTCGAACTGGCCCACATAGATGCAGGCCAAGCTCGGCGCCATCGTAGCGCCCATAGACGTGCCCGTGGTCTGCAGATACAAAGTGTCCTTATAGCAGAAATAATTTCGTGTAAGGGCCAGTTCTATGCATTGAAGTATGAAAGATTGTGGAGCATCATAGAACCACTCGTGTGCCTTAAGTGCATGCGCTGCTGCCACCAACGCTGCATCCTGTGGTATACAGGTATAGAGTGACTCTATATCGATGGTTGCCATAAATTCATTCTCTGGATCAAATTGCAACTCTTCAAGAATGTTGAGGATTGCTGTAGTATCCTTTACAAATGATTTCTGGTTGATGACTGACTCCCTGAGGAAAAAATCGGCAAATTGCGAGAGAGGCTCAAGTACAGACTGGATCCCCGAGACGATTGGACGACCGGGGGGAGGACGTTGAGGCTTATGGATCTTGGGTAAGATGTAAAACGCCGGAGTTCTTGGCTTGTCATTAACCAGGAACTCGGCTTCTCTCGCTGTTATCCATTTCTTCTCCTTAGCCTCCATTACCATGGTCTTGATGGTCGCCAACAGTTCTTTCTGGGGATCCTGTGCCAGTGGACGGTAGTTCTGACGAACACTGAGTAGTCTCAACACTTCAGTGTCGTAGTCAGTGGTATTCATTACTACCACAGCTCCTCCCTTATCTGCACTTTTAATCGTAAGATGTTGATTTTTCTCAAGGCCTTTTACTGCTTCCCACTCTACCCTGCTCATGTTGTTCAATTTAGAGGTTGTATTCTGCTGTTCCAATTGGGAAATGTCATGCAGTACCTTATTCTCAAAGACCGTGACCTCAGGGCCTATAGTTGTATTCGATGGACAGAAATTGGATGGTTTCCTGAGTGTGGTATTAAACACATTTAGAGTATCCTGTGGTTTATCAGCGAAGAACTTCTTTAGTTTAATTCTTCGCATCGTTTCATGAAGCTCAATCCTACATCTAAAGGGGTCGTGTGTAGGGGTGGGGACAAAGCCTAGACCCTTGTTCAACACCTTTTCCTCATTGGCGGTCAGTTCATGATCGGATAGATTCACCACTATGTTATTCAGAGTCATAGCTGGTTCCGTCCGCGGCTCCGTGTTACTCTTGGGGAGTGGGTTTGCCAATGCTGATTTTGATTTTGGTTGCCCCTGCCTCGACCCCTGCCGCGCGGACCTCCCCCTCTGTTGCCCCTGTGGCTCTGTCCTAAAAAAGACCGTAGAAGGGAACCCAGGTCTTCGTTGTTTGTCTCCTGCTCGTTGAATCTTACTCTAGGGGGATTAGACTGTGGGCCCAGTTCTTCCTCTTCACTGGAGGTGTTATCAAATGTCCAGTTATTGGGTGTGCGTTTAGTCTGTTGTTTTCCACGCCTGCCCCTTCCCCCTTTAAATTGATGTTCAACTGCCTGGTCGTAATATTTGTCCTCCACGTAGGGAAAAGCCCATTCGTGGGAGAAACGATCAAGATTTCTTTTAAGCCCTTTGATCTTTTGATTGATCATATAATTTTTGTAATCGCTCAGGTCTTCCTGGATCTTTTGGAGCTGCTCCTTGGTGTCTACAAGGGTAGTGTCCCTCCTTATACTCTCCTCCAAATCAACAATCTCCTTCAAGAGCTCTTCGCTTAGTCTCTTCGCAGTGTTGATTATAAGGATTAGCCAATCTCGTGTACATTTATTGGCTATATAGCCCCAATCCAATCTGAATGTTTTATCTTCCAGGAAGATCCTGGGTTCAATCTTTACTATCAGGCTTGCTGGGGCGGCTCCTGCTCTTAAATACTCTGTCATCAAAGCCCCATGGAGAGCTATCCTGACTTGTTTCTTCTTGGTATTACTGAGTCTTTCCCACTCTTCCCTTGCTGATGTAACGTTGAGTAGAGGGGCATCAGGAAATACTGATGGACCCGATAGGATTGCTGCGATTTGTTCATCCGTAAACGCAAGGCAATTCCTGTCCATTTGCGGAGAGGAGGTTAATCAACTAAGGTACACTCAACAAGGGAAAACTTAAAGGAGATGTGAACGGTGTGCTGTGTGTATCTGTCTAAAATGGGATAATCTCAACAAATATCTTAAAAAAGCTCTCACGGCTGAGCCGCCGTTCACAACATGTATACAATAAGGAGCTCTAGAGGGAAAGTAGCCCAGGTCGCCCTCCACTCAAAAAGTCTATCACAACAAAGACCTGGGTTTCAGAAGGTATTTTGTGCCATACAGGTTGGTGCGAACCTTGTAGGTCTTTGGTAACACCCCGAGTCAAAAGATCTTTTTTTGGGGTAGTTGCCAACTCGTTGGCTACCTTCACTTTCTTAAAAACCAGAAAAACGATAGATGGTTTTACTCTCAGCAGTCTCACAAATGATCGTGTAGGTGTCTAAACTCAAATGTGGTACACCTAGGGTTTCTCAATTCAGTTAACTAATGAGTAAACCGTGAAAAAACACATAAATGTGCAAAAAATGTGAAAGAGACGTGATGGCACCTCACGTGCGCAACCCCAATTGAGCTTGCTGGCTGGTACTCGTCAGCATTGCCCACTCTTCTCATCATCGGCAGCCATCACGCTCAAAAATAATAATAAAGAAGATGTCTCCCTCGCCATCCTAGTGTCCCACTGTCTTCGGGTAATCAGAAAGACTTTAAAATCAAAGCACACTGATCGTGTTCCATCTGTACTGTAGACCCCCTCCCTCACCGGCAGAACTGGCCCACAGTCTAATCCCCCTAGAGTAAGATTCAACGAGCAGGAGACAAACAACGAAGACCTGGGTTCCCTTCTACGGTCTTTTTTAGGACAGAGCCACAGGGGCAACAGAGGGGGAGGTCCGCGTGGCAGGGGTCGAGGCAGGGGCAACCAAAATCAAAATCAGCATTGGCAAACCCACTCCCCAAGAGTAACACGGAGCCGCGGACGGAACCAGCTATGACTCTGAATAACATAGTGGTGAATCTATCCGATCATGAACTGACCGCCAATGAGGAAAAGGTGTTGAACAAGGGTCTAGGCTTTGTCCCCACCCCTACACACGACCCCTTTAGATGTAGGATTGAGCTTCATGAAATGATGCGAAGAATTAAACTAAAGAAGTTCTTCGCTGATAAACCACAGGATACTCTAAATGTGTTTAATACCACACTCAGGAAACCATCCAATTTCTGTCCATCGAATACAACTATAGGCCCTGAGGTCACGGTCTTTGAGAATAAGGTACTGCATGACATTTCCCAATTGGAACAGCAGAATACAACCTCTAAATTTAACAACATGAGCAGGGTAGAGTGGGAAGCAGTAAAAGGCCTTGAGAACAATCAACATCTTACGATTAAAAGTGCAGATAAGGGAGGAGCTGTGGTAGTAATGAATACCACTGACTACGACACTGAAGTGTTGAGACTACTCAGTGTTCGTCAGAACTACCGTCCACTGGCACAGGATCCCCAGAAAGAACTGTTGGCGACCATCAAGACCATGGTAATGGAGGCTAAGGAGAAGAAATGGATAACAGCGAGAGAAGCCGAGTTCCTGGTTAATGACAAGCCAAGAACTCCGGCGTTTTACATCTTACCCAAGATCCATAAGCCTCAACGTCCTCCCCCCGGTCGTCCAATCGTCTCGGGGATCCAGTCTGTACTTGAGCCTCTCTCGCAATTTGCCGATTTTTTCCTCAGGGAGTCAGTCATCAACCAGAAATCATTTGTAAAGGATACTACAGCAATCCTCAACATTCTTGAAGAGTTGCAATTTGATCCAGAGAATGAATTTATGGCAACCATCGATATAGAGTCACTCTATACCTGTATACCACAGGATGCAGCGTTGGTGGCAGCAGCGCATGCACTTAAGGCACAAGAGTGGTTCTATGATGCTCCACAATCTTTCATACTTCAATGCATAGAACTGGCCCTTACACGAAATTATTTCTGCTATAAGGACACTTTGTATCTGCAGACCACGGGCACGTCCATGGGCGCTACGATGGCGCCGAGCTTGGCCTGCATCTATGTGGGCCAGTTCGAGGAGCATGTCATATACCACCAGTCAAATCACTTCCAGAGTAACATCCGTATCTGGAAGAGATATATCGACGACATTCTCTGCGTCTGGTCGGGTCCAGAGGAGGGTCTATTGCAATTCCTGAACTGGCTTAACCATCAGGATACCAGTCTGAGGTTTACATGGAACTATAGTAACAAAACAGCAGTATATCTGGACTTAGACATCTTTGCAGATGGGGGCAGGCTATGTTCTAAAGTACATCAGAAGCCTACGGATAAGAATTCTCTCCTTTCCTATAGGTCGTACCATCCAAGAGCACTCAGGGATAATCTCCCTGTTGGTCAATTTCTTAGGTACCGTAGGAACTGTACTTCGACCACCACATTCTTGGACCAGTCCAAGGAACTCTGCGCCAAACTTGAAATGAGACAGTATCCACGGAAGACTGTCAGACAAGCTAGAAAAAGGGCAATGAACACCCCCCGTAGTGTCTTGCTGCAAAAGAACGAAAAAAGTAAAGAAGATTGCCTCCCGGTAGTCATGACATTCGACCCGCTGGCCACGAAGATCCGACAGTCCATCCGTAAACACTGGGGGTTGCTGTCCACTGAGGGCTTCAAGATGCCCCCACCCAGGTTTGCTTTTAAAAGATCTAGCAACCTGGGTGACAAATTGGTGCATTCACGGGTAAAAGTAGAGCAGAAGTCTACCGAGTCATCTATTCCCCCTGGCCACCACCCGTGTGGGTCGTGTTCAGTGTGTGCTCTCACGCAGAAAACCCAAAGTGTAGTTCTAAAGTCAGGTAAAACCTGGTACTTAAAGTACTTTAGCAACTGCAACACGGCCAACGTCGTATACAGATTGACCTGCCAATGTAACCTCCAATATATAGGACTAACAACCAGGAAGGTGAAAATCAGAATGCAAGAACACCTTAGCACCATTAGAGCAGGCAAACTAACGACAAAGCTGGTACAACACTGCCACCACGCTAAGCACACCTTTACCTGGGTTGTCTTGGAGAGAATGATGGGCCCGTCTCAAAATGTGGAAGAAATCTTGGCTTCTAAGGAAGCGAGATGGATTTTCCAAGAGAAAACTGACCGGGAGGGATTGAACGACCAAATCGAATGGGGCAAGGCGAGATACTGAGTATTTAAAACGCAGATACGCCTATATTAGAGAGCTAGGCTCGCTCCCATCATTTCTTCTGTGCGTTCTGTTAGAAGTACCCTGAGTGGACCCCGGACCTCTGCGGAACGTCTTGAGGGGTTTGTGTGGTCATACTTGGCTGGACTAGGTCTCCTTTAGGACACAATGTATCCAGTGGTAACATGTCTGGGGATCCCGCAAGTTATTAAATCGATGCAGCCTAGACCACGGCGCTATGTAGATTGCGGTTTACTCACAGGAGGAATGTAGATGTGGGTACATTTTTTCCCCCCCCTTGTCTAGATTCACTGTTTGTATTAAGCCACAATACCATAAGTGGTGGTTTGGAGATTACTGTAATATACCATCTCTGAGTAATCTAAACTCAATCTGAGACTCTTAAATGTAAATAGAAAAATTTTAGATACACACGAGTCCCCCCAACCCAAGATGGCGCCTGTTTTTGCCCCGTGATGAGGAGGTCCCTATTAGGGGAAATGCCACCAAACCCCTCCCTTGTCTAGACTCATCGATTTTTTGTACTAAGTTACAATACCGTAAATGGTGGGTTGGAGATTATACTAAGATACCACCCCTGAGCAACCTAAACTCAATCCGAGACTCTTGATGATAAATAGTAGAACTCTATATACACATGAGTCCCCCCGATCCAAGATGGCGCTTGCTTTTGCCCCGTTACGAGGAAGTCCCTATTTGGGGAATCTTTGGTTCGTATTATAATAATTCTTTCAAGGCCTGTACTGATACACCGGGGCGAAATCCTAATGCATGCGCAAGATCGGGAGAAAAACACTAATTCCGAGGGCCGGGCAATTTAAGTGCCTGTTTGGAGATACATGCACATCACCCCATTCCAAGATGGCGCCCATTCTAGCTCCGCGCCGAAGAGGATGCGTAAGGGGCGGCAGCATAAATTGGCCGCGGGATCACAACATCGGTGACCGGCGGAGAGAAGGAGCTCCGTGAGGCTTTAGGTGGTAAGGAGGTGTGATAGAAGTGGGGAGGGCTGCAGCATGGTATATCTATATCTATGTCAGTTTTTGAGGCCAAGAAACTATCCCCTGATAACATGAGAAACTGGGCTCTGCACTAGCCAGAACACTACTTATTTGCAAGGACAGAACGGGTCGTGCCTGCCGGTGAGGGAGGGGGTCTACAGTACAGATGGAACACGATCAGTGTGCTTTGATTTTAAAGTCTTTCTGATTACCCGAAGACAGTGGGACACTAGGATGGCGAGGGAGACCATACAATAGGTTGAAAGGGAACACAAGAAGATTCTGTATAATTGTTGAAAATTATTAACAGGTTGGCATTACGGGGGAATGCCACACAGAACCCCGAGGACTCATATAGGGAGCCCATTGGAGACCTCATTCATTGAGCTGGTACGCGAGGCCAAGGCTCCACGAGGGTAAGGGAACAATGATTTATAGACATACCTAATAGAATCCGGGTGGATCTAAGAAGAGGGGATGAACACCATAGTTAAGTGTTGTGTGTGTATGTCTTTTACTTTTGGCAGTCTCCGAATGTGATTTTAAGAAGTGTCCTTATCGTGTGCCAAGCGACTGTTGTTGCCCTGACGAAATCGCCAGAAAGAATCCAGGCGATGAAACATGTTGGCATCTAAGGAGGGTATGCATTTTTAGCAACCTTTTTAAACATTGAAGTAGGTGCACTCCTAAGGAGGAATAAAGTTTGAACCTGTAGTGGGTGTACCTGATTCACTTTTTAACGTTCACTATTAGTCACACAATTTGTTTTTCTTTTGGACACTTCTTCTTTATTATTATTTTTGAGCGTGATGGCTGCCGATGATGAGAAGAGTGGGCAATGCTGACGAGTACCAGCCAGCAAGCTCAATTGGGGTTGCGCACGTGAAGTGCCATCACGTCTCTTTCACATTTTTTGCACATTTATGTGTTTTTTCACGGTTTACTCATTAGTTAACTGAATTGAGAAACCCTAGGTGTACCACATTTGAGTTTAGACACCTACACGATCGTTGTGAGACTGCTGAGAGTAAAACCATCTATCGTTTTTCTGGTTTTTAAGAAAGTGAAGGTAGCCAACGAGTTGGCAACTACCCCAAAAAAAGATCTTTTGACTCGGGGTGTTACCAAAGACCTACAAGGTTCGCACCAACCTGTATGGCACAAAATACCTTCTGAAACCCAGGTCTTTGTTGTGATAGATGTTCATAATGGCTTCAATGCAATCTGGTGACACCTTTCTCTTGCCCTTCTCAATTCTGTGACCCAAATACTGCACTTCACTCAGGCAATACTGCAATTTATTTGGGGACACCTTGTGTCCATTCTCTGCCAAATGATTCAGTAAAGCAATGGTATCAATTCTGCAAGCGTCTTCGGTTTCTGAAGCAATGAGCAAGTCGTCAATGTATTGCACCAGAACAGAGTTCTGCAGCAACACAAGACTGTCAAGATTCTTCTTCAAGATCTGATTAAAGATTGATGGACTCTCTGTGTACCCCTGGGGGATACGACACCACGTTAACACACGGTTCTCCAGCCGGAAAGCAAAAAGAAATTGGCTTTCCTCATGGAGTGTTATTGAGAAGAATGCTTGACACAGATCAATCACTGTAAACCACTCAGCTTCACATGGAATTTGAAACAGGATCACAGATGGATTTGGTACCACCGGACAGCATGGAACAACTATCGCATTGACCTTTCGCAGGTCCTGCACAATCCTGAATTTCCCACTCGGTTTCTGTAGTCCCATGATAGGTGAATTACATGGGCTAGCCATGATCTCTTTAAAAATTCCCTGATTGATCATAGACTCAATTACAGGTTTGATCCCTGCAATAGTCTCGGGTGACAAATTGTACGGGGCGTCCTAGGAAATTCTGCATTCGACTTGACCTGAATCTTCACTGGCTCTACATCTTTGATCAATCCAATCTCTTCTCCAGTGAAATCCCACACATCAAGTGACACCAAATCCCTCAAATCAAGTGGGAGTTCCTCCATTGTCAGCGCTGGATACATTTTTATACACATGTGCTGATTTGCAAACTTGAAGGTCGCATCATCATCCTTTGTTTGCACTTCAACTCCCTTTGGTGTGCAATAAATGGTGCAATTCAGTTTGCACAACAGATCTCTTCCTAATAGGCAAACTGGACTCGAGTCACACACCATGAACTGGTGTCGGTCCCGGAAAGTTCCTATTCTCACAGGAATTGGCTCTGTCAATGGACTGGTTAATTTCTTATTTGCTACACCAACAACATGGATTGATTGTCCTGAGAGGGGTAGGTTAGGGACTACTGCTGATCTCACAGTGGACCGGGTAGCACCAGTGTCAACCAAAAAGGTGGTAGGGTGACCATCAATATTTACTTCTACAAATGGTCCCCTCTGGTCTACCTCCAAGACTGCTCCAAGTGTGCAGTCTTCCTCCCCTCTCAGGCACCGTCATGCCAACGGCTCTGGACTGAACTCCTCATACCCTTCGAACAAGGGCATCTGTTGGTAAGTCCGAACTCCTTGCTGAACACTTTGAACTCTAGGTGGCTGAGGAACTTGTAATCACTTGTTCAAACTTCTTCATGACTATGGGTGACGAACCATTCGAAACAGGATCCCTTTCGGGTTCTGAAGTCTGCCATTCAACAGCAATTTTACATGCCGACCATAAATCGCTCGGAACCACAATGTCAAACAACGTGTTTAAATCAATCCACAACACCTTTGAGATCTTGACAAACCAATCAACCTGCTTGCACCACTCGACGGGCTTCTCCCGCAAGCGGGGAAAATCATTTGTAAATGCAGCCAAATCACCCCTACTCCAAGGCACATGCACATATCCTCCATTCTGTACCTCTGGTAAAGGGAAATTTCCTACATCCACCATCCCCCCACCTGGAGGAGGCGTCTCTCCTACCATCTTTTTAGAACTCTTCTTCTTGGACCACCTTTCTTCCCATTTATGAAGCATGATCCATGCACGCATTGCTATAATCAAATCCTTGACGTGAGTCCTCAATCCCATGACCCTCTTCTCTTCTAATTCTTGGTTGCTATACTGCAATCTATGGCTTCCCTGCAATGATTTCGTTTTAGACAGGTCCACCTCATACCTTTTAGCCAATTCTGACAACTTCTCATGTGCAGTTCTTGCCTTGCGAGTCACATCCTTCGCTACAAAAAGGAACTCATCTTGTTCATACATGTATATTCTTGCAAGAGGCAAATTTCCACTTGTTATTTCATCTACTTCTGCTTTCAACCTTACTACATCTAACATTCTCCCTTTCAAGGCTCCCGTCAGTATTTCTCGACAAACTGCCCCATTCCGTTCGTCATTCTCGCAGTCCTGTTCTCGAGGTCTATTCTCTTCTGTCATATTCCTAGAGACTGATCGGTTTCCTGAATTGCCTCGCTCCTCACTCTCTACCATTCTTTCACACTGACTCCTTACAGGAGGTACCCACATCCTCAGATCCGACCTCGACTCGGCCAAAAACCTTGGTCTTGCTGATCTCAACCACCTGTCCCCTAGAAGAAACTGCTCTAGCTGGCAATGGTGTACTCCATTCAATAGGTTTTGGAGTCTGCTCCATCCCATTCACTGATCCATTTCCCTCTATCACACTCCTTGATCCTGTGGTCGACTGCGCTACCAACCTTCTCTTGATCTGGGTCATAAACTGAAACAATAGGTCCAATGGTAACCGGTACCTTTAAAGCATCCGCTAACCTTACACCTCTCCCAACCTCTGTGCTTGCTACAGACTGATTTTTCATGTCCTCAGTTCCTGTCGAGATTTTTCCTGCTACTCTCACCTCTGACTGAGTCTGTAATCCGCTAGTCCCTTCTGCTTGAGCCGACTTCCCTTCATAGGAATCTGGATTGTATGGAGGTGGTCTGTCAGACAGTAACCTCTCTACTAGACTGTCATCTGTATCACTGTCATTGTCATCTACACTCTTTGCCTTAGCACTGTCTGTCTTCTCTAGTAGTGGGTACAACCTGTCCCCCTCTATCGTTTCTACTCTCCACCTCTTCTCTTGTGCATCCCACCTCGCATCCTGGAATGCCTTAATTGACTTCTTCACCCTTTCTTGACTACGATCTCTTTTCCTGTCATGCGCTGCTCTTATCCATGCATGCAATGCCTCAAACTGAGTTGGTCTTGGCAAAGGTCGCAACGAAGACATTACAGATTTCAACTGATACAACACCTGCAACCTGAAAGTACCATATCGTGGGAAAGCTAGTTCTCCCTCGCCATGAGTCATTTTATGCCAATTTTCAAGCCAAATTATAGTATGCAAACCCAGATTTCTAGCCATATAATGCGCCGGAGTATCCTCAGGAGGAGCTTCTTCTCCCCCTCGAGTAACCACATGTTTGTCACCTCTACATAATTCTCGTAAAATCTTAAAACATTTCATGATGAACACATTTTTGATCGCGCACAATGTTTTCGTTCACTTCCTGATATCAATCCACCAATAGCAGCGCGACTCACACCAACCAACCCATCGCAGCGCGACACCTTCTGACGTCACTTTTCCTCCGCTTGCAGCAGTTCTCCTCCTTCACAATTCACGTCTCACCCTTGCATTCGTCCCATTCACACTCTGAAGTAATTATCTGTCCACGAAACGACCGGACAATCACTTCTCTGACCACCTCCGGCAGTCTCTCGAAATTGTTGACCTCAACTGGCAACTGTCTGTCCATGAAACAACCGGACAATCGCCTCAACTGATAGGTTTCAATCACTCAAAATTCCACGTACAACAACCCACGACCAGCGTTAGTTACTCACGCACTCGCACATTCGCGCCCCCTATCTCGGTCCGGGTAATCGATGACGTCTCACGATCCCCTTTCGGTGGTCAACAACATCTACCGCGGGTGTCTTCTACACCACAATCACTTAAGCTACTCGTAGAGCCTAAGATTTTCTCGGGCTGCGCGCGCTCACATCCTGATCTCACAATCACTCAACACTCAGGTAGCATGGATCAAGCAGTCCAAGGCTTCTCGGGGTGGGAAGTGGACACAAGGGGGTGAACACAGGCTCACAACTAAAAATATGTGCAGCAGCAACAATAAATGATTGTCCAGTCAAATACTTGCTTTTATGAAAAATAAGTGTTCATATACGACCACAAAGTAAAATATGACATTCACAAACAATGCAAATAGTCCCCTGAGGTCATGGCGCTAGTGTTTCATAGGTGGGTCTCTGAGTTCCATTCCCTTCAAGCTAGTGGTAGTGGTCCTTCCCCATTCACTATTTCACATTCAAGTTAAACCCCAGTAGTAGCCCGAGTCTCGGATGTCCCACTCTGACTCTTAATCAAAGTCAAAAGTGTTCTTGCACTGAAGCTCAGTCTTGCGAGCAGGATCCCTGGAGCCATCTGGGACAAACACAGTCTTACCTGCTCCAGCAGTATCAGACCTACCAGAATCTCTGAATGCACCCACTTTGCGAATGCTGAAGCTGCAGTGGCTGTTTCTGGCAAGTCTTTCACACGTGGCCCTTGTGGCCTGCAGTCAGTTGTACTTGAGTTTCTTACCCGAGGGTGCAGGTTGCACCTTTGATGCTGGGTAAGTTCTTCCGCTCTTTCCACAGGTTGGTGTGGGCAGTGATCCTGGTACTGGTTTTCAGTCATGGCTCAGGCTCTCTAGGGTAACCACAGTGGTCTTGTTCTTTTGTCGACCCTGTCAGTGAGACCATGATTCTTGCTTCATCTCAGTGGCCCCCTCTGGCATACGAGGGTACTGTTCCTCCTCTGTGCACAAGCTATGGCCTAATCTGCACAGCAGCAATCTTCACGGTGACCCCACCTGGCATACTCAGTCGCCGACTTAACATTGCACACAGGGGATGACCCGCTGAGTGCGGGAACTTTCATGGATCACTTCACAATGGCTCTCCTCTTGCATACATAGCTCACCGAATTTTCCCTGCACACAGGCAACAACCCAATAGGTGCAGCACCTGTCTCCTCACACCTTGCTTCAGGTATCCACTCACCAGGGTTCTCCCACTCGAGCTCCCTCCTTGTAGCGCTCTTCCCTTGTTCACAGGTCACACTGGTCATGGTCTATGTGTGTCACTAGTCATGCTATTGTAAATTTGCGTTTTTTTCTTATAACATATGTGTACAATGTTTATTAAAAAACCACAGTTTTGAGGGTGAGCAAGAGACTTTTCGTTATCTTGACAGGACTTGTCTGATTTTTTTTAAATTACTCTCTTATTCCGCCCGAGACTTTGTCTGTTTCTTTTATGAATTTTGTTGTTTACTGGGACTGACTATGTATGCCATATCAGAGACTTCATGGCATATATTTTGAATTTTCTGTGTAATGATTGCGTTGATATTTTGTAATAAACCCTCTAACTTTTCATTGATCGAGAACTCAGTTATTGAGTGATCCCAGTCACTATTTTATTACTCTACTAAGTTGATTTTTCGGCCGAATGCTGAGAAAGGTGGTGACTCTTGTTTTTTTTGTAAACATATTTTATTTCCTTTGCTGTAATGCATGTTCATATATTTACGCCGTAGTACATTACATTGCTTTCCATTTGCATAACTATCTTCTCTTATAAATTTATCATTCCTATGTCCCCATCTATATTGCAGATACCTTCTTCTTTGGCCACATGAGTTGAAACCCCCCCACCCAACTCTCCCCTCCCTCTCTGCACTGCAGACCATTTAGGGACTTCGCTTCCGCCAGCTATTGCTTTCCCTTGCTGCCCGTTGGCTATCTGTGTAGCCTACGTGTTTTCTTCCTCTTATCTTGCCTTGCTCTTTCAGCCTTGATAGACTTATGGATTAGTCTCCCCGGGATCCAGCCCTGGGTCGGTTTCTGGGCCCTGTCTCTGGGGGCTCCCCTCTCTACAGTTCGCTGTTGAGGTGATATTACCGGATTCCTGGTTGTTGCGTTTCATTTCTTCCACCAGTGTCTCCCATGCCTGGGCCCTCTCTATTCTGCCTAGGCCCCATCTCGCATTCCTCAGCAGAACTCTGCTCTCATAGCCCGGCCACTTCTCTAGCTCCCGCTTCTACCTGGTGATGCTAGGGCCATTTGGTGCTTTCCACCTACTGGTGATTTCCTGCTTGGCTAGGATAAAGGCCAGGTCCTGAAACTTGGCAGGGACTTTGGTCTTGGCTATGTGAGGGAATGTGTTGAGCAAGCAGTGTGCTGGTGTGCATGGTACTACTCTGTCAGTGATTCGGGCCGTTTCCGTCGTCACCTCCTGCCAGTAGTGCGCCAGTGCCTGGCAGCTCCACATCATGTGTATGACGTTTGCTCCCACTTCTTTGTATCTAGGACATTCTGCGTCTTCCCTGTGAAAGTATTGGTTTATTTGTTCCGGGGTATGTATGCTCGATGTAGTGTGTAGAAGCTTATCAGCTCAAACCTTGCATTTCTGGACACCTTTGGCGTCCTTTGCCATACAGTTTCCCAGTCCTTGTCCACAAGGGGGCATCCTAGATCCTCCGCCCAATGATTCCTTAGTTCATCTAGTGGCTTAGCAGAGTCTCTCCCTATCGCCCTGTATAGGTATGTGAATGCCTTTATAACACCCCTGCTATCCCAATGTACTTGCATGTGGCGTGCTGTGGCGGTTCGAGAGTGCCCATCTGCCAGTGTCGTCGCATCGCCCCCGTGACCGTGAAGCAAAAACTGTCCCTGTGGGATGTCCCAGTCAGTACTGAATCCCTTGAATGGAAGCAGTTCTTCGTCTCTGTACAGATCCCCTACTTTTGTCGCCCCTGCCTGTACCCAGTCATCTAATCCTCCCCATAGTCCCCCGTGGGGCAACGCCCTCACCGTCATTAGTGGCAGTTCTGGTGAAGATGGGTGTCTCGTCTGGAGGCATCTGCTCCAGCATCGTTGTATCACTCTATGCTCATTGGTATTTATGTGTTGTGGCTTTGCGGTTCTCAATTAGTGTACAGAGTAATTCATCCCTCCCTGGGGTGAAAGGGGAACCTCCCCTATCTGGTGTAATCCTCCCCGCTACCCATTGAGTGAGACTCTTCAGCTGCCCTGCCAAATAGTATGCTTCGAATTCTGGGGTTGCCGACTCTCCCTCCACGATGGCCGCTTTAACATGGCCAGGGCCACTCGTCGTCGTCCAGTCCCCCATATGAAGGCCGAGAGACACGTGTCCATCTCCCAGAACCATGCCGTGGGGATCCACATGGGCAGAGTGACAAAGAAGTACAGCAGTCGGGAAAGGGCCACCATTTTTGGTAAGGAAATCCTTCCTGCTACTGAGATAGGCAGTTTCTCCCAGAATCCCATGCTGTCTTTTAAGGCCCTCAGTGGCCCCTCCTATGTTTCCTTCCTGTACGTCCTGGGGCGAGTGGAAGATCTTCACCCCCAAGTATAGGAAGCATCGGGGCTCCCACCTCAGGTCCCTCAGCCCCTCAGGCGGCTGTTGGTCTGTTACCATTGGGAACAGCTGGGATTTTTGCCAGTTTACTCTTAGTCCCGAGAGAGTTCCAAACCCCTCCATCATATTCCTGGCCCCTTGCAGATCCTCCCCCGAGTCCTCTAGGAACAGAATGAGGTCGTCAGTGTATAGAGCTATATGATGTACTTGTTCCAACAGTCGTAACCCCCTGTATGTGTCACCCATCCGTGCCACACAGGCCGACGGTTCCACTGCCAGGGTGAACAGCAGGGGGGAGAGGGGACACCCCTGATGAGTGCCCCTCTCCACCCGATACTGCTCCGAGATTGTGCGGCCCGTGCGCACCCTAGCAGCCGGGCCTGCATGCAGCAGTCTCATCCTGCGTATGAATCCCTGGCCCAGTCCCGTATTTGTTAATACAGCGTATAGGAATTCCCACTCCAGGCTGTCAAAGGCCTTTTCTACATCTGTGGTGAATATCACCCCCTCCCGCTCTCCACTGCTGCCTGATTCCAGGATTGAGAGGAGCCGCCTTATTTTCAGGGTCGTGCTTCTGCCTGGTATGACCAGATGGACCAGAGATGTCATGTATGGGAGCAGTCTGGACGCCAGCAGTTTACTTAGGATTTTAAAGTCGAGATTGAGCATCGATAAAGGACTATAAGAAGGGGGGATTTGTCTGTTTTAAGTAGTGAGATCACCACTGATTCCCGAGTAGCCTACGGCAGGGTTCCCTCCTCCCCGGCCATTGCGTATAGTTCCACCAGTCTGGGAGCCGGCTCTTCTACGTAGGTGGCATAGAATTCTGTAGGGAGTCCGTCCATGCCTGGAGTTTTGCCTTTCACCGTCCCTTAATGGCTATTTTAATCTCATGTTCTGAGATGTCAGCTCCCAGCTGGTCTGGGTCCTCTCCTGATATCATGTGAAGGAGGAGCCCCTCTAGGTAATCTCTTATCTCCTCACCCCTTCGGGGCCCAGAGCTCTTATATAGCTGTTTATAGTAGTCTAAAAACCTATTATTTATATCCGTCTGTCTCTGTAGGGGTCGTCCCTCTGGGTCAGCTAATTCTATAATTCCCTCTGTGGGATGGGTTGGCCAGCCATGCCAGCAGCTTGCCCATCTTGTCCCTCTCTGCATGAGTCCGAAGCATCTCAGGTGCTCCTCCTGAGCAGCTACTTTTGCCTTCAGGAGTTCCTTTCGGAGCTCAGGGTGCATGGGGCGCCTCGTCTCTTGCTCTCTCAATGTGCGGTCTGCCTTTTCTATGTCTGTGACTAATGTCCGCCGTACCCCAATTGATGTTGCCATGCATCTCCCCCTGATTACTGCCCATTCCGTGAGTCTAGAGTCTGTGGAGTGGGTGCTGGAGGTGAAGTATGAGGTGATATGCCCCCTGATCTCATGGTGGAATACCTGGTCTTCGAGCGCCTCTGGTCTGAGGCGCCATGTTGGGATGAGTTGGAGTGGTGTTCCCCACTGCATCCTTATGAGAAGATGGTTATTATCTGATATTGTGCGAGTCAGATACTCTGCTCCTCGCATCAAGGTATGCATGTCTGGAGAGCAGAGGAATGTGTCCAGCCGTACGTGAAGTTCATGTGCGAGCAAGAGGTGTGAGTATTCTTTGTCAAGTGGGTGCATGCGCCTCCAGGTATTTACCAGTCCCCACCGGGTCTGCCAGTCTCTAAAGGCCCTGGCTGTTCTGTGTACTGGAGAGTCACAGAGCAGAGGGTGAGAGTGGATGAGGTCCGGGTCTGCTACACAGTTAAAGCCTCCCCCCATAATACCTGAGCAAATCATAGAGGGTGCCAATATCCCAGACATCTTCTCCAGGAAGGCCACTTGGTCTATAATGGCCCATAGAGTTTAATTAGCGTCACGTCTTGTCCATCTAGCCTCCCTGTGACTATGAGATATCTACCCTCCGGGTCGACTTTGTGCTCTGTGTGTTGGAAGGGGACCCCTGCCCGTATCCAAATTAGTACCCCCTAGCAAATGTTGAAAAAGAGGTGTAGTAGGCCTGACCCCTCCACCTCCGGTGTAGTGCAGCTCCCTCTGAGGCCAGGGTATGTGTCCCCTGTAACATGGCTATGTGCGCCCGCGTCTGTTAAGGTATGACAATATTTTATGTCGCTTGTGCATAGAGTGCATACCTCCGTTGTTCCAGGATATCAGGTTATACTTTACTCTATCCTTCATCTTTATTTATTCTCTTTGTTCTCCCCCTGACCCCCTGGCTGAGCTTCCCCGGGAGATAGCACTGGCAGTTGCGAGCATTACTAGCTGCCCTTAATTCTATTTCTAGGAGCCTGCAGTGCCTCCAACTTAAAACTTTACGAACCCCCCCATCTCCCCCTCCGCAGGACAAGCGAGGTTCTCGTCCCCATCCAAACTATGCACTTACGTGGTTTTGGGCCCTCCCAGCTCATCAGAGCATATGTTCAGTTCTCTGGGTCTCCCCTATGTTTAATATCCCCTGAGCATTCTTGCGTGTCTCGCAGTGGTTCAAATGATATCGTCCGTCGATCTTGTAGTCATGTCTGGGAGCTCCTGACTGGATTCCCCCACTGTGCTAGTGCTGTGTTCAGAGTCCGAGTCTCTTGGGTCCTCTCCAGATAATGAGGCTGTGTCTCGTCGCCCATGTGCACTGAG
The DNA here is from genome assembly GCF_964204655.1 of Triturus cristatus. Taxonomy (NCBI): domain Eukaryota; kingdom Metazoa; phylum Chordata; class Amphibia; order Caudata; family Salamandridae; genus Triturus; species Triturus cristatus. The sequence continues at coordinate 1,196,681,783 of NC_140591.1, forward strand.
AGATGCAATCGCCACCACTGCTCTGTCCCTTTCCCGTTGCATTTCCTCTGCTGTGGGCAGGCTGGCTGTTTTCCCTCCATTACCTCCGTGTCGGGCCCTGCCTCTGTCTTGCCACTCATGCCTCTGGTCCCCACAGTCCTGCTGGGCATGCTGGTCGATCCACTCCCACACCTCCTGCGGCGTAGCGAAGAACTTGGTCCCACCTGCAATCGACAGTCTTAACTTGGCCGGGGACCCCATTGAGTATTGTATGTTCAGATGTCGCAGCTTCCGTTGGGCAGTAATATATGATGCTCTTTGTTTCTAAACCTCCTGTGAGAAGTCCGGGAAGATCCTGACAACACTGTATCCCACCTTAAGCTGCCCTTTCTGCCGAGCCTGCCTCATCACATGATTTCTGTCCTGGTAAAATAGCGAACGTGCCACCACCGGCCTCGGCGGTCTTCCTGGCAAGGGTGCTCTTGCAGGGACTCTATGCACGTGCTCCATTGCAAAATATTGGGATAGCCCCTTTTTTGCTACTTCAGTACGGATCCAGTGCTCTAGGTAGGCCACTATATTGTTTCCCTCCACCTTTTCCGGAAGTTGTTACGCTGTGCTCTGTTTTAGGGGTCCTCCGCCCTAAGTTCCAGTGTCTGCACTCTCTTCCCCATGTCAGAGAACCTTTGGTCAGTCGTGGTCACCTCGGGTGTTAGGTCGCGAACTTCGCCCTCCGTTGCAGAGACTCGGTCTGACAGTTCCCAATGGTCCGACCTCATTAGACCAAAGTCTTCTCTGAGGATGTCAGTTTTGGTTTCCACCGCCGTCCTTGATGTCTCTATGGCTCGAAGAATTTTCCGAAAGGGAGGGGTCTTCCGGGGCCTCTTTCCCCCATTTCGGCCCATTGCCCTTGTGGATGTGCCTTCCGGTTCATCCCCCGGCAGATATTGTTGTTTCTGCTCCCGCCTTTTGGTGATTTTCCCCAAGGTGCCTACCTCCTCGTGGCGGAGTCTGTTTGGCAGGGCCCTGTTGCTTTGCGCGCGGTTGAGGCCATTGATCTGTGGCCCGGTCTCTAGAGCCCCTCAAGTCCCGGGTGGGTCCGTATTTATTGTTCCAAGAAGATTCTCCTGATCTGGCTGTTCTGCTGCCCGTTTGGCTCCCCTCCCTCTCCACCCACGATGTACATCGACAATGGAGGTCAGTGTCCCGCTTGGTATTGGCCTGCTGATCCGGGTTCCACTCGGGGCTAGTTCCCAGCCGGCTCCAGGCCCGTGGCCTCTCTTTTAGCTTCTTGTCAGCCCCTTGTCACTGAGTTTGGGCCTCTGGTGGTTCCTGGGCGTGCTGTGCCCCCTTGGATTATTTTCTCCGGTGGCCAGTCTCGTTCCTAGTTCGTGTAGGCCCGCCTCACACTGGCTTTCTGCCGTCCCCGTGGGGGCCTCTACTTTCCTGGCCGCCTCTCTTGCAGCTCCAGGCTGGGACTCTCTTCGCTGCTATGCCCGGAAGGAAGGGGAGGAGACATCCCTCCCCACCCGGGGTGAACTCCAGCGTGCTCACTGCCTTGTTCTAGCTGTTACCACTTCTGCACCCGTTTTGGGCTCTGTCCACCCCCCCCCCTCTCATGGTGGGTTGGGGGTTACGTTTCCCCTGGCTGGCCTCACTTCTAGTACTTCCCCAGCTGCGCTGCAGGGGTATAGTGATTGGTCCCCTGATTCATTGCTCCACCACCGCCTCTATTGCCTCTATTGTGCGAGGCTTCTCTCGCCCCTCGCTACCCGCTCTCACTGGTTAGCTCCGTGGCCACTCTCCTTTCTCCCTGCGCCGGTGAGGGCTCGCCCGCTGGGCCCTGCCGCTGCTGGTCCTGTGCATCCTTAGGGCTCAGTCTGTTTCCCTCCTGCACATGCAGATTCGGAGTCTGGGGTCTCGCCGGTGGGCTCTTCCGTCAGCTCTGTTTCAGTCGTGATGTGGGGTACACCCACAGTGTTGCGGGCTCCCTGCTCCATTGCCAGCGCTGTCCTGGCGAACCCTGCGGCTCCGCCAATCAGCTTTTTCTTGTCTCCCACCGCTGTCCGTCCTCAGGTGGCTACAATCCAGTTTGCTCTCTTCCCTACTGCAGGGGGGCTTACTCTTTGGACTCTGTGGGCTGACTCAGCTCCGCATCGCGGGCGACATTTTGTCTTCCCTCGTGGTCCTTCTGCCGGCAGGTCCGCGGCTCGTTCCTGCTTCTTATTTCCAGGAAGTTGCAGCCTGTTCGCTTTCCCTGTGTTTTGGGAGTAGGTAGAGCTGATTTGTTCCTGTTGGGGCTCCTGTGATAGTCAGGATGGCACCTGATGGGGGATTGCCAGTGGGAGCGCAGATCTAAGCTTCCTTGTCCACTGGCGCTGCGAGAAAAGTGGTGACTCTTTTTGCTAGACCAAGGGTGCAGGAGCTAAGCTGCAGGAGGTAAATTGTGGGGTGGTTAAAAAGTTGTGGGGGGGTGGCGTGGCCATGCAATATGGCTGACAGGACACTCTCTTAAGAGGCTCCCTGATTACCCTGAATTATCCTGCACAATCCTGTTAACCATGAGTCCACCGTCCTCTTCTTTTAGGGCACACACCTTGGCCATGCTGCTGCAATCTGTTATTCGCCCAGACGGACTGTGGGGTGCTCCTGGAGGTGGTGGTGGTCGGCTACTCATGGCAGGCCTGGAGGCCTAGATTGAGTGGCTATGTGGGGCCAGGGCTGCTGGAGTCCTCGGTCCACTGACACGATCAGGGGTCCCCCCTCCTGCCGTTAGGGGGCCCCAATGTGCTGGTGGTGACGGCCAGCCTGACCACCGAGGCGACAGCTGCAGAGGACCGGTGCTGGCCTGCACCGGAGGGACGCGCACCCGGCTAGCATGTGACCCGCTCAGGTAGTGAAGGGCAGTGATCAAAAAATCAAAGGAGGGAGTGAAGAGGAAAAAGGTAGAATCATCCTCCTCTTGATACTGTTATCCAACATAGGGATTCTACCATGTATTATGTGAATATATATGCACCCATGTGTGTGCTGCTATTTTTATTTTTATTTGAAGTGTTTAGTCATACGTGAAAAATGGTGCAAAAGGATCTGAGCTCCTTCTCTCAATTTGTGAAAGGGCAATGTTTCAAAAAAATTGTAAAATACCCCTCACACACTGAAACCTGATTCAGTTTCATGCTTCATCATTGGGGTCTCCCCGCCCCTCTACGGGACGCGGCGTGCTACAACTTACGTAGACGCAGGAGCACTTTATTCAGTGATTGGTGAGTATGTGTAGTGCGTGGGATCGTGAAAAGAAAATGTGAGATGGTTAAAAATTCTTTGGCTAGTGGAACGATACTTTATTGTCTTCCCTGGCTGAGAATAGTAAAAGTGGGGAGGTGTAGATGGTGTACTATAATGAGTCACCTTCTACAAGGTCGTGCTTCAGAAGCCATCCCCTTGGCTTTCTTTCTCAGATGAATAAGATAAATGATGAAAGCCATGATTTATCGAAAATATTTCTTAAGATATACAAGTGGTATATTTTTCTACTCCCATAACAGGGAACAAAGGACATTGTTTGTGACTATCAGGCATATGTACATTTATTCTATCACCCATTGAGGTGTAACAGGGATCATTTTTTTTGGTCCTGAGGAAGAAAGCCAAGGGGATGGCTTCTGAAACATGTGGACCTTGTAGGAGGTGACTCATTATAGTACACCATCTACACCTCCCCAGTTTTACTATTCTCAGCCAGGGAAGACAATAAAGTATTTTTGTTCCACTAGCCAGAGAATTTTTAACCATCTCATATTGTCTTTTCACGATCCCACGCACTTCACATACTCACCAATCATTAAATAAAGTGCTCCTGCTTCTACGTAAGTCGTAGCACGCCCCGTCCCGTAGAGGGTCGGGAAGACCCCAATGATAAAGCATGACACAGAATCAGGTTTCAGTGTGTGAGGGGTATTTTACAATTTTTTGAAACATTGCCCTTCCCACAAATTGAGAGAAGGAGCTCTGATCCTTTTGCACAATTTTTCACGTATGACTAAACACTTCAAATAAAAATAAAAAAGCAGCACACACATGGGTGCATATATATTCACATAATACATGGTAGAATCCCTATGTTGGATAAAAAGTGAAGGGCAGTGTGCTGTGCTGAGGCTGACACCCATTCATGCCTGGCTAGGCAGAGTAGAAAGTGCGCTGCCATTGCCCTGTCGGCGCCTCCTCTTTGGCCCCATTGCACCTGGCAGCTGATGTTGTGGAAGGCGCCCTACGACAGGATCAGCCTGTAGGACCCCGTGGACTGGGCTGCAATGCGAGGACTGCTGTGTTGAGGGCCCTGTGGAGAGTGGGGAAGTTGCTCTCAGACATTGCAGGGGCTGGCTGAGGCTGCGCTACCAGGCCGCCGCTGAGAAGAATCAGCTGCACCTGGAGTGGCTGCGAGTGAGAAGTGGACTGGGCCCGGGGCATTCCTCAGCTGATAGCAGCCTGCTGGAGTTTGTGGGACCACAGGTTCTCAATTGCTGTGGCGCTGCTCGGGGGCCCTAGTGGGGGCTACCCTGAAGGGTGATGGTGTGTGACACTCTGGAGACCTGCTGGGGCCAAGAAGTAAGTGTCTGGGCCAGAATTGTCCAGATTGTCCCTGGGTCTGCTGGTTTCCCAGGGTGAGGAGAGTCCTGCTGGGGTTGGAGCTGACCTTTGGTAAAGACCTGACTATCAGGGCTTGAAGGCATAGATCTCCACCTTCGCTGTGTGATCCACCAGTGGTGGTTGTGGTATTTTGCTCTCCTTGGAGCTGTAGGAACTGCCCTAGGACTGCTGTTACTTAGTGGTATCCAGGTTGTGAGAGGGCACTGATTCCCTGACACCTCTGCACTCATGGGGAGGAATAAGCAGGCTGGGGCCCCCTAAGGCAACACCATGGAGCACTACATGACCCCACCTCGCATCGCCGCACACGCTATACCTCTGGCAGGTGAGATCAAGACATCGATCAGATGGTGGAGGCACCTTCAAGGGCAGGTTACTGGAGGCCTTACAGGGCTCTCGGCTGGCCCTGGAAAATAAAATTGAGACTGTGGCCCTCGAGGTTAATCTCTTGTGCACTGACCATGCGAGGTCTCTGATAAGGTCTGACTGGCAGAGGGCTCCATTGGAGAGAAGCAGACAGAGGTGGCCACTTTGAAGAAGCAGGTCGCAGCATTCACAACCCGGTCAGGGGCTGTGGGGCCTAGGGTGGAAGATGCGGAGGGGCGCTTGCACCACAATAATGTGCGCCTACTGGGATTTCATGAGCGGGCTGAGGGGGCACACCCTGAACAGTTTGAGGCGTGGATCAAAGGCACCCCGAAGCCTAGTGAGCTGTCTCCAATGTTCATTATTGAGAGGGAGCACCGTTCGCTGGTGGCACGGCTGCGGATTGGGGCCCCGCTGAGGACTAGCATTGCTCACATTTTGGATTACAAGGATAGGTACTGCATCCTCAGGGCGGCCAGAGACACTGATAATGCCAAGTACGTGAATCAGAGGATCTCTATTTATCAAGATTGCATGAACAAGGTTCAGGGCGCCCGAAAGATATTCCTGGAGGTTAAAGCGAAGCTTCACTCGATGGGCATCCGTTACATGTTACTGTATCCAGCTACGTTGAGGGTGCTATTGGGATGAAAATCATCCCACTTCTTTGATACTCCTGAGGATGTGTGGTGCTTGCTAGAGGTTTGGGATAAAGTGCCCAAGGAACGCAATGGCTCCTGGAGCTCTGGGACTCTGAGGTTATCTGCTCTGGAGGGTTACAACTGGAGGGCGGGAGAGGGACCATGACTGACCATCATCAAGTCCCCTGAAAGGGCTGAATCTGCTAGGGTGGAGATACAGGAAGATGGTACCATGGCTCTGGCTTGCGGCTCTGGCTTGTGTGGACTGCCTGCCCGGGTCGGCAGCAGCATCGATGCAGGAGGAGGCTACTGTGCAGACTGAATCTGAAGCTGGAGGTGAACCGTCATGATGTCAGTGGCCCCTATGTAATGGCGGTATAACCCCTTTGTTTTTTCCTTTGCAAGATGGACTCATTTCATTTTCTCTGCTGCACAGTGCAAGTTGAGCATGGGTGTGGAGGAGTGCAGACAAAGGTTTGTTAGATTGCATTTTCAGATATTAAGGGTTTGGGCTATGTTCTGGTCTCATGTTTAGGCTGTAACTTCTGAAGGCACAATATACTGTGTGTGGGTCGTGAATTACTGGGTAGCCTCCCCACATTAGTGGTAGGTGACGGTTGGGGAGGTTGGGTTAGGCAGTGGGTCCTGACAGCGAGAGTACAATTGGATTTTCAGTGTAGAATGATGTTGTTACGCTGTATATCCGAGGGGGCTGTGTGTGTACAATGACAGTGTGAATGTTTACTGGCCAGATGGCCCTTGCGTTGATCATCCTGGGAAGCAGGGGTGAGGTTTGGAGCTGTAATTTGCTGTGCATATGGCTAAGCAAATCAACATTATTGCGTGGAATGTCCATGGGCTCTGAGGCTACGCCAACCGCTATAGGGTCCACTCTTTCCTTAGATGCCATAATATACAAATTGCTAGTCTGCAAGAGACACACCATGGGGTTGAGGAAGCACAGAAATTGCAAAAAAAAAAGTGGAGTGGTCAAGTGTTTTCTTCTTATTCCTGGGGGTGGTTATCTGGGTTGCTCCCGGGTCCCCTTTAGGTCCACCTATAGCGAGGCGGATGTGGAAGAGAGGTGCGTCCTGATTCAAGGCACCTTGGATGAGAAAGAGATTACACTGTTAAATTTGTTTGCTTCCAGTATTGATGACTGGCATTTCTTTTAGGGACTGCAGGACCTGTTGTTGGACAATGTGGGTTCCTCCATAATGTGAGCTGGGGACTTCAATTGGGTTTTGGACGGGGCGGGGATCACTATCCACCCAGGGAAGGTACAAAGCCACTGATGGCGTGCACGCTGAGGAGGGCAATGCAGAATGTTATCTCTTTGGATGGGTGGCACCTCATACACCTGTGTGGTCGAGATTATACATGCCACTCTCAGACACATAATACAGCCGACACGACCGCTTCTTAGTGGGTGGTTTGGATCATTCATGGATAGGCGCAGTGGCACACATGGTCAGGTTCCTGTCCGATCATGCCCCAACCTTACTGACTGTGGCTAGGGGCGGGAGGCTGGACAGATACCAGGCATGGCGCATGCCCTCTGATCTGTTCAAGGCTCTCACATGTAGGGCAGACTTACAGACGGCTATAGGGAATTATATTACTGAAAACTAGGGGTCATGCACACAAGCACAGTCGAATGGGAGGCATTACAAGCAGTAGTGAAGGGGAATGCATAGGTACTGTCTGTGGAGTGCACTGACTACTACTAGCCGACTTGAAGACTCAGGAGGGCCGGTTAGCAGACCTTCAGAAACAGGAGGTATATTTGGCGGAGGTGTGCGCTGCAACCTTGGTGACCCACTGAGAGCCCCTTCGCTCTGGGATACATTAGACAAAACTGGCCTTAAGTCCTACCATCAATTGTTACATAGGGAAGGAGATAAATCTGGTAAACTACTGGCATGGGTTTTCCGGCGAAAAACTGAGCTGTTCCCCATTTTGTCCATACGGAATGCCAAGGGTAGGTTACAATCTTGGTGGCGGGATAGCCTGTCTGCCCTGCTGGACCACTTTAAGTCGGTCTAAAGAGCTGGCCCACCGGATGTTGAGGGCAGGACGGAGAGGTTCTTGGCTAGAGTGGAGCTTCCTCTGCTCCGGAGGGAGGCGATGGAAGAGTTAGAGGAGGATCTCTTCTTGGAGGAGATGGGTGCTGCCATGAAGGCACTTAATAGGTCCAAAGCAGCGGGCGGCAATGGCTTTCCAGATGAATTCTACACACCTATTCTTCTGCCCTTAAGTAAGAACTGCTCTAGGTCTACCTAGAGGCAAAGGAGAAACATCTGCTACATCCGACTATGAGAGTGGGGGTGTTGTGTTTTATGGTGACACCTGGGGGAGATCCGGCAGACCCTTCCACATATAGACCCCTCACTTTTATCAATACCGATCTTAAAGTATTTTGTAAAATATTGGTGATGAGGCTGAGAGAAGTGGTCAGGGGGTTTGGACCCAACTTCTATTCTTGGATACAACTACTGTGCACTGATCCTTCTATATGCATCAGGGAGGGGGGGCGAGCTTTCTGAAGCCTTGCCGGTGGGGTACTCACCAGGGATGCCCCCTCTCACCCCTACTATTTGCCTTAGCAGTTGAGCCTCTTGCTCTGTTACTGCGCATGGATCTGGGGCCCTGGGTGATTCAGGTGGGGGACACCAATCACGTTGTTTTGTTATATGCAGATGATGCATTGATATATATGTGCTTGTCAGGGGAGTCTGTTCCAATTCTGATGCGGCTCTCTCATAAATTTGGCAAGGTCACGGGTCTCAAGATTAATGTCCGCAAGTTATTATTGTTTCCTCTGGGAGGCTTGATTGGGTAGCAACAGGACCATTTGCCAGCTGTGGGACTCTGGTGGGAATCAGATGGATTTTGATATATGGGGACATAGGTCACACATACTGAGGCCCAGCACCAGTCCCAGAACGTAGATAGGGTGCTGACAGGTCTGGAAAATTCCATTAAATTCTGGAAGAGGCTTCCCTTGTCAGTGATGGGTAGCGCAGCTGTAGAAAAGACCGTCTTCCTCCCATGCTGCCTGTACTTTGTGTAGAACTATCTGTTCCCGCTGAGGGATCGGTTCTTCCGCAGGCTGACTATGGTGACTATCCTGTGGGTGGGTAAGCACAGCAGGGTGGCACTTGTGACACTAAAGAAGGGCTTGGAGGCTGGGGTATTGGCGGTCCCAGATGTGCAGTTCTACTATTACGCTGCACACTTGCAGCATGCAGCTCGATGGCTCACTGAGTCAGATCATTTGGAGAGATGGCGTCTAAGGACCGAGTTCGGAGGTGACACTCTGCCCTAGTTGTTGATGAAAGGGGTCAGGTCAGAGCTCTCAGTTCCATACTTGATTACACATACAGTAGAAATATGTGAAAAAGTGGCCCAGACGGTAATCCTTAGAGCCCCCTTCAGTAGGGAGTTAAAACTGTGGGATCTGGCACTCTTCAGGAATATGGATGCAGCCATGTCTATGGTGCAGTGGCCGGAGGCGGGTATGTATGGAAATGGGATATTTATCCAGGGGACACATTTGCCTCATTACAGGAGGCACAGGATACTTTTGGGATAGGACCACCCCCTTTTTTACATTAGACTAAACTGGAGAGTGTGGCGAAGGAACTCTGGACGTATTTCCCTGCAGCACCCCGATCGTCTGGGGTCCTAGATGGTCTTATCGGATGGGGAGAAGGTCGCCATTCAGTTGCCCACTTTTATAGAGCCCTTAGGAATGATATTCAACTGCTACAGTTACCTGCTCGTGGGGCTTGGGAGAGAGATTTAGGTACACCCATCTCAGATTCGGAGTGGGAGACTGCGTTAGGTCTTGTCCGTACCGTGTCCTGCAATAACAGGTTTAAACTCCTCCACTTTCATTTTCTGTATCGTACATATAACACTCCATATAGCCTTAATAAAATAGACCCTCCCACAGGTGCTGCATGTGCACGTTGTGGGGAGGGCAGGGCCACCTTTTTACATCTAGCATGGGATTGTAAGGAGGTCTAAGATTACTGGGCACAAGTGGTGCCATGCATAGAGATGGCCACCAGGGTTCGTGTTCTGCTGATGCCACTCACCTGTCTCTTGGGAGTGTTATTTCACCCCAAGGGATGCAAGATCTCTTATAAACTGGCCCAGCTGGCCATACTACTGGTGAAGAGCTGGGGGGCCATTGGGTAGATGGGTGTGAGGGTCCCACTGTTGACCACACTGGGTATGTGACCTATTGGAATGGGGGGTGACGGAAGAACAACACATGAGAATGCCACGCACTGATGTGGGGGTGGCTGAGGCTATAACGCAGTGGGCCCAATTGCTGAGTATGTTTCAGGATGACGACAACCAGTCATCTGAGGATGGGTCCGAGGCGGAGCAATGATTGAAAACTGAGCTACTACATTTGTTATTTCCCTGATAACCTACTGTGTAATGTTGCACCCTTGTATGGTGTTCTGCTGGTCGCCTTGGTTCTATATATAGTTGCCTTGAAGTGTCATTGGACATTTTGGCAATCCCACTTATGGGTATCATGTATTATTCGATTGTAGCTAGCTGTGTTATATCATCCTCTCCAGATTATGTCTGGCACTGTCAACACACACTTTGTTTTGTTTTCAGCTTGAGATCAATAAAATACAGTAAAAAAAACAAATATATATATGTATGTATATATGTATGTATATATGTATTCACAGAAAAAAACATCGGTTTCAGGCCTGATATAGTAAGGAATTAGCATTTAAAAAACCTTAGAAATTCACTGAAAAAACAATAGGTTTTAGGGGTGTTATAGTTAGCTGGACATTTCACTCGAACAAAACCATTGAAATTCCTCCGATATAGTTAGTTGTACTAACTACATCTCGCGCGCCCGCAATCCACTGCTGATGATGTCACATATTACATCATTCATGACATGGTGAGTGACATCACTGATGACATCTCAAATGACATCACTGAGGCTACTTGGCCCCCAGGGACCCCCAGTATTCAAGGGGAATTAGTTCCCCCTCTGCCAACGCGCCAGGGGGCGCGTTTGCAGAGTGGTGTAAGGAGGGGGCGTGGCCTCCAGCCCGATCCCGTCTTTTATCTATTTTATTTATTTTTTTTAGAAGGGGGGCTCCATCCCCCAGGGCCTGCCCCCAATTTGTTTTTTTTTTGTCTTTTTAAATCGGGAAGGGGCATGGCCAACTTTTTTAGCTTTTTATGGAGGGGGGCTCCTCGGGCCACTTTAAGACCCCGGGGACCCCATCCCACGGGGCCGGCCATTGATTTTTTTTTTTATTTAGTTTTTAATAAATGGGGAGGGGGCCGTGTGGCCCCCCTCCCGGGCCACTTATGGCCCCGGGGACCCCATCCCTCGGGGCCTGGCCATCTCGTTAGGGACCGTGGGGGAGTTCCCAATCCCCCCATGGTCCCAGCCGGCTCCCCGCTTCCTGCGGGAGCCGGCATTGCTTTTCCACATGGGGAGCAGCTAACATGCTGCTCCCCATGTGGAAAAGCAATCTGTTTTGCTTCATTGAAGCGAGAGCAGGTTTCCCTGCTCTCGCTTCAATGAAGCAAAGCAGTTTACAATGGCAGGATGGGAGCCGCGAGGCGGGCACCCCAGGACACTGCAGTAGCCGGCCCTGGGGGATGGCGGTCCCCAGGGCCTGTACCAGGCTCCAGGAGGGGGGCCGTGCGGCCCCCCTCACACATGTTAAAGTTGCCCCGGGGGGTGGCGGTCCCCGGGGCTGGGGGGGCCTGAGAGCCTCCTCACCTATTTTAAAATTGCCCCGGGGGGTGGCGGTCCCTGTGGCTGGGAGGGCCTGAAAGTCCCCCACCCATTGTTAAAAAGCCCCGGGGGTGGCGGTCCCCGGGCTGCGGGGGGCCATGAGCCCCCCTGCCTATTTTATGTGCGTGCCCCAGGGGGTGGCGGTCCCCGGGGCTGCGGGGGGGCCATGAGCCCCCCTGCCTATTTTATGTGCGTGCCCCGGGGGTCGTGGTCCCCGGGGCTGCGGGGGGCCGCGAGCCCCCCTGCATACACAATGTTTGAGCCCGGGGGGTGGCAGTCCCCAGGGCAGTTTGGGGGATTTGGGGGCAAATTAGCATATTCAGCGCTGAATATTTTTTTTTTTTCAGCCGAAATTCGCGCTGGGTGCGCGAATCTTGACGATTTTATTTTTTTAAAAATTTTTTTGGGGCCCTAGGGGTCCTTGTGGGACCCCCTGAGCAGGCCTAGGGGGTCAGGGTGTTTCTACCCTGCCCCCTTTTTGCGTTTTTCGCGTTTGTTTTTTAGGTTTCTTGTGCCTCGGTTCTACCGAGGCACAAGATGGCTGCCAACACTTCCTGATCTTGAGTGTTGACAGCCAATTAGCATACAGCTCGTGCTCGGGAGGGTGCGCGGAGGGTGCGTGGATCCTCCGAGGCCATAGATATATATATACTTTTAACTCTAATTTTCTCAGGAACTACTGCACAGATTTACACCATTTAGGCAAAAGGCACGAGTCTGAACTGAGGACTACCTCTTTGCCAAATTTGGTGTAAATCCGTTCAGCAGTTCGGGCTGTAGCTGCGTCAAAAGGTCCTATGGGAAAATGCATGGGGAAAACGCGTTTTGGGACCCCCCTTTTTTCTCGCCCCCCGCTTGACGAATCACCGTGAAATTTTTAGGATAGGAGCGGACCAGAGCTGGCGACTGCCAGTAGGTAATATATATATATATATATTTTTTTTTTTTCATCTAAAAAGCTGCAAGACGAAACACGTCTGTCAGTAAGCGGGGTCTGCACTAATAAAGTATTCGTATTTGGAGAAATTGCTCCCGTGTGTGCTTTCCATTGGGTATCGAAGATTTACCAATACTGTGTTGTAATATAGATATATATGTATATATATAGCAGTGAAGAAGTGAAGAACCAGTATGTTGCACAGCATACACATGCTTAAAATTACACTCGCTGTTTATTTACGAATAAACGTGTGTGTGCCTGCCATTTATTTATTATCGGGAGATATATTGAGACTCCGAGGCGCATACAAACCACCTGTCAAGGGTAACCATGCTGATCAGCCTTAGCTCCTGGGTCGGCGATAAATATGAATCATTTCTGCCTCTGACGTCTGACCTTCCGTCATCTCAACAAATTCCGAGCCGACTATTAAAATAAAGTGTTTTCAGGCTACGTGGGCTGCCCGTTCCCTTGAGCCAAGACTCGCACAGGCCCTGGCGGCTGCTCGGGCGTTTCCCATCACTGCCCCGGCCCGAGGAATGCACGCGGGACCGAGGTGCGCCTGGTACCGCATTTTTCCACATTATAACTTGCTCTCACTTGGAATTAAGTAAAGATGCAGATTTGTCAAAAAGTGAAGTAAACGCTCTCTGACTTCAATTGTAGATGTGCAGTGGAAATGAAACCTTCACAAGCAGGCAGTACATTAGTCAAGTGACGTGCTTATTCGAAAAACATTGCCTTTCGGTGCTGAATGTTAATGAAACAAAATTGTGGTAACTTGAAATCCGACTGCCCTCTTATATCCCTCCGTATCCACTACCCAAAGAAGCCTGCACAATGTGGCTCTCGACCCCAAATGAAGTGAATGTCATAAATTTAGCTAGGATAATACGCATTTAATAACAAAAATATTTATCAGCCAGTGCTTAATCTGTAAAAAAATAAATAAGTGCCAGGGCTCTGGTCAGGAAGCCACTAAGCTTGCAGCACATATTGCCCCTGTCGTTTTGCCAATGATTGTAACTCACCATCACACTCATACAAGTGTGACAATTCGGCCTAATCCAGGTCCCCAAAGCTATAAGAATAGCTTGGGCGGCATGTAATAGTCATTTGTTATACATATTGAATTAATAATTGACTTTTGTTGTGGTCATCTCTATATTAGCCAGCCAGCGCCACCTTGGGGCAGACTGTCACAATCCCTGGTGTTGACAATTAAGTACCGGTGCCGAGCACCGGAAACCACCGGCTCGAATTAAGCGCTGATTTCAGAACGGCCCGTAAGACTTCTGTAAATTACATTAGGGCTCGTACCGCCGTTTCCCCGCCTAGCTTTTCTTACTTGAATAGATACTTTTGTTTGCGATGGTTCTCACCTCTTGCAGTGTGTATATACACAAAATGTACGATAAAATACTGAAGAAAGCAGTGATAACATGCGATAGAAAAGACAACTAAGCCCGTGGCAAAATTAATTTTCCTGAATATTCCTTCTTTCGAAGCATGACACGTTATACAATTCAGTTAAGCACGAACTATATATAGAAGATTATTGCAACGTAATTTTATACAGATGTATATATTCGCAAATTCTTATTGCCAAAAGGAAAACAAGGGCATACGTGTGTCTGTGCAAAACACTGAAAGGAATATATCCGCTCAAAAGATATGGGGTTTATTGCAATGAACTAATCTAATCTCACACTTCACTGTAAACTGAGGAATTGTGAAAATTGCTATTGGATTTGAAAAATATGTATTACAATCGGTGCATTGCTGGTGGGCTTGTAAAGTATTTATTTACTAGATTTACACAATTTTAAATGGTGCTGACCTGCTGTATATTTTCATTTTTCACTTTATAATAGACAAACATCCTGTAAGACTAAGGTTCATATGTAAAAAGCAATTTTGTACAAATGAAACTTACGATTCTGTAACTAAATCGTAATTTGGTTTAGCGATTCGGTATTTGGATGTAGCATGTTTAGGGGTTCCCTTCCGAATACTTAATTGCATGAATGTTTTGCGACCAAATTACGGTCTCCAAACTGTCATTTTCCCTAAATTACTAACAGGCAGTGGTAACCATTCACAAAAGGTAAGGGATCCCCATGGAACACCTTCCTCTTTTAGAATGTTAAAAATATATATTTTTTAAGAACATGTAAAAAATAAAAATGTAAGAGCCTCTCTGTCCACTGCTCTTAATAAATGAAACTTCATAGTAAATTTTTTCTTCTTAAATGGGTGATCCCGTTTTCCGTTAAGGAATGGAGTTTTCTTTATTAAAAAGCAATCACAGACATGGTGGTCTGCTGACCCCAGCTGCCACCATCAATCAGTGTGATAGCGCTTATTCCGAATGGATCGCAAATTGCCACCTACCTCATTAATATTCATGCGCTAGATTAATTTGCGACCCATTACGAATTGTTATTGAAAATGTTTACATTTATTTTATTTTATTTATGTGTTTTATAGAGCGCGAACTTGACCCGTTAGGGTATCAGAGCGCTTTACAGAGAATTATAAGCATGTACAGAGTAGGCATATCATCATCCAGTTACGGATCGAGTGGAAGAGGGCAGGGTGCAGGATACATAAGGGAGATAGAGCAAGTATTTACAGATTAAATATCCAAGTACTCAAGATGAGATAACATAATTATAAATTGCGTTATTCAATGTTCTTGACAGGTCCCACGTTTCTGCAGGGGTGAGGTAGATAATCCAAAAGGAGGCAGTAGCTGGCCGTAGATCAAGGCTGTAGTGGTGGTAGAGGCCAGTTTAAGCAAGAGATTTGCCCATAAGGAATGTTTTGGCTTCCTTTTTGAAGCGCGACAGAGAGGGGATTCTTCTGATGTTAGGAGGGAGAGAGTTCCATATTCTAGGAGCAGCCCCGGAGAAAGCTCGGTTATAAGTTTTTTTTTTTTTTCCGAAAGCGTGCGGGTTGGAGCAGGAGGTTTCTGGCAGATCGGGAGTTTCTGATTCCTCCGGAGATCACAAGTTTCTTCCTCAGATATGCAGGGGAGTTAGAGTATAAGGCTTTGTGCGTGATACATGCTACTTTGAGCTGTATTCTTGCCTCCAGTGGGAGCCAGTTGAGAGCTTTCAAGTGCGGGGAAATATGGTTGAATTTCCTCATGCCGGTGAGTAGTCTGGTGGCCGCATTGAGGCAGGGTTTTAGAGGTGCCAGGGAGACCTTGGGTAAACCCGAGAGGGTAGAACAGCCATACTCCAGTCTAGACATGACAAGTGCTTGGACTGCCATTTTTAGGTCGGGAGCGTTGAGGAAGGGTTTCAATTTCCTAAGGTAGCTCAGGTGGAATCAGGCTGATTTGGCCATTGAGTTGATGTGGTCACGCATTTTCAGGTTGCTGTCCAGAGTGATTCCCAGGGATTTGGCCGAGTCCACGATGATCTGTGGGCAATTCAAGGCTGTGATAACCTTAAATCATGATTTGAGCTCAAGGTTGATATTGGGCGGGGCGATCAGGAGAAATTCAGTTTTCTTTGCGTTAAGTTTGAGTTGATTGGATGCGAGCCATTGGACGGTGGGTTCCAAAGCATCGTTCAGGGAGAGGATCTCTTCGAGAGATGAGGTTTTGATGTAGATCTGAGTGTCATCAGCGTACATATGATAGGAGATATTAGCAGTGCGTAGAACTTCGGTAAGCGGTTCCAGGTAAAGGTTGAAGAGGGTGGGGGACAGTGTGGAACCTTGCGGGACTCCAACCGTGACCGGGGATGGTGCCGATAGGATGCTGTTGACGAGGAATCTCTGGGACCGGTTTTGGAGGAAGGAGCTGAACCATTCTAGAACAGTGCCATCCAAACCCATCCTGAGTTTGAGGCGTTCAAGTAGTTTTACATGGTTCACCATGTCGAAGGCCGAGGATAGGTCCAGGAGGATGAGGAGACAAGTTTTACCTTGGTCGAGAGCTTGGAAGTCATCGAGTAGGTGGAAGTTGTTGATGTGTTGACTTAGCTGCTGCTGCACACATTTCTCCATCACTTTGGCTAAAAGGGGGATGTTGGAAATGGGTATGAAGTTGTCAGGGGAGGCTGGATCCAACAACGGCTTTTTCAGAATGGGAAGGACTTGACTGGCTTTTAGAGGGTCTGGCAACGTTCCCTGCTGGAGAGAGGCATTAATTATTGTAGTCCAGCTAGGAATAATAGATTGGGCGACGGCAGCTAGGCAGTTGGAAGGGAGCGGGTCATTAAAATGGTTATTAGGTTTTAGGGAAGATAGGATTTTGGACACTGAGTCGTCGTCGTAGAGTTTGAAGTCCGTCCAGTGAGCATGGTTTTTGGGTGAAGCCTGTAGGGGCGACGTGGCTGGAGGAGGCGGGTCAAGAGGTGTTTAAGGGTATGTGATGGATTTGAGTTCGTTTCCAAGGGCTGAGGTTTTATCAGCGAAGAAGTAGGAGAAATCCTCTGAGGTTATAAAAGACTTAGGGGTTTCTTTTGAAGTTTTGGCCAATTTATTAGATTGGTGTTTGACCAGTTCGAAGAGCTTGTAGGGTCTGTTCTTGGCGTTCTCTAGTGCAGTTCTGAAGAACTCTTTTTTTGACTTGAGTATGTTCCTGTTGTAGGTATTTCTGGCCTGGCGGAGGAGTTTTAAGTGTGCGGTAGAGGGGTGTTGCCTCCAGGATCTTTCAGCTTGTCAGAGGGTTCTCCTCTCGTTGTTAAGGGATTCAGTGAACCAGGGGTTTCTGTCTTTGATTTGGGTTCTTTTCAGCTTTAGTGGGGCAATGTCGTCCAGGATGTTCGAAATGGTTGCAGAGTAGTGCTCGTTGAGGCCGCTGACTGTTGTGATATGCGGGGGGAGGTCTGATTTGCAGCGAGCCTCGAGTTCCCTGCGGTCCAGATTCAAGGTGTCTCTGATCCAGTTTCGGAATCACCGGTTGCGGTGCCCAAGACTTGTGGGCGTCAGGTAGGAGGGAGGTGATGGCATGGTGGTCAGACCAGTCGCATGGGTCTATAGGGATAATCTTGACTGTTGATTCTTTGGAGATAATCCAGTCCAGAGTGGCCTCTTTAGCCTGAGTTGGTAGTGAGCAGGCTTGGGTCAGGGCTTGATCGGCCAGGAGGTCCTTGATGGCGTTGACATGTGAGTCCTTTGGATCGTTCCAGTGCAGGTTAAAGTCACCGAGGAAAACATCATTGGCAATATTGGAACACCTAGCTGTGATGATTTCCATGAGGTGGTCAGGTAAGGAGTCGTTCATGCCTGGGGGGTGGTAAAAGATGTGCAGGTTGCACAGTGGGGTGGAGTTGCTGAGGATTGCGAGGGCGAGGTATCAGTGGTGTCCGCCAGAAGTTCCGTGACCAGAAGGTTAGAGTGGTAGATGCAGGCGATGCCTCCTCCTTTCTTGTCAGATTGTCTGTCTAGCCTTGTGATGTTCTAGTTGGGAGGGACTAGGAGGTATGGAGATGAGGATTCGTTGAGCCATGATTTAGTGAGGATCGCTAAGTCGAACTTTTTGAGAAGGATGAGATCAGCGATATCCGCGGTATGCTTAGCTGCTGACCGGCAATTAGTTAAAAGACCAGATAGAGGGGACTTTCTTACGAATTCCAATTTACTAGTTGCAATTCAGTAAGAATCGTAATTATGAACACAAAGCTTTTAAATGCAACAATAACGTTAGATCAGTGTAGTCCATCCATTTTATTGAAGTAGGACACAATTGAGCGCCACTGAAATTTTAATTCTATATACGGGTATTGGTGCCATCGCTGTGTGGAGATATGTCAACGAGATTGGAGAGAAGAGAAAGATTGTGGAAGGAGTTTTACAAACCATTCAACTGAAAGGACTAACTAAAAGGCACAAATCTGCAAATATTTTTTCTGTCTTGCAAAAGGGTCTCTGTAACTCATTATGAATAGTAATTGGGAACGGGCCTGAAAATGCATCCCATTCTAATTTCAAGTTGCACTAAAATATGTCGAAGCTTTACAAAAATTGGTAAAAACAAATTGATAAGTTACTGACACCCGAATTGGGGTGATAACTGATTTGCAATGTACAAGCTGTCCCTGTGTGTCAGGTTTGCCTTAGGGAGTCATATCTGGTAGCCTCACGGGGAGTAGACAGTGGTTCAGGGGACCACTAAATGACTTACCTGAATGTCAGCATAATATTTTGTTAAAGCAGTACCTGTCCCTTTAGAACACATAGGCTGCTCTTATGAAAAATATTGATATGCAGGGAATAAAAACGCTGGGGCAGAGGTCTGCTGTCTGTCCGAGGCCTCATCCCTGCTTTCACAGCAATGCCTTATCAATACTCAAAAGTCAGGAGTCTTTGCAACCCTCTATGTATAGCCTTTTTAGAATGTGACCGATTGGTGCATCAGTCACATCGCACAATGAAGAAAGGTGTGCAGTGCTCATGTCTTGGTTTGCTGATTGCCCTTAGTACATGGTGCCAAACTTTCAGAATTTTCATCTTGATTCACATTGTCAGCTGAAATGTTAGATTACAAAAATGTTGGTATTGGCTGAGCAAAGATGCAAGGAAGGGTGATAGACCATTGAATTTCTTTCAAGAAACCTATAATTATGCCATTTTTAGCCTTGTGTACCCGGTATAGAGGTTTATAGCATCTCCTCCAGTAACAAGTAAAGTGGGCGGAAATGGTGGGACCCCAATTTTATTTGCCAGCAGCATCTGGTACAAACTGTTTCTGATGAATCTGGTAAATTGGAAGATCCGTTTATAAAAAGTTTCTATGATGAAGACAAAAATCTACGAAGGCTATCATAGCTGCTATCCTGCCACGGTAGATCAAAGCAGGAGTGATCTTTCACAAGCTCTTGAGTTGATGGTGACAACACAGTTACTGCATTCATCTAAGGTGCTAAACAGTGCTCTGAACCCAGCTTAATATCCAGGTTCTTAATGATGGAACGATCTTCCACTCAGTCTCAGAATACTGGAAAATGAACTTTCCTTCAGGAAGAAACTTAAGACATGGCTGTTTCCCCGTTAATGTACCAGAGGCCCTACTCTCAGCACAGTACTCACCAGCGCGGGTAAGCCTTAGGGTAGCCATGCGCTTTACAAAACATAAATCACATGAATTTCCTGTTTCTCCTCAAATTAGTTATGAAACTATGTTTGTCCACTTTGAATAAAAAAAGCAAATTAACATATATTTGTACTGCATCATGTATAAAATTTAAAACCGAAAATCCCAGCAATGTTTGAATTAATCCTCAGTATTGCCTGTTCATGATCTCTTCTCAGTTGCTGTCTAGTGTCTTTAATGTCTTCCTGTGTGACAGCCGTGAAAGTACACCCGTCATCGTTGTTGTACTCTGTAAATCTGTGAACACCTGTTTCTATTACATCCTTCTGACCCAAACTTTTTTTTGTTGCCCACATGACTGCTTTTTCTTCTGTTTTGCTTGCAGGCCAGTTCTTACTGCAACCAGGATATTTTTACGGGGTTTACATTCTGTTGGTGTAGCTGACTTGCCACTTGTTTTCTCTAATGTGCTAGAGTTCTTGCTCCATTTTCACAAAATTCCATTTCTCTTACATGATCTTTTTGAGTTTCGCACTTTGAAGCTTATATTTTAAGATATAAACTTGCTTCTCTTTTTATTTGATACATTTCTTATTCATGAGCACATTCTAACAGAAACACTCTTTAACCAAAAGTTCTTATTTTCATGTGTTCATAACCATTTGTTGCTCACTGGTATGTATATATATATTGTAACTGTGCACTCTGGGGTACTGCTGTCCAGGTCCCAGTGCATGTGTCCTGACCCCTAAAACTTGGCAAAATCTGCTAATCACCAATTGACAAATTTACCTTCACAGTAAGGCCATAGTTTATGTTGCAAGAAAATACACCAGTGGCATAGAAAGATAAATGGCACACGTGGACTGCAGCACTTACTATGCCATCCATTAGTGTGACAAAAACATGGCTTCAGGCTCCATGCCAACCTGTGTAGCTTGTAAACATGCAGGTGAACCTATCAAAACAACCCTTTTTGACAGGAAATAATCCTATTTTTAAACATTAATAAATTAGTCCCCCTTGTAGCTCTCAAGGTAGAGTGACTGGTATGTAATCGAGCTAAATGCAAGATTTTAATTACATGCAAGAATCTAATGTCGGCCTCAAATTAAGGTGACTAGCCCCCAAAAGCTATTTTCACTGTTAAAGCTTTATTTGTCCCATGTGAAACACTACAATTTAGATTGTGATAATCTACATAAGTGATTACTATGGTGCCGATTACGATCCGGTAAAAAATGTCCCCGTACGACTCGTATCCGGTCTTTTTACCGTACGAATCGTACAAGTGCCGTACAAACTGGCAATCACGATTCGCATGGTAAAAAGTCCATACGAACCGCATTGGGAATCATTCCCCACACGTCCTCGGGTCGGAAAATGTGTCCGACACGTCCTCGGACAATTTACCGTACAAATGTGAAAAGTGAAGTCCGACCGAGGAATCACGATCCTACCCGTGCGTCCGATCTCACAACCGTATGGTAAAAACACCGTCCGCACCGAACTCCCATTGCAACCATGGAGACATGTGCCCGCATACGCGCCCAACACTCCCCCCAGCCCCCGTACGTTCGAGTCGTACCCCCCCAGCCCCCGTACGTTCGAGTCGTACCCCCCCAGCCCCCGTACGTTCGAGTCGTACCCCCCCAGCCCCCGTACGTTCGAGTCGTACCCCCCAGCCCCCGTACGTTCGAGTCGTACCCCCCAGCCCCTGTACATTCGAGTCGTACCCCCCCAGCCCCCGTACGTTCGAGTCGTACCCCCACCCGTGTATGTACACCTCTGTATGTGTCGTACTCCCCCGTGTATGTACACCCCTGTACGTTCGAGTCGTACCCCCACCCGTGTATGTACACCCCTGTACGTGTCGTACTCCCCCGTGTATGTACACCCCTGTACGTGTCGTACTCCCCTGTGTATGTACACCCCTGTACGTGTCGTACTCCCCCGTGTATGTACACCCCTGTACGTTCGAGTCGTACCCCCACCCGTGTATGTATGGTGCGGGGTACGACTCGAACGTACAGGGGTGTACATACACGGGGGAGTACGACACGTACAGGGGTGTACATACACGGGTGGGGGTACGACTCGAACGTACGGGGGCTGGGGGGGTACGACTCGAACGTACGGGGCTGGGGTCGGCGCGTACATACGGGGGCTGGGGGGGGGCGGTGCGTACATACTGGGGCTGGGGGGGGGGACGGTGTGTACCGGGCCACCTACTCTGGTCGTTTCGCGCCGTACTTCGCTTTTCCGGCACTTTTTGGGTGCCGTGAAAATATCGCCGTCCGGACTGCTGTCGGTCCGAATCGTACTTCCTGGGTCGTGAAACGCTGCCTGAAAGCGTCCCGACGTCACGTCGCAGCATTCCCGGATCACATTCGTACGTATATTTTCGTCGGTCGGTGTTTTTTACGATTCGTACAGAAATGGTGTTTCCGTGCGAATCGTAATTCCATGTTTGTAAAGTTTTCCGACCGGGTACGAGTCGGACGGAGAAAACTCTCCGTCCGACGGTTCGTACCCGGTTTTTACCGGATCGTGATCGGCACCTATGTGTATCACTATTAGCAAATGTATCACTATTTTTAATATTTATGAAAAATCCACTTCATTAGTGAAGCCTTGTGTTTCGTTAATATGTAGAAAAAGTGACTGTTAAAAGGTTACATTTTACCTGCTTGAACCTCCAGTATACTAATTTGCATTAGCCAAGAGCTGGACACTTGATGAGGTGTGACAACTGCTTCCAAAGCAGGAACAAAGAATTAGACCTTTCGACAGGAAGAATTAGGGGTGATGAATTTAACTCTTTTAATCCCAGGAAAGACTTGTGGATGCTCCAGAAATGTCATTAACTTGAAAGGGACATTAGGCTTCTGTGAGGGTAGGGGGCTGGTCCCAAACTGGTTTGGTGTAGTTGAAGAGGAGGGTACTGCTCATTTCCATAAACGGGCCCCTGGCAGGCAAACAAGCTCCCTTCAGGGACAGAATGATTCTGCAGTGTTGAATTTGCCTCAGAATGGTTCACTGTGGAATAGTTTGCAGTAAGGCAAACAGGAAACACTATAAAAGTGAGAAGGTTTGTGCCTGTGAACTTTTTTCTCATTCTTTAGAAGTGTTCATGAGTCACCCCTACCCACTGCCTAGTGAAACCGGTAATGCTGACAACTCACGCACAGCGCAGCGGAACACTTTCTGGATCTGCTGGAGCACAGAAGAGGACTGGACCTGCTGTTTGTTACCTGTGTGGAGACCTGAAGGGCTGGGCCTGTTTTCACGTGTACCCAGGACTAAGAAGTAGACTCTAAAGTTCAGTTGATGGTCTTCTGTGTGGCGACAGAGATACAGCAAGCTGCAAAAAGCCCTTTTCCTGATGTTCCCTCACTGACCAGTAACAATTGGACCCAGCAAGTGGCCTCTGCTGGAGTAATTCCTGGCCCCAAAGTTGGAACTTAGAGACTTTTTGGACTTCCAAGACTTGCAGAGTGGCATTGTGACATTTGAGAACTTAATTCTCGGAGGTTCTAGGAGGAGTTTTGTTCCTTTGCTTGATGTTCTCAATCAGTTGTTCCTTTATGCCATTCCAAATCAGGAATGTATCATCTGTATAGCATGCACACCTCTCAAGATTATTTCTCTTCTCTTTTTTCTTTTAAATATTGTCAAATGTCATCATAAAGATGTTTGCAAATGCGGCTGCTGCACAACTTCCCATGGAAGTTCCAGATATCTGAAGAAACTGCACCCCGTTGTTCAGAAATAATTACAATACGAAAAAGTCTAATAATTGATTAAGGGACCCATAATGTACATCTTCAACTTCAGATTTCAACAGGTAATGTTCTTCTGCACCAATAACTGGTTATTTTGCAATTGATGTGTATAAGGAAGTAACAGCTAGGTACATAACATATTTTCTGCAACATGTATTTCATTGTGGGCCAGATGTACGAACCATTTTTGCGGTGGCATACGGGAATTCGTCCCCTTTGTAACCGCAAAATAGGTCTGCCCTATGTACGAATCCTATTTTGTGAGTCGGTAACCTATTACCAACTCGTAAAATAGGGTTTGTGACTCGCTATTAGGAAGGGGCATGCCGAGGGCATCCCTTCCTAATAGCGAGTCATACTTGAAATTAAATGAAATCCGACTTATAACGCGCTACTAAGCCCAATGGGCGTCAAGGCGCCTAAACAAAAAAATGCTAGTTAAGTCACATAAACTTGCTTACTGATAGGCTTTAGTAAAGTACCACGTTTTAAGTGCTTTTTTAAAAAGGGTAATTGAAGGTTGGGCCTTAATCTCTAAGGGGAGGGCATTCCATAACCGAGGGGCCACAATGGAAAAAGCTCTACTTCCCCATCTGACTTTCTTAAAGCGGGGAACTACTAAGAGGTTCATCGCTGAAGAACGAAGATACCTGCTAGGAATGTAGCAGGTTAAAAGAGAGCCCAGAGCATTAGAGGGTACAGCCCTTAAAGCTCCAAACACCAGGATCAGAAGTTTAAAAGAAATCCTATACTGGATTGGGAGCCAGTGCAGGCTTTTCCTGGCTAAGGTAGCCGATGAGGCGACAGGTGCTGCTAGAACATATCTAGCTGCAGCATTGTGTACAACCTGGAGGCGATAGATAAGACGCCTGTTGATGTCTGCATACAGTGTATTGCAGTAGTCGAATCTTGAACCAACCAACGCAACCACCGTCTGCTTACGTGACTGGGGGAGAGATAGTGAACGATTCTCCTAAGAATCTTGATAACCCCCAGTAGGTAGCCACCGTTCTGTTCACCTGGAGAGTCATAGACAATGAAGTGTCAAATATGACGCCAAGATTCCTGGCAGAGTGGGATGGAATAGGGCAAGATCCCAAAGATGGGGGCCACCACTCATTAGACCAGCAATCCTGATTGTTACCAAAGATCAAAACCTCGGTTTTGTCACCGTTCAACTTTAGGGAGTTTTGAATCATCCATTCGGAGACTGCTTGCATGCAGTTCCTAAAGTTGATCGCTGACATACTAGCCGAGTGAGCCAGGGACACCATGATTTGGGTGTCATCGGCGTATGACACAACCTCCATCCCCTGCGATTTAACAAGCCTAGCCAGAGGGGCCACATAGATGTTAAACAGGGTCGGACTCAAGGCCGACCCCTGTGGGACCCCGCATTGCATGGCTTTGGCAGGGGAAAGAAACTCACCAAGCTTAACCCTCTGCTCTCTTTGTTCTAGGAAAGAGGACAGGAGGCTCAAGGCCGTGCCCGTTACTCCTAACTCCCTCAGACGTGATGTTAAAGTCGAGGGAGATAGGGTATCAAATGCTGCCGTAAGATCCAGAAGGACCAAGAGAGTGATCTGACCTTGGTCCACCTTCAGTCGAATGTTATTCACCACCATAGTAAGTGCCGATTCAGTGCTATGGCACCTCCTGTATCCATGCTGGGAATCATCCAAGTATCCAGAGGAATCTAGGAAAGCCGACAGATGGAAATTCAGGTGGGATTCCAGCATTTTCGCTGGGGCAGGAAGCAGAGATATAGGGCGAAAGTTTTTGAGAATTTCTGGGTCCAGAGTGGGCTTTTTAAGCAGGGGCTTCACTATCGCCTTCTTCCAGGCTGCCGGAAAAACACCCTGTATTAAGGCACCATTCATCACCTATATCAAGAGAGGTAATAAAGTGTCCCGACATGCTTTCAACACTTTCAGAGGACAGGGGTCAAGGGGAGAGGCCGATTTTAATCTATTCAACAGAAGATCCAACTCCTCAGAAGAAAGCAGCGGAAAAGAGGAAAGGATCTTAGAGGGAACTCTAGTCCAAGATTCCCGTTCTACCAAGGCCAGGGGGGAATGAAAACCCAGAGTACTCCTCTGAGCTTCCAAAGCAAGATATATGTCGTTGATTTTATTATAAAAGAAGTCTGAGATTTTGTTGCATAGCTCCTGTGACCCTACCACTGGATCAGGCATTTGAAGGGAACAAAGGGAGTCCACAATTTTAAAAAGTTCCCTAGATGAAGTAAGGGATGCGGTAATATTAGAGAAAAACTCCTGCTTTTCCTTTATTATCCTAGCCTTGTATTCTCGCAACAGGCGTTTGTGAGCCTCACCTTCAATAGGGTCCCATAGTTTTCGCCATCTTCTCTCCTGTCTCCTACAACTCTGCCTCAAGAGCCTTAATGGCTCAGAGAACCAAGGAGCAGAGGGATTACGCCTTGCTGAATACCGCAGAGAGGCGGGGGCTAGCACATCTACAGCTCTAGTGATGGAATTAGCAAGCTCCTGTGCAGCCTCCCCGGCTTCCCTAGAGGAAAAATACGAAGTACCCCCTATAAAAGGAGAAAGGGACTCATTGGTAATGTTCCTAAAGCTCCTTTTGGGTTCTCTATTAAAGGCATTCAACTTAGTCGCACTTACAGGGGGAGATGCTAGTTCTAGGGGCACTGCCAGATGGTCAGACCAGACCAGACATAGAGGGGGACCAACCGACAGTCTCGGGTCGTTGGAGCATACCCCATCTAAAATATGGCCGTCTTGATGAGTTGGACTACTAACCAATTGGGTGAGACCACACGCGCCCAGTGAGTCCACCAAGGAAAGCGTATCATTAGATCCTGTATCATCTAAATGGAAGTTTAGATCCCCAAGTATAGTAAGAAAAGGCTTACAAAATAGGGCTCTAAAATTCTAAAGAGTTCACCACTAAAGTTGGATCTAGGTCCAGGGGGTCTATAAATGAGAATGCCTGTAAAAGGTACAGACGGGGAACAGGAAATTGAGAAGTATAAGGCCTCAAAGGAGTCCGAAGGGTCGGACAGGGCTTTGATACTACATATAAAGGAAGTTTTGTAAACAATTGCCAACCCACCCCCTCTACATCTAGTTCTATCAAATCTATGAAGTGCATAGCCTTCCGGGATGGCCATCAGCAAATCGTGACCAGAGGAATCCGAAGCCCACGTTTCTGTTACAAACACCCATGAAGGATTTCTAGCAGTTACAAAGTCGTTAAAAGCGACATTGTTTTTGATCAATGATCTAGCATTAACTAGGAAACCATTTCCTAGTTGTGATCTATTGGGTATAGCAATGGTGGTGTATATGCTGTCGTTGATAGGACCGGAGGGCAGTAGACTCGCCTTACAAGTATGACATGAAGTAGAACATAAAAAGCCCTTGGGCGAAAAACTATGATCGCAGGCTGATGAAGACGGCTTTAAAGCGAGCATATCCTGCAAGGAATACGAACACTTTACCTGACCCATCGAATGCCGGGCATCTCTTACCAGCACATCCCGCAGCACGTCCTCAGCGCGGACGGGCGCAGACGGGCTGAACTCTGGCGTAACTCCGGCGGCAATCCGGCGACCCCGCTGCGCGATACCGCTGCGCGTCAACATGACCCCCTTATGTAGACGTCTAGCATCCTTGTGACGACTAGAACGTCGGAATGTCAAGATGGCGCCGCCAGGCGTCCCAATATACACCCAGTACGCACCCAATATGGCCGCCAAAAAACCCCAGCGTCTCCGGGAAAAGGGCCCGCCAAACAGCGGTGATATCCAAAGTTTTATGGTGCAGGTAAGGGGGTTCCCAATTAAAACCAGGGGAAAATACAAAACAAATTAAAGCAAATACAAAATGGGGCAGATTAAAAGCCAATAATAAGCGATGGAGCGGACAGCGCTATGCGAGACGCGCTCAGCACGCTCTGAACTAGCAGGGCTCTCCGCCTAGATTTACCCCCCTTATGTAGACGTCTAGCGTCCTTGTGACGACTAGAACGTCGGAATGTCAAGATGGCGCCGCCAGGCGTCCCAATATACACCCAGTACGCACCCAATATGGCCGCCAAAAAACCCCAGCGTCTCTGGGAAAAGGGCCCGCCAAACAGCGGTGAAATCCAAAGTTTTATGGTGCAGGTAAGGGGGCTCCCAATTAAAACCAGGGGAAAATACAAAACAAATTAAAGCAAATACAAAATGGGGCAGATTAAAAGCCAATAATAAGCGATGGAGCGGACAGCGCTATGCGAGACGCGCTCAGCACGCTCTGAACTAGAGCGTGATTACTTCAATGTAAGATTGTTTTGCGTCCGCCATTGCGGCTGCAAAACACTCGCAGTTTACCACCCATTTCAACTGGGTTGTAAGCCACCTACAAAGGGATGGGCTCCCCTAGGGACCCCTTCCCCTTTGTGACTGGCAGTAAAAATATTTTTTAAGAGCATGCAGTGATCCGACGGACCATTGCCTACTCCTAAAAAATGAAACAGAAACGTTTCATTTTTCTTGTATTTGAAGCACCCCATTTTCCTTTAAGGCAGATCAGCTGCATTACAAAAAAATACTGCTTAATTTAAAAGCAGGCACAGACATGGAAGTGCTACCCGTTCCCAATGAGGTCGCAAATTGCACCTGCCTCATGAATATTAATGAGTTAGGCATTTTGAGACCCAATTAGGTATTGCAAACAGTGTCTGAGACTTTGTTGTAAATTCCAATTTGTGAGTCGCAAAGCAATGCTATTTGCGACTTGCAAATTGGAAGGCTCTTACATCTGGCCCTCAGTTTCTTAAACAAATCTGTAGTGTTTAAAAAAAAAAAAGATTTCAAAGTGATTACAGTTTGAAGGAATATGTCAATGTATTATCCATCATGTTGCTGTAGGGAGTCAGTTGCAAAGATACTTGGTCTCATTGAGGTATTTTCTAAATTCTTATGACTTTGAGTAGAATGTAGGATGGGATGCTCTACAGTAGGAATACTTTGTTTTTTTTCAAATACCCATTCATTTGTGGGTGGTTTGTGTTAGGAATGCCATTTATTATCTCCTTAAATTAATTTGAAGCCTCATAATACAATTTCAAATGTGTTCTGATAAGCTAGATGTAAACTCATTTCATATTAATAGAATATTGTGCCCATGACTGCAGTTTCTCCACCCTTATTGGCCTTTTTAATGAAAATGTATTTCCTAATTATTTTTGCACCTGTTGTTTTCTATAGATTACTTTTCTTTTGGTCAGATCCATATTTGTTATAATTCATTTAATATTTTGGCCTCACACAGATCTAAGAGCTTATGGTCATTTGAGCTTCAAATACTGATTTTGATAAAAATCTTCAATAGTTGGAGTCCCCTTGGTTCTCCATTACGACAGTTGTAAAAAATGTTTTCATCGCAATTCCTGCATGAATTTATAAAATTCTATAGCTGTTTCTAACATAAAGTGAACATTTTGGGGACAGATGTTAACCCTATTTGATAACACTTCCATTTTGTTATCAGACATGTAATATTGAGAAACAGGGACTAGTTTGCTTTCTTTTCACAGCAAGTTTCTTTTTTCTTATCCCTCTTTTCATTTTCCACTTTGTCCATTCATTATAAAGAAACTTCTCTTGTTCCGTCTAGGTTTTTCATTTCTGTCACCCTTTGAACCCTCTCTAGATATTTGCTGACTTATTTCTAGTTGTTCTTCTGACCTTTCACTGCTATCTTATGCTATTGTTCCACTTGAATTTCTTTTTTGATATTGTGCTTTATCCTTTCTCTTTGCATACCAATTCTGACCATTTGCAAACTAATATAACGTAGTCTTGTGTGTCCCTTTAGTACCGTCTAACTTTCCTTTGTTCTAATTCTTTCTTGAGTGTGCCACGTTTCATATCAATGTTTTCAAGGGTATTTTTCAGTTCTTAGTATTTGAGTTAGATGTGTACTGTGTTTTAATCTCTTTAATATCTTTCTCCAGTTCTGCAAGTACATTGGATAGGCCTTCTATCTTTAATTGGATCATGTCTAGTGAACATTTGTTCAATGTAGCAAACCGTTTTTTATGAAATTCTTGTCTGTCTCGTCAAAAGGATGGTTTCAGGGTTATCCTTAATATCTTAGAATGCTTTCAGTCTTGTGGTGTTCAGCTAGTGGTCTGACATTGGCACAATGATTTATTTCTTTTCTTATTAAACGTTCTAATTTGTGGATGTTTGCTTCTACTTTTTAGGAGGTCATAATGTTTTCAGTGCCACGTTTAAATACATTTGGGGTGCTTTTGCATCGTCTTTGTCAAACATTAGTTTGTTCATTTTTTGCCTGTACAGTTCATTAAATTGCATTTTCTTTTTTTGCACAACACTTGATAATAAAGGAGATATTCCTATAGGCAACAGAAAAAAAGACTCAATGGAACTGCATAATAGGTTGAGGTGTGCTCAGAATTATGGGTAGAAAACCAGTGAGAAAGCTTCTTTGATGGCAGTCACCGTGGAAGAAATGAAAGATGCGGGATGCGAACAGAGAGGAAAGCACAAGAACATTCAGGCTGGAATGCGGATCACAAAAAAAAAAGCGATTGATGCTGAAGATTCGTTCAAAGACTGATTGGGACTTGTTTTGTTTTAAACATTTCATAAATGATATTTTAGTGATATTTTTTCTTTTTATGGGACAACGTAGTTTGATAGCTCCTTGTTGGGACGTAAAAGTATTCCGCATGGATGTGAACCCCTGCTCAGAGTGCCCCAATTGTATTGATGTCTGAATCCCTAATGCTGATTTTGGGATCACGTGTGTGCGCAAAAACATAGGCCTGTCTCCAGGATTGCGGTCTTGTTGGACCGGGAGGGGCGCCCAAAGCACTACTGTCAATGTTGAAAGGCTACTGCCTTTACCAAGAGATAAGCAGCACATGTACGGTGGTGGTAGCATACCGTGTAGTGATTAGTTGGGGTGAACGGGTCCTTTTTACCTGTGTTACTGGAGTGAGGCCTACAGGCTCACTCATTTAAAGTTTGCAGTTGTGTGCTTCACTCACCCTTGGCCCACATCGGTTTGGTGCGGTGCTTTGCAGTGCATGTCTGGTGTATATGTGCTGGGTGTATGTGTGCCTCAGGAATAGTACAGTTCAGGGATAATGCAGTAGCAATGTGTGTATGTTATATGCAAGTGCTGGGTGTATGTGTGCCTGTGAATGCTACAGAACATGAAAGAATTAGTGCTTCACAGTCTGTGTATGTTGTGTACATGTGCAAGGTGTATGTGTGCCTGTGAATGGTACAATACAGCCATAATGCAGTACAGTGTAGTGCATGTACATTATATGTATGTGCTGGGTGTATGTGGGCCTGTGAGTGGTTCAATACATGAAGGATCTAGTGCTGTGCAGTGTGTGTGTGTTATATGCATATATTGGGTGTATTTGTGCCTGCGAGTGGTTCAGTACATGGCTGACTCTGGGTTCCATTTGGAAGACCCAGGCTTTATGCTGAAACAAGGAGAGAGGAGGTAGAGGCATCCCCCCACTCTACCCCCCCCCCCAGTCATATTTGTGTATTGCTTCATTTCTGTAAGCTGAGTGGGACACACTGGAGTGAGACAGAGAGCCAGGCTTCTCCAGGGCAATTTAAAGAGTGCTCTTTGAGTCAGAGAGAGGTCACAAGAATGGGGCCTGGGCATATCTCATGAAGGAGGTGGGGCTGATAAGAGAATCATACAGAGTAGGGCTGAGGACCTGGGATAGCCTTTTGATGCACATATCACTGTGTCTGGCATCCTCATAGTCACTCCCATGGCCAGTGTTGTAGGGCTATTAGGTTTGGAGTCGCTCCTGCTGTGACAGACTGCTTTCTGGCGGTAGAGACAGCAGAGGAGTGGGCACTTCAAAAGGAAGCAAACCCCCAACATAAACTTTCAGGACTCTGACTTTAAATCACATTTGGTGTCTGGAAATAGACTGTAAGAAGGGAAGCTAGAGATCCCAAAAACTGTCAACTGTCAAGCAGCCAGTTGGGCTGTGCGAGGAGGAGAATCTCTGCAAGACCTCTTCCTGTGACCAAGACTGGGTATCAAGACCTGCTTGTCTCCCAGCTGGGAGAGGAAACATCATCCAAGGAATCCAAGACCACCTGCTCTTGAGCACCTGCCTGCTTGCCAGTGTCCTGTGAGGAAGAGAAGAGCGCTGGAGGGAGTAAGGTCCAATGGGGAATCTTATCAAGTGGAATCTCTTAGCGAGGTGTGAAGAGACGGATGCCGCACTGATCAGGTCATCGCCCATATGCAGGGAAATTCAGCGACCCTCTTATGCCAGAGAAGGGCTTTTGTGAAGTGAGACATGACAGATGCTGTGCCGAATGCCGAACATGTCATCGCCCGTGTGCAGTGAGGAAGTGGCAACCCGGTATGCCAGAAGGGCTGCCATGAGGAGATTGGCCTGCTGAGTGGGCAGTAGTCCATTTGTGGTGGAAAGCCAGCAAGACCTGAGGAAGTGGCAACCCTGTGTGCCAGATGGGGCTGCTGTGAAGAGACTGCCGTGCTGAGTGGGCCATAGCCTCGTATGCTCTGGTGAGCTGGCAACCCCGTATTCCAAGAGGGGCTGCCTTGAAGAAATCTGCTGTGCCAAAAGGGTCAGTGCCTGTGTGCAGTAGAGAGAGTGTGACCCCATATACCAGAGGAGGTCACTGTGACAAAGCAAGATGTGAGACCTGGTCGGATTGTCAGTGAAGGCTATAGGCCGCTGTGATGAACCCTTTGGGCCTACACTGGGACTGAGGATCAGTGCCTGGACATTCGCACTTCCACATCTCCACCCACCGCGGGGGGGGGTGGGGGGACCAGAGAACTTGCCCAGCTTGGAACCGTGAAGAACCTCCAATCGCTGTACGACTGAGTGTGAGAAACTTGAGGTGCAACACGCGCAGCCTGCCTGAACTATGTGCTGATAACTTACTGGACAGAGGCGTGCTCAGGGACTCCAGTTGCTTCTGTCCTGCAGGTGCAAATAAGACTGACTTTGAGCCAGTCCTCCCCTGGGAAAACTTGCTTGCCTGATAGTACTTCGGCAAGGGAACTCTTTTGACTTTTATACATAGTCAGAGTGCTACTTCTGAGTCTCTGACTAATGGGTCTTCACCTGAACGTCACCTTTAGTAAAGTGGGGAATAACCACTACAGCTAGAACTTGAAGGGAGTGGGAACCCAGTAACCTCCTAGGAAACACTAGAGCCCTGGCCTCAGGGGACTGTGGAAATTGTTTGTGAACGTCATATTTCCCTTTGTGGTGGTAGCTGTAAAATCAACACTTGTTTTTTCATAAAAGCAAGTATTTGACTGCACAATCATTTATTGTTGCTGCTGCCAGTATTTTGAATTGTGAGCCTGTGTTGATTCCGCTTT
This sequence comes from Triturus cristatus, assembly GCF_964204655.1. Taxonomy (NCBI): domain Eukaryota; kingdom Metazoa; phylum Chordata; class Amphibia; order Caudata; family Salamandridae; genus Triturus; species Triturus cristatus. The sequence continues at coordinate 1,196,714,399 of NC_140591.1, forward strand.
ATCTACCTTCCCCCAAGAAGACTTGGACTGCTCAACCCACGTTACTCTTGAGAGTCAAGTGCTGAAGGGGTACTTGGCCCAGTTGCTCAGGACCCATAGTCTACTGGGCCCTGGGACAACAGGAGTAAAATGTCTCATCCCTCAAGGATGTGCCAAGTAGCTCCTGCTTGACCCATGGACCTCGGAATGGGGTTCTGACACTCCTCGTGAAGGCTGATGACAAAACTGTATATAGCTATAACTAACTTGAGCAGACACACATGAAACTCATGTAATTTAGATGAAATCATTGAAATCATACCAACTTATTAAATTCTTTTTTTTTTTGATAATTCTTTTTATTAAACCAATTCGACAGTCATTCCACAAATGTTGAGTTACAGGCGAGAGCAAGGTACAAATGGCCACATAATACACATAGCAAGACATTTTAACAGCAATTTTCCCTAGCGGTCAGGGGGATGCACGAGCCTCATCTACCGTCTGTCTGCTCGGTGGGGGACATATATCGCCTCTATAGTGGTTCCAAGCACACCATACCTTGACCCACTTTCCGGGGCAGCCCCTGGCAACAAACACCGACTTCTCCCTCCACATGCACCAATCGAGACTTATTAAATTCTTAATCAATTGTTAGTAAATATCTAAGATAACAAAGTAAAAATCATTGTTTTTTGTTGAAATGTGAGCACAGAATCAGGTGTAGGAGTTCCTCTAAATTTGAGTGTATTGATTGGGCCTTGGAGTTTTTCATGGGCTTCCAGGGTCTTTCGTAGACATGCCTGGTTGGCCTCCTAGTGATTGATGCAAATAGGCTTCCCAGAGAGAGATAATGCTTCCAGGGGATGTGCCAAGCAGCCTCGGCCCGTGGAGGATGTTCCGTGGGGCGGAAAGGCGGGGCTGGGGAGGGGCAGGGTGGAGGTACTAAAAACCAGAATATGGATAGTTGGAGGTAAGTAAACAATTAAATAAATAAAACGAATTTCGTTGTGCGACCTGCCTCGCAAAATGTGATGCAGCACGCGCTACGAAATTCGTTTTATTTATTTAATTGTTTACTTACCTCCAATTATCCATATTCCGGATTTTAGTAACCCCCACCCTGCCCCTTTCCGCCCCACGGAACTCCCTCCACGGGCCGCGGCTGGTGCCAAGGCACGAGTTTTGGGATCACCATATGTTGTTACCATATCCTGTAGACACACTGAAAAGTTTTGAAGTTTTACATGGCTGCTGTAGTGCAGACGTCACCAACAGTTCCGCTCTGAATGCAGATTTTATCCAAGAGGTCTAGTTGAATGCCTCCATGAGTAGTGCGGCCTTGGGGAAAGATAACATTTCTTTAACTTGTTGGGGCTGTTCACATCCTGAATTTTCAGGCCTCGAGTTCGAGCCATGGCATCTCCTACGGGCACTGGAGAGCTATTTCAACTTTAAGGGTCTAGCCTGGCGCCTGGAGAGATGAGGTGAGGAATATTTAGATGGAGAGCATTCACCAGAAACATAGTTACCGAAGGTAAGTAAGCTTTTCTTCTGCCAATGGTTATCTGTAAACCAAGAAACGGAAAAAAACAAAGGTGAGATGGTGGGATGAAGTGCCACAAATCTGAAAGACCAAAGTCAGTAGTTGGGAGTGAAGACAGACAAGCGGGAGGAGGAAAGAAAATACACATAGATCAGATCAGAAACCTTTCAAACAGTTCACCAATCGGAACAGAGTATGGGAAAGACAAACAATGAGGAATATAGCATGTGATCCGGCTTGCCACTAGGTAAGGGGTTATGATTGGCAGTAACAAGTTACACTGTGATAGAGAGGTCCAGTTATGAACGTAACAAGTTACACTGTGATAGAGAGGTCCAGTTATGAACGTAACAAGTTACACTGTGATGGAGAGGTCCAGTTATGAACAGGATACCCCTCTGACAGCTGCACTTGTCTGTGTGCAGTCGCTGTTGTCGTTATGACCAGTTTTTTGTTCTCCATCTCCAGCTGGTGGTGTGCATTATTTTCATTGCGATGGCTCGTATTCTATTTTGTGCCACATATCATGGTTTTCCGCTTAAAAATACTTTGTTTTTACTTCCAGGACTCGGATTTTGACCCCATGAAGTTCAGAAGCGTGATTGAGTGCGAGAAGCCAAACAATGATTTAACCAGGTTTCGGGGTTACATGTGAGTGTTTCCTCATCTTCTTTATATAAAGCACTTTTTGTTTTGTGTGAAAACTGGTTGCCATGGCAGTGACGTAACGCAAAAATGATGGGGGCCCCTTGCAGAATGTGAAAAGGGACCCCCGAGTCTCCCATATCTCACAGATATTCATTAGCTTTGGGCTGAAAGGTGCAAGGGCTGAGGGGTCCCCTTTAGTTTTGGGGTCCCCCAGCGCCGCAGGGGCTGCAGAGCCTGTGTTAGGGTATTTTTTGACCAGTCAACAAGTTTGCTGAATGCTGCTGGGCTCTGTCCATTTTCACACTTTGCTACTGTGCACACAGCTCCTTTTTTCAGCTCCATCCCAAGCAAAACAAAAACATCAAAACGTTATTTTCTCTTTCCCATCCAACTTCTTAAGGGAATGTTCCGTCCAAATTGCGAGCGCGTGTTTTTCCATTCAGACACATACGCTTCACGTTTCCTGTAAGCAGAATTAGGCGCAGGTGTTGGATTCTATAACCCTCCCTTGGCAGCACCAGTAGCTGTCCGAGGGGGAATGGCTTTAGGGTTACGGTGCGTTTTTCCACAATCTTTATTATGATGTTTTTTCCACAAACTTGCCGTCATGACCTTCTTTTAAAAATACTGATTTTCCAAATAAAGAAAATGCCACAGAGTTAACTTCTAAAACCAATTGCCTTTTCACCCTCTTCAGGGGAGAAGGGAAAGCCTCTGTGACCAAAATACCTGTGGTCCAGATTCTCCAGGTTGCCACCAAAGCTGTGTCATACCTCTTAATCTCTTGCAGCAGCATGACGGGAGAGATTTAGGGATGTGCCATGGCAACACTCACTTTAGGTGAGGGTCACGGTTTATTTTAACTGTAAGTGACATTACTTTTTCCTTTTTGATCATATTTAAAGCCTCGTTTAACTCACTTCTAAGGCCACGTGATTTTCCCTCTTTTCATCCCTGACGTTTGGCTTCTGCACTTACCTCTGGACTGTACTGCTCACTGTAGAACTGTCTGCCAGCAGGCAGTCTGGCCAGAGCAATGAGAGCTGTGTCCAGAGATTATAGCACAAAGCAGCAGAATAGCCCAGGCGGTAAAGGTAAGCGGGCTGGTCCGTGCGTGCCACCCACCAAAAGTGGTTGAATTGTGAGGCACGGTTTCTTTAGACCTTATTTTTTTGGTGGATTCAAAAATGTATCTATGAGAGAGATTGGATATTAGTATTCAAGTTTGGTGTTTAATGCACATTTCAACTGTAGCTGCTTCTGCAGATTGCCTTGCTGCTATGAGCGCGTGCTGTGTGTGTGTGTGTGTGTGAGAGAGAGAGAGAGAAAACAAACTGTTGTCTGATGTACCTATTCTGATGGTGCATTGGAAACCAGCATTGCTGCTGCTTATGTTCTGTCGACTTTGTGTATGAGGGAAACTTGCATTTCACCTGTTTTGCCACAGCTGTATGTGTATGAGGTAAACGTCCAGTGATTTCCTGTGTTGCACTCACGCTTTGTGTGCTTCTCATGCTGTATTTGCTCTGCATATGTAGCTAGCCTCCACTGTTTGTGCCTGAGCAATGTCTAGTTTGTGCTTGTATGTATATATAGGTATGCTTTAGAGCTTGCACTGCTGCTGTCTACTGCAGCTGTTGTGTGTGTGTGTGTGTGTGTGTGTGTGTAAAGCCTACTTGGTCAAAGGTCCTAGACATCGGCTCGAGAGGTGGGGGGGGGGGGGGGGGGGGCGAAGGAGTTTTGTCTATTTACTTCCAAACTCTGGAACATCCTATCCTCTCACCTAAAGACCATATCTGATCTGCCCTCATAAAATGGCTTTTTACTCAGTAAGATGGCCTACTCATGAATTCTGTTCCTCTTCTAGCATCGTATGGGTAGAGCCTGGATGCCTCTGGGCAGTAGTATGCGCTTTATAAATATAAAATCAAATCAAAAGAGCAATACTGTACAGTAGTATCTGTATTGTATGTGTGTGTGGGAAGCTTGCAAAGTTGCTTTCTGTTTTGCAGCTTGTTTGCATGTGTGTGCGTGTGTATGTTTAAAAAACATTGCTGCTGTCTCTGCTTTACCTACTCGACATGTGAAGGAACCTAGCACCCTGCCACCCCTTTTGTACCATGCTGTTTGTGGGGGAATCTTTCACTGCTGCTTTTGTATGCTATACCCGCTATCTGAGTGAATGGGTCACTGCTGTACCTGTTCTTTGTGTGTGGGAAGCTTGTGCAGTTGCTGCCGAACCTGTTCCTGCTGTGTGTGCAAGGCAATGTGTACAGCACCATTGCTAACCCTGCTGTGCTTGTTCAGTGTGAGAGGGAAACTAACACTTTTGCTCTCTATGCACTCTATTAGCTGTGAGTGTAGAAGCTTGCAATGTTGCTGTCTGCTATTCAGTGTGCGTTTGTTCATATTTATGTGCAGTCCGCACTACTCCTGCCTTTGTTGTACCTCAATGTGAGTGAAACTTGCACTGCAGGTGCCCATGCTGGGCATGTCCACATCGCATGACGTAAAGTTTCCCACTGCTGCTCGTGTTATTCCTGCTTCCTTTATGTAAGACTGGATTACCCTGTTATTAACTGTGCTGTAGTTGCTGAATATGTAAGGGAATAGGCCACCACTTCTGTTTCTGTTCAGTGCATAAGGGACACTTGTATTGGTGCTGGCAATATAGTACCTGTTCTTTGCGTCAGTGAAACTCGAGCAGCCTTTTCACTATACAAAAGCCAGAGGAATTTGCTTTGACATTGCTTGCTTGTTTACTGGAATATCCTGTACATAAACTCAAAGCTTTTGTTCACTTTGATCTGTTTCCTTATTTTCCCATGAGCAAAATGTGTTTTATAGTTACTCTCTGTTGGGACATGCATGGTAAACAGGTGTGTACCCCTGCTGTGACTGCATGTGAAGCTGTTGTACGGAAACTTTTCAGACACTCACCCCCAGTCACAGATATTGCATGTAGCTGGGTCTGAACTGAGGTGGCAGAGTGAGCTAAAGAATGATGATGGATTCAACCTAGATCTGTGACTGGGGGTGAGTGTCTGAAAAGTTTCCGCGCTCCGTCCATCATCTCCTTGTGTTTGCTTTGCTCACCCTAAGTTGGCAGGGTATGCCCAGACATGGGTCCCTTGCTCACTTTGCCACTGGATTCAAGCTAATCTGGCTGATGAGGGGCATTACCCCGAAACGGGTCCCAGGATTCTTGCTTCCGGTTCAGGAAAGACCTGGCTTGGCAGTTCAGGCTGGACCGTTCCCATGAGGCACAGGGTCAAGACTGATTTGCATATAGCTGGGTCTGAACTGAGGTTGCAAAGTAAGCTAAAGAATGATGATGGATTCAACCCAGATCTGTGACTGGGGGTGAGTGTCTGAAAAGTTTCAGCACTCCGTCCATCATCTCCTTGTGTTTGCTTTTTATTAATATGTTACACATTAATCAGATCTTTAATACTAACCCTGACACATGCACTTTCTGAAATTACAATGAATTAAAGTATAATAAAGTAGTTTTTTAAATATGCTTAACATGCATCTAATGATTTTTTAAAAAATATTTGTATTTGCATTTTCAACCAAAACAGGAACAACCAATGTGTTACAGATAGTCATTCTCGCACCCAAGTACCCTCCCGCTCCCCCACCCGCCGCCCATAGCATCTAACATGCATCTAATGTTAACCCTAACTTTCCATTAACTAAATAGCAAGCCTTTCTAGAACTCCATGCTAACCATAACACTATTCTTAAACAATTTATACATTCATTAAATTGAATAATTAATTACATTACATTATTGTAAATCAATTCAATAAGCATAACTTGAAGTGAACCACAATACCGCTTTAACTCATTTTTCATTAAATTTAATAAGTATCCTAAACATAGTCCAATTGCTATGTCGATTTCCAAATTAATTTTAAATGAGTATTGTTTTTTTGAAAAGCTACTCTGATATATTTCAAGTGATGTCTCCAATCCTTGCCTTCGAACAAATCAAATTATGTTTACTGAAATACAGTAACCTTATTCTTACCCTGTTACTAACCATAACAGTAAAATACATTTAATCACCTTTGAATGCAATAAAACAAGTAACCTTAACCTAACCTTGACGCTAGCCCTTGTGCTTACCTAATTTGATGTAGCAGCAATTCTAATTTAGCACCTCTGATGGTGTGACTTCTCAGTGTAATGGGTTTCAGGTAATAGGGCTACACCCTTTATCATTTATAAAACAGTCATCAAATATTTAGAAACATATCTACTATACAAATGTGAGCTTCCTTTTGCAGTCATTACACGTGATTAGCTTGTTTTGTTGTCTTTGTTTGCATTTGACTGAAAAAGAAAACACCTTTACCTTTAACTGTTTTGCTTGTATTTCATCATAGAGCAATGCATGACTATGGATGTAAAAATGCTCTAAATTTCTAGAAAAGCATCAAGCAATTTACTGTTGCATTTATCTAGTACCTCCTACCCCTGACGAGACTTCAAAGTGCTTTTGGTGGATAGATAGAATGTTACTCCTTGCATTTAGGACCATGGCTTGGAGCATGAGTGAAAGCCTAGTTGGATAATTATGGACTTTGATTCTCAGCTCCATTCAGATAAAAAAGAAAATGCCATGCAGGCACCTCCTTAGCTTGCGAACGGCAAATGCAAGACTCCAATGTGCTGAATGTAACCTACTACAGGTACATTTGTAATCCTTGTTTACGCAACTCTTCATTTAGATTTTGAATTTAAAGGAATCAAAAGTCAGATTATACAACGGGAATACGATTGACTATACAAACAGAATTTCAGTGCTGAATAAATGCTATGTTATGTTATAACTATTTATAGAGCGCACAAATATCAACAAAGGTTTCTCGGCGCTAGCTCCTCCTGAAACAGAACAGAGTGAAAGAAGAGAGTTAAAAAAGCCCAAACTATTAAAAAGCCAAGTTAATTTTTTTTTCCTGAAATAAAAAGTGAAGACAAATCTCTAATCTGACAAGGAAGAGAATTCTAGAGCTTAGCAGTAGCCACCACAAAACTTCTGTCACCCCAGTTGGATCTATATGTTCTGGGAACAACCAATAGATTTGGGCCGGCTGAGTGCAGTGACCTGTTCAGGGTGTACATCATTAACGATTTCTTCAAAAATTCGGGTCCCATGTTATCTGTGGCTTTATAGGCAATGCACAGCGCCTTAAATTGTATTCTGTTTCCGATAGGCAGCCAGTGCAGTTGTCTGATCACTTCAGACACAGAATGAAATTTCGGTGTGCCGGAAAACAGTCTAGCAGCAGCATTTTAAATTAGCTGCAGTTTGTTCAAAATTGATTGCTGAGCATCAATCAGTAGACCATTACAATAGTCTACCTTAGATAGAACCGAGGCCGATAAGATCGTATCTCTGACTTCAATGGGATAAAAGGAAACAGTTTCTTAGCCATTCTGAGGATGTAAAAAGACGAGCAGACCACTGAGTTGACATGATATTTATTTGAAAGCTTGTCATCAAGAATGACCCTAAGATTGTTTGCCGTGGTAACTGGGACAGGAGGCAGTCCAAGATTGTCTGGCCACCAACAAGAGGACCACGCCAGAGAGAGGTTACCAAACACAATCATGTCTGTCTTATAGGAATTTAATTTGAGTCAGTGATTGGCCATCCAGGTACTCACCGTCAACATACCATCAGGAAAATTAGACAAGACACTGTCTCCGTCCTTATGGCAGCGAAAACATTTGAGTATTGTCTGCATAAGATGTAAGACTTAAGCCAGCCGATTTGATCACTTGTGCCAGGTTGGTCACATAAATATTAAAAAGGGTAGGACTGATGGAGGAGCCTTGTGGAACTCCACATGGAAGAGAAAAAGGAGGGGATTCAAAAACACCCAACTTAACTGATTCGGCTCTGTTGGATAAGAAAGACACTGACAGATCTTTGGCCTTGTCCCTGATCCCTAAGGAGGATGTACAGTTGATCAGGAGACCATGATCAACCGTATCAAAGGCTGCTGATAGGCCGCTGCACCAGCCTTATCCAACGCACACCTTATTTCCTTCGTGGCTTAGATGAGCGCTGTTTCTGTACTATGGCCCTTCCTAAAGCCAAACTGCGTCTCATCCAACAAATTGTGGGCCTGAATATATTGGGTAATTTGGTCATGTGTGATCTTTTCAGCTAATTTGGCGAGCAAAGGCACTCGTGCAATTGGCTCATAGTTGTTAGTGTCTTCTGGGTCCAGGTTAGACTTCTTTAGTAGGGGCAGAATGGAAGCTTTTTTCCATTGAGAAGGATAGACACCAACAGTAAACATAGAATTAAAGATGTTGGTCAGAACTGGTCCAATTAGCTCAGAAGATTCCTTAAGAATAACAGGCAGACACAGGTCCAAAGGTGATCCTGATTTAGCTGCCCTTACCAGGTTTATTACTAGCTCCGGGGAGACAGGGGTGAACTCGCTCAGAGAAATGTCCTAAGGATTCTGTAAGGCAATCTGACCTGGTTGGAGAGACGATAGAGGCGTTAAAGTTGGAATATTTGGAATCTACTTTAGCCTGAAAGCTAAGGACTATGGAATTGCAAAATGATTGAGTCGCTAGATTGGCCAGATTACAAGGGAGGTCCCGAGTTTGGATACCACCTGAAATAGGAGTTTAGTAGAATCTTGAGCTGCTATAATTTCTCTTACAAAGTAGCTGCTTTTCTCTTTAAAAAGGAGATGTTTATAGTTGGCCAAGGGTTGTTTATTGAGAAGTTTCTCCTGTCTATCGTATCCTGTTGCCAGCGTCTCTCTTGATTCCTAGAACGCTGTTTCTCAAGCCTCAAGGCTTCCGAAAACCACGGGGCCTGAGTGCGTAGTTCTATTTTTGGAGTCTGTCTTGTATGCAACTAGTTTGGCGAAAGAGGCATGAAGCTAATCTGTATAGCTCAAGGCTACCTGCTCTGGGTCATGGGATAGAACCGGCTTAGTATCTGATACATTTTGTCTAAGAAGCCCATGGTCTATATTCTTCCAAGCTCTAAAATATTTGAACGTCACCTGTCTAGGGTGAGGGAAGTCCACCTTAAGAAGACAAATGTCAAATAGGACTGCATGATGGTCCAACCAAACTAACGGAAGAACCTCCTTTAAAATTATGGCGTCATTGTTAGTGAAAAGGCCGTCTTGAATATGTCCAGCAGAGTGGTTGGGTAGGCCTACTTTCTGCAAAAGCCCTACTGATCTCAACTCCGTAATGAGTCGATCAAAGTCTTTGTCATTATGAGCCTCCAGATGAAAGTTAAAATCGCCTGTTATAGTAAAATTCGACATGCTCCTGTTGATTGCGAATTTGGATTCCCATTGATACCAAATTCTGAGCAGAGACTCTCAATAAATTCTAATTCTGAATTTGATTAACACAACTTGTAAGTATCTTCATTGATTCTGGCCAGTGCGGCATCACCATACCGTATTCTGAATCTGTACAATGAAAGAGGATAGTTCTGTTCCTCTTGTGAGCACTATAAATCATATAGATACATAAGAGTGAGTGAAAAGAAATTTAGAATCTCAGGTTTTACCTACCTATTGAAAGTGATATTTTTCCATCCTTTTTTAGGTACCTTAAACATTTTTCTTTGTCACTGGTCGGAAAATTAGATGTGAAACCTATATTGGTCTTTTTCACAGGCAGCTTCACTGGAACTGCCCTTGAAGATTTTGTCTCAAGACTCTAGACATGTAGTCCTTCTTGTAATGATTCAGTCACCTAATCTCCTATTCATTATCATACAAACAGTCTCTTCTGTACCAAGGTCCCAGTGAGTTGTTCATTGAATCTACTACTAGTTAACATTTTGTATTGAGCTGCTAACTCAGGAAATTAGTTCCGTGCACTGTAAAATCTTGGAAAAACTATGATACTTTTTTAACATTTAGTAATGGTGCTGCTGTTGCAGGTTTCCTTCAACCAATCATTTTCAGCAGTGCTTAATTTGAGCCGGTGGTTACCGGTGCTTGGCACCGGCACTTAATTGCCAACACCGACGCTTATTACAGTCTGCTACCTGGTGGTACTGTTTAGCTAATTTAGAGATGAGCACTACAATTGTTTATTAATTAAATATACAGTACAATGACTAATAGCTGTTGCCCAAGCCATTCATTTAGATTTGGGGGCCTGGAATATATCTGAGCTGTAACACTTATAGGAGTTTGATAGTTAGTAATTGTATTGGTTTTTTCATTGTCAACACTTGCAGAGGCAATGGCTGGTGCAAGCGGCAGTGGCCTCTGATTAGGGCACTGGCACTTAATTTCTTTACAAATTAAACACTGGTTTTCAGACAGAAAGTCTGCCGATTTATTACCTCCTAAGTGCTTGTTTCCTGGATATAAAAAAAAGATGAAAAACACAGCAGAGTTTCCTGCATGATGTGCCAGAGTGAAACTCTTCTGCAGCAATTCTATATTTGTTATCACTCCTACAAAAAGTGATAAAAGAGTTCACCTATTATTTGGTTTCATAGGAAAAATCCAACTGCACTGTCAGGTGGTAATTTTGTGGGGAAAACATTTGTAAAGAAAAAGAATTTGTTGCTGCGGAATATTAAACATATTGTTTCTGTGTACTCTTTGTAAAGGTGTATTTTTCTGGTACTGTAATAAAAAAAAGTTCCCTACAAGAAAGTAGACAACAAAAATTTAGTTGCAAAAAAGTCACAGATTACATGTATTTTTCCGAATGCAGTCCTAAGAAAGTCCAGATTTGTGTCATTACATGTTTATTGTCCTCATATTTGGTTTGGGTGTTTTTACTTTTCAGTTGACCTCCTATTCCTTAACCAGTTTTTTGTTTTATATATTTACTGGGGGAATACCACTGGACCCCGTTTTCTCCCTACTGCTGTCAACCTCATGCTTGTACACCCAATGTCTTTGTCCATTCAAACTTCTCCCTCGACACGCCTTTTCATCTCTTTTTGTCTTTTTTTTTTTTTTTTCTTTTCAGGACACTCATTTTGCCCTTAAGTCACAACTTTGCATCCCTTGCCCGCTCCTTTTATGCTCAACACGCCTCCTTCCGGGCCTACCAATAGCTTCACTCACTTTCTGTCAATATGTTGTGGTTTCTGTCTTCGTGCACTGTTTTTCTGTTTTCCTGCCCGTTGCATTCCTGAAAAATAAGACCTGTAGTTCAGTAACACAATGGCCATTTTGATCTTTTTTTTTTAATGTAACCTAATTAGATGGAAGGAGTACAATAACATAGACAAAAATAGTCTTTGTATCACTTCATTTTGTTTAAATGTGGATTGTGTGTGTAAGACATTTTGATTGCGCCTAATTGGAGTGTTTGGCGTGGGAACTGAGACATCTGAGAAATGCCTGATGGCAGTGGAAGGGATGTCCTCTCATTTGCAATACTTTCTTCACTTCGGATGCTGATAAATGAAGGAACTACAAATTTCATAGAGGACAGAACTGTGCCATTCCAACAATTTTTATACTCAACAGTGTAGCACTAAACAGTTAATTTTTCTGGGTTTGACAATTTCGCTTTCTCATTTCACATCTTTGCACAGAAAAGTCCAGGCTGAGGTACATAATTACAATACAAGTGTACGTAAGAGCAGAAGGATCAAGGAGTATAAGCAGACAATCAGTTCCTTTGTGCGTTATGCTGTGGATGTTGTCGTGTTTCTTTACGGTGCTTTTCGCAGTTATTTATGATTTTTTATAGGCAGTGCAACAGTAGATAACTAGTATAGAAGTTGTTGGATGAAATTTAATTTTGCATCTTAAAAATGTTGTAATGACCCCCCCTATATGCTGCTAGTCTTAACTCTGGGTATTTAGTTATTTTATATGCTATGTTCTTAAGTGTTTTATTACTGCATGATTTCACATTTTTTAGTTATTGTGTTTGCTTTTATGGCAAATGCTGAAATAAGGCTTTATTCTGGAATCGTATTTTTACGGTGGCAATTTCAGTGCTGTAACCTTGCAGAACCCAGATTGATGGAAGCAAACAGATTGTTTTTGATGATGTAAGCAGATAATTTTGGTGTAACGCATTTTTAGATGGCTTTGCCTAGCCAAGGGAAGTTAGTGATAGATCTATAGCAGGATAGTGAGTTGGGCATCTGGTTTGTTTAACTAGGGGTAATTTGACCCATTGTTAGGCAACTGTGGAAGATGCCTTCAAGCAGGGATATATTGATTAGATGCCACGATGGGACTGTTTCCCAAACTGCCTTTTGTAGTTTGTAAAATAGTACTACAGTGGTACTACTTGCTTAATACAAAATGTAGATCACAAATCTACAGATGTAAATCTCCACCGCTACCTCTGCTGTATTTTCTATAGTGAGATCTCTGCACATGTGCGTTAGCTAATTAGTACTAAATGTGAGAAAGACAGGGGGTGTGGTGGGAAAATGGAAAATATCTACTACACTATTAGATGATTTGGGGTGAGATAAATATGGATTTAGAATCGGACAAGGAGGAGTGTAGGGAGGGGCTTGCTAATATAAACACCCATCCACAAAAGAGTATATAAATTGCTATTCATAAGGTACACTTCAAAAATTACTACTGCCCTAAGAGTGACAAAACAGCAATACATGTCCTACAGCCCAACCCAGCCTTGGAGTAAGTCTAGCACCAAACAAGGCCACTCACAGGTACTGCATAACACTGCCACATAAAATAATGGCGGAAGGGGTTGGATATAATACCACATAGGAAATATTTAATTAGAGTAAAATTAAATAATTACATTTTTAAATATATTAAAAAATGAATTGTAATTTACATTAATTAAACACAACTTTTAACTATATTTGTTAAATAAAAATAAAATTGCTAGGTAGGGTGTTTTTATTTTATTTGGTTTAAAAATGTATATTTATAAAACAAATTATAATATTTAAATGATCGAATCATTTATTTTGGACAAGTAATGTGCTTTAACGTTTTATTTGTTGATTTTATCAGTTCTACAAAACAATATAATTATTTTCATTTATTTTACATTTGTTTTTCAAAACCTAAAGAATAGATATATATGTATTTTAAATTAATGCACTTTAATCATCATTTTCCCTATTCTTTTCAAAAGGAGAACTTCACTGTGGTGGTAAAGATCTCCACCTACATATGAAATGCATCAAGTAGTAACTTTATACTTGTAAATTTGAGTCTATCCCTTGTTTTCACAGTATAGAGACATGTAAGTCTACACTTTGGAGTAAATTTATACTTTGAAATGGTGAATAGCCAAGAGTTGCAAATGTTTACTCCGAAGTGGAAATACATTTACACATGTAGATTTACTCATGTGTACATTTACCTTTGTGAATAGGCACCCACGTTTTTACTGTAGAGTTGGAAGTTCTTTCAGATGATTTTATCTGGGATGATGTTGTCTGTCATGGCTTGCCAGGGGTGCTAGCCCTATTCCCATCTATCTCTAGTCCTGGCCATTATTGGCCACCCAATTGGCCCCCTGCAGGCATTGCTATTCAGGATGTCCTTTACAGTGGTGTGACAGGAGTCATGCCACCCTGGATTTTGGCTGCCACATGTGTACTGTTTAGTTTGACCTGTCCCCGTCACCCCAGTCACTAGCACAGCAAATTCTTACGCCATGGGGGAACCAGAAGAGATGTAACTATGTCACTTCTAAGTGGCAGGCTACAGCGGGTTTTGGGATCTTCCACAAGATTTGAGGATCTATTGCAAGATGTGTTGATTCCCTTATTCTTTAAATTCCACACCAAGGGCATGGCCAGGTACTTGACCTTTCTTCCTGTTGACGTAAGGAAGCTCTGCTCTTCATCTGTGTTTCTCTGCCTGGGTTCTGCTCTTCATGTGTGTTCCTGACTCTCAAGCTGGACACACAATTCATCTTCCCAAATGGTTTCTGCTTGTGGAGCATCTTGGAACTTCTTCTGCAATGTCACTGCAATGAATCGCCTCACATTCCTACAACTATTCAAAGAATTTACTTTCATCCTTGGAGCTCTTTGACCTCTTTCAGCATTGCCTTCAGAGGGTTCTGGTTAGGGGTCAGCTAGGGAAAGTGACATTTATTTGTTTGGAATGTGTAACTATTGTTGTATTCTTGAACTGCCTCTTGCAACTACGTACCTGAATTCTGCTTTGCCTTCTAGGTTGTGCAGTAGCAACTCTCTCTTGGACCTTTGCAGAGTTATTTACAAACCCTGTTCAGTGCCTCCAGTTGTGGAGCTTTAATAACTGTTTATAGGACATTAGAACAGGAACAGTCTCAAGGTGATTCCCTTGTCTCTAGCAAGATAAAGGGACTGTGCCATTGATAAATTGAGTGCTTACTGTAATGCACCTGTTACAGGAGTGATTCTTACATATTTTTTTTCCGTAGAATGTTACCATTCATGTGAAATCCATGTAGAAGATAAAATGGAATGCAACTGAAATTGGTGTAAGATATGAGTAAGCTTGTGTTCTGTTAATATAAAAGATTTGTCACTCGTGAAAAACTGCAGAACACCCATGATACCCTCCATTTGACAAGAGGTGTTGTGAGACCAAAACCCTTCTCTCATAACCCTAGCCCTATTCCCCCTCATTGCTATTAGTCTTGGTTATGTTTGACAATGTCAACGGGGAAGGAGACTGGTGTTGTTCCCCATCATTCCTACAGCAACATTTGGATCTGCATGTTAGTGGTAACCTAAATCTTTTATCATCATTGCAGAATATTGGTTTTAGGTTTCTGACAATCTGTAGAAGGTCATCTTCGGAGATGGAGTCAAATTCAGACCAACACGCTCAGTTAGAGGAGGGAGGGAATCTTGAGAAGCTGTTAGAGGGGAGTCGTATAGATACTCTTAATGAGTTGATTTTGTTGAGAAGGATTCTTTTAATTCTTCACACTTGAGGTGCTAATTAGGCAGATATTTTGTGGTTAGCTTGACAAGATACAAAAGCTCTTTAAGTTTGTTTAGGGAGTGACTGGGAGTAATTTATGTAATTCATACATCTTCATTTGTTTTTCTCAGTTATAGTAAAGATAATCAGATCATCTGTGGAGGCCACCAGAACAGACTCTTTGCAGCAAGGGGAATAGAGTCCCTTTTGGTGGCACTTGTAGATGGTCTTTAGTGTCTGGATGTTGTCAGTAGTGTCTGTGCTCTAATATTGTTGGATGTGAGCGATATCCAACATTGTCAGCCAAGTGCTTCTTCTTTCCCATTGAAAATAAGCAAGGGAGCATTTTTAACCTGGCTCCATTCACTTCTGTTCAGCTGGTCAAAGGATGTTTCTTCCTGCTATTCACTGCTTTGCATTTCAGCATGGACGGATGTGTTCCTAAAGACTTTCATCTTCCTGCAAATGTATTCATCTCTCATTTTCACCTGCTGGCTACCCTCGTTGTTGTCATTGACTTGAACCTTAGCATTTTTCTTTCTTTTTTTAAAAACTTTTTATTCGTTTTGCAACAACATTGCATCGGTACACATTACACATTTGAACATTATTCACATCGTTCCCCCCTGTTTCGGAGGGCTTTACATTCACCTCTAAGGTAAGCAAGCGATATTGCAGTGCACAGTCCCCAGCTATAGGCCCACCCAGTGCAAGAGAAATTATAAAATAAAAAGTTATACCACATGACGTAAGGAAGGACATTAACAGGAGTCTGAACATCAGCTAATTGGAAGGGGAGGGAGACCCTACCTCTGCTGTCATTTGAGCCATCAAAGTTTGTCGTTCTCTCCGCCTCTCTACCGTAGGGGAAATGCAAATATCTCCTCTGTACTTGTTCCACTTCCCCCATTTATGGTCCCACTTCCTAGGACAGCCCCGTCCCTTAAACACCGTCTTTTCGGCAGTCATAGCTGTGTTCATGTCTTTGGCCCACTCACCCAGAGTTGGGACCGTGTCCACCCCCCATTTCTGTGCTATGTTGGGCTTAGCAATGATAAAGCCCATCGAGACCCAACTCTGTTCTGCCTGAGAAAGGTCTGTCGCTCCCCAGATATTAAGGAGACAGAGCTGGGGAGACAATCTCAGAGGTTTGTCACACGTTCTCTCAAGTTGGCGGGCAATCCTCACCCAATACTGCTGGATTTGTGGACAATCTCATATTATGTGTACAAAGGTCCCCATTTGCTTACAATGTTGGAGACAGAGCGGGTCAAGGCGTCTACCAATTTTAAACAGGCGCTTAGCGTCAAAGTAGACCCGGTGGAGCACTTTCAGCTGAATGAGTCGTAGGCGCATCGGAATAGCCACCTCCCTGGGGGAGGCCAGTGCGTTAGCATTTTTCTTGAATGCTGAATTATTATCTTTTGCTCAGCAGTTTTAAAGCAGTACACTTGTGGAAGGGAGTTGGTGGCTTAAGTCTGAATGGAGGTGATAATCTCTGGGATGTTTGAGAGCTCTGGCGCTTCCAGTTGTGATAAAACTTTACCCATACACATTTCTAGTCAGTTCAGGGCAATTAAAGTTGTGGGGAAGTTGTATAGAGTAATAATAATAACTTGTTTTATACATATAAAACACATTTGTGGTGTGTATATATACACACCACATTCCTGATATTTCAATACTGTAAATAGTAGGCATTAATATTACAAAATGTAATTGTACTCACTTTACTGACCCGATATAGATGGAACAGTAAGTTGACCTTGCCGGGATTTCAACTCCTGATCTGCCGGTCATGTAACATGACAACGGTAAGTGCTAACGAATTAAGCCATGTTGCTGGCATGTAGGGGTTGGGAGCCCGCATTTTTCCACATATGGTGATTGGTGAACTTAAACCTGCCAACTGCCTTTTTCAGCTCTGAAAAGCAGGAAACAAGAGAGGAACCTGGTTGTTGTGCATGATCAAGTAGAGTCACGGCTACATTGGCACGCTCAATAGTACATGTTGTTCTGGAGAAATCATGTGCCGCAAGAGGGGAGTTAACGAACTGGCTCGAACATTAATATAAAAATCGTGCCAGCAGCATTTAACAGAGGTCCATTGGTGTGTGGAGCATTACATAGTGCCCTTTGTTTCTTTGCATAAATAGAAATGTTATCATGACTCCGTATATTGGGAAGAACATTCTTTCAATGTGGAGTGGATAACCTAGACAAAGGGTGGATTGGTGCATTAAAGTGTTTAATTCGAATATAGCCAGGCAGGGTAGCTGTCATCTGGGCCTGAAACATTATTAGCTGATATGGGCAATGGCTTGGAAAAGTGCACCTTCTGTTGAATCAGATGAATTGGTTAGCCAGTCTTGTTCTGACAGTAGTACAGGATAATTGATCACTAACAGGGGTGGCAGCTTGATGGAAGTTGTTAAAGACACAAATACCATATTATCACATTCCATTAAAAAAAGAATTATGATAGTTGGGATTTGTACACAGACATCCGGTCAGAATCACTTTCCCGGGTACCTCTTTGTGCAATCTCTGACAAACTTCCCAGTGCTCGAAAGTGATCCAAGGGTGAAGTGCGGCACTGTATAAGATTACTCAAAAAATAAATCGCTTGAAAAATGAAGTTATTGTAATACTAATGCACTTGTTGCCATTAATCCCATAAAAATCCCATGTGTACCGGGAATGAGTATAGGGATCCGAGGCAGCTGAAGTACATTGCTGTCATCAATCCCAAGCCACCATGTTTGTAATTCACATTGTAAGGGGATGTCAATACTGTATCGGTAAACCAAGTGTCATGTGTGGGGTGCGCCCCCAGTGCTTGATAGACATTAAACAAGTTACAAATATTCTAGTAGCTACAATAAAATGAAATCTCACATTATGTATGTATAACTTTTTTTTAAACAAAAGTCTAACAAGAAAAAAAAGAAATATTAGAAATATTCTGTACAATATCAGTCATTCCATTTTTCTCTTCCTTCATTCTTCCATTTCTCCCATTCTCTCTGTTGTTCTGGCTCAAAGTCTAATGTTGAAAAATAACTCCTAGCCCCCAAAAATGAGTGCGGGTGGGCCCCACCTGCACCCACCAGCTCAAATTAAGCACTGACCTCTAACCTTCTCGAGTCGGAGCAGAACGGATGGTTGTGGGAAATGAATAGGTTTTAGAAAAAAGCACTGTAAAGAGCTCAGTGATGCCCACAAAAACATAACAAAACATTGGAGGTAGGGTGAAAACCCTTTAATTTGCAACGCAATGCTTAAGTAAGTCTCCATTTTGTATTATCAGCTTCTGTCCCTCTCTCCTGTCTCTGTAGGCCAGTTGGTTAAACATGTGCTGTGGTTGCCTGCGGATTACATTCACTGTTTATATGATTTGTATTTGACACACATGCAGATAAAAATCTTGATTAGAAAAGAAATACAATCGCTTCATTGCACCCTTGGATATCTCTAACTACCCAAGCAAGCTTCAGTAACTTTTCCTTAATTTGGCCAAAAATGAGCATATATTTATCAGATGTTGCAGGGGCTCAAAGACACAAATCCTGGTGCTGTTGTTAGTGATTTGAGCTGTTGCGTTTTCTAAGCAGGTGTGACAGCTCTAATATTTATTAGGGGAAGTGTAACTCGTGTAATTGCGTGTAGCATAATAACCGGAATTTTACGCAAAATTGCACAAAATGCTTTTCACTGTCAGAATAGTATCTGAATGCTCCGTTCGGGTAAAAATTCAACTCAACAGTGTAATTTGGTTTTGATTTCTGGTTGCTCGTGTTCAAAACACTGCTGCTCGCTCTTGGATTTGAGTTTGGAGTTTTGCACACGAAAGTTACCCTAACAGTCCGCTCGGGTAAACAATCTACCTGGAATGCTGTTCCCATTAAAAAAATACACGAACGATTGACCTCGGTTTAACATTTATCACTGAAATTACGTGATGTGGCGTAATGGCAAAATATTTGGAATTTTGTGTACATTTTGCAATGTGAAATAACCCAAAATGATGCCAATTAACCTGGCATAATTAAATTTTCGCTCAGTCCTAATATTTATGTGACATAACTTAAATATAAGACAGCCGAGCCTTGTTCTGGGCACCATAGAATAAATACTTTCGAGGAAGCAAGCTTTTATATGTAGCATAGCATAGCTTGGTAATTTAGCTTGGTAATTTAGTTAAGTAATTGATATCAGCAATAGGGCTTGAATTTCAGAGGCAGAAACTAGTCTGATTTATAGCAGAACTGTCTGAAGCGCTAATACTATACTCAGACCATGCCAACTATGGCATTTTTCAGATTTGGGCATCAGGACAGGCTCAGCATTTCTTCTTTTAAGAGGTTGATAAAATGAGCGTCAGTGAGGTGGATGAAAGCGACAGATCCTCCTTACAACGCCAAGAAACAGCAGACATTGAGAAGCAAACTCTATATAGAAAGATATTGTCATGGCTAAGCCCATTCCCTGAGCATACAAGTGCTGTCAGACACTTCATAGGAACAAGCGGGCATATATTGCCTCAGGTGTGCACCCACAATGCAGGGGCGGAGGAGCATCGCCCCACTGCTTTCTCGCAGTGCGAGAAGCAGAAACATAACATGGTAATAACTACCATTTTATGTTTCTGCTTCTCGCACTGCGAGAAAGCAGAAGAGTTTGGTTGTGGCCTGCAAAGCAGAACACTTTTTTTTTGCAGGACGGGGATGACTGCCGGAGAAAAAAGCTACCCTGGCCAATAAAATTGTTCTATTATTTGAATTTACAGTACCGCAGAGGTTCCAAGGGTCCAACCGATCAGTTTTTTTTATTAACGTTTGCAAGCCCACTCCAGCCACCTTTTAAAATGGAAATTTCTTGAAAATTATTCACACCAAAATCATGAAAAGTATGTTTAGTGACTAAAGTTCTAACTTTCAGCCAAATTTGGTGCGATTTTGTCCAGCCAATTTTTCTGTATCGCTTCCCAAAATTCCCTAAAGGAATTTACGTGGGAAAATTATGGTTTGGACCCCTCTTTTTGTCAGCCTCTTGCTTGACTGAGCACTCCAAAACTTTTCAGGACAGAGCTGAGGTAGGTGACCTTTTTTTCTAAAAGTTTCGTAAAGATTCCCGAAATGGCACAAGAGTTATTAGTGAAGCAAAAAAACATTCTTCCTCTGGAAACTGTGACCTAACTAATATAACACAGTGGTGACAGCCACTGTGTGATGTATATATGCCCTGTTTTTAGCTCTTGCGTACCCATGACTGTCTGTAGTTGATGACCTACTGTGAACACTACAATACGTAGAGAGTGCTTTGAGTCTGCCCCTTGCTCATTATTGGATTAATATTTTGTCTGTCTAAGTTTCCTGCACTTGATTCAGTGACTTTCCTCCCTATACTTGTGTTTCTCTGGTCCTAGGAATATTGCTGCTATGCCATCTTTTTTATTAGATAAGCTGTGTCCTACCATTGGTGACATGAGGGAGGTACTTTTTCATATTTGTTTCAGTACTTCCTGGGAGCACATGCCTCTCCTCCTCTACTACTCTTTTCGTGCTGCTTATGAACTCACTCATCCTGGTCATCCATTGCTCCCCCACCCTTCTCCAGCTTCTTATTTTTTTCACATTGCTTTTGCAAAGGCCAGGCGGCTGCACGCTGCTATCGGGTCACTTGCTTCTCCACTCATGAATTGCTCCCCTGCCTATACATTGTTTATGTTTTTTTGTGAAAGGGCCCTACAGCTGCTCAGTGCTACTTGCATCTTTTAGTTTATGTGGTATTCCTGGCAAACTTTATTTTTTCATTTATCATACAGAAATTGTCGGCCATCTTGGAAATAATTGCTAGGTGAGTTGTGCTGTTTTTCCTATAGTACCTTCCTTACTTGACACAGGTCCCTTGGCTGGTGCAGTAGATGCTACAGGATTTTTTCAATACTACTCACCTGAGACTTTGCAATTTATAGATGCAAGTAACCAACACCAGACATCAGTTGATTGTTAATGTGGTTATAAGTATGAGGCATGAAAATCCCTTTTTTCCTGGAGAGGAAGCATAGCTACCTGTGGAGGTATTAATGCTAATTTATTTCTTAAATGTACTTCCTAATGCATCTGGAGACATTGTAGGATCATCAATTAATGCTCCAAATTTGAGAAGAGAACTACCCTGGTTAGTGTTTGAACGTTTACTAAATGTATTTTGAGTCTATAACAATTGAGGGATATAAGGGAACTGTTAAAGCTTGTCACCTAATACCCTTTTAAGTAAGTCAGCTGCATGACCCAGTCTTACTAGTATAGCGGTGTAAAAAACATTTCATCAACAGTATCTGCAGCTGCAGACATGTAATGAAGATTCATTACATCCCTCTAGTTTAAAAAGCTCAGCATCTACATCAAGACCAATCGTATTACAAGAATATCCTGCACCATCATGAGCAGTAATCGAAGACTCTAGTGCAGGGCTGGTGTATACAGAAGTTATGTTGTTATCTGTGCAGGCTGCTTTCTTTTTAATTACAATTGGAAATAGATATGTTGAAGTCAATGCAGTTTTTTCCCGCTTCCTGCTGTGAGTCTTGAACATTTACTTTAGTAACACCTTGTGCCTTGTTAGATTGAGTGTTTCCAGAATACCTATGCTTAGTCGCGTTGACAAGAGTTTTAGTCTGTCTGTTGTTTGTTGTGCTTGTGTCACAACCACTGAGCGGCTAAGTGCTCAGGTTTATCCCTACAGAATGTTCATTAAGATGGCTCGTAGCTTCCATCACACTCAATGTGGCAGAAGAATTTAAATCAACCTCTTTGACCTTATTTTTTTTTTTTTTTTGGGGCTTCTTACCTAATGACATTCCCCAAACTCCACCTTAAGTGGCAGGATCATAGACACATGGCACATCATGAAATATCTTGGGTTGACTTTCTAGCATATTAGCATATAAGATTCCTATGTAATCGATGTCTAGTATCAAATCTAAACAGTTTGCCATTGTTTCATGTCAGCAGCTGACATGATATGGTCCTTTCCGGCTTGGGTTTAAGTCCTGCACCAGAAGCATTAATCAGGTGACTTACCTGTAGATTTGCACTATTGTGCATGCTACTGTCAACGATTATAATTTTCCTTTGGCCAGAGGGCGGACGGAGTTCATTATTAGGGTCAGTTCCTTGCTGTCTGAGGGCCAGTAACTTTTTCAGAGAATGCCTTTGAGAGGATTTAAGAAATAACATTCAACATATCAAGGAGGATAGAAACTGCACCTGTGATATTTGCCGATCCATTTTGGATGCCTGCCTGCCCAAGATAGTTGTGATGGTTCTTAGAGAATGTGTTTTGGAATCAACCATTGTTACAAATGAATAGACCTTACTTGAAGTGGTGGCATTTTTACCCTAACGGTAAGGTAGGTTCAACCTCTAGGGTTGTTGAGAAGTCATTCTCCTATAGTTCCACATTAGAAGGTTTATCGAGCTCAGGAGTGCGATCTTTCTGCACCATACAATTCAGCTGATTGTTTTTATTCTTTGGCCTATTAATATTGAGCTCTGTGAAGAACCTCACATTTTAGTCGCACCACTGCTCGCGGCAATACTTCATTCAGCTCAGTAATCAATATTGTGATAAAATAACTACTTCATAATGAACTTCGGCCTCCTCTATTGGTGTAGGTGTCTGTGAAGTGAATGTGTTTATAGCTACAGACAAGTCAGTACACAATCCATTTCTGTTTCAACAGTACCAAAAAAAGAGGAATCTACTTGTTGATCTCTAGTTCAGACCATATTCTTAGCTCTTCAGGTAAGAGCGCCATTGCTTGTAATTTTGGAGCAAATACTAGCCCTACTTCTGAATTCTACAATAATAGTAGTGGGACATAGAGAAGAGTAAAAGATGGCACTATGTAAATCAGTTGTAGGCCAACGTGCTGGGCATCTTGTTAAATGCGCTGCCATCGTGGCAAAAAAACATACAAAGGTTCTGAGAGAGATCCTTCCCCCTTTCAACCGGGGAACTGGACTGCCAGCCCTGTAGCGTGCTGGTTGCGAATTGCCGCTCCAGTATATGCTCCACGTAAGCGTTCAGTATCTTCTTTTATAGGCCTGTGGGGCCTTAGGTGCTTGTAGTAAAGTGCAGTTCTTAAAACAACAAGTTTCAGAAGCTGGATCTAAGGTCCAGCCCTCCTCCCCCCCCCCCCCCCCAAGTCTCTAGTGCCAATCCCAGAGTCAGCTGGCTCAACAGACGGAAAAGGTACAGAGTCCGGCCAGAGTGTGGAATTAGCCCTTTGTCCCTTGGTTTGTAGCCACTTAGACATTAGCGACTAGCAGCAATTTACAGTACTTGTTGAAATAAGTGCCAGTAGCCGCTTACGTGGCTTACTGCCCACCGGGCACGATGCCGATCCCAAAATTTGTTGAGTCTACCTTCATAAAGTGCGAAGAGTCAGGGTAGTATCTGTGGCTTTCAGATTGTCCGAGCTGAATTATTTTTGTCCAGCCCTTCCTTTCCAGAAATCTGCTCTTCATATAGCCTACTTTTCATAACACATTCGCCCTATACCTGTTTTGCTGGGGTGTGATTTGCATGAGTTTACATACACTAAGGTCTTTTCCCTATGTCTTGCCTTTTAGTACAATACATCTTACTGTAGCTTGTTTCCTAGTTCATTCGCACTCACATGGGCAATTTGTATTTACCATTATCCTCCAAAACCTCTAATCACCAATATTTAAGAAATGGATAATTCGGCCATAAGGCAAGTATCCCGCGGAAAAAAATAGCCTCGTGTGTGCCTCATGGCGTTCAACAACTGCTGTTTTTAGATTACAATTCAGCCATCAAATGGTAAGTGATTCAGTTCTGCACAACACTTTTATTACATTGTGGCAATCTCAACGAATTGTTTAATCCATTCATTGGAAGTGGGTCATGGCTACACACACAGAAAACAACGTGAATATAACTTTCTCTTATATTATTATTTCAACGCTGAATATCACAGGTCAAGATCCGTTTCCCTTGGTTACTCACGCTATTCCAATATGTTTCTTTTGTAGTGAACGCTACTTAAGGAGAATATAATTCCATTTACATTTGTTTCTGTAAAAGACTAGCAGGTGATTGCACACAGGTGTTAATCAGGTCAAAGCACAGTCGAGCGCAACAGAAATGTTATTTGTGCTGGGGTGTTTTTGCACCCCGTTAACACTGCAAGGGTTTAAATGTCAGTGTTTGTGGTGGTAAAAGCCTTGAAGGCGTTCTTCTTCTCTGCCCTTGAAATGTCCTTCTGCGCAGCCTTACGACAAGAACTGGTAGCCCTCATCCCCTACAAGAACATTATGGACCAGTCCATGCTGTATGGGCTGTTTCCAGGGACACACACAGTGGAAGCTATCCATGGGTGCTGGAGACTCCTCTGCTGTTTGAAGGACATTCTCCTGTACGCCAGGACCCGCCTGGTGACCAATGGATAGGTGGTAAACAGAGAAGGGTGCCGCAGGATGGTGCTCAGCCTGCTTAGAAACTATGCAGCCATGGACAAGAAGGAAAGTGAGGAAGAGTAAGAACTGTAACAAAACCCTCTTTCCCCACTGTACTCTTTAAAGTGGCGGACCATTAAAACCGTAAATGCAATCTGCAAACATTTCTGTATCCCAAACTGATGGAATGTAAATGATAAAATACATTGATTGAAAAGTTAAAGTGGACTGCCCTCCCTAAGGGTTGAGGTACCACTTCCCTATGAACTATGTATCGCAATTTTTAAGCACTTAATAAAAGTCCCCCCCCGCCCCAAAAAAAGTGCTGCACGTGACACCTTTTTTTCTGAAGACGTAGGAGCTACATCGTTTACTTTGTACTTGCTCTTCAAATTGGCTGTGGTTCTGTTTACTCTGTTCGACCCAGCCCTTCCCATCTTAGCTTAGAAAGTGTGCACTATTTGAACAGTACTCGTGTCAGAGCTGCTGTTTGTACCTTTCCCTCATGAAAATGTGTACCCATTCTCCTGATGCTGCTGAAGTCCTTTAGAAAGGCCTTTCAACTCTTTCGATCGAGAACGCAGAACGTCATAATATCTGACCTTGGGATACTAGCCGCACCCCGAGGGCACTGCAACATTTTTGGAACAATTCCCACAGGTGTCATCTATTTTACACATTGGGCCCGGATCGTAAATGATTCTGTGCACTTAAGTTGAACTTAGTGCACAGAAACTGACCTACAATTTGTTGTTCATGAGCGCTTAAGATTGACCCCACCAATAAGATGGAATTGCCACTTTAACTAATGTTGAATACAAAATTTTCCAGCTATCGCGACAAGAATTTTAGATTCTATTAAGGACACGGAGGCAAGGATTATGCTTTCTCTATTTCTTTACTGACTCAACAAAAGCCAATGAAAAATAAACTACACTTAGTAAAAACATAATTTCCCATGAGGTTTTGAACCACGCCTCCTCAAACAGCCAATGGCAGCACATCATAGGGAACAAAATAGAAAGACACCATCCTGGCTTCCTCTTTCTTTGCAAACCAGTCCATAAAGTCTGAACGACAAACAGTTCCAGCTCTCAACGAAGAGACAAACAGCAGAGTCCAGTTCTTAACGGAGAATAAAGTCCAAGAATCTTGGGAACAGCGTCCATCCTCCAACAACGAGGTGGTCCATCTCAAAGCCGGAGCAGCAACTTAGCTCTGTTTAGATTCGTTCCCTGAAACAGATACAAGTTTGAAAATAGTGAACCCACAAGGTTTGACTTTTCAGGGTGGGTATTAATAAATTATGGATATAGGAAAACATACAACATAGCAGTTGATATTAACTATTCAAACGGGTGGGATAATCCTCGCCTCCGTGTCGTTAATAGAATCTAAAATTCTTGTTGCGAGAGCTGCAAAATTTTGTATTCTATGTCAGGACCGGAGGCTTCTGATTATGCTGGTTCAAAGCTCATCAATAACAAAAGAAGAAACATGTGAAATAGGCTTGTAATAAAACACTTTAAACATAGAATCTGACGACCAGTCAGCAGCCTTCAAGATGTCTTCTAAGCGAGATCCTAACATGTACGCTTTAGAGGCCTTGGCGCCTCTAGCGGAGTGAGCACCATACACAGAAACATCAATACCTGGTTCTGACATGACCCATCTGACCCACCTAGCCAAAGTGGCAGCTGAAACTGGTCTAAAATAACAATAATTGACCCAAGGGTTCAGACCTATGCACAAGAGTGCGTTCCTCATAAACTTTTAAACATTGCAAAACACATAATTTAACATTGTGCAGAAAAGCAGGATACTCAACCGAACGTGACATAGTTTTGGTCCGTCTCGAGATGATGAAAGAGACACCCTGTGGGGAGAACATTCTCCCTGCCTTTCCAAAGCATGCACATCAGACACTCTGCGACAGGAGATCAAACATAACAACATCGTGAGTTTGGCCGAAAACTGCTTTAATTATAAATCTTGATTATCCGGCCAAGACTCGAGTAAAGATAGAACCTTAGAGACATCCCATAACGTCGAATATCTGGGGCGAGGTGGATTAGCCACCCTAATACCTTTGAGCAACTTACACAGTAGGGGATGCATTCCCACAGGCTTACCATCAACGGGATTATGTCCTGCTGAAAGTGCTGATCTGAAGTTATTAACTGACCTGTATGAAAGGCCAGATTCAGCACATTCTGAGAGAAAATTCAACACTTCTTTTACATCTGATCCCACGGAATCCACCTGCAGTTGAAGGCACCAACCCAACCATCGCTTCCAGGAAGCTGAATACCGTCTGCGGGTAGATGGAGCCCAAGCTTGCTGTATAAAGCCAGCAGCCGCCTGTGAAAGGCTGTCCATGCTCTCATGTCTCCTGAGAGCGTCCATACCATGAGGGACAGTTGGTTCTGCAGGACCAGCGGATGGGGAGCTCCCACTGGGTCCTGGAAAAGCATCGGGAATACAGGGAGCTGAAAGGGTAAATCCATTGTCAACTCCAATAGTGTGGGAAACCAGGCCTGAGTCTTCCACAAGGGTTTCACCAACACTACTGAAGCTGCCTGTCGACGGACCAGGGCCGCCACTCTCGGACTCAGGGCGAAGGGGGGAAAGGCATAATTCCTCTGAGACCCCCAATGCTGGAGGAACGCATCCGTTCCCATAGCCATTGGATCCAGCCTCCAGCTGAAGAATTGCGGGAGATGAGCATTGAGACAAGAGGCAAAGAGGTCTATCTTGCAAGGACCTCGCATACCCATGATCTCCGCAAACAGGGAAGGATGAAGCCTCCAGTCGCTGTAATCCCTCAGGAATCTGGAGTTACAATCCGCTACCTGATTGAGTTTGCCCGGCAGGTATTCCGCTATGACATTGATCTTGTGATCCAGACAGAAGTGCCAGAACTCCCTCACAATGTTGGCCAACATCCGAGACTTTGTGCCTCCTAGGTGATTGATGTATCGCACCGCCGACACATTGTCTATCCGGAGAACGATGCAACAATTGCTCTTCAGAGAAGATATTGATTTTATGGCAAAAAAAACCTGCTAGTAACTCGAGGCAGTTGATGTGCAACTTTAACTCGTCGGCTGACCAACGTCCGCCGGTGGCAAAGTCTCCACATCGAGCGCCCCAGCCCATCGGCTGGCGTCGGACTCGGCAATGATGTCTGGAGAGGAGCCAAAAATCGCTCTTCCGTTCCAAGCCGCCATGTGCTCCAGCCACCAGAGAAGCTCCTCTCGAGCCTCCGGAGATAGGGGAATGAGGTGATCGTAAGAAAACCTCTTTTGTAGGTATTAAATCTTGAGCCATTGTAAGGCCCGGTAGTGTAGAGGGCCTAGAAAAATGGCCTGGATGGAAGACACCAAGAGGCCTACAATACTTGCCAATACTCACAGAGAAATCATTTGTTTGGACAGAGTGTTCCTGATCTCTCGTGTGATTGATCTGAGTTTGGTCAATGGAAGAAGCAATTGGGCGGATACAGAGTTTATCTGAAAGCCTAGGAAGTCTACCTGTTGTCTAGGAATGACCATGGATTTTTGGGAGTTTATGACAAACCCTAGCTCCTGCAACAGTGACATCGTCCAGTCCAGATAAGTGAGGAGAAGGTTTCGATCTTGAGCCAGAAGCAGCATGTCGTCGAGGTAGACAATCATGCGCACCCCATTTCCCGAAGGTGGGTTACAACTGGTTTTAAGAGTTTGGTGAAAACTCACGGGGCTGATGACAGACCAAAAGGTAGTGTGCGATAGCGGTACCATTGCCCTTTCCATTGGAACTGAAGGAATTTCTGATGAGAGGGGCAAATTGGAACTGTGAGATAGGCATCCTTCAGATCCAGATGGACCATCCAGTCCTGTTCTAACAGGAGATCCCTCAAAAGATGGATTCCTTCCATCTTGAAATGCCTGTACATCACAAAGGGGTTGAATTCTCTGAGATTCAGGACTAGTCTTTGACCGCCTCCCTTCTT
Source organism: Triturus cristatus (assembly GCF_964204655.1). Taxonomy (NCBI): domain Eukaryota; kingdom Metazoa; phylum Chordata; class Amphibia; order Caudata; family Salamandridae; genus Triturus; species Triturus cristatus. Next base: position 1,196,742,965 of record NC_140591.1, read on the forward strand.
TTGCACCAGGATAACGTTGCTTCAAAACCCTCCGGGAATGAAGGGTTCTACGGCAATAGCTCGCTTGGCCAAAAGATCTTGATGTTCGGAATCTATAAAAGTCTGTTCTTGAAGGGAAAAAGGAGAGGCCGGGGAGGAGTCACCTGACAGGGGGAGTCTAGAAGTTCTATCTGGTAGCCCTGGACCGTGTGGAGAATCCACGCATCCGAGGTCAGTCGTGTCCAGTTCACAACAAAATGTAACAACCTGCCTCCGAGGGGGATCATTGGAAACAACGATGGACTTACCAGAGGATTGGTTATCGAAGTTTTTGTAGCCTCTGTTAACACCTCTGTTGAAGCGGCCACTGAAGCCTCGAGACCTGGTTGGGTAGAAGCCCCATTGGTCTGGCTCTTGTGTATATCCCCTGCACCGGGGGGGGCAAAACCTCTCTGAGGACTGGGATTGGCGTAGCGGCCGGTTGAGCGTCCCCTGCCACGACCGAACCTACCAGACACCTGGTGGAAGACTCTCTTCAAAGAAGACTGGGACTTATCCAGGGAGGCAAAGGTACTCATGAAATTGGCTATATCTATAACACACTTTTTGCCGAAAAGTTGTCCTTCGGCCAGTGGACCCGTTTCGGCCGTGGCTAGCTCCACGAGCTGTGGGTCACTGAGGAGCACAGATTTGCGGCGTTCTGAGGACAGGGCACAATTATTTTCCAAGAAGGCAGATTGCCCTTTGGGTCCATCCCGCCAGGACCTCGGGATGAATAGCGGCCCCTGTCTCCTGTGCCTGTAGGGCTAGCTCAAGAATTTTGGCCAGGGGACCGTCAATGTCCAGTACTTTATCCTGGCACGCCCGGAGGGCGCAATCAATGCCTTTTTTCGGATCCTTTTTGTATTTCTTTAAAAAGGTGGTCATTGAAGAGTCAATGTCCGGGGTAACAGCCACCTTGTGCGCTAAGTCCGGTCTTGGACATCCGGATTTAAGACGGGCCCTACCTTCTTTGTCAAAACTCTTCCTTAAATAAGTTTGCATGTATTCCGCTACATCTGGGGGAGGAGCCCAGTCAGCTGAGCGAGGGTGGACAATGTCTGAGGGATCAAAGGAGAAGGGGGAAGGGTGGACAGGGGAAGATGAGTGTTTGCGCTTCTTTGCGCATTTACGAGGCCTAGACTCCTGGGAAGAGTCGGTGTCAGTACCAGTGTCAGTGGTGGTATCTGGGTAGGTACGGGCGGGGGGGCCAGGGTGCCATCCTGAGCTTGCTCTTTGGATTTGTAGAGCTTAGAATATGTGTGCACATGGGGCCACGGAAGACCGGGGGTCTCTGGGGGAGGGAGGGGTGCCGGGGCAGGAGAAGCACCGGAGGGGGAAGGATTATTAGCCACCAGGAGCTGTAAGCGCTGTGAGATAGGTAATTAGGCGGAGGAGAGCACCTTATCCAGTTTAGCATCAAGCTTTTTATCTATAATGTCTTCCATGGACTCCTCATAATAATAATCATCTTCATCAGGGGCATCGCACGCAGCTTCCTCCTCCTCGTAGACTTCGCAGTCTGACATGACTCAGCCAAAATATATATTTATATATATATCAATCAAAATCCCCAGAGGGAAGCAGCATTTTAACCAACCCAGAAACCCTCAGAAGGTCAGGGTGTCAGATGGGAGCAGAGCCGGGGCAGTGGAGCCAAAATACCTGAAGGAAACAAATTACAGGACTAATGGAGGGTGGTGAAAGAACCCCCACGTGCCTGAGCAAAGCAGTGGTGCCCAAAGATGAAAATCAGCAAACTGGTACTGCAGGGGTTAAATCTCCTTCAACGCCGTCAGAAAATGCTGCCAGAAGGATTTAAAAACAGAATTAATGGCCCGGTAAATGCTTCCACTGCCAGCTGTGTTGCCCACGATCCAGCCTGGGGCGAGGCGTCTGTCCAGCACTATCGAGGAGCTGCACGCGTGTATGCTCCTGAGACGCATGCAGGCCGGCCGGGCGGGCCTCCGTGAGCGTCTCGCTCCCTGCGGGGGCCAGTCCCGGCCCGACCTCTGAAAGCGAGAGGGCAAGCGCCGCAGGTGCTGAGGGCAGCAGCACACAAACGGGGAAAGCAACAAACAGAAGGTGAGCCTAGAGCGCAACACGAGCTTGTGAAGTGAATCAGGAGCCGCTAGACGCGCACATGAGGAGAAGCGCGATATAAGCGGCAAACAGCAAATAGCAAAGCCTGACTGTACAATCACTACAGATAGTACAAGCGCGATAAACAATCAAATAACAATCGGAATAACACATGATTAACAAAATATCATCAGGACAATAATGGAATGAATAAAATAGAAAGACACTTATCTCTGCTGCGGAGCAGCAGAGAAAGAGGAAGCCAGGATGGTGTCTTTCTATTTTGTTCACTATGATGTAATGCCATTGGCTGTTTGAGGAGGCGTGGTTCAAAGCCTCATGGGAAATTATGTTTTTACTAAGTGTAGTTTATTTTTCATTGGCTGCTGTTGAGTCAGTAAAGAAATAGAGAAAGCATAATCAGAAGCCTTCCGTCCTGAAATAGAATTAAGGACAGAACTGGGAGTGTTTCTTGGAGGGGCGCCATATTTAACTAGACAAACTTCCACAAACTAGAATGTCTGTTGTATCTTTTCCTCCGCGGAAAGGCATGAGGTTCCACACAAAGGTACGAAGGAGTAGGTTCCTTTGCAGGATGGAAAACGGCCGGGTGTACTCAAGTATTTAAAGGAGATTTCGAAGGATTTATTGTTTGTCACCCCCATGAGTAATGTTTGTGATTTGAAGTACCGAAATGGATTCCCAATAAAAACAATAACATTATTATAAACTTTTGAGTTACCCCGCAGTAGTACATTTCCAACTTTTGGTGCCAGCTCTTTGTGTATCAAACATGATGACATGCTTGATAGTGATATGACATCTTATTAGAATTTAACATGCTTTTCCCAACCAGTAATAACTTAAATAGTGCTTCATCATACTACCTGCAATTACGTACTCAGGGTATCCTGATCTGACACTGCACTGCAGCTTTTAAAAAAATCTATAAATAACAGTTAAAAAGTTCTTAATTACTCAATTTACTTACCTTGGCTCATAAGTTTTTATCTTGCCAGAATTTCAACTCTTGACCTGCAGATTAAAGCAAACTTTTAACTCACTTGCTACAATATATATTTACATTATTTCCCTGAAGCTAAAGCTGCCCACACAGTACTGTCCCCTAGTATTTTCCATCATCCTTAAAAAAATAAAAATCTAACACATTTTAGGCAGTTCATTGTTTTAAGCGTCTGCCTGCCCATCATGTTATGTGTTGGTGAAGTTTGCATTTATCACCTTATATTTCTTAGTTTATGAGAAACGGCGAGTACATTTTTAGTATGTAAATATCTTTTTTTCCTGTGCACAGGAGGTAGTGAAATCTGACTTTTCTATCTTATTGCCTAATACACAATTGAAAAGTATCTGAAGAGCCAATGGCTTGATATTGCGCCTTGCAGACATTTAAATATCTAACATAGAAACAAAGACAAGGTTGCATAAATGTTGAATTTCTGGTATAAAATGTTCACGTCTCAAAGAAATGTCAAGGCTCAGAAGCAGGGTTTCTCTTGGGGTTTGAATGGCAGAACTAAGAATTGAATTATTATTTGAAGGCAAATATGAAATGCTCAAACTCAGACTTGCAAGTGTCAGCACATTGAGGCTAGACTGTGAGAAATTGAGGTGTTGGTTGAGGTCATGAAACCATACTCAAGCTACAGACAGCCACAATCCTTGTCGGGGTGAAACACCAAAAGCCACAATTTAACCTGTTCTTCACCCTCTGGTAGCTTGCCACAAAATCAGTCAGGCTTAATTGAGAAGCAATGTGAAAAGTATTTATGCAGCATACTAACAGCAATGAAGTGAAACCACAACACAAAAAAAATCCCACACCAATAATGAAAAATAGAGTAACATGTATTAAATTATATGACAACAAAACAACAAAAATACGATCAATTTTAATGATTCAAGGTATGTTTAGCACCTAAAAGCACAAAGCGCCACTTATGGTTATCTGGTCATGTAAGACCAGGTGAAAATCACAAGTTTCAGCTGACTGCGATAGAGGGCAGGATACAGAGAACAGGTTAGTCCCACACAAAGAGTTACCTTCCAAAGTCTAGCATGGAAAATCCAATTTGTGGTGGAGGAGGCCGCAAGGAGCAGGGAGAGCATTGCAGATGGTTGAACATGTAGGGCGAGGAGAAGACCCGGCATCGTGGACGTCGCCGACAGTCATTGCTGGAGATGCACATTGGCAGTCACAGCGGGAGGTCGATGTTGTACCGCGAACTACAGATCTCGCATTGCCAGTCTTTGCTGGCGGTCGCTGTAGCATGAAGAGCCAGCTGGTGCACCAGTAAGATCTTGGTGTGAAATGGCCGATTCTCAGTAGCAGGGAATCCAAATCTTCAGGATTTCTTATTTCTTCAAGGAAGAGCTCAACTGATGCCACACCAAGGGTCCAGTAACTTTGGGGCACCTCTTGGGGATCAGGAACTCACTCCAGCAGAGGCTAGCAGGGCTCAAGCAGTTTCAGTTGCAAGTCAAGTTGCAGGTCAGCTGGGCAGATGCAGGGAGACCTCTGGAGCTTGTTATATTCCTGTAGCTCAGAGCAGCAGTTCAGCCAGCTGGCCCTTGCAGTCACTTCAGCCTGGGATAAAGGGTGCAGGAACAGTCTTCCTTCCCAGCAAGAAGGGCAGGCTTGAAGCAGTGGGGCAACAGGGCGTCCTTCTTCTGTATTATCCACAGGTCCAGAACTGTACTGGGAGGTGGGTATGAGAGTCCCCATTTTAAAACTGATGCCCACTTTGAGGTGGGAGAAGCTGCTGGAGTTTCTCCCTACAGAGGTGCTTGGAATTTCCTGCCTCCCTGCCCTGGTTCCAGTCTGTCTGAGGGGTCACAGCAGGCCAGTCTGAAGTCCTGTGTGTTGACCTGGGCCAGTGCCTTTGAAGCGCAAATGTGTAAGGTGACCACTCCACCCCCCATCCTGCCAGAGATGGCCCATCCTTCCCATACCCAGAAACTGTGTTGTGATAATGTCTTGGAGGAATACATAAAGGCCAACTGACAACTACACCTTGTCATGTGACCCAGGCTACACGCACCAAATGGTTAGGGCAAATAATGTCAACTTTGTAAGAATGGCATTTTTAGAATTGTGATTTCAAATTGGACTTTACCATTAAATAGGGTTCTAAATTACAATTTCTCAGATGCTACATTTGACTTTCCTACTTACTCCCAATCAGTTGGTATCACTTATTAACTGTAAAAAGGACATTCAATTTCATCCTAAGAGAGAGGTAGGCCTTGCGATAATGAAAAACAACTTTTTGAGTTGTTCTCTACTACGCTGTGTAAAACATAAATGAACATGTCCAACTTTTCCAATACAGTGCACCATACACTATGGGCTGTATAGGGCCTACCCTAGGGATGACTTATATGTATTAAAAGGGAAAGTTTAGGCTTGGCATAAGGTTTCTTTTGCCAAGTCGAAATTGCTGTTTAAAACTGCACACACAGGCTTCAATGGAAGGCCCAAGATATATTTTAAAAATGCTACTTAAGTGGGTGGCACATTAAGTGCTGCAGGGCCCACTGGTAGCATTTAATCAAAAGACCCTCTGACCACTTTACTAGGGACTTACAAGTAAATTAAATGTTCCAATTGGTGGTAAGCCAATTTTACGATGTTTAAAGGAGAAAGTCCTAAGAGTCCACTAAAACAGGAAGGTTGAAGGCAAAACCGTTTGGGGTGGCCCTGCATAGAGGGCCAAGTCATCACAGATCTATTGGCTTTGCTAGTGCTTGCCTTTGAAAGCAATCTGTTACTAGCTGTCTCTCTAGAGTTAAGCACAAGTTCTTGAAGATTCTTTAACAAATATGCAATACCTTAGTAGATGTCCCATTTAAGTCAGGTATAAGTGCTTGAAGAGTTTTTCACAAAGGTGCACTGCCACAAGCTGTTACTAGATACCCTTCTTGAGCCAGGCACAAATCCTTGGTGTACCAAACTGGAGCATTTTAGTCCACTGTTAGAGGTTTCAGAGGCCTCCACCCTAATCTTAGGATACCAGAAAATTGTGAATAGAACAGTCCCCCTTGAATGAAAGGCTCAATACGCATTCACTTTCTCCATGAGTGAGCGTTCGAGCAGCGACACAGCTGAGCCAGAGCCCTGCACAGAGGCCTGAAGACCATCTACCCCCGCCCTGCTGCGGACCTGTGGTGAATGGACTAAACTTCAGCATCCAACACTATACCCTAAAATATGCTGGGCAGAGAGGTGGTGGTCAAACCATGCCTGGGGACCGCACTACATGTGAGAGTGGTATCCTGACCCTGTGAACTACCTCAGAGGGACCTTCTTTCTGCGCATGACTACAACACCCACCCCCTCTCCCTAGGGATGGTGCTGCTGCTCTGCTGACTACTCCCTCCTCCCCCCATGGCCCCTGTCCACGGCTGGAAACTTTGACCACAGGCTACTCTATCTGTTGAATCTGCTTTTGTGTGGATGAGTTTGACGCTCACCTGGCCTGCTGGTTGACACAGTCTGTGAGGAGCAGTCCCCCGCTGAACAGAAGTACCTGCCGTGCCAGCTGTACTGGCCCGCAGGGACCTCTCGTCTGCGACCAGAGCGGTTCCCTCTATTCAGCACTCAGGAGTTCTCCTGCCCCTTCCTCCAGGCGCTCTTCTGCCTCCGGCTGCCCACGTGGCGCTTGGACGCCCCCCCCCCCCTACCCCAGAGTTGGGGCGCCTTCAATCTGCGGCACCTTCCCATGTGCTGTGGACCACACGGCTACGAAGAAAGGGGGCAAACCCACTAGCCGCATGGAAGCACAACAACCAACTTCTGAGGACAAGCTAGACATAGTGCTGGTGTCAATTGAGAGGTCGCGTGTCTCCATGGAAAACAAGATTTGTTGCTTACCAGTAGACATCAATATTGTTTGTGACGACCACAGGAAGCTAGCGGACAAAGTGACTGGTACTGAATGCGAGTTAGCTGATCTCCAATAATTATTGGTGGATACTCCAAAGAGTCTGAAATCTCTACAGGACCGTATTCAACTGCTGAAGGCTCAAGTGGATGACACGAAGGGATGCTTGCGCAGGAGCCACCTCCGTGTTGTGGGCCTTCCTGAAAATATGGGGGCACTGTTGCCTACATGGAGACCTGGCTCAGGTCCTTTACGCCCTCTGACGTCCAGCATGGAGTCTCCTTATGGCAGCAGTTGCTGCATCCTCCTGACCTAGAACTGGTGATCCATGAGAGGAAGCAAACCCTGGAGGCCGCGGAGTCCATCTGTGCGCTGACCAGGATACAGACTCAAACACTAGTTGCTGGCACTCCTCTGAAGTAGATAACGACTCATTGTGGTCGTGCTTCCCTCTAAGGGGTTTGATTACGTCACCTGCAGTTACATCACAGACGGCGGACAATATCTTTTGACTATATTGCAAACCCCACCCTGCTTTCCCTCCTCTCCTACAATACTGTGACGTTTATACTCACTGAGCATCCGAAGCCCTACTTCACAAACTGGTATCTGGGCTAGCGCTTTTTGCAATACATGGCTCCTGTTAACATGTCTTTTTGTGCCCCACACATCCCTTTATGTGCTAGCGCTACCCTCTTCCTTAACTGTGCATTCATTTTTGAAATATGTGTTGTATTGATCACCCCTCAGACCAAAGTTTACTACACTGTTTGGCTTCTGTTAATGCTTCACCCACCAGGTCTTACTCACTGCACTAATACCCAGATGTTTGGTTTCAGTCAGTTTGGACGGGGTGCCATTGACTCCCTACCCATGATATTTACAACCCGGTTCCACTGTTTGAGGCCGCACACTGCTGTCAACACGGACACTCCTGTGCTATCTGTCAACCTCTGTTGCCGCCTTGGCGACAGGCACTACCTTGACGCCCCAACCTTACAACCTTACAACTGCTATGCAAGGCATTAATGTAATCACATGGAACATCATTGGGGTGCACACCCCCTCTAGGCAATAGTCTATATACTCTTACCTGCGTCTGCACAATGCACACATAGCATTTCCTACAAGAGATGCACATCACTAATGCTGAGTCCATGCACCTTCTCAAGCGCTGAAGAGGGCCACCGTTTACTGCTCGGGAGGGTATATACCCCGAACTTGGAGCAACCTGCCTTTCTTGACAGACTTTTGGGGGTGCTAGTGTAATGGGGAGGGAATCTCTGGCTGCTAGGCATAGATTTCAATAGTGTCTTGGACACACTGCTAGACAGGTCCTACCCTCCGCTTCCGCAGTCTCCAACATACTCTAATGCTAAACACCTGAGCAATTGGCTCCATCATTGGGCACCAGTAGACATATGGCGTCAGCGCAACGTGGGGGAAAGGGTTTACTCCTTTTATTCTCACCCACATGACCTACATGTACACCTTGACCGCATCGTCTGTTCAACTGAACTAGCCACGTTAGTGACACACACTGACCATTTGGGGAGAACGCATGAGGACCACAAGCCCCAATGCATCCAGCTCTCCTGGGGCAATGATTCCTCCCCCATACTGACAAGTCGTCTTCGCTCTGAGGCGCTGTAAGTGTGGAAAACCTGTAATATTTTACTTGGCATAAGCTGCAGCCATTTTGGCTGTGGTGTCTATTTCCTTTCCTTCATAATTATCCCGTTCTCTGTTGCTCGTCTTTTTCTGCCTGTGCCATCTATTTTAGTTGACTTCCTGACTCAGCTAAAAGCAATGTACGTGCTGAGAGTTTGTAGCTGCCAGTACACCTGTTAACTGTCAATCATTTCTGCTGCCATAAATACTCCTGCTCTTCCTCCCACTTTGCTGACCAAGTGGTTATTCATCTGCCCTTGTTTGTTGAAAACTATTTAAAAAACTTGTCCTTCCTATTTCTGTTCACATGCTTACACTGCCGAAAAATTGTATAAAAGCCCTGTGTTCTGTGACTTCAGTGTACTACCTCCTCCTGTGGACGTGGTCCCACTCTTGAGTGATTAATAAACTTGTTATTTATTCCTATTCCAGTGCTGATCTCTACTTTGTTGGTTTTTAAACCCGTGGACAAAAGGGGGACCCTGCACCAGTCTACCCCTTAAAAGGTATATTTCCACAGTTGGCGCCCAGCGTTGGACACCATCGGAGACGCGGCCGCCCAAAGGAGTGGTCTTGATGGAGGATTGGAATTTCACTGAGGAAGCGCACTGCATGAGGAGACCTTTGTCTTTGCAGGCCGACGTGACGTTTCTGGTTTTCCTGATTTGACCCTCCAGGTAGTGCCAGTCTCGACTGGGGTTTTCTTTGGTGCACTTTTGTAGTGACCATTAGGTCGACCAGAGATCAGCATTTGGGAGTTGGAGACTTCTGTCTGGTAAGGTCGCTAAAGCGGCACTCTTGATTTGTTAAGCCTGGGCTTTTTGTTTGAATTTGTGATTCACTTTTTGCAAAAATTGAAGGCCGGTAATGTGGAGATTTTTCTCCTTTTGAAATATTATGAAGTAGTAATATTTTACACATTTTTGATGAAGCATGCCTGTTCTCAGCACACTCCGCAGGTGGTGTTGCTGCTCTGGTGGTACCAAAAAGTAAAAAAAAGTCAGCCGGCTCCGCCAGAGAGGACACCTAATAAAGACATAAATGTCAAATATGGTATTTCTTCCATAATGTACAGTACACTGTGGAACAAATACACAAAGAAAGATTTTGATCTACAATGGCCTATGAATGGGTCATTTGATTTTAAAAAGCTTCAATATGTAGAGTAGTGTTTATTTGAAAGAAAAAATAGACAGGATATGTTTGATTGTGTGCGTATGTGGGAGAAAGAAGTACAAGAGAGAGTGAAGTGAGCAGAAGTTTTAGCAGAAAAAGAACAACAAAAAACGATATATTAAAAAAAAAGCTCTAGAATTAAAAAAAGAAAAGAAGGAAAAAATAGAAAAAGAAGATAGGGAACGTCGAATAGAGGTAAATGGCAAGTACCCTATTAGGCGCCCCTATTTAGCCCATACTTAATAAACCTCAGGATGGCTGCATCCTATGAGATCAACCCCCATCCCGTATAAATTCCCCACTCTAAGTGCCCCTGAGGATGAGGTTTTTGATAAGGAGCATTTGTCTTCTGAAGAAAAAGATAAAGATAAGCAAATTGGGCGGGAGACTCGCTCTACTTTATCTAGGGAAGAGAAAGATAACTTGCGGGATATTGCTAGAGAGGAAGCACGTCGGACTACTACAGCAACTGCCCCTCACAGTTACAGTCCAGACTTGGGAAGATGCCAAAGAGTTTTATTTTTGTAGAAAAATTCACTTGGGAGGTAACATATGGTTGGCGGCATATTGCTAATGCAACAGAACCAGATTAGTACTGATTATAAACAGTAAGGAGATGGGACTTTCCTTTTTTCGAACCTACCTAATATGATTAGACGGGTGGTCAAATTACGGGATGACACATTGCATTTGCGAAAGGAACAAGAATTAGCTAGGAAAAATAAAGTTGCAGAAGAAGTTCAATCTCAGGCAAAGAAAGTAGATGCTTTGGTGGATGCGAATAAACCCAGTAGTAGTGAGTCTTTTATGAAACCTATGCGTGAAGCTGCACCCCTGTATGTTCCTCCGAAGGGTGTGGGAAACAATAGTGATAAAACTTCAAATGATGCAAAGGGATATTTTATATATAATTGGGTTTACACTCCTTGGAGTAGAGCTGATGTGATGGCTCTTAAAGCTGCTTTGCCCGACCCCCGGAAAAATCCTGCCGCTTCCTATGAGGAGGTGGAAGGAGCCATTAGCTCCTGCACTATGACTTTGCCAGATATTGATATGTTCTTTGGGCTTATATGTGGAGAACAATACGTAAAATAGATGATAATGTAGCATATGGTGACACCTGGGAACATTTAGAACAAATAGATGCGGAAAGGGAGCCTGCGCAGAAACCTCAGAAGGAGATATTAGATCTTCCTAAAGCTATTGTGACTAAGTTAAAGACTCTCATACCCCCTAAGAAAATAGATTGGACCACGTTAGCATCCTGTAAACAGAAAAAGGATGAGTTAGTTTCTGACTTCTTTTCAAGGTTTGAGGCAACATTCCATGATTTTAGTGGTCAGTCATTGGCCGATGATATGGGTAGGCATTTGTTTGTTGATAGATTTGTCGCTAATAATAATAGGCAGGGAGGATAAGAAGGTTAAGGAGTTAAAGACAAAAGTTATGTTGGCTCAAGTATATGGTCCACCATTTAGAGGAGGTGGAAGAGGCGGACGTGCAATGTATATACCTGGAGTACCCCTCTCCCTCAAGCAAATTTGTCCCCTGATCAGTGTGCTTATTGTAAAAAGACTGGGCATTGGCGTTCTGAGTGCCCCCTTTTGCGAGGTCGGCAGTATCAGCGGGGAAGGGGAAGTATGAGAGGAAGCCCAGGGAATTCAGGAAACACGGGAGGTACAGGAGCTTGTCCCAGATTTGAAGCAGTTGAACAAGGACCAAGGACCAAATTACTCTAATAGATGGTATATGGTTTACCAAAGATGCTGCGTGAACACACCTACTTGTCCCTCCTGACACTCCATGACCTGTGAAATTAGGATTTTGGCAGGGTGTGCAGCTACGCGGAATGGACAGCAATTCTGGTCTACTCCACCACTGGATTGCAGAATCTGCGCATCAGCCTAATACCGTTCTATATTTTGCATAGAGCGTATCTCACACCTGTGAAGATCAATCAGTACTTCTGTCATGCAGACATTTCCTGTCCCCGTTTTGCTTGAGGTTTTGGATTTCAGGCACATGTTCCGGTCATGCCCTCAGTTGTCAGATTACTGCACACCTATCACTGCCCGCGCCTCCCGCAGTTCCGGAATCCCCTCATTGTGCACTTGGGACATTTGCTCTCTTGGACTGCTTAAACTCACAAAGAAGAAAAAAAACATTCACCAGATTCCTTGACCTAGCGCTCATTTTGGCTTAGAGGGGGATCACACATTATTGGAAATCAAGAACCCGGCCTCGTTCACTTGCATGGGCTCAGTCGGTGGAGATATGGGCAACGGCTGAGGGCACAGCCCAACAGTCAGAAGAACTATGAGGTTTCTGGAAATATCCCATCTCGCAACACTGGGACACACTACTTGAAGCCTTTAAACCTGGGGTAGATGCCACTAACCCCTTCCGATTAACTGCATCAGCTAGCACACATCTGGCACACAGCCCTCTCCATAGACTTGCACCCTTGGTCAGTTGCATGAAATAGATGCTCCTCATTCAATCAATCAATCAATCAGTGACACTTATAGAGCGCGCTACATACCCGTAGGGTCTCAAGGCGCTGGGGGTGGGGGGGGGGGGTGCCGCTACTGCTCGAACAGCCAGGTCTTCAGCTTCTTCCTGAAGGAGAGGTGGTCTTGGGTCAGGCGCAGGTCGGTCGGGATGGAGTTCCAGGTCTTGGCGGCCAGGTAGGAGAAGGATCTTCCTCCTGTAGTCGCTCTTCGGATGCGGGGGACGGCGGCGAGGGCGTGGTTGGCTGATCGGAGGTGGCGTTTGGGAGCGTAGAAGTTGATCCGGCTGTTGAGGTAGCTCGGGCCTTGGTTGTGTAGGGCTTTGTGTGCGTGGGTGAGGAGGCGGAAGGTGATTCTTTTGTTGACGGGGAGCCAGTGAAGGTCTCTCAGATGTCCGGTGATGTGGCTGGTTCGTGGGATGTCGAGGATGAGTCTGGCTGAGGCGTTCTGGATCCGCTGGAGTCTCTTCTGGAGCTTGGCGGTGGTACCGGCGTAGAGGGCGTTGCCGTAGTCCAGTCGGCTGGTGACGAGGGCCTGGGTGACGGTCTTCCTGGTCTCGGTGGGGATCCACCGGAAGATCTTCCGTAGCATGCGTAGGATGTTGAAGCACGCCGAGGAGACGTTGTTGACTTGCCTGGTCATGGAGAGGGAGGAGTCCAGGATGAAGCCCAGGTTGCGTGCATGGTCTGTCGGTTTGGGTGCGGTGCCCAGGGCGGGAGGCCACCAGGAGTCGTCCCAGGCGGAGGGGGAAGAGCCCAGGATGAGGACCTCCGTCTTGTCAGAGTTCAGTTTCAGGCGGCTGGACGTCATCCACTCGGCTACCTCTTTCATCCCTTCGTGCAGGTTGGCTCTGGCGGAGGCGGGGTCGTTGGTCAGGGAGAGGATCAGCTGGGTGTCGTCGGCGTAGGAGATTATGCTGAGGTTGTGTTTGCGTACGATGGCCGCGAGGGGGCTCATGTAGACGTTGAAGAGGGTGGGGCTCAGAGATGATCCTTGAGGGACGCCGCAGATGACTTCGGAGGCCTCTGACTTGTACGGTGGTAGGCGGACTCTCTGTGTTCTTCCGTCGAGGAAGGAGATGATCCATTCCAGCGCCTTGTCCTGGATTCTGATGTTGCTGAGGCGCTGTACTAGGGTGCGGTGGCAGACCGTGTCGAATGCCGCGGAGAGGTCTAGGAGGATGAGGGCCGCTGTTTCTCCATTGTCCATCAGGGCTCGGATGTCATCGGTGGCGGCGATGAGGGCGGTCTTGGTGCTGTGATTGGCTCGGAAGCCGGACTGTGAGGGGTCGAGGGATCCGTTCGTCTCGAGGAAGGCGGCCATCTGCTTGTTGACGGTCTTCTCGATGACTTTGGCTGGAAACGGGAGGAGCGAGATGGGGCGGTAGTTCTTGAGTTCGGTGGGGTCCGCTGTTGGTTTCTTGAGTAGAGCGCTGAGTTCGGCGTGTTTCCAGCTCTCAGGGAAGGTGGCGGTGTCGAAAGATGTGTTGATGATGTCTCGCAGGTGGGGTGCGATGACAGCGTCGGCCTTGTTGAAGACGTGGTGAGGGCAGGGGTCGGTCGGTGATCCGGAGTGGATGGAGTTCATCGTGCGGATGGTGTCTTCGGTGCTGATCGGGGTCCAGGCGTGGAGGGTGGTGGTGGGGGGTGATTGTTCGGTCATGGTGTGCGTTGGTTGGTTGTTGAAGCTGTTGTGTATGTCCGCGATCTTGTTGTGGAAGTATGAAGCGAGGGAGTTGCAGAGGTCTTGCGATGGGGTGATGTCGTTGTTTCCTGCGCTGGGGTTGGAAAGCTCTTTCACGATGTTGAAGAGTTCCTTGCAGTTGTGTGCGTTGTTGTCCAACCGTTCCTTGAATGCTGTTTTCTTGGCGGCGCGGATCAGCTGGTGGTGCTTCCGGGTGGCAAGCTTGAAGGAGGTCCTGTTGTCCGGTGTAGGTTCCCTTCTCCAGACTTTCTCGAGGGCTCGGCAGTTCTTCTTGGAGCTCTTGAGTTCGTCGGTGAACCACGGGGCTTTCTTGCTGCCGGGTCTGCTGGGCGGGGTCCTCAGCGGGGCGAGCTCGTCCGCGCAGATGCTGATCCACTTCGTGAGGTTGTCGGCGGCCTGGCTGGGGTTCGCTGAGCTGGCAGGAGGGTGCTGGCTCAGGGAGGTGGCGAGCTGGTCTGCTGTGATCTTGTTCCAGCTTCTGCGGGCGGCCTGTTGCTGGTGGTGGTGGGTCGTCGTTCTCTTGAAGGTGAAGTGGACGCAGCTGTGGTCCGTCCATTGAAGCTCTGTGGCGTGGCTGAAGTCGATGTCTGTGCTGGAAGAGAAGACTGCGTCGAGTGTGTGTCCGGCGAGGTGGGTGGGGGTGGACACCAGTTGCTTGAGTCCCAGGTTGGCGAGGTTGTCCAGCAGGGTGGTGGTGTTGCGGTCGTTGTTGTTCTCCAGGTGGAAGTTGAGGTCCCCCAGGAGGATGTAGTCAGAGGAGGGGAGGGCATGCGGGCTGACGAAGTCGGCGATGTCCTCGCTGAATTGTGTGCGTGGTCCAGGGGGTCGGTAGATCAGGGTGCCTCTGAGGGTGGTGTTCGGGTTGGTGTGGATCTGGAAATGCAGGTGTTCGGCGGTGGTCAGGGTGTTGTCGGTGCTGGTCGTGAGACGGATGGTGTTCTTGTGGATGATGGCGATGCCTCCTCCCATCTGGTTGGCGTTGCGGTCCCTCCGGACGATCTTGTAGCCCTCTGGGATAGCGATGGCGATGTCGGGAGCTGAAGAGGCGTTCATCCAGGTCTCCGTGAGGAAGGCAACGTCAGGGGCTGTGGCGTCTAGGAGGTTCCAGAGTTCGATGGCGTGTCTGTGAACGGAGCGGGTGTTGAGCAGGATGCACTTGAGGTGGGTGCTGCTGGTGTTCGACTTGGCGGGTGCTGGTGTGAGGCAGGTCCGGATGCAGGTGAATTTGCAGGCGTGGCAGCTGAAGGGTCCGTGGGTGCGTCGTGGTGTGGCTTGGTGGCAATCTGGGAGTCGGCCGGAGTTGAGAGCGATGAGGGTGGCGGCGGAGTACGTCAGGCGGGTCGGTCGGGGTCTTCGTGGGCCAGGGGTCCTGGCGCTGGTCGCGATCCGGTCGCGGACGGGCGCAGACGGGCTTACCTTTGGCGCGCCTTCGGCGCACAATCAGCGCGCCCGCTGCGCGTGACCGCTGCGCGTTCGCACGGTCGCCATGTAAGGCGAAGTGCGCGGGTGGGCGGAGCAGCTGGGAGGAGGGAGCGGGGAGGGAACAGAAGGAAAAAAGGGGCGGGGTCTGCGGTGGTGGCGGGAAGCGGGGAGGGAAGACGGAGGGCGGCGAGGTAGGCGGGCAAACAGGAAGGACACAAGCTGAAAAATACAGGCACTAATGGAAATCAAAAAACGCTAACACGGGCAAGAAATACAATTTAACAAGCACAAATGGCGAACAAAACAAAAACAAAGCAAACGACAACAGAGTCAGCCGGCGGCGAGGCAGGCAGCGAGGAAGGGACAAGGCTAAGGGGCACACGCAGCAGCTGGTGGCCGTGCGGCGCGGGGGTGTCCCACAAGTGGGTCACACTCACCTGTGTCGCACGGTCGCCATATAAAGGCCAAGTGCGCGGGTGGGCGGAGCAGCTGGGAGGCGGGAGCGGGGAGGGAACAGAAGGAAAAAAGGGGCGGGGTCTGCGGTGGTGGCGGGAAGCGGGGAGGGAAGACGGAGGGCGGCGAGGTAGGCGGGCAAACAGGAAGGACACAAGCTGAAAAATACAGGCACTAATGGAAATCAAAAAACGCTAACACGGGCAAGAAATACAATTTAACAAGCACAAATGGCGAACAAAACAAAAACAAAGCAAACGACAACAGAGTCAGCCGGCGGCGAGGCAGGCAGCGAGGAAGGGACAAGGCTAAGGGGCACACGCAGCAGCTGGTGGCCGTGCGGCGCGGGGGTGTCTGCCCTGCTTGACTGTCTGTAACTGTAAGGAAGAACTTTCCCCCCTCTCCCCCATTCTGTCATGTACTTTCAGTAACTGTGCTCTACTTGTACTGTATTCCCCCTTTAGTGTCAACGGACATCTGTGTATGTATGACAAGAACTTTTAGATGCTTCTTATGCATCTGCATTGGGCGCACCTGGTTCTTTCCCCATGCAAATGAGGAAATCCCTTTACATCTGCGTCCGCGCCTTATTGCAGATGCGGGCGTAGAGGCAAAGAAGCTCTCAGGAGGCACACTGACAGTGCACTACTGTACAGGTGGCGCCCCCTGATTGCAGCCCTCTGGCAGGGGGAAGGGGGTTCCATTGACCCCCCCTAGACATCCCCTTGCAGGCGGGTGCAGTCACTGACTGAACCCGCCTGCAAGTGGATGTCTAATCTCCTTTAAAAGTGCAGGCGATTTGCCGCCTGCACTGTGAAACACTGTGCAGCTGGTTTCAAGCCGCTCCGTATTTCACTTGAATGCGCTGCCCCCAGGGCAGCACAAGTTCATGGCTGCCCTGGGGGCAGTGCATTCTATGTAATAGGGCCCACTTTCCCTGTTTGCTGCGGGCGCAAACTGGGAAAGTGTGCCACTTACACAATAGGGCCTCAGGTCTTCTGATTTCCTGCCACCCATAATATCTGGGGGGATGTTACTATGCCCTAATTTTCCTTCAGAGAATTACTCAGAAAGGACTGCAGGTGCTTTTTTTTATCTGCTTTTAACTAATGATGTAGCCGAAGCGTGTGGGTAATAATATTCATCACTTACTAACCACACCAAACTCTATAATAACTACAATAAAATATTCATAATGTCGGGCCCATAAGACATTATTCCACAAGTAACTATAACAAAGGTCCTCCCATGGATCTTTGGTAGAGTTAAAAGGGACTGTGTATTTTGGAACCAAGGTTATGCTATTTCCCCATGAGGACCTTAGAATGAAGGAACTATGATAACAACATAATCCATAACATTTGGCAAAAATTTATCTATCTCATGAATAAGGACAAACACCTTTTTCTTTGATTATTTCTTTGATATTAGAAAAATGAATGGTCAATCTCAAAGTCTGAATAGAATGTCATAATAGTACACAAATGTTACAGATTATCGCAATATGGCAAAACAGATTCAAATCACAAGTAATCAGATTCATCAAGAATAGGGGAGAGAGAAACGAGAGAGAAACAGCAGCAGTGAAAATACTTCATCATGGAACGGAAATTCTAATGCTCAGAGAACATTAGAGGAAAGACTATCCCCACGGCTGTTAGGAATAGTAAAGCAGCACCACCAGCCAGTGATGTGCAAAGTTCTCAGGAAAGTTCAATGGTTCAGCAGGTTTGCGAGCCAGAGTAACAAGAATCAGCACGGCATGCAGCTCACCACGGATGCAGGACGTGTCCCCCGAAGTCTTGAGAACAAGCCGTAGAATACCTTCCCACGGAGGTCTTTATACACTGCAGCTTCCTTTTCTTGGTTAACATTGTATCACTCTTCTCTCTCCACAGACATTTTTATTGGCTAAACATGATGATGTGGCGGACTCTTGACTATGACCTAACCATACTGCTCTAATCACCCTTTGTCTAAAACATTATACAGTTAAGTAAGTGGAAGTAACCTAGCTACAAATGTAGTTTATTAATGAAACAGTAACTTAACATCTGACTACTCTTGCTCAGTCAGGAAAGAAGGTAATAATTTCAGACAAATTTAGGATAATATCTGCATTCTAGAGAGCAACTGGTAACACGTGAAGGCCTAAGCTAGGGACAGCATTTGTCTTAAAAAAATATCAAGGACAGGAGTACGTGAACACATCCCCTAATATTCCAAGACATACATTTATTTTAGCAAAGGAAGAATTATTTCTAAAAATCCTACACTATACTTTCACGAAGAATTATATTTTTCTTTGTCGTTTTAGTTTTCTGCAGCAAAGGAGACAGAATAACACATACTAGAAAATGCATATAAACTATATTAATTCTATTTAGTCCTCATTGTTTTTCACTTCATTTCACTAAGCAGGAAAATCATCGTGCTTTTGCACATTTCCCAAGTTGCACACTATTTGGGTTAACATTAGTAATTTTATCACCCGAACGTTATTATTGTAGTCTCTCTGACAGGTAGATTTAATTGAGCAGATTTTCCTACGGAAAATCATGCTCCATCACTAATAATAGGAAATGTTCAACCTTCAGTATCCCTGTAGGGTTTTTTGCAGTCCAATGCCTAAATGAATCTGTAGTGCGCCATGGTCTCTAATACTGCAGGTCACAAAAGAGGCAAACTTGGCCATGAATAATAATGTGTAGGGTGTTCGGAAAAAAAACAATTTGGGTACTGGTCCTAAGGGCAGAGGATATAATTATATAATTGTATAATGTCTTTCAGTTAGGTGCATAATGCTCCAAGAATCTGTCAGTGCAAAGTCCTGCATTGAATCTTTGAGTAGATACCTTTCTTTGGGATCGGTTAGAGTGTAGTGATCTGATTCATCCAGATGCGGGTCCTGCACTAGATTTCAGAAACCATCACAACCAACCATATCAGATTACTATCTGATATCAATTTCTAGAATGCAGTTTCATCCATTCTCATCTGTTTTAATCTTACACCTTTCTAAATCACGCATGACACTGATAAGCAACCTTTCGATCTTCCATTTCTATTTCTTCTCGTTTTCTTTTTCTCAATTTTATCTTAACTTCTTTAGTCTTAATTCTGCAACATTTATAAAGCAAAAATATCATTAATATGCCAGTAGCCACAGCAACCATTGGAGTTAGTATCCTCTCTAATAAGCTGTTAGCAAAAGTAGTAAACCAATTACCTATGAAAGAGAAACCCTTACCAAGTTTCTCCCAAGCATCATCAACCTTCAGTTTTGCCAAGTCTTTATGTAAATGAGTAATGTTGCTGATATATCCCTCCAGATCTTTACTTTTGTCCGGAATATATGTGAAACATTGTTGAATTTTCAGCATACTACAGACTCCGCCCTCTTTTGCCAATATCACATCCAGGGCAAGTCTATTTTGCAAAACCATAGTCCTCATTTTTTTGGTTACATTTGTTTATTGGGTTTTAACATTTTAATAAATGCTGTTTGACAAACACCAATACAGATTATACGCGCATAACCATGGTCCTCATAGCAACCATTTCTGTATCAAAAACCCACCAGCATTATATGTTGATAAACGATGAACTATTGTAGACAATTTTCAAATCTTTTGTGAATTAAGGATCACCCCAACTGAAGGTAGCAATGCTCCAAAAATATCATCCATAATTTCTGCAACACCCAAACCCATCTAATGTGTGTAAGACATTTTTCATTGGTTCCAGTTTTATCATTGACATGGTAAATTTTCGGAAAAACCATTCCCATATAACAACACCCATACCAATGTGGTAGAAACCTATAGTAGGCATTCTTAACACACACAAAATGGATACCAGGGACCACAGGGTCAGTTCCCCCTCTTAATCCCCAACCCCCTGTAATTAAAAATGTATGCTCACATTCACTGGAACCAACAAAGTGATTATTGTATTCAGTTTTCTGCCTTAGCAAGCAAAGCTTTCCTTTGAGGCCAATCTAAAGTCATTGCAACGAAAGTCTCACCCTTTTTGTAATAGCCTTCCTTATGTGCCCATGGTGGTTCTCTACTCTTTTGATCTAAAGCTCCGTGCTTAAAATCTCTACGCTTATCTTCCATTGTATTAATAAATTCTATTTCTATACTGTGTAATTTACATGTTAAATTATTACGGTGTGCGTATACTGTATCTATAGATTTAATAGTATGAAAAAAATCTCCCATATATTCTTGCACTTTACACAATATTCATATTCTTTCTAATAGGAACATCTGAAAATATTAGGCCATAATTCGAATAATAATATTGAAAAGACTCCTTTCCATAAAACAAACTGGTTAAAACACTACACGAAATACCATCTGGTAGTGGAAGGTGGTGATATGTCACCCCTTCAGACACAGACGAGGGTAACTGCATGCACACATAACAGTCTCTTGCATCCATCACATCAACATGCTCATAAAGGAGCTTAGTAAATACATTTAACGAGAAGTCATTAATAGACTTATCAACATAAAGAACATTTCCAGTTAGTTCCTTAATCTTAGTTTCCAAATCTTCTCTCAGATCTCTTTTAGTATCTATATTTACATGCTCATTGTTAGAAATTGGATTTCTGGTTGACTAAGGTTTGCACCCAAGCCAGGCAGAAACCACCACTCTAGTCAGGACAGGGGAGTTACACTCCTAAAATAACCACTGCTCACCCCCTTGGTAGGTTGGCATGAGCAGTCAGGCTTATCTTAGAGGCAGTGTGTAAAGCATTTGCACAAAACCAACAGTAATACAATGTAAGCACTACAAACGGACACCACACCAGTTTTAGAAAAATATCCAATATTTTTATATAACAAGACCAAATACGATAAATATCCACAATACAGTACTTCAGAAATAGTTACTTCTCAAAATGTCTTTAAGTTGCAAAATACGTTGAAAAACACAGTTCGTACGAGTCGGTAGCTCGGTCCGAGCCTACCGCGATGCTGAAAACAACAGAGTCTCGCAGTTCCAGCTGACCTTGTCGGTACAGGCCAGCAACAGCGGGATAGATTCGTTCACAGGACCTTTCTTGATGTGACCCACACGGAGGTGCGAGTTGGTCTTGGCGTCCGTCACGGTTGCTATGCAAAGTGGAAGCGGTGCACGGTGCGGTGTCCCTCGATGCGGTGCAGGCAGCGGCTCGGTGACAGAGTCGGTGAGTCCAAGGCGTGCGGTGCAGGGCAAGACGGTGCTCGATGCGGTGCTGGCAAGATGCGAGTGATGGAGCCGGTTGGAGGGAATCGGTGCTGGCCGAGCCGGACAGCTGTGCGTGACAAGTCAGTCACGGGTGTCGAGCCAGCAGCGACCGTTGTGGTGAGCCCAGGCCAGCGAAGTGAAGCGAGGCGATGCAGGTTGCGGTGTCTCTCAATGCGGTGCAGGCAGAGGCTCGTTAACGGAGTCGGTGAGACCAAGGCTTGCGGTGCAGGGCAAGTCGGTGCAGCCTGCGGTGCCTTCAGGACACAAGGCCAGCGACGGAGTCGGTGACGGACTTGGTCGCGATTCCCTCTTCTCTGAGGCAACTGAAACAGCGGTTCCAGGAGCGGTACCCAGAGGTTGGTGAAGACTTTGCAGTCCCTGAGACTTCTTAACAGGAGGTCAGCTCGGTTCAGGCCCTTGGAGATACTCAGCACAAGTAGAGAAAGTTCAGTCCAGTCCTTTCACTGCCCAAGGCAAAAGCAGCAGCTGCAGGCCAACCCAACAAAGCAACAACACAGCAAAGGGGCAGTACTCCTCCTGGCAGCTCTTCCAGCTCTTCGTCTTGGCAGGTTCCTTGATTCCAGCGAGATCTATGAAGTCTTTTCTATCCCTGAGACTTCCAACAGGAGGCAAGCTCTACTTCAAGCCCTTGGAGAAAATTCTAACAGCAGGATGATGAAAGTACAGTCTAGTCCTTTCCCTATCCAAGACAGAAGCAACCACTGCAGGCCAACCCCACCACACACAGCATAGGGGTAGTACTCCTCCTCCAGCTTTCCCGGTCCCTCTTCCTGGCAGTTTCCTTAGTTCAGAAGTAATCTAAAGTTCTGGGGTCTGGGCCCCAATATTTATACCACCAAATCCTTTGTTCTCTGAAGGCAGAGAGGCCTTTGCCTAGTCCAAACCAGTTCTGGTCAGTCCTGGAGCACTTTGTTTACATGACTACTTCTTTCCTTTCAGAGTGCAGGGCAGAAACATCAGAAGCACCACAGGAGGTGGAGCCAGCATTGTGGAGGGAAAGCACAGCCCTATTCAGGTCCCAGGTGCAACTCCTCCTACCCATCTACATGGAGATCTCTCTATTCAGCCCTGTGCTGACTCACCCTGTCTCCGGGAATTCCCCAGCCCCCTGGAATTCCCCAGCCCCTGTCACTCAAACTCCAGACAAGGAATACACAGCCTAGCAGAGGCAGGTTTGAATGGTCAGACAAGAAAATACCTACTTTCTAAAAGTGGTATTTTCAAACACAGAATGTTAAAACCAACTTCACTAAAAGATGTATTTTATCATTCTGAGTTCAGGCATACTAAACTCAAATTTCTACCATGTTCTCTGGGTCAGTTAGGATTATAGGATGTAATAATCAAACCACCCATTCTGGCCTATGAAGAACAGGTAGCCTTGCAATAGTGAAAAACGAAGTAGGCTGTAATTCACTATCAGGTCATGCCACACACACCAAGGCATGTCCTACCTTTCACAGATAATTCACCCTGCCCACAGGGGTACCTTGAGCCTACCTTAGGGGTGACTAACATGTAGAAAAGGAAAGGTTTAGGGACTTGCAAGTGTGTGCTCTTGCCAAGTCGACATGGCAGCCCCAGGCTGCACACAGGCTCTGCAATGGCAGGCCTTAGACACACTTTACGGGCTGTTTGCGTGGGTGGCACAATCCAGTGCTGCAGCCCACCAACAGCATTTGATTTATAGGCCCTGGCACTCGCAGTGCACTTTACTAGGGACTGACACATAAATCAAATAGCCAATCATGGAAACACCACTCAAATCACAGTTTACACAGAGAGCATATGCACTTTAGCACTGATCAGCAGTGATGAAGTGCCCGAGGTCCTAAAACCAACACACATAGGACAGGAAAAAATAGGAGGAAAAAGCAAAACGTTTAGGGATAATCCTGCAAAAAGGGCTATTTCCAACACTCATTATTGTTAGTTGATGTAGTATTAACAACTTTAATAAACATAAAATGTAAATAGTCTACAATTCTGTTTGCCAGTCTCATTTCGAGTTTTATCCATTCTAGTTCTAATGATTTAAAAAAAAAAAAAAGATTAGTCAAATATCTTACTCCTAATGTAAAAACTATTCTAAAAAAAAAATATCCAAAAATGTTCCTAACTAATATTGTAAATCAAAATGTATTTCACTAGACTAGACTTAGTTTGTGTACCCCACAATTCTTGAGCCCTCAGCACTTCAACACTTCTTTATTTCTTCTGAGCACTTCTTCAATTATTTTATTAAATCTCCTCTCTCTTTTTCTGCACCCTTTTCAAAAATACAGTTCACTTAGAGTGGCTTGTATGAACAACTGATTTTTCAACAGAAATCAAGAAATTCTTTTTCCCATTCATTTGAAGAATATGAGTCACCAAATATGGCCATTCAGGTGCTGTATATTTTCTATTTGTTACCGTTGTTCTCTGTGTTCTTCGTACTTGATCCTCTTCTTCATCTGCTTCACTCTGTTCTGATTGGCTCGATATTTCAATCACAGTCTCTTGTACTTTTCTGTCAAGAGTATATTTTACTCTCTTCACTCCTTTTGGCCACTTGTCATCATTGTTTGTCCTTTTTCATTTTCAATTTTGCTCGAAATTGTCTCTGTGCTTTCTTTCAATGTCTCTCTTTTCCTTTTTTCTTAATTGTTATCCACAGAGGTCACTTCATTTTCAGCATTGACAATCACTGCATCAATTTAATTTGTCCCAGTTACCTGTGCCCACTCTACTTCGTTTTCAACTTGCCTGTGAACGTCTCTTTGTTCTTGATGATCTTCTTCTGCAAGTTCTTCTACTTCAAGTGGATTTGGGACTCTTCGTGTGTGACTCGCATGAATCCAATTTGGTAAGCCTCCACACTTGACTGCAGTAGTCGTCACCAGGATTATCTGATAAGGCCCATGCCAACGGAGCTCTAGGCAGTTCTTCCTCACGTGTTTTTTCACAACGACCCAGTTCCCAGGACACAGGTCATGTCCTTGCTCTTGCAGTGTTTTGTAGCAACTTCTCCAACCTGGTGAGACACAGAACGTACCACATCAGTCAATCCTTTGCAAATATCCAGCACCAAATCATCAGTTATATTCATTAGCTGATCTGCTGGGACTGTTGGCTGTCTCATAGCCCTGCCCATCGCAATTTCATGAGGGGACAGTCCTGTTCTTGTGTCTGGAATATTTCTCAAGCTCATTAACACTAATGGAAGTGCGTCAGGCCATTTTAGTGTTGTGGATGCACAAACCTTTGCCAATCTTGATTTAATTGTGCCATTAATCTGTTCCACTACTCCTGAAGCCTCAGACCTATAGGCATAGTGCAACTTTTGTTCAATCTGTAATGCTGCACAAATCATCCGAACTATTTCATTATTAAAATGTGTTCCTCTCTCTGATTCCAAAGGGACTGGAAAACCGAATCTAGGTATTATTTTTCTGTGAAGCAATTAAGCAACTGTTAGACTGTCATTTCATCTTGTTGGATAAGGTTCCACCCAATGAGAAAACAAACAAACAATCACCCAAAAATATTTTAGTCCTTGGCAAGGAGGCATTTCTATAAAATCGAGTTGCATGCGTGTAAAGGGACCTGCAGCCTTTCCAATCCATCCCATGCTTACCACTGTTTTTCTTCCTGCATTCTACTGCTGGCATACAGCACACCTTTGAGAGAGACTTTCTGCAAATGCTCAAAATTTAGGGTTATACCTTGTTTGGCGGAACAACCTAATCATTGCATCTCTACCTATGTGTGTTGGTCCATGGAATACTCTTGCCATTTGTGACAATAGACTGTCTGGCATTACTGCTCTGCCATCTGTGTAGACACATATCTCATCATCTGCTCTGCGGGTGCAACCTGAGTTAATCCAACCATCTTTTTCTGAATCATTTGCTTCTTCCTGAAGCTCTCTCACTTTGTCCCATGTTTCAACTGATGAGTACATTAAACTGCTTTCTGTCTGGCCAATTTGATCATTTTGTTGGTCAATATTAATTGAATATGTGTTCAAAGCACAAAATTGTGCAATCTCATCAGCATATCTCTTACCCAGTGTGACGTATTCACAACCAGAACGATGTGCTGAACATTTCACCGCCCCAGTTTGTGCCGGCAATTGTAATGTCATCAGTATATCTTTTACACACTCTCCATTTCGTATTGGTGAACCCAAAGAGGTAAAAAATCCACGTTGAGACCACAATTGGCCAAAATCATGTACAACACCGAAGCCATATTGGTTGCCAGTATAGATCGTAACTCTCATTAGTTTTCTTAAACAACAGGCTCTAGTAAGAGCCACCAACTCAGCCACTTGTGCAGAACTCACTCGCTTCAATTACATTTGCCACTGTGCATATTGCATATGCAGCTCGTAAACATCCTTCTGGATCTCTCAGATATGATCCATCCAAAAACATAACAACATCCGACTCAACTAATGGAGTATCTTTGATATCAGGCCTTGGTTTGGTACACAGTTCAGTCACATCTAAACATTCATGTTCTGCTTCATCCAGTACCATTTCACAACTTGGATTTGGTAGTAATGTTGCAGGATTCAAGGTCATCTTGCTACGGTCACATTTTCTGCTCCCAGAATCACTTGCTCATATTTTGTTAACCGACTGCTCGTAAGGTACTGAGTCCAAGTTCATGTTAACAAAATCTCAACTGAATGTGGCACATACACTTTCAAAGTATGGCCCATCACAATCAACTCACTCTGCTCAAGACTCATGTAGGTAGCAGCAACTGCTTTCAAACAAGCTGGAAGAGCTGCAGCAACTGGATCGAAGGTGGCAGAAAAATAAGCCACTGGCCTTCGTGCTGTTCCATGTGCCTGTGTTAAAACTAGTAAAGCATAACCATCTGGTTCATTACAGAACAATTCAAAATCTTTATCCAAGTCTGGCATTCCCAATGCTGGTGCTCGACATAAGCTGTCTCGTAACACCAAAAACGCTTTCATGCTTTCCACATCAAGCTGTATTGGATCTGTGACATCTTTGTGTGCCAATTTTTATAATGGCTTGGCAATCAGTGAAGAATTCATAATCCACTGCCTGCAATATCCAACCATTCCCAAAAACATTCAAACTTCTTTCTGTGTTTTTGGCGAATTCATTTGCATAATAGCATTGATTCGATCGTGAGAACATCTTTGAACTCCCTTCTCAGTAACATGGCCTAAATACAGTACTTCTTTTTTTAACAAAACTGCAATTTTGCTGGTGACACTTTATGCCCACCTACTGCCAAATGGTTATGTAAAGCAATTGTATCTGTCACCCAGTCTTCTTTTGTCTTTGATGCCACCAATAGGTCATTGATATACTGCACTAGAACCGAATCTTTAGGCATCACCAATGACTCTAAAAATTTCTTCAGTATCTGATTAAAGATAGAGGGACTCTTAGTATACCCTTGAGGAACTCGGCACCATGCCATGACACGGTTCCCGAACCAGAACGCAAATAAATATTGGCTATCCGGATGTAAGGGTATTGAGAAAAATGCTTGGTGCAAATCAGTCACTGAAAACCACTCTGCATCTCATGGGATCTGATATAACATCACTGCTGGGTTTGGGACAAGTGGATAACAAGGTATAATAATTTGGTTAACCTTTCTCAGATCTTGTACAATCCTATATTTCAAATTTGGTTTGTGAATTCCCATTATAGGCAAATTGCATGGACTTCCAAAGATTTCTTTCAAGATTCCTTGTTTGATCAACATATCAATCACAGGTGTCACTCCTGCAATTGTTTCATTTTATACTGTTTTATTCTTGGAAACTCTGCATCAGGCTTCACTGTCATCTCATCGGAGCTACTCCTTTCATCAATCGGATATCTTTCCCTGTAAAATCCCACACATCTGACATCGCTGTATCTCTCAAATCAACAGGCAAATCATTTGCTGTAAGTAACGGAAACAATTCATTCACTTCTTTTCCCTGCCTGGACATTTCGAATATGACATCTTTGTCTTTTGTTTGAAATGCTATTCCATCTGGGGTACAATAAATGGAACAGTTCATCTTACACAAGTCCCTACCTAAAAGGTTAACCGGACTCCTGTCACAAACAACAAATTTGTGCAACTCCTGAAAATTACCAATTTGAACCTTCATAGGTCTCGTTATTGGCGTTCTGATCAAATTATTGGATACTCCTACAACTGGGATACTTTCTCCCGAGAGGGGTAGGTTTGGGATTTCCATGGTTCTCGCAGTGGAATGGGTAGCACCAGTATCTACGAGGAATGTGATAGCATTACCATCAACCTCGCCATCCGCATGGGGACCGGACTGATCTACCTCCAGAGATGCGCCAAGAATGCACTCTTCCTCCCCCCTCAGACATATTCATTGTGATGTATCTGAGTCATTTGCATCCGCCTGCTTTAAATATTGCCAGACCACCTGAACATTTGAATTTACTTGACCATTTGTTTGATAACGCACATTCGTATTATACCTTTGCACTTGACCATTCACATCTTTATTTAGCATAGGGGCCTGTGGTATTTGTAAATTTTGATCTCTGTTTTGCACTCGCACTGCTGTATTCTGATTTTGCTCCTGACCCATTTGAGTTTGATTCATTTGATTCTGGTAGCCCAGATTCTGCACCTGCGCTTGTTCATAGCTTCCTGACTGACCTGTACTATTTAGCACACTTTTGCACTCGCGTCTCCAATGTCAAAATTTTCCTCAATTGTGACAAGCTTATTCTTCAAATCACCACCAAAATTACCTCTGCCTTTCCCTTGACTCATCAGGATCATTTGAGTCACAGTATTGCCATTTGTAACTACACCTTTCATTCCAGTAGTTTGTCCATTCTCAACAAAATCTCCACTTATGTAACCCCCTTTCTTAGCCATTTTCATTTGTGGCACCATCAATTTCTCATTCAGCTTTTTATGTCTCAGTTCTATATCGTCTCCACAATATTTAGCATATCGATGTATTTCATCAATTGTTTTGCTCTGCCAGCAAATTAGAGGTTGCTGAATCATGGCACAAATTTCAGGTCGCAACTCATACACAAACCTGTATACACAATGTCCCAAATCTTTCTCTGTGATATTCTCTATCCCACTAAATTGTTTGAACACTTGAAGAAGCCTCTCATATGCACGTACTGATTCTTTCAATTCCTTTGTCGTTCTATCAATCTTCACCTAGTCTGTGTTTTTTGGAGGAATGTCCCCTTTCAAATATGTAATAACCTGATTATATGTTTTCATAACCTCTTCCAATGGTGCTCCTGTTTTTGGATCTCTTGGATATTCTTTATTTGGCCAATATACAGCAATTCTACACTCAATCCACAAATCTGCTGAAACAACTATATCAAAAATACCTTCCAAGTCTACCCACAAAACTTTTGAGATCTTTCTACTTGTCTATACCATTCAACAGGCTTTTCTCTCAGCCATGGGAAATCATTTGTAAATGACAATATAGCTTGTTGTGACCAAGGTATATGAACCATACCAACTCCTGGCACCTCTCTTATTGGATATACTGAAGCAGCATCAACTGTCACTGATTCTTTTTCAGCTTCTCTTACAGGATACATTGGCAATGCAACATTCGCTTTTGCACTTTCATCTTCCTTCTTCTTAGACCATCTTCTTTTCCGTCTAATTCTGACCAACGTCTCAAAACACTTATGGACCACTCTATTGCTTGCTCTGTGATGATCGCTAGTCTGTGAGCGTGCTGCGCCTAATATCGAAATCTTTACGCCGCTTTTCGCACTAATTGCGTGTTTTTAAACCTACCTGTTCTAATATTTAATTTAATTTCTGTTGTTTGCCCTGTTTTTATAGAAGCCCCTCACCTGCACATTAAACTGCGAATTCACCGCACTTGGCGGGCCCTTGTCCTGACAGTTCGGATTTTGGCGGCCATCTTGGGTGGGTGGGACGCCGGACGGCGCCACTGTTGTTTGATGGTCTAGACGTCATAAGGACGCTAGACCTCTACTTAAGGGGGACAAACTAGGCGCTCATCCACTTATGGACCACTCTATTGCTTGCTCTGTGATGATCGCTAGTCTGTGAGCGTGCTGCGCCTAATATCGAAATCTTTACGCCGCTTTTCGCGCTAATTGCGTGTTTTTAAACCTACCTGTTCTAATATTTAATTTAATTTCTGTTGTTTGCCCTGTTTTTATAGAAGCCCCTCACCTGCACATTAAATTGTGAATTCACCGCACTTGGCGGGCCCTTGTCCTGACAGTTCGGATTTTGGCGGCCATCTTGGGTGGGTGGGACGCCGGACGGCGCCACTGTTGTTTGATGGTCTAGACGTCATAAGGACGCTAGACCTCTACTTAAGGGGGACAAACTAGGCGCTCATCCACTTATGGACCACTCTATTGCTTGCTCTGTGATGATCGCTAGTCTGTGAGCGTGCTGCGCCTAATATCGAAATCTTTACGCCACTTTTCGCGCTAATTGTGTGTTTTTAAACCTACCTGTTCTAATATTTAATTTAATTTCTGTTGTTTGCCCTGTTTTTATAGAAGCCCCTCACCTGCACATTAAATTGTGAATTCACCGCATTTGACGGGCCCTTGTCCTGACAGTTCGGATTTTGGCGGCCATCTTGGGTGGGTGGGACGCCGGACGGCGCCACTGTTGTTTGATGGTCTAGACGTCATAAGGACGCTAGACCTCTACTTAAGGGGGCCTCGCCTTCGCGCAGCGGATACGCGCTGCGGATTGCCGAACTTCCGCCGAACTTCCGCCGGAGTTACGCCAGAGTTCAGCCCGTCTGTGCCCGTCCGTGCCAGACTGGGCCAGGGGCTATGCCTCCCTCTACGAGCTCCTGCGGTAGAGTCAATTATTCAGGTGAGGTCTTAAAATCCCTTTGTCCCACTCGCCTTACAAACTGCACCGTTTGTTCTCTCCCGATTCATAAGTTTGTTTGTGCTGGCTGCGGCTATTCTCTTGGTAAAAGGTCCCTGGGCAAAGTAACACATCAGTCCTATACTCGGGGTAGAAGGCGGAGACGGCACCCACATCCTAGTAGCCCCACACTCCAGTTCTGGAGTATTAATTGCCGATCCCTCCCGAAACATAAGCATCATATCTACGACTTTATTGTCAAAGAGCAGCCTGATGCATTGTTTCTTACCGAGACTTGGCTTCAGGATTGTTCAGGTCCTGATGTCGCCGTTGCTGTTCCCAACAACTATGTCACGGTAAGATTGGATAGAAAGTCCGGACAGGGGGGAGGGATTGCCATTATCTTTAAGGCAAAATATACATGCAAGCTTGAAGCCCTTCCTATGTCTGGAAGTGAGACTGCATTCTTTAAATTAGTTATTAATCCTCAATTTACCTTATCCGGCCTTTTGATTTATCGCCCTCCTGGGAATGCCTCTTCTTGGATATCTTCATTAGTTGACATCATAGCTCCCCTACTTCTTAGGGCAGCCAATTTCACCATTCTTGGTGACCTTAATTTACATCTTGAAGATCCTCAGTGTACATGTAGAAAACGCTTTTTGTCTGACCTGGAGGCTTTCAATCTGCCTCTGCTAAATATTGGCCCCACCCATTCTGCTGGACACCTATTGGATCCTATTCTTTCCAATGTTTCCTTTGATTGCTCTCAGAGTGCCCGTCCTCTGGAGTGGTCAGATCACTTTGCTGTCCATTTTTCCCTACTGTACACTAAAAACCAGGTAAATAGAATCCTAGATAAGGGCGCTCCAACTCATCGTTGGGGGAAACTCGATATCAATAAGTTTAACCACCACCTCTCTAATACTTGTCCTGAGGAATGTAAGGCTTCAGCTGCTGAGATGAACACGGCTGTCTCCCATTGGCTTATAAACGCTGTTACTACTCTTCTTCCGCTCTCCTCTAAACACTCCAGGTCACATCGCCCCCCGGCGCCTTGGTTTTCAATTGACTTGAAAGCCCTGCGTACTAAATGCAAGGCCTTAGAACGGAAATGGAGTCACTCCTACTCAGTCTCACAGAAGACTGTTTATGAAGAGGCTTTAAAAGAATACCATCTAAAATGTAAAACCGCGAGAGCTGCTTACACTGTGGACACTGTTACACAAGCTCAGAACTGCCCTCGTACCCTTTTTTCTGTCGTTAAAAAACTGACAGGAGCTGACACTATCCCAACACCTCCAGCTTTAGATGAGGCCCAGTGTAACTCTATTGCGAAATTTTTCATCGCGAAGGTTGAACATATATACGATTCCATGAGCCCTCCCTTGAATGCAGAGGAATTGTGTTCTGGACAGACTGGAGGTACTGAACCGCTTTTTTCTTTGGTGAAGATGACACATTGGCAACTGTTTGACGACATTTCGTTCTCCACCTGTTTACGCAGTATACGATCTGGTTCACCGCGTGATCCTGTACCTGTAAAATTTCTTAAATTACTGGATCTTGCACCTCGGCGGGTTCTTATGAGACTTTTAAACGCCTCATTACTTGAATCCCAGGTGTTACAGGATTGGAAGCACGCAATGGTTGTCCCCCTCCTGAAAAAAGCTGGAGCTGACGTGTCCAATCTTGCCAATTTCAGACCGATATCCTTGCTACCCGTACTTTCTAAAGTACTGGAAAGGCATGTCAACACCCAATTATACCATCTAGTGGAATCGTCGGGACTCTTGCATCCATCCCAGTCTGGCTTTCGTGCCCATTATTCCACTGAGACCGCCCTTCTGGGGGTAACAGAGAGTTTAAGACACGGTATCGACCGCGGCGAAACATCTGCGCTTATCCTTTTGGATTAAAGTGCGGCGTTCGATACCGTGTCCCATTCCATTCTTTTGAACTCTCTTCGATCCCTAGGATTGGACGGTCCGGCTTTGGCTTGGATTGCCTCCTTTTTAAGTGAGCGCACCTTCCAAGTCTTTTCCACGAAAGCCACTTCTTCCACTTGTACATCGGCATATGGCGTCCCTCAGGGGTCCATACTCAGCCCTCTGTTGTTCAACATCTACGTGAGACCCCTGGCTTCTATTGCAGAAGACGCCGGGCTGACCATTTTTTCATATGCTGATGACACTCAAATTGTTTTTTCCCTTTCTAGCTGTGAAAGCAATGATATATCTGTTTTGAAAATCGGGTTGTCACGTATAGCTGAGTGGATGCAAAGGCATCTCCTCAAGCTAAACGGTGACAAAACCGAAATCCTCATTTTTGGGAAACAGAAAGATCTATGGGGCCCGCAACATTGGCCTAGCGAGATGGGACCTCTTCCTCAGCCATCCTCAGTAGTCCGCAACCGTGGTTTTCTTATCGATGACAAACTCTCCATGAGACAGCAGGCCACACAGGTGGCCGCCGTCTGCTTTACTACTCTACGATGGCTCCAGAAAATTCTATGGATGCTGCCTCTATCCACCAGGAGAACCGTTGTCCAGGCGCTAGTAACCTCTCGCCTGGACTACGGAAATGTCCTCTACCTTGGTGCTGATGCGGCCACTGTAAATAAACTTCAGGTTGTTCAGAATTCAGCAGCCCGTCTTCTTTGTAATATCCCTAGAAGACAATCAGCCACTCAGGCTTTACGTGATCTACATTGGCTCAGGATCTCTAGTCGTATCAACTTTAAAGCCATATGCTATCTCTTTAAAACTAAGCAGGGCTCGGCCCCGAAGTACTTGCGAAACCTTGTCCAACCTTATAAGCCAAATCGCACACTTAGATCTTCTGCTAATTGTGACTTTGTTATTCCTCGATTTAAGCTTGTAAGAATGGGAGGGCGGGCCTTCTCTCATCTAGCCCCTAAACACTGGAATGCGTTACCCTCCACCTTGAAAACGGAGACTAATTTTCTCACCTTTAGAAAAAAATTGAAAACATTACTCTTCCAGTGATTTGCATGACGATCTAGTGGTTTCATGGTGCTGCTTCTAGAGGTCTGTTTTTCTTCTTGAGTCTATCCCTTCGCGCCGGGAAACCCATTGTGGGTAGCTGTTGCGCGTTATAAGTTCAAATAAATAAATAATAAATAAAGTATTGATTAACTCTTTAATCTGCAATCGTTTTCCTGAAACATTCAGATTTTCTAAATCCTTGTCTGTAAAATCCAATCTATATGTCTTTTGTAATTCTTTCGACTTCTCAATATCAACTCCATACATTTGAGCAAATTCTCAAAGGTCTTATGTAAGCCTTTTGCTTTTCTTGTAATATTCTTACATAAAAATAATAACTCATCATCTTGATATCTGCTCAATCTTTCAGGACTAATAGTACCTGCAATCATTTCTCCTAAATCTCATTTCAATTTGTTCACATCTATATATATACGTCTTTATTCTGCCCACTACAATCAGGTGCAATCTCTCTAATCCACACATCTAATTCTTCTGGTGATGTACCCACTGATCTCTGTAGATCTTCACCTGTATCACTCTTTGACCTGCTAGGTGTCTGTTGATTTGTTGTCCTATCAACCTGTATTATTTCATTGGGATCTAAATGTGTATTTCGTCTAGGAGTTTCAATTTCCCTTGAACCTTTATTTGCTTTTGTACAATTTTTCCAACAAACTCCCATCAATCCATTGTAATTCGTGTGAGAATGCTCATTACTTCTCACTGGAACTGTTAAAGCATGCAGTTGTGTAAGTCTCTGACCCTCATTGTATATTGGAACTATTGGACCAATTGTTACCAGAACTGACAGCACATCTGGGTTGATTGTTGAATTCATTCTCACTAACTCATCTCTATGTACATTTTGAATCTTCAATTTGAATTAAAGGAGCATTCGGTGAAACACTCGGAACACTCACATTCGCACTAATCTGTTCTTCTTGATAAGGAGGAGGTCTATTCATCAATAACTCATTCCAGAAATCCTCATCAATATAATCTGCACTGGTATTTAGTCCTTGTGGTTCAGTATTTTTCTTTTTCTCTCTGACAGGGAATAATCCATTTATTTCTATAACACTACCTTGTCTCCACATTTTCTTGCGAGCTTCCCACTTTGCTTCTGAGTATCTGCTCACTGTATTCTTGTACCTATGTTGCTGCCTATCTTTTTCTCTTTTATATGCTTCGTAATCCCACTCTTCAAGAGCTTCATACTGCATAGGTCTCGGATTGGGGCTCAAGTCATTCATTTGTGTCCTCAAATTCTCTAAAATCTTGTTGTCAAAAGTACCATACTCTGGAAATGCTAAATTACCATCTTGTTCTGTATACTTCATCCAATTTTCCAACCAAGTACAAGTATGATATCCCTTTCCTATCGCCATAAATGCTGCAGGCGATCCATCTAGTGCTATTGGAGTTCCTTCTCTAATCACTATGGGTTGATCTTTACTGAATAAAGTTTTCAACATCTTTATAAGTTTCATATATCTATCTCAAATCTAGAGCTTGTATTAGTAAATAGATTTACAAATCTCACTTCTGTGTTATGCTTTTCTACTTCCAATCAAGTTATTTTTGCTGTCCAATGTCAGTGCGACTCACACTAACTAACCAATAGCAACACAGCACTTTTGTGACGTATCTTGACTACTGTTCAATACCAGCGCAGCACCTTTGGTGACGTATTCTCCACTGTCCAATACCAGCGCAGCTCTTTTCACAACAGCTGTACTCCTTCTGCTGACCCTCCCTTTACAAAATCAGTGTCAACAGTTTCAAGTCTTTTCTAACAAATAAACATAAAACAAAGCTTGTCTGCTCCCCTAAAAGAAAATCTTTAAAATATTTACCACATTTTCTAAGAGAGATCTCTACACTCCAGCAATAAAAACCTCGACCAGCATGATTCTTATTTGCTCTCTAACACTCAGAAAATTCTCGGGACTTCTCCAGTTGCGCCTCTGAAGTGACCCAAATAAACATCCACTACTTAATTCAACCAAAGTTCCCTGTATGATACTTTCAGTGCGGCGACCGCCTAGTATCGTATTACCAGCAGACAATGCACATAAAGCTTAGTGTATGCCACACTAAGACAGCCCGTAGACTTATCTCGGGATCTTAGGCCAACGGCGGACCCGTCAATTCCATTTAGATTCTACAAACCTCAACGCGAAATATAAGCACAGAACAAACAAATGTCTCAATGTCTAAGTCAGTCTGTTAACTCAGTCTTTCCAAAAACACAGTAATTTTCAATCGAACTAACCATCCGATGCAACTACCAAAACTGATGTAGCGGAAGTGTGTGGGTAAAAATATTCATCACTTCATAACCTCACCAAACTCTATAATAACTACAATAACATATTCATAATGTTGGGCCCATAAGACATTATTCCACAAGTAACTGTAACAAAGGTCCTCCAACAGATATTTGGTAGAGTTAGAAGGGATTGTGTATTTTGGAACCACGGTTATGCTATTTCGCCATGAGGATCTTAGAATGATGGAAATACGCTAACAACATAATCCATAACATTAGACAAATATTTATCTATCTCATGAATAAGGACAAAAACCCTTTTCTTTGATTATTTCTTTGTTATTAGAAAAATGAATGGTCGATCACAAAGTCTGAATAGTACACAAATGTTACAGATTATCGCAAGATGGCAAAACAGATTAAAATCCCAAGTAATCGTATTCATCAAGAATAGGGGAGAGAGAAACGAGAGAGAAACAGCAGCAGTGAAAATACTTTACCTAGTATCGGAAATTCTAATGCTCAGCGAACATTAGAGGGAAAACTATTCCCACAGCCGATAGGTATAGCAAAGCAGCACCATCAGCTCATGATGTGCAAAGTTCTCAGGAAAGTTCAATGGTTCAGCAGGTTGCCAGCCAGAGTAACAGGCATCAGCACGGCTTGCAGCTCACCACGGACGCAGGACGTGTCCCCAGAAATCTTGAGAACAAGCAGAAGAATACCTTCCCATGAAGGTCTTCATACACTGCAGATTCCTTTTCTTGGTTAACATTGTATCACTCTTCTCTCTCCACAGACATTTTTATTGGCTAAACATGATGGTGTGGCGGACTCTTGACTATGACCTAACCATACTGCTCTAAACACCCTTTGTCTAAAACATTATACAGTTTCCGAAGAAGGAGGTGGAAGTAACCTAGCTACAAATGTATCTTATTAATGAAACAGTAACTTATTAACTTCTGACTACTCTCGCTCAGTCAGGAAAGAAGGTAATAATTTCAGACAAATTTAGGTTAATATCTACATTCTTGGAAGCAACTGGTAACACGTGAAGGCCTAAGCTAAGGACAGCATTTGTCGTCAAAAATAACAAGAACAGGAGTACGTGAACACATCCCCTAATATTCTAAGGCCTACATTTATTTTAGCAAAGGAAGAATTATTTCTAAAAATCCTACACTATACTTTCACGAAGAATTATATTTTTCTTTGTCGTTTTAATTTTCTGCAGCAAAGGAGACAGAATAACACATATTAGAAAAATCCATATAAACTACATTTATTCCATTTAGTCCTCATTATTTTTCACTTCATTTCACTAAGCAGGACAATCATCGTGCTTTTGCACATTTCTCATGTTGACAGTATCCGGGTTAACGTTAGTAATTTTATCACCCGAATTTTATTACTTTAGTCTCTCTGACAGGTAGATTTCAATGAGCTGATTTTACTACGGAAAATCATGTTCTATCACTAAAAATAGGATATGCTCAACCTTTTATTTATTTTTTTATTGGCATATCAGCTCAACAAATACAAACCAGTAGAACAAACCAGCTTCGTATCAAATAAGCAACAGTCCTTTGCAAATGAGTCCACTTCGTACATAATAGTAATGATATAACGCACTACAATCGCCTCCCCAAAATCACATATATGGTGCATAGAATTCCAATGTCTTAGTATACTGACAGTATATCGGATGTGTTACAAACATATGATTGCCTGACTTGTCTTTGCCTGAGAGGGCCGGTTCTAGAGTAACACACCCCTTTATTCACCCAGACTGGTGTCTCCTGTATTATATAATAAAAATAAATGCAAGGCAATAATATAATACATCTACAAGGGTGACTACGATGCCGCTACCTCCGACGTCTCAGCTTCCCCTTGTGAGTTAGTTGTTCAAGTTAAGAATGGATCCCAGATGTTCTGGGGTCTGGAAGCTGGGTGTGACCGTATGTGATGTCCCTGACCCATTCCTTGACGGAGGGCACCCTCCGCCTACCCCAGTGCACTGCAACCTGACGTTTTGCAAATAGAAGGAGGAAGGCATGCAGTTTACGCGTGTACATATCCCAGCAGGCCTATCACTGGAGATGGATTCAGCGCCACCCCCAATATGTCGGATATGCTCAACCTTCAGTATCCCTGTAGGGTTTTTTGTAGTCCAGTGCCTAAATGAATCTGTAGTGCGTCACGTATTCTAACACTGCAGATCACAATAAAGGCAAACTTGACCATGAATAATAATGTGTAGGTTGCTCGGGAAAAAAACAATTTGGGTACTGGTCCCATGGACAGAGGATATAATTATATAATTGTATAATGTCTTTCAGTTAGGTGCATAATGCTCCAGGAATCTTTTCAGTGCAAAGTCCTGCATTGAATCTTTGAGTAGATACCATTCTTTAGGATCGGTTAGAGTGTAGTGATCTGATTTATCCAGATGCGGGTCCTGCACTAAATTGCCGTCACCGCCTATCACGACATTTCCTTGAAGGAGAGAGAACCATATTCTATTAATAACCCTGAAGAATGAGCGAATATTTCCTACAGGGGTATAATGGAGCTGAGTATCACTATACGTTTCCGTATGTTCATTTTAATGGAAATATAGCGATCAATCCAGGTCGGAGTTATTCGTACAGGATGCCCTTTCTTAACTAGGATCGCCACATGTCCTTTCTGATAGGTCTTGTCTGGTATTCCTTTTCATGTCCTTTACTAGAGTGGAGTACCTTTCTCCCTATTCGCTCTGCAGCTATTTGCATTTTGAGCTTAATAGCTGAGTTTCTTGTAATATCGGGGCTGACTGATTTGAAGTAGAGCAGTTTTTTTCTGCTTGATATAGTGCGTTAGCCCATTAACAATTCAGTAAGACAGTGGACAGATTGGAAGTCATTGAGACTTAGATCACTCGAGCAACATTTGGTCCTCTACTGTCCCACTCACCTCGAAAATAGGGGGTCGGTCTAAAGGTGGGCTCTGGGCCTTTGATAGGGCTCTTGGTCTAAGGCTGAGGGTGTATTATACCTTATGGTGGTGTGCGTGGATCATATTGTATACCAGTGCTTTAGATAAAGTAGAGATAAAGCCAGCAGCAAGTATGAATGTTTGTCTTGTTTACCTAATACAACAGAAGCCAGCCAGAGAAGAGCAGGCTCGAAAACTACCGCTGCTGTGGGTAAACATATAGACATATGATGGCTTAATGTGATCCTCATCATTATTCTCATTAATATTTAGGGTGACCTAGGTTCCATTCCTTCCAACTCAAATTTTAATAAGTCTATAAAGTTTACAACATATACATAGGCTGGTCACCCATGTGCTAATTTGAGAAGGGATCTTGACTTGTCTCTCCGGGGTTGGGATGGTGTTGAGGGTTCTGTTGTCTCAGTGTCCAGCTGGGATATTTGAGTAGCTGGGGAGAGGCCATATCAGGGTTTTGTATCCATTGCTGAGGAGCCTACGGTCTCTACGAACCTGTCCAGTTTGCCTGGTACAGTGAACTCTCTCATGTGGCCGCAATAGGTTATTAACATAGTGGCTGGCTCTGGGGGTCATTACGAATCTCTGTTTTCTAAGTCATGGACACAGGCCAGGAAATCGTTCAGTTTCTGTAGGGTCTCATCTGAGAAATCCTGGAATATGAACATCTTTAGGTTGCTGTGTTTAAATGTCCCCTTGCGTTTTGCTGCCCTGAGCACTTTCTATGCTTGATGTCAAAGGAAGCATGCCATGATTTGTCTCAGGGTTTTGAACTAGTCTGCATACGGACCCCGTGCACTCTTTGAAATTCCAGTGGGGGGTAAATGTGATGCTTGTTATTGCCTCTTTGATTTCTGACCTCCAGTTGGGTGAGTTTAGCTTACATATCCCATTGGTCCCACTCCCATTCAACTGTTGCAGCAATCGTTTGTTTAACTTTTGCCAGTCTGTCCTCTGTTTCTACCGACAGGAGTTAAACGTAGTTATGTCCGTCCTGAGAGATTACATTTTGGACAAAGTCTGTAATGTGTTTTCCTCTTTGGTCGTCACAGAGGTCGAGTGCTGTGTTCTCCATCAGTATAGCACGCAGAGCCGAGTCTTACGTCATGATGTCAGGAGTTTCACAAGTTTGGTCAGTCTGCCTGTTACTGCTTACATAAACAGGTTCTGAAAAAGGATAATGTCTCTAGTGTGTTTGCAAGAGATAATGAAAGTTTATGTGTAAAAATCTCAAGTGGACTAGGGCAATGGCTCCTAACTTTTTGACTTCTGTGCACCCCCTCTTAATAATTACTGGAATCAGGGGACCTCCACTGAAGAATTATTGGAATCCGGTGACCCCCCCACTGAATCATTATTGGAAGCCGGGGTAACGCGGCCTAAGCAATTTTGAAGAAGTGTGCCACAAAACAATACAAAATTAATGACCTATTTCATTTAATTCACAAAAATATATTTAAAAATCACAATTTCAATTTTCATAGGAAGCCTGGAGTTTTTCTAAATTCAATTAAGGCAACCCATCGTCCATACTATATTTTGGTAGATCCACTTTTACTCCCCCACGAATCAACTGAAATTTGAGCTTCCAATGTCAAATAGTTTCACATTTACAGATTGTTTTAACATTTAAAATTTTGCTTCTTCATTTATATATCTTAAATCAGTTAGGAGCCGATTCCGATCCGGGTCGGAAGGGCACTGAACGCGATCCGGCCGGAAAAACTACGAGCCGTACGCGTGTTTTCCGGCCGACTCATACAGCTGTACGAGCGAGCAAGTACAATGCGAGCTACATGAAATTCACCGACTGAGTCGTTTCCGGGTCCGAACCGCTCCGTACGTCTCGGTCGGAAGCTAACCGTATCGTGCAATGGATGCGATACATGACCGAGCCAGTACGATGCACGCGTCGGACAGCCTGTGTGAGCTGGAGTGTCCGGCTCGCAAATCATCCGGGTGGTTGCCTTTGGGGGTCCGCGTTGGACCCCCTGTCACCCGCAGCCCTACGACTCGGACACAGGGGGAGACCCATCGGTCTCCCCAACACAGGCATGTATGGTGCAGATGGCACCGACGCGTACCCACTGTAGGGGGCGCACTTGTCCCCGACGTACCCATTCAGTCAATGGGAGCCCATGTACGTGTTGTACGACCTGCTCCCATTGACTTCTATGGGAGTCCGACCGAACTGAGTCCGGCAGCATACAGCCGCATCGTACTCGCTCGGTCGGACTGCAGGACTCCGTCTCGGTCGGAAAACACTACGGATCCAGCTCGGTCGGAGTGCTTTCCGACCCGGATCAGAATTGGCCCCATAATGTTATTTAATTATCTAAGCAGTCATGGATGCCCTGAGTGGGCTTCACAGATCCCCCTGGCTCCCCAGACCACAGATTAAAACCTTTGGACTAGGGTTATGTTACCAACGTTGCCCATCTTGGGGTATCCTGCTTCTAGATTCTGCACTATTCATTGGGCTGTGAACCTATCTTTCTTCACGTAGCTCATCCAGCCAGGGCAAGTATGTAATGTCCGGGTTTGCCAGCTGTATTTATCTAAAGTAATTCAGGTGCCACCTCCTTCCATGTCTTTCTTTTCTTGTCGCTAGTAATTGCCAATAGAGGCCAGGATTATTATGTTCATTTATTCATTCCCACGTCCCTTGTAATCAATGTAGTTGTAAACTTATCTTGGGGGTACCACCTACCGTTCAGGGTTAGGGCTTTGTGTCTTAAAGTGGCCTAGTTTAGAGGTGCTCAAATGTTCCCCCTCAATAGTTGTTACCAGCATTATGCTCTCATTATATTGCGTGGAGGGGCTGTGTTAATTTGTGGGCTAAACACACCACCTTTGGGGAGCCCCACTCCCAATATGACAGCTGTGCATCTCAGTCCTCTTTCTATTTTTCTCAATTCACCACTTGTCGGCATGGCGGTCTTCTTGAAGTCCCTGTCATCTGGTGAACTTTCCCTCACCATCGGCCTTCTTGTTCGATCCTCACACAAACGCTGCCTCCAGGGAATGATGAGTACTATGCCTTTCTGAGGCTGTGGATCACCCGTAGAATGGCCATGGAATCCGGCTAGGCCGCTGCTGGAGACCTGGTGTTCTCCATGGATTTCTGGCCCCGCAAGGTTATGTTGGTGCTCAGGTGCTGAAATGGCCAGCGGTGTGCCCATCTCCGCTTCCACTTAACGGTCCCTGATCCTTATGCAGGCTGTGCTTCTCTGTTGGTGGGCCATGGTTGGCTCAGTCTGATGCAGAGTTCAGGGAAACTTCACCCTCTTCCTTGGGCTCCAGGCTCTGCCGTCCTATATGCAGGTTTGTTTATGGCTTGGAACATTGTATATATTTTACGTTCCAGGGGTGTAAAATATAGGCTGGGTCATTTATTATTTGAAAGACCTGCTGATCTTGCCTCGCCTTGCTAAGAGTCCACTGCTGCTGCTTGCTGAACCTCCCTTAACCACTTTATGGCAAACCAAAGAGGTGACCGTATTGATGTTCTGATCAGCAACCTTTTAAAGTAGTGTATATTCCATTAGTGTATGCATGTTTTGTGCCTGTATTTAGTTGGATAATCATAATAACTGCTTGTAAAGTAACTCAGTGGGTTGGCACAGCAGCTGCAGCCCAACTGAGTAAACTCACTTCATCCTAAGAGTTAAATAAAAAGATTGCATTTGAGATTGTTATTAAAAACATCTATTGCTTTGAAGAGTGCCAATAACTGTCTAGACTGACCACATTATTGTGTATGGCATTCATTGGAAGCTATTACTTTAAAGACCAGAATCATACCAACAAATCTCTTGATTTTTCTTCATTGACCATCATCTAAATCTAAACGATGTCAATTTAACCAAACTGCTTCCTATCTATGGCATATTTGGGAAAGTAATGCTTTAGAACCCTCATTCTGACTTCAGAATACAGGACTAACTCTTGAACTCACTCATCTAGACGGAGATAATGCACTGTTAGCAAGCATTCTCAAATCCTCCACTGATCATTTCAGAGCTCATGCGGCTGCCAGACTCATGATGGACATCGATAAATCAGACCATATCACGCCCATCCTAAGACAATTTCACTGCCTTCTGCCCGAGGCAAGAATCAACATGCATAACACCAATGAA
Source organism: Triturus cristatus (assembly GCF_964204655.1). Classification (NCBI taxonomy): domain Eukaryota; kingdom Metazoa; phylum Chordata; class Amphibia; order Caudata; family Salamandridae; genus Triturus; species Triturus cristatus. The sequence goes on from NC_140591.1 coordinate 1,196,785,466, forward strand.
TACACAACGGCATACCCTCTTACCTGCTGGAGAAACTGAAAATCACAGGTGGACAACAGAACACACGGAACAGATGCAGATTGGTCCTCAAAATCCCCACCTCCAGAAACAGTAAAAAAAACTCAGTCACTTATTGGAGTGGAGCTTTCGAACGCAGTCCCCGCGTGCACCTGTAAAGTGAAGGCATAGAAAAGAAACTGATAATAATTAAGGCCCCCTGTTTTCCGTTTTTACTGATTTTTACAGATAAATACAGACAGAAAAACATTTATTTTCTTGTCTGTATTCATTTTTAAATGTTGATAAAAACGGAAATTGGGTGCTTTTTTGAGTGATTCTAAATACACTTTACCATGACTGCCAGGCCAATAACTGTGTGGATTGATAGGCAAGGTTGTTAAAAAGGAAAGAAATTTTAGTAAAGAGTCTTAAATAGCAGTAGATATGCACAAGGCTGATACTGAAAGATACATAATTTCATATAAGTGCATTGATCTATCTTCCGGTGGGTGTTCATATTACTGAAACCTGGCCGGCATTCAAGCATGATTCCTTTTATATTGGTTAAATGTGGAAATATACCAGTTTGAGCTTTATTTTTTTCACAAAACCCATAATAAATATGGATAAATACAGATAAAGTTGACAAAAAATAAATATGGATAATTACAGACGGAAATGTCAAAAAAATAAATACCATAAAACCGGGAGCCCTAATAATAATCGAATCATTTGTCTTACATGTAGGTCATAGAGACATATGTAATGGGCAAAGATGCACTTCACTTGAAAGAGAGCAAATCAGAATCAAAATCTACGAAGAGAGTAACATGTAATAAAAACGTATGTCTTCTTTTATTCTTATATGATGTGTGCATTTCAATCACATAAACGGTAGGTTTAAATCACTGTTGAGTATGATGTAGTAGGAATGTCAAATAGCTCTGATACACAAGTTATGCTCACCTAATGTTTTTGTGGTGGCGCATACCAGATAATGTTTAAATATTCCACAAAAGTATAGTAATACCAGATAATGTTTAAATATTCCACAAAAGTATAGTAACATCTCAATGACGTCATTGTTTTTCCCAAAATCTATGGTAGTCAACGGTGTTACATCAAATGACCTCTCAAGGAATTGGCTTTGAATGAAATAAACATTGGCAATGCCAATCGATCTAGATTACCTTTCTATAAAAGCAAGTCCCATTGGCATTACCAGTGCATTTTTATAGTAGTCGCGATTGTCTGAAATGACATTCTGTCATTATGTGGGACTGAACTGCAACAAACTGGTTGTGTTTAAAAGTGGCTCTGTTTTCTTCGATGCAATGCTGTGTTTCGAGGAGGGCGGATGACAGTCTACCAATGTCGAAGCCAAAAGGCTCCTTTTGAGGGGTCTGACACCGAAAGGGAGGAACGCAGCAAGGCAGCAGAGATGGACATCAGCCATCCAGTCATGAGCAGGGATTGGCTCTGTGGGGTATTGTTCACATACTGTCTCCAGGCAGACAGCTGGAGCGGTCTGTAGTGAGACAGCAAAAAGGTGGACCATCAAATGGGAAGAATTTAGCAACAGTAATATTTAAGCTCATCTAAAGCTCATATAAATGCTTACTGCGTCCTATCTTAGTCTACGCTCCACGTTTCGAACACAGCTCGCTTTTCAGAATAATCAAATGTGGGAGCGCCTTATTGGTTGGGCAGAGGTCACATAAATAAGACGTAGAAAAGAAAAACAAGTCTCTCCTGTGTGATGTGCAGGGATAATCTGGCATCTCATAAGGAGAATAAATGTAGAAAGAGAGAAAAAATCCTGATTGTGGCTTGTAGCAGTCCAGCCTGAGCTAGCAGGCATGGCAAACTTGAGTTTTACTCTCCTGTATTTGCTGTGTTATGACAACTCTTGTGGATAACAACATGTCTGTAATTCTACATATTTTAACGCTCATAATGATAAAGCTTGGGGCTTTCGATAGTCTGTGGTGTTACCGCAGCAAATATCGTGTGGTTTTGATGATTTCAAGCATCAAGGAACTGCTTCAGTGCTGAATTAAATTGAGGTGCTCACCCTACAAGAAACACTCACAGGTGTTCTCAGTTAACAATGAATAACCCCTTAGATCAAAACATAGCAAGACCTAGCTAGAATCAAAAGATATTTTTGGAAACATAAATGATCCTCAATTAGTATGATTTAATCTATGTAGTTAGTGACTAAGTACTGTACTCACCCATTTCCTAGTGACACCCCACTGCTGTGTTCCCCTTACTCGGTCCATTCCAATCCTTCCAAGCCTCTGCAGGGATGGTCCGGCTGTGCTTTCAAAACCCCTACCATCGTTTCCTCCCTGATTCATAATTTCCTCACATTGCCACATGTTGTGTTGCCTTTTCACGCAATATCACTTCATGTGCTATCAGTTCCTGTAGCCTAATTTTTACCACAAGGTACTGTCAGGTCTGTGTAAGGTGACCATGCTATATTTAGTAAAATTATACGAATTTATAATTACGCTTAGTGAAGTGGATTGTGTACACAAGCAATTATTAAACTAGTGATTGTGTTTGCCTTTTATTTCTGTTGAGGAACATTTGAGTTATCTTCATTGCTAGTGTGATTTCCCGCCTGCATACACAGTTAAGAGATATATTTCTTGCGTAGTGTTCATATCTCAGGTGCATCGTCTTACCGTGTGCACAAACTACCCTGTGTCTGCTACTCCCTGGTTGAGGAATTATAACCCTGGGATCTTGGTTACTGGGTTGAACTGCCGCAGATTCCTCAGTCCCACACCATCAACCTCTTTTGCCCACAATTAACCACATTCTACGACTGGAATTCAGAATACTACCGACTTTAGGGTGGTTGTGTTAGGTGCTGAGTTTGCATGTCTAGGGACAGTTTGTGACACAATGAAAACATGCAACCTCAGGAAGGAAATATAAAGACTTTAGTAGGAAGGTACTCAGGGCTTTTAAAGGGGGCCTCAAAACGGGTCTCTATTGGGCTCTGTTTTGTGCCCTGGCACAGGTGGTCCATTTTTTTCCCAGACTGCGGTGACAGCAGGCCCATTGATGTGCTCTGCTCACACTGCTCACTTCTCACCAGTGAAGTTACGGCAGGACGTCATGCCAGGTGAGCCTTGTAGGGGAAGGAAAATCCTTTAAAGAGAGTCATTTTCTGTCTGGATTCCCCTTCTCTTTTTGAATCTCAGGAGCAGCAACATTGTCGTGGTGTCACCAGGGCTTTAAGTAGAAGCTTTTCCAATATTATATACTGTTGCTGCTTATTTATCTTATGCAACTAACAACCATTGACAAAGTCAATAGTGCTGACTTGTAGGTATGATGTTACTTGTTGTATCATATATCTGGATGCCATGACGGAAACAACAAAATACAAGTCGGGCGACACACAATGCTAAGCACAGATTTTTAGCATACATGTTTTTAAACCACGCCCTTAATTACATTGGCCACGCCCCTTTGAGAGACCCTCCCAGTTTCTTCATCCCACTTAAAGCCCTGGAGGTACTCATCTATATTGTACTCAATGATATGAATGTGTAAATCAGCTTGAAGAAGACAAGATCATTAGAGCAAACACCTCTGCCAATCATGCGTTATTTTACAAACATTACTTGGGAAATGGGGAAGAGTCAGTAAACTGGAGCCCTGAGCGGTGGTCAGGTCGGTGATCTGCGGTGGTTTGCTGCCTTCTCTGTGTTTCCACAAGCTCAACTGGGTGGGTTGTTGTCTCCAGACCATGCAGCCCTCAAAGAGGAAATGTGGCACTCAGCTTCCGACCGCAGCCACCCTCTGCCTCTTTAGCTGCACTGCCTGACCACCAATCCAGCCACTTTCTGATCACTTCTCTTTAATTTTGTGGTTCTTGTTGGTAGATAATGGCTTAGATTCGTTCTTAAAATCTACTTAAGTGAATGTCATGCTAAAGAATGGGAAAGTATCTATCACATGACCAAAACGATTTTTTTTGTAAATGCTATTTATTTAATGGTTGTCTTTGGTGGTGCATGACATCTTGTAGTTACTTTATAACTATTGTAAGTGATGGCGAGGACAATACTTTGGCGAAATATGGGAAGTCTGCCCCATTTGATATTTTGCCTATGGGACATATTTTTGCCTAGTTTTCGTAAATATGTTCCACAGTGAGCGTTTCTGCAGTTTCCATCAAAGCGCGCCCTGAATTCAATTAGTTTTCCTCATTTCGCATCATGGGAACCAGCGAAAAAACGTGAACCATGGAACCGGTACTGAAATTTTACGGATGTGGTAGCAGTGAAATACAGCCAATCAGAGCGCTGCTTGCGTTCGGGGTCATGCATGAAAAACAAAAAGCAAATAAAGTCCTTTTAGCCCTAGTAACAGACGCTAACATTAAGGGTTCTTAGATCGGAGCACGCATTCATCAATTTTATGTACAAGCCCATAACATACACCTTTCACAACTCACAGCCAAAAAAAAGCATTTCACATTAACCATTTTAAAATTTCTTACTGAACGCTTGGTGTTGCCAAGGTTACTTCACATTAACCAATACATGGGCTTAGTGGCCTAACGCCAGGAAACGGTAGCTAGTAACCAATGGCTGCTAAACCTCATCTGCACTTATGTGACATGAAAAAACAGGCCCTTGTCTTGTGTTGTCAGAGGAATTTTTTCAAGCACACCAGCGCGGATGAACATCACTCTTCCTTTGACCTCATTGTGTTCAGAGCTAGAGAGAGCTCTCCAGAGAAATCCAAGTGCAAAACGTTTCCAATTAGTACCCATTTTTCTCTACCTCCTTCAGCAGGCTTGAGAAGAACCCAATCAAATAGCAACAGACAAATTGCAAAGAAATTGAGCTCTGGGGAAATAAATATTGTGTAGGTGTAGCACAATATTTTTATGAGCGCTATTAAGAATAGATTGAACAGAGCCGGCTTGTGTTCTACGTTGTCTCTTGGGCTACTGAAGAAGTTTAGATGGCAGGTTTTGCAGATTGGTCTGGTTTGTGAAAATTGCATTGAATTTGGGCAGTCTTGGTAATTCAATTTTGCAGTCTGCATATTAGATGATGAACTGACTTGTCTTTGCTCTCGAGGACTGGCGTGGAACACCACTAATAAGATGGTGTATCGCGAGTAGAAAAATATGTATTAACTGCACTGCTTGAGACTGTGCTAGATCCTACAACTAGGATTTTGTTGCTACTGTTATAGCTGACACAGTTAATTATGGTGCTTCTTACCTCAGGGTTGTTGCTTTCAGCCCAAGAATTGATGCTCCCAATATGTACTTAAAAAACTTCGGCGCTAACCTCATGAAGTAATTTCCTATCCTCAATTTCCTGTAATCTGCACCGCGGTATAAGTGTTATAATACCAGTTGTGAGGCACTTCCTATCATGGCTTGTGTCATTGCTTGTGCAGATGTTGTCGGGCAGAGAGTAATGGGGGCTGTGTCCCTCAGAGCTGGCACCGCGACAAAAAGTCAGAGAGATAGCGACAGGCTAAGCTGGCTGCTATATCACCGGAGGAAAAGAATCTGGCCTTAGACTGACAATAATTAGACCTGTGAAAATGGCATGGCAACACCAAAAGTACCAAAGCACCTTATTTGATTATCTATATTTACTTTTTTGCTGTCCATTTTCACTTCCTGGGCAGAGCGGTTTTGAAACTAAGATTTCCTTTTTAGGTCGAGCCTGGGCAGCACATGCGCTACTGCCAGGCATGCAGTAGTAGAGTATGGCTTTGGAGCCCCGCCCACTGCCTACACGTATTTTTAATTGGCTTGTGTCATTGTACTTCGTAAAAGCTGGCTTCTGAGTCGTTATTCGGTTTGTTAGTCCCTCCTTGGTACCGCCTTGTCTGCATTTGTTACCTCCCATAACGACTGGACCTTTTACTGGTGTTGTTACATGGTCTGCTTTATTAGTCGGTGAGCACCATTTTCTTTAATGCTCTTCCTCTATTCCACCCACAACATCGCAGCACGCGCCCGATTTTATTTTAATAGTAATAAATGTATTCTAATTACAGCGCGGTCCACTTTACCTATAGTGGCCACACTTATTTAATTATTTAATATACGGCGCGCTCCGCTTTTACTTTGTCGGATGCTCTTATTTAATTATTTAATGTACGGTGCAGTCCGCTTTCACTTTAGTGGCTGCGCTTATTTAATTATTAAATTACCACCACGGGCAACTTTCACTTTAGCGGCCGCGCTACATAAGCTTTTGAAATGAATTCTTTTTTTTCACTTTAGGTGAAAGCACCATACGCGCTTTCACTTGATGTTGGCCGCACCCCTTTGTTTAGGCGCTGCTCACTGTAACCTGAATATGCGAGCAGCGTCTAAAAGAAGGGACGCAGCCATCATAAAAGTGCTCTCGCATTTGCGAGAGTTTGAGCTCTTGGCATTAAAAATAACAATGCCTTTTATATATGTGTTGCTTTTAAAAACACATAAATAAAAGGCATTATCATTTACAATGCCAACAGCTTAAATGCTCGCAAATGAGAGACCTAGTGCATTGAAAATGCTTGTTTGCTTTTTATTTGGGTAAACAGTAACATCCAGATGTGAAGCGTATGTGACAAAGTGTTGGACAGAAAAGATTAATGTTTTGAAACAATCTGCAACTCACAAAAGTTGTAGTCGAGGGGAATCTGTCCAGATACAGCCTGTAGACGCTGTAGTAGGTTTGAAATTGAGAGGAATGCTTGGGCCGGGCATTCTTCTGCAGTTATCCTTTTTGTTTGTATTTTCGTTGCACTTATGAACGCAGGAGTCAGCCGTCTTGGCTCCTGCGCCTTGCTTTATTGTCCACAGAGGTTTTCCATGTTGTGCCATATCATTTTAATTATGTTTTACACTTGGCTGTGGAGATATAGTGCAGGAATGTCCCTTGCAAAAGTTTGACTGCTCCAATGTTCTGAGAAACATTACACTGGGGCATGGTGCAGCTACAGTTTGGAAATAAAGGATCATTTGCCCCCCCCCCCCCCCCCCCCTCCCCCAGCAGGTAGAGGGGTGGGGACGAGCTTGTGCAGGAAGAGAGCACTTTGCTGCATGAGCGCAGATATTTCAAAAAGATGTTGCTACATTGATGAGAAAAAAAAATTCTAGAATGAAACAGTGCGTTCAGATACGCCATGAGCTTAATCTGCAACGAACGAAACACTCTTTTTAGGTGTCACATACAGACGCCTTTTAGTGGTTTGTTTTTTTATAATATCAATACTTATAGTGGGCTTTGGGCGAGTCTATTGCTTATCATGTGATACCTTTTTTGTCAATCTCATACCCTTGCTATTTATTCTGTGGCTTTCCTACCTCTTCATCTGTTGGTACCTAAGCTGAAGCGTAACATATACTTCTACTGAGAACTTTCCACCTTGACAGAGCCCTCTACCCCACCGCTCTGCTGTCTTTGGGTGATGCCGATGTAGTCTTTCCTCTTTCAATGAGTATGGCAGAGTGAAGAAAGCCAGTACAGTAAGACTGTTCGAATCCAAAGGGTGACACCACTTTTGGCAGGGAGGCAGCCAGAGTCCTCGGAGCTAATTTGTCTGGAAACATGTGGTGTAGGAATGTTCCACCAACAGCACTTACAGTCCATTTTAGTGGCGTCCAAGTGATTAGGACGGTCTGCCCGAGGTGCCACAAGTTTTGGGGGCAGTGACCTCCCCCCCTTGCGCAGGAATCGCCTGCTGCCCCCTCCCCCCACTCTTACATTCAGCAAACGCAGGGACCGCCACGGGCGGCACAAGGTTTAGCTACGCCACTGGTTCACTGACACAGTGTGTGCAAGTGATTACAATGAGAAATGCTGTTTTGATTATCAGGAGCCGTAGGGAGCAACCACGAGCAGCTACAATTATCTGCACATGAGGAATGTGAAGACCAAACTGAGGCTCCAGTGTGGGATCTCAGAAGTAAGTGAGTCAGAACTTTCGAAAAGTGCATCACAACGGGTAAAAGGGAATGCTGATATTGTACACTTAAAAATCAGACATGAGTGACATGTAACCCTTAACTATACCCACTGCAAACTGTTGCTGGGTCAATGGCAAAACAAGCCACTATACACAAAACAAGTTGCCCTACAGAGGATATAGAGTGCAGGTACCACACCAGAACACAAACTTATTTTAGCATAAGGCAATTTAGTTGAAGGAAATCTGGCTGCAAGAATATCTTCTTCCTCAGACAGTAAATCTAAGGAACTCGGCTGTCTTTGCTCAGTCTTGCACATGGAGATGTGGGTTGCAGAGGCAGGGGTGTGGAACCCTCCCCGTTGCTCACACAGGAGGTCCTCCTAGAGCGGTAGTTAGGTCACAAGGGCAATGTTCAGGATAAAGAGATTGTGGTACCACACACTCTTGGCCCAATTCCGGGTTGTTAGAGATCTGACATCCTTGCTGTGGTATTCCCTATACTTTTGCACTCACTCCATATTTCGGCTAAACTCGGTTTTCTTGGTGTTAGGACTCTCTGCACTTTACTCCCGCTAACCAGTGGTAACGTGCGTGTGTTCTCTCCCTTAAACATGGTAAAATTATCCTAGACCTAACTGGCACATTTCATTTAGTTATAAGTCCCTAGTAAATGGTATTGCAGGTACAGAGGGCCTGTAAATGAAATGCGACTAGTGGGCTGCAGTATTCATTGTGCCATCCACTAAATTAGCACTGTAAAACATATCTCAGGCCTGCCACTGCAGCCTGTAGTGCAGATTTAAACTGCCATTTTGACCTGACAAAAAAAACGTTTGCTGGGCCCAAAACTTATTTTTTAATACACATAAGTCACCCCTAAGGTAGGCTCTGCAGACACTTAGGGCAGGGTGCATGGTATTTAGAAAGTAGGATGTGTACTTATGTCTTACTTTTCTTGGCAGTAAAAAACTCTTAACAGTCGTTTTTTACTGTTGTAAGTATATCTCTCCTTTAGACTTCACAGTGGGTTACCTGAATACACTTAATAAGTGATAACTGCAGTTTGGGGACAAATAGAGAAATGCTTCTTCCACTCTTATAAATTGTAATTTAAAATCCACTTTAATTGTAGAGTTGGAGTTTAAGGTACTATTCTCAAAATGCCACTTTTCGAAAGTTGGTATTTTTCTGCTTAAACCATCTGCACCTTTCTGCCAGTGTTCAGGGTCACATGACTGTGAATGGCTCTCCTGAGGTGTGTTGTGTATTCTTTCCAGACATGGGGTCAAAGGGGGTTCTGGGTGTAGAAGGAATGGGTATTCTTGGGAGGATGGCTGGGGAGGAGCTGTGCCCTGCTCTGATTACACTTCAAAGGACCCTGCCTGCAGCACACACAAAGACACCTGACACCAGGCCTTTCCTTGCCAAGACAGTTTTGAACCCAAACCCAAGGGAAGTTAATGAAATTACCAAAACTAATGTAGGAGTAGGCCAGGGACATTCTCAAACACAAATACTGGCACTAGGTATAAGTGTGGCATCTCAGAACCTCTCATCACAACACCTCTGTGTTATGATTCCCAATGTACCCCAATATAGGCCTAGGTCGATATACGACCTTTTACCTACAATTTGTCCCACCTTGTTCTACTTAACGGTTTGGCGCTGACCTTTTGCCTGGTTATGTGCAGAGTAAATCGCGTGGTTTTCTTCGAAAAGCCAGCCTCACCTATTATGCACAAGGTTTCTTAGCATCACAGCAGGATTACCATCTCCTGTATAATAATTCTGTATAAGGGTCATCATTTCTGTCATCCTTGTATGACAGGCCCACATTACAATTTCAGGTAGATTCCTTGAGTGAACCATTAGGGCATATAAACTCCACATCTTTGCAGGGTAAACCAGAGGACAAGCTTTCATGCTGACACAAGACACTGAAGTCCTGCACGCAGTTCCAGCATGCAATGGTCAGCAATCCCTCGCAGGGTGTCCACTCAAGACCAAAGACGGAGTCCTTCATTCTATCCCATCAGATAATGGGGTCGGCACTTTCCTAAGGGGATTCTTGGAATTACACCAATATGCATGTTACATACACTTGGGTACACTTAGGTAGGGTTAACATCTTAGGAGTACGCCTGACTTCTGCCATGTATCGATATGCATGCATGTATTCATTGTTTTAGCACCATGGTAGAATTCTACCTTTTATTCATAGTCAATAAACTTTATTCGGTTTTTGTTATTGAAACCATAAAAGTTACACAGATACAATACAAACAATAACTTGTGACATATTCTAAAAACAGGCTCCATTGCCACACTAGGATTCATCTGAAAACAAGTCTAGATAAAAAGACTCTACATGTCCATAAAGTGCCTAGATTTCATAGTTGCCTTTAAAAACCCTACAATAAAAATAATACAATCATCCTTCAACAGTTGGAGATGCATTAATGCAGGTCTAACCTGTTTAAAATTACATTTCTTTAAAATAGGAACTAAAAAATGCCTCCTGGGGACTTCATACAGTTTGCAAGAACATAAAGTGCAGCAAGTCCTGAGGAGACTTTCCGTCGCAGCCACAGGGAGCTAGCACTTGACTTCTAGAGGCCCCCTTGGGTTTTGCTAACAGGAGATGGAAAAGATTCATCCAGAACCTGGTTAAAAGAAATTTTTCATGTGACGTCAAGGACCCCATAAGGTATGGCTCAGACAGTGGCGTCGATTTAAGCAATAAATATGCCCGAACACTCGGTTTCCGTACCTCTTCTGCATCCCGATCTGCTTGCCTCCTGCTCAAGAAGGCTGTCGTGGTTAATTCCCCATCCTCTCGTACAATAACATAAGGTTTAAAAAATAAAACCTTTTATTCACTTTATTGGTGCTTGTAATCTTATACATATGTGTCTGTTTAACGATTGTTGCTGCTAATACCTTTTACACTAGAATGACGCTGGTTCAATAAAGATTTATTGAAAACGTCCTCATCCTTGTTCTGTGTGACTCCCTGAGAATAAGTGAGCATGAGTAACTGAGCGAAAAGTACTGCACTGTTTTCACGATCCCTGAGGGGTTCGAGAGTTGTCAGGTTAAGTGGCTAGAAATCTGTTCGCCCCTTGGTAAGGGCCGTGAGCTTATTGTGGCACTGCCAGCTAGCTGGTCTATAGGCTAACATATCCGACGGGCCTTTCTGGAATCAGTCTAGACACCAGGCCCCTAGCTTATGCTATCCAAACAAACCGCAGATCCTGTTGATTTGTAGGAACAACACGACACCTGGAACTGAGGAAAATTAAGAAGGATTGTCCTTCTGTTTGAAGAAAGAAGATTGGACTGACTTACCTTGAACCCCAGCTCCTCAGAAGTGACTCCAAGGCAGTAGCGGCCGGCACTTATCAGGGGTGGAGGGGCGGCGGGCTATAGGGGGAGCAGCATGGGGGAGGTTAAATGAAAAAAATAATTAAACTTACCTGCTTGCTGCGTCCTCCTTAGTGCTCCTCCTGGTTGCTTCTCCTCCTCTGTCCAACAGAAACAGGAAGCAGCCTGGAGGCACCCCGGCTCCTCTGAGCCAATCAAAATGCTGCAATGCAGCGTTGTGATTGGTCTGAGCACCATGGCTCGAGGCTCAGACAGGGCATGGGGACTCGAGCATGTTATCCTCCCACATTGTAATGCAGTCTGGGTAGAGAAGAGGGAAAGTGCACATTACTGATTTGGGCGACCTGAGAATGCTGGCCAAACAGTCATTGCGCACTTGGGAGGGGGGCAAACCACTCCTCAGCTGCTCTGTCAGCCCCAGCCCCCCCCCCCCGCAAAGCTGACGTGCACCAGAAAGGAATAAGGTGCACATGCATCAACCTTCCGAAAAGCGAGTCCTTATTAGCGAGAAATAAGGAATCGCTAATAAGGAATCGCCTTCCGGGATGCATGTACAGATTCGGTATAATTTAGCATTTCCTTAAAAATCGCAAAAAATCACCGAAAACACAATAGCGATTCCTTAAAATAAAGAATAGCAATTTCCGAAATCGGTATTACCCAATTCGGTATTAGCGATTTCGATAATAGCGAATTCACAAAAAACGGGTTGCACAAGAAGCGGGCTGATGATATCACAACCAGGAAGTCATCCAGCCCATCCCTCATTCACAGCCCTGAGGAGCTCACAGGAGGAGGCAGAGCATACAAGCTGAGCCAAAAGACTTCAACCCTCTGAACCCATCCACACTACCTACATCCAGGATGGACAAGGATGCACCTGCCACTTCAGACATGCCCAGGAAGAGGAAGAGAAAGTTCTCTGACAGGGAACTTGAGCATCTGATCGAGGGGGTATGCCACAAGAATGACAAGCTGTTTGGGAAGCTGTCACTCAAGGTGCCCGAAGCAGAGAAGCGAAAGATTTGGCTTCGCATTAGGGAGAGGGTGAATGCTGTCGGAGTGACGCACCGCAGCATCGACGACCTTAAGAAGAGGTGGTATGACCTCAGGAAAAGGGCAAAGGAGCGCATTGCCGAAAGGGTCAAGGAAGCAGCTGGCACAGGAGGGGGGCCATTCAGAGTACCTGCCAACACTGCCCTGGAGGAGCTCGTTGAGGGGACCATTGAGCCAGAGGCAGTCGTCGGAGTAACCCAGATGGACACCTCCAGGGCAGCAACCACAGAACAAGGTATTGTATACCCATGCCCATCCCCCCAGGTCAATCACAGTGTGCAGGGAGAAGTGCATAACACATATGCCCTCACATTAGTATTGCATCATGGGAGTCGTAGTCATGTTAGGCAAGTGTGCATGTATGATCATCAATGCACAATAAATGAGATCAGCAGTACAGGCCCAACAGAGTGTCAAAAAATTTAATTTATTGTAGGAAATAAATGCGGAATGACAAACAGATGTAGTCACAAAATAAACTAACAATGCACTGTTTCACACACAGATGCATCTCCGGTGGACTCTGATGACAGTGAGCGCCTCATCATCTCCGAGACACCGGCAGATACCTATGGTGAGACTCCGCAGGAAGGTCAATCCACACCACCACCACCGACAATACCACCCCCACCACCCCCACCACCAGCGACAATACCACCACCACCACCACCGACAACACCACCAAGACGCAGGGCACATGTCCCCTCCCTGCAGGTGATGGATACAGACCCGAGTCCAGCACCCACAAGTGCCCACAGTCAGACACGTGTCACACCGCCAGCTCCACCACCAGCACATGGCCGAGTCACACAGCGGCGCAGGTCCATGCACAGTACTGCCGAACGACCCGAACAGCCAAGGAACATCTATGGTGGTGTAGAGGCCCAGATGCTGCGTGTTCAGCGCCTGCAGGGGAGACACATGGGAACAATGAACCTCAACATCTCCAAACTGGCAAAACACATGTGCACTCTGACAGACGCTGTGCGGCACATGACCACAGTTGTGGCTGAGGGCAATCGGGACATCAGTCAAAACCTCCAGGAGCTCACCCGTGCCATCCGTGCAGGACAACACAGCGAGCGCAGGAGGCATAGGCAGAACTTGCTCCGTACCACTGCATCTACCAGGGCCATCACAAAGCTCTGCTATAGCACTGCAGTTTTGTCCCGCTGCTCCGTGGCACTGCAAGTGGACCTCGGCCATTACTGTGGGGATGTGGCGAAGTCCTTAGGCCAGGTGACCACTGCAGTGGAACACTTGTAGTCAGGGACATTCAGTGGCAGCACCTTGGGCGGGGAGGAGGGCAGTGAGGCCGCATTTAGTGTGAGCGGCGTGTCGGTGCCGGAGACCTGCATCAGGAGGCGCAGTACGCGCAGCTCCACAGCCACAGACACACAGCGTGGTGAGGTAGAGGAGATACGCGACAGGAGGCTGGGGGTACGTGGGAAGCGCCACTAGACATTCAGTCCTGCATCTCTGTCCATGGTGGTGTAACCATGGGCCACTTGAATTTTGCGTTATCACTCCCGTGATGCCAACGGTTATGTTTTTCGCAACAATGTGTGGAAGCACTGTTATTTTGTCTAGTCAGGTTACATCACTTTCACAAGTGCTCATGTGAAGTAAAAAGTAGCACTCCAAAATATATAGTCATGGCTCATTCTTACCTGGCTCTGAAATGATGTTGGGTGATGTATGTCTGCCTCCTTTGACCTTCAGCTGTGTTTGGCACGTGTGACTGTCGGTGTTGTGCGGGTGGTTGGTCATCCCGATAGTTGTCGTTTCTGTCCACCTCAATGGGTATCCCCCTTCTGGTTGCAATGTTGTGCAGCATGGCACATACTGCTATGATCCTGCAGCAGGTGTCTGGTTTATATTGCAAAGCACCACCAGTCTTATGTAAGATCTGGAAGCGACTCTTCAGGATCCCGAATGTTCTCTCAATCACATTTCTTGTGCTAATATGTGCCGAGTTGTAGCGTTGCTCCTGTGGTGTTGCTGGGTTGATGTAGGGGGTGAGGATATATTCCCGCAGGGCGTATGCACTGTCACCTACAGGGGGGAAGCAAAGGCTTAGCGGCAGTAATGATGATACATGTGTAATACTGATGTAATGAATAGGTATGAGTATGTACCAAGCAGGAGTCCCTCTCCGAATTCTCCATTGAGCAGACGCCTGTGGATGCCACTGTGTCTGAATATATATGAGTCGTGTGTGCTCCCTGGAAATTGTGCCACTATGTCCGTGATGTTGTGTTTGACATCGCACACGACCTGCACGTTGATGGAGTGATAGGACTTCCTGTTACGGAAGATGTACTCATTGGCTGAGGGGGGGACAGATGTGGACATGCGTGCAGTCAATGCATCCTATGACATGGGGGAATTGGGCCACCTGGTAGAAATCCTGTTTGGTGTGGTCAATCTGCTGTGGGGTTGTGGGGAAGCTGATGTGGGTATGTATCATTGTCAGCATGGCATCTATGAATTTACGGAAGAAGCGTGAAAGTGCGCTTTGTGATACGCCTCCCGCTACCGCTATGACGCCCTGGAAACTTCCAGATGCCAGTAGGTGCAGGCTGCATAGGACCTGGACCTGGACCTGGACGTGCGCAGGAATGGCATTGGTCCTACGTGTCTGGTGCTGCATTAGTGGTTCCAGATCAGCAATTAGGTGCATTATCATGGCACGATTGAGACGGTACTTGTCATATACTTCATCCTCATTTTGGCCCAGCAATGTAATGCACACTCTGAATACCCTCTCCTGGATCCTCCTCCTCCTGCGCTGTGCTGCTACATTTATTCTCATCCTCCTTGCAAGCACGTAGAGGGCTGCCATTTTGTAAAAGGAAACAGAGTCTCCAGGCCCATTTATGAAGGCTTTTCGATTGTTTACACCTGTGGTACACTTTGGCTTTTTAAAAAAATTTTGGGGTGTGTCTGCAACTTTACCTCCTGGTTCTGATTCCCCTTATTCTGCTCATGCTTAATAGCGATTTTGAAGCTTTTCGGTATTAGCAATTCTTTATTTGCTAATCGCTAATGCCAGGCGCAATTTGTGTTTTCGCTATTACCGATTTTTTTTGCGATTCTTTATTTTTTCGCTATTGGGGTTGATGCATTGGAATTGGTTGTTTGCCACTCGCTAACGGACGATTTTAGCGATTCGGTATTTTAGCGAGGAGATTTTTCCTTGATGCATGTGCCAGAAAAATAAAATGATAATAACTGAGCGCATCTGGATTTTTGATGAATCGTCCCTGTGTGCCAGGCTCTTCATTGATGGACTCCAGCAGTAAGGAACAGAGACTGCATGTCCGCAGATCGACACATCACCTCCTCTCGCAGTAAGGAACCAACGCATCACCTCTCTTCTCAGTAAGTAATATACGCCTCACCTCCCCTGCACAGCAATTAGGAACCAACGTATCACCTCCACTAAGAGTAAAAAATCAATGCATCACTTTTCCTGGGAATATTGAATTGACGCATCGCTTTGCTTTTCCGGTGTCTCATCTGCGTCCCAGGTACTTTGTGATAAAAGTGAAGCATCCATAGTTTCCTATGGACTAAACTCTTTTGAACATTTTAAATGTGATATCTTTGTTTGTGTATGTTAGATGTTTGTCGTTTTGGTCTTGTTTTATTCAGATAAATATTGAATATTTTTCTGAACTGGTGTGGTGTCCTTTTGTAGTGTTTTCATTGTGTTACTATGTGTGTATGTACAGATGCTTTACGCATTGCCTCTGAGATAAGATGGCTGCTCTTGCCAAACTAGGAAAGGGAAGACAAGGGGTTTCTTGACTGTCTAATCCCCTTACCCTGATTAGAATAAGGGTCCTTAATTGGACAGGGTGCAAACCACTGCCAACTAGAGACCCCCATTTCTAACAAGTGATATGGAGAGTGGTGAAACAAAAGTAACTGAATTTCATAAATGGCTTGATACCAAAGGCCCCTACCTGCATTTTACCATGATGATGAGCAGAGAAAAGTTGATGTTCGTAGACAGAAATGCCCTCCTGTACTTAGAAAGTCACCAACTGAAGGTCCTAGCAGACAATCTTCCAATACGCCAATTCCTACATAGCAGGAGAAATGGTGCAGACATAACTACAACGTTACCCAGAAAGACTGATTATGAAAGCAGAGACGTGCCAGAAATAACAATGGAGATGCTCTTCTAGATGCATAACTAAAACAAAACTAGAATGATTTGTGTGATCACTTCCACCTTCCAGTCCAGTCAGCTAAAAAGGATAGTTAACAAACATAGACACATCTTCAGCATAAGCCACAAACAGTTGGAAGAACCTTAATTCATTTAAAAACAAATTCATAGTACACACTACCCACACTACACACATACCGAAGAAACTGACTTGGCATTAGTCACTTCTTGGGAATAGAAATACTGCACTATTTTTAACAGTTTGTATGTGATTTATAGAGTAGCATGTCCTTGTAATTTACATGATATAGTGCTGACAAACCACAAAAGCAAGATTGAAATTTTAGAACACTAAACTAAGTCATGTGCACTTAATTTAATTAACTAACAAAAAGTTACCCATTGCAGTAGGGCAGAAACACCAGCAGAAGTATTATATTAGACTGCAATAGAACACTTAGGAATTCAATAATTGAAAATCACACAACTGAAATTTTGCTGGCCAAGGAATAGAAATGGATAAACAAATGTTCATCACATAGGAGGGGACTAAATGATGAGGTTGATTGGAACGCGCTAGCTTGTCAGGATCGGGTCCACATAGTAATTTCTGCTCCATGATCAAGAGCTCAGTATAATAACCTGAAGAGTCATATGGAATGCCATAAAGATCCAACACATTTTGACTGGATATTTGAAGAGAAAGTTTTTAATGAGTGAATAATAATTATCTGAAAGAAGTTTATTCTGATGGGAACTACCCATTAACAATGTTGACTTGGAAGCAGCTTCACTACACAGTGACATCACAGACGTTTTTGCCAGTCACATGGTCACACAATGTTTTTTATAGCAAAAACTACCAAACCATTTGTTTTTATTGAAAGAAAAGCTTATTAGATGGGCTATAAGTTCCAGTGTTTTCAGTATACTTTCACTTATATAAAGACTGTAACGTGTTGACATCACTGCAATGTTGCATCAGCTACATAGACATGCCCCACATTGACTCACATAAATCCATAATGACATCATCACATATGGCTTGTGACTCATAATTTGCTTACATGCCCCGGAGAGACTCCATAGAAGATAGGGATGATTTCATCTGACCTAACACAGTTGTGGAGAAGCAGTGCAGGTAAGGTGGTATGTATATATACTGCTGAAAAAGTATGATAAATCCCCTGCATTTGAACTAACACTGCCATATTTGAAACTGACTGTAAATTTGCTAGGAATGTATTCTTGCTGTACAATAGGATAATATCACAGCTTCGAGGTGCTTGCATTCTGCCACCTGACAGTTGAGTACAAAATAAAAATATGTTAAGTGAGTGCTCTAAAGAATAGAAGGACCGTTCATGCTATTGTGTTTTCACTTGTGTGGGGTGTGTGCCATTGCGCCAGGTAAGCTAAACCTACAATGGGGATCATCCACACAGAGAAAATGTAGTTAAGTTTTTAACACATTAATGTGGAGGCAGAAACAAATTGACCTCATCTATGGACAGGAATGGTCATTACAACTCATGCCTATAAGCTCTTTGTTAATCTTGTGGTAGGAAGGGAAACAGAATAAAAAGCATTATCTTAAACTGCAAACAATTTAGCAGAATAAACCTCTCAGAGATACAGTGCTAGCATTTGTACTCCCCAATACCACAAAAATTAAACTAACTTTGGAGAGCGTGGAGAGCATGCCTAGCAACGGTTTTTTGTTGTTGAGGAAAACTCCTATGATGAAGGGTGTCACCTAGTGTAGGTGAGGAGTTTGTATCCGTTTCTAAGGGAAATATAACTTTGTAGACCTTCTGGAAATCTAAAATTTGTTTTAGGCTAAAGTTCCTTTTGTCCAGGGGCGGTTTCTCCATTAGGGCTCTGGGGCTGCGCTGCTTGAAAATTCCTACAAGTTTACCACAAAAAATATTAATTGGATCAATGTATTTAGAGATGCGATCATATCTCTAAACAGATTGATGTATTTAAGTCTGGGCTGTGTGTCCAAGGCTGCCTGCCGTGCTTCACTTTGAAGCAAGAGATGGAAGCCAGGCAGTAAATCAACTTTCTGCAATGTGATGCACAACGAAGGGCTTATCTTAAGACCTTCATTGCCATTGTAGTCTATGGTGGTTTTCACTGTAGCAAAACCAAAGGAGATGATGGATGGAGTGTTGGACATTGCAAGCACTCACCCCCAGTCAACTGATCCGGGTTTAATCCATCATCATTCTTTAGCTCACTCCGCCACGCAAGTTCAGACATGGCTATATGCAAATCAGTCTGACCCTGTGCATCATGGGAACCATCCAGCCCGAACTACCAAGCCATGTCTTCCCTTGACCGGAAACAAGCATCCTGGGACCGGTTTCTGGCTAATCAGCCATCATCAGCCAGGCTACCTTGAATCCAGTGGCAAAGTGAGCAAGGGACCCACGTCTGGGCATACCCTGCCAACTTAGGGCGAACAAAGCAAAACCAAAGGGGATGATGGACGGAGTGTTGAACATTGCAAGCACTCACCCCCAGTCAACTGATCTGGGTTTAATTCATCATCAATCTTTAGCTCACTCCGCCGCCCCAGTTCAGACATGGCCATATGCAAATCAGTCCAGCCCGAACTGCCAAGCCATGTCTTCCCTGGACTGGAAACAAGCATCCTGTGACCGGTTTCTGGCTAATCATCCGTCATCAGCTAGGCTAGCTTGAATCCAGTGGCAAAGTGAGCAAGGGACCCACGTCTGGGCATACCCTGCCAACTTAGGGCGAACAAAGCAAAACCAAAGGGGATGATGGACGGAGTGTTGAACTTTGCAAGAACTCATGCCCTTTGGGTTTGCTTTGTTCGCCCTAAGTTGGCAGGGTATGCCCAGACGTGGGTCCCTTGCTCACTTTGCCACTGGATTCAAGATAGCCTGGCTGATAAGGGTTATGAACCCTAAACCGGTCCCAGGATGCTTGTTTCCGGTCCAGGGAAGACATGGCTTGGCAGTTCGGGCTGGACTGTTCCCATGAGGCACAGGGTCAGACTGATTTGCATATGGCCATGTCTGAACTGAGTGAGCTAAAGAATGATGATGGATTAAACCCAGATCAGTTGACTGGGGGTGAGTGCTTGCAATGTTCTACACTCTGTCCATCATCCCCTTTGGTTTTGGTTTTCACTGTAGGCCAGTGACTCAGTCAGCATCACGGTTTCAGGCGTTGGAGTGTCCATCTCTGTGTGAGGCCAGACGTCTATCATTCGCAGGCATAGATTCCTCCTTTTCCCATTCATCACACGGTAGGACTAGATGCAAGCACATGCGATTTGGAGTCTTGTCCTCAGTAGTGGTAAGTGTTATAATGCTAAGGTTCTGTTATGTATATTGTGCTGAGACCCCTGGTTACGCTAACCTCCCCCACTGTGACACACCAGTCCCTGGCTGCAGGTTGCTGGCCCCTTTAGAAGTTGAGCTGCTGTATTTGTCCCCCCACAAAATTAATCCCAAATACATGCATTGTTTTTGTTCTCTTGTGAAGTTGATCCACATATCCGAGTAAAGCGCAAAGCGAAAAATATGTGCTTATAGTAAAGACAGATAGGGCCCGATTCACAGAACTAACATAAGACAAAATCCTAAACTTACTACTTTTGGTATTTACAGAAGTTAGGATTTTGTCTTAAGACAAACTTAAGACAGACTTAAGACAAACTTAAGACAAAATCCTAACTTGTGTGAATACCAAAAGTAGTAAGTTTAGGATTTTGTCTTAAGTTAGTCCTGTGAATCGGCCCCAGAGTTACATGTGGTATGGCATTAAAACTAGTACTATCTTCATGCCCTTAACATTAATGCCAAAAACATGGAATGATTTACGAATAATCAGTGTTAAAACTTTAAGGTAATGCATGTGAGTGAATTAGTTCCTCTTTTATTTCACGTTTTACTTAATATTGCATTCCCCAAGACTGTTAGCTATTTCATCATGTTGTGTTTCTTTATTTTTTTCGTGCATCTTATTATTCTTGCATAGTGCATACTTTGAGTCATGCTAGGTGTTGGACTTGGCCCTTCTGGCCGGTTCACCCCGAAACTTTTTGCTTAAAATGGTGACTTTGTTTAGTGATTTTAGTGACTTCTGCGCACTTTACCGCTGTGTCCCAGGGTAAAGTGCGTGCGTGTTGTGAGGTTGGCCTGCCCTCCCATAGGAATGCATGGGGGAATGTATGTGTCCCGGTAGTTCCTGATGCGTGGGGTGTGCAGGCCCGTGTTTGGTATGTGCGGACTCGTGGGAGTGAATGCTGCGCGTTGATGTGTGCAGCGTGCATGTACCTGGTGTGGAAGTGCCACTTCTAGAAGTGGGCACTTCAGTGTGCAGTCTGAAATGTGTGGCTTGTCTGGCGATTGGCTGGTGAGGTCAGGTGACGGACTAGGGAATTCCCCAGAGTCAGGAGGAGTCACCCAGTGGTGAATGGGGAGTTAGCATGTTGATGGCTGGGGAGGAGTGTACCTGGGTCCTGAATAGGACAGGGATCCCCCCACACAATGCTGGCGCCGGCCCCTGTGGTGCGTCTAATGACCCTAGCCCTGCCAGTGAATAGGGAGAGGGGCTGAGCAAAACAAAGTGCTCAGGAACCGGTTGGAACTGGTTCGCCCCTTCCCTGCACCTTAGACAAAGGATTTGACTGTATAAAAATGGGGCTGTGTCCCCACAGAAGTTGTTCTCTTGCAGGATCCACTTGAGGGGGGGCCTGCTGCTGCTGGGCGCCAGGAGAGACCGCCACTGGGGACTGCCTCCCTGCTGGAGGGCCCTGTGAGCTGGCTCTGGGCCCAGCCTTTGCCCCCTGCTCTCTGGAGGACCTTTTTGTTGCTGAAACATTGCTTGTAGCGCCTGGGAGCGCTTTCTGGACTTCCTAACGCTGGGCGCGCTGTTTTCCTGGACTGGCTGTCTCTCAGAGCCTGGGAGCGCTCGGAGGATCCTTTGTAGCGCTGCGAGCGCTGGCTCACCTTGTAGCGCTGTGAAGCGCTTTTGATTCGGCTTGCGGGTGCCCACCCCGCTTATTTGCGTATCGCTGCGGCGGGTGCCTACCCCGCCGAGGATTGCATTTACGGAGGGAGCCCACCCCTCTAATCACCGAGATCACCGCTACAGCCCGGTTCGTGACCGGAAGTCAGGCAAGCCTGGGGGCGGGCCGCCGGGACAACCGGAACTGAGAAGAGGAGGGCGGGAGCCTACCCCGCCTCTTACCGAAGCGCCGCGGCTGCTTAACCCCCGGAGCAGGCAGGAGCCTACCCTGCGCCCCGGGGTACTTAGGAAAGTGACGAGGACGGCCGGAGCTGGAGCGGAGGAGGGCGCGAGGCACATTGTCGGTGCCTGCCCCCCTCCGTGTCAAGAAGCAGCCCCGGAGTCCGCCGGAGTAGAGAGAGAAAGCAGCCAACGCGGGAGTCCCCTGCAGACAGCCTGGTGAGTGATTGCGAGGGCTGGGGGACTCCGCGCACTTGCTGGGGAGGGCGGAGGCAGTGCTCACGAGCCCAGTGAGGCTCCAACGGGTGGCAGTGCTCACGAGCCCAGTGAGGCTCCAACCCGGGGAGACAGTATTTCCCGAGCCTGTGAGGCTCTCAAAGGCAGTCGGTGCGGTAGCTACGAGCCCCGTGAGGCTCCACCGGAGGGGCAAAGCATCGCTTCTCGAGCCCAGTGAGGCTCCAACGTTGTGCTGAGCCACGAAGGCTCTAGGGGGCATATTTTAAATGGTCAGAGCCCAGAGAGGGCTCCAGAGGCACGCAGAGTGCCTGAAGTTCGTTTTCCAGCTGCCCAGCACTTAGTGGGCAGCTGCCACGTTTAGGTGGGGGACCATTCTTGTTCTAGTCTGCGCAGCTGGCGCAGCCTGACTTTGCTGAACGCAGGGCGTCCTAGCCCCTTCCAGGCCAGTTGGCCCAGGGACTGCCACAGGTGGTGGCATAGGGGTTTTGCGCAATTGTGTGTTCTTTCCTTGCACCTCTGAATGTGTTGATGCATCATGTGCCATTGCTTTTACACCTCTGAATGTTTTATGCATCATGTGTGTTCCTTCCGTGCACCTCTGAATGTGTTTTGATGCGTCATGTGCCATTGCTCTACACCTCTGAATGTTTTAGGCATCATGTGTAACGTTCTATTACCCCTACAGGTATTGTGATACGTAGGTGGTTGTTGCTTTCTCCTGGTACAGGTGGTGCTAGTGAGGTTCTAGTCCCCTGCGTGACAGTCTCCTAAAGTAGTTAGGGTTACGTAGGTGGTACTTCCCCGATACCAGTGAGTACTGGTTGTGTGCTATACAGTTTATTTTTGTGCTACAGTGATTTTATATATTTATGTGCTAAATATCTAAAAGTGCCAATTCCTGACAGTGGCCCAGGTGGCCCTGTCTTGTACATAATCCCTTGTAAATTCTGCCCGTGCCTGTTGGCACATTGTAAAGTGTGTGTTTTTATCTAATGTGTTGTGTATAATACAAAGGTTATTTTTATAGAATACCTTGTGTGGAGTTTCCTTTGTGGTGGGCCTTGGGTGTTGTTGCTGGGTGCGCGCGCAAACGCTTTACACATCGCCTCAGAGATAAGCCTGACTGCTCGTGCCAAGCTACCAAGGGGGTGAGCAGGGGTTATCTTTGGCGTGTAACTTCCTTGCCCTGACTAGAGTGGTGGTTTCTGCCTGGCTTTGGCGCAAGCCTTAGCCAACCCGAAACCGCCAGGTCTAACACTAGGTGTTTATGAGGGGCTTTGATTGAGAGCTCTGGTGCTGAAGGCAAAGCAAAGTGCCTGTCGGTAGGCTGGCCTCTCTGCAGAGCAGACAGAACAATGGTCATGTATTTGTAGTCCAGTTGTGTGTAAAGGGGTACACATATGTCAAAATATTTACAAGGCAAAAGCAAGAGAAAATAAAGTGCATAAATGATAAGTGAAGGTGATTCGAGCAAGTGCATTTGGGAGAGAGTGAAAAGAGGGTGCCGAAGAGGTAAGAGACAAGGTTGAAGATGTGGAGATTGACGAGATGTGCAGAGAAAAAGAGCATACATATTTGACTTAAAGCGAATATATCTGAAGGTCTATACTCCTACCATAGGCCTCAAAATTTTAATTCACATTCTCACAATTTCAGAATTGAAACATTTCCAATGTTATTTTTTATTTATAACAAATTATTGCTGTTACTCATTTATCTTAAACAGCTAACTATTGACAAAGCCAATAGTACTGGCAGGTTTTAGGTGTACGTCAGTTGTTGTGTTATATATCGGAATGCTATAACATCTCATAGAGAAACCAAAATACTGGTTGGGTGGCCCACTATGGGAGTCACAGAAATGTATTTTACATGTTCACTTTTAGAGAGCTCCCACTTTTTTTCATTCCATTGCAGTCTACAGCTGTAGGTGCTTCCTGAAGCTTGGTTAGAGCATTTTCTTTCAAAGTCGATGCTGTAAGCAATGCAAGACACTGGGCAAGCACACACTTTAAAGGGCCTGAAGTTGCAGCACTGTATAATTAGGGCAGTAGGATATGGGGCAGTTTTTAATGTGTTTCATATTTCAAGACTATACATTTCCACTGGTTTATAAACCCTGCTTTCTCAGTAAATTCATTTGCTTTATAATGCACCATGTGCCGCTCTTTTTTCAATTTTTTTCTCAAGAGGAAGACCCACCCCACTCAGCCCCGGAACCAGAGTTTGCACATTAAGCCTGCTCGCTCGTAAGTCATACTCAACTTTTATGCCTGCCACTTTCAATGTCACCAGCCACCACTACTTTTGTCATTCAAAAGATTGGTTGGGTGAATGTACTTTCTGTTCCCTAGTCTCCAATTCACTCCATAGCTAACTATGCTCTTTTAAGTACCTGCAAGTAGTCCTCTGTGTTACTTTTTTTTTTTAAACATCTTTTTATAAACAAAATATAGCTTTCCATGTAATAAGACAATACACATAGCAGTGGGTCAGTTGAGTGGTGATAGTACAGTTACAGCAAATGTCATACCCTTAGGCCAGTAATACTCCGAGACACTGCCAGTGGACCCCCAACCCCCACCCCCGGAACCCCCACAAACCATACCCCTAAATCAATTAATAAATCCCCCCCTGAAAGCCATCCATGCCTTCAAGACTTTTTCCCATTTACGAGGGCACACCCTGCTCTGGTACACCACATGTTCTGCTCGCTGACACCTATCAAGGCCCCTTTGCAAACCTTCTATCTACGGAACCTTTGCGGCCCCCCACAGTCTACATACATTTCGTTTGGCCCCCACCCTGGCCAGTACCAACCAAATAGTAGCCCATTTGGGCCACACTACCTCCTAAACCATCTGGCGTCTAACGGGACCTCGGAGCCCACCACCTCAGACATAACCCGTGCAATGGCTTCCCAATACCGCTGCATCAATGTCACGCCCACAGGATGTGAAAGAATGTCCCAGTCTCATTGCAACCCCTCATGCTCTTGTCCGACCCACTAAACCCGATTCGATGCTGGACGGTTCTAGGGACATAGGAACGATGGATAATTCGGAGCTGAACCAGGCAAAACCGAGCCCTGACCACTATCTCTCTGGGGCTCTGTAGGGCCTCTGCCCAGTCATCATCTTCAAGGAGCCCCACATCAGATTCCCAGGCTGCTCGTAACAGTCCCAGTGGATCGGGCGTGTTATTAATTAATTTCTTATATGTGAGTGAGATGGCCTTGTCCACCATGGGATTGAGTAGGAGCCTATCTTCTAGCGGAGAATACTCCGGCAACCGCTCCCCCTCTTTGAGATGGCAATGCAAGGCATGCCTGACCTGCAAATATTTTTAATATTCTCCCCGCCCATCTGATATTCCGTCTGCATGGCCGAAAAGTCGAGCATCTTCCCCTGTTTCCAAACATCCCCCAGCAGATCTATCCCAATGGAACTCCACCCATGAAGGCCCTTCAGGCGCGCAGTCTCTGACAAAAAGTACCCTTCCCATAGTGGGGTTTGTTCCGTGAGCCTAGCTTCCCACCCCATCATCTTTATTGCCTTCCGCCACGCCGAGCTACCCGATATGCAGGTTCTTCGGTAGGGGAGAAGACCCACCCATTGATGTTGACCAGTTGCGTCACCCAGTAATATTTCCTGAGGTCAGGTACTTCCAACCCTCCCTCGTAAACCCCTAGTTGCAATTTGCATAGGGCGATTCTGGGGCTCCCGCCCCCCACAGCAATGTGCGCTGCACTGCTTCCACTGCGCGGAAGAAACTCTCCGGAACCACGATGGGAGTATTCTTGAGCACATACAGCAAGCGCGGCAGGGCCATCATCTTAAATAAAACTGCATGACCCATGAGTGACACTGGTAGGCCCCGCCAGTGTACAACATCCTGTCTCAATCTGTCCAGTTGAGCATGGACGTTCAGGTGCATAAAATACGTGTCAGACTTCGTAATCCATATTCCGAGGTATTTGAACGAGTCCCTGAATGTCAGGTCTGCACTAGCCGATGTCAGCACCGGTGCCTCCCCTGCAAGTACAAATACCAGGGACTTGTCCTAATTGACATGATAGCCGGAATAATTTCCGAAGATTCTAAGAATATGTATAAGTCCGTGAAACGTTTGTCTGGGGCAATGTGCATAGAGCAGGACATTGTCAGCATAGAGGGAGATGCGCTCCTCCCAACCCCCCCTGTATCAATACCCTGCACCATCGGGTCGCTTCACACCGATGACGCCAGCTGCTCAAGGGCGACCACAAACAGGATCGGGGACAACGGACACCCCTGTCTAGTACCTCTACTAAGGAGAAAGACTCGGGACATAGTCCCGTTCATCCTGACCCACCCCCTCGGTGCCGTGTAGAGAAGTCGAACCCATGCCCGGAAATCAAACTTGGTCAGGACCGCAAAGAGATACTTCCATCCTACACTATCGAACGCCATATGAGCGTCGAGAGACAAAAGTGCTGCCGGCGTGTTCGGGTGTTGTGACACCACATGCATTACACCATAGAGGCGTCGTAGATTCAGCCTGGTGCTCCTATGGGGCATGAAACCGGACTGATCCGGGTGTATCAGGGATTGAATGACAGGGCCCAGCCGATTGGCCAGAACTTTTGCGAGCGCTTTGGCCTCAAAGTTAAGCAGGGAGATTGGTCTGTAGGAGCCGCATCTCTCCTGTGGCTTAACCTGTTTGTAGATCGTGACGATAGTTGCCGTACGCAAATCTTCTAGCTGTCGTCCTGTTGCTCGCACTTCATTAAACATCTGCAGCATGAACGGGCCATCGTACCTGCCACACATTTGAAGGACTCAGCCGGGAACCCATTGGGGCCTGACGCCTTACCGGCTTGTAAGTCCTTGATAGCCCCTTCGACTTCCTCGACGGTCAGGTCTGAGTCCATAGTTTCCCGCTCTTCCTGTCCCAGCGTCGGCAATCATATATCTTTGAGGAACTGGGTGCATTCCTTCTCATCCCTTTTGGTCTGTGCATGATAGTACTGCGCAAAGGCCTCCACGATCACCTTACCCCCCTGCCACATTGTGCCGTCAGGGGACTGAATGTCAGAGACCCAATTCCTACTTTTGTCCCTCCTCTCAAGCCATGCAATCATCTTGTTCGCTTTGTCCCCCAGATCGTATATACGCCGTTGCGTCGCTATCGCATGAGCACACGCCTGGTTCTCACCCAAATCCCCGAGTTCCCTCTGCTTAAGTCCGAGGACGTGCATCCGCCGCGCCTCAGACCCCGAGTCCCCGTCCCTGTCTGCCTCCAGCAAGAGTATTTCAAGTTCTAAGTCATCGCATTGCGCCCGCTTCTCCTTGCGTCGGGCCCCCACCTCCGCCTGGACAAAATCCCTGGACACCGCCTTATAGGCCTCCCATAGCACACAGTGGGACTGCACGTTCCCAACGTTCTCGGTAAAATATTGCCCCATGCGCTGTTGGTACCTCTCTTGGAACTCATGGTCCCTGAAGAGGTAGGGATCCAAACGTGGGGGAACCGACCATTCTCTCTCAGGGTCCCACAGGTAGGTCTCCACCAGGGAGTGATCCCAAATACCTCTGGCCCTATGGCAGCTGTCCCTAAACAAACCAGCCGAGGCTGCATGTGTAAAAATGTAGTCTAGGCGAGAGCCACTGCCATGAGCCGCAGAAATGTGGGTGTATTGCAGTGTATCATGGTTATGTGCTCTCCAGAGGTCCACTAACCCCAACGCGGTCACAAACACTGTCAATGGTTGCGCGCCCTGGGTTCTGTGCAATGTGGTGTCCCTGTCAAGCTCCTGTGATATCGTCTCATTCATGTCCCCTCCCATGATTAGGACCCCAGATGGCAGGTCGAGCAGGAGCTTCCCGAGGTCGGGAAATGTCCCCCCCATGCATTCATGGCAGAATATAAACAGATCCGATGTTCAGGGTGACTCCCTCCCACGTCCCAGTCAGTGCCACATACCGACCCAGGGGAGCGCACCACATCTGTCGCACTATCAAAGGAAGGGAGCTCTTGGACAGAATCGCCACCCCCTTGGAACCAGAGGTAAAGCCAGCATGGGCCAGCAGAGTGTAACCAAACTAGTTTAAGACAAGGTACTTGTTACCCTTTAGATGTGTCTCCTGAAGGAGTACTATGTCTTGGGAGTGTCTGTGGAGGTATTGATGGACCATGGTATGCTTAATCTTGTCCCCTAAACCATTCACATTCCACAACAGTACCTTGAGACGCTTAACCCTCTGTGCAGCCATCCATAGAATGTATTCTCGTCCCACTCCCGCCCACCCACCACCCTTGCTGCCCACAACCACCCTGTCCGCATTTGCAGACCATGAAAAGCAATAAATACTGTTGCAATAAAAAAGAAATCCCCTGAACAAACATCCACCCCCCAAATCCCTCGGCCCTGAATCCCCACCCTGCTGTGTGGGCTCAAAACTACCCACATCCCCAACTAGCAGAGCGCCTCTCGCCCACCAAACAAGTAACAAGAAAAAGGGGTTTGCCGAGCCTCGCACACCCACATGTCCGCCAGGCCCCAATCCAGCCCGAACCCAAAAGATCTGCAGTGGAAGTGAGTCAATTTGGCTCGGGGATCAGATACCACCCCACTTTACCAAGACCATCCTCCACCCCCCCCCCCCAAAGTATACGTTACGTGCTGCCATCCAAAGTTCAAACCCCACAGTCTGGATGGAGTCTCTTTCATCCGATAGCCTCCGAGTCTGCCGGGCTTTTAGATCTGGACCGTCGGATGCATTGACTGCGTCTGTCCATCCCACTATGGCCACTAGAGGAACCTGGCAGGTGGTCGCGGGCTTCTCTCCAATCCCCTGCTCTCAGTCCACCATCTTTCTGTGACCGTGACTCGTCGAGGCAGGCCTGGAACTCAGCCGGAGTTGTGAAGAACCAGGATTTCCCTCCGTCGACGACCTTCAATTTTGCCGGAAAGAACATCATATATTTGATGCCTCTGTCCCGCTAGGTGCGTTTTACTGCGTCAAAAGTTTGTCTCTCCTGTTGCACCTTGAGGGTGAAGTTCGGGAAGAATTGCACCACCGTATTCTCGAACGGCAGGTCTCCGAGCTAGCGAGCCGCTTGTAGGATGGCGTCCCAATCGCGGTAGTTTAGTATCCTGGCAATAATAGTATGGGGGGCGCACCCGGTTTCGGCGGCGGGATAGGAGCCCTATGTGCCCTCTCCACCGCAAAGAAGGCCGAGAGGTGCTTGGGCTTTAGGCGATTCAGGATAAGGTCCTCCAAGAACTCCTCCCTCTCCGGGACCCCCACCACACGGATGTTGTTCCGGCAGGCCCTCCCCTCCTGATCTTCTAGTTAAAGAGCCATTTGACAGTGCTGATGGATCAACTGCTGGACTCTTTCTTCTAGTCCCGAGTAGCTGATTGCAGGTCAGTAATATTGTTTCGGCCACCTTACGTTGTTCCGATGTCTTGTTCATGTCAGCCCTGAGAAGAGTAACTTTGATGGAGACTTTGTCTATTTTGGTTTCCAGCATCTGAATCACTGCCATGATCGAACTGAGAGAGGGTTCCGAGGCCACCGCCTGTCCTCCTGTACTGTCCTCATCTATAGCTGGTGATTTGGAGACTGCATATATGTCCAACCTGTTCGCCTGCACTGGCGGTCCCCCTTTCGGCTTCAAGGTGGCACTCACCGGTGTCCGAAGGCAGCTATCCTCGCTATGCCTCTCACTGTCCCCCGCCTCTCACTTGTCACCAGCACAGTTCCCTCCGTCCGGGTGAGTATGGTAGCGCTGGGCCTCCACTCTACAGAACAAACATCATCTCCTGCGGCTCACGGCCTCCCAATGATGACTCGGCGCAGGGAGTGCGCCCACGCGGCTTGCAATGTAGTCCCAAGCACTGGTCCCAGTCGACCACAGGCCTAGTCCTCTGAGCCATAGTATCGTGGGCCAGGCGGGGGTGGGGGGTAGAAGTATGACGACTTACTCCCCGCTAAGAAATCCCACTCACATGGGCCCAGACCTTGCCCAGCAGTCAAGGGGGGCTCTGGATAGGGCACCCAATCCAATACACCGCCACAGGGGAGTGTCCCGGCACCCCGCTTCCAGAACGTCCTGCACCTCGCTCTCCCGCCCAGGAAAGGCAGGTGGGGGCACCAAACCAATCAATCACGTAGCCCCCCTCGTCAGGGCCTTTAATATCTCGGTGTGAGGCACTCTCCCTCCTACGCAACCAGTCGAAGGACCGGGGGCCGCCTTATGGTGTGGTGCTGCGTCAGTCTCCAGCCCCTATTCAGCCCGTCTGTAGGGCCCACCGGCTGCAGCAGAGTTAGTTGTAGTACAGGGAGGGAGCCCCCTCTCCACCATGTCTGCAACCGGGACATTGTGTTGCTCAGCGGTCCCCCGGCACAGCTCCGCACGGGTGGGCTCACTGGATACCCCGAGTCTCATAAATCCGTGCACGTGTAGATTTCACCTCCGCTGCCGGATATTTGCAGGATATTCCGGGCTTTATTCCTGGCCTCGGCGGAGCTCTCGACTTACGCAGCCATCTTGGCCGACGCCAGGCCACGCCCCCCCTCTGTGTTACTTTTATGCTGGATCACGGGTCACAGGATTTTACATTCCTGTGTGAGATTTGAAAACAAATCATACTGTTTATAAATGTTGGCAGTATTTGATTCTACAATGTTCAGTTTTGAGATACCTTAAGATATGTGTCTGCTTTCCTGCCAGCATTTAAATTTTTTTCTTTTTCTTTTTTAACATTGCTATACAAACACGCATTGGCTAAGCCAGTAGATAAGCACTTGCATTATAAAGGGGAAACCTTTTGACTTTGACATCGCTTGTTCCCTTGGCTGCCATTATATTACTGTAAAAATGTTCCCAGATGAACACCGGAAGTTAAGGATCACTCTCAAACTTCTCACCCAAGATGCACAGGATATACTGTTCCTCCTTGAATTCTGATTTAATTTGTCCTGGAGTGAAGTTAACAATGCAGGAAAGCTAACAAAGGATATCTCTAAGAGATCTTTAAAGAATAATGGGAGCTTGATGGGTTTCCTGCATTCTTGAAGGACAAAGTTATTCTTGTGAACACAGCAATAGTCCTCTCATTAGCGCTTTGGCTCAGCAGCGGTACAATTAAGACATAAGACCTGTTGGCAACAAAGTTAGAAAGTAACAGATGTGAGCAGGAATTGGAGCTAGACATAGCCAAGGCTAGGCACATCATTAAAGCTGCATTGAATGTGTACATTTGAGTGTCTTTCAGATGTTCACTTTTCAGGCTTCTTGTTTCCAGTACACTTAGAATGGGTTTTAAGTTAGTCTATTGCCCATACTTGGTTTACTTTGTTGTCTATCTCAGAGTGCCCTCTTCAATCAAT
This sequence comes from Triturus cristatus, assembly GCF_964204655.1. Lineage (NCBI taxonomy): Eukaryota > Metazoa > Chordata > Amphibia > Caudata > Salamandridae > Triturus > Triturus cristatus. The sequence goes on from NC_140591.1 coordinate 1,196,816,894, forward strand.
GGCTTTCCTCCTTATTACTGTCTTTGTCCTGCCTAGTCTTTTTTTCAGGCTTTGGGTGTTCTCTTTGGATAACTTGTATCTTTCTACTGCTAAGTGAGTTTTAAAAAAAAATCTTTAGGCATGCCTCCTTTCTTTCTCTGCCTTTTATCTGTCTCTGGCCTCTCCTTGTGCTCCCTTCATTCTCTCCTTTCCTGCTTGGCTGAGCCAAGGCCTATTAGCTTTGCACTATGTGTGCTCCCACCACAGGTTACATGCCAACACCTGGTGATACCTTGTGTACTTAGAACTTATGATGCCTAGTTTAAATACTTGTCTCTACTGTAGGCACATTAGACCTCTGATGTACCACGCTCGAACATGAAACACTGATCTGCATTTAAATCTTTGTAGTTGGTAGGTACATTAACCCATTGAGGTATGCTGCCTATACTTTAGCTTGTTATATGCATAACTTGTCACTATCATACCCAAAAGGTTCAGAACAGTTTTTCAGAAATGCTCTCTAGCCTTTTGTCTGTCTGGCCTCTCCTTCACCAACATATGTATGTATCTGTATAAGCGTAAGAGAGAGCGAGAAAACATTGAAGCTTTTCTCTGAACAAAATGTTGTCTTGTTTTACATTACCGCCTCATCACAGTCCCTAGATCTGTAAATGATTTCTGCCTTCCGAAGACAGGTACCTCATTGCGTATATTCAATAAGCTTGTGATGCTGAATCCCTCTTTTTCATTCTTCCACTTGTCCTTCCTGCACTTCCAAAGAAATCCATAGTGTAGAATTTTATATAATATCTACTTGCCCCAGGCATAGTATGCTTCAGAATTCTGTTTGTCCTTAATATGAATCACTTGTCTCATATGGTGTCATGCAATGAGGCCAAATTATGGCATATTTCTCCTTATATCAGAGTTCTGATAATATCCTTGCACAATGGCTCATATTACTTCATGATCTGGATTCTAGCTAGCCTCTAGTTATGGCACAGTTGCAGTTATGCTAGACTTTGACCATACCAGGTTCTGATTACGTCAAATCTTTGAATAAATCACAGACGCTGTATATAAGCTCGGTGTAGGGAATGGCTTTCTGATCACTGTAGGGCTTTCGTTATTCTGGGGTTCTGATTATAGAAGCGTTCAGGATACACCATTGTTCTAATAGTACGATTCCTCTCTCTCTTTAATTTCCTGGGACATGTCTCGTGAATTGCTTTGGCAATTTTCTATTAAGCATTCACTCGATTTCACAAAATGCTCCTGTAAATCTTCCCAGATTGAATTTTTGGTCCAGTGCCTGGGTTGCTACCAGAAGACCAAAAAAACACCTGCACTCTTCTCTACTTAACCACACTACATAAGTCCTGGGCAAATCACTTAATTTCAGTGTGCCTTAGATCCCTTGTTTGCCATAATAGTGAGCATATACCAAGCACATCTATAACCGGTGTACTTTTCACAACTGGATTACCTCTGCAAAGTCTTGTCAGAGTAAAATGTCATGGGCTTGGTTGTTTTGGCACTCATAAAAGAATGAACTCACTTGAAGATTTTTGTGTGTGCTACTTTGCCCAAAGGGGCTGTAAGCAGGCTGGAAGTGATAGTTCCAGAGCTTGTTTTTTCACCCTAAGTCTACCTTTACATGTATAAGTATAAGTATAAAAGAAGCTTATAAAGCGCTCGAATACCAGACAGTGTCTTGGCGCTGTGGTATGTGTGATCAGCGGGAAAACGAATTATTATTGGACCTGGAATAAGCGATATTTAAGCATCTTTCTGAAAAGGGCATACTTAGGTTGAAGTCGCATCTCCACTGGCAGTTGGTTCCATAATCTAGCTGCACAGATGGCAAAAGAACGACCACCCCATCTAGCTAGTTTAAATCTGGAAATACAAGTAAGGCCAAGGTTGGCCGACCGCAGAGCACGGGGCGGGATGTAGGGTATGAACCTGTCAATTCCATCGTTGGCGCCCCCACCAAAGCGGGCCCGGTGAACCAAACAGAGTGCCTTAAACTCGATTCTCTGTTGAGCTGGAAGCCAGTGGAGAGAGTTCCTGCCCGCAGAGGTGGGGCAGCCCCTGGGCAAGTTCAGAATTACACGAACCGCGGCGTTCTGCAAAGACTGGATTTTTCCAACCTGGAACTTGTCGATACCCAAGAACATGGCATTACAATAATCCAGTCTGGACATGAATAAGGCGGCCATCACAGTTTTTTGTAGCGCCAAAGGGATGTATGGGAGGATTTTCCGCAGAGTCTTTAACAGGAAGAAACAAGAAGAAGTTAGGCTATTGACCTGGGCTGACATGTTCAGCTTTTCGTCAAAGATCACCCCCAAGTTCCTACCCTTAGTGACCGGGAGGGGACATTGCCCAGCCGCCGAGGGCCACCATAGAGTGTTCCAGACTGAGGGACCTTTCCCAAACTCCATCACTTCAGTCTTTTCAGTATTGATTTTTAAAAAGCTCGAGCGCAACCATTCTATCACATCAGAAAGACAGTCATGGAATTTGGCCGCTATTTGATCAGGGTGTTCCGCAACTGATATCACTAATTGTGAATCATCCGCGTAGGACACCAACATAAAGCCATGTTTCCTGACCAGACTTGCCAAAGGTCTGACATAGATGTTAAATAGGGTCGGGGAAAGAACCGAACCTTGTGGGACGCCGCATGGTAGAGCAAAATTTGCCGAGTGTAAGCCGGCCCACTTTAGACTTTGTCTTCGATTATCCAGAAAGGAAGAAAGAAGGGCCAAGGCCCGGTCCATAATCCCAACCTCCCTTAGACGCTGTATCAGCACCGCATGATTCACGGTATCGAACGCAGCGGACAGATCCAGGAGGACAAGAATAGCTCTCCCCCCCATCCACTGTAGCCCGAATACCCTCGGCTGCCGTTATGAGGGCAGGTTCTGTGGAATGCTTAGGCCGGAAGCCGTGCTGGGACCTGTCCAGCAGGGCATTCTTATCTAGATTCTCCATCAGGCTCCGATTTATAGCCTTCTCAATGACTTTGGCCATCAGAGGGAGGCCAGAGATGGGACGATAACTTTTAAATTCAGAGGGATCCAGAGAGGCTTTTTTGAGAAGGGGCTTGACACTCGCCGTTTTCCAGGTGGTTGGGTAGGGGCCTGCTGCTAGTACCTGATTAATCAGGACCGTGAGACTAGGTGTGTTCCTATCCGCCACCAGGTGTATAATATGAGGGGGGCAGGGGTCAGAAGCAGCACCCGACTTTATAAAGCCTAGCAGTTTCAGGACCTCCCCGCTAGATAAAGGATCAAAAGTAGTCATGCTACATGCGGGTAACTCCTGCTCAGAGTACAAGGTTTTTGGTCCCGCTGAGTTTAATAGGTCGTCATAGATAGTGGCCACCTTGTTCTGAAAAAAGGCAGCCAGCTGATCACAGAAAGACTGATCCGGGCTAAACTGGTTGGTCTGCTGAGGATTTGCCAGGAAGGACACAGTTTTAAAGAGTTCTTTAGTGGAGTTCCCTGCCTCCGAAATGTTATGGGAAAAGTAGCCTTTCTTGGATTTCCGGATGGCCTGCTTATAATTATGCAAGACCTGATTGTAGGCTTGCTTATTTACCCAATTATAGTCCGCTCTCCAGAGCCGTTCCCGCCGTCTGCACTCCACCTTCAATAGTTTGAGCTCCGGGCCATACCACGGGGCACCCGGAGGACGTCTATTCCGGGTGGCTGGAGGGGAGCAACCTGATTGATTGCTTCCGCGATCCAGTCGGTAAACTGGGAGACAGCCATGTCATTATTATTTTATCAAGGGTAGGGGGGGAGTTACCCAACACCTCAGTGAGGGATGAGTGGGTAACCTTATTCCATCTCCTGAACATGATCTTGGTAGGTTTTTGGGGAACGCCTCTTGCCCTTGTCTTTACCCCTATCTTGAAAAACACCGCCCTATGATCGGTCCATGGGAGGGGTTCAGCCCTAAGATATAGCAAATCTGGGTGGCTAGAAAACAAACCGTCTAGGGTATGGCCCCCATAGTGAGTCGGGCTGAAACCAGTTGTTGTAGTCCGTATGCCTCCAAGCTATCCAGAAGTCTAGTGGTGTCCGAGTTATTCTCGGCCTCCAAATGGAAGTTAAAGTCCCCAAGGATCGTGTAGGCCTCAAACTCTGTACAGGACTCTAGATGTAAATGTGACAAACTCATCTCACTTGTATGTTTACGTCTGTATGTTTATATTCAGTAAGTAATGGAGTTATGATATCTGATTGAGGACTGAGATTTGCCAAAAGGGCTCCAGCCACATAAGCTGCGTCAAAACGATATGAGTTTGTGCCCACCATGCCACTCCCACGGCTGTCGACCCTCCTTGATGTTGTCAGTGTCCAAAAATAGCATTGAGACCTCTACATAACATTAATAACTCACTACATGCACGTCCACAGTTTTAACATAGGGCAGTGTACACTCCAGTCAAGTGGTTAAGTTTGGAATCTGTGATGTAAGTTATTTCCTCTTCACAGGTTTTTCTATTCATTCATATATTTGCTGCGCTGAGCGCTGGCAGTGGCGGCTTTTCCATTAGGGCGGAGGAGTGTCGGCCCCTGCTGCAAGCGCAGCAAAGGTGAAATATAAAATGGTAATAAAATGACTTTATTACCAATTTATTTTTCACTGCTCCCAGCCCACGCCGTGTTTGAGGGTGGAGACACTCCTGCTGACTGGCACCAGGGGAGTGGTGCTCACTCTAGTTTAGAGTTTGCACGTCACTTTGGATGGCTGTCTTGCGACGACCTGCCTGACATGCGCACTACAACCTTCTCCACCCAGCTGTCTTGGACCCAGCTGTGCCATGCTCCCACTATGTGTGGGTGACATTATACTGTTCGCCAGAAAGTGCCACTCATAGTTGTTGAATGCCACTCAGAAATTAAGAAAATGTCACACATAATCAAACTGAAACCTTGGTAGCTATGTCCAAGTTTTGCGTCGGAGGCGATATTACAAGCTTTGCATGTTCTCAGTTCTATACCTCTCTCAACAGCTCATTACGAGGCTGATCTCTCGGGCCATGTGAGTTAGCTAGTGATGGAAAGCAGTTTTCTGGGATATATTTTTTTTAAAGTTCAAGTTGCTTTCCCCTCTTGCCTGTTTATACAGTTTTAGGCCTTGACAGCATCCTTCTCAAGTTGTGGTTGAAACAAAACTTGGAGGTCATCCGCCCATTGGGCATGTCGATAGGTCCATGAAGTGGTGAATGATTCTGGAGGTCGTACTCTGCCGGGTTTCTCTTATGTATGTTCCAACCCAACTAATCTTGGCCTTTCAGACCTGTGGCTGATAAGTTCCCAGTAACTGCAGACAAGGCACTGACAATGTAAGAGAAAAACCCAGAACTGACATATTTAAGATGACTGGGATTTGAAGATCTTAGACATACATCCGGGTTACAGTACAGTAAAAGATATGTTATGCCAACTTGGAGAGTGGGAGGCAGTCATTGGAGCATGGTTAATGAACATTAGGACTACGAATATACCCTTTCTCCATTTGGGCAGGTGTCTGGTTATTGTTCAGCAGTGACTTACATTAGGAAAGGTTGATTATCCTACCATTCTCTTTTTGAATGCGTATTTTCTATGCTAGTGCTCTTATTGTTTATTTTTTCTTTTTTGCTGTATGCATGATAATATTGAATGTTCCGAAAAAATCAATACTTATTTTGACCATTCTGTGCAAATTGTAAATTCGCTTGTGTGCAGGCAACGCTCAGAGGTTGCACAGATGGGAGCATGGACCATGTCCCTTAACAAGACATCTGGATAGGACACTGGTCACACTGAAGTGTACTTTCAACCCACTTATTCACAGCTGAATTATGGAGTATGAAAGAAAGTTGAACAACTGCTTGTATAACTTGTTTCTTTTATTTATTTATTTATTTGGGGGTTTGTTAGTGCTACAAAACACTGTGTTGCATTCTATGCGATAAATCAGAGTGACAGAGTGCAATTTGGTAGCTTTGCAAGAACCCAGTTCTGAAGGAGCAGGCAGAGGTGGGTAGTGCCTGAAGATGGGTGCCCTCAAATAAGTGCCCAGCATGATGGGAAAGCCTGGAGGAAGAGAAAGAGTTCTGATGGGAGGAAAAGGAAGGCAGGCCACTCTTAAACACTTGACAAAATATGATGAGGGAATGGGCCTGAGAGAGCAGTTGTGAAAAAGGAATGATAATGCATATTTGAGGAATACATTCTATAGTCTTAAATAAAGAAGACAAAGTGTACTTTAGGGGTGGAGGATAGGTCACAGACAAAGAGTACTCCCATTGGGATTGGATGTGTGCCTCGTTCCTTTGGTCAAGCGATAGGTAAGAAGTTTGACTGGGCTGGCACCAGGGGCACAATTGTGGTTTACATGCCATTCAGCCAGTGACAGTTTTCCTGCACCTATTGATGAACCTGTGGAATGCATTGAGACAAGCTAGGTAGGCTACGAGGCTCGACATCAAGCTTGAGTAGAAACTCTGTATCATCCGCGTACAGAGAACTAATCTTGTAGGTGTCAAAGATGTTAGCATGTCCTCAAAATATGGATTGAATAGCTTGTAACAGGGCAGAAACCTAGAGTACCCCACCATCAGCTGTTCTGGCGAGAAATGGGCCTGGTTTGATTTAGTAAACTGATAATTAATAGCCAACGTTTACAGTTCTTGGATTCCATCCTCATTAAAATCTTGCTCCACCTTTTATATTAGGTTTTCACTTTGGTTTTGCCCACTTGTTGGACAATCTGTATGGCTGTAACCTGGATAACCTGTCTAGCTTATCTGGATCACTTTATCAGTTCCAGCAACTCCTTATGCTTTCCTTATTCTCATCTCCACAGAATTATCTTCAGTGTTGGTGTCCCCTTATATAAAAATATGCTGTTCTTTATTTGGCAGGATTGAAGGCATGCAGAACATCAACAGGGATTTAGCCATTTCCTCCACAGGTAGAGGACCCAAGAAGCGGAAACAGTTACATGTCACAGGTAGACTAACCCTGATTATTAGGTTGATCTACCAGTTTAAGCTCCATGGGGCACAAATGTCAGCCAATCAAGTGCCTCTTTAGCCATGATAGACCTACTACTAGGCCAAGCATGCGTTTGGCTGACAGTTCTATGACATCACCTGTAAACTCGAGTCCTAGTTCCTCCAGACCATACAGGTGTGGTTGTCTGGGCCACCAAAGACACTTAAAATCCATCCGCAAGAAGGAAGTGTCTTTCCATAAATTATTTAATAGCAGGTATCCCAGCATCATCAGTCTCAGCATGAACATCATCTGTCCGGGATCGATCCATGAACCCTGAATAAATGGTCATGTAGTGGTTTAACATTTAATAGCGTTAGCAAAGTGGTCAAAAGACTGTATGGTGTGTACAAAGGGTATTCCACAGAGAGGCTTGAGTGCTTATGATGTTATCGTTCCTACAGTAATGGTAGGTCTTACCTGTTGCAATAGCGCCTGATCAAGTGCATACTGAGCACAATATCAGATTAACGTATGTACAAGACACATACCAACCAAACAAAAACTGAGCGTGCAATACACATACTGAATTTAGTGTTCCAGAGCTAGGGTGCATTGGTAGTTTATTCCTGTGCATGCTTAGTTATATAAATATTGTTGTCTGCTCTATCTGGCTCAGTCACATTGTGTAGAAGCTTTCATGTCATGTGAATGCCATGTAAGATATACAGGTAGAACCACTTGTCCCAGATGCTGCTATCAATATATCAATCGATCAATCAGGGGTTTATAAAGCGCGCTACTCACCTGTGAGGGTCTCAAGGCACTGGGGGGGCAGGTGGGGAAGCGGCTCCAGATCAGTCGAAGAGCCAGGTCTTGAGGTCCTTCCTGAACGTGTGCAGGGTCGGGGAGCGTCTGATGTTCCCCGGGAGCTCGTTCCAGGTCTTGGCTGCGATGTAGGAGAAAGCTCTCCCACCAGTTCTGTTTCTGCAGATGCGGGGGACCTCTGCCAGGGCGAAGTTGGCGGAGCGGAGGTTTCTCTTGGGTACGTGGAAGGATACTCTCTCGTTGAGGTATTTGGGTCCGATGTTGTTGAGGGATTTGTAGGCGTGGGTGAGTAGTGCGAAGGAGACCCTCTTCTCGATGGGGAGCCAGTGGAGGCCTCGTAGGTGTTGGGTCGTGTGCTCGAGGCGGGGTCCCGAGGACGAGTCTGGCTGCAGCGTTCTGAATGGTTTGGAGTTTGTGTAGGAGGGTTCTGTTGATCCCGGCATAGAGGGCATTGCCGTAGTCCAGTCTGCTGGTTATGAGTGCATGGGGGACGGTCCTTCTGCAGTCAGGGGGGATCGATTTGAAGGTCTTACGGAGGATACGAAGACAGTAGAAATTAGTGGAAGCGACGGCGTTGATCTGGCGGTTTATGGAGAGGGTGGAGTCAAGGATGATGCCGAGGTTCCGAGCGTGGTCTGTAGGGGTGAGTGGGCTCCCGAGGGCAGAGGGCCACCAGGTGTTGTCCCAGGCGGAGGTGCAGGGTCCGAAGATGAGGACCTCTGTCTTCTCTGAGTTGAGCTTCAAGCAGCTGTCTTTCATCCAGGCTGCCACGTTCTTCATTCCTTCCTGGAAGCAGAGTCTGGTGTCTTCGGGATTCTTCGTGAGTGAGAGGATGAGCTGGGTGTCATCGGCGTAGGATACGATGCTGAGCTTGTGCTGTCTGACGACGGTGGCGAGGGGGGCCATGTAGATGTTGAAGTGCGTGGGGCTGAGTGATGATCCCTGGGGTACTCCGCAGTTGATTTCCATGGGTTCGGAGAGTAAGGGAGGGAGTCGGATCCTCTGGGTTCTGCTGGAGAGGAAAGAATGGATTCAGTCGAGGGCGGTTCCTTGTATCCCCACGTCATGAAGTCTGGCTGCGAGAGTGCGATGTGACACGGTGTCGAAGGCTGCGGAGAGGTCTAGAAGGATGAGGGCCGCAGTGTGTCCCTGGTCTAGTAGCATGCGGATGTCGTCAGTGGCGGCGAGGAGGGCAGTCTTGGTGCTGGGGTTGCTGCTAAATTCAGACTGGGAGGCATCTAGGATGGAGTTCTCTTCGATGAAGGCGGTCAGCTGGGTATTTACGAGTCTCTCTGTGACTTTGGCTGCAAAGGGGAGGAGAGAGATGGGCCGGTAGTTTTTCAGGTCCGTTGGGTCGGCTGTAGGTTTCTTACGGAGGGGTTTCACCTCCGCCCGTTTCCAGTCGTCAGGGTAGATGCTAGATCTGAGGGATGCGTTGATGGTTTCGCCAGGTTTTCTCTAGGTGTCTGCAGGAGCGTCTGGCTTCTTGAAGTTCAGTGGCTATACTTAAGTATATTGAATGCCAAGTGACCACATACTTAAGTTTATCTACGATCATGCTTACCTTCATGCAATGATGATGAAGACTTCCAGTTATTTTATTCATGATGGATATCTGGCCAGCTGACAAGAAGTGGGATAATTTGAGGTGTTGACCTGATCACAACTTCCAACTTGCCGTAGGTTTGGTATAAGCCTAGATAACCCTGGTTTGATACATTACTAATCACCACAATTCCTGCATGATTCCGATGATTAAGAAGAAACTGATAAAGAGAGAATGACCAAAGAAAACTACACTTTGGTGGAGTACACAGTATTCCACATATATTCTACAGTGTGGTGTCAGAACATGCAGCACTAACAAGGTGGAGCACAGTGGTCCTGCTACCATTACCTGAACAACTTTATTTCTTTATTTTAGTATTTCTATAGTGCACTACTACTCAAAGGCATTCTGGCACAGACAGTGATGTAGCACAAAATGTGCATTAGTTCTGGCCAGAACTTGTTATGTCGTCGTACTTGTATACTTTTTGTCATGCATCAGTTTGGTGGGTGCCCACTGAGCAAAAGTTCTCATAGGATCAATTGAGGATCCTACATGGTGGTCATGAAAAAAGAGGTACTAGACAAAGGACAGTTATGGTAGTCCTGGTGAATGTACCGGTGGAAACGAGGGTGTGATGAGATCATCACCACTAGGGGTGACACTAGTTGGGACCTAGCTGCAGTCGCGGCTACCGTAAATAAAAAACTGTGGGGCACGTAGGCTATTGACTCCCCATAAATTCAAGAGCATGACCAGTTCAACCCTTCTCTTAGGTTTCTACGAGCAGGAAAAGGGAGGACTTCCTTTCTGCTTGTAGAACACAACTCCAACCAATCCTGGAGCTGCTCTCATGCTGTGAAAGCAGCTCCAGGATTGGTGGGAGCAGGCTCACCCAGCGCTCATTTTGAGGCTGGGGACCTGTGCCCGTCGCAAGATGGCCAGCCAATCCGACACGCACACTGTAGACCAGTGCTGTTATCTTGCATTTGCAGGATTCAGTCCACCCCACCCTTGCGGTGTACACAGCACAAGCCGTTGCCGGGGCAAATAAATAAAATGGCATTAACATGCCATTTTATTTATTGTCTTTGCCTGCTTCGCTCGCAGCAGACAGGGCGACACTCTTCCGCTCCTGAGGAGGAGCCGCCCCTGGTTGCGTCTCTTAATAAAGGAGTATCATAGTGTGCACATCAGGATGATGGGTCGGTAGAATTCTCATGTTGGTCCTCCATTTCGCTTGTTCGGAATGATTTTTCTTCATTAATATGGAAGTCATCACAGATATTTTAAAGGTTTGTATGGAAAATAGTAGTGGCAATGGAAAAGCCTGATCAAGGGCAGCAGAGGAATCACTTGGGATTGTTGTGAGTTACCTGGATGTGCCTGACATTTGAAAATGCTCACCTCTCTCAAACCTCACAACTTGTCATATATGCAGGTTTTTTTTTCTTTTAGTTCTACTGTCCTCGGGGAGAGGATGTGGCCTAACGGCTAGAGCGGTCAACCTCAAATTTGGGGAACTGGGTTCGAATCTCGGCAATGACGCTCAACATCCTGTGATTTTTGGCAAATCACTTAATCTCCCTGTGCCTAACAAAAATTAATGTGTCCTCGTGTAATGCAACTGGTGCTCATGTAAAGCGCTCTTATACCCAATACCTTCGGGTCAAGTTCGCGCTATTTAAAACTCCGGGGGAAAAAAAAACCTTCACAAAAGAAGCTACCAGAACTTCCTAAAAGAACTTTACAATGCTTGTATTTTATTCATTTTAAAACGTCATAATTAAAAAAACATCTTTCAATAAATTTATACATTTTATAAATTTAGTTCATCCTTCGTGGAATATAAACATATTGAGGCAGTTCAGATGTATTCTTTATGTTCAAGTTCAGGAACGTTATGCATTGTAGTGTCTTGCAGATTGCGCTGATTGTCAAACAAAGATCATATACTGCACATCGTGCATGGTGTTGTTGCACAAATTACATCTTCGTGTTTCGTATGGTATTCTTTGCCATTTTCAGATCACAAACTATAAAGTAATATTGAAAAAAAAGACCCTGAGCTCCTTAGATTGCAATATTATCTCACGATAATGCAACAAAAGAAATTTTGTTAGAGATTAACCTAATGGTAAGAAGGAAGGGATCCTCGGGGACTTGCCTGACGTGCCTGACATTAACATGGTGGCCAGAAGCTCTTTCACAACCCTAATCCCAGCGCTACTCATCCAGATGCAGGCGTGTCCCAGCCGGGGGCCCCCCTCAAGCGAAAGTTTAAAAATGGTTACCGGCTGTCTCCACAGTCAGAAGATAGCTGCCACAGGTTTCCCTACCATCGAACTCCGAACAGACCTTTATCACAACCCCCATCGGCCTACGTGGTATCCCCAGCTCTGGCTTGTTTTTCACTCCCTCCGCCTCACCTCCTTCTTTTACCTCAATCCTCGTTGCCTATGTATCTATTCAAAACTGTTTTTCCCGTGCGTTGAGACCTGAGCAACATGGCCGATGCCCGGTGGAGCTGCTAGACAACTAATGAGGAGATTGGCCCTAGTTTACCCCTCGACCATCACCTACCCAGCTGGACATAGGACACAGTTCTTCCCCGTCTCCTTGCTATGGCTCCTTCCTCCCCTCCTCTCCTACAAATTCTCTCAACCTTGTTGTTTGTTTACTTTTCCCTACTACGCTATTGTAACCGATGTAATTTGTAACGCAATGTTCCTCTGTTATAGCGCTCTGATACCTCCGGGTCTAGCCAGCGCTACATAATCCTTTTTGATGTACCTTGTAATGCAACGATCCCCTGGTTAAGCGCTCTGATACCTCCAGGTCTAGACAGCGCTATATAGCCTTCTCAAATCAAATGGACTAAAAACTGGTTTTCCTGATCGTTGAGACCTGAGCAACATGGCTGATGACCGGTGGAGCTGCTAGACAGCTAATGAGGAGATTGGCCCTTGGTTTCCCCCTTGACCGTCACCTACCCAGCCGGACATTGGGCACAGTTCCTCCTCGTCTCCCCGCTATTACTCCTTCCTCCCCTCCCTCCTACGAATTCTTGAAAGATTGTTCATGTGTACTGTACCTTACTATGCTCTTGTATCTGATGTAACTTCTAACGCAACGATCCTAAACGTAAAGCGCTCTGATACCCTCTTGGGTCAAGTTTGCGCTATATAAAACTTTATAAAAATAAATAAATAAATAAATCATGTGGACAGAGGCCAGATCACTCATTAAATAATTTATTCTCATTGCACTCTTTATTCAGTATTTGAAAGAAGTTCTTGAAGTCATAATCTGTAAAACATAGAATGTATGGCCCAGAATCACTTGGTTTCCTTTTGAAATTACCAGAAGTAGCATCACACAATTCTCTTTGTAATAAAATACTCTAGCAACATAGTTTGGACTTTACAAACACGAGAAATTCCACCTACATAAGTGTGCATTAAGTAGCTTTAAGTGGATTCCAACCAATCCTGCAAGTGTATAATGCAGCATTATATCCCCAGCCCCTACTCTTACAGAGCGCCTGTTTCTGCAGTTAAAATTGACTTGGTATTGGTTGAAAGTGACGCACTGATTCTTGTTACTTACATATGTAATGCAAAATATGTAGATTACAATAGTTTATCTTTCATGTGTAAGTCTGTTCGCTGTGTATGTATGAAGGCTTCATTTGTTTTGAAATTCATGCATGCGTCTTTATGTATTCACTGACTGAATTCATATTATTTCACATTCTCAAAGTACTTTAAGGGCAGTTTATGCTAACTTCCTTGGAAAGTGTGTAGGGTTGCTTTTGTATTTTAAAACATTTATCTTTGAAATGATAGTTGCTAAATAAATGTAAACAGAAATATTAGTTAAGAAAAGGTGCACATACTTTATTTAACCTCTAAAAACAGGAGCGGCCCTTTTTGATATTTCATATGTATCGCTCATATTTCATGTTTTTCTGCAATAAGGAGTCACAACCTCGATCACTTGCTCCCTCGGCAACAATTATTACATTTTTTCATGTCTCCAGCAGCTGTCTTATCGCGGACAGCATTGCATACAATACTCTACAACGCCAAAACTCGCTCACGATTGGATTGCTTCCGTGTCAGTCTCAGTTGCCTTGCTGTTATTGGTGGATTTCCACCCCCTCTGCACTTGACCGGTCCATTGGAGTGCTTGGGGTTCCCTCCTCGGCAAATTCGTTATGCGTCCTGCTTCAAACAGAGCTTTGCTTGAAGCTAAGAAAACAGTCAATTTTAAGCACAAGTTTGCAGCATTTCAATTCCACCTTGTGGTCACTAGAAACACTGCAACAGAAATGCGGACGATACATCATCAGTTTTGGCAGACAACGAAGACCACTATAAACGAGCATTGTCAATGCCAATCACTCTCCTTTGCCCATAAAGGTAAGCGAGACCGATTGGAATATGCTAATGCTTCTTTTAAGATGTTTTTTTTATTTCGTTAAAAATCTCCACTACATCATTGAGGCACAGTGTCACAGCCAGCTGCTGTTGTTGCCTTTGGGGTTCTTGGGCATGATGCTAGGTCGTCTTTATTCTTGGTGACCCAAGTAATATTTCCCACACTTCAGTGTAATGCCATGTTGCACCTTTATGATATGGGCACTTTGTATTAATGCTGCTTTGTTAATTTTTCTTCTTTAGATTACATAAAAATGGGAAAAGAATGGGACTTCACAAAGAAAACCTCTTGCTTCGTGGATGCACTATCAGAAATACAGAAGAGGTAGCTGGGATAGTTATCTATGCAGGTATGTATTTTTTTCATTTTTAATACTTATACGTCTTCATCCTCCATTCCTTTTTACATATGGGCTTCCATTCCTAGTTGGAGGAGGGTACTAACTGCAGCTTCATAAATTGCCTATTTATGCTTTCACACTTTGTGTCCATCTGGAGGGTTTTCCATTAACATTGTCAGATCCAGAAGTAACTAATGATACCTAATGGCCAATGGAATTTTGTTTTGTTACTTTTTAGGTCTCGCATAGGCAGCGCTTGCGCAGTCTTGTCGATACATGCTGTATTCAGTATTCTGCCCATGTATTTTATTTGCTCCTTTGACTGTCTTTTGGAAATGTTTGTTTGTCATTGGTTAATTTGTTTAATAGTCCATCCTTAGTACCTCCTTTTCTCCTGTTGTAACATCCCATGAGGACTACCCCTGTTACATGTGTTGTTACTCAGTATGTTTTATTTACAGTTTGTGAGCACTATTTTCATAATGACTTTCTCCTAGCTGCTGTTGCAGGCACGACACGCTCTCTCGCTTCCTAACCCGCTCTGTTTTCCTGACTCAGCACGGCGCCTGATCATTGTCGCCACGCTTTAGAATACGTGCCCTCCCCGCTTCATGTCCAGATTCACACTTCATGCTTCGTCAGACTTTCTTATTAGTTGCTTTATCTATAAGCGCGACGACTAAGCCCTGGTCAGCGAGGCATGCCGCACTCTATCTTCAAAGCATTTATAAAGGAACAGTGGTCCCTCACAACATATGTCATAAACCGCATTGAGCACAGAAATACACTGATGTCTATGTTTTTGAAATCCCAATGGAGTTTATAAAAATGTCTTATATCAGAATAAAGCAACCATGAAAGTGGGACAGTATTCAACGAGAAAGGGATCTTTCGAACTCAGGCATTACAACACGTGGCCGAAGTGCAACCAGTAATCCAGCCACAAATATATATATAGCAACACTGCACATCTCTACAATGAATAAATAGACAAGTGTGCGTCAAGTTGCTGAAGTCGACAATGTTTCGAACTCTAACATAATAATGGGCTCATCATCAGGGCACAACAAGTGATGCCTGAGGAAAATGCCTGCATTTTGTGATGGACAAGGCTATGCCCACAGTGGCTGTATTGAAAATCCAGTAAGGCTCGATCTAAATGCCGGTAGCGTATGTATACCATAATAGTTCAAGTTGGCAAGTCTGGGCGATCAATAAAAGGAATTGTAAAGGTTGTTAAAAGACGCTAAGGAATGGCCTGACTTGTGAAATGACTAAATATTCATCTGAATTAAAGATTCAATTGGGTATCAAATTACATAGAGGCCAGAATCAGCCCATGAATGTTTCTGTCTAGCGGAGATGGAATGAATGAAAGTCGCCTCTTAAGGATACCCTCAATGAGACTATGATGGTCACTGATCAAAGCCTTGTTATTGCGCACCAGTGAATAGGCAGGTGGCCAGACGTCACAGACCTGGTGACTCATTTCCAACCACTCCTCCAGATAGGTAATCCAAGAAGATTGATGTTTCTGACAAGCGCATGTTTTTCTCCAACAGCCTAACAATGTGATCTGTAGATGCTGTTTGTTTGTTCATCCTTTAGACACATGCCCTTTGAGACATGGCCAGCGGGATATTGTCAGCAGTTCTGGAAGACATTAGTGCCTTTTTTGACAGTAGAACTAAAAAAAACAAAAAACAACTGATGAGCCATGATGGGTAGGACATGGCCAGATATAGTATACGTGCAAGCCTGGATACTACAGATTGCCTGACGAGAGCAGTAGGTGCTAGAGTTCTTTTTTCGACCCATGGATGAGTTCCATAGGATTCTCCTGCAATGTGCTGGTCTCCCTCATGTATGTGCCTTTTGATGGGTTCCACCATTTCAGTGAAAAGACAGAGTCAGCGTTGGATCATTGTAAGGACAGCAGAGCTTCGGCATGCTCTTTGGAACTGTTGACTCCTGCCAAACAGTTTTTGCATCTCTTCGGATAGTTCAGTGTTCATTCCAGAGCACTGGGGACAGCCTTCTCAACCAATGCAGCCCACTCCCTAATTCATTCGAAGCTGTGGAAGTAGGTCTGGCAGGCAGTGTGCAGGCTAGCAGGGGCATCAGTCCTCCAGTTCCTCTTCCCTGGCGACAACGACTACCAAACAACTTTACCTTACCCTTAGTGGTGCTTGCCACCTGGTGGGGGGCACTCTGAAGGAGGACGGGCCTCAGGCCTATCCTGACTCTCCGGTCTCTACATGCCTTTCTGTGGAAGGATATATTCGACATGCTCACACTGGTCCAAACCCTATTGGCTCTAGGCCAGGGTGATTGATTGGTGTCCCTGGACCTGCAGGAACTGTGTTTTCTTATACCTGTCCTGCAGATGTTATATGAGGTTCAAGGTAACCCAGGAGCATTTTCAGTTTGATATGCTCCCCTTTGGCCTCACCAGCACTCCTCAGAAGTTCATGACAGTGATGGCAGTGGCCACTGCCCATTTTAGGAGATTGGGGATACCAGTACTTCCCATACTTTGAAAACTGGCTGTTGAAAGAAGGTTTGCCACAGTAGGTTGTGGACCACCTCCTAATGACGGTAAACCTCATTACATCATTGGGTTGCTATGAACGAACCAAAACCTTACCTTTCTGGAGGCATCCTTTCATTGGGGCAATCATGTACACGTTGGAGTTCAGGGCTTTCCCTCTGCCACAACAAGTCCAGGACTTTTAGGCTCAAATCCAGATGTTTCAGGCTCAGTCATGCTAAGAGCAGCTGTGAGACTTCATGGTGTCCCCTTCCTTCTTTGTCAGCTATGCCAGGTGGCACCTGTGCTCCCTGCTATGAAATTTGAAGTGCTAGTGAGCACAACATCAAGACAGTCTGGCTGATGCCATTCAGGTCTTGGAGGAGATTTGCAGTGATGGCTGCTTAAATGCAATCAGTCCTGTAACTGGCCCTTCTGTCTTCCCTACCCAGAGCTGATGGTGGGCTGGAGAGGTCATCTGGTGAAGGTGGAGATAAGAGGAATCTTGAGCTGGCTCCACATCAGTCTGCTTGAGTCATAGGTCATTCTTCTGACTCTGAAGCCTTCCTGCAGTCCATCAAGGGTAGGCTAGTTCAGGTTCTCACAGACAAAACCATTGCCATGTGGTTCTGCAATAAGCAGGATGGAATGGGTCATAGGTCCTGGGACTGGAGAGGCTGTGCACCGCTTCAGGTTCTTAGAGTGTCAGGACATGTTCCTGGTCACAAACCATGTAGCATGAACTCTAAATGCTATAACAGATAACCTGAGCAGGCAGCGTCTGGCAGATCACAAGTGGCAACTACATCCAAAGGTGGCACAGGGAGTCTTCCAACAGAGGGGAGAACCATGGCTAAATCTTTTTGGCACCTTCGGGAATGTGTAGTGTCGAATGTTTTGTGTACTAGAGTTTTTTCATTAACACTTGGTAGGCAATTCATTCCAGCAGGAATGGAACATGGTATTCCTGTCCCTGCTGCGAGTTCTGAAAAAGATTGGGAAAGACTGGGCCCAAGTCTCTCTAGTGGTTTCAGATTGGGCCAGGAGAGTGTCGTACCCGGACCTTCTGGGCATGAGCATCTGTCCCCTGACCAGGCTGCCACTCCACGAAGACCTCCTAGCTCAGCAACAGGACAGGGTCCTCCCGCTGAATCTACGCAATCTACACATACATGTGCGGAGCTTGAGCGTTGGCAACTGACTGTGTTTGATCTGCCGCCTGAAGTGGTTGATGTCCTCCTTGTCACCAGGTGCCCTTCCATGAGAACCATTTTTTCCAGGCGCCGGAACATATTTGTGGCCTAGTGGAGCATTCACAAGACTGATTTCATACAGGCAAAGATGTCAGACATCCTTGTGTTTGTTTTATCTTTGTCCCAGCAAAGTCTTTCAGTGGGCATTTGTAAAAGTTATTTGAATTTGAATTTAAAAACATTTATTAAGCGCACGTATACCATGCGGTTTCATGGCGCTTTAAGTGATGCAGTAGCGGTCGGCAGTAGGGCTAGACAGTGTAAGCTTGCTCAAATAACAGGGTTTTAAGATCTTTCTGAAACTGTGTATATGAAGGAGAAGTTCGGAGAGCAGGAGGGAGAGAATTCCAGAAAAGCGGGGCGAGAACAGCAAATTTCGCTCCGCCAGATTTCTTTTTCTTAAAACGAGGAATGGTCAAAAAAGCCCTATGGGCAGAGCGGAGTTCACGACCTGGGAGGTACGGTTTTATGGCGGCGCAAATGAACTCGGGGGCTGTACCTGATCTAGCCTGAAAAGTGAGGCAACCCAGTTTGAAAAGGGCACGCTCCCTCACCGGGAGCCAATGCAAAGCTTTAAGCAGGGGAGTGGCACGATGGTATTTGGGTAAGCCATAGATCAAACGAGCCGCTTGATTCTGAATGAGCTGCAAGCGATGGAACGCATATGCTGGAGCTCCATTGTAAATGATGTTACCATAATCAACTCTCGACAGTACCATGGCCAGCACAATAATTTTTAAAGCAGGAAGGGAAAAAAAGCGGGATGCTTTCCTAATTAGTCTTAGAGAAAAGAAACAAGCAGAAACCACTGAACCCACATGTGAGTGGATAGAGAGTTGTGTGTTAAGAAAAATCCCAAGAGTTTTGACCTTGGAGACAGGAAAAAGGGGGAGCACCAAGTGACAAGGGCCAGTGGGCGGAGGTCCATGGACTGCAACCACCTCCGGTCAGGACAAGCTCAGTCTTGTCCGGATTGAGTTTGAGGTGGTTGCAGTTCATCCAGTCCTGAATGAATGTCATTACAGTCTGAACATTGGAAGCAGATGAGGGGGAGTTGGAGAGATTGAAGATTAGCTGGAGATCATCGGCGTAGTTAAACACCGTGACCTCCATCTGCTGTAACGAAAAAATGAGGGGATAAATGTATAAATTAAATAGAAGTGGGGAAAGTGATGAGCCTTGAGGGACTCCGCACTCCACCTTACGAAAGTCTGCGGTGAAATTGGCCAAATGGACGGCTTGGGCCCTCCCTGTGAGGAAGGACTCAATCCACGAGAAGGCAGGACCTTGAAGGCATTTGTAAAAGTTATGTCTGCCTTTCTACATTTGCCAAACCAACTGGCCTGTTATGATGTTATTTATTAATGTTTTGATATACATGTTTTCTCCCAAATCATTTGTGTTGTCTAAGTGGGACCTTAACTTGGTTTTGAGGTTTCTCATGTGCACCCCTTTCTAACCCATGCATAGCTACTCACTGCATATAATGACCTTAAAGTCCCTGCTCCTCATTGAGATTATGCCATCTTTCTTGGCAGTCATACTGCACCACCTTTTCCCGGACAAGTTGGTGCAGAGAACTCGGGCAGCATTTGTGCCAAAGGTTGTGGCTCCATTCCTCAGTGGCAATGTTCCTGCCCTTGACATACAGTGCCTGCGTTCATAAATGGCTAATGCCTTGAAAGACAGATCTAGTGGGAAGGGCATTTTGCCCACTCAGTCTTGCAAGACTTTTTGGTCTGAGCCCACTCCACAGACCTTTTACCTGATTAAATACTGCTTTGATATCTATTCTAAGGTGAGGAATCTGCAGTTAGAAGTATCCATCAGAAGAACAAATTAATTACCTTTTGATAAGGCTCTTTCTGGTGGAAACTCAATCTAACAGCAGATTTCTTACCTCCCTCCCATCTCTCCTTTCTGTGGAGTATCCCCTTTTTAGGTCGAGGACTACCGGTCTGCCGAAAGGCAGAACCGGAAGTCGGAGATTTAATGACTTGGAGAAGAGGGGCTTGAACCCGCCCCTCTTCTCCCCTGTTCTCCATTGGCTGGCCTCTTAAATGCTGGCCAGCCATTGGAGAAGAGGTCAGTCATTCAGATCAGGCCCCGTCCTTTTCGGATCGGGGGGCGTGTTTTTTGCGAGAAGTCTCAGGGAGGAGACAACAGCAAAACACGCCCCCGAATCCGAAAAGGACGCTGCGTTTCTCCGAGGCATTTCTGCTCTGCCTCGGAGAAAGGCGGTGGTGTCTTCCGGTGCCCTCGGCTTGTTTGTAATCTCGTAGAAAGAAGGAAGAGATTTCTCGTTGAAAATGTAATCTTCCCCGACCTTCGTTTTCCCTTCTCTAAAGTTAAATAATAATAACGGCAGTTCTTGTTATTTTAACCACTGTCAACCAGACATGCGTACTTGTGAGCGTTGCCTTTGCTCGCTTCAACCAATCGAGTGCTAACCAATCGGGTGCCGCTCTACTGTTCATTTATACAAACAGTATAAAAGCAGCGTCGGGAATGGTTTATGTGAATGGCTATGTCTCACTCGAGTTGTGGAGCCTACCTAGTGTGGTGCAGGAAACGCGGGCACGGTGTATTGAAATGGAACGCAGGCGGCAAGGTAAGTTATAGAAAACGTTGTGCTTAGCCAACTCACCTGAATAACACACACAGTAATTAGCTCCTCATCCGGGCGCCAAGCTGTTTGTAGGAGGCGGGTGGGACCGGGGTTAATTGTTTAGCAGCATGGGGAGAGAGGGCAAGAAAGCAGGCTGATGGTGTGGTACCATCATTACAGATGGGAGTGTTAACAAACCGTGCCTTCTATGTGTTAGAAAAATGAGCGAAATTATGTTAATGTAAATCAGTGGAGCCAGGCGGCAGGGACACTGCTGTTTGCATTGCCTTAATGCAGACAAAAAGCTCTTTACGCACCTTTTGATGATTGGCGCCCTGGGCCCAGCTCGCCCTTCGTGTAAGTGTCGGGGAAAAAGTCTCTGGAGAGACTCGTGTTCGGCGGTGGGCTGCGGAAAGGGGTTCGTGCAGGGTCCCTTTCAAGCAGGGCTTTAGTGGGCCGGGTCTAAAAGTCAGGTGCTGAGACGGGTCACTGCCGGCTCTCCATTTTTGTCCTCCCCCACGGGAAAAGAAAACCTCAACTCTGCAACAGTATCACTGGACTTCAAAGAGACTCGTTTTAGTTCTTTCAGTCTCACCATTTTAGAACTGAAGCGTTTTCAATATGCTGTACTACCAAGGCATGATTGTTGCTTTTTGGTGTTAGGCATCTAACCACCATTGACAAAGCTAATAGTACTGGCTTGTTGTAAGTGTATTGTTAGTTGCTGGATTATACATCTGGAAGCAATTTCATAAGTAGCAAAATACCAGTCGGGCGGCACATAATGCTAAGCATAGGTTTTCAGCGTGTGCTTTTACGCCACGCCCATAATCGCATCGGCCACGCCCCTTTTACCCCACCCCCCACCCCACAACCAGTGTTTTCATCCAACTCAAAGCCCAGCCTCCAGCTAATTCTAAGGGCAGTATCTAGGAAGGTACACCTGAAACAGGCTTGGGGCATCAGCCTTAAAAACCTAGCCGCATCCTGGAAAATCATCCTGACGGCAATAGTATACTAAAGTCAGATTATGAGCTATACAAATGTCATATAAAACAATTTCCTGCCCTTCGTCTCGAACCCTTAGGCGTCTCGAGATCTCAGCCAGAGTCGGACTGTTGCATAGGGCAATGAGGCAGTATCTGTTGGGCTGTTGTGACACCCTGCATTTCATCAGTTGGTGGGCCTGACTTATTGGGCTGGTTTTCGTTGTTGATTTCCCTGATATTTAACACAAACGTTCCCTGCAGCAAGCAAAAATGCACGCAGTCTCCCATTCCTTGAAAAATACCCAAGTTCAAAACTGTCTTGATTTGCAAATATGGGCCGCTTTTTTTATTAGCTAACTAGTTCACTAATGTGAATGGGTCACTTTCATTTTTGTGCCCAGGCCAATTTTTTGTCCCCCGTTGGCCAATGGCCTGCAAATGCTGGTCTGAAGCCAACATCTGGTGCCCAGAGGCCCTCCCTGGCCTCCGTGTCTGTCTCTGTCTAGTCTAAAATACAGCTTTGGTCCCAGGATAGAATACTGAACTGGTCAGACAGCGACCTTAAAGACAGGAATGACTAGAGAATGTCAGTGAATGACCGAGAGAGAGAGAGAAACATAGGGAGAGCAAGCTAGGGATGGACATAGAAAGGGCGAGAGAGAAAGGAAAAACAGGGAGAGTGACAAACATATACAGAAAGACACACATAGAAAGAGAGCGAGAGCCAGGGACCGACTCTAAGAGAAAAGAGAGGGAAAAGAGACAGACTGAGATGTAAAACGGAAAAAAGACAGAAATCAAGGACAATGAGAGATAAAGACCGAAAGACAAGTGAGGGAAAGAAAGAAACCGAGTCAAAAACAGACAGAAAGGCAGTAAGATATAGGGAGAGACCATGAGACCGAGGTAGGGAGAGAGAGCAAGCAAAGCAGATGACTATAGACAACAAGCATTTACAATGCAACGGTCTCGGCATTGTTAAAGTTAGAGCTATTGGCATTGCTCATGACAATGCCGTTTCTTTAAATGTTTTAAAAACAAAAACATAAACAAAAATAATGTCATGAGCAATGCCAATAGCTCTAACTTTACCAATGCCGAGACAATTGCATTGTAAATGCTTGTTAACATTTAAAAAGGTCCAAGTTAGTACACAGCAGACTGTTATCAACAATTGTTCACACCCCACAAGGGTGCGTAAAGGCAAAAGACAAGAAATTTCCATCAGCAAACAGGGATGTTGCTTATAGGCAGCACGTGAGAGCATTGCCTTGGAGAAAGATTTCTGTATGCTGTCTCGCGCCTGGGAAATATTGTAAGGTGAGAAATCTACAGATAGATGGTGTGTTCACCAGAAAGAGTGTAACCAAAGGTAATCCACTTGTTTGTTTGGGCCGGGCCAGCTTCTTCCCTAAAAATAGTGATTTATTGGTTTGCTAGGGAGAAGGACCTATGGGGAAGTAGCAGGAGTGGGTATGCATGTGTATGAAGTTTTTTACAGTGCAAACTTAACCAAAGACAGCATAGTGCTCTCTAGGGTCAAACACAAGCATAAAGTTAACAAGTGATATGAGAGGTGGCTGGCCTGTGGACTGTCAAGGAATTGTTATGTTGCGTTCTTTAAAGATCTGCATTTTAACTCTGTCCTAAATTGGAGCCACATTGAAGCAGCCCTGATGGATACTGGTATGTTATTTCAAATCCTGGATGCATCAATGGAAACGGTGGATGGGTGTTGAATCTGGTGGGGCAGCGCATAGGTTTGGGCAGAACAGCATATGTGCTTGCCATGTTCACAGGTGTAATGACAAAGTATTCACCTTCCCAGTTCCAGGGATGACACCCTATGCCTATTATTAATCTGCTATTTTACTTTATTTTGTCTCTGCAGGCCATGAAACCAAAGCACTCTTAAATAATAAGGGACCGCGTTATAAATGCAGCAAACTTGAGAGGCAGATGAATACTGATGTACTTTGGTGTGTACTCATACTTCTAATAATCTGCTGCTTTTCCGCAGTCGGTAAGTTTTTTTTTCCACATAAGGCTGCAACTTTTACTGCATAATTATGGATGTATCTCTTTTGCCACCTAATTTGCATGATTTGTAGATAGCAATAAAATGTGTGTCGCTCAGATGTTTGAAACGATTCCGAACACTACCAGAGAATGTGCCACATAATTTCCTTTAGTTCCACATAATTTAGATGACCTTCCTGCATAATTTCGTCCTCCATACTGCATCATCCTTGTAGCCCTGATAGCGGTAAAACTCTGCAGAGTGGTTTAGGGGCTGTTATTATAATGTTGAAACCCATATTTCACAGTGAACCATAACATATTTTCGATATATATATATTCGATTTTTTTATACCAGTGCATTTTCTGAAAGAAAAGCACTCAAACATTTAACTCAAAAATATATCTCAGACACATAATTTTGTGTGCCAGCGCTACATTTTTCCAAAGGTGTGCGTGTGTTAGGAGACATACATAGCATGCAATTAATGATCTGACGACAGCTGTTAAAGTGTTTGTTGATGACGTCAATCTCACAGCATAATTAAACTGCAAGAAACCTGTGGGACCAGAAGCAGCTAGCAGAAGAAATGTGAAATCTTTATTAAGTTCAGCTTTCCTGCAGCCAATGCCTAGTTATTATAATTTTAATATAGTCTACTGTCGGCCAATGCGGTGCCACATAGCACCTTTCTTTTCAGTTCCAACACCCCACTTTGCACCCAGACACGAGGCGACTAAAGTATAGATTTAATTAACATTTTTTACTCTAGGGAGGCTTAAAATGCGAGATATAAAAGTGCATATGTAATATTTATTCAGCACACAGGCTGCATGCGAGGACTGAACTGGGACCCAAAAGCGGCCTTGGCATATTTTGTCAGAACAGCACTCATATTACGTACAGCAACCCTGACCACTACAACGAAGATTTTTGGGGGTGATGAATTTAGACCAAACTTGTTATATTTGAAGCTGCAATGTCTGTGCTGGGGGATTTACAGAGTCTTACTGGGGAGATAAATACAGTACAGATGAACAGATGAAGAGCTTTTTTATACGGTGCAAACATAGATGTCATTTTTTCAAAGATGCTGGGTTTAGGCACGCCCTCCCCCCCCATCCTCCTCAGCAACACAAGCTGCAGGACTTCCCATCCCAGCCCAGCCCATTAACCCCTTCAGTGCCCGCCCCTTTCTCCGCCCTGTGCCGGCCGTTGCATTAGCGGGCGGGGTCTATGACGAGCTGGACTCGTCATGGGCACAGCGCTACCGCGGCCCATGACGAGTCCAGCTCGTCATGGGCACTGAAGAGGTTAAAGATATACCAGTGTGACACAGTGAGGTAATAGGCTGGATGAGTCCATTGCTGCGCTCTTTAACCCTTTCCGTGCTCATGACGGAACCACTCCGTCATGAGCCACGGGTGCGCTGAGCTAATGACGGAGTGGTTCCATCATGCTGCGGCCGTTGGCGGCCGCTCCGCCCACGCGGCCATAATTCCCCGCCTGTGCGGGCGATTAGCGCAGTGGGCGGAGACGTGACGGAACCACTCCGTCATGAGCACAGCTCACCCGTGACTCGTGACGGAGTGGTTCCGTCACGAGCACAGCGGCACCGCAACTGCCCCCAACCCCCCCCCAGCGCCGCGGCGGAATTCCTGCCGCGGCGAAGGGGTTAAACACTGTACGGCTCAGGTACACTTTGCATGGCATTCTGAATACCTCAGGGTAAAAGGTTCCCCAATAGTTCTCTTTAATAGTGTTCAAAGCACTATGCACACTCACGATGAATAGGCTTCCCCAGCTAATCCAAGGCAAGCAAGCCCGCCCAATGGATTCCCCAGCTAGTGCAAGTCAGGCACGGCCCAGAAGCTTATGCATTCAGCCATTCACAGAGGAAGGGATGCTTTTCAGGAAGGGTGCAGACACGTGGACAGTCACAGCTTGTTCCTATGGGCTGATGGGCTATGCCCCCTCAACCTTTTCCCGGCAGGAAGAGTGTCTGTCAGTCTGGACAAAGGTCAGCCCAGGAAACGCTTTTCTTGTTTAGGTCAGGCGGTAAACAACCTTTACAATGCAACTTTTACAAAGCGATGCCATTACATTGCGGTTTTTATAACGCAAGTCGTTACAACGACTTGCGCTTGATGGCGCTCTAGGACAAGGAATAGTATAATTTACTATCCAACACCTTCCCTACTGTACGTAGACTGGAGTTGGAATAGTAAATTATACTACTCCTAAGTCCAGCGCCCTCCAACGCAAGTCGTTGTAACGACTTGCGTTGTAAAAACCGCGATGTAATGTACCGCGATGTAAATGTATGCGTTGTAACATCATACATCCGGTCAGGCAGCCTATATGTGCATGCTCTTGGCTGCCTGAGCTGAATTTTGGGTATTCCTAAAGTTTGCCAGGCTGAGGATTTCAGACCCTGTGGGCTTGACATCCTCAGCCTGGCAAATGTGTCTCAAGGCTCTCTCCCTTGTGATGAGGGGGACCGTCACTGATTGCCTCGGACCTAGGAGCTTCAGTTTTAACCCCAGACGAGCCCAGCGCCGAGTGACACCTCATCAAAGTGTGGAGTGGGGTGTAGGGTCAGCATTGTCACCGACTCCATCCCATTCTTTGATGAGAGAAAGAAGCAGTCCAAACCCTCCTGGGACCTCCAAGGCATCCCTCTTTAAAGTGAAGGTAAGTTTTATGTGTTTTTTATGTTTGCTGCATGTGTATATGTATGAATGTGTGTGTATTTGTGTGTGTGTTGTAAATAGGTGTCTGTGTGCGCATGTGTGAATGCATGGGTGTGAGTGAGTGTGTCTGTGTGCGTGTTGCCCTCCTCCCCCTCCCTGGTGTAATTACCGGCTGCCACTGCATGTAGATCTCTTTTTCTGAGTGTGTGACGCATTATGAAATGTAAAGGAACAGCAGCGCTGTTCTGAAGTAATGGGGGGCAGTGCTACATTTCCACTACTGGGTGGATGCCGCTATGAATGCATGGAAAAATCAATGTATAAATGGATTGGTAAGCAGATAACTAAATGGATGATAGTGATGTGTGAATGGAGACATTAATGTATGGAGACATTAATGCAGGGATGGAGAGGTGAGTGAATGGGTGGGTGGATGTTAGCGGCCATGAATGCATGCATCAATGAGTGGCGATTGAACGTCTGCTTGGCTTAATTAATGTATCAATAGTTAGATGGATAAGGAGCAGGTGGGTCAGTTAATTCAAGAATGGGTGACAATGAATAAAGGAGTTTAAGTACGTGGAGCAAATAAGTGCTCTTAGTCAGCTCACAAGCGCAAATAGGACGCACCATCAGCAGACACGTGTTATGCACATGCCGGGTAGATAACACTGAATTGTTAGATTATGTTGCTGAGCAAAACTACTTCTTCCCTCCTCCTGTAGGTAGCTTTCTTCTCTCTTGGACCTGTCCAAAGCTGCAGGCTTACAAAGGAATATCCATTCTCATGGTGGGGGGGTAAATAAATGCTTGCTCATATATTTAACATTTTTTTAGACTTCCTTACACAATCCCTGACCCACCCAGACCCCCTACAGCCACCCTGCCTGCATGGTGGCGCTGTTTGTCTAATTATGAGATTTACACAACAACCGTTGTTTAATAATTCACTATATATTAAAAGTGACTAATACCGCCGCCCAAGCCAATCTTAAAGGTTTGGGTGACCTTGAATAGCTTGCACTGTTTCACTTCTAGGAGTGTGAGGTTAGTAGGTGTGTTGATACTTTCATTGGCTGCACTGGCAGGGGCAATGGGTGCCGCAAGCTGGAGTGCCTCCTGATAAAGGACCTGGCGCCCTTTGGAATAGTTTTTTGTTGCATTATTAGTTTTTAGGTCGAGCCTGGTCAGCGCATGTGCTGCTCTGCGGCATGCTGTATTGGAGTATGGAATAGAAGCCCCGCCCACTCTCCGCCCATATTTGTCATTGGCTTGTGTCATTGTCCTTCGTAAATGCTGGCTTCTGATTCGTTAATAGGCTTGTTAGTCCCTCCTTAGTACTGCCTTGTCTATATTTGCAACCTCAAATGAAGTCTGGCCCTTTTACTTTGGTTGTTACATGGTACGTCTTTTTTAGTCTGTAAGCACTGTTTTCTTTAATGAGTTTCTCTTACTGAAGGCACGACATGCTTTCCTGCAAGATTCAGCGTACCATGCCTACCTTCACGTTCCGAGCAGCCTGGAACAATGGCGGCCGCTTCTTTGAATAGGTCTCGCATTTACAAGAGTTTGAGCTATTACCATTGTAAATGACAATGCTTTTTTTATGTGTTAATTAGCAAAACAGATAAATAAAAGGCATTGTCATTTACAATGCCAATAGCTTAAACTCTTGCAAATGCGAGACCTATTGCATTGTAAATGCGTGTTTTAAATGCTGAAGCACAGCAGGACACCAATTACTGCCTGTTGCACCAGCCTCCATATCGTAGACGGTCTGAGCTCCAACTCCTCACCCCTGTCGCATGAGCCTGCGTCCAGCCTGAGAGGGCAGCAGCATGTGCAGTTTGTTGCACAATTTCCCCCTGGCCACCCAACCACCCACTGTCTGCTGGGTGACGGCTATTGTGAGCAGGGACACTGCTGGCCATCACAGTCCCAGGTTCAGGGCTGTGACCCCAGACTTCCAAATTACTCACATAACCCCGGGAGCTGGTGAGAAAGTTTGGCCTGGTGGTGGTGCCACGATAGAGGCCTGCCTGGCCCTTAGCAGCAAAACATGACCACACCTTCTGAGCTTTCTAGAGAAATGCTCGGTGCCTATTAGGGCGAGTTGGGAGCTGAGAGCCACCATGTTTGCTAGTGCTATTTTCCTTTTTCAATATGAAAAGAAGATGGACATATTACATTACTTTATGCAGGGATGTTCTTGCATGAACGTTGTAGCTTCGCATTTTGTGTGCTAGATATTCTTACGGAAAAGTTTTTAAAGCTATTCATGGTTTAATTGGTGCAATGGATTCCAACGTCTGTGGCAGCAAGTGTAAATTACAAAGCTATGGCCCAGATGTACTAAACGTGTTTACATTTACAAATTCTTTGATTCGGAGTTTGTGACAGCAAAATGTTGCTAGCCATGAACTAATTCCATTTTAGGCGTGGTTCAGGAGACCACTGCCAACTTTCACAGAAACATTCTGAAAAAAAAACAGAAAACAGGCTGCTTTTTATAAAAACCAAATACTTTGAGACCAGTCACAGACATGGTGCCCTGCTGACCTTTGTGGCCAATCGGACTGAGTCACAATTCACGATCTACTCAAGGAATATTAATTAGGTAGGTTAGATTGCGATTCAGTCCTGTTTTTTATTTTATGAACTGACCTGTCGGTACATAAGGTGGTTCCAAAACTATGTTTCTGATTACATAAAGACTGATCAGGTTGAGGGGCCCCGCAGCAGCAACTGGCTCCAGCAGCTAGCCTAGGTAATCCGCCCAACGCTTCCAAACTTTGAAATGTTTCTGCGGGCACCCTCTTGCCGTGAAAATGGAGAGTTCCAAACCCATGCAAAAATCCTGTCCCTTCTTCCATACCGATACTGAGGGTGGCGCTGGTGCCTTCCATGCTCTAGCAATGTCTCTCTTCGCCAGAGTAAACCCTAGCAACATAAGATGGCATTTATAAATATTGCCCCCAATCCTATCCATGACATGTAAGAGCACTAGGTTCGGTGAGTGTGGCAGGTCCCAGCCCAACACCTCAGTGAGGCACGTCACAACTCCTCTCCAGAACCGTGCCAAGGAATGACAGTGCCAAACTGTATGTATCAGGGCCCCTTCCTCCCTTTCGCATCTAAGACACACAGGGGAGGCCACCAGACCCACCCTCCACAAACGAACCTGTGTAAAGTAGACCCGATGAAGATATTTAGACTGGCTGAAGCGCAAACATACTGCTATGGCCGCACCCCGCGGGGAGGCCAGGGCCTCCGTCCAGTCTTCCTCATCGAGTGAACCAATATCTCCCTCCCAGGCCCCTCTAAGCTTCTGCAGTGTGGGGGAGCAGTGAGTAACCAGGGATTGGTAGATCTTGGATATCTTGTGATCTTGAAGGTCCGCCATAAATACCTTCAATTGTATCGGGCTGAACTCCGCCAGGGACTCCAAGCCCACCAGACTAGGGGAGAGGGTGTGTCGAAACTGGAGATATTTTAGAATTGGGTTTTCGGCATTTGGAAATCTTTTTGTAGTTCCTGAAAGGACTTCAGTATCGGCCCCCGCATAACGTCTCCCAGGGTAGAGATACCAATGCTGTCCCATCCGCGAAACCCAGGCAGAGTAGCCAGTTGGGGCAAACGATCATTATTCCATAAAGGGGTTTCCTGTGTCAGCATATTCCACCACCCCATCCTCCGCAAGGCCTGTCGTCAAATTTGGAAAACTACCTGAGTCCCTGACGGCAGGGAGTTGCGTATCGGTGCAGAGTACAGATTCGTGTGCAGGGAGAGATCCCCCATAAGACGCCGTTCATCAGCATATGCAGGGTCGTCTCTACCCCCATACCACCATTCATTCAAGACGAGCAACTGTGAGGCCATGTAGTATGACAATAGGTCGGAGGTCGCCAGCCCCCCACAATACGTGGAGAGGAAGCATGTCGGCAAGGCGACTCTTACCGCTCCCCCTGCCCATAGAAATTGACCCAAGGCAGCATTAACCTACCGGAACCATCTAGGGGTGATTCTGCAATTGATACAATAATCGGGGGAGCAAAACCATCTTAAATATGGCTGATCTACCATATATAGATAATAGCATATGAGACCATGTCTTAAGATCATCCCACACACGTTCCCAGACCGAGACCAGCTTCCGTTCCCATGACACAGTAGGCGAGTCTGACAAGAATACCCCGAGATACTTCATCCCGCCGGTAACCACCCGAACCGACGAAGCCCAGGAGCCAAGACCCGATGCG
The DNA here is from genome assembly GCF_964204655.1 of Triturus cristatus. Lineage (NCBI taxonomy): Eukaryota > Metazoa > Chordata > Amphibia > Caudata > Salamandridae > Triturus > Triturus cristatus. Next base: position 1,196,847,392 of record NC_140591.1, read on the forward strand.
TCCCCGAGAATCTATAAGGTAGACTTGCGGGAGTTCAAGTAGAGACCCCATGACTCCCCAAAAATCTGCATAATGCGGAGCAGCCACGGCCCAGTCCGATCCACGTCAGTGAGAAAAAATAAAACGTCGTCAGCATATAAAGCAATGCGATCCGACAACCCGTGCGCCTATTCAATGCCAGTCACTTGCGCATAAACGCACACCCAGGCGGCCAAAGGTTCAACCGCCAGTGCAAACAAGTAGGGAGACAGAGGGCAGCCCTGTCGAGTACCCCGTCCAATAGAAAAGGTGAAGGAGGTAGAACCGGCGACACGTACCGTCGCAGTGAGATCAGTGTAGAGTAGAGTTAGATAGGACAAAAAACGCTGTCCAAGACTCAACCAGCGTAGCAGTGCAAATAAATACACCCAGCTAAGGGAGTCAAATGCCCTGTCCATATCTGCCAGCAAGAGCGCCGCCCATTCACCCAGCCCTCTGATGGTCCCAATAGCTACCTGTGCTTGTCGTATATTATGTTGAGTTGCCCTCTGGGGCATAAACCCGGCCTTATCCGGGTGCACCAAGGTAGTAGTATGGAACCGCAGGTGGTTGGCCAGTGCCTTGGCCAATATTTTAGCCTCGACGTTCAAGAGAGAAATGGGACGATACGAGGCATGCTGGTCTGGGGGTCTGCCAGGTTTATGAAACACCACCACCTCCGCGTGTCTCCAGTCGCGAGGAAGACAGCCCCAGTCGCGCAATTCTTCCACCACACCAAGGAAATGGGGTCCGAGCTGCAGAAAATATTTCTTAAAACATTCACAGGGAAACCCGTTCGGCCCCAGAGCCTTACCCGAATTAAGGTCCCCCAGGGCTGCACCCAATTCCTCCTCTTCTGTAAGCGGGAGATCCAGCTCCGCACTCGCCTCATCGGACAGAGCCCGAGGCGGGAGATCATACATCAAACGGTCCATCACGTCTTCGTGGAGACATTCCCTGGGGGCGTACAGCTCCGCAAAATAGGCAGAGAAGCTTTCAGCAATGTCAGTGGAGTCCGTAAGGAGCACTCCATTCGGGCCCTCTATCCCGGGGAGGGGCTGGGAATGGAACATCCCCTGACACAATCGGTGGAGCATCTTGCTAGATTTATCCCCCCATTGGTACACCCTACTGCGCGTCACCAGCCACGTAAGGCGGGCCTCATCCATAAGAAGAGCAGCACAATTCTGTTGCGCCAGCAACAATTGTTGACGGACTCGATTGCCTCTGGCACCCCTACTACGATGATCTAGGTCAGCAATATTGGCCTCTGCTTGTAGCTGACCCTCACTCCAAGTCCTGCGGGCTGCCGCTCAAAAGGAGATGTCGACACCCCGTAAAGTGGTCTTCAATGCCTCCCACAGAGGTTCGGCCCCAGAAACCAAACCCACATTAAGTGTCAGGTATTGATCGAGGGCACTCTCCATATGCTCCCTGTAGTCTTCCTTCTGGAGGTTCCACATCGAGAGGCGCCAGCAGAAGGGCTGTTTCGCCCAACCCATCTGTATCGTAAGAGCAATCAGAGAATGATCATAGAGACCCAGCGAAAGGATATCCACCTCTACCACCCTACCGGCCACCGCCCGGGGAACGGACAAATAATCGAGGCAAGAGTAGGCATCATGTACCACCAAGAAATGAGTGTATCCCTGAACATTGCCATGTAACCAGCGGCATGGGTCCGCCCAGTCGAGCCCCGACACCAGCAAGGAAAGTTTTGTGGCATGGCGAGCAGCTACACCTCCCCCAGGCCTCCAACGACCCCAGGACACATCCATCACGTCATTCCAGTCCCGTCCAACCACGGACAGGCCATCAGGCATATCCGCCCATAATGACAGAAGCCGCTCTACTAGGCCACATGAAAGCGGAGGTGTGGCACAGACACAGCCCAGCACCACTGGTTCCTCCCTGAGCATGCCCTGCAGGAACAGGTACCGCCCCTGAGTGTCCGCCCACGTCTTGATATGTGTGTTTGGAACTCGATGGTGAATCAAAACCGCCACACCCCATGACCCCCTCACAAACCCCGAATGGAACACCTGAGCGTAACCATAACGTCGGAGACAAAGCACCTTCGAACCCATAAGGTGTGTTTCTTGCAACATGAGTATGTCGGCATGGGCCCTTTCAGCCTGCTGAAGAATGGCCCCTCATTTGATTTTATCCAGTACCCCCCTGACATTCCAGCTTACTATTCTGAGAGTCCCTGGAGATACCCGGGCACTATTAGGGGGGCAGCCATGAAAAACCCTGGTAGGATACGCTGGTGCGAAAGAAAGTATGCGGTGCATTCATAGAGGCCTAACCATACTGAAGCAAAGTGCAACATAATGACAAAAACAAAAACAACCCAACGACCCCCCCAACCTATACTTCAATAACGATGAAGCATCTGTCACGGTGGGTGCAGTCCGCAGACCCCAACGGGGGGGTCCCGGCACACCTCGATCAATGGATCCCCAACTTACAGCCAAATGTCAGCAGGCACCCTCTCCATCGGAGAAGATCCAACAGAGAAGCTGGCCCTTACATGGGCTCCTCTGATCAAAGTTACAGTGTCCATGTTACACAGGACCACAATCTCCCCTTTCAATTAGGAGGCTGATGTAGTGTGCCGGGTAGCCGATCCGGCCCGGGAGTATTCACAATTGTTGCCGGACACGATTGCCTCTGGCACCCCTACTACGATGATCTAGGTCAGCAATATTGGCCTCTGCTTGTAGCAGACCCTCACTCCAAGTCCTGCGGGCTGCCGCTCAAAAGGAGATGTCGACACCCCGTAAAGTGGTCTTCAATGCCTCCCACAGAGGTTCGGCCCCAGAAACCAAACCCACATTAAGTGTCAGGTATTGATCGAGGGCACTCTCCATATGCTCCCTGTAGTCTTCCTTCTGGAGGTTCCACATCGAGAGGCGCCAGCAGAAGGGCTGTTTCGCCCAACCCATCTGTATCGTAAGAGCAATCAGAGAATGATCATAGAGACCCAGCGAAAGGATATCCACCTCTACCACCCTACCGGCCACCGCCCGGGGAACGGACAAATAATCGAGGCAAGAGTAGGCATCATGTACCACCAAGAAATGAGTGTATCCCTGAACATTGCCATGTAACCAGCGCCATGGGTCCGCCCAGTCGAGCCCCGACACCAGCAAGGAAAGTTTTGTGGCATGGCGAGCAGCTACACCTCCCCCAGGCCTCCAACGACCCCAGGACACATCCATCACGTCATTCCAGTCCCGTCCAACCACGGACAGGCCATCAGGCATATCCGCCCATAATGACAGAAGCCGCTCTACTAGGCCACATGAAAGCGGAGGTGTGGCACAGACACAGCCCAGCACCACTGGTTCCTCCCTGAGCATGCCCTGCAGGAACAGGTACCGCCCCTGAGTGTCCGCCCACGTCTTGATATGTGTGTTTGGAACTCGATGGTGAATCAAAACCGCCACACCCCATGACCCCCTCACAAACCCCGAATGGAACACCTGAGCGTAACCATAACGTCGGAGACAAAGCACCTTCGAACCCATAAGGTGTGTTTCTTGCAACATGAGTATGTCGGCATGGGCCCTTTTAGCCTGCTGAAGAATGGCCCCTCATTTGATTTTATCCAGTACCCCCCTGACATTCCAGCTTACTATTCTGAGAGTCCCTGGAGATACCCGGGCACTATTAGGTGGGGCAGCCATGAATAACCCTGGTAGGATACGCTGGTGCGAAAGAAAGTATGCGGTGCATTCATAGAGGCCTAACCATACTGAAGCAAAGTGCAACATAATGACAAAAACAAAAACAATCCAACGACCCCCCCACCCTATACTTCAATAACGATGGAGCATCTGTCATAGTGGGTGCAGTCCGCAGACCCCAACGGGGGGTCCCGGCACACCTCGATCAATGGATCCCCAACTTACAGCCAAATGTCAGCAGGCACCCTCTCCATCGGAGAAGATCCAACAGAGAAGCTGGCCCTTACATGGGCTCCTCTGATCAAAGTTACAGTGTCCAAGTTACACAGGACCACAATCTCCCCATTCAATTAGGAGGCCGATGTAGTGTGCCGGGTAGCCGATCCGGCCCGAGAGGATTCACTGCAGTATTGGGATCGACGTCTGGATCTGGAGCGCCTGTGGCCCTTAAGCTTCGATTGAGGCTGCTTACGAGCTGCCGAGCTGGATGAAGAGTCTGATTCCCGCTGAGGTGGCGTGTGGGGACACAACCTCACCATCTCATCTGTCCACTGAAACACCTACGGCGAGTCAAAAAAGTGAGTGCGAGATCAGTACACCACCCGCAACCAGGCCAGATACAGGAGAGCATATGGGAGTTTAAGATCACGAAGACGAGCTTTGGCAGCCAAAAATAACTGTCTCCGTTGCTGGACCACCTTTGTGTAGTCTGGAAAGATCAGTATGCGTGCATTATCAAAGAGCAAAGGCTCCTTGGCCCTGGCCTGTTTAAGGATGACATCACAATCATGATAGTTCAGTAACTTTGTGATGACCGGATGGGCCCCAAGCGAAGGCGTCTGCATCAGAGCCCTATGGGCACGCTCCACTACAAAGCAGCAGGACAAGGACTCCAGCCACTGAGTAAGAAACCGCTCCATATCCCCCCTCACACCCCTCCGGGAAGCCCACAAAGCAGAGGTTGTTGCGCCAGGCCCTCCCCTCGGCATCCTCCACTCGTGCCGCAAGGCCCTGCTGGGTTGTCTCAAGGGTGGTCACCCGCTTCTGTAGAGTGGCAACATCATCTTCCACTCCAGAGATCCGTGTTTCAGCCTCCGTGATGCGAGGCACAGCATTCTGCAGATCTTGCCGGAGGAGCATGAGATCGGAGCCGACCGCCCCGATTTTGGCATCTAGGACATCCCTGGACTGTGTGATAGCAGCCATGAGTGCAGCATTATCCGGCATGTTGGGCGCAGCCCCCTGCGCCCCTCCAGGCGCCGCAGCAGAGGCCTCTGGGCCCGTGTATTTGTCGAGTGTGCTCTGTTTGGCCGAGCCCCCACCCGTCTTATCCCTCGTCATGGCAGCCGCTGAGCCCTTCTATTCCCACGCGACTTGGCACTGATTCTTCAAGCCGCTGTGTCAGATGACTGCGGGCCCGACCGCGTAAGGGATAGGAGAAGCACACTCCCTCATGCGTATTGGGCCGATACAGCCCCCAAGTCCAGAGGATGAGCAAGGCGGAGAGAGGCCACAGAGACGTAGACATGGGGCCTGCGCGACCCGACCTGGCTGCTGACCGAATGACCACCAGTAGACTGACGGGAAGGAACAACGGAATGTGGGGGGCCCCCGAGGACCACCAATGTTAGACCAACTGAAGCCAAGAGCCACTGCTCACTGCAGAGGGGCCACGCTGCCTCGACAAAGCCCCCTACACCATCTCAAGGTTGATTATGGCCACCACCAACAGCGATCACAGTCAGGGAGCCAAGGGATCACTAATGCACTCCCAGGGCCCCCTCATGCGTCCACCTCCGGCCTCCAGGAAATGCGGTATTGGCCAATGACCGCTGAGAGCCCCAGCCGTCCCACAGGCCGCCGACTCGCGCGACCCGATATGGCCACCGGAGCGAGTGCGTGGCCCTAAAAGTATAGAGCAGAGGGCGGCACTCTGAGCGGACCCCACACCAGCCCAGGGCAATGTAACGGGGACCCCAGGGACGTCGCACTCCACTCTCCTGCTGCCGCTCCAGGCCACAGCGCAATTCAGCCTCTCACAGCCGCACCCCGGGCCGCCGCCGCGGCTCTCCACACTGAAATGCAGGGCCAGAACGGGGAGCAGATCGTGGCCCCCATACGCGCCCCTCTCGGGACACAGTCTGAGTACAGGAGACGGATCGGAGGACAGGATAAGTGCAGGATAAGTGCTTAGGCTGGACGGAGCTCACCTAACACACGTCCGTCATCACGGCTTGCCAGGCCACGCCCCCCAAAGTGTGCTTTTTAGGTTTCTCCTTAGTCTTGTTTTTGGCCTCATTGGTTATACGCAGTGTAACAAATGCCCTCCTCGGTTGGCCTGTGGACACCATATTTATGGTCACAACAACTGTTTCTATTGCATGTCACACTCTTGAGCATGACCCTGATGCCACAACAGCTGGATCCCTGACATGCTCTGTGCTCCCAGCAGCTACATACATAATAAGGAGAAGCTAGTCTGGTCAAAATTTATATTTGTGCTGCGAAGGATTAGCCCTGATTCTTTCCATTGCCAATACTCCCCTAGGTTTTTAATACCCTGTCTCCAACGATGGGCCAGAACTTCTCTTCTAGTGTCTTACAATAACACGTTTGGATGGGAGCTATTGCTCATAGATGAACTTACAGCTGCTCTTATCCATTTAATACTCTTGAAATGGTGTAAGCTCCAGAATCCCAAATGCAGAATCCTCCCGGATAGGGAACTCCACAACCTCCCTAATAGCTGACAATACATCCTTCCAAAATAAGTGAAGTTTAGAGCATGACCCTTACACATGAATTGATGTGCATTCCTCTACAAACTGTCTCCAACATAGCCCAGAAGTACACAGGAACCCTTTCTTAATTTGACATCAGAAATCAGCATGACATAACATTACCAACATTTTCCCATGCTTTTTTCATTTCAAGTCTACTCCTTCTAGTATTTTCATAGTCGTTCGCACATCTCTATTTGGGCTTACCTATCCAAAAGCTCCTCCTATCTCTACATTTATTTCCATCTTGGATCCACAATCAGTGTTTTAAGGATTCTAAATATACTAGCCACCAACCATCTTTATCTCACTAGTAGGTAGAGATGAAGGACTCAAAAGCGGTCCTTTTTCTGGTGACTGACATTCAATCGAGGGATGCATGATAAGCTTTATCTGCCACTACCTGAACCTCCACTGTACTAAAAACATTAAAAGGTGTGTATATGCCTCAAAGGATTTACTTACCGGTGAAATTTGTTGGTTAAAATGTATCAGAGGTAATGGTTAAGGAAAGATACGAGTTTTGGTTTGGACAGTTTAAGTACTTTATTCCCTAACTGTATTGTTGCACATCTACCACATGCATTCTCTATCAGAAATACCATATGGCTTGTGCCAAGCTACCAAGTGTAAGCAGAGTGGGAGCTTAGTCACAGATCACATAATGACTCTGATCTCTCTCTTCTGTAACCAGCCATCCAGTTCCTTATAGTGATGGCTCTGTCTATGACAGAAATAGAGCACACATAATTTAAGTTGAGTGACACAAGTGGGGCATAACATTTCCCTCTCATTCTTTAATAAGTCATGATTCCGCCCCACATTCTGATAAACATGCATTTTATACCAAGCCAATGAGGTTAAAATAGAGGATTGACTATCTTCGGAGTGCTGTCAATAGGCGAAAAATAAAATTCTTAAAGATTAAGCTAGACCAAGCAATCAAGCTTTGCAACAGAATGTGCACCGAACTTAGCTGAGTCTACATCAGAAAGTTGTCAAACTGGACATCGGGGATTTGGAGTGGTAGTTGAGACTTCCTGAAAAGATGAGCAAAAGGAGACCAGAAGCTTGGTTTAGTTCATTAATGCTACTGTTTATTCCTTATAGGGGTAGAAGTTAGAAACCATCTATAAATCAGTCCTCTTGTAAAGATAGGATAAAAGATCGAGGCAGAGAGCATTTATGACCTTGATAAGGAGCCAACCCTGAAGAAAAGATCTAAGACCCTTACCTCTGAACACTTCCTGTAGGAAACTTCATAAAAATGTGGTTCATTTAAGTGTAAGTCCCGGTCATCTTTCTCTGGCCGGTAGACCAAAAGTATGATTAGTGGGTCTGTCACCCAAATAAAAGTGAGTTACACAACTGCAGAAATTACATCTGCCAAGACGTCTAATGAAGATACTCCTGCAGCACCGATTCATGACACCGCCAGCCATACTTGACAGAAGATCCTGCAAAATGATAAGATTCAGGGAAGAATTCACTGGAAGTTGTAGGAAAGTAAGGAACCAGTCCTGAGTCCTCTGGTAGGGTGCAACCAAGAACAAAGTCCCTTGGAAAGACATGACACTAGCCAAGAGATGGAGAATTATTGAAAAAGATG